>NC_090922.1:1134156191-1144156191 GCF_040938575.1 Ambystoma mexicanum
TGTTCAACTCAGGAGCAACCAAGTCATGTATTAAGGAGGGTATCTCTTGTGATGGGTCATTAATGCGAGGCTTGTGTTGTCAAGATAAGATCTTTTATTAAAGAAACATTTGGCAAATAAATCCTTTTGATTCCTGCTCTATCAGGGAATTCCCTACCTGGTCTAAATGCTAACAGGCCGATTCATGGAATAATTAGCGCGGCGCAAGTGGCCAAAAACGTGCGAATCGCAGTGGAATAGCGAAAATCGCAGTGCAAGTGCGAAAATCGCACGAAAAGCAGCGCACGTCGATTCATGGAAGGCCGTGCGCGAGAAAACCAGCGGATGTGCGATAAAAAAGTGCGCCGCGCACGTTGGCGCACAGGCCATCTAACAGCGTGCGCCAGGTCACAGCGAAAATCGCACAGGCCACAGCGAAATTCGCACATAGCGCGGCGCACGCAACAAAAGTAGGCAGAACACGGGCGTAACACTCGGAATGGGGAACAACTTGCAAAAACGTGGGCGTCACGGGGGAAGTACAGGGCACAAGTGCGCGGAACGCCCACACGCTCGCCTACAACACGTATTCATGGAATAGAATAGGGCAAAAAAGTGCACGCTCAAACCAGCGCACAGGCACAAACACGACCGCCACAAGAAAGCAGACGGTAGCGTCTCTGCGGCTGTAAGAAATGTGCGCCAAAAGGTGCGCCAACAAATAGCACCTATATACTGCCATGATGAATGTCCTATACTGTGGCCCTCCAGGACAAATGACGTGCAAAGGGGTACCCACAAACACGGACACCCGCTGACAAAAAATACGTGTGCGTGTATACCGGGGTGCGCGGGAAGTCTCAGACGCGATTTCAGCAGGGTACAACTTCACGCGATCGGGCCTGGGGGAGCGGGCTACGTGTATTTCAGGGGTTCGCGTGAAGTTTTTCACGCGATCGGGCCTGGGGGAGCGGGCTACGTGTATTACAGGGGTTATTTCAGGGGTTCGCGTGAAGTTTTTCACGCGATCGGGCCTGGGGGAGCGGGCTACGTGTATTACAGGGGTTCGCGTGAAGTTTCTCACGCGATCGGGCCTGGGGGAGCGGGCTACGTGTATTAGAGGGGTTCGCGTGAAGTTTCTCACGCGATCGGGCCTGGGGGAGCGGGCTACGTGTATTTCAGGGGTTCGCGTGAAGTTTTTCACGCGATCGGGCCTGGGGGAGCGGGCTACGTGTATTTCAGGGGTTCGCGTGAAGTTTTTCACGCGATCGGGCCTGGGGGAGCGGGCTACGTGTATTTCAGGGGTGCGCGGGAAGTTCCACACGAGAATATACTGAGCGCGTGTATTTCAGGGGTGCGCGGGAACTTCCACACGCGATTCCATCAGGGTAGGTGTATTTCAGGGGTGCGTGGGAATTTCCACACGCGATTCCATCAGGGTACGTGTATTTCAGTGGTGTGCGGGAAGTTCCACACGCGAATAGCCGGGGCGCGTGTATTTCAAGGGTGCGCGGTAAGTTCCAAACGCGAATAGCCTGGGCGCGTGTATTTCAGGGGTGCGCGGGAAGTTCCACACGCGAATAGCCTGGGCGCGTTTATTTCAGGGGTGCGCGGGAAGTTCCACACGCGAATAGCCTGGGCGCGTGTATTTCAGGGGTGCGCGGGAAGTCCCACATGCGATTACAGCAGGGTACGTGTATTTCAGGGGTGCGCGGGAATTTCCACACGCGAATAGCCTGGGCGCGTGTATTTCAGGGGTGCGCGGGAAGTTCCACACGCGAATAGCCTGGGCGCGTGTATTTCAGGGGTGCGCGGGAAGTTCCACACGCGAATAGCCTAGGCGCGTGTATTTCAGGGGTGCGCGGGAATTTCCACACGCGAATAGCCTGGGCGCGTGTATTTCAGGGGTGCGCGGGAAGTCCCACACGCGATTACAGCAGGGTACGTGTATTTCAGGGGTGCGCAGGAATTTCCACACGCGAATAGCCTGGGCGCGTGTATTTCAGGGGTGCGTGGGAAGTCCCACACGCGATTACAGCAGGGTACGTGTATTTCAGAGGTGCGCGGGAATTTCCACACGCGAATAGCCTGGGCGCGTGTATTTCAGGGGTGCGCGGGAATTATCACACGCGATTTGGCTTGGTACGTGTATTACAGGGGTGCGTGGGAAGTTACACACGCGATTAGGCTGGGTGGGTCCTCACAGGTGTTCCCTGTACACCCTCCACGGCCCCTGCAGGCAGCCCACAAAACAGGGGACTACCCTGCACACCTGCTCATGTCTCCCACCACCCCCACCCCCCAGCAGTGCAGGGGCAGCCTCCACCAGGCACCCACTCATGTCCCCTATCACCGCCACCCCCCCACCACCAGGGGCACCCTCCACCAGGCCCCCACTCATGTCTCCCACCACCCCCACCCCCCAGTCACCAGGGGCAGCCTCCACCAGGCACCCACTCATGTCCCCTATCACCCCCACCCCCCCAGTCACCAGGGGCACCCTCCACCAGGCCCCCACTCATGTCTCCCACCACCCCCACCCCCCCAGTCACCAGGGGCACCCTCCACCAGGCCCCCACTCATGTCTCCCACCACCCCCACCCCCCCAGCCACCAGGGGCAGGCTCCACCAGGCCCCCACTCATGTATCCCACCACCCCCACCCCCCAGTCACCAGGGGCAGCCTCCACCAGGCACCCACTCATGTCCCCTATCACCCCCACCCCCCAGTCACCTGGGGCACCCTCCACCAGGCCCCCACTCATGTCTCCCACCACCCCACCCCCCCAGTCACCAGGGGCACCCTCCACCAGGCCCCCACTCATGTCTCCCACCACCCCCACCCCCCAGTCACCAGGGGCAGCCTCCACCAGGCACCCACTCATGTCCCCTATCACCCCCACCCCCCCCCAGTCACCAGGGGCACCCTCCACCAGGCCCCCACTCATGTCTCCCACCACCCCCATCCCCCCAGTCACCAGGGGCACCCTCCACCAGGCCCCCACTCATGTCTCCCACCACCCCCACCCCCCAGCAGTGCAGGGGCACCCTCCACCAGGCCCCCACTCATGTCCCCTATCACCGCCACCCCCCCGCCACCAGGGGCACCCTCCACCAGGCCCCCACTCATGTCTCCCACCACCCCCACCCCCCAGTCACCAGGGGCACCCTCCACCAGGCCCCCACTCATGTCTCCCACCACCCCCACCCCCCAGCAGTGCAGGGGCAGCCTCCACCAGGTACCCACTCTTGTCCCCTATCACCCCCACCCCCCAGTCACCAGGGGCACCCTCCACCAGGCCCCCAACCATGTCTCCCACCACCCCCACCCCCCCAGTCACCAGGGGCACCCTCCACCAGGCCCCCACTCATGTCGCCCACCACCCCCACCCCCCAGTCACCAGGGGCAGCCTCCACCAGGCACCCACTCATGTCCCCTATCACCCCCACCCCCCCAGTCACCTGGGGCACCCTCCACCAGGCCCCCACTCATGTCTCCCACCACCCCCACCCCCCCAGTCACCAGGGGCACCCTCCACCAGGCCCCCACTCATGTCTCCCACCACCCCCACCCCCCAGTCACCAGGGGCAGCCTCCACCAGGCACCCACTCATGTCCCCTACCACCCCCACCCCCCCAGTCACCAGGGGCACCCTCCACCAGGCCCCCACTCATGTCTCCCACAACCCCCACCCCCCCAGTCACCAGGGGCACCCTCCACCAGGCCCCCACTCATGTCTCCCACCACCCCCACTCCCCCAGCCACCAGGGGCAGCCTCCACCAGGCCCCCACTCATGTCTCCCACCACCCCCACCCCCCAGTCACCAGGGGCAGCCTCCACCAGGCACCCACTCATGTCCCCTATCACCCCCACCCCCCCAGTCACCTGGGGCACCCTCCACCAGGCCCCCACTCATGTCTCCCACCACCCCCACCCCCCCAGTCACCAGGGGCACCCTCCACCAGGCCCCCACTCATTTCTCCCACCACCCCCACCCCCACCCCCCAGTCACCAGGGGCAGCCTCCACCAGGCCCCCACTCATGTCTCCCACCACCCCCACCCCCCCAGTCACCAGGGGCACCCTCCACCAGGCCCCCACTCATGTCTCCCACCACCCCCACCCCCCCAGTCACCAGGGGCACCCTTCACCAGGCCCCCACTCATGTCTCCCACCACCCCCACCCCCCAGTCACCAGGGGCAGCCTCCACCAGGCACCCACTCATGTCCCCTATCACCCCCACCCCCCCAGTCACCTGGGGCACCCTCCACCAGGCCCCCACTCATGTCTCCCACCACCCCCACCCCCCCAGTCACCAGGGGCACCCTCCACCAGGCCCCCACTCATGTCTCCCACCACCCCCACCCCCCAGTCACCAGGGGCAGCCTCCACCAGGCCCCAACTCATGTCTCCCACCACCCCCACCCCCCCAGTCACCAGGGGCACCCTCCACCAGGCCCCCACTCATGTCTCCCACCACCCCCACCCCCCCAGTCACCAGGGGCACCCTCCACCAGGCCCCCACTCATGTCTCCCACCACCCCCACCCCCCAGCAGTGCAGGGGCACCCTCCACCAGGCCCCCACTCATGTCCCCTATCACCCCCACCCCCCCAGTCACCAGGGGCACCCTCCACCAGGCCCCCACTCATGTCTCCCACCACCCCCATCCCCCCAGTCACCAGGGGCATCCTCCACCAGGCCCCCACCCATGTCCCCCTGCCCCCAGGTCCTGACGATACACAATCATGGCAGTAATGGGCAGCATACCCAGCACAAACACCCAGGCAAGGATTGCATCCACCCACAAATGCAATTACATGACACAACCCCAATGGCAAGTATGTAAATGAACACATGTCCGTCACACACACATACACAATGGCTGCAAGTGAATGTCAAAACCCATATCATGACATGTATGAAACCAAAGACAAAATAACACAAGTGGAAGTAAAAATAAAAAATGTATTAAAGATTAAAAATAAGTAAACAAATCAAACATACAACTATGTGGATAACAAAATAAATGGTCCATGTTGGAGAACCAAAGTAAAAATCAAAAAACGAAAAAGGAATACAAAAACAAATGTTGACCAAAGCAATATCAAGTAGAAGCAAAAGAATGAAAAACCATTTCCACATGGTGAACACAATAATGAAAAAAAGAAAATGTTCCTTCAAAAAACAAACTAAATACAGGAATGTACCAGGGTCCATGAGCCCAACACCATAAACGAAACCTACTACTACCTAATGAAAAAAATATATACAAAAAAGTGGCCATTGTCCGAGCGGTCCAAAATAATAAAAACAAATAAAGGAAACCTAACACTAACTAACTATATAACTATATACAAAGGCAGCGGGCAAGTCCTGCGGCTCACTTGTTGATGTTGCTGGCCAGGGCATCAACGAACTCCATGTCGATGTCCTGGAGGCGGGACTCTGTCCTGGCCCCGAGGTCTCGCAGGGATAACCCCATGTTCAGCTCAAACTCCCTGCAAGCTTCCTCGAGGCACTCAGCCCGCCTCAACGCCCGACGCATGGAGAACTCCGCCCTGACCATGGCGAGCCGCTCCTCTTCCGCCCGCTGCCGCTCCGCACCTATCCGCTGGACCAACTGCTCCCACACGGAAGACACCACCATCCCAGGGTTGCCCTGCCCTCCGGCCGATGCCTGCCCCTCTGATCTTGATGGCCCCGAGCCATGATGCCTCACATGTCGAGCCCGCTGCTGCCTCCGACGCCACTGCCTCTGCCAGCACGACGGCATCCAGGCTGATGGAAACCACCGACGCCGTCGTGCACGTGCCCTGCCTGATGATGCTGTCACATCTTCCATCTGCTGGGGTCCAGTTGCTGTGTTGTCCACCCCTGCTGGACCTCCGACTCCCAACTGTGGCAGGGATGGGATCCCCACCGAGCTGGCTGCATTGGTCGGGGCAGGTTCACAGGGGGCCCTGGTGGCATCTGGGCTGGAAGACGGCAAGGAGAACGACTGGTGGATAGCCTGCACAGAGGAGGAGAGGGCCGCCACATTGGCCAACACATGCAGAAAACCCCCGAACATGGCCGATCCCAATTGGGCCACGTCGGCACGGTGCACTTCGTGATGACATGCGTGCTCCTCCCGGGAAGCACGCACGGCATCACGAATCACAGCTGTGCGCATCGCGACCCCAATCAGGACCTTCTCCGCACGGCCAGGGGTTCCCACGTCCGCAGGTGGAGGGGAGTCAGGTGGCATGGACATCCCCTCTACCTGCGGACGGGCCTGGGACGGGGCATCCCTGCTGGTGCATGGTGGTGCACTCACAGGGTCAGGGACAGCGACATGCACAGGCCCCTCCACGGTGACCTGTGCTGCCTCCTGCCCCTGGCCCTGGACTGCACCACTTGCACCAGCAGGGATGCCCCCACCAGGCCCCATGTGTGCCCCAGTGGCGGCCTCCTCCTCCTCTGTGCAAACCACCAACCTGGATGGCTCCTCACCATCTCCCACCGTAGCAGGCCCCTGTGGGGGCTCACCCACCCCTTCCGCTGCAGCCGTGGGGGCATCCCCGCCGCCTTGCTCCACAGCGCCGTCTCCGCCCTCTTCTTCACTAGCCGCTGCGTAGAGGGAGACAAAGAACACAAGCATCAGGGCACTGTACAATGGTCCCCTAGACAGGAAGCAATAGCCGATGAGCACCACTGTCAAAGTACACTTCCATCATGTTCCTCCATAACACATGGGTCAGTCCAGGCAAAACACACACAGTAACAGGCATGGTGCATGCCATGGACATTTCCATGCATGTCCAATGGACTCTTGAAACATTCAATGATAGTAACTCACATGCATCATGGCTCATGCCTATCACATGCACACACTTCACCTCAGTCACATCCATCTGGCCCCAAACACACCAAACACAGCGGATACAAGGGTAATTTGGCTGCTTCACTGAATCTGTGCATTGTCACACACATGTGTCATGCATCCATGGCATGCACAAGTCATAGACACGCAGGTCAGGCACACAGACATGGCTACCATATATGTACCTGGCATCAGCACCCATCCCTCACCCCCACCCATGTCCAGGTACAGAGACTGGCATGCTCTCATGTTCAAAATCTGCATAGGGCTCCCCATGCGGCATTTGAACTCATGCAACAACCATGTGGGTCACACATCACTGGTCGCACATGCATTACCATGATGTCCCTGCACACATACATGCATACATGGCCTATGGCACACATACAGGCAAGTATCATAGAACCAGCACACCGCAACATGCCCTGTCTCACACAGTAATGCTTGGACACTTACCGCTCAACTCCAGACGGGCCTCCCTCTCAAGGATCTGGGCGTGGAGCGCTGGGCGTACGCGTTCCAGGACCCTCATCTGGATGGAACTCATGCGGCCCCGGCCCCCCTCCATGAGGCGCCGGGCCTTCACAAGGGTCCTGGACCTCAAGTCCTCCCAGCGCTTCTTGATCTTCAGGACGTCGCGGGTTGCCACCCCCTCCGCGTTGATGGCAACCACACAGTCGGCCCAGATCCTCTGCCGTCCTTCCTTGCTGGCGCGGGACGATCCAAAGAGGGCATCATACTGCCCTAGGACATGCTCCACCAGGACACCAACTTCAGTGGCAGTGAAGCTGGTGCCCCTCTGCCCCTCTGGCCTGGGGTTGCCACTGGTGCCAGATGTGGAAGTGCCCGACATGGCAACCCCAGAGGCAGGTGTGGGTGGGAAACTGGGTCCTGGGGCTGGGCTGTGGAGCGATGTAATCCCAGTCGGGAGTCTTCAGTTCCAGCAGGGGTGGACACAGCAACTGGACCCCTGCAGATGGCTGATGTGCAGGCACCAAATGGCAGGGCACGGTGGCAGCAGGCAGGCAGGCAGGCAGCAGCAGATGGCACGTGGGAGGCTGCTCGGGGCACTGGGGGGCAGTAACTCGGCCTTCTGGGCAGGAGTGTGGTCTTCCGTGTGTTTTCGCGTGGCCAGCTTGATACGGAGTGATTTGGCACGTGAAAATCCTGCACGTCAGCGTGAAATCCGAGGAAAGGCCCTTGCGCGTAAGCACGCATACGCGATTCTATTGGACCAGAGTCCCTCAGCGCGTAAGCGCGTCTGTGATGTGACCCGCACGGGTGTTCCCCACTCAGCACGTGATGACGGAGCACACGTGGAAATACTGCACGTCAGAGTGTCATCGCGTGTAATTGGACAAAAGTGCGCGTACACGCGATTGGCCTATGTACGTGTATTTCAGGGGTGCGCGGGCATTTACACACGCAAGTACGTCAGCGAACCTGTATCCCGTGGTGCGTGTGAATTTCCACACGCTATTGGACTGGGAACTGGATTCCAGGGGTGCGCGGGTCACACGCTGTATCCCGTGTTGCGTGTGAATTTCCACACACTATTGGACTGGGAACTGGATTCCAGGGGTGCGCGGGTCACATGCTGTATCCCGTGGTGCGTGTGAATTTCCACACGCTATTGGACTGGGAACTGGATTCCAGGGGTGCGCGGGTCACACGCTGTATCCCGTGGTGCGTGTGAATTTCCACACGCTATTGGACTGGGAACTGGATTCCAGGGGTGCGCGGGTCACACGCTCGCCTAGAACACGCGCAAAGCATAAATTTGCGCACTTTAACAATAACAAGCTCAGACGCCAGGATGAACATACCGTTCCTAGCAGCAGTGGCAGTGGGCTACCAAAGGAGGAGGAGGAGGATAGTCAGGGCCAGAATATTCACACCCAGAACCAGCCTTTTCGGGATGCCTGATGACCAGGTGTATGGGAGGTACAGGTTTCCACCACACATTATACTGGACCTGGTGAGTGAGTGGGAGGATGACCTCACATCACCCACCCTGTGCTCCCAAGCACTCAGCCCCCTGGAGAAGGTCCTCAATGTACTGCACTTCTTAGCCACTGGATCATTTCAGCGGACAAGTGCCATAGTGGGTGGGGTGTCACAGGCCACCCAGTCACGCTGCCTACACCAGGTCTTGAACATCATGACTGCACGCCCATCAGTCCGCAGGCACATATACCTGCCCAGAACACCTGCAGAAAGGCATGCTGCCGCCCTGGATTTTTACGGTGTGGCACGATTCCCCAAAGTGCTAGGTGCCATCGACTGCACCCATGTGGCTCTACGTCCCCCCAGGGCATCTGAGCACATCTATAGGAACCGCAAGCACTGGCATTCCATCAACGTGCAGGTAGCATGTAATGCCAAGGGAATCATCACCTCAGTATATGCCAACTATCCCGGGTCCACCCACGACAGCTTCATTTACCGAATGTCCACCCTAAGCCGGGACCTAGAAGCTGGGCGGCATGGCGATACATGGCTGCTTGGTGAGTATGTATGCCACTGCACATGCATGCATGTTGGATACTGAGCAAGGTCACAACCCCACCAATGATACCAATCACCACCTCCACAGGGGACAGTGCCTACCCTCTCAGCCCCCACATGATGACGCCAATTCGGAACCCCACCACGCCACCCGAGGTAAGATATAACACAGCCCACATTACGACCCGGGGCATAGTGGAGCGCACATTCGGAGTGCTAAAGTCACGCTTTCGCTCCCTTGACCGTTCTGGCGGGCAGCTGTTATACGCTCCCCCAGTAGTGTGCAGGATCATAGTGGCAGCATGTGTCCTGCACAACGTTGCAACACGCCGGGGCCTGGCCGTGGACATGGTGGTGGCCCCACATCCCCAACCACATGCACAGCCACTGCGCATGGGAGGGGAAAGGGCACGGGGGGAGGCAGCCCGTACACAGCTAGTGGCTAATTACTTCACATAGAAATCACATCCCTGTGGAGTGCACACTGCCCTGGCACATTCCATCTGACAATCAATGATGACTCAACCTGACACTGATCCTGAATGTCTGGAGAATGAACCGTGAATACCATATCAGCCTGAGATTGTTCACCTGGAAGTGTCACAATGTGTGCATCCCTACCCACACAGACACCACCAATGCAGTTTTGTGAAGTTACATATTCAAGCAGCTAAAATGATTACCCACTTGCAAAATGCAACAAGAGGACAGTGCCATGTCAGCCAACCCAACCCCAGCACCGCCACACGACACACCGTGCCATGTCATGCTAATTGCAGGTAAACAAAGTAATCCCCACAACATGACACTAGTCTCACTATGTACAGTGTCCCTATTAGAAACCTGCAACACCTGAAATGCTCACAGCAATGCCGGACCAACAACATACTTGAGCACGTAGTACCATTAACATGACATCACAAATGTTACATATTAGTAGTCTCACCACCTGGAAATGCCTGCACTCCCACCACTACCAACTGTGCAGTGTTGGCGCCATGTAGAGTTGTAGGTGCACTGCTGCCAACATGGACCCCATCTCCAGACTAGAGGTCCTTGTGTAGACATGAGGAAGGGACCTGCAAATTGGGAGGTAGACACAGAAGATGAGTTACACATCAATGCAACATGCAGTGTACAACACAACAGCAATATGCACTAGGAATGTATACACAGTATTGACTACAGACTGCCCACACAGCTCATGGGAGTCCAACGTCACTGTGTAATTCACTGTCACTTGGGCACACCCTTTGCAAGCCCATGGAAACGGGAAGCAGGAGGGGTGTGTGTGACTCAAACCCAAGCATCTGAACCAAATACATTACAAGCCTGCATGTGCCCAGCCACAATGCAGCGTATGCCCACAGGAACCACGGAATCCAACAAATCATCCCAAAAAAATAGGGAATAAAAGAAATAACAATATAAATAA
The DNA here is from genome assembly GCF_040938575.1 of Ambystoma mexicanum. Classification (NCBI taxonomy): domain Eukaryota; kingdom Metazoa; phylum Chordata; class Amphibia; order Caudata; family Ambystomatidae; genus Ambystoma; species Ambystoma mexicanum. Next base: position 1,134,166,979 of record NC_090922.1, read on the forward strand.
AAATAAGAAACAATCAAAAATGGCCATTGATGGGCCCGGGGGGGTTGGGGAGGCCACCCAGGAGGTCCGAGGACAGGATGCACACCAGAACCCACCTGCGTGGATCCTGGGAAAATAAAACACCTCTATGGGCTCATGGCCCACACGGCTACCCTGTTGTGGGAGTATCACTGCTGTCGCTATTATCACCCTGTGCAGCTGCATCCGGAGGTGGTTGCACTATGGGAGGCAGCCCACGCAAGGCCCTAGTCTGCTCCTCCATGGCTGCAAGCATGCGGGTGTGGTAGGTCTGGTTCTGGAGGATGAGTGTGCGGAGGTCCCCATGCAACAACTCACGGGATGCCCGGACCTCCGCCCTCGTTGCCTGCATCTCAGCTGAGAGCGTACGGGTGAGCCGCTCCAGCTGCTGTTCTGTCCTTTGGTGTGTTGAAGCCTCAAGCTCAACAAGAGTCGTCCTGAGGTGAAGGAGCTCCTGCCTCAGGGCTTCCCTGTGGCCCTGGGACTCAATGGAGATGGCCTCCTGCAGAGTCGCCAGTGCCGCCCGCCTGTCCCTGTTGGACCCCAACATGTCCTCCCTGTGTGACTGGCAGATGGAGTCGGTTGCCTGCTCTAGTCGCTCCATCACCCTTTCTGGGGGGACAATGGAAGTGGCCACCCTATCCATGGCCTGAGCCATCATCTCGGATGATGCAGCCTGTTGGGTTGCCATACCGTAAATGGATTGCTCCCATGCGGTATTGCCGGGTGGCGTACGGCCACCACGTTGGCTCGGGGGAGGTGCAGCCAGAGACACCCCTTGAGAGCACGACCTGCAGCACTTGTGGGTTCTCCCCCACCACCACACCACGTCCCTCACTGGTAGTTGGTCGGCCCTCGGACCCCTCCTGGGTCTGCACCATCTCCACAACCCCAGCAGTATCAGGTGCGTCTTCCCCTGCAAAGACATGAAAACAAAGAAATGGAAACAGGCATTAGCACCATGGCACACAATGAGGGCTGAGAAGCAAGAGAACCAGTACTTGATTGACACATGTCCCACATGACTAAAACCCTCCCATGCATGCACCTTCACTGCGTATGAAGTGCAGGCAAATGGCACACACTGATGACACCAAGATGGAAAATGAACACATTTTCTGCATGCTGCCTGGCAGTTGCATCACACATTGGCCTGTGATTGCCAGGTGAAACACACATGCCATCACACAGATGACATGTACCATTGCTATTGAGTGAAGATGGAGAGGAGGGCAGCACCTATTCATTCAGTCCAGTTCCCGCATGTAATTGCTTTTCTAATTCTAACAGGTCAGATTTTTCACCTGGAGCTGCCAGTCTGAAATGGTCCAATTGCACAGGGACATGTGTGTACAAATGATATCCAGGTAACAAAGTCACTCCACTTCACCATTGCCATGTCAGACATGTGACTAGTGGACAGCGACATGGCTAGTAAAAGTGGGGGAATGCAAACAATCTGACTGAATGAACAGTGAAAAATAAGCAACAATGTTGTGGCAAGGTGACACTTCAAGGGCAACTGGCGTGCAGTTGGGCTAGATGTCTACTGTTGGCAGAAGGGATACTGCTATGGCCAAATGCAGCTGCGCAGGAAGTATTGCATGAAGCACATGGCTGACCCATACGACTCAGGCGCACACACTCTCACCTGGCACACAAACAGAAGCCCTCACACACACCATGCACATGGATGACACACACATGCATGTGCACTCACCGGACAATGCCTCGTAATCAGCCAGATCTCCTACGCCTTGGATCTGTTCCTCCGTGACGTAGGTCCCAGCGACTGACTCCTGTGGAGTGAGTTCCATGTCTACTACTGGAGACCCACCTCCAGTCACTAGAGTTGCGGCATGACTTGAGGCCAGCTTACTCTTTGCCCTGCGCTTTAGGTCATTCCAGCGCTTATAGCAATCATTGGCTGTGCGCCTCACGATTCCAAGGGCACTTACGATGTCCGCAACGGTCTGCCAGTGTGCCTGGCGTTGTGCAGGTGTGGTCTTGGATCCTGCAACAATGACCATCTCGTTGTCATGTCCGGACACATACTCGACAAGTGCATTCAGTTCGTCATCCGTGAAGCTGGGCTTCCTGGACGGGCCGGACTGTGTAGCCGTGTCTGGGGCATCAGCCTGTGCCGGACGAGCACTCTTCCTCTTCCGCTTGGAAGGTGGTGGTGATCCTGAGTGTCCTGCGCCGCTCTGGACACTAGGGGCAGGAGCCCTGGTGGACTCTGTATCAGGAGTGTGGGATTGCACACTCAGCATGGGAGTTGGTGCAGGCATTGGGTCTAGTGTGATGGTGTCAGAGGGAATGTCAGCAGCATGGACTAGGACCGACACTGTCCTGGCTGGGTGTGTGAGGGCTGGGGTGGATGGAGCCGCAGCTGCCCCTGCAGCCTCTCCGCCCTGCCTCTTTGGTGCAGCAGATGACCTTGCTGCCCCAGATCCACGTGGCATGATGGCATCAACGTGCACCAGCACACGTGTCATAGCCCTGCTGACCTGGAAGTCAGCCATGGAGTCAGCCAGGTCTGGTGCCACAATGGGCTGGGCCAACAAGGGCTGAGCATGGATGGTGTCAGCCACATCAGCCTCAACGGGAGGGGGGGGATTATGGGTGCCCGTGACTGGTCCTCCACACATGGGGGGACAGGCTCACCCTGCAAGTTACGACCACGTCCCCTACCGGATCCACCATGGCCACCACTTGTGGCTCTTCCACCTTTGCCACCCTTACGGAATCCTCGCCTCCCAGCCATGGCACTGATGTTAATGTGCATATGGGAGTGGATGTAGACTATTGTCCTGGGCAATTGGGGGTCAAAGGGGTTGGGTACCAGATGGTAATTGTACCCTAGTGCTCTAGATAGGCTGATTGTAACCCCTGGGGAAAGATGACGGGTCACGCAACGCACAGGAGACCCAAAAAAGGGAGATGACGTGCACGCAACCCCTCCTAGACCACGTGTGCAGAAAGAAAAACCTGCACTACGCTGTGGCACCCAGTAACACAAGAATGAACGTATGCATGTCACACGCAGCCTAGAATGACCTCTGAAGGGGTAGGCTACACACGGGGCAAGCACAGATGTTAGATACGTGCGTGACTCACCGTCTGCCTGGTAAACGAGCGTGTAAAAGGAGCACGTTTGGTTGGCAACACCCCCGCCAAAAGAAGATTTGTACGCTGTCTGAGGAGACAGGACAACAGTAGAAGGGAACACTGTTTGAGGGAACAGGCCCAGGTAAACCAGTAAAAGAGAAAAAAGAGAAAAAGCTGTCAGAGGTAACAGGGAATACGAACTTGAAACGCTGTGAAGTAAATCGCTTGTGAAACAACAAGAAGTACAGAATTCACCCACTCGCTCTCCACGAAAAGCACGTACAAGGAAAACGTGTTCTACACGTACCTTTTATACAGGCCCACACGTCCAGCGTCACTTACGCGGCGTGTACGCGCTAGGGCCATTTCCACCAATTACATGCTTTGTCAGTTCTGCGTGTAGGGCCATTTCCACCAATCACACGCGATTACACTCTGACGTGCAGTCTTTCCACGTGTGCTCTGTCATCACGTGCTGTGTGGTAAACACCTGTACGGGTCACGTCACAGACGTGCTTACGCGCTGAGGGCCTTTCCTCAGTTTTCACGCTGACGTGCAGGATTTTCACGTGCCAAATCACTCCGTACCAAGCTGGCCACGCGTACGCACACGGAATACCACGCTCCTGCCTGGAAGGCCGAACTACTGCCCCCCAGAGCCCGAGCACGCTCCCACCTGCTGCTGCCTGACTGCCTGCTGCCCCTGCACTGCTGGGGGGTGGGGGTGGTGGGTGACATGGGTGGGTGCCTGGTGGAGGCTGCCCCTGCACTGCTGGGGGGTGGGGGTGGTGGGAGACATGAGTGGGGGCCTGATGGAGGGTGCCCCTGCTGACTGGGGGGTGGGGGTGGTGGGAGACATGAGTGGGGGCCTGGTGGAGGGTGCCCCTGGTGACTGGGGGGGTGGGGGTGGTGGGAGACATGGGTGGGGCCTGGTGGAGGGTGGCCCTGGTGACTGGGGGGGTGGGGGTGGTGGGAGACATGAGTGGGGGCCTGGTGGAGGGTGCCCCTGGTGACTGGGGGGGTGGGGGTGGTGGGAGACATGAGTGGGGGCCTGGTGGAGGGTGCCCCTGGTGACTGGGGGGGTGGGGGTGGTGGGAGACATGGGTGGGGGCCTGGTGGAGGGTGCCCCTGGTGACTGGGGGGTGGGGGTGGTGGGAGACATGAGTGGGGGCCTGGTGGAGGGTGCCCCTGGTGACTGGGGGGGTGGGGGTGATAGGGGACATGAGTGGGGGCCTGGTGGGGGCTGCCCCTGCACTGCTGGGGGGTGGGGGTGGTGGGGGACATGAGTGGGGGCCTGGTGGAGGGTGCCCCTGGTGACTGGGGGGGTGGGGGTGGTGGGAGACATGAGTGGGGGCCTGGTGGAGGGTGCCCCTGGTGACTGGGGGGGTGGGGGTTATAGGGGACATGAGTGCCTGCCTGGTGGAGGCTGCCCCTGGTGACGGGGGGGTGGGGGTGGTGGGAGACATGAGTGGGGGCCTGGTGGAGGGTGCCCCTGGTGACTGGGGGGTGGGGGTGGTGGGAGACATGAGTGGGGGCCTGGTGGAGGGTGCCCCAGGTGACTGGGGGGGTGGGGGTGATAGGGGACATGAGTGGGTGCCTGGTGGAGGCTGCCCCTGGTGACTGGGGGGTGGGGGTGGTGGGAGACATGAGTGGGGGCCTGGTGGAGGCTGCCCCTGGTGGCTGGGGGGGTGGGGGTGGTGGGAGACATGAGTGGGGGCCTGGTGGAGGGTGCCCCTGGTGACTGGGGGGGTGGGGGTGGTGGGAGACATGGGTGGGGGCCTGGTGGAGGGTGCCCCTGGTGACTGGGGGGTGGGGGTGGTGGGAGACATGAGTGGGGGCCTGATGGAGGGTGCCCCAGGTGACTGGGGGGGTGGGGGTGGTGGGAGACATGGGTGGGGGCCTGGTGGAGGGTGCCCCTGGTGACTGGGGGGGTGGGGGTGGTGGGAGACATGAGTGGGGGCCTGGTGGAGGGTGCCCCTGGTGACTGGGGGGGTGGGGGTGGTGGGAGACATGAGTGGGGGCCTGGTGGAGGGTGCCCCTGGTGACTGGGGGGGTGGGGGTGGTGGGAGACATGGGTCGGGGCCTGGTGGAGGGTGCCCCTGGTGACTGGGGGGGTGGGGGTGGTGGGAGACATGAGTGGGGGCCTGGTGGAGGGTGCCCCTGGTGACTGGGGGGGTGGGGGTGATAGGGGACATGAGTGGGGGCCTGGTGGGGGCTGCCCCTGCACTGCTAGGGGGTGGGGGTGGTGGGAGACATGAGTGGGGGCCTGGTGGAGGGTGCCCCTGGTGACTGGGGGGGTGGGGGTGGTGGGAGACATGAGTGGGGGCCTGGTGGAGGGTGCCCCTGGTGACTGGGGGGGTGGGGGTTATAGGGGACATGAGTGGGTGCCTGGTGGAGGCTGCCCCTGGTGACTGGGGGGTGGGGGTGGTGGGAGACATGAGTGGGGGCCTGGTGGAGGGTGCCCCTGGTGACTGGGGGGGTGGGGGTGGTGGGAGACATGAGTGGGGGCCTGGTGGAGGCTGCCCCAGGTGACTGGGGGGGTGGGGGTGATAGGGGACATGAGTGGGTGCCTGGTGGAGGCTGCCCCTGGTGACTGGGGGGTGGGGGTGGTGGGAGACATGAGTGGGGGCCTGGTGGAGGCTGCCCCTGGTGGCTGGGGGGGTGGGGTGGTGGGAGACATGAGTGGGGGCCTGGTGGAGGGTGCCCCTGGTGACTGGGGGGGTGGGGGTGGTGGGAGACATGAGTGGGGGCCTGGTGGAGGGTGCCCCTGGTGACTGGGGGGTGGGGGTGATAGGGGACATGAGTGGGTGCCTGGTGGAGGCTGCCCCTGGTGACTGGGGGGTGGGGGTGGTGGGAGACATGAGTGGGGGCCTGGTGGAGGGTGCCCCTGGTGGCGGGGGGGTGGCGGTGATAGGGGACATGAGTGGGTGCCTGGTGGAGGCTGCCCCTGCACTGCTGGGGGGTGGGGGTGGTGGGAGACATGAGCAGGTGTGCAGGGTAGTCCCCTGTTTTGTGGGCTGCCTGCAGGGGCCGTGGAGGGTGTACAGGGAACACCTGTGAGGACCCACCCAGCCTAATCGCGTGTGTAAATTCCCACGCACCCCTGTAATACACGTACCAAGCCAAATCGTGTGTGAGAATTCCCGCGCACCCCTGAAATACACATACCCTGCTGAAATTGCGTGTAAAACTTCGCGCGCACCCCTGAAATGCATGCGCCCAGGCTATTCGCGTGTGGAACTTCCCGCGCACCCCTGAAATACACGCCCCCAGGCTATTCGCGTGTGGAACTTCCTGCGCACCCCTGAAATACACGCGCCCAGGCTATTCGCGTGTGGAACTTCCCGCGCACCCCTGAAATACACGCGCCCAGGCTATTCGCGTGTGGAACTTCCCACGCACCCCTGAAATACACGCGCCCAGGCTATTCGCGAGTGGAACTTCCCGCGCACCCCTGGAATACACGTAGCACGCTGGGAGACATGAGTGGGGGCCTGGTGGAGGCTGCCCCTGCACTGTTGGGTGGTGGGGGTGATAGGGGACATGAGTGTGGGCCTGGTGGAGGATGCCCCTGCACTGCTGGGGGGTGGGGGTGGTGGGTGACATGGGTTGGGGCCTGCTGGCAGGTGCCCCACAGTGCTGGGGGGTGGGGGTGGTGGGAGACATGAGTCGGGCATGAGTGGGGGCCTGGTGGAGGCTGCCCCTGGTGGCTGGGGGGTGGGGGTGGTGGGAGACATGAGTGGGGGCCTGGTGGAGGCTGCCCCTGCACTGCTGGGGGGTGGGGGTGGTAGGAGACATGGGTGGGGGCCTGGTGGTGGGTACCCCTGGTGGCTGGGGGGTGGGGGTGCAGGGGGACATGAGCAGGTGTGCAGGGTAGTCCCCTGTTTTGTGGGCTGCCTCCAGGGGCCGTGGAGGGTGTACAGGGAACACATGTGAGGACCCACCCAGCCTAATCGCGTGTGATAATTCCCACGCACCCCTGTAATACACGTACCCAGCAAAATGGCGTGTGACAATTCCCACGCAACCCTGTAATTCACGTACCCTGCCAAATCGCGTGTGATAATTCCCGCGTACCCCTGTATTACACGTGCCCTGGCTAATCGCATGTAAGACTTCCTGCGTACCCCTGTAATACACGTTCCCTGGACAATCGCGTGTTGAACTTCCCGCGTACCCCTGTAATACACGTTCCCTGGACAATCGCGTGTTGAACTTACCGCGTACCCCTGTAATACACGTTCCCTGGACTATCGCGTGTAGAACTTCCCGCGCACCCCTGAAATACACGTACCCTGGCACCCTGGCTAATCGCGTGTATAACTTCACGCGTACCCCTGATATGCACGTTACCCGCTTTGCGTTCCTTGTTTGGCAGCCCTGTAAACTGGTCCAGGGTTAGCGCAGCCCTTTGCGATGAATTAGCGATTTTGATGGCTTTTCCTTGCGCGAGGGCGTTCTTGGGGGCGTTACTGGCGCTGCTGCAGGGTCGCTGCGATACTCTGCGCCACGGCTGGTTTGGGAGCCTAAAATCCATGAATACGCTGTGCGCGGAAATCGGTTTTAGCGCACGTGCCTGGCGCAGACAATCGCACGCGGACACTCTGCGCCAGCCGCTAGCGACACTTTTCTGCGAAATTCTATGAAATACCCTATAAGGCATTAACTCCTACCATAAACAAACTAACCTGCACACTAAACAACAAAACATTCAAAGTAAATCATTAAACAACATAAAAGAATGAACAATATTTAAACAGTATTTTTGATGACCTTCATCTGTCCTGGGTAAATTCCTTCCCCCGTGTTTTTCAAAGTCCATCCTCCAAAATGTTCAAAGGAAAAGAAAAGTCTTGAACCAGTTCTTAATAGTTCCAAGTCAACACAAAAGTTAATTAAACACAAATCGACGGGTAACAGTTCTTCAGCTTTCAGTTGAAAAGACCCCCTTCCTATTTCCACCAAGAAAATTGCACCAATGGTAATCTTGGAGGGCTTCTTTCCAAGATTATTTGCCACAGTTCAAAGATTAGGTTAACAACTTCTTTTTCTAGAACTTTACAATTGCTTAAGACCTCTGTGGTATATTTGGTATAATTGTTAGGCTTCTTCTCTTTGGGTTGTTGCTTTCCTCTTGGCAACCACTGTTCTACTACTGTTAACGTGGGAACAGTCATCTTTGTCACACAGTATACTACTAATTCAATCAACAAGAAAGTGATATACACTGACAGGTTATACACCAGGTACTTCTGCTTCTTCTTCTATAGCTATATAGCTATAGCTACATATATATATATATATATATATATATATATATATATATATATATATATATATATATATATATATATATATATTTATTTATATACAAGACACTTCAAACTGTACAGGTCGGCAAGGCACTCTTCTTTCATATACTCAAAGAAAAGAGTAGAACCTTTGCCGCTTCCGGCTAATCTGCCTCTGCCTCTTCTCCAAGACTGACTTTCCCTCAACTTCAGCTGTCTTCAGCATCACAGATCTTCTGCATGACTCTTTTACAAGAACCCAGCTCCCTTCCCCAGTATTGTTGACACCTTCTTGGTTCCATTAACAACCCTGAAGCTGTATTGCCACTCTTCCTGCTTCAGGTAACAATGCCACAATTGTTTGTGAGGATAATGGACCTTCTACAGCCATGCAGGTCAGGTGTATAGATGTTAATAGGACTTGTCTTTCTACGGAAAGGGTCTGCCTCTTGACTTGAGTAATGCTTGTTCTTCTAGTCAGTCCAACAACTTCTGGATTTAAAGAATACATGTTACAAATACTACAAGGTTCATTCTTCAATGGAAAAACAGCTTTAAACACATGCAACCACTCTTTAAGATAGATCTTTTTACCTTAAATAGATACCATTGATTGCATTTGTATTCAGTATCAAAGAGCCAGTTACAGACTCCTTTAGGCATTCCCTTTTAATAAGACATGCAACCACTCCGGCAACAGTTAATTGTTCAACAATGGAAATAATAGGAATTTCTTCTTTAAGTGCGTGTTACATTTCCATTATTAAAAGGAATTTCCACAATGGCGAACAATTTATACTTGCCTTTGAACTTACGCGAGGCTTGCTGAGTGAATCAGAATGCCGAGCTTTACTATCTGGCCCCAGAAACACTGCGTTTGAGCCTGCTTCACTTTCCCGACTTCTTCAACTGCTACTCCTACTTTTTAATTTTTTTTATTTATTGTACTTTGGTTTATGTCATACCTTGTACATCATACAATTTATTGTAAAACACTATGCTTAAGCATTTAAAACCACCACATTTCTACAATAAAAAAGAGCTGTAAAAACACAATAACAACTAAAAATATAAACCAAGAACAAATACAAAAGAAAAAATGTTCCCACCCAATTTCATGTTCTACCAGCCAAAACAGTACAGCTCATTCATTTCATAATATTCACTCTCTTCAAATATTGTGCAACTCCCAGTAAAACTGTCTACACTGTAACATAAACATCAAAAGGTTTTCACCATTTAAAAATGCGATTTCATATACAAAATGACAAAAAATAATACTCTTCCCTCATTTTCTGAAGTAAAGGGCGTAAAATCATCAAATGTTTTAGCAATTTCATAGGGTGCTCACAAAAGCAACATATTACACTTTCTCATTGGTCTCTTTGTAATAGTACTTACCAAGTATCTATTAGATTAAGACAATCTCATAAAAGTGTTGCTAAATTGACTGTCCAGGCATTGTTTCAGATATTGCACATGGTGTCCTCTTGTTTTTGCCTCCAGGCTAAGATCTTTATACAGTCTATACTGTCCTCTCCCATCATAGGTAGTGATCCAATCAGTATCCAACATTTTTCTTTTGATCTCCCGTGGGTTTGTCAGCACCGTTTCCAAGGACACCTCAAACTTTACCATAATGTGATGACAATTCACATAAAAATTGCGAAAAAGGTCTCTTTGCTCATTCCTTATCTGTCCTCCCATTACAGAAATAATGTTCCCAATGGATTCACAAGAGGTCATCTGAATAGTAGAACATTTTCCATTGAACCAGAGAAAGCAATGAGTTTAAACATAATTCAGAAAAGAGGATAGGAATAGGCACACAGGATGACAGGGACAATGTTTTCCTCCAAATCATTCCTTCAAATTTACACAACTCCATTTTCTCCAATATAATTAAGAGTTCTAGCCTGCATACTAATGAGGGAATAGTTTATCGTGTATAAAACAATATTAAGGGTTTAAAGATACATTGACAGAATGTTTTCTTAATGTAATTCATTTGACCTGCATACTATTTACCACAAGCCCACAGGGTCATAGTTCCACTTCTATGTTCTGATGGTCTTAACAATCTAAACAAAAGACATTTTATGGTTGGACAACAGCCAGTCCCTCCACATCCACCAGCCATTTAAAATTTGCCGACCTAAACTTCCTTCCATTATTATTATAGGTGGTACAAAGGATACTCTATCCAAAAATTCTCACAGGTCAGCCAGGTACAAATTAAAGAGGCAGGGGACCAACACGCACTCCTGCCTCAAACCTTGACCCGTTTTGATTGCCTTAGAGATCTCCCCATTAGTTCCCAGTCATACTGTGACAACTCTGTTACAATGCAATTGAACTAAAATGTCCATACATTGTGTTGGAATGCCCCACTTATAGAGCTTTGACCAAAATCTTGCAGGGTAATTCATAGAAATTCACACAAAAGTGGCGCACGCGGCTGGCGCAGAGTGTCCCCGTGCGATACACTGCGCCAGCCGCGTGCAAAACAATCCTTTTCATCGCACAGCGAATTCATGGATTTTAGCCTCCGAAACCAGCCGTGGCGCAGAGTGGCGCAGCGACAATGCAGCAGCGCCAGTTACGCCCCCAAGAACGCCCTTGCGCAAGGAAAAGCCTTCAAAATTCCCAAATCATCGCAAAGGGCTGCGCTAACCCTGGACCAGTTCACAGGGCTGCCAAACAGCAAACGCCAAGCGGGGAACGTGTATTTCAGTGGTTCTCGGGAAGTTTCACACGCGATTGTCCTGGGTACGTGTACATCAGGGGTGCGTGGGAAGTAACACACGCAATTCCATCAGGGCAAGTGTATTCCAGGGGTGCGCGGGAAGTATCACACGCAAAAACAGCAGGGTACGTGCATTTCAGTGGTGTGCGGGAAGTATCACACACGATTCCATCAGGGTACGTGTATTCCAGGGGTGCACGGGAAGTATCACACGCAAAAGCAGCAGGGTACGTGTATTCCAGGGGTGCGCGGGAAGTATCACACAAAAAAGCAGCAGGGTACATGTAATTCAGGGGTGCGCACGAAGTATCAAACGCGATTCCATCAGGGTACGTGTATTCCAGGGGTGCGAAGGGAGCACCACACGTGAATTGCACGTGTGGGTCCTCCCAGGTGTACCCTCTACACCCTCCATGGCCCCTGTAGGCCCACACCACAGGGGCCTACCCTGCACATGTCCCACAGGCAGCCCATCCACCATGCTCATGCCACCCAGCAAACCCACATGTCACCTTGCACTACTGCCCACCAACGCATGTCCCCTGCACCCCCAGCCCCCAGCATCCAGGGGCACCCTCCACCAGGCCCCCACTCATATCCAACTCATGTCTCCCAGCACCCCCACCCCCCAGCAGTGCAGGGGCACCCTCCACCAGGCCCCCACTCATGTCCCCCTGCACCCCCATCCCCCGCAGTGCAGGGCACCCTCCACCAGGCCCCTATTCATGTCCCCCTGCTCCCCCCCCACCAGCAGTCAGGGGCACCCTCCACCAGGCCTCCACTCATGTCCCCCTCCACCCCCACCCCACAGCATCCAGAGGCACCCTCCACCAGGCCCCCACTCATGTCCAACTCATGTCTCCCAGCACCCCCACCCCCAGCAGTGCAGGGCACCCTCCACCAGGCCCCCACACATGTCTCCCAACCCCCCCACACCCCAGCATCCAGGGGCACCCTCCACCAGGCCCCCACTCATGTCTCCCATCACCCCACCCCCCAGCAGTGCAGGGCACCCTCCCCCAGGCCCCCACACATGTCCCCCTGCACCCCCACCACCCAGCATCCAGGGGCACCCTCCACCAGGCCCCCACTCATGTCTCCCAGCCCCCCAACACCCCAGCATCCAGTGGCACCCTCCACCAGGCCCCCACTCATGTCTCCCATCACCCCCACCCCCCAGCAGTCAGGGGCACCCTCCACCAGGCCCCCACTCATGTCCAACTCATGTCTCCCAGCACCCCCACCACCCAGCAGTGCAGGGCACCCTCCACCAGGCCCCCACACATGTCTCCCATCACCCCCACCCCCCAGCAGTCAGGGGCACCCTCCACCAGGCCCCCACTCATGTCTCCCATCACCCCCACCCCCCAGCAGTGCAGGGCACCCTCCACCAGGCCCCCACTCATGTCTCCCATCACCCCCACCCCCCAGCAGTGCAGGGCACCCTCCACCAGGCACCCACTCATGTCCCCCTGCACCCCCAGCATCCAGGGACACCATCCATCAGGCCCCCAATCATGTCCAACTCATGTCTCCCATCACCCCCACCCCCCAGCAGTGCAGGGCACCCTCCACCAGGCCCCCACTCATGTCCAACCCATGTCTCCCAGCACCCCCACCCACAGCAGTGCAGGGCACCCTCCACCAGGCCCCCACTCATGTCCAACTCATGTCTCCCAGCACCCCCACCCCCAGCAGTGCAGGGCACCCTCCACCAGGCCCGCACACATGTCTCCCATCACCCCCACCCCCCAGCAGTCAGGGGCACCCTCCGCCAGGCCCCCACTCATGTCTCCCATCACGCCCACCCCCCAGCAGGGCAGGGCACCCTCCCCCAGGCCCCCACTCATGTCCCCCTGAACCCCCACCACCCAGCATCCAGGGGCACCCTCCACCAGGCCCCCACCCATGTCTCCCAGCCCCCCCACCCCCCAGCATCCAGGGGCACCCTCCACCAGGCCCCCAATTATGTCCAACTCATGTCTCCCAGCACCCCCACCCCCCAGCACTGTGGGGCACCCTCCACCAGGCCCCCACACATGTCCCCCAGCCAACATGTCATCACAATATAGATCCCTGGCCCTTATGGTCAGCCTCCAAATGCCAAACACCCACCCGAGTATTGCATCCACCCACTTAGAAATGGCAATAACATGATAAACCCCAATTGCAAGTTTAGAAATGAACACATGTCCCTCACATACACCCAATGGGTGTCAGTGAATGTCAAAACCCATATCGTGATATGCATGAAACCAATGAGATGATACTACACATTGAAGTTTGAAGAAAAAATATGTATTAAAAGCAACATAAATTGAATCAAAAATAAACAAAAATGGGAATTTAAAAAAATAAAAACCAGCATGTCCGTGAAATAATGCAAAACCACAAATCATAATCCAAAGGAAAGGTGTCCAAAGTCACAGTCCAAAAAAGTAAATCCAATGGAAAATTAAAATCGAAAACCATTGCTCCATGCGTAAATCATGAAAAAAAATAAAAATCCAACAGTCAACTATATACAGATCAACAATCCAGGGTCCATGATCCCAACAGAAGAAATGAAACCTATCTAATAACACTACCTAATAAAAAAAAACCCATATACAAAAATGTGGCCCATTGTCCAAAAGGTCCAAAAAAAATGCAAAACTAAAGGAAACCTAACACTAACTACAGAACTATTTACAAGGGCAGCGGGCTAGTCTGACGGCTCACTTCGGGATGTTCCGGGCCAGGGCATCATCGAACTCCTGCTCAATGTCCCGGAGGCGGTCCTCCTCCATGGCCCCAAGGGTCCGCAGGGCCGTCGACATGTTCACCTCCAACTCCCTGCGGATTGCCTCGAGGCACTCGGCCCGCCTCAGGGCCCTCCGCATGGAGTTCTCCGCCCTGACCATTCCATTCTTCCGCCCGCTGCCGCTACGCATCTATGGCGTGGCCCAACCGCTGCCACACGGAAGACACTTCCCGTCCTGGGTTCTCCTGCCCTCCGGCCGATGCCTCCCCCTCCGATGTCAAAGGCCCCGAGCGATCATGGCTCCCACAACGTTGCTGCTGCTGCTGTGCCTCTGCCCGTGCACTGCCTCCTGCTGACTGCACATCCTCCGCTGGCTGGGGTGCAGTCGTTGATGTGGCCACCCCTGCTGGATGTCCGACTCCCGACTGTGGCAGGGATGCCTCCTCCACCATCCTGGCCGCACCGTCAGAGGCAGCTCCACAGGGCACCCAGGTGACTAATGGGTGGGAAGATGGCACGGAGGACGACTGGCGCATAAGGGGTTCAGTTGAGGAGGGGGTCGGAGCAAGCCCCATCAAACGGAGGAATCCGGCCTGGGTGACCTGTCCCAGTAGACCGAGCGGTCAAGGAGCCATTCGAGATGACGTGCAGTCTCCTCATGAAAAGAATGCAGGTCACCTCGCATGACCTGTTGACGCAACGCCACACCAGTCAGGACAGGCTCAACCCGGACCCGGATAGCCACGTCCGCAGGCAGAGGAAGGCCAGTTGTCATGAGCTCATCCCCTGCCTGAAAACGGGTCTGGACATAGGCATCCCTGCTGGTGCAAGATGATGCAGTGACAGGATCAGGGACAGGATTGCACACAGGCACCTCCGCGGCGACCTGCGCTGCCTCCTGTCCCTGGTCCTGCACTGCACCACTAGCACCAGTGGAATCCCCACCTCCAGACGCCGTCTCTGTTGCTTGCACGGCCTCCTCCTCCACCAAACCCCCCACCAACCTGGATGACTCTGTGCCATCTTCCCCCGTTGGGCCCTGTGGGGTCCCAGCTGCCCCTTCTACTGCCGAGGAGTCCAACTCCGACCTCCGCCTCTTGGACCTCCCCCCAGCAGCTGTGGCCTGGGACGCGGCACCGGACTCCTCACTCCCCGACGAGATCACAACCTGGGAGGGGAGCCGGGCCTTGCGTCTCCGGCTGGCAGTGCGATCCCCGCCGCTGTGCTCCACAGCACCTTCTCCGCCCTCTTCATCAGTTGACACTGCAGACAGGGAGAAATAAAACACAGGCATCAGGGCACTGTACAATGGACACATACACACATGACAGTTGTACATGAGTGGCATTGGCAACCTCAGACATGGCATCACAATCGCCAACACACTTGTCATTTCAACTTGCACACATGAGCCATACCACAGCCAAATCGCAACTGCCAGCACCATCCATACACATACAACAGCATGAGCAGGCAAAGGTGAGCCAGACATCACATGCAACACAGGGAGTGCACTACACATGCACGAACACCACCACACTTGCATGCATGTGTACACCTCTGCCAACTGTCGCAGTGTTCAGATGGGCATCCATGTCACATCTGCCAATCAGGCTTCCACATCCCGCTGTCACATGCATCCATGTTGCATCACTGTTGCACCCTTGTCAAATACACACACATGCACATGTACACAGTGCTGATACATGCAGCTGAAAACAACATTCATGCGTGACATCACAAACATGCCTACTTACACACACATTCATCCAAACATGTATGCCTACACAACTGCATTTGGCATGCAAGCCTACACACACAAGCACCATCCATGTCTCACACATTACAGCCCTTGCATGTGTTAGCCTCACAGCCCTGTACACCCCCACCCATACTCGACCCCATACAAACAGATGTGCAACCTGCACACTACTGGCACATCACCACACGCACAGCTTACAATCATGATGCATGTTCACTTACCGCTCGACTCCAGACGGGTCTGCCTCTCAAGGACCTGGACGTGGAGCGCTGGAGATATGCGTTCCAGGACCCTCATCTGATCTTCCGACAAGTGGCCCCGGTGCCCCTTAGCATCTGCTGCCTTCAAGAGGCGCCGGGCCTTGTTGAGGGTCCTGGACCTGAAGTCCTCCCAGCGCTTCTTGACATGTTGGAAGTCGTGGACTGCCACCCCCTCCGCCTTGATGGCAGTCACGATGTCCGTCCAGATCCGAGTCCGTCCTTCCTTGTCGGCGCGCACACTTCCGAAGAGGGCATCATACTGCCCCAGGACTTGCTCCACCAGGACACCACCTTCGGTGGCAGTGAAGCTGGTGCCCCTCTGCCTCTCTGGCCGGGGGTTGTCAGTGATGCCAGATGTTGCAGTGCCCGACATGACAACCCCAGAGGCAGGAGTTTGTGGGCAACTGGGTCCTGGGGCTGGGCTGTGGAGTGATGGAATCCCAGTCGGGATTCTTCGGTTCCAGCAGCGGTGGTCACAGCAACAGCACCCCTGGCTGATGTGCAGGCAGCAAATGGCAGGGCACGTGGGCAGCAGGCAGTCAGGCAGCAGCAGATGGCAGGTGGGAGCGTGCTCGGGGCTCTGGTGGGCAGTAATTCGGCCTTCTGGGCAGGAGCGTGGTCTTCCGTGTGCTTACGCGTGGCCAGCTTGATACGGAGTGATTTGGCATGTGAAAATCCTGCACGTCTGCGTGTAATTCAAGGAAAGGCCCTTAGCGCATAAGCGCGTCAGCACACGTACGTTAATTCATTGGCCCAAAGGCCCCCATGTGCATCTATGATGTCACGCACATGGGCGTAGAGAATGGCGCGTGTAAAAAAAAAGATACACGTCCGAGTGTCAAAGCGTGGAAATGGCCTCATCGCGTATGTGCGTCTGTGACGTGTGTATAAAAGGTACGTGCAGACCGCCATTTCCTTGTACGTGCTTTTCGTGGAGAGTGAGTGGGTGAAATCTGTACTTCTTGTCCGTTCACACGCGATTTACTTCACAGCGTTTCAAGTTTGTACGCCCTGTTACCTCTGACAGCTTTTTCTCTTTTCCTCTTTTTCCTGGGCCTGTTTCCTCAAACAGCGTTCCCTTCTACTGTTGTCCTGTCTCCTCAGACAGCGTACTATTCTTCTTTTGGCGGGGGTGTTGCCAACGTGCACACGTGCATATTTTTCACGCTTTTGTTCCTTGCAGACGGTGAGTCGTGCACGTATTTAACATCTGTGCTGGCCCCGTGTGTCGCATACCCCTTCAGAGGTCATTCTAGGCTGCGTGTAACACGCATACGTTCATTCTTGTGTTTCTGGGTGCCACAGCGTAGTGCAGGTTTATTTTTCCACACACATGGTCTAGGAGGGGTTGCGTGCACCTTACTTCCCTTTTTTGGGGTGCCTGTGCGTTGCGTGAACCGCCATCTTTCCCCAGGGGTGACATAGAGCCTTGCTAGAGCACTAGGGTATGATTACCATCTGGTACCCAACCCCTTTGACCCCCATTTGCCAAGGACAATAGTTCACAGCGACTCCCATACGCACAATAACATAAGTGCCATGGCTGGGAGGCAAACAAGCCGTAACGGTGGCAAAGGTGGCCGAGCCCCAAGTGGTGGCCGTGGTGGATCCGGTAGGGGACGTGGCCATGACTTGCTGGGTGCCCCTAGCCCCCCATGTGTGGAGGACCAGTCAGGGACACCCATGCCCCCCCCCCCTGGTTGAGGGTAACGTGGCTGACACCATCCATGCTCAGCCCTAGTTGGACCAGCCCACTGTGGAACCAGACCTGGCACAGGGTGACTCCATGGCTGACTTCCAGGTCAGCAGGTCTAGGCCACGTGCGCCGGTGCACGTTGGTGTCATCAGGCCACGTGGATCAGGGGCAGCTAGGTCATCTGCTGCCCCGCGTAGGCAGGCTGGGGAGGCTGCAGGGGCAGCTGTGGCTCCATCAACCCCACCTCTCACACACCCAGCCAGGACAGTGTCGGTCCAAGTCCAACCTGCTGATATTCCCCCTGGCACCATCACATTTGAGCTAATGCCTGCACCAACTCCCATGCTAAGTGTGCAATCCCACACCCCTAGTACAGAGTCCACCGGGGCTCCTGCCCCTAGTGTCCAGAGCGGCGTAGGACACTCAGGATCCCCACCACCTTCCAAGCGGAAGAGCAAGAGTGCTCGTCGAGTAGAGGCTGATGCCCCAGACACAGCTACACAGTCCGGCCCGTCAAAGAAGCCCAGCTTCAATGAGGCCGAACTGAATGCACTTGTAGAGTATGTGTCCGCACATGACCGCGAAATGGTGATTGTTGCAGGATCCAAGACCACACCTGCACAACGTCTGGCACACTGGCAGACCATCGCAGACATCATAAGTGCCCTTGGAATCGTGAGGCGCACATAGCTACTGAATGCTACAAGCGCTGGAATAACCTGAAGCGCAGGGCAAAGAATAAGCTGGCCTCAAGTCATGCCGCTACTCTAGTGACTGGAGGTGGGTATCCAGCAGAGGACATAGAACTCACTCCACATGAGCATGTTGCTGGGACCTACGTCACGGAGGAACAGATCCAAGGCGTGGGAGAACTGGCAGATTACGAGGCATTGTCCGGTGAGTGCACATGCATGTGTGTGTCATCCATGTGCATGGTGTGTGTGTGAGGGCTTATGTTTGGGTGCCAGGTGAGGGTGTGTGTGCCTGAGTGGTTTGGGTCACCCATGTGCCTCATCCAATACATTCTGTGCACCAGCATTTGGGTATAGCAGTATCCCTTCTGCCAACATTAGACATCTAGCCCAACACCACGCCATTTGCCCTTGAAGTGTCATCTTGCCACAACATTGTTGCTTATTTTCCTCTGTTTATTCAGGCATATTGTTTGCATACCACCACTTTTACTAGGCATTCCTCAGTCCTATTGTCACATGTCTGACATGGCTATGGTACAGTGGACTGGCTTTGTTTCCTGGATATGATTTGTTTAGACATGTCCCTGTGCTATAGGACCATTTTGGACTGGCAGCTCCAGGTTAAACATTTGAACCATTTCAATGAAAATAATCAATTTCATGAGCAAACTAGACTGAATGAACAATTGGTGCCCTCCTCTCCCTCTTCACTTTCTGGCTAGGGTACATGCCATCTGTGTGATGGCATGTTTCATTGACCTGCCAATCACAGGCCAATGTGTGATGCCACTGCTAGGCAGCATGCAGCAAATGTGTTCATCTTCCATCTTGGTGTCATCAATGTGTGCCATCTGCCTCCACTTCACACGCAGTGACGGTGCATGCATGGGAGGGTTTTAGTCATGTGGGACATGTGTCAATCAAGTACTGTTTCTCTAGCTTCTCAGCCCTAATTGTGTGCCATAGTGCTAATGCTTGTTTCCATTTGTTTTCTTTTATGTCTTTACAGGGGATGACACACTTGATACTGCTGGGGTTGTGAAGATGGTGCAGACCCAGGAGGAGTCTCAGGCCCGACCGACCACCAGTGAGGGACGTGGTGTGGTGGTGGGTGAGAACCCACAACTGCTGCAGGTTGTGCTCTCAAGGGGTGTCTCTGTCTGCACCTCCCCGAGCTGTATTCAGGTGTCGATTCGGATGATGAAACCTATGTGCCGTCGCAGGTGAGTGTTCCTGGGAGGGATTCTGTTCTGTCCGACCCACCTGCACCAGGGTTAGAACCCTCAGCGGGGATGTCAGTGTTGGCAGGTACGCCGTTGGTGGTTATGGATACAGGGTCACACTCCGCAACATCTGATCCTGTTCCTGGGCCAGCAGATCAGAGGGGGAATGCAGTCCTGCAGCCTCAGGCAGTGCCGGCACAGCAAGGCGCAGTTCGCCTTGTCCCAGACAGGTGTGGAGCCCGCCGACGTGGTGGCCGTACGCCACCTGGCAATACCGCATGGGAGCAATCCATATACGGTATGGCAACCCAACAGGCAGCATCATCAGAGATGATGGCTCAGGCCATGGATAAGGTGGCCACTTCCATTGGCCCCCCCGAAAGGCTGATGGAGCGACTAGAGCAGGCAACAGACTCCATCTGCCAGTCACAAAAGGAGGACATGTTGGCGTCCGACAGAGACAGGCGGGTGGCACTGGCGACTCTGTGGGAAGCCATTTCCATAGAGTACCAGGGCCACAGGGAAGCCCTGAGGGTGGAACTCCTTCACCTCAGGATGACTCTTGTTGAGCTTGAGGCTTCAACAAACAGAAGGACAGAACAGCAGCTGGAGTATTTCACCCATACGCTCTCAGCTGAGATGCAGGCAACTAGGGTGGAGGTCCGGGCATCCCGTGAGTTGTTGCATGGGGACCTATGCACAATTATCCTCCAGAACAAGACCTTCCACACCCGCACGCTTGCTGCCATGGAGGACCAGACTAGGGCTTTGCGTGGGCTGCCTCCCATAGTGCCACCACCTCCTGATGCAGCTGCAGAGGGTGAGGAGAGTGACAGCAGTGATTCTCTCACAATAGGGGAGCCGTGCAGGCCATGAGCACATGGAGGTGTTTTTTTTTCCGCAAGATCCATACAGGTGGGTTTTGGTGTGCACCCTGTCCTCAGACCTCCTGGGTGGCCTCCCCCAACCCCCAGGCCCATTAATGGCCATTTTTGATTTTATTTTATTATTTTTTTTTTTACATTTTTGTTTTTTGGACAGTGTGTTGCCTTGTGTGGCTCCCATGGGCATACGCTGTATTGTGGCTGGGCACATGCAGGCTTGTCATGAATTTGGGTCAGATGCTTGGGGTTGTGTGACACACACCCCTCCTGCTTACCGTTTCCATGGGCTTGCAAAGGGTGTGCCCAAGTGATATTGACGTACATGGTGACGTTGGACTCCCATTTGATGTGTGGGCAGTCTGTAGTCAATACTGTGTATACATTCATAGTGCATATTGTTGTTGTATTGTACACTGCATTGTGTATTGATATGTGCCTCTGCATCCATCTCATCCTCCTAATTTGCAGGTCCATTTCTCATGTCTTCACAAGGCGGTCTACCTTGGAACTGGAGTCCATGTTGTAAGCAGTGCACCTACACTCTTGCGTGGCGCTAACACTGTATACTTGGAAGTGTTCAAAGTACTAGCATTATCAGGTAGTGAGGCTACCAATTTTTTAAGTCTGTAATGTCATGTTTAAGGTAGGTTGGAGGTTGTGTAGGTGATTGGTATTCTTGGTAAGTATTTGGTAATGTGTGTTGTAGGTCCTGCATTACTGTGAACATTTCATATGTGGCCAGTTTCCATTAGGGACACTGTAGTTGGTGACACTTAGGGCATGTTGTGGGGATTAATTTGTTTGCTCTCACATTGCATGACATGCCATGGTGTGTTGTGTGGCCGTGCCGGGGAGGGGTTGGGTGACATGGCACTGTTCTCATGTAGTATTTTGCAAGTGGGTATTCAGTTCTGCTGCATGGAAGTGTGTCTTTTGATGACACTGCATTGGTGGTGTTTGTGTAGGTAGGGATGCACACATTCTGACACTTCCACATGAACAATCTCAGGCTGCTATGGTTCTGACAGTTGACTGTCCCTTTGTTCATCATAATTGTCAGGTCGAGTCATCATTGATTATCAGATGGTATGTGTCAGGGCTGTGTGCACTCCACAGGGGTGTGATTTCTATGTGAAGTAATTAGCCACCAGCTGCATACTGGCTGCCTCACCCCGTGCCCTTCCCCTCCCATGCGTGTGGTTGGGGATGTGGGGACACCACCATGCGTGTTGCAACATTGTGCAGGAAACATGCTGCCACTATGATCCTGCACACTATTGGGGGCGCATATAACAGCTGCCCGCCAGAACGGTCAAGGGAGCGAAAGCGTGACGTGAGCACTCCGAATGTGCGCTCCACTATGCCCCGGGTTGCAATATGGGCTGTGTTGTATCTTACCTCGGGAGGCGTGATGGGGTTCTGAATTGGCGTTATCATGTGGGTGCTCAGAGGGTAGGCACTGTCCCCTGGTGAGGAGGTGATGGGTATCATTAGTGGGGTAGTGACATAACTCTGCATCTGACATGCATGCATGTGCAGTGGCATTCATACTCACCAAGCAGCCATGTATCGCCAGCTTCTAGGTCCCTGCTTAGGGTAGACATTCGGTAAATGAAGCTGTCATGGGTGGACCCTGGATAGTTGGCATATACTGAGGTGATGATTCCCTTGGCATTACATACTACCTGCACGTTGATGGAATGGCAGTTCTTGTGTTTCCTATAGATGTGCTCAGATGCCCTGGGGGGACGTAGTGCCACATGGGTGCAGTCAATGGCACCTAGCACTTTGGGGAATTGTCCGACACCGTAGAAATCCAGGGCGGCAGCCTGCCTTTCTGCAGGTGTCCTGGGCAGGTATATGTGCCTGCAGACTGATGGGCGTGCAGTGATGATGTTCAAGACCTGGTGTAGGCAGCGTGACTGCGTGGCCTGTGACACACCACCCACAATGGGCAAGAAGTGCAGTACATTAAGGACCTTCTCCAGGGGGCTGAGTGCTTGGGAGCACAGGGTGGGTGATGTGAGGTCATCCTCCCACTCACTGACCAGGTCCAGTATTATGTGTGGTGGAAACCTGTACCTCCCATACACCTGGTCATCAGGCATCCCAAAAAGGCTGGTTCTGGGAGTGAAAATTCGGGCCCTCACTATCCTCCTCCTCCTCCTTTGGTAACCAATGGCCACTGCTGCTAGGAACGGTATGTCTGAGCTTGTTTGTTGTTTGTGCGCAGTTTTATGCTGCGCGGGTCGACGTACGCCTGCTTCATGCTGGTGTACGTGTTTCAGGATTGGACCTGTCGGGGGGAAATTCTGCCGGGGTCGGCCGGACTGTCCGCAGACCTCCAGGCAGGGAGGCCCCAACTCCTCCCGTGCGTATCCCAGATAAGATGAGATAGAGTATGAGACGCACACAAGGAGCAAGGTGACTCTGCTGTTTATTAGACAAAACGGCAGGGATGGGTCAAGGAGCGCACGCGTTCGTCCTGACACACACTCAATCGTGGGGCCCGCAGGCCCTTTTTACTGTATTATGACGCGCTACTTGCGTCACTTCAGAAAGTTAACAAAAAACCTATCGCCACTCTTAATTGGGTGTTCGAGTGGTAGGGTTAGTATAGCACACATATAGAGAAAGATATTAGTGGACAAGGTGTAGTCAGGTGGTATATCTGGGTTGTCCCTACAATTAGATACATGAAAATTGTTACATGAAGGCTCCTGAGGATTGGCTAAATGTGCTGGCGTCAGTGATAAGAGCCCCATGTTCTGATTGGTGCGCCCGTGAGCTTCCCAGCCTGGGACCACCGTCGTTCCCAGCTCTCGGTGTACCTGTAAGTTGCAACAATGTTTCACTATGGGTACATGCAGACAATGTGAGGACTTATTCATAGCTAGACGGGGTACCGTTCCCACTGTTGCAGATGTCCATTGAGCCTTTCAAGTGTATCTGCCAGTGTCTCGTAGCGAGGGATCCAGACGCCTCTGTTCTCCCGGGTTTGGCATCTCGTCAGGTTCGGCTTGATCACGTGGGGAGGGACCGTGAAAGAGGCATAATTCTGCACAATTAATATTGTTTTTCTACTGTGCGTCTGGTTTAATTTGTCGGTGTGACTTTAACGTTGGTGCGCGGAGTGCGAGGTTGCAACATCGTGCCTTTGATGATTTGCTCTTGGAACATGGGTTTGCAACATTGCGACCTTGGCTGGTTGCTTCGCCAAGCTCATTCTGCAGGATCAGCAACTGACTCTTGTCTTGTTGATGTCCACGGGAGCTCTTGTTTGAGGCCTACTTTGGCCCGGTGCATAAGTTGTCCGTTTGGTGCATAGGTGCTTTAGGTTATAGGAGCATATAATTCCATAATCGGTATTGTCTTTATTATATTTCTCATCGTTGTACCTGATTTCAAAGAGAAGCGTGAGCAAGCTAGTAAAAGTTCATGATGCGTCTTGCGTTTCTGCATTCTGAAAGCCTATATAAAAATAATAAAGATGCACGTCCGTGAATATGCCTGTCGCCTACGTCATAGCACTGAGTATATTCTTCGTGTAGGTTGGTGTGGGAATGTCCAGTGTGTATATTTGAACAGATGTGCTTCCCGTTGTCTAGGTCGTCATGGCATCTCTAACGACGTGTAGATTTTAGTCTAGTTGATCCGTGCCGCAGGTGTCGGCATGGCCAGTGCGGGCTGCTGGGCAAGCAGATGGACACATCCGTATGTTCCTGTACCAGGGTATCTGGTCGTCTGGTAAATGGGCAAACTCTTCTCGTGGCGGGTGTTTGGGTCGTGACCCTCTAGGCCAAGCGCGAGAGGTGAAGGACGGGAGCCTGGTTTTCCATTCTCCCACTTCAGTCCCCCCTCTGGTCGACTTGTCGACCACAAACATATCCTTCTCGTTATCTCCTCTTACTCGCCATATCTTGGTTATTCCTCCGAGATGTCCATAGTGGTTTACATGATCTTCAAATGACCAATACATATATTCACAGGTACCCCCAGGAGTACAGTATACCCATCTTCCTATGTAGCTCCTGGGGTTTCTTGGGTTCTCGGTCTTTACTGACGGTGGGTCTAGATGGTTGGTAATTATTTGGGTGCGCAGCTTCTCCCTTTCCTGTATAATTACACCTGTATGCTGGCCGTCATCTGCTGGCATCAAGGGGTGTATTCCCACCATTTCCAGCAACTCGTCAGTAGTGCGTGCCTTTCGTGCCTTCCAAAATCTAATTATGATCAGGGTAGCTCCAGCCAATATAGTACAGGCCACTATTATTTTCAGTCCATCTGACAGCCAGGATGGCATCCATGACCATAATAGTGAAAACCAGCTCTCATCCTTGTTCACACCATTGCTTTCATCCGTCATTTTGGAGTGCATCTGAGCTAATTGTGAAACTGCTTCTGTCAGTGTACCATTGTCAGCATCATTGGCAGGTATGAACGTGCAGCATGATTGTCCTATCTTTGCACAAACTCCTCCTTCCATTGCTGTGAGAAGGTCCAATACATATCTGTTCTGTAGTGCTACCATCCTTACAGCTCGCAGCTCCTCTTTTATTGCGTTGAACCCATTTACTGTAGAATTGATGGTCATCATTAGTTCCCATCTAGTTATTTGGAGCCATTTTGCGTTTGCGTAAGCCTGTAATCCCGGGTGTATTATTGAGGAGAAGAACATTGCTGCTCTGCTGAATAGTCTGTGTTCTGGCGGTATTGATGTTAGTGCCGTTTCCGACCTTCCCCACAGTTAATTTCCTGTCAGCGGCTCTCCTTGTCTTTTTCTTCTATTTAGGACAGTGTCATTGCTGTTGGTCCTGTTCCCTTGCTCCTCCTGGAGTGGTGCAGATCTCTTTCTTCTCTTATCCCCTTCATTCATTCTAGGAAATTTCGCCACATCGACGTGCTTCTTAGGTACCACTAGTGATGGTACATTGACGTGTACCATTGTGCACACACCATTCCACAGGGGAGGCAGTGTATGGTATGCCTATTCTCCACAGGCCCAATAATGATCCATTATTACTGCTGTTCCTGCTCCCCCCTCAGGTAACTCCGTCACACTTGCGCAATTGGTGTTATATCCTACGTCCACCTCTCCTTTATGCTGGTAACATACCTTGGGCGCAGTCAACGGTAGTATCGTTATTGGGTCTTCATCTTCTTCTACCCATGTGAGCATTGGTACATACTTGATCCACGTCGTCCAACATCGGTGATTGTGTGTCTCGATGGTTGAGATAGTTTCTTTTGTTACCATGTTGCTGCCAATCACTCCTATCTCCCAGCTGTTATCCAGATACACCTTTCCTGTTATCGTCAGTAGCGGCCTCTCCCAGCATCCTTGTTTACCCGGAATTTCAGTGGCGTACCAATCACATGGTAGATACTGCAGTGTTACTTTCTGTGTTTCTCCTTTTGCAGGGCCACTTGTTATATATTTGAATGCTTCAGCATGTAAACTGGTCTTGTGATAACTCAAGTAGGTCTTGAGGAAGTTGTTTTCATATGGGTATGAGTCTCGTGTTTTCCATGTCATGTGCACTACAGTTCCTTGAAATCTTCCTTTCGTCTGGAACAGTGCCAAGTATATTATGCACTGTGCTATCTTCTCATTTATTTCTGTGGCAACAAATGTTCGTGAAGCACTCATGGCGTATGGTATTAATGAGCAGACGTAGCAGCTATCCTCAGTTGTCTGCTTACCAATGCGGGTCATGTGTTGGTACCATATATTGTTTGTGACATGTGCTGAATCTTGTACATAACTATCAATACCTTTATTGTCTGAGTATGTGCTGCGTTTAACTCTATTTTTCTTTGGTGCAATGTTACTACTACCACCTGACGTAACACCTGTTGCAGCAAGGAACGGGGGTATATTAGGTTTGGGTGCAGCAACAAAATTGATAGCACAGCTATACTGCCATACAGAAGCAGCCAAAAATCCGGTGATTATCAAAATCCCTATTATTTTTATTACAATTGCTAATCTCACCGGCATTTTGCTCTTACCTTGCTGCAGTCCTGGCAGCTTATTCTTGCGACGTTAAAGTTGCCCGCCTAAAAATTCTCAGAAATGCTCGTTTTTAAATGTTAGTTTTGTTTTGTTTAAGCTCTCCCTATCAAATAGTCATTCAGTGCCCAGGCGAAGAGCTGCTCCCACGCTACTCTAAGTGATTGGTCTCTTAAGACCGGCAAGTATGGGCGGAGGTGGGGCATGTAATATTCTATGGCCAGGAGGAAGGCTGTGTAGTAAACACGTACCCTTCTTCTTTTTAGGTATGTTGGCCTTTTTATTTCGTATACAAATTGGTGTGACAATTCTTCTGGGTAGTTATCGTCTGGGAGTACCATCTACGCCTGGACAGTGGACTTTGTTAGTTAGCTTTCTACTTAATAATACAATAATACGCAGTTCCTGTATGTGCGAGAGAAAAAAGAGAACATTCACGTGTTTACATGTGTATTTGTGCGGCCAATGTCTTTCAGTTTATGTTACAACTGTCCTTTGCAGTCAATGGGCGGGGGGGGGATGGCGTAATTATTTTTACTCTTTGAACGTGTGACCATGGGGTGGGCAGTGTAGTGATCACCCCTTTCTTCGTCAGTTGTTGTCTCTGGGGTGTCTGGGTAGTGAGAAGGTAAGGGAACAATTGGGTCGTTGTCTGTGGTAGAACTTCCTTCCGCTGTCAGGGATGTTGTTGCTGTTGTTCCAATGGACCTGTCGTTGGCGCTGGGGCGGGTCTGCAGTTTGTATATCTTTACATCATGTAGGTGGTTCCAAGCACGCTTATCCTTTAGTTTTACTGCTCTTGTTGATACGTCTTCTACCAGATGTGGACCGGTGAACCTTTTGTCGTTCCACCTTCTATTGAAATTGCGAAGTAGCACGTGGTCACCTTTGGCTAGTTTGCACACGTTCTCTTTTTCTAATTCTGTACTGGCGCCTTCTTCTTTATCTCTGGTGGACCCGCCCCGCGTGCGCTCGAGCTGTTGAGACACAAACACAACACTAGTAATCAAAGACGACACATATTGATACATTTCATCACCTAGTATACTCGCTGAACTTTCGTGGTCAGTGAATGCCCTTGACGTTGGCGTTAGAGGAAGGCGCATTTGACGTCCAGTAACCACCTCGTGTGGGGTGAGGTGGTGGTCGGACCCTGGCCTGTTCCTCAGTTCGAACAAGGCTAACGGAAGGCAATACAACCAACTTTTCTTTGTTGTTTGTTGTATCTTTGCAATTGCCTCCTTCAATAAGCCATTTAGGCGTTCACATATGCCGTTAGCCTGTGGGTGATATGCACATGCAAATTTGTGCTTTATGCTCAGCAGGGCTGTGATATGTTGGAACATTTCGTTTGCGAAATTTGGGCCATTATCTGATCTTAATACTTCGCACACTCCCCACCTGGGGAAGACCTCCCTTACTATGAATTTGGCTGCTCTAAATGCATCTGGGTGTGAACAGGGCCCTGCTTCAATCCACCTAGAAAATGGGCATACTACTACAATCATGTATCTATTACCTTGACATATGTTGATCATATCAACATAGTCAATGTGGAGGTGCCGAAAAGGTCCTTCTGGCCGGGGTATGGTACCTCTTATCACTTTTAGGGTATGACCGGCCGTAAACTGTTGGCATGTGAGACAATTGCTGATAAAATTTGAAACATGAGAATTTAACTCGGGACAGAACCAATCATCTCTAATTCGTGCTGCAATTATTTCCTTGTCTGTATGGGCTGGGTGATGTAATTGGCTCAGGGCGGTATTTAAAAGTGCCAATGGTATTACAACTTTCCCAGTACCACTCTGGCGCCATAGTGCGTCGGTTGGTGACATTGTACATCCTCTTTTTACCCATATTTCCTTTTCGGCCATTGGTGCTGCTGCTTGTAATTCCATAATCTGTGTGGCTGGGAGATGGGTATACCCTTCTCTTATTAACATCTCCCTAGCCATTCCCCTCCCTCTCCCTCTCTGTGAGTCTGTGGGGTCCCATATCACACCAAAGTATGCAGCATATTTCGCATGTGCGTCTGCTGCTGCATTCCCTTTTGAGACATGGTCTTCACCATTGGTGTGTGCGGTGCATTTTACTAGGGCTAGCTCTTGGGGGTCGTTTATTACTTCAATTAATTCAGCCAACAAGAGGGCATGTTGCACTGGAGTGCCGTCAGCTCTCCTAAACCCTCTTCTCCTCCATTTTGTTAGCCCTGAGTGGACAGTGGATGTAACATATGCACTGTCGGAATATATTGTTACACGTTTGTTAAAACTTTCTTTCAATGCCAATATTAGTGCAACTAGTTCAGCGGCTTGAGCAGAGTAATGCTGTGGTAACTGTACACATTTCATAGCCACACACACCGGAGCCTCCATCATTTTTACCACTGCTGCCCCAGTTCTCCGTATCCCATCTCCTTGATCAATAGTTGATGACCCATCAATAAACAAAAGCTCACCTCCCTCTAGTGCATTCTCTTCAACTTTTCTAGTACATGAATACATTTCATTTAGTTGGGTGCAGTCGTGGGCGTAATCTCCCTCCTCAATTATTTCTGCTAGAAATTTTGCAGGGTTAACAGTGCTACATCTAACAATCGCTAGTTCAGCCCTAGACAAAATGATCTCATAACCTGATGCCCTTTGTGTCGTTAGTGTGGACTTGGGTTTATTCAATATTGCAAATAATGCATGTTCCACAAACAGTGTAGTTAGACACCCCATGGTTATTGCTGATGCCTTTTCTACTGCAAAAGCAGCTGCAGCGAGGCCTTGTTCGCAAGGGAAGTGGCCTAACATCACAGGGTCTAAGTGACCGCTATAAAATGCTACTGGTTTATAGCCCATGCTTGTTTTTTGGGCCAATACTGCTTTCATTACTGCTGAGTCGCAATGTGAAAATATAAAAAATCGTCGCTCATAGTCTGGGGATGCCAGTACTGGAGCTGTTGATATCGCGTCCTTCAATTCGTCAAATGCCTCCCTCATTTCCATAGTCCACCCCAACCTTTTCTCCCCTTTATTTGCTTCCTTCAACCCCTCAAGCAGGGGTCCTATGTATGAGCTGTAATCAAATACCCATGCTCTACAGTAGTTGCATAGCCCCAGAAATTGCTGCAGTTCTCTCACAGTCTGTGGCATGGGAGTGCTTGAGATGGCCTGTGCTCTTTGTGGTGCAATCTTTCTTCCATATTGGGATATCAGTTGGCCAATGTAGAGTACCTGTTCCTGACAGTATTGTATTTTTTCCATGTCTACCTTATACTCCTTTTCAGCCAATATAGTCAACATTTTTAACGAGTCCTCTCTGCATTTACTTTCGTTTATACTGCAAATTATTATGTCATCCACATATTGTAACACTGTGCTTTCCACCTCAACGTTACCCAAATCCATCTGTATTACTCTATTGAAAATTGAGGGTGATTCACAATACCCTTGTGGTAACCTGGTATGTTTCCATTTAGTATTTCGGTAAGTGAAACTTGTTAGATCTTGTGTGTCGGGGTGTAATGGTATTGAGAAAAATGCATTTTTAAGATCTATTACTGTAAATCGTGATGCCTCTGCTGGAATGCCACACAATATTGTGGCCGGGTTTGCTGTTACTGGATATTCTGCTTCCACTATGTTGTTCAAGGGCCTTAGGTCCTGTATGAAGCGCCAAGACCCCCCTTTAGCCTTGCGCACTGGGTACACAGCCGTGTTACATGGTGATTCTGAGGGGACCAATATGCCATTGTTTATAAGGGCCGTTATAGTTTCATATATGCCCTCATCTGCCTCTTTTGACAATGGGTCCTGTTTTACTCTTGGTAGTATTGCACCTTTTTTCAATTTTATCCGTACACCCCCTATGCTTTTAATGCATCCTACGTCATAAGGGCTAATGGTCCATAATGATTTGGGCACCTTTGACATATCCTCCTTAAAGAAAGGGACTGGGGTGCATGCAGGTGCCTCAAGTGCCATAGCAATTTTCTGCGCTATTTGTTTGTGAGCCACTCGTAACCATATTTCTACACTCATCATGAACACCATTTCCCCCTCCTCTTTTTCTTCTGAAAACAGTTCCTCATCTGACACCTGGGTCAACCTACATCCTTCTGCTAGTGCTATCACTGCCCTCCATGCTCTTCCTTCTTTGTCTTGGGCGTGCACAGCAATATACTCAGCTGTTGTAATAATGCTTTCAATGTCTATTGCAAACACCTTTCCTTCTTGTTCATTAACAGGTGTTTCTGGTCGGAACAGGTAAGCTGCTGGCCTCCTCCATATTTTCCCTTCTATCCCTGGCATCCATGCAATTGCCATGTCTGTTCCATACTGGAATATCTCGCCATCTACTGGTTCCGCCCTAATCGCTGTCTGCCCACAGTATGCTTGCATAATCTGTCGTGCTGCTATCATGTTAATCCCTGGAGTAGAGCAAATTATACCATCCTCTGTAAAGGAGATTGTCATATTTAACCTATTCATTATGTCCCTCCCCAGTATATTTACTGGTGAGGCACTATAATACAAGAGTGGAACTGACAGATCGTAATCTCCGATAGATAAGGGAACGTTATCAGTAAAAGGAACCAATCCTTTAGCCCCAGAAAATCCTTGGGTGTTCATGGCTTCGCCTGACATCTTAAATTTACCTTCCCTTATGCAAGACCGGGTTGCCCCGGTGTCAACAAGGAATGATAACTTTTTGTCACCTATCGTTACCTCTATGCGCGGCTCCTCCGCACTATTAGGTGTTACTGACAGGATGGGACACACCAAGGCCGTCTGTGGGCTGTCCTATTGGGGGTACAATGATTGGCCATTTCCTGTGTAAGGGTTGTGTCCCAATACCGTCACCCTACCCAATTGCGTTTGTTCAGTTTGGGGTTGTTGTGTTATCACTACTTGTTGTTGTGGCAGTGGCTGTTGTTGTGTTAATTGCTGTTGCTGCAGTGGCTGTTGTGTTAATTGCTGTTGCTGCATGCCCTGCTGTTCTTGTGGTGGCCTAGGTTGTGCCTGCTCATTCCATGCTGGTGTTCCTGGCCTGACCCTACACGTGCGTGACATGTGTCCTAGTAGTCCACAACTCCAACACACGGGTGGTTCTCTGTTTTGCCATGGAAAGCTCCCTGTGTTGTCCTGGTATACCGGTTGCCCTGTGGGGTATGAACTTCCAACTCCCCCCACCTGCTGTTGGGTATTATATCCGTATCCTCTCCCTCTCATAAATCCTCCTCTCCCTCTGTTATAACCATAATACCCAGCTCCTTGCATCTGGTACCCTCCTCCCACGTTTGGTGCGTGTAATTGTAGTGGCGGCATTTGCTGTATTATACTTTGTGGAGGTGCTATTAGAGCTGGGTCTTGTGCAGCCACTATTTGTGTGGGGCTTTGGGCCATTGTTGTGGGCGCAGTTATTAGTGCCCCCTCCATTGTGTATTTAGTTAGTTTTTTCTGTACTAGTTTGGCCTCTTCTGTTTTCCTGTCCTCTTCCTTTTGTTTCATTTTTCCTTGCCATATCCTGCAGTGATGTACTATTGTCAGCTGTATTTCAGGCCATGGTTTTACTTCCATTCCCACTACTTTCTTTAGTTGTTTCTGGACTCCTTCTGGGAGCCCTTGTACTAGTATATGATAAAATATGGCTGGTGTTTTATCCCATTGTTCTCTAGTTTCCATGCGCCACTTCTCTTGAATATCCTGTATATAATCAACAGGATCCTCATTCTCACGCATCTTACGGGAAGTAATTGCTCCTATGTCTGATGTGTCTGGGTACTGTACTCTCAGTGCCTGCCATAGCGCATGTCTGCAGTTTGCAAGTGGCGCCCCATCATGCGATGTGTTCGTTATTGTTATCCCATGGAATCCCGCTCTCTTCCAGATGTCGTCCGCTCTATCCCCTAATATTGATATTAACAGGCCTTTCACATCTCCTACTGCTAGTTTCTGCCCTGCGGTGTGTTTTTCCATTTCATATATCCACTTACCCGCACCTCCACTTAGTGATGGGAGCCTACATTTTATATTTTCTTTATCCGTATGCTTCCATGGTACATACTGCGGTCTAACCCCTCCTCTCTCCAACAGTGGCATTAAGTTGTGTCTTGTGTCACCCTTTATGTTCCATAATATTGAGTCCTCACACCCCTCCTCCTCCCCTGTTTCCTTTACCACTTCAAATTCTTCCTTACTACCCCTCCTCCTACCTACCTCTCCGTCCCTTCCCCTTGTTTTGTCATCCCCTGTGTTTAATATGGGTATGTTTATCTGTCTGTCTTGCCTGCGGCTAGGGAGGTCTCTAAGCCGGCATGCATAGGGAGTCACTTCTTCCATGAAGGGCGCAAGCTTTATTGTGCGCAGCGTGCGTGTGGTGGTTGAGCATGTAGGGTGCTATGGGGGAGGGCGTGATGGAGATGGCGATGGTGTGGCTTCATGGGTTTGTTTTTCCACTAGTTGTTGCACCCTCTCCTCACTTTGTTCCAGCTCCTCCCTTCTCTTACGGATCCATGGCGAGTCTATGTTGGTTCTAGTGAGGTACAGCTTATCTAAGCTTTCCCTTTCACTCTTTCTTCCTACCCTCTCTACTCCTTCTTCCTCCTCACTGCAAAAATCAGTCATAGATGGTATCCCCCACTCTGTTCTTTTCCCTTTTACTGTTACTGTTTCTAAGTCTATTAGCTCCATTTCTCCTCTTCCTTTGTTACCAACTGTTCCCCCTGGTGTTGATGTTGTTGCTACTTCTCTACTTCTATATACATCCCCCTATTTTTCACTCTCCTTATTTCTCCCTCCTCTTTCCCCTTCACTCCTATCCTCCACTTCCCTACTATTTTCCTCCCTTTTCCTTTTTAATTCCTCCATCACTTCGTTGCTCATCTGTTCCAATATTCTTTCATCTTCTTTCTTTCTTTCCCATTTCACCCTTTCTCTTTCTATTGCTTTCTCTTCTTCATATTTCTTAGCTGCCTCTGATACTACCCTCCTCCTCCATATTTCCAATTCCCTTTCCTTGTCCTCTTCTTCCTTCTTTTTTTCTCTCAATACTACTCTTGACACCCTTTCTGCTGCTGCTCTTACCCTTCCATCTTCTATCCTTTGCTCCTCATTTCGTTCCCTTAATTTGTCCAATTCGTTTTTACCCTCTTTCCTTTTCCTCACTCTCTCTTTTTCCCCCTTCTCAAGCTGTGTTAGTAATTCATTCTGCTCATCCCTTAGTTTTGCCAATTTTTCCTCCAAAATCTCTTCTCTTTGTAGTAGTAGCTCCTCCCCCTTCATCTCACTCTCCCTTCTACTATCCTCGCCTGTTCTCTTTACAGCCTCCCTTTCTTCTCCCGTTAGTGAACCCCGTAATTTTAATAATATCTGTGCAGCTACCCACTCATCATGTCCTATCTCTACAATCTGCTCTTCTCCAATCCTCCCCTCCCCCACTATCTTCCTGTGAGCCACATATGGTGGAGGGCTGTATGCCGGGTTCGAGTATCCTTCAGCCGCCCTTAACTGTCCTTCTATTTCTCCTAATTCTCTTAAAGGGTACAACCCTTCTCCCTCTGTTTTCACTCCCGGTGTTATGGGTATCTCGTTGCTCGGTTCCTTTTTTATGTCTTCTAATTTATCAATCTTTTCTCTTCCCTCTCCTTCATTCTCCGCATTCTTTTTCCTTTCACACCCCTTTTCCCCATCCGTTCCCTCTTTCATAATCTCCTTTACTTCCGGTGTTTCTCCCATAGAAAACATTCCATTTGGTCCTGGTCAGGATCCCTGGAACATCCTCCATAAGTTAAACACCTCCATATGGCTCGCCAACTTCTTCCCCTTGTATGTATTGTGCAGATGGTTTAGCAATGAATGTTGGGCATATGGATCGAAACTACCATTAGGCGGCCATGGTGTTAACATTTTGTTATCCGTCCCCTGGGTCCACTCTATGCTGTACTTAATTAATTTCTCCCTATGGGGTGGCAGTGTTGTGCATATGTGTTGTAGTGGGGTAGTGAGGGTGTTCCCCCACCCTCCCGACCCTGTCCCATATGACATAGTTGTGCCCCACTTGTTACTCCTCCCTTCGCTATCAGTTTGCAATTTACAACCTTATATTGTTTACCTGGCCCCTTAAGTGTGGGGACTTACGACAATCCTTTACAACGTATGCAATAATAATAATAATAATAATAAAAAAAAAAAATAATAATAATAATAATAAAACACAAATATATATATATGTATAATTTTGTATTGTATATTCCTTCCCCTACGGCCCCCTGCGGCCGAAGCGCACGCAGCCCCCTGTGACTGCGTACCCCTTACGACGATCTTATACAGTCGTCCTTATTCTTCGTTCTCCTCCCCCTTTTACATTTGCCGTGGCTGGCGTTCTCCGTGCTCAGCCACGCCCCTCTCCCCTTCTCCTCTTCCAATCCACTCGTTTATTGTTTATCTTCGTATCCGCTCCCTCATCATTTTTCTCTTCCCCACCACTTTCAAAACTCAATGTTCCTTGTGCTCGTGATATCCTATAAAATCCCTACTGGTGACGTCACCGATGTCTCTACGCTACTAGTACAGTCTCATTATTAGTTTCAAAATACACTTGCAATTTACCCCCGCTAACCCTACAGCTGTCTTCCTGTCTCTCCTGGAACAAGGTAATCTCATCAATAATATAATTGGACTGCACACGCTGCGTCGGTCGCCTCGCGTGTGATACGCCCCTCAACAGGAGGGCTTAACCAGCCAATTATCTTCCGTATTTGGCAACTATGCAACTAGCTACCCCCTACAGGGAAACGTCATCTACCTATCGAGTTTCTTGCTCGAACAATAGGAAACCTCATCTACCTATCGAGTTTCTTGCTCGACCAATAGGAAACCTCATCTACCTATCGAGTTTCTTGCTCGACCAATAGGAAACCTCATCTACCTATCGAGTTTCTTGCTCGAACAATAGGGAACCTCATCTACTCATTGATCAATAAATGCCAAATCGTAGGAAACCACACACGCCCACCCCTACACGTTAGTCGCGATTTAGGCCAATCAGTGTCTACGAGCGGCCACACGTGATGTTTCGTGCTCCGCCCCCCTCTTTCACGTCACTGCTCTCGCACTCTTTTCACTCCCTTTCATTCCATTGCCAACACTATATTGTCAAACCTTCGCCGCGCACCTGTGCAACACCTCCCTCCTCCCTTATTTAATTCCTCCCCCCTCCCTCACAATTTCGCATTGCTCGTTGTGTGTGTCATGCTCACCAAGTTCTCTCGATGCAGGGCCGCTCGACTGCGTGCACCCCTCCAAGCGGCTCGCCACCTCCCCTCGTCTGGACCACGTCTGGACACTCGCCAACCGCGGGCGGGATACTTCTCAACCGGCTCCCGAGGGCCAATATCCGGATTGCGCTGTCCGGTCTTCTCGCAGCTCCGCGATGGTCCTGTAGTCCTCAGAAGGGGGCAACGGCAGAGGGGGCCGCGCCGCCGGGCCTCCTCGCAACGGGAGTGCCTGGAAGAAGTAAAAATAAAAGTCGATCTTAAACAGATCTCAGCAGTGCCTCCAACTTGTCGGGGGGAAATTCTGCCGGGGTCGGCCGGACCGTCCGCAGACCTCCAGGCAGGGAGGCCCCAACTCCTCCCGTGTGTATCCCAGATAAGATGAGATAGAGTATGAGACGCACACAAGGAGCAAG
Organism: Ambystoma mexicanum; assembly: GCF_040938575.1. Lineage (NCBI taxonomy): Eukaryota > Metazoa > Chordata > Amphibia > Caudata > Ambystomatidae > Ambystoma > Ambystoma mexicanum. The sequence goes on from NC_090922.1 coordinate 1,134,203,102, forward strand.
GTGACTCTGCTGTTTATTAGACAAAACGGCAGGGATGGGTCAAGGAGCGCACGCGTTCGTCCTGACACACACTCAATCGTGGGGCTCGCAGGCCCTTTTTACTGTATTATGACGCGCTACTTGCGTCACTTCAGAAAGTTAACAAAAAACCTATCGCCACTCTTAATTGGGTGTTCGAGTGGTAGGGTTAGTATAGCACACATATAGAGAAAGATATTAGTGGACAAGGTGTAGTCAGGTGGTATATCTGGGTTGTCCCTACAATTAGATACATGAAAATTGTTACATGAAGGCTCCTGAGGATTGGCTAAATGTGCTGGCGTCAGTGATAAGAGCCCCATGTTCTGATTGGTGCGCCCGTGAGCTTCCCAGCCTGGGACCACCGTCGTTCCCAGCTCTCGGTGTACCTGTAAGTTGCAACAATGTTTCACTATGGGTACATGCAGACAATGTGAGGACTTATTCATAGCTAGACGGGGTACCGTTCCCACTGTTGCAGATGTCCATTGAGCCTTTCAAGTGTATCTGCCAGTGTCTCGTAGCGAGGGATCCAGACGCCTCTGTTCTCCCGGGTTTGGCATCTCGTCAGGTTCGGCTTGATCACGTGGGGAGGGACCGTGAAAGAGGCATAATTCTGCACAATTAATATTGTTTTTCTACTGTGCGTCTGGTTTAATTTGTCGGTGTGACTTTAACGTTGGTGCGCGGAGTGCGAGGTTGCAACATCGTGCCTTTGATGATTTGCTCTTGGAACATGGGTTTGCAACATTGCGACCTTGGCTGGTTGCTTCGCCAAGCTCATTCTGCAGGATCAGCAACTGACTCTTGTCTTGTTGATGTCCACGGGAGCTCTTGTTTGAGGCCTACTTTGGCCCGGTGCATAAGTTGTCCGTTTGGTGCATAGGTGCTTTAGGTTATAGGAGCATATAATTCCATAATCGGTATTGTCTTTATTATATTTCTCATCGTTGTACCTGATTTCAAAGAGAAGCGTGAGCAAGCTAGTAAAAGTTCATGATGCGTCTTGCGTTTCTGCATTCTGAAAGCCTATATAAAAATAATAAAGATGCACGTCCGTGAATATGCCTGTCGCCTACGTCATAGCACTGAGTATATTCTTCGTGTAGGTTGGTGTGGGAATGTCCAGTGTGTATATTTGAACAGATGTGCTTCCCGTTGTCTAGGTCGTCATGGCATCTCTAACGACGTGTAGATTTTAGTCTAGTTGATCCGTGCCGCAGGTGTCGGCATGGCCAGTGCGGGCTGCTGGGCAAGCAGATGGACACATCCGTATGTTCCTGTACCAGGGTATCTGGTCGTCTGGTAAATGGGCAAACTCTTCTCGTGGCGGGTGTTTGGGTCGTGACCCTCTAGGCCAAGCGCGAGAGGTGAAGGACGGGAGCCTGGTTTTCCATTCTCCCACTTCAGACCATTTATTTTTTGACGCGTTGTAGGCGACCGTGTGAATCTTCCCGCCCTCTCCAGGAATACACGTAACATGCTCTCCCAGGCCCAGTCGCGAGTAAATATTCCCCCCCACCCCTGGAATACACGTACCCCACTCTCACAGGCCCAGTCGCGTGTGGAACTTCACGCGCACACCGAAATGCACGTACCCTGCAAATTCGCGTGTGAAACTTCACACGCACCCCGAAATGCACGTACCCAGGGCTATCGCGTGTGGAACTTCCCGCGAACCCCGTAATACACGTAGCCTGCTGGTATCGCGTGTGGAAGTTCACACAGACCCATAATACACGTACCCTGATGGTATCGCATGTGAGACTCCCTGCGCACCCCAGGAATACACATACCCAGGCAAATCGCACGGCTGGGGGGTTGGGGTGATGGGTGACATGAGTGGGGGCCTGGTGGAGGGTGCCCCTGACTGCCGGGGGGTGGGGGTGATGGGAGACATGAGTGGGGGCCTGGTGGAGGGTGCCCCTGACTGCTGGGGGGTGGGGGTGATGGGAGACATGAGTGGGGGCCTGGTGGAGGGTGCCCCTGACTGCTGGGGGGTGGGGGTGATGGGAGACATGAGTGGGGGCCTGGTGGAGGGTGCCCCTGACTGCTTGGGGGTGGGGGTGCAGGGGGACAAGAGTGGGGGCCTGGTGGAGGGTGCCCTGCACTGCTAGGGGGTGGGGGTGGTGAGAGGCATGAGTGGGGGCCTGGTGGAGGGTGCCCTGCACTGCTGGGGGCTGGGGGTGATGGGAGACATGTGTGGGGGCCTGGTGGAGGGTGTCCTGCACTGCTGGGCGGTGGGGGTGATGGGAGACATGAGTGGGGGCCTGGTGGAGGGTGCCCCTGGATGCTGGTGGGTGGGGGTGATGGGAGACATGAGTGGGGGCCTGGTGGAGGGTTCCCCTGGAGGCTGGTGGGTGGGGGTGCAGGGGGACATGTGTGGGGGCCTGGTGGAGGGTGCCCTGCACTGCTGGGGGGTGGGGGGATGGGAGACATGAGTGGGGGCCTGGTGGGGGGTGCCCTGGATGCTGGGGGGTGGGGGTGCAGGGGGCATGTGTGGGGGCCTGGTGGAGGGTGCCCCTGGATGCTGGGGGTTGGGGGTGCTGGGAGACATGAGTTGGACATGAGTGGGGGCCTGGTGGAGGGTGCCCCTGACTGCTGGGGGGTGAGGGTGATGGGAGACATGAGTGGGGGCCTGGTGGAGGGTGCCCCTGGATGCTGGTGGGCGGGCGTGATGGGAGACATGAGGGGGGTCCTGGTGGAGGGTGCCCTGCACTGCTGGGGGGTGGGGGTGATGGGAGACATGAGTGGGGGCCTGGTGGAGGGTAGCCCTGGATGCTGGTGGGTGGGGGTGCAAGGGGACATGTGTGGGGGCCTGTTGGAGGGTGCCCATGACTGCTGGGGGGTGGGGGTGATGGGAGACATGAGTGGGGGCCTGGTGGAGGGTGCCCCTGACTGCTGGGGGTGGGGGTGCAGGGGGACAAGAGTGAGGGCCTGGTGGAGGGTGGGTGCCCTGCACTGCTAGGGGGTGGGGGTGGTGGGAGACCTGAGTGGGGGCCTGGTGGAGGGTGCCCTGCACTGCTGGTGGCTCGGGGTGATGGGAGACATGTGTGGGGGCCTGGTGGAGGGTGCCCTGCACTGCTGGGCGGTGGGGGTGATGGGAGACATGAGTGGGGGCCTGGTGGAGGATGCCCCTGGATGCTGGTGGGTGGGGGTGATGGGAGACATGAGTGGGGGCCTGGTGGATGCTTGTGTGTGGGGGTGCAGGGGGACATGTGTGGGGGCCTGGTGGAGGGTGCCCCGCACTGCTGGGGGGTGGGGGTGATGGGAAACATGAGTGGGGGCATGGTGGAGGGTGCCCCTGGATGCTGGGGGGTGGGGGTGCAGGGGGACATGTGTGGGGGCCTGGTGGAGGGTGCCCCTGGATGCTGGGGGTTGGGGGTGCTGGGAGACATGAGTTGAACATGAGTGGTGGCCTGGTGGAGGGTGCCCCTGACTGCTGGGGGGTGGGGGTGATGGGAGACATGAGTGGGGGCCTGGTGGAGGGTGCCCCTGGATGCTGGTGGTGGGGGTGATGGGAGACATGAGTGGGGGCCTGGTGGAGGGTGCCCTGCACTTCTGGGGGGTGGGGGTGATGGGAGACATGAGTGGGGGCCTGGTGGAGGGTGCCCCTGGATGCTGGTGGGTAGGGGTGCAAGGGGCCATGTGTGGGGGCCTGGTGGAGGGTGCCCTGCACTGCTGGGGGTGGGGGTGATGGGAGACATGAGTGGGGGCCTGGTGGAGGGTGCCCCTGGATGCTGGGGGGGTGATGGGAGACATGAGTGGGGGCCTGGTGGAGGGTTCCCCTGGATGCTGGTGGGTGGGGGTGATGGGAGACATGAGTGGGGGCCTGGTGGAGGGTGCCCCTTGATGCTGGGAGGTGGGGGTACAGGGGTACATGTGTGGGGGCCTGGTGGAGGGTGCCCTGCACTGCTGGGGGGTGGGGGTGCAGGGGGACATGTGTGGGCCTGGTGGAGGGTGCCCCTGGATGCTGGGGGTTGGGGGTGCTGGGAGACATGAGTTGGACATGAGTGGGGGCCTGGTGGAGGGTGCCCCTGGATGCTGGGGGGTGGGGGTGCTGGGAGACATGAGTTGGACATGAGTGGGGGCCTGGTGGAGGGTGCCCCTGACTGATGGGGGGTGGGGGTGATGGGAGACATGAGTGGGGGCCTGGTGGAGGGTGCCCCTGGATGCTGGTGGGTGGGGGTGATGGGAGACATGAGTGGGGGCCTGGTGGAGGGTTCCCCTGGAGGCTGGTGGGTGGGGGTGCAGGGGGACATGTGTGGGGGCCTGGTGGAGGGTGCCCTGCACTGCTGGGGGGTGGGGGGATGGGAGACATGAGTGGGGGCCTGGTGGGGGGTGCCCTGGATGCTGGGGGGTGGGGGTGCAGGGGGCATGTGTGGGGGCCTGGTGGAGGGTGCCCCTGGATGCTGGGGGTTGGGGGTGCTGGGAGACATGAGTTGGACATGAGTGGGGGCCTGGTGGAGGGTGCCCCTGACTGCTGGGGGGTGAGGGTGATGGGAGACATGAGTGGGGGCCTGGTGGAGGGTGCCCCTGGATGCTGGTGGGCGGGCGTGATGGGAGACATGAGGGGGGTCCTGGTGGAGGGTGCCCTGCACTGCTGGGGGGTGGGGGTGATGGGAGACATGAGTGGGGGCCTGGTGGAGGGTAGCCCTGGATGCTGGTGGGTGGGGGTGCAAGGGGACATGTGTGGGGGCCTGTTGGAGGGTGCCCATGACTGCTGGGGGGTGGGGGTGATGGGAGACATGAGTGGGGGCCTGGTGGAGGGTGCCCCTGACTGCTGGGGGTGGGGGTGCAGGGGGACAAGAGTGAGGGCCTGGTGGAGGGTGGGTGCCCTGCACTGCTAGGGGGTGGGGGTGGTGGGAGACCTGAGTGGGGGCCTGGTGGAGGGTGCCCTGCACTGCTGGTGGCTCGGGGTGATGGGAGACATGTGTGGGGGCCTGGTGGAGGGTGCCCTGCACTGCTGGGCGGTGGGGGTGATGGGAGACATGAGTGGGGGCCTGGTGGAGGATGCCCCTGGATGCTGGTGGGTGGGGGTGATGGGAGACATGAGTGGGGGCCTGGTGGATGCTTGTGTGTGGGGGTGCAGGGGGACATGTGTGGGGGCCTGGTGGAGGGTGCCCCGCACTGCTGGGGGGTGGGGGTGATGGGAAACATGAGTGGGGGCATGGTGGAGGGTGCCCCTGGATGCTGGGGGGTGGGGGTGCAGGGGGACATGTGTGGGGGCCTGGTGGAGGGTGCCCCTGGATGCTGGGGGTTGGGGGTGCTGGGAGACATGAGTTGAACATGAGTGGTGGCCTGGTGGAGGGTGCCCCTGACTGCTGGGGGGTGGGGGTGATGGGAGACATGAGTGGGGGCCTGGTGGAGGGTGCCCCTGGATGCTGGTGGTGGGGGTGATGGGAGACATGAGTGGGGGCCTGGTGGAGGGTGCCCTGCACTTCTGGGGGGTGGGGGTGATGGGAGACATGAGTGGGGGCCTGGTGGAGGGTGCCCCTGGATGCTGGTGGGTAGGGGTGCAAGGGGCCATGTGTGGGGGCCTGGTGGAGGGTGCCCTGCACTGCTGGGGGTGGGGGTGATGGGAGACATGAGTGGGGGCCTGGTGGAGGGTGCCCCTGGATGCTGGGGGGGTGATGGGAGACATGAGTGGGGGCCTGGTGGAGGGTTCCCCTGGATGCTGGTGGGTGGGGGTGATGGGAGATATGAGTGGGGGCCTGGTGGAGGGTGCCCCTTGATGCTGGGAGGTGGGGGTACAGGGGTACATGTGTGGGGGCCTGGTGGAGGGTGCCCTGCACTGCTGGGGGGTGGGGGTGCAGGGGGACATGTGTGGGCCTGGTGGAGGGTGCCCCTGGATGCTGGGGGTTGGGGGTGCTGGGAGACATGAGTTGGACATGAGTGGGGGCCTGGTGGAGGGTGCCCCTGGATGCTGGGGGGTGGGGGTGCTGGGAGACATGAGTTGGACATGAGTGGGGGCCTGGTGGAGGGTGCCCCTGACTGATGGGGGGTGGGGGTGATGGGAGACATGAGTGGGGGCCTGGTGGAGGGTACCCCTGGATGCTGGTGGGTGGGGGTGATGGGAGACATGATTGGGGGCCTGGTGGAGGGTGCCCTGCACTGCTGGAGGGTGGGGGTGATGGGAGACATGAGTGAGGGCCTGGTGGAGGGTGCCCCTGGATGCTGGTGGGTGGGGGTGCAAGGGGACATGAGTGGGGGCCTAGTGGAGGGTGCCCTGCACTGCTGGGGGGTGGGGGTGATGGGAGACATGAGTGGGGGCATGGTGGAGGGTCCCCCTGGATGCTGGGGGTGGTGATGGGAGACATGAGTGGGGGCCTGGTGGAGGGTGCCCCTGGATGCTGGTGGGTGGGGGTGATGGGAGACATGAGTGGGGGCCTGGTGGAGGGTGCCCCTGGATGCTGGGTAGTGGAGGTGCAGGGGGACATGTGTGGGGGCCTGGTGGAGGGTGCCCTGCACTGCTGGGGGGTGGGGGTGATGGGAGACATGTGTGGGGGCCTGGTGGAGGGTGCCCTGCACTGCTGGGGGGTGGGGGTGATGGGAGACATGAGTGGGGGCCTGGTGGAGGGTGCCCCTGGATGCTGGTAGGTGGGGGTGATGGGAGACATGAGTGGGGGCCTGGTGGAGGGTGCCCCTGGATGCTGGTGGGTGGGGGTGCAGGGGGACATGTGTGGGGGCCTGGTGGAGGGTGCCCTGCACTGCTGGGGGTGGGGGTGATGAGAGACATGAGTGGGGGCCTGGTGGAGGGTGCCCCTGGATGCTGGGGGGTGGGGGTGCAGGGGGACATGTGTGGGGGCCTGGTGGAGGGTGCCCCTGGATGCTGGGGGTTGGGGGTGCTGGGAGACATGAGTTGCACATGAGTGGGGGCCTGGTGGAGGGTGCCCCTGGATTCTGGGGGGTAGGGGTGCTGGGAGACATGAGTTGGACATGAGTGGGGGCATGGTGGAGGGTGCCCCTGACTGCTGGGGGTGGGGGTGATGGGAGACATGAGTGGGGGCCTGGTGGAGGGTGCCCCTGGATGCTGGTGGGTGGGGGTGATGGGAGACATGAGTGGGGGCCTGGTGGAGGGTGCCCTGCACTGCTGGGGGGTGGGGGTGATGGGAGACATGAGTGGGGGCCTGGTGGAAGGTGCCCCTGGATCCTGGGGGGGGTGCAGGGGGACATGTGTTGGGGCCTGGTGGAGGTTGCCCCTGGATGCTGAGGGGTGGGGGTGCTGGGGGACATGAGTTGGGCATGAGTGGGGGCTTGCTGGAGGGTGCCTCTGACTGCTGGGGGGTGGGGGTGCAGGGGGACATGAGTGGGGGCCTGGTGGAGGGTACCCCTGACTGCTGGGGGGTGGGGGTGCAGGGGGACATGAGTGGGAGCCAGGTGGAGGGTGCCCTGCACTGCTGGGGGGTGGGGGTGAGGGAGACATGTGTGGGGGCCTGGTGGAGGGTGCCCTGCACTGCTGGGGGGTGGGGGTGATGGGAGACATGAGTGGGGGCCTGGTGGAGGGTGCCTTGCACTGCTGGGGGGTGGGGGTGCAGGGGGACATGAGTGGGGGCCTGGTGGAGGGTGCCCTGCACTGCTGGGGGGTTCAGGGGGACATGAGTGAGGGCCTGGTGGAGGGTGCCCCTGACTGCTGGGGGCTGGGGGCTGGGGGGACATGAGTGGGGGCCTGGTGGAGGGTGCCCTGCACTGCTGGGGGGTGGGGGTGTTGGGAGACATGTGTGGGGGCCTGGTGGAGGGTGCCCTGCACTGCTGGGGGGTGGGGCTGATGGGAGACATGAGTGGGGGCCTGGTGGAGGGTGCCCTGCACTGCTGGGGGTGGGGGTGATGGGAGACATGTGTGGGGGCCTGGTGGAGGGTGCCCTGCACTGCTGGGGGGTGGGGGTGATGGGAGACATGAGTGGGGGCCTGGTGGAGGGTGCCCTGCACTGCTGGGGGGTGGGGGTGCAGGGGGACATGAGTGGGGGCCTGGTGGAGGGTGCCCTGCACTGCTGGGGGTTGGTAGAGATGGGAGACATGTGTGGGGGCCTGGTGGAGGGTGCCCCTGACTGCTGGGGGGTGGGGGTGCAGGGGGACATGAGTTGGGCATGAGTGGGGCCCTGGTGGAGGGTGCCCCTGGATGCTGGTGGGTGGGGGTGCAGGGGGACACGTGTGGGGGCCTGGTGGAAGGGGGCCCTGTACTGCTGGGGGGTGGGGTTGATGGGAGACATGAGTGGGGGCCTGGTGGAGGGTGCCCTGCACTGTTGGGGGGAGGGGGTGACGGGAGACATGAGTGGGGTCCTGGTGGAGGGTGCCCTGCACTGCTGGGGGATGGGGGTGCAGGGGGACATGAGTGGGGGCCTGGTGGAGGGTGCCCCTGGATGCTGGTGGGTGGGGGTGATTGGAGACATGAGTGGGGGCATGGTGGAGGGTGCCCCTGCACTGCTGGGGGGTGGGGGTGCTGGGAGACATGAGTTGGACATGAGTGGCGGCCTGGTGGAGGGTTCCCCTGAATGCTGGGGGGTGGGGGTGATGGGAGACATGAGTGGGGGCCTGGTGGAGGGTGCCCCTGGATGCTGGTAGGTGGGGGTGATGGGAGACATGAGTGGGGGCCTGGTGGAGGGTGCCCCTGGATGCTGGTGGGTGGGGGTGCAGGGGGACATGTGTGGGGGCCTGGTGGAGGGTGCCCTGCACTGCTGGGGGTGGGGGTGATGAGAGACATGAGTGGGGGCCTGGTGGAGGGTGCCCCTGGATGCTGGGGGGTGGGGGTGCAGGGGGACATGTGTGGGGGCCTGGTGGAGGGTGCCCCTGGATGCTGGGGGTTGGGGGTGCTGGGAGACATGAGTTGCACATGAGTGGGGGCCTGGTGGAGGGTGCCCCTGGATTCTGGGGGGTAGGGGTGCTGGGAGACATGAGTTGGACACGAGTGGGGGCATGGTGGAGGGTGCCCCTGACTGCTGGGGGTGGGGGTGATGGGAGACATGAGTGGGGGCCTGGTGGAGGGTGCCCCTGGATGCTGGTGGGTGGGGGTGATGGGAGACATGAGTGGGGGCCTGGTGGAGGGTGCCCTGCACTGCTGGGGGGTGGGGGTGATGGGAGACATGAGTGGGGGCCTGGTGGAGGGTGCCCCTGGATGCTGGGGGGGTGCAGGGGGACATGTGTGGGGGGCCTGGTGGAGGGTGCCCCTGTATGCTGAGGGGTGGGGGTGCTGGGGGACATGAGTTGGGCATGAGTGGGGGCTTGCTGGAGGGTGCCTCTGACTGCTGGGGGGTGGGAGTGCAGGGGGACATGAGTGGGGGCCTGGTGGAGGGTACCCCTGACTGCTGGGGGGTGGGGGTGCAGGGGGACATGAGTGGGAGCCAGGTGGAGGGTGCCCTGCACTGCTGGGGGATGGGGGTGATGGGAGACATGTGGGGGGGCCTGATGGAGGGTGCCCTGCACTGCTGGGGGGTGGGGGTGATGGGAGACATGAGTGGGGGCCTGGTGGAGGGTGCCTTGCACTGCTGGGGGGTGGGGGTGCAGGGGGACATGAGTGGGGGCCTGGTGGAGGGTGCCCTGCACTGCTGGGGGGTGGGGGTGCAGGGGGACATGAGTGGGGGCCTGGTGGAGGGTGCCCCTGACTGCTGGGGGGTGGGGGTGCAGGGGGACATGAGTGGGGGCCTGATGGAGGGTGCCCTGCACTGCTGGGGGTGGGGGTGATGGGAGACATGAGTGGGGGCCTGGTGGAGGATGCCCTGCACTGTTGGGGGGTGGGGGTGATGGGAGACATGTGTGGGGGCCTGGTGGAGGGTGCCCTGCACTGCTGGGGGTGGGGGTGATGGGAGACATGAGTGGGGGCCTGGTGGAGGGTGCCCTGCACTGCTGGGGGGTGGGGGTGCAGGGGGACATGAGTGGGGGCCTGGTGGAGGGTGCCCTGCACTGCTGGGGGGTGGGGGAGATGGGAGACATGTGTGGGGGCCTGGTGGAGGGTGCCCCTGACTGCTGGGGGGTGGGGGTGCAGGGGGACATGAGTTGGATATGAGTGGGGGCCTGGTGGAGGGTGCCCCTGGATGCTGGTGGGTGGAGGTGCAGGGGGACATGTGTGGGGGCCTGGTGGAGGGGGCCCTGTACTGCTGGGGGGTGGGGTTGATGGGAGACATGAGTGGGGGCCTGGTGGAGGATGCCCTGCACTGTTGGGGGGTGGGGGTGACGGGAGACATGAGTGGGGTCCTGGTGGAGGGTGCCCTGCACTGCTGGGGGATGGGGGTGCAGGGGGACATGAGTGGGGGCCTGATGGAGGGTGCCCCTGGATGCTGGTGGGTGGGTGTGATTGGAGACATGAGTGGGGGCATGGTGGAGGGTGCCCCTGCACTGCTGGGGGGTGGGGGTGCTGGGAGACATGAGTTGGACATGAGTGGCGGCCTGGTGGAGGGTTCCCCTGAATGCTGGGGGCTGGGGCTGCTGGGAGACATGAGTTGGACATGAGTGGGGGCCTGGTGGAGGGTGCCCCTGGATGCTGGGGGGTGGGGGTGCTGGGAGACATGAGTTGGACATGTGTGGGGGCCTGGTGGAGGGTGCCCTGCACTGCTGGGGGGTGGGGGTGGTGGGAGACATGAGTGGGGCCTGGTGGTGGGTGCCCTGCACTGCTGGGGGTGGGGGTGATGGGAGACATGTGTGGGGGCCTGGTGGAGGGTGCCCTGCACTGCTGGGGGGTGGGGGTGATGGGAGACATGAGTGGGAGCCTGGTGGAGGGTGCCCTGCACTGCTGGGGGGTGGTGGTGATTGGAGACATGAGTGGGGGCCTCGTGGAGGGTGCCCCTGACTGCTGGGGGGTGGGGGTGATGGGAGACATGTGTGGGGGCCTGGTGGAGGGTGTCCTGCACTGCTGCGGGGTGGGGGTGATGGGAGACATGAGTGGGGGCCTGGTGGAGGGTGCCCCTGACTGCTGGTTGGTGGGGGTGCAGCGGGACATGAGTGGGGGCCTGGTGGAGGGTGCCCTGCACTGCTGGGGGGTGGGGGTGGTGGGATACATGAGTGGGGGCCTGGTGGAGGGTGCCCTGCACTGCTGGGGGTGGGGTGATGGGAGACATGTGTGGGGGCCTGGTGGAGGGTGCCCTGCACTGCTGGGGGTGATGGGAGACATGAGTGGGGGCCTGGTGGAGGGTGCCCTGCACTGCTGAGGGGTGGGGGTGATGGGAGACATGAGTGGGGGCCTGGTGGAGGGTTCCCCTGACTGCTGGGGGGTGGGGGTGATGGGAGACATGTGTGGGGGCCTGGTGGACGGTGCCCTGCACTGCTGGTGGGTGGGGGTGATGGGAGACATGAGTGGGGGCCTGGTGGAGGGTGCCCTGCACTGCTGGGGGGTAGGGGTGATGGGAGACATGAGTGGGGGCCTGGTGGAGGGTGCCCCTGGATGCTGGTGGGTGGGGGTGCAGGGGGACATGTGCAGGGGCACAGTGGAGGGTGCCCTGCACTGCTGGGGGGTGGGGGTGCAGGGGGACATGAGTGGGGGCCTGGTGGAGGGTGCCCCTGACAGCTGGGGGTGGAGGTGCAGGGGGACATGAGTGGGGGCCTGGTGGAGGGTGCCCTGCACTGCTGGGGGGTGGGGGTGATGGGAGACATGTGTGGGGGCCTGGTGGAGGGTGCCCTGCACTGCTGGGGGGTGGGGTGATGGGAGACATGAGTGGGGGCCTTCCACTGCTGGGGGGGTGGGGGTGCAGGGGGACATGAGTGGGGGCCTGGTGGAGGGTGCCCTGCACTGCTGGGGGGTGGGGATGATGGGAGACATGAGTGGGGGCCTGGTGGAGGGTGCCCTTGACTGATGGGGGGTGGGGGTGCAGGGGGACATGAGTTGGACATGAGTGGGGGCCTGGTGGAGGGTGCCCCTGGATGCTGGTGGGTGGAGGTGCAGGGGGACATGTGTGGGGGCCTGGTGGAGGGTGCCCTGTACTGCTGGGGGGTGGGGTTGATGGGAGACATGAGTGGGGGCCTGGTGGAGGGTGCCCTGCACTGCTGGGGGGTGGGGGTGATGGGAGACATGAGTGGTGGCCTGGTGGAGGGTGCCCTGCACTGCTGGGGGGTGGGGGTGCAGGGGGACATGAGTGGGGGCCTGGTGGAGGGTGCTTCTCGATGCTGGTGGGTGGGGGTGATGGGAGACATGAGTGGGGGCCTGGTGGAGGGTGCCCCTGCACTGCTGGGGGGTGGGGGTGCTGGGAGACATGAGTTGGACATGAGTGGGGGCCTGGTGGAGGGTGTTCCTGGATGCTGGGGGGTGGGGGTGCTGGGAGACATGAGTTGGACATGAGTGGGGGCCTGGTGGAGGGTGCCCCTGGATGCTGGGGGGTGGGGGTGCTGGGAGACATGAGTTGGACATGTGTGGGAGCCTGTGGAGGGTGCCCTGCACTGCTGGGGGCTGGGGGTGGTGGGAGACATGAGTGGGGCCTGGTGGAGGGTGCCCTGCACTGCTGGGGGTGGGGGTGATGGGAGACATGTGTGGGGGCCTGGTGGAGGGTGCCCTGCACTCATGGAGGGTGGGGGTGATGGGAGACATGAGTGGGGTCCTGGTGGAGGGTGCCCTGCACTGCTGGGGGGTGGGGGTGATGGGCGACATGAGTGGGGGCCTCGTGGAGGGTGCCCCTGACTGCTGGGGGGCGGGGGTGATGGGAGACATGTGTGGGGTCCTGGTGGAGGGTGCCCTGCACTGCTGGCGGGTGGGGGTGATGGGAGACATGAGTGGGGGCCTGGTGGAGGGTGCCCCTGACTGCTGGTTGGTGGGGGTGCAGGGGGACATGACTGGGGGCCTGGTGGAGGGTGCCCTGCACTGCTGGGGGGTGGGGGTGGTGGGATACATGAGTGGGGGCCTGGTGGAGGGTGCCCTGCACTGCTGGGGGGTGGGGGTGATGGGAGACATGTGTGGGGGCCTGGTGGAGGGTGCCCTGCACTGCTGCAGGGTGGGGGTGATGGGAGACATGAGTGGGGGCCTGGTGGAGGGTGCCCTGCACTGCTGAGGTGCGGGGGTGATGGGAGACATGAGTGGGGGCCTGGTGGAGGGTTCCCCTGACTGCTGGGGGTTGGGGTTGATGGGAGACACGTGTGGGGGCCTGGCGGAGGGTGCCCTGCACTGCTGGGGGGTGGGGGTGATGGGAGACATGAGTGGGGGCCTGGTGGAGGGTGCCCCGCACTGCTGGGGGGTGGGGGTGATGGGAGACATGAGTGGGGGCCTGATGGAGGGTGCCCCTGGATGCTGGTGGGTGGGGTTGCAGGGGGACATGTGCGAGGGCCTGGTGGAGGGTGCCCTGCACTGCTGGGGGGTGGGGGTGATGGGAAACATGAGTGGGGGCCTGGTGGAGGGTGCCCCTGGATGCTGGTGGGTGGGGGTGATGGGAGACATGAGTGGGGGCCTGGTAGAGGGTGCCCCTGACTGCTGGGTGGTGGGGGTGCAGGGGGACATGAGTTGGACATGAGTGGGGGCCTGGTGGAGGGTGCCCCTGGATGCTGGTGGGTGGGGGTGCAGGGGGACATGTGTGGGGGCCTGGTGGAGGGTGCCCTGCACTGCTGGGGGGTGGGGGTGATGGGAGACATGTGTGGGGACCTGGTGGAGGGTGCCCCTGGATGCTGGTGGGTGGGGGTGCAGGGGGACGTGTGTGGAACTTCACACGCACCCCGGAATACACATACACTGCAGAATTAGCGTGTGGAACTTCCCGCGCACCCCGGAATACATGTACCCAGGCCAATCGCATGTGGGACATCCCACGCACTCCGGAATACACGGACCCAGCCAATTTGCGTGTGGGACTTCCCGCGCACCCCGGAATACACAGACCCAGGCTATTCGTGTGTGGGACTTTCCGCGCAGCACAGAATGCACGCACACACTATTTTTCACACAGCGGGTGTCCGTGTTTGTCGCGTACCCCTTTGCATGTCATTTGTCTTAGAGGGCCACAGTATGTGACATTCATCATAGCTGTATATAGGTGCTTTTTGTTGGCACACATTTTGGCGCACATTTATTTCAGGGGCAGGGACACTACCGCCTGCTTTCTTGTGGCGGACGTGTTTGGGCCTGTGCGCTGGTTTGACCGTGCGCTGGTTTGCACTAATGGATTCCATGAATACGTGTTGTAGGTGAGCGTGTGGGCGTTCCGCGCACTTGCCTCCTGTACTTCCCCCGTGACGCCCACATTTTGACGAGTTGTTCCCCATTCCGAGTGTTACGCCCCGTGTTACGCCTACTTTTTTTGTGTCGCTACACTATGTGCGATTTCGCTGTGGCCGTGGCGCACGCCGTTAGATATCCTGTGCACTTTTTCAGCGCACATCCAATATTTTTCTCGCGCACGGCCTTCCATGAATCGATGTGCGCTGGTTTCCCTGCGATTTTCGCACTTGCACTGCGATTTCGCACTTTTACTGCGAATCGCACATTTTGGCACCCCTGCGCGGGAATTTTCTGCGCACATTAATTCCATGAATCGACACCTTGAGCTTTCCAGATTTAAGTCAATACGTGCCACATATGTAGGGTCCTTCCCTTCTGTACACGAAATGATCAATTAGGGACTGAATGACAAGACCACGGGCATCTGCTCCAGTGGCATTCTTAAAGCCTGTCTGAAATTTGGATACTCTTCCTGATTCAAAATCCACTCCCCCAAGCTCTTCAGGACGCACCTAGCAAATATTTTGCTTTCTATGTCCAGAAGAGCAATTGGTTGGTAACTCTAGGCTCCATACAATTCCCTTTCTTAAAAATGGGGACTAAAACAGAATAATGCCAAGATGGTGGGAGAACTTTGTTTTATCTTCATTACAAGATTACACATGCCTGTGTTTCCGGTGCCTGAGAATTCAAGCTAGATTCTCTAATGATAAGCACATTTTCTATGGCAATATCCAAATCCCAATTATTCTTAGAAGGCAGAATGAAAGTTCCCATGCTCATTTCTTTATAAAGTTCCATGAAGTGATTGCACCAAACTTCGTCTGGACTAGGATTAATTATTTCTGTGACCTCCAGGCATGCTCCTGCATTGTCAATATTCCAGATGTTTTGGCTAGTATTCTGCAGAATTTCCTTTAGCATCCAAACCTCTTCTTTTTGTAACAGGAGGTACCTATGGCTTTCACCCCAATTCTTTCATGCCTGCCTTTCCTTTGGAATCTAGACATTCTTTACCTCTTTAGTATCAGAACCTTCTCATATTTCTCTGATTCTTCAATGCATATGATTTTTCATTAGCGTGATCTCCCTAGAATAAATTTAGGTGTAACTAGAACGGGAACAAGTAACTTTGTTAGTAGCGGATTTACTAAATGTGGCCCTTACAAACATAGAGAAGTTATGTACACTTAAATCCATTATTTTTTGTGGCAGAGAGTTGGAGTGCCAAAATGCCCCCATGAGTCTTCTTAGTTTTTCAAGCTTCCTCGAGTTCCCAATACAATTATTTTGCTGATTGATGAATATATTTCTGAAACTTGTCATTTTAGGGAGATCAATCATTGCATTAAAATATAGTGACACAATTTCATGGTCAATCAATGAATTATTTACTACTTTAAGTGACTGTTATTCTGCATTAAATCTTGCAGAAGAATCCTTGCTATATTTTATTAAGTTTGAGACAAGTTGTCTGCAGTTAATCTTTAAACTGCACTTCAAAAGTAAACACGGCCATCTTGTTCTAAGCAAAACATTCAAAAGCTTACTGGAAAAATCAGACACAAAGAGGAATTATTTAAGCACCTATGGTGCCAGAAGGTAATGTCATTTCTAATGTGCACTCTTGAGTTGATTACTGTTAACCTACTATCAATTAAATGGTTTTTAATACACAGATGACTCTAGTGTCCACATTGTCTTTTGGCTTAGAAAACATTAGTTAAAGTTAATGCTGGTTTTATGTGTGTTCAAAATCCACTTAATGTCTGGAATCATGGAATGATGAAACACCCATCAAAGTAAGTGACAACTTGAAGCCTTACAGAAGCTCTGTTCATTATATTAACAATTAGTGTATTTTCTATACATGACTTATGATCTCAAGAATCTCTCCAAGCTAACACTTTCAAAACCGCTTGCAGATATGGACAGAATGTGATGCATTTTAAAGGCCCAATTAATTATGAACATGTCCATAATTCCAATACCATACAAGCCATGGAATCATGGCAAACATTTTCCAATTAATCATATAACTCTCAATCAAACTGATCAAATTATGTGTTCAGAAAATGTACATATCTCCATGTAATTAATTATTATTAAGAAATTGTTAAACTATATGATTCAAAGGTACAGTGAAGGACTCAGGAGAGGTTTCCAAACAATTCAAAGTTAGTAAGCACAATCTACATGAGCACACCTGAAATGATTTATGATATAAATATTATACAAGAAAGAAACACTCACACACACGGGAGGCAGTGAAATCGAATCTAATAATTCCTCCTGATGATGTTCTAAACCTTTAGAAAATGACAATTTGAGGGGTAGACGTTCTGGGTCTACAATCAGAGAACAAATCCATTAGAAAATTGATGCTGCTGACTACATTGATGTTGGGGGAAGTAAGAGGTATAAAAAGACTGAATATAATGGGCAAGGGCCATATTATTTGATTCTTGCAAGTTGACAACAGAGTTAACTTGACCCAGGAAATTCATGGCACCTTATTAAAAAGCATAGGAAGATTTGTACAGCCAAAAAGGGAGTGTCGTTTGGAATAGCTTGCTACCTAAATTCAAGGGCTCAGAAGCTAACTCAGATGAACTGTTGTCCAGTGGTTTTCTGCTCCATGTAGGACAGAAGTCAGGCAACACTAACCAGAAGGTCCTCAGCGGTTCATTCATGATGTTGATAGCTGCCCAAAAAAAGTCTTCTGTCTGAAAACATATGTGAAGCCATGCCAATTTCTATATTTAGAAGATACATTCTCTTAGAAATTGAACATCAAATTTAAAATACATTATTTAATTTCCTTGATTTGTTACAGAAAAGAGCACCTCCTATATTCGGTGGCCTCTGTTGCATGATAATGTGACGATTTTACAAATGAATTAAAGGACCTCATTACCTGTTGTACCCTTTGTCAATGTTTCAAATCAAATGTTATTCTTCCAATGTTTGGAATATTCGAGATTACATTTTGTTAAGGCAATTCACTTATTTTTTCCTTCTCACTTGACCTTCACTTCAAAACCAAATGTTCTTTTAATTTGTTCTAAGTTTACTACACATATTATGTAGGGAAATGGATATCTCACAAGTAGATTCTGAAACATTTCTGCTTAATTACATCTAACTTAAACCCAAAATTCAAAATACCCCAATCCGATTCACCATAAACATTAATGGGCAGGAGAATATGGTGTGTACTAAATTTGGTGAGGAGTTTATGTTTCATAGTCTGATGTCTTTATTGTTATGAATCCATGACATATCCAATAAGTTGACTGTGCTCAATCTAAGTTTCACAGTTTGCTATCTCTATGCGCTCAAGTGATGTACTTGTCACTAATGTAAGGACTTACATTTTGTCATTCACTTATATTGATGTCTGCTTGACTAAGCAATTTTAGATCTGTATTTTAGATCTTCTTTGCAATGTCCTGAATGTGAGGGAGGAAGGAGAGAGAAGAGTCAAAGATGACTCCAGGGTTTTTTGCTTCTGATGAAGGAGAAGGGGGGAGCCCATAGAGGATGGCCAGAGTGAGGGGATTAAAGGGGTAGCAGAGGTCCCATTAGGAAGGATCTCAGTCTTACTGGCATTGAGGCAGAGACCATTGTAGTGCACCAGGACTGAATAGCAGATAGGCAGTCTGGGATGATGCAAGAAGCACAGGGGTCAGCAGGAAGTTTGAATAAGAGTTGAGTGTCTTCTGCGTAGCACTGGAAGTTGGAAGAGAAGGAAGAAATGATGCATGTTAGCGTAGCAAGGTAAGTTCTAAAGAGCCAGGGGGAGAGATTGGAGCCCTGGGGGACACCACAGGTGGAGAATGAGGTTGGCGAGGAGAAGATGCCCAGAGTAACCTGGGATGTACAGTCAGTTAGGAAGGAGGTTAGCCAGTTCAGTGCCCGTTCTGAGATACCCAGGGTATCATGGAGCCATTTTATGAGGATAGAGTGGTTGACTGACTCAAGTATAATGAAGATAGCTGGAGAGTTAGCATCCAGATATGCAAGCAGTTCTTCACAGGTGTTCAGAAGACCAGTTTCCATGACTCTGGATGCTCGGAATCCAGATTGATCATCATGGAGACCGCCAACAAGTTCATTGTGTGCGGTAAATTGGGGGAAGGCCAAATTCTTAAAGAGTTTCCCAAGAAGGGGGTGATAGAAATAGGGTGTTATTTATCTGGACAAGTAGGGTCTGCTGAAGGATTTTTTTAGTAGGGGGCACACAAGGGAGTGCTTGAGGGAGGAGGGGGAAAATCCAGTAGCAAAAGAGTTGTTGCAGAAATCAGCAAAAGTCAGGGCTAAAGAGCCAATGTTTTCCTTAATGGTTCTGGAGGAGCAAGGGGAAACATGTTTGGAAGACCTTCACAGAGCGGCCAGCTCTGTTGACCTCATCAGATGTGACAGGGGAGAAGGAGGAGAAAAAGGAGGAAGGAGTGTGGGAGCCCATACGAAGCAAGGGCTTGGGAGGGGTTGGGGAGAGGGTAGCAAGGGTGTTCAGGATGTCCAGAGTTTTTGTGGTGAAGTGTGTGGCCAGTGCGTTGCAGAGGGCCTTGCATGGAAGTAGGGAGGAGGAGACTGCAGAGGGGTTAGGTAGCTCGCAGCAGATTGTAAAGAGTTCATCACAGCAGGCTTGGCACAGCCATATGCGAGAGAAAAACGCTGATTAGAGTCAACAACTCTGCCCTTTCAAAACATAAGTTCTTTCATCATGCAACCCTCCATCAAAGGAAGTGAGCTGAAGATAATTAATGAGGCAGCTACAAAACTAGAGAAACACAAAATAAAGGACCAGGTTAAACCTTGAAAAATGTTGTATTACCACTGGGCAACCTTTGCCCTGGTGCATACATGCAGTGAAAATGTATCTTTTTTGCTCTAAGACAATTTTTGTACTGGTGCCTTAACATGGCAAACTGCACGTGTCATGGTGCAATGATGTTCTACTATGTCCTAATGTTTTTAGAAATAGGGCAAACTTTACCCTAAACCTGAAAAACTGTGGAGTCACACAATGCTACATTTGTTCCTGGTAACCTATGATATATACATGGAGCTGTTGTGATTTGTCCTCAATGACTCTGATATCTCCCTTTAGCAATATTCATACAATACCCAGTTATACTGGCGTAGCGCGTTCTGGTGGAAACTAACGTTTCAGGGGTGTGTGCATTTACTGGCATGCTGTGGATCAATCTAAATCTTTAGTCCAGCAATGGGCGGAGACCAGAAGTGTGGTCATTAAATACGAGCCATTCAGATATCTGTTGGGGTTTTTTATGCTATTCATAAGCATGACGTGTATTTGAAGAACTTGATGTTTCAAGCAGTAGGCAACTAATATAAAGAAAACAGTTGCAGGAGACTCAATAATCAATCAAAGGTTTTTAGGAAACCCCCATTATGGAAGGAATTTTTTCTTGATCCTTGAACTATTGGTGTTGAAGGAATCCACTTCTCTAACAAAAATTCCCCCGATGAATGTTCCGTCATTGAAGACATTGTGAACAGAAACATGTTGGGATTTTAATTTCTGAGACACATGTTGAAAAATGTATTCTTTATGTACGGTCTTGGTTGTATGTTGTAAATTCTGTTATGTGATTTATTTATGATTTACACAGGTGATTTCCTTTAATTGAAGGTTGTTCAAGGGATAAAAATGGGTGGCTGTATGTTTTTATAAAATGTATGAATTCTTTTGACAATGAAGAAATATATTTTTTTAAGAAAAGATCAATAATTTTTTTGAATAAATTGAATTGAAATTTAATAGTATATTGAGGTTGTGCAGGACATTCATTTTTTCTGTTTGTTCTGTGCTATATGAATTTACCTCTATTATTAGGCAAATGAGATGATGGTGCCTGTACCTTCCACCTTTGTGTATTTAATATGATTAGGTCTACCCCCGACCGTGGAGTAGGGTTGTTCTAAAAAGAGGGGGCCCATTTGTTTGTCCTGTTTTATACATATATACCTAAATGTAAGGACATCTCATACTTCAGGAATATTACCACTATTATCACCATCCAAGCCTGGGTGAAAAGCATTTTCCTGACAGCTCAATCCCACAAAAATGGAATTAATCCTACTCAATCATCTATTTAAGCAGGATACTATTCAACTGTGGTTAAATTGATGCACCTTGGCGGATTTGCACCTCACCTGCCCCCAACTGCCAAAACACTGGGCAAATCAGATAGACAGAACTCTCTCCATCCAATAGCACATCAACACAAATACCCACACTTCTTTGCCTGGAACCAGCTAACCATCCTCTATAAGATAAAATACCACCTCTCATCCAAATGCCTCAGAACTACAGTGAAGGCTCTGGTAAACTTAACTCATGTATTGATAGGCAAATGCCCTCTGAAATGCATCCTGGCTGGCATCTGCGTCGACTTAACAACTTAATATGCTGTGACATGTCTCATAACGTTGCAAGAAATTGGACCATATTTCTCCCATGCTAGGGTAGCCGTGCTGGCTTCTCATCACAGCCACAATACACTTTAAGACTGACAGACAACAACAGCTCACATTTGCCTGCTTAATTCAGTTGCTCAAGTGGGACACTCTCCAAGGAGTCAATACACCTATATTTTTAAGACAAATCTCGCATGCAAGAAAAGAAAGCAGGACCAGGCGTTCTCTTTCTACATTCCTAGCTACTAGAACACCACCACATTAGTAATCTTGACATTGCGAACCCTCTTGCAATTCAGAAATGAACTCAAGACCTTACTCTTTTTACTGCCCTCCTTGCCTTATATGTTACCTTTAATAAAACAGTGCTCCAGTGCTACAAAGATAGGTTTCCTTTTGATTAAAAAAAACCCTAACACAGATTTGTTTGTGAAGGCAAACCCACCCTGCTTATGTAAGTATCAACCTTGCAGCCACCATTCATACAAGGAGCCATTTTGGGGATGGTTCTGTGTGCCTGTTGACCTTAGCATGCATTTTGTCCCACCCACAAACTTCTCACCCTGGCTTGCTCCTGCTCTTCCTTCCCTTCGTCCACTAAGCATTGTGGTGGACAATACTGGAAAAAGTTGTCCAACATGTGCAATAACAACCGAATGTATGTGCAGTATTAACACACGCAAGCAGATTTGAGCAAAGTACCAGCAAAACTATGGACCAGTGGTCCCCATGATGTAAGGTTGCTGAAAGGGGCTAGGGCAGTCTGCATAAAGCTAAAGGAAGAGGCAATATAATCCCGGGTAAAACAGTACCCCCTGTCTAGAGAGGCAGACATGGGAATATATTTAACAATATTTGCCTGTGGTGATAGTGCATCATCAAGGCTTCAGAATCCCCATGGAACACACCCATCAATCCTATCAAAAAAGCAAAGGGGGGTCATGGAGGATGATCCAGGATCTCCACCCATTGAATAACATAGCATAGTGGAGGCGGGGTTTCTGTTGGCACCAAATCTGGCCACCATCTTCTGTAACATCCCCACTGGAGCAGGTTATTTTATAGTGATCTACTTAAAAAATGCAGTATTTTCGATTCAATCACATCCAGATTCACAGAATATCATTGCAGCACCAGGTTCCAACATACCCATTTACTATATGGATTTATTGCAAATCCCTGAGTGTTTTTAACAGGGTGTTACAAATGGACTTGTATAACTTACAGGTGCACAGCACAGTAATACAATATGTTGATGATCTTTTGGTGAGCAGTTCAACCAAGGGCCAATGTAG
Organism: Ambystoma mexicanum; assembly: GCF_040938575.1. Lineage (NCBI taxonomy): Eukaryota > Metazoa > Chordata > Amphibia > Caudata > Ambystomatidae > Ambystoma > Ambystoma mexicanum. The sequence goes on from NC_090922.1 coordinate 1,134,224,987, forward strand.
GGAAGAGTCAATAACACTGCTCACATTTTTGACAGAAAAGGGATACAATGTGGAAAAGGATAAGCTGCAGTATTGTCAAAAGGAGGTAGTGCACCTAGGACAGACAATATCAGCACAGGGTGGGACGGTCAACTCCAGAAAGGATAGCAGCAATACAGCACACACCACAATCGATGCAGCCATTCCTAGGATTGCATAACTATTGCAGGGCATCGATAGTTGATTTTTCCATGTATATTAAACCCCTTCTTCAGGGACTAAGGGAGGCGTAGAAACCAAAGAGCCCAATGGCTTGGACCACCGATGATTGATTCGTTCAGTGAATTGAAAGAAGCATTTAGCAATGCCCCTGTTCTGCCAACACCAGATTATACACAGATGTTTAATTTGTTTGCACATTCTAACGGACAATTGATGGTGGCTGTCTTCATTCAGAAGAAAGCGCAAGTCCACAAACCTTTGGCCTACTACAGCAGTCCCCTAGATTCAGTGATGGAGGGGCACTTTCCATGCAAATAAACAAACAGTCGCTCGCAGCAGTGGCATTTGCAATACAGAAATCAGCCACGATTACAATGTGATGTACAGTGACGCTCTATGTAGAGCACACAGTGTTTGCTATATTGGACAAAGCAAAATATACTCTGACCACCCAAAATCTACCATTGTCTCCCAAAATCTACCCTCACCATACCCTGTCAACCCAACAAGCTTCAGGGTATGGTGAGGTCATACTGACAAATACTGCTATTCAAACTGTGAGGTGCCATCTCATGAATCCACTTAACAAAGGAAACTACACGCAAGATTGAGCCGTAAATGAGGTTGCAGATGGACATTTTGGTCGAAGCAGCAGAGTTTGTGGTACTGATGACCGCATTAGAGATGTCAGAGGATCACTGTGTGACCATTTACTTGTACGTGGCGTATGTCACATCCACAGTACGTTCTTGACTTGCAAGTTGGAAAAGAATGGGTTTCCAGAGAAGCGATTGCTCCCCAGTACAATGTGCTGAGTTATTGTGAAGACTGACAGAGGCACTGCCTCTTCCTGTATCATTAGCAGTGATGGAATGTGCTGCCCATGCTAATGGGACAGATGTAATTTCCAAAGAGAACTGAAAGAGCATATGTCATGGCCAAAGAAGCAGTGTATATGCCATTGGCAGATCCTCCAGTTTATAGCGCTTTTGCGGCAGATGTTTTTTTTAAAAGCGCAAAACTGCAGTTTTTTGCAAAAACACACACCAAAATGGCAGCTTTTGCAAAAACAACCATTACGCTAAAATAAAATCAAGGACCCAGTTTTTCCAAACTTTTTTTTTACTCAAGAAATGAAATGAGCAAGCACATCTGATCACTTGCGCAAAAAAAAAAAAAAGCAGCCCATTCCCAAAAAGAACATCTTTTCACCCCTTTGCTGAAATTCCAGGGGAATTTCTGCGCATTTAAAAGCGCATCCCAAATTGACAAGATGCGCTTTTAAATGTGCAGTAATTGTAGGCAATCGTATGCACCCATTTTGAATAGGTGACAGTGTCTTTACTAACTACTGCAATTCTTTTAAGAGTGACAGCTGCTGTCTCACTTTCATTTATGTTCCTCAAACAGGATAGCAATGTGAGTTTTTTGGGGTTGCATTTAACAGTGGCAGGCCTGAAGGGCACGTCACAGTGAAATGTGCAGCGAGCTTGTAGAACATTGTCGGGAGGGCGCTTCCAACACAAACATATGCCAGGCGCTGCCCAGTTCATCATTTGTGCTACAGCTAACCCCCATGGAAATGCGCAGATCACCTTTGAGAATAAGGTGACCTACTCATTTCCAAACATGGGTGAGCTAAAAATAGTATATCCTTTGCTCTATTTTTAGATGCCCCATTTTTGGAGGATCTGGGCCAAAATCTACAGTTTTCAAAAATTAAAAAATGGTCACAATATGACTAGGCAAGGAGAGAAAGGGGGTTTGATGGGTGATCTGGGAGTGGTAGGGAGAGCAGTGGGACAGAGGGGAAAGCGGTGGGCAAGAGAGCAGAAAGGAAGCAGTGGGGCGACGGTCCAGAAATCAGAGAAGAAGTGGAGGTACCGAAAGTAAAGGGAGCTTAGCCTTAAGGGAGTCAGGGGGCCATAAACAGAGACGGGTTGGCTTTGAAGAGGCAGTGAGCAGCAGATTGAGAGAAAGGATGAGGGAAGAATGTGATAGAAAGGGAGAATGGATGCAAGATGCAGAAGTAGCATGAAAGAATGGAGGACTGTATACTGTGGGAGGAATTGTGGGGCGTAAGGTGTGAGTTGGGATTATGGGTTGGGGTTTGGTAGGGACTGGAGAGTGCAAATTATGATTTGGTAGTATGACAGAGCATGTGAATGTGTATGACTGAGTGAGAGGTTCGGGAATATAAGGTGTGATGGGCGATTGGTGTGATGTGTGAGGGGTGTTGGTGAGAGAGTTGTGTGGGTGATTGGGAGATTGAAGAACATAGAAGGGGAATATTTTCAAACAGTAAAGCTAGTGATACCTCTGGCACAGGTCCACCTAGCCCTGGACCAATTGCATTATCCAGCACAAGAGCAATGGTTCATACCCAACTTACAGGAGCATGTGACACAATTTGTGAATAATTGTCTAAGGTGCCAGCATTACAACACGGGCCACATGCTAAAAGCTATGTTACCCCGTCCATCAGGGCTGTTTCGATATTTGCACCTAGACTGGCTTGAGGTGGGTCCATGATCACGCAATGATGCCAAATCTGAAGCCACATTTTTTGTCTGAGAAGTATTTTCAAGATGGGGAGTGTGTAAAGAACTGAGATCCGATATCGGACCACACTTCACCAATGAGTTCTTCAGGGAAATCATATCTTTATTGGGCTGGGCATCAAGCACAAGTTGTGTTCCTCGTTCCACCTCTGGACAATGGTATTGTAGAGTGCTTAAGGCACAGTGAGTGCAGTGGCTGCGAACTCTCAAGTGGTTAATAACCACTGAACAGGTTATCAGGCCTTGTTCTGTCGAGAGAGGGGCGCCCGCTACCTTTGCAAACTAAATTTCAAGGAACCTGGGATTGGTAACCCTAGGTCTCCTGGGGGCAACCAGACGTGGTCTCCCTCTCACAGTGCTTAGAGCGGCATCAGCTTCACCTCACTGATGATCCCCAACAAGGGTGAAACACGTGTATGGGGTTGCTGGTGGTACTCTCGTTCAGGTTGGAATTGCCATTGCATTTCGGTGCTGGACTGCCCCTGGGCAGGACAAAGACTGATATGCAAATGGATATTTCCCATCTGTGAAAGGCACAGTGAGTAAAAGCAGTGGCTGCGAACTCTCAAGTGGTTAATAACCACTGAACAGGTTATCAGGCCTTGTTCTGTCGAGAGAGGGGCGCCCGCTACCTTTGCAAACTAAATTTCAAGGAACTTGGGATTGGTAACCCTAGGTCTCCTGGGGGCAACCAGATGTGGTTTCCCTCTCACAGTGCTTAGAGAGGCATCAGCTTCACCTCACTGATGATCCCCAACAAGGGTGAAACACGTGTATGGGGTTGCTGTTGGTACTCTCGTTCAGGTTGGAATTGCCATTGCATTTCGGTGCTGGACTGCCCCTGGGCAGGACAAAGACTGATATGCAAATGGATATTTCCCATCTGTGAAAGGCACAGCGAGTAAAAGCAGTGGCTGCAAACTCTCAAGTGGTTAATAACCACTGAACAGGTTATCAGGCCTTGTTCTGTCGAGAGAGGGGCGCCCGCTACCTTTGCAAAGTAGAGTGCTTAAATTGCCTACTCAAGACACGTGTCACAAAACTTTGTAACACACTGCACACGAGCTAGCATCGTTGTTTGCCTCTTTCTTTATTTGAATTATGTAACACACCTGATTTTGATCACCATCTTACCCCATGCAGAATAGTTACAGGCAGGAGGATTCATGCACTTTTTACTCCTGCACACTATAGTCCTGATGCACACAGCGCTGCACAGGTTCTGGTGGATGAGTTTCTAGTCTATCTTAAACAGCTTACTATCTCACTAAAATAGATTTCATGTCAGTTACAGCTTTGTCAAAAAGTGGCTGGTCGCTACCTCAGGAGAAGTACTATGCTCACAGGAAGAAGATGACATATTACCACAGCCTCCCCTTTATCCAGGAGAAAATAGCCCTCATTCCAAGTTTGGAGGTAAGGGAACAACAAAAGTACGAAGTGTCTGTTCACTTCCTTGCCACAGGCACCTACCAGCACACAGTGGGGCACATGCATGGCATATCACAACCCTTTTTTTCCCAGATTCTGAACCAAGTGCCGGATGCCCTCCTCAAGAACAACAGGGACTACATATCTCTGCCACGGACTCCGCAGGAGATATTTGATACAAAAGTTGCCTTCCATGCACTGGCAGACATGCCAAATTTTGTAGGTGCCCTCGACTGCACCTTAGTGGAGTTGGTGGTCCCGCATGCCATGAAGGTGGTGTACCGCAACCGCAAGCAATACCACTCCATCAATGTGCAGATGGTATGCGACGCCAGCAAGATAATCGCACATTGTTGTGCCCGATATCCAGAATCAACTCATGACTCTTTGGTCCTGCGGAACTCCACACTACCATGCTTCATGGAGCGACATGCTAGACAACATGTCTGGCTGCTTGGTAAGTAGCAGAACTGGCATATGGCATTGAAATGGGGGGAGAGATGGACACACCACCATGCTGCCAATGATGATGTGACAGCACAATGTGCACCTCACCGAAACACTGTGCCCCAAACCATCAGATATCGTACATGACACCCAAATCCCATATGAATGAAGTAAGGTCAACACCTATCACTACATGACTAACAGGAAACCACCCCACATTCCACAAAATGTGTGCACCACTCATCAGCCACCCTCACCCTCCATAATGTCATCCTGCACCATGCAGTGCATATGCACCATGTTGCTGTCTGCAGCATATCACCACACAGGACAAGCATCCCTAGGAGTGCATCAAACTGAACCTACTAGGAAATCCACTGTCTGGCACAGGGCCGGCACACCCACAGGAGTGCTGCATGTCACCATGTAAATGATCAGTGCTGATTGCCCAATATTGCACAGACTACTGCCAACGCTCCTTCTAAGTAAATCTCACAGAACACAACACCTCACTAATTTGACACTAACACAGCTGTATGCATACATGATGCATGTGCAACAAGATGTCATTGCACACCATGTATCAACTTGAAGATGCAACCCACACCATTAGTCCATGGCACAGGACACACTGAGGGACAGAAAATGGTGTCAATGCATCCAGGGACATGTGCATGTGGGCAACAATAACCTGCAGGCATGTGTGACTAGTACAGCTGTTCATCATGAATCGCCTAACATTTACCTTTATTTAGCTCTCATGCAGGTGATAGTGGCTATCCCTTGAAGCAGTGGCTCCTCACCCCTGTCCGAAACCGACAGAACAGTCATGAGGAGGACTACAATCGTTCACATACCCGTACCCGTGTGGTCATCGAGCAGACCTTCGGCCTGCTGAAGGCACGATTTCGATGCCTCAGCCGGTCGGGTGGGGCACTCCTCTATAGGCATGAGAAGGTGGCCAAGATCATCATGGCATGTGTAATGGTGCACAATATGTGCATCCGCCAGAACGTGCCCCTGCCCCCTGACACTGTACTGCTACCACCTGATGATGATGAAGGGGAAGAAGAAGGTGTGGCAGGACATCATCACGGTGCCGATGCACAGGAGGGAGGTGCTGTGCGCCAGTCAGTGATTGCACAATATTTCTGACACACATGGCAGCAGAGGGTGACATGATGGTTGGACAGAGGGCACATGGTGTGGGGGTACATGTACACTATGCACTGTAAATGAATAAATGACACATGCGCAATGATGAATGTCCACTCAGATCTTCTTTTGCACACAACCGGTCTATTGAATGTAACAATATAAACGTAAGTGACAAAACCCTCCACCACCCTCACCCCCTCCCCCGAAACTCCCCCACACACCCTCACCCCACTCCCACTCCCCCCACAACTCCCCCACACACCCTCCCCCCCTCCCCCACAACTCCCCCACACACCCTCCCCCTCTCCACCCACAACTCCCCCATACAAGTCCCATTGAGTCCCCGAAGCCTACATGGGACTACCATAACTATTACTCAGCATTCCCTGACCCAGGGGGCGGCATGTCTGATCGGTGCTGTGCACGGGCCGACCTGCAGAGCAGGCTCGTTTGTGTGGAACTGCAGGAAGACGGTGTGGCCGCCTGCTGAGGTAGTGTGGCGGCATGCCCTAACACATGCCGGAGGGCCGAGACCTCCTTGCAGAGGCGACTGGTGTTGTCCGTGAAAGATCTCACCAGGGTGGCAGTGTTGTCCGTAATGGACCGGCCTAGTGCAGCTAACTCTGTATGCAACTCCTCTCTGGCCTGACGGTTGTCCTGTACAAACTCACAAACGAGTACAGTGAGCTGGTAAGCCTGCTGCGGCCGTGGGGGTGCACCTTTGGATGTGCTGGGAACCTGGCTGTCATGCCCAGCCTGCCCAGCCTCCCCAACACAGAAAACTGGAATGAGATGTCTCTCAGTGTGGTCATGGCCGGACTGCTCTGGGGTGGTGGCATTCCCGGTATCGTAAAATGATACTTGGGGGATGCAAGCTGGGTTGGGGTATGGACCACATCCATTATATCGTCCTCCATGGTGCCCCAGATGTCCTCCTGGTTGTCATCCACAGTCAGGGGTGCCGTGGCTGCCACCTCCCCAGCCAAACTAGACTCCTCCGAATGGGGTGTCTCACATGTGTCCCCAGCCTGAACAGTGGGTGGAGGTGGTGGTGGTGCTGTGCCCGCCACGGGCCTTGGTGGCACAGGTGCAATGTGTACCTGCGGTGGCTTGGATGCAGGGACACAGCGCCCCCTGGATTGTCCCCTGGAGGTTGATGGCCGGTTGCTGTCTTCCTGGGACCTCTTTTGGGATGTGGCTTGTGCAGGGGTAGCGTCCTGCCCATCGCTGTCATGGTCACTGCCTGTGGGGGTTAGAAGAGAGGGACGGCATGATTGATGTTTTGATAGGCATCATACATACATTGGGATGATTGCTCATCCACACAATTGGGGACTTTCATCAGATTTGGCATAGCAATGTTTACTTTGGGCACTCACCTCCATCGCCCGATGTTGTGGCGCCACACTCCATCTCTCCTACATCTTCAATGGATTCCATCCATTCATGCCTGTGCATGTTTCCTCCCACGGGGTGAGCTTTATAGGGGAACTAGGACCTCCTCCTGTTCTGATGGCCTGGCTGCGATTAATGGATAGTATGTTGCGCACCCCTAGGTGCAGGTTGTCCCATCGCTTACAGCAGTCTTTCACTGTGTGTGGTGTGTTGCCCACGCACTAACCTTCTGGGCAACAAGTGCCCAGATCTCTTTTTTCCGTAGCACTGCCTCTCTCCTCATGTTGCTAGAGTTGACTGTGCCTACATGCTCATGCAATGTGTCCACAAGCATCTGGAGCCCGTCCTCATTAAATCGTTCCTTTCTCAGGTGGGCAGCTCCCATCTTCAGGGCCTTGGGGCATTCTGGTCTTGTAGGAGGAAGTTTTCTGACGATCAGCTGTATCCCAGGGGTTCTGTGTGCTGAGGATGGCAATGGATTGTGTTTTTAAAGATGGCCACAGTGCTTCTTCCCGTTCCTGTGCAATGACGCTATTTCCGGTTCCGCTTATTGGCGGTGACCATAAATAGCGGTGACCGCTAATTACGGTCACTGCTATTTTCGGTCACCACTAATGATGCATTGGACTGTGTCGGTAGTGTTATCTGTGCTACGCTTGATGCCGGTAAGGGCTTTTTGGGAGCCTTTTGCGGCATGGCGCTAGATACCTTACCGGCATGGCGTAAAGCCTGTGCCCGTGAAATCGTAATAGTCCTCTATTAGCGGATTGGTGCCAGCAGTGATACGCTATTTGCGCAATGCCAGTAAGGGACGTTACTTACCCCCAAACTCAGAATGAGGGCCAATGTTTTCATTAAGAACTTTATGAGGAAATGGCCCAAGCCCAGGTTTGAGGGTCATTTTACAGGCACCTACTGCACCCCATTATCTATCAAGTTAGAGATAAGGCAACTATAGAACCATTTATCTGATGTCCGCCAAGACAATAGCAACGGCCCCCTCCCGGGAGAAAAAGGGAGGGACGAGTGAAGGGGAATATTGCAGACATTTCACTGATTTTTTTGTCCTCTTGCTATTTGTTTCAGAGACCTAACATTTATTTTGCAGCACCACAAAATGGAGGACTAGCATCAGTAGAGATATAGCAATGTATGTTAGTTAGGATGTATAGTGATGTGTTTGTTTTGTGTTCTTCCTTTCCTTTGATTTAAAGTAGAGGGGAGGTGTTTGAAAGTAACCGTGGAGCAACAGGAAATTAAAATATATCAGTGTTTTTAATTAAGAGGGAAGCATTTAATCCAGGCATGTTTGAAGCCAGCACAGAGAAGCAGTGTTCAAATTAATCTGACAACATTTGGTATAACTACATGAAGGTAGCGGGCAGACATAGTGTAATGCACACATGTTATGTGGGCTCTCTCATCCCACATGCCGTGGGGATACCAAAAAGTTTTTCCTCTCACAGGGAGTTCCAGTAGAAATGGCACATTTCCTTGTACACCTGGCATTTTGCGAGATACGAGGGTTGTTTCAGGGACACAGGGTACAAGCAAAATAAGTGGAGGAGGTAGACCCGGTTTATGAGGACAATTATATAAAAAGTAAAAAGATGGCAGATGCAGAAGAAACAAAACATATTGTCCTAGAATATTAACAGAAACCCAGACAAGGGGTGAGCATCACTTTACCGCTCAGCACACTCTTTCATGTGTGAATGATACGATACACCTGTTACTTTGGTGCAGGATGTGACCCCAGTTGCACATAGATGCCTAGGTGTTCCACAATGGGCAGTGGGTGGAGGGGCTTATACGGTGTAAGGCAGATGGATTGGTGGGATTTGCTTAAAATGTAATTGTGATTATGAATGCTAAATGGGACACCATTTGGAATGATCATGGCCAGGCCCTCACCTAGATTTAAGAAAGACAGCAGCCATTACACATATATGCAACCACACAATATTCTTTACTTTTCAGATCTACGGGAAGAGGGGGTTCCATCAAACTGGGAATTAATCATGCCTGCCGGAGGACACTTGGGCTGCTGAATATACAAGTTGGTACCATAGCCCTAATGGACTATTTTTGGGCCTGTGGGTACCAAGCATATGCCCAATTACCACCAAAATTGAGTGGCCAGTGCTCTCCGGTCACCCTCCAATACCCAGCCCTAGGACAGCCCCATTCCGACATGTTGCCCTTGAATGATCATTTGGCCCTACAAAAGGGAGTCTTCACCCTTGTTCAGAGAAACATGGACACAGCAAATCTGAATCCACACGTCACTGCAAGTACTGAAGAAGACGACATCCACATGCCAGTCGATCGATGACTTTTGCAGAGAAAGAAAAGAAACAGCAACTACTGAGTGTGGACCGATTGGACTCCTATCCTGGTGGAATTTAGTCTCTTCTGCAAAATTGCTACTTTCTTCACTTCCCTGCTAGCCCCTTGTATTCAAACTACAGCCAATGCAAAGTGGTTGCAGATCACCCACTACAAACTGTTACAATTGGCAGATGCAATGAGAGAAAGGGCTAAATGCAGTAATGGAATATGCTACGCACATTACGGTTGGTCGCTCTACAGAATCACTATGCAGTAGACATATTAAAGCCCTGGAGGGCAGAGTTTGGGGAGAAATAGGGAACAGCTGCTGCACTTACGTGCCCTCAAATGATGCCACAAATAGCACACTAACAGAAGCAATAGATGCCTTGCATTCCCTCCATAGGACTATGGTTCACAAAATGGAACATTTTGAACAAATGCTTTCTTGAGTAGCCACATAGTTATCTGTGCTCATGACAATTGTGGTTTCAATCCTCAAATTGGCTTTCACTTCCTTTTGTGGATGTCAGCTGGGGTCGAGGTGGTGCCGGAGGGGCGGGAATAGGAGGAAATATATGATGATAATCGATACGTTCAAATTGGGGCAAGCAATACCACTGACCAGATGCATCCAAAAACAAATTATTCTGAAAATTAATATAGCAGAGGAGGGAGGGGCTTTGCGGTTTTAAGGGACACTTTTCATGCCAATGTCTGATTTAGAAAATGATGCTGCCGACTGGGGCGATTGTTATAGAGATGGAGGGTGCTGCTTTTTGGGATGCATTCTGGACAAATATGTCACTGTGGGAAGAAAGCTTCAGGGGAGTGTCTAGAATTTGAATACAACATGAGGAGTTAGGCGGGAAGGACAAAGAAGTGTTGATCAATAAATTGATCAAAGGGAGGATTGTGAATATACAAATTCAATGCTCAAAGGGGGGCACACAGACAGAATAAAGAAGTAATGCAGTAAGGCCAAAACGTAATGTGAATGGCAACATCATGACATACAATACACCTATATACTACACCGAGTACACCTCATGTGGGAGAGTAGGGTGCTTCATACGGAAGGACATGTGTGATAAAAACAGAACTTATATGTCGTTTTAACTAGCAGGTAACTAGGAATAGGTAACCATGACTGTATGTATGAAAAGTATACATACAGTAATAGCAATATTTTTTATAGTTGTTTAAATGTAATTTAGAAGTGTAGTGGGTTTAAGGGGTAGGTATATGAACAAATAACACTTTGGCCATATTTTAGTAGGCCCAGGGGAGACTAGACAGAAACCATTTTTTGGTTGGTTTAAAAGGGCCACAGTTCAATGTGAAAGTGAATTGCTGCTGACACTTGCAGGGTGCCAAGGGTGAGACACCAAGAAGCCCAGAGTAGCTAATTAATTGTTGCAGAAGGAAATGTTGAATATAGGGTGCAGTCCTAAATGATAAATTGCAATGTTGTTAATCTGGGTACCACAGGCCCAGGCCGCGAGTACAATGTTAAAGGAGAATTACATACGAGAAATTCAGTTTCACTAATCGAGTTATGCACAGTTGTTTCTATCTAGAGTTGTCCCGATGTAATAGAGGTGAGAGGGAGAAACAGGTGCAGGGGCCAAGGGGAGAGGGGAACCAATCTGGGGACTGGGATATGGTGTTGCTGAGACTATAACAATGCCCCTGACCTTGTTGTTGTTTTCTCATAATTCCATTGGATAGATTTTTTGGGATGCTGTGGCTTGCACTGTCTCTAATGAAGAGGTCCAATCCGCATTGAGAGGATTATCAACCTGTACCTTAGCAGATGCCAACCAATGGTAGCCAGAATCCCTGTAGGTCAGCAGATAATGATGTAATTGATGGGAGGGATGCTTAAGCGTCATGACGTCATGAAGGGGAGTTGAGGGTAATGTTCCCAGAGATGTTTTATCCAATGAAGGCCTGTTATGTATATAAACCTAAAGGGGTTCCATGACAACCCACCAGTTGTGTATTAACACATGCCCAAAATTGCAACGATGGATAAAGTATGCTAATAGGAGATTTCCTTGTAACATATTGCAGCCATTTTGGGTAGAGTTTAGAATGTATTTCAGTTCAGGTCCATGGAGCTGTTTGTTCTCCCAATCGACTGTTCAATAAAGTTGTTTATTTTCTGTGCTCTTCATAATGGATCACCCCTGAAAACCTGTGGTCTACAATTTCTTGCTGGTACTAGATAAAAAGGCTTGCTATTTGGATTTGATTCTCTCTCACTCTCCTCAACGACATTGTATGTTTAAAACTCTTAATCAAATTCTCACACCTCCTCTTCCTAATCCCTCTCTATCCAATACTCGTTGTCTAGATGCCTTTGCATCCTTCTTTACTAATAAGGTCAATTTGCTTCATTCATCTCTGCCTTCCACCACATCCTCTCCTCTTTTTATCCTCACCATCTTGGTCCTCCATGTCTTCATTCACACCCTTCTATGACACAGGAACTATTTACTATCTCTTTAAAGCTCACCCTTCATGTTCATGTTTTCCCCTCTGTTCTTATCCTCAAAGTTTGTCTGTCTTCTTCCCTCCCTCTTCAACTGTTATCTCCTCACGGCTGCTTTTTTACTTCACAGGAGCAGTTTTATACCTATCCTTAAAAAACCCTGCCTTGACCTTTCCTCACCCTTTTATTTTCGCCCAATCTCTCTTTTACCTTTCCTCGCTAAAGTAAGATAATGGTTTATGTACTCTCAAATGTCCTCCTACCTTGATCTCCATTCTTTACTTCCCCTGCACAATCTCGTTTCCGCCCTGTTCATTCCACCGAAGCTCACCATTCCAAACTATTGTCTATCCTTATCTTACTAGACTTATCTGCGGCGTTCAATACTGTTGACCACCCCACACCCTGTCCACTCAAACGACTCTCAGATTCTCTGATTCTGTCTTATGTTGTTTTTATTCCTACCTTGAAATTGCTCTTTTACTGTATCTTGGGATGGCAGCAATCCCCAGTCTATACCTCACTCCACGGCGTTCATCAAGGTTCTGTGCTGAGCCCTCTTCTATTTTCTCTCTATACTGCCCCTCTATCCATTAACATTTCCTCATTTGGTCTTGGCTTCCACTTCTGGGCAGGTGATTCACCGATTTGTCTATCATTCTCCACCTTCACTAACTCTCTCCAAGCCTTTGCCTCCTCATGTCTCACCATTGTTCAGTCCTGGATGCATGCTCACTTCTTCGATCTAAATCCTTTCAACACTGAAATCCTGTTTTCCCTTCTACTTCTATCCTCCCCCAGTGTCCCCCTTATATCTCATTCCCTCCTTTATCCCTCCACCTTTCCTCATCTGCCTGCGTCCTAGGCATTTTTGTCATCCCATCTCTCACCTTTATCCATCACTTTTCTAACAAGTCTGTCCATAGCTCTTTCCCCAAACTACCAAGTCACTAAGTTCTGCACTTGTTTTTTCTGCCTCAGTTACTGTTCTTCATTCCTCGTTTCCTCCCTTTGCTCTATCTTCAACTCGACTGTTCATAAACTGCTGATAGTCTTAGTTGTGTATCGCTCCACACTTCCGTTTCCCCCTCTCTACTGCTCCGTCTCCTGGCTCTTGTTTGTATGTTGCCTACTTTTCTGCTTCTTCTGCCTCGACTACAATATACCCTTGGCCTGGAACTCCCTGCCTTTTCTCTTTGCTTTATACACCCCTCCAAGTTCCCTTCTCTCTGAATCTCAGTTCCTTCTTGCTACCCCGCACCACTCTGTGCTCGAACCCACTTTTGGTCTTTCTCTCTTCCTGGCCCTAACCATTGCAAATCACTTCTGCTTGACATCAGGGCATCACCAGCCCTTCATACATTTCACTCCCGCTTCCAACGTGTCTTTCTTAACTCCAATTTCTAATCCTTTACCCTAACTAATTACTTGGGTTGTCTATAATTAGTCTATTTGTCAGTATATTGTTATTTGTTTTTTTTTTATTCCCTTCCAAATGTTCTGTACGGCACCTTGTTGTATGGAGCTCTTTGGCGAAAGCACTTTATAAATTAAATTAAAATCCCATACCAACTTCGTGACTTCTGCAAGCACAGTTTAGCCAAAGGCCACAACAGGCTCACAATCTGAACTATAATGTTTATTTAAACTCGTATTTTTGAGGTGTGGATGCATGCAAAGCTGGCAAAAGGTTTTAATGCTGTGCAAGGATGTGTCTGTACCTGTTGCTTCAAAGCAACTCATATATGGCACACTCCTTCGTCATTCCCCATTCAGACGGAATGTTCATCTGTAGCACAGGGCAGGAACGGCATATTGCAATTAGATCACATTCAGCACAAATTGTGCCTGTGCAAAATCCCTTTTGTGAATTGCCCCGAAAGCACAATGGTTGTTCCAACCTGAAAAGTAAAGTTGCCAAATATATTTATAAAATAGAACGTCTTTTTTTGAATGAGACTTGGATCCATACATTCAAATAAGTTCCTCGATCTAAATGTTGCTCATATCAGGCCCTCATTGTTGTCTTTATGAAATGTTTTCCAAAATAAAAAAGACTGATACATGCACGTGAATCAAGATGTCTCATGTCGAGATGATCAGACCTGTCAGCTAGTGTGCTACCTCTTCAGGCTGCAATTCCATCTCATTCAGGACACGACGAAATGCTCTTACAATATTACAGTTTGATAAAACTATTATTATAAATGACAGAGTTGGAAAGGAACCCGTTTATTGAGAGAAGACATTTGCATACAATTTTCAGTTCATCATCCAGCGTTAATTAGCAGCTAAACAATTTTCTTTTCCCTGGCTTGCTGATTTAAATACAAAATGATATTACAGTTACTGAGGGGGAAGTTATTTTAAATGCAATTATTTCTTTTAGGAATTGATTTGCCTTTAATTATTTTGCCACTGCTGGAGAATGTTTTACCAACATGATTTTTTAGACTGATGGATTTTGTGAAATACTGTACCATTTATGAATTAGTCGAATGACATTTTGCAATCCAATGGCTTGTAACGACATACATTACTGTGAAAACAATGATTGTGAAAACATACTTTAAAAAATCAGTTAACTTTTTGTATTAATTAACACATATTGTACACTGCGTGGCATTTAGTAGGAAGTTTCTATTTAAACAAATCAGCAAGCGTTGATTTAAGGAAATCATTATTTCCTTACATTTGTTAATGTTACCTGGTGTTGATAGTCTTTGACGATTCATAAAACGACAATAAAAAGGAATATTTAAGACATTAGAATAAATAGAATTATGGACAATTGCTTTACATGTGGAAATGTGGACTATTGTGGTGCCATTTTGTTTGTATTTGTTCGTATCGATTCACAATATGGCGTTTTGTACAGCGTGGTTCAAGCACAGACAGGTGTCACAGAACTGCACACGAGTTTTTATAAAAGGTATACATTCCTAAGCCAGAGGGTGTGCTAGTGTTACACAGACAATAGGTGAATGCACAAGAAGGAGCAACGATGCTTCCCCAGCAGAGCGATTAAGAAGAAGGGCAGACCCCACACGACATGCACTTGGGCCTTCACAGGAATTCTGGAGCAGAGGCGAATGAGATATCATAGATAGAGGAATCTCTGAAATGCAAGCAGCATAAGTCAAGATATACATAGAAAAGGAGGAATATGGGACAGGAAAAGTCATTTCATGAGGGCCCCTCTGGAAGCCTGATGGTGTAACAGGTGTATGGCAGTGTGCACGTGAGTATCGATGGGTTTCACAGCACGAGGTGAAGCATCTCAAAATAACTGGAATGGCACGACCTTCATAAATAGATTTTGACTAGGCCTTGAACTGTGATGGCTGGGCACTGCATCTATGATTTCAAGCTGGGGGTGAGGGGGTGACAGAAAAAGGGAAAAGGCATCCGTGAACATGGAAAAAACAGCCATAACTCAGCAGGAGTGGAAAAGCAGACAGACGGACAGATTCTCAAAAAGTAATGGAAAGAAAACTGAGGGTGTGCTTGTTTCCTTTGCGCCACTTTTAGAAATGCGCAGGTTCCCTTATTCGCAAAGGTGATCTGCACATTTCTTGGTGAGTACGCAGCAGTGCAATACATGCTTCTTGCATACATTATTGCCACGAGTGCGTACCCAGTACAAGTATATGACTGTCTCCCATCACCCACAGGTGGCTCATTTTTGCGCATTTTAAAGAGCACCCCATTTGTGAGTTTCACAAGAAATTTGGCTGATTTGTGAATTTGGGATGTACATTGAAATGCGCAAACACATCTAATTTGTGCATGAATGCACACCTGGGGTGGGAAGGAGCATCAGTGATGGGCAGACTGAGATGCGCTTTGAAAAAACGGAACAACATTTTGCGGTTAAAGCGCACACGTTTTGAGAACCTGGACCAAAATGTGTCTGTCACTCTCATTATGTTCCTACCCTAGATTTGGTTAGCAACCCAAACAATGCTGAGGTGATTGCCCCTATAAGGAAGGCTATGCTTTGTGTTTTATTATGCATAGCTAGAGAGCTAAAGAGCTAAGGTAAGCTTAACAACAGCATTGAACAACGCACAGGGTATGCAACCATCACTGTGTTAAGTAAATAGCTTTGAGAATGAGCGCTTTTCACTAAGAAAGTGAACCCGACCTTATTTTTCGGGTCTGTAAGCATTTATTTATTTATTTGCATTTATAAAGCGCACAGAACTGCCCTGGGGCATCGTGGCGCTGTTACAGCAGACTTAGTCATGAACACAAGCATAGGAATGTGTTTACAGATGTAAACCGAGTTACCGAGTACATTTCACATTGGTAATAAACATTGAGCTTAGAGGTTATGCTATGCTGTGGTTACAATGCAAGCATGAGAGTGCATGTGGAAGACTTTAGCGGAATAGGAGGGTTTTGAGGTTTTTACGGAAGGTATGGTATGATTTTTCGTTCCTTAGTGAGGTAGGTAAGGAGTTCCAGTTTTTAGGTGCGAGGTGTTGGAAGCTGGTTCCTCCCGCCCTGGATCTTTGAAACGTGGGGACATCAATCATGTTGGTGCGGTGAGCTCTGGTGGGTCTGATGGAGGCTTTCGGTGTGATTCTTTCTGCGAGATAGGGTGGGGCATCCAGGGATAGGCATCTATGTGTGATGGTCATGGCTTTGAAAAGTATGCGTTCCTTCACGGGTAGCCAGTGGGCATCTTTCCTTGCTTGCGAGATGTGTTCTCTTTTTGGAATGGACAGTGCTGCCCGGAGCGCATTGTTTTGCGTGATTTGGAGTTTTTTTAGGTTGTGGGCGGAGGTGCCTAGGAACAGGGCATTACAGTAGTCTAGTTTTGTACCTATAGTGGCTCTGGCGATGGACAGGCAATTTTTGGCGGAGAGAAAAGGCTTGACAGCATTTATCATCTTGGTGGTAAGTGCCGAGGAAGAGGCTATGGCGTTGACCTGGCGAGACATAGATAGTGAGGCATCTAGGTGAACGCCTAAGGTTTTAACAGTCTTGGAGACTGAGATGGTGGAGTTGTCGATGTTGAAGGATTTGTATTGGGGGGGGAGTTTGTTGAGAATTTCATTGGTCCCTACTATGAGGATTTCGGTTTTGTCCCCATTTAGGCAGAGGCCGTTGGCCGCCATCCAGGTTTGGATGGCTGTGTAGATTTTGGTTAATGCTGTCGCATCTTCTTCGTAGGTCCCAGTTAGAGGGAGTAGTACCTGCGTATCGTCTGCGTAGTTGGTATACGCTATGTTACGACAGTCGAGGTCATTGAAGAGAGGAAGGGTGAATATATTGTAGAGAGTGGGGGCGGTGCAGGAGCCTTGTGGGACGCCGCAGTGGATGGTGGTAGGGGTTGCCGAGGCAGTGTCTGAGAAGACTTTCATGAGTCTGCCATTTAGGAATGAGGCCACCCATGCAATGGCTTCCGGGGAGAAGTGTGCTTCATTTTTTAGGTGCATGCCTAGGATATCGTGGTTGACAAGGTCAAAGGCGGCAGATAGATCCAGTAGGAGAAGGAGTGCCGGTTTGCCTTTATCCATAGTGTCAGCAAGCTGTATTTTCAGATCAAGTAGGGCTGACTCAGTTCCGTGACCTGGTCGGAAGCCTGACTGTCTTTTTCCTAGGATATGGTTGGTTTCGAGATAATCCTGGATTTGTGTGTAGGCCATTTTATCCAGTATCTTGAGCAGGAAAGGCACAGTGGTGATGGGCCTGTAGTTGGTAGCTACTTCAGGGTCGAGGGTGGTTTTTTTTAGAAGCGGGCGCACCCAGGCTTCTTTTAGACTGTCAGGGACAGTGTTGGTTTTGAAAGAGGCATTAATGAATGATTTAAGGAAAGGGGCGAGTGTTTCAGTGCAGTCTTTGATCAGGCTGGCGGGGCAGGGGTCTCCTTTACAATTGGATGGTTTGATCTTGTTCATTATCTCAATAACTTCGTGTTCTGTGACTTCCCTGAATTTGAACGGGGTAGTGGGGGCTTTGGTGGATGTGGTTCCCGAACTAGGGGTGGGCATGTGGCTCGTGGTGGTGGGAGATTTGAGGTGCAGTGATAGGTTTTTGTGGTGCTCCTTAATTTTTGTTTGTAGGAGTTCAATTTTATTTAACAAGGCAGATTGTATGGAGTTGCACCAGATTTGGTCTTTAACAATGTCTTGTGATTTGGTGGCCGGTGTGGTGAGTTCGTTGAAAATGGCGAAGAGTTCTTTGGATTCGGAGCTTGCATTAGCAATTCTATCATTATAAGAGACTGATTTAGCTGTGATTATGGCTTTTTTGTATTGGGCAGTGATTTTTTTGTAGGAGGATAGGGTGGCTGGGGAAGGCGATTTCTGCCAGGAGTTTAGAGCTTTTCTTTTCTGTGAGCGGAGTTCTTTGAGTTCAGTGGAGAACCAGGTATTTGAGTGTTTGATAGTTTTGGCTTTTTTGGTCTGCAAGGGGGCAATGGCGTCAATGGCGGTGCTTATGGTGCTCTTGTAGATATCTGCTAATTCTGACGGGTCAGATGACTTGAGGTCTGTGGAGAGGATGTGAAGGTGGGGTGTAATTTTATCTTTAGTGAGATTTTTTACACATCTTGCCAGTGCTGGGGGGATGGGGTTAGGTTTGTTTGTGTTAGATACAGCGGGAATAAAGAAGTGAATGAGGTGGTGATCTGACCAAGGAGTCGGGGTGATGGAGCTAATGTCGACGTGACAGTTGTGGTCAGCTATCCAGTCCAGGATACGGCCTTTGTTGTGTGTGGGTGAGGTTATTTTTTGGTCGAAGCCTAGTTCTTTTAAGGCTAGTGCAAGAGATTTAGCAGGCTTGTCCTTTTTATCGTTATACCCCAGGTTAAGGTCACCTAGAAGGATGCTTTTGGAGGTGAGTTTTAGGTTTTCTGTTAGGCGGTGTACAAGGTTCTCATGGAACTCTGTTAGGGGGCCGGGCGGGCGGTAGACTAGGTTGAAGGTGATGGTGGAGTTAGGGGAGAGGGCAATTTTTATAGCTAGAGAGTCTATGTTGTCACCTAGATTGGAGGTGATTTGTCTGGCCTCGAGGTGATCTTTCAGGATGAATGCTACCCCACCACCTACTGAGGAGAGGCGGTCTTGCCGGATAATGGCGTACCCCTGTGGGATAGTAAGGTTGAGGGCTGGCCCTGCAGCGCTGTGCAGCCATGTCTCGGTGATGGCTAAGATGTCGAGGTCCAAGCTAATTAGGAGTTCGTGAATTTCAATGGCATGGGCAGGGATGGATCTGGCGTTTATGAGGGCACACTGTAGGTTGTGTGTGTGTTGGGCCGAGGTAGGGGTGGTGTTGAGTGGTGTCGCCGGGATGGGGTGCGGCATGGTGGGTTTAGGTAAGGGTGTTTTGACTGTAAGGGATGGCGTGTTAGGCGTGTTAAGAGTGGTGGGAGGTGCTTGGTGGGTGAGTCTGGGGTATCTAGAACGGAGACCTAGGAGTTGGTTCCTGGTGTGGATGGGTCTGGTGTAGGAAGTTATGCTGGGTGGAGGATGACGTGCTGTGGGGATGCTTTCAGTGAAGAATGATGGTAGGAAGTAGGTGGGAGGAATGTTGGAGAGGAATGCCAGTGGGGCAGCTGGTGAGCTGGTGGATTGTTGAGGCATGGCGAGGGTATCGTTCAACATGGCACAACTAGAAACAGAATGCAATGTGGGCAGCAAAATCAGGGCACAGTATGCGACCATAAGGCACAACACAATAGTGTGGTCTAGATACGACCATAAGGCACAACACAATAGTGTGGTCTAGATATGACCATAAGGCACAACACAGTAGTGTGGTCACTATGCGACCATAAGGCACAACACAGTAGTGTGGTCTAGATACGACCATAAGGCACAACACAGTAGTGTGGTCTAGATACGACCATAAGGCACAACACAGTAGTGTGGTCACTATGCGACCATAAGGCACAACACAGTAGTGTGGTCTAGATACGACCATAAGGCACAACACAGTAGTGTGGTCTAGATACGACCATAAGGCACAACACAGTAGTGTGGTCTAGATACGACCATAAGGCACAACACAATAGTGTGGTCTAGATACGACCATAAGGCACAACACAGTAGTGTGGTCTAGATACGACCATAAGGCACAACACAATAGTGTGGTCTAGATACGACCATAAGGCACAACACAGTAGTGTGGTCTAGATACGACCATAAGGCACAACACAGTAGTGTGGTCACTATGCGACCATAAGGCACAACACAGTAGTGTGGTCTAGATACGACCATAAGGCACAACACAGTAGTGTGGTCTAGATACGACCATAAGGCACAACACAGTAGTGTGGTCTAGATACGACCATAAGGCACAACACAATAGTGTGGTCTAGATACGACCATAAGGCACAACACAGTAGTGTGGTCTAGATACGACCATAAGGCACAACACAGTAGTGTGGTCTAGATACGACCATAAGGCACAACACAGTAGTGTGGTCACTATGCGACCATAAGGCACAACACAGTAGTGTGGTCTAGATACGACCATAAGGCACAACACAATAGTGTGGTCTAGATACGACCATAAGGCACAACACAGTAGTGTGGTCACTATGCGACCATAAGGCACAACACAGTAGTGTGGTCTAGATACGACCATAAGGCACAACACAGTAGTGTGGTCACTATGCGACCATAAGGCACAACACAGTAGTGTGGTCTAGATATGACCATCGGGCACAACACAGAGACTACACAGTATTACAGTGGTCGCTGGGCGACCGTGGTAACGGTGCTATTGTCAGATGGCAGCATATTGCAGAGCAAGGCAAGAGCATGGTTGGTTGGCTATGGATTGTGCATTAAGTATTTTGTTGCAGTTCAGAAGCACAACGGTGCATGTGGGACCTTGGGCGTAGCAATGTTAGGAGGTGCTAGGTCAGGGCTCTAGCTCGAGGGTCGGGAGTGGATAGTGGAGGAGGGGGGCAGTATGCTTACCCTGTAGGTGGACGGCAAGGGGTCCTGGCTCTAAGCTCGACTATGCACTCCACCTGGAGCAGCACGGGCAGAGTTTGTGGCCCCTGGCTCCTGATGCTCCAAACAGGCCCTCAACAGGCCTTAGAGTGGCCTTTGCGCTGGCCGCCGGCGTGATCCGCCTGCCGGCGGTTACAGCTGATTTTAGCGAGGCTCAGCCTCGGTTTCAGGCCGCGCTGCGCCCGGCATGCGTGGGTCAGGCGGCGTGTGGGGACAGGGTCAGGCAGGCCCTGTCCGTGCTCCTCGTCGTCTCGTGGTTTTGCCGCTGGGCTGGGGTGCTGGGGGGGCTCCTGCCCTCGCCCCACGGTGTGGAAGAGTGAGTGAGGGGGTAAGCAGGCCTCAACAGGCCTTAGAGTGGCCTTTGCGCTGGCCGCCGGCGTGATCCGCCTGCCGGCGGTTACAGCTGATTTTAGCGAGGCTCAGCCTCGGTTTCAGGCCGCGCTGCGCCCGGCATGCGTGGGTCAGGCGGCGTGTGGGGACAGGGTCAGGCAGGCCCTGTCCGTGCTCCTCGTCGTCTCGTGGTTTCGCCGCTGGGCTGGGGTGCTGGGGGGGCTCCTGCCCTCGCCCCACGGTGTGGAAGAGTGAGTGAGGGGGTAAGCAGGCCTCAACAGGCCTTAGAGTGGCCTTTGCGCTGGCCGCCGGCGTGATCCGCCTGCCGGCGGTTACAGCTGATTTTAGCGAGGCTCAGCCTCGGTTTCAGGCCGCGCTGCGCCCGGCATGCGTGGGTCAGGCGGCGTGTGGGGACAGGGTCAGGCAGGCCCTGTCCGTGCTCCTCGTCGTCTCGTGGTTTCGCCGCTGGGCTGGGGTGCTGGGGGGGCTCCTGCCCTCGCCCCACGGTGTGTAAGCATGTTTCCAGTTCCGGTTTGAGAATGTTACCAGATAGTGCAAGCAGCTTATCCAGTGCTCGTGTGATCTACATTCAACAAATGATTGAAAGCTTGCTTTTCATTCAACACGTGACATGCTGGCCTTAGTCTGGCTTGTTGCATCAGTCTTCTGATGAATCAGATTAGACAAACCAATTAACTCTGTAATTTGAGGATCTCACATCTACAGATGCTATGCTAGACTGGCAGTTGGAAGTAGGACAATGTTCCAATGGGTATCCAGGGCAGTGAGTTAAAACCTGGGAGATATAGTCAAAAAGGCAAATTCATGAGGCCAGTTTAGTGCTGGGCAAAATTCACCTTCGTGAGTTGTGATATTTGAGAGCATGATCAGGGGGGCATTCGCATATTCCAGTTTGAACAGAACAGGAGCATCCACCACAGAACAACGATCACATTCTGATTGAAGAGAGGATTTACATCATCAATGCAAGTTTGAGCGGGGGCCATTTGACAATGTTACCCAAGGCAAACTTAGGTTAATATGGCCATTGAGAAGGGAAGCATGTTTTTTTTTTGTTTGTTCTGGATTCAAAGGCTAGTCCCATGACCACTGTTACAATAGCTGACAGTCTGCTAGGAATGTAAAGTGAGATCAGACGGTTAGAAGAACTTTAATTATTTCAGATGTCTCCATTAATATGCAAATCGACATCAACAATTCCAAAAAAGAATTCTTAAAACCATAAAATCATGTTGACATTAAAAAGATTTGGCCATGTAAGAAACTCAACCAAACTGTCCACAAAAGGGCTTGCTTCACAACTAACTATATAGTTTATTGCAGCACTGCATGTCCTTATTCCATTTTGTTTTTTTAAAAAACGAGGTCAACCACTTTCTTCGAAGTTCTGTAAAACGTGGACAAATTAACAGGAAGTGAGTCAAATCGTCCTTGCAGCCCATGTAGCATCTGCACCTGGTGTCCGCATGTTTCCATTCGATACCTTTCCTGAGCAGTAATAGATGTAATAGTGGGTGTTACGTGGCGGTTTGCTGTGTCTGCCGTGTTTGCTGGTCCTGTCCCTGCATGGATCTCTTTACTATTGCTGCTGTACTGAGCCCCGCCTCCTGCCTCCGTACACAGCTATAAACTCAGACCTTCCCGCGGAGCGGCCCTGAAGTGGGTGTTAGCTGGCAGTCTGCAGTCCATGGGCCAAGGAGCCAAGGAGACTGACGCTATATGGTCCCTTGCGGAGAAGGTGTGTCACTCCCAACTTGTTTTGTCCGAATTGTAGGTGCTTATTTCTTACAATTGGCCATCCTGTGGGGCCATTCCTTTTGAGCCACGTATTGTGTAAAGAGGTACTAACTACGGGTGCTTTGGTGATACATTCTTTTCTTGTGGTGACTGTGGGGCATAGTCCATTTGAGCCACAGTGCTTACACAATAGACCATGCAAAAACCACAACGCTGGAATTTCTGCTCCTACTTTGCACAGAAAACCATTTGTATAGATGCTAAAAGCGTTGAAAAAAGCAGCACCAACATCAGAGTAGATCTGTCACATTTGGATAATAAATTAACTAGTATGCCTCCACCAAAGGCATCCAACAAAACCAGAAACTACAATCTAAGGAAACAAAAACCATATGGTAAATGTAATGGCTTCAAATGTGCCCCCACGTCAGGGCGAGGGGCACGTCAATAGAGAACATTCCTGAGACAATAAAATCTTCTGCACTGTCTATGCCTGACAAAAAACCCCAGAACAAAACAAAGGACATTACTTCATTTTTTAAGAATAAACAGGACACTACTGTGCGTCTGAATAACATGGAGCAGATAGAGCCCAATGTACAAGTTCATGAGGCACAAAATGCAAATAAATCTGACCTCCATTCTACATTTGGTGGCATTGAATATAATTTGCTATTAGAACTATGCTACCAAGTTAGTAACTCCATGCGGCCAGTAATAGAGGCAGCTGTTGGCACAAAACAATTATGAAGATACTGTTCCCCCTGGGGTCTTAGTACAATGATCTGCAACTTCTCAAAGTCTAAACCCCGTTCTTGGGTTCTTAACACAGCGTTTGTCTGCTTCACCCAATGGACGATACACCGCCTTGCTTACATGCACTCCCTTCTGACCCCAATAATCATATTAATAGTCAACAAACCTCTTTAAACTCAATATCAGGATCAAACAGTGATGTTGTACATTTTGTAATAAAGATTGTACTGCAACTATGTGGGTGCATTCATGAGGAGGTGACAAGGCAGAGTACAATCATTGGTACACTATTTGAAGGCACTCAATTAAAAAAGCGGTTGTCTACGGTGGAGGAGGGGGCCAATACCATGGCTGATTCGGTCCCTATAATCATTGAATCCCAGGACGTTGTACAATAAATGTCCCTATTGGAGATGCCTTATCCTTACCCCTTAATTATCCCACACGTACAGGAAAGATGTTAAAAAAAACTCAAACTCCCACTTTGGGCTTAGATACTCTACCTCTGAACTCAACCATTGTATCGAAGACCAAACCTATTCTGCAGACTAAGAAAGCTAGGAAGAAGGAAATACAGTGGAAAAAATAACTCCAACCAGTTGGCTATTGAATGATAATAATATTAGGTAGGCCCCCCTACAACCTGAGGAAGTACCAATTTGCATTGCAAATGAGCAGCACGCATTACCCCGATCCACCAGCATCCCACTAGCACAAATAAATAAACCAATAGTCAGGAATATGCGTGATACTGAGAGCACAGTTCATCAAAACTTAATGCCCGCAAATTTGGTACTGGACAATTGAATATTAACTATTACTCAGGTGTACTCTACTAATAAAAAGGAAGTAATTAACTGCCCATCCTGTGGTAATTATTTGTAAACGTCCTTTCTCTTGGCATGTTAAACTCCAATGACATTGACTTTGTGCAGCCTTTAGGCCCAAATTTTGATGATATGACCAAAATGCACTGCGCATTACCATCTACAGCTTCCTTGATCCATGCGCAAGAAGACTCACTGGAATTTTTGGGCTATAAATTAGATGCTTTACCGGTGATGAGAACACATTCTAAAATGTGTGATCATCGTAAGTACTGCTCAAAATGTGATACTCAACAACCAACTTTAACGCCAAAGAAAATTGTAGCCCCAGGTTTTAACAAAATACAGGGATAAAACTGGTTAAGGAGTTTTACTCCAGTTGTTGGGTTTCCCCACAATTGTATGAATATAATCTTTTGGAATACGCGTGGCCACTCCTATTTTATAACAGTGAGTGGATCTCTTGCCTGCCTTGTGAATTCCAATATATTTGTGTTGTAGGAAACATGGTTATGTCAGCCTTTCCACTTAGATGGATATTTGATTCATCAAGCACCTGGAAAGAAAGGATTATTAGGCCGTCCCTCTGGAGGTTTAAAAATAGGGATAGCAAGGGGTAGCACAAGATTTCCTTTCAACAATTATTAAGCCTATAGATGTGGAGGGTAATGTCTTGGCAGTGGAAGTAGGCTTAACACAGGGGGACACCAAAAGAAGAATGCTAATAATATGCATTTATGACCCCCGTGGATGGACAAAACAGAGCCTATTGTTGAACACGTAGATAACCTCATGATGTCCTGGATTGACCGCCTAGAGTCTTGTAGAAGAGGAGTCAAGTATCCCCACCAAAAGCTCTGCCCCAATGCTGCCTATATGTTGGGAGCCGGAAATTGCAACACATGCAGTACCAGTAAGTATGCCTGTACCCCAGAAAATCATGGAAACAAGGTATCCATTGGGACTGCCCTACATACATGCACGAAGACGTAGGGCCTCATTAGGAGTGTTGTTGTAAGGCAAAAATGGTGCCAGTAGTGCTACCGGCACTGTTGTTACCTCGCCACAACAATCTGAGTTTGCTCGTGGGTGCCACTCTGGATGCCTGGTCAGACCAGGCATGCAGAGAGGCACCCGTGAGCAGACTAGGATGGTAGCAGCGGTACCGTTAGTAACGGTACCGCTGCTACCATCCTCCCCTTACCCATTGAGCCCTATAGGAGCTAAATGGGAATGGGGACGTACCGGGTCCGGGTCCTGTGAATGGGAATTACTGGGCCCTCCAAGGTCGGAATGGCCTGGTAAATCCCCTTTTGCGGGACCCGGACTCGAGTTTGGGGGTAGCTACCTCCTAACTCGTAATGAGGCCCATAGTGTTCTTTAGGATGAAGTTCCAGAGGAAATGTGCATTTGAACAAAACAAAGATTGCTGTCATCATGCAGAGCAGAAGATGACGCAGCTAGAAAAGATGAACGAGGCAGAAGAATATAGACATTCTATAAGCTCTGAAGGGGAGATGGTAAAGATGAGCAACATTTCAGGCTCGAGATGAAGATGCTCATGCTCCAGAAATGCTGAAGAACATGTAACTCAGTTTACACCTGTACAGACGCAGTAACGGAAGTAGACAAAGTGATCCTAAGGCTGGGTACATAGTAAATAGTTTTGCGGTGATACGCCAATGTATAATACGTAGGAATGTATAGAACCTGGATATTCCACAGTGCACTTTAAGCAAGGCTGAAACCCTGTGATTGGAAAGAGTTTTTCAGTGTGGTGCAGTTGGAAAATTACTGATGGCGAAAGAGACATTCAGGAACGGCTTGGCTTGCCCAGAACCAAGAAGATGAGGCCACTGTGAGCCTGGTTGTCCATCCAGTAGTTACAATGAACATGAGAAAGAAACACACTTCTGTTTGAGGTGGAATGGAAAAACACTTAAGTCGTCAAGAGTTCATCATTTGATAGAATTAAATGCTGCAAATGGCTTGAAAATGTGGTCTCCCAGTCACATGATCAGATAAAAACAGACATTGGGTCGAGCTACACCAAAACCAAGCAGATACTCCCTTTATTTCTCAGTCGCAGAGAGCCTCTACAAGGCCAAGTTCAAAGCCTAATTGACTGGCAGACTGCAAGAGTGATGATTGATGTGGGACCAATTGGATAGAGAGGCATGATCACTCCGACCCTCCCTGCACCTGGTAGTGTAGTCTGCGTGCTGCTAGCATGTAGAATATTCCAGAAAGGTACAAAGGTGCCAAACCAATGGTAGGGGGCCACGTAATCGAAAAGCCCTTTAGTTTGTGTAAACAATGAAGTGTCGAGTATTAGTATCACACGAAGGATATTGTGCACTTGGGATGGGTTTTGTTGCCCACCTGTCAGTAGAGACCCAATCACTTCCCCCGTCAGTATGGAACGTATACTTAGGTGTTCCCTATAATCTTATCACATCCCCAAGTAGGTTTTTGTAGTTTGCCACATAGTGGGATGTCACTAGTGACAAGTTTATGTTATAAAATGTTGTGTATTTTCTGATACACTCTGAGAGAAATCGAGCAAACATCCGTTGATGTCCGTTGTAACTCCCTGTTTTAAACAATTGCAAATAAAACAGCACCCAGTTTTGCCAACTTCCTGAGTCGGTTTGATTATAGATGTTTGAGTAACTTCTGCAACCCCATCTATCTCAAAGTATTGCTACCTCGTCTTAAAGGGCCCTAGGTCACTGGGTTCATGCTGACATAATTCTTTTGGGTCGTGACCTGAATGCAAGATGTTGTTAATTTGCGCCCGGGGCAAAGTTTCCCGATATATTGCAAACAAGTAATATGTTGCTGAAAGAATCTGATATTAAGGGACGTGAATGTCTCCACGTGATATCCGGTTGGAAACTCACAACCCTTAATGGTCATTTAATGAATGATTTTCCTGATAATACAACATGGAATGTGGGCAAGACATTTGGACATGTTGATAATTATGTGGACATGGACCACTGTTAAAATGTGCACTTTTATTGTGTGTCGCCCATACCCAGTATAGTGATCATGGTATATTGGTGTTACACTTAAAAGGAATAGGTGAGGAACCAATGGAAATAGGACCGAGCGATTTGGACATTAACCAGGGAGGAAACAGGGTTCGCTGGTCTGAAGGAAATATCAGAAGGGCCAGTAAAGCACTTGCAGATACCTTAACTGATGGGTTTAACTATTTGGATAAGCTTACAGCAAAGGGTATTGAATCCTGGTTCTCCGATACCACTTCAAAAGTTGTGGTAGTAAAGGGAAAACCCCTAACTCTGGCAGAGAATAAAAGGTCAAAACCTTTTGATATGGAAATACAATTGGCTAAGCGCAAGGTATACCAAATGAGAACCATTAAACGGTGTACACACTGATGCCCTAGCTAATATCAAAAAGGCCAAAAATGTGTATCAAAATTGCCATAACTACAAAGCCTAAGCTTAATATATAAATGGCAGCAACTGTTAAAAGTCATGCTGAGCCATAATCCTAAAACAATTTGGCATACCCTTTCTTTGGCTAGAGACCCAAAGGAGACGAAAAACATAATAAATCCTATCTCTGAACAAACCTGGCGGGTGTTCGTTGAAGCAAAGATGTGCAGATGCAGACAAAATGGAATAGACAAGAGGGTAGAGAAGTACTTGCGGCTAATGTATTTTAATGGGGAATGTATAATTGAGATAATAGGAAAAGCAAAAAACTCAAGGGCTCCTGGACCAAATGGTCTCGCTATGACTGTGTTAAAGACTGATCCTGAACATTAGGCAACGTTAATATGTACTCTGATTTTGAAGGTACATCAGCAGAGGGAGATTCCACTATCCTGGATCAGATCCATACAGGTTCGTATTTATAAGGCGGGAGACAGTTTACCGCCAGAGAATTACTGGCTGTTATCATTATTACATGGAATGTGTTTGGCACATGCATTCTGAAACACCTACAAATATGGGTGGACAGAAAATAACTTTTACATACAAACAGGTTTTCACACTAGGTTTTCACCAGTATGAATTGTCATATCACGATTCTGGAAAGACTGATTATTAACGCAAAAAGTACATTGAGCTGTTCACTATATATAGCTTTTGTGGGCTTGAAGTCGGCTTTTGACCTAGTCAACAGAGAGTGATTATGGGTTAAAATGTCTGAATGGGCTGCCCTCTGTGGCTTCTGCAGTGCAGGTAATCAAGTGACTTCATAAGAATACCACCGCTAGAACGAGGTTTCGACATGGAAACCAACTCTCTGGTGAATTCAGTGTAGAGGAGTTAAACAGATATGTATGATGGCTCCCCTCCTCTTTAATTTATATTCAGAGGATTTGATTTGCCAATTAGAGATTGAGGCCAAATGGTCACCCAGAATTGGTCAGGATCCGGTTACTGCAATTCTGTATTCAGATGAAATTGTTCTGCTTAGCCATACTGCAGCTGTAATTAAGGGTTTACTTGGAGTACTGGCACGATAAGCCAATGAAAACGAGTTGACCATAAATCCAGAGAAAACGAAGGTGATGCTGGTGTCCTCTAAAAAAAAATTAAACCCACCAGTTATTGAAACCAAGTTGGCCAACATTCAGTACACTCCTACATAGAAAAATCTTGGTCTTGAATTAATGAAGTCTGTGATCTATAAAAACTTAATAAAAGCTAAGACCATGAAGCCAAGACAATTAACCTTTTTGATTAAACGATTTGTAAGAGAAAGAGCAGGATTCTCCATGAGCAGGGTTTTATTATTATACAAACAGTGGTTCTACCCTATATTGTATGGTTTAGAAGCTCTCCAAATGTATAACCTGGATTGGTTGAATCGTATTGATTTTATTTTTTTGACATAGTATGCTGCACATACCACAGTCTATCCCGATGGAGTATTTGTGCCTTGAATTAGTGTTTTTGTCTATGAAGGCACTGATATTAAGGCACAGGGGTGAGCTGTTTCTTCAAACACAAACTGTCAATAAAAACTCACCTCTGGCTCATATGGTTGCTTATGGACCCAAGGGCATGCACAATTGTTAAAAGAGCTGTTTCTTAAGTTAAATTAGTACCATGACTTTAACCACAGAACCCACACGAGGTCTTGATGAGAGTGTTTGAAAATAAGGTAGCGCAGTGGGATTGGGTCTGTAGCATTAGTTTGATTAATTACATTTTGAAATATGACAACCCTGTTTATAAACATATTATATAAGTACATTTTCAATCTTGCCCAATCCAATGTATCTTGCCTGTATTTCTTTAAATGTAACACACAGTATTGAATTGTAAGTAAAAAGAAGAATAGTATGTAAGCATGTATGTACTTTGGAAGGTAATCTGTTATATTGGAATACAAATTCCAATACAGAGGCCATGGCCAGTGACTACAGCATTTGACCATGGCCTCTGTACATGTTGCACCAACAGGTTTCTTTGGGCCTGAATATCCATGGCCTTCAGTACAGAGACCCATTACCCCCTGCCTAGGAGATGTGCAGGTGCACATTACTTGCATTTTTTCACTCACCCATTCTTGTGAGAATCCCACAATATTCACTGTTAATGGCAATGAGCTACACATACAACAGCACTGAATTACTAATCCCTGCCTCCCCTCCTCTTCCATGGGCCCCCCACTACCCTCAATTGTTGTTTTTCCCAACCTGGCACCATCATGGCCATTACCCCATATCACTCTTTGGTTTGTGTGATGCATTTTCTTCTCCAAGGTGGACTTGATTGAAAATTAAATTTGATCACCTTAACTCTCTCAAACAAATGTTTTTTCACTGAATTGCCATGGTTTAGCTATACCTTAGTTCCTTAGGGCCCACTAGCGATGGCCTTCTGCCGTGGCCACTGTACATGTTGTACCAATAGCTTTCTTTTGGGCCCACCAGCCATGGCTTTCAGGATTGTCAGTGGCCATGGCCGAACATGTTGCTATGGTCTCTGTATGTTTTGCACCAATATCGTTCTTTTGGGCCCACTTGACATAGCCCACTTGACATAGCCACTGACCCCTTTGACGGAATTTTTTTTGGAGCATAATCACAGTTCAGATGACATGCGTTGGCTAATCACAGACACGATCATGCCAGACGGTAAAAACTTGTATGCATCAAATCGACTATTATGATTGGGACATTACTGAATTCTGAGATTACAGCACATACTTTGGATCTTAATGCTCACATTTACTGGCCAGCACTACTGTAACACGTTCCTTTCATCTTTGTGTATTTTCAGCAACAGGATCATAAAACACATACATACAGTTCAAGTATGATATTTGAAACACAGCTTTTTTAACTTGGTATGTGTAAATATGGTCAAATTGCACACTTAAATTGTTCGCATTGCGCCACTTCTAAAACAACAATAATAACGCTGACAACATCAAATGTGGTTGTGCACGCCTCGTTTATTCAGGACATTTTGTAATTCTTTTAAGACCGTCTCTGCTGGCTAATAAGCAATACATGCAGAAAGAGGGTGAGAATGTACACATTCTAAGATGGCGCTACACAGAAGCCTGTTTATTCAGCCGTTCTGATGAACTATCATTCTGGCCATGGTGTCCTGTCAATATTAGGCCTAGAGTCAGGGGGAAGTGGTCACTCTACCTTCTGTCCTCCATCCAAATTCCACCACCCGGTTGAAAAGGTGGGCTTCAATGAACAAATAGTCTATAATGGATGATCATTGACATTTCGGATTTTTCCTCTGAGGATGGTAATCGCCTACAGTCCTAACAGTTTGAACAAAAAAATTCACCATGGAATTGTTCTAACTCTCTCCCCCTGCTATCAGGGTTATTAAACACAGCATGCCTCTGGGTTATGCCACAGGTCTCTTCCCTTAATATACTATCATGGGCTGACCAAGCTT
Source organism: Ambystoma mexicanum (assembly GCF_040938575.1). Lineage (NCBI taxonomy): Eukaryota > Metazoa > Chordata > Amphibia > Caudata > Ambystomatidae > Ambystoma > Ambystoma mexicanum. The sequence goes on from NC_090922.1 coordinate 1,134,256,568, forward strand.
AGCATTCCAGTCTCCCAACATGATTATATTTCCTAGGTCAGCTCCTCATGTGAGAGCATGTGAGATCATTCAGACCTGCTCTAATCTCTGCAAAAGCCTTTTCCCATCTTTGGGGGCACATAGACAATAACCAGATTTAGCTTTAACTTTTCTTTTACTTGTACCGCCCCTTAAGACACCAGGTCAATGAGAGTTTCCTGTTAGAGTTCGCTCTACAGACCTCCTAGGCCTCCTAGCTACGAATTAGGGTGGTCAGCCCACCTTTGTTCCTCTCTTTGGAACCTTCATCCACACTCAGAATAAATGTGTGGAATCCTGGAAAAAAGAAACCTTCAGTCAGCTAGGTCTCCTGTAGGCATATAACTTTCAAATTGGGCCAGATATTCTATCCATTCTGGGTCCTCGCTCTTTGATTCAACCCCAGAAAACTACCCTTGTGGGGATATTTGTTTTAGATATTAACTGGACTTGGAGATATCCACAATGAACCCTTAGAGTGGTGTGTACCTCGTTGAGCTCTGGAAATTATAAACTGACAAGGCCCAATTCATCTTTTGGCCCTCCCACAAGGTGTGGTCCAGTTGCCCTTGGGTCAGATCAATAATCAGACTGTGCTTATTTACGACAGTCATATAATTTACCAAACCCATCTCAAACCGACTCTTCTGTGCGCCACTCTCTGTGGACGACCCTTGGCGGAGTGGCCTGATCTCATCAAACCAGAGATTGTGGATTGTGCACTGTGCATGTTTTACATCCAGAAAAACCTTGATCCACTTCCAGGCTAGGGCTTCCCTGTACTGTAATACACAAGCCCGAAACTGTGCATTATTAAAAACAAAAGTGTACACTAAACTCTCTTCTGTGCGCCACTCTCTGTGGACGACCCCTGGCGGAGTGGCCTGATCTCATCAAACCAGAGATTGTGGATTGTGCACTGTGCATGTTTTACATCCAGAAAAACCTTGATCCCCTTCCAGGCTAGGGCTTCCCTGTACTGTAATACACAAGCCCAAAACTGTGCATTATTAAAAACAAAAGTGTACACTAAACTCTCACAAAACATACAGTCAGATGGGATGTGTACTGAGCTAAAATTCCTAAATGAAACTCAGAGATACACAATAATTCTTGGATTGCTGCCACAAAAGCCCATATGTAGGAGTTCTTTTTCCCATGGGTTTGTCCCTGAATATCACTATTACATGTTGCTCCCTCCATTCTTGTAAATGGTCTTCTGGGTCTTCCAGAACTGTCACAAGCCTGCAGTCACACCTAGTATTCTTTGGATGGTGCAGTGCTCAAAATCATATCACAAGATTTCATAATGGCCGCCCAGGTCACACATCCTCCCCATGTGTCTCTTGATGTGCAGTGGGCATGTTCAGTCGAATCCTTATAAAGAGTTGGATATTGGGTAACTCTAAGAGGACTACTTTTCGAACTGTGCCTGTCCTGATCACACCATCCAGCCACCTTTGCTGTCTCTCTGTTGCCACCAGCACTTACTGGCCTTGCTGCTGTGATTCTGGGCTGCTTATTCCCCTGGTTGTCCCCCTGTTGCTCAGCCCTGATCTTCTGTTTGTCCAGCAGCATTCCCAGAGCTGTGATTCCAGATGCCATTACATCATGTTTGGGAGTATCAAGAACTGATGACATCCTATCTTTCCCCACATGATTAGGATGGGAAGCAACAAGACAGACCAACAGCTGGAGTGTATTAAGAAGGTGATGCCTGTCCACCTTGGCCTCTTCACTTAGACTGGCCAGAGACTGAGTTATCTCTGCCATTGTGCTCTCCATTCACAGCATTGCCTGCCATAGTTCATCTTGAGCCATTAGTTCTCTATTTTGAAAGAGCCAAGAGACTGATTTATCTCTCTCCCAGAGATAAAAGAGTCCTCATATGTCTCTGACGTGTCAGGTGTACCTGCCTCTTCATGTTCCTCATTGTCTGGATTAGCTTCTTGAGCCATAAATGACACTTTGGTGCCCTGCAGTTTCCCACTTAGCATCTGCGTTTCCTCCAGGCCGCTGGGTGCTCAACTTGCATCCTCACGGGCATTCATGACGTCCACAATTATGCCTTCCTTCAGCGGGATTGGCTTGTAAACAGCAGTCGTTTTGTCAGCAACCGAAGCCCCCTTAGAAGTAAACGCTGCCTTTTATGTGAGTTTTCTAAAAATGTAATTGTGTAATCGGCAAACTGCAAAACTCATGCAACCATTGCTACAGTTCATATGAAAAATGTACATTCTTTACATCCCTGAAAACTAACATCAAAATCAGCCCTAACTTTGTTGTCAGTTTTCAGTTGTAAACTGTGAAATGCACAATCTGTGAAACTCATATGCATCTTGGTACAGTTTGTATGAAAAGTGAACATGTATTCCATCTCCTTAAAACTGAGATGAAATTTAGTCCTGATTTGCCTTTGATGTGAGTTTTCAGGAGATATTAATTTCTTCATATGCAAACTATACAACTCATATGCTGTGTGTGTATGTGATTGGTGCATGTATCATAGCAGCATGTTGCATAAGTCCACAGGGTATGTCTTTTAGGTGCATGTGTAGTATGTGCGCGTGTCATAGGAACATGTATCATAGGGGTAGATGTCATAGGAGTGCGTTTGTCATTGGAGCATTTGTGGTAGGAGTGTGTGTCTTTAGAGTGTGAGTTGTAAGAGTGTGTGTGGTACAGACAGGTGTCATAGGATCATGTGACATAGGTGCATGTGGCCTGTAGGGTATTTTGTATAGATCTGGGGCCTAGCAGTATTTTCCTACCGCCAAAATGAACCTCCTACCAAAGGATCCTAACCAATGAAATTCATTCATGCCCTATCCACCCTCTGCGCACAATAGAAATCTTTTACAATAAGCAACTGTAACAAAACTGATTTCCTGCTATTCGAATCCTTGCTTCCTGCAAAATACTGTGGAAAAAGCAGCACAGAACAAGAAGAAATAATGTACACACAGTCTGAAATGAGTTTCAGCCTGCCTCATTTTGCAGTGAAGAACACATTATATTATTAAGAAATTAGAATCATGTTAGTACAGTTAATTATATTAGTTAATCTTCAAATGTGTCTCTTGCAACATAGGCATTTCAGATGAAAAGAAAAAAAAATTGTGTGCATTTTGAATATGAAAAATAAAATCCGCTTTTAAATGAGAAAAGCCTGTCTTCATTTACATATCCATATGTTGCACTGGCAACACATAGCTTGAAGCAATTGCATTAAACCCATGCAGTGGCGCTGCATAAAAAAAATGCTCAATAACACATGTCTTGCTGTACCACATTATATCAATGCATCAAACCCATGCAGTGGCGCTGCACTTCAAAAAACATGCTATACATTGATCCTGTGCAGTGGTGCTGCGCTCTGTGCTCCCAAAACACGCTAAACAATCCTACAGGCCTAGGTGCACATATCATAGGTGCGTGTATCAGAGGTGCATGTTTCCTAGGTGCATGTGTCAGGAGTGTTTGTATGAAAGCTCACTTTAAAGTCAACATTAACTTTAATGAGCATTTCTAATAAATCCAGGACTACCTCGAGGCAAATCATTTACTAGGAACTCGCCAATCTGGCTTTCGACCACAACACGGGACAGAAACGGCCCTTGTTGATCTCAAGTGCCAGATAGACGAACTCAAAGACAAAGGTAAGGCTGCCATCCTTCTTCTCCTCGACCTTTCTGCTACCTTTGACCTGGTCGACCATAAAATCCTGTGCAACCATTTGTCTTTGGCAGCTCACTTCTCCCAATCTGCGGTCACATGGATCCAATATTTCCTGGACAATAGGACCATGCGGGTCTTCTCTCCCCTTGCAGCGGCTGACCCCATCCCCATCACCTGCGGTGTCCCACAAGGATCCTGTGTCTCACCCACCCTATACAATATATTCACAAAGCCCCTATTCGATAAGCTGGACAATCTGGGTGTCACCTACAAGAACTACTCAGATGACACCCAGATACTCCTCACTTTATCAGGTAATTACAACGTGGACGCCAAATGGATCAATGAAGTCTTTTCCATCATTCAGGCATGGATGGCCACACATGGCCTGTGCCTGAATGATGATAAGACCGAACTGCTCCTTGTCGGCTCACCTAACACCATCCGAAAACTCTGTCCCGGCTACACTAGCTTTACTATTGACGGTAACACCATACCCATCGCCAAGAGCGTAAAAACCCTTGGTTTCTACCTAGACACGAATACCAATCTAGCTAAACAAATCAATATGACTGCCTCAGCCACTGCCTACACTGGTAAATTAATTAGGGCCTGCAGACCATTGATCTCCCCTAACAACTGCCTCATTCTAGCCAGAGCACTCATTCAATCCAAACTGGACTACTGTAATAGCCTCTATGTAGGTGCCAACAAAACAGTAATCAATAAATTGCAAGTCCTACAAAACAATGCACTCCGTGCCGCCCTAAATCTTCCCAGAAGAGAACACATCTCCGCCACCAGAATTGCTTGCAAATGGCTGTCCATCCAACGAAAAATAGACCTGAAAACTATATGCCTTACATACAAAGCTCTTAACCATCTTGCCCTGCCCTATCTCTCTAACAAATTTACATTAAGACAGAACACTAGAACCACCAGATCGTCTAACACACTACAACTAACAGTGCCCAAATACTCCCTCAAAAGAGCCGGTGGATCCAGCTTCCCAGCTCTGGCATCACAACTTTTGGAACTCCCACTCCTGGTTACTCAACAAATAACCGACCAACCATGTATGTATGTATACCTAATGCTCAAATGTTTCCTATGTTGCCTGCCTATTATTATCTATGCACTAACTGCCTTCCTGTCAACCTTCCTATGCCTTATTACTACTATACTATTGTCCCCTTCTGTTACCTGTAACCTGATGTTCAAAGCGCACATATACCCCTGGGTCAAGAGCGCTATACAAATAAATAAACAAACAAACAAACAAGCGTATTAGAGGTGTATATGACTTCTCCAATTCGGACTTGCATGTAATTTACAGCTCCTGAAAACATACATCAAAGTAAGCTTTTATTTCCTGTCAGTTTTCAAAAGATGTAAATTGCAAAATATACGAACTGTGAAAATCATACAGCCCATAGAACAATTCGTATGAACATTGTAGATTGATTATATCCCCTGAAAACTAACTTCAAAATCATCACTAACTGATGTGAGTTTTCAGATGTATACTGTGTAGAAGAGGAGCCAAATGCCTCTACCGGAAGTCCCACTCCAATTCTTCCTATATGTTGGAAGCCGGAAATTGCGACATGCACAACACCAGTCGGTGTACATGGGACACCAGTATTGGTATCTATCCCATGAAGGATCCTTGAAAATAAGGTATCCATGAATAAACCCTTACATAACGTACCCATGAAGAAATGACAGCCTCTTAAAGGAGGTTCTTGAAGGAATGTGAAGTAAAAGGCAGGTGACTATACGTAGTGAATATACTGCAGGCAGTGCCATCAATGAATATATATATATATATATATATATATATATATATATATATATATATATATATATATATATATATATATATATCACATGGCCACGGTAGCGTCCATGTAGTTATGGTTAAGTTGCTGTTTCCATAGGCAGAGCACTTTTTGGGCGGCCTATAACTTTGCTCCCCCTGGACAAATCCTCACCAAACTTTGCAAAAAAAGTATATAGCCCACTCTGATTTTTTTGGAAAAGTTTGGTGAGGACTCGTCCAGGGGGGCAAAGTTATAAGGGGGGTCCCAAAACATTTTTTCCCCATAGACTGAATGGGGAAAAAACTTTGCTCGTGCCTACAGCCCAAACCGCTGGATGGATTTTCACCAAATATGGACCAGGAGTAGCAGCTTGGTCCCGAAAGCGTGGTGAAAATCCGTCCAGTAGTTTTTTTAAAATGACCAAAAAATAGGTACAAAAAAATTAGTGATAGCTGTGCTCAGTCCGCAGACACACTTCCTTGTTCGCTCCTCGGACAGTGTCCTGATTGGCCAATCGGCTTACGTCATGTCCGCGGACATGAAACGTGTTCGCTGATTGGACGGCGTAGAGCGTGAAGCACGTCAGATTTTCGGTAGCGCCCGCCATATTGGATTCACGGACGTCCGCGGACAGCGCAGTGAAACTTGGTTGAAATATTGCATTTAGTAGAGTGTGTTGGTGTGTAAGAGTGTTTGGGGAGGGTGGAAGAGTATGAGATGGGTTAAATGTTGTATTTTCTTATGTGGTAGACCCTCTTGTTGTGTTCGATTTGTCTGCAGACAACACGGCTGTTCTGAAATGTTCTAAATAAACTAAATGGGGGTGTTCTGAGGATGCAATATGTGTCCGTGTTCGCAAGCAAGGTGAAATGTTCTAAATAAACTAAATGGGGGTGTTCTGACGATGCAATATGTGTCCGTGTTCGCAAGCAAGGTGAAACTGTTCTAAGAACACTCGCGGTGTCCTGAAATGTCCTTAAGTAAAGAAGTTGGGGGTGTCCTGAGGACGCTGTCCGTATTGTTCGCTGGTAAGTTGAAATTGTTCTAAGAACACTCGCGGTGTCTGAAATGTTAAATAAATAAAATGGGGGAGTCCTGAGAATGCGGTGTCCTGATCTGTTCGTAAATAAATAAAATGGGGGTGTCCTTAGAACGGTATGTCTGTCCGTTTTGTTCGTAGATAAGTTGATAGTGTTCTAAGAACACTTGCCGTGTCCTAAAATGTTCGTAAATAAACAAAATGGGGGTGTCCTCAGGACACTGTCCGTATTGTTCGCTGGCAAATTGAAAGTGATCTAAGAACACTCGCGATGTCCTGAAATGTTCGTAAATAAACAAAATAGGGGTGTCCTGAGGACGCTGTCTGTATTATTCGCTGGCAACTTGAAATTGTTCTAAGAGCACTCGCTGTGTCCTGAAATGTTCGTAAATAAACAAAATGGGGGTGTCCTGAGGACGCTGTCCGTATTGTTCGCTGGCAAGTTGAAAGTGTTCTAAGAACACTCGCGGTGTCCTGAAACATTCGCAAATAAACAAAAAGGGGATGTCCTGAGGACGCTGTCCGTATTGTTAGCTGGAAAGTTGAAAGTGTTCTAAGAACACTTGCAGTCTCCTGAAATGTTCGGAAATAAACAAAATGGGGGTGTCCTGAGGACGCTGTCCGTATTGTTTGCTGGCAAGTTGAAAGTGTTCTAAGAGCACTCACGGTGTCCTGAAATGTTCGTAAATAAACAAAATGGGGGTGTCCTGAGGACACTGTCCGTATTGTTCGCTGGAAACTTGAAAGTGTACTAAGAGCACTAGCTGTGTTCTTAAATGTTCGTAAATAAACAAAATGGGGGTGTCCTGAGGACACTGTCCGTATTGTTTGCTGGCAAGTTGAAAGTGTTCTAAGAACACTCGCGGTGTCCTGAAATGTTCGTAAATAAATAAAATGAGGGTGTTCTGAGGACGCTGTCCGTATTGTTCGCTGGCAAGTTGAAAGTGTTATAAGAACACTTGCGGTGTCCTGAAATGTTTGTAAATAAACAAAATGGGGGTGTCCTGAGAACACTGTCCATATTGTTCGCTGGAAACTTGAAAGTGTTCTAAGAACACTCGCTGCGTCCTGAAATGTTTGTTAATAAACAAAATGGGGGTGTCCTGAGGATGCTGTCCGTATTGTTCGCTGGCAACTTGAAAGGGTTCTAAGAGCACTAGCTGTGTCCTGAAATGTTCGTAAATAAAAAAAATGGGAGTGTCCTGAGGACGCTGTCCGTATTGTTCGCTGGCAAGTTGAAAGTGTTCTAAGAACACTTGCTGTGTCCTGAAATGTTCGTAAATAAACAAAATGGGGGTGTCCTGAGGACGCTGTCCGTATTGTTCGCTGGCAAGTTGAAAGTGTCCTAAGAACACTCGCGGTGTCCTGAAACGTTCGCAAATAAACAAAATGGGGGTGTCCTGAGGACGCTGTCCGTATTGTTAGCTGAAAAGTTGAAAGTGTTCTAAGAACACTTGCAGTGTCCTGAAATGTTCGTAAATAAACAAAATGGGAGTGTCCTGAGGACGCTGTCCGTATTGTTTGCTGGCAAGGTGAAAGTGTTCTAAGAACACTCGTGGTGTCCTGAAATGTTCGTAAATAAACAAAATAGGGGTGTCCTGAGGACGCTGTCCGTATTGTTCGCTGGCAAGTTGAAAGTGTTCTAAGAACACTGGAGGTGTCCTGAAATGTTCGTAAATAAACAAAATGGGGGTGTCCTGAGGACGCTGTCCGTATTGTTCGCTGGCAAATTGAAAGTGATCTAAGAACACTTGCGATGTCCTGAAATGTTCGTAAATAAACAAAATGGGGGTGTCCTGAGGACGCTGTCTGTATTGTTCGCTGGCAGCTTGAAAGTGTTCTAAGAGCACTCGCTGTTTCCTGAAATGTTCGTAAATAAACAAAATGGGGGTGTCCTGAGGATGCTGTCCGTATTGTTCGCTGGCAAATTGAAAGTGATCTAAGAACACTCGCGATGTCCTGAAATGTTCGTAAATAAACAAAATGGAGGTGTCCTGAGGACGCTGTCTGTATTATTCGCTGGCAACTTGAAATTGTTCTAAGAGCACTCGCTGTGTCCTGAAATGTTCGTAAATAAACAAAATGGGGGTGTCCTGAGGACGCTGTCCGTATTGTTCGCTGGCAAGTTGAAAGTGTTCTAAGAACACTCGCGGTGTCCTGAAACATTCGCAAATAAACAAAAAGGGGATGTCCTGAGGACGCTGTCCGTATTGTTAGCTGGAAAGTTGAAAGTGTTCTAAGAACACTTGCAGTCTCCTGAAATGTTCGGAAATAAACAAAATGGGGGTGTCCTGAGGACGCTGTCCGTATTGTTTGCTGGCAAGTTGAAAGTGTTCTAAGAGCACTCACGGTGTCCTGAAATGTTCGTAAATAAACAAAATAGGGGTGTCCTGAGGACACTGTCCGTATTGTTCGCTGGCAACTTGAAAGTGTACTAAGAGCACTAGCTGTGTTCTTAAATGTTCGTAAATAAACAAAATGGGGGTGTCCTGAGGACACTGTCCGTATTGTTTGCTGGCAAGTTGAAAGTGTTCTAAGAACACTTGCGGTGTCCTGAAATGTTCGTAAATAAATAAAATGAGGGTGTTCTGAGGACGCTGTCCGTATTGTTCGCTGGCAATTTGAAAGTGTTATAAGAACACTTGCGGTGTCCTGAAATGTTTGTAAATAAACAAAATGGGGGTGTCCTGAGAACACTGTCCATATTGTTCGCTGGAAACTTGAAAGTGTTCTAAGAACACTCGCTGCGTCCTGAAATGTTTGTTAATAAACAAAATGGGGGTGTCCTGAGGATGCTGTCCGTATTGTTCGCTGGCAACTTGAAAGGGTTCTAAGAGCACTAGCTGTGTCCTGAAATGTTCGTAAATAAAAAAAATGGGAGTGTCCTGAGGACGCTGTCCGTATTGTTCGCTGGCAAGTTGAAAGTGTTCTAAGAACACTTGCTGTGTCCTGAAATGTTCGTAAATAAACAAAATGGGGGTGTCCTGAGGACGCTGTCCGTATTGTTCGCTGGCAAGTTGAAAGTGTCCTAAGAACACTCGCGGTGTCCTGAAACATTCGCAAATAAACAAAATGGGGGTGTCCTGAGGACGCTGTCCGTATTGTTAGCTGAAAAGTTGAAAGTGTTCTAAGAACACTTGCGGTGTCCTGAAATGTTCGTAAATAAACAAAATGGGAGTGTCCTGAGGACGCTGTCCGTATTGTTTGCTGGCAAGTTGAAAGTGTTCTAAGAACACTTGTGGTGTCCTGAAATGTTCGTAAATAAACAAAATAGGGGTGTCCTGAGGACGCTGTCCGTATTGTTCGCTGGCAAGTTGAAAGTGTTCTAAGAACACTCGAGGTGTCCTGAAATGTTCGTAAATAAACAAAATGGGGTGTCCTGAGGACGCTGTCCGTATTGTTCGCTGGCAAATTGAAAGTGATCTAAGAACACTCGCGATGTCCTGAAATGTTCGTAAATAAACAAAATGGGGGTGTCCTGAGGACGCTGTCTGTATTGTTCGCTGGCAACTTGAAAGTGTTCTAAGAGCACTCGCTGTTTCCTGAAATGTTCGTAAATAAACAAAATGGGGGTGTCCTGAGGATGCTGTCCGTATTGTTTGCTGGCAAGTTGAAAGTGTTCTAAGGACACTCGCGGTGTCCTGAAATGTTCGTAAATAAATAAAATGAGGGCGTTCTGAGGACGCTGTCCGTATTGTTCGCTGGCAAGTTGAAAGTGTTATAAGAACACTTGCTGTGTCCTGAAATGTTCGTAAATAATTAAAATGGGGGTGTCCAGAGAACACTGTCCATATTGTTTGCTGGAAACTTGAAAGTGTTCTAAGAACACTCGCTGTGTCCTGAAATGTTTGTTAATAAACAAAATGGGGGTGTCCTGAGGATGCTGTCCGTATTGTTCGCTGGCAACTTGAAAGTGTTCTAAGAGCACTAGCTGTGTCCTGAAATGTTCGTAAATAAAAAAAATGGGAGTGTCCTGAGGACGCTGTCCGTATTGTTCGCTGGGAAGTTGAAAGTGTTCTAAGAACACTTGCTGTGTCCTGAAATCTTCGTAAATAAACAAAATGGGGGTGTCCTGAGGACGCTGGCCGTATTGTTCGCTGGCAAGTTGAAAGTGTTCTAAGAACACTCGCGGTGTCCTGAAACATTCGCAAATAAACAAAATGGGGGTGTCCTGAGGACGCTGTCCGTATTGTTAGCTGAAAAGTTGAAAGTGTTCTAAGAACACTTGCAGTTTCCTGAAATGTTCGTAAATAAACAAAATGGGAGTGTCCTGAGGACGCTGTCCGTATTGTTTGCTGGCAAGTTGAAAGTGTTCTAAGAGCACTCACGGTGTCCTGAAATGTTCGTAAATAAACAAAATGGGGGTGTCCTGAGGACGCTGTCCATATTGTTAGCTGGCAACTTGAAAGTGTTCTAAGAGCACTCGCTGTGTCCTGAAATGTTCGTAAATAAACAAAATGGGGGTGTCCTGAGGACGCTGTCCGTATTGTTTTCTGGCAAGTTGAAAGTGTTCTAAGATTACTCGCGGTGTCCTGAAATGTTCGTAAATACAAAAAAATGGGAGTGTCCTGAGGACGCTGTCCGTATTGTTCGCTGGCAAGTTGAAAGTGTTCTAAGAGCACTCACGGTGTCCTGAAATGTTCGTAAATAAACAAAATGGGTGTGTCATGATTACGCTGTCCATATTGTTTGCTGGCAAGTTGAAAGTGTTCTAAGAACACTCGTGGTGTCCTGAAATGTTCGTAAATAAATAAAATGAGGGTGTCCTGAGGACGCTGTCCGTATTGTTCGCTGGCAAGTTGAAAGTGTTCTAAGAACACTTGCGGTGTCCTGAAATGTTTGTAAATAAACAAAACGGGGGTGTCCTGAGGACACTGTCCATATTGTTCGCTGGAAACTTGAAAATGTTCTAAGAACACTCGCAGTGTCCTGAAATGTTCGTAAAAAAACAAAATGGGGGTGTCCTGAGGACGCTGTCCGTATTGTTCGCTGACAAGTTGAAAGTGTTCTGAGAACACTTGCGGTGTCCAGAAATGTTTGTAAATAAACAAAATGGGGGTGTCCTGAGGACACTGTCTGTATTGTTCGCTGGCAAGTTGAAAGTGTTCTAGTAACACTCGTGGTGTCCTGAAATGTTCGTAAATAAACAAAATGGGGGTGTCCTGAGGACGCTGTCCGTATTGTTTGCTGGCAACTTGAAAGTGTTCTAAGAACACTTGCGGTGTCCTGAAATGTTCGTAAATAAACAAAATGGGGGTGTCCTGAGGCCGCTGTCCGTATTGTTCGCTGAGAACTTGAAAGTGTTCTAAGAACACTCGTGGTGTTCTGAAATGTTTGTAAATAAACGAAAAAGGTGTATCCTGAGGACGCAGTCCGTGTTATTCGCAAGCAAGCTGAAACTGTTCTAAGAACACTCGCGGTGTTCTGAAATGTTCGTAAATAAACAAAATGGGGGTGTCCTGAGGACGATGTCCGTATTGTTTGCTGGCAAGTTGAAAGTGTTCTAAGAACACTCATTATGTCCGCGGACATTAAAAGTTCCCATAAGGCATAGTTAAAATATTTGACTTTATGGGTGTGATATACTACAGTGGTTGTGGCCAGGGCATAGAGTCTTGGGAGCATGGCCATATGGCCATGCACCCAAGACTCTATGTCCTGGCCACAACCACCACAGCATATCACACTCATAGTGGCTTATAACTTTGGGATCCAAAAACAAATGTATAAGGAACAAAGTTATAAGCCACTATGGCTGTGATATGCTGCGATGGTTGTACTTATTATAATATACTTACTGTTTGGTTTAATAACTGGAGTACATGTATTTCTTGTTCATTTCTGTGATAAAAGAAAAGATCAGGTTAGCATTGGTATTTTGTAACTACTTATAACATTGTATAATCAACATTTTTCTTTTCACCCTCATATTTAGTACACTACAAACCAGTGTACTGTGCAATTTGCTCAGTTTCTGTGTTTGTTGCTAAAATCATTGGTCTGTGGGAGAAAAGAAAATCCATGTTGGATTAAAAAAAAAACTTTTTTTGCTATGCTACAGTCTATTTGTTTTTTTTTTCAGTGTTTGCAGATTTTTGGAGCAGTTACATCTCATTTATTTGTTTGGATATTGTAAAATTTGGTAGCAGTTAGATACCAGTTGGCGTATTCTAACTGTCTATTTTTTAATATATTTTAGTAGTATTGATTTATTTGTTTGGATATTGTAAAATTTTGGGGCAGTAAGGTACCAATCGGCGTATTCTAACTGTCTATTTTTTTATATAATTTAGTGGTATTGATTCATTAGTTTGGATATTGTAAAATTTTGGGTTAGTTAGATACCAGTTGGTGTATTCTAACTATCTATTTTTTGCTCTAATTTAGTGGTATTCATTTATCTGATTACTTGTTGTAGAATCTTTGGGCAGTTAGATACCTGTTGGAATATTCTAACAGTTCATATTTGTTTACTACAAATTTAGTTAAGGTTTAAGTACAGTTTAGTTAATACATTTTGGTTTTAAGAACATTAAATAAGTGTTTGAAAGATTTGCTGGTAATCTCTGCTTTAGAGTAATGGTACTATCAATGCATTCAAACCATCCACATTTATTTTTTATATATGCAGTGTAGTGACCTGAATTGGTTGTGACTCCTGCGTGGTAGATTATACCTATTGTTGTGAAGGTTTTCTTATGAAGTGATACTTGACCATGTGTGCATCCAGTCAGCTTGCAGTTGTTTTTGGTACCATGTAACGTAGAAGCATTAGTATTACGTATTTACTATGGCCCTCATTACGACCCTGGCGGAAATCGACCGACCGGACCGCCATAGCGTAAATAGCGTTTCCGCCATTGCACGACGGAGCAAAGTGCGGCTCATTCCGACCCATCGGGCACGAGCACCACGCCATGGCGGAAGTGCAAAGTCCGCGATGGCGGAAATGACCCCAAAACGGCCCACACCGCCGCCGTACGGCGCCCTAGGTGCAATTCCGCCACCCATCTTAGCGGTCACCGCAATGAGCGGCAACCGGAAAGTACGGTGACCGGAAATATACGGAAACGGAAGTAAAAACATGGTCCCGGAACGGGAAACATCACGCCGTACACCTATAAAAACACTATTTCCACACAACCATTAAAAACACTACCCTGAGACACATCCCAACCCGTTAGCCACCCTAGTGAAACCAAGAAAAATGGGAAAAGTAGCGAAGAAAGCGTGCGACCGCAAGCGGCAGGTCCACTTCTCCCGTGAGGAACTCACCGTGCTCACAGAGACCCTCCAGGAGAATGCTGCCGCCGTCTTCTCCACGCAAATGACCAGGACGGCACTTGCGAACAAGAAGGCCATATGGGCCCTGGTGGCACAGCGGGTAAGTGCGGTGGGGACCGCACCCCGCAACCCACAGCAATGCAGAAAGCGATGGGACGACCTGCGGATCCGCGTCCGTAGCATACTTTCTGCCAACCGCAACATTGCCACAGCTACCGGTGGTCGATCGGAATCACCTATCAAGTTGACCCCCTGGGAAGAAATCTGTGCCTCCACCATTGGAATGGCGAGTATAGAGGGAGTCGGAGGGATGGAGAAAGGAGTGCAGACAACCGAAGAATCAGGTAGGTGCCCCAAATAAAACAATGCCAAAACCACAATGTCCAATCATGTGAAGTACCACGTGTCCACATAGTGCAACAGTAACACATGTCCAGGAGAACGGCCACATACATAGGCCTGATAGCACACTTTAAAAGTCACATTAAATACATAAATAATTAAAAATCCTAAAAACACCCTCTACACGTGCAGCAGGCACACCCTAACTGCAGGCTGCAAAACAACTGCACCCTCACTCCACACACAAATGAAACCACCTCCAAGGCCCCAACCCAAATCACCCTCAGGTACCACCCCAATGCATGTGATACATTGCCATTCCAATTTCCACAGACCCATTTATAACGCTCGCCCTCCTTTACTCCACCACAGGGTCCGATTCAAACGACGAGCTCCAGGACACCCCTACCAGCACACCTGCAAAGAGGGCCAAGACCAACGGCCAAAGACCCTCCACCTCAGCTGCACGCATCAAGACACGGCAGCAGCACAAATCGAGTGGCAGCACACAGGAGGGAACTCCAACAGGCACCCCAGCAGCCAGCATGCCCACAACAGCACCACCACAGGTCCCCCCAATGGATGCCACAGTAGGCACTGCTTCTGGTGGCAGCAGCACCATAGGTGACACTGCATTAATGGCAGCATGCTCCGACACAGAAAACGGGGATGTCGAAGTCAGATCCATCCATGACCTGTCTCAATCCCCCTGTCTGTTCCATCCCGTACACCATGAGGATACCACGCAGGGGCACCCACAAGACGACGACTGGCCATCCCCCACAAGCCCTGTGGCAAGGCAACATGAGGTGACCAGCCCCTCTGTGACACCACCGCAAATGGCCATGGCACAGCAGAGGCAACAGTCCCTCGACCAGGTGATCGTGCAACAGCAGCAACTGGCCACGCTCCTCAAGGACCATGCTGATGAATGTGGGGGTACTAAGGCAGCCATAGAAACATCAACTGAGACACTTAGGGCCGAAATGGAGAGAAGTACAGAGACACTAAGGGCACAAATGGAGAGAAGCACCGAGAGCCTGAGGGGGGAACTGCATGCGACGTCCAAAGACGTATGTGCTGAACTTGCCGCTGTGCGCCGTGTGCTCACTGAGCTCTCACAAACCCTTAGGGACATGCATGGACGTGAGCAGGCAGAGACATCATCCGTTGCAAGTTCCGTCCAGGGCAGCCCCCAACGTAGATCTGGGAGGAACCTGCGCTCCACAGGCAGGGGTGCCCCTGATACCCGGAGAGGGGGCTTGCAATAGCGACTGCCCACTGACAATGAGCATCTTTGGTCACTGGTGTTCGGGGGGGAGGTAGGAGGGTGGAGGGGGTGTGTTGGGCTCACTTGGGTGGCGGGTCGATAGGGTGTTTAACATGATATCACATATGCCATAAACAATGCACGATCATACAATGAGATGCGTGGACATTGATCTTTGTGTACGAGGCCATTATAGGCGTACAGTCCATATTGTGCATGTTCCAGAAACACACAGTGCCACGAGTCCCGTGTCCATGTATCAGCCACCAGGCGTGAGTGCTAGAAGCATGCATCTATGATATGCTGACGAATGTCACGGCCCTCCTGTGCCTCGCAGACTCCTTGAGGTGCTGCCACATCCCCACCCTCATCATGACCATCTTCAGGTGCTTGCAGTTCTGCGTCAGGGGGCATGGGCACATTTCTACGTACGCACATGTTGTGTAGCATGACACATGCCATGACCATCTTTGCAACCTTCTCATGGCGGTACAGGAGTGCCCCGCCAGACCTGCTGAGGCAGCGGAAACGAGTCTTCAGTAGGCCGAATGCCTGTTCAATGACTACACGGGTACGTGAGTGGGCATGGTTGTAGTCCTCCTCATGCTGGTCCCGTGGGTTGCGGACTGGTGTAAGGAGCCATCTCTTCAGTGGATACCCGGCATCACCTGTATGTGGACAATAAAGGTATTTTGAGGAATGCCATTGCTACGTACGCACCCCATCCCCCTTCCTGCCAGGTCATTGCCGCATCACATACCCCACATCATCATGCTTGAAATGAGACTCACCGAGTAGCCAGGATCTGTTCCCTGCGTGTCGCTCCATGTAGCGTGGTATAGTAGAGTTCCTCAAGACCATAGAATCATGGGTTGATCCTGGGAATCGGGCACAACAATGTGTAATGATCCTGTTGGAGTCACACACCATTTGTACATTCAGAGAATGAAATTGTTTTCGGTTGCGGTACTGGGCCTCCATGGCATGTGGGACAACCAATTCCACATGGGTGCAGTCGATGGCACCAATGCAGCCCGGTATGCCGGCAAGTGCATGGAATCCCACTTTTGTGTTGGTAATTTCCTGCTCCGAGCGTGGTAGAGAGATGTAGTCGTCTGCGTGCTGCAGGAGGGCATCGAGCACTTGCAATAGTGTCCGTGAGAACAGTGGCTGTGAAATGCCATGCAACTGTCCGACTGTGTGCTGGTAGGTGCCTGTGGCCAGGAAGTGGAGTGCAGACACCACCTTCAGTAGGGGTGGGATGGCGGTTGGGCTATCTATCATGCTGACAAGGTCAGCCTGTGTCATGTCCACAATGGCAGTTATGGTGTCCCGGTCCAAACGGTAGAGGGTGTGGATCTGCTCATCAGTGAGGTTGAACGGATGTGCTCGGAGGCGTGGGATTGCGGGCTGCCTGCGTGGTGGTAGTGGCTGTGCTGGCGGCCCTTGCTGGCCCTGCCTTGCCCTCCTCCTCCTCCTCCTCCTGCGTCTCCTCCGTGCGGCCGGTTGTAGTCGGTGTTCGTCTTCTTCTTGAAGTTGGAGTACTTGCAGTGCTATCAGGTCCCCCAGGGCCAACATGGCTAGTCCTGCCGGTAGCATTTCGGAGTGGGTGTGGTTGTGGGAGGGGGTTGGGTGTGCAATTTATGTGTTTCCAGGCTGTATGGCCTCCACCTGTGGTGATTCATTCCACCTGTGCAAGCTGCTCTCCCCTTTGGGCGAGCACGTCCCGCACACAACGCTGCAATTCGACGAATGGCATCTTGCCATTACAATCATGTATTTGTACCCGATGGCAGTGTAACATTGGTTGATATGTTCATTCTGCTTTGGTCCCATTGTTTCACATACTATCTTTGCAGTCGCGAACAGACTTGTGAAGGGTCAGTGGAACGTAGTACTCGAGTAACGGTGGACCCTCATGCAACACTGCACCGAGGTTCACCGACGGGCGGGGCGTCCCATTTGTGAGTGAAGGCAGTTGCCATTTTCACACACAGCCGCACTAGATGGATTAATTTGTGATTTCAAGCGGCCACAGATGCCTTTTCGACGTGATGTTGCAAATGAGGAATTCGAAGGACGGCGCTTTCGGTTTTCAGCTAGCGGCGAGGAGATGCCCACAGGTCTGACTGCAAATATAACGTTCTATTGTTCAATGTCCTTGGGACAGGGGCCATGGCGAGGATGCAATGATTGATATGAATAGTATGGGATGCGCAATAGCAAAGTGGGCGATAAGGCCGGACGTTCCCAATTACATGTTGCTTCACAACACTGGAATTACGGGCTGGGGCACAGTGGATTTTGCAGGCTGCATTACGCACAGACTCAATGGAAGTTTCACATGTCATGTGAGTATGGAAGCAGGCGTTTGTGATAGTGTTTTCACCTCGATATAGATAGTTATGATTCGCTAGTGGTTTTTGGTTGGTGATGATCCTTTGGAGTGGGCTAGCATGCATATGGCTGTGGATTTGGTGTGATCATTGAAGTGAGTAATTCAAATGTAGTTCTGATGGCCATACTATTCTTTTTCATTTCATTTGGGTGACAGGTATCTCCTCCCCTTTTGCCACTGCCATCTGTATGCCACTCCTGCAGGTGGATTTTACTCCCGACACCTGCTGCTTCGTGTTAATCAGTGGAGCAGCATTACGATCTTATGGGACGATCGCCAATGGGCCACATGCCCTTACGCAGTACTAGTGGCTAGGAGCAACATTTCGGCCTTTCAGCTGGACTAGTGCCTCCCTATTGGGACGGCCCTGCGGGTCGAGGCGCTTCCATGTTGCCTTTTCGTACGAGAATGTAGCCCCTGTGTGCCATGAGGGTACAGGGCGTCACACAAGAAGTAGCTGGTCATTTATTGCGGATGCAGCCCACAATGGTGAAATGTATTTTGGAGTTCATGGCCTAATGGCTGTATGGGCTTGGTGAATTTGTTGTGCATTAAATTCCTATTCTGATATGAACCGTGTAGCGTTCTTCTTTGCAGGTGATGTGTCATATTCCTATTTGTGGAGCGATGTATTGTGAGGAGATCTGCATTGGGTTCCAGCTTCGGAGTATAGTTGCGTGGTACTGTGCTGGGCGCGTTTGCCTACGAAGCCCAGTGAGGTCAGGGATGAGGGCTGCCAATGTGACTGTTTTGATGATGTGATGCTCAGGGGCGGGGGATTGGCTTTTGTGTAACAGATGCCGGTCAGCCAGTTGGATTGGTGGTATGATGTGATTATCAGAATATGGCTGGTCACAGGTGCCTGTGTTTGCGTGCGTTTCTTGGAGGGAGACTGAGGTCATGTCCATTTGTGTGGCTTCTGTATTCGTGCCATCTGTGCCCTGCAGCTCCCATTGGCCCCTCTTGAGATTCATTTGTTCGTTGGCAGGCATGGATGACTTGTACATTTCACTGGTTGCATTGTGTGGCTTCATTGCACCTACGGGGAGTTGTACAATGTGGCCAGGGAGCGGTGTACAGGCACTCAGTAGGGCCGTTTACGGTTGGTTCACGATGCCGTACTTCTCACCATGGCGGAATGGTACTTTCCGCCGTGCTTGATGGCGTTAGGTGCATGTCCGCTGGGGTCAGAATTCGCGTACCGTTGCGCCATGGTGGTAATTACGGTTTGGCATGGCGCGTGCGCGCGTACTTGGTGCAGTTAGCGTTGGCGTTCACTGCGGTGTCGCTAATGGCATCGTACTTTGCGGTGACGTGTCATAATCGCACCGGGCGTTATTCGATGGCGGTATTGCATTTCCACCATCGTTTTTCGATTTCCGCCAGGGTCGTAATGAGGGCCTATGTGTTTGTATTAATAAGGTGGAGCGATTATCCAAATTGCAGGTAGTACATAATCTACCATGGTTTGCATTTTGTACAAGTTGCTGAAATGGAATGGATTCACAATTAGGTATTGATATATATACAAAGCGTTCATTGGGGATTTGTTCTTGTGTCACATTGTTGCAGAGAGTGCAGGTATGTCTCCACATGTATGAAATCTGGAAGATTTCATTTATAGGTATGCTTTTATTTTCCAGTACTTGTAGTAAGTACATTAGAAATTCTTGTGGATCTTCCTGTGAGTTTATAGTGAATTTAACCATTCCAGCACAGTAGTCCAATTGTTGCCTCATTCCATAAACACTATAATTGTTGTCAGGATTGTTTGTTGCGTTTCTATGAAGTACTAACATTTGCAGACACAATTGGTCTGTACCGTGTAAGTAAATGTTGTCAACAATTGGTGGCAATTGAAATAGACTATTCATTGCTACATTTGCGTAGCAACTTACTCCAACTATATTTGAGAGTTTAAATGGACCAGGTAGTTCTGTAACTGATTGATTTTTTATTAGTTTGTCGTCCTTCTTTGACAAAGTACCTGGCTTACTTTCCCGAATTGGTTCTTTTATGTTTGTGGTACTTGATGACGTTTTAGTTTCTTTTACTCTCTTTGGAGGATTTGCAGTGACATCCTGTTGCATTTCTGTTTGATTTAGCTTTCTTTAAAAACATTTTACTTTTTGTGGAACAGAATATGGGCCTCATTATGACCCAGGTGCTAAGTGTTTAACGGCGCCGTAAAAGGCTGCAGCGCCGTTAAACACCTAGGCCCTCATTACGACCCTGGCGGAGTGGGTTTACGCCAGCGGAAATCATGGCGGACCCTTCCGCCCTACTACGAGTTCCCGTAGCGCCATGGAGCCTTTTTCCGCCTGCTTTTTCCGGGCGGAGAAATCCATGGCGCTACGGGACCTTGTTGTTAATTACGCCACCGTAATTTACGGTGGCGTAATTAACGCCTTCCCCACTCCCATTATACCCTATGGGGCAGGAATGGGAATGGGGAAGGGTAAAATGGGGATTGGGGATTTACCGCCCCGCCAAGGTCGGAATGGGGCGGTAAATCCGCCAACCCCCATGGCGGTGTTGGCAGCTTTGCGCCATGGTCCATGGTGCAAATTGCACCATGGATCTCCGCCAGGGTCGTAATGAGGGCCCTAGTGCTTAATTACGAGGTCCCTTTGTGGGACCCGACCTTAACGGCTGGTTTTACCAGACGTTAAAGTAGGGACCCGAAAGGGACCTTGGTGCTAATTACGGTACCGCAATTTATGGGGCAAAGATGGGAATGGGGAAGGGCCATGGCGGCATGGGGAATTACTGCCCCACCAACCTCGGAATGGGGTGGTAATTCCCCATTCCGCCATGGCGGACTCCGGCATGGACCATGGTGCTAATAGCACCATGGTTTAGCGCCGGAGTCCTAATGAGGCCCTAGGTGTTTAGATGGGGGGTGTATAATGAGCAAATTCTATTGTATTCTAAAATGCAAGGAATATCAGCATTTACTTTACTTGCATCAAAGTTGATTAGAAATAGACCGTCAAGTGTACGTAAGCGTGATAGTGCTACGTAGCTCATGCCTTCTTTAAAGACAGTGGGCCTCATTACGACCCAGGCGGTAAGTTACCGCCTGGGCCGTGACTTTACCACCATGGCGTAACGCCATGGTGGTAGGCGGACTTACCGCCCCATTCCAACCTTGGCGGGGCGGTAAATCCCCATTTTCCCATTTTCCCTTCCCCATTCCCATTTTGCCCCCTAGGGCATAATGGGAGTGGGGAAGGCGTTAATTACGCCACCGTAAATTACGGTGGCGTAATTAACTCCATGGTCCCTTAGCGCCATGGATTTTAACACCTGCTAAAAGCAGATGTTAAGTCCGCCATGGCGCTAAGGGACCTCGTACTCAGGCGGTAAGGGTCGGTGCTGTTTACGCCGCCGTAAAACCCTTACCGCCTGAGTTGTAATGAGGCCCAGTGTTACCAATGTCTATCATTGCTTTTTCTAGGGTAAGACCTTGTGATTTATGAATGGTGACTGTGTATGCAAGAGTTAGAGAAAATTGTTCTCTGCGTACATATATGTCTTTGAAGAAAAGGAATCAAGCTGTTGAGCGTCCTATCCTTTTTACTTCTGAAAGTTTGTCAAAGAGAATATTGACAAACTGAATTTTGTTGTCACGTGGGTATGTTTGAAAGCCAACAACTGTACAAAGTGCTCCATTAACTAGTCCTTGGTCCACGTCAAGGTTATGTTTAAGCATTACTTTGCAATTTAAGGATAATTTTAATATCTTTTCCAACCCAGCTGTGTTGGAGATTGAATTTTCTAAACTATTTAGAGGGTAATTCATAGAATTTCGCAGAAAAGTGTCGCAAGCGGCTGGCGCAGAGTGTCCGCATGCGATTGTCTGCGCCAGGCACGTGCGCTAAAACCGATTTCCGCGCACAGCGTATTCATGGATTTTAGGCTCCCAAACCAGCCGTGGCGCAGAGAATCGCAGCGACTCTGCAGCAGCGCCAGTAACGCCCCTAAGAACGCCCTCGCGCAAGGAAAAGCCATCAAAATCGCTAAATCATCGCAAAGAGCTGCGCTAACCCTGGACCAGTTCACCGGGCTGGCAAACAGCAAACGCCAAGAGGGGAACGTGTATTTCAGGGGTGCGCGGGAAGTTCCACACGCGATTGGCCCCGTGCAAGCAGGGTACGTGTATTGCATGGGTGCGCGGGAAGTTCCACACGCGATTTCAGGAGGGTACGTGTATTCCAGGGGTGCGCGGGAAGTTCCACACGCGATTTCAGCAGGGTACGTGTATTTCAGGGGTGCGCGGGAAGTTCCACCCGCGATTGGGCCAGTGCGAGCAGGGTACGTGTATTCCATGGGTGCGCGGGAAGTACCACACGCGATTTCAGCAGGGTACGTGTATTCCAGGGGTGCGCGGGAAGTTCCACACGCGATTCCAGCAGGGTACGTGTATTTCAGGGGTGCGCGGGAAGTTCCACACGCGATTGGCCCAGTGCGAGCAGGGTACGTGTATTCCATGGGTGCGCGGGAAGTTCCACATGCGATTTCAGCAGGGTACGTGTATTCCAGAGGTGCGCGGGAAGTTCCACACACGATTCCAGCAGGGTACGTGTATTTCAGGGGTGTGCGGGAAGTTCCACACGCGATTTCAGCAGGGTAAGTGTATTTCAGGGGTGCGCGGAAAGTTCCACACGCGATTGGCCCAGTGCGAGCAGGGTATGTGTATTCCATGGGTGCGCAGGAAGTTCCACACGCGATTTCAGCAGGGTACGTGTATTCCAGGGGTGCGCGTGAAGTTCCACACGCGATTTCAGCAGGGTACGTGTATTTCAGGGGTGCGTGGGAAGTTCCACACGCGATTTCAGCAGGGTATGTGTATTTCAGGGGTTCTGGGGAGTACTACACGTGAATTGGCTGTGTGGGTCCTCCCAGGTGTACGCTCCACAACCTCCACGGCCCCTGCAGGTAGCCCACACCACGGGGGACTACCCTGCACCCCTGCTCATGTCCCGCAGGCAGCCCATCCACCATGGGCATGCCCCCCAGCCAACCCACATGTCACCTTGCACTACTGATCAACAATGCATGTCTCCCACCACCCCCACCCCCCAGCAGTGCAGGGGCAGCCTCCACCAGGCCCCCACTCATGTCTCCCACCACCCCCACCCCCCAGCCACCAGGGGCACCCTCCACCAGGCCCCCACCCATGTCCCCTATAACCCCCACCCCCCAGCAGTGCAGGGGCACCCTCCACCAGGCCCCCACTCATGTCTCCCACCACCCCCACCCCCCAGCAGTGCAGGGGCACCCTCCACCAGGCCCCCACCCATGTCCCCTATCACCCCCACCCCCCAGCAGTGCAGGGGCACCCTCCACCCGGCCGCCACTCATGTCTCCCACCACCCCCACCCCCCAGCATCCAGGGGCACCCTCCACCAGGCCCACACTCATGTCTCCCACCACCCCCACCACCCAGCCACCAGGGGCACCCTCCACCAGGCCCCCACTCATGTCTCCCACCACCCCCACCCCCCAGTCACCAGGGGCACCCTCCACCAGGCCCCCACCCATGTCTCCCACCACCCCCACCCCCCAGCCACCAGGGGCACCCTCCACCAGGCCCCCACTCATGTCTCCCACCCACCCCCACCCCCCAGCCAACATGGGCAGCCCCCACCAGGCCCCCACTCATGCCCCCCTGCACCCCCACCCCCCAGCATCCAGGGGCACCCTCCACCAGGCCCCCACCCATGTCTCCCACCACCCCCACCCCCCAGCATCAAGGGGCATCCTCCACCAGGCCCCCACTCATGTCTCTCACCACCCCCACCCCCCAGCATCCAGGGGCACCATCCACCAGGCCCACACTCATGTCTCCCACCACCCCCACCACCCAGCCACCAGGGGCACCCTCCACCAGGCCCCCACTCATGTCTCCCACCACCCCCACCCCCCAGCCACCAGGGGCACCCTCCACCAGGCCCACACTCATGTCTCCCACCACCCCCACCCCCAAGCAGTGCAGAGGCACCCTCCACCAGGCCCCCACTCATGTCTCCCACCACCCCCACCCCCCAGCAGTGCAGGGTCACCCTCCACCAGGCCCCCACTCATGTCTCCCACCACCCCCACCCCCCAGCATCCAGGGGCACCCTCCACCAGGCCCACACTCATGTCTCCCACCACCCCCACCACCCAGCCACCAGGGGAACCCTCCACCAGGCCCCCACTCATGTCTCCCACCACCCCCACTCCCCAGCCACCAGCGGCACCCTCCACCAGGCCCCCACCCATGTCTCCCACCACCCCCCACCCCCCAGCCACCAGGGGCACCCTCCACCAGGCCCCCACTCATGTCTCCCACCCACCCCCACCCCCCAGCCTCCATGGGCAGCCCCCACCAGGCCCCCACTCATGTCCCCCTGCACCCCCACCCCCCAGCATCCAGGGGCACCCTCCACCAGGCCCCCACTCATGTCTCCCACCACCCCCACCCCCCAGCATCCAGGGGCACCCTCCACCAGGCCCCCACTCATGTCTCCCACCACCACCACCCCCCAGCCACCAGGGGCACCCTCCACCAGGCCCCCACCCATGTCTCCCACCACCCCCACCCCCCAGCCACCATGGGCAGCCCCCACCAGGCCCCCACTCATGTCCCCCTGCACCCCCACCCCCCAGCATCCAGGGGCACCCTCCACCAGGCCCTACTCATGTCCCCTATCACCCCCACCCCCCAGCAGTGCAGGGGCACCCTCCACCAGGCCCCCACTCATGTCTCCCACCACCCCCACCCCCCAGCATCCACGGGCACCCTCCACCAGGCCCACACTCATGTCTCCCACCACCCCCACCCCCCAGCCACCAGGGGCACCCTCCACCAGGCCCCCACTCATGTCTCCCACCACCCCCACCCTCCAGCCACCAGGGGCACCCTCCACCAGGCCCACACTCATGTCTCCCACCACCCCACCCCCCAGCAGTGCAGGGGCACCCTCCACCAGGCCCCCACTCATGTCTCCCACCACCCCCACCCCCCAGCATCCAGGGGCACCCTCCACCAGGCCCACACTCATGTCTCCCACCAACCCCACCACCCAGCCACCAGGGGCACCCTCCACCAGGCCCCCACTCATGTCTCCCACCACCCCCACCCCCTAGCCACCAGGGGCACCCTCCACCAGGCCCCCACCCATGTCCCCCACCACCCCCACCCCCCAGCCACCAGGGGCACCCTCCACCAGGCCCCCACTCATGTCTCCCACCCACCCCCACCCCCCAGCCACCTTGGGCAGCCCCCACCAGGCCCCCACTCATGTCCCCCTGCACCCCCACCCCCCAGCATCCAGGGACACCCTCCACCAGGCCCCCATTCATGTCTCCCACCACCCCCACCCCCCAGCATCCAGGGGCACCCTCCACCAGGCCCCCACTCATGTCTCCCACAACCCCCACCCCCCAGCCACCAGGGGCACCCTCCACCAGGCCCCCACCCATGTCTCCCACCACCCCCACCCCCCAGCCACCAGGGGCAGCCCCCACCAGGCCCCCACTCATGTCCCCCTGCACCCTCACCCCCCAGCATCCAGGGGCACCCTCCACTAGGCCCCCACTCATGTCTCCCACCACCCCCACCCCCAGCATCCAGGAGCACCCTCCACAAGGCCCACACTCATGTCTCCCACCACCCCCACCCCCAAGCAGTGCAGGGGCACCCTCCACCAGGCCCCCACTCATGTCTCCCACCACCCCCACCCCCCAGCATCCAGGGGCACCCTCCACCAGGCCCACACTCATGTCTCCCACCACCCCACCACCCAGCCACCAGGGGCACCCTCCACCAGGCCCCCACTCATGTCTCCCACCACCCTCACCCCCCAGCCACCAGAGGCACCCTCCACCAGGCCCCCACCCATGTCTCCCACCACCCCCACACCCCAGCCACCAGGGGCACCCTCCACCAGGCCCCCACTCATGTCTCCCACCCACCCCCACCCCCCCAGCCACCATGGGCAGCCCCCACCAGGCCCCCACTCATGTCCCCCTGCACCCCCGAGCCCCAGCATCCAGGGGCACCCTCCACCAGGCCCCCACTCATGTCTCCCACCTCACCCACCCCCCAGCATCCAGGGGCACCCTCCACCAGGCCCCCACTCATGTCTCCCACCACCACCACCCCCCAGCCACCAGGGGCACCCTCCACCAGGCCCCCACCCATGTCTCCCACCACCCCCACCCCCAGCCACCAGGGGCAGCCCCCACCAGTCCCCCACTCATGTCCCCCTGCACCCCCACCCCCCCAGCATCCAGGGGCACCCTCCACCAGGCCCCCACTCATGTCCCCTATCACCCCCACCCCCCAGCAGTGCAGGGGCACCCTCCACCAGGCCCCCACTCATGTCTCCCACCACCCCCACCCCCCAGCATCCAGGGGCACCCTCCACCAGGCCCACACTCATGTCTCCCACCACCCCCACCCCCCAGCCACCAGGGGCACCCTCCACCAGGCCCCCACTCATGTCTCCCACCACCCCCACCCCCCAGCCACCAGGGGCACCCTCCACCAGGCCCACAATCATGTCTCCAACCACCCTCACCCCCCAGCAGTGCAGGGGCACCCTCCACCAGGCCCCCACTCATGTCTCCCACAACCCTCACCCCCCAGCAGTGCAGGGGCACCCTCCACCAGGCCCCCACTCATCTCTCCCACCACCCCCACCCCCCAGCATCCAGGGGCACCCTCCACCAGGCCCACACTCATGTCTCCCACCAACCCCACCACCCAGCCACCAGGGGCACCCTCCACCAGGCCCCCACTCATGTCTCCCACCACCCCCACCCCCCAGCCACCAGGGGCACCCTCCACCAGGTCCCCACCCATGTCTCCCACCACCCCCACCCCCCAGCCACCAGGGGCACCCTCCACCAGGCCCCCACTCATGTCTCCCACCCACCCCCACCCCCAGCCACCATGGGCAGACCCCACCAGGCCCCCACTCATGTCCCCCTACACCCCCAACCCCAGCATCCAGGGGCACCCTCCACCAGGCCCCCATTCATGTCTCCCACCACCCCCACCCCCCAGCATCCAGGGGCACCCTCCACCAGGCCCCAACTCATGTCTCCCACCACCCCCACCCCCCAGCCACCAGGGGCACCCTCCACCAGGCCCCCACTCATGTCTCCCACCACCCCCACCCCCCAGCATCCAGGGGCACCCTCCACCAGGCCCACACTCATGTCTCCCACCACCCCCACCACCCAGCCACCAGGGGCACCCTCCACCAGGCCCCCACTCATGTCTCCCACCACCCCCACCCCCCAGCAGTGCAGGGGCAGCCTCCACCAGGCCCCCACTCATGTCTCCCACCACCCCCACCCCCCAGCAGTGCAGGGGCACCCTCCACCAGGCCCCCACTCATGGCTCCCACCACCCCCACCCCCCAGCATCCAGGGGCACCCTCCACCAGGCCCCCACTCATGTCCCCTATCACCCCCACCCCCCAGCCACCAGGGGCACCCTCCACCAGGCCCCCACTCATGTCTACCACCACCCCCACCCCCCAGCCACCAGGGGCAGCCCCCACCAGGCCCCCACTCATGTCTCCCACCCACCCCCACCCCCCAGCCACCATGGGCAGCCCCCACCAGGCCCCCACTCATGTCTCCCACCCACCCCCACCCCCCAGCCAGCATGGGCAGCCCCCACCAGGCCCCGACTCATGTCTCCAACCACCCCCACCCCCCAGCAGTGCAGGGGCAGCCTCCACCAGGCCCCCACTCATGTCTCCCACCACCCCCACCCCCCAGCAGTGCAGGGGCACCCTCCACCAGGCCCACACTCATGTCTCCCACCACCCCCACCACCCAGCCACCAGGGGCACCCTCCACCAGGCCCCCATTCATGTCTCCCACCACCCCCACCCCCCAGCCACCAGGGGCACCCTCCACCAGGCCCCCACTCATGTCTCCCACCACCCCCACCCCCCAGCAGTGCAGGGGCAGCCTCCACCAGGCCCCCACTCATGTCGCCCACCACCCCCACCCCCCAGCATCCAGGGGCCCCCTCCACCAGGCCCACACTCATGTCTCCCACCACCCCCACCACCCAGCCACCAGGGGCACCCTCCACCAGGCCCCCACTCATGTCTCCCACCACCCCCACCCCCCAGCCACCAGGGGCCCCCTCCACCAGGCCCCCACCCATGTCTCCCACCCCCCCACCCCCCAGCCACCAGGGGCACCCTCCACCAGGCCCCCACTCATGTCCCCCTGCACCCCCACCCCCCAGCCACCATGGGCAGCCTCCACCAGGTCCTCACAATCCCCAATCATGTGCGTTATGGTCAGCCTCCACAGCCAAAAAGCCCTACCAAGTAACCCATTCACCCACATGGAAATGGAAATTACATGTTACACCCCCAATGTTCATAAAGCTAATGAACCCATGTCCGTCACACACAATGGTTGCAATTGAATGGGAAACACCCAACATGACATGCATGAAACCAATGAGATGATACCACACAGTGAAGTATGAAAACAAAATTGTATTAAAAAAAATAAGAATGCAAAAGAAATGAAACAAACTACAATGGCAATGAAAAAAAGATAAGCTGCATGTCCGTTTAAAAAAATAAAAACACCAAATCCTAATCCAAAAAAATGTTGTCCAAAGTCAAATGAAAAATAAAATCAATCCAATGAAGAACTATGTACAAAACTTCCAAGGGTCCATGAGCCCAACTGAACAAAGGAAACCTACAAAAAACCCTAACTAAAATGCAACTATATACAAAAAGTGGAGCAGTGTCCGTCGACTCCAAATCATAAGAACAAACAAAGGAAACCTAAAACTAAAGAACTATATACAAAGGCGGCGGGCAAGTCCAGCGGCTCACTCCGTGGTGTTCCGGGCCAGGGCATCATCGAACTCCTGTTCGATGTCCCGGAGGTGGTCCTGTTCCATGGCCCCGAGGGTCCGCAGGGACGACGCCGTGTCCTCCTCCAACCCCCTGCGGATTGCCTCGAGGCACTCGGCCCGCCTCAGGGCCCTCTGCATGGAGTTCTCCGCCCTGACCATTGTGAGCCGCGCCTCTTCCGCCCGCCGCCGCTCCGCATCTATGGCGTGGCCCAACCGCTGCCACATGGAAGACACTCTCTGTCCTGGGTCCTCCTGCCCTCCGGCCGATGCCTGCCCCTCTGATGTCGAAGGCCCCGAGCCTTCATGGCTCCCACCATGTTGCTGCTGCTGCTCTGCCTCTGCCCATGCACTGCCTCCTGCTGCCTGCACATCCTCCGCCGACTGGGGTGCAGTCGTAGATGTGGCCACCCCTGCTGTATGTCCCACTCCCGACTGTGGCAGGGATGCCTCCTCCACCAGCCTGGCCGCACCGTCAGAGGCAGCTCCACAGGGCACCCAGGTGACTGATGGGTGGGAAGATGGCACAGAGGACGACTGGCGCTTAGGGGGTCCAGTTGAGGAGGGGGTCGGAGCAAGCCCCATCAGACGGAGGAATCCGGCCTGGGTGACCTGTCCCAGCAGGCTGACGTGGTCAACGAGCCATTCGAGATGACGTGCAGTCTCTACATGAAAAGACTGCAGGTCACCTCGCATGGCCCATTGACGCAACGCCACACCAGCCAGGACAGGCTCAACCCGGACCTGGATAGCCACGTCCGCAGGCAGAGGAAGGCCAGTTGACGTCAGCTCATCCCCTACATGAAAAGGGGTCTGGACTTAGGCATCCCTGCTGGTGCAAGATGATGCAGGGACAGGATCGGGGACAGGATTGCACACAGGCACCTCCGTGGCGGCCTGTGCTGCCTCCTGTCCCTGGTCCTGCACTGCACCACTAGCACCAGTGGGATCCCCACCTCCAGACCCCGTCTCTGGTGCTTGCACGGCCTCCTCCTCCACCAAACCCCCCACGAACCTGGATGACTCCGTGCCATCTTCCCCTGTTGGGCCCTGTGGGGTCCCAGCTGCCCCTTCTGCTGCCGAGGAGTCCAACTCCAACCTCCGCCTCTTGGACCTCCCCCCGGCAGCTGCGGCCTGGGACGCGGCACTGGATTCCTCACTCCCCGACGAGATGACAAAACGGGAAGGGAGCCGGGCCTTGCGTCTCCGGCTGGCGGTGGGATCCCCGCCGCTGTGCTCCACAGCACCTTCTCCGCCCTCTTCATCAGTTGACGCTGCAGACAGGGAGAAACAAAACACAGGCATCAGGGCACTGTACAATGGACACATACACACATGACAGTTGCACATGAGTGGCATTGGCAAACCTCAGACATGTCATCACAATCCCCAACACACATGTCATTACAACTCGCACACATGAGCCATACCACAGCCATATCGCAACTGCCACCACCATCCCTACACATACAACAGCATGAGCAGCCAAAGGTGAGCCCGACATCACATGCAACACAGGAAGTGCACCACACATGTACACACACCACCACACTTGCATGCATGTGTACACCTCTGCCAAGTGTCGCACTGTTCAGACGGGGATCCATGTCACATCTGCCAATCAGGCTTCCACATACCGCTGTCACATGCATCCATGTTGCATCGCTGTTGCACCCTTGTCAAATACACACACATGCACATGTACACAGTGCTGATACATGCAGCCGAAAACAACATACATGCGTGACATCACGGACATGTCTACTTACATACACATTCATCCAAACATGTGTGCCCACACAACTGCATTTGGCATGCAAGCCTACACACACAAGCACCATCCATGTCTCACACATTACAGCCCTCGCATGTGTCAGCCCCACGGCCCTGTACACCCCCACCCATACTCGACCCCATACAAACAGATGTGCAACCTGCACACTACCGAATAATCACCACACGCACTGCTCACAATCAGGATGCATGTACACTCACCGCTCGACTCCAGACGGGTCTGCTTCTCTAGGACCTGGACGTGGAGCGCTGGGGATATGCGTTCCAGGACCCTCATCTGTTCTTCCGACAAGTGGCCCCGGCTCCCCTTGGCATCCGCTGCCTTCAAGAGGCGCCGGGCCTTGTTCAGGGTCCTGGACCTGAAGTCCTCCCAGCGCTTCCTGACATGTTGTAAGTCGCGGACTGCCACCCCCTCCGTGTTGATGGCAGTCACGATGTCAGTCCAGATCCGAGTCCGTCCTTCCTTGTCGGCGCGGGAACTTCCGAAGAGGGCATCATACTGCCCCAGGACTTGCTCCACCAGGACACCAACTTCGGTGGCACTGAAGCTGGTGCCCCTCTGCCTCTCTGGCCGGGGGTTGTCAGTGGTCACAGATGGTGTTTGCCCCGACATGACAACCCCAGGGGCAGGAGTGGGTGGGCAACTGGGTCCTGGGGCTGGGCTGCGGAGCGATGGAATCCCAGTCGGGAGTCTTCGGTTCCAGCAGGGGTGGTCACAGCAACAGCACCCCTGGCTGATGTGCAGGCAGCAAATGGCAGTGCACGTGGGCAGCAGGCAGTCAGGCAGCAGCAGATGGCAGGTGGGAGCGTGCTCGGGGCTCTGGGGGGCAGTAGTTCGGCCTTCTGGGCAGGAGCGTGGTCTTCCGTGTGCATACGCGTGGCCAGCTTGATACGGAGTGATTTGGCACGTGAAAAATCTGCACGTCAGCGTGTAATTCGAGGAAAGGCCCTTAGCGCGTAAGCGCGTCTGCACGCATACGCATTTTCATTGGACAGAAGGCCCCGCAAGCGCCCCTGTGACGTGACGCGTACAGACGTGCATGCGCATTTCAGCGCACGTGAAAAACTGCACGTCCGCATGTAATACGAGGAAAGGGCCATACGCGTATGCACGCAGCACGCATATGCGATGTCATTGGACCAAAGGCCCTTAGCGCGTAAACGCGTCACCAGCGTATGCGCGTCTATGAAGTCACGTGCACGTTCAATTGGGCACACGTTTGAAAATGTTGCGTGTTAAAAAAATGAAAGACACGTCCGAGTGTCAAAGCGTGTAATTGGTGGGAATGGGCCTAGCACGTACACGCGGCAGTGACAAAGCGTGTAATTGGTGGAAATGGCCCTACACGCAGAAGTGACAAAGCGTGTAATTGGTGGAAATGGCCCTACACACAGAGGTGACAAAGCGTGTAATTGGTGGAAATGGCCCTAGCGCGTACACGCCGCGTAAGTGACGCTGGATGTGTGGGCCTGTATAAAAGGTACGTGTAGAACACCATTTCCTTGTACGTGCTTTTCGTGGAGAGCGAGTGGGTGAATTCTGTACTTCTTGTCGTTTCACACGCGATTTACTTCATGGCGTTTCAAGTTCGTATTCCCTGTTACCTCTGACAGCTTTTTCTCTTTTTTCTCTTTTACTGGTTTACCTGGGCCTGTTCCCTCAAACAGTGTTCCCTTCTACTGTTGTCCTGTCTCCTCAGACAGCGTACAAATCTTCTTTTGGCGGGGGTGTTGCCAACCAAACGCGCTCCTTTTTCACGCTCTTTTACCTGGCAGACGGTGAGTCACGCACGTATCTAACATCTGTGCTTGCCCCGTGTGTAGCCTACCCCTTCAGAGGTCATTCTAGGCTGCGGGTGACACGCATACGTTCATTCTTGTGTTACTGTGTGCCACAGCGTAGTGCAGGTTTTTCTTTCTGCACACGTGGTCTAGGAGGGGTTGCGTGCACGTCATCTCCCTTTTTTGGGGCTCCTGTGCGTAGTGTGACCCGTCATCTTTCCCCAGGGTTACATTCAGCCTTGCTAGAGCACTAGGGTACAATTACCATCTGGTACCCAACCCCTTTGACCCCCAATTGCCCAGGACAATAGTTTACAGCCACTCCCATACGCACATTAACATCAGTGCCATGGCTGGGAGGCGAGGATTCCGTAAGGGTGGCAAAGGTGGAAGAGCCACAAGTGGTGGCCGTGGTGGATCCGGTAGGGGACGTGGTCATTACTTGCAGGGTGAGCCTGTCCCCCCATGTGTGGAGGACCAGTCAAGGGCACCCATAATCCCCCCCCCTCCCGTTGAGGCTGATGTGGCTGACACCATCCATGCTCAGCCCTTGTTGGACCAGCCCATTGTGGCACCAGACCTGGCTGACTCCATGGCTGACTTCCAGGTCAGCAGGCCTATGACACGTGCGCTGGTGCACGTTGATGTCATCATGCCACGTGCATCTGGGGCAGCAAGGTCATCTGCTGCCCCAAGTAGGCAGGGCGGAGAGGCTGCAGGGGCAGCTGCGGCTCCATCCACCCCAGCTCTCACACACCCAGCCAGGACAGTGTCGGTCCTAGTCCATCCTGCTGACGTTCCCCCTGACACCATTACACTTGAGCCAATGCCTGCACCAACTCCCATGCTGAGTGTGCAATCCCACACTCCTGATACAGAGTCCACCAGGGCTCCTGCCCCTAGTGTCCAGAGCAGCCCAGGACACTCAGGATCACCACCACCTTCCAAGCGGAAGAGGAAGCGTGCTCGTCCGGCACAGGCTGATGCCTCAGACACGGCTACACAGTCCGGCCCGTCGAGGAAGCCCAGCTTCACGGATGACGAACTGAATGCACTTGTCGAGTATGTGTCCGCACATGATAACGAGATGGTCATTGTTGCAGGATCCAAGACCACACCTGCACAACGCCAGGCACACTGGCAGACCGTTGCAGACATCGTAAGTGCCCTTGGAATCGTGAGGCGCACAGCCAATGATTGCTATAAGCGCTGGAATGACCTAAAGCGCAGGGCAAAGAGTAAGCTGGCCTCAAGTCATGCCGCAACTCTAGTGACTGGAGGTGGGTCTCCAGTAGTAGACATGGAACTCACTCCACATGAGTCAGTCGCTGGGACCTACGTCACGGAGGAACAGATCCAAGGCGTGGGAGATCTGCCTGATTACGAGGCATTGTCTGTTGAGTGCACATGCATGTGTGTGTCATCCATGTTCATGGTGTGTGTGTGAGGGCTTCTGTTTGTGTGCCAGGTGAGAGTGTGTGCGCCTGAGTCGTATGGGTCAGCCATGTGCTTCATGCAATACATCCTGCGCAGCTGCATTTGGCCATAGCAGTATCCCTTCTGCCAACAGTAGACATCTAGCCCAACTGCACGCCAGTTGCCCTTGAAGTGTCACCTTGCCACAACATTGTTGCTTATTTTTCACTGTTCATTCAGTCAGATTGTTTGCATTCCACCACTTTTACTAGGCATTTCGCAGTCCTCTAGTCACATGTCTGACATGGTTATGGTAAAGTGGAGTGACTTTGTTACCTGGATATCATTTGTTCACACATGTCCCTGTGCAATTGGACCATTTTGGACTGGCAGCTCCAGGTGAAAAATCTGACCTGTTTGAATTAGAAAAGCTATTACATGCGGGAACTGGACTGAATGAATAGGTGCTGCCCTCCTCTCCATCTTCACTCAATAGCAATGGTACATGCCATCTGTGTGATGGTATGTGTGTTTCACCTGGCAATCACAGGCCAATGTGTGATGCCACTGCCAGGCAGCATGCAGAAAATGTGTTCATCTTCCATCTTGGTGTCATCAATGTGTGCCATTTGCCTCCCCTTCATACGCAGTGAGGGTGCATGCATGGGAGGGTTTTAGTCATGTGGGACATGTGTCAATCAAGTACTGGTTCTCTTGCTTCTCAGCCCTCATTGTGTGCCATGGTGCTAATGCATGTTTCCATTTCTTTGTTTTTAAGTCTTTGCAGGGGAAGACGCACCTGATACTGCTTGGGTTGTGGAGATGGTGCAGACCCAGGAGGGGTCCGAGGGCCGACCAACCACCAGTGAGGGACGTGGTGTGGTGGTGGGTGAGAACCCACAAGTGCTGCAGGTCGTGCTCTCAAGGGGTGTCTCTGGCTGCACCTCCCCCGAGCTGTACTCAGGTGTTGATTCGGATGATGAGACCTACGTGCCGTCGCAGGTGAGTGTTCCAGGGAGGGATTCTGTTCTGTCCCACCCACCTGCACCAGGGTCAGAACCCTCAATGGGGATGTCAGTGTTGGCAGCTATGCCTTTGGTGGTTACGGATGCAGGGTCACACTCTGCGACATCTGATCCTGTTCCTGGGCCAGCAGATCAGAGGGGGAATGCAGTCCTGCAGCCTCAGGCAGTGCCGGCGCAGTTCGCCTTGCCCCAGACAGGTGTGGTGCCCGCCGACGTGGTGGCTGTACGCCACCTGGCAATACCGCATGGGAGCAATCCATTTACGGTATGGCAACCCAACAGGCAGCATCATCCGAGATGATGGCTCAGGCCATGGATAGGGTGGCCACTTCCATTGTCCCCCCTGAAAGGCTGATGGAGCGACTACAGCAGGCAACCAACTCCATCTGCCAGTCACACAGGGAGGACATGTTGGCGTCCAACAGGGACAGGCGGGCGGCACTGGCGACTCTGCAGGAAGCCATCTCCATAGAGTCCCAGGGCCACAGGGAAGCCCTGAGGCAGGAGCTCCTTCACCTCAGGACGACTCTTGTTGAGCTTGAGGCTTCAACACACAAAAGGACAGAACAGCAGCTGGAGCGTCTCACCCGTACGCTCTCAGCTGAGATGCAGGCAACGAGGGCGGAGGTCCGGGCATCCCGTGAGTTGTTGCATGGGGACCTCCGCACACTCATCCTCCAGAACGAGACCTACCACACCCGCATGCTTGCAGCCATGGAGGAGCAGACTAGGGCCTTGCGTGGGCTGCCTCCCATAGTGCAACCACCTCCGGATGCAGCTGCACAGGGTGATAATAGCGACAGCAGTGATACTCCCACAATAGGGTAGCCGTGTGGGCCATGAGCCCATGGAGGTGTTTTTTTTCCCCAGGATCCACACAGGTGGGTTTTGGTGTGCACCCTGTCCTCTGACCTCCTGGGTGGCCTCCCCAACCCCCCAGGCCCATCAATGGCCATTTTTTATTTTTTTTTATTTTTATTTTTATTTTTATTTTTATTTTTAATTATTTTTTTCCCAATTTCTTTGGGACAATTTGTTGCCTTCCGTGGTTCCTGTGGGCATACGCTGCATTGTGGCTGGGCACATGCAGGCTTGTCATGTATTTGGTTCAGATGCTTGGGTTTGAGTCACACACACCCCTCCTGCTTCCCGTTTCCATGGGCTTGCAAAGGGTGTGCCCAAGTGACATTGACGTACATGGTGACATTGGACTCCCACTACATGTGTGGGTAGTCTAGTCAATACTGTGTATACATTCCTAGTGCATATTGTTGTTGTGTTGTACACTGCATGTTGCATTGATGTGTAACTCATCATCTGTGTCTACCTCCCAATTTGCAGGTCCCTTCCTCATGTCTACACAAGGCCCTCTAGTTTGGAGATGGGGTCCATGTTGGCAGCAGCGCACCTACAACTCTACATGGCGCCAACACTGCACAGTTGGTAGTGGTGGGAGTGCAGGCATTTCCAGGTGGTGAGACTACTAATTTATTACATTTGTGATGTCATGTTAATGGTAGTACCTGCTCAAGTTTGTTGTTGGTCCTGCATTACTGTGAGCATTTCACGTGTTGCAAGTTTCAATTAGGGACACTGTACATTATGACACTAGTGTCATGTTGTGGGGATTACTTTGCTTACCTGCAAATAGCATGACATGGCACGGTGTGTCGTGTGGCGGTGCTGGGGATGGGTTGGCTGACATGGAACTGTCCTCTTGTTGCATTTTGCAAGTGGGTATTCATTTTAGCTGCTTGAATGTGTTTCTTCACAAAACTGCATTGGTGGTGTCTGTGTGGGTAGGGATGCACACATTGTAACACTTCCAGGTGAACAATCTCAGGCTGATATGGTTTTCACGGTTGATTCTCCAGACATTCAGGATCAGTGTCAGGTTGAGTCATCATTGATTGTCAGATGGAATGTGCCAGGGCAGTGTGCACTCCACAGGGGTGTGATTTCTATGTGAAGTAATTAGCCACTAGCTGTGTACGGGCTGCCTCCCCCCGTGCCCTTTCCCCTCCCATGCGCAGCGGCTGTGCATAGGGTTGGGGATGTGGGGCCACCACCATGTCCACGGCCAGGCCCCGGCATGTTGCAACGTTGTGCAGGACACATGCTGCCACTATGATCCTGCACACTACTGGGGGAGCATACAACAGCTGCCTGCCAGAACGGTCAAGGGAGCGAAAGCGTGACTTTAGCACTCCGAATGTGCGCTCCACTATGCCCCGGGTTGTAATGTGGGCTGTGTTATATCTTACCTGGGGTGGCGTGGTGGGGTTCCAAATTGGCGTCATCATGTGGGGGCTGAGAGGGTAGGCACTGTCCCCTGTGGAGGTGGTGATTGGTATCATTGGTGGGGTTGTGACCTTGCTCAGTATCTGACATGCATGCATGTGCAGTGGCATTCATACTCACCAAGCAGCCATGTATCGCCATGCCGCCCAGCTTCTAGGTCCCGGCTTAGGGTGGACATTCGGTAAATGAAGCTGTCGTGGGTGGACCCGGGATAGTTGGCATATACTGAGGTGATGATTCCCTTGGCATTACATACTACCTGCACGTTGATGGAATGCCAGTGCTTGCGGTTCCTATAGATGTGCTCTGATGCCCTGGGGGGACGTAGAGCCACATGGGTGCAGTCGATGGCACCTAGCACTTTGGGGAATCGTGCCACACCGTAAAAATCCAGGACGGCAGCATGCCTTTCTGCAGGTGTTCTGGGCAGGTATATGTGCCTGCGGACTGATGGGCGTGCAGTGATGATGTTCAAGACCTGGTGTAGGCAGCGTGACTGGGTGGCCTGTGATACCCCACCCACTATGGCATTTGTCCGGTGAAATGATCCAGTGGCTAAGAAGTGCAGTACATTGAGGACCTTCTCCAGGGGGCTGAGTGCTTGGGAGCACAGGGTGGGTGATGTGAGGTCATCCTCCCACTCACTCACCAGGTCCAGTATTATGTGTGGTGGAAACCTGTACCTCCCATACACCTGGTCATCAGGCATCCCGAAAAGGCTGGTTCTGGGTGTGAATATTCTGGCCCTGACTATCCTCCTCCTCCTCCTTTGGTAGCCCACGCCCACTGCTGCTAGGAACGGTATGTTCATCCTGGGTCTGAGCTTGTTATTTTGTTAGCGCGCAAATGTATGCGTTGCGCGTGTTGTAGGCGAGCGCGTGACCCGCGCACCCCTGAAATCCAGTACCCAGTCCAATAGCGTGTGGAAATTCCCGCGCACCCCGGGATACAGGTGCGCTGACGTACTTGCGTGTGTAAGTGCCCGCGCACCCCTGATATACACGTACATAGGCCAATCGCGTGTACGCGCACTTTTGTCCAATTACACGCGATGACACTCTGACGTGCTGTCCAATTACACGCGATGACACTCTGACGTGCAGTCTTTCCACGTGTGCTCTGTCATCACGTGCTGTGTGGGAAACACCCGTGCGGGTCACGTCACAGACGCGCTTACGCGCTGAGGGCCTTTGGTCCAATAGAATCGCGTATGCGTGCTGACGCGCTTACGCGCTAAGGGCCTTTCCTCGAATTTCACGCTGACGTGCAGGATTTTCACGTGCCAAATCACTCCGTATCAAGCTGGCCATGCGAAAACACACGGAAGACCACGCTCCTGCCCAGAAGGCCGAATTACTGCCCCCCAGTGCCCCGAGCAGCCTCCCACGTGCCATCTGCTGCTGCCTGCCTGCCTGCCTGCCTGCTGCCCACGTGCCCTGCCATTTGGTGCCTGCACATCAGCCATCTGCAGGGGTCCAGTTGCTGTGTCCACCCCTGCTGGAACTGAAGACTCCCGACTGGGATTACATCGCTCCACGGCCCAGCCCCAGGACCCAGTTGCCCACCCACACCTGCCTCTGGGGTTGCCATATCGGGCACTTCCACATCTGGCACCATTGGCAACCCCAGGCCAGAGGGGCAGAGGGGCACCAGCTTCACTGCCACCGAAGTTGGTGTCCTGGTGGAGCATGTCCTGGGGCAGTATGATGCCCTCTTTGGATCGTCCCGCGCCAGCAAGGAAGGACGGGAGAGGATCTGGGCCAACTGTGTGGTTGCCATCAACGCGGAGGGGGTGGCAACCCGCGACGTCCAGAAGATCAAGAAGCGCTGGGAGGACTTGAGGTCCAGGACCCTCGTGAAGGCCCGGCGCCTCGTGGAGGGGGGCCGGGGCCGCATGAGTTCCATCCAGATGAGGGTCCTGGAACGGGTACGCCCAGCGCTCCACGCCCAGATCCTTGAGAGGGAGACCCGTCTGGAGTTGAGCGGTAAGTGTCCAAGCATTGCTGTGTGAGACAGGGCATGTTGCGGTGTGCTGGTTCTCTGATACTTGCCTGTATGTGTGACATAGGCCATGTATGCATGTATGTGTGCAGGGACATCATGGTAATGCATGTGCGACCAGTGATGTTTGAACCACATGGTTGTTGCATGTGTTTAAATGCCACA
The DNA here is from genome assembly GCF_040938575.1 of Ambystoma mexicanum. NCBI lineage: Eukaryota > Metazoa > Chordata > Amphibia > Caudata > Ambystomatidae > Ambystoma > Ambystoma mexicanum. The sequence goes on from NC_090922.1 coordinate 1,134,295,801, forward strand.
TGGGGAGCCCTATGCAGATTTTAGACATGAGAGCATGCCAGTCTCTGTTCCTGGACATGGGTGGGGTTGAGGGATGGGTGCTGATGGCAGGTACATATATGGTAGCCATGTCTGTGTGCCTGACCTGCGTGTCTGTGACTTGTGCATGCCATGGATGCATGACACATGTGTGTGACAATGCACAGATTCACTGATGCAGCCTAGTTACCCTTGTATCCGCTGTGTTTGGGGTGTATGGGGCCAGATGGATGTGACTGAGGTGAAGTGTGTGCATGTGATAGGCATGACCCATGATGCATGTGAGTTCCATATCATTGTATGTTTCAAGAGTCCATTGGACATGTATGGAAATGTCCATGGCATGCACCATGCCTGTTACTGTGTGTGTTTTGCCTGGACTGACCCATGTGTTGTGGAGGGACATGATGGAAGTGTACTTTGACAGTGGTACTCATCTGCTATTGCTTCCTGTCTAGGGGACCATTGAACAGTACCCTGATGCTTGTGTTCTTTGTCTCCCTCTACGCAGCGGCTAGTGAAGAAGAGGGCGGAGACGGCGCTGTGGAGCAAGGCGACGGGGATGCCCCCACGGCTCCAGCGGAAGGGGTGGGTGAGCCCCCACAGGGGCCTGCTACGGTGGAAGACGGTGAGGAGCCATCCAGGTTGGTGGTTTCCACAGAGGAGGAGGAGGCCGCCACAGGGGCACACATGGGGCCTGGTGGGGGCATCCCTGCTGGTGCAAGTGGTGCAGTCCAGGGCCAGGAGGCAGCACAGGTCACCGTGGAGGGGCCTGTGCATGTCGCTGTCCCTGACCCTGTGAGTGCACCACCATGCACCAGCAGGGTGGCCCCGTCCCAGGCCCGTCCGCAGGTAGGGGGGATGTCCATGTCACCTGACTCCCCTCCACCTGCGGACGAGGGGACCCGTGTCCGTATGGAGAAGGTCCTGATTGGGCTTGCGATGCGCGCGGGTGCAATTCGTGATGACGTGCGTGCTTCCCGGGAGGAGCACGCACATCATCACGAAGAGCACCGTGCCGACGTGGCCCAATTGGGATCTTCCATGTTCGGGGGTTTCCTGCATGTGTCGGCCAATCTGGCGGCCCTCTCCTCCTCTGTGGAGGCTATACGCCAGTCGTTCTCCTTGCCGTCTTCCAGGCCCAGATGCCACCAGGGCCCCCTGTGGACCTGCCCTGACCTATGCAGCCAGCTCGGTGGGGATCCCATCCCTGCCACAGTCGGGAGTCGGAGGTCAAGCAGGGGTGGACACAACAGCAACTGTACCCCAGCAGATGGAGGATGTACCGGCATCATCAGGCAGGGCACGTGCAGGACGGCGTCGGTGGATTCCATCAGCCTGGATGCCGTTGTGCTGGCAGAGGCAGTTGCGTCGGAGGCAGCAGCAGAGTCAACGTGGGAGGCATCATGGCTCGGGGCCATCAACATCGGAGGGGCAGGCATGGGCCGGAGGGCAGGAGGACCCAGGACAGGAAGTGTCTTCCGTGTGGCTGCGGTTGGGCCAGCAGATAGGTGCGGAGCGTTGGCGGGCGGAAGAGGAGCGGCTCATGATGGTCAGGGCGGAGAACTCCATGCGGAGGGCCCTGAGGCGGGCCGAGTGCCTCGAGGCAATCCGCAGGGGGTTGGAGGAGCAGATGGCGTCGTCCCTGCGGACCCTCGGGGCCATGGAACAGGACCGCCTCCGGGACATAGACGAGGAGTTTGATGATGCCCTGGCCCGGAACACTACGGAGTGAGCCGCTGGACTTGCCCGCCGCCTTTGTATATAGTTCTGTAGTTTTAGGTTTCATTTGTTTATTCTTATGATTTGGAGTCGACGGACACAGCGCCACTTTTTGTATATAGTTGCATTTTTGTTAGGGTTTTTTGTAGGTTTCCTTTGTTCAGTTGGGCTCATGGACCCTTGGATATTTTGTACATAGTTCTTCATTGGATTGCAATTTCATTTTTAATGTGACTTTGAAGTACATTTTTTTTGGATTTTGTGTTTTTCATTTTTTGGGACGGACATGCACCTTTTCTTTTTTTCATTGGCATTGTAGTTTGTTTCATTTCATTTGCATTCATATTTTTTAATACATTTTTGTTTTCATACTTCACTGTGTGGTATCATCTCATTGGTTTCATGCATGTCATGTTGGGTGTTTTCAAATTCATTTGCAACCATTGTGTGTGACAGACATGGGTTCATTTGCTTTATGTACGTTGGGGGTGTAACATGTAATTTTCATTTCCATGTGGGTGAATGGGTTACTTGGTAGGGCCTTTTGGCTGTGGAGGCTGACCATTACGCACATGGTTGGTGATTGTGAGGACCTGGGTGCAGGGGGACATGGTTGGGGGGCCTGGTGGAGGCTGCTCCTGGTGGCTGGGGGGTGGGGGTGATAGGGGACATGAGTGGGGGCCTGGTGGGGGCTGCCCATGGTGGCTGGGGGGTGGGGGTGGGTGGGAGACATGAGTGGGGGCCTGGTGGAGGGTGCCCCTGGCGGCTGGTGGGTGGGGGTGATAGGGGACATGAGTGGGGGCCTGGTGGGGGCTGCCCATGGTGGCTGGGGGGTGGGGGTGGGTGGGAGACGTGAGTGGGGGCCTGGTGGAAGGTGCCCCTGCACTGCTGGGGGGTGGGGGTGGTGGGAGACATGAGTGGGGGCCTGGTGGAGGGTGCCCCTGCACTGCTGGGGGGTGGGGGTGGTGGGAGACATGAGTAGGGGCCTGGTGGAGGCTGCCCCTGGTGGCGGGTGAGTGGGGGTGATATGGGCCATGAGTGGGGGCCTGGTGGAGGGTGCCCCTGGCGGCTGGGGGGTGGGGGTGATAGGGGACATGAGTGGGGGCCTGGTGGGGGCTGCCCATGGTGGCTGGGGGGTGGGGGTGGGTGGGAGACATGAGTGGGGGCCTGGTGGTGGCTGCCCCTGCACTGCTGGGGGGTGGGGGTGGTAGGAGACATGAGTGGGGGCCTGGTGGAGGCTGCCCCTGGTGGCGGGTGGGTGGGGGTGATATGGGCCATGAGTGGGGGCCTGGTGGAGGGTGCCCCTGCACTGCTGGGGGGTGGGGGTGATAGGGGACATGAGTGGGGGCCTGGTGGAGGCTGCCCCTGCACTGCTGGGGGGTGGGGGTGGTGGGAGACATGAGTGTGGGCCTGGTGGAGGCTGCCCCTGCACTGCTGGGGGATGGGGGTGGTGGGAGACATGAGTGGGGGCCTGGTGGAGGGTGCCCCTGGTGGCTGGGGGGTGGGGGTGATAGGGGACATGAGTGGGGGCCTGGTGGGGGCTGCCCATGGTGGCTGGGGGGTGGGGGTGATAGGGGACATGAGTGGGGGCCTGGTGGGGGCTGCCCATGGTGGCTGGGGGGTGGGGGTGGGTGGGAGACATGAGTGGGGGCCTGGTGGAAGGTGCCCCTGCACTGCTGGATGGTGGGGGTGGTGGGAGACATGAGTGGGGGCCTGGTGGAGGGTGCCCCTGCACTGCTGGGGGGTGGGGGTGATAGGGGACATGTGTGGGGGCCTGGTGGAGGGTGCCCCTGGTGGCTGGGGGGTGGGGGTGATAGGGGACATGAGTGGGGGCCTGGTGGGGGCTGCCCATGGTGGCTGGGGGGTGGGGGTGGGTGGGAAACATGAGTGGGGGCCTGGTGCGGCTGCCCATGATGGCTGGGGGGTGGGGGTGGGTGGGAGACATGAGTGGGGGCCTGGTGGGGGCTGCCCCTGGTGGCTGGGGGGTGGGGGTGGTGGTAGACATGAGTGGGGGCCTGGTGGAGGCTGCCCCTGCACTGCTGGGGGGTGGGGGTGGTGGGAGACATGAGTGGGGGCCTGGTGGAGGCTGCCCCTGGTGGCGGGGGGGTGGGGGTGATAAGGGCCATGAGTGGGGGCCTGGTGGAGGGTGCCCCTGCACTGCTGGGGGGTGGGTGTGGTGGTAGACATGAGTGGGGGCCTGGTGGAGGGTGCCCCTGGTGGCTGGGGGGTGGGGGTGATAGGGGACATGAGTGGGGGCCTGGTGGGGGCTGCCCATGGTGGCTGGGGGGTGGGGGTGGGTGAGAGACATGAGTGGGGGCCTGATGGGGCTGCCCATGGTGGCTGGGGGGTGGGGGTGGTGGTAGACATGAGTGGGGGCCTGGTGGAGGCTGCCCCTGCACTGCTGGGGGGTGGGGGTGGTGGGAGAAATGAGTGGGGGCCTGGTGGAGGCTGCCCCTGGTGGCGGGGGGTGGGGGTGAAAGGGGCCATGAGTGGGGGCCTGGTGGAGGCTGCCCCTGCACTGCTGGGGGCTGGGGGTGGTGGTAGACATGAGTGGGGGCCTGGTGGAGGGTGCCCCTGGTGGCTGGGGGGTGGGGGTGATAGGGGACATGAGTGGGGGCCTGGTGGAGGGTGCCCCTGCACTGCTGGGGGGGTGGGGGTGATAGGGGACATGAGTGGGGGCCTGGTGGAGGCTGCCCCTGCACTGCTGGGGGGTGGGGGTGGTGGGAGACATGAGTGGGGGCCTGGTGGAGGGTGCCCCTGGTGGCTGGGGGGTGGGTGTGATAGGGGACATGAGTGGGGGCCTGGTGGGGGCTGCCCATGGTAGCTGGGGGATGGGGGTGGGTGGGAGACATGAGTGGGGGCCTGGTGGGGGCTGCCCATGGTGGCTGGGGGGTGGGGGTGGGTGGGAGACATGAGTGGGGGCCTGGTGGGGGCTGCCCCTGGTGGCTGGGGGGTGGGTGTGGTGGTAGACATGAGTGGGGGCCTGGTGGAGGGTGCCCCTGGTGGCTGGGGGGTGGGGGTGATAGGGGACATGAGTGGGGGCCTGGTGGGGGCTGCCCATGGTGGCTGGGGGGTGGGGGTGGGTGGGAGACATGAGTGGGGGCCTGGTGGGGGCTGCCCCTGGTGGCTGGGGGGTGGGGGTGGTGGTAGACATGAGTGGGGGCCTGGTGGAGGCTGCCCCTGCACTGCTGGGGGGTGGGGGTGGTGGGAGACATGAGTGGGGGCCTGGTGGAGGGTGCCCCTGGTGGCTGGGGGGTGGGGGTGGTGGTAGACATGAGTGGGGCCCTGGTGGAGGCTGCCCCTGCACTGCTGGGGGGTGGGGGTGGTGGGAGACATGAGTGGGGGCCTGGTAGAGGGTGCCCCTGCACTGCTGGGGGGTGGTGGGAGACATGAGTGGGGGCCTGGTGGAGGGTGCCCCTGGTGGCTGGGGGGTGGGGGTGATAGGGGACATGAGTGGGGGCCTGGTGGGGGCTGCCCATGGTGGCTGGGGGGTGGAGGTGATAGGGGACATGAGTGGGGGCCTGGTGGGGGCTGCCCATGGTGGCTGGGGGTGGGGGTGGGTGGGAGACATGAGTGGGGGCCTGGTGGAAGGTGCCCCTGCACTGCTGGGGGGTGGGGGTGGTGGGAGACATGAGTGGGGGCCTGGTGGAAGGTGCCCCTGCACTGCTGGGGGGTGGGGGTGGTGGGAGACATGAGTGGGGGCCTGGTGGAGGGTGCCCCTGCACTGCTGGGGGGTGGGGGTGATAGGGGACATGAGTGGGGGCCTGGTGGAGGGTGCCCCTGGTGGCTGGGGGGTGGGGGTGATAGGGGACATGAGTGGGGTCCTGGTGGAGGGTGCCCCTGGATGTTGGGGGGTGGGGTGCAGGGGGCCATGAGTGGGGGCCTGGTGGAAGGTGCCCCTGCACTGCTGGGGGGTGGGGGTGGTGGGAGACATGAGTGGGGTCTGGTGGAGGGTGCCCCTGCACTGCTGGGGGGTGGGGGTGATAGGGGACATGAGTGGGGGCCTGGTGGGGGCTGCCCATGGTGGCTGGGGGGTGGGGGTGGGTGGGAGACATGAGTGGGGGCCTGGTGGGGGCTGCCCATGGTGGCTGGGGGGTGGCGGTGGTGGGAGACATGGGTAGGGGCCTGGTGGAGGCTGCCCCTGGTGGTGGGGGGTGGGGGTGATAGGGGCCATGAGTGGGGGCCTGGTGGATGGTGCCCCTGCACTGCTGGGGGGTGGGGGTGATAGGGGACATGAGTGGGGGCCTGGTGGAGGCTGCCCCTGCACTGCTGGGGGGTGGGGGTGGTGGGAGACATGAGTGGGGGCCTGGTGGAGGGTGCCCCTGGTGGCTGGGGGGTGGGGGTGATAGGGGACATGAGTGGGGGCCTGGTGGGGGCTGCCCATGGTGGCTGGGGGGTGGGGGTGGGTGCCAGACATGAGTGTGGGCCTGGTGGGGGCTGCCCCTGGTGGCTTGGGGGTGGGGGTGGTGGTAGACATGAGTGGGGGCCTGGTGGAGGCTGCCCCTGCACTGCTGGGGGGTGGGGGTGGTGGGAGGCATGAGTGGGGGCCTGGTGGAGGCTGCCCCTGCACTGCTGGGGGGTGGGGGTGGTGGGAGGCATGAGTGGGGGCCTGGTGGAGGGTGCCCCTGCACTGCTGGGGGGTGGGGGTGGTGGGAGACATGAGTGGGGGCCTGGTGGAGGCTGCCCCTGGTAGCGGGGAGTGGGGGTGATAGGGGCCATGAGTGGGGGCCTGGTGGTGGGTGCCCCTGGATGCTGGGGGGTGGGGGTGCAGGGGGACATGAGTGGGGGCCTGGTGGAGGGTGCCCCTGCACTGCTGGGGGGTGGGGGTGATAGGGGACATGAGTGGGGGCCTGGTGGGGGCTGCCCATGGTGGCTGGGGGGTGGGGGTGGGTGGGAGACATGAGTGGGGGCCTGGTGGGGGCTGCCCATGGCGGCTGGGGAGTGGGGGTGGGTGGGAGACATGAGTGGGGGCTTGGTGGGGGCTGCCCATGGTGGCTGGGGGGTGGGGGTGGTGGGAGACATGGTGGGGGCCTGGTGGAGGGTTCCCCTGGATGCTGGGGGGTGGGGGTGCTGGGTGACATGAGCAGGTGTGCAGGGTAGTCCCCTGGGGTGTGTGCTGCCTGCAGGGGCCGCGGAGGGTGTACAGAGAATACCTGGTTGCACACAGCCAAATCGCGTGTAGAATTTCCCGCGCACCCCTGAAATCCACGTACCCTGACAAATCGTCCACGTACCCGGCCAAATCGCGTGTGGAACTTCCTGCGCACCCCTGGAATCCATGTACACGGCCAAATCGCGTGTGGAACTTCCCGCGCACCCCTGTAATCCACGTACCCTGACAAATCGCGTGTGGAACTTCCCGCAAACCCCTGGAATCCACTTGCCCTGCCAATTCGCGTGTGAGACTTCCCGCGCACCCCGGTATACACGCACACGTATTTTTTGTCAGCGGGTGTCCGTGTTTGTGGGTACCCCTTTGCACGTCATTTGTCCTGGAGGGCCACAGTATGGGACATTCATCATGGCAGTATATAGGTGCTATTTTTTGCCGCACCTTTTGGCGCACATTTCTTACAGGCGCAGAGACGCTACCGCCTGCTTTCTTGTGGCGGTCGTGTTTGTGCCTGTGCGCTGGTTTGAGCGTGCGCTTTTTTGCCCTATTCTATTCCATGAATACGTGTTGTAGGCGAGCGTGTGGGCGTTCCGCGCACTTGTACCCTGTACTTCCCCCGTGACGCCCACATTTTGGCAAGTTGTTCCCCATTCCGAGTGTTACGCCCCGTGTTCCGCCTACTTTTGTTGCGTGCGCCGCACTATGTGCGAATTTCGCTGTGGCCTGTGCGATTTTCGCTGTGACCTGGCGCACGCAGTTAGATGGCCTGTGCGCTAACGTGCGCCGCGCACTTTATTATCGCACATTCGATGGTTTTCTCGCGCACGGCCTTCCATGAATCGATGTGCGCTGCTTTTCGTGCGATTTTCGCACTTGCACTGCGATTTTCGCTATTCCACTGCGATTCGCACATTTTTGGCCACTTGCGCCACGCTAATTATTCCATGAATCGGCCTGTAAGTCTTGTTGTGGCTTGCTCACACATGGGTAGTGTCATACCATGTACATCTAGCTTGTCTGTGGCACTAATTTCCGTTATTGGTTGCATTTCTTTATTTAACATTATTTCATTGAATTTGAAACAGCTTGCAAGAGTTGGCATTAAGACCATACAATTCACATTTATATGGGCTAATTGTTCCATAACATCTGTAGCACATGCATTATCGCCATAAAGTTCATGAATGTGTCAGGTTTTCAATATTGCTTGTGCTTCTTTAGATAGTATACCAACTCTAATACTTTTTAAGATGTTGGCATAAGTGCGATCTGCAGATTGCTGCATGTTTTATGTTAATTCTCTGTATTGGAAATATTGCCAAAGGTTGACATTTCCAATTCTGCCAACAGTTTTACAGCAGAGTTTGTGTCCTAATATTTTAAAAATAGGCTCACCTCATTTGTTTTCCTGCAAAGAGCTCTTCGTAGTTTGTTTGGAGTACTTCTTGTAAGCTGAGGTGAATCAAAGCCAACATTAGGTTGGACACCATGCTCACTTCATCTATTAGTAGCATTTTCATTTGTTTTAATACTCTGTGTAGTTCCATTGCAGCTTCTGTAGAAAGTTTGTAATAGTCTAATTTGCTTTGGTGTTCTACTGGCAGGAGTAGTAATCGGTGTAAAGTGACACCGCCTATGCTGTAGGCAGCTAAACCTGTGGGGGCAGTGACAACAGCTGACAGTTTGTTGTTTGCCCATTGTTGAAGGAACTTACTGATGATTTTGATTAGGAATGTTTTGCCAGAACCAGCTTCACCACTGATGTACAGTAGTATAGGTTTGTAATTTTGGCAGGTGCATTCTTTGTTTTCATGTTGTACACCATGTGCAATTTCATTTGTTACTTCTTGAAAAATGCTACGTTGCCCTATTGTTTAGTTTTGATTGTAGTATAGTTAAGTCTTCTTTATCGTCATACTGACACATGGTGTTTTCTACTTCTGTGATAGCTAATTCTGCCTCATTTTTTATTAGTGGTTCTCCCAGTGGTTTGTGGCTTCCTGTTACAGAAGGTTGACTACTGTCAGGGGTGTCCTTATCTAGTTGGGCCTGCAGTTCTTCTTTGTGTTGCTGTTCATTGTACCACATTGTTTTGTACTGTGTAACGTTTACATCACTTATAGTGCTTTCATTTGCTTTGAAAGCGTCTTCATATGAGTCATAGTTATCTAGTATTTCTTCTTCTTTTCTCCATGGTTTAAAGAGTTGTAGCAGGGACATGTAATATAGTTCTTTATGTTGAAGAGTCTTTAATGACAATTTGATATGATTAATTAAATTTGGTTTGGTGAGTTTTACTAAGCTGCCTTCACAGTTTGTCACTCTGTATTTACCTTTTTTTACATCAGGTTTAATATTATTTTTGTATGTGAAGTTTTGGGCTATGTGGTAAAGACACATAGTTTACAAGGTATTACTTCTGTTTGGGTAGTATGTGTCCAATAAATTGTTTTTTAAAATGTCTTGGCTGTTGGGATCATGTTTGGCTATTGTTTCTATATCTTCGTATGATTTTAGAACTATTTTTCTAGATTTAGCAGGACCAAGATTTACCATAAAATGCACTACCAGTTAGACGATCTGCTGCATCATAGGATCCACATTCTCTATGGGAGAGCATTTTTATGCCCAAGCTGTATAATTTCTGAGACACTGTTTTATCGGATGACAGGTCATTCCAGAGGTCTTGGAGCTCTGTTTATTCTGCTTTGGTTAAGTATGCTGTAACATATTGTGCAACTGCAGTGGAATTGTGTGTAATGTACTGCACATCTATGTTTGCATTCCATAAGTGGGCAATGATTGCAATGATTGCATTGTAATCATTGATATATTTTTCTTCTTCTGTTCTTTTTATGTAATATGTATTTTTAGGTGATTTACCTTTAACACTATGGGCCTCATCACGACTTCGGCGATAACCCTTAAATCCAGCGGTAGCGCTATTACCGCCGGATTTAAGGGTCCGTCGAATCAGGACTTCGGCGGATTTCGCCCCAGCTCTGAGCTGGGGGGAAATCTGCTGAAAATTCGCGCTATTACCGCCGGCGGGAAATTTGCCGGCGGTATTAGCGGCGAAGATTCCCCATTGAGCCCAATGGGGAATGGGGCATTCCCGAATGGGCTCAGTGGGGAATGGGGACTTACATTACCGCCAAACTCGTGATCCGGCGCTATTAGCACTGGGGAGTTCGGCGGTAGGGCTAATACCGCCTGCGCTAATAGTGTCACCATTACCGCACAAGTCAAGATGAGGCCCTATGTCTAACTGAATACATGAGGTTGTTCACTTGACCTGTATTTGTAACCCGTCTAGGGAAACCAAAGCGGCATTTGGTGTAGTATTTCCCTTTGTTTTTGTATTTGCGACGACAATATTTGCCACATTTGTGTCTTTGAAATTGTAAAATGTGTGCATGAAGATCACTATTTGTGGCTTCTGATGGAATTTCACAAGTGACATATTTTTCAATAAACTATAAAACAGTGGCATCACTGTCTTGACCAAATTTAGGAGCATCTTTAATGCATAAAAGCATGTGGATATGTGGTGCTCCTTTGGCTTGGTATTTCTTTCTCCAAAAGAAGTGTTGCACTTCTCCAAGGGAACGAACAGTTTTATTACAAATAAAGTGTAGCATAGCAATGAAGCGATGGTGAAAATATCTTGAAACAAAACGCCGAAACCAGTACTCTTTAGTACCACGCATATTTGCTAATAGATTTGTAATATTTGATTGTAAAACCTCATCTTTTTGTTGCACTTTTTGTAATAATTGTGTAGCTGACATATTTTGAAAGTGGGATCCTGATTTTAATGTGTGTGCAACTCCGTAACATAAAGTTGCTAGTTCACTTTCAAAGAGTAGGTGGAATATGTATTCCACATTTTGTCTAAATTTGGGATCTTCAGAATACATCCGTAATGAGCGGTATTCTGATGCTGATATTTGAAAAGGTCTATCATCGTACCTGCCTCCTTTGCCAGTAGGAAAGAGTAGAGGAAAAGCACGTGCTGATTGGTGATCCTTTTGTTTGACGCATTTGGTATGTTTCGAGTGCATCTTCTATGGCGTCATTAGAGTGCAATGGATGAATTGTATAATGCTCTAAAGTATTTGATATTGTAGCAGGATCTAGGAGCTCAATTTGACCAGCTTTTTGTTTCTCTTGAATTATTTCAGTTGTATCTTTCAAGTTTTCTTCAATATTAATTTCTTTGTAGTATTCATTATTTTCTTTAAGATATTGCAAGGCTTGTCTAACTTTATGTAAATCTACCAGCTGTTGCCATATTTTGTTGTCTTTTGTAGGTACTCCATTTACTAAGATAATTAAAGATTGCTGCATTGGACGTTGCACTCCTAGAGTGTGCACATTTTCTTTTAGATCTAATGGTAAATACACTACTTTTCCACGAATACCTTTCACTAATTCAGAGGGAGGTAATTTTGCTGTTTTTGGCTGTTTGAATTATGATGCTCTCATATAAATTAAATTGTTGTAGGGGTTTTGGTAGTGGATATAATTCCAAATTATTTGTGATAGCATGTGAAGGAGTTTGGTTGTTGTCAAGTTTTGTAGTGCAGTAACTGCAAAGTATTAAGGGGTCAGTTATTTCGTATTTGTTTTCTGCTATAAGGAAGAGAGCTAATTCAAACCATTTAGAATCTTAATTGTCTTCTATTTTGTCTGATAGGTCTACAGTTTTTGTGTTACTTTTATAAAAAGTTCTGCGGCAACATACACACACATGATTTGGTGCTTCAGCTGATGTACTTTTAAATTTTAATATTTCTTTTTTGTATGTGTGTAGTAAAAGGTTGCCATGCGTAGAATTGTTGCTAATTTGGTTTAAAGCTATTTCATTTTGTAAGTGGCTTTCACTTCCAAAATATTTTTTTCTTGATATAGTCGATTTCTACTAGTAGGTCTTTTGCTGTACCATGTAGAAGAATGTTATTTAAATTGGCTAGTGCTAAAGCAGGACTTATAATTGAATGATGTGTTGATATCCTTTTGACATCATGGAAGGTGGATTTGCAAATAGGTCCTGTAATGCTGGCCATTGAATGTCCTTGTAGTCCTGTGTACTTGGGCACTGGACAGGTATCCATATTTTGCAGTACTTTAATTTTGATTTTGTCTTTGCCTTTCACATATTGATTGAGGAATTGGCGTAAAGACTTGAACATTTTTTTGGGAATGGTACACATTGACATGCATGGCCATTTGTACACTAGACGTTCTGATTCAGTTGAATGGAGGGGTAATTCTAACTTTTCAGGGCATATTTTTGTAAAGAGTACTTCTTGTTCCATTATGGTATTATTCACGTTTAACCTCGACCACTGCTATTTATGGCAATTGTATTTGTTTGCTTTTGTTTGTACGCTTCTTCATTAAAATATGGTTCTGTGCTCGTAGTGTGATTCCATTCACCTCCGCAGATACTTAAGAAGTTCTTTCTGTTGACATTTCGCTTATTGAGAAGTCTTCTTTGTAATTTAGTTATTAGTTTTGTTAGTGGTTTCATTTTGTTTAACAGTAAAATAAATACATTTCTTTTGAGAAGAATTGCACTGTCCATCAATGCTTCTAAGATTAATTTCCTACGATAGGTTTTAAGCTTTGAACCTGATTTCTCTCCTGTTTTTATAAGATTTTGAAGGACTTTGTGACAGTATATTTTGGCTAAAATACTTTTCTTGGTATGCTTACTTTGCACTATATTAAAATTTGAAGTAGTAATTTTATCTGTACTGATAGCTGATTTTCTGTTAATTGTTTTTTGGTTTGTTTTACATTTTGATAGAGGAAGCGAAGTTGTTGTACTCGAAACTTCTTGTGTTTCACTAAATGATTGTATTAGCTGTTTTGTTTCAACTTTTTTTTACAAATTCTGCTAGAGATGGATGCTTATGTTGGACACCTTTATTTTCATTTGCTCTAATTTTGCGTTGCTTTCTACGGAGTTGTCTTTTGGTAGGCATTCTTTAGGGTCTGTTGAAAAAAATAAAGAAGATATGGGTTGGGGTGTTCTGGAATGTATGTGTGCTGTGTGCACGAGTGTTTGAGTAAGATGATAAAGATGTATGTAATGGTGTGTGATTGTGCATTGGGAACTAAAAACTGGTAGGGATAGGTATTCTTGAATTTACGTGTTACTAAACTGGGGTTCAGATGACAAAAAAAGTAAGCTAGTGGTGTGGAAAAGTACAAATAGTAAATCTAATGTATACAATTAAAACAGTTGTTTGTTCTATAATATGAAAATTGTAGTGGTTCAGTTGGCTAATTTGTGTGTACAAAAATAGAAATTTGTGGGCCGTTCTGGCTGTAAATCGCTGTTTAAGACATGGACATTTTTGGACAAAATGGTACAAAATCTCTATTTTAAGAAACCAAAATAGCTCGTATTAATGTTATAGTATATTTGATTAATAATAAAAATATTATGGTGATATTTTACTTACTTTTTTTTTTTAAATTAACAGGTAACTTCGAATTCGGCTGCTTCTTTTCAGGAAACTGGTCTTTACTGCAATTGTAAAAGCTTCAAATTAGTAACTTTGTTTGTATATAGCACTGTTTTTAATTTAGATATTGATTTTTTCAATTGAAATCCTCAGTGCCTTCTGTAAAACCATTAAACTAATTTATTCACATAAGATACATTGCATCAGTTCAGTACATATGACATGTTCTTAATGAACAAATTGTATTGAATGACTAACTGTAGCAAAAAAAAATATATATTTACTATGTCTTGTGAAATTTATAATATATTAGTGAATATCACTATTTCTGTAAGTAAACTGTTCTAGGTAATAGCGCCTCAATGTCATGTCTAATTTAAAGTAATTAAGTAAATAAATAAATAAAAACTAAAAATATGAAATTGTATAAGTATTTTTATAAAGGTTTAAACATAGATTGTGTTTGCATGCAATTTTGTTTGAAAATATGTAGTCTATATATTTCATTTACAAATTGTTAGTTTAACATGATTTGAGTGTGTGTGTATGAAGAAAGTAAAAAGTATAAAGGTTTATAAGTGATAGTTGATTTTAGGAAATTGAAAAAAGTTCAGTAAATTCATTTTACAGATTTTACAAGGTAAAAGTCTGTTTGAAAATGTGTTCATCTACTATACAGAAAATATGCATACCTGAAGTTTGTGTTCATGCATATGGATATGCATGGAGCTGCAAGTAGAAATCTTGAAGACTTGTACAGTATTTCTGGTAGATGCTGCTTGCCAATGATATGAAACTTGTACTCGGAGAGATTCAGAGTGCATTTGCAGTGCTGATCTATGATGATGCAGTTAGATGTAGAGGTCTTGAATGTGATTGGTGGATGGTCATGTGATTTTTGAGGTACATCCAATGAGGGAATGGCAGAGAGAGTGTAGTGGAAATGGTAGAAGGGCTGTTCATGTTACGATATGTCCGCGGAGATGGCGGTAGTTCGCGGACATCAGGAGTTACATCCGGGGATTTTTGGGTTCAGAAGTCATGCAAATGAGAATAAGCACTGAAAGGGATTGGTCAGGAAAGTTTAGCGGGTGTGTTGTGCCAGGAGAGAGTTTCTCAGATACTCTTTTTACTGAGAGAACAAAAGATAGCTATGGCTGTGTGTTTCAGAAAACAGATTGTTTGGATTTTAGGAGATTCGTGGATACATTGGTTGAAGGTGCATGCAGAAAGCTGTGGAGTAGGTGTAGATCTTGGATTCCCACATGTGGAAGTACACTGGCATGGAGTACGTGGAATGAAGTGGTTGGACTTGCTACCTCTCTGTGCTACTTTGGAGACAGAGCAACATCCAGACATAATTGTAATTCATTGTGGAGGGAACAGTTTAGGACATGTGACTGGAATATTTTTGCAATTTGCTATGAAAAAAGGACTTAGGAAGGTTATGGACATGTTTCCTAATTTTCAAGTGATATTTTCACGGATTGCGCAGAGACAAATGTGGCTTCGTTCTTCTTCATTTTGTCCACAAATGGAAAAAGCAAGGCGCAATGTTAATAAGGCTGTTTGTGGCTTTCTAAGAGATTTTGGCATGTCTTCTTTTCACAATGAAAATATTATGTTTTGTAGTACATACATTTTTCGCAGAGATGGAGTCCATCTTACTTATGTGGCAATCAGATTTTTCTGAGAAATGTACAAAATGCATTGCGACCTTATTTGGAATTACAACAACGATTTTGAAGTAGATGTTAAGCATTTACAATTTTTGACTTACAAACAACACCCAAAGGCTCTTTTCAGAGCCACCACTTCTTTCCAGAGAAAATTACAATGTTTGTGATGGAGTAGCAACCCAATTTTTTTAATGTTCGCGAACTGTCCGCGGACTTCTAAAAAATACCAAGAGCCCTGCTTCATTTATTTTCACTTCTATTTTTTAACTGGGAAAGGCGGCTCTGAAAAAAGCCTTATTTTTTTGGATTTTTGTAATTTTGTATTTTTTTTGGTTTTTCAGACACGACACACTAGGAGAGGATGGTAAAGGAGGGTAAAGGGGAGGACACCAACATCAGGGAAAATGAAAGAGCGAGCTGAGAGAGGAAGATGTAGAGTGGGTTTTATTTGGGTAGTGAGCAGGTCTTCTCGTGCTCTGTGACGATAGTCTCAAAAGCACTCCGAAGTCGCTCCCCCCTGCAGAGTACTGTGTCACAGTACATACATACAACTGTGACCCTCGAAAGGTAAGGGTCATCAGCATTCTGTATGGCCTGTGAGGCAGCTTGAGAAAGATGCTGTCCCACAGAGGTGGTCCTTGTGGTGACAGGATCAGAAACAGAGGATGAAGTAGAGGAAATCAACCTGCTACGTTCTTCGCAAGGTACAACCCTGCGAATAGCCCCAGAGTGAAATGACCTCAGGTGTCGCTTCATAGTAGTGGTCCCAAAGCTGTAGTTACCGTGCTTCCCACGACTGAGTATCATTTTGCACTCATTGCAGGTAACATGGTTCGCACGAGCCTTAGGACCATTCCCATGAATGGTAAATAACCGCCACACCCAAGACTCACGCCTAGTGCGGGTAGTAGGGATTTCCTCTGCCTCATTCTCATCATCCTCTTCTTCCTCCTCCGCATCCTCAGTCCTGTTCCCCTCTACAGGCCCTTGGGGAGGTGGTGGTGGTGGAGGGGGTGGTGGTGGTGCTGAAGCAGGTGCAGCACCAAGTGGCAGTTCAGCAGCCAAGGATGCCATCTCGATGATAGTGTAGTCTGCAGGTGGCAGCAAAAATCACTGTGTTCTGAAGAATAACCAGAAACACAATGGGAATAAGCTCTTGGGCGTGATCTTTTATAGGGGTGCTTGTGCGCGGTCCGCGGACATGCACACTGTGCGCGGACAGATCGAACACAAAAAAAGGATTGGAAAGTTTCAAAAGGTATATAGAAACTCAAGATTGCTATGTGGGACTTGTGGCATGGTGAGATTTTATTGAAAAATATTAAGGATTAACTGAAAATGTACTTTTAAATTGTTCGGGGACACAAACAGTGTCCCATTTCAGGACACACGATGAGCGTGGGTGCGGTCATATGATCGGTTTGCGAACTAGTCCGCGAAGGAAGCGCCTGTCCGCAGGACACCAAGTGCATGGAGATTGGTTAGCGCATGCGCATTGATGTCCTTCGGACACTGTTCGGGTTCTGAAGTAATTAAAAGTGCGTCACACGGGAAACGAACATTTCAGGACACCGCGTGTGTTCTTAGAACAGTTTGAACTTGCTAGCAAACAGTACCGGACAGGTATAGTGTTCTTTAGGACACTTTAATTTTTGTTTGTTTACGAACAATTCAGGACACCGCGTGTGTTCTTAGTACAGTTTCATGTTGCTAGCGAACACTACGAACAGTTGTACTGTTGTTCAGGACACATCATTTTCGTTTATTTACGAACATTTCAGGACACCAATTGTGTTCTTAGGACAGTTTTAAGTTGATAGCGAACATTACGGACAGATATAGTGTTCTTTAGAACACTTTAATATTTGTTTCTTTACGAACATTTCAGGACACCACGTGTGTTCTTAGAACAGTTTCAACTTGCTAGCGAACAGTACGAACAGGTGTGGTGTTCTTCAGGACACCTCCATTTTCGTTTATGTATGAACATTTCAGAACACTCGCACTGTCCGCGGACACTTTTTTTGTTTTAAAAAAAAAACGGAAACTATTCACAATACAATATAAAAATTAAACTTTATTTAACATATATTAATAATTTATGACAGAGAAGGTGAGGCAGAAACAGAAACAAAAACAGGAGAATTTGGGGTTTCAACATGATTGGTATTAGGTGAAGAAGGGATGGAAATCTCATCAAAACGTTTTGGATTATGGAGAGGGTTTGGGGATAATTCACTGGGATATGGTGAGGAGGGACAAGTACATGTGGGGCAATGGTATGACGTTTTTGTTTTAAAATGATCTTCAACAAAAGTTTTCAAATTATTAAAATTGGTCAACAGTAAATCAATTTTTTCTTTTATGTTGTCAAGCGTGTTTTCCATAACAGCTTCTTCAGAGGTAGTTTCTATTTTGTTATGCTCTGTACAAAAAAAAAATATATATATGTTAAATGTATACAAAATAATAATATTTAAATGGTTTATATTATAAAGTGTTTACCATTAGTTTCACTATCTTGTGACATTTCCTCATGTGGGAAATTGTCCTCTAGCCATTCCAGAGTACTAGACATTTCTGTGAGAAAAAAAAAAAGATAATATATTTTTTAATCTAATACAGAAAGTTTATAAATATATGAGTAAAATGAAGTACACTTACTATTTCTGGTAAAATAAGTCCTATGTATTCAGTGGGTCTGGTCTTGTTCTCAGTTCTGTTGTGTCTGTGAGGTAATTATGTTGGAAGCCAATTTATGTTCTTGTGGTATATTCCATTTCAGAACATATTGTATTTAAATGAATGGTTAGTGTGTTACATATATGGGTTACATTTCTTATGTATTACTATATATAATGTGTTTGTGTGCTGCTTTTTGAATTTGTTAAATGTTCCTATATTATGATATAACAATCAAACATATCCCACCACCCCCCCACACAGTTTTTAGGTAGTGGTACTGTTCTCCGAACATGTCCGCGAACATTAAATAAGTTGGCGGACATCACGTTCATAAGAAGAGATCTTGTCAGTTCCATATGACATGTATATAAAGTCAAAGTCATTATTGTTAAGTTGTGCTACTCCCTGAAATGTTCGTAGCGGGTGCCCTGAGGACGCTGTCCGTATTGTTCTCTGTCAAGTTGAATGTGTTCTAAGAACACCCGCGGTGTCCTCAAATGTTCGCAAATAAACAAAAAGGGGGTGTTCTGAAGACGCTTCCAAGAACACTTGCGGTGTCCGGGGAGTGTTTGTAGGGGGTGTCCTGAGGACGCTGTCAAGTTGAATGTGTCCTAAGAACGCTCGCGGTGTCCTGAAATGTTCGCAAATAAACAAAATGGGGGTGTTCTGAAGATGCTTCTAAAAACACTCGCGGAGTCCGGGGAGTGTTCATAGGGGGTGTCCTGAGGACGCTGTCCGTATTGTTCTCTGTCAAGTTGAATGTGTCCTAAGAACACTCGCGGTGTCCTGAAATGTTCGCAAATAAACAAAATGGGGGTGTTCTGAAGATGCTTCTAAAAACACTCGCGGAGTCCGGGGAGTGTTCATAGGGGGTGTCCTGAGGACGCTGTCCGTATTGTTCTCTGTCAAGTTGAATGTGTCCTAAGAACACTCGCGGTGTCCTGAAATGTTTGCAAATAAACAAGATGGTGGTGTTCTGAAGACGCTTCTAAGAACACTCGCGGTGTCCGGGGAGTGTTCGTACGGGGTGTCCTGAGGAAGCTGTCCGTATTGTTCTCTGTCAAGTTCAATGTGTTCTAAGAACACCCGTGGTGTCCTGAAATGTTCGCAAATAAACAAAATGGGGGTGTTCTGAAGACGCTTCTAAGAACACTCGCGGTGTCCGGGGAGTGTTCGTAGGGGGTGTCCTGAGGACGCTGTCCGTATTGTTCTCTGTCAAGTTGAATGTGTCCTAAGAACACTCGCGGTGTCCTGAAATGTTCGCAAATAAACAAGATGGTGGTGTTCTGAAGACGCTTCTAAGAACACTCGCGGTGTCTGGGGAGTGTTCGTAGGGGGTGTCCTGAGGACGCTGTCCGTATTGTTCTCTGTCAAGTTGAATGTGTCCTAAGAACACTCGCGGTGTCCTGAAATGTTCGCAAATAAACAAGATGGTGGTGTTCTGAAGAAGCTTCTAAGAACACTCCCGGTGTCCTGGAATGTTCGTAGGGGGTGTCCTGAGGACGCTGTCCGTATTGTTCTCTGTCAAGTTGAATGTGTCCTAAGAACACTCGCGGTGTCCTGAAATGTTTGCAAATAAACAAGATGGTGGTGTTCTGAAGACGCTTCTAAGAACACTCGCGGTGTCCGGGGAGTGTTCCTAGGGGGTGTCCTGAGGAAGCTGTCCGTATTGTTCTCTGTCAAGTTGAATGTGTTCTAGGAACACCCGCGGTGTCCTGAAATGTTCGCAAATAAACAAAATGGGGGTGTTCTGAAGACGTTTTTGAGAACACTCCCGGTGTCCTGGAATGTTCATAGGGGGTGTCCTTAGGACGCTGTCCATATTGTTCGTTGTTAAGTTGAAAGTGTTCTAAGAACTATTGCGTTGTTCTGAAATGTTCGTAGGGGGTGTCCTGAAAACGGTGTCCGTATTGTTCGCTGGCAAGTTCAAAGTGTTCTAAGAACACTCACATTGTTCGCGGACGTTAAAAGTTTCCCATAGATCATAGTTGAAATGTTTGACTCTATGGATGCCCTGGCAACAACCACCACAGCATATCACATTCATATTTGCTTATAACTTTGGGTGAAAAACAAATTTATAAGGAACAAAGGTATTAGATACTATGGATGTGATATGCTGCTATGGTTGTCCTTATTATTGTATACTTACTGTTTGGTCTAGTAATGTCCATGTTTTTCTTCTTCATTTCTGTGATAAAAGAAAATAGCATGTTAGTATTAGTATTTTGTAATGACTTATTACATTGTATAAGCAATATACTTTTATTTTTTTTCGACCCTCATATTTAGTAGAGTACAAATCAGAGTACTGTGCAATTTGCTCAGTTTCTGTATTTGTTGCTAAAATCATTGGGTCTGTGGGAGAAAAAAAAAATCCATGTTGGATTAAAAAAAACCTTTTTCTGTTATGCTACAGTTTATTTGTTTGTTTGTTTTCAGTGTTCACTTGTTGTTTCTGGCTAATGCTTTATACTTTGCTTTGTTGTATTTTTTTGGAGCAGTAACAGATTCTTAATTTGTTTTGATATTATAAAATTTTGGAGCAGTTAGATACCAATTGGCGTATTCTAACTGTCTAATTTTTTTAATATATTTTAGTGGTTTTGATTTATCTATTTGGATATTGTTAAATTTTGGGACAGTTAGATACCAATTGGCGTATTCTAACTGTGTATTTTTTGGCCTAATTTAGTGGTATTCATTTATCTGATTAGTTGTTGTAGAATCTTTGAGCTATTAGATAGCTTTTGGAGTATTCTAACAGTTTATATTTTTTAACACAAATGTACTTAAAGGTTTAAATACAGTTTATTTATCAAATTTTGGTTTTAAGAACATCAAATAAGCGTTTGTAAGATTTGCTGGTAATCTCTGCTTTAGAGTAATGGTACTATCATTACATTCAAACCATCCACATTTGTTTTTTATATATGCCGTGTAGTGACCTGAATTGGTTGTGGCTCCTGCATGGTAGATTATACCTATTGTTGTGAAGGTTTTCTTACCAAGTGATATTTGACTATGTGTGAATCCAGTCAGCTTGCAGTTGTTTTTGGTACATCTGCATTGTAACGTAGAAGCATTAGTATTACGTATTTACTATGTGTTTGTATTACTAACGTGGAGCGATTTTCTGAATTGCAGGTAGATGCAAACCATGGTTTGCATTTTGTACAAGTTGCTGAAATGGAATGGATTCACAATTTGGTATTGATATATATATGAAGCGTTCATTGGGAATTTCTTCTTGTGTCACATTGTTGCACAGAGTGCATGTATGTTTCCACATGTATGAAATCTGGAAGATTTCCTTTATAGGTATGTTTTTGTTTTCCAGTACTTGTAGTAAGAACATTAAAAATTCTTGTGGATCTTCCTGTGAGTTTATAGTGAATTTCACCATTCCAGCACAGTAGTCCAATTCTTGTCTTATTCCATAAACACTATGAGGCCGATTCATGGAATAAATAGCGCGGCGCAAGTGGGCAAAAACGTGCGAATCGCAGTGGAATAGCGAAAATCGCAGTGCAATAGCGAAAATCGCACGAAAAGCAGCGCACGTCGATTCATGGAAGGCCGTGCGCGAGAAAACCAGCGGATGTGCGATAAAAAAGTGCGCGGCGCACGTTGGCGCACGTTGGCGCACAGGCCATCTAACAGCGTGCGCCAGGTCACAGCGAAAATCGCACAGGCCACAGCGAAATTCGCACATAGCGCGGCGCACGCAATAAAAGTAGGCGGAACACGGGCGTAACACTCGGAATGGGGAACAACTTGCCAAAACGTGGGCGTCACGGGGGAAGTACAGGGCACAAGTGCGCGGAACGCCCACACGCTCGCCTACAACACGTATTCATGGAATAGAATAGGGGAAAAAAGCGCACGCTCAAACCAGCGCACAGGCACAAACACGACCGCCACAAGAAAGGAGGCGGTAGCGTCTCTGCGGCTGTAAGAAATGTGCGCCAAAAGGTGCGCCAACAAATAGCACCTATATACTGCCATGATGAATGTCCCATACTTTGGCCCTCCAGGAAAAATGACGTGCAAAGGGGTACCCACAAACACGGACACCCGCTGACAAAAAATACGTGTGCATGTATACCGGGGTGCGCGGGAAGTGTCACACGCGATTTGCAGGGTACGTGCATCACAGGGGTTCGCGTGAAGTTATTCACGCGATCGGGCCTGGGGGAGCGGGCTACGTGTATTACAGGGGTTCGCGTGAAGTTCCTCACGCGATCGGGTCTGGGGGAGCGGGCTACGTGTATTACAGGGGTTCGCGTGAAGTTCCTCACGCGATCGGGCCTGGGGGAGCGGGCTACGTGTATTACAGGGGTTCGCGTGAAGTTCCTCACGCGATCGGGCCTGGGGGAGCGGGCTACGTGTATT
This sequence comes from Ambystoma mexicanum, assembly GCF_040938575.1. NCBI lineage: Eukaryota > Metazoa > Chordata > Amphibia > Caudata > Ambystomatidae > Ambystoma > Ambystoma mexicanum. Next base: position 1,134,317,892 of record NC_090922.1, read on the forward strand.
ACAGGGGTTCGCGTGAAGTTCCTCACGCGATCGGGCCTGGGGGAGCGGGCTACGTGTATTACAGGGGTTCGCGTGAAGTTCCTCACGCGATCGGGCCTGGGGGAGCGGGCTACGTGTATTTCAGGGGTTCGCGTGAAGTTCCAGACGCGATCGGGCCTGGGGGAGCGGGCTACGTGTATTACAGGGGTTCGCGTGAAGTTCCTCACGCGTTCGGGCCTGGGGGAGCGTGCTACGTGTATTTCAGGGGTTCGCGTGAAGTTTCACACGCGAATAGCCTGGGCGCGTGAATTTGAGGGGTGCGCGGGAAGTTCCACACGCGATCGGGCCTGGGGGAGCGGGCTACGTGTATTACAGGGGATCGCGTGAAGTTCCTCACGCGATCGGGCCTGGGGGAGCGTGCTACGTGTATTTCAGGGGTTCGCGTGAAGTTTCACACGCGAATAGCCTGGGCGCGTGAATTTGAGGGGTGCGCGGGAAGTTCCTCACGCGATCGGGCCTGGGGGAGCGTGCTACGTGTATTACAGGGGTTCGCGGGAAGTTCCACACGCGAATAGCCTGGGCGCGTGTATTTCAGGGGTTCGCGGGAAGTTCCACACGCGAATAGGCTGGGCGCGTGTATTTCAGGGGTGCGCGGGAAGTTCCACACGCGAATAGCCTGGGCGCGTGTATTTCAGGGGTGCGCGGGAAGTTCCACACGCGAATAGCCTGGGCGCGTGTATTTCAGGGGTTCGTGGGAAGTACCACACGCGAATAGCCTGGGCGCGTGAATTTGAGGGGTGCGCGGGAAGTTCCTCACGCGATCGGGCCTGGGGGAGCGGGCTACGTGTATTTCAGGGGTTCGCGTGAAGTTTCACACGCGAATAGCCTGGGCGCGTGAATTTGAGGGGTGCGCGGGAAGTTCCTCACGCGATCGGGCCTGGGGGAGCGGGCTACGTGTATTTCAGGGGTTCACGTGAAGTTTCACACGCGAATAGCCTGGGCGCGTGAATTTGAGGGGTGCGCGGGAAGTTCCTCACGCGATCGGGCCTGGGGGAGCGGGCTACGTGTATTACAGGGGTTAGCGGGAAGTTCCACACGCGAATAGCCTGGGCGCGTGTATTTCAGGGGTTCGCGGGAAGTTCCACACGCGAATAGCCTGGGCGCGTGTATTTCAGGGGTGCGCGGGAAGTTCCACACGCGAATAGCCTGGGCGCGTGTATTTCAGGGGTGCGCGGGAATTTCCACACGCGAATAGCCTGGGCGCGTGTATTTCAGGGGTTCGCGGGAAGTTCCACACGCGAATAGCCTGGGCGCGTGAATTTGAGGGGTGCGCGGGAAGTTCCACACGCGAATAGCCTGGGCGCGTGTATTTCAGGGGTTCGCGGGAAGTTTTACACGCGAATAGCCTGGGCGCGTGTATTTCAGGGGTGCGCGGGAAGTTTTACACGCGAATAGCCTGGGCGCGTGTATTTCAGGGGTGCGCGGGAAGTTTTACACGCGATTTCTGCACGGTACGTGTATTTCAGGGGTGCCGGGGAGTCCCACATGTGATTTGACAGTGTGGGTCCTCCCAGGTGTACCCTGTACACCCTCCACGGCCCATGCAGGCAGCCCACACCACAGGGGACTACCCTGCATCCCTGGTCATGTCCCGCAGGCAGCCCACCCAACATGGGCATGCCCCCCAGCAAAGGTACATGTCTCCTTGAACTAATGAACACCAACACATGTCCCCTTGCACCCCCACCCCCCAGCACTGTGGGGCACATGCCAGCAGGCCCCCACCCATGTCCAACTCATGTCTCCCACCACCCCCACCCCCCAGCACTGTGGGGCACCTGCCAGTAGGCCCCCACCCATGTCCAACTCATGTCTCCCACCGCCCCCACCCCCCAGCACTGTGGGGCACCTGCCAGTAGGCCCCCACCCATGTCCAACTCATGTCTCCCACCACCCCCACCCCCCAGCCACCAGGGTCACCCTCCACCAGGGCCCCACTCATGTCTCCCACCACCCCCACCCCCCAGCACTGTGGGGCACCTGCCAGCAGGCCCCCACCCATGTCCAACTCATGTCCCCCACCACCCCCACCCCCAGCACTGTGGGGCACCTGCCAGTAGGCCCCCACCCATGTCCAACTCATGTCTCCCACCACCCCACCCCCCAGCCACCAGGGTCACCCTCCACCAGGGCCCCACTCATGTCTCCCACCACCCCCACACCCCAGCAGTGCAGGGTCACCCTCCACCAGGGCCCCACTCATGTCTCCCACCACCCCCACACCCCAGCAGTGCAGGGTCACCCTCCACCAGGCCCCCACTCATGTCTACCACCACCCCCACCCCCCAGCCACCAGGGTCACCCTCCACCAGGCCCCCACTCATGTCTACCACCACCCCCACCCCCCAGCCACCAGGGTCACCCTCCACCAGGCCCCCACTCATGTCACCCACCACCCCCACACCCCAGCAGTGCAGGGTCACCCTCCACCAGGCCCCCACTCATGTCACCCACCACCCCCACAACCCCAGCAGTGCAGGGTCACCCTCCACCAGGCCCCCACTCATGTCTACCACCACCCCCACCCCCCAGCCACCAGGGTCACCCTCCACCAGGCCCCCACTCATGTCACCCACCACCCCCACACCCCAGCAGTGCAGGGTCACCCTCCACCAGGGTCCCACTCATGTCTCCCACCACCCCCCAGCACTGTGGGGCACCTGCCAGCAGGCCCCCACCCATGTCCAACTCATGTCTCCCACCACCCCCACCCCCCAGCACTGTGGGGCACCTGCCAGCAGGCCCCCACCCATGTCCAACTCATGTCACCCACCACCCCCACACCCCAGCAGTGCAGGGTCACCCTCCACCAGGCCCCCACTCATGTCTACCACCACCCCCATCCCCCAGCAGTGCAGGGTCACCCTCCACCAGGGCCCCACTCATGTCTCCCACCACCCCCACACCCCAGCAGTGCAGGGTCACCCTCCACCAGGCCCCCACTCATGTCTACCACCACCCCCACCCCCCAGCCACCAGGGTCACCCTCCACCAGGCCCCCACTCATGTCCCCTATCACCCCCACCCCCCAGCCACCAGGGTCACCCTCCACCAGGCCCCCACTCATGTCTCCCATCACCCCCACACCCCAGCAGTGCAGGGTCACCCTCCACCAGGCCCCCACTCATGTCTCCCACCACCCCCACCCCCCAGCCACCAGGGGCACCCTCCACCAGGCCCCCACTCATGTCACCCACCACCCCCACCCCCCAGCCACCAGGGGCAGCCTCCACCAGGTCCTCACAATCCCCAATCATGTGCGTAATGGTCAGCCTCCACAGCCAAAAAGCCCTACCAAGTAACCCATTCACCCACATGGAAATGGAAATCACATGTTACACCCCCAATGTACATGAAGCAAATGAACCCATGTCCGTCACACACATATTTTCAAATTGAATGGGAAAACACACAACATAACATGCATGAAACCAATGAGATGAAACCACACAGTGAACAATGGAAAAAAAAATGTATTGAAAAAAATACAAATGCCAAAGAAAGAAAACTAACTACAATGTAAATGTGAAAAAATAGGCTGCATGTCCGCATAAAAACACAAAACTAGAAAATCTAATCCAAAAAATTATGTCCAAAGTGAAATGTAAAAACTCTCCATGCAACAAAGAACTATGTACAAAAATAACAAGGGTCCATCATCACAACTGAACTAAGGAAACCTCCTAAAAAACCTACCTAAATATCAACTATATACAAAAAGTGGAGCAGTGTCCGTCGACTCCAAATAATAATAAGAACGAAAGGAAACCTAAAACTAAAGAACTATATACAAAGGCGGCGGGCAAGTCCAGCGGCTCACTCTGTGGTGTTCCGGGCCAGGGCATCATCGAACTCCTGTTCGATGTCCCGGAGGCAGTCCAGTTCCATGGCCCCGAGGGTCCGCAGGGACGACGCCGTGTCCTCCTCCAACCCCCTGCGGATTGCCTCGAGGCACTCGGCCCGCCTCAGGGCCCTCCGCATGGAGTTCTCCGCCCTGACCATTGTGAGCCGCGCCTCTTCCGCCCGCCGCCGCTCCGCACCTATGGCGTGGCCCAACCGCTGCCACACGGAAGACACTCTCTGTCCTGGGTCCTCCTGCCCTCCGGCAGATGCCTGCCCCTCCGATGTCGAAGGCCCCGAGCCTTCATGGCTCCCACCATCTTGCTGCTGCTGCTGCTCTGCCTCTGCCCGTGCACTGCCTCCTGCTGCCTGGACATCCTCCGCCGGCTGGGGTGCACCTGTTGATGTGGCCACCCCTGCTGGACGTCCGACTCCCGACTGTGGCAGGGATGCCTCCTCCACCAGCCTGGCCGCACTGTCAGAGGCAGCTCCACAGGGCACCCAGGTGACTGATGGGTGGGAAGATGGCACAGAAGACGACTGGCGCGTAGGGGGTCCAGTTGAGGAGGGGGTCGGAGCAAGCCCCATCAGACAGCGGAATCCGGCCTGGGTGACCTGTCCCAGCAGGCTGACGTGGTCAACGAGCCATTCGAGATGACGTGCAGTCTCTCCATGAAAAGACTGCAGGTCACCTCGCATGGCCCGTTGACGCAACGCCACACCAGCCAGGACAGGCTCAACCCGGACCTGGATGGCCACGTCCGCAGGCAGAGGAAGGCCAGTTGACGTCAGCTCATCCCCTGCCTGAAAACGGGTCTGGACGTAGGCATCCCTGCTGGTGCAAGATGATGCAGGGACAGGATCGGGGACAGGATTGCACACAGGCACCTCCGCGGCCGCCTGTGCTGCCTCCTGTCCCTGGTCCTGCACTGCACCACTAGCACCAGTGGGATCCCCACCTCCAGACCCTGTCTCTGGTGCTTGCGCGGCCCCCTCCTCCACCAAACCCCCCACCAACCTGGATGACTCCGTGCCATCTTCCCCTGTTGGGCCCTGTGGGGTCCCAGCTGCCCCTTCTGCTGCCGAGGAGTCCAACTGCAACCTCCGCCTCTTGGACCTCCCCCCGGCAGCTGCGGCCTGGGACGCGGCACCGGACTCCTCACTCCCCGACGAGATGACAACACGGGAGGGGAGCCGGGCCTTGCGTCTCCGGCTGGCGGTCGGATCCCCGCCGCTGTGCTCCACAGCACCTTCTCCGCCCTCTTCATCAGTTGACGCTGCAGACAGGGAGAAACAAAACACAGGCATCAGGGCACTGTACAATGGACACATACACGCATGACAGTTGCACATGAGTGGCATTGGCAAACCTCAGACATGTCATCACAATCCCCAACACACATGTCATTGCAACTGGCACACATGAGCCATACCACAGCCATATCGCAACTGCCACCACCATCCCTACACATACAACAGCATCAGCAGCCAAAGGGGAGCCATACATCACATGCAACACAGGAAGTGCACCACACATGTACACACACCACCACACTTGCATGCATGTCTACACCTCTGCCAAGTGTCGCACTGTTCAGACGGGCATCCATGTCACATCTGCCAATCAGGCTTCCACATACCGCTGTCACATGCATCCATGTAGCATCACTGTTGCACCTTTGACAAATACACACACATGCACATGTACACAGTGCTCATACATGCAGCCGAAAACAACATACATGCCTGACATCACGGACATGTCTACTTACATACACATTCATCCAAACATGTGTGCACGCACAACTGCATTTGCCATGCAAGCCCACACACACAAGCACCATCCATGTCTCACACATTACAGCCCTCGCATGTGTCAGCCCCACGGCCCTGTACACCCCCACCCATACTCCACCCCATACAAACAGATGTGCAACCGGCACAATGGGGAATGATCACCACACGCCCTGCTCACAACCAGGATGCATGTACACTCACCGCTCGACTCCAGACGGCTCTGCTTCTCTAGGACCTGGACGTGGAGCGCTGGGGATATGCGTTCCAGGACCCCCATCTGTTCTTCCGACAAGTGGCCCCGGCGCCCCTTGGCATCCGCTGCCTTCAAGAGGCGCCGGGCCTTGTTCAGGGTCCTGGACCTGAAGTCCTCCCAGCGCTTCCTGACATGTTGTAAGTCCCGGACTGCCACCCCCTCCGCGTTGATGGCAGTCACGATGTCAGTCCAGATCCGAGTCCGTCTTTCCTTGTCGGCGCGGGAACTTCCAAAGAGGGCATCATACTGCCCCAGGACTTGCTCCACCAGGACACCAACTTCGGTGGCACTGAAGCTGGTGCCCCTCTGCCTCTCTGGCCGGGGGTTGTCAGTGGTCACAGATGGTGTTAGCCCCGACATGACAACCCCAGAGGCAGGAGTGGGTGGGCAACTGGGTCCTGGGGCTGGGCTGTGGAGCGATGGAATTCCAGTCGGGAGTCTTCTGTTCCAGCAGGGGTGGTCACAGCAACAGCACCCCTGGCTGATGTGCAGGCAGCAAATGGCAGTGCACGTGGGCAGCAGGCAGTCAGGCAGCAGCAGATAGCAGGTGGGAGCGTGCTCGGGGCTCTGGGGGGCAGTAATTCGGCCTTCTGGGCAGGAGCGTGGTCTCCCGTGTGCTCACGCGTGGCCAGCTTGGTACGGAGTGAATTGGCACGTGAAAATCCTGCACGTCAGCGTGAAAACCGAGGAAAGGCCCTTAGCGCGTAAGCGCGTCAGCACGCATGCGCGATTCCATTGGACCAAAGGCCTTCAGCGCCTAGGCGCGTCTGTGACGTGACCCGCACGGGTGTTTCCCACACAGCACGTGATGACAGAGCACACGTGGAAAGACTGCACGTCAGAATCTCATTGCGTGTGATTGGTGAAAATGGCCGTACACCGGGATACAGGTGCGCTGACGTACTTGCGTGTGTAAGTGTCCGCGCACACCTCATATACACGTACATAGGCCAATCGCGTGTACACGCACTTTTGTCCAATTACACGCGATGAGACTCTGACGTGCAGTCTTTCCACGTGTGCTCTGTCATCACGTGCTGTGTGGGAAACACCCGTGCGGGTCACGTCACATACGCGCCTACGCGCTGAGGGCCTTTGGTCCAATGGAATCGCGTATGCGTGCTGACGCGCTTACGCGCTAAGGGCCTTTCCTCGGTTTTCACGCTGACGTGCAGGATTTTCACGTGCCAATTCACTCCGTACCAAGCTGGCCACGCGTGAGCACACGGGAGACCACGCTCCTGCCCAGAAGGCCGAATTACTGCCCCCCAGAGCCCCGAGCACGCTCCCACCTGCTATCTGCTGCTGCCTGACTGCCTGCTGCCCACGTGCACTGCCATTTGCTGCCTGCACATCAGCCAGGGGTGCTGTTGCTGTGACCACCCCTGCTGGAACAGAAGACTCCCGACTGGAATTCCATCGCTCCACAGCCCAGCCCCAGGACCCAGTTGCCCACCCACTCCTGCCTCTGGGGTTGTCATGTCGGGGCTAACACCATCTGTGACCACTGACAACCCCCGGCCAGAGAGGCAGAGGGGCACCAGCTTCAGTGCCACCGAAGTTGGTGTCCTGGTGGAGCAAGTCCTGGGGCAGTATGATGCCCTCTTTGGAAGTTCCCGCGCCGACAAGGAAGGACGGACTCGGATCTGGACTGACATCGTGACTGCCATCAACGCGGAGGGGGTGGCAGTCCGGGACTTACAACATGTCAGGAAGCGCTGGGAGGACTTCAGGTCCAGGACCCTGAACAAGGCCCGCCGCCTCTTGAAGGCAGCGGATGCCAAGGGGCGCCGGGGCCACTTGTCGGAAGAACAGATGGGGGTCCTGGAACGCATATCCCCAGCGCTCCACGTCCAGGTCCTAGAGAAGCAGAGCCGTCTGGAGTCGAGCGGTGAGTGTACATGCATCCTGGTTGTGAGCAGGGCGTGTGGTGATCATTCCCCATTGTGCCGGTTGCACATCTGTTTGTATGGGGTGGAGTATGGGTGGGGGTGTACAGGGCCGTGGGGCTGACACATGCGAGGGCTGTAATGTGTGAGACATGGATGGTGCTTGTGTGTGTGGGCTTGCATGGCAAATGCAGTTGTGCGTGCACACATGTTTGGATGAATGTGTATGTAAGTAGACATGTCCGTGATGTCAGGCATGTATGTTGTTTTCGGCTGCATGTATGAGCACTGTGTACATGTGCATGTGTGTGTATTTGTCAAAGGTGCAACAGTGATGCTACATGGATGCATGTGACAGCGGTATGTGGAAGCCTGATTGGCAGATGTGACATGGATGCCCGTCTGAACAGTGCGACACTTGGCAGAGGTGTAGACATGCATGCAAGTGTGGTGGTGTGTGTACATGTGTGGTGCACTTCCTGTGTTGCATGTGATGTATGGCTCCCCTTTGGCTGCTGATGCTGTTGTATGTGTAGGGATGGTGGTGGCAGTTGCGATATGGCTGTGGTATGGCTCATGTGTGCCAGTTGCAATGACATGTGTGTTGGGGATTGTGATGACATGTCTGAGGTTTGCCAATGCCACTCATGTGCAACTGTCATGCGTGTATGTGTCCATTGTACAGTGCCCTGATGCCTGTGTTTTGTTTCTCCCTGTCTGCAGCGTCAACTGATGAAGAGGGCGGAGAAGGTGCTGTGGAGCACAGCGGCGGGGATCCGACCGCCAGCCGGAGATGCAAGGCCCGGCTCCCCTCCCGTGTTGTCATCTCGTCGGGGAGTGAGGAGTCCGGTGCCGCGTCCCAGGCCGCAGCTGCCGGGGGGAGGTCCAAGAGGCGGAGGTTGCAGTTGGACTCCTCGGCAGCAGAAGGGGCAGCTGGGACCCCACAGGGCCCAACAGGGGAAGATGGCACGGAGTCATCCAGGTTGGTGGGGGGTCTGGTGGAGGAGGAGGCCGTGCAAGCACCAGAGACGGGGTCTGGAGGTGGGGATCCCACTGGTGCTAGTGGTGCAGTCCAGGACCAGGGACAGGAGGCAGCACAGGCGGCCGCGGAGGTGCCTGTGTGCAATCCTGTCCCAGATCCTGTCCCTGCATCATCTTGCACCAGCAGGGATGCCTACGTCCAGACCCGTTTTCAGGCAGGGGATGAGCTGACGTCAACTGGCCTTCCTCTGCCTGCGGACGTGGCTATCCAGGTCCGGATTGAGCCTGTCCTGGCTGGTGTGGCGTTGCGTCAACGGGCCATGCGAGGTGACCTGCAGTCTTTTCATGGAGAGACTGCACGTCATCTCGAATGGCTCGTTGACCACGTCAGCCTGCTGGGACAGGTCACCCAGACCGAATTCCTCCGTCTGATGGGGCTTGTTCCGACCCCCTCCTCAACTGGACCCCCTACGCGCCAGTCGTCCTCTGTGCCATCTTCCCACCCATCAGTCACCTGGGTGCCCTGTGGAGCTGCCTCTGACAGTGCGGCCAGGCTGGTGGAGGAGGCATCCCTGCCACAGTCGGGAGTCGGACGTCCAGCAGGGGTGGCCACATCAACAACTGCACCCCAGCCGGCGGAGGATGTGCAGGCAGCAGGAGGCAGTGCACGGGCAGAGGCAGAGCAGCAGCAGCAGCAAGATGGTGGGAGCCATGAAGGCTCGGGGCCTTCGACATCGGAGGGGCAGGCATCGGCCGGAGGGCAGGAGGACCCAGGACAGAAAGTGTCTTCCGTGTGGCAGCGGTTGGGCCACGCCATAGGTGCGGAGCGGCGGCGGGCGGAAGAGGCGCGGCTCACAATGGTCAGGGCGGAGAACTCCATGCGGAGGGCCCTGAGGCGGGCCGAGTGCCTCGAGGCAATCCGCAGGGGGTTGGAGGAGGACACGGCGTTGTCCCTGCGGACCCTCGGGGCCATGGAACTGGACCGCCTCCGGGACATCGAACAGGAGTTCGATGATGCCCTGGCCCGGAACACCACAGAGTGAGCCGCTGGACTTGCCCGCCGCCTTTGTATATAGTTCTTTAGTTTTAGGTTTCCTTTGTTTTTTCTTATGATTTGGAGTCGACGGACACTGCTCCACTTTTTGTATATAGTTGATATTTAGGTAGGTTTTTTAGGAGGTTTCCTTAGTTCTGTTGTGATGATGGACCCTTGTTATTTTTGTACATAGTTCTTTGTTGCACGGAGAGTTTTGACATTTCACTTTGGACAACATTTTTTGGATTAGATTTTCTAGTTTTGTGTTTTTATGCGGACATGCAGCTTCTTTTTTCACATTTACATTGTAGTTAGTTTTCTTTCTTTAGCATTCGTATTTTTTTCTAATACATTTTTTTTTACATTGTTCACTTTGTGGTTTCATCTCATTGGTTTCATGCATGTCATGTTGTGTGTTTTCCCATTCAATTGGAAAATATGTGTGTGACGGACATGGGTTCTTTTGCTTCATGAACATTGGGGGTGTAACATGTGATTTCCATTTCCATGTGGGTGAATGGGTTACTTGGTAGGGCTTTTTGGCTGTGGAGGCTGACCATTACGCACATTGTGAGGACCTGGTGGGGGCTGCACATGGTGGCAGGGGACTGGGGGTGGTGGGAGACATGAGTGGGGGCCTGGTGGAGGGTGACCCTGGTGGCTGGGGGGTGGGGGTGGTGGGAGACATGAGTGGGGGCCTGGTGGAGGCTGCCCCTGCACTGCTGGGGGGTGGGGGTGGTGGGAGACATGAGTGGGGGCCTGGTGGAGGGTGTCCCTGGTGGCTGGGGGGTGGGGGTGGTGGGTGACATGAGTGGGGGCCTGGTGGAGGCTGCCCCTGCACTGCTGGGGGGTGGGGGTGCAGGGGGACATGAGTGGGGGCCTGGTGGAGGGTGCCCCTGGTGGCGGGGGGTGGGGGTGATAGGGGACATGAGTGGGGGCCTGGTGGAGGCTGCCCCTGCACTGCTGGAGGGTGGGGGTGGTGGGAGACATGAGTGGGGGCCTGGTGGAGGGTGACCCTGGTGGCTGGGGGGTGGGGGTGGTGGGTGACATGAGTGGGGGCCTGGTGGAGGGTGACCCTGGTGGCTGGGGGGTGGGGGTGGTGGGTGACATGAGTGGGGGCCTGGTGGAGGGTGACCCTGGTGGCTGGGGGGTGGGGGTGGTGGGAGACATGAGTGGGGGCCTGGTGGAGGGTGCCCCTGGTGGCGGGGGGGTGGGGGTGATAGGGGACATGAGTGGGGGCCTGGTGGAGGCTGCCCCTGCACTGCTGGGGGGTGGGGGTGGTGGGAGACATGAGTGGGGGCCTGGTGGAGGCTGCCCCTGCACTGCTGGGGGGTGGGGGTGGTGGGAGACATGAGTGGGGGCCTGGTGGAGGCTGCCCCTGCACTGCTGGGGGGTGGGGGTGGTGGGAGACATGAGTGGGGGCCTGGTGGAGGCTGCCCCTGCACTGCTGGGGGGTGGGGGTGGTGGGAGACATGAGTGGGGGCCTGGTGGAGGCTGCCCCTGCACTGCTGGGGGGTGGGGGTGGTGGGTGACATGAGTGGGGGCCTGGTGGAGGGTGACCCTGGTGGCTGGGGGGTGGGGGTGGTGGGAGACATGAGTGGGGGCCTGGTGGAGGGTGCCCCTGGTGGCGGGGGGGGTGGGGGTGATAGGGGACATGAGTGGGGGCCTGGTGGAGGCTGCCCCTGCACTGCTGGGGGGTGGGGGTGGTGGGAGACATGAGTGGGGGCCTGGTGGAGGCTGCCCCTGCACTGCTGGGGGGTGGGGGTGGTGGGAGACATGAGTGGGGGCCTGGTGGAGGCTGCCCCTGCACTGCTGGGGGGTGGGGGTGGTGGGAGACATGAGTGGGGGCCTGGTGGAGGCTGCCCCTGCACTGCTGGGGGGTGGGGGTGGTGGGAGACATGAGTGGGGGCCTGGTGGAGGCTGCCCCTGCACTGCTGGGGGGTGGGGGTGGTGGGAGACATGAGTGGGGGCCTGGTGGAGGCTGCCCCTGCACTGCTGGGGGGTGGGGGTGGTGGGAGACATGAGTGGGGGCCTGGTGGAGGGTGACCCTGGTGGCTGGGGGGTGGGGGTGGCGGGTGACATGAGTGGGGGCCTGGTGGAGGGTGTCCCTGGTGGCTGGGGGGTGGGGGTGGTGGGAGACATGAGTGGGGGCCTGGTGGAGGCTGCCCCTGCACTGCTGGGGGGTGGGGGTGGTGGGTGACATGAGTGGGGGCCTGGTGGAGGGTGACCCTGGTGGCTGGGGGGTGGGGGTGGTGGGAGACATGAGTGGGGGCCTGGTGGAGGGTGCCCCTGGTGGCGGGGGGGTGGGGGTGATAGGGGACATGAGTGGGGGCCTGGTGGAGGCTGCCCCTGCACTGCTGGGGGGTGGGGGTGGTGGGAGACATGAGTGGGGGCCTGGTGGAGGCTGCCCCTGCACTGCTGGGGGGTGGGGGTGGTGGGAGACATGAGTGGGGGCCTGGTGGAGGCTGCCCCTGCACTGCTGGGGGGTGGGGGTGGTGGGAGACATGAGTGGGGGCCTGGTGGAGGCTGCCCCTGCACTGCTGGGGGGTGGGGGTGGTGGGAGACATGAGTGGGGGCCTGGTGGAGGCTGCCCCTGCACTGCTGGGGGGTGGGGGTGGTGGGAGACATGAGTGGGGGCCTGGTGGAGGGTGACCCTGGTGGCTGGGGGGTGGGGGTGGTGGGAGACATGAGTGGGGGCCTGGTGGAGGCTGCCCCTGCACTGCTGGGGGGTGGGGGTGGTGGGAGACATGAGTGGGGGCCTGGTGGAGGCTGCCCCTGCACTGCTGGGGGGTGGGGGTGGTGGGAGACATGAGTGGGGGCCTGGTGGAGGGTGACCCTGGTGGCTGGGGGGTGGGGGTGGTGGGTGACATGAGTGGGGGCCTGGTGGAGGGTGACCCTGGTGGCTGGGGGGTGGGGGTGGTGGGAGACATGAGTGGGGGCCTGGTGGAGGGTGCCCCTGGTGGCGGGGGGTGGGGGTGATAGGGGACATGAGTGGGGGCCTGGTGGAGGCTGCCCCTGCACTGCTGGGGGGTGGGGGTGGTGGGAGACATGAGTGGGGGCCTGGTGGAGGGTGTCCCTGGTGGCTGGGGGGTGGGGGTGGTGGGTGACATGAGTGGGGGCCTGGTGGAGGCTGCCCCTGCACTGCTGGGGGGTGGGGGTGCAGGGGGACATGAGCAGGTGTGCAGGGTAGTCCCCTGTTTTGTGGGCTGCCTGCAGGGGCTGTGGAGGGTGTACAGGGAACACCTGTGAGGACCCACCCAGCCTAATTGCGTGTGATAATTCCCGCACACCCCTGTAATACACGTACCTGGCCACATTGCATGTGAGAATTCCCGCGCACCCCTGTAATACACGTACCCTGGCCAATCGCGTGTAGAACTTCCCACGCACCCCTGTAATACACGTACCAAGCCAAATCGCGTGTGATAATTCCCACGCACCCCTGTAATACACGTACCTGGCCAAATCGCATGTGAGAATTCCCGCGCACCCCTGTAATACACGTACCCAGCCGAATCGCGTGTAGAACTTCCCGTGTACCCCTGTAATACACGTACCCAGCCAAATCGCGTGTGATAATTCCCACATACCCCTGTAATACACGTACCCTGGCCAATCGCGTGTACAACTTCCCACGCACCCCTGTAATACACGTACCAAGCCAAATCGCGTGTGATGATTCCCACGCACCCCTGTAATACACGTACCTGGCCAAATCGCATGTGAGAATTCCCGCGCACCCCTGTAATACACGTACCCAGCCGAATCGCGTGTAGAACTTCCCGTGTACCCCTGTAATACACCTACCCAGCCAAATCGCGTGTGATAATTCCCGCGCACCCCTGGAATACACGTACCCAGCCAAATCGCGTGTGATAATTCCCGCGCACCCCTGGAATACACGTACCCAGCCAAATCGCGTGTGATAATTCCTGCGCACCCCTGTAATATACGTACCCAGCCAAATCGCGTGTGATAATTCCTGCGTACCCCTGTGATACACGTGCCCTGGCTAATCGCGTGTAAAACTTCACGCGTACCCCTGATATGCACGTTACCCGCTTTGCGTTCCTTGTTTGGCAGCCCTGTGGACTGGTCCAGGGTTAGCGCTGCCCTTTGCGATGATTTAGCGATTTTGATGGCTTTTCCTTGCGCGAGGGCGTTCTTGGGGGCGTTACTGGCGCTGCTGCAGGGTCGCTGCGATACTCTGCGCCACGGCTGGTTTGGGAGCCTGAAATCCATGAATACGCTGTGCGCGGAAATCGGTTTTAGCGCACGTGCCTGGCGCAGTCAATCGCACGCGGACACTCTGCGCCAGCCGCTTGCGACACTTTTCTGCGAAATTCTATGAATTACCCTGTAAGTGTTGTCAGGATTGTTTGTTGCATTTCTGTGAAGGAATAACATTTGCAAACAAAATTGGCCTGCTCCATTTAAGTGAATGTGTTCAACAATTGGTGGCAATTGGAATAGAACATTGATTGCTACATTTGCATAGCAATTTACACAGTTGAATTGGAACATTTGAATGAACCAGACAGTTCTGTGTCTGACTCATTTGATGGAAGTGCAAGTAGTTTCTTTGAAGAGGTAGTTGTCTTTGTTTGTGCAGTTGTGTAGGCATTTGTCTTTTTAGTACATCCTTTTTTGGTTGTGGTAATTGATGAAGTACCAGCTGCTTTCAATTTATTTGGTGGTATTGTTGTGAGATCATGTATAAGTTGAGTTTGCACTAGTTTTCTTTTACAAAGTTTGCCTTTTTGAAGAACAGGGTACATTTTGAGATGAGGTGTGTAGAGTGCATGTAGTCTATTGTACTATACAATGCAATGAATGTCAGCAGTGACTTTACTTGCATCAAAATTGACTAGAAATAGTGCTTCAAATGTGCGTAGGCGTGACAGTGCTACATAACTCATGCCTTCTTTATTGACTGTGCTGCCAATATCAATCAATGCTTGATCTAGGGTTAGACCTTGTGATTTATGGATGGTGACTGCATATGCTAGAGACAGAGAAAACTGTTCTCTGCATACGTACATGTCTTTGAAAAGAAGGAATCGGGCTATTGAGCATCCTATCCTTTTAACTTCTGAAAGTTTGTCAAAGAGAATATTGACAAACTGAATGCTGTTGTCATGTGGGTATGTCTGGAAGCCAAAAACTGTACTAAATGTTCCATTAACCAAACCTTGCTTCACATCAAGGTTACGCTTTAGCATAACTCTACAGTTTAAACACAATGTTAAAATTTTCTCTAAATCAGCCGTGTTAGAGATAGCGTTCTCTAAGGTATTTAGTTGTGCTGTAGCTTGTTGACACATATGTACTGTCATACCGTGCACGTCTAGTTTGTCTGTGGGGTAAATTTGCACTAGTGGTTGCATTTCTTTTTTCATCATTGTTTCATTGAATTGTGCACAGTTTGCTAGCATTGGCATTAAGGACATACAGTTTACATGTTTGTGTGCTAATTGTTCCATGACATCAGTAGCACATGTGTTATGCCCATATAGGTCATGGATGCACCTGATGTTTAAGATAGACTTTGCTTCTGTAGAAAGTACACCAATCCGAATGCTTTTCAAAATGTTGGCATAAGTGAGGTCTGCAGACTGACACATGTTTCAGTAAGTTGTCTGTATTGGAAAACTTGCCAGAGATTTACATTTCCTATGCAGCCAAGGGTTTTACGGCACATTTTGTGTCCTAAGGTTTTAAAAATAGGTTCACCTTTTACTGCTGTTATTTGAAGAAGATCTCTGAAAACAATAGTGTGTTTTCCTCCAAAGAGTTATTCATAGTCTCATTGAAGGACTTCTTGCAATATGAGGTGAATCATTATGTTGGAGACCATGCTCACCTCATCTATTAGGCACATTTTCATTTTTTTCAAAACTCTGCATAGCTCCATAGCAGCTTCTGCTGAACGTTTGTAGTAGTCTAATTTGTTTTGGTGTTCTACTGGAAGGAGTAGCAATCAATGTAAAGTGACACCACCTATAGTGTAGGCAGCTAAACCTGTGGGGGCAGTTAGAACAGCTGAAAGCTTGTTGTTTGTCAATTGTTGGAGGAATTTGCTGATGATTTTTATTAAGAATGTTTTGCCTGAACCAGCTTGACCACTTACATATAGGAGTATAGGTTTATACTTTTGACAGGCATAAGTTTTAGTGTTGTGCTACATACCATGTTCAATGTCTTTAGTTACTTTTAGGAAAATGCTACGCTGCGCATTGTTTAGTTGTGATTTCAATAGCGAAAAGTCTTCTGCAGATTGCTCATTTTTACACATGGTGTTTTCTACTTCAGTCATAGCTAATTCTGCCTCATTTGGGAGGAGTGGGTATCCACATGGTTCTTGGCTTCCTGTAAGAGAAGGTTGAGTGCTGTCAGGAGTGTCTATGTTTAGGTGTGCTCGAAGTTCATCTTCTTATTGGCGTTCATTGCCCAACATGTTTTTGTACTGTGTAAAGTTCATATCTGTTATAGTGCTTTCATTTGTGTTGTAAGAATATTCATAGGAGGCATGGGTGTCGAATAAATCTTCTTTTCTCCATGGTTTAAAAAGTTGGAGTAGGGACATGTAGTACAGTCCTCTATGTTGAGGATTTTTTAATGACAGCTTCATATGATTTACAAGGCTGTGTTTGGTAAGTTTAACCAAGCTGTACTTACAATCTTTGACTATTTATTTCTCTTTTTTCTCATATGGTTTAATATTATTGTTTTATGATACATTTTGGGCTATGTAATATAGGCACATGGTTTCCAAAGCAGTACTCCTCTTTGCGTAGTATATGTCCAATATGTTGTTTTTCAAAATGTCCTGGCTTTTGGGGTCGTTTTTGGCTATTGTTTCTATGTCTTGGTATGATTTGAGAATTCTTTTTCTGGATGCAGCAGGACCAAGGCTTAGCCAGACAATGTTTCCATATTTCCCATACAAGGCGGTGCCGGTGTAATGGCCTGTGGCTTTGTAGCATCCACATTCTCTATGGGAGAGAATTTTTACACCAAAGCTGTACAATTTCTGTGAAATTGTTTTGTCAGATTTGTATATCATCCCAGAGGTCTTTGAGCTCTGTTTTTTTTACTTTGTTTAAGTAGGCTGTGACACATCGTGCAACTGCAGTGGAATTGTCTGCAATGTACTGCACATCCATGTTTGCATTCCATAGGAATTGTAATCATTGATGTACTTTGATGCTTTGGTTCTTTTTATGCAGTATGTGTTCTTAGGTGATATGCCTTTCACACTGTGTCTAACCGAAGACATGAAGATGTTTACTTGTCCTGTTGCTGGAACTGGTCTAGGGAACCAAGTTGCATTTGGTGTAGTATTTGCCTTTGTTTTTATATATACGCCGACAATACTTGCCACACTTGTGTCTTTGAAACTGCAAAATGTGTGCATGTAGGTCGCTATGTGTAGTTTCTGAAGGGATTTCGCAAGTGACATGAACTGCAAAACAGTTGCATCACTGTCCTGACCAAATCTAGGTGCATGTTTAATCCACAAAAGCATGTGGATGTGTGGTGCTCCTCTGGCTTGATATTCTTTTCTCCAAAAGAAGTGTTCCACTACTCTGAGGGGAGGAAGTGTTTTATTACAAATGAAGTTCAGTATGGCAATAAAGCAATGAAGTGCTTTGATACATTCACAGGATCAAGAGAGCAGAGTTCTCCTGGTGTTTTCATGTCTATATCTGCTTCGTTTTCCTTTGCTGTGCATAGGAAATGTACAAGTCTTCAAATGCATACTCTGCACAACTTAAAGTCACAAACTATGTGGGCGGGCCAAGGTTGCATATCATACAGCGTATATCTAAATGACTTCGGAACCAGTATTCTTTTGTACCACGCATGTTTGCCAAGAGATTTGTAATACTTGACTGTAAAACTACATCTTTCTCTGGCAACATTTGAAGTAGCTGCGTAGCAGAAATGTTTTGAAAATTGGAATCTGTTTTCAAAGTGTGTTCAACTCCATAACATATACTTCCTGGTTCACTTTCAAAGAGGAGGTGGAATATGTTTTCAATGCTTTGTCTGAATCTAGGGAATACATTTGTAAAGAGCGATATTCTGATGCTGTTATTTGTGTGCATCTTTCATCGTACCTTCCACCTTTTTCAGTAGAAAAAAGCCGAGGAAAGTCTTGTTCTTCTACACTTTTTTCCCATATGCTGATTGGAAATCCTTTGGCTTGCCACATTTTATATGTTTCCAGTGCATTGTCTATGGTGTCTTTGGCATGCAGTGGGTGAATTGTATAGTGGTCTAAAATATTGGTTGCTGTAGTAGGATCTAGAAGTTCAAATTGGCCAGTTGCTGAGGTGTGCTGAATTATTTTGGTGGTTTTCTTCAATGTTTATTTCTTTATAGAATTCATTTTTGATATTGCAGGGCTTCTCTACATTTATGTAAGTCCACTAGTTGTTGCTAAATAATTTTGCGTTTTGTATGTATACCATTCACTAGGATAATCAAAAATTGATCTATTGGCTGTTCCACTCCTAGAGTGTCTACATTTTCTTTGAGATCTAATGTCAAATAAACTCCTTTGCCACAAATGCCTTTCAGTAATTCAGAGGGAGGTTGTTTTGCTGTTTTTGGTTGAAGGCATATTATTGCTCAAAATGGGTGCACTGTTTGGACTATAATGCTGTCATCCAAGTTAAGTTATTGGAGCGGTTCTGCCAGTGGGAATATTTCCAGATTATTAGTTATAGCCCATGAAGGCATTTGGTTATTGTCAAGTTTTGCAGTGCAGTATGTGCAAAGTATTGAGGGGTTGGTAATTTTGTATTTGTTTTCTGCTATAAGAAAGAGAGCTAATTGGAACCACTGGGATTCCTCATTGTCTTATATTTTGTACATTATGTCTATAGTTTGGGTGCTCTTTTTATAAAAAGTTCTGCGGCAACCCACACATACTCGGTTTGGTATTTCAGCAGATGTGCTTTTAAACTTTAGTATTTCTTGTTTGTATGTGTGTAATAGCAGGCTGACATCTGCAAGGTTGTTGCTACTCTTTTCTAAAGTTACTGGATTATCTAAGTGCTCTTCAGTTTCAAAATATTTGCTTTGGATGTGGTATATTTCTTTGAGCAGTTCTTTGGCTGTACCATGTAGGAGAATTTGTTTTAAATGGTCCAGTGCTAAAGGAGGATTTTTTGCACAGTACAGTTTGTGAACAAGATTTCGTACAGTTGAATGTTGTGTTTCTAACATTTTGATATGGTGGAAGGTGCTTTTGTAAGCAGGTCCAGAAATGCAGGCTAATGAATGTCCTTGTAGTCCTGTGTATTTGCACAGTGGACAGGAGTCCATAGTTTGTAATATTTTAATTTTTAATTTGTCTTTGCCCTGATTGAGGAACTGCCACAAAGATGTGAAAGATTGTTTTTGTACCTTACACATTGATGTGCACGGCCCTTTGTAGACTGGACGTATTGGTTCGGTGGAATGGAGAGTTGATTGTAAGTTTGCTGTGGATATTCTTGTGAGCAGCATTTCTTCTTCCATAATGGTATGTTCAACGTTTTCATACCCTCGCCCACTGCTATGTATGGCAATTGGGTTTCTTTGCTTTTGTTTGTTTGCATCTTCAGTGAAATATGACTCTGTGCTGGTAGTGTAACTCCACTCACCTGCACAGATGTTTGCAAAGGTATCTATGTTGATATTCTGTCTCTTGTGAAGTACTTGTTGTAGTTTAGTAATTTGTTTTGTTAGTGGTTTCATTCTGTTTAAAACTAACATAAATAATTTCCTGTTGAGACGGATTGCACTATCGATGAGAGTTTCCAGGATGAGTTTTCTACAGTAGGTTTTAAGGGTTGAGAATGAATTCTCCCCTCTTTGTTAAGGTTCTGAAGGACTATGTGGTGGAACATTTTTTGTAAAATTAATTTTTTGGAATGCTTACTTGTGGCTACATTAACATTTGTAAGTGCAGTGCTAGATTTAGTGGTAGTTGCAATCTCCTTAATACATTTATTTTTATTTTTACATTTTGAAAGAGGAGTCACAGCTTCTTTCCTGTTAGCTGCTTCAGTTCTGCTTAGTGACTGCATTATCTGTTTTGTTTGAACTTTTTGTACAAATTTAGCTAGAGGCAGATGGCTATTTTGGATATTTTAAGTTTGATCTGCTCTATTTCTGCGTGGCTTTCTACGGAGTTGCTATTGGTAGGCATTCTTTAGTATCTGTTGGAGAAGAAAGGAAAGTGTGGGTTGGGAGGTTGTGCAATGTATATATGTGCACTGTGTATGAGTGTCTGAATATGAGGGTAGGTATACTTATAGAGGTGTGATTGTGGAATGGGCTGTTACTTAAGGTTGGGAAGGCTGTACTGGTATAGGTGTGTTACTATACTGGTGTTCAGATGACAATACAAAGTGTCTACCTGCTGAGGTGCAATGAGTAAGAGTGAAGCAAATGCTGTTGGATTGATACAATTGTGTAGCCAACAATGCAAGAACACTGCACTGTCTGAGTAATAGGCACAACACAACTACAGTATTGCACTTAATTTCTTGGATATGAAGAGTAGGTTTCTTCTGGGTTCTATCTTCCACTTGAGACATAACTGGCTTTCAGGAGAGTGGTCTTCACTGTAATTACGAAAGAAGGAAGTTAGTATATATGTGTGTTAATAGCACAGTTATTGCACTTGGAGAACACATGATTTAAAGTCGAGAAGGATTTCATGGCAGGAAGAGTTAGCGTGTGTGTGAAATTGCACAGCTTTGTATATGAATTGGGACTTGAGAGCATCAGAATTGTTGCTATGGGGCAGTGGAGTATCTATAAGTGTCACCTATGAGGAGCAATTTTGAAAGTGTGTGCATTGTTGTTGCCCTTTTTAGTTTGAAAATGGATTATTGCAAGTTGTAGTAGGGTGAGAAAAAGGCACAGAAAGATGTACAGATTAGAAAGGATTAAGTTTATGTGGTGGAATTCCATTAACTTTCCCATAAATAGGTGCTTACTACATGAGTGCACAAATCTTTTCTGTTGTTTGATTTATTTATCCACATTTACAAATGGTACTGTTTCCCAATGTACCCATGCATTTGTTGTCTTTTCAAGCAATGGTGTGTTTTTTCAATTGTGCAATGTATGTACTTTCCATGTTTTGCGAACATACATGCAGTTTCCCTTTTCTGTGTGCATTCTGGGCCTTTCACATAGCACCTGCCGTAAAAGTGTTTCCAATGTGGTTTTCTTTTTTCATTTAAAAATACATCCAAGAGAGTGGTCATAAAATGGAAATATGAAGTGTGAAACAGTTATGTAAGTGGCCATTAAAAGAAAAGTTTGTAAGCACACAGCATTGTAAGTAAGTGCCACTTGATGTTAGGATATGGGACACTTTACTGTATGCTTATTGAGTAGGTTATGCATGGTAAGTGGCAGGTTTCCTCTTTACATGCATGCACTCTATGTATATGCTATGCTTTGGTAAGATACATGCAGTTTTCATTTGCTGTGCATTCTAGGCATTTTATAGCAGGTGTGTTAGTGGGGGAAGTGGTTTTCAAAATGGCAGAAAGAATGAAGACAATAACAGTTTGCACATCACAATGGGGGATATGGGTAAAAGAAAATGTTGAAAGCACACAGTATTGCAAGGGCCACTTGATGGTAGGAGATGGGACACATTACAGTATGCCTATTGACTAGACTATGCAGGGTAAGTGGCAAGTACCCTGTTCATATGCATTTGTAAACTAGTTGAAAATGTACTCTACAAAATATATTTATACCTGTAGTTTGTGTTGATGGATGCAGATCTGTATACATCTGGAAGCAGATATGTTGGAGAGTTGAACAGTACTTTTTTCTTGAGGTGCTTTACAATCACAGCAGACTTGTAGCCATAGTTTTCAACTGTAGATCTAAAGTGCTGAAGTGTGATCATAGAGGTAGATGTAGAGGACTTGGATGTGATTAGTGGATGTTTGTGTGACTGCTTATCTGTGGCGAATGAGGGAGTGGTACAGAGAGTGATGTGGAAAGGAAAAAAGGGCTGCCCATGTGTTACGGGATCCACGGACACCACAGTGGTCCGCGGACAGGGTATGCCACATCCGGTTCCTTAGTGTGGGCCCTCTTAGTGTCATGGGGAGCTTGGCAGCATTTCTTTTTTCCATCCTAAACAAAGTTTTCCGCTTTTTTACTTCATCATTATATGTGTGATAATCAATTATAGATTCTGTTTTCCCCCACCTCCATGTTGGATGTGCGGGGATATCAGACGCGCATGAGCCATTAAGCATCACAAAATTATGACATTTTATAAATTGGTTCCATGCTTTTAGTCTTGGTTGGGACTTAGATGACCTTGCGTATAGACAATTCAAATTCAAATCGCCACCCATAATTATATGCATTATAGATTTGTCTTGAGAGATCTTTAGCATTAAATCAGACAGATCTTCAATAAATCGTGTCTCAGCAATACCAGCCAGATTCCAGTACAAATTAATGATGGCTATTGTATATTCAGATGTTTTAAGTTTGACCATTTGAATAAATCTATTTGGATTGAACCACGGATCAATAACCGAATCTGAAGGCCTGACATAGGGCGACCATTTTCAGCTTTATGAGCCGGATTTAAACATATATTATAGCCATCCATCAAAGGTACTACCTGTAACCATGTTTCCTGAAGCATAATGATGTCATAATTAATTAGATCACTAAAGCTTTGATTTAAATGCTTGAAGCCCCTTGTATTCCAACTGATTAATGCAAGTGTCTCCCATGGAAGTTTGGAGCCTAGCTAGTTCTGAGTATTAGTGGGCAAATGATGCTTATTCAATCGTTTTTACTCAAATATCATTTGCTCTTGGCTAATGGCTTTATAGGGTTTATTACAATGTTTATTATGTTTTTTACTAGGAATCGTTTCTAGTGGATCCTCTGTTAAAATTATAAAACATAAATTGAATAAAGCCTCTTTTGCCATCCATATTGTGTTTTGCACCACTCTCGAATTCATCCAGATTTTTACTGTAGTTGCTATTTTATTTTTTGGAAATTCTATTAGTGCTAAATCAGTGGACAATATGTCCTCTAATTGCGGTAAATCAGAAAAAATAGCTAAAGCAGTATGTCTGTTGATATCATACTGTGGATAAGGCGCTGGACAGCATGAGAGAATCAATGCATATGCCGCCGGACGATTAATACCAGTTGGAAACAGATTAGTTTGTGTTAATTCTGGATTCTTAGCAATAGGCATTCTCAAATTGTCTTGGATTTCACAACGTAAGAGCCCTGCAAAAGCCGTCTGCAAAAGTTGTAATGCCTGCATAGAACTCATAGATGTTTGTACAGCATTAGTCTCATTCTCCAGAGAGAAAGCAGCTCTTGGTCTGGGGTCCATTTCCAGATCTGGAGTGGGCTCCGGCTCGATTGTTTGTTTTGATAACTTGCTTACTTGCTTTTTTTGCACCAGTGCGGACCTGCTGAGGACAGACTTACACGGATGTGCTCCGTTGTTGCCCTGTGAATCAGCATTATCATTGAAACTCTCATCACGTGTTTCAATTACTCTAGCGGGCTTTGTATTAGTTAAGGAATGACTAAAGAACAGTGTTTCGGTAGAGACACATTCCGCCATGTACGCGTCCACTGCTTTTCGAATCTCTTTTCGTTGTAGAGCTTTTTCATCAACGGACTGCACTTTGTTATTCTTGTTCTTATTATTTTTTGAGAAGCATGTTTATCATGCTTCTCTGACATTTCCACCAAATGATCTAGTGGAGCATAGGCAGTAATCACTTTCTCCCCACCTGGGATGTAAATAGAGACCGTTTGTTTTGTTTTTTCCAAATTTTGATATTTTTTGGAAATTGCTTTGGAAAGCAAGATAGTATTTTTTGCTGGTTTTGGCATGGATAATGCCTTAAAGACCTGTTTGGACATAGACGTATTCTTTTTTGAAGGATCTTTTAGATTTTTTGATGACTTACTTGGATTCAGTACTTTATTAACTATAGCTTTGGATTTGGAAAAGATTGTATATGCTGTTTTTTTGTTATTGTTTATATTAGAAGTAAGAGGACTTGCTGTATTTGACTGTGAATCAACAGTCACACAGCTAGAGTTTATTTCTGATTGGGGTAACACTGTCTCAGACATATTCGTTGATTTAGATTGTTTAGATTTTTCAAGTACTTCATACATTTTTCCAGGAATGAAAGGTACAGCACAGATCATATCTGTATTTTCCACCGCTTTTTGCATGGTTTGAGAAGATTTTTTTTTCAACTTTTTCCCTTCATTATCATGATTTTTGTGACACATACATTTCTTGTTTTGTAATAGCACAGACGCCTCCTTCTGCCAAAGTAATATTTGCTCCATTTGTGTGTGTTGTACTGCTATTTTACTCTCTAGTGATTCAAATAATTTTGTCATTGTTTGTAGTGCTAAATTCATCGTAGTGAACGTCACTTCCAGCACTTTCGTTATTGGATCAAATTGATCACTCTTAGCTACCTCCCAGCCTTCTTTAGGTTACGGGGTGTTGGTGCCGTATAAGATTCAATAGAGCTAATAGAGGAGACTGAGGTGTCTGGAAGCATCACTGGAGACCTTGACAGATTGTAGTTGGAGCCTTTGTTTAAATGGCTAATAGTATGTGCATCTATGTCAGTAGCCACTTGCTCTTCTCCAGTTTGTGGCACTGGCATTACTACTGATAATACCTCATCGGACTCGACTAAGTCACCTGCGTTTATCAACATTACACTGTCCGATGGGGAGGGATGCACAACTGCGGCTGGTTCTTTTATTAAGGCAGCTGCCGGATTACTTATTTCCGTAAGACTTGGAACATTCGCCTTTGTTAGTATTGAGTGGGGCGCCGTTGTTACAGTAGACTTACGCATCGCCGTTGCCGCATTTGGATGTGACTTCTGTGCTATTGGGGACTCTTTACAGTATTTACGAATGTCCGCCATAACCTCCATCTTAGAAAGAGGCTTCTTTATCTTTGGCGTACATTTTTTATTAGGCGTGGAACTCGTTGCCTTGACCAGGGGTCTTTGGCTAGTACGAACTAGAGAACATGAATTTAATAAATTATTCTGAAGAATATTTGTGGGTGGCATGCCTGTTTTGAGCGTCGGAAGTACACGTTGCATTGTACTCCTAACCTTTGCAATAGACACAAGTCAGAATGATTGCAAAAAGAAGGAAGTAAAAAGAATAAAAATAAAAATAAAACTCTAGGAAAAATCTAATTCAAGGTTAAAGGAAAACAAAAAATAATAAGTAAATCAAACGAAGAACCTCAGTAGCCCTCCAGCAGCCCAAGACAGCCACAGACTACCCTTATACAGTAACACTTTCCCAAAAATTTCTGTATGCAATAATTAGATTAGTGATAAACAGAGAATAGCATATAAAGTAGTCAATAGGGTAGTAAACACTAATATATAAGATATTGCACTGAAACCAAATACAGCATCAGCAAATCTAAAACTGCCCCGTAAGCACTCTTATGATCAGAGATACCAATTTGAAATGAATCTCTGCGTATAGAAATAGCAAATTGTGATGGCTAATATAGTCTAAAATAAATTGATATTAAAAGTGTCCTTGCAACAGAACATAATCAAGTTAGAATGACTCCATTCTTCCATAGAGGTTGTTACCGCACTCAGTCACAGGTTAGGGAATGCCCGACAGCTTATGGAGCTGCCAGAATCCGACTCTCCACCCCTAACCCTTAAAATGCTGGTATGAAGGTGTATACAACTCTCGAACCCGGACCAGTCTTCTCACAGGTCACAGCCAAACAACTCAAAAGCGTCTCCAGCCCTTACTGCCTCCAGGGCTTAACACTGCAAGTCATGTGACGAAGTGAAGCTCCGCCCCTTGAGGAAGCAAGCGAGCGGCCAGCATAAAGAGGAAAGCTTGCAGTGCTGCGGGTACGTGTAGTAGGCTTAAGTCCCAAAAAGAAGTTTCCAGCCAGCAATAGATACACCGCTCGGGTGGCTGTGCAGTTCTTTTCAACGGATGCATGACACGTGATGCGTCACGTGACAAAGTGAAGCTCTGCCCCTTGAGGAAGCGAGCAAGCGGTCAGCAGCAAGAGGAAAGCTCACAGTGCTGTGGGTACGTGTAGTAGACTTAAGTCCCAAAAAGCAGTTTCCAGCCAGCAATAGATACACCGCGCGGGCGGCTGTGCAGTTCTTTTCAATGGATGCGTGACACGTGATGCGTCACGTGACGAAGTGAAGCCCCTCCCCTTGAGGGCTTAAGTCCCAAAAAGCAGTTTCCAGCCAGCAATAGATACCCATGCATCCACGTGTCTGCCGGACAGGACTAGGGTCCCTAAACTAATTAAAAGTGTGCCACAACTTTGCAGACCTGCGGACAGGCGTGGTGTTCTACGGACACCTCCATTGTGATTGCAGACAGCCTGGGCAGGTTAAGTATCCAGAGGACACCTCCATTTTGATTACTTACAAACATTCCGGACGTTCACACTGTCTGCATACTCCTAACAGGGTTTTTAAAAAATCAAGCGCAGACACATACAGCAACAGTATACAAATAACTTTATTTACACAAATAAATACACAAATTCCGAAAGAGAGGTGGAAACAGAAATGGAGACATATACAAGGGAACTGGGGTTTTCTAGAGGTTGAGCATTAGGGGAGGAAGGGATTTAGGTCTCATCATAATTTTTTGGGAGATGGGGAATTTGTGGGTATGGTTGGCTGGGACAGGGAGAAGGGGTACAGGTGCAGGTTGGCGTGATATTTAATATTCTCTATGATAAGTCTTTGTACAAAGTCTTTTAAATCAGCAAAAGTGTTCATTAATTGATCAATTCTTTCTTCCAAGTGCACTAGATGATTTTGCACAGTGTTATTTTGTTGTTCCATATGCTCTTGGAGTTGTACATGATGTATTGGTTCTGGGGCATTGCCATTATTTTCTGTATGTACTGTTAAAGAAGAAAAAATGTGTCAGGTACCTGTGAAACAATGTGTATTAATTGGCTTACTTTGCAAACTGCACTGTGTACTAATTGTATCACTGTCCTCACTCATTTCATCCTGGGGACAATGTTCTTCAAGCCACTCCAGGGTGCTAGCCATTTCTGAGTAAACAAAGATACATTATTTTTTAATGTAGCATACTGAACAAACAGTGTCATTATAGGAATCAATGTAGAGCACTAACCAGTTTGTTGTTCAGTTATGCTGCTAGTGCTTTGCAGGTGTGCTGTTGACAGTTGGTTTGCAGTTTCTGTATAAAGCAGCAGTGAGGTAATTCTGCTGGAGGCATAGGTTATTTTTGTTCTTGGTGCATTCCATTATGTTGTATACCCTATGGAATTGCACTGTTGGTTTCTTAAGTATAGAGTTTGTAGAACTACTTTATTTTTGTTTTAGATTCACTTACGTGCTGCTCTTACAACATTTTGAGTGCCTTTGTTGGATGCTTAAACAATGTAAAATAACCCCAGAGCTTTTGGGCAGTGTGTATACTACTCCAGGTCCGAGGACAGTCGCATAGTCCGCAGGCACTATAGCCATTAGCATGGGGTCAGGGGGTTCAGTATGTTGTATGGTATATCTATATAAATTAAGGGTATCTTGGTAAAATTCAGTGAAAAATCTTTGTTAAAGGGACGTTATGGTTAAGTTGCGCCAATAAAAACCTATCAAATTCAGTGAAAAAATGTTAAAAGGACGTTATGGTTCAGTTGCCCTAAGAACAACCAATCAAATTCAGTGCAAAACCTTTTTTAAATTGACATTATAGTTACTTTACACTAATAACAACCTATCCATATTATGGTTCCAAGTAAAAACGAAAAACCCCAGAAATTCACCAGTTATTTATAGTTACTTTACACTAATAACAACCTATCCATATTATGGTTCCAAGTAAAAACGAAAAACCCCAGAAATTCACCAGTTATGGTAAGCTAAGCAACCATAACTTGCACCACCACTGTGCACTGCTACGACTAACACCCATGACATCAATAATGACATCACAAATGCCATTGATGGCATCACTGATGATATCACATGTGCATTAACTTGCATGAAAAGTCTGTACATGGGATTGTTATTGTAACGTTGGCAAAAAAGTGTCAGGGGTCATTGGGATAAATATCATCAGCTCCGTAGTCCATTAAGGAATGCATTGCTATAAATAGTAATGTATTATGGGGATCTTTCCAGTATAGGAATCTACTGAAGTAGGAACATTGCCATTGCGTGTAGCATACACGATAGAGGTACAATATTCATAATCTTGCCATGTTTGATAGTGGCATGATACATGTTTTCGTATTAGAGTTTTGCATATTGTGAAACATATAATAAGTAGGTAATACAGCCCCACTTACTACATAATTGTATTACTGTAGGCAAAATATAAAGAAACCACAATGTATACAAATATGAACATATACAGGGGAAGTAAAGTAAGCAAAAAAGCAGCAGTACTAACAGAAAGTGTTCATAACCTAATTGATTATGTTCATGCACAGAAATGGTTTCTGTGTTTCAAGGGTCTTACTTCCCATATGTATATGTGTCATATGATGTGACTGGATTCTAAGAAAAGTAGTGAGAGAACAACACATGCAAATGTGAGCATGTACAGAGAAAGTAAAGTAAGAAGAAAACAGCAGTAGTACCCCTGTGGTTTACGGTTGTGCCCGTGTAGTTATAATTAAGTTGCTCAACTCATAGAAAGAGAACTTTTTGAGTGGATTATAACTATGTCCCCCCTGGACCAGAAAGTACTACTGGACCAGAAAGTACCAGAAAGTGTTCATAACTTTACTATTTACCATCATGAACAGAAATGCTTGCTGTGTTTGAAGCCTGCGTATTCTCCTATGTACATGTATCAAATGTTGTGACTGGACCCTAAGGAAAGTAGTGTAAGAACATATTTGAAGGGTAAGTCTACAAATATAGTACCTTTTGAATTTTCAGTTCCTGAGCGTTACTGAAAAAAAACATGTGGCGTAGATATGTCAGTAAAGAAAAAAAGAGGGAGCCAGACATGTGATGTCATTAGTGATGTCATCAATGACATTTGTGAAGTCTTCTTTGATGTCATGGGTGTTAGTCGTAGCAGTGCACGGTGGTGGCATGAGTTACGGTTGCTTAGCTTACCATAACTGCCGAATTTCTGGGGTTTTTCGGTTTTACTTGTAACCATAATATGGATAGGTTGTTATTAGTGCAAAGTAAGTACAATGTCCCTTTAAAAAAGAAGTTTTCCACTGAATTTGATTGGTTTTTCTAAAGGCAAGTGAACCATAATGTCCCTTTAACAACGTTTTTTTGACTGAATTTGATAGGTTTTTAGTAGCGCATCTTTATCATAATGTCCCTTTAACAAAGCTTTTTCACTGAATATATATAGTGATTTTGAGTTGGTGTGGAGGAATGAATGGACAGTGGTGATAGGCATAATTCTACGTGGTGACAGAGAGATCAATACAATAATATGTTGTACTAAGTTTCCTAATATATTTAAATATTTACAGGGTAATTCATAGAATTTCGCAGAAAAGTGTCGCAAGCGGCTGGCGCAGAGTGTCCGCGTGCGATTGTCTGCGCCAGGCACGTGCGCTAAAACCGATTTCCGCACACAGCGTATTCATGGATTTTAGGCTCCCAAACCAGCCGTGGCGCAGAGAATCGCAGTGACCCTGCAGCAGCGCCAGTAACGCCCCCAAGAACGCCCTCGCGCAAGGAAAAGCCATCAAAATCGCTAAATCATCGCAAAGGGCTGCGCTAACCCTGGAACCGTCCACCGGGCTGGCAAACAGAAAATGCCAAGCGGGGAACGTGTATTTCAGGGGTGCGCGGGAAGTTCCACACGCGATTGGCCCCGTGCAAGCAGGGTACGTGTATTTCAGGGGTGCGCGGGAAGTTCCACACGCGATTACATCAGGGTATGTGTATTTCAGGGGTGCGCGGGAAGTTCCACACGCGATTGGCCCAGTGCGAGCAGGGTACGTGTATTTCAGGGGTGCGCGGGAAGTTCCACACGCGATTTCAGCAGGGTATGTGTATTTCAGGGGTGCGCGGGAAGTTCCACACGCAATTTCATCAGGGTACGTGTATTTCAGGGGTGCGCGGGAAGTTCCACACACGATTGGCCCAGTGCGAGCAGGGTATGTGTATTTCAGGGGTGCGCGGGAAGTTCCACACGCGATTGGCCCAGTGCGAGCAGGGTACGTGTATTTCAGGGGTGCGCGGGAAGTTCCACACGCGATTTCAGCAGGGTATGTGTATTACAGGGGTTCTGGGGAGTACTACACGTGAATTGGCCGTGTGGGTCCTCCCAGGTGTACGCTCCACAACCTCCACGGCCCCTGCAGGCAGCCCACACCACGGGGGACTACCCTGCACCCCTGCTCATGTCCCGCAGGCAGCCCATCCACCATGGGCATGCCCCCCAGCCAACCCACATGTCACCTTGCACTACTGATCAACAATGCATGTCTCCCACCACCCCCACCCCCCAGCCACCAGGGGCACCCTCCACCAGGCCCCCACTCATGTCTCCCACCACCCCCACCCCCCAGCCACCAGGGGCAGCCTCCACCAGGCCCCCACCCATGTCTCCCCCCCCCCAGCAGTGCAGGGGCACCCTCCACCAGGCCACCACCCATGTCTCCCACCACCCCCACCCCCAGCAGTGCAGGGGCACCCACCACCAGGCCCCCACCCATGTCTCCCACCACCCCCACCCCCCAGCAGTGCAGAGGCACCCTCCACCAGGCCCCCACTCATGACTCCCACCACCCCCACCCCCCAGCCACCATGGGCAGCCTCCACCAGGTCCTCACAATCCCCAATCATGTCCGTCATGGTCAGCCTCCACAGCCAAAAAGCCCTACCAAGTAACCCATTCACCCACATGGAAAAGCAAATTACATGTTACACCCCCAATGTTCATAAAGCTAATGAACCCATGTCCGTCACACACAATGGTTGCAATTGAATGTGAAAACACCCAACATGACATGCATGAAAGCAATGAGATGATACCACACAGTGAAGTATGAAAACAAAATTGTATTAAAAATAAAAAGAATGCAAATGAAATGAAACAAACTACAATGGGAATGAAAAAAAGAGAAGCTGCATGTCCGTGTAAAAAAATAAAAACACCGAATCCTAATCCAAAAAAATGTAGTCCAAAGTCAAATGAAAAATAAAATAAATCCAATGAAGAACTATGTACAAAACATCCAAGGGTCCATGAGCCCAACTGAACAAAGGAAACCTACAAAAAACCCTTTCTAAAATGCAACTATATACAAAAAGTGGAGCAGTGTCCGTCGACTCCAAATCATAAGTACAAAGAAAGGAAACCTAAAACTAAAGAACTATATACAAAGGTGGCGGGCAAGTCCAGCGGCTCACTCCGTGGTGTTCCGGGCCAGGGCATCATCGAACTCCTGTTCGATGTCCCGGAGGCGGTCCTGTTCCATGTCCCAGAGGGTCCGCAGGGTCGACGCCGTGTCCTCCTCCAACCCCCTGCGGATTGCCTCGAGGCACTCGGCCCGCCTCAGGGCCCTCCGCATGGAGTTCTCCGCCCTGACCATTGTGAGCCGCGCCTCTTCCGCCCGCCGCCGCTCCGCACCTATCTGCTGGCCCAACCGCTGCCACACAGAAGACACACCCCGTCCTGGGTCAACCTGCCCTCCGGCCGATGCCTGCCCCTCCAATGTTGAAGGCCCCGAGCCTTCATGGCTCCCACCACGTTGCTGCTGCTGCTGTGCCTCTGCCCGTGCACTGCCTCCTGCTGCCTGCACATCCTCCGCCGGCTGGGGTGCAGTTGTTGATGTGGCCACTCCTGCTGGACGTCCGACTCCCGACTGTGGCAGGGATGCCTCCTCCACCAGCCTGGCCGCACCGTCAGAGGCAGCTCCACAGGGCACCCAGGTGACTGATGGGTGGGAAGATGGCACAGAGGACGACTGGTGCGTAGGGGGTCCAGTTGAGGAGGGGGTCGAAGCAAGCCCCATCAGACGGAGGAATCCGGCCTGGGTGACCTGTCCCAGCAGGCTGACGTGGTCAACGAGCCATTCGAGATGACGTGCAGTCTCTCCATGAAAAGACTGCAGGTCACCTCGCATGGCCCGTTGACGCAACGCCACACCAGCCAGGACAGGCTCAACCCGGACCTGGATAGCCACGTCCGCAGGCAGAGGAAGGCCAGTTGACGTCAGCTCATCCCCTGCCTGAAAACGGGTCTGGACGTAGGCATCCCTGCTGGTGCAAGATGATGCAGGGACAGGATCGGGGACAGGATTGCACACAGGCACCTCCGCGGCCGCCTGTGCTGCCTCCTGTCCCTGGTCCTGCACTGCACCACTAGCACCAGTGGGATCCCCACCTCCAGACCCCGTCTCTGGTGCTTGCACGGCCTCCTCCTCCACCAAACCCCCCACCAACCTGGATGACTCCGTGCCATCTTCCACCGTTGGGCCCTGTGGGGTCCCAGCTGCCCCTTCTGCTGCCGAGGAGTCCAACTCCAACCTCTGCCTCTTGGACCTCCCCCCGGCAGCTGCGGCCTGGGACGCGGCACCGGACTCCTCACTCCCCGACGAGATGACAACACGGGAGGGGAGCCGGGCCTTGCGTCTCCGGCTGGCGGTGGGATCCCCGCCGCTGTGCTCCACAGCACCTTCGCCGCCCTCTTCATCAGTTGACGCTGCAGACAGGGAGAAACAAAACACAGGCATCAGGGCACCGTACAATGGACACATACACACATGACAGTTGCACATGAGTGGCATTGGCAAACCTCAGACATGTCATCACAATCCCCAACACACATGTCATTACAACTCGCACACATGAGCCATACCACAGCCATATCGCAACTGCGACCACCATCCCTACACATACAACTGCATGAGCAGCCAAAGGTGAGCCACACATCACATGCAACACAGGAAGTGCACCACACATGTACACACACCACCACACTTGCATGCATGTGTACACCTCTGCCAAGTGTCGCACTGTTCAGACGGGCATCCATGTCACATCTGCCAATCAGGCTTCCACATACCGCTGTCACATGCATCCATGTTGCATCACTGTTGCACCCTTGTCAAATACACACACATACACATGTACACAGTGCACATACATGCAGCCGAAAACAACATACATGCGTGACATCACGGACATGTCTACTTACATACACATTCATCCAAACATGTGTGCACACACAACTGCATTTGCCATGCAAGCTTACACACACAAGCACCATCCATGTCTCACACATTACAGCCCTCGCATGTGTCAGCCCCACGGCCCTGTACACCCCCACCCATACTCGACCCCATACAAACAGATGTGCAACCTGCACACTACCGAATAATCACCACACGCACTTCTCACAATCAGGATGCATGTACACTCACCGCTCGACTCCAGACGGGTCTGCTTCTCTAGGACCTGGACGTGGAGCGCTGAGGATATGCATTCCAGGACCCTCATCTGTTCTTCCGACAAGTGGCCCCGGCGCCCCTTGGCATCCGCTGCCTTCAAGAGGCGCCGGGCCTTGTTCAGGGTCCTGGACCTGAAGTCCTCCCAGCGCTTCCTGACATGTTGTAAGTCCCGGAATGCCACCCCCTCCGCGTTGATGGCAGTCACGATGTCAGTCCAGATCCGAGTCCGTCCTTCCTTGTCGGCGCGGGAACTTCCAAAGAGGGCATCATACTGCCCCAGGACTTGCTCCACCAGGACACCAACTTCGGTGGCACTGAAGCTGGTGCCCCTCTGCCTCTCTGGCCGGGGGTTGTCAGTGGTCACAGATGGTGTTTGCCCCGACATGACAACCCCAGAGGCAGGAGTGGGTGGGCAACTGGGTCCTGGGGCTGGGCTGTGGAGCGATGGAATCCCAGTCGGGAGTCTTCAGTTCCAGCAGGGGTGGTCACAGCAACAGCACCCCTGGCTGATGTGCAGGCAGCAAATGGCAGTGCACGTGGGCAGCAGGCAGTCAGGCAGCAGCAGATGGCAGGTCGGAGCGTGCTCGGGGCTCGGGGGGCAGTAGTTCGGCCTTCTGGGCAGGAGCGTGGTCTTCCGTGTGCTTACGCGTGGCCAGCTTGATACGGAGTGATTTGGCACGTGAAAATCCTGCACGTCAGCGTGAAAATCGAGGAAAGGCCCTTAGCGCGTAAGCGCGTCAGCACGCATACGCGATTGTATTGGACCAAAGGCCCTTAGCGCGTAAGCGCGTCAGCACACATACGCGATTCTATTGGACCAAAGGCCCTCAGCGCGTAAGCGCGTCTGTGACGTGACCCGCACGGGTGTTTCCCACACAGCACGTGATGACAGAGCACACGTGGAAAGACTGCACGTCAGAGTGTCATCGCGTGTAATTAGACAGCACGTCAGAGTGTCATTGGGTGTAATTGGACAGCATGTCAGAGTGTCATCGCGTGTAATTGGACAAAAGTGCGCGTACACGCGATTGGCCTATGTACGTGTATATCAGGGGTGCGCGGGCACTTACACACGCAAGTACGTCAGCGCACCTGTATCCCGGGGTGCGCGGGAATTTCCACACGCTATTGGACTGGGTACTGGATTTCAGGGGTGCGCGGGTCACACGCTCGCCTACAACACGCGCAACGCATAAATTTGCGCGCTAACAAAATAACAAGCTCAGACCCAGGATGAACATACCGTTCCTAGCAGCAGTGGGCGTGGGCTACCAAAGGAGGAGGAGGAGGATAGTCAGGGCCAGAATATTCACACCCAGAACCAGCCTTTTCGGGATGCCTGATGACCAGGTGTATGGGAGGTACAGGTTTCCACCACACATAATACTGGACCTGGTGAGTGAGTGGGAGGATGACCTCACATCACCCACCCTGTGCTCCCAAGCACTCAGCCCCCTGGAGAAGGTCCTCAATGTACTGCACTTCTTAGCCACTGGATCATTTCAGCGGACAAGTGCCATAGTGGGTGGGGTATCACAGGCCACCCAGTCACGCTGCCTACACCAGGTCTTGAACATCATCACTGCACGCCCATCAGTCCGCAGGCACATATACCTGCCCAGAACACCTGCAGAAAGGCATGCTGCCGCCCAGGATTTTTACGGTGTGGCACGATTCCCCAAAGTGCTAGGTGCCATCGACTGCACCCATGTGGCTCTACGTCCCCCCAGGGCATCAGAGCACATCTATAGGAACCGCAAGCACTGGCATTCCATCAACGTCCAGGTAGTATGTAATTGCAAGGGAATCATCAACTCAGTATATGCCAACTATCCCGGGTCCACCCACGACAGCTTCATTTACCGAATGTCCACCCTAAGCCGGGACCTAGAAGCTGGGCGGCATGGCGATACATGGCTGCTTGGTGAGTATGAATGCCACTGCACATGCATGCATGTCAGATACTGAGCAAGGTCACAACCCCACCAATGATACCAATCACCACCTCCACAGGGGACAGTGCCTACCCTCTCAGCCCCCACATGATGACGCCAATTCGGAACCCCACCACGCCACCCCAGGTAAGATATAACACAGCCCACATTACAACCCGGGGCATTGTGGAGCGCACATTCGGAGTGCTAAAGTCACGCTTTCGCTCCCTTGACCGTTCTGGCGGGCAGCTGTTGTACGCTCCCCCAGTAGTGTGCAGGATCATAGTGGCAGCATGTGTCCTGCACAACGTTGCAACACGCCGGGGCCTGGCCGTGGACATGGTGGTGGCCCCACATCCCCAACCACATGCACAGCCGCTGCGCATGGGAGGGGAAAGGGCACGGGGGGAGGCAGCCCGTACACAGCTAGTGGCTAATTACTTCACATAGTAATCACACCCCTGTGGAGTGCACACTGCCCTGGCACATTCCATCTGACAATCAATGATGACTCAACCTGACACTGATCCTGAATGTCTGGAGAATCAACCGTGAAAACCATATCAGCCTGAGATTGTTCACCTGGAAGTGTTACAATGTGTGCATCCCTACCCACACAGACACCACCAATGCAGTTTTGTGAAGAAACACATCCAAGCAGCTAAAATGAATACCCACTTGCAAAATGCAACAAGAGGACAGTGCCATGTCAGCCAACCCATCCCCAGCACCGCCACACGACACACCGTGCCATGTCATGCCATTTGCAGGTAAACAAAGTACACTAGTGTCACAATGTACAGTGTCCCTAATTGAAACTTGCAACACCTGAAATGCTCACAGTAATGCAGGACCAACAACAAACTTGAGCAGGTACTACCATTAACATGACATCACAAATGTAATGAATTAGTAGTCTCACCACCTGGAAATGCCTGCACTCCCACCACTACCAACTGTGCAGTGTTGGCGCCATGTAGAGTAGTAGGTGCACTGCTGCCAACATGGACCCCATCTCCAAACTAGAGGGCCTTGTGTAGACATGAGGAAGGGACCTGCAAATTGGGAGGTAGACACAGATGATGAGTTACACATCAATGCAACATGCAGTGTACAACACAACAGCAATATGCACTAGGAATGTATACACAGTATTGACTAGACTACCCACACATGTAGTGGGAGTCCAATGTCACCATGTACGTCAATGTCACTTGGGCACACCCTTTGCAAGCCCATGGAAACGGGAAGCAGGAGGGGTGTGTGTGACTCAAACCCAAGCATCTGAACCAAATACATGACAAACCTGCATGTGCCCAGCCACAATGCAGCGTATGCCCACAGGAACCACGGAAGGCAACAAATTGTCCCAAAAAAATTGGGAAAAATAAATTAGAAATTAAAAATAAAAATAAAAATCAAAATAAAAATAAAAATCAAAATAAAAATCAAAAATAAAAATAAAAATCAAAATCAAAAATAAAAATCAAAATCAAAAATCAAAATCAAAATAAAAATCAAAAATAAAAATAAAAATCAAAAATGGCCATTGATGGGCCCGGTGGGGTTTGGGAGGCCACCTAGGAGGTCCGAGGACAGGATGCACACCAAAACCCACCTGTGTGGATCCTGGCAAAAAAAACCACCTCCATGGGCTCATGGCCCACACGGCTACCCTATTGTGGGAGTATCACTGCTGTCGCTATTATCACCCTGTGCAGCTGCATCCGGAGGTGGTTGCACTATGGGAGGCAGCCCACGCAAGGCCCTAGTCTGCTCCTCCATGGCTGCAAGCATGCGGGTGTGGTAGGTCTGGTTCTGGAGGATGAGTGTGCGGAGGTCCCCATTCAACAACTCACGGGATGCCCGGACCTCCGCCCTCGTTGCCTGCATCTCAGCTGAGAGCGTACGGGTGAGACGCTCCAGCTGCTGTTCTGTCCTTTGGTGTGTTGAAGCCTCAAGCTCAACAAGAGTCGTCCTGAGGTGAAGGAGCTCCTGCCTGAGGGCTTCCCTGTGGCCCTGGGACTCTATGGAGATGGCCTCCTGCAGAGTCGCCAGTGCCGCCCGCCTGTCCCTGTTGGACGCCAACATGTCCTCCCTGTGTGACTGGCAGATGGAGTCGGTTGCCTGCTCTAGTCGCTCCATCAGCCTTTCAGGGGGGACAATGGAAGTGGCCACCCTATCCATGGCCTGAGCCATCATCTCAGATGATGCTGCCTGTTGGGTTGCCATACCGTAAATGGATTGCTCCCATGCGGTATTGCCAGGTGGCGTACGGCCACCACGTCGGCGGGCACCACACCTGTCTGGGGCAAGGCGAACTGCACCTTGCTGTGCCGGCACTGCCTGAGGCTGCAGGACTGCATTCCCCCTCTGATCTGCTGGCCCAAGAACAGGATCAGATGTCGCGGAGTGTGACCCTGCATCCGTAACCACCAAAGGCGTAGCTGCCAACACTGACATCCCCATTGAGGGTTCTGACCCTGGTGCAGGTGGGTGGGACAGAACAGAATCCCTCCCTGGAACAGTCACCTGCGACGGCACGTAGGTCTCATCATCCGAATCAACACCTGAGTACAGCTCGGGAGAGGTGCAGCCAGAGACACCCCTTGAGAGCACGACCTGCAGCACTTGTGGGTTCTCACCCACCACCACACCACGTCCCTCACTGGTGGTTGGTCGGCCCTCGGACCCCTCCTGGGTCTGCACCATCTCCACAACCCCAGCAGTATCAGGTGCGTCTTCCCCTGCAAAGACATAAAAACAAAGAAATGGAAACAGGCATTAGCACCATGGCACACAATGAGGGCTGAGAAGCAAGAGAACCAGTACTTGATTGACACATGTCCCACATGACTAAAACCCTCCCATGCATGCACCCTCACTGCATATGAAGGGCAGGCAAATGGCACACTATGATGACACCAAGATGGAAGATGAACACATTTTCTGCATGCTGCCTGGCAGTGGCATCACATATTGGCCTGTGATTGCCAGGTGAAACACACATGCCATCACACAGATGGCATGTACCATTGCTATTGAGTGAAGATGGAGAGGAGGGCAGCACCTATTCATTCAGTCCAGTTCCCGCATGTAATAGCTTTTCTAATTCAAGCAGGTCAGATTTTTCAGCTGGAGCTGCCAGTCCAAAATGGTCCAATTGCACAGGGACATGTGTGAACAAATGTTATCCAGGTAACAAAGTCACTCCACTTTACCATAGCCATGTCAGACATGTGACTAGAGGACTGTGAAATGCCTAGTAAAAGTGGTGGAATGCAAACAATCTGCCTGTATGAACAGTGAAAAATAAGCAACAATGTTGTGGCAAGGTGACACTTAAAGGGCAACTGGCGTGCAGTTGGGCTAGATGTGTACTGTTGGCAGAAGGGATACTGCTATGGCCTAATGCAGCTGCGCAGGATGTATTGCATGAAGCACATGGCTGACCCATACGACTCAGGTGCACACACTCTCACCTGGCACACAAACAGAAGCCCTCACACACACACCATGCACATGGATGACACACACATGCATGTGCACTCACCGGACAATGCCTCGTAATCAGGCAGATCTCCCACGCCTTGGATCTGTTCCTCCGTGACGTAGGTCCCAGCGACTGACTCATGTGGAGTGAGTTCCTTGTCTACTACTGGAGACCCACCTCCAGTCACTAGAGTTGCGGCATGACTTGAGGCGAGCTTACTCTTTGCCCTGCGCTTTAGGTCATTCCAGCGCTTATAGCAATCATTGGCTGTGCGCCTCACGATTCCAAGGGCACTTACGATGTCCGCAACGGTCTGCCAGTGTGCCTGGCGTTGTGCAGGTGTGGTCTTGGATCCTGCAACAATGACCATCTCGTTATCATGTGCGGACACATACTCGACAAGTGCATTCAGTTCGTCATCCGTGAAGCTGGGCTTCCTCGACGGGCCGGACTGTGTAGCCGTGTCTGGGGCATCAGCCTGTGCTGGACGAGCACTCTTCCTCTTCCGCTTGGAAGGTGGTGGTGATCCTGAGTGTCCTGCGCCGCTCTGGACACTAGGGGCAGGAGCCCTGGTGGACTCTGTATCAGGAGTGTGGGATTGCACACTCAGCATGGGAGTTGGTGCAGGCATTGGCTCAAGTGTAATGGTGTCAGGGGGAATGTCAGCAGGATGGACTAGGACCGACACTGTCCTGGCTGGGTGTGTGAGAGCTGGGGTGGATGGAGCCGCAGCTGCCCCTGCAGCCTCTCCGCCCTGCCTACTTGGGGCAGCAGATGACCTTGCTGCCCCAGATGCACGTGGCATGATGACATCAACGTGCACCAGCGCACGTGTCATAGACCTGCTGACCTGGAAGTCAGCCATGGAGTCAGCCAGGTCTGGTGCCACAATGGGCTGGTCCAACAAGGGCTGAGCATGGATGGCGTCAGCCACATCAGCCTTAACGGGAGGGGGGGGGGGTTATGGGTGCCCTTGACTGGTCCTCCACACATGGGGGGACAGGCTCACCCTGCAAGTAACGACCACTTCCCCTATCGGATCCACCACGGCCACCACTTGTGGCTCTTCCACCTTTGCCACCCTTATGGAATCCTCGCCTCCCAGCCATGGCACTGATGTTAATGTGCGTATGGGAGTGGCTGTAAACTATTGTCCTGGGCAATTGGGGGTCAAAGGGGTTGGGTACCAGATGGTAATTGTACCCTAGTGCTCTAGCAAGGCTGAATGTAAC
The DNA here is from genome assembly GCF_040938575.1 of Ambystoma mexicanum. NCBI lineage: Eukaryota > Metazoa > Chordata > Amphibia > Caudata > Ambystomatidae > Ambystoma > Ambystoma mexicanum. The sequence goes on from NC_090922.1 coordinate 1,134,357,883, forward strand.
CCCTGGGGAAAGATGACAGGTCACGCTACGCACAGGAGCCCCAAAAAAGGGAGATGACGTGCACGCAACCCCTCCTAGACCACGTGTGCAGAAAGAAAAACCTGCACTACGCTGTGGCACCCAGTAACACAAGAATGAACGTATGCGTGTCACACGCAGCCTAGAATGACCTCTGAAGGGGTAGGCTACACACGGGGCAAGCACAGATGTTAGATATGTGCGTGACTCACCGTCTGCCAGGTAAAAGAGCGTGAAAAAGGAGCGCGTTCGGTTAGCAACACCCCCGCCAAAAGAAGATTTGTACGCTGTCTGAGGAGACAGGACAACAGTAGAAGGGAACACTGTTTGAGGGAACAGGCCCAGGTAAACCAGTAAAAGAGAAAAAAGAGAAAAAGCTGTCAGAGGTAACAGGGAATACGAACTTGAAACGCCGTGAAGTAAATCGTGTGTGAAACCACAAGAAGTACAGAATTCACCCACTCGCTCTCCACGAAAAGCACGTACAAGGAAATGGTGTTCTACACGTACCTTTTATACAGACCCACACGTCCAGTGTCACTTACGCGGCGTGTACGCGCTAGGGCCATTTCCACCAATTACACGCTTTGTCACTTCTGCGTGTAGGGCCATTTCCACCAATTACACGCTTTGTCACTTCTGCGTGTAGGGCCATTTCCACCAATTACACGCTTTGCACTGCCGCGTGTACGCGCTAGGCCCATTCCCACCAATTACACGCTTTAACACTCGGACGTGTCTTTCATTTTTTTCACACGCAACATTTTCAAACGTGTGCCCAATTCAACGTACACGTGACTTCATAGACTCGCATACGCTGGCGACGCGTTTACGCGCTGAGTGCCTTTGGTCCAATAGAATCGCGTATGCGTGCTGACGCGCTTACGCGCTAAGGGCCTTTCCTCGATTTTCACGCTGACGTGCAGGATTTTCACGTGCCAAATCACTCCGTATCAAGCTGGCCACGCGTAAGCACACGGAAGACCACGCTCCTGCCCAGAAGGCCGAACTACTGCCCCCCAGGCCCCTGAGCACGCTCCCACCTGCCATCTGCTGCTGCCTGACTGCCTGCTGCCCACGTGCACTGCCATTTGCTGCCTGCACATCAGCCAGGGGTGCTGTTGCTGTGACCACCCCTGCTGGAACTGAAGACTCCCGACTGGGATTCCATCGCTCCACAGCCCAGCCCCAGGACCCAGTTGCCCACCCACTCCTGCCTCTGGGGTTGTCATGTCGGGGCAAACACCATCTGTGACCACTGACAACCCCCGGCCAGAGAGGCAGAGGGGGCACCAGCTTCAGTGCCACTGAAGTTGGTGTCCTGGTGGAGCAAGTCCTGGGGCAGTATGATGCCCTCTTTGGAAGTTCCCGCGCCGACAAGGAAGGACGGACTCGGATCTGGACTGACATCGTGACTGCCATCAACGCGGAGGGGGTGGCAGTCCGGGACTTACAACATGTCAGGAAGCGCTGGGAGGACTTCAGGTCCAGGACCCTGAACAAGGCCCGGCGCCTCTTGAAGGCAGCGGATGCCAAGGGGCGCCGGGGCCACTTGTCGGAAGAACAGATGAGGGTCCTGGAACGCATATCCCCAGCGCTCCACGTCCAGGTCCTAGAGAAGCAGACCCGTCTGGAGTCGAGCGTTGAGTGTACATGCATCCTGATTGTGAGCAGTGCTTGTGGTGATTATTCGGTAGTGTGCAGGTTGCACATCTGTTTGTATGGGGTCGAGTATGGGTGGGGGTGTACAGGGCCGTGGGGCTGACACATGCGAGGGCTGTAATGTGTGAGACATGGATGGTGCTTGTGTGTGTAGGCTTGCATGGCAAATGCAGTTGTGTGTGCACACATGTTTGGATGAATGTGTATGTAAGTAGACATGTCCGTGATGTCACGCATGTATGTTGTTTTCGGCTGCATGTATGTGCACTGTGTACATGTGCATGTGTGTGTATTTGACAAGGGTGCAACAGTGATGCAACATGGATGCATGTGACAGCGGTATGTGGAAGCCTGATTGGCAGATGTGACATGGATGCCCGTCTGAACAGTGCGACACTTGGCAGAGGTGTACACATGCATGCAAGTGTGGTGGTGTGTGTACATGTGTGGTGCACTTCCTGTGTTGCATGTGATGTGTGGCTCACCTTTGGCTGCTCATGCAGTTGTATGTGTAGGGATGGTGGTGGCAGTTGCGATATGGCTATGGTATGGCTCATGTGTGCGAGTTGTAATGACATGTGTGTTGGGGATTGTGATGACATGTCTGAGGTTTGCCAATGCCACTCATGTGCAACTGTCATGTGTGTATGTGTCCATTGTACGGTGCCCTGATGCCTGTGTTTTGTTTCTCCCTGTCTGCAGCATCAACTGATGAAGAGGGCGGAGAAGGTGCTGTGGAGCACAGCGGCGGGGATCACACCGCCAGCCGGAATCGCAAGGCCCGGCTCCCCTCCCGTGTTGTCATCTCGTCGGGGAGTGAGGAGTCCGGTGCCGCGTCCCAGGCCGCAGCTGCCGGGGGGAGGTCCAAGAGGCGGAGGTTGGAGTTGGACTCCTCGGCAGCAGAAGGGGCAGCTGGGACCCCACAGGGCCCAACAGGGGAAGATGGCACGGAGTCATCCAGGTTGGTGGGGGGTTTGGTGGAGGAGGAGGCCGTGCAAGCACCAGAGACAGGGTCTGGAGGTGGGGATCCCACTGGTGCTAGTGGTGCAGTGCAGGACCAGGGACAGGAGGCAGCACAGGTGGCCGCGGAGGTGCCTGTGTGCAATCCTGTCCCCGATCCTGTCCCTGCATCATCTTGCACCAGCAGGGATGCCTACGTCCAGACCCGTTTTCAGGCAGGGGATGAGCTGACGTCAACTGGCCTTCCTCTGCCTGCGGACGTGGCTATCCAGGTCCGGGTTGAGCCTGTCCTGGCTGGTGTGGTGTTGCGTCAACGGGCCATGCGAGGTGACCTGCAGTCTTTTCATGGAGAGACTGCACGTCATCTCGAATGGCTCGTTGACCACGTCAGCCTGCTGGGACAGGTCACCCAGGCCGGATTCCTCGTCTGATGGGGCTTGCTCCGACCCCCTCCTCAACTGGACCCCCTACGTGCCAGTCGTCCTCTGTGCCATCTTCCCACCCATCAGTCACCTGGGTGCCCTGTGGAGCTGCCTCTGACGGTGTGGCCAGGCTGGTGGAGGAGGCATCCCTGCCACAGTCGGGAGTCGGACATCCAGCAGGGGTGGCCACATCAACAACTACACCCCAGCCGGCGGAGGATGTGCAGGCAGCAGGAGGCAGTGCACGGGCAGAGGCACAGCAGCAGCAGCAACGTGGTGGGAGCCATGAAGGCTCGGGGCCTTCAACATCGGAGGGGCAGGCATCGGCCGGAGGGCAGGTTGACCCAGGACGGGGTGTGTCTTCTGTGTGGCAGCGGTTGGGCCAGCAGATAGGTGCGGAGCGGCGGCGGGTGGAAGAGGCGCGGCTCACAATGGTCAGGGCGGAGAACTCCATGCGGAGGGCCCTGAGGCGGGCCGAGTGCCTCGAGGCAATCCGCAGGGGGTTGGAGGAGGACACGGCGTCGACCCTGCGGACCGTCGGGGACATGGAACAGGACCGCCTCCGGGACATCGAACAGGAGTTCGATGATGCCCTGGCCCGGAACACCACGGAGTGAGCCGCTGGACTTGCCCGCCGCCTTTGTATATAGTTCTTTAGTTTTAGGTTTCCTTTCTTTGTACTTATGATTTGGAGTCGACGGACACTGCTCCACTTTTTGTATATAGTTGCATTTTAGTTAGGGTTTTTTGTAGGTTTCCTTTGTTCATTTGTGCTCATGGACCCTTGGATGTTTTGTACATAGTTCTTCATTGGATTTATTTTATTTTTCATTTGACTTTGGACTACATTTTTTTGGATTAGGATTTGGTGTTTTTATTTTTTTACACGGACATGCCGCTTCTCTTTTTTTCATTCCCATTGTAGTTTGTTTCATTTCATTTGCATTCTTTTTATTTTTAATACAATTTTGTTTTCATACTTCACTGTGTGGTATCATCTCATTGCTTTCATGCATGTCATGTTGGGTGTTTTCACATTCAATTGCAACTATTGTGTGTGACGGACATGGGTTCATTAGCTTTATGAACATTGGGGGTGTAACATGTAATTTCCTTTTCCATGTGGGTGAATGGGTTACTCGGTAGGGCTTTTTGGCTGTGGAGGCTGACCATGACGCACATGATTGGGGATTGTGAGGACCTGGTGGAGGTTGCCCATGGTGGCTGGGGGGGTGGGGGTGGTGGGAGTCATGAGTGGGGGCCTGGTGGAGGGTGCCCCTTCACTGCTGGGGGGTGGGGGTGGTGGGAGACATGAGTGGGGGCCTGGTGGAGGGTGCCCCTGCACTGCTGGGGGGTGGGGGTGGTGGGAGTCATGAGTGGGGGCCTGGTGGAGGGTGCCCCTGGTGGCTGGGGGGTGGGGGTGGAGGGAGACATGAGTGGGGGCCTGGTGGAGGGTGCCTCTGCACTGCTGGGGGGTGGGGGTGGTGGGATACATGGGTGGGGGCCTGGTGGAGGCTGCCCCTGGTGGCTGGGGGTGGGGGTGGTGGGAGACATGAGTGGGGGCCTGGTGGAGGCTGCCCCTGGTGGCTGGGGGGTGGGGGTGGTGGGAGACATGAGTGGTGGCCTGGTGGAGGCTGCCCCTGGTGGCTGGGGTGTGGGGGTGGTGGGAGACATGAGTGGGGGCCTGGTGAAGGCTGCCCCTGGTGGCTGGGGGGTGGGGGTGGTGGGAGACATGAGTGGGGGCCTGGTGGAGGCTGCCCCTGGTGGCTGGGGGGTGGGGGTGGTGGGAGACATGAGTGGTGGCCTGGTGGAGGCTGCCCCTGGGGGCTGGGGGGTGGGGGTGGTGGGAGACATGAGTGGGGGCCTGGTGGAGGCTGCCCCTGGTGGCTGGGGGGTCGGGGTGGTGGGAGACATGAGTGGGGGCCTGGTGGAGGGTGCCCCTGCACTGCTGGGGGGTGGGGGTGGTGGGAGACATGGGTGGGGGCCTGGTGGTGGGTGCCTCTGCACTGCTGGGGGGTGGGGGTGGTGGGAGACATGAGTGGGGGCCTGGTGGAGGGTGCCCCTGGTGGCTGGGGGGTCGGGGTGGTGGGAGACATGAGTGGGGGCCTGGTGGAGGGTGCCCCTGCACTGCTGGGGGGTGGGGGTGGTGGGAGACATGGGTGGGGGCCTGGTGGTGGGTGCCTCTGCACTGCTGGGGGGTGGGGGTGGTGGGAGACATGAGTGGGGGCCTGGTGGAGGGTGCCCCTGCACTGCTGGGGGGTGGGGGTGGAGGGAGACATGAGTGGGGGCCTGGTGGAGGGTGCCTCTGCACTGCTGGGGGGTGGGGGTGGTGGGAGACATGGGTGGGGGCCTAGTGGAGGCTGCCCCTGGTGGCTGGGGGTGGGGGTGGTGGGAGACATGAGTGGGGGCCTGGTGGAGGCTGCCCCTGGTGGCTGGGGGGTGGGGGTGGTGGGAGACATGAGTGGTGGCCTGGTGGAGGCTGTCCCTGGTGGCTGGGGGGTGGGGGTGGTGGGAGACATGAGTGGGGGCCTGGTGAAGGCTGCCCCTGGTGGCTGGGGGGTGGGGGTGGTGGGAGACATGAGTGGGGGCCTGGTGGAGGCTGCCCCTGGTGGCTGGGGGGTGGAGGTGGTGGGAGACATGAGTGGTGGCCTGGTGGAGGCTGCCCCTGGTGGCTGGGGGGTGGGGGTGGTGGGAGACATGAGTGGGGGCCTGGTGGAGGCTGCCCCTGGTGGCTGGGGGGTGGGGGTGGTGGGAGACATGAGTGGGGGCCTGGTGGAGGCTGCCCCTGGTGGCTGGGGGGTGGGGGTGGTGGGAGACATGAGTGGGGGCCTGGTGGAGGGTGCCCCTGCACTGCTAGGGGGTGGGGGTGGTGGGAGACATGGGTGGGGGCCTGGTGGTGGGTGCCTCTTCACTGCTGGGGGGTGGGGGTGGTGAGAGACATGAGTGGGGGCCTGGTGGAGGGTGCCCCTGCACTGCTGGGGGGTGGGGGTGGTGGGAGTCATGGGTGGGGGCCTGGTGGAGGGTGCCCCTGGAGGCTGGGGGGTGGGGGTGGTGGGAGACATGAGTGGTGGCCTGGTGGAGGCTGCCCCTGGTGGCTGGGGGGTGGGGGTGGTGGGAGACATGGGTGGGGGCCTGGTGGAGGCTGCCCCTGCACTGCTGGGGGGTGGGGTGGTGGGAGACATGGGTGGTGGCCTGGTGGAGGCTGCCCCTGGTGGCTGGGGGGTGGGGGTGGTGGGAGACATGAGTGGGGGCCTGGTGGAGGCTGCCCCTGGTGGGTGGGGGGTGGGGGTGGTGGGAGACATGAGTGGGGGCCTGGTGGAGGGTGCCCCTGCACTGCTGGGGGGTGGGGGTGGTGGGAGACGTGAGTGGGGGCCTGGTGGAGGGTGCCCCTGCACTGCTGGGGGGTGGGGGTGGTGGGAGACATGGGTGGGGGCCTGGTGGAGGCTGCCCCTGGTGGCTGGGGGGTGGGGGTGGTGGGAGACATGAGTGGGGGCCTGGTGGAGGGTGCCCCTGCACTGCTGGGGGGTGGGGGTGGTGGGAGACATGGGTGGGGGCCTGGTGGAGGCTGCCCCTGGTGGCTGGGGGGTGGGGGTGGTGGGAGACATGAGTGGGGGCCTGGTGGAGGCTGCCCCTGGTGGCTGGGGGGTGGGGGTGGTGGGAGACATGAGTGGGGGCCTTGTGGAGGGTGCCCCTGGTGGCTGGCGGGTGGGGGTGGTGGGAGACATGAGTGGGGGCCTGGTGGAGGGTGCCCCTGCACTGCTGGGGGGTGGGGGTGGTGGGAGACATGGGTGGGGGCCTGGTGGTGGGTGCCCATGCACTGCTGGGGGGTGGGGGTGGTGGGAGACATGAGTGGGGGCCTGGTGGAGCGTGCCCCTGGTGGCTGGGGGGTGGGGGTGGTGGGAGACATGAGTGGTGGCCTGGTGGAGGCTGCCCCTGGTGGCTGGGGGGTGGGGGTGGTGGGAGACATGAGTGGGGGCCTGGTGGAGGCTGCCCCTGGTGGCTGGGGGTTGGGGGTGGTGGGATACATGAGTGGGGGCCTGGTGGAGGGTGCCCCTGCACTGCTGGGGGGTGGGGGTGGTGGGAGACATGAGTGGGGGCCTGGTGGAGGCTGCCCCTGGTGGCTGGGGGGTGGGGGTGGTGGGAGACATGGGTGGGGGCCTGGTGGCGGCTGCCCCTGGTGGCTGGGGGGTGGGGGTGGTGGGAGACATGAGTGAGGGCCTGGTGGAGGGTGCCCCTGCACTGCTGGGGGGTGGGGGTGGTGGGAGACATGGGTGGGGGCCTGGAGGAGGCTGCCCCTGGTGGCTGGGGGGTGGGGGTGGTGGGAGACATGAGTGGGGGCCTGGTGGAGGCTGCCCTTGGTGGCTGGGGGGTCGGGGTGGTGGGAGACATGAGTGGGGGCCTGGTGGAGGGTGCCCCTGCACTGCTGGGGGGTGGGGGTGGTGGGAGACATGGGTGGGGGCCTGGTGGTGGGTGCCCATGCACTGCTGGGGGGTGGGGGTGGTGGGAGACATGAGTGGGGGCCTGGTGGAGGGTGCCCCTGGTGGCTGGGGGGTGGGGGTGGTGGGAGACATGAGTGGTGGCCTGGTGGAGGCTGCCCCTGGTGGCTGGGGGTGGGGGTGGTGGGAGACATGAGTGGGGGCCTGGTGGAGGCTGCCCCTGGTGGCTGGGGGGTGGGGGTGGTGGGAGACATGAGTGGGGGCCTGGTGGAGGGTGCCCCTGCACTGCTGGGGGGTGGGGGTGGTGGGAGACATGAGTGGGGGCCTGGTGGAGGCTGCCCCTGGTGGCTGGGGGGTGGGGGTGGTGGGAGACATGGGTGGGGGCCTGGTGGAGGCTGCCCCTGGTGGCTGGGGGTGGGGGTGGTGGGAGACATGAGTGGGGGCCCGGTGGAGGGTGCCCCTGCACTGCTGGGGGGTGGGGGTGGTGGGAGACATGGGTGGGGGCCTGGTGGAGGCTGCCCCTGGGGGGTGGGGGTGCTGGGAGACATGAGTGGGGGCCTGGTGGAGGCTGCCCCTGGTGGCTGGGGGGTGGGGGTGGTGGGAGACATGAGTGGTGGCCTGGTGGAGGGTGCCCCTGGTGGCTGGGGGGTGGGGTGGTGGGAGACATGAGTGGGGGCCTGGTGGAGGGTGCCCCTGCACTGCTGGGGGGTTGGGGTGGTTGGAGACATGGGTGGGGGCCTGGTGGTGGGTGCCCATGCACTGCTGGGGGGTGGGGGTGGTGGGAGACATGAGTGGGGGCCTGGTGGAGGCTGCCCCTGGTGGCTGGGGGGTGGGGGTGGTGGGAGACATGAGTGGGGTCTGGTGGAGGGTGCCCCTGCACTGCTGGGGGGTGGGGGTGGTGGGAGACATGAGTGGGGGCCTGGTGGAGGCTGCCCCTGGTGGCTGGGGGTGGGGGTGGTGGGAGACATGGGTGGGGGCCTGGTGGAGGCTGCCCCTGGTGGCTGGGGGGTGGGGGTGGTGGGAGACATGAGTGGGGGCCTGGTGGAGGGTGCCCCTGCACTGCTGGGGGGTGGGGGTGGTGGGAAACATGGGTGGGGGCCTGGTGGAGGCTGCCCCTGGTGGCTGGGGGGTGGGGGTGGTGGGAGACATGAGTGGGTGCGTGGTGGAGGCGGCCCCTGGTGGCTGGGGGGTGGGGGTGGTGGGAGACATGAGTGGGGGCCTGCTGGAGGGTGCCCCTGGTGGCTGGGGGGTGGGGTGGTGGGAGACATGCATTTTTGATCAGTAGTGCAAGGTGACATGTGGGTTGGCTGGGGGGCATGCCCATGGTGGATGGGCTGCCTGCGGGACATGAGCAGGGGTGCAGGGTAGTCCCCCGTGGTGTGGGTTGCCTGCAGGGGCCGTGGAGGTTGTGGAGCGTACACCTGGGAGGACCCACACGGCCAATTCACGTGTAGTACTCCCCAGAACCCCTGAAATACACATACCCTGCTGAAATCGCGTGTGGAACTTCCCGCACACCCCTGAAATACAGGTACCCTGCTCGCACTGGGCCAATCGCGTGTGGAACTTCCTGCGCACCCCTGAAATACACGTACCCTGCTCGCACTGGGCCAATCGCGTGTGGAACTTCCTGCGCACCCCTGAAATACACGTACCCTGATGAAATCGCGTGTGGAACTTCCCGCGCACCCCTGAAATACACATACCCTGCTGAAATCGCATGTGGAACTTCCCGCGCACCCCTGAAATACACGTACCCTGCTCGCACTGGGCCAATCGCGTGTGGAACTTCCCGCGCACCCCTGAAATACACGTACCCTGCTCGCACTGGGCCAATCGCGTGTGGAACTTCCCGCGCACCCCTGAAATCCACGTACACGGCCAAATCGCGTGTGAGACTTCCCGCGCACCCCGGTATACATGCACACGTATTTTTTGTCAGCGGGTGTCCGTGTTTGTGGGTACCCCTTTGCACGTCATTTGTCCTGGTGGGCCACAGTATAGGACATTCATCATGGCAGTATATAGGTGCTATTTGTTGGCGCACCTTTTGGCACACATTTCTTACAGGCGCAGAGACGCTACCGCCTGCTTTCTTGTGGCGGTCGTGTTTGTGCCTGTGCGCTGGTTTGAGCGTGCGCTTTTTTGCCCTATTCTATTCCATGAATACGTGTTGTAGGCGAGCGTGTGGGCGTTCCGCGCACTTGTGCCCTGTACTTCCCCCGTGACGCCCACATTTTGGCAAGTTGTTCCCCATTCCGAGTGTTACGCCCCGTGTTCCGCCTACTTTTGTTGCGTGCGCCGCGCTATGTGCGATTTTCGCTGTGGCCTGTGTGATTTTCGCTGTGACCTGGCGCACGCAGTTAGATGGCCTGTGCGCCAACGTGCGCTGCGCACTTTTTTATCGCACATCCGATGGTTTTCTCGCGCACGACCTTCCATGAATCGATGTGCGCTGTTTTTCGTGCGATTTTCGCACTTGCACTGCGATTTTCGCTATTCCACTGCGATTCGCACGTTTTTGGCCACTTGTGCCGCGCTAATTATTCCATGAATCGGCCTGTTAAAGTTTGGTATTGCACGTGTTTTGTATTGCACGGCCTACGTTAGTGCCAGTGTAGTTCTAGTTAAGTTGCTCAAGTCATAGAAAGATCACTTTTTGAGTGGATTATAACTTTGCCCTCCTTGGACGAATCTTTACCAAACCTTGCAAAAAAAGTATATGGTGCCCTCGGAATGAGCTTGTGACATTTGGTGTTGTTTACTCCAGGGGGCGCAAATTTATAGGAGGGGTGCTAAAATTTTGGGAAATCCTCCTAGGCGCAATAGAAAAAGAAATTGTTCACCCGTACAGCCCAACCCGCCAGACAGATTTTCAACAAATTTGCTCCAGGACAGGTTACAGCCCTGCACCTGGCATTTGCCTGGGTCTCACTTGTTTCAGCATTATTGAAAGGGTGGGGGGGGGTTAGCCAACCATGACGTGACACCTTGGCCAGCCCTTGGCAGTACAGACTTTCATTACAAATGCGTTGTCAGTATTGACTTTGGACACTCACCTCCATCGACGGATGACGTTGCCCCGCACTCCATGTCGCCAACCCCTCCAATGGCTTCTGGGCCAATCATGGCCTCACAGTCTCCTCCCAAGGCATCAATTTGATGGGGGAACCTGGCCCTCCTCCTGTCTCCAGGGCCTGGCTTCTGTTGGTGGAGAGGATGCTCTGCACCCTCAGCCATAGGTCGTCCCACCGTTTTCGGCAGTCCTTGGTGGTGCGGGGGGTGTTGGCCACGGCGCTCACCTTCTGTGCTACCATGGCCCACATCTCCTGCTTTTTTACAATCGTCACCCTCCGCATGTCACCGCTAAAAACGGTGTCCGAATGCTCGTGGAGAGTGTCCACCATAATCTGGAGCTCATCCGGGGTAAAGCACTCGTTCCTGAGGCGGGCAGCTCCCTTTTTTGGTGCTTTCGGCATGATGGTGGTGTTGATGGTAGATGTCTGTATTCACTGGATGGCTCCGGGTCCTGTGCGGTGAGGATGGCAATGGATTATGTTTTTAAAGATGGTCGCCGTGCTCCGTCCAGTTCCTATGCGATAACGCTGTTTCCGGTTCCGCTATTTAACGGTGACCGTAAATAGCGGTAACCGCTGATTACGGTCACCGCTATTTACGGTCACCGATATTGACGCTTTGCTCTATGGCAGTAGTGTTATGTATGGTGCGTTTGATGCTGATAAGGGCTTTTTGGGGCCCTTTTGCGGTATGGCGCTAGGTATGTTACCGGCATGGCGCAAAGCTCGTGCCCGCAAAGTCGTAATAGGCCGCTTCTAGCAGTCTATTGCCAGCTCGGACACGCTATTTGCACCATGCCGGTAATAACCGGTACTTTCCTCCAAACTCAGAATGAGGGCCATAGAGCAGATAAGAACAAAAGCAAGCCATATAGTCATCCACCTCTAAAATAATGTATAGAAAACATTTAAACAAAACAGCTATTAACCTCACTCAACAAAACAAAACAAACCATCACTAAAAAAGGTAAGGCCCCTCTTGCAAAAACTAAAAGTAAAAAAACATGTACAAACAAAAACAGACCTACTAATGAACCTAACACTATATCAACCAATGTTAACATAGCCACAGTTAAGCATTCCAAAACATTCACAATATTATAAAGAGAGCAAAAAGTCACAATCTACCCTTAAAAATGACTGCAGAATACAAATCCTTGAAGCTCTAATTGACAGTGCATGCATTTCTACTAACAAGAACGCTGTTCGTATTGATTTTAAACAGAATGAAACCACTAACTAAATGTGTCAATACATTACAAAAGGTACTTCTAAACATATGCATAGATATAGATACATTTTCAAATTTCTGTGAAGGTGAATGGATTCACACAATCAGCACAGGTCCTCCCTTCTCCTCATCCACAATGATGCTGCCACCTCACTCCTCTAAGAAATCCAGACTGTCTTGACTTTGCCACCTCCAGAACTATGGGTTAGTTCCCTCCTTATGGACTTACTCCTACTACCTTTGACTTTCTGCTTATTACTCCCATGTTACTATCCTGATGCGCAGTGCTTCCTAAGTCCCTTTGCTAACATCTGAATACCTGATTGGAAGGTCAGATCTTGCTGTTTCATCTTTGTGCTAAAGAGTCAAATCTTGCTGTTTTTGATTTGTGCTAAAAAGTCAAATCTTGCTGTCCATTGCTAAATTCTCTGTATTTTGCTTGTATACTGATGCTTCCCTGTAACTTGACGGCCCAGTGACCTTGATGTCCTTGGTCTTACTGAGACATGGTTCACGGCCAGCTCTGTCACAAGCTTTGACACTCTCTTCCCTGATGGCTACAAGATCCTCTCCGCACCTAGATCCTCCTGGTCTGGTGGGGGGAGGTAGCCCTGATCTTTCCTGAGTGGATTCCTGCCTCTATCATTCCCACACAGACCTACTCCTCTTTTGAATGCCTTGTCTGTAGGCTCTCTCTCACGTCTACCCATTCTCTTACTGTGGCTACCATTTACTGGTCTCCTGGTCAAATCACCTCATTTCTCTATGAGTATGCAGACCTCTCCTCCTCCCTCCTGGCCTCTACCACTCAACTCCTCCTCGGTGACCTCAGTGTTCATCCTCTGTACTCTTCCATGACCTCTGCGACTCCCTCTTCCTGTCCATCCTCCCCTTTGGCCCGACTCACTCTGCAAGGCACACACTCAATGTCTTGATCTCCTCTGACCTTCCCCTCCCTATCCGCCTGACCACTCCTCTCTCCTGGAGCAATCACTCCCTCCTCTCCTCTCATATCTCCCTCTCTTCCCCCCATGCCGAGCCTGCCCCAACACTGCTACCTACCTTTTCGGACATCCTGCCCATGAAGCGTGCATCAGTTGAGGCTTTTGCCACCACTTTCTCCCCCCTCCACCTCTAACTGTCTCACTTCTTGACACAGCCCTGTCTCTGCTCCACACTTCAATTTCTGATACTGTTGATGCTCTTGCCCCTGTCATTAGGATTCATTTGAAGTCCAAAGCCAAGTGCAATTCCTGGTATGACTCCAACCTAGCTACACTTAAACATAAGTGTAGGGCGGCTGAGAGGAAATGGAGGGCTTCTTGGTCATCCTCTGACAAACTGGCCTATCACCTAATACAAAGGCAATACTGACTCTCTGTCCTCACCAAGAAGAGAGTCCACATTCAAGATCATGTCTCTGAGGCATCTAACAACTCGGCTGAACTCTTTAAAATCTGCAAGGAGCAGGCAAACCCTGCTGCAGTCTCTACCCCTCCTGTTGCCTCCCATGCTCTTTGCAATCTTTGCAATGCCCTTGCCTCTCACTTCATCTCAAAAACCTCCAATTCCCACCCCTCCTCTCCCCTCTCCATCTGTGCTTGATGTCCTTCCTTTAGCCACCCCCGACCATCCTTCTTGTCCTTTCCTCTTTTCCCCCCTGACGAGGTCTCTAGACAAGTCCGATATATGAAAGCTTTGTCAAAACAGGTTCATCCCTGTCCTCTATAACCATCACGGACCACATTGACACCCTTGCACCGGCCCTTGCAGGTTTTTGCAACCACTCCTTTGCCTCAGGATCCTTCCCCTCCCCTCTGAAGCACTCCCTTGCACATCCTCTTCTCAATAAACCCACATCTGATCCTTCTTGTCCAGCTAATTATCACCCAATTTCCATTACTCCCTTTCTAGACAAACTCCTGTAAAAGTTGGCCATCTCTCAGCTTAACATTCATTCCAATTCTGTTGGCTGTCTCCATGACCACCAGTCTGGCTTCAGAGCTGCCAGAAGTACGGAAACTGATCTCCTGAATATCTGTGAAGATCTGCTCTTCAACCCTGACTCTAACATTCCCTCTGTCCTCATCCTCCTCGATCTCTCTTCTGCCTTCGACACGGTCAACCATACAATCCTGCTCAACCGTCTCCGTGATAACCTGGATATCTCTGATCAGGCTCTGGCCTGGCTGACCTCTTTCCTCTCTGATCGACCCGCCCAGGTACAACTTGTGTCCTTCATATCATCTATCTTCCTCTCTACCTGTGGTGTTCCTCAGGTGTCTAACCTCTCACCCTGGCTTTTCAACCAATACCTGGAAACTCACGCCCACTGCATTGCCATTTTCTGCTCAAATTTCCAGTGCTACACTGATGACACTCTACTCATTTTCAGGCTGCCCTCAGCCACCTCATCTCCCTCTCTCATCTCCGATTGCCTAACTGCCATTCAAGATTGGTGTGTCACCAATGATCTTTGTCTGAATGCCAGCAAGACAGAGATCCTCCTCATTGGCACACCTTCACCATCATTTCCCCTCACACTCTGGCTGGCTTCCCTTGGCCCTCCTTCTGCCCCCACCTGTGAGGCTAAGAACCTCGGGGTCAAATTTGACTCCACACTTTCGCTCACATCTCTGCCTTTCCTCTCCTTCACCCAGAAGCATATGGTCTCCCAAACTCTGGTCCTCTCTATGATGGACTACTGTAACAGCCTCTTTCTAAATCTACCTGCCTTTACTCTCCGCCCTCGGCAACTAATCCAGAACGAACAGGACAGCAAGACTTGTCCTAAGCCTGAAGCCCTGGGATCGTATCTCTCCAGCTCTTAAATCTCTCCATTGGCTCCCAGTGTATGCAAGGATTCAATTCAAAACCCTCTGCATTGTCCACAAGGTTTTCTGGGGCCTGGGTCCAAAATACCTTCAGCTGTCACTCTGCAAAATACCTCCCCTCTCAAGCTCTTCGCTCCTCTACCTCTAACTCCCTCGGGGTCAGTCGTTTTTGAAAGAACTGAGCTGGGGGTAGATCTCTGTCTTCGGCTGGAGCCTCCCTCTAGAACAGCCTCCCTGCCATTCTAAAATTTGAGGAGAACCATCTCCGGTTCTGGAAGCACCTCAAGACCTTCCTCTTTTCTTCTGCCTTCACTCCCCCTCTCCCCTGCTGATCTGTTCTCTCTTGGCACCGTGCACCTGGCCACTCTCTGTCCTCCGGGCCCAGGTACCTGCTCACCCTGCCACCCACCCACACTGCCTCCAGACCACCCCTTGCACTGGGGTCTGTATCTGTACCCATACAACCCCCCTTTTTTCTTTCTGCACTTATCAGACCTACCCTGTCTGCTGCCTTGAACCTAGCACTTGCAAATGGCTGCACTACCACAGTTTGTTGCCTTTATTATTTATGTATTTATTATTATTTATCTGTTTCTCCTTTGCTTCACACTTTCCGCTTCTCCCCCTTCCATGCACTTTTCGTCTCCCCCTCTCCCATGCACTTGCATGTTCTCAATGTCACTGGGCCTAGTAAGATTGCTGTTTTGTTCTCCCCTGTTCCCCTCCCTTGCCTTTTCGCGCTCTGAAACACTTTTGTATGAGCACGATAGAAATAAAATATCAATATCAATATCACTGCGCAGCCACAGTGGACTGCAAGGAAATTCATTAGCCTGCATTTCAGGAACTGTTTGCAAAAGCACCTCCTACCACATCAAAATGTTAGCAATACACTTTTCCACAAAACAAAATCTTGTGCATGGACTGTACTATGCAAAAAGTCCTGCTCTAGAACTCCAAGATGTAAATAACATTCTCCTACATTAAACAGTGAAATAACTCTTTTGAGAAACAGAACACATTTGAACCGATAGACCTGGCTCCTTTAAGATGAGGCAGCAATACTTAGAGATGGATGGGATGCAGAATTTACTCATACATCAATAATCAAACCGACTCAGGAAGTTGGCAAAACTCATTGCTATTTTATTTGCAATTATCTAAAACAGGGAGTTACAACAGACATCAACAGATGTCACACAGTACTATCTCAATGCATTTCATAAAAAACATCACTTTTATATTGAAAATGTGTTATCATTGACATCACAGTACGTGGCAAACTACAAAAAACCTACTTGGGGATGTGATGGGCTTACATGGAACATCTAAGTATGTGTTCCATACGGATGTTGGTCGTGATGGGGGTTCTAACATCAGGTGGACAACTAAGCCCTCCTCTAGTGCAGGTGATCTTCATTGTCACAAAATACATGACAATTCATTGGTTATACAAACTATAGGGCTCTTGGACACGTGGTCCTCTACAATTGGTTGGCATGCTTGTACCCCTCTGGAATATTCCACTTGCTAGCAGCATGCAAGCTGGTTACTGCAGGTGCTGAGAGGGTCGGCCTGTCATGCCACCCCATCCAATTAGCCCAGCATCCATCATCACTCTTGTGGTCTGCCATTCAATTAAGGCTTTGAACTTGGCCTTGCAGAAGCGCTCTGGGCCTGAGAATAAAAAGGATGTGGCATGGTCTTATATTCTGGTTTTGGTGTAGCTCGACTCAAAGTCTATTTTCCTCTGACCATGTGACTGAAGACCATGTTTTCGAGCTCTTTGTTGCATATAATACTATTAAATGATGCACTCTTGATGCCTTCAGTGTTTTTCCATTTTGCTTCAAACAGAAGTTTGTTTCTTTCTCACGTTCATGTATCTTCTTAACAGACAACCAGCCTCACGGTGGCCTCGACTCTTGGTGCTGGGCCAGCCAAGCCTTTCTTGAATTCTCCTTCGCCATTAGATATTTTCCAACTGTGCCATACTCAAGTCCTTTCCATTCACTGGGTTCAAGTCTTGCTAAAGCAAATTGTGGAACATCCAGATTCTATACATTTCCTATGTATATACTTTGGCGCATCACCACAATCTATTCACTACATAGCCAGCCTCAGGATCACTTTGTCTACTTGCATTACAGCATCTGTACAAGTGTAAAATGACTTTGCATTTTCTTCAGCATTTCTTTGCATGAGCATCTTCATTTCATTCCCGAAATGTTGCTTATCTTCGACACCGCCTCTTCAGATCTTATCGAATGTCTATGTTCTTTTGTCTTTTGTATCTTTCCAGGGTGTGTCAGTTCTGCTTCGCATGATGTCACCTGTCTTCTTTCTCTTCCATTTTAACACTTCTTCCGGGACTCCGTCCAGAAGAACATCATTTCTTCGTGAATGGATATAGGGTTTTCTCAAGAGATATCTTGTCTCAAGAATTTTTTGCAGTATAGGTATCCTCACTGGTATTGCACGTGTCGCAATTTAGGGCTCCCAACATATAGGCAACATAGGTAAGTATGAGTCTGCTGTCGTATAACTTTTTATAAAAAGAGCACAAAAATAGTAGGTATGGCCTAAAACAAAGGACAATCAGGAATCTCAATGGTTCCAATTAGCTTTATATCTAATATAAGAAAATAAATAGAAAATAACTGACGACACAATAGTTTGAACGTACTGCAATACAAAGCTTGACAATAACCAAATGCCATCACATGCTATTACTAACAACTTAAAAATCTTCCCACTTCCGAAAGCTCCACTACAACGTAACTTGTATGAAAGTATTATAATCCAAACCGTACACCCATTTCAAGCCATAATACGCCTTCAACCAAAAATGCCCAACTTGCCTCCATCTGAGTTACTAAAAGTAATTTGTGGCAAAGTAGTATATTTGCCATGAGATCTTAAAGAAAATGTAGAAACTCTAGGAGTACAACGGTCAATAGATTCATCATTGAGTGCATTAGTTAATGATGTACCAACAAAAGACAAAAACATTTGGCAACAATTAGTCGACTTAAACAAAGTTAGACAATCCCTACAATATCTTAAAGAAAACAATGAATATTACAAATATATAAACATAGAGGAAAACCTAAGAGAAACCACCCAAATAATTCAAGGTTCACCAACAACTGGCCAATTTTCACGTGTAGATCCTGTTACTGCAGCCTACATTTTAGACTGTTGAGGAGGTGTCTTCTCAATCATACCTCAATGAAAATTCTTTCAGAGACAGAATTTGTGCATACAACAAAACCTTTATTTACAGCCAGCTGGGAGTAATTACCCATGCCATAGATGTCAAATAGCACGGCAAGATACCGAGCTCATCCATTTTGAACAAACATTTATAGAAAATAATGCATTGCACAATAATGCAGTGACTTCATATTATGCTGATCATCATGACTAGCTGTTTTCCACATTTTCTAAATCACAAGACATGTCTTGCAACATTTAAAAATGTAAAACGGAAAGAGCACGTTTTCAAAATGACACAAAAATGACATTTACTTTCAGACATCTTAGCACACTGCTGTTTTATCTGCTTCAGGCTACGGTCCCATTTTATTTATAAAAAACATTGTAACACCATTGTTGGAAATTGCATATTCCTACCATTTAAATTGCTGAATCACTGCATTTTGTCTTCTGCCCAATGCAGTCCCTTTTTGCACAAGTCACTTTATTTTCTGTTTGCTCACACTTCTAAATATTCATGGAGCATTGAAGGTTTGTAGCTATCTGTAATTCATGATGTGTCATTTATTTTTGGGAAAATGGCTGCCTTTTCCTGGCCTATATTCTATATCAGAAATCTATATTCTGTGTTAATTATGTTGTTCGCAATTTAAGCATTCTGTTGTTTATGTTGCCCTACATAAATGTGCAGTGCCACCTCTTTTCTGATGTACCTGCCTATAATAAGGGCATCCTGGCTGCCTCAAATAACAATGCTTCTACTTTTACAATGTTTTACAAGAGGGTGGGACACATGTCAGAGAGGGGTATGATCTATTCCTCTTCAAAACCAGTATACAATTCACCCACTGCACTTCAAAGACAATATAGAAAATGCATTATAAGATATCAAATGTATCAAGACAAAGGATCCCCAGTGATCATATGCGAGAAAAGTTATTTCCCCCTACTCTGTCCTATAGGAAAAGGAGGAAGATAAGATGACAAATCCGTACAAATTACTGCATCAGAATATTTGCTCTTCATGAATGTATTCTGAAGAACCCAGAATCAGACAAATTGTAGAATACATGTTCCACCTCCTGTTCGAAAGTGAACTAGCAACTCTATGTTATGGAGTGGCACACACATTAAAAACAGACTCTTATGTTTTAAACATGTCTGCTACCCAACTGCTTCAAAAGATAAAAGACAAAGATTACATTTTGCAGTGAACTACCACAAATCTCTTGGAAAACATGTGCAGTACAAAAGAATACTGGTTCTTATGTCACACTGATGTACGTTGCATGCTAAGGAACCTGGGCCCACCCACATGGTTTGTTACCTTAAGTTGTGAAAAATCTGCATGGGATGACTTGCACAACTTTTTATGCACTGCAAACCAGAGGGAATAGATATAAAAACACTAGAATATCTCTGTTCTCTTGACCATGTCAATGTGTCAAGGTACTTTTACCTCTGCTACATTGCCATGTTGTACTTCATCTGCAATAAAACTACTCCTCCACTCGGAGAAGTGGAACACTTCTTTTGGAGAACATAATATCAATCCAGAGGAACACCACACATCCACACAATGTCCTGGATAAAAGATGCTCCCAAATTTGCCCATGACCGTTATGCCACTGTTTTACAGTTTATTGAAAAATACATTACTGCAAAATCCCTTCAGAAACCCCACATAGTGACCTATGTAGACAAATCGTAGGCTTCCAAAAACATAACTTTGGAAAATACTGCTGATGTAAATATAAAATCAAAGGTAAATACTATACCAAATGTCCCTTTGGCTTCCCAAGACCACTGAAGCAGAGAAAGCAGGGCTAAAAGATGTCCACTATGACATATCATCTGACAAAAACAAGGACACAAAAATTGTACGGTTTCAGTATAAAAATGCTCTTCCATAGAGAATTTGGATGCTACAAAAATGCAGACCGTTTAACAGGTACAGTCTTACAAGGCAAATCTGAACAGATTGTCTGGTTAAACCTTGCTCCAGCTTCATCCCGAAAAAGAGTACTAAAATCCTACCAAAATATAGATACAATAGCCACAATTGATCTAAACAGCCAGGACATGTTAAACAAATATTTAATTGTCACATACTAAACAAACTTAAGTACTGCTTTGGAAAACATGTGCCTGTCCGACATAGCACAAAACTACTCCTGCAAAAAGATATCACACCAGATGAGACAACTGTCAGATGATTCAGTCTTAACTTGTGAAGTAGGGCTAGTAAAATGTACCAAACCCAGGCTAATTAATCATATAAAGTTATCATTTAAATCTCTATAACATAGAGAACTTATTACATGGCCTCACTGCAACTTATTAAATCATGGAGTAAAGAAGAAGAATTATTAGGTGACCATGACTTATTTGATGATATATTCAAATCAAATGAAGCAGTATAACAAATGTCAATTTCAAACAATACAAAAAACGTTGGACAATGAATGCCAACAAGAACAAGAAATTGATGCTCTACTAGATAAAGACACTTGTGAGGACAGTCAAACTTCCCTTACAGGAATCAAAGAACCACATGGAGGGCCACTTGTTCTAAATGAAGCAGAAATAGCTATGACTGAGGGAGAAAATACCATGAATCAATCTAAACAATCTGAAGACGACTTGTCAGTGCCCAAATCACAGCTAACTGATGAACAACTCACCATTTATCTAGAAGTCACTGAAGAAATTGAATATGGTTTTAAACATTAAACAAAACTTGTAGCTGTATAAATTAAAAAACCCTGCTTCTGTATGTAAGCTATTTCTGATAAAACATTCTTAATTAAAATAATCAGTTAATTTCTACAAGACTTAACAAACAACAACCTTCCATCTATTTTGACAGCCCCCACAGCGTTAGCTGCCTTCAAAACAGGAGGTATACCTTAACACCAACAACTGCTCCACCCAGTAGAACACCAAAACACATTAGAATGCTACAAAGTATCAGCAGAAGCTGCTACTGAAGTACACAGAATTCTTAAACAAATTAAAGTGCTCCTGATAGATGAAGTAAGCATGGGTTCCAACCTCTTTAATTCATCTCAGAATGCAGGAAGTCCTAGAAACTGACTACAAAGAACTGTTTTGAAGAAAACACGTTATTGTTTCAGAAACCTCCTACAGTAAAGGTCAACCTATTTTCAAAACATTAGGACAGAAAAAATGCAGTAACACACTCAGCAGCATTGGAAATGTAAATCTGCTACAAAGAACTAATTTAAAACGTGCGTCAGTCTGCAGATCGCTCCCATGCTAACATTTAAAACAAATATTAGAACTGGTCTGCTTGCTAAAGATGCAAAATCCATCTTAAATACTCGACTAATCCATGAGCTGTATAGGCAAAACACATCTGCTCCTGATGTCATGGAACAATTAACTCAACAATAAATGAAATGCATGTGCTTAATGCCAACCCTTGAAAGCTGTAGCCAATGCAATGATACAAAGTTGAAAAAGGAATGCAACCCATACTGCATATCGGTTCCACAGCCAAATGAGAAGTGGACGGCATGACACTCCCTGTATGTCAACAAAAAACAGCACGACTAAATAGCTTAAAAAATCTCCAACACAGTTGTATTAGAAAAAGTATTAGCTCTGTGTCTAAACTACAATTCTAAAACATAACCTTGACTTAGAACAAGGTTTAGTCAATGGCGAATTGGTACAGTTGTTGGCTTCCAAACATATCCCAATGACAACAACATTCAGTTTGTCAACATACACTTTGCAAACATGCAGAAGTAAAAAAAATAGGCCACACATTTTCTTCTTTTCAAAGACATGTACGTGTGCTGAGAACAATTCTCTCTATCTCTTGCATATCCTGTCAATATTCACAAACCCTAGATTACGTGTTGATTTACATTGGCAGCACACTCTTTAAAGAAGGTATGAGTTGCATAGCACTTTCATATCTGTGTACACTCAATGGTCTATTCATAGTTAACTTTGATGCAAAGTCAACGCTGACTTTCCTTGAATCCGAGAAAACAACAGGCTATGTGCACTGTAAATCCCTAAAAAAAGAACAGCTTTAAAAAGAAAACGAATATAAACATAACCTATTACAGATCTCACAGCAATACTGCTAAAGAAACAAAGAACAACTGCTGCTCAATCAAATAATACAACCGCAAAACTGTCTAGTCCAAAATTAACTGCATGTCCATCAGAAGTCAAAGAGACACATGACTCTTCTAAAAAAACAACTGCAGGCCCATCAAAGGATACAGAAGCACAACTCTATGGTCCATTTAAATTCAGCAACACAAATGGAGTAAATTGCTATGCAAATGTAGCAATCAATGTAGCAGTCAATTGTCTCTTCCAATTGCCACAGAATGTTCACAACATTGACTTAAACAGCTTAGATGTGTTGTGTTTACAAATGCATGTCCTTCATAGAAATGCCACAAATAATCTTGACAGCACTTACAGTGTCTCAGGTATAAGGCAAGATTTGGACTACTGTTCAGGAATGGTAACATTCACCAGAAACACACAGGAAGATCTACAGGAATTCCTAAGGTACTTAATACAAGTACTGGAAACCAAAAACATCCATATGAATGAAATCTTCGAGATGTCATACATGTGGAAACATACATGAACTCTGTGCAACCATGTTTCACAAGAGCACATCCCTAATGAATGATGTGTGTAGGTATCCATACCAAATTTTGAATACATTCCATTTCACCAGCTTCTGCAGAATGGAAATCATATCATATTGTGTCCTTTTTCCAATTCAAACAATCCTTCCAACAGACATATAAATTCACATGGCCAATATGTGATACTCATGCTTCTAAGGTACAATGCAGATGGTACCAAAAATAACTGGAAGCTTATGAGCTTCACACACAGTGAAGTATCTGTTGGCAAGAAAACCTTCGCAACAGTGGGCATAATCGACCACATTGGTGCTACAACCACTCCAGGCCACTATACTGCATATGTCAAAAAAAGAAGTGCTTGGTTTGAATGTAACAACACCTCTGTTACTCCAAAACATAGGTTACCAGCAAATCTAACAAATGCCTACTGAATATTCCTTCAACCCAAATTTAGTCACTAAACTGTAGCACAATAAACAGTTAGAATATGCCAACGGGTATCTAACTACATCTATAATATGACAATAGTACATTTAAAACCCAAGACAGTTAGAATACGTCAACGGGTTTCTAACTACTTCTAAAATACCCTCCATTGCAATACATTTCAAATTTGCCATCACAGTTATTCTTAATGCAAAACTCCTTGTTAAATCCAACACTTCAAACAAGCATACTATCACACTTACACTCAAATCATTATAATATATTTCTTTGAATCCTCTATGGATTTTTTTTTCAATGACCCCATGATTATTTCATGTCAATACGACAACAATGCAGCACATACTAATGTTGTACCAAACATAGTATATAAATGCCAAATGCCAAATTAATATACTATTTTTGAGGGTCAAAAAGTAAATCTATATGTACAATTGTATGCAATTAAAGCTTTTAAACTATCCTGCTTAACACATTATGTAGGTTTTTCTTTTATACAGAAAACTAACCAGAGATTCCAGTTGTATTACCATTTGCAACTAACCATGCAAATTATAATCCTATTTGTTATCTTCATAAATAAACAAATACATATTCCATAAGCACTATCCTTCTATCCTTAATTATTCTACAATCATAAATACCATGTACACTTCAATTATGTAATTCCACTATATTACAAATACTGTATACTCCCCCTACAGTACCTGTAATGCTATGCATGTGGCCCCCACAAGAATCTGGCCACCATAATATAATGAAATCATATAACAAGCATGTACAATACCTTCAAATACCTTCAAATAACAAGACTCACCCAGAACCCCCTGCAATCAAAATGATGTCAGCGGACACTAAAATTGACAGCGGACTCAGCGGCACCTGCACACCATTTTTTCACCTATAAAAACAGTTCCATGTCAACTTTATTCCAGTCCCCCACCCTTTACATCCCCTCTTTCAGCCACCAAAAAAACCCATATTTTTTTCCAGACTATTTTCTCACTGCACTGTCCACTGTCAGCGGTGATGTCCATGGACTCAGCGGCACCTGTAAAAAGAACTCTGTATCAATTTTATTCCACTCACACACCCTTTCCTGGCCCTTTTTTGGCCAACAAATAACCCCAAATGTGTTCTCCAGACTTTTTGCTCACTGCGTTGTCCGCAGTCAGTGGCGGATGTCCGCGGATCCAACATTGCGACCGCTTCAAAAATTATGATGCCCTCATGTTTTTGAACAATCAATCACTGTGTCTTTATGGTGTCCGCGGACACCAAGTCACCCTCTGATTGGTTCTGGGGTATCCACGAAATCCGAATCAGGAAATGAGTCTGCGGACTGGACTCAGATACCACTCATTTTATGTACCTGCTTTTTGGCCATTTAAAAGAAAATAAACTACTGGAAAGATTTACATCAAATTTACAAAAGCATGCTTTTGGGACCAAACACCAAACCAACGCTGGTGCAAGTTTGGTGAAAATCAGTCCAGCGGTTGGGCTGGAGGTGCGATAAACATTTTTTTTCATTGTGTCTATGAGGATTTCAAGCATTTTGGGACCCCCCTACAACTTTGCCCCCTTTACAAAACTGCTCTTTCTATGGGCCTCATTCCGAGGTGGGCGCAAAGGGATACTGGGCACCGTTAAGGACATCAGTGCCGGTAATCCCTTTGCGCCCTATTCCGAGGTCTCTTAGTGGGTGCCGCAATGGGAGCCGCTAAGGGACCAGAGAGCTAATAACGGTACCGCAAATTGTGGTACTGTTATTAGCTACTTCCCATTCCCATTGAGCCCTATAAGGGCTTAAATGGGAATGGGGAATGGATTTTTCAATGGGGACTTGCCGGTCCCTCCAGGGTCGGAATGGACCAGTAAATCCCCATTGAACCCGGTCGGACCGGGACTCTGTATGGGAGGTAGTCATGGCGCAAATAGAGCCATGACTATCTCCATACTCGGAATGAGGCCCTATGAGTTGAGAAACTTAACCATATCTACAGGGCCACTACCGGAGGCCCTGTAATATATTCAGTGAAAGAACTTTAGTTGAATGGATGTTACGGTTAAGTTCTACTAATAAAAACCCATACATTTCAGTGAAAATCTTTTGGCAAAGGTATGTTTTGGTTGTAAAGTAAAATCGGCAAAACCCTCAAAAATATGCCAGTTATGGCTTTGGCCTCTGTACAAGTTGCACCAATATGTTCCTTTGGGCCCACTAGCGATAACCTTTGGCAGTGGCCACTGTATGTATTTCACCAATAGTTTTCTTTGGGACCACTAGGTGTAATATTTCTTTTTTTCCACTCTCTTATGATTCCCTAGAATATCCCTGCAATTCTGAGATTCTCCCGATATACATGGCAATGAACTATCTACATAGAAGGGGGTGCACTCTGGTAGCCTGCCCAATGTTTTTCAGCCACTTCTACTCCAATGTTTTCAGTGCTCACCTCATCATCAGGGAGTCAGTCTCAGCTTGCAGCTTGCAGTCAGTACAGGTGTTTGAAATCAGTGTCAATATTGCTGAAAGGACTAATGGTAGCGATAGTTTTAAGGTAGTAGTTTGTTTTACCCTAGTCCCCATCCCATTTCTTTGCCTCTCTCACTCCTGCTGATGTCGCTATTTTTGTTTAAATAATTCGCTTAGCTCAGCTTTTCCCTTTCCCTTTGATTTTCTTTTTCTTCCATGTCCCCCATTCCTCCTCAGTGCCCTTCTTCTTTCCTTCTATCTTCTTTTGAACTTCTTTCTGATTCTGATACTACTCTTTTCATTTCCTATACACACCATAGGGTCTCTTGGCCCTCTACTTTCAACCCTTATCTGTAAGGGTTCTCCTAACTATTCCTTTCTTGACCTCCATTTTCAACTCATTACTTTCTACTGTTTACTTCCCCACTGACTTTAAGCATGCTGTTGTTCTCACAAAGACGAAGAAGACCTCTCAGGATCTGCTTCTTCATTCCAACTTCTGTCTTATTTCCCTTTTCCCCTTTCTGCCCAAAATACTCAAATGCATAGCATATATCCATGTGTTCACTTATCTTGATCATCGTTCTCGTCTTACTTTTCATCAATCTGATTTCCATCCCCTACACTCAATGGAAATAGCTCTTCTTTATGTCACCAATTCACAACTTTCTCTGTGTCACATTAAAGATTATTTAGATTATCATTCAGACACCTGCGCACACAGACCTGTTCTCCTCGCCCTTCACTTCCTAGACCCACAGAGCCTGTCAGCCCCTTCGGGCACTCGTTCCTACCTATAAATAGTTTAGCTGCAGTAGGTGGCACTGACAGATACCTTCAATCAGTTCTGTTCCACTGTGCTGTTTGAATTGTGCTCCCCGAGCTGTGTCTGGACCTGTAACAAATTGTATTACTTCCTGCCTGGTGTATGCACCTTTTTGGACTACTTTGCTGTTCCAGTGATTTCCTGCATCTGCAGGACCCCTGATACAGCTAAATGTGTGCTAAATGTTTTTTTTTTTTTTTTAATTAAAGTGTTTTCTCTCTGTGAACTTGACACTTCACGGCATCCCGTTCATGAAGAGAACATATTATACCAACACAGCCTCCATGGAATTGGAAGGCAGGGCTCCATATGGAGCCCCTCTTCAATTTCAGTGGTGGCCAAAAAAGTGGGAAAAGTAGCTGCAGAAGCTGCGGCGGCAGGTCCAGCAACCGCAGCAAACAGTGTAATTGGAGTAGGGTGAAACAAAAACAGGGTCGGTAGGGAGAAGATGGCAGGTGGGGGGGATAGGCCATCAGGTGGCTTGGAACGCTAGCACACACTAGCAGTGGCAGCCCGGATTCCGTTCCTCCTGATTGGCTGGCTCCCCCGCCGAGGATGCTAATGGAAGATAAAGTACATTTTTAACCAAGAAACAGTAAATAAGGGAAATATTGAAAACAATGCTACTATTGCTTTGTTTGCAATTTATAGGCAGATAAATCATTAAAGAAGACAATTTAACATGGCTGGAATTCATGAAAAATGTCTCCTGGGAAAAAAATATACTTTAATCTGGGCCTACTTCTTCAGTTGCATGCTAATAAGTTTGCTGGTTAAAGTACATTTTCAAGATTTACTTTTATTTATCATGCATTACACTTATTTATATAGAGTAAAAAATTCCTGATTTGACTTCTGTTAACAAGCACACATATTACATTATATTGTGTGCTAATCATCATTAGTCACATGTTTTTTTTTCTTTTCTCTTCCCTAGCATTGCATATTGAACACTGCGATAAAACAGTAAGGCACAATCCTCTGGTGAAGCATGCATATTTACCCCAAAAGTGCCTCAAGCCACTGATGGCCCAAATGCAAATACCTCCTGCATCTAGAGACATGGTTTAAAAATAGCACATGTGAATTTGAAGTCTCTGCTACCAAAAACTAAATTCTGAATCATCCGCACGTGGCACAATTATCCCAGACATTGTTTTTCCAAAGTTTGCGCTCCTTTTCAATTTAACAGGATGTTCATATTTGTGTAAATATCAGCAATAGGAGAGTGTTGTTAGACTTCAATCTGATTTCAATTAGTGTCCTGTTAAATTGAGGGCGTGTGGTATTTGCAAACGAAGAGGAACCTTTCCTATGCTGTGTAATCTTAACTGCAGTGTAATCTTGCATTCAGAATCTGTACCATAAATGTGCCTTCTTTAATCTGCATTACCTGGCTCACATATTCTACCTCTTCAGTCTTTCACTGCATTGTGTGCCCTGCTTTGATTTTCGAATTTGGGTGTATGCATTTTAACATCATGCACCCCCACTGCTGCATTTGCATTGTGTGCCCTGCTTTGGTTTTCGAATGTGGGTGTGTGCATTTGTAACATCCTGCACCCTCACTGCTGCATTACTTTGTGTGCCCTGCTTTGATTTTCGAATTTTCATATTTGCTTTTTTTACTTCCTGCGCCCCACAGCTGCATTGTGTTGTGCCCCCGCACTGTACCACTAATAGCTTGGGCTATGACTGTGCAGTGGAACCACTCCTCTTTCCCTCAACTATTCCCTGTCACCCTAATGGCATTCACCATCTCGCCTATCTTCTCCAGAAAGCACAAAAAATACATCATGAGTGCCAACCCTGGCCTACCCATCACACACACCTACGTCAGTGCAACTTCCAGATATCTCTTCACCCATATCCTTTTCTCTGTCCCTTCCCCAGATCTATGGACTCCTCACCTCATCTCCATTCTCTCTCCTTTCACATTCTCTCCCATTAATGGTGTCACCAAGTGGGAAGTCATCTTGGCGGGCTTGTCATCATCCCGCTCTATCATTAATGTTTATCACACTGGCACTATCTTGCTTCAGGGTCTTCAACCCAACCCCCTTCTCTTTGATCTTGCCATCCCTCATTAACCTCTTTCCCTCATTTGCCTTCTCCCCAAACCACTCTCTCTGTCCCTCCCCCTCCGACCGGTGTACCATGCCCTTGTACTCCTCCTCGTAAAACCTTCAAAGGTAGTGACCTCCTTCACCTGGCCACACTGAACGTCTGCTCAGCCAACTAACATTCTGCCGAAATCTGCCTCCTTCTTGAAGACATTGACTGTGACATTCTTGATCTCATCGAGACATGGTTCAATGCCAGCTCAGTCACTGCTTTTGACTGTCTTCCCCCTGATGGCTATCAGATTATTTTCAAGCCTTGACCTGACCGTGCTGGCTCTGGGTTGCCTTAATCTTCCCTGAATGGGTTCCTTCCTCCCTCATACCCACCCAGCTTTACTCTTCCTTTGAGAGCCTGGATTGCAAGTTAGTCATCTCTTCCTCCTCCTCGCCACCATCTACAGGCCGCCTGGTGCTACCAACTTTTTCCTCTCTGGATGTGCTGATTTCTGCTGCTCTCTCCTCTTAACCAACTCTAAACTCATTATCGTGGGCAAATTTAACATCCACTTTGATTCCCCTGTCACAGCATCTACTCCCTTCCTTGACCTCTGCAACTCACTCTGTGCCTCCATTATTCCTTCTGGTCCAACACACTTGATGCTCTCATCCTCTCGATCTTTCACTCTCCCCACCTCATGATCATGTGTCTCTCCTGGCCAGACCACTCTCTCCTCTCCACTTATCTGGTTTCCTTCAGCACCTCCTCCAGCCCTGCCAAACTTGTTCACGTACATTGGCCTGATGAAATGAGTGTCAGCCATTGCTTTCACATCCAATTTCACCCCCCTCTCCCTGCACCCTAGACTCTACCTCTCACTCTGCTCTCAGCAACCTCCATCTGGCCATTACTTACAATCTGGACATTCTTGCCCCTATCATAAGGATCCGCCTGAAACCTGCCACTAAGAGCAATACCTGGTATGACATGCAGAGCTGTCAAACGGAAGTGGCAAACCAAAGGCTCACTCTCTGACAAACTGGCCTACCGCCTGCTCCAAAGGCAATATAAACTCTCCTCTCCATCCATGCCAAGAAAAGGGCCCACATCCCAGCATGGGTATCTGGCGCATCCAAAAACATGGCTGAACTCTAGAAATCTGCAGGGAACTAGCCAATCCTATGGAAGTCTCATCCTTCCTACGTCCTTCCCAGGCCCTCTGCAAAGCACTGGCCACACACTTCACCACAAAAACTCTGGACATCCTGAACACTTTTGCTACCCTCTCCCCCATCCCCTCCCCTAATCCTTACCTCCTATGGCCTCCCTCCCTCCTCCTCTTCTCTCTCCTCCTCGCCTGTCACACCTGCTGAGGTTTCCAGAGTATTCCACTCTATGAAGGTCTCCCCAAAACAGGTTCCCCTTGCTCCTCCAGAATCTTCAAGGACAACATTTTCTCTCTTGCCCCTGCTCTGAAATCACTCTTTTACTACTGGATCTTTCCCCTCCTCCCTCAAGCCCTCACTTGTGCGCCCCCTCCTGAAAAAACCTTCAGCAGACCCAACTTGTCCAGCTAACTACTGCCCTACTACTATTACCCCTTTCATTGGGAAACAACTGGAGAAGTTGGCCTTCCCACAACTTACCTCACAAACTGGAATCATTGGTGGTCTTCACGACCATCAATCTGGATTCCGAGTACCCAGAGGCACGGAAACTGCTCTTCTGAAAACCCATGAAGAACTGCTTGCATCTCTGGAATCTAACTCGCCAGCTGCCCTCATTCTACTTGATCTCTCCTCTACCTTTGCCATGGTCAACCACTCCATCCTCATAAAATGGCTCCATGAGACCCTGGGTATCTCAGAGTGGGCACTGGACTGGCTGCCTCCTTCCTAACTGACCATCCATCCCTGGTTAGTCTGGGCACCTTCTCCTTGCCTACTTCCTTCTCCACCTGTGATGTCTCCCAGGGCTCCAACCTCTCCCCGTAGCTCTTCAACACATACCTTGCACCACAGGCATTCATCATTTCCTCCTTCCACCCAACTTTCAGTGCTACACAGATGACACTCAATCTTTCTTCAATCCTCTGGCTGACCCCTTGCTTCTTCCATCACCCCAGACTGCCTATCTGCTATCCAGTCCTGGTGCACTTCCAATGATCACTGCCTCAATGCCAGCAAGATCGAGATCCTTACTCTGGTCATCACCTAAGGGCTCTCCCCTTCTCCTTCATCCGAAACCAAAACCTTGGAGACATCCTTGATTCCTCTCTCTCCTACCTCCCTCACATTCAGGACATTGCCAAGAACTTTCAAGTCTTCCTTCTCAAAGGAATTCTCCCTTTCCTCATTTTCCCCCAGAAGCTCAATGTTACCAGAGCTCTGGTTCTCTCAAGGCTTGACAACTGCAATAGCCTACTCTTGAATCTACCCTCTCCCTCTCTACGACTCCTCCAGCTAATCCAGAATAGGGCAGCAAGACTTATTGTTTGCCTCAAGCCCAGGGACTGCATCTTTCCCACCCTAAAAACTCTTCATTGACTCCCAATTGCTGCACAGATTAACTTTAAATCCCTCTGAATCATCCACAAGGCTTTCTGGGGCCAGGGACCACGCTATCTGAAACTTGACATCACTAAATATTCTCGCTCTAGACGTCTATGTTTCTCTGGTACCAACTCTCTGTGTGTTAAGCGTTTTGCTAAACCGAGGGCAGGAGGCCGATCTCTAGCTTCAGTGTGCTCCCTCTGGTGGAACACTTGGTCTTGAGCTGGATCTCCTCAAATTCCAGAAGCTCCTCAAGTCTTTCCTTTTCACTCCCTCCTTCCCTTCTTCCATCTTCTGCTAACCTCACAGTCGCTATGATTGGTGACCATGGCCCTTATGTGTCCTTGGGGCCCTGGCCTCCCAAACCCAATTGCCTCAGCTTCTGCCTACACACAGCACTTGCCTCGGCACCCACTGGCCTACTCCTACTGTAGGCCGGCACTTACCCATATATTGTAGCTCAACGATCCCTAGCATTTACTCTACTTGCAACTTACATCTGCTACTGAGCACCGACATTTCCAGCACTTATCACCACTCCCTCCCCCCTTCTCTCTTTCCACTTGCACTTTCTGAATACTCACAAGGCTAGGGAATAAAGATGAACCTATTAGGTTCATCTTTATTCCCTAGTATATATATTGTTTTCAATCCCTTGCCCTACACCTGCTGCCATGTGGGTGCTTTGAAACACAATACTTGTATAAGCACCTAACAAATGCACAATAAAAAGATAAATAAACAAAATAAAAATAAAATAACACATTTCATTGAAACATGTAACTAATTAATCTGTTGCAACGACATAGGTTTCTATGTATCCACAATGCACGTTTGACATGGTCTCAAAATAAATCTGCCTATGCATGAAAATGAGTGAAGCCACACGAAGAAAAAATATGAACTTGGTTAAATCTCAAATAAGAAATTGAAATCACAGTAGATTTGAAAGTTTGGTTTTTTAAGCATTCTGTGCTCCTGCACCGGGACCACTGAAGGGTACACAACACTTCAGGTAAGCTTCCAGGGATGTAACTTTTCACCAAAATGCCTGGGTTAGTGGAAGTGATATCACACAATCCTTGAGCCCTGATGACAGCACTGGAAGTGATGTCTTTTGACCCCACCCCCAAGTGACGTGACGTGATGGCAAATGACCTTCATATTTTTCAGATGCGTTTCACACTTGTGTTTCCAGGTGCTCTCATTTCAGCCAGATATAAGAACTGAGGCACAGAGGGAGGTATCATTTGTCCACGATCACACATTTGGGGAATGTAATATTACAGATTCGATGTGGGGTCTTTATGTAAAACATACATAATGCAGTATTTGTAACAGGGTAACCAAAATCTCTAATGTAGGCTACAACTAGTGTATAAAAAAACTATAGATCAATGGACACAGACGTACGCGTTATCTGTGGCATAGCTGTGTTAAACAAGCCAAAAAATGCACTGACCTGGGGAGGCGTGCATTGCTGTTTACCCAGGAGAAAAATGCTGTGCAAACAAGGCCTGAACATGAATTAATTGACCAGGATTTAGTATCAACAAAATTCCTTGGTTATAAATGTATCTATGATATGATATGATATGGAATTTGTAAAGTGCCTATACACAAGTGTTTCAAGGCGCAAGGAGGCAAGGAAGGGGGAACATAGAGCAGACAGAGACAGCGATCTTTCCAGGCCAAGTGACATTGAGATTGCGCAAGTGCAGGGGAGGGAGAGGGGAAAGTGTCAAGGGAAAAGGGAGGGGAGAGTGCTGTACATGGGATCAAAACAATAATAAGAAGTGCAGCCAGGAGGTGGCAGGTGTAAGGGTAAGTGCAGACAGAAGGTGCCCAAAAGTGCAGGTAGGGGGTCTTTGTGGTTACAGATACAGACCCAAGTGCATGGGTTGGGGCACAAAATCAGAGGGTAGCCATGTGACCAGCGCTGTATCAGACAGGAAATCAGCATGGAAGAGGAAGGAAGAAGCAAAGAGGAAGGTCTTGAGGTGCTTCCGGAGATGGTTCTTCTGAAGTTTCAGAGAGGCAGGGAGGCCCCAGCCAAAGAAAGAGATCTACCACCAACTCATTGCTTGGAGAAGTGAATGACCGTGAGGGAGTTGGAGGAGGAGGAGTGAAGAACTCGAGTAGGAAGGTATTTAATAAGAGAGAGTTGGAGGTATTGAGGACCCAGGCCCCAGAAGGCCTTGTGAACAATGCAGAGGGTATTGAACTTAATCCTTGCAGCCACTGGGATCCAATGCACAGATTTCAGTGCTGGAGAGATACGATCCCTGGGCTTGAGGCCAAGGACAAGTATTGCAGTCCTGTTCTGGATGAGTTGCAGAGGGCGGAGAGTA
Organism: Ambystoma mexicanum; assembly: GCF_040938575.1. Lineage (NCBI taxonomy): Eukaryota > Metazoa > Chordata > Amphibia > Caudata > Ambystomatidae > Ambystoma > Ambystoma mexicanum. The sequence continues at coordinate 1,134,391,104 of NC_090922.1, forward strand.
GAAGCAGACAGAATTAGAAAATGGCTTTTTCAGTAGTCCAGCTTAGAGAGAACCAGAGCTCTAGAGACAGTGAGCTTCTGGGGGAAGTAGAGGAAAGGAAGACAGCCTGAGGAGGTGCAGTTGGTAGTTTGACTTCTTAGAGATGTAAGCGAGGTAAGAAGAAAAGGAACGTGTGGAGTCGAAGATGACCTCAAGGTTCTTAGCCTCACAGGTGGGAGCAGGAAGAGGGCCAAGGGAGGACGGCCAGAGAGTGACAAGAAAGGAGGATGCAGGTGTGCCAATGAGGAGAATCTCTGTCTTACTGGCACTAAGGCAGAGATTGTTGGTGGCACACCACTCCTGGATAGCAGACAGATAGTCCGAGATGAGAGGAGAAGAGGGGATCCGCATAGCAATGACAGTTGGAGCAGAGTCTGGCAATGCGGTGGGTGAGAGGTGCCACGTATACGTTCAACAGCCAGGGAGAGAGGTTAGACCCCTGGGGAACACCACAGGTAGAGAATGAGATAGAGGAATGGAAGGACCCGAGTTGGACCTGGGATGGTCGATCAGAGAGGAACGAGGTCAGCCAGGCCAGGGCCTGATCGTTGATTCCCAGGTTAGCACGGAGACGATTGAGCATGATGGCATGGTTGACCGTGTCAAAGGCAGAAGAGAGATCGAGTATGACGAGGACAAAGTTAAGATTGGAATCAAGGTTGGAGAACAGGTCTTCACGTATGCTCAGGAGAGCAGTTTCCATGCTTCTGGCTGCTCTGAAGCCAGACTGATGGTCATGGGAAGGGAAGGCTCCAGTGGTGAAGGAGTGGTTGCAGAAGTCAGCCAAGGTAGGAGCGAGGGTGTCAGTTTGGTCTTTGATGGTTTTCGAAGAACAGGGAAGAACCTGTTTTGACAAGACTTTCATAGATCATACTTGTCTAGAAACCTTGTTAGTTGGAGATCAGAGGAAAGTAAGAGAAAGATGGAGGAGAGGTGGCCACAGGGGGTCCAGGGGTAAAGGAGAGATTAGAGGGAGGAGGAGGAGAGCATGAGAGGGTGGACAGGATGTCCTGGGTTTTAGAGATGAAATGAGAATCCAGAGCCATGCAGAGGGCTGACCAGGGTGCAGGAGAGGTAGAGACTGCCGCGGGAATGCACAGCTCCCTGCAGGATCTCGGCCGCATTTTTCGATGCCGCAGAGACACGGGCATGGATGTGGGCTCTATTCTTCATGTGGACAGAGAGCCAATATTGCCTTTGGAGCAGGCAGCAGGCCAGTTTGTCAGGGGATGCACAAAAAGCTAACCATTTCCTCTCAGCCACCCTGCACTTGCGTTTAAGGGTGACAAGGTCAGAGTCATACCTGGAGTTGCACATGGCTATCCGCTTCAAGCGGATCCTCATGACAGGGGCAAGAACATAAAGAGTATTAGAGATAGAAGAGTGGAGCATGGAAAGGGCTGTGTCAGGATGTGAGTCAGCCAGAGGAGGAGGAGGGGGAGAGAAAGTGGTGGTGAAAGCCTCAACAGACACATGCTTCATGGTTTGGATGACCGAGAAGGTAGGTGGCACTGCTGGAGTTGGCTTGGCCTGAGGGGTAGAGAGGGAGAGATGGGAGTAATGGTGAAAGTGATCAGTCCATGAGAGAGGAGTGGTGAAAGGGATAGAGAGGGGGAGGTCTGATGAGGTCAGAACATCCAAAGCGTGCCTTGCAGAGTGAGTTGGGCAAGAGGGGAGAATAGAAAGAGAGAGAGAGAGTTGCAGAAGTTGCAAAAGAGTCCAGAGGAGGGACAGGAAGCATCCAGGTAGTTGTTAAAGTCTCCAAGAAGGAGGAGTTGGGTGGTCGAGGCCAGGAGGGAGAAGGAGAGTGTTAGGTTATGGGTTTGGGGTTATAAATAACCACTCAGGAGCCTTGTTAGGTTTAGGTATCTTTAGTAAGACCACAGGAACACAGGTAAGTACATTAGGTATAACATTCCAGACACAGACTTACACATGGACAGGCAATAGCTGCACGCACAGGATAGGTAAAACATAACAGAGAGGTCTGCCTACTCAGAGTCGAAGGAGGTGATCTCATCAGGTTGTTGATAGATAGTAGCCACGGTAAGAGAGTGTCCAGGAGAGAGAGGGAGAGCCTGCAGACAAGTAATTTGAAAGAGCAGTAGGCCTGCATAGGAATGACAGAGGCAGGAATCCACTCCGGGAAGACCAAGGCTACACCCCCTCCACAAAGGTTGGAACTGGGCACGGAGAGGATCTTGTAGCCATCAGGGAGGTGAGTGTCAAAGCTTGTGACAGAACAGGCCGTGAACCATGTCTCAGTGAGACCAAGCACATCAAGATCAAGTTATTCTAGGAGCCGGCAGATGTCAGAGGAGTGTTTGACAGCTGAGCGAGAGTTGAGAATGGCAAAATTGAAAAGGTTGCCAACCTTGAAAGACTTCCGGGGAGGGGTACAAATCAGAGGTATGCCCTGCGGAGGTGTAGAAGGAGCCCGAGAGGGGGCATAAGAGGAAGGAGGAGAGGGCAAGGTAGCCAAGGAGAAGGAAGTGGGGTAGGCAAGGAAGCCAAAGAAGGGAGAGAAGGGACAGCAGTAAAAGAAAGGGAATTGATTAGGCGAGGGGAGCATCTATTAAAGAGGAGACGGTTGGACTGGGGGTCTTGGACCAAGATGGTGCCATTCAGGTAAACATTAATGATGAACTTAGTGGAGTGGAAGAGGGCCTCTATGAGTCAAATACCACTATGATAGAAGAAACCTTTTAGACTGGTCTGCGTGCACATAGGAGAGTGCACCTCATAATGTTATATTTGCTGGAGTATCCTGGGAATGTTTCTTTCATTATACCCAAGACCCCCATAGTTTTTATTATCTAAGCATAATATTGGGTGTTAGAGGACTTAAAAAATCACAATTTAATGCAATGTCATTGCTGCACACATAGATCCATGCCACCACAGTAATTGTAAAATGAAAATACCCACAAGTTGCTTCTCACCCGGGGACTCACCAGCAGAATACAAGGCACGTACTACGCACTACCTCTTTGTCAGATCCAGTGCTTCCCAATGGCATAGCACACAATTTGGCAACTTCCCTGCGAGCCATGCTGTGGGGGCCCGTCAAGCTCCTTAACAAAATATAGGGCACGTTACACCCCGTGCCTGTCTGGACCACCACGTGTGCGCAATGTCCATGATGATTATGCCGCTGCAGAGGCATGCACTAGTGCAAGTAAAAGAAGTCAATGTTTTTGATCAAAGCTTAAATTTTTAATGTAATATAGAAAGAAGGGGCATGGCCTGGTCCACAAATATACCAGTTGTTTTTTTGGAGGGTGTATATATTTGCACAAGTATCTGAGTGCGACTGAGCGTAGTGAGAGAACTCACACTAATGAAAATGGGAGGATCACAGGGGATTATTCTCCTTCCTCTGACAGCATTTTTGAATAATGGTGCATTACACAGCACACTTTCTGTGAAATTGTGGGTAAAAGGCCAACAATTTGGGTAAAAGGCCAAGTATCGGCTTGGTAGGGTGCAGGGTAAATCATGAAAAAAGTACAATACATACAATTCACTAATAATGCACAGGGCATTTCCCAATGTAATATATGCCAGTATAAAAACATGTTCATGCTGGCTGTGCCCATACATTTCCATGCTGGCTCCACCAACATAGGATAGTATTCCAATATAAGAGCACACTCATGCTCACTTTAGGATGATTTCTTGTAGTATCATTACTGGCACTGGGCACAAAACTGGTTCTGCCAATATATGCCAGTAGGCCTATGTAAGAACATACTCCTGTTGGCTTGCCCATTAAAAGTGACATGTCACAATAAGAAAACCTGTCCAGACTGGTTCCCATGTAAGCCATTCTAGACCCATAAGAATACTTCTCAAGCTTGATTCATCACAGATGCTCAGTTAATAAAACTCATGCTACAGTAAAACATGTACAGAACACTACACCAAAACTTCAGTCGAGCGAGGTAACACAGCTTATTTTGCTTGCTTTTTAAAGGATAGCGTGTAATACATGTCATGCCACAGTAAGCAATGGCTAGACTGACTGCACCAAGATGTCTAGCAAGGTAATGACACACATGAACTTGGATCTGCCCACAAATACCAATAAAACATGCCAAGTTAATAAAGGATGTGGTAAAAAATACTCCAGTGATCCCCAGTCTCTCAGGACCTTACACACACATGGATTCCCTTTCACCCACCAGTCACTCACCCATACATCCACTCTAACATTCACTCACACTAGATTTGCCGCACAGGCATACAGCAAACCCCATGCAGAATATTCAAACACACATTACCATATTCATACTCATTCACCAACCAGTAACTCACTCCTTCTTTTACATCCACCCATTGCGTTCGCTATACAGGCACACACCCACCTAGAACATTCAAAAACACACCATCACAGTCATACTCATTTACCCACCAGTCACTCACTCATACACCTTTTCCTACTTCCTCCCATTGCATTATCTACACAGGCACACACCCACCCACTGACCTAGAACATTCAAAAACACACCATCACATTCATACTCATTTACCCACCAGTCACTCACTCACAACTTCTCTTACATCCACTCATTGCATTCTCTACACAGGCACACACCCATCCACTCATTGCATTCTCTACACAGGCATGCACCCACACACCCAGAACTTTCAAAAACACACACCACATCACTTCTCATTCACCCATCAGTCACCCACAACTTCTCTTGCATCCACTCATTGCATGCTCTACACAGGCACAAACACACCCACCCAGAGCATTCAAAAACACACATCACCTCAGATCTCATTCACTGACCAGCCACCCACACCTTCTATTACATCCACTCATTGCATTCTCTAGACAGGCACACTTCCACCCACCCACCCAGAACATTCAAAAACACACATGCCATCACATCACTTCTCATTCGCCCACCATTCATGTACATACATCTGACACGCACTTCACACATGAAAAATACACACCATACTTATTTTTCAAAGCCTTCTTACCTTTTTCTTACAGCTTCATCTTTCCTTCAAGCCCACCTTCGGCACCTCTGTACTGCTCACAAACAGGAATCAGGAAGCTGTGAGAGCTTCCTGGATCCTGTATGTGACCTGCGAGGAAGCCAGAAGAGAAGGGGTTGAGAAGTTGAACATGGCATGTGACACGTGCCACATGTCACGTTCAGCTATAGCCCTACTGAGTACCTCCCCAGCCCAGCCTTCACCCTGATGGGTGAGGCCTGGGCCAGGGACCAACCAGACATGGGGCACCCACTACGCAAGGAGAACCCTGGAGACCCCCAAATTATGTCCATGTGTGCTACCTGGAACAAGAAGGGATGGGGAATTTTGGTTGTAGAAGATTTTGTTGATGAAGAATTAATCACATTTTTCACAACAAATGTTGCCCCAAATAAATGTGGGTGTGGCTTTAGTCAAATTTTCTATGTGTGGGGTGAATGGGGGGAATGTGGGTCTCCCACCACATATATTTGCACCAAAATCAACCAGTAAAAAAAAGAAAATTTGATGAAAACATTTCGATCAGTTCACATAGAACTGAACAAGACGCCATTGAAACCAAGCAGCACCAGTATCTAGACCAGCATCTAGACCAGCATCGCGCAAATTAATGTCACAACAGGTGTGGGTGCAAAGTCTTCAAACAAATGCTAAAAATTAGACTCACTCAAAATCAGGACACTGGAGCAAACAGCTTACATGCTGCCTTTGGCATTTATCAACCACAGAGTATTAATGCTGTTAAGCATTTTGTGTAATGCCACTGCCTTCTAACTGATGAACTCCACGTGTGTGAAGTGCGTCAGAACCTTGCCATCATTGTAGACCTTTAAATGTCTTCTGATCTCTTTAGACTACACAGAAGTGGAGGCTACGGTGACTTTCCTTGGAACAGGTGATGCCTAAGGTGGAAGAACTGCCAAGCAGTGCTGGAGATTTGACAGGTTGTACTGAAGTATCAGCAAAATTCAACCTTGATACAAGGGTCATGTTGGACTAGGATACTGGGCCTACAGACCAGGTGTGTACTGACTCAGTAGGGACAGGCGGAGGAGTGAGTCACAGTATTTGTCATCCACATAGGACAATATCCACAAACCTTGTGCATGGTTCCCGTGCTAACATTGTGGAGTCCATCCCCCTCAATATGCTGGGAAAAATTGTGCTCCAGGGATCCCCAGATTTAGACAACATACCTACTGGGGTGGGATGCAGTGATGGTGGCACTATGAGGGGTGAGGCAGGAAAATAATCAGTAGTGAGATGGAAAACATATTTATTACATTATACATTGGACCGGTGGGGTTTGTGGTCTGCTCTATACTGGGGAGGCAACATAGCAGGGAAAGGCAGAAAAAAGAAATCACAATCAGAAATCCAAAGAACAATAAAACCAGAGATGGCAATGGTCTTGAAAAACTCACACAGCATGAAAGGAATGGGTCAACTGCCTAATGAACACACATACAAATATAACATAACAAAAAAGTATCACTAGATCAAGAGGTTGTCTACTTAATATAGTCATTCATCGACAATTAGCAGGCATTTAAAAGCATCAATAATTTATGTTGAATCCAATATTAAAACTAAAAGAAAGAAAGATAGTTATTAGGAGAGTCCTCTGCATGTACCAGGGGGCCCAGTACTCGACACTCAAGGCATGGCAGAGGTCACTCAAATTAGTCCTTGTCCCCATTGCGCAATTTACAGATCACCACAGATCAAATATATCAGATGTTGCAGGCAACTCAATGTGAGAATTCCAGGTTGATGCTAGCCAGATCAACATCCTGAGAGTGCCTAGTCATGTGAGGGAAGCCCCAAAGTTGCTGAGCAAGTACTATCTGCCTGGGGGCCATTGGCTGACACCTATATCTGTGGAGTAGCCACTAACAGCACAAGCCAGGGGCATGCTGTGCTGTCATTATCTTGCCCAGGCTTTGACTGTTGTCCTAATAAATCAGCAATATGCTATTTTGGTGGTTGTCTGTGTATGGCCCTGCACTGTGAGTGTGGGGGAGGTATTGTTATTGGGATGGGTACTGTACAATGCTGCCATTTGCATGGCCTCCAAGTGCTCAGGCAGATCTGGAAAAAAAGGGATAGGTGGGTTTGTTGGTTGGCGGATAGTGATAGGGCACAAGTGTTTTTGCTGTTATGTTGGTAGTTTCATTTTGGGAAAAACAGTCACTGTGTGTGGGTTATTTTCTAGGTCGTACGGGTTAGTGAGCATGCAGCTTCTTGAGTCTGTACAGGAGCCTTTGTTGCTTGTGGAGTAGGGTGCATTGACTGTCTTGCGATTGTGTGCGTTATTGGAGGAGGTGTGGAATATTGCTGTTTGGTATCGGTGTGGGTGTATATTGTTATGGTTGCTGTGTGAGGGTGGTATGGTTGGTGTTTTGGGCTTTTACAAGAGTAGGGAGAGTTAGCGGGAAAAGGGGTGGTTATCGTACCAGAATAAAGGGTTAATTCAGTGTTGATACCCATTGTTTTTTGAGTAAACTCAAACCCATTGTGCAGTGGTTAACCATGTTTGGTCTCTCTTTCATTGGTAGGTCAATATGCTTGTGTCACGTGGGCATGTTGTGAAGCATGAGGCACACTTGCAGTTGTTTACTGGCTTCACAGAGTCAGCTTTGGCATATATCTTAGTGTAGGCACAGTTAGTTTTACTTTAGAAATGCCAATGACTCTCTCATTTGTATTCATGGATCACCTTGTACTGCCTCAGACTGTTGAATCTTATATATAGCAATGTCTGCAGTGAGTATCCTCTGTTAACTGTTTGGGCAAGAGCATTGTTGTGTAACTTAAAAACCATTGCCAGCCTGTCTGTAGGTAGTCACTTGTGCCCTGAGGTGGATATAGTGTCCTAAACGTTTGTTGTTATGTTGCCTTACCTAACATGGCCTCCAACATGCCTGTGTCCGATCATCTTCCTGGGAATTGTTTTTTAGTAGGTGGTGAATCGTAGGTGTGCATCACACAACAGCTGCATACGACGTCTGTTGGATTTCTGGTTGTAGACAGTAACTACCCTAATGATAGTTTTGTGCCATCAATGGCTCTTATGACCATGGGAGTGCGAAAATGGGCCTCATTAGGAGTGTTGCGGTAAGGCAACAATGGTGCTGGTAGTGCTACTGGCGCCGTTGTTACCTCGCCACAACATTCAGAGTTTGCTCGCGGGTGCTGCTCTGGACGCCTGGTCAGACTAGGCATGCAGAGCGGCACCTGCGAGTAGACTAGGATGGTAGCAGTGGTACCGTTATTAAAGGTACCGCAGCTACCATCCTCCCCATTCCCATTGAGTCCTATGGGGGCTCAAATGGGAATGGGGACATACCGGGTCTAGGTCCCGTGAATGGGAATTACCAGGCCCTCCAAGGTCGGAATGGCCCAGTAAGTCCCCTTTTGTGGGACCCAGACCCGAGTTAAAGGCTTTGCTACCTCCAAACTTGTAATGAGGCACGATGTCTTTGAAGACCTCCATGGTAGTTCAGGTGCCTGCTGGGGAATGTGCAATGCAGGTGCCAGCTGGGCACATTTGTGGCTTTAGTGCATCTGTTCTGCCCTACACTGCTAGGCTGATGGGCGTCCAGGATATGCTCATGACCTTCCCTGTGAATCATGGCAGTGAACATGTTGCAGTTTCAACTCAGGTGAAATGGTATGCTGGGTTTAAGTTGTGGTGTGATATATTCCTCTTTTATTTGTTAGTTTCCTGATTGGTCCTTGCTGATGTGTTATCCTGCCAATGCACTTTGCTTGTTGAAATGTCAGCACCTGTGTGCCCTCCTCCTAGATATATGGGCATAATATGTACGTAATATGGGTAACAGAGCATGGATGATTTAACCAGCATTTAGGATGGGAAGGCAAATTTATCTTGCTTTCATTTGATTTTCCGTTCAATAGATCTCCTTCATGCTTGAAGGCATGTAAAATTACATTGTGGTTTGATATTGGCTGGGTCTCAAATGTCTTAGAACAACTGCTCTTCAGAATTGTATTTATATTGTCCCATTTGTTGTCTCAGTGAATTCCTTGAGTCTGATTTTGGTATTGCCATCCTAGGCCTCAGTCGGCACAGACAGGAACTTAATTGGTATCATGTTCTGCCTTCCATGTGTGTCCTCCATCTACCTAGGCACATGTTCTCTTTGGCAAAATTATTTGATCTTTGAGGGGATGATTGCAGCACATTCAATACAGTTGCTGGAAATACTGGTCTCATTGCCCGTATGGTGTTGTGAGTGAGGCTCACTGAGGCTTTCCTGTGTTTTTATCAGAATGTGCAGTGTGCTGCCTTTGCCTCATCATCAAGGTCTATTAAAAGTGGAACTTGTGATATTTTTGGGATTCATTTTAAGGTTAGCTCCTATTATCAGTGATTCCTACATGTTCCCTCTGTGTGTCTTTCTCATGCTCGAAATATAGCAGGGCCTCCGTACATGTATTACAATGGCATAGTCTGACGAATCTCCTTTATGTTTTCTAATTCTCTGTTCTTTTTCCATTGGAAGGTGTTTCCTTAATTGTCCTTCAGCATGGTATAGGTGCTGTTCAATTCTTTATTAGGCGTTTGTTCACTGCTCTTTGCAGACCTTTCCCTATTTTCTCCTTTTTCTCTGTGCCATTGAATACCGTAGGAGAAATGATATTTGCTCAAAGTCACCAGCCATGTCATGTGAATTTACAGTTCAAGCCATGTTTTTGGATCTTGGCATATCATGTTTTGGGCAATTCAAGCATGTCTTTCTTGCTAGAACATTTCAGAGCCCATTCACTAATAAGTAACAAGACTTAATAACCTGCTTTATGGGATGATGCTCATACAGAAGGATCAACAATCACGTTGCAGCTCACTGTTCCTCACCGGAAAAGAAATATCAATTTGCATATCAGTTGGTCGAACCCACAGGGGCAGTCAATGAAATTCTCCTCAGAAAAAGAGTTCTACCAACAACTCCAGAACCATGTTTCATTCATGTTCTGCATCATCAGTCCTCAGCACCAAGCTCTCACACATCTGGCTAATGTTGAAATGCTTGTAGCTTCATTCTAGGTTAGTACGATTAATCAGATGTGGACCAATGTGGTTAAAGATGATGCATCTCAGTCACGTCTCAATGATGAGATTGTTGACCCTTCTGGAGAGGTGCCATTCTATATAACAGACTATTTGGCTTTGTGTGGACTTAGCTGAGGGCCTCTCATATGTTTGGAAAATATGTTCTTTTGTGCTCAGCATACCAACATAGAGGTTGCTAATTTTTCTCCCCATCTTGATTCCAGGCCTGCAGTGTTGATTTATTTGCCCAAGTCCAGTCAACGGCTCTGCAGGAATTTGAAGTTCAAAAAAAGAAGCCTCTACCTGATTGCTTTTCCAAAGAATTGCCTTTCCAAATCTTCAAGCATGTGTCTGTTAAAGGCTTAATTTATGAGACGTTTGTTTTAGTTGTCCATATATGCTTCACAGGATCCAATGTTCTCAGTCAGGAACTTCACTTCGTTATCTTCATTTTGTAGAAAACACCTGGCCTCTGTGACACTGGGGTAATTTATGTGTTATTTCGATGAATGATCTCTTGAATACTTCTTAGTTGAAGTACTCCATATAGCTGAATAACTGAGAGAATATCCTATATTTTAGAAGATCATCCTGTCTGAAGCCACATTATGCTTCAAGGCATGCTGCTGTTTATGACTGGAGAAGGTTAACAAAATGGTTCAACTTTATTGTGAAATAATTACGGCCCAGGAACATTTTGGATCCTAAATTCTCTTTAGCAATTCCTATTTGGTAATCACTCTCACAAGCTACAAAAAAAGATGTGATCCAGATCCCCTGCTCCAAATATTTTATTTTGAATTGAGGCCACCACATACTTCTCGGTCTATCTTTCATATTGCCAACATATTCAGTCAAATTTGTATTGGCCCAGAATATGATCAAAAGGTGTGAGAACAGTTTAATTTTTTCTGTTGTTTGTGTTCTTTGTTTTCCACGGAAATTCACGCCCTTCCTGAATTAGATGGTTTCCCTCACAGTATTTTGTTATCTTCTCAGTAGGCTTCAGTCCAGGTCACTATTTGGCATCATCAACATCATAAATAACTTTATTTCGGCTGTAAGGTGATAAAGGTACATCCTAATACAGGCCAAGTATTAGAGCAGCAATAAATATACATAATTCCAAGGCACAATGAGGCCAGTGTCAAGGGTCCATGCCCCACCATTTGGACAACCATAATATGAACTTATTAGTTTCTTTACACCTCAGCCAGGAGCACATGTTTGATAGTTCTAATTGGGTTTAACAAAGTCTTTTCCCCCAATGGCACTATGATTGCGCCAGAAAGCACGGAAGAGTGTGGTCTAGTTCCAAAAGCATGAACATTACTGTACACATCAAAGGATCTTACTTTGACCCCAATGTTTTGCGGGAGGGGGCTTCATTTCATGACCAAGCCCAGAATCCTGGTTGCTACTTCTGATCTCTGAAATGAATCCAAATAATGTCAAAGGTGCTCTCCCCGGAGGGTGGAGTCTGAAGGAACTTCAAATGTCCTCACAGGTTACAAAGAAGCAGCCCTGAACTACACACAGGCAGTGTGTGCTTTTATTAGTGAGTGCTTCTCTTGTTTCTAGGTGGTCAAGGAAAAGCTTTGGGACAATGTGCAGAAATACTACCTCCCCCACTGGCCCCTGTTCCTCTTGCAGTTTGTCACACCCTGCCCATGCTGTGATCCACAGGCCCAGGGACGGGCACCGTAGGGTTCATTGTTGGATGCCAACTGGCCTTTCTCTGTGTGTAATATATCAGGTATTAATTTTGCACTAAGAGTACCAGCTACTGGGGTGCATTGCACTGCATTGGAGTGATCTAGAGGTGAGGGCTAGAGGATCTGCGTGAATTTTGTCTGGGTGCTCCATGTGCATCAATGCTCTATTGCGGGCTATGCACTCTGGGGGATCACCACTGAGCCCCAATACAGCCAGAAAATATTTGCTGTGCTTGTTGTTTTTTTTGGGATCTATCCCCACTGATGGTTTTGGCACCCCTAGGGCATCTCAGTGTCTAGCTTGTGGCCCCTCCATTTCCCCTCCTTCAACAACATCTGGTAGAGCTGAAAATAACCTCTTTTGGTGTGCTAAACCCTGCCAAGACCACCTGAAAATGTGCATATTCAGGTTGGCCTTAAGCTACTCCATTTTCTTCACAATCTGACTTCATGTACTCTTGCAAGCTGTGCCTTTAAGCACAAAGCAAACTTCTTCCATAAAAACATGTTGTTCCTTAGAAGTGCTGGTTTCTGAAAAATACATATTTGTTTATACTTTGTCAGCATAGCCAAAGGCCAGGCAAACAAGACAGGACAGGATAAGCTTCTTACCGTCTGCAGTGATACGCAGTGTATGTAGTCTCAAGGATTTATGGTATGGGATGGTATTGTTTATTTCTAAAGCACCTACACAGAAAGCAAGTGTTTCAAAGCACTCAAGGAGGGAGGGAACAAGGGAAAAAACAGCAGTCATTCAGAGCCCTTGAATTTCTGAATGATACCAGTCTGCACAGGCAGAGTGGGTGCATGAAATGAGTGCATACAATACAATTAATGGTGTAGATAACAGCAAGTAGGTCTGATGACGATTCTGCAGTTTTCCCAAGTGCATTGAGGCGCCACCATGCAAGTAGCGTAGACAGGGGAAAAACAGAAAGACACTCTTCACTACATGGTGTATTCAGATCGTGCAAGTGCACGGACAGGTTCAGGAGAGGGGGGACAAGTGCAGGGGATGGGGTTGTGTGGGAGGGAACCAAGAGCACGCAGTCAGTCAGAGGCTGGTGTAAGTGCTGACAGATGGCACTCTCAAGGGTAATTGACCAAGTGCAGTAACGATGAGGCAAGTGCAAGGCCCGGAAGCCAGAGAGAGGGGAATGGTGAGTGTGCTAGGGACCCATGAGACTCTAAGGTACACCAGGTGGTCAGTCAGCAGGCTGCAGTGAAAAGGAGGGGGAAAGGGATAGAGTGGAATGAAAGGTTATCAGGCTAGAGGGAGAGAGATGGAAGAGGAGAATAGGAATGTCTTAAGGAGTTTCTGGAACTTAAGGAGATCAGACTCAAGGCGGAGTGCAGCAGGGAGGCTATTCCAGAGGGAGGACCCTGCATAGGATAAAACTTGGAGAACTAGCTCACTCGCAGAAGGTTGGAGGTAGATGAGAGGAGGGCTCCGGAAGGACAGTATTTAGGTAGGCAATGATGCAGATAGGCATGGCCCAGGCCCAAGAAAGCCTTGTGAACAATGCAGAGGGTCTTGAACTTGATCATTGCAGCCACAGGGAGCCAGTGAAGGGATTTCAGCACCGCAGAGATGCAGTCCCTGGGCTTGAGGCCAAGGTACTTCTCACGGTTCTGTTCTGAATGAGTTCCAGAGGGCACAGAGCAGAGACAGGGAGGTTGAGAAAGAGGCTGTTGCAGTAGTCCAGCCTTGAGAGAACCGGGACTCTAGAGAAAATGAGCCACAGGGGGAAGGTGAGAAAAGGAAGAGTACCACTGGGGAGGGTTAGCTGGTAGTTGGACTTTTTAGAGATGTCTGAAATGTAAGTGGGGAAGGAGAGAGTGGAGTCGAAGATTATCCCAAGGTCTTTTGCCTTGAAGATGGGTGCGGGCACAGGCCAAACGGAGGACAGCCAGAATGAGAGTGGGAAAGCGGGAGCAGGAGTCCCAATGCAAATGATCTCAGTCTTACTGGCATTGAGCCAGAAGTTGTTTGCAGCACACCATGACTGAATTGCAGACAGACAGTTAGATATGAGCGAGGTAGAGGAGATGGCTAAGGGTAGACTGAAGGAGAGTTGCGTGTCATCTGCATAAACCTGGAAGTTAGAGATGACGATGGTAATCACACGTGCAAGGGCAGCCATGTAGACATTGAAGTACCAGGCAGATAGGTTAGAACCCCGGGGAATGCCACAGGTTGAAAGAGTGATACTAGAGCGAGGAAGAACCCAAGTACCACTTGGGATGGACAGTTGGAAAGGAAGGAGGTTAACCACACCAGAGCCTGACCTGCGATTCCAGGGTGTCATGCAGATGTGCAATCAGGATATTGTGGTATACCATGACAAAGGCAGAGGAGAGGTCAAGAAGAATGAGTGTTAGGGTCGAGATTTGAGAGCAGGTCTTCACAGGTGTTCAGAAGAGCAGTTTCCGTGCCTCTGGATGCTCTAAAGCCAGACTGATGGTCGTAGAAGCAACCAGCAGTTTCAGTGTGGAGGGTGAGCTGAGAGATAGGGGTGATAGAGATGGGGTGGTAGTTTGCCAGAATGGAGGGTCAGCAGAGGGTTTCTTAAGTAGAGGTTGCACAAGGGAGTGCTTAATAGAAGTTGGGAAAACTCCAGTGGCAGAAGAGAGATTGCTGAGATCAGCCAAGGATGGAGCAAGAGAGTCAATGTTGTTCTTTATGGTTTTGGAGGGGCAGGGGTCCACCTGTCTGGATGAAGCCTTCATAGAGCGGACTTGTCTGGCAACCTCATCACGGTGTGATGGAGTGAGAGAAGAGAGGAGGGGCCAAGGGAGGCTCCAAAGGTGTTGGTCAATGAGGTGCTGTGGAGGAGAGAGAGGAAAGGATGTTTTGAGATTTTTGCAGTGAAATGTGCAACCAGGGCTGAACAAAGGTCCTGGGTGGGTCTGACAGAAGAGGAGGCTGCTGCATGTTTGGCCAGTTCCTTACAGACTTTGAAAAGTGTGGCAGTGGTGTTTCATGCCACAGAGATGTGGGCTTGAATAAAGTCACTTTTCTTGGTGTGGATGCAAAGTCGGTATTGCCTTCGAAGGAGGCGGCAGGCCAGTTTGTCAGAGGGTCCGCACGATGAATTCCATTTCTGCTCAGCTGCCCTACACTTGCATTTAAGGGCAGCCAGATCAGAGTTCTACCAAGAGTGGCACTTTTTGGAAGACTTCAGTCAGACCATCATGACAGGGGCAAGAGTATCAAGGGTGTTAGAGATAGAGATGGATTGAAGATAGTGAGGGCTGTGTCAGGGTGGGAGTCAGCCGCAGGAGTAGGAGGCAGAGAGTAGGTGGAGGCCGCAGTCACTCTTTTCATGGGTCTGGTGACCTTCAGACTGAGTGGCCGTGACGGGGGTGCCGATGCCAGAAGAGAGGAGCGCTTCAAGTGTGATGAGAGAAGAGAGTGGTCCGTCCAAGAGAGAGAGGTACTGAGAGGGATAGAGAGAGGGATGTCGCTAGAGATGAAAGCAAAGTGTGGCCCACTCTGTGCGTGGAGCCAGATGGTAAGATACAGAGGGAGAGAGAATTGCATAGGTTGTGGAAAGGTCCTGAGGAGTTAGTAGAGTCTGGATGGATGTTGAGATCACCCAGCAGGAGGAGTTGAGAGAAGGAAGAAAGTAGGGAGGAGGCCAGGTCAGCCCATTCCAAGAGGAAGAGAGTGGACTGTCCTTGTGGCCAATAGAAGGTGGCCATGATGAGAGGAGATTTAGGAGAGAGTGAGAGCCTGCAAAATAGGCTCCCGAAGGAAGGGTAGGCATGAGTAGGGAGACACATATCCATTCTGGGAAGATCAGGGCCACTTCCCCTCCTGTCCCCTTGGCACAGAGAGGATTATGTAACCTTCAGGGAGGAGTATGCCAACGGTTGTGACAGAGCTTTCCTTGAACCATGTCTTTGTGATGGCAAGCACATCAAGATCCATGAGTCCACGGAGATTGCAGATGTCAGATGAATGTTTGACAGCAGAACGAGAGTTAAGCATGGTAATATGGAGCAGCTTGTCGTCTTTAAAGGTCTTACGTGGGAGGGGCCACTGAGAAGTGTCAGAAGAGGGATAGTGGAGGGTGGCAGAGGAGCCAAGGCCAACAAGGGAGCCGGGGACAGTGAGGAAAGGCGAGGTAGCCTGTGCAGAGGAGGAGGAGGGCACAGTAGAAAAGGGAGCCTGTGCAGAGGATGAGGAAGGCACAACAGGCAAGGGAGCCTCTGGGGAGGAGGAGGAAGGCACACCAGGCAAGGGAGCATGTGCAGAGGAGGAGGTAGGTAACGTCGGCAAGGGAGCCTGTATGGAGGACTCCTCTGGCATGTTGTGTAAAGAATTCATGACTAAAAACCCCTTATTATTTGAAACTGTTCTGTGAGTAAACAGCATATGCTTATCTTAGACAAACTTTAGCTCCAGATACAGAGTAACCTTCGGTCGTACAAACAAAGATAGGATGAGTGGGAACGTCTCCTCATCTTGGAATCGCCTGATACCTTTGGGTGTGCAATCAATCAAAGAACTGCCGACAAATATATGTTTCTCAGAATCTCTGCACATAGCAGGAAACCATAAAATGTCTACGCCACTGATAGCTTCATTGAGCCGATGTGTATAAATGAGGAGATTTCTCTTCTGTAAATTGCTCACTTCACTACTCTCCCTGAGATACAGGTCCTGGTTAAACCTGAGACCTCTTGAGTGAAAATGCATTTGATTTACTCCGAGTCTGATTGTCTCATTTGCTTTATAGCTGTAAATAGTGTCTTTCAAAATAATAGTGCCCGAACAGGGACCCTTTCGAATATGATCCATCAGATTTCTATGATGGAGTGATCAAGCCTTGGGACCACTGAGTGCCGGGGATCCCTGCCAAAAGGAGACAAAGTTTCTTGCAGCTGCTACTCATGATCCATGTTGGTCTCCTCGCCAAGTAATCACCCGAAGCGGTTCCTGAACCATTGTAGCCATGATTTTGTTTCGCCTCTTTGGAGACCACCAGTTAGGGACTTTGTTTTTCGCTTGATGGGGGATATTTGACCTTGTTGGAATCAGGTGAGCTTGTTTTGAGTTGGGTGTTAACAATAGTTGCAAATATTTTGCCATGTGAGATGCCGCTTTTGAGTTAGAAATGTCTGGTTTTGGTAAAATGTGCACTTGTTCGGCAGGACTTTGTTGTTGTAGGAAACATTGCAGTGGGTTAGAATAAGGTCAGCCTGCCCCAACTGATTGTTTCTGCACTTATGAAATGTATATCAAAAACGGGCTAGGAGCAATTGTTTATAACAGTCTTTCGCACCGCCAGACCAGAAACGTACCTGATTTACAATCAACAGAGAACGGTTCTTTTGAATTAGCGAGAATCCAACATCTAGACTCAGTATTAGTAGAAAAACGGCTGGACCTGTTGCTTATGATGTGGTTCACGATTGGCGCAAGGAAGAAACCCAATGCCTTAAAATGAGAGAAAAACATGCTCGCAGACATAGGACTCAGGCAGAGAAGGCTTTGATGCATGACCAACAGGAACAGGAAGAAGGTATTAGACAGAACACTTCAGTTGGATATATGTAAAAAATACCTGTCCAGGGACTTGCATGCGTCCGATGAATTAATGGACAAACTCCTAAGTGAGAGAAGAACACCACCAACAGCACCACCAACCCCTCTGCATGACCCACCTCTACCACTGTCACCGCAACCACAACTACCGGCACTGCCTCCTGACACCGACTCTTGGCCTGGCGCACCTTCCACACCAGAGTCACTTATGGCAATATGGGTGTTCCCTCAGTGATCAAAGGATGGGCTACGTTGCACACTGACTTAGAGAGAGAAAGCAAGGATAGAATCAACAGTAGAAGACTATATGCTGGAAGCACCGAATTGGCTGTGAATGACTAAACTCCTCTGGAACAGAAATATTTGTTAGAACACATGAGAAAAACCCTTGCCTGAGAATGGAGTGAACTCACTAATACCGTGGTACCCCAAGACTTACAGAAATGAAACCATTCAGCATGCGCCCTCAATACACTAGAGGAGGTATGTCTGCACCTATTTAGCCTGTTCTCTCATAAGGAGGAACTAGAAGAGCTTCATCAGACCAGGTTAGCTGCTCTAGGAATATCTCACCCCATAATAAACACAGCATACATTCAACAGAGTACCCTCCCCAAGCACTGTGCCGACACCAAAGAAATGTATATTATCACTAGAAACGCTCGTAGATGGATCTCTGGTAGGTATTAGAGATAATGGTCGAATACTTACAAGGTGAATGTCTTAAAAGAAAAGTTGTTCAGGTGAAATTATGAAAATGTACAAACAAATAATCCTTTGTGGTTGTCATTTCGACCAGTTCCTAGTCCCTTCATCTTGCATTACTCTTAACCAACAGATTTGAACATCCCACCTTACAGTTACCTATGAAACAGGAACTGAATCCCAAAAGATCAAGACCACCCCATTATCACTGCTGCACATTATATCAAGCAATTTGTGTACATCCCTTTCCCAAGCCAATAATTTAACACCCTTAAACAATCTATCCATGACATCAGGTAAAATCCAACAGGGTTTTATAAGGAAGTGAAATCAGTATTACATTCTTCGGTATTTACCTTAAGCGACATAGAGCTATCACTACCAAGAAAAGATGTGGTTTTGCCATTACTTTGGGATGGAGCTTGCCACAATGCTTTTGTTATGCTTAAGACTGCCATGTGTTCCGCTCCATTGTTGGGCACACCAAATTATACTAAGGGGTTTGTCTTATTTGTGCATGAGGAAGATGGTTGTGCTTTGGCCCTATTAACACAGGAACATGGAGGAAAGAATAGAACAAGCAGATATTTTTCCTACACATTGGATTCTGCTGCATGCTCTTTGCCCAGATGTTTAAAAGCAGTGGCTACTGCCGCTGCCTCAGTAAAACAGAACGAAGGCAAGGTTTGGGGTCACTCTTTAACCGTGATGTTGTCTCACTCAGTAGATGTACTATTGAACAGAATGCAAACCCAACATCTCACATCTTCTTGTTTCACTAGATACAAGCTTATTTTGTTTGCACCCCATATTAAAATTAAGAGATGCAATTCCCTAAACCCAGCTGATCTATTACCTTCTCAAGAGGAGAATAGCCTTCAGGATACCAATCATGATTGCATCTTTATCACTGAGCAAGGAACAACAGGTAAAATCGATTCATTTAATGCACCACTGCCACCTCCAGATGGAGAAATATATTGTGACGGTTCTTGTTTTAAATTTACAGACTTCAATTCTACTGCTGCCTATGCAATCAGCACACTAGATACAGTGGTTGAACCTAGAAAAATGTCTTACAATTCCGCCCCAGTGGCAGAAATAATTGCCCTAACTCAAGCTTGTGAGATATCCCAAGAGCTCAAGGTAAATAGTTCTATAGACAGCGAGTACGCCTTTGGAGTAGCTCATAACTTTGGAAAACTATGGGCTGAAAGGGGATTTCTAACATCCCACAGTACCAAGATTCAACATGGGACCTTGATAATTTAGCTGTTATAAGCATCAGCATTAGCATTCCACGAACACGTGGCTATAATGAAATGCTCAGCCCACCAGAATTGGACAGGGTAACACTCTACCAGATAGAATAGCCAAACAAACAGCCACAGAGTTACAATCAAGGATGCATGTACTGGGACCCGCCAGAATGGTACCCAAAACGGGGATGATGGAGAATGGGATTAGCAGTTTAAAAGAGATTCAGGCCGAGGCCAGAAGAAATTAAAGCATGAGGATCGGGTCCAGCCCGACTGGATGAGGAAGGATGCTGGGTTGACCATACCAAACAGTGATGGATGTTACCAAACTCTTATGTCTTTTTTGTGAGTGTTTTAGTCAAATAAATTAAGACTTTTCACAAAACAAGAGATTACATATTAAAACAATGCACAATGCACATAAATTAAAAAAGGATGCATAATAGCTCATTCAACTATCCCTTGTTTTCATTAATAGCACACTTGACAAGACTTAGAAAAGAAAGAAGGAAACAGAAATTCATTGAATCACAATTGTAGGACTACACATGCAAACATACAATAGTATAAGTAAGATTCATAGTTAAAGAATGATGAGATTTAACTCTTTTAATAGTTTTACAGTTTCCATTGTTTGGAGTGTTTCGTGACCAGAAACTAGTCTCTTCCAAAAGGGAAGTGTTTTTGAACCACAAGTCCTTATCAACAAATCTTGACAATCTCCTCACCACTCTTTCAAATGTCCCAGGACATTCACTCAGGAGATGTCTCAGGGTCTGTGGGCTGGTGCTGTAAAATGGGGGGCCAATGTTATCCTCAAACTCTTCCTTATGCCTAATACGTAACATTTCTCGTGTGGACATGAGATTGAGACAGAATCTCGGAAACTCAGATCTGCTACAGGGATCTGTGAATCTCCTCAGATACGTGGCCAGCCATGCTCATGGTTTATCCACACTCGATAGTGACAGAGAAAAAGTTGAGGACTGCACAGATGCTATCGTCCTGATCCAATCAGCTCTTTTCATTAGCTCTTTCACTTTCACAGGACTTTGGATCTGTTTGGTTTCTGTGCATTCACATCTCATGAGAGTTTCGAGAACCAGAGCATTCAGCTCATTCAAATAGTGATTGGTACCCCCCTCTAATGCACAGCCTACATCCTCATATAAAGAGGAATTTGGAGGAACCAGGATCGACCTGTACAAGGATACCCATCGCCATTCCATCAGTGATCTCATGAACTAAAGACCCCTTTCATGCCTCAGACTAGCAATTGGTACACAGTTTGGAAGATGTAAAGCGCATTTCAATAGTTTACCCTCCAGTCTATCCCAATCCATTTGTCTCTACTGTGGGTTCACATCCAAACCAAATAGCGACAACGGGATAACCTAGCCAGTGTAGTATTGTACGACCGGAATCAGGGAGGATTTACAAAAAGTACAAATAATGTTCTTCATTTGAGATTCAAATTGCAGAATGTTCACCTCCAGGATTGGACTTTGGTTGGAAAGGATCTTACTACTGAGAGATGTTACTTCTTTTGCTACTGAGATGATTTGGTCATCTAAACACTATGAAAAAGGGTGATCAACTTTTGGGTGGTCACTTAAATATCACAATTTTTGACTTAAGAGGATTCATCTTCAAATCATTAGACCTTGTATTTATTTTATTTATTCATTTTATTTTATTTATTTGTATTGCGCATCGGGACCCTGGGGCAGCTGAGCGCATAGCTCACATGTTATACATACATTAACATTGTGCATCAAAGGATATTTGTATACACATCTAGAGCATTTAGCATGCTTTGCAAAACTATTTGGGTATAATCAAGTAGCACAATTTCATATTTGTAGGCAATCCAGGTAATCCTTTCTTTCCCAACCTTGGGACTTGCCAACGCTGACCCCTCTAGCTTTTTTGCCAGGTCTGATAGATAGAGGTTAAAGAGGAAGGGATCCATGATGCAACTCTGTTTTACCACCCTCCCCGTCTTGATAGCACTGGACAGTCTCCCCTTTTTATCAAGCCTCACTTGGAGTTGGGAATCCTTATGAAGTTCAACTATTATGGCCAGCAGGTTTTCCGGTAAACTCCAGATCCTCAATTTTTCCCACAGATGTTCTCTATTTACAGTATTGAAAGCTTGGGATAGATCGATCCATGCACTGTAGAGTGTTGGGCAACCCTTTAGAAATGACCCACTACATACTGTGCTTTTTACCAAGCCATTTAATGAGGTAGAAAGATCCCTGCGAAAACCCACCTGATGTTTTGAAATAATTTCCTTCAGTTCATCCCACTTCTCTAACTCTTTGAGAACCAGGATAGAAAAGATCTTCCCATCTGCATCTAAAAGCGAGATCGCTTGGTAGTTTGTTGGATCCATCCGATCCCCCGTTTTATAGATTGGGATAATGATGGCTCTCCTCCAAGACTCAGGGAGATGTTTACTGATCACTATTTTCTCAAATAACACTGCCAGTAAGCGGGACCAAAGAGCAACATCAAATTTTAAGATTTGGTTACTCAAACCGCTTGGGTGCGCGGCCCGAGAAGCTGAGGACTTTTTTTTATCAGTTCTTCTATCCCCTCTTGCATAATATTAAGTTCCCAAGCCACTACCTCAGGGGGAAAAGCTTCAGGCCCTCCACTGCCCCATAGAGCTTTAGGAAATTCTCCTTCCATACCTTTTCCTGAATATGACCACTTTGGGGATCAGCTACCGCTGTGGAGTTGATTAAGGACCAGCAATTACGTGAGTTAGTCTCACCTAGTGCTCTTAGCATCAGTTTACCATCCCGCTGCATTCGTAGATATCTATTTGATCTTGACCAATTTCTATACCTGTTTCTCAGTGTTTTTACTTCCCCCATACACATCCTCATCCTCTTTATTTGATTTTAACTCCCACAGTGCTTGCCTCAGTTCTCTTTTCTTTTCCCAGGTCCTTTCATCATAGTGAGGACTATGCTTTGAGGTTGTTTGTTTACCCACCCTACCCGGGGGATTCAGGTTCCACAGGAAATTTGCAAAGCTTTTTGGGTTACATATTTTAGCCAAATCATTATCGCTCGACTTGTAATATTATTCAGACCGTTGATTAGATCTCTTCCCTATTTGTTAAATTTCACCACTCTGTTCTTCCCAATTTTTACACATACTACATCAGAAAATTATTCCTTGCAATTTTCATTTGGATGCGATAAAATGATCACTTGGACCCCCATTTTTCACAGAGAAATTATTCATTGCTCAAACAAATCCTTTGAAAGAAAGAGATAATCTATTGTTGCATGGAACACATCTCTCTTCCAAGTGAGAGCAGGCAGAAAATCCCCCTCAATTTTCCCACTGGCCATTATTAAGTTGCATTATGTCAGAAAGCAATACCAGTTCCTGCCATTGAGGTTGGTTCCTTACTTTGTCCCCCCATCAGATCACCAGTTTGAATCCATTGTGAGTTGAAATCCCCCAATAAGATACTACTGGCGGAAGGAGACCAAACATAAATGCTCAAAAGTATATCTGAGAGTCATTGCTGGAAATCAGACAGTGTAGAACAGGAGGGGTTCCAGTATACATTTACCACTATCCACACTTGGTGCGAGGGACCCACACATAACCCCACCTTCACCACCGGAATTCCTGGTGTTACATTGCACAGAAGCTCTAAGAAACCAAAAATTGAATTTCTACATACAATCTCCCCACCCATTCACCTATGGCCAACTGCTGAAAAACTGAGATTTCAACGACCTTAAAGCTCAATTTTAACCATGTTTCCTGGAGAGATATTATTTCAAATTGTTTACAAAGGTTTTCCCTCTTTACTATATTTTTAAAGGAACTGAAACCCCTCGCATTCTAGCCCAGCAATTTCAGATCTTGTTTAGCTAGAGAGATTTCTGATTTCTGAGGCAACCCCAATCTTGAAGGATTTGTGTCAGGATGTCTGGCATTAAGGCCCAAACAGTCGGTTTGGCATCAGATTGTAGTGACCCATTCCCATTTGTTTGACTATCTTTGGTGACAAGATTTGTATTTACCTTCCCCTAAATCCATTCTGTCTGCATGTTATTCTTGATAATTGCATTGCTACCGCTTATATACAGCATCTTAGGGGAAACCTCATAACCTTGTTCCATCAACTCTTCACTAGCTTCTAAGATGGCACATACCCCCAACCTTGATTTTATGCCGATTTCCACAATATCTGTACATTGGGAATGTGGGAATCGAATATACTGAATGTCAACCGTGGAGAGATAGAACAGGTCTGGAACACCTTTGAAGATGGATAGAATCATGCTGCGATTCAGGGGCTTTGGCCTCATTGATGTCTCTAATACTCTTTTCATCCACAGCTTAGGCACTGCCCTTTGCTGAACTCCCCGTGGTATCCTTTCTTGATCTGTTGATTGTTGATCTGCCTGGTTGGCTAAAGTAGATGAACAGCTGAATGCCTCTTCAGAAAGTCCCACCACCATACTTCCTATATGGTGGAAACCAAACCAGTGATTGTGTCTATTCCGCAGAGAGCCTTTGAGGAAAGGTATCCATTGAGAAGAGCCTATATGATTTATCCCTGTAGAGATTAAAATCTCTTAGAGGAGATTCCCAAAGGCATATGGAGATGAGAGAAGGAGAAGTCGGTGACGTCACAAGAAGCGGTAGTGGCTGAAGAAAAGGATGTATGGATTGTATGGAATCTGATTACAAAATAAAGAATCAAGTAAACTTTCATATGTGGAATGAAGATTGCACGTGTGAAGAACACTGTAGAAAAAGCAAGCCGTTTAATAACTGTACAGGTGCAGAAACGCAAGTAGACTAAGTAATCTTAAAGGCTAGCTATGCATAGTGAATAGACTTCAAGAAGTGCTGGAATTATATAGAAACTGGACATCAGTGTCACATATTTAGTAAGCTCGCACCCACGGAGAAAGAAGGATTTGAAATCTGTGTCGCAGCAACATGAAGCTAAGAGCATGGAAAGGCCTGGAAGAGCTATCTGGCCTGGTGTCAAAGGATGGAGCGGCCAATAACTGGTTATCTATCCTTGAAGAACAGAAACCATGAGGCACTGAATCATCTCTTGTTAAGGTACAAAGAAAGAACACCATGGATGTCAAGTTTATTAATTAAAGACAATTAAATGCTGCAAAACGGCCAAAATACATTCTCCTGTCTCATGAGCCAAGGAAGGAAAGAGAGTTGGGCATGCAGACCAGAACTGTGATAGGCATGTGCTCGTACTCCCATATATTCTCAGGAGCAAGGATGCTTTGTAAGACCAAGTTCAAAGACAATATGAATGACAGAAGGCATGACCGATGTTGGGCTAATTGGGTGGGGAGACATGGTCAAAGTCCAACCACTGGCACCTGGGGTACTAGCTTACATGCTGCTAGTGAGCCGAATGTTCCAGAATGATACAAGCATGCCAACCAATTATAGACAGCCATATAATCAAGGGCCTTATATTTTGAGAGCCAATGATATACAGTGTATCTAATAACTGATAAAGATGAATTGCACCAGAGGTGGGCATAAATTGTCCAACTGACTGTAGCGACCCAATCACAACTCGATCCCTTATAGAAAGTATACTTAGATTTTCCCCGTGAATGTACCACAATATCCTATAGGTTACTCTTATTTGCCACGTAGTATGACTTCATTTATAATTAATATTTAGTATATAAATATGTTTTTTATGCAAAATATTTGAGAGCTCGAGCAAATGTCCGTTGATGTCTGTTGTAACTCACTGTTTTATATCATTGATATTAAAACAGTCAGATGAGACTTTGCCAACTTCCTGAGTCGGTCTGATTATTTGGTGTAAGAGTTATTCTGCATCCCATTCTTTGCATAACATGTTACTGATTTCGACCCCTGGGTTTACTAAGCATTTACACTGCACAAGTCCTTGCTTCAACATTGTAACTAGGCTTTGATTGATGTGGGCATCTTACTCTTATTTTGCTCTAATGAGGTGGGGATAATTGTACAATCTTTTTGTTGTTCATCCCGGGAGGATTTTTCTTTCTCGTTACCTGTTACTAGATTAGTACCAACTGATGTGTTTGTCACCGACTCACTGATGTGTTCAAACTGGCTTCCAGGACTCAGGTTGTCTTCCTTGGAGGTCCTGGTAATGTTTTTTTCCTCTCAAGAAGATTGGCGCTAACTTTCTTGGTTCCACATGTGTTTCTGTTTGCACAACCACAGTTATTGCCCTAGGCTATGATGCTTTCTCCATGGTGTTAGCAGCTGTTCGTTTTTCTGCTTTTTGTTTTGCCCGTTTGATGCTTTTGTCTGATTTTTGTATGGTTTTTCCCATTTCAACTCCTTTGCCCTTTATAGATAGATCTTTGTAACAGAGCTGTGTCAACTTGATCATGCGGATGAACTGTGTTGTTTCCGACTTCCTGGTCTTTTTGTTTCTTTGATGTTTTTTTTCATGACTGTGTTCCAGCTGGTTCCACCAGCAACTGACACTGCTGTCTTTTCCGATTCTTCCTTGTTTTCCATTGGGCTTGGAACTTGATCTCCAAATACTTTTGTCCTGTAGACTGTAATCCAGTTTTTGGATTCTTTTGATAATCCTCCTCTGATATCTGTGCCAATCGCACATGTTCCTACATGGTTGACACCGCCAAGGGTGTATCGTCCAGGCAATGAACCATTTTCTCTTGGATTTCTTTGTCCATTCCTTGTCTACAAATGCTCGGGTGTTGGCAGTGCAACTCCAGTCTCATGTCTTTCATAATTTTATTCAAAGATCTTAGTTCGTCATTCACACCCTATCAGTTTCCCTTCAGGGTCACAGTATTTCCGACTGTTGTTTTAAGTCCGATTTGATCTGTATCAGGGCGTCCTCGATGGTTGAATTTATTGCAGATTTTAAGCCCACTAAAGTACATTCACTTTCCTCCATGTCTTTTGTCAATTCCATAATGGTTTCTGTGTGCTGGCGAACTTCACCTCTCAGTGATTCAAAAACCTTCACCAGAGAAGTGAGTATAAAGTTCAAAGCAGATAGTGCAGGGGTAGCATCCACACTACTTTCCTCCATGTCTTTTGTCAATTCCATAATGGTTTCTGTGTGCTGGCGAACTTCACCTCTCAGTGATTCAAAAACCTTCACCAGAGAAGTGAGTATAAAGTTCAAAGCAGATAGTGCAGGGGTAGCATCCACACTAACATTACTCCTCTGGGAGTGCTTTGAGTCGGTGGTTAGTAATCTCTTCCTTTCATGTGTTTCTTTTGTGTTTTGGTTCATCTCTATTAAATCCAACCCAGAAGTAGGAATGGTATTTAGCTTGAATGACATGTCAGGAGAGATATGGAGATCCACTTGACCTTCCACACTTCCGTCCCATGCCTTGGGTGTAAATAGATGAACTTTATTGAGTTTATCTCCTTCCTTCCTGGAACAAGGGATCTCACTGATGTTGACCTGAGTGACATCATTCAGACTGCAGCTCTTCTTTACTGGGAAGAACTCAGATAGTGTCTTTTTAGGGTGGTGCCCGTTAGAGTGTATTTGTAGCTAAGACTTCAGCCATGGCTAAATAGTTAGGTCTAGAGACAATCTTTACTTCACTTTCCCTTTCCACCCTTTTATTTAGCCCTGAGGATGAGGAGACGTGATCATCACTATGATGAAGATTTCCTCGAAGATTGGAACTCCAGAGTGTGCAGTGAGCAAAGGCTTGAAGATTGATTTTGAAAGGTTTGTTGGTCTACATGATTTCTTCCACTTCTGTGGCTCTCAAATCATCCCCGAACCTCCATTTCTTAAATTGTATATATGCGCCATATTGACAGTGATATGAGTGAGACACACTGAGGAAAGTTTGCAGGCGGGTATATATCCGGCAGCTCCAAGACCGGTAGAGCCCAGAGTTGCTGCTTAGGATTTGAAAATGTCATGATAGATAGTTCTCAACCAAGCAGCGCCAACGCCGGTTAAGCACTCAATTGCCTACAAAAAGGAGAATGCTGGGGACTGTTTTTCGGGCACTGTTGGTGAAGGTCCACTTCCAGAAAAGTATCCACTGAAGAGAGACTTGAAAATGCACCACAGCACCACAGCAAACCACGCTCAATGTCACACTTCCCAAACGCTTATTTAAAGGTTGTAGTTACTATGGCCCATAACCCAGCTCACATTATTTCCAAAGGCATTTGTAAACATTTAGACCCAGTATGGAGACATTATAACATTCACAAAGTACCCGAATGATTAGTCCAACATTGCATGGTTTCTTCGCAACATAACATTGGGAAAGGGAAATCAGAACCTAGTGGCAGTTTTAGCCCACCTTCCATGCCCTTCGAGATAATACATTTTGATTTCATTGAGATGGACCGGTGTCAAAATCTTAAATATGTCTTACTGGTGGTTTGTGCATTTAGAAAATGGGTTGAAGCTTTTCCTATGAAAGACAATACAGCCAGCTCCACTGCAAAGGTTATGCAAAGGTTATGCTAAAAGACTACTTTCCCCGTTATGCATTACCAAGGGTGATCTGGTCCGATAATGGGCCCCGTTTCACAGCCTCAGTCATACAGCACATATGTGGAAGGTTGCAGATAAGGGAGAAATTCCATTCAGCAAATCAGCCACAATCGGCTGGTTTGGTAGAGGGACATAACCTTAACTTGAAAAACAAGTTCGCAAAAATATGTGCACACAGAAAACTAAGATGGCCCGATGCTCTTCTGTTGGCCTTAATGTCCATTAGAACTACAGTTTAGGCAAGAACATGCCCCTACCCATATGAGGTTATGATGGGGAGGCCAGCCAATGCGTGGTATGTGCCCAGACTGAGGAAATTGTCAGAAATTGTATGTTTTTTGCTGGTTGATTACTGTAAACAGTTGACTCAAAACTTGCTTTTGATTCACCAACAGGTTCACAAAGCACTTCCTGATAAATACGTGGGTCCTGGTCACACCAATAGAACAGGAGACTACGTCTTGGTGAAAGACTTCCAGTGAAAATCCAGCCTTGAAGCTTGCTAGAAGGGGCCATACCAGGTGTTGCTGGCCAATGAAATGGCTGTGCGAGTGGAAGGGAAGAAGCACTGGACATATGCAGCACACCTGAAGCGAGTATTCTTGCCTTTGTCCTATGACAAATGGGTAGAGGAGGGGGTTGTTGATAGCGAGGCAGAATACGTCCCTCATTATGAACCTTTCAGTGACACCAAGTATACCAACCCTGATTTTAAACAGCCAGACGTTTCACCTCCAAACACAGACACACTGTTCGAGGATCATTCTGCACCTGGAGTGTCCATGTATAATATGTGATCCAGATTATAGATAGGAAAGCACTTCCTTAAGGTTGGAAATAGGGACTCTCTGGGTTGCACTCACAAGAAACCAACAGTATTCCCTTCATAACCCCCAAAATCGTCTGGAGTTAGAGGAGGGCATGGAAAAGAAGACTTCAATCAAGGTAGAAGGGAAGTCTGGCTTTAAAGAAAGCTGCTCTGTGGGGCGACACCTTACAATCCCAATTTTAGACAATAAAGAAACTGGTGTTGATACAATTGCATCTGTGAGTAAATGGGTGTCGCAGGTCTCTGGACTCAGACGGTAGTCAAGCCTAACCGTCACCACATGTAATGTAGAAAAAGTTGGCCAACGCGTGTGATTGTCTTTGCTCGCTGATCTAAGATTTAGTTGTGGGGATCTGACCCCGTTACTACTACTTTGACATTTAGTCTTTTGGATTGGCTAATCGAAATTCAGCCCAGATTTGAAAAAGGCTCTGAGCAAGCCGAAACATGTTATCATTCATGGGCTTTACCTCATCATTTGTGTGACAATATAACACAATTAAATGACTGTTTAACTGGTGGCGCTGAGTCCCGGATTTTTTTCTTTTTCTACATTCAATCAAGGTAGGCCACATGGTCAGATGCCACCCAGGGATACACTTTTGAGGCATGTATCAGTGAGGCTTCTTAACAGACACTGAGATACTATGCCCCTTTTTGGACTACACAGGAGTAAGGAAATTGAAGGGTTTACTACAAGAATGGCCAGGTCCAAACGCCTATGGTCAACCCGAGAGAAATGTGTAATAATTGGTCTCGTTGGATGTGTCATGATAATATTTATGACTGTTTTGTGGGTCCTCGAGAGCTCACAACCACTCAGAATACTGTTGCCCACGTCTACCTCACTGACCATGTCTCTTTTCCAGGTACACAAACACACTCTATGCCCCCTTGATCTTGAGCACTGAGATGAGAATCTTAATAGCACATTCTTAAGAATAATGAACAATAGTCATGGGTTACTGAACAAATGAAAGTGTTGGCTATGTTCTTACCTTCCAGAATATGGAGAGAAGGGGTTAGGGTGGTATATACATCCCTTTCCCTTGTCTACTACTTTCAGGTGTTGCTGGCCATCTTTAGGGACATGTTTTTTGGTAAATGGAATGACGGCACCACAGGCAACTTTGAAGGGACAGATGTTAATTATTTTGACAAACAGGTTTACTACCTTTGTGATGCTCAGTGTTTGCTAACAAAGGTGCTACAAACACTGCCTCCACCAAACACACAGAAAGATATTCCAGGCCATCCCAATCACTGATATATTTCTGAATGGCCACAGTGGGAAATAAAACATCCATCCCTCTAGTGCATACTATTATTAATAATCCTGCTACAACTCCTTTATATTTAAGTAAGGAAGGATCAAGGAACATGGGTACATATGATGCGTACATAAATACCACTGTCATAGTAAACCAAGCAGGATCCTTATATATTGGAGGGCCCATTTATTTTGTTTATGGAAAAAAAGCATACTCACTGGAAAAGAACATGCTATTTAGGAAAACTGTTGCCAGGGATTTATCTAACAATTTCCTCTGAAATGTTTAAACACTGGCCCAGACAGGATTTAAACGAAGATGCTTCTGGTCAGATATTTGGCGATATTGCCCTTTTGGGGTCCAGCTGTAAACTCATGAGACATTAGGAGATTAGCACGAGTGTTAGAGAGGACTATTAAGGAAGGAATCTTGTGTAACTTGGCCAGAACTTCAGATCTTGTCAAACACATGTCTCTTTTTTTCTGGTTAAGATTTTTGATTATGCAGATTTTACTTGCGTAAGTGTCCTCGCCTTTGTTAGTGGCAAGAGATTCGTATGACTCCTCATCCACAACATCCCCGTTTTTGCACGGTGTAGAGCATTTAGTAGATTCTCCGATTCGGCTAGCTGAAAGCTCAGATTCTGCATCTTCATGGGCCGTACTTATGGAGTCGTGTGTTATGTCTGGAATAATCCAGTAATTTAGGGACCCTACCCCTTTTTTCGCTCGTTTCTTATTTTTCCGGGCCCTTTTTTTGCTTTCTTTGGATCGTGCAGCCGGGGGAATAGTTGCCGGTAAAGGAGAGGCCATTTCCACCACCGCGTTTTTGGCGGCTTCCCTTTTCTGTTGTCTATGCTGTTTTTTAGTCAGTGGTACTCTCGTACCCGCCTCATCTCATTCCTCTGGATTAGCTCCATCAACCGGGGCCTCAGGCACAGGGGCACCCTCCGTAGTAAATGGAGTTAGCTGGGCTGACTCCATATTTCCGTTCGGGTGAGGCAGCCCAAGCTGGATAATGGAGTTTGTGTGGATCCTTCCACACAACTTTAATAGAATTTTGAGCGCAAATTGAACAGACGTCATAGAAGCCTGCAATTCTGCTATGGCTGTGCCATTTAAACCTTCAATCTTCCCACTGCCCCCCTCGCCCGAGTGTTCTAATTCTTCGGGGTCAATGAAGAGATTGGGGGAGCCGGATAATCGCCCCATCGTTGGCACAGCTGGCGAAATCGGTGTAGGGTGAATGGGGAGTATGCCTGATAGATTGGAGGACGAGTTGCCTGTTTGTTTGGGGCTAGGGATCGACCTATCCCTTTGGTAGTCCTTATAAGCAGGGTTCAAGACCTGCGCTTCAACCACTATTGGACTTTTCCCAGCAGACGTTGAGGGTCCGTTTAAAGTTGCCATTGATTTTTGGATGGACAAACACAAGTCCAGTAGCAAGTTGTTGTCAATGTCATTATAGCTGGTAGAGTCCAAAACACCACTGCCGTTATGAGAGGGGGAAAGAATCTCTTTTTCTGAGGCTGCATTGTCCACGGCCGGTGTTACTTTAGGGATATTCTTCCCAAACATGGCTGGGATAGTTCCTTTTCCCGGAATGCCACACGCCCCATTTTCATTTGCTTTTTTTGCTTGCTTGGGGGGTTGCTTTGTCGCTTTTTCCATATTACCTTTACGCAGGTTATACCTAGATTTCTCTGATTTAGCTTTGGTCATTTTGTTAAACCGCACCAAAGTACACTGGCCCCAGAAAAAAAAAACGCTGTATATTACAGCGATGGCGTATATAGGATTTGCCAAGTGTACGTTCACATCCGGTGCATGTTACAGCCCACAATGTAAGTGAAACCACCGGTAGGGATCAAAGAGGAATATCACCCTCCGCAGTCTCCTATCGCGGTTTCAACCGCTGCAAACGTTACTGTTACGTTCCTTACCGTTCTTCTGATGCGCTTTATATGCGTCCTGGTGGGGATATAATCTCCTGCCCACCGCGGCCCACAAGTGACCACAAAGGACCACTTGTCCTCCCACTTCTCCGCGTGCGCTCCGCGCTAGAAGTGATGTTATGTAGTGTAGGTCGCTGTTCACTTCTGCAAGGCTGCGCCTCCAAATTAGTCTCCAGTGAGAAAATACTTGCAGGCACCACAAAGGACCACTTGTCCTCCCACTTCTCCGCGCGCGCTCCGCACTAGAAGTGATGTTATGTAGTGTAGGTCGCTGTTCACTTCTGCAAGGCTGCGCCTCCAAATTAGTCTCCAGTGAGAAAATACTCGCAGGCACCACAAAGGACCACTTGTCCTCCCACTTCTCCGCATTAACGAGACAATGGGCATACTGAATAATATGACTTTAGACCAAATAGCAATTAGGTTAGTGGCACTTCAAAATAGGATGGTACTAGACATAATTCTGACTGAAAGTGGAGGAGTTTGCAAAATGGTGGGGTCCTCATGTTGTATTTACCTATCTGCGGAGTTTGCAAAATGGTGGGGTCCTCATGTTGTATTTACCTATCTGAATTCTCCCCCACAGTCTTTCGGGCCATCAAAAAATTGTACACGTTGGGGACGACAATTCATACAGATGACGGCAGTTGGGACATTGGAACCTAAGTTTGGAATTTGCTTACAGCTGCTTCTGTATACAGTGCCTACCTGCTTTAGGGTTGGATCAAGGCCATTGTTGTTCCAGGGCTCTAGAACACCTGCAACCCAAACCCTTGCCCCTGGTAAATGTAACCAATACATTCATTACGAAGGATATGAAGATAGAAAAGTTCATAGCATTTGACATGCTGGAGTAAGAAGAGTTATATGAAACAAAAAAAAAGTGTATTAGTTTATGCTAAAGGGAGGGGTTGTGAAAATGTACATAATAAGTTTATCCTTAAGCTACTTCATTCTGTTCACAAATTCAACTTCATGTACTCTTGCGAGTTGTGTCTTTAAGCACAAAACAAACTTCTTTCATAAAAACATGTTCCAAAATGCATGTTTGTTTAAACTTCATCAGCATAGCCAAAGGCCAGGGACATGAGACTGTCTTACCGTCTGCAGTAGCTTATCGTGTGAGACGCGGTGTATATATATATATATATATATATACATCAAGGATTTATGTCTGGAACCCCATGTACATTTTGTAAAGGATTCACAACCAAAACCCAACTAAAATCCCCTTATTCTTTGAAACAGTAGTTCTGTGAGCAGACAGGAAAGGCTTATCTTAAACAAACCATAGCTCCAGCTCCAGCTGCAGGGTATTTTTCAGTCACACAAACAAAGATCGGTTGAGTGGGAACATCTCTTTGTCTTGGAATCGCCTGCTATCTTGTAAAGTCATGGTGTGCAAGCAAAGAACTGCCAAAAATGTATGTTTTTCAGAATCTCTGAACATAGTATTAAACCATAAAATGTCTAAGCCACTGACAGCTTCAGTGAACTGATTTGTAAAACGATATATTCTTTAGTGATGATTATATATGTGTGCTACTTACCCAAAAGAGCAACTCCCCAGTTTCTAAACATCAATTTCAGTGGTTGGTGAAAATAAATTGATAGGGTGAGAGTCTGGTATGTACAGTGCACATTGAAGATTATCTGAGAAGGTGATTGAAGTGTGAAATCGAAAGAGTTTTTAGGTTAGGGGCTACAGCCATTCTAAGCAGTCTGCATTATCTTTTCAAAACTTTCCTTGTTTGGCACCAAGGTCCCCTATTTTACAACTTGTACACTTTGTTTGGCATCTAAACTGATTGCTTTTCTAGAATCAATTGGATTTTCATATATCAAGCATAGATCCTGTCTGCTAGAAGTGTCCGCTTTGTATTGAGGGATACTTCTATGATTTGAAGTAAATGGAATTCACCTAGACTGGATTGCTCTGTCTGGTCTATCTTGAAACTTATTAGTAGAATACACATGTTTTCTCCTTTTGGAGATGGACTTGCTTGGATTTTATGAGACAATTCCTGTTGAATGTCTTGGTCAATTCATAACACTTTTAAGGCAAATGCCCCTGCAAAAATGGGCCTGAGTTTGGGTACGACATGTTAAATGCTGAAATTGATGGGACACAGGCAATCTCTCTATTGTATTGCTTTTTAAACCCTTCTTTCCTGTTGCAATTGAGTGTCTGAAAGATTGATTTTCACTGAACACAGGAGCAATGTCATTTAAATGGTGATCACGTGTATTACAAAGAAAGACACATTTTTTTAGGGTGTTAGGGATTTCGTTTGAGACAAATTTACCTTCCAATTCCAGGAGATCTGGACCTAACTTCCTGTTTTAATTTACACCAGGAACCACCATTTATGTAAGTCATTACTGACCTCTTCTAAACTAACCAAATTATTCAGAATGCAGTCCCTTTTTTCTGTTTTGTATTTGTGTATTGCATTTGTATGTGTGTTTTAAATAGTGCCAACCTAGCTTGTAAGCCATAGAGCTTTGAACAAGAGTTGAAGGAACAGGAGTGGCATTTACAATGGTTTCAAATCTGTGGTATAACCGAGGGCAGAGACAACCAAGTTGCACCTACGAATTCCATGCAGAGCATGGTTTTTGTTCTTTCCTGATCTGCAGGCACTTTGAAGCTGTACTGATTACCACCAGAATGGGGATATAGTATGCTGAGACATAGCGAGAGAAGGTCTGTTTCTTGGTATTGTCACTGTGACTAGTTTCGTGTCTAGCACAGCAATGCCCTGACCCTTAGAGGAGTGACTGCAACCAGAGGATTGACGTTTGCTCACAAGTAAGGCAGGCACCTGGCTGTGTTTTCCTGGTAGGTGATAAAGGCACTTTTTTAAAGTATCCTAGTAGGGATAGTGAGATACGCATGGTCGTATGGAGGTGATGTGAATTTTTTTTAGAACCAGTTATAAGTCAGTCTGTGGCTTGATGCTCTTCTTTAAGGGCAGCCAGGTGCCCTGTGAAGAACCCTATGAAGAGAGATCCCCACACCTGTGTGCAATCATGGAAGCCTGTGCCAATGTCAACGAGTTTTGGGGAAGAAAGATGGGCATAATCTTTCAGAGCAGTGTGATGTGGTACCATACAGTCTGGGCTTTCTTGTTAATGTGCTGCTGAAAAGAGAGGTTGCTGCCCAAGATGAACATTTAGGATTTTGCAGACAGAGCAATATGGGGGTGAGTCTGTCCAGGTGCATCTCGTCTAGCTTCCTTGGTTGGTTTCATCTTTGGAGGGGTAGCAAAGAAGCTCACATTTCATTTTTGTTAAGGTTGACTTTTAGGTATGACCTTGTCATCCATGTTTGAATGGTTGGAAGGCATTTCCAGTAGGAAGTGATGTCATGGGAGCATCTGGGTTCCATGTATTGAATAAAGGTCACTGGGGAGAGGATTGAGCCCTGCGGCATGTTCTCTGTAATTAGGTGGCAGGTGGACAGCCTAACATCTGTCTAAGCGGTAGGAGGAGAAAAAGCTAAGAGCTATTCCCATGACACACATTCGTAGTGCTCGGAAGGTGATCAGAATCTGGTGTATATATCGAAGGTGACAGATAGTTCCAGGAGGACCAGGAATCAGGAATCCCTTTTTTCTCTGATTGGGGAGGTTCTTCGATGACCTGAATGGTGGTTGCTTTAGGACAGAATATAGATTGGTAGTTATGGAGCAATGCTGGCCAGCTGATTTGCTTGTGAAGTTGATTAGTCACTACCTTCTCAATGATTTTTATCAATGATAAGGATGCTCTTAATTTGTCAGTAGTTGGAAAGGTCTTCTGTATCCAGTGTGTGTTTCTTACAAAAAGGGTGGATTCAGCCCCGTCTTTAAGCAGCTTCAGAAATTGCTGTGGTCGATGGATGCATTCACAATCTGAAGGAGTGCAAAGAGAGCATGACCTAATATATTTTTTAGGAGGTTGGAGGTAGGATGACTTTGGTATATGAAGCTGAAGTTAGTGACTTTAGTGTGTTGGTGAGATGCTTGGGAGTCAGCCCATGGGAGGCACTGGATAGATAGAGTCTGCACAGATGATATGAAGGCGCAGATGTAATGTTAAAATTGTTCAAAATCAAATTTTATTGTCATTTTAATATTAACAATGCAAATATTATGGGAGGTTACAACCAGTAACTTGACCCACTTATAAACAACTCAGCCCCCAGCCCTTTACAACCTTCTGTACACTTACATCTAACGGTAAACTATGGCACATTAAGAATCCACCCATGGGGAAAATGAGTGACCATATTTGGTAAAGAAGGTAAAGAACGGAAGCCACTCTCCTTCAATGTCATTCTTTGATTCATCCAGCCTCTCCATGGGAGCGCTACTCCTCTTCTAAAACTGTACAATACAGCACCTAGTCACAACCATCATAATATGCACCATATGCCCTCTTGTCCTCCTCGTATACCACAAACAGCAAGGCAATGGTTTCCTTTCAATCCCATCCTTCCCCCTGATCCAGGAGAGGACCTCTTTCCAGTAATTTTGTATGTGAGAGAACCCCCACTACATATGATAATCATCCCCATTAGGTTGGCAACACTTCCAGCAGCGGGAGTCTACTCCTGGGTACAGCATAGCCAGGTAGGAAGGTGGATATTGCCATCTGTGTAGCAGTTTAATAGCTTGCATCCTATATTGCAGGGAAAACATGGAGTATGGCACCTGTCCACACATTTTAGACCATAATATGTCATCAATATTTTATCCAGATCCTTTAACCACCAATGAATTTATTAACACTGTCACTCTTTGTTTACATGGTATATGTGGATAAATATATAAAAAAAAGCCTTTTCTAAATTATCCAGACCTGTCATTACATCTCTTTAGGCTTATTGCCTCATTGACAGTGTGCAGGGGACGCAGTTTTCCAAGATTTGTATTCCTTTGTGTTCGCTACTATACTCCAGCTTAGATACCAAGGCTGTGTCTTTCTCCCCGACAGCTCAAAATTTTGACTAAATTATCTTTTTGAACATTATAACATATTTCTCTTTGAATGTCATTAATAACTTGGTGTGCAAGTGCATCTCAGCATTTTATGCAATCGAGTCATGCCATCCATGAGATGGTCAATCTTTTCCATCACTGTAGATCTGCCTATAGCGTCCCACAATGGGGGGAAATTAGCAATAAAAAGATCACTGAGATTCAGAGGAATCTCAGCCCCCAAATATCAAAATCCAATCGGCTGTACCCAAAACATGAGCCCGTCTATGTATTCTTTGTTCTCTACTTGAAATTTGCCTCTTGTGAAAGTGACTGACTTTTCCAACTGTATTTTAAAGCCTGACAGTGTGCCATATCAATTCAACCCCCAGAGCAGATGTGGGAAGTCCTAGGGTTGGCGGTATATAGTAAGGTGTAATCTACAAAGAGGCTTAATTTGTATGCTATGTCCCCTATCTTAACCCCTGAGATACTGTCATCTACCCTTGTCTTTATTGTCCATGGTTCCACAACTAATGCATACAAGTTGGGTAACAGAGGGAATACCTGCCTGGTACCCCTCCTGAGCATAAAGGCAAGTGATTCCTCCCTATTAATCACCACTCTCGCCCTTGGCCTTCAGTAAAGTGCTGGGATCCAGCTCCTCCACTTTGGTTCTGTTCCTATGGTCGAGAAAACCCTGCCTTACAAAACTCCAGCTAACCCAGTTGAAGGCCTTTTCGGCATCAATGGACAGAACCAGAATTCCCCCTACCTTTGCAGCCGGCGAGAACAATATATGGATGGTCTTACGCAGGTTGTCAGAACCTTGACTAAATGAATGCAGTCTGGTCAGGATGAAGCATTCTGGATGCAAGTATTCTGGCAAATATCCTGGCATCTACTTTAAGCAGTGAAATAGGCTGGTATGTCGAGCACTGCAAGTTATCCCTTCCCAACTTGGGAATGACTTTGATTATACTTTCTAAGAAGGATGGAGGTATCTCTATGGTTTCTCCATTTGTGTTGAATACTTTGGCAAGTGGCTCTGCCAAAACCTCCTGAAACTGTTTTGAAAAGTCTGTGGTTTACCCATCTTCCCCCGGTGCATTGCCCTCTTTTATTTGTGTTATTGCAAGGGTCACTTCCTCCCCCGTGATTTCCGCCTCCAGCATATCCCTATCAATTGCCATCAGTCTTGGGATGGGAGTGTCAGATCTCTCAGAATCTGTAATGATAGAACCAAACTTGGACCCATAGTGTAGCCGTCGAATTCTTTCTACAAATGTAACCCTCTGAACACACAAGGTAAATAGGGATCAATTAATCGAAAGATAAGGAACACCACACGAATGACCAGGCTCTGCAAAGAAACAAGATGAACAGCTTAGACTTGGGGTCAAACAATACTGTGCCAGGTATGAGGACATAGCCAACTAAGCACTGACCAGAGATCAACAATGCTCCCAGAGTGCTCTGGTCAAGAAGGGTGAAGGCAAGACTGGTTCAAAGATGCAATCTATGAAAAAAGAATAAAGGACATGAAGCTAGGAAAAGATACAAGGACAATAGAATGCAAAGGAGACGGGGACACTTACCACTTGTCCTGATGATGTCTTTATACCAAGTAGACACCCAGTGTACTAGTAACTAAACCCGACGGCACAAGGACCCCTAATCGGAATGAGGCAGTCTCTAGTCCCAATCCTATCCCGCCAGTACGAGAATGCCTAACGGCTTCAACAGAGCGGGTACCAGTCTCAAGTTCAGCGCTGTTCTTCTGGGTACACTAGGGTGTTGTTGGTAAATTCACAGTTCCAATTATGATGTGAGACGGTAATCCAAGTGGTTGGTATGTATTCCTTATTGAAATGAACAAAGACCCCACCTTCCGGGACCAGTTCGTTGATGAGAGGGAGTGAAACAGAGCCTGCAGGATGAATCACACAGGAAGAAAAGATAGGATAATTCTAATCGGCAGGCAAGTGTGTTGTGGTAGAGCAGACCGGGTTCAATACAAGGGAGATCAAGCAATCGGAATCGGCAGGCAATAGCATCGTCGTCAGCTAACCAGGGTCAGTGCACGGATAGACAGACAACTTCCAATCAGCAGACAATCGCATTGTCGTCAATGTACCGGGTTCGGTGCACAAGTAGACAAACAGTTCAAAATCGGCAAGCAAATGCGTTGTAGTAGGGCAGTCCGGGTCACAATGAATCACAAGGTAGCAAGGAGAGGAACAAGGGCAATAAATAGGACACAGGAGGCAAGAAACAAAACAGGGCGAAGTCGCAGCCGATCACAAAATCAGAAGTGAGGAACTGAGCAACCCGATAGTGTTATGTAGGTTGCCATGGAAATCATGCCCTGTGAGGATGACGTAAGGATGCCAGAGTCGCCATGGTAACCCGTAGCCATTGTATCTATGGAATCGGGTATGGCGAAAGCGTTGTTTCACGTTCTGAAGTTTATTTCGATGAGAAAGGGAACGAATTGGCATGGGACCAGGACAAAACCTGACAGTAGACTGTCCAGATACACCTGGATCTCTGAGTCCTCTGGCAGGTGTGGCTGTGTACACTGAATGCAGTGCGGCCACCAGGACACTCCTGCTCGAGCCCTACAGGCCTTGTAATCTATAACCTTGTGGATAACCACAGAAGCAGTATATGGGGCTCCACCCTCGAACATACACCTGGACGTACAGCAGTCCCCTAAAATTCTCATTGTCTTGAAAATGAACCCTGAGGGTCAAAACCTGTGCCGGCTACATGAATAAAAACACTTGTTCCACTACTCCAATAAACAAGTGTCAAACTAATTAACAAGAGATCCTACTCTTGTTCATTCTAGCGCAACTGTGCAGGGTCTCCAACCTCCGGGACTATGAATACAGTCTCTCATAATAATCAGTGAAGCAATTAGGAATACCCCCGGCACTCCTACCAGAGTTCCCATCTTCCTATTGAATCTGCTGTACTCTCCTCTTGATCCTGTCCTTTTGGACCCCATTTGCTAGCAGCGTGCCCACATGTTTTCCCTTTTTGGAATATTTCTAATTTCTGCTTGGTGTATCTCATCTTTTCTACCAACTCTCCTATTTATTTATTGTGTTTATCGTTCACTTGTTAGGTGCTTATACAGCAAGTAACATACTATTTCAAAGTGCCCACAGGGCAAGGGAGGGAACAAGGGAGTGATACAATTGAATACACAACAGAGGAGGGGAAAGGAGAAAAAGGACAAACCCATTATGCTATTAGGAAGTGGGCAGAGGGAGAAGGTGCTTTAGTGTCAGTGCTAGAAAGTGAGCAACAGATGAAGTGCATGGTGTGGTAAGTGCTACATGAGTCATGTTGGGTGTAAGTGCCAGACTCCAAGGTGGTGGGAGTGCAAATGCAAATGCTGAGGATAGAAAGAAGCTGGGCGAATTGGGTGTGGTAGGTCAGGGATACATAGGATGCTTAAGGGCACACTACACCAATCACAGCAACTGTGAGATTTGCAGAGGGGAGAACATGGGAAGGAAGAGATAAATAGGAACGTCTTGAGGAGCTTCTGGAATTTAAGGAAGTCCTGGTCAAGGCACAGAGGGAGGATGAGGAGGCTGTTCCAAAGTAGTGAGCCAACTGTGATTTACAAACAAAGAGTTGGTGCCAGCGGAATTTAGGGGTCTGGAGGGAGAGTATTTAGTGAGGTAGAGTTGACGATAGTGAGGTCCCTGGGCCCAGACAGCCTTGAGGATGATGCAGAGGGAATTGAATTTAATCTGAGCAGCAACTGATAGCCAGTGAAGACTTTTTAGTGCAGGAGAGATATAGTCCCAGGGCCAAGGATAAGTCTTGCAGCCCTATTCTGGCTTAGCTCGAGAGGTTGTGTGGAAGAAGATAGATTCAGGAGGAGGCTATGGGAATAGTCAAGCCTAGAGAGAACCAGGGCTCGGGTAATGTTGATCCTCTGGGGAAAAGTGAGTAAAGGGAGAATTCCTTTGAGGAGGGATAGCTGAAAGTGGGACATCTTGGCAATGTCCTGAGTATGAGGGAGGAAGGAGAGGTATGAGTCGAAGATGGCTTCAGAGGATGGAGCCCATGGAGGAAGGCCAGAGTGAAGGGAAGAAAGCGGGAACAGGGGTCCCAATGGGAAGCATCTCAGTTTTACAGGCATTGAGGTAGAGATTGTAAGTAGTGCACCAGGACTGAATGGCTGATAGGCAGGCAGGGATGATGGAAGGTTCAAGGGGGTCAGCAGGAAGTTTGAGAAAGAGTTGAGTGTCTCTGCATAACACTTGAAATCGGGGAAAAAGGGGAGATGAGGCATGCCAGCAGAGCAATGTAGATGGTAAAGAGCCAAGGGGATAGGATGGAACCTTGGGGTATACCACAGGTGGAAAAGGATGTTGGAGAGGTGAAGGTGCCCAGGATGACTTTGGACGATGGGCCAGTTAGGAAGGATGCCAGCCGGTCAAGGGCCTGATCGGAGATACCAAGGGTATTGTGGAGTATTTGTATGAGGATGGAATGGTTGACAGTGTCAAATTCAGAGAGATCGAGTAGGATGAGGACAGCTGGAGAGTTGGAGTCCAGAGATGCCAGCAGTTCTTCAGGGGTGTTCAGAGGAGCAGCTTCCATGCCTCTAGATGCTCAGAATCCAGATTGATGTTTGTGGAGACCACCAACAAGTTCAGTATGAGAGTTGAGTTGGGGCAGGGTCAGCTTCTCCTTCAGTTTCCCCAGAAATGAGGGGGTGATGGAAATAGGGCAGTAGTTGGCAGGACAGGTAGGGTCTGATGAAGGAGGCATACAAGAGAGCTCTTGAGCGCGAGGGGAAAGATCCAGTGTCAATAGAGTGATTGCAGAAATCAGCAAGTGAGGGGGCAAGAGAACCAATAGTGTCCTTGACAGTTCTGTAAGAGCAAGGGAAAACCTGTTTAGAAGAGACCTTCATGGAGCGGACAACTCTGGTAACGTATCCAGGTGTTATGGGAAGAAGGAGGAGATGGAGGAAGGAGGAGAGTGAGAGTGAGGGGTCAAGGGAGGCATGGGGGTGTGGGGAGGGTTAACAGGGTGGGTGACAAGGGAGTTCAGGATGTCCTGAGTTTTTGTGGTGAAGTGTGTGGCCATTGCGTTACAGTGGGCTCAGCAGGGGAGACAGGGAGGAGGAGACTGCAGAAGGGCAGGCTAGTTCCCTGCAAATCTTGACGAGTTCAGCCGTGTTGTTGGATGCACTAGAGACCTGTGCCTGTATGTGGGCTCTTTTCTTGGCATGGATGGAGAGTCTGTATTGTCTTTGGAGCAGACGGCAGGCCAGTTTGTCAGAGGATGAGCCTGATGTTTGCCACTTACGTTTCGCCGCTCTGCACTTTCATTTTAGAGCTACAAGAGCTGAGTCATATCAGGTGTCATGCTTAGAGGCAGGACTCAGGTGGATTCTCATGACTGGGGCAGGGTGTCAAGGGAATTGGTGATGGCCAGATGGAGGTTGCTGAGAGTAGAATCAGCAGAAGAATCTGTGGTTGGGGGAGGTGAATGTGAAGGTGAAGACAGCAGTTGATACTCATTTCATTGTGCGAATGTTGGTGAACGAGACTGGGAACAAACTTGGAGAGTTATTTCTTGTACTACAAAGGCCTTAGACAGAGGCAGACTAATCTGGACAGGAGGTTTTGCAAAACTAAAATATACACATCATAATAAAAATGGAACATATACACATCATAATACAAATGGAAAAATACTAATAATCAAAACATCCTTTTGTTCACACTTAATTTGACATGTAGAAAAAGTAAAGTATCAGTTGAAAGGGTCCACTACCAGACATATCATGCAAGGTCCAGTGCAATATCCAATGA
Organism: Ambystoma mexicanum; assembly: GCF_040938575.1. Classification (NCBI taxonomy): domain Eukaryota; kingdom Metazoa; phylum Chordata; class Amphibia; order Caudata; family Ambystomatidae; genus Ambystoma; species Ambystoma mexicanum. Next base: position 1,134,433,878 of record NC_090922.1, read on the forward strand.
TACATTGATAATAGAGTGTATATCCATTTATACTACCGAACAGCATTTATCCACAACATTTAAACCTTAAAAATGCTGATTAGTGTTGCCAAGTTCATACAATACTCTGCCATGTAAATGTATAAAACATATTCATCATGTTGTATATCATTATTTGCCCCAAAAAGACATACAACACAGTCATTTGTCAACTGGAGGTAGTTCCGAAGTCTATTTATCTTCTCTAATTTATACATAGAACTTCCCTTCTCTAAGTGTCGACCAGACAGCATCTCCTGCTGCAGTAGCGCTGATGCCCATCTTCCTCAGGACTGGACTGTTCTTGAACATAAATGAATAAAACCTTCAAAGACCACCAGATGTTAAAGATTGCAGTCTTTAACATCATCTAAAAGAAAAACATACATGAAACCAATTAAAATATTGTGCAAAAGCACCTCTCCATAGACTGTCCAGATCTATCATTAGCTCCTATTTATTAATGTAGAGCGAACAACACACCATTCACTCATCTTTAGGAAGCCTGATCGGGTCAGTCTTTGCCCTTATTTACGGTTAATGCAGCTCTAAATTCTGCAAAGAAACCAAACATGGAGAAAGTAAAAATCAATCTCCTTGCACGGTACTAGTGGTAACATCCACCATTGTCAAGTATTATTGAGACCAAAGACCTCCCTCCCATATCTGTCCAAGGAGCAACTTCAAAAAAAGGTTGGATCCTGCATCGAAATAGAAGCCTCATTGGTGCCACACATCGTTCAGCAACCGTTATAGGCAATAAAAAATCTCTCATTGTCCTATTTACTGAAATGCAATTTAGAATCTACCTATGTGGATACACTGTGACTTGCATTAAATCAACAGCGCGGGGACTCCACCTTTCCCTCACTCTGCAAGTTAGCAAAAGGAACAAAAAGACGATTAGAGTGAAATATATATTTGAGTTGTTTATAGGCATATATAAGCCTAATTCCAACTGTTTACACAGGAAGCAAGACTTCAGGGGTCATTCGACCCAGGCTTTAATTACGCCAACTTTACCACCATGGTGTAAACTATGTTTACACCATGGTGGATGGCGGATTCACCGCCCCATTCCAAGGTGAGTGGGGCGGTAAATCCCCATTTCCCATTTTCCCTTCCCCATTCCCATTTTTGCCCCATAGGGCATAATGGGAGTGGGGAAGGCGCTAATTACGCCACCGTAAATTACAGTGGCGTAATTAGCATCATGGCGGGTTAGCGCCATGGATTTTAACGGCTGCTAAAAGCAGCCGTTAAAATCGGAATCAGGCGTTAACCCTTAACGCCTGAGTTGTAATGAGGCCCTTCATATAGATGTGTACATGTCATGTCTGTTTCCTATCGTACGGTGGAAGGTTATTGTTTTAGTTTGCACGAGTGTCAATATTAAAGTGAAAAACTTGTAGCACTTGAATGTTTTTTTGTATTAAGGATGCTTTTGTCAGGATGTGTCACAAGGCCCTGCTAATCCACTTTAATAGTCTACTTTGAGAAACAAAACAATAGGCTAAAGCACTTCAAATTAAAATATCCCATGGATGATTTTACCGTTTTATGGTCTGTTTGCGGTGCTTCACTGCATCACGTTAGGGATTGAAAAACACGACCAATCGTCCTACCTCTTTTTTTATATGCATCTGACAGAAAAGCATGGAGACAGAAATAGGACTGAAATCATTTAGTGCAAATAATTTGCGACCTGCAACACTTTTCACTATTCCAACCATTACAAACAGTGTTTTAAAAAGGTGAAAAATGGCAAAAACCATTTTATGGTTGACTCATGCTTGCATAAGTCAAGTTCTAAATAACCAAATGCATAGGCTCTTTTTATCAATTGTCTCAGCAATCTAGAAGGGTAACCTATTTTAGAAATACATTCGATATCAAATCAGATTGGCTACAAAATCTTCTATTCTAGTACAATTTCTTCTCGCTCTCGAAAATAGGCTGTATAGAATATTTTCTCTAAGTGCCTGTGCATAGAAGCTATCGTACCTCAATATAGTGTTTCTATCAGTTTCCTTTCAAAATAGAGCTTCCATAACACGCCATGTACTTCCTTAATAAGTAAATCCAAAAACACAATTTTGCTTGTGCTATGGTGCATAGTAAATTTCAGATTCACATTTTGTTTGTTAATCCAATTGAGGAAAATATTATAATCACCCGCTTTGGTATCCCAGGTGATAACAACATCATCAATGTAACGTTTGTATAATTTGACTCCTTTTCTGAAAGTGTTGGTGTCGGTCAGGATGTAGAGATGCTCGAATCGTCACATGAATAGTGTCGCGAAATACAGGGAAAAAGCTGCACCCATACCCGTACCCCTGATCTGCATATAATGCAAGGTTTTAAAATGGAAATAATTCTTAGTCAGGGCCGCCTCTAGAAGTTCAACCAAAAATTTGCTCAGGACTGTTAGCAAATCTTCCCTTTGGCCCGGGAAATCGTTCATGATGTTCAAAGAATCCCTCAGAAGAATGTTAGAATACAAAGAGTCTACATCAAGTGTCATAAGTACAGCTGTATTTTGCCCCAAAAGAGTACTCTCTATCTGATTAATAACTAGGTGTCAGACACGGCAGCCAATGGTTTCAGAAAAAAATCCACAAACTGCCTAATAGGTTCTAAAATAGAACCACAGAGGGAAACTGCAGGTCTACCAGGAGGGTTTGGTAAAACTTTATGAATTTTAGGAAGTATATAAAATAATGGGGTCCTGACCTCAAAATGGTTCAAAAAGCTTTTTGTTGTATCATTTCAGTAGGGTCATCTCTTAATTTCACATAGAATTTGCTGTTATTTAGTTGTCTTAGTACCGCTGTATCATATTTTATAGTATCCCACAGTACAATTCCTCTACCTTTTTTGGCCTTTTTGATTTGAGTGTATTCGTCATTACGTAAAGTTACCAAATGGTCCTAATCAGCCCTACTAAAGTTAAAGCTTGAATTCTGTCTTTGATAGATTTTATCATAGATCATGTTAAATTTTTTAAGATCTACTCTCTGAAATGTTGCTATTTCTCTCTAGATCATAGAGAGAGAGGGTGTAAATGTGGGCTTTTGTCTGAAAGGGGTACTGCCTCCTGTTTCGGGTACGTCTTCAGATTCTTCAATACTGAAAAAGTCTTTCAGTCGTATTTTTCAGAATAATTGTCGAAGTTTAATTTCTGCATCCATTTATTTTGGGCTTCTCATAGGAATAAAAGAAAAACATATTTTTCTAAGACACTGAGGTCCTTTTCAGACAGCACTCGTTAAGAGACATTAAACACTGCTCTAGGTCTGTAAGCCCTCTTCCAAGTTTCGAAGAAGCTCGGTATCAGTGGAGCCCCTTGATCAGGGTGGGGGAGTTGCCCTGAGGTTGATAGACTTGTGGAGGGTACACTGGCGGGTAATTTTGTTGTTGATCATTTTTTTGAAAATGGTTGCCTCATTCTTCTACCTCGACCATTATTCCTACCCCACGGTCTTCTATTCTGACGATCATTTCTAGCTCCTCTAGATTTGCAATTATCACATTCAACAGAGGAGGTATCTGAAAAGGTTTTTTTGAAAATGTCATCCTGGTTGTGTTCTCTGATTATTCAAATCATTCTAGTATAATGCCCTAGTGTAATCTGCACTAAGGTATGGATATATTTTATCTCTTGAAACATTCTGGATGACCTTCCTTAATTTATCATTTTGTTAGTAGTGTTTTTAATACATTATTTGACCTGTTTTTCTATCAGTACCAGGATGGAGGGGTGACCAGTGGAGAAGAGAGAGTGAGCTCAGAGTGGATGAGGGCATCAATAATGTGACCAGCCGAGGAGGTTGGACCAGAGGGGATAATGGAGAGTGAAAGAGAGGTGCAGAGGTCAATGAAGAGGGTGAAAGCTGTGGCAAGGGAGTCCCATTGGATGTTGAAGTCACCCAAGAGGATGAGATTGGAGGTGGATGAAAGTAAGGAAGAGCAGAAATCTGCCCATTTAGAGAGGATCAGGGTGGTAGAACCTGGAGGCCGTTAGATGGTGGCAATGGTTAGGGTGAAGGAGGGGGAGATGACCAATTTGCACACCAGGCACTCAAAGGAAGAGTAGGGCTGGGTGGGTAAAATGGAAGATGGAACGTACACAGGAAAAATTAACGCAGATCCACGACCAGCATGGTGAGATAAAGGCTTGAATAAGATCTTGAAGACATCAGGGAGGAGTGAGTCAAAAGCAGTGGCTGAACTTGCATTGAACCATGCCTCGGTAAGAGCAAGAATGTCAAGGTCAATGTCTTCAAGAAGGAGGCACATTTTGGCAGAGTGTTTTCTGGCTGAGTGGGTATTAAGAGTGCCAAGTGGGGAGGTCTCTGCCTTTGAAGGATTTCTGAGGTTGGGTACAGGGATGTGGTCACCAATCAGAGGAGGATGAGAGAGAGTACTAGGGGGAGATGCATGCATGAGAAGGAAGGAAGTTAATGAGAGATGGCAGGATCCGGTCAAAGAGAAGGAGAATGGGTTGAGGACCCTGGACCAGGATGGTACCTGTGTGAAGAAATTACTGAAGCAACGTGAAGAAGAGAAGCCGACCAAGAGGACTTCCTAATTGGTTCCGCCATTAATGGGACAGCATATGGTAGGGGAGACAGAGTAGAGATGAGATGGGGGTCCATAGGCCTGGAGATGGAACAGAGAAGAGGATATCAGTGAAGACCTCTTTGAAAGAAATGCTGACATAGGTGTCTGCGATGAGAAGGCCAGGGTTTGCGCTAAGGATGTCTTTCTTCCGGACTTCGTGAGAGGGGAGGGTAGGTGATTGTGTAGCAGTTAGAGAATATTGGTGAAATGGAGAGATCCATGGGGCGGAGGCGGAGAGTAGAGGAATGAGAGAGGAGTGGCTGCATAGCACAGTTCTTAGTTTACTCACTAGGTGGCCTAGTGGTCACAAAGGCACACACTAATCCAAAGGGTAAATTAAGATGGTACAATGATACAATGCAGAGCAAAAAGGGTGCACAGATGTAAAGGCACACACACCTACTTTCGATTTCAAAAATAGTGTTACAATGTAGAACAAAAAAGATGCACAGATGTAAAGGCACGCACACCTACATTTGATTTTCAAAAATAGTGGTGCAATGCAGAGAAAAAAATATCCACAGAGGCGAAGGCACACACACCTAAAATTAATTTTCAAAAATAGTTATACACTGCAGATCAAAAAAGGTGCACAGATTTAAACGCACACACAGCTGAATTCAATTTTCAAAAATATTGGTACAATGCAGAGCAAAAAAGGTGCACAGATGTAAAGTCATACACACCTACATTTGATTTTCAAAAATAGTGATACAATGAAGAACAAAAAAGGTGCACAGATGTAAAGGCACACACACCTACATTTGATTTTCAAAAATAGTGGTGCAATGCAGAGAAAAAAATATCCACAGATGCAAAGGCACAGACACCTAAAATTAATTTTCAAAAATGGAACAACGCAGAGCAAAAAAGTGCACAGATGTAAAGGCACACACACACAAACCTAATTTCTATTTTCAAAAATAGTGGTACAATGCAGAGAGAGGAGAGGTAGGAACGATGAGGGAAGGAAGGCAGAGAACATAGCAAGGAAGAGGTCCATGTGTCCAAGTACATGTGTTGGCCGTAAATGTTTGGAGGCTGATTCATAGTTTGAAGGTCTGGGGGCCAGCAGGAAAAAGACCTCCAGGCCCTCATCGGCCCAGAAAGGCAAAGACGGGGCCTTTGATGAGGACATTCGGTGTTGGGATCCAGCTTAACAGCCTGCCGGATACCTGATTGGATAGAGGTAACAGTAGGAACCAATCAGACTGAAGGTCCCAGGCATGGTGATGTTAACAAAGAGGGGGCGGCAATGATGGTACAGTGGAGAAGCAACCTCTAAAAGTGTCTTCAGGCTCTTTAAAAAAAAAAAAAATGCCCAAGAAACTGACCCTAAACGGCAGCCTGTGCCATACCTTACAGAAACATGCAAAGTTGCAATAAACCTGCGCTAGCAGCAACGACGCTCCAGCGCCTGCACATGCTGCCCAGTGCCTTAAACACAAGGATTTTGATTCTGTTCCCCAGGTGACATCCACACTGAATTTGTAAGGGCGGGGGGAGGTGAGGAGGGCTATGCCAGCTTACCTCAGAGATCACGGTGATGTAAATGAAATGGTGTGAAACCTGCTGCCTTCACATCTTCCCAGCTGGCTTGCTCCTTCCTGACATGCTGTCAAAACCTGGGTAAGGTACTGGAGGGGGCACACACCCCTACTGCCTCCATGAGTACCTCCAGTGGCTGCTCCCCCTCCGGGCCTGGTATGTTCGGAAGGCTGATTTGAGCAATGGGGGTGGGCAACCGGTCTGTTGCAGGGAAGCTCCAGTCTCCGATGTGGCAGATCAACGCAGCTGATTATTGCGAAGCGGGGAGACACCGCTCACAACGGGCTCGCCACAGCACAAGGCCTCCAGAAAAGTCTAGTCCTGTTAGGGTTGACTGCCTCACCCTACCTGCCTCAGCCATCTCTGGCAAGGCCGGGTGCTACCGCTTTCCCCCACTGCATGAAAGCCTCACAGCCATGGCAACCATCATCAGACTCGGGCGCAATGGACCCCAACGTGACACGCAGCCACCGGCATCCAGGGGCTGCGGCACACCACAGTGCGGTTCGCTCCTCTGCTGCACAGGTTCTGCCCTTGGGCGCTCACCTCCAGCCCCCTCCCAAGTCAGGGGACTCCTCGTTGCCACACAGGAGCGGGAAAGCTTGCCACTGCCTGCCCCACTCCCACCGCACCCTTCGCACTCTGTGTAGGTGGGTCAGCCACTCTCTGCAGTTTTCAGCCCGCTGGTGTTTTCGTGCACCTATCAAAACTGTGTGCAATTCCTGGCTCTATTCTCTCGTCTGAACTAGCAGTCCTTCTCTGTCACAATCCCTCTTAGTGGGCTGAGCCCTTAATCCACTTAATTCCTCCTTCAGCCTATTCTCCTGTAGGCCTCTCTGCCTCTTCCTCCTGGCCCCCTCTGCAATGAGCAATCCCCGCACTGTTGCCTTGGCCTCCTTACAGACAGTATCCAGCTGAACCTCCCCTGTATCATTATCCTTAAAGTAAGCCTCAATCTCCTTTCCCAGGAACTCTTTGAAGAAACTCAGGAGAGTATCATTACATGCCATTGTGAGGTCCCCCCGCCGTCCCAACTCAACTCTCCAAGTGGCGGTGACCATCGCATGGTCTGACCAAGTGACAGCTTTGACCTTAGGTGAGGTAGCACTGTCAGCTTATTTCTGAGAGCTGAAAACTGGTAGGCGACCTATACTTGTGCATTTGTGTTGCTGGGAGGAGAAGAAGGTGTACCCTCCTACCTGGGGAAACCTAGATCTCCACACGTCCACCCACAAGTGGTCTTATGTTAGACAGGCATATTCCCTACTATCATTCACACTTTTTTTACACTCCTCCCCCTTGGCTGCCCACCAATCTACCCTTGGTTCCACAATCATATTAAAGTCTCCCCCCGGAATGATGGATCCTTCCCCCCAAACTTGCAATCACCAGGAATGTTATTTGGCCTCCATTGGGCGCATGCAGAGCAGTGTGCAATCCTCATGCCTTCATGGTGCCAATGAATTGTGAGAAATCTACCCCGATAACCCCTCTTAGCCTGCACCTTCTCCAACTGGAAGGTCCTTGCCAGAACAATCCTTACCACTTCCTTTTCGTGAACCTTATGCGAGGCTCAATAAATATGGCCAATCACCTTCCCCTTTACCAAGCGTTCACTCTCTTATCTGAAGTTGGTTGCCGGCAGCAAAGATACAGATAGGTGGGCTTTACGAAACATGTTATATGTTAGCAACCACTTATTTGTTGAATTAAGCGCTTTAACATTTAGGTGGCAACTTTCAACTCAAATGTATCCCTTTTTCTGGAACACCACTATCAGTTCTGCTCCGGGCAAACACCTTGCAGTACCAACAAGCCGCAGATCATTGCTTGAGAGAACCCACCTTCTTCCACTGCCCTCCACCAACCCCTCTAGCCCGTACCACTTGAATCTTGAATAACCAAACTTTCAACAAATCACATCTAAACAGGAGAATGTGATCAACCAATTTAGGCACCCAAGAAATCACATGTCACTAGGCTGGTGTGGAGACAATAACCCAGCCAAAATCAATATTGCTTGCATTTCTAACCACCCTCCCTCCTGCCTAGGAGTTCAAAAAGACACCATATATCCAAGTCTCTCCTGTCACAAAGGTGCCGCATGCTGCGAACCAGGGATCTTCATAGGTCATTGAGCACTGACGTTTTTCCTACAACCCTTCGGTTGGGCAAATGTGATCCGAAATCGCTCCCTCAGCTGGTGCTGGCCCTCACGGACTTGGGACATGCCCTCCTTCTGTAGTTTCCGAAGTAGCATGCCCAAGCCTTCTCCTTGTTTGACATTGTACTGTTTGCATTTATCTTTGAAGGGTAGAACAAAGGAAATCTCCACCAATACCTCACCCCCTCCTCTTGGAGCCATCTTGTCAGGGGTCTACTCTTCCGTCGTTGGTTGTTCCAGTTGTTTGATTCTTGCCTCAAAAGTAGCCTCCATGATGTCTGCCGAGCATTGCTTGTCCTCTAGGCCTTCCATCCTGTCCTCCACCTCCGAAATATTTTCTGTAGTAGCGCCATGGTGGATTGAACTTCCGCTCTGAAAAGTTCTGTCAGTATAGTTTGGCGGTCCTTTTGTAGGTGCCCAGGCCTCCTGCATCTGCTAAACTGCCTACCTTCTTCCCTTTTATTGGCCATCACTGCTTGATTCAAAAACTACCCCTGGAGGCCAAGTAGGTCAAATCAGCGGATCGCTGACTACTCCCAGAATCTATCAGTGACAAGGGGTTTGGGTGAGGCGCCCCTCACAGAAAGGTGGGTTTCTTCTACTATAGTTCAATAGTCACTGCTCCTGTGTGCCCTTTCTCCAGTTCTTTGATAGTATGTTATGTTGGGCTCACATTGCTATTAGTGGGGCGGCCACCTGTATCACCATGCCACAGTCGTGATTCCCACTGTGCGTCTCCTACCAAACAAGAGGTGGCCAGCTCTAGACTGCTCATCTCATGATCCCCTCAGACCTTTGCAGGAATGGACCTGATACATGGCCCACAACCCTCTCCCTCTGCTGCTGCCACCAACTTCACGGGGAGCGTCCTTTTAAATCACCTCCACGTAGCCACTTTCTCGCTCCCACTGAAGGCGTGCTGTCCACCTGTTGAGCAGCTTGTGTGTACTAAGCACTTCCGAGTCACGCTTCCTGATCTTATGGGGGTCTGCCACCTGACTCGCTTATCCCTTTCTCGGCCCGAGCAGGTGAGCCTCTCCACAACTGCACCCTTCTCATTGACTTCCAAGGTCTGTTGCTTTTTCATTCCTCGTGCATCACTATTGCTAGTGGCAATTTCTACAGGGGGGATGGTCTCTGCAATCTTGTAGACTGGCGTTCTCCACAGTTTACCGGGCCACCTGTTCCTGGATACGGCCACCCCAGGAACTGCTGCTATTGTGGTGCAGCAATCTCCCTCTCTCCCACTGGAATTCCTGCTCCTGAATGGATCAACATCACCCTCGACTCCAATCTCCCAGGAAGCCCAGGTGTTTTCAGGCAAGGAGTCGGGTCCACCGCTGCTATCACTGGTCTCGGAGCACCTTCACCGCTTTTCACTGATGCCTTTTGGGGGTGGTTTGAATTTCTTTGGCTCGGCTCGGTACGGCACAACTGCATGCCCATCTTGCTCCGCGCCCCCAGTAGTCTGCCTGATATTTAAATTTGAATACGAAGAATTCATAGATGGAATTGTATTTATCTAAAGACTTTGCTTTTCTGGGTCTGGCAAGGGGTTTGCACAGTATTTGACTCTTCCAAACAAGCATTATTTCCAATTACAGGCTGCCAAAAATGTTTAGGAGCAGTAGGAACCTTTGGTTTCTATAATGAGGGCACAGTGTGTTGAGCATAAGGCATTAAGGGTGAGGAGGTTCTCAGGTTTGCACATTATGCGCTAATCTTTTCTGTGTGTTTGCTATCATTTACTTGTTGGGTGTACGATCAGGTAGAGAGTTCATTCTTACATACCATCATTTGAAAAATGCATGCGTGTAAACAAACTCTTTGGAGGTTTTGTTAAAGGTTTCCATTAGCAAATTTACCTTAGCGATCACAGGTAGACTGGTCAGGATTATTTCTTTTTGAATGAGTGACGTGCATGACATGACAGTTTTGCAATGCCCTTTATGGGAAGGGAGGGTGTGTGATAAGATGAAATGGATTGTTGCATGGTCTGCCCAGCCAATATGGATGGGGTCAAAGCATTTGATGAGGGGAAAGAGGAGAGGCTGAGGTTGTTGCTGATGAGGACGCCTGGGTGGAGCTGATGAAATAAGCAGCTTGAAGTAGGTGGAGAGGGAGCGGTAACCATTTGACCAATGCAGCCCAGACTCAACCAAGGCCTGGTGAAGCAGGCTTTGGAATCAATTAACTTGGTAGGACTATATTCAAGTCATATACAGAGCAACAAGGTAGGGAGTAATACACAACAGCAATCCTGTCAATCTAAGCAAGTATTCACAAAAACAGGTGTTCACAAAAGCAAATACATTGTATTCAGTAATTATAAAAAAACATAATACAAATGCACCTATATTAAAAATGATAAAGTGCTAGTGCCAATAGAAATATAAGGTTTATATAGAACCAAAATTAATTACTGGTACCATTTGGAATCAGTTTTGTTCAAGATCGTCTTATTATTACTTATTATTAATTTATTATTAGCATTCGGACTTAGGGATACCGTAACCTGGGTTGCGTTGCCATGTGCTTCCTGCTTTGTCAAATCCCCTGCTGTAATCGCAGAGCCCTTGCTCTCCACCAAACACATCATCTGTATAATTCACCTTCCTCGGTCGGAAAGACCACCTCTGTCGTCCATGTCTCGGAGGCGGTTGCTGCTCTGAATTTCCAGCCGCATGTTCTCTTTCAGGTTTGCTCTTCTTTGGTCTTTGAGTTCCCCTGTGGAACTAAGAAGAGAAGTCAATTAGTCAACGGCTTCCACAGAAGATAAGAGTGGGAAGAGGTGAGTCACCAAGCCATTCAACATAAAGGGACCCTGCATGTTATGAACAGGATTGCTTCCCGTGCAACTAACACATACCAGGCTTTAGGGTAGAAGGGAAGAGGATGTATTCCATTCCATGTCCCCGTAGGTGTAACCCCCAGTGGGATCCCGCTTGCTCTGACCACTACTGAGGGCATTGCATAGCAGGCTCATCTCCCTAAATGGTGGTGGCTACTCCTTGGGTAGAAGGGACAAATTATCTGGATTTGTCACAGTTGTTTGTGGGACAATATCGCTACACAGCTATAAGGGGGCGGCCACAGTCTCTTGTGAGGTCTAGCCTCACTGTACTTTTATTGATAGCTCAATGGGTTAGTAATTGAATGCAATATATATCAACACGCAGCCCTGCACGTCAAACGTGGGTACTGTTTTTAGTGGGTTATCCATTGTTCTTTGCTGCATCCTTTATTATTGTTTTATTGTTTTGGTTTATACAAACCTTTACAAAAACTAAACTTCAGAACTTCATATAAAATAAGATTTTAAAACAAGCTTACAAATAAGTTTTTAAAACAACAAGTCGGCTACACGTATTTAAAAATCATATTAATCACTTACAGTGCATTAATTCATTACCACTCTAAACCATTCTTACAGCTCATTCTACAAGTTCATTATTTCTTTTCTTTTTCAAAAAAAGTTATTTACATAACTTAAGACCTGAGAAAGGCTGTTTGCACTGCACTGCATGCAACATTCATCAATAACCGTCTCTGCATGCCACACTTGCATAATGTCTTAAGTGGGTTAGTTGTTGTTTTGCTTCTTATTGCAGGAGCAGAGTTAGCGAATTGTTATGAACAACGGTGCAAGTCTTTACAGATTTTTGGAAGATAGATAGACTACACCACAGTGCTGTGATGAAACTCAGGGCTCAATGTTCTTTTTCCTTCTTTGCAGGTGCTGATGACAGGGTCGTCACAGAGGAGCAGGAAGTGGTCATCTAAACTCAAATGGTGGGAGAACGGCTCAAGCTGTAGGGCAGGCAAATGTTTCCTCGGAGCAATGGCAAGCACAGGTGTGCATGGGGTATGGCCTTTTATGTCTTTGCCATCAGGATGGACCTCATGACTGGTTTGGCATCCACCCATTTAACCTTGGGAGTCCCCGCTCATAAGCAAATGCGCTCCTGTGTAAGCCTTGTTTATTAGGGCTGTTCTGTTTTCTAACTACATGTGCCCTGCCCATTCATATGGTTTTCTTGAGCATGTTGTGTATGTCAAAAGTGCATCTTTGCCATTCCTGACAGCAAATTCACCAAAATGAAAAGTATATTTGAATACAGAGATGTTAAACGGATGTTAAACGGATATTATTGAATCGTACTAACTGCATGAGTGCCAATTTAGAGTACATTATTAAGTGCCCATGTCAACTACTGTATATTGACAAAACAACAAGAGCAGTAAAACCAAGAATATCAGACCACTCGTATTAGAAATCAAGTTACAGATAAACTATTGGTGGAACATTAGAGAAGAATGAAACACATTGAAAATGTTATGGAGTGGTTAGTTTTGCAACAAGCTAGAGCGCATTCTAGAGGGGCTGACATGAACTTTTGCCTGAGCAAAATAGAACAGAAATGGAATCCCAACTGGATAATATTGACCATGAATCAAATATGTGTATCAAATAAAATAACATTGTATTTAAGTCATGGATATCATGTCTATTCAACTTATGTTATTCCAGTGTATACATTACACAATATCTGTCATATACTGCAACAGCCATATTCATTGTATTAACATCAATATTCAGGCTTGTGTGTTATTGTAAATGTGAAGTTTAGTTACAAAGATACAACTTTGCATGTCAATAATGATCATAATGCTGACATGTGATTTCTAACAACACAGTATCACTATCTAGAGACAATAGTTTCATTATTTATGTTTACTCTTGCATCTTTAAGAACAGTTTTTTGCACAAGTGAACCTACAAAAATTAATAAAATGATTCTCTCACCTCCACATCTGTGCCCCACACTACCTCAAGTTCAGTCTCTGTGTCTGATATCTGCTCTGGCTCCTCTGTTGCTGTCCTGCCATTGGCTGGTTTTGATATCCCTTTGTCCGCACTAGAGGTTGAGGTCCATACTGAGGCAGATGAGTGGGCATCAATGAACAGACTGCAGAGGTACATTCCTCAAAGACCCTGATATAGACGTCCACCAATATGCAGACGATACTGAGTTGAACATGAGAATAAAATGTCCGTAGGACATCAGCCGTCTCTGCGATTACCTAGCTATCATCCATTCCTGGATGTCAGCTGTCTACCTCAAACTTAACCCAGCCAAACCAAATTTGTCCTCATAAATCCCTCACTAAACAAGAACGTGCCCAGCATTTGCTCAATGAGAGTCTCCTAGAACAATCTAATCTGCAACTCTCAGATAACACAAAATCCTTAGGCTACACCATTGACACTTTTCAGAAACATATAGCATTGAAGGCCTGAAAAGTCTTGCTCCAAATCTCCACCCTTCATAATATCAATCCCTTCATCCTGCTGCAAGACGTCTGAACCATAATGGAGGCCCTTGTGGTCTTGCACGTTGATGGCAGAAATGCCATCCTGACAGGACTCCCAGCCATTCACTTGGCTCCCCAAAAGCACTCCACCAAGCTGGAGCATGTCTTCTTACAGGGGTGCAGAAATTAGACCGAATCACACCGTCCTACGCAAACTACATTGGCTTCCTCTCCCGGTCAGGATACTGTTCAAGACTGAATGTTTCATTTACAAAGCAGTCATGAGTAGCACACCAGCCTACATGGCATCTAAGCTCCACTTTTCCGATGGCACACACTTTATGCACAGCAAATCAACCAACCAGCTCGAATCATAACTAGTCAGCAAAGAGAGGTCCCACAAAGAATCCTTCTTTTGGCATGCAGGAACTCGATCCCAGTATCGACTTAGAAGTCCCACACAATTCTTCAATTTCCCAAATCTCTCAAAATGTGGCTTTTTCAAAAGTTCCTGACTATGGAAAAATCCCAATGGATTCAGAACACATGCCTCCCAGTAATGCAGTACTGTTAAAATCTGCCAGCCAATGCTGTCTACCCAAATATTGTACCTCACTCTGCTGCTCTTTAGCTAGGTCTGCACTTTAAAAAATAAAATAAAATAATGGGGTAGGTGCAGGCCTCTGACCTTGCCATAGTGCCCTTTGAAGAACAGGCTATGGTGGGACAACAGTAATTCCTGGACAGTGTCAGCATCTTTGCAGAGGTAGAACCAGCAGCTGTGATGGATTGCCAGGAGGTGGGAGTTGCATCAGAGAATGTGTGACATTTACATCAAGAGGGTCAGAAGGCAGGACACCCGACTGAGGGTGCAAACAAAGGTGGCAGATGTGTTTGCACAGATTAGGCAGCAGGAGGAGAGGTTGAGAGCAGCCTGTGCTGCAACACACGCAACAGCCGTTGCAAAGGCCAGTGCTGACGTGGACAGCATGCTCAGGCTTCACTCATTTAGGTGTCTCTGGGGGCTGACCAAGACATTGAGGCATGGATGAGACAGCCTCTAATGACCCTCTAATGGCCCTCCACATAGAGAGGGAATCCAGTGAGCATGCAGAGTTTGCCTGGGCTGGGCACTGGCAGTACAGGAGGAGGACAAGAAAAAATGTTAATTGAACATAACTGTGTTGGGTTATTTCTCATTTGGGAAAGATAAATTAATGTTTGTTTAGACTGGTTTCCTTGTAAGTTTGTACATTTGTTCATAGTTTCCATATCGTGTGAATTGTTTCATTACATGACTTACTTTTCTATGATAATGTCTGGTGTTGCATTGGTAATGGAGAATGCCGTGAATGTGTTTAATTTGCTGTTTAATTTGTGTCTGTTAGAGTTAGTGTCATTATCGATGTGTTTGACACATCATTTTCATGCTCCAGGGTCTGTGGTTTGATTGTCACAAGGTTAAATTCAATACTCTGTCTGTCAATTGACATGCTCCTGCAGGCCATGTGTCCATGGTTCATGGAACCGTGTAGGTAGGGTATTGGGGTTGAAAGACCTAATTAGAAATGTTCGAGGGAGAAAAGACCGAAGATTATTTTTTTGAAATAATCTTTGGTCTTTTGTCCCCTGAACATTACTGACGCAGCACATACCACTACCCACAACCCCACCCACACACCACCAACACACCACTAACCACCCCTCCACCCCCAACCCCTACTTACCTTGCATTCCAACGTGCTGTGTCCCTGCAACGCCTGTTCCCTTTCACTTCACCTTGCTTCAGGAATATAGGGTGTGCTTACAGTGTTATATATATGAATGTGTATATGGATGGTAGCAGTTGGAAAGGGATCAATGCAAGTAGTTGCGAAAAAAAAACAAAACATGGGGGAGTGAAGGCAAACATACAGAAAGTTATGTACATGCAACCAGGTAACATAGCACAAGGATGAGCTGGTATAATGTTAGGTTTGCTGGGCAGTGGTTGGTAAATGATAGGGTGGGTAGGTGTTGTAGAGGAGCCACACCTTGTGGATGATGGTTTACGGTTCATTCCTGAGATGTAGGAGTGTGGTGGTGAATCAGATTTTGATGAGGAGGGTGTGTCAGGGTCTGTGGGCATGGAGATAAGGCATGTGTTGCGATTCCTTCTGGCCCAATGAAATGGAAGTCCACACGTGTCTTGCTTCTGGTGAATTGTAGGGCTGTGCAAATGCATCAGTTATCAGCAAGGTTGCTTTGGGGCTTGAAGGAGACAGCCTTGGCAGTTCTTTGATGAATTATGCTGCTACATGTAAAACAGTACGCAGTGAATAAGTCGAAAACATTATGTGGAAAGACATAATGTCGGGAAAAAAAAGTTGAATGCTTTATTTTTTAATTTACATGTTTTCATTCGGTTCCGGAGGTTAAAAAAAGGGGTAAAAGAACAAAACAAATATAAAAAGGGGGGTTGGGGGGAACCCCTCCATTTCGAACAAAAAGCAACCAAAAAAAGAAATTCAACATTTTTTTTTCATCTTTTTTTTTTTAGACATTATGACTTTTGACATAATGTAATTTGAATGTATCACTATAAACCACGTAAGACACCTTTCACGCATGCCACAGTGGTGTCCAGAACAACTTCCAGGGACATGGATGCCATCCAGGTGTGAATTGGCTGGAGTTTGGATAGCAGGTGAGAATGATTTAGCTGGGCTGAGGGAATTGTGCTTCATTATGGGTGCATGTTTGTAGCCAGGAGATTTGTCCATCGTAGTGGTAGACAAGCTTCTTTGCAGTGGTGGATAGGTTGTTCAAGGGGTTGTAGGCGACATTATCTCTGCCTCAACCACATGTGCTGCCATGACACTAGCTTTCCTTTTTTACAGTTATATCACTGCCCATCTCTCCACCAGCTTTCCTAAGGGCAGTACAGACATACTACAGGCTACTTCCTGTGGGCCGGTGCAGACCAGTAGGTAGCACAAGATTCCCTCTTCATCACACATCAATACATGTCAATATGCATCTCTCGTCAAACAGCCCAGACCCACCATTTCCATTCATTGATGATTGTGCTGCTCAAAGTGAACATCACATGGCATCATGGCTACCCCAAATGTCTAACCAAAGGTTCCATCATGAATACAACTGCCAGTACTATATGAGGCATGATGTTGCACTATATGTACTCAACTTTCTCACATACATCATAGTTTGTCAAGCTTAACCCCACACATGACATTTCTCCTTCTTGCCTGAGACCTGCATGTCATCCACCTACACCCAGAGGCCAGAGATCCTCTTTCACAATGCCTACAGATGTACTATGAAGGGACTATCCATGGAATATGGTGAGAGGCATTCCCATCTTTCACTGTGGTGTATATGCATGCACCATAATAAACATCAACACCAATCGCTCTTTGTTAGTACTCTTCAGAAATGTCCCATTTTCAACAACTAACACAGACAGCTTGAACATCCAGTGATTTGTCAACACTACAGGCACAGTACACAATATAGGCAACACAAATAAAATATTGTATCCCATTCCTCATCATGTACACCTTACGCACCCTCTGCCATGGGTGTTCATTCACACTGTACTTGTTGTTTAATGTGACATCGACTTTCAAATTAGTCACACAGTCCCTGTCAGGCATAAGTGTCATGATTTACATCATACCCTACATGTTAGAGCCTGGCCTCAATCCCAAATGTGATCTAAATACCCACCTGGAGTGGTATCAGGTTTTACAGCAGGAAATAGTGTTGTGCCAGATAAGCAAGGCTCTGGAGAAAATGTTGGTCCCTGCACTTAAGTACAAAAGAAAAAACTACCCCTGAGAATCTGACCACGTATTATCACTCCACGGTAATTTACTTTGACTAAATCACTTAATAGTGGAAGTTAGTATACATGTTTATTTAAAGGGTTAGGGGTATAGCGTGGTTTGGGTGTTGGAAGTAAGGGTGGTAGTTTGGATGGAGGGGGGGCATGGAGGACCCCCAGTGAAAACAATTAAATGATGCTGTCAAAGTCAATTAACACAGAATATTTTTTATTTATTTATTCAAATGATGTAGTTTATTAATAAACGTTTTCATTTGACAGAGAAGACATTTAGATGTTCTGGAATGGTTTCTTGTTAAGTTCCAAGACAGTTTGAAGAAATAGGGTGATTGTATACGTGTATTTGTTATTTTGATCACTGAGTAATGCCGCCCATCTTTCCTCTGTGCCCATTTGTTGCACTGAAAGTTTGAAAAAGGCACCAAATTGTTCCCGTTGGGTCGAGAGTGACTGACATTCCATCACGAGGTGGAATAGAGTTACAGGCGTGGTTTCAATCTTGCAGAAACGGCAGTAGTTGTTTTTGAGGGGTATCTGCCTGGTTACAGCAAGATTTGCTTTGGTAGGTAACATGTTCAGACGTATTTTTAGGAACGTTGTTCTGATGGTCGGATATGGAAACAATTGGCAGGTATCGAGGTAGTTTGCGAATTGTTCAAGTGTCTGTGGTGCACTGGAGATTCTGTTGATAGGTGTTTTTGATTTGAATAGTTTTTATCCAGTCGTTGCTTTGAAGTTTAATTTTTGCTTGTTGAGGACGGAGAGTTAAAAGTTCTTCTGATATCTCCTCATTTGCCATTTCTTCCATTAGGGTCTGTTTCCATTCTTGGAGCACTGTGTTGTTAAAGGTGTTCGGGTGGACTTTCAGGATTTGTATGGCTGGTATTTTCTGATCGGTCAGTATTTTCCGGAAAATATCCAGTCACTTCCAGAGTGCGATGGAGGCCATTGATTGGGTTGCCATCTCGTATCTTGTTCTTGGCATCGGGTATGACGGTGGCAGATGCAGAATTTTGCACCAGAAGATTGCCTCGTACTTCATCCAGTGTATTGACCCTGCATTCAGCATCACTTCAGTGTCGTAGATGATAATGGGGATGATTTTTTGTCTGTAGTAAGCAGTGATTGGTTTGAAGGAGAATTTTCCATATTTGCGGTGTAGCAAGCATCCTTGTCATGCAAGTGCCTATGATTTCTGTTCAATTTTATCTAGCCATTGTTCTTCCAATTTAGACTGATTTATTGGAACGCCAAGATATTTGAAGGTGGCAACCATTTTCCAATTGTTTTCCATCAAGGATAAAGGTGGCCCCTTTTCTTTTGGCTGGAATTTTGGCTAGCATCATTGTCTTGGTTTTTGTGATGGTAATAGTCAGTTCATTTATACTCATATATCTGCTTAGTGATGTCAAGGCCAGTTCTATTCCTGAGCTGGTTTTATCAGGGAGGATGATGTCGTCTGCATAGGCCATGAGGGGAACTGGGATGGAGTTTATCTTTGGTGGGTTTGTTAGGGTGCTGAGCATGTGTTCTTCAATGTGTGCTTTGAAAATGTTATATAGGGTTGCCGCAAGGGGGCAACCTTGCTTTAGTCCATTTTCCGTCCTGATGGAGTTAGTGGTTACACCTTGTTTCGATAATCTGACCTTGATTGATGTTTCAGAGTATAATAGCTTGATTGGCTCCAAGATGTTTGTTGGGTATTTCCATGCTTTCAGTTTGGACCAAAGTTTTTCTCTTGATATGGCATCAAATGCCATATTCATATCTATAAATGTGGCATGTACAGTAGAGTGGTTTTTGATGGCCTCATGTTTGATTAGGTTGATTAGTATCAAGTTGATGTTGGTTCCGACGTTGGGAGTAAAGCCGGTTTGTCTGGTGGAGAACCTGCCAATATCTGTAGCCCAGGTGGTCAGGTCTTTTAGGAGTGTTGCCACAAATCATTTTCCAAGGGGATCAAGAAGAGTGAAGGGGCGAAAATTAGCTGGATCGTTGCAGGCTTCTTGCTTATGGATAGGGACAATTGTGGCAGTTCTCCATGAGTTGGGAATTTGGTTGAGTGCATTTATCAAGGTTACAAGGTTGCACATAAGCATCGCCCAAGCCGGCGGGTCTTATTTGATAACAGCGTTGGAAGTGCCATCCGGTCCAGGCACTCTTGAGGCATTTATATTTTTGATCATGTGGATGAAGTCATCGTAATCTGCATTTACTTGCCATTTTAATTTGTTCAAAGTACTTTTTTCGAGGTCTTGCGTTGGTCGGGCTCTGTAAATGTTTGAAAAGTATAGGGTACAAGTTTCTTGGGAGATGTTGGCCATCAATTTATGTTGGTTTTGCAAGTTGTCATTTAACAAGTTCCACAGTTCTCTGGTGTTATGGGACTTGTCGGTCTTCATGATGTTTTCCGCGTCGGATTACTGGAGGATTTTTTGTTGAGATTTCCTTCAGTTCGAGTGTGTTTGTTTCAGTTTTTTTTGATATTGCTGTGTTTTCTGCGGATTTGATTTTGTTCAGGTGGCATAATGATTTTGTTAAGAGTTTTTTCCTTTCAGCTGTCGTGATTATATGTATTTTGGTGATGTTTCTGGGGCTGAGTACTGGCCGTTTTTTTAAAAGGTATTAGGATCCATTTGTAGTTCAGTTTGTCCGCGTCTCTCAGAGTAAAAGCTTGGAGCCCGGTTTGGAAACGAGACAATGCTAGCTGTGGGATGCATATTCTGGTTGATGTACCAGTCAGTACCAGTCAGTTCTAGTGGACATTGTGGTGTGAGTTTGGCTTGTGCCGGTAGACCACAGCAGTGAATGGTTAGTTGATTGTGGTCGCTTTTGTCTGAGAGTTTGCGCTTTCAGTACAGATGCATGTAGATGCTGAGATAGAAAGATATAATCGATTATCGCATTTGAATTTCCTCTGGACCAAGTCGGGATATTTTGGTTGAATTGTCAGTGGCATGTTCGAAGAGGATGCGGTTGTGAGTGGCAATTTCTTTCATCCATCTTCTGGCTTGTGGCGATAATTTCATTAGATTTAAGAGGGTGCTGTCTTGGGTATGTAGGTGGATATTCAGTTCTCCACAGATTATTATTTCTAATGACCAATGGTTTACGGCAATTCTGTCAATAGAAATGAAGACTCCATCAATGAAGGATTCAGTTGTGTTTGCTGCTGAGTTCCAGTATAGGTTCAGTATTGCAATCAAAGATTCATTTTTTTGAAGGGTGGATTCTCCTGGGACGATGGACGTTGTCCTGTGGTTGTTAGTATTGTGATTTGTGTCCAAGAGTTGATATTTTCACTGTTCGATACAGACCATTGTGGATTCATCTTGATCAGGGTGAGAAGGCCTGACGCTGGTCTTCCTTGTTTTTTAACCTTTGCTGGATTGAGAAAAGTTAGGAAACCATCGCGAACTGGTGTTTCACTGAGCCACGTTCTTGAAAACAGATGATTTGATAGGTATCGAGTTCATGTGACGGGTTAGTGAAGACATGTGAATTTCCTCTGGTATTCCATGAACATAACGACAATGTGGGATCTGAATTTGGTAGTGGTTATGAGGTGGTCGTTGTGGAATTCCCTGCATCTGAGGTTTCTGCATATGAGGTTTCCGTATAATAGTTTCTTCTGAATGGTTGCTCTGATCTGCTGAGCTGTTTGAGTTGTTGTGGTTGAGTCTGGTTGAAGACTGATGTAGGTTGGTATCTCGAGGAGCTGTAAGAGCTGGATGTTTGATTGCTGGGTTGCGGTATCGAGGACTTGGATTCAGATTTGATTCTTCTGGGATTTCGTGTAGTAGTTATAATATTGTCTGAGGTAGACCAACAGTTGAAGCCGAGTTTTCTAAGTTGAGTGCGCATAGATAATATCAGGTCTAGGTTGGTGGGATCGCGTAGCTCTATGTAAATTTTATCTAAATGAAGATGATCTTTGAAGGTTACCAAATTGATGTCTCATGTAGATATCCGGGCTAGCTATGGTATTGAGTGAAAGAGTCATAGGACATTTGTTCTATTGAGGATTAGTGGGTCTGGTCTGATGAACTCGTTTTCAATGCAAATTGAATTAATTTGTTTTTATTGTAATAGGTTTATGAAAGAGAGAAAAGTACAGCTATCCTCGGTGCGACTGTAGATTGATGATTTGAATGAATCAGTTGAGATTTGGTCGTAAGTTACAGCGATTGTCAGGTCGATTGTTGCATCACCCAAGGTTACATCCGAAATTTCTTCATAGTTATCTGTTCTCAACGAGGCAGGTTCGGAGCAGTATTTGTCTATTATTATGAAGCTTGAAGCAGTTCTGGGTTGTCCAGATGGCGTGTATCTTCCATTAGTGGATCTTCATGAGTGGTTAGATTGAGTAGGTGTTCATCGATTGGTGTGGTGTTGTGAGGTGATCGAGGTGCTGGGATCTGTACAAGGGTTCAGTTTTGTGGATTTGTTGATTTGGGTTGCCGCTTGAAGCAGGCAAAGTTTGTGGGTTTTCTTTTATAAGAGGCTTGGGAGGTTCGGTGGTTTTCACTGTTCATAGGAAGGCTCTTGATCCTGTTCGCTTCTTATTGTGCTTTTTCGATGATGTTGGTTTATTGTCAGGAGCCTTCGTCCATTTTGAAAACAACTGATATGGATCTGTGATGTTCTTAGTCGAAGAGATGGGTTGTTGAGTTATGTGTTGTAGAATAGAAAAGTTTTTAATGGTTTCTTTTGGCGGGCAATGTCAGATGGGCGAAATTGGAGTTGTCAATTGTTGCGTAAGATGTGGGATCAGAGTAGCTGGTGTAGGTTGCTCGATTGGTTGATTTGAGTGTACTACTGTTTGGTGTTGGTGGGGCGCTTTCAAGAGGGAGAGTAGTTCAGATGTTAACTTGGATTTTTCTTGTCGGTCGCCTCTTGCAATTTCAGATAGTCATTGTTGCCAACGGTTTGATTGTTCTGCTTCTGTATTGAAACAGGTTTCAATGGTGGTGATGAAGTTTTCTGTGTAGGTTTGTTTAGCATGAATCATAGCTAGTAAAGTGGCTTGGGGGGTCATTACGACCCTGGCGTTAAGGATTTAACAGTGCCGTAAAAGGTGTCGGCGCCGTTAAATCCTTAACGCCTGATTACGAGGTCCCTTTGCGGGACCCGACCTTAACGGCTGGTTTTACCAGCCTTTAAAGTAGGGTGCCGCAAAGGGACCTCGGTGCAAATTACAGTACCGCAATTTGCGGTACCTTACTTAGCACCTTCCCCAGTCCCATTGAGCCCTATGGGGCAAAAATGGGAATGGGGAAGGGCCATGGTGAAATGGAGAAATACCGCCCTGCCAACCTTGGAATGGGGCGGTATTTCCCCATTCCACCATGGCGGACTCATTACAACACTGCCACCAACCATGGTGTTAATAGTGCCATGGTTTAGCGCCGGGGTTGTAATGAGGGCCTTGGTCTCTAATAAGGTCTTTCATGTTTTCTTGCAATTTAAGGAAGGGAATCATTGATTGTGAGAGTACTGATATGAGCATGTTTTGCAGATCTAGCATGATAGTAAGAATCCTCGGGTTGTTATGGTCATCAGACGAAAGGTCTTCCTGGGTTGTGTTTGTCTTTTTGTCTTGTAAAGATTTGGGAGGTGGTGGAGGTTGTTGCTTTTTGATCATTATGTCCGGAGTGTGATAAGATTTGTATGAAACCTAAATGAAATGAGTTGGCAATGGTTGTGTGACAGGAATGGACTTTTGATGCTCTGTTTTGACATGCAACTGTAAGGGCAAGTGATGATTTGATGGCTTTATGCAAGGGGTTGAAGTTAGGTGCGATTGATGGTTGCTGGTGAGGGTGCCAAATAGTTCTTGTCTTTTATCTATATTTGTCATGATTGATTCAATTTCAGCAATGTCCATAGAAAGTCTTGCTGCCTTGGCTGCTTCTGTGGTTGGTTCAATTTCCAATGGTTGACAAAGTTTTAAAGAGTTGTGGGTTTGTAACCAGGATAATTTTGCTAGCCTTGCCTTTTCTTTCTTTGTTAGGAGAATTGCTGAACTTAGTGACTGATGAGAGTTGGTGTTGTGTGTGGGTTCTTTTTGTTGATTTCTTGAGGCGTTTGAAGTCGCTTTTCCCAGTGCCTGCTTACTGTGATCCTTAGAAGTGGGTATGGAGGAGTCTTGGGTAGCGGTGGGAGTTGTGGTTTCTGGTGTGTTTTCTGGTTCATCAGTAGTTGGTTGAATGTTCTTTGAATTGTCTGGGTTGGGATGAGTTTGATCGCTAGTGGCGGCAGATGGTTGATCATCACGAGGCAGTTGTTGATTTGTTTGAGAATGAAGCACATCTTGCTGGGTTGATTTGATAGAGCTATGAATCTGTGTTTGTGTGCCCTTTGGATTGATGCCTTTCTCTTTGGAGTGCGGCCGGCATGACCCACAAGAAGTTGATTGTGGAGACTCAGGTTGAAGGTTTTTCTGTGCTGTTGCAGTGGAGATGAGGGGTCTGCTGAAATGTTGTCATTCTGGCGAATGGGAGGGATCAGCTAATGCTTCTGCAAGGGATGTTCAGCAGCCCCTTTTTGGTTGGTTGATCTCAAGAGTGATTGTTCCATAGTTAGTTGAGAAGAGTCTAATTGTGACTAAGCGGCAGCGCCTAGTTTGATTTGTAATCTTGTTTTGGGGCCGCTGAGGGTGGGGTGTTTGGTGAGGTGACTTCTGGACATTCTAGCATGGATGGTAAAATATATTGGTAGTGTTGCTTTGGCATTGAGCTGTCAACAGTGCTGGTTGTTTCCAGTATTCCAAGAGTCAATACGTGGTGTCTGTGCTGCTTTGCACACTCAGGTGCCCAGAAAGATGGTGCATACAAGAGGAGCTGAGACACCGTTGGTCTGGTCCAGGCAGGCTGTGGAGCCGCTGTCGAGTGGGCTGTTGCACTCAGATACCTTTTTCTCCTCAGATTGGAAGAGGCTGTGTTTACTGTTGAGCTGACGGCTGGATCCAAGGGACAAGGCCTTTCGGTCTCCTGCCAGTCCTTTCAGTGCGTATTCAGTAGTAGGTGGGAGGTCTGTGGTTTTTGCCAGGGGTGTTGGTTGGATCCAAGGGGGAAGCCCTTTCGATCTCTTGCCCGGGGGTGCAATATATCCACGGAGTTTGCTGTTGGTGGCAGGATCCAAAGGACAAGCCCTTTCAGTATCCTGGTGATCTTTCCGGTATGTGGCCACGGGGTTTGAGGAGCTGTGTGCATTGTTGTCAATAATGGCTGTTTTCAGGCTCATGTCCAGTTATAATTCTGCCAAGCTTCTGCCGGGTTGCCATATAGTTGCACACAGAGTAGGTAACTAGGAGGATCCAAGGGACCTTTCGGTCTCCTTCTAGCTTTCTTCAACAGTAGATGTGTCGGTCTTTCGTGGTAATATACTTATTGCTGGCGAAGGCTCGAGTTCATACACTTCCCGTTTCCTGTTGGAATTTTGCTGCAACGGAGAGAGACAAGCTGGGTCGGCGTCACTGGTATGGCCGCAGTGACCAGAATCGCGGTAGGAGCCCCGCTCGAGAGCGTCAGAGCCGAGAAAAGCGGGGGAGAAGAGAGCCAGGTAGAGGCAGCGGGATGCGCCAGCAAGGAAGAGTGGACTGTGGAAGTAGCAGTGGCTGCTAGTGTGTCTGCTGGAGTGGCGGCAGCAGGCTCCTCCGACCTGGTGGAGAGTGTAGATGAGGCGAGCCGGGTTAGGGCAACAGTTGAATCGGCAGTTGTGTAGGTAGGTTAAGGGCTCTGCTGGTGGGGGACACCCCTGCTAGGGGAAACGGCTTCCACAGTCCAGAAGATGGGGTGGGAGCAGGCGAGATCGGGGTGGGTAGTAGGTGCTTCAGGTACTGCTCACATGCTCGGTTCGGAATCAGACGGGAACGGAGAGAAGGGCGCAGGGCCTTGCGTGGGGTGTGCTCAGAGGGGTGGGAGGTTAGGTGCACAGTGTCACTGGAATCTTCATGAGAGCCCGCAGAGCCCAAAGACCAAAAGACACTGCAGCCGACTCTGCGGCCCGTTCCGCGGTATGCTGGGTATTTTGAGAGAGTTGCTGGTGGCAATAGAAAGAGGACTGAGCAAAGTTTCTCACTGAATGAAAGCCTGCAGCAGCAGCAAACGAGAACCTTCTCTGGCAATCCTCAAAAGACTCTGCAGCTGACTCCGCCGACAGAGTAATTGACTTCAATAAAATGCTGTAGAACACTTAAAAGGCTTACTTTGGACAGCAATATTCCTTTGGATCAATGCTTATAACCCTCGAGTGTATGATACACATTAGATGCTATCAATATCTTCCCTGCACAGTTTTATCACTAAACCAACAAGTCTTTGCAGTTGCACTATTGTGCCTTTTGTTTATGCTCATAAATAGAAACACTTTAGTAATGCTCTGACTCTCTTATTCAACATTTACAGATATTTATTTTATTTTAGAGATAATATATGATCATTAAAAATAGAACATGTATGCTATCTACAGTTCCTAATATTAGAAATACAGTAGTGAGTAGATACACAGCAAACTACTCTTCTAAATTGTGTAATCTACCTACTACCAATCTCAAGCGTGTATGTAGTCATCGTGGCCCAGTAAAACCTAAAACCATACTCACAATTGTGATGCTGTAGATTGGCAAGCCAGGGATAGGCACGGTTGTACAGACCAAACGTTGGATATCTCATTAGGTGCAAAGGTTTAAAAGCTCTGTCAAAAACCCATGGCTTCTAAAGACAGTTAACTAAGAAAAACCTAAACGTGATCTACAGGCAGGGATAAAAGGGACATGTTGAAAACATGAATACAAATGGCTTATTTCAACAATCAAATTCTTGAAAGTAAACAAATGAGAATTGAGAAAAGTTGTCAAAGTGCCCATTTAAAGCCCCACGAGTAGCTCACTGTTTCGAGGTGGAGGAATCTGAGAGCTGTTTGCTGGTTATTTCCGAGGAAGTTCTACTATGTAAAAGTGTTTTTCCTTCAAGCTATTGAAGCAAGATTTACATTGGAATTTGTGAACATTAGTAAAGTGCTAGTTTTAGGTGCAAAGGCTTGAATTGCAGTCTTGGCCTACTCACTAAATCTTGATTTTCACTTGTAAGCAGGTCCAATATCTTGTGGGAAAGCAGTCCTCAGGCTTCTCCCCTTCATAGTTCACAATGTCATGGCCTTCTGTGAAATCTCGAGGATTTCCTCTCAGGTTGCTACCACAGCTTCTTTTTAAAGGACCACCCATATTTCCTGCTAGCCAATTACATTCCCACAGATAATGGTGTCATTCATCTAATCAGTAGTAGAAGTGGAAAAGATGATCTGGTTTGCTTACATTTCAACTGAAGTCAATCTTATTTTTATCTGTCACTTATGTAGTACCTGACTTGTTTGAACAAGAGGGTGCCTAGACAAATGATTAAAAAACGATGGCATTCACTTTATCTTGTTTAACAAAATATTGCATATATTTCTGAATTCTCTTGCACTTCTGCTACTGTTGTAATAACGCCTAGCACTGCTGCCCACAACTGAATGCTGATGCTTAGCACTGCCCTGTTTGCTATTGGTACCTAGCATTGTTATTGCTGCCTAGCATTGTTATTACCCCTAGTACTGCCCACAACTGATCACTGCTGTTCTTCAAGTGCCCACAATTGTTCATTGCTGCTAATCTGCCAGCCTATCCCTCAATATGGCCAACCCTGCACGCACCCCACTATCCCATATCCCTCCCACTCCCTTCCTACCATCCTACTCCACCAAACTACAAACATGAAACCCACCATCCACCCAACACGCCTTAGGTCCATTAGTGCCTGAAAGCAACTAATAGGCCTCCACTCAAGACACCCACCTAAACCTCCACGCATTAGCCAGGGCAACTCACTAATCACTAGCCACACTAAACAATTGACCTTACCACACACACCATGCCTTATGATACACCTACCACTACCGCAACTAAAGCAACTAAAAAGACAAACAAAAAGTAACTTACCCCATGACACCCTCCAACGTACAATGTGCATAGATCAACGCCAGATCCCTTCCTGCGCACGTCATTGAAATTCATGACATCCTTACCAACCTCTACCTGGATATCCTAGCCATCACCGAAACACAATGCAGCTGGCCCTGCCCTCTCGCCAGCCACTGCACCTTGATACACCATCATTAGACAGGACAGACCCATTATTACAGGGGGGGAGTAACCATCATAGTCAAGGACCAATCATGACATAAGACAAACTCCCTCCAATCATCGGAGAGAATATTGACTCCCTCGCAGACAAGATCTGACTATCCCCCAACAATACCATCACCATCAATCTAGCACACTGCCCACCAGGCTCTATATCTGACTTCCACCACAACCTTACACAACTCCTAGCAGAAAACCTTAAAACTACTACAAAAACCATCCTCTTAGGCGATCTCAACCTGGGATTCAATGATCAGAAGGATAGACCATCCATAGCTCTAGCACAAGCACTCCAAGAGCTAGGTTTTGGGCAAAAAATCCACACACCCACACACCGTAAAGGACACACCCTTGACTGGGTAGGGGACCACCACTGCGACATCGACATCAGCTTAAATGGCACACGTAACGCGGGGCTTCAATAATGCTGACTGATAACATGGAGCAGAGGGTTTAGTCTGCAGAGTTTTGCAGCTGGCTTTGATCCACTTATTGATGAGCTGAAGTAGAAGTTTGAACGTTGTGTGCAGCTGTGTTTTCTGTTAGTTCGTGGGAATAGATATTTTATGTTTGGTGTTTTGTCTGTCTTGGAGATGTTATGAATTACAGCATGCTTCGTCCACAATTTTGTTCACTGTAGGAAGGGGAACGCAATTGTCTAACTGACTTTGAACCTGGAATATGAATTGATCAAGAGCAGGTTTTCATGACTGGCAATTTTTTGGGGAGTGAATGTACATCCATTTGGCCGAGCTAGAGGAACAGTTTTTTCTTGAAGACGCTTGTGGTATTTTGTTTGTTTGAAATGTGCAGAGACTGACACTTTTTTGGGGAAATCTGACCCTTGTTTTGGATTCCTATTGGTTGAAATCTGTGCCCATTTTTGGCAAGTCAACAGCTCTATCTGCATGTTTAGAGAAGTCTTGGAACTTGTTTTTTTAAACACATTTAAGTGTTGTGAGATTTGGTTGTGAGAAATCCAGAGGGTTGAAATAATTACTACTGCAAAATGAGCTCATGTTTTAGTGATTTGAAAGCAATAAGAAATCTGCTTAGAAATCTGCTTGATGCGTGGGAAGTTTCACCGGCACCAACCATAATGATTGAAGAATTGAAAGTGAAGAGTGAAGAAGCAGGAACAGAAATTACACCATATATTAGTGACTTGCAAGCAACAATATATCATCTCAGACATGTAATTGAAAACTGGAAAGATGTCCAAGCAGCTTGGAATTACCCGTTGAAGTCTATGTCAACAGCAGTGATGGGTGGGAACAGAGTTCCTAGAGAAAACCTGGTTTGGGTGCAGCACGAAGAAGTGCATGGAGAAGATTTGAATATTGTTCATGGGGAATAAGAGTTACCTCAGAATAATGACAGAAATAGTCTGACCCAGAAAGCAGTTTGTTCCACTGATAGTGCAGCAATAAATGAAGAGATTGCAGCAACAGCAGAGCAACAAATTGAACAGATTGAACAAGTTGTTTGCCGGGAAATACAGGAAATGGAGAGTGCATTTTGACAGATATGTGCAGAATGCATAGAGGGTTTGCCTATGAGGATTTGCATTATGAAACTGTATTATTGGATACACCTTTGCATGGAAGCAGTTATGTGCGTGGAGGCAGTTCTGTGAAAATCTTTGATTTGAATAGAAATGGCATTTGTGATGACATTTTTGGCAGGAGTGATGACAACAGAATTTGATGATGACAACAGAAGTGATGACAACAGATGACAACAGAATTTTTGTCTAATGACATAGAAACTTGGATAACATTGAAGGAGAATGTGAAAAGAGTGAATCGTGTGAAAGTTGGATGTTCTGAGATACATAGTTTGAATATTTTGAGTTTGAAAGAGTGCATGGACAGAAGGGTTGTTTACGTTATGATGAAACATTGCGCGGGATTAGCATACCTTTTTTTTGAAGTAGGTGTAAGCAGTGAAGGGGAGGAATGTTGTTTGAATCTGAATTGTATTGCACATGCTGGAAGGAGTGTCTATTTGAATTAAATCAATTTGTTTTGTCAACATGTAGTGATTCAGTGTGAATATATTTATGTTGAAAGGGCAGTCTGTGACTAGAACACATGAAAATGACACAGGAAACAATGCTTTTGCAGGACAAGGAGTGTAATTGAATGAAAGAAATGCAGTTGTGCAGCATTTGAATGTGCAGCATTTGAATTTGCAATTTTTGGGATATGTGAAATGGGCAGTTTTGGTTTGCTTTGATAAAGACAGGGATGGAGTAATGCATCATGAGGCATGGTTAGACAGATGCACTGATAGACTGATACACTACAACTGAAACATGCACACTAAGGAACTAGCATTGATGTCTTTAGAGCGACATGGGGAGTTTAGAACTAGCTATGTGCACTGAAGGATACATAGATTGAGAATTATGTTTTGTTTTTGGCTTTGAATACACCTGAAACTGATTTGAAAACTGATACTTGCACTTTTGTTTTCTTTGCATGACATCTGAAGAGACACCTTGACCAGACCAAGATTTGCAGACAGTGAGACCTTGCAGATCGCAAAGAGGATGACCAGATTGCATCACATGAATTGACCAGACCATGATTGGCAGCAGCATGAACTGACCGGACTCGGATTGACCAGACCTTGTTGAAACCATGTGACTTTGCATCATGGCTGTAGCAGCAATGACATTTTGCAGCAGCACTTCTGGGGAATGCCAACCGACCGATTTGAGGCAATACGGTGTGGCTTTGTCTATGGCTGTGCTCTGGGAAGGTACCCAGAATATGTGCTTGCTGTATGAATTCCTGGCATGACAACTAAAGCCATGGAAAGTGAAGATTGTGACTGACTTGAAACCGACACATTGCAACATTCTGTGCCAAGAGAGAGAAAGAGAGTGAAAGATGTTCAGCAACAGGAAAGTATCCATTTGTGGGCTGTTTTGTAATCTGCAGCGAGAAGAGAATCCATTTGGAATGCCTTACCTTGTGAACCAGAACCAGACACAAGTTTGGGCCTGAGGAGAAGAGAGAAATGTGAATGAGCAGGAAGACGCGCTCTGAAAGCATTTGAATTCCTGGTGCTAACCACGTTTGAAAAACATAGAAGCTTTGTCTCTTGAGTGAAAGAGAGAGAGCATTGATCTGACACCATTGTGCTTTGAAATCTGCACCTGCATCCAACGTTGGCTGGTCCCTCATGAGAAGAGTAGGGACTAGCATGGCATGAACTGAAATACTGGCATGGCAACAGCATGAGACCAGGCAAGAAAGGAGAGAATTTGAATCTGGTGAATCTGGAGTTTGGCCTATGTGAAGGGCCTATGTGGAATTGCATGGAATTGCCACTGGAGAGTTGCCATCTGCATTGTTTTGCAACACTCTGAATGAGTACCACATGAATGATACATCAGTATTAAAAGAGGATAGACTAGGGAAAGCTTTGGAATAGGGAAAGTTGAGGCATCATCATCAATGAAGAAAACTTGCAGCAGTGAGCAGGGATTGCTCTGAAGAAAGACATGTCACCTATTGTGAGAAGAGCTTGCAGCAGTGAGGCTCTGGAATTTGTTGCTGAAATTGTCCGTTTGCAGGACACACAATTGAGTTCTGGTTGCAGTAGGAACTACTTTTTGCTTTGGGCTATGCTTTGATGCCCACACACATGGTTTGCTGAACATATTTATATATGTCATTGTGACACATTTGTGACCCATTTGTGAACACTCACTTTGTTGACATGCTTTGTTAACATTCCTTGGCTGAGATATTTGCATTAGAACTGGATTTGTACTGACTTGGAATTGTGCACAGATGTGAGGACACACATACATTCTGTTGGAATACAACTGATTTGATCACAGACTGACATGAGTGAACCTGGAAATAACTTGGATGGAAATGTAACTGAATTGGCCTGTACGACCAATACACTGATATATAATCACTGGAAATGCATACATTTGAAATGAGCTTTGAACCTGTGAAAGTGAGATTGTAATTTTGTGCTTGACACATTGAAATTTGAAAACACCTGAATCCACAGTACATATGCATTGATTCTATGCATTGCATTTTTGTTTTGAAAAATCTGCTTGTAGACACACTTTCACACGTTTTGGCTTTGACTTTTGTCTTGACTTTTTGATTTGAGAAACTTGAATATGCTATTCTGAATTCTGACACACTTGCAGCTCTGCATTTGAATTTTTAGCTTACCACTGATAGACTGATAGAGTGAAATGCTTGCATTTTAAGGTTTTTTTTTGCATTATGAAATAGAATGTTTTTTCCCTATGCAATTTTGCTTGGTTTTAGTATGCTGCATTGAGACATCTTGTGAAAACTTGTTACTAATGATTATATAATGATACGAGGAGTGACTGTAGAACCTGATAGTATGGAGAAGCCTTGTTTGCTATCATTACCAAACCATTACCCATTTTTATGGAATCATTACCCATTGTTAGAGAATCATTACCCATTTAGGGATCCATTTATCCATCATACATTCTGATAAGTACTGATTATCAATTACATGAAATAGTAACATTAGAGTATCCACATTCTTCACCCACTTTGTATGCATTTGCAATTGAATATAGATTGAGGCCAGTTATATTTGAAGTGCCATCTAGAGACATTTAGAGACACATGTAGAGATATTTTGTTATGTATTATGTATGCACGTAGAGAGGTACGCATTGAGTATGCACTTAGAATATGCATTGAGCTTTGAGTATAGTACTTGGTATGAATGAATGTGTTAGGCACTACATTTGAGAATGAGGTCTATGGCATTATGAAGACATTCCATTGAGACACACAGAAGCTGTCCGTTCCACGGAGTGCGGAGAGATTGTTTTGAGTTACATGGAATGTCAACAGTTTCTTGACAGGAAGGTCGTAACTTTGCCCAGTAGAAACGAATGAGACGGCCTGCCTTATGAGCATCTTGGAGGCCTTATGTTCGCAGACAGAGAGAAAAGGGAGGGGCAGGCAGGCGACGCCATGGAGAGAGGGAGAGCTTGTGTAGGCAGAGACATGCAGCAGAAGGAGAGAGGGATTTGAATGGAGAAATATGAAATGATGGTGTACCGCAGGCAGACAGAAGAAGGCCATGATATAGATAGGCCGAAATGTCACATTGACAAAGAACACGCAGTGATTGCAAAGTACAAGTACATGCAACACAGACATTTAGGCACTGCCCATATTTAGAATTGCTGACAGACAGAAAGAGAGTGTGACCATAGAGATTTGAATATGTCATTGAAGAGTATAATGAGAAGTGAGGCTTTTGGGACTTTCTAGTTGTTGGAGATGGAGTTTTGGAGGGAGCTGCACTCCGAGAGATTGAGCTGAGATCGAGGAACCTTGGGGAAGCATTTTGATGAGAGCAGAAGTTTGAGAGGTTGGCAGAGGCATTGAGGAAGTTCGGGTGACCAGATCTTGAGAGAGAGGCCTGGCCCTGACACTGACTGACTGGTTGCAGAGTTAGCGGGAGAGGAGAGAAAGAGCAAAACACAGAGAAGAAGGAGAGTATTGTTGAATAAGAGACATGCATGGGCAATTAGAACAGACTCTCATACAGAGCTTTGGCTGACATGATAGATGGGGTAATCAGACAGGGTTTGTCTTAGAGAGAGAGTGTGGAGTATGCTTGCATTAGATGCCTGTAAGTCTTATAGTCATTGCATTGCATGGTAGATTTGCACCAAAAGCATAAAACGTGCAAATTCGAGATTTGCATTATAGTAGTGTTTGCATCATGCATTGCTATGTCTGAATAAAAGTGTTTCTATTGTTGAATCGATTCATGTGTTCTCTTTGTGTCTTATGTTAATGTGTCTATTGGAGGAAGATAGGAGTAAGATAGGAGTAACAGAGTGCATAAAGGCCCTGAGATACAAAAGCAGGGGGGCATAGTGATCCACACCCCCATAGGAGATTGTCTAAGACTGATGCATGGTCACCCACTAGGGGCTAGGCCAAATGCAGGTTTGTCTCATTTGTATTATGGTCTCACAACCCCATGGTCTGACCACTCACTTATACACTTCATCATCCCTACACTTGCAACCCCAGCCAAAAATCTCAGCCCAACACTACCAGCCATGGCTAGGAGTGCCAGAAACCTCACCAAAGAAAGGATTATCCCCTACCTATACACACTCACCGCAAACCTCCCCTCTGCCTCAGACCCAGTGGTACTGGCAGACTTTTACAAATCCACAATCAGCACTGCGATAGACATTATCGCCCCTCTCCAAAATAAAAAAAAGCTAAAAACATCAAACACTCCAATTCCTGGTTCTCATCAGAACTAAAGAAACTGTGCACCGAAAAATGCCAAGCCCTCAATAAATGGCAAAGCTCACCCAACGACTCTTCAATATCCTTGTACAAATCTATAGCCACACAATACAACAAAGCCATTATTACTGCCAAATCCACCTCATATGAGAGAATATCCAATGCCAGCTCAGAATCAAAAGAACTCTTCGCCATTTACAAAGAACTATCTACACCAGTCACCAAAACCCAAGAGATTGTCAAAGATCAAACATGGTGCAACACCATACAATCCACTTCTAAACAAAATTGAACTCCTACAGAAGAAAATTCTGGACCACCACAAAAATCTCTCTCAGCACCTCAAAACAGCCTCCCACATTGAAACTGATAAAGAGGGCACTAAAGACACAATTACAACCTTCAAATTTAGAGAAATCTCTGAATCAGAGGTAATAGAAATTGTGAACAAAATTAAGCCCTCCAATTGCAAAGGCAATGCATGCCCTGCTAAATTAGTCAAAGACTGTGTAGAAACACTTTCTCAGTTTCTAAAGTCTTTCATCAATGCCTCCTTCAACTGTAACTCAGTCCCATACAGCCTAAAAGAAGCATGGGCATGCCCACTCCTCAAAAAAACTACCTTAGACCCAGAAAATGCCAACAACTACAGACCCATCACCACCATCCGCTTCCTGCTCAAGAGCCTGGATAAAATGGCTTACACACAAATCCAGCAATATCTGGAAGAAAATCACATTCTAGGAAAAAGGCAATCAGGCTTCCGTCCAGGACAGGGAACTGAGACCGCCTTACTCGATCTAAAATACAACTCGGCGACATCATGAACAAAGGCAAACCGGCACTCCTCCTCCTACTGGACCTGTCCGCTTCCTTTGTCCTGGTCAAGCACGATATCCTAGGCATACAACTGAAAAACAAAGCCCACTTCTCTCCCCAAGCTATCGCATTGGCTGTCTGCTTCCAGAAGGGCCGACTCATGAAAATCTTCTCAGACTCCTCCTGCGCCACCCCAACCACGATCCATTGTGGAGTCCCACAAGGGTCATGTACAACTCTTACACTGTACAATATATTCACCCTCCCGCTTTTCAATGATCTTGATCGACGCGACCTAGCCTACACCAACTATGCTGACGACACACAAGTCCTACTCCCTCTCACAGGCATCTATCAAAAAGACGCTGCAGCACTAACCAAGCTCTACACAGCCATCCAAACTTGGATGGCAGCCAACGGCCTCTGTTTAAACGGAGACAAAACAGAGATCCTCACAGTAGGCACCAAAGGATACCTTAAAGAAACTCTCACCTCAGTGAAAAACCTTCAATATCAACAACTCCACCATCACTGTCTCCTCATCAGTAAAAACCCTTCATTCAAAATTTGTCAATGTAATCCCAAGTCAACGCCATAGCTTCCTCTAACACACTCACCACCAAGGTTATCATGCGGTTAAACTGTTCCTCTACACCAAAAACTGCCTATCAATAGCCAGAGCAACAGTAGGCACTAAACTCGACTACTGCAATGCCCTATTTCTCGGCACCTCTGCCTAAAATATAAAGAAGATGCAAATCACACAGAATAATGCATTAAGAGCTGCCTTGAGTTTTCCCAAAAGGCAACACATCTCACAGCCTAGGAAAGAGGCTCATTGGCTACCAGTAAAAAATGGTATCCTTTTCAAAACCATGGCCATCACACATAGATGCCTATCCATGATGCCCCTCCTCATTTATCAAAAAAGATCACCATCAACTCATTCACCAGACCCACTAGATCCCATCTGACCAACCAGATCTATGTGCCCACCTTCAAAAGAAGTAAAGCAGGCGGATCCAGCTTCCAACACTTAGCACCTCAAAACTGGAAAGCGCTACCCACTGCCTTAAGAAATGAAAAATCCTACATCACATTAAAGCTCAAAACCTTTCTATTCAACTAACCTGTCTCATCACCCGCCAGTACACCTTTTACCATATGGAATGCATACCGCTGTAATGTATTTTTGTACCAAGTGAGCATACTGTTTTAGCGCCACGATGCCCACGGGCAGATGTGCCCTATACAAATTCAAATAAATAATTAAATTAAATAAATATAGAAAAGAAATTCCAAAGTACGAATCATGCTGTCCCCTGCACACTATCAGTACTGTACAAATACAGTCAAGCTTTTACTGTAGACCTCTCAGTATTTCATAGAAACAGTTCATCAAAAGAAGACATGACTATTGAGTTTTCATAGAAAAAAATGTATACATTTTTAATAGCAGATAAAGTCAAACAATATAATGCATAAGTCTGCTTTCTTTGGCTGACGCGTTTTGAGGTGTATACCTCTTCTTCTTGAGCCTTGCGGACTAAGGAAAAAATATTGTACAAATGGACATGTCAGTCTTGAATACTTTCAAAAATAATATATAGGGCCTCATTACGACCCTGGCGCTCTTGTAGTGAAGGAGGTTCCCTTTGCGGGACTCGGAACAGACATCTAGAAAAACCAGACGTCTTTTCCGGGTCCTGCGAGTGGAACAGGGAGGTAATAACAGGCTGTTATTAACGTGCCCATTATTAGCTCCCTCCCCATTCCCATTTGAGCCCTATAAGGGCTCAAATGGGAATGGGGAATGGTTCCTTCAAGGAGGAATTACTGGTTCCTCAAATGTTGGAATGACCCGGTTATTCCTCATTGAAGGAACCCTGATTTGGAGCCCGGTATGGGGCAGGCATGGCGCTAATAGCACTATGGCTACCTCCATACTCGTAATGAGGTACATAGCTTGTGAAGTTTAAACAATTGGTCATTAAAGGGACATCATATTATAATTATTGCTATTATCATGGAGCCATCTGGATGAAACCCTGAAGGTTTGTACTAGATCACTCAATTGCCAAAATATCGGCATTAGTAAAGGCCAATCCCCTGTATATTGCACTTAATGCTGTCACATGTCACATGCCCATCGCACCCTGTGAGTTAAATGTTGTAAGCCAATGTTGCTCCCCCATCAATCTATAAGCCTCATCTAAACATGGTTGATATAGAAGTCGAGCCGGATAATCCCTTTCCTCAGGGTCGCCTCAGTACTTCTCGTGTTTCTTATCGTGAAGAGCGATGCCCTCACGGGGCAACCGCATCTGCGTGTTCAGAAGGTTACTGTACGTCACCAACACCTAAGGGCAGAGAAAGCCTCTTAAGTGTATGTGGAATATTCAAAAACCTATAGCCATATGTTGAACCAACTTTCATTATAACCTTGCTTATAGATGACATAATTGGGCAACAGTTGGCCATGGCTAACTGGACTTTTGGCTGCTGCTGCTGGGACCGTAGCCAGCCTGGCAGAGATGGTCAGAAATATTGGTGTTAAAATCTCTCCTCTCCAACAATGGATAGCCAGATAAATTCTGTCTGTGATCTTTGCTTCTGCAAATATAAGCAATTAAAAACAGTCCTTCTCTTTATCCTGACAGAGCTCTATATGCAAGTGGTTGCAGCCTGCTTAAATGGTACCATCCATTATTGCAATGGCATTTATCTTGGCAGGCCTGCATATTTCATCTACTGCCTCCAGGTTCTGCAAAATGTGGCAGTTTGCTTGATCAAAGTGATTCTGTTTAGCCAGTATGTCACAAAGACTCGCCAATCGTTGCATTGGCTGCTGTTTCTGCATGAATACAATTCAAGGCTTTGGACCTCATCACGAGTTTGGCAGTAACCCTTAAATCCGGCGGCAGCGCAGTTACCGCCAGATTTTAGGGTCTGCCAAATCAGGGCTTTGGCGGATTTCTCCCCAGCTCTGAGCTGGGGGGAAATCCGCTGAAACTTTGCGCTCATACTGCCGGCGGGAAATCCGCCGGCGGTATGAGCGTGAAATTTCCCCATTGAGCCGAAAGGGGAATGGGGCATTCCCGAATGGGCTCAATGGGGAATGGGGATTCGTACCCGCCCAACACGTGATGATGCCCTTTGTGTATTATTCATAGAGCCTTGAACTATAAAGGCTGTCAGGCCATTCAGGAGAAACTACAATTCTGCTCCCCAGGTCGACCACTCAGGTCTACAGAGGCAGCGCTATTGTGTACCCCCAGTTATTGCAGAGAGCGAGTGGGTCGCCGAGCATTCTCCATCGCAGGGCCGAAACTCTGGAATTCATTGCTGATGGCCCTGCAACATATTACTGATGTTTAGCTTTTCAGACGTGGAATGAAAACCCATTTGTTTGAATGAGAGCTACGAGTATTCATTGGTAGACTGCTGTGGCATGATGCCTTTCGTGATAGTGCACATTATAAATATCCTGATTGATTGATTGATTGATTCATTGATTGAGAGCAACTATGGTAGATTCCAAATGGGGCTATCACATATTGCATGAAGTGTTTTCACAACACACCTACTGTGATTCATGGAGGTTTCCAACATCACAGAATGTATCATCATGGAGTAGTTGGTATGGATTGACATGCACATGAGTTTTTAACAGTACAACTGATTGCTTATGTTCACTCAAGGGCACATTGCCCACGGTGAACATCCTCCCTGCCTATATATTCAAAGCATTTCCATCTGCAACAGTTGTCCTTTAACTGGCAATCATCCACAACTCTCTTAGTTACAACACCTTCACCGCAACACTGATGTCTGGGAAAAGATTGCAATTGTCAAGTAACCAATAGTAAATCTCAAAGTGGCTCATCAAGTACTGGTCCCTTATCAGGTTTCCTTCTTGAGGATGCATTTGCCACACATATGCTGCAACAGATGTAGGCCATCAACATCATTCAGTGTAAGCAATGTTGCATCAGAGCCAGATTATGCACAGAAACTATTACTATCATTATTGTTGTTTGGCGTATTTGTGACACAATTGGTTTTTACATAATAGTGTAGTGTGTTGGGGTGACTCACACTTGGCAGTACCTCTTTCTGGTGTATTTTATGTTTCTATGGTGAGCACATGCATGATAGGGCCATTCACAGACTGCATTTGCCTGGAGTTTAGGGGACAGTTATTCCTTCAGGCTTTCTCTATGATTTTTTTAAGATAAGTCCAAGTATACCGAAAAAGAGAAAAAACTCAATAACAAAGTAACTCCAAGTGCATGATAAAACCTAGCTGTATTCAAATAGAAATGGCCGCTTGGAGAGCGTACAAAGGACAATCTCAGAATGCAAAAAAAATGTCATAGCTGATATCATAGTTAATAATCAGCATAAAAACGTCTGCTCTTTGAAACGATTTGTAGACTACAGAAAATATTGTTACTGTAACGCTCACCTGGTCTCTGCGGAGGCGTTGGCGCATGGTTGCAGCCCTCCCTGAACTTGAATCACCCCCTTCAGGTCTATCCATCAGTAGAAAAGCTGTGAGCGGTTGTACATGGTGATACTGCTCCTGTGTGGAGATAAGAGTGTGTGATTGTACCAATCTGTGACTGTTGCTCCTCTCGAACCCTTAACCCCAAAGTATGGTTTCTGTGATCATACACCGGCCCATAAAGCTCACCAGTGAATTATGGAAGATAAGCTCTCCGCCCTGCTCTTTCTGTCAGGGGCACGTTGAATGGGATCGAGTTCCTTCACTGATCCCTGATAAGGATGAGTCCAGTCCAGCTGCGGCTATGCTTCTCCTTATGATTGATAAGTCTTTCTTGAGCTCTTATGATGTTGTTTGTTCTGTTTAATGTCTTTATATGTTGCTCCTATTCATGCCCGCAATAATGTCTCTCTTCCGTTTTTATCCCTTAGATGGAAATGCGGCCTCAGTGCAGCTGTGAGATGCGGGATGTGGCCGGATGGAAGATGGATGCTACCGCAATGTTCGACAGCAACCTTAAACTGACTGTTCTTTCGATGTCTAACCTTGTCTTCTGTTTTTACTTGCAGGCGCTGCTGTCGACGATGGAGCGTGTCGTGCTGCCGTGCCAAGTTGAAGATTCGGCATTCCGAAAAGTGTAAAGATGAATACTTGGTTCGCCGAAGAGATGTACAGGTAAGAACAGCTGGCAGGAAGCAGGATGTTGAGGAAGCAGGATCTTCAAAGGTAAGTCTGACCTCAGGCGACAGTGAGCGTTATGCTGCTTGCAAGTGCAGAATAATGCAAAGCGTATGTCTTGAGGATCGGGGCAGCTTACATAGCCGAATTCGTGTTATGCCCATAATAAAAACTTTTTGGTGTTAAATTGATGTTTTTGTTTACTTTTGTTCATGAGCCTGGTGCCAAAGGTGCCAGGACCATGTACACCCAGGTCTCCTGTGCATGCAACCCCGAAATGCCTGTGCCCCTGAATTCATGACCATGACAGTTACCCATAGGTGGATCTTTTACTATTGGCTCCTTCACAACTAATAACACCTCCTAGATACATTCTTCTACAAATGATACATTTCAATCTAACATGCTATTGGTTGGCACTGTACTATGCTAGTCGATAAGAAGAACAGGGTTTGATTGGCCACCTATTTGCTCATCTGACATTAGGCACTTTTTGGCAGTGCCAAGGTACGTGGTGGGGAAGGAGAGATGGACAAACTGCTATGAATCAGTTTAAGAAGTTACTTGCTTCTTGTTCCCAGGACTGAGACCTTACCTGCCTGTCTGTTCATGACATTGGCATGTCATCTCTATGTCTGGATATACTAAGAAAATAGCAGCTGTGCTATCTAACATGGCCTGGAATGAATGACCATTTTTTGGATCAAGTGGTAGAGCTCCATTTTATCTATTGATTGGATTTTCTGCTATCCTAACTTGTGTGTGCTTTACTTTGGCAGCCACTTGGGGCGTTGTGTATTCATTCATTCTGGGATCAATTGGCACGGTAGCTACTTGCACCTCGCATTCAAGGATATATCTACATATCACTGCTGCCAACTCCAACTAATTAATTTTTGGCAATTGCATGCTGTGTGTCCTGGGAAAATGTATCTGTGCGGTTTCAGCTTCTGAACAGAACTGCCCACGGCACACTGACCGTGGTGCTTGGCTACTGTTTGACCATCGAGAGGCCTGGAGCTTTGTGTTAAGCAATTTTATGTCAGGATACAGTATTTCATAATTGAGGCCTTGAAAGTTTTGGAAACTACCCCTTTCTCCTGATGAACCACTGACATTTACAATGGGGAAACATGTGTCGAGAACACAACTATGGGGAATATAACTAAATGTAACACAGAATACAGTATCTGACATTGTTCTGTAAGAACACAAAATTGTGTTTATTTTCAAAATTTGAGAGCGAAACCTAATTTGGATACTACAAGGTGCGATAATAACACCAAGAATAATAATATATTGTTTTTTCAATTAAATAATTTTTTGAGAGCATCAACAACATTCGATTGGTTTTTCTTTTCCTTCACATTTTAAATATGGACTCCATCTAAATGCTATTCATTGGATGTTTATTTGACTCACCGACGAATATCTTCAAAATAATCATTGAAGTTGGTGCATTTGAGTAACTTCTGCTCATATCTTTATACTTCTGCTCCAAAATATGCATGTTTATCTGTTGGGAGGATACAGGCAATACTGGCTACAAGACATTTAAGCACCCCGTTCGCTGGATTTCAGCAAAAGTCAACATGTGTTTGTGGGTGTGTGGCTTGTCGAAGCGTTGTTCCTTCTAAAATTCCACACCGTTTCACGAACCTGCACCACATTGTGAATAGTTACATTACATTTGGATACCCCACCTCTTTCCCTAGATTTCAGCATCTTCACACATGAGATGGTTGCCAGAAATCAGCGAAGCATCAATGTGGTCATGGAAGGACGGGTCCTCAACCCTAGAGTGCACGATTTCTGGGACATTTGCACTGCAATGCATCACAACAAACGGAACCACGCCAGGGTGAGGCAATAGGTGGGGAGAGAGCACAGTAGGTCCCATTGGGCAACAGCACTCCAACCTTTGCCTTCCTCGTGGGTCTGCTCCAGGGGTATGTCAGCCAGCCACAAACACCCATTCTCACTGCAGTTTACTTCAGAGTGCAAAGCACATCAAGCGATAAGCGTATCAGAACAGTCACCTACATGATCATTGATTCTCGACATTTGAGGAGAGTATTGTCATGTGTGTCCAGAGAACCTGTTCAGAGAACGGGTTGTTTTTGCTAGTGAGAATACTTTTACGTGGCACATTGTTAATGGAGTCACTAAGACTTTACACTCTTTTTGTAAATCAGGCTTAATGTCTTTTTCCTGCAAGGCAATTTTCCATTTATCATGTATGTTCAAACCATGGCCATGCACCATCTAACGGCAACTAGATATGCCTCTAATGCACAAGTAATGTTTACCATGTAACATGTATGCAATGTGCATCATACTAATTCAGAGCCCTTCAGCTGAAAACAGTTGCTCTTGGGATTTTAACATGTTAATCACCTCGCCATGTTGTGCCTGGGCCCCACATTAGCTGGTGGAGTCCCATGTTGAAGTTAGTCCATGACAGTAATCGCATATTCACAGACCAAGCACATACCACAGTACAGAACAGCCAGCACATACGTCTGCTGAATATAAACTTTAGACAATAATCTGCAGATCTCCCAGAAAACCTAAGCATGACAATGGCCCTCATTACGACCCTGGCGGAAATCGAAAAACGATGGCGGAAATGCAATACCGCCATCGAATAGCGCTCGGTGCGACTATGACCCGTCACCGCAAAGTACGATGCCATTAGCGACACCGTAGTGAACGCCAACGCTAACTGCACCAAGCACGCGCGCGCGCGCCATGCCAAACCGCAAACACCACCATGGTGCAACGGTACGCCAATTCCGACCCTAGCGGACATGTACCTAACGCCATCAGGCATGGCGGAATGGACCATTCCGCCATGGCGAGAAGTACGGCATCGCGAATCAACCGTAAACGGCCCCACTGAGTGCCTGTACACCGCTCCCTGCCCACAAAGTACAACTCCCCGTAGGTGCAATGAAGCCACAATGCAACCATTGAAATGTACAAGTCACCCATGCATGCCAACGAACAAAAGAAACACAACAGGGGCCAATGGGAGCTGCAGGGCACAGATGGCACGAATACACAAGCCATCCCAA
Source organism: Ambystoma mexicanum (assembly GCF_040938575.1). NCBI lineage: Eukaryota > Metazoa > Chordata > Amphibia > Caudata > Ambystomatidae > Ambystoma > Ambystoma mexicanum. The sequence goes on from NC_090922.1 coordinate 1,134,476,972, forward strand.
TGGACATGACCACAGTCCCCCACCAAGAAACGCACGCAAACACAGGCACCTGTGACCAGCAATATACCGAAAACCACATCATTCAACCAGTCCACCTGGCTGACCGGCATCTGTTACACAAAACCCAATCCCCCGCCCCTGAGCATGACAACATTCAAACTGGCATATTGGCAGCCCCCATCCCTGACCTCACTGGGCTTCGTAGGCAAACGCGCACAGCACAGTACCACGCAACTAAACCCCAAAGCTGGAACCCAATGCAGATCTCCTCACAATACATCGCCCCCCAAATAGGCATATGCCACATCACTTGCAAAGAAAAACGCTACACGGGCCAAATCAGAATAGACATTTATGCACATCAAAATCACCAAGCACATACAGCCATCAGGCCATGAAATCCAAAACACCAACCACCATTGTGGGCTGCTTCCGCAAGAAACGACCAGCCACTACCTGTGTGTCGCCCTGTTCCCCCATGGTACACAGAGCCACATTCACGTACGAAAAGGCAACATGGAAGCGCACAGAACCACAGGGCCGTCCCAATGGGGAGGCACTAGTCCAGCTGAAATGCCGAAATGTTGCTCCGAGCCACCAGTACTGCGTAAGGGCATGTGGGCCATTGGCGATCGTCCCATTAGATCGTAATGCTGCTCCACTGATTAACACGAAGCAGCAGGTGTCGGGAGTAAAATCCATCTGCAGGAGTGGCATACAGATGGCAGTGGCAAAAGGGGAGGAGATACCTGTCAACCAAAAGAAAAGAAAAAGAACAGAATGGCCATCAGAACTACATTCGAACAACTCACTTCAATGATCACACGAAATCCACAGCCATATGCATGCTAGCCCACTCCAAAGGAACATCACCACCCCAAAACCACTTGCGACTCACAACCATCTATATCGAGGTGCAAACACCATCACAAACGAGTGTCTGAGGGCGCCTCGAGACAGGGAGGGCTCAACAAGGCCAGATGGACGATGGTCCCACTATGGCAGCCCTGCATCACATAGCGTAGGGGAGGCGGATAGATCCCAAGAAGCCCTGTACATGGCAAACTCTGTACCAAATCACCTGCCCATGCATCCATCCATCATTCCCTCATCCCGGGATCAAAATGCCTGAATAATTACTCACATGACATTAGAAACATCCATTGAGTCTGTGCGTTATGCAGCCTGCTAAATCCACAGTGCCCCAGCCCGTAATTCCAGTGTTGTGAAGTAACATGTATTTGGGAACGGACGGCCTCATCGCCCACGTAGCTATTGCGCATCCCAAACTATTCATATCAATCATTGCTCCCTCGCCATGGGCCCTGTCTCAAGGACATAGAACAATAGAACGTTACATTTGCAGTCAGACCTGTGGGCATCTCCTCGCCGCTAGCTGGAAACCGAAAGCGCCGCCCTTCGAATTCCTCATTTGCAACATCACGTCGAAAAGGCATCTGTGGCCGTTTGAAATCACTAATCATCCCATCGAGTGCGGCTGTGTGTGAAAATGGCAACTGCCTTCACCCACGAATGGGACGCCCCGCCCGTCGTTGCAACTCGGTACAGTGATGCATGAGGGCCCACCGTTAACCGAGTACTACGTCCCACTGACCCCTCACAAGTCTGTTCGCGACTGCACAGATAGTACGTGAAACAATGGGACCACAGCAGAATGAACATATCAACCAATCTTACACGGCCATCGGGTACAAATACATGATTGCAATAGCAAGATGCCATTCCCCGAATTGCAGCGTTGTGCGCGGGACAGGTGGAGGCCATACAGCCTGAAAACACATAAATTGCACAGCCAGTCCCCTCCCACAACCACACCGAAATGCTACCGGCAGGACTCGCGATGTTGGCCCTGGGGGACCTGATAGCACTGCAAGTGCTCCGACTCCAAGAAGTAGACGAACACCAACTACAACCAGCCGCACGGAGGAGACGCAGGAGGAGGAGGAGGCCAAGGCAGGGCCAGCAAGGCCCACCAGCACAGCCACTACCACCACGCAGGCAGCCCGCAATACCACGCCTCCGAGCACATCCGTTCAACCTCACTGATGAGCAGATCCACACCCTCTACCGTCTGGACCGGGACACCATAGCCGCCATTGTGGACATGACACAGGCAGACCTTGTCAGCATGATAGACAGCCCAACCGCCATCCCACCCCTACTGAAGGTGGTGTCTGTACTACACTTCCTGGCCACAGGCACCTACCAGCACACAGTCGGACAGTTGCATGGCATTTCTCAGCCACTGTTCTCACGGACACTATTGCTAGTGCTCGATGCCCTCCTGAAGCACGCAGACGACTACATCTCTCTACCACGCTCGGAGCTGGAAATAACCAACACAAAAGTGGGATTCCATGCACTTGCCGGCATACCGGGTTGCATTGGTGCCATCGACTGCACCCATGTGGAATTGGTCGTCCCACATGCCATGGAGGCCCAGTACCGCAACCGAAAACAATTTCATTCCCTGAATGTACAGATGGTGTGTGACTCCAACAGGATCATTACACATTGTTGTGCCCGATTCCCTGGATCAACCCATGATTCTATGGTCTTGAGGAACTCTACAATACCACGCTACATGGAACGACACGCAGGGAACAGATCCTGGCTACTCGGTGAGTCTCATTACATGCATGATGATGTGGGGTATGTGATGCGGCAATGACCTGCCAGGAAGGGGGGGGGGTGTGCGTACGTATCAATGGCATTCCACATCATACGTTTCTCGTCCACATACAGGTGATGCTGGATATCCACTGAAGAGATGGCTCCTCACACCAGTCCGGAACCCACGGGACCAGCATGAGGAGGACTACAACCATGCCCACTCACGTACCCGTGTAGTCATTGAACAGGCATTCGGCCTACTGAAGGGTCGTTTCCGCTGCCTCAGCAGGTCTGGCGGGGCACTCCTGTACCGCCATGAGAAGGTTGCAAAGATGGTGATGGCATGTGTCATGCTCCACAACATGTGCGTACGTAGAAATGTGCCCATGCCCCCTGACGCAGAACTGCAAGCACCTGAAGATGGTCATGATGAGGGTGGGGATGTGGCAGCACCTCATGGAGTCTGCGAGGCACCGGAGGGCCGTGACATTCGTCAGCATCTCATTGATGTATGCTTCTAGCACTCACGCCTGGTGGCTGATGCATGGACACGGGACTCGTGGCACTGCGTGTGTCTGGGACATGCACAATATGGACTGTACGCCTATGATGGCCTAGTACACAAAGATCAATGTCCACACTTCTCATCGGTTGATCGTGCACTTTTTATGGCATATGTGACATCATGTTGAACACCCTATCGACCCGCCACCCAAGTGAGCCCAACACACCCCCTCCACCCTCCTACCTCCCCCCCCGAACACCAGTGTCCAAAGATGCTCATTGTCAGTGGGCTGTCGCTATTGCATGCCCCCTCTGCGGGTATCAGGGGCACCCCTGCCTGTGGAGCGCAGGTTCCTTCCAGATCTACGTTGGGGGCTGCCCTGGACGGAACTTGCAACGGATGATGTGTCTGCCTGCTCACGTCCATGCATGTCCCTAAGGGTTTGCGAGAGCTCAGTGAGCACACGGCGCACTGCGGCAAGTTCGGCACATACGTCTTTGGACGTCGCATGCAGTTCCCCCCTCAGGCTCTCGGTGCTACTCTCCATTTGGACTCTCAGGCTATCGGTGCTACTCTCCATTTGGACTCTCAGGCTCTCGGTGCTACTCTCAATTTGTGCCCTTAGCGTCTCTGTACCTCTCTCCATTTCTGCCCTAAGTGTCTCTGTTGATGTTTCTATGTCTGCCTTGGTGCCCCCACATTCATCGGCATGGCCCTTGAGGAGTGTGGCCATTTGCTGCTGTTGGACGATTAACTTGTCGAGGGACTGTTGCCTCTGCTGGGCCATGGCCATTTGCGGTGGTGTCACAGAGGGGCTGTTGTCCTCATGTTGCCTTGCCACAGGGCTTGTGGGGGATGGCCAGTCGTCGTCTTGTGGGTGCCCCTGCGTGGTATCCTCATGTTGTACGGGAGGGGACAGACAGGGGGATTGGGACAGGTCATGGATGGATCTGACCTCGACATCCCCGTCTTCTGTGTCGGAGCATGCTGCCATCAATGGGGTGTCACCTATGGTGCTGCTGCCACCAGAGGCAGTGCCTTCTGTGGCATCCATTGGGGGGACCTGTGGTGCTGGTGTTGTGGGCATGCTGGCTGCTGGGGTGCCTGTTGATGTTCCCTCCTCTGTGCTGCCACCTGATTTGTGCTGCTGCCGTGTCTTGATGCGTGCAGCTGAGGTGGAGGGTCTCTGGCCGTTGGTCTTGGCCCTCTTTGCAGGTGTGCTGGTAGGGGTGTCCTGTAGCTCGTCGTTCGGATCGGACCCTGTGGTGGAGTAAAGGAGGGCGAGGGTTATTGATGGGTCAGTGGGAATTGGAATGGCATTGTATCACATGCATTGGGGTGGTGCCTGAGGGTGATTTGGGTCGGGGTCTTGGGGGTGGTTTCATTTGTGTGTGGAGTGAGGGTGCAGTTGTTTGGCAGCCTGCAGTTAGGGTGTGCCTGCTGCACGTGTGGTGCGTGTTTTAGGGGTTTTTAATTAATTATGTATTTATTGTGGGTTTTAACGTGCGCTATCAGGCCGATGTGTGTGGACGTTCTCCTGGACATGTGTTTCTGTTGCACTATGGGGACACATGGTACTTCACATGAATGGACTTTGTGGATTTGGCATTGTTTTATCTGGGCCACCTACCTGAATCTTCGGATGTCTGCACTCCTTTCTCCATCCCTCCGACTCCCTCTATGCTCTCCATTCCGATGGTGGAGGCACAGATTTCTTCCCAGGGGGTCAACTTGATGGGTGATTCAGGACCTCCCCCGGTGGCTGTGGCAATGTTGCGGTTGGCAGAGAGTATGCTGCGGACGCGTATCCGCAGGTCGTCCCATCGCTTGCGGCATTGCTGTGGGGTGCGGGGTGCGGTCCCCACCGCACTTACCCGCTGTGCCACCAGAGCCCATATGGCCTTCTTGTTTGCAAGTGCCGTCCTGGTCATTTGCGTGGAGAAGACGACGGCAGCATTCTCCTGGAGGGTCTCTGTTAGCACGGTGAGTTCCTCACGGGAGAAGTGGACCTGCCGCTTGCGGTCGCACGCTTTCTTCGCTGCTTTTCCCATTATTCTTGGTTTCGCTAGGGTGGTTGGCGGGTTGGGGTGTGTTTCGGGGTAGTGATTTTAGTGGTTGTGTGGTTTTAGTGTATTTATAGGTGTACGCCGGGATGTTTCCCGTTCCGGGCCCATGTTTTAGCTTCCGTTTCCGTATATTTCCGGCCACCGTACTTTCCGGTAGGCGCACACTGCGGTGACCGCTAAGAGGGGTGGCGGTATTGCACCTAGGGCGCCGTACGGCGGCGGTGTGGGCCGTTTTGGGGTCATTTCCGCCATCGCGGACTTTGCACTTCCGCCATGCCGTGGTGCTCGTGCCCGATGGGTCGGAATGGGCCGCACTTTGCTCCTTCGTGCAATGGCGGAAACGCTATTTACGCTGTGTCGCTCCGGTCAGTCGCTTTCCGCCAGGGTCGTAATGAGGGCCAATAGCAGTAAGGGGCGATGAAAATATCACATAACATTCGCACACTTGAACAACATTCTGTAAGCTGGCATTTCATGTCCTAATATTTTCTATTTTAATACAAAGTGTGAATAGCCTTCTAGTCCTCGTCATGGTAATAGTTTTCCCCAACATACTTGCCTCGGGCAATAACGTGTGGGTTGGCATTAACTATGATTATGACTGCCTCCTTCAGTCAATGGCCCTCATTACGACCCTGGCGGAAATCGAAAAACGATGGCGGAAATGCAATACCGCCATCGAATAGCGCTCGGTGCGACTATGACCCGTCACCGCAAAGTACGATGCCATTAGCGACACCGTAGTGAACGCCAACGCTAACTGCACCAAGCACGCGCGCGCGCGCCATGCCAAACCGCAAACACCACCATGGTGCAACGGTACGCCAATTCCGACCCTAGCGGACATGTACCTAACGCCATCAGGCATGGCGGAATGGACCATTCCGCCATGGCGAGAAGTACGGCATCGCGAATCAACCGTAAACGGCCCCACTGAGTGCCTGTACACCGCTCCCTGCCCACAAAGTACAACTCCCCGTAGGTGCAATGAAGCCACAATGCAACCATTGAAATGTACAAGTCACCCATGCATGCCAACGAACAAAAGAAACACAACAGGGGCCAATGGGAGCTGCAGGGCACAGATGGCACGAATACACAAGCCATCCCAATGGACATGACCACAGTCCCCCACCAAGAAACGCACGCAAACACAGGCACCTGTGACCAGCAATATACCGAAAACCACATCATTCAACCAGTCCACCTGGCTGACCGGCATCTGTTACACAAAACCCAATCCCCCGCCCCTGAGCATGACAACATTCAAACTGGCATATTGGCAGCCCCCATCCCTGACCTCACTGGGCTTCGTAGGCAAACGCGCACAGCACAGTACCACGCAACTAAACCCCGAAGCTGGAACCCAATGCAGATCTCCTCACAATACATCGCCCCCCAAATAGGCATATGCCACATCACTTGCAAAGAAAAACGCTACACGGGCCAAATCAGAATAGACATTTATGCACATCAAAATCACCAAGCACATACAGCCATCAGGCCATGAAATCCAAAACACCAACCACCATTGTGGGCTGCTTCCGCAAGAAACGACCAGCCACTACCTGTGTGTCGCCCTGTTCCCCCATGGTACACAGAGCCACATTCACGTACGAAAAGGCAACATGGAAGCGCACAGAACCGCAGGGCCGTCCCAATGGGGAGGCACTAGTCCAGCTGAAAGGCCGAAATGTTGCTCCGAGCCACCAGTACTGCGTAAGGGCATGTGGGCCATTGGCGATCGTCCCATTAGATCGTAATGCTGCTCCACTGATTAACACGAAGCAGCAGGTGTCGGGAGTAAAATCCATCTGCAGGAGTGGCATACAGATGGCAGTGGCAAAAGGGGAGGAGATACCTGTCAACCAAAAGAAAAGAAAAAGAACAGAATGGCCATCAGAACTACATTCGAACAACTCACTTCAATGATCACACGAAATCCACAGCCATATGCATGCTAGCCCACTCCAAAGGAACATCACCACCCCAAAACCACTTGCGACTCACAACCATCTATATCGAGGTGCAAACACCATCACAAACGAGTGTCTGAGGGCGCCTCGAGACAGGGAGGGCTCAACAAGGCCAGATGGACGATGGTCCCACTATGGCAGCCCTGCATCACATAGCGTAGGGGAGGCGGATAGATCCCAAGAAGCCCTGTACATGGCAAACTCTGTACCAAATCACCTGCCCATGCATCCATCCATCATTCCCTCATCCCGGGATCAAAATGCCTGAATAATTACTCACATGACATTAGAAACATCCATTGAGTCTGTGCGTTATGCAGCCTGCTAAATCCACAGTGCCCCAGCCCGTAATTCCAGTGTTGTGAAGTAACATGTATTTGGGAACGGACGGCCTCATCGCCCACGTAGCTATTGCGCATCCCAAACTATTCATATCAATCATTGCTCCCTCGCCATGGGCCCTGTCTCAAGGACATAGAACAATAGAACGTTACATTTGCAGTCAGACCTGTGGGCATCTCCTCGCCGCTAGCTGGAAACCGAAAGCGCCGCCCTTCGAATTCCTCATTTGCAACATCACGTCGAAAAGGCATCTGTGGCCGTTTGAAATCACTAATCATCCCATCGAGTGCGGCTGTGTGTGAAAATGGCAACTGCCTTCACCCACGAATGGGACGCCCCGCCCGTCGTTGCAACTCGGTACAGTGATGCATGAGGGCCCACCGTTAACCGAGTACTACGTCCCACTGACCCCTCACAAGTCTGTTCGCGACTGCACAGATAGTACGTGAAACAATGGGACCACAGCAGAATGAACATATCAACCAATCTTACACGGCCATCGGGTACAAATACATGATTGCAATAGCAAGATGCCATTCCCCGAATTGCAGCGTTGTGCGCGGGACGTGCTCGGCCAAAGGGGAGAGCAGTTTGCACAGGTGGAATTAATCACCACAGGTGGAGGCCATACAGCCTGAAAACACATAAATTGCACAGCCAGTCCCCTCCCACAACCACACCGAAATGCTACCGGCAGGACTCGCGATGTTGGCCCTGGGGGACCTGATAGCACTGCAAGTGCTCCGACTCCAAGAAGTAGACGAACACCAACTACAACCAGCCGCACGGAGGAGACGCAGGAGGAGGAGGAGGCCAAGGCAGGGCCAGCAAGGCCCACCAGCACAGCCACTACCACCACGCAGGCAGCCCGCAATACCACGCCTCCGAGCACATCCGTTCAACCTCACTGATGAGCAGATCCACACCCTCTACCGTCTGGACCGGGACACCATAGCCGCCATTGTGGACATGACACAGGCTGACCTTGTCAGCATGATAGACAGCCCAACCGCCATCCCACCCCTACTGAAGGTGGTGTCTGTACTACACTTCCTGGCCACAGGCACCTACCAGCACACAGTCGGACAGTTGCATGGCATTTCTCAGCCACTGTTCTCACGGACACTATTGCTAGTGCTCGATGCCCTCCTGAAGCACGCAGACGACTACATCTCTCTACCACGCTCGGAGCTGGAAATAACCAACACAAAAGTGGGATTCCATGCACTTGCCGGCATACCGGGTTGCATTGGTGCCATCGACTGCACCCATGTGGAATTGGTCGTCCCACATGCCATGGAGGCCCAGTACCGCAACCGAAAACAATTTCATTCCCTGAATGTACAGATGGTGTGTGACTCCAACAGGATCATTACACATTGTTGTGCCCGATTCCCTGGATCAACCCATGATTCTATGGTCTTGAGGAACTCTACAATACCACGCTACATGGAACGACACGCAGGGAACAGATCCTGGCTACTCGGTGAGTCTCATTACATGCATGATGATGTGGGGTATGTGATGCGGCAATGACCTGCCAGGAAGGGGGGGGGGGTGTGCGTACGTATCAATGGCATTCCACATCATACGTTTCTCGTCCACATACAGGTGATGCTGGATATCCACTGAAGAGATGGCTCCTCACACCAGTCCGGAACCCACGGGACCAGCATGAGGAGGACTACAACCATGCCCACTCACGTACCCGTGTAGTCATTGAACAGGCATTCGGCCTACTGAAGGGTCGTTTCCGCTGCCTCAGCAGGTCTGGCGGGGCACTCCTGTACCGCCATGAGAAGGTTGCAAAGATGGTGATGGCATGTGTCATGCTCCACAACATGTGCGTACGTAGAAATGTGCCCATGCCCCCTGACGCAGAACTGCAAGCACCTGAAGATGGTCATGATGAGGGTGGGGATGTGGCAGCACCTCATGGAGTCTGCGAGGCACCGGAGGGCCGTGACATTCGTCAGCATCTCATTGATGTATGCTTCTAGCACTCACGCCTGGTGGCTGATGCATGGACACGGGACTCGTGGCACTGCGTGTGTCTGGGACATGCACAATATGGACTGTACGCCTATGATGGCCTAGTACACAAAGATCAATGTCCACACTTCTCATCGGTTGATCGTGCACTTTTTATGGCATATGTGACATCATGTTGAACACCCTATCGACCCGCCACCCAAGTGAGCCCAACACACCCCCTCCACCCTCCTACCTCCCCCCCCGAACACCAGTGTCCAAAGATGCTCATTGTCAGTGGGCTGTCGCTATTGCATGCCCCCTCTGCGGGTATCAGGGGCACCCCTGCCTGTGGAGCGCAGGTTCCTTCCAGATCTACGTTGGGGGCTGCCCTGGACGGAACTTGCAACGGATGATGTGTCTGCCTGCTCACGTCCATGCATGTCCCTAAGGGTTTGCGAGAGCTCAGTGAGCACACGGCGCACTGCGGCAAGTTCGGCACATACGTCTTTGGACGTCGCATGCAGTTCCCCCCTCAGGCTCTCGGTGCTACTCTCCATTTGGACTCTCAGGCTATCGGTGCTACTCTCCATTTGGACTCTCAGGCTCTCGGTGCTACTCTCAATTTGTGCCCTTAGCGTCTCTGTACCTCTCTCCATTTCTGCCCTAAGTGTCTCTGTTGATGTTTCTATGTCTGCCTTGGTGCCCCCACATTCATCGGCATGGCCCTTGAGGAGTGTGGCCATTTGCTGCTGTTGGACGATTAACTTGTCGAGGGACTGTTGCCTCTGCTGGGCCATGGCCATTTGCGGTGGTGTCACAGAGGGGCTGTTGTCCTCATGTTGCCTTGCCACAGGGCTTGTGGGGGATGGCCAGTCGTCGTCTTGTGGGTGCCCCTGCGTGGTATCCTCATGTTGTACGGGAGGGGACAGACAGGGGGATTAGGACAGGTCATGGATGGATCTGACCTCGACATCCCCGTCTTCTGTGTCGGAGCATGCTGCCATCAATGGGGTGTCACCTATGGTGCTGCTGCACCAGAGGCAGTGCCTTCTGTGGCATCCATTGGGGGGACCTGTGGTGCTGGTGTTGTGGGCATGCTGGCTGCTGGGGTGCCTGTTGATGTTCCCTCCTCTGTGCTGCCACCTGATTTGTGCTGCTGCCGTGTCTTGATGCGTGCAGCTGAGGTGGAGGGTCTCTGGCCGTTGGTCTTGGCCCTCTTTGCAGGTGTGCTGGTAGGGGTGTCCTGTAGCTCGTCGTTCGGATCGGACCCTGTGGTGGAGTAAAGGAGGGCGAGGGTTATTGATGGGTCAGTGGGAATTGGAATGGCATTGTATCACATGCATTGGGGTGGTGCCTGAGGGTGATTTGGGTCGGGGTCTTGGGGGTGGTTTCATTTGTGTGTGGAGTGAGGGTGCAGTTGTTTGGCAGCCTGCAGTTAGGGTGTGCCTGCTGCACGTGTGGTGCGTGTTTTAGGGGTTTTTAATTAATTATGTATTTATTGTGGGTTTTAACGTGCGCTATCAGGCCGATGTGTGTGGACGTTCTCCTGGACATGTGTTTCTGTTGCACTATGGGGACACATGGTACTTCACATGAATGGACTTTGTGGATTTGGCATTGTTTTATCTGGGCCACCTACCTGAATCTTCGGATGTCTGCACTCCTTTCTCCATCCCTCCGACTCCCTCTATGCTCTCCATTCCGATGGTGGAGGCACAGATTTCTTCCCAGGGGGTCAACTTGATGGGTGATTCAGGACCTCCCCCGGTGGCTGTGGCAATGTTGCGGTTGGCAGAGAGTATGCTGCGGACGCGTATCCGCAGGTCGTCCCATCGCTTGCGGCATTGCTGTGGGGTGCGGGGTGCGGTCCCCACCGCACTTACCCGCTGTGCCACCAGAGCCCATATGGCCTTCTTGTTTGCAAGTGCCGTCCTGGTCATTTGCGTGGAGAAGACGACGGCAGCATTCTCCTGGAGGGTCTCTGTTAGCACGGTGAGTTCCTCACGGGAGAAGTGGACCTGCCGCTTGCGGTCGCACGCTTTCTTCGCTGCTTTTCCCATTATTCTTGGTTTCGCTAGGGTGGTTGGCGGGTTGGGGTGTGTTTCGGGGTAGTGATTTTAGTGGTTGTGTGGTTTTAGTGTATTTATAGGTGTACGCCGGGATGTTTCCCGTTCCGGGCCCATGTTTTAGCTTCCGTTTCCGTATATTTCCGGCCACCGTACTTTCCGGTAGGCGCACACTGCGGTGACCGCTAAGAGGGGTGGCGGTATTGCACCTAGGGCGCCGTACGGCGGCGGTGTGGGCCGTTTTGGGGTCATTTCCGCCATCGCGGACTTTGCACTTCCGCCATGCCGTGGTGCTCGTGCCCGATGGGTCGGAATGGGCCGCACTTTGCTCCTTCGTGCAATGGCGGAAACGCTATTTACGCTGTGTCGCTCCGGTCAGTCGCTTTCCGCCAGGGTCGTAATGAGGGCCAATAACTTTTAATTAAAAGGAAGTAACACCAAGAGGATAGACATGGAGCACAACGATTTTGCATTTCGTTTACTGGGTATGAGCACATATTGCGCTGCCCTCTCCAGAATACTTAGAAAGACATACAAAGAATATGGCAAATTGATGCATTCCACTGCCACTGAGCAAAACCATATATAGTAAGGGTCCATGGGCCTCATTACGACCCTTGCGGAAATGGAAAAATGATGGCGGAAATGCAATACCGCCATCGAACACCGCTCGTTGCGATCATGACCCGTCACCGTAAAGTACGATGCCATTAGCGACACCGCAGTGAACGGCAACGCTAACTGCACCAAGTACGCGCACGCGCGCCTTGCCAAACCGGAATCACCGCCATGGCGCAACGGTACGCGAATTCTGACCCTAGCGGACATGTACTGAACGCCATCAAGCACGTCGTAAAGTACCATTCCGCCATGGCGAGAAATACGGCAACGCGAACCAACCGTAAATGGCCCACTGAGTGCCTGTACTCCACTCCCTGGCCTCATTGCACAACTCCTGGCAGGCGCAATGTACCCACACTATGCAACCAGTGAAATCCACAATTCACCCATGCATGCCAACGTAGAAAAGCATGCAGGGGCTCAAAGCGCCCCGTGAGTGGGCATCCATGTACGGCATGTCACCATAGCCGTACTGACGCAGCACAGGCATGTGAAGGTACAATACATCAAAATGAAAATCAAGAACACATGACACAAAACAACAGTAGTCCCCCATCGCTTGCCACCAGCGCAAGGCAACATCCAAAACAGCATCCTGAGGGGGATTGCACCAGCCCTGTACTCATGCCAGTAAACAAACCAACCATCAGCAGAAGCATGTACCACACAAGTCGGCAGAGTGACTGAGCAGCCAGGCTCATCCCAAGAGGGGCCGATGGGAGCTGCAGGGCACAGATGGCATCAATACAGAAGCTATTCCAATGGACATGACCCCAGTCCCCCTCCAACAAACGCACGCAAACACAGTCACCTGTGACCAGCCACATCCTGAACAACCCATCATTCCACCAATCGACCTGGCTGACAGGCACCAGTCGGCCAAAAGCCAATCCCCCGCCCCTGAACAGCACATCATGTAAACAGTCACAATGGCAGCCCCTATCCGTGACCATACTGTGCTACGTAGGCAAACGCGGCCAGTACTGTACCACACAACTCAACTCAGAAGGCGGAACACAATGCAGATCATCACGCAATACATACCGCCACAAAGCGAAAATCGCCACATCACCTGCAAAGAACAACGCAACACGACAAATATCGGAATACAATTTAAATGCACATCCAAATGACAAAGGCCCCACAGCAATTTGCAAAATACCACCAAAACAACCATCATCACCGAGGGCTGCATCTGCAATAATTGACCGGCTTCCACTTGTGTGACGCCCTGTACCATCATGGCACACAGGGCCTACATCAACGTTCCAAAAGGCAACATGGAAGCGGCAAGAACCGCAGGTCCGTCCCATGAGGCAGGCACTAGTCGAGCTGAAAGGCCGAAATGTTGCACCTAGCCACCAGTACAGCGTAAGGGCATGTGGCCCATTGGCGATCGTCCCATAAGATCGAAATGGTGCTCCACTGATTCACCCGAAGCTGCAGGAGTCGAGAGTAAAAACCATCTGGAGGAGTGGCGTAGAGATGGCATCTGCAATAGGGCAGGAGATACCTGTCACCCAAAAGAAACACAAATTAACCGATTGCATTACGGGACTCATGATGCATTACAATCTTCATTCAACACACCAAATCCACACCCATATGCATGCTAGCCCACTCCAAAGGAATATACACACCCCTAAATCAGTATCGAATCATAACGAAACCAATCGAGCTAAATACACCATTGTCAACGTCGGTTACTGTGCATGCGTCCGTCAAGATAGAACCCATGACATGGGATTAGTAACGTGCCTAGACACAAGTGTATGAAGGCGCGTCGAGACAGGGAGGATCCGACAAGGGCAGATAGACGTATGTCCCACTATGGCAGCCTTGCATCACATAACGCAGGGGAAGGGGAGTGAATCAAAAAACCCATGTACATGGCAGACCCTAAACGGAATCATCAGTCCATGCATCCACACATCATTCCCTCATCCCGCAATGAAAACGCATGAATATTCACTCACATAATATGTGAAACTTCCATCGCGTCTGTGCGTAATGCAGTCCGCAAAAACCACTGTGCCCCTGGCCGGATCTGTAGTGTTGTGAAGCAAGATGGATTTGGGAACGTCCTGCCTTATCGTCCACTACGCTGTTGCGCATCCCATTCAATTCATATCATTCATTGCCTGCTCGTTATGGGCCATGTCCCAAGGACATTCTACAATAGAACGTTACATTTCCAGCCAGACCTGTGGGCGTATCCTCGCCGCTACTTCAAAACCCAAAATGCTGGCCTTCGAATTCCTCACTTGCAACATTACGTCGAAAAGGCTTCTGTGAACGCTTGCATTCACAATTACATCAATGTAGTGCGGCTGTGTGTCATGATGCTAACTGGCTGCAATCACAAATGGCACGCCACGCCCGTCGGTGAAGTACGTTACTGTGCTGCATGAGGGTCGGCCATCGATCGAGCCCTACATACCACTGACTCTTCACAGGTATGTAAGCGGCTGCAATCATAGCATGTGTAACAATGGGAGCATAGCATGAAAATCAGTCAAAGTACATCACACTGCCATCGGGATTTGATACATGATTCCAATCCCAAGATGCCATGCGGCCAAATGCAGCCTTACGTGCGGGACGTGCTCGGCCAGAAGGGATTGCATCTGCCACAGATTCATTCAATCAGCACAGGTGGAGGCCATACAGGCCGACAGCACATATATTGCAGACCCAAACCCCTCCCACAACCACTCCCACTCCAAAATGCTACCGGCAGGACTAGCGATGTTGGGCCTGGGGTACCAGATAGCACTGCAAGTGCTACAACTACAAGAAGACGACGAACAACAACAGGTACAACAACCGGGCGCACAGGGGAGACGGAGGAGAAGGAGGAGGAGGAGGGCAAGGCAGGGTCAGCAAGGCCCACAAGCACTGCCACTACCACCACGCAGGCGGCCCGCAATCCCACGCCTCCGAGCCGATCCGTTCAACCTCACTGCTGAGCAGATCCACACCCTCTACCGTTTGGACCGGGACACCATAATCGCCATTGTGGACATGACACATGCTGACCTCGTGAGCATGATAGATAGCCCAACCGCCATCCCACCCCTACTGAAGGTGGTGTCTGCACTCCACTTCCTGGCCACAGGCACCTACCAGCACACAGTGGGACAGTTGCATGGCATTTCACAGCCACTGTTCTCACGGACACTCTTCCAAGTGCACGATGCCCTCCTGAAGCACGCCGACGACCACATCACACTACCACGCACGTACCAGGAGATTACCAACGCTAAAGTGGGATTCCATGCACTTGGCGGCATCCCGGGTTGCATTGGTGCCATCGACTGCACCCATGTTGAATTGGTTGTCCCACATGCCATGGAGGTCCAGTACCGCAACCGGAAACAATTTCATTCAATCAATGTGCAAATGGTGTGTGACTCCAACAAGATATTTACGCATTGTTGTGCCAGATTTCCTGGATCTACCCATGATTCTATGGTCCTGAGGAACACAAGAATACCACGCTACATGGAGCGACACGCAGGGCACAGATCCTGGCTACTCGGTGAGTCTCATTCCATGCATGACATCGTGGCCCATTTGATGCGTCAATGACCTTGCAGGGGGGGGGGGGCTACTTAGCACTATCATTCCACTGACACCCTTTATTCGTCTCATACAGGTGATGCCGGGTATCCACTGAAGAGATGGCTCCTTACACCAATCCGGAACCCACAGAACGAGCATGAGGAGGACTACAACCATGCCCACTCACGTACCCGTGTGGTCATTGAACAGGCATTCGGCCTACTGAAGGCTCGTTTCCGCAGCCTCAGCAGGTCTGGCGGGGCACTCATGTACAGCCATGAGAAGGTTTCTAAGATGGTCATGGCATGTGTCATGCTGCACAACATGTGCATACGTAGGAATGTGCCCATGCCCCCTGACGCTGTACTGCATGCACCTGAAGATGATGATGATGATGAGGGTGGGGATGTGGAGGCACCTCAAGGAGTCCATGAGGCACAGGATGTACGTGCAAACCGACAGAGCATCATAGATGCATGCTTCTAGCAACCACGCATGGTGCCTATTACACGGAAAGGGGACCTGTGGCACTGTGTGTGTGTAGTACAGGCACATTGTGGACTGTACGCCTATGAAGGCCTCGTACGCAAATATCAATGTCCACACATGTCATTGGATGATAATGAGGTGCTGTATTGTTAATGTGATTTGATTTATACACCCTATGGACCCGCCACCCAGTGAAGCCCAACACACCCCCTCCACCCTACTACCTCCCCCCCCAACACCAGTGTCCAAATATGCATGCTGTCCGTGGGTAGACGCTATTGCAAGCCCCCTCTACGGGTATCAGGGGCACCCCTGCCCGTGGAGCGCAGGTTCCTGCCAGATCTGCGTTGGGGGCTGCCCTGGACGGAACTTGCCACGGATGATGTCTCTGCCTGCTCGCGTCCATGCATGTCTCTGAGGGTTTGTGAGAGCTCCGAGAGCACACGGCGCACAGCAGCAAGTTCAGCACAAACGTCTTTGGACGTCGCATGCAGTTCCCCCCTCAGGCTCTCGGTGCTTTTCTCCATTTGTGCTCTCAGGCTCTCGGTGCTTCTCTCCATTTCTCCCCTGAGGCTCTCACTACTTTTCTCTATTTGTGCCCTGAGTGTCTCGGTGGATGTTTCCATGGCTGCCCTGGAACCCCCGCATTCATTTGCATGGTCCTTGAGTAGCGTGGACGCTTCCTGCTGTTGCTCGATCAGCAGGTCGAGGGACTGTTGCCTCTGCTGGGCCATGGACATTTGCGGTGGTGTGACAGGGGGGCTGCTCAACACATGTTGCCTTGGCACAGGACTTGTGGGGGTTGGCCAGTCGTCGTCTTCAGGGTGCCCCTGCGTGGTTTCGTCATGGTGTAGGGGATGGAACATGCAGGGGGATTGGGAAAGGTCATGGATGGTACCTACGTCGCCAGCACTGTTTTCCGTGTCGGAGCATGCTGGCATGACAGCTGTGTCACCTATGGTGCTGCTACCACCAGAGGCAGTGCCATCAGATACGTTCTTTGGGGGGACCTGTGGTGCTGGGGTTGTGGACTTGCTGGCTGCTGGGGTGCCTGTTGCAGTCCCCTCCAGTGTGCTGCCACTTGATTCCTGCTGCTGCCGTGTCTTGATCCTTGCACCTGAGGTGGAGGCTCTTGGGACGTTGGTCCTGGCCCTCTTTGCAGGCGTGCTGGTAGGGGTGTCCTGCAGCTCGTCGTTGGTGTCGGACCCTGTGGTGGAGTAAAGAGGGGCGAGCGTTAGTTATGGGTCTGTCGGATTTGGAATGGCAACGTATCAAATGCATTGGGGTGGTACATGAGGCTGATTTGGGACTGGGCCTTGGAGGTGGTCTCATTTTCGTGTGGATTGAGGATGCATTCATTTGGCTGCATGCAGTTAGGGGGTGCATGCTGCACATGTAGGGGTTGTTTATGGCTTCTTGATTGATTTGTTTGTTCATTCTGACTTTTAGAGGGCGCTGTCAGGGCAAAGTATGTATTGCACTATGGGGTCACATGGTACTGCACATGTTCGTGGTTTGTGGATTTCGCATTGTTTCTCTTGGCCAACCTACCTGATTCTCCGGATGTCGGCACTCCTTTCTCCATCCCTCCGACTCCCTCTATGCTCTCCATTCCTATGGTGGAGGCGCAGATTTCCTCCCAGGGGGTCAACTTGATGGGCGACTCTGAACCCCCCCCGGTAGCTGTGGCGATGTTCCTGTTCGCAGAAAGTATGCTGCGTACGCGGATCCGCAGGTCGTCCCACCGCTTGCGACATTGCTGTGGCGTGCGGGGTGTTGTCCCCACCGCACTTACGCGCTGTGCCACCAGGGCCCATATGGCCTTCTTGTTGGCAAGGGCCGTCCTGGTCATTTGACTGGAGAAGACGACGGCGGAATTTTCCTGGAGGGTCTCGGTGAGCAGGGTCAGTTCCTCTCGGGAGAAGTGTACCTGCCGCTTGCGGTCACACGCTTTCTTGGCTACCTTTCCCATATTTATTTTTTTAACTGGGGTTGCTAACGGGTTGGGATGTGTGTCAGGGTCGGATTTTTTATGGTTGTGTTGGGATTCGGATTTTATAGTTGTGCGGCGTGCTGTTTCCCGTTCCGGCCACATGCTTTTACTTCCGTTTCCGTATATTTACGGTGGCCGTAATTTGCGGTGCACGCTCGTTACGGTGACCGCTCATTACGGTGACCGCTAAGATGGGTGGCGGTATTGCACCTGGTGCAGCGTACGGCGGCGGTAAGGGCCGTTTTGGGGTCATTTCCGCCATCGCAGCCTTTCGGATTCCGCCATGGCGTAATGCTCGTGCCCGATGGGTCGTGATTGGCCGCACTTTGCTCCTTCGTGCAATGGCGGAAACGCTATTTACGCTGTTGCGGTCCGGTCAGTCACTTTCCGCCAGGGTCGTAATGAGGCCCCATGTCTGCATTTCACTTTCCTATTTGTGCATGCAATGTTTTTTTTATTTTAAAGCATCTTATATGTTACAATTAATTAAATGAACATGGGTGCCCTACCTATGTGTAGCACTTTCCTTTTAATAGGTTAAAGCGCACTTTAAACAGATTCGACTTCAGGGAAAGAGAGAGCATCTGCAGATTCATTGGATTTGCAACATCCAGCCAGTAGCTTACCAAGAGATCCTCGAAAAAATGATTCAGCATTAAATGTAGAGACCTGGAAAGGATTAGGATTTGGGTTCTAATTTGCAAACAGGTCTTGTCTATGGATTTAGATTTGGCAATTCCCCTTTATGGATTTGTTTAAAGCCTGTATTAATCACTCAACCTAAATGGCTGGCGATGTGTGTTTGCCTGATGAAACCTGGAGCATCTTGTTTATCACATAATTGAATGCAAAAGGAAGAGACGACACAATTCAACTACATGTCATGTCAGCACGCGCTTCATTTATATATGTATATCTCAATTGCCAATCAGCTGCACTTTAGTAGTAATAACAATATAAATGCACTTAATGCAGGTATGCTCCCATTTCTAAGCGCCTTAATTTGTAATTTGTAAATTGTAATTGTTTATTTAAAGCACTTATACAGAAGTGAAGTGCTTCAAAGCGCAATAACGTGTTTCATATCCATTCACACGGCGCTGTGCTTCTGATCATGCTCTGGATACCGGACATTTACTGCTAGAACTGTTCTTCTTAATAATGAGGACTGTTCTTCTTAATAATGAGGAGGAAGAGCACAGAAGCATTGGTGATACCAGCAAGCATTTACAGAGGGTCGACATCGCCCATTCAAGCAAGAAAGGGGGTCCGGGACCTAGATTATCAAACGTTGCCCTTGTGCAAAGAAATGGGACAGATGATGCTAGCACCAAATGTGCTACTTTGATACTAAGGAATGGCAGGTACAGGTGTTGCCATGACCCATACTACCTACAAATATTTTCACTTACGCAAAAATCAAGCGTGCTGTTTTATTTAGTATGTTTGTTGCGTAATATTAAAGGATATCCAGTAAACAAATGTCTTTTTATTTTACGCAACAACCCTAACAAACTGCCTGATTCGTGTTTGCCCCGGAGCAAATGTTTTGAGATAATACAGATTGTAACAAAACCTGTTTGATCTAAACAGTTACTCAATTATTAACACTTTAAATGTTCAGTAATCTGGCCCCTGGTGAAAGAAACCCCTGACATGGATATTATGGATCGAAACATAGGTAATCTCAACACTGATGTAAATCATTTTAGTTGGCATGTAAATCATTTTAGTCTGCATGGGAGTGAAAGGAGTCAATTCATCCCAACAAAAGGGCTCAGGAAGGTAGGGGGAGCGAGACCTGGAATATGAACAAATATTTCCTGGCATCTGAATGGAAAAAAGGGGGATGCTTACAATGTAATACATTGATTGGTCTGCCACCAGGCAGATGACCTGCTGATTATCTAGTGCTGATTTGCTTGTAAATAAAGTTGTGGCCTTTACATTTTCCACAAAGAATGTGTCTTTTGGTTCATGTTTACCATCATCACGGTGGGCGGGGGATGGTGAAAGAGATGACGGAATTAGGAGGAAGAAGATCATATAAAGAGGGGAGGAGCCGGGCGGTGCACGACTTTCCACATTAGTTGCTTGGCATTTCAGTGCTGGGTTGTAACAGGCTGCTCTATAAATGGACAGTTTCTCTTCTGGGACAGGATTGCAATGCATTCTTGATCGTGTGGCCTATAATCAAATTTCCCAACATCTTGACTTGACTTATATCCCATCCTTAATGCTCGCACCTCAGGTTTCCAAAAGGGCTTTAGCACAATCACCGCCCTATTGGAGTTAAAATCACGACTTCTGGAACAAATGGATAAGGGTTCTGACTACATGCTTATGCTCCTAAACCTGTCAGCCGCATTCAATTTGGCAGATCACGCGATCTTGGCTTAGAGGCTAGCGGAAGTAGCTAATTTCTCGCCAGAGGCAGTTCAATGGACCATTTTGTTTCTAAATAATTGAATCAGCTGTGTCTTTATAGAGGAGGCAGCAGCTGATCATGAATTGGTGTTGTTTGTAGTTCCTCAGGAGGCCTGCCTCTCCCCCTGTATTTATAACATCTATACTACTCCTTTCTGGGAGTTTCTTCTCTAGTAGAAAAATGGATGATTGAAAACAACCTCCGCCTTAACAGGAACAAAACTGAACTAATGATAGTTGGTACGCAAACCATGATCAAGAAGCTGGGACCACATTATTCGGAATTTCACCTAGGCGATGTGATCATCAAACCACAGAAGAAAGTGAAGACCTTAGGTGTGGTGTTGGATCAGCACTTAGATATGAAAGCTCACATATCAGTACCAGCAAAGTTGCCATTAACAGACTTCAAGTTGTGCGAAGAGTGATTGGATTAACCCGCCGCAACCATGTATCACAAGCAAAGAGGTCTTTGCACTGGCTCCCCGTAGCCTCTCAAATTCACTTTCGGTTATTGACAATAACCATGACATGTAGATTAGGCTCAATGACGAAGTACTTACAAGATCTGATTTCTAACAAGTCAAATAACTGGTCTCTTATGTCTAGCCGTCAGAACCTAATGACTATACCTAGAAGCAAGTCTAAGAAGATGGATAAAGGAGCCTTTTCTATTGCAGCCCTTATGGCCTGGAATGCTCATCCCCCAGACCTTCGGGATCAAGTATTGTTCAATAGCTTTAAGAAAAAACTGAAGACTTGGCTATTTTCATAGACCCATGCTGATCTTGGCTGCCTGTTTCGCCTCTTAATTAGGATCCTTTTTTTCTGTTTTATGTTGTTGTTTGTTTTTTTGCATCTGCGCCCTAATGCCTAAAGGTTTATGGCTGCGCATTCTAAATGTCGTAAAGTACAGTAAAGTAAAGTAAAGTATAGTTATTGGGTGGGCAGCATCCCCGAGAAGATGTTAATATACCTTGTCCATTATCAGTACTGACTATCATACGTTTGGAAGACATTTTATTTAACACCAACTGTTTATATGGACAGGCACAGGGAACTAAATGTAGATAGCAACAATTGAGTGAGGAAGTTTGCTAAGTTAAAAAGAGCTACATTTCCCCTTTAAACCATCTAGAGAAAGAGGCATTATTCAACATCCTTTCACACCTCATGACAGGAAAGAGAGGCAGGATGAAGAGCATCTAATAGAATTAGATTACAAGCCAAGGCTATTGCTACAGGAGTTTAGAGAGCAACGTACCATGAAAATTGTAGGTGTACTCCAGTGTAGTGGTGGTCAGCCCTCATTATAGGATGGCGTTAGCCACCCTATAGTTAAGGTGGTACCTATGAGTCATATGAAACCCAAACATTCTTTTGCTAAGAACTTTTGACTTGCAGGGTGAATTTGGCTGATATTTTTCAACAACATGTTTGTCACGGGCCTCATTTACCTGGACATTGTAGTAAAGCTTATTTTACAAAGGTCATGGTTAGTGGGCCCCAAAGACACCTATTGGTGCAACAAGTACCAAGAGCAAGGCCAAGGGCGAAGGCCAATGAGAGTAGGCACCAAAGAAACATATTGGTGCATGGGCCTGCGAAAAGAAACATGCATGCATGGCAGCTTACTTCTGCTGCTCTATTGCATCCAACAGGCTAGGCCTTCAACACACACACTGCAACATAATGGCACCATGCATTTCACCATATCAACTATGCCAATCCACATACACTTCACTACCACTGGCACTCCTACCCAATGTACGCACGCATCCACCAATCACATTCTGAACCTGCTCACTGTGCTTAGAGAGGCTCAGCTTCTGATGATGCCTAACAAGGCTGAAACACGTGTATGGGGTTGTTGATGGTACTCTTGTTCAGAGAGGAATTGCCATAGCATTTCGGTGCTGGACTGCCCTTGTGGGCGGGACAAAGACTGATGTGCAAATGGATATTTCCCATCTGTGAAGGTACAGTGAGCAAAAAGCAATGGCTGCGAACTCTCAATGTGGTTAATAACCACTGAACAGGTTATCATGCCTTGTTCTTTCGAGAGAGGGGCGCCTGCTACCTTTTTTGTATTTTTGAAAGGAACTTGGGGTTGGTCACCCTAGGCTACCTGGGGGCAACCAGACGTGGACTCCCTGCTCACTGTGCTTAGAGAGGCTCAGCTTCACCTCACTGATGATGCCCAACAAGGCTGAAACACGTTTATGGGGTTGTTGATGGTACTCTTGTTCAGAGAGGAATTGCCATAGCTTTTCGGTGCTGGACTGCCCTTGTGGGCGGGACAAAGACTGATGTGCAAATGGATATTTCCCATCTGTGAAGGTACAGTGAGCAAAAAGCAATGGCTGCAAACTCTCAATGTGGTTAATAACCACTGAACAGGTTATCATGCCTTGTTCTTTCGAGAGAGGGGCGCCTGCTACCTTTTTTGTACCCTATCTACATCACTATGCACCCACAGCATACCTTACACCTCACCACAGGCCGCACACTGCATTCTATAATCCTGATCGGGGTACTTACTATATACCTCAGCGAACCTTGGTTCTTACCCTCTCAACCCACCCGAATTGAGAGACCAATCCTCATTATGCTGTCGTTACACGCTTACTCAGGACATAACATGTCACTCAATCTGAGAGAACAATCACATAACGCCATATTGCCTACTACCGTGCAGTCACGTAACAACTCCACACTGGCCTCCTTATCACCCTCTAGCAACCCATACCTTAATGCACCAGCAATTTGGATAGAACACTTTGCCTCTAAACCTACTCCTAACCATCCATGTACCTTATCTGTAAGGAACTTCAGACTCGGCTGTAGACTTACTTGCACAGCCCATCACCTTCCAACCCACACCACGCCCCTTAACACCACACTGCCCCCCTCATCCGACACTACTACTGCTCTGTCTACTGGTATGAAGAACATCAAATCTACACCCAGTGCACACACACCTAAGGAAACTCTGATCAAGGGCGCACTGATCAACGCCAGGTCCTTTCCATGCTGGATATCGCTAACTTGATCACAATGGGTGACCTGGACTTCCTCGCCATCACAGAAACCTGGCACGCAGCATCTGAACCACTACTATCTCTGGCCATTCCTACAGGTTATTCCATCATTAGAAAAGAATGCACCTCTAGTCAAACTAAAGGAGGCGATATCGCCTTCATCCACAAAAAGTCCATCAGCCTCAGAATCACTCCTAACCTTCAGTTCCCTTCAGCTGAGTTACTATCAGTGAAACTCGCTACCTCTCCCAACCAAATCATTACACTACACCTTATCTACAGGCCTCCAGGACCTGCCTCTACGTTCGCGCAAGACATCACCTCCATCATAGCAGACAAAACTAAAACTAATTCTCAAATTGTCTTACTATGGGACTTTAACCTTGATTTACAAGATCAGCTTTGGATATCGCCAACACTCTGTCTATCCTTGGCTTCACCCACCACATCATGCAACCTACCCACAACAAGGACAGAACTCTTGACTGGTTAGTTGAATTAAACTGCAACATCAATATAGAAACCAACTAACAATGTGCATGGACTGACCACCATCTGATCACTTTTACCATCTCAGCTAATGACCACTGTGTTAGACAAGACATCATGCCTGCTATTTGGACAAGAAATAAGAGGGAACCTGTGAAAAACTGCTCCCTCTCCTCCTCACAACGCTTCACAAATTGTCATCATCATGTACTGACCCTACAGTCCTGGTGGACACATTTAAACAGACTATGCTGAAAGCTCTGGACTCTAATGCACCTGTCATATCCAGAAAACCCAAACCGCGTGCCCACCTCAACTCTTGGTTTACACCAAATCTGAGAGCCCGCTGGAAAAGTAACCCCACTGATACTAACAATGCCAGCCTCTTCTTAGCAGCCTTGAACTATAAAAGTGCCATCCTCCAGGTAAAACAAGACTCTTACAATGAGTGTATCTTACAAGCTGAATTCAACACCAAGGAGCTGTTCATGATACTAAAAGAACTGTAAACGCCTTCAGCCCTGTTGGACACCTGTACTAAAGAGAGCACTTGGTGCGCCAACATTCAGAAAGCGCTCCTTTCGAAAAATAGCCACACTCCAAACCAAAATCAACGACAATAAAATAAGCCTCCAAACTGACCCACTCATCAACTTCCCACATAGCTTCTCCACACCCAGCACTCACACCATTAAACCTTTTAGTTTCACGCCTCTAAGTACCACAGAGGTCAAAAGCATTATCAATATGCTTAAACCATCTAACTGCAAGGGTGACTGCTGTCCAGCTCCCATTATTAAGGAAGCTTCACATGAACTAACGCCTTTTATCACTGCTTTCATCAATTCCTCTTTCAATACAGGCAGTGCCCCAGACAACCTGAAGGCTGCTGGGGTTATCCCCCTGCTAAAAAAGCCATCTCTCGAGACTAGAATACCCACAAACTATAGGCCAATAACTACTGTGCCTTTTTTGCTTGAAATCCTAGACCGTGCAGCTTATTTGCAGATCCAAAACTACCTGGAATCTAATAAACTTTTGGGCCTTAGACAATCGAGCTTCCAGCCTAAACACAGAATGGAAACACTCTCATTGACCTAAAAACTCAAATTGAAGACATCAAAGACAAGGGAAAGCTAGCTTTACTACTCTTAATTGACTCATCGGTAGTGTTTGACTTGGTCAACCACCAAATCCTTTGCCATCACCTCAAACAGACTGCACACTTCTCAGACAAAGCCACCACGTGGATCAGATCCTTTCTAGATAATAGGTCCATGAGGGTCTTCTCACCTTCCGTGTCAGCTGAACCCTCACCAGTCCCTTGTGGGGTCTCCCAAGGATTGTGTGTGTCCCCGACACTATATCATGTGTTTACAAAACCCCTGTTGATATCTTAGATTATCTGGGTGTCACTTACACGAACTACGCCAATGACACCCAGACACTCATTCCCATCACGGAAGACCACACTCCTGACACCAATGCCATTAATGTCATCTACCAGGTCATCCAGGCTTGGATGGCCCAACACGAACTGTGTCTTAATGTTGAAAAGATGGAGCCCGTCATCCTGGGCTCTCATTTCAGACTCAACAGACTTGTTTCCTCTTTTAAAGCTGTCGTCATCGATGGTAATACCATTAAAGTATCCAATGTTACCAAAACCCTAGGTATCTACCTTAACTCTATGTTATCGCTAGCCAGACAAACTAATGCTGTAATCTCAGCCTCCGCTTACACCTGTAAGCTCATTACAGCTTGCCGCCCCTTCTTCACCATGGCCAACTGCACTACATTGGCTAGAACTCTGATTATGTCGAAAATTGACAACTGCAATATCCTCTATTTAGGAACTAATCAACATAACCTCAAGAAGCTCCAAGTTACTCAGAACAATGCCATTAGAGCTGCCCTAAACATCCCATAGAATCAGCATATTTCAGACACAAGACGGAGTCTACATTGGCTCTCAGTAGCTCAAAGAGTCTCTCTGAAAACACTTGCACTAATCACAATGTTTCCATTAAATAATGCCACGAGACAGCCTACATGTCACACCTCCTTTATTCCATATCTTAACTGAACTCCATTCATTCCATTTCTCTCCAAGCTCTATTCACAATACATTCTACATTCTATTAAGTTACAACACCTCCACCCTGCTTATCATAGAAGTTCACTCTTTCCATCGGCCTGACAGGATCACCTCTACATTTGCTCATTGAGGTGTAAGGGCCTGCGTATAGTCCTTTGCGGGCGACCACTACCATGCAAACAAGGTGGCGTATGTCCAGAATCTTTAAGTGATAGGGGACGAACAGACTCTTCATATCTCCTTTCCACATGCAGCTCTCTATTTGAGTCATCCTGTGACATGAGACCAACAGGTTCTTCATTTCTCCCTTCTTCAGATATTTCTCCTTACGATTCATCTTGGACCATTGCATGGAAGAGCAAAGTATCCCCGGTTACTACGTCATCATTTTTCACAACATTTACTATGGGCCTTTGAAAGCCCTATTCATGAATGATTCTGACTCATGTCTGGATCCCATCTTCCTTTGTTGTTTCTGCCTGCACCAACCAGATTCGCTTTCACTCACTGGCACCTGAGTTCCTTCAATTCTTCTCTTGCGAGTTATTCAATGTACATCGGCCTGCAGCCTTCTCCCTTCCATGTCCACGTCCAAATCTATGCCCCCCCTCCCATTTTCAGAATGCTTTGTAACTAGATTCTCTCTTAGGTTTGTTTCTATTGCTTTGACATGTCCCAGCTGTGACTGATGTGTTTCCATATATCTACTAGCACTGGTTTGCATATTCCCTTGCTCCCAGTATGATCTCGCCTTAGGAAAGCTTACTGTGCTACACCTCTTCATCCTTGGCCTCCATATTGTCAGTAATGAGACTCCAGCCTTGCACATGACCCAAAAGTGATTTTTCTGTCCACATTCCACACATTTCCGACCAAAAGCTGGACATCTGCCTCTATGTTGCCAGGTGAACAGATTTGAACCTCAGGATTGCCTCTGTCCATGACCAGTATTCAACTCATTTTTGTTTTCCATGTTGGCCACTTGCTTTTCAGTTCTTTCATATACCTGTGCCAACTCCAGGACTTCTTTTAATGGGAGCGATACTCTCAGAAGATGCCTCCATAGTTGTGATGACGTACACCCTTCAATTATTCTCAGCCTAATAGCCTCATCATCATTAAAGCTTGCAAATTCACAATATTTTGGCTTTCTCTTTAACCGTAATGCAAATTGGTTCATATGGACTCTGTGTGCACTGGTTAAAGGCATACCTTTCATAATCCTGATTGGGAGAGACCACCAGATGTTTACCAACAGCAGAAATCAATTGTTGATACGTTGCTCTTTCTTGAGCCGGAATGCTCATCACCACATTTTTCACTTCCTTCCCTACCGAATTAAAGAATAAGTCCATTTTGTTTGCGGCATCCTGGTTTCCTGCTGCTCTCAAAAAGACCTTGAATTCCGCTATCGATTCCTGCCACCATTGCCCTTGATCTTCATGTGGCTCAAGTACAAATGGGCCCGGACGCTGCAAGTAGTTCACCGGAATCACAATGTTCTGGGCTGTTCTTGTATCCCCACTTATGTTATTTAGGAATATGGTTACCTTCTGACAGTCACTTCATTCTTTTATTATACAAGCAACTACCTACCCATGCACCAGGATAATTAATGACCTCTTTCCACCAGGCATTAAAGTGCAGGTTGCTGTATGTATCTGGGCGTGGATGCAATTGGTAGATAGTCTTTTTTTCTCTTCGCATTTTGGCCTCTATGTGGACACCGTTTATTAGTTTCCTTGCACTGAAATATTACACCGTCATTGGCTGTGCTGTGTTACATTTGTGGTAACCTCACTGCCGTGAGACTATTCTTGCCCCACTGTCATTGTGCATGCTACAAGAAACAGGGATATTCTATTGTAATGTTTTAGGGTCAGGCCTCTCTGTTAGGTTTCAAAGATTCTTTATGACTTATTCTTTATTCTTTATGTTTATGTACTTTCTGTCCCTTCGCCACTATTCTTTAATTCAACTCTTCACTGTTATCTTTCTTGTCACAATTGTTGCAGCATGTTATCATGCATTTTCTCTAACATTAGTTCCAGGTTTGAATAGGCACATGAGTTTAATTGGTCTTAGAGCTCACTATCACACAGAGTTTACGTAATTTCGCTTGTGGCACAGTTCCTCCAAATGTATCATTGCTCAATAATTGACAATGGAACATGTTTGCATGGGCACTGAAAAATGTTCCCCTGTTCCGTAGTTATGGTGATTATGTTGAAATAATTCTGCAGCAAATGCTTGTGCTAACAGTACATAAGTGCAGTATAGTATTTCACTTGTGATATTTGCTCCTCTATCACGTACTGATGGTAGTCTTTTTTTTTTGTTGCCGCCAACCGATTATGTGTGAATACTGATGAAGCACAGGGTATCTTTCATAGCATTTGCCATGCTGCACTGAAGATTGTTTCCAGTTGTACTTGAACACATTATGGCAATGTCTACAAGGAAATAGAATTTGTTATCTACCTGCAGCTATTTGACTGTTTGTTTGTGGAGTCTGTATTTTCACATTTATTGACACTATCCTCAAGCTGTGCTGTGTGGGTATGAATTTACTTTGCATATCCAGGCCAGTTCAGTTCTTTGTCTTTCCTTTGTTTTACTTTGTTTTATGTCCGTTGTAATTATTTGGCACTCTTAGCTTCATTCAGCGTGTGACGTTGCGAATGCCATCAACGTTGTGAATTATCAGCATTCATCATGCTTTCATTACATTCCCTTTCGTTTTGTTTCATTCCGTATTTACTTCTTTTGTCATGCCAACTTAATTTATCTCAGTCTTGCAATATATGGCATGCTCTCCACGCACCTACTCATTCGTTTTTATCTTTTTACTTGCATGTCCATCACATATAATATGTATGACCATGTGATGCGCTGTAATTGTTTCTTTATGTCAGTAATGCAACCATATTTGTAATAGCATTCCGTTCCTCTTTGTCGCGTTGTTATGTCAACAATTGTACACAACACCAGTTATTCAACCCAAAATGGCTGCACGTTTCCTCACACACTTCGGTCCTTTCCTCAAATGTCTTTGGACTTCATGTCGTAGCCACCGCAGCGTTGTGATTTCATCATGGCGTTGTCACTGTTCCCTTTACGAGTCAGTGTGTATTTTTCAAATTATTTTAAAAACTGCCCATCTTCATAAATGTTCATCACCTACTGCCTCACATATAATGTTTTTGTTTCAATTACGCATTTAGCAGTTATCTATTATTATCCCTTCAACTTTCAACTTACTACGCAACGCATCTTGCAGCATTGTTGTTTGTTTCCATTTCTTTTTAATTCCACAAGGTCCATAGCCATCCTTATATTGTCATTGTTCTCATTAGTTCCTTTGCTATCTCGTTATTATTGTAAAGTTTTCATTTGGAAACCTTCTCTTTCTTTCTCCTTTCTCTTTCTCCCGACACAATCAGCGACCCTCACAGGCTGGTCCAGGGCATCCTCGTTCATCCTCTTCGATGTCTTACTTTCATTTCAACTGCCTATTTCTCACGACAGCCTGCCAGCAATCTTCATCTTCACATATCCATGTATGTATGCCAGAGCCCAAAGTCATGACAGTTGCTTATCGATCCATGGTCCTGTGCCTCCTTTCAATTTATGTTTTCTCTCCTTCTGTTCACACATTAGCAATCTTTGTACTTCAGTTGAACTCATAGGTCAGTCACTAGCTTGTCGTCAATTGTTGTGTACCTTGTTACACAATTATAATCACCTTGTGTCCATTAAATAATGCCAGGAGACAACCTTCATGTCTCACCTCCTTTATTCCATATCTTAACTGAACTCCCTTCATTCTATTCCTCCCCAAGCTCTATTCACAATACATTCTACATTCTACTCAGTCACAACAATAACCTCAACAAGCTCCAAGTTACTCAGAACAATGCCATTAGAGCTGCCCTAAACATCCCTAGGAATCAGCATATTTCAGACACAAGGCAGAGTCTAAATTGGCTCTCAGTATCTCAAAGAGTCTCTCTGAAAACACTTGCACTGACACATAAGTGCCTTGCCAACCAAGCACCCAGCAACTTGGCTTCTCGCTTCACCAACCACACAACCAACTGCCCTCTAAGAGCTGCCCAGGCACACTGTCTATCCATACCCAGATACAAGCTACAGAAATCAGGTGGTTCAAGTTTCCCAGTCCTTGAAATGTCACTTTGGAATTCACTGCCCAACCCTATCAGAGCTGAACCTTCATTCCACGCCTTTAAGAGTAAGGCTGAAGCCTGGCTACTACGCAAGAGCCTCCTAGCTTTACTAGGTCCTAATCAGCCCTGCCTGCCAATATATTCTGCTCAGATGCTTCCTCTGACCATTTTCTGTTGTAAATACCATGCACATTTGTAATCCTGTAATTACTTGTATGATTCTTTCTGTATGCATATATGTTGACTCTGGTCTCTATACCTGCACTGTCCCTTACTCTTGTAAGTTCCTAGTAGCAATATATGTCGCTGCCACCATGCATACCTAATCGCCTTTTATTCACCTTGTAATTATTTTGTATATTCTTTGTTCTCTGTCTGTAAGTAATTTATGATCTTATTGTATCGCTCTCTTCTATGTATAATATGTAACTGCAACCTCAAGAAATGCACCAAGATTCATCTGGGCCAGGTGCGCTACATAAATAAATAAAATACAAAATACAAATACAAAATACAAAGCTCTTCCACACCCTCACAGGCACTCACCAAGTGCCCCCTCCTCTTCCCATGGTCCCCCACACCTCTCAGGTTCTTTCCCCCTCCCTAGCCCTCTCCCGTCACCCCTATCACTCGTAATTTTGTGTGACACACTTTCATTCCCGCTCGCATCTTCCGTTGCAGCTGCAGATGTAACCACGGTAAAACGCAGGTTATGCAAGAACAGGCGAAGTATAACTCTGTCTGTCCCATGACCACCCCCAACTCCCCAATTTCACATGCCCCTCCCCACCTCCTACCTGATGCCATGTCATCATTTTTCCTGCCATGATTATCCCTGCATATAATGGTGTGCCTTATATGCAGGTTTATACGCAGGGAAGGTTGTGCTCACTCACCAGAGCTGAAGGCCCTGGCGAGTGGATCCGAAAGACATTAGCCGTGGCCACCTAGTGGGTCAAAAAGAAACATATTGGGGTTATATTTACAGTGGACATGGCCAGAGGACATAGCTAGTGGCTCGTAAAACTATGGTATAACGAAACCCTTGAAATTCATTGAAAGAACTTCAGTTAAGTTGCAGTTAAATTGTACAGATTTAATGCAACACAACCTGTGAAATTGAGCAGACGTGGGAAGTTATGACCAGCTTAACTCAGCGCGTTGCCACCACAAAACCCATGAGCACATACATATTATGAGAGAAGGGATTCACAATGGCATACACAATGGCATTATGGGGGATATGGCATTATGGGGGACATCAATGGGAAGGTGCAGAACTAAGATGGTCATGACTGCCCACATCCACTGAATGTTAAGGGTTTTGCAACTTCACTGCACCTTAACTAAAGTTATACATATGGTATCTACGTTAGATGGTTGCAGTCGCCATCGTATAGTTAAGGTGAAACATGTTTACAAAGACTTTTCCCAAAATGCTATTGCTAATAATATTTGATTTGCTGGGTGTATTTGAATGAAGTTTTCCAAAAATGGCCCCTCCAAATGTGAAATGTATAATTATTTTCCAATACGGTAAAAAGTGCTTCCATTGAACACCTGTAGTGCGAAAACACATTGACAGATTTGCACCAATTGAGAAACAAATTGGGCACATATAATTGCAGATGTGCCTTTTGTTGTGTTTGTGTAAACCCATCCGGCAATTCTGAAAATATACAACAAAGGATGCCCCCTGCTACCAACAACCTATTAAATGTATCTCATGGTGCATTGCGGCACAGAGGATTCCAAAAAATGTAAAGCTACCATTATTTATTATCCGATTAATAAAATCGGTTCACATGGTAAGACACAAATTAAAAGTGCTCAAGATCCTCAAAATGGTATTTGGAGGGGGGCAGGGGTGGATCATCTCAGGCTACAGGTGAGGAGGGGAAGGAGGATCAACTTGGCAGTGGTCTGGGTTTTCCGTTTGGGGCAAAAAGTGTTTTCTTATTGCAGGAATCCCTTAGGAATCTCTCACAGAAACATCCAATGGAGTGCTTGGAAAAGAAAATGTGTCCTACACACCAGAGAATGAAAGCGAGGCAATGGCCAGTAAGGGATGAAATACACACAGGAGGGAAGTGAGTGGACCAAGAACAGTGGAGGGGGATACATGACAACTGCCAGTGGGGATGGGAAAGACTTCTACATTTCCCCATTTTTGTGGAAATCGACAGACATTCTGTTACCGTGGCTCATAATTAATCGAGCTCTGAATTGTTAGTGTGATAAATTATATCAGAATAATAAGGGGGAAAAGAAGGACAATGGAATAACCAATAGCCTGTGGACACCTGAGGCTTGGCCACAGTCGTATTAAACAGCACAGAGGTTGGATCTGATCCACTAGGCAGCCAGATACCGGTATTTTTTTGTGGTGCAACATGTACAGTGGAGAGGGTTGGAGGTCATGGCCAGTGGAGCCTTAGGCTGCTAGCTTAGGACTTGTGTCTTGTTGTCTTTTGTTAATAATAAGAGCAACATGGGCAGTGGACATGTCTGAACGCGATGGTCAATGGACCCTTAGGCTTCTTGCCATGGACATGGGCAATGGCTGATGGGATATGCTTAGGTAATATGGAGAGTGATGCGGGTCTCAAATCCCTTGACATGCACTG
This sequence comes from Ambystoma mexicanum, assembly GCF_040938575.1. NCBI lineage: Eukaryota > Metazoa > Chordata > Amphibia > Caudata > Ambystomatidae > Ambystoma > Ambystoma mexicanum. The sequence continues at coordinate 1,134,510,071 of NC_090922.1, forward strand.
GGTGTGGGAAGTCATGACCATCTTACCTTAATGTCCCTCCCTGTTGAAAAGCCAATGAGCACATACCTGATATTAGAGGTTGGATTCATAATGAAATACAAAACGTGATTGCATGGGACATCAACATGGGCACACCAAGTTGATGGTCATCGCTTCCAAAACTTGCCGAATTTCAAGGGTTTTGTTGGGATAGATCATATCACCTTAACTCTCGGTTAACTAGATTATTTTCAATGAAAATATATACATACATAGAACGACTTAAGTTTGTACCAACTTGTAGAAGAGAATCAAGACAGCACAAGAGAAAAGAAGATGACATTGTTGAAATGCAGAACTTGGCAGCTTAAAAAAAGCTTCTTATTTATATGAATGCCTCATTCAAGACAACCTGCCATGCTTTGCAAATTTAAAGAGGGATTGGAAACTGCATCCAAACATGAATACATTGGACAATGTATCGGAGAGCCTGTTATGGATGTTCTTAAAATAAGCTTAAATGTGCAAACCATTTATAACTAACAGGAAATGTGTCTATTGGTCACTTCTAAAAATGTACTCTCTTATTTTAAGCAAACACTTGTAGAGATGTGGGGAACCAAGAGCAAATGTGAGACACATGCTGGTAACCTGCAAAATTAATTTTGTGTGGTGGAAGGGAATCCAGGAGTGCCTCTCACTGATCACTAACTTGGAAGTAACACTGAGCCACACATTGATTATCCTAACCAAGATCTTGAAACCTCAACACATAGACAGGCATTATAAAATGTGGACTAAAATGGTTTGTTGGCTGCAAAGAAAATAATAGTTTAGCATTTTAAAAATGTATTTTCTTTTAATTGAAATATGGCTGTAAGAAATGTCTAGACAGAAAAACCTGGTGTATAGGATATAAAAGCAAGAGATTGATTTCAAAGTCATTTGACACCCATATTTGGAGCTAAATGATTGAATTTAGCAACACATGTAATGCTCCAAAGACACTGCAGATAGTTTTTATCCAGGCTCAAGTCGAGGGTACACGTGGATGTATGTAGTGCACCTACAATATTGAGAGGATGGACACAGTCACCCCTGCTAAAATGAGAAACATTGAACGGTCTCTTTGAATTTATGAATTAAGGCCAACCTCAGGGATAAAACCACAGTCGTCAGGTTTGTAGGCTGGAAAATTCACCACTGCACTATATAACCTGATGAAAAATAACAAACAACTAAAGGTGAAATGTCCGATTTCGGCACTGCATGTTCAAGGGAAAATATTTGTATTGGTGTTTGGAGTTTAAAACATGCACACCTTTTAACATTTTCATAAACCCTATTAGAACATGTCATCTCCCCCCGAATGACTCATGTCACATAATACTTTCTTATAGACCACCTGGATCTCCAGGCAGCTTTTTAAGCAACTTGGATACTTACCTGGGCACAGAGGCGTTATGTCACAGAACACGTGTTATTCTTGGTGATCTTATCATTTGGTGTAACAGCCTTGACAATCTCGACTGTATACACCTTAACAATATATTACAGTCATATGACTTGGAGGTACTATCCATAGATGCAACCCCTTCTGGAGGGCATTGATTGGATCCAGTCTTATTCAGAGGGATTCAGCTCTCACACTTCTATTCTAGTGTCATGGTCAGATCATTTTTTAGTTACATTTTCCATGGCACTCTCTGCCCCATCTGTTGGCAGTAGCTTCACTAAACCACAACCATTGCACCAAAATAAGAAATTGAACCCCATTAGTATTGAACAGCTATTGATTCATGTCAACCATGTACAGCCTTGTTAGGCAAGATTGTATGCAGTACCCTGTGGGAGACTGCACTAGCCTTGTCCTCTTGGAAATAGTTAACCCAACCTTGTATGGTGGCTCCATATTTTTTAAACAGGAACACACTGTATACTCTCACTGTACAATATTCCCATCCTGATGAAGGCCCATACAAGAAAGGCTCACAATCTAGCCCCCTGAGGCTGAAACACCTTTTTGTTGACCGTATTTCTTCAAGTTTCAGTGTTTGAATCACACACACTGTCTTATTATTGTGCAGCAGAGCACAGTGAACTGTCTTGTTATATATTGTTGTAACCCCCAGCAGTTCTGTAATGGCAGAGGGTATGTAGTTTGTTCTTCTTGAAAATGTAAATCCAAGACATTTACCTTGGCTTAATACAATTTATATCACAACCAGAAGCCATTAATTGTATAATGGGTAATATAAAAATGCCACATGAGAAATTAGACAAATGGGATAGTAAGTAACCCCTCTAGCACTCTATGTAAGATGGTGTGTGCTGGGTCTACAAAGTTACAAAAGGTAAGCAAAGTCAATTTCACTTTACTGTTCTTGGAAACAGTAGTTTAACCAAGAGAAGGTATTTAAACCCTTGGGAAATCTGAAAGACTTCCCTGGGCCACTGCACTGAAGGTGCTGTGTGTTACAATGTAAAGATGATGCCTATGGAGTTTGTCAGACTCCAAAACCAAAAGAAACACAAGGTTCAATCAAAGACAAATACATGAGAGAGTGGGAATAAGGTCTCACTCTCTCCTGGATAAAAATTAAAAGTCCTAATAGTCCAGCAAAAGAGCTGGGGGTCTTTAAGGTAGAAGGGAATTAGCACATTTCTGAGAATCCTCCCTAACAAGCCTGATCTCAACTGTGCAGAACTCTATAGTACGATTATGGATGCCGTACAAAATAAATAACTGTGATACAATTGCCCGTGTTCAATACTCCAAAGAAGGAAGGAGGAATAAACATAAACCCTGGTATACTGTTTCATTAAAAATATCCCCAAAAAAGTATCACAAAGGATACAAACTATGGCTTAATACTAGAGCCCCCACAATCGACTAACTGCCAAGTCTGTCTTGAAAACCTGCAAGCAAGACAACCTTGCTGCAAAGTCTGTTTATATACAGAAACACTTCAATCTGGCAGACAATAAATCCAAAACCCTGTTCTCCACTATCAAAAATGTTATCTCACCCTCTTGTCCTACCCACAGCCTTCCCATTTGCCTTTAAATGGCTAATGAATTCAATGTTTTTTTTTCTGATAACATCAATCAAATTCATATGAATATTGACTCTTAGTCACCACATAGTCAGGACAGGACTACTAACGAGGAAACTCAATTGGATGCAAAACCCTTGTCTGCCACCTTCTCTTTTTCTCCTGCTAGTTTGCAAACATAAAACTAACCTTATGTATGATCCTATTACGGTATATCTGGCTAAACGGCACATGCCAGCCTTAAGTGAAATTGTCCACTCACTAGTCATTGCCACATTAAGTCAAGGAAGTGTCCCATCATAGCTAAAGAAAACAGACTTTACTCCACTCTTTACATATTTGGACCACAAAAAACTATCTAATTAGAGTCCAAATGCTGGCCATCTTTGGCCTGCAAATATTCTGGAGAAGATAGTGACAACACAGCTCCAAAACTTTGTGGAAGAGCATGCCATTCTGTATACATAGCAGTCGGGGTTCAGACCCGGCCGTGGGACAGAATTAGCTCTGGTCACAGTGTGGGACAATATCTTGAGGGGTGCTGACGAGGGTGACATTAGCACACCTTTTTTGTTGGACCTGTCGGCAGCCTTTGACATGTTCGATTTTAAGACCCTCATTTCCAGACTCTCCACAGTTGCTCATGTATCTGAGAGGGCTCTGGGATGGTTTTCATAGTTTCTGTCGACCGAAAGCAAGAGGTCAAATTGGGCCTATTTCGTCTGACCCTCTGCCAGTGGTGTGTGTAGTGCCTCATGGATCCTCCTTGTCCCTCCTGCTTTTTAATGTGTGTATCTTCCCGCTTTTGAAACTATTTTTAAATGTAATTTACGATATCATTTATATGCAGATCTATGTGCGGTGAACAAGTACGGTGGATGCAACAGCCCGGATTTTACAATGTGCTGAGGCAATCAAAACCTGGATGCTGGATAATAAAATGCAGTTAAAACTGTCTGAAATGGAGATTATTGTATTTAGCCCAAAAAACAAATTATCCAATCTTATGCTAATCCCTTGTCCTCCCCTGTTTAATGTCTAGACAGACTTTTTCGCAAAAAGTCAAGGATCGTGGCTGTATCTGACAAGCTAACATGAACTGCATTGTCCAGATTAATCAGATTATTAAAAAAGTTTATTATCAACTCAAACTGTTGAAACCTCTCATGTCTCTTATTCTCGACAAAGATTCCACACTTAGATGGACACACTTAGATGGAATCATAAACATTAGCCTGAGTCGCATCTAGATAGGATTACGCATGTCAGTGAGTGCCACACTTAGGTTGAATTATGAATGACACCATATGCCAGATTTAGGTGAAAATGTAAACATTAGCAAGATTCGCATCTATATAGGATTATAATGCTAACATGTGCCTCACTTAGTTGGAATCATTGGCCATCAGCCCACCGCCCATCTAGGAAGAAATTTGAATGTTAGCATGTCCCACACTTAGATGGAATCGTGAACACTAGCCTGGATGGAATCTAGATAGGATTATGAATGTTAGCAAGGGCCACACTTAGATGGAATCGTAAACACTAGCTAGCTTAGACAGAATTGGGAATGATAGCAAGTACCACACTTAGACACAATTGCAAATGTTAGCATGTACCACACTTAGATAAGATTGAACAATGGCCTGCGTCACAACTAGCTGGGATTGTGAATGTCAGCCGGTGCCACATCTGGATATAATGGTGATTGTTAGCCAGTGCCACTTCTAGACTGCATAGGGAACACTATGGAGGCCAGATTTAGCTTGAATGTGATTACTAACATGCGTCACATATAGATAGAACTTCGAAGGTGAGCCAGTGCCACATTTGGATACAGTTGTGACTACTGGTGGGCGTCATATATAGAAAGGTTCATGAATATCAGCAAGTGCCGGATCCAGATAGATTTGCAGAGACGTTCACACGCCACATCTAGAAAGAACTTGGAAATGTAGTATATCACTTCTAGACAGCGATGCCAATAACCAACCCACTAACAATGTCACCCGTCTGCATACACCTCTCATACTCTAACCAAACACAACCCTATAGCACAACAAACCGCACAAACGTCACTACACCACAACAACAAAACAAATCACACATAGACTCGCACAACAGCACACAGCGGCTACCGATGGGAAAACACCCCAAGCCCAGCGAGCAGTGCTAACCGGGCTGAGGCTGCCAACGGCACATCACTGCTCTCTTGCACTTTTGCCACTTGTTCCCACTAACTCACCTCCCCTTCACTTTTCAGAGCTGCCAGAGCATCAGGGGACCACTCCAGTGGTGATAGTGTGCGGTAAAAAATATCCTTTAACATTAACATAACAAAGATCAGTGCTCAGTGTTCGATGGTCCTGTTAATTCAACGCTCGACTATTGTAGTTCCCTTCTTCTGGGTATTCCCAAATACCAGGTTCACCGATTGCATGTTCCTCAAAACTTGGCAGTGAGACTCATCTTAAGGAGGGCATCCATTTCACACCTTTGCAGAAGTATTCATTGGCTCCCTGTATAGCAGTATATTTTGTTTAAAACCCTGTGGGCCTCATTCCAGGTTTGGAGCTAACCCTGGAGTAATTAGCTCCATGATTGCCTCCGAAACCGTCCCAAATCCGTCATGGTGAATGGAGTAATTACCGGTCTATTCCAGGGTTGGAGGGACCGGTAATTCCCCATTCACCTTTTGCCCTTCCCCATTCCCATTTCTGCCCCATAGGGCTCAACGGGAATGGGGAAGGAGGTAATTACGGCACCGTAAATTACAGTACCGTAATTACCTCTGAGGTACCTTTGCGGGTCCCGTACTTAACTCCTGCTAAAAGCAGGAGGTAAGAAAAGACCCGCAAAGGAAACTCGGAATACGGAGGTATGGGATTACCGGCATTAACACCCTTACCGGCGCCGGTAATCCCTTACCTCCAACCTTGTAATGACCCCCTGTGTCTTGTTTTTAAATGCATTTATGGTTTGGTGCCAGCCTACCTTTCAGCTAAAATTGTTCCCTATCAACCAGGTTGACCGCTGAGGTCCTCCAAGGGGCGCCTACTCGTGATTCAATCCTCTAAATGAGGTTGTTATGGGAATAGATGTTTCACATGCAAGCATTTGCAGCTTTGGAATAACCTTCCATTTGAATTAAGGAGATTGGAATCATGGGAGGTGTTTAGGAAGAAGCTTAACACCCACCTTTTTCAGTAATATGGTTCACTACTGCTGACTGTACATCAGTAAATACAATTTTTGCTTGGATCTTCGGATATGCGCTCTACAAATGGCTTTTCCATGCCATTCCATTCCACAAGAAAATATCCTCTCTTAGTTTTGTGTGTGTGGTGTTGATATTATGAAGTCAATTGCCATCTGTCCTGTACAATTTGGGTGCTTATACAAAGCCAATTTAATGAAATGTGTGTGTTTCACCTTGATATGCTGATTTCTGGTGATGTCATATCCCATTGCATTTGTTGATGAGCCCCCCCCTTTAAGTTTTAGGACTTGACCCATGTCTTTATCGTATTTAAATTCCTGGCCAAATTGTTTGATATTTCAAATAATTCTTCTCATAACTATGTTTGGTCTGTTCATACCTGTCTTTTTTAGGAACTCGATATCTCAACTTAGTATGATATTAACACAGGCTCTGTTGCATATGAACCTTATTGCTATTGTTGGCAGAAATGAAAATGTCCTATAAAAAAAGAGCACTGTTTCCTCACTTCAAGAAAATGTGTTCATTACAATAGAAACATCTGCTACTGAAAGTGTGCAATTTCAACGACATGATAAGAACTCATGTTGGAAGGGCTCTCTTTTTGGCTGTGAAGTCTCAGATTGAGGTGTGGCCTTTTTTAGACAATATTATCTGACTTTGTTGAATGTTTCTCAGCTATGCCAGTAGCATTTAACTATAGGAACTTCTTCAGACAAGTCACATAACACAACATGAAGGGTCCTTTTACTGGGTAGACTATTCAATATTGAACCATGATGTAAAAAGATGTAAAAACAACTATTCTGAGGGGAAACATGAGTGTTACTGTTAACGTGTTCTTGCTCCAGCTAAGATTACATCTATCTGTGATTGCTAAAGCAGTCACTTTATATCAATCCATTCACTAATAGCTGTAAATGTGTATTTTAAGTTATCAGTGCCTCCAATGAATCTCCTTTCAATTTCAGGAAAAAAGAAACATCATAATGACCGTGAAATACCACACAGCACCCCATTGCTTTCTAAATCGGTTCATGCATACATTCAAAAAGAGGGCCCCATTCCACGACTTACAAGTCTTTGCAAGTATTAGCTCTGTGTCTTTCTCCAAATTGAATTATAGTTGCCACCCGTTGCAGCAGTGACATTTCCACCTGATTATGAGTTGTGGTAAATTCCTATGTTGATGTCCCTTTGTTTGAAGATAATAAGCTTCATTATCACTTTGGCAGTACTCATGAGGTATTTCTGCAGAAATGCCAACTAGCCCAGTTATCATTACCACCACGCGATGCAATGGATTTACCTCTCAATTATGAGTGGCAGTAAGGTGGTGTTAAAAACCCTTTTTTGGAGTCTAAAGGACTCCATTGGGGATTTGTCAGATTTACCTTGTGTAATTTTGCTTGTGCTAAATCCACCTTTCTTTACTGGTAAACTGGAGGCGATAGCTCCTGCCATGTACTGGAAGGCTCTTCTCCAATTCACCTTCAAGCTTGGGATTTGGCAGGGTTTGAAAATGGTGGTACAGTAGCAGTGACAGAACTATCATCAGATGGCTTCCACTTTTCACCAATATGTGCTGTGGGAACGACCTGTTTGCAACTCAAAATCTTTAAAAAAAAAAAAAACCTGCAGAGTTTTCGATTACCTCCAGTTTTTTTTGGTGCCTCCAAACTCAAATCATGTAGCTGTTTAGTGCATGCATAAAACAGGAGTGGTGTTAACACTGCCTAAAGACGCAGTGGTTCGTGTTGTTGAGATGCTGTCAAGTAATACATGGATGCGTCTATTCTTTAATTAGGAGGAAAACCCCTTTGGAAAAATCGATACTACCAGGCCCTCTGATTCCAGCATTTGGAGAACAGTAACGTGGTCAAGAGTGTTGCAGGCCGAACATTAACCTGCAATAGAAAAAGCATCAGATCTCCAGAGCAACACCATGGACGCATCTATCATTGCTGTCTCTTCCTTATGCTCGAGTAAATGCTTGGCAGCCATTCACACTATTATATAATGAGTGTGGTTCCTGTCCCCTGAACGCCGTAACCGTTTTAATGTGGATCTGCGCTTGTAGATCATTGATATACTGCACATGGTTTAGACTGTTGTTCTACAATATTTTGCCATAGCACACTTTGATGCCATTCCAATCAATTTGTCGTACAAACTACAGCTGTGTAAAACAATTTAGATTTGGATTGGATACCCTGCCCATGCATGATATATGCTCGCTTTGCACATGATCGCAATAACATTCTCAGGGTAATTCATAGAATTTCGCACAAAAGTGTGCAAAAAAAAAAAATGTGGCGCACGCGGCTGGCGCACAGTGAGCGCGTGCGAATCTCTGCGCCAGCCGCGTGTGCTAAAATCGATTTCCACACACAGCGTATTCATGGATTTTAGCCTCCAAAATCAGCCGTGGCGCAGTGTGGCGCAGCGACCCTGCAGCAGCACCAGTTACGCCCCCAAGAATTCCCTCGCACAAGGAAAAGCCATCAAAATTCCCAATTCAGCGCAAAGGGCTGCACTAACCCTGGACCAGTTTACAGGGCTGCCAAACAGCAAACGCCAAGCGGGGAACGTGTATTACTGGGGTGCGCGTGAAGTTTCACACGCGAAAGGGTCTGTGCGAGTGGGGTACGTGTAATACTGGGGTTCCCGGGAATTTTCACACGCGATTTCAGCAAGGGACGTGTATTACGGGGTTTGCGGGAACTTTCACACGCGAAAGGGCCTGTGCGACTGGGGTACGTGTATTACTGGGGTTTGTGGGAAATTTCACATGCGATTTCAGCAGGGTACGTGTATTACGGGGTTCGCGGGAACTTTCACACGTGAAAGGGCCTGTGCGAGTGGGGTACGTGTATTACGGGGTGCGTGGGAAGTTTCACATGCGATTGGGCTGGGTACGTGTATTTCAGGTGTGCGCAGGAAGTTTCACACGCGAATGGCCTGGGTACTTGTATTTCAGGGGTGCGTGGGAAGTTTCACACGCGATTTCAGCAGGGTACATGTATTACGGGGTTCGTGGGAACTTTCACATGCGAAAAGGCCTGTGCGAGTGGGGTACGTGTATTACGGGGGTGTGCGGGAAGTTTCACACGCGATTGGCCTGGGTACGTGTATTTCAGGGGTGCGCGGGAAGTTTCACACGCGATTGGGCTTGGTACATGTATTTCAGGAGTGCGCGGGAAGTTTCACACGCGATTGGCCTGGGTATGTGTATTTCAGGGGTGCGTGGGAAGTTTCACACACGATTTCAGCAGGGGACGTGTATTACGGGGTTCGCGGGAACTTTCACATGCAAAAAGGCCTGTGCGAGTGGGGTACGTGTATTACGGGGGTGCGTGAGAAGTTTCACACACGATTGGGCTGGGTACGTGTATCTCATGGGTGCGCGGGATGTTTCACATGTGAATGGCCTGGGTACATGTATTTCAGGGGTCCGCGGGAAGTTTCACACACGATTGGGCTTGGTACGTGTATTTCAGGGGTGCGCGGGAAGTTTCACACGCGATTGGCCTGGGTACGTGTATTTCAGGGGTGTGCGGGAAGTTTCACACGTGATTGACCTGGGTACATGTATTTTAGGGGTGCGCAGGAAGTTTCACACACGATTGGAGTAGGGTACGTGTATTACCGTACCGGGCTGCGCATGAAGTTTCACTTGCGATTTTGCTGTCAGAGCGGGGAATGTGTATTTCGGGGGTGCGCGGGGAGTCCTACACGTGAATTTGCAGTGTGGGTCCTCCCAGGTGTCCCCCCTACCCCCTCCACAGCCCCTGCAGGCAGCCCACACCACAGGGGACTACCCCGCACCCCTGGTCATGTCCCGCAGGCAGCACATCCACCATGGGCATGCCCCCCAGCCAAGCCACATGTCACGTTGCAATATGATCACCAACTCATGTCTCCCAGCACCCCCACCCCCCAGCAGTGCAGGGCACCTGCCAGCAGGCCCCCACACATGTCCCACTCATGTCCCCTTGCAACCCCACCCCCCAGGAGTGCAGGGCACCTGCCAGCAGGCCCCCACTCATGTCCCCTTGCACCCCCACGCCCCAGCAGTGCAGGGCACCTGCCAGCAGGCCCCCACTCATGTCCCCTTGCACCCCCACCCCCAGCAGTGCAGGGCACCTGCCAGCAGGCCCCCACTCATGTCCCACTCATGTCCCCTTGCACCCTCCCCCCCAGCACTGCAGGGCTCCTGCCAGCAGGCCCCCACTCATGTCCCACTCATGTCCCCTTGCACCCCCACCCCCCAGCAGTGCAGGGCACCTGCCAGCAGGCCCCCACTCATGTCCCCTTGCACCCCCACCCCCCAGCAGTGCAGGGCACCTGCCAGCAGGCCCCCACTCATGTCCCCTTGCACCCCCACCCCCCAGCAGTGCAGGGCACCTGCAAGCAGGCCCCCAATCATGTTCCACTCATGTCCCCTTGTACCCCCACCCCCCAGCAGTGCAGGGCACCTGCCAGCAGGCGACCACTCATGTCCCACTCATGACCCCTTGCACCCCCACCCCCCAGCAGTGCAGGGCACCTGCCAGCAGGCCCCCACTCATGTCCCACTCATGTCCCCTTGCACCCCCACCCCCCAGCAGTGCAGGGCACCTGCCAGCAGGCCCCCACTCATGTCCCCTTGCACCCCCACCCCTCAGCAGTGCAGGGCACCTGCCAACAGCCCCCCACTCATGTCCCACTCATGTCCCCTTGCACCCCCACCCCCCAGCAGTGCAGGGCACCTGCCAGCAGGCCCCCACGCATGTCCCACTCATGTCCCCTTGCGCCCCCACCCCACAGCAGTGCAGGGCACCTGCCAGCAGGCCCCCACTCATGTCCCACTCATGTCCCCTTGCACCCCACCCCCCAGCAGTGCAGGGCACCTACCAGCAGGCCCCCATACATGTCCCCCAGCACCCCCACCCCCCAGCAGTGCAGGGCTTTCACACGCGATTCCAGCAGGGTACGTGTATTTCTGGGGTTCGTGGGAAGTTTCACACGCGATAGGCCCTGTGCGAGTGGGGTACGTGTATTTCGGGGGTGCAGGGGAGTCCTACACATGAATTTGCAATGTCAGTCCTCCCAGGTGTTACCTCTACACCCTCCACGGCCCCTGCAGGCAGCCCACACAACAGCGGACTACCCTGCACCCCTGGTCATGTCCCACAGGCAGCCCATCCACCATGGGCATGCCCCCAGCCAAGCCACATGTCACCTTGCACTAGTGATCACCAACGCATTACCCCCTTGCGCCCCCACCCCCCAGCAGTGCAGGGCACCTGCCAGCAGGCCCCCACTCATGTCCCCTTGCACCCCCTCCCCCCAGCAGTGCAGGGCACCTGCCAGCAGGCCCCCATTCATGTCCCACTCATGTCCCCTTACACCCCCACCCCCCAGCAGTGCAGGGCACCTGCCAGCAGGCCCCCACTCATGTCCCCTTGCACACCCACCCCCCAGCAGTGCAGGGCACCTGCCAGCAGGCCCCCACTCATGTCCCACTCATGTCCCCTTGCACCCCCACCCCCCAGCAGGGCAGGGCACCTGCCAGCAGTCCCCCACTCATGTCCCACTCATGTCCCCTTGCACCCCCACCCCCCAGCAGTGCAGGGAACCTGCCAGCAGGCCCCACTCATGTCCCCTTGCACACCTACCCCCCAGCAGTGCAGGGCACCTGCCAGCAGGCCCCCACTCATGTGCCACTCATGTCCCCTTGCACCCCCACCCCCCAGCAGTGCAGGGCACCTGCCAGCAGGCCCCCACTCATGTCCCCCTGCCCCCAGGTCATGACGATCCTCAATCATGCCCCTTATGGCCAGCCTCCCCAGCCCAAAGACCCAACCAAGTATTGCATCCACCCACATAGAAAAGGCAATTACATGATACAACCCCAATGGCAAGTATGTAACTGAACACATGACCGTCACACACACACAATGGTTGCAAGTGAATGTGAAAACCCATATCATGACATGCATGAAAACAATGAGATAACACCACACATCGAAGTATGAAGAAAAAAATGTATTCAAAGCAACATGAATGGAATTAAAATCAAACAAACAACAATGGGAACAAAAAAAGAAAAGCTGCATGTCCGTAAAATAATGAAAAACAAGAAATCATAATCCAAAGGAAAGGTGTCCAAAGTCACAGTCCAACAAAGCAAATCCAAGGGAAAAACAAAAGTGAAAACCATTGCTCCATGGGGAAATCCAAAAAAAAGAGATGAATCCAATAGTGAACTATATACAGATGAACAATCCAGGGTCCATGATCCCAACTGAAGAAATGAAACCTATCAAAAATACTACCTAATGAAAAACTATATACAGAAACGTGGTGCATTGTCCAAGCACAACCAAAATAAAGAAAAAACCAAAGGAAACCTAACACTATCTAACTATTTACAAGGACAGCGGGCTAGTCCGACGGCACACTTTTGGATGTCCCGGGCCAGGGCATCATCGAACTCCAGCTCAATGTCCCGGAGGCGGTCCTCTTCCATGGCCCCGAGGGTTTGCAGGGACGACGACATGTTCTCCTCCAACTCCCTGCGAATTGCCTCGAGGCACTCGGCCCGCCTCAGGGCCCTCCGCATGGAGTTCTCCGCCCTGACCATCGTGAGCCGTGCCTCTTCTGCCCGTTGCTGCTCCGCAACTATGGCATGGCCTAACCGCTGCCACACGGAAGACACTTCCCGTCCTGGGTCCTCCTGCCCTCTGGCCGATGCCTGCTCCTCCGATGACGAAGGCCCTGAGCCATCATGGCACCCACCTTGTTGCTGCTGCAGCTGTGCCTCTGCCCGTGCCCTGGCTCTTGCTGTCTGCACATCCTCCTCCGGCTGGGGTGCAGTTGTTGTGGTGGCCACCCCCGCTGCACGTCTAACTCCCGACTGTGGCAGGGATGTGTCCTCCACCAGCCTCGCTGCAGGGTCAGAGGCAGCTCCACAGGGCACCCAGGTGACACATGGGTGGGAAGATGGCACAGAGTACGACTGGCGCATAGGGGGTTCAGTTGAGGAGGGGGTCAGAACAAGGCCCAGCAAACGGAGGAATCCGGCACTGGTGACCTGTCCCAGTAGGTCGACATGGTCAACGAGCCATTCGAGACGACATGCAGTCTCCCCATGAAAAGACTGCATTTCGCCTCGCATGGCCCGTTGACGCAACGCCACACCACCCAGGACAGGCTCAACCCGGTCCCGGATAGCCACGTCCGCAGGCAGAGGAAGGCCAGTTGTCGTAAGCTCATCCCCTGCCTGAAAATGGGTCTGGACGTAGGTATCCCTGCTGGTGCAAGATGATGCAGTCACAGGATCGAGGACAGGATTACACACAGGCACCTCTGCGGCGGCATGTGCTGCCTCCTGCCCCTGCCCCTGCACTGCACCACTAGCACCAGTGGAATCCCCACCTCCAGACCCCGTCTCTGTCCCTTGCAAGGCCTCCTCCTCCACCAAACCCCCCACCAACCTGGATGACTCCGTGCCATCTTCCTCCGTCGGGCCCTGTGGGGTCTCAGCTGCCCCTTCTGCTGCCGAGGAGTCCAACTCCGACCTCTGCCTCTTGGACCTCCCCTCAGCAGCTGCGACATGGGATGCGGCACCGGATTCCTCACTCCCCGACGAGATGACAACCTCGGAGGGGAGCCGGACCTTTGCGTCTCCGGCTAGCGGTGTGATCCCTGCCGCTGTGCTCCACAGCACCCTCTCCGCCCTCTTCATCAGTCGACGCTGCAGACAGTGAGAGATAGGACACAGGCATCAGGGCACTGTACAATGGACTCATACACACATGACAGTTGCACACGAGTGTCATTGTCAAACTTCAGACATGGCATCACAATCCCCAACACACAAGTCATTTCAAATCACATACATGAGCTATTCCACAGCCATATCGCAACAGCCAGCACCATCCATACACATACAACAGCATGAGCAGGCAAAGGTGAGCCAGACATCACATGAGACATAGACATGCACACACGCCACCACACTTACATGCATGGGTACACCTCCACCAAGTGTCTCAGTGATGAGATCGGCATCCATGTCACATCTGGCAATCAGTCTTCTACATATCAGTCTCACATGCATCCATGTTGCATGACAGTTGCACACTTGTCAGATACATATACATGCACATGTACACAGTGCAGATGTATGCAGCTGGAACCAACATCCATGTGTGACACCACAACCTTGACAACTGACATACACAGTCATTCAAACATGTTTGTTTGTTTGTTTGTTTGTTTATTTATTTAGTATAGCGCGCAAAACCCAGAGGTAACAGGGCGCAACAGAGGTCAGGAAGATAGGATTACTTAAAAACTTGGTTACAGAATAAGATAGGCATGAGAAAAAGTGCATTGCATTTACAGTTACATTGTGTGGGATGTGCATATATACATATAGTTGAGCGAAGGCTTACAAATTTACATATTAATACTGTGCGTAGGGGCAGTTCGGTTGCATTTACATATTTACAAATTTAAGGCTGTGCATGGTAGTCAGGTTATAGCACTGGCATGATCAGATTAGATGGCAGGGTTAGTCGTGAGGATCATTGGCCCGCAGCCAAGTGAGGGTGTTTCGCCTGAAGCTATAGTAGGATTGGTCAGTCCTAATGTGGAGTGGGAGGGCGTTCCAGTGTTGGGCTGCCAGGACAGGGAAGCTGCTGCCGCCGGTTTTCTTTTGTCTGAAATTGGGTACCTGCAGGCAGTAGGAATTGATCGATCTGGTGGGGCGGGTGGACGTTTTTTTCTTTATTCTGGATGCGAGATAGGGGGGGGCTGCGTTGTTTAAGCATTTGTGGGTGAGTGATGCCGTTTTGAGGGAGATGCGGTCATGGATTTTAAGCCATTTGTGTTCTCTTCTTTTGTTGGAGATGTGTTCCTTAGAGGGTAGGTTGAGGGCTGTTCTGAGAGCGTTGTTTTGTAGTGTCTGTAGTTTGTTGGTTATGCATTTGTTGGCTCCTAGGTACATGGCGTTGCAATAATCCAGTCTGGATAGTATTAGGGCGTTGGCTATGATGATGCAGCTAGCTTGGGTGAGGAAGGCTCTACTTGCCCTAATTAGCTTGCATGTGTAGGCGGTGGAGGATGCTAGTGAGTTGACTTGTTTTTTTAGTGACATGGTTGCATCAAGGTGAAAGCCTAGTGTTTTCACTGTTTTGGCCACTGTGATGGTATTGCCATCAATGTTGAAGGCCTTATAGTTGGAACTGAGTTTTTTGAGATTGGTATTGGATCCGAGGAGCAGGATTTCGGTTTTCTCATCATTTAGACATAGACCGTGTGTGGCCATCCATGCCTGAATGATGAGATATATTTTGTTTACCAAGGCCGTATCTGAAGCGTAGTTGCCTGAGAGGGGTATGAGGATCTGGGTGTCATCTGCATAATTGGTATATGAGACACCCAGTCTGTCCAACTTGTCAAATAGGGGCTTGGTAAAGATGTTGTAGAGGGTGGGAGAGACGCAGGAGCCTTGGGGCACCCCACAGGTTATTTTAATGGGGTCTGCTGAGGCTAGGGTGGAGAAGACCCTCATAGTTCGGTTGTCCAGGAATGATTGGATCCAGGCTATGGCCTCTTTCGAGAAGTGGGCTGCTGAGGCCAGGTGTTCGCACAGGACTGCGTGATCCACCAGGTCAAATGCTGCCGACAGATCGAGGAGTAGTAACATGGCAGTGTTCCCTTTGTCGTTAATCTCATTGATCTGGGTTTTAAGATCGATTAAGGCTGTCTCGGTGCCGTGCTTCGGTCTGAAGCCTGATTGGTGGGTGCCTAGTAGTTTGTGAGTTTCAAGATATTGCTGAATCTGCAGGTATGCTACTCTATCTATTATCTTTAACAGGAATGGCACCGTGGTGATGGGCCTGTAATTGGTGGGAATGGCGGGGTCTAGGGTTTGCTTCTTGAGGAGAGGCAGGACCCAAGATTCTTTGAGGTTGCTTGGTATGGTGTTGGAGGAGAAGGATGCGTTGATCAGCTTGGTTATGAAGGGGGCTAGATCCCTAGCAGCATCCTTGATTATTTGGGGAGGGCAGTTGTCGCCTTTGCAGTTAGATGGTTTAAGTGAGGCTATAATTTTTTCTGTTTCTGGGATAGATATTTTGGTAAATCTGAAGAGATTATGGCCTGGACGGTTGGCTGTTTTGTCGTGGTTGCTGGGAGATGCTTCATTGGTGGTGAGAGAGTCTTTTTTCAGAGCGATTTTGGTTTGGAGACTTTTGATTTTATTAGTTAGGGCGTTTTGGACGCTGGTGCACCATGCTTTATCCTTAATTATATTGTCTGGTGGGGGTATAAGGGATTCTAATTCCCTTAGTATAGCAAATAGTTCTCTGGTGTTGGAGCTCGATTTTTCGATTCTTTCATTGAATAGTTTCTTTTTTGTGAGTAGAATTTCTTTTTTGTAATTGTTTGCACAAAGTTTGAGTTGTGATTTGTTCTCTTCTGTAGGGGAGTTGCGCCATTGGCTTTCAAGTTTCCTTTTGTGCAGTCTAAGTTCTTTCAGATGTGGGGTGAACCAGGTGTTCAGGTGGGCTTGCTGTTTGCTTTTTTGCAGTTTTAGAGGGGCAATGATGTCTAGTCCTTTTTTTATGGTATTGTTATAGTTTTCTACTAGGAGTTCTGGTTTTAGATTATCGGGGAGAGCATTGAGGGTTGGCAGTAGTAGTGGTAGGAGGTTGTCAGGGGTTATGTTTTTTTTTGCTCTAGTGGGTAGTGGTGGTGCCATGATTTTTCCTTTGTTGACTTCTCTATTGAGAGATAAGGTGAAGTCAATGAGGTAATGGTCTGTCCAGTGCTGGGGAGTGGTTTTGGTAATGATGGTGTCGCAGTTTAGAGTGGCGATCCAGTCCAAGGTCCTACCTTTATTATGGGTGGGGGTGAGCACTCTTTGGATTAGGCCGTGTTCATCTAGCATGTTAGCTATGGCTTGTGCTGATTTGTCGTCAGGGTCGTTTAGTCCTAGATTCAAGTCGCCTAGTAGTAATATTTGGGTGGTGTCTTTTGTGTTGTTGGCTAGGAGGCTGGATAGGTCTGCTTCGAATGAGCCAATGGGGCCGGGTGGCCTATATATTAGAAGGATGGTTAAGGTGCGACAATTGGAAATGGGTAGTTTGGCTACTAGGAGTTCGCAGGATTTGAGAGGTGTTTGGGGCAGTGGTCTTAGCTCGAGGTTTGTTTTAGCTATGATGGCTAGGCCGCCTCCTCTGTTGTTGGGCCTGTCCATTCTGATTATTTGGTAATTTTCTGGAATGGCTATTGAGAGTGCTGGGTGCTCACACATCTGCATTTGGCCTGCATGCTTACCCACAAATACACCATCCATGTGTCTCACACATGAAAGGACTCGCATGTGTCAGCCTCACGGCCCTGTACATACACATCCATATATGGCCCTACAAAACCACATGTGCAACCTGCACACTACTGGCACACCACCACATGCACAGCTTCCAATCAGTATGCATGTACACTTACCGCTCGACTCCATACGGATGTGCCTCTCAAGGACTTGGATGTGGAGCGCTGGGCATACGCGTTCCAGGACCCTCATTTGGTCTTCCGACAGGTGGCCCCGGCACCCCTTAGCATCCGCTGCCTTCAAGTGGCGCCGGGCCTTGTTGAGGGTCCTGGACCTGAAGTCCTCCCAGCGCTTCTTGACATGATGGAATTCGGTGACTGCCACCCCCTCCGCGTTGATGGCAGTCATGATGTCTGTCCAGATCCTGGTCCGTCCTTCCTTGTCGGCGCACGACCTTCCAAAAAGGGCATCATACTGCCCCAGGACTTGCTCCAGCAGGACACCAACTTCGGTGGCAGTGAAGCTGGTGGTCCTCTGCCTCTCTGGCTGGGAGTTGCCAGTGCTGCCAGATGGTGTAGTGCTGGACATGGCAACCCCAGAGGCAGGAGTGGGTGGGCATCTGGGTCCTGGGGCTGGGCTGTGGAGCGATGGAATCCCAGTCGGGAGTCTACTGTTCCAGCAGGGGTGGTCACAGCAACAGCGCCCCTGGCTGACGTGCAGGCAGCAAATGGCAGGGCACGTGGGCAGCAGGAAATCAGGCAGCAGCAGATGGCAGGTGGGAGCGTGCTCGGGTGTCTGGGGGGCAGTAATTCGGCCTTCTGGGCAGGAGCATGGTCTTGCGTGTGTGAACGCATGGCCAGCTTGATACGGAGTGATTTGGCACGTGAAAATCTTGCACATCAGCTTGTAAATCAGCGCACGTACGCGATTTCATTGGACCAAAGGCCCTTAGCGCGTAAGCGCGTCTGTGATGTGACGCGCACGGGTGTTTCCATTATAGCACGTGATGACAGAGCACACATGGAAAATCTGCACGTCCGAGTGTCAGCGCGTGTAATTGGAGGAAAGGGCGCGTACACGCGTAAGTGTACGTGCTTTTTGTGGAGAGAGAGTGGGTGGATTCTGTACTTCTTGTCAGTTCACATGCGATTACTTCACAGCGTTTCAAGTTCGTACTCCCTGTTACCTCTAACAGCTTTCATTCTTCTACTTTTTTTGGGCCTGTTTCCTCAAACAGTGTTCACTTCTCCTTTTGTCCTGTCTCCTCAGACAGCGTACAATTCTTCTTTTGGCGGGGGTGTTGCCAACGCGCACACGTGCATATTTTTCACGTTCTTTTTCCAGGCAGACGGTGAGTTCCGTACGTACTTAGCAACTGTGCTTGCCCCGTGTGTCGCGTACCCCTTCAGAGGTCATTGTAGGCTGCGTGTATCACGCGTGTGCTTATTTTTGTGTTTCTGGGTGCCACAGCGTAGTGCGGGTTCATTTTTCCACGCACGTGGTCTACGAGGGGTTGCGTGCACGTTTATTTTTGTTTTTTGGCTGCCTGTGCATTGCGTGACCCGTCATCTTCCCCCAGGGCAGGGGTCAGAGACAGCCTTGTTAGAGCACTAGGGTGCGAATTCCATCTAGTACCCTACCCCTATGACCCCCAATTGCCCAGGACAATAGTTTTCTGCTCCTCCCATACGCACAACAACATCAGTGCCGTGGTTGGGAGGCGACTAAGCGGTAAGGGAGGCAAAGGTGGCCGACCTTCAAAAGGTGGACGTGGTGGGCACGGTAGGGGACGTGGCCAGGATTTTCAGGGTGCCCCTATACCCCCATGTGTCGAGGAGCAATCAGGGACACCCATGACCCCCCCCCCCATGGTTGAGGGAAACTTGGCTGAGACCATCCCAGCTCAGCCCTTTTTGGACCAGCCCATTGTGGCACCTGACCTGGCACAGGATGACTCCCTGGCTGACTTCCAGGTCAGCAAGTCTAAGCCACGTGTGGCAGTGCAAGTTGTCACCAAGCCACGTGGATCTGGGGCAGCTATGTCATCTGCTGCCCCAAGTATGCAGGGTGGTGAGGCTGCAGGGGCAGCTGCAGCTCCATTCGCCCCAGCTCTGACTCTCCCAGCCAGGACAGTGTCGGTCCTGGTCCATCATACTGATGTTCCGCCTGCCAACATCACAATTCAGACAATGCCTGCACCAAGTCCTATGGTCAATGTGCATTCGCACACTCCAACAACCCAGTCCACCGGTGATTCTGCCCCTACTGACCAGAGCAGCGTTAGCCACTCTGGCTCCGCTCCACCTTCTAAAAAGAGGAAGAAGGGTGCTCTGGCACGACAGGCTTGAGACCCCAGGCACGGCTACCCACTCCGGTACCTAAAGAAAGCCTTGCTTCAATGATTCGGAACTTAATGCACTTGTGAGCAATGTGTTGCAACATAGCCATGAAATGGTGGTGACTGCAGGGTCCAAGACCACACCTGGTCAACGTAAGGCACACTGGCAGACCATCGCCAACCACATAAGTGCCATTGGATTTGTGAGGCGCTCAGCTGATGATTGCTACAAGCGGTGGAACGACCTGAAACGCAGAGCAAAGGACAAGTTGGCCTCAAGTAATGCTGCTACTCTGGTGACTGGCGGTGGGTCTCCACAAGAGGACAACAAACTCACTGAACATGAGTCTGTTGCTGGGACCTTCATCACAGAGGAACAGATCCGAGGTGTGGGAGAACTACCCGATTATGATATTGTCCGGTGAGTGCCCATGCGTGTGTGTGTAATGCATGTGTATGTTGTTTGGGTGACGGGTTCTGATTGAGTGCCAGGTGAGGGTGTGTGTGACTGAGTAGTATGGGTCACCCATGTGCTTCATCCAAAACATTCTGCGGCCTTGAATTTGGGTGTGCCGCTATCCCTTCTGCCCACAGTACTAATTTAGCACAACATTACGCCAGTTGCCCTTGAGGTGGCATCATGCAACAACATTGTTTGTATTTTTCAGTGTTCTTTCAGGCTGATTGTTTCAATTCTCCCACTTTTGCAACACATTCCTCAGCCCTATTGTGACATATGTGACATGCTTCTGTCATTGAAGAACCCCACATTAGCCCACATGTGTCACCTTGGTAGTTGAATGATTTGACAATTCAGGCTGAATGAGTATTGTCCTGATCACATGATGTTTTTGGGCCTGTTTGAATGTGGAACATGCTAGTTGTTTCCTGTCATGTTGAAGTGCACAACCATTGATGTGTACATGGCCCTGCAATCACTGTATTTTCGTACACTGGATGTGTTGCAGTTTGTGGCACATGGTGTATCTTTTCACACTATGTGGCTTTTTTCATCTCTTCATGTCCATCTCACATGGATGGGTGACATTACTCATTCACTGACATATGGATGTAATTGTGGGATGTACCATGGCTATGGTACATGCCATCTGTGTGATGGCATGTGTCATTTATGTGTGTAGGACATGCCACTCACAGGCCAATGTGTGATGGCAGTGTTACCCAGCATGCAGCAAATGTGTTGCTCTTCCATCTTGGCGTCATCAGTGTCAGACTTTTGCCTCCCCTTCCAACTCTGTGACAGTACATGCATGGGAGGGTTATAGTCATGTGGGACATGTGTAAATCATGTACTGTTTCTGTAGCTTGTCAGGCCTATTTGTGTGCTATGGTGCTAATGCCTGTTTCCATTTTTTGTCTTTCATGTTTTTGCAGGGGATGACGCACTTGATGATGTTGAGGTTGAGGAGATGATCCAGACCCAGGAGGAACCTGAGGCACAACAGGCCACAAGTGGGGGACGTGGTGTGGTGGTGGGTGAGAACCCACTCTTGCTGCAGACGATTCTGTCCAGGGGTGTCTCTGGGTGTACCTCCCCAGACCTCTATTCAGGTGTTAATTCAGATGATGAGACCTATGTGGCGTTGCAGGTAAGTGTTTCTGGAAGGGGTTCTGTTCTGTCCAACCCACCTGCCTCAGGGGTAGAACCCTCTATGGGGATGTCAGTGTTGGTTAGTCAGCCTTTGGCGGTTACGGGTGCAGGGTCACACTCCACAACATCTGATCCTGTTCCTGGGCCAGCAGATCAGAGGGGGAATGCAGTCCTGCAGCCTCAGGCAGTGCCGGCACAGCAAGGCGCAGATCGCCTTGCCCCAAACAGGTGTGGTGCCCGCCGATGCGGTGGCCGTACGCCACCAGGCAATACCGCATGGGAACAATCCATTTAAGGTATGGCAACCCAACAGCATCAGTTGAGATGATGGCCCAAACAATGGAGAGGGTGGCCACTTCCATTGTCCCCCCTGAAAGGCAGATGGAGCTACTACAGCAGGCAACAGACTCCATTTGCCAATCACACAGGGAGGACATGTTGGCGTCCAACAGGGACAGACGGGTGGCACTGGAGACTCTATGCCAATCGATATCAATAGAGTCCCAGGTCAACAGGGAAGCCCTGAGGGTAGAACTCCATCACCTCAGGGAGATTCTTGCTGACCTTGAAACTTCCACTAACTTGAGGACAGAAAAGCAGCTGGAGCGGCTCACACGTTCGCTCTCAGCTGAGATGCAGGCAACTCGGGAGGAGATCCAGGCATCACGTCAGGTGCTGCATGGGGATCTCCGCACTATAATCCTCCAGAACGAGACCTTCCACACCTGCATGCTTGCTGCCATGGAGGACCATACCAGGGATTTGCGTGGGCTGCCTCCCATTGCACCACCACCTCCTGTGGCAGCAGCAGAGGGTAATGAGAGCGACAGCAGCAGTTCTCCCACATTGGCATAGCCATGCAGGCCATGAGCCCATGGAGGTGTTTTTTTTCCCAACATCCACACAGGCTGTTGGTACGCAGCCTGTCCTCGGACCTCCTGGGAGCCCCCCCCAGCCCCCACATGGCCATTTTGTATTTTTGATTTTTGCTTTTTTATTTTTTATTTTTTATTTTTTATTTTTTATTTTTTATTTTTTATTATTTTTTAACAGTGTGTTGCCTTGTGTGGCTCCCATGGGAATCCACTGTATTCCAGCTGGGCACATGCAGGCTTGTCCTGAGTGTGGGTTTGATGCTTGGGTTCGTGAGACACACACCCCTCCTGCTTCCTGTTTCCATGGGCTTGCAAAGGGTGTGACCAAGTGACAGTGATGTACACAGTGATGTTGGGCTCCCATGAGCTGTGTGGGCAGTCTGTAGTCAATACTGAGTAGACATTACTTGTGTATATTGTTGTTGTATTGTACACTGCATGTTGGAATTATGTATGCTTCTGCTTCCATGTCTCCCTCTGAATTTGCAGGTTCATTCCTCCTGTCTTCACAAGGCCGTTTAATTTGGAGATGGAGTTCATGTTGTATGCAGTACACAGACAAGTTTTGAAGCCTGCAAGACTACAGTTGGAAGGGGGTGATGTGGTGGCATATTCAGTTTGTAAGACTACGACTACTTTAACTTAGTACTGTCATGTTTTAGTTATGTTTGAGCTTGTGTAGCTGCATTGTATTGTTGGTAAGTATTTGGTCATGTGTGTTGTTAGTTCAACATTACTGGGAGCATATTGTGTGTGGCCAGTTTCCATTAGGGACACTGTACTTTGTGACACTTGTGTCAGGTTTTCGGGATTGCTTTGTTTGCTCTCACATAGCATGACATGCCATGGTGTGTTGGGTGGTGGTGCTGGGGAGGGGTTGGGTGACATGGCACTGTTCTCATGTTGGATTGTGCAGGGGGGTAATGCATTTAGCAGCATATGTGCCTTTTGATGACACAGCATTGGTAGTGTTTCTGTAGGTAGGGATGCACACATTGTGACACTTCCAGGTGACCAATCTCAGGCTGGTATGGTTGTGACAGTTCACTGTCCCTTGTGTCATCATCGATTGTCAGCTGGTGCGTGGCAGGGCTGTGTGCACTCCACAGGGGTGTGATTCTAAGTGAAGTAATTAGCCACCAGCTGCGTTCGGGCTGCCTCACCCCGTGCCCTTTCCCCTCCCATGCGCAGCGGGCGTGCATGTGGTTGGGGATGTGGGGTCACCACCATGTGCCCCGGCAGGCCCCGGCGTGTTGCAACGTTGTGCAGGACACCTGCTGCCACTATGATCCTGCACACTAC
This sequence comes from Ambystoma mexicanum, assembly GCF_040938575.1. Lineage (NCBI taxonomy): Eukaryota > Metazoa > Chordata > Amphibia > Caudata > Ambystomatidae > Ambystoma > Ambystoma mexicanum. The sequence continues at coordinate 1,134,533,782 of NC_090922.1, forward strand.
TGGGGGAGCGTATAACAGCTGCCCGCCAGAACGGTCAAGGGAGCGAAAGCGTGACTTGAGCACTCCGAATGTGCGCTCCACTATGCCCTGGCTTGCAATATGGGCTGTGTTGTGTCTTACCTCGAGTGGCGTGGTGGGGTTCCGAATTGGCGTCATCATGTGGGTGCTCAGAGGGTAGGCACTGTCCCCTGGGGAGGTGGTGATGGGTATCATTAGTAGGGTTGTGACATTACTCAGTATCTGGCATGCATGCATGTGCTGTGGCATTTATACTGACCGAGCAGCCATGTATCGCCACGCCGCCCAGCTTCTAGGTCGCGGTTTAGGGTGACACTCTGTAAATGAAACTGTCGTGGGTGGACCCTGGATAGTAGGCAAATACTGAGGTGATGATTCCCTTGGCATCACATACTACCTGGACGTTGATGGAATGCCAGTGCTTGCGGTTTCTATAGATGTGCTCTGATGCCCTGGGGGGACGTAGAGCCACATGGGTGCAATCAATGGCACCTATGACTTTGGGGTATTGTGCCACCCCGTAGAAATCCTGAACGGCAGCCTGCCTTTCTGCAGGTGTTCTGGGCAGGTATATGTGCCTGCGGACTGATGGGCATGCAGTCATAATGGCCAAACCTGGTGTAGGCAGCGTGACTGCGTGGCCTGTGACACCCCACCCCACTATGGCACTTGTACGCTGAAATGATCCGGTGACCAAAAAGTGACGTACATTGAAGACCTTCTCCAGGGGGGTGAGTGCTTGGGAGCAGAGGGTGGGTGATGTGAGGTCATCCTCCCACTCACTGACCAGGTCGAGTATTATGTGAGGTGGAAACCTGTACTTCCCATACACCTGGTCATCAGGGATGCCAAAAAGGCTGGTTCTGGGTGTGAAAATTCTGAGCCTGACTATCCTCCTCCTCCTCCTGCGGTATCCCATGACCACTGCTGCTAGAAACGGTATGTTCATCTTGGCGTCTGAGCTTGCTTGTTGTTTGCACGCACTTTTATGCTGCGCGGGTCCATGTACGCCTGCTTCCTGCTGGCGTACTAGTTTCCAGATTAGCGCGTCTTTTTTGGCGCGTGTGTGTGGGCGTTCCGTGCATTTGCCTCCTGTACATCCCCGCCCACCCCAGTAATACACGTACCCTGCTCGCCCAGGCCCAATCACGTGTAAAACTTCCAGCGAGCCCCTGAAGAACACGTACCCCGCTCGCCCAGGTACAATCCCATGTAAAACTTCCTGCGAGCCCCTGAAGTACACGTACCCCACTCACCCAGGCACAATCGCATGTAAAACTTCCCGCGAGCCCCTGAAGAACACGTACCCCACTCACCCAGACACAATCGCGTGTAAAACTTCCCACGAGCCTCTGAAGTACACGTACCCCACTCGCCCAGGCACAATCGCGTGTGAAACTTCCCGCGCACCCCCGAAATACACGCTATTTTTGATGCAGCGGGTGTCTGTGATTGTCGCGTACCCCTTTGCACGTCATTTGTCCTAGAGGACCACAGTAGGGGACATTCGTCAGAGCTGTATACAGGCTTTTTGTTAGCGCACATTTTTTAATGCGCAGGGACGCTACCGCCTGCCTTCGTGTGTCGGACATGTGTTGATGTACATAGTTGACTTTTGGTTTGTGTCATCAGATCGCCATTTCACTGCTGGGGGGTGGGTGTGCAAGGGGACATGAGTGGGGGCCTGCTGGCAGGTGCCCTGCACTGCTGCGGGGTGGGGGTGCAAGGGGACATGAGTGGGACATGAGTGGGGGCCTGCTGGCAGGTGCCCCTCAGTGCTGGGGGGTGGGGGTGCAAGGGGACATGAGTGGGGGCCTGCTGGCAGTTGCCCCTCAGTGCTGGGGGGGTGGGTGTGCAAGGGGACATGAGTGGGCGCCTGCTGGCAGGTGCCCCTCAGTGCTGGGGGGTGGGGGTACAAGGGGACATGAGTGGGGGCCTTCTGGCAGGTGCCCTGCACTGCTGGGGGGTGGGGGCACAAGGGGACATGAGTGGGTGCCTGCTGGCAGGTGCCCTGCACTGCTGGGGGGTGGGGGTGCAAGGGGACATGAGTGGGAGCCTGCTGGCAGGTGCCCTGCACTGCTGGGGGGTGGGGGTGCAGGGGACATGAGTGGGACATGAGTGGGGGCCTGCTGGCAGGTGCCCCTCAGTGCTGGGGGGTGGGTGTGCAAGGGGACATGAGTGGGGGCCTGCTGGCAGGTGCCCTGCACTGCTGGGGGGTAGGGTTGCAAGGGGACATGTGTGGGGGCCTGCTGACAGGTGCCCAGCACTTCTAGGGGGTGGGGGTGCAAGGGGACATGAGTGGGGGCCTGCTGGCAGGTACCCTGAACTGCTGTGGGGTGGGGGTGCAAGGGGACAGGAGTGGGGGCCTGTTGGCAGGTGCCTCTCAGTGCTGGGGGGTGGGTGTGCAAGGGGACATGAATGGGGGCCTTCTGGCAGGTGCCCTGCACTGCTGGGGGGTGGGTGTGCAAGGGGACATGAGTGGACCATGAGTGGGGGCCTGCTGGCAGGTGCCCTGCATTGCTGGGGGTGGGGGTGCAAGGAGACATGAGTGGGGGCCTGCTGGCAGGTGCCTTGCACTGCTGGGGGGTGGGGGTGCAAGGGGACATGAGTGGGACATGAGTGGGGGTCTGCTGGCAGGTGCCCCTCAGTGCTGGGGGGTGGGGGTACAAGGGGACATGAGTGGGGGCCTGCTGGCAGGTGCCCTGCACTGCTGGGGGGTGGGGGTGCAAGGGGACATGAGTGGGGACCTGTTGGCAGGTGCCCCTCAGTGCTGGGGGGTGGGTGTGCAAGGGGACATGAGTGGGGGTCTGCTGGCAGGTGCCCCTCAGTGCTGGGGGGTGGGTGTGCAAGGGGACATGAGTGGGGGCCTGCTGGCAGGTGCCCTGCACTGCTGGGGGGTGGGGTGCAAGGGGACATGAGTGCGGGCCTGCTGGCAGGTACCCTGCACTGCTGGGGAGTGGGGGTGCAAGGGAACATGAGTTGGGGCCTGCTGGCAGGTGCCCTGCACTGCTGGGTGGTGGGGGTGCAAGGGGACATGAGTGGGACATGAGTGGGGGGTTGCTGGCAGGTGCCCCTCAGTGCTGGGGGCTGGGGGTGCAAGGGGACATGAGTGGGGGCCTGCTGGCAGTTGCCCTGCACTGCTGGGGGCTGGGGGTGCAAGGGGACATGAGTGGGACATGAGTGAGGGGTTGCTGGCAGGTGCCCCTCAATGCTGGGGGTGGGGGTACAAGGGGACATGAGTGGGACATGAGTTTGGGCCTGTTGGCAGGTGCCCCTCAGTGCTGGGGGGTGGGGGTGCAAGGGGACATGAGTGGGGGCCTGCTGGCAGGTGCCCTGCACTGCTGGGGGCTGGGGGTGCAAGGGGACATGAGTGGGACATGAGTGGAGGCCTGCTGGCAGGTGCCCTGCACTGCTGGGGGGGTGGGGGTGCAAGGGGACATGAGTGGGACATGAGTGGGGACCTGTTTGCAGGTGCCCCTCAGTGCTTGGGGGGGTGGGGGTGCAAGGGGACATGAGTGGGGGCGTGCTGGCAGGTGCCCTGCACTGCTGGGGGGTGGGGCTGAAAGGGGACATGAGTGGGGGCCTGCAGGCAGGTGCCCTGCACTGCTGGGGGCTGGGGGTCCAAGGTGATATGAGTGGGACATGAGTGGGGGCCTGCTGGCAGGTGCCCCTCAGTGCTGGGGGGTGTGGGTGCAAGGCGACATGAGTGGGGGCCTGCTGGCAGGTGCCCTGCACTTCTGGGGGGTGGGGGTGGAGGGGGTAATGCGTTGGTGATCAGTAGTGCAAGCTAACATGTGGCTTGGCTGGGGGGCATGCCCATGGTGGATGGGCTGCCTGCGGGACATGACCAGGGGTGCAGGGTAGTACCCTGTGTTGTGCGCTGCTTGCAGGGGCCGTGGAGGGTGTAGAGGGAACACCTGGGAGTACCCACACTGCCAATTCACGTGTAGGACTCCCCTGCACCCCAGATATGCACGTACCCCACTCGCACATGGCCTGTCGCATGTGAAACTTCCCGCACACCCCCGAAATACATGTACCCCGCTCGCCGAAGGCCAATCACGTGTGAAACTTCCCGCGCACCCCAGATTTACATCTACCCAGGCCAATCGCGTGTGAAACTTCACGCGAACCCCAAGAATCCACGCACCCCAGTCGCACAGGGCCTATCGCGTGTGAAACTTGCCGTGCACCCCCGAAATACACGCACACGCTATTTTTGACACAGCGGGTGTTCGTGTTGTAGGCGAGCGTGTGGGCGTTCCGCGCACTTGCCTCCTGTACTTCCCCTGTGACTCCCACATTTTCACGTGTTGTTCCCCATGCCACGTGTCACACCCCGTGTTACGCCTACTTTTGTTATGTGCGCCGCGCTATGTGCGCTTTCGCTGTGGCCGTAGCGCACGCCGTTAGATGACCTGTGCGCCGGCATGCGCCACGCAGATTTTCAGCTCACATCCCAGATTTTACTCGCGCACGAACTTCCATGAATCTATGTGCACGGGTTTTGCTGTGATTTTCGCACTTGCACTGCGATTCCCACGGTTTTGCACGCTTGCGCAGGAATTTTCAGCGCACATTAATTCCATGAATCGGCCTGTATATATATTGGTTCTAGGGACACTGTGAAAACAACATCATTGTGGAGGGAAAACCATGCCGCACTCCTTGTAGTTATGCATCCTTTTGCAATCACAGAATCCCACTGAGTTAAAAGATGTACCCACATTTAAATCTCGAAATGTTGTTTTAGTTGTAGTTATTGTTTGTAAATAGCTCTCACTGCGAATCACAGCCGTGGGCACTTTGTGAGGGAGATGCTGAGTGGATGGCGTTAGGCAGACTGGTTCCAACAAGGATGGACACGGATCTATGGGTTCCTGCACGTGCTCCATGAAACACATGTAGGAAGAGGAATGTTCTGGATGCAGAACATACTATGCCACCATCGTGGTAGATTGATAGGGCTAAATAGTTGCATAATGGTGATCTTAATGATTATTGTGTGTTTTCTTCCGCTTAGATATTTGTATCATCAAGGCGGGCCGGAGGAAGGATTTTGGATAAGATGGGCATAGGTGAGCCAAGCACATCTGCAAGTTGGGGGGATACCAATGTTCTTTGTGGAGCTCTGCTGGAAACATGGGAAGTCTCTGAAAGGAAGGGTCTCGATTCCACTTAATAATTGCAATTTGTTATAAAGGACTCGAGCCAGTGCTGTGCAATTCCTCCTCTCTTGGAGGACTTGGAGCCCATCTAGGATGATGATAGGATCGATGAGGTCAAATGCCACAGATAGGGCAAGGTTCTCCGGCCTTCAGGCTAGATCCTGACCTCCACTGGCGTGCACCTCTTCCTTAATGTTCATAACTGTTGTCTTCCATCTCATCCTGAGAAAACAGCTGGTGACAAACCGTAGAGGCAATCTTTCTGTTCACGCAGATCAATATTTGGACAGGGACTATTCCAGCCATTATATTGGAGAGGCAGATGAGCTACAGTGAAGATGGCGGCTTGCTGCTTGAGTGCACAATGATGACAGGAGGCTTCCAATGCTATTGTCTCTGTATTTGTGCACACACGGAGCATGATGTCCAAAGCTGTGCATACCATCCTCTATGAATAGTCTTCTACTCCACCTATGTATATGTTTAGCAGAGTGTTGACACTTAGGATATAATATATTCTGTGTGGGCACTATGTGAAATGAAAACACGCAGATCTAAGTGCTCTGCCACTGCTAAAGCTGATATCAAAGTTGGGACACATAGCCAAATGTTCTGAAAATGCCCTGGGTACATTATCTCGTATGTAGCAAGTTTTAGCTACGGGAGTGCCTATCCCACTCTTAGGGACCTATGTGCCATCCTTTAGTAGCAATGCCCTTACTAACAACCTAGCTTTGCTGAAACCACTGATGCTACATATTGCTGCTGGTGGACTGACCGCCAGTGTGTCTACCTTGTCTGCATCACTAATACATTAAGGAGGATTGTGGAATATGTAGACAATAACAGGTGTTGCCTCAGTGGCCATTAACTTCAGTTGATATGCTGTTGGAAAGGTGTGAATGAAGATAACACTGCAAACATGTCATTGGGAGTGTTACTGGAGAAACCTTCCTTTAATCGAAAGAGCTTTGAGATGGGCCATAACGTGGACATGTTGTTTGCCAGGCATTTGCTGCTATGGCTGAGGGAAACTCATAACTACGTGGTGTACCTCTGAAAACTGCTAAATTCTGGTTGCTCCAAAAAGGCCATTCTTACCAACCCCAGTCTCTTTATTAAACTCTTACACTTCCTTAGCCCCAATCTTGGACGCTCTCAGAGACAGGATACCACAAACAGGATACGCAACACTCGATTAAATGAATACACATGATTTAGCTTGATTTCTAAAACCTTGGACTTCCACCGTTTATTGTTTGCATCTATCATTAAAAATTTAGCGAGGTTCTGCGTGCACCATGCTACCTTGTCCATCCCAGCTGTTATGCCATAGCTGCGTTAGTGAGACAGTCGTCCTAAACGTAATATATTATATTCCCCATGGTTTATTTATCAGAGGTTGTGCACAAAGAACTCATGTCGCCCCCTTTTAGCAGAGATGTCATGCGCAGCTCCTAATGCTACAGTTTTGAGATGTCCGAGACTTAATATCCTACCCACCTGTGATGTTCATATTACCTTTTCCTTAATCCTATCTTTGGAGATTGTTTTAATCAGCATGAAAGAGAATAATCCATCACGTGTTCTGGCTCTGCTCCGATGCGCTAATGCTCATGGCAGGGCTGTGGAATAGGAGCACAGTGGCCAGAGGACAAAGCAGGTCCATCAGCATTTGACATTCCCAGGAATTATCGTACTAAAATAACTTGGAGTATCTCGAGCCAATGCGAATAAGAGTCCAATGGTGATGGGGCATTTTGCATTTACTGGGCAATAGATTCGGAAAGGTGGCACGAGTAAATAACCCATCCTGTTTCTAAAGGTATGATTAGCTGTTATAATGGCAGGACATTGATGTCCGTCTGCAATATGGGTGTTGAGGTTATCCCTATGGAAATAAGGCTATACGAATCGCGTGCTTAAGTGTGGGGTTCTATTATCGGTGCCCACGTTGTATTTCTAGATTTTGCAAATGGTTGCTAATGCAATGTTAACCCCCTGGGCAAAACGTGTTTAGGATTTTGTAGGTACATATATTGTTTTATCATGATGCCAATACTTTTTTTTGTTTTACCTTTGTTTTTATGTGTTGTAAAACCCTCCATTAACCATTGCTGGAAAGCTTTGCAATCTCCGATTATCTTAAATAAACGGTTGTAAAAGTCAGAATGTGCGAAAGAGGAATCGTAATGGGTCATAAGGTGAAGAGTGAATCATCAGAACAGGTGCAAACAAAAGTGAAAAGACGATGCATTTGGTACTCTGACTGAAGTTCTACAAACAAATAATAGCCCTGCGCCTGACGTCTTCAGTCTTCAAATATTAATTCTTGAGCACTACCCAACTGGTAATGAGACGTTGCTTTTGTTTGCAATCTCACATTGTTACAAGACACAGAGAAGAGCTTTCTTTCCTAGATAATAATGGCCATCCCCCCACAGCTGAGCGACACAAAAGGAATGCAAGCAACTGGCAGCGTAAACCGTGCATTGTCTGGATTTGAGAACAGCGGTTTCTTTCAGTTGAGACAGCCCAGATAATAACGCGAACATGACCATAATGGATTTCAGGTCAGGAAACATAAGAGTGAAGCAATTTCCTGAATTATTACAATACCTCGAGCACAATACATGTCATTACATACTCGAGCTATACTGGTACTTAATTAAAAAAGAACACACATGACAATTTTCCGACAGGAAACACACAAAAAAAAATATATGGAAAATGACTTCCTGGCAGCATTCCCTTTTCCATGACCATTCAAACCCAACCAACTTTTCGCAAGAAACACGTGCGTTGCTGAACAATTCTGCTTTGGGGAAGGATATCTTGCTTTCATGTTTCATTACCACAAACCACAAATAAAGACATCCACACTGAATATGCTCAAGCAGGTAGCATAATACACATTCAAAAGACGAACCTACCCAACAGGGCACGGCTAAAAGATGGATGACATTTAGAAAACATGTTGGCACAACAATTGCCCTAAGGTTTGGGGTAAAATGACTCACCAGAGTTGAATGTGACGCATATCGTTACGATATAAAACCAGAACTAGATGAGGGGCATCATGAGTACCGCAGCATTTTACAAAAACGTTGTGTCGCAATTACTGTTATTGAATTAGCTCTTCTGGTGAGGTCTGCACCACTGGCACTTTTTCACTAATAGGGCAAAATAATCATGGCAAAAGATCAGTATTCCTGAAATACCTGCTGACTTGTTCACGAAAAAAACACATTCAAAATCTTTGGGGCTCTTTTCTCAGGTTTGTTGTACACTGCGACAATGGAACACAATTGTAAGATCCTTCACATGTAGTAATTCCCCCCGGTTTGTTTGTCTAAAATGTTTCGTGAGGTTTCTCCTTTTTGCCCCAGGGGTTGTGGTCATAGGGGTACTTGGTATCATTTGTTGGTGGGAATGGCCGCAAGTGCACATTTTTTGGCCCGAACTGTTGAGTTGGATTAAGGACATTATGGGCGTGGTTCTTGAACAGCACCCCCTCGAACTTCTCTTTGGTATCCCGTCCCCGGATACGGACTCGGGGGCTCTCCTGAAGGTGACCCAAAGCATGCTGAGAGCTGGTAGACAGGCCTTAGCTCAGAATTGGAAGAGTGGCACAGTGCCCTCAAAATCGGAATGGCTGGTCAACTGTGGGCAATGTTTACCTATGAGAAGTTGTCGGCACTAACCCATGATACAATGGAAATCTTTCTGTTGGACTGGACCTTGGTGCTCCTTCATTATGACTGTGGTGCTTTGCGTCTCTGATCTTCCCTCCAGTGGGAGGCACCTTCCCCCTGCCCAAGTGGAACTATGTGCTTCTTCATCCGGCTTGTCGATATCTCAAGAACCCACGTCATCAGTCGATAACGCTGTCTTGATCCCTATGTTTTGGTTCTTTGGTGGCATTCCCTTATGTGAACTCGGTGGCCCTCAAGGGAGGGGGGGGCTGAGGGTGGGTGAGGGGGTATTTCTTTTCTGTTCTGGTTGTTTTCTTATACTGATGTTGTTTTGATCAGAATGTTTAATAAATTCTAAATGAAAAAAAAAACACATACTATTGTTAGTCATATTTAAAAATGGATTCCCATTTCCTACTATGGGGTGGAAATACACATCCCGAGCGGCAGTTGATTGATTGATTGTTTATTTATTATACGCTTATACACAACTGTTTCCAAGCGCAACCATGCCTGGTAGGGGAAGACATAGGGAAGACAAGACAGTGATATTACTAGGCATGGTGCATTCAGATTATGCAGGTGAACAGAGCAGAAAGTGGGGGGGGTAATAGGGACAAGTGCACCAGTCCCATCAGAACATGGATTAAGTGCAGGGAGATACCACTTTCATGGGCCATAACTGAAGTGCAGTAGTGCTGCGGCAAGTGCAAAGCCTGGGGAAAGAGCAGGAGACGGGTGAGGAAAACTTGGGACCTGTGAGGCTCTAAAGGTACACCAGGCAGCCAGTCAGCAAAACTGAGCAGAAGAAGAGGAGAGAGAGCGAGAGAACAGATAGAGGTGGTTAGCAGGGGAGGGCAAGCGAGAAGGACAAGGCGAAAAGGAAAGTCTTGAGGAGTTTCTGGAATGTAAGGAGATCTGGCTCAATACAGAGAGAGGCAGGGAGGGTGCACCAGAGGGATGTACCTGCAGAGGATAAGGATCTCCCCCCAAGTCTCTGCTTGGAGAAGCGGCTTACCTGCAGATAGTTGAGGAAGACGAGCAGAGGGCTCAGGAAGGAGAGTATTTAGGAAGAGTGTGTTGCAGATAGAGTGGTCCCAGGCCCCAGAAAGCCTTGTGAAAAATGCAAAAGGGTCTTGAATGAAATCCTTGCAGCCACAGGAGCCAGTGGAGGGATTTCAGCACCAGAGAGATGCAGTCTCTGGGCTTGAGGACAAGAATGTATCTTGCAGTTCTGTTCTGGATGAGTTGAAGAGGACAGAGGGTAGAAGAGGGCATGTTGAGAAAGAGGATGTTGCAGTAGTCCAGCCTAGAGAGGACCAGAGCTCTGGAGACGGTGAGCCTCTGGGAGAAGGTGAGAAAAGGTAGAATATCTCTGAGAAGGTTCAGTAGGTAGTCAGACTTATTAGAGATATCTGTGATGTGAGACGAGAAGGAGAGAGTGGAGTTGAAGATGACCCCCAGGTTGTTGGCCTTGTCGGTAGGTGGTGGTGCAGGGCCAAGGGAGGCCAGCCATAGAGAAAGAGGGAAGGCAGGAGCAGGGGTCCCGATAAGGTAGCCTGAAGAAGAGCTGTGTGTCATCCACGTAACACTCAAAGTTGGAGGTGAAGGTGGCTAGCATACGGTGCAGGGGGGCCATGTAGCCATTGAAAAACCAGGGGGGATGGGTTAGATCCCTGGGGGAAACTGCAAGTAGAGAGAGTGATAGGGGAGAGGAATTACATCATTTCCACCTGAGATGGGTGGTTGGAGAGAAATGAGGTTAGCTACGCCAGGGCTGGATCAGTGATGCCCAGGGTTTCACAGAGACATGCGATCAGGGTGTTGTGGTTCACTGTATCGAAGGCAGACAAGAGGTCGAGTAGAATGAGGACATAGGGAGAGTTAGAATCAAGATCTGAGAGCAAATCTTCACAGGTGTTCTGGAGCTCAGTGTCTGTGCCTCTGGATGCTCGAAAGCCAGACTGGTGGTCATGGAAGCAACCAACAGATTCAGTGTGGAGGGTAGGCTGAGAAATAGCCAACTTCACCAAGAGTTTGCAGAGGAAGGAGTAATAGAGATAGGGCAATAGTATTCTGGAATGGAAGCATCAGCAAAAGGTTGCTTGAGAAGTGGGTACACAAGGGAGTGCTTAAGAGCAGTGGGGAAAACTCCAGTGGTGAGAAGGCGGTTGCAGAGGTCTGCCAAGGCTGCGGCAAGAGAGTCAATGTTGTCCTTGATGGTTTTGGAGAGACAGTGTTCCTTCTGTTTATAGGAGGCTTTCATAGACCAGACTTGTCTAATGACCTCCTCAGGTGTGACAGGGGAAAGAGAAGAGAGAGAAGGGGAGGAGTTGAGGTGGCCAAGGGTGGGACAAGAGATGTTGGTGCATGAGGTGGTGAGGAAGGGAAAAAGGATAGGATGTCCTGTGTTTTTGAGGTTAAGTGTGCAGCCATGGCCGAGCAAAGGGCCTGGGTGGGTGCAATGGTCGAGGAGGCTGCAGTAGGGTTGGCTAGTTCCTTGCAGACTTTGAAAAGTTCAGCCATGTTATTGGATGCCATGGAGATGGGGGCTTGAATTAAGACTCTTTTCCTGTAGCGGATGCAAAGTCTATACTGCCTTTGGAGGAGGCGGCAGGGCAGTTTGTCAGAGGGTGCACTGGAGGAATCCCATTTCTCTTTGGCTGCTCTGCACTGCCAGTTCAGAATCGTACAAGAAGTGCACTTTTTGGTAGGCTTCAGTCGTACCCACTTGGCAGGGGCAAGAATATCAAGAGTGTTGGAAACAGAGAGGTTAAAGTTAGAGATGGCTCTGTCAGGATGGGAGTCAGCCGCCAGAGTGAAAGGAGCAGACTAGGCAGAGACAAAGGCAGCTATTGAGACCCTTTTCATGGGTCGGATGACCTTGTAGGCGGGAGGCAGTGCCAGGCTTACCAATGCAAGAGGAGCAGAGAGCTTCAAGTGAGAAGAGAGGAGAGAGTGATCAGTACAGGAGAGAGAAGTAGTGAGAGGGATAGATATAGGAATTTTAGTTGAGATGAGAGCATCCAAGGTGTGGCCAGCGCTGTGCATTGGGCCAGAGGGTAAAATGGAAAGAGAGCGAGAGTAGAACAGGTTGTAGAAAGATCTTGAGGAATCAGGTGAGTCGAGATGGATGTTGAAATCACCCAGTAGGAGGAGTTGAGAAGAGGAGGAAAGGAAAGAGAAGGCCAGGTCACCCCATTCTGAAAGGAAGAGGAAGGGCTGACCCTGTGGCCGATAGAGGGTGGCCAGCAGGAGTGCTGAGCTAGGAGAGAGGGAAAGTCTGCAGACAAGACACTCAAAGGATGAGTAGGCCTGAGTGGTAATGACAGGCACAGGGATCCCCTCAGCGATGATCAATGCTAGTCCCCAACTGGTCTGTTTTTCTAGGAAGAGAGTGTATCTTGTAGCATTCTGGGAGAAATGTGGGGTGCATGTACAGGCCCTAAGCAAAAATCCCTGTCACCTGAAGAGCTGCATTACTCATTGACACAAAAAATGTCTGTGCTCTGCTTCCCTGGCACATGTGTGGCAAGCATTTGAATATTTCACCAAGAACGGCTCTGCTTTCGCTTTTTTCTTTCATCGGAATAACAACAAGATATGCACTGCATTCAAAACAGCCCTCCAATTGCTTTTCTTTCATCTGAATACAAAAAAGTTATGTACTACATCAAAAAACGGCCTTGTTTTACTGTAATTCACGTGAGGGGCAAGTATTTCAGCATTGCAAACCAACACAGCATTTTTTTCTCTTTCATGTGACAGCAGCACTCGAAAATACTGCAAATGAAAAAAATGGCATGTCTTGTACTTTTATTCCATGCCAAATCAAAGAATCATGTGCAGGGGCCTACCCCTCCATGGTAATGGACCAACAGCAGATGTAAACTCACTTAAATAGGACAAATTAAAGAATTCCATGACCTACATAACAGCATTTCAAATGGTAGTTGAAAAACAGCTTGCACACGTGTTAAATAAAGAAAAATGACTTTTCAAAACCACTTTGAAAGGATAGCTTTTGCTCCCACAGAAAATGTCAGTGACATATGTTGTGGATGAGGTGTTGACTAAAGCCATGTACATTATATTTTCCCCCACAAGATTTCATCACCTTGGAAGAGGCTCGGAATACCAGAACAAACAGTTTTTGGGCTCAGGCACAAAACTCAGTTGAAAGCCTTGCCTCCCACCGGAAGTCGCACATATAAGTGAGCTATTCTGCAATGACATGTGATGTGACCGAGGGCATTATTATTCCCTGCTCTGCCAGACTTGAAGGCAGTACTAGCAGGGATGACAAAGACAGCAAGTGTGGCTAGAGCTTGACAACAAATTGTGAGTTCCTCCTGTACCCACTACCAAGGACAAACTGACAAACTTCAAAGAGTGTAATAAAACTCTTTGGTCCCCGGCTGAGAAAGGGGAAGACAGTTTGCTATGGGGGATAAAGCACACCCTCTCATATGTGACAGATCATCTAAATTGACATTAAAGCATTGATTCATTTTAGGCATTTTTCGTAGCACTCAGAATAAGAAGTCATTTTGGTTTCTGCCATTTGTCCATGTGATTTCCAGGCGGTTAGTTAGAGACTAAGTGCATGTTCCTAGGACTTTGTGGACTGAAATGGCCAGTAAAGACTAGTATCTGCCTGATTTAAAAATGTGAAAAGCATGAGATTCGATGGAAAGATGGATAATGAGATTATGAACATGCTTAATCATGTGCAGAGTTATAACTGTTATATATTTTATGAACAGGACAAAAATGCGCCATCTGGCCATGCCACTTCGCACGGAGTTCGCGATCAGCTTACCTAATTCCCTACGACTATCTGCAACCACAAATCTATTTCTTAGGGTGGTGGCTAGTATAAATATGGAGTTAGGAAACATAACTCAGTTTTGCTAAAAACTTGATGTGAGAAACAAAGAACTGTAATAAATGCCAAACAGACAGATGGTGCTCCCTCCCCTTAAATCAATGATTCCAGGGGGCGGGGAGAGGAATGAAATATTGTCCGATCAGAGTATAGCAGTAATTCTAGAGTACTCCCCCTAGATTATAAAGTGATTGATGTCATTTGGGCTATATAAGGGCAGACACAGACACACAAGAATCCGGGGAGACAGGAGAAGGAAGACAGAGAGGAGGCAGCTGAACCATACCAGGAAGAGTGCAGAGACCAGATCCCTTGCCTAGCTATCCAGAGTGTCATGAGATCCAGCTGGCTTTCCAGAATCCCAAACCAAGGTTTACTTTGTAAGTAGCAGATAATCCCATTGAAAATACCATTGAAAATCCCAAATTTCTAGTATAATTAATTGACCTTTCCATAGAAGAATCGATATTAGCTTGTGTATGTTAGCGTATTCCTTTGATACATTTCTCTGTTGTCTTTATAAATACTTTTATTAGTATCATATTGAAATAAATCAATTAATTCCCCCATTGAAATTCACGTTCAAAATTGTTGCCATTCGAAATCAACAATCTTGTCAAGTGTTTTTATTAACTATAGTTATTAAGGTATAGCCTCAACATAATTAGTCTCTGTATAACTGAAAATCGAATGGGCCTGTGTATTGAGTGCATTACCCCACAAACTCCTAATTTGCTGTGGCCTATTGAAAACCCCAAACTGTAGTGCCATTGAGAGCAATCCCTTTTGCCTAGAATCCTATCTGTTATGTGCCTCTGTCCTTGTCTTTGAAAACCGATTTCCAAAAATGGGTTTTCACTTTATTTTTCTGGCTTCCCATCTTGGGGTGGTGGTCTTTATTCCAAATCCAATTTTTCTCTCTCTATCCTTACTCCTTGCCACTCCCTTCCATTCAAAGGAATTAGGTTAGCTGATATTTGGGGGTGAGTGTTGCAGGGGGGAGTGGTAAACCTTGAGGCTATCAGTTGATTAAAAACTGTTCTTTTTCCTGTTTTGCCAATAAAGATCCATGTAAACTGTGATACGATATCTAAAACTAATTGTTCTGTAGGAACATTGCATTTGTGTTGCCACATATTAGTGGCTGTTGTATTTTGAATATTGTTTTCCTTTTTCATTAAATAATAAATTAATAAATATCTTATTAATTCACACCGGCCTGGTTCCTAGTCCATTGTACCATGGGGTGTTTGTGAAGGTTGGGTGCGAGACGGGTTAGAGGCCTACTCAAATAAAAGAGCCTTTGGTTTATTAAAGATAAAAAGTGTTTTTATTGTGCGCCACATTCATTGTGGGGGAAGAAGTCCCTGGCTGGAGTGTGCCATGTTATAAAACCATGACAGAAGTGTGTCAAAACTCGTGACAGAGCTATCCTTGAACCATGTTTCAGTGAGAGCAAAAACATCAAGATCCAGGAGTTCAAGGAGGTTGCAGATATAATAGGAGTGTTTGACAGCTGAGCAAGTTTTAAGCGTGGCAATGTGGAGCAGATTGCCATCCGTGAAAAATGTACAGGGGGAGCATGGGACAGTGGTCCCTCCCATAAGTGGCGAGAGTGCCTGAGGGACAGACGTAGAAGGGGGCAGAGGAGCCAAGGCTGGCAAGGAAGCCGGGACCATAATGGTTGAGAAGGGAGCCAGTGCGGGAGAAACACAGGGGAAAGGAAGCCTCTAGTGGGTGGCTGGTTCACCCAGGCGGAGGACGCTGACAGGGTTGTCAAAGTGTTGAGTGATGGCAAGGAGGAAGTGGTGACGGTGGAGGTGTGGTGAGAGGCGGCAAGGGAGCCAATCTGGACACATCTGGTAATGTATCCGGGCTGGCAAAGGAACTGGTCCAGAAGGAGGAGGGAGGTTTATATTACAGAGGAGGAGCCTATCAAAGAGTAGAAGGTTAGGTTAAGGGACGCTGTACCATGATGGCTGAGGAAGAGAAAGAAGAGAGGAGAGCGATCATATGGTGAGTCCATAGTTCGGGTGAGAGAACAACAAAGAGTTTCTCTGGCAGGGGCAGTGAGGTAGGTGTCTGCAATCAGAAGACCTGGGCTAGAGCCCAGTATGTCCTTCTTGAGTTTCTTCCTGCCAGACTTAGTAAGAGGTGAGGGATAAGAGATAGAGAATCAGTTTGAGAAGATAGGAGAGAGAGAGAGCGCCATAGCAAACTGCAGAGGGTGAGGTGCACTTAACCTGGCTGAGGCCACAGAGGCATGGGGAGAGCAGTAGGTAGGGGGAGACAGGCCACACAATTGGGAGCATGGGGGGGGTAATATGCAGAGAAAAATAGGGAAAACAGAGAGGAAGGAGGGTAGAGGGTGTAGGGCCAAGGGGAATAACAACACAGAGAGGCAATGGGAATTGAGGGAGGGTGAGGGAACAGGTAGCAGACTAGAAAAAATGCAGTGAGGGATGGACTTGTCAACACATCCTCATGAAAGCAGGTTATGCACACAGCTAGATTTGACTTTAAGCAGCGGCAGGACAATCAAGATGTGCACACGGCTAAATACAAATGTAAACAGCAGCAGGACAATCAAGATGTGCACAAAGGTAAATACAAATGTAACAGCAGCAGGACAATGCAGATGTGCACACGGCAGAAATAAGATTTTTTTTGTATAGGTCAACCGGTATATAAGCAGTATAGTACAGGGGTGTAGCAGTGGAGGTAACAGTCCAGGGAGATATGTGTGTTAAGGTTTGGTGTCTTTGAAAGAAAAGTGAGAAGAAAAGTGTCTTCAAAGGATAGTTAAAAGAGATTGTCAGGAGAGGTTCATAGTCCATAGGAGGATGGCGCCAGCATAGAAGAGGTCTACACTTGTATGCTTGCTGAGGTGGCGATCACAGAGACCAGGAGCACCAGGATGGGGTCCTCGGTGTCCAGCAGGTGCATGATGATGGACAGAAGTCTTAGGAGTGGGACTCTGGGAGGTGGGCTGGCATTCGCCTGCCGGCTACTCCTGATTGGCCTTAGCTGGAACAAAGGCCCAATCACGAGTGAGTACCTTCCAGAAGCCAGGCACTCCACTTCGAGGAGCAGACAGCCACAATGGCGGGGAGGGATACAATTCAGCCACACAATGAAAATCCAGGTCACCCTATACCTGAAAAGTGTGGTGCATACGTTTTTGTTTTAGCAAACCAAAACGATTTTCGTTTCTTCCTTCAAAGCAGCATAATTAAGTTAATGGAAAAGGTGCTTCAGTGATGCTTCAGTGATGCTTGCGCAGGGGTGATGATGGCCACAAAAAAGCCCCAAGGACTTACCTTCTCCTGTGTGTCTGCTGGGAAGTACAGTGAGCACCCTGCCTCGTGGAAGCAGGCAAGGCCAGTGTTGGCCAGAAGCCTTAGAGAATGCAAGCAAGGAAGGCTATCCTTGTGATCTCAGTGAGATTGGACTTATCTGGAACAAAGGCCAAATCATGAGTGAGTACCTTCCAGGACCCAGGCCTCGAGGAAAAGGCAGCCATAATGGAGAGAGGGGCAAAATGCAGCCACACAATGAAAACCCAGGTCATCCTGCAGTCGAAAAGCATGGTGCACACGTTTTAGTTTTAGCAACGCAAAATGCTGTTTTGTTTCTTCCTTTAATGCCTCATCATTAAGTACATGGGAAAAGGTGCTTCAGAGCCAATTGCACAGGGGTGATGATGGCCGCAGAAAAGCCCCAAGCGTTTACCTTCTCCTGCGTGTCTGCTGAGCAGTGAGCACCCTGCCTCGTGCAAGTAGGCAAGGCCAATGTTGGTTGGAAGCTTCGGAGAATGCATTCAGGGAAGGCTATCTCAGGCAGTTCACTCGGCTGTTGACCCATGGAGAAAGATACAAAGAAGTCAACATCCACCTAGATGCTTCCTGTCCCTCCTCTGGACTCTTTTGTGACCTCTGCAACTCTCTTTCTCTCTATTTTCTACCATAGGGCCCGACTCATTCTGCAGGGCAAACTCTGGATGTTCTGATCTCCTCAGACTTCCCCCACTCTAACCCTCTCACCACTCCTCTCCCCTGGAGTGACCACTTTCTCCTCTCCTCTCACCTCTCTCTCTCTAGCCCTCAGGCCGAGCCTACCCCTTCACTGCCACCTACCTTCTCGGTCATCTGAACCATGAAGCGTGTGTCCGTTGAGGCTTTCGCCCCCACTTTCTCTCCCTCTCCTGCACCTCTGGCTGGCTCACATCCTGACACAGCCCTTTCCAACCTACTCTCTTCTATCTGTGACACTCTTGATGTACTTGCCTCTGTCATGAGGATCCGCTTGAAGCACAAAGCCAAGTGCAACTCTTGGTACGACTCAGACCTTGTCACCCTTAAATGCAAGTGCAGGGTGGCTGAGAGGAAATAGCTGGCATCTTGCACAAACTGGCCTGCCACCTGCTCCAAAGACAATACCGACTCTCTGTCCTCACTAAGAAGTGAGCGCACATCCAAGCCTGCATCTCTGCGGCATCTAACAACTCGGCTGAATTCTTTGAAATCTGCAAGGAGCTGGCCATTCCTGATGCAGTTTCTACCTCTCCTGTCCCCTCCCAGCCGTTTGCACGGCCTTGGCTTCCCATTTCATCTCTAAAACCCAGGACATCATGTCCACCCTCTTGTCCGCTTCTCCTTCTCCCTCTACTTTCTCCTTTACCTCTGGCCTCCCTGTGGTCACCTCTCCTCCTCCCTTCTCTGCCTTTCCTCTGTTCACCCTAGACACGGTTTCTAGACAAGACCGATCTATGAACGTCTCGTCAAAGCAGGTTGTTTCCTGTTCAAAACCATTGAGGACCATATTGACACCCTTTCTCCAGCCATGGCAGATTTCTGCAATTGCTATATCACCATGGAACCTTCCCTTCCCCTCTGAAGCACTCTTGTGTGCACCCTCTTCTTAAGAAACCCTCAGCTGACCCCTCCTGTCTGGCTAACTATCACCCAATCTCCATTGCTCCTATCCTGGGTAAACTCTTGGAAAAACTGGCCATCTCCCAGCTTAATATTCACCCTGCATTTGTTGGTTGTCTCCACAACCAACAGTCTGGCTTCAGAGCAGCCAGAAGCATGGAAACTGCTATCTTGAACATCCATGAAGACCTGCTCTCTAACCTCAATACCAATCAACCCTCTGTCCTCATCTTACTTGATCTCTCCTCTGCTTTCAACATGGTCAACCATGCCATCCTGGTCAATCGGCTCTGTGATAATCTGGGTATCACTGATTAGGCCCAGGCCAACCTCTTTCCTCTCTGACCGACCCTCCCAGGTCCAACTTGGGTCCTTCCTATCTTGTATCTCAATCTCTACCTGTGGGGTGTTCCCCAGGGGTCTAACCATTCTCCCTTGTTGTTCAATCAATTTCTGGCACCTCTCACTCACTGCATTGCTGCTCCCTGTTCCAACTTTCAGTGCTATGCAGATGACACTCCGCTCGCTTTCAGTTTCCCCTCAGCCTCCTCCTCTCCTTCTCTCATTCCAGATTGTCTGTCTGTAATCCAGGAGTGGTGTGCCCCTAATGACCTCTGCTATAATGCCAGTAAGATGGAGATCCTCCTCATCGGTACACCTGCAGCTTCCTTTCCTGTCACTCTCTGGCCGCCCACTCTGGGCCCTCTTCCTGCTCCCATCTGTGAGGCTAAGAATCTCGGGTCATCTTCAACTCCACGCTCTCCTTCTCTCCTCACATCTCTGACATCTCTAAGAAGTCAAACTACCAGCTGCACCTCCTCAGAGGAATTCTTAGTTTCCTCACCTTCCCCCATAAGCTCACTGTCTCCAGAGCTCTGGTTCTCTCTAGGCTGGACTACTGTAACAGCCTATTTCTATATCTGCATGCCTCTATTTGCCATGCTCTACAACTCATCCAGAACAGGACTGCAAGATTTGTCCTTGGCCTCAACCCCAGGAATGGTATCTCTTCAGCCCTGAAATCTCTCCATTGGCTTCAGTTCAAGTTCAAGACTATCTGCATTGCCCACAAGGCCGTCTAGGGCCTGGGACCACAATACCCCCAACTCTCTCTTTAGAAATATCTTCCTACTCAAGCTCTTCTCTCCTCCAATTCCAACTCCTTGAGGGTCAGTCGCTTCTCCAAGCAAAGTGTTGTGGGCAAATCTCTTTCCTCAGCTAGTGCCTTCCTCAGGAACAGCCTCCCTGCCTCTCTCCTGGCATCCCCTGCACTTGTGGTCTGTTTCTCCAACACTACAGTCCTCTTACCTGCACTTATTGAAACCTATTGTCTGCACCTTTAACACCTGCACTTGCCACATATTGGCTGCACTAATTGTTTGTGATCCTGTGTCTGGCACTTGCCCATTGCCCCCCCTGGCACTTCTCTCATCCCCTCTCCACTGCACGTGCACAATCTCCATGATACTAGGCCTAGTAGGTTCATTGTTTTTGTCCTCCCTCTGTTCCTCCTCCATTGCCTGTCACGGCTTGAAACATTCGTGTATAGGTGCATTATGAATGCCATATCATATCACATCATACCACTACAGCCATAATGCCTCTTAGTGGACAGAAATGGTTGAACATGTGAGCATTTTTGATGCTAAGTATAGGATGTTTTAATATTAGGAAATCTAGTTTGTGGAATTGTCCACTGCAAATAAGGTATGCACAATTCCATTTATTTAACCAGGTTTTTTTTTAATGAACCAGGGACATATTTAACAGTGCTGATTCCCTAGAGCCACCCTCCCATTTCAGGACAAGAAACAGCCAGGTCTGCCCATAAGGTCTATTTATTAAAAAAATAAATAGAAATAATCAAATTAACTTAAAATATGAGCACATTATAGATTGTTACCATTCTCTATACAAATCCAATGTCAATTATTAGTATATTTATGTATGATCAATGCACTGGTCAATTTAATTTAAGCTGCATTTAAGTTGGATATAGAATTTTTGAACATTTTGCATACATCACTATCTGTATATGTTTTTACTGATTGCACATGCACCAGGGTTGAAAAGTAAATGAGGGATCAGGGAAAAACATTAATCTCATAGAAAACAACATAAATCAGAACATCCCAGACACTGTAAAGCATGTTAAAAATAAAAACCTTTTTTTCTAAATGTACATGTCAATATTTCAAACATAATTTTAGAAAACTCAGTTTAAACTCAGGCCATGTGTTTTTCTTACATGTAATTTGTTTGCAAAAATGAAAATGTCTATTCAATGGCTACATTATGTAGATTCCCTTCAATTAGTTTTATGCTATATTAATGTGTAGGAAGCTCATATTTGTCATTTTTCAAATTACATTTGAAAGTGGGAAAATGGGTGGCAGTTAAAACCCCTTTGCTTTTTTTCTGTGAGTGGGTCATAGCCAATAACATGACTCAGCTCAGTGATGTAACCAGGGAATAACTTTAACTACATTATTTTCCTAGGCATGTGCAAAGTGAGACTATTTCTGGCTTCAAGTCTGTACCTGGCCATTTCATAGAGACAGCATCAGGGATATCGCAGAATACTAACCATTTAGGTCTATTGTGTAACCCAAAGTTTACAAAAGCCCTTCCAATGATCAAATATTTACCAACAAGCTGTTCCCGATAAAACATACACCATTCAAACATACCTTAAAGGTCAATACCAGTCTGTAATTCATAGGGTCACTTCTGTCCCCCTTCTTAAATATTGGAACTACCACTGATTGCTTTCAGGAAGGGGGCATAGGTCCCTGGGACCTATTAATGGCCATTGAAAAGGCTAAATATATCTGATGGAATGAGAGGTATGCCCAGTATAAGAACAGTATCTAAGTTCCATCGATCACTCAGACTTCTATGATGTGCCTTTGTAGACATGTAATTATCAACCTTGTTCTATTGCAGAGTCCCTGTGATGTCATAAGATTGCGAAGTAGCATAATTACAGCATATACTTTCAGTTTTAGCTTGTGAGGAGGCATTTGTCCTCAGGCGTTACGCTCTTTAGAGACTGACATATTGAATCTGTTCATTGACACTGGAACTGCTGTGCCCTGTGTGAAGAGAAGTGGGGGTGGAAAGATGTAGCTTCTGAATGACTGCCATAGTGGAAGGTGAAGGTATCCATGTGCTCATTCTGTTTGTTAAAATGGTAGCTGTTGTTGAGGTGGGTGCACTTTGTCATTTGGACAGCAGAGGGCAACTGAACACTGATAAATTGTATCGGCCTATTACAGAAACATACTAGGGCCTCATCACGAGTCGGGCTGTAGCCATTAAATGCGGCGGTAACGGTATTAGCGCCACATTTAAGGGCTGGCCCTATCATGAGTTGGGCGCTAAATCAGCTGTTTTATATCCAGCTTTTTTCTGGAGGTGAAAATCCCTCTTTTCGGCTGTATTACAGCCGACTGTATTAGCCCACAGATTAGCACAGAAAATTCCCCATTGGATCAAATCAGGATGGGGATTTACCGTTAAGACCCGTGATCCAGTGGTAATACCACCGGACCGGTGGTGCTAGGGCTATAAGAGTCGGCAGTATTAAAGCCTGGAATACAACCCAACTTGTGATGAGGCCCTTTGTGTTTTAAATATATAGATTCCCCAGGATCAACAGTCAATTAATATACAAACCTAAGTACTTTCCCCAATAAAAAGGGCTGGTATTTAATCTATATATGATATATGATAGTTTCTTTATATAGCGCCTATTCACAATGTGTTTCAAATGACTTTAAGGGGACGGAGGGAACAAGGGAAAATACTATGACATTCTAACAGGCCATGAACAGTAAGGATGTGAAATTAACTATCATACTCGGCCTGACCACATTTCAGATAGTGCAAGAGCTGAGGCACAGATAAGGAAGGGAGGGGGAGAGTGGGAAGGTAATGGAAACAGAGAGGCCACTACCGTACTCGGCCTAACAACATTTCTGGTAAAGCCAGAGAAAAACAAGAGGTGAGGGAGAGGGGTGCAGAAAGGTAGGGGAGGAACAAAAGAAGCGACTATCATACTAGGCCTGACAGCATTACAGATGGTGCTGGAGGGCGGGGTGAGGAGGAAAAAAACAGTAAGGGGGGAGACAGACTAGGTCCAGGGACAATTCTGATAGAGTAAGTTCATAGAAGAAAGTAAGAGGAGGAGATAGGAAAAGGAAGAAGGGAAAGGAGGCGAGAACAGAGAGTTAGCAGTCAAAAGAGTGGAGCAGCAAGAGGGGAGAGTGAATACAATTGCAGAAGTCAATAGTAACACATAAGCCAGGATACAAGATGAAGTTGGGAACAGCATGATTCAGGGCCACCATGTGTACAAGATGCAAAGGAAGTCCAGCATGAGAGTTGAGAAAGGGTGACACACCAAGAATGAATGAATCTATTCACCTTTAGAGTGTAGAACTGCTCAGAATTATTATTCCCCTTAACCTTATACTTACATAGGTATTTATACACTTTGGCTGACTCACAGACAGTTAGATACCCGTCAAGGACTGTCAATGTTCCTTCTCCAGTAACAGATGGGCATCAGTTAGCAAAATGAGTCAGCTTTGCTCCACAACTTTGTTTTTCTCCTTCTATATTGGGCCTGCCTGCTTCCTTATCTACTGCGGAAGTGCTGGGGTTAACTTAATAAATTCGCCTAGCTTAAAGTGGTCAGCAAGTAATCCACAATGAGCCCAAAGGAAAGCAAGCTATTCTATTCTCCTTTCTGTTGTTGTCAATTCTTCTTTCTATCCCCTTCTTCCAGTATGTCCCCATAAATCTATGGGTTTTGACTTTTATAGCTAGGAGACCACTCCCTTTAGAGTTGTGTATCATATCTCTATTTTAATTGGTCAGTCTACGTGATTGGTCAGTATTCTAAAAGTGTCATACACTAAACCATCCCCTTTGTACTCACTGGGTATATTATTGAAGAGGTCAGTATGGAAGGAGCACCATTCTAACCCAGTTTCCCTCTCATTTGAAGTGTTTTTTTTTTTTACAAGAAACAATTGTGATTTTTCTAAAAAAAATTGTGTTCAATACATGTGATTAGATAAAAAAAAATAGTTTGCCAGATTGTTCTTACTCAATCATTACAAGCAACAAAGAAGGAGTGGGGTCACGTGAAACACATCACTAGAAAGATCAAGCGGGGTAAATTGCTCTCAGTATAGGAGCTCAATGAGGGGACTTCCGATTTACCTCAGAGCCAAATGAGGACAACGCGCATACGGCAGGATTCCCTCTCACTGATTGCACATTACTTTGGCAGTTAAGGACGACAACTTGTACATTACGCGTCCAGCAGCAGCACGTCTCCTGGCACGCAGCGTCATACATTGCGTAGGTGGGACTCATATTGAGTGCACCCATATATAAACTTTATTCAATCAAGACATTACTGCTTTGAAATAGAGAGGCTCCCTCTCTTCTTTGCTCTTTCCTCTGAGGCTCCACTCAGGAAGAGTGACTTTCTTCAATTTTGAAGCTTAGTTATGAATCGAATTAAGATAGAACGCATCAACCATCCTTACACACAGAGGAAGAATCACGTTAGGAATGGACACATGGAATAGCATCAATATGTCCATCTATTGTTTGTTTAAAACTGTGTGCGCTCCTAATAAATTATAACCATTTCTGTCCTGTCCCGAAGAAGACAACTGTCAAGCCTTGTCTCTCTTATCTGTTAAAGAGATAGATGCCTTATACAATTTTTGCAGGTCGTCGAAACTACCTACCCTTAGATACCAGTGTAGCACATGAGATTGATGGTAGCTGCACCAGGTGCTGGTTGTTTACTGTTGAGGTCGGAATGGTGACAAGTAGTGCATTGTTTTTTTACCACTGTTGTGCTTTTAGCTTGTCAGATCATTTTAAATACAATTTATAATTGGGGACAATATTAGAACCTCACAGGGGATATTACTTTCTGCTTATACCCTTATTGTGGTTTGCCCCCTTTCTTCTTTTTTGCATATTTCTGTTTTGAAAAAAAATGTTTGTCATTATTTTTGACATTGGATTCTGTTCTTGTGCATTATGTTTCTGAATTGTATCCGCAGGATGTTCATTAGATAAATATGCACTTTAACTGTAGATATCTAACATTAACTGTTTGTTTTTATGCTGTTTTTCCATGGACTCAGCACTATGAATAATGTAATTTGATATGTGTATATTAAAGATTGATTGATCTTATATTATCCTTGACCTGGCCTATCCCCTCATTGAGCTCCTATACTGAGAGCAATTTACCCCGCTTGATCTTTCTATTGGTGTGTTTCACGTGATCCCACTCCTTCTTTGTTGCTTGTTCTGTTAATCCCCTGGGTCTGCGTGGCTGGGGACGCCCTTTCCTTGATCACTTACACAATCATGAATCATATAATGCAAGTCTCATCTAATGTGCGTGTGACAGAATTCTTGTGACTTTTGTGTGCAGAAATATCTACATTGTTACCATTTTCATAATTAAACACATACCATACAATATTGCTTTACATTCAGCTAATATGGTGTTTCACTGTGAACAATTTAAACAAAAATGAAGTTGGTACAATAACCCTATCAAAGGAAATTCAGGAAAATATGATCCAAATGTAACATTCAAATATGTTTATTTTCTCTTTCCATGAAATGGGTTTAACAACATATTAAATAGTATTTCTCTTCCCTGGCCTGGCAACTTGACACATGGTGTCAGTCCTTTGAAGCTTCAGAGCTGGCCCACTTATGACCCCGGTGAGGCCTTATTGTCATGGCACTATTGTCATAAAGTTCTTTGAAACAAGGCTGCTCAGAGCCAAATGTGCACACAGCTCTCTGGCCCATAAATTAATATATCTGCTGGCTGTGACAGAAGCCAGACGTATTGACCCTGCAAGCATGAATGACATCCTTTAATGGAAAGTCTGTTTTGATGAGAGTTTAGTTAATTATTGGATAGCCCCAGTGACAAATAAAAACGTTAAATAGTAGTTCTCTGTTTTATTAGCAAGGCCTGCTAATCAGAGCAAAGAGGGTATTGTATGCTTTGGTTTAAGGACTCTGACATACATTTCACAGCCCACCCTCAAAGGCCTTTGTTTTGTTTCTTTTTGGAGAACATCTATTCATCACTGCTGCTGGGGTCAGAGATAATGGAATTTAGGCTGTTTAGCCATTGTTGCTGGTTTCATGTGCACATGTCACATATTAAGTCACTTTTCTTTTCCAGATGTCCACCTTATATGTTGTTCTTCTTTAAATAAGGGCATCATAACATTTCTGCAGTCAGTCATCCGTTGACAAATATGTGCACATCAAGTCGCTGTAGGTTTCATTGTAGAAGGTGTGATTCACAGTCCTGTAAAGAAGGAAGCTGAAATTATTTAGGTGCCAATTCAATTTTCACCCCCAGATTGACTGTTCTTCATTTGCATATACAACCTTCCAAAACCTCTCTGCCTGGAAGTGGACATCATGACATTTAGGAAACAGCTAACAACTTTGTTTTTCAACCAACCGATTTTATAGAAATTTAAAATAACAGCAACTGAATACAACTGTGCACCAGAAACTTGGACTACTATATGACAAGCAATTTCTTGCACTACCATCTGTGCGAAAACAATTTGCTTCATGGAACCTCGGCTGCATAACACTGATCTGCACCTTAATCTCAGTGAAATCTCCAACATAGATCCCAGAAGAAACAACACCTTCACTCCCCACCCTCATCCTTCTTCAAACCTCTCATCCCTCAACAAAATTCTCAATACTCAAATATTATACCTTTAGACCTCCTACACTCCTTCGGACAACCACCAGGTCTAGTGTGCCTAATAGATCCAGATGCGATCTATCTTCTATCAACAACCATGCTGCCAATTTTCCCACTCCATTTTCCGAGGGCTGACCCTATTGCTACCCTGCCCGGTCGGTACCAACCGCAAACAGCACGGAGATTTTTATATCGGGACACAGATAACAGGTACTTCTAACCTGCATCTATGAACATAAAAGGTTTCTGTATCTGCCTTCCTGCTTTCTGACTAACACATCCTACCCTCCTTTCTTACAGAGCTATACACAGAGAGGCCAATATTATTTGCAGAATGGTGCTATATAAGACCACTTTACATTATATTAAAGATTTCCGTAAACGTACGTGTAACTGAAAGGATTTATTTTTGGAATAGTCATTTATTGTGGACAAATACACATTTGTTGTTGATGGGCTGGGGCCAGCACAATATTTCCTCACATGTGTTTCTTTCAAAGGACGTGTGCAGAATGTAGTACATATGTTTAATTTTAAATGTCACATTTTTATTTGCATTCTTTCCTTTCGTATAGATTTCCCTACGCAGTATTTCGAACCCCTGTCAATCTTGTTATCTCTTTCAGTATTTGAAAGGAATGTTGCAGCTCAGGACTTTCACTTATGGGATACTTTTCATCAAGTGGGGAGACAAACGTGTTTTGGCCCACTTTAGAGTTGAAGTAAACATTCTGATTTATTTATTTATTTATTTTTTAATCTGGCAATCGGGAGGCAATTACTACACATAGGGCCTCATCATAAGTTTGCCGGTCTGGTAACAACGGTGCTGGTAAACTACCGGCACCATTGTTATTGGACTGGCAAACTATGAGGTCTGCAAGCGGGTGCCTTTCCACCCACCAGGTATGACCTGTCCGGGTGCAATGGCACCCGCTCGCAGACCATGTCGGAGAAACCGGCACCATTCACTAATGGTGCCGGTGCATCCGATCTCCCCATTCCCATTGAGTCCAACAGGACTCAAATGGGAATGGGGAGTAATATTTTCCGGAGCCCAGGAATGGGCAATTGATCGTGCTTTCATGACTCCGGCCGCAGCCGTGCCGGTATTTACCAGATCCTCATCCTGCTCTCCCGTGACTATGACAGTGACTCCATTAAAATTAATGAAGTCTACAGCAACTCACTTCTCAAGTCGCTGTTACGCTGGAGATAGGCTGCACGAATTACTGTGGAACATTGGACTTTTTTCAACAAGGACAATATTGGTGAGGCCACGCCCCTTTTGTCCCAAGATGCTTCAAAAACCAAGCGCATGCTTTTGCACGTGCGCTTTCAGCAAGTCACTTCTCAAGTCGCTGTTACGCTGTAGAGAGGCTGCACAAATTACTGTGGAACATTGGACTTTTTTGATCAAGGACAATATTGGTATGATCCTCACAAACAAAGAACTTAATGCCTAGTAACATAATATAGCCTACTTTTGAACAATTGTAAAGGCTGAAAACATCCCGTTATTATTACTTTAGGAGACGCCACACCCCTTTTGTCCCAAGATCACTCAAAAAGACCAAGCGCGCACTTTCAGCAAGTCGCTTCTCAAGCCATTGTTACGCTGTTAAGCTGATCAGTAGACCATCGTGCAGCACCGCAAAATATAACGCGACCTGTGTTCCTTTTCGGTCACATTTACTTTTGAGTGTTTCCAAAAGAATATAGGAAAACTGCACCTTGTCATTTTTTTGTATTGCTTACTGAAGTATTGAGATGGCAGGAAAAAGCATAACCTACACACTGAAAACAGGAATTCCGCAGAGCGTGATGATCACACGTCCATCGGTTATGCTACAACCCTTACCACTAAAGCCTTCCCCCACAATTGCTTTTAAGAGAAAAATCAGCGTGTGCCCGATTATGGTACCGGACAAGAGATTGGCTTTTGGCGATATCCGTGAGTTTTGCACATTATGTAACCTCTCTATGTGTTCAAACAGCCCCAATTATAATAATTAAATGTTTTTTGAATTGTGAGATGGTAGCAAATCGGTACCAGCATCTAATTTCACTATATCTGACACACAAATCATGACTGAAATGAAAGATGTGCCGGATGAGTCGACTATAGTGAACTTAGATTCACAAGGTGATGTAATGAAGTTGAATGAAACACCAGCAGATCAATCTGATTTAAAGGGATCCACGTGGGGGCTGGAAAATGTAAATGAAAATATATAAAAGCATGATATGATCGTTTATTTATATAGCGCCTATACACAATGTGTTTCAAAGCGCTTCAAGGCAAGGGAGGGAAAAAGGGAAAATACAACCATATTCTTACAGGCCATGAACAGTAAGGATGTGAAATTAACTATCGTACTCGGCCCGACGACATTTCAGATAGTGCAAGAGCTAAGACATAGATAAGGAAGGGAGGGGAAGAGTGGAAAGGAAATGGAAACAGACAGGCGACTACCGCTGTAGGCCTGATGACATTTCTGGTGGAGCCGGAAAAAAACAAAAGGTGAGGGAGAGGGGTGCAGAAAGGGAGGGGAGGAACAAAACAACTATCATACTAGGCCTGACGACATTTTAGATAATGCTGGAGGGGTTGTGGGGAGGAAAAAAACAGTAATGGGAGGGTGGAGGAAACAGACAAGGTTGCTATCATATTAGTTCCAGGGACAATTCTGATAGAGTAAGTGCATAGAAGAAAGTAAGGGGAGGAGATAGGAAAAGGGGGAAGGGAAAGGAGGAGAGAAAAGAGAGTAAGCAGTCAAAAAGAGTGGAGAAGCAACAGTGGAGAGCGAATACAATTGCAGAAGTCAGTAGTAACACATAATGTTGCAATCCAGGATACAAGATGAAGATGGGAACAGCATGAGTACAAGATGCAAATGAAGTCCAGCATGAGAGTTGAGAAAGAGTGACACACCGAACGTCCATAAAAGTCAAATCCAGCATTGGCCAGAAGACCGTGATGGTGAAGGAAGGCACCAGGTGGGCGGGGCTTGCTAAGTGGTGAAAAAGAGCAGCAGGCAGGAAGGTACCAAGTGGACGGGGCTTGGGCCAGGTGACCTAGATCCACTTGCACCTGCTCCCCATCTGCAAAGGAAAAGAAGCTGGAGTGCTCCTTAAGTAGGGAAACAGAGCGGCAAGCAAGAAGGCACCAGGTGGGAGTGGCTTGCTAAGTGGTGAAAAAGAGTGGGAAGTAGGAAGGCACCAGGTGGGCGGGGATTGGTAAGTGGTAAAAAAGAGCGACAAGCAGGAAGGCACCAGTTGGGCGGGGATTGTTAAGTGGTGAAAAAGGCCGGCAGGCAGGAAGGCACCACGTGGGCGGGGATTAGGCCAGATGACCTAGATCCACTTGCACCTGATCCCCATCTCCAAAGGAAAGAAGCTGGAGGGCTCATTAAAGGAATGGTTCGGTCAAAAAATGTTATTGCCCCTACGGGTCGGCCATGTGTTTTTAAGCCTAAGTCGCTCGATTTTAGAAAAATTTCCTATGGACCTTACCCGAGTGTTCGTCCATTAAACGCACGCGAAAACAGGCATCAGGGAGCTGCCATTTTGTGATAATCCTATCATTTACCCCATCGCCCTGGCTGACCTGCTTTTGCAGCACTAAATCATATCCCACGCCCCTGAGCCTGACATTATAAAAACATTCATATTCCCCGCCTCTCTCCGTGACATTTCTGTGCTGTGTAGCAAACGCGCCCAGTCGTCTTCTATGCGACTTCACACAGAACACGGAAACCAACACAGATCAACTCACAACACAGCGCGCCAAATTCGGATTATGTAACTGTACTTTAAAATCAAACAGCAGCACGGTACATTTGGTAAAGTACATTTATTTGACATTAAATGTTTACAGAATATTGAGCAATTGCCATATGAACTCCGAAAGCAATTTATTTTCTTTTATCTCTATCCGCAAATCCGTAAAAGTTTATCGTGAGTCACGCGCTGTTCCTTTATGGGTCATAGGGTGTTGGTTTTCGTTAAAAGAAGCACTTTTGTCGCACGTTGAACCGCAAGGCTGTTCCATCAAGTAGGC
Source organism: Ambystoma mexicanum (assembly GCF_040938575.1). Lineage (NCBI taxonomy): Eukaryota > Metazoa > Chordata > Amphibia > Caudata > Ambystomatidae > Ambystoma > Ambystoma mexicanum. Next base: position 1,134,564,343 of record NC_090922.1, read on the forward strand.
ACTAGGCCAGCGTAAAGGTTGATATGTTGCTTCTAGACGCTAGTACCGCGTAAGGGCATATGGGCCTTTGGCAATCGTCCCATAAAATCATCAGAATTGTGCAGTTGTTTACATTAAACTGCAGCTGGTGGTTGAAAAAACCATTTGCCCGAGTCTGAAACTGGTGGCAGTAGCAAAAGGGAAGGATATACCTGTTTTGAAAACATAACATTTATAATTAGTCTCGCCAGCCGATCTTTATTAATATTATTAATTTTATTTATTACGGCCGAGCTGAAACTATTTGCTTTCAAGGATAGTGCAATGGAGTATGTTAGGCTCTAAAATCAATGCGAAAAGTAACAAAATAAATCGAGGTTAGTACACAATGAGAAACAACTTTTTGTCTACATGCGTGTGGAATGTGGACCTGCATGCCCATGTGCCCGCTACAAGGATGATCCCGCAAACGTTTTCCAAGCTCTTCATTCATTTATTCATGCATCCATTCATTAATTCTTCATTCCGGTATAAAAGTGTCTAAAGAGTTGCTTACATTATATTTGCAATTTCCATTGTGTCAATGCATAATGCAGTCCGTAAATCCCACTGTGCTCTTGACAACAAATTTTCGTATACTGAACAAACATGAAACTCGGTCTAGTTTCAGAATTTTCTGGCTTATCGTCTCTTACGTTATTGCACCCTCCCCCATTCAAATGCAGTTCTTTAGGCATGATCCCTGTTTCTCAAGGTCAAAAAACAATAGAACCATATACTGCCAGTGCGCGTTGTGGGCCTCTTCAGGGCGCGAGCTGAAAATCAAAGCCGCTGACCTTCACTAGAAATGAGCATACATTCTTTCTTTGCAACATCCCGTAGTAAGTTGTGTGACATCTGCCACCTCCTCAAAGTCCTTGACCTGGATGTCCTCGCTCTCACCAAGTCATGGTTCATGGCAAGCTTTGTCACAAGTGTTGATACTTTCCTCCTGCATGAGGGCTGGAAGATCATCTCCAAGCCCAGAAACAACCGGCACGGAGGTGGAGTGGCCCTGATCTTTCTAGAATGGGTTCCTCCTTCTATCGTTCTGAAGTACATTTACTCCACCTTTGAAAGCCTAGTCTGCAGGCTCTCTCTCTCCTGGCCTCTCTCTGACTGTGGCCAACCTCTACAGGCCACAGGGCCAGGTCATCCTCTTCCTATCAGAATGGGCTGACCTCCCGTTTTTCCTCCGTTCCTCAACCTCATAACTTCTCCTCCTTGGAGACCTCAACATCCACCTGGATGCTTCCAATCCCTCCTCTGGGGTTTTCCGCAACCTATGCAACTCTCTCTCCATTTCCATTCTACCCTCTGGTCTGACACACTCAGCTGGACACACCTTGGATGTTATCATCTCCTGTGACATCCCACTCTCTAACACTCTCACCACTCCTCTCTCTTGGACTGAACACGTTCTGCTCTCCTCTCACCTGAAACATCTTACCCCCCAAGAAAAGCCTACCCCGGCACTGCGACCATCCTTCTCGGTCATTCGGCCCATGAAGCGAGTGTCAGTGGACACCTTTGCCTCTGATTTCTCCGCTCCTTCTACTCCTGCACTCTGACACAGCCCTCTTTAACCTGCATCTTTCTATTCCAACATTCTGGATATCCTTGCCCCTGTCATGAGAATACATTTGTAACCTACTTCCAAGTGCAACTCTCAATACAACTCTGACCTTGATGCCCTGAAACGCAAGTGCAGGATGGCTGAGAGTAAGTTGAGGGATTCCAGCGCATCCTCTGACAAACTGGCCTGCCGGCTGCTCCAAAGGCAATACAGACTCTCAGTCCTCTCCAACAAGAGGGTCTATATTCAAGCCTGCATCTCTGTGGCCTTTAACAACACAGCCAAACTCTTTAAAATCTGCAAGGATCTGGCCAATCGTACTGCCGTCTCCAACTCTCCTGCTCTCTCCCAGATCCTCTGTACGGCTCTGCCCACTCATTGCATCTCTAAAACTCATGTTGTCCTGTCCTCACTTTCCTCTTTGTCTCCCTCTACCTCTGTCAGGCCCCCTTTGGCCACCTATCCCTCTCCTCTTCCCTTTTCCTCCTTCGCTCTGACAACACCTAACAATGTCTCTAGACAAGTCCGATCTATGAAAGTGTCATCCAAACAGGTGCTCCCCTGCTCGTCCAGAGCCATCAAGGACCACATAGCCATCCATGCTCCAGCCTTGGCTGATTTCTGCAATCACATTTTCGACCACTGGATTTTTGCCCTCTCTCCTCAAGCACTTCCTTGTGCACCCCTTCCTAAAAGTGCCTTCTGCCGATCCCATATGTCCGGCAAACTATCACCCGATTTCTATTGCTCCTTTCATGGGGAAACTCCTAGAAAAGCTGGCCATCTCCTGGCTTGCCCTCCAAACTGAATCTGTTGGCTGCTTCCATGATCATCAGTCTGGCTTCAGAGCAGCCAGAGGGCCTCATTATGAGGTAGGGTTTCCCAAAATAGGGACTTATCGGGTAATTCCAACCTTGGAGGACCCAGTAAATCCCCATTCCGGGAACCATTCCCCATTCCCATTCAAGCCCCCATAGGGTTCAATGGGAATGGGGATGGAGCTAATAACGGTACCTCGGAATAGGGTGGTAAGGGATTACCGGCACCGGTGTCCTTACCGGTGCCGGTAATCCCTTAACACCTACCTCGTAATGAGGCCCAGAGTCACTAAAACTGCTCTCCTGAACACCTGTGAAGATCTGCTCTCAACCTCGATTCCAGCTCTCCCCTTGTGCTCATCCTACTTGACCTTTCCTCTGCTTTTGAAATGGTCAATCACACCACCCTGATCTACAGACCCCGTGTGAACCTGGGCATCACGGATCAGGCCCGGGAACTGCTGACCTCCTTCCTCCTGGACCAACCCTCCCAGGTCCTGGGTCCTTCCTCTCCACCACCTCTATCTCTAATCATGTGGTAACCCTCTGGCTCTATCCTCCCACCCTGGCTCTTCAGTGACTATCTGGCCCCTTTGGCCGACCTGATCGCCACCTATTATAACTTTCAGTGTAATGCAGATGCCATTCAGTTCTTTTTCAGGCTTCCCTCAGCCTCCTCTAATCCCTCGCTCATTCTTGACTGTCTTTCTGTGATTCAGGATTGGTGCACCTCCAACGATCTTTGCCCTAATGTCAGTAAAATGGAGATCCTTCTCATTGGGACTCCTGTTCCCACTTTCCCTCTCTCACTCTGGCCGCCTCCTTGAGACCCTACCCTCGCTTTGCTGTGAGGCACAAAACCTTGGCGTCATCTTCGACTCTATAGACTCCTTCTCTCCTAACATCACAGACCTTGACAAAAAGGCCCACTTCCAGCTGCACATCCTCAGAGGTATTCTACCTTTCTTCATTGTCCCCCAGAAGCTCACTGTCTCCAAAGCCCTCATTTTCTCCTGCAACAGCCTCTTACTCAATCTGCCTACTTTCTACTCTTCACCGCCTGCAACTAATCCAGAACAGGACTTTGAGACTTATCCTGGCCTCAAGCCCAGGGACTGTATCACTCCAGCTCAAATCTCTCCACCGGCTCCTGGTGGTGGCAAGGATCAGGTCCAAGACCCTCAGCATCATCCAAAAGGCCTTCTGGGGCCGATGCCTGCATTACACCCAACTCTCTCTTCCGAAATACCTTCCTTCTAGAACCCTTAACTCAGCTACCTCCAATTCCCTGAGGGTCTGACGCTTTTCCTGGCAGAGAGTGGGGGGTAGATCTTACTCCTCTGCAGGTGCTTCCATCTAGAACGGCTATTCCTGCCCCTCTCAGAATTGAGCTGGACTACCTGAAGTTCTGGAAGCAGATCAAGACCATCCTTTTCTCCTCTGCCTTCTCTCTCTCTCACTCTCTTGCTAACTTACCTGTCTGCTGTGCCGGCTGGTTGCCTGGATCCCTCAGAGTCTCACTGGGTATAGGCTCATCCATGACCAGTCTTCCTTGCACTACCTCCTGGTCTACCATGCACGTAGGGGCTGTAACTGTGACCCCTATAGCCCTCCTGCCTCCTGCACTTTCCTAGATCCGCTCTGCCCTGGCTGCACTTACTCAGACCCATGCTGACACTTGCACCTTTCCCTCTCCCTTGCACTTCCCCCTCTATTTCCCCTTGCACTTCTATTGTCGCACTTGCACAATCTGAATGTCAGAAGGCCTTATAGGATTGTTTTTCTTATCCTCCAAATGTCTTCCCTCCCTAGTCTTGTGGTCCCTCGAAACACCTGTGTACAGGCCCATTATAAATGCCATATCATAGCCAACAGGTATGCTGGTGTGCTACTTGTGACTCCTTTGTAGATGATACATGCAGTCTTCAACAGTATCCTAGCTTGGAGTGGAAGCCAATGTAGTTCGCATAGAATGAGGGTAATTTGGTTAAATTTCCATGCTTCCATAATAAGACCTGCTGCATTGTGGTGGACTGCTATTAGGGGAGCAGAGGGTGTAGCTGGGAGCACCATCAGGCAAGCATTTCGTTATGTGAGACCATAAGGGCCCTCACTACATTCCAGAAGTCCATGCAGCAGGATGAAGGGTTTGATTTTTCGAATGGTAGAGATTCTGAGCCAGGCTATTGTTTATGTATCTAAAGTGGGTTGTGGGGCAGTGACAGGATGAAGGAATGTATTGCTTTCTGGAGCCTTGGGTATGGAATGTTTGGGAATGAGAAGGTGGTCAGGAACTAAAAGACAAGAGGCAGTTGGTCCAGTTGGTTGCAGCTGGAGCATCCGGCGGCCCCATTTTACCCACATACTGGATGCTTGTTTGTGAAATTTATAAAGCAGCTTGTGAAACTGTACCTGTGTACCAGCCTGCTTTTTAAGAATTCCCTTCTCCCTCTGATCACTACATTCTTCTTTTTAACATCATTCAAGGAAAGCACGATCAAGCATGAGTCTTTGAATTTATTTACCATTTAAACATTACAATTTTCTTTGAACAGCGGAAAATCTGCTGCACCCTTGACAATATAATTTATATTGGTGCATGTTGCCTCCTGCTTGGAATCTGCACTTGCCTTGTCTAACATACTATTGCTGCCTGACCATTCCATGATGGCTGCTCGCACCACAGGAACTTCAGTGCCTGTTGCCTTTGTTCCTGATGCTGCCCCTGATTGGCTGGGGCTCCAATCATCTCGGCCTTTGGGAGAGCCTACTCTCAGGGCCCACTCCTAAGTCCCCTGTTTGCTCCCTGTCCGCTGCCAGAACGCTCCCAGGTGAAATGCTGTCCTCCCTGTGGAATGCATGTGTGCCTGAACCCCGTACATTGCTGTCTCTGCTGTTGTATTCATGTCCCTGTGGACCTGAACCCTGTACCTTGCTGCCCCCCTGTTGTGTGTGATCCAGGTAATAATGCCGCCACAAAAATGTGCAGAGACATTATTACATTCAACATGCGGGGTACACCCCTGCAACTCCCACATTTTTGTATTTACAAGGGAGCAGGGCACATCACCCATCCCCATACATAATGTCACCATATATAATGTCGCCAATGGATTTTCCTGGAGGGGGACATTATTACCTGATACCATTGCATGCATGTCCCTGTCTGCCAGAACCCTGTACTTTGCTGTCCCCCATGTTGTATGCATGTGCCTGTGTGCATGAACCCGTACCTTGCTGTCCCTTGTGCCTACCTATCCTTACTGCACCACTGTGTTGTAGCCACCTTGCAACATGGGGTTATCCACTTGATTGACTTCTGCATCTCTGTGTCACAACTGCCATGCAACAATGGGTTAGGCTACGTGAATATGCCCACTTGATTGTCTTTTGCATCTCTGTTTTGCAGCCGCCCTGCAACATGGGGTAAGGCTCCATAAATGTGCCCACTTATGCACATTTATGGAGCATATATCTGTGATACCACTGTGCGCCCAAAACCCTCTAGTCCTCTATGATGTCGCTTTGTGTCCCCTACCCCTCTGATGCCTGTGAAGTTGCTGTGTGCCCTACCACTCGGATGCCCTGTTGCCCCATTTGCCCCCGGCCCTCTCTGGTTCCCCATGGAGTGGCTGTGTGCCCCCTGCCTCCTTTGATCCACTATGAAGTCGCTGTATACTCTGCCCCCTCGACCGTGATGTCACTGTATGCCCATGTGCCCGCTCAACCCTGTGATGTCTCTGAGTACCCCCTGCCCCTCCAGTCCCTGCGATGTCTCTGTGTGCCCCACCTCCCCTCATTCCCTGTGATGTCGTTGTGTGCCCCAGCCCACTTTAGATATCGCTATGTGCCCGTGCCCCTCTGGTTTTGCATGCTGTTGCTGTGTGCCTGTTGGGTATTTTGTGGATATTTGGGGCTTTAAAAGTTCACTTTCAGAGTAGACCTAATTCTGCAGTGGAGACACATTTTTATTAGTGGGTTATGTTAAATGAAGTTTTATTAGTCAGGTTAGCTATTAATAAGGTTAGTTATTAATTTTCAAATGTGTCTCTTGCAACATAGGCATTTCAGTTGAAAAATAGTGTGCAGTTATAAAAATAGTGGCCTGCAGTTATGGCATCATGTGCATGGTGTAGCATTAGCCCTCTGAATGAAAGGGGTACCACCCACTGTATTTGTCCTGTTATGGACTCTCTAATCATGAGTCCATCCTGTAATCTAATTCGTGTTTTGTTTTTTAATAGCACCCTCAACTCTTCTTTTCCCAATAGATTCCCAAAATTCGATCATTCTTTTGTGCCTCAATCAAATCTTGGTCTGGCGTGTCATGACTCCACTGTACCACTGGTTGATCTACCTCCTTTGGTGCTTTAGAATGTGTTACTGCATCAATTTGTATTTCACCCATGAAATAATCAATAGGTAGCAATTCTCCCATCACAGCCCCAATCTTAGCCAGGTGGTCTGCCTTATCATTTCCCTCCTTATCCTCTCCTGGTGTTTTTAAATGCCCACACATTTTTCTCCAGCATATTGTTAAATTATTCTCTGACTCCAATTTGTCTATGGCTTGTATCATTTTTCCATGTTTAAGTGGCTTATTGTTGTATGTAACCATGCCTCTTGCTTTCCAACCAGGCAAATACTCCACAAAGCTATTCCGTGCATAGTCAGAATCAGTCACCAGGACAATTTCACTGAACTTTTTATCAACTACAGTAGCAATTGCTTTATAAATGGCTGCCAATTCTGCCACCTGACTGCTCCTAGCTCCAATCCTCATCCCTATACTGGGGACGCCTTCAAATTTCAACCAGACATTTCCTATTCCTGCCACTAATTGTTTATTACTGTCATTTTCAATGTGAAAAGCACAACCATCCACATATACAGTTGGCAAATCCTTGCATGTTTTTTCATCAAAAGCTTTCCTGAAAACTAGTTTCCACTTCCATTTCATTTGGTATTTGTTCAGCTGCGCAGTCATGTAAGTCAGCTAACCCTTGAGCAATTGGCTTCTTTTTATTTTGTCCATATCTCACTTGTACAGGAAAACCTTGTAATGCCAGCGTCCATGACGTGATTCTGGACTGCGCTAGATTACCTGATCTAATTCTTTTACTCTCTAAAAATTGCAAAGGTTGATGATTTGTTTCAATAATCACCTTTTCTCCCTGAACAATGGGGCGGAAATGTTGTAGCGCCCACACAGTGGTTAATAGGGCCTTTTCACATTCATTAAATTTCATTTCAACTTGGGAAAATGCCTTACTTGCATAGGCAATGGTTTTGTGATTCAGATCATGTTTTTGTGATAACACTGCTGACATACAATGTTCAGAAAAACCTATTTCTATAAAGAAATCCCTGTCCTTTATGGGGTATGCTAAACATGGCGCCTTTACAAGACATTCCTTTAATTTAGCCACTGCATCAGACTGCTCTTTTTCCCATTTCCAGGGAGTATTCAGTTTAAGCAGTTTAGTCAATGGTTGAGTGATTTCTGCATAATTTTCAAAGAACTTTCTGTTATAGCCTGTCATCCCTAATAAACTTTTTATTCCTTTCACATTTTTAGGATCTTTTAATCTTTGTATGGCCTCTATTTTCTTCTTTTGTGGATTTAGCCCATGTTCAGTCACTTCATGCCCTAGAAAGTTCACTTTTTTCTTGCACCATTGTGCTTTTTGCAAAGATACTTTGGCGCCTGCTTTCTGCAATTGGCCAAGAACATGTCTTATTTCATCAAAATGGCTTTTCAGGCTTTCATTTCTTATCAGGACATCGTCCACGTAAACTATTGTTCCTCTTTCCGCTGCATCCGGCATGGCCTTTCTCAAAAATATGCCAAATTCACTCCCACTATTGATGTACCCGAACGGAGCTCTAAGCCAGGCGTATTGAGTCCTGTCAAATGTAAAGGAAAATAAATTCTGTATCTCCTCTGCCAATGGCACGCACCAATATCCAGAGGTGAGATCTAATGTGGTAAATACATTTGAACGATGTACCTGAGCTAGGCCCTGATCAATGAATGGCAGTAGCCATCTGGATACTGGTACTCTTTTATTTAACTCTCTAAAGTCTGCGCATAGCCGCCATTGACCATTTGGCTTTAACACACCTAAAATAGGTGTATTGGATGTGCTATGAATGAGCCTGATGATTCCCTGCAATTTCAAATTTTTAATAATCTCTGCCAATGATTCTAAACATGCCAGCGGTAGTCTATACTGGCGTACAAACACTGGATTTCTGCTACACCCTTCCAGTAGTGTGGCCACATGTAAATCAGTTAAACCACAATCATAAGCATCTTTTGCAAATACATCCTTAAACTCCATAAATATCTCCCTCAGATTGTCCCTATCCTCATTGCTTTCACACGCATCCGCTAAGGAGATCTGCTCTTCTACCATTTTGGAAAATTCTGGAAAATCTTCTGGTAAGGGAATCTCGGCGCTTTCCTCTAACTGTGTGGCTGTGTCTTTTTGTAAAGCTGCCACTTTTAAATATTTTGGCATATCAGCTTCCACTTCAATGGGCTGATTTTCTGTTTCATTTTCATTTAAATTAAATATTATGCAATCCTCTTGATGGCAGCACACTGTCTCATTTGAATCATAAGGATACACAGAATGAATTTTAAATATTCCTTTGGGCTGAGAGTCCAGGTGTTCTGGCAACTCACCCTTGGTATCTACATACTTTTCAGGGATATTTCCAATCACCATGTTATTTAAATCTGCCGTATAATGTGATTTTTGTATGGCCATTCCTAATGGGGAGTTTTCCTCTAAATGAATATCCTGACAACCTTTATTATTTACCATCATTTTTACAGATCCTTCACCAATGTCTACCAATGGAATGTATTCATAATACAGGCCTTGCTGTTTTATGGATTCATTCAGGCATACAAATGCATCAGAGCCTTTCATCTGCTGTCCATTTTTGCATTTCAGTGTTATTGCAAACTGTTTTGTAAATGCAGGAATAATAGTATCTTTCCTCATTTGTAATTCGATTGCTTAAGGAACCAGCTGTGCACAATGATAAGCCCTTCTTTTGTCTTCAAATTCAGGTGCCGGACCACCTAGGCGTGACCATATTTTTTGATTAAGGAAATCTAACACCATACACATTCTGTGCATGATGTCATTGCCCATGTAAAATTCATTTTGTGCTCCACTCACTATCCATACATTATGGTAAATTGTTTTCTGCTCAATGCTAATTTTAAGCATGCATCTGCCTGCAATTCGGTTTTCAAAGTCTGGACTGTCCAACCCAGAAACATATTGGTTTTTAATCCTAAATTTCAGGATTTCTTCCCTCTCCATTATTTTTTGCAACAATTTCTCATTAATGAAACTCCTTTCATGTCCAAGCTCTAAAGTGGCTTTCATTGTTTTAAAATAGTCATGTATACCAACATGAACCCATGGTTGCTCATCTTCCATGTGTATTTCTGCCAGAGTAGTAATGTGTTTTTCTGAATCTGTTTTAGGAGCAATATTCTGTTTGCATGTTTTCTCTTTTAAATAAAAACGTAATGTGTGCTCATCTATGGCAGTCTGCCAATTTTTCCCTGGGTCCAAGTATATTTGTACAGGTAGTTTTTCATTGTCGCTCTGCATTTTGTCTTGACGCATTAATATAACGGTGACACTAGGTATGCAGCTATTCAGGAGATATACCTCCACAGCATCATTTGTTTTGGCAACGGTGTGACATTCATTTATTTAGCTGTTTTGTGATTTTAGTTTCTTAGGCCTCAATGGTTTTTAGGTTAAGGACCACAGCACTCCATTCACCCCATCTATAAGAGGAGACAATATTTTCAGGCAATCTGTCCCCATCAGAAATGGAATTTCACAAATAGATGTGATCAATACCTCTTGTTTCATTCTGTGCTTTCCTATTTTTATGTCAACCTCAGTTACACCTATGATGGGCACCTCCTCCCCATTAAAGTTATGCACTGGATCTTGATTTTCCTTCACTGTGATCTGACTCTGTGGGGGTCTCCCTTCATTGATACTCTTTACCAGCTCCTTGGACATAATTGTGGCCTGTGCGCCAGTGTCAATCATAGCAAAGGTGTGGCATTTTTCTTCTACAGTGATGGGTGCATAATATCTGTCCTCAACTTCCTCTAATACACATAAGAAGTGTGAATTCTTACTGATTTCAGGGCTCACCTTTCTCAGGTCTTTTTCACTTTTGGCTAAGCACATTGGTAAATGGAAAGACATTTTTCCCTCCTTTTTACCCATTTCTGCGTGAGAGACTTTATTCATTTCTCCATGATCAGAGGTTTTTTGGAGTGTGGCCACTGTTCGCCCATCCATCTGGGTAACATCAGAGACCACATTACAACCTTCCAACTGAACATGTGTAAAAACATCATTCAGCAATTTGTCATTTTTTAATTCTGTGCATTTGTGATCATTTAGTGTGATACCAGCCCTTTCAGCCTCTTCAAAAATATGTGGCTCAAAGAATTCTTCAGGTGATTGACTTGTACCCTCCTTTTGAGTATTTCCTTTTTCTGTCTGTGTTTGGTCATTGTTTTGCTTGCCCAGGGAAGGAGCTATAGCATCCCCACTTACTCCCTGTTCACTGGTATTCCCCATACATGAGTCATTTTTCTTAAATCTGTCCCTTTGTTCTTTTGGAATTCCTAATGTTTATTTTTCATTTGTGCAAATTTTTACTCTTTTATTTAGCTCTAGGTTAAACCGTACCTCTTTCTTAGAAGTATTTGCACTTTCTGTCACACGTTCATTTACTGGCACTTTCATAATCCATTAGGAATCTCAGAGTCGTTATGCGAAATTATATCAGAGCAATATGTCATTTTGGCACTGCAGTTATGATGAGTACTTAGTCACTTTTCGGAAGCCCCCGGTCATTTCTATGGCCATCAGCCCCCTCTTTGGAAGGTTGTTTTTGCGCTGTATAGAGCTTTCCTATTTGCTCAGCTAACATTTTCACTTGGGCCTCAAGGCACTGGAACCTTTCCATCTCTCTAGAATCCTCTTTCTGTGGCCTAGGTCGATATTGGTTGATTTCCCCCTAATTGGATCTATTCTGATACCTCTCAGGTGATTGATGTCGGTTGGGATGGTTTCTGAACTCTTGATTCATTTGTGGAGGGGAGCGGGTTGCACCCATCCTTTGATTATAGTCCCCTGGTGGGGAATCATTGTACTGACGTGGATTGTAGTTCACGTTTTGTCTTATGTCCTGTCTCTCAGATTGTGGGTACTGGCCCCTATGTTGATTTCCATTATCAGTAAATCGATCCAAATATCGGGGTCTATCCTGATTACCATATATCATGGTGTTGGGATCAAATCTGCTCTGTGTCCCCAATGACTGGTAGGGACCATCATTTCTTTGATCTTGATTTTGTCTCTGGTTATTGTTCATACCTGCCATATCAGGCCGATATCCTACCCGGGGTCTGTCCCCTAAATACCTAGGGCTGATGTAGCTCTCTCTATTACTAGGATCATGTGATTGGAACATTGGTACAGGAAATGGCGATCTTTGTTGATTACCCCTTTGTTCAGGTGTCACATTATTTTTACCTTGGCTTTGAGCAGACTCAAGGGACATTTTGGCTGACCTGATTTCCATTACTGTGGCTGAGGGTTCTTTAGATTTAGGTCTAGTATCTTTCATTTTATCACTTTCTCTACCCTGACAATAGAGTACCTACTATAGTTTTGTGCTTTGATGTACAATCCATTCAAGGGACTTGTCACGGTCAAATTCACGGACCAATTGGGATATGATGTCTTTCTGTAGCCCATAGAAGTATGCAGTTTTAAACTCATTGGAATTTGGGTCAAAAGATACATAAAAGCGAGAAAATGCTCTTTTTAAGTCTTGTAAAAATTGACGAGGGGATATATTAGGTCCAGCAGTAATTGTGTAAGCGACTTTCTTTGCCTCCTTCAATGACTGAAAAGGAGAAAAATGACGCCTAATTTCTTTTTCAAACTCCAACCAGGTCATATTCTGCTGTTCATTTAATCCCCTTATGATGCTGGCCGTCGGGGCATCTAAAGTTAAATGAAAATAGTGTCTGTGCTGTTCCTTAGGTATCTGGAGTGCTTTAAAAATGTCATGCACCGCTTCTAAGTGATCCTCAATGCAGCATTCACCTCCCTTTTTAAATGGTTTGATCAGGGCTTTAATGGATTTCATTATTTTATGGGGCTACTTGTTGCAATGCATGGAATTGCACTATTTTGTGATTCAATCATGTTTTCAGGCGTATGAGATTGGTGGCTGCCCCCAATCGGAGTATCAAATCCCCCAAGGGCGCTGCAACCAAGTTCAGTCACCGGCCCAGTCACTGGAGCACTAGCTCTTTGGGCAGAGCTAGAATTCACCTCCACTCCATTGAATGTGGTACCCTGCCGCCTCTCCTGGGACCTGGGAATGCACATTTGCTGTTCTAAGTCCTTACACTTTTTAAGGAGTCTGTTTGCTTCATTTTGCAAATAGTTGTTTTCATCACTCATCTTATTAATCACCTCCTGCATGTCGCACATTTGCATTTGAAATTCATTGAACTCTTTATTTCTCTTGTCTCTTTCTTGAATCATTATAATCATTTCTTGTTCTCCACTCTGGAGATCACATTATTTTTCACAATGTTCTTTTTGTAAAATCTGCATTTCTGAAACAACCTCATCTTTATCCTGTCTAATGTGGTCCACTAAGGCTTTTAAGTGTACCAATTCTTGCTCACTATCCTCAAATTGTTTCTTGCTTTTGGATAACTGAGCATCAAAGTCTCTGCATTTTAATTGCATGTCTTTTTGGCATACATCCAATTCTGCTCTTAACATTTCCTGATTTTTACTTGCCCCATCGAATTCAGTCTTTAACCTGTTAATTAGCTGGGTATCATTCTCCTGCATTCGCAGGGACTTATTCAAAATAAACCATATTTTGCCACATAGCTGTATTAAACAGTCTTTCTCTGCACTTTTATCGGCTGCATTCAATAATCTTGTAAGGGAGACCTGAATTATGCTGTCTTCTGCAAAAATATTGTCTAGTTTTTCTTTCTGCACCTCACCCTGAATGCGGTCACGCCATTCTAAGGTGCTGTTCGACGACCACGTCCCATGTGCAAACAACTTTGCCTCTAAATATTGCACTAGGTCTGAAAATGTGGTTTCCCTTTGTGACATTCTGAAATTCGTTTTTAGTGGCACACTGCTATTGTAAAATGGGTTCCCTTTAATGTGCAAATGGCAGTGTGAGACACACTTGCCACGCCCAGTAGGTACTCTATGATCACATTCCCGGCCTGCAATGCACCATAAATATGTTGGGTATTTTGTGGATATTTGGGGCTTTGCGGTATTTTCTTACCTCCAAAATACCTTTAGCAATAATCACTCTGTATTCATATTGGGTCACACATAATAATAATACATTGCATTATTTCAGAATTCAGACCTATTTAGATAATGTGCGCGATAATTTGCGTGGTTGGTTGGTATAGTGGTTGGTTTATTTGTGGCCCCAATATCCAACATCCCTTGTTTTTTATCTAGATTGTTCTTGATCACTAGAGAGACCTCAGGCCTACATTTTAGGGATACCACATTTTCAGTGTTAGTGTTGTGTGCCACCATGGGCTATTGTGGTATTTTTGTGGTAATTTCCACTACCTTATATACGGTATGGAACTATGTCCAGGGAGTCTCTCTTCCCGTTGGCTCATGTACCTCCAACAAGCTATGCTACAAACAGTCACTCACAACTGTCCATACTGAATATAATCATGCACACATCTGTTTTAAAATGACAATTGCACTGTTTAAAAATCTACCCACGTTTAAACCTTTTCCCATGCAAAATGAAAGAGAGAAATAATACACACTAGCTATCTGTTTTCAGATATTTTTGTATTATAGAAATTTCCTTTAAACACAGTTTAACCTTTTTTTACAGAAATAAATGAAATGGTACAACATTATTTGTGATAAAATGAACAGAGAGCTGCGAGAATATATTCAATTGGTAACATTAAATATGCTGATAAGGGACTGGGACTCCCTCGAATACACTGACTGAACAGTTTCGCACACTTTCGCACAGCTCCCACACACTTCTGTAATTACCTTATCTGTTCAGCATGAGTTTTCTCCGGCTATTCTCTTTCTGAATTTGGCTCCCTTGAAGATTAACCCCAGTGAAAACAAGCGTCTGCCGTTCTCAAACCGGGGTTATTGCCTGGAATTCTCAGCTTTTGCAGCAGGAATGCTTCAGCCAGGAAACAGGTCCTTCTCCCAGCTCTGCAAGATCTCGATTGTTCTCCCCCTCTCCTCAAGCTTCCCCAGCAAAACTCTAATCACAGCCTCTAGCATGATACTTGCTATGACGCTGCTCCAATAAGAATCATATCATCTCCTCCCTCACTGCACAATGGCTCATTTCTACAGTAAGAATTGAAACAAACTGATTTCCTGTTCCTTCAAGCTCTTTGCCTCCTGTAGTTATGTGGACAGAGCAGCAGAGAAAAAAAATGAATGTGCGTTTAAAAGTTCACTTTCAGAGTAGACCTAATTCTGCAGTGGAGACACATTTGTATTAGTGGGTTATGTTAAATGAAGTTTTATTAGTCAGGTTAGCTATTAATAAGGTTAGTTATTAATTTTCAAATGTGTCTCTTGCAACATAGGCATTTCAGGTGAAAAATAGTGTGCATTTTTGAATGTGCACATGTGTGCCTTTAACTGTAAAAATAGATTTGCATCTTATATGTAAAACTCATTTATGACTGAATAGCCTGTCTTTACTTATATGTCCATGTTACTCTGGCAACACATATAGCAATGCACCAAACCCATGTGGTGGTGCTGCATCAAAAACAAATTCCTACCTGTGCAGTAGTGCTGTACTCTGTGCTGTAACACGCCAAATATCCTTACATGCCCCAGCCCCTCTGGTCCCCTTGTTGTTGCTGTGTACCCCCCGTGGCCCTGGGTCCTCCGATGCCTCTGTGCCCTCAGGCCCCTCTTGCCTCTCCATGCGGTTGCTGTATACCCCATCCCCCTGATCCCCCACAACGTCGTTATGTACCCCCAGCCTCCCGTCCTCTTGTACCTTTCACTCCTGTCTGCGTTTTAGCACTTGCACTGTCTGAGTGTCGCTAGACCGAGTGCAGTGGCTAATCATCACATCCTTGGTGTTCATGGCCTGGGAGTGTCTTTGCTTTTTCCCTTGTTCCCTCCGTTGTTGTCAAGCGATATTGAAGCACATTGTGTGTGAACGCTGTGTGATGAACCATCTTATCATATCATATCACTATGCTTACTCTCTACTCTACACTATCACACAATTAGAGTGCAGCTACATCCCTCGATCAATTTGCATAGCTGCTCCCATACGAACACTATCCCTTGAACACCTCATCATTCTAATAAAATGCAGCTACACCCCACGAAAAAACCAGTCTAGCTGCACACATAAGCATCCAACAGGCCCAACGCAGCCAGAACCCAGTCTTGGTGTCCACCTGCCAGACTGCTCACATTGAACCGATACCATTGCCACCACACCCAATGCTAGGATGCAGCTACCATCAGGCAATTACATCAGCTGCATACTTTTTTTTTTAAATTGGAAAAATTATTCTGTCTCCAGAAATGTATTTAAAAAGGGAAACACCTGCAGAAAGGCATTATCCGCTGGAACACTTTCACACTAGACAGCTTTTGATCTGACACACATTTGCATTGATACTTAGTGCATACATTTGTCATTTACAAAGACAAATACTGTTCCATAATCAACAGGGTCACTGGCGTTGTTTAAAGTAAAGGTTTGGGTACACCAATCAACATATACCAACTTTTTAGAAGAAGACTCTTGGATATACTCTTCATCTGGATATTCTAACTACTTTGGGTTTACACACCAGCGGTGCACACACTACTCCCAAACAAGATATACTTTTTGAAATGTGAGCATTTTCTGTAGTTTGTGCTTCTCTAAAACTTTGTGATCTCTGTAACATAGACCTTGGCAATGGCTAATATAAAATCATCCAGAACTGGATATTTTTAGTTGAGAATAGATCAGCTATTTTCCTATTAAAGCTGCTTGTGTTCAGGTAGTGCAGGACAATTATGCAAAATGGCAAATGTGAAAGCAAATTAGAAGATTTAATTAGCTGAAAAAGGGAATTTGCTGGGAATTAGGCTTTTAAATAAACTAGTTATCAAACCAAGCCTGACTCCTGTCACCTATCCACTCTAAAACACATACCGCATAATTCTGCTAAAAGCCTCACAGCAAACTACTTGACATGTTTACATTATTCAAGGGTATTGCCAAAACTGTAATTCTACCATGAAATAACAAAAATGAATTCCAAACCCATTTAGTTCCTACAGAGAGTGCCCAGAAGGCAATTATACTGTTAAGATCCTTACAAAGGTTTTACTATTTTTAATGCTATTTTAATATCTTCCCTGTTTGTTCATGTATTAGCATGGTGGTTTCCATTAAAAGATCATAATACATTAATTACTGAAAATGTTGTAGTGGGTACTTTCATTTCAGGATTTTAACCAGGCGAGTCCGTTGGAAGGTGTTAACTTACCTACACCACTGTGATCTAGGTGCAGTCCTAAGAATCGACTTCAGCCCTAGGAACAGTTGAGGAGATTATGGATGGTTGGAACAATGAGAATCATTACCAGGAGATATAGGACACAAATTCTGCCTTTTGTATATGACGTACCTTCATCCCTATCCCTCAAACACGGACGTCTTTCCCATACTAGAATCCAATGAGGAAAAGCCTACATGGAAGTAGGGATTTTCTGGCAGGACCATGATGCTTTCCCTGACATGTTACTTTTTCTTCCCCAGTCCTGCTTCCCTTAAGGAGGCACAAGCTTGTTGGAAATCTAAAACATTCCAAATAGCTCAGTATGCCTTCTAGTTGGAATGAGGCCCTAACATACCATTGTCAATTCCCTACTCACAAAATACAAGTCATAAAGCATCTTGATCTAATAGGTAAAACCATAGCTACGCCTTTCAAAGTGTGCCTGTAGCCAACTACTAACTGCTTTAACTGCTCAAAATTCACTATTTCTGGTAAGTGTCATGACACCCTTTTCAGCCCAAAAAGTTTGTTTCTATGTAAACTATTAATTAAGAAGAAAGTCAACTGTTAAAATGAATCATTGATCCTAGTAAAATTTGCTTAAGTACATTTAGCAACAAAAAGAAGTTAGCTATAATACTAACACTAGGTTCTGCAACCCCCGTCCTTTCTACGTTCGACAGCAGTACAATTTCAACTAAAACACAGAATAGGAATTGCACATTAAGGGGATTTTTGTCTGCTCAAAAGGACCCCAATTTTGTGTTTTGGCTTAATCTACTCAAAATACACAAAAGAAATAGTGTAAGCGCCAACCCCTTAATAAATAAGCACCAGCTTTGAAAAACTCCTCTACCACTGGTAAACATTTCTTCTGTTTACTGCTGGATTCCTCTGTGCAGTTTAGGCTGACAACTTGGCTGTGCCATTCTTTTGCCCCAAGCAAAACAGGTCATTAACTGGTGCACCCAACCACCCTTCACCACCCTACTCTTTCAACTGACCAGGACTACGGTCCCCAAGGGCATTCAACCTACCAGCGCTTTGAGGTCATACCAATGATATATAGAGCGCTATATAAATGACAAATAACATAACATAACATAACTTGATTTACTTTTGCAACTCTGTGTCGCAGCAGCCCTGCAACATGGGGTTAGGCTCCATGAATGTTACCACTTGATTGACTTTTGCATCTCTGTGTCGCAGCCACCCTGCAACATAAGGTTAGGCTCCATAAATGTGTCCACTTGATTGACTTTTGCATCTCTGTGTCGCAGCCACCCTGCAACTTAAGGTTAGGCTCCATAAATGTACCCACTTGATTGACTTTTGCATCTCTGTATAGCAGCCACCCTGCAACATGCGCTTAGGCTTCGTAATATCCCCGCTTGATTGACTTTTGCATCTATGTGTCACAGCCTCCCTGCAGCATGGGGTTAAGCTTCATGAATGTGCACACTTTGAACTCTTTTTGCACTTTGCCTCTGATGTAATTACCTCTGTACATTTCTCTATGATGTAATCACCTCCTGTGCTTCCTCTCTGTAACCAGAAGCACTGTAACCGGCGTCTAGATAACCCTGGGTTTTGTGTGCTATATAAATAAATAAATAAACCACTGCACTGCCAAATTCTCCTACTTCACAAACCTAATCTCCTGCCTCTGCAATCACCCTCGCAAACCGTCATCTACTCTCCAATCTTTGATAACAATTCCAAAGCCAATATCTGTGGCCTCCTCCCTGTCTGCTAATTACTTTTCTCCCATTGTTTCCTCTTCATTCATGGCACTCCCAACAGCCCTCCTCTCTCTCCCTCTTTAGCCCTCTTTCTATCAGCCACCTCTCCCACTACCTCTTCTACCCTTGAATACTTCTCCTGTAGCTCTGCTGTTGAATTAGCTCAAATCCTTTGCAGTGCCAAGGCATCTAGTGCTCCTTTCAACCCTTTTATTCCACACATGGTCAAAGACATAGCCTCAATCACTTGCCCTTATGTCTCCGAACTGTTTAACGTCATTGGACTCTTCCTTGCCTGCTTCAAATCTGCAACTGTTGCACCACAATTGAAGAAACCCTCGCTGACCCAACCATACCAACACACTGTCACCCAGTGTCTCTCCATCCCCAATATTCAAATGTCCTTGATCAGGTGGTCTTCGATTGGATTACTAAGTACCTTGAGTATATGGCCATTGTGATCTACATCAATCTGGCTTCCACTGAGACTGCACTCATGCATGTCTTCAACTTTCTCTCTAATGCTCACTATTTCAAACTCTCTTCTATACTCATCTTTTTGTGCCTGACTTCCTCTTTCAACACTGTCTACAACTCCTCTCATCCCCTCACTAGGCTCTTGCCTGGATAACCTCTTGTTTGATCTTTATAATCTCTTGTAACTCTCATACCTCTGACCACACCCCTCTCCCTGTAGCCATCCCGCAAGGATCAGTTCTTGACCTGTGCACAGCACCCTCTAAAGCTATGTTCTAGGAAGACTTTTCTCATCCTTTGGTTTTCACTATCTCGTTTTTGCAGAAAACACTCAAATGTTTTCCCATTTCCCTTCTTCTACACAGCCATATTGAAACAGTTTATGAGCTGGATTGTTCTCTACTGCCTCATGCTGAACTCTTCAAAAACTGAAGTCATCGTTCTCCCAGTTTTGAATGCATTCCATACTCTCCCTTCTCCATTCTTTCACACCTGACCTTCTTGCTCCCTCACCTGATGCTTGCAATCGTGGTGTCCTCTTTGATAGCTACCTATAACTGCAACTATTCATCACAACCACTGCCCCTATTGTCTGTATTAACCTTCACAAGATTAAAAAAGTGTACTTTTCTTCTCTCCAATCTACAAAAACACTTATCTCCTCTCTTATGCTCAGCAAACATGACTACTGCTCAAGCCTACTCCTTGGCTCTCGTATCTTTTCAACTTTGCTACACAGACACTTTACAACCTACCCAGCTCCTCCCTCATTTCTACCTACTGACAACATGCTGGTTGGCACTCCATGCACAACAGCTCTCTTTTCAAGTCCCTTCTCCTACTCTACAAAGCTATCAATCTGAGTTTGTATCTGAGTTTACTCACCATTGTGTTCCCTCCGATCCTCCTCTGCACTGAACCTCACCGTCCATACCTTCCCTCCTTACTGAAACTGCTCCACTTGAACCAGCTGCCCTTAATAATCAAAGCCAGTCTCCAACTGTGGATCTCTTCAAAGCTCAACAAAGTTGATAACAAGGGAGCTCCCTCTGACCTCTTCTTATCCTACCTACCTGACACCACCACTGTCCCCAGTGACACTTAATAATTCAGTTTTTTCACGTGCCCCCTTAGATTAATGTTACCTTTGTAAGTCAACAGTGTTCTTATATATATTAATTTTCTGTTTTGTTTGGTTTCTGGTATATGTTTTTTACCTAAACTGAGTCACCACTTGTTCTCGTCTTTGTGCTATTGTTCAGGCACCTTCTTGAGAATGTCTGTCATCTGTAAATGTGTTACTGTAAGCCATTGATGTTTGAAATTGACATCACTGTTCTACAAATAAATGCAAATGCACATATTAGATGTTTATACACCATATGTGGCTAAATTGGGCTTAAATGTTAATTAAGGCAAATTAGCAACTTTGGGTTTTTCACAGAAAAGAGTATTCGTTAGAAGGATCTTTAAAACTGGGAATCAGCTCATATGAGGTGAGGAGATGTTTGATTACTTCATTTTGAGCTTTTGCCAAACTCTGTCACATTGCCTGCACACGATCAAACAGTCTGCTAGGATGAGACAAGGAATAAGGGTGACTTTTACATGTGCTGCCACTTTTCTTGCTCAACCAGTAGACCGCATGCTCTGTGTCTCTGAAGTTAATGCCTGTTGCCTTGCCCTCTTTTGAAAATGGAGAGAGATACGTCAGAGGGATTAGAACTGGTTCTGTGAGCATGTGCTCAAACTCCCGTCTAGAGTAGGAGAAGGAACTCCCTCTGCCTTCCCTGAATTACTCTTGTCACTGAGAGCTGGAAAGAACAAATATATTTGATCGTTTTCATCTGGCACCTGTCTTTTTTCAGTCGTATACAGAACGTCCACACTAGAACTGGTAGGACAATTATCAAATATATTTGGTCAAGTGATCGAGACAGATGAGTGTCATGGTTATCTTATATAAAATGCTTAGTATCGGCCCTATTAAATGTCTCCTCTTTTGACAATCTGCTAGAGCTTGACAAAAATGTTATACTTATCTACAAGAAACAAACGTATTCTAGCAAAATCAGAAAGTGATTGTGACACACAAGATGTCATTAAAAGCATGACTATGTACCATACAATTATCACTTTAACTATTGTGAAACAGCCTTATCTTCCATGGTCAACTTTCTAGAAGCAACGGTCATTACAACTAAATTATGTTTTAACTGCCTCCCATTGAACTCAATGAAAGCATTAGAGTCTCCACATCTACTTGCTAATCATCAGAGGGTGAATGGCAATTGTCCATTTTGTCCCGCCTCCCAGTAAACCTTTATATATTGCTTATTCTATTGCCCTAAATATAGTTCAATAAGAGAAAGAACTTTGAAGCCTGTACTAAGACATTGTGATTCACTCCCACTTGTTTTAATTTGGGGAGTGATTCTTTTTGATTGTACTTGGATTCTTTTACAGGTTCTATCTCAGGCCCTGTCATTGAGAAGCACATCAGGGACAAAAGTTAATCATCCTACTGCACTGTTGCATAGTGCAATATGAAAGTTAAAAAACATGTTTTATATATCTTTGTACCACGCTTGTATTTTGATATTGTTATTTTAGATGATGCTTGTCAATGTGTAAAGTGTGTATAGATTGTATTTATTCTTGTGAATGCTCTCATGAATAATACACATGTTTTATTTTGTCTGCTACATGGAACATTTATGGCATATTTCGATGAAATCAATTTTTGAAAATAGATACTGTCAAGAAACAGGAAGAATCGGTATGTTTACTTCCAATGATTTGTGGTCCTGCAATATAAATGGCCTAACTGTGGGAGCCCCCAACACTGTGGCAATAAGCCACGAGACGGTGGGCCAATACCGCCCCAGGTAATGCCCCGGGCCATAGTTACAGGCCTGAGCGTAGCAGGGGCCTTAATGAAGCCCCGGGGGCATAACCGTGGGCGGTATTGGCCTGCCGTCGAGGGGCTTATACCCATTAGTACCCCGGCCTGTTAGACGGGGGTACTAATAGCATTCAAATAAAATGGCCGCCGGGAAAGGGAAAACGTAGTCCGTTTTCCCTTTCCATGACAGCCATCGGGAGCGGACGCACTGTGAACAGAAGTGTTCCCAGCGCGTTCGCTACCGAGAAAAAAAGGAAAAAGAAGGTAAGTGGGGTTGGAAGGGTGGGGAGGGGATAGTTTGGAGGGGACGGGGGTGGAGGGAAATAAAATGTACCTGAGTCCCCGGCGGGGGACGAAGGCAGCCTCCAGCCTTGGGGAGGCTCGGAGCAGGAATTTCCCCGTTTCGAGCTTCTTCATTGGCTAAGGGTGCCACGACCCTGCGCCAGGAACAAATGCAGGCACGTGGGTGCATCCACGGGATTACACCGTGGTATGGCTTGGAAATGAGCCAATCATGTTACGTGTATCCCATGGACACACCCACGGCGGGTACTAATGATTGTCCTTCTCTTTCAATTTCATTTAGAGATACAATAGTGCTGACCATGCATCAATCATGTCCCTGACGAAGACCACGTGCGGCACATCACTATGAACATGAAGGTGGTTGATAAATGTTGTGCCAGCCAATCCCTACAGAACATGAAATAAAAGTAGACTTTACAAAGAGCTACTTTATTTGGTGGACTTGCTCACTGTGCTCAAAGAGGCACAGCTCCGCCTCACTGATGAGGCCTAACAAAGCTGAAATACTTATCTGGGGTTGCTGTTTGTACTCTTGTTCATACGAGAATTGCCATAGCATTTCGGTGCTGATCTGCCCATGTGCTTGGGACAAAGACTGATATGCAAATGGTTATTCCCCTTCTGTGAAAAGTACAGTGAGATCAAGTGTGACAGCAGACTCTCGAGTGGGTACCTTCCCAGAGAACAGGACAACTGGTCTTTTTCGTTCTCGTAGAGGAGCGCTGATGATTAATTTTTGATTGTTCCCCTATTGTGATCATGTTAATTGCCATTTTCAAATGTAAAATGATGCATTTGAATTATGTGTGCTTTTTAGGTTATTCAAATAGTTACAAAGGCATTTACTTGTGTTAGTGTATGTAAGTGATATGAATGGAGATGTATGAATGTGATCCGTTTTTGACAAAGTGTTTTGTTATTGTTAATACGTTAATCTGTTTGTGTTACATGAAATCAATGCTCATATTTAATTATAAGACCATATATTTAATGATGTATTGTAACAATATGTACATGTGAAGCTATTGTGTGGTGTTTTGATTTAAATGGATTTTAAATAACTAGTGAAATATTCAGTAGCAACCATACTGTGAGTTCACCTATAGGCTTTGCTACAAAGCACAGTGTATTGCTGTATTTTTTTACTTCAACATCCTTCAAGTAAAAGCGTGCTACAATCTAATGATCACCTGCTTTACATTTCCCAGACCCAAGTGTACTAAACTGCAGGGAGACAATGGGACACCTACGGAAAGAAAGCTGAGTCAAAAGGGAACTAACCTACCAATACCACAAACAATGCCCAACTTTCCACCAATCAGCTCGGATATACAACACTGAGTAGCAATTACCTACATGCTCCTTGGAGAGAAAGATTATAAGACAGATCCAAAACCTGATTTGTTTCAGGCTATTGGCATGCCCTGTGTCCTTCACAGATCACATCACAAGCAACAGCTCAAGAAACCAGAAGCACAAGGGCAAGAACCTGAACATTATAACCCATCCCCCCACCTGTACCGCCAACTGTACACATGACCAACTCAATAAAACTATTTTGGAAACGTGTCCCACTCATCATGGTGGAGATGCCTGATACCATATGACCTTAAGAAGAACCCCTAACATATACATTCCTTTCTTTGCCACAGACCACCTAGAAGACATATTTTCCCTGGAATCAATTAAAATAAACAACGAGACCTGTGACCTACTGAATGTGTTTGAAACCAAAACATCAGATGATTTTCAGCTAATTACACATACCTCCAATGAAACAAAACAGCCTTTGGAACTGTCTTATAATCAATCAGCCATGTGATAACTTGAATCATGGCTCGCACAAAGACCACGAAGTAACACAGGCACCCAAAGACACTAACATGCGATACAGAGGCAGTGGACATGATACACTGCAGTCTGATCAATGCCTGATCCATTGCAAAACATGGAACTGAAATTCATGCAATTTTTAGTGAAGGAGGAACAAACATGTTCTTTATATCAGAAACCTGGTTTGCAGATGACTACAAAGTAATAGCACTCAAATCAATCTTCACCAACTTAAAACTCATCAAATTGAACCGGATTAGCAAAAGAGGAGGAGGTATCACTGTGACACACAATAAACACCTCATAATCAGAAAACATGCATTTTCTGGACTGTGAGTGTCCACCTCACACTTAGTACCCAAACCAACTTCTTCTTCTGTAAGAAATTGGCATCTAGCAAGGGTGCAAAGCCCTAACATTATTAATTATTAGTACATAAAATGATGAGGGTGATTCCTTCTCCAAAAGTGGCAATCTGCTAACCAGATACTCTTTTGTCGCAACTCTATGCCAAAAGCATAGTACGCTTGTGCCCGACTGCATCAGTATCCTGATTCACAGCCCCTTCCCTGCTCGTGACACAAAGTGCCCACTGAACTGACGCACCTTGGCTATGTTTAAGGTATACCACTGACATCCAAACTATGATGATCATGAGTGTACCATGCTGGTGGCAGGGTAAACTAAGCTACGCCTCAGTTCAGCCATAGTGCATGGCAATACTTATGATCATGGCCACCACATCCCATTGTATTGTATTGTCAGCTCTTTTGAGTCAGCTCTGCTGTGGCAGGGATTGTGTATTTGAGTCAGACAGGCTGATGCTGCCACACAGCAGGACAGAAACCCAGAGGACCTATCCTCTCTTTGATTATGTTAGGGCCGGTAACCCTCTCCCCCAGAGACAGACGTGCAGCAGACAGCTGTCCTGGGCCCAGGTATTAAAGGAGCACACCCGTTCAGGAGCAGTAGCCTTCCACCATCTTGTTTCTCTTTGGCTTGTCTTCCCCATTCCTGTCTCTTCCACTTCCTATGGAACAAAGCATTTTGTATGCAAAATATAGAGGGCACGGTCCACTCCAGCCAGGATTAGGGATTGGTCCCCTAAAGTAAACTAGCTTAAAACCAATCACCTGAGGACGTGTTCCCATAAAATAAGGGGTCTCACACTCCTTTATCTGAATTCCCTTCAGTTCCTCCATGTTCTGAGGACTCTCATCTGGACTTTCTTTGGGTCAGTTGCACTGTCCCTGTCCAAAGCCCTCTGTCAGTAATGAAGATTGAATCATCCAAGACAGAAGGAAGATCTGTTCCTTAACCACTCCCAGGCAACATTGAGAGTGACCAGTGCTGTGGATTAGGACCAGTAAATCCACATGTTGAACCAGAAGGGTAATCTAACACCCACATCTTCCCTTAGTCATAATGGTCACACATTCTAATTCGGGTGAATTTTTATAAGAGTTTTTTTTAAATACTCTCTTCTGCCTCTTCTGCCTCAAAATGTGGTGTGTGGTATGTGAACTGCATAGATGTAACAAACCTTTCTGAGGTCAATAGATCGGAGAATTCAAGAAATTTGAAAATTTCAAACATACAAAAATGCAGGTCATGTGGACATCACAATATCTCACTGGCCGACCAGAGTGCAATGGGTCGTGGCAATGTCCAATATTGACTGACTCATGAACAACAGGTCACAGTGTTAGTGCTAGCCATGAAGATAAATGGCAGCGTGAGGTGCGACATGTACTTTCCAGCGTTATTGACACGGCACAACTTTAAGAGGATACAAAAAGGGAAGAAAAGACAAGCGAAGAGAAGAACAGAGAAGAAAAAGAAAAAAGAGGAGGAAAAGAGAAAAGAGATGGAGCAGGGAGTATGGATTTCCCATTTGGTTGTATTCCCGCACATGTGGTTGGGAGGTTTCATAATGTTGCCAAGGTCTGCCAGGATGCAGGTTCATTTAGGCAGATGACATCGGTTTTCAGCCTGAATATCCATTGTTGTTCCTGTCTGTATAAAAGATTTACAGATTGCCTCCACGTGTGGGAGTGTTCACATTTTCAATGACGGTCCAGTTGAACTCATTTGGACCATGGTTTCTGTCTAGGAAATGTTTACTATTGGTTCAGATGATTTCTTCATGCAAATGCAGGAGCAGTGTTCAGCCAGTCTAGTTCTAATTGGGCGAGTTGTCATCCCAACGTAGCGCAGACCGCATTGGCAGGTAATAAGGTGGATTAGGACCAACCATTCTGCACTGATCTTCTGTGACAGAAGAGCATACCCTGAAGTGGAGCGTGCTGACATTGACTACTTTGTGAAGGCCTCATAGGAACCCTGGTGGCAAGACCAGCCGCAGCTCCAAGTTCTCCTACATCAGGCTTGTTGCTCTGTGTTCTCCACACCTAGAATGAAAGGGAAGGCTCAGGATTGGTGTCTGTGCTCCTCCAACCAGCCAAACTAGTGCACTGTATCTCATCCAGCTAGACACTGCATTGTGTCCCAACAGAGCCTGTCAATTGCCAGGCATGAAACGTCAGCTCAGTGCCATAACCTGAACCAGATCTCTGGAGGGTCACTCACCGATCCTAACTAGAGGTTGCATCCATGTCTTGGCCCAGCTACTTTGCAACCTTCTGCCTTATTGAGAGCACAAATACGCACCCTCGATCACAACTTCATGACCATCGCCCCCGATTTGAACCACTGGAGCAGCACTTGCCGACCTCTTCCAGTGACTAAAGTCTGACTCGGCCAGGCCAACATTGAAGCATTCTTGGGTCTGACCTAACATGCATCACTTGAACCGCCGTGGTTTGACTGCACAGAGCACACACATTTGAACCTGCTTGATGCCCACTTGCGGCCACGGCCTCCACGATCCTACATGCCCGACGGAGCCTGATCAGCTGCATCTTTTTCCGAACCGGGTCTGCTGCGTCAGCCCACCAAAACCGAATACAGGTATTGTGACTCTGAACTGCCCCTATGGTCCACTTGGGCCCGAGAGACTGGATAAATCATGATCAGTCCCGCATTCAAACAATATCCTTTTTGGTAGTATCTTACATGCCACCCCTGGAATTATACTCAAAGTGTTACTTCCTCCAATCTGTCAAATCTCTTGTGCTCTTTCCTTTGAGGGGAGGGATTGTATACTGATTGATTTCATTTAACTTGCAGATGGTGTGTTTATAAAAGTGTTTATATAGAACCTTGATTGGACATTCCCTTTATTTTGGACTTTGATACTGTGTTGTTTGAGTCACTATAGGTTCACCACTAACACCTCTCTTGAGAGTAAAGCCTTTTCTCAGCCCAAGTTACCACAAAAGGCAAAGAAGGTATATCTCTTGACCGTCTCCGTTTTAACTGTATGATTGTGTTGGGTTTTGGTTTGTAGAAGTGTGATAGCTGAGTAGGCCATTTTACACCTGCTCATTCATCACACCTTCCTACTTATTTACAGACAGCCATCATACAATCATACTGTGGCAGAAAACATTTCAGATATAATTGTTAACCTTGT
Organism: Ambystoma mexicanum; assembly: GCF_040938575.1. Lineage (NCBI taxonomy): Eukaryota > Metazoa > Chordata > Amphibia > Caudata > Ambystomatidae > Ambystoma > Ambystoma mexicanum. The sequence goes on from NC_090922.1 coordinate 1,134,592,209, forward strand.
GATGCGAAACACACATTTAAAGGTTCTAGGGAGACCTATACATTTGGTTCCAGGAGCAAACAGGGTCATCATCCAATTGATTGAGCTGCTAAATTGCCAGCTTTCACCTCAAACAAATGGTCAAAGGAGCGACACACAGATTAGACTATACTCTTGATCTAATAACCAACACCACACATTCAGGTACTATGAAGGGATCTTATAATGATTCCTTTTGATATAAACACTCTCAACTCATAAGGGCAAGCAACCACCCTTAGGACAAGCTAGAATGCTCTAAACTTGGAGAAACTTCAATGGGAGACAAAACAACACTTTCTAGAGATCCCTCACTATAGTGTTTTTTTTCTCCAATCAACAGGATACATCTCAAGACCAGCTGGAATTGACTGCAGTACTTTACATAACATTCCCATAAAAATAGGATGGTACATTTACAATATTTGGACGAAAAAAGTCCTCATTTGAGCATAAAGATGGTACAGCTTAATTGTTCATCTAGCACCTATGTTGAAAGACAACAACTTATCAGGAAAAGGATAACCTAGATATAGTAACTTTGTTACTAAGTACAGGCTGGAACCATAAATTAACCATTTCAATTAGCGTTTTTGCTTTGGAGCTTGATGTTGTCATGATACATGATTTTGACACATTTAGCCTTAAAATTGTATTCCTTAAGTAGTTCGTTCGGCCAGTTGAGAGCACGTTGCAGACAGATCTTAGTTCTATCTTAAGTCTGGAAATAGTACAGTTGGTGTCTGAGTATTTTTAAATGGAACAAATTGAAATGTTATAAGTCATAAGCAAAGTCTAACAAATAGAGATTAATAAACAGGGAGCAAGGACACAATCCTGTCTGACACCTAAGAAGGTCTGTACCCTTGTGCCCAAGTGCCCCTTGTTGTCCACATTGGGCGTTCCACACAGTCAAAGGCACACTGGAGATCAACACAAGCCAACAAAAAGAGACAGATTGTTTCTTGTACTTGTTCCTGTAACAAGTGCATTTTCAGACCATTCAAAGAAGTTCTGCAACATTTGGGGCAACCTGTTTGCAATCTAGAAGGGCAACCTACGGATTAAGACCAATTCTGCAAATCATCAAATAATATTGATGGAAACATTTTTGAAGGAGCATCTAAAAGGGCTATAGGATGATCATTTGCTTGCTCATTGTGGTTACCTTATTTAAATATTTTAATAATTACACATGCTCATCAAGAATTTGGAAAATTCCCACAAAGTGCAATGTTAGTAAACAACGTGTACAGAATGTCAGCCAAAGCGAAGGGGATCTCTTCATGACTAAATTGGGTAGGCCATTCGGTCTCATTGCTCTAGATGTTTTACACTTTTTGATCTTCCATTCGGCATCCTGACTGCGTACACCGGAAGATATTTCTGCAAGTGAGTTTTCCATATGAATAGTGGATTCCTACGCCATATTGTATGGGAAATATAGATGCAGTGTGTTGGTTTCTATTCATGCATCACCACACAGCTGTGTCTTCTTAATCACAGATGCAGCCGCACATTTGTGGATTTGGCGGAGTACTTGTTCTGAATGACTAGATTTTTCAGAGAAATTGGATATGGACACTATTTGGGATATTTCCAGAGTGGTGGGATATGCATCTCATGTATGGTAATTACATTTTGAATTTCTCCTTAACTCTTGAAACGTACCAGACACAAATGGGTCTATGTTCCTGGATCTTTATATGAATGATCAAATACATTCTTTGACTTTTTTGATAAAATCAGAATGGGTTTTTCTCTGTCCAGCAATATAAAGTCCGAGAGTTGAGGAAATTATTTCCTTAAACAATTCCTACAAATATTTCATCTTTGATCGCCCAGTTCTTCAGTTTTTATATATAGTTACCCTAGTCCTCTCCAGAGTTGGGGTCTCCTCTTAAGTCTGTACTGACACAAAAAGGAGCCATACCATGGGCCCAGCGAATCAATATCAATGTTTAGAGATGTTGTGCTGGGACCCCGAACTGCATAGTAAGATGATATACCTTCTAAGTTGATTCGTGAATATTTTATTTATTTATTTATACATTTGTAAAGCGCACATAGCCCAGAGGCAACTAGGCGCTGATACTGCTTCAGGAGATGCTTATGGTCAGACATTTCGTTACATATTACGCAATGACCGGTATTTTTACATTGGTTTCAAGGCAAAAATCACACCATTTTTAGATATTTATATATTTTTATTTAAATCATTAAGTAACGTGGTTAATCCATCTCCCAAAAATATGAGCATTGAACTAGTTCCCTATTGACAACATATGTCAACTCTTTGTAATATCGAGATACATTCTGTACACGTTTACCAATACCTATATCGTTGTTTCGAGGATTTTATTTTAGAAAGTTTTGCGTACTCTTTTAATGTCATATCTGATTTGATCATTCTAGGGATTGTCTTAAAGCCACCATCCTTTCTTGAACTAGACATTGCAAAATGCCGGCTATCTGCCCGAGGAGTGTTGGCCAATAAAAACCTAGAGACTTCTTGAGATATGGCCGATAATGACCTAAACTCGATATCTTCATGCCCCAACAATAGTTCTGACTTGTCCAAAAACGACTTCAAATTTATAAATCGTAACTTTAGACCGGATTAAACAATTTTTCTGTTCAGCAGTGTGCACCATTGCTGCGCCATTAACAACACAGGTGTGACATACTAGTTAAAAGTGTAGTCATAGGCCCCAATAATCACTAACGGAAGTCTGCTTTACCACCAAAGACTGATTATGTGGCAGAAACTATTCAAAGACAATTATAAAATCCACAGTGGATTCACCAGACTCTTTTCGAGAGGGTGATTTGGTAGACACCATTTATGTTACCTACCAGTGCCAAGCCTGCACGCTCATATATATGCATTTTTAATTGTCGTTAGCAGGAGCATTAAACATTCATTTCAGTTGCAATTTCATCAGGTGTTCTGCCTATTAAAGGTAAACAATGGGTTTTACATGTTTAATAGCATAATTGTCTTTCCAGCGTAGTCTATGCATTTTTTTTGACAAAACACATGTACCCTGGGATGCAGAAACACATATCCATACACGGGTGGTTCTAAGAACTGAGGCTTCTTTCTTCATTATATTAAAGTCACTCTGTGTGCGGACTGCAATAAGAGTGCTCGTTTTAAATGCAATTACAACTCTATATTGTTAATGCCATCAAAGAAGGCTTAAGGGCGAATGGCCTACAAAGCCATGTGGGTGCATTTATGCCAATAATGAATAAATCCCTCGCAATGTTTCTTTAACACTATTTGTACAATCTTTTATTAAAGTTTACCTTCACTAGTTTTGTTTTACTTTTAGCTAGTACATTTGCTGAGAATCAATATTTCACCAAGCAGAATATTTTTTTCTGTTTGGAGTTAATTATCTCTCTATATTCTTAGGGCACAGTCGGCAGGGCCTCAATATGTGTCCCTGATTCTGCCTTTATTGCTTATTTATTTAGTCTGATGGGAATACAGCCGCGTCTCTTGCGCTGGCAGAAGAGAGGGGATTTTGATCTCCCCTCGGCAGAGGGGACTTTTCATTGGCATTTTAGTGAAATATTAAAGGTGAAGCAGATTTAGAGGGACATGCAGGAAGGCCGCCTCTGCCATCAGAGGAGCGCTGAAGCGAGGGAAGGCACCGCTAAGTGGATAGGTGGAGGGACGGCGCACTTGTGCAAAGGTACGAACAGGCCAGGTTAAGAATTGGCTGCAGATGGAAGCTGGCACGCAAGAAGAGCGGAACTAACTGCTATTGGCATCTCTGTATTCTCTGAGGACCGCTACATGGCCATTAATATTGTTGCACAGCCAGCAAGGAGGTGCTGTCAGGGTGAGATTTTACTTAAGCAACTGCTATTGATTTCTAGTCTACATTCTGTACTGAATGCAAAAAAACATATAAAAAACAAATGGTTTCGCCCCATGTATACGTCATAACACGCCGAAGTGTATGACATGGTGCTAATTAGTAGTTCGTACTTTATTTCGTACGCTCGAAACGTGATTGTGCTGCACGAAGGTTCGCCTTTTTTCTGCTTCAACAACTTCCTTATGACGGCCCCGCTGGAAGACGTCGTGTAGTGCCTAATTAGAAATTCACTTAATCTCGCTGATTAATGCGAAAGCGGGCTTAACAATTACCGTGCGCAGCCTTTCCGAAAATCATTGCCCATACTTCTGAAAACCCATTTTGAGAAGATGCATGTGGGTGATGTTCGGGTTAAATTATCAAACCTCAGTCTCTCACAACGCACTCCTATGTTTATCGTTGGGAAGGGTTCTGCTAAGCTGGCAATTGTGAAAATGACCTATAAAACAACATTGCAGTTGTGCTTAAAGCAACACCGCGTCCGACTGAATCTGGATATCATTTCTTGGGCACGGTTCTATCGTATTTTGTTCGACTGACCTCATTCAGCACTGATGTCCTACAGGTAACCCCACAGATGATAAACGAGCATTGGCAATGCCAACAGTTTTGGCTTTTGTGTAGGCTTGGCAATGGAACTTTCCATGCACTGACATAGAGGTATTAACTGGACACTGATAGGAGCAGGTGCACAATGGAATAGTGTACCTGTGCATCTAATAGCAGTGCCTGCAAATGCCTAATACGTGTAGACAAGCCAAAACTGTTGGCTTTGCCAATGCTTGCCTTTATTAGGACTTCAGTGAAGAACACACACAGTGTTTATACATTGAGTGGCTAAAGGCAGACCTGGTTGACATTTTTAAACACCAGCAGTGGGTTTGAAAAAACACTGGCAGGAACTTTCAGTGTATAGTGTGATGGTGAGGCTTGACTGAAATGAGCTCAAAGAAATCCCAGGAGGAGGTGTTTGGGCAGGGAGGTACAGGAACTAGGCGGGAATGGCCATAGGGATTGGCATGGCCATGGGCAGTCAATGGGTGGTCAAATAACCAAACAACACCTACAAGCTTTGTGTCCATCCTCATATGCCATTTCTCCCTATCTGTACTCTAATGAAATATTTCAGCTTGTGGGTGTCGCAATCGACACCCAATAGCCCAAACTGAAAATTAAGTGTAGCAGACTAATCAAAGTGTGCAAGGAAACACGCTGCTGCAATGGTGTCCAAGGTAAAGTTTATGGCACATATTCCTTCTACTTCTGCATACATATGTAGCAGTGTTGACTACGTTTGTCTCCTATTGTAATCAAGTAATTTGATACATTTTACCATTCTCTCTCATAATGTTTGTGACAAAATGACTACTCCCCTGCAGGAGTGCAAGGGAGAGAAGAGGATAAACCTCCTACTCATCAGTGGTGGACTGGGAACTAAAAGAGGCCCTGGAAATAATTACTGGGGACCAAAAGAGGCCCTGGAAATAATGTTCAAAGTGGCCCCATATGACACATTTTCAGCAAGCCCAATGTTGTTGCTATGAGAACATTTTAAAATACCACACAAAAGAGGCACAGGGTGCAGACGCCCACTGGGAAATCTCCAGAGTTCCCTATAGGCAGTCCACCCCTACTCAGCCCACACACTACTACAGACCCGAAGTGTTCTCACTAATAAAGGGGAAACAGCCACAGTCAGGCAATATAACTCCTTTGCTTTTTGTGATAAAGTGGGCCGAGGGCAGGCTAAACTCTATTTTTAAAAAAATATTATTGCTTTCTATTGTTTTTTTCTAAGTACAATACATCTAGGGACAGTGTGTTCATTCTTTTCTATTGAATAGCCTACACATGGAGTACAGGCGAACAGGTGATAGATACCCAGAAAATTATACCAGGTAAACTAGAGTCAAGTACATACCCGTAACTATATGAGAGGGTAATGGACAAGGTGTTCAATTTGACAGCAAATTACTTGACATAATTATACCTTACCTTAAACTGTAATTATCAAAGAGCTAGTACCACATAATTATTTAATTCTGAGAGATTAACCCAAGTACTTGTACTTTAATGAGATAAGGAAGTATTGTTAACCATACAATTGCTTAAGTTAAGTTTGGGAGTAACCACCATCCATATTCAACACAGGAGCATAGGACTGTAAAGATGTATAAAGCAAATGAGATGTTACAGTTAACAAGAACAGTAAAAACATCACTAGCAATACCACATCCCATTAAAGAGTTTAAACCTATTATAGTCGCATGAAAAGGTTAATATCTGCAGAAAGTCCACTGTTACCATTTAATCAGTTACCTCTCTGGGTGACATACATCAGACTTTTGGTGTGCAGAGAGAAACGTACTCCAAATTTTCCAGTGTAAGGGTTCCTGATCGATCACCTAACATATAATTCTTTCAGGGTTATCCATAAGAAATTTGGAAAGTTTTCCCTACTCCAACCATTAACTTATACAAGCAAAGATGTACCCTATATTGATATACGTGCTGAATCATCTTTATGCTTTCCCTGAAAGATATGGTCGCAGTTAGAGGGCACCTTTTGGAGGAAAACATTACATCTCCCTTGGTGCGTACCGATATGTGTCAGGCACGAGATAGGCCTTCTTTCTTTGTACGCACTTGCGTGGAATTCTTTAGCTCTGTATTGGAAGCTGATCATTGGAAATTCTCCGGCACAGTTTGACATTCTGAGAGAAAAGGAAGGTACAAGGGTGGATTGGGCGTTGGACTTGTGGTCAAGGCGATGCGCCAATATCCTGCAAAATGCAGGGGTATTTCAGGTCTTGAAAAGACAACCCAGAAGCTGTAAAAATAATTTTTTGAGGGAGATTGGATTAGTAACCAATGTATAAAAACAAAATTCGGTCTATACACCTACCTTATATTGGAAACTAAAGCATTAAATAAGGTCCTGAATTACCTGACCAAATTGCCAAGCCCAACGCACTACAACCTCTTTCTGAGATTCAGATTTAACTTGTTCCACACTAAAGAAATCCTAAATGCCCGTAAACAGATTGCAGGAGAAAACCTGACCTGCTGCCAATGTAGGGGGAGGAGGTCTAAAGAAATGCTGAAACATGTGACATTACTATGCCCTTTTGTAAAAGATCCAAGACAATTTATCTGGGTTCCTTTGTGAATTCTTTTCAATCAAGAAATACTAAGGACTGGTGGGTGGAATTATGTCAGGGGCAAAACGTTTGTCTAATATTCACTTTAACAACATTTTTGGGAGAGATCTTCAGACTGCTCCTCTGGACTGATGATAAAAAGGGGCTCGAATGAGAAGATACCTGCCAAGTAACAGAAGAAACTTGACCACAACGGTAGCTGTACATAGGGCTGTAATGATCTCACAATTGCCTATTGGGTCAATGTGTGTCAAACTCTTCTAATCAAAATGTTTAATCCCTGTCTCAATTTGAAGTGTTTTAAAAAATCTTCTTTTTTCCTTTTTTTTTTGTTTTCTGTTTCTTTTCTCCTTTTGAATTGTTTACGTATTGTTTTTTGTGCGTCCTTTTTCCTTTTTATTTAGCTGGTATTGCAAAATATTTAAACTGAGTGTGTCCTAAATGTATGATTACTGAATCGATTGTTATATCTTTTGTATGTGTCAAAGTGACAAAGGTTTGAAATAAACCAAGTGCTAAAATAAAAAAAATAATAATAATTATTGCATAGAAGGCTAGTTACAACATCTCACTAATCCATTTAGTTTTATTCGGTTGATCAATCATTTTACATATTTAAAGTATGCAGACTTTCATTTACATGAGGCCACAATAATCCATCTATGTTCATGTAAACTGCGGAGTTCAATGACTGAGAAGTCATGTAGTAAGGCTACAGTTCCGGGTTTAGGTATAACTAAACCAGTTCTGTCTCAGATCTTATACCATAGAAGTTACAGTGACAAAATGACTTCTCCCTACAGGTGCAAAAGGGTGAATAGTGGCTAACATGCCTATTCTGCTCTCAAACTGCTGCACATCAATAGTGAACCCAACTGAAAGGCAAACATGCACAGTTAAGAGATATACTTCCTTTGCCTTTTGTGGTATTGTGTGCCGAAGGAAGGCTATTTTCTCAACAGGGGTGTGAATTTCATTCAGTAGCAACGCAAACCTCAATGTATAAGAGTCCAAAAAAAAAGGGAATGTCTAAACATGGTTTTATAAATATTACATGGACGCGGTAGCGTCCATATAGTTATGGTTAAGTTGGTGATTCCATAGGAAGAGCATTTTTTGGGTGGCTTATAACTTCGCTCCCTCTGGACAAATCCTCACCAAACTTTGCAAAAAAAAGTATATGGTCCACACTGCAAAGTTCGGAAAGGTTTGGTCCAGGGGGGGGCAAAGTTATAGGGGGAGTCCCAAAACTTTTGTTTTTTCCCATAGACATAATGGGAAAAAAATTTGCGCATGCCTAGAGCCCAAACCGCTGGACGGATTTACACCAAATGTGCGGCAGGAGCAGGGGCTTGGTCCCGAAAGCGTGATTTTAAGATTTTGGTGTAAATCCGTCCAGTAGTTTTTTTTTTAAAATGACCAAAATGTAAGGCAAAAAAATTAGTGATATCTCCGTTCCCTCCGTGGACGGACTTCCCGGTTCGCTCCGCGGACAGTGCCCTGATTGGCCGAGCAGCTTGCGTGATGTCCGCGGACATGCGACGGGTTCGCTGATTGGACGGCGTGATGCGTGAAGTGCATCAGATTTTCTGTTGCGCCCGCCATCTTGCATTCGTGGATGACCGCGGACAGCGCGGTGAAACTTGGATTAAAAATTGTATTTTGTGGAGTGTGTTGGTGTGTAAGAGTGTTTGGGTAGGGTGGGGGGGTATGAGATAGGTTCAATGTTCTTTTTTTTTTATATGCTAGACACTGTTGTTGTGTTCAATTTGTCTGCAGACAACACGGCTGTTCTGAAATGTTCTATATAAACTAAATGGTGGGGTGTTCTGAGGACGGAGTATGTGTCCGTTTTGTTCGCAAGCAAGCTAAAATTGAGCTAAGAACACTCGCAGTGTCCTTAAATGTTCGTACATAACAAAATGGGGGTGTCCTGAGGACGCTGTGCGTATTGTACTCTGGCAAGTTGAATGTGTTCTAAGAAAACTCGCAGTGTCCTGAAATGCTCTGATTACTTACCGGTAATCTTCATTACTACTTGTCCTACTCTTCCTTTCCTCGTCACAGTACTGACGACCCTCCTCACCCTCCCTGCGGGGAAGGTTCCATGCTCCGGCTTGGTAATATGAAACTGAGTGATGTGGATGTGGAGGAGGAGTTATAGGAATTTAAAGAAATAGAAGAAGGTCCTGTGTCGGAGGCAGGGGCCTCATGAAGTAAGTACTGGGAAGAGGAAGAGTGGACGTGGAGGTAATGTTTGCAATTAAACAAAATGGGGGTGTTCTGAGAACGCTGTTCGTATTGTTCGTTGTCTGGTTGAAAGTGTTCTAAGAACCCTGCTTATGTCCGTTGACTTTACAATTTCCTATGGGCCTTACCCGACTTTTTGTCCACTAAACAAACGATAAATCAGGCTGCTGTGCGCCGACATTATGTGATAATCCTATCACTTGCCCCATCGACCTGGCTGACCTGCTTTTGCGACACTAAATCATAACTCCCGCCCCTAAGCCTGACATTATCAAAGCATTCATATTCCCCGTCTCTCTCCGTGACGGTACAGGGTGCGTAGCGAAACACGCCCAGTCGTCTCCAGTCCTACGCGACTTTACACAGAACCCGGAGACCAACACAGATCATCTCACAACACAGCGCGCAACAATTCGGAATATGAAACTGTGATTTTAAAGCAAACAGCAAGATTGTACATTTCGTAAAGTACTTTTATTTGACATCAAATGTTTAGAGAATATTCAGCGACTTGCATTTGTCTTTGCTGTCGATCCCCAAAAGTTCATCTTGAGTCACGCGCTGTTCCTTTGCGGTACACAGGGTGTTGGTTTATGATAAAAGAAGCACTATGGTCACACTGATAATCGGAAGGCTGTTCCAACAACGAGGCATTAGACCACCATAATGGTTGGTATGTTGCTTCTAGCCGCTAGTACCGCGTAAGGCCCAGTCGTCTCCAGTCCTACGCGACTTTACACAGAACCCGGAAAACAACACAGATCATCTCACAACAAAGCACACCACAATTCGGAATATGAAACTGTGATTTGAAAGCAAACAGCAAGATTGCATATTTCGTAAAGTACTTTTATGTGACATCAAATGTTTAGAGAATATTCCGCGATTTGCATTTGTCTTTGCCGTCGATCCGCAAAAGTTAATCTTGAGTCACGCGCTGTTCCTTTGTGGTACGAAGGGTGTTGGTTTATGATGAAAGAAGCACTATGGTCGCACTGATAATCGGAAGGCTGTTCCAACAACGAGGCATTAGACCACCATAATGGTTGGTATGTTGCTTCTAGCCGCTAGTACCGCTTAAGAGCATATTGGTCCTTGGCGATTGTCCCATAAAATGGTGAGGGTCATGAAGTTGTTTAGAAGTAGATGCACCTGGCAGTTAAAAAATCCATCTGCCGGGGTCTGAAAATCGTGGCATTCACAGTAGGGAAGGACGTACCTGTTTTAAAAAACATAAATTAGTCTCACCAGCCGATCTTCATTAAAAATATTCATTTTATTTATTAGGGTGTGAAACTATTTGCTAGCGAGGATAGTGCAACGGAGTATGTTAACTTATTCCCATTAACCCACCCTCTGTCCTCTGCCTTTTTCAGAGCCCTCTAAGAGACAGGGGACCAATTCGACGGTGATAGTGCGCGGTAGAAAACACTATGCCACATTGAGCGAACAAGTACAACTTAACCGGGCTTTAACGCCACGCTATTGTTATTATATTTCAGTATAAAATAATCTAAAGGGTTACTTACATTATATTGGCATTTTCCGTTGTCTAAACGTAGTGCAGTCCCAAAATACGACTCCGTCTGTGCCAACGATCTTTCTCATAGTGATATAATATATAAAAGTGGTTTTGTTTCAGAAATGTCATCCTTATCGTGTCTTACGTTTTTGCAACACTCCTTCAAAAGAAGTCTTTTAGCATGATCCCTGTCTGTCAAGGTAAAAACACAATAGAACCTTATAGTGCGAGTCGTGGGCCTCTCCGGCACGCGAGAAAAAAAAGTGGAAGCAGCTGACCTTCACTGTAAACGACCATAAATTCTTAGTTTGCAACATTCTCTGTACAGCCATCTCTGAGAAATTGCTTTTTACACTCCATCTTTGTATATTGTTTGCGTGCTAATAAAAAAACTTTGTTAAAGGGACGTTATGGTTCCAAGTAAAACCGAAAAACCCTTGAAATTTGCCAGTTATGGTAAACTAAGCAACCATAACTCGCGCCACCACTGTGCACTGCTAAGACTAACACCCACGACATCAAAGATGACATCACAAATGTCATTGATGACATCACTGATGACATCACATGTGTATGTACTTTTCATGAAATATGTGTACAAGGGATTCTTATTATAATGTTGCGAAATAAAGTGTCAAGGATCATTGCAATAAATATCATACCCTAATTAGTGCTTTGAATGATGCATTTATATAAATAGCATTCTATTATGGTGTTCTATCTAGTACACTAAGCTACTAATGCAGAAACATAGCATTGTGTGCAGCGTACAAGATGAAGGTATAATATTTGTAATGTTAATATGTTGAATAATGAAAAGATAATTGTTTTCTTAATAGATTTTTGTGTACTGTGAAATATGTAATAAGTAGCTAATAAAACCCATGTATTACATAATTGCATTACTATAGAGAAAACACAAAGAGACAAGAAAACATACCAATATACATATACATAGGGTAAATAGCAGCTTTTAAACAGAGAAATCATCATTTATTTGCTTGAAAATAATGCTGTCTTTAAAGCTTGTGTCTTCCCCTATGTATATGTTTCATATGATGTGACTGGACTCTAAGGGAATGACTATAAGAGCCTACTTGTAGGATACGTCTACAAATAAAATATCATTTTTAGTTTCTGACTGTTACTGAAGAAAACCATGTGGCCTAGATATGTCAGCAAAAGAAAAAAGAGTGAGCCAGAAGAACACTTGCAGTGTCCTGAAATGTTCGTACATAAAGGAAATAGGGGTGTTCTGAGGACGTTGTCCGTATTGTTCGCTGGCAAGTTGCATGTGTTATAAGAACACTCGCGGTGTCCTGAAATGTTCGAAAATAAACAAAATGGGGGTGTTCTGAGGACGTTCTCCGTATTGTGTGACTGCTTAGCTGTATGCAATGAGGGAATGGCACAGAGAGTGAAGTGGAAATGGTAGAAGGGCTGTCTAAGAGTTACGCGGCCCGCGGACAGCGCGGCTGTCCGTGGACAGGGCGTGCTACATCCAGGGTTTTCCAGAAAATCCAGCATGGAAAGAAGACTGTAGGGATCAGCCAATCAGATGTAGAGGTTGTGGATCTGTGTTGAAAGAGACTGTGTGTAGTGAAGATGGCAGAAGTGGAGAAAGTCAGGGTGTTGGTGCTCGGAGATATGTTTTTGCATGGTTTACAACAGTATGCTCAAATCAGGCATGTTGCAAAGAATTTTGATGTTAAAGGAGTGGAGGTCGTGTGGAGCACTGTGCCTGATTGCAATGTACAGGGAATTGTACAAGTTTGTGAAGATATGGGCAGGATCAGCAGTCCCCATGGGGTAGTTTTGCACTATGGTGCTTTCCGTTTGGGCTATGTCAGTGCCCCTACTTTGTTGGCAGATTTGGAACACTTGGTTCAAGCAGTAATGAACATCCTTCCAAATGCCAAAGTAATTTTTTCTGGATTACTACCTAGGGCAATATGGGACAATAGTTCAGTTTTTTGTCCTCAGCAAAACAATGCTAGGTGTGTAATAAACCGAGGCATGTGTGCCTTCATGCTTAGAGCTGGTATGTTCTTCTGTAATAATGAGAATATTGATTCCAGTAATGCTGTTTATTTTAAAGAAGATGGCTTTTCCTTATCTTTTATGGGAACTGCCATGCTGTTTTGGAATGTAAGGGTTGCTTTGGAGAAGGTTATGTGAAGATTTTAGGAGTAAAGTAAGAAAAAAAGAAGAAAACAAATACAAAATAACAGGTGTCTGTCAAGCATCTGCAAAAAACCCAAAAAAACGGCTCTTTTCAGAGCCAACCTCAAAGGGGAAATGGGGCACACTATTTAAATTTACATTCAACACGCTCAGATTTTCGATATGTCCGCGGACATGGCGGTAGTCCGCGGACATCGAAATCACTAGCTAGGGGCTCAGTGTGTTCTATGTTACATGTATTTAAAATCAGGGATATTATGGTTTAGTTGTGCAACTAAAATCCTATGAAATTCATGAAAAAGAACTTTGTTAAAGGGACGTTATGGTTAAGTTTCGCTACTAAAAACCTATGAAATTCAGTAAAAAAACTTTGTTAAAGGGACGTTATGGTTAAGTTGCGCTCCTAAAAACCTATGCAATTCAGTGAAAAAACTTTGTTAAAGGGATGTTATGGTTCAAAGTAAAACCGAAAAACCCCTGAAATTCGTCACTTATGGTAAGCTAAGCAACCATAACTTGCGCCACCACCGTGCATCGCTAAGACTAACACCTAGGACATCAAAGATGACATCACAAATGTCATTGATGACATCACATGTGCATTTACTTTGGAGGTGGAGGCATTTATTTAAATGGAGGTGTCCTAAGGACACTATACCTGTCCGTAATGTTCGCAGGCATGTTGAAACTGTTATAAGAACACACTCGGTGTCTGGGATGTCTGCAATTAACCAAAATGGAGGTGTCCTAAGGACACTATACCTGTCCGTATTGTTCGCAGGCAAGTTGAAACTGTTCTAAGAACACACTCGGTGTCCGGAATGTCCGCAATTAACCAAAATGGAGGTGTCCTAAGGACACTATACCTGTACCTATTGTTCGCAGGCAAGTTGAAACTGTTCTAAGAACACACTCGGTGTCCGGGATGTCCAATTAACCAAAATGTAGGTGTTCTAGGGACAATATACCTGTCCGTACTGCCTAAAGAACATCTACGCACATGCGCACATCACCCGTAAATTCTCCGAACATCGCGTCTGTCCGTTACTGTTTGCGTTGCATGTATTGCACTTTTAATTAATTACAGGACCCAAACACTGTCTGTAGAACACCCACGCACATGCGCACAACCGTTCCCCTGCATTTGATGTCCTGCGGACATCCGTTCCCTATGCGGGCATGTTCGCGACGCCATCATGTGACCGCATCCATGCTGAGCGTGTGTCCTGAATTGCGGACACTGTCCGGGTCCCTGAACATTTTAAAAGTACCTTTTCGGGAAATCCACAGTATTTTATACTAAAAATGCACCATAGCACATGTCCTAGACAATAATCCTGACTTTCTATATACTTTGTAGAACTTTTTGAGCCCTTTTGGGGTGTTTGTTCTGTCCACGGACAGCGCAGGTGTCCGCGAACCGCGCACCAGCACCCCTATAAAAGGCCACACCCCAGAGCTCATCCTCATTGTGTTTCTGGCTACCTTACAAAACACGGTGTATTTTGCTGACAATTTTCCAGATTTTTTTCTGAAACCTGATGGCATCCATGACTCCTCTACTGCCACCTGGTGCTACATCTGCCTTAGCACCACCCCCACCCCCTCCACCACCACCACCTCCCCAAGGGCCTGAATAGGGGAACAGGTGTGAGGATGTAGAGGAGGATGAAGAGGATGACGAGGATGAGGTAGTGGAAGTCCCTACTACCAGCACTCGCCGTGAATCTTGGGTGTGGCGGTTATTTTCCATTCATGGTAACGTATCCAAGGCGCGTGCAAACAAAGTTACCTGCAACGAGTGCAAAATGGTGCTGAGTCACGGGAAGCTTGGTTCGTACAGCTTTGGTACGACTACTATGAAGCGAAACCTAAGGTCGTGGGGTCGTTCGCAAGGTTGTACCTTGCGAGGAGTATAGTAGGTGTAGTTCCTCTACTTCATCCTCTGTTTCTGCTCCTCTCACCACAAGAGACACTCCTGTGGAAGAGCGCATCCCTCTAGCTGACTCACAGGCCATTCACAATGCTGATGACCCTTACCTTTCGAGGGTCACAGTTTTGTGTATGTACTGCAACGCAGTACTCTGCAGAGGGGAAAGACTTCAAAGTGCTTTTGAAACTCTGGTCTCAGAGCATGAGAAGACTTGCCCACTACCTAAGTAAGGCCCACCCTACATCTTCCTCTCTCCATCCGCCATTTCTTATCCCCATGCTTGGTGTCCGCCCTTACCCTCCTTTCCCCTCCTCTCCTAGTGTGTTGTGTGTAAAAAACCAAATGAAATATAAAACAACAAAAATCCCCAAAAAAGGCTCTTTTCAGAGCCGCCTTTCACAGTCTAAAAATAGAAGTGACAAATAAATGGCGCAGGGCCCTGTGCATTTTTTTTAGAAGTCTGCGGACAGTTCGCGAACCTCTAAAATTTTTGAGTGCTGCCCTATCAAAATCATTGCACTTTTATCTGGGAGGAAGAGGTGGCTCTGAAAAGAGACTTTTGGTGATTTTTTTTTGTATTTGATAAACTTGAAATAGTGAACACCTACTGAAAAATGGATAGCTGTAATTCCACAAAAGGACGCAATGCATTTTGTACATTTCTCAAAAAAATGTCATTACTAGCATAAGTAAAATGGACTCCATGTCTGCGAAAAATGTATGTGCTACGAAACATAATATTTTCTCCTAGAAAGGCACAAACAGCTTTATTAACATTCCACCTTGCTTTCTCCATTTGTGGACGAAATGAAGAATGCAGCCACATTTGTCTCTGCGCAATATGAGAAAATATTACTTGAGAATGTGGAAACATTTCCATAACCTTCCCAAATCCTTCTTTCATCGCAAATTGCAAAGAAATTCCTGACACATGCCCTAAACTGTTCCCTCCACAATGAATTATAATTATGTCTGGATGAAGTTCTACCTCCAAACTAGCGCAGAGAGGTACCAAGTCTAGCCACTTCATTTCACGCACTCCATGCCACTCTCTCTTTACACAACACACCCACCAAACTTTACTGAAAAATCAATTGCTCTGCTCATTCTCATTTGCATGCCTCTCCACCCCAAAATCCCTGTATGTAATACGCGGTGTCTGCGGACTACTACCGTGTCCGCGGACATATCGTAACCACTTCACTCTCTGTGCCATTCCCTCATTGGATACAGCTAAACAGTCACACAACCATCCACCAATCACATCCAAGACCTCTACATCTAACTGCATCATCAGAGTTCAGCACTTCAAATGTACTGTAGATTACTCTGAGTGCAAGTCTCATATCGTTGGAAAGCACCTACTACAAAAACTACTGTACACGTCTCCAAGATTTATACTTGCAGCTGCATGCATATCCACATGCATGAATACAAACTACAGGTATGCATATTTTCTGCACAATACATGTACAACTCTTGTAAAAGAAAATAAACAGAGTAAGTGCCACGTAACCTGTATAGCCCATAAAATGAACTTATTGTCATTTTTTCCATCTACTATAATCAACTGTCACTTCCAAATCTATCTACTATCTAAACATTTTTTTACACACAACAGTATAATTGTAGAAAAACACTAAGTAGTGTTTTATAAAATTACACACAGCCAGGATAAGGTCATGCACCTTCATAAATCACACATGATAGACACTATCATTGAAAACCTCCCAACTGCAATAACACCACTGCCTGTAAATCACATCTTTCTGATTTATTATCCACACCTTCACAAATGCATACATTCCATGCTTTTCTATACAGTTTATGCCATTTACCTTATAAAAACTGCAAAATAAGTATAGCATTATTTCTTCTTTCTCCTAACATTCAATAACACAGCCTTAAAAAACCAAGCGAGTTTCATACACTTCCTATTCTACTCATTTGCAAATCATGTTGAACTAACATATTTAAAATAAAATATAAAGGCTGCACACAGTCAAAGGAAACTGCATGCTATATACACACAAAATTACTATCTTCTTTCCTTTACAATTACAGTGAAGACCACGCTCCTGAAAAGCAGCAGAATCCGAAGTACAAACAACAACTCAGAAGAAACCTAATCATTCCACACAAAAAAAGTAAGTACATTACTACCATAATATTCTTACTGTTACTCAAACACACTGTGCGGTTGATTCATGGTATTTGTGCACCAAAAAAAAAAAGATTAGTGCACCATTCAGCCCACAAATCCCCATTTGTTAAACAGGGATTTGCAGGTAGAATGCCGCAAAAATCCCTTTTTTTCGGCGCACAAATGACATAACTCAGCCTCTAGAATGTTAGTTTTGCAGAACGAAGAACTGTTTTAATTCTATACCATTAGATTTAGTATTTGTGCTTCTCCTCACCACTAGCTTACTTTCTACTGTCATCTGAACCCCAGTATAGTAACACACAAATACAAGAATAGCCTTCCCAACTAGTTGTAGCTGCCCAATGCACAATAACACACCATCACATACATCTCTACATCATACTCAGACACTCATGCACACAGCACACGTGCATCGCAGAACAGCCCAACCCATGCATTCTTTATTTTTTTCAACAGAGAATGCCTACCAAAAAGCAAGTCCGTAGAAAACAACGTAGAAGTAGAGCAAATGAAAAAAGAAGTGTCCAAAATAAGCATCCATCTCTAGCAGAATTTGTACAAAAAGTTCAAACAAAACAGCTAATACAGTCATTTAGTAAAACAAAACATGCTTCAAGTACAGAAACTTTGCCTCCTCTATCAAAATGTAAACCGAAACAGAAAACGATAATCATGAATTCAGCTACCACTACTGCTAAAACTGTTCCTATAAATCTTGATATAATGGCAAGTAAGCATACCAAAAAAGTATTTTAGCAAAAATGTTCCACCACAGAGTCTTTCAGAATCTAATAAAAACAGGAGAAAAATCATACACAACCCTTAAAACCTACCGTAGAAAATTAATCTTAGAAGCTTTGATAGACAGTCCAATCCTTCTCAAAAGAAAGTTATTTATTTTAGTGTTAAACAGAATGAAACCACTAACAAAACTAATTACTAAATTACAAAAAAGACTTCTCAATAAACGAAACATCAACAAAAATAACTTCTTAAATATCTGTGGAGGTGAATGGAGTCACACCACAAACACAGAACCATATTTCAATGAAGAAGCATACAAACAAAAGCAAACAAATGCAATTGCTATACATAGCAGTGGACGAGGTTATGAACAACTTAATAATACCATAATGGAACAAGAAATACTGCTTACAAAAATATCCCCAGAAAACTCAGAATTACCTCTCCATTCGACTGGACCAAAACATCCAGTATACAAATGGCCATGCACGTCCAATGTGTAACATTCCCAAAAAATCTTTCAAATCTTAATGCCAATTCCTCAATCAATATGTGAAAGGCAAAGACAAAATCAAAATGAAACTGCGGCAAAATATGGATACCTGTCCAGTGCGTAAATACACAGGACTACAAGGTCATTCATTAGTCTGCATTTCAGGACCTATTTGCAAAAGCACCTTCCATCACATCAAAATGATATCAACACATCATCCAACTATAAGAAATCTAGTCTATAAACTGTACTATGCTAAAAGTCCTGCTTTTGCACTAGCCAATTTAAATAACAATCTTCTACATGGTACAGCCAAAGAACTACTTGAAGAAATTGACCATATCCAGAAAAAATATTTTGGAAGTGAAAGCCACTTACAAAATGCAATACCTTTACAACCTACTAGAAACAATTGTAAACATCACAACCTTCTACTACACACATACAAAAAAGAAATACTAAAATTTAAAAGTACATCCGCTGAAGTACCAAATCATGTGGGTGTGTGTTGCCGCAGAACTTTTTATAAAATTAACACAAAATCTATAGACATAACATACAAAATAGAGGACAATGAAGATTCTAAATGGTTTGAATTAGCTCTCTACCTTATAGCTGGCAACAAATATGAAATAACTGACCCCTTAATACTTTGCAGTTACTGCACTACAAAACTTGACAACAGCCAAACTCCTTTACGCGCTATCACAAATAACTTGGAGTTATTCCCACTACCAAAACCCCTAAACAACTCAATTTATATGAGGGCATCATAATTCAAACAGTGCACCCATTTCAAGCAATAATACGCCTTCAACCAAAAACAGCAAAATTGCCTCCCTCTGAATTGGTGAAAGGCATTTGTGGCAAAGTAGTTTATTTACCATTAGATCTGACAGAAAATGTGCACACTCTAGGAGTGCAACGTCCAATAGAACAAGCTTTAATTATCTTAATAAATGGTGTACCAACAAAAGACAAAAGAATTTGGCAACAACACGTCGACTTACATAATGTTAGACAAGCCTTGCAATATCTAAAAGACAATAATGAGTACTACAGAGAAATAAATATTGAAGAAAACTTAAGGGGAACAACTGAAATAATTCAAGAGTCATGAGAAACTGGTCAGTTTGAACTTCTGGATCCAGCTGCAGTATCCAATATTTTAGACCATTATACAATTCATCCATTGCACTCTAAAGACAGCATAGATGATGCACTAGAAACGTACCAAATGCGACAAACCAAAGGATTACCAATGAGCGTATGGGAAAAAAGTATAGAAGCACGTGCTTTTCCTCTACTATTTCATACTGGCAAAGAAGGAATATACGATGATAGACCCACTCAGATAACAGCATCAGAATACCGCTCATTACGAATGTATTCTGAAGATCCCAGATTTAGACAAAATGTGGAATACATATTCCACCTACTCTTTGAAAGTGAACTAGCAACTCTATGTTACAGAGTTGCACACGTATTGAAATCGGGAACCCACTTTCAAAATATGTCAGCTATGCAATTAATACAAAAAGTGCAAGAAAAAGATGAGGTTTTACAATCAAGCATTACAAATCTGTTTGCAAACAAGCGTGATACAAAAGAATACTGGTTCTGACGTCACGGAGATGTACGTTGTATGATCAGAAACCTTGGACCACCCACTTGGTTTGTTACATTAAGTTGTGCAGAATATGCATGGGAAGATTTACATGATTTCCTACACATATCAAACAAAAACAAAACAAACATAGATATACTAACACCTGGAGAACTTTGCTCTCTAGATCCTGTTAATGTTTCAAGATATTTCCACCATTGTTTCATTGCTATGCTACACTTTATTTGTAATAAAACTGGTACTCCACTCGTAGAAGTGCAACACTTCTTTTGGAGAAAAGAATACTAAGCCAGAGGAGCACCACATATCCACATGCTTTTATGGATTAAAGATGCTCCTAAATTTGGTCAAGACAGTGATGCCACTGTTTTGCAGTTCATCCAAAAATAAGTCACTTGTGAAATCCCTTCACAAACGACACATAGTGACCTTCATGCACAAATTGTACAATTTCAAAGACACAAATGTGGCCAATATTGTCGTCACAAATACAAAAAGAAAGGGGAATACTACACTTTGGTTTCCCTAGACCAGTTACAGAAACAGGTGAAGTAAACAACTGCATGTCTTCAGTTAGACATAGTGTTAAAGGTAAATCACCTAAGAACACATATTGCATAAAAAGAACAGAAGAATCAAAATATATCAATGATTCCAATGAAATCATTGCCCACTTATGGAATGCAAACATAGATGTCCAGTACATTGCAGACAATGCCACTGCAGTTGCACGATATGTTACAGCCTACTTAACGAAAGCAGAAAAAAATAGCTTCAAGACCTCTGGAATGACCTATCATCAGACAACACACTATCTCAGAAATTGTACACCTTAGGTATAAAAATGCTCTCTCATAGAAAATGTG
This sequence comes from Ambystoma mexicanum, assembly GCF_040938575.1. Lineage (NCBI taxonomy): Eukaryota > Metazoa > Chordata > Amphibia > Caudata > Ambystomatidae > Ambystoma > Ambystoma mexicanum. The sequence goes on from NC_090922.1 coordinate 1,134,613,067, forward strand.
GTGCCTACGAAGCTGCAGATCGTTTAACCGGTACTGCTTTGTATGGAAAATCTGAAAATATAGTATGGCTAAGTCTTGGTCCTGCTAAATCTAGAAAAAGAATTCTCAAATCATATGACGACATAGAAACAATAGCCAGAAATGATCCCAACAGCCAAGACATTTTGAAAAACAATTTATTAGACATACTACCCGAACAGGAGTACCACTTTGGAAAACATGTGTCTATACCACATAGCCCAAAACTTTGCATACAAAAATAATATAAAACCCGATGAAAACAAAGGTAGATATAGAGTGACAGATTGTGAAGGCAGCTTAGTGAAACTTACCAAACAAAGGTTAATTAATCATATCAAATTGTCATTAAAAACTCCTCAACAGGGAGGCCACCAGGGGGCGCACAGGCAATGGCTGCCTGATCGCATCGCTCCCGCCGGATCCGGTCTATTAGAGGGAATTGAGCCCCCCCCTGAGACCCCCCTGGGGCCCCACCCGCATTTACGGGTCGATTGACCCCCCTGGGCAACCCCGCAGCGAAAGAACGGAGTCTGCGGACCCCGGGAAGCCCGAGATCGAGACCCGCGGGAGCCGCGGGAAAGCAAGATACGCGGCCCGCCCCGCCGCAGAACCAGCAAGGCAGGGCAGCTTTCCGCCCAGACGACACGCAGCAGAGGCGGGCGGAGCGCAAGCCAGAGACCAGCGCCGGAGGCGGGGAGCGGAGACGGGACGACGCGGTCCCAGAGAAAACCCCCGTCGGGGTTCGCCGGAGCCCCTCCTGCGCCTTCGGGCCCGCCCGCTGCAGAGGACGGGCCCCTCCTCCCCCGCCGAAGCTGAAGATCCACGGGCGGCGGGAGCGGGCCCCCATGGGGAGGCAGTGGATTCGTGCCGGGGATCGGAGGTGAGGAGGTGCGCTCGAGCGCCGGCCCCCCCCTCCTGCCACCAGCAGCTACCCGGGTGAGTGGCCCCCGCCGAGGGACGGTGGGGCGAGTGCCCGCCTGGAAGGATCCCCCCCCCACTGTGGGGATCAATCCTAAGTGACAGGGGGACAGGAGCAGCAACCCCCCCCCCCGCCGAGGGTCCCAGGGGGGAAGGAAGGGGAAAAAAAAAAAAAAAAAAAAAAAAAAAAGAAAAAAGAAAGGACGGGCCCCGGCCGGCCACAGTGACCCCGAGATAGGGTGTGAGGCCCCCGCCGGACGACGGTGGGGCGTGTGCCCGCCCTCAGTGAGGTGAAGCCTGCTCCCCTTCCCACGGAAGCGCCTGCGGCCCGTGCCGGGGAGGCCTCCCCTCCCCCCCCCCCCGAGGGGGGCGCAAAAGGCGGACCCCCCGCCCTCGGGACACACACCGGATGAGCTGGAGAGAGACTTTGCAGGAGTTCCGCTTTCAAGAAGCCAAGAGGGGCAACAACGGTTCGGGCCCCAAAAGAACCATGGCCCAGTCGGAGGATGCGGCTCCCCCCCCGTCAGCTATGGAGAGGGGCTTCGCCTCGATCCTACAAGAAATCAGGGACATGCGCTCTGACATAGCCCAAAAACTCGAGAAAATGGACCAGAGGGTGGAAAAGGTCGAAGACAGATTACTCCAGGTTGAGACCAACCAATCCTCATCAGTGACCCAAGACATACAATTTAAGGTGAGGCTGGAGGCCCTGGAAAAGAGAGAAGAGGAGAGAGCCCGACAGATGGACGATTTTGAGAATAGGGAGAGAAGGAATAACCTCAGATTTTTCGGGGTGCCGGAGTTGGAAGGAGAGACAGAGAGGGACGTCATCAGAGCAGTGCGGGACATCATCACCCTCCTATTCGCCGATGAGATGACCACAGAACCTATATTCGACAGGGTGCATAGGGCGGGGGGCAGACCGGGGGGCCCCCGGTCGATACTGGTCAGGTTCCACTACTACTCGGAGAAAATTAAGGTGCTGGAGGAAGCCAGGAAGGCCAGAAATATCACCTACAACAATGCTCAGGTCTCAATATTCCAAGACCTTTCCGCCTACACGCTAGCCAAGCGGAGAATGTGTCGCCCGCTCACGCAGTTACTCAAGGAGAAGGGAGTGCGATACAGATGGGGCTACCCCTTCTCCCTGACTTTCAAATACATGGGTCAAAGAACTACCCTGGTTACTGAAGAGAACATCCGGGGTGCCCTGCTGGAATATGCAACGGACACGAATGACAGGAGGGGCCCGTCGGGGCCGGAGAGGGCAGGACCTAGTGGACCCGGCCCGTCGGGGGAAAGGAGGAGGCGAACCGGCGCACGAAAGTTCAGGAAAATGAATACGCCATCACCAGCTAAAGACGGGGAGAGGAGAGACCCGGATGACTAGGAAAGGGATCGCTGCACACAGGTTGGGACAGCTCAGTCAGGAGCAAGTGGGCGTACCGATTCCAACGCCCCGACGAACAGCAAGTATACGGGATGTATTGAAGGGGTGGGGCCCTGGGGGGCCCGGGGGGCTCAGGAGGAACAGCTTCCAAAACGATCGGCCCGGCCAGGGGAGCGGGCTGGTGGTTCGGCCAAAAGCTAGATATGGCGGGACAACTTGGCTGGACGCCGGGGAGGGGGGAGGGGGTCAACGCGGGAGTTTGGGGGTTTCAGTTTGGGGGGGGTCTGGGGGGCAGTTGGGGATTAGTTACAGGCCCTCCGGAAGGGGTGGGGAGGGGGGGGGTGCATAGGATCCAACCATGGGAGTATCCAAACACAGGTGGTGTAGGTGAGCCGACACGGAGAACGGAACCGCTAGATGACGGCTGAGGGTCTGCCAGCCCTGGGGGTGGGCACTCTCAATGTACGGGGCCTGAACACCCCCACGAAGAGGTCCCTGGTCACTAGAGAATTCAGAAGGGCCGGCCTTGATATTCTCTTCCTGCAAGAGACTCACTGGGCAAGAGGAAAGGAACCCACGATGAGGGGGGGAGGTATAGGAGAGGTGTTCTGCGCGTCCCACAGGTCCAAGAAGAGGGGGGTGGCCATCCTTCTGGGGAGAAACGTGGGCTTTGTAAAAGAGGAAATAGTGAAAGACCCGGAAGGCCGATACCTGCTGGTGCGAGGATCCCTACAGGGCTCACCGCTCACCCTGGCGGGGATTTACGGTCCCAATGAGGGCCAGGCCCAGTTTTGGGAGCGAGTGGCGGAGAAACTCAAGCTCTTTGTCCGGGGGGGTTGGTAGTGGGAGGTGACTTCAACATGGTAATCGACCCCGACTTAGACAGAAGGCGTGTTGGCCCTCAGCTCCCCAGGCCCACGGACGTCCACATGGCCCGGTCCTTCCGGAAGGTTAACGCAGAGTTGGGCTTGGTGGACACACTCCCCTCCCCCGGAACGGGTACTCCTTCCTACACATATTATTCGTCCACCCACTCGTCCTTTTCTAGAATTGACTACATCCTGGTGGACGAGTCCCTGCACTCGTATGTCTCAGGCCACAAAGTTGACCCCGTCCCCTGGTCGGACCACGACCTGGTTCGAACCACCATAGCAAGGGGCTGGCTAAACGACCGCAGAGGGAGATGGAGATGTAATGATTCCCTGCTGAAAGATGAGGTCCGTGCCCAAGAGGTGCTAGAGGCTATTACGGAATTCTTTGAATTTAATGACAATGGCGAGGTGGGCCCACACACCCTATGGGACGCCTTCAAGGCCACAATAAGGGGCTTTCTCATCAAAATGAGCGCCCAGGCCAAAAGAGTGAGGGAAGCCCAGGAGAAAGCCCTGAGGGGGAAAATTGCCCAACTGCAACCGGTGGGGCCCCGAACGGCCCCCTTGGACCACGGTCGGCTCGAATCACTAGCCGACTATCGGCTCCAGCTGCGAGACCTCCTCTTACACAAAACGGAGCGAAGCCTCCAACTGGTCAAGCAGAAGTATTACGAAAAGGGGGACAAAGCGGATAGAATCCTAGCCTGGAAACTGAGGGAGGTCCAGAGGGAAAGAATGGTAAAGGCAGTGAGGAGTGAGGAGGGGACCATGGGCCATGACACTCCCCACATAGGAGAGGCCTTCCGGAGATATTTTGAAAAACTCTATACCTCGGAATGTGGCGGGCGGGACGAGGAGATAGAGGGGTTTCTCAACTCGGTTCGGATACCGGCCCTGTCCGGGGAGATGGCCGAGGGACTGGAGGGGCTGGTGACAGAGGAGGAGGTGGGCAATGCTATTAGCGGGATGAAGGCGGGGACCTCCCCCGGGGAAGATGGCTTCACAGTGTCCTTCTATAAACGGTACCGCTCTACTCTGGCCCCACACTTAGCAAAGGTTTTCAATGCAGTATTAGAGGGGGGGACCCTCCCGGACTCCATGATGGAGGCCATAATTGTCGTCCTTCCCAAGGAAGGTAAGGACCCCACTGATTGTTCCTCATATCGCCCTATATCTCTACTAAACATTGATGTCAAGGTCCTTGCCAAAATCATTGGGAAACGGATGGAGAAGATCCTGCCGACACTGATCCATGGAGACCAGGTGGGGTTTGTAAGGGGTAGGCAGGGCTCAGACAACATCCGTAAAACCATAAACTTGATCCACCACGCCCAGAACTCCGATCTTGACGCGAGCCTCCTCTCTCTGGACTCGGAGAAAGCGGTCGACCGGGTCGAATGGCGATATATGGAGCTACTCCTGCAGAGAATGGGATTCGGTGCGCACATCAGGGGTTGGGTGATGGCTCTTTACAGAGCTCCGAAGGCCAGGGTACAAGTGAACGGCAGGCTGTCAAGCCCCTTCTTCCTCTCACAGGGCACGAGACAGGGGTGTCCACTGTCCCCCCTGTTGTATATCCTAACGATGGAACCCTTGGCCATAGCGGTGAGGTCGCTCCCGGAGATCAGAGGGATAACGAGAGGGGAGGTGGAATTTAAGCTTTCCCTGTTCGCCGATGACATCCTGGCGTACCTGGTGGACCCCGGGGCCTCCCTCCCCCCCCTCCTGTCCCTGGTGAATACATTTGGGCACTTCTCGGGGCTGAAAATTAACGCTTCCAAATCGGTCCTTCTCCCCATGCGGGTAAACGACCCAGCTCTGGACCCCGTGGGAACCTTTCACGGCATCACAGTGGGCAGGGTTTCTATTCGCTACCTGGGAGTCCTCCTCACCAGAGACCTATCCCAACTATCCCCCGCTAACTATGACCCGGCCCTGGCTAGCATTACCAGGGACCTCAGGAGGTGGAGCTCCATGATCTTGTCCTGGTACGGCCGCATGACGGCAGTAAAGATGAACGTGCTGCCGCGCCTGTTGTATCTCTTTACCTCTCTCCCATCCAACATTCCCGACCACCTCATGAGGACACTACAGAATGCGGTCCGAGGGTTTATCTGGCAGGGTAGGACCCCGAGGACTGCGAGGGCGGTCTTGACCCTGCCGAGGGAGGAGGGAGGGTTCGGCTTGCCTGACTTCCAGCTCTATTTCCGAGCCGCCCAGTTGCGAGTCCTCCTGGAGCACATGAGGGAGGGGATGCGCACCTACTGGTCTTACCTGGAGGACATGGACGCTCACCCCCTCAAGGTACGCGATCTTCTCTGGGCTCCACACAAGTTTATCCCGAACAGATTGAAATCCCATCCCACCTTGGGTGTCCTTTGGGCAGTCTGGAGGGAAGGCCCCCAGACGGCGCACCTAACGACGTGGCCATCCCCAATGTCCTCTCTCTGGGGACACCCGTTCAGATTAGGTAACAGGGGTTTTTCCAAGGCACAGGCATGGTCTGACGCGGGTCTGGAGTGGGTGGGACAACTGTTCCGGGAGGGGGAATTCCTGCCCTATGAGGACCTAAGGGACGCCATTGGGCGGGGGTCTCTTTCCGTGTTTGAGTATCTACGCTTGAAGGGAATCCTCGGCGACCAATCATGGGGAGAGAACTTGAGGAGGCAGTTGACCCCCTTTGAGAAGTTCCTTGATATGGCGACCTCTAGAAAGGGAGCCGTCTCCGGAATGTATAGAATCCTCAATACTGTGAAATTGGTAGAACGGAGGGGCTTTCGCTCATATTGGAACGATCTCGCAGGGGAGGTGATTTCGGAAGACGCTTGGGCTAGGATCTTCAAAATTGCTTTTCACGGTAATTTGTACACGGCAGATATGGAACATAACTTTAAGATTCTGCAGGGATGGCACAGGGACCCTGTGAAACTATCTAAAATGTTTACGGCGGTGTCCCCCGACTGCCCGAGGGGCTGCGGCCAGAGAGGCTCACGAGGCCACATGTGGTGGCACTGTCCGAAAGTGCAGGCATACTGGGCAGAGGTGAGGGGCTGGATGGCTGAGGTCACGGAGGAACTGCTTCCCCAGGCCCCCCTGACGGTGCTGTTGGGCCTCCCGCCAGAGACCTCGGACCTCTACAGGTACCCCAGAATGTGGGAAACGATGCTACGGGCGGGGAGAGTGGCATTGGCACAGAAATGGAAGAGCCCGGAGACCCCATCCAAGGCTGACTGGCTAAAGAAATTGAAAAACTTGTTTCTAATGGACAAACTAACGGCCATGGTGAACAACGATTCTGGGTCATTCCTTGAAAATTGGCAGGGGGTAAGGGAGGCCTGGGGATGGGATGTGCACTGAGGCCAGGGGGGGTGGCCGAGCGGGGCTCGGGGGGACTAAGCCGAAAGACTGGACCATAAAGTACCAGGGCCCCCCATGGGCGGAATGGGCGCCCACGGCCCGGGGACATTCGGTCGGCCGTCGGCCGTCGGAGAACACCGACGCTCACATTCACTACCAAAGTAATGGACGCAAAAGAAAAGTCCAAATCTCCCTATGTCATGGATCAAGTTGGTAAAACGAGGGGTGGGGGGAGGGGGGGTTCGAAGAGGGGGGCGGTCGGGTGGGTGGGGGGGGAGTTTGCTGGGCAAGTGCACCGTGAACAACTGATGATTACAAATATTGCCTGCTTGTTATACTCTTTAAAATGCCAATAAAACCAAAGTTTAAAAAAAAAAACTCCTCAACAGAAAGAACTATATTATGTCCCTGCTACAACTTTTTAAACCATGGAGAAAAGAAGAAGAGATACTAGATAAATATGACTGCTATGAAGATGCTTTCAAAGCAAATGAAAGCACTATCACTGATGTGAACTTTATGCAGTACAAAACAATGTTGCAAAATGAACAGCAACATGAAGAAGAACTCCAGGCCCAACTAGATAAGGACACTCCCGACAGTAGTCAACCTTCTGTAACAGAAAGGCAAGAACCACTGGGACAGCCACTAATAGCAAATGAGGAAGAATTAGCTATGACAGAAGTAGAAAACACCATGTGTCACTATGAAGAAGATACAGAAGACTTTACTGCACTATAATCAAAACTAAACAAAGAGCAGCGCACCATTTTTAAAGAAGTAACAAAAGAAATTGCACATGGTGTGCACCATGAAAATAAAGAATGTACCTGCCAAAATTACAAACCTATACTGCTATATGTCAGCGGTGAAGCTGCTTCAGGCAAATTATTCTTAATCAAAATCATCAGCAAGTTCCTTCTGCAATTGACAAACAACAAACTGTCAGCTGTTGTAACTGCCCCCACAGGTTTAGCTGCCTACAACATAGGCGGTGTCACTTTACACCGATTACTACTCCTTCGAGTAGAACACCAAAACAAATTAGATTATTACAAACTTTCTACAGAAGCTGCAATGGAACTATGCAGAGTTTTGAAACAAATGAAAATGCTACTAATAGATGAAGTGAGCATGGTCTCCAACCTAATGTTGGCTTTGATTCATCTCAGATTGCAAGAAGTACTTAAAACAAATTACGAAGAACTCTTTGGAGGAAAACACATTATTGTTTTTGGAGATCTTCTTAGCAAACTAGACACGTCCTACCAGTTGGTTATCATTGATGGCAATACCATCCAAGTCTCGAAAGACACAAAACCTTAGGCTTTTACTTTGACGCCACTCTATCCTTATCTCATCAAACTAATGCAGTCAGACAAGCCTCTGCATACACCTGTAAACTCATTGCAGCCTGCAGGCCGTTTCTGACTACTCCGAAAAGCGTCACACTTGCCAGAACCCTCATTATGTCTAAAATTGACTATAGTAGCGCCCTCTACTTAGCAAGAAGCCAAGAAAACCTGAATAAATTACAAATAACCAAGAACAACGCTATCAGAGCTGCCTTAAACATCCCTCGAAACTACCACATCTCTGAACCCAGAACCAATCTACAGTGGTTACCTGTCAAGCAGAGAATCTCACTGAAAACACACATGCCTGGCTAACAAGGCCCCCCCCCCCATATCTCTGCAGTCGGCTATCCCGCCATGCGCCCACCTGACCTCAGAGAACTGCCCAGACCCACTGTCTTTCGATCCCCAGGTCCAAACTCCAAAAAGCAGGTGGCACAAGCTTCCCTGTCCTTGCCTCCAAGCTATGGAATGCCCTCCCTATCACCATTAGATCTGAAGATTCCTTTCATTTATTCAAGTCCAAAACGAAAGCATGGCTCTTCAATCAGCACTGAGGCATGCTCTGTACACCACAGCCTTACTGGCACTGGCCCACTGATCCTGCCTGTTGTACACTTTTGTCCTTCTGTCACATGTCAAACACTTGCTGCTCTGTAAATTATGTATATTGATATATTTGTTGATTATTCTTTCCTAAAAACTATGTAACTATATACATGCTCTGTGTAAATTATGTATGTATCTATGCTCTGTATGTAACCTTGCATAAGTTGCGCCCTGTTGCCTCCGGGCCTGATGATGCGCGTTACAAATAAAACAAATACAAATACAAATACAAAATTGACACTAGTGAAAGGTGAACCTATTTTTAAAACCTTATTACACAAACTCTGCCGTAAACCTATTGGCAGCATAGGAAATGTCAACCTTTGGCAACATTTCCAATACAAAGAATTAACAGAAAATATGCGACAATCTGCAGACCTCACCTACGCCAACATTTTTAAAAGTATTAGAGTTTGTTTGTTTATTTATTTATATTGCGCACCTGACCCAGAGGTAATTGGGTGCTGGTGATAGTAATAGTTACAGAGGCATAGAATAGACAATTGTGTACATTAATACAGTTTGAACATACAAGTAAAGTTACAATGGTGAGTATATATAAGGTGAACATAATACATATTATACATTGGGTCAGAGCAGTCATGTGAGCCGATCATTTATCGTATTATTTTGTGTATTATTTACTATCCAGGTGATAGCCTGACTTCTAAAATTGATGAAGGTCTGAATGGTTTGGATATTCTGTGGGAGAGAGTTCCAAAGCTGGGCGGCTAATACTGGGAAGCTGGAACCTCCTGCTCTTTTTAGATTATATCTGGGCACCACCAGGCATGGTGTGTTGGAAGATCTGGTGGTTCTATTGGATACCTTCCAAGTGAACTTGTCAGTGAGGTAGGGGGGGGGCTTGGTGGTTAAGCGCTTTATGAGTGAGGCAAATAGTTTTCAGGGCAATTCTGTCCTGTATAGAGAGCCACCTGTGGTGCTTTCTTGTATCTGATATATGCTCTCTTTTAGGGATATTCAGCGCGGCTCTGAGCGCGTTATTTTGCATAATCTGTAGTTTGTTTAAGATGGTTTTGTTCGCTCCTAGATAAAGACTGTTGCAATAATCCAATTTGGATTGTATGAGCGCTCTCGCCATGGTGAGGCAGCTAGCGGATGATAGTAGCGGTCTACAGGCTCTGATTAACTTGCCAGTGTAGGCTGTGGTCGATGAAGTCATGTTGATGTGCTTAGTTAGGTTAGACTGGGCGTCAAAGTAGAAACCTAGAGTTTTTACATGTTTGGCAATAGGTATGCTATTCCCATCGATGACTATGTTTGTATAGTGAGGACTTAGTTTAAGGATATTGTTGGATGATCCGACTAGGTGTAATTCCGTCTTGTCATCATTCAGGCATAAGCCATGTGTGGCCACCCATGCCTGAATGATGATGTAGACTTCATTTTTCCGCGCAACGTCTATATCATAGGTTCCTGAAAGGGGTAGGAGTATCTGGCTGTCATCTGCATAATTTGTGTAGGTGACACCCAGACGGTCCAATTTGTCAAATAGTGGCTTTGTAAAAATGTTGTACAAAGTGGGTGAGACGCAGGAGCCTTGAGGGACTCCGCAGGTGATGGGGATGGGGTCAGCAGCTGCTGAGGGTGAGAACACGCGCATAGTTCTGTTTGCGAGGAAAGATTGGATCCAGGCAACTGCAGAACTGGAGAAAGCGGCCGCTGAGGATAGGTGGTTACAGAGTATGGAGTGATCCACCAGATCAAAAGCCGCAGAGAGGTCGAGTAGAAGAAGGATGGCCATCTTTCCTTTGTCTTTTAATTCATCAATCTGACTTTTGAGGTCGACAAGAGCGGTTTCTGTTCCGTGCCGAGGTCTGAAGCCAGATTGACGGGTGCCAAGTAGTTTGTGGGCTTCCAGATAATCTTGTATTTGCAAGTAGGCTATTCTGTCCAGAATTTTCAATAGAAAGGGGACTGTCGTAATAGGTCTATAGTTGGTGGGTATAGCTGGGTCAAGGGTCTGTTTTTTTAATAGTGGTAGAACCCAGGACTGTTTAAGGTTACTTGGGGCAGAATTGTTAGAGAAGGAGGAGTTTACAAGTTTAGTGATAAATGGGGCGAGGTCTCTGGCGGCATCTTTTATAATCTGGGCAGGGCAACTGTCGCCCTTTCAATTTGACGGTTTGAGAGACGCAATGATTTTCTGGACTTCAGGAATGGTGACTTTTTTGAATGAGAAACCTGAGTTAGAGTGAGAGGTAAGGGTGGGAGCAGGTGTGGTGACTGTTAGTTGGGATCTTTTGTCCGCTATTTTAGTCTGTAGACCTTTGATTTTGTTAGATAGGGCATTTTGAATGCCGGTACACCATGCTTTGTCCTTGGTGCATGGAACTGGCGGTGGGTTAGGGTTCTCTTATTCTCTTAGAATGTTGAATAATTCTTTAGTACTGGAGCTGGCTTGGGCTATTATGTCATTATAAGTTTCTTTTTTGGCCTGGATTATCTTATTTTTGTAGGTGGCAGTGATAGTGGCCAGGTTAGTTTAGTTTTCAGGTGTGGGGGATGATTTCCAACGAGATTCCCATTATCTTTTTTCAGTGCGGAGTGTTTTCAGCTCTGGAGTGAACCACGAGTTAAGGTGGGCTATGGGTTTGCTTTTACGTAATTTTAGCGGGGCAATATCATCAATGGCTTTAGTCATAGTCTCGTTGTAGAAGTTAATTAGAGTGTTAGGATCATTAGTGTCGGGAAGGGCATTAAGTAGGGGGGCTAACAAAGGAGCTAGATTGTCTGCTGTGATGTTCCGTTTATTCCTTGTGAGGCAAGGGGGAGCAATAATGGGCTTTTTCTTTTCCAGGTTGTTGATGTGCAGTTCAAAGGTGATCAGGTGGTGGTCTGACCATACTAGTGGTGTCGGATCTGGTGGGGAGATGGTGCAGTTTAGGACCGCAACCCAGTCGAGTATCCTACCTTTTTCATGTGTGGGTTTGGTGCTAATTTGAGAATAACCTTGTTCTAGTAGTGTAGAAGCTAGAGAAGTGGCGTGTGGGTCACTGGTGTCGTTATAACCGAGATTGAAGTCTCCTAAGATAATATTTTGCGCCGTAGGTTTAGTGTCGGCTGCTAGTGCTGTGATGTCTTCTTCAAAGGATCCCGGAGGTCCTGGGGGCCTGTAAATGACATGTAGTGTGATGGTGCTATTGGGTGAGGTTTGGAGCTTAACTGAAAGGAGTTCACAAGATGGCAGTGGTGTGCGGGTGGCTAGTCTTATGTTGAGAGTATCTTTAAAGATAATGGCTATTCCACCTCCTCGAGATGTGAGTCTGTCTGCACGGAGAATGGAGTAGTTGTCTGGGACGGCTAGGGCAGTAGAGGGGCCTGCTGCCTCATGCAACCAGGTTTCAGTCATTACAAGGAAGTCAAGGTTGTTGTTCACAATCAAGTCGGCAATCTCAGTTGCATGTGTTACCAGTGACCTGATGTTCAGTAATGCTCCTTTAGTGGGCTGTGATTGTGGGTCCATTATTGGAGGGATGGGGCTAATGTCCCTTGGGTTGTTCAACGGGGCTGTGCACCTTTCCTTATGGCGCCTGTGATTATTACCGGGGGATCCTGGGCGAACTGTGCGCATGATCTTATGGGGATCTTCTAATGCAAAGTGCCTGTTGAATGGTAGTCTACTGGTTAGTCTCTCGTTCCGCTTGGAGGTGTCAGGAGGGGAGGCAGTAGAGGCTATAGGCACAGGGGGCAACTTGTGTGAGGTGGGAGCTGGATGTGGATAAGTTGTGGTTGGTGTGGGAAACGGGGGTAGTGTGGGAAGGAAAGGTGTAGGGCAAGGGATAGGGTGGTGACGGGGGCATCTCAGTATGCCTAACCCCTCACCAAGTTTAATGTAATGACCTCTAGTGCAAGGGATGTCAGATGATATGATGCAGAATGGGAACATAGTTAAAGTTAGCAGTGCCTGCATTCTGTTTGATAAGAGGCAGCTTTGGTGTGATGTTGCAGATGCTAAATAGTTTACAAAGGCACAAATATATTGCAACTTAGAGGTGAGGTTTAGCAGGTAGAACTAAATGTATAATTAATATAACGTCGGCTGTTGACTTTAGTGGCTGTTAGGCACTGATCACAGATATAGTGCTAGCTTGGACTAGGCTAAAGTGCGTAGAGTAGGTGCAATATTGGCTTGGGATTAATGCACGTTGATTTGGGCTACCTCAAAGCGAGAATGCCACACTCCTAATTCAGCTTATCAATTCAAAATAGGCATGCCTAGATTCAATTTACCATTGTGAGCCAAAGTGGCGCTAATTCAAGTGAATACACCTAGGAGCAGCTTTAGCAATGCAAGATACCTAGATTCGATTTACCATTGTGAGCCGGAGTGGCGCTAGTTCGAGTGAGCATAAGCAGAGCATGCCAACATTACTTCCTAAAAACATTTTGTTGAACTGAAGTCGGATCGGTTATCTATGTAATCTAGCAGCTCAGTAAGCTAGTGCCGTAGTATGCATTAGAACAGGCTAGTGCAGTAGAGGCAAGCAGTAGGGTAGCAGTGTAGTGTCTGGTCGGCTAGCTGAGGTGGGCACTTCACAAAGCATTGTAAACAGGTTTGGTGGCTCACAGATAGTGGCAGTGACTGGCCCTAGTAGGCTAGCATACGGATTAGGCTGAAGCAATAAAGTCTTGTACTGTAACATTATTAGTACCTGTGGGAAGTCTAGGTCCAGGTGGGTGGCAGATACAGTGCCTAGGTACTGGGCGCAGACCGCAGCACGGCACGCTCGGTCAGCTCCGTCAGCAGGGAGCCTTCTTTCGATGGCCTTACTTCGATGGGCCGGCTCTCGTCTACCGGCGGACGTGATTGGTGCAGAAGAAGGTGATTGCAGCCAATCGGCGGGCGGATACAGGCAGGGAAGTCAGGCGGCGGCTAAGGACAGGGTCAGGCACAGGGTGCCCTCGAGGCAGCGGCCATCTTGGGGCAGTGAATCCCAATTTCAGACAATGGGATCTGCATCAAAGGCCCTCGAAATGCGGCATTAATCCAGCATGAAGATATGCAGCTGAATAGGGTTTCATTTAAATGCTAAAGTGCATTTTATGGGCAGATTACTGGCGCTTGGGGATTCGAGCGCTGTTAGTGTACTATCTCAAGAAGCACAAACAATATTTAAAACCCGGCACATCCATGCACTTTATGGCGATAACTCATGTGCTGCTGATGTTATGGAACAATTAGCGCAGAAAAATGTCAATTGTATGGCCTTAATGTCAACTCTTGCAAGCTGTTCCAAATTCAATGAAACAATGTTAAAATAAAGAAATGCAACCAATAATTGAAATTTGCTCCACAGACAAACTGGACGTACATGGTATTACACTACCAATGTGTTAACACACCACACAAGACTAAATACCTTAGAAAATTCTATCTCCAACACAGCTGGCTAGGAGAAAATATTAAAATTATCCTAAAACTGTAGAGTAATGCTTAAACGTAACCTTGACGTGGAGCACGGACTAGTTAATGGAACACGGGGTACAGTTGTTGGCTTTCAAACATACCCACATGACAACAACATTCAGTTTGTCAATATTCTCTTTGACAAACTTTCAGAAGTAAAAAGGATAGCGCGCTCAACAGTTCGATTCCTTCTCTTCAAAGACATCTATGTACGCAGAGAACAATTTTCTCTAACTCTTGCATATGCAGTCACCATTCATAAATCACAAGGTCTTACCCTAGACAAAACATTGATAGATATTGGGAACACAGTCTTTAAAGAAGGCATGAGCTACGTAGCACTATCACGCTTACGTACACTTGACGGTCGATTTCTAATCAACTTTGATGCAAGTAAAGTCAACGCTGATATTCCTTGCATTCTAGAATACAATAGACTACGTACACTATGCACCCCCCATCTAAAAACATATCCTGTTCCACAAAAAGGTAAATGTTGTAAAAGAAAACAAATTCAAACTGAAATGCAGCAGAATCTGACTGGAAATCCTCCAAAGAGAGTAAAAGAAGCTAATACTTCATCATTTACCATAAGTAAAGAAGAACCTATTAGTCAAAGTAACTCAGGTACTTCTTCAGAGAAGCAACACACACTCCGAAAAAATGACTTGGACACAGAACTATCTGGTCCATTCAAATTTTCAAATGTAACTGGTGTAAATTGTTACGCAAATGTAGCAATGAATATTTCATTTCAATTGCAACCAATTGTTGACAGCATTTACTTACACAATACAGACCAATTGTGTTTGCAAATTTTAGTCCTTCATAGAAATGCAACAAACAATCCTGACAACAAGTATAGTGTTCACGGAATAAGACAAGAATTGGACTACTGTGCTGGAATGGTAGAATCCACTATAAACTCACAAGAAGATCCACAAGAATTTCTAATGTACTTACTACAAGTATTGGAAAACAAAAGCATACCTATAAAAGAAATCTTCCAGATTTCATACATGTGGAAACATACCTGCACTCTCTGCAACAATGTTACACAAGAAGAAATCCCTAACTAGCACTTCGTGTATGTATCCATACCAAATTGTGAATCCATTCCATTTCAGCAACTTGTACAACATGAAAACCATGGTAGATTATGTTCTACCTGCAATACAGATAATCGCTCCACCTTACTAATACAAACACATAGTAAATACGTAATACTAATGTTTCTACGTTACAATGCAGATGGTAGCAAAAACAACTGCAAGCTGACTGGATTCACAAACGGTCAAGTATGACTTGGTAAGAAAACCTTCACAACAATAGGTTTAATCTACCACGCAGGAGCCACAACCAATGCAGGTCACTGAAATGTGGATGGTTCGAATGTAATGATAGTACCATTACTCTAAAGCAGAGATTACCAGCAAATCTTACAAACGCTTATTTAATCTTCTTAAAACCAAAATTTTAATAACTAATCTGTACTTCAACATTAACAAAAATTCAAATAAAAAACTATAAACAGTTAGAATACGCCAACAGGTATCTAACTGTCCAAGATTCTATAACAACCAAATAAATAAATGAATACCACTAAGTTGTAACAAAAAATAGACAGTTAGAATATGCCAACAGGTATCTAACTGGCCCAAGATACTATAACAACCAAACAGATAAATGAATATCACTGAATTAAAAAAAATATATATATACAGTTAGAATACGCCAACAGGTATCTAACTGCTTCAGAAATCTGCAACAAAAATGTGGATGGTTCGAATGTAATGGTAGTACCATTACTCTAAAGCAGAGATTAGCAGCAAATCTTACAAACGCTCATTTTATCTTCGTAAAACCAAAATTTTATAACTAATCTGTACTTCAACATCAACAAAAAATCAAACAAAAAATTATAAACAGTTAGAATACCCCAACAGGTATCTAACTGTCCAAGATTCCTTAACAACCAAACAAATAAATAAATTGTAACAATAAATAGACAGAATACTCCAACAGGTATCTAACTGTTTCAAAATATGCAACAAGATTACCAGCAAACCTTACAAACGCTTCTTTAATCTTCTTAAAAACAAAATGTAATAACTAATCTGTACTTCAGCATTAACAAAAATTCAATGAAAAAACTAAATTGTTAGAATACGCCAACAGGTATCTAACTAGCCCAAGATTCTATAACAACCAAACAGATACATGAATACCACTAAATTGTAACAAAAAATAGACAGTTAGAATACGACAATGGGTATCTAACTGCTTCAGAAATCTGCAACAATCCAACAGATAGAACATCAACCAGAAACAACAAGTGAACACTGAAAGGAAACAAAAAATAGACTGTAGCATAACAAAAAAGGTTTTTTTTAATCTGACAAGTATTTTTTTTTCCACAGACCCAATGATTTGAAAAACAAACACAGAAACTGAGTAAAATGCACAGTACACTGGTTTGTAAACCAAATATGAGGATAAAAAAAAAATCTGAAATATCTATTGTGCAATGTAATAAGTCTTTATAGAATACATACACTAACATGCTCTTTTCTTTTATCACAGACATTGAAAAAGAATATTTCCTCCAGGTACCAAACTTATGTAAAAAATGTATTGAATCTCAACAAATCAAACAGTAAGTATAATTGCAACCATTTGATAGCTATTCAAATCTATAGGTGTGATCTATGGCATGTGATATGGTGCAGTGCTTGTGGTCAGGGCCTAAAGTCTTGGGTGTATAGCCTACAGCCTACAGCCTTCACCCATACACTCAACACTCTATGTCCTGCCCACAACCAGCACACTATATGAAACCCATGGTGGCTTATAACTTCAGTGCTTATAACTTTGGTCTTGGGCAGGCCCTGCCACAACCACCACAACATATCACACCCATAGTAGCTTATAACTTCAGTACTTATAACTTCGGTCTTGGGTAGACTCTGGCCACAACTCCGAAACATATCACACCCATAAATCACACCCATGTTTGATTCTATGGGTGTGATCTATTGGTGTGATATGCTGCTGGCCGCAACCACCACAGCATATCACCCCCATAGATCACACCCATAGAATCAAACATTTTTAACTAGGCCTCATGGCATTTATTATGTCCGTGGACACCTTGGGTGTTCTTAGAACAGTTTCTTCTTGCCTGCGAACAATACGAAAAGGCATAGTCTCCTCAGGACACCCCCATTTTCATTTATTTGCGGACATCCCAGACACCGCGTGTGTTCTTAGAACAGTTTCTACTTGCCTGCGAACAATACGGATAGATATAGTGTCCTCAGAACACCTCCATTTTCATTTATTTGCGGACGTCCCGGACACCGCGTGTGTTCTTGGAACAGTTTCTACTTGCCCGCGAACAATACAGACAGGTATAGTGTCCTCAGGACACCTCCATTTTCGTTTCATTGTGGACATCCCGAACACTGTGTGTATTCTTAGAACAGTTCAACTTGCCTGCGAATAGTACGGACAGGTGTAGTGTCCTTGGGACATCCCTATATGGGTCGATTGCGGACACAACGAACACAACAGCAGTGCCTACCACCTAAATAGATACAATATTTGAACCATCACTTACCCCCCACCATCCCCAAACAGTTTTACAGACCAACACACTTGCCAAAATTGTATTTCTCCACCATTTGTCACCGTGCTATCCGTGGACGTCCACGGATACAAGATGGCGGGCGTTTCCAAAAATCTGACGCACGCCACGCTCTCCACCATCCAATCGGCGAACATGCAATATGTCCGCGGACATGATGCAAGTTGATTGGCCAATCAGGACACTGTCCGCGGAGCGAACAGGGAAGTGGGTCCGCGGACCGAACATAGATATCATTAATTTTTTTTTGACCTACTTTTTGATCATTTTTTTAAAAAAACTACTGGACCACTTTCAGGACCAAGCCGCTGCTCCTGCCGCAAATTTGGTGAAAATCCGTCCAGCGGTCCAGGCTGTAGGCGTGAGCAAAGTTTTTTCCCCATTCAATCTATGGGGAAAAAAGACATTTTGGGACACCCCTATAACTTTGCCGCCCCTAGACCAAACCTCACCAAACCTTGCAAAGAAATTCACAGTAGGCCATATACTTTTTTTCAAAGTTTGGTGAGGATTCGTCAAGGCGGAGCGAAGTTATAGGCCGCCCAAAAAGTGCTCTTCCTATGGAAACAGCAATTTAACCATAACTACACAGCCACTATTGTGGCTGTGTAATACATATATATATATTAACTGAAAAAACTTTGTTAAAGGGACCTTATGGTTAAGTTGGACTAATAAAAACCTATGAAATTCAAAGAAAAAACTTTGTTTAACCGAAAACCCCCTGAAATTCGCCAGTTACGGTAAGCTAAGCAACCATAACTCGCACCACCACCGTGCTCTGCTCAGACTAACACCCAGGACATCAAAGATGACATCACAAATGTAATTTACCGCCATATCATTTTTTTGCAAAGTTTGGTGAGGATTCGCCCAGGGAGAGCGAAGTTATAAGCCTCCCAAAAAGTGCTCTTCCTATGGAAACAGCAACTTGACCATGACTATGTGATGTGATTTGTAATATTATCAGTGTTCTCATACAACATGTAATCAGTGATGTCATCTAGGATGTCATCATTGTGGTCATAGGCTGTGCAACAGAGGGCATGAAGTTAGGGTGGCTTTTGCTGAATTCACGGGTTTGTTGCATTACGTTCTCACCTTAAAGTCCCTGCAACTAAAGTGTTTCCATGATTTTCAAGTGTATTGTTACAATGTATTGCTCACATTAACATCTCTGCAACTAGAGTTTTTTTCCTTGAATTTCTAGGGTTTTGTTATTGCAGCCCTAATTCACATTAATAATACGGACAATTCAGCTAATCAAAACAACCTTATACTACCCCCCAAATAAACCTGTTGTTCCAAAAAATGAGTTTACATATGTACTTAACGTATTAAAGTATTTACATGTATATGTACTGTGCATGAATAGTTATTAAAATCTTACTGTAACTGCCAATATATTTGAAAATAAATATTTACCAGACTACTGGCCATATATATGAAGACATATTTATATTTTTAAAGATTTTCATTTTTTATAGCCACGTCCACTAAGGATACATGCTCGGCTCCACACAGCAACAACTGGAGTGCGGGGGTAACCTGCATTTGTGAAATGAGCCAATAGAACGTCTGCATCCTTCGACATTGCATCCATGTCTAAATCTCCTCATGGTAAATAAGATCACAGGACTACACTGCAACAAACCTTGCCACCTCCCACTTGCGTTGCTTTTCTTTTACTTAAATTAAATTAGTTAAATTAATTAAAAAAAATACAACCTTGAACCTATGTCTGCCAGGGTTCAAGGCCCAGCATGTAAACACTAGGCCACAATGACTTGATGTTTCATGGGACGTACATTTCATACTTAGCCTGTAATTTAATATGTTCAATGATAAAAGGCTACGTATGGAACTTGTGAAAATCCAAACAATAACTTAATTCTAGCATAACGGTTAAGAAATGCGTCTTGAACTCCTTAAGGCCAGGGTTCTTTGATAGCAGCGTTCAGCATAAATGTTTTTTTTTAATAAAATTGTTTCTATGTTTATAAAAAAGCAGATGCCGTTGTTATGAGATATTTAAAACTATGAGAACACACAGCATTCAGAACCTTGGACTGTCTGCCATCCATGCAGTAACCAGGACCGATACTGCTTAGTTTCAAAGCAAGTAAGCATCCAGACACCTTTAGGCCATATTTCTATAAGTGTTCTTCTAAGGGGTACCCCATATATTAGGCAACATGACCTTAGAGGGCTGACCCCTTCCTCACTTTGAAACTAAGCAGGGTTCATCCTAGTTACCTCAGGGATGGAAAACCCACTTTTGCTGTAAACATATCTTTATTTTATTTTGTATTATTAACTGGGAGACTATAATTACCAGAAAGCAATCCAGCAAAAGGCAAGAAATTGTCTCTGAGTGCAAAACCTTCAAGGACTGATAGTAGCATGGTTTAAAAAAGTAAATAATTAAGGACTCCATTCGTTCATCCATGCATGCAGTAACCAGGCCTAACCCTGCTTAGCTTCAAAGCAAATAAATGGCTGGCCCATTCCTCTAAGTGGTCTTGTAAATTTGGCTAATTTATCAGGCAACATAGCTGAGGAGGCTGGCCCCGTCCGACATCACTATAGTTATAAAAATATCTTTGAAAAAAATGTAACTGCTGATACCGAACTACACATAGCTGTGGTTATCTGTACTTCTCTGTAACCTAGGATATCACAGCGAATATCGGCAAAACAGCTGAAAAAATAAATGCTTCCTAGGCCATCACCAAGTGTGCCCCTCATCTGTGCCAGCTCCCCCACTCCCCAGACTCCCACTCCCCTGACAGATTCCTCACCCACCCTGCCCTCTCACTTTCACCCCAGAGCCCACGCTGCTTCTGTGACACAGTTTGCTTTCAGATGTCTGCTATTCACGGAGATAGCCAAGGCTACAGAAAGCTCTGTGTTGCAAACTCGGTCCCTGGACCCCCTCCAACTCCCAAATTTTACTCAGTGCTTTCTAGCAACCCTCCCCACCCCTCTATCCTGATGTCATTTGTATGTTTTTTGACCTGCAAATAGCTTTTAATTGTGTTTCATTTTCCCATAACCTCATATATAACCACAAATATCTATCTCATCGAAACAAAAACCAGATGGTGGTTGTTTCATTTCTGAAAACCATGATCCTGTAATGTACCATGGGAGATATAACTATAATTTTTCGGGAAGGGGGTAGCCCCTTCTCTGTCAAATTTTAAAATAACCACAGCACGGAATAACCCCAAACCATGCATGGCGTGAGAGTCAATGCTTCGTGCGCAAGTTGTTTTGGACCTGGTCCAAATCCGTCCAGCGGTTTGGGCTAAGCACATTTGGAGAAAAATATTTTTTATGCTCAATAACTTGTTGATTTTTTAACTAAACTTTGCAGTCTGGGGAGGCCTGCAGACTTTTAATCACTTTCAAAATTACACCCAAATCAAATACTCATCAACAATAGAATTTTGATGGGTTCTCATGTGTCTCCGACTCAACTTAACTATAATACATATATACTATCACTACCTTGTAATACATTTATATACTAAATAGAAAAACACTACACAAAAACCAAACCCGAGTAAAGCACACAAGATATGTACGTATAGAAAGATGAGGCACTCTGCGTAATGAATCAGGGGTGTAAGGCAAGTAAAAACAACAATGTTTGTAACATGATATGTTCTGCTGCAATAAAGGAATACAGGTGCCATAACCCATCTCTAGGGCCCAAAGGTAGACAAAGGGGGCAGTTACCAATCAATAATACCTTTTGCAATTATTGACGGTTCAACACTGAACCAGGTGTTTTTTTCCTAGATGGGCAACAGGGCCAGCAGGGGTGGAACAGAAGGTTGCTGCATTTCAAAGGCAATGCTGAAAAAAAGTGCAGATCATGAGGGTCATCCATGCTTACAAGCCTGAAATTTGTGATATCAAATTGTTGTAGCTTGGATAATTAGGAGAGATGTTGGTCACCCCACCTTAAACTCAATTATGGTTTACATTTACAGGGTAATTCATAGAATTTCGCAGAAAAGTGTCGCAAGCGGCTGGCGCAGAGTGTCCGCGTGCGATTGTCTGCGCCAGGCACGTGCGCTAAAACCGATTTCCGCGCACAGCGTATTCATGGATTTTAGGCTCCCAAACCAGCCGTGGCGCAGAGTATCGCAGCGACCCTGCAGCAGCGCCAGTAACGCCCCCAAGAACGCCCTCGCGCAAGGAAAAGCCATCAAAATCGCAAAATCATCGCAAAGGGCTGCGCTAACCCTGGACCAGTTTACAGGGCTGCCAAACAAGGAACGCAAAGCGGGTAACGTGCATATCAGGGGTACGCGTGAAGTTATACACGCGATTAGCCAGGGTACGTGTATTACAGGGGTACGCGGGAAGTTTAACACGCGATTGGCCAAGGTACGTGTATTACAGGGGTACGTGTGAAGTTTTACATGCGATTAGCCAGGGCACGTGTATCACAGGGGTACGCGGGAATTATCACACGCGATTTGGCTGGGTATGTGTATTACAGGGGTACACGGGAAGTTTTACACGTGATTCGGCTGGGTACGTGTATTACAGGGGTGCGCGGGAATTCTCACATGTGATTTGGCCAGGTACGTGTATTACAGGGGTGCGCAGGAATTATCACACGCGATTTGGCTTGGTACGTGTATTACAGGGGTGCGTGGGAAGTTACACACGCGATTAGGCTGGGTGGGTCCTCACAGGTGTTCCCTGCACACCCTCCACGGCCCCTGCAGGCAGCCCACAAAACAGGGGACTACCCTGCACACCTGCTCATGTCCCCCTGCACCCCCACCCCCCAGCAGTGCAGGGGCAGCCTCCACCAGGCCCCCACCCATGTCTCCCACCACCCAGCAGTGCAGGGGCACCCTCCACCAGGCCCCCACTCATGTCTCCCACCACCCCCACCCCCCAGCAGTGCAGGGGCACCCTCCACCAGGCCTCCACTCATGTCTCCCACCACCCCCACCCCCCAGCAGTGCAGGGGCAGCCTCCACCAGGCCCCCACTCATGTCTACCACAACCCCCACCCCCCAGCCACCAGGGGCACCCTCCACCAGGCCCCCACTCATGTCTCCCACCACCCCCACCCCCCAGCAGTGCAGGGGCACCCTCCACCAGGCCCCCACTCATGTCTCCCACCACCCCCACCCCCCAGCCACCAGGGGCACCCTCCACCAGGCCTCCACTCATGTCTCCCACCACCCCCACCCCCCAGCAGTGCAGGGGCAGCCTCCACCAGGCCCCCACTCATGTCTCCCACCACCCCCACCCCCCAGCCACCAGGGGCACCCTCCACCAGGCCCCCACTCATGTCTCCCACCACCCCCACCCCCCAGCCACCAGGGACACCCTCCACCAGGCCCCCACTCATGTCTCCCACCACCCCCACCCCCCAGCAGTGCAGGGGCAGCCTCCAACAGGCCCCCACTAATGTCTCCCACCACCCCCAGCCACCAGGGGCATCCTCCACCAGGCCCCCACTCATGTCTCCCACCACCCCCACCCCCCAGCAGTGCAGGGGCAGCCTCCACTAGGCCCCCACTCATGTCTACCACCACCCCCACCCCCCAGCAGTGCAGGGGCAGCCTCCACCAGGCCCCCACCCATGTCTCCCACCACCCCCACCCCCCAGTAGTGCAGGGGCACCCTCCACCAGGCCCCCACTCATGTCTCCCACACCCCCACCCCCCAGCAGTGCAGGGGCACCCTCCACCAGGCCCCCACTCATGTCTCCCACCACCCCCACCCCCCAGCAGTGCAGGGGCAGCCTCCACCAGTCCCCCACTCATGTCTACCACCACCCCCACCCCCCAGCCACCAGGGGCACCCTCCACCAGGCCCCCACTCATGTCTCCCACCACCCCCACCCCCCAGCCACCAGGGGCACCCTCCACCAGGCCCCCACTCATGTCTCCCACCACCCCCACCCCCCAGCAGTGCAGGGGCAGCCTCCACCAGGCCCCCACTCATGTCTCCCACCACCCCCACCCCCCAGCCACCAGGGGCACCCTCCACCAGGCCCCCACTCATGTCTCCCACCACCCCCACCACCCAGCCACCAGGGGGACCCTCCACCAGGCCCCCACTCATGTCTCCCACCACCCCCACCCCCCAGTAGTGCAGGGGCAGCCTCCACCAGGCCCCCACTCATGTCTCCCACCACCCCCACCCCCCAGCCACCAGGGGCACCCTCCACCAGGCCCCCACTCATGTCTCCCACCACCCCCACCCCCCAGCAGTGCAGGGGCAGCCTCCACCAGGCCCCCACTCATGTCTACCACCACCCCCACCCCCCAGCAGTGCAGGGGCAGCCTCCACCAGGCCCCCACTCATGTCTACCACCACCCCCACCCCCCAGCCACCAGGGACACCCTCCACCAGGCCCCCACTCATGTCTCCCACCACCCCCACCCCCCAGCAGTGCAGGGGCAGCCTCCACCAGGCCCCCACTCATGTCTCCCACCACCCCCACCCCCCAGCAGTGCAGGGGCAGCCTCCACCAGGCCCCCACTCATGTCTACCACCCCCCCACCCCCCAGCCACCAGGGGCACCCTGCACCAGGCCCCCACCCATGTATCCCACCACCCCCACCCCCCAGCCACCAGGGGCACCCTCCACCAGGCCCCCACTCATGTCTCCCACCACCCCCACCCCCCAGCAGTGCAGGGGCAGCCTCCACCAGGCCCCCCACCCATGTATCCCACCACCCCCACCCACCAGCCACCAGGGGAACCTTCCACCAGGCCCCCACTCATGTCTCCCACCACCCCAACCCCCCAGCAGTGCAGGGGCAGCCTCCACCAGGCCCCCACTCATGTCTACCACCACCCCACCCCCCAGCCACCAGGGGCACCCTCCACCAGGCCCCCACTCATGTCTCCCACCACCCCACCCCCCAGCAGTGCAGGGGCACCCTCCACCAGGCCCCCACTCATGTCTCCCACCACCCCCACCCCCCAACAGTGCAGGGGCAGCCTCCACCAGGCCCCCACTCATGTCTACCACCACCCCCACCCCCCAGCCACCAGGGGCACCCTCCACCAGGCCCCCACCCATGTCTCCCACCACCCCCACCCCCCAGCAGTGCAGGGGCACCCTCCACCAGGCCCCCCACTCATGTCTACCACCACCCCCACCCCCCAGCCACCAGCCACCTCTTCTGCCAGGGGCAGCCTCCACCAGGCCCCCACTCATGTCTCCCACCACCCCCACCCCCCAGCCACCAGGGGCACCCTCCACCAGGCCCCCACTCATGTCTCCCACCACCCCCACCCCCCAGCAGTGCAGGGGCAGCCTCCACCAGGCCCCCACCCATGTCTCCCACCACCCCCACCCCCCAGCCACCAGGGGCACCCTCCACCAGGCCCCCACCCATGTCTCCCACCACCCCCACCCCCCAGCAGTGCAGGGGCACCCTTAACCAGGCCCCCACTAATGTCTCCCACCACCCCCACCCCCCAGCCACCAGGGGCAGCCTCCACCAGGCCCCCACTCATGTCTCCCACCACCCCCACCCCCCAGCCACCAGGGGCACCCTCCACCAGGCCTCCACTCATGTCTCCCACCACCCCCACCCCCCAGCAGTGCAGGGGCAGCCTCCACCAGGCCCCCACTCATGTCTCCCACCACCCCCACCCCCCAGCCACCAGGGGCAGCCTCCACCAGGCCCCCACTCATGTCTCCCACCACCCCCACCCCCCGCCACCAGGGGCAGCCTCCACCAGGCCCCCACTCATGTCCCCCTGCCCACAGGCCCTGACAATCCTCAAGCAGGTGCCTCATGGCCAGCCACCACAGCCCAAAGACACAACCAAGTATTACATGTGCCCATGATACTACTCCAATGGAAACAATGTAAATCAACACATGTGTCTCACACACACACAATGGTTGCAAGGGAACCTAAAAACCCATATCATGACATGCATGAAAACAATGAGATGAAACCACACATTGAAGAATGAAAAAATCAAAATAATGTATTAAAAACAACAGCAATGGCTATCAAAATCAACCAAAATACACAAGTAAAATAATTAAAAAATCAAGCAGGCTGTCTCTTTTCAAAATGAAATCAATAAATGACAATACGAAAAAATATCTTCCAAAGTTCAAGTCCATGAAAAGTAAATGAAGGTAAAAAAGAAATAGAAAACCATTGCTCCATGGCAAAAAATATTCATAGTTAAAAAAATATCCAAATCCAAAGTCCAACTATGTACAAAGTATTCAGGGTCCATCATCCCAAGAGAAGAAATGAAACCTACCAAAAAACCTAAAATGGAATTATATACAAAAGGTGGAGCAGTGTCCGTCGACTCCAAAGAAAAATAAACTGCAAAGGAAACCTATCACTAAATAACTATATACAATGGCGGCGGGCCAGTCCAGCGGCTCACTTAGTGGTGTTCCGGGCCAGGGCATCATCGAACTCCTCGTCTATGTCCCGGAGGCCGTCCTGTTCCATGGCCCCGAGGGTCCGCAGGGACGCCGACATGTTCACCTCCAACTCCCTGCGGATTGCCTCGAGGCACTCGGCCCGCCTCAGGGCCCTCCGCATGAAGTTCTCCGCCCTGACCATCGTGAGCCGCGCCTCTTCTGCCTGCCGCCGCTCCGCATCTATGGCGTGGCCCAACCGCTGCCACACGGAAGACACTTCCCGTCCAGGGTCCTTCTGCCCTCCGGCCGATGCCTGCCCCTCCGATGTTGAAGGCCCCGAGCTATCGTGGCTCCCACCTACAGCCTCCTGCTGCTGCAGCTGCTGCTGTCCATGTGCCCTGTCCGATGGTGCCTGCACATCCTCCTCCAGCTGGGGTGCAGTCGTTGACGTGGCCACCCCTGCTGGACGTCCGACTCTCGACTGTGGCAGGGATCTGTTGTCCACCAGCCTGGCCGCACGGTGGGAGGCAGCTCCACAGGGCACCCAGGTGACACATGGGTGGGAAGATGGCATGGAGGACGACTGGGGCATAGGGGGTACTGTGGAGAAGGGGGTCGGAACAAGGTCCAGGAAACGGAGGAATCCAGCCCTGGTGAGCTGTCCCAGTGGGTCAACGCGGTCAACGAGCCATGCGAGAAGACGTGCAGACTCATCATGAAAAGACTGCAGGTCAGCTCGCATGGCCCGTTGACGCAACGCCACCCCACCCTGGACAGGCACAACCTGGTGCACGATAGCCACATCCGCAGGAAGTGGAAGGCCAGGTGTCGTAAGCCAATCCTCTCCCTGAGAACGGGTCTGGAGGTAGGCATCCCCGCTGGTGCAAGATGATGCAGTGACAGGAGCAGGGACAGGATTGCACACAGGCACCTCCGCGGCGGCCTGTGCTGCCTCCTGTCCCTGATCCTGCACTGCACCACTAGCACCAGTGGAATCCCCACCTCCAGACCCCGCCACTGTCGCTTGCACGGCCTCCTCCTCCACCAAACCCCCCACCAACCTGGATGACTCCGTGCCATCTTCCCACGTTTGGGCCCTGTGGGGTCCCAGCTGCCCCTTCTGCTGCCGAGGAGTCCAACTCCAACCTCCGCCTCTTGGACCTCCCCTCCTCACTCCCCGATGAGATCACAACCTGGGAGGGGATCCGGGCCTTGCGTCTCCGGCTGGTGGTGCGACCCCTGCCGCTGTGCTCCACAGCACCTTCTCCGCCCTCTTCATCAGTTGACGCTGCAGACAGGGAGAAAGAAAACACAGGCATCAGGGCACTGTAAAATGGACTCATACACACATGACAGTTATACATGAGTGGCATTGGTAAACCTCAGACATGGCATCACAATCCCCAACACACATGTCATTTCAACTTGCACACATGAGCCATACCACAGCCATAATGCAACAGCCAGCACCATCCATTCACATACAACAGCATGAGCAGCCAAAGGTCATCCACACATCACATGCAACATAGGGAGTACACTACACATGCACACACAACACCAAACTTGCATGCATGTGTACACCTCAGCCAACTGTTGCAGTGTTTTGATCGACATCCATGTCACACCTGACAATCATTCCTCCACATCCTGTGCCATGCAAGCCCACACACACAAGCATCATCCATGTGTCACACATGAGACCCCTCGCATGTGTCAACCTCACGGCCCTGTACACCCCCCCTACTTGGCCACATAAAAATACATGTTCAACCTGCACACTCCTGGCACACCACCACACGCACAGCTTACAATCAGTATGCATGTACACTTACTGCTCGACTCCAGACGGGTCTGCTTCTCAAGGACCTGGATGTGGAGCGCTGGGGATATGCGTTCCAGGACCCTCATCTGATCTTCCGACAAGTGGCCCCGGCGCCCCTTAGCATCCGCTGCCTTCAGGAGGCGCCGGGCCTTGTTGAGGGTCCTGGACCTGAAGTCCTCCCAGCGCTTCCTGACACGTTCGTAGTCGCGGACTGCCACCTCCTCCGCGTTGATGGCAGTCACGATGTCCATCCAGATCCGAGTCCTTCCTTCCTTGTCGGCGCGCAACCTTCCGAAGAGGGCATCATACTGCCCCAGGACATGCTCCACCAGGACACCAACTTCGGTGGCAGTGAAGCTGGTGCCCCTCTGCCTCCTTGGCCGGGGGTTGCCACTGGTGCCAGATGTTGCAGTGCCCGACATGGCAACCCCAGAGGCAGGAGTGGGTGGGCAACTGGGTCCTGGGGCTGGGCTGTGGGGTGATGGAAAATCAGTCGGGAGTCTTCGGTTCCAGCAGGGGTGGTCACAGCAACAGCACCCCTGGCTGATGTGCAGGCAGCAAATGGCAGGGCACGTGGACAGCAGGCAGTCAGGCAGCAGCAGATGGCAGGTGGGAGCGTGCTCAGGGCTCTGGGGGGCAGTAATTTGGCCTTCTGGGCAGGAGCGTGGTCTTCCGTGTGTGAACGCGTGGCCAGCTTGATACGGAGTGATTTGGCACGTGAAAATCCAACACGTCTGCGTGTAATTCGAGGAAAGGCCCTTAGCGCGTAAACGCCAGCGTATGCGCGTCTATGAAGTCACGTGCACGTTGAATTGGGCACACGTTGGAAAATGTTGCGTGTGAAAAAAATGAAAGACACGTTCGAGTGTCAAAGCGTGTAATTGGTGGGAATGGGCCTAGCGCGTACACGCGGCAGTGACAAAGCGTGTAATTGTTGAAAATGGACCTACACGCAGAAGTGACAAAGCGTGTAATTGGTGAAAATGGACCTACACGCAGAAGTGACAAAGCGTGTAATTGGTGGAAATGGCCCTAGCGCGTACACGCCGCGTAAATGACGCTGGACGTGTGGGCCTGCATAAAAGGTACGTGTAGAACACCATTTCCTTGTACGTGCTTTTCGTGGAGAGCGAGTGGGTGAATTCTGTACTTCTTGTCGTTTCACACGCGATTTACTTCACAGCGTTTCAAGTTCGTACTCCCTGTTACCTCTGACAGCTTTTTCTCTTTTTTCTCTTTTACTGGTTTACCTGGGCCTGTTCCCTCAAACAGTGTTCCCTTCTACTGTTGTCCTGTCTCCTCAGACAGCGTACAAATCTTCTTTTGGCGGGGGTGTTGCCAACCAAACGTGCTCCTTTTTCACGCTCTTTTACCTGGCAGACGGTGAGTCACGCACGTATCTAACATCTGTGCTTGCCCCGTGTGTAGCCTACCCCTTCAGAGGTCATTCTAGGCTGCGTGTGACACGCATACGTTCATTCTTGTGTTACTGGGTGCCACAGCGTAGTGCAGGTTTTACTTTCTGCACACGTGGTCTAGGAGGGGTTGCGTGCACGTCATCTCCCTTTTTTGGGCCTCTTGTGCGTAGCGTGACCCGTCATCTTTCCCCAGGGGTTACATTCAGCCTTGCTAGAGCACTAGGGTACAATTACCATCTGGTACCCAACCCCTTTGACCCCCAATTGGCCAGGACAATAGTTTACAGCCACTCCCATACGCACATTAACATCAGTGCCATGGCTGGGAGGCGAGGATTCCGTAAGGGTGGCAAAGGTGGAAGAGCCACAAGTGGTGGCCGTGGTGGATCCGGTAGGGGACGTGGTCGTTACTTGCAGGGTGAGCCTGTCCCCCCATGTGTGGAGGACCAGTCAAGGGCACCCATAATCCCCCCCCCCTCCCGTTGAGGCTGATGTGGCTGACACCATCCATGCTCAGCCCTTGTTGGACCAGCCCATTGTGGCACCAGACCTGGCTGACTCCATGGCTGACTTCCAGGTCAGCAGGCCTATGACACGTGCGCTGGTGCACGTTGATGTCATCATGCCACGTGCATCTGGGGCAGCAAGGTCATCTGCTGCCCCAAGTAGGCAGGGCGGAGAGGCTGCAGGGGCAGCTGCGGCTCCATCCACCCCAGCTCTCACGCACCCAGCCAGGACAGTGTCGGTCCTAGTCCATCCTGCTGACATTCCCCCTGACACCATTACACTTGAGCCAATGCCTGCACCAACTCCCATGCTGAGTGTGCAATCCCACACTCCTGATACATAGTCCACCAGGGCTCCTGCCCCTAGTGCCCAGAGCAGCGCAGGACACTCAGGATCACCACCACCTTCCAAGCGGAAGAGGAAGAGTGCTCGTCCGGCACAGGCTGATGCCCCAGACACGGCTACACAGTCCGGCCCGTCGAGGAAGCCCAGCTTCACGGATGATGAACTGAATGCACTTGTCGAGTATGTGTCCGGACATGATAACGAGATGGTCATTGTTGCAGGATCCAAGACCACACCTGCACAACGCCAGGCACACTGGCAGACCGTTGCGGACATCGTAAGTGCCCTTGGAATCGTGAGGCGCACAGCCAATGATTGCTATAAGCGCTGGAATGACCTAAAGCGCAGGGCAAAGAATAAGCTGGCCTCAAGTCATGCCGCAACTCTAGTGACTGGAGGTGGGTCTCCAGTAGTGGACATGGAACTCACTCCACATGAGTCAGTCGCTGGGACCTACGTCACGGAGGAACAGATCCAAGGCGTGGGAGATCTGCCTGATTACGAGGCATTGTCCGGTGAGTGCACATGCATGTGTGTGTCATCCATGTGCATGGTGTGTGTGTGAGGGCTTCTGTTTGTGTGCCAGGTGAGAGTGTGTGCGCCTGAGTCGTATGGGTCAGCCATGTGCTTCATGCAATACATCCTGCGCAGCTGCATTTGGCCATAGCAGTATCCCTTCTGCCAACAGTAGACATCTAGCCCAACAGCACGCCAGTTGCCCTTGAAGTGTCACCTTGCCACAACATTGTTCCTTATTTTTCTCTGTTCATTCAGGCAGATTGTTTGCATTCCACCACTTTTACTAGGCATTTCTCAGTCCTCTAGTCATATGTCTGACATGGCTATGGTAAAGTGGAGTGACTTTGTTACCTGGATATCAATTGTTCACACATGTCCCTGTGCAATTGGACCATTTTGGACTGGCAGCTCCAGGTGAAAAATCTGACCTGTTTGAATTAGATAAGCTATTACATGCGGGAACTGGACTGAATGAATAGGTGCTGCCCTCCTCTCCATCTTCACTCAATAGCAATGGTACATGCCATCTGTGTGATGGCATGTGTGTTTCAACTGGCAATCACAGGCCAATGTGTGATGCCACTGCCAGGCAGCATGCAGAAAATGTGTTCATCTTCCATCTTGGTGTCATCAGTGTGTGCCATTTGCCTGCCCTTCATATGCAGTGAGGGTGCATGCATGGGAGGGTTTTAGTCATGTGGGACATGTGTCAATCAAGTACTGGTTCTCTTGCTTCTCAGCCCTCATTGTGTGCCATGGTGCTAATGCCTGTTTCCATTTCTTTGTTTTTATGTCTTTGCAGGGGAAGACGCACCTGATACTGCTGGGGTTGTGGAGATGGTGCAGACCCATGAGGGGTCCGAGGGCCGACCAACCACCAGTGAGGGACGTGGTGTGGTGGTGGGTGAGAACGCACAAGTGCTGCAGGTCGTGCTCTCAAGGGGTGTCTCTGGCTGCACCTCCCCCGAGCTGTACTCAGGTGTTGATTCGGATGATGAGACCTACGTGCCGTCGCAGGTGAGTGTTCCAGGGAGGGATTCTGTCCTGTCCCACCCACCTGCACCAGGGTCAGAACCCTCAATGGGGATGTCAGTGTTGGCAGCTACGCCTTTGGTGGTTACGGATGCAGGGTCACACTCCGCGACATCTGATCCTGTTCCTGGGCCAGCAGATCAGAGGGGGAATGCAGTCCTGCAGCCTCAGGCAGTGCCGGCACAGCAAGGCGCAGTTCACCTTGCCCCAGACAGGTGTGGTGCCCGCCGACGTGGTGGCCGTACGCCACCTGGCAATACCGCATGGGAGCAATCCATTTACGGTATGGCAACCCAACAGGCAGCATCATCCGAGATGATGGCTCAGGCCATGGATAGGGTGGCCACTTCCATTGTCCCCCCTGAAAGGCTGATGGAGCGACTACAGCAGGCAACCGACTCCATCTGCCAGTCACACAGGGAGGACATGTTGGCGTCCAACAGGGACAGTCGGGCGGCACTGGCGACTCTGCAGGAGGCCATCTCCATAGAGTCCCAGGGCCACAGGGAAGCCCTGAGGCAGGAGCTCCTTCACCTCAGGACGACTCTTGTTGAGCTTGAGGCTTCAACACACCAAAGGAAAGAAAAGCAGCTGGAGCGTCTCACCCGTACGCTCTCAGCTGAGATGCAGGCAATGAGGGCGGAGGTCCGGGCATCCCGTGAGTTGTTGCATGGGGACCTCAGCACACTCATCCTCCAGAACGAGACCTACCACACCCGCATGCTTGCAGCCATGGAGGAGCAGACTAGGGCCTTGCGTGGGCTGCCTCCCATAGTGCAACCACCTCCGGATGCAGCTGCACAGGGTGATAATAGCGACAGCAGTGATACTCCCACAATAGGGTAGCCGTGTGGGCCATGAGCCCATGGAGGTGTTTTTTTTCCCAGGATCCACACAGGTGGGTTTTGGTGTGCACCCTGTCTTCGGGCCTCCTGGGTGGCCTCCCCAACCCCCCCGGGCCCATCAATGGCTATTTTTTATTTATTTTTTTTTTATTTTTATTTTTATTTTTATTTTTCCCAATTTTTCCCAAAATTTTTCCCAATTTTTCCCAAAATGCCACATGGGGAGCCCTATGCAGATTTTAAACATGAGAGCATGCCAGTCTCTGTTCCTGGACATGGGTGGGGGTGAGGGATGGGTGCTGATGCCAGGTACATATATGGTAGCCATGTCTGTGTGCCTGACGTGCGTGTCTGTGACTTGTGCATGCCATGGATGCATGACACATGTGTGTGACAATGCACAGATTCACTGATGCAGCCTAGTTACCCTTGTATCCGCTGTGTTTGGGGTGTATGGGGCCAGATGGATGTGACTGAGGTGAAGTGTGTGCATGTGACAGGCATGACCCATGATGCATGTGAGTTCCATATCATTGTATGTTTCAAGAGTCCATTGGACATGTATGGAAATGTCTATGGCATGCACCATGCCTGTTACTGTGTGTGTTTTGCCTGGACTGACCCATGTGTTGTGGAGGGACATGATGGAAGTGTACTTTGACAGTGGTACTCATCTGCTATTGCTTCCTGTCTAGGGGACCATTGTACAGTACCCTGATGCTTGTGTTCTTTGTCTCCCTCTACGCAGCGGCTAGTGAAGAAGAGGGCGGAGATGGCGCTGTGGAGCAAGGTGGCGGGGATGCCCCCACGGCTGCAGCGGAAGGGGTGGGCGAGCCCCCACAGGGGCCTGCTACGGTGGAAGACGGTGAGGAGCCATCCAGGTTGGTGGTTTCCACAGAGGAGGAGGAGGCCGCCACAGGGGCACACATGGGGCCTGGTGGGGGCATCCCTGCTGGTGCAAGTGGTGCAGTCCAGGGCCAGGGGCAGGAGGCAGCACAGGTCACCGTGGAGGGGCCTGTGCATGTCGCTGTCCCTGACCCTGTGAGTGCACCACCATGCACCAGCAGGGATGCCCCGTCCCAGGCCCGTCCGCAGGTAGAGGGGATGTCCATGTCACCTGACTCCCCTCCACCTGTGGATGAGGGGACCCGTGTCCGTATGGAGAAGGTCCTTATTGGGGTTGCGATGCGCGCGGGTGCAATTCGTGATGACGTGCGTGCTTCCCGGGAGGAGCACGCACATCATCACGAAGAGCACCGTGCCGACGTGGCCCAATTGGGATCTTCCATGTTCGGGGGTTTCCTGCATGTGTCGGCCAATCTGGCGGCCCTCTCCTCCTCTGTGGAGGCTATACGCCGGTCATTCTCCTTGCCGTCTTCCGGCCCAGATGCCACCAGGGCCCCCTATGGACCTGCCCTGACCTATGCAGCCAGCTCAGTGGGGATCCCATCCCTGCCACAGTCGGGAGTCGGAGGTCAAGCAGGGGTGGACACCACAGCAACTGTACCCCAGCAGATGGAGGATGTGCCGGCATCATCAGGCAGGGCACGTGCACGACGGCGTCGGTGGATTCCATCAGCCTGGATGCCGTCGTGCTGGCAGAGGCAGTTGCGTCGGAGGCAGCAGCAGAGTCAACGTGGGAGGCATCATGGCTCGGGGCCATCAACATCGGAGGGGCAGGCATCGGTCGGAGGGCAGGAGGACCCAGGACAGGAAGTGTCTTCCGTGTGGCTGCGGTTGGGCCAGCAGATAGGTGCGGAGCGGCGGCGGGCGGAAGAGGAGCGGCTCACGATGGTCAGGGCGGAGAACTCCATGCGGAGGGCCCTGAGGCGGGCCGAGTGCCTCGAGGCAATCCGCAGGGGGTTGGAGGAGCAGATGGCGTCGTCCCTGCGGACCCTCGGGGCCATGGAACAGGACCGCCTCCGGGACATAGACGAGGAGTTTGATAATGCCCTGGCCCGGAACACTACGGAGTGAGCCGCTGGACATGCCCGCCGCCTTTGAATATAGTTCTTTAGTTTTAGGTTTCATTTGTTTATTCTTATGATTTGGAGTCGACGGACACAGCTCCACTTTTTGTATATAGTTGCATTTTTGTTAGGGTTTTTTGTAGGTTTCCTTTGTTCAGTTGGGCTCATGGACCCTTGGATATTTTGTAGTTCTTCATTGGATTGTTTTATTTTTTAATTTTTTATTTCTTCTCCATGGAGCAATGGTGTTTGGATTTATTTTTTTTCTGTCGGATTGATTTCATTTTGAATGTGACTTTGAAGTACATTTTTTTTGGATTTGGTGTTTTTAATTTTTTTGGACGGACATGCACCTTTTCTTTTTTTCATTGGCATTGTAGTTTGTTTCATTTCATTTGCATTCATATTTTTTTAATACAATTTTGTTTTCATACTTCACCGTGTGGTATCATCTCATTGGTTTCATGCATGTCATGTTGGGTGTTTTCCAACTCATTTGCAACCATTGTGTGTGACAGACATGGGTTCATTTGCTTTATGTACATTGGGGGTGTAACATGTAATTTCCATTTCCATGTGGGTGAATGGGTTACTTGGTAGGGCCTTTTGGCTGTGGAGGCTGACCATTACGCACATGGTTGGTGATTGTGAGGACCTGGGTGCAGGGAGACATGAGTGGGGGCCTGGTGGAGGGTGCCCCTGCACTGCTGGGGGGTGGGGGTGGTGGGAGACATGGGTGGGGGCCTGGTGGAGGGTGCCCCTGCACTGCTGGGGGGTGGGGGTGGTGGGAGACATGGGTGGGGGCCTGGTGGAGGCTGCCCCTGGTGGCTGGGGGGTGGGGGTGGTGGGAGACATGAGTGGGGGCTTGGTGGAGGGTGCCCCTGGATGCTGGGGGGTGGGGGTGGTGGGAGACATGAGTGGGGGCCTGGTGGAGGGTGCCCCTGCACTGCTGGAGGGTGGGGGTGACAGGGGACATGGGTGGGGGCCTGGTGGAGGCTGCCCCTGCACAGCTGGTGGGTGGGGGTGGTGGGAGACATGAGTGGGGGCCTGGTGGAGGGTGCCCCTGGATGCTGGGGGGTGGGGGTGATAGGGGACATGGGTGGGGGCCTGGTGGAGGGTGCCCCTGCACTGCTGGGGGGTGGGGGTGGTGGGCGACATGGGTGGGGGCCTGGTGGAGGGTGCCCCTGGATGCTGGGGGGTGGGGGTGATAGGGGACATGGGTGGGGGCCTGGTGGAGGGTGCCCCTGCACTGCTGGGGGTGGGGGTGGTGGGAGACATGGGTGGGGGCCTGGTGGAGGGTGCCCCTGCACTGCTGGGGGGTGGGGGTGGTGGGAGACATGGGTGGGGGCCTGGTGGAGGCTGCCCCTGCACTGCTGGGGGGTGGGGGTGGTGGGAGACATGAGTGGGGGCCTGGTGGAGGCTGCCCCTAGTGGCTGGGGGGTGGGGGTGGTGGGAGACATGGGTGGGGGCCTGGTGGAGGGTGCCCCTGCACTGCTGGGGGGTGGGGGTGGTGGGAGACATGGGTGGGGGCCTGGTGGAAGCTGCCCCTGGTGGCTGGGGGGTGGGGATGGTGGGAGATATGAGTGGGGGCCTGGTGGAGGGTGCCCCTGGATGCTGGGGGGTGGGGGTGATGGGAGACATGAGTGGGGGCCTGGTGGAGGGTGCCCCTGCACTGCTGGAGGGTGGGGGTGACAGGGGACATGGGTGGGGGCCTGGTGGAGGCTGCCCCTGCACAGCTGGTGGGTGGGGGTGGTGGGAGACATGAGTGGGGGCCTGGTGGAGGGTGCCCCTGGATGCTGGGGGGTGGGGGTGATAGGGGACATGGGTGGGGGCCTGGTGGAGGGTGCCCCTGCACTGCTGGGGGGTGGGGGTGGTGGGCGACATGGGTGGGGGCCTGGTGGAGGGTGCCCCTGCACTGCTGGGGGGTGGGGGTGGTGGGAGACATGGGTGGGGGCCTGGTGGAGGCTGCCCCTGGTGGCTGGGGGGTGGGGGTGGTGGGAGACATGGGTGGGGGCCTGGTGGAGGCTGCCCCTGCACTGCTGGGGGGTGGGGGTGGTGGGAGACATGAGTGGGGGCCTGGTGGACAGTGCCCCTGGATGCTGGGGGGTGGGGGTGATAGGGGACATGGGTGGGGGCCTGGTGGAGGGTGCCCCTGGTGGCTGGGGGGTGGGGGTGGTGGGAGACATGGGTGGGGGCCTGGTGGAGGGTGCCCCTGCACTGCTGGGGGGTGGGGGTGGTGGGAGACATGGGTGGGGGCCTGGTGGAGGCTGCCCCTGGTGGCTGGGGGATGGGGGTGGTGGGAGACATGAGTGGGGGCCTGGTGGAGGGTGCCCCTGGATGCTGGGGGGTGGGGGTGGTGGGAGACATGAGTGGGGGCCTGGTGGAGGGTGCCCCTGCACTGCTGTGGGGTGGGGGTGATAGGGGACATGGGTGGGGGCCTGGTGGAGGCTGCCCCTACACTGCTGGGTGGTGGGGGTGGTGGGAGACATGAGTGGGGGCCTGGTGGAGGGTGCCCCTGGATGCTGGGGGGTGGGGGTGATAGGGGACATGGGTGGGGGCCTGGTGGAGGGTGCCCCTGCACTGCTGGGGGGTGGGGGTGGTGGGAGACATGGGTGGGGGCCTGGTGGAGGGTGCCCCTGCACTGCTGGGGGGTGGGGGTGGTGGGAGACATGGGTGGGGGCCTGGTGGAGGGTGCCCCTGGTGGCTGGGGGGTGGGGGTGGTGGGAGACATGGGCGGGGGCCTGGTGGAGGCTGCCCCTGCACTGCTGGGGGGTGGGGGTGGTGGGAGACATGAGTGGGGGCCTGGTGGAGGGTGCCCCTGGATGCTGGGGGGTGGGGGTGATAGGGGACATGGGTGGGGGCCTGGTGGAGGGTGCCCCTGCACTGCTGGGGGGTGGGGGTGATAGGAAACATGGGTGGGGGCCTGGTGGAGGCTGCCCCTGGTGGCTGGGGGGTAGGGGTGGTGGGAGACATGGGTGGGGGCCTGGTGGAGGGTGCCCCTGCACTGCTGGGGGGTGGGTGTGGTGGGAGACATGGGTGGGGGCCTGGTGGAGGCTGCCCCTGGTGGCTGGGGGGTGGGGGTTGTGGGAGACATGAGTGGGGGCCTGGTGGAGGGTGCCCCTGGATGCTGGGGGGTGGGGGCGGTGGGAGACATGAGTGGGGGCCTGGTGGAGGCTGCCCCTGGTGGCTGGGGGGTAGGGGTGGTGGGAGACATGGGTGGGGGCCTGGTGGAGGCTGCCCCTGCACTGCTGGGGGGTGGGGGTGGTGGGAGACATGAGTGGGGGCCTGGTGGAGGGTGCCCCTGGATGCTGGGGGGTGGGGGTGATAGGGGACATGGGTGGGGCCTGGTGGAGGGTGCCCCTGCACTGCTGGGGGGTGGGGGTGGTGGGAGACATGGGTGGGGGCCTGGTGGAGGCTGCCCCTGGTGGCTGGGGGGTAGGGGTGGTGGGAGACATGGGTGGGGGCCTGGTGGAGGGTGCCCCTGCACTGCTGGGGGGTGGGTGTGGTGGGAGACATGGGTGGGGGCCTGGTGGAGGCTGCCCCTGGTGGCTGGGGGGTGGGGGTTGTGGGAGACATGGGTGGGGGCCTGGTGGAGGCTGCCCCTACACTGCTGGGTGGTGGGGGTGGTGGGAGACATGAGTGGGGGCCTGGTGGAGGGTGCCCCTGGATGCTGGGGGGTGGGGGTGATAGGGGACATGGGTGGGGGCCTGGTGGAGGGTGCCCCTGCACTGCTGGGGGGTGGGGGTGGTGGGAGACATGGGTGGGGGCCTGGTGGAGGGTGCCCCTGCACTGCTGGGGGGTGGGGGTGGTGGGAGACATGGGTGGGGGCCTGGTGGAGGCTGCCCCTGGTGGCTGGGGGGTGGGGGTGGTGGGAGACATGGGTGGGGGCCTGGTGGAGGCTGCCCCTGCACTGCTGGGGGGTGGGGTGGTGGGAGACATGAGTGGGGGCCTGGTGGAGGGTGCCCCTGGATGCTGGGGGGTGGGGGTGATAGGGGACATGGGTGGGGGCCTGGTGGAGGGTGCCCCTGCACTGCTGGGGGGTGGGGGTGATAGGAGACATGGGTGGGGGCCTGGTGGAGGGTGCCCCTGCACTGCTGGGGGGTGGGGGTGGTGGGAGAGATGGGTGGGGGCCTGGTGGAGGCTGCCCCTGGTGGCTGGGGGGTAGGGGTGGTGGGAGACATCGGTGGGGGCCTGGTGGAGGCTGCCCCTGGTGGCTGGGGGGTGGGGGTTGTGGGAGACATGAGTGGGGGCCTGGTGGAGGGTGCCCCTGCACTGCTGGGGGGTGGGGGTGATAGGGGACATGGGTGGGGGCCTGTTGGAGGCTGCCCCTGCACTGCTGGGGGGTGGGGGTGGTGGGAGAAATGAGTGGGGGCCTGGTGGAGGGTGCCCCTGGATGCTGGGGGGTGGGGGTGATAGGGGACATGGGTGGGGGCCTGGTGGAGGGTGCCCCTGCACTGCTGGGGGGTGGGGGTGGTGGGAGACATGGGTGGGGGCCTGGTGGAGGGTGCCCCTGCACTGCTGGGGGGTGGGGGTGGTGGGAGACATGGGTGGGGGCCTGGTGGAGGGTGCCCCTGGTGGCTGGGGGGTGGGGGTGGTGGGAGACATGGGTGGGGGCCTGGTGGAGGCTGCCCCTGCACTGCTGGGGGGTGGGGGTGGTGGGAGACATGAGTGGGGGCCTGGTGGAGGGTGCCCCTGGATGCTGGGGGGTGGGGGTGATACGGGACATGGGTGGGGGCCTGGTGGAGGGTGCCCCTGCACTGCTGGGGGGTGGGGGTGGTGGGAGACATGGATGGGGGCCTGGTGGAGGGTGCCCCTGCACTGCTGGGGGGTGGGGGTGGTGGGAGACATGGGTGGGGGCCTGGTGGAGGCTGCCCCTGGTGGCTAGGGGGTGTGGGTGGTGGGAGACATGGGTGGGGGCCTGGTGGAGGGTGCCCCTGCACTGCTGGGGGGTGGGGGTGGTGGGAGACATGGGTGGGGGCCTGGTGGAGGCTGCCCTGGTGGCTGGGGGGTGGGGGTGGTGGGAGACATGAGTGGGGGCCTGGTGGAGGGTGCCCCTGGATGCTGGGGGGTGGGGGTGATAGGGGACATGGGTGGGGGCCTGGTGGAGGGTGCCCCTGCACTGCTGGGGGTGGGGGTGGTGGGAGACATGGGTGGGGGCCTGGTGGAGGGTGCCCCTGCACTGCTGGGGGGTGGGGGTGGTGGGAGACATGGGTGGGGGCCTGTTGGAGGCTGCCCCTGGTGGCTGGGGGGTGGGGGTGGTGGGAGACATGGGTGGGGGCCTGGTGGAGGGTGCCCCTGCACTGCTGGGGGGTGGGGGTGGTGGAAGACATGGGTGGGGGCCTGGTGGAGGCTGCCTCTGGTGGCTGGGGGGTGGGGGTGGTGGGAGACATGAGTGGGGGCCTGGTGGAGGGTGCCCCTGGATGCTGGGGGGTGGGGGTGGTGGGAGACATGAGTGGGGGCCTGATGGAGGGTGCCCCTGCACTGCTGGGGGGTGGGGGTGATAGGGGACATGGGTGGGGGCCTGGTGGAGGCTGCCCCTGCACTGCTGGGGGGTGGGGGTGGTGGGAGACATGAGTGGGGGCCTGGTGGAGGGTGCCCCTGGATGCTGGGGGGTGGGGGTGATAGGAGACATGGGTGGGGGCCTGGTGGAGGGTGCCCCTGCACTGCTGGGGGGTGGGGGTGGTGGGAGACATGGGTGGGGGCCTGGTGGAGGGAGCCCCTGCACTGCTGATGGGTGGGGGTGGTGGGAGACATGGGTGGGGGCCTGGTGGAGGCTGCCCCTGGTGGCTGGGGGGTGGGGGTGGTGGGAGACATGGGTGGGGGCCTGGTGGAGGCTGCCCCTGCACTGCTGGGGGGTGGGGGTGGTGGGAGACATGAGTGGGGGCCTGGTGGAGGGTGCCCCTGGATGCTGGGGGGTGGGGGTGATAGGGGACATGGGTGGGGGCCTGGTGGAGGGTGCCCCTGCACTGCTGGGGGGTGGGGGTGGTGGGAGACATGGGTGGGGGCCTGGTGGAGGGAGCCCCTGCACTGCTGATGGGTGGGGGTGGTGGGAGACATGGGTGGGGGCCTGGTGGAGGCTGCCCCTGGTGGCTGGGGGGTGGGGGTGGTGGGAGACATGGGTGGGGGCCTGGTGGAGGCTGCCCCTGCACTGCTGGGGGGTGGGGGTGGTGGGAGACATGAGTGGGGGCCTGGTGGAGGGTGCCCCTGGATGCTGGGGGGTGGGGGTGATAGGGGACATGGGTGGGGGCCTGGTGGAGGGTGCCCCTGCACTGCTGGGGGGTGGGGGTGGTGGGAGACATGGGTGGGGGCCTGGTGGAGGGTGCCCCTGCACTGCTGGGGGGTGGGGGTGGTGGGAGACATGGGTGGGGGCCTGGTGAAGGCTGCCCCTGGTGGCTGGGGGGTGGGGGTGGTGGGAGGCATGGGTGAGGGCCTGGTGGAGGGTGCCCCTGCACTGCTGGGGGGTGGGGGTGGTGGGAGACATGGTTGGGGCCTGGTGGAGGCTGCCCCTGGTGGCTGGGGGGTGGGGGTGGTGGGAGACATGAGTGGGGGCCTGGGGTAGGGTTCCCCTGGATGCTGGGGGGTGGGGGTGGTGGGAGACATGAGTGGGGGCCTGGTGGAGGGTGCCCCTGCACTGCTGGGGGGTGGGGGTGCTGGGAGACATGGGTGGGGGCCTGGTGGAGGCTGCCCCTGCACTGCTGGGGGGTGGGGGTTGTGGGAGACATGAGTGGGGGCCTGGTGGAGGGTGCCCCTGGATGCTGGGGGGTGGGGGTGATAGGGGACATGGGTGGGGGCCTGATGGAGGTTGCCCCTGCACTGCTGGGGGGTGGGGGTGGTGGGAGATATGAGTGGGGGCCTGGTGGAGGGTGCCCCTGCACTGCTGGGGGGTGGGGGTGATAGGGGACATGAGTGGGGGCCTGGTGGAGGCTGCCCCTGCACTGCTGGGGGGTGGGGGTGGTGGGAGACATGAGTGGGGGCCTGGTGGAGGGTGCCCCTGGATGCTGGGGGGTGGGGGTGGTGGGAGACATGGGTGGGGGCCTGGTGGAGGCTGCCCCTGCACTGCTGGGGGGTGGGGGTGGAGGGAGACATGAGTGGGGGCCTGGTGGAGGGTGCCCCTGGATGCTGGGGGTCGGGGGTGATAGGGGACATGGGTGGGGGCCTGGTGGAGGGTGCCCCTGCACTGCTGGGGGGTGGGGGTGGTGGGAGACATGGGTGGGGGCCTGGTGGAGGGTGCCCCTGCACTGCTGGGGGGTGGGGGTGGTGGGAGACATGGGTGGGGGCCTGGTGGAGGCTGCCCCTGGTGGCTGGGGGGTGGGGGTGGTGGGAGACATGGGTGGGGGCCTGGTGGAGGGTGCCCCTGCACTGCTGGGGGGTGGGGGTGGTGGGAGACATGAGTGGGGGCCTGGTGGAGGGTGCCCCTGGATGCTGGGGGGTGGGGGTGATAGGGGACATGGGTGGGGGCCTGGTGGAGGGTGCCCCTGCACTGCTGGGGGGTGGGGGTGGTGGGAGACATGAGTGGGGGCCTGGTGGAGGCTGCCCCTGGTGGCTGGGGGGTGGGGGTGGTGGGAGACATGGGTGGGGGCCTGGTGGAGGGTGCCCCTGGTGGCTGGGGGGTGGGGGTGGTGGGAGACATGAGTGGGGGCCTGGTGGAGGCTGTCCCTGGTGGCTGGGGGGTGGGGGTGGTGGGAGACATGGGTGGGGGCCTGGTGGAGGGTGCCCCTGGTGGCTGGGGGGTGGGGGTGGTGGGAGACATGAGTGGGGGCCTGGTGGAGGCTGCCCCTGGTGGCTGGGGGGTGGGGGTGGTGGGAGACATGAGTGGGGGCCTGGTGGAGGGTGCCCCTGAATGCTGGGGGGGTGGGGGTGGTGGGAGACATGAGTGGGGGCCTGGTGGAGGGTGCCCCAGGATGCTGGGGGGTGGGGGTGGTGGGTGACATGGGTGGGGGCCTGGTGGAGGCTGCCCCTGCACTGCTGGGGGTGGGGGTGGTGGGAGACATGAGTGGGGGCCTGGTGGAGGGTGCCCCTGGATGCTGGGGGGTGGGGGTGGTGGGAGACATGGGTGGGGGCCTGGTGGAGGCTGCCCCTGCACTGCTGGGGGGTGGGGGTGGTGGGAGACATGGTTGGGGCCTGGTGGAGGCTGCCCCTGGTGGCTGGGGGGTGGGGGTGGTGGGAGACATGAGTGGGGGCCTGGGGTAGGGTTCCCCTGGATGCTGGGGGGTGGGGGTGGTGGGAGACATGAGTGGGGGCCTGGTGGAGGGTGCCCCTGCACTGCTGGGGGGTGGGGGTGCTGGGAGACATGGGTGGGGGCCTGGTGGAGGCTGCCCCTGCACTGCTGGGGGGTGGGGGTTGTGGGAGACATGAGTGGGGGCCTGGTGGAGGGTGCCCCTGGATGCTGGGGGGTGGGGGTGATAGGGGACATGGGTGGGGGCCTGATGGAGGTTGCCCCTGCACTGCTGGGGGGTGGGGGTGGTGGGAGATATGAGTGGGGGCCTGGTGGAGGGTGCCCCTGCACTGCTGGGGGGTGGGGGTGATAGGGGACATGAGTGGGGGCCTGGTGGAGGCTGCCCCTGCACTGCTGGGGGGTGGGGGTGGTGGGAGACATGAGTGGGGGCCTGGTGGAGGGTGCCCCTGGATGCTGGGGGGTGGGGGTGGTGGGAGACATGGGTGGGGGCCTGGTGGAGGCTGCCCCTGCACTGCTGGGGGGTGGGGGTGGAGGGAGACATGAGTGGGGGCCTGGTGGAGGGTGCCCCTGGATGCTGGGGGTCGGGGGTGATAGGGGACATGGGTGGGGGCCTGGTGGAGGGTGCCCCTGCACTGCTGGGGGGTGGGGGTGGTGGGAGACATGGGTGGGGGCCTGGTGGAGGGTGCCCCTGCACTGCTGGGGGGTGGGGGTGGTGGGAGACATGGGTGGGGGCCTGGTGGAGGCTGCCCCTGGTGGCTGGGGGGTGGGGGTGGTGGGAGACATGGGTGGGGGCCTGGTGGAGGGTGCCCCTGCACTGCTGGGGGGTGGGGGTGGTGGGAGACATGAGTGGGGGCCTGGTGGAGGGTGCCCCTGGATGCTGGGGGGTGGGGGTGATAGGGGACATGGGTGGGGGCCTGGTGGAGGGTGCCCCTGCACTGCTGGGGGGTGGGGGTGGTGGGAGACATGAGTGGGGGCCTGGTGGAGGCTGCCCCTGGTGGCTGGGGGGTGGGGGTGGTGGGAGACATGGGTGGGGGCCTGGTGGAGGGTGCCCCTGGTGGCTGGGGGGTGGGGGTGGTGGGAGACATGAGTGGGGGCCTGGTGGAGGCTGTCCCTGGTGGCTGGGGGGTGGGGGTGGTGGGAGACATGGGTGGGGGCCTGGTGGAGGGTGCCCCTGGTGGCTGGGGGGTGGGGGTGGTGGGAGACATGAGTGGGGGCCTGGTGGAGGCTGCCCCTGGTGGCTGGGGGGTGGGGGTGGTGGGAGACATGAGTGGGGGCCTGGTGGAGGGTGCCCCTGAATGCTGGGGGGGTGGGGGTGGTGGGAGACATGAGTGGGGGCCTGGTGGAGGGTGCCCCAGGATGCTGGGGGGTGGGGGTGGTGGGTGACATGAGCAGGTGTGCAGGGTAGTCCCCTGTGGTGTGTGCTGCCTGCAGGGGCCGTGGAGGGTGTACAGGGAATACCTGGGAGCACACAGCCAAATCGCGTGTAGAATTTCCCGCGTACCCCTGTCATACACGTGCCCAGCCAAATCGCGTGTGGAACTTCCCGCGCACCCCTGAAATCCACGTACCCGGCCAAATGGCGTGTGGAACTTCCCGCGCACCCCTGAAATCCACGTACCCTGACAAATCGCGTGTGGAACTTCCCGCGCACCCCTGAAATCCACGTACCCGGCCAAATCGCGTGTGGAACTTCCCGCGCACCCCTGAAATCCACGTACACGGCCAAATCGCGTGTGGAACTTCCCGCGCACCCCTGAAATCCACGTACCCTGACAAATCGCGTGTGGAACTTCCCGCGCACCCCTGAAATCCACGTACCCGGCCAAATCGCGTGTGGAACTTCCCGCGCACCCCTGAAATCCACGTACACGGCCAAATCGCGTGTGGAACTTCCCGCGCACCCCTGAAATCCACGTACCCTGACAAATCGCG
Organism: Ambystoma mexicanum; assembly: GCF_040938575.1. Classification (NCBI taxonomy): domain Eukaryota; kingdom Metazoa; phylum Chordata; class Amphibia; order Caudata; family Ambystomatidae; genus Ambystoma; species Ambystoma mexicanum. Next base: position 1,134,657,630 of record NC_090922.1, read on the forward strand.
TGTGGAACTTCCCGCGCACCCCTGCAAACCACGTACCCTGACAAATCGCGTGTGGTACTTCCCGTGCACCCCTGAAATCCACGTACCCGGCCAAATCGCGTGTGGAACTTCCCGCGCACCCCTGAAATCCACGTACCCTGACAAATCGCGTGTGCAACTTCCCGCGCACCCCTGCAATCCACGTACCCTGACAAATCGCGTGTGGAACTTCCCGCGCACCCCTGAAATCCACGTACCCTGACAAATCACGTGTGGAACTTCCCGCGCACCCCTGAAATCCACGTACCCTGACAAATCACGTGTGAGACTTCCCGCGCACCCCGGTATACACACACACTTATTTTTTGTCAGCGGGTGTCCGTGTTTGTGGTAACCCCTTTGCACGTCATTTGTCCTGGAGGGCCACAGTATACAAAAATTCATCAACGCTCTATATAGGTGCTATTTGTTGGCGCACCTTTTGGCGCACATTTCTTACAGGCGCAGAGACGCTACCGCCTACTTTCTTGTGGCGGTCGTGTTTGTGCCTGTGCGCTGGTTTGAGCGTGCGCTTTTTTGCCCTATTCTATTCCATGAATACGTGTTGTAGGCGAGCGTGTGGGCGTTCCGCGCACTTGTACCCTGTACTTCCCCCGTGACGCCCACATTTTGGCAAGTTGTTCCCCATTCCAAGTGTTACGCCCCGTGTTCCGCCTACTTTTGTTGCGTGCGCCGCGCTATGTGCGATTTTTGCTGTGGCCTGTGCGATTTTCGCTGTGACCTGGCGCACGCAGTTAGATGGCCTGTGCGCCAACGTGCGCCGCGCACTTTTTTATCGCACATCCGATGGTTTTCTCATGCACGGCCTTCCATGAATCGATGTGCGCTGCTTTTCGTGCGATTTTCGCACTTGCACTGCGATTTTCGCTATTCCACTGCGATTCGCACGTTTTTGGCCACTTGCACCGCGCTAATTATTCCATGAATCGGCCTGTTAATGTTTTACATGTCACCAGGACAACTTATCTAAAGTTATGCCATTTTTGGAAATATGGGTACATAGCTTAAAGGCAGGACCTGTGGTGCAAAGACTTGGCTTTCACTGCAGCTGTCAAATGGGCATATGTGCCTCTGAACTTGCTCTGTGCCGCTGGAGAGCAGGTGCTACAGATCAGGCTACTGATGCAGCAGGGCACAGGTATACACTATGTTTTTGGCATGAAGCTTATGAAAGGGGAATCTGATTGACAGATTACCCTTTCAGAAACAGAATTACCAGTATAATTGTATTAATTTAATACAAATAAGAAAAGCCAGGACTTCTTCACCGTTGCCAAAATGTGTTAATTGTGCGGCAGCTCCACAGTGTTTGTCCTACCTCTTTCCTCCACCCTTTCATGTCACTTTTCCTCCCACACCACTTCACTGCCCCCCCTACCACTACTGCTCTTCTCCTTTCCTTTCTCTCCTCCTCCCACTACTACTCTCTTCCTCCCCATACTACTCTCCTCCTCCCACTCCTCTACAGAAACATCCTTATTTCACCCTTATACAAGCTTCAATTCACCTGTCACACAAACATGCACACTCACAGTGAAGAACCACGTTCACTCCGAAACCTAAACCGCACCTGCTCCAACAATACTCTCCACACGCCACTGCTCCTACCTTCCCCATGTTGGTCACTTGTCCCACCTCCATGGCGGACCTCACCATGAAAACCCACACTTTCTGCTTCCTGCGCCCTGATTCAATTTCCTCTGTGCTGATGGGACAGCTCTCTGTGGTCAATTCTGAACTGTCTTCTCATCCAGGATGCGTATGTGCATGGGGAAGTCTTCAAAAAGGGGTTAGGCTCGGCCCACTGTAACTGGACATACTTGCTACTTAAAACTTCTGTCAGCTGTTAAAGTTCAATGTCTCAGTTAATGGATCAGGGTCCATCCCCGGCGATTGTTATGGTAAGTTTGGGGCAAAGGGTCTATTTTCACCTTCTCTGTCTCTGTTGGTCTTGGGAATCTGTATTTGGCTGTGGGTCAAGGTTCACAACATGGGTCTCTTTGCTACATGGGTGAGTAGCTGGTGGATTGTAGTGGCTCTCCTCCATTCTTATTCATCAAGTTCTTTCATTGACTTTGTAGGTTTTTCTTAGTGGAACTTAACCATAACATCCCTTTAACAAAGTTTTTTCACTGAATATATATATATATATATATATATATATATATATATATATATATATATATATATATATATATATATATATATATATATATTTTAAATGTATTTATTAACGTGCATTGTGTTGCATGAACAACATTTTACTCTACATTTAAAAACATACAATACATGTCAAAAAATGTATAAAACAATACAATAAGGAGAAATATTTCATAATTCACCTATTAGTGCAATGTATGTTACAAAAATAAAAATAAATATTTAACATTTATAAAACTTCCGATCTAATACACACTGATGCGCTTAATATAAAAGCTAGGGTAAAATATTGCACATTACATGATTATAACAGAAACGCCAGCTAGTTAAAGCCTATATAGTACAGTCTATGAGTTCTAACTTTCTTTTGGCCCTGAACCATATGTGATGAGCCGCAGATGCCACAACAAGTGGCACGGCCACGTATAACATGCTCCAAAATTGGTCTGTCTCATATGATGGTAATTTAGGGTAACCTTTAAAATAGAACAAACTTAAAGCTGTGCAATGTAACAATATATGATGCACTGTCTCCACCTTATGCTTACATAAGTGACAAATAGGCTCATCACAAGGATCACCCTTCCAAGCAACAGTATTTGCATACACAGGAAGTATGTCAGATCGAAGATACAGAATAAAACGAATCAAAACAGGAATGCACATCTTAACTAAGTACTGCCAGGGACTTTGACTGAACAGCCCTTGTTGCACATAGACAATGTATTTACACATGTTTACCAAGTGGGCCAAAGATAGCACGCAATCGTAGAGTCTTCAGGCCGGATTTGCTTAAGAACATAGGTACCTCCTAAGGCAGGTTATAGAGATAGAACGTCAATGTGTAAGTGCCGAGATCTCCAAATCCCTGTACCAAGTACTGTAGGTATATCGCTGAGCATGGACCACCATACATTACAGCAGTGAGTCACAGGTATTCCCCCAATCTTAATGTCTGCCCATAGCATGCAAATCTACACAGTCCACAACGCCTGCAGGGATTGCAGCTCTAATTCTAATCGTATCGCCTCCACCGGTACTGAGCTCGGTAAACCCAAAAAGTAGTGTAAGATTTTTGCCTCAAATTTGGGTAACCAAGTAATAGTCTTCTTGGGCAATAGTTTGAGAGCATACACAACTCCTGGTATGATGGAGACCTTATAGGCCATTATCTTTGCCTCAATAGAGCAGCCGCCCCATTTATCAATGGTTCTCCTAATGGGCAGGCATTTTTTCCAGGTTTTAGGAGGGATAGAACCTTACAAACACCTAAAGATTGGTGAAGCCTTAACATGAATACCCAGGTCCTTGTATCAATATGGATCAATCGGGTAGAACCCAAATGCCAATTAAACGTTGAACCCTGATAAGCCTTCTTACCAATAAGCATAATTTTTATTTTATCAATGTTGATTTTTAAGCCTTTATTTTTCGAATAAGTGTATAATGCATTGAGGAAACGCTGGCAACCAGTATCAGTTCAATCCAATATGACAATATCATCTACATAAGTGAGACGATTGACATCCACAAGGCCAAAATGAGGAGGATGATTATGCACAGTTTTTAATGCCATGTATAAGTTGATCAAAAGGGTGCTAACACGCACTCTTGCTTAAGGTTGGTATTAGTTGCAAATGATTAAGATAAAATGCCTTCCTGAGAACGTTGTATCATTATGCAGTTGTTTTGTAAACTAAAGTAGCGAAAGATTGATACCCTATTTAGCCAATTTTGCCCAAAATTTCGTGCGTATGACTCTGTCAAAAGCGGAACTAAAATAAAAACAACAAAAATATAGAGATGTTTCCGTATAGTTAAAAGTATCAGCAATTAAAGAAAATAAAACTCACATTGGATGTGAAGTGCTAAATTCCTTCTTAAAGCCAAAATGATTGTCTAATAAATAGTTTGGTGCGGACCAAGCTGTAATCATTTCAAGCAAGATGTTAGCAAATACTTTAGAACAGCAATCTAAAATCACTAAAAGCCTATAGCAGCTCGGCTTATGCCTACGACCCTGCTTATGAATGGGAATCGGGATAGAGAAGCGCCAAGAGCTCCGTATACTACCAGTCACAGATATGTGTAAAACGAGCTCTTTTAAAAGGTTAGCCTATAACTGTGTGTCTTGTTTGATGATCACATTGTATTGACCATCACGGCCAGTTTATTTTCCTAATTATGGCCACCAGCTCTATATCTTTTACATCATACCAAACCACAGATCCCTCCATGGTTATATCTGTATCACAGGTACCAATTTCCAGATTGTTCTTTTATATATCGGGCCCATTCTTCTTCCGTGACACCACAGACTTCTAAAGCCACCGAACCTGCTCTAAAAGTCTGAAGAAGATGGCAACATTTTTGGAATCATGCGTTCGTATTAAAATATTTATGAACTTCCATCTGGCAGTAGATTCTTTAACTTAGTACTCGCTTAACCAATGTTTATATGCTGTTTTAAACATAGTGGCCCTACTGTTCATATCTGAAAAAGGTCAGCAACGAGCATTTTATTCTGAGTAGATTTAATACTCTTTTTGTATTTGCAATACCAATATCATAACCACGCCATATGTATTAGTTCTGGCGATATGATGTATTTTCCAAAAACAGCCCAAACAATAGTCATCATACATTTCAAGTTAGTTTATTTTACTTCCAGTTTATTATCTGATTGTGTGAAGGTGAAACACATTAAATGGAAGTATTCAAATAATAAGAGAGCTATAAAATCCTGTTTGAATTCTCAATGAATTGCTAATTGAAAGCACAGAAGCAATGCAACATTAATCAGTAATATCTAATGTGTTACTTTCTTTAATCAATCACCAGTAATGAGTATGCCTGGTCGAAATCCAAATTTACTGCTCCACTGGATATTTCACAACCTCTATTCTTCACTATCCATAGGAAAAATCAGAGTAGATGCTACACCAGAAAGTTTGCACAGGCCAACATTGCAAAAACAGCAATTTCATAGTAGCAGCAATGGTTATCGAGATTTATTTTTCAAATATGCTTATTTGCACATGCCCATGAAATGGATTGTAAGGCACGTTTTACTGATCAATCAGAATATAGCTAGGTTTGCAACAGGAGATGCTAAAGTTGTGTTACAAGTTTAACGTTTAACAAGTAAGTTAAAATTAAAATATGAATTAAGACTTAGAAAGTAAGAGATGGGTCATCATTAGTGGATAATGGTGTGCACCCATGTTATTGCCTGGGGTGAACCTAATGGCTGTAAATTGGGGATGGCTCACTGCCCAAAGCAATACAGACCCTTCTGGAGGTGTGGAAGGCTATTATTACATAGAGTTGCTCAACTAACAGGGAACACGTTTTCATAGTAAAGAAAAATGTGGGCACACACAAGTAACACGTAATGTTATTTCAATGAACATAGAACTAGTAACAAAAAACATTACTCATTTAATTGCTGTTTTGTTAGTTTACACAGATGAAGACAATTTTTTCTGTGCCGCTTGCCAGGCTGCTGCTGAGGTCAGAATGTTTGGAATGATGTCTCTAGCAGAGATTATAGAATGCACTCTGAGTATTCTTATTATCTAAGTGGAGGTCTATCATGGAATCCCTGTGCTAACATATGTGACAGTAAGATTTCACCAGCATATTATCAACATGATGTGGTCTAACTAGGAACGGCACTCATTCCTAGGAAGAGGACAGGAACACACATGCCCAGGCATAGGAAAAGGACAATGGTTCACAAGCTGGGGGGGAGAGGATCCAAGATAGCATAGGCTCAGAAATAGAACATCAATCACACAGACACAGATAGAGGACACAGACATACAAGTTAAGAAAAGGACAAACACAGGAAACCTCAGGAAATGGCTATGAGAGGCAAGTATGGGACAAAGGGAAAACGTGTCCAGACAAAAGAAAGGGGCACAACTGCACAGGCAGTCAAATAGTGCTCAGGCTCAGGAAGTCTGCTAAATTGAACAGTTTTAGGAAATAGACAAACGGAACACAGGAAGGAAACAATAGTGCATAGACTAAAGAAGATGACACATGTGCACGGGTTCAAAAAGTGGGCAAAGAGGATTGGAGTATAGCTCAATGGCAATGCACTCATTTTGGAAATAAGGCAATGCTGTGTCAGATCAGTTTAATCCCTGATCGAGTGCATAGGAGCTCGCGTATACAGCATTAAGTGTAAATAAATACATGGGGGAAAGAACCAATTGAACGATTGTTCAAAGGTTAGTCGGAGTCCCAAGAGGGAAAAGCCTCTAAGTATGGCAACAGTACCATGGTCTTTGGGAGTCGCTGTGAAAACAATCCCCCTGAGATTGGTTATGGATGGACAAGAACTCATAACTGAGCAATCTCAAGTACACACAATTCACAGGCATAACTCGCCATTGATTAGAAGGCTGCAACCAAATAAAATTATGATATTCTCAAGGGCAGAAGGGAACATGATGATATCTTGGAAATACAAGGCAATGGCACTATAACAAAAAGAAGTGTTCAAGATTCACAGGCACACTACTGCACATATAGGGGTGGTAAACTAGGAAAAGAATGACTGATATGGGCTGGTTAATACACCACTTATGAATAGGATGATCCCAAACTTGCCAAACCTGCCATCAGCTTCTCCTACATACATGCATTTGTCTACTGCTTAGCCTTTCACTACTCTAGCCACACACAACCATGCCCCTTTTTTCAATGAATGCAGTGAGAGGTCACACTAGATGTATGGCGTGTGAACTTTCTTGTGCTGGAGCCTGGCATACTTCCAGGGTCATCTTAGTAACTAATCTGCCCTTTCTATTTCCTTAGTTTATACATCCTTAAGACCCTTTGATGGTTTAATAACAGATTGGGAGGTGGCCGCTACCAAGAGATAGAGATTGATGAAAATAAGATGCAAGGATACATCATCTCGATTGACACTCACCATCTTTTTTCTCTGGCCCGAGGTGAGTGCAGAGTATTAAGAGGTTATTAAGTCTGAATCAATACCTATCACTGACACTTTTTTACCACAGAGTGTCTTGTACTCCTGCACCAGGTCCCTCCCACTAGCCTGCCATGTAAATCATATATGATCACCTTCCACACACTCAGTACTACATATGGCCAGTCTTAAATATAGAGCGATGTGCCTGGACATTTTGAGCATAGATATTATCCATTAACAACAGCCAGCATGATCCAATCAACAGATAAAGGTCAGAACATATCAACTTCCAAATGCCAATTTACAGGTAGGGTCAACATCCACATGGCTAGCAAGATCCATGGAGAAACTTTACATGCAAGTTAACATTTATGCCCGGTATGATATATGTTCAACCAAAATCTAGCAATATCTGTGTTTTGCGTCCACAATTCCAGGAATAACATGACCACCCACGTCTACATTCTGAATAAGAAGCACCACCTATTCTTCACCTGCCAATGTGGGCCCAGCTGGTCGTCCTTCGGGAGGCTTAGCAATATTCATCAACAACTCTCTAAAAGCCCACTCCAAACTCATTTTTTTATCTGAACAATTGCTGGCCATTGAACTTTGTACACAGGGTAACTCCAACATAACGCTGTTAATAATTTGCCTATACTGGAATCTGGCAAGATTTTCGATGGTGATGATTTTTCAACAACTAGACACAATCCTGGAAAAAGTCTTTCTTTCCAATCCAAACTATGTGGTAATTATAGGAGGTGACAAACTACAGATGTATTGATTCATTTAGGGTTAATCATCAAAAATGTAACTCACACGCAAACTCCACCTCCACGCGTTGAGGCAAAAGATGGGTGACTTCTTTATTGGACTGAGACATTCAAACGGCTGAAATAGAATCCAACTCTTCCAACTTAACGTGGTAACGTGGTTCTATCAATTCTTATATTGACTACTTCTGTGTGTCCATGTACCTACTAAATCTGTGGGATCCTGTAACCACACAAAATCCAGGCCTCAGTGATCATCTGATCATTAATATGACGGTGAACTTAGAGCACTCTCCATATGCAATCGCTCCTGCTCTAATGCAGTTAGAATTCAAGCGTTCTTAGATATCACTTTGATGGAGGCCAAAACTTTGCCATCAGATCACCAGGATGGTCCAGGCAACATTTCTCCTGGGAGACAGATTTGCTTGCCACAGAGAAGAATTTCTTTAAGTTAGAGGAGTGAACCAACACCTTTATTAACAAACTGATCATGCAACGTGCAAGTAAACAAATGTCTAATATCTCAAGAGACAAACACACCTAACAATTAGACGTTGCTGCTTTAAAGCATAAGAAAAATAAAGATCTGAGAGATCTAAAAGGCCTGGCTATGAATGCCTTCCAATATACAAAAATCAGAAAACAGATCTTGCTGAGCCACAAGAATAAGATTAAACAAATGAAACAAAATATGCACAATACCGACAATCAAAAGATGATCAAACACTTGTTTAAGCAAATCGATTTGGGCTATGATAAGAAATTCCACTAATGAGCCAACTGCAGCCATGAACTCCTCCATATTGGCAGAGGACTGGAAAGTTTACATTTCAAAAACGTACCAATTACCTGCAGCCTTCAACGATGTTCTGCACCTGAACTTCGATAGGTCAATAATGGGGAATTGCCATGGTCTTTGAATGACATTGAATGGGCCATCTCCAAATAGAATTTTTCAAAAGCAGCGGGCCCAGATGGGATTCCGTCCTGCGTACTTAAATCTGATCCACACTTCTCGTCCTCTATTTTCAAGGTCAAATTTGAACTTATATTCAAATCAAAGATGATGCCAAAATCTTAGTTATTTTCAATCATTATTCCTATCTACAGAAAGGGAAATCCCACTTTACCCTGCAATTACAGGCCTATTGCCCTAATGGATGCTTCCTCAAAAGTATTCTTAATCTTTAATGAACTCGAAACCCACATTCAAGACCACTACATTCTATTGCAATTTTAAATAGGTTTTCGAAAAAGAATGGGCAACAAAGAAGTCAGACTGTAGCCCAGTCTACATGACTTCCCTTGATATGAGGTCAGCTTTTGACTGCGTCATTTGTAACCATCTCTGGAATAAAATGGTACATTTTGGCATTCCTATACATTTAACTCTCATTATTTCCATGTTACATCTCAATACCAGTTACAAGTTTAGAATTAATCAGAATGGTGCACTAACCGACATAATCCCCACTTCCATAGGTGTGAAACTAGGCTGCAAATTGGCTTCCACTCTGTGTAACCTGTATCTCAGTGACCTAAATGACATCTGGTTACATGAAAACATATTCCCTATCAGACTAGGCAAACTTCAAATTCATTTGATAGCATTCACAGACGATTTAATTTTGATTGATAAAACGCCTTTTGGTTTGCAGAACAAACTGCAAATCTTCTACATTTACGCAGACAAGTATAATTTACATTAAAATCCATCCAAATCTAAGATCTTTATCTTCAGTGCAGGAAAATAATCAGGTCTTTCAAATGGTCTATCGAAGGAGTCACAATTGCATGTACAACTACAATACTTAGGTTATAATCTTTGCCTCACCTCCTCAATAGTGATGTGGAAACACTCCCTGAATCATAAATTAAGACCTCTAGTGTCACAAATGAAAATAATCTAATGAAAAGAACTGTAATTATTGTCACACCTGCAAATGACTACTACACTCTCAAGGTAGAACCAATTCTCCTGTACATCTTAGACATGTGTCTTTCAAAATTGAGTTTGTTCTTAAACATACTTCAAGGTTGAATCTGGAAGCAAACCTTCGGTCTGGCCACTTCAATACCCAATCCCATTTTGTGACATGAACTTGGGCTAAGCTCACTCGCTTCCAAAAATGAATGGAAAAAGCTGACAAACTACTCTAAAATTATTGATCTGCCATCCAACTCACTATATGTTGATCTCTTGGAAAAGCTTGATGACGCACATCCACCTTCATTTTATTAAGAAAATGCAATCTCTAATGAGCAAATTAGATGTGTCAAAGCAAGATCTTATCTCTCATCCGAGTATTATAAAAATAAAAACTTTAGGAGCTTGAATGGGCATGTACTCTTGACGTCTTGACCAATATAAGAAATATGCATGTTTCATTAAAAATAGAAGTCCTCAGAGCCCTTATGCTCTCTGTGTTGCAAGTGAAAAGGCTTGTCTATTATACATTAAGTTTGAACTCAATCAACGTCATACTCATGAAAGAATCAAACACTGGGGATTAAAGGGTGTTGCTAAACCTTCCTCTACCTGTAGATGCTGTCTTTGTAGAAATGTTCTCAAAACTTTGAAACATCTTGTCATTTCATGTTCTAATTTTCAATCTGCAAGATTTCTAGCCTGTGGGAAATATTTCACTGATGAATCAAGTTTCTCAATTATTTTTTTATGGCTCAGATGCATGTGGGGAGAAAACATCTCTCTGGTTTTATCTCTGACTCATTTATTGAAAGGAATGAATGAAGAACTCTTGAGAATGGAGAGTGCTTAGCAATCTACCCACGCATGCTGTGTGGGCATTGTCCGATTCTAAATACATAGTATTTCTTCTATGTTCATTGTTCTTCTATGATTTTAATTTCTGTGTCGCCCCGTGTAAATTAATGACATTACCCCACGATTGCCCATAATTAGTTGGAGCACCATTTTTTGACCCGTAATCAACGCATGCATTGTGGACATTATCCCATCACCTTGCGCCCATTTGAGACGCGAGTAATTTTATTTAAGAACAATGTTGCCCTAGCAACGTTTCGATGCAGCTACTCTGGCAGACACAGATACTGCTCCTCTGCGCTGGGAAGGTCTACGACCACCTTAGCACAGTAACGTATGTGCTTAACATGTGCAAGATCCTTAAAACCAACACCTTATACACAATCTTACTTACAAATGTTTAACTATCTCATATTCAGCTGAAGAAAGTCTTGCCCTCGTCTGCAGCGTGTAATCACACGAACGCCATTATCGGCCACCGGCACCATAAGCAACATTGCTTTGCTTCTATTTTACTACCTGCCACACCACACAGGTAAATTATTTCCTTCTACCATTGGACACACACGCTGAATAGCTAACTGATCTATCCCGCTTATTTTTCATCTTTTCTCCTCTTTTCTCTTTTCTTTTGGCATAATATTGAAATCTCCATCGGATGGTATGTCATTTATTTTTGTTATTTGCATGCAATGTTGTATTACATTTTTCGTGATATATGTCACATTTGTAACTTATGCTCTGTGATGTACTGTGTTGTTGTAATAACAGACTAGTACTGATGAAGGAAATACGGTTTCCGAAATGCATTGGCACACCGAGTCCATTTTACTCACAAGTTGTGGCAGCTGTTTCCTCACTAAGAACCTATTAGTGATTTTGATAAACTACCATTTGCAACACAACAACGGCTCTTTCATTGAAGGATTGATATTTGAGTTTGAGTACCCGGTCTTTTGCTGCACATGGATACTTTTACCTGTCACTATCTCAGGCAGGGACAAGTGGTGGTCATGCCGTGGCTGCATTCTCAGGCTGAACAGAACCAGAGGGAGACAGTGCAGCCAATTCCACCCTAACGCAGTACAACGTTTAGATAATCTCGTTTTCAACAGTCTGCTCAATATTTTCACAATCCCGTTGGCCAGAGGGCGGTAAATTGAAGACAACTTAAGTTGTATCCATAGTAGGGATACAATTTCTTTAAGCAAATGTTTAATTAAGTGATTCCCTTTATCAGACTTTTGAATTTCACATATACCCCGGAGAGGGAAATCCTTGCGTACTAGAATGCAGCTGCTGGTTTAGCATCTGGTTGTGTGCAAGGGCTAGCCTCATCCATCAGGAAAATGGGCAAAACACAAAAATAAGATAATGGGAATTACTGCACCTATTTAACATGTCCATGTAATTAATGTGGAGTTCCCAGAAGGGTCCAGTTGGACGGAGCAATGTGCAACGCAAAGTCCTTAGGGTGTGTTCTGTACTATAAAGGTGACAAATATTACAATTTGCCACAAATTCATTAACAACCCAGTCCTCCGAAACATCAGCTGCAATATGCTGCTTAGAAATATGCACTGGGTACTGCAGTGTCTGAAGAGCAACCACGAGCAATTCATATGGCATAACTATTTTACCTGTAATGATTTTTCTCCAAACCAAGTCAGTCAGTGAAAGTGAGCACCCCGTTTTAACCCACAGGTCCTTCTCAACCTGGAGTGCCTAACCTCCTAGTTCAATTATTTGTGTAAGCAGTAGTGCTGTGTACGGTATTGGTAACTGCAGCTTTTGAATGACCACCTCAGGATATGCAATAACATCAGGTTTCCGGAACTATGCTGTTGCTTTGGTGGCCCTGTCTGTTGCGTTATTGCTGAGTGAAACAGGGTCTGTATTTTGGGTGTGGGTGGCACACTTAACCACTGCCACTAGAGTCGGTGGGACAAGGCATACATTCATCTCTCCAACAAGGCTGCATGCTGCATGGGCGTGCAATTTGACCCCTGAAATTCCCTCCTTTTCCATCTACACCATACTAGTTGTACAGTGGAGTAACATGCTTGCAGTCGTTGTATATGGTTAGCCTTCTAATGCTTCCAGTAATACAATCAGTTCTGCTGCCTGCGCCGAATAATGTGCTGGTAACCACTTTTTAACCAGAACCTCATATTCCCCCTTCACAAGGCGCACCACTGCTGCACCGTGGTGCCTCTGTCCTGTCTCCTGATCAATAATGAATGATATATCAATGAAAAGGACCTCTCCTTCGTCAAGTGCATACTCCCTTACTTGTATTAAATCATCCTGAGGGCATTCATATGTAGTACAATCATGCACTTCCTCTCCAGGCTCAACATGTATTGCAATACATGTGGCAAGGTTTGCTGTAAGACACCCTAGTATGTGCATAGATGGTCTTGCCAAGATAACTTCATAAGCAGAAGCCCTTTGTGTAGTCAGAGTGTATTTGGATTGCTAAATAATTGCAAACACTGCATGCTCAACATATAACGCTACTGAGCAGCCCATGGTGATTGTGGAGGACTTTTCAATAGCAAATGCAGCAGCCGGTGTCTGTTCACAAAGAAATTGGCCCTGCATCACTGAGTCTAGTATGCCACTGTAGTATGCCAAGGGCTTGTGTCCCATGGATGTTAGCTGGGTCAACAGTGCTGCAGTGACCTGTCTATTGGGTTGTGAAAACAAATATTATTATTTCTTATAATCTGGAGTTTCTAGTACTGGTGCATTGCTTATGGCATTCTTGAGTTCCTGGAAGCATGTAAACATCTCTCCTGTTCACGCATTGCTTCTCTGTGCTTCCTTGAGTCCCTGCAGCAGAGGCTTTTCGTAACTAGAATAGTAGAAATTCAATGCTCTACAATAATTGCACAACCCCAAAAACCGCTGCATGTCTTTAACTGTGATTTACTGTGGTATGTTTCGTACTGCAAATGCTCTCTTTGGGGTCACTCTTTTTCGTGCAGATGATATATTCTGTCCCGAATACACCACTTCCTTCTGACAGTATTCCATTTTGTCTTTGTCTACTTTGTATACTTTCTCTGCAAGCAGTGTCAACGGTGTTACTGAATCTTCTCTATACTAGTCCTCTGTTGTGCTGCACTCTAGGAGGTCATCTACATACTGAATGATAATGCTCTGTACAACTATGTTACCCAAGTTCATGTGGAGTGCTCTATTGAAGATGCTGGGGTACTCCCAGTACTCTTGGGGAAGTCTTCTGTGCTGGAATCTTTGCCTGCGATACGTAAACAGGGTGCAATGGAATGGAGAAGAATGCAGACGGCACTCTCCATGGTTTGTTTGTGATGCCAGGCACCCAACTGAACAACACTGCCGCTTCATACATGAGCAAATCCAGGTGCAAGGGTATTCCTCTAATAGCTCCATCACTATACAATGCATGTGTTACTGATACTGGTGCGTTTTCTGAAAATAATAGCAGGACTAACACCTCTTGTGTCCCTACCTTGGTGGGTAAAGCTTCTGTAAAGGAAACCAATTTTATTTCCCCAGAGAACCCCTGTGTGTCCATTACATTTCCTGATAAGGGAAATCCCCCTTCCATTATGCATGATTTTTTTGTACCTTTGTCAACCATACAGACAAATGATTTGTTAGATATCTCCACACCTACCAGGGGTTTCTCGTCTTGGTTGGCATTGATTGTCAGACCTGTGCATGCCTGGGCTCTCTGTGGGCTGTCCTAATCTGGATAAGTGTTCAACCATGTAAAAAGGAAGTGGTCACCTCCCACCACACTCTCCCCTATATAGTGTCACTGTGTGGTGTGGCCAGACGTTCTTATCTCATGGTTGGGAAACTGACAGTTGTGTTTGCTGCTGTACATATGCTGTTTCAGCATGTGGAGCTGGGGGTTGCATTTGTTGTGGTGATACTGGCTGTTACTGATACTGTTACTGTTGCCCCTGCTGTGGCACCTGCATGGGACCCTGGCTCTACAGTGAACTCAGAAGCATTATTCCCAGTGGCAGGTGATATGTAATCAGGACTGCTGGTCCACTGGGGTAGGCATGGGGATCATACAAATACACATGTCTACTTCTAAATTCTCATGCAAAATGCCCTATTCTCCCACATGACCACCACCATCTTGGCCCTCCAAATCTTATTCCCATTCAGCCAAATCCTTATCCTCTACCTCCTTGTCTTCATTGAAACGCCCTCTACCTTGTTGGTAACCTCACTGATTGCCTCTGTTCTCTGGATAATTTTGGTTCCCTTCCAGCCAATCCAGCGCCAACCTTGTGTCCCCTTGCCCTACAGGCAGGCTCGTAAAATATAACATGCAATGTGTTCCTGACAAATGTATTACAATGTGAACAATTTAAATGATTTCCTAGCATAAAATGCAATACTTATTTAGAAGGTAGTTATAGTCAAATATGTTCCATTTCTTTATAACATATTTTGTTTTATTTATTTAATATAACAACCAATTGTGAACTTATTATCACATAATCCATCATTCAAAATAATATTTATTTCCACAAAAAAAAGGTAAGCAACACATATCACATCCTGACAACATAATCCATGCAACTGGCTAGAGTGCTGACGTTCTCTTAAAGAATAAGTGCAATGTAAAGTGTCTGTGTGCTTAAAAATATTGGATTCCATAAAATTCTGTCGATCCTGTGATTCCAGATCCTATAGTTCCCATGTAGTCGGGGTCTACGTCATTGGTGACAGTATATATGACAGTGTTTATCTATCTGCCACCCCATTCACTCAACATTTCGACAGTTTTTACTAGGTCACCACCTTCTTTAGAACTGCATATGGTCCCTGTGTGGAAACAATAAAAAAGGGCATTCAATTATTCCATACTGCATACCTAGCCCCATATAACTTTGTAACAACCAACTTCTCCATCCTATTTTCTTACCATTTACACCTGTCCCTCTATGTGGACTGTCCAAACATTTGAATGTCAAATCAAATCTACTGTGAAGGATTCCTCCGTTCGCTTCAGGTCTACGCAATCTGAAATAACACATGATGCAGGGATACTGCTAAATTGGTTGTGTGCCTTGCAGTACTGGTGTAACTCTAGTGGAAGAGAGAAACAATTTTGTACCTCAGTGATGGACTGGAGGAATGTCGATGCTCAGTGTATTGGAATATGGCTGAATTTCTGGTATATCCAACCTTGTCTACGCAAAGGTAGAACCTTGTTGGGTGTCCTGACTATTATGCTGCAACATTTGGTGCTGTGGGCTTAGGAAATCTAAGAGGGCGGAAAAGCCCACATTTGCGCCAGAATCCTGGAGAACCGTGTAGTTTTGCGTACAGCAAAATGGTCCCCTGACCTGCCACCCATCAGTGCAAAGAAAGATGGTTCTGTTCAAAACCCGTTTTTATTAATGTCAAAAATTGCTAAGATCATGGGCCCGGTACCATCAAACAAAAATCCAACTATGGTTGAGTGTTTTATTTTACTCTACTACAGATCCACATCAATGCCATGTCAAGCAAGGATCATATACTATCAAGTAAAATCCTTTCCTTTTGAAATGTATTAATTCAATACAGCTGTCAAAAATAGGTGCAGTACCGGCATTGGACACTGACCGGTGCTGGCGCTCTATAAATCCTGACAGGAGAGCTGTCTTGCAGAACTGTGCAGTGAACAGAAGGGGGTCTTATGTAATTAAAAGTTCAAAAGACATGCCTTTCCTGAGAACTCTTAACACCCCAGAGACCCACACCAGGAGGCAGGATATCACAAGGCCCTGTTAATTGAGAGGGAGGGGTTTCTCCTCCAGCCTGCAGGACCCAACACAATATACTCTTTTTCAATTGAATGGGATATGCTGATTTGGCTGTGGACTGTAAACAGAGCTCTACTTGGAAGAAGAGACATGTCATCCCTGACTCACCCAGTTCCTAAGGGCGGGCCAGACACTTTTTGTGAATTGAATTGAAGGCAAATATATGTTTTATAAAAACACTGATAACTAATTGTAACCAGATGACAGGAATGTACAATTTGGAGATCCTTAAAATGGATTATGTTACTACAATTTGAGTCTAAACTCAATTCCGTACAATGTTCTGGGACCGAACCCCGCAATGTATTCATGTTGCAGACACTGGGTTAAGCTAGAGACATGGAAATTTACTGCAATATGTGTAGAAAGGCGGTGTACATTTGTGCCATTTTTGGTAAACGTCCAATATTGGTAAACCAACTAAAAACAAAAATAAGTTGTCATTTTTTAATGCAAGCTCTTAGGAAGATCAGAGTTGAACAAGAATGTACCTTGAGTCAACTGCAATCTGTACATGTAATGTCAACCACTTGTGTATCTGGGAAATGTGTTTAGTTGTGAAAATTATTTTCTAAAGTAAAAGCAAAGGGGAGTGTTCTTTCTGTATGCCATAAAGATGACTCACGCTGACTCACTGCTCCCTTCTCAGATCAGGTCGTCAAAGAAAAATCCTTGACCTATCAAATCGTGCATGGGTTGGGCAAAGAAAGTTAGCATCCACACCCATTTTCAAAAAACATTAAAAGAGCCACTGGAAGCCGGACAGGGACATTCACTTTCTACTTTGCCGGACTTCAGACTCCAGACTTCAAATCCATCAATCTCCAGAG
Source organism: Ambystoma mexicanum (assembly GCF_040938575.1). Taxonomy (NCBI): domain Eukaryota; kingdom Metazoa; phylum Chordata; class Amphibia; order Caudata; family Ambystomatidae; genus Ambystoma; species Ambystoma mexicanum. Next base: position 1,134,674,993 of record NC_090922.1, read on the forward strand.
ACCAGAACTTTGAATCCAGACTCCAGAACTTGTAGCAGAGAGGCCTGAATCCACAAGCTGAATCCTTTTTCAGCAGGCCTCAAAATCATTTTCAAATTATTCAAACAGCTGGGCTGAGCTGTCGAATTCTGGCCTAGAACCTTGTGTCAGAAACACCCAGAAAGCACAGCTGTATCCAGAACCGCAGACCGGACCCACACAAGATCGCTGTGAGCAGAACCAGAGATCCTGACCAGACCAGACCAGAACCAGAGATCCGGAACCAGAGAACCAGTACCAGAAACCGCCCAGAAGTCCAGTCCAACCTGTTGACCAGATCCGTGCCGAAGTCGCCTTCCTTCCAAAATTAGGAGTGAGTACCCAGCTAGAACTGTGCAGAACCCATCTCTTAGCTTAAAATAATCTGATTCAAAACATTTAACCTGTCCAAAACTGCATCATAGAATCATGTGTCCCTTCTCCGATTTTAAACCTGTAAAAGTGTCATTTTACCGTTTTGAATCATTGTTTCATTTCTGAAAAACTACCGTCACGAAATCGTCTGTATCTCTTGTGCTAGGAGCGAGTTTTCATTATAAAGCTAGGATTCTAGGCTTTACAACGAACCCAGAACCGACTTCCTATTCATTATACTTTTTCCGTAATCGCGCTCGACGCACTCGGAAAAAGTGCCGCGTTTTGCTATTTGGCTCAAATTTCTTCACGTGTCAAAATAGCAGCTTCTTGCTTTCCTTTGCTGAAATTCGTTTGCAACTTGACAATCATTCATAGAGCATTGCTAAAGTGATCCTGAACACATTTGAAGTAGCTATCACACACCCTGAAGCTCTTATAGGGAATTAAAATCATTTTTAGCATATTTTTCCATTCTTTGTATACCACCTTTAAAGTACTTTGCCTGTGTTTAAAATCATCCCTGTTTCTCTAAGCTTGCTAGGGGGGAACTGAATGCGTATTGTACATTTGATTGTATTCCTGAGAACTGTGTGCTCTCTCTTCCATCTTCTATTGCATAGGGAGGGGGGGTGAATTGTCAAAAGGAAAAGTGATCACATTATCTCTTGTTGAAATCATATCAAATTATTTCTGTGTTGCATTCTGTCCCACCTTGCATTTCCTTGTACCATATAAAGCATTCCCAGCTACCTTGTCCTTTCCGTACCAACTCCTAAGTAATAAAATAAGTGTGCTAGTATAACATTATCCATTGTTGATCGACATTATACTCATAAGTGTGAAAAGTGTGATATATATCCATTATTTAATTTTTCAAATAAACCTTTTTAATTTGCAAAACAAACCTACTTCTTGGCTCAGTGGGGTCAGGGGGATTCTAAGAGAGGAGCGTTATACAAGGGTTCATCATCCAGATTATAACTTGTCATAAAAATATATAAATAAGGGCTTCCCTTGAGCAATCCCAGACAAGGCACTGACCTAGTGGGAATGCTTGATTGGAGTCATTAACAACATTTTCAAACTGGGAATATCTTTGGTGGTAAAAGTCTGAGCATAAATAATTTATTCTAAATTCCAATGCTGTTTTTTTGCAATGAATGAATCTCATATGGCCTGCATTCTTACTGCTCTACAGAGATGTGAACAGGCCTACCTTTTGAAACTATGCAGCTCTTCCACATGATGTGTGGTAGACTGTAGGTGCTGCTACATGTGTAAGTGGTGCATAGGTCCCTGGGGCTATTGCCTATATCACGTTATTCCTATTGCTAGGTAAAGCCACCCACATGTAACCCATTTGAAAAGTATAGTTCTGAATGTTGGGAACAGCTCAATATTTGGCTCTCCAAGCATCTGACCCGTTGGTCTGTAAGTCTGTAGCTTTGTTACTGCTGACATCTCTTCTTCGCAGACTACTGTGCTTGTCACGAATCTGCAGGGGAGACACAAAGAAAGCACAAGGAACTTGGTTGCTGCTTTGAATGGGGCTTCTGTTACTAAGTAACATCAACCGCTTGTATACAATTAAAAAAATATTGTAATAATTGTATGTGTGCTGTTCAGTGTCTGATTCACCTAGTTTCTGATGCAAAAGTCTTTCAATGTATATTATCTTCGTAACCATTCACTTATTTTGGCAGGCGCAGGTGATCATCTCATAGCTGCAGGGAGAGATAACAGAGACGTAAAGCACTCTGTTACTGTGTCCAGGCTACTTCCGTAGCTAACATCCTTACAGAATTAGGTTTTACTCAGAAAGTAAATACCTCCACCCATGTCAAAGGGAGAACACTCAATTGGATTGCTAGTCATAATTGCAACCTACCCATCACATCTATCTCCCCCCAAATATGGACTGATCACTACCTAATCTTCTTTGCCCTCAATACTAAAAGACCACTACACCGATATCTCCTCCCGCCTTACCTACTCTAACCAGAAACAAGAAAAATATAACAGTTGACAATATCTTACCATATATCCTACCTGATCTTAACGCTCTACCAGACTTTACAGACCCTGCCCTACTAGTGGAAGAATATAATAATGCTATGACTACCGCTCTTGAGAGTATTGCTCCACTAAAACCTAGGAATAGTAAACCCAAAAAGCATCTTAACTCTTGGTTCACACCCCATCTAAAAAACCTAAGATTACAGAAAAGAAAATATGAAACTGCCTGGAATCTACATCCTACCATAGAAAACAAAACCAATTTAATAAGCATCTCAACTCAATACAAAAAATACATCATCAGGACCAAACAAGAAACGTATAACAATAGGATTACACAAGCTAATTCTAGCATGAAGGAGCTCTTCTCCATCCTAAAAGAATTGGAAACCCCAATTGCAGTACAGGACGACTCTATTAAAGATAAAACCTGGTGCACTGACATCCAGTCGGCAATAACTAATAAAGTGGCCAACCTCCAAAATAAAATAGATCTAAAGAAAGTCTCATTATCAGTTCAAACTCAAATTCCACCAAACAAAACACAGAAGTCTAAACCCAAAGAACACATTCAATTTAACTTCTCTAAGGTCTCAGTCATTGAGGTAGAGAAAATGATTCTTGCGCTCAAACCTTCCAACTGCAAAGGTGACCAATGCCCAGCTCAACTGATCAAGGACGCTGCTAGAGATCTAGCCCTGTTCATTACCAAACTCATCAATGCCTCCTCTAGTTCAGACACGTTCCCATGTAATCTTATGGAATCTTGGATACTCCCTCTTTTGAAAAAACAAACATTAGGCACCATAATACCCACCAACTATAGGTCTATCACCACAGTGCCTTTTCTCCTAAAAATCTTAGATAAGGTAGCATACACCCAAATTCAAAACTTCCTTGAGGTGAACCTACTCTTAGGCGCTTGCCAATCTGGTTTCCGACAACAACATGGCACCCTTATCGACTTAAAGGCCCAAATAGATTCATTAAGAGATGAGGGAAAATTAACACTTCTCCTCCTACTAGACCTCTCTGCTGCCTTTGACCTGGTGGACCATGAAGTCCTGTGTAGTCACTTGGACTCAGCAGCCCACTTCTCAAAGGAAGCTATAGTCTGGATACAGTCTTTCCTTAGTGACAGGACTATGAGGGTCTTCTCCCCATCAGCCGCAGCAGACCCAATAACTATTACTTTTGGAGTGCCCCAAGGTTCATGCGTCTCGCCTACACTTTACAATATCTTCACCAAGCCACTCTTTGACATTCTCGACAATCTGGGTATCACCTAGACCAACAACTCAGACGATAACCAGATTCTCCTACCACTTACTGGGGATTATGGAGAAGATCTAGCTCTGGTGAACAGAGTCTACAGCAACGTTCAGGCATGGATGGCCAACCATGGCATATGTCTGAACGATGATAAAACAGAGCTCATCATTGGGTACCGCAGCTCGCATCTCTAAACTCAACCTTAATTACTTGGCGTTCATTATTGATGGGAATACTATCAAAGTCGCCAGAGAAGTAAATACCTTAGGTTTTTACCTAGACTCAACTTTATCTTTTACCAAGCAGGTAAACTCATTGGCTTCCTCTACGGCCTACACATGTAAATTAATACGAGCAGGAAAACAATTCCTGTCAGTTGACAGTTGCTTAATCTTATCTAGAACCCTTATCTTATCCAAACTTGATTATTGTAATGCTCTCTACATAGGGTCAAACAAACAAACTATCAACAAAATACAAGTGCTCCAAAACAATGCTCTTAGGGTGGCCTTAAGCATCCCCAGAAGAGCACACATATCTGAAATAGGAAGGAAACACAAATGGCTCTCCACTCAAGACAAAATCAATCTCAAGTCGGCCTCGCTCATCCACAAATGTTTAAATAACAAAGCCCCTTGTTACCTTCCAGAACATTTTATCAGAATCAATTCCATTAGACCACCTAGAGTAGCCAACCCCGACTGCCTACAAGTGCCAAGGTTTAAACTGTCCACCATTGGGGGGTCCAGCTTCCCAGTCAGGGCAGCACAACTGTGGAACTCCCTACCACACACACTCAGATCTGAGCAAACATTTACTAAATTCAGAAAGAACACAATCAAATGGCTCCTAGAGAAAGATATGTAACCTACATTCTACTGCACTAACCTAGCCCTGCCTGCATGTAACCTATTTTTGACATAGATCTTCTAATACTTAAATGGTGTTATTTATGACATGTCGTTCGCATACTCTACACATGTACTATACTGTAACATCTGTGACTGTACTATACTGTAACATCTGTAACTAAGCTGTAAGGTCTCTTTTTACCTGCACCCTGATACCTCTGGGTACCTGTGCACACAACAAATAAATAAAAAAACAAACAACACACTCACCCATCAACATATTCTGATTGATTTGCCCATACACATACTCATATATCCAATCCAACATGCTTATTCAATATTCAAGTCATCATTATCATGTATCGTTCCATACTTTCTCATACTATTGTGTAAGATTTATATGATGATTTTATCATTCATTTCAAATCTTTAATAAATCCCTCCAGCATGATATCCTTACTCGTTCTTCTATACACATAGTCATGCATTCACACATCTTCTTCCATGCACATTAACAGGGTCATTCATAGAATTCAGCACACAAGTGGCGCATGCGACTTTCTGCGCCAACCGCGTGCGCTAAAATCCATTTCTGCGCACAGCATATTCATGGATTTTAGCTTCCAAAACCAGCCGTGGCGCAGGGTGGCGCAGCTACCCTGCAGCAGCGCCAGTTACGCCCCCAACCCCTCCCCGTGCACCATGCACAGCGCACAAATCCCGTACATGGAGCACAGGCCCCCAAACACGAAAACACCTGTAAAACTCCCCGCGCAACCCTCCGAATACACGTACACTGCTGCATGGGGAGTCTCACACGTGATTGGAGCAGGGTATGTGTATAACTGGGTTTTGCGGGAAGTTTCACACGCGATTGGAGCGGGGTACGTGTATTTCGTGGGTGCGCTGGAAGTTTCACACGAGATTTGAGCAGGGTACGTGTATTACTGTGGTTCGCGGGAAGTTTCACATGCAATAGGCCGTGTGCGAGTGGGGTACGTGTATTACTGGGGTGCACAGGAACTTTCACATGCGATTGGAGCAGGGCACTTGTATTTCGGGGGTGCGCGGGACCTTTCACACGCGATAGGCCCTGTGCGAGTGGGGTAAGTGTATTACAGGGGTGCGCAGGAAGTTTCACACGCGATTGGCCCAGTGCGAGCGGGGTACGTGTATTACGGGGGTGCGCAGGAAGTTTCACACGCGATTGGCCCATTGCTAGCAGGGTACGTGTATTTCGGGTGTGCGCGGGAGGTTTCACAAGCGATTATGCTGTCAGAGAGGGGTACGTGTATCCAGTGGGGTGCGCGTGGAGTCCCTTACATGAGTTAGCGCTGTAGGTCCTCCCAGGTGTCCCCTCTACCCCCTCTACGGCCCCTGCAGGCAGCCCACACCACAGGGGACTACCCTGCACCCCTGGTCATGTGCCGCAGCCAGTCCTTCCACCATGTGCATGCCCCCCAGCCAGGCCACATGTCACCTTGCACTAGTGATCACCAACTCATGTCCCCCCACACCCCCACCCCCCAGCAGTCAGGGGCACCTGCCAGCAGGCCCCCACTCATGTCCCCCAGCATCCCCAACCCCCAGCAGTCAGGGGCACCTGCCAGCAGGCCCCCACTCATGTCCCCCAGCACCCCCAAACCCCAGCAGTCAGGGGCACCTGCCAGCAGTCCCCACTCATGTCCCCCATCACCCCCACCCCCCAGCAGTCAGGGGCACCCGCCAGCAGGCCTCCACTTATGTCCCACTCATGTCCCCCTGCACCCTCACCCCCAGCAGTCAGTGGCACCTGCCAGCAGGCCACCACTCATGTCCCCCAGCACCCCCACCCCCCAGCAGTCAGGGGCACCTGCCAGCAGGCCCCCACTCATGTCCCCCAGCACCCTCACCCCCCAGCAGTCAGGGGCACCTGCCAGTAGTCCCCCACTCATATCCCCCAGCACTCCCACCCCCCAGCAGTCAGGGGCACCTGCCATCAGGCCCCCACTCATGTCCTACTCATGTCCCCCAGCACCCCCACCCCCCAACAGTCAGGGGCACCTGCCAGCAGGCCCCACTCATGTCCCCCAGCACCCCCACCCCCCAGCAGTCAGGGGCACCTGCCAGTAGTCCACCACTCATGTCCCCCAGGACTCCCACCCCCCAGCAGTCAGGGGCACCTGCCAGCAGGCCCCCACTCATGTCCCACTCATGTCCCCCAGCACCCCCACCCGCCAGCAGTCAGGGGTACCTGTCAGCAGGCCCCCACTCATGTCCCCCAGCACCCCCACCCCCCAGCAGTCAGGGGCACCTGCCAGCAGGCCCCCACTCATGTGCCCCAGCACCCCCACCCCCCAGCAGTCAGGGGCACCTGCCAGCAGGCCCCCACTCATGTCCCACTCATGTCCCCCAGCACCCCCACCCGCCAGCAGTCAGGGGTACCTGCCAGCAGTCCCCCACGTATGTTCCCCAGCACCCCCAACCACCAGCAGTCAGGGACACCTGCCAGCAGGCCCCCACTCATGTCCCCACCCTACATGAAATACAGACGCACAATCATGTCCCACTTCTACACCAAAATACCACAGCATGCCACCCCATTCACGAGACGCAATGATTTCCCAATCCACCCCACACTGACATGCCTATCTCAAGACACAAACCAATAGTCAACTATGTACATCAACACATGTCCGTCTCACCCACACACTGGTTGGCATTGATTGTGTAAACCCACATTTTCACATGCATCAACCCAATGAGCGAATCCCACACATGGAACTAAAATATGAAAATGTATTATGTACAAAAAAAATCAATGACATGAAAGCATAAAGAAACAGCAAACATGAAATGAAAAGCATGTGCAAAAGATGAGTAAATAAAAAGTATAACCAATCCAAAAAAAATCCAAAAGAAAAATAGTCCAAACTCTCCCTCCAACAAAGCAAATCCAAAGGAAACGTAAAAAGAAAAATCCATTGATCCATGGTGAAATCAAATGAAAAGGTCAAAATAATCCATTGTCCAACTATGTACAATCCATTGTCAAGGGTCCATGAGTCCAACGAAAGAAATCAAACCTACCTAACACACTACCTAATAAAAAAAATATATACAAATGTGTGTGGCATAGTCCATTCAAGACAAATCAAAAAAAAAGGAAAAGGAAACCTAACTCTAAAAACTATTTACAATGGCAGCTTGCTAGTCCGACGGCTCACTTTTTGATGTCCCGGGCCAGGGCATCATCGAACTCCTGCTCAATGTCCTGGAGGCGGTCCTCTTCCATGGCCGAGGGTTCGCAGGGACAACGACATGTTCACCTCCAACTCCCTGCGAATTGCCTCGAGGCACTCGGCCCGCCTCAGTGCCCTCCGCAAGCAGTTCTCCGCCCTGACCATTGTGAGCCATGCCTCTTCCGCCCGCTGCCGCTCCACATCTATGGCGTGGCCCAACCACTGCCACACGGAAGATACTTGAAATCCTGGGTCATCCTGCCCTCTGGCCGATGCCTGCCCCTCCGATGTTGAAAGCCCCGAGCCATCATTGCTCCCACCATGTTGCTGCTGCTGCTATGCCTGTGCCTGCGCCCTGGCTCTTGCTGCCTGCACGTCCTCCTCCGGCTGGGGTGCAGTTGTCATGGTGGCCACCCCTGCGGGATGTCCGACTCCCGACTGTGGCAGGGATGCGTCCTCCACCAGCCTGGCCACTGGGTCAGAGGCAGCTCCACAGTGTTCCCAGGTGATACATGGGTGGGAAGATGGCATGGAGGACGACTGGCGTGTAGGGGGTTCAGGTGAGGAGGGGGTCGCAAGAAGGTCCAGCACATGGAGGAATCCAGCACCGGTGACCCGTCGCAGCAGGTCAACGTGGTCAAAGAGGCATCCGAGATGATGTGCAGTCTCTTCACGAAAAGATCGCAGGTCACCTTGCATGCCCCGTTGACGCAACGCTATCCCGGCCAGGACAGGCTCAACACGGTCCCGAATAGCCATGACCGCAGGGAGAGGAAGGCCAGTTGTACTGTGCTCATCCCCTCCCTGAAAATAGGTCTGGACAGGATTGCACACAGGCAACTCCGCGGCGGCCTGTGCTGCCTCCTGTCCCTGCACTGCACCACTATCACCAGTGGAATCCCCACCTCCTGACCGCATGTGTGTCCCTTCCGTGGCCTCCTCCTCCACCAAACCCCCCACCAACCTGGATGACTCCGTGCCATCTTCCTCCATTGGACCCTGTGGGGTCTCAGCTGCCCCTTCTGCTGCCGAGGAGTCCACCTCTGACCACCGCCTCTTGGACCTACCCTCGGCAGCTGCGGCCTGGGATGCGGCACCAGACTCCTCACTCCCCGACGAGATGACAATCTGGGAGGGGAGCCGGGCCTTGCATCTCCGGCTGGTGGTGCGATCCCTGCCGCTGTGCTCCACAGCACCCTCTCCACCCTTTTCATCAGTTGATGCTGCAGACAGGGAGAGATAAAACACAGAGGCACTGTACAATGGACTGATACACACATGACAGTTGCACATGAGTGGCAGTGTCAAACTTCAGACATGGCATCACACTCCACGACACACATGTCATTTCAACTCACACACATGAACATTTCTACAGCAATATTGCACCAGGCAGCACCATCCATACACAAACAACAGCATGAACAGCTGAAGGTGAGCCTGACATCACATGAAACACAGGGAGTGCACTAGACATGCACACACGCCACCACACTTACATGCATGTCTACATCTCCACCAACTGTCGCACTGATGCGATCGCCATACATGTCACATCTGGCATTCAGTACACAGTGCAGATACATGCAGCAGGAACCACCATCCATGTGTGACACCACAACCATGCCAACGTACATACACAGAAAATCAAACATGTGTGCTCCCACACCTGCATTTGCACAGTATGCTTACCAACACATACACCGTCGATGTGTCTCACACCTAAGAGGACTCACATGTGGCAGCCTCACGCCCCTGTTCAAACACATCCCTACATGGCCCTACGAAAACACATGTGCAACCTGCACACTACTGGCACACCACCACACGCACAGCGTCCAATCAGTGTGCATGTACACTTACCGCTCGACTCCAGACAGGTCTGCCTCTCAAGGACCTGGACGTGGAGCCCTGGGCATATGTGTTCCAGGACCCTCATTTGGTGGTTGGACAGGTGGCCCCGGCTCCCCCTGGCATCCGCTGCCTTCAAGAGGTGCCGGGCCTTGTTGAGGGTCCTGGACCTGAAGTCCTCCCAGCACTTCTTGACATGTTGTAAGTCGCGGACTGCCACCCCCTCCGTGTTGATGGCAGTCACGATGTCCATCCAGATCCTGGTCCGTCCTTCATTGTCGGCGCGCAAACTTCCAAAGAGGGCATCATACTGCCCCAGGACTTGCTCCACCAGGACACCAACTTCCCTGGCACTGAAGCTGGTGGCCCTCTCCCTCTCTGGCTGGGGGTTGCCAGTGGTGCCAGATGGTGTTGTGCCCAACATGGCAACCCCAGAGGCAGGAGTGGGTGGACAACTGGGTCCTGGGGCTGGGCTGTGGAGCGATGGTATCCCAGTCGGGAGTCTTCGGTTCCAGCAGGGGTGGTCACAGCAACTGCACCCCTGGCTGACGTGCAGGCAGCAAATAGCAGGGCACGTGGGCATCAGGCACTCAGGCAGCAGCAGATGGTAGGTGGGAGCATGCTCGGGTCTCTGAGGGGCAGTAATTCGGCATTCTGGGCAGGAGTGTTGTCTTCCGTGTGCTGTTGCATGGCCAGCTTGATACGGAGTGATATGGCACGTGAAAATCTTGCACGTCAGCGTGTAATTCGAGGAAAGGCTCTTCGCGCGTAAGCGCGTCAGCACACATACGCGGTTTCATTGGACCAAAGGCCCTTAGCGCGTATGCGCTTCTGTGACGTGACTCACATGGGCGTTTCCCTCGTGACGTGGGCATAGTGGTTCAGCGCGCATGAAAAAACTGCACGTCCGCGTGTGAATGCGTGTGATCCGAGGAAAGGGCCTACGCGCATAAGTGACGTTATGCGCGTGGGCGTTTCCATCAACACGGGTGCATGTTCATCGTACACGTCCAAAAACTGCACATCCGAGTGTCAGCTTGTGTAATTGGAGTGACACGTGTGAGTGACGCTTTACGTGTGGGCCGCTTCAAAAGGTACGTGTAGGAAACCATTCCCTTGTATGTGCTTTTCGTGGAGAGCGAGTGGGTGAATTCTGTACTTCTTGTCGGTTCACAAGCGATTACTTCACAGCGTTTCAAGTTACCTCTGACAGCGTTCTTGATTTTTTTTGGGCTGTTTCTCAAACAGCGTTCACTTCTTCTTTTGTCCTGTCTCCTCAGACAGTGTACAATTCTTCTTTTGGCGGGGGTGTTGTCAACGTTTTTTTCACATTATTTTTCCAGGCAGATGGTGAGACTCGCACGCATTTACCAACTGTGCTTGCCCCGTGTGTTGCGTACCCCTTCAGAGGTCATTGTAGGCTGCGTGTAACACGCATACGCTTCTTTTTGTGTTTCTGGGTGCCACAGCGTAGTGCGGGTTCATTTTCCCATGCACGTGGTCTACGAGGGGTTGCATGCACGTTACTTTTTGTTTTTGGGGTGCCTGTGCATTGCGTGACCCATCATCTTCCCCCAGGGGTCACAGACAGCCTTGCTAGAGAACTAGGGTACCCATTCCATTTAGTACCCTACCCCTTTCACCCCCAAATGCCCAGGACAATTGTTTACTGCAACTCCCATACGCACAACATCAGTGCCATGGTTGGGAGGTGACCAAGTGGTAAGGGAGGCAAAGGTGGCCGACCTCCAAAAGGTGGGCGTGGTGGGCACGGTAGGGGACGTGGCCATGATTTGCAGGGTGCCCCTAGACCCCCATGTGTGGAGGACCAATCAGGGACACCCATGCTCCCCCCCATGGTTGAGGGAAACGTGGCTGACACCATCCCAGCTCAGCCCTTGTTGGACCAGCCCATTGTGGCACCTGACCCAGCACAGGCTGACTCCCAGGCTGACTTCCAGGTCAGCAAGTCTAAGCCACGTGTGCCGGTGCAAGTTGGTGTCACCAGGCCACGTGGATCTGGAGCAGCGATGTCATCTGCTGCCCCAAGTAGGCAGGGTGGGGAGGCTGCAGGGGCAGCTTCAGCTCTATCCACCCCAGCTCTGAGTCTCCCAGCATGGACAGCGTCGGTGGCAGTCCATCAAACTGACGTTGCCCCTGCCAACATCACAATTCAGCCAATTCCTGCACCAAGACCTATGGTCATTGTGCATTCACACACTCCCAGTACCCAGTCCACCTGCGCTTCTGCCCCTACTGTCCAGAGTGGCGCAAGCCACTCAGGCTCTGCTTCACCTTTGAAGAAGAGCAAGAATGGTGCTCTGGCACTACAGGCTGAGACCCCAGACACGGCTACACAGTCAGGTATGTCAAGGAAGCCTAGCTTTAATGACCCCGAACTTGATGCACGTGTGAGTTATGTGTCGGCACATAACCGCAAAATGGTGGTGACTGCAGGGTGCACGACCACACCTGGTCAACGTAGGGCACACTGGCAGACCATTTCAGATCGCATAAATGCCCTTGGATTTGTGAGGCGCACAGCTGATGATTGCTACAAGCGGTGGAATGACCTGAAACGCAGAGCAAAGAGCAAGCTGGCCTCAATTCATGCTGCTACTCTGGTGACTGGCGGTGGGTCTCCACCAGAGGACAACAAACTCATTGAACATGAGTCTGTTGCTGGGACCATCGTCACAGAGGAACAGATCCAAGGCGTGGAGAGCTACCTGATTACGAGGCATTGTCCGGTGAGTGCCCATGCATGCATGTGTGTGTAATCCATGTGTATGTTGTTTGGGTGACGGGTTCTGATTGAGTGCCAGGTGAGGGTGTGTACTCCTGAGTGTAATGGGACACCCATGTGCTTCCTCCAATCCATTCATGTGCCTTTGATTTGGGTATGACAGTAACCCTTCTACACACAGTAGCCAATTAGCCCCACATTACTGCTGTTGCACTTGAACTATCATCTTGCAACAACATTATTCTGATTTTAATGAGTTCATTCAGGCTGATTGTTTAGATTATCCCATTTTTCATATGCTTTTTTCATCCCTAATGCCACATATGTGACATGCTTCTGTCATTGTTTACACCCCACATTGTGCCACTTTAGTTACCTGGTTATGTGAATGTTTAAACCATTCAGGGCAAGGGAATATTGGCCTGCTGAAATGTATTTTTAGGGCCTGTTTGCATGTGGAACATGAACGTTGTTTCCTGTCATGTTGAAGTGACCAACCATTGATGTGTACATCTGCCTACAATCACTGTATTATTGTACACTGGATGTGTTGCAGTGTGCGACACATGCATATTTTGCAACACTATTCTGCATTAATCTTCTCATCATGTCCATGTGACATGGATGTGTGACAGTACTCATTCACTGACATATCGCTTAGTGGTATAATTTACCATGGCTATGCTACATGACATCAGTGTGCTGGCATGTGTCATGTATGTGTATTGGACATGCCACTCACAGGCTGATGTGTGATGCCAGTGCTACACGACATGCTGCAAATGTGCTGCTTTTCCTTCTCTGTGTCCTCATTGTTTGCCTTTTTGACTGCCCTTCCGAATCATTGACAGTGCATGCATGCCAGGGTTATGGTCAAGTGGGTACAGGATCTCTGTCTTGTCAGGCCTATGTGTGTGCTATGGTGCTCATGCCTGTTTCCATTTCTTGTGTTTCATGTGTTTGCAGGTGACGACGCACTTGATTTTGGTGAGGTTCAGGAGATGGTGCAGACCCAGGAGGATTCTCAGACACGACCATGCACCAGTGGGGGACGTGGTGTGGTGGTGGGTGAAAACACTTTGATACTGCAGACCATACTGTCGAGGGGTGCCTCTGGGTGCAGCTCCCCAGACTTCTATTCAGGTGCTGAATCGGATGATGAGACTTATGTGCTGTCGCAGGTCAGTGCTTCTGGCAGGGATTCTGTTCTGTCCAACCCACCTGGACCAGGGGTAGAACCCTCTATGGGGATGTCAGTGTTGGTAGGTCTGCCTTTGGCGGTTACGGATGCAGGGTCACACTCCACAGCATCTGATCCTGTTCCTGGGCCAGCAGATCAGAGGGGGAATGCAGTCCTGCAGCCTCAGGCAGTGCAGCACAGCAAGGTGCAAATCGGCTTGCCCCAAACAGGTGTGGTGCCCGCCGACGCAGTGGCCGTGCGCCACCAGGCAATACTCTATGGGAAAACTCCATGTACGGTATGGCAACCCAACAGGCAGCATCAGTAGAAATGATGGTTCAGGCAATGGAGAGGGTGGCCACTTCCATTATCCCCCCTGAAAGGCAGATGGAGCAACAACAGCAGGCAACAGACTCCATTTGCCAATCACACAAGGAAGACATGTTGGCGTCCAACAGGGACCGACGGGCGGCACTGGAGACTCTGCATGAATCCATATCAATAGAGTCACAGGGCCACAGGGAAGCCCTGAGGGTGGAACTCCATAACCTCAGGCAGAGTCTGCTTGAACTTGAGGCTTCCTGAAATATTAGGGCAGAACAGCAGCTGGAGCAGCTCACACGTTCGCTCTCAGCTGAGCTGCAGGCAACACGTGAGGAGATCCAGGCATCCCACGAGGCCATGCGCGCAGAAGTGCAGGCAACCCATGACTACTGAACCCCACATGAAATGCGCCATGATTAACGCCAGGTCCATCAATGCCCACGCCCTAGACATATATGACCTCCTAACCTCCCACAACCTAGATCTACTCATGATCTCAGAAACATGGCTACATGATGCCTCCGGCCCGGCACTATCCCTCGCCCTACCCCCTGGCTATTCCATAACTAGACAAGACCGCCTCTCCAAAGGTGGAGGTGTAGCAATTATTGCCAGAGACTCGCTCTCTATCAGAAAGATAGAGAAATCCCTGACCAACAACAACTGCGACTACCTCCAAGTTAAAATAACCCACTCTCCCCATTGCACCATTACTGTGCACACCATTTACCGCCCCCCAGGCCCAACAGGAGACTTCCAAGCCTCTCTCATCCACCTCCTCTCTGACAACCTCAAAAAACAGTCTAAAGCCATTTTCCTCGGGGACGTCAATCTAGGGCTCCGGGATAGTAAGGACGTAGCAGCCAAATCCCTTGACTCTGCCCTCAATGCTCTAGGCTACAAGAACACCATCCTTAGCCCTACTCACACTCAAGGCAGAACGCTTGACTGGATGGCACAGCATAACTGCCCACTCATCATTACAGGTAACAATCCCACCCCGTGGTCTGACCACCACATCATCACCTTTAGCATCCTCACCACTAGCTCCCCTGCTGCCCCCTTGCCCCAACCGCTCCCTCCTTGCCTCACCAGAAGCTCCCGCCAGCTCACCAAGGAGAGGCTACTGCCCTTCCTCCAAGGCCCAGCCTTCAGACCACCTTTTTCATCAGACCCAGAAACACTCGCAACAACCTATGATACTGCCATTAAAGCAGCTATCAACTCCATTGCCCCTCTCAAACCACGCAAATCCAAACCCACTACCCATTCCAACTCTTGGTTCACACCTGAGCTCCTCACACTCCGTAACGAGAAAAAAGCTGCACTCACACAGTGGCAAACGTCCCACTCTGAAAAAGACAAGATGTTCTTTAAAGCCCTATCCACCAAATACAAAAAGGCAATCACCCAAGCAAAGGCCAAATCCTTTGAATCCAGAATCTCGGAAGCCCAATCTAGCACCAAAGAAATCTTCGCCATTTTCAGAGAGCTCGAGACACCCACTCCCGCCCCCCAGAATCTCACCAAAGACAAAGACTGGTGTGACAAAATACAAACGGCCATGCAAACCAAATTAAGCCTCCTCAAAAGCAAAATACTAGCCACTAAACAAGCCCTACCCAGTAGCCATATCCCTATCCCGTCACACGCCACGGATCCCCCCTACCCTTCTCCTTCAAACCCATCCAAGAAAAAGACATCATCAACATTATGAGGAACATCAAGCCCTCTAACTGTAAAGGTGATGCATGCCCAGCCTCCATTATCAAAGACTGCACGGAAGCGCTAGCGCCCTTCCTAACAGCCTTCGTTAATGCCTCCTTTACCACAGGGAAAGTCCCCGCCTCCCTCAAGGAAGCTTGGGTCCGACATCTCTTGAAAAAACCAACTCTCGATCCCACCTCCCCCAACAACTACAGACCTATCACCACTGTCCCATTCCTCCTCAAAATATTGGACAAAGCAGCCTACTTGCAGGTCCAGCATTTCATTGAAGAGAACAAACTCCTTGGACTCCGCCAATCTGGCTTCCGCCCTAGACACGGGACCGAAACCGCCCTACTTGACTTGAAGAACCAAATGGACGATGCTAGAGACATGGGTAAACCAGCACTTCTCCTACTCCTTGACCTATCCGCGGCATTTGACCTCGTGGATCATGGCGTCCTTTGCCACCACCTTTCCTCCACCGCCAAATTCTCCCCAGAGGCCACATCTTGGATCACCTCCTTCTTACAAGACAGAACTATGCAAGTATTCTCTGACCTAGCCGCCGCATCCCCAACTACTATACTTTGTAGTGTACCCCAAGGCTCCTGTCTCTCCCCCACCCTATACAACATCTTCACACGACCCCTCTTCCTCATCCTCGACGCTATGGGCATCTCATACACCAACTACGCCGACGACACCCAGATCCTCCTCACTCTCACAGGTATCTATGACACCGACTCCCTGACCCTCAACAACCTCTACAACACCATCCAAGCCTGGATGGCCGACAACGGACTATGCCTCAACTCTGACAAGACGGAACTCCTCCTGGTAGGTTCCCCCGACATGCTAAAAAACCTAGATGTCCAATTTAGCCACTTCACCATTGACTCCATTAAAATCACGGTCTCCGATTCTGTCAAAACTCTGGGAGTCTACCTGGACTCCAGCCTATCCATGGATAGACAAGTCAACGCAATAGCATCCGCAGCTGCATATCATGCTAAACTTATCAACGCAATCAGGCCCTTTCTATCCAAAGAGAACTGCACCAACATAGCCAGAGCCATCACCGGCTCCAGGCTAGACTACTGCAATGTACTCTTTCTTGGAACCTCCAACAAAAACTTAGCGAGACTACAAGTAATACAGAACAATGCTCTCCGGGCAGCCCAAGGCATTGCTAAAAGAGAACACATTTCTGAAGCCAGGAAACTAGCCCACTGGCTCCCAATAAAGGAAAGGATCGTATTCAAAGCCCTGACACTGACCCACAAGTGCATTCACTTCACTGCTCCTGCCTACCTTTCTCAAAGGTTTCACCCTGTCTCCACCACCAGGCCAACTAGATCCCTGTACACCAACATGCTCTCTGTGCCACTAGTGAAAAGAGTAAAAGCGGGTGGGTCCAGCTTCCCCTACCTCGCGCCCAGCCTCTGGAATGCCCTACCTCCCACCATCCGTGGCGAGGACTCCCTCACCACCTTCCGCAAAACACTGAAAACTACCCTCTTCACATAAGGACCGACACGTCAGCACAAATACTTATCATTTAGGTTTGTAATTATAGCCCAAATGCTATATTTGTAACAACAGTATGATTTCCTGTACTACTCATAATATGTCAACAATCGCTATCATATGTACCATGTAACTAAGTTATTGCAAGTAACAGCGCCTCAATGCCCCTGGGCTGCTTGCGCGCTATATAAATTTAAATAAATAAATAAATAAATAAATAAACATGCTGCATGGGGATCTATGCACTTTAATCCTCCAGAATCAGACCTTCCAGACCTGCATGCTTGCTGCCATGGAGGACCATACCAGGGCTTTGCGTGGGCTGCCTCCCATAGTGCCACCACCTCCTGATGCAGCAGCAGAGGGTGAAGAGACCGACAGCAGTTCTCCCACAATGGCATAGCCGTGCAGGCCATGAGCCCATGGAGGTATTTTTTTTCGCAACATCCACGCAGGTGGGTGTTGGTGTGCACCCTGTCCTCGAACCTCCTGGGTGCCCTCCCTCTGACCCCCACATGGCCATTTGTTTTTCTTTTTTTTTTTTTTACAGTATGTTCCCGTGGGCATCCACTGTATTCCGGCTGGGCACATGCAGGCTTGTCCTGAGTTTGGGTTAGATGCTTGGGATTGTGACACATACACCCCTCCTGCTTCCCGTTTCCATGGGCTTGCAAAGGGTGTGACCAAGTGACAGTGACTTGCACAGTGACATTGGGCTCCCATGAGCTGTGTGGACAGTCTGTAGTCAATACTGTGTCTACATCCCTAGTGGGTATTGTTGTTGTATTGTACACTGCATGGTGTATTGATATGTGCGTGTGCATCCATGTCTTCCTCCTAATTTGCAGGTTCCTTCCCCATGTCGTAGGGAATACAATGGAGAGAGCCCAAATTCCACAAGTGTGGAGTCCTATCTTGTTGTTGGGACTTAAAACTACACAAGACTCGAACAGTTAGGACTTGGTCCTTTATCAACAGTTATCCATTTGTCTGAATGCCATCAATTAGCCCTATGTCTATTTCTTTAGTTTTGTGGGTTAATTTACACATTGCACAGTTAGTGCATAGGTAATGTCCACTTATAGGTTTTAGTCCCCAGGTTTCGGTAAGGCTCAAGGTTTTGATTGGTTTTTCTTTAAGTTTGTTGCTGCTCAGTACCCGGCTCGTTTATTATGTGGTGTATTTCGAGTTTCAAGGCTCTTACTTCCAACAAATAGAAGGGACAGCAATGGGGGCTACGATGGCCCCGAGCCTAGCCAACCTTTTTGTAGAATTCTTCGAGAAAAAACACCTGTACACAACAAATCCTTTTGAAGCACATATTCATTCATGGGTGAGGTATATTGATGACGTCCTGTTAATTTGGGCGGGAACAGTAGAAAAAGCAGAGCCATTCTTAATCTGGTTAAACAATTGTAATCCACATCTACAATTTACCATGAACATTCAAAAAACTTCTATCGACTTTCTAGACCTCACTATTTTCCATGAGAATGGGCGCCTATTGGTCAAACCCTACCATAAAAAGACAGAAAAAAATTCACTATTACAGTACTCCAGCCATCACGTAAAACACTTGAGAGATAACCTTCCATATGGCCAATTTTTAAGACTCAAAAGAAATAGTAGCCAAAATGCAGACTTTGAAACAGAAGCAAAACATCTAACAGCCAAATTAAAACAGAGAGGATACCCTAAAAAACTGATTAAAAAGTCAGCCAAAAGAGCGGCGAATAACAACAGGGAAGCCCTCCTAGAAGTAAAAATTAAACAACCTCAACAAGACATGCTAGTATGTGTCAATACTTTCTCAAATTTGAGTCTGAAAATCAGTCAAATAGTCAAAACCCAATGGAAAATCTTTGAGAAGAGTGAAATAGGGATTCCAGCTCCTCTTTTTGCATACAGAAAATCCAAGACAATTGGGAACAGAGTGAGCAGCAACAAACTTAAAGAAAAACCAATCAAAACCTTGAGCCTTACCGAAACCTGGGGACTAAAACCTATAAGTGGACATTACCCATGCACTAACTGTGCAATGTGTAAATTAACCCACAAAACCAAAGAAATAGACATAGGGCTATCCACCCCTTGGAAACAAAAACTAATGACTAACTGCAACTCTGAATATGTAGTATACATGATTACATGTCCGTGTAATAAACACTACATAGGGAAAACAAACCGGAAGGTTAAAACCAGGATGCACGAACATAAAAGTTGTTTGAAAAATAAAGTCATCAATGCTCCTCTAGTAAAATATTTTGGAGAAGCACAACACGGTTATGAAAATTTCAGCTGGTCCGTTTTATTAATGGTACAAGTGAGAGATCATAATACAAAAAGCAGAATTCTGCTTGAAAAAGAACAGAGATTCATTTTTATAACAAAAAGTGATAAAATAGGACTCAATGAGTCTATAGATTGGTTAAAAATCTGACCGTCTCAATTTATAATAATTTTTCGTCTGTCAGTGGCAGGGTTAGAGGATTAAAAAAACTAGAGGTGCTTTAATTATAACAACATTAAAAAAGGACAACTAGAGAGCTATATTTAGATCTCCTAAAATGGCGGCCGAAACGTAGACACTAACCACAACAAGTGCGAGCTCCTATGAAGTAGGATCGTGCAGAAGGAGCCAATTGCGGCTCCTACAATACACCAGCTCACAGGGATACCATTTCACCCCTCAGCGGCACCATTGGGTATATCAAGAGATCAAGTAAGAGGTAAATCACTACACACGCAGTAACCCGCTCTGAATACTGAGCTAAATAGAAGTAAGATATAACACAGCATTTGATTTGCTAAATTTTAGCTTGAGAACAGCTGTAGAAGGGTTGAACTGCAGCCTTTTTCGATCTGTTAGCAGTAACAGAAAACAGGAATCCCTTTATAACTAATGGACATACTCCCTGTGGTTTGTTTTCAGAAACCACCTGTAGAAGCCGCAAGACAGAAGCTAGAAAACTATAAGCACATCCGCAAAACCCAGCGGCAAGGAAAACCACGAAGAGAGCTTTTTGGACTAAACCTAATGGTAAGCGGACAACACGCGTCCTTTTCTAAGAGTTTATGCACAATGGAAATGCCACTAAGGTTTCGCCACAATGTTTAGAAATCTATATAAACGAGTACCGATCACTACTGAAAGGATACCACACCTCTTTTAACTAAATGACCCCGCAAAGGAACTACAACCACCAGAATGCATTGCGTTTTTTAACCTGAAGGCTGTAAGAAACTTTCTTGCAAATAAAACATTTATTTGTTTGCAGATTCTGTAGGAAGATCCTTCCTCATAAAAAAATAACGCCCAACCTATGTGGACAAATTTTCACCTGCTAATCAAGAAAGCCTGCACACTAAGAAGACCAGGTAACCAATAGGACCCTGTAGTCTTCTTTGACACTTTTAAAGATGTCGGAAGAAACATAAATTGATTCTTTTTTATCGTTTCTTTATCAACAGTTACTATCATCTCTAAGAGAAGGCCAGAGGATTCCTAACTTGGCCAAAGCCCACTTGTAACCCCTCACATTGACCACTCCTGAAGAAAGTCCCAAGACCCACACAGAGGACTGAAACATGTCGAGAATTTTTTTGTCAGTCTAATTAATTAAACTGTCTGAGTGAATTGAATATTCCAGTGAAGGGATGTTCTAATTCTAATAATGGAATAGAATTAGAATAGAAGAATAGAAAAGATAATGATGAATCATAATCGTAACTCTGATCTAGAAGAACTACACAACAGGGATTTAATTAGAGATCAGTAACATCAGTATCTCTAAGATTTCTTAGAATTGATTGTACATTATGTTTGTCTTTGTTAATACGATACATATGTATCTTTTTAGAGGGTTTAATCATGTATTTTAGACAATTTTGTAATTTCTATTAAAATTTGTACTTTTTGAACTAATTGATGTCCTTCCTCATGTCTTCACAAGGCCGTCTCCTTTGCACATGGAGTTCATGTTGTATGCAGTACACTGACACATTTGCGTGGCAGCAACACTCTACAGTTGGAAGGGTTCGATGTGCTGGCTTATTCAGGTTGTAAGACTACCACTACATTGACTTAGTACTGTCATGTTTTGCAATGTTTTATGGTGTGTTGCTGTATTGTGTTGGTGGTAAGTATTTGTTCATGTGTGCTGTTTGTTATTGATTACTGGGTGCATATTGTCTGTGGACAGTTTCCATTTGGGACAGTGCACTTTGTGACACTTGTGTCAGGTCTTGTGCATTGCTTTGTTTGCTTTCACATTGCATGACATGTCATGGTGTGTTGGGTGGCGGAGCTGGGAAGGGGTTGTGTGACATGGCACTATTTTCATGTTGTATTTTGCAAGGGGGTAGTCATTCATGCAGCATAAATGTGTGTTTTTTTGTGACACAGCATTGGTTGTCTTTCGGCAGGTAGGGATGCACACAATGTAACACTTCCAGGTGACCAATCTCAGGCTGGTATGGTTGTGACAGTTGACTGTGCCTTATGTCATCATCATTGATTATCAGCTGGTATGTGCCAAGGCTGTGTGCACTCCACAGGGGTGTGATTTTAGGTGAAGTAATTAGCCACCAGCTCCGTACGGGCTGCCTCACCACGTGCCCTTTCCCCTCCCATATGCAGTGGCCGTGCTTGGGGTTGGGGATGTGGGGGCACCACCATGTCCACGGGCAGGCCCCGGTGTGTTGCAACGTTGTGCAGGACACATGCTGCCACTATGATCCTGCACACTACTGGGGGCGCGTATAGCAGCTGCCCACCAGAGCGGTCAAGGGAGCGAAAGCTCCTTGAGCACTTCGAATGTGCGCTCCACTATGCCCTGGGTTGCAATATGGGCTGTGTTGTATCTTACCTCGGGTGGTGTGGTGGGGTTCCGAATTGGCACCATCATGTGGGTGCTCAGAGGGTAGGCACTGTCCCCTGGGGAGGTGATGATGGGTATCATTAGTGGGATTGTGACATTACTGAGTATTTGACATGCATGCATGTGCTGGGGCATTTATACTCACCAAGCAGCCATGTATCACCATGCCGCCCAGCTTCTAGGTGCCGGTTTAGGGTTGACATTCTGTAAATGGAAATATCATGGGTGGACCCTGGATAGTTGGCATATACTGAGGTGATGATTCCCTTGGCATCACATACTACCTGCACGTTGATGGAATGCCAGTGTTTGCGGTTTCTGCAGATGTGCTCAGTTGCCCTGGGAGGACGTAGAGCCACATGGGTGCAGTCAATGGCACCTAGCACTTTGGGGAAGTGTGCCACCCCATAAAAATCCTGGACGACAGCCTGCCTTTCTGCAGGTGTTCTGGGCAGGTATATGTGCCTGCGGACTGATGGGCGTGCAGTCATGATGGCCAACACCTGGTGCAGGCAGCGTGACTGCGTGGCCTGTGAGACCTCCCCCCACTATGGCAGTTTCTGCTGGAATGAACCAGTGGCCAAGAAGTGCAGTACATTGAGCACATTTTCCAAGGGGCTCAGTGGATGGGAGCACAGGGTGGGTGATATGAGGTCATCCTCCCACTCACTCACCAGGTCGAGTATTATGTGAGGTGAAAACCTGTACCTCCCATTCACCTGGTCATAAGGCATCCCAAAAAGGCTCATTCTGGGTGTAAAAATTCTGGCCCTGACTATCCTCCTCCTCCTGCGGTATCCCACGACCACTGCTGCGAGGAACGGTATATTCATCTTGGCGTCTGCGCTTGTTTGTTATTTACGCGCACATTTATGCTGCCTGTGTCCATGTACGCCTGCTTCCTGCTGGCATACGTGTTTCCGGATTAGCGCGTCTTTTTTGGTGTACGCATTGGCCCCGTATGATTCCATGAATACGTGTTGTAGACGCACGTGTGGGCGTTCCGCGCATTTGGCTCCTGTACTTCCCCCGTGACGCCCACATTTTCACGCATTGTTCCCCATTCTGCGTGTTACGCCCCCTGTTCCGCCTACTTTAGTTGTGTGCGCTGCGCTATGGGCGCTTTCGCTGTGCACATAGCGCACGCTGTTTGGAGACATGTGCACCAGCATGCGCCACGCAGGATTTTAGCGCACATCCAGGGATTGACACGCGCACGGGCTTCCATGAATCACTATGCGTGGGTTTCGCTGCGATTTTCACATTTGCGCTGCGATTCGCACGCTTTCGCACGCTTGCGCAGGAATTTTCAGCGCACATTCATTCCATGAATCGGCCTCTTAATTATAAATCCAAACATTAGTATTAATGTATCCACGTTGCTCTCTTCTCTCTGTCTGCTTCCCTCTTGATGCATCCACTGAAGTACCCCACCAATTCCTCCACTCCCGTTCACTTACTTTCTAATGTTTTAATGTACATTTCCTTTGTTTTTCGGTACTGAATATTAGATAATTAGTGGTTTCTCATGCATTCTCTGTGATCTTTACTTTAATGCTGGACTGGAAGTTGCTTGTTTATCTAATCATCTTCGCCTCCTGTTTCATAATCTCATGTCACTTTCTTTCTTCTGTTTGATTAACTTTGTGTGTTGCTCTTCAGATTTCTTTTTCCTTTTTACATTCTAAATTGGAAAAGAAATGCCCCTTGTCTTTGTGGTGAATATCTTGGCCATCATCAGTCCAAGTGTGGTGGAGCTCATGGTCCCATTGTGTTCATACGTTTAGAAGAATTGACCTTATATACCTTACCTCTCGATACTTGCAATGTCTTTTATTTTTTTGTCCAGGGGGCTGTTTCCTAATCTTATAGCCAATTTTATGATCCATCAGTGCATTCAAACATCTATATCATCTTACATCTCCTCATAATATGCTCAAAGATTCTGGTGGTGCAATCTGATTGTAAACACAAAAGTTGTAAAATAGTCTTTATTGCCCTCTTATTGTGAAGCTATTATGAACGCTTTTCCTCTTTGTGTGATTTTAAACCCTTTAAATTCGTTAGAGTCCATGAATGTTCTGAAGATGTAGTCAATGGCTGTTGCATGTGTCTAACCTGCTAGGGTATGGCAGTATTTGGGTGGTTTATGAATTTGTGAGCATTTAGCATTTAGCTCATATCATCATTTGACATTTGTTTGTCTATTTCATTGAAGGTATGTTTTACGGATCTACGTGATCTGACCGTGGCTGATTTTCCAGCAGCTAGAAAGTTTGCATGCAAAATGTGCGAACCACAAAAGGTTTGCACATTTCTCATGCGAACACACGTTAAAAACCCCTACATACTCACACGCCCACCCACGCCCACAACATACCCACGCCCATAACACACCCACGACAACCCCCAACCCACACCCCCAACATAAACAAACCCTACTTACCTTTTTCTTCACACTTCTGTGATCGGGAACCGGTCCCGCAGGGACCTTTTCTTTTTTTTTTTTTGGGTGTGCTGCAGTGGCGTCCCCTGCAATACCCCGTTCACTACACTTTAGAGCCCGCATTTTTTTCGAGATTTTTTTGGGTGTGCTGTGGGGGTGTCCCCCGCAACACCCCGCTCACTATACTCAAAAATATAGTGAGAGGGGTGTTGCGGGGGATACCCCCGCAGCCGCCGTAGTCGTTTTTTTAATATACTTTTGGTGTTCGAACCTTTGGTGGTAGCATTTTTTGGGGGTTTTGTACATGACAATCTGTTTTTTGCATGTACGTCTGTTTTTAAATCACACCTTGCCATGATCTCTTGATAACACTAATATTCTGTGCTCCTGGAATATGAGGGGTTTCTCTCACCTTTTTGATGCAGATGGTCTTTGGTCATATATGGACTTCTTTGCAGTTATTGTACTACAGGAAACGTGGCTTACAGAGAGAACCCACTTAGATGGCTACACTACATTGCAGCAATTAGCCACAAAAGGTCCATTAGGGCATCCTAAAGGTGACCTTCTTATTTCAGCTATTTCAGCTAGGCAGCCTTGATCATTATCTGAATTGCCTGGATCGTCATCTATGGTGCAAGCTGTCAAAATGTCTTGTGCACAGGCAAACCTAGTGCTAATTAATGTCTATGACCCCCCCCCCCCCTAATGGAATATCCACTGACAGAAATGTCTTAACAGTGAAACACATCCTTGATGTTAATACCCAAAATCTCCCAGTATGGTTCCTGGGTGATGATTCTAATGCTGATATTGACATTTGGGATATTGAGCTTAATGGGACCTCTGAATCTACACCTATAACGAAAATCGCGAATAATCGTCAAGGCAAAGCATGGGCAAATGTGTTGGAAGCATATGGTTTTGTTAGCCTAAATGGCCTTTGTTCAGGAAATGCAGATAAGGCCTATACACGGGTCAGTGGGAAGAGTGCTTCAACCATTGACATTGTCTTTGTTAACTGAGTAGGTTTGACTCTGCTTCAGGACTTGTCAACATTACCTCGAGAAGAAAGTGATCATCTGCCTTTATGTGTTCTCTTTAAGCCTTTATGATTTAAATGGTGACATATTTATTAATGAAGGGGTGAACCACATTCATTGGACCCACATAATCTGGATAAAAGTGCTTCGGATAGCCTTTTACCAGTCGTTATACAACATTAGTACCTGAGGCGTCAATGCCACAGGATACACTTAATGTGGATTGGCTCAATTCCGAGCCATATCACAGTGTAATCCTGTGTACGCATTTGCGTGCATCGCGTGCCGTGTCGAGAGTAGCTTCCTCACTCACCTCTCCATTCATTACTACGGATCGACTGGGCCCAAAATGAAGCAATATGCGTGTTCTAGTCTGTCTGAAAAAAGTAAAACTGCCATTAGTATCCCAGGGATAACAACCCCAGAATCCTAATGGCAATAATCCCCTTTGCTGGTGGGCCATTGCCGTTAAGGCCCTCGCTACGCTCAGGCCCATAACTATGGGCCCCGGGGGGCATTACCTTAGGCGGTAATGGCCCGTCGGCTCAGAGTTTATTGCCACAGTACTCCATGTCCTGTAATACTTTACTACCTAACATAACAGAGATATTTGCATCTATGATCATCAGTATTAAAGACCTAATTACAAAACAAAGAAATGATAAAAGTCCATATGAGCTGAGTAATAACATGTGGAAAAAGCGATTTAATCATGATCCCAGGATCATGGCAGCCAAGAAACAATTACGGACTGATCTTTCTGCTTAAATATATCCAATACTTGGTATTTATAGTTCTGATGAAATCACTAAAGAGATCAAACCTGCAAAAAATAGATATAGGCAATGGTTGAGAGAACAGAAATTCCGGTGTGAAAGAGAGAGATGGCAACACATTGCGCTGCTTGCCACCACTGGATATAACACTGACATTTGGCATGAATTGAGAGGGCCAGAAAAAGTGACTTTCCTTTTAACTGTGTCTCTGGCTCAGCCTGGGTTGAACACATAAAATGTACTTTGGAGGGCAGTATCCCTGTAGACGAGGTGATGGCAATCCCCCATTCCGTGTGGAATTGTAAGGCGTTGATTCACGACATTACCATAATTATAGAGCACTTAAATAAGTCCTTTGCCGCTGGCCCATATGGCATGTGCAATGGCCTGCTTAAACTGTTTCCGAATCTGTGGGCTTACGCTTTGCATCTACTCTTCCTAGATATTGGTATATCTGGTAAACTTCCTACTACTTGTAGTGAGAGTCATATCTTACCTATTTACAAGAAAGGCCCCTGGAATATGCCTGCTAACTATCGTATGCTGGCCATGCTGAACATTCTGGTAAAAATGTTTGCAAAAATATTATTGGCTGAACTGAATGTATGGATAGATGAGAATAACATCTTGAGCCCTAATCAGTCTGGTTTTAGAAACAAAACTTCTACATCACATAACACTCTCATTTTGGTATCCACTGTTGAATATACTTGGTTTAGAAGAGAGACTGGAGTTTATTCTGTATTTAAAGATTTCAGCTCTGCTTTTGACTTTGTGATGCACAACTTATTATGGTGAAAATTGGCGGCTTGGAAGATCCCCCTTGGGCTACTTAAAATGTTCATGCTGCTACACATTGATACCAGTGTCAGAGTGCGCTTAGATGGCATTGATAGATTGTCTGTACCTATATCGACTGGGAGAGGCGTGAAGCAGGGTTGTATCATTCCAGCCACCCTGTTTAACCTCTACTTAGCAGACCTGAATCTGGCATTTAGTAATATAAATAACTGCCCTGTTAAAGTTGGCTCACAACTTATCAGCTGGCTTGCCTATGCTGATGACCTCCTATTGCTTGACCACACTCCCAAAGGTTTGCAATCCACGATTAATGCACTTGGCGACTTTGCGCAAAAGAATGGTCTGACAGTAAACATCGATAAAAGTAAGATTACGGTGTTCTGTGGTAAATCTAAACTGAAACCAAAAACGACCTGGGTAATGGATGGTACTTTATTTGAATGCCTATAATCTTATAAATATCTAGGTCTTTATTTTGAGGACTCTCTAAAGTGGAATACACACTAGAATAAAACTAGAGCCAAATGTGTGTTAATGGTAAACATCATAAGTGCATTTATCGGGAAAAGGGGGGGCTACTCAGCTCACACCATCTTGCTGTGATATACCTAAAACATGTTGACATTTTTGACGTATGGTATTGAGATATGGGGGCACACATTTAGTAAAAACTAATTAAATTTAAGGTGAAAATTCAGCACAGAGTGTTTCGATTGCAACAAACGTTATCTGTTGAATACATATGTATCGAATTCGATCTGACTGAGCTTCTGTCTGTTTTCATGTCCAGAGCAGTCATGTGTTTTGCCAATTTGCTTTGTCTTAACAATGGCACTATAATAGTAAATTATGCTCAGGCCTTTGGGTGTCTTGATAACCATAATATGCTGGGGTAAAATACTGAATATAAATGGCTGTATGGCAGTGAGTATCCACTTGGATCTAGCCCTATCCATGCGATTAAAGGTTGGCTAAAGCAGAAGCTGGCTACCTTCAGCTATGACTATCACATTGTACAGCTCTCACCTAAGAAAAATAGTGGCCTGTTTGTCGAATGTTAAACTAACTGCTATAGTAATCCTAAATATAAGACTGCCTTTCTGAGTGGTGGTATTATTGGCAGTCCCTACTGCTCAAATTTAATGTCTGTGATGTTTTAGAAAGAACGGGTGGTAAAAATGGAATCCCCCGTTCTGAACGTCTGTGTCGACTTTGCCTTGACAATGTATTGGAATCTTTGGAACATGTCATTGCTGTACGATCCTTGCTCCTATAAGTTTGATCAAATCATATAATAATCAAGTGGATTGCTCTGACAGTTTTCAAATTTCGTCTATATTTATGGAGTCCGATGATTTTCATTTTATATATTTTATGGTAAAATGTTATTAGACATGCAAAAAGATTTTAGATCTTTTATGAATTGAAGGATTTTAGAGTTTTTTTTAAATGATATTAGTTATGGTTGTTGATTATTTTTACTCTTGTAGCATTCATGCTCAAATATCGATGTTTTTATCTGTAAGCGTAAATGTGTTTGAAATATTGTCTTTTTTTCTTTTTTGTATATACAAAGCTGTACAGCTGCAAGTATATTAAATAAATAAATCCATAAATACATAAATTAACCATAATAGAATTGTGGCTGGTAAAAAAAAAGAAATGTTCCACCTTCAATATTTACGAAGCCAGAATTATTGGCTTTTCTGATGACTGTTTCTTCTATTTCTCTCTTGATGATATTATTGTGTGCTTTGATTTTGTTTGATATCAGTAGTGTAGTGTTCTGTTTCCCCGTTATGGAAGCAAAAGTGACACTGTAAAAAAAAAACATGTTCACTTTCAGATCCTTGGGCTGCCCTCTTATGAAAAGCTCTTCTCTCATGCAGTCTGCAGTGGCGTCCTGGGGCCTCTGCAGACCACACAGTGCATGGGCCCACCGTCCCATGTCCAGGGGGTGGCCCTGTCCATGCCCTTACCCCAAAGGTCAGAGTGAGGGCTGGGCTGGGGCCAACTGTGCATCAGCTAGTTGAAGAGTGGAAAGGAGATCACATGGAAACTGAGCACATCATACTGGATCCCAGAAGCTGGTCCCTGATTCCTGGTTCTTGTCCTTGTGTAGCGCAGGAGCTGGAGGCCTGGAGACAGAGCATCAAATCCAGAGGACCGAATGTGGGAAACAGATAGGAATGTTTTCTGTGTATGTGCAATGTCTGCATGTGTTTAATGTGTGTATGATGTGTGCATGTGTGTTCAATGTGAATGTATGGATATGCATGTGAATGGTTTGTATGTAAGTATGGGTGTCAGTTTGCGTGTCATGGTGTGAATGAGAATGCAGTATGAATGTTCTAGATGTGTGTGTGAGTGAATGTGCGAAAAGGTGTATGGGTGAGTGGCTGTTAGGAGAATTGATATGAATGTGATTGTCTTTGTGTGCATGTTCTGGGTGGGTGCCCTTCTGGAAAATGTAGTGTGAATGTTATGGGTGCGCATGTGAGTGAATGCTCATTTAAGTGTATGTGTGAGTGACTGGTGGGTGAATGGCTTTGAATGTGAATGTTCTGGATGTGTGTTCATGTGAATAATGCACTGGGAAGGAATGTGAGAGAAGGTATATGGGTGAGTGACTGGTGGGTGAATGGGTATGAATGCTTTTGTGTGTGTGTGTATGAATGTTCTTGGTGGGTGCTTGTATGTGTGTGGAGACGGCGTTGTGAATGCTCTGGGGGTCATGGAAGTGAATTTGAGAGAAGATGCATGGGTGAGTGGCTGGTGGGTGAATGTGATTATGTGTGTGTGTGTTAGTGTGAATGTTCTGGATGGATGCCCATGTGGAGAATGCAGTGTGAAAGATCTGTGTGTGGATGGGAGTGAATGTGAAAGAAGGTGTATATGAGTGAGTGGCTGATGGGTGAATGGGTATGAATGTGGTTATATGTGTGTGTGTGTGTGTGTGTGCGTGTGTGTGTATGCAAATGATCTGAGTTGGTGCCCATATGGTGAATGCAGTGTGAATGTTGTGAGTGCACGTTTCAGTGTATGTGAGATAAGGTGTATGGTTGAATGGAATGACTGGTGGTTGATTCAATGGGTGTGGATGTGATTCTGTGTTAATGTTCTGGGTGGATGCCTGTGTGGAGAATGCAGTATGAGTATTCTGGGAGTGCATGTGAGTGAATGTGAGAGTAGATGTATAGGTGAGTGACTGGTGGATAAATCAATGGGTATCAAAGTGATATTGTATTAATGCTCTGGGTGCACATGTGTATGGGTGTGAGAGAAGGGTTATGGGTGAGTGACTAGGGGATTAATGGGTATAAATGTGACATTTCCTTGAAATGACATAGCATGGTTTACAGCACTTTTGGGCATGCCAGCTTGATGGATGTTACTGCATGGCTAGACTGGAGTTTTGGTTCAGACAGTCTAGCTTAGCTATTTCCTACAGTGGAATGACAGTTGTTTCTGAACATCTATGATAAAGCAAGAGTGATAAGTGTTATATGTAGATAGACTAACATTTTGGTTACTTCGAGTCTAGCTATTTCCTACAGTGGTATGACATGTTTTACTGGGCATCTTTGTTAAAGCAAGTATAAAAAGTGTCATTATTTGGCCAGATTGGTATTTTGGTGCAGCCAGTCTAGCTAGTTCTTACTGTGTCATGACATTCTTTACTTAGACTGGCCTACATTGGAGCCAGTTTAGACATGTTTTCTTATTGTGACATGGAATTGTTGATTGTAGAGCCAACAGGAGTATTTTCTTACATGGTGTTACTGGCATATATTGGCAGTACCAGTTTGGATTTGTTTTCGTATTATATCATCACTGATATTATTCACAAAGCAATCATGAGTATGTTCGTATATGGGAATACTGGCATATATTGAGGCAGCCATGATGGAAATGTTTGGAAACAGCCAAAGTGAAAATGGTTTTTTTTTTACTGTCATGTATTTTGAGTAAAGGCATGAAAATACATTGGGAAGTGTTCCTGTGCTCTATTGGCGACTTGCATCAATTTGATTTCTTCACGAGTTACCCTACGAAACTTATTGCAAACTGTCTGGCTTTGTTCCCAAAATTTCAGAGAAAGTGTACTCTATAATGGGCCACTTTAACCCATTATTCCAAGAGTGTTCTCGAAGAGGAGAACCCTCATCCCAAACTCCCTTTTGCTGTTTTGCTCTGCCATACTTCTGGCAAATATTTACTCTCCTCCCAATTAAAAAAATCACCAGCTGCGGCAGTTGTCTGGTACATATTGAGGTCGTGTGCCAGACACCACTGCTTCTTTCTACACTAGGCGAATGATTTAATCTTTGATTTAGCAAAAAAATACTTACATCTTTCTTCGAGTGCAGTGTTTTCGTGACCTGGCAGTGACAAAATCATCATGGGAAATGCAAATGTGTATGAGGTCTACTCTGGCACGCTGTGTGGCGAGGCCCATGCTCTGTTGATGATCTTGGGGCGGGAGAGTTGCCCCTCAGCATGGCTAATAGGAAGGCCCATACATTTTGAGTTATGCTCTTGGCTTTTTGTCATTGCCACTTAATGAATAAGGTCATCACTGGAGGATGGGACACAAATTGCTTTTGGTGTATGTTTGCAATTTGAAATCGAATTACCTTGACCTTTAAATGGTCCCTTGTAAAATTTCTTATGCAATTTGAAAATATTCACTAACATTTCACAAAATATGAATGTGTGTCATAGATAAGGCAATTGTTTTGCCGGTTGTTTGCATGAAAACTGGACAAATATGCGCACAGAAAATAAACGTTAGTCTCTGCATGTCTTGGGCTGTGTTTTTATAGAGAACTTAAAGATGAACATTTTGCACACTTTCAAAATCAAAATAGAAATGTCAAATACAGTATTCATTTAAATCCTACGAACAAACACTAGATAATTTTCTTCTTTTACGAAATATGTAGTGGTGTCTCAGACATCTCTATGGCCAGGACTGCAGATCACCGCTCTTTTATTAAGGATCCCGACAGTCCACTTGGACTCAAAATGTTTAGCATCTTTTTGAACCCAAGAAACTCCCTGAAGACTCGGCCCAATTTAACTGATTCATCTGAAAGGGTTTCCTAGCACTTTGTCATGTGGGAAGCGCATGGGAAAGCAACAGTGTATACCTTTTAATCTTTGTTTTAGCACAAAATAATTCACTCTTTCACTTGTCTTGTATGTTTCACCTGGGCACAAGAGACTATTGAACTTTTCTTAACCTCTGCCTTACCTAGAAGAGCATTCTCTAAAAAAAGGTCTTAAATGCATTGTCTGTTGCATTACTGATATGATTCACAGAGTAATACCAGCATCCACAAATACTATGTCAAATATGAAACCAAAAGAGAAAGCAAACGCATCATTATAATTATTACTAGGCCCCTGACTCATGGAATTATTTGCGCGTAAAATGCAGATTTGTGCGCCATTCTGCCCGAAAATCCCCATACACCAAACAGGGATTTTCGGGCAGAAAGGCACGCAAATCTGCATTATACGCGCATATAATTCCATGAATCAGACTGTTGATGTGTTGTGGCGAGAGCAACAAAAGGTATGTGTTGCAACTAAGAAAGGAACTGAGTGCAACTTTGCTTGATATTAGCACTAGGGCAAACATTGCCCGAAAGCAAAACATGTGGGGCCATACCACACAAATGCTGCACCCTTGTAAGTGGAATAAACACTAGGGATTACCCAAGAGCAAAAATATACAGTGGGCGATTCACTAAACTGTTCCCACAGTGCAAAATGAGCTTGCACCTATGTATCAGTCATGCTGCTCATGGCTCACAGTGCACATAGTGCCCATTGACAGCCGTGGCACTTAGGCACAATGAAAGAGCCAACATGAGGGAGGAGTATGAGAAGGAATAGGCAGGAAGCCTCATTATATCACGAAAAATGTGCGTTCTTTGGGAGTGTCCTGGAAGGAACTGGGCAAAGTGAAATCCACACAGACCTAAGTGTGAGCATGCCTGTACACACAAGTGGGAAGAAGCAGATCCAAAAGCAAGAGCAAAGTATGAATGAAAAATGCAATCCCGGGCAACGTTTTCCACAATCACTGATCCAATGCTCCAAGCACTAGTACTAGCAGGCCATGCCAGATGGAGAAAGAAGTGGGAGATGGTTTACCACATCAACACTACTATCTTTGGAATGCTAGATATGGGCAGATTCATATATTCACTACATGCCATATTGTAGACAATGAGGAAGTGGAAACCTCCATTAATTTTCAACACCACACACTCACATGCCATAACTTTCATGTAACATTGCTAGTAGCCCTGCATTTATTGCAAACTGCTAATTCCATTGGACAGTGAAATCACAGAAGGCATATCACAACCGACTGTGGTGGGTTGAAAGAAGGGGTCATCATCTTTGAGAGACATTCCCTACGTTTTGTGAGGGTTCAGGAATGAGAGGCAGACACAAAGTTGTAATGTTTTCAACATTAGACATTTTGTTAAAATAAAAGATTTTGGATAAAGGCTTTCCTGTCCCTGTCCTAAAGAGACTTTCCCTGCCTAGGAAATCACAATTAAA
Source organism: Ambystoma mexicanum (assembly GCF_040938575.1). Classification (NCBI taxonomy): domain Eukaryota; kingdom Metazoa; phylum Chordata; class Amphibia; order Caudata; family Ambystomatidae; genus Ambystoma; species Ambystoma mexicanum. The sequence continues at coordinate 1,134,708,615 of NC_090922.1, forward strand.
GATCAGTCTGGGTCTCATCATTAAAATTAGACAAACTGTCCTTGTGTTCAAAACGTATCTGACCCTCACACTAAAAAATGAACAACAAAAGGTGCAAGGTAATTGTCTTTGATATAGATTCAGCAAAAAGTGTGCAAAAACGAAACATGTTAATCCAAGAAAACAATCATTGTATCCAGGGGATGATTCCCTTCCCTGAATGGACTCGGGCAGAATAATGAAAATATTTGAATCAAACAATGAATATTTAAGATTAGTATAAATGCCTCTTTTGCATAACACTTTATTAAGGATGATGAAAAGTGTCTTTTCCAAACAATTAAGTTTGAAAGGATGGCAACAATGTATCTTCTACACAGCAACTTGTGTAATGGTGTTTTAACACGTTCTTAAGAATGATGAACAATGTTTTCTCCAAGCAATGGTGTTTGAAAGGATGGCAATAAGGTCTTTTCTACACAGCAACTTCTTAATGATGGTCTCCTGGTATACTCTCCGGCCAGGAACCTTTTTACAATGTCTTTGCAATTCACATACTCTAGATGGATTGCCTGGTATACTCCCCTTCCAGGAATCCCTGTCTAGGCAGGGATCTTCCCCCAAAGGCTCACCACCTGATGTACTTCTTTCATCAAGTTGTATTATAACGTGTTCTTTATCTTTCAATTCCCTTTAAGTATAAAACCATTGTACTCCACTGTTTATACCTTATTGGCTCCAGGTGTTACTTGTCCCAACATCCCCCATAATGATATGTCACATATGGAGACTTTTTCAAGCTGTGTGTGTTAACTTTGTTGTTAGTATTCATTGCCTTGAGGCAGTACTTGTTCCAATTGTCCCCATATTGAAATCTCATATGTGAAATATGAAGACTTGTACAAATCGTGCCCTTCAACTTCTTCATTAGTGTTAAAGTGCTTATGGCAACTTTTACTCCAGTTTTCCCCTTATCCACATCTTATATATGGAGACTTGTGTAAATGCTGACTTTTTATATTACTTGGTTGAGAGTGTTAGGGAGAATTCTCTTATAAGGCTAATTTCCCAAACCTAGTGAGTCCCCCAGCAGCTTTGCTGGATTTTTGGGGTTTGTTTTTTTCTCCTGCTAAGAGTGAGACTCTTTTACTCCCACTCTTAGACATGATTTGAGGTATGTATTTGACTTGTTATGTGCTTATGGGCTATGGGGTTTCTTTTTACTACATAGGGTATCATCTGTTTTTCTGTATGTGTGGTACACAGAACCCTCAGTGCAGTACCACAGGGGTGTCACAGTGACCCCCAAACATAGACTCCATACCCTGAGACTGACTACTGTCTCCCAGGGCATGTAAAGTCACCATTGGCTTTACTAGTCCAAAATTGTGAACAGAACCAGTACAAACCATCATATTGTGGAAGTACTGGTAAGGGGAAATTCGATTGCCCCTGGGTCTGTTTTCGAGTGGGTACTGTCCTGTCCCCCCTCGTCGAGTTTCCGGCTGGTGGCAGTGGTTACCACACATAATATTCCACCGGAATATTCTCTATGGGATTGTCCCATTGATTTTAAACGCACCACTTTTTGGTGCAATGTTAAAGATACCGCTGGTTTATTTATTTAATATTAATTCACCAGTTGGGTCTTTTTGCCAGAACTCGATTCTAAAACGGCGTTTGTGTCCGTCTTTGTAACTCTGACCAGGGTCGGGCACTTTGTTCGACTATTTTGGCGGGCTTCTCCACAGAAGCCCTCCAAATGGTGCCACTGTGTCTGGGTTCCACAGGAAGGGTGGAGGGGGGAATTGGCACCCTGGACTGCGTTGCCTTAGCAACCCAAGCCACACTCTACTCTGATTGACCCAGTGGTGAGCCACCCGGCGCACCACTTAGCATGTGTGATTGACAGCTAGGCTGATGAATGGGGGTTTTTCTGCATAAAAGCAGGGCCTTTGGGACTGGAGCGTCAGAAGTCACCACAGGACCTAAGAATCCAAAGAGGGAAGCCGCTGAGCCATCTGCAATGATGACACCACCGGTGAAGCCCTGCTGCAGCCACTTCACCACTTTCCCAACGACAAGAGAAGATCTTCTGCTGGACGAGTCTTCTTCCCCTGAGATGGTGGGATCAACCAGTTCGCCCTTTTCGCCTTCCAAAGACGTCTCTTGGTCGAATCACATGTGCCAAGCACCCTGGCGGCTGGATAGCCAAGCTCACCACTTTTGACCGCGAATAAAAGGACTGCGCCTTTTAATCGGGAACTCCACGGCTGGTTTCATCCCTGTGCAGTGAAACGACTCGACATTCCCTCCTCAACGAGATCTTCTCTTCCCCTGGTTGGAACCACAAACTTCAACCACTGACAGGAACAACTGCCCCCACTGGAGCTTCCTTTCTCTTTAAGGTACTGTGTCCTGCCTGGCCTCCCTTTCTACAGATTGCTAAAGGTGACCCTTAAATCCTTGGCTTCTAAACTGGGTTGGCTCCAGGCCTTCTAACTATATCTTTTGAATGACCCCAACCTCTTTTGAACACTCTGCAAAGACTTTCAGTGCACTTTAAACCGTGTGATCCTGGGCACATTTCGCTTTGCTCGATTTAAAGTGGGCCTGGCCTATGAACTTTGGCTCTACAGTATAACCTGCCTTTCTCCCCTTGCTCTGAACTCTTAAAAGTGTTGGGAACTGTTTTATTCTTCTGCTCTGCCTTTTTCTCCCCCTTTAACTACATTATCAGAGTGCCATCTTGGTTAAGCGCTCACCTCTGTTCTAACAAATAGTAGTGTTTTAACCCTGACTTGTCTGATAACTATTAAGGGAGGTGTGTATACTTCACCTGACTGTGTTTTAACTTGCTTTTGATTGAGAGTGCTAGTATATGCCATTAAGTGTGTTTTAAATAAATAATTATATACTTTTTATACAAAGCTCTGGTCAGTGTTTGTTTGCTCTACTGTGTTTTGGCCCTATTTTGTATTTTGGATTCTGCCTAACAGAGATTCAAAACAAGTTTCCAATTGTCGGTACGCCCAGGGTTCCTAATATTTATTGTCAGACTCACCAGTGTTTGCTGGTTTGTCTAACCTGTGGTGTATGGCTGCAGCGAAGCCCATGCTTCAGGAAAGTGTTTCCCACTCTGAAGACTATTTTGCATTACTCTTGTTGCCTTCTCATTTACCCGCCAGTTGAACTGTTGTTCGTCAATGTGACTGTGTCCCCGACAGCCTCTCTGCTGCTGTAGGCTCCATAGTGGTCATCTTGCAGTATCCATGGCGCTTCTCCTGGTCTCTCGCTTTTCTGATAGGAAGCACCTTCCTCCTTCTACAAAGCCTGTTCTTGGGTGTACACCTTCAGTTCTGCTTTCCACTTCGCATCTCTCATCTCCCATCTTCCCGTTTAACTTGAAGAGGCACACCATTTTCAAGTATCCCGCACAGCAGATTTCCAAGACAACTAGTTTGCACAATTTGTTGATGTTTCTTTTAATCTACATTAACTCCTTGAGGTTTTATGGAAGTTGGAGTTCATGGGATTATTGTTCTTTTTAAATGTGTATTCATTTGGATTTTTGTGTAAATCAAAACCATCAGATACATGAGGTGTTGTACATGTGTTCTGTACATACAAGGTGTGAATGCCTTGGCAACATGCTGTAACCAGCCTAGGCTTGCATTTTTTTCTTCTTTTTATTGCATATCCTGCCTACTGTAACCTATTATGTAACTGTATACTTCTGTAACAGAAACAATGCACCCAGATACCCCAGGGTTTGGTGTGCTCTACAAATAAACATACAAAGAAACAAACAAACAAATGCTCTCCAGTCTAGGGTTTTTGACAACAAGAGGATTTAGGGTTTTACAACTAGCAGGATTTGGTCTTCTTCACATGGAAGGGAAGAATACTGCGTCTCTCTCGATGGGGTCACCACCTCTCCCTGGCAGTCATCTCCTCCCATGTGATCCTCCCTCATAATAAACCCCCTGGGTCAGGGTCAGATAATGGCTGTCGTCCCCTGGCCACATGGGAGGAGATCTTAGGCTGGGGATCAGATTTGACTCTGCAGGATTCATCACATTATCGAAAGCAACCAAAGGTGTGTGTCTGTAATCAGGAAGTCCCACACATAGAAAAGTCGTCAGTCTGAATTAAATTCTACCTAACCCTACCACTAAAATAACTAACTTAAACAAGTCCAGGAGATTGGCTTGATTCCCCTGGTGTGCCAATTTCTTCTATAACTAAAAAGGTGATGGGTGGAAGGTTTTGAATAAATCTGAATCACTGGCACTGCTCTCAGCAACTTTACACACCACTGTTTTTTAGCCCTGTGCCATTGCAAAATGGGTCCAGCCATATGCAAATCAGCGTGGTACTGCCAACAGTGGGAGCAACCAAGTCCAAACTGCTAGGCCAGGTCTCCTATGCATGGAAACACAAATAACCCCAGACATGTGTCGGCCTTGTTAAGCCTCATCAGTGAGGTGCAGTTTAGTTCCCTATGACGCAGCGAGCATGTGACCCATGTCTAGTCATACCTTCTCTCACACAGGGAGACAACCTATAACCAAACAAGTGATAGGTGGAAGGTTCTGAATAAATCTGAACCGCTGGTGGGGGCGGGGCTTACAGCCATGTAAGGCGGGCGCAGGCTCTGGGAGATGCCGAGATCCATTAAATGATCAGCGAAACAGAACAAGCTTAAAGGTCCTTAAATGGGTCCCCAATAAATGTACAGATGCCTAAAGTGACAGGGCAGCTCTGTGTGAAAGGACGGGGAAACTGTGAGATGCATTCCAGGTGTGCCACTGTGGGAAAGCAGAACAGACGTGAAAGTCGAAAAATGGGTGCGGAACGCTGAGGAGCTGTTCAAGTTTGGTGAGGGTAACAGTGACGTTCTGAATCGCTGGATCCGAGGAGGCTGTGGAACCGGCATACAGGCAGTGGTAATGCAGATTTTGTGGAGGCTTAGGACAACAAGAGTGGAGGATTGTAATGGCTACTGCGTAGAGATGGCGGGAGGCACAGGGAAGGAAGAACGCGTCCCGCAGCAGAAGGTATGGAGCAGGTAGCAGGGTGGGGGCCCTGCAATGATGAAACAGGGCACCTAACATTACAGAGGGCTACCCCCTCACTGCTCCTTGCAACCGAACAAGGGCCGCACAAAGGTGTGAAAGAATATAGTGACCGACGGCAGTAGGAAAGGAGCTGGAGAGGGTGAAGAGGCCTCAAATGAACACAACAGAGCACCTGCTAAGGCAGGGCCATCCCCCCTTCAACCCCCCAAAACTGTATGGGGCTCTAGGCCCCCCCAGCGAGCAAGCAATCAAGAAACGCCCCGACACAGGGCTGGGACAGCATACAGATAACGCAGCCTGTGCCAGGCAGAGGCTGGGGATGATATGCGGGCACAGTCATCAGAGGAGCTGTCGCAGGGGAGGTAGAGGCAGCTGGGGAGCCAATTCCTGGACTCCTGGACAATTGCAGGTGGCGGCCACCAGAAACAAGTGAGAGCGACCCTAACAGGAGGGTTAGAGCAGATGCAGGCTCGACTTGGATGCCCCAGGGCAATGTATAGCCAGGGGTAGGATACAGAGTGGTCCCAGGAGCAGCGGCGGAGGCAGAGGCGCATAACACAGTGCAAGGGACACAGGTGACCCAGCCCCCCATTACCACGACCGTAAGGGAGAAGCCGACTCACTCTTGGGCCTGGCGGTAGGGTGTGGTGGAGGTGCAAGTGGACTCCCTCCCAAGTTATTGGTGAAAACAACATTGAGGTATTTGCCTGGGGTAAGACATTAAACCATAATTGTGTCAAACACTTAGCGGGACATTGAAAGACCAGACACTGCAGATCCTGCATAAAGGAACTCCTCGGAGCTCCGTGAGTGTGGGATCCCTACATATGCCAGTAGCAGGATGGCGACTAAAGGTGGCAACGCAAAGAATAAGCAAATAACACTTGAAACATTTGCATCGGGCCAAACACCTTGGTGAGAAAGGGATGACGACAAAATGAAGGAGCCACCGCCGAGCCCGGACAACTCAGAAGCAGGAAACTGGCAGATCCTGGAGGCAATCACAATACTAAAAAACACTTTGGAGAGAAAGATAGATGCTATGGCAATTGATTTGGCACTGCTGCACCAAGATGTCCACACAATTGTGGAACACACTAGTATGCTAGAGGAACAAGTAAAAGAAAAAATAGAAATTAGGGTACAGATGAAAGATGTAGATGTCCTCATGAAAAAAGTGAAGCTACTGGAGGACAGAGCTGAGGAAGCGGAGGGTCGAGCCTGCAGGAACAACATACACATCATTGGCCTACCAGAAGGGATTGAAGGAGCAGAGCCACCACATATTGGAAAACCTTCTGCTACAAGAAATTGGGGTGGGAGAACTCTCACATGGGTTTACAATTGAAAGAGCGCATCGCTCCCTAACCAGTCGACCGTCCCCTGGCACTCCACCCAGACCAGTGATAGCCAAGGTGCTTAATTATAAGGATTGTGAAAAGATACTGGCCTTCTCCAGAGCAGGAGGGATGATTCAGAGGGACTCTGCAAAGATAGCAGTGCACCCTGACTACACATTCCAAGTTCATAAGCGGAGAGCACAATTCATCACCACAAAAGCCAGAGATTAAATGGGATCCATAATGACAAGTCTCTTTCCTCGAATCTCCCGAAGAAACGCAAGAATGGATGGGCAGGACACAGTTGCCGGATGAACCGGAGCCCAGCCAAGACTCTGGACAATGCCGATAGAAGTGGTGAAGGTCTGCATCATAGAAGCAAGCACTGAGTAGGACAGAGACAATGAAGAGCGCAATAATATCAATTTTGGCGACAACTTAATGTAATGGCTAGATAGGATAGGTTATACTGGTGGGAGAAGTACAGAGCACTGCGGAAACGTGTTAGAGGGATGGCTAACACAGACCCTACACCCACTCTTAGGTAGTTTAGGGAAACTATGTAAGGCCCGCCTGTAGGGAACCAGGATCAGGTTGAATGGGGCGGAAACAGGATTATCCCAGCATGCAAGGCATAGCGGGACGAGTTAGGTTTGCAGTGGGATATGTGTGTGATGGAATGGGTGGGGGGTGGGACAAAAAAGGGGAGCCTACCAATGTTACTTGTAGACTGCATCAAACTCCTACGAAGGCTGGCCACAGGCTGGCGGTCCCACTGATATCTCGGACAAGATCTAACATGGTAGATCGATTAGAATAATGACTTGGAATGTCAGTGGTTTTAACAATTACGTGAAACGCAAGAGAGTGAGCATGTATATTTGGAAAAATAAGGTTGGGATGGCGCTATTACAGGAAACACATTTAGATAGGCAGAAGCAAAAGAATCTGGAGAGGGCATAGGGTGGGGTGCTGGTGGGCTCGATATATTCTACATGCAAGAGGGGTCCTTATCTGGATATCCCCCAACATACCATTGAAGGGGCTGACGATGAGAACTGACAATGAATAGTACATGGGCTCTTGGAAAACTGGGAGGTCTGTATTGTCAACATCTATGCCCCAAACCATGATGCTACAGTGTTTTTGAGATCGATATATGCAAGATTAGGCCCCTCCAGAAGTGGCACCATGATTTTGGGAGGAGACTTCAATTGCACCATAAACCCAGTTATAGATAGGTCAGATACCAAACACAAGTGGCCATCCCCACCGGCCAATGTATTGCACTCGTTAGTGGAACACTTCTAACTGCATGACCTGTGGATGGCTGAGCATGCGGAAACGAGAGGGTATTCCCACTACTCAGTGCCACATAAAGTATACACCAGGATAGACTATATGTTCACAGGAATGGAATATGGATTCAAATTTTCAAAGTCAGAGTACCTAGACAGGATACTATCGGATCACTCACCACTGGTGGCAAGATGAAGAGTGCCGCGCCTAGACTGCCACTTCCCATGTGGAGACTGAGAAGCGAAGCACCGGAGGATTTTTCGTTTGCTGAGCAAGTCAGAAAAAGCACTGCAGAGTACATCAAAGTAAACGAGGGGAGTGTGCAAAAGATGGGCACAGTATGGGAAGCATACAAAATGGTCATTAGAGGAGTTATGATAGCGCAATCGGGAGGAGTGAAGAAGTTTCTGATGAGGGAATTGGAGAAGATGGAGGGGGAATTAAAGAAGCAGGAGGGGGAGGCCTTGACAAGCAAGGAATACCTGGAAGAGATAATCCCACTAAACCAAAAGGGCTTGGCACAGTGGGACAGGCTCGGGAAGTTTAATTATACTAAATATCTGGAGAGAAGTCATGCACAGGGGGATAAGCCGGGGAGGACGCTAAGTTGGCTGTGTAAGCGCGAGACCTTGCTTCATCAAGAATGTAGATTTGGAGGTGGTACGCACGCAGGCGGGGATAAATGAGGTGTTCTCTGAATATTACCAGGCATTATATGCAGCTCCATAAGGCGCCATGGAGGAAGAAATACAGGATGTTCTTGCTCAGATAAATGTACCCAAGTTGGATGGTCCCCAAGTGGAGTCGTTAGAGGCATCCATAACACCGGAAGAGATGGTGGCCACTATTAGATCCCTGCCATCAGGGAAGGCACCAGGCACAGAGTTTTATGAAGCATATGTTGACTTATTGGCACCCTTGACGACCAAGGTGTTTAATGAGGCGTTTGCAGACCGCATCCTGCCCGCGAGCATGAGGGAGGCCATGATAGTGCCACTGCTTAAACTGGATAAATTAAGCACGGACTGCGGATCCTATAGGCCTCTGTCCCTGCTAAACCAAGATAGCTAGATCCTTACAGCTATTCTGGGAAGTAGACTCCGACTGGTAATACACACAGATCAGACAGGGTATGTGCCCGGCAGAAACATCTTGGAGAATCTCAGATGGCTTCATCACATGATTTATAGGACAGCGGGTGGCACCACACAATGCGCAGTCACCTCTTTGGATGCTCTTAAGGCATTTGACTCAGTACATTGGAACTGGTTGTATGCCACGATGTCAAGGATGGGGATTGGTCCATTGTTTATGAGTTGGGTGCTCTTGATATACACAGAACCGATGGATAGGGCCAAGACGGGTAGCATGCATTTAGAGGCATGGCAACTCAACAGAGGCACTAGCCAGGGCTGCCCACTGTCCCCGATGTTGTACATCTTGGCAGAAGAGCCCATGGTAGCGTACTTGAGACAGGAATACAGAGATGTGGGCATAGACATAGATGGAGTGAGACACGTGATATCTATGTACATGGATGACATGCTGCTATATGTGTGCGATCCATAAGTGAACTTGCCATACATATTGGAGGTGCTAGACAACTCTAGCAAGTTAACGGGTATTAAAATAAATAAGAAGAAATCATGTTTGTTCCCGCTGGTGGCCACCGCAGAGAAGGCAGAAGAGGACTTGCCAAGCCTCCATCTGCCCTGGAGCAAGACCTCTTTTAGATAACTGTGGATTAACATACATCGGGACCCCTCCCGAGAGCATGAAGATAACACAGTACGGGCCAAGGCGGGGCTAGTCACGTCCATCAGATTCTGGAGTAAACTGATGCTGCCAATGATGGGCAGGACAGCATTGTTGAAAATGGTGGCAGTGCCTCGACTTATGCATTGCTTTGGAAATGTCCCATATGGCATTCCAAAGTGATTCTTCCGGGAACTAGAGAGGTTATGCAGGGGGTTTCTGTGGCTGGACGGATGGAATAGAGTAGCCCTGTCTACACTGCAAAGGGTGTGCGATCAGGGAGGATTGCGTGTTCCAAACTTTGAGTTGTATGATCCAACAATAGAGACGACATTGCTGCAGCCTGCACTGCAGCACAGGCACCTAAGAGACCTACTGTGGATCTCCGCCAGGGAGCAGCATGAGACACCCTACCTGGTGAAACTGGGCGTCAGAGTCTGGCAATGAACATTTCGGGTGATGGGTATGAAGGACCCATTCTCCCCACAGAAACCAATAGTTGCGATCCTAGAGGGCAGGAAGGAAGACAAGGCCATGGTGGAATCCAGGTGGGAGATGAATGGAGTGGCCACAGTGGGGGACCTGTGGAACGAGAGAGGGTGAAAAACGTTTGAGGAGTTGCAAGAGGAAGCGGGGATACAAGCCGGACAGTTCCTGTTGCACAATACAGTACTGGGTGTGTTACGCAAAAGATGGCTGAATATTGTGGGAGGGGATTTTGGCAGTGAGGAAATTGAGATGGTGCTCACAGTGGCAGAAGGCGGACATGCAATCTCCAGAATTTATGAGACCATAATAGGCTGCACCTCGCAGACAGAACTGAAATACAAGAGAAAGTTGGAATGGGAATTGGGGAAGACGTTTGAGGAGAAAAAATGGGGAGAACTAAAATGATATCACAAGAAGGTATCGAGGAACACCAGGTTACAGCTAATTCAAATGCATATAGTACAGAGAGCATACCTAACACCTGCTGTTATCTCAACCTTCAAAGAGGCTGGGAAGCAAGAGTGTCCGAAATGTAGAGGGGAGGAGGCTAGGCTCAAGCTTATGTTCTGGGAATGCCCGGTAATACAGGGGTTCTGGCAGAGGATAGCAAACAAAGCGGCCATAGGGGGAATTGATTTAGATGTCATGACACCGGAGACATGCATGCTGGGTGATATAAGAAAAATGTGAAAGATAAACCATTGAATAAACTCAAGAATTTCATGTATAAAACGATTAAGCGCAGCATAGCCCTGTGGTGGAAGGATACGAGAGAACTGAGTGTGATCACGTGGTGGAAGGAATTGGAAAAGTGTTGCACAGCAGAAAATGTGGATGGGCGGGGGCACTCAGAATGCAGAGATGGGTTCAGACATACAAAGATGGATAGCGCTGACAGTAACACTGTTCGCAAATGAATGGGAGGCGGGGAGCGTGCAGCAAACGGATGAGGTTGATGCAAGGAATATAACTGACTAACTAGTTAACATGTAGGCTATGTGGGAGGGTGTTATGTAGTATTAGTAGATTGAACTGATGGGAATACACGATTAAGTAAATTATGCATTTTATATGACAACCTGTTGCTCTGTGTGGTTGTTTATTGTTACGATTTATTACACTTAATAAAAATATATATTTTTTAAAATAATCTGAACCACTGGTACTGCTCTGGGCAACCTTCCACCCCCCATTTTGCAGCCCATCTGTGCCATTGCGAAGGTGGTCCAGCCATATGAAAATCAGTCAGGTACTGCCACCAATGGGAGCAGCACAGCCTGAACTGCTAGGTCAGGTCCCTTCTGCATGGAAACACAAGCAAACCCAGACATGTTTAAGCTGCTCCTCACTGATGAGGCCAACAAAGAACAATGGTCTAGAGGGTTGCTCAGAGCAGTGCTAGACGTTAAGATTAATTCTAAACCATCCAGTCATCACTTCTTTTGTTTTGCGATAGTCACTCCGAGAATGATGGGTATGCCCAGATGTGGGTCCCATCCCTGCTGGAACTAGTGACTCAAGCTACTCCTCACTGATGAGGCCAAATGAGGCCTAAAATGTCTAGGGATGCTTGTAGTCTTGTGCAGAAGGGATGTGACCAAGCAGTTTGGGCTGAATTGCCCGTTTTGGGGTGGGACCCAGACTGATTTCCATATGGTCTTTGCCCTTTGGCTGGCTTGGCAAGCGAAGAACAATGGTCTGGGGGGTTACCCAGAGCAATGCCAGAGGATAAGGTTAATTCTAAACCTTCTAGGCATCCCCTCTTTTGTTTTACAATAGTCACCACGAGTGGGATGGGTTTGCTCAGACGTGGTTCCCGTGCCTGCTGGGCTTAGAGACTCAAGCTACTCATCAGTGATGAGGCCAAATGATGCTGAAACATGTCTGGGGATGCTTGTGGTCTCATGCAGAATGAATGTGACGAAGCAGTTCTGTCTGGACTTCCCGTTTTGATGGCACCAAGTCTGAGTCACATATGAACGTTCCCCTTTGTATTGGCTTGGAAGGTAACGTACGTTGATCTGAACGTTTGCCCAGAGAAATGCCAGAGGTTAATATCAATTCTAAACATTCCAGCCATCACCCCTCTTGTTCTGCACAAGTACTAATGTCTTCTGACCATCTCTTTGTATCAATGTCTCTATTCTCGTGCTGCTTGTCTAACACATTTATTTATAATAGTCTCTCTTTATTCCTTGGATAAACTCTTGTAGCTGTTCTACAACAGTCTTTGATTTTGTACTCGCTTTACTGATGTTTCTGTGAAAACTTTCCTCGTTATACTTTTTCACATTCCTGTTAGAGGCTTTAGACCTCTAATAATCTATTGATCCAGGCTTTCCCAGATTGGCTGTGGTTTCTTCCCACTAGTTATTTTTCCTCTCCTGCGTTCTTTCTTTGTAACAATCTTGCTCACTTTATAGTCTTGTCTGTCCTGTTTTCTGGCAAGATTTTATGCCACAGTTTCTCCCTTTTCATCTTGGTTCCCATAAAGTAATGTTCCTCCTTTATCAGGTATGTGTTCAGATTTTTCATAGACTTCCCACATATGGTAGTTCGATATCCTCTTTATCAGCTTTACACAGCTCCAATTACACAGGTTTATACCAAGTAACTCGTTTTGAGTACTGGGATAAGACTCTCTGCGTGTATTCATCTGCCCAGATGGCTTTCTGCCATTATCCCTGTTACCTCTCTCTGTAAGTCAGGGAACGTTGTGGACCATGGCATTCGCTCATGTGATCCTCTTCAATACTGCCTTTCTCGTTCCATGGTTTTGTCTCACTCCCGTTCTTGGCTTCGCTTCTGCCATATACAGAAGGTGACATTGGGATGCCTTCACCTTTCCAGTTGCCTTCTCATTTTGTGTTTTCGTTGGTCTCCCATTCTTGGCGTACCTTCTGCTGCATCAATATTAACAGTAGGAAGCGGTTTGGCACTCCCCCATACCTTCTCATTCTGCATGTTTGTGGGTCTCCGGTTCCCTGCTTCCCTTATGTCGTATAGTGGGTTTAACATTAGGAAGTTGTTTGTGCACCCAGTTGCCCTCTATGATAGTCTTGGCATGTTTTGTCAGGCGTCCTGCCCACCATGATGAGGATGTGGTCTTGCTAACACCTGACACAGGGCTCTCACAACATCTGTTCAGTTGCTCTTGAAAGTCACGGGTGCCACAACTTGCCTCAGGTCCACCTCTCCAGGGCATGCTCACATCAAGGGGCTTCCTCTGTGTACTTGATGCTTCTCTCTGTTCCTCCACTTGTCCCAGTAAAGTGTGCGTCTTCTCTTAAAGAGACATTCTCTTTTCCTTCTCTGGGCTGGTTGGTTCCAGATTTACCTTCAGGCCAAAATGCAGATGTTACATTTTCTTTTTGTTATTAGTGCATTTAGTAGAGCTTTGTCAACCTTTTACACTACAAATTATTCATAATAAAAACACTTTAAAAAAAATCAATCAAACATTCAGTTTGTTAATTCATCTCATAGTCATTCCATAATCAATGCAAAAAAACATATAAACATGCTTACAAATTATTAAATGAAAGTGTCCAAGACATAATTCATTCAGTTGAAATGTTCAATTTGACCAGTGCCTGTTGTCAAATATGGTAAGCGGCGGAGACTATCACCAATGATTCTGCTACCATAATCATAGTCCAAATTTGGCCTGATGACACTAACCTAAAACCTTTCTCATATTCCCCTAGTCAGAGCAGGGGTACTTAATTTAATTAAATAGCTCCTCGGAGAGTCAATAATAAAGCCCTGCTGAGATTATACTACATATCTGCATAGCTTAGCTAGATGGCTAACTGCTTGCAATGTCTCCAATTGTCTTGTGCTCTGCTCTAGCTTCAGAAGATAAAAGTCCTGCCGTGATTGGGGAGGGGTACCTATACATAAAAGCAGCTCTACCAATTCTCTTTACCATCCACTTTTGGAAAATTACCCAGCAACGTCACATAATGCAGCCCACTAAACTGAATTTTTGCCCACAACGTGCATGCCACCAGCCCCAAAAGTGTTATCAGAGAAGGAAGCCCAACTAGATTCAATACTGGTAAACCCACCAAGGAACGTAAAATCTGTGCCTCCAAATTTGGTAACCAATTAACTAGTCTCATTGGAAAAACGTCCAGTGCATACAGAATACAGGGGACTATTGATCGCTCTGATCTTCACCTACACAGATTGGCCCCATGGGAATCAATAGTTTTCCTTAATACCATCCATTTCCTCCACCTTTTGCTACAGATGGTTTTAGGTAGATGTACTGAGGTCATTGTTGGTCTGATACCCACTCCTAGATATTTATACTTGTCTACTTGTTCCAAAAGGACCCCCCTAAATTCCATTGAAAAGATGGAATTCTGTAGGCCTCCCTACCCATGTTCATTTACTTTGTTTTTGTGGGTTTGTGGCTCAAAGTGAACTCTTTAGCAAAAACAGGCAGAGCCTCTAGGGAAAGTGTAATCCTATGGGCGTGTAGTCCAAAATAACTGTATCGTCCTCATTGTTAATGCAATGGAGGACTCAATGGTATACTAATTTTTCCACCTATATATGTGTATACCTGATGTTGCATATTTTTTTACTGTGAAATGTGCCTCCACAAGGAACCTTTTTTTGTCTTGTTTATTTATTTTATTTTATTTTAGCATCTATAGCAGTGTGCCAAACCCTCAGCCATCAGGGCGCTAGTTACAGTGTGTGTGAGATGACATTCTTAAAAGTTCAGGACCACTCAAGCAGGTTACAACATGCTTGTGATTTTCAGCATCATAATCCGGCAAGCCACGTTTCATGGTGCGGGGGACTACATCATATATACACATATATCATTAGCCGATAAAATTAGGATACAAGCACGACTGGCAAAGACACACCTAATGGTGTTTACTTTTTGGGATTATTTGGTTTCATATATTTAAGTAACACATGCGCTACTGAACTTCATTATTAATTCTAACTTTCACAAAAAGTGTTTTTAATAAATGTTTCTGTTTTTTCTGTTTGTTACTACAAGTAGTAAAAATGCTTCAATCCATATTTTATGTGTTCACAGAAACTGGTTCAATGTATGTTAAACATTTTCAAGAAAAATCTTATTTCCAACATCAGTCAAATGCACTCTATCTCTTGAGAAAATGTTGACAATATGAAACTTGATATTTCCACTCTGAAAAGATGTAATTCCAACATCCTGCAAAAAAGCACATACAGCGTTGTTTACATTGCTCCTTGCTTTCTCATTGTGCGGACAAAATAAATGTCAACACTTCCACCTTTTGTCTTTCAGCTATCCGAGAGCAAGCAATTTTTAAATGTGGAAACAGTTCCATCAACTATGAAAATGTAGCCTTTATTTGCCAACTGTAATGACATTCCAATGACGTAGCCAAACTATTGCCAAGTATTGCCACCACAGTGAACTACAATGATGTCTGGATGCTGGAAAGTAGGCATACTCTCACAAAATGGGAGCAATTCCACCAACTTTACTCCTCGAACTCCAAACAAGGAAACTTCAAATTCCTGAAATCCAAGATTCCCTGGTAATCCACACTGCTCACAATACACCTTAACGCAATGGACCCAATAATCGCCCACCAACCCGACACTCTACTCCTTTAAAACCATAGCCATTGTCACTGCACACAACATAGATAACTCTTGCTGCCCAGTCTTCCTGTACACCACACCCACACAACCAGTAGTCCCCTTTCCATGCCTAGCATTCTTAACATACCCAAAATTAACATATAGTGTCTGCATTGTCTGTGAACGGCATGACCAATTGAAGGGTGCGGGAGGTTTAAACTCAATTTAAAGCATTTATTTTACAACGGTGGCTCCGCCCTCTTCAACTAATCCAGAACAGGACTACGAGGCTTGTCCTTGGCCTCAAGCCCTGGGATTGTATCTCTCTAGCACTGAATTCCCATCATTGTCTCCCAGTTGATGTAAGGATTACATTTAAAACCCGCTGCATTGTCCATAAGGCTTTCTGGGGCCTGGGTCCAAAATACCTTCAACTATCCCTCCATAAATACCTCCCCTCTCAAGCCCTTTGCTCCTATACCTCTAACTCCCTCAGGGTCAGTCTATTCTCAAAGAAATACCCTGGTGGTAGATCTCTGTCTTCGGCTGGGGCCTCGCTTTGGAACAGCCTCCCTTCCACCTTGACACTTGAGAACCACCTCCAGTTCCGGAAGCACCTCAAGACCTTCCTCTTCACTTCTGCCTTTTCCCCTCTTCTCCCCTGCTGATCTGTTTTCTGTATCAGCACTGTTCACCTGGCCACCCTCTGTCCTTCGGGCACAGGTACCTGCTCACCCTGCCACCCTCTTGCACTGCCTCCTGACCACCCCCTGCACTGGGGTCTGTATCTGTACCCATACAGTCCCCCACCCACTTCTCTTCTGCACTTATCAGATATACCATATTTGCTTAGCCTAGAACTAGCCACTTGCTGGCTGCACTACCGCCTTTCATTATTTAATTGTATTTATTTATTCTGTTCTCTCCTCTGTTCTGCACTTTCCACTTTCACTTCCATGCACTTTACTGCTTTTCCCATTCCCGTTCCCATGCACTTGCGCGTTTTCAATGTCACCGGGCCTAGTAAGATCGTTGTTGTTGTTCTCCCCTGTTACCCTCCCTTTGCTTGGTCGCGCTCTGAAACAGTTGTGTATGAGCACGATATAAATAAAATATAATTTCATTTTAATTTAATTTAATTTCATTTCATTTAAACAAGACTTTTTGGGGGGGTGTTCACATTTTTTGGAGGGTGTCAAGAGGTGGTGGGGAGGGGCTAGTAGGGCATAATGGGAATAGGAAAGTGAGAGTTGTGAATTCCTGTTTACCGCTTCAGTACTGTTTCCACCGTTCGCTGAGCTTAAGGGCGGTTTTTGATCAGTGCCAGAATGTCCATGTGCTGTTGTGGCGGTTTCTGTTTTGTTAGTCTGTTGTTGAAATGTGTTGAAGTGTGTGCAGACTGCTGTGCAGAGAGGTGGTTGTGTGAGTTTCGGTATGTTGAGTATGCAGAAAGTTGAAATTTTTGTTACGGTTATAATGGTTTTCAAGTATTTGTCGATTTCTTAGCACTTTGTCTTTGACTTTCTGCACTAAACCTCTATGGTTATTCTGTGTGTTTGGTACATTTCTTTGACCGCCTAGCTGGCAGGTATGCTGCGTAGTGGGAGCTCTCTTTTGTTTGGCCCCAGTGGTTGTTGTATCTAACTCATATGCACGACTTCCCCGGTGCGTGCCCAGCCCACTTTTATAATGTTGTGGTCCTTTCTTCCTAGTGGATTCCTCCTGAATCTGGAGCAGAGGGCCAAGTTAAGAGCAGTTTTCGGAACTCCAAATGAACCCCTGTGTTTCGTTTGTTTTTTGGTAGGTTATTCCATGTCGCAGTAGCCACGTGAGTGAAAGATGATCCTCAGAGTTTTCTTTTGTTGTATGGTTTTGGTACTAGGCGAATGTCATTGCTTGATCTGAGTGATCTTGTCGGGTGGTAGACGTTTATTTCTTTCTCTAGGAACTCTGCTCCCTGGTCGTGGACTGCTCTGTGCATTATGCACATCATTTTGAACTTTACTCTCTCTTTTATTGGCAGCCAGTGTAGCATTTTCAGCGCAGAAGTAATGTGTTCTCTTCGTGGTAGACTGAGCAGGAGTCTTACCGCAGCGTTCTGGATGCACTGAAGTTTTTTTAACAGTCTTTCTGGCATTCCTAGGTATAGGCTGTTGGCATAGTCTCCACTGGACATGATGAGTGCAATGGTGAGTGTTTTGTGGGTGAAAGAGTGGAATGGTAGAATCCATTTTACTGCATGTGGCAGGAAGTAACTGAACCAGGACAGCCGACCCAGCCGTTTAAGACGAGGTAGCAATACTTTGAGATGAATGGGGAAGCAGAAGATACTCAAACATCAATAATCAAAATGACTCAGGAAGGTGGCAAAGTTGACTGTTTTAATACCAATTATCTAAAACAGGGAGTACAACGGACGTCTCATAGCATGGTCTCCCAACGCATTTAACAAAAACATCATACTTATAGGAAAAACTTGTCATAGATGATGTTAACCTATGTTTTTGCTACCATCATCCTACGTGGCAAACTACAAAAACCTAGTGGCAAATGTGATCGGCTTAAAGGGAAAATCTAGGTATATGTTCCATACTAGTCTAAGAAAGTGATAGGCTCCTTAACATCAGGTGGGACTACTAAGCCCATCCTTCAACCAAGTCACTATGAATGTCACTAAATACACTGGGCCTGATCACGACTTTGGCGGGGAGTTCGGCGGTAGGCCTAATACCGCCGGTGGTAATACCACCGGCGGTATTAGCCCTGCTGCCAAACTCCCCGGTGCTAATAGCACCGGATCACGAGTTCGGCGGTAATGTAATTCCTCATTCCCCATTGAGCCCATTCGGGAATGCCCCATTCCCCATTGGGCTCAATGGGGAAAATTCATGCTCTTACCACCGGCGGATTTCCTGCTGGCGGTAATAGCGTGAATTTTCAGCGGATTTCCCCCCAGCCAGGAGCTGGGGCGAAATCCACCGAAGTCCTGATTTGGCGGACCCTTAAATCTGGCAGTAATAGCATGACTGCCGGATTTAAGGGTTACCGCCAAAGTCGTGATGAGGTCCACTATGTCCCATTGGTTATATATACTATATTGTTCTTAATTATGTGCTCCCCTACAATTGGTTGGCACTCTTGCATTCGTCAGTACTTTTCCAGCCATGTTAGAAGCACGCAGACTGGACTTCCAGGTGCTGGTGAGCTGGCATAACTATAGCTTCCCAGCAATAAGCATATCATATATCATCACCTCAGTGGTCTGCATGTCAATTAAGCCTTTGAACTTGGCCTTGGAAATTTTCTTTGCTCTAGAGAGGTGTGGTTTGTCATGTTTGTCCAAGGTCATCCCGCCACATGACTGCAGACTATAAATTTGAGCTCAGGTGCTTTAAAATACTACTATTCCTTGTTTTCATGCATGCCTTCTGAACAGGAGTTTCATTCTTTCACACAATTGTACCTAATGTCTGCTCATCCCAGTCCGATAAGACCTTGGCTTCTTGAGGCTGATCCAGCCTCGTCTTTCTGTGATTCACTTCTGTAATTTCCTTGTTTTTCTAATGTGATACACAGGAAAAGGCCTTCCTTCTCTGGTCAAGCTCTGCTATAACATGTATGTATATGTCGGCACATGCCGCAATCTATTCACTACATAACTAGCCTCAAGAATACTTTGCATCTGTACATGTATAAAATGACTTCATATCTTCATTGTTTCTATAGCATACGTTTCTTCATCTCGAGCCCAAGATGTCACTTATCTTTAATACTTTCTTGCTGCCTTATAGAATATTTTCCCTTCTCTTGTCTGTACATCTCTTCCATATACATCAGGTTCCCAACATATAGGCAATATGGGAGAGATGATTGAGGTGGGGGTACTTGGCTCCTTCTCTCCACTCCCCCTCTGGGCGATTCATCAACCAATCTCCCCATCTTTCTTCAAATCTAGACATGCTTGTCTGAAGAAATGCTTCTTTGGGACCCACATCTTGATTACTCCTTTCAAGCATCCAGCTGATTTCACATGTTTGTCCTTCTTCCACGTCATGAGCATGCACTGCCCACTTGGACTGCAATAGATCCATCTTGCCACATACTTCTTATGGTTCTTTGGATACAGGAATTGTGTTCCCTCAGGAGTATGGATGCTGGCTTTCACAAAATCTCTGATTTCTTCATCTGTCAGCTCGTTGGTCTCCCATCCGGACTCAACATCAATCATGATCTTCATCCCTATGGCTTTCTTTACAGTCATTTTGCATTGTGAGATTATTATACTAATCACACAGAATCCAATCAATACCATCACTATCGGGGCTCCAAGAAACTTGAACATATCTGCCATCCATTGTGGAACCCAGAAAAGAGTGCTCCAAACCAGCTATCATCAGCAATGTCCTCCACTTCGTCCACCATTCGGACATGCAGCTTTGTTAGCATCTCTATAGCCTCTGTCAAGGTATCATTGTCATCATCATGAGAAGGAATAAATGTGCAACATGATTCTCAAATTTTTGCACAAACACCCCATCCATAGCTGTGATCATGTCGAGGACGTACCTGTTCTGAAGAGTCATCAGTCATATGGCTCTCAGCTCTTCTCTTATAGCATTGAATCCCTTTATGGTAGTGTTGATTGTCTGCAACAACTCCCATCTGGTAATTTGCAGCCACGTATTATTTGCTGCAACCTGTATACCCGGCATAATGATCAACGTAAATATCGACAAAGTTTTGCTGAAAAGTCATTGTTCATGTAGAATGGCATCAAAAGCTTCTATTGACTTGGGTGAGAAATAGTTCTCTCTCTTCATTCTACTTATCAGCTCCACAAATCTCTTCGTCCAAAGGTGACCATCTGCTTTTGGATAGCTGTCAATGTTCAAGTCACTTTTAGGAATCACCAATGCTGGAAAATGAACATGTTCTATGGAACATCGTCCTCCCTAGTCCTTGGGCAGCTTCATATCAGCTCTGAATCTAGACACTCAGTAGTGATCCATTATCATTGCTGTTCCAATACTCATTCCTGGTACATCAAAGATTCAATCACAGTTCTGGTTCTCCCCAACATGTCTTGTGCCATTGTTTCTAAAGCACAGTTTTTTACTTTCTGAAGGCACTATCAGCAAAGGTCCTCCTTTATCTTCAACCCATGTCAGTAGTTTTGCCAGTTTTGGCCATAGAGGCTTGCATTCATTTTGCACTATGTCAATGGTTGGCTGATAGAAACCCACAGGCCGTGCAGATAACCACTCCTTCTTCCCATCCATCTGGTGAAAGCACTGACCCCCAAATCTGCATCTGTCCTCTGTTCTTCCATCTACTAATTTCTTCTGCAGATTTTCCTGGACTCTTCAGTCTTTTATTTACCTCCCATCGGATTCCAGCTCCTTGTACTCCAGGCTTTTCATATCTGATCACGTGATTCTCGGTATGAGCTTTTAACTTTTAACTTTTTCTTTGTATCTTGGACATAATCTTCTTCTTCTGGATCTGTCCATTCAGTTGCCCATTTGAGATAAGCTGTTCGGCCCATGAACTGACCTCTTGTATGGCAGAGTGCTACGTGTGATAGACAATGTGCTGTCTGGATGTCTATTTAAATAGCTATGAAGATTTTAGACTTGTCCATGCTTTAAGGTAGGAGGGCTCATACAAAGCATTCCTCCTTTGAGGCACTCCTTCCCACTTATTTCATATGCTGACACCAAATGTTATTCCCCAAGTGTGCTGTACTATCCAGGTAATCATTTAACTCATGATCATCCCCCCTAGCAAATTCTCATTCTTTTCTTATGAGTTTCTATAATCATCTCATGAAGTATGTCAGCATAATTCCTTCTTACTGGACCAATCATAGGAACATTTGTCAGTAAACTCGGTGCTATTTCATGTGCTACTTGTGTAGGTTTTCTCCTACAGAATTGTTTCCTTTTCCTTTCCTTACAAGCCTGTTTCTGTTGCTCAAGGACAATCTCTCTAACACCTTTTTCCAAGGAAAGTGTCTAGTGACATTTGTCATAGACCCAAGAACTTTTCCACGATCTACTGGAATGGGGACAATCACATACGGTCTCGGCTGCCTTATAGTTGCCACATCTGTACCCTGCTTCTGCACAGGAAGATATACAGGAATCCTTGCCCTATGTGGATCCAAATAGTAAGCAGTACTTACTGTAAGCAAAATAAGGATCACAATAAACAAGATGCATGTATAAATGATGTATAGGTAGGCCCATTTCATGCAGCAGTAACTTCTTGCACATCGAGGCGGTCTCTCATTGTTGGCCATGGCATTATTACTGTTCATGCTGCCCATTTTTTATCTTTTTTAAGGAAGGAAAAATCTACTTTTATTCAGGCAAAATCATGCAATACTCTGGAAATATCTTCTCAAACAGCTCTTCAAGCAGCTGGCTGATTGCAGAATGATTAACAGGGTGCCTGATGTATAGGAAAGAGTTGTCATCTTCCTACAAAATTATCATTCAGGATGTTCTCAATGTTTGCTCAGAATATAGATTAACTTGCTCGATTACATCATGTAGCAATTCAGTAAGTGCCACTTTATTACTCGGATCTCTCAAGAAGTTGCGAACATCAGTTTGTCTTCTAACAAGATGTGGCTGTTCCTCAATCAGGTAGTGGAAAACCAACCCTACTATTCTAAGAGCACTTTCATCAGATAGGGCCATTTGTGTTTTCGCCACTATACTCAGGAAGCTAGAGTACATGCTCTACTACGGCTGCACGATTGGACCGTTCTTAGGATCTTGCAGGAAATTGAAAATGTCAGTAGTTTTCCCCACCAACGAAGGGCATGAAGGAAGAATGTAGAGAAAAATAGCAAGGTTGATCTGATGAACGTTGTCGATGGGCACTACCATGGGCACCTCCAAAGGGAAACTCAGTGAGAAAGCAATCGGGGAACTGAGAGTGTCCCGAAACAAGTCCCATTCCAAAGTATTCTGTATCTGTCTATTTGACAATTTCTGCGTCCTTCTTCCTTGTCATGGATCTCGTCTGCACGTGCTGAGGTTCTTCCCAATGCTTGCTTCCGATTGTGGTGAGGGTGAAGGGAGTTCTCCAGCGTAGATCTTTACATCTCCAAGAAATATCCACGCATGTCTTCCTAGTACTTTAACTGCTGACAGCGTTACGTCCCCCACAATGAATGGGCACTTAAAGTGTGGCTTGTGCTGCCTACGATGAAGTTCATGATCAATATCTGATCACCGGAGAAAAGTTGGGGAAGACGTCATTCTTCAGATCTGGTTGTTGGATTGTCTCCATCTGTGTTCTGAGCCCCAAACCCCTTCCATTTGAGCTGATCTGAAATGACATGAGATACTTGTAGTCATACATGTTAAATAATCACGTAACTCCTGTCCTAAAAAGTCTGCTGTCGTCTGGGCATCACTTCTAGTTCTAGATGAGGTGTGAGGGCTGTCCTCATCTGCCTCCCTGTCACTATTTCATGGGCGTAAGATGGTGGTCGGAACCTGGTTGATTTCTCAATGGATACAGTGCTATTGGTAGGCAATGCAACCATCCTTTCTTCAAGGTAAGCTTGAATTTGGCTATCTGTTCTTTAAGCAGGCCGTTGAGTCCCTCACAGATCCCATTTGCTTGCAGGTGATAAGCCAATGAAAACTTGTGCTTTAAAATGAGCAACAAGTGTATCTATTCAAATACTTAATTAACAAAATAAGGGCCATTATCTGATTCTAGTACTTTACATATTCCCCATCTAGGAAATAATTCTCGTACTAAAAATGTAGCTGCACAAGCGGAATCTGAATGTGTACATGGACCAGCTTCAATCCACCTTGAAAAGAGACATACTACCACTATCATATATCTGTATCCAAGACTTGCAGCATGTCGACATAGTCGATATGTAAATGCTGAACGGGACCATTAGGTCTTGGGATAACTGTATGCAGTGTTTGCCCAGCAGTACACTTTTGACATACGATGCAGTTCACTACATAAAATGCAACATGTTCTAACAAATTCAGAACAAACCAATCCTCTGCCATTGTTGCAGCGAGGCACTCTATAGTGACATGCGCAGAGTAGTGTAGCTGTTCCAATGCTACCCGTAATAAGGCTATAGGCATCACCGCTTTACCAGTGTTCTCCCGTCACCACAATGATTCAGAAAGAGCTAAAGAACACCCATCCACGTCCACAGGTCTTTCTCATCCTGCGGTGCTTCCCCTTGAATTTCCATGAACTGAGTTTTAGAAAAATTGTTATAACATCAGGCACATTCATCATTACCACCATACTTTCACTCACATCAGGCGTATCAAACTTCATAATATTTTCTGAACATGCAACACGTTTCGCTTCCTCGTCTGCAGCTTGATTTCCAAATGGGATAAAATCTGCTCCTTTAGTGTGAGCTGCACATTCAACGAATGTGATGGCTACTGGAAGTTGCAGTGCTCTATTAAGTCTGTCCAATAAGGTGGCATGAAGCACTGGAATGCCGTCTGCTCAGAGGTAGCCCCTCCTTTTCCAACGTTCTAGCCCTGCGTGTACTGTCAAAATCACATAGGTGTAGCACTGTACATGGTTACTCCCTGGTCTGTGTTTTTCACAAGCTCGACAATCAGCGGCACTAATTCTGAAGCCTGTGCCGAAAAGTGAAACGGTAGTCATACACTTATCAATACTTCAAATTCTCCATTGGCCCTGTGCTTTATGGCTGCAGCACTTGTACATCTCTGTCCATCATTTTGATCGATTCTAGAAGAAGATAAAGATAAAGAGAATCTGCTCAGCTGCCAACACATTTTCCTTTACTCTTGGGATCTCATCATAGAATTCCTCATAATTCGAGCAATCATGTGCATGCTCGCTTTCTGCCAGTGGTTCTAATATAAACATGGCAGGGTTCACTATTCTACATCTGACTTATTTTAATCACTGGATTTGATATGACTACCTCGTAGGCATAAGTCCTTTGAGAAGTCAATGTACCCTTTGGCTTTTCCAAAATGGCAAACAAAGCATGTTCAACTAATAACATCATGGAGCACGCCATTACTATGCTAGCAGCCTTCACAATGGCAAATGCGGCGGCTGCCAAAGATTGTTCACAGGGATAGTGACCTCTAATTACTGGGTCCAGAATCCCACTAGAATATGCTGGAGGCTTGCACCCCAACGTGGTTCTCTGTGTGATTACTGCCGTCATGACTGCCATTCATATGCAAAAATAAGAAGAATTCTTCTGCGTAATTGGGAATCCCTAAAACTGGAGCCATACACATTACCTTTTTCAACTCATCAAACCCTTTTTCCATTTCCTCAGTCCAGACAATTTTTTCCTGGGTTACCTGTGCTTTGTTCAGAGCCTGCAACAAGTGCCTTATATATGAACTGTAATCAAATACCGGTGCTTTCACATAATTGCATAGTCCCAAAAATCTTTGCATGACCTTTATCGTATGTGGCTTTGCTGTTTTTAAAATAGCCTTAGCTCTCTCAGCAGTAACTTTCTTTCCTTCATGCAAAATTAACTGACCTATGTAAAAAACTTCCTCTTGGCAACACTGCAATTTCTCCTTACCTACTTTATATTCTTTTTCGGGAAGAATAATCATCAACTGAACTGAGTCACGTCTGCACATTTCGACGGAGATGCTACGGACCAATATGTCATCTACGTATTGCAACACAAGTCTTTGCAAATCGATATTACTTAAGTCCATCTGCAAGACTCTATTGAAAATCGATGGAGACTCACATTACCCCTGAGGTAATCTCGTGGTTTTTACCTTAGTCAGAAGAAATTAAATGACGTTAGATCTTGAGAATTATTATGCACTGGGGTTGAGAAAAATACATTTTTCAAGTCAATCACTGTGAAATATCGTGCCTCAACACGGATACTACATAAGATTGATGCAGGATTAGGAACTAGAGGGTACTCGGCCTCTACAATCTGGTTAATCGGGTGTAAATCCTGAATTAAATGCCACAACCCCCTTAGATTTCTTAATAGAGTAAAGTGACATATAACATGGTGACTCTGATGTCACTAAAATACCTTATTCCATCATGGCAGATATCATCTTGTAATAACTTTGTCTGCTGTAATGAAGCTGGCACCTTTGCCATATCTTCATCGAAAAACTTGGCACGTTTCAATGCTAGCATAATTTTTTGAGGAACCTTGTGTTCAATTGCTCTTACCCAATAAGTAATACTCATTTCAAATATTACTTCGTCATCTGACGGATGTCTCTAAATATATCTTCGTCAGTGATATCAGTCAATCTATAACCTTCCAAAATGTCAATCACTGTGCACCTTTGTCTTCCTTCATAATCAGTTCCATCAAGCAAAGCCATTTCTCCCTGCGCTATGGCTGCTTGTAATTCTAAGGGAAAGACTCATCCTCCCTCTCCATCCATAGGTATCTTTGGCCTGCATAAAAACTCATCAGGTACTCCCACAGTTTTACCCACTAAACCTGGTAACCTTTTTAACAAAATGCATACCCCATAGTGAAAAACGTCTTGTTCTAATGGTGCTCCTTGTATGGCCATTTGTCCCGCGAATGCCATAATACATTCACTCATGTTTAAATAATGCATTCCTGGCATTGAACATACTATGCCTTCATCCATAAATGAAATTGTTGTGTTCAATTTTGTCATTAAATCTGTACCTAATATATTAAAAGGCATCTGTCTTGAATATTATAATGGTACAGATGTGTCACATTCTCCTATAGAGACTGGCAATATCTCAATAAATGGAACTCTACTTGTAGCACCTGTGAAAACTTGAGCAGTCATGGCATTCCCAGATAATGTACATTTTCCCTCTTGTATACATAAACATGTTGCCCCCGTGTCTACTAAAAAAGGAAAGGATTTGCCTCTTATATTGACGAATGGAGTCATTAACCTAGGAGTCATTAACTGTCCTGAGCTTGTTCCCTACTGTATCTGCATGGGTGAATGTTGTGACTGCCCTTGCGGGGAATTCATTGTTGTCTGCTGTTTTTGTAAACCCTGCTGCATTCTCAGTGCTTGTGTTTGCTGCACTGTCTGATTTTGGGCGAACCCCTCTCCATTCTGTTGAGTGTATGCAGGCCGGTATATAGTCCCCCCTCTTGAGAATTGCCCATTTTTCATGAACTCTTCTTCACATGCGTGCAAGGTGTTCTGACATACAGCATGTCCAACATACAGGAGGTCTCCTAATTTGCCCTTCCTGCATGCCTTGACAATCATTCTGAGTGTTTTGAAACCCACCCTGGTTATTCTGGAAATGTCCCTGATTATTCTGGAATCCTCTACTTCGGAAGCCTCCCCTTCCCTGTGCTATAAATCCATTATTACATTGATCAAACTGCCTACGGTTAGACAACTGTGGAATGCCTGCTGTTTGC
Organism: Ambystoma mexicanum; assembly: GCF_040938575.1. Classification (NCBI taxonomy): domain Eukaryota; kingdom Metazoa; phylum Chordata; class Amphibia; order Caudata; family Ambystomatidae; genus Ambystoma; species Ambystoma mexicanum. Next base: position 1,134,735,584 of record NC_090922.1, read on the forward strand.
TGTGGACTTCACCCTTCTCTGCTAGTCAACATCGCCCCTTCTATGGCATAGTTTGACAATTTTTTCTGCACTCATTTTGTTTCTTCACCTTTCCTAGCATCATCTTTCTTTTGATTCTTTTCCTGTAATAATCTGCACTAATGAGCAATGATAAGCTGTATTTTTGACCATGGCTTTGCTTCCATGCCTACCAATTTTTTGAGCTGCTTCCGTACTGGCTCTAGAAACTCTTGTCTTAGTATATGATAAAATACAGGTATAGATTTCCCCAGAGGCTCGCGAGTTTCCAAAGACCCCTGCTCTTGAGCGCTTTCTATGCTGCCGCTCTACAGTTATTAAATGGTGCTCAATTGCTAGCCGTGTGCATAGTGATACTCGAATATCCTGCTCTCGACAAAACATTGGGCCTCATTACGAGTCCGGCGGTAACCGTGGCGGTAAAACCGCCTGGTTACCGCCGGACTCGTATTACCATTCCGCCTCCGCGATTCCCGGAATTACCGGGGCATTACAACCCCGGTTTTCCGGGAATCACGGAGGCGCAATGGTGTAAATCCCCATTCCCATTGAGTCCTATGGGACTCAATGGGAATGGGGATCATGGAAACACCGGCAGCATCTTGTAATGCTGCCAGTGTTTCCTCGTCCGCCTGCAGGTCAAACCTGGCGGGAACATCACCTCCCGCCTGCAGGAGTCAGGATCAGGCGGTCCGGAAACAACAGTGGCGGCGGGTTTACCGCCACCGTTATTTCGGACTGCCTGACCTGTAATGAGGCCCACAGTCTGCTCTCTCCACAAGGATGGTGGCTAGAAGACCTTTAATGTCTCCTATAGCTAACGTTTTTCCTCCCGTGATTTTTTCTAACTCATATATCTATTTCCCAGTGCCAGAAGTTAAACTTGGGAGTTTACACCTTGAATTGTCCTTATCCATGTGTGGCCATGGTATATAGTGTGGCCTGGCTCCTCCTTTTTCTAAAAAAGGAAACTGCGATATCCCAAACTAACACTCATCCCCCATTGTCTGTCTGTCCAGAGCAGGGACAATGGTTCCACACTGCGTTCTTCCTGGCAGCAATCTTAACCTGCTCACATAAGGTGGAGGGTCCCCCTCTCACTATGGGATCACCCTCTAGGTCGATCTAGTAATGCCAGGGATTCTGACACCCTCGATTTGGGTAGGTCTAGATCTGACCATCTCACATCTTTGTCCATCAGAGAACATACCTCGGGACCACAACCTCCCTCCTCCCCATGGAAGTTTTCTCTGTCTTCGTCTGACATATCCTGTCCCCAACTTGTGTGGCTTCCTTCCTCTTCATCTCTATTCAGAGTTAGTCTGTCTAAAGACAACTCTTTAGGCTCAAAACTACACAAGCCTCCCTCTCTGTCGTATAACTGTGTACTCTCGAGTTGATCATATTTTCTCTCCCCTTTCAGTTCTTTCTTAACCTCACATCATGATAGATCTCATCAATTGTGTCACCAATGCTTCTAGAGTCAAACTCATCCTCTAGATTTGCTCTAGACATACCTGGCATCGCTACATGTGCAGGCAAGAATTATTCTATATCCTCCCATGCTACTTCTGGATTAAGCTACATTAATTATTTTTCTACACGCTCAATGTTGCATGTTGTCTACCTTTTCTTTCATTCTATTTCATCATTAAGCTCTCTTCTTTTCCTTGCTTCTTCTCTCACCCTTTCTTCTTCCTTTTTTCATATCTCTTCTCTCATTTGCCCTTTGTATTTCCTCGTTTCTACGTCTTTGTATCCTTTTATACCTTAATTTTTGTTCTTCCTGTTCCTCTCTATTTCTTTCTAGCCTTTCTTGTTGTTTGATTGCCCTCTGTCTGTTTTATTTCCTCTGTTGTTATGTGTTCTACTGCTTTTTCAATCGTTCACCCTGATACAACTGTTGCCTTTTTGTCTATCCTTCCTTCTCACCCCATCTTCTTTCAATCGTTTTTCTTTGTCTCTATCGTTTTGTCTTGTCCATCTCAATCTTTCTTTTGCCTTACCTCCTCAATGCTCTTTCCATCAAGTTTGAGCATAATCTGGCAACACATCCATACGTTCTGTATGAGCGTTACCTCATCAGCCTTATCTTTTTCTCCCTTCCATCTCTTTATTTCCCTTCCTATATCTAAGGATGTACTTGGTCGGTCACTTCTCTCCATGTCCTTTCTCTCTTTGTCCCTCAGGACTTTAGAGATCACCTTTCTTTCAGGAATTTTCTTGGTACCTTCGCTGCTGCTATGAGCAAGCGACTCATACACCGGATTGCTGTACCCTGCCGCTGCCTTAAGTTCTCTTAATGGGTACACTCCTTCATCTTTCTTACTATCGCTGTTTACTAAAGGCGCGGCCGGGGGAGAAGAAGACTCCTCACCCCCCCTCTTTGCATTTGTTAAGTATTCAGTCTTCAGGAGGTGGCTCTTCTCTTTCCTTCCTCTAAGCTCGCTAGCCTTTTATCTAACGTTTTTTCCTGTGTATGCTGCGAGCAAATATGTTGTCATGTGTTGCAAAACTACCTTTGATAGTGATCCCCCTTGTGGCCATGGCAAGAACAGCTTGTCTGCCGTGCCCTTAAGCCATTCCTCACTGTATTGTTTAAGCTTAAGTGCGTGCTTTGGTAACTGTTTGCATAAATGTATAAGTGGAGTAATATCCTCCATTTTGACTTGTCATACTTGACTATCAATACTTAGCTTTACATGTTGTACTTTTTCAAAAATACATTTTCAGAAAAATAATACAATTTGAGCGTACACCAATCATCGCAGCTCCAAACCCTGTATATCACGTTTTACTCCAATCTACTTATTCACTACACACCATCAATTCAATTTCAGCAAATAAATAATTAACTCTTAAATCTCGTGTTTTCCTTTTCACATCTGTTAATTCATCTATTATTTCTTCACCACATATATATCTATGCAATACATCAAACAAACAAACAAATTAACACACTCGACCGGTCACATATATCTCTGTCTGCGATCCTCGGGACTTATCCCTGTCCCTAAAAAATAGCCCAATTGGGATGTGAATTATTCTATTTAGACAAGTCTTTAAACCAGTCCGTAGCCTATATCATCCGCTAATGGGACTCTAGATATGACACCTTATGTTACGTGCTATGATGCAGGACACTGGGCTTACTCTACTGTGACGTTCCTCGTCTCACAGTTTCTCAATTGCTTGGCTCCTCTCCTCAAGTCACTTACTTAATAACTTGATGCTCATCTTCTCAAGTTGTTTACCCCAACCTCCCTCTGTTACTTGTTTCCCCTTATCTCGTTCTCCACTCAGTGCCCATTCAAAATTTTGCCACCTCACTCAGTTTTACTCACCATTTGTTTTTTTGACTTCCGTCTCTCGAGATTGATGCCTCTTTATCAGCCAGTTCAACCTTCCCTCCTTTCAGCTTCCTGTAGAAGTCAGGAGGGGATTTTGTACAAACCAAGAGACCCGTCTCACATAAGCTTTCAAGCCTTAGTTTAAAAACTGTTTCCGCTATCTCCAGGGAGCTTCACGTCCTTTCAGCCAAATGGCAGAGGACATTCTAAACTGCCAGGACCCCAAAGCTTACTTAGGTCAATGGCTCTTGAACCATCATCTCTGCTACCACGTGAACCACGATAGCCGACCCAGCCCTTTAATATGATGTAGCAATACTTTGAGATGAATGGGGATGCAGAAGATACTCAAACATCAATAATCAAAACGACTAAGATAGTTGGCAAAGTTGACTGTTTTAATATCAATTACGTAAAACAGGGAGTACAACGGACGTCTCATAGCATGGTCTCTCAAGGCATTTAACAAAAAACATCATGCTTATAGTAAAAACTCATCATTTATGACATTAACCTACGTATTTGCTACCATCATCCTACGTGGCAAACTACAAAAACCTAGTGGCAAATGTGATAGGCTTAAGGGGAACATCTAGGTATACTTACCATACTAGTCTAAGAAAGCGATAGGCTCAGGCTCCTTAACATCAGGTGGGACTACTAAACCCATCCTTCAAACATGTCACTGTGAACATCAGTAAATAAACAACATCCCATTGGTTATACAAACTATAGGGCTCTTAATGACGCTGCCCCCTACAATTGATTGGCACTCTTTGACACCTCCCGCCTGCAGGAGTCAGGATCAGGCGGTCCGGAAACAACGGTGGCGGCGGGTTCACCGCCACCGTTATTTCCGGACTGCCTGACCTGTAATGAGGCCCACAGTCTGCTCTCTCCACAAGGATGGTGGCTAGAAGACCTTTAATGTCTCCTATAGCTAACGTGTTTCCTCCCGTGATTTTTTCTAACTCATATATCTATTTCCCAGTGCCAGAAGTTAAACTTGGGAGTTTACACCTTGAATTGTCCTTATCCATGTGTGGCCATGGTATATAGTGTGGCCTGGCTCCTCCTTTTTCTAAAAAAGGAAACTGCGATATCCCAAACTAACACTCATCCCCCATTGTCTGTCTGTCCAGAGCAGGGACAATGGTTCCAAACTGCGTTCTTCCTGGCAGCAATATTAACCTGCTCACATAAGGTGGAGGGTCCCCCTCTCACTATGGGATCACCCTCTAGGTCGATCTAGTAATGCCAGGGATTCTGACACCCTCGATTTAGGTAGGTCTAGATCTGACCATCTCACATCTTTGTCCATCAGAGAACATACCTCGGGACCACAAGCATTACCTCCCTCCTCCCCATGGAAGTTTTCTCTGTCTTCGTCTGACATATCCTGTCCCCAACTTTTGTGGCTTCCTTCCTCTTCATCTCTATTCAGAGTTAGTCTGTCTAAAGACAACTCTTTAGGCTCAAAACTACACAAGCCTCCCTCTCTGTTGTATAACTGTGTACTCTCGAGTTGATCATATTTTCTCTCCCCTTTCAGTTCTTTCTTAATCTCACATCATGATAGATCTCATCAATTGTGTCACCAATGCTTCTAGAGTCAAACTCATCCTCTAGATTTGCTCTAGACATACCTGGCATCGCTACATGTGCAGGCAAGAATTATTCTATATCCTCCCATGCTACTTCTGGATTAAGCTACATTAATTATTTTTCTACACGCTCAATGTTGCATGTTGTCTACCTTTTCTTTCATTCTATTTCATCATTAAGCTCTCTTCTTTTCCTTGCTTCTTCTCTCACCCTTTCTTCTTCCTTTTTTCATATCTCTTCTCTCATTTGCCCTTTGTATTTCCTCGTTTCTACATCTTTGTATCCTTTTATGCCTTAATTTTTGTTCTTCCTGTTCCTCTCTATTTCTTTCTAGCCTTTCTCGTTGTTTGATTGGCCTCTGTCTGTTTTATTTCCTCTGTTGTTATGTGCTCTACTGCTTTTTCAATCGTTCACCCTGATACAACTGTTGCCTTTTTGTCTATCCTTCCTTCTCGCCCCATCTTCTTTCAATCGTTTTTCTTTGTCTCTATCGTTTTGTCTTGTCCATCTCAATCTTTCTTTTGCCTTACTTCCTCAATGCTCTTTCCATCAAGTTTGAGCAAAATCTGGCAACACATCCATACGTTCTGTATGAGCGTTACCTCATCAGCCTTATCTTTTTCTCCCTTCCATCTCTTTATTTCCCTTCCTATATCTAAGGCTGTACTTGGTCGGTCACTTCTCTCCTTGTCCTTTCTCTCTTTGTCCCTCAGGACTTTAGAGATCACCTTTCTTTCAGGAATCTTCTTGGTACCTTCACTGCTGCTATGCGCACGCGACTCATACACCGGATTGCTGTACCCTGCCGCTGCCTTAAGTTCTCTTAATGGGTACACTCCTTCATCTTTCTTACTATCGCTGTTTACTAAAGGCACGGCCGGGGGAGAAGAAGACTCCTCACCCCCCCTCTTTGCATTTGTTAAGTATCCAGTCTTCAGGAGGTGGCTCTTCTCTTTCCTTCCTCTAAGCTCGCTAGCCTTTTATCTAACTTTTTTCCTGTGTATGCTGCGTGCAAATATGTTGTCATGTGTTGCAAAACTACCTTTGATAGTGATCCCCCTTGTGGCCATGGCAAGAACATCTTGTCTGCCGTGCCCTTAAGCCATTCCTCACTGTATTGTTTAAGCTTAAGTGCGTGCTTTGGTAACTGTTTGCATAAATGTATAAGTGGAGTAATATCCGCCATTTTGACTTGTCACACTTGACTATCAATACTTAGCTTTACATGTTGTACTTTTTCAAAAATACATTTTCAGAAAAATAATACAATATGAGCGTACACCAATCATCGCAGCTCCAAACCCTGTATATCACGTTTTACTCCAATCTACTTATTCACTACACACCATCAATTCAATTTCAGCAAATAAATAATTAACTCTTAAATCTCGTGTTTTCCTTTTCACATCTGTTAATTCATCTATTATTTCTTCACCACATATATATCTATGCAATACATCAAACAAACAAACAAATTAACACACTCGACCGGTCACATATATCTCTGTCTGCGATCCTCGAGACTTATCGCTGTCCCTAAAAAATAGCCCAATTGGGATGTGAATTATTCTATATAGACAAGTCTTTAAACCAGTCCGTAGCCTATATCATCCGCTAATGGGACTCTAGATATGACACCTTATGTTACGTGCTATGATGCAGGACACTGGGCTTACTCTACTGTGACGTTCCTCGTCTCACAGTTTCTCAATTGCTTGGCTCCTCTCCTCAAGTCACTTACTTAATAACTTGATGCTCATCTTCTCAAGTTGTTTACCCCAACCTCCCTCTGTTACTTGTTTCCCCTTATCTCTTTCTCCCCTCAGTGCCCATTCAAAATTTTGCCACCTCACTCAGTTTTACTCACCATTTGTTTTTTTGACCTCCGCCTCTCGAGATTGATGCCTCTTTATCAGCCAGTTCAACCTTCCATCCTTTCAGCTTCCTGTAGAAGTCAGGAGGGGATTTTGTACAAACCAAGAGACCCATCTCACATAAGCTTTCAAGCCTTAGTTTAAAAACTGTTTCCGCTATCTCCAGGGAGCTTCACGTCCTTTCAGCCAAATGGCAGAGGACATTCTATACTGCCAGGACCCCAAAGCTTACTTAGGTCAATGGCTCTTGAACCATCATCTCTGCTACCACGTGAACCACGATAGCCGACCCAGCCCTTTAATACGATGTAGCAATACTTTGAGATGAATGGGGATGCAGAAGATACTCAAACATCAATAATCAAAACGACTAAGATAGTTGGCAAAGTTGACTGTTTTAATATCAATTACGTAAAACAGGGAGTACTACGGACGTCTCATAGCATGGTCTCTCAAGGCATTTAACAAAAAACATCATGCTTATAGTAAAAACTCATCATTTATGACAATAACCTACGTATTTGCTACCATCATCCTACGTGGCAAACTACAAAAACCTAGTGGCAAATGTGATAGGCTTAAGGGGAACATCTAGGTATACTTACCATACTAGTCTAAGAAAGCGATAGGCTCCTTAACATCAGGTGGGACTACTAAACCCATCCTTCAAACAAGTCACTGTGAACATCAGTAAATAAACAACATCCCATTGGTTATACAAACTATAGGGCTCTTAATGACGCTGCCCCCTACAATTGATTGGCACTCTTACATATGTCAGTTGTTTTTCACCCATGTTAGCAGCATGCAGGCTGGACTTCCGGTGCTGGTGAGCTGGTCATAACCATAGCTTCCCACCAATTAGCATATCATCTATCATCGCCTCAGTGGTCTGCACATCAATTAAGCCTTTGAACTTGGCCTTGGAAATGTTGTTTGCTCTGGAGAATACAGGGGATTAGAGGAACGCACTGCCCACTGCGTAGGTGTGGTTCGACATGTTTGTTCACGTTCATCCCTCCATGTGACTGAAGACCACACATTTGAGCTCTTGTGCATTTAAAATACTCGTATTTAATGAAACTCTGATGTCTTAATTGTTTTCATCCATGCCTTCTGAACAGGAGTTTCATTCTATCACATGATTGTACCTAATTTCTGCTCATCCCAATCCTTTAAGACCTTGACTTCTTGGGGCTGATTCAGCCTCACCTTTCTGAGATTCACTTCTGTAATTTCGTTGTTTTTCTACTGCGACACACTGGAAAAGGGCCTTTCTTCTGTGGTCGAGCTCTGCTATAACACATTGTGGAAACATCCATTCTTGACTTACTCCTATATATATATATATATATATATATATATATATATATATATATATATATATATATATACGTTGGCGCATGCCGTAATCTATTCACTACATAGCTAGCCTCAAGAATACTTTCTCTACTTGTTTTTTTTCCATCTGTACACGTATAAAATTATTTAATATCTTCATTGTTTCTGTAGCATAAGTCTCTTCATCTCGAGCCTGAGATGTCATTTATCTTTGATACTTTCTTGATGCCTTACAGAATATCTTCACTTCTCTTGTCTCTACATCTCTTCTATGTACATCAGTCTGGCTTTGTGTGACGTCAACAATCTGCACTTTCATTTATTGGTCTGCTTCTTCTGGGATTTCATTCAAATGGACATCATACTGTCTAGTATGCAAGTATGGCTTTCTCAATGGGAATCTTACTTCCAGGATTCTCATTGGTATCAGTATTTTCACTGGTACTGCACATGTCTGAAACTCTGGTTCCCAAGAAATAGGCAATGTGGGGGAGATGGTTTAGTTCAGGGTACTTGGCTCCTTCTCTACAAATCATTTCTTGATTATGGCATTTACTTGTGGTTCAAGTGTTAGTTTTTGTCCATCAAGACTCCCAGGTTTTTTTACTATCGTTGATGGGGTCAGTTCTGTTGGCCATGGGATGTAGTGGTTGTTTTCCTCACTTTTAACTATGATCATTATTTCAGTTTTGCCCGGGTTGAGTTTGAGGCTGTTTGTGGTCATCCAGCTGTAGAGCTCTTCTAGGTAGATGTTCAGCATTTTGTTTTCTTCCTGTGTAATTTGTAGACGATCTGAGTGCCATCTGCGTAGTTGTAGCATGGCAGCCCATGTTTTTTGATGAGTTTGATTAGTGGCATCATCTATATATAGAAGAACAATGGGGAGAAGGATGATCCTTGTAGTACTCTGCAGTTGGATTCCCTTGTACTGGGATTAGGTCCCAGCTTTTCAATTCTGCTCTTTTTTGCCTCTCTCTATTCCTAGTCTGTTCTTTTCATACTGTCATTTGGGATCCAAACATTCACTATTGAAGGCACCTAATATAATCATCACAGCAACCTCTTTTTCTAAGGCTTTTCCCAGAAGAGCAGGGAGCACTTTCAAAAATGTTTCGATCCCCACAGATTCTGTATAAAGTACACATTACAGACAAAGTTCTGCAATCACCAGCCTCCCTTACTACTTGGATGTCCCTTCCGTCTGTTTCACTGTTGGACATCTTTAGGCCAATACCATTTTTCGCAGCGCACAGGCCCCACCCACGGGGTGACCCTGTGCTCCCTGAATAACACCCAGAGTTAAAACCACAAAACCATCTATAATTGGACGTGCCGTTAGCCATGACTCCTGCAAGCATAAAAAAGAGCATTGAGGAATGGAAGAAAAATCTGCTTCTAAAAATGTTATGTCCTCTGCAGTTCCACAAGGCCAAACAAAGGTACACCAAACATCTGCTCGAATTTTGTAGATTGCCCCGTCTGTGCAAAGCAGACAGAAGGGTAGACCAGTCATATGCCACTGATGGTCCTGTTTGGTTTTATTCAATTATTCTTTGCTTGCCTAGATCTTGCATATTTATAACTACTGAAAGTGGGTTTGAAGAAAGCAGGTCCTGAATATGCAAGGTGGCACAGGTGGGCAGTGCTAAAGGACTCTATTTTAATGAAGGATTTGGATCTATTAGAGTCTGCACGTATACCCCAAAGATAAGAAAGACTCCAGCTCTGACAGAACCAGAGCCCCGATCATTTGTGAAGAGAAATGTATTTTTGCCAGATTCAGTCTGCCCCTCACTGGAAATTGGACCAACATTATATCACCAGAGGAAATTAGTCTCAAGCTTGGTATTTCCAAAAACAATGCCAAAATTTCGGGCCGATTTAGTGGAAGTGAATCCCTTTTTGTCACCTCAATTAAGATCAGTGTATACGCCTCTGTTAGAGTTACCCTGCTCCTGGCTCTTTGATTTTACTTTCAAAAAGATTTGTCTTTGGCTCTGGCTCATTTTGTAATTGCGGGCATACATCAACCCCTCTTTCTTTTGCTCCATTGTAGATTGAGTATCCATGCATGGATAATTCAATCCCTCAAGTGATTGGTCCTGTAATTCTACTGAAGCCCTCAGCCCACTTGGCACTGACTCAGGTATATTATATCTCCTGTCAGGAGCTTCCTCCTGATTTGAATTGACCTTACTAGCCAAACACAATCTTTGCCTTCTCTCCTCTAATGTGAGAAAAGGAGGCTGCCTTTGATCTTTGTGATCTCTTAGTTGTTTTTCAAAGTGATTCATTACGATCAATGATGCACCAAGTTGTCCTGTTTCCGCATGTTGCACGTAGACATCCTTACATTTAGATGGTGGATTTTTGTTCGCGTGACAACCCTCCTTGGCTAAACATGTCATTAATGGCAGCTTGGGCCAAAGACCCTGCGATTTATAAAATCTGTGCCAGTAGTTGTACCCTCTTCTGCAATCTGCTATGGTCTTCCGCAAGGTTGCAATCAGTCACCTGCATCTCCACCAGAGATAGAGTCAGAGCATGAACTAAAGGAGAAGTAGGTGAAAAGTCCTCCACACACGCCAGAATTAAGTCGGCTGGTTCTCCCACATTCTCCATCTCAGAATACGCTGACACAAAACTTTGGTCCAAGATACCAGCTGATTTTACGGATGGCTTTACAAATGTATCTATGGTGCCCTTTTTGCCTTCCGGTAAACTCTCCCCTAGCTTATTTGATTTCTTCTTTGGTTTTCTTGGAGAGATTGAGGATTCCTTGCAAGAGTTCCTTTTTTTTTTTTTAACAAACACATTTCCTTTTCTGTAAAACACTGTTAGTTACATTCACATTTGGTTTTGGAGATTGGAGCCAAGATGCACACTTACTGCTGCCCCCGCCCACTGACCAGGCTGTATTTGGCCATGGCTATACTCCCCCGTGCTCTGTGCCCTCCAATAAATAAATCATTCTAAGAATGCCAGCTTGGAAGACATTGCAGTTAGAAGTGAATGTTATACATGAAACTGCTCCGCATTTAAATCGAACAAGTTCGCCATTTTCGGGAGGGTACCATTTAGACCATGGAGGGCAGAAACTGGTGTGTTGGGAACCTCTTGTTTTGTAGTGCGCATGCTGGTAAAACCATCCTCTTCCTATGACATATCCCGCAGGGAAAGATCCAGGTGTTGCGGCCATTTGCATATGGCCCAGTGGCTCAGATGTAAATAGTGATGGGTATAAAGAGAGTTTTGCACTGGGGGGGCGTGGCTACGACGGCCATGTAAGAGGACGTGTTCCAGAGGAGCTCCTGCGATCCTGAGATGATCCTTTTAAATAGTGCATACATGGATGCCTATTAGTATTGAAAATCAACATGCTTGCTTATAAACGCAAAGGACGCACTCGCTGAACTTTTGGTGCCCACGGGATGCACTGATACAAAGTTACACACATACTTAAAGTTGCGAGAGCTGGAGAAGTACAATGCAAAATGGTGGCTAGAACAAAGGAACCACTCGGCTACGCGATGGCATCGCAACAGTAACGAGGCTTGAGCTCGGCTGGATGCTGCAACGGATTGAGACACCCTGTGTTAAGACACAGGCTCGGATGGGCCTGGAGGCTTGAGAGTGGATGAGATGAGCAGTGGATCGAACGGACCGTCGCTGAGTCTCGCGTGCAGATGAGAACATCTGGTTACCGCGGCTGCTGAAGACGTGCATACCATGGTACTAGCACACGCATGGCTTTGCAGTAAGGGGACCCGCTGAGAAATGGAAAAGGAACTGACAGCGATTGCTGGGCCTGCGAGGAAGCGGGACTGGACACTGGCGGCCCGAAATAAGGAGGCAAAGTGGAGCTGCGGGTGGAGAAATGACCCCAGCGTATATATGGAGTCATCCACACAGCAGTGGCGCATGAAGCGAGCACACAGGAACAAGCCGAGGTACTGAGCCCCGGAAGGCGCATGCTGCAGCAGAGTCGGTGGCAGACTGGGGACCATAGATGACCCTAATGGTCATGGGACACAAGGCCCGTGGGGCAATATGATTACAGAGGAGTGCAGAGGGCACCTGGACATAGGGCCTCTGTTTGCTGGGACACTGAGGAAAGAGGCGGACGTAGAGCTGCACCAAGACACTGGCGAGTAAGGAAGAACGCACCGTGGGGGGACGCACACAAGGTTGCATAAACTGGAGCCAGCACAGAATGCTATATGTAATAAATCAAAGCGGCCTACATGGGATATGGACAGGGGTGCCAGGAAGTGATACAGATGTTTCCAGTCAGCACATTGGGCAATAAGGAGAGTTCCCCACAATAAAAGATACACGAAGGCGCAGTACGCGGCTTCGTAGAGTCACACCAGCACCAGGCGGACCGCCTGGGATTCAGGTTGACAAAGGCAGGATCCTGTGACCCGCGAGGAAGGAATGCACCCACATGATTGTGTGAGAGGACACAGTCCACTCGAGAAATAGGATAAGAAGCCGCAAGACATCCCTGACACAATTGGGCTGGGCCCCGACTTCTTGGGCAGCTCGGCACGCCTAAAAAGAGGGCTGTGCATGGTTGGCTCACTTGTCCCTGATGCAGCAAGATTCCTAACAAACTCGTCAGACAAAAAGGCAAACAACCCACACTGGATAACTTTACAAAAACACCACCAGGCGTTGAGGGGGCCAGGAAGAAGGACAAGACCCCCGATGGGGGCCCAGAAATAATGGGCAACAAGGAGGTTCTTGCGGTGATAGCAGATCTAAAAGTGGCCTTGGAGACTAAACTTGGCCTGGCAATGACTTAACTGAAAGCTGCACTAGAGCTCAAAGTCAGAGCAGGACGTAAACCTTCTCCGGCAAGACATAAGGTCACTGGCTGAGCGCATAGGGGACCTGGAAAAACGAGGTGGCCCCAAACACAGTGGCCTACGCGGCCCATAAATTGGAACTTCCTGCCCTAGTACAATGTGTAGGCAACCTGGAAAACAGGGTGGAGGAGGCAGAGGGACGTGCTCGAAGAAACAATATTTGCATTGTCGGATTGTCAGACAGGGCTGAAGGAACGAACCCTACAGAATATATGTCCTAGCAAAGAGAAGGATTGCGATGGGTTGGAAGGCATGTCATAGACCAAAAATGGAAACGTGGTGGATGGATTTGCATAAGTGGGCAGAGGTAGAAACTGTGGTATGGCAGGAAGCGTGTAAAGGCGAAATAGAAGAAGAAGCCAGAACCCTATTGGGTTGGAGGCAACTGATAGCTGCATTATTTGGGCCTTCGCATGATGGATCGAGTGATAGAGATCCAATGTGTTCTGTCAAAGAGGGAGCCCCGCTACAAGAGATAGAGACTGCAAATGAGGGGGAGTAGGCTAGGGAGGGGGGAGGGAAGGGGATATACAGTGGGCTTGAATACAGCCTTGCAAGTTTATTTGTGACTGACATCATGTACCCACTGTAAGTTTGGTTTGGGTTGTGTTTTTTTTTTTTTTTTTTAATAAAACCAATAAAATTGTTTTTAAAAAAAAGAGAGTTTTGCACTGATTGCTAACAGAGGTCCTGGTGAAAAAGAAATTAGGCAACTTGATTTGTTGCTATTTGATTAGACAGAGCTATTTGCTATTTGATTAGACAGAGCACCTTTCCAAGAGACCACATCTTGAACAGTCTCTAAGGAACTTGCATTGTTGTTTATGTTTGTATTCATGCAGGATAACTGTAATAATGCTGTGCCAGTCAATGGTGAAGTCGCGGTCGGGGTAGAGGGGGAGAGAGGATACATTTGGGGTGCTGTAGCCATCTGCCCAACTTTCCCGCTTTTAGGTGCTAGGTTTGCACTAGGAAGATGGTTAGCCTAGCTCCTTAGAGAATAGATGTTCATTTTCACCAAACAGAGCTATGTAGCAGATAGGATTTTGGATCGATTTTAGAGGATATGGTTCTTGGATCGATAGATTTCTTCTTCGAAAAAGGAGAAAAAATGTCACTTTTCAAAACGGTGCAACACATGGAGGGATATTTACACAGTGAAGTTTGGAAAGATTCATATTTTATTGTGTTCCGTAATTTATTCATTATCAATTGGTTTTGCTTAATTTTGTGACAACTATTAATGCACACGTTTTAATATTTTAAATTAAACGTAATACTCTGCGAAGTGAAATGACATTTTTTGCATATTAGTTGAAATGAAGTTCCATTTGAGGATTCCCCCTCTGACAGAGCTTTTAAATCCTCAGTGGTCGCCGCAAATGTAGGTTTGTGTCAAACACTCACTATATTGTCCTACGGCTCCAAAGTGCTAGGTTTGTTGAGGCAAGAGAAGCTTTAGGTGTGTGACGTGTGCAATATTTGGCCATTTCCATGGGCCGATTTTGCACCAACGTTTCTTCGTGCGTCAGAATAGTCTTTTTTGTGACCCGCCCTCATACTTTCAAAGCATTGTAGCTCTCGAGCATATCAATAGGACTATGGCAAACACAGCCCTGGTGTAAACATTCATTAAAACAATGTTATTTCCAAGTCAACCTTTGCCTTTGTAGTACTGCTATACTGCTAACCCGCACTTGCACCATTGCAACCTGTCTGAAATATTATGTAAAGTCTTTAAGTGCAATGTTTTCTCTAGTGCTAGCAGTTTGATATTTGCAACAGGGAAAATCATTCTCATGCCAAACAATGAATTGAAAGAATGGGTTTTCTGTACTAGGGCAAATAAGTGCTAATGTGCCTATTTAATCATATGTCCGTCTGTACAGTAAACACGCTTTTGTGTCGGTTGCACATGAGCTTTGATTGCATTTCCACACTTGAAAAATATGATCTAACACTGCCCCAAATGTGTACAACTGTGTAAATGGTGTTTGTGTAATTAATGCTGGACTCTTTTTCTTGCCGTGGGGGTTCTTGAATGTTCTACTGAAAAAATACTATCATTAAAAAACACATTTCTAAAATAATTTTTAATCTATGGAAATAGTTAATGTTTTTCTTCAATCTTCATTTCTCTCAATGGGTATTTTGGCAAAGTGAAAAGAAGCTATGGTGGTTTCCTCACTTAACCTTTTTGATTAACATCAAGCAATGGGATAGATTCCTTTTGTTACACCTCTGCTTCTACAAAATAAAAGAGCATTTCAGGGAGGTGAAACTACCAGATGGGAAAACAAGTGTAAGGCCACCTCGAAATCATACTTCTTTGGGTAACAGCCAGGTATAGAGACCTTAAACAAGAGACCCACTAGAACTCTCCATCTGTGGAACATAAAGACCGTGGCATGTGCTTTCAACCACAGCAGGTCATCTAAAAAAAACTAGGTAGTATGGATAGGTAGAGGTAGGATGAGAGGCTATCACCCTTTGCAGGGGGTGGTAGTGGGGCAGGAAGCATTGAGGGGAGCCCATTGGCACAAAGCTAGAGCCAGTGCTCCTGTAGTGCTTGGAGCAGTCAGGTGCATCAGCAGGGCAGAGAAGGAGAGAAAGCAGAAGCGAAAAGGAAGGTCTTGAGTTGCTTCCAGAACCGGAAGTGGTTTTGCTGAAGTTTGAGAGAGGCAGGGAGGCTGTTCCAGAGGGAGGCCCCAGCTGAGGAGATAGATCTGCCCTCAACTCTCTACTTGGAAAAGCGCCTGACCCTCAGAGAATTGGACGTGGATGAGCGGAGAGCTCGAGAAGGAAGATGTTTTGGACGAGTACGTTTGAGGTAGAGCAGTCAAAGGCCCTATAAAGCATTGTGGACGATGCAGAGGGTCTTGCATTTGATCCTTGCAGCCACAGGGAGCCAGTGAAGAGATTTCAGAGCTGTAAAGGTATGATCCCTGGGACTGAGGCCAAGGACAAGTCTCTCAGTCCTGTTCTGGATAAGTTGTAAAGGTCGAAGAATAGAGGCAGGGAGATTTAGAAAGAGGCTGTTGCAATAGTCCAGCCTAGAGAGGACCAGAGCTCAGGACAGTGAGCTTCTGGGGGAACGTGAGAAAAGAAAGAATACCTCTGAGGGGGTTACGCTGATGGTTTGACTTATTAGAGACACCAGCGATGTGAGGAGAGAAGGAGAGGGTGGAGTTGAAGATGACACCAAGGTTCTTAGCCTCACAGAAAGGTGCAGGAAGAGGGCCAGAGTGGGCGGCCAGAGAGACAGAGAACAGGAAAAGAGGGAGCGGTTGTGTCCCAATGAGGAGGATCTCAGTCGTACTGGCATTAAGGCAGAGATCATTGGCGGTACACCATTCCTGAATTGTGGCCAGAGAGTCTGATATGAGAGAAGAAGCAGAGGTGGATGAGGGGAGCCTGAAAGAGAGATGAGTGTCATCCACATAACATTGAAAATTGGAGCAGAAAGTAGTGATGCTGTGGGCAAGAGGTGCCAGGTAGTGATTGAAGAGCCAGGGTTAGTGGTTAGACCCCTGGGGAACACCACAAGTAGAGAGCGAGATAGAAGAAATGAAAACAGAAGTGATGTTTGAATAGGGACTTGAACCCTGGAACCTCAGATTAAAAGTATGATGCTCTTTGACTGAGCTATCCAGGCTCTGTTGAGCAGAATGTTTGAGTTATATGTGACAGCAGATGTGAGTGGGAGTGAGGCCGTGCCTTTGGCTAAATTGCAGAGGTATGGAGTGCGAAAGGAAGACATGGGTTAGATATACATTCAAAAATGTCTACCCCTGGATTCCATCTAAGTGCAAAGACCAATACTTAAAGTCAGATACGATCTAGGTGCCATCAAATTGCCACCATGTGTGTGGATCTAAGAGGAGTGATATACTAGCCATCCCCAGGTCCTTCAAGTGTGATACATTCCCCACCTTAAAAGTGTAGGTTGTAGGGTATTTTGTGGAGATTTGGGGCCTGACGGTATTTTATTACCGCCGAAAAATAACTTAGCAATAATCACTCTTTGTATTCAGATTTGGCCATGTGCAACAATAATACAATGGACATGCATTATTTCAGCACCCAGACCTGCATATTTGGTATACGTGGTTGGTGGTATTTTGGTGAGCATAATTCCCTTGTTTTATTTGTGGCCCCAATGTCCAGAATCCCTTATCTTTGCTTAGATTTTTCGTGTGATCACTAGAGAGACCTCAGACCTGCATTCTAGGAATACCACATTTCCAGTGATAGTGTTGGTGTGCCACCATGGGCGAACTCACTGACTTATTTACGACAGAGAGCTATATGTGGTAGTCTTGTGGTAATTTCCACTACCTTATATACGGTAGGGAGCTATGTTCAGAGAGTCTCTCTTCCCGTTGGCTCATGTACCTCCAACAAGCTATGCTACAGTCACTCACAATTATTCATACTGATTCTGACATGCACACATCTGTCTTAAAATGACCATTGCACTGTTTAAAAATCTCCCCACATCATCGGCATTGTAATGGTAAATAGAAAATAAAACACCCGTCTGTTTTCAAATATTTTCTGTATTATAAAAGCTGCATTTAGACACGATCTCATTCTTTACAGAAATAAATAAAATGGTACAGTCAAAGCATTGTCTATGACACACTGCAAAGAGCGTGGCGGAGAACAGAACTCAAATTGCAACATTGGTATTTGATTAAGACACGCACAGGAATCCTACACTGACTGCATATTACCGTACACACTCAGCTCCCACACTTCTCATTACCTTATCTTTTTAGTTGTTCTCTTTGTGAATGTGGCTCTCTTGGATTAACTCCCGCAAAAAGGAACGCTTGCCTTCTCAAGCCGGGGTCATTGCCTGGAATTCTCAGCTTTTTCAGATAGGAATGCCTCAGCCAGTGGAAAGGTTTTTCTTTCAGCTCTCCCCAATCTCGACTGCAGCAGGACACAGGAATCTGCATTCAGTCAGGACCCCACAGCCAGGTCTTCTCCCCAGTAGTGCAGAAAGATGTCTGCCTGTCTTTTTCCTTGATACTGCCCACTAAAACTTTCCTCTCAGCCCTCTGTATGACGTGTCCCAATGAAATCCATCATCTCTCATCCTCCTACTCTTCAACAATAGCTTCGCTTATACATTTGCAATTGTTGCAAATCTGACTTCCTTCTTCCTGCAGTTACTGTGCACAAAAACACGGAGAATCAGGCAGAGAAGAGAAGAGAAAAAAATCTGCACACACATTTAAATGGTTTTCAGAGTATGCCTAATTCTGCAGTGGAGAACACATTTTATTAGTGGGTTATGTTAAATAAGGTTTTATTAGTCAGGTTAATTGTTAATAGGTTAGCTGTTAATTTTCAAATGTGTCTCTAGCAATATAGGCATTTCAGGTGAAAAATAGTGTGCATTTTTAAATGAGCACGTGTGCTTTTAACTGTAAAAATAGATTTGCATCTTATATGTTAAAATCGTTTTTGACTGAATAGCCTGTCTTTCCTTGTTAATCTGGCAACCCATATAGCAATGCACCGCACCCTTGTGGTGGTGCTGCAAAAAAAAATGTGCTACTTGTGCAGTATTACTGTACTCTGTACTGTAACACGCCAAATATCCTTACATATACCCTCCTTTTGTTTTTAGAACTTGGCTATAATTCAAGCCAATTCCTAAAAACAACTTGTTCTAATTTTTTTTCCAATATAGCAATCCAACAAAATGAATATTCATGTGCATCAATGAAAATTTGCAATCAACATTTCATCTGAGTCCATCAGTTCATAAAATGTTCCACATTTGCCTTCTCAGTGGAAGTGGCATTACTTTAAGTTTAAATTTTCCAAGTCAATTAAAAACAATGAAATAAAACAACTAACTAAAACAAATAAGTAATATAACAAGTTAAAATAAATAATTAAAATAATAAATACGTGGAACTTCATATGCCGGAACTTTTGTTTTGTCTCTTTTGGTATGTCCCGACCAGCGATGTTATTCGGTTCATTCGAGTACTCTTTCATCTTGGCAATCCTGAATCCACAGTAGTCATCTCTTTTGGCATTCCGGTTATTTTGTCTTCACCTCCACCTGGAGGCAGGCATCTTTTGGTCTTCATCCAGGGGACTCCCGGACTCCATCGTCTCCCGTGGCCTCTGATCCCGGAACCTCCGACCAAATAATGTTAATTGTCTAAATCAAAATAGAAAATAAACAGATTAAGTACATAGCACAATACTAACTTCATCCTTTTGCCAAAAATAAAACATGCTTGGTAAAAATATTTCGTTTTTTTTTTCTTTCTTCTGAAATTAAACACAAGTTAAAAGAAAACAAACACATATAAAACAGCATTCAATATTTAATACACTTTCTCTCTGCACACCAACCATGAGCTTCCATTATATGTGCATTTATTTATTTATTTATTTATTTATATTTATTTTATATTATATTTTACATATACTACAGTGTTTATGTGCCATCATAACAATCAACTTTTTAACTTCTTTGTCACTGCCTCCTGATTGTACCCATTTATTTTCTCTTTTTGTGTTCAAGTGATTTTATCTGTTTCTACATGCTCAAGCCGCCTGATCTCATGTCTGGGATGGCATGGTTTGATTTGATTTACATGGACAAACTGCTCTATTGCTGTTTCACCTTCATTTTTCAAAATTTTATACACTACAGGAGAAATCTTATCTATAATTCGAAATGGCCCCTGCCAGGCTGCTAAAAATTTAGAATTTTTCTGTTTACTTTTTCCAAAATGAAACTTGTACACCTGATCCCCTACATTGTATTCCTTTACTGATGTCTTTTTGTCATAATATGACTTAGCACTGTCAGCAGCTCTTTCCAGATTTCTCTGCACAAAAGCAAATGCATGTTGCAAATGCCTCCTCAGTTCATCAATATATTCATGAACTGTGGATGCACTCACTAGAGTTTGCTCATGTGTTCTGTATAGTAGGTGTTGTGGTAACACCATTTTCCTACCTGTTAAGACCTCATGGGGGCTAACACCTGTTGCTTTGGCAGGAGTCGACCTGATTGCCATCAGAACCAACGGTAAACGTAAATCCCAGCTGGAACCTGCTTCTGCCACAAATTTCTTTAAAATATCCACAACAGACCTATTGCTTCTTTCAACTGTACCTGAAGACGCCGCCCGATATGCGATATGTAGTTTCCTTTTCACACCTAGTATTTGCCATACCTTGCTCATTAGAGTACTTGTGAAATGACTTCCTCTGTCTGACTCAATTCTTTGCGGCAACCCAAACCTTGAGAACACATGGTTCACCAGCAATGTGGCTGCTGTTTGCGCACTACAATCTGGTGCAGGAATGCACTCAATCCACTTTGACATCAAACATACCACACTCAAAATATAACGGTGTCCCCTGCTCGATCTTTTTAAAGGACCTACATAGTCTATTTGCAAATCTGACCATGGGAGAGTTAGGCCTCTTTTCATCAATGGTGCTCTATGCATTGGTGAAGCAGGTTTAAATTGGGCGCATACTAGACATCCTCTAGTATATAATTCCACATCTTGGGACATATGAGGCCAGTAAGCATAATCTTTTAGTATTTCTAATGTTTTTTGTGAACCTCTATGGCCTGCAGTTATGGCATCATGTGCATGGTGTAGCATTAGTCCTCTGAATGAAAGGGGTACTACCCACTGTATTTGCCCTGTTATGGACTCTCTAATCATGAGCCCATCCTGTAATCTAATTCGTGTTTTGTTCTTTAATAACACCCTCAACTCTTCTTTTCCCATGCAATCTTTTTCTGTTAAAGGATTTTGTTCAGGATCTATCAAATGATTATAATAGATTCCCAAAATTTGATCATTCTTTTGTGCCTCAATCAAATCTTGGTCTGGCGTGTCATGACTCCACTGCACCACCGGTTGATCTATCTCCTTTGGTGCTTTAGAACGTGTCACTGCATCAATTTGTATTTCACCCATTAAATAATCAATATGTAGCAATTCTCCCATCACAGCCCCAATCTTAGCCAGATGGTCTGCCTTATCATTTCCCTCCTTATCCTCTCCTGGTGTTTTTAAATGCCCACGAATTTTTCTCCAGTATATTGTTAAATTATTTTCTGACACCAATTTGTCTATGGCTTGTATCATTTTTCCATGTTTAAGTGGCTTTTTGTTGTATGTAACCATGCCTCTTGCTTTCCAACCAGGCAAATACTCCACAAAGCTATTCCGTGCATAGTCAGAATCAGTCACCAGGACAATTTCACTGAACTTTTTATCAACTGCAGTAGCAATTGCTTTATAGATGGCTGCCAATTCCGCCACCTGACTGCTCTTATCTCCAATCCTCATCCCTATACTAGGAACGCCTTCACATTTCAACCAGACATTTCCTATTCCTGCCACTAATTGTTTATTACTGTAATTTTCAATGTGAAAAGCACAACCATCCACATATACAGTTGGCAAATCCTTGCATGTTTTTTCATCAAAAGCTTTGTGTGGTGATTGTTCAAATTCCTGTAAACTAGCTTCCACTTCCATTTCATTTGGTATTTGTTCAGCTGCACAGTCATGTAAGTCAGCTAACCCTTGAGCAATTGGGCTCTTTTTATTTTGTCCATATCTTACTTCTACGGGAAAACCTTGTAATGCCAGCGTCCATGAAGTGATTCTGGATTGCGCTAGATTGCCTGATCTAATTCTTTTACTCTCTAAAAATTGCAAAGGTTGATGATTTGTTTCAATAATCACCTTTTCTCCCTGAACAATGGGGCGAAAATGTTGTAGCGCCCACACAGTGGTTAATAGGGCCTTCTCACATTCATTAAATTTCATTTCAACTTGGGAAAATGCCTTACTTGCATATGCAATGGTTTTGTGATTCAAATCGTGTTTTTGTGATAACACTGCTGACATACAATGTTCAGAAAAGCCTATTTCTATAAAGAAATCCCTGTCCTTTATGGGGTATGCTAAACATGGTGCCTTTACAAGACATTCCTTCAATCTAGCCACTGCATCAGACTGCTCTCTTTCCCATCTCCAGGGAGTATTTAGTTTAAGCAGTTTAGTCAATGGTTGAGTGATTTCTGCATAATTCTCAATGAACTTTCTGTTATAGCCTGTCATCCCTAATAAACTTTTTACTCCTTTCACATCTTTAGGATCTTATAATCTTTGTATGGCCTCTATTTTCTTCCTTTGTGGATTTAGCCCACGTTCAGTCACTTCATGCCCTAGAAAGTTCACTTTTTTCTTGCACCATTGTGCTTTTTGCAAAGATACTTTGGCGCCTGCTTTCTGCAATTGGCCAAGCACATGTCTTATTTAATCAAAATGGCTTTTAAGGTTTTCATTTTTTATCAGGACATCATCCACATAAACTATTGTTCCTCTTTCCGCTGCATCCGGCATGGCCTTTCTCAAAAATATGCCAAATTCACTCCCACTATTGATGTACCCGAACGGAGCTCTAAGCCAGGCATATTGAGTCCTGTCAAATGTAAAGGAAAATAGGTGTTGTATCTCCTCTGCCAATGGCACACACCAATATCCAGATGTGAGATCTAATGTGGTAAATACATTTGAACCATGTATCTGAGCTAGGCCCTGATCAATGAATGGTAGTGGCCACCTAGATACTGGTACTCTTTTATTTAACTCTCTTAAGTCTGCACACAGCCGCCATTGACCATTTGGCTTTAACACACCTAAAATAGGTCGTATTGGATGTGCTATGAATGGGCCTAATTATTCCCCGTGATTCCAAATTTTTAATAATCTCTGCCAATGATTCTAAACATGCCAGCGGTAGTCTATACTGGCGTACAAACACTGGATTTCTGCTACAACCTTCTGGTAGTGTGGCCACATGTAAATCAGTTAAACCACAATCATAAGCATCTTTTGCAAATACATCCTTAAACTCCATAAATATTTCCCTCAGGTCGTTTCGATCCCCATCGCTGTCACATGCATCCGCTAAGGAGATCTGCTCTTCTACCATTCTGGAAAATTCTGGAAACTCTTCTGGTAAAGGAATCTCAGCGCTTTCCTCTAACTGTGTGGCTGTGTCTTTTTGTAGAGCTGCCACTTTTAAATATTTTGGCATATCAGCTTCCACTTCAATGGGCTGATTTCCTGTTTCATTTTCATTTAAATTAAATATTATGCAATCCTCTTGATGGCAGCACACTGTCTCATTTGAATCATAAGGATACACAGAATGAATTTTAAATATTCCTTTGGGCTGAGAGTCCAGGTGTTCTGGCAACTCGCCCTTGGCATCTACATATTTTTCAGGAATATTCCCAATCACCATGTTATTTAAATCTGCCGTATAATGTGATTTTTGTATGGCCATTCCTAATGGGGAGTTTTCCTCTAAATGAATATCCTGACAACCTTTATTATTTACCATGATTTTTACAGATCCCTCACCAATGTCTACCAATGGAATGTATTCATAATCCAGGCCTTGCTGTTTTATGGATTCATTCAGGCATACAAATGCATCAGAGCCTTTCATCTGCTGCCCATTTTTGCATTTCAGTGTTATTGCAAACTGTTTTGTAAATGCAGGAATAATAGTATCTTTCCTTATTTGTAATTCGATGGCATAAGGAACCAGTTGTGCACAATGATAAGCCCTTCTTTTGTCTTCAAATTCAGGTGCCGGCCCACCTAGGCGTGACCATATTTTTTGATTAAGGAAATCTAACACCATACACATTCTGTGCATGATGTCATTGCCCATGTAAAATTCATTTTGTGCTCCATTCACTATCCATACATTATGGTAAATTGTTTTCTGCCCAATGCTAATTTTAAGCATGCATCTGCCTGCAATTCGGTTTTCAAAGTCTGGACTGTCCAACCCAGAAACATATTGGTTTTTAATCCTAAATTTCGGGATTTCTTCCCTCTCCATAATTTTTTGCAACAATTTCTCATTAATGAAACTCCTTTCATGTTCAAGCGCTAAAGTGGCTTTTATTGTTTTAAGATAATCATTTATACCAACGTGAACCCATGGTTGCTCATCTTCCACGTGTATTTCTGCCAGAGTGGTAATGTGTTTTTCTGAATCTGTTTTAGGAACAATATTCTGTTTGCATGTATTCTCTTTTAAGTAAAAACGTAATGTGTGCTCATCTATAGCAGTCTGCCAATCTTTCCTTGGGTCCAAGTATATTTGTACAGGTAGTTTTTCATTGTCGCTCTGAACTTTGTCTTGACACATTAATATAACAGTGACACTAGGTATGCAGCTATTCTGGAGATATACCTCCACAGCATCATTTGTTTTGGCAACGGTGTGACATTCTTTTATATTGCTGTTTTGTGATTTTAGTTTCTTAGGCCTCAATGGTTTTTTGGTTAAGGACCACAGCACTCCATTCACCCCATCTATGAGAGGAGACAATCTCTTCAGGCAATCTGTCCCCATCAGAAATGGAATTTCACAAATAGATGTGATCAATACCTCTTGTTTCATTCTGTGCTTTCCTATTTTTATGTCAACCTCAGTTACACCTATGATGGGCACCTCCTCCCCATTAAAGTTATGCACTGGGCCTTGATTTGCCTTCACTGTGATCTGACTCTTTGGAGGCCTCCCTTCATTGATACTCTTTACCAGCTCCTTGGACATAATTGTGGCCTGTGCGCCAGTGTCAATCATAGCGAAGGTGTGGCATTTTTCTTCTACAGTGATGGGTGCATAATATCTGTCCTCAACTTCCTCTAATACACATAAGAAATGTGAATTCTTACTGATTTCAGGGCTCACCTTTCTCAGGTCTTTTTCACTTTTGGCTAAGCACATTGGTAAATGAAAAGACATTTTTCCCTCCTTTTTACCCATTTCTGTGCGAGATATTTTATTCATTTCTCCATGATCAGAAGTTTTTTGGAGTGTGGCCACTGTTCGCCCATCCATCTGGGTAACATCAGAGACCACATTACAACCTTCCAACTGAACATGTGTAACAACATCATTCAGTAATTTGTCATTTTTTAATTCTGTGCATTTGTGATCATTTAGTGTAATACCAGCCCTTGCAGCCTCTTCAAGAATATGTGGCTCAAAGAATTCTTCAGGTGATTGACTTGTACCCTCCTTGTGAGTATTTCCTTTTTCTGTCTGTGTTTGGTCATTGTTTTGCTTGCCCAGGGAAGGAGCTATGGCATCCCCACTTACTCCCTGTTCACTGGTATTCCCCATGCATGAGTCATTTTTCTTAAATCTGTCCCTTTGTTCTTTTGGAATTCCTAATGTTTCTTTTTCATTTGTGCAAATCTTTACTGTTTTATTTAGCTCTAAGTTAAACCGTACCTCTTTTTTAGAAGTATTTGCACTTTCTATCACAATTTCATTTACTGGTACTTTCATTTTTAATCCATTAGTCACCTCAGAGTTGTCATGCAAAATTATATCAGAGCAATCTGTCATTTTGGCACTGCGATTATCATGAGTACTTAGTCACTTTTCGGAAGCCCCCCGGTCATTGCTATGGCCATCAGCCCCCTCTTTGGAAGGTTGTTTTTGCGCTGTATAGAGTTTTCCTATTTGCTCAGCTAACATTTTCACTTGGGCCTCAAGGCACTGGAACCTTTCCATCTCTCTAGGATCCTCTTTCTGTGGCCTAGGTCGATATTGGTTGTTTTCCCCCTGATTGGATCTATTCTGATACCTCTCAGGTGATTGATACCGGTTGGGATGGTTTCTGAACTCTTGATTCATTTGTGGAGGGGAGCGGGTTGCACCCATCCTTTGATTATAGTCCCCTGGTGGGGAATCATTGTACTGGCGTGGACTGTAGTTCACGTTTTGCCTCATGTCCTGTCTCTCAGATTGTGGGTACTGGCCCCTATGTTGATTTCCATTATCAGTAAATCGATCCACATATCGGGGCCTATCCTGATTACCATATATCATGGTGTTGGGATCAAACCTACTCTGTGTCCCCAATGACTGGTAGGGACCATCATTTCTTTGATCTTGATTTTGTCTCTGGTTATTGTTCATACCTGCCATATCAGGCCGATATCTTACCCGGGGTCTATCCCCTAAATATCTAGGGCTGATGTAGCTCTCTCTATTACTAGGATCATGTGTTTGGAACATTGGTACAGGAAATGGCGATCTTTGTTGATTACCCCTTTGTTCAGGTGTCACATTATTTTTACCTTGGCTTTGAGCAGACTCAAGGGACATTTTGGCTGACCTGATTTCCATTATTGTGGCTGAGGGTTCTTTAGATTTAGGCCTAGTATCTTTCATTTTATCACTTTCTCTACCCTGACAATAGAGTACCTCATATAGCTTGGTACTTTGATGTACAATCCATTCAAGGGACTTGTCACGGTCAAATTCACGGACCAATTGGGATATGATGTCTTTCTGTAGCCCATAGAAGTATGCGGTTTTAAACTCATTGGAATTTGAGTCAAAAGATACATCAAAGCGAGAGAATGCTCTTTTTAAGTCTTGTAAAAATTGGCGAGGGGATGTATTAGGTCCAGCAGTAATAGTGTACGCGACTTTCTTTGCCTCCTGCAATGACTGAAAAGGAGAAAAATGACGCCTAATTTCTTTTTCAAACTCCAGCCATGTCATATTCTGCTGTTCATTTAATCCCCTTATGATGCTGGCCGTCGGGGCATCTAAAGTTAAATGAAAATATTGTCTGTACTGTTCCTTAGGTATCTGGAGTGCTTTAAAAATGTCATGTACCGCTTCTAAGTGATCCTCAATGCAGCATTCACCTCCCTTTTTAAATGGTTTGATCAGGGCTTTAATGGATTTCATTATTTTTATGGGGCTACTTGTTGCAATGCATGGAATTGCACTATTTTGTGATTCAATCCTGTTTTCAGGTGTATGAGATTGGTGGCTGCCCCCAATGGGAGTATCAAATCCCCCAAGGGCGCTGCAACCAAGTTCAGTCACCGGCCCAGTCACTGGGGCACTAGCTCTTTGGGCAGAGCTAGAATTCACCTCCACTCCATTGAATGTGGTACCCTGCCGCCTCTCCTGGGACCTGGGAATGCACATTTGCTGTTCTAAGTCCTTACACTTTTTAAGGAGTCTAGTTGCTTCATTCTGCAAATAATTATTTTCATCGCTCATTTTATTAATCGCCTCGAGCATGTCGCACATTTGCATTTGGCATTCATTGAACTCTTTATTTCTTTTGTCTCTTTCTTGAATCATTTTAATCATTTCTTGTTCTGCACTCTGGAGATCACCTTCTTTTTCACAATGTTCTTTTTGTAAAATCTGCATTTCTGAAACAACCTCATCTTTATCCTGCCTAATGTGATCCACTAAGGCTTTTAAGTGTGTCAATTCTTGCTCACTATCTTCAAATTGTTTCTTGCTTTTGGATAACTGAGTATCAAAGTCTCTGCATTTTAATTGCATGTCTTTTTGGCATACATCCAATTCTGCTCTCAACATTTCCTGATTTTTACTTGCCCCATCTAATTCAGTCTTTAACCTGTTAATTAGCTGAGTATCATTCTCTTGCATTCTCAGGGACTTGTTTAAAATAAACCATATTTTGCCGCATAGCCGTATTAAACAGTCTTTCTCTGCACTTTTATCGGCTGCATTCAATAATCTTGTAAGGCAGACCTGAATTATGCTGCCTTCTGCAAAAATATTGTCTAGTTTTTCTTTCTGCACCTCACCCTGAATGCGGTTACTCCATTCTAACGTGCTATTCGAAGACCAATTCCCATGTGCAAATAACTTTGCCTCTAAATATTGCACTAGATCTGAGAATGTGGTTTCCCTTTGTGACATTCTGAAATTCGTTTTTAGTGGCACACTGCTATTATAAAATGGGTTCCCTTTAATGTGCAAATGGCAGTGTGAGACACGCTTGCCACGCCCAGTAGGTACTCTATGATCACTTTCCCGGCCTGCAACGCACCATAAATATGTAGGGTATTTTGTGGAGATTTGGGGCCTGACGGTATTTTATTACCGCCGAAAAATAACTTAGCAATAATCACTCTTTGTATTCAGATTTGGCCATGTGCAACAATAATACAATGGACATGCATTATTTCAGCACCCAGACCTGCATATTTGGTATACGTGGTTGGTGGTATTTTGGTGAGCATAATTCCCTTGTTTTATTTGTGGCCCCAATGTCCAGAATCCCTTATCTTTGCTTAGATTTTTCGTGTGATCACTAGAGAGACCTCAGACCTGCATTCTAGGAATACCACATTTCCAGTGATAGTGTTGGTGTGCCACCATGGGCGAACTCACTGACTTATTTACGACAGAGAGCTATATGTGGTAGTCTTGTGGTAATTTCCACTACCTTATATACGGTAGGGAGCTATGTTCAGAGAGTCTCTCTTCCCGTTGGCTCATGTACCTCCAACAATCTATGCTACAGTCACTCACAATTATTCATACTGATTCTGACATGCACACATCTGTCTTAAAATGACCATTGCACTGTTTAAAAATCTCCCCACATCATCGGCATTGTAATGGTAAATAGAAAATAAAACACCCGTCTGTTTTCAAATATTTTCTGTATTATAAAAGCTGCATTTAGACACGATCTCATTCTTTACAGAAATAAATAAAATGGTACAGTCAAAGCATTGTCTATGACACACTGCAAAGAGCGTGGCGGAGAACAGAACTCAAATTGCAACATTGGTATTTGATTAAGACACGCACAGGAATCCTACACTGACTGCATATTACCGTACACACTCAGCTCCCACACTTCTCATTACCTTATCTTTTTAGTTGTTCTCTTTGTGAATGTGGCTCTCTTGGATTAACTCCCGCAAAAAGGAACGCTTGCCTTCTCAAGCCGGGGTCATTGCCTGGAATTCTCAGCTTTTTCAGATAGGAATGCCTCAGCCAGTGGAAAGGTTTTTCTTTCAGCTCTCCCCAATCTCGACTGCAGCAGGACACAGGAATCTGCATTCAGTCAGGACCCCACAGCCAGGTCTTCTCCCCAGTAGTGCAGAAAGATGTCTGCCTGTCTTTTTCCTTGATACTGCCCACTAAAACTTTCCTCTCAGCCCTCTGTATGACGTGTCCCAATGAAATCCATCATCTCTCATCCTCCTAGTCTTCAACAATAGCTTCGCTTATACATTTGCAATTGTTGCAAATCTGACTTCCTTCTTCCTGCAGTTACTGTGCACAAAAACACGGAGAATCAGGCAGAGAAGAGAAGAGAAAAAAATCTGCACACACATTTAAATGGTTTTCAGAGTATGCCTAATTCTGCAGTGGAGAACACATTTTATTAGTGGGTTATGTTAAATAAGGTTTTATTAGTCAGGTTAATTGTTAATAGGTTAGCTGTTAATTTTCAAATGTGTCTCTAGCAATATAGGCATTTCAGGTGAAAAATAGTGTGCATTTTTAAATGAGCACGTGTGCTTTTAACTGTAAAAATAGATTTGCATCTTATATGTTAAAATCGTTTTTGACTGAATAGCCTGTCTTTCCTTGTTAATCTGGCAACCCATATAGCAATGCACCGCACCCTTGTGGTGGTGCTGCAAAAAAAAATGTGCTACTTGTGCAGTATTACTGTACTCTGTACTGTAACACGCCAAATATCCTTACATAGGTGCAGCAACAATGCCCACCTTGATGCTAACTTCCCAATTCCTTCTAGAGCAGTACATGTGCTGGCCTTCACAGTTCCTGACATGCAATACATCTGCAGACCTACACAAGTTCTTTGAATTCCATTACATGTGTGTCAGGATTCCCTTCCTCTGAGTCAGTTGACCCGCTTCAAAATCCCCTTTGTCCTCCTCACCTGATAGACTTGATTCAGGCAATGTAATCTTCCTTTTCCTCCTGGCGCTAACCTCGGTACGGTCTGCCACGGAAGGAAGCCACCATGACTGCCAGGTATCAGCAGGCCGGTGGTATCCTCTCCCCCGAGGCAGCCAAGGGATCGGGGGAAAAAGCCTCACAGCACAAAAACTCCTCTGAGTCCAGATTTCAGGAAGGTGTGTCTAGCTGCTGGGATTCCAGAGACGATTTGTGGTATTCTGTTCTCCAGAGGGTAAGTGGTGTCCAATTCAAACGGAATCTGCCAAAGGACTGGACAGATAGCAGATTCACCATACGATGAGGGCAGCGAAACGCTGACCACTGACTGAAGCAGGGCTGGGGGAAACTAGACAGGAAGAATAGCTGGGAGCTAGGGACAAGGAAGGACATGACAAATGGGACAGAGAGAGTCCCAAAGGGAGTTGGTGACGAGAGAGGAAGGAGAGAGGTGGGTGGCGGAGAAGCCACACCGAAAGGAAATTAAAACGATAAAGAATGCTGTGTGTGAGAGACGCCACAGCAAGAGAACTTAGCAAAGTAAAGCCGAGAGGGGAAGCGAAAGCCAAGGAAGAAAGCAAGGAAAGAAGCGGAGCACAGCAAGGCAGTAAACACAAGCATGGCGCAACAAAAGATGAAAAATACCTATGAGTTGCAACGTGCTGACTGCCGGGAACTGAATGGAATAAGAAACTCCTGTCGGTGGCCATGTTGCAGAGAAAGACTAGACCGCACAATGAGATGGGGAAAAAGACGTGAAGGGACAATCAATGGAGACTATGCCTCCATTGATTCCACAGCCTTCAGGCCCCTGGAACCATGACAATGTGCTACCCTTCTTAGTTTCTTCTAAGCTAACCTACTCATTTTCTTTCTACAAAGAATAGTGAAACTAAGATGAGAATTTACGTCAAGACAAAACAAACTTTCCCTACACAAATCTTCACTAGCACTAATTGGTGTTGTTGTTCCGCCTATCTAAGAAAGGGATAGAGAAGAGCCTGTCCCTAGCCTCTCTCACTACTTCCCTACTTCTAAAATACTCTTTCAGAAGTTTGGAATTATTTATTGCTTCCTTCTAGAGTCGTATCTTAAAAGCATAAGTCTAAAGTCTATACATAAAACCCTCAGACCAATTGAGAGGTGGGTAAAAAGTAACTATTGTTGTTTTAAAACGGTGCATTAACACTGCTTTATAAGGTGTTGACATGTATGTAGACTTTTGAAAGCAGTAGTAAATAAAATCTCAAAAAACCTCCCCCTGTGTTGTGTTATAAATTGATGAGCATCACGACGAAGTTGTTGCTCTCAGGCCCTTGTGTAAGACCAAATCAAAGACACAAACAAATACAAGGAGAGGGGCCAACCATTCAAAATTGACTTTCTGATATTATGTATTGCATCAAATCGGCAACCATCGCCAAGAAACATTGTTTCAACGCTATCAGGTGCAAACAAAAGAAAAAAAACTGCAAAAGGCAGCAACAAGTTATGTTTACCATTCACAAATGCACTAAAAACTGAGTTGTAAAGGCCTCTGTTTCAGGGTCGCCATGTTTCCCTCGCACTCTCACATCTTCCCACCTGCAGCACCTTCCAGAACGGTATTGTGCTCAGTTTAGAAGGAGAGCGGAGTGACAGTATGAGCAGCTGACAGCAGAGATGCCAAATGCATCATCCGCACGAGGAGCTGAAATAATGATCCTGCCCGAGACGCTGAAGGTGTCAGCTGCTGTGCACGAGGCTTCAGAGTGAAGTGTTACATCTTGCTTTCTGACCTGGGTCAGGATCTGTCAGCGAGCAGCTTGTTGGCATCCACTAACAGCATCAGGTCATCCTCCAAAGTAGCCATCATGTATATTGGACTCAGAGCTCCACAATAAAACAGCTCGAAGACAAACAACGAAACCTTTCTTGTTCCCAAGATAATGATAGCTACTAATTATGTATCAAAATGTATAACAATTACAAACATAAGATTCAAGAACATGTCTTGAAAAAAAAGAGAAAGTGGAGTTTATGTTTTCATTCTAAATTCATTCAAATTTTCAACGATCAGGAATCGACTATATCAATAGTGAACTCTTAGTAAGATGGTTGTGCAGTGTATAGTTAAGCTGTTTGTCTTTCGTCCTGCATTTCATATGCGCTTACGTTGGAATGAGCTGTATCTTTTATATTCCTCCATGCATACATAGCTCAGATCCAGAATCAGAGACAAGTAATAAGAAATCATACAAATTATTAATTTTGACTGTAGTTGCACTAGCTGTATGATATGCCGATCTAATGTCTCTCTCTCTCTCTCTCTCTCTCTCTCTCTCTCTCTCTCTTTCCCTCTCTCCCTCTTCCCCTCTCTCTCGCTCCCCCTTTCCCCCTCTCTCTCTCTCTCTCTCTCTCTCTCTCTTTCTCTCGCTCTCCTTCTCTCTCTACCTCTGTCTCTTTGTCTCTGTGGAGGTTGCATTGTCTGAGGAGCTCTCTTTCTTCCCACTCTGCCAGTGCAGTTCAGTAGACACTGACAGGTTCTCTCTGCCAGTGCATCTCTCACTGGTTCTCTCTGCCAGTGCATCTCTCACTGGTTCTCTCTGCCAGTGCATCTCTCACTGGTTCTCTCTGCCAGTGCATCTCTCACTGGTTCTCTCTGCCAGTCCATCTCTCACAGGTTCTCTCTGCCAGTGCATCTCTCACTGGTTCTCTCTGCCAGTGCATCTCTCACAGGTTCTCTCTGCCAGTGCATCTCTCACTGGTTCTCTCTGCCAGTGCATCTCTCACAGGTTCTCTCTTCCAGTGCATCTCTCACTGGTTCTCTCTGCCAGTGCCATATCAAACAATCCGTTTTTCTGGGCCCAGCAATATTAACGATTGCATTGGTGCTCGCTGAAGAAGCAGATAATTCGATTTAATCTCAGCGAGAACCTTTTCATAAAGGACAGACATTCTGAGAGACAAAATGCTGAGTATTATCTGAAAATAAAACTAAAAGGATGAAGGCAAATACTCATTTGTACTTAGCAAGCACTTTTCAAAATGCTATAGTATTAATTTCAAATGAACCCTTCAAATGTGTATTGTGGTCCTAATAAGAATGTTACACTCATCTTGCTTAGCAAAGCGCATTATCCAAACCTATAACACGCACATACATTACTTAAATTAGTACTCTTTTTAAATACTCCAATGTGAAATGGGAAGCAACCCAACTTCCCCAGTGAAGGACTATGGATGTTTTACATAAAATCAAAGAGCATTTCGGGAACATAACAATGCCCGCACATCTTTATTTGTGACAAATATGGCGACAAAAGGATCATATGCTTTAATCACTAAGTTCATAATGTACAATGTGCTTGGTGGGCATTTAATTTTTCACAACCATCAGCCCAACATGAGAGTGCCTGTACCATGAACCCATCCAAATAGGCTCAGAATTCAGTTGTGAGGTATTACACCTAATTCCTTTATACTTTGGTGTACTTCACTTGCTCTAACAGAGAATTACTTCAAATTCAACAATGATTTTTTTCAGCAGATCCATGGCACGGCCATGGGATCAGCGGTGGCCCCGACTTTGGCCAATCTTTATGTTGATTCGGTTGAACAACAGAGCATTTATAGTGAGCATAATGCCTTCCGCCATCATCAGATTTTGTGGAAAAGGTACATCGATGATGTGCTGATGATTTGGCACGGAGATGAACAACAACTATTAACATTTTTTGACTGGCTTAACAGTGTTAATCCATTCTTACAGTTTACCATCCATTATGACAGGCAGAAAATTGATTTCCTAGATCTAACAATTCTAGTGAATACCATCAATAACACTCTACAAGTTAAACCTTTCCACAAATCCACTGATCGTAATTCTTTATTAAGATATGATAGCTTCCACCCTAAAACACTTCAAGATAACCTGCCCTTTTGCCAATTTTTGAGGTTGAAGCGAAACAGTACAGATCCTGACGTATTCCAGAAGGAAGCTGGTGTTCTGAGTGAGAACCTCATCCGAAGGGCGTATCCCCGGAGGACTGTCAAGCGTGCTTTGAAAAGGGCCTCAAACAACCATCGACAAGCACCATTGGAGTATAAGAAAAAAACACTTGCACTTGATCCGGACGGATTAGTGTTTGTGAGTACTTACAATCCATTGTCACACAAGATTGTAAGAATTATTAGGAAGAATTGGCACATCCTATCAAAAGGAAGCAATCCCATTCCCACTCCTAGATGTGCATTTAAACATGGACGCAATTTAAAAGAATTGATGACAATGAATGATATCAGTGACCTGTTGACGTCTCAAAAAACCATTACTGAACAATGGGGTTTGGATAAACCGAGTGGCCATGCCCCGTGTGGCATGTGCAAGTGTTGTGCCTCCACTAAACGTAGCACGCATGTGGACATAGGTTTAGCCAAACCTTGGCAACAGAAGATGTTCACCAATTGCAACACCAGTGGTGTTATATATGCCATTTGGTGTCCCTGTCCAAAATTGTATATTGGACAGACTGAACGCAAAGTGAAGATACGTATAACTGAGCACAAGAGCTGTATTAGGAATAGAAATGTAACAGCTCCCATGGTTGGGCACTTTGTGGCTAATAACCACGATTGTGAAGACCTTAGATGGACAATTTTAAAGAAAGTACGGACGTCTAATGGTTGTAATACGAGCAGACATATTTTAGTGAGAGAAGAAATGAGGTTAATATTTTTAACAAATAGTCATCAGATTGGTC
Organism: Ambystoma mexicanum; assembly: GCF_040938575.1. NCBI lineage: Eukaryota > Metazoa > Chordata > Amphibia > Caudata > Ambystomatidae > Ambystoma > Ambystoma mexicanum. Next base: position 1,134,770,227 of record NC_090922.1, read on the forward strand.
TTAACGAACAGTTAGATTTGGTCTTGTAACTGCAATCCTTAGATTGAGTGAGGTGTTCCCGTTAATTACTTACTCCTGCTTTATTTCTGATTGGGATTTCAATCAGTTGCAACACGGTCCGTCTTGTCTTTTGTTGCTTTCCATTGTGCTAATAGTGTTTCTTCCACTGAGCACATACTAGCTTTTCCTAGTTACCTCAATTTGGCAGCTTGAACGGCTCATTATTCAGGTGCACAATGTGACGTGAACATTGGTCACCGATGATATATATAGCACAGCTGCATGCACTTTCCTGAGTCCGCCCACTATATCTCGGATGAACTTTTCGTTCTGGTAACGGATACTGGCCCTGCGATTTACTCACGGTGAGTGTTGTACGTTATCATGGTTAAGTGCAGGCTGTTTGATTTATTAGCCATGCGATCCCCAATAGGCAGGGCTGTTTAGTTTCTTTATGACTGAGGATTGCCTGTTTAATCTGTAGTGGCATGTTGTCATACGTATAACTCGGGAAGCCTTCGCATACTGCATTTTTTCATCGGGTGCGATAGGTAACTAGAGCTTTGGGCGTTCAGTGTAATGGATATATTAGGACGTTTTCACACATTGTTTATGAAGCAATTTATGTTTGGTTCAGCCGTGAATTGCGATGCTGCCAACTATTTTTGTAGTGTCTTACCTCCTTTGTTTGTTTGCTTTACAACAGCCACTAATTAACGCTGGCGAGGAGGCGCTTTCACAGCAAGCACTGCCCCATCTCTGCTTGAATCAGCACAGCTGCGCCTTATTTAAACAAGCGTTTCGTTTTCATTGCTCAGACAAGTAAGTGTGGGGTTCTAGCTTCATTTGTCAATATCTTTTTGGCTTCACTCTCAGTGGAAGTTGTGGTGGTCCTGATTAGTTAGTGTCCAAGTGAGTAACACTAGCTATGTATATATATTTTTCTCCCCTTTTCGCAGGGTGTATTTTCACTGTTAACATCGCTTGTGTGTGGGAAACTCCTTTCGACTATCAATAACAGCCGATTGACCAGCATTCGCTTTGCAGTAGTGTAAGTGGCATTTCGAACTACTTACATATCTGCGCATTTAGAACAGTTTTATATAACGTACGTTTTTTATTCTGATATATGGGTAATGATGACCATTATCATAGGGTCCGTATTGGCAGTTCTGATTGCTTCATTTGCATTTGATGTCGAATTTCTGGTGTCTGTCTACTTTCGAATACCATAATATTAGGAAGTAGGCAGAGTCTGTCCATTTTATCAGATTTTACTGTTCTACTCTAACATCTCGAGTGGGACCTAGTTATTGGTGTAATTGGTTATTACACAGAGTTATGCTTTACGCCATTCTTAGGGATAGCTTATTTCACTCTTTTATACAGTACATTGGGCGAGAACAAAATGTATATAGTTCTGTGCTCTGTTGGTCCGATCACCGATTCTAGTGACCACCTTAAGGTGAATGTGTGTGTTTGTAAGGTTTCATGGCCTTTTGCTGCTTGCTCATTTATAGAGCGTAGTAGATATATACTGAACCCATTAATGTTATTTGGTATGAGATCAGTAACTCAGCTTTCTTATTTAGGTGTCAGGCAAAGGCAGTTGTATTCAGTATATTGCAAGAATCCAGTTTCATTCTGCTCTGATGACTTCAAACCTTCTATATCCCTGATGAATTTCCACAAAAAAAGTTTAATAATTAAGATGGAAAGAAACATGTTGGACTTTTGATTATTGTCATGAACAGTGATGAATTAATGTGACAAGTCAAGTTTTCGAGTTATTGGAAACTTTATATTTAGCAGTACTTTGTTGTTTGTTACTGGCTAGAATATGTTAATTTTGTTAATTTTTGTGGTTTAAATTTTACATTTGTGTTTTTCTGACAATTATTGTAATCAAGGTGTGTTGAGTTTGGTGAATTTGAACGAGTGTAGTATGGATGGAGTAGTCAGTGATGCGAGTGGTTTTGAGTTTGTTGCATTATACATTGTGAATGTTATTATGAATAATTATGCACTGTGAATGTTAATATGAATCATATCTTGTGTTGTATGCATTTATTCTAATTTTGATACATATTATGAGATTTTTACAATCCATATGGGAGTTTTTAGAACTAATACATTTATTTTACAAACATGTTTGTGGATGTGAATTGAATTTTTTCACCTCCAATTGTGAGATGTGCGAACTGATCAATGCTGATAACAGTATGTATTAAATAAACATTTCTGTCTTGCCTTTCACCTAAAGAAGCTTGCTTATCCCAGCCCCTTAGTTTTCCTATATATATTTGTGCTTTCCAGGTATGGCCGTGGACAGACTTGACATGGAGTCCCCATTTTAGTGTTTTTGCAGTTGTGAGGATACCATTGCTGTGACATCTCTCACTTCAATGGGGGACTGAGGGCCATCCTCCTACTTGTTTGTGGAGATAATTCTTCCTCTCTCCATAAACAGAGGTTGTACTGAATATTAGAAAATGTGGGGCTGAGTAGGAAAGCTGTGTTTCCGTGTGTCAATGATTTACTTTGGTATACAGACCATACAATCCACTTATTAAAATACAAATAATACAGAACAACTGTTGTAGCTGCAACCTTTCTTCGAAACATATCAACTGCCATTCCATAAAATCCAAATTGAAAAATAAATGGTTTCATAGCAATTGTGAAACTCCTATTCCGTGTATTTCTTTCTTAATCATCATGCTTTCTTCAGCTATTGAGACTGAGCCCAGAGCTCAGAATCGCAGTGGGTTCACCAAACTTTTCAACAGTATGACTGGTAGCCATAATATTTAAGTAAGTTCTTAATAATTGGAAAGAGCTGTCTATGTCTCACATTGTTCTATAGAGGAAAAGAATTAAAACATTCCGTAAATCCTCTTTCTCAGTTTGACAAATCTTACATCTCTCTGTTATACCCCCACTCCAATTACCTGTGACGGGTGCCAAAGGTAAAACCCCCAACATGGCCTTCAAATACAAGATGTTATTAATTTCTTATCTTCAAGAGAGTTTAAATACTTTTCTGGAGAAAAATAAGATTTAAATAATGAATACTTTACCTCTGTGTACCAGTGGAGTCTATAGAGGACTACTTCCATTGTTGGTAGCACTCATTATATTTCTGAACAATGTGAGCGTTGGAGGCCACGTTCCCTAAGCTTGTGGTGATTGATATCACAAGTAGACCCGATTTTCCACTTAAATCAGAAACGTAAGGACCACAGATCAGCTTGTGTGTGCCACATTGTGCAAGAACATCCAACAATGTGGACTTGTAAGAAGATAAAGACTCAATTTTTATAATCTTACAGAAGTAGAAAATGGGTTTTAGTTTGGCATCATATACTACCCAATTAACCCCTAATCCTGGTGTTAGCGATATCAATAGTGTAGTAATCGGAAATGAAAACATCTTCTTCATGTTGCTGATCTCTCTTTGCTGCAAGTTCCTGAGATCTGAGCGCCCCAAAAACCCCAGTTCCATAGAGTGCTAAGAGTTGGCACACACCCTCAATATCTCCAAGATTTGGGAAGTTGCATTCCCACCATACTGTTTCATTGTGCACCCCCCTTGTCTCACAAAGTTCAATATAGACTTAACAATCTGTTTCATCCATCATCCTCTTTCATCTAAAAGGATGCCCAGGTACTCATATGAGTCAACCTTCTCGCTTCAACATTTCCCAAGAGGATTGGTGGGGTAGATTTTCCAATAGCTTTAGAGCATAGCAAAGATTTGGTCTTAGAAAGATTGATTTCCATACCCATACTCAGAGCTACAGCTGTGAATGAATTCAACACCTTTTGAATACCCATCCCTGCTTTACTAATTAATACTGTATCATTAGCATACAACATTGTGCCCAAATGTAAGTGCCACAAACAATCCAACAGCCATTTCCATGACCACCATACAGTAGCATCCCTGGGTGCTATTCAGGCTGCTAATCAACTCTTTCTGTAATGAACTCACTAGTGATGAAGACGTGCACCAGATCATAGAGAATCGTTCTTGCAGAATGAAACAGTGGAAAAACTCTAATAATATATCTCATAGGAGAAGCGTTCTTGCAGACTAAAACAGAGGTGACACTATAATAGGATATGGATACTTACTTCCTGAGCAAGTAGGAGTCATGATACAATGCTGCTGATTGAAACAGACCAATGGTGTATTGTGCACAGTGGTGCCCACATTACTATTCAGGTAAACATCATCTGTCATTTCTGTGGTGTGCACTGCAGCTGGGCGGCATGAACGTGCCCAACAGCCAAGAATCTTCTGCCTCACTATGAAGGCCAATCCAAGGGGGGCCACCCAGGCACGTCTACAACATTGTTGAAATCAAGATGGTTGCATCCCCACATTCATTTGACAGCGGGCATACTTTGCTGCACTCATTTGTTTTGAGGCAGGCTGGATTCTGAATGTTTTTTTGTCTTTCTCATTTATTTCTTATACATTTTGCAGAATTCTGGCCCATGAGGCAACAGGCCAGCCCACCTTTGGGCAATTGCTACATTTCACTCTTGGAACCCCCTCTGGCTTTAGTGCTTATGCCTAACTCTTGGGCCAATGGACACATATTATCAATGTATGCAATGGGTGTAGTGAAGACCCTTCCAAATGTCATCCAATGTAGTTTCTGGATGCAACACGGATGATCTATATGTTTGTGCTGTTGGGACACTTGAACGCTTGGATTGCAGAGAATACAATTTTCATCTCATGTACCGGCATGTTTTCAACCCAACATGAACACTATTGATCAACGTTTCAGACTTATTTTGATATCACACACGTTTGTTACATCAAGGAAAGTCATGAGAAACCTCAATACTCCTCCATCTTTGTTGAAAGCACTACTTGCACTTCATGCTTATAGCATAGCAACTGAGATGGAGCTTGCCTGGTGATGATGCAAGCCCCCCCCTTTCAAGTTCAAAGAGGGTGTTTGTCAAGGGTGCATATTAGCGCCAACTCTTTTTTGTTTGTGTATGAATGGAATTATTACTAGCTTACTTTCTTCTCCTGCAGATGACCTTAATCTCACAAATGATAGCATTCAGTTCCTTCTCATTCTGAAGATACTGTACTAGTGTCTTTGGCTCCAATTAAATTAAGTAAAGAGCTTGCCCTTTTTGCAATTCTTGTAAAAATGAAGGACTTGAAAGTAATTGCAGTAAAGCAAAATCAATGGTAGTTTTGCCCAACAACAGAAGGTTGCCTCAATTCTGGCTAGCAAATGGAATTGTTAATAGCTTACTTTCTTCTCCTGCAGATGACCTTAATCTCACCAATGATAGCATTCTGTTCCTTCTCATTCTGAAGATACTGTAATAGTGTCTTTGGCTCCAATTAAATTAAGCAAAGAGTTTGCCCTTTTTTGCAATTTTTGTAAAAATGAAGGACTTGAAAGTAATTGCAGTAAAGCAAAATCAATGGTAGTTTTGCCCAACAACGGAAGACTGCCTCAACTCTGGCTAGCAAATGATGTTGTTACAGTTAAGCAGGTTTCAACGTGTGATTATTGGCTATAGGTTTATTTATTTTGTTTAAGTGGCTGACCTTGATCGAGAGCAGTGGAGCGCAGTAGAGGGTGTGGGTAGCCAGCACATGGGCTGCCATATTTTAACAGTAGCGCAGTACTGTGACCTAGGGTCTCTGCGTCAGTCTGTAAATCCATTGGATTAGTCCTTGGGCAGGTGTTGCTGAAAAAGTCAAGTTTTGAGATATTTGCAAAATAGGAGAATTGTCACTGCATTCCGAGCCAATACTGGGATCAAGTTCCAAAAGATGATTGTTTGACATGAGAAGGACTGTTTGTGGGTCCTCTCTTTTCTGGACAAGCTGTGATTTGAGCTGGTTAGTTGATTTGCTGCGCCAGGAGCGTGTGCCACTAGATATGTGGAACTTAGCCACAAGGTAGGCTGGTGTGCGTAGGGAAGTCAATGTAGTTCACGAAGTGCGGGTGATTCGGTCGAATTCTTTTGCAATTCTAAGAAGACCTGCTTCCACGTGGTGGACTCCTTCTCGGTAGCCAAGTGAGTGGCTGGGAGCCCCAGCAGGAGAATTTCCCCCATTGATGTGCAAGACCACAAGGGCCTGTACTTACAGAAGTCCGGCAGTGAAATTAAGGGTTTGACTTTGCGACAGGGTTCAAGTATACCTTTAAGTGGACTAATCAATTTGAAAAATCTAACTTGACACTAGGAAGACATAGGGCACCATGTTTTAGCTGAACAAATGGAAGTAGTGTGTCTGAACCTATGTGAGCTATGGGCAAGGAAAACAGCTCTTCATGGTTATGAACGGGCTAATCGATCATCACCAATGATAGCTAAAGCTAAGAATGCTTTTCTGGAGAAAAATAAATCTTATATTTACGTACACAGTCTCCACTCCTTCATTTGGAAGTTCATTTATGAAATATTCATCAATTTACAGTTCTTTATTGTGCAGTTCTATGTGAATACACAAATGGATTCTCACCTCAAGGAAGTAAATAGTGTACAGTTCTCATCTGTTCATGTGGCGTAGTCTTGTTCTCACATTCAGAAAGTGACTGTCTAGAATATGGCATTAATGGTATAAACACAGAACACCCTAAGGGCAATGTTTATTGGACTCAAATGTATTCGTCAAATACAGTTATGCCTCTGAATGGACGCTGATAGCCCCATCGCTGCCATATATAACAAATCTTGACGTGTTAAAAAACATCAAGAAAATGTGTAGCACTCACTACTTCCAACTAGTCTGTCTTTTGATGGACCTCATGAGTTGTGTGCCGAGTGCATGTACCAATTATTCTGTCACACATATTTAAATTCAGTTTCAACAGGTCACTGCTATATATATTGATGGTTCGCCGATTTAAGAGGATCAGAACATGAAATAGTAGTCATGTAACGAAAGACTGATCACCTCAGAAACGATTGCTTTCCAACCACTTAGATATCTGCTCCAACCTGTTTCTATTAGTTTATCATACATGTGCATTCAAAGGGCATTACAGTATATGTAAACATAGGACAGCAGTTCATTTTAAAAGAACCCGCAAGTGTTTTTACATGCATTACACACAAAGGACATTGGAGTTTTTGATAATGAAATAGGCTTTTTATAGAGTCCATAACACAGTCAAAATGTAATCAGTACCATATATGTTTATTTAAATCAGCTACTTAGTTGGGCAACAATGGATGACTTTTGTGGACGCCCTATTGCTGCAAAGTTGTTTGGGCAATATTTCTGCAGGTGGTCTAAATCCTGTTTTAATGTCAGTGGTATCCATTCACATGACTTTTAACACCTGATCGCATACTCCTGACTTAGCATTTATTGAAAACCCTGCTTGTCGACAGACTCTTTCTTTCGTTTGGTGAAGGCTAATCTGTAACACAGTTCGCTACCACTTTCCTTCCCAAATGCAATCCCACTAATACTTGCTGCCTACCTATGTTTTCATAGCATGCCAACACAGCTAAATATGCCCTTGTTTCCAGGCTATTGATGTTGAAATGCTGACTCTTTGGGATGACATTTGAGGCACATGTTTTGGAACACCCTGTATGGGACAATTCTGCGAGGCCCTTCTAATCTCTGGTCAGCCCCTTGTCACATACACATTTGGCAAGAGCTGTAAGAAGCAGTGTAACAGGCTCCAGAGGTTTCTTCCTCCTTTCCTGACACTCGCTCAGTGATGGATGTGCACAGTCCTTAAAGTGCGTATTAGCTTGCCATGGAAGTTTGTTAAAGAATGGTCATGAATTGATTGACAATTTTGAACCAGTATATCTCCTATATGTTCCCAATCATCAGAACTCCAACAGAGAGGATTACATATTTACTGCAACCATTTTACTAGTTCTTCACAACCCTTTTCTCCTTGCATCATTTATCTCTTGGCTACAGACTTTAACAGTGGCCAAACCTTGAATTGATGCTAGATCTGAGGTAATCTCTTTCATATTACTTAGGCTATGTTCATTTGTCTGCTGGTGGCTGTTAGATTGACTTCGAAACCTCTGGATTTCAGAAGTGAATACATAATACAAAGCCATGCTTCCACATCACACAGAAGAAGTACATTCTGGGGACAGATTATCAGAATCTTCCCAATGTGCAGAAACATGGAGCAAATTAATTTAGTTCCAATATTGCTGCTTAGATAATATGAAATGGAGCAAAAGAGTTTTGCACCAAACTGTATTATTCAAACATGTTTTCACTATGGAAATATATTTACAATCATGGTTGCTGTATAACATGAAAATACATGCAATAAACACATTTCCTTTCATTTTATGCAACATAAAAGTACTCAATGTTGCGCTAGTACAATTTATGTGAGATAATATGGATTGTGACAAACCCTTTTTTCTATATTCTGTATCCGCTAAGCATTTGCCCAATGTATAGCACGGGTGAATATTTTAGATAATCTGATGCCTGTAATTCTTCAGTGCACAAGTCTTGGAAACTAAATACTGGACTGTCACATTGAGTTTCCCCTACCAACCAAAACATTTTGCTTGCAAGAGCATTGTCCAGTGCTGCTTGATCTTGTAACCCCGAATCATCTATTGCAGGGACGAGGTATGTTCTCTTGTTTATCAAGTAGGAGTTCTTTGTCGTGACCTGTAGTCCAAAAAAGTTCAAAAAGTCAATAGTATTGAGAATGTTAAACAGATAAAGGTAAGCATGAATTTAGCAAATGCCCCACAGCAATCAAAGACTGGTTGGTTGGACCACAAAAGGCAGTCGTAGTCTCTCTCATAAGTACCTCTAATTGTTAAATCGTTTCCAATTACATTTTTCTTAAAATCAACCAAGGGTTTGTCACAACTAATACTGTGAGTTAAGGTTGCAGAGGTCAGTGCCTTTAAAATATCGAGCTAGCAGCCCTCAAAGAGAATCTCTGTAGGTCCTCATAGAATCCCATCATTTGTCAGTCACATTGTGCAGCATGAAACGTGATAGTAATGTCTAAACATGGTATAGTCTGAGTCGGTTGCTTTATTATCTGTAATCTCTTGAAACTCTTCTGTAGATTCAAGAAGTGATCAACCTGGTGCATGTGATGCGAGAAGAGATGTTGGGAAAATGATCCCTGCAACATGTAAATCAATCTTTGAAAGTGTAGATTCAGCAAAATATGAATTGGCTATAAATGTGGTTACCTCTTTACCTGCTAATGACAGCTCAGCATGATGCATTGATGACTAGCAATGGTCTTTCATCCCTTCCAATGCTCTGCACTGGTTTTTAGCTTGATTTCAGACCACTACACATGAGCATCTTTCATGACTATTTTGTGTCATGGGTCAGATTGCTTCATCATCAAGTCTACCGAAATTGCTGTCGTTTGTCAGACCACATCCCTTGTTTATGGTATGGTTTGGCTTCTCTTGGTCTTCCTTTTCCTGGGTCTCTATTTGAATGTAATAACATTTAAAAATGTGAATGTTGGTTGATACCTTTGAAAATGAAGTTTACATTTCTAAACAACAATTGTTTTGAATATGATCAACTATACTTTACAAACAATAACAAACAAGTGAGTCACTAGTGAGTTTAATACAGCAGGATTTCAGTAATACGTAATTTAAACAAGTGCTGGTGCAGTTTCGTGGGTATGTACCCTTGTTTTTATCATGAAGTTGGTCATAACAATTGAATTTCTGCCTGCGGCAATTTCAGGGTGCAACAATCCAAATACAAATAACAGTATATTTGTTTGTGCATCTTTGAGGAATTGACTTCAATGATCCATTTTATTTAGATGTGGAGACTTCATTTGTTTACAAATTCAAAACATATACACAGTTTGCACTTCATCAAAGTGAACATTCTAGTGAATGGAGAAATCATTGCTGAATGGCATACTTGGGCTCTGTGGGATGTGCAAGATGGTCCTGAGAAAAGAGTGGCCATCACAGTCTCCTTCTGCAAGACAAGAAAAGCAATGAGTGATGTGACAAAGGATCCCATATGATTCAAGGGGATGACATAGGGCAATACATTCCATTAGGCTTAGATAGTACACCGACTGATAACAATGGCATGCACAAAGCCCTGCTAATCCAGAAAGTAACCTTGAGGGGAATATGTGTACTTCTTGGGATGTGCTAGATGGTCCTGTGAACAAGAAGAAAAGGGGGATGTGACAAAGGATCACTTATAAAACAAAGAAATGGGCCAAGCAAGGGCAGTACATTCGACTAGGCATAGACACTATGCAGACCAGGGTTAGGGGTAAGAATGCTCTCCATTGTAATTACATAGACTGAACTCACTAAAGAAAACGTGAGTGGCACACCAGTGCTCCCTGCAATGTGTTGGATAGTCCAGAGAAAACAGTGACCATCATGGCATCATTGTGAAGACAAGATCTAACATGAGGCATGTGGCAAAGGCACACTTATGACACAAGGAAATGGTTTTGGACAATTAATACCACTAGACCTAGATACTAAATGACAATTATTCTTGACACGCATGCACTCAATTGTAACCCCAGAGATCAACCATTCTAATGCAAATAGCAAAGCTGCGTGGAAGAACTGTGCTTCATGAGATGTGTTGGGATACTGTGAAAGCACTGGCTATCCTGGTCATCTCATGTAGCAAAGAAATGGAACTGGCCAAGAGCAAAATGCAAAATTAACATGCAAGCAAATGTAATTGGGTAATACTTGATGCACGTTCTAGTCACTGCATTGACACATGTTAGTCATGTCGCTGCTCTCAATTGCAACACAATAAAACAATTAACACTTATGAACATAGTAACCATGACTGTCAAATGCAAGGGATCGGTGGGTAATGGTAATGCACTGGCTGGACACATCTTTTCCTGCAGGAAAATAAATGAAATGAGACATGGGGCACAGTTATGACGATAGCAAATGGGATGAGGCAATATATTCCACTCGGCCTAGACACTAGAATCAACATTGTTGACATTCATGCTCTCAGTTGTAACCCCAAAATAAACTGACATCCCTCATACACAAAGCAAACCATTCTGACCTTCTTGAGCTCAGTGAGATGTGTCAGAGGATTCTGTGAAAGCACTTGACAGACACCCCACTGTACTACTGTCAAAAAGAAATGAAAGGGGGCACAAGAAAAATACAGAGGTAAGGCATAAGATGATGTTGTGGGGATGTACTTTCTACTAGGCCTAGAATATACCAAGAAAGATAATACTGACATGCCTGCTAGTAGAAAGCACTAAAAATAAGGTAACAGTAATGCACAAAGCGTGCGTGGAGTGCAATTTGTTGGTGGGTAATCAAAAAGCAATGGCCAAAGCATTATACTCCTGGGGATATGACGTGAAATGGGTTGTATGACAAATCAAGTGATATCACAAGAGCACATTGAATGGGGCAATATATTGCACACAATATGTATCATACAATGACAGATAAAAGTGGCATATAACTTATTAATAGTAAGACCAGAGACAGTGAGATAATACTACTTAATGAACCAAGTATCTGATGGTGCAATTGTAAAACACTGCCAGTTACTGATTCTAAAAGAGGTTTTGCGTTGATAATTTAAAAGTGATTAACAAGACTGGTCAGATATGTTATCAGATTGGTGAGGATTCTATGATGGAACGACTTTTGTAAAATGTGTTTTTTGAAATACTCTGATGGTTTACATTGGGAGATATGCCGTCCTTGTCTGCAGAGTGTGCCTTGTGTTGATGCTTTAATGTAACCGTTTTGGAGACCAATCGTTTGGATATTTTTTATTTTAAGTAGGTGGGCAGTAGGTAATAATTCGTGGTTGCAGTATTTTTACTTTGCTAAGTGCGACTAATCTATGTTCCTGTTTGTACCTTTTATATAAAGTTTTTGAGTGCTGAGTGAGTGTATCACTCTCCCTTATTATTACATGCACGCTGATGTTTTCTTTGATTTCTTCAGAGTTGTGCATTGGTGGCGTTGGTTGTACATGTTGGCCATTATAGGGTCTGTTATTGTGAAATAGCAACAAAGGAAGAACGCTGGCATTAAAGACAGTTAGCTGTGAACTGTGGGGATATATTCTGCTCATGAGGTATTGAATGCTATCTGAAAGATAATGATAGTGAAGGATCAGTTGTCTATGATGTTCTTAAGGAAATTCATTGCATTTTAGGTAAAGCAAACTATTTATAATGTTATGTTGTGCATGGTATCCCTACCCACCTTCTCTTTCCTGTGGGTTCTCATGATGGACCAGCATTGCAGGAGGTGTAGAGTGGAGGAATGAGGTATTATGAACAAGATAAAAAGTAGAAAGGGCCTGATCATGAATTTGGTGCTGAGAGAAGAAATGTTGCTCTAGCAGTAGTAATTTGGTTACAGCCTCTTTAGCATTAATTTCCTGCACTGCCCCAATCGAGTTTCAGTGATAAATCAAGGAATAACCTGGGCAATTGCTGGATATCTTTTTTTATATTTCACCTCACAAAAATGGAGGGTTTCCAAAAGGTGGAATTAGTTTCAGTGGTAAATGCTCCAAACACCTAATCAAATATTGCGGACTTCATAAATTGGGTTCAACGCTGCAATTTTCCCACTCAAATATCAAATGCCGTTATTGTGATTGTCAGTGATGGAAAAGATACATTAGTTTGCCAATATGTTTGGGGAAATTCTGCCGAAGTTCTAATGAACCATCAAGAGGATGGCCCATTAGAACATTCGCAGTTTTTCCTCCTTCCACAAAACTGTAAACAAGAACAGAAAATAACTGGCAGGGGCCACTTAGTCCCCTGCTGTGACATGATCAAAAGTAGATTTCAGAATAATTTAGTCCCCTGCTGTGACATGATAAAAAGTAGATTTCAGAATAATTTAGTCCCCTGCTGTGACATGATAAAAAGTAGATTTCAGAATAATTTAATCCCCTGCTGTGACATGATAAAAAGTATATTTCAGAATAATTTGCTGTGACATCACAGCAGGATGATAATGCATTTAGAAATGTAAATAGTTGATAATGGTTTCAGTGGAAATCAAAACAAATATTTATATACCTATGTGATGTATAGGAATGCAATTGGGACTAAAGGGGTTTCTGCTCTTGAAGCTCCATCAAAGAGATTATACATAATTTCTCTATTATGGTAATGGGATTGTATTTCAAATTGTAAATAAAAAGGGCTGAGTTGGCCAGGTCACTGTTAAATGAGGTAGAATACATCTCCTCGTTTTTACTGGCTATACACATTTTATCAAATTGTGGAAGACAGGGACAAACTGGAAGAGGTATTCAGCCTCATAGATCCTTGACACAGCCTCCTTATGTTTGTTTCCAGCTGTACCCTGTGGGTAAAGGTGGGCTTGTCAGGCCTCCATCTGGTTGGATACCTTTCCAAGTACACCCTTGCAATCTGCAAATGTGTGAATGTTTATATGTTTTGTTCAAGCTGCAGAAGAGCAGAACACACGAGATGATGCCTGGGCATGGACAGAGACCCATGTTCTTGTCTGCAGTCCATGGCCTGGGTCAGTGGCTACCTTGGGTGGTTTAGTTGGGTCAGGAGCAAGGTTTAAGGCCATTCCCCAAGCAATTAATCCATAACTTGTATTCCCAGTATGCCTTGCTCATGCTGACATACAGAAATGTGGACTGCAAAAAATAACATTGTCAAAAGTGTGTTGATATTAATGTACATATGTAAGAATTAAGCATTTTAATAACATTACGAAACTCCTTCATTTATAATTTTAAAATAAAACCTCTGCAATTCAGTGAAACCTTTTCAAGAGACATTATGGTTAAGCTTACAGCTGAAAACCCATGCAAATTCAGCTTGGCACTTTGTTAAAGTGCATTATGGTTTCAGGGCAAAATGTAAACCCATAGAATTTCGCCAGTTATGGTAATTGCTTATACCAGCACACATGTCATCATGGCTAAAATTGCACATTTCATCATAGAGGACTTCCTCTGGGCAAATGCCTGGGATTCATGGTTCATTCCAAAAGTACATAGTCAAACATGTACAAAGTGCATGCCTACAGATTTGCCCACTTTGCACAATGTAAACATTGTTCCACCTGTATAACTTTTCCATGGTGTTGCAAGCCCTTGTGACATCACACATTAACAGGCCAAACTCCCTTCTTACTGCAATTCCAGTCCCACATCTGCCTCCCTCTTTACAGGTGCCAGCACATTCGATATGCAATACATTCAAATAAAATAGAGATCAGTGATCTGAATCGCTTAAAACTGACCGCACAAATGGTTCCCCTACTATCAAATGCAATAACTAAGTGTCAGCAGACAGCAAATGAAATGGTCAAATATGAGAGTTGCTTGGCGGCCTTTAGAGAGTCACGATCGATGATTGGGAAGACCAAAGTGACAAGACTACACCATTACAATATGGAACTCGCACAAAAAACAAGAAACTAGCAAAAGATCTGGTAGAAGTCAAAAAAACTAAAGCCACAATAGTCAATAGTGCAGAGAAAGATTTTAAAAGATATTAAAAAGAAACCATCGGTACTGGGTAAAGTTGCACCGAGAGCAACTATACCAAACGGGCTCAGAGCAAATGGTCATGGCACTCAACAACAAAAACTCCAATTTCTTTTGGTTGTTGATAAATAAAAATCTAAACTCACAGGGGCAGAAACCTCATTCATGAAGCCCAATGGCTGGAACATTTTAGTACCATTTATGAACAGATACATGAGGTGGAGGGCCCTTTGAAACCAGAAAAGGAAGAAACATTGTGGGAAATACCTTTCGAAAAACAGGAAATACTAACATTAATTAATAGGGCTAGCACATCTCACTCCCCAGACCCTTATGGCCTGACGAACTTGATGTTAAAACAAGCGCCAGAACTGTGGGCAGATATGTGTTTCTCCTTGTTCCATAAGCAACAATAAGTAGATTCCAGAGTCTTGGAAAAGGGCAATAACAAAAACAATCTACAAGAAGGGCGACATAAACAAACCTGAAAATTATCACCCCATATTGTTAATATCGTTAATATATGTGTTGGGGAAACTTTATGCAGGCATTTTGCTCAAAAGATTAAAAGAGTGGTTGATCTCTAGTGGAAACATTGATATCAGGCAATCTGGTTTCATGGAGAGAGTGGATTGCTGCTTGAACTTACTGCTAATAAAACTTCTTAAAACTAAAACTATACCTGAGAATCAAAAGCTATATCTAGCCTGCATAGACATGGCAGCCACTTTTGATAGAGTGAATTGCCCATTGTTGGGGTCAAAAATGAAAGATAAAGGTTGTCCTACAAGTCTAGTAGCAGCGATTAAGGCACTTTACACCGAGACGAGCATGCAGGTTTGCCTAGACCGAAAGGGAACCCTCAGTGAATTGATAAATATGACCTTAGGCCTGAAACAAGGGTATATTACAACTTTTATATATCAGACATAGGGGATAATCTTGAATCACCAAGAGCCTGTCCTCCAAGACTAGCTGGAAAGCCAATTGGTCACCTATTGTATGCAGACATCCTCATCCTGTTAGATTCTACGGCAGTAGGATTACAGAGAAAACTTGATAATAGCTAAAAACCAACAGTCAAAAAATAAATGCTGAGAAATCGGAAATCCTAGTCATCAAAAAATCACATGCAAAAGTGAAAAAAACGTTCAAGTGGTGCCTAGGAAAGGACCCCATACCCACAACAGAAAGCACCACATATCTAGGAGCCATAATTAGTGCTGACTAGTGGGACAAATCTTGGAGTGAGCACTTGCAATCAAAAATGGACCAGCTGCTAGCCCAAGCTCTGCTAGTAAAGAAGACATATTGCAAATTCACAGTGAAACCATTGATAGAATTCTATAATGCCAAAGTAATGCTGTTGATAACATATGCAAGGGAAACTGGCCTGAGAATCCAGTGGGAAACCTGGGGCAACTTAAGGCAAGATGTTGGAGGCAAGTGCTAAGTCTACCAAATGCAGTACCAATAAGTGTCATCAGACATGAACTGCGTCTTCACTCTATGCATGCACATGATATATGGAAAGCTCTGAAAACATATAGAAAAATAGAGCTACCAGATTGTCCCCCACAATACAAACTCTTGAAGACAGAAACTGAAAAAGTGAGATTCTGGCCTTTAGAGGAATGGAGAAAGAAGTGTGTGGGGATTTTGCATAACATAGGGTCTTCCACAGACTGTTTGTGTAAAACCCCAAAGAGAGTAAAGAGGTCGCTATTAGCAAGGGATTGGTCGCAATCAGAGACATAATTTGACAACAAAACTAACAAATTGTGCTGGAACCCAGCCAACTTAGCTTAAAAAGAGTGCCGATCCAAAGCATCGGGATCTAATATTGTGTTTTAGACGCAACATCTTACGCACAAAGGAAGCTCTGTTAAAATATGGGATAGTTAAAGACAGCATCTGTCGCTTATGCCAGCAAGAAGAGGAAACATTGTGCCATTTAACTTTGTTTTGTAAAGAACTAATGTCAATAAGAACAAAGTGGCTACATGCTGCATTAACCCCGACGTGTGGACTTGATCCCAAACTACGGTCCTAAGCCCTCCATGATAATCCAAACCAGAAGATAATTAGACTCTTGTGTAGTTTCCTGGAAATTTTGTTAAAGAAACTTGAAGCCACTTGGGGAATTATCAAAGAATATTTATGCCATAGTATCCGGCTGCGTCGAAAATCATAGCTAAGACCAGAGCTGGAGATACGTGAAAGCTACATCATTTTTGAAAGAGGCTGTTAGTCCAGAGGGTTCGTATGGAAAGTATGGACTAAACAATGATGTAATGGTTTGGCTGTGTATAGGAAGTTGGAAAAAAATGTAAAGCAAAAGTTTGTGTGTATTTACACAGTATGCTTAATTTAAAAAAAAAAAAAAAAAATACCTACATACTCATGCCAAAGTTATGACATGCCTATAAGAAAGAACATTTTAATTACAAAATAATTAATGATTTACAATGCTTTTCTCATTTTGTAAATCCATAAATTAGTGTATTTTACCAATCATGTTTAAAGGGGAATTCCCTGCACCTTGATTGCAGCACTGTGCTTGTGGAAATAGCAATTATATGTTTCAAATACTCATCTTGTCTTTTGTTTAGGTGTAGAGTCTATCACATAGTGAAGGCAAGTCTTCTGTGATATTTTACAATTGGTACCGGCGGCTAGAGACACCCTCGTACCACTCGTAATGTATGTTACAGTTACTAAGGACAATTGCGATATTATCAAAGGGCACTAAATGCTTATCTTTGCCAGATGTTATTCGTTTCCAGATTGCAAGGAACAGTATAATTGGACATGATCATCCATTGAAAAGTTTTACTAAAACATAAATGAAAAAACATTTAATGAACTGCCTTTTTAAATGAGCTAAGTCAAATACCTACTCTAGCGCTCGGTGTCAAGTAGATCAAACAATTAGACAATGGTTTTGAAAAATCACATTGCACATTCTTTCCGGGAAAAATGATTAACCAGAAATGTAAAATCTATTTCAAAATAAAAATCATGAAAATAATAATATGCTCCATTGAGTGCAGGGCATATACCAAAACAAAACGCAGATGCAATTCAAGGTGCAGGAGCATTCATTTTGCTTGATTGGTTGTGGAATAAACAGTGTAAAATATAATACTAGAAATAGCTCAGTGTAACTTCACGGCAGGCCATACGTGTCCATACGGTTAGTAGTTGGACCATGGAGGGAGATAGAAGGCTACAGGGCTCTATTTCTCAGTTACATTGTCAAAGCAGGCCCTCTCCTCCAGCGCCCAAACCCCCACTTTCCATAGGCGTCCAAGCAGTGGGCAAAGGTGGGCAGTTGCCCATCCATTGGAGCTCTTCCTCCCTATGTGGAGCTCAGCCTCCCTCCCGCTCCTCTGGTCTCGGACATCTTAACACCAGTCTCAATATGTGCTCTCCAGCCAGATAGCATTCACATGTGTACAGCTGCTTTGCTTGTTTAGCCTGCCCTTTCTTCTAGCCTCAAGCAGGCATAATGGTAGCAAATGGGCCATGTACATCATTGGGGTGGTAGCCATCTATGCTAAAATCAGGCTTACCACTACATGGACACTCTGTCGTTTGCTAAATGTGTTGCTTTTAGTTTAATGTGAACTAGCAAATAAGACATTTCCAAAGTGAAACATGTTTCTTAAACCCAAACCCCAGAGTTGATGAAGGTATTCTGTTTTTAGCTTTTCTGTGGTAAAATTCCCACAAAAGGTGTTGTGCCCCTTCTTTTGAATATTTTGAGCAGGGCGCAATTCTAAAAATGTTAATGACCTTTCAAACTGCTAAATTGAAATTAAGTTCTTCTTTCGTGCTGACAGCAGTTAAATAGAAACTGATCTAATTAACTGCACTTTTGCTAATGAATGATTTTGAGCAAAACCAGGGAATCATATGCGATGGTGGATTCTTTAAAACTAGAGGGTCACTTCCTAAAGCAAAAAGCTACCAAGGTAACTCAGCAGGTTGAGTTCCTGAAGTGTTATTTTGTAATGATGCCCTGTAATGCCTAAGGATTTTTGCACTTCCTTCTAAAAAAACAAATATGCCCTGTAACATGCACCGAAAATGAAACGTTTCACCCAATTGAGTTTGAGGGAAATGCAATATGGCAATTTAATAATTGTTTTATGTGAATCTAAGAACTGTGAAAAATGTGTAGTTTTATGAATGTGTACATGTATTTTTATGTTAGATTGTGTAAAGGCTTGATGATAAGCCAAATACAAATAATCACTAAACAAATAAAAATAAAAGAAACGTTTCATCCATGCACCATTTCAGTTTCGGTGCATTTTATAGAACACATTGTTTAGAAGGAAGTGCAAAAATCCATAGGAATTACAGTCATCTGTTAAACGGACTGTATTGACTGCATATTATTTGAAGCGGCGCTATGAGTGATGTCTCTTCTACTAAACACAGTCTATGAGCGCACATTATTTGACGCTGAGCTGAGAGTGATGTCTCTGTGACTTGAAAGGAACCTGGCTCTTGTGTGTGCATACTGTTAGATGCTTGAACTATGAGTGATGCCCGCACATTAAACAGATGTTATCTATGTCTTGTGTGCGCAAGATGCATTGCAACCACCTGAATGCCCGTCAAACAAGTATAACTCAGCTGGAAGATTAAAGTCATCTCAAATTCGTCAGCTGTGAAATGCTAAATCAGTACATATGATGACATTGGATACTGGTACTTATAAACCAGACTGTATAGACTGAAGCTAAGACTAGCAAGGTCTAGGGCATTCCCGCCTGTAAATAGAACAATTTAGGAGATGTCTTTCTGCATATTACTGACAACATAGTGTAACTATACAACAGTGGGTTAAGCCTTTGCATCCATAAACATTACAACAGAGTGTTGGCATATTTCCAGAATTAAAATGGGTCTGGAGAAAAGGTGTCTTGGTGGCAAATAGTTATGTGGCCCCTATTCGCTGTCACACTACTGCACATATGCTATAACAATCAATGTGGACATACATTCAAGTTAAGCAGTTTAAAAGTAGTCCAATCTTCATTGCTGCATAGGCAGGAGTATTTCAAGTACCCCCTTCCCCTGACATAGAAAAATTAGGTTTCGTGCAGCACAGGCATCATGAGAGCGTGGGCAACAGTTTATCTCATACAGGACAGGAAGGGAAATTCCAAGCAACACCGAAACCTGCACCGTCCTCTTCTCTTTATCTCTCTTCCCCCATGGACCACACTCACCTCTTTTCAAATGTCAGTGTTTTTAAAAAAAAAAATGTGTCCATGCATCTAACCCATCTACACCCATCACTTGGTCTCATAAGTATTCATGCAGATCCTGGAGTAATGTTTCCTTCCAAGGTAGACCTCACATTCTAAGGCAACTTGCAGTTTCTATTGGTACTTAGCGTCCTGAGCCCAGTATCGCCTGTCGGTGAGTCAATGGGAAGGAGTATATGTTTTTTGTATTGAAGACAGAGATTTGTCAGATGAAAGGAATACCTTATTGTGTACTCACTAATTCCACTGCGGTACAAAAGCAGTGACTACATCTGCACCTCAGCAATTAAGTGCACAATATACACTAACCAAAATAGAAAGCATGTGGAATATGAGACAGGTTTTATACGTTAGCTCATGATTTTGTTGACACATCCTACCAACCTTGTGCTCAGAGCCAGGAAGTTAGTGTGGGGAGGGAGAGAAGAGGAGGGTGTCAACTTTAAGAAAACTGTGCAATATACTTGGGATTTCATCAGCTCTCAATCCGCGGCAGCAACATATTCCCAGAATAGGTTTTTGAATTTGACATATTCTATTTTGAAGCATAATTGGAAATATACAGAACATTATTGAAAGAGCCTCAGTGTGACCCAAGCCCTGGTTCTCTCTAGGCTTGACTGTTGCAATAACCTCCTCCTGAATCTAGCATCGCCCACTGTGCGACCCCTCCAGCTAATCTAGAATAGGGCAGCAAGATTTATCCCTGGCCTTAAGCCCAGTGACCACATCACTCCTACACTAAAAAAGAGTCTTCACTGGCTCTCGGTTGCTGCATGGATTAAATTCAAATTCCTCTGCATCATCCACAAGTCGATGTGAGCCCAGGGACCACACTATCTTCAACTTTATCTTACTAAATACTCTCCCTCTAGACCACTATGTTCCTCTGGCACCAACTCTCTGTATGTAAAGCATTTAGCTAAACAGAGGGTATTGGTCAGTTGCTTTCCTCAGTCGGCTCCCTTTCTATGGAACAGCCACCCCCTTCCTCTGTGCCTTGAGCAAGATCTTCTTAAATTCCAGAAGCTCCTTAAGACTTTCCTCTTTACCGCCTCCTTCCCTTCTTCTCTCCTCTGCTAATCCTACCGTTGGTGTGTTTGGTGTCCTGGGCCGTTATGCATCCTTGGGGCCTTGACCTCCCACACCCAATCGGCTCAGCTCTTGTCTATCCACTACATTTGCACTTATACCCTCTGTCCTGGAGGCTCAGACTTACACCTCTTGCGGATCCAGACTGTGTAGCACTTAACATTCCTAGCACTTCATTTGTGGTTCACACATGAGCTTAGACTCCCCAGCACTTCCCCCCTCTGCCCTCTTCCTTGCTGCACTTGCACTTTCCAAATATTCACAATGCATGGTAAGTCTGTCCTCTTTCCCTTTTCCCCCCATTGCTCTTAAATATTGTGTTCCTAATTTATTTCCCTCTTCTGCTCCCTCCCTTGCCTACGGGCACTTTGAAACAGTATTTACTTATTTTATATGTGCCGAACAAGCAAACAATAAATAAATCCATCTTTCTGACTGCATGATACGGTTAAACCGTGTGCACTGCAAGTCACAAGAGGGGCTACTGATAAAAGCCACAAAGTGGGATGTGGGTTCAAACTAAATAATTTTGACCTGGATAGCACAGTGATCGAGAAAATTGTGATTACAAATTATTTTGTCAAAACACTGCTTTGTGTTTTGCCAAAATGTGCGTGCCTAATGTACTGCAATCTGTAATCTGTAATCTGCTATTTATCTGCTATTTATCTTGTATCATGTATCTCGTATCATGGAAATACAGTAATGCAACAGTTCAAAACAAAGATGTTGCTATTTGTTAAAGATGAGAATTGTATTTTGAAAAAGTTTAATGAAGTACTGTAATGGAAACATATTTACATTCTCATGTGTACACAGCTTTGTAAATTATGAAATGGTCAGTATTAAATGTTTCTTTAGGTAATATGCAAAGCGTAAATGTTGAAGTCTACCATATTTCAATGTGATGTCACGCAAAGATAAAATATTTACTCATGCACAGAAGACAATGCTGATATGTAAGAATTATAATAGGGGTTTGTGCATTCCCAAATATGATGAGGCTTCTGTGAACAAAAAACTGTTGTCCGTTCAATATTTTGGTGCTATATTTGTTCTTTCCATCGTTAAACCATTAATAGAAACTATGCTGCAATTGTGTTATGTTTGCTTTTCAACAGTACCTGTGCTGGTAACACAGTGATTTTGGGGTGATATTTAGTCTAGGCACAGTGTCCAAAGATAGCCTATGCTGCCCCTTAAACGTCTTTGACCAGAATACATGTATCCATCAAAACACAGAGGAAGTGTGAGGGGGAATACTTGGTGGAGTATTTAAAACGGTTTATGGTGAGGAGGAGAGGGGCGCACAGCGTCCAGCAAGTCGGGTTGCTTGGGGGGTGACACGATGGCCTAGGTGTTGAAGAGGAGAGACTCCTTGCAGAGGTGAGTCTTGAGTTCTTTTCTGAATTGTAGGGGCGTGGGGGCGAGTCTCATGCTGATGGAGAGGAGGTCGCATAGTCTTGGTGCATAGGCAGAAAAGGCTTGTTTTCTGGTCTTTTACTTTTTCCAAAGGCAGATTTCAAGTCTGCATTTGTCCTGGCATCTAGTGGAGTGCTGTCTGCCAGAGATGCTGAGTTTCTTCGTCAGGTAGCTAGGCGACTTGAGGGTGACTGCCTTATAGATGATGGAGCAAGACTTAAAGATGATTTCTGCACACAGTGGGAGCCAATAAAGGTCGATGTGGGCAGAGGTGATGTATTTGTATCTACATAGACCCTCAATGGGGCGTGCAGCCAGGTGTAGGACACTTCTCAGGGGCACAAGTGAGGATGATGGGAGCCCTTCAAGGAGGGCAATGCTCCCATCCAGGTGGGCTAGGACCAGTGCTTGAACAGTAGATCTAAAACTGTCTGACGAGGGAAAAGCAATGACTTTCCGCAGGAGGGAGAGCTGACACAAGCTGTCAGAGTTTTCTTATCTATGTGTGTCTTGAAAGAGAGGTTTTTGTCAATGTTGAACCCGAGGTACTTGGCGCAGGAGGTGAGCTTGGATGTTAAACCCTCAGGGTCCAGGTTTGATAGCCAGATCTTTATGGCTGGGGGTTCGGTGTTGTTATTGAGGAGTAGGAATCGGATTTTGGAGGGGTTGAGCTTCAAGTTTGCACTGGACATCCAAGACTGGATCAGCGAGAGGCAGGTCTTGAGCCTGTGGATGACCTTGATGGAGTTGATCTTGAGGTATAGCTCTGTGTCATTGGCCTATTGGTGGATGTGGATGTTGTTTATGGGTAGGAGGACTCCCAGCAGCTCCATGTATAGATTTCAGATCACTGGGGAGCGAATGGAACCCGGCGGGACTCCACATATGACGTGTAGCATTGCCGCACTAGACAAGTCCATCTGAACAAACTGCTGATGGTTGGCGAGATAGGACTTAAACCATCATTGGACAAGGTCACTGATCCCCATGCGCAGATACATGGTGCCTGTGAGTGCCCGGTGGTCTACTGTGTCTAAAGCGTTCCAGAAGTTACTTAGAACTAGGAGGCAGGGGTGGTTGCTGTCAAGCATATTGATTGCATCATCAAACACCTGTATGGTTGCTGTCTCTGTGCTGCATCTGCATCTGATTCTGTTCCTCCATTGCTGTAGCACATTGCTTTTATGTTGTTCTTAGTTAACTACCCGTAGAAGCCATGGATGTGTCAAAGAGTTTTCTAATGGGTTTTAAATGGGTTAGTCATAGGTGGGTCTGTATAACCTCACCTGTCCCTGGCTTGCCAATTCACAGCAGCACAATTGTGAGAATGGTTTTAACTTTTACTGTGCCACAATGACTACACACATTGTTGATTGATTGATTGTAGTTTTGTCAATTTAGGATTGAATGGAAGAGTAGGATGCTAGTTATTCATAATATTGGGAACATTATATTGTTTGTCTATACTATCTGTAATGCTCATTTATCATCCCCACAAGAGACTCAATGCTAAAAAGGAAAATGAAAGAATAAGTGATGTGTTTCTCTTCATGAGTATAACAGACAGTATGCTGCATGTGCAAATATGTGTACATTTAGTGAGCCAACTGTGTAGGGAACACATTGATAGCTTCTGATGTTTGTCATACACACTGGGCTAATACGTATCAGAATATAGATACTGTAGAGGTAGACTCAGAGCCAATTGTTGTCCCCAGAGTAAGCCAGTCATGGGACTATCGCTAGTAGTTTTTCTTCACGAGAGCGCAAAGACCAAACTTTCTCTATAACCTTGCTTCAAATAAAGCACTATTCTCTGCCAAATCCTGAGAATAGAAAGCAGCACAAGCAATGCATAATGCCCATTGAACACAGTTAACCAGATTATGGCATCAGATGAGTCAGCCAAAGAATACAGTTGGGGATTTATTAACTCTTTCAAATAATCAATTGTGCTTGAAATCTCGGAAACTAATGATATAATTAGACTAGCATTTAGAATAATGTTTTATTGGTGAGGAGTATCAAACCCAAAGCTCTTGCTGCCTGCTTCCTAGTTCAGTGTTAGGACCTCTAGTCCGCCAAGCCCCTGACTATGAGGCCTGTGCACATTTGAGCATTATTTTGAAGATGCCCATTTGCATTGTGGATAATGGGTGAGCCTGCCATTCACTGATTATTATGGGGGTTGTGGAGTGGCTACAAAGTGATCGTCATGCCGTTTTTGGCATCAGGGCAAAAACAAAGAGCTTTGTAAATAACTGCAATCATCCATGAACGACACATTTACGACAGAAGTTGGCAATTTTGAAAGTATACCACAGCAAAATAGGAAAGAACATTGTTTTGTATGCTCAAACATGGATGGGCATTAGAATAAAAATTATAAACAACATCTAAATGGATGGTAGTCATTTACAGAATAGTCTTGAATACTGCTGGCCTCATTAAAATCAGAAAATTACCCATTTTGAAACAGAATATTGGTCTTTAAAAAGTAATTTGTTAAGCATATGGCAAACACTTGATAATGGTTTCAATCTGTGACGTCCCTTTTCTTAAACAGATAGCTCTCTTAAGTACACATAAAAAAGAAAAAAGGCATAGGTCATTGATGGGCGATCAAAATAGATAAGCTTTAGGGTGTGGCTTAGCGCTATTGGTGATGGCCACCTAATACGTACGCTCCGGCTCTGGTCAGACTTTATTTTATTTCTGTGTTTCTTTCGGCATATGCTACTTAAGTGAGTAATGATTTTCTCTCTTACCTAACTTCCCTGGTGATCCGTGGCACTGTTTTCATGTACTGTTGCAGCTGCGTATGAGCCTTTGTTCCTGTCCGTGGGCTGGGCCTAAAGGCGCAAAGTCCTGTGACAGCAGCGCCAACGTTTCTGTCAGCAGTCCTGGTTAGCTTATCTTAAGAGGCACATCTAACGCGGGGGAAGCACATTTCCTCACAACACCAGCCCAGCTTTGGATGATGTTTTGTAGCCTCATTCTTGCCTAAAACAAAGGCACAAACAACTCCTTGTTGCGCAATATATGAAGCTTGATTATTTGACATATAGGTCCAATTATTAATTGGACAATTTTAGTGGTGAAACATCTTCAAGACCTAATGGCAGATAATGTATTGGCTACTTTCCTCCCACAGTGTGTGCGTCGCAACTTAATCAGTATTAAAACCAAGAAAACCTGTATTTTCATGCTACACGCTGCTATCATGATTCCCTTGCTGTGCAACTATTAAAACAAGACATAGCTTATGGGCTACATATCTGTAAGGGAGATACCAGTTTAGAAGTTGATGGTATTACACTTGCAAGTGGAGTACGGGTGTTTAAAGAATTGCATTGGTGCTTATACATTGACTTCCTCAATATCGCATCAAAAAAAGGCCAAGCTAGAGAAACACCCATATCCCCTGCTACTAAGAGACAGAAAAGTGATTCGCCAACACCTAAAGAGAACTCTTCTGATCCAACCATGCAAGCCATCCTTATGGAAATAAAGGCTCCAAAACCCTTAATGGAAGCAACCAATGCTAAATCACAGCAAATTGACGACAAATGATTTGCCGATGCCTAGAGGGGGCTCTCCTGACCCAACCATGCAAGTCAGCCTGCTCTCGAACCTTGACTCTAACACTCCAAGTGTTCTCATTTTGCTTGATCTCTCTTCTGCCTTTGATACTGTCAACCATACCATCCTGCTCAACCGTCTCTGTGATAACCTGGGTATCACTGGTCAGGCTCTGGCGTGGCTGACCTCTTTCCTCTCTGATCGACCCTCCCAGGTTCAACTGGGGTCCTTCCTCTCTGACATCTTTTTCTCTACCTGTGGTGTCCCCCAGGGATCTAACCTCTCTCCCTGGCTGTTCAATCAGTATCTGGCACTTCTTGCCCACCACATCGCCGCTCTCTGCCCCAACTTTCAGTGCTATGCGGATGATACCCAGCCCATTTTCAGGCTCCCCTCATCCTCCTCTTCTCCTTCCCTTATCTCTGACTGTCTTTCTGTTATCCAGGAATGGTGTGCCACAAATGACCTCTGCCTGAATGCCAGTAAGACTGAGATCCTACTCATCGGCTCACCCACTCCCTCCTTCCCTGCAGCTCTCTGGCCGGCCTCTTTTGGCCCTCTTCCTGCTCCTACCTTCAAGGCAAAAAAACCTTGGGGTCATCCTCGACTCCACACTCTCTTTCTCTCCTCACATTTCTAACGTCTCTAAGAAGTCACACTACCAGCTACACCTCCTGAGAGGTATCCTTCCTTTCCTCTTCTTCCCCCAGAAGCTCACTGTCTCTAGAGCCCTGGTTCTCTCGAAGCTGGACTACTGTAACAGCCTCTATCTAAATCTGCCTGCCTTTACTCTCCGCCCTTTGCAACTCATCCAGAACAGGACTGCAAGACTTGTCCTTGGTCTCAAGCCCAGGGACCGTATCTCACCAGGACTGCAATCGCTGCACTGGCTCCCAGTGGCTGCGAGGATTAAGTTCAAAACCCTCTGCATTGTCCACAAGGCCTTCTGGGGCCTTGGGCCAAAATACCTTCAACTCTCTCTTCCTAAATATCTTCCTTCTCGAGCTCTTCGCTCATCCGCTCATCTGCCTCCAACGCCCTCAGGGTCAGCCGCTTCTCTAAGCAACGAGTTGGGGGTAGATCTCTCTCCGCAGTAGGGGCCTCCCTCTAGAACAGCCTTCCGGTCTCCCTGAAACTTGAGGAGAACCATCTGCGGTTCCGGAAGCACCTCAAAACCTTCCTCTTTGCCTCTGCTTTCTCTCCCCCTCTCCCCTGCTAAAATTACTGAAACTGCACTGAATCTGCAACTGGGCCACGCACCGATCTCGGTCCTTGGCCCAGCCACTCTCCCCTGCATGCCTCCCTGGCAACCTCTGCACTGCGGGACTGTTTCTGTATCCCTACAGCCCCCCTTCCCAGCACTTGTCTGCACTTACCTTGCACTTGCCACCAGCTGGCCCTTAGTAGTTATCTTGTTGTTCTACTAGCCCTGTACTGCACTTTCCCGTCTCCCTTCCTCCTTTCACTTTTCCCTTCCCCTCTAGCCTTGCACTTGCGCGATCTGAATGACACCTGGCCTAGTAGGATCATTGTCTGTCTCCCCTTGTCCCCCCCTGTCTCGTCGCACCTTGAAACACTTGTGTATAGGCGCGTTATAAATGCCATATCATATCATATCATATCATATCATATCATATCATACCATATCATATCATATCATATCATAAATAAAGGCTCTAAACCCATTTATGGGAGCAACCAATGCTAAATTACAGCAAATTGACAACAAATGGTCACTGAGACCTAAAGAGGACGCTCCTTACCCAACCATGCAAGCCATCCTTATGGTAATAAAGGCTCTAAAACCCTTTATCGAAGCAACCAATGCTGAATTACAGCAACTTGATAACAAATGGTCTTTGTTTGAAGCTAGGATAACAGAAGTGGAGCAGAGAGTAGTAATGTGCAGGACGTCACAAGTAGAATGCAAGTGCCTGAGAACACTGTTAAATCCTTGCAGAAACACACTGAACATTTGGAGAACCACAAAAGAAGGAACAATCTATGTATTGTAGGATTGCCAGAAGGTATTGAAGGAGACATTCCTATTCTGTTCCTAAATACCCTGCTAACCAAGCTCCTTGATCTACTGACGTCAGTTCAACTGAACATTCAAAGGTCTCACCGGATCAGACCAACATACTTAACACAGCCTTCCAACTATGCTGCTAACAACTCATCTAGAACCATCATACTTGATTACACACTACTTGATTACACACATGTGCTTCTTAAATAGCGAAAAGCTAAATCTATAAAGCAAATTGCATGGAATGGTAAATGGATTTTCAGAACTGAGGATTTCTCTAATGCTACGGCGGCCAGAAGAAAGGAATTACTTGCTCTTAGACCAGCTCTTAAACAGCTCAATGCGAGATATGACATTATACACCTGTCTTTTCTCAAAGTAACTCTCAATGGTCACACTTCTACCTTTCAAAATCCTACTGACCTAAGACACTTCATCCAAAGTCAGAGAAGAGATGATATGGAAACGTCTAGACCACCTACTTAATCTTTATTATGTGTCCTTCATTCAAAAAAGACTGATTATTGCCATAATGTTTCCTCACTGGAGTGGGATGTAAGGGTGGTTGTCTCCACAGAAGCTCTCCCACCTCAATTTTTCCTTTTTGCTTAACATGGATTGGTGTGGCCGGTTCCTGTTAACCACAATTATTTTCAATGTTTTTTTCTTTAAATTTATATTATCCATGTTGCTTGTGTTTTTCCTTCCACTTCCCTTATGTATCCTACCTTCGGTGTCCATGTTAATTGTGCTAAGGAAGTTCACCACTTTTCCAAAAAGGTTACTAATTTCAAGCTTAATAGTACTCCTACAGCCTCTTCTGTAGTAACCTTTACTCACTTATTTTTAAGCTTTGCAACCTGTATTCTATTTTATTGTCACTTATTACATTCAATGTTACATCATAGAATGTTAAAGGGTTACATAAACCTAACAAAAGGCAGAAAAAACGTTCTCATCTCAATAGAAACAAACCATCCATAGCCTGCATCCACAAATCCCATTTCAGTAACGCAGAGGCAATTAATCTCAAACGCCATTGGGTAAGCTAGGTCTTCCCAAGTGCAGCTAATGGTAAGAGGAATGGTGTTATTACTCTTATTAACAAGAACTTTAAATGTCAAATGTTGGCAAATTAATCTGATGACATAGGCAGATGGGTAATGCTAAAACTATTAGTTGATTCCATGGAATATATCATTAACACCTATGGACCTACATCGCCAGACCCCTCCTTTTGGGTGAAACTCAAAAACCACATTTTGCTCTCTAATCCTAATAATCTAATTGTCTGTGGTGATTGCAATGAGATTATGGATCCATTCCTAGACAGGAAGTCCAATGTACACTTTAAATTTACCAAGTCCCATACGCATTTTACCAAATGTATTTCAGAATTGGGCCTCATAGGCACATGGCGTGTCATGCACCCTTCTAGCTCAGAATTTACTTTCTTTTCCAGCCCTGATAAAACCCTTTCAAGAATAGATTATATATTCATATCTAAGACTCTAACTAGATGCCATAATTGATTGCATAGAATTATCCGATCATGCACCAGTTCATATCCAACTCTCCTCACCACAAAATGCCTGCAAATCCAATAGATGGAGACCTACACAGCCCTCTTCCAGGATGAATCATTCACACTCTTCATAACCCAACAGCATAATAATTATTTTTCAGCAAACTTAAATAAAGACACATCAGTGATTAACAACTTGGACAGCTACAAAGCAGTAACCAGGGGACATATTATATCCTTTGAGGCTAGAGAAAGAGCAGCTTAAACAAGAATTAGAAACCATTCTGAAGCAATTTAAAATCCTTGACTCTCAATACTCACGTAGCAACTCCGATTCTATCCTGAAGAACATTATTAAGCTCAGAATTCAATATAATAAGATTGTAACTCAATACTCTTTTGACAACCTGTTAAAATACAAAGAGAAAAAATATCAACTTTCTAACAGATTGAGTAAATCCTCAGCTTCATATCTAAAACCTAAAAAAGATGAAGCCACAATTACTGTTATTAAAGATTTTATGGGCAATAGAATGTTTTCAGATAAAGAAATCATTAAGATTTTCTCTACCTTTTATTAGAAATTATACTCCTCTGTAACCTCTCCCAATAACGCACACATTCAGACATGTATCCTAAATATAGCCCACGCCACATACCCTTTGGTTAATCTACAATCACTTAATGCCCCCATTTCCCTTGGAGAAATCCATAAAGCCATCAAAGACCTTATAAAAGTGAAAGCCCTTGGACCAGATGGCTTCTCCAGTGACTTTTGCACACACTTCAAAGACCCTCTAAACCAACTTAGTGAACTTTTCTCTCAATTCATCCTGGACAGCAAAGCGCATGTACCATTTCTAGAAGACACAATTATATTCTCCCCCAAACCCAGTAAAGATCTTGAATTACCTCAGAGTTATAGACCGATCTCCCTAATCAACACATATTGTAAAATGTTTGCAAAAAATCCTAGCTACTAGACTTCTCCCTATGCTACATAGTCTAATAAAACAAGATCAAGTAGGCTATACCAAAGCAAGACTATCTTCCTTCAACATAAGACTTGTTTTGAACAATTTAGACTTCATTTATGGCTCTAAAGAACCATATGCAGCATTTGCTCTAGTCACTGAAAAAGTGTCCTATAGAGTGGAAAGGAACTACGTGTTTGAGGCTCTTAAATGTCATGGTATTGAGCTCCTGTTTCTTGCTATGATTAAAGTTCTTTATTCTAATCCTAAAACATCTTCATTAACGGACCAATATCTTCATACTTCCCCTTATTCAGAGGCACAAGCCCAGGATGCCCTCTTTACCAACTTCTCTTTATTATTATTATAAGACAGAATAATAGGATTAAAGTTATTCGGTGTAGGGATCTTCAAATCAAATTGACAGCATACACTGATGATGTCCTATTACTACTAAATAATTCTGAAACCTCATTGACACACATACTAGATATTATTGCACAATTCTCTGCAGCTTCAGGATATAAACTGAATACAGACAAATTGGAAATTCTCCCTCTTAACATACATTGTACCAAACATCAGATACTAACCTAAGGTATGAAATGGTGTCCTAATGCTATCAAATATCTTGGGATACATACCTCCTCCTCTGTTAAGGATATAATACAATTTAATACTCAATCTCTCCTATCTAGGATAAATGAATTTACCAACTTCTGGTCCCCCCTTTAGCTGCCATGGTGGGGAAGACTTGAATCTACAAACATGATGATCTCTCCAATTATTCTGTTCCTCCTAAATATGCTGCCAATCCCTCTTCCGTCCTCTTTTTTAAATCAATAGACACCTGCCTGGCCAAATTTGCTTGGGCAAAATAAGAAGCATAGACTATCTCTATGTAAACTTATGCAACCACGGGTTGCTGGCGTGGTGAGATTTCCTGATTTTAGAAAATATCATATTGCTTTTGTTTTAAAGCAAGGACAGTTATGGTTCATTCATGAACATTCTATTGATGTATCCCAGTGGTTGTGTCTAGAGAGAGCTATGGTTTCCCCTCTAACTCTTGCTGATTGCTATTGCATCAAGATGAAGAATAGATTTGTCAATAGTAAAAGTATCTTATCAGACTGATACCAAAGAATCTATTTGTTACCTTTAAATCCAAAGCCTTCCACTACATTTCACTGTACATCTGGTTTAATCCTTTAATTAAGTTTAGAATGAAATCAATTTTCTGGAGACCCTGGCTCTTGCAAATTTCTGGATCAGCTGTTTGTACAAGGCACTAATGTCAACTTTAATAAACTTGTTCAAAAATGTAATGTTCATTCTCATTCCTGCAACAATTTAATTCCATTATTGATGCTATTATGGAACATTACGACTCCCTTATTTGTAATATTACAGCCCCTGATGTTGATAGGTTACTATCTCTTTACAAATCGAATATGACTGACTCAATGTATTACACATTGAGTCAGTCATATTCGATGTATCTACTGCAAAACTCCTCTATGCAGTCTATGCAAGATTGCTATTTAGCCTTTATGCTATATTGGATTGTCAACATGGGTGGCCTCAAGTTTTGAATCATATATCCAAAGTCACCTCCTAAGCAACTAGCAACTACAACTTCAAACTACATATTTTTTCATCATCACATTTTTTTCATGTCATCATTTCTCTTCAGATGTGGTCATATGCTGAATGCTAATTGCTGGAGCTGTCTTCAACCCTCACGGTCTTTTAAGCATATGATCCTTGACTGCATATTTGTTAAACCCTTTTGGCTCAACATCTGGAAAACTATCAAAACATTTTTAACATATCAATTGACATTTGTCTTCAAGTTCTTTTTTTCTGGCAGTTATCCTAAAATACGTTATTGACAAAGTGCTTCTTGTTTGACTTGTTTATTGTGCTAGCCATCAGAACTATGTTATCCAACTGGAAACATTTAGACAAAGTGCATTATAAGATGTAGTGGAATTGAATATGTAGGATGCATAGGCTAGAGAGGTGCAATGCTTCCCCCTGTTTTTATTACTAAAATATTAACTGAAGTCGAAACCCTGTATAGAGTTTTTAACATCTGTAACTTTGGTTCAATTGTTATGTATTAATAACAAATTCTGCATCCTTCCCCACTGCCCCCTCCCTTCCAAATCCTGCACCTTCCTCCTGTGTGTGTCTGTCCTTGTCTTGTTCTTGTTCCTAAATGTACCCTATATATCTAAAATGTAACCTTGTAGGATTAATATGTTTGTACCCATGCAAGGCCGGCCTCGATATGCTTCAATAACTAAGTCCTATTGTTAATCCCCTACTTGCATAATGATTACAAGACATGTTAAGACTCTGTCATGCCTTGTACGAGTTGATTTTAATAAAAACCTTTTAAACACACAAAACATAGATACGCTTTATTAATTGTGGTTAATGTTGTTATTTCATGGCCTCATTCAGTATCCTAAACTACCAATGCAGTGCCCCAGCCCCATAGGTGTTTCAAGTTTTAATTACCCATGCTTATGTTCTGAACTATTGCATTGTATTCTGGGCACATTCTTTTATATCTTGGCTGAAAAGAAAAACATCACACCAATCGCTTTTGACTGCTCATTTCCAAATATGCATATACTAACAGCCAGTGTAAGACTGCTCTTCATATGATGTGCACGTAACCTCTCCTTTTCACTTTACTGACTTACGAAGTAGCCTTTGCTCATTGTGGCACTATGTGCCTAGCCTCTCTGGGTTGGAACCTTCCTCATGCAACAACATTGGGCATCAGCCTTCCTCATGCCTGTATCCAGATGCTCCATTTAACCTAGCCACCAGCACCACCTGTACCACTGTCAGAAATCAGAAAGGAAGTGCACACATGATCAACCCTCACTAATTCTCATATTTTGTGGGCCGAAGGCAGAGTCACCCATGTGAATTGATGAAAGATGCCTGGACAAGCATAAAACCTGTTAGCTATTTGCCATAGCTACACCATCCTTTTGAACTCGCCTCCTACACAACATCTGCAAGCAAGTCTTGCACCAAAGCTACTTGACCATACTGTACCTGTATTCCCACGTGAATGCCAATTACCTTCGGGAGCTGTAGGCTTAACTTTATGTCTGCTCTTTTCTCGGTCCACAATTGGTGTAAAAATTGTAATCTCATTTCATTTTTGTTTTAATCACTCCTGGAATATGGGCTCCTTTACAGCGAGTTGGAAAACGGGTACCATTGTCCCTATTTTCAAAAAGGAGAACACATCTCTCCCAGCCTCTTATTGTCCAATTACACTTCAGGACAAAACATTCAAATTATTCTCAGGTATTATCATGAGGAGATTGGAGGAATCAACTCTTAATAATAATATGCTATCGGACACGCAGCTGGCATTTACACTGGGAATGGGGACGGTCAACCGATCCATTAACCTCTGCCTGCTTGCATCCAAGTATGCCACTATTCTGAGGGTTCCTGTCTATGGATCTGAGCTCTGCTTTAGACGATGTTGAGAGGAGCCTACTTTGGAGTTCTTTGTATTTATTTAATCATGTATTATGCACAGCCAAGAACCCTTAGGCCAAACAGGCAAAGAACAGCAATAGAGGAAGGCTGAGTGGAAGAACAATTTTCACAAACAGAGCTAAGTATGACGACCGGGTCAATAAAACAGCAGCATCTTCAGTTCTTTGGATGCAATTGGAGTCCGTCAACCATTGCTGTGAGTCCTGGAGTCTCTTCATTAGGATTCCAGAGTGTGTATTTCTTATGGTAGCAATGGTGAGGTTAGTGATATCATGGGACTAAACAAGAGTGTTGACAGGACTTTGTGTTGGCTCAATTGCTTTCTAACCTGTATGTGAACTGTCTGCCTCTGTGCCCAGAGCAATTGGGTGCTGATGTTCCACAGTATGAGGGGAGAACTTAGCCAGCTCTGAACTACGTGGATTATAGCGCTCTTCTTGTGAGAACACCTATGGTGCTGATACTGACCAACCTGGTACTCAAAGTCAATAAAGAAAAATGTTATGTTATGTGTTCCTCAACTGGCAGGCAGCACGGCCAAAGGTTCACTTAAGGGAAAATTAATTGTCCATTTGTAAGACGTTTGAACATTTGGGGACTATCGTTAACAACTGGCCTGCTTGAAACGAAAATATTAATGCTAGGGGTTGATGTGAGCACCTTATGGCAGCAAGCTCTGGGGTGTGAGCAAGTTTGTTGGTTTGAAATCCAAGGACAATTCTTTGCTCTCCCATCATTTGAAGGTGCCTACATTGACTGTAGCCTACATTATACACCTCAAGACTTGTCCCGTTTTCGTTGTTGACACCCAAAGGCTAAAACCTGTTATTTTCCGTTATTCCCTCTGGTGCTCTTAGGCAAACGGTCAAACCAAACCTCTGCTGAAGCACATGTTATCTTTGGGTAATCACCACACATCATAGGTCTCTACTGAATAGAACAAGGCTTACTGCAATGTGCACCACAGCAGTTACCAGTATAAGGGCTGCAAATCCCCTATCAGTGCAACCTGTCTCTGTGGCACAGATGAAACCCTTGCTCATCTGATCATTTTGTGTCCCATGTACAAAGACCTACAGACACTTT
The DNA here is from genome assembly GCF_040938575.1 of Ambystoma mexicanum. Lineage (NCBI taxonomy): Eukaryota > Metazoa > Chordata > Amphibia > Caudata > Ambystomatidae > Ambystoma > Ambystoma mexicanum. Next base: position 1,134,805,283 of record NC_090922.1, read on the forward strand.
ATTTATACGATTCTTTGAGGGTCTGGTTATGGCAAATGGCATCCAGCTTTTCTATCATTATAATCAATAAGAAACACAACTAGTCCATTCATATTTGCCTGTTTTCTACATTTGAAGAGCCACACTTGAAGGACTTATTTGATGATACTGTGTTAATGATGTATTTATCGTTGCTTCTATTTTGTTCTTCGATGTTTGGTGTTTAATTTTTTAATATGCTTGTATGTGTTTTATAGATTGCAGTATATATCTGAAATAGACAATTCATGCATTCATTGATTTACTACTGGACTAACTCCATTTACACGCTATTTTGGTTGATAAAGTGTATTGTCTTGTCATTGTATTTGTGATCACTACAAGACACACTTTATTCTCTATCACATTTCATTCTGTTTTTGATCACGTGCTTACTTGTATGCTGATATTCATTTGGGTCAGTGACACTATAATTGTATTCTGATAATACCTTTTGTTGCTATCTGACAACATTCTATTTTCTCCAACTATCTTAATATGCTTGAACCAGGATATGGCTTCTTTGCCAAATTTGTTATATTTGCACATTTAAGACTTTGGGTCTCATTATGAGTATGGTGGTGCAGACTAAATGGTGGTAATGCAGTGGCAACCACTGCATTACCGTTGCATTGCTGCATTACAAAATTGATGGTAAGGTGGAGGATTTTCCTTCAGCAAAACGCTGCATGTAAATTCTCCACCTTGCTGCCAAAAATCTGCAAAATCGACAGAATTACCTATGGCAGATTCTCTATCGAGTCCAAAATGGGGACTAACAGCACCTACCACCACTTGTAATCGTATGGTAAATTCACAGCACCAAGTGGCGGTAGCAGAAATACTGTTTTACGGCATTACGGCAGAATTACCACCGAAAAAAGGCCAAACTTGTAATGAGACTTGTGTATTAAAACTGATTAATATTATTCTTGGCTCCTTCAGCATGACAACAAAAGGTGCTTAGTTAAGTATTAAAACATGCTCTTTTAAATATGTTCCTTTATTAAACCTTTTGAGTTGGAAGAACTTAGATCTGTGTGTGAATTGAGCACAGAAACACATAGTAGTAAACTTCACATTAAAATGTAAATCACTGAACGATCAAAGCTATAAGAGTTTATTGTTGAACTGTATATTTGTAGGATTATTGTTTTGTGTCAATGGGAGAGTATTGTTTTTTTACAGCTATACATGTTTATCTTTTCTCTTCTGGCTTTTTCCCAGTGGGGAAAATATGCTCACCATTTTTGTTAACGTTTGTATTTGCTATGGTTGTTCACTATTTTGTGGGCTGCTTTCAGGAAGTGGTATTAGAGGAGGAGTTGAAGTGCAGTCTTCGTGCATACCCAATACAACAGCAAAGGAGAAAAACAAGGTAACATTGTCTTGTATGTTACACCACTATATGTACTTACATATGAATCTTGCACCAACAGCTGCAGTAGTACCAGAAGCATTAGTGTGTATACAAGTAGCAATAATAGTGCTAGTACCAACAACAGTAGCACTACTACCTGACAGAGTAGTGCTACTACCAATGCTACTGCTACCACCAGTAATATAACTTATATTAACCATATTCTTAGTTGTACTAACACCATTGCTGATGTTATTACTACTAATACAATTGTTATTTGTACTGGTATATTTCATATTCCCACTGTTACTACTTTACTCATACTAAAAATAACATAATGGATAATGTGAATAACAAAATGAATCATTACGAGTATGGAGGTTGCCATGCCAATTTTAGCGTCATGGCTATCCCCATACTGGGTACCAGGACCGGGTCCCGCAAAAGGGGATTTACCGGGCCCTTCTGACCTTGGAGGGCCCGGTAAATCACTTTTGCGGGACCCGGACCAGCACATCCCCATTCCCATTTGAGCTCCAGTAAGGCTCATTGGGAATGGGGATGATGCTAACAACGGGCACGTTAATGATGGGCGTGTTGTTAGCATCCTGGTGTGCTAGCGGGTCCCGCTAAGAACGCTTGGTCTGACCAGAAGTTCTCAGCAGGACCCGCTGCAGACCTCGTAATGTGGTATCCCGGAAAGTACAGTGCCGGTCCTTTACCGGCAATGTTCATTCGGCGGCCGCCACACTCCTAATGAGCCAATGTCTCTACTTAGTCATGGTATCACTACTACTACTACCAGTAGCTGGCAGCATATAATCAATACCACAATTGATACGCCTACTGGCAGTACTAATAGTTGTAGGCGATATTCAATCAACACTACAGCTAAGTCAATGCCTAGTCTGGGATGCTGAGGAAAACCCTTATTGATGTATTTTTATGTCCAGTTCAGTACTCTGGATGACAACCCTTGCATAACACCCCCCTCTTAGAATCCCCCTGACCCCACCGAGCCAAGAGGTAGGTTTGTTTTGCAAATTTAAAAGGTTCATTTGGACAATTCAACAATATATATCTATCACACTAATAAATTGATAACTGATATCACACTTCAGAATATGACCGTGATATACAATGGATAATGTTACAGGGGTACACTGATTTGGTTACTTAGGAGTAGTGTAGAGGATGAGGTAGTTGAAATGCTTTATGGTTTCAAGGAAATGCAAGGTGGAATAAATGCAGTAAAGAAAATAACTTGATATGGCTTCAACAAAAGACAATGTAATCACTTTTCCCCTGGTGGCAATTCACCCTCCCCTATATGCAATGCAAGGAGATGGAAGTAAAACACACAGTCTTCAGGAATACAATCAAATACAATACGGAATTCAGTTCCCCCCCAGCAAGTTTAGAGGAAACAGGCAGAAGTTTGAAACACAGGCCCAAAATGCTTTTAAATATAATGGCAATGGATGGGAAATGTGCTAACTGATTTTAATTCCCTCTAGAGATTCAGGGTGAGTGAGAGATGCTTGTTGGTATTAGTTCAGGCTCACTTTAGCAATGCTCTATGAGTTATTACCAGGTGGCAAATGGATTTTTAACAAAGGAAAGAATGGAGCTGCTATTTTGACAAGTGGAGAAATTGAGCCAAAATCACAAATCGCGGTAAATTTCGCAAATGCGTAAATCGCAATTGCGGAAAAAGTGTAGGAAGTCGGTTCTAGGGTCGTTCCTAGCCCAAACGGTTCCAGAGATACGGACGATTTAATAAAGATAGATTTTTGGATTTAAAGTAAAACTCAAAATGACAGGTGACAACTTGCAGCTGCAGAATTGACATTTGACAGTTGTGCAGCTTTAAAAATGACAGATGACACGATTTCTAGGAGGCAGTTCTACTTAGGTTAAAATAGCTTGAATTAGATTATTTTAACTAAGAGATTGGTTTTGCACAGTTCTGCTAGGTACTCACAATATAAATTTGAACTAGGCCTCGTCACGAATCTGGTCAACATGTCCGGCAGAGGTTCTGTCTGCTCGGCGGGTCAATCAGGCACCGGTTCTGCTCACAGCGATCCAGTTCTCTGGTTCTGCTCACAGCGGTCTGGGTCAGCTCTGCTCTGCTGGTCTAGCCTCTCTGGATACAGCGGCCTCTGGTTCTGGATACTGCTCTGCTTTCCGGTCCGGATCAAGTGGATTCTGGATGTAACACTGCTTCCTGTGTACTGGCAAAATTTCTTGGCAAAAGAATTCAACCAGCTCGCCCGGCTGTGGAATAGTTTGCAAATGATTTTAAGGATGCTGAGGCCTGCTGAAAAGAGTTCTCAGTTTGTGGGTTTAGGCCCTTGCTTTAAGTTCTGAAGTACATTTCTGCTCTCTGAAGATTGATGGATGTGAAGTCTGGAGTCTCCCGGCAGAGCGTCCAGCAGAAAATGGAATTCAATGTCTACCTGTCCCAGCAGTCTCTTTTTATGTGTTTTGAAAATGGGTGTGTGCCTGGGCCTAGCTAAGCCTGCCCCTCTCTACTTGTCATTGGCCCAATCCTCCCCTCTCCCATGATTGGGGGTAGGAAATGGATTGTTAGCATGATGAGGTCTGTTTATGGGTCAGAGGAACCTCCCCTGGTCAATTTGCCCACAAATCTATATTTGATTCAAATACGTATTTCCCACGTACACAGTTGTTTGACATCACGTACACACATCATATATTACTAAAGATAGTCCCTGTCCCGACTCTGGCGTTTCTAGGAGCTTGCATTCAAAAATGGCAACTTATTTTTGATTTTAGTGGGTTTTGCAACATTGGTTTTTCATCAAAAATTATACAAAGGTACATTTCCCTTCCACATATATCCCAGTAACTTTCCATGTCTCTAGCTTAAATACAGTGTCTACAACAATCATAATTAGCAGGATTTTGCCCAGAACATGGTACAAATCGGAGTTTGGACTCAAATCGTGAGGGCTTTTTCCATACTAAGACTCTCAAAGTTGTACATTCCTGTCATTTGGTTACAATAAGTTATTACAGTTTCTATAAAATATATATTTGTTGCAATTCAACTCCCCAAAGTGTTTGGGTCCGCCTCCAGAATTCTGGGTGGGTCAGTGATCACATGTCTCTCCTTGCTGGCAGAGGGCTGTTGACAGGAAACACTCAAAATTAGCATACCCCACTCAACTGAAAGAGCCTTTTGTGTGGGCTCCAGCAGGCTGCCTGGAAGTCTCTCCTCAATCAATCAACAGGGTCATGTGATATCCTGCCTCCTGGTGTGGGAATCTCTGAGGTGTTAAGGTTTCCCAGCCTCTTGTCCTCTGGGAACAGCAGGTGGCTAAGATTTTCAATTAACCAACATGCTTTGAAGTCCCTGTTGACTCAGGTCCCTTTGTCAGCCAGTTCTCCTGTCAGAGTTTAGACCGCTAGTGCCGCCTTGGGGAATTTATCGGTACTGTATCCATTTTTGAGTTGTCTTGAATTACTGCATTTCAATGGAGTGGTCTTTTGCTTTATAGTATAGGACCCTTGATTAACATTATTTTGATGGCATCCTTACAGTAGAGTGGTGATGTGGAACCCCCCACAAGAAGGTTGTATCTTTGGAGTGGTCTTGTGCCAACTGCGAAGTTCTCCTGGATTCTGGCGTGAATGTGGGCGGCGATAGCTCATCCCCACATCCACCCAGTCTATTGATTTAGTTTGTTCTGGGATAGAATAATGGGCGGCGACAGCTCATCCCCACATCTACCCAGTCTATTGATTTAACATGGGTCAAAACCCGTGACATAGTATTACTACCAGTGGTTCTGGCAGGTTTCATACCAATAGCAGAAATTGTACTATGCCTATTATCAGTAGCATTAGCACATGCTTAGCGATATTGGTACTGTTAGAAGCATCTGAGGTATCCCTACTGTTACCAGTACTAATACAATGAACAGTACTATTACTGAGACTATTATTATCAATGTCACTACTAGTACTATTGCTAGTAGTAGATTTATAGAATGATATATTTATATATCTTGATATATATCTTGTGCACCCTCTGCTTAAGAAACCCACAGATGACCCTTCCTGCCTGCCTAACTATCACCCAATCACCATCGCTCCTTTTCTGGGCAAACTCCTGGAAAAGCCAGCCATCTCACAGCTTAACCTTCACTCTGATTCTGTTGGTTGCCTCCATGACGATCAGTCTGGCTTTAGAGCTGACAGAAGCACGGACACTGCTCTCCTGAGCATCCATGAAGATCTGTTCTTCAACCTTGACTCTAACATCCCCTCTGTCCTCATCCTACTCAATCTCTCTTATGCCTTTAACACAGTCAACCATACCATCCTGCTCAACCGTCTCCGTGACAACCTGGGTATCACCGATCAGGCTCTGGCCTGGCTGACCACTTTCCTCTCTGATCAATCCTCCCAGGTACAACTTGCGTCCTTCCTTTCATCTATCTCCCTTTCTACCTGTGGTGTTCCCCAGGGGTCTAACCTCTCACCCTGGCTTTTCAACCAATACCTGGCAACCCTTGCCCACCACATTGCCATTTTCTGCTCGAATTTTCATTGCTATGCGGATGACACTCAACTCATTTTCAGGGTCCCCTCTGCCACCTCTACTCCTTCTCTCATCTCTGATTGCCTATCCGCCATTCAGGATTGGTGTGCTGGCAACAATCTCTGCCTGAACACTAGCAAGATGGAGATCCTCCTCATCAGCACACCTTTACCCTTCTTTCCTGTCATTCTCTGGCCTGCCCCCGTCAGCCCTCCGCCTACCCCCACCTGCGAGGCTAAGAACCTGAGGGTCATCTTTGACTCCATGCTTTAATTCTCTGCACACATCTCTGATGTCTCTGAAAAGTCAAACTTCCTACTGCACCTCCTCAGAGGTACTCTGACTTTCCTCTCCTTCCCCCAGAAGCTCACTGTCCCTCGAGGCCTGGTTCTCTCTAGGTTGGATTACTGCAACAGCCTCTTTCTAAATATACCTGCTTCTACTCTCCGGCCTATGCAAATCATTCAGACCAGGACTGCAAGACTTATCCTAGGCCTCAAGCCCTGGGATTGTATCTCTCCAGCCCTGAAATCTCTCAGTGGCTCCAAGTGACCACAAGGCTTGCTTAGGCCTGGGTCTGAAATACCATTAGCTGTCCCTCTGTAAATACCTTCCCTCCCATACTCTTTGCTCCTCCACCTTTAACTCCCTCAGGGTCAGTCGTTTTTCAAAGAAATGTGCTGGGGGTAGATCTCTGTATTTGGCCGGGGCCTCCCTCTGGAACAGCCTACCTGCCACTCTGAAACTTGAGTAGAACCATCTCTGGTTCTGGAAGCACCTCAAGACCTTCCTCTTTGCTTCTGCCTTCGCTCCTCCTCTCCCCTACTTATCTGCTCTGCCTCAGCATCATGCACCTGGTTACCCTCTGACTTTCAGGCTGAAGTACCTGCTCACCCTGCCACGCACCAGCACTGCCTCTTGGCATTCCCTTGCACTAGGGTCTGTATCTGTAACCCAACAATTCCACCCCTTCTTTTTCCTTCACTTATTAGACACACCCTGTCTGTTGCCTGTATTCCGTTGCTTAGCACTTTCCACTCCCCCCCATGCACGTGCCCCTTTCCCTTTCCCATGTACTTGCAAGTTCTCAATGTCACTGGGCCTAGTAAGATCACTGTGTTGTTCTCCCTTGTTCCCCTCCTTTGCCTCGTCGCTCTCTGAAACACTTGTGTACGAGCGCGATACAAATAAAATATCAATATCAATATCAATATCAGTTTTAGTAATAGTAGCAGCAGTAGTAGTCATAGTAGTAGTAGCAGTGGTAGCAGCATCAGTAGTAGGAATAGTATCAACAGTAGTGGTAGTAGTATAACTAATAATCGTAATAGTCATATTTCTGCTACTTTTGGTAATACCACCAGTATTGGTAGCAGTACTACCAGAGTCAGTGGTATTAGTACAGGTAGTAGTAGTAGCAGTCATAGCAGTAGTAGTAGTAGTAGTAGTAGTAGTAGTAGTAGTATCGAAACTGGTATAGTGGGAGTGCTACTGTTGATAGTAGTGTTAGTGCTGGCCGTATGACTATTGTTTGCTACAGTGCTGTTGTTATTATGGTTCTACTGGTAGCAGTTCTGTTTCTACTACTACTTGTAGTGGTAGATCGATTAGTATTACTACTTTGTTTTGCAAAATACCTGCTAGTTGTGTTATGGATAATGTTACTGTTCCTGGTAGTAGTGATACTGCTTCTGGTAGTAATGGCGATACTGTTTGTAGTAGTGATATTAATGCTATTAATGGTAGTACTGATGGAAACTAATGCTATAGGAGGGGCAATCTTTTTGGTGTTAAGTGAAAGAAAAGGCAACCCTTTTATTTGCCCGTTTGTTGCTACAATACATCTGCAGACTGCACTTTCTTTCCTCCTCATTTTAAATACTTGAAAGCAGCTCACAAAATAGAGCACAGCCATGGAAGGAAATACCTGTACAAAATCATTAAACGGAAAACATAGTTATTCACCCAGAAATAATTGGAAAATAAAACATTAAAAGTTGAGAACATCATATTTAATTTGTGTTAAAGCTATATGCTCCCTTTAAATCAGGTATTTGCAGGGTTTCTTGTGTCTACCTAAGGTGTTACTTAAGAAGATAACACATTGCTGTGACATTACACTAAATTGACGAGTTTTTGCTCAGAGAGCGAAGTCAAGTACATACTGTTAGTGACCAGTGAGAACACCCATTGTAATCTTCATCTAACTTACTGTAGCTCTTGCAGAAAGTCAGAAATAAAAGAATACGCGTTTCTTTAAAGAAAATCAGAAAACTCGTACATGGGATTGAGGGTGTAACAAAAGCCGTCTGTTCTGCATGTGCATGCACGTTAACATATCTTCACACATTACTGCCGATTTCAGAGATAATCCTTGTGACTTTCAACTAAAAATGCTAACCATTTTTTAAATAATTAAATGGCTGAATGAGTTATGTTATTAGGCCCTAGAATATTGGTCCAATGCGATGAAAAAGTAAGATCAACATTCCACAATTTTTCCTTTTATACAGCACTTCACAAGCATGGAAATAATATTGAAAATGGATAAGACATTTGTCGAAATACAGAATTAAACTATGTTACGTCATTTGGACAACATTTGTGTTACACGTGGTACACTTCCTGAGTTTTAAATAAATAAACAAATAACAATAGAAATACCTGCTTTAACAATAACATATAGGCCGTAGTGGAAAGTTATAGTTATACATATGCGTTTGTCCCTCATATGTTTTTCTTTGAAAAAGATAAACGACACATATATTGACAGAAGCTGGGGAGGTGGGTGGTTCTGACAGGCAGGAAGGACAAATTGGGAGGAATGTCAAATGACATAAGGAGAAACAGCATACCCGGACAGACCTTTCATTTTATCAGGTTCATATTGGAGAGGTTAAGCCTCACATACATAGCTATAACACATGAAATGTTCAAATTCCAAATTATAATCAAGTGTACATATCTTGAAAACGTTTCCATAATTTGTCATATTCACGTGTGACACATCTAGTGCTAAACAAGACTTTCTGATGGCATGCTGGTAGACCCAACTCTATATACCAAACTTCCATTGCAGGTTTTTCTTTAAGTGTAACAGCTGCGGTTCAAAATCCAGTCATCCTGCATTTCCATTGCACAAATAGGGATGGAAGTGCTTTTTAGCAAGCATTTCACAGAGGCGGCCCCTTCAGCACCTATCTCTGTGACATGTGCCCCCAGTAACCAAGTGGTTTATAGGAGTGTGATGAAATGATGTCTTCTCTGCAGGAGTACAAGGGTGAGCAGTAGTGAATCCACTTTCTCATCTCTCACACTTGTACAAACAAACAGCAATACCAATCATAAAGGTCAAACAGACACATTTAAGAGATATACCACCTTTGACTTTTGTGATTAAGCGGGCAGAGCGAGGCTATACTCTCAAGAGGGGTGTGAATGTGATTCAGTAGCAATCCAAAGAGCAAAGTACAACAGTCCAAAATAAAGGGAATGTCCAATCAAGGTGCTTTATAAATATATATACTTTATAAAATGCACCATATGCAAGAAAACTAAATAGAACAACTGTAATATTTGAAAGGCTATTCAATAACCACATGCTCTTTAAAGAAAATGCCTTTGATGAAAAAGTTGTACAAATGACCGAACAAGTCTCTAAGGTCTGCAATTGAACATGCGGGCAGTTATGTGTCACTAGCACCTTCTTGGTGGTTCAACTGCATCAAACCAGGCTTCCAGCTGTGGTGCGAGCAGGTTGAGCTTTGTTCAGGCATGGCATATCATGTTGGCCCAAGCAGCAACCTGGCATCAAGGCAGTTTGAATGCTCTAGCTCAGAGTTGTTTGAGGATGGCATCCGGCGATGCAGGTCAGAGCATTGGTTCAGAGTCGAGCCAGTTCAAAACATGTGGCAACCGCTAGGTAGGGTTGATGTGTGATGCTTCAGGATTTTGAGTCTAAGCAATGATTTCTCGAGTGTTCTCTAGCAGTATAGGTCAGTTCTAGTGATGAGTGGTTAATTCGAGCAGAGCAGGCAACAGGCTTTGGGAGGACACAGTGCACTAACAGTCCTGAGGTTTGAGATGCAGCAAACCTTCTGCAAAGGCAGTTAGAGTGTTTTGAGGTGATAACAAGCAAGGATCTCGGTTGGCTTGGCTCTCAGGATGCTGTGAGTCACATTTGGCGGTCTCAGGGAAAAGTGTAGTTCTTGTTCTCGAGCTCTCAATGAAAGAGATGGTGCACACTTTCAAGGGTCTTTCATCATGATGAGGTCCTGGGCAGCAGTGTGACTGCCAGAGATGCAGGTCGTGTTCCAGTAGCAGGTCATTTCCAGTATACCCTGGGGCTGGGTAGGGAATAGAACATGCCTCTGTCTTGGATACTCCATTTTCACCTAAATGGTGGCAAGGTTGTGAGAATCAACTCTCCCAACAGAGGTCCAACAAAATTGTTGCTTAGTCAATCTAAGAAGAAGTGAGAGACAACTTCTTTTGAAGGTAAACATCTGCAGCTGATGGGATAAAAGCAAGCCTCCTTAAAGTGCTCCAATCCCTGTTCATGGGATGAGTGGACCCTGCCTTCTGACATCGCACCCAAAGTGTTCTGGGATGCAGGAAGTGGGGGGGGGGCAGGAAGGAAAGATAGAGGCTGAGAAAAATAGTGGGTGGAACTGTCCTTCAGTTCTCTGTCTACACTAACTGCAGACACTCCCCTTCTCAATAGAAGCATATGCCCTTTTGGTATGCAGTACCCTGGAGAGAAACTGCACATTTTATGAATGGGTTTGACTTTTGATTCATGTTACCATGACAGCTTCAAGTGGAGTGGCTGTCTCTCTGGAACAAAGTTTGTGAATAGGGGGGTGTGGTCAGAAAACCACCTATTCTGAGAGTTGTATAATAACAATCAAAAAAGCTAGGGATTCTGCTCCCCAGATGGAAATCTGTCTTATCTATACCATTATTTGAGCATTTGGAGACATTTTATTTATAGAAGTGACTCATAGATAACTGTTTAGTAGTCACTTTTTAGGTAACCTGGATTTCCATTTCCCACTTTAAGTACTCTTTCTATTTGATCTCCCTTTTTTCATTATTTTCTATAAAACTAGTTCTTAAGAAAAGATGTGGTCATCCTTGATAATTGTTAATAAATGTACACACTTTGGTGCTCACTACAATTTTGCTGGTGTGGAATTGACGTGTTAGTATTACTGGATACAGGCACGTTTCCACAACGGCAAAGTACACGTTTGCCAGTGTGGTGGAGGAATTACCTCCAGCCAAGATCTGGCAGTAATTCCAGTACCCTACCAGCAAAAATAGCCGGTATTGCTGGCACCTGTATTACCACTGCCGTCAATACCAGCAATTCCCACCATAGAGTCCTATGGGACTCCAAGGAATGGGGATTTACAACCTTTACCGCCACTCATAATCTGGTGGCAATACTACCGGACCAAATGCCAGTAACAGTGTTACCATTTGCAGTTATTCTGGCGGAATTATCACGAGGATACCAGCAAAGTCATAATGAGGCCCGTTACCTTGATTATTGGTGAATGCTTGACCCATTTCCATTTTTCTTAAAACATGCAACACTTAGACAGAGAACAATTAAACGATTTAGGCGTCGTATACACCTCTAAAAAGATACATTTGAAAGAAGATTGCCTCTCCACAAAAAAATCAACCTTTTTCAATTCTCCATCAAACTAAACATAAATAAATAAATCAAATATATTAACCCATGCAAGGGTACATCTATTACAACCTATTAAATCCCGCTGGCTAAATGATAACACATTATATAGCGCTCAATAATCCTACCATTGACTTATTCATCTCTACCCATGTGTACAAGAAACTATAAAGTTCACACATATAAAAAAAAAAACACAAATGTAATAATTACAAAAATAGGTTTTGCACTCAAGCAACTATTATGTTTTGTTATTTTTATTCTTTTTTCTTTATTGTGCAAAAAAAAAACCTTAAACACACACAATAAGAACAATTTAGACATACAATTCATCAGCATTATCAAAGGATAAATACATACATTACATATTCATATATATGAAATCTCCATAATACAACATATAAATAATAAAAGCATAGATAATTATAATGGAAAGAACCCTACAGTATGGCCATCAAGGCTTTTTTTCCAGATATAAAAAGCAGACACAGTAATCACAATCGATTCTTCACAATACATTGAATTTCTAAATTAGTCAGATGTGATACAATCCATATTCGATAATAAATGTCCATTCCCTTTCTCGTATAATTTGGACAAGGGTCCACAGGCTGTAACTACATGTCGAAATGTTTCTATATCGGCTTTACATAATCTGCAAAGTCTTTCTTTGTAAGGAATTCCAGTCCAATTGCCAATATACTCGTCTTAGGTATATTATTTGTAAGCAACTAACTCATAGGGAAATTAAAATAGAAACCTTGAGTAGCAAATGTGGCATAATTTCTCTTGTGATGCAGATAGCAAAGGCTGCAGTTTATATCCGTGTTATGGTTTTAGTTTTCATGTCCTTAGCTGCTGTAGGCAAGGTGAGTGAGTCTTGCAAGGAAAGCCCCACTTCAGAGAAATACTTATGCATAGATGCCTGCATTTTCACAAAATTTAGGCAGGTAGATCATTTCAAATAATGGTTGGCTATAAGGCCTAACAATCTTTTAATAGTCAGATAGAAAGAAAGGGAACATTTGCCTTGCACTTTTTTTTTTTCAAAATAGCCATTAGCAATGGGAGCACAAATTCCAGCCTATGCGTCTGCACCAGCGCAGAAAAGGGAACATAAATAATTGAACAAAGTAATGTGTCTTTCAAAGACTCTAGCCATATCATATTAGTTGCATTTAAGGAATCAGTGCAATATAGTATGCCTGGCACAATACTGTTTTGTATATTGTAATCAGTCCCTCAGTCTTTTGTCCTCCCTGGCTGTTAATATACTTTTTACGCACCTGCCATTTCCTGAGCAATTCACTCATTACATGGGCCCTGTGATTTGATTGGTGCTGATAAATCCTCATTGTAACCCCCAAGGTACATGTAATTGTTTACTATTTCCAAACGAACGTCATCAAGTTAAACTGTCACTATGGCACCAATCAAGAACTTGGTCTAGAACACATTGATTTTAAGATTATTTTCTTTTGAATAGGCCTACAGCGCATCAATGGAGCCCTCAACGCCTATTGGGGTGTGGTCCAGTAATACAGTATCATATGCATATCCAAGCCAGGGAACAGTCTCACCACCCAATTTGGGAGGAAAATGACGCACTTCTCTCAGGGCCTGTGCCATGTCAGAAACATACAGATTATAAAGCAGGGGGGTAATAGTGCAATCCTGCTCTAGTCCTTTGTTAGTCAAAATAGGCAGAGTGGTCATATCCTCTTGGTTCAAATGAACCATTGCACGTGTGTCCGGGCACAACATTTGAATAAAGTAAAGCAAACACGGCTCAATTCCCCAGGCCCAAAGTTTTATTCCCAGGCCACTATCAAACCTCTAGACTCTGAATCAGGTGCCCCTAGGTCATCAAAGTTGATCATTTCCTTATTAGAGTCAAAGAAATGGATGTTAAGGTCCCCACATGTTGTTATATAGGGGACAGACCAACATTCTCTCACTCTATCCACAATGTCTAAAACTGTTGCAGGCAAACTGACAGCCACAAGTGAGGCTGTATTCCAATAAAGATTACACAGAAACATCCTTTTAGGTTTGTTCGAATCAGGTCCATCAATCTCAATTGTAAGGACATGACTGTATGGATTTGGGTTCTCCACTCTTAATATGTGCCAATTCACCGACAGTTTGAGAGCTGTTAAAAGGCCTGACATGGGCTTAAGGTGAACTGAGGTAGCTCGGTAAGAGTGGTGCACTTCTGAGCCAAGTTCTTGCATACAAATCAGGTCAAAATGTTCTCGAGCCAAGGACATCTGAGAGAACAGGCGGATAAGCCTTGTGTGTTCCAACTGCCTATTAAGTGATTCTTCCCATCAGTTTTCCTGGCTGTTATGATCTTTTGGTATCAACTACTAGAGCCTCAGCCAACAAGCTCCAGTTTTTATTGTCTGTTTGTGGTACATTGATGGTATGCACTTTGGCTGCCCCCAAGGCTTTAGCTGGAATCCTCATTATAAAGGTTACTGATAACTTTTCCTTAACGACACTCTGATACTTCTTCAAGAATTTTCGGGCCTTGCGTTTTGTACTGCCTATCACCTTCACCAGTGTTGGCTCTTCTTTTGTCTGTGCCAGATGTTTAGGCCCCTCTTCACTTCTTTCTTCTTTCCTACGTACTTCTGAACAAGTTAGCACTCTGAGTTCAAAACCCATCCTCAGAAGCTGTGGAGCCTCTTCCACAGTAGCTTTTTGATGAGTTCAGAAAAAAGGTGCAGTATAACCATATCCAATTGGCCTTCTTCAGGGAAGTCAATGATTTGTACGTCATTGGTTGTTATTGACTTCAGAGGTGGTAAGTGGTGTAACAGTCTGAGCACATTCACTTGATTAATTATTATCCCATCTTTGATTTGTAGAATCCGCTCAACAAGTAATGTGGGATCTTAAAGGCCACCCTCATTTGACTTGCCACTATCAATTTTTAAGCCAGAAAGCTGACTATTACTCAGTATTGCAGACATTTTCTGCTGTTGTACTTGATACTGTTGGATCCATTTCTCTCTGATAGTCATACATTCGTGAGAACAGTCCCTTTCTTTGTCGCCCAAATCATTTTTTACCAGTGATTTGCAGGATAACAGTTCTACTACTCAATCTAGCTGATGGCTCCTGTCTTTTGTGAGGGCTTGATCTAATGCCATTGTAGGAACTGATGACTGATTTCTCGTTTCAGACAGTGTTTCAATGTCACAACCTCACACTCAGTTAACTGGTCACCCCTAGCCATTCCTTTGATCAATTGGGTGCTCGCTTGGCACAAACTTCTTTTTAAAACCAGCGGTTGAAATAGTCGGTCCTCACCAGCCATTTGGTTTCTGCTGGCATTAATTTGTAGTTTTCTGCCTTTGTTGCCATGAAGCTCCATCAGATTCTTGTCCACTACCGGCTCCAACCTCAAGCTCTTCACAGTATGAGAACCTGAAGTGTTTCCAGCAGTCACAGACAAGTCTCACCGGAACCCTCTGGATACTCTTCCTCCAGTTCTGCAGTGATAGTTACAACATTTTCATCCTCCGCCTGCATCGCAGTAGGTATGTCCCTTTCCCTCTGTATTGCAGTTTCGTCATTCAACAGACTGTAAATTGACAGGTTCATTAGGCCATCTGTTGATGCTGTGCTAGATGCTGGGGACGAGGGACAATTTGCCGATTTGTGCTGCAATGTGCCTGTTGCTATATCATGCATCACCCTAATGGTTTGAGTATCGGATGCCGATTCGGATCCACCTTTCCTTGTAGGGAAGGTAAAGTTACATTTCTCACAAATGATCTGCTCTCATTCGATCGAGCTTTATTCCATAGTTTCCTGTTCTTAGATTTTTCTGTGTTGCAAGCAACTAGTTTGCATTCCTGCCCTTCAGAGCTTTCCCTTTAGTCCCTGTTGTTTCAGACTGTGGTGGTCTTACTCCTTCTCCTTCTGCCCCTTGGGCTGGTTTCATGGTGAATATATGATAGGCTTTATTAGAAATCAAGCCCTCTCGGGTTGACCTCGGGGCAGGGGGGGGGGGCAGAGTTTTCTGGCTCATGTACTATGCGGCTTGCATTTAGATCTTCCGGCTCATTCTCCCCCGATCGTCACTATTTTCAAGAAGAATGATTTTGGCGCAGGTGTGCGCCGAGGTTGTTTGTCTACCACCATTGGTCCATTATTTCTCAATGGTGGAGGATCTGTTTCTGCAGGGCCCATCGTCATGTTTGTTTCCAGGGTTATGTGGTCACCTGTACTCATGGCCAAGTCAGAGCTCTGTCATCTTGAAAGATTGTGATTCCTGATTCTTTCAGTGTCCTTATGTGTACTGGCCTGTAGTATAGATCTTTCCATGCATTGTTTATCTTTTTCCTCAATCACAGGGTCTAGAATGCTGTGGACGATTTTTGTGGTTTGTGTTGCACTTGACTCCAAAGTATTCTGCAATGCTGTCACATACCCATCCACAAATATAACTTTGTAATGCAACACGGTGGTGTTGTCCTTTACTTGAATATTCAGAGTCTCATTAAGTTTCATGAACGGTGCTAAGGTAAGACTAACGTAGCTATCATTTTGCTGTCTATTCCTTGGTTATTCCCACTTGTGTTATTCCCTGGACCATTTAGGGGCCCGATTCCTTCTAGTTCCATTGATGTTGATTTAGTTAGACTCCTAGATTTATTTCCCTCAGTTATGTCCAGGCAATCAGTATCAAAGGTTGAAGAGAGACAAGGCCTTTTAGTTGAAAGCTTGACATTAACATGCTGCGATTGAATTGAGTGTTCCTGTATACATGGGTCAATCAGCAGGCATCTTGAATTCTGCGTATTGGATTTCAAAATGACTTTTTGTTGTTCTTTGGTGGGGCATGATAAAGAAGAAGCATCCACACTTCTTAGGTGTATTGCCGGCCCCTTTTCTTTTTGTGATGATATGTTCGCCGATGACACAATTGGCTGTTGCACAGTTTGGCCCAACACACCTGCTTCAATCTTATCCAAATTTTTCGAGGAGCTCAGCGTCTGGTATTTCTCCAATGGAAGTCGATTGGATGAGTGTATGTGTTGGGGCCACAAGTATAGGGTTAGTCGCTTCCAGTATCCATTCAAGGACTTCTTCTTATTTTGAAAGGTCTGATTTTCAGTAGAACTCCCGAGGTTAAACCTATCGGGTTCTCTGCGACCCTTTTGAAGGAAGTAATGAAGGCCTTTAGTTGGGTTGAAGGTAGGCGAGGTGGCAGAGCAGTCCGAAGAAGACTCCCAGATTTCACCATATTTGACCTTTTTTTTAAGTTTTGTTATCGGCCAATAACTTCCCGGGTCTTGACCCACCAGCACTGATGATAGAGCCTCCATGAGTAGACTTGACTTTTTCATAAACTTGCAAAATTTTTTAGAGCAGGCCATTTACTGTTGGATCTAAGTTATTTTCCCTTGTGTCATGGTACTCATCAATCAACGTCCCCTTTGAGAAAGGCCCCGGAATTGTAAGGGGAGTTGAATTGTAATTCAGCCGCTGCCCAAACCTTTTGGACTCCTCTGACTGATTTGGCAGCACACAATCAGCTGTGTGTGTCAATGCCCCAGCATCTTCAGGGGCCGACATCAGTGTGCAATTCAAGATCCTTGGGCACAGTAAAATTTATTTGTCAATCTCTACTCCCTGAAGTGTCCCCTCAGCAAGAACAGTCAAGGGGGCGGTTAAATACTCCAAGTGTTGTTGCATATCCAAGTTCACTGTTAAACCCAGAGCTTTCCGCAGGTGATCTGCCCTCTCCCCCAGCTCCGCCTCCACAGCACAACCCACTTGCTTCGAGGTTTGTGCAGATATGGGGCCGAGGAGTAACAATTTCACCACTGGGGATATAGTATGCTTTATCCACTGCCCCCTCCAGTTCACCAAATTATCCAAAAATAGGGCTGTGCTGTCTGTAATAGTCCTGGCCACATCAAAGGGCAGAAATTAGTATCACTGACTCCTGGGAGGGATTGTCACAATCTACAGTGGTCTGAGCAGTGTAAGTAATGTCAGAGGATGAGATATTAGTGGAGGCCTTGCCAACTCATTTCACACTCACCTCCAAGAGCCCCAGCAGACACACGTCCTTAGAAACCATTGTGAGTTGAGGAGGTTGATCCTCACCAGAATCCTGTGTATAGGGCTTGTCTCCTATATACAACGAGGGTGTCATGATGCCTACCCCCGGGCATCCGGATCGAGTCCATCAGCCCCGGGAGCAGGCATAAAACCCCAACAGCCCCGGCTGGGGGCTGTTTGGATTCAGTCGTGGCGCCTTAGGCACCAGGCTCATCATAGAAATCAGTCCTGGCGCCATAGGCGCCACGCTCATAGACTTTACTTACCTTATGCAGACCATGCTGCAAATGAGTCCCAGCCAAGGTGAGGCCTGGATGGGACTATTTTATTACATGGACTATTTTTCACTCGGGTGTGGTTCTGGGGAACTTCTTACCTGGGACTACTTTGCAGGCTATTTAAACCATGCCCGAACAGCAGCCCATGCTTCACGTTATTCTGCATCCAGCAGCTGACGCTACCTTCAACCCAGTGGTGAAGTAACTGGTATCTACGTGCCCCTGCATGCCATGCAGGATGGATAGCTCATCATTTAAAAACATAAGGTGAGGTTACCAAAAGGGGATATCGGAGGTGATTAGTGGGGAGAACGAGAACTGTTGGGGGGGCCATCGCTAAAGTCCACGGGTGGCTAAATCCCTTTCTCCACTTGCAGGAGAATACTTCTACGAGTCCACCAGACAAGATTAGGCAGGCCAGTCCAGACTGTCATCTCTTCACTACGCATCTCGTTGGTGGAGACCGCAGCTGTCTGGGTCTGATCGACGCCCCTGTAGGAAACAGGTGAGCGTAACAGAGGGGCCCCCTCCAACCACCTCCTGCCACAGACTGCCAAGACTGCAGGTAAACTCAGCAATGAGAGCTTCAATCAGAAACAATGTCACTACACCACCAAGCAAGCAGTTGAGCAGCCCAGGATCTGCTATCTCTCCAGGTGGTGTGAGTGCAGATATCTCAGTCATCAAACAAATCCTCAGATTTGAAAAGGCCCAGCGAGGACCCAGCAAGGCAACCTGTTCCCTCACCACGGCGGGGTGCAGATTGCACTCACTGCCGCAGCCAGGGACATGAATCTTACCTGGCAGCCTCCGCACGTAGTCTGGAGGATTCGCTGGGCTCACATTCCCCCACTAGAGTGCCTTTTCTCTGCAGCCGAATAAAAGGAGCCGGCAGGGGAAACTTCCTCTTGGAAGCGCATTCTCTCATTAACCAGCAAAGGCAGATGACAAAGCGACTTGCTCCCAGTTCCAGAGCCGAGCCACTGAGCCGTCACGGCCGTCACAACTAGATCAGAACATTTAGAGGAAAGAACTTTAGGAACATGTCAAGCTGCACTGCCCGTACTGCGTCTAACCCGCAGCAACCTCCAACACCAATTCCGCAGAGAGAGCGAATAACTTGTAGGTTTTGTCACCTGCCTGGTTGTGTGGAATCCTTATGTCATATTTTATTACATGGTCAGGCTTTGACTGTTCGATGTAATCACTATTTTTGCTATTTTCTCCAACAGTATTAACTGTTATCGACTGAAGTGGTGTGGCAATCTAATTTGGCATTGTATGGAAACAATCAATGGGTGGCTGCAGCAATGCACTTTTTAAATTAAGTTTTAAGGTTGTAAAGACTATTTGATGTTTGTGCTGACTTGACATTATTATATTTACCATAACTTGAAATGTGATGAAATAATATTTCTTTCTTGTGTATGCATGCATTTGTTAAAGGTTATTTTAACCATATAATAATATAAATTAAAAAAAGAACGCTGCCTGATAAAAAAATGTCAGTGCCCATTTTTTACAAAACATGCCAGAATGTTTTATGGTGTGCTTTTGAATCTCTTAACCTGCTGGAAGTTGTTCAGAAGTACATTCTGTTTGAATCAATTAATCCTGCTATCCTTTCTGTGTTCAGTGTAGTACACACATTCAGCTAGATTATCAAATCTTTTTTGATGAACTACACTAGTGAACCTCAAAAGAAAAGGTTCCCCCAAATCTACAAAGGGCATCTGAATATGGTTATCCTAGATGCGCATATTCAGATGTCCTTTTTCACTGTCTTTGCCTATTTGTGCAAATAAGGGGGTATATTTGTGCATCCTGGCACCCACTCTGTGGAAAACACTTCCACCCTACATCCGACTCACCAAGGACCACATGGCTTTCCGCAAATTACTGAAAACATGGCACTTCCCCTTAAAACCGACTGTTAACTCAAACTGGATAACAGCAATTAATGACCTAGCCCAAAGCTGCTATATCATAAATAACAATCCAGCATCATGATCCGAGCGAGAAATCGAAAACTAATAACCGTTAATGTAAATTAAAACAGATAAACTGAATAGAACGAGTGAAGTGGAGGAAAGTAGTGAAGTGGTTTAAAGGAATAGACTGGATGAAAGCGGTGAAGTGGACGAAATTAAGGAAATGGATGAAATAAATGAAATGGACGAGAGGATGGAAAGGATGAGTACATGATACGGATGGAAATAGATAGAGTACATGGAACCGACAGATGGCATGGAATGACAGAGTGCATGGAATAAACGGAACAAATGGAATAGATGAATCAAGCGCATGACATGGTTGGAGTGCATGGGAGGGATGGAGTGCATGGGACGGATGGAGTACATGGGATGGATGGAGTGCATGGGATGGATGGAGAGCGTGCGACGGATGACGTGGGTAGAATGGATGACGTGGGTGGAATGGATGAAGTGGGTGGAACGGATGAAGTAAGGTTGGAACAGATGGAGTGGGTAGAACGGATCTAATGGGTGGAATGGATGAAGTGTGTGGAACGGATGACGAGGGTAGAGCTGATCAAGAGTGTGGAGCGGATGAAGAGTGTGGAGCGTATGAAGAGTATGGAGCGGATGAAGAGTGTGGAGCGGATGACGTGTGTGCGGAAAGGATGACGTATGTGCAGAAAGGATGACGTGTGTGGGGAAAGGATGATGTGTGTGCAGAAAGGATGATGTGTGTGCGGAAAGGATGACGTGTGTGCAGAAGGGATGACGTGTGTGCAGAAAGGATGATGTGGGTGGAACGGATGAAGTGGGTGGAACAGTGGAAGTAGGTGGAACGGACAGAACGCATGGATTGGACGATGTGCATGGATCGGAAGGAATGCATGGAACTGATTGAACAGTTGGAGTGCATAGAACTGAGGGTGTACATTCGACGGATGGAATGCATCGAACAGATAGAGGGCATGGAATGGACATTGTGCAAGAATGGTTGGAGTGCATGGAACGGGTGGAGTGCATGGAACAGGGGGAGTGCATGGAATGGTTGTAGTGCATGGAACGGTTGGAGTGCATGGAACGGTTGGAGTGCATGGACCAGTTGGAGTGCATGGACAGGTTGGAGTGCATGAGACGGTTGGAGTGCATGGGACTGTTGGAGTGCATGGATCGGTTGGAGTGTAGTTCATGGATCAGTTGTAGTGCATGGAACAGCTAGAGTACATAGAACAGTTGGAGTGCATGGAATGCACGGACCATGAAGGTGCTCGATCTCAAGCACCTACTGAAAACCACCTTATCACATCACCACAATTACTCTCTTCTATACACCACCACTCAGCTAGAACTCAGCG
Organism: Ambystoma mexicanum; assembly: GCF_040938575.1. Lineage (NCBI taxonomy): Eukaryota > Metazoa > Chordata > Amphibia > Caudata > Ambystomatidae > Ambystoma > Ambystoma mexicanum. The sequence continues at coordinate 1,134,826,625 of NC_090922.1, forward strand.
ATACTATGACACATTCAGAATAGCTGTTCTCATACCAACACCTGCCACATACTCCCCATCATCGTAACTAAACACAGCTGGCTGCACACCCGCCAGCCTAGGCGTTCTCCTGAGGCCTAACGCAGCCAGAATCAGTCTGGTATCACCCTGCCAGAACAAACACATACTCCTGATCTCCCAACCACCACACCAACCGCTACAAAGCAGTTATCATACGAGTGCCACACCTGCTGCACACATATCCGATGCACACACGCACCTTTTGACTCTCTCTCTCTACTGATTTGAACTACGGTTACCAAGGGCGTTCAACCTACCAGTGCCTTGAGATCATACCAGTGGTACATAAGGCACTATATAAATGCAAAGTAACATAACATAACAATATATCTTGCATTCTGAATCCACAAATGAGATGCACTTTGAAAGGCGGAAAAATGAAAAACATTCCCCCATTCCTGTTTTGAAAAGGTGCAAGAGAAAGAACAATATATTATAGGTTCATATCTGACCATTTCATGGATTCTCTTTGAAGTAGGAGAGCAGCAGTCTTAACCGCTGTTCTCCCACTTGCATTTCTGTCATTGAAGCAGGGATAGAAAAGCATTTTCTTTGTCTACCACATTTCATAGTGCCAGGCCCTTTGCCTAAGAAGTCAGAATTACTAAGTCAAACACATGAATCCCGCACCATGCACAGAAACGGATGCAACTGAAGGCTGATTCACAAAGGAAAAGCATGGTGCTTATACCATGCCAAACGGTCCTTGTCATGGGGCACTGGTTTTGCTCTAGTACTGATACCATGCAACTTTGTACTTGCACCAGTGCAATGTTTCTGTAGTCTGGCCCTATGTTGATAATGTACAGTGACATTAACAAGCTGATTTACCTGAATACTATCCTATACATGGTTTCCGAGACACCTCTGTGAAGTGATTTGCGGGATTTGGAAAAAGTGTACAGTCGCCCCAGGCGCAATGGAGATATCTTCATGTCGTACATGGTGATTGTTGCTCATGATGCTGCTGTTGTGCTCTCGTGGCTAATTTCTGCTTCACTCACATGCATGCCGGATGGCTATGAATGGTGATGCGTGCATGTGGGTGTCTGAGTAGAAGTGAAATTCCATGGGGTCTATGCAAGACTCCTTTAACAATCTATTGGTTCATGTGTTGTGGAGCTTTATGACAGGATGCCTGAGCCAGTGTCATACGACTTTTCAGGTTTGTGTACTGATGTTCACACTTCAGATTTGTTATGGGCTGCCATGTTGGCTGGAGGAATGTGAGAGGTACACTCTTACGGAGAGGTGTTGGCTGCTGTCGATGGGTGGTGTGCCGTACAATCTCATGTGGTTGAAGTGGAGTCATTGCCATGGTTTGGCTGGCCTTTCTGTTGTGTCAAAAGGGCTTTGCAGGTTGTGCCATATCCCCCTGACCTTTCATGTCAGACAGTACAGTTATGCAGCATGCATCAGCATTTGCAGTTCACCACCAGCCCTCACTGTCAGTGCCCTGGATGGCAGCGTTGTGGTGTCATCATGAGCAGTGTATGCTCTGTGGTTGCATGAGATGATACTTACTGTCATTCAGCTTGTGGTAGTCTGCAGTATCTGGGGCTTATGCCATCTGTGCATCCCCTGGCTGCTCTCTGGTGATGTGCTTCTGGGTTACACATTCATCTCACATGTGGGTTCCCTCCCCCAACATCCTTTTAGGGGATGATGTTTCTGCCTACACATAATTACAAAGACGTATTTCTAATGTTTCAATCAATTGAAATTACATACTTTTTGGGGACTTTAACAACCATGTTATGTTCAGTTTTCTCTTGCTGACAAGACACAATGTTCATGGTGGACATTTTGATCTGTTTCTATTGTCACATCACAACGTGACAGGACCACCTCCAAATACAAAGGACCCCACTTCAATATAATAAAATGTAATCAACCCACATAGTGTAGTGCAGGGCGCAAGCAATATTGCTATTTTTACATAGATGTCAGCAGTAGTTAAGAGACAAGCCCTGCATGGCGAAAGCAGCATTGCATGCACTAGGCCCAAATTGTGAGACGAGGGAAATCTCCAGCAATGCCTGAGCTCCCAGGAGGACAGCCCACATCCCCAACCGCCACAACGCCCATTCATTGTTCTAACAGCATTTCAAAGATGTGTTTTTAACTCAAGAGGAAAGTTCCCTGCAAGGCTGTGATCACAGATCTCACACTGGCCAAAGCATGACTGGGCCCATCCCCAGTCCTCCACGAGTTATAGCCCATATAACTGACTAAATCTTAAGATCCCTGAAATGTTTTAAGAGGATGGACCAGGCACATTGTTGAGCAACAATCGTGCGACTTGTATTGCAAGGTGTGGAGAGGGATTAATTATAATTCAAAACAAGGGTGGAGACCTTGGAGCAATATGGCATGGAAGCGAGTGAATGAAATGTGTGTGAAGGTAAGAGTGCCCCAGACCTCCTTTTTGCACGTCTTAAGGCCTGCCCGGTGCATGGTATAGTGATGAAGTAGTATTGTGTCAGCCAGGAGTGTAGTTAATTTGTTCTTTGGCCTTTGACATGAGAAGATGATCACCGCAGCACCCACATGATGGAAGACGGACAGACTGGGCTGGAAGCTATGACCTGGAATCTCTCATGGAGCAGGAGGATTATGGATAGGGAGGCTCACAACAACCTGCTGTGCAGATTTTTACTATATGTATTGCGTCATCTATGACAATGTTTTCCTTTATAAGATTTTGCTTGTACTACTTTTCAGCAGAACGTTCTTTGTTGTTGCTCTCATCTATCTATGAGATTAAAACGTGTTATCCTTACAAGATTGACTCGGGCCTTTCTTCCCTAGCGGGTTGTATTCTCTCGGGTTTGAGTGTTCTGGGACTTGCCTTCACATACCATACCATATACCACATATGTATTTCCTAAATTCAGAAATTGTTTTAATTGTACTTTCATACCCTTTTTTATTTGTAAATATATGTATTTTTTGTAATGCAAATGTGCACATATTACAATGGCCAGATTTATAGAATTCTGCAACTTCTTGTACTTGACTGAGTTTTTTGGGTCCCTCTTCTTCTCCATATAATGAGGGCAGACTCATATGTGTGAAGTCATTGCTTTAGTATACATCCATGTTGGTGTATTGCTTAAATATATATTCATGTCCTCATCTCACTGTAATATATGCAAGTGCTTCTTTAAGGTTTTGTAAAGCTCTGTTGCTTGAGTATTTACTGATGAACAAGACTAAATCTATCAATCTTTTATTATTTTTACTCTTTGTGCTCTAGCAATTCCTCGTTTATACACAGCTTGTTCAATGATAGTTGGTGTATAAACTCTACTAGTTCTATTTTTAAGGAGAATTACTTTTCTAGTTCTGTCTCATCCTTACAATTTCTTTATGTATAACCCCTGGTGGGATACTTTCTACTGTGGGTCTATGAAAGCAACTGCTAGTATGTGAAAGTGAGTTGATCTATATATGTTTGTGGTACATTTTGTGTAAATATTGTCATCGTTAATGTAAGAATTGAGATCAAAGAAGAAAATTAAATGTTTCAATTTTATAGCAAAGACTGTTCCATTTAACAAGGATATGATGTATGTTCTTTCTCCACTCAATTATTTTTGATGCAAGGTCCTGATCAAACTTCATACAAATCCTTGTTGTATTGAACTAAATTCTCGTGCACTTAATTTTACATTACACACAATGAATGCTAATTATAAAAGTGCTTCATATTTCACCAATATTACACTTAAAATGATTACTACAGACAACACTGATATTTATATATGACAAAATAAAAGAAACAGCAGTTACTATACGAACAAATTGTACCTATTTATTAACAACATTAATACGTGGGTTTTACATGAGCAACACAACTCCAAAACCTATATTTCTACTGGTGCTATTTGCTAGAAACAGTATAGACTCAGTGAGGGATCAAACATAGAGATGCACTGCCCAAAAAGGGGACTGACCTCACCCCACTGGGCAGTAAAGAAATCACAGTACAAAGGGAGCCACTTGACTAATTGTGGAGCCCTGGGTATCTACAAATATTCAAAGACTGCCTGAATGTTGAGGGCCAGACCAGCACATATTTGCAAACGTATTTTTAAAACATGTTCCCAGTCTTAACTAGGAGTATAACATTGTGTTGGATTTCTATGTGGTGCACCTGTCTTAGATGGTGAAAAATACCCTATTTTCTTTTTGAAGCAGTACTATGTCCCTGTGAGTGAACCTATGGAATTCTCACTGCAATGAATCCAATATCCAATCTATGATAACATTCAGAAGTGATGATCTCTATATCATGATTTTAAATTTAAAAAACGTGTTAGATGGGTTTTCACCTGGGAATCATGCAGGATTCCACAGACTGCCCAGGTAAGTAGCTGCCCTTCTTTACAGAAATTTAACATTTTCAGCTTTCCTGGTGTTTTACAATAACCACCTTCTGGCTATTGACTTTCTTTTAACCAAACACTATTTTAGGACATACACGTAACGTATTCTGTTAGTCAACCTTTGGTTCAGGGACTATTGTTGGATGTATGCAATCATCAGAACTTTGGGCTTATGGTATATATGTTTAAAGCCTTAACATGTGCCTAAGCACTATTTCCTTCCTCACTTTAAACTGTGACAATATCCTTGTGTGTTGACAAGTATAACATTATGTTGGTTTAAAGTGTTCTTGGTCTACACTTTAACAACTTCACTGCTAGCGTTTATATATTTCTCTTTTGTATTCCTCATCCTCCTTCCCTTATGGCCTAGTTCACCTGCATTCATTGGCAAGATGGGAAAGATGGAGTCGTGTCTGTTTAGGAAAGTGATATACATAGAGTGAGGTTCAGAAGTGTGTGCTTTCCTTTTCAAGCCACCCCCATTCCCTCTACCTGAATGTCACTAACCAATTCAACCCAGTTCTTGTTTTTCCACCTGCCAGATGGGGCAGGATTTGTTTTTACTCTGCAAAACTTCCTTTGTTCTGAGTGCTTTTATTTTGCTTACATCAGTGTGTCTCATCAATTGCGCCAACACACTGTTTGAAAATAGGCCCCTCTGTTTTTGAGCAGATACAGGGCTCATAACATTGCAATCCTACCTGATCAATGATATTCCCCCAAGTGTCAAGGACGAGTATGCTCATCCTTTTTGCATAGACCTGCATAATAACCTGCCACCTAAGTTAAAGAATGTCAGAGTCTAAGAATGCATGACATGTGACTGACAATGCCTGAGTCCTATTAGTCTTTCTGATGTCATTAACCTGCATCAATGGAATCACCGTTATATAAAATAAATAACCTCAGCAGTCCTTATGGAATAAAACTCAGAATGATGACACCTTGTGCACCTCTAATCACCTACATTTGATTTTGTCGTAAGTCCAGCTTTCCTTACCCCCTTGACACCAACAAGGAATACCATGTTGTTATCTCAGTCTGCAAAACCTTCTATTTTTCTAGATCCTTCTCCTCTGTACACTCTTATCCATGCAAACCACACACTATCCTTCAGTCCATTCTGCACCCCAATCATGTTTCATCTACTCAACACTCTCTGTCAATGAGTTTGACTCATGATTCTCTTCAAAAATATTACAATCAGTTGTACACAACTTTCTAATCCCTCCTGTCTTTTGCCATTATCCTCCACTGCTGCTGCAGAGTTAGAATTAATTTGTTTGTTTGTTTGTTTTAATATTTATAATGCGCGCCAGACCCGGGAACGTAAGGGTGTAGAAGGCAAAAGAGGGTTGTTCAGCTAGGGTTACATTGTTGTAATGTAACATTTATTATATACACATTAAGGCAGTAGGGTTATTCAGCTCCGGTTACATTGCTGTAGAGTAGCATACATTATGTACATAATTAAGGCAGGATACGTCAAGAAAACAAATATATACAGTATACACAGATGGGGCAAGCAGTGTTATCTGAATGTAGTAAGGTGTCAAGTGTCATTTTCCTTAATCCAGTGGATAAGGTTGGATCTAAAGCAAAGATAGGGTAGGTCTTCCCTTAGTGTAGCTGGGAGCTAGTTCCAGTATTGGGCAGCTTTGACCAGAAAACTGCTTCCACCAGTCTTTATGCGTTTGAATCTAGGCACTAGTAGGAGGTTGGCATTAGCTGTTCTCGAAGGGCGATTGGAAGATTGTATAGAGAATCTAGCAATGAGGTATTGTGGGGCAGCATGGTGTAAGCATTTATGTTTCAGAGATGCTGTTTAGAAAAGAATGTTATCTTTTGTAGAGAGCCAGTTGTTGGATCTTCTGAAGTCAGATATGTGGGCTTTCTTGGGGATACTTAGGGCTGCTCTCAGGGATTTATTTCGAAGAATCTGGATCATGTTGGTGATGTATTTGTTACTCCCCACATATAAAGCATTACAATAATCCAGTTTGGATAAGAACAGGGGTCTTGCTAAGGTAATGCAGTTATGGGCAATGCTGCAGGGCCGCCCCAGGCGGGGCAGGGTAACTGATGTTACCATGTGGCAGGCCTGGGAGAGGGGAAGCCCCCACCTACAAGCCTGCTGCTCTCCCCCCCACAGACACAGAGACACGCAGTCTCCAGCATACAAAAGCAAGGGAAGGGTGAGGTGTGAACAATCACCTCACCCTTCCACCAAGCAACAAGGTTCTAAACACCAGGAAGGTAGCTATCAGGCAGGGTGCAGGGTCAGGAACTGCCCCCCCTTCGGGGGCACAGACAGTCGGCTACACCAGCCTGGGGGTTGGACTACAGCTCCCCCACTATGCACATCAAAGACCCAGGGCTCCCCTGGGTCTTATAAATAAGAGCAGCATGCTCTAAGAAAACACTACTTGTTTGTGGACCCTGAATGGGGACCCAATCAAACAGGAGGTTCGCTGTGCACTCAGCATCGTGTATTTCTTGACTGCTGGTGTTCGCCATACAGGTGGCATCACTTTCTCTCTTGAAACATTGTACTGTTTCAGTAAATCGCTTGCGGCTCCCCCGCTTAGCCATTAGTGTGGATAAACAAAACAAACATGAGAGGCCCAGCTGAGTGATCCAGGGAGTCGTGAAGCTGCAGCAGGAGCGGTCTGAGGAGGCGCGAAGGAAGGATCCAGGCGCTGCAGTGACTTTGCAACATTATTTCAAGAAAAACGGCCGCGGCGCTGGGCAGAGGCAGCAGTGCCCATCGCTCATGAAGAACGGCTAAATGAAATAGACTAAGCCTCCGTTTGGAGGCAAGGCAACAAAACAAACAGGCCCGCTAGTACGCGCCCACCCTATCTAGACAGGGAGGGCGCGTACGCCACAATAAGGAGCTCCATTAATTTTGCTTATTAGTGTTAAGAAAGGAAGAAGGCAATGTGCACAGAATCTCACAGTGTAAAACTTTGAATCTAAATATGTGCATACAAAACCCAAGACTTGTGTATACTAAAACCCTGGAGAAACAATAATACCTATATATGAAAAGGAATGTGGGGTAAGCACTTAGAACCTCCTTATGACTGAAAGGAAAGTCGGTAAACTCCTTACCCACTATGCTATTACAGATACTGACAGCGCTAAAACCACGTAGAAGGCAAGCAAGGACAGGATCTGTGAGCTGACACTCTGGATGATACAGAATAAGGAACTTAGAAACTGTACTCACGAGGACCGGAAAGACCACTTGAATGTCAGTAAACTCACAAACCCAGTTGATCAAACAGGAACCCTGAAGGCTATAACAGCAATGGGTGGAGGAAACTAAATACATAAGACCCTAGTCAAGGGGCGAGTAGAAATAGTGATATAAAATAGTGAGGAAACAAAAGGGCATTTACACTGGGACTAGTTACAATAACACCCACACCTAATAATCCATGGGAAATGAATGCAGAAGTGAGATGGAAAACATGGAATGGATCCCAATAGAAAGTAAGGATCAGGAGCAGGGAAAATGATATCACAAAAGGAAACCTTGAGGCAGGAAGCTAAATCTATAAAGGGAAAGACTAAAGCATCAGGTTTTTCAGTAGCAAAGGACAGCAACAAAGAAACAGAAAACACAGGCGAATTGGGCAGCATCAAAGGGTAAAGCACAGAGACAGGCTGCCTGCAGACAGAGGAAGACAGACAGGGAAATCCAGTGAGCAGAAATCAATTAAGCACAAGAATCCGAAATCCAGGGCAGAGGAACAAGAAACAGGAACTGGGCACTAGGCACAAAAGCTAGGAACAAGGAACAAGGGACCAGTCACAACAGGAACACAGCAACAATGACCAGCGCTGGACTGAAGCAAACTGAGGCTTTTAAAGCTGCTTAACGAGCACACCCCTCAGGCGTGCCGCCTGCTGCACCTGCAGCCACAGGTGTTGCCTATCCTCCACCCAGCCTTGTCCTGCAAGGGAGGAGGTGAAGCAGTGAGCCAGGCATTCTGGGAAGCATAGTCATTTGATTAAAGTAGCATGCCTGCTGCCAAAAACCTGGAATGGATCCGGAAGGGAAATAATTTGGAAAATAAGGTTTTAGCGCTCCCAATTCATCAGGACACTGTAGCATAAGGTTCGGAGGAAATGTCCAGTAGGGAATAAACCCCAAAACATGCCCCCAAATGGCGGGAACGGGAGCGAAGGGAGCGAGCCGTGACACTATACCCCCTCCCACGGCCGACTCCAGGCGGCCGTTACTCGCACAAAACATCTTCTTTCCATGACAGGAGCGCTTTGTCTTCAGAAGTGGCACTGACGGAAACGATGACCCACGGGCAGAAGCAGAAGGACTGGAATGAATAGAATCAGGCCGCAGTCTATAAGAGCCATAGGCAGGTTTTCGGTGAGGAAGAGACTCATGGGTCGAAGAAAGGCATGAAGGACTTGCAGGACCTGAAGCAGAGTTGGAAGGTCCAGGAAGCTCAGTCTCTGGGAGCGAACACTCATACATCATTGAGGAGGGAGGCAGGCTGGTGCAACATGCTTTGGACAATGATTGATGCTCTGGTAGCCCCCCTTCTGAGAGCGGACACACAGGAGGTGAGAAATCAGCAGGTTTCAGGAAATGTTCATGTTCAGACAAAGAAGGTGGCGGCCGAGGTAGAGGTTCGGATCTTCTCTCATCATCCATTTGATTAAAGACCTGTGGTTGAGGGTGACCAAGGTTCGTCTGCATCTGTCCCACGCCTTGGGGGCCTGGAAGTCCAATGGGTTGTACGAGGTTGGCACTCTTGGTGTCAGTCATGTAGCCACCTTGTTGCACATGGAATACAACCGCAGGAACGTTTGGCATACCGATAGTAGTGATAGACGCAGTACTTGGTACATCAGGCACACTCGTAGCAGGAGCAATAACGGGCACATTTTGAACTGCAGCAGTCATATCCTTCCTTTGGCTACTAGCACCGAATGGTGCAGCAGTTGGGGAGCCGTGTCCGTCCCTTCCTTCAGGCTCATGTGGGATCCGGCAACAAAAAGGCTGTCAAGCGGCTGATCCAAACCGGCCCCCAAATGTGAACCGTCCAGCCCGTTATCCTGGTTGGCTACTTGTTCGATGTCTGGGCCATGGCGGATGGTATCCCTCTCCCTCTTGTAACACTCCAGGCAAGTCCAACGGCTTTGCATGTAAGGCCCTCCCGAGTCGTGATCCAGCTTGATGTTTCTGGCAGAAGTCTCAGACTCAGATGTAGCATATGCGGGAGGTGCTGATTCTACAGTCAAGCAGTTGGGAGAATTAACTTGTGTAAGAGGCAGGCCTTCTGGTGATCCTCCTGAAGCATAGGAAGGGCAGATTGGACGTTCATCCGTAATAAATGGTTGTGATTTAGGAGGAAGCTCTGAAGTAGATGAATCTGCAACACGATCAAACAGAGCAGACAGGTACATCTCCGATATTGGCTGCGAGGCTGAGCAGTATACAAGTATTTCATGAACTGAAGCCAAACTAGCAGTAGGCTCTGGGACCGAAGACAGGCACTCAGGATGTGCTACCGGAGGCTCCATGGCTAAAGGATAATCCGCTGGATGAGTCACTGTAGCCGAAAACAGGCATGCCAGAGGAAATTCAGAAGCTGAGGGCATGCAAGCTGGAGCCGTCTCGTTAGCTGATGGCAAACTTGTCAAGGTCTTTGACTCTGACCACGTACATGTTGAAGGCTCTTGAGTGATTGGCAGACATAGCAATTGTTCATTGATTGAAGACACGTTAGACCAATGATGACTGCAGAGCCGTGGACTGGATAATCGAAGAGTCAATGGTTGTAGGAGGACAAACAGAAGTCCCAGAAGTCGACAGACACATTTGTGGCTCAGGAATGGAATGCACCTTTAGGGCGGTTGACTCAAATTGTGAGACGAGGGAAATCTCCAGCCATGCCTGAGCTCCCAGGAGGACAGCCCACATCCCCAACCGCCACAACGCCCATTCATTGTTCTAACAGCATTTCAAAGATGTGTTTTTAACTCAAGAGGAAAGTTCCCTGCAAGGCTGTGATCACAGATCTCACACTGGCCAAAGCATGACTGGGCCCATCCCCAGTCGTCCACGAGTTATAGCCCATATAACTGACTAAATCTTAAGATCCCTGAAATGTTTTAAGAGGATGGACCGGGCACATTGTTGAGCAACAATCGTGCGACTTGTATTGCAAGGTGTGGAGAGGGATTAATTATAATTCAAAACAAGGGTGGAGACCTTGGAGCAATATGGCATGGAAGCGAGTGAATGAAATGTGTGTGAAGGTAAGAGTGCCCCAGACCTCCTTTTTGCACGTCTTAAGGCCTGCCCGGTGCATGGTATAGTGATGAAGTAGTATTGTGTCAGCCAGGAGTGTAGTTAATTTGTTCTTTGGCCTTTGACATGAGAAGATGATCACCGCAGCACCCACATGATGGAAGACGGACAGACTGGGCTAGAAGCTATGACCTGGAATCTCTTATGGAGCAGGAGGATTATGGATAGGCAGGCTCACAACAACCTGATGTGCAGATTTTTACTATATGTATTGCGTCATCTATGACAATGTTTTCCTTTATAAGATTTTGCTTGTACTACTTTTCAGCAGAACGTTCTTTGTTGTTGCTCTCATCTATCTATGAGATTAAAACGTGTTATCCTTACAAGATTGACTCGGGCCTTTCTTCCCTAGCGGGTTGTATTCTCTCGGGTTTGAGTGTTCTGGGACTTGCCTTCACATACCATACCATATACCACATATTTATTTCCTAAATTCAGAAATTGTTTTAATTGTACTTTCATACCCTTTTTTATTTGTAAATATATGTATTTTTTGTAATGCAAATGTGCACATATTACAATGGCCAGATTTATAGAATTCTGCAACTTCTTGTACTTGACTGAGTTTTTTGGGTCCCTCTTCTTCTCCATATAATGAGGGCAGACTCATATGTGTGAAGTCATTGCTTTAGTATACATCCATGTTGGTGTATTGCTTAAATATATATTCATGTCCTCATCTCACTGTAATATATGCAAGTGCTTCTTTAAGGTTTTGTAAAGCTCTGTTGCTTGAGTATTTACTGATGAACAAGACTAAATCTATCAATCTTTTATTATTTTTACTCTTTGTGCTCTAGCAATTCCTCGTTTATACACAGCTTGTTCAATGATAGTTGGTGTATAAACTCTACTAGTTCTATTTTTAAGGAGAATTACTTTTCTAGTTCTGTCTCATCCTTACAATTTCTTTATGTATAACCCCTGGTGGGATACTTTCTACTGTGGGTCTATGAAAGCAACTGCTAGTATGTGAAAGTGAGTTGATCTATATATGTTTGTGGTACATTTTGTGTAAATATTGTCATCGTTAATGTAAGAATTGAGATCAAAGAAGAAAATTAAATGTTTCAATTTTATAGCAAAGACTGTTCCATTTAACAAGGATATGATGTATGTTCTTTCTCCACTCAATTATTTTTGATGCAAGGTCCTGATCAAACTTCATACAAATCCTTGTTGTATTGAACTAAATTCTCGTGCACTTAATTTTACATTACACACAATGAATGCTAATTATAAAAGTGCTTCATATTTCACCAATATTACACTTAAAATGATTACTACAGACAACACTGATATTTATATATGACAAAATAAAAGAAACAGCAGTTACTATACGAACAAATTGTACCTATTTATTAACAACATTAATACGTGGGTTTTACATGAGCAACACAACTCCAAAACCTATATTTCTACTGGTGCTATTTGCTAGAAACAGTATAGACTCAGTGAGGGATCAAAAATAGAGATGCACTGCCCAAAAATGGGACTGACCTCACCCCACTGGGCAGTAAAGAAATCACAGTACAAAGGGAGCCACTTGACTAATTGTGGAGCCCTGGGTATCTACAAATATTCAAAGACTGCCTGAATGTTGAGGGCCAGACCAGCACATATTTGCAAACGTATTTTTAAAACATGTTCCCAGTCTTATCTAGGAGTATAACATTGTGTTGGATTTCTATGTGGTGCACCTGTCTTAGATGGTGAAAAATACCCTATTTTCTTTTTGAAGCAGTACTATGTCCCTGTGAGTGAACCTATGGAATTCTCACTGCAATGAATCCAATATCCAATCTATGATAACATTCAGAAGTGATGATCTCTATATCATGATTTTAAATTTAAAAAACGTGTTAGATGGGTTTTCACCTGGGAATCATGTAGGATTCCACAGACTGCCCAGGTAAGTAGCTGCCCTTCTTTACAGAAATTTAACATTTTCAGCTTTCCTGGTGTTTTACAATAACCACCTTCTGGCTATTGACTTTCTTTTAACCAAACACTATTTTAGGACATACACGTAACGTATTCTGTTAGTCAACCTTTGGTTCAGGGACTATTGTTGGATGTATGCAATCATCAGAACATTGGGCTTATGGTATATATGTTTAAAGCCTTAACATGTGCCTAAGCACTATTTCCTTCCTCACTTTAAACTGTGACAATATCCTTGTGTGTTGACAAGTATAACATTATGTTGGTTTAAAGTGTTCTTGGTCTACACTTTAACAACTTCACTGCTAGCGTTTATATATTTCTCTTTTGTATTCCTCATCCTCCTTCCCTTATGGCCTAGTTCACCTGCATTCATTGGCAAGATGGGAAAGATGGAGTCGTGTCTGTTTAGGAAAGTGATATACATAGAGTGAGGTTCAGAAGTGTGTGCTTTCCTTTTCAAGCCACCCCCATTCCCTCTACCTGAATGTCACTAACCAATTCAACCCAGTTCTTGTTTTTCCACCTGCCAGGTGGGGCAGGATTTGTTTTTACTCTGCAAAACTTCCTTTGTTCTGAGTGCTTTTATTTTGCTTACATCAGTGTGTCTCATCAATTGCGCCAACACACTGTTTGAAAATAGGCCCCTCTGTTTTTGAGCAGATACAGGGCTCATAACATTGCAATCTTACCTGATCAATGATATTCCCCCAAGTGTCAAGGACGAGTATGCTCATCCTTTTTGCATAGACCTGCATAATAACCTGCCACCTAAGTTAAAGAATGTCAGAGTCTAAGAATGCATGACATGTGACTGACAATGCCTGAGTCCTATTAGTCTTTCTGATGTCATTAACCTGCATCAATGGAATCGCCGTTATATAAAATAAATAACCTCAGCAGTCCTTATGGAATAAAACTCAGAATGATGACACCTTGTGCACCTCTAATCACCTACATTTGATTTTGTCGTAAGTCCAGCTTTCCTTACCCCCTTGACACCAACAAGGAATACCATGTTGTTATCTCAGTCTGCAAAACCTTCTATTTTTCTAGATCCTTCTCCTCTGTACACTCTTATCCATGCAAACCACACACTATCCTTCAGTCCATTCTGCACCCCAATCATGTTTCATCTACTCAACACTCTCTGTCAATGAGTTTGACTCATGATTCTCTTCAAAAATATTACAATCAGATGTACACAACTTTCTAATCCCTCCTGTCTTTTGCCATTATCTTCCACTGCTGCTGCAGAGTTAGAATTCATTTGTTTGTTTGTTTGTTTTAATATTTATAATGCGCGCCAGACCCGGGAACGTAAGGGTGCAGAAGGCAAAAGAGGGTTGTTCAGCTAGGGTTACATTGTTGTAATGTAACATTTATTATATACACATTAAGGCAGTAGGGTTATTCAGCTCCGGTTACATTGCTGTAGAGTAGCATACCTTATGTACATAATTAAGGCAGGATACATCAAGAAAACAAATATATACAGTATACACAGATGGGGCAAGCAGTGTTATCTGAATGTAGTGAGGTGTCAAGTGTCATTTTCCTTAATCCAGTGGATAAGGTTGGATCTAAAGCAAAGATAGGGTAGGTCTTCCCTTAGTGTAGCTGGGAGCTAGTTCCAGTATTGGGCAGCTTTGACCAGAAAACTGCTTCCACCAGTCTTTATGCGTTTGAATCTAGGCACTAGTAGGAGGTTGGCATTAGCTGTTCTCGAAGGGCAATTGGAAGATTGTATAGAGAATCTAGCAATGAGGTATTGTGGGGCAGCATGGTGTAAGCATTTATGTTTCAGAGATGCTGTTTAGCAAAGAATGTTATCTTTTGTAGAGAGCCAGTTGTTGGATCTTCTGAAGTCAGATATGTGGGCTTTCTTGGGGATACTTAGGGCTGCTCTCAGGGATTTATTTCGAAGAATCTGGATCATGTTGGTGATGTATTTGTTACTCCCCACATATAAAGCATTACAATAATCCAGTTTGGATAAGAACAGGGGTCTTGCTAAGGTAATGCAGTTATGGGCAATGCTGCAGGGCCGCCCCAGGCGGGGCAGGGTAACTGATGTTACCATGTGGCAGGCCTGGGAGAGGGGAAGCCCCCACCTACAAGCCTGCTGCTCTCCCCCCACAGACACAGAGACACGCAGTCTCCAGCATACAAAAGCAAGGGAAGGGTGAGGTGTGAACAATCACCTCACCCTTCCACCAAGCAACAAGGTTCTAAACACCAGGAAGGTAGCTATCAGGCAGGGTGCAGGGTCAGGAACTGCCCCCCCTTCGGGGGCACAGACAGTCGGCTACACCAGCCTGGGGGTTGGACTACAGCTCCCCCACTATGCACATCAAAGACCCAGGGCTCCCCTGGGTCTTATAAATAAGAGCAGCATGCTCTAAGAAAACACTACTTGTTTGTGGACCCTGAATGGGGACCCAATCAAACAGGAGGTTCGCTGTGCACTCAGCATCGTGTATTTCTTGACTGCTGGTGTTCGCCATACAGGTGGCATCACTTTCTCTCTTGAAACATTGTACTGTTTCAGTAAATCGCTTGCGGCTCCCCCGCTTAGCCATTAGTGTGGATAAACAAAACAAACATGAGAGGCCCAGCTGAGTGATCCAGGGAGTCGTGAAGCTGCAGCAGGAGCGGTCTGAGGAGGCGCGAAGGAAGGATCCAGGCGCTGCAGTGACTTTACAACATTATTTCAAGAAAGACGGCCGCGGCGCTGGGCAGAGGCAGCAGTGCCCATCGCTCATGAAGAACGGCTAAATGAAATAGACTAAGCCTCCGTTTGGAGGCAAGGCAACAAAACAAACAGGCCCGCTAGTACGCGCCCACCCTATCTAGACAGGGAGGGCGCGTACGCCACAATAAGGAGCTCCATTAATTTTGCTTATTAGTGTTAAGAAAGGAAGAAGGCAATGTGCACGGAATCTCACAGTGTACAACTTTTAATCTAAATATGTGCATACAAAACCCAAGACTTGTGTATACTAAAACCCTGGAGAAACAATAATACCTATATATGAAAAGGAATGTGGGGTAAGCACTTAGAACCTCCTTATGACTGAAAGGAAAGTCGGCAAACTCCTTACCCACTATGCTATTACAGATACTGACAGCGCTAAAACCACGTAGAGGGCAAGCAAGGACAGGATCTGTGAGCTGACACTCTGGATGATACAGAATAAGGAACTTAGAAACTGTACTCACGAGGACCGGAAAGACCACTTGAATGTCAGTAAACTCACAAACCCAGTTGATCAAACAGGAACCCTGAAGGCTATAACAGCAATGGGTGGAGGAAACTAAATACATAAGACCCTAGTCAAGGGGCGAGTAGAAATAGTGATATAAAATAGTGAGGAAACAAAAGGGCATTTACACTGGGACTAGTTACAATAACACCCACACCTAATAATCCATGGGAAATGAATGCAGAAGTGAGATGGAAAACATGGAATGGATCCCAATAGAAAGTAAGGATCAGGAGCAGGGAAAATGATATCACAAAAGGAAACCTTGAGGCAGGAAGCTAAATCTATAAAGGGAAAGACTAAAGCATCAGGTTTTTCAGTAGCAAAGGACAGCAACAAAGAAACAGAAAACACAGGCGAATTGGGCAGCATCAAAGGGTAAAGCACAGAGACAGGCTGCCTGCAGACAGAGGAAGACAGACAGGGAAATCCAGTGAGCAGAAATCAATTAAGCACAAGAATCCGAAATCCAGGGCAGAGGAACAAGAAACAGGAACTGGGCACTAGGCACAAAAGCTAGGAACAAGGAACAAGGGACCAGTCACAACAGGAACACAGCAACAATGACCAGCGCTGGACTGAAGCAAACTGAGGCTTTTAAAGCTGCTTAACGAGCACACCCCTCAGGTGTGCCGCCTGCTGCACCTGCAGCCACAGGTGTTGCCTATCCTCCACCCAGCCTTGTCCTGCAAGGGAGGAGGTGAAGCAGTGAGCCAGGCATTCTGGGAAGCATAGTCATTTGATTAAAGTAGCATGCCTGCTGCCAAAAACCTGGAATGAATCCGGAAGCGAAGTAATTTGGAAAATAAGGTTTTAGCGCTCCCAATTCATCAGGACACTGTAGCATAAGGTTCGGAGGAAATGTGCAGTAGGGAATAAACCCCAAAACATGCCCCCAAGTGGCGGGAACGGGAGCGAAGGGAGCAAGCCATGACAATTAGTAAATGCCAGAAAATAACATTTCTAGCCACCAGGTTATATAGTACAGAGGTGAAGCGTCCCTCCTACAAACCTGAGGACTCGGTTTTGAGCCTTGCGGTCGGTGGCAAAGTATAATTTCACAGATGACACTCAATATTGCTCATTTTTGGTATAAAATTATAACAAATCATAAAATTTCACAGGAGCACGGAGGGGCGGACAAAATAGAAACAGCAGGCCAACATTTGTTTGTGTAAGGGGGCAGGGGCATGCTTATACTCCAAAGGGGTGTGTGGGTAAAGCTGAAAAGTTGCAAAAACCATTTGCAGACCCACGTTGTCCACACCCGGTCAAGTGGCACAGCGAGTAGAGCGCTAGCATTGACAGCCGTACAGAGCCTGTTGATGCAGGTTTGAATCTTGGTAGGGCCTAACTCAGCCTTTTTTCCCTCCAAGGTCTATAAATAAGCACCACACCCCCTGGGCAATAAAATTCACAATCCAATTAATGTTAGAGAAGCCATTTGATATTTCTTGAATGGGGTTTTCCATAATACTGAAACTGGATAGCAGATAAAGTGCACAAAGTTGGACGATACAGGCCCAACAACATCCAGCTACCCAAAGCATGCAGCAGCATAGACAATTTTCGTGCATACAGAATTTTGTGACACAAACAAACAAATTGAATGGTGAATGATTAGTCACGTGTTCACAAAGACAGTTAGTAACTACACAAAGTTCAAAAGGGAATAAAGTATTTGCAATTCTTTTACTTAAACAGGCAAATAATAATGGCTCCCAAGCGAAAACCACAAGAACCCACAACACCCCCACAGAAGTCCAAATCACCCCACTTGTTGACGGCAATAGAAGCAGCCAAGCATTATGGTCGGGCCTGGGTCAGGGAAAACATATACGGCCTACCTAAAGAAGGGGTAAGCTTGCCACCAGGCCTGGAGAACGACCCACCCCCAACAAAGAAAAGAAAGCCGACAGAAGGCATGGGAAAAAGTAACAAATACAAAAAACTGTCTCAATTATGTGTAAACATGAGTGAAATGCAACAATTATTAGTTGAAATCAGGGGTCAACAGCCACCTCCCCCAGGCGGGACCATTTCCCCAAGCCCCACCACTCCACTTGAACCCAACATCATTATAGACCCCCCACCACCCTAGGCAATATTAACAACACCTACGTCACCACCTTTAACAGCGCCCCTGTCGCTCACAACGACAACACCAATAGCAGCCGCTACAGGTCCACTTGCGCCAACAGCGGCATCACCAGATCTGACAGGTGCACTGAAAGCATGGGCAAACCCCAGTGCAAACACACCGGTGGAGACGGGGGGAACCAGCAATGACCCAGCAGACATGTTAATGATCAGCAGTGCCCAACTAGACCTAAAGCTGAAATCCTTCCAAACAGAAATCCTGAACAGATACAAAAGATGCCTGGCATAGAACATTGACATTACAATCAAAGAAGCCATATGGGCAAAAGAGTCCATCAAAATCTTTTCACTTCTAGAAGCCCAACGCAAAGTAAGAGATGCTTTCAGGGATCCCCAAAAGATAGAGGAAAAAGCCATAGCTAGGAATGCTCAGGTAGAACAGAACTGGGCCAACTGGTTACAATCTTTCACCATCCTCGCAACCATCTATGAGGAAAAATTCCCCAGGGATGGTAGAAAACTATGGGCATACATGGACAAGATCAGAGAAGTAAAAAAAGCACAAAGGGGAAAAACCGGGCTAGCATATGATATTAGATACAGGCAGAGTATGTCAGAGAGGTCAGCCATAGAATGGGGCGAGGTACAGAATGATCTATACATGCTAAATGCCGAGCCTCCATCAGAGGAAGAGGCCAACCAAGCAATACCCAAAAACAACAGAAATTCACAGGGCCCCAAAAATTCTGAAAATGAAATATACAAGAATGGAGAGCAGCTCTTTCCGAAGAACCAGCCATGGCCGGCTAAGTCTAATTCCCACAAACAGAACAAAAACCACCCCGCCAAAGCCAATATCCCATGCAGGAACTTTGGGAAAAATCAGTGCAACTGGGGGAAGGAATGCTGGTACAAACACACGTGCACCAACTGCAGCCGTTACCATGCAACACGCAATTGCACCAAACTCCCAGCCTAAAATGTAAAAACCTAGCAGCAACACCCCCGCACCAATCCCATTTTTAGAACCAGGGAGAACCCTCATCAATCCTAACAACTTTAGAGATGCGCTGAGGTACTGCCCAGAAAAAGAAACCAGCAGGGCTATCCTGCAAGGCTTCACCAATGGTTTCATCATCCCTTTCAAAGGGACAGGGACACAAAAAATCCCAAAAAGAACTGAAATTAGCCATGGACAACCCAGAAATGGTAGAGACCAAAATTGAGAAGGAACTACTACAAGACAGGTTTGCAGGCCCCTCGGACTACATGCCCTTCGCGAAGTTCATAGTCTCCCCAAAAAAGAACCCAGAAAAATGAGGCTAATCCACCACTGTCCTACCCAAAAGGCCAATAACTGAACGATGGCATCCCGCAAACAGAATCTGCGGTATCCTACACACACTTCCAAGAAGCAGTGAGACTCATAAAGGAGTGTGGTACGAACACCCTTATGGCCAAATTGGACATAGAATCTGCTTTCAGATTACTGCCAGTCCACCCAGACTCTCAGCAATGGCTAGGGTTCACTTTCAAAATCAAATTCTATAGACAGAGGCCTCCCCATGGGATGCACAGTATCCTGCGCCCTATTTTGAAAAGTTCAGCAATTTTTTCCGATGGGTATTCCAAAAACTAAAACCAAGAGCCAACATGGTTCACTACCTTGATGACTTCATGGTAATGGGAACAGCAAATTCTGAAGAATGCAGTAGAGGTCTGGCCAAGTTAGAGGAAATGGCTGCACAGTGGGGCATCCCCCTGGCAACAGAGAAGACGAACAAACCAGCCACCAACATAATCTTTCTGGGTATTGAAATAGATTCTGCAGGGAGCCTTTGCAGAATTCAAAAAACTAAGATAGCAGAACTACTGGAAAAAATACAAGGCCTGACAACAAAAGACAAGGCCACAGTAAAAGAAATACAGTAACTGGCTGGAAGCCTCAACTTTGCATCCAGAATAATCCCCCAGGGGAAGATATTCTCCAGAAGTCTGGAACTAAAAATCTAATCATACACAAAACCCCATTTACACATCCAGCTAGGCAAAGAAATAAAACAATATCTGGAAGTTTGGGGGAATTTCCTCAGAAACTTCAATGGGACCTCACGTTGGCGCACGCCATTGAATACATGGACAAAAGGGTCCTTTTTACTGATGCAGCCGGGAGCAGGGGGTTTGGAGCCATACTTGACGCAGAATGGGTGGCAGGACACTGGCCCAATTCATGGCAAACGGCAGGGTGAAAAAAAAACATCACCCTCCAAGAAATATTTCCGATTTGGCTAGCCCTACACATCTGGGGCAGGCAGCTAGCTAACACGGAGTGTCTGGTGTGACAACATGGTGGTGGTAGGCTCCATAAACAGAAGATCTACCAAATGCCATTTAGTGCTGTAAGTACTATGAGCCATTACAGCAGTCACCCTGCAGGAACAGATTGTGGTCAAAGCAAAACACATTGCTGGAGCAGACAATAATATTGCTTTATCTCACTTTCAGTGGCCAAGGTTCCGGGAGCTAGCACCACACGCCTGAAAACTGATGACGGCAATACCAGCGGAATGCTGGTCAATAATGGGAAACTAAGAAAAACAGCATCAACGCCAGCACCAGAGAGCCCAGGCCGGGATGCCCAACAAGAACCAGGCACCACAAAAACTGGTGCCAACATCACGCTATCCACAGAGAACACAAACCCTGACACAGGGTTCCTAACAGAGATGGCCGAGAAGGCACTGGCAAGCACTACCGCAGCTCAAAACAGTAAGTGCCTACAAACAGTAATCAAATCTACAGATTTAAACCATGTAGAGTTATTAACGATTAAAGACATAGAAATAGTTTTAAAATGGGCTCACAACCAGGGTTTCAAGAGGGACTGGGCAAAAAGAAACCTGGTAGCAAATTCATATTTTTCCAAAATACAGAGAGACTCAGAACCCACTCAGAATGCTCTGATATCCTACGCCATGAAAGGCTGGGGCAGAACAGAGGGACTGCAGGCAGACTCCCGCCGCCCCTTAGATTTCAACAAACTAGTAAAAATAGCAGAGCAACTGGAGGCCATATGCTGGCACCCCTATGAGACCATGCTATTTAAAACAGCATTTTTATAGCGTACTTTGGGGCCTTCTGGGTAAGGGAATCCATCGCCTCCAGCACAAAAGCCAACAATGGGTTAGGCATCATAGAGGCCAGGGTCAGACAAGACAGCGTCAGCATAGACATCCAACAGTCCAAAAAAAGGGCCAAAAGAACCATCAATATCTGCTGCATCGACGATGCAGAAAACGGCCCGGTGTGTATCACCAACCTTTACTACGCTCAAAGGCCAAGAGTGGGGGGGGTTCTTAATCCACAGGGATGCCTCGGCACTAAGCCACTACCAATGTAAAGGGGTGCTGATGAAAGAAATCAGCAGAGCAGGAAGGGAGCCTAAAGATTTTGGCACCCATTCCTTTAGAATCGTGGCCGCCACCTCAGCATGGCAAGGAGGCCTGGCACCAGGACAACTAAAAAACATAGTGGGATGGAAGTCAGATTGCTACAAAAGATACATCAGACCACAGCTAATATAGCCCTCCCCCCTTTCTCTTTCTCTCCAGCCCTCCACCTCCAAACACAACTGCCGGGTAGAGGGCACCACTCTGATCAGCATGGATATTCGGCCACTCATTTGTCTTCAGGAAACTAAAGAGGGTCCACCCTTTAGAAACACCATAGCTTCCTGGTGGGGATGCAGAGGTCTTCTCTGAGCCGACATCCACGACACACTAGCAGAGCTGGTCACATACAGAGACCCGCCAGAATTCCTGATAGTACACTTAGGGGGCAACGACCTAGTGTCTGCAGTTAGGATAAAACTATTGGAAGAAATGTGCTCCTTCTTATCTGGCATTTTGCATAAGTGCTGGGACACAGAAATCTACTTTCACCATCCTGCCCAGAAAGAAATGGCAGGTGGCCAATTGTTACAAATCAATAGACATTTCTAGACAAAAACTAAACAGCCTGCTCCTCTCCCCCCCACGGACACGGAGACACTCCGTCTCCAGCATACAAAAGCAAGGGAAGGGTGAGGTGTGAAAAATCACCTCACCCTTCCACCAAGCAAAAAGGTGCTAAGCACCAGGAAGGTAGCTATCAGGCAGGGCACAGGGTCAAGGACCTGCCCCCCCTTCTGGGGGCACAGACAGTTGGCTACACCAGCCTGGGGCCTGGACTACAGATCCCCCACTATGCACATCAAAGACCCAGGGCTACCCTGGTTCTTATAAATAAGAGCATCACGTTTTAAGAAAACACTACTTGTTTGTGGACCCTGAACGGGGACCCAAAACAAACAGGAGGTCCGCTGTGCACTCAGCATCCTCCAATCTTTGTTTCTTTACCACAAAACCCACCCACCCTACAAAAGAAGGGAGAAGAACAAAGAAAAAACGAAGAAGGACACTGTACGGTGACCACTACAAGTCCTGGGACAATAAGGCGGCACGGGCCAGAGGGGGTTACCTCTGGACTCGGTGCCCAAAAGTATGATGTTATTATGATATGTGATTATTGTTATTCCATAACCATATCTGCACAATAAAATCCCACGGCCTTTTATTGCCAACACTTGACAAATGTGTGTTCTTGCTTATTACTGGTGAGGGTAAGGGTTTGGCCCATACAAATTGCATGCATATGGGTTCAGCAGTTATTAGATGAAAGGAAGGGCTTGGCTGCTCTGATTAGTTTGCAGGTGTAAGCCGTAGCTGAGGTCATGGAGTTGACTTGTTTTTTAAAGTTTAAAGTAGAGTCTAGATAGAATCCAAGGGTTTTGACTTCCTTGTCTACTGTGATGTCATTGTTGTCTATTTTAAAATTCAAGTAGAGATGGCCTAGTTTGTGGAGGTTAGCAGGGGTGCCGAGAATGAGGAGTTCTGTTTTGTCATCATTCAGACATAGACCATAAGAGGCCATCCATGCCTGGATGATGAGATACACTCTATTCACAAAGGCAAAATCCTTGTTGTAATCTCCTGTCAACGGGATGAGGATCTGGGTATCATCCGCATACTTAGTGTAGGTGATACCCAAGCCATCTAGATCATCCAAAAGGGGCTTTGTAAATATGTTGTACAGAGTAGGAGAGATGCAGGAGCCCTGGGGAACACAGCAGGTGATGGGTATGGGGTCAGCGGCTGCTGAGGGTGAGAAGACCTGCATTGTTCTATTGTCAAGGAAGGATTGAATCCATCCTATAGCTTCTTGTGAGAAGTCAGCGGCAGAGTCCAAATGTTTGCAGAGAATCTTATGGTCGACCAAGTTGAACGCCACTGAGAGATCAAGTAGCAGTAATAGCACTGTTTTACCATTGTCTCTCAAGGCATCTATTTGTGCTTTGAGGTCGATAATCGCAGTTTCTGTTCCGTGTTGTGGGCTAAAACCTGACTGATGTACTCCCAGGAGATGGTTGCATTCCAGATATTGTTGGATTTGGAGGTACGTCACTTGTCTAAGATTTTAAGCAGGAGCGGAACTGTGGTGATGGGGCGATAGTTTGTGGGTATGGAAGAGTCAAGTGTTTGTTTTTTGAGGAGTGGGAGGACCCCTGACTGTTTCAGGTTGTTGGGAATGGTGCCAGATGGAAAAGGAGGTTTGATAATGAATGGGGAAAGGTCACATGCAGCTTCTTTTATGATTTGTGTTGGGCAAGGGTTGCCGTGGCAATTAGATGGTTTGAGCGTAAGGATGACTTTTTCAACTTCAGGGATGGATACTTTCTTGAAGTGGAAGTGGGGTGTAGGTAGGGTAGGAGGAATGGGAGGTGGGGTGGTCAGGGGCACGGGTGCCAAGATTTTATTTGGATTAGGGGCGATGAGGAGGGTTTCTTTTCTATTACTGATCTTGGCTTGGAGGGTCGATACTTTGCTAGATAGAGCGCTCTGAATACTAGTGAACCAACTTTTGTCTTTAAGACAAGTATCTGGGGCTTGGATAGGCGTTTCTATCTCTTTGAGGATAGTGAACAATTCCTTAGTATCGGAGTTGGCTTGAGTGATGCGCAGGTTGTATGATTCTTGTTTGGCAAGGAAAATCTCCTTTTTGTAAAGGGAAGCTAGTTTGCTAAGGTTATTTTTGTTGGTGTCATATGGCTCGAGTCTCCAGATTTGTTTGCTTTTGCGTTTCTCTAGTCTGATTGCTTTCAGGTGGGGAGAGAACCAAGTGTTCACATGTTTTTTTCGGTTTACTCTTTCTGACTTTAAAAGGTGCTATGGTGTCTAGGGCAGATAGCATTACTTTGTTGTACTCTTCTACTAAGGTGAATGGGTTTGTGAGGGCAGGAAGAGAGTCCGGGGGATGAGTTTGTCCGAAGTAATATTTTTTTTGTTTCTAGTGGGAATGGCAGGAGCTATGCTATCAATCTGTGAGAGGACTGTCGCCTCTAGGGAGAAGGAGATCAGGTGGTGGTCGGACCAGGACAGCAGTGTTGACGAGGTGATGGAGGTCTGGCAGTTGTGCTCTGCTATCCAGTCGAGGGTTCTGCCTTTAGTATGCGTCGCACCTATTACCTTTTGGTGAACCCTAAGTCCTCAAGGGAATCATTGATCAGCGTAGCGTTATGATCTGATGGGTCTTTGAAGCCAAGGTTAAGGACTAATAAGAGAAGGCATTGTAAGGAGTTTTTAAGGTTGTCAGACAGGATATTAGTAAGGTCTTCTTCAAAAGAGCCTAGTGGGCCTGGAGGTCTGTAAATGAGGTGAATGGATAAAGTGTGGGTGTCAGAGATGGTCATTTTAGCGGTGAGGGTGTAAGTCTAGAAAAAACCCTAACCAAGTATAGATGGTATATTATGTTGGCCGAAAACCAATTGCATCATATGCCCTACATCGGCAACAAGGATTTGTCAGTATAACAATAGGGCGTCCATTTTTGTGTAACATCCGCCATTTGCTTTCTCTTTCTTTCTGTTAAACGCTTTGCGAAATGTATTTCATTCTGAAAGCTCATGCATGGTACGAGGCCACAGTCTACATGCTGAGAGATCGGCCAGACAGAAATGCCAAACAGTACAGAAATACATTGTTTTCCTCCCTCATAAGTCCTTGAAGGCGAGCAGCGAGGCATTTAATCAGTGGCTCAGGTGCCGGCTGGTCTCGCTAAAACTGAAGAAACAGACCATTAAAGATGAATTATACTTTTCCAGCGGCCCCACCTTTGGGGCTCTTCTTAGAGCAGACTGACCCCTAGTTCACGAATAGAAACCAGTAGATAACACCCTTTGGAATGTGTCTCTCCCACAAACACAGTATGCTTGCCGACCAAGTGCCTTATGTTCTTCATAACAAAGAACTATGTCTGCAAGCTGCAAATTGCAACTGTTGCTAAACGAGTATAATATATTAAGTAAGAAACGTGTCATAATGTGTCATATTTGTCATAATTGTCAATTACTGAACCCTAGCTCGAGGAAGATACATTATAGGTGGTTTTGAAATGTCACAAAAAGATTGTATGATTGCATGTTTATATATATGATACTGTTGTAGAAGATGCGCTCTCTTGCGTCTCACGAGGTCTGGGTGACACATGTTGTGAGACGTTAGAGCCAGTCGGCCGACTGAAAATATATTTGCTTTGCAATAAACCCTAGTACTTGGAAATCGAACCGCGTGTCTGTCCTTCACTAGTGTATGGTGATTGTGCCTTGTTTCCATATGTGAAGGGTCTTCAAGGCCTAGCAAAAAATGGCACCTGAATAGGGACCCTCCCCCTTTTTCTCCATCGTGTATGTTGAATTTGAAGAAGGCAAAAACGAACGAGGATGAGGCCATCGTGCCGGGATCGAAAAGGTGTTCGGGGCGCCCCTGTGAAAGTGATGAGAGACTCCTTTGCAGATCTGTACACAACCGACCCCTGATCGATGAGCAACGTCCAGAGAGCATTGAGGCGAGGGTCCTGAAATGAGGCAGATTGAGCCAGATACGCAGTAACAACGATTCTTGTTTGCATCTGTATACGGACGAATTGCATCTTGAATGACAAACTGATTGATCAGGTGAGTCGTAACCGGATTCTTAACAGCCCTGATATTGATTGAGTGTTGCTCTTGCAAGATCAAACGCCCAGGGTATGGTACGAATAAGATCAATATGCCTGGGAAATTGTCCCATATGCTCACCAGCGTTTGAAATGTATGTGAAGTATGGAATAGGGGCAATCATGTTTAATGTAATTTGGCATAGGCAGACCAGACATGTAGCTGATTTGCAGTGGCCGAAAGATGGAACTTTTGAATTGGCATGTATTGAACACTTAGAATCAGTACTGCTGCGTAAGAAGGCATGCCCAGCGGCATTCAATGTCGTGAGAGATTGAAGGAAGGAAGCTAATCTTCATTTAAAAAGTAGGGAGAAACATGCACGAAGACAAAAATCAAACACAGAAAAAGCAATAGAACTAGATGAGCTTAAAGTGACAGAGGATATCAGAAGAGGGGATTTTTCAATTAGGCATACAAAAAATATATCCACAACAAGAGTTGCATGCGTCAGATAAACTAATAAATTAAATTCTGAACGAAAAGAGACAAGAGCGTCCTCAAAGTAATGCTGACGCTATTGCACCAATACACATTGCTCCACCTCAGTTGCCACCCCCCATTACTGTTGTTCCATCTGCACCATCTCCCCTTGTGCACGTGACACCATTTGCCCCACTACCGACAGAGCATGAATTAGCAGCTGCTGCAGGAGGCAGTTGTACGAAGGCGGGGCCTGCGCAAAGGGAGGGCACAAGAGTAACTCATAATACTAAAGGAAAAAAGAGCGAGTCAGACATGTGATGCCATCAGTGATGTCATCAATGACATTTGTGATGTCATCTTTGATGTCCTGGGTGTTAGTCTTAGCAATTCACGGTGGTGGCGCGAGTTATGGTTGCTTGGCTTACCATAACTAGCGAATTTGAGGGGTTTTTCGGTTTTACTTTGAAACATAACGTCCCTTTAACAAAAATATTTTACTGAATTTCATAGGTTTTTAGTAGCACAACTTAACCATAATGTCTACGAACATCTGACTTCATTGCACACCTTCCAGAGAATGGCACATGACCATATGCTTGTGCACAGCATGATGACGTGTCCGAGGAACCATACACAATTCACAATAACATCTGTGCTTCATGGCTAGTTTGGAACTACATTTCTACTGATGTAGGAACTTGCAACTTCAACATTTCTGTTGCACAGCTCCAACACCTATTCATACTCATCTATTAACAATCTAGTACACAGTACATACTTTTGGCAAAATGGCAATTTACGTTAAAATGACATCAGCTAACGCCATCCCTCCTACCCAAGAGACAATACCACTGCTGTAATCAAGCACCATGAGAAACACTGCCCCTTAGGCTGGGCAACTCTTTGATAGTCTGTCGCGGGGCACTTGGCCACAAGGCGGTGATGACGTCACTTCATTCACGTTTGGGCTGCCTCTTTTTGATTTTTTTTTATGGATCTTTATTCCTGGATTAATTTAAATACAAATGCTTTGTCCTGGGGAGGTGATGGTCAAGTTTTTTAACTGCAAACATGACCATCACGACCCCAGGAACAAAGCATTAGCATTTGAATTAAGGCAGGTGTCCGAGTGTTACAGCTCGACCTGTAGGCTCAAAAGGAGCCAGAGATGCAGAGGCGGCCAGAGAAAGAAAGCAGCAGGCGGCAGCGCCGTGCTGCGCAGATGGCCACTTGAGTTTGCAGAGTGGCTGTGCTGGAGGCAGGTTGTCTGACGCAAGTCGGGACAACCTACGTCCCACACAGCCACTCTGAAAACCGTGGGACGGAGTTCCTAATTGCGGGACAATCCCGTGAAATCAGGGATACTTGGCCACCCTACTACCCCCTACCTTAGGAATAACCCACGCACAACATTTCCCCCTTTTCCATCTGTCCCTCCATATTAGTGTTTGGTGCCTCTTCCCTAATTTCCGTCCCCACCTTTCGTTCTTAGCTCTCCTGCCAAAAAAAATCCATCCAAAAACAAAATAAATGTTCCTTTAGGAACTACCTTTCACAGTTAAAAAATAGAAGTAAAAAAAAAAAACGCATAGACTCCATCTACTTTGTATTTCTCAGTAAAATACATAGATGCAATAAGATTTTCCAACATTTCCATTTGCATTTTTTGTTATAATAATGTGAATATTGTAGCGTTTAAAAGAAAACAATAACAGTATACAATTTGTTAAGTACTTTTATTTCACAATTAACTCTCTGAGAACATCCCACTGTTCCCATATTCAATCAAATTGCAAATTTGTTTCTTCGCTCGTGATCGAAAATGTTAATTGTGAGACACACATTCTTCTTTTTTTAATACACAAAGTGTTCTGTTTTGATGAAGGAACCGCTTGGGTCCCACAGTGAATTCCAGGGCGTCTGCATCAATTTAGGCCTAGGCCACCATAAAAGATGTTATGTTACTCCTAATCGCTAGTGCAGCGTACGGACACATGGGCCCTGGCCGATCGTCCCACAAAACAGTCACAGTAATCCACCGTTCACGACTACGTGCACCTGACGAATGAAGAGCCCATCAGTTGGCATCTGGAATCCATGGCAATCGCAGTAAGGCAGCATGTAGCTATTTGGAAACCATAACAGAAAATATGCATCAATACCCAACCTTTATTACACTTTATTGCAATATATGTATTATTTTCTTAATTCAGCATAGAGTTTAAACTAACGATTAGCACACACATCAAACAATCTCAAAAAAGACAAAAAGAACCTAGAAACTGATACACAATTCCATATAGTCATACATGACATTTTAAAGAAATATTAGCGCTGAACATGGGTGAATCTAGTTATAGTGGACATTTGACTACATTTTGCACTTCCCATAACCACATAAAAAAGACAACCACACAGAAAATTGTACTTGAATTTCATTGCCAAAATGAATCTTCAGATAATAATAGGTTAAATCTCGTTCCGGTATACAGTCGTCAAAAGCAAACTTACATAATATTCACTGTCTCCATTGTATTTGCGAAAATCTGTCCGTAATGCTCAATCCGCTTGCATCAAGGAATCTTCATGAACTGAATGCATACGTTCCGTACACACTTTTCGAATGCATAACCTTATCTAATGTTCTTTATTACAAACCTCCTCGCACTGACTCTTCATGAAAAAATCCCTTTCTCTCAAGGTCAAAAAACAATTGACCCTTCTACTTTCTGTCCCATGCGTAGGTTCCCTTAGCTTGCAACCAAAAAATCAAAGTTACTGACCTTCTCTCAGAATCTAAATACATTCTCACTTTGCAACAACACGGCTCAACACACCCATGAGAACTCATATTGTCATACACGTGCACGGCCGCTGTTTCCATCAAACACTGCAGGTGGCTGCCTCAGATGCCAAGGTCTAGGGGGCACCAATATGACGCCAATATTATTTTACATACATTGTAACACAGACACATTACTCCTTCACCGGTATTTTATGCACAATATATTGAGGAATACCTCCAAATAGGGTGGCCAACTTTGTCAGATCCCTTTGCGGGACAAAAGGTGGTGATGATGTCACGGTGTCATTCACCTGGCAGAATCAATGCATTGCACCCGAAGCTAATGACATGACCGGCCTGCAAGCCTGTCACATCAGTAGCTGCGGTTGCAATGCAATACAATAGGACTCTTATTTACAGATTAGCTGCCACTTGCCAGCCACTGTTATTCCCATTCACAGAAAATGTATGTATATGACCCCCTCCCCACTCGGCCCCAACCCCCAGCATGACTAATTGTTTCTCCTAACTTAATCTGTTAGATCACAAATTGTGCTCGAACAGAGCAAGTCGGGACAACCCGCGTCCCGCAGCACCACTCGGCAAACTGCGCAACACAGGAGCGAATTGCGGGACCATCCTGCAAATTATGGGACAGTTGCCCACCCTACCTCCAAATATACTGTATGACTTTCGTGACAAAAAAACACCACTTTTTTGCTTCTTGCTGCCACATCCCGTTCCATCCTCATCAACCCTCACCTCCCAAGACAGTATTCGATAAGTTTAACAAGTGCAATGTTGTGTTTTCTTATATGTTTTTGCAGCAATGTCCGTGGCCACCAAAACATGGATCAAAGATGGCGGATGCATCGGAACAATCTGACGCAATTGACGTCCTTCACCATCCAATGAGCGAATGCGTCACATGTACGCTGACATGACGCGCCCGAATATCCAATCCGTGTCCTGCCCGCGGAGCGAACAGGGAAGTGTGTCTGTAGAGTGGACATAGATATCACACATTTTTTTAGACCTACTTTTTGATCGTTTAAAAAGAAACTACCGGATGGATTTTCACCAAATTTACAGAGCATGCTTTTGGGACCAAACCGCTGCTCCTGCTGCAAATCTGGTGAAAATCCGTCCAAAGGTTTGATCTGTAGCCATGCGCAAAGTTTTTCCCCCATTCAGTCTATGAGAAAAAAATAAGTTTTGGGACCTGCCCTATAACTTTACCCCCCCCTGGACCAAACCTCACCAAACTTTGCAAGTTTGGTGAGGATTCATCCAGGGGGAGTGGAGTTATAAGCCGCCCAAAAAGTGCTCTTCCAATGGAAACAGCAACTTCACCGTAACTACACGGCCACTAGCGTGGCCGTGTAATTCAGAATAGGCATAGACGCCTAGATGCAAAATTGATGCAGTGGTCATAGAGGCATGGGTCAGCATAAGCAAAGGAACTGGATTCAAAGTATGCACAGCTATCCAGATTTGAAATGGGCACCAATACACAAATATCTAGATTCAAAGTAAGCACAGACGCAGAGATATCTAAGTTCAAAATGGGCACAGTTGCACAAATGTCTAGATTCCAAAATAAGCACAAATGAACAATTATCTAAGTTCGAAGTGAGCAGAGATGCAAATATATCTACATTCAAGATAGGTGCAGATGCCTAGGTGCAAAACTGTCACAGTGGTCACAGAGGCTAGGGTCAGCATAGGCAAAGGAGCTAGGTTTGAAATGTACACAGCTATCTAGATTCGAAATGGGCACAGATACACAGGTACCTAAAATCAAAGTAGGCATAGATGCACAAATGTCTAAGATCAGAAAAGGCACACATGCCTAAGTGCAATACTGTTGCCGTGGTCACAGTAGTCCTAAAGGCTAGAGTCCGCATGAGAACAGGACATTTACAGTAGGTAGGTTGACTAAGCATGTATGGTAGACAGTGAGTGCTATGAACATATGTTATATGTAACGTTCATGAGAGTCAGGTGCCGGTAGTGATAGAAGGGTTAGTAGCGTAGTTGCAGAGCTTGCAAAGGGTAAGATACATGTGTAGCAGAGGGTCGATGGAGGGCAGGTGGTGTTTTATGAAAGTTCGACTCTGTATGTCTGCGCTGCGAATATGTGAAACAATGCACAAGACATTTCAAAGTCGCGCCGTATTGGGCACGGACAGAGTTGCATTTTATGGCGGGAGGCGATGGTTTGGGACTTGCAGGGAGCAAATGAAGCAGGTGATCTGGGTGGCGCTGATGGTAAGAAGTAAAGGGAAGTCCTTACCGGATGGGCCCAAGTGTGTGGGGGCCAATTCTCCAAACTGCCAACCCTTCATATGTCCCTATCAACCCCCTTTCCCATCGGACAGTCAAGGAATGGGCAATGCTAACCTACTCATACATTTTCCCTTTTCTCTACCTCTCGCTTGCATGCAGATTCTTCCCTGATTGCTAAAGTGTTGGTACTGTTGCACACATCCTGAGAAAATCGAAGCCACCCCAATAACATTGCTAACTATTGGCATTTATCCCTGCTCGCTCACTACTCGACCATTCCTGAATTGGACATGTTCAACAATATTGCTGTACTTGTTGCATAGCACTTGGAGACTAATGGTCCCCACATCCCTCTCCAATCAGGATTATGCAAAAGGCACTCAACAAAAAGAACATTTAATCATGTTTGTATCATTCATTAACTTTGTTTACCACTCAAATCTCTCATCAATTCTCATAGTCCTTGATTTATTTGCTTCCTTTGACAGCATCAGTAGTTTTGGACCATGGAATATAGTGATTTAAAGCACCAGCAATTAATAAACTGCACTACAGCAGTGGTCAGATTAAATGATTTGAATATTTGTGGTCAGCTCACTTTTCACTTTACAAACAACTTGATCACCATTATATTACTAAGCAACCTTGAATGCTGCTCCAGCCTTCACCTGTGTCTACCCCTCCACTTCTTTCTCCCACAAGATATAATACTGTCCATATATCTCATGCATCTCTCCTAGATCTGCACTCCAACTTTATGCAGAGCAGCTCCCTATTTGATGAAGTCCCCAAAATGTACTGTCTCTCTCAGTCCCCAATCACCTCCTTAGCAGTTTCTTCTATGCATTTACACCCATTGCACCCCACCAGAGGAGCTCACTACCTTATTCAAACTAAAAACAAGTGGGCCCAAAACATAAAGGTTGTTTTGGTCGAATTTTGGGGCGAATAATCTTTTTTTGTACTTTTTTAAAAATGCAGGGGGAGACTACCGTCCTTCCCACAATCCCCACCTTATTGTATACCCTTACCCAACCCCCATCTATTTATTGTTTAAAGGTGTAAAAGTCCTTTTTTTTCTCCAGGTGCTACCATTGAACCCATTCATGTGTTATATTTTCTTTTAAGTGGTCACTCGGCATGTGCAATGGACAAAGAAACACCAAAGATATAAATGAAGATATGATGCAGCAGAGCCATGCAGGAGCAACATTTTTTGGCCAGCATTTGGGAGCCCATAAGGCCGTGTAGTTGTGATTCTAGTCTCAGATCAGGGCTCAGAGTCATGCTTGACAGGTCACATATGAGGACGAGGTATTGTTGCCTGTGAAACAAAATTGGTGTCACATGGGTACTGTCGACCAAACGGGAACCATTACATAGGGTAAATAGATTTGCTGCAGGTGTCAATTGAGTCACGTGTGTAGGCCGAGTTGAATTGAACAGGCCTAACATGGTGCTATAAAGCATGCCCTTAGGTTCAGAGGATTTTCTTTAGGAAGTGTATTGAAAATGTAGTACACTAAATATATCTTGTCAATTTACTGTAAAACCCTTTAAATCCCTGAAAAAATTGTGCCTGGCTGCCTCTTTCTGGGTTTGGGATACTTAAACAGTTTATCTAGTTCTTCACAGCATTATGGAAATTAACCTGACTCTGCTGCCACTTCCTGGTTTACCTGACTGGATTTGTTGGTGGGTTTCTGCATTCCATAAAATCAAAACCATAACCACTCTCCCAAGCTTCTTATGTACCAATAAATCACTCCTTCTATCCAATGAAAGTGTACTGGAAGACTCCTGAGGAGTCAAATACCAAACATCTATTTCCCACTGAATTGCTTGCATGCAATTATCAGCTTGGAGTTCAGTCAGGCTCAAGTGACGATAAGGCTGAGAACTCTCGACCCACATTGGGCTACAGTTTATGGCCGGAAATCACAAAATGACAATGTATTCTAGACTTTAAGAACATGCAAATCCCTATTCCCATACGGGCTCTTGCCATTTAAAAACCTAAAGATCGACATACATTACTCTACTCTATTGGTTTGAACATTACACGTGACATTCCAAATTCACCCCCTGCAGATGACCCAATAGGCCAATTAGTGAAAAGTGAAATCAGCCACTTGTGGCAACAAATAGTAGATACACTAACATCCTTTCCCATGACACTAAACATCTTGGCACACTAGACCATTCCCAGAACTTGCAATGTCCTCACCGTGAAACATATCTTTGCAACTACCACATTGATACATGTGTCTGTCCCCATTATTCAGCTAGGCCAAGAACATAAACTGCGGGCAGAATGTATGTTTTGCTTTCCTGGAAAAAGAGAGATAGAGAGAGAGAGAGAGAGAGAGAGAGAGAGAGAGAGAGAGAGAGAGAGAGAGAGAGAGAGAGATGGAGGTAGAGAGAGAGAGAGAGAGAGAGAGAGAGAGAGAGAGAGAGAGAGAGAGAGAGAGAGAGAGGATCATAGTAAACACATGTAACAGAGGTCCCACTTTTTATGAAGTAATTTCTTGTATTATTTGTGCTATAAACTCAACAATCCTAGGACCTAGTGTAGCCTGATTCAGTATCTTGCAGTGCCTCAACCCGAGGCCTAATTCACACCAAGATACATCTTTTGCAACTATTGTTTTTCCAATTAGCTAATGATAAAATCACACATCGTTATTATATTGTGTGTTTAACTTCCCTGGGAAAAACATCATGAGACAGGATAACAGGAACTTCATCTTTTAAGACAATAACATATATGATATGTATTTGCGCTGCCTGGAAATCCAGTCATGTGCTTGGCAACTTTGCAAGTTCCCTTGCACAGAGCAGATATGAGGCCTAATTAAACAAATGGCAGAAACACTAAAATGGAACCCTCATGTTGTGAGTATTCTCATAGTCCGTATTTTCCTTTACATTTAGGACATTGTACTTGCATATTAACATTCCAGCCACTAATTCATTAACTATACCTGTGCTCTCTTTCATCTTGTCAAAATTTGTTTTTAGTACCGACGCTTTACTGACATTATGCAATTCTCCACAGTGATATGCAACCCACATCCCCTGTGCAATCAACATAAGTTTGAATATAGTTATTATGGTCACTCGGGCACTTGATAAACCAATTGGTCATTCTATTCTAACAATTCAAGGCAGAATGTGGGTGTGAATATTTGTTAAAAGGGGGCTATCATTGACAAGCTTCAGTGTGAGTGACATCATGGACATTGTTTTAGACCTTGATCCTCTTTACGGGTTTGCCGGTCCTGAAAAAATCTGGTAATTCTGGCACAGGCATTTTTTTTCAGACCGGAAAAACTCACCTTTGCTGGTGGGGGCTATGGATCTCCCAGCAGGCCCGACCTCCCAGGACATCAGGCCCCTACATGCAAAGAAATGCCTGAATTAGCAGTGATTCAGGCAATCACATCCTTTGGGACTCAGTGGAATGGAAACTTACCATCGTCTCGGTCTGTGGAGATGGTTAGGAAGGTTTGCTGGTGCCTCACTGGAAATAAAACTGCAACAAGGACCATTATCTTTTTCGAGCACCCCACAATCAGTTGATAGTATGCAGAAAAAGCAGCAAAACAGAACAGGAAAGAGCAGCTTGAAAATATTACTCATCCATGTGGGCACCCATGAAAACAATGACTTCAACCAATCATTTTCCATCACCCCACCTTCTTTTTTCACTGTGGTGTGCAAATTGTGCATTGCATATATTGTCTGGGTGAGAGTTGCATTGTCCACGTCATTGGAAGGTATATAAGAACAGCAAGAAATACCCAGTTTCACACAAACGCCACCTTCCATTGCAGTTAGTAAATCCAAAATCTAGTGGTTTTGAAGAGCGGTCAGCCTAATTTCTTTCAGTTCTTCCCTTATATGATATTTTATTCATAGCGCGATATGATATGATATTTTATTAATAGTGCGACAAGCCGCGACAAGGCAAGGGGGTAACAAGGGGGGACAAGACAATGATCTTACTAGGGCAAGTGACATTGAGATTGTGCAAGTGCAGTGGAGAGGGAAGGAGCAAAAGTGGCAGGGAAGGGGGAGGAGGAGAAGTGCGAGACATAGGAGAAGACAAACAAGTAGTGTGGCCAACAAGTGGCAGTGCAAGGGGGTTACGTGCAGACAGCAAGGTTTAGATAAGTGCAAGTAGGGGAGCTGTAGGGTTGCATATACTGCTCCAGTGCAGGGGGCCAGAGACAGTGCAGGTGTGCAACTGGGAGGGCAGGGACCTGGCCCTGTGATTCAGAAGGTTGCCAGGAAGACCAGTGCAATATTAGACTGAAGATCAGCAGGGAAGTGGAAGATGTAAGGCAAAAGCAAAGAGGAAGGTGTTGAGCTGCTTCCAGAACCAGAGATGGTTCTGCTCAAGTTTCAGAGAGGGAGGGAGGCTGTTCCAGAGGGAGGCACCGGCAGAAGAGAGAAATCTACCCCCAGCTCGCTGCTTAGTAAAGCACCTGACTCCAAAGGATTTAGAGGTGGAGGAGTGAAGAGCTTGTGAAGGAAGATACTTCAAAAGAGAAAGCTGGAGATATATTGGAGATATATTGGTCCCAGGCCCTAGAAGGCCTTGTGTACAATGCAAAGGGTCTTGCATTTTATCATTGCAGCCACTGAGAGCCAATGGGGAGATTTCAGTGCTGGAAGATATGATCCCTGGGCTTATGGTCAAGGAGAAATCTTGAAGTCCTGTTCTGGATGAGTTGCAAAGGGTGGAGAAAGTGAGCATCTGGGGGAAGGAGAGGAAAGGAAGAATACCGCTATTGAGGTGCAGTTGGTAATTTAACTTCTTGAAGCCATTGGAAATGTGAGTAGAGAAGGAGAGTGTGGAGTCAAAGATAACTTCAAGTTTCTTATCCTCACATGTGGGAGGGGCAAGAGGGCCAAGGGTGGGCGGCTAGAGAGTCGACGGAAAGAGGGGTGCAGGTGTGCCAATGAGGACGATCTCTGTCTTACTGGCATTCAGGCAGAGGTCATTGGCGGCACACCACTTCTGGATTGCAGACAGACAGTGAGCGATGAGAGAAGGAGAAGGGCAGCCTGAAGGCGAGCTGGGTATTATCCAAATAGCACTGGAAGTTGGGGCAGAGAGCAGCAATGTGGTGGGCAAGAGGTGCCAGGTATTGTATACAACCAGCGAGTAAGGCTAGACCCCTGGGAACACCACATGTGGAGAGAGAGATAGAAGAGAGAAAGCACCCAAGTTGGACCCGGGTGTGTCGATAAGAGAGGAAAGAAGTCAGCCAGGCCAAAGCCTGATCAGTGATACCCAGGTAATCACAGAGTCAGTTGATCAGGCTGGTGTGATTGACCTTGTCAAAGGCAAAGGAGAAGTCAAGTAGGATGAGGACAGAGGGGAGATTAGAAACAAGGTTAGAGAGCAGGTCTTCAAGGATGTTCAGGAGAACAGTGTCTGTGCTTCTGGCTGCTCTGAACCCAGACTGATGATCTAGAAAACAACCAACGGATTCATTGTGAAGATTAAGCTGGGAGATGGTCAGCTTTTCCAGGAGTTTGGCCAGGAAATGGGTGATAGAGATTGGGTGATCATTAACTGCAAGGGAGGGCTCCGCTGAGGGTTTCTTCAAGAGGTGAAAGAGTGGTTGCAGAAGTCAGCCAAGGCTGGAGCAAGCATGTGAATGTGGTCCTTGATGGTTTTTGAAGAACAGGGAAGAACCTGTTTTTAGGAGGTTTTCATAGATCAGACTTGTCTAGAAACCTCATCAGAGGAGAAGATAGGAAAAGCAGAGAAGGGACGGGGCAGATGCAGGGGGGGCACAGGTAGAGGAGAGATTGGATGGAGAAGCAGGAGAAGCTGAGAGGGTGGACATGATGTCCTGATTTTTAAAGATGAAGTGAGAGGCCAGGGCTGTACAGCGGGCCTGGGAAGGGACAGGAGAGGTAGAGACTGCAGCAGGATTGGCAAGCTCCTTGCAGATTTTAAAGAGTTTGGCTGAGTTATTAGATGCCGCCGAAATGCAGACTTGGATGTGAGCTCTCTTCTTAGTGAGGACAAAGAGTCAATATTGCCTTTGGAGCATGCGGCAGGCCAGTTTGTCAGAGGATGTACAGGAAGCCAACCATTTCCTCTCAGCCATCCTACACTTGTGTTTAAGGGTGATGAGATCCAAGTCCTACCAGAAGTTAAACTTGGCTTTAGGCTTCATGCGGATCCTCATGACCAGGGCAAGTAAATTGAGAGTATCAGAGATAGCATAGTGGAGCATGTAAAGGGCTGTGTCAGGATGTGAGTCTGCCAGAGGTGCAGAAAGGGGAGAGAAAGAGGCAGTGAAAGCCTCAACTGACACACGCTTCAAGGGTCAAATGACTGAGAAGGTGAGTGGTAATGTGGAGGTAGGATTGGCCTGAGGGTTGAGACTGAGAGATGAGAGTAGAGGAGAAAGTGGTCACTCCAGGAGGGAGGAGTGGTGAGAGGGTTAGAGAGGGGGAGGTCTGAGGAGATCAGAACAATGAGAGCGTGCCTTGCAGAGTGAGTTGGGCCAGATGGGCGACTAGAGAAAGAGAGAGAGTTGCAGAGGTCACAAAAGAGTCCTGTGGTGGGACAGGAGGAGGCATCCAGATGTATGCTGAAATCACCCAGGAGGAGGAATTGAGTGGTTGAGGCCAGGAGGGAGGAGGAAAGGTCTGCACACTCAGAGAGGAAGGAGGTGCTGCATCCGGTACACAGGCTTGGTCATTGAGTGTTTGCTGAATGCTGTGATGTTATCATCTGAGATCACTAACATGGGGGCCTGCAGGCTTGCCACAGATCAAATCCGTCCCCAGGATGGCGGTAAATGCATGTAATCCATCCCTCCACACATCCAATAAATGTCCATGAGTGCCGCTGTACCTGCTGGATGTCTGGGAGATCAATTGTCTTATCACAGTGCTTGTTAGTGCCCACAAACACAGTGCTGTTGCCTCGGAAAATCACATAACTATCATGATGTTCTTCAGTTTTGATCGATCCACATCCAATGTATGACACATTTTTCCCACACAGCAAAACAAGTTTGATTTATTTGTAGCAATGCAATCTTTGGTAGCCCAAACATCCCTCCTTCTTTGCACCCAATCAGCCCTTCAGACTATTCATTTGTGTAAAATAAAGTAGCACCGAAGTAAAGTAACCAAGGCCTTTTTCTGCAGTGAAGCTGCTCCTATCCTGGTACATCAGAAAACCAGAATGTGGGTGGTACCATAAAAATAAACCCATTCTTTCCCTCTCCATTTGCTCGAGACCTGAGCATAACACTGTTAAACTATCTCCTTCATCGTTTTCAAAATAATGTAGTTATCTTCATATATCATAGTGTTAACTTCTACCCAATGCACTTGAACCACGCGTCCCTGAATCAGCCCTCACAGCCTACATACGGTCAGATGCACAAAACACTGTACCACCTTTGGGGGTATTTCTAGTGGTATAAACAATATAGGAGTGGCTATTGCAAGCAGGATCAATGAAGCAACAAAACAAGGTTCGCTCAATTTCGTTTTTCCCACTGCCCTCATGTGGCAGTACCACATGTTACTGAGTGCATGGTGATTTTCATACTTAGACCTATTTAAAACAACACTTGGGTTAGAAATAGTCCTCCTAATCCTAGTCATCTAGTCATAGAAACACAAATATTCACTGATACATTTGAAATGCTAATGCCATTATTGGACCCATCCCTAGAAAGAAACCATATGAATTCAATTATGAAAAAAGACAAACACATTAGACAGAAGCGAAGAACAATGTAAGGCATATACGTGTTTATGCTGCCAGTACTCTTTGGAGGCTGTAGAGGAACCTTACTGTCCAACCGCTCAAATGTATGTATTGCTTTAAAAACAGTTAAAGGAATGTCACTCATCTTATTATTCCCCCCTCTTCTTCCGGCTTCTGTTGGTGAAAGAGGGTGGACCACTTCTCTTTCCTGACATAGCTGATGTGGATCCATTTTCGGCGGCTGGCAAATTTGACAGCTGTGAGTGTGGCATAGAATGCATAGTACAGTCCTTCAAACTTCGGCTCCTTCCAGTTGCACACAAAGTACTGTATCTGAACACGATTTCCTTGGAAGAGCTGTAGTGGCTGTAGCAGTGACGAATCTTGCTGTTGCTGTGATGAGTCGGTCGCTGGTGGAGCATGTCTTTTTTGAAGGGCCCAATCTAACGGGATACAAGTCTGACAGATTTGGTTAGTTCCCTAGGATACCTATCAAATTCCTTACCTACATTTTCAGCAGAGTTATGTGCATTGGTAGCTGTGCGTGTGGGTGTGAGGAGTGTATGCAGCCTGCTGCCTGTTAATAGCTCATGTGGTGTAAGATTATGATCAGAACCAGGCTGGTTTCTTAATGTGAACAAGGCGCACACCAGTTCTTGTTCAAACTATTGCATAACTTAGCAAGTATTGGTTTCATTAAAACAGTGGCTTGAGGGTGGTACATTGAGCACAGTTTGCACTTAATGGCCAATTATGAGGAGGTTATTTTTAATAACTCATTGTAAATGTAAGCCCCATTGTCGGATCTCAGAACATCACATATTCCCCATTGGGGACATACTTCACCTGCTAGAAATGTGGCTACTGACTTGGAACCAGGGTGAACACTGGGATCTTCTTGAAGCCATTGGGAGAATGGGCACACAACAACAATCAGATAAAGAAGGTTACTGTACCTGTTAACCATGTACAAGTAGTAGGTATGCAATTGTCGAAAAAAGGTCCAGAGGGGTGGGGCAATGTGGCTTCCAGGGTCCTGAGAGTGTGACCTCTGGTGTACATTTTGCATGTGACATGTGATACACCTAGATATGAAATCCTCAATGTGTTCTTGAAGGTTTTAAATGAACCACTCTTCCTGTAAATCTGCTGCAACTTACTGTTTTTTGTGTGTGCTGTGTAGCACAGCTGCTCAAGGGCAATTGTAAGCAATGCTTGGGGCATAACTTATTTCCCCAAAATATTTTGTCTCCATATTAGATCTGTGTGGGACTAAGACACTGAACATCCTCTCTTTGTCTTTGTTCGGCACACGTAATATAGCTCAGTGGCAACATGCTTGTCTTGGAAGCAAGACGACATGGAGCAACAAATGTTTGAATCCCGGGTTCGTGCTTAGAAACGTCTTTGGTATTAAGCACATTATAAATAACCAAATATAATTATTATAATAATATAATAGCTATTTTTCCTGCTGAGGAGGTTGTGCTTGTAATTTAGTAAGCTGAGCCAGGGGAAGAGCATTGTAGGGAGTTGAACTGTTTACTGATTGTTATGACAATTCAAGGAAGGGATATTTTGTGTTGTCTGGGATATCTGAGAATGTGAAGTCTTTGGCTGCTGAGTCTGCTGCGCTATTGCCATAAGCAATGGGATCTGTATTTCTTGTGGAGAGAGATAATGCATCTATCAGCCAGGACAACAATGAGGCATGTTGCACAGGTGTGCCATCTGATTTTCTGAATCATCACCAGAACCATCATGAACGGCCTGTGTGTACTGAGTGTACTGTGTACCTGACGTATACTGAGTCTGAATACATGTTTGTGGGACATCCTATGGACAATGCCAATACTCTAATAAGGGCCCCTAGTTCAGCTGCCTGCACAGAGTAACTTGATGGTAGAGGCAACTTTTCCGATAACTTGTATTCGCATGACTCGAGGCTCACCGCAACTGCTCCTGTGTGCCTTTTTCCAGTGTTCTAATCGATCATCTATGAACCTTTCCTTCTGTGACTATGTCTTCTCTAACGTGGATAGTATTACCTGTAATGTCTTCATATGTAGTGCAATCATGCACTGTGTCATCTGGAGGTACTGGTTCGGCAGTGAATGTTGCTGGATTGGCAGTCTGCCACCTGACAATGTGGATGGAGGGTTTTGGCAAAATTACCTCATACCCTGATGCTCATTGTATGGTGAGGCTGGATTTTGATTTTTCTAATATTGCAAAAACTGCATGTTCCACATATAAAGTGACTGGGCATTCCATAGTGGTGGGAGATGACTTCTGTATAGCAAAAGCAACTGCTGCCAGTGCTTGCTCAGATGGGAAATGTCCCTGCATGACTGGGTCTATGAGCTGTAAGGACAGGCATGGTATCAAGAGAAACACAAGGCCTTATTACAAGTGTGGTGGCCACGGAATGAACGGTGCCGGTAAGGGACCGGCACGTTCATTTCGGGCTGCCAATCACAATGTCTGCTTGCGGGTGCCGCGAAGGACGTCTGGTCAGACCAGACATCCTCAGCGGCACCAGCGAGCAGACCAGCATGCTAACACCGGGCCTGTCATTAACGGGCCCATTGTTAGCATCCTCCCCATTCCCATTGAGCCCTATGGGGGCTCAATGGGAATGGGGATGTACCAGGTCCCGGTCCCGAGAATGGGATTTACCAGGCCCGCCAAAGTCGGCATGGCCTGGTAATTCACTCTTTTTGGGACCCGGTACCCACTTTGGGGGTAGCCATGCCGCTAAAAGTGGCAAGGCTACCACCAAACTCGTAATGAGGCCCACAGACTCAAAAGTAAAAGTTTGAAAACCTTTATTGAATAATGTTCCAGGCTTGGTGTAATACCTAACTGGCCCTAACTGTAAAGGGAGTGTTCCCTCAACTGATGATTCTAAGGGCCTCAATGTCTGCAAGTCCAAAATAAAAATCTGTCTGTGTCTAAACCTATGCTTTCCCTCACTATTTGACTAAATCTGGTAGGAAGTCTTCTTAAAAGAATAATAGAGGTTCCAAAAAGAAATAAGAACCAAGGCTTGTTTCAGCTGGTTTTCCCACCAGGCGTAGTTCTGCCAATGTCATATAAATCAGTACAATCAAAAAGGGTTGTTTGTTAAATTGTCTCCATAGGGTCTTTGCCATATTTCCAAACAGCTTTCAAGGTCTCTATTTCCTTGGGATTCCCTTCCCCATGCTTCATATCTTCCAAGTTTCAAACATAATGCAGCACAGTTCCTCGTAGGCTTCCCAGGGTTCCCTGCCCCAAGCTTATGCCTCTCAGTTTCAAAATAAGTGTTTAACTTTATTGAGCCTGTAATGGTCCACTTCCCCAAGATTAGGCCCCTTTAATGAAACACACAAATGTTCAGCTTCCAAGAACTCTGTAGGCCTCTCAGGGTTCCCTTCCCCAAGCTCAGGCCCCTTTGATGCAACAAACAAATGTTCAGCTTCCAAAAACTCTGCATTACTCTCATGGATCCCTTCCCCAAGCTCAGACACCTTTGATGCAACACACACATTTACAGCTTATCAGAATGTGCCCTTCATTAATACCAGTTCTTTCAGGGGCAGTATTAGGTACTTTCGAAAACACCAGGCTCTTTGATCCTTCATAGTATGACCACTCTAATAAATAACCTCTCTCCTTTTCTTTTTCTTTCACAAGTCTCTTACCTTTCCTGTGTTGGGGTTTGCTGCCCCCTTTTCACAATTTCCATGCACATTTGCACCTGGTTCTCGCTCCTTTTCACTTTACTGCGCCTCTTGCACAATTCCTGCTTTGTTGGCACACTTACATCTTTCCCTTTTGGCTTTCGATTCGCTTGCACCCTCTCTTGCTTTTGGGTCGTTTGCACCCTTTCCTTGCTTTTGGGTTGCATGCACCCTTCCCTTGCTTTCTTTCACTTTACAATTCCCTTATTTTCATGTATCTATGTCTCTAGCGCCTTTCACGTTTAAAGTTCATTTTATCCTTTTACCTCTGCGCCTCTAGCGCATTGAACCTTGCTTCCTTTTCTGTCTTCTTTCCTTTCTCAACATTTGAAAAAAGTTTTCCATTTAAACTTTCTTTACTTTCATGCCTCTTGCAACAATATGTCAATACCGCTCCAACCACCAGCACACTACTGAGTTTCTCGCTTCCTTTTCTCATGAAACTCAGTTTTAAACAGAGCGATGTCAAGCGGACTTCCTCTCATTGCTTGGGTCGAGGTCAGAGTCTTACGACCTGCACCACTGACACCCTTGGGACCAGCACACATCCCAAAGGTATGAATAGTTCCATAAACTCGTCCGGCAGTTTGCAGTTGAGTACCTCACTCAGACTCCTTGGAGACATAGCTCCCTAGTTACACTGCACCCCCTCTGGCAAACACAGGTCAGCTTCTCTGCACTCTGTTATTCTCCAGGTTTCTCCTGTTCTTCCTCACTGATTCCTTCTGCTGCTTGGCTCCCGTGCTGCTGCTCACTCATACTCTTGGGCAGAACCACAGCTTTTATACTGGTGTAAAGAGTCAAGTGGAGTCAGGAGTAAATAGTTAGAATAAAGTTCCTGGCCTTGCATGACTGTATTAATGGGACCCCTCAAAGGTGTTACATGGTCGGCCTCACTTTGTATTCCTGTGTTATTTCTATGGGTAATCATCATTGCTTCTGGTCGCCTCTTCTTCATCTCAGTACTTATTGGAAGGGACAAGAACAA
The DNA here is from genome assembly GCF_040938575.1 of Ambystoma mexicanum. Classification (NCBI taxonomy): domain Eukaryota; kingdom Metazoa; phylum Chordata; class Amphibia; order Caudata; family Ambystomatidae; genus Ambystoma; species Ambystoma mexicanum. The sequence continues at coordinate 1,134,870,799 of NC_090922.1, forward strand.
TGATGGTTCTTGCAGGGCGAAGGGTAATAAGGTGGTTGAGAATGGGGAGAAGGGGAACACCCAGCTTGATTTTAATATAATTGGCACAATTCCCTTTTCTCCATATTATCCTTCTTTACATGCCATTTGGAATGGTTGGACAGATATGCATAAGAATTCCTTTGACCTAAGTCGGGGAAGGACCTGTTGATATTATAACATAACACATTCTAATTCCTCTGGTTCCTGTAATTTCCCATCCTTGTCATCCTACTATGATTGCAGTTATCTTCCTTATACAAGAGAGATAGACATGAATATCCTATGAAGCCTTTGAGGATGTCTTCCTTATCCCTGTTATCCTAATAGGATACTGCATCTCGCCTGATAGTCTCTCACATGTATTACCCTGGACTCTCGTACACAGGCGATCCTCCCTCGCTTGTCCACTCTCAGGGTTGGGATCCAAAAGCGATGCCCTCCCCTGCCCACATGAATAGAGGAATCTTGCGGCTTACCTGGGAGAATAACCTCAGCCAGGAAGACCCTCCCTCGTTAGTGCTAACTTCAAGCTACATACTTAATAACATGTTTGGTGCTATATGTATAAAGAAAAAGGACTTACTTGTCTAGATTTTCCTTCTTTTACTGGCTTCTTTTAGTTGCCATAGCCGCAATTTATGTTTACATTGTACTTTGTCCAAAGTTTTACTGATCGTGATTCTGAAATTACATGAATAGGTCTTATTTGCATGTTGCCTGGCCACAATGTAGCTGTATGCGAATCAGCATGTAGACTGACATCAAATAAGCACTTACTTCACTCATGGCGATTTATCTCATTTATGGGACTGTGTGCCTCTTTAATAATGCTCCAATTTTGAAACAAATTCTTTAGTCGAAATAGCACAGCAAGGTTATGCTGTGTGGGCTAAGGGAAAGGAAAGTAAACCAATAGCTCATCTCATCACAATTGCACTATTATATTGTGCTACGCGAGCTACAGTAACAAAAACTAAACCAATAGCTTATCCTATTGTCTCAGCTTGTGTTGCGCTGGAACGTGTCAGTTACATCGTTCATTTGCTTTTCACTCACATGTAAGTGTGGACAGGTTGTAATCATGGAGCTGCTCATGGGTATCGTTGCCGTGGATTTGATTTCTAGCAAGTCTCAAAGTCTTTCTTTTAACTCTAAGCCAGTCATGTGACTAAATTAATATGCGTTTCTGTAGGATGTTTAGTAGTGGTGGTGGCCATCTTAAATATGTTTGTAATGGACAAATCTATACCGCAAAAAACGTTTAGGGTATCTCTATATGGCACTATTCAATATCTGCTTTAGATGATTTAACGCTAATATAATTTGTATCATATTACAACTCAAATGATATCAAATTCTCCTTGTTTGCAGGTGTCTGTTCTTTACTCAGGTTAGGTGAATCCTACATTGCGTGTTCTTATTGTATAACTCACATTATTTCAAGGAGAGCTAGAGACAGCTCATACCTAGTATCTATCTCAGATACTCTGATGTTGTTGAGATTCTTTGATATCAGGATCTTTTACTATTATTATCTATTTAATGAATGCATAAATTAGTTAACTGACTCTAATAGTAATGGTGTCACTTTTGAATATGCTTACTGGACTGGGAAAATTATCTCACTACTTTATTGTAACTCATGAGGTTTTGCCAATCTTTATTTTCATTTAGCCCTCATTTGTGGCTTTTGGTTACCAACATAAGATGTAACGCTAGCCTAGACAGTTTCATCTTGTCATGGCTTTCATCGTTGCTTGGATTGATTTTCAATAGTACTGTCCATTTTAATACATCACGTTTGTGTTCAGCTGCCAAAAAATGTCCTCCCATTGGGGCTTTTAGAACTAGATTACTGATACAGCTCTTATGCTCAGTGATTTTAATTTTAATTTTTCGTTTGGTTTTGCCAATGTAGATCTTGTGACATGGGCACCAAATCGAATATATTACCCAAGTAGTATTACAATTGGATTACAATTGGTGAAGCTTCATTGTTGCCATGGTTTAGACAATGTCTACTTCACAAGTTCTGTCATTTTGTGCATAGCAACTGAAGCCTCCACAGGAACTGTGTCCCATTGGTTTGGGCAAACTGTAAGCGATATTCAATCAACAATACAGCTAAGTCAATGCCTAGTCTGGGATGCTGAGGAAAACCCTTATTGATGTATTTTTATATCCAGTTCAGTACTCTGGATGACAGCCTTGTATAACACCCCCCTCTTAGAATCCCCCTGACCCCACTGAGCCAAGAAGTAGGTTTTTTTGCAAATTAAAAGGTTTATTTGGACAATTCAACAATATATATCTATCACACTTTTATAATATATTAATATATGATAGTACACTGAGACATATGATGTGGATCCACAATGGGTAATGTTACAGTGGTACACTTGATTACTTAGGAGTAGTATAGAGGATGAGGTAGCTGAAAATGCTTTATGGTTTCAAGGAAATGCAATGAGGAATAAAATGCAGTACAGAAATACTTGATATGATTTTAGCAAAAGATAAGATAATCACTTTTTCTCTGGCAATTCACCCCCCTCCCCTAAGCAAATGGAAGGAGATGGAAAGAGGAGCACACAGTTCTCAGGAATGCAATCAAATACAATACGAAATTCAGTTCCCCCCCAGCAAGCTTAGAGGAAACAGGTAGGAGTTTGAAAAACAGGCCCAAAATGCGTTTTAAATGTGATGGCAATGGATGGGAAAATGTGCCAACTGATTTTAATTCCCTCTAGAGATTCAGGGTGAGTGGGAGATGCGTGTTGGTATTAGTTCAGGCTCACTTTAGCAATGCTCTATGAGTTATTACCAAGTTGCAAACAGATTTTAACCAAAGAAAGAATGGAGCTGCTATTTTGACAAGTGGAGAAATTGAGCCAAAATCGCAAATCGCAGTAAATTTTGCGAGTACTTGAATCGCGATTGCGGTAAAAGTATAAGGAGTAGGAAGTCCTAGATTCTAAGCTTTCAGATGAAAGTTAAATTTCGTTCCTAGCCCAAACGGTTCCAGAGATACGGACGATTAAATAAAGGTAGTTTTTCAGATTTAAAGTAAACTCAAAATGACATGTGACAGCTTGCAGCTGCAGAATTGACAGGTGACAGTTGTGCAGCTTTAAAAATGACAGATGACACGATTTCTGGGAGGCAGTTCTACTTAGGTTAAAATAGTTTGGATTAGATTATTTTAACTAAGAGATTGGTTCTGCACAGTTCTGCTAGGTACTCACAATATAAATTTGAACTAGGCCTCGTCACGGATCTGGTCAACGCGTCCGGCTGCAGTTCTGGCTGCTCGGCGGGTCAATCAGGCACTGGTTCTGCTCACAGCGATCTGGGTCAGCTCTGCTCTGCTGGTCTAGCCTCTCTGGATTCTGGATGTAACACTGCTTTCTGGGTACTGCTACAGGTTTTTGCAAAAATTCTCGGCAAAACTTCAAACAGCTCGCCAGGCTGTTGAATAGTTTGGTTAGTTTTGAGGCCTGCTGAAGAGGATTCAGCTGGTGGATTCAGGCCTCTCTGCTACAAATTCTGGAGTTAATTTCTGCTACAGGTTCTGGAGATTGATGGATTTGAAGTCTGGATCTCTGGATGTGAAGTAGTCGGTCAGCATGCTCCGCAGCAAATGGAATTTAATGTCTCTACCTGTCCCAGCAGTCTCCTTTATGTGTTTTGAAAATGGGTGTGTGCCTGGTCATAACTAAACCTGCCCCTCTCACTTATCATTGGCCAATTCCTCCTCTCTCCCTTGATTGGGGGAAGGAAATGTGAGTCAGAGTGATGCTGTAGGTTTTATGGTCAGAGGAACCTCCCCTTGTCAGATTGCACACAAATCTATTTCTGACCCAAATACACATTTATCTATGTACCATTTTTCTAATATTATAGGTCCACTTAACATATTTTCTGTAGCACCAAACCATCCAATCCCTGTCTTTGTACGATGTCGTGTCCACTGATGACAGAATCCTCCCCTTTTCATCCAGATAACAACCTCTAAACCTTTCCAGATTTCACACAAATGTGCACCAGGGATATGGGTTACAGACGATAAAGTGTCAGATTTTTAACATGAATACATTTGGAGTGACAACCTTTTTTCCGCTACTATCCCCAGGAACATACCCCAGGGTCCTAACACCTCTTAAAATGTTCACAGAAAAATCACAAAAATAATGATATTACTTATATAATTCTGACAAGTCCGTACTATGAATTATCCATCTTTTTTTAATTTATGCCCTGGTCAAAAAGGGGTGTGGCTTCCCACATCACATGGTGGAATAACTGGTTTATCCACTTCCCCCAAGCTCAGCTGGCTTGCAGAGGCACTGCCCCTCCCAGTTTCCCCTAGGAGGAAGCCACTTTATGCCCCCCCAATATAGCATTTGCCTGAGTCCAGGACAGGCCTTTGTTCAAATCCCTGTAGTCCCCAGCTGCCACTCCCCTTTCAATCAACAGGGCCATGTGACCTCAGGATGCAGCCAGGCCTGGCAGCCAGGCCTGGGAACACAGCTGTTGATCCAGTTTCAACTCCTGTCGGGGGTAGTTGTCAGGCAGAATTCAGTTTCATTAAGCCAGGTTTCAGCTAAATGTCACTTGTTGTTCCCAGTTTTCTACATTCAAATCAAACTGACAATTTTTACATATACATTAAATAATTACTTCCTTCACGTCATTTCAGAATATAGTTTTACATTGTATCCACCTCTTAGTAAGTCTTTCCTTGGCCTGGTTTTGTTTCATTTGTTCAGTTTTACACAAAAGTCTGGTGGTTTTAAAACGCCGGCTTTCTGATAGTGGTGAGTACTGGTAATGCAACCATTTTTGGGAGTAAGAAAATGAATTCCCCACAGTTCTGAGTTGCTTTTTGGCAATCAGCATTGCCATTCCCAATGGTTTCAGGCTACTGTGTGTGTAGCCCAATGGTGGTTTTAGGCAGTGCCCTCCTGTGCTCACAACATAGGCAAAAATGGGTGGCAGCCTATTCTTCATGTTTTCCCTGTGCACTCTCTGGGGAGTTCTGGCCATCGTGATGTTTTCCATGCCAGTACTGCACGGTTTTATGGTAGGGCTTGGATGCATGGGTAAAAGCATCCCACTAGCCCACATCGTTCTTTTAGGGTGATTTGAGTGTTAGACTGTTCATAAAGGTCATAAAGGTAATTACATGTAAGTAATTCTTTTAAGTTGTTAAACCTTTTGCATGCGCATCTCAGATGTTTGATCGTGTTTTTGCCTTTGCCTGTTTTTCAAAATGATTCTTTTGATCTGGTCTGACAAAGGGTTATAAGTGCTTACATACATGATGTCATCATTCATTAAATTCTCTTTCTACATTCAAGCATTGCTTCTGGGTTATTGTTTGAAGCTCTTTTAAAGGCTTTATTTATCATTTTCTTGTAATACTCTCTTTCCTTTAAATTAGAACTCAAAGATACAGCTTATTTTTCAACTGTGTTTTATTGGTACTGTTGCGTTTTAAATGCTGAAACAGCCTAAAGGGAAGATTTTCTCTTGTATGCTTGAATGAAAGCTGGAAAAGGCTAAAGGAGAGTTCTTGTTTGTTTCTTTGTGAACAAGTTTAACATTCAGTGTCTTGTTAGTCTGGTCTGTGGAAACAGTAATGTCACAAAAAATGATTTTGCAATCACTTTGATTGCCTGTGAATTTTAAATAGGGCTTCTTTTCATTCAACCAAGAAAAAAACTTTGTACATATCGATTTCAAATGACAAGAACATCATCGTTGTAATGTCTCCATAACTTTAAATGGTTTTTGCACAGTTTGTTGTGTGATAGAATCATACTCCCTCCTGCCCTCCTCCTTCTCTCCCATAGCACCTAAGGAGGTCACCAAGACCGTTTGCTCTATGAAAGTCTCCTCTAAACAGGTGCGTTCCTGCTCCTCTAGAACTATCAAAGAATACAATGCCGCCCTCTGCAATCACTCCTTTGCCACTGTCTCCTTCCCATCACATCTTAAGAACTCCCTTGTGCATCCCCTCCTAAAAAAGCCACCTCAAAACCCTTCCTATCTGGCAAACTACCACCCTATCTCAACTACCCGTCTCTTGAGCATACTTTTGGAGAAGCTGGTCATCTCCCAACTCATCTGTCACACCAAATCTGTTGGCTGTCTTCCTGACCACCAGTCTGGGCATGGAAAGTGCTCTACAGAACACCTGTGAAGACTTTCTCTCAAACCTTGACTCCAACTCTCCCTCTGTTCTTATCGTCCTTGATCTGTCCTCTGCCTTCGACACGGTCAGTCATGCCACCCTCCTTAACCGACTCCATGATACTCTGGGCATCACAGACTTGGCACTGACTTGGCTGACCCCCTCCATTTTAAATGGAGCCTTTTCTCTCCTCTTCCTCACTATCTGTCTGCAGCGACCCTCAGGGCTCTATCCTATTGCCGGTGGCTTTTTTAATATTTAATTTGCTCTGCTCACCCACCTGATCTCCACCTTCTCTCCTCACTTCCAGTGTTATGCAGATGACACTCAGCTCTCCTTTAAGCTGCCCTCCTCCACCTCCTCTCCTTTCTCAGTCATTCTCAATTGTCTGACTGATATTCAGGCATGGTGTGCTGCTAACGATCTCTGTCTTAATGCCAGTAGTACTGAAATTCTTCTCATTGGTACTTGATCCCCTCCCTCTCCGCTAGAATCTGCCCCCCCCCTCCTTGGACGCCCTCCCCTCACCCTACTGTGTTGCAAAAAACCTGGGGGTCATCTTCAACTACTCCCTCTCCTTCTCACCTCATATTGCTGACCTTGCAAAGACGGCTCACTTTCAGCTTCACCTACTCAGGGGCATTCTCCCTTTCCTCACCTTTTGCCGAATCTCAATGTCTCTAGAGCTCAGGGTGGGCCCAGGCGGGACTACTGTAACATCCTCTCCCTTAATCTACCGCTTTCCTCCCTTCGCCCTCTTCAACTAATCCAGAATAGGACTGCAGAATGTATCCTTGGCCTCAAGCACAGGGACCGCATCTCTTCAGCCCAAAAAACTCACCATTGGCTCCCGGTGAATTCAATGGATTACATTCAAACCACTCTGCATCATTCACAAGGCTTTCTGTGGCCTGAGGCCATGCTACATTCATCTTTCTCTCACTAAATTCCTCCCAGCTAGCGTCCTTTGGACCTCTAGCTCTAACTCTCTGCAGGTCAGATGTTTCTCCAAGCAACAAGTGGGTGATAGATCTCTTTCTTTGGCAGGAGCCTACCTCTGGAATGGCTTCCCTGCCCCTCTCAGACTTGATCCAGATCTCCTTAAATTCCGGCAGCTTCTGAAGACCTTCCTCTTCTCCTCTTTATTATCTGTCACCCTTCCTTGCTAATGTCCCCCAGCTGATATGACTGGCTGCATGGTCCCTTATGAGTCCTTGAAGGTCCAGGCCTCCCCTCGACCCATCTGCCACCGCACCCTGCACTAGCCTACGGGCACCCCTTCTGGAACAGACTACTGAGTCTGGTTCACACCATCCGCCACGCACTATCTGACCCCCACCCCACCCCATACCCCATAGCACTTGCCCTCCAGGCCTCACCTAGCACTTGCCCCTATGCTCCCTTTTGCACTTACCGAGCCCTTGCCGCCATTATAAAAATAAAAAAAAACAGTGGAGTGAAGATCGATAGGAACGTGAAACTCCGACAGAACTACAACAATAGGAATGTGATATACAACTATGACTGCAAAGTGAGAGAGGACATCTATTAGTGGGACAAGGACCAAGACTGATAGGAATGTGGGATGTAATCATAATCGATAAGGTACTGCATTATCCATCCATATGCTGCCATAATATACAAAATACAACAACACATGCCTACTGCTATGTTTCTGCCGGTTAATAATTAATGTGCTTGGTTTAATCTCATGAAAGGTACAGCAACACATGTGCAGTTGCTGCCATTTTATGCCAGGTGCAACCCCAAATATTTTAACAATGTGAACCAGTGCTAGTGGATTATTTTTATGTCTGATGTAGTCACTGTATTTAAGGTGGAGCCTTGCCTGTTGAGTTGTTGCCATCAGATGAGCAGCACAGCTGCAAAAGTCTCAGCAAAGGCATTGAATGGTGGTTCATACATCACATGCATGTTATTGTCTCAGTACATACGTTACAGTCCTGAAAGTGTAAGTGTGGCCTCCGAATTCCAAGTGCATCCTCAAATGCACTAGTACTGACATTGTATGCTGTTTGATGTGCAACATGCACCTTAGGGTTTCCTGATGTAACAAACAGCCCCCAATTTGCAGCGGATGTCATCACATTTCAAAAGCTGCCTCACATGCTTCAATAATACCAATTCAATAATGACAGTGCATACGTCTGATAGAGACACAGCCTATTAAGCTCCTCAGAACTACCAGCCATCTCACACCCAGCTCCTCTGACATGTGCTTCTGCACATCATGTTGCTACCCGCTAACCCTACCAGGGTACATCCTTTCCAATTGCCTGCAGAGACTGTCAGGGTAGCAAGAATATCCTTCCCTTTGCCCTCCCCTACTACAGCTGTGGAAAATGCTCAGTGTGCCACCTAAACCAAGACCAGAAAGAGATAACCTTGAAAGGCATCACATGAGAATACAAAGCTTTCTCTAACTGCCTCACCAAATGGAGTATTTACTTTCTCAAATGCCCATGCAACCTGTACTATATAGGCAAAAGTAAGCGAGAAATTCGACAAAGGATTTGTGAGCATAGGCCTTGCTTAAAAAACAAAATAGAGGACAAACCAATGCTGACCCATTTTGTTAAAAACCAACACAAACACACAGAACTGAAATGGTGTGTAATTCAAACCGTTGAAGCAAAGGCGAGAGGGGGTGATAGAGACCTAGCACTAAGGAAGCTTGAACAGAAATGGATACACTGGTTAGACACAGTGAAAAATGGTTTAAATGTCGCCATAGAGTGGAATTTGTTTTTCTGAATGTTTTTCTGAATGTTCCATGTCTGCCAAACACCCATGTAATATTTGATGCCCCTGTAGGACAATCCCACTTAGGTGTGCTATTAGCCACAGGATGCAACCAAACATATATTTTTCACAAACACTCTATGTGGATGCCAAATATCAATGTGACATTTAATGTCCTTTTACGACAACCCTGTGTACTGTAGCGAGGTGCTACAGGATGTAACCGCTCTTTGTTACCTCACTGGCAACACATAGTAAACAACAATGTGAAAGTGGCTAAATGATATACTTTTCTGTATGTAAAATACAACAACTGCTTGGAAAAAATGTAATGGCGTGCAACCTTGTGTATATAAAGTAAAAATGAGCGTGTGCAATTTAAATGCAACAGCAGTATACTACACACCATGCCACTCACATTAGGAACATTTAGCATAGCAAGCTCTTACAACACATCGATAAACGCATCAAGACACTACTCCCCGAGGAGAGCTAGGCAGCACACTGTTCACTTGCGCATGCGCGCCCGTATTCAGGATGCGCACACACAAGTGACGTGAGCTGATAGAGCTCATACGCATGCGCGTAACAGAAGACGCCGCTAACGACTCAGCGAGCTGCAGTTACAAGATGCCGAGACAAGTAAGTACAGACATTTTAGAGCGTCCACCGCCTGCCTAGAATTTTAGACCCTTCACGGCTTGAGAGAGCACTTTTTGTTTAGCTAACATGGGTTCCGCAATGTTAAGCACCTAGATAGAATCAAATATGTGTAAATCTACTTAAACACCTGCGGGGTAGACACGCAGTAGACACGATGCCCATGCATGAAACACGAGTTTTGAAAAAAAGTGGCACATTTATAGTGCAAGTCACCATCATAGCCGCGCAGCTTTTTGATACAGGTGACACATAAGCGCAGCGTAGAGCTTTATCACAAGCTATATATCTATCTACTTTACAGCCATTGAGCTGACTGATACATCCTAGATGCACAGGATTCTACATATCCAGCGCACTGAAGGCACCATGAGCAAAGTACTCTAACCAGTGCCAACGCTTACCTGTCACACCAAATCACCAAGGCACAGGTAGGACAAATGTCCAGCACACCGTTACAGGATCCTTTTCCTGTAGAGATACATCTGCCTCTTATTGCGAATTGTATCCGCTTACTTTTTAGGTGTCCTAATCAAGTGATATCTCAAGTCTACCAAATTTGTCCTGAAGATGGCACCAGCAACACCATTAGCAACTGAGTGCCAGAACCACCATTGTTGTGTCGACTAGACAGATGTGAAGTTAACCGACCACATTCTAAGTCACTTTCTCTTACTAACCCACACTACAAAACAGTGAATGTAAAGAACCAATGTATGTGGTTTCAGGCAAACAAAAGGACTTTGTCAATAGCTGTGTGAGCTATATTTTAAACCAAAATGTTCAAATAAATGTAAATTGTATCGCATACATTTTGGGTGTTCTCATATGACTAACCAACAGAGATCTGTGAAAAATGCGTGCTGGATCCATAACCGGCCAGTGTGATACAGGTGGGGTAGCCTAAGTTCCTCCTTTTCTCTAACTGTTAACCCCTCATGACTTATGCTCCCCTGATCAAAAAAGAGGGACACTCTACCCCTTGATTTCATAAACGTCTTAGGACAACCGTACGGTTGGTGGGTTCCAATAACGCAAACTAATAACTAATGGAAAATGTCAACGTTGTGTCATTTTCCGACGATCAATATCATTCATTCTTAGATAAACCATCACTACTAGGACAGACACCGCCCACAGAGGCAGAGGCAACAAATACCTCCACAACAGAACTGGGCATACTTCTACAAAAAAAGAAGTAACATTTTCAATCAGTCACGTCGCACACACATCTCTACTTTTAGGAAAAGTCTCCACTGGCTATCTGTTAAACACCGCATAACGCATAAGATGCTTACTACGACCCATAAATGCCTCAGTCGTAGCAGCCCAACCTATCTGTCATCCCGTATAGGCATCAAACCCAACGTGAGGAACCTTCGCCCTTCTTCGGCGGTCACTCTCAATTATCTCAAATTCAAGACAGCCAAATTTGGAGGCACTACACTGGATGCTCAGGGTCCCCTTTTGTGGAACACACTTCCAGCAGGTATACGGCAGATCCAGAGCTATACCGCATTCAAACGTGCCGTCAAGACACTTATTCAACTTGGAATAATTTCCTGACCCATTTCTCCTTCTTCTCTTTTCTTGTTTGTCCTCGTCTTGTTCTTGTTCTATGTGTGCCCTGAGGCCCACGGGCATGTTGGCGTGTTACAAAAATTAAAATAAATAAATAAATATAGATAAGAAGCTAATATGTACAGAATAACCAACAAAGATCGATTAAAAACATGTGCTGGATCCATAACCGGCCAGTGTGATACAGGTGGGGTAGCCTAAATTCCTCCTTTTCTCTAACTGTTAACCCCTCATGACTTAGGCTCCCCTGATAAAAAAAGAGGGACACTCTACCCCTTGATTTCATAAACAGTGTTCAGAACATGCAGCAGAGAGTGTCAGAAGGCTGGTATTTTTTTTCAAATTTGGCCATTTAATGCTGTTTTGTTTCAAAATAGAAATTGCTACCTCTCGTCCAGTTTGGCCAGATCAGACTGTGTCATCAAAAGAATCTTCCTAGTTCGACGCTGAGCAGATGGGATGTGGTACTTGTCCTGGAGATGACCTCAGCGGGATGCCACCAGGAGTGTCAGGGGGGAGGTGGATGTTTGCAGAGGCTACTGGAAAGCTGGTTACATTTCAGTTTTTTTTTATAGTGAGGTCCATGCATACTCAGACCCTTTTCATGTCCCTTGCTTAAACACTTCTTGCAAACAGATTGTTGTAAGAAATGGGTAGCAGCATACTGTCCTCTGATCTGTAAGCGGATTCAATTCAACACTACAGCTAAGTCAATGGCTAGTCTGGGATGCTGAGGGAAACCCTTATTGATATATGTTTATGTCCAGTTTGTTTACTCTGGATGACAACCCTTATATAACGCCCCTCTCTTAGAATCCCCCTGACCTCACTGAGCCAAGAAGTAGGTTTGTTTTGCAAATTAAAAGGTTTATTTGAAAGTTAAAAAAAAAAATATATATATATATACACACTTTTATAATAAATTAATGTTTGATAGCACACTTGTGAAGATGATAGTGATCAACAATGGATAATGCTACAGTGTTACACTCTTTTTGATGGCGTAGAAGTGATATAGAGAGGATAAAGTAGCAGAGAATGCTTTTTTGGCTTCAAGGACAATACAATGATGAATGAAAATGTAGTACAGAAAATAAACTTGATGTGACTTCAACAAAAGACAATGAAATCACTTTTCTTTGACAATTCACCCCCCTCTTTATGCAATGTAAAGAGATAGAAGGAAAGCACACAGTTCTCAGGAATGCAATCACATATAATTCAGTTCCCCCTAGTAAGCTTAGAGGAAAACAGGTAGAAGTTTTAAACACAGGCAAAATCCTTTTAAATGTGGTGGCAATGAAGTGATAAATATACTCAAATTGCTTTTAATTTCCTATAGGAGGTTCAGGATGAGTGAGAGATACTTTAAATTAATTCAGGATCACTTTAGCAATGCTCTATGAATGATTGTCAGGTTGCACACGAATTTCAGCAAGGAAAGCAAGGACAAATATTTTTACACGTGGCTGAAATTAAGCAAAATGTCAAATCGCCGCAATTTAGTCACGTGCGTCGAGCACAATTACGGAGACACTCTAAAGAGTAGGAAGTCGCTACTAGGTTCTCTGGAAAGCCTAGAATATTAGCCTTAAGATAAAAGTTAAATCTCATTCCTAGCACAAACGGTTCCGGAGATATGGCCGATTTAGTAAAGGTAGTTTTTCAGATTTTAAATTTTAAAGCTCAGAATGACAGATGACAGTTTTCAGTTTTAAAGATGACAGAATGATACGATTCTAGGAGGCAGTTCTAATAGGCTAAAATAGTTTGGATTAGATTATTTTAAACTAAGAGATTGGTTTTGGCACAGTGGTAGCTGGGTTTTGGACAGGAATGCGACTTCGTCACCGATCGGGTCAGGATTGGCTGGACTTCTGCTAGCGGTTCTTCACAGTGATCTGGTCTCTGGGTCTCCGGTTCTGTTATCAGTTCTGCTAGCGTTTCTGGATACAGCGGTCTCTGGTTCTGCAGGTCTGGATCAAGTGGATTCTTAGCAAGCAGCAAACCGCACAGCACGGCGGTTGAATAGTTTGCAAATGATTTTTGAGGCCTGCTGAAGAGAACTCAGCTCGTGGGTTAGCCACTCTACTACAAGTTCTGAAGTAAGGTTCTGGATCCCTGGAGTTCTGGATTTGAAGTCTGGAGTCTCCCGGCAAAGCGTCCTGCAAGAAAGTGGAAAGTGAAGGTCCCTACCTGGGTTCCAGTGGCTCTTTTTATGTGTTTAGAAAGTGGGTGGGTCGGCTCATTCTGCATGCCCAACCCTCTCAACTTATCATTGGCCAGTTCCTCCTCTCTCCCTTGATTGGGGGAAAGAAATGCGGTGTCAAAGTTATGCTGTAGGTTTTATGGTCAGAGGAACCTTCCCTTGTCAAATTGCACACAAATCTATTTCTGACCCAAATACATATTTATATATGTACCATTTTTCTAATATTATAGGTCCAGTTAACATATTTTCTGTAGCACCAAACCATCCGATCCCTGTCTTTGTACGATGTTGTGTCCACTTATGACAGAATTCTCCCCTTTTCATCCAGATAAGGACCTCTAAACCTTTCCAGATTTTACACAAATGTGCACTAGGGATATGGGTTTCAGATGATAAAGTGTCAAATTTTTAACATGCATACATTTGGAGTAACAACCTTTTTTCCGCTACTATCCCCAAGAACATCCCACAGGGTCCTAACACCTTGTAAAATGTGCACAGAAAAATCACAAAAATAATGATATTACTTATATAATTCTGACAAGTCCGTACTATGAATTATCCATCTTTTTTTAAATTATGCCCTGGTCAAAAAGGGGTGTGGCTTCCCACATCACATGGTGGAATAACTGGTTTATCCACTTCCACCAAGCTCAGCTGGCTTGCAGAGGCACTGCCCCTCCCAGTTTCCCCTAGGAGGAAGCCACTTTATGCCCCCCCCAATATAGCATTTGCCTGAGCCACAGACAGTGCTTTGTTTAGTTTCCTGTAGTCCCCAGGTGCCATTCCCCTAATTCAATCAGAGAGGTGTCATCTCCTTTTGGCAGGGCAGCAGAATGCAGCCAGGCCTGGGAAGAGTGGCTGAGAAGGTTTCACTCCTGTCGGGGGTAGTTGCCGGGCAGAATTCACTCTCTTCAAGCCAGGCTTCAGTTAAATATCACTTTAGATCCCAGTTTTCTACATTCAAATCAAACTGACAATTTTTGCACATGCAGCTAGAATGCTGATTCTAAGTTCAAAACTATGACATTTAACAGTTGCAACCTATGTTACACTCAAAAGTAGGTCGCTCATTTATTTTGAACATTTCGATTTTAGTGGTTTTAAATCCAATTTCAGTTAAGCTGCTGACATCCACAGCTCAGCCAGTTTTGTTATCAACATTGTTTTGGGCTCTTTCTCTTTACAGATTTAGTATGCACGCAAGAATACATTCTGCCAAATGTCTGCTGGTCTTCATTGAGATTTTTGAATATCTTGTGATGTTTCAAATAGGCATTTTGAGCTTGCATTCAGGGAAACAAAGGTGATTTTGAAAGCGCTTTTTTAGCCAACCGGCACTGCTGTTTTTCCTTTGGCACACATTTCACTCATGGCACTCCTGGCCCATCATGCTTGCACTGGTGGGTGGCAGGTCAGGGGACCACTTTGCTGTGCGCAAAACTGCACGGTTCTCTAGGTTTCTGGCGCAAATGTGGGCTTTTCCGCCCTCTTGGATTTCCTAAGCCCAGAGCACCAAATGTTGCAGCATAATAATCCAAACGTGGGTCAGGACACCCAACAGATCTACTTGCAGATCACGCTATTACACATATTATTTTGTTTTCTTTATGATGTCATTGGCCTCACAACAGGGTGCTGCATTTCCAAGGGGCATTTTATTCTATCAAGAAGGTAAGGGGTGGGGTAGTGTAGCCAAAGTGAGGTCTGTGCAATTTATGGAAACTTCTGCCATCTTGTTTCTTTCTGCATCTCTTTGCTGTCCTATTACTTCTTGTAGCACAAAGCACTTTGGGTGTCATGTCAGAAGGACAAAGTCCACTCATTTCAAGAGTAGGGATTGGACCCCTAAGCAGGCTAACTGTAGTCCAATCACCTGTGTATGTTTACCCTTAAAAGAAGGGGTCTCACACCACTTCTCGGAATCCTCTTTGGACTCCAATTCTGAGAGAAGATCTCGGTGTACCCTTCTGAGAGCGCAGCTCTTTGCAGAGTCCTCCAGTTGAGGTGAAGGGATGACCCCTGCTGCAGGATCAAAACCGCATCTCTGCCAACCACCCAGTAGCCATGGAAATCACCATGTTGCAGGACCCCTGTAGGTGTCTGCCAGGCTGAGAAGGCACTAACCCCGGCCCTTGAGACTCTGGAGTGGGACTCACAGCACCTACAAATCAGAGATTCCTGTTTTCAACATCGACGTGCTGCAAGTTGTGACCCGAGCGTTTTCAACACTGAGCTAACTATCAGGACACTTAGACCCTTCCATTGGCGTTGATTATTCTTTGAACCACTCCTTGGCTGTTAAACTCAATTAGCTGCCACACCCACCAGCTCAAGCTTGTCATTGTCTCGGCATGATATGATATGATATGATATGGCATTTATAACACCCCTATACACAAGTGTTTCAAGGCGTGACGAGGCAAAGGAGGGGAAACAGAGGGAAGAGAGAAAGCGATCCTACTGGGCCAGGTGACATTGAGATTGTGCAAGTGCGTTGGAATGGAGTAAGGGGAAAAGTGCATGGGATGAACAGTCAATTAATTAGGATAATAAATAGAATAAATAGGATAAGAAGTGCAGCCAGCTGGTGGCAAATGCACGAGTAAGTGCAGACATCAGCTGTCAAGTGCTAGTAGGGGCTGTAGGGATACAGAAACAGTCCCCGAGTGCAAGAGTTGCCATGGGGGCAGTGCAGGTGTGCAACTGGCAGGGGGGGGGCTGGGCCCGAGATCATAGGGTAGCCAGGTGAACCAACTAAGTACCGCTCCTTTGCATTGCTTGAGTCTCTGTCCAAAGCACCAGCTTCATCATTGCCACTCCTGTAAATCGATAAAACTGACCCTGGTGCCTCCTGAACCATGTCGTCCAAGTCCTGCATAGAATCAACTCACCTGAGCATCCTGCCGCTGCTTGATTACCGCTGCTCCTCGACCGCTGAAATGAACCAGGTGACCAACCGATTTGCACATCTCAAGTAAATTATTCAAGACAGCAGCTGCCTGACCTTCCACCCCGATTCAACACAAGCTTGCCGCTGGACCACTGCGACTGTTGCATTTTCGAACTGAAGAAAACCTACGATCCATGATGACTAGACTGGTCCGAAACCATTGAGCCACAAATACTTTGCACCCCAGTTCATCTTTGGGCCCTAGAAACTGGTTAGGTTATGTTAATCCCATTTGCAACAACAATAATACATGTTTTGAAAACCTTCATCATCATTTCACCCATCATGCTGTTCAGAAATCTCTATGTTGTTCTTATGTACAGTAATATGTTTCAGAATTAGTTTTTAAAAAGAACAACACACTGTGTGGTGTAGTCTTTATAAGAAAACATTTTTAAACTATTAAAATAATGATTTAGCACATTTTTCTTTTCAACTTTCTTATGGAGTTTTTGCTAAAAACGTAAAGCTACCTTAATGTATTTCTAGCAAATAGTACATATGAGAAAATGAAATCCCGGTAATAAATATAAAAAAGCCAGGGTTTCTACACCCTTGCAAGATGGCAATCCCCACAGGCTGAATAAGGAGAAACAGGGAAAATATGTCAGTGGGAGAAGTGTTTCTCCATATTACTTTCTGTGGGCTTTTCTTAATTTCCTGTCCCCTCCACTTCCTGTAAAACAAGGCACTCCGGGTTTGACCTCAGCAGACACAAGGTCATTCTCACAGGCATGATGATTGCACTACTTAAATCCAGCAATACCTTGTGGCCCTTTGCCTATATAAGAGGGTGTATCCCATTAATTCTTTGATTATCTTTTGGACTATCCAGGACATTCATACATTTGGACCTCTTTTCGGAAAGTTTGAGCTTTCTTAACCCCTCAGACATTTAGGTGTTAAAGGTTTGCTCCAAAAGAAAGTCAAACTCTTCTTCATATCCACTCAGTGCACTTCAGTGTGAGTCATGCTGTGGACCAGAAACTGCCACTCTCCACCAAGCATCCCTAGGTTGGGATAGCAGTACCTGAAAGGACTCACAATGGCCTGCAGCTTCTGCAGTGGGTCCCACAGCATCTGGAGAGCCAGCACAGCCAGTATCTGTATACTACTGAACTGACCCTGTCAAACTGCATTCAAACCATACTCACTGCACTCAGACCAGTTGGAACCACTAGTTATGCTTATTGGCACTCGACTGAACTTCAAACCATCACTGCTTTGAATCCTTCACACCGCCAGCTGCCGAAACAACCCAGACCAAGCACAGCATGTCACCTGTTTGGCTTGAGCTACCAGCTCACCACTTCAGACAAACTCAAATCACTGCTGCTTCAGACCCTGCATACGGTCACCAATGTAACCACATTTAACCGAAGGACCTCAACTCGAATGGGTGGAGCATTGCATAACTCATCGACCTAACCCAGTGGCTATAAATGCCTCAAATCAACCCAACATTCGATCCGGCCCTTGTGTGTTATCTGAACTGCACAGTCTGAACGCTGCCTTCGAACTGCACCGAGCTCCCCCTTCTAGATACCAACTCACCACTTCAACCAGTATGGCTCTTCACACCTGAACCTGTTCTGAATCAAACATCAGTAGAGCTTGAAGCCATGTTTGATGCTGTTGAACCGCTGAACACTTGAACAAGGTATTTTAGGGACCGTGTCCAACTGGGACCGTAGAGACTAATCAGCCTCCATTTTTACACCTTTTACATGCCGAAGCACATCCTTTTCGAGAATTCTGGCACGTTAATGTCCATGTCCTTGTTGCTAAATATCCAGATTGCTGGCATTTCTTACATTCTGCATTTCTCTTCATTGCAAGGACGGTTTTTATATAGGGTTTTTAATAGGTATTTGAGCAATTGACTTGTAAAGGTTCTGAATATTTATCGATCTTCGATTAGACATTCTTTCATTTTGGAACTTTTTTTCCAGTAACCCAAACAGCAAACTTTTTTACTTTGCTGTTTGGGTTACTACTGGATCACATTCACACCCCTTCTGAAAGTATAGCCTTCCCTCTGCACACATTACCACAAAAAGCAAAGGGGACATATCTCTTAGCTGGGCCTGTTTTCCCTTCGTAGTTGGGATCACTGTTCATTGTAGAAGTGTGGGGGCTGAGTTGGTGAATACATTTTCATGTCTAGTATCAAAAACCTTATATTTCTTCACTTGGAGTCCCCTGTTTAATATTATTTTATTAACTTCATGAAAATGCCCTTTTTTGGAACTGTTATAATTTACTTTTCACTGTTACTTAATGCTGCAGTCTTTATTAAACTTGAGCAATTTGCTTCCAGGGACATCATGAGAGGGTCCCCCCGTTGGCTAGCCCTGGCACTGCCTAACGGGGCCCTGGTTCAGCGGTTAAAAGGACAGTGTCAGGAAAATGAAGAACAGCATTTACTTTCTGCATGTATGCATGCATGTAGGCCATTATGACAGGCCTGTGTGAACTTAAAGTTGCTTCCTCTTCCTATTTAAATTGGGCACAGGATTGTCCTCCAGCTCCCACCCTGCCCACACACACAGACACCAAGCTGGAGACCCACATTGAAGCAAAGAGCCTTGCACTCCATTTAAATAGGCGTATCGTCATCAGGCTGCCTGAAAGCACAGCCACCCCCCACAGTCTGCCCCCGGGATAAGGCCATCGCCTGTCTGTGCCCATATTCAGCAGGCCACTTCTCTTGCAGCTCCCACCTAGTTCATACACATAGACACACGGCTGGAGACCCAACTAGAAGCAAAGGAGCTTTCGCTCCATTTAAAGATGGCTGCTGCAGCATGTCACCCAAACGCTCACCAGCACCAGAAGAAGAGCTGGAAGCAACCATCAGCGCTCCAGCTCACGCACAAGCCAAGCCATCCATGATTTACAATTGCCTGTTTCACGGCAAAACAAGAAACATGAAATGTACCGGCAGATCCCCAGAGCATGGAAGATGGCCACACACCCATCTCGGATCTCCCACCAAATATGTCAAACCCTTGAACTATCTACATCCCAAATTAGTTCCAGCGCAATTCCTGAGACCAACCCCTGCTACCCTGACTGCCTATCAAAGCCATCAACTCATCTTCCCAGCATCACATCAACAAGGGATTTTGATCTTCCCCTCCATTCGCAGGTAAGTGCACTGATGCCTTAGCGAGCCATTGCGTGTGCCACTAGCTAATTCCCACCACCACCAATACCCCACCTCCTCCACCCACTAATTTCTACGCAACTCTTCTCCCCATTCCCCCAACCGCACACAAACAACTTGTCCCATTCAAACCCAGCCAATCTCTACCCACCTTGATGTATCCTACCCCAAATTCCACACTGCTCCCCCCGTTGCTGCAATGATAGCTGCCAACAAACCACCCTCCCTCTGCATACAGCCCACTTTCTCCGGAAGCATCTGCCACACTTCTCCACCATACTACTGTCTCTATTCCTAGCCGCACTCCCACATCTCAAAATCCTGCACCCTACCATGAAACACTGCCTCCCAGTCCCACCACAAGCAATACCCAAGACCAACCAATCCACCAGCACAACCAAACAACAGCTAAATAAAACCACATGTCTAAATTAAGCTAAAACCTGCCTCACTCAACGCATCTTGCAGCCACCTCTCCCACATGTCTCCCTCCATCAACCCACATCAGGAATAGATTCCTTCGCCTAAGATGACTCATAGCAAACCCTACCAACAACAATGCTGTACTCTCCCAAAATCCCATGTCTCTCAACCAAAATCTCACACCATCCTATACCAAACCCTCCTCCCCACTACCCCAACTCAAAGGTTCTCTAATCAACACCAGATCCCTACCAGCTCATGCCTCAGATATCCTGGCCCTTATCACATTCAATCACCTTGACACACTCGCCATCACCGAAACCTGGCTCCACCGAGCTGCTGGGCCAGCCCTATCTATCGCAATACCCCAAGGGTACTCCATCCTCCACTGCAATAGAACTATCAACACATCAACACAAGTGGTGGAGTTGCCTTGATCTACAAATAATATCTCTCCATTAGAACCTTCAACTCCAGCCCCGACCAAACTGGGAATTACTCTGTGCCAAACTCTCATTAATACCCACCAACACCATGGCCCTCATTACAACCTTGGCGGAGAACCATGGTGCTATTAGCACCATGGTCCATGCCGCTAAGGTTGCAATTCCGCCATGGTGGTTGGCGGACTTACCGCCCCATTCCGACCTTGGCGGGGCGGTAAGTCCCCAATCCCCATTTACCCTTCCCCATTCCCATTTTTGCCCCATAGGGCATAATGGGAGTGGGGAAGGCGTTAATTACGCCACCGTAATTTACGGTGGCGTAATTAACTCCATGGTCCCTTAGCGCCATGGATTTTAACACCTGCTAAAAGCAGGTGTTAAATCCGCCATGGCGCTAAGGGACCTCGTACTCAGGCGGTAAGGGTCGGCACTGTTTACGCTGGCGTAAACCCCTTACCGCCTGGGTCGTAATGAGGCCCCATAACATTACACCTCATCTATCGGTCACCAGGCACCCCCTCATCTTTTGAAAAAGATCTTAATTTATTTAATTTGATAATTATTGGGTTTTAATAAAGTGCCTATAAAGCAACAGGTGTTTCAAGGTGCTACAAGACAAAACATGGGAGAGGAACAGGGATAAAAGAAATCAATAATGGACCTACTAGGCGTTGTGTCATTCAGATCATGCAAGTGTACTAACAAGAAGTGCAAGGGAGGGTGGAGTGGGGAGGGTCAGGGAGTGCTGGTCAGAGAGGAAAGCTATAGTGCTAGGGTGGCAAGGGAAGTGCAGCGCAGGGTGGAGAGCTAGCGAGAGCTGGAAGGGAGGAGGGGGAAGAAAGCCACAGTGGCTAGGCAAGTGCTAAGAGGGCTGAGTGGGGGCTGAGTGGCAAGTGCCAGAGAATGCAGGGAGTGCGGGGAGTGAAGGTCCACATGCTAAGTGGAAGGAAGGGGGTGGACTGGGCAAAGACATCCTGGTGCCCTGCAGGACTCAGAAGGAACCAGGCAGCCAGTCAATGAGGCAGATAGGGGCATTAGCAGTGGAGGGGGAGAGGAAAGGAAAAAGAGAAAAGGAGAGTCTTGAGGAGCTTCTGGAACTTAAGGGTTCTAGTTGAAGCCTGAGAGGGCCAGGGAGCCCATTCCAGAGGGAGGCTCCTTCGGAAGAGAGGGATCTACCCTCGACTCTCTGCTTGGAAAATCATCTACAGCTCTGCACCTTCAACCTCAAACTCAATTTTAAACTTCTTCTTCTGGGAGACCTCACACTATGCTTCAGTCACCCACAGCTAGAAATGCAACAGTTCTAGCAAGTTCATTAAAAAGTCTCTGCCTCAGTCAGTGAATAGTAGCACCTACGCACATCCTAGGACGCACATTAGACTGGATCGGAGATATCACCTGCACTCCATCCATCCTATCCAACACACCATGCTCATGGTCAGACCATCATATCCTCACCTTCACCATCCCCATGGCTAAACCCACACAAACCCCCCAGATGCTCTGCCAGGTGCCTTCTCTTGCTGCACAAATCATCTCAACAAAGAACGCTCCTTCCCTTGCTCTCCAACCT
Source organism: Ambystoma mexicanum (assembly GCF_040938575.1). Taxonomy (NCBI): domain Eukaryota; kingdom Metazoa; phylum Chordata; class Amphibia; order Caudata; family Ambystomatidae; genus Ambystoma; species Ambystoma mexicanum. The sequence continues at coordinate 1,134,892,796 of NC_090922.1, forward strand.
TCAACACAACCTTGATGTAAAAGACAATCCTTCCATACTTCTTGAACATTACAATAACACAATCCTACCAGCAGTCATCATACTAGCCCCATTCAAACAGCAAAAAGCAGAATGAAACCCTCCATGCATATAAATTCAAGCTCCCCCCATGAGCATCAAGCCACCCACGCCCCAAAAGGTGCAGCCAAAGGAGCATGGAGAATAAAATACTCAAATGCCAACAAACAACTCTTTGCTACCGTGGCCAAAAGGTACAAGCCAAAACCTCCTCATACATCACCAGTATAGCCAATGCCAAATCTGACAGTGGACTTCAGGACACCTGGTGCACCAAGGTACAAGACGCCCTCATAGGGAAAGTCCTCACCTACGAAAATAATCAGAGATAAAGAGCTGGCCATTTGCAGCAAACCACAGCACACAACCACCCCCACCCTACAACAGCCCTCACATCTGATTCCCCCTTTTAACTTCTAACAGAACTGGAAAATCCAACATAATAAAAGGCCTAAAACATCTTTCTGTAAGGGTGACATATGCCCTGCGCCCGTAATCAAAGACTGAACTGCAGTGCTCACTCCCCTCATTACCGACATCACCAATACTTCCCTTACATCAGGCTCAGTCCCCACTAACCTTAAAGAAGCCCATATTCTCCCTCTACTCAAGAAACCTTCACGCAATCCTACCATTTCAAACAACTACCACCCCATCACCACCATCCTCTTCCTATTAAAAATCCTAGACCAGGCTGCCTACCTTCAAATTTAAAACGACCTAACGAGCAATCAGATCCTAGACCTTTGCCAGTCAGGCTTCCATGGATTTTGGCCTTGTGGATCACCAAACCCTCCGCCAACACCTATCCACGACAGTTAACTTCTCATCTGCCACCAACTGGATATCCTCCTTTCTCACCGAAAGAACCACTGGTGTCTTTGTTAGGGAACATGCAGCTGAACCCACATCAGTCACCTGTGGTGTCCCGCAAGGCTCCTGCATCTCCTCCACACTCTACAATATCTACACAAAATCTCTCTTTCACCGCCTAGACACCCGTGATCTCATACACAAACTATACAGAGGATACACATTTCCACCTTCCTCCTCTCTGTAAACTATCTATGAGAACATGATCCAAGACCGGATGGCCTCCCATGTTTTCTGTCTCAATGATGAGAAGAAAGAAATTCTCCTGGTTGGCACTCCAGCTACACTGAACAAACATAGACGAAACACAATCCTGTTCTCCCCAGTTGTTAAAACCCTAGGAATTTACCTAGATGCCACCCTGGACATGAACCGACAATTAAATGGAATAGCCTCATCAGCTGTTCACACTGTAGAACTCATCAATACCAGTTGCCCTTTCCTCTGCACTGACAACTATCTCACCATCGCCAGAGCAATCAACGGGCCAGTCTTGACTATTGTAACACACTTATAACACACTTCTAGCTGGCATCACCAATCTCATGTATTAAGTTCAAAACTTTCTCCATTGTCCACTGCTGCCTCACCAGCACAGCCACAGCATACCTGGCAGAGAGACTGGAGAAACCCAACCCCCTACGCCCCACTCACTCCTTGAACTCCTACTGTCTCAGAGTCCCTACATTCAAACGATCAAGAGCAGGAGGATCACGCTTCCCAGTTACCACTGCTAAACAATATAATTCCCTCAGTCCTATCTTCTGAAAAGAAAAATCTTACTGGACCTTCAGAAACCGCCTTAAAACCTATATTTTCACCTAAATATCCTCTCCTGGCAAAATGCTTGTTTCTGCATTATCCCTGGCACTTAACTATGTAACTAGCGTCTAGAGGCCTTAGGGTTTTGTATGTTATTTACAAATGTAAAAACAAATAAATACATACATAAATACATATGTTTATCATGAAGAACACCTAAGACCGTTTGTCTCAAAATGATTAAACACAGTACATACATTAAAGTTATAGAACAATGGTGTAAAATGTTTTAGGAACATTTGTTTTTGTCAATCAAATATCTAGAAGGACTTACAAAGTTTAAGATTCATTTACAGTGCATAAAATATAACAAAGTCAAAAGTAGTTGGATGAACTGCTGAGAGGCAGGGTTGGATTTCAAGGAATCTGATCTATAGCTGCCAACATTTCCCATATCTTGTGGGAGGGAGAGCTCATGCGTCCTAGGTTTTCTTCACATTCTGTGACTTGTAGGGCCTGATTTACAACACAATTGGGTTTCCTTGATGAAAAACGTTTTTGTAAATCAGTCCTATATTTTTGATTTATAATGGTAACTATAAACCAGAACATGAAAAAGGTGAAGAGACTATAATGCAAACAATAGGACTGGATGGGCATTTTTGAATAACGTTGGGTAGTCTGCCATGTTAAGATAACAGATCAAGGGCAGCTAATGACTTGCAGAAACATGTCCAGAAATTAAGAATGCAAAATTCATTGACAGCTAACAGTGTGAATTTAAAATAGAGAATAATGATACAGGAACCACATTCACGATGTCCCATTCATTTCTCTGCTGATTTAGTTTAGATTTGCGAAAGAACTGGTTCTGTTTTTGCCAAAATAAATCTCGAATTACAAGTCTCAGAATGCATAGAAAAACTGTTGCAACCAGTTACACTAATTGGCAGAAACAGACGGTAGAGGAACATGCGGCCATCAACATACAGACTTCTACAGATGCTGAGGCCAGAAGGTTTCTACGTTTCTGTTGTTTGAGACTAGTGATTAATAGGGTCACATTAGGCGAAAATCCAAGTTTTTAGGGCCTTCCTGAAGGGCCATTAGGCAGTTTCTGTTCTGAGTTCTGGAGGGAGGGAGTTACAATGTTTGGCTGTGACTGAGGGGAAACTCGACCCTCCTCCTTTTGGACTCTTCACTCTTGGTATTGTTCGGTGGTTTGATTGGGTTGGTCTCACGGGTCTGGTTGACGTGGATCTTGGAATGGGTAGCCAGTGCATTCTTTTTTTCTCAAGGCTGAAATATGGTCTCTTTTGGCGATGTCCAAAAGTCAATCAATATCTAAACATGTCAGGCTGCATTTTACAAATCCTGGTGAATATGGCATAAGAGGTAATCTGGCAAAATTGCATCACTTAGGCATTTGGTTCTGCACTTGGAAAATGGTAGAAGCACTGGTGCATGTGAGGAACTACTGAACTGGCATGGGATAGCAGTAGCTAGACCTATCAAGCTGCACTTGGATGTGAAGTCATTGTCCTTGGCCCACAATGGCTCTGCTAGCTGTTCCTCCTTTACCCACCAAGTCTGCACACACGAATATAAGTGGTTGGTAACGAAAATATCTCTATGGGCCTCATTACAACTCAGGCGGTAAGGGGTTTACGGCGCCGTAAACAGCGCCGACCCTTACCGCCTGAGTATGAGGTCCCTTAGCGCCATGGCGGATTTAACACCTGCTTTTAGCAGGTGTTAAAATCCATGGCGCTAAGGGACCATGGAGTTAATTACGCCACCGTAATTTACGGTGGCGTAATTAACGCCTTCCCCACTCCCATTATGCCCTATGGGGCAAAAATGGTAATGGGGAAGGGTAAATGGGGATTGGGGACTTACCGCCCCGCCAAGGTCGGAATGGGGCGGTAAGTCCGCCAACCACCATGGCGTAAACGTAGTTTACGCCATGGTGGTAAAGTCACGGCCCAGGCGGTAACTTACCGCCTGGGTCGTAATGAGGCCCTATGTCTCGTTTCTTAGTGGTTTATTTTTTAGTAATCTTGCATATGTGTAGTTTGTATGTGAGTGATATTACTTCTGGTGATGTCATCAAGGTCAAAGTTCACGTTTAGTCACTTCCTGTAGCACACTGTGAAAAGGGTCCTGAGATGTCATTTTCTAAGATGTGATCAGTTAAATTATGTAATTTCCGATACCACTGACATTTTGGTGATTTGCCGTCTCTCTTTTCTTCCTCTTCTTCAAATGTGAAACAGACACGTTCTCTTTGGCCAGAAGTCCCCTTCATCAAACACACTTTCCGTGATGCTTATTAATAAGAGCCAATCCTGCAACATTTCACTTCAGTGTGATTATGTACTAAATTCACAGCTCTTGACATACTTTAATTTGAAGAATTTCTGTGAAACCAAGCAGTGGTCTTTTGTGCCGCATTTAACGAAAGAATAGCATCGTATTACAACGCTTAAAAAAATCACAAATGCATGTTCGAAATTTCCTTTGACACGCCGTGAACTGTCCTAACCCGAACAAAGCTGGAGCATCCATCATTGCACTGTATAGTTATATTATATTGCCTCTGTGCGTAATATTGTTTGTCTGACAAGCTGCTGTCAGACCAGACCCTTGCAGAAGCACGGCAGCTATCCTGCCAAGTTCTCCACGAGCTGCCCAAATCAGGTTACCTTTCATAATTGCTTATAACTTCGTGTTAGCCTTTTCAGTGAAGAATTGTGTGTCTGAGTAACAATCCCCATAGAATAGTTTGTGATAAATGATATCAGTGGTGTAATATTTTCATTGTATTGACTACTGCCATTAAGGAAAGGGGAATGCAGCCCCTGGACATAACAAGGGACTATAACAAAACATTTGTCATCTCTTGATAGATTTGGTGCTTTCAGATACAAATGGTATTGTTTATTCCATTCTAATTCCCCATTTACAACATGGCAGGCTCTATGTGCTATAGTTGCTTTCTATGTTCTACTATTGGATACTGCAACTCTTTCACAATGGAATCTGACAAAATGCTGTTCACAACTGATTTAACCACCATATTGTGTGAAACACCATAAACCTTGTTTTATTGGTTACATGTGTTAATATCCCCGCAAAAATATCGCCATACAAAAATACTGCCATCATTTTGCGGCGATATTAAGGCATGGAAATTACGTGGGACACCCTTGCATTATTTTTAAATCAGCGGGGGACACCCCTGCAACTCCCGCTCCCAAAAATTACCCCCCCCCAAAAAAATAGTGCCTGTGGCTTTCCAGACGACCATATATACGGGGATATTTTTGGTGTGGATAATATGAAGTGATACCGTTGTATTTGATTTGTGAAATGACAAAACGTGTACATGTAAAATGTCCTTTCTATCAGTCCTTGTAGTTCTGCGGATGTGATCTTCTATGTGCTTTGAAATAATGTGACCATCCAGGGAATTGCTTGTTTATAATTTTTGAGCATGATAGCTTAAAATAATCTCAAGGGGAACCTTTCTACATTCTGGAATAATGATTAGGTGTTTCTAATTATAAACATTCCGATATTTTCTTCCATCCACTCATTATCAGTGACTGCATTATTTGTTAAACGGCTGTTGAACATATTTTGGGTATTTCTTTTCATTTGTGGAATCACTGTTATGCCGAAATACACTTGTGAAATGTGGAGATTTTCTGCAGAAACAAAAAACATTACATTTGGAAAGGAATAATTTGCATGGAAAGTAATTTTTTGACCAGCGGTGCATTCACTTCAAAGAAACGTTTTGCAAAAACACCCATGACCTGAGTGATAACTTGGACTGTGGCTCGCCCTTCTGTGGGTGCTGTTACCACATGTGTGGAGGATAAAGTATTATAAAATCAGAGTGGACCATGAACAGTGGAGAATGGCTATCACTGCCACTGACAATAACATTGACGCTCACCACTCCATCCTCTTCCAGCCCACATTTCTCGGCAGCAAACTTATTTTTTCACAAAACTGCAGAAAAGGATGGGGTATCGCTGTATACCTTAGTAAGCTGTGACAACATTACTAAAAAGTAGATAAGAAGTGGGAGCTGTCTAGGCAGTGATTAATATGACCATTTGAATCCCAAAAAATGCATGTTCTGGATATGTAGGAAGTTGTCAAAGCAGCGTGTTGACTAGCTCAGGCTATGACTTGGAGCTCCATGGACTACCACACTCACCATCCCTGTGCATTAGCTATATGAAAGAGTGTATGGAGGACGTGGAGCAAGTGACTTTTCCTGAACTGTGGGGCCAATAGGACCGCCCTAATTGTGAATGTATGTGGTAAAATGAAATCCCTGCACCAGTCTTAACAGATTTTCTCTAAGGTTTGCCAGAAGCATAAGGTGTGCTCCCAAGAACACTTGGCCTCCTGCATGTCAAGGTACAGAAGATGTGTGGGTATACATCTCCACTGCCCAGCATCTTCAAGCTTCTCTCCCGTAATGTTCATGCTTGAAACTGCTTGTTAGCCAAGACATCAACAGCACTGCCATTATTTCCATCAAACATTTCCTCAAAAGTACCCTTGTATCGTTTTCATCCATGAACCCTTACACTCAAAGAACGCATAAACGGGGCGTTTTCCATTACAAAAAAACCTCGGTAAAGGTAATCAAGGAACATCTATCAACATTATAGAATTCTAAATGGACACCTATTCTCTGTTCTTTCAAAAAGAATTGGGCAAAGGTCACGTTTTCAGCATATGACACTTGTAGGGAGATTATCTGACAGCTCAATGGTGAGGGGTGAGAAAAATATCTATTCTAATGGACAGACAGAGTTCCAACGAGATGTTAGATCAAACTCTTTGTTTTGTCGCTGTGGCAATGCAGCTAGGCTTCACTGAAGGGATGATGCAAAGCTGTTGAATTGATGCAATCAGTAGCCAGTAGCCAGTAGACACCCAAACAACACAACAAAAATATACTAAAATGTGTACTCATTTTTATAAGGATAACATAAAAACACATTTAGTTCACATTTAGTTCAAATCATTTCTTGAGTTTTAATTATACACTACAGAAATATCAACATGTGTGGTTTTTAAGAGTGTGTAGCATTAGTGTGTATTCCGTGAGTGTGTCTCATAAGAGCATGTGTCTTGAGAGTGTCTGTCATAGGTGTTTGTGTCATAAGTGTGAGTGGCTTAAGTATCAGTGCTGTGTCTTTATCATATGTTTGATTGTTGTAAAAGTGTGTGGTGTAAGTTTGTGTGTTTTGTGTGACATACGCATGCACCATACGCGTGTAGTAAGAGCGTGTGTTTTGTGTGTGTGTGTTTGTGTCATAAAAGCATGTGTCAAAGGGCGCACATCATAAGTGTGTGTGTCATAAGTGTTGGTGCCATCTGTGTGTCTCATAATGTGAGTGTGTGCTATAAGGGCGTGCATCATATGTGTGTGTATTGGAAATGTTGGTATCATACGTGTGTGTCATACCAACATCTGTCGTAACATCTTGTGTCCTAATGGCGTGTTTTAAGTTGGAATCAGCTGCCTACAGCACTAAGATGCCAAATCTCTCTGTTGGTATTTAAGAAAGAACTGAAAACACTTTTATTCTCTTAAATTTAGATCTGCTTTCTACTCATGACCCCTGGCTCTAATTTCTGCTTTTATGTTTTCTGTTACTGTTCTGTTTCAATTGTCTGCGCCTTTATGCCTCAGGGTCCATAGCGCGCATTACAAATAATGTAATGTAATGTAAGTGTGTATATGTGTGTGTGTGTGGGTGTTTGAAAGTGTGTGTGTTGTAAGAGTGTGTGGTGTAAGGTCTATATGTAGCCTATCAGTATTGGTGTTTAGTCATGAAATGCACATGTCCTATATGCCACCAATAGGTATGTAATCTCACATTAATGTCTTGTTTGACTTTCATGTCAATTTACATCAGAGACGGTCCTGACTTTGATTGAGTGTTCAGATGAATATTAGTGTACATGTATGAAATGTACATCTCCTTGATGTATGTGTACGGTTTGTATATAAAATGTACATTTATTCTGCTTATGTATTATGAGCCTCCTGCACACATACAATATCACATTAAACTGAGCTCTAACTTTGATGTGAGATTTCGATAGGTACAAGAATCAAAAGCGTGTTGCAGTTCGCATATGTATGCATTTCACATCACCTGACGACTCACATCAAGGCAGAGCTATTGTTATTGGATAAGGTCATGTAAATACTTGTTCTGCCTCACAGGTGTGTACAAGAAGCAAACAATCCCGGGAGGCTCCGGAAGTTTCAAGACTCAGCTGACCAGAGAACAAAGGAAGCAACGTAGGTTTGGAGCCAGTGCAAGTGAGTGGCGAACACTGGAATAGGGGGCCCTGCAAAGCCCCACTCATCCAGGAGCCAGGAGACCCCTGAACCCCACTCATCCAGGAGCCAGGAGACCCCTGAAGAGGATTCAAAAAGCAATATAGAGAAGGCAGTTGTAAAAGATTTAGCCAGCGTCAATAGGTCTATGCCAGAGTCAGTGGTACAAGGAAAAATACCAGGATCAAACGGTTTAGTAGCTATAGTTAAGTCTTTGTTTAACGGTTCAAAAAAGAGGGTGCTGAAAGTCAAAAGATAATGTTAGACAATAGGGGCGGCCAACCCAGAAGGTAAGTAAAGGATTTCAAACACCTTTAACAGTACCCAACGAAACGGGAGGCCTGGTGAAACAATGTACCTTAAAAGTGGATGAGGCTCCTGCGGTGGCAGTAGTTCCTGGCAGTTTCTGCAGTTCGGGAGATCCAGCAGAGGAAGAGAGGCTCTCGTCGTGGAGGAAGGTTCGAGTCACTGCACTGCCCAGGCATGAAGCCAGCCATGGTGATGCTGAAACGGTATAAAAGGTACGCTCCTTTTAATCACTGTTGTGGTGGATGGGTGCCTGGCTATCCGGTCTCTGAGTGCTTGGCACTGGCGATTCGACCAAAGCAGGTCCAGGAAGGCAATTGGCAAACTGATTGGCCCCACCAGCTCAAGGAAAAAAATACTCTTGCAGGTAAAGATCTTCTCAGTCTTTGGAGAAAAGTGGTGAGGATCTGCAGCAGGGCTTCACCGGTGGTTCAGTCGTTGCAGATGTCTTTGGCTTTTCTCCTCTTTGGATTTCCTAGGTTCAGTGACAACATCTTGACCTCCAGTCCTCAGAGCCCTGCTTTTATGCAGAAAAACCCCATTCATACAGCCTAGCTGTCACTCACACAGCAGGTGGTTATCCTGGCGGGACAACCCCCCAGCCTATCAGGGCAGAGTGCGACTTGGGTTGCCTAGGTAACCCCGTCCAGGGTGCCTATTCCCCACACATCCTGTCTGCCCCAGACTCAGTGGCGCCGAAAGGAGGGCTTCTGTGTAGAAGGATGAACAAAGGATCCCCGACCTGGGTTAGGATTTCAAAAAAGACACGAGAAAGAAATATGATTAAAGATCTGGCAAAAAAAAAAAACACTGGATTAAAGTTAATAAAAAAATAAACCGGCAGTTTGTTAGAGGCTGTCAGTAAAAGTGGTAACCTCGAACAATGGGAAAATACCATAGGAAAATATTTGCAGTCGAATATTAATGGTAGTAACCACTGCCACCAGCCAGAAACTTTGGAGAGAGGGACTGGACGGTACCCTCTCGAAAATGAACACTAGGGAAAAACTATTAAACCTTTCCAGTACTTCCATAGTAAGACGGGTTGTACTGGTTTTGTTCATAACTATTGACTAGTAAAGTCAATGGGAACTTTACATGCCCTGGGAGGCAGTAGTCAGTCCCCGGGTATGGAGTCTATGTTTGGGGGTCACTACGACACCCCTGTGTTACTGCACTGAGGTGATACCTATGAGGGTGAGAAAAACCCCATAGACCATAAGCACAAAAATAGCCTAAGACACACATCAGCAATATGTCTAAGAGTGGGAAAAAGAGTCTCACTCTTAGCAGGAGAAAAAAATAAACTCTTCAAATCCAGCAAAGCTGCTGGGGGACTCTATAGGTAAGGGAAATTAGCCTTTTAAGAGCATTCTCCCTAACAGTTGATGCATGTATAAAGACATAACCTGATCTCTGTGTGCAGCTTTGTATCTAGGTGTTGTTGCAAACCAGAAGAAGGACTCAGGCTAAGGTGTGCCATTTAAAAGATGTTTTATTTAAATAAAAAGAAAAATGCTAATCTTATCCTACAGTCATGAGGGAAGTTCCCTGTCTAACAAACTAAAATCAAAGGGTGCTCATCAAAGTCCAAATTAAATTGTCCTTAGTCAAAATCTTATTAGCTAACTAGGCCCTACCACTTAAAATATAACAACAAAAGGAGGCCGGAGCAATAGCCTCAGTCCTTGGCTTCTGCTTGGCCAAATCACTCGGATCCCTTTTCAATAGGTTTTAATAGTTCATCAATGTGAGCAACCTCTCTGCAGGTTATATGTGCCAAATCATACTTACATACAGTTCCCTCTTTCCAGGAAGAAAGGATTCTCTTAATGCAATTCCTCCATTTCCGACTTGATACTTGACAATATTCATGTTTTGCAACCCTCCAGTTCTGTTTGCTATATTTTGTGTCTCTTGGGCTTGGCCAAGTCCTCTGGCCTTCTAACAGGCTTACTTTGTCTCGGTCAGGGTGGAGTGTCTGTCCGTGCAGGTTCTCTTGTCTCCCGTAACCCATGTGGTTTTCCCAGAATCGAATGTTAAAGTCTCTTGGTTTCACAGGACTCTCTCAAAGCCCTCTGGCTCGCCAATAGGCTTGTTTCAAATCGACTTAGGTAGGGTGTCTGCCCGCTCAAGTTTATCAGGCTCTCATAACCCATTGGCCCCTCTCAACGGTGTTACCTCATTGGGACCATTTACTTCCCTTCTGATGCTTGGCTCAGCAGCTAATGCAGAGCTCAGGGACCTGGGCTCACTGATGCAGTCTGGTTTGGCCTAGGTTAATGGGTCCCAGGCCCACCACAGCTTCCATGTGGTCACGCCACCAGGCAAATGGTCACGTTACCGTTTCCGTTTCTTTCTTGATCTTGCTTTTCTGGCCGTTGAAGAAGCCAGCTTTCTGGCATCTTGTGAGCAATATGTTTGCTCTTCACGCTTGTAGTGTGGCTTCACCCCTCCAGGACGTCTTCCCATCAGAGACTCACCTCTGAGAAGGATTCACTCTCCTCAATTTTAAGTTATGTACATCATCACAAACAAATGGGGTATGTCGTTCTTCTTTTACTGTGTCATTTATGCAGAATCAAGCATTACCGGAAGCAGAAGAGATTGAAGAAATGTCACTATTATGTAATTCCGAACAGAGTTAACAACAGTCTTTCCAATTCCCATATAGGCGGATAATGTGTTCTGGACAGGGAGGTCCTTGCAGGAATGCGAGTCCTTGTCCACAAGAGGGGAGTCAATCCCCATGTGGTATCAATTGCCAGAACCCTAGGGAGGGTCTTGCTGAGCACGCTCACATCCCTAGCCTCAAAGGGGGTCTCTCCCTTCTGTGCAGAAGGGAAAAATAGAACAGATTCATCACAGTGTTCAGTGTCAAGAGCTTAGAGGCATTTGTGTATTATATTTCCATGGTGCGAGGGTGCATTGTTCAGGACTGTGATATATAAGTTGGTTGTAGTGGTGTGGAGTCTTCTGTTTTGATATTTGTTGAGAGAGGCTTTGTTGGCCTGAGCAAAGTGCATTTCAGCTGAGAAGTGGAACCTATTAGTGAAGGGAAGTTAGTGGAGGGCCTAGTGGGTATCTATCCAATGTGTCAGTGGTGGAGTTTCTCTCTGGGTACCCATTGAGTCCCTAGGATCAAATCAGTATTTCTTGAGTCCAAGGTGTGATATCTAGGAGCCACTCACGGGTTCTATAAGCAACTCCTGTATGAGAGTTCACATGCCTCCTTAGCTTTCCCCATGTCCTGTCCCACTAAACACAAAGGGCTCTGCATGCAACTATCTGCCCTTGCCCAGATCAGTTCCCTCAGAGAACACACTACACAGTACTGTACCCCACCGCCAAATGGAGCTACTCCAAAGCCATTGCAAAATTACATTTATACAATAGAGGACGAGACAGTAAAGAGACTCATCCTATGCTTAATGTACTTCCCCTTCGTGATCTAGAACACGTTGTTGTTTTACAAAGGTAATGGAAATGTCTTGTTCTTCGTGAGACTTTGTTTTCCACATTTTGATGTTTTTTTTTTCATTTTCATGGCATGCCTCTCATTATGTTGTGTGACATGACACATCTGTTTTGGAACCTGTTGATCTGCAGGCAGAGATTTGTGCAGTTAATCAATCAGGCCTTGACAAACAACATGTTCATATTTGTAGTGGCAGTAATGGTGACCTTGGAATATCTCCGTGAGTTTTAAACACTACACCGACCATTGGCAGACATTATTTCATAGAAATTCATTACTTCATTCTACTTGAAATGCCGTCACGTTGCAGAAGGGGGCCATTGAGGGTTTGATTTTCACTCTCAGCCTCACAGGGAACACTTGCAGAGCACTCGGCCTGCAATGCAGCACAAAGAACCATTGATGCTCTAAACTGTGTGCTGTTAATGAGGGGAATGGGTTAGGGTTGATGTGAGCCTATATTTTAAAACGACATGCTGCTGTTTACTGAGCGCTTTGGAGAAGGATGTTAATTAAAAAGAGGACTTCCTAGGTATAAGGTCAACATTCTTCTCAAATTCACAGGATCTGTCCCTAAAATGCAATGTTATAGTGACAAAATCTGTGAATATATGGGGATATGTTGTACACTGAATGATAGGCACAATGGGAGGAGCCCCGGCATTATCCAAAATTAGCATTCGACTTCAGACGTTTTAACAACTACTCTATACTTATTCACTGGAATTGAGCTCCTCATGTATATCTGTATGCAAAATCAATTACAACCAAAATATTTGCCATGACTTTGAAGGCAAGTCCCTGTTCACGCTCAAACCAGAATGAATACAACCCTCTAGGGAAATAGGCCAAGAGATAGCTTGTGAGGATAAGAAGGTTTAATTGTACAGAATGCAAAATATCAGCAAAGGACTCTGCTGCTCGAGAACGTTCTGACTCCAGAAAAGTTGTTAGTGCCTGTTGAGGGTCACAGCATCACTGATGATATCACATATAGATTCTGAACCCTCACAGAGGATTGGTAAGACATTACACATGTTCCTTCTCCTTAGGGGATGCCAGGCTACAATTGGTGTGTTTCTTCAGCCGTCTGTAGATTCCCACGTGGGTTAGCTGGGCTCATCTCTCCATGGAGTGAAGGTCAGGTCTCTCATAAATTCCATTGAGAAAACAATGATACTGTACTAGGCCTACTACTACATCACGGTGGCGTGCACCTGGGAGGCTCGAGGACTGGTGCCAGGGGGAAGAGAGGAAGAAATACAGTCATACTGACTCACACATTCTAAGCTTTGTTGCTACCGCTCCTCTCGCACCCAAGGCTTCCACTCTTGTTTTGATCCCTAATGTATCCCTCCCTGCACCTCGTATTACAAATGATGTATTTTAGGCTGAGAGGTGAAATAGTCACTCATGCTTAGATCTTTTATGGCCACTTGGTTTTGGCTAGGGGCTGGAGGTTACTCGCTATGATGGTATGCAGGAGTGTTGGGGTCAGGTCAGTGGTGTGGGCTCTGGCTTTGGTTTCACTGGGTGGGGGTTAGGGGTTTCCTGGCAGCTTGGCTGTGATGAATGGGCAATGCGAGGAGCCTGGTGTTGTCTCACGGCCTTGCAGGGTGCATTCCTCTCAATGATACTAAGTATTTGCAACAGTGAAGGGACAAGGAGGAAGTGAGCTTCTGTGAGAACTGGTGGTGCATGCTCATTTAGCCTAATGATCTGGGCCTAGTTGAATCCTTCCATGGAGCTAGACTGGTGCAGTATGGCCAGGCAAGCCTGGGCCTCTTCCCTAATTACAAAATGGCATTTCTTTCTATGTGCCTTCTAAGGAAATGCATCTATTATTTTGTGTTACATTATATCCACGCCAAGTTTCATAATGCGGTTCTCTCCCCCCTTGTACACTACCCAATCTCATATGGGATTTGCCTCACCTTAAAGCACCTTGGAGGGTAAGATAGGCTAATTTCCATCCCAACATTCCCCCATGTGTTATTTCTGCAGTAACACATTTTTTCCATATTTGCACTCATTTTCTTGTCTCACTGCTTCTTCATAGTCGGGTGCTCAAGCTTTCTCTTGCTTGCACATACTCCCCAGGTCTACCTGTCATATAGATGCACCTCCCATCGCCGGCAAAGTCAACCCATACCTTTTTGTAATTTTCAGGGTCAGGGGGAAGGTCAATGGTTGTTCAATCAACTATATCTCCAACAGGAATTGGGTCCATGTGGTTAAAGGCATGGTCTAGTAAATTTTTTTATTGTCCCTATGGGTCGGACATGTTTTTTTAAGCCTAAGTGGCTCGATTTTAGAAAACTTTCCTATGGACCTTACCCGAGTTTTCGTCCATTAAAAGCACGTGAAAACAGGCACCAGGGAGCCGCCATTTTGTGATAATCCTATCACTTGCCGCATCGCCCTGGCTGACCTGCTTCTGCGGCACTAAATCAATTCCCCCGGCCCTGAGCCTGTCATCAGCAGACTGGTACCGCCCATTTCCCAACGCCAAAGCACGTCTTGTGTCAACATTCGCTGCGCTTCAGCTAATGACGTGTCGCCATGGAAATGGCAGGACGACTTTTTCCTAAATAAGTATAAACAGACCGTTTCACAACACACAGCAGCAGATTTTCAATTCCATTCCTCTCTCTGTGTTACTTAGAGTATTTTGTGACTCGTTTCTGTGCTCTGGTCAGCTACCTTCGCCGCTTGTAGCCCGTATGAACACCTGTACCATCTCGGTAAATTATTTTACTTTGTTTACCACACAATGGCTACAATAATGCCCTACATGTACGAGCCCGAGTATACCGAGGAGGAACTACTGGAAAGGGAAGCACGCGAAAACGATGGGGATTCGGGCAGCAGTTGGCAGGACGAATCAACAGATGAAGAGCCTGGGCCTAGTCTCATGGACGGCGTCTCCACCTGGTGCACATGCAATCGGTGCGAGCTAATGCCAACCGAGGAGGAGAACTGCTGCTGCCGAGAAAACTCGGGATGCCTGGCCTACATTTCGGACGGCGAGCCACGACCGCAATGCATCACTGAGCTGCCAGACTTCAGGGCAGCCTGCCTCACACGGGCCGTGTTGAGAATAATGATGGTGCTTATGCACAAACTTCACGCAACTGTTCGTCCTCGTAATCCGAGTAACGAGTAAGTATACTCTGCTTGTCATGCCACTCCTATTTCATGGTCTTCTACTATATCCAAAATTATATATTCATATCATAGTAACGCATGAAAGTCGTTCAATAGTGTGCATTGTCTAGATAGCATTTGTCCGTGCAGAATGCCATTAGTTACAAGAATTGTCATTGACAACAAACGTTTATTAAACTTATCTTGGTCATTTAAAAACAGTTTGTTTCATTCCTTTTCACAGGTGGTACAGGCTGGTGGCCTATCGTTCCTTTACATGGTGACTCCACGGGAGACTTGGACACCGCGTTCGAAGAGTGATACCCGCCTGTGCCGTTCGTGCCATAAGAGAAATGATCCCGAGTGACAACGGTCAGTACAGGGGATTTTCTCTCGCTGTGCTGCACCCTGACCTGTATAATCTTTAAAGTCTTGTATTTTTGTGTCATGAGAATAAGATACAAAATAAAAAACCACATATATTTTAACAACGGTTGTTTCGATTTTTTAAATGAATCAAGTGTGTCTCCATTCAAGGATGGACGTCAGACATCTGTGCTCCGAATGGGTGAAGGTCTGGTTGCTGTGAAGCAGGGTGGTCACTATCTATCTAAGCTAACATAACATATTCTCGATAATGCATGCACTAAATAACACTTGTTCAAAGTCTTTCAGTAGGTTGTGTCTCTATAAAAGTCACACATATATCTATACTAACAATTACCATTGGATTATACAGGCCTTAGGACCACTATAATACACCGGTTGAAGTGTGGGGCTGTGCTCACAAGAATCTCCGGTATGTGGCATTTGTTATTGATAAGCAACGATATACTATCAAAGGCGGTTCGCACCCGGGGATGAACACTGGCATGGGGGGCTGTCACGGGCGCAAACAGCCAAGGTGCCAAACAGCATGTACACTTCAAAAGGTATCCCACGCCCAGGTGCCATCGCTCACATGGCCTCCTCAGACCCTGTGTCTCCAGCCAGGCCTCCCCTTCAAGCAGGCCGGCCCCTAAAACCACGACATACATACGTCATTCATTCACAAACACACCCCTAATACACCACCTTCTAATACTTTATAAACCACTTGATATGTCTCATAAGAACATCTTTGTGCTTTGCAAGTCAACTCCTGAACGTGCTACCTGGCAACCACTGAGATCTACGCTAATCTGCTCGTCGTCGTACTATCCGTGAACTTCTGTGACCGCTTAGAGCAAACCCATCAGTGTGCTACCTGTGGCCACCCACCTATTCTCCTGCAACATACTGCTCTGCTTGCTGAATCCAACTGTTTGTTGGTCAAGGTAAGGCCATGTATCCTAGTCATATTTCGCAGATTTTTAAATTTCTATCTATTTGCGAGTAGAGTACACAATAGTGCTATGTTCATTGGTCTCATTGCTATTGACTTGAGTTTCCATTGCTATGCTATCAATAGATCTATTTATTTTCATCTGTGTCTATTGTCATCGAATTGCATCCTTCGGGGGTCCAGTCTATAATGTAAGCATGTTTCCTTCTCGTGCAAGACAGAACATCCAAGGGACAAGTCACATGTTCAGATTTTAGTCACATCATTTATACATTTCTGCAATTTATGCAAATACTAAGCCGCACATAATGACCTGGTATAGTTCCTGCGACCAAAACAAACCTTGCATTGATCATTGTATGATTCATTTACTTTTGTATCAAATCTTTATTCTTGAAGATTGTTTAATAATGTCGATATTTACTTTTCAGATTTATCAACAATGCCTGCCTGTTCGATTAGCGGTTGCCCTTCGAAGACCCATGCGAAATCTGAAGGCACTACAATGCATGTATTCCCGAAAACTGTTGATCGAATAAGAGAAATGTCAGACATTGCGGATATCCACTGGATGAGCTGGAAAGTAGAGTCCAACAAGTCTTACAGGACAAGAGGGGTGATCGATACCGCATCTGCAGCTGGCACTTTTCCTTGGACATGTTCACAACATCTTGGGTAACAAAGAAGAATAAACGGCGAACGACACGGAAATTGCTCGAAAACGCTATTCCCACTCTATTCGTCCACATTCCGCCACCGGTGAGTCAAGTGTCCGGATTTAGCTTTAGGCCTTGCGGTAGTGTGTAGGTAGCTGAATGGATTAATTGATATTGTAGGTGTTCTATCCCTTGTAATAATTTCGATATTGATATGAGTGTATAGTTTTTTGAATAATGACATTTATCAATATATTCTTTTTCGATTTCATAACCCACAAACGCAATGTATATATATATGGGAACAGGGCACTGTGCTGTATTGAGCATTTTTCAAGTATTCTGTCGCCTTGCATGGCTATTTTTAATATTGGCATTTCATTATCAATCATTAATTTACCTTTACAACTTCTTGACTATCCCTTGGATCTGAAGCAAGAACATTCTACATCCTTGACGTGGTTGCAGTTATCAACCACTTCTAGCGCGTATCAGGTAATCTTACTAGGCTAATCCGCTACAGACTTGTTTTATGCATGTCAAGTAATAGTTTTATTCTATTGTGTAATTATTTTACCGAATGTTTTGTTAGTGCTTTCCAATTGATATACACCTTAGTTATCGTCCACTGGTGTTTGTTTTCAGTTATAATTAGTGTTATCCATACTAATGCAAGTACTGTCTTTCAGGGAGATGCTGTAACGTCCGCCACATCTACAACATTTCTAGATGTTCTTCACCAGCAGGAGGTATGGATACTGACAGCTCCATCGAGCGTCATCATCAGAGCTGGAATTCTTGTCGTTTGATTGTTCTACACAATGTTTCATTCGTGGTTAGCCGTTGATATGTACCTGTGCTGTCGACCCCGGGTGTGTGTTATGTTTTCACTATTGTAATCCTCACTAATGCAAGTACTATGTTTCAGGCAGTTGATGGAGCGTCAACCCCTGCACTTGATGCAGAGCCTGACATTCAAGTAATTCCAGGGGAAGTGGAAGCGGGACCATGCGTATACGAATCTGCGCAACAGCTTTCGGAAGTGCGCACTACATTTGCAACATCCATAGATATTCTTCTGCAGCACGAGGTATGGATACTGACAGCTCCATCAAGCGTGATCATATAACGTGATTCCATTTGCTATACTTTCTTCCCTATTAACGCAAGTGCTGTGTTTCAGGGAGACGACAGAGCTTCCACTACAATCACAACATCCCATTTAGATGATGCAAATGTAAATAAATTGGAG
Source organism: Ambystoma mexicanum (assembly GCF_040938575.1). Lineage (NCBI taxonomy): Eukaryota > Metazoa > Chordata > Amphibia > Caudata > Ambystomatidae > Ambystoma > Ambystoma mexicanum. Next base: position 1,134,911,033 of record NC_090922.1, read on the forward strand.
AAATAAGTCGATGAAATGTGATCATATTTAGATTTTCCTTGATTCTTTTAGACAATGCATCATTTGTGGTTATCTCTTTATATGTACCTGTGCGTTCGACCCCAAGTGTGTGTTATGTTTCCAATATTGAAAACCATACTAATGCAAGTACTGTGTTTCAGGGAGAGAAGCTTCCACTACAATCACAACATCCCATTTTGATGATGCAGATGTAAAGGAATCGGAGAAATAAGTCGATTAAATCTGCATACTTATATTTTCCTTGATTGTTTTAGACAATGCATCATTTGTGGTTATCTCTTTATATGTACCTGTGCCGTCGACCCCAAGTGTGTGTTATGTTTCCAATATTGAAAACCATACTAATGCAAGTACTGTGTTTCAGGGAGATGCGGATGCCTCCTCTCCAATACAACCATTCATGGCAGTCCATGCAGAGCCAGAGGTATGGATACTGACAGCTCCATCGAAATAGATCATCACTGGTCGAATACTTGTCGTTTGATTGTTGCACACAATGTTTAAATCGTGTTTGGCTATTGAGATGTACCTGTATGTTTGTCCTCACATGTGTTTTATGCTAACAATATTTTGATACATAGTAATGAAAGTACTATGTTTCAGGGAGACGATGGAGCCTCATTCCATGCTGTCTATGCGGATACAGAAAATATAGTCGTTGCAGCGCAAGAGGAAGGGAGGACATGCGGAAATGAATCGGAGCTACAGCGTGCAGATGTTGAAGGTCGAGTCAAAAAAGTTACAAAGAAAAAAAAAAAAGTTAGTTACAAACAGTTCATAACTTTAAAAAAATGTTTGTGCTGGGGACTATTTTATGTTTTTTTCCAGTCAATTGGACTACACTTTATCTTGTGTTTAAACTGAACATCCCTTTTCCAATCTCTCCTCCAGTTACCCGTTGGTGTCAGAACTATACATACACAGACAGTGAAGCGAATGAGCGATGTTGTTTGCCAGACCATGTACACTATGGAGGAACTATTAATTGAGGCGAGGCGTGTTCAGGCTCGAGATGCTCATGTCCAATGGCCAGAAAATGAATTAACTGTGTTTGGAGAATACAGCAAAGTTGCATTAGACCATTGCTACAGTGCGACTGCACCACCACAAGAAGATGTTATTGAATGTTTTGAAGATAGCTCTGAAGTAGTTGCAGATCAATTCACACAATATACACCCGCCAAAAAATTGCCACCCAAAAACCTGTCGACATTGTTGTGTTCTCCCATCAATGTTGAAGTAATAGATGTCGAAATGACAGAGAAAGAACCAGCCACAGCATCCATAGATGCATCAGAACTTGATATCAGTGATATTACTTTCCAATGTGTTGAAATCTCCGCAACGTCACAAGCTGAAACAACGTTGACGCAGGATGACAGTCTAATGAAAGAGAGCAAATACATTGTATTCGACAGTTGTTTGATGGAAATTTGTAAGTATGCTGAAATGTGTGCATTCCGTTAGAGGGAAAGTATGTGGGAAGCCATTGATTAATGTGACTCGTCAAATACAAGGCAGTAACGTCAAAATAAATGCCACCTGTAGATTAAATCATAGGTTCTCATGGTCTGCACAAATGATGCTGGGGAAAATGCCAGCAGGCAATCTACTGTGTGCAGTTGCATCACTTTTTAGTGGCTCCAGTTTTAGAAAGTTAGAGGCTTTCTTTCAGTTTGTGGGACTCCATTTCATTTCTAAATCGCTGTACTACATATACCAACGTGATTATCTGTTTCCGGTCATTAGTGATGCTTGGAAAATTGAACAATTGTCTCTAGTAAGTACATTCGAAGGGAAACGTTTCAGGCTAGCCGGGGATGGACAGTGCGACAGCCCTGGATTTTCTGCCAAGCACTGCACCTACCACTTTCAGGACATGGATAGTAAGAAAATTGGGAGTTTGGTGGTCGTGCAGGTAACACAATGTACATCCTCAGTGGCCATGAAGAAACTAGGATTTATAAAATCAGTGGAATATCTACAATCAAGGGGAATGCACATCGACCTCATAACCATGGACAGACACGTTTCAATTGCCAAGACAATGAGAGAGCAGTTCCCACATATTAATCATCAACTTGACATATGGCATCTTGCTAAATCAATCAGTAAGAAAATCTCGGCTGCAGGAAAAAAAAGGTTTTGAAAGTATTTTGCAGTGGTCCCATTCTATCACCAACCATCTTTGGTGGAGCTCAAAATCTTGTGAAGGGTCAGTGGAAATACTACTTGAAAAATGGCGGTCACTGATGCACCACTGTACCAACGTTCACCGCTGGACAGAAAATCAACATTTCCACCAATGTGAACATGGCCCTTTGTCCCCAGAGGAGGCACGGAAGAATAAGTGGTTGATTCCATCTTCACCGACACACAAAGCCATTGAGAAGATTGTTTTCAACAAAACTCTATCAAGAGATTTGAGAGGACTGACAGAATTCTGTCACACAGGAGATTTGGAGGTGTTCCACAATATGTGCCTAAAGTACAGGCCAAAGCGCTTGCATTTTAGCTTTCGGGGCATGAAACATCGCACTCTACTAGCGGTCTTGGCCCATAACAGCAATGTCGGACGTGAACAATCTAGGACTAGGGGTAAAGTAAGGATGCCTCGCTACACTAAGGTGTTTTCAAAAGGAAGTAAGCAATGGGTGATCAAACCGGTCTATGATGAAATGCAGTTCGACTTTGTGAAAGGCCTTATTGTTGCTGTGTTAGAGAAGCACAGATATGGAATTTTGGACGTTTCTGTGCAGAGCATTGATCCATTGCCACCGAACATTGCAACTGTGCCATGCCCACCCAAAGCACAGCTGGTTGTGAAGTACAAATCCTGGTTTAAATAATTGCAATACGATTGTCTTTTTGTAAATAAATGTTATTGTACAGTGTACCTGTAACCCTAACCCCTACCTTCACCATCATGGGTGGCGAACAAGCTGGGTGTCATCTTTGAATTCTCTCTATTCACCTCATATATGTGTATGTATATATTTTTCTCATGTAAATGTAATTGCTGCGCACTGTTGCACACTGTTAACGGAGGGGAGGCTTGCGTATTGTAAATAATAACACAAACAAACAAACAATACATCTCACTTTTTATTTTTTTTTATTTTATTTAATGTGATACAGTTTTTTGAACAAAAACTTTACACATAAATCAAAAACTAAATTCTTATTACAATAATGTAAAACATCAACTTAGAATAGAACAACCAATTATAAAATGTGGGATTAAAAAAAAAAAAAAGTGTATTTCAAATATTTAAAATATTTAAAATATTCACTTGCATTTCATTATTATAAATTTCATGGGTCACAATCACCTTTAAGTTTTCACATAACTTTGTATGGAAACTCATTCCCTACTGTTATTTACCGGGAGGTTTGGCCAGTCCACCTGTTTCAAATTTCAAGTTTTAAATTTCAAGTTTTCCCTTAACCATATACCATACTCTGTATAGGGCCAAATGTAGACTAGGATTCAAGGTATTGATACATCCATTCCAGAAGACTTTAGATTTGATATGGTCAAGATTATGTACATATCTGCTGTAGTGTTTTATATAGACTAAACTTAGTCTAGGACATAATGTGAGGACATGTCTCGCAGTTTCAAGTGAGGCTTTGTTCTTACATATCCTACAGTAACGCTCAATTTTGGGGATGGCCCGTTGTGGGCCCAACACCGTTAGAATAGGGAGGTGATTAATACGTAGAAGTAATAGAAAACGTCTCAGATTATTCGAAGGGCAAAGGTTTAAATATCTTTGTGCCCTTCTAAAAGTGTATAATACATAAGATGTGAACTCATAGCTGTGAAGACTCGCAAGATGTCTAAAATTATTCTGCCAGTCCCAAATTTTAAGACGTTCCGCCATTTGTGCCTTCAGATGTTCATACTTATCTCCCCAGTTAGGGGTCCATTCGATCATCTCAAATAAGACAGTCATTTCTCTCACAAAATAGACCTGCTTATTCCCAACAATATCTTCTTTTACCGTCCTCAGGAGAGGATTAATCGGGGTGATCTGGACCTTAATGTAAATGTGTGCTCTTTTCTTTAAGACCAGAGCTTTTAGGGAAGGTAAGCCGAGCTCTAATCTTAGAATTGCCATTGGTATTCCCTGTGGCAAACCCAGCAGCTTGCGCCAAAAACGACCCTCCAGTACCTGAAGCCAATCCAGATCTAAGTGGATTAAAGCTTCCAGCCCATAGATTACCATAGGAATTAGGCACTGGATGTAGAGTTGGCGAGCTGCCCACACAGAGTATCCACTTTTATTGCGCGAGAACTGACATATCATGGAGGTTAATTGTGCTGCTTTTATTTTACGGGCTTGAACACAGGAATGGAAATTACCCTTACAATCAAATTCAACTCCTAGATATTTATAGCAGTTGGTATATTGAATTTCCTGTCCTCTTATTATCATTCTGGGGCGGTTCACTTTGCCATGACTATACAGGATCAATTCAGTTTTCGTTTGGTTGATTGTGAGTTCGTTCTCCTCCGCATATTCCCAGAGCCGCTTAGCCGAGCGTAATATGCCACTGAATGTGTGGTCGAAGATGACCACATCATCCGCATAGGCCAGGACTGAGCAGTGCTGAGCACCAACTTTAGGAGGGCAATTACTCACAATTCCCAAACACTCAGGGATATCTGAGACAAACAAATTGTATAATATGGGTGCAGTGACACATCCCTGTTTCACTCCTCTAGTTTTCTCTACCACCCTAGTAGTAGATCCACTTCCGTCCAGCCTCAACTGTACAGAAGTGTTATGATGTAATAGTTGTAGATAATAGAGCAATCCTTCAGGGCATGCCAGACCCCTAAGCTTCCTCCATAGCTTCTCTCTATTTACCGTGTCAAACGCAGCCTTAAAATCAATATATAGGGCATACAGAGGCGGGTTATTAGGAGATAAGGCTTTATCTCTGAGGCTATTCATAATATAAAGATTCTGGACAGTAGAATAACCGGCTCTGAATCCACTTTGAAAGCGGTCCAGAATCCCTTCCTTCTCTGTCCAGAACTGTAATTTCTGCAATAATAAGGAGGCAAATAGTTTGCCAGAACAATCTAACATTGAGAGCAAACGATAATTACCTGGATCAGACCTGTTACCTTTTTTAAATACCGGCACTAAGATTGCTCTTTGCCATGTCTCTGGAATCATCCCGTCCTTTAGGACTTTTTCAAAAAGAATTTTCAGAAAATTAGCCCAGAAAACTGGATTACTCTTCATAAGAACATTGGAAAGACCATTTGGGCCCGGGGCTCGAGAGGCTTTAAGTTTGGTGATCTTGTCTATCAGATCTTCCAAATGAACAGGGAACAACTCAGGGACATGGCAAGTAGTAGCACATATTGCAGTTGGAAGTTAACCCATTCCTCGGCATCAATTGGGTTAATCTGGGGGATTACCCTGTTCCCCCTAGCTTCTCCCAGAAGTGTCCAGATGTTCCGAGTGTTTCTTGAACAGATAGTTCTCACAGTTTTTTGCCAATTAGCCAATTTCTGCGATCTTTTCCAGTATTTTAACCATGTCCTATATCTGTTTTTTATCTCTCTAACCTTGGTATGTATATACATGATAGGATATGTGTTAGTTCTAATTCTACGTATATCCCTTCTCAGGGTCCGTTTAGAATCCCGAATTTTCCTGTCGTAAACCTCAGTCGCGCCCCGTTCTTTAATGACAAATAATGATTTTTTTGTTACATATTTAGCTGTAAAATTATAAATCCATCCTTCTAAGTCTTCAACTGTACAATTGACAAACTTAGTATAATAATCATTATTCCACTCGCCACAATCATGACAAGCTTTAGATATATTTTCCTCAGACTATATTAGTCGCGAACAGGCATGGTTAACCAGCAAGCTTCCTACCGCTATTCTTGGGGGTAAATCAAAAGCACAATCTAAACTTAGACTTAAGCCTCTGTGATCACTCCAATCATTATCTATTATTACCATGTCATTGACTAAGGATGCCACCTCAGGACTGATGAAACAATAATCTAGGGTGCGACAAGCAACACCTGCTCTCCAGGTGAAATGTCGCGGACGGTCACTCATAGTTCGTCCGTTCAGGCATTCCAATTCCCAACTTTTCATAAAACACAGCCACTTCTCCCCTTCAACGTCGCTGAAATCTTGAGACATGAGGGGGTGCGGGTGTAAACGCTTATTATTGGTCGTACCTCCATCCCCTTTCATAGAGCAATTAAAATCCCCAGCAAGGACAATACAACTATTTGGACATTCATTGGTCCACTCGATAAAAAGATCATGCAGTTTATCTTGTATTTGATCGCTCTTTGATGCATCGTAGGGGTTATAAATGTTGACCAGCAAAAGTTTAGTCCAGTTATTCTTAAAGGGAATAACCACCTCCACCGCATTGATGTTATCCTCCGAATCGGTAGCTATTTCTCTGGATGTTATAGATTTTCTTACCCCTATCATCAGTCCCCCATAAGGTCTCCCCATCGGACCTTTTTTAGCATAGGTCTGGTACAATTTATAACCATCTATTATAATTGGTGCAATTAACCAAGTTTCCTGCAACATAAAGAAAGAATAATCCATAATAAAAGATAATGACCCATTAGTTACAGTAAAGTGCTTAAAACCCCTGGTATTCCAGGATAGTAAGGAGCAAGTTCAGGGTCTATTTATTGCCAATGGCAAAGCTTACGCAAGCCATTTAAGAGTGTTCTGAATGTCACACATTTGCACTTGGTTTCCAGTGAGGGAAGGCAACTTAGTTTTATTATCAATTTTAATTGACTTGGGATCATCTTTGATCAGGGGGTCTGCATCGTCAGGGTTCACATCTACTCCTAGTCCTACCTGCGCTAAGTTGACTCTGTGTTTACGGATCAGCTGAGCCGAGGCCAGGACCGTGCAAAGCAAAGCTGTCACATTAGGATTAGTGGTGCATAAAGGCTCCACAAAAGAGAAATCCTCAGATCTGATGACTCTTAATTGGGGTATTAAGTGGAGTTTCTCAAGCATAGCTGCACGAGGTAGCCATTTATCTCGACATTGCTGATTTAGGTTCTTCACAATGCAGATCTTGTTTTCCTCTCTGTTCTCTTTCCTCACCGGTACCTGAGTATCCCTTTCAGGGTCCGTACTATGAAATGAACCATTAGAATTGTTCCTTTGAGGAGTAGAAAATTGATTAAGTGCAGAATGATTGTCTGTAAGAATGGAGTCTTGGCTCACATTACTCACAGCTGAGATTTCTTTAGCTTTCTCCTCTAATATCCAGCTAGCGAGTATACCCCGGCCTTTATTTCGATTGTTCTTTCTTTTGAGTGCCCTTTTTTTTGCCTTTTTCGATTTCTGCTGGGGAATTGCTGTGTCGGGGAGTGGGGAGGCCATCTCTCCAAGGGCGTTTCTTAGGGCTGCTCTTTTTGCCATTCTGCGCTGTTTCTTAGTCAGATGGATAGTTTCTTCGCTTGTGGGTTGTTTAGCCTCCTCAGCATTAGGTGGCCCAGCCGGCATCGCGGGCTCCTTTGCCTCTGCAAGCGCTCCTTCGTATTCTACATCCGGAGTGGGGAGATTCAGCTGTAGGACTGAGTTCACATGTATTCTCCCACATAATTTAAGGAGGATTTTTAGCGCAAATTGAGGGGAAACCAAGGAGGCCTGTATCTCGGTAATGGCTACCGAGTTAAGCTGAGATAGCTCGTTGGATTGGTCAGCCTTGGTTTGCCCCTGCTCGTCTGAATTGATGAAAAGGTTTGGTGATTCAGATAAACGACCAGAGCATATAGTTCTTGGGGAGGAATTCGCGGGTTGCAAAACTTGGGCCTCCACTGTAATACGTGTAGCCTTCTTGGCTGTCCCCATTAGGGTAGTCCCCTGTTCTTCAGAGTTAGGTGGAGGAGCCATAGATTTCTGTATGGACAGACATAAGTCTAATAATGAATTATTATCGATGTCGTCAAAGATCGAAGTGTCCAATGGTCGGCTTCCATTATGTACTGCCGGTAACTTCTCCTCAGTTTGATCGTCAATACATGCAGGAATAAAATAGCTCCGGAATGGTGGCTCCCCCGTTGACTGGAAATTTCAGACTCTCTCCCCCCGTATCGTTGCTAGTAGGCATATGAAAATGGTTTGTCCTACCTTTTCTCAGATTATAGGACGCTTTCGCCCCACGTGTTTTAGGAGGCATATAAACTTAATTTAAAGTCCTGATAGAGAGATTAAAAAATGTATACCCGGGGGAGAAAGGGTGTTTCACACAGAGCAAGTTACTCAATAGTCAATTACGTGGAGTGGTAGAACAGAATCTCTATATTGTTGGATTATCAAAGTCGCTTATGGGATCAAAGGAGATTATATTCTCCCGCAGTCTCCCATAAACATACAAGTGAAAAAGGGCGCGGCTTATTGTACCTGTGAGTGGTAAATATCCTCGCCGAGCTGATCAAGCGTGTAATACGAACTCCAGATGGCACAGATGAATGTGGCGCCCCAGCGCCAAACAGCCACACAACAGCCAGTGGGGCTTGTCTCCTCCAGGCTTAACGCCGCAAGGGTGGTAGCCTCCGAGTCTTGAAGGAGTCCCAAGTCACGTGACCACAGCACGTGATATCGATCGCCCCGCCTCCTCCAGGAAGCGTGGTAGAACGCTGCTGCAGGCAAGAGTCTTCTCTGACTTGCAATGCCGTGTGTATAGAAAACGAGCCTGGGCTTCACTGTGAGCAGAATCCTCCTACGAAACACACACACAGTGCGGGCGGCAGCCTCCGAGTCTTGAAGGAGTCCCAAGTCACGTGACCACAGCACGTGATATCGATCGCCCCGCCTCCTCCAGGAAGCGTGGTAAAACGCTGCTGCAGGCAAGAGTCTTCGCTGACTTGCAATGCCGTGTGTATAGAAAACAAGCCTGGGCTTCACTGTGAGCAGAATCCTCCTACGAAACACACACACCTTTCTCACTTTTAACTCAACTTCTGTGGTACTTTATACTTTCCCTGACCTTCCGCCAAAAGTTAAATGTCTCCATTTGGGCTGCAAAGCTCGCAGACAACGGGGACAAAATTGGGGGCCTTAGAACGCGCCAAGCGGGCCGTGGCATTTGGGAGAGAAGCCAGTTCGCATTTGCACATTGAGGCGCACTACATAGAGGGATTCTAAACTTCAAGTTCTCACAGATGCCTTTACTACGTGATGTTGCAAATAAAGAATGTGAAGGACAGCGGCTTTGATTTTCAGCTCGCGCCCAGAAGAGGCCCACAAGTCGCACTGGAAGTATAAGGGTCTATTGTTTTTTGACCTTAAGACAGGGACCATGCCGAAAGAACTACATTTGAAGGGGGTGCGCAATAACGTAAGAGACGATAAGGCAGAAAATTCAGAAACTAGACCGAGTTTCATTTTAGTTCAGTATACGAAAAATCGTTGTCAAGAGCACGGTCCGTTTTACAGATTGCATTACAAAGAGACACAATGGACATTTCAAATATAATGTGAGTAAATCTTTAGACGCTTTTATACCGGAATGAAGATTTCATGAATGGATGCATGAATAAATGAATGAATGAAGAGCTAGGAAAAGCAAGGAAAACGTGTTCGTAGTGGACACATGGGCATGCAGGTCCACTGGTCTCACCGATCTCGGTCCAGCCACTTTTCCCTGCACTGCCTACCTGCACTAAGGGACTGTCTCTGTATCCTTCAGCCCCTTCTCCCAGCATTTAACTTGCACTTGCCACCAGCTGGCCCTATTATTTATCTTGTATTCGACTAACCATGTACAGCACTTTTACCCCCCTGCCCCCTTCCCCATGCGCGATCAGAAAGACACCTGGCCTAGTAGGATCGTTGTCTGTCTGCCCTTGTTCCCCACCTGCCTCGTCGCGCCTTGAAGCACTTGTGTATAGGCGCTTTGCAAATGCCATATCATATATCATATCATTCCACACGCATGTAGACTAACTGTCGTTTATCACTGTGTGTTGGCCTCAATTTATTTCGTTACTTTTCGCATTGATTTTATTTAGAGCCGAACATACTCCATTGAACTATCCTTGCAAGCAAATAGATTCTGTTCGGCAGTAATAAATAAAATGAGTAATATTAATGAAGATCGGCTGGCGAGACTAATTATAATTTTTTTGTTTTCATAACAGGTATTTGCTCCCCTTCTGCTACTGTCATCGGTTTGAGACACCGGCAGACGGTTTCTTCGTGAGACACCTGCAGCTTCGTGTGAACAACTGGAGCACACTGACAATTTTATGGGACGATCGCCAAGGGCCCACATGCCCTTACGCTGTACTAGTGGCTAGAAGCAACATATCAACCTTTATGATGGACTAGTGCCTAGTTGATGGAACAGCCTTGCGGTTCACTGTGCTTCCAAAGTGCTTCTTTTAACGAAAAGCAACACCCTGTGTACCATTGCTGATACAGATAAAAGAAAATAAATGGCTTTCGGAGTTCATATGTCAATTGCTGAATATTCTCTAAACATTTAATGTCAAATAAATGTACTTTATCAAATGTACCGTGCTGCTGATTTTAAAGTACAGTTTCATATTCCGAATTGTGGCGCTCTGTGTTGTGAGATGGTCTGTGTTGGTTTCCGGTTCTGTGTGAAGTCGCGTAGAAGACGACTGGGCGCGTTTGCCTACGCAGCACAGTAAAGTCACAGAGAGAGGCGGGGAATATGAATGTTTGGATAATGTCAGGCTCAGGGGCGGGGGAATTGATTTAGTGCCGCAGAAGCAGGTCAGCCAGGGCAATGCGGCAAGTGATAGGATTATCACAAAATGGCGGCTCCCTGGTGCCTGTTTTCGCGTGCGTTTAATGGACGAAAACTCGGGTAAGGTCCATAGGAAAGTTTTCTAAAATCGAGCCACTTAGGCTTAAAAAAACATGGCCGACCCGTAGGGACAATAACATTTTTTACTAGACCATGCCTTTAATGGGGTGGTCAGTTTGCACTTCTGTTACCTTTGCATCATGAGTACTGCCTATAGAAACCATCATCATTGAGCTATTAGGTACTGCTTTGGCACAACACCGGAGACTCAACTGGCACGTGCAGAAGATCACCAAGACAAACACGATGATGGGCACCAGCATTTTCATCAATGTTCCAAGCCATGATGGGGCCCAGCTAAAAGCCACTGAGAACCAATCCCCTTCCTTGACGCCAGCTTCTTTTTTCATCTTCACCACCAGTTCATGCACTACAGCGATGACGTGTGACAATGTCCCATTTTCAGCATCTTCGGAAGGTATGAATGTGCAACATGAACTTGTGATCTTTTTGCAAACATCTCCTTCCATGGCTGTCAGTAGATCTAGCATCTACCTATTCTGCATTGTCATCAACCTGAGGGCCCTTAGTTCCACTCTTATGACGTTGAACCCTTGTTCAGTGTTGTTAGCCAACTGGATCAGCTCCCTCTTGATGATATGCAACCATCTGGCATTTGTCCATGTCTGTTTGCTGGGTATTAGAGATGCAAAAAATGTCTCTGTGGAATTATATAGAGCAAGTACTCAGAAGGTATTTGAATGAGGAGTTTGGATGAGTCTGTTGATATGTAATTGGATGATCTCCTTTTTCACAGTTGGTCATACAGTTCTATCTCGGGAAGCATGTGAAAGTATGGTTGTGGTATGGTGTGCTGTACTTCGATTGCTGGGGGCACTGTGGGTGCTTATCAGACAGGGGACCCCCTTTCAGGTGTTCTTTTGGAACTGCTAACAGGGCTGAGTTCAGCCTAGCTAACAAACAAAAGCCCTCCAAGATGGTGGGAGGTGCAAGTACGCGTGTTGGCCACACACCCAGTAGTAGGCCATCAGCACTGCGGTTCCCTTCTTGAGGTCTGGAATCATCACGGTTCTGGTACAGCATTCGTTTGAGCCGACAGAAATAGTACCTTCACTGAAAAAGCATTGTTCATAAGTCTTTTGTTGGTGCACTTGGACCGGCTTTTCTATGGCTGAAATCCATTTTAATTTGGCTTTGCCCTCTGTCCATACTTGTGCGCAAGTCTGTTCCAGGAGTTCCACAATCTTTCGGGAAAGCCTAAAAGTCCTTCAGCTTTACATGTGAGGATTGTTTCTTGCCACTTGTTGTTAGAATACTTTGCACCTTCGATCACCAGATGGTGGTTTTCAATTTCTGAGCATCCGGATCAACACATTCTAAGTGAACAGTGTGTGCTTGGAAAGTTCCTCTAATCCTATATTGCACAAGATGAATTAGGCATTGTGCCTCTATCATCAGTAGTTCCTGCGGTAATAAAACCGTGGGTGCTCCAGATGTGCAAGGTTTTAAGGAGCAGACACAGCAACTGCCATTGGTTGTTCGTCATCCCACTGTACTCAAGTCGGAATATCAACTGTTGGAGTGCTCAGGATGATGAATATCTTCAACTGCTTCAAGGCCTAAGTCATAGTATGCATCATATTTGGGTTTACGTGCTTGTCTTTTTATTCTCTTATGGTGTAGTATGTGTTTTTGTGCTACCCTGCTTCTACTGTTTGCAATATTTGCATTACTGCTTGCATTACACAACTGGATTTTGACATTTCGAAGTACGATTTCAAACATTTTGTTTATTTATGTATGTATTTATTTATTTGAATTTATAAAGCTCCCACTGCCCTGGGGCATCGCAGCGCTGTTAAGAAGGCTTACTTGCTTACATAAGTGCATTAGAAAGCATACAAAGATGTTGCTTTGTGAACATTGAAAAGTGCATGACATAGAATGCATGGTTATAGAGGTAGACTGTATGGTACGAACACATCTTTCATGGTAGCATCATATAGTTTACGTTGTCAAGTAGGTGGGCAAATGCATGGTGCCTGCCATATCTTGTATGGTGGCAGCTACAAGAAATTGCATGGTCGTAATAGTGAACATATACAAGGTGTCAGCCATAAGTGCATGGCAGCAGTGACCCATATATGTAAAGTCGTAATCAAGGGTAAGTGTGTGGTGCCAGGCATAATAGTACAGAGGAGGCATGTAACACAGGTATGCACGCAAGAGATTAACACAGAATAGCATGGGGCCAGCCGCCATATGCGGAGTGGTAAGTGCATACTATTAGATAGTTTTAAAATCTGTGAGCAATGGCATGCTGCAGGTCTCAGGAATTATGGGCAGCTACACATACTTACTGGGTAAAGGCGAAGTGGGTTAGCATACATACAGGAGGGTGGGGGGTGTAACCATGCATATCAGGAGTAGCGGAGGGTGGGGGGAGTGACCATGCTTACAGGGAGTAGCAGAGGGTGGGGGCGTGACCATGCATACAGGGAGTAGCGGGGGTGGGGGAGGTGACCATGCATACAGGGAGTATCGGAGGGTGGGGATGTGTAACCATGCATACAGGGAGTAGCAGAGGGTAGGGGGTTGACCATGCATACAGGGAGTAGCGGAGGGTGGGGGGCTGCCCATGCATACAGGGAGTAGCGGAGGGTGGGGGGGTGACCATGCATACAGGGAGTAGTGGAGGGTGGCAGGGTGACCATGCATACAGGGAGTAGTGGAGGGTGAGGGGTGTGTAACTATGCATACAGGGAGTAGCGGAGGATGGGGGGTGTAACCATGCATACAGGGAGTAGCGGAGGGTGGGGGGGTGACCATGCATACAGGGAATAGTGGAGGGTGGCAGGGTGACCATGCATACAGGGAGTAGCGGACGGTGGGGGGGTGTAAATATGCATACTAGGAGTAGCAGAGGGTGGGGGGCTGACCATGCATACAGGGAATAGCGGAGGGTGGGGGGTGTAACCATGCATACAGGGAGTAGCAGAGGGTAGGGGGTTGACCATGCATACAGGGATTAGCGGAGTGTGCTGGGGTGACCATGCATACAGGGAGTAGCAGAGGGTGGGGGGTGACCATGAATACAGGGAGTAGTGGAGGCTGGGGGTGTAACCATGCATACAGGGAGTAGCGGAGGGTGGGGTGGGTGACCATGCATACAGAGAGTAGCAGAGGGTGGGGGGGTGTAACCATGCATACTGGGAGTAGCAGATGGTGGGGGTTGACCATGCATACAGGGAGTAGTGGAGAGTGGGGGGTGTAACAATGCATACCGGGAGTAGCGCAGGGTGGGGGGGACCATGCATACCGGGATTAGCGGAGGGTGGAGGGGTGACCATGCATACAGGGAGTAGCAGAGGGTGGAGGGGAGTGACCATGCTTACAGGGAGTAGCGGGGGTGGGGGAGGTGACCATGCATGCAGGGAGTAGCAGCGGGTGGGGGTGTGTAACCATGCATACAGGGAGTAGCGGAGGATGGGGGGGTGTAACCATGCATACAGGTAGTAGCGGAGGGTGGGGGGTGACCATGCATACAGGGAGTAGTGGAGGGTGGCCGGGTGACCATGCATACAGGGAGTAGCGGAGGGTGGGGGGGTGTAAACATGCATACAGGGTGTAGCGGAGAGTGGGGGGCTGACCATGCATACAGGGAATAGCAGACGGTGGGGGGGTGTAACCATGCATACAGGGAGTAGCAGAGGGTAGGGGGTTCACCATGCATACAGGGAGTAGCGGAGGGTGGGGGGGTGACCATGCATACAGGGAGTAGCGGAGGGTGGGGGGGTGACCATGCATACAGGGAGTAGTGGAGGGTGGAAAGGTGACCATGCATACAGGGAGTAGTTGAGGGTGGGGGGTGTGTAACCATGCATACAGGGAGTAGCAGAGGATGGGGGTGTAACCATGCATACAGGGAGTAGCGGAGGGTGGGGGGTGACCATGCATACAGGGAGTAGTAGAGGGTGGCAGGGTGACCATGCATACAGGGAGTAGCGCAGGGTGGGGGGGTGTAAATATGCATACCGGGAGTAGCGGAGGGTGGGGGGCTGATCATGCATACAGGGAATAGCGGAGGGTGGGGGGTGTAACCATGCATACAGGGAGTAGCAGAGGGTAGGTGGTTGACCATGCATACAGAGAGTAGCGGAGGGTAGGGGGGGGTGATCATGCATACAGGGAGTAGCGGAGGGTGGGGTGGGTGACCATGCATACAGAGATTAGCAGAGGGTGGGGGGGTGTAACCATGCATACTGGGAGTAGCAGATGGTGGGTGTTGACCATGAATACAGGGAGTAGTGGAGAGTGGGGGGGTGTAACCATGCATACCGGGAGTAGCGCAGGGTGGGGGGGGACCATGCATACCGGGAGTAGCGGAGGGTGGAGGGGTGACCATGCATACAGGGAGTAGCAGAGGGTGGAGGGGAGTGACCATGCTTACAGGGAGTAGCGGAGGGTGGGGGGTGACCATGCATACAGGGAGTACTGGGGGTGGGGGAGGTGACCATGCATACAGGGAGTAGCGAAGGGTGGGGGAGGTGACCATGCATACAGGGAGTAGTGGAGCGTGAGGGGGTGTAACCATGTATACAAGGAGTAGCTGAGGGTGGGGGGTGTAACCATGCATACAGGGAGTAGCGGAGGGTGGTGGGGTGACCATGCATACAGGGAGTAGTGGAGGGTGGTGGGGTCTAACCATGCATACAGGGAGTAGCAGAGGGTAGGGGGTTGACCATGCATACAGGGAGTAGCGCAGGGTGGGGGTTGACTATGCACACAGGGAGCAGCAGAGGGTGGGGGGGTGACCATGCATACAAGGAGTAGTGGAGGGTGGTGGGGTGTAACCATGCATACCGGGAGTTGCAGAGGGTGGGGGGGTGACCATGCTTACCGGGAGTAGCAGAGGGTGGGGGGTGACCATGCATACAGGGAGTAGCGGCAAGGGGGCAAAACGAACAGGGAAAACAAACAGGGCCTTAGAAGGTGGGCTTTGGGGAGGAGGGCCGGAGTCCACCTGCCGGCATGGGATTGGCCCATAAGTAACAGCCAGGGACCAATCGTACTATGGCAAGAGCTAGTCAGGCAGAGACAAAGGGAAAGTTGGTACAGACCGCCATCTTGGAAGGTGGTGACTAGCATGAGCCATAGTATACTAATACATACAGTTGTGTGGGAATTGCTACTATTTGTGGAGGTCATATCATACTTGGTTCTGGTTATATTGTTTGGTTCTTTTAAATTAACTTTCACACTTTCATTCATTCTTTCATTCAGGTTTGGGATTAATTCAGTTACATTGGAGGTTATACTTTCATTCCAGATACCTGTGGACTGCCCTCCGTTTAGATGGCCAGCCCAGATAAAAAGATGCTCCCCAATATATCCCTAATAGAAACATTAAAATTATAAACACAATGGCCCTAAATTGAAGGCCAAAATCATAAGAATACATCCTAGTACTACTAATGTATTTTCTAGTTCTCGACAATGAACAATTCAATGTTAAAGTCATCATATTTACAACACTTTTACTGGATAAAACGGGAAAGACAAAGGCATTGGAAGGTATGGCGATTCAGGGAACATGGTGTAAGTTTAATTGGAGTAGATCATGCACCTAGCAGCAATGCATATATGTATAACTCTTTCACATACACTTATATGGTCAGCATTATGCTACATAAACTGAGGTAGATTAGTTTCATTACTCTTGGCCATGTGTTGCTGAATTGGGTGGGGCCCTGTGAATGTCTGAGTGGTGTATCCAATATTGAAGCTCTTCCACCTTTACTGCGAGATGGGTGGAAAACCCAACCTTGTATGACCCATGAACCTTGTATTGCTTCCATTTCCTCACAAAGCTCCTGATATACCCCAGCTCCACTGGCAACAATGGTTGGTTGGGTGTTGGGTCAGTTTGCGGGGCTGGTGATATTTGTGAATCCTCTGTTTTCGGCTGTGCTATTTGCCTTGACACGCACCTGATTGGCTGTGTTAACTGGTTCAGATATTGCTTGAACTCTTCTCCCAGATTTGCCACTGCTCTATGAGCATCTAACACTCATCCCACAGGGGAAATGTGTGTTTGCATGCGTCAGCCATTCACTATCTCATGGGGGGACAGATGGTGGTCCTTGCTGGGTTGCATGCCCAGATGGTAGTGGGCCAGGGGCAGACAATCACCCAGTTTTCAGGGTATTGGATAATTTGTAGAGACTGCTTTTGAGCAGGCTGTTTATTCGTTCCACCACTCCATTTACTTGTGGGTGTTAAATTGTAACACATACAGTGCTATATCCCTAATAATGCTGTGATCTTTTTAAAGAGCTAATTGAAGAAGTGTTTGCCATTATCTGACCCCAAAACCTCCCACACAAGGAATTTTATGGCACACTTGGCATCTGGGTGGGCGCAGGGACCAGCCTCAACCCATCTTGAAAATGGGCACACCACCACAATCAGCTATCGAGCCCCATTGCATCTCTCCCCCATGTCTGCATAGTCAATATGCAGCTCTCGGAATGGTCTGATGGAGTTGGGACAGTGTGCCCCACAATGTCCTGAGTGTCATCCCTGTGCTAAAGTGCATTGAATGACCAGTGTTGAGAGTTGTTCCTGTAGACTGGGAATAAACCAGTCTTCCTGGATATCTGCTGCCATGTGTTGCTTGGAGCTATGAGAATGGTAATGCTATTGCTCAAAAGCCATGTGCAGCAATTCCACATGCATCAACATGTTCACTGTACTTTGCTACCCCCATAAGAGATTAGTTGGGGATTGTACACACCCATGTTTGAGCCATATGCCTTGCTCTTCTGGTGGCGACCTATGCTGCAGTTTGGTTATTTGTGTTATTGGGAGGGCTGTATATGTGTCTGCTTCTGGTCTGGTGGTTAATGTTGTCATAACATATTTTTCAGAGGTGGGCACTGGCAGATATGCTGCAGCTTTTGCTGCCTCGTCAGCGGCTGCATTTCCAACAAGATTTCATCAGTGTTGTTGGTATGTGCTGCGCATTTAACGACCACCAGTACAGACGGTTCTGCGAGGGTGGAAATCAGTGTGTTGAGCAGGGCGACAGGCTGCACTGGCAAGCCATCGGATCGCCTAAATCATCTCCTTCTCCTCTGTGAAAGACCTGCATGCACTGTTGTTATGACATAAGCAGAATCTGAATATATAGTGACATAACATCCTTTGGATGCCCAAAAGGCCTCAATGAGAGTTACAAGCTCTGTTGCCTTGGCGGAGTAATGCATTGGAAATCATTTCATTAAGTGTCTCATGTTAATTTTCCTCTAGACCCACCACTGCAGCCCCAACATGTCTCTGCCCCGTATCCTGATCAATTAATGCTGACCGGTCAACATAAAATATGTTGCCCTCTTCCAGGTGGCTGTCTTTGGCTGTGGGAATATCATCTCCTTTGCCTTCATATGTTGCACAGTCATGCTGTTGCAAATCATCGGTGGTGTATGGTTGTGTGATGAACGTTGCTGGGTTCACTGCTTTACACCTTACAATGTGGATATGTGGGCTTTATAGTATGATATCATAGGTGGATTCCCACTGGGTGGTGAGTGTGGACTTTGAACGGTCCAGGATAGCAAATAATGAGTACTCCACATATAGTGTTACCGAGCACCCCATTACAATTGTGGAACTATTTCAATCACAAAGGCTGCAGTAGCAAGAGCCAAGTTTGCCACTGTAATAGTCCAGAGGCTTGTGGCCTATTGTACTTTTCTGCGTGAGTACTGCTGTCATGGTTGTGCAATTTGAGTGTGAACACATTTTAAACTCCTGAGTGTAATCTGGGTTGGCAGGAGGGGTGC
Source organism: Ambystoma mexicanum (assembly GCF_040938575.1). Taxonomy (NCBI): domain Eukaryota; kingdom Metazoa; phylum Chordata; class Amphibia; order Caudata; family Ambystomatidae; genus Ambystoma; species Ambystoma mexicanum. The sequence continues at coordinate 1,134,929,727 of NC_090922.1, forward strand.
TGTTGAGAGTATGTCCTTTAGGTCATTGGAACTTCGGCTCTTGTCTGCCATCCACTCTATTGCGTTGTTCTCTTTCTGTGTTCCCTTGAATCCCTGTAAGAGTGGCCTTGTGTATGCTGCATAGCCAAGAATTCATGCCCTGCAATAATTACACAATCCTAAAAACTTCTGCATGTCTTTCACTGTGAGCGGCTTGGGAGTGGCACACACTATTGTCACCCGTCAGGGATTATTCTTTTTCCATTTTTAAAGATAAGTTGTCCTAGGTAGAGTACTTCTAGTTGGCAGTACTGGAGCTTTGCCTTGTCTACCTTGTACCCCTTTTCTGCTAGCAGTTGCAATAATGTAATGTAGTCCCTCTGACAGCTTTGCTCACTGTCACTGAAAACCAGTAGAACATCTATATATTGAATTAGTGTGCTGGCTACCTGAATGTAACCTAAGTCTTTGTGCAGTGTCCTATTGAAAATACTGGGTCTTTTGCAGTTCCCTTGGGGAAAATGAGTATGTCCATAGTGCTTTCCGCCCAGGTTAAATGCTGTGAAGTATTGTGAGTCTGGGTGCAGGGGTACTGAGAAAAAGGCATTCTTCAAGTCTACAACTATGAAATGGGTTACTTCCTTGGGGATGCTGCACAAAATGGAATGACGGGTTAGGAACAAGTGGAAATTCTTTTTTGTACTACATCATTAATGGGGCGGAGATCCTGGATCATCCTCCAACTGCCCCATTTGCCTTTTTGATAGGGTATCTTGCTGTATTGCATGGTGAGGTAGACGGTACAATGATTTCTTATTTTGCATTACATTATATCCGCACCCAGTTTCATAATGCGGCTCTTTTTTCCCCCATTGTACACTAAATGATCTCATATAGGATTCACCTCACCTTAAATCACCTAGGGCAGGTGTGATAGGCTCATTTCCATCCTAACAACTTTTTGAGTCGCTCAGAAAATAAACTGAAGATAAATTCAACTGCTACAATGGTTTGGGTATTACATGTACTGTATACTAAATACATTGGTGTGTGGGCATTATAATGAGAGCCTGCAACTGATTTACATTTCAAGGCACATGTTACTGAATAGTGCATTTTGCTAATTAAAAGTGTTAATGAAAAAATAAGGGTTAGCCAGGGAAAGCAGTAATAGTGTAGGTATGTGCGGGGAAAAGACAAGTGCAATGTGGGAACATAAGGTCATAAACCAGAAGGGGTAAAAGGTGTTAACCTTCCATTGTGAAAATGCAGGTTAGGTGTAGGGTAGGTTACACTGCTACCCCCATTGGCTACTTAAAGTAGAATAGAGGCACCCATATGTATATCCTTTCAGAGTAGGTTATTCTCATTCTGTCATCAAGGCTCGATACTCACCTCTCAGATTCCTAGACTCTTTTTTTAATGGTTTCCACTTCATTGCAGAACCCACATACTTCACCATGTACGTAGTTAGCCTGTTTTTCATAATAAAATATGATAAATGGTGTCTACTGTATTTTGGGGAAAAATAACATTGTTGATGAGGATTTAACCCTCGGCCCCATTTGTTTGAGGGGTTCATCTAGTTGATTGAAGGGTTTATCAGGATTGAATGTTGGCTCCCACCAACGCTACTAGTTATGACACGCACCTACATACCTATCTGCTAGTATAGAGTATATCCATGTGTGTTGTGGCCAGGACATTTGGGAGCAGGTATTTCATTGTGTTTTGAATGACAAGAAGACACCTAGTGGTGAATTGATAGACAGCATCCATAAAGCCTCTATTTCTTCTTTCTCAATGATACTTGGAGCCACAATATTGCTGAGATTTGGAGATGAGATGATCATGTAGTTAATAAAAGAGAGAAATATTTACACATGTTGTTAACAAGTATGGTATCCTCACTGATATTGATATTATGGCGATCGACTCACCCTTGTAAATTGTTTGTACATATTTGATGTACTTTGTATATATAATCTGTAATACTTGTATATATAATCTGTAATCTGCAACTGCCATCTGTAACACTTTCCTGTAACTACCTTTCCAAACATGCGCCCTGATGCCGTGGGCAGGCTGCGCAATATAAATAAACACAATACAAATACAAATACAAATACAAATAGTGTTGGATTCTGCCCACTCATCTTGAAGGACACATGGTTTCACAGGTTAAACAATTATAATCAAGCTGGTCTATGTGTCATATTGGCTTTCTGGTCATGGCAGTCTTTCACCAACTCTTCACTTGGTCTCAGATATTTCTGGGACTTTTCCATGTGCTGAATGTTTTAGAATTGGAGTTCTAATATATTGTACATTATGCCATGAACATTCATGGTTTATGCCCATACCCTTCTCTTACCAGACTCCGGGGGCTTCTCACAGAAGGCCAAACAGAATCTCTAGGTTTTTACATCAACTTGTTCTGTGCCACCTTTTTATAGGCTGACAAGTGGCATAGCATTTAAACATGCAATGTTCTACTTGGAAGCACATATATGGCCACTCAGGAACATGTTATAGCTGTTAACTAGTTCACTGTATTGGGTTTGGAGAAGTGCACAGAACATTTGCATGTATCACTCAACATCAATCCTGCAGCACCTTCTCAGATGCTCTTATCGGGTTAGTTCCTGTGTCAGAGATAACCTCTTTGGGATACCCACACTAAGGGAAAATGCAATTGCCATTGCATGGAATCATGTTCCATGACCACAAGGACATGGTACCCAGTTGCTAGCTGGGGATTCAATGGACCATAAATGCACATATCTATTCATATATGTTCTCTTAAAAGGACTGAACATTACTTGAGTTTGCAGGGCCATATTTGTTCCTACTAAATTAACAGATGCCAAGCCATTTTTGATTTGAGAACATAACCAGTGTCTTGGTCACACCTAAGTGACCATCAAAGTGCTAAGTCCTGTAGAAGCCTCCGGTAGTTTGAGAGCAGGGGTGTTTCTAGGTCTGGAAAAGATCTGGGGCAACGCTCATTTTTGGACTTTAGAGAGTTGGGGCTAGCTAGCATTTTTGGTTGTAACCCTTGAGATTCTATCAGGGTTTACAACCAAAAGAAACAAAGAAATCCAGATTATGGAAAACTGTGTCCCCTGCACACTTTCTCATGTTTCTAAGATTCCGGCCTAGATACCAAGGCCGAGTCTTTCTCCCCTGCACCTTGAACTCTGATATTACATTTCATAAATTCAAATTGTTCATTTTCTATCGAAATTACCATTCAGAAATTGGTGTGCAAGTGTATTTTTGTGTCTACAACCAAAAGACCCAGGGCTATAGCCCCTCAGCCCCCCCTAGCAATGTCTCTGATTGAGAGATGTCCAGACTTCTGCATTAACCACCTGAGTATTCATGATCACTCTGTAGAGGATATCATTCTTCCATCACACTCTGAAGCCAGCGGTTTTGCCATAAACATGCTCTGTCACCTGCTTTCAGAGATAAACAAAAGTGAAACACTCCTTTTGTGCTTGCCAAATGTCAGCCCAACATGTGCATCCACCCGTAGACAAATCAGTCAGTGTTTGCAGTCTCGTTGGGTCTAAAGTTACTGTGTCCAAGTCCAAGTCCAACTCAGGTTCCTATCCCCAGAAGGGGACAATTAACTCTCTTCCACAGTAGTAAGCAACCCAGAAAGAGGGTTTGCCTTGGTCAAGCTTGGTGTGCACATTTTCCTTTGGTGAGAGGGTGGTAATGAGTGCAGTGAAGGATTGTGGGATTGGATGGTTTGAAACTGCAGGCATTCAGAGCACACATAAAAAAATAAATTAAAAAAACAGTGTACTGCCAGTTAAAATAAAGAGGTGCACAATTTATATTGGATGTATGGAAACTGCATTAGAATACATAACTGATTAACATTACTAACATTACTAAAGTACTAATTTCAACTTCTCTAACATTGTTAAACAGTCTTCTGTGCATAATGAAATACAATCCTTGGGTGCACTGTTTGAAATTAATTTTTCCATGAGGAAGTGCACATTAACATTTTCTGCAGCTTGTGGAGAGCAGAAATATGTAAGATGCAGGAAGTCTTCATTGTATTGAAAACGAAGGCTGGCACAGGGCACATTCTTTTTACTCTGATTGGTAGAAATTGTAGGTAGACAAGCCACGTCAACAGAGGGCTGAATCAGAGTTTTCCTAAAGAAGTAAAGTGATGGGAGTGGGCAGTTCATGCTGGGTTCAGGAGACAGACAGACGGTGCTATCTCTGTGAGGCTATATGTGGGTCGAGTGCTAACTTGGAATCTAATCAGTTGGCTGTCCCCCACACATGTATGGAGGAGTTTCGCACTGAGACTGGGACTGCAAAAGACAGCAAGGTCGTCCGGGAATTTCAGATCACTGGCCTTGATAAGCTTTGGGCAAAGTGAGAAAAAAAGCAAAAAAAAAAACAATAGTGCTCGTGTGTTGCTAGAATCCATTGGCAGTGCAGAAGGTTGGAAATAATTGTATGTTTATTTTTCTCTATATATATTCAAAGTGTAAGAATTTAAATTCATGTTTGCAAAATACCTGCTTGTTTCTGTTTTGTCTTTTTATATCTTGCAGGTGATGCTGTAAATATCATGTGGTAAGATTTTGTGATTTGTAACTGTAATGTAACACAAAGTGCAGATAAAAAAAACTGAAACTTTGGTGTCATTCATGCATCTCTGAATTATTTATATATGAGGCGCAGAGGTGATGTTTATACCAGTGCAGTAGTGCAGTTACCAAATTACCACTGTAGTTGAAATAGCAAACAAGAGAAAGTCAGTAGTAAATATCTACAAGGTAAAAGATGTGTGTGCAATGTAATGAGTGATTCCTTCCTTGCATGCTGATGTGAAAGGGTACCCAATCTGGCTCATAGATTACTGTATGTACATAAGACAGTAATATCAGCCACAAACTATAGGTGGGGCTTTGAATAAACTCATTGGGTTCTCTGAAGTGTTCTAAGTGCGGGGCTCTCTACAGGCGACTAGAAGGGTTACTAATAGAAAGGAAAGGTTTGTTTTATGATGGGGCTATAGTATAATAAAAAATACCATGCTCACCACCATACCACAGGAATAAGATAAAATACCACAAAGTAAGATACCACTAAAATGACCACCAATACAAGCTAACAGGATATGGTCACTAAAATAGAGTGATACTTAAGCAACACTAAATGTAAGGCTAATTTACCACCAAATTACCACCAATTTTATGGTAGGAAAATACTGCTAAATCCCAAATTTACCCAACTAAGACAAAACCTCTTACAGGACCATGGAAATAGTATTCAAGTTGTGCTCACTCATGATGATTGCCGGCACATATTTAAGGAGAGTTTCAAATAAAAGGTCCAGGGCACTAAAGAGGAGGTTAAGTATGCATGGTGGGGATATGATATGATATGATATGATAAGATAGTCTATTTATATAGTGCCTATACACAATGTGTTTGAGAGGGACCACAGGAGGGGCTGTAGGAAGAAGTTGAACTGAGGTGTGCCCAAAACAGGATGGGGAAGCCAGAGCTGGGGAAAGGAACCAATTATATTACTTTGCAGTTTATCACACCAAAACCACAGTTTTTTTGTGAAGCTGAGCAGAGAGGTAAAAGAAAGGAACATGTGTATTGAGGACAGCCAGAGTGATTGTGCCACTGGAAGGATCCATGTTTCAGTGATTGCAATCACAGAGCTCTTGCAATGGGGGTCAGTGAGAAATGAGTGACTGACACTTAAGGATGTCCGGAAAGAGGTGAAACCCAGGAGAGAGGGAGGAAGGAGTCTGTATAGCAAACCTCTAGGGGTAGATGGGATTGTAATGAATAGAGTGTGTGTGAGAAGAGTGACCAGGATGTTGTTTAGGTGGTGAATGGAGAATGGGAATGGATGGTGAGGGTGAGATGATACATGGTGGCACATTATGTGAGAGAAAGTAGAGGCCACTAATGAGAGAGCAAGGAGGGATAGCAGGGAGAATGAGTGGGATCAGGGAGGGCATGATAGAAAGGGCTGTTCAGGGATGGGATGTCAGTAGGGCACAGTGGAGGTAATGGTAGTTCTTAGCTTGGCACAATGTTAAGGCTCATAGCAGGAGCATGGGAGATTGGCTAGGGCTTTTACTCCCATTATGGAGGTCAATGAGTCCATATTTTTCTGAAAAGTTCCTGTTACATTTAAAAAAAAAAAATACATCTACGTTATTACCAGTTCAAGAGGAGGAAAATGAACAAAAGTACGTTGTATGATAATATACTGGTCTGAGAACGGAGGCCATGCAGCCAGGGCACGATTTCAAACGCATAGCTGCTCGCACTACACCTGAGGCTTTTGACAAAGTCCACAAAACATTTGATTGCACCATCCTAACATTTACATAGAAACTGCATAAACCTCTATATTGTACACCTGGAGAGGAGGCCTAACGAAAAGACCAGGCACTGAAATAACATGACATGTATTGTCTTTTGTCTTGCATACAAACACTCAACATGGCAAGCCTATATGTTTCCATTAATAGGAGAGACAATGATGTATTTGACGCCAAAACCATAGCAATTAAATTCCATGAACTACAGATTATGCCTCTCTATAACCAAATAGACATGTGCACTGTTTATGTATAGGCTTTAATCATATTTAACACACGACATGTGTCTTCAATCCTTTCTTTCCCAACCACCATGAATGTATTTGATGTAATGTTCTTTGAGTTATACTACTTCCTCTTGTTCACATTTAAATTGAATTGCCTGTATTTGCCTATCTATGTATGTATAAATACATGTATGTGCATACATCAATGGATGCACACCTAGATGGGGAGCAACACAGTGCTGCACAAAGGGGACACACACAGTGGATTACTGGTAGGGTGTGGGGCTAGCTGACGCAGCTGGAAAGGTTAGGGAAAGCAACAGTGGGGAAGCTCCCAAGTGGAGAATTAGCGTTAAGTGACTGTTCAGCAATTGCCGTGATGTTCTTTGAAAGGGACAGGTCTTTTTCTTTCCTGAAGTGTGGGATGTCAACAAACAGTCATCAGCCATTCTTAGGTGATGCTTTGCAAGTATATTCAGGCTATTTTTCAAATGTTCATATTGACAACATCTGCAGTTAATATTTTTCTGTATCAAAATGCTAATATGAACTGTGTAGTAAAAGCTAAGACAAATAGATGTGTATGAAAAATGGGGAATGTGGATTTAATATTCCAAATGTGGCATACTCAAGATCCAGTCCCAAATGCAGCCCAAAAGAAAGTGGAGGCATTAATGTAATGGCCTTGTCAAACTTTTGTAAATTATATATATTTCTAATATAGTACTTAGGCCTGATTTACACAGCGTGTTTCAATGGTATTTCGCTATTGAAAAATGTTTTTACAAATCAGGCCCATTATCTTTTTTATCAGCAGTCAGCAACAGTGAGAACAATGTACAAACTCTTAGACAAAGTTGTACACCTCAGTTTGTCACTTGGCAATGGAAAGACAGGTGTCATAATGAAAAAAAAATGCTATGGCTGCTACTCAATCAAAGTTCCTTGTTTGTTTGATTTCATTAATTCAATGCGTTAGATTGCCAGTCAATTTGGAGTCCTTGTTATCCTCACTCATCAGAAGCTGATGGCTACTTTTACACTTTAGACTTTTAGAATTGGGGATGCTGCACTTTTTGCACTTTTTTGCACACTGTACTTTACATATCTCTTATGTATTCCTGATATGGGTATTATGTTTACAACCCTTTATTGTCTGTGTCTACAAAACTAACATTTGTTTATAAAAAAATGCATTATTCTTGTTTGAATTACACCTTCATGCCAATCATGTTTTGCAACTTTAATTGAAAGACATTTACAATTTTCCAGGACATGATTACTTCAGGGCCAGTACAAGATGGGCCTCTTTACCAAAACGTTATATACTTGTTCATTATTGAAACAGATACTTCAATGCACACATCATGAGTTATATTATGGCAATTATGACTTAGTAACAGCAGCTTTATTTCCAATAACATGCAATAGCAATCAGCATCCATTAGTGATTCACTCATGAGAATTCATTGGCTTAGAAAGAAAATATTTGAATTGACTTTTGAAGAAATCGGAACAATTGAAGACAAATTCCATGAAAATTATATAAAAAAAAAAGTACTACGCAATTATTATTTTTATTATTATTGTATTTATTGAGTGTGGACCTAGCTTTGAGAAGCAACAGAGCACTTTAAAGAGGAATACACAAATACAAATACGCAACTGAGCGGTTTACAGAGGTATACAACAGTACAGATGCATAACAGTGCACCTTTCAGAGGTAACAACAGAACAGATATACAGCGGGGGTAGGATACAAAGGGGCACAGAGGAGAGACACAGCTGTATAGGATAGCAGGGAGGAGAGGGGCAGATGGCATCTAGCACGTCAGGTGGCACAGGGGTGACCTGATGGCCTAGGTGTTCAGGTTGAAGCAATTACGCACTTCATTACTACATTTGCCTATTTTAACTGTGCAATTCATATAGATTGGCTGCTGATAATATATAATCAGCTATCCTATACAGATATCATCTCCTGAATTCAGAATAATGCCTCAAAAGGGTCCTCAAGGTGTATAACTTCTTAAACAAAGATTTTGCTCACCAACCTGATGGAGGTTGCACACCTGTACTGATACGTTACTTGAGAAATAGTTGCTAAAGATAACATATGCACTGTTTATGTCCTTATTTATACTTACCCATTTCAACTCTACAACAAGCGATGATAAATTGCCATGACTCTGTTTTTTGCAGAACGGCCTTGACAAAATAATGTCCTAATTTGCAAGATATTGGTAAAATGAAATGGCTAAAACAGTGCAGGAGTACAGACAACCCTTTGAGGTTTTTGAGCATTTTCGCTGAACACATGCCTATGCCATATGTTCATAAATATGTTATGTATGTGGTGCAACACTTTTTCGGTTCTGCTCACCAAAGTGACACATTTAGTTGTATTTCATCAAATTCCTAAAGCTAGTCAACTAGCAGTTGGCATATCTACTTAGAGTTTCTAATCACTTAATTTTGCAGCCTGGTTTATGTTGTGTTTTTTTCTCAATGTTATTGTTCAAAGAGATGGAATAACTATCAATATATTCACTGAAAAAAACTTTAGTTGTAGTGCTCTTTAGTTGATCAGATTTAACGCAACAACACTTTTGAAACTCTGCAGATGTGGTTGTCACAACCAGTTTAACTCAGCTTGTTCCCATTGCAAAGCCCATGAGCACATACATATTATGAGAGAAGGGATTCACAATAACATACCAAATGGCAGTATGAGGGATATTGCCTTTTAGGCGATATCAAGGGGAGCATGCAGAGTCAAGCTGGTCATGACTTCCCACAGCCGCTAAATTTCTAGGGTTTTCTTGTGTTAAATCTGATCAACTTAACTGCACTTTAACAAAAGTTTTGTCCGTTGAATTTCAAGGTTTTAGTTATATAATTGTTTTTATGGGCCACTAGCCATGGTGTTCAGCCCTGCTTTGGGAGCATGGCCTTCTGCCGTGCCCATTCTATAATTTAAAACACGAAAGGGCCACTATCCATGGGCAATACTTTTAACTGTCTTTTGTTTGTAACTTTTCTCTCCATAATCACGGTTATCTTGTAAATGCACTCCAAGTACAAGCTATTATCTGTTGTGCCCACCACCCAAAAATAACTGTGGTTATCCTACTCTCTCACCTCTTCTTTCCCTCCCCAGCCCTCTCCCATTTCTCCCAACACCCATGGTTTTGCGTGACGCACTTACATCCCCGATCGGGTGCTCTTTCATAACCATTTTTCTTTTTTTTCTTGTGCCCCCACCCAGATGCAGAGATTCACTTTCTATGGCAGCATCCTATTCACACCAGACTTCACAAGCCAAAGGACAAAACATCACATGACATGACTAATTGGCCTTATAGGAGCACAATGCTGAGGATGTGACCAACAGCCTGAATAATTTTCTAGATGGAGTTGTCCAGCGGGTGACTGTCTGCATTTCCTGACCCAGGCTTGCGCTGGCAGCAGGCGTAGTTGAGATGGACAAAAACCTGACTATGTCTAAAACATACAAGTCGTCAGTAGCATGGGACATACTATGACTAACACTACCTTAATCCTTAATGCCTCTCTGAGGTTTCTTTAGGGCCCTCTAGTAATGGCTACTGTAGATGCTGCACCAACAGGTTTCTTCAGGGTCACTAGCCGTGGCCTTGGGCACAGATATGCATTACACCTTGTCTAGGAGATGTGATCTCTGCAGGTGTAAATTATTTTTCTCTCTCCCCATTCCCATGGGAGTCCCCCAATATTCCCAGAATAATGGCAACAAGCTACACATCCAGTGATATTGAACTGCCCAAGGATGCCAGATTTCCCCGGTAGTCCCCCGATAATGCTTGCAAATCCGAAACTCTTCCCTGTCCTCAGAGGCACTCACCAAGTGCCTCACTGCTCGTTCCATGGTTCCTCCACTCTCCCCCCTGTCCCCCTCCTGGCCATTGCCCATATCACTGTTTGGTTAGTGTGACATATTTTTTTTCTCCCAGGTGGACTTGATTAAAATGCTAGTGCTGAATTTCAGGGGTTTTGTTGCATTAAATTTGATCACCTTACTCTCCCTTAACAAATTGATTTTTTACTGAATTTCAAGGGTTTTGCTATGCCTTAGTTTCCTCCGGCCCCCTAGACATTGACTTCAGCCGTGGTCACTGCGCATGTTCTACCAAGAGTTTCTTTTTGGGCCCACTAACCATGGCCTTGAAATGCAAGTTGCACCAATATCTTTCTTTTGGGCCCACTCGCCATGGCCACTGGCCATGTCAAACCATTACTGTGTTACCAAACGCCCATTGCCTGCTGCCAAGTAGATGTAGGCATTGCAAATATTAAACAATTGTTTTCATACTCTTTATTCCCATGATCATTTCACAGTAATCATTTCCAATAACATAAATTACTGAGGTCCTGAGGTAGAGTAGCGGTTTGCTGATTCCCGTGATAACGAGAAACATTGTTTCAAATTAAAAAGTATTTCACATCCTCACAGGCACTCAACATGTGTCTCCTTTCTTTTTTCCATTTCCTCTCACTCACTCAATTGCCTTTTCACACCCTAACCCTCTCCCATTACCCACTTTCACTCATCGTTTTGTGTGACGCACATTTTTTTCTGAGCTCATCTTGTGGCATGGCCAGTGTAATCTTGGGAGATTCCCACAGTCTTCCTCTGATAAACCAAAAATGTTCTACCCATAACTGGCTCTTCCACCTACCCACAAACCTCCAATATCACATGGTGTCTTCTTTCCCACTCCCAACCTCTAGGCTCATGTGATTTCTATTGCTATTAGTATTCATACAGCGACTAAATCCATGCCATCTAAGTGCTGTGGTTCAAAACAATCAGTGTTACCACAGGAGTGGCTACATACAAGGAAGAGTTTTGAGTCCCTTTCTGAAGTCGAGAACATTATTAGACTCTGTTAGGTCATGAGGGACTTCATTCCAAACTTTGATGGTATCTTTTTTCCTTCTCCAAATTGCATTTTGAATTCTTTCATTTTTGGCTTCTCCCAGTAATATCGCAGGAATCAAGCAAAAAATAGCAGATATTAATTTCTGAAAAGCCTCTTATCCACTCTGCTGCAATGCAATAAGTCTGATATATATATTAAGGTTCTAGGAACAGTGGGGCATCCCATATCTCTGTCGAATATTTTTAAAACTAGGAGATGGATTTAGCCCAAACCAGTCAAGGAAATTAAGTGAATGCTTTGTGCCCAAATTGTTTCTTATTTTGTACAAATCTGCCAATCGGATTTCACGCTACGGCTGTCCAAAAACTGCACATTTGCTCTATGGAAAAATGAATGGACTGAAAACTGTGGTGTTTTGTTTTCTTAGTAACTTTTTCATTTGATCATGTTTTGTTTCCAAAATGTTCAGTTTGGGGAAGGGGTGCTTGATAATCCTCTTGTTTTCAAAAATTCATCCAGATCCATCAAGCAAGTCAAAGAGAATAGAACTTTGGGAAAACGTGGCTGCTTTTTCATTTGTCCAAATGCCTCTCAGCCCCTCTGCTGCAAAGTACCTTGGGAGATATAACTATATTTTGGGGATTTATGGCTCCCCCTTCTCTGACAAAATCTTTAAAAACTACTGGATGCAATAACCTCAGACCCTTCCTGGAGATTTAGTCAATGGTCCATGCCCAAGTTGTTTTGTACCTGGTCCAATTTCATCCAGGGGTTTTGGCTGTGCACTTGAGCAAAAATTTGACTTTTTCTCTAAGGGAAAATGAATTGATTACTAAGCCGAAACAGTGTTTTTTACATTCTTATTCACTTTTTTTTTATTTTTTAATGGCTCTCTCTCAAAATGTCCAGTCTGGGTGGGCTGTGAGTAAAATTTTGCTTGCAAAATGTCAGCCACTTCTGTCATACGAGTCAAAGGTTATAAGCAATTTATTTTTTTGGTTGTCCTATGGAACTCAATTATCAATTTAAATATAGTGCGGTGACTGCCATACTATACTAAAGTAGAATTCTTCAATAGAGTGACCGACCACAAATAAAGAGACAAACACATGTCTACCATATTAATGATTATTCCCCATATTTGATTCCATTTCCGGTTCCAATAAAAATACACTTCTTACACATGGACAAAACAAGGAGGTGTTACTTATCTTTCAATGTTAGCCAATATAATTCAAAGGTAACTACACACATTATAAAGAAAAGAAATGAAGGGTGATTGTTCTTTATTGATTACTTGACAGGACTTAGCTTTCAGAAAAGTCCTCATACATCAACCCGATCACTGTGGAATTGGCATTGCCATCCACAATAAAATGTAACAAAGTGTTTGAAATTCCACTATTGAATATGGGCGGTGTTGGCTGCATTACATTCAGTAATCTATGGTAATGATACTTGAGGAACAAGAGCACAAGATCAAGAAAGTATAAAATCATAAATGTAGCGGTAGACCTTAATTACCTGAGACCGAACTGGGGTCCACGACCTAAGGAACGAGTGCACATTTTTACATAAAGCAAGGTTTATTGTACAAAAATCCGGGGGGCTGGGGAAAACTCCTGTGAAACCAAACCAACTCAAGTCTCAACAAACTTGATCAATTGTTTCATTTGTATACATTTTTAAAATAGTTAAAACACTCCGAGATATTAGATGATTGGACAAAACATTTACAAAGAACTTTCATTTTTTACAAATTCATTCTTTCCCATTTGTCATCAACAATCTTTACGACCATCTTCAATTCATATTAAAAGTCTGCCTTTGCTGGGGATTGGTCTGCTGTAAGTCGTAACAGCATGGTATAATGAAACATTCACATACAACATAATACATTACTTAGTAACAACTGGCCTAGAGCCTTTAAACTAAAAAATGATTTGCACATGGTCTGCTTGGACATTGTAACAATACGAGGGAGGCTTGGACGAACAGGTTTTCTTTGAACTATAGATTGCGATCTCATCCACCCTAGACTCCTGGCTCCTCTTAAGACATACTCATTTACGCGACCACTTCTCCAGAACATACGGCCTCTAGTTTCAACCTGTGAAAACAATTGACTTCCAGACACCATGGCCTTTGGCACCAACCTTTTTGCACGCCCATGCAAATGGTGAACCCCTCTGTGTGACTTCAGCGGAATGAGCAAGATTATATCTGCTCCTTTGCAGAACTGTTCATTCATAATCCTTCATCCTGCTAGCAAGGTGACATTTAACTGGATGACTCATTCTTCCTCCTTCAACCCCCAGTCCCAAAAAAACAAAATGTCCCAGGTGCCTAAAAAAATGCATTGTATAACTGCTAACTATAATGTCTGAATAAACTCACATGCACATTTATATAAACTCCTTATTTATGCTTATTTTGTATGTTTCCCTGTGTGATCAAACCTATATAATATATATATATATATATATATATATATATATATATATATATATATATATATATATATATATATATATTCACAGACAAAAAACGTTGTTACAGGGACGTTATGGTTGCAGGTAATATAGCACTTTTCCCACTTTTAGATCTTGACTCTGAGTGAAGACAAGCACCCAGTGTACATATGTCACTGAATAATAAAAGAGGGAGCCACACATGTGAGTTCTTCAGTCATGTCATGAATGACAAGTGTGATGTCATCTTTGATGTCATGGATGTTATTCCTTGCAATGCACAGGGGTAGTGTGAGTTATGGTTGCTTAGCTTAACATAACTGGCTAATTTCTGTTTTTTTTCGGTTTTACCTGTAACCATGATGTCGCTGTAACAAATGTGTCCATTGAATTGTATAGGTTTTTACTAGTGCACCTTAACCTTAGCGTCTCTTCAACAACGTTTGTTGTCAGTGAATTTCTTTGGTTTTTAGCAGAATACTTTTAGTTTGTAAAGAAGAACTGCGCAACATAGTGCAACTGCTGGCACCATGTTAATGCGGAAAGCAGTCGCAGACTATGCGTCTGTTTGCAGAGATCGTGTGGCATCCAAACTGCTGAGGAAGGCAGGTGCTCTCTTACATAGCGTTACCAATCACCAAAAGCAAAGAACATAGACAAACAGCACCATGTGCAAGAATTTCCAGGGAAAATAGAGTAAGTTTGCAAATTGTGTACTTATGAAGCAAACAGGACAAAGGCATAGGGAGTACACCATAACGGAATGCATCAGCAACAGAAGTGACGTCTGCCTTCACCAAGCTTACCGCACTGCTACTGTATAGGGGAACAGAGAACGAACGTAATGACTGGAAAGACCTGAACGTCACTACAATGTAATAAGGACCCTAAAAATTGCACAGGTGCTGCAGTATGCAGTAGTACAGCAGCATAACATGTCTTTTTGTAACACAGCAATGGCAAGCACCTTAGAGTGGCAGGAAGAAAATTTCCCTCATGACACAAGGACTTTCTATAGTAACCCCATTGGTACGCACAGTGCTGTGAAACATAAATTATGTAATATATATTGCTGCATGTACACCAAAAAGCTTCTCTTTTCGGTAAGAGAACATATTGGAAAGGAAAGCAAGGCAGTACAAGCGGCAACCCTTCCACAACAGCATACAGGCATAGGAAACAAAAGAAACTCTGTGCATAGGGAAATGGACAGCGTGGAAGTCAAAGCGGAAACATTGGTGAACAATTGTGTCAGTTTAAAGGTTGCGTACAAGGACATATTTTGGACAAACTGAAAAAGCACTGGCACACCTGCATGTGTACTCCTTCCCCATGTCGGAGCCCGCCATTCCCTCAAAAACTGTTTCATGGGAGATGTTACAGTATTACATCAATCTCTTCCTCCCCTCACAACCAAGTTGTGAAAATCCATATTTCCCCACAATAAGTATTCACTTCTGCTATCCATTCCCTTTCCAAATGGGGTATATGGATGTGTACAAGTAAACAGTAATAATAAGAATGTTGTTATGTGGTATTCTTTTTTACCTGAAATGGTGTTCTGGCGTAGCGGCACACAGTCCTCGTTGCAATGATCTCAATTAAGAAAAAGGTAGGTGTCCTACGGACACCAAAGCTGTCTGGCCTATCCACAATGACAATGGAGGCATTCGTACGCCACCAGCAGGCTCTGCATGTCCGCATGTTGTCCACCACCTATCAATGCGTGTGGGAGCGGACATTTGTGCGTAGTGCAAGTACACAAATGTGTATCTGATTCTCTGTGTCCTGGTAGCATCGCCACTGTGCAGCATATGCAAAGGAACATTAAATAGGTTGGAGCATCCACCCACTTCCTACAGGTAGCTATTCAGATAAACCTCCCACCTGAGGTACCCTATAAATAGCAAACATCTCCCAAAATGTTCAGAGCACGTGTGGTGGACAGACGTCGAAAGGAGAACAGTGGTAACGTCATCATGCGACTGCACGTGGGCCCTTATTTCATGGAGGACCCTCGAACAGCAGCAAAGTGCAGGGTTGAGCAATGTATGCAGTGTTTTTCAGAAAGTACACGCTTACAAACACACCACAATTTACCCTTGCACATGTATGTATGTTTTGGAACAATGTAGGCCTGCTTTCCGGGTGAAAGTTGTCCACAGCAACCCTACAAAAGGGCACACCCCAGAGGTGCTGTGCCTTCTGTTTGCAGCTTTTTAGAACAGAGGAGCAGGCCGCATAGGTTTGCTATGTAAGTAATGGTGCACCAAATCTGCTGTGCTACAGTGTGTCTGCAACTAATAGCAACCATGTCAGTCCAGCTGAGTACGCACAGTAATGGAGAAAATTATGAACGGGCCTTGCTGTGACCCACACCTGCAGCTGTGATATTCCCCATTGCCCCAATCTCATGGATAGCTAGGGGCAAAGGGGAGTATGTGCACGTGCATTTCCCCAAAGACGGCGAGGGCCGTGTCCCAATGAAGCAGAAACAATCCTTCCCTTTCCAGTTTCTTCTTGTAACGCTCACCTGATTCCCGCAGAGGCGCCGGTCTTTACTGGGTGAATGCCGTATCTTCAAAGGTGATGTGTAACACACGGTTGGCTCTTTGGGCTGGACCTCTGTGCACTGTATGTCTGACTCGAAGAGTAAGATGTCTGCAGATAGAAAATATGGGATTAATGAACTGGGGTTATTGGGTGCCTCTCTCCTCTTCCCTTTCTCTTCTCCTGTAGAACCCCAAATGTTAACACCCTCACCTTAGGTAAGTGAACGCCGAGCTCTCCATCTGCCTCGGGGCAGGGTGCCGTAACCAGTTTCTTCACTGGATAAGGGTGCAGGCCTCTTGACCTCAGAGGACTGCTGTCCGTTGTTAACTGCACGAACGGTAAGTTCTGGGCACTTCAAATGTCTTAAAAGTCTTTTGTAATGATATCTCTTGTTTTGCAGTGTTTCGGCGATGGCGGATGGCGGGCTGATGAGAGTTGAGGATCGAACCCGCGTGAGGAATAGAAGCGCCTGGAAGCACGTAAGTAAGCGCTTGTAGCCTGCTTCACAATGCGCACTAACTGTCCCTTTTATCTTGCAGGTACAAGTTCGGAGCTTTAGAGAAGCTAAAGGGTGCTGGAATACCCACTGGATTCGGCGTGGGAAGGAGTAATGGCACGTGAGTAATAAAGTTGCCCAATGTCTTTAAACGCACCTTCTTTTGTCTTTCAGATGCGGGATGCAGCGCCGAAGGCCTCCGGAGCGTGCGAAGAGCTGGTAAGCTTTTGTCTTTCAGATGCCGGAATGCAGTGCGAAGACCTCCGGAGCATGCGAAGAGTAGGTAAGCCTTTGTCTTTCAGATGCCGGAATGCAGCGCGAGGCGTTGGTGACAGCCGATGGACCAGGTAAGAGATGCGCTGCCACTGAAGACCGTAGTGCTAACCTGTTCTTTCTTTGTCTTTACAAGTGCTGCTGAAGACTGGATTCCAGGATGGTAAGCCTTTGTTCCCTTAGGCCAAGGAACAGAAGCAGAAGACACGATGAGCGTTCTGCTGCAGAGAATGCAGAATAACGCAAAGCAAGATTCATCCATCGGGTGTGGTTTAAATAGCCTCCTGTAGTGCTTCGGTGTCTCCTTCCACAGCCACGCCTAAGAAAAGAGTTCCTGCTTTCCAGAAGAGTTCCAGTGTTCTGAACCTAGGGAGTGGCTCCTGCCCCACCCAACAGGAAAAGTAGTCCCAAACAGAAGAGGATCAGGGGTTCAACTGGCAGGTAAGTAAGCAGCATGGTCTGCTGCAGGTAAGTCCACCCAAGCATTATGAGCCTGGCGCTTCCAGCGCTGGGACTGGGCATCTTTATGAGCCTGGTGCCGCTGGCGCCAGGACAGGGTCCAAAAGGTCCCAATTGGGACTGGCTGGCACTCGGAACCGGGGTTATGGGTCTGCTTCCAAGGGAGTCGGGCAAGTCCTGATCTTTTGGAAGCAGAGATCATGACACTTCTTTGCAGTATGCCGTCATTCAGTACTATTAAAAAGTTCCACACGCTTCCACCAATGACATTGAAGAGCTCTCCATGCAACACTATCAGTTCTGCACAACAGTTCTCTGCGTACACACCACACCCAGAAATGTTGCTGCGCAATCCCTGTGGTTCCACAGTCCCATTACAATGGCCACCATCCTGAAAATCCCCGGATGTGGCTTTTATGGTGCTTGCAAGCATGGGGCAATAACTTGCAACGAGGGTAGGAAGAGTTTGTTGTAAGGGGTGGCTCTGAAAAGAGCCTTTGTTTTAAATGCTCCAAAAGAAACACCTTTTTTTACTTTTTTTTTCAGTTTCTGTTTTCTTGTGCGGACATTGTTACAGTAAACTCTTTACCGCATCTTGTGGATGGGCAAACAAAACAGCATTACCAATGGGTGACAAAGAAATGCCATTTGCTTAGAAATATTCTGCATTTCTACAACTAATTAGGACATTGTTTCACAAGAACATCCCTGCAGCAGACAAAAAAGTATACATGATTCTGTTGATGAGACACCTTCCTGCCTCTGGCTCGAAACAGCTTCCAGGAGCAATGTATCATACTGTTTGCGGTGTTATGGATGCAAAAAGCACCTTGGAAGTGGGAAAAAGCCTCTTCACTAGATTTTAGCAACCTCTTCAGTCGATGGAACTAGCCTAAATAAGACACGTAACCCATATGCATGCCGCCGTAGTGGATGATGATAACATCGGCTCTAGCAAAAGTGGCCAGGTCTTTGCAAAGTGAATGCATGTCAGCATAAATGCGCTTGTAAACACAATGCCACAATGTGACCACTCCTTCCAACCCGAAATTGCCATCAAAGTTTCTTTCCAGGGCATACTCTTGCAGATCTAGTAGAAAGGCATCACCTATAGGCAACACAATGCATTTCGCCATGTCTGCCAGTCTCACTACACAGAGTATAATATACAGCACTTTGACCGTCCCTTCCTTTGAACCACACCCACAGTACCTAATTGGATAATCCTAAAAGTCCCATGTCCATTGGCCCTTCCTTTGAACCACACCCACAGTACCTAATTGGATAATCCTAAAAGTCCCATGTCCATTGGCCAACAAGGTAAGAAGGGCAGATTGTGGCATGTGCTGTTCCCAAAGTACTACGAGGGTCACACCCCAGTAAATTAGGAGCAGTCCTTCTCCCTTTCCATTACCTTTTGTCCAGCACAGCCTCATTGGGTACAGGTAAATGGACACACACGATTCCACCAATGCCATCCACGATGTTATGATCTAACGCTGTCAGTTCTGCACAACACTTCATAGGTACCATTACAAATTCAGCCTGCTAGTGTGCAGTGACTGGACAGCACGTCCAGTTCAAAGTTAAGTAAAAGATTGCAAGATTTGTGCATCCACATTCATCCACTTGCGCACCCATCACCACAAAATGGAGGTATGAAAACTTTGTGTATGACTGTGTTATAAGTGCCTATGTGCACGGTATCTGCCACTGAGCGACCATTACGGTCTTTAAGAGCATACTGTTTTTTTTCCCCATCCCCTACCATGAAGTGACACTTCAGTGATATGTGCCTGAAACCTTCTCATTTACCTATATCATACAGTGTTATATCGAAACAGGAGTCTCTTCTTTCCTTCCGACAATGCTACAAAATGTTTTCCTTACCCACCTCCTACATAAATCGTACACAAATGCCACCAATAGAAGCATTGATTGTGTTGTACCACGCAAAAGCAACTTTCCAAAAGATCACTCTCTGCACAGCTGTACTTCTGTCTTGGCTGCACTATTGCAACTGGCTCTTTTTAAATCTGCCTCTTTTACTCTCTGCCCTCAGGAACGCATCCAGAAGAGGAGTGCGCTACTTGGGATGGTATCTCTCCTGCACCGAAATAGCTTCCAGTGGCTGTGAGCAATAAAGTGAGAAGACTCTGCATTATGCAGAAGGCCTTCTGGGCCCTGGGACCTCAACACCTTCAACTCTAACTGCCTATATATCTGCGTGCGCAAGCTCTTCCCTCATCCGCCTCAAATCCCTCAGGGTCAGGCACTTCTGCAAAAAAACAGTTGGTAGTAGATAGGCTTTATCACCTGGGGACTCCCTCTGCAACAGCCGCCCTGCCTCCCTGACACTTGAGGGGAACCATTGCGGGTTCCGGAAGTACCTCAAAGCCTTTCTCTTTGTGTCTGCTATTTCTGCTCCTCTCCCCGGCTAACTGCCTGACATAAACTGATTGTACACTGATAACCTGGCGACTCTTTGATGTCAGGCCCATGTCTCCACCCCCGCCAGGCTAACCCCTGCACTGGCTTTCTAGCAAACCCCAAACTTGAGGACTGTTTTCTGTATGTCTAACAGTCCATCCACCACCTGTTGTGTGCACTTATCCATGCACTTGGCACAATGTACCCGTATTTTTACTTATTGTCATTTGTTCTTCTTCACATGTACTGTACCTTCCCCTTCCTCCACCTATGCACTTGGCCGATCTAAGTCACACCTGGCCTAGTAGGGCCGTTGTCTCTGTCTGCCCTCTGTTTTCCCTCCCTTGCCTCATTGCACTTTGCTAGATGTGTGTGTAGGCGCAGTATGAATGCCATAGCATACGATTACACATCATATGATATCATACACAATGCATGCACACCAGTAGGATTCCTGCCACTTACCATGTAAACTGCAAAGTTGTTTTTTGTTTTCCACAGTTCCCCATTTGCTGAACACTTTTCAAAAAATATCACGCACACGCAGCACAGCCTGCATGTTACTAACTACAAACAAATACATACAGTTCATGCATACACCCAGGATGCCTGCCCCTTACCTTGCACACTTCCACCATAGCCTTCTGCAATTCTTTGTGCAAAGAGACCTTCTAGCACAGTGTTTGCAAATGAGATTTGTGATGGCATCTTTGATGTCATGGGTGTTAGTCCTTGCAGTGCACACTGGTGGCACAAGTTATGGTTGCTTAGCTTACCATAACTGTCGAAGTTCAGGGGTTTTACCTGGAACCATAACGTCCCTGTAACAATGTTTTTCCATTGAATTACATGGGTTTTTGCTAGTGCAACCTAACCATAACAAGGTTTTGTGTTAGTGAAATTCATAGGTTTTTAGAAGGGCACTTTAAGCATAACCTTGCTTTACGGTAGTTTGTTCAGTAAAGAGAAAAGTTTTTAGTAACATATATAGACTTCAACTGGTTGGCGTATGTGCAATTACATGGCAAGTATCCATAGGACTCCATTAGTGTCCACATGTCCGCATCTTGAAATGCACTTTTAAGTAGTTGTGGACTCACACGTGTTTACGTTCCACACCTAGACCCATGCATAGGTCATGCAGTTTATGCTAATAACACCGCCCCTGTCGTCAGCCCTACATATTCATGCAGTAGGCTACCACATTTACGGTATTGCTGTCCACTTCGTGGGAGGCTCTGCAAACTTAGCAATGTGTGACTAAAATACTCCTAACTGTATAACGGCCACTACTAAGCAAAGAACAGCAACCTGCACAGTGATGTGGGCATGTTAAATGTGGCATTACTTAGATTTATCTGCTGCTTCCCTTTCAATGACTTGTAAAAGTGATACATTGTGTGTGCACTGAGCAGTGAGATGGAAAGTACAAACAGGTCACCTGCCGGTTAGACAGTTGAAGAGAAGATGTAACTGCAAGTGGGACAGTTTGTAATAAGGCTGCAAAATTGCAAAGCTGGTGCCCCTTCCGCACGCACATACTAGTGCATGTAAAGGCAAGTAAAAACAGCAAAATATGCAGAACACAAACAAGCTTACTGGTGGTTGGAAAGCACTGTATGTGTATGGGTTGCTCAAAATAAATGGTTTTGCAGCATAGGAAAAGAAGCTGTGGGTGCTAACAATAATGGCATAGCATAAAGTGTTTGTACAGCATGTGACGACAACTAAAGTTGAAGGACAAAGAAGTAGTGTTGCGGCTACTGCCTTTCAAAGAATGTCATTGGGTACTTTCATATCCAGCATTTGCCACATCTGCTGTGGGCAACAAGAGGGGCACTCGTGTACGGCAGCAGAGCTGTAAAACAACCTTTACAAAGCAAATGCTGCACTACAGACCCTTACCTAGCAAAGGGAATTGTATTGCACATGTAGTGCAATGTGCTACTGTACACAGGGAATGCACTTGGAAGTGCATTGTAACAGTCATTACAGGAGTATTACAATGAGCATTGCCTATGTAGGTGATGGCCACCCAATAATTCCGTCTCCCAGCACCCCCCCCCCCTATAATATCTAGGCAGGTGCTGCCCCTTCGGTACCAGACCTTTCCTGGCTTTCCTTCTATGGTGTGTATGAGAACATAATAATAAATAAAGATGCACTGGGGAACAAAACAAGTTAAACAAAGAAAGCACCTTTCACAGATGAACAACAGAATTTTCAATGCACGAATGCAGGGTGGGAGGCATGGCATTGTGTAGAACACTGTAGTGCAGTTGGTTAGAAAGGAGTGCACTGTACAAAGAGGTTTCTACACCTGTTGCAAAGCGTTTTGAAGACAGTTGCAGCACAACACTTACTTCAAGAAAATATCACTACTTGCAAGAAAGGCACCAAGCTAATTTAGATGGTGTGTGCAGAAATCGCGATAGCTGACACAGTAAGTTGAACGTTGTAGGTAGGGAAAAATACTCGTGCTGTGAAACATCATGATGGCATGGGCGAAGTATGCCCTTGGCACATGACAATGAAATGCACAAATAGACTTCTTTGCAATGTACCGCACTGTTTCCATTGACGGACCAAATAGAAAACTACGCTGCCACATCAGTAGCTGTATACTGCAATAGCAAGTTATGCAAGAGATTGGAAAGAAACGCATGAACTGGGCAAGTGCCTCCTGCATCGCAAACGGCACTGGAACTCCTGTAACATGATGTGCAACGTTCCCTGCACAATGAACAACAATAATGTCAGCATGTTTGCGTATCAAGCACACAAACCAAAATCAGGCACTTCATTGTACTTAGACCATAGCAGAACACATGTACATCATAGATTGGTAAATTAGTACTGAGTGCACAGTGTTTTGCATTCACTTTCACTGAATGTATGTCGGCATACCCTGAAATTTGCATGCTGTGCCTCGTAAAACACACACCCATAACTGCACCCTCTGCATTTCTGTGAACAAATATAGTGTAGCTCCGTCGGGCCGTACACACCACAACCACAAACTTCATTGCCCAATCCCGTAACCTCTGCAGGCCAATTTCTACGAGCCTCATCTGCAAAAGGGGCGTATGTACCATGAGCCACCATGCATCTATCGCGATATTTGTGGACTGTTCATGCTGCACGTGCGCAGGAGTGGTGGAATATCTTTGTACCAGGGCAGTGCACGTTATTGGGTGTGGTGGCTCTTAAAAGAACCTTTAATTATTTTTTTTTTGAAGGTGCTTCCCTGGAAACACTTTCTTTGCGGTTTTCATATGTGAATGTGTGTTTTGAACTGCAGCTCACAATCTTACAGTAGGGTCTTCAGTGCAGTCTGTAGATTGTGCACTAACATTTCATTACCACTAGCCGACAAAGACATGCCATTTCCCTTGAAAAGAAAGGTGTGTGTATTGGGAAGCAATGTTTTCATTCTCACAGGAGAACATCCCAGCAGCACTCAAGAAGTCACACATGCTTATGTTGATGAGACACCTTATGACATCTGGCTGCGGGCAGGAAGCATTGGAATAAGGCCAGTCGATTTTTGGCAGTATACATGAGAAAAGCACCTTGGCAGTAGGAAAAATGTGCTGCACTGCTTTCATCAACATGTTCAGTTGACTGAACAAACAAGAACAAGGCATGGAACCTAAAAAGAAGCCTCCAAAATGCACAATGACAAACAAGTACAGTTGCCAAAGTGGCCACGCGTCGACGTTCTAGAAGCAGTCTGCCAACATAGCAAGATTCCATACCACTCCACAAAACATCCACTCCCTCCAAATCTAAATTGCTAGACTAATCTTCTTGGAGGGCATACACGCACATATTTTCCACAAAGTAATCACCCACAACGAAAACTGTGCACCTTGCCATGTTTCCCAGCCACATTACACAAAGTTCAGGACAATGAATGCCTCCCTTTCCTGTGATGCACACCCAGAGCACCTGATTGGCCAAAGACTATAATCCCATTCCCATTGTCCCACATGGTGAGAAAGGCAAAATGTGGCACGTGCCTTTCCCCAATCACTGACAGAAGCGCCCTGGTGAAGCAGGAGGACTTCTTCGCCCTATTAGTGCTCTTTACTGTAACCTACACCCTGAGCACCTCATTGTCCAAAGAGCATAGTCACATTTCTATTGGCCAGCATGCTCACAAACGCAGAATGTGGCAAGTGATTTTCTCCAAGTATCACCAGGACCACGCCCCAGTAAAGCCAGAGGAGTTCTTCTTTCTATTGGTGAGCGTTCCTGTGAGGCACACTCTGAGCAGCACATGATAGGGCAATCGCTACAGTCCCATTTCCATAGTCCAACATGGTAAGGAGCGTTGAATGTGGCACGTGCGAGTCCCCAAGTACGTTGAGGGCCGGTTCCCAGTGCTTCAGGAGTCGCTCTTCCTTTTGCTGCACACCCTAAGTAACTCATTGGACAATCCCCAAAGTTCAATTTTCGCGGTTGCCACCCGCAAAATCTGTGCATGTTACTTTCGTATTGCGTTTGTCCGTGGGGGAATTACTTGCATCCAGGGCAGGGGGAGTTCGTAGTAAGGGGCGACTCTTAAAAGTTTCTGTTTCTTTTTTTTAGATCCTTCTGCAAATACACATTTTTTTCTGTTTTCAGTAGCTTTTGAGTTTTCTTCTACGCACATTATTTCAGTAAACACTTCACTGTATCCTGTAGATGAGCAAACACAACTCTTTGCCAATGGAGGACAACAAAATGCCATTTTCTTGGAAACACTCCGTATGTCCACAAGGAATAAGGTCACTGGTGCAGAAGAACATTTCACGAGTGGACCAAAAAGTTGATGTGACGCCTTCCTTCGTCTGCCTTGGCACAACATCCATGAGCAGTAGGCCATGTTCTTCACAGTATTGTAAATAAGAGAATCACCTTGGCAGTGGGAAAAAGCATCCTCATGACACCCAGCAACCTCCTCAGTCTACGGCACTGATGCAAGCAAGGTATGTAACCCATATGCATGCGCAATAAGAAATTACGGTAACATCTACTACTGGAATCTGGCGAGGTCTTTGCAAAGTGCATGCATATCGACGAAATGGCACTCATACACACAGTTCCACAATGCGTCCACTCCTTCCAAACCAAAATTACCATCAAAGTTTCTTTGCAGTGCACATCTATTACAAAGGGAGCACCTACAGGCAACACAATACGTTTCGCCATGTCAGCCACCCTTAGTATGCAGAGTATAATGTGCACACATTTTCACCTCCCCTTCCTGTTAACCACACCCACTCTACTTGATTGGCTAATCCCCACACTGCAATGGCAATTGGGCAAGGTGGTGTACAGGACAGATTTTGCCACATGCACCTCCCAAAGAAGCATGTGGGCTGCACTCCGGTAAAACTGGTATAGTCCTCCTTCCATTTGCACTATCTTCTCTGCAGCTGTACCTCATTAGGTTACTGGTAAACAGGCACACACACACATCCACCAATCGCATTAAAGGCGCCATCTTCGAACACTGTCTCTGCTGTGCAACACTTCAAATGTATCGTTACACATTCACAGTACAAATGTCGTGCCAGTCCGAAGCAGGTCCACTTCAAAGTTCAATGAAAGTATGCACGATTTCTCCATCCGCATATATTCATTCACATGCCCACCCAGGATGTGGCACGTGCCATCCTGAAAGTACCATGTAATCCACTACCTTTTCATGATATTGAAGAGGGGGTAGGGCGGGTAGGATGGTGGGTGGTAAACAATATGAGTAGGCAGGGGATTCAGTCTTCCAGTGTATATGTGTGAAAGTTTTTTTTTTTTTTATACGTGCGTGCAAGCATATTTTTTCTGTATTTTCTCTTTGTATGCATTTCTGTTTGCCTGTCCTCACATTGTTACAACATTCTGGTCAATGCTTCTTGCACAGTGCAGAAGAAAATGGCATTGCCAATGGCGCTCAAATAAATGCCATTTGTACGACTGCATAGTTTGCGACCTCATGATCTCATAGTGTGTGGAGAACATGCCAGCAGTCTGCATAAACCGATGCATACATCTGTTTATAAGACACCTTATAACCGCTGACTGGGGACAAATTACACCATCATGGACCCACACTTCTTTAAATGTGATGCATGAGAAAACAACCTTTGCAATAGGGAAAATATGCATCACTGCGGTCAGCAACCTCATCAGTAGACGGATTTCCCGTCCACACGACATGTGACCCAAATGTGCACTTCCATAGTGCACCATGATACAGTCCACATTCATGACGGACACCACATATCTGCAAAGGTGAACCATCCCGCTGAACCTGCTGTCACCCTGACAGACCCATAAAGTGTCCATTCCTTCAACCCGAAATTACCGGCACGCAATACCTGTGCACCAACGATAAGCACGGTCCGTCTCTCCATGTCGACCACCCTCACGACACAGTATTGTGATGAAATGGTAACGCCCCTTCCTATGAACCACTCCCTAAACTCCTAATTTTATATTTCCCACAATTCTATTTCCATTTCCCCCCTGCTCATAATGGGAGGATGTGCATGTGCGTTTTCCCATCTACAGTGAGGGCCACGGCCCAATAAAGCTGTGTCAATACTTCTTCCTTTTGCACAGTCACTTTTTGCAGCACTCCCCAAAATGGGTGCTGTCAAATTTCAAAACACGCATGCACCAATCACATACACAACCTCTGCATTGCATACTGTCATTTCTGTACACATCTCCTATTTTACTGTTCAACACGCTCAGTACACGTTCCGTTTGTTTGCAAAGCCCCTCCACCAGAAATGTCTGCTAAAGAAGGCAGTATTTCAGCATCCAGAAACATTCTAACATGTCCCTAGTACACCTTTTGGTATGCAGACAACATTGCAACCCTTTCCACACCCACCACAACACTGCACATCCAAGCAAGTGACCATGTGGGCACCCAACATTATGCACAAACGTTACATACATAGCGCCAATGTATAAAACACCCATGCACGAAAACATGTCACACTTAGCAGAATCCACAACCATAGTGCAGCCTGCACGGCCCCTATGCACTACCAGTCACACGCTATTGTGTCACTGCCAACCTATGCACACCACCTTCACAACATTGGGCCTACTTAAATAAATTTGTACACAGATCACCTATAAGCTGCCCTTCAACCATACCCACTTCCATAGTCACATTACGTACGTACTGCACCCTATGGCCACACTACTCAACTTCTCACTGCACCATCTCCTGCTGCTCACCAAATACTGTGGCATGTTCCAATTATCACCACAACCATAGAATGCACAATTCATGCTTTGCAACTCACTTGGTCTGCTGTAGCATGTCGACAATGTGCTTCACATGCATTTTCCAAACATCACCACCCTGTTCCACATGCACTGCCAAACCTGCATTGCTCCAGTGGGTCTGCTCCTTGCACACATTCCCCCCACCTTCATTGAACAATACATGTCAGCATATTGCCAACTACCACTATGCACCTGTGCACCACTGGCACAAGCATTGCACCCAGTGCCCACACAGCATGTCTTTTCTCTGCAGCAACTCCAACCACAGAGCACCACCATGGAGTAATGCAGTAACAAATTGCAACAGTTACCAGGTTACTATAATGTACAAACAAGACACTCTCACCTGCATCCCTGTACACTTTCAATCACATACTATGGGCGTACCCACTACCATTCACAAAGTATTGTACCACAATCTATATGCAACAGGGGCATATAACGGCTGAAATGAACTCCACACCCATTCCTTACATGCCTAAACCCTCTTACTCATGCACATTGAAAAATGCATTACTAGTGTGTGTGTCCTCAAGGCATAGGCTCTTGAATGCATGTCCTATGTCCTTCGGCCATGCATCCAATGGTCTAGGCCTTGAACACACCCACGGCAATGTAATGCCACCATGTATGTCTCCATGTCAGCTTCTGCGACAATGCACATAGACATCACTGCCACCAACACAGCTGTTTTTCGTCAAGGGGGAGTGAAGTTATAAGCCGCTGAAAAGTGCTTTTCCTACGAGTTTAGCAACTTAACCGTAACTACACGGCCACTACCGCGGGCCGCCTGATATATATATATATATATATGTATATATATATATATATATATATATACATATATATATATATATATATATATATATATATATATATATATATATATATATATATTACACAGCCACAGTAGTGGCTGTGTAGTTATGGTTAAGTTGCCTACCCATAGGAAGAGCACTTTTTGGGCGGCTTATAACTTCGATCCCCCTGGACGAATCCACACCAAACTTTGCAAAAAAAATGTATATGCCCACTTTGCTCACACCTAAAGCCCAAACCGCTGGATGGATTTTCACCAAATTTGCGGCAGGAGCAGCGGCTTGGTCCTGAAAGCGTGCTTTTGTGAATTTGGTGAAAATCCATCCATTAGTTTATTTTTAAATGACCAATAAGTAGGTCACAAAAAATTTCGTGTTTTCTATGTCCGCGGACATAACACTGTTCGCTCCGTGGACAGGACACCGATTGGTTAATCGGCTTGCGTCATGTCGCCGGACATGCGACATGTTCGCTGATTGGATGGTGAAGAGTGTGAAGTGTGTCAGATTTTTGGAAAAGCCTGCCATATTGCATCCGCGGACAGTGGCCAGTATCCGCGGACATCGCTGTAAAAACATATTAAAAAGCACAACATTGCACTTGTCAAACTTATCAAATAATCACTGAGGAGGTGAGGGGTGATGAGGATGAGATGGAATATGGCTGCAAGAAGCAAAAAAAATGGGTGTTTTTTGCCGTGAAAGTGCACAAACAGTTTGGATGTTCGCGAACAGTCCTGAAAAGTTTGCGGACACCTCAGCATTACAGGGTTGGTGAAATGCAGTTCTTGGATGGCTTGTAACGTTGGCACCACTTAATGGAACTGCATGACATTTTGCATGTATATTTCTGACCTGATTCTGAGTGAGTATGCACAGTTTAATGGAATTCTGTCATGACAAAATTAGAGGGGGGTCCCACAATAATGTAAAGCATATAAATGAGGTGCCTTTGACGAATCTACACTTAATTTGGGAAACCGATAATACATTTAGATATGAATGATATATATAGGCCAGGTGGTTTTGTTCACTGGCAGTCCGAATAATAAAATTGAAAAAGGTTCTATATAGCTAGACGTTAACCTTGTCATATGTTCTTTGAGTACTTTCCTTACAGTTTGTTCTCAGCTCATGGTGCACATACATGGGGAAATGAGCAGGCCTCAAACACACAATTCATTTGTATACATGAAGATAAACTTTAATGTCATTAACATTTTCTGATGCAGTTTCTTTCTTCTTTACTTTAGTTTTCCTGTATGTGCCTCTGACTTGTATGCATTGTGGTTCTTCATATGTATTGTTTTTACCAGCACAAGTGCTGTACGTCTCGAATTGTTAGCTAGTTATTACATGTTTAACATTACTCTAAACTCTGATACGGTAGCATTCATTATTGTACTATCCAAAATGACAAGATTATATTGTAGTGTATTCTATGGTGCATGCTGCAGTCATTGCCTATGTTTATATATGATTAGGTTTCTGTATTAACAACAACACTCCAATACAATGATATTAGATGAGTATATTCTTTAATAGATGAAGTAGTTTGTTATAGGTATTCTGATCACCCCTGACATCTTGTTACCAACAATATAAACACATCTCCTTGTAGGGACTTTTCATCAAAATGTATTTCACATGTGATGTAATCAGTGATGTCATCAATGACATTTGTGATGTCATCTTTGATGTCCTGGGTGTTAGTCTTAGCAGTGCCCGGTGGTGGCCCAAGTTATCGTTGTTTAGCTTACCATAACTGGCAAATTTCTGGGGTTTTTCTATTTTACTTGAAACCATAACGTCCCTTTAACAAACTGTTTTCTTCGAATTTCATAGGTTTTTATTAGTCCAACATAACCATAACGTCCCTTTAACAAAGTTTTTTCATATGTTCTTTGAGTAATTTCCTTAGGGTTTGGTCTCAGCTCATGGTGCACATACATGGGGAAATGAGCAGGTCTCAAACACACAATTCATTTGAATGCATGAAGATAAACTTTAATGTCATTAACATTTTCTGATGCAGTTTCTTTCTTCTTTACTTTAGTTTCCCCGTATGTGCCTCTGACTTATATGCATTGTGGTTCTTCATATGTATTGTTTTTACCAGCACAAGTGCTGTACGTCTTGAATTGTTAGCTAGTTATTACATGTTTAACATTACTCAAAACTCTGATACAGTAGCATTCATTATTGTACTATCCAAAATTACAAGATTATATTGTAGTGTATTCTATGGTGTAAGCTGCAGTCATTACACATGTTTATATATAATTAGGTTTCTGTATTAACAACAGCACTCCAATACAATGATATTAGATGAGTACATTATTTAATAGATTAAGTAGTTTGTGATAGGTATCCCAATCACCCCTGACATCTTGTTACCAACAATATAAACACATCTCCTGGTAGGGACTTTTCATCAAAATGTATTTCACATGTATCATCAGTGATGTCATCAATGACATTTGTGATGTCATCTTTGAAGTTCTGTGTGTTAGTCTTAGCAGTGCCCAGTGGTGGCCCGAGTTATGGTTGTTTATCTTACCATAACTGGCGTATTTCTGGGGTTTTTCTATTTTACTTGAAACCATAACGTCCCTTTAAGAAAGTGTTTTCTTTGAATTTCATAAGTTTTTATTAGTCCAACAGAACCATGATGTCCCTTTAACAACGTTTTTTCATTGTATATATATATATATATATATATATATATATTACATGGACGCAGTAGCGTCCATGTAGTTATGGTTAAGTTGGTGTTTCCATAGGAAGAGCATTTTTTGGGTGGCTTATAACTTCGCTGCCTCTGGACGAATCCTCACCAAACTTTGCAAAAAAAGTATATGGCCCAAAGTTTGGAGAGGTTTGGTCCAGGGAGGGCTAAGTTATAGGGGGGGTCCCAAAACTTTTGTTTTTTCCCATAGACATAATGGGAAAAAACTTTGCGCATGCCTACAGCCCAAACTGCTGGACGGATTTACACCAAATTTGCAGCAGGAGCGGGGGCTTGGTCCTAAAAGCGTGCTTTTGCATATTTGGTGTAAATCCGTCCAGTAGTTTTTTTTTTTTAAATGACCCAAATGTAAGGCAAAGAAAGTAAGGAAAAGAGCCGTTTTTTTTGTTTTTTTTGCAGATGCTTGACAGACACCTGTTATTTTGTATTTTTTTTCTTCTTTTTTTCTTACTTTACTCCTAAAATCTTCACATAACCTTCTCAAAAGCAACCCTTACATTCCAAAACAGCATGGCATTTCCTATAAAAGATAAAGAAATGCCATCTTCTTTAAAATAAACAGCATTACTGGAATCACTATTCTCATTATTACAGAAAAACATACCAGCTCTAAGCATGAAGGCACACATGCCTCGGTTGATTACACACCTAGCATTGTTTTGCTGAGGACAAAAAACTGAACTATTGTCCCATATTGCCCTAGGTAGTAATCCAGAAAAAATGACTTTGGCATTTGGAAGGATGTTCATTACTGCTTGAACCAAGTGTTCCAAATCTGCCAACAAAGTAGGGGCACTGCCATAGCCCAAACGCAAAGTACCACAGTGCAGAACTACCACATGGGGACTGTTGATCCTGCCCATATCTTCACAAACTTGTACAATTCCCTGTACATTGCAATCAGGCACAGTGCTCCACACGACCACCACTCCTTTAACATCACAATTCTTTGCAACACGCCTGCATTGTGCATACTGTTGTAAACCATGCACAAACATATCTCCGAGCACCAACACCCTGACTTTCTCCACTTCTGCTATCTTCACTACACACAGTCTCTTTCAACACAAATCCACAACCTCAACATCTGATTGGCTGATCTCTACAGTCTTCTTTCCATGCTGGATTTGCTGGAAAACCCCGGATGTAGCACGCCCTGTCCACGGACAGCCGCGGTGTACGCGGATCGCGTAACTCTTGGAAAGCCCTTCTACCATTTCCACTTCACTCTCTGTGCCATTCCCTCATTGCATACAGCTAAGCAGTCACACAATACGGAGAACGTCCTCAGAACACCCCCATTTTGTTTATTTTCAAACATTTCAGGACACCGCGAGTGTTCTTATAACACATGCAACTTGCCAGCGAACAATACGGACAATGTCCTCAGAAGACCCCCATTTTCTTTATGTACGAACATTTCAGGACACCGCAAGTGTTCTTCTGGCTCACTCTTTTGTCTTTTGCTGACATATCTAGGCCACATGGTTTTCTTCAGTAACAGTCAGAAACTAAAAATTGTATTTTATTTGTAGACATATCCTACAAGTAGGTTCTTATAGTAATTCCCTTAGAGTCCAGTCACATCATATGAAACATATACAGAGGGGAAGACACAAGCTTTAAAGACAGCATTATTTTCAAGCAAATAAATTATTATTTCTCTGTTTCAAAGCTGCTATTTACCCTATATATATATATGTATATTGGTATGTGTTCTTGTCTCTTTCTGTTTTCTCTATAGTAATGCAATTATGTACTACATGGGTTTTATTAGCTACTTATTACATATTTCACACAAAAATCTATTAAGAAAACAATTATCATTTCATTATTCAACATATTAACATTACGAATATTATACCTTCATCTTGTACGCTGCACATAATACTATGTTTCTGCATTAGTAGCTTAGTATACTAGATACAACCCCATAATAGAATGCTATTTATATCAATGCATCGTTCAAAGCACTAATTAGGGTATGATATTTATTGCAATGATCCTTGACACTTTTTTCGCAACATTATAATAAGAATCCCTTGTACACATATTTCATGAAAAGTACATACACATGTGATGTCATCAGTGATGTCATCAATGACATTTGTGATGTCATCGTTGATGTCCTGGCTGTTAGTCTTAGCAGTGCACGGTGGTGGCACGAGTTATGGTTGCTTAGCTTACCATAACTTGGGAATTTCAGGGGTTTTTCGGTTTTACTTGGAACCATAACGTCCCTTTAACAAAGTTTTTTTTATTAGCATGCAAACAATATACAAAGATGGAGTGTAAAAAGCAATTTCTCAGAGATGGCTGTACACAGAATGTTGCAAACTAAGAATTTATGGTCGTTTACAGTGAAGTTCAGCTGCTTCCATTTTTTGCTCGCGTGCCGGAGAGACCCACGACTCGCACTATAAGGTTCTATTGTCTTTTGACCTTGACAGACAGGGATCGTGCTAAAAGACTTCTTTTGAAGGAGTGTTGCAAAAACATAAGACACAATAAGGGTGACATTTCTGAAACGAAACCAATTTTATATATTATATCACTATGAGAAAGATCGTTGGCACAGATGGAGTCGTATTTTGGGACTGCACTACGATTAGACAATGGAAAATGCCAATATAATGTAAGTAACCCTTTAGATAATTTTATACCGGAATATAATAACAATAGCGTGGCGTTAAAGCCTGGTTAAGTTGTACTTGTTCCTTCAATGTGGCATAGTGTTTTCTACCGCGCACTATCACTGCCGAATTGGTCCCATTTCGCTTAGAGGGCTCTGAAAAAGTAAGAGGACAGAGGGTGGGTTAATGGCAGTAAGTTAACATACTCTGTTGCACTATCCTCGCTAGCAAATAGTTTCACGCCCTAATAAATAAAATGAATATTTTTAATGAAGATCGGCTGGTGAGACTAATTTATGTTTTTTAAAACAGGTATGTCCTCCCGTACTGTGAATGCCACGATTTTCAGACCCAGGCCGACGGATTTTTTAACTGCCAGGCGCAGCTACTTCTAAACATCTTCATGACCCTCACCATTTTATGGGACAATCACCAAGGACCAATATCCCCTTACGCGGTACTAGCGGCTAGAAGCAACATACCAACCATTATGGTGGTCTAATGCCTCGTTGTTGGAACAGCCTTCGATTATCAGTGCCACCATACTGCTTATTTCATCATAAACCAACACCCCGTGTACCGCAAAGGAACAGCGCGTGACTCAAGATGAACTTTTGCAGATCGACAGCAAAGACCAATGCAAATCGCTGAATATTCTCTAAACATTTGATGTCAAATAAAAGTACTTTACAAAATGTACAATCTTGCTGTTTGCTTTTAAATCACAGTTTCATATTCCGAATTGTTGCACGCTGTGTTGTGAGATGATCTGTGTTGTTTTCCGGGTTCTGTGTAAAGTTGCGTAGGACTGGAGACGACTGGGCGCATTTGGCTACGCACCCTGTACCGTCACGGAGAGAGACGGGGAATATGAATGCTTTGATAATGTCAGGCTTAGGGGTGGGATATATGATTTAGTGTCGCAAAAGCAGGTCAGCCAGGTCGATGGGGCAAGTGATAGGATTATCACATAATGTTGACGCACAGCAGCCTGATTTATCGTTTGTTTAGTGGACAAAAAGTCGGGTAAGGGCCATAGGAAATTGTAATGTCAACGGACATAAGGAGGGTTATTATAACACTTTCAACCTGACAACGAACAATACGAACAGCGTTCTCAGAACACCCCCATTTTGTTTAATTGCAAACATTACCTCCACGTCCACTCTTCCTCGTCCCAGTACTTACTTCATGAGGCCCCTGCCTCCGACACAGGACCTTCTTCTATTTCTTTAAATTCCTATAACTCCTCCCCCACATCCACATCACTCAGTTTCATATTACCAAGCCGGAGCATGGGACCTTCCCCGCAGGGAGGTTGAGGAGGGTTGTCAGTAATGTGACGAGGAAGAGTAGGACTAGGAGTAATGAAGATTACCGGTAAGTAATCAGAGCATTTCAGGACACCGCGAGTGTTCTTAGAACACATTCAACTTTCCAGAGCACAATACGGCAGCGTCCTCAGGACACCCCCATTTTGTTTATGTACGAACATTTAAGGACACCGCGAGTGTTCTTAGCTCAATTTTAGCTTGCTTGCGAACAAAACGGCCACATAATCCATCCTCAGAACACCACACCATTTAGTTTATATAGAACATTTCAGAACAGCCGTGTTGTCCGCAGACAAATTGAACACAACAAAAGCGTCTAGCATATAAAAAAAAAGAACATTGAACTTATCACCCTCCCTAATTACACTTACACACCAACACACTCCACTAAATACAGTTTTTAATCCAAGTTTCACCACGCTGTCCGCGGTCGTCCGTGAATGTAAGATGGCGGGCGCCACAGAAAATCTGATGCGCTTCACGCACCACGCCGTCCAATCAGCGAACATTTCGGGTGTCCGCGGCCATCGCACAAGCCGCTTGGCCAATCAGGGCACTGTCTGTGGAGCGAAAAGGGAAGTCCCTCCGCGAAGCTGCGTCCATGTAATATATATATATATTCAGTGAAAAAAACTTTGTTAAAGGGACGTTATGGTTAAGTTGCGCTACTAAAAACCTATGAAATTCAGTGAAAAAAACTTTGTTAAAGGGACGTTATGGTTCCAAGTAAAACCAAAAAACCCTTGAAATTCGCCAGTTATGGTAAGCTAAGCAACCTTAACTCGCGCCACCATCGTGCACTGCTAAGACTAACACCCAGGACATCAAAGATGACATCACAAATGTCATTGATGACATCACTGATGACATCACATGTCTGGCTCACTATTTTTTCTTTTGCTGACTTATCTAGGCCACATGGTTTTCTTCAGTAACAGTCAGAACTAAGAATTTTATTTTATTTGTAGACATATCCTTCTAGTAGGTTCTTACAGTAATTCCCTTAGAGTACAGTCACATCATATGAAACATATACGTATGGGAAAACACAAGCTTGAAAGACAGCAATCCTTTTTGTGCATAAAGATAATCACTAGACTTATGAGCACTTTCTGATAGTTCTATTGTTTTTTTTTATGGCTGTACTTTCCCTGTATATGGTCATATTTGTATACATTGTACTCACACTACTTTCCTTAGGGTCCAATCACATCAAGTGATACATATACATAGGGTAAATAGCAACTTTGAAACAGAGCAATAATTTATTTGCATGAAACTAATCAGTTAAGTTATGAATTGTTTCTGCTACTACTTGTGCTTTTTTGCTAACTTCACTTTTCCTGTATATACCCATATTGGTATGTGTTCTTGTGTCTTTGTGTTTTGTCTATAGTAATGCAATTATGTAATACATGGGTTTTATTAGCCACTTATTACATATTTCACAGTACACAAAAATCTATTAAGAAAACAATTATCATTTCATTATTCAACATATTAACATTACGAATATCATACCTTTATCTTGTACGCTGCACACAATGTTATGTTTCTGTATGAGAAGCTTAGTATACTAGATAGAACCCCATAATAGGATGCTATTTATATCAATGCATCGTTCAATGCACTTATTAGGGTATATTTCTTGCAATGATTCTTGACACTTTTTTCGTAATAAGAATCCCTTCTACACATATTTCATGAGAAGTACATACACATGTGATGTCATCAGTGATGTCATCAATGACATTTGTGATGTCATCTTTGATGTCCTGGGTGTTAGTCTTAGCAGTGCACGGTGGTGGCGCGAGTTATGGTTGCTTAGCTTACCATAACTTGCGAATTTCAAGGGTTTTTCGGTTTTACTTGGAACCATAACGTCCCTTTAACAAAGTTTTTTTCACTGAATTTCATAGGTTTTTAGTAGCGCAACTTAACCATAACGTCCCTTTAACAAAGTTTTTTCACTGAATTTCATAGTTTTTTAGTAGCACAACTTAACAATAATGACTTTGACTTTATATACATGTCATATGGAACTGACTAGATCTCTTCTTATGAACTTGATGTCCGCAAACTTATTTAATGTTCGCGGACATGTTCGGAGAACAGCACCACTACCTAAAAACTGTGGGGGGGGGGTGGAGGGGTATGTGTGATTGTTATATCATAATATAGGAACATTTAACTAATTCAAAAAGCAGCACACAAACACATTATATATAGTAATACATAAGAAATGTAACCCATATATGTAACACACTAACCATTCATTTAAATACAATATGTTCTGAAATGGAATATACCACAAGAAGATAAATTGGCTTCCAACATAATTACCTCACAAACACATAGTAAATACGCAATACTAATGCTTCTACGTTACAATGCAGATGGTACCAAAAACAACTGCAAGCTGACTGGATTCACACATAGTCAAATATCACTTGGTAAGAAAACCTTCACAACAATAGGTATAATCTACCACGCAGGAGCCACAACCAATTCAGGGCACTACACGGCATACATAAAAAAGAAATGTGGATGGTTTGAATGTAATGATAGTACCATTACTCTAAAGCAGAGATTACCAGCAAATCTTACAAACGCTTATTTGATGTTCTTAAAACCAAAATTTGATAAATGAACTTTATTTAAACCTTTAAGTAAATTTGTGTTAAAAAAATATAAACTGTTAGAATACTCCAAAAGCTATCTAACTGCTCAAAGATTCTACAACAACTAATCAGATAAATGAATACCACTAAATTAGACCAAAAAATACACAGTTAGAATACGCCAATTGGTATCTAACTACTCCAAAATTTTATAATATCAAAACAAATGAAGAATCTGTTACTGCTCCAAAAAAAATACAACAAAGCAAAGTATAAAGCATTAGCCAGAAACAACAAATGAACACTGAAAACAAACAAACAAATAAACTGTAGCATAACAGAAAACGTTTTTTTTTAATCCAACATGGATGTTTTTTTCTCCCACAGACCCAATGATTTTAGCAACAAATACTGAAACTGAGCAAATTGCACAGTACTCTGATGTGTACTCTACTAAATATGAGGGTCGAAAAAAAATTAAAAGTATATTGCTTATACAATGTAATAAGTCATTACAAAATACTAATACTAACATGCTATTTTCTTTTATCACAGAAATGAAGAAGAAAAACATGGACTCCCATTACTAGACCAAACAGTAAGTATACAATAATAAGGACAACCATAGCAGCATATCACATCCATAGTATCTAATACCTTTGTTCCTTATACATTTGTTTTTCACCCAAAGTTATAAGCAAATATGAATGTGATATGTTGCGGTGGTTGTTGCCAGGGCATAAAGTCTTGGGTGCATGGCCAAATGGCCATGCCCCCAAGACTCTATGCCCTGGCAACAACCACCGCAGCATATCACATCCATAGAGTCAAACATTTCAACTATGATCTATGGGAAACTTTTAATGTTCGCGAACAATGTGAGTGTTTTTACAACACTTTGAACTTGCCAGCGAACAATACGGACGCTGTTTTCAGGACACCCCCTACGAACATTTCAGAACAACGCGATAGTTCTTAGAACACTTTCAACTTAACAACTAACAATACGGACAGCGTCCTAAGGACACCACCTACGAAAATTCCAGGACACCGGGAGTGTTCTCAAAAACGTCTTCAGAACACCCCCATTTTGTTTATTTGCGAACATTTCAGGACACCGCGGGTGTTCTTAGAACACATTCAACTTGGCAGAGAACAATACGGACAGCGTCCTCAGGACACCCCCTACGATCACTCCCCGGACACCGCAAGTGTTCTTCGAAGCGTCTTCAGAACACCACCATCTTGTTTATTTGCGAACATTTCAGGACACCGCAAGTGTTCTTACGACACATTCAACTTGACAGAGAACAATACGGACAGCGTCCTCAGGACACCCCCTACGAACATTCCAGGACACCGGGAGTGTTCTTAGAAGCTTCTTCAGAACACCACATCTTGTTTATTTGCGAACATTTCAGGACACCGCGAGTGTTCTTAGGACACATTCAACTTGACAGAGAACAATACGGACAGCGTCCTCAGGACACCCCCTACGAACACTCCCCGGACACCACGAGTGTTCTTAGAAGCGTCTTCAGAACACCACCATCTTGTTTATTTGCGAACATTTCAGGACACCGCAAGTGTTCTTAGGACACATTCAACTTGACAGAGAACCATACATTTGTATTTCACCCAAAGTTATAAGCAAATACGAATGTGATATGCTGCGGTGGTTGTTGCCAGGGCATACAGTTTTGGGTGCATGGCCAAATGGCCATGCACCCAAGACTCTATGCCCTGGCAACAACCACCGCAGCATATCACATCCATAGAGTCAAACATTTCAACTATGATCTATGGGAAACTTTTAATGTCCGCGAACAATGTGAGTGTTCTTAGAACACTTTGAACTTGCCAGCGAACAATACGGACACCGTTTTCAGGACACCCCCTATGAACATTTCAGAACAACGCGATAGTTCTTAGAACACTTTCAACTTAACAACGAACAATACGGACAGCGTCCTAAGGACACCCCCTACGAACATTCCAGGACACCGGGAGTGTTCTCAAAAACGTCTTCAGAACACCCCCATTTTGTGTATTTGCGAACATTTCAGGACACCGCGGGTTTTCTTAGAACACATTCAACTTGACAGAGAACAATACAGACAGCGTCCTCAGGACACACCCTACGAACACTCCCCGGACACCGCGAGTGTTCTTAGAAGCGTCTTCAGAACACCACCATCTTGTTTATTTGCGAACATTTCAGGACACCGCGAGTGTTCTTAGGACACATTCAACTTGACAGAGAACAATACGGACAGCGTCCTCAGGACACCCACTACGAACATTCCAGGACACCGGGAGTGTTCTTAGAAGCTTCTTCAGAACACCACCATCTTGTTTATTTGCGGACATTTCAGGACACCGTGAGTGTTCTTAGGACACATTCAACTTGACAGAGAACAATACGGACAGCGTCCTCAGGACACCCCCTACGAACACTCACCGGACACCGCGAGTGTTCTTAGAAGCGTCTTCAGAACACCACCATCTTGTTTATTTGTGAACATTTCAGAACACTGCGAGTGTTCTTAGGACACATTCAACTTGACAGAGAACAATACGGACAGCGTCCTCAGGACACCCCCTACGAACACGCCCCGGACACCACAAGTGTTCTTAGAAGCGTCTTCAGAACACCCCCATTTGGTTTATTTGCGAACATTTCAGGACCCCGCGGGTGTTCTTAGAACACATTCAACTTGACAGAGAGCAATACGGACAGCGTCCTC
Source organism: Ambystoma mexicanum (assembly GCF_040938575.1). Lineage (NCBI taxonomy): Eukaryota > Metazoa > Chordata > Amphibia > Caudata > Ambystomatidae > Ambystoma > Ambystoma mexicanum. Next base: position 1,134,970,121 of record NC_090922.1, read on the forward strand.
AGGACACCCCCTACGAACATTCCAGGACACCGGGAGTGTTCTTAGAAGCGTCTTCAGAACACCACCATCTTGTTTATTTGCGAACATTTCAGGACACCACGAGTGTTCTTAGGACACATTCAACTTGACAGAGAACAATACGGACAGCGTCCTCAGGACACCCCCTACGAACACTCCCCGGACACCGCGAGTGTTCTTAGAAGCGTCTTCAGAACACCCCCATTTTGTTTATTTGCGAACATTTTAGGACACCGCGGGTGTTCTTAGAACACATTCAACTTGACAGAGAACAATACGGACAGCGTACTCAGGACGCCCCCTACGAACATTTCAGGACACCGGGAGTGTTCTCAAAAACGTCTTCAGAACACCCCCATTTTGTTTATTTGCGAACATTTCAGGACACCGCGGGTGTTCTTAGAACACATTCAACTTGACAGAGAACAATAAGGACAGCGTCCTCAGGACACCCCCTACGAACACTCCCCGGACACCGCAAGTATTCTTAGAAAAGTTTCACTTTGCTTGCGAACAAAACAGACACATATTGAGTCCTTAGAACACCCCCCAGTCAGTTTATTTAGAACATTTCAGAACACCCATGATGTCCGCAATCAAATGGAACACAAAAAGAACATCTAACACATAAAAAACACAACTTTCATCCTATCTCATACACTCCTACACACCAACACACTCTACTAAATACTCATTTTGAACAAAGTTTCACCGCGCTGTCCGCGGACGTCCGCGAATCCAAGATGGCGGGCGCTACCGAAAAATCTGACGTGCTTCACGCTCCACGCCGTCCAATCAGCGAACACGTTGCATGTCCGCAAACATCACGCAAGACGATTGGCCAATCAGGACACTGTCCACGGAGCGAACAGGGAAGTGTGTCCGCGAACCGAACACAGATATCACTAATTTTCTTTACCTACTTTTTGGTCATTTTAAAAAAAACTACTGGACGGATTTTCACCAAATTTGCAAAAGCACGCTTTCGGGACCAAGCCGCTGCTCCTTGTCCAAATTTGGTGGAAATCCGTCCAGCGGTTTGGGCTGTAGGCGCGAGCAAATTTTTTTTCCCATTCAGTCTATGGGAAAAAAAAAGGTTTTGGGACCCCCCCTATAACTTTGCCCCCCCTGGACGAATCTTCACCAAACTTTGCAAAGAAATTCAGAGTGACCCAAATACTTTTTTTCAAAGTTTGGTGAGGATCTGTCCAGGGAGAGCGAAGCTATAAGCCACCCAAAAAGTGCTCTTCCTATGGAAACAGCAACTTAACCATAGCCATGTAATATATATATATATATATATATATATATATATACATATATATATATATATATATATATATATATATATTCAATGAAAAAACGTTGTTAAAGGGACGTTATGGTTATATATATATCCAAAATATTGGAAGAGCACTTTTTGGGTGGCTTTTAACTTTTCTCACACTGGACGAATCCTTACCAAACTTTGCAAAAAAAAGTATATGGCCCTGTCTAAATTGTTCTGGCAAGTTTGGTGAGGTTTTATGACGGGGGCAAAGATGTAGGGGCATCCAAGATTTCTGTTTTTTCCATAGACGCAATAGAACAAATGATTTACTCACCTCTACAGCCCAAACCGATGGATGAATATTCACCAGATTTGCGGCAGGAGCAGTGTCCTGGTCCCAAAAGCATGCATGCTTCTGTAAATTTGGTGTAAATCCATCCAGTAGTTTTCTTTAAAAACAAGCCAAAAGTAGGTCAACAAAAACTAGTGATATCTAGGTCCGGCCCGCGTGATCACTTCCATGTTTGCTACGTGTACGGGCCTCCAATCGGACCAGGGGAGACACGATGTCTGCAGACTTCAAACATGCCTGCTGATTGGATGGTGAAAAGTTTGAGGTGTGTCATAGTTTCCGAAACGCCCACCCTGTTCGATCCGGGGACTGCCACACTGACCACGGACAGCGCAGTGGGGAAAAACTCTGGAAAACATATTTTGGGATATTTGGTGTTGGAAAGAGGGGCTGGGAAGGGTGGGGCCGTGGAAAAATGGATTCCATGTCTTAAAATCCCAGCAGAAATGGCAGTGAATACAAAATATTGCGGCAAAAAATGCAGTGGTTTTGACTCCACAATCATGTAAAGGATGCAGGGGACACTCCCGCAACCCCCGAAACCATTATATCAAATAAGGGAGCGGGGTAAACCCCCACAACCCCCATCTCCTTAAATGGTAGAATGGGGTACACCTTTCCCGGGTCAAACCACAACATTTTTGCTGTGATTTTTTTTACCAGCGTCATTTTTGCTGCGATTTTATTACCTGATACTGAAAAATGATGTTTAGGGTTCTTTGTTTAGGTAGAAGAGTGTACGGGCAGCGCGGTAGTCTGCGGACACTACGGTCGTCCGCGGAAAGAGTCTTGGGCACACAGCTTGAGAAACATATTTGGGGTCATTCGGTGACTGAAAGAGGTTTTGGATGAACAGCTTAGGTTATTTCATGAATGAAAGAGGGCTTGGGCGGACAGCTGAAGACACACATTTGTGGTTATTTTGTGACTGCAAGAGGGCTTGGTCAGGGTAGGGGAGTGGAATCTAGATTATATGGTGATATTATTATAGTTGAAAAATAGGGTTGGTGGTCCCTTTGGATGTCTGCAGACATCATCTGAATTGGGAGGTTCAGGACAAGTTGTGGTGTGGTGGTTGAGTCCAGTAGCCAGTTTCTTGGGTGCATGGCTGTATTTTGCTGTGGTGTTGTGGCCAGTGGCTACATTCTTGGGTGCATGGCTATAGGCTATACGCCATGCACCCAAGAATCTAGCCGCTGGCCACAACCATTATAATAATTTGTCTACAGCTATTCAATCTGGCCATGGATTACATGGATACAGCCATGATGATAATATGTGTATAGTAATTATAGATAGTGTGTGGGCAGTATACTGTATTTGTAACATGTTGACACAATACAATTGAAGCGCAAATAGTACTTTTGATTGCTGTACCATTGGGGTTAGAGGTTGAGTTTGTTGTAAATGGTAATGAAGGAGAATGTGTTGCTTCTTTTTCTGTGAAAAACACAGTATAATATGTTAGGCAAAATGGCTTAAAATGTTTAATTGCATACAATTTCACATATTCATTTACATTTTAGAGCCTCGTAATCAGTACATTTCAAGTACTATGTTTCAAACAACATTACTGTGTGTTCTGCCTACTACCTTTCTTTCACGTTAAGTGTCACTGTATGCTTGTTTGAAGTGTGCAGTACTTAAGAGAATGTTTAAGGCGTACACATAAGTGTATCTGTTGTTACAAGCAGTGTTCCAGTTGGAAGAATCGTAATGGTGTATTTGCAATTAAATGCAATGAAGGGTATTTTTGAAGTACTTAGATACATGTTGGTGTATTCTAACTGTTTTGCTTTTCAAAAGTGCTGTTACACTCTTTTTGTAAAGGTATTTTTGAAGTACTTTGATATCTGTTGGTGTATTGAAAAAAGACGCATTGCAGTACTATAGATGGAGTTAGATACCAGTTGGTGTATTCTGAAGGGTATTTTCTGAAGCAGTTAGATACCTGTTGGTGTATTCTAACTGTTTTGCTATTCAAAAGTAGCATTGCAGTACTATGGATGCAGTTAGATGCCAGTTGGTGCATTCTAACTGTTGATAGTTCTACAGGTCAGTGACTAAATTGCGTAGACCTTCATAATGAGTACATTCTAAGTACAATGTTTGAAACAACATTACTGTGTTTCTGTTTGCATAATCATTGGGTCATTGGGAAAAAATCTATGCAGCATTAAACAAAATGTACTACATTTATGTGACTTTATTGTTTACAGTATGTTTGTTTGAAGTGTGCAGTACTTGAGGGAATGTGTAAAGTGCACTAACTGTTGATAGTTATATAGGCCATGGACTAAATCTAGGTTTTAAGGACTATTAAGTAGGCTTTTGTTAGATTTGCTGGTAATCTCTGTTTCAGAGTAATGGAAGTGTTGTTGCATTCAAACCAACCACATCGTTTTTTAAATGTATACAGTATAGTGCCCTGCAGTGGTTGTGGCACCAGTGTGGTTGATTATGGCAACTGTTGTGAAGATTTGCTTGCCAATAGATACACTGTGTGTAAAGCTAGTAAGCTTTTAGTTGTTTTTGGTACCATCTGCATTGTACCTTAAAATGATTACAATTACATATTAGCAATGTGGGTTTATGTACAAGGTGGAACACATGTCTGAATTGCAAAAAGTGCATAATATGCAATGATTTGCATTTTGCATGAGCTGATGAAATGGAATGGATTCACAATTTCGTATAGATACATACATAAATCGTTCTTTAGGGATGTTCTCTTGTGAAACATGGTTGCACTGACTTCATGCATGTTTCCACGTCTACGAAATCTGAAAGATTTCATTTATAGATATGTTTTGGTTTCCAGTACTTGCAATAAGTACATTCGAAATTCTCATGGATCTTCCTGTGCGTTTATGGTGAATTTTGCCATTCCTGCACATTAGTCCAATTCTTGCTTTATTCCTGTGACACTGTAAGTGTTGTCAGTATTATTCGTGTTATTTTTCTGAAGTGCAAGAATCTGCAAACACAACTAGTTTGGGCTACTCAAGTAAATGGTTTGAACAATTGGTGGCACATGGAAAAGAAGATTGATTGCTACATTTGCATAGCAGTTAACACCGTCTGTGTTGGAAAATTTAAATGGACCACAGGGTTCTATCTCTGTGTCATGTCCTGGACCTCCACTTCAGAAGAAATATTTCTCTTTATATCTACTGATGGATGTGCAGTTGTGTTTGCACTAGATAGTGGTTGATGGAGAAGCAGTTGTTTTCAGTTCCTTTGGTGGTATTTTTGTGAGATCTCTTATAAGTTCTGTTTGCATTAATTTTCTTTTCAAAACTTTACCTTTTCAGGAACAGGGTACATTTTCGAGATGGGGTGTGTCGAGTGCACGTAGTCTGTTGTACTCTAGGATGCGAGGAATGTCAGTCCTGCCTTTTTTGCATCAAAATTGACTAGAAATTGTCCTTCGAGTATACGTAGATGTGAAATTGCTACATAACGCATACCTTCTTTAAAGACTGTGCTTCCAATGTCAATTAATGGCGAGAATTGTTCTCTGTGTACATACATGTTTTGAAAAGAAGGAATCATTCTGTTGAGCGTCCTATCCTTTTAACTTCTGAAAGTTTGTCAAAGTGGATGTTGACAAACTGAATGTTGTTGAGAGGAAGAGACCAAGGCTGTCATGTGGATATGTTTGGAAGCCAACAACTGTACCAATTTCTCCATTGACTAAACCCTGCTCCATGTCAAGGTTGCATTTTAGAATTACTCTGCATTTTAAACACACCATTAACATTTTTTCCAAACCAGCTATGTTGGATATACATTTTTCTAAGCTACTTAGTAGTGCTGGTGCATGTTGACACATAGGGAGTGTTGTGCCATGCACTTCCAGTTTATCTGTTGAGCTAATATGCACTGTGTGTTGCATTTCTTTTTTTTTAACATTGTCTCATTGAATTGTGTACAGCTTGCTAAGGTTGGCATTGAGGACATACATTTTACATTTTTCTATGTTAATTGTTCCATGACAACAGGAGCAGATGTGTCATGCCCATATAGCTCATTGATGAGTCTACTATTTAAGATGGATTGTGCATCTTTAGAAAGAAGACCAGTTATAATGCTTTTTTAAATGTTAGCATAGGTGAGGTCTGCAGACTGATGCATGTTTTGAGTTAGTTCTCTGTATTGGAAATGTTGCCAGAGATTTACATTGTCTATGCTGCCAAGTGTGTTGGGGCACTGTTTGTGTCCTAGGGTTTTAATAATAGGTTCACCTTCCATGGTGATAATTGTAGGGGAGCTCCAAAAATAATGTGTGTTCCTCCTCCAAAGAGTTCTTCGTTGTCCTTTTTAAGGACTTCTTGTAATCTGAGGTGAATTAAAGCCAACATTAGGTTGGAAACCATGCTTACTTCATCTATTAGGAGCATTTTCATTTGTTTCAGAATTCTGCGTACTTCGGTAGCACCTTCTATTGATAGTTTGCAGTACTCAAATTTGTTTTGGTGTTCTATTGAAAGGAGCAATAATCGGTGTAAAGTAACACCTCCTATCCTATTGGCAGCTACACCTGTGAAAGCTGTTACAACAGCAGAACGGTTGTTCTTTGTAAACCTTTGTAGGAATTTGCTGATGATTTTAATTAAGACATTTTTTCCAGAACCAGCTTCACCATTTACATAGAGCAGTAGAGGTTTATAATGTTGACAGCTGCAAGTTTTATGTTCATGCTTCATCCCGATTTCAATGTCTTTAATCATTTTTAGGTAAATGCTAAGTTGCTCATCATTTAGCTGTGATTTCAGCACTGACACAGTTTCTTCTGATTGCTCATAGCGATGCATGGTGTTCTCTACTTCAGTCATGGCTATTTCTGCTTCATTTACAATGAGTGGCTCTCCAAGTAGTTCTTGGCCTCCTGTAACAGAAGATTCACTGCCCTCAGAAGTGTATTCATTTAGTTGTGCTTGAACTTCTTCCTCTTGTTAGCGTTCATTGTCCAACATGTTTTTGTATTGCTTGAAATTGATATTTGTTATACTGCTTTCACTTAAACTGTATGCTGCTTTAAATGAGTCATGGGTACCTAATAAAGCCTCGTCTTTTCCCCATGGTTTAAAAAATTGTGGTAGGGCCATGTAGTAAAGTTCTGTATGTTGAGGAGTTTCAAATGATCATTTCATATGATTAATTAGGCTGGGTTTGGTAATTTTGCCGAGGTTTCCTTCGCAAGCTGAGACCATGTATTTTCCACATTTTTCATTTGGTTTAACATTATTTTTGTAGGAGAAATGTTGGGCTATGTGGTACAGGCACTTGTTTTACAAAGCAGTACTTCTGTTTGGGTAGTATGTGTCTAACACATTGTTTTTTTAAAATGTCCTGGCTTTTAGGATCATTTGTGGTTATTGTTTCTATGCCTTGGTACAATATCAGCACTCTTTTTCTGGACGCAGCTGGACCAAGACTTAGGGCCTCATTACGAGGTAAGCGGAATGGGTTTAACAGCACCGGTAATCGTGCCAGTGCCGATTGGTCCCACCAACTCAAAGGAAGAAGACCCCTTGAAGGAGCTTCTCTGTCGAATGGAGTTTTGTAATTCGGACCTGCAAGAGGGCTTCACTGGGAAAACCAACAGTCCAGTGGTTGCAGCAGCTGTCCTCTTCCAGCTTGTCTTTGGTTTTTTCTTTCCAGTGCTCGACTCTGCTTTACAGTCCATGAGACTCACCTTTTAAACAGTTCTCTCCCTTTCAATCCAGCTTAGCTGTCACTCACCTAGCAGGGTGGCTGTCCTTGCTGGACAGTCAGCCAGCCAATCACGCTAGAGTGCATTTGAGTCTCCTAGTAGACTAAGCACAGGGAGTTTGCGCACCTCCCTCACTTCCTGCCCACCGTAGACACTCAGACACCAAGGGCGGACTTTAGTCCTGAAGCCCACCAAAGGCACTCAAACAAAGGGAATAAACGTGGTCTAGCACATAGAGACAAACACTAGAAGAACCTTTCCAAAATGAAATGGTGAAAAAAGAAGTCCGGGACCATTTTAAAAAAGGGGCTTAAGGCTGTTATGCAGAATCATATGCAGTATCCTAAGGAACACCAAACACAATTAAGACTAGAAGTGTAAGTACAATTTCACCTTTGGTACAAGCCTGTACTACACAGTTAAGTGGTTGCGATGGCTCAGCAGCCAGACTTATCTCAAGAGTAAAGTGAGCAGTATCAGAAGTTGCACAAAGGACAGCAATTACTATGGTTCAAACTAACACTGATTCAAGGTTTCTGAGTAAAAGAATATACATTTATTTACACCATCAGTTATAAAACAGTTCACTAACATAAAGAAGCAGAAAATCACAATCTTAATACACTACAATAACCCCCAATCAATTCCGGACAAGTTAAGCTCAAAATGAAGTGTAAGCAAAATGTCACTCCAGCAATTTGAAAGGGAGGAAAAGACAAGGTTATCCAAAATCAACAACAACAACAAGTGATAGGCAGGGCAATCTAGAAAAGGCTTACTACAACTAGGATTCAAGTCAATAGGCCTGAGCCAATGTTAATGGTTCAGAGTCTTTGCAGAGGATCACACAGTTCAGAGTAGTTTGTGGTTAAATGTTTGTCAAGAGTTCAAAATGAAGGAGGTCGGAAGGAAAGGACAAGCCTTCGGAGAGGTGAAAGATTTCAAACACTTACACCGTGGTCGGACAGAACGAACAACCGAATTTGCACAGTACCTTAAATGAAGAAGAATGCTGTAGCTGAGGCGGTTGTTCCTGCAGGCTCACAGTTTCTGGAGCGACTATCGTGATGACAAGAAGGAGGAAGACTGGAGGGACCTGCACTGCTCAGGGAAGAAGCCAGCAGCAGAGCAAAGCGTTGAATAAAAGGTGCGCTCCTTAAAACCTGAGCAGGTTCCGTTCCTCCTGGCTATCTGGTTCACTGAATCGTGGCACAGCAAATTTGACCAGGAGAGGGAGGCCAGTGTTTGGTATTTGGCGAGCTGGTTGGTCCCACCAAGCTCAAGGGAAGAAGTCTGAGTTTCAGGCCTTCAGCAGGGCTTCACCGGGATGTCCAGTCGTTGCAGCAGTCCTCTTCCTTCAGCTCCTCGTTGGTTCTCTTGTTCAGTGGTGACTCTGCCTTCCAAGTCCCAGAGACCTGCTTTTAAGCAGTTTTCCTCCATTGACACAGCCTGGCTGTCAATCACACAGCAGGGTGGCTGTCCTAGCAGGACAGCCACCTAGCCAATCAAACTAGAGTGTGACTTGGGCCTCCAAGGAGACCCTGTGCAGGGGGCCTCAAACCCCTCCCTAACATCCTGTCCACCCAGACACTCAGGTGCAAAAGGACGGCGAACAAAGAAACCAAACCTGGTTTGGCGCGCAGAGTAAAACATGAGAAAGACCTTTACAAAAAGAAATGGCAAATAAACCCGACCAGAACCAAATAAAAATAAAAGAGGTCCAGCGGATTAGAGTTTCAGGCTACCACCATAGCCTCTAACAGTACCAAGGCTATTTTCATAGTCCGCGGTAGAATAAAAATGGTAGATACCATTGCCACCAGCCAAATCTTAGAGAAAGAGGAACAACATAATGTTACATGAGAATCAGACAAAAAGGGATAACTATTAACCCTTTGAGTACTCTATGGGAAGATAGGGTGCACTTGGTCTGTAGTTTTAAAAAGACTAGTAAAGTCAATGGCAACTTAACATGCACTGGGTAGAACGGACATAGATATCACTAATTTTTTCAGACATACTTTTTGGTCGTTTTAAAGGAAACTACTGGACAGATTGTCACCAAATTTACAAAGGCACGCTTTCGAGACCAAGCTCCTGCCGCAAATTCAGTGAAAATCCGTCCAGCGGTTTGGCCTGTAGGCGTGCGCAAAGTTTTTCCCCATTCAGTCTACGGGAGAAAAAGAAGTATTGGGACCCCCCCTATAACTTTGCCCCCCTGGACCAAACCTGACCAGAGTTTGCAAAAGAAATCAGAGTGGGCCATATACTATTTTTGCAAAGTTTGGTGAGGATTCGTCCAGGGGGAGCGGAGTTATAAGCCGCACAAAAAGTGCTCTTCCTATGGAAACAGCAACTTAACTATAACTACACGGCCACTACCGTGGATGTGTCATTTATGTATAATATATCATCACTAAATTGCAGATGTTATGGAAAGATTAAAATTATCCATGAATTGCAGGGACCCCCTTGATAATAGACTGATAATAGCTAATAGGATCTATACAAAGGATAAGGTGAAAACCCTAATGTCAAAAATGCTGTGACCTAAATTGTTAAAATCTTTGGGTCTCATACATTAATACATGATTGTTATATTCAGCATTTTGCATCTCTAGTTGTAATCTTTATGTCATCAAGTGACTCTATTTACAAATTGTGAATTATCTATTTATTTTAATAGGGTTGTATCCCAATTATAAAATGTAATTTTAATATATAGCACTATGCACTTTTATACATTAGAGATGTCATCATAATAACATGAAAAGGTAACATGCATTTTTGTATTTACAACTGTTATCCTTCATTAAGATTATCTAAAATCTGGGTTGGTCGAATTATAGTACAAAGGCGCCCGCAAGGGTAACAAACTGCCTCTATTGTTATATCAGATCAACTTTGGGGTCCGGACTCATGTGTATCACTATGAATATTTACAGTATATATATATTTTTTGATTTCCTTTTTCTCCATGTGTACTCATGTTGAAACCCATGTGATAGAGACATACCATAAAGGCACCCGCAAGGGCTACATACAGCCTCACAGGTATATGTATGAATCACATGTGGTTTTACAATATGACCTTTTTGATAGCACATAGCACTTTGTTATTTAATAGTTCATCTGTGTTTACATAGCACACAGCACTTTAATACATATGAATTATCTGTATTTTATATGTATTCTGAAAGCACATGGCACTTTACTGCAGTATTAGATATGGTATTTCGTTCGCCCACTTGGGCTGTTAGTGCAAAAAGGAAATGTTGAATAACTATTCATCTGTATAATTTCTGAAATGGTGGAAATTTGAACGGAATTAATATTTAACCAATAATCCCATGCAAATCGTCCACCTTTAACCCACTTGGGTTAAATGACATTTTGGACGACTGCAAGGGGAACTACAACTTTGTATTCCCTTTAATATGATTTAAATGAGGGCACTGAAAGAGTGTTTACATAGTTCCAACATGGCCGTGTTTTTGTCTTTCAATAGCTAACTCACCTGTAGATGGACTTACACACTTTTGTCTATAGCACAACAGTCCTCTCTCCTTGTCACATACCAGACGAAGCCCGAGCAAGGTGAAACGCGTCGTTCAACTTTTTTTGCACTAAACTGTTGCTGCCTTCTTTGTCCATGCATTTATAATCAATAAAGGACACTTTGGCTGCACGGTAAACACTGTCTGTCTATGGTTTTGTTTGAGTTTTTCACTATCAGCACAGCCGGAGTGCTGGTTTCCAGTCTTCCCTTTTTGTTTTATATAAATATATATATTACTCGATACATTTGTATTTGCAACATCACGCCCAGTTCACCGTCAACCCTTCCTTTCCACCCCAACTTAAAGAATGGCATATACATTAATTACAAGGGGTATGGCTCTGCATCTTCTTTTATGGTACAATAATTATGAGTCCATCTGATGTAGCACTAGCCAACAACAGTATATCACCCAGTGTAATATTTTCTTAAATGAAGGTATGTGCCCAATTTACATGTGACTGATTCATCTTAAAACATTGCACCTTGTATTATTCCGGACATAATAAGTGTATGACTTTCAATTATGTGTGGCCCAGAATGCCTGATTAGATTTGGAAAATCTGCTCATGTTTGCTAGAATTCTCACCAAGTCGTTTGGGTTTTGCTGAGTGCTCATTGCAAAACTGCAGAGAAAACATGGGCAGAGCAAATCTACAGAAGGGATCAGGATGCACATTCTCAGTGCTGGATGTATCACCAATAAGAAGCTCAGTACTTTAATGAAAATATAATTTTCACAGCGCCTCAACAGATACACAATAGTCTATATAGGCCAATTATATTATTCTTAATTATATAGCCCTGCTTACTAAAAGCTATGTTTCTCGGGACAAATATGTGCATCTTGAATGTATTTTGATAACTGATCTTGACAATATAAATTCTGGTGCAACACTAAATGGCAATTTATTTCTTGGAGATCCCAACTCTGTTATATGAATTATTCTGTTTATATGACCTGGAAAATAATTTAAAAACCTGAAACAATATAATTATTACAGCTTTTATGGAACCATTGTAGGTAGTAATTTGGTGACAAAATTAACAAGATAATAGTTAAAACAAATATAAGTCTTTTTGAATGAAATCATTGTTTGGCACTGCCATTATTTACAGCAGTAAATATGCTAAAAGTGAATGTAAAATAGACTACAATTCATGCATGCACTACCTAGTCCCCATTTTGAGTTCTGGCATATATCAAGCCATCAAACATTTATATAGAAAGAAGCAGCCAGAGAGCCATGGTCGGATACACCATGCAACTGTTGAGCAGACACGGAAAACAAAAATGGCCCTCAATCCAGGAAAAAACACCGCCAAACAAAGTGAGCTGTCATGTGTATTCACAGGGAGGGAGGGGAAGGAATGGAGGGGAAAAAATGCCTTATCTGCAATGAGTAGCTTGAAATAAAGCATATAAATCACACATCCGAAGGATTGAGACCATTTAGATATTTGATTTGATTTGATTTGAACTACTTTTAGCGTGCAGGACCAAACAGATTTAACTACATCTGGGCGCAGATGTTCATAAACGCTCCGAAATTGTCAGTAGAAAATGTACTGAAGTCTGAAGGACAGAAACTGATATCTATAGATATTTAAATAAGATTATCTTAAGGGATTTGCAGAGCTGTATACACTCTTTCATATGTGAATAAATCCTCCACTTTTTCTACAGTGGTTCAGACTTGTTTGGCTTCTTTGGGGTCTCTTGTCACAAGAAGGGTAATTTTCAATGACCCAGCCTTTTATGAAATGACCCATATCTATTGCTCATCACTATCAAGGGTATTTGTAGGAATGCTGATGCACCACCACTGAGCAGAGCATATTTGTTATCTATATTTGCTACAATTCCAACATTGAGACTTGTAGATTCATCTGACATTTTTCAAATAGAATTCATTGACTAGCAAACTGACAAGGTTGTCCTACATTTAAAGTCAAATTTAATCGCAAATTCAATTCAGAAGGAAATTGAGACATTTTGGGGGATAGGTTTTGATGTTGTTTTGCATGTAAATCAGCTGACAATTATCAATCAATTCCCCTTAAGAGCCTACCGCTTGTGGTATGAGTGTCAAGGTGAGGGGGTTAAAGTAGTTTCTATGTAGCTTATAGGAATGCCCAGGGTCACAATGACTGTCGACTGGTCTTGGCTAGAGTTTATCATAAAGAGCCTTCTCATAATAATAATAATTATTATCAGTATTATTATTATTATTATTATTATTATTATTATTATTAGTATTATTATTAATATTATCTTATAGGCTATCATATTCTTTGGCCCATATGATTCTTTATCATGGAATACCAGGGCGCATTATAGTTTTCTCAACCCTTCGAATTATTCACCTCTTATATCCAAATGTTAGTTCTTTTCATTGCAAGATGTTTGGTTGCTGGCTGTTCCAATCTTGGATGGGTACACTATATTCCTAAATAAAGCTAGCAATGGCCCTTCCAGCTGTGCTTATGGGAGTTTGTTGGCTGCTATCAAAAACTCATTTTGCCCTTCCGTTACAGTGTGGGACGTGGATTCTGATATCTCTTAGTAACCACAATCTCTTGGGATAAGGTCAGGAATGGGTGTTCTACCAACCTACTTATAGTTAGCATCTACTGGAATCCTAGACTTACTGACTCTTCCTACCGTTTCTTCTCTCTGGAAAATGTGGAAGGGGTTTCCCAGACATTTTATTCACAAACATAAATTCAATGAGGTGATTGCAGATATGTAGATCAGGGGGTCTTGCTACTTTAGTTTTAATGAAGTGTTACTTTATTTCTAAGAGGTTGCCAAAGTACTAGACCACTTTTACTGCCAAATCACATGAAAAGTTGCCAATACATAGGTGTAAAAATTGTCAAATCAAGAAAGGTAAGGTGCAGGTGAGGGTTACAGAATGTACATGGAATAGTTTAAACAAAATGCAAACACATTATACATACTGGTTGAGGCCCATGTTATGGACATTGAATGTGTTTAGGAAAGTCCTTAACCCTGATCGGGATTCCTTATTTTTGAGATTTAAACACTTTAATGGCATCAAAACAATACATTTGTCAACGATTGTGAGCACATCTTATTGGACTGAAATTCACAGAAGGAGCCCCTGCAAGATGATTGTCATTATGTGTGTAGCTACAGTTCACATTTTTTTGTTGTTAAAGCAGATGTGGGTGTGACAGTGGCTGTTCTGTCAGCTAAAGTTTTATAAGAATGGAATGCGATAGGTTTAAGTGCATTGTCTGTATTCTAATATTTGCCATATTTTAAAGTGTCTAGAGTTAATTTGGATTAGTGACTTCATTCTACATGTAGTCAGATATGCAATTAATTTGCGTTTGACAGAAGAGCTAACCTATACAGTTCCTCCAAGTGCCACACATGGTTAGCCTACACAGTTCATCTAATTGCAATACCTGGGTTGATCTGCACAATTTTTTCAAGCACAATATATTGGCTAACCTATACAACCCGCACCAAGGCTAGCCTACACAAACTTCAAAACACTGTACAAGGGCAAAACTACACAATTCCTCTAAATGCACTATGTTGGTCAACCCACTGAAATCTTCTAAGTGCAGCACATGGACCAACCTATGCAAAATCCCCAAGTGCAGCACATGGGTCAACCCACACAATTCCTTCAGATGACTACATGGGCCAGCCCACCCAGCTCCTCCAAGAGCAACACACAAGTGAACCCACGTAAATTTCAAGTGCAACACTTAGCACAGCATATGTCATTCCTCCAAGTGCAACACATACACAGGAAAACTACAGAGCACCATGCAGATCCATACCATGATAGGAATGAGTGTGATGTCTGTGCTCCCTGCCCGTACCACTTTACCTGGTTGTTGCTGTAGTTTGTTCAGTCGGGCAGCCAACAATTGAACTAGGGCAAACCGGGGATGGAAGTTGCCCCAGTGGCTGCCCATGCCTCAGCCCCCAGCTGGATCCCCGGGCAAGGCTGCTCTCAGTGGGTCACGGGAGTGTGTGCCTTCTGGTTAAGTGAGATGAATCACATAGCCAACAGGTGACCACAGGGCAGACCTCATGTTGTGTCCTGGGGCCAATTTGTCGCCGTGAATTTGGGGGAGGGTTTGCCAGGCGGCAGGTGGGAAAAGACATGTTTTGATGGCCTTCTTGAAGGAAAGGTGGTCCTCTATGGATGTTGAGAGGAAGGGAGTCCCAGAGTGTGAGGACTAGAATGGAGAAGGAGGAACCTCCTATTCTATTAAGATTGAAAGGGGTGATTACAAGTAGGAGTGCAGAGCTGAATCAGAGGTTTCTGTTGGGTTAGTATTGTGTGGGTTTGTTTTGGGGGTACTTATGGCTTGAATTGTGGATGGCATGGTGAGCAATGGACATGGTCTTGACGGTAACCCGTTGGCTGATAGGCAACCACTTGAGCAGCCCTAGGGCAAGAGATATGTGTTCTCTTGGAGTTAGGGCAAGGAGAAGCCTGGCAACATTGGGGTTTTCTGAGATGAAATGCAGAGCCACCTATACAGAGGGAGTTGGCATAGTCTAGGCATGAGAGGGTGATGGCCAGAATTGCTGAGATTCTGTGCGAGTAGGTGAGATAGGGGAAGGTTTGTCTGAGAACGCAGAGATCTGGAGATGATGTTGATCTGGTAAGAGAGTGTTCAGTCAGAGCTCATTGGGCATCCAAGGTTCTTTCCTGAGTAGGATGCAGCAGAGGGTTGGGGGCCCAGGAGGGTGGCCAAGGTGTGAGTTAGGGGAGAAGTGCTGTCTTGCATCAAACCAGTTTTTCAGTTTTACCAGGGTTGAGGAGGCGGTGGTTGGCTGTCATCCAGTGGTCGAGTTTGTTGAGGTGTTGAGGCAGGAGGCGAGGTCTGGGAGGGGGAGAAGGTGCATTGGGGATTTTGAAAATGATCTGTGTGTCATAGGCATAGTTGTAACAGGAAGGATTGTGACAGTGGATGATTGCGGGGAAGAGGCTTAGGTAAAGGTGTAAGAGAAGTGGAGAAAAAGATGCCCCCTTAGGGACTGTGGAGGAGACAGGGTGGGGGGAGAGGAGAAAGGTGGGAGGGTGATGATTTGTGAGCAGTTGGCAAGAAAGGAGGAAATCCATCTAAGGGTAGAATCTCAGATGGCAAGGGAGTGGAGTCTGTCAGTGGAGATGCAGTGTTCAATTGTGTCAAATGCTGCTGATATATCAAGGAGGATGTGTGCAGTGCATCCTTCTGCATCTGCTCTTCTTTTCAAGTTGTCTTCAAAAACACAATATTCATATATACATTCAAATGTGATGCTCTAGGAAAGGGCCAACTTGGCATTCATTTGAGAAAGGATATCAAAGCTGTTGGGAATGCCCATTCACCATCTAGCAAGTTGAGCTTGAGTTGCATGTTTAACCATTCCATTGATTGACTTGATGTCTGAGATGAGAGCATTCCATTGAAAAGGGAGGTATAGAGAACAGGCAGTGCAGAGAATGTGGGGGCATGCAGGTTGTAGAGAGATGATGACTAAGGGGGGCAGAATAGAGTCATGAAATCAGTAAGGTATTCAAGACAACATTGTACGTATATTTAGAGGCAAGTAGTTTAAACATAGGGATTGTGTTTGCTTGGAGAGACATTTAGTGTGGTGATCGTATGTTGTGGTGGAAGATGATCCAGATAAGTTTTTAAGGATGAGTATAGCAACATTGAAGACTTTGTTTAGGGAGGTAAAGGGGTAGAGGGGAACGCCAGCGAGTAGGTTTGAGCAGTAGTAAGGATTGGAGACAAAGATGTTAGTGTTCAGAGATTTTTCTGAAGGGTGAGTGAGGTGTGGGTGATGCCTCCTTTTGTTGAGACGGTTCACCCTGACTGTGGTGGCAGTAATGAAATGCCACTTTTAAGGTAACTATGAAAGAAGACCTAAGGTACTGAACCATGTGTATTGGATTGAGGAGGTCAGAAGAGAAGGAGATGGGAGTTGGAATAACAAGTTTAGAATTGGAGTCTAGGAGAAAGAAATGTCTGTTTTGGTGGAGTGTAATATAAGGCAGCATAGGGTCATCCTGTGGTGGATGGTGGTGAAGTACCTGGTGATGAGCTTTAAGATAACGTGGGTGTGATATGGGAAGGGATAATAATATGGGTCACATCAACAAATGATTAGTGGAAGCCAAAGGATGAAATTTGGTTAGCCAGGGAACATGCATAAAGGGTGATGATGTGGGGTGCCAGTACTGATTCCTTGATGGACCTCCACTAAATGAGGTTTGTGTGGTGTTGATAAAGTTCCATGATGTTGAAAAAAGAGATAAGAGACTGCAATTCTAATTTACTAAGCACTTTTAATTGGTAACATCCCTTTCAAAAACACTTTGTAAATCAGGCTGAACTAATTAAGAATGGTTCCTTTGAAACATGGGAGAAAAGGGTTTGGAGGTGGGAGTGAAGATCAACAAAGCAGCAGAGTGCTCAAATAGTTTAAAATGAGAGGAGAGGTGAAAGTGGCCAGCAATTGTCAGAAAGTTGAAGACATGAGTGAGAACAATTCAGTGAAGTGTTTACTATAGAATCCAGATTAAAGTAGTTGTATATTGCATGTGAATCAATGCATTTGATGAGACTGTGATAATCCAGGTTTTGAGGATTTCAGAGTCTTAAAGCAGAAGAGAAAGGGTTCGTGGGATGAAGGATTATAACGTGTGTGTTTGTTGATATGGCAGTGCACACGTTGTAATAGGCTGAAAAGATTCTGCTTGAAGTGAAGAGATTAAAGATTGCATGGAGGTAGAAAGTAGGGTTCGGTATGAGCTCTGTGGGGCAACAGTTTCTGAAGTGGGATAGAAACAAAATGATAGTAGCGAGAGAGGTGGAGTGAGAGAAGGGTAGACAGTGGGTGGTACATTTTGATTGTCATCAGCAGAGAGAAAGGGCATATGGAGTGTTTCCTAGGGAATGAAAGAATGGCATGAAGAGTAATGTTTAGTATGATGATTTGGCAGCGGTAAGTGTGGTGGTGAGGGCAATGAGAGGCTATTTGTAGGGAATAAGTGAAGCATTTTTGAATGAGATGCATACTGTAAATGGGGGGCCAATTGTTATACTTAACTGGTTGATGGCTGGGGAGATCCATGGTTGGCGGTGTGGTGTAAAAGAGTGGGTAGGATAGTGATAATCAAAGGGCGTTGGAAATATTAAATTCAACATACACATTCAATCCATTTGGCAGGCAAATGATAAATAGCTTGTAGTGAAGGCTTGACGAGATAGGGGACCATGAATTCTAGTTTGAATGCTCTTAAGTGATAGCTGAGCTAAGAGGGAGCAATTTTGGAGGTGAGTGTAGATTATGAAGAGGATGAGTGATCAGTCAGTTGGAGATGTGTCAATAGAGAGGAATTAAGAATGGAAGATAGGAGGAGGTGATTTTGGGAGTTTCAATTGCTAGTATTGTGGCACGTATATGCGCTGACCAGAGTGTTGTCAGAAAGAGTGGAGTCCGGATGCAGTTGATGAGCCTTGGTCATATTTGATAAGGTGATGTCACCCAGTAAAACAGTAGAATATTCAGTAGAATATTCAGATTGGAGTTATTCATAGATGAAGACTGTACATCAGGGGGATACTGAGAGGGTGAGAGCAAGATGTTTCAGGACGATGTTTTGTTTTCAAAGGAGGATGTAGTGAGGTCATAAGGGGGAAGAGGGTCCATAGTGTGTCGTTGCTATCAACTGACCAACTCCATCCTCTTTATTTGTTTGATGAGGGGAAATGCTAGCAATGTCAGCATGGAGACCTGCGAGTAGACAGATGTCAGGAGAGGCACTCCATATCACATTGATGGTGATCAGGATGATTTGGGGCAATGGGAGTCAAAATTAAGTATTTCTCAAGAGGCGTTGGGCATTCAGGATGCCCAGTGTGAAGCCCAGTGTGATTTCAGTTGGCAAAAAGCAGATGGGGAATTTGTAGGAGGTAGACTATTAGCGTAGATGAGAATGGAGTGGGTAGATTGGGAGAGATAGAGATGCAACTCAGGCACCCTTTATGAGGTTTAAGCAATATATAGGTAGAGAGCCTGGGAATAGACAGAGGCCCATTGAGAGAGTATGAGTGAGAACAGAAGTAGTAATATTTGCAGGAGTGTGGCAAGTAAGCAAGTGGGTGAGTTGCAAGTAGATGGCTTTGCAGTTGAGGAACTGTGGGATCTCAGGGGGTGGTGCTTTCCTTGCCAGGTTACTGAAGAGTAAAGTGGGACCAGGGGCCCTTTCAATACTGAACCTGCTGAAGCATGAGGCTGTTAGTAACCAAAAGTTTAAAACAAAATTCAGGGAGACTGGTATCAAGCAAACATAAATAAATATCAGAAAGGCTGGGCTGGTAGTAAGCAACAGTAAATCATTTAGGGCAGTAGCAAATAACCGTACAAATAATGAGGTAGGCTGGAAGTGACCAAACATTTTTAAAACAAGATGGCTTTCCCTGTAGTAACATTCAGTAATAAATAGAAAGTAGGCCATTTGTGACAAATAACACTCACTGTGTGGTCAGAATGCAGGTTTTGAGGTCGTCTAGGTAGATAGGTGGGTAAGTAATGGTATGAAAAGTGAGGAGTGATTGGCGTCTCATGGTTGGATCAGGTTTGGCAAATGAGGGACCGGGATGGGGGGACTTTGGTCTTAATTGGACAGAACAGGCCCAACCAAATGTTACCCTTTGTTTTAAGGTCATTGACTGAAAATGCTAGACATAGGTGTGCCACGTAGCTTGAATGTATGTGTATTGAACATGACACAAAAGGGAAAGCGAAGGCGTTGCCTGCCTGCTTGAAGGCTGCCTGGTTAATGTCTCACCAGGGCTCACTCCAACACGGTGGAAGAAGCTGTATCTAGTGTCACTGAAGCCACGGGTGGACTGACCTATCGGGAACATTGGAAAGTTCCTGGTAGGCCTCTGTACCCTAGGTCGCTTTTGTTTGGTAACCTATTTTATTTCAGCATTTTCTCATAGGGAAAGGGTTGGGCTTGCTGTAAATGTGTAATATGGGGCCACTTTGAAAATTATCTCTTTTGGGTCCCATACCGCCGTTGACTAAAGCTCCCCTCCATCAAAGAAATTCAGGCCTACAGGTGGTCAAGAGAGTCACGTGAAACAAAAGAGCCAATGGAGGAGCTGCCTACCAGGACGATGGTAAGGGAGACGAGGTCTCACCTGGCTCATTGTTCCAAGATGAAAGGAGCTGTCATCTTGTGCTGATGTTGCTGCCCTACAGTAATGAAAACAGTGAGGTCAAAAGAATGTTTGGGCCTGGAATGAGTCACGAGCGTCATGTTAGAAAAGGCCAATTGAGTGGCTGCTTGCTCATTAGACGGCCACAGTGATAAATGATTAGTCACGGGTGGGATGATTTTCCAAAATAAAACATGGTTTGTTGCATTTAGGAAAAATTCAGTGATATTACAATGTCCATGACAAAGAAAAAAAAGGATTATTTTAAAATATGGTACAAGGTGCATCGTGCAACATTTTTTTGACTTGGACATTACACAATTGCAGTTCTGCCGCATTGTATTCCTTCCAATACCTGTCTTAAACGGTTGCTTTCCTAAATATTAAAAGCACGTCACACACACGAACATATGGTGCCTTAAATTAAATTCAGTTATCTCCGGGGTCTTCGTTAAAGAAACTCTTCACATGTGTATTTGCAATTTAGGATAGTAATTGAATTGCAACAGAGAAATTCCCCACTGCAAATACACAGTGCATTTTTGCACAATGCAATTCTACCCCACTGGTAATACCATGCAAAATAATACTGCAACAGGGAAACGTTTCTGAAATGAAGGCCCAGATAGGTATTTAAGGAATTGAAATATTGAAGCTGGTGCTTGCTAGCAATTAATTCATCATAGAACAGCTTGTAACATATTATAGGTGCCCATCTTCCTTTTACACACTGTTCCCTTATTGTGTTCATTCATGAATAACCACTCTAGCGCCCAATTAAGTAGCACCCCAATTGAAAAAAGGGCATCTGAATGACTGCTTCTTAGATGCGCTCATTCAGATGCACTTTTTCCCCTTTTCCCTATTTGGGCAAGCAAAGGGGGCTGTTAGGAGTAGCCTTCCTTTAGGATTAGCCTTCCTTCCTCTGGTTTCTCCTGTGAATGCTGTATGTCATTTGTGGAATGTATGAGGTAAGCTTGGAGTGTTTGTGTATGACTGAGTTCTAATCCAGGCAGTTGAAGATTGATAGCCTGGGTGGTGGGAGCCAGTGGGTTTCCCTCGTGATTTCCTCCAATCTCCTTATGGACTTGATGAGAACTGATTTGTACCTGTAACTGAAGAACTGGAATAAAGCATCTATGAAGTATACCTGCCACTGTATCTTTTCTTATGTCAATATGACCCAGACTGGGTCATAACAATTGGCGAAGAGGTCTGGTCTTCAAGAGGACTGGTTGGATGGACCCTGAAGCAACAGGTACCTGTGTGTGAGTGGTTCAGATAAAGGAGAAAGGAGATACTGCTGCAGGGGGTGCAGAGCAGGAGGAAATTCAAATGAGAGTCTGGTGCAAGTAAAGGGAACCCACTGCCCCGCATAGTCCAGAAAGCATCCTACCACCCAGGGATGAGAGAACCTGGATGCCCAGGTAGGCACCTAGGGCAGGGGCTCAGTGAGGAGAGAGAGTGCCCTGTTATTCACCCAGGGTGAAGTAAAGGAGGATCCTGGCAGAGGCACCTAGTGAAGAGACAGAGACCTCCCAACACTCTGGGGAGCTGAGGTGCTAGCACTTTGGGAAATGTTGTGCTACTAACTGTTGAGTGCACCTAATGTTTGTTGGGCATTTTTGTGCCCAAGGACTGGACTAAGGTGAAGGGCTGCCCATATATTCAAAGCTGATACAGTTCAAGAGTGCAGGGCAGCTCGTATTGGGCGCAGACATTTTTTAAATTATACCACCTATTAAACTAAAGGCATTCTATATACTGTCCGATTCATTAAGGATCGTTATGTTCTCTGTGCTTCTGTGAATCCTGGTGTGTCCCAAAGCAGTGGGTGATAGGCCTAATAATACGTGACCCACTGGGCAGCCGAGGCGACCGTTGGGGCTGAGGAACTTTGTGAGGCTCTGTGCCCATTGCTGCAATGATGACGTCAGTCAAGCAGCTGGGGACTGTGCGATGTCTTGGAATGTTGACCCTGGTCAAATAATTCGGTCAGATGCCTGAAACGTCTGTTGCTCTGCTGCAAGCAGCGTCAGGATTAGAAGAAGGCACCTTCCAAAATGTCATAACGTGACCAGGAAGCAATTCTCGCTGAGTTTACAGACCGTTGAGAAGTGATGTGGCCTTTCGTGGGAGGCGGCCAAGAGAAGTGAGGTGTCCGGAGGTAGGGTTAGTGAGCGGCTATGAAAATTAAGATCTGCTCAGTTAAGCAAACTTGGCATCGCTAGATAAATGAGAAGCGGATCGCTAGGAGCGTACCTGTGTGGTGCAGCTACAAAGGTTAACAGCTGCTTCTCAGTGGAGTAAGTCAGCATCGGAGAAGAAGTGAAAAGCAGTGAGCCATCACTAGTTTACTATTTGCTGCACGGGAAGCACCATTATTCTGTTTGCTGTGTTGACTTTGATGTTTATATTAAGACATTTTCTTGAAGGACGCTATACTGTTATGATTTTAAGTGTTCTTTACCTGGTGTTGGTACCATTAATGCAAACGTAATTTCGCCGCAGGTTTGGATGAGTGGTAATGGACATGAGCAAAGTGTTTTAGTGAGTCGGACAGCGATCTGATTCATGTCAGATTAGTTGATGAATGATTGAAATTGAGGGTTTTGAATTTTTAGGTCAGGAGTTTAACCTTTTTTGAGGATTTGCAGGAGGGTTATGTTGCAAAGCTGCAGTGTTGGACTTTTAATAACACATTGGGTGTGGATGTTTACACTCTTTAATGACATTGGTGAGTTTTGCAGGATACATTAAGTTACATTCTTTAAGAATGCAACAAGGTTTTAAAGCGGTTATGTATGATGCATGTTTGTGCATTTGGTGAGTGATGTTGATTTGATGTTGCATGTAAAGTGTTTTATTGATGCTGCCTAACACGTTAGCTTTTAACAAAATTGAGGATTTGCAGGATTTAGGTTGCATCATGGCAACATGGACTTTTAGGCTTTGGGAGTTACTTGCAATTTGAGAGTTGCATATTTTGAAAAGCTTGTTGGTTTTTAAGCATGTACATGTTTAGTGTGAGGTGTGGGTAGGGCCCTGCTCACACCGCTAATGTGTTTTGTGACTATTCAAAGTGTCTGCAGCGCATATTTGAATGGTTAGGGACTCTGGTGTAGAGTGTGTAGTACATGGTGTGTATGAAGCCATGTGTTTTGATGCCACATGTTTTTAGGCTTGTGTAGTGAATAGCTGTGGTTGGCCAGGTGACTCTAGCGCAGAATGCGCTGTGCATGGTGTGTTTGAAGCCATGTTTTGAGGTTTGGGTAGTGACCAGTTGCAGCTGGTCAGATGACTCTTGTATTGAGTGTGTGGTGCATGGTGGTGTGTCCACGTGGCTTGGGTGTATGTCCAGTTGAGGCTGGATTGGGGACTCTGCTGTTGAGTTAATGAGTATGCATCCACAGGAAGGTGATGGTTAGTGATCAGCAGTGAGCTGGTCGAGAACGGCCTCGTTGATGTATCCAGTGGTACAATTGTTTTGGATGCAGGCCTTCTCATCAGTGGTGTTTGTGTGTGGGGTCTATATGGATTTTAGGTTGTATTTGTTAGTGTGGATGTTCGATGTGTTTGTTTTTGCCAGTACCCCACCTGGCATTTGTTGT
Source organism: Ambystoma mexicanum (assembly GCF_040938575.1). Classification (NCBI taxonomy): domain Eukaryota; kingdom Metazoa; phylum Chordata; class Amphibia; order Caudata; family Ambystomatidae; genus Ambystoma; species Ambystoma mexicanum. The sequence continues at coordinate 1,134,993,869 of NC_090922.1, forward strand.
TTCTTAACTTTTGAGTTTCTTCTGGGATCATCCTGAATTATCTTTTTGGATGGTTCTTGGAGCATGGCAACTTACCATCTTTGTGGCTGTGCCATCCGGTTTGTTTTTGGTATAGCTAAGAGGGCTCAGGTGTCTGGCCAACACCTTGAGGAAGTATAGTGGTATGGGTGATGGGTGCCCCATTGGTTGCCTCTGTTGTGAGTGTTGTTATGAATGTTGAGTGTTTGAGGATGAGTCAGGTGAGTGTGTTGAGTTGATTGTAGTTATGCCTGTCTCTCTAGTTGCTATGACTTTGGTCTGGAGTAGTATGTTAGAGATTGTCCTTGTTGGTGTGTAGCGGAATTCGTGCCAGCCCATATAGGTGGCTGTTTGTGCTCAAGTGTGTCAGCCCTGAGGTCTACCAGTGGCAGTGGTGGATGAGAGGTGTCTTGTTTTCCATATGTTGTGTATGGAGTGCTGGTTATTAGACCAGAGGGGCAGGTTTGTGCTCCATTATGGCAGTCTGGTTACCCATTGGTGGTGGCGGCGGGTGAAAGGTGATGTGTGAATTCTTTGGAGGACAGACGTTTTGCTGTTTTGTTGGTGGAGTGCCTTTATCGGATTGTTAGTTACACCTATTTGTCTAGCTGTTTATCTCCCTGGCTACTTAGAGTGTTGTGGCAGTGGAGTTGTGCTTGGTTCATTAGATGTCTTGTCTAGATGTGAAGTGTGTGTCATGGGGTGAGTTTGTGACAGTAGGGAAGGAGGATGATGTAGGTGCCTGAGGGCCTTATGATGGTAGGTGTGATGCCATTTGTAGGTCACGGTGGGGGTCATTACAACCCAGGCGCTAATTGCTCCAACTTTACCACCATGGTGTAAACTATGTTTACACCATGGTGGATGGCGGATTTACCGCCCCATTCCAAGGTGAGTGGGGCGGTAAATCCCCATTTCCCATTTTCCCTTCCCCATTCCCATTTTTGCCCCATAGGGCATAATGGGAGTGGGGAAGGCGCTAATTACGCCACCGTAAATTACGGTGGCGTAATTAGCATCATGGCAGGTTACCGCCATGGATTTTAACGGCTGCTAAAAGCAGCCGTTAAAATCAGAATAGGTGTTAAGGGTTAACGACGGCGTTAACCCTTAACGCCTGGGTCGTAATGAGGCCCGGTGTGTGTTTGTGATTGCAAGGGAAGGAGGTGTTAGGAGTAGCCTTCCTTTAGGATTAGGCTTACTTCCTCCGGTTTCTCCTGTGAATGTTGTATGTCATTTGTGGAATGTATGAGGTAAGCTTGGAGTGTTTGTGTATGATTGAGTTCTAATCCAGGCAGTTGAAGATTGATAGCCTGGGTGGTGGGAGCCAGTGGGTTTCCCTCGTGATTTCTTCCTATCTCCTTATGGACTTGATGAGACCTGATTTGTACCTGTAACTGAAGAACTGGAATAAAGCATCTATGAAGTATACCTGCCACAGTATCTTTTCTTATATCAATATGACCCAGACCGGGTCCTAACAATGATTTCTAGCCATTTTAAAGTGCACCCAAATTCACAAACATGAGGCACTTTAAAATGCCCAGAAATGAGGGTAATCCCATTGTCCTTTGAGAGAGGCGCAGGGCGAGGCGCACCTTGTGATGCGTCATTTCGGACCCTGTCAGGGTTATCTTTTTGTAAGAAGCGTTACAGCTGCAAGCTTGCTTCCAACACTAATTTAAGCAAGTGGGCCGGACAGCACATTTTTATGCTACAGTCCAGCCCTCAAGAAATGTTTGGTTATCTTTGGGAAAAAGGTAACCTGAGCATTTATGAAAACAGTGCAAATTACACAATCAAATTATATGCACTCCTTTGAATTGTGCTGCTTTTTCTAGCCGACAGTGTTCAAGTCATTTGGTTCAGAAGCAATGCACGTTTCAATTTGTCTTGCCACACAATCTGTGCATTAGAATTGCATTGCACTCTGCCCTTAGCATTAAACTGGCAGTGTTAGGGTACACTGAGATGCTGTACAAACTTCTCCCCAGGCACCGTTTTCGCTTCCATCCAGCAAATTAGTTAAGTAAATGTACTGTGTAACTGGTTAGCAACAGTACCTTGATGCCTCTGGGCTTAGGCGCTTTACAAATAAATAAATAAATGAAAATAAGTAAGCAAGAATAACAGGTTTCAAAATTGCTTTTCCTACCACTGATGCAGTAGCTGTCAGTTCAGTTGGCACAGGACAATTAGCACAGGATCTTCTAAATGTTGTGGTTTGTATTCCTCATTGATTCCAACAAAAAACACACAGACAATGCAAAGCCATTCCCAGTAGATGCGGAGATGCAATTTGTACGTAATGATGAGTGGTCTAAAACATGGCATTCCTAAGTGAGCTAGCACTGCAATTACAAGTCAGTTAAAAAACACAATTTACGAAGTACATTTACCCAGAATAGTTTAGGTTAAATATAGTGAACATTCTTAAGTTTTTACCTTGTTGGAGAATTAGGTAATCATTCTGAAAAACCTTTGTATTATTACATGACAGTGCGCCATGTTCCAATGTCAGCATGACCTTTGTGATGATTCTACCTTCATTAGATAGTGCAACAATTCTTGCTGTACCTTTCTGACATCATGTCACACATTTCTTAATACTGACCCACAAGAATCACACCTCTGGCACCAGAATGAATTCCAAGGGACCAACATGTATGTTTTTAAACCAGATTCAGGAGTAAACAATGCTCACGGTGCGTGAGAAAACCTAGTCATAAATCAAGTTACACACATTTTGGGCGGTTCTGACTGAATAATTGGATCATACCAAAATATACAAAATAAGGGACCTTAGAGGGAGAAGGATACAGTCATCCCTGTCTAGGCTCTATCAAATTCCCCCCTCTCTAGTGGGGACTGACAGATCCCGGATTGGCGTAAGGACGTGTTAAAAATGTTTTCTATGGCCTGCACTCTTAAGGTGGAATTTGAAAGACAATTGTAAAAGTTTCAATCCTTTTTTGTGATGCTGGTTTTGGGCCAGAGGGGATATGGAGAACAATGTGGGGGGAAGTGTGCAGGTTTGCTCCCCCAACAGTGACCCACCAAATGTCACATGTCACAAATGGCAGGTAGCCAAAAACATATCATGTGTCAGTTTTGAGGAGTGTGAGCACTACTAATATCAATGGAGTGGGATATTATTTATTGTGCTTTTAATCTAAGTAAACGGGATATTCTATATCATCTTTTGTTCTACTGTCCTTTGAATAGAAGGGTCAATGAGAATATACAAAAAAAACATTTTACTGCTATCACACACAGTAAGCTATTTCTCTTTCATGCCCGGATACATCTCCATTTTATCATCCTTGGCATCTGTCCCAGGAGCCTCACACCTCTCCTATACAGCCTTCCTGCATAATGTCAAGGACCTCCTCTCCATCTCCAAGGTCAATCAACTCAAACTCATTGCTTATCAACATCTACCATGATCTCCTGGATTGCCATGATGTTCACAATTCGGTTGCAATACCCAGTGCCAACACCTACCACTACCTACGGAACAAGGACTGGCATGACCCCATCTGTTGAATCAGAATCATATGCTTTCTCCTCTTCCTATGTCAGAGGAACACTCAGATAAGCCACCTCTCCTTTTCCTGGACCGTCCACCAATGATTTTCCCAAATGCTGTGACTGTGAGTGAATGGTACCTCCCACCACACGCACAAGAGGCACACCATCTCGCCAAAGACCCAGCAATTAACATCATTTTTGCTCTTGGAAGTGAAAATCTTCTTCCTCCTAACGTTTTCCCTCAGAGACAACACTAAGACAACCTCAACGTTTAAAATCCTTTCTAACGACTGAGACTTGATAAAATCAAGAAGAAACAACTGACTAGTGAACACTCACACAGAGAAATGTAAAGGGTTCTTGGGCACACAAAGAAGGTGACTCAAACACAATACGTATCCCCATTCTCTGATTTACACATACTTTGGATTTGGTTTAGATTTGATAAAGAAGGAGTCTACAAAAGGGTGAAAAGAAGTTTGGTCACACAAGGCTTGTGAGACATAACCAAAATGGATAGGAAATACAAAAGAGAAGCTGTTTTCCTTCTTTGGCAAATGATTTAGGAAAAAAATAAAGGGTTTGCGAGGTAGGCCAAAAAGGGGGAAATCAACAAATCAACAGAGGAAATGACATGGAGAACAAATGTTGGTGTTGTTTAATCTTTTTATGAGAGGGAGTGTCAGGGTGAAAAAGAGTGATGTTAAAGGGAACCTAAAAACTACAGAGAAAAAATGAAGCAAATAAGTTTAAAAACACTAAAAACTAATATCAACTTTACAAAATCTGCCAAACACCACCAATGTCCACTGCCTTTGAAACAAATGTTTCCATGCCTTCTATGTACACCACTACTCGTACAGCTAAAAAAAAAACAGAAAATAAAAGTGAAAGTACACTGGGACTTTTGATGGTCCACCAATCCTCCCTAGAGCCTGCCTGAACTTCCCAAGATATTTGATGGTTCTAATTGAGCTGCCAAAGTCAAACCAGCCCCACTGAACTTGCACCCGTGTTTTTGTGCCTGTGCTTTCAGGTGTCGGGAAATACCACCACATGTTGATGGTCCAGGTTTGCCCTGTTTAAGTGATAAAAAATGTAAGAGTCTTGCTATCGGAAAAAAGGAGGCCAAAGGATATATCTAAACTGCATGGCTAGAAAAGTATAGACTCTATATGCGAGGAGCACAGTGTTAGTGGTTGAATGCTTTAGAATCACGCTCAAAAACCTCGAGGAAAATGTGACATATTTGTTTGTAAAAAGAGGGCTATAGTCACAGCTTGACCAACCATTAAGAGGTTTCTCATTACATATCATTTACCTGCTGAAGAAAGACATCCTCACCTATGGAGCACACACTCAAACTCACACTGCTGAAAACTGATTAGAGAAGACATTCATAGCAGGACCTCCTGAGATCACACTGCAACTTCCTCCTTTCATACCCCATTTATAAAACACACAACCCAAAACCCCTCACTACTCTCTCTCACTTCCACCATCTTCCAACAAGCTTACCATACCTCCTCTAACACCTATCCACCTTGCCACTCTTCCTCTGAGACTCAACAGCTCTACTCTTCCTTACTTCATCAACTGATCATCACACTCTGGAATTCTCAGTCTGTATGCAAAAAAATGTCCTTTATCACGCACTAGTTTCACTTGAACCTTTTTACCCTAGACGTTGTTGCAAGCACTGAAACCTGGATTTCTCCATCCGCCACTGTCACACTATTATTTATTAATTCTCCTCGACTAAATGGCTGAGGAGGAGGTGTCGGACAACTACTCTCCTCCCAACTCAATGCCTCATAAATCTCCAATGCCATGTCCTCCACTACCTCCCGGGTAGCGCCCATTTACTCCCGGGTCCGGAGCGCTATATAAATAAAATAAACAAACAAACAAACCTCTTTTGAATTCACCCCCTCTCTTGCTTATCTGGCGCTCACAGTTCACATCATTGGTTCCACTGGACCATTCTTTGATGATCCTGGGCAACTACTTGATTCACTTTCCACCAAATATCACCTCATTCTCTTAGATGACTTTAATCTTCTCTCACCAGCATCTTCCCAGAAATCTGAATGTCAATCTTTTCTTAGTGACCACTCTCTACACTCTATTCACATCCTACTATTTGGATCTCCCATTCATCTCCACCTCTCGCTCAGGCTCCAATAGTACTGTCAAACCCTCTATATCTGATCACTCAATTGTTTCCACCACAATCTCTCCACCTCTGACTTTTCCTCATGACCTGCTTCACCAATTACTAAAAGGAAATGTAGACCTTCTGCTATTCCCCCTTTCTTTCCGACCTTCAGTTCTCACTTTCCTCGTTCAAACGTGACACCTCTTCCACCAACACTGCCTTCTCCAGCTTCCATTCCCTACTGTATGACTCATTCTCCTCTCACTACCCACTGCTTACTTTCACTGCAAAGTCTCAGCCTACTCAACCATGGTTCACCCCATTCACTTGCTCTCTACGCACAGACATGTGTTGCCTGCTGTGCAAATGGAGACGTACCCACTTGCATGAGGACCTGCAACTCTATGTTTCTGCCCTGAACTCTTTCAAGTCCACTCTTGATAGAGTGAAAAGAGAATTCTTCCTAGCCCTCATTGGCTCTGACTCTAACCATCCTTGCAGGCTACAGGATACCCTAAACTCACTCCTCACTCCTCCTAAGTCTATGGCTATCAGCTCCACTCTCACAGCTAATGACCTAGCTGAATTAATACTTTGGTGCATAAATGTCAAAAATTAGAAACTCTATCCTGACCTTCATGATACTCCCTCCTCCACATTTTACACTACACCTACTCTAACATCATCCTCTGCCGCGATATGCCACTTAAGTGACACTAATACTGACAAAGTGATATCTGTACTGATGACGGCTAACCCCTGTTGTGCCTCATCTGACCCTCTTGCTCCTCAGCTAATCAAGCCTATTGCCCTTTTAGTGGTCTCTCACCTCACTGAACTCTTCAACTTGTTCTTCGACTCTGCTTGCTTTGCCTCTGTTTTCAAAACAGCCACAGTCATCCCTCTCCTAAAAAAGCAAGGGGTTGACCCGAACCTAACTTTCGCCCTGTGTCTCTCCTTCCGCACTACTCTAGAGAGCTTGATAGAATTGTGTTCAAAAACCTTACCATTTTCCTTGACATCCGCATCCTTTGTGACCCCCTACAAACAGGTTTTTGCTCCTGTCACTCCATGGAAACTGCTCTAATGAATGTGTCCATCTTCATCGCCTCTGCTCAGCAATCCAGCATTTCCTCTATCCTAATTCTCCTTGACCTGTCTGCTGTCTTTGACACTGTTGATCATTCTGATCTCCTCACTGCTCTCTTTCTTCTTGGGGTTCATGATCAGGCCCTTGCCAGGATTGAATCCTACATTGCACTTCGCCAATTCTCTGTCTCATGGAGCAACAATACCTCTCAACTCATTCCTCTAACTGTTGTTGTTCCACAAGGCTCTGTCTTGGGTCTGCTCCTCTTTACACTCCACACCTCTGTTCGTGTGGCACTAATCTCTTCCTTTGGGTTCTCATACCAACTCTTTGCAGACGACACCCAAATCTTCTTCTCAGTTACAGAATTCTCTGCTGATCTCTCTATCTCTCTGACATTAAATATTGGATGGCATTGAACTCTCTGATGTTAAACCCTACCAAAACAGAGGTGCTTTTCTTCCCTGCCAAAAGCTCATCTCTTCCTCAGCATATCTAGTTCCCGCCTGACATTCTCCCCTACTCTTCTTCAGCTAGAAACCTCAGCTTCTTCTATTACCCTTTTCACACCTTCTCTATTTTCATATCCAAAACTGGAAGACCAACTCACCTCAACCTCCTAAATATTACGAAAATCAGGCTTACTTTCAACACCGCCCAGCATCACTTAACCACTCTTGTGTTATCTAAATTGGACTACTGTGCCTCTTCAGTCTCACGAACTACGCTTTCTGTCCTCTCGACAAGTTCATGAACTTTGTTACCAGGACTGTCTTGGAATTCCCTCACTTCACACCTACTTCCTCATGCCGTCCCCAGGCTGGATGGCTGATGATGCAAAATTGGACCATATTTAAATGTCTTCGCCTGGTTCACAAATCTATCCACGGTAAAGGCACCACTGTTACAATCCTCCTCTATCCATCTCTACAGGCCTTCTTGCAATCTCCGCTCAGCCTCATCAGCTCCTGCTCTTTCGCTCTTCTTGCTCCACTTGCATGGAATTCTCTTCCCCCGGACAGCTGAGAAACAGTCCACAAAGATTTGCTCAAAACCAAAGTAAAATCCTACCTCCTTGCCTCTGAGTTAACCGCTTAACCTACATCTCTGTCTGCTAGCTTACATTTTTCCCTTGTCTCTAACCTGCCTCTGCCCCTCACTCCTCTGACACTCAAGCGTTTCACACATCATGGACACATCCGAGCACAGCTGGCCGTACCACCAACCTGCACTTAAAAATGTCCAATGTTGGTTGTTATTAATCCATGTGTGTCCACTTAAGTATTGTACCAGATGACTGTTCCATTTACTCCACTCCACAACCTGATAAAATGTCCCTCAAACTCACCGCATTGTAAGCAGCTCACTGGTTCCCGTCAAATCTGATTTCTTATCTTTTGTACGTTCGTTTGTGATCAAAAGAGCAGTCTTCTTCATGTATATAAATAAACAAAATAAATAAATACAATAAATATGGACGTAGCCCATATTTAACAATCTGGTTTTCCTTCCATTCGGCCAAAGCAAAAACCCAAATTAATATTAGGAATTTCTTCCTTTTAAAAGAAGCATTCGATTCCCCTCACGTTTATGTAATATTTATGTACATATTGAATGCCTTTTATTTCAGTGAAGTGCAGCCTGCATTGGACCTGCTACTGATCTTTAAAAGGCTGCCATATCCTCAATTTATCGACGCATAAAGGATGCCTTGCTGAGCTTTGCGTGAGTCATAATGTAAGTTATTAGAGTCTAAGCAGAGCACACGCCCCTTAAATGGATCCTAGTGGCAATCGCTCCTGGATTTAATAACAACCATTTAAACTTAATACGGATGTCATTATATTCACAACAGACAACCCTTGCTGAGTGGGTGCGTCCTTGTGTTAAAAGACAGGACAAGACTGTGTTGGCGCTTTATTGCCAAGCAGGGCTTTTAATTGTTCCAGCACTGGCTAATCTTTGAGGAGCTGTCAGAGCAGTGCAGCCACAGATATTCATAAAGATGATTAGTAGGATTGGAAACACCTCATTTAATCCTCACTTCTATCGTTCATTACGAACAGTGTATGCGTTCCATTTCACTGTTTCCATTGTCTCCGTTTCAGAGAAACAAAATAAAATCGAATGCTGCTTTCATATGAGCGCATGTCCATTTGCTGACAGCGCCTCCCTCATAACAGAACATGCAGCACTGGATGCCTGATCAGTCTGGTACATGTCTGCTCAGTGGTCGCATGGCTGGATGATAAGATGAACCCCATCACAGTATGAAACAACATTAAGCACGTGCTTAGGGTGTCACCCTTAGAGTTACGATAAACACACAGTGATAGGAAAGCAATGTCTCCTCCAGAACACATATTTAAAACTGGTCTGCAAAATGTATAAGGTGATTGTCGGCTGAATAAGCTATGAAGTGTGCATATATTCACTTCTAAACTACATATACATATCACATAGCCTGAACATCCACCAGAATTGTACCCAAATAGTTTCTGCAATATAATTTGCATTCTCAGTGCTGTTGCCAATAATTGGCTTACTGCATAATATGATGTTTTTTTTTTTCTCAAAATGCAAATGTGTCAAGCCTGCCATGTAGCTGTGGCAGACAGCAAGTTGACATTACTCATCCTGCCTGAGATCACCAAGGAGACTTGAGCTTAATTAGTGCTTCCTCGTCTACTGTTGATGGATTTGACAGAAATGTCTGAGAGTGCCAGATTTCTATTCAGCACTTTGCTATATAATTTCACATTTGGACTAAAGAACTAACAAGTTCCAATTACATAATGTTTTGCTAATTACTAGTGACTGGTCAACATTCTAGTGGTGGTCCAAACGGCGACATAAATACTTTGGTGAAAAAACATGGCAATCTCATTTCAAATTCAGCAAGTTAACCCAGTGCGACTTTTCCTAAATGTCATCCACTAGTATGACCCTATACTGCGTACATGTATTTATAATAGTATTGATAATAACTACAGGTAGTCACTAAAGCCAAGCACTATTCCATATGTTAATATTTTTTATGTGTCAACATTGATCAGACAAAGGACATAACAAGCAACCTGCCAATTAGATGAGAGACATTTACAATGCTGTTAGTCTAGTACAGAACATGGTGAGCTGCAAATAGCAACAGGTTACCTTGCAATAAGGGAGAATGCGAGTGTAGGGGTTTAAGATTATCAACATCAGCTCCTGAAACCATTTAATGCAGCAGATTGTAAAGGTGCTAAGGACAATCGAGGTGTACACATAAATGTACAGACCGGGTCTGTGCAAGCCTAATCAGCCATACTTGAACACTTGAATATTGGGCATTTGGTGACTAAAGCTACTCCAAACACAGTCAATTAATTTGGCAAAATGTTTTGAGTGGCGCAGGGTAAATTAGAATAAATATGTTGTGAGTGGCTCAATATAAGACCATTATTGTTAGGGAGAGGCAAGAGATTGCTGCAGCTGTAGAGGGAGTATGCTTTAGCTGAGGTAGATATAGATTAAAAATAGAGTTCAGCTGAGAGGTAAAACATGAAAATAGGATTTACTGGAGGGAGAGTTAGTAAATTGAGAAAGTTGGGGCCATACTATTATGACTACTGCTACTTCATCCCAAAAAGCTCCTTGCATGATATAAATATACTTGCGATTTCTTTGTTAGCATGTAGATTATTTGGAATCACCTAGAAGAGTGCATTCAGGGTCTGTTACTGAGTGTGTTGTGGTTATGTTTGTAGACAACATACTTGTTGCTTGTGTTGAATAGTATTAACATTCTTTAGAGGTGCGGAAATGCATTCAAGTGTTGTAACTAAATTCACAATTTATTGCTGTCCAAGGCAGAATACTTTTTGGTTGCATCGAAAAATCATAAGACACTTTGGCGCTAGGGGTGTGTATTTAGTGGATGTAACTGACTATGCCATATTTTTGGGCCAGTGAAATACATGTGTTTATTTCATAGGAGGTTACATGCCGTGTCTGTAGCTCAGTGGTTCATCTTTGTGTTGTAATAAAAAAAATAAAAAAAAACACCTGCTGCTTGCAGTAGGTAGAATAAAACATTCTTGAAAAGATAGTTTGATTCTTTGAATGTAGGAAATGACATAGAGTGTCTGTGACTGGATGTGTCACCGTTGGGTTTTGAGAGAAAAAAGTGTTGCTTGCAAAGTTTAGACTGAAAACATTGTAGAATTCTTTATAGACAAGACTGTGCATTGTAAACGACTGCTCCATCATTGTGTAATGTGAAACAATGCTTGTTACTTGTGTATAGAAAATGTTAAACTTCTTTGGAAGTTGACAAGGACCTTCAGGCACTAGAATTGAATTTGACATCTGTTGGACAACCAAGATGCATGTTGTTTGTGCAGAAAAAAGCCTTAGCAATCTGTGAAAGAGGGATTCAATTACCCTCTGAGGCTGCACATTAGTGTGTTGTCTTATATTGGCAAGAACACAATGCTTGTTTGTTGCATAGGAAACATCTTAGCCTTGTTGGCATGTGGGATGAGTTCAAATTCAGAGCCTTAAATCATGATGTTCTTGTTTTCTGGCAAGTGAAAATACTAGGTGCGTGTTCAGACAAAGGGCCTCATTGTGACTCTGCCGGTCTGGGAACAAAGTATCTGTATTTCCATATACCAGCACTTTTTCGAACCTGCAGAGTATAAGACTGACTTACTAGCCAAGTGCTGAAGGTAAATCCGTTCTGCATTGGCAAAAAACAGTCGGTATTACTGACACTGGTGCTACCATTGCTGGTAAACCGACAATCCCCTCCATGGAGATGCCTGGGACTCCATGGCATGGAATGGGGAATGCTCGTTGTTGCAGGCAACTGGAATATCCTGGTAATAACGGAATATCAGGTGCCTGTAACAGTAGGTCTTTTTAGCCGTATCCTGGTGGATTTACCGGCACGATACCGGCAAAGTCAGGATGACCCCCAAAATCTTATAACTCTATGGTCTTTGGATGTGATTAGCCGTGGAAGCTATCCATGATTGGGCGAAACACCTGCCATCATAAAGTGTCTTTAAGTATTGCAGAGTAGAGAACCTTAGTGACCACACTTAACTAAATAAATGAGAATTACATGTCTTATCATAGAGAAATAAAAGAACATGTCAGCATTCTTTGGAGGTGCACAGAGATTGAAATCGGGATCTGTAAATGGGTGAATAATAATTTTGAAGGCAAAACATGTCTTGCTTGCATAGAAATTGCTTTAGCATTCTTTGGCAGTAGGAGAAGTATATGTTCAGTGTCTGTAATGTTGAGTTTGTCATATTTTTGTGCTAAGAGAAAATAGTTGTTTCTTTGAAAATTTGCAAATAGAACCTTTTTTTTAAATAAATAATTTTAGAACAGGGAGTGCAGTTTAGTGGCTGCGAGTTTTCCCTCTAATTGTGGCAATATAAAATACTTAATTCTTGTATAATAAAATGTACACATTGCTTTGGACGTAGGTGCAGAGTACATTCAGTGGATTTAAACCAGCGAGCCATATTTTTGTGCCATGAGAAAACATGTGATGCTTGTTTAGAAATAATCTTTTATTTTTCGAGGTAGGATAACATACATTGCTTGTGTAAAACCTTGGTAGTAGTACGTGATTACATTTAGTTGCTGTAACTATGTGTCCCATATATTGTTGTGAGACAAATACCTTGTTGCTTGTGAAGTCGTCAATAAATAAGCTTAACATTCATTGTAGGCAAGAAAGTGTGTTTAGTGGCTGGAAATGAATTTGAAACAAATGTGTCATCTTCCTGTAATGAATCTAGAGAACCTGTGCGACTACATCCAACCTCTGATGACCTGCAACCGTATTTAACCGAACAAATTTCTAATCCTCTCTAAAGATTTTAATACAAAGGGCAAGATGACATCTGTTCCCTTGCAACTTTTCCAATCTTAAAGGCTCCCACCTTATTGCACAATTGAAACTCCTAAATAGCTTTAGGCATTTAGCTTATCCCGTGTCTTTATACTGATGAGAATAAACAACAAAACTCTTTTGGTCATGCTCTCAGACATCAGGAGATTATATCTACTATCTGCGAAACTTATCAGACCATAAACTCAAGGCTATTTCTGCAGATCTTGACTGCAAAGGGTTGGGATTACTCATTTACCTGCCTTCTCTGTCTGAAAACCTGTTTAGAAATCAAAGTGCATTTTTCAAGAGAGCCCTAACCACTACGTTCTGATTTGTTGTAAAACTGGCACTTATAGTGAGATTCATGAATTGCCCATGTATTTAAATTAAGGTACATGGATGTTTTTACATTTTGTATATGTGATACTTCATCTTTCTGTGCTCATGCAAGCTAATATTGTATCAGTTCTGAACAAAAAGTAAACCGCGCTCAGTTTGCCGGACACCCAGTCATCCATATGGCACTCGCAACTTGAATTACTCCTAATAGAAGGGACCCTCCTTGGCCACACTTACATTCCCCCTTTTAGGTAATACTTTAGCTAACAAATCATAATCATCCTCTTGGGGAACATCTCTACCACCACCTCTTAACCTTGTCTCAATATGGCCATACACCTCCGATGAGTCAACCCAACTCGTCCCACACCATTTCCGCAATCTACTCGCCACTCCACACAAGCATGCCACTTTGGTGGAGGAAACAAAAAGCTTCAGTTTGAGTGCACATATGGGATGAAGTAGTGGTGGCTCTAGACTTGGACAGAGTTGCGATCATCCGCACCTGTTGATGCCGGTTCGAGCAACAATGCAAAATGAATTGGCAGGAGCAAAAGAGAATAAGTAAAAAGGCTTCATCAGGGAGTTATCCATGCAAACAAAGAGTATATTAATGAGTCATTGTTGATGATCCCAGCCTCAGTTTCCATGATTTCTTTCAGTTTAGGCAGGGCAGCAATAGTTCTGGTGAGCGAGCCATCCTCAGTGTCATTTTGAGACACACATTTAGAGCAGGTACTCGCTATTTTCTGGCATACTCCACCCTACATTGCTGTCAAGAGGTTGAGTATGTACAGGTTTTGAAAAGTTATGAGCTTCAGCGCCTGCAATTCTTCCTTAATGGCATTACATGGTGACTCAGAAGTGTTCACAAAGAGCAAGAGTTCAGACCTGGTCACCTGGAGCCATTTGGTATTTGCAACAGTCAATATCAATCAGGAATGTCTACTAAGGCCTGTGATGATGCTGCTGAGAGGTAGTTGGACCTTCAACTTGGTAATAAATGTCTGTGATTTCCTACATCAAGATTAGTCTCTGATTTGTCCTTATGTGGTGTACAAGTGGAGGAAAGGGGCACAGGGGAGAAAGGGGGCACAGCATTTGATTCAGCCATTTAATGCTCTTCTGGGATTACAAGGACGGGCACATGAAGGGTTGAGAGAATGCACACGCCTCGCCAAGATGGAAGCAACTGCATGCATGCACACTGTCCACAGTTCCAGAGGATGTCGAGAAGGGCAGCCGTACCTCCAGCCAAATCTGCAAAGCGTAGAGTGTTACTGAGGTTCCCATTTGTGCCAACAGGCACCATGCCATTGTCCTTAAAACATAGAGAAAAATAAGTGTGTCTGTATCTTAACAGTTTTTTCTACTTCTTTGAGCCACGTCATGTAACACAAATTATTTTTCCATACTGTCCTACACTCTTTTTTTATTTCTGCCACCCTTTCTTCCAAGGATCCCCTCATTCCTCGAACTTTGCAACTCTTCACTCCTCGCTCCTATCGATTTTTACAAAAATTAGCTCCTTCCAAATCCATTAGAACTCGTTGAGTACACCTAATAGTTTTGTGCTCTTCCTGCTCGGCCATTGAACAGTCCTCATCACTGGGTATAACTGATGTTGTAATTGAGTGCCCTTTAAACTGCCCTCGAGCCCTGCACAAGGCTAAATGCACTAGGCATAGGGCATCTGATACCTCCATTTCATTTGAAATAAAGACCTCAGGAATGCCAGAAACATGTGGAATGAGAGAACAGATGCAACAATATCCTACAGATCTCTCTTTCCCCGCCTTGCTCATATGTCTGTACCATGCGTTGTCAACTTCGAATCCATGTGCATCCATTATGGGATTTAACTTATCATCATGATTATCGAAAAAAACATTGTCAGCATTTTGTTTTCTTCTTAACATTTTCTCCACATATTTCATAAGACCAGACAATTCTAATTGGTTTACCATTTGTCGTCTTCAGACATGATGACCAAGGACCAAAAAAAAAACAGAAAACATTGTTACACAATTTACAATAATATACATTATTTAATCTCCAGATTTCCATCCACACCCCTCTTGCACAGAAACAAACAGTGAATCCCTTAGGGCATACTTAACTTCTATGCCTACTCCTGCTCCCATGCAGGAGGGGTGTTGCCGGTATCCCTTCGAGTGTCATAACTGCATACACCTGCCTTGTAGCTCTGAGATTCCCTGTCACTCTAAAATCCAGCACCACCTCCTTCATGTGTCCTTCATGTGTCTGTCATATTTGTGTGCACTGTCCAAGTAAAAGTCAATTTTTCTTTTACTTTCCAGCCTTTAGCACCTCCCAGTCCCTAGGTGCATCTGCAGTTAGGGTCAGCAACAACTTGTCAGTGTTTGTCATATTTGTCCCAAATGGCATCTTGCATGGTGAATATCTGGTTGCTGACCGTTCTCTCAATCGTAGACCAAGGAGAACAAATGACAGCCCATCTTCCCACTGTTTGCCTTTCACATCCATTTGTTTGGTTATCTCCTTATGTGGCTCTTCTTTCTGTTTTTGCTTCCATTGAGCCACACAAATGTCCACATGCTCCTGCCAGCCTGCCAGCCATTTTTGGCCATGGGTCACAAGGCCATCTCTGTCGGGCACCGATACTCATTGTCCTGCTCTTTCTCTGCATTGGTATACGGCATCATTTATTCATCCTCCCCTTTCCAGTCCACCAGGAGCCGCTCACCTTTCCTTTAACTCTCGTTTTTGCGCTTCTGTGGGATAATCTTCATCACTTCAAGCTTTGGGCCCCCCGCCACATGCTACACCTTGTCTCTATGGATGTCATTAGCTGTGGCTGTAGGACATTGTCAGGTGTCATGGGACACTCTTGCACAGATGGAGTTACCTTCTTTCTTCCCAGAGCCAAACCACTGATTGTAATTCACCATACTGTGCTCTTCCCCCCAAACACTAACGAGTCATGCTACCACTGACCACCTTCTTTATTTGTGGACCTGTCAATGTCCTTTTTAGATGCACATGCCCTGAAAATGCCCTGTTTTATTTTGACAGTCTCTGACATGCATTCATGTAGTTTGCCTAATACTAAGCCTTCCACTGGCATTTTGTTCACTGCCCGTCTAAGGTGCATACAAAACAGTCACCCGTCCTTCCGAAATCAATTTTATTTCTTGCCCTTCTGTCTGGGTATATCTCCCCCATGCTGTCAGTACCCCGTTTGTGAGTGTCAGAATGTGGGTGGTACTCTTTGTAGCAGTCGTCACCATTGCCAATGTGAATATCTGTACCCTGCCTCTTTCTCCCTGCAGGACCATATTTGCCAAATCTGTCATCATGTCACTTTTTTCCAGAATGTCCTCTGTTGCACACAGTTGCCTCCCCAGTACCCAGCCAGCCTGTGTCTCCTCCCTCTTCCTCCCTTTTCTTGGAAATACATAGAGCTAACCCCACAGCATTCTGCATCATAGTCCCCAGCCCACACACACACTGGTGCAAACACATCACAATCTTGACCCTCTGTGTGTTCTCCCTCTAGCCACTCCTTGCACTCCCTCACCGGCACTATTTTTCTCATTGCAGCTACGCATCACCTTCTGCATTCAGAATGTATGCCCACCACTAGGCGAACCTTAACCTTTCCTGTACATCCTCAACAGCTGCCATACTGTGGCCATCATGAACGCTTGTGTAATCATTACCGCAAAATCTGAAGGTCTCTGATCCCTCCCTATCTTCATCTCCTTTGTGATATCTTTGTGCTTTACTTGTATTTCAGCACTAAATCCCATTTCCCTTCCCTGCGGTACCCTTTGTAACTGTTGTTCCTTTGCAACCCCCACCTCCTTATTCCTTTGTGCTGACTAGGGAACCACATTCCAATGGTCCAGCATTTCCGCAACCTCTCCAGCACTGCCATTGACCCTGATTTATATGACAATTCTGCCCCCTCCTCTTGTCTGGTCCGTGGACAGGCGTGCACCATATTGTAGCTGTAATCTGTAACTGGTATCAGCACTACTGCAGGTTAACTCAGGCTTCTGACCTCACCCTCCTACCCTGTGCTCTTTACAGCATCGACCTTACACCGTCTCTCCAATACCGGTGCTCTGACTGTATCTCAGCTGCCACAGAATGCTCTGACCTGATTGCAGTCCTGTAGTTGCCCTTCTAGCCCCCTTTAATATACCACACAGCACTCTGAGGCACCATCTCTGTATTATCCTATCATCCCAGAAGACTCCAGAGTCCCCTAGTCAAGCACGCAATAGGTACAGCAAAAAAACACTTTTTTCACGTACCATTGTATTGTTGTAAATCCCATTCATGCACATCAGGAAGGGGAGCTCCTGGGTATTGGCACAATATGTTACAGACTCATCCTGCTCACCACAATTCCAGTGAGCCCCAACACCTCAGGCACAGCATGCACTGTGCACTTGGAAACAAATAATGCACAGTAGACCAAATGTAGAGATAATGGGCTGTACTGAAAACCCAAACCAGTGCTTGGGAGGGTGCTCACTGCTCTGCCCCTCCCTCATCCATATATGCAAACGGAATGGCAAAATACATTCTCCACCCAGGAAGCAGTGCGTAATAATAAAAAGGTACATTTCGGAGAACAGCCCGCAGTCGCAAAGGGCATAGTCATAACTGCAAAGCAGCCTCTGGCAGCCTTGGCATTTGAGCCAGCAGCATTGTTGCTGTGTACATTCTCAGCTGGGCCCTGAACTGGCATGTCAGCCTGAGGAATCACGCATTCCACAATTCAGCTCTGATTTGCGACCTCGCCTGTCATTGGTGTTTCAGCTGTTAGGCCAATCTCTTTGGCAAGTCTGTAGACCAGTCCCATTGCATCCGATGTACCTAAAAAAAGAAAAAAAAAAAAGAATATGCGGTATCAGAGATGGTAACAGCCAGTCCACCAGTAGCCGCTCACATTTCCTTTGACCCTCATTCTTGCCCTTTTGTAGGATGATCTTTGTCACTTCAATCCGTGGGCCCTCCATCACATGCCACTCCTTATCTTCAATAGATGCTATTGGCTGCAGCTGTAGATCACTATTAGGTGTCAACGGGCAACTTTCACTCAGATGGAGTTATCTTCCTTTATCTCAGAGCTGACACCACTGATTATAATTCAACATACTATGCTCTTTCACCTCCAAGTCATGCTGGCACTGATCAACCTCTTTATATGTGGTCCTGCCAATGTACTTCTCTGATGCACATGGTCTTAAAATTTCCTGTTGTGTTGTGAGAGTCTCTGACATGCCTTCATGTAGTTAGCCTGACACTATCTCTTCAACTAGAATTTTGTTCACTGCCCTGTATAAGGTGCACACTGCACAGTTTCCTTCTGAAGTCCAGTTTATGTCTTGCTCTTCCGTCGAGGTATGTCTGCCCACATGCTGTCAGGACCCCATTTGTGTGTGTCAGAATGTGGGTGGTACTCTTAGTAACGGCCATCAACACAGCAATTGGGACTACCTGTAACCTGCCTCTCTATACCTGCAGGCACACATTTGCAAAATCCATCATCACACTGTTGCACACAGTTTCCTCCCCTGGTACCAAGCCAGCAAAAGTCTCATCCCTCTTCCACTTATTCCCCTTTCTTGGAAATACGCAGCACCACCCCCATAGCATGCTGTGTTACCCACCCCGATCTAAGCAGGTGCTGGTGCTAGCACATCACAATCTTACCACTCTGTGTTTTCTCCCTCTACCCACCCCTTGCACTCATTCACTGGCACTCATTATCTCACTGTCAGTCATGCATTATCAGCTGCATTCAGAACATATGTCCAACCCTGGGCTCACCATAACTTTTCCTCCAGATCCACTTTCCCTTCCCCACCCTCATTATGTTGTCTGGAAAAAGCCGCCATATTGTGTCCCTCACTTCCTCAGATGCATCCCTCATGAAAGTTTGTATAAGCATGTCTGCAAAATCTGAGGGGCTCTGATCCCTCCCTATCTTCATCACCTTTGTGACATCTTGGTGCTTTGCTTGTAGTTCACCAACATCTCACTGCTCTGTCCCTTCCTTGAAATACCCATTTTTACTGCTGTTCCTGGGTGACCCCCACCTCCCTATTCTTTTTATCAACTGGGGGACCACATCCCAACTGTCAACCGTGCTCCTCAACCTCTCCAACACAGCCCTCTACCCCAATTTATATGACAGGTCTGCCCTGTACTCTCGCCAGGTCAGTGGTCTTGCCTCTGCCATATTGTAACTGGTATCGGCCCTATTGCAGGTTAACTCAGACTTCCAACCCCACACTCCTACCCTCTGCCCTTTACATCATCAACCCTACACTGTGTCTCCACGACTGGCACTCTGACTGTATCACATGTGCCTAAGAATTACCCCGATTGTAGTCCTGTAGTTGCCCTTCCAACCTTGTACTGTAAAAGTGTAGCACTCTGAGGCATTGTCTCTGTAAGAATTGTATAGTCCCTGACAATTTCAGAAATACGTGAAAGTGAGCATGTCCTTTTTTATGGCACGCAAATACCTAGAGCACATTGAATAGTGCTGAGGTATTCAGTGGCTCTCATTGTTCTACCAAAAAGAACCATGCATGCCTGAACCTGCATGGTGGATTCCGCTGTTTATTTGGCGCTGTGAAATGGAAAGTGAACAGCAACAGGTAATTATGTGCAATCTCTGTGCAACTCAATATCACAGACAGAGACTCTCCTGCCTCTCGTCTCTGAATATCTCACTATGACAATTTCACAGCAGTGCAATCAAAACAAATCACTCAAAATAACATATGGTAGCTGCTATAAACAGAACAATTACACATTTCTCACACTCATGGTCCTTTGACAGAATAGGCTCATCTTGTGGTTACCCAATACCTAACACTATTCACAGAAA
Organism: Ambystoma mexicanum; assembly: GCF_040938575.1. Lineage (NCBI taxonomy): Eukaryota > Metazoa > Chordata > Amphibia > Caudata > Ambystomatidae > Ambystoma > Ambystoma mexicanum. The sequence continues at coordinate 1,135,013,799 of NC_090922.1, forward strand.
TCTTTATCCAGCACTGATCCTGCTTCAAACACACCAACCCAATAAACGCACATTCTTTTTCCTCCCTCTCAACATCCAACATAACCCAGTGACTAGGAATCATCCATGCACACATATTTTAACCAAGTAAATAATCTCCAGATTATAGTGATCTAGGACAAGACCATGAAGTAAGAATCACACAATGGGGATAGATGTTTACTTTACAAATGATAATGAACATACGATTTCATATTTCATAGATTTATTTACTGGATGGTGACTGTTCTTACAGCCCGAGCATGAAATCACAAACCAGTCTAAACCTACCCATGTCAACTTTTATTTCAATTTTATTTATAACGTGCTAGATAACAGGCCCGGAGGCATGATAGCGCATGATAGCACCAACAGGACATACAAACATAACAGAAAGTAATCACGGGAAGCAGACAGCTGAGAAGAAAGAGTCATATTATTTGGACAGAATTTATTCAACTTAATGGGTTTTGAATCTGCTCTTGAAACATTGCCTGTGGAATCTTCCTGTCAACTCTGATGGGCAAACCAAAGCGATTTTGCATGGGAGCATGTCCCATGCAATTAAGCCCATCTTCTGAAATTTCTGAAACCAGTTTAGAGTGTGAATGCTTTGGGTAAGTACCACTCAGAATTACACAACATTTATGGGTGGCAGGTGCCAGGAACAATGCTCACACTCTATAATACTAAAATACCCACTGGATTGTGGGGGTGGGGGGAGTTGAGAACACTGCCCACCTCAAGGGTCAGCAGTACTGTGGGAAACAGAGCATGGCCTGTCTTTATCCGGGAATGTGATTTCTGAATGGCTTTCCTGTGAAGACCTGAATGTAAATTTAAATATTTTCACAGAACATTTGGATCATTTAAAAGTTGCATGCACTGAGAGTCAAGTGAAAAATCATAGTCATGATTGACTACTTCCCTTCCTAATGTCTTCAATCATATTCAATCATATGCCTATGGCCTATGCCTATTGATGCCTATCAATCATATGCCTATGGCATTGTAGATTTACTTAATGCTGGTGATACAAATGTCCTGGGATGGAAACAAAAGAATGTTCAAATGTATATATTAGGAATTCAAATACACACCACTGGTGTACACGACCCACTCCCAACAAATTTGCTTTGCCAAATATGGCATCTGAAGGAAAAGCAAATCATAGGATTCTTGCAGATTAAGAATGATTTCCAAGAATGAAATCGATAATGAACTTCAGCAGACCAGGTGATGATAGGCTTAACAGTGGACCATGTCTACCTTTGATTGTTTGCAAAACGTGCTGTAATGCAAACTAAAGGATATCAAAATGGTCTATTTCCTGCTTGCCTTTAATTGAACAGGCTGCAGAAAGAAAGCAATTAGCGTGCTTCAATGCTTGAAAGCAACCTTATCAATAATTCCACAATATCCTGTTTGTATTCTGAAACAATAAATCATTCTGTTTGACAAAGGTTCTTTGTTTCATGCTATGAATGACAAGCCACATTTCAACCTCCTGCTACTGGCAGTCATTAGCAAAAGTGAAATATCTTCTGGCAGCAATACTTTATCAATAAAGAAACAAGCACACACATTACCAAACATGAACTTGTTAACCAACAAAAAGGACACCATTTGTACAGTGCATTAGTTTAACACAGTGTTTACCGGGGAGTGGTAAAATCATACAGTAGCAAACAACAAAAACGAAAAACATTCTCTCCTCATCAGTCAGCAATCAATTACAAACTGCTACCAATTATAATTGTAACAAAAATAACACATTGATAAAAGACTGTCAAGTTTTATCACATTACATTGCTTCTAGATCATCACCCACATGGTGTGCAGATTTTCTCACACAGTATGTACCACAACGCTCATTTATCATGATCGACCAAGAATGATTATTCCGAAAATAACTTTGCATTCGACACACAGTAGATATATATGAATTACACATTCAGCTGAAAAGTAAACTGTAAGGAAAAGCAACATATGCCTAAAGTAAAGTTTTGTTGCTAAAATAATGCATACAGGTCATATAGTCTAGTGTATTTAAAAGCTACAACTTCTCTTAAAAGTTTCATTCAATTACAGGTAAACATCGCCTTGAGAGAAACCTTTCTTAGTGCCATAGAAAGGAGGCAAAGGCACGTAGTATGTCAAGCATGTTCTATAGTCCCTGTATTGTACAGTCAGCTCTACAAAGTTAAGTAATTGGACAACCTAAGCCCTTGGTGGTTAACGTCAAGGGCAATTGCTTCATTCTAAAACTGTAGTCTATAGGTCATCTTTCCATTGTAGTCGTCACATCCACTCTATTATGTAGAGTGCTACATTCAAGATAGTCGTCCTGGTTTACAAAAGCATTTTACAATTGCACAATCACATTGAACAACCTTTTGTAAATCATACCCAGTATGTCTTAATGTTCATATATGCATTCCTAGGCATCCCACTAGTTCCAGCTTGACTGTGTATATTTTAAAACTGGGGATGGGCCAGGTACCTTGACTAGAGGCAGAATCAGTAGATTTAGCCGGCAGAAATCTCACTGCCAGTGCAGCCGAATTTCAAGAATTCTGGTTACAACTGCCTGGATAAGACCACAATCTTTCTGCCCAATTAGGAATCTTATTTCTACCTGCTCAACGTCGGTGAAAATAAATTCTGAATGTTGTTGCAGTGAAATCCCCAGAATTTGAACTCCCATTATTTGGTGGAATTGGACGGCTAAAGAACTCTCTTCCTATGTGCAGTTAAGAGCAAGCAAGAAATCCCCCCGATGTAAATCCTTACAGAAACCATAAGCAGGCCTAAAACTGCAAAGTTGTTGAACCATTTCTAAATGACTAAAATACTTCAACTACACCATGAGTATAGGGGGGATAATTTTCAAGAAAGGTGGCACAGAGCATAATAGTGGGGTTTATATGAAAAGCAGAAACAAATGATACCTAACTTTTACACACCACCACATTTTGCTCAGAATTGGCAAAACCCTACATCTAAAATCATAGGCATGAATACCAAGGTACTAAGGTGGTGAATCCACATTTCATGCAAATTCACCATATCAGAATAACACAGAAAAAAAAATCAGCCCAAAAAATCTATAATAAAAACCTGCTTTAGGAACCACTTCGACACCCACCACGTTCTTAGATCAGGTGCAAATCACAAGAGAATTCATGGAATCACAGTACATTGGGCACACAATACCCAAGGAAACAATGGCTGTACCCAAAGAAAGGCATACACGTAAGACATCAACAATTTGAGGGTTTTAAGAGCACAGGAAAACTCCAACACAAAGTAACTTTTCCTGAAAGATGGAAGGAGACGGTTCTGCATCCCAGTGACAGATATGGCCAAGAAGAATGCCGATCAGGTCCAGCAGAAACTGACCTCTTCCCAGGCATGCCATCAACCTGCACCCCAGTACCCTTCCCAGGCAGCCCTTTAGGAATCAAATCAACCTTCACCGTTGCCTCTTTCACAGGCCACCCATCGGACTTCAACCAGATCAAAACCCCAGGCAGGCCTTCATTAAATGTGAAAGGTTGAAATCATTCCAGATTCACTACTGAACGTGAGTTATGGGTTTCTTTTGTTAGAGCCATGATTATTTCAACTGTCAACATTTTTTTCGAAACCACAATCCATGTAAATATGCACAATTCCAATACATTGCTATACAGACATACCGACATTTTGTGCAAGTGTTTTCGTCTCAACTTTATTTAATAATTTTTCCAAAAGTCACAATTGAAAAACATACCAGTGAGAACAAGGTATAAGTAATTCCATACATATCACTTCTCTAAACTACATACAACAATCAATTCATCATCGCCATAAAATTCCCACCCCATATTCTACACTAAACAAAACACAACAAAACACAACACCAAACAGGACAAGACAAACACCCCCCACCTAACTCCTCATCAATGTTACACCCAAAGAATAAATCCTACACCTTATCCAAACAAATTACTATTTCCAGTAACAGCACCAAAATTTTCTCTATGCTCCATGTCATCTTCATCATTTTGCAACCCAGAATCAACATCTACATTCTCTCCACCACTTTGAACAAAAACATCATCTCCCAAACAATGAATAGTTCCTCTATCCTGTTTCAAACGTCTATCACCACACTCCCCATTCCAACACCCATTTACTCACCCTATCCAGATTCCACACTGAACCACCACACACTTTAATCGCCCTTCTGAACACGTGTAACACCCTGACTGGGCTGCTGTATTTAGACTCACCTTTCCTCACATTGCGCCCTAACTTTATCCTCACAAAATCACCTGGTGAAATCTCGGTGTTGTGCTTAGATTTTCCTAGCGACAACTTTGACTTATTTTGCTGGTGTTCCCAAATCCTCCCTACTTTGGTTCCTGGCATCTTTCTGCAATTAACCCATTCAGGATTAAGAAAAGTATTTGGAGCTCTCCCTCTCATCAATTCAAAAGGAGATACCGCCATCACTCTTTTGACTGACATTCTCACACTCCACAGCTTCTCAATAAGAGATTCAGCCACAGGAATGCTATTTCTCAAAGCTAACTCTACTGTTTCTACCATCATCCTGTTGCACCTCTCAACTAACCCGTTGGTCTGGGGATGATACAACGCAGAAAACCTCCATTCAATTCCAGATGCTCTCGCAAACTCCTTAACTTCCCTGCTTTTAAACTGAACACCATTATCAGTAATAATTATTTTGGGAAACCCTTCTCTCCTGAAAATGTGTCTAAAAAATTTGATTATTTCTACCGAGTCAACCTTTTTAACAGCGTTTTCCTCTAACCAACCGTTTTCAATTTTAATAAAAATGCAAATTTGTTCTCAGCCCACTCATTGTGAATTTGAAAATCGCTGGGAGGTGCTTGATTTGAACAAAACAAAAACGTGTTAAATATCCATGTAAAAGCACATCTGACAACGTAGACAAATTAAGAGAGGGCGCACCTCGGTTTGACCAATGACTGAGGGGTCCCGAGAGCTGGCCCTCGCTCTCAACGTGATGAGATCATCACATACACTCAAAACATGGGGGCACGTCCACCCTTGTCCAATCATTGCCTAACACATCTGAGCTCTTTGTTGCTAACAGCAACAACTAACACAGCGACGGACATGACAGCACACAAACGGTTTACACGGACGCTGAATGCACTAAGGTAGGGAGGGTCCATCCTCACGACAGGCACTATTTTCATAACTTTTAACAAACAGCAATCATGTACTCATTGCATTTATTCATTTTTCTCTCCAGCCGCGAAATATTGAATCCAATCTTTGGCAACTGCTCGGCTTGGCTACCTAAATAGATTCCACGCGCACAGAGCTGCTAGATGCTGTTATGATGATAAATACACCAGTACCTTTGTACGTAGTTATCCTTACATTAATACCTTGTATATAGTTACCCTATCCATGATGTACATATGTTCTGTAACCTTGACTACTGCTTCGTGTATGATTCCAGAATGTCATATGGAATCATACATAAAGATGCCTGATTGATGAACGTTGGCCTCCTGGGGGCTCCTCCTAATAAACTTAATAGTCATACCTTAAACATGGTATTATGACTTATTCATGTGTGAATACTTTATAACATTTGGCAACGAGGATCTGTTAAGGAGGGAGCCCCCAGATGAGTGGTACACACATTTTCTGGCATGAATGACCTTATTGAGGAAGTATGGTGAAGCGCCTGGAACCGAGAAGAAGAAAACAACGTTAGAGGCAAGTGGGAAAGTAAGCGGCCCATATATGTACAGAAATAACAAAAGGAAAAGCTATTAAAGTAAGCTTACTGACTGGCGGCATCTTATAAACGCTGCGCGAGACGTGGGGCCAACTGCAAGCGAACACTAGAGGAAAGCACCCTCTTACGTGCTGTGCTTGCTGCCATTTTGAGGACATTGAACGTTGCCCTAGCAATGGTAAACAATACACGATGAGCCGTTACGTTACGGAAGGTGTTAACAAGTGCATTGCAACAAATTTTTTCACAGAGAGAAATGACATTAGGTAAATCTGTTTGGGCGAAACAAGCGGATGTCTAAGTTGAAGCGGAACAAGAATTACGAAATTGAATGCTGCAAAGTATGATCAATCTGCATGTATTCTCGCTAAGCAAAAATGAAGGAAAACGTTCAGACCAGACGAACAAATAAAAAAAATAAAAAAACACAGCGAACATTGTGATATCGGATACTACAAAGACAAAAGATTAAGACCAGTTTGGCAGATCATTTGTCTGTCTAAACAAGTTGAATGGAAATAAAGTGACACCTACAATTGACTTGGAGGGAGTTTGGTGAAAGACAGTGTGAACTTAAGCATAGTCACGGTAGATGTTAGTGCAACAAAAATGCATATATATTTTTGTATACTGTGAGTGCTCATCTTGACACTTGAAAGGAGAAATAAAAGGAGTACACTGTGGCATCAAGCTGTTTGGTGAGTAAGTGCACATGATGCAGAATATAGCAGCCCCTGTAAAGATTTTGGCTCTACCTGGAAACCCAATATGCCCTTGGGAACAATGGCAGGACAATTTTCAAGTATATTTGAGGGCCATAGGAGGATCTAAGTTCAATAATTATCTGAAGGAAGCTACACTTCTCAACTGCATAGGTGCAGAAGCACTCAGAATTTTCAGAACTTTGCCTTATTTAGACCATACGGATGGATGCTCAGGTGATTCTTCAAGTGGGGCCAGAAAATATGACACTGCAATTGGCAAACTAAATAAACATTTTGGAAATAAGACTAACATTGTGTTGGAGCGTTTCAGATTCTTCTCAAGGAGACAAAATAAAGGCGAGAGCATAGATGATTATTTGGCCGCATTGAGAGGTTTGTTGGCTATGTGTGCCTTCACAGTAGTGTCAGATGAATACTTGAGGGATCAGCTCGTTCTACACGTGGCAGACCCACGCATCCAACAACGTTTATGGCAGGCAAAGAACCCTACATTAGAACAGACTATTGAGATAGCAAGGTCAATTGAACTAGGTGAGAGATGTATGAAAGAAATTCAGAACAAAATGGAGAATGCAGAAATAAAGTCTGTTCAAGAATTGAATGATGGACAATGTGGCAAGGAAGAAGAGGATTTAATTGCCATAGTTAAGAGGTTGGTCAAGTTTGATATAGGAAGTGGATGCAGACAGGAGAAAGAAATTATGTACAGACCGACCAACAGATGTTTTAAATGTCGATGGTACAAACATTTAAATGCAGAAAAAGACTGTCCGGCTCTGTCAGCTGAATGCTATAAATGTGGTCTAATGGGACATTTTGGCAAGGTGTGCCGCAATAGCAGAGGAAGAGGCAGATTCACTTCCCGCCATGTGAGAAATGCTGGTAGATAAGGCAGGGGAAGGGCTGACACCATGGCGATTGCAGATGGATTTGAAGATAAAGTGCAAATATTGGCCTTCACACCTAATGAGGACAGTATGGGTCCATGGGTGTCAATGAAAATAAATGGACTAACATTGCAGGTCATGGTGGATACAGGTTGACCATTTACTATGGTGGATGTAGAAGCTTATCTGAAGACACTGAAGAAGAGAATGAAGGATTTGCAATTGACCAAGATAAAGGCAACTGGTTATGGGAAAACACCTATAAACATAATTGGATATGCGTGGGTACACCTGAATTTTGAAGGAAGGAAGACATACTGCAGATTGTATGTTGCTGAAAATGGATTTTTGATAGTTGGATGGAGGGAGCAGGCATCATTGAAGATCAGAATACATTCCGGCGAAAATGTACCCATTCTTTCTATTAATGAAAACAGTTGCAGCACATCAGAAAATCTGGCTAGGAGTTTTCCCAAAGTCTTCAATGATAAAATTGGAGTTATCAAGGGTTTCAAACATTGCATTATACTCAAGAGGGGAGCAAATCCAGTGGTACACAACGTGAGAAACATACCAATTGGCACCAGAGAAGCACTTAAAAGTGAATTGGAGAGATTGTGTATACAAGACATCATTGAACCTATCGAAAGCTCTGAATGGTTATCTCCCATTGTAATTTTCAAAAAACCAGATGGGTCAATCAGAATGTGTGTCGACCTAAGAGACCTTAATGCCAGCATCTGGGTAGATAGCCCTCCACTTCCAAACATAGGAAAAATGCTGACCACGATGAAGCCGTCAAAATATTTCACAAAACTGGATCTATCATCAGCATATCACCAGGTAGTGCTAGATGATCAATTGCGGCATTTAACATCATTTATAACACCTTTGGGAGCATTCAGATACAAAAGGATGCCTTTTGGACCAGCTTCGGCAGCCACCGTGTTTCACAGGTTGTAGCATCATTTGTTTGATGGTCTCCAAGGAGTGCACTATTTCCAGGATGACATATTAATATCTGCAATGTCTGAAGAGGAGCATGATGCAAAGCTGTTAGGTGTGTTACAGGTAATACAACAAAAATGTATGACACTTAATATTTAGAAGTGTAAAATAAAGAAAAGTGAAGTGACATACTTGGGTCATCGCATAAATGCTGATGGCATAAAGCCTAGAGAGTCATTAGTTCACACTATTCTTAAAATTCCTGATCCTATCAACAAAGATCAACTTCGATATTAACAGAATATTATTCTAAGTTTGTGGACCACTACTCTGACAGAACTAAACAGATGAGGGACATTATGAGCAAGGTTGCAAAGTTTATTTGGTCGGAAGATTGAAAAAAGGAGTTTGAAATGATCAAGCTATTAATCAACAAGGCACCAGCACTCAAAATGTTTGACCCACGTGCCAAAACCAGGATATCAGTTGATGCCAGTAACGTGGGGCTAGGTGTTGTATTAGAGAAAGTATAAGGAGGTGAAGTAGTTCCAATTGCTTTTGCCTCCAGAACACTAAGAGGGGCTGAAAATAATTATTCAACCATTGAGAAAGAGGCCCTGGGAGTCAAATGGATTTTAGAACACTTCAAAGGACTCATTTGGGGCATGCCAGTTGATATCAAGACAGACCACAAACCACTAATACATGTGTTCAACTCAAAGAATCCTCATATGACTTCCCCACGCATAAGGAGATGGATATTGATTATAATGCAATACAATGTCAATATAAAATATACTCCTGGGAGAACAAATGTAGTGGTGTATTTTTTTTCTCGTCTACCATGTGACAATAATACAAATGATTGTGATAATAAGGAAGAATTAACGGAAGATCAAAACATGGAATGTATAATAGCGCATGTACATCCTAACATTTCAAAGGAAGAATGGATTGAGGCTAGAGAACAAGACCCTGAACAGAGACTGTTGAGAGAAGCTATTGAAAGTGGCTGGAAAGGAATTTAGGAGAATATCAAATCCTGGGAAAAAATGAAAGATGAATTGACAAGTGACAATGCATGTATTTATCGAGGAGATAAAATTATACCTCCAGCAAGTAGAGGGAGAGAATTATGCAAATTGCACATGAAGGTCATGTGGGGAGAAATCTCACAAAAAGGAAAGTTAGAGAGGCTTACTTGTGGCCTAATATGTGGAACGAATTGGAGACTCTAGTCAGAGATTGCACTGCATGTGCAGTGAGTGATAAAAGTAAATCAACGCACATCACACCACTGCAGCCAGTAGAGATTCCCAGTAAGGTTTGGACAAAACTGGTGATTGACATAGCCGGACCGTATGAAACTTTAGGACCACAAAAAGTTTACTTCATTGTGTTGGTTGACTACACATCCAAATGGGTGGAGTGTGGAATTATTGAGGAATCAATATCAGCTATAAAAGTAATGAAGTTTCTAGAAGAAATGTTTAGCAGGGAAAGTGAGCCACAGGAATTAATATCTGACAATGGAGCTCAATTTATGTCACAAGAAATTCAAAAATGTTTGAGAGAGAGAGCCATTAGACACAGTACCACAACCTTGTACCATCCCATGGGTAATGGATTAGTGGAGAGAATGAATCGTTTCATAAAGGGCATTATTCAGTTAGCTATTATCAACAACTTACCGTGGAAAGAGACACTCAAGGAAGCACTCACCACGTATAAAGTTACCCCACATTCGGTAACCGAGGAAGAGCCATTCACTTTAATGAGGGGAAGAATAGCTACAAACAGACTGAGACCTGCATGGATAACAAAGAGGAGAAACCTGGAAATAAACGTGAAACAAATTGTTGACAGAGTAAAAAAAAAACAGGAAGAATACAAAAATTACTATGACAAGCAAAAACATGTTAAAGAGTATGACATCATGAAGGGTGACTGGGTTAGATTAAAAGAACCCAAACATGTGATGAAAGGAGAGTCAAGATTTTGTTCTCCTCAAAGAGTATTGGAGTGTTCCAAAAAGTCAGTAATACTAGAGGATGGAAAGAAGTGGTCCTGTAATGACAGGAGGAGTTATTGAGAAATGAAAGAGAACAGGGTACAAATGGAGATATGTTTGGAGATAAATCTAATGACTTAAGTTGTATGAGCAAGGAAAATATGGACACTCATGCATCTTTAAGAGCCAGAAGAAGAGTATGGAACTATAGACAAGACTATGTATACTATTGAATACACCTTAGGAATGGTATATCCTGGACACATGGAAGAATATAACCAATGCCTTCATACAGCAACACAACCATGTATGTATCCTTTCATGACTTTATGTTAAGAAATTATTTATTGCTTTAGTCATTTAAAGAAATATATATATAGTTGCTGATTTCAACCACATATGATATACAATCTTCATTTTGTTAAATAATTATAGGGGGGAAGATGTTATGATGATAAATACACCAGTACCTTTGTACATAGTTATCCTTACATTAATACCTTGTATATAGTTACCCTATCCATGATGTACATATGTTCTGTAACCTTGACTACTGCTTTGTGTATGATTCCAGAATGTCATATGGAATCGTACACGAAGATGCCTGATTGATGAAGGTTGGCCTCCTGGGGGCTCCTCCTAATAAACTTAATAGTCATACCTTAAACATGGTATTATCACTTATTCATTTGTGAATACTTTATAACAGATGCCAGGACTCTCTGTCGAACTGCTTTAACTTTGATTGGATTCATACCCGACTGATGGATTCAGGTATGCGGCAACACCTGATAATAATATACACTCCATAGCAACCATATTCTTTTTTTAAAAATAGTTTTTCTATTTTAAATTAAGCATGTTTAGTTATGTACCTATATTGTTTTCAACAGAGCGCTGAGAAGACGGATTTTCCAGGATCATTAATTTCCAAACCTGAGACCAGGCTAGTGTTGAAAGAATCCACTGGTCACATGTAGCGAAACACAGGGTCCACAAAGTTCCATCACTTAAGGTACCGTGGTATTCTTTTACTTTAGTGTACCACCCAAACTTATTTTTGTACCAATCAGATATGCTGCATTCAAACTTGTTTTTGAACTAAATTCAGAGATGAGAAACTCAGGTTTGAGTTTTAGCCTAAAACTAAATCACTTTTCAAGATGACTCTGATTCAAAACGTTTTCAAAATAATATTTAATCCTGACTCTACGTCTATACCTTATGTCCACAGATTTGCGAGGCCACATGAACTGACTCCCTGCATCACTGCGTTACATACGTGCTGCACCAACGAGGTTACTATCGGCCTGTCCTAATTCGCTTTGCCCACTAAATACTGGGTGAGATAACTGTATGGGAACTGAAGTAATAAGACAATCAAATAATGAGCAAATGCAAAAGCAGCTCAGTATTCTGAATGCAATCATTGTATATCTCTTGGTTCTGCTTCCCCCTAGGGTCCAGTTGCAATCCGCCCTGAGGAAGGCTTTTTGATACTCTTGCCCAGCAGGTGGCGTTGTTGCCGAAACGTGCACAGATGTCCGATGAAATCAATCATGGCATTTGAATTTGAATGTGATGTAGGCAGACCTGCAACCAACCAACAAACTAGTAACAATCAGAAAAATTGGTTCTCTAGGATGTATTATAGTAAAGTTACTTTTCCACCTGTCATTGTAAACCTGTTTGTGTATTGCAAGCTAAATTAATTTTATTGTTTTCTTTCATTACATTTAAAATAATTGTTTTTTTCAAATTTGTTATTTCCTCAGAATGTTCTTTTCATATACAAATCTTTTTGTAGATGTCTTTTACATGTTCTGTTTTCTCTTTTCTTTTTTTAATATCTAAATAAACCACCTTCAATCACATATATGTAATTACATGATTGCATCCAGTTTGCAAATGGAACAACTTTTTTGCGTGATATCTGCTTAGTTACACGTAACAGTTTAAATAATTTAAGCAAATTAAAATTAATTTTCTTTCCAGCAGCGTGCACCATAATATTATGTGTTCAGCCTTCAGCCTTCTCTCCAGTTTCCTTCCAAGGCAGCCCATCACCACGCAGCCCACCAGCTTGCACCAAGGGTTCCTCCACCAAACAGCCCTCCATTCTGAAGCCCAGCCCATACCTGAAGCCCTCATCAGCAGCATACGGGCAGAGGGATGGGTAGGAAAGCAACAAGGCACTACCTACAGAGTGTGTACAGGGCCAGGCTGGAATAACACACACTTGCAGACCTGCAGGTCCCTGTCACCTACCATCTGGGCATGACAACTATCTTCTGCCTTCTGAAAGAAATTGAATGAGACAATGCACCATATATTCCTCCCACCAATTCCCAAACATTCAACACCATGGTGGCACAGTTGTATCTATTGCAGCCTTCCCCAATTTAGTTGGGCCATGGACTGCACACATATGGCACTGGGACCACCATGGGAGAGAGAATGGGCTTTCACAAAAAACAAAAAAAACACGCAACACACTATCAATGTGCAGATGGTCTGTGATTCTGACCTGCATTTTACACATGTGTGGCTGAACGATTCTCTGGATCCACACATGATTCCATGATCACTGCCAATGGAAACGTGGCACACATGATCGGATTACCACTACACCAGGCATGGCTACTGGGTAGTTACGTGAAAAGCCATCTACTAATTGTTGTACATCTATAGGGACAGGGCCAAGTTGTTGAACCTGTCTCAGTGAGGAACTGGCATCCCTTTCAGCTTGGGGTAGGCGGTCTACCAGGGCATATGCCAGAGAGATCCTTCCTCAGAGGCAGGGTGGGGGAGTTGGTGAGGTGCAGTTCCTGGACTCCCTGCATGTGCCTTTTATGCTTCAAATGTCGGTAGGCTATGTTTAGCACACCGTGTATCCTAGCCTCTTTTTAGGGAAGAGTTTTTTCTTATTACTTTCAAAACCACCGTCTCCAGAACGCAGTATATCAGTAGCAGAACTCACTGTGTGAAGAAGCATGGATGCTGAACATGAATCCTGCTCCTCCAACCTCATCCAAACTTTTGGCAGAAACACCATCATCCGGCGGCTGGAGGAAGGAGATGCGCACAGCAGATGCCAACCAGACAGAACCTCAGAAGCCCCACAAACGGATGCAAGTGAAAAAGGAGCAAGGCTAAGTGGGGTATTTAACAATGTGCGCCATTATAACTAGCAACCTGTGGAAAGCATAGGAGTAGATTGACCATCAGGAAGGGAATTTGGAGAGTGGATGTTAGAGTGAGTGGTAGTAAAGAGAGTGGGGTGTGTGGTAGGAAGTCAAGAGTTAGAGTAGACAGTGAAGATAGCTAGTGGAAGGTGTGAATGTCACAGAGAGAGAGTGGAAGCAGCACAGAAAGGGGAGGTGTGAGTGAAAGAAAGAGGAGACCTGTGTAGAGGGTGAGGTTAGAGAATAGGAGACTGTAGCACTAGAAGGGAGAGAGAGAGTGGAGTAGAGTGAGAAAGATCAGAGGGTCAGACAGGTGGCGAGAGAGAACAGGGAGAGATGATATATTAGTAGGCAGTAGGAAGAGAGGAAGGCGTGAAAAGGATGTAGAGAAAAAGAAAAACACAGGAGCCACAATAGAGGGAGAGAGTAGGAGGATAAACACAGAGAGAGGAGGGACACGAGCAGAAAGTGCAGAGAGAGAGAGACGACGGCTAGAGAAAGTGTGTGAGAGTGAAATGACACATCTGGAACATCATCTGTTATACAATGGAGCATCATTGGAGTAGGGATTCCTTAGAAGATCCGAAAGGTATTAAGACAGATACGCCTATGGACATTAGGCCCTCATTGGAAGCCCAGGGTAGAAACTAACAGTAGGGCTTACCTATCACTAGTCTTGCTAGGTAATGGGGAAGCCTGGGCTAGGGTTTCAGGAAGTCATAAGAGTTTCAGGTGCTTGCAAGGGACTGGGGGAGCCATCATGCCTTCCTGCAGCCCTTCATTAGCCAAACTGTAAAATCTAACAATACATTCTCTAAACTGCATAACCGAATCCTTGAATTATTGGAGCCATCTATGGCACTGCACATTTCTAATCCTGATTATGAGAGCAAATCACCAAAATGTGTATCACTCAAGGCCATTGGATGCACAAGTAATGGGACACAGATGGCTGTTACAACAGGTATGCAGATTGCATTGTGCCACTCGTCCACACCAGTGTTTGTGCTTCATGTGTGACACTTGGATGGATCCAGAGGAAGGGGATGCATGTGTGTGAAGCAGAAGTAAACAAAGCTAACATTGCTATAAGAATGTGCCTCCCAGAACCAAGAATTCAGCAATTAAGATTTACTGCAATGTTTATACCCATCAACATCTCTGTAGGGTCAAGCACACTTACACAGCTGATGACTGACATGCCACCGACCCTGCACCAATGCAGGGAGATTACTCCCAGCCATGCAAGCAAGCACATGTGAATCCCATATAGCTTTGTCCATGGTAAGACATCATGAAGGGGCTGAACTGACCATTTGTAATGATCCTTCACATTCACATACATCAATTTCAACAAGACCACATTTACCATGCACTCTGTTGTGGAGGATGTGATTCCATCAGTGGCGGCTGCTTACATAGGGCAGGGGGGGGTGCGCCACCCCCCCTCTCCGCCACTGAGAGAAGAGACAACTCTTTTTTTCTGTTCGGAATTAATTAAATACATTTTTCAGCGCAGCAGATTAATTATTTATTCATAAACCTGCCGCTCTGCTGGGCTGCAGTGCTAGGCCTGCTCCTCCCCAACCAGTAAAGCAGCGGGGCGCTTCCGGATCTACGTAGACTTTGTAAATTTTATGTACATGTAGAACGCGTGGAACTCGTAGCTCCAGGCACTCTACGTATCACATCCTCTCATTTAGGAGGCTGTCAGGGCGCTGGAGGGGTGGTCCCTCAATGTTGGTATTCTGTGCAAACAGTGCAGTAGGAGACCTCCTCCTAGTACTGTGCTAGCATGCAGCCAATGACATTGGGTGGAATCAGGTGAGTCTTGGGCATGGTGTGTGCCTCACAGCCTTCTTCTCTATTGGAGCTTTTAAAGTTATGTTACGTAAGCAGTGCAGGAATGGGTCTATGAGGACATCAGGCCTACAGTGCTCCATAGATCTTTTGTTTCCTTTCTTCCTTTAAGCTCCCATGGTTGTTTTCAAATATGTAGCAACTGATCCACATGGCGTGCTCCTCGGCAGCCACTTGTGACTGGACAAGCCCTTTCAAGCTTCCCGAGTGTCAATATGAAAACAGCGCAGGTGCATTAAGACGACGCAGAAGTAAAAATGACTTTCTTCTTTTTTATTTGTTCCATTCTACCTAATGAATCTCATTCTTTGGAGGAAAGACGAAATCCAAATGGGGCTTGTGAAGTGCGGCAGCTCTCATGGAGCTGTCAAACGTAATGGTGTTCATCTGAACACATGGGCCGCATATACGAATCTCCCACCTTTGATCTGGAGAACTCCTGCCTCTCCTCCCTGCTCTGGCTGACAGCTCTCACTCAGATAATGGCTGCTTAGCCTGCATTATTGCTTTTGCAATTGCAGTGTTGATCGCACTTTGCCATGAGAAGGCATACAGAGAGCTGCCCGCTTTTACAGGAGTGGGCACGTTCTAGCCTTTTGAGCACTCACTAGGTTGCGAGATCATAAAAGCTTTTCCCCCTCTGTCACACTGATTGATTTTCAACACGTCCATTGATCGCCCTATGTTCCATCCATGTACTCACGCAACGTGGGTGAAAACATTGGGTGGTAGTACAGACAGACAAATTGCAATTGTCCTGCATTACAAAAATCATAACATTTCCATGCATTTTTGCAAAAGGCTAAGAGGGTTAGGATTAAATCATATGGTTCCCTTGTGCAAAAGTGCATTAAAAGAATATGTTTTATGCAAAAGATCAATTTTTGCCATGGAGCTAATTTTACTTGCAACGATGCAAAGTTTCTATAATATTCTGCTGTTATGAATTCATACTTTTATTGTACAATATTTCTTGATTTTAGCAGTCTTTCTGAGGTCCCTCATGTTGAGGCATGTTCCATAGACTCCAATGACCTGATTTACAAAGCTTTTTCAATGGAATTGTAAATCAGGCCCAACATATAAAGGTCATTTTTTACATAATGCCTAGAGCCCCCAAACTAGCCTCAAGAGTGGTATAGCTAAGTAGTCTTTTTAGTAAACAATAGGTAACCATCCACAGGTATGTATGCACAGCCCTGAGTAACCAATTCAGCATCTGCTCTTTTGAGTTTGGCCTATTAGGTGCCACCTATAAGCCAAAACTATTGCATCAGAGTACAGATAGGGAGAAATGGCATATGAGGAGGGATCAATGCGTGTAGGTGTTGTTTGATTATTTGACCACTCATTAACTGCCCATGGCCCTGCTTATCCCTATGGTCATGCCCACCCATTTCCAGCCCCTACCCTCCCAAAACACCTCCTCGTGGGAACTCTTTTAGCTCAAATTAAACAAACCTTATTGTCAACCTTGCACTCAATGTGCCTGCCAGTGTTTTTTCAAAGCAATCTTTTGAGAGTTAATAACTTAAATGGAGTGTTGCTTCTGAAAAGCAATCAGGTAGAGTCGTTGCGTTACTTGCACCTTATTTTATGATTATTAATGATCAGCCTGAGATTAGAAACTTACATTATGACGCATTTATACAAGGCCTCCAGGCTCGAGTCCTAACAATGCCATTTATATCCTGGACCCCCCTTCTGAAAGTTGCAGAGTTACACTTCCTTTCATTTACTGTCATCTGTTCATTGCTCTACTTGTGCTCATTACTGACTATATAATGATACATTTTTTTCGCATACATCGTAATACCAGCTACTCTCAATTCAAGCTGCTGTAAAATACACCATCACACCTGCACACGTAAGACTAATGTATCACCATTAGTATGTAAACCCTAATGCTTATTATGTCATATTTCGGTGGGTTTTGGACAGTAAATAGCAGGTTTTGGAGGACATTTTTTAAAAATAATTCTGGGGGGAGAACCCCCCTGTACCCTCCTTGGGTGGTGTGGGCTTGTGCGCTGCGCACTGTCACGTCCAAATTGCACCTGGGAACTTTACGGCCCACCAGCTTTAAAACTCACCAGCCGCCACTGGATTCAATGGGCACAGACATAGGAATACATGTCACATGGTAATGTGAGCACAAAGTTGCTTGGAGAGCCACACTGTTAGTCTGCTTCATTTACTAAGAGGCAGAGTGGGGAATTGAAACATATGCGATGCATAATCCGTTCAAACCTACATTTTCTGCTTGCACCCAAGTTGCTGCAGTGGGAGGGTGGAGGAGGGGCATACGATCTCTGCCATGCTGACATCCTCAGTTTTCTCAGTGCCTTTCATTTACCACTTGCCTGTGATTCTCAGGCAGACATAACACGTATTGTCACCTATAGAATACAAGTCGATAGTGCAGCTGCTAAAGATTGGGTGGATTGCAAAGAAATACTTTAGTAATTGTCTGCAAAGCATAATATTCAAAATTTTCATAAGGAAATTGTAATGTGAAATAGTAAAAGCAAGTTATCTCTTTTCACGCCTTCGTTTTTTCATGTGCCTTGCGAATGATGCAAATTATGTGCAATTGAACCAACATCACACACATGAACATGCTGGTAGTCCCCTGCATGCATGCACGTTTTCACAGGAAGTAATGCTGTGTGAGTTACAAAGGATCCTAAACCCATGTCCTAATATAACCATAAATTGATGCTGGATAGCCTATATGGCCTTGGATTGCTCGATGACACCGCTGTCTATTTCAGCAATGTCCAAACAGCAATGATACAACAGAAGCTATGCTTGCACAGGCAGAACCATAGAACGGGATGTTGGTGTCCTTCAGAAAAGACTTAGGTGCTTGTAAATGATTGGGGGAGCCATCATGTATTGCTGAGAAAAGGTCTGCCGCATAAGGACCATATGATATATAATATGATATGGCATTTATAACACGCCTTTACACAAGTGTTTCTAGGTACCACAAGACAAAGGAGGAAAGACATAGGGAGGACAAGGCAAACAATCCTACTAGGCCTTGTGTCATTCGAATCATGCAATTGCAACCCTAGAAGTGCAAGGGAGATGACAGGGGGAAGTGTAAACAATATTACAAATGGTGCAGGTTTAGGTTTGCCCCGTCTCCAACACAGAGATTTTCAAAGTTTGCCTTACAGCAAAACCACATTTATTACACTTAAGTGGGAAAGAAAACACAATAGCAGAAAGCCATCGCAGTCTCTCACAAATGAAAATACAATATGGTCATGTGTATATATACCTAAATCCCAGACATTACGTGCGCACAACTGTAGACATCCCATAGTCACCTCACCATCTCACCATGCTAACTCTGCACAATTATTCTATGTTTCAAGACATTATATATGATAATGTGCATTTGCACTTCAGCAGACATATTACAAGGTCAAGACAGCAGCTTGATCAAAAAATAGCATGTGCTGGCTTATACGTGCTTCTGTGCGAAAGTTCAAGTTCAACTTTTAAACCACAAGCAGCTTTCCTTTGCGAAAAGGGAAGTTTGTGTTGGGCACTTTATTTATGCAAAGCCTTTGCAATTTGCAGTTACTTTAAGGAAACATCTTGATCAAAGTCAGCAGAACCACATCACATCTGTGATGAACTAATGTACAGAATAAACACGCACAAAAGCCGTACAAAGTTCATGCCTTGAACTTACTTATTTAGCTAAAGCAAGTGGGTTTTGTGCATCTTGTGCAGTAAATCTATTTCAAAGTGAGGCCTAGTCATTTCAGTTAGAAAGGCTTTCATAAATGGCTTTTAGCAGTTTATATTATAATGGCTTTGGCAGGTTATATTGCAAGAACTAATGAGCATATAAAATCAATTTCCCACAGAAGTGCGAACAGGGCACCATGGCTCTGAGTAAGTGCAGCCAGGGCAGCATGGCTCTGGGTAACTGTAAGGAGGCAGGGGGGCTGTTAGGGTTACAGTTACAGCCCCTAAGTATGTGGTAGGCCACAAGGAAGTGCAAGGAAGTCTGGTCGTTGAGGAGCCTGGTACTCAGTGAGACTCGGTGGGAACCGAGCAACCATTCAGCTCAGCAAGGGAGCGAGAGAGAGAAGGCAGAGGAGAAAAGGGGGATCTTCAGCTGCTTCTGGAACATCAGGTGGACCAGCTCAAGTTGGAGAGCGGTATAGACGCTGTTCCAGAGGAAGGCATCTGCAGAAGAGAGATATCTACCCCCCCACTCCCTGCCTCTGCCCCTCAGAGTTGGAGGTAGCATCTGCCCCTCAGAGTTGGAGGTAGCAGAGCAGAAAAGCTCTAAATGAAGGTATTAAGGATGAGAGAGTTGGATGTAGTGTGGGCCCCGGCACCAGAAAGACTTGTGGATGATGCAAAAGGTCTTGAACTTGATCCTTGCCACCACTGACTGCCACCGGGAGCTAGTGGAGAGATTTCAGGTCTGGAGAGATATGGTGCCTGGGCTTGAGGCCAAGGATAAGTCTTGCAGTCCTGTTCTGGATTAGTTGCGGGGGGGGGATTTGAGGTAGGAAGATTGAGAAAGAGGCTGATGCAGTAGTCCAGCCTGGAGAGAACCAGGGCTCTGGAGACAGTTACCTTCTAGGGGAGTGTGAGGAAAGGTAGAAGACCTCTGAGGAGCTGCAGATGGAAGTGGGCCCTTTTGGCAAGGCATGTGATGTGAAGAAAGAGGAGAGAGTGGAATCGAAGAGGACACCAATGTTTTTTGCCTCACAGCAAAGCGAGGGTGGAGTTTCTAAGGAGGGCACCAGAATGAGAGCGGGGAAGCAGGAGCAGGTGTCCCAATGAGAAGGATCTCAGTCTTACTGGCATTAAGACAAAAATTGTTGGAGGCATACCAATCCTGAATCAGGGAGAGACAGTCAGGAATGAGCGAGGGAGGAGAGGAGGCTGAGGGAATCCTGAAGGAGAGATGAGTGTCATTCCCATAACACTGAAAGTTAGAAGAGAAGGTGGAGATCAGGTCGGCCAAAGGGGACAGGTAGACATTGATGAGCCAGGGTGAGAGAATATGGCCCTGGGGACACCACATGTGGAGAGAGGTGGTGGAGAGAAAGGACCCAAGTTGGACCTGGGAGGGACGGTCCAGGAGGAAGGATGTCAGCCATGCAGGGCCTAATCCGTGATGTCCAGGTTCACAGGGAGTCTGTTGATCAGGGTGACATGATTGACAATGTTGAAAGCAGAGGAAAGTTCAAGGAGGATGAGGACAGAAGAAGAACTGGAGTCGAGGTTAGAGAGTAGATCTTCATGGGTGTTCAGCATAGTAGTTTTCATTCCTCTGGCTGCTCTGAAAGCCAGACTGATGTTCATGCGGACAACCAACAGATTCACTGTGGATGGTAAGCTGGGAGCCAGCGTTTTTAGGAGTCTGCCCAGGAAAGGAATGATAGAAATCGGGCCATAGTTTACCAGATAGATAGGATCGGCAGAAGCCTTTTTTAGGAGGAGGTGCACAAGGGAGTGATTGAAGAGAGAGGCAAAAAATCCAGCAGTGAAAGAGTGATTGCAGAGATTGGTCAAAGCTGGAGTGGCAATGTGGTCCTTTATGGTTCTGGAGGAGCAGGGGAGAATCTGTTTGGATGACATATCAATAGATCGTACTTGTCTAGAGACATCATCAGGTTTTGTCAGAGCGAAGTAGGAAAAATAAAATGGAGAGCGAGAGGTGGCCAAAGAGGGCCTAAGAGAAATATAAAGGGGAGGAAGAGGAAAGCCTGGACATGATGTCCTTAGTATTAGTGGTGAAATGATAGGCTAGAGCCATACTGAGGGTCTGTAAGGGAACAGGAGAGGTCGAGACTGCAATAGGATTGGCCTGCTCCTTTCAGGTTTTAAAGAGTTTGGACGAGTTGTTAGAGGCCACAGAGATGTGAGTTTGGAACCTCTTTTTGGAGAGGACAGAGAGTCTGTATTGCCTTTGGAGCAGTCGGCATGCTATTTTGCCAGAGGATGCACCCGAAGCTCTTCACTTCCTTTCAGACACCCTGCACTTGCGTTTCAGGGTGGCAACATAAGAGTTGTACCAAGAGTAGCACTTGGAGGTAGGCTTCAGATGGATTCTCATGGCAGGGTCAAGGATGTCCAGAGTGTTGGAGAGAGAAAGATGCAGGTTACAGAGAGCTGTATCCGAATGCAAGTCAGCCACAAGAGTAGGAGGAGCAGAGAAAGTAGAGGCAAAGGCATCCACTGACACAAGCTTCATGGGCTAAATGACCGAGAAGGTAGGCAGCAGTGCTGGGGTGAGCTTTGCCTGAAGGACAGAGAGTTTCAGGTGAAAAGAAAGCAGAAAGTGGTCAGTCCAAGAGAGAGGAGTGATGGAAGTGTTAGAGAAGGGATGTCTGAGGAGATGAGAACATCCAAGATGTGTCCAGCAGAATGTAACAGACCAGAGGGAAGAATAGAAAGAGAGCAAGTGTCGCAGAGGTTGCAGAAGAACCCATAGGAGGGATTAGAAGCATCCAGGTGGATGTTCAGGGCTCAGATGAGGAGAGGTTGAGAGGTAGAGGCAAGGAGAGAAGAGGCGAGGCAGGCAAATTCAGAGAGGAAGAGGTCAACCTGGCCAGGTGGCCTTTAGATGGTGGCTACCATCAGCGAGAGAGAGATAGAGTGCCTGCAGACCAGGCATTCAAAGGAGGAGTAGGTCTGCATAGGGATGAAAGAAGCAGGGACCCACTCTGGAAAGATCAGAGCTACTCCGCCTCTGGGTCAGTTGGTACTGAGATCGGAGAGGATCTTGTAGCCAGCAGGGAATGAGTGTCAAAACTTGTGACAGAACTGATTATGAACTATGTCTCAGTGAGAGAAGTACAGCTAGGTCAAGTTCCTTAAGGAGTTGGAAGATGTCAGAGGAGAGTGTGACAGCAGAGCAAGAGTTTAGAGTAGTGATGTGGAGCAGATTGCCACTGTGAAAGAGTTACGCAATGGGTTACAGGCATGAGGTAGACTCAGCGGAGATGATAGGGGGGCCCAAGAGTGGGCAGTGGTGGAAGCAAGAGGTGGCATAGTAGCCAGAGAGGAGGGGGGATATGCCAGAGAGAGGGCAGAAGTCAGAGGTGGCAGAGGAGCCAGAGAGGTACTAGTAGGAGTAGTGGGAGAAGGAATGAAGTTGATAAGATGCAGAAGATGCCTATCGAAAAGGAGGAGATTGGGCTGAGGGTCCTGGACAATGACAATGCCATTCAGATAGACATTAATGATAGTCTTGGAAGAGTTGAAGGATGCCCAGAGAACCTCCCGCCAAGTCCTCCATTATTGGGTGAGGAAGAGATTGGAGAGATAGGATAGAGAGCCAAGATCACTTGATGGGTCTATAGGTCTGGAAAGGGAACAACAAAGAAGATGTTGGTGTGCGTTTGTCTGGAGGAAGTGCTGGTGTAGGTTTCAGCGATATGGAGGCCTGAGTTGGCGACCAGGATATCCTTCTTGAAACTTTTCGTTCCATATTTAGTGATAATGATAATAATGATAATGATGTGTTATTTAGTGAGAGGTATAGGATAGGAGATAGAGTAGCAGTTTGAGTAGATGGGGAGATAGAGAGCCAAGATCACATGATGGGTCTATAGGTCTGGAAAGGGAACAACAAAGAGGATGTTGGTGTGCGTTTGTCTGGAGGAAGTGCTGGTGTAGGTTTCAGCGATATGGAGGCCTGAGTTGGCGACCAGGATATCCCTCTTGAAACTTTTCGTTCCATATTTAGTGATAATGATAATGATAATGATGTGTTATTTAGTAAGAGGTATAGGTAGGAGATAGAGTAGCAGTTTGAGTAGATGGGGAGATAGAGAGCACCATTGAGGGCACGAGGAGGAACGCTGTAAGAAGAGAGAGGGAGAGGGGCACAGCCCAGTGCTGCACAATTGAGGCATAGACACACAGGGCATGAGGGAGTAACACAATGGAACACAACAAGAAGCAAGCTGACGGCACACCACAAGGACTAACAAGACAACAACAGACAACAGAGAATGACAAGAGGGGGGACACAGAGCACACAACAGTAACAACAGTAGACTCAATGGAGTGGGAACCTAGAGGGAAGAAAGAGCAAGAGGAAACAACAGAGGACAGTAAACCAACAATAGAGTAGGAGCCTAGGGGGGGGGTCAGACCACATAACACAGCAGTAACAACAGTAAACTCAATAGAGTGTGACCATAGAGTGAACCTATAGAGAAGAAAGAGCAAGAGAAAACAACAGAGCACAGCAAACCAACAATAGAGTATGAACCTAGAGGCGGGGGGAGTACAGACCAAGAACTGCATTTACTTGAGGCGACAGGGCAGACTTCACGGCACGAAAAGACCAAGTACAGCTAGCCACAGGTGGTGTGGGTGAGCATAAAGGATGCGTGGAGACATAGCAAGTTTAGCCAACAGGCTAGGTATATGAACACACAAGATCTGGGAGTTTAGCAGGGAGCAGTAGTGGCTGTTCCCACTGCTTAGACCTTTCTTAGCTTACATTTGCTGCTGGTAGACGGTTGCAAATCATACTTACACTCTGCGCTGCACCCCTTTGTAGCTAAACACCTGCGTTGCACAACGCCATGCCTTTAGCCAATGCAGGCTTTTAACGCGGGAGGTGTTGCATGGCCGTTCTTAGTTGATGGAGCAATTTGTCTGGTTAATTCCAATAAGGAACGAGACTCTTCCATGCTAACTAGTTACGCAACCCCCAGAGGTCGGCGTTCAACTTCTTAGAGGGACAAGTTGCGTTCAGCCACACGAGAAGGAGCAATAAAAGGTCTGTGATGCCCTTAGAGGTCTGGGGCTGCACACTCTACACTGAATGGATTAGCATGTGTCTACCCTTTACTGAAAGGTTCAGGTAACTCGCTGAACCTTGTTCCTGATAGGGAAAGGGGGTTGCAATTATTTCCCATGAACAAGGTATTCGCATTAAGTGTGGGGTATAAGTCGCATTGATTAAGTCTCTGCCCTTTGTTCACAAGACCTGGCGCTACTACCGATTGGAAGGTTTAGTGAGATCATTGGATCGGCCCCACCATGGTCAGCAACGGCTATTGATCAAACTGACTTTCTTGAGGAGTAGAAGTAAAAGTCATAACAAGGTTTCTGTAGATGAACCTGCAGAAGGATTGTTAAAAGTGGAGCAGCCAGAGAGGGAGCTGCAAGCCTGACCTCCGTTGCATCCAAGATGCGCACACCCACACCCTAGGGCCCCCCTTGTGCTACAGTTCTTCCAGCTAAGCGGTCTATGGCCAGGGCATATGGGGGACCAGGCACCAGGGAGCGGGATCCCTTCCACCGGAGGGGGTCCCTGACCCAGCAGACAAACAGCGTCCAGCAGGGTTTGGTTAATCTGCCAGAATGTCCACAACCACGCACCGAAAATAGAGCCCTGAGTGGCCTGCCTTTCCTCAACGAGCCGTCCCCCTGAGCCACCATGTTGGCCAGAGGTACGCTCCACTCTATGACTCACCAGGAGGCAGGCGTTGCTGGGTACACCCCGGTCGGCAGAGAGTGGGGGCAACTGGGAGCTGATGGAAACCTGGCTGTTCTCAAAGGATGCCTCCCCAGGCAGGCAAGGGCCAGGCATGCAGGTCAAGCTCCGAGCCGTGGCGCATCCAGGCATACTCCTCGGGTGGGTGTTGATGTTCCAGTCACCCAGTGTCATGGGCGAACGATGGCCAGGCCTGGTGGTGCAGCAGGCAACCTTCCCTCTTGCCCAGGTACCTGGAAATTGGCTCTGTGCACCCAGACTTGGGTTTGAAGACTGTAGCGGTCCCAACGGACACCCTGTCCATGCCGTCTGTAGCCCTCCTTCCACCCCCCTGGAAAGGAGAGTGGGAGGTCGGGGTCAGGGAAGGATGAGCAAATTTGACCGGTTGGGCCAGCAGCAGAGTGGCCTGCTACCTTCACCGTGGGAAGTCCCCAACATACTGCTGCAGATGGGGGGCAGGCTTTAAAACCACAATGATATTGGAATGACTTCTAAGCGGGGAGACTCTGTACGGGGCACTGGGCTTTCTCGCTGCAGGGGTGGGATGGGCGGTGCTGCATTTGCAGCCTCTCTTCCACTGGCAGGTACGGGCCGACGTCTGGAATGAAAAAAAAGTTGCCTGTGACTTTTGGTTCTGCATCACTCGATGAAGAATGCTGCGAGAATTTGTGTGAATTGCGGGACACATTGAAAATTAACACTTCAAACGCACCTTGCGGCACCAGGTTCCTCTCGGGGCTATGTCTGTCTGAGGGTCACTTGAATGTCAATTGCCCTGCAGTTCCCTCCCCGGGGCACGGCTGAAGCTGTTGCAGGGAACCCATTCCCTTTGATCCCTTAAGGTCAGTCCCTGATCAGCAGGATCCCTTGACCTGGCCCGC
Source organism: Ambystoma mexicanum (assembly GCF_040938575.1). NCBI lineage: Eukaryota > Metazoa > Chordata > Amphibia > Caudata > Ambystomatidae > Ambystoma > Ambystoma mexicanum. The sequence goes on from NC_090922.1 coordinate 1,135,039,604, forward strand.
AGGCATGTTACCAGTGCTCCCCGGCCTTCCCATGTCCATGCCTCATGCGGTTTCAGGAGGGCTGTGTGCACGGCATGCCCTGGTGGTGGCATCCGGCCGCTTCTTCACCCTACACTGGGGCACCTGGCCGTGCTGCATGTGGCTGTCTTTGGCCCTGGAGTGTGGGATTCAGCCACAGATTGGGACAGTGCACACTCAGCCACACCGGAGGGCGGGGCTGGAGCAACCTCCATACGGCGCTGGACCTGAGCTCCAGCTCCCCGAATACAACCTCTGATCAGTGGCCCGCTGAATTGAAGCATATTACAAATTGGAGGAAAAGAAATTAACCAGGATTCCCTCAGTAATGGGGAGTGAAGAGGGAAAAGCCATGCGCCAAATCCGCATCCGGTGGTGGGCACGGGAAATGTGGCATACAAAAGACTGCCTCCTGATAGTGGCTCTGGGGGCGCAAGTGCTTGTTGTGTTAGGCAGGTAGCAGCCCTCGGCGCACCGGGTTCGGGTCTTCTTGGAGTCGGGTTGCTTGGGAATGCAGCCCAAAGCAGGTGGTAAACTCTGTCTAAGGCTAAATATGGGCACAGGACCAATAGTCAACAAGTACTGCGAGGGAAAGTTGAAAAGAACTTTGAAGAGAGAGTTAAAGAGGACATGAAACCATTGAGCTGTAAACGTTTGGGTTCTTTACAGTCCACCCAGAGGATTCAACATGACGGCCAGGTCAGTCACCCGGAACACCAGATTCCCTTGCGGGAATTCCACCTGGGTACCCCTGACCCCCATAGGGTGCATTTACTCTGTGGCGGTACACCACGACAGGCTCTGGATCAGATGGGAAGGCACTGGGGGGCAGGTAGCTCTCAGCTCCAGCGGAGAGTGTTACAGCCTGCTGGTAGCAGTTTTGCCATGTCTGCAGGGCCGAGGGATATTGACTGCCACCGTGCCCTCCTCTGGCAACTGTGCCAGCCCCTTTTGCGGGTCGCTGGGGTGGGCAAATGGGGTAAAGCAAATGGGGCCCCCTGCTGCTGGTGCAACTCTCAACTTGGGTGTACCATCCCCAGTGCGCCTGACCATGTCGAGCTGTTGGGTGGAGAAGGGCGCTAGCGTGATGTCAGTTACTCACCCACCCCACCAAGGAGTCTAACATGTGCACGTGTCGGAGGGCCAAACAAAACCCTGTGGCACAAAGGTGCGGCCTGGCATGTGCCAGCTGAGGTGGAGGGGAGGAAGAGCGTGAGCATGTATGATATGACCCAAAAGATGGTGAACTGTGCCTAGGCACTGAAAAGCCAGAAGAAACTTTGGTGGAGGTCTGTAGCGTTACTGACGTGCAAATCCGTCATCTGACCTGGGTATAGGGGGTGAAAGACTAATCGAACCATCTAGTAGCTGGTTCCTTCTAAAGTTTCCCTCATGATAGCTGGTGCATGGAAATCCCAGTTTTATCTGGTAAAGCAAATGTTTAGAGGTCTTGGGGCCTAAACGATCTCAACCTATTCTCACACTTTAAATGGATAAGAAGCCCGGCTCACTGGGGTGGGGCTATGTATTGAATGTGAGTGCCCAGTGGGCCACTTTTGCTAAGCAGAACTGGTGTTGTGGGATGGAATGAACGCCGGGTTAATGTGCCCGATGCCAGTGCTCATCAGTCCACAGAAAAGGTGCTGGTTGATATAGACAGCAGGACAGTGGTCATGGATGTAGGAATCCTGTAAGGAGCGTGTAACAACTCACCTACCAAAATCAACTAGCCCTGAAAGTCAATGGCGCAGGAGCTTCCGGCCCATACCCATCCATTGGTGGTGCTGAGAGCCATGTGGGCTAAGCCACAATGAGTAAGAGGTCCACTGCAGTGCGCACGGAAGCCCAGGGTGAGTGCCCGGGCGGAGCCGTCACAGGTGCAGATCTTGGTGATAGTAGCAAATACTCAAACAAGAACTTTGAAGGCCAAGTGGAGATGGGTTCCATGTGAACAGCAGTTGAACATGGGTCAGTCGAACCTAAGAGATGGGTGAGCGCCATTCTGAATGGATGGGCGATTGTCTCCATTGCCCTCAGCCGATCGAAAGAGAGTCACATTCAGATCCCTGAATCCGGGGTGGCAGAGACAGGCGCCCTTGCGATGTCCAGTGCAGTTACACAAACGATCCCAAAGAAGCTGGTGGGAGTCTCGGGGAGAGTTCTCTTTTTTTGTGAAGGGCAGGGCATCCTGGAATGGGTTCACCATGAGAGAGAGGCCCAAGCCTTGGAAAGCATTGTGGTTCCGGGGGTCTCCAGTGAGCTCTCTCTGGTCCTTGAAAATCCAGGGGACATGGTGTAAATCTCGCACTGGGCTGTACCCATATTTGCAGCAGGTCTCCAAGGTGAACTGTCTCTGGCATGTTGGAATAATGTAGGTAAGGGAAGTCGAATACACACGCCCATATAGCACTGTTCAGGGTTTCGACCTGAAGATTCCTCTAGTCAATTCACACAAAAAAGTTTTCAGTAATTTCAATTTTTAATCATTTCTATTGGCACTACATGTGGCCCTAGTCTAACTTGCCCTTCAACCATACTAAACTATACCCTTGTGTTGTTCTTGCCCTAGATTTCGCTAGTTGCTCCACTTATCTAGGGTGAGGGGATAGTAGAGAGGAAAATGTGACCTATCACAAGCCTTCTACATACTCCAAATAACAACTGACTGTTCATGTTCATTTAAAAGGCACATGCCATAGTCATCAGGGCATGTGTCATCTGCCTTACAACTGAAGACATTTTTTATACTTTTTTCGGTTTCTTTGTTTGGCAGAAAAGTATATAAAATAATTTTTTAAAAAAGAAATAGTTTTTTCTCAAAAACTGTTCCGTTTCTGTCTTGGGTTTTAGAAGGAGACACGCATCAGAACATGGATACTGTTAGACATTTCTAGACCGAATTGTAGTTTTTCAAACAACACAACCCAATGTGTTCCAAAGTAAGTGTCCCCTTTCTGTGGGCTCTGGCTGTGGTTAAGTCTGACTCCTTCCTGGATTTGTTGGAATGATCTGTATGCAGCCTTTCACCATCTCATTGGTCCATTTTTTGAAAAGGCTGGAATGCGCCTACCAGTTCCATTGGACAGATATTAGTATCCCACTTTCTTATGGTCTAACAGCATGGTTCTGTGTGCTGTTTATGTTACTTTTAGCTGCCTGTGCATAGTCTTTAAAGTACCCCATCTGTAAGGGGGAGATAACAGGGTAAGGGGTATGGAGAGAGATACATGGCTTGATTAGATATCTATGGGCCTCATTACAACCCTGGCGGTAGGGGGTTAACGGGGCCGGTAGAGTCTGCTTGCAGGCCCCGCTACCACCTCATTATGAGGTCTGCTCATACCAGGTGTCCTTAGAGGGTCCCACGAGCAGACCAGGATGCTAACAACGGGCTCGTCATTAACGGGTCTGTTGTTAGCATCATCCCCATTCCCATTCAGCCCTATGGGGGCTGAAATGGGAATGGGGATGTACTGGGTATGGGTTCCTTGAATGGGTTAATACCGGGCCCTCCAAGGTCAGAATGGCCCGGTATTTCCCCATTCAGGGAACCCGGACCCGGTACCAGGAATGGGGCCAGACATGCTGCAAAGAGCGTCATGGTTACCTCCAGGGTCGTAATGAGGCCCTATGTCTCTATAGTTACCACAACAATGTGGTATACGTGAAAAGAGAGTTCTTAATGCATATCCTACTCTTTATTGAGAAATACAGAGATAAGGTCTTGGGAAGGTGCAGCTTGAGTAGTTGAGTGTCTTCCTTGATGCCCGAGTTATTGGCATTCCATAGTACCTAGAATGATTGTCAATGCATTGCTAGGATGTCTATGGTATAAGCGTAATTACTTTCACATATTTTTCTTTTTTATCCAGTGTTTCTAGTTTTATGAGCCACGCTCATGTGACGTGGCTTTATTTACTCATAAAAAGATATATATATATATGGACTCATTCTAGGTGAATCCGAGATAGTGACTCTTTAACATTTTCTCAAAGCATGGAACTACTCAGCTTCGCGCCGTTGTTAGCTACGGCATTGAGCAGTTTAAGCATAATTTCTGCTGGTCTGTTTCTAGAGTGGTAGTGGAGGGTGATGCTCCCTTACCTTGACTCGATTCAAAAACACACCATTACTCTGCAGAACGAGCTCTTGCCGGTTTCGCAGACTTCCAGCTTTCACTCGGACACAAACAACATAGATCAAGGCAGCACTATAACCACCAGAATATCTGTTCATGTCCTGCCAATGAATGGTACCGAGTGAAATCCAGAAATACAAAGATCAACCTCGAAAATAAAGCCACAGAAGTTGCTAATCTGAACCAAGACCAGAGATGGCAATACCTGGCCACATCCGAGAGTCTGACCAAGCTCAATAGTCCTAACTTCAGTCTATGGACCATAGATGTGCTAGTGTGCCCAATGGGGAACAAGAATAATCTACCACAAAGTAACCATTTGTCCTGAAGATGGCCCAATATTCATCTTAGTGATCACTGTTGACAGAGGTGGTACACTACAAAGGGCCGAAACATATGTCGACTGCTAAAGGGAAAATCTAATGGTTTTTTCCCCTGTCACGAATGCATATCTTGATTTACTGTTATGCACAAAGCTGTTTAAGTTGTAGTATTCCCCTGTTAGAATAGATGAATGATGACTAAATGTTTTGATTGAAAATGTATTAAGTTTGCTACGTTTGGTTAAGTTTGTAATGTTTTTTAGGTATTCTTATGACTATTAAAAAGATAGAATTTTTTGTACTTAGTTGCATTTCTTTGTAATTTTTCCCAAAAAGGCGATAACCTTACTAACAAAGTGTACATGTTAACCTTTATCTTCACCTGTGACCCATACAGGACTTAAAGAGAGGGGTAGTCGATCTGTTTTTTCATAAACTTTTCCCCTTACCTTGCATTCAGCTTTACAGGAGCTCGTCCATCTCAGTCTGATTCCGGAGCATTCTGCTAAACGTTTTGCATCGGCTCCGTCCGGTTGTTTTTCTTTGTTATTTTTCCCAGGTGCATGCGCCGAGGTGAGACACCATCTCGTTGTGCGCATGCGCTGGAAGGAAACCATGATGTTTAGGAGGGGAGCTGTATGTATCACTCTAGGCCACCATCTTGGAGTGGCCTCTATACATAGTACCTGGTGATGCCCACAGTTTATATTTAATGCATGCATGACCCGAACCATTCAAACTGCCACAGTGTTTATACTAAATGTTTTTTACACAAATTGTGGTGGGTCACTTGCCCTTATGCCAGATGTTCTCCTTATCAGTGTGCATGTCATTTCTTGAATTACTGAACTGTGCCATTCCTCTGAGTGATGTATGTTACCCACAGTCTGTGTTGATGCATGCACAGCCTGGGGGAAATATAAACATTATAAAAATAAAAGAAATAGTAATTCAAGATTGATACATCAGCAGTAAGCAATTACAGGTGACATGCTGTTATTATCTATATCACTTGTACTAGGTCACTACCTTTGTTACCAGATACACTCCTACTCAGTATTAATTTGTGTCGGTTTTGTGGGCGATTGTATGGATAAGTGCGCTGGACCAATAGCATTTTTTTGTCTGATCACCGTTCCTTGCATCTGCATCTCTGATTTGTGTATTAAAGTGTGGCCAATGTTTGCCAACTTGCAGGTTCGTTTAGACCAAGGGTGTCTGTGTTTAACCTAAAAATCCACATTTTCTCTCTTCTGTAGAGTAGGTTATGGAGGTTCCCACCTCTTCTCAGTACAGCTGGTTTTTGAATGATTGTCCAGGTTAGGTAATTTGGCCCCTGTTTCTTTTCTATAAAGTGTTCCACCATTGATGCAGCACATTTTTTAGTTCGAATGCATGATCTATGTTCTTCCATTCTGGTTCTGATGGGGCGCGTGGTCATGCCCACATAGCATTAACGGGCATAATCAGTGATGCCATCAATGACATTTGTGATGTCACCTTTGATGTCCTGGGTGTTAGTGCTAGCAGTGCACGGTGGTGGGGCGAGTTATGGTTGCTTAGGGGACGAGATCAAGACTACCCAAACAGTCAGGGGGTATCTGAAATTCTTCTATCATGCCATATAAAAAATACACAAGTTTAAAAAGCAGCACATAAACACATTATAAATAGTAATAAATAACCATTCGAACCTACATGTCTCACACATAACCCATCCATTTAATTACCATGTAGAGTGGAATGGATTATACCATAACAAAAAAGATATGCCTCCAACGTAATTACCTCACAGAAACTGTACAGCTAGGAGCGACAGTAGACGGACACAACACAACAAAGACAAATTACAAGAAAGTAGTAAGTGAACTTCATTTTTCTTATATGTTTGTATACTTTTTGTATGAGGTGCAGAACAAATAATTTATTTCTGTTGTTTTCACACAGAAATGTGCAGTACTTTGGAGTGGCTGGAGGAGAATTTTCCGCATGGCGAAATGTCGGAAGATAGCGATAATAATGGTACACACTTCTCTGCATAGCAAATTAATAATCAGTACTTTATGGGTACTTAACATATATATATTTATTTTTAACAGACCAGGTAAAAATTGAAGAAAGTCCACGAAAAGACACAGTGCAAGACACCTTGAAATGCATAGAAGACAAAGTGGACATGTTAAAAGAGAATTTCAATGGGTTAAGGCAATTTGTGGAGGACCATGTGAAAGGAAAAATCAGATATCACTGTCCTACTGTCATGATCTCTGCTTCCAAAAGATCAGGACTTGCCCGACTCCCTTGGAAGCAGACCCATAACCCCGGTTCCGAGCGCCAGCCAGTCCCAATTGGGACCTTTTGGACCCTGTCCTGGCGCCAGTGGCACCAGGCTCATAAAGATGCCCAGTCCCAGCGCTGGAAGCGCCGGGCTCATAATGCTTGGGTGGACTTACCTGCAGCAGACAATGCTGCTTACTTGCCTGCCAGTTGAACCCCTGATCCTCTTCTGTTTGGGACTACTTTTCCTGTTGGGTGGGGCAGGAGCCACTCCCTAGGTTCAGAACACTGGAACTCTTCTGGAAAGCAGGAACTCTTTTCTTACCTAGGCGTGGCTGTGGAAGGAGATACCTAAGCACTACAGGAGGCTATTTAAACCACACCCGATGGATGAATCTTGCTTTGTGTTATTCTGCATTCTCTGCAGCAGAACGCTCATCGTGTCTTCTGCTTCTGATCCTGGGCCTAAGGGAACAAAGGCTTACCATCCTGGAATCCAGTCTTCAGCAGCACCTGTAAAGACAAAGAAAGAACAGGTTAGCACTATGGTCTTCAGTGGCAGCGCATCTCTTACCTGGTCCATCGGCTGTCACCAACGCCTCGCGCTGCATTCCGGCATCTGAAAGACAAAAGCTTACCAGCTCTTCGCACGCTCCGGAGGCCTTCGGCGCTGCATCCCGCATCTGAAAGACAAAAGAAGGTGTGTTTAAAGACATTGGGCAACTTTATTACTCACGTGCCATTACTCCTTCCCACACCGAATCCAGTGGGTATTCCAGCACCCTTCAGCTTCTCTAAAGCTCCGAACTTGTACCTGCATGATAAAAGGGACAGTTAGTGCGCATCGTGAAGCAGGCTACAAGCGCTTACTTACGTGCTTCCAGGCGCTTCTATTCCTCACGCGGGTTCGATCTTCAACTCTCATCAGCCCCGCCATCCGCCATCGCCGGAACCCTGCAAAACAAGAGATATCATTACGGACAGCAGTCCTCTGAGGTCAAGAGGCCTGCACCCTTATCCAGTGAAGAAACTGGTTACGGCACCCTGCCCCGAGGCAGATGGAGAGCTCGGCGTTCACTTACCTAAGACATCTTACTCTTCGAGTCAGACATACAGTGCACAGAGGTCCAGCCCAAAGAGCCAACCGTGTGTTACACATCACCTTTGAAGATACGGCATTCACCCAGTCAAGACCGGCGCCTCTGCGGGAATCAGGTGAGCGTTACACCTACCTGTACCTGTCCCCCTTCTCAATTTCCCAGTGAACTATCCCCAAACCCTCAAGAACAACATAAACGTTTTGATGAAACTTCCATCCCTTCATCCCCTCTCAAACAGCCCGTGGAAACCCCTAATTCCCCTCTATTTGTTTCAGTGTCTGCTTCCCCCTCTCTCTCTCTTAATTGCTGTATATGTGTTTAACAAAAAAAATGTTATGTTAGTTTTAAAGGAATTTGGGTCAAATTTTTTTCTAAAAAGAGTTAAAATGTCCACGCACAGTGCACATGTTCGGCCTTCCCGTAATAATAAAATATGGATGTTCTAAGTACAATACACCTATCCGTACCATTTGCAAACAAGATGGAACTGTTCTTAGAACACACCAGGTGTCCGGGATGCCCGTAAATGAAGAAAATGGGAGTGTCCTAAGGACACTATTCCTGTCCGTACCGTCTGCAGCCAAGATGGAACTGTCCGTAGAACAGGCGTGGTGTCTGGCATGTCCGTAGCCAAACAAAATGGAGGTGTCCTATGGACACTATACCTGGCCGTACAGTCAGCAGACATCTACGCACATGCCCACCACACCCATAAGTCTTGCGAACATTGCCCCTGTCCGTAACTGTCCATCTCACTTGTGTTGCACTTTTAATTCGTTTCAGGACACGTACACTGTCCTTAGAACACCCACGCGCAGGCGGACGACCATTCCTGTGCATTTGGTGTCCTGCGGGCACCCATTTCCTTCGCGGATATGTTCCCAACGTCATCATGTGACCGCACCCACGCTGAGCGTGTGTCCTAATTTGCGCACTTTGTCAGCTTCCGCAACATTTCAAAAAAACATATGCAGACATGCCAAATTATTTTACAATACAAAATAACCATTTCACATGTCCCATACAATGGCCCTAGCTTTCAACATATTGTTTGGAACTTTTTCAATGCTTTTGAGTGAACAATATGGTCACAAGGCGCATCCCTCCACCCCTAAAAAAGGCCACACCCCCGAGCTCATCTTCATTGTACTTCTGGCGATTGTTGATTGAGTGTTGCTGCCTTTAGTGCTGTAGCAGAGATTATCTCACCAACCCTAATGGCATCCATGACTGCTGTTGCTACATAAGCCTCAGCACCACCCCCAAACCCTCCACCGCCACCACCTCCCCAAGGGCCTGCAGAGAGAAATACGTGTGATCAAGATTGATACATCAGCAGTAAGCAAGTGATCAAGATTGATACATCAGCAGTAAGCAATTACAGGTGACATGCTGTTATTATCTATATCACTTGTACTAGGTCACTACCTTTGTTACCAGATACACTCCTACTCAGTATTAATTTGTGTCGGTTTTGTGGGCGATTGTATGGATAAGTGCGCTGGACCAATAGCATTTTTTTGTCTGATCACCGTTCCTTGCATCTGCATCTCTGATTTGTGTATTAAAGTGTGGCCAATGTTTGCCAACTTGCAGGTTCGTTTAGACCAAGGGTGTCTGTCTTTAACCTAAAAATCCACATTTTCTCTCTTCTGTAGAGTAGGTTATGGAGGTTCCCACCTCTTCTCGGTACAGCTGGTTTTTGAATGATTGTCCAGGTTAGGTAATTTGGCCCCTGTTGGAAGAAGAGGATGAAGAGAATGAGGTGGAGGAACTCCCTACTACCAGCACTCGCCGGGAGTCATAGGTGTGGCGGTTGTTTACCGTTTTTGCTAATGTACCAAAAGCATGTGCAAACCTGGTCACCTGTAAACAGTGCAAGTTGGTGCTGAGTCGTGGGAGACCTGGTGTGAACAGCTTTGGTACGACAACCACGAAGTGACACCTAACTTTGTTACACAGTGCGGACATTCGCAAGGTGGTACCATGTAAAGAATGTAGTAGGTTGAGTTCCTCCGCAGAATCCTCTGTGTCCGATCCTCTCACCACAAGAGACACACCTGTGAGAGAGCGCATCCCTCCAGCTGTCTCACAGGCCATTCGCGATGCTGTTGACCCTTACCTTTCGAGGGTCACAATATTGTGTATGTACTGCAACGTAGTATTCTGCAGGGGGGAGAGTCTTCAAAGTGCTTTCGAGACTACAGTCACGCAGCACCAGGAGAACTTTTACCTACCTAAATAAGGCCCACCCTACATCTTTCTCTCTCCACCTGCCCTTTCTTATCCCCGTGCTTGGTGTCCCTTCCTTTCCCCTCCTCTCCTATTGTGTTGTGTGTAAAAAATCCCTAAAAATATAAAACAACAAAAAATTAAAAAAGGCTCTTTTCAGAGCCGCCTTTCTCAGTTTAAAAATGGAACTATCAAGTAAACGGTGTACGCCCCCGCTCATTTTTCAAAAAGTCAGCGGACAGTCCTAGGACACACAAAATTTTATGGTGAAACCGTAACAAAACCAATGCACTTTTCTCTGGGAGTGAGTACTGGCTCTGAAAAGAGACTTTTGGTGGTGTTTTGTGTGTTTGAAAAACTTGGATTCATCATAATGTTATGCGAAATAGATGACTAGAAATCCAAAAAAGCTTGTAATGCATTTTGAACATTTCGAAGAAAAATCTGATTGCCAGTATATGTAAGATGGACTCCTTCTGTGCGAAAAATGAATGTGCTACGAAACATATTATTTTCATTGTGGAAAGAGGACATGCCAACATCTCTTAGAAAAGCACAAACAGCCTTATTGACATTGTGCCTCGCTTTCTCCATTTGTGGACCAAATAAAGCAGAACGCAGCCACATTTGTCTTTGTGCAATACGAGAAATAATTACTTGGCAATTTGGAAACATGTCCATGACCTTCTCAAGTCCTTCCTTCATTGCAAATTGCAAAGAAATTCCAGAGACATGCCCTAAACTGTTTCCTCCACAATGAATGACAATTATATCAGGATGACGCTCTGTCTGTAAAGTAGCACAGAGAGGTACCGAGTCCAGCCACTGCATTCCACGCACTGCATGCCAGTGCACTTCCACATGAGGGAATGCAAGATCTGCAGAAATACCACAACATTCTGCATGCATCTTCAACCAATGTATCCATGAGACTCCCAAAATCCAGATAATCTGTTTTCGAGCACACACAGCCATAGCTGTCTGTTTTCCTCTCAGGAAAAAGACGTTCTCACTAAATCTCACCATTCACAACATACCCACTGAACTTTACTGACCAATCCCTAGCTCCGCTCATTCTCATTTGCATGCCTCTCCACCCCAGAATCCCTGTATGTAATACGCGCTGCCTGCAGATTACCGCCATGTCCGTGGACATGTAGAGGATCTGAGCGTGACGACTGTACATTTAAATAATATTCCCCTTTTCCCCTTTAAGATGGGCTCTGAAAAGAACCATTTTTTTTTGTTTTTTTTGCAGATGCCTGACAGACACTATTATTTTGTATTTTTTCTTTTTTTTCTTCTTAGTCTACTCCTACAATCATCACATAATCTTCTCCAAAGCAAGCCTTACATTCAAAAAGAACATGGCCCAAAAAAGATAAAGAAACACCATCTGCTTCAAAATAAGCCACATTACCGGAAACAATGTTCTTGTGGCTGCAGAAAAACATATCAGCTCTTAACACGAATGCTCAAGGGAGTAAGCCAGAAAAAAATGACTTTCGCAGTTGGAAAGATATTAATCACTGCTTGAACCAACTGTTCCAAATCTCCCAACAAAGAAGGTGAACTCACGTAGCCAAAATGGCAAACACCATACTGCAAAACTACCACATGGGGACTGGTCATCCTACGCATATCTCTGCAAACTTGCAGAATTGCCTCTACATTGCAATCAGTCGCAGCGCTACACACCTCCTCCACTCCTCTTACATCGAAATTGGTTGCCACATGCCTACATTCTGAATAGTGCTGTAAACCATGGACAAAGATATCTCAGAGCACCCTGACTGTCTCCACCTCTGCCATCTTCACTACACACACTGGGCTTCATTAGGACTCCGGCGCTAAACCATGGTGCTACTAGCACCATGGTCCATGCCGGAGTCCGCCATGGCGGAATGGGGCATTACCACCCCATTCCGAGGTTGGTGGGGCGGTAATTCCCCATGCCGCCATGGCCCTTCCCCATTCCCATTTTTGCCCCATAGGGCTCAACGGGAACGAGAAAGGCGCTAATTACGGTACTGCAAATTGCGGTACCGTAATTAGCACCAAGGTCCTTTTGTGGGTCCCTACTTTAACGGCTGGTAAAACCAGCCGTTAAGGTCGGGTCTGGCAAAGGGACCTCGTAATTAGGCGTTAGGTGTTTAACGGCGCCACAGCCTTTTACAGCGCCGTTAAACACTTAGCGCCTGGGTCATAATGAGGCCCACTCTCTTTCTACACAAATCAACAATGTCAACATCTGATTGGCTGATGACTACAGTCCCGCTTTCCATGCTGGATTTGCTGTAAAACCCTGTATGTGGCATGCCCTACCGGCGGACAAACGCTGTGCCCGTGCGGCGCGTAACTCTTAGCCAGCCATTCTACCCTTTCCACATCACTCGCAAATCCATTCTCTCATTGGACACAGCTAAGCAGTCATACAACCAATCCACCAATCACATCCAAGACCTCTACATCTAACTCGTTATCAGAGTTCCGCACTTCAAATGTACTGTTCTTCACTCTGAATACAAGTCTAATATCATTGCAAAGCACCTACTACAAAAACTACTTAAAGCTCCATGCATACCCACTTGCATGACTGCAAAGTACAGGTATGCATATTTTATTCAGTGTACATGTGCAACTCTTATGATTCCATTTAAAAAAATTAATGCCACTAAATCTGCATAGCCAAAACATACATACCAACACTTCCGCATTAAGCGCACGACTTCCGATTTTTCATTGAAAAATCACACTACTTCTTACTATCTCCCACATAACCTATACATACGTACCAACCCTCCCGATGCATGCGCGAAACTCGATTTTCCATTAAAAAATGTCACCATTTTTTACTGTCTTCCGCCTAATTTAATGCTACTTCCAATGCGATCGTATGAGAAAATAAACATTCCCGATTGCTATGGTGACATCTCCCTCTCAGGTGCTCCCGATTTTTCGCATTCCTACTTATAATATGAAAGTATTCACATTTTTCACATCTACTATAATGACCTATCCCTTCCAAACCTCTCTGCTATGTAAAACACAGCTGAAAAAAAACAGGGGAATTTCATGAACTTAAAATTGTACTCATTTGCGAAGCAGGTTCACCTAACATACTGCAAATAACATATAAAGGCTGCACATAGTCAAATGAAATGCACGCATACACTGTATTGAGATATCAAAAGAGAATACTCCCAAGAAAGCTGAAAAATTGACGTGTACATTAACATCACTGCTTTAAACAGCATCTACACTACAAACAACATATCCGAAGAAACCTGGTCATTGCACAAAAAAGGTAAGTACAGTACTACCTTTATATTCTTACTGTTCCTCTAAGAGACTGTGTGGGTTATTTATGTAATTTACGCACCAAAAAAAAAACATCGATTTCTAAACCATTCTGCCCACAAATCCCCATTTATTAAACAAAGATTAACAGGCAGAATGGCACACAAATCCCTGTGTTTTTGGAACACAAATAACATACACAAGCCTTAGAATGTTAGTACTACAAAACAAATAGCTATTTTAATTTTATACCATTACGTTTACTATTAATGCTTCTCCTCACCACTAGCTCACTTTCTACTCTCATCTGAAGCACAGTGTAGTAACATACAAACAGAAAAAAGCCTTCCCAACTCATTTTAACTGCTCAATGCACATTCACACACCACCACAAACATCTTCCCCATCAAAATCATACATGCATGCACACAGCACACAAATATTGTAAGACTTGGTAGTCTCTCCCAGGGGTTATTCGCCGAAGAACAGGTCATTGGGCTGTGTTTATGCTGGTAGAGAGATTCCCAGACCCCCCTTTTTTTTGCATACATTAACTTTGGGTTTCACCATAAGTTAACAGGGCGATTCAGACGTGGACCCCTTGCTCACTGTTCTTAGAGAGGCAACAGTTTCACCTCACTGATGATGCCCAACAAGGCTGAAACGCGTTTATGGGGTTACTGATGGTACTCTTGTTCAGAGGAGAATTGCCTAGCATTTTGGCGCTGGACTGCCCCTGGGTAGGACAAAGGCTGATATGCGGGGAAATTTCTTCACTGTGAAAGGGACAGTGAGCTAAAGACTTGGTAGAGTCTCTCCCAGGAGTTATTCACCAAAGAACAGGTCATTGGGCTGTGTTCGTGCTGGTAGAGAGATTCCCAGACCCCCCTTTTTTTTGCATAAATTAACTTTGGGTTTCACCCTAAGTTAACAGGGTGATCCAGATGTGGACCCCTTGCTCACTGTTCTTAGAGAGGCAACAGTTTCACCTCACTGATGATGCCCAACAATGCTGAAACACGTGTATGGGGTTACTGATGGTACTCTTGTTCAGAGGAGAATTGCCTAGCATTTCGGCGCTGGACTTCCCCTGGGCAGGACAAAGGCTAATATGCGGGGACATTTCTTCTCTGTGAAACGGACAGTGAGCTAAAGACTTGGTAGAGTCTCTCCCAGGGGTCATTCACCCAAGAACAGGTCATTGGGCTGTGTTCGTGCTGGTAGAGAGATTCCCAGACCCCCCTTTTTTCACATATATTTCAAAACAGACCAATCCATGCCTTCTTTCTTTTCAACAGACCCCAAAGAATGCCTACCAAAAGCAAGTCCGTAGAAAGTAACGCAGAAATAGAGCAAATGAAAATAAAAGTGTACAAAGCAAGCATCCATCTCTACCAGAGTTTGTACAAAACGTTCAAACAAAACAGCCAATGCAGTCTTTTAGCGAAACAAAGGAAGCTTCAACTACAGAAACGTTGCCTCCTCTATCAAAATGTGGCACGAAACAGAAAATGCTTTACAAGAATTCGGCTACCACTACTGCTAACACTGCTCCTATAAATCCTGACATACTAGCAAGAAACATAGTAAAAAAGTATTTTAGCAAAAATGTTCCGCCACAGAGTCCTTCAGAATCTAATAAGAAGAGGAGCAAAATCATCCTCGACCCTTAAAACCTACTGTAGAAAATTAATCCTAGAAGCTCTCGTAGACAGTGCAATCCTTCTCAAAAGAAAGTCATTTATTTTAGTTTTAAACAGGATGAAACCACTAACAAAACTAAATACTAAACTACAAAAGAAACTTCTCAATAAATGGAATGTCAACAAAGATAACTTCTTAAATATTTGTGGAGGTGAATGGAGTCACACAACGACCACAAAACCATATTTTAATGAAGAAGCATACTCACAAACTCAAACAAACACAATTGCCATCCATAGCAGTGGTTGAGGATATGAAAAAATCAATAATACCATCATGGAACAAGAAACACTGCTTACAAAAGTATCCCCAGAAAACTCAGAATTACCTCTCCATTCAACTGAACCAGACCGTCCAGTATACAAATGGCCATTCACGTCAATGTGTAAAATTCATAACAAATCTTTCAATCTTTATGCCAGTTCCTCAAACAGTATGTGAAAGGTACAGACAAAATGAAAATGAAATTGCTGCAAAATATGGATACCTGTCCAGTGCGCAAATACACAGGACTACAAGGACATTCATTAGCCTGCATTTCAAGACCTATTTGCAAAAGCACCTTCCATGATATCAAAATGATATCAACACATCATTCAAATGTAAGAAATCTAGTGTATAAACTGTAGTATGCTAAAAGTCCAGCTTTAGAAATAGCCAATTTAAATACACTCTTCTGCATGGTACACCCAAATACCTACAAGAAGAAACCAACCGTATCCAGAGAAAACATTTTGGAAGTGAAAGCCACTTACAAAATGCAATAGTTTTAGAACAGACTAGCAACAATTCTGCACATGGCAACCTTCTGTTACACAAATACAAAAAAGAAATACTCGCATTTAAAAGTACATCCGCTGAAGTACCAAGCCATGTGTGTGTGTGTTGCCGCAGAACATTTTACAAAAGTAACACAAAAACTATAGACGTAACATACAAAATAGAAGACAATGGAGATTCACAATGGTTTGAATTAGCTCTCCACCTTTTAGCAGAAAACAAATACCAAATAAGTGAACCCCTAATATGTTGCAGTTACTGCACTACAAAACTTGACAACAACCAAACTCCTTCACGTGCTATCACAAATAATTTGGAATTATTCCCACTACCAAAACCCCTGCAACAACTCAATTTGTATGAGAGCATTATAATTCAAACAGTACACCCATTTCAAGCAATAATACGCCTTCAACCAAAAACAGCAAAATTACCTCCCTCTGAATTGGTGAAAGGCATTCGTGGCAAAGTAGTTTATTTGCCATTAGATCTGACAGAAAATGTGCACACTCTAGGAGTGCAACGTCCAATAGAGCATTCTTTAATTGTCTTGGTAAATGGTATACCAACAAAAGACTAATACATTTGGAAACAATTTGTGAACCTACATAAAGTTAGACAAGCCTTGCAATATCTGAAAGACAATAATGAATACTACAAAGAAATAAATATTGAAGAAAGGTTAAGGGAAACAACTATAGTAATTCAAGAGTCATCAGAAACTGGTCAATTTGAACTTCTGGATCCTGCTGCAGTACCCACTCTTTTGGACCATTATACAATTCATCCATTGCACTCTAATGAGAGCATAGATGATGCACTAGAAATTTATCAAATGTGACAAACCAAAGGGTCACCAATGAGCATATGGTAATAAAGTATAGAAGCACATGCTTTTCCACTGCTATTTCCTACTGGCAAATGAGGAAGATACGATGATACCCACTCAGATAACAGCATCAGAATACCGCTCATTACGAATGTATTCTGAAGATCCCAGATTTAGACAAAATGTGGAATACATATTCCACCTACCCTTTAAAAGTGAACTAGCAACCCTGTGTTACGGAGTTGCACACATATTGAAATCTGGAACCCACTTTCAAAATATGTCAGCTATGCAATTAATACAAAAAGTGTAAGAAAAAGATGAGGTTTTACAATCAAGCATAACAAATCTGTTTGCAAACATGCGTGGTACGAAAGAATACTGGTTCCGATGGCACGGAGATGTACGTTGTATGATCAGAAACCTTGGACTACCCACTTGGTTTGTTACATTAAGTTGTGCAGAATATGCATGGGAAGATTTACATGATTTCCTACGCATATCAAACAACAACAAAACCAACATAGATATACTAACACCTGGAGAACTTTGCTCTCTAGATCCTTTTAATGTTTCAAGATATTTCCACCATCGTTTCATTGCTATGCTACACTTTATTTGTAATAAAACTGTTCCTCCCCTCGGAGAAGTGCAACACTTTTTTTGGAGAAAAGAATACCAAGCCAGCGGAGCACCACATATCCACATGCTTTTATGGATTAAAGGTGCACCTAAATTTGGTCAGGACAGTGATTCCACAGACAAACTGGACGTACATGGTATGACACTACCCATGTGTCAGCAAGCCACAACAAGACTAAATACCTTAGAAAATTCAATCTCCAACACAGCTGGGTGGGAAAAAATATTAAAATTATCCTTAAATTGTAGAGTAATGCTTAAACGTAACCTTGAAATGGAGCAAGGGCTAGTTAATGGGGCACTGGGTACAGTTGTTGGCTTTCAAACATAACCACGTGACAACAACATTCAGTTTGTCAATATTCTCTTTGACAAACTTTCAGAAGTAAAACGGATAGGGTGCACAACAGATCGATTCCTTCTCTTAAAAGACATGTATGTACGTAGAGAACAATTTTCTCTAACTCTTGCATATGCAGTCACCATTCATAAATCCCAAGGTCTTACCCTAGACAAAGCATTGATAGATATTGGAAACACAGTCTTTAAAGAAGGCATGAGCTACGTAGCACTATCACACTTACGTACACTTGACCGTCTATTTCTAATCAACTTTGATGCAAGTAAAGTGAACGCTGATATTCCTTGCATTTTAGAATACAATAGACTGCGTTCACTGTACACCCCCCCCATCTGAAATCATATCCTGTTCCAGAAAAAGGAAAATGTAAAAAAAAACAAATTCAAACAGAAATGCAACAGGATCTGACTGCAAATCCTTCAAAGAAAGCAAAAGAAGTGAATACTTCATCAATTACCACAAGCAAAGAAGACCCTATTAGTGAAAGTAAATCAGGTACTTCTTCAAAGAAGGAACAGAAACTCTGAAAAAATCACCCAGAACTGTCTGGTCCATTCAAATTTTCAAATGAAACTGGTGTAAGTTGCAACGCAAATGTAGCAATGAATATTCTATTTCAATTGCCACCAATTGTTAACAACATTTACTTACACAGTAAGAACAATTGTGTTTGCAAATGTTAGTCCTTCATAGAAACACAAAAAACAATCCTGACTACACGTATAGTGTTCACGGAATAAGACAAGAATTGGACTACTGTGCTGGAATGGTGAGATTCACTATAAACTCACAAGAAGATCCACAAGAATTTCTAATGTTCTTACTACAAGTACTCGAAAACAAAAATATACCTATAAAGGGAATCTTCCAGATTTCATACATGTGGAAACATACATGCACTCTCTGTAACAATGTGACACAGGAACAAATCCCTAATGAGCGATGTGTGTATGTACCCATACCTATTTGTGAATCCATTCCATTTCAGAAACTTCTACAAAATGCAAACCATGGCAAATTATGTACTATCTGCAATTCAGATAATCGCTCCACCTTACTGATACAAACAAATAGTAACTACATAATACTAATGCTTCTAAGTTACAATGCAAATGGTACCAAAAACAACTGCAAGCTGACTGGATTCACACACGGTCAAGTGTCACTTGGTAAGGAAACCTTCACAACAATAGGTATAATCTACCACGCAGGAGCAACAACCAATGCAGGTCACTACACTGCATATATTAAAAAGAAATGTGGATGGTTCAAATGTAATGATAGTAGCATTACTCTAAAGCAGAGATTACCAGCAAATCTTACAAACGCGTATTTAATCTTCTTAAAGACAAAATGTAATAACTAATGTGTATGTCAACATTAACAAAAATTCAATTAAAAGACTATAAACAGTTAGAATACACCAACAGGTATCTAACTGCCCAAGATTGTGTTAGGAAAGATTTCATAATTGTAGGTAATTTTCCTTCCATGTGGCAACCCCCAAACATTTTGCTGTTGTTTTACACCCTGATCTAGACTTTGCCCAAGAAGCGCAGCCTTCCGCCGCACTCCTCTAGGCTGTCGCTCCATTATTACGGGGAAACTGACATGCCCTTAAAACAGTCAGTGCCAGGAGACTTCATTTCCCTTAGTCCTTTCCTCATGTTGCAGCTTTTGAGCAACATGAAACAAGAGTACACCGTAACTTACATTACCGCGCTCTTGGGTCTCTAGTCATTCCAATGGCCCTAGAAACTCTCGCTGGATTTATCATGAAATGTGCAAGTGTGTCACGGACGGGACTGGTGGCAGCTATCACTTCTTTGTGTTTTTAATCCCTTTTTGCTATGTTAACCGCGCTTCCCGCATTTGGCCCAAATGGGTGGCCTGGCCTCCAAAATGGCCATGCCACGAGGTTCTTTGTCCTGTCTGCTGACTGTCTTGCCCCTTCACCTTCCCCCAGGTCGAGCCGACCCGGGGCAGTCCTTATTTGGTCATGCACTTTCCCGCAAAACACAACGCTTTCGCGGGCTTCTGCATGCCTTGTGTGTGCCTCCAGGATGTGGGCTGGGATGTCTGTTCCCAATACACATCCTGGGTGCCAGAGAGTCTAGAGTGTCTTGAATGCCTGGGACCACTGTGGTCCGTGATAGGTCCACATATGGTGTGATTGTTTTGTGAGCAGATCTCCCTTTGGCTCCTCTCCGTTTTGGCGCGAAGGGAACTCTGGATAAGAGGAGGCTGGAAACACCACTACCAGGTCGATCTCCTGAGTTCTCACGAACAAAGGATAAGGAGCCAAGTATCCTGCAACTAAGAAGCTGAGTCGAGGAATCGCTGGTGACCCGCTGAAGGTTTGGAACCCTGCACTGCTGTCGTCTTGTGAGACCCCTCTGCCTCTGATCGAACGAGCAGGCCTGTACTGGTGCTTCGACCCTTTAGAATAGTGGGAACAACTATTCTCGGCATTTTCACCAAATCCTGTAAGTAAACCTTCGGAAGCATCCCTGGGCCATCCAGTGGACTGACCAGCCTACACAGGAACCTTGCTCGTTCACCGCCATCTGGTTTACTGCTAATCCCGTGTCCTCGGCACTCTCACATGATTCGTACACTTGGCATTCCCAGGTTTGAAGTGTGATGTGTGGTTTGGGACCAGAATACATGCGGTTGCCGAGTGACCCTGCTGTGGTAACACACCGGTGCGTGTTCGCTGCATTTGGGACACCCTCGACCCTGACTCCCGCTGTCGCAGAATCTACACAGCATCGAGACATCCTGCTGATCGCATCTGAACCTGCCAGTACCGAAACGGAACCGGAGAAGCCTGGGTCTGCCTGCATCGGGGACCAGTGAGTAGTCAATACCCTAACCGGTCGCCCTCCCGCAGGAGCATGTGGCTCTCCACCGCTGTCGTAAACAGCAACCCTTTTCCGCACTCGCGTCCTGCTTCTGCCCACAAGTGGAGGCCACGATTGAGTAGCGGGGAACTGTTCATCATCGTTTTGTTCACCTCTCTGAACTGCCTGATCTCCCTGAAGAGACTCTCCTTTGCCCGTTGGCACCCGCGTGTGCAGGTACTTTTGAGCACAAGGCTCCACTCTTTGTAGGGCTCGGACTTCCTTCTAGTTAGGTGGCCTATGATGTTGAACTGGGTCTAACGATTACTTGCACTGCCTGTTTTCCTCCCCATCTAGGTGGTCTGCATATTTCGTGCTTCTAATTCCTTAGACCCCTTGGTCTTGTATATATATTGTATTGCTTGTGATGTGTTGGTTTATTGGAGTTTTACCGTGATTCTTTACTATGGTCGATGTTACAAAGGCCTTGTAATAAATGTGTCTATATTTTTATTATAACACCTGTCTGGAGTAATTTTTAAGCGTCCTTGCTTTGTGTGCTCATTGCAGGCTTTCAGTCACCCTCCCCCCTCTTGAGACAGAGGGCCTAATTCATGGAATGTTTTCCTATGGAATTGCGCCATTATAAAACACTTCCATGAATCCGGCCCATAGTCTTGTCCGCCGCCATCGCTACCCTGATTGGTCTGGCTTGTTCAGAGGTTACCCCGTTCCAAGAAACTAATCTGGCCTTCTGAACCTCTGCCCCTCCAGGACAGAGTTCAGAAATCCATCTTAAAGGAATGGTTCACCCAAAAAATGTTATTTAAAAAATAGATAGGCAATATAAAAAAAAAACGATTGGCATTTTTTTTTCGAAGTCCCTATGTAAAATTTTGAGCAATTCAAGCTCAAAAATGTGCAAAAGCAAGCACATGGGCGCATCCATTTTGTGAAATGGATGCCCGCCTCTGCTGGCTTTTGCTTTTGCGGCACTAATGAAAGAAAAGCCAGCCAGCTGTGGTAAACAAAAGCTACCACTGGGTGGCTGTTCCTTCATTGGTGCCGGGACTCGGAGGATGCGGACCGGAGACTACAGGCAGAAAAGCTGCAGCTGCATCTCGGTAAGTGCTATTTATTTATTTTTAAAAATAAGCACTAGCTGCGTTTTTTTTTCTAAGTTTTCCAGGCTGGATGAGCCCAAAAACTTAGAAATAAAACCGCAGCTTTAAAAACGCTGTATTTATATTCACTTACCGAGATGCAGCTGCAGCTTTTCTGTAGTCTCCGGTCCCCGTTCTCCGCGTACAGCACCAATGAAGGAAAAGCCACCCAGTGGTAGCTTTTGTTTACTACAGCTGACTGGTTTTTCCTTCATTAGTGCCGCAAAAGCCAAAGCGAGCACATTGGCGGGCATCCATTTCACAAAATGGATGCCCCCATGTGCTATCTTTGAGCTTGAATTGCTCAAAATTTTACATAGGGACTTCAACAAAAAAAAATGCCAATCGTTTTTTTTTATATTGCCTATTTTTGAAATAAAAAATTTTGGGCGAACCATTCCTTTAACAGATTGTATAACAACCACACAGATAAATGAATACCACTGATTTGTAACAAAAAATACACAGTTAGAATACACCAACAGGTATCTAACTGTTTAAAAAATCTGCAACAAGCCAACATGCAGAACATTAATCAGAAACAACAAGTGAACACTCACAGGAAACAAAGAAATAGTTTGTAGCACAGCAAAGAAAGGATTTTTTTAATCCGACAAGGATTTCTTTTCCCCCAGACCCAATGATTTGAAAAACAAACACAGAAACTGAGCAAAATGCACAGTACACTGGTTTGTAAACTAAATATGAGGGTAAAAAAAAGCTTAAATGTCTATTATACAATGTAATTCATAAAATACAAACACTAACATGCTCTTTTCTTTTATCACAGAAATTGAAAAAGTATATTTCGTCCAAGTACTAAAGTCATGTAAGAAATATATCGAATCTCAACAAATTAAACAGTAAGTATAATTTCACACATTTCATACATATTCAAATCTATACGTCTGATCTATGGCTGTAATATGGTGCAGTGGCTGTGGGCAGGGTCTTGGATGTATAACCTACGGTCTACACCCTGCGGCCTTGCAACCAAGACTGTAGGTCTTACCCACAAACACTGCAGCATATCAAAACCATGGTGGCTTATAACTTCACTGCTTATAACTTTGATCTTGCGTGCATGGCCTGTGGCCATGCACCTAAGACTCTAGATCGTGCACACAACCACCACACCACATCACACCCATGCTGACTTATAACTTCAGTGCTTATAACTTCAGTCTTGGGTGCATGCACCCAAGACTCTAGGTCCTGGCCACAACCACTACAGCATATCACACCCATTGTGGCTTATAACTGCAGTACTTACAACTATGGTCTTGGGTGCATGGCCTGAAGACTCTAGGTCCTGGACACAACCAGGCCAGTATATGAAATCCATGTTAGCTTAAAACTTCAGGGCTAATAACTTTGGTCTTTGCACCCAACTTCACTGCTTATAACTGCACTGCTTATAACTTTGGCCTTGTGTCCATGGTCCATGGCCTTCGGCTATGCATTGAAGACTGTAGGTCCTGGCCAAAACCACTGCAACATATCACTCCCATTGTGGCTTATAACTTTACTAACTAGAATGTTGGTCTTGTGTTCATGGCCTTTGACCATGCACCCAAGTCTATAGGTCCTGGACACAACCACCGCAGTATGGCCTTCGGCCATGCACCCAAGACTCTAGGCCCTCCCCAGACCACCTGATCAATATTCGATACTACGGGTGTATCTATTGCTGTGATATGCTGCGGTGGTTGTGGCCAGGGCCTACAGTCTTGGGAGTATGGCCTACGGCCTATGGCCTATGGCCATGCACCCAAGACTCTAGGCCCTGGCCAAAACCACTGCAGCATACCACACCCTTGGTGGCTTATAAGACAGTACCACACCCATAGAAACAAAAATGTTGAAGACGGCATGTAGTCAATTTTTATATTCGCTAACACCACGCGTGTCCTTAGAACAGTTTCAACTTGCCTGCGCACAGCACGGATGGAAGTACTATCCTTATGAGACCCCTCATGTTCAGTAATTACAAACATCAGGGCGGACAGGGCGGGCATGGCGAATACATCATTAGCACCTGCCCCCTAAACAAATACAGTGTTTCACCCATCTCTAATCTCTGAACCTCCCCAAACACTCTGACACACCAAAACACTCCCCGAAACAGCATTTTGCCTCTGGTCAGCGCTGCGCTGTCGGCCGATCCAAGTTGTCGGGCGGATACAAACAATCCGACGCACATCACGCCTCACTCCAGTCAATCGGAGGACATGTTGCGTGTCCGCGGTCATGACGCGAGCCCCTTAGCCAATCGGTATCTTGTCCACGGAGCGAACAGGGAAGTGTCTGCGGAGTGGACATAGATATCACAATTTTTTCAGATGTACTTTTTGGTCGTTTTAAAGAAAACTACTGGACGAATTGGCACCAAATTTACAAAAGCACGCTTTCAGTACCAAGCTCCTGCGCAAATTTGGTGAAAATCCATCCAGCGGTTTGGGCTGTAGACATGCGCAAAGTTTTTCCTCCATTCAGTGTATGGGAAAAAAAGACATTTTGGGTCCCCCTCTTTAACTTTCACCCACCCCTGGACCAAACATCACTAAAATTTTTGGCCCATACACCTTTTTTGCAAAGTTTGGTGTGGATTCGTCCAGGGGGAGCAGAGTTATAAGTCGCCCAAAAAGTGCTCTTCCTATGGAAACAGCAACTTAACCATAACTACACGGCCACTACCGTGGCTGTGTACTATATCTGATATATCTGCTTATGAGTAAATAGAGCCACGGTCGCAGGAGCGTGGCTCATAAAACTAGAAATACTGGACAAAAAAGAAAAATATGTGAAAGTAATTACGCTTATGCCATAGACATCCTAGTAATACATTGACAATCATTCAAGGTACCATGGAATGCCAATTACTGGGGCCTCCAGGAAGATGCTCAACTTCTCAAGCCGCACCATCCCAAGACCTTATCTCTGTATATCTCAATAAAAGAGTAGGGTAAGCATTAAGAACTCTCTATTTTCATGTATACCACATTGTTGTGGTAACTATAGAGACATAGATATCTAATCAAGCCATGTATCTCTCTCCATACCCCATACCCTATTATCTCTCCCTTACAGGTGGGTTACTTTAAAGACTATGCACATAAAGCTGAAAGTGACACAAACAGCACACAGAACCATGCTGTAAATTAGCCCTGAAGAAAGTGGCATACTAATATCTGTCCACTGAAACCGGTAGGCTCAATCCAGCCTTTTCAAATGTACCAATGAGATAGATGTTGAAAGGCTGCACACAGATCCCTCCAACAAATCCAGGAAGGAGTCAGTTTTAACCACAGCCAGAGCCCACAGAAAGGGGACACTTACTGTTGAACAAATGGGGTTGTGTTTTTTGAAAAAATACAATTCGGTCTAGAAATGTCTGACAGTATACATGTTCTGATGTGTGTCTCCTACTAAAACCCAAGACACGAAGTTAACAGTTTTGGAAAAAAAATATTTTAAATACTTTTCTGCCAAACAACGAAACTGAATAAAATATAAAAATGTCTTCATTTGTAGGCAGATGACACATGTCCTAATGACTATGGCATGTGCCTTTTAAGTGAACCTGAACAGTCAGTTGTTATTTGGAGTGTGTAGAAGGCTAGTGATATGGCAAGTTTTCCTCTCTACTATCCCCTCATCCTAGATAAGCGGAGAAACCAGAGCAATCTAGGGCAAGAAAATCACAAGGGTATAGTTTAGTATGGCTGAAGGGCAAGTTAGACTGGAGCCACATGTAGTGCCAATAGAAATTATTAAAAATTTAAATTACTGAAGGTAAGGGAAGTCGGCCAGTAAGTTCCATAACTTTGGGATAAGGATTGGCTCTAAGGGCTGTATCTGCTGCGATTGTACACAAAGCAGGGCAGGATGTGTGCCGCAGCTGGACAAGGCATCTCCCCTCAGGGATGGAGCTGACTCTGGATGTGAGCCAGGCCCTTCCTGTGGATCGCCCCATCTGTGGTGGTTGCCTCTCTCCATTACACACCCGGGTTTCGGGGGCAGCGTTCTGCCTCGGCCGACGCCTAGCAGCTGATTTAGAACTGGTTGTGACCAATGCATTTGAGAGTTTAATTAAAACAAAGCATGCAAAGGCCTGCGGTTGGTGTTGACGCATTTTCTACCCAGTGCTCTGAATGTCAAAGTGAAGAAATTCAATGAAGCACGGGTAAATGGCAGGAGTAACTATGACTCTCTTACCCTTTCTCAGTCATAGCGACCCTTACATCTGCATGGTCCCGCTGGTAACTTTCCCTGTTGGACGAGTCCTTTATCGCAGGAGTCTGGGGATCTCCATCAATGCTGACCATCATCTGGTAGCTAGGTGTGCCAAGAGAAATGGTGATGAATCGAGGTGAGGTGTTTTCTGGATCAACAAAACCTTGTTTTGAAGTTGGGGTTGCTTCATTTCATAAAACCAAACCCTGAACTAGTTTTGACAGACTAAGATCAAGATCGAGCTGAGAAAGAAGGAAGATGCAGATGGGCAACCTAAATCGCTTACAAGGCATGCTCAGCCACCCAGTCTAATTGATGATCAGCAAGGCATCAAGATCTCAGCTTAAAGGGACAAAGAGGTCGATGGAGTTCCTTGAGACAAATTACTACCCAGAGATTGCCTAGCAATCGAGAGAAGACTAACAACATTCATGAATCAGATAGAGCACTCCAGGATGCCTGCCAGATGTAAGAACTGTGACGACCTCCTGAGTCTGGATGGTTAATGAAGGTCATGGCTATGGAGGGATAACCATAACTGTGAACCATGCTCTCTCGAGACCGACTCCTGAATTGATTCTATTGGGGGTTCCAGAATCAGTTTCTGATCTTTCATCCTGATGGTTGTGCTGGACTGTGACTCTGAAGGTGTGCCTGCCACCCAATATTGTAGAGTTATGTTAATGTTTAATAGTATATATGGTTAATATTGTTATGAGGTGTCTCAAGTGATTTATTGTTACATATATGTTCATCTGTTGTCTGTATTGCACCAGGTATGCCTATAGTATGCTTTGGTGTTGGGCATGATTATGCCCTCAGCTGGTTAAAAAAAAAAAATGTCAGCTGACGAGTAGTTATTAAACCAGAATGAGTCATTCCGGGGGTACAAAAAAAGCTAAATGCCTTGTCATCTAATCAGTAATTCACATGCTTGGATGAATGGGATTCCCACTGTCCCTACCTACTATCAAGCGAAACCACAGCCAAGAGACCAGGCTTGGCAGAATCAGCTGAGAAAGAACATCATGCTGACTTGACTGTAGTGAAGTGAAGTGAAGAGACATTAGAGGTGTAGGATAGATGGGTGGCCCTTGGGCTGCTGGTGAAATATCACTACTCTTACTGTTTTTTCACTTACCCAGTGAGGTGGGGGGGCGAGCCCCATAGGGTAGAGGTGCTTTTAGTGTCAAGCCCCACTGCGGTGAAAGGGAGTCACTGCGGTGTCCCATCCCTCGCCAGAGGGAAAAGTTCTAAAGGGGCCTGCTAGAGCTCCAGGGCGGCCGGGGGTGTGGGCCCTGGCCTTGGGTGCCTGCTACGTGCATGGGTCATCTGACCCAAGTAGAGAGAGAACTAGAAGTGAATCTAGTCCTAGGCACGCTCACTTTACGCTCTCCTATGGAGTTGCTGTAGGTTTATGATTATATATCCAGTGTTCAAAAATTACAGTCTAAATCAAAAATAGACAAATGTTATGTTGAGGTAGCCAATGTTTAATACAGAGGCATGAAGTGTACCCAACTGTCCAGTGCCAATGTGTTATTATGCCAATGCATTTCAGACATGGTCCATCATCAAGGCTTGGCCTGGCAGTGATCCTGGGGAGCCACGGTGGGGTCCCTGTCACTCCCCGCAGGGAAACGCTCAAAAGGGCACCCAAGGCAGAGGTGGGAAAAGCTCTAACGGCCAGACCAGAGATCCAGGATGGCCCGGGTGGGGTGTTGCCCCCTGCCCTCAGGCACCTGACAGTACTTGGCCGGGGGGCAAAGGCCCTTCCCATCCAGGCCCATTGAAATGCATTGCCGGGCCATTTGGTAGTTGGCTATAGGAATGAATGCAAGGACCAGATGACCGGGCTGCTCTGGAAGTACGGATGGGGGACAATTTGAATTTTTTTCTCTAGTTGGATCTATGAGGAGACTGGACGCTTTTGCTGAGAGGTCTGCGTCTGTTACTCTGGGTACACAGATTACAAGAAAGCTTTGTCACCTTCCTCTGGATTACTGTAGACAGGGTGTGAGGGACCTATCTCCACTCCACTTGGTTCTCGTTACCCAAACTGGGCTCTGGGTCAAAACCACCTCACCTTCTTGGGCCAGCCAGTGGCTGTGCCCTATGCAATTCCACAGCACAGAATGGCCTTCTTGGGTTGCTTGTCCGAGAGGCATATTTTTGTTTCTTGGGCGTCCGGGGGCCTGACCAACAAGAGAGCCTCTGCTAACTTGCATGTGGACGGCAGGGCGGGCCTGTCCGTTTGCCTCCTCCGCTATCTATAGGATCGATTTGGAGCACTTGGTCAATCTATGGTTGGACTGCTTGGCCAGCCTTGGCTGTTTCAAGCAATTAGCTTCCACCCACCTTGGGACTGTGTCAAGGGTCATGGCCCATTGTGTGGGTGACACCCCCCTCCGAGCATAGCGAAGGCCGAGCAGCCTGGCAGCTTCCTAGTGGTCAGATCAGAGTGGACGATGTCGGCTGGTGCCTGCCCCAGGTACAGGGCCCAAAAGCAACACTGTGGATCCTTGTTGGCCTAGGATAGCTGGCCTCTGGGCCAGTGAGTAGAGCTGATGGCCTCAGGACTCAAGTGGGACAGAAGGGGGCCACCTCTCTTGCCCATAGTGCACCGCATCTTCAAAGGGAACTTGGTGCTGAATCAATTGTAGACAACCTGATTCTAGGTCAGGTTTTCATAAGTAGCAAAGCAGTCATCCTCTGAGCCAAGCTTTTGTCAAAAGCACCGGGGTGGCACTGCAAGGGTCTCCATACTTCCTCCTGCTGTGCTGCGGAGCATACAGGAATCTCCCACCCATTCTGGGTGCATCCACAGGGGTGCAGGCTGGGAAGGGAGTGTTCTTCTCCCTTTGCGGACAGCCTGACAGACCATTTGGCCTCAGCCCAGCTGGCAGCAGGCAGAGTAGCTCGACCTAGCCCCTGGGAGGCAGGCAAGGAAGAGAGCTTAAGCGCCAGGACCCAGGGCGCAGAGATGATGCCTTAAACCATGGCCCCCAGATAGTGGTGTCATGGCGGGCATGGGCCAACAGCCGCCGGGACATAGGGTGGGGCCCGTCCCAGGCCATGTTTGTCTCCAGTTGGGTTTCATAAGCCTCGACTTAGTGGGGGCTTAACAGTGTAAAGAAGGTCCTTCTGCATCCCCTCAAGCTCTTCGGGCATCCGTGGACCCTCGCACTGGAGACAACAATACAGGAATGGACGTCCAGGTACAGGTTCATAGTCATCTTTAATACAAGTTCATAAGATACACTGGAAAGACACACAGAGCTGCTGCAATCAGCGTGCTAATATAGGTCTTTTCAATGATGCAATACTTTCATGCAATTTCAAGATACACAGCTGATTGGTTTTCTTAGCCAGAATAAAAGCCCTCCTTATCTTTGATTGGTTGGCTTATATGTCACTCACAAAGCCCACATTAGTCACTCTTGGCAATACCTGGCTGACTGACACATAGACTGATGAGCTTCTTTTAGGGCCAGCCTGACACAATTATACATTATTTAACTCCTGCCAAGAAACAGTCCTTGTCTGCTTCTCAAGGTCCTGCCATTAACTCAGCTGATCTGTACTATTTGGTAACTTCCCTGCCTTTATCTGATTTATCATCAATCATGTCTGATTTTCCCCAGCTGAGTTTCTAAATATATCATCCCAGATGTGCTTATCTTACAGTGAACTGTTGCCAAAGAATATTGCTTTCTATACTCTATCATCAGGTCTCGAACTGCCATTTTGTATTTGGTATCCATTTTAGAAAATATCTCAGTCTGTTCAGCCTCGCTTCCAAAGGGTGAGTCGTTATTTACTTTTGAGCATAACTCATTTTCTATCGAGTTTCCAGAATATATTTGTTTACATATTCATGATATGTGTGTAATACCTGAGGCACCCTTCACTTCCTGGGTGTCACACCCTCTCTTGTACAAACACCTGTTAATACTGTCACTCCTGCCATTGCCCAGAACTCTGGAATGACTATAGCTCGCCCCACTCCCTCTGTCCCATCTCATTCCCCTTTCACAATCCGGCACTCACGTGGGCCTTCTGATGACTCGTGTGCACATGCACGCTTCACCTGCAACAGAACGCTCTCCAGGTTGTGTCCTTTTTTTCATTGGCAGCTTCCTTGGCACCTAGGTTATCGGCAGAACGCTACTATGCTTCTGCGTCGCGTGACCAGCGCTGTGTGCTCACGTGATATGGGGATCCACTCACGTGATGCAGCAGCACGTCATGTGATGGGAAGTAATGCCAGAAGCGTGAGTATTTAAACCCGGCTCTCCCTGTACTCGCTGCTTCACAGCTGTTCTTTGCAACCTGTTTGGCGCTACGTGTTCCTTTGGATCTCTTGACTCTTTTTGGATTTTTGACCTCGCTTACTTGGACTTTGCTTGGATTACCTTACTGGCTTTGTTACATTGGATTTGCCTGTGCTTTGAACTCGGACTACTCTTTGGACTGCAACACGGATTTCCCTTTTGCATCTGGTTTTCTTTGGAACTTCTTGCTTTCAAGCTCCACAGCTATCAAACCATGTTCTTGTCATCAGGTGGTTTTCACGTCATTATTGGGACTACAGTCTACCTGGCCATGTGAGTCCCGGACCCTTACCTCATAGGTCCATTGCCTTTCTCCTGACCCCTCTGGTAAGACCTTTTTCACGTTATATTGGCACTGTCATTTACTGTCATTTGCTTGGTACTTAATCAGTATTTTCTTGCAGCAGCTTGTGGTCCCAGAGGTTCTCGGTTCCGGAGTTGACCATCTCCACCTGTGGCCTCAATGGTCGCACAGGGAGTGACTTTGTGTTCTCTCTGTGTGGCATTTGGGGACAGAGGACTCTTCTGCCTACACGACATTCAAGTCTCAACAGACTGTGAAGCCGTATTGTCGTCTAGGCAATGGAGGGAAACGTTGAAGGTCCCATGTCCGCTATAGTCCAAGCCATCACAGTACTACGGGCAGACATGGCTGCCGCTAATACCGCCATCCACCAGCGGCTTGACCACATGCAAAGTATCAGACACCCATTGCCCCCAGACACAGAATTTGGGGAGACACCCTCTGTCTCCCAACCCATGCCACCTCTAGCTCCATCACCCCAAAACCCTGTCCCTGTGGTTTTGCCTTCCCCGTTTCCTTTAGCGGCTCCTGAAAGGTATCATGGAGACCCCAGGAAATTTAGAACCTTTCTAAACCAGTGCAAGTTGCATTTTTTGTGTCGACCTCTTGCTTTTCCGGACCCCGCTACCAAGGCGGAATTTATCCTTTCTCATCTAGCAAGCACGGCTGCAGCATGGGCCAACCCCCTCTTGGAAAGCAATAGCCACACTCTCTATGACTTTGACCTTCTTGTCACGGAAATGTCCAGGGTCTTCGACACCAGACATAAAGTTCAGTCGAGAGACATGGAGCTCCTGGATTTGAATCAGGGAAGGGGTTCCCTTATTGAGTATATAACTCACTTTAACCAATTGTCCGCTGAAACATCCTGGCCCGAAAGCAAGAAGGCAGTGGTATTCTATAGGGGTCTCAGTAATCCCATGAAAGACGCCTTGTCAGTGGTCCCTTCATTACCAACAGTTTACCAAGATCTGGTTGAAGGTCCAAAAGGAGAGCAGAAGCTGGGTTCGCTCACTCAGTCACACTCCCCACTTCACATTCTCCTTCTGACACCTCATCAGAACCCATGCAAATAGGGGGAATTAGGAGCCCAATTTCCCCTCTGGAAAGAGAACGTAGGAGGGTGGATAATGCCTGTTACTATTGTGGTCTAGTTGGTAATTTTGTGAAGGAGTGCCCAAGTCGTCCAAAGACCAAGACTCAGGGTTTTCGGACAGCTCGATTTTAGAACCGGGGACGGGATCGAGCTCTTCTCACCATACCCCGAACCCAATTCCTGCTTTTGGCCGCATTAGGCCTATACAAGTACAGGCCACACTTCAACCCACTCCTACTATTACACATCCTGTCACCATTATAATAGACTCAGGGGCAACGGGTAACTACATTGACATTGCCTTGGCTAATTCCCTAAATCTGCCTCTTTTGACCAAGACTACACCAGAACCAGTACAGGCAGTGGATGGTACCTCTTTGGTGTCTGGCCCGATTAAACAACAAACGTCACCCATGTTACTGACAATCCAATCCACACACAAAGAAACTATAAGTTTTGACCTTGTTGCCATGCCCAAGTTTGGTCTCATATTGGGAATTCCTTGGCTCCAGGAACATAATCCACTCATTGACTGGAAGTTAGGATTGGTTCATTTCGAATCAGAAATTTGTCAAAATTTCTGCCTACCCACAGATACCAGCAGTGATAACCCGGTTCATGCAATTGCTCAGTTAACCGTGTCCGACTCGTAAGAGTCATCCTCAGAACACATAGTGGGGCTAGTGGTCATGAGCATTCCCCCCGAATACCAAGACTTTGAAAATGTGTTTGATCATGGTTCTTCTGAGGTCTTACCACCACATCGCTCATACGACTGCCCCATCGATCTACTCCCTGACGCCACGATACCCACAGGACGAATCTATTCCCTCTCACCGTCGGAGGAGTTAGCTCTGAAAGACTATATCCAAAAAGCCTTGAAGATGGGATACATATGCCCATCTACCTCACCTGCAGCGAGTCCCATATTTTTTGTCCCTAAAAAAGAGGGTGACTTACGCCCATGTGTGGATTACCAGCGACTTAATGCTATTACAAGAAAGAACCGGTATCTCATTCCCCTCATTACACCTTTACTCGACCACCTTGTACATGCTACCATTTTCACCAAGTTGGATCTGCGTGGGGCCTACAATTTGGTTTGCGTCCGTTCCGGCGATGAATGGAAACGGTCTACACGGTATGGCTTATTCGAATATACAGTCATGCTGTTCGGTCTGTGTAATGCCCCAGCCACGTTCCAAAGGTTTATGAATGACATCCTAAGCGATATTTTGGACATGTTTGTCGTGGCATATCTTGATGACATTCTAATCTTTTCTCAGTCCCCAGATGAACATGTACGCCATGTCCGTGAAGCACTTTCACGATTACAGAAACACTCTTTATATGCCAAACCAGAGAAATGTCAATTTCATGTCAGCAGTGTGGATTTCCTTGGGTTCTGCATCACCCCTCCCGGCTTGTCTATGGATCACTCTAAGGTGAAAGCTGTTTTAGACTGGCCCGTCCCTGCGAATCTAAAGGTACTACAATCATTCTTGGGATTCACAAATTTCTATAGACGTTTCATCTCGGGCTTCTCATCCATTGTGTCTCCCCTCACTGCCACGGATCACTAGAATTTGCAGGATCTAGCATCCTTAAAATGCCTCAATAGTAGACAAGTGAGGTGGCATCTATTCTTTGCAGCATTCGATTTCCAGATACGTCATCGCTCTGGTTCGGCTCATGGGAAGGCTGATGCCTTGTCACGTTCTCCTGGGGGAGTTTCTCTGCCTGTGTACCCCGACACGCTATTAGACAACACCAAGGAAATCTGTCTGTGCACACCATCAATGCCCTTGCTGGATGCAGTAAGGAAGTGAGTATCGATTCATCCTAAAGAGCTGTCAGAATGGAATCTGGTAATTCATGATGGCCTTCCCTTTGTCTTAAATCGCTTGTTTTTGCCCACTGCAGACATGCAGAACATGGCCCTTGAGTGGTGGCATGATGCCTCTGTGAACGGTCACCCGGGCCAACAACACATGTTATCTCTCTTGCAGCATTAGTGCTGGTGGCCGGGCATGAAGAGGGACGTGGACTCTTATGTCAACACATGCTCCATATGTACTCAATGTAAGCCCCATAGGGGACGTCCTCTTGGTCTGTTGCTTCCTCTACAGGTACCCCCTAAACCTTGGCATACCTTGTCCATGGACTTTATTACAAATCTCCCTCGGGTGCAAGGTTTTGATACCATTCCTTTTCCAAGATGGCACGATTCATCCCCCATAAGGGTATTCCTTCCGCCCCTCCCATGGCCAGAATGTTTTTTTACTCTGTTTTTTGCCTATTTGGTCTGCCTTCTGTCCTGGTGTCGGACAGGGGTTCTCAGTTCACCTCTCGCTTCTGGTGGGCCTTTACCAAACTGTTGGGTATCGATGTCCGGTATTCCTTGGCCTACCATGCTGAGACAGATGGTCATACCGATAGGGTCAATCAGACTTTGGAACAGTACCTACAGTGCCTGATACTTCAATGACAATCCACCTGGTTGCATTCCCTCCGTCACACTGAATTCGCTTACAACAATGCGGTTCATGCCTCCACTGGGTTCTCCCCCTTTTATGTCTTGTATGGTCAGCATCCCCGTGTTCTGCCTATACCCGACCTCCTGGCCTCTTCCAATCAAGCCGCTACTGCTTGTGTCAGGGATATGTCTGTTATTCACGCCCGCACCTCGGCACTCCTCCACGAGGCCCAGGCATCCATGAAATGCCAGGCGGACAAGAAGCGTGTAGTGGCTCCTGTTTTTTCGGTGGGTTCTAGTGTCTGGCTCACTACTCGTCATTTGCGGTTGGTGGGTTGCAGGAAGCTCTTGCCCCGTTTTGTGGGTCCTTATGTAGTGTCTCGGGTGATCAACCCTGTTACTTACCGTCTTGTACTCCCGAGCTCCTGGCGGATTCACCCTGTGTTCCATGTCTCCCTCCTCAAGCCTTGTCCGGGTCCTTCCCGTCTTCCCGCCCCTGCTGCCCCGGTGTCCCTGTCAGCCCCGGATGTATATGAGATTTCTAGCATTTTGGACTCCCGTGTCTACCGGGGGTGCTTGCAGTACCTGGTGGATTGGACTGGATAAGATCCGGAGGAGCGGTCCTGGGTCCCTGCTTTTGATGTTCACACTCCTCACTTGGTGGCTCGTTTTCACAGGGATCATCCTTCCTGCCCACGGGGTCGTGGGCCTTTGGGGGGGGCTCTGTCACACCCTCTCTTGTACACACACCTGTTAATACTGCCACTCCTGCCATTGCCCAGAACTCTGTAATGACTATAGCTCGCCCCGCTCCCTCTGTCCCATCTCATTTCCCTTTCACAATCCGGCACACACGTGGGCCTCCTGATGACTCGCATGCACATGCACGCTTCACCTGCAACAGAACGCTCTCCAGGTTGCGTCCTTTTTTGCATTGGCAGCTTCCTTGGCGCCTAGGTTATCGGCGGAACGCTACTATGCTTCTGCGTCGCGTGACCAGCGCTGTGTGCTCACGTGATCTGGGTATCCACTCACGTGATGCGGCAGCATGTCATTTGACAGGAAGTAATACCAGAAGCGCGAGTATTTAAACATGGCTCTCCCTGTACTCGCTGCTTCATTCACAGCTGTTCTTTGCAACCTGTTTGCCGCTACGTGTTCTTTTGGATCTCTTGACTCTTTTTGGATTTTTGACCTCGGTTTGCTTACTTGGACTTCGCTTGGATTACTTTACTGGCTTTGTTACATTGGATTTGCCTGTGCTTTGAACTTGGACTGCTTTTTGGACTGCAACACGGATTTCCCTTTTGCATCTGGTTTTCTTTGGAACTTCTTGCTTTCAAGCTCCACAGCTATCAAACCACGTGATTATTGGGACTACAGTCTACCTGCCCACGTGAGTCCAGGACCCTTACCTCATAGGTTCATTGCCTTTCACCTGACCCCTCTGGTAAGACCTTTTTCACGTTATTTTGGCATTTACTGTCATTTGCTTGGTACTTAATCAGTATTTTCTTGCAGCGGATTGGGGTCCCAGAGGTTCGCGGTTCCGGAGTTGATCATCTCCACCTGTGGCCTCAACGGTCGCACAGGGAGTGACTTTGAGTTCTCTCTGTGTGCAATTTGGGGACAGAGGGCTCTTCTGCCTACACGACATTCAAGTCTCAACACTGGGTCATTCTGACCCCAAATAAATATGTCACTCTACATGTACTCTTTACCTTCGAAAATCACTATAATTCAGATATTTTCAATCCTGGAACCATTGATCAGCCTATCATGTTATCTATACTCAGTTTGGGGGGACTGGTACCCTTATGCAATAGTCAGTGTGGACATCTGAATCATCAAGACTTCATACATATGTAGCAGATCATATTTGTATCCACCCCCTGAAATGTGAAACAGTCTTCCTTTATTCCTTTGATTTAGTCTAGAAGTTTGGGGAGCTAAAGAAACAACTGAAGTCATTTGCATTTGGCTAGTACTGCAATACATGTCATCTTCATTTACAAGCTAGCATCAAGAGGCCAACCTAATTACAAGCCAGCATCAAGAGGCCAACCTAATTAAAAAAGTGCTACACTTTATAAGTAGCATTGCCATATCTTGAAATCTGAATAGTATTATGGATCATATTATGTATCATATGCTAACCAAGGCCAAGAGATGGATGAAGTCTGCCAAAGTTTAGAGAAATATAATAGAAAGTGATGGACTAACCTCTTGAGACACTGGAACACTGCATGATATCCTCCATTAGGAGGATGAGAAGGATAAGAACAACTATTTTAAAATTGTTTGTCAGAAATGATGAGAACTGTGACAGCAGGAGTGATCAGGTTCAAATCTGAGCAAGTTGGGAGGGTGACATGATCTAATGCACATTGCAAATGCTGCTACAGAGATGGAAGCATGTTAGAACAAGGAAACCATCATCACCTGAAAAGAACTCGTTATCCAAAAAGGAAACCCCAGCAGACCCCGTAGCCCTCGCTAGAAAAATCCTAGTGTGGAATTGCCATATAAGCTGTTCCACAGAACTTGACTGGCTAATGCAACATTGTGACACACAGACAATGTGATAAATCACCAGAGTTCTGTGATTCATTGATGAAAAGAGGGGTCATTACTGCTCCCTTCAGCTTCTTGAAAACCTTTAACAAATAAAGTGGAGCATTTATCAAGAATTGGGTATAAACATTACAATTCCCAATGCATATTTAACAATATTATCAAATAGCAACATTATATCATGTGGCAGTAGGTGACCAAATCTGCAAAAAAGTTTCCTTCCTTGTGGAGCTCTACTGTTCAATGACTCACTGTCAGTGGAAGTAACTAAGAGGCTCTGCTGGCCAATGTCACTAGGAAACAATTATGGAACTCTTTCAGAATGTTACCATTATGATTCTTTTGATGAAAACTATTTATAGTTGCCCACAGATATGCAGAGATTCAACAAACTGGTTCTGAGAAGCTGCTAGCTGGGATTGCTCTTTGAAGAATGATTCTTTGGAAATTCAAAATATGTGTAGTATAAGGTGGCTTTTTTCACAAAAGGGAGCGCTGAACATGTCCAATGTTCATATGAAAGGCCCACAGCACATACGAGGCAGTACAATCATTTTTTTAGAATGTTTTATTCATTGTATCCATTTTGATGCAATGCAAGAATGGGCATTACATAGGACATAATTTGGATTCTTTACAAAAAAGGGAATACAATGGGTCTAAAATAGAAATAATGCAGATTTAACATGATGAAGATCGTCATTAGTATTCTGCTTTAATGGGCCTAATCATGAGTTGGGCCCTAACCCCGGCGGTATTACCGCTGGAGCTATTAGCCCTACCGCCAACCCCCCCCACCACTATTAGCGCCAGATCACGGGTTTGATGGAAAGGTAAGTCCCCATTTCCCATTGGGCCCATTCGGGAATTTTCCATTCCTCATTGGGCCCAATGGGGAATGTTCTGTGCTATTACCGTCAGCAGTATTACCGCCAGCGGTAATAGCACAGAAAATCAGCAAAATCACAGCACACTTGCCCCCAGCTCAGAGCTGGGGCTAAATCTGTCAAGCCCGTGATTTGGCTGACCCTTAAATGAGGTGGTAATAGCATTACCACCGCATTTAAGGGTTACCACAAAACACGTGATGAGGCTGAGAGTGTAATGTCAAATAAACTGAACATGAAGTGGTGAAAGCTGAACAACTTCTACAAGTAGTGAAATTACATCTTTACGTTTTGTGTGTGGTAAGGCATAAGTAGTATACAATGGAAAAACTGAGTGATAAGACCAGGTTAATTAGAACAATTTGATGATTTAGTTGTATTTTCAAATGTGCAAATCAAGCTTGTAGACCATGTTGTGGGTAGGACCACAAATCCATGTAATCAAACCTTTGGAGTCCAAGAATGTGTTGGCAATTTAGCAGATGACTTATTGCCTGACTGAACAGGAGAGAATGTTCAGTGCTGTAGAGGAAAGTACAGATATGGATATGCAAGAGGGAAAGATTGAGATGAGGCAGAGGGGTACAGCTGTGGGCTGAGAGAATCAAGTCAGCTGGGAAGAGGCAAGCAGGTTCAAGCAGTGCATACCTTGGTCAACATATGATGTTAGATTGTTAGTTAAGAGTGTGGGTGGTTCTGTGCACCCTGCTTGGGTGGTGGACCTACTCAGTTTGCTAATAGATCTATATGGAAACACGGCACCATAAATGGTCTTTATGTTCCTCCTAAACTTATGTATAGAAGCACAGGTGTATGTAAGGGCAGAGCATAATTTTTCAAAGATGTACCTCAGATTAATGGAGAATTTGTTTGAAGGTTGTAATTTGGCACAAGTAGTTGTCTGAGAACAGACACAAACTGTTAGGAGTGTCCAGGGGAGAAGACATGTTCAATGTTTTCTAAAGGGGTTTTGCCATTATAAAACTCTTTTGTGAATTAGGCCCTAAGAGTTTTAAGAGAAGAATAAAAGATGGCATAGTTTGGAAACTGGCAATGGAAATCCGACATCCATTGAGCGCCAATGAGACTGCATGAGGTGAACCATCAGTGAGCAGGTGCTTGTTAATATTTATGTATGTATTTGTTTATTTATTTATTTATTTACTTGTTTACTTATTTACTTATGTTTTCATTATAAAGTTCACAAAACGCAAAGACATTGATGTGTTGTTACAGAGACCAGTTAGATGCAGACAGATAACATTAACAGTTACATGCAGATCAATTAGCAGTTACATGCAGAACAGTTATGACCTTGTGTTGGCTCCATAATTAGGAGTACAGGCATGTTTTGAGAGCACTTCTGAAGACTCAGTAGGAATCTTCTGCCATCAATGCAGGTGGAATGGAGTTCCATTGTTTAGCTGCTAAGACAGGAAACTCGACCCTCCTGCTTATGCGTTTGAATTTGGGCTGGGAAAGATGGTGGAAATAGGGTGTTTTAGTGGGCCTAGAAGAGTGAACCCTGGAGATTTTCCGGGAGAGGTATGGGGGCAGACATGGAGATGCACCTTTGCATAATAGAAAGGGTTTTGAAGACAATCCATTCTTGAATCGGGAGCCAGTGCACAGCACTTTGTGCGCCTGATATGTGATCAGATTTTGGGATGCTGAGGGCTGCTCGAAGAGCATTGTTTTGTATTGTCTGCAGTTTTCAGAGGTTGTGCACAGAGTTACCGGCAAAGAGTACATTGCAGTAGTACAGCCTTGCGTCGATTAGTACATGTGCAATGGTTAGACAATGGTTAGACAACTATCCTTGGATAGGAAGGGTCTGGAGGCATTTATTTATCAGTTTAGTCATGTAAGATGCCAAGGAAGAGATGGCGTTCACTTGGTACGTCAGCAAGGGGGTGGCATCAAGGTAGACCCCCAGTGTTTACACCAAGGTGGAGAGTGGAATCTGGGTTCCATCAATGTTGACGGCTGCGTATTTGGGATCAAGCTTTTTTAGTACCGATCAGGCCCAACAAGAAGGATTTCTGTCTTATCATCATTAAGACACAGGGCGTACATTGCCATCCATGCTTGGATGTTCAAGTAAGACACGTTAAGTGTGTCAGCTTCTTTAGCATAACTTCAAAAGAGTGGTAGGAGAATGTATGTATCATTGGCATAGTTGGTGTATGCTATACCGATGGAGTCTAGAAGGTCAAAAAGTGACTTTGTAAAGATATTATAGAGAGTGGGATAGAGGCATGCTCCTTGGGGTACACCACAAGTGATTGGTGCTGGTGAAAAACTGGCATTCTCAGAGAACACTCTCATTGCTTTGCCCTCTAGGAAGGAGGCGATCCAGGTTGTGGCTTCAGGTGAGAAGAAAGCAAAAGTGGTGGCAATGTGGCATAGGATTCTGAGATCCACTCAATCAAAGGCTGCAGACAGATCTAACAGGAGAAGAAGGGCAGGTTTCCCTTCATCCATTATCTCATTGAGCTGGCTTTTAAGGTCCAGGAGAGCTGACTAGCTGGAATTTGAGTCAGATGACATAAACATCCTCTGAAAATAAGGAGAAAAGAAAGCTCACATGGTGATTTAAAGTCCCCCGGTCTCTTATCTGAATACATTATAACAGTTATGGGATGTTCAGTTATTTCTTTTAAAAAAAACGTTAAACTTGCCTGCTACTACCTTAACCTTGTAATTAGATGATGGACACCTTCTCTACAGTGGCCATACATTTTAAAAAGATCATCAATGGTTCAGCAACTAATAAAACAATACATGTTTGAGTTTGCACTTAAAAATGCTCTGTATCTCACTATATGTTATTATATGTTATTTTATGTTATGAATTATTGTATCAAACATATATTTGACACGACTGGTGACCTTTTACTGCTGAGGAAACCACAATATATTATAAACCAAGTAAATCTGTTTTATTGCATGGTAAAATCATCATATACGGCATTAAGAAAAATCCAGATAGAGGCAGCTTATTGGAAAAAAGGTGATGCTTTCAGGTATTTGTAAAAAGACATTAAGTCTTGCATGGTATTTCAGTCCAATGTGAGAGAGTACCAAAGCCTGGAAGATGGGACCAAAAGGTAGTGGCAGTTGTTTCAATAGCCATGCAGCCATGTATTGTATGTGCAAAAATAATAAGTTAGAGTTTATTGCCTAAGTCTTTCTAAGAGACATTTCGTCCCATGGCCATAGACCACTGGTGGTGCATTTTGGAGAGCTTTAGATTACATTATGAATTTGATCAACAGCCAATAAAGAGAGCACAAGACTCACTCTAGGGAGTAGTTTCTGAACAACATGTGTTTCTCAATCACGTTCCATGAAACATATGCCTGTCCTTGTTTATTTTGTCAAGAGCTGCTAATAATAAATGTTAGAAAGATTGCACCTAAACTTTTGATTCTATTGCCTTCATTTACCAATTTTAAAAATGTTTTGAAGGAAATACCATACCTGG
Source organism: Ambystoma mexicanum (assembly GCF_040938575.1). Lineage (NCBI taxonomy): Eukaryota > Metazoa > Chordata > Amphibia > Caudata > Ambystomatidae > Ambystoma > Ambystoma mexicanum. The sequence goes on from NC_090922.1 coordinate 1,135,080,708, forward strand.
TTCCAAAAATTGTTTACCAAAGAGCATTGAAAAAACCCATGTCTCAAATAACCTGTAGCTGAGTGACAAGACCAGCATAAGCAATGTTGGATTTAAAGAGTTTCTCAGGAGGCCCAATGTGTGAATTAATACAGGGTTTGGGTTAAATTCACACAGGCATCTAGTCCACATCATAGACCTCATTTTGTCTTCAAAATATATCCCATAATGTTCCTCCCAGTGCAATTCAGATTACCATTTAACATTGCCATATCTTCCTTATTTTCAAATTTTGTAGAAATTAGAAGCTTTAAAAATATCCTTTGATTCCATGAAGCATAATCTGATAGGATCAACAACCAACGTATAAATATAATGTTTGCTCATGGAATGTAAACATGCATTTATTGAGTTGAAACATTACATCAGGGGCGTTCTTGGTAAAAAAAAAATGTTTTTAAATTCTTTTGCAGTGAGGATATCACATTCTGTAATCATCTGATTCATAAAACTAATTTCTTTGTTAATGAAAGCTTTCCAGAAGATATGTCTATCATTTATAGTTATGTTTTTGTTACATCATATGAAAGGATATAATGCATTTGCAGGTTTATTGGTTTGATGGAAAAGAGGAAATGCCTCAACTAAGAAATGGTGAGATTTATTGTTTTGGATTTATTGTCATTAGATCCATTAAACATATAAATTGTGTCCTTAATATGAAATGGTAACACCAGATATTTTTCAACCGTCTTCCAACTAGGTCCATTTATCTGTTCATTAGGAAGAAACAATTTTTAGCTTACTTTAAACTAAAGGATCTCTGATGAATCTTAAAGTCTGCGAAACCTACACCAAGACACACGTATGAGTTTTTAAGCTTACTACATGCTATTTATTTCTTTTTCTTAAGACCCCTAGGTAATATAGTATAATATAGTATTTGATTGATAGACTTAAACAAGGAGGCTGGTAAAGGGATATAAAGCTTTTGTAGATAACATCATGTTACTGGTGTGAGCATCATTTTAATGGCCTCTAATCTTCCTCACCAAGATAGAAACAATAGGGTGCATGAAGCAACAAACTCATATAACTTTGATTGCAAATTTTGTAGATTTAGTTGAAACATTTCAGAAAATGAGGAAACTATTGAAATGCCCAAATATTTAATAGAAACTATACATTGTCTGGTACGTTAATGAATAAAATCTTGTTTTATACAGAAAGCTTCAAGTGGAAACATCTCAGATTTGTCTTTATTAAACTTATACCCAGAGAAATAGGAGAAAAAATCAATTGTATCTAGTAAATTACTGAGTGTTGTGCTCAAACTTTCTAAAATGATGAGCATGTCATCAGCATATGCAGCAAGTTTGATTTTGTATTTTCCACATTCAATACCTAAAATATCTTTATTTGCTCATAGTAGCTTCAATACGGGTTCACCTTGCCCTGTACCTCTCTGATGGAAAAAATTGGGGTAAATTGAGCATTATTATATATAAACACTTTGGATCAGAAAATAAAAGTTTAACGAATTGAATACAACCATTACTAATACCATGCCACCTCAAAGACTGAAATAGAAAATATCATTCAACTCGATCAAATGCTTTTTCAGAATCAAGTGCTACTGCCATGTAACTATTTGTTGGAAGATTTGTTCTATTTATGCAATGAAGCAAATTCATAAAAAATCTAGTATTAGCAGAGATAATTCTTCCCTTAACAAATCCTATTTTATCAGGTTTAATTAATTTATGAGCAAGGCACTCTATTCTATTAACTCAAATCTTTAAAACGTTTTACAATCTAAATTAATTAATTAAATTGGCCTATAGTTTTTGGGTAGTTCATTATCTTTATCATGCTTGGGGACATTTTGGCATTAGGGTAGAAGAAAAATGTGCAAGAAAACCCATAGGAACCCCATCAGGTTTTACCCTTCTTAAGGTCTTTAAAAGAATAGGCTCATTAAGACTATTTAAATCAGTATCCACTGGATGATTCATTTTTCTACTATCTAAGAAATTATTAAAAGCAATATTACAATGCAAGTGGTCTGGGGAGTATAATTATTGTAGAAATTGGAAATACATTCAGAAATTCTCCTAATCAGAGGATACTACAGCTCTTAATTCATTCTTGATAGGAAATATTCTAGATCTCTCCTTTTTAACTTTGAGATATGAGGCTAGAGCTTTACTTACCTTATTAGAGGTTTGATACATTTTGGAGTGGAATTTTAGTACAAAAGCACAAGCTTGCTCCAACAATTTTTTATTAACAGTAAGGTGAAGATTGAGGATCTGTCTAAGAAGAGTATCCGCTTTTGCATTGTATTTCTTCTCTAAATCTCGATGTTGGTTGTAAAAAATGTAAAGAATGTCCAGGTCTTTTTTAACCTCCTTCTTTTTCTTAGCTACATATGAAATAATATGTCCCTGCAAGGCAGCTTAATAGTATTCCAATTGTTGAGCAGAGAAGTATCATTATCTTTATTAATTTGAGAGAAGAACTTGTGAAAATCAAGATAAGACTTTCCAAAATAATTGTCCTTCATTATGAGTTATATCTCCATACTCGTTCCACTTCTCAAGCTTTCCATTTTCAAATGTGAAGGGATGATCTTAAATTACCAGACATTCTATGGTGCGATAAATGTTTGCAGCTATTATAGATTTGGCAATGCATATGTACTCAATACAAGATAGTGAATTATGAGGAAGGTAATGAAAGGTGAAATCCAGTTTTTAGGGTGAGAAAATCTCCATAAGTAAACAACATCAATTTCTGACAAACCTCCAGTGAATTCAGTATGTGACTTGCTTTTTTTAAATTGACAGGAAGACCTTCTGTCTAAAAATGAATCTATGTTGTTATCAAAGTCCCCACATAGCACCAAATTGGGGAGGTCTGACTATAATACATTTTGTTTCAGATCAATCCAAAAGTTATGATTGGGGTAGTGTGTCCATACATATTACGAATAGAAAATATTTGAGAATCAATTGATAGTTTAGCTAAAATCCGCCTACCTTTAGTGTCTGTATCTTTATGTAGGATTCGATAGCTAACACCCTTTTTAATTAATATTGCTGCATGATTATGTTTTTTTTTTTAATTTCTTTTATTGATTTTATGCAAACCAAACAACAAAAACCAAACAAGCAGCATAATCATAACAGTTCCATTACACATCAAGTTGTCTTAATCACTGCTCCCACTATCCCTCCCTCCCCCCGTGAGACTATTTGTCACTCTCATTCAATGTTTGGCACTTATGGCCGGGTTTCGTTCTCTTCGGAGTCTGTTGGATCTGATATTACTCCAAACAATTCTGCTATTAGCGTTTTCCAAGCCAACAGGGTGCCCACCTCCCCTTCATCAGCCCGGCTACTCGCTTCTTGCCATGCCACCGTTTCAGCCTCCGCCCATTTCTGCAAGTCCTTCCACCAAACATCCACCTTGGGTTTGTGGCATTTCTTCCACCCCATGGTGATCCTACGTTTCGCCAGCACGTGCGCCAGATTTCTCAGTTTCTCAATATGCCTGAGTTTCCGGGGCTTAGGAAACCTGCCCAACAAGCAGGCCCAGGCCGTGTCTGTGACAAGAGTAACCCCTTTATCAGCCAGTTTCTGCGCCACTTCTCCCCAAAAACACCTAATGATCGGGCACGACCAGAACATGTGTGTCATGTCAGCGTTCTCCAGGTTACATTTAGGACACACTTGTATTCCAGCGTTTCGGAACTTAGATATCCTCAAGAGGGTCATGTATGCCCTATGCGTTACATACAGCTGTATTTGTTTTAATCTGGCATTCCTAGACACTTTTTTGTGGTAGCCGAGGGCACGCTCCCACACCCCATCCTCCATCGGGGCCCCCACTTCCGCCTCCCAGTCCAGTCTCAGATGTGTCAAATCTCGAGTCTCGAGATCTCATGACCTCCTTCGCATATATCGTATATTGCTCCCAAAACTGCATCTGGTTCTTCTATCAAAACTGTCTCTGGCCAGGTGTTCTTAATCATCCGTACCAACCTAATGTACGTGACATATTGACCCGTGTGTAACCCCGCCTCTTCGCTGAGTTCTATGAATTCCTTAATGGATCCCTCTTGCCAAACATCGCCTAGCGTTGCCAGCCCCACCGATTCCCAGTAGGTCCTAACAATCACCCTCAACTGATTATCCCCTCCTGCCAAAGCAACCAGCGGTACCTGCGGGAGGCACGGGCATGGGACTTCCATCAAACGACAAGCCCTACGCCAAACTTTCCATCCAAGCCTCAACATCGCAGCACGCCCCTTCATTTCAGTATCAGACAGCCAAATCATTTCTTTCAAATAAAACGGGGCGCAGTCCTGTCCAAGCACCCTGTGCTCAGGGGTCACTTCATCAGAAAGCCACTTAGCTACATATTGTAACTGTCCCGCCAAATAATAAACCTCAAAATGAGGCAGTCTGATACCTCCTTTTTCATAAAAGTTCTGCAATTTCCAAAACGCCACTCTGTGTCGGGTACCGTGCCACAGAAAATCCCTACACATGCTGTTCAATTTACTAAAAAACTTCTTGGGTATTATGTATGGGATATTACTAAAGTAATGCAGGAGTCTCGGCAGAACTACCATCTTAAGCATAGCACCCCGCCCCATCATCGCCAAGGGCAATCTTGCCCAGAACTGCAGGCTGTTCCTAATTTTCTCGACGGCTACTTCCGTATTATGTCTGTGTTCTTCTTCCACCGTGTGATATAAATATACGCCTAAGTAACGAAAAGAGCTAGTTGCCCATGGTACCTGTAGCACCGGTAGTCTATCTACAGGGGTCCCCTTATAGCTACCCAGCGGGAATATGACAGACTTTTGGGGGTTCACCGATATGCCTGACAACTCTGCATACCTTTCCATCACCTCAAGTATGTATAAGAGATTTTCTTCCGGGTATTGCAAGTACAGCAACAAATCATCTGCGTACAAGGATATCAAGTGTCGTTCCCCTCCTACCTCAATGCCTATCGCATCATACTGTGCCCTAAGGCATATCGCCAGAGGTTCCAGGGCTAAGATGTAAAGCATCGGAGACCAGGGGCACCCTTGTCTGCTGCCTCTACCAAGTTGCCATCTCGCGGATATCACCGCTCCAGTACGGACCCTGGCAAGCGGCTCACTGTACAACATTTTAGCCCATCTGATATAGCCTGGCCCCATACCATACCCTTCCAAAGCAGCCAATAGCCACGACCACTTGACCGAATCAAAAGCTTTAACTGCATCTAGAGACACTATCGCCATCTCACCCTCGTTATTACTACCCCATTCGACCACCCAATGGAGTCCCCTATGGTTGTGTGTTATGTTCCTGTTCAGGACATAACCCGTTTGATCAGGATGTATGAGTCTACCAATCTCTTTCTGCAGTCGATTTGCTAGGACAGCCGTGAGAATCTTGCTGTCCTGATTTAGCATTGACAAGGCCTGTAGGAACCACATCTATGCTCCGGCTTATTGGGCTAGGGCAGCGGTATTATAATCGCCTCTCTGAGTGACTCAGGCAACCGTCCTATCTCAAACGCTTCATTAAGCATGTCCAGCATTGGGGGGGAGGATTTCCTCTCTATATACTTTATAGAATTCGCTGGGGAACCCATTTGCTCCCGGGGTTTTACAGGTAGGCAACTGCTTCACAACCTCCTCTAACTCCTCCAACGTGATTGGCTCATCTAACTCCTCCCTCTCCTCTTCACTTATCTTGGGCAGCCCTATGTCTTCTAACGTCTCGATTATCCTTCGTTGGTCACCCATCTCATCATCTCCATACAGCACTCTGTAATATTGCACAAATTCATTGTTAACCCCCTCTTGCGTGGCCACTTCCTCCCCGTCCTCCCTAATAATGGTCCTAATCGGAGGCCTAGGGATCTCGCTTTTGTATAGCCAGGCCAAAAGGCGGCCTGTCTTATCTCCCCTCGTGTGCTGCCGCTCAACATATTTCCTATAATTGAGATTGCAGAGTCTTTCCCAGTGCCCTGCACATTGTTGCTGTAGTTGGAGTACCAGCTCCGTGTCTACGTCACCGCTCTTCAATGCTGTTTCTAGCTCGGTTTCCGTCCTCTGCAAGTCAGCCAAGACCCCACCCTGTAACCCTCTTGACTTAGCAATGGCCGCCCCCCGCATTGCCGCATCATTATGTTTACCATCTGCTTGACTAGCCAATATATTACCCACCCAAAACCTTTTAAATTTCATGACTTCTTGTAATGATAAATTAGTCTCTTGAAACCAAGCAATAGTTGCTTTAAATCTATTAATGTGGGACAGAACCTTTTGTCTTTTTATTGGTGTGTTAAAACGCTTAACATTCCATGTCATGCACCTTAAGGTCATAGTGTAAGAAAAAAAAAGAGAGATAATGTTGTCAATGAATGCAAACTTCAAATCCTGTCCCAAATCAGAAAAAGCAGAGAGAAAAAACAAAAAAAGGGAAAGGGAGAAAAAACATTGCAAAACCTGACACATGGTGTTGATATTCAAAAACCTCAGGAGTTACAACATTCAAGAAATTCCCACCCAACACCTACAAGAAAGTAGAATATAACAACGATAAAAAGCATGAACGTCAAAGTTGCATTGTTATGTACCAAAAAGGGGGATGGGGCATCCCATAAAAGGATGAAACAGCAGATGTCACCAGCACTTGTCCGCTCCTTATAGTTATTGAATAAACATTTCCAGAGGGGATCTTCATTCCAAACACTTTCCATATCAGAATGGATCAGATAGTAGAAAAACATTATACATGACTGGTATTTCCTGTGTCCATTGCCTCCATGTTTTGTAGTCTTATGAAACACTTAAGGTCAGCTGTATCATCAAAGGAAGATGTTTTGCCATTGATGGTAACTTTAAAAGTGGACGGATAAACCAGGCATTATCTTGTATTTAATTGTTTTTGCGCTGGACGACAAGGGAACAATTTGGTCCTCTGTTCGGCTGTGGCCTTACACACATCTTGCAAAATAAAAATGCTGTGACCATTCCATACCAATGGATAAATTCTATTTGTCTTGTACATACTCAGCGGAAGTTATGTATACTCAAGAAGCGGAAACATAATTGTTTTTGGTTCAGTTCTTTTGTATGACTCTGATTGTTTAAACCCCACTCTGTTTGCCCTTTGTATAGTAAGGGCAGTGGAAAAATGTAGATTAAGAATACTAGGTAGGGTTTTCTTGTGAAAGAGCAGCATCATCACCTTCGACTCCCTCTGGAAAACCAAAAATGGAGAGATTATTTCTACAATTTCTATTTTTCAAATACTCATTTTGCTTCTGGAAGACGAGCATAGAATCTTCTAAATGAGCAACTCAAGAAGCAACATCTTCAGCTTTCTACTTTCTCAAATCTATTTTCAGAATTCATCCATTGATTATTCAATTGCTGGAGCTTTCTATTTGTGATATGCAGAAGGGGTGTAAGTGCCCGTAATTCTGCCAAAATTGTCTCCATATTAGATTCCATCAAGGCCTGGGCTGGGTGGGATTCACTTTTAGGCCTTTTGAGATTAGCAGCCACCGGAGCTAAAGATTCCTTATTTCATGAACTTTTTCCTGGACCTTTTTGAAAGACCCTCATAAGATTGGCTCAGTTAAGCAGAAAATCTCTATTTAGGCAATAATCAATTTCCACCTACACTCCTGCCCAGTCACATATGATGGTCACCAACAATGTATTCATTCTTGCTGAGTAGCTGTGGAGGTATGTGATCCCCTCAGTTCTGCTAATACTCCTCAGAAACACTGCACACAGCACAAATATTGATTGCAGGAATAACCATACCAGACATGGCGTTTCACAAATATATCCTTATTAATTTGCCACGAGTAAATAAAATGCATCCACAAATTGGGCAGACATTTTCCTGCAGTCATCAAATATTATTTAAATGATTAAATGCAGTAGAAAAGGTAACCTAATTCAAATACAATTCTTCCTGTAAAATCGTTTATTTGAGCAACTGAAAAACTAAAATCATGCACCATATTGAATTATGGTAATATTTACTTCTTCATTTGATGTGCACCCCTAGTAGAAAAGTACCATAAAATGTGTTAAAGTTACTTCAGGATCTCATTCATACAAGAGAGCTGGTGTTGTGGTAAAACTATGTCCCCAGAGCCAGGACCGTGCCCAATGTGAAACACGAACCAACGTTGCTGACAGGAATCAAATAGTCAGCTGAAGGGAAATACTCTTGTATCGGGCCTCACGCTGCTTTATCATAGATAGGAGGCAGCTAGAAGCAGATCTGTCACAGATGAGGATGTTCTGGCACTCAGGTAAGGAATTTTACTTTAATTTAGAAAATAAATGCCCTCCAGAAAACATAGTAAATAAAAATATAGTGTGAGGGCAGAATCAGCCTGCTGTCCAGAACAGTGCCTGATCGCACCCAAGTTGTCAGGAAGAGATATAGCAACAGAGGGGGTGCCAAATTTTGGCCAGAATCTAGACTCTACCAGCTCTAGTAAGCCATTTTATTCCACAAATTCCTGCAATTGGATCCCTGTCATGTAGTATTTTTTCCGATGTTGGTGGACAGTTAATAGGCCTTATGTTGGAAATTTCAGGTGGAGATATTCATACATTGTTCAGTAACATGGTTGCATAAGCTACTTAATTCCAGTTGGGACGACGACTTTTATTTGGACAGTGTTAACTGTGGGTGTAGGTAGATCCTGCAATGATTCCTTTTAGGAATTCTAGGCACACATTCTTGCCCTAAGTATTTAAGGGGTTAAGAAACCTTTGATTGTATTTGTTCAGACTGAGAATCTAGCTAGTTTCTTAAATATGAACATGGACAAACAGATACTGGAGACTATGAATATTTAATAGTTTTCACCAGTGCAGCAAATCAATCTGCTGAAAGAAGTTGGAATGATGGTAGGGTCTGCCGTTTCTGCAGTGCGTAATCCAAGTGAATATCCACATCATAGTTCTGGTTAGACAGGCATCTGCTCTCTAATATTTGTATGAACCTTGATGATTATTTGCTCAATGTGCGTTATTAAACAATAGCCAAACAGTAAAATATTTTCTAACGACTTATGACTTTTGAAGTTTATTCATTAATCAATATACTCATGTGTCTGAATTGTTTAATTGAATTGTGCATTACTAATTGAATCATTGTGTTGCCTTCATCATCATGATTTTAAAGATTCTGCTTATTTTAATAAGCCATACCATATCAGCATCACAGTACATGGGCTGCAGGTTCAGTTAGATCATTTTTGCTACACTAACTGGATTGCATATATACAAATTCTAGATCAATCAGATTGTTACACCCATCTATTCTTCATCCTCATTCATTGGGCGTTGACTCACAAATCAAAATGTTTGAAAGAGATTCAACAAAGCCTGAGATGTATAGTGTGTCCAGAACTGAGAGGGTGTAATATTGTAATACTTTAAAAACTGTTCTCCCAGATTGAGAAGATTGTCCTTCTGTGTATTCATATCATATAAGGGAATTTCGTAAACTCGTTCTCAGCAAAGTGTCTGGAAAATCCTCTTTGGTATTCTCAGATCTTGAATATTTGCTATTAGATGTATTACTGGCATAACATCTAGGTAGTCAACTTTGATTTGAATGTCGCCTAACAATACCAAATGTGTATATTTCAAGTGGAGTTTAGCCATTACATCTGCAGTATTTATTTTTTAAGCAGGGGATATGTTTAATTTCAATCTATTGGGATAGCCTAACCACCATTCCACCTCTGTGACCCATGACAGATTGCCATTCTACACCAGGGGAGTCAGATAGGGAGACAACCTTCCCTCCTCCATGACTCAATCAGCAAAAGGTGACCTTATCTGATAGATAATTCATAGGCCTATGTTTGATCATCTCCATTCAATAATTAGAGCAAAAGTCTTCTGGTAGTTTGTCATGCATGGTAAGGTTTTGTGACCTTCCCGTTTTTGCTTGTTTAAGTAGTTTGACTTTGCCCAATTATATTTACCAGGTGTAGTGGATTAGAATTAATTCTCATTGATTCTTGTTTGTTTGGGAGGCCATCCTTCTGGCTCGAGCCAACAAGCCACAGGTAACCCCCAGAGACCCTGAACGAGCCAACAGGCCAGACATCCTAAGCCCAACAGGGCTCCAGTCTATTGCCAGACAGCAGTTACAGAATTTGGCCTGCCACCCAAACCCAACAAGTGTTAATGAGAATGAATCCCGATCTACCAAATGGGTAACCAAAAATGTACTACTATAGCCTTGATAAGGACCTGGATGGGTCGAAACACCACTTACATTATTTGGAAAACCAAATTCTGCATTCTTTTCATTGCAAGTTATCTGGGTTCAACTACCCATTAGCCAATACACAAGGTGGAGGCAACACCTTCCCACAACCCTGTCACCTTGCTGGAGATCTACAACTCTCTCCTATCTAGTATGCAAGAATTATCCCAGTGTTGCACAAGTTGATTCAGCATCTAGTGCTCAACCTTTCAGCTACCAACAATTATATTTAGTTACTGCTTTGTTGAAAAGATGTCAGGGCAGGCTTAAATTCTTATGCACTCCCCCTGCCCCCCGATCTCTAAGGGACAAATGTGACTCCCTAAGATGAATGGATCCTTTAGTAATAGAATGTGTATTGCTATGTCCATCCTGAGTGATTATGGATGCAGATGGGAATATCTTTGGTTCAGCACCACAGCATCCACTGTGTGAACTTGTCATCTGGGTTTAAATGCAGAGTACAAGCTAGTCATCCTAAAAATATATAGCAAAGAATTTGCATTATAAAGTGTCATGCAAAAAAAGAGGAGCAATTACTACTATTAAACTATATCTGACTACGCTGCGCCCAGCTACCTGAGGGTTTGTTGAGCATTATCAAATAAATAAACAAACAACAAACAAACAAGCATGTTTTAAGGGCAGCTCTTGCTGTATTCGTTTGAAGGGGTGTTTGGTTTAGTTAAAACATCTAGAGTGTGAGGCCACCATGGCAGATGAGAAAAAAGTTGTGAACCCAGGGCATAGCAAAAAACCTGCCTAAGTGGTCAAAGTTGCAATTCGCTTACCTATGAAAAGTTTCAAGTAATATTCTTTCAGTATTTTAGCCCTTTCTGCTCACAGTCCATTTCACTGTTGAAGTTAAAAGTATATTACATTATTTCATCAGTTATTTGACAAGCTTCTTTAATGTGACTATGGCCTTTTGCAGTTGGCTCTATAAATACAAATACTGATCATATGAATTTTGCATGCAGAAAGGCTCATCCATTTCGTCCATTGTACATGGAAAGAAGCACACTGCGATATTTTCTAGTCGAATGTCAAATTTCCAATTTCTTGTGCTCAATATCCTTATCAATTTTTGTATTTTCCATTGTTAAGCGTTATTACATCAGTTATGTTATGCTAAAGTTTCTTATAATGTGCACTGTTGCCACTTGTGTGGTCTCTTGGCACTGTGGCAGATCTGTAAAGGAGAGGGGGGGGTTAAGTTAGTAGGACTTAGAAGGGAAAAAAGAGCAAGAGGGTTGTGATGTGCTGTTGGCAGCTTCAGTTCAGTGACTCTGGTCATGAGTGTGGGTGTGTTTTTCAGTTGTCAGCCACAACATGGTGTTGGGCGAGGCTATGTGTGGTTTGTTTCATTGTTGTGGTGTTATGAAGTGTGTGTGGTTCGTTCTGCTGTAGAGGTAGGGTTGTTTTTAGTTCAGAGTTTGAGAAGTTGTATGCAGAGCCGTGAGGTTTTAGCAGGGATAGTTAGTGGCAGTACCTTTCCTACTTGCACTGTTCTGACTAACTAGCTCACTGACACAAATGAGCTGAAAGCAAGATATTGCTCCTTAACACAGGTGGGCTAAATGAAAGATTTAGCTCAGTAATACAAATGGGCTTAAAGTGACATAGTGCTCCTTAACACAGATGGGCTAAATGCAAGAGTTCGCTCCCTGACACAAATTGACTAAATGGAGAAACACCTACATTTCAGATGAAGCAGTAAATCGAGATGCACCTACACTTGAGCAGTGGAAGAAACACCTAAACTTGAGACACAGCAATACGTGGAATACACCCACATTTGCAACACTGCAGTAAATGGAGAAACGCCTACATTTGAGACACAGCAGCAAATGGAGGAACTCCTAAATTAGAGACTCAATAGTAAATGGAGAAAGAAAGAAAGTGAGCAAAGGTATAACCGCTTGTGAGTGTGCTCAGGCCCCAATACCTAGAATGTGGCATGCTGCATCCCCACTAGAATGAGGTTCTACCCTAGACCTCATGTGTTATGTAAGAGTTGGTTGGTTGTACCGTTGATTCGCGCTTAGCCTGCAGATAATAACTAGTGATTTGCACTGAGAATCAATACTTATTATCTGCAGGCTACGCACAAATCACTGGTTCAACCAACCAACTCTTAGTAAAAGAGAAACACCTATGTTTGAGGCACTTGCGCAGTGAGAGGAAAACCTATGTTTGAGACAGCAGCGGATGGAGAACTACTAACTAGCCAAATAACATGGGTGTGCTATGTTATGTAAGGTAATAAGACTTGTAGGGCTTTAGTGGAATACAGTAACTGCTGTACTCCCCACCCTGCCCACACTGAGCTTACCAGTTGCTGTTGGTTGACGGCGGCATGCTTCCCAGGCAAACACAGGCAAATATGGACTGGAGTTGCTTTGTTCGGGAACTGCCCTTGGCCCGGTGATTCAAATCAGGAAGTAGCAGTGGCTGGTGCTGGTAAAAACAATACAAATGTAGGTTAAAACCACATAAGTTAATGAAAGGTTGGGAAAAAACAACATTACCAATTGACAGCTTCATTATAATGCTGAGGCCATGCAGTAATGCGACAGTCGAACACGAGCGCATCTTCAATATTGAACTGTTTCACACCCATTCTGATTCAGCCATGCATAGGACAGACATGAATAAAAACGTCACTCTGTGTGCTGAAAGTTAGAGGAACCCAAAACAGCCTTGTTTTTCATGCATTTCAAAGCACAGATGCATTGACAAAGATGGTGGCAGTCATTGCCCATTGATTGTATTTGACTGCACCTGGCACATTGTAAAAATTAAGCTGCTCCTCGGGGACAAGACTTCTGATCACTATGAGTCAGCAACGGATTCCCTGTATTGTGCATGAACCCCAATCTGGGAACCATAATTAGGAATCCCTGCACAGGGTTCTTGCACTGAAAGAAATCTCCTGTAGCTTCATCATAATTTGGCAAATGTGGAAGAGGACACCCGAAATATCTTCTGATCGTTTCTCTCATGTGTGGCCTTGAGTATTATAAAGCTCCTAAATACATCAAAAATCAAGGACACATAGTGAATCAGTCATATGCATAACCAGATTCTGAGAACCAGAATCAACCTCCTCATATGAAATGAAAGATCAATAGGATCCAGGATGGCACCGCCCAATTCACTCACCCAAAGAAAGGTTATCATTTATTTACTTGTGTCCTTGACATGAATGTCCCCTCAATGTACTGTGATTTACGTGTTACCTTAGAGTAAATCATTCATTTTATTTCACATCCACTGATGACAAAAATGATCACATACGTTTTTTTTCTGGTAAAATATCAGATTTTTCACATGTAAGCCTCACTTTTTTATGGTGTATTGTTATATCACAGGCAGATTTCTGTACAGTGCACATCCTGCGAGTAGATGAGATTACCACCAGTTGGTATGTGTGTGTTCCGAAAACAGCATCTTCACTAAATCATTCCCTGTGAAAACCACCTGGACTGATGCAAAACAGCATAGTTGGTGAATTTCATGCGGCAGAAAAGCACACCGAGCTATAGGCATCATAGCAGAACAGTGAGACAAATGTGTAACACATTATAGGAAACTCTTAAATGAAGTTAAACTCCGGATTGTGAATTTGCATTCTACTGCTGTTAAGAAAAATGTTGGCCATTAAATTGTATGATGGACATTTCATGAACATTCTTGTTATTCTTAATAGAGATTTCATAATATATAAATATGTGTATGGTGTGTAGTTTGATCATTGTTCATTCCATAAATTAGCCTCTTTTGACAAGCTATCATGCTGTACCTGTGCTATATTTCCAACTCAACAGGATTGAAGTCCCTCTTAATTTTCACACAAAACATACAAAAACAAACGTCGTAATTGAAATATGCAAACGTGTATGTTTTTTCTACACCATTGTGTTGCTTTTTTAATATGGGTTCAGATAATATGCATGGGATTTTGCTTTTGGGTAAGTGGAAGAAACACAGCACATTATTTTTAAACCACTTTGTGTTCAATTTTCTCACAATGCAAGTTATCAACAACAACTTTACTTATCCCAAGCCCACCACTCTAACCCTCCTGAAAACCCTCAACAGCAGGTGCACGTACACATACAAACGTTTTATGAAATAAAAATAAATACAAGGTAAAAACAGGACATACATGGTTGTGCATATTGGGTATCTTCGCAATGTTTATGATAGGAAAGTCATGCCAGGGGGTCAACATGTGAAGAACATTAATAGCAATCCCGCTTTACATTGCGATTTTCCAATCACTCCAGTTCATCTAGGATTCTTCATTGTGAGACAAGGTCATCGCTATTGAGGATGTACGACCGTAAAGGAGCCCAGTAATCAACCGGTCTAACTCTGGTTGGGAGAGAGGAAAAGTACAAGGTCTCTCAGCATTCGTGCAGATTTTCATTGTATACATCCATTCTTTCTCCGAAGGAGGGCATGTTTTAGCTATTAGGGCTCTGGCCATAGCAGAGGCCATGGGTAAAGGTGTCCTATCCGCTTTAGTATGGACATCACAATATGCCAGTAGCCAAGACAAAGGGGTGTGCCGTGGACAGTTAGGTACCATTCTGACCATTGCCTCACACACACCCTCCCAAAAGGATTGTATATGAATACAATTCCACACGATGTGCATGTAGTTAGCTGAGTCAACATTACACTGTTGGCAGGAACATGTTGTCTCAGGGTAGTCATTTTAAAGTTGTGCAGGGGAGTGATAGGTCTGATGCAGGAATTTAAACTGTAGTAGGCAGAACCTAGAGTTCAGGGATATCTTCTGGGTCATCCTACAAATTACCTGCCATTGTGACTCTCAAAGGGGCATGTGCAGAGACCTCTCCCACCTGGCATTAAATAACTCTCAAAGAGCAGCAAAGGGATTTAATACGTTTATATATGGCTGATATCACAGGGATTGGATGAGAGCCAACGGAAACTCATCCCACATCCATCAGAGAGTCTCTCATAACTGGAAAATGGATGAACTTGCTATCCTGTACCACATCCCCCAAGAAATGAGCGTCCAATTTCAATGTTCATCTGGCCATGCAAGGGCTCTCTTCAGTTTAATATGTGGTAGTTCTGTGGAGGAGTGCCACCACCAAATGGCATACTGTATCTGAGAGGCGAGAAAGTACATAAATAAGTGTGTATAGTTCTGGTCCCCCGCCTCATATGGTGATCCTCGCCGGTCCTCCTGGCCATACCCGCTTTGACAAGAATGACCGAGCACACTTCCAGAAGGCGAGATCAGTGGAACATTGTTATCAATATATAGCATCTTGGGGATCACAATCGTCTTGGCCAAAGAGAGCTCTTCTGCCTGGGACAGTGGGAGACAGATCCAAATGCCAACCTTGTGCTCCATCTGCTTAGGGTGGCCAGGCAGTTATATTCAAAGAGCTTAGATGGAGAGGTAGACACCATAATACCCAGATACCTCATTCCCTTGGGACACCAGCAAATATCTATTCCAATATCTGTTGGAATCACCGTTGAGGTAAGGGGTAACATCCTGTTTTTAGTCTAGTTGATTCGTAACCCCGAGAACCCACCAAATAATGATATTTCCTGCACTAATGGCTGCACGTTTTGTCTGGGGTTTTTGACATACAGAAGCATGTCATCTGCATTGAGGGAAATGGTTGAGATATGTGAGTATACCTTAACCCCCCCTATGAGAGTGAAATTTCCTTACAGTGCTTTCCAGAGGTTGAACCGTTAGGGCAAAAAGGATATGGGGAA
Organism: Ambystoma mexicanum; assembly: GCF_040938575.1. Classification (NCBI taxonomy): domain Eukaryota; kingdom Metazoa; phylum Chordata; class Amphibia; order Caudata; family Ambystomatidae; genus Ambystoma; species Ambystoma mexicanum. Next base: position 1,135,096,790 of record NC_090922.1, read on the forward strand.
AAGGGACACCCCAGGCTCATACCTCTGGAAGGAAAAATAATGTCTGAGGTCATCTGGTTTGTCAATATCATGGCCTGTGGGGTGGTGTACAGCTACCACATCATTGAATATAGGGGAGTCCAAGACCAGTCCTGCATAAGAGTTTGAAGTGAAAACGCCATTCGCCTGAATCAAAGGCCTTTTCAGCTTCGAGGGCCGCCACTGCAATGGGAACCTCATCTTTGATATTATGCATCAGGGAAAATAACTGTCTTAAATTGTTTTGCGTGGACTTATCAGGGATGAACCCAGCTTGGTCAGGGAGTACAAAGGTATTCACATAAGGGAGAAGTCTATCGGCCAGTAATTTAGCATGAATGTTATTATACATATTGATCAATGAAACAGGCCTATATATAAAGCACAGGTTTTGGTATCTTGATTAGGTTTTAACAGGAGTATAACTATTGCCATCCTGGTGGATTCATGGAGAAGGCCTGTGGACATGGAGAATTGATGGAAACTACAAAGGTGTGGGGCAAGAATGTTGGCATATTCTTTGTAAAATTCTATGGAAATACCGTCTTGGCCGGGCTCTTTGCCGCTAGGGAGCTCTCGGATGACCTTACAAATCTCCTCCTCTGAGGGGGCAAATGATCGGCCTCTGCGGGTTCCACTCACCACAGGGCAACCTGGTCAAGGTACAATTTGATTTCCTCCGAGGATACCGCCAACTGGGAGGAGTATAGTCCATTATAATAGTCACAGAATACTTTATTTATATCATTGGAATCACGTACTGGATTCCCGTTTGGGTCATCCATCTACAATATCCCTCCCTGACTCCTGTCCTCTGGATCGCCCAATTGAGGGTACGGCTGGGTCTATCACCATCCGCCTATTTTGCCACTAGAACCGGATCACCCATATATTTGTCTTGTCTATTCATCATTTCTAAGTGATCAAGTCATTTTCCAGCCAATAACTTCTCAACCAGCGGGTCCCCAGCTAGTGTCTGTTTTTGTTCCATTTCTTTAATTTCCTTTTCCAGCATTGTGGGTTTTAAGGATTTAAGGACACCACTCTCCCTTGCGATAAAACAACCCCTTATGACCACCTTAAAGGCCTACCAGATTGTTCTATAGTCCGGGACAGAATCTTCATTGGTTTGAAAGTATTCCTGAATATCCCCCTGGATCCCTTTCCAGAACACAGCATCATCAAGGGCACAAGGGATAAAACACCATTCCGGGGTTAGGTACCCCATTAGGACTAGAAATGGCAACCAAGACCGGGGAGTGATCGGAAAGCGTCATTGGTAACATTCTGGTGAGTTGTGTCGCACCAACCAAGGAAATTGTTAGCATAATATAATCTATAATGGAGGCGCAACCAAAGACATTCACATGCAAGAAAGGTATAACTCCACACTGCATCACATATGTTTATCATGCAAATGAACTTTCAATGACTGATGTACATATATTGCGACTCCTCTAGATTGCGATAAGTAGGAAAACCCATATCTATGTACCCCTCGAGCCCATTCAAATGGAAGCATTGCATCCTTAGGAAGGTGCGTCTCTTGAAAGCACAGCACATCTCTTGCAAGCACAGCACATTAACATTATGTAGCTTTGCTTGGTTAGTCACCAGTCGCAGTTCCTTACCATTTGTGACCCCTAATGTTCCAGAACATTATATTTAGGCTTTCCTGTTTTCAGTGAAATCCGATAAACACTGGAAAAACACCCAGGAAGAAAAAGTGTCTCCTAGGTTTAAACTGAAAAACACAGTTTTCCCTTTCCCAATGGTGCCTTAGTAGGAGCAGGGATGGGATGAAATTTGGAGTTGAAGTGGTGGCTGTAGAGGAGGCTTAGCAGACAATAGGTCAAGGGCCCTACTCCACCCATGTATGCTTGTTTGCTTTCTCCCATTGCTTTCCCTTATGTCCCCTGACCTTATTCAAAAACACTGTACATTCAATGTTACATCCTTTTCTTTGTAAAAAAAAGAAATGTATTTATATGTGGTCAGAGCTATTTTGAGGAATTGTAGACAAATTGCAGCCATTTTTATGGTTGCTGATTCACGTCTTAAAATTGCCTAAAATTCCTCAAGATATCCCTTGACCACTGACAAATATTTGTAATTGCAAAAAATGGATTAACATGGAATTTTCAGTGTCTTGGTTTGTGGTCAGAGACCCTCGGTGTATATGTATCTGTCTGGAGGAGAGCTGAACAGTGTCAGCTGCCAGTCAGCTTTAAAAGGAAAGCTGTGTGAGGCTTCCATGTATGAGGAGTGTGTGAGGCCACAGTGTCATGGTCACCTCCCAATCTCATGTGGCTCTCTAGAGCACCCACACCCAGCAGCCGATAAGAATCTTCAGGCCCCTTAATGGCTGCTTAGCAGTTTCTTTCTTCAGGGAGAGTTTGTAAATTAGGAGTGATTTATAAATGATGGCTCATTTAAGGGATACATGGGGGTGGACAGCATGACTTGAAGGCAGACGTAACCCCTTGTTTTTTTTTGAGGTTGGCAACATTGCTCACGTATTTGGCTACCAGGATTTTACCCAGGTTGTCATGTTTTCCATAATTTATATTGGAACATTTCCTCTCTCAGGTTATTTTTCTGGTGTTCATTACTTTTTTAAAAGTCCAATGCTCTTTTTGTCTTGCACACTTCCTTCTAAGGGGAAGGTCAATTGAACTACATTTGTATATTTCACATTAAGATATGTTCACTTAATGTGCGTATATTCATGGGTGCCAGCTTTTGATTTTTGCTATGGGGACAAAGGTTCCCACAGAGAGTGAAGCAAGAGAGCCGTGCTCTCTTTTTACAACACTTTTTACAGCACATGATGCAGCAGGAATAGGAAAAAAGCCATATGATTTACAGGAAGGTATAAACATATAACATTTTAGCAACACTCACCTAACCTGCTGTGGTGCCTTTGACAAATTCTGCTGTAGGATCCCCTGATATTCCCACACCAGGCAAACAGTTTTGTCCTTCTCACCCCCTCCAATTAAGCCTTAGGGGTTACATTAATGAGACTCCCTTCTCATTTTGTAGTGAGCAGCACTTGATAAACAATTATTATCTGCTTGGAGTTTATTTATATTTTGACAGCCAAAATAATCATTATCCTCCACCAAACCGAGTGCTCCCCGGAAAATCCTTTTATCATGCTATGCCTTATCTGCTAAAATTAGAAGTCTATACAATATGGAAAGTTTGTTTTCACAAATCAAAGTCTTCAACTGTGGCCTGTGTGGTGTCCTGGCTGGGCTGCTACATGGGTTGAGATTGGCCAATTCCATCTGATGCTGTGCTGCTTGCAGCCTTACCCATGCCTGACTGGACTGTCATCTGCTGCGCTGAAGGGAACCCTCCCTAGGCTGGTAAACTGCCCTGCATGGGCTTGGCTGGTGACCACCTGGACCTCTGGTGATATGTGAAGTCTTGAACCACCTGCTCCTATTGGGAGTGCCCGACTCACCTCTCCCGCTTTGGCACCCACTCCTTTTGTCTGCCTCTCCCATTAGACTTTCTATCTGCTGACCCCTTCACCAGTAGATTGCCATGCCCCCTGTGCTGCTCACCCACCACCAGAAACCTTTAACAGAAGTCCATCTAAATCATAGCTTTCTTCATCTGTCTGCAGCTGATAGCAGCTTTTCTTGGCCCCTCACTATGCTGTCTTTTACCTCTCTGCTTTACTAGTTCCTATCCTTCTCTCTTCTATACCAGGCTGCTTCTTCTTATCTAATGGACTTCTGTCCCTTTCTCCGCCCCCCTCCAACTGTCATCGGGGATTCTTTTTTTTTTGGATACAATATTTTATTATTTTATGGTTACAAACAAAACAGAAACACATTAACTCTTAATCAATACTTTCAAACACACAGGTATACACTACTTCTTGGTGCTTGGTTCTTCTTCACACATGCTGCGAAAAACTGTTACGCCTAATAAGTCTTTGGGCTCATCTCGTTCGCCTGGGGTAGTTATTTTTCAACAGTTCAGCAGGCTTTTGGCTCCTTTCTCCATGCCTTCAGTTGTCCTCCCATCTTTGCCATATTTTGGTCACTTTCTCTGGGCACCCCCTTGTGGTATACACTCTCGTTTCCATTGGCACACACATGTATACATCCATTACCCACTTCTCGTATTGAGGGGGTGAGGCCGAGCCCCACAGTTGAGCTAGACTCCTTTTCGCAAGGTCTGTGGATGTTGCAAAGATGAGTTTTTCAAATCGGGATAACTCTATATCTGCATCTATCCCCAGTATTAGAAGTTTGGGGTCCATTGGTATCTCCCGGCCAATCACTGTTGATAGTCTGTCGCAGCATTTCTGCCAAAATTCCTGTATTTGTGGGCATTCCCATAGGGTATGGAAGAAGGTCCCTCTCGTTTGGTGGCAAATTATGCAGTTGAGATCCGTCGCTCCACCCCATCGGTGCAAGGCCTCTCTGGGATAGTATATCCTATGCAGGATTTTTAGTTGGATCAATCTGATTCTAGCTGAGATTGCAGTCTCCCTGGGGTACATGATGGCTGTAGTCCAGTCCTCTGGTTGGATTGGGCCCACGTCCCTTTCCCATTTCTCTTTTAGCTCTGTGAGTTCCGTTGTGGCAAACAAATTGATTGCATTGTACATTGTAGAGGTTATTTTGTGGTCAATTCGGTCCACCACTATGTTCCTTTCGATCGGGTGCACTCTGGTACATTAGGAAAGTCTACCTCACTCGTGGCAAGTGCATGTCTCATTTGCCTGTAGTGAAAGTGTTCTATGGCGGGAAGATTATATTCGTCCCTTAGGGCTTGGAAAGTCTTTATTTCTCCGTTCCTTATCATGTCTTCCAGTCTTTCTATCCCAGCCTCTTCCCAGGCCGCCCATTTGGGGAGTTCTCTCAGTTCTGGAAGGTGCTTGTTGCGCCACAGGGGTTGTTTCAGTGCAACCTTCCCCTCCCATCCTAGGTATCTGTGTGCATCTATCCAGATCTGTGTTCTCTGGGCAGCTATTGTGGACGGGACTGGGTGTGTTTTCTTTTGATAGAGACTTTCTATTGGAGTGATCCCCTGCTCTGCCTGAGTGCCTGCTCTGTTGTGCAGTAGTGCTGGGTCGTTATGTAGGATGTCATTTACTACTGACATTTGGGCTGCCCAATAGTATGTTTGTAAGTGTGGAAGACCAATTCCTCCCTCCCATACTGAGCGCTGTAGGGTTTTCAGTGCAATTCGAGGATGCCCTGCGCCCCACAACAACTTCCTAAGTGTCTCATCGAGTTTGCGGAATTCTTTTTTTGGTATATATATTGGTGCATTCTGCAGGATGTATAGAAACCAGGGAAGGCCAACATCTTGAACAGGGCAGCCCTCCCTAGCAGCGTGAGCGGAAGGGTCATCCAGTGCTTCACATCTTTCACAAATCTATCTCTTATTGGATGCAGGTTTTTCTCTGTAGATCTGTCGCGATCTGTATCCCAAGATACCGGAACTGCTCTTTCTCGATTTTATATGGGCAGTCATCTAGAGCCACTTCGTCAAGTCATCTGATCGGGAATAATAAGGATTTATTATAGTTAACCCTTAGCCCGCTAAAGATCCCATAGGTGTGTAATATATTCATGACCGTGACGATAGGACATGAGACTGCTGGGTCGCTTAGGTAGATCAGGAGGTTGTCCGCATATAGGGACACTTTGTCCTCCCAATTCTGTGTCCAGTGAAACCCCCTCCAAGCCCGCGACTCTCTCAGCATTATCGCTAGTGGTTCAATTGCCAGTGCGAATAGCATCGCAGAGAGGGGGCAACCCTGTCTGATTCCTTTTCCAAGCTTTATGCTGCGTGAGGACCAGCTGTTTACTCTGATTTCTGCCATCGGGGCATTGTATAAGAGTTTGACCCAGTTTGTGAAGTGAACTCCGAATCCCATTTTACCCATTATGAGTCATAGGGCCTCCCAGTGGACTGAATCAAAGGCTTTCTCAAAGTCAATGGTGAGGAGTGCCAGCTTGAAGTCTATGAATATTCATTTGCATGGATCTCTGTGGCATGAAGCCGCATTGGTCCGGATGTACCAGAGAGGGTATAACTGTCTGTAGCCTGTTGGCCAGTATTTCTGCCAGTATTTTGGCCTCTGTGTTTATGAGAGAAATTGGTCGGTAGGAGCTGCATGCATCTGGTGGTTTACCTTCCTTGTGTATCACCACTATACTGGCCTTCCTTAGGTCCGAAGGGAGGATTCCTTTTTCCTTTGCGCACAGGAACATTTTTAGCTTATGAGGAGCCACCTCTTCGGTGCCAATTGTCTTTCATACTTCTACTGGAAAATCATTGGGCCCAGGGGTTTTCCCATTTTGGAGCTGAGAAATGGCTGTCGTCAGTTCTTCTTCCATTATTTCGACTTTGAGTGTCGTTCTTTGTGTTTCGTTTAGTGCTGGGATGGTTACCGTGTCGAATATGCTAGGATCCGTCGGGGTCGCAATGTCTGAGTCAGTAGAGGACCATTCTGTGTTTGTGGTGCTTATGCGGCACACTTGAAGGTGCCCCTCCTCTCTCCTTTCCAACCATGCCAGCATCTTGCTGGCCTTGTCTCCTGTCTCGTATAGTCTGGTGCACATGGTTCTGTGCGCTTGCTTTGCACAGGTCAGCGTGACATTATGTAGCTTCTTTTGTGCCACTTGTAAGGAAGTGCTGTCTTCCTCCGCTCCCGTGCTTACATATTTCGCCTCGCCTTGTTTCACCTCTGCATCTGCATCGTCAACTTCTTGCTTATGTGCTTTTTTGTGTGCAGTTGTCCAGCTCAGTATTTCGCCTCTCATAGTTGCCTTGTAAGCCTCCCATACTATCCCTGTGTCATCCACTGAGTCTTGATTTAATTCGAAGTATGTTGCTGTCGCTTCCTGGATCTTCTCTGTTAGTTCCAGAAATCCAAGATAGTATGCGTTCAATCGCCACCTCGGTGGAGGCTGAGGTCTCTCTGTCTTAAGCAGCATTGTGAGTGGGGAGTGATCTGATATCCCTCGGCGATGTAGAGTCGCATCCACTACTTTGTGTATGTTTTCGCCGGGAGGAAAAAATAATCTAATCTGGACATCGACGCGTGTGCGCCTGAGTGGAATGAGAATTGCCTCTCCGCTGAATGAAGGTCTCTCCATGCATCCTTCAGGCCCAGTGCTGACATAAAAGTAGCTAGCTTGGTTGGTAGTTCCGGGTTTCTCCCCCTTATATGTGTGCGATCCTCAGTAATGTTCATCACCTCATTGAAGTCTCCGCCCATTACCAGTGTATCTGTCGGGTTGTTAACAATTATCGGTGTAATGTCTTCAATTAGGCCGTCATGAGTGCTGGGGGCGAGCAGACCACCAATACGGCTATTGTTTCGTTCCATAGTGTGCCTTTCATGAAAACAAATCTGCCTCCAGGGTCTTGGGTTACATTAGCCATGTCGATCGGGGTTCTTTTGTTTATCAATACTCGAGTATTGATAACAAATACCAAGTATAGGACGGCAATCCACTCGAGCCCATAGAGAAGCCTGCGTGGATTGCCGTCATATACTTGGTTCTCTTAAAAAATTGGCAGTTTGTGCCTGCCAGGTGCGTTTCGGGGACCAGCACTATATCTGGATCATGCCGATTTATATATTGTATTACTAGCCTTCGCTTAATGCTGTTTCCCAGGCCATTGACATTCCATGTCATGAAGGTGAGTTTCTTCGCATTATTTCCAGTTGTGGCCATTAATCTTTGGGTTTAGTTCGACGTGCGGGTGGCCATGTCTTGCAACCTTCGTGTGTACTGTGCTTGATGTAGCCTTGCTGAGCCAAGTGTCAATTGAATACCTGTGTAACACCCAACTCCCCCTCACCATACTCCATCCCCAACTGAAGCATCTGTCGGCCATTGAACAAAACGTTTAACCAATCAAACTATTGTTAAGTGCTTGAGTCTCTTTGGTATTAGGAATACCACAGTATGCACTTGGTACTGTGGGGGGTTGTGCCGTGCTGGGCTGTGGGCCACCAGCATTCATTTCCCGGTTGCTATATGTGTCAGGCAGTTTTCGTTTGATCTTGTGCCATGTAAACTTTCATCATTCGTCTGCTTTTGCATTTATTCGTCTTCTCTTCGTGGCATTGCTTCTATTTCTTGGCGGGGTGGACCTTCTGGTGGTTCATTTAGCCGCGGTCTATTTCTTCTCACTTCTTGTCGTTTGCGTGGATTCCAGTCTCCTTTCAGATTTCTCTCCGCCCAGGTCCATGCTTCTTTAGGGTCAGTGAAGTGTATTGTTGTGCCTTTATGGTATATTTTTAGCTGTGCTGGGAACGGGAGACCATATTTCACATTCAGTGTCTGTAGGCACTTTTTAAGGGGGTCGAAGGATTGCTTCATTTTCTGCACTTCTCTAGTGAAGTCCGGGAAGAAGCCTATCCTGGAGCCGTTATATGTTATCTCACCCTTTGTCCTGGCCATTTGCAACACCGCCTCTCGATCTCTATAGTTGAGGATATTTGCTACCACTGTTCTCGGCTGTCCTCCAGGTAACGGCTTGCCAGTTGGGACGTAGTGTGCTCTTTCTATTGAAAAGAGTTTTGACAGGTTCTTGGGAGCGAATAGGTCGGCAAGCCATTGCTCTAGGAAAAGTTCCATGCTCTCCCCTTCGGCCTTTTCAGGCAGGCCAAGAATGCGGATGTTATTCCTCTTTGACCTGCCCTCTCCCTCTTCCACCCTGCTCTCCAGTACCTTAATGCTTTCTAGTGCTCTATTCATTTGTTGGCCCATACTTATCATTTCGTCCTCTGCTACGGATATACGGTTCTTAGCCTGTCCGATGCGGGACGAGAGCTTCTGAAGATCATGGCGCAGCAGGGAGACTTCTGTGTATATGCCATCCATTTTAACTTCCATTAAATGGAATGGATTTTGTGTATCTTCAGGCCTGCTTGGCTCCATTGGTGGAAGCAGGGTGGTGGTTGTATATTGTTCCATTGTGCTCTGATTGGCCACCTTTTTCCCCCCTTTTCTTTGCCCATTACAGCAATTGTTTGTTGGCTTGGTTCTGCTGTGTAGAGTGAGGAATTTAATGTGGGTTCTTTCTCCCCTTCGTCCTATATGGTGTACTTGGTTCAGTGTCCAGCACTTGCACTCCCCTTTCCCCTCTCCTTACTGGCTTATTGGAGCAGGATCTCAGCGAGCGCTCGATGTTATATGGAGCGCCCCCGTGTGTCCGTACTGGATCGGGAGGCAGGGATGTCGTTGTTCGGTCCGCCTACCGGCGTGGCACCAGTCCCATGGAGTCACTCCAGACTCCACTGCTTTCTCCCAGGCTCAGCGCGGGGAATTGGAGCTCGCCCGCTCGTTCACACTTCGGGGCCGCTGGGTCCTCGTTGGGCACTGGCGCCTGTCCCTCTCTTCGTTCGGCCCAGCTTTTGCTGTTTGAGAGGAATCTCTGGTCTCCGGCGCTCGGCGGCCGCTTCAGCAGAGACGAAGCGAAGCGTTGCCGTAATTAAACTGCACTGCCATCACCGCTGGGCTTCTCAGTATCTCTGCACCTCAGCTCCGTCCGCTTCCAAGGGTGCTAGTTAGTTGCAGCCGCCTCTCTTTCTTGGCGCCCGGCGGCCATCTTGAGTTCTCATCGGTGCCTGTCTCCACACTTTCTTCAGTGGATTTCTCGGGATCCAGCTCTTGGAATCCCTCCCGACTTCAGCAGTTTGCGGCGGTAGATGTCTGCTTTTAAATTATGTTATTGTTCGCTTTCCTCTTTGCGGTTTACTGCAGGATTTTTAAGGATTCTGCTGGCGGCCTGGGAGCTCAACAAAATCACGTCTCCATGTTGAGCCCGCTGGCCATGCCCTGTAATCGGGGATTCTTGATTCAAGTGCTATTGTTTGTTTATGTATTTATTTATTTTTGCATTTATTTAAAGCGCACAAAACCCTCAGGTATCTAGGCACTAGTTACAGACAGTGCTTGAAAAATAAAATGCAATGCACATCATACTAGAAAGCTTCTCCCCTTGTTGCGGGCAGCTACATCAGACATGCATACAGGGCATGATAGGTCGAAAATATACATACTGGACAGCCTCTCTTCTTGTTGCTGGGAGCTATTTCAGACATGCATACAGGGCTTGATAGGCGAACATTATACATCCTGGAGAGCCTCCCATCTTGTTGCAGGGAGCTACTTCAGACATCCATACATGACATGATAGGCAAACATTATACATACTGGAGAGCCTCTCCTCTTGTTGCGGGAAGCTACATCAGACATGCATACAGGGCAGGATAGGAACAATTATACATACTGAAAAGTCTCTCCTCTAGTTACAGGGATGCACATCAGATAAGCATTTGGAGGACATACGTATGGGAGTACCGAAGAGTGAAGTGTACAGTACTTTCGGAAGGAATGGTGCAAACACAGGAACTTCTCTGAGTAAATCAATAGTTTAGTATTAACATGATGAGGTAGTGCAGCGCACAATGGACTGGAGACTGCTTAAACCGTTCAAAAGAGCAGCTTTAATACAAGATAAAATACATGACAACACGGATCACAATGATGTGACTCGAAGGAATGCGGTTGTTAGATGTGTTGGACTCAGGTTGCCTGCATGGAAGGCCAAGTTATGCGCCAAGTCAGGGAGTTAGGAACACTGAAGGGTTCACAATCATGGGCGCCATTTAGGGCTCGCCACAGGTCGAAACTTCGACCTCTGATGTCTCCCTTGCGACATCTGTGGTCTCCCTTGCGACCTCTATGAAAAAACACCCACATTCTTTTTTTTATCTTTTTTCATTGCAAGCTCCTGGGCTGTGGGCAGCACCATGCGGCACTGTACGTCTGGATTGGCTGGTTTCTTCTTCACGCCCCTTAAAAAAAGAAGAAAAATAAGTCTAACACTTTCAGCACTGACCCTAAATAAGAAAGAATAGGAATACCAAATAATGTGTCTTTCTGGAATTCTATACAATAATTGCTAGACTGATTAAAGGTTTATTTCAGGCACACTTCAGACGGTGAGTCACTGATTTAGTCTGTTCTTAAATGCCTCAACTCACCCTTTCATCCTTCTGAGGTCGATAAATGAGTACCAACACAGGTTGGGTGATATTGGGTGTATAGTTTTCTATAGAAAGTGCTTAAGCCTAAGTGCTATATGATAACAAATCATTATCATTTGGTCATGGACGTCTGCTTGCAATCACAGTAATTTGGTTATATGGGCCTATAGACACTGATCTTAACGATACAAATGGCGATCCATTCTTGTATATAATGTACATCACATTATAGTGCTATCGTAACCATATTTTTCATAGTGTACAATGCTATGTGATGCCTCTTCCTGTTTTGTCAACAGGTGATAGGTCGTGTTCCATCACTTCCTGCGATATCACTTCGGGGTGGGTTCAAATGACAGCATTTCCTGTTATGGTATCAGGGGTCAAGGGTCGTGTGATGTCACTTCCGCTACCCCGAGCATTTTGTTGAAATGACGTCCCTGTTCACAATGCAGGTAGCGTGGAATCTCAATAAGTAAGGATAAGGCCCTGTGTCGTTGTAGGTATATAGATGGCAGAAAAGGCAGGAATGGATTGAAAAAGGTGCAAATAAACGTTTTGGCCCTGTCTAGATGTGAGAGACTAAATGTGGCTAAAGTGCGTAGTTTCTCAGCGGCCCTTAGTTGAGCGACAAGTAGAGGTGAACAGAAAGGTACTCAAAGTCAGAGGGACAGGATGGGGCATACTGAGGATAAGAGTGCAGACTTTGTGAGAACCTGACTGAGCAGCATGGTGCAATGGTGGGTGCCAAGGTCAGATGGAGGCACGGATGTCCCACAGAAGTAGACAGTGGGGGGTACATCACTTTAGGACGGGAGAAGAAGTAGGGGCAATTAGACTCTTACCTTCTGCAGCCCGGATAGCAGACTTAGATTTGTCCTGTAATGTGCAGGGTAACCAGGCAGGCATGGATCAAATTGATCCTCTGCAGATCCCAGACAGGCCCAAGAGAGGGGTCATAATGAGCCTTAGTGTAGAGCCTTCATGAAAGGCCGGCTCTGCCTTCTCGGTCTAGGCCCGGGGATGGTTTTCTGAAGCTGGTAGCCTATCAGGAAGCTCAGTGGTAGAAGTTGTCAGCAGGGCAGTGAGACCCATGTTGTTTCCAATGGAAAATCCATCGGCCATGTTGTAGGATTCAGAAGGACAGGCCAATGCATGCAGGTATGCTTATAGTGCTGCAGGAGGCTTCATGTTCCCAACTCCTGGGCAGATCTCGGCATTGTGGCCCAAGACAGGGGTCATAATGAGCCTTAGTGTAGAGCCTTCATGCAAGGGTGGCTCTGTCTTCTGGCTCCGGGGCCTGGGATGATTTCCTGAAGTCAGTAGCCTAACAGGAGGCTCAGTGGTTGAAGGATTCTTCAGGGCAGTGAGGTCCATGTTGTTTCCAATGGCAAATCCCTCGGGCATGTTGTAGGATTCACAAGGACAAGGTGAATGAATGCAGACATGCTTGTAGTGATGCAGGAGGCTTGATGTTCCTCACTCCTGGGCAGATCACAGCATTTGCATATTCATAAGCACTCACCAGTGTTTTATTTCTGTTTCCCCTGCCTTTCTCGCTCCATCATGCCTGTGTTTCAGTCTTGTCTACAGACCAACTACTCCGCCTCCTGCAATTATTTATCCTCCTATGGCTGCACTATCCCAAACCTTTAATGTTGCGCTCTGGAACTCTCACTACCTCAACAATAAGGCTTACTCTGTTCTAGATCTGAGTATATTGTGCCTGATTTGTCGGCAACCTTTGACACGGTCGTCTTGGATTTATTATTGACCAGACTTCTCGAAGTCAACCATGTGTCAGAGGCTGCATTGAAAAAGTTCTCTTCCTATTTGAAAAATTGGACCCAAGTAGTCAAGCTGGGAGGTTACTACTCTGAAGCTCTCCCAGTATTATGAGGAGTTTCACAGGGATCATCAATGTCACCGATATTGTTTAATATCTATTTTAGGACAGTTATGGACATCTTCTCTAGGTTTAACCTGAAATTCCATTCATATGCAGACAACATGCATATATATGTAAGACTAATATCAGCACGAGAAGCAACAAAGCATTTCTTGGTCAGTGCGGAAGCTATAAAAGACTGGATGATGGAAAGCAAGCTTCAGTTAAACCCCACTAAAACTGAGGTTATAGTTTTTGGACCAAAGCTTCTTCTTAGCAAATACCATTCCTCCACTCCTTGTCCAGCCGTTTTTGACTCAGCCACATCCTTCTCTCATAAGGTTAAGAACTTAGGCTGTATTTGGCAAGCATCTTTGGGCAGTAATGCCAAAGTTTCAGAGGTAGTCAAATATGTCTATTTTCAAATTAGACTCCTGAATCCTATTTTACCTCTGGTCGCTGAATCAGATTGTGCAACGATTGTAGGTACTATGGTAAACTCAAGATTGGACTACTTTGGCACACTGTTACTTGGAGCCCCAGATTGTCAACTGCAATGACTCCAGTTAGCTCAGAACGATGCCGTTCAATTAGTGTACAATCTTCCAAAAAGAGTTTCCATCTCCAAGTATTGGCAAAAATTGCAATGGTTGCCAGTGCGGCAAAGAATTGAATTCCGATTAGTATGCCTAATTTTCAGCTGTATTCAAGGAAACGTACCCAGGTATCTGATTTGAAAAATTAAGATCTATTAGCCAGCGCGTACTATGCGTTCCTACGGGAAAATTCTCCTGGCTGTCATGTATCCCCGTATCCAAATGTCGCTCACAGGGAGAACGATGCTTCTCCATCAGGGGCACCCAACACTGGAATTCACTTCCAGCATAACTACGTCATATGTCATAAATTATTCCCTTTCGGAAAAAAATAAAAACATACTTGTTCCAGCAAATGATGGGTTCTCTGACTGTGTCTCGATGTGAGCAAAGGATTTTAACATCTGCATCTAGATGTAGTTTATTGCTTGGTTCCGAAACGATATGCACAATCCCTAATCTAATCTAATCTAATCTAATCTAATCTAATCTAATCTAATCTAATCTATCCTAATCTAATATAATCTAATATAGATCTGTTCTCTCTTTTCCATCTTCATCTCCTCTGTCACAGAGAAACTTGGCTGTCTACTTCCAATATTGTTATTCTTGCTGCACTTTCTTCTGCCCAGTCCTTCTTCTCCCACCCCCCACCATTCTGGGCATGGTTGTGGTGTTGGCATTGTTTCCTCTGTGTCCACTGCTTCTGCCTCTCTACCTCTGGATCCGTCCAACTTCTCATCCTTTGAATACCATTACTCTTCCTTCTCTTGCCCCTCTCTGTTTTCTTTATCGTTCTCCTGGCCATGTTTCAACTTTTTGCTATTATCTTGACCTACTCCTATCTACTCCCCTGACCTCTACTACCCCTCCCTTTTCTTGTGTGACTTTAATTTCCATCTCCCTTCTACGCACGCAACTCTACTGCTCCTTTCTTATTCACTATTGCAAGTTCCCAATCCACCCTCTCATACATCAGAGTCCTCCCTTGATCTTATTTTCTCCACTATGCCTATCTCTGCATCAGTTACTGCTGTCCCACTCTACTGATCTGATCACTCCCTTCTCTCTTTCTCTTGTTCTCTCCTTCAGTCCTTTCCCCAGTCTCAACCTCCACCTTCCAGCTCCATATTTCATCTTTTTCTACAGCTATTGTCTCTACTCTACCCTCCCTTTCTCCCTTTTCCTCTCTTTTGGCTGATTTTGCCTCCTCTCTCCTTTTTGATACTTTGACAGACTCACTTAACCTTCTTTACCATTCTGTTGCTTTTACCCCATGGCATTGCAATTCTCAGCATTGAATGTCACTGACTCTTCGATCCACTCACCCCTCGCTATGACAGTCTCAGCGGCATTGGTGTCGCCTGGGGCAGGAACTGACTTGTCCCTTCTATCTTCTCTGCACTGTACCTATGACTCTGTAATCCTCTCCGCTAAGCAACAATATTTTACTCTCTCTTCACCTCACGTTACTCTCAACCTCACCATCTTTTCCAGAATTTAAACCGCCCCTCCTCCTTCTGATCCCACGTCAGCTTCTTCCTTTTCTGCATCTGACTTTGCCGACTACTTTACATCAAAAATCTACCAACTTCATTATTCTATCCCCCACTTCCACTCTTCTCTCTTCTCACTTAAGCTGTCCAACTTTTCCTTCCTCAGTGATTTGTACATTCCACCCTCTCACCGATGTGGACATTTCCTCTCTCCTGGGTAGGGCTTGCCCACCTCCTCCTCTGACAATCCTCGTCCTTCCCCTCTAATCCTGCCAGTTTATTCAACACTTCTTTCCTATTTTACAGCCCTATTCAACACTTCCCTTCTACATTTCCCTCCTACTTTAAACATGCCTCAATCATCCCTATTCTGAAAAAACTTGTGCCCCTCCTTACTTTCTAATTTCCACCCCATTTCTCTTCTCCACTTTCTCTCAAAGCTTCTAGAGTGTATTGTTTATTTGCAAGGTTCCACTTTTATTTACCTCAACTTTCTCTTACCTCCCTTTCAGGCTGGATTTAGGCCATGGCATTCCACTGAAACTGCTCTTTTGTCTATCGCCAATTCACGTCTCGTATCTCCCTATACTAAACTTTCCTCTCTTCTTGTTCAACTAGAATTCTCAGCCTCATTTGACATGGTTGATTACGTTATTCTTCTCTCCTCTCTTGCAGAACTTGGTAGTTGTGACTCTTTTCTCAACTGGTTTCACTCTTACCTCTCAGGATGTTCCTTCTCTCTTTCCTGGGCTAGTCACTCTTACTGTACGTGGCTCCTCTTACACCATGTCCCCCAAGGATTAGTTCTTAGCCCTCTTCTTTTTTCTCTTTACACCTCTCCTCTTAGCTCTATTATCTCGTCTTTTGGCTTTTCTTATTAACTCTATGTGGATGACTCACAAATGTGTCTATCCTTCACCTCTTTTACTGATGCTATTAATTCTTAATATATTAATTCTTCCTTGATTGCCTGCCTTTTTGCTTTCCAGCCACCTCCACCATAATCCCTCGAAAACTGAAGTTCTTTCTTTACCATTCCCTACCACCCCCCACTCCCACCTCCCTGGTCATATTCTTCCTCTTCGCTTTCCATCTCTCCATCGACCCAGAATCTTACCATTCTTGATTGCTCACTTTCCTTCTCCACTCATATCTCTTCCATCTCCCGTTCATGCCACTATCTGCTGCTTAACATCCAAAAAGCATGTTGATTCCTTACTTTCTCCTCCAACAAACTTCCCATCTCCTCTCTAGTTTTCTCCACGGTATTCTATTGAGCCTTTCTCCTTGTTGGTGTCCCGGCTTCCCACCTTGCTCCTTTTTGTTCAATCAACCATTCATCTGTACGTGGACTATAGACTCTTACCCCTCATGACTCTATAACTTCAGTTCTGGGCTCGCTAGACTGACTCTCATTTGAAACTCGCTTACTCTTCAACTTTCTTTGTACTGTTTTTAAGTCCCTCGATATGTTTCTTCCCCTGCTACCATTGTAGTCATTCTGTTTCTTCTATTTTGGACTGCTTGTGCCCAAACTTTGGAACTCTCTCCCTCTCTCTTTACATTCCATATCCTCTCTTGCCCTTTTAAGATCTGCCTCAAAAGTCATCTTTTCTCTGACTGATCTGGTGGTTTTGTTTCTTTGACATTGTCATCTTTATTGTACGGTTGTTTACTCTGTTCAGCCCCTAGGCATCAATCACTATAAAAATGTAATGAAATACAAATCCAAATGATTTCCTTTCTGCAAAAGAATACAGATGATGTCAGGAAAAACGGGACTAGCATGCCTAGATGTATAACACAATACAAGGGGAAAGTAAGAAGGAACAAAACACATACCAAGAGGAGTAACAGACAATGACGAGAAGACACATAAGTGGAAGAGATTCCCTGGAAACATGGAATACACATTAAAAGATGGTGCCCTACCTTAGACACCAGTTGAAGGCAGACTTTGAGAAATGCAACAGACAACAGAATATTTTGAGGGAAGAGACATAAGGAACAATTATCTTTGAACATTGTTGTCTTCTCAACTCCTTCTTGTGTTGGTCCCAATTGTTCATCGTCTTTGTTGCTAGAACATTTCTTGGTTGCATGCAATTTGGCATTTGGGCAGGTCCCTAGCTTGTCCCTGCCTGATGAATTCCCTCATCCTTCCCCCTCCTTGCCCCCCACATTCCATGTGTCCTTATTCCATCCTTATCAAAGTTTTTGTCTTTTATGGTGCTGCAGATGTTTGCCTCACATTTCCCTGGATGGAGGCTGTTCTCAGGCTCTGTGTTTATGCCAAGGTTCTTCTTGGACACTCCTCTTCATCTCAGTGTTTACAACCAGTAGAGAGGATCGCTCTTGTAACATATTGCTTTACTTTCCATGGGAGTTTTCCCTGTGGTCTTTCAATGAGTGTTGTCAAGGAATGCCACTGCACTATTATTTAGGTAGCATGGTTTAACCTCTTTATCAAAATATATCCATGCACACTTATATTTATAACAAGACAATATAGTATTTACTATGACCTCTTTGTTATTGTTGCTTCTTATGGATACATAGTCAGTTGTGCAGCTCCCATCAAGCCCATCTCCAACTTCCAAACCCCTGCAGGGTGGCAGTGTTATCTATCACTGTCTGTGTTGGAGGGAAAGGGGAGTTCTGCTTTGTCTCTACCTTCTACAAGTATTGGCCTTGTACCTGGATCTGACAGTTTAACAGGCCTTATTTGTGCACTGGTATGGATGCTCAGAGAAAGCCGTTAACAGAAAAAGCAAAGATGATTCAAAATATTCAGTCAGAAGTATAGACAGTCCAAACTGAAAACACAATGCTCTTATTGTAAATCAACTTCAAGCTGTGCCAGGTCCTCACCCATAATTCACATCACAATAAGTAGTTTTTTGCTCTCCCCACTTGCACTGTCATTATCATTTCCGCTACCTTGGCTCTGCTTGATAAATTTACAGATGAACGCCATGCATGTCAGTATTTATTGGCACAGTGTGAATTACACGTTTTTAACCAGCCACAGCAGTTTCATGGCAACTCCATTACCATAGCCATTATGTTATCATATTTAACTAAGCTATATTTGAGAATAAGCAAGCAAAATAATCTATCACTTTGAACTATTAACACTCTGACACAGGATTTAGTTGCATACGTTGCTCGGTTTCAACAACTACAGTTAGAGGCAAAGTGGATGGATGAATCCGCAGCTACCTCATTCTAGCAGGGCTAAGCTAGATAACCTCCCTACGAACATGAAGGATTTGATTGCACTCGTTATTCAAATTGACCAACAAAAGCAAAAACAAAAGATGGTTGGAAGTTGTGAAGATTATATTTCCCTCTAGAGTATCAGGTGCAGGGGAGGAAGATCGAATGGACAATGGGAATGTGCAACTATCTCTACCACTAGCGCAGAAGGCTGGTTAGTGATTTTGTCGCTGGAAAAAAAGAGTCAAGTATAGTCTTTAAAATGATATTGATTTTTGTTTGTAACGTGCATATACTTCATTGATAATGCTGAAATAGATCCTTTATTGTTCAAGCACATTGTCCATCACAGTTCGATGTCTACCATTGATCCTTTTATATTTAGACTGTCAAGCACATTGGCCGTCGCATTTTGATGATTACCTCTCTATGTTTGTAGTTCTGGCTCTCTTCCAAATGACTATGTTTCTTCCTTGCCACTTCTGTATACTGCACTGACATCCTCTTCCTCTGTCTGCGCTTCCTGCTCCTTTCACCTGGTACAGTATTTTCGAAAATCGATATTTTATATATGGTAATATCACATACAACCACACAAAAGGAGCCTAGATACAGAGATAATGTATGTCTACATTGTTGACAAACAGGGCAGTTTTTTCATTTCAGCATTACCTCCAATTAGCAGGAAACACCGTGGCTTGCTCATATAGGGCAGAGGTAGTCACATCCCTTGTAATTACTATGTCAGTTTTTAAGACCCTTAAGTATCAATGCATTGGTTGACTCATTAGCATTAAAGGACATTTTCGATCATGATTTCACTGTGATAAATGGGATTCCGTTATATGACGAAGTGTTGACAATTCTGATGTATTCTGTAGATGGTTCGCCACTACTTTCTGGGTAAATCTGTTGAGAAATAGACCATCTTATACCATTTAAATGCCCCAGTCATTAGTTGACATTTACTCATCCATTTCCCGATTATTTTGGGGACCTCATGGTAGAGAAGACATAAGCCCACAAGTATCTAGGCACAACTTCTGCGTAAGAGTCGGATAATCTGAGTAAGGATTCCGGCAAATATACGGTATGATGTTGGAAAACGTTAAATGCCAATAAACACATTTTAAAATAAATCTGGGCTCAAGGCTACATTTAATTTGAATATACCTTCTATTTTTTAATAAAAAGGCTGAGAAAAGGGCTGTGCACTAAATGAAGAGCAATGTCTATGTTTAGTTTCCCAACATACAAGGGAGGCAGGGTAACTTCACCCAAAATACCAAAAACGGTTTGATGCATTCTCGGAGAAACAGCAGGCAGAGTATGTTCCCATTAAATTGCCCGCATTGCTAGTGTTTCCTGAGGTTGGAATAATGATTTAGAATTACATACTTGGCGGATAATTTATGAAAATAAGTTATCATAAACTTTACCTTCATAGTGGGATCAGTCATTTATTTGTACCCAGGTCTGGAAGCTCTATCCAGCTCTGTGTAGATTACAGAGAACTATATAAGATGGCCTTACGCAGCCTTTTTTCGACATTCATAGACCAACTGAAAGCAGTTTGGGTGTTCTCTACACTTGATCTGCGGGATGGGGTCATACATGTTAGAATGTTCAAAGGAGTTGACTGAATTGAAGATAGCATTCAGGACTTGATACAAACCTCTTGTAATAGTTTTGTAATGTGCAAGTAACCTTCAAGCACCTTCTGTATTGAGTATTTAGAGACATCGTAGATGCAGATGTAAAGTCTGTTTAGACAATATACTATAATTTCTAATATCTGCACAGGAGAACTGAATCCACATGAAAGAAGACCTTCTACGATTGAGAAGGGATACCGTTTTTGCAAAACTTGAAAATTGTGAGTTTATGGGATTTGTGATTTCCTTGGGTAAGATTGGTATGCCTCCCCAAAAGGTTCAAACAATTTGGGAATGGCAAACACTACAGAATTTAAAAGTCATTCAGTAGATTGTTGGGGTTGTTACCTTTAATGGCCGATTCTTGGAGGAATTGGCTCCCATTAGGGCATTAAATAAGAAAGAGACTGTTTTTATGTGGGGAAGGAACACAAAGAGACATGTTTGCTTCTGGAGACAGCGATTACATCATCTCCAATTCTGAAACATCTTGATGTAACTGCTCCCTTTATTGTTGAACACATGCTTCTGCCTAGGTTGCCATCCTAATCAATAGATTAAATTATTGTTACTTAATTTTCTGATCAAGCCGCTCAGTGGATTGCCTCATTCTTGAGTGGTAGGCAGGACAGTGTTGCCAGTGGGGAATCTGAGGCAGAAGCAGCATTGTTAGTTCACGGGGTACTGCAGGGAGCTTGTGTCTCCCCGTCCTTGTGTAATCACTTCATGGTTCTCTTCTTCGACATGCTAGAACACAAAGGTATCACATTCGCTAATTAAGCAGTTGATACACAATGTGTCGACCACTAACAGGGTCACACAGTGTAGATGACTTTCAGATTAATAAGGTATATAACTTGACCCAATCATGGATGATACAGAATGGATTAGCACTGAACAATGAACAAAAATGTAGCTCTTGGTGGTGGGAACTAATATCAAACTGGCCAAGTTGGGACCCCATTTTAATAGTTTCAACATTGCAGAATGTAAGATAGAGGTTTTAAAGAATGTCAAAACATCGGGCATAACGTTAGACGAAAACCTAAACATGAAATCCCAAGTGAGTAACTTGGTCTCCTCATCTGCCTATTACCGCATCTCCAGCCTTTCACAAATTAATGCAGAGACAATAGCCAGAGCCATAATTGGCTTAAAGATCAACTATTTATGCAGTCTGCTCATCGGGGCCCCACACTCAGAGATTAATCGCCTACAGGTGTGGCAGAATAGCGAAGTCAGGGTGGTGAAGGTCCTCAAATGGAGAGACCACGTGTCGGATGACAGGCGCAGCCTGCATTGGCTTCTGTTGAAGGCAAGAATTCAATTTAGATTGTTACTGATCATCCATAAATGCCGCTCAGGTCGCATGCCAACTTATCTCATGGAAGGGAGGGCTCTGAGATCCAATTATACCCACCAATTGAGAATGCATCATTGCATTTCCAGCAAAGCACTCAAGGGAGCATTCAGCATAGCAGCCCCAATGGCATGGAATGCTCCCCCCTTGTGCCCAAGAGAGGCAGAGCATACTATTATTTTCAAAAAGAAATTAAAATAATTCTTATTTTGTTAGGTTCTTGGATCAACCTATAGACTCCTGTTGCCGACTTTAGCTCAAACTGATCTATTCCAAATGGTGCGTCCGGTGTGTGAGTTATATGTGTGCCCTTAAGCCTGCGGGTACCTGGAACGTGCTACAAATGTTCAGCAAAGTAAAGTAAAGTAGGATATTGGGTCTATGTTTAATTGCAAAGGGATCCAGAAACAAAAGCTCTAAATGCAGGACCTGTTTTCATAAACACTGACAATTCCTGAACAGCACTACACAATATATTATAGATAGTTCCTAGCCATTAAAGAAGATGTTTATCAGTGTTGACATTACCTAGGAGGGGTACAAAAAATGGTATACATATGGACAGATCATAAATACTTAGGGTTTATAAAATCCATGAACTGTACTGACAACCGACACGCTCGGTGGATGTTGTTTTTTGCTACTTTTAATTTAAGAGCCACCTACCACCCAGGTAAACAAGGGAAGGGAGATTCATTGAGTGGACCTTTGATTCTGATACCTGGCTCCCTGGAGATGAATATAATTTAGGACACCACAGACATTATCGATCATATACAGGTAAAGAAAGCTATGTTACAGAAAAGGGATTGGTTGCAGCTTGAATCAGTGAAGAGAACCTTGTGCAAGGATCTAGTGAATAGAGAAGGCACTTTAAGAGTTCCTGAGGCTACTTTATCATTAGTTGCTTTAGAATTCTCCCATGACACACCTGTGATCAGACACCAAGAGGTCCATAGAAAGATGGATTTGATCATAATCTTTTCTGGTTGCCTGGCACCGTGCTCAAGTTAGGACATATTTAGGGCAGCATTTCCGCCAAAAATAAGGTTTCCAGAAAGGGACCAGTTGGGTTCTTACTACTGATACCTGCAGCGAATATACATTGAAAGATGATTTACATGGACTTTATTGTAGAATAATTCATTCAGGGTTTATACATAACAATATTGGTGGGGGAATTTATTTTTGAAGATGGGGCTTGTAGGGAAATGTATAGGAACATGGTTTTGTTCCCTATTCTGAATTTCAACAAGGGTAGCTCCACATTTTATCATCCACATTTTAGCAATGGTTGAATTTTAACTATGGCCAAGGGTGTGAGACTCATGTGTGAGGCTAAAGCTGTGCCTACTATATGTCAGTATTATAATGTATAAAAGACATGCCAGCCGATTTGAATTTGACCCTGCACAACAGATTTTATCATTTGCACCACACCACAGCAATGGACTAAATGCAATGAAAGTAAAATTAACATATTAATCCTACTAACATCCCAGGACCTAATAACCCACTCCCATACTAATATTCAAAACATTGGTGCATTGTGGTAAAGTGGCCCATTTCATAAAATGTAAAAATATTTGAGCTGTGCAAAATCAACTGGAAATGTAGGAAATGTAGAATTAGATTTGCTTTTGCTGTGAATACATGACAGGGTTGAGATGAGAGTTGATTTAATTAAACTAGCTCCATTGTTAATGTGTGGGGAAGAAGGAAATGGCACTGGATGAATGTAACATTTTTATTCAGCGCTGCAGCCTGAATCTCGGTCAAAGGCACAAAGGAAATCACATGCTATTTAATGGGCTGGTATATCAAGCTGAGGTTCTTTGATTGAAACATGAGTTTTAGAAAAAGGACTGGCAGAGAGCTGACTCCAGAGCTTGTTCCCTCTGGCTGACTCACTCACTGGCTCGGGAGCAGAAAGACTGGGAGAGAGCTAGTTCATAGGCAGACTGACTCTCCAGTGTTTTTGCCGATAGTGATGCAGGCCGATTGTCTTGTGGGATGCCTGTCTCTCTCCTGGGTTTGCAATTGTCAGAAGAGTTGACCCAAGGTGGTGTGCCAAACAGAAAGGCTGGGAAGGACTTTGTGGGTTACTTCCAGAATCTAGGTAATTATGTAGTCATTGAGGAGCTTGCTAAGTAGATGATTGATACTAGATAGTTTAGAGTAAATAAGTAATTTCATTTTTAGGCACTGCATAATAACCTTTTAAACCTATTTGTAAAACAGCGTTCATATTTCTCCAAGTTTTGCTGCAATAAAACTCAGAGTGATAGAAGCTGTGCTCTGCCAATTTAGTTGCAAAGTTCAAGGACAGTGTTGGCAGAACTATGGGCATTATTGTAAATAGAACGTTTTGAAATCCATTCCAGGAAAAACTTTGCTTGTGTTTTAATTACAAAGTTGATGCCCTTGTCATTCTGTGTCACTTGCATATTTCTAACTTCTGATAAAGAATAACAATTCCAAAAGGTGACTTAGCCTCAGTGTATTATTCTGCGCTCAGCTTTATTGGGCTGGCATGCAGAGAGATGCAGAGCATGCAGTAAAATAATATCAAAACAAAATTAGTCACTGTAAATTATTTTACTCTGGGTGGCTGAAAGAATGTTTCATATTTCATTTGCATAGTAGATGTATTCTGGGATGCAAGCCACAAGAGCATACAGTGGTATTGTAGATAAGATACCACAGGAGGGGATGAGTTAAATATTCAAAGTGTACTCCAGTACTTGTTTATCATTAGTGACACTGGTAAAATAATTAGTAGGCAGTCTTCTGAAGCAAGGCTCACGACTAAAAAAGAAAATACCCCAACAAGCTTACCACAATATATTACAAAGAGGAAACTAAATTACCACTATAATACTATGCCACAAAGTACCACAAGATATCCAAAATATATCCATGGGATTCTCAACAGTATTATTTCATACCGAGGGGTCTCAGTTTGGAGGGCTGAGATATGTAGATCTTCCAGTTATCACTCCCTGTCAGATGATTAAACATAGAGGGTAAACTTGTCTTTAGAACAATACCTCAGTTGCTTTATGACTCACCAACTAGACAACTGGTTTGAGGCCTTACCCTGGCTGAAATGGCTTCCAATAGTTTGTTGCATGTACCTCTTACTTTAGTCTCATATTCTGTAGATTATGAATTTTATCCTACTGTGCAGTATGGAGCAGGAAATCTTGGTACCCTTGGTAAAAGGATCATATAGACAAGCAATGTGTGTTTTAGCAAACTACATTCAGTCAATTGTGGAAGGATGAGTTCTAATGTAAATTGTTTGCAGAAAGAGGTTAGGGTGCCCAATTTGGTTTGGGGAGAAGGGTGTGTTTGTCAACACATTTCCTTTCAGTTCCTTTATTCCACCCCACATTTCCACTGAGGTCTGTTGGGCCCTATCCAGTCATGAAGGTGAATAATGAGGTAGCAGTAAAACACCTATTACTACCGTCTCAGAAGATGCACCAGGTCTTCCTTGTGTCCTATTGAAGTTGCCTCTAAATGGCTTGCAAGATGTTCCCCAGCCACATCCAGCGATATCTGATAATTCACCCAAATTTAAAATAAAAACGTCTTTAGATTCCTGATGGCATAGCCATCAGCTCCAGCATTTGATCACATTGAAGGACCATTGTGAAGAGCATAGCTTTTGGAAGAAGCAACGAGAGTTCAAGCCACCCTTTTGTTTAAAATATTACATCCAATGTTTTCCAACAAGCCATGGTTCTGGGGAGGTATGGAAGGATGTATTGTTATGTTATGAATAAGGTGGGTGGGTATCCTAGATGTCATATTTAATACAAAGGTAGAGCAAGAAGGAATTGACACACATCAGGAAGGGCAGCAGAACATGAGAACAAGATAAATATGTAGAAGAGATTCTTCAAACATGGTGTATTATGCATTATAAGACGGGTTTTGCCTCAGGACCGAGTTATAAACAGACTTTGAGAACCTCACAGACAAGTGACAATTTAAACTAAAACAATGTGATACTAGATTGCCTATAAATATTGTTCTCTTGTCAGATCACACTCAAATTGTTCACACTAGTCCTTCTTCAGTTTGGTGGATTATCTTCTACTCACATGCCTTTTGGCATTCAGCATATCCCTACCTTATTTCCACCAGTATGAGAGCTTCAACTGTTGGCTCTCCTCTTTTCCATACCTACTGTTTTTTTCCTCACATTCCCATGGATTACTCTCCTAGTCTGCTCTGGTGTTACAACCAGTAAGAGGGATGGGCTTCTCTGTTTGTTACATTTCACTTACCTTTGCATGTGAGGCCTCCCTCTGGACAGCTACTGAGTGCTGGCAAGTGGTGTCAACCTCAACTACTCAAGTAGCCTGGCTTTACCTCGTTATCAATATCTACCCAGGTGCACATATATCTGTAACAAGTCCTTCTGCAGTTATTCTGAACCTTTTCTTGTTGTTCTCTCTTATGAATTCAGGATCCCACTTTCCTAATTGCTGCTAGGTGACAATGTTTCCTATAAATGACTGGGCTGGAGGGGAAGATCATTTCTGGGTTGTCTCTGCCTTCTGCAAGTGTGATCCTAGTACCTGGATATTGACAACTGCAACAGATGATGTGTGATATTCTTGCCCTCAAAACGGTTAATTTAGCTCATGACATTATTAGTTCTAGGAATGAGTGCACAATTGAAGCATAGATGAACATTAGTCTGACTCAGTAAGGACAGGAGTGTCCCAGTCATGATGATATACCACCTGATACCTTCACACAATGCCTTAAATTTCTCAATCTAAAAGAAGAAGGATTGGATTCTTCCAAAATTACATTGTGCTGTTTCCTTCTTGGATGTATCTTCGATGGTTTTCAAAAAGTAATTTTATTAAAGGTTTGTGGCCTGGGTCCAGGAGGAGAATTTGCTACTGTACTTCCTGACTTTAGGTATGGCATTAGGGACTATAGGATAGGCCACATACTTCATCTATGATTTGCAAAGCATTTTCTGTTTATATAAATCCCAAATATACCTTCATGTTCATCGCTCTTTCCTTACAATGTGACATGAGCAATCTGTTAATACTCTGAGCGATACCCATTTTAATGCACATCCCTACAACCATTATGAATATGTTAAAAACCCTCTATACGGAACCTGAAGTTTTAGTCTGGTTTGGGATAGGACAGCAGGCTCCAGGTACATTCTGGTAATGTTGTGTTTAAAAGGCTTGCATGTTTGCACCCCTGGTTTTCAATCTGTTCACAAAATCCTTGCCAGAGGAAAAATGGAAGGATGAGCTGGATGTGATGGTGGAGATAAAAGCAGTGACACGCAAGCACCCGCCCCTACCTGTCCCCAAATGAGTGTGAACATATAGAATAAGGACATTGGAAAAAAGTGATATTTTGTGTATGCCACTGCCATGTACAATGTAACTCAAGTAGGAAAGAGTTAGTTTGCCATACTGTAGGGAACTAGATTGCCACTTTTAAGGGAGGGTTAGGTTGCTGAATAGACAGAGAGGGAATGTAGCTGGTGGCATGCAAGGTTAGGTATGGCACATAGGTATAATGGCAAATAAGTGAACAAGAGATGCACCATGTTCCAATTGTGCAAGCCCCTGTACAATACATGGTTAAGAAAACATTGCATGTTGGTGTAAGTAGTTTAATAGGGTTTTTTTTTGTTTGTCTACAGTAGTGACCAGATGATTGAAAATATCAAGGCTGAGAAGAAGAGGGAGGATAGCTAAAACTGTGTGAACAGGCCTTTCTTATGGGTTCAGTTTAGATAGGCAACATTTGAGTAACTTTTGTTGTTAGCAGACAGAAACATGCATAGGGTTACTTGCCAGGTGCAGGTAGTAACATTGCCAAAGATATAGTAGCAAAGTTTATTTGTAGGGTTCTACGTGATTTCGCCGAATGAAATGTCATCGTTTGACATTTCATCGCCGAAATCTCATTGCCAGAAACCCTGTATTTTTTTATTTTATTTGTGGGGGGGACCCCCCAGACCCCCCCCAGACCCCCTACTTTAATAATCATACCCCAACCCGCACAAAACATCCCCCAAAAAATATATTTAAAAAAAAAGGGTTTCTGGCGATGAGAATTCCGGCGATGAAATGTCCCACAATGACATTTCATTTGGCAAAATGCGTGTATACCATTTGTAGCACCCCAATGGCGGAAGCAGTTCAACCCATAAATGAAGAACACAGGAATAGGTTGAATAAACTGAAGGCAACATGTCTCATACACTGGCCTCATACTATCGTGAATAGGCTATCAACATCATTACCCAATTAGATTGAGCACCTGCGGACAGGAGGATGTATCAAAGGGAGTATGGGACAAGTTTTCCAAGGTTAGGCAAACTGTCTGGGTTTTTGGGGACCACCGTATAAATATGATATGGGAGTAACGTTGATAGTTCTTTGGCCAAGCCAACCTTTTCAGTACCTCACTTCCCACAGAAGTTAATTGGGCCATTGTGGATACGTGTAACATGCAATGCCACAGCTGTAGCAGGCACAAGTGTTGTAAGTGTCAGCAGGATTTGGTACAAACCAATTAGAAAGTTGTCTGATGATGCCAGGTATATGACGTCTTGCATAATGGGACAGACCCTGGGCATTGTTAAAGATAAGGACCGTTCAATTAAGAGTAGCGATGTGTAGGGTAATATTTGTAATTATTGTAGCAGCCAATGGTAGCTTGTGATTTTGTATTAATATTTATCAAAATGTCATTTATTTATAACCCTGGATCTGAAAACGTCTGTATACCTTCCCCTTGCTGAATATATCAATAAAGATGGTTTCTTCGTGCATCATGGTTTGCTCCTTTATTTTAGTTGGTGTGGATTTTAAGAGCAACTGTACATGGACATATGCATAATAGGCTTGGGAGGCCCTGTTCAGGCACTGTGTTACACAGTTGATGCTGTCTTAACTGCCAGAACCCCCAAGGCACGGCAGGGTCTGATCAACACATATTTATTTTATTTGAGTAATCCTGAGCTTCAATACCTCTCAAACGAATGTCTTGGTTGTCAATGGATAAATATACTTTTTGGACAATGTTGCATTAAGTGGAATCTTCACATATTTCAGTTTGGACTACTTTTGGAAATAAGCAAGTCATGCACTTTGCACAGCTAAATGGTGCAATATTGCTTATTTCAAATAATTTGGAATGCCAGCATATTGAAGTCAAGTTACAGATGGAATCCACAAAATCACGATCAATGGGTATTTATGGGGCAGCTTTAGGAGGCTTGAGTCAAACTCGGAACAACTACAGATGTGAGGATCTGTCCCTAAAGCCTATTTTAGGCTTACCCAAACCTGCATCAAACGGGGTTCTGCACAATCAGGTACACCATCCTTATATTATTAATGAACATTGCATAAGGCCTATTCTTTTTTGGTTCTCTAGTTTTGCACGAAGATTGTATGACCCTCACATATTGAGAAAACTCTGACACCAATTTAATTACAGTCACATTTGATCACCTTGGAAGCCTTAGGAAGGGCTGGAGGGTTTCTTAAGGAGCAGTAGAGTTTAACATCCCGGTTGAAAACTGATTTAAATAAATGAATGACTTGAGAATATTACATTGCCAACACATTGGATGCAATGGAAGCTAATTGATGCTGAATCCCACAATTTATAGGAAGCACGTGGCTAACATGGTTGAAGTCTGGTTTAATTCCAATTTTGGATGTGTTGTCCCCGTGGCAAGGGGACCAAGATTATATTGCATTATGCGAATGTTTCCATAATGTAGACGATACATTATGGAAGAGGAGATGCATATACAATGTATTCTGCTGCGCCTGAGGTATCCACACTTTTGCCGCTCTACAAGGATGCTGCTTTTGAAACGTGTTTTTTCTTCCAATATTCCCCTGCCGTTTAACATTTAAATCAGTTATGTGGTGTCACATGAACTTCAATTATTATTTTCTGTGGCATTAAAAGCGTGGAAACAAGATAAGGTTGATTATTGTATTCTCACACACTGAAAATAATTTCGAAAGTGTTGTATATTGGTTTGAAATTAGGATGACATTATTTGACTTGTATCTAACTCATGTATTTGCCTTTAATATATGTGTTTGTTTTTATTTTTGTTTCTCATGATTTTAATTGACTATGGAGAAATTCACCTAATAGAGTTATTATGTACCTAACCTATGTAATAATGGAATCCTCCATCATTGGCCCAATTATGAGTTAATTCATCACAATCATATTTTAATAGATGTTTAGATTTGTGTAAAATTACCAACGGCCCACATAATTGTGAAATAGTTTCAAACTACGTGTGACTATTGAGGGACTTTTTGGTTTGACACCTTTCAAGATGGTACCTTGCGACCTAATAGAGATTATTGTAGAATGTATTAGAGTTCTTAATTTAGATTGAATAGATATTTAAGATCCGTCATCGCATTGAAGTAAGCTTCTACGGAGACCTAAAGACCCTCAACTCCGTTTGTTGAAACTGGTTCAGTTTTGGGTGAGCTTACAGAGGACAATGCGCCGTAAAATAACGAGATGAAGAAGTTTGTTTAAGTGGAAATTGTGTGTTCCTTTTATTTAGAGTTTCAGCCTTCGCAGATGACACGTGTTTCGGCAGAATTCACATTTGCCCTTTTCAAATGCAGGCCTGATTCTGTTTCAGATAGATATCAGCATATTTCAAAGGAAAGCAGTATGTCATGGGGTTAATCCCGCCTCATTCGGAACGGTCCTCCGTTCATCTTGTTATTTCACGGCGCATTGTCCTCTGTAAGCTCAACCAAAACTGAATTAGTTTCAAACTACCTAGGCTTCTTTCTGTCTATCTCGGGAGAGTTCAACTTCAGCCATTCCCTGGGATTGAAGAGAGATCTCTGGGATCAATGCACATGTGCACATCTTGTTAGGATCTCCTCACAACGACCTCCTCACAACTCCCTCTGTTGCGATGCCTTGAACACCATGCGTGGTGGGTGGAAATGAAGCCAAATGCCATTGACCATCCACTCCACGAACTGTGTGCCCCGGCTAACGCACACACAAATGACAGAAATTACAATTTATGTGGCAAAATATGGCTTTGCGATGGGTCATTTCAGAGGTTTGTGTCACTTCTGAGGTAACTTACAGAAGGCCAGATGTCCAAGCAAGGCATAATCACTAGTTATCTGCAGTGGTGGGGCAGGGTTGAAAATCCTGCTGCTGTGTGTCAACATGCTCTCTGTGATTCAGCTGTGATGTGGAACGCAGCGGCCACACTGCATGCATCGAATAAATAAAAAAAATTCAATCATTGTTTTTCGATCCTTTTACTTTCGATCAATAGGTCATTCGACCCTTTGTTTTCAAACATTTGACTGGACACCGTTTTTTACTGTTTTAGGTTGTTTGCACTGGCGTATTCTGTGAGCATATTCTGAAGCCTGGTCCATGTTACCAAAAGAAGAGATAAGTGATACCAACTGAGTATGTTTTTTTTACACATTCATTGGGGACAAGCGTTTTTTCAACAAGATCCCCGTGTTTGCAAAGCGTTGAATTAAGCTGTGAATAGACTTGAGGATACAGTAAATGTCAGTTGCAGGCCCAGGTGGTGTGCAATTGCTAGCCCGACAGGGACACACATTTTGGGGTCATCTCGTGTAATGTGCAGTCGGGTGTGAGGAACGTGCTTCAAGTCTTGCCAATTTACTTTGAGAGGCGGGCATGCCTTGCATAAACAAGCTGCCTTTTGCCAAATTAGATTTTAATTGCTTCTTAAAGACACTTTCTCGAAACAATTAATTGTACACGTGTTTGAACGACGCTTGACCAATAGGGGTTGGTGAAAAATGCATTGACCTATTGCTGCGGGTAATGATGAACATCTATTGCGATCTTGTGCACATAATGTAGGGTCAGGCGATGAGCCCTTTTAAAATCCACAGTGCAGCACACAGCTACCCAAGTCAGTAACAACTTCCGACAAGCACATCCTATTCTGCTCAAACCAGAGATGTATGGATTAAATGCGGTTCTGATGGCAATTGGCTGTAATGCTGCCTGCTGTCCCTGTAGTCATGGAGGTCAGCGTTAATGATATGCCATGCACCCTGTGACAGTTTGCATACAGAAACAGTTTACTCTTGGCTCGGCCCTGCCATTCTCAGAAGATGGGGAAGTATTGAACTGTCAGGCTGGGACTGAACAGCTGACAGGTGATGCATTTTAGATCAGCTGCCTTCACGACTGATTTAGGCAACCACACCTCGAACAAGCAGACTCTTAAAGCACAGGAATACTTTCTCGAATTGTTGTGTTTTCTTGACTTGGCGAATGCCGTAACTGCATTTTTTAGTAGGATTATCTTTCATGGACCAACTAGCATGCCCTGTTCTTATTAATATGATTTGAATCTAGCTCTTTAATCTGTCACGTTCAGCATGCTTTCCAAGAATTGCAAATATGTTCTTATTTAGTGAAAAGCCTCACTTGACAACAGGGATTTGGCACAAACTGATTGCACCAAAATAAAAGTATCTCTGAAATTAATGTGTTGGTACACAGGTGGCATTTTCTTGAATGACCATGTGTTACATCCATTGGCCATTGGTGAAAAGAAGCACATTAATAATAAAGGCAGTGTCATCTTATATGTATTTCTCTTTCCTTCAGCAGACACATGCAATGTTTCTGTGCTGTTACAGAGAAAACAGCTGGATATGCTAATCACTTTTGCACTGCTGGGTTAGATAAGAATGGAGATCCTAGTTACAAAAGCAAAATCGTCGACTGTTTATAGGCATGGTTTTAAAAAAGAGCAAGTGTGTTACCTATTGTGTCAGGAATTCTTCTTAGCTCAAGTTTCAAATCATTGGCTGAGTAGACTACAGAAAGAGGGTGGATAAAGGTAGGCGAAGGGCTCCAAGACTTCCCATGCCTTACCCGTTTTAAGCAGTGGCCAAACAAACCCGGCCAACTTCTCAGGAGAGTGAGCATGGTGGACGGGACTGCAGGGTTAATACATCAATATATTGAACGTCCATTCAGAGTGGCATAATTGGACAAACAGCATATATCATTCTGTACAATTAAATGCTATGCGACAATAAGGAAATCCCATGCATGTAAGTGGAAGTACTTGAATGGGGCTACCTGTCTGCCATGGGAAGGGTCTACTGTTAGCTCATGGGCAGTCTTAGGGGGAGGCAATAGTTAGTTGTAGTCAAGGCTCAGTGATATTTTGCAGTAACGTTGGACCACTCTAAGCACAACCCCAATGCAGGGGTTATCTCTGGATGCAGGTAATTTGTATGCAAGCATTTGCTGATTGGTTGAGCCTCTGATGCTCCTGATGCTGATTTAGTTAATATAGAATAATAGAATAAATAGACATTGTATGGAGTGTTTTTTTGCATGCTACTTGGTTACTGACTTCTGTACATACCCCACAGTCAGTTCCCCTTGTCAGAATCGACTTCCCAAAATGAAGGCTTGGTTTAAAGGATCTGAGATCACGCATTTTGACCAAGGCAGTGAAGTCTATGGCTCATCAAAGCCAGGTATTTTGAGCTACTACAATATCTGAGCTGTTGCTCGTGACTGCATGACTTGTTGTAATAATCTCTTGCACCTCTCTGTCGAATGCAGAAGTTTCACAGTGATGAAAGAACAGCTCAATGTCACATGAGATTGTGCATGTAGAGCTAGGTTACGTTGCATACCATTCCGGTCCAATGAAGATGAAAGAGCCACTGTTGGAGAGGTGCAAATAGACTACAATGAAAGGAAATAGGTAGGGCGACACTCCATGG
Source organism: Ambystoma mexicanum (assembly GCF_040938575.1). NCBI lineage: Eukaryota > Metazoa > Chordata > Amphibia > Caudata > Ambystomatidae > Ambystoma > Ambystoma mexicanum. The sequence continues at coordinate 1,135,129,894 of NC_090922.1, forward strand.
ATTGTATACACCATACAATGATGTGTCGGTTGTTGTATTTCAGTCTAGGCATGAGTGGGTCTCAGAATCTTTTCAGCTGTTGGTGCACCTTAATGGACACTACTCCTGCCTCTCCATAGTCAGAAGGAATAGCATTAAGCTGTAAGTAAGAACATTGTCTGAAGGGTGCAGGGGTTGATGAGGTCGGGCATGCATGGGGAAATGTGCACACCAGTCTTGGTCTCGCCCCCATACAACTAATTCCAGACTGCTGAGCTACCAGCAGAGTGTTACATCAATAGGTTTTAGCAGGGCTGCAAAGTTCCTCACATCCAGTGTTCACCACCAATATTCCACTGGTGATTGAGGAAGACTCTTGACTTCATATGGTATCATTGCAATCAGTCAAACATGTTTGTGGACACTCAATCCGTGGTGTCCACCAAATTCAATCTTTGCAATCTTCAAGCTGGAAAATTCTCCAGTTGTGGATTCATCCTTCATTTCAGACACCATTCACAAACTGGTTTGATGTGGTCATGACTGCTGTTGCAGTGGAACTCTAAAGTCAGCAGATCCACCATAAGCATGCATGGCCACAATCACATTATATTCAACTGGCAGGGCAAATAAGGATAAGACATCCTCATCTGAACACTGGAGCCATGCCAGGGCTTTATGATTCGAATGGTGGATTTTCCAGCAGTAAATCATTTAACAGAACACAATAAACAGGTAGAAGGAGAAATCTTTAGGCTGTGAATTGGGCAACAGCCAGTAGGGACACAAGAGAGGTAGTAGAAAGGAATGCTCAACCAAAAGCAAAGAAGGATATCAAGCCAGCAGTCTATGTTGTTACATAGGCATCAACAGCAGGAAACCAGCTGTTGGGGGCACAGAAACACCAGAAGGAATCAAATGAAGAGGCACAGGATAAGGAGTTTGCAAGGAAAATGGCATTGAGGAAGTCTCCAACACAGGCAAAACATTTGCGCTTTGGGCCAGCACAACAAGTACTTCAATAATTGTCTGGTTAATGCACTACATTTTCCATCAGCAGCATATTTCTTTAGGACACACTATTGAAAATGAAAGAAACATGTATGGTTTCCACACTATACAGTTTGCCATTTACTAATATAGGCAAATGAAGCATTACTTCCACAGACCTCTAAAGATTGCATAGGTGCTAAAGATTAATCATTATTTCAAACTTAAAATTGCTTGAAACCTGGAGTGTCCAAGGCTCCCACTAAAGAACATTGGAACATATGTATTTATTAATCAATGTATTCTTGGTTTGGAAGGTGACAGTGCAAAAGGGGAAAGGGAAAGTGTATGGGATAGTCTGGAGGGGGTTTGGTCTCTCAAATACCTGGAACGTTCAAGAACAGTTCATTTCTGAAGAGGGAGGAAGGAGAAAAGTGGCATACAAGGAAGTGAGAGCAAGAACAATACATATAACACATTCAGACTACATTTAAATAAGAACTAGAGCTAAACAATGGCCACACGCTAGTAAGAATGTCAGAGGTGCACATAGTATTGAGTTCCAGAGTGGTAGATCAATTCATATATTGGCTAAATATGACTTAACGTCTCAGTGCTCAGTCAAACAATTGGTCCGATTGAGAGGGGGCTTAAAGAGAAGCCTCTTTAATGTTCTGTTAAACAAGAGATAACTGTCAAGTGAGCACAATATGACAGAGATGATATTTAGAGGGAAGGCTCAGGCAGTGTTTCTTCAATGATTTAGATTTCTTATTCTTTATCCCAACCTGACCAGGATAACATAAATAATGTCTAATGATATGGTTTGGGGGCGCTTTGAGTGGGCACTAATCCACCAGGGGTTGAATGTATACCAGACTTGACTGAACTGCAGACAGTTCAGTCGAATCTGGAGTCAATTCACAAATTAATGGGGGAAAAAGCCTTAGTAATTAAATTAAGGATCAGATCTGATTGCACAGTTATTGCAGGTAATCATAGTGATTTAATGAAAGAGTCATTCACATGACTTATCATTGTGGTGTGGTTTGGTGGTGTGGTTTACACATTTGATGTAAAACCTCAAACTGTTTCTGATCAAGAGAAAAATGTACAAAGAGTAACAGCAATTAACACGTTGAATCATGTAAAATTACAAGTATCCACATGTCAGTTTCCCAATATCTACAATAAGTTCAACTAGAACTAGTCATCTCAGTGTAGACCTTCTAAGAAAATATAAAAGTCTTGAAAGACCTGAGTATATCGTTGACAATGTTTACAATTTCCAAAAAACAAAATTCAGGTAAAACAACATTCTTTTACAGGGTTGAATCCAAAACCCCATGCCTCCATTAAGTCTTCCTGAGTAATAATGAAAGTAAATTTACTTTTATTGAATAGATATTGTTGAAATTAAGATAGCGAAGGTGGGAGCAACATTGTTCTAGGGGAGAAATGAATAGTTAGCTGCCACAGTGGGCTGTATACCTTGCAGTGTTTGGGTGAAGAAAAGGGAGGAACTGTGGTGGGTAATGAGACTTCCTTCTACCTTTACTAAAAACAGTCAGATTTCTGAAATCATCAAGGAACATTAAATAGGACGGGCTAAAATTTGAGGAGAAGGCACATACAATCTGTTTTTGCTGATCATACACTGTTTAATGTTTATTTATAGTATTTACTAAAATAGAAGAAATATTGTCACAGCATCATCAACTATTTACTAAAATTAATTAGAACAAAATGAGAAACATGAAGCTGAAATTGAATACCATTGTGTGAATCTTTAATTGGGCACTTTCCAAGTAAGATAAGCAGTGTAGACTTTTTAGAAGGAGCCAGTAAATCAGTGATATGAACAAGGCAGCTAATATGTGGGTGTTAGGTCCCTGTCTGCCCCTAAAGCCCAATACGTTTTAATCACCTCAGGATTGGCGTAATATTGGCAGTCTTGTATCTGATTTTCTGTAGCTGCAACAAAATAGTTTCTCATGCATACTTACCCTATGTCCAAGCTTTAACATGAATGCTAAATGTCAATGATTTTATCATTTTAAAATACAAGATCATAACGAACATAGGCTAGTGGCTAGTTTCAATAGAAAATAAAATCAGTACCATTCTTTGTCCCGGAATATTTGTGGTGTTTGGCTTGAAGCACATTATTGGAAGATGTACCAAAACCAAACGTTGATCACTGGAAGGTTTTGAACAAATCCTAACCATGGTCACAGCTATTGGCAAGCCTGCAGGCCATCATTTTTCAGCGTGCCAAGGCACTACAGAAGGAGAAAGACCACATGGAAATCAGGCTTGGTCCCACCCCAAAAGGAGCAGTCCATCCCAAACTGCTAGGTCACATTTCTCATGCACGATAACACGAGCATCCCCAGACATGTTTCGGCTTGTGGGGCATCATCAATGCGGAGTAGCTCGGGTCTATATGCCCAGCAGGCTCGGGATCCACATCTGGACATACCCATCCCACTTTGGGTTACTAAAGCAAAGACAAAAGTTGATGGCTGGAAGGTTTTCAACAAACGATAACCACAGGCACAGCTCTGGGCAACTCTCCAGAACATCATTTTTCAGCATGCCAAGCCATTACTGAAGGGGATAGACCACACGCAAATCAGGCTTCGTCCCACCTCAAAAGGGGCAGTCCAGTCAGAACTGGTAGGTCACATACCTTCAGCACAAAACCACAAGCCTCCCCAGACATGTTTCGGTCGTATTGGTCATATGGTCTTTCCCCTTTTGTAATAGTTTAGCAGGTGAAGAACATTGGTCTGGAGGATTGCCCAGAGCAATGACAGAGGTTAGGATTAATTCTAAACCTTTCAGCCATCACCTCTTTTGTTTTTCTATGGTCACCCCGACTGGGAAGAGAATGCCCAGACGTGGGTCCTGAGTATTCTGGGCCTAGAGACCTAAGCTGCTCCTCACAGATGAGATCCAACAAGGCCAAAAAATGTAGCGGATGCTTGTGGTCACGTGCAGAAGGGATGTAACCAAGCATTTTGGGGTGGATTGCCCCTTTTGCGGTGGCACCAAGTCTGATTTGCATACGTTCTTCCCCTTTTGTAATGGCTTGGCAGGTGAAGAATGATGGTCTGGAGGTTGCTCAGAGCAATGCCAGAGGTTAATATTAATTCTAAGCAGTCCAGCAATCACCTTATTTGTTTTGCTATGATCACCCCAAGTCGGATGGGTATGCCCAGATGTGGGTCCAGTGCCTGCTTGTCTAGATTCCCAACCTGCTAGTCACTCATGAAACCCAACAAGGCCAAAACATGTCTGTGGATAACTGTGGTCTTGTGCCGACGGGATGTGACCAAGCAGTTTGGGGGTGGACTTCCCCTTTTAGGGTGGCACTAAGTCTGATTTGCATATGGTCCTTCTCATTTTGTAATGGCTTCTAAACCTTCCAGCCATCACCACTTTTGTTTTGCTATGAGCACCCTGAGTGGGACTGGTATGCCACGACGTGGGTCTCATGCCTCCTGGGCCTAGAAACCCAATCTGTTCCTGACTAATGAGGCCCACCAAGACTGAAACATTTCTGGGGGTGTTTGTGGTCTCGTGAAGAAGCGATGTGAGCAAGCAGCTTGGGCTGGACTGCCCCTTTTGGGGTGCAACCAAGTCTGATTTTCATATGCTCTTTCCCCTTTTGAAATGGCTTGGAAGGCGAACAACAATGGTCTGGCGGGTTGCCCAGAGCAATGCCAGGGGTTAATAATAATTCTAAACCTTCTAGCTATCACCTCTTTTATTTTGCTTTGGTCACCCCGAGTGAGATGAGTATCTACAGACGTGGGTCCTGTGTCTGCTGGGCCTAGAGACCTAAGTTGCTCCTCACAGATGAGGCCCAACAAGGTCGAACCATGTTGAAGATGCCACCCCAGTCATGTTTTGCCTTGTTGGGCATATGGTCTTTCACCTTTTGTAATGGCTTGGCAGGTGAAGAACGATCGTCTGGAGGGTTGTTAAGAGCAATGACAGGGGTTAAGATTAATTCTAAAACTTCTGAGTGGGATGGGTATGCCCTGACGTGGGCCCCATGCCTTCTAGACCGAGAGACCCAAACCGCTCCTCATTAGTGAGGCCCAACAAGGCCGAAACATGTCTGGGGATGTAACCAAGCATTTTGGGCTAGACTACCCTTTTTGGGTGGTACAAAGTCTGATTTGCACATGGTCTTTTCCCTTTTTTAATGTCTATGCAGGTTATAAACGATGGTCTGGAGGGTTGCCCAGAGCAATGCCAGAGGTTGATATCAATTCTAAACCTTCCAGCAATCACCTCTTTTGTGTTGCTAGGGTCTCCCTGAGTGGGATGGATATGCCCAGACGTAGGTACAGTGCCTGCTGGGCCTAGAGACTCAAGCTGCTCCTCACTGATGAGGCCCAATAAGGCTGAAACCTATCTGGGGATGCTTGTGGTCTTGTGCAGAAATGATGTGACAAAGCAGTTTGTGCTGGACCACCCATTTTTGGGTAGGACCAAGTGTGATTTGCATGTGGTCTTTCCCCTTTTGTAATGGCTTAGCCAGCAAATAATGATGGTCTCAAGGATTGCCAGAGCAATCCGAGAGGTTAAGAATAGTTCTAAACCTTCCAGCCATCACCACTTTTTATGGTCTATTTTAACCCAGAGTAGGACTGGTATGCCCAAATGTGGGTCCCATGCCTGCTGGGCCTAGAAACCCAATGAGCCCCTCACTAATGAGGCCCACCAAGACTGAAACTTTATGGGGATGCTTGTGGTTTTGTGCTGAAGGAATGCAACCAAGCAGTTCAGGCTGGTTTACCCCTTTTGGATTGGGACCAAGTCTGATTTTCATATGGACTTTCCGCTAATAGATTGACAGGTGAAGAACGATGGTCTGGAGGGTTGCTTAGAGCAATGCCAGAGGTTAAGATTCATTCTAAACATTCCAGCCATCACCTATTTTGTTTTGCAGATGTTAGGCTTTAACCATAAAGGAGTTTCTAGCACATTTAAGCATTGTGAATACTTCCCGGAGAAGCCAAATAAAAAAAAAAAGAAATGTTTCACTGATATAACTTAATTCTTATATTTTTTTAATTTTATTGTTTAAAGTGCAGATCTAGCCCAAGAGCAGCAGAGCACTGTAGAGAGCGTGGGTAGTCAGCATTTGGGCTAGCATCTCTTGACAGTAGTGCAGTACTGTGAGGTCTGTGTGTCGGTATGTGCATCCTTTGGAATTAGTCCTTGATCAGGTGTTGTTGTAAGAGTCATGTTTTGTGAGATTTGGAGAATTGTGTCGACATTCCAAATCAACACTGGGGTCGAGTTCCAGAGGGTGGGTGCATTGGAAGAGAAGGATTGTTTTGTGGGTCCTCGCTTTGCGGACGAGTTGTACTTCAAGCTGGTTGCTTGATTTGCTGCACAGGGAGCGTGTCCACCAACTATGTGGAGCCTAGCTGCCAGGTACGCTGGTGTCCTACTCGTGACTGCTTTGTATATGATAAAACGCAATCTTGAACAGTGTCCTGCTCTGGAGAGGAAGCCAATGAAGTTCGAGAATGATGTGGGTGATTCAGTCAAAAGTGTTTTCTCCCATATTAAGATATGCTGCAGCGTGGTGGACTGCTTTTAGGGGAGCCAAGTGAGCAGCTATTAGCCTTGTCAGGAAATAATTTCCTCCATCGATGTACGAGATCACAAGGACCTGCACTACGGTCTGAAAATCCTTCGACAGGATGAAGTGTTTGATTTTGTGAAGGATAGAGAGTCAGTGCCAGGGTATTTGGGTCTTCTTGGCTATGTGTTTCTGGAAGGACAGACCGCTGTCAATGGTGAAGCCTATGAATTTTGCTGAGTCTGAGAGTTGTGTATCAAATCTTTGTATGTGCATATAATTGAGCTATTGTTGGACAAGTTGTTATTTAGCAGGCTGACTGATGAGGATGAATTCAGTTTAGTTTGAGGTAGGTAGTCGACATGAAGGACTGCATGAAAGCTAGGTAATGAGAGAGACAAATGATGTTCTGTGCACTATTTACTCTGATGTTTAACTGAGTATTGCCACGTATTGTTGGATGGCTATATTGGGATCTTTGAGTAGAGTGCCCAGAGGTTCAATGTAAAGGTTAAAAAGGATTGTTGAGAGGATAGAGCCTTGGCAGACCCCACAGAAAACCTGGAGTTGGTTAGAATGGAACAAGTTCATATGGATAGCCTTGTATCTAGGAGGGAACACATTCAGGACAGTGCCATAGAATCCCACACTGTCAGCAAGGAAGAAGAGAAGGATGCAGTGGTCTCCAGTGGAGAATGCAGCTGAGAGGTTAAGGAGGATGAGGAGGCCTGATTCACCCTTATGCCTGACTTGGAGGGCATCTTCCACCACTTGGATGGTCATTGTCTCTATGCTACACTTGAGGCAGATCCCTGACTGATATTCATTTAGGAGGTGAAATGAATGCAACCCAAACACTGCCCATATAAATAATCCATTCTTTGCAAGGGAGAATAAGGTTTATTAAATGCAAAAGGTCTTAGACAGTCCCATAGAACTGTTTTGACACAGAGCTCATCATGTCCTACAGAGTCACAGGTTATATAGTGGAAAATACACAATTTGGTTATATAGGTTACAGTGTTATCCGACCACCCTCACTGGCTACCACCTATAGAACATGCTAATCCTCCCCCCTATAGTCTGTGGACCAATTGGCAACACGCTATCTAAGCCCACTCCCCTAACACATGGTTCTTCTACATCATGACTGTCGGGTCCAGGTATGGGATTGGTTACTCAAGTAAAATGGCATATTGATTATTTGAGACTGCCACATGATGTGCAGCCCTTCCTTTCTAGATGCTCCCAAAGTAAACTGGCGAGTTCAACACGACGTTGATACGACAATAGGCCCTCTCATTATAACAAATGAAGTGGTGCACACAATTCTCCGTCCCAAACTTGTACTTAATCTACTGGCATCAACACTGTTCCTCCTATCTCAAATCACAAGATGTTCCAGACACAACTTCCCCTTATCTCTTTCAGACCTCAGGTTCCCAGGCATGAAGTGAATGGAGCATCTCTTTTGGATTTGAGTTTCAAATATGTATTTGCTTTGGTTGTGCATCTTGGTGTAATTCTTATGCGATGACTGCTCTTGGGGAGGGCAATGGTGCTCTTAAATCTTTGCTTAGTCTCTTGTCATCACAGAACCGTATAACCTGTTCTCATGAATTCGTCCTTCACAAGGCTCATCAACACCCACTCACATTCCATTCCCACCATGGTCAGGCCTCACAGGAGGATACAATGAGTGTTTTCCTGTGCACCTTGGCTTCTCTTCTGGGGCATGGAAAAGGGGATTGTTTTTTCAAGAAAGCTACACAGAGCCACGGCTCCACATCAGGGCGGTCATTCTATTCTAATAATATTTTTGGGCCTCTACTACCAAAATGCCTCGCTATTACCACAGCACTTTTCAGACTCCATCTTCCACCTATCTTGATTCCTCTTGCATACAATACATCAGCCCCTACTGTTACTTAAATCAATTAGTCAAGGGCCCTATTTCTCGAGGTAGAAATGACTTGGGTACGCCCATTGCATGATGTATCACAGAGCATACATGGCAGCTCTCACTTGTATGCTCCCTCGCCCCCTCGCGCATGCGATTTACCGAATATTGTCCACTTCCGGGTGGTGCACAAAAGCCACAGTGTCAAAGATTACCAATGTATTCTGTTTGGAATCTATATCTTCTTCAGTTTCCCTCCTGGTTCATGTTATTCCCAAAGATATTCCCAAAGGTACATCTGTTTCATTTCCATACCCCCTTTATATGCCCTGACCATATAACATAACCATAACATGTATATTAACTAAAAAAGATTAGCGTTTATAACAGGGACAAAAGTGTGCTCCTAACTATTGTTGTGTTCCTATATTGAGTAGCAATAAGTAATAATCGATTAAGCAATAAGGACTGTTCATTAAGATTCCTAAACCAGCAGGACTTGTTGCCCGGAGGCTGCAACACAACTAAACAGCCTATGCACAAACAGAGAAAAAAAAAGATGTAATTAAATGTGCTTGGTATGTGATTTATTATTTTATTTATTTATTTGTTTATAAAGCGCTGTAAGCCCACAGGCATCGGAGCGCTGACAGAAAGACAGGACAACAGATAGTGAAAACAGGACACAAGAGAGATGACCGATTTCCTCAAGAGATTTAGCTTATTTTGCAAATTTAATTGAAAAGTAGTGTTTTCAATTTTTTGCGGAAGGAAATGTAATTGGACTCGAGCTTCATTGAGGTAGGAAGTTCATTCCATTTTTTTATACTTAAGTCCATGCTTCTTTTTTGTTGTGAAGGTTTGCAATTGGCCTGTATTAGAGGATCTGAGCTGCCTAGTTGGCGTGTACCAGTTGAAATGTTTCTTAAGGTAAGCTGGAGCATTTCCGTATAAGCAACGGTGTACCATCGTGAGAGATTTAAACGTGATTCTTTCTTTCCTGGCCAACCAGTGTAGGGCCTTCCTTTCGCCAGTGATGTGTTCCCTCCTAGTTCTTCCTGTGATGGTCCTGATGGCATTATTTTGAATCACCTGAAATTTTTTTACGCAGTTGCTATTCGTAAGATTCTTGGTTCTATATAGAGGCACAGCACATACTCAAATGTGTGTTTGAAAACCCAACTTCTTCATTACAGGGAGGCGATTGATCAACTGTAAAATAACAAGGAAGTGTGCCACAAAGAATATTTTAATGACAGTCAAGAATACAACGATGATCATGAGAAGGAGGGTTGATGGAGGGTGCATTCTGAAGGTCATATAAGTGTACCCAGTACTGCAGATCCTTTACTGGGACAGCAAAAAGGATCAAATAAATTACTTCAAAAGGCCCCGGAAATTTCTGGTCACTCCAACTGTGCACAAAACCTCAGACAAATATCTGCTGTGGTGGTAAGTTCAGTTCACCTATCAGTGATATTACAGTTTTGACATATCTTCTAGAAGCAATCTGTCTAGATAATACTTTAATACACCTGTTAACCCACGCAAAAACCCATGAAACTCCTCCCTCAAAACTCCTGCTGCACTGAGAACATTTAATGGTGTGTGTGTAAGAGTAAGAGGTGTCTGTATCCTACTCCCTGTCACTATCTCGCACAGGGACATGTGTTGATCTTTGCTGGGCTGTGTTGTCAGTCTAAAGAAAGATAGATGGAGATATTACATCCAGTTCTTCCCTAAAGTTACACAAAGTTTAGATAACTTACCTTTCAAAATCCTATTCATCATTTCAACACTCCCGTTGGCCTAAGGATGGTATATTGAGCAACGCTTCTGCTTGTGCTTTATCCCCAGTAGGGACACAATCAACTTGAAGAGTTCATTAAAGACGAAAGTCCCAATATCAGATCTTAGGACCTCACATACCCCCCAACAAGGAAATATCTTGCAAACCAAAAATGTGGCAGCATATTTTCTATCAGGTTATGCACAGGGACCAACCTCAACTCAACAGGACAATGGGCACACAACTGCTGATCATGTCCACATAGTCGATATGAAGCTCTTTGAATGGTACAGTGGGACAGGGCAATGTGCCACACAATGTCCTGAGTATCTGACCTGAGTTCTTAAGGTGATACGTTGTGCGATATGACACAAGTGCGTTAAGAAATTCTTTCAGATTGGGGCAAACCAGTCCTGCACGATGTTGGCAGTGATCTGCTGCTTAGAAACATGTGTTAGGGAATGTAGCTGATCAAAAGAAACCATGAAACTCTTGTGGCATTACTACCTTACCTGTAACATTTTGCCTCTAAATCAGATGGATCAGTGACTGTGAACAACCCGGCTTGACCCAAAGGTCCTTCTCACCTGACCCTGTAAATCAATTATTTGGATACCTGTACTGCAGTGTAAGGTTTTACTAACTCAGGATATGCAGTGATGGCTTGGTCCCTGTGATACACTGCCTATTTGGCAGTCCTTTCTGCTGTATCGTTGCCAAGAGAAATGGGGTCTGTATTTTGGGTGTGGATGGCATATTTGAACATGTACACACTGCTGCTAATGAGGGATGGGTCAAAACATACATTAATCTCTCAAACAAGACCACCTGCTGGTCAGGTGTGCTGTTGGACCTCCGGAAGCCCCTCCTTTTCTTTCTAGACAACCCTGAATGTACTGTGGTGGTCCCATATGTAGAATCTGAATATATGGTCAATAGGCCTCCTTGGTATGCCTTTAATGCTTTTGTTAATGCTATCAGTTCTGCTGCCTGGGCCGGAAAATGTGTTGGCAACCTTTTCTGAAGTACAACTGCATATTCCCCATCTACAAGGTGCACCACTGCTGCGCCTGTGTGCCTGTAGCCAGTCTCCTAATCAATCGTCGATGACCCATCAATGAAAAGTACCTCCCGTTCCTCAATTGTGTCTTTCCTTGCTCATATTAAATCATCTTCAGTGCCTTCATACATGAGGCAATCGTGCACTTCCTCACCTTCCTCAGCTGGTACTGCAATGGATGTAGCAGGGTTCACTGTGCAACACCCCACAATGTGAATGGATGAGCTTGATAAAATCAGTCCATATGCAGAGGCCCTTTGGGTAGTTAAAGTGGATTTAAAGCTTTCTAGGATTGTGTAAACTGTGTGCTCTAAATATAGAGTTACTGAACAACCCATCACAATTGTTGCAGATTTTTTGATGACAAAGTCTGCAGCAGCCAGTGCCTGTTCACACAGAAACTGGCACTGGAGTCACTGAATCTAATAAGCCACTATAATATGTTACGGGTTTGTGTCCTGAAGTTGCTTGTTGAGCCAACACAGCAGACATCACTTGCCCATTGGAATGAGAAAACAAATACAATTCCTTGATGTAATCAGTGGCGGCCAATAATGGTGTGCGAGTTATGGCATTTTTGAGTTCTTGGAAACAGCTTATCATTTGTCCTGTCTATGTTAGTGATCCTTTATTTTTCTATGCTTCCTTGTGTTTTTGTAAGAGAGGTGGTGTTTAACTGGAATAGTCAAGAATCCAAGCTCTACAATGGTTACACAAACCCAAGAATTGCTGCATTTCTTTCGCTGTCATGGGCTGAGGTGTGTTATATACTGCGGCTTCCCTCTCTGGTATTACACTTTTTTCCTTCAGGTGATACAAGTAATGTTATTGAATCTACTCTACATAAGTCTTCTGTTGTGCTACACACTAAGATGTCTTCAACATATTGAAGAACCATACTGGGTACACGCATATTGCCCTGACTTGGGAGGATAGCTCAGTCGGAACGTGCTCGCCTTGGAAACAAGACAATGTGGAGCAACACAGGTTCGATCCCCTGGTCCGCGCTTAGAATCCTCTGGGTATCAAGCACATATAAATAACCTATCATATCATATCATATCATGGATCCATATGCAGTACTCTGTTAAAAATATTCAGGGACTCACAGTGCCCCTTAGGAAGTCTAGTGTGTTGGAATATTTGCCCATGATAGGTAAATGCAGTGAGCTATTGAGAGTCAGGGTACAATGGGATGGAGAACAATGCATGTTTCAAATCAATAATGGTGTGTTGCCTCAGTGGGTATATTACAAAGAATTGTGACAGGGATTGGTACTACTGGGAACTCTGCTTCAATTATATTATTCAGGGGATGCAAACCCTGTATCATCCTCGAACTTAAATCCAAAGCCTTTTTGACAGGGTATATACCTGTGTTAGATGGGAACTCTGATGGCACTCTAATGCCCTGCTTCCATAATACCTCAATTGTTGCATGTACACCCTCAGCTACCACCCTTGACAAAGGATTTTTCCGGACTCTGGACAACACTGTGCCTGACTTTAGCTTTATGCGTACTGCTCATATGCTTTTCAAAAGCCCTACATCATGGGGATTGTCCGTCAATACAGTGCATGGGACCTGTAACACATCCTCCTGTAGCTGGGCAGTCATGAATTTAGCAATAAGTATAGGACAAGCGACATTCCTATGCTGAATCATAATTTGATATGGAATACAAACCTCCAGGATAATTTCACTATCATTGTCAGCATCCTCAAACAACCATCTGATACCCTGCTTAGTGGTTGAGCCGGGTCAATGCTCAGAACTGTACACCAGTCACCTCCCTCCTCATCAGTCCCTATGAGCATTAACTTGTAATACGCAATCAACAACCCCGCCCCAAATCTAGCATAATGATGATACCCAGAGAATTATCTTGGGGCACCGCAGGCTGAAATAAAAATTCTGACAACACCCTCCATTTTTTTTTTTTTCGAATACCCGGCACCCAGCTCAACAATAGTCATTCCATTCATGAACACATCTGGATGCAATGGTATTCCTCTAGTGGCTCCATCACTCTACAATGCTTTTGTCATCACCAGTCATCTAACATAACAAATTCCTGGTATAGAACATACTACCCCTTCTTCCGGAAATGAAATTGTCATGTTGAACTTACTTAACAGATCCCTGGCTAACAAGTTCACCAGAGTTGCAGTTGAAAACAACAGTTGAGCTAACACCTATTTGTTAACTACCTTGATGGGTATGTTTTCTGTAAATGGAACCAAATGTATTGCCCCATAGTACCCTTGTCTATCCATTACTTTACATGATAAGGCTGGCACCCTTCCTTTGTACGTGATTTTGTCCCACCTGTGAAAACCATGAAAATAAATGTTTTGTTGTCTATTTCTACTTCTATAAGGGGTTATTTTCCAGGTCGGCAGTAACTGATAGGACTGTGCATGACAATGCTGTTGGTGGACTGTCTTAATCTGGATAGGTGTTTGTTCCACCCACCACACTTGCCCCTTGGTATTGTACCATGTGGTAAAGCATTTGTATACCATACCTATGGTGCTGACTGCTGTGTTTGTTGTGTGTACACAGGTGCGCTATTTAATGGTAATGGATGCATCTGCTGTGGTTGCACCTCTGGTGGTAAGGGTGTCTGATACTGGTATGTGGGCTGTTGTCCCGCCGCGGGCACCTGAATGCCATACAAGGCACTCAGAGGCATCATCCCACACTGCTGTTGGTATGTGACATGGGCTATCAGCCCACAGGGATATGCACAGGGATCATACACAGCTGCTTGCCTACTCCTACACTCTCGGGCAAAATTACCAATTTTACCACTTGACCTACATAGTCCTGGTCCACCACATCTCTTCGTTAATCCGCCAAATCCTCCTTAACTTCCACAGATTTCCCCTCTTCCTTCAGAATTACCTCCCTAATGCCCTTGCTGCCAGCCACACTTGTATCCACCATGGCATCCTCTATTATGCATGTAACTTTCATACCATCCTGTCCACCCTGGAACTATTCTGTTCCCTCTGTGCTGACCACGGGTTCACCTGCCTCACAGATGAACAAGTAAACACTGCCACCTAAATACTCAATTTTGCCAGTTTTTCTGTACCGACTTTGTTTCAGCCTTCTGTGCGTTATCACCACTTCTTTCTCCCTCTCCTACCTCCATCTACAATTGTGTACTGTGATAGCCTGTATCTCTGCCCATTCTTTAACCTCGATCCCCACTACCTTGTCCAAATATGTTTGCACTTTCTTCAAAATGTGATAAAATGTTGCTATAGTCTTATCCAATGGTTCCCCTGTCTCAGACCTCCACATTTCCAGAATCTGTAACTTATATTGTCCTGGGTCTTCATTCAGGGTCCGTGCCCTTATTGAATGTATGTCTGCTGTATCGGAATACTCAACCCGTAGGACAGACCATAACTTTGCTCGGCAATCATTAAAATGTGCCCTATCATGGTTGTCATCGCCCATTCATATCCCTGGATACCCAGCTCTTTCCAAATGTCATCCGCTTGGTCACCCAATAATACAGCAAAGAAACCTTTCATCTCGCATATTGCTAGTGTAATGAGAGTGATCTGGTTTTTCAGGTTGTATATCAACTTAACTATTCCCTTTGCCAGCGAGGGCAGTGCCCTTGTTACATTATTTCTATCCATGTGTGGTCTGTGCTCTGTCAGGACCTTTATATAACAATGAGTACTGTGTTCCCACCTTCTTTACCAGTAACTTTCCCCCCTCTCTTCCAATGTACTGCTGCCATGTGACCTGGTCACGCCCTGAGCCTAGGACCCCACAAATATTCTGCCCTCAACGTCACTGTAGACAGCCTCTCATCTCCTTGATCATCATCCAAGCCCCAGTCCTCCTCCTCTGCAGCTCCTACATCAACGTCAATTCTTGTTGACTCATAGTCCAGGATGCTGAACCATTGAAATCCCTCTCCATACCTGCCGTTGTTATTTCCCCATCCTCTTTTTCAACATGCACTTCCCTAATGCAGTGCTATCAATCCTAAATAGGATGTCACCCGCTCTCCATACATCAGTGCACAATGGCGATCTTCAGCCCTCCTACCTTTCTAGCTTTACTGGTGCAAGCTCTGCCTCTGTCCCTTGTAACACTGTTTCTAGGACTCTCCACGCCCTGTTTTCCATTCCCATAACCAGTGCAGTGTGCATGGTGTCCGCTACTGGGGGCTGCGGGGATATTAGTGTAACCTGTGGTTGCTTGCAAAGGATAACAGCCCTGTGGGTTTACAGGGCTGTGGGGGTTGCAAGGGATTCACTGGCCTCAATGGCTCCACTAGATACAGGAGTGACACAGGGTGCTTGTATAACACAGCAGGTGCACGTTACACATGGATTCAAGTGAGGTGAGAGAACTCATTATTACCTCAAACTTATAACAATCCTTTTCTTTTCAAACACTGATCGAGCCATGCCAATATCCCTGCCCTCTCCTAACACTGCCCCCAATCCCCATCCTTCCCTCCCTTTCTATTATGCCCCACACAAAACACACTTAATACGCCCACAAAACTTGTTACACACCACCACAACAATCATCATTCCACATCACAACACATCCAAAATCTCCTTATGCCCCCTTATGCCAGGCTAAAGAATCATGGACTCGCCATATATTGGGCCCACACAACCAAATCACATTTATTAAATATTGTAGACCCTTTCTCTATCCCCTTACCTTGAGATCAGGGTATTTATCTATTTTTCTGAGCAGAGGGATCCCAGGTCCTCCACATAATGGACCTCAACTTTTATTTAACTCTACAGCGCTGCCTTTCTGCCACAATCTGAGATGACCACGTTTACTCTCTCTTCATCTTTTCCCTTATAATATATGCTGTGATCTCACTTTATATAAAATCAAGATATATTACAGCGTGGCTTTTCGCACTCTGCCCATTCACCAGTAAATCACTCCACACATACCCACTCTCCCAATATTGTTTTCCCCCTCAGAGGGGCACTTACTGTCATGATGCCTACCTCCAAGGAGCCAGACAGGGCCCGGCACCCTCAGAGGCAGGCAACATGTATACTAGGGAAGTCCCAGCCACCCCAGATAGGGGCTCTTTGGACTTAGTCCTGGTGCCGTTGGCGTCAGGCTCATAAGGGATAACAGTCCTGGCACCATCGGCGCCAGGCTCATACAAGATATGGAAGGAATAGTGTTTGGTGCAAACTTACCTGGCAGACCATGCTGCAATTTCCTTACCTGGCAGATCATTCTACAACTTCCAGATGAAAAAGGAACTACTTAACCACACGGGTGTGGCTGGTGGCAGGATACATACCTTCAGTGGAAGGATACATACCTGGGACTACTTGAAAGGCTATTTAAGCCACGCCCAGACAGCAAACCACGCTTCGCGTTGTTCTGCTCATAGCAGCTGGACGCTCACCGTGCCTGCTCCTGCTCCAGTCCTCAACCACGCCTGCCAGCATCCTGGAAACACCTAAGGATAGAAAAGGGAAGAAGAAACAGGTGAAAACAAACCTTACCTGTTAAAGCTGCATTCTGGATTCAGCGTGCCAACGCTCCTGCAAAAAGACGTCATTTTAAATACTCACCGCATTGCATACATCTCGGCGCACTTCTCTTACCTGCACGTGGCGCCTTTGACTCTGCAACGCCCATCCGGATCTCCTGCAGCATTCCAGCACGTACGGGGAGACGAAGAGAAGAAAGCAAGGTGAGAAGGGGAAAATAACCAAGAAGCACTTACCTGCCAAGCTAATTCTTCTTACCTTCGGGTCGATGCCATTCCTTGGGCATTTCAGCACCCCGGCCCCTATCGGGAAAAAGCAAACATCACATTAGTGAATGCAAGAACCGTAGCAAACGAACTATTTAAAACTTACCTGCTTACAGGTCGGACTCAGCTTCTGCTTCGTGCCGGCTCCATTTCTTCGGCATTCTCAAACTCCGGCCCCTAAGGAAAAAGAGACAGGAAAAGACAGTAGTGGGCCTACACCAAAACTCACCTGAAATCAGGTTTTTGACGGAAACCGCCCTCAGCTAGGAGTCTTCCATTACCTGCAAAAGAGAAGAGGAACAGTTTAGACTCAAGCTTGCCATAAACATTTACGGTACTTACCAGAACAGACAAGTGAACTCGTTATTACTATCCAGTGACGTAACTGGATCCCAACGCGTCCCTGCATCAGAAGCAGGATGGAGGGCTCGCCTTTTCAATCCCTAAGGTGAGTCTCCACAGGGAATTACAGAAGGGTTGCAAGGAGGGTGAGAAGGGGAAAAGGAGATCAACACAAAACCCGCAGAGTATTAACCCTTCCTTTTCGCTCACAGAAGGGTATTCATCCGAGCCAGACAAGCCAGATTTGGGAACCCAGCCCACTCCATCTTCAGGGTGCTGAACATCTCCTTCGAAGAGGCCACTGCCGTCCAGACCACGCCCGCGCCTCTGTGGGAACCAGGTGAGCGTTACACTTACATCTATGCGTTCTCCCAAGATCCTCCGATACTAGGTCCTGTCAGTGGGCTGCACAATCTGGGAGCAGTGCCCCACTCCAAAGAGCAGGCAGGCCATCTGACAATACGGCACCCGCAAACCTCTTCAAGTTGCGCACAGGAAATGATCACTGCAGATGGGCGCCGCACCCCAGGGTGCACGCCTGGGACACCCCCCCACCTTACGGAGAGTCTTGGATCATGACAGTGTCCCCAAATTGATAGGAAAGCAACCAAAAAAACACACATAAAAATTATCCAGGCAGGAAAAATAGGCACTAATCCAAAA
This sequence comes from Ambystoma mexicanum, assembly GCF_040938575.1. Lineage (NCBI taxonomy): Eukaryota > Metazoa > Chordata > Amphibia > Caudata > Ambystomatidae > Ambystoma > Ambystoma mexicanum. Next base: position 1,135,148,008 of record NC_090922.1, read on the forward strand.
CAAGATGTATTGCATGCAAAAGGTCTCAGACAGTCCCATAGAACTGATCTGACACAGAGCTCATCACGTCCCATAGAGTTACAGGTTATATAGTGGGAAAATCCCAGATTTGGTTATATAGGTTACAATCCCACCACCCTTATTGGTTACCACCTATGCTATCTAAACCCACTCCACCCAACATGTAGTCCCCCTGCATCATGAAGTGCACCCCTCCTTTCCAGTAATGCCCAAAGTAAACTGGCAAGGCTAACTCTTCTTTGATAGGACAATAGGCTCTCTCATTATACCAGACGCAGTGGCATACAAAATGTGCCTCCCTGATGTAAGGTTATTTAGCGTGTTAAAACACAGAGTACAGCACTACTGCACAGGATCAATGTGTAGCATGTTTTTTTTTATGCAGTACCACTGCATGGATTTGGTGCATTGCTATGATGCAATTGTTTCAAGCTATGTGTTGACAATGTAACATGGACATATAAGTGAGGGCAGGTTATTCAGTCAAAAACGATGTTTACATATAAAAAGCAAATAATTTTTTTTCACAGTTAAAAGCACACATTTGTACATTCAAAATGCGCACTATTTTTCACCTGAAATGCCTATGTTGCAAGAGACACATTTGATAATTAATAAACTACCTCATTAACAACTAACCTTACATACCCGGTCTTTCATTGTCGCTCTGCATTTTGTCTTGACACATTAATATAACAGTGACACTAGGTATGCAACTATTCTGGAGATATACCTCCACAGCATCATTTGTTTTGGCAACGGTGTGACATTCATTTATGTTGCTGTTTTGTGATTTTAGTTTCTTAGGTCTCAATGGTTTTTGGTTAAGGACCACAGCACTCCATTCACCCCATCTATGAGAGGAGACAATCTCTTCAGGCAATCTGTCCCCATCAGAAATGGAATTTCACAAAAATTTGTGATCAATACCTCTTGTTTCATTCTGTGCTTTCCTATTTTTATGTCAACCTCAGTTACACCTATGATGGGCACCTCCTCCCCATTAAAGTTATGCACTGGACCTTAATTTTCCTTCACTGTGATCTGATTCTGTGGGGGTCTCCCTTCATTGATACTCTTTACCAGCTCCTTGGACATAATTGTGGCCTGTGCGCCAGTGTCAATCATAGCAAATGTTTGGCATTTTTCTTCTACAGTGATGGGTGCATAATATCTGTCCTCAACTTCCTCTAATACACATAAGAAGTGTGAATTCTTACTGATTTCAGGGCTCACCTTTCTCAGGCCTTTTTCACTTTTGGCTAAGCACATTGGTAAATGGAAAGACATTTTTCCCTCCTTTTTACCCATTCCTGCGCGAGAGACTTTATTCATGTCTCCATGATCAGAGGTTTTTTGGAGTGTGGCCACTGTTCGCCCATCCATCTGGGTAACATCAGGGACCACATTACAACCTTCCAACTGAACATGTGTAACAACATCATTCAGCAATTTGTCATTGTTTAATTCTGTGCATTTGTGATCATTTAGTGTGATACCAGCCCTTTCAGCCTCTTCAAAAATATGTGGCTCAAAGAATTCTTCAGGTGATTGACCTGTACCCTCCTTTTGAGTATTTCCTTTTTCTGCCTGTGTTTGGTCATTGATTTGCTTGCCCAGGGAAGGAGCTATAGCATCCCCACTTACTCCCTGTTCACTGGTATTCCCCATGCCTGAGTCATTTTTCTTAAATCTGTCTCTTTGTTCTTTTGGAATTTCCGGTGTTTCTTTTTTATTTGCACCAATCTTCAATGTTTGATTTAGTTCTAGGTTAAACCGTACCTCTTTTTTAGAAGTATTTGCATGTTCTGTTACATTTCATTTATTGGTGCTTTCACTTTTAAATCATTAGACATCTCAGAGTCATTATGCAAAATTACATCAGGGCAATCTGTCTTTTTGGCACTGCAGGTGTCATATGTACTTAGTCACTTCTCAGAAGCCCCCCAGTCATTGCTAGGGCCATCAGCCCCCTCTTTAGATGGTTGTTTTTGCGCTGTATAGAGCTTTCCTATTTGCTCAGCTAACATTTTCACTTGGGCCTCAAGGCACTGGAACCTTTCCATCTCTCTAGAATCCTCTTTCTGTGGCCTAGGTCGATATTGGTTGTTTTTCCCCTGATTGGATCTGTTCTGATACCTCTCAGGTAATTGATGTCTGTTGGGATGGTTTCTGAACTCTTGATCCATTTGTGGAGGGGAGTGGGGTGCACCCATCCTTTGATTATAGTGCCCTGGTTGGGAATCATTGTACTGAAGTGGATTGTAGTTCATGTTTTGCCTCATGTCCTGTCTCTCAGATTGTGGGTACTGGCCCCTATGTTGATTCCCATTATCAGTAAATCGATCCACATATCGGGGTCTATCCTGATTACCATGTACAACAATAACACAGTGGATATGCATTATTTCAGCACACAGACCTATTTAGATGGTATGCGCGGTTGGTATGCGTGGTTGGTGGTATTTTGGTGAGCATAATTCCTTTGTTTTATTTGTGGCCCCAATATCCAGAACCCCTTATTTTTGTTTAGATTTTTCGTGTAATCACTATAGAGACCTCAGGCTTGCATTTCAGGAACACCACATTTTCATTTTTAGTGTGCCACCATGGGCAATTTCTCGCTGTCTTATCTACGGCAGCGAGCTATCATGTGTTATATTTCACTAACTTATATACGGTAGTGAACTATGTCCCGGGTCTCTATTTTTGCTGACTCATGTACCTTCAGCAAAAATGGCTACAACACACACAGTTAGTTATAATTGCTCATACTGAATGACATTGTGCACACAGCTGCAGCCAAAGCTTATTTTTAGCTACCTTAAAAATGACAATTGCACTGTCTAAACATCTCCCCACATCATCAGCACTGTATTGGTAAATGCACAAATGAAAGAGAAAATAAAATATACCACCCGTCTGCTTTCAGATATTTGTGTGTATTATAAAAGTTGCATTTAAACACGATCTCACTCTTTACAGAAATAAATGAAATAGCACAGTAACAGCATTATTTGTGATACACTGAGAAGAGAGTGACGTGGAACCAGAATTCAATTTGCAACATTAAACACGTGGGTAAAGCACAGGAATCTCCTTTCCTACACTGACTGAATATTTTCGTACACACTCAGCCCCCACACCTCAGCGAGATAATTACCAGGCTTATTCAGCATGTAACTTCTTTGGCTGTTCGCCTTCTGGAGGGGTTCACCCAGCAAGGACAAGCATCTGCTGTCACTCAAACTGGGACTTGTTGACTGGAAATCCCAGTCTCTGCAACCAAGTTGAATCTGCTTTAGGAATCAGGTATCCCCAGCTATCAACCCAGTCCTTCTTTGAGATGTGTCAAGATGTCTCTCCCTAGCTCCTTCCTCAAGATTCTACAAGAAAACTCTGGTTACCTCCTACCAAAGGATCCTAACCAATAAAATTCTATCATGCCCTAACCACCATCTGCACACAATGGCTTGGCTTATACAGGTGCAACTGTAACCAAACTGATTTCCTGCTTATTCGAGGTCTTTGCTTCCTGCAGTTACTGTGGACAGAACAGCAGAGCAAAAAGAAAAAAAACTGAATGTGCATTTAATTAATGACTTTCAGAGCCTGTCATTTTCCATTCATGTTGCACTGAAGAACACATTATTATTAGTGGGTTATGATCAGGTTAGTTGTTAATGAGGTTAGTTTATTAATTTTCAAATGTGTCTCTTGCAACATAGGCATTTCAGGTGAAAAATAGTGCGCATTTTGAATGTACAAATGTGTGCTTTTAACTGTGAAAAAAAAATGATTTGCTTTTTATATGTAAAAATCGTTTTTGACTGAATAACCTGCCCTCACTTATATGTCCATGTTACACTGGCAACACATAGCTTGAAACAATTGCATCATAGCAATGCACCAAACCCATGCAGTGGTACTGCATAAAAAAAAAACAGCTACACATTGATCCTGTGTAGTAGTGCTGTACTCTGTGTTGTAACACGCTAAATAACCTTACACTGACCTTGTACCTAATCTACTGGCATCACCTCTGCTCCTCCTATCTCAAGTCACAAAGACTCCCCCTTTTCTCTTTCAGACTGCAGGTGCCCAGTCATGGCGTGACTGGAGCATCGTTTTTGGATCTGACTTTTAAACATGTATTTGCTTCAGTTGTGTATCTTGGTGTATCTTGGTGAATTCAAAAGGGCTCACCTTTTAGGAAGCCAGTACTGCTCTTAAATTCTTGCTTAGCCTCTTGGCATCACCGAACCTCATGCCCTGTACTCAGAAATTCATCCTTAACAGGGTTCATCCCTACACGTTCATATTCCATTCGCACCATGCTCAGGCCCTGTAGCTGGATATACTTTGCATTTATCTGTGCACCTGGAGTGCCTCTGAACTCAGCTTCTCTTCTGGGGAATGGCAAAGGGGATTTTTTTTTCAAGCTAGCTAAACACAGCCACGGCTACACATTAGGGCCTACGTTGTAATCGGTTAATAATATTCTTGGGCCTCCATTACCAAAATGGCTTTACTCCTAACGTGCTAACACACTGACCTCACTGTTATCACAGCACCTTTCCAACTTCTGTCTACCTTGACTCCTCTCGCACACAATACATCAGCCACTACCATTACCTACACCAATTAGACACAGGGGCACAAATACTGCCCTATCTATAACCTCGGCATCGAGAACAGTAGTACATGCTCTTTCCGTGTTGTTATTTGTAAGTATCTAATATGTGTCAAACCTAACTAGAACAATATGTGTGACCAGTTACCGAGATTGTTAATGCAAATAGGTTTTTCGCAGTCTATACCTGTTTGACCTGCTGGAATGCTGGACATTCATACCAACAAAGGTACAGTTATTTTATTCTAGCATATAGTTGTGTAGCAACCACTTTTTCCAAGGTTTTTCCAATAAATGGGAGGTTCATGATGGACCAGTAGTTGGCCAGGTCATCTGGATCTAGGATTGTTTTTTTCAAAAGAGTTTGTATGAGACCAGTCTTGATGGTGTCGGGAAATGATCTTTCTGTGAGGGAGGCATTGGTGATGGTTAGGAGCGCTTTGAGCACCGGGCCTGTTAATTGTTGAGGCCAGGATTATATTGTCAGAGTAATAACTAGGTTTGAGGCAGGCAATCATTTTTAGAAGATCTGAGGGAGAGAAAGGAGAGAATTTGGTCCAGATGGGAAGTGTGGTTGCCAGGTGCCGGGGCGCTAAGGCTGTGAGAAGTTGATTCAATGGTCTTTTGGATTTGTGAACAAATATGTTGATTCTGTCACATTTTTGCTGAGTTGGTGATGCCTTATGGGTGGGTTGAGGGTTTGGTACAATGCTTTACTGCTTCAAAGAGAGCTTTTCTCCAGTTAAATGCTACCACAATGGTGGTGGATTAGTATGTAGCGTCGATCTCAGTAATCATAATCCTACAGTTTGTGCTGAGAGATTTGAGGTTGGTGAGGTCTCCAGGGTTATGATTTTTGTGCCACCATTTCTCTGGGGCTCTTCTTGGTGTGTTTGTTGGAGGCTAGCTTTGGGGTGTACCAAGGGTTGGATGGTTTGGTCTTAGCCAGGCTTGTTTTTAGTGTGGCATGATGTCCACCAGTTTCATAGAAGAGTTGTTGAATAATTCCAGGACCCCCAAGGCATTCCCTGTCTTGGGGAAGTCTGTAAAGATTGCTTCTAGCTCATTGTCCGGGAAGGTTTTGAATGAGCCTGACCTTTGTGGTCCGTGGATGTTGGATGGGGGAAACACCGATATTGATGAGGTTCACTAGGGTACCTTGGCAGGGATGCTCAGGATGCTTGGCAATTCCAGAGACTGCTCTCACAATGCTGATCTAGGGCAGAATATTGCAGGAGGTTGCCTGGCTAGTAAATGATTGACACACCTCCAGAACCATTAATTGTCTCCTTTTGCTGTGCTCAAACTGTCTTCCCTAGTGAACAACAAATACTGCATTGTCAACAGTCTAATGGTAAAATGCCCTGCTATAAGAGAGTGCTTCAGACAACACATTATCAACAGCATGTGCTCGTCTGTTGCAGCATATGGCTCAAATGTACACCCAACTGATGCCAATCACAAAAGGGAACTGTCCTATATGTATAATTATGACCAATAAAGGTCCTTGGCAAATGCAATCCTGAAGCTTGTACACACTTACTCAAATAGGCCTGTAAGGGCAAATTTAATTTTTCTGGACTAACACCTCCAAATAGTGTGGTGGTAGAGAAACACAAAAGTCATTTAATAGCCAAGCCACAGAGAAATATAATCAGGTTTTTTTAAACCCTTACAATCTTTCAGAGGCTGCAAAAACTCTGGCGTGGAAGGTTTGCTTTAGTCTTCCTGTGAAATGGCTTTAGGATGGTTTGTTCTTTTGAAGGGAAGACTCAATTAAAAAAATTAAATGAGTCACAATGTCACGCGTTTAACATGTACATCATTATGCTCTTTTCAGTCGCTGCAGTCAAACAAATACATGGGGTGTCATAGTAGTGCTAGAAGAAAAGGACACAACTTTACAGATTACCAATCCATTGTCAATTAACAGATCAATAGTTATGTTAACAAGATGGATTGATTAGGGTGTTCTGGAAATGTATCACATTAATATAGTCACAATATTTCAATTATTGTTACAACTGAGCTCTTAGTCTAAACTTGAACACAATGAACTCTGGGCTTGTTTGCACGTTAGAAACTAGCTGCAGAACTGTGATGATTTTATCGGCTCAATGGGGATGATGTTTGCTTCTCAACATCAGCCATTTTTAGACTTCTAAGCCCGAACAGAATTTCCATATTTGATAAGTGCCTCAATGACTGAAGCGAGGAAATACACATTACTTGACTACTAATGTGGCCAGTAACATGTAAGTATGATTAATTAAGCATTCACTGTTGATATATGTGTGCAATGTTCAGTTCACAGGTCTGAATTATGGCAAGATCAACTCAGCCTTTTCTCATTCCGAAGTTGATCAAATGAGCAGTGCACTATGTAAATTGCAAATGTGCTATGTAAATAGTAGACTATGGGCCGCATTACGACCATGGAGGTAGAAATTCCACTATTTGCGGCATGGCTACCCCCAAACCGGGTACCGGTTCCGGGTTCCCTGAATGGGGAAATGCCGGGTCATTCCGACCTTGGAGGGCCTGGTATTTCCCCATTCAGGGAACCCAGACCCGGTACATCCCCATTCCCATTTGAGCCCCCATAGAGGTCAATGGGAATGGGGAGGATGCAAACAAAGGGGCCCGTTAATGACGGGCCTGTTGTTTGCATCCTGGTCTGCTCACGGGACCCGCTAAGAACGCCTGGTTTTACCAGGCTTCCTTAGCGGGTCCCGCAAGTAGACCTCATAATGAGGCAGTAGGGGGTTAATGGGGCCAGCAGCTCTACCGGCCCATTAACCCCCTACTGCCAGGGTAGTAATGACCCCTTATTATTCTAATCATTTCAATAGACTGTTATTTCTATGGCACTTAGGGCCTCATCATAAGTTCAGCGGTAACCCTTAAATGTGACAGTAACGGAATTAGCATCGACAATAACAGTGTGCCGGATCTCGAGCCGATGCAAACACCGCTGACACGGGGTGCAAACACAGTCACATGATGAGTCCATATCCGGTGCTATTAGCTTCAGCTGGAGGTAAATGAACACAGGTGCCTGAAATGAAGCCAGAGGTTACCCTAATACATCCCAGAGGGCTACAAAAGGCAAACCCCTACCCCAAACACTGTTTCCAACACCATGCTGCCACTAGCCACTGTGAGCTGAGACAGGCAGGTGGACATGATGGGCTTGGAAGTAGAAATGCTGGACAACCAGGACAGGGCACAGGGAGTACAGGGGGGGTAGGCAGGAGGAGGCGAGCCCAAGCAAGGTGTGCCCATATCCCCAGGGTCAGGCCCTCACTTTGGTCCCTCACTGACAGCCAGTTGGTCACCCTGTACCGCCTCAACAGGGAGACCATAGCAGAGCTGCTCAACACAATACAGCATGACAAAGGGAGCAGGATCAACATCAGGAAAGCTGTGCCCCCACTGCTGAAACTAGTGTCTGTCCTACAATTCCTTGGAACTGGCACTTTCTAGCACTCCGTGCCCCTGATGCACGGCATGGCATGGTACAGCCCACATTCTGTGCAGTGCTGGCCCAGGTGCTTGAAGCTCTCATGCGGCCAATGTAAAGCCATATGTCACTGCCCACTACGCCAGAACAGGTAAATTCAATGAAGTCACAGTTCTATGCCATTGCCCAAATGCCAAATATGATAGCTGGGCTGTACCGCTTTTGCGCTGATGGCCCCCAGGTCCACGAAGCTGTGTACCAAAAACTGCAATCACTATCTCTCCTTGTATGTGCAGGTGACCTGCGACACCAACCTCATCATCACTCACGGCTGTGCCTGCTATGCTGGTTCTACCCACAATGCCATGATCCTACAGAACAGCACACTGCCAGGATATGTGGAGATGCACAGAGGACAGCGGAACTGGGTAGTGGGTGAGGAGGAAAGGTCACATGCCCAAAGGCGGTGGGGGGTGCGGATGACCATTATTATTATTTTATTTATGACAAGCAAATGTGAAATCCACACTTTTCCACCACCCTCATCAACCTCACAGTATAGACCAGGGAGCATGCACATGTCGGACTTACCTGCACGGACAAGCAGTAGTACACATCCAGTATACATCAATTACATCAACATAACTACAGGTACCACAATGCAACATGCACCCACCAAAGCAATACAGAGAAATGGCCAGATTGCCACACAGAACCACATCCTTGCCAGTGCCATGGCCATTCACCCATGTACGGCCAAACCACAATGCCCACCCATAGACACCAGATGCCCATGGAGGGTTCATGGGGAATCCATCAGGCTGCATGCACATTGTAAAGTCACACCCACATGATAGCCACCATGTCCCCAAGATATGTCCCTGACAGAATCTATACATAAGTAATGCTGCAAGGGAACAGAGTGCATGGGAAGCACAAACACTGCATGGCACGAGTGACACTGCATGCACAGACATAGAATAGACACATGCCATGAAATGGAGGCCCAACTGCATGCACAAATACTCCATTGACCTGATATAGGGTAAATCCGCCCGCACCTTACACCGTGACTAATGAATGTGCCTTCATCCATGCAGACGACTCCGGATACCGACAGCTGCCCTGACTAATGACCCGTGTGAATGATTCACAAACACCTGAAGAGAATGCCTACAACCACGCTCTCATCGGGACCCGAGTTTGCATTGAGCACACCTTTGACCTCCTGAGAGTATGTTTCCGCTGCCTCGGCCGTACCGGTGGAGCCCTGATGTACACTCCAGAGAAAGTCAGCAAAATTGTGTTTGTGTGTGCAATGTTACAGAATATCTGCCTGAAGAGAAATGTGCCCCTACCCCCTGACATGGACATGCCACCCCCAGAGGATGAGAGTGCAGTGCCTATGGCTGCGGCAAGTTCATGTATTGCCAGAGATGATGTGAGGGATGGAAGAATGGCCCTCCAAGGACTGATAGACAATTTCTTTTGACACTTTCACACGTCACAAGCTATGCACCACTGTGTGACACCACCCAATCAATAAACACAACTAAGACATAATCAACTCGCATTGAAGAAATGTTGTTTATGCAATTAAGTGCCTCAATAACCCCTCCTCCCCCACCAACTCCCAGCACACAATCCCCCCTCCTCCTATCACCAACTCCACATCACTCTATCCCCCTTCCCACCAACTCCTGAGCACACTATCCCCCTCCCTCCTCAGCCCACAAACTGCCCAGCACACTATTCCCCCCTCCCGAAATCCCCAGCATACTATCCCTCCTCCCCCTCCCACCACCAACTCCCAGCATGGTCACTCATGGCGGTCAGTGTCCCAGAGTCATTCACAGTCGGGCCTCTTTCCCCCTGTCTGCTCCTGGGGACTTTGCGTGAAGAAGGAGCTGGGACTGTCTTTGCAGCGTGCCCTGCTGTGATCTCTCCATGGCTGTTGTTGAGGTGGATGGGACGTAGCCAGTCACCAGGTTCTGCTGATGCTGCAAATCATTGCCCTGCCGGATGGCTTCAGCTAGAGAAGAGATACCCTCCATCATCTCTCTGACACGTTGGGCAAAGACTGTCAGGGAGGAGGTGCATAGAGTGCCAGCCCTGTTCTGCATGATGTGTCACACATCTCTGTGGGTGGTCCTCTGGTTTCTCTCCCTGATGACCTGCAGGTATGCAGAGTGAGTGTGCCCAATGGCCTCTATCTTCCGCTGTCTGCGCACCATGTCATCCAGCCATTGCAGCATCATAATGCAAGATGGACTATGCAGTCTGGGAGGGGGACTCCGCACTGGGCCAGGGATGAATGCAGGTGAGCCATAGGATGTTTTTTTGTTTGTTTATTATTTGTAATGCACTCCAGACCCAAAGGTATCAGGGCGCAGGCATTACAAGTAGGTTCTCAGCCTATTTACAACAGATGAATAAATACAGTGTCCTCATCTGGCTCTGGTGTTGCTTGGTGTTGGAGGCATGGATGGCTTCCTGGGGAGTGTAGGTCTTGTGCAGGTGTAGAGTCTCTGCTGGTGTCCCCCTGTGGCTTGTCAGTGGCACTGGCAGCAGGTGCTGGCCCTGTGCCCACGTACACGGCTACATGTGTGGGTGCAGTTTGGCATGCACTGCTCCTGGTGGTTGCTGGTGTTGATGCAGGGCCTGCAGTGCCACTGGAAGTTTTGCCCTTGCGACTTCAGGCGTTGCATGGCGGTCCATGCACCTTGGTGGCAATCGTGTGCTCCTTAGTGGGGTGGTGGTGGCAGACCTTGAGGGGCTTGTAGAGCCACTCCCTAATGGGCCTGCAACAACCTCCTCCTCTTCTGAGGCCTCAAGGGATGAATGAGTGCCTGTAGGGGAGATAGGAAATGTCATCAGGTATGGTTAACCCACGTGTGTAGGCATAAAGACACAATTGCAATGGTACAGAGTGTGACTACAAACATATGGGCACCTGGGCTTAGTTGGACTTGGGAGGATGCATGTGGGACCACTGTTATGGGGTTGCTTGTGGTGATTGGTGTCGGATCCATGGCCGGGTCACTAGCCTGTGTTTGTGTAGGGCAGGGTGTCCATGCTGGGCCAGCTTATGTCTGACATGCATATTTGTGGGCCTTCATGGCACACATCCCCTCCCCGGGTGGCACTGACATGGTGGGGTTGGGGGGAATGGCTTGTTGTTTGGTACTGCCATGGCTCTATCAGGCAATGCTGCTCTTCCAGCTGTACTGTACTGTGGTGTACAGTGATTGGCAGGCTGGGCACATGTCTGTTTGTGTGATGTGTACTTCCCTATGGCTTGTCTGCCATGCCATCATGGGGCAGGCCTACTGGGACTGCTTCTTGCTTGGGTGACTGCTACACGATGTCATGGTCATTCACACACATCAATCCCACTGATACAGGGTGTGCCAGTAGAGGTGTGGTGTGCATGGCATTAGTTTTGTTCACTTGCCTGCCCTTCCTGCTGCTGTGGCGCTCAGTGGTGGCCTTGGTGCCATGACCCATGGCTGCTGTGGAATGAGCCACCCCGTCACTCTGCCCTGTCAGCATGTTCAGTTTTGGGGTCTACTGACTTGTGTCCCTGTCCACTGGGGCTTCATCTGCTGGGTTGTCATTTGTGCATGTATTTGTTGGGGGTCACACACTTCCTGCCTCCTGTCTGCAGTATCCTGCCTCCACACTGCTGACTCCCTCTAGCCCCTCAAGGTCCATCACCATGCTCAATTTCTCCTCCCAAGTGTGAGGGCCAGTGGCTCGACAGTGCCTCCTCCTGTCGCCAGGGAATCACGGCAGTGTTGGGATGGCAGTCCTCACACCCCTACCCTTGGGTCTTTCCACTTCTTGCAGCATTCCTCACCATCCCAGAGTACACTGGCAACTGCTGACACCTTCTGGGTGATGATGGTCCATATTGCTATCAGCCGCTGGCCACTGTTCTTCCTCTGCCTGCTTCCATACAGCTCCCTCTTACTAAATGTTGGCTTTCTCAGGCAATTTTCTGCCCCCTTGCCTCGGAGCCTCTTTTGTGACATATTTGTAGGTTTACAGGACCGGATGGCTGCAGGTTGTGGAGATAACTAATGGATTGTGTTTTTCAAAATGGCTGACGCAATGCTTCCCATTCTGGCGATGCCACATTTTCCACCAGTGCTAATAGCGCTGGGTTTGCCGGTGGTAGCACCATTAGCACTGCTACCTTGGTGGTTGTCCTTATTCCTCTGTAGAGTTACCGTCTGTGTTGTGGGCACTTGCACGCCAGAGTCTGATACAGCGCTAAATGTGCCGCATGGCCCGGCTGGAAAGCTATTTGTGACCCACTGTAACTGCGTCGATATACCCCTGAACTTGTGATGAGGCCCTTAGTCTTCAAGTTGAGAACATCTATTTTAGATTCCATTGGATAACTTACAGGATGTATGAGGCCAAGTTATCTCCTAACAATGTCCAGAAATGTGATTATTCTCTACCATTGTCCGCCTGCCTATCCAGCAAGCAGCCTATAGAATGTAGGTCACAAAGATTTGACAACTGAAACGCTTACATGAAGGGACCATGAGCCTTTGCTAATTCAGCTACAGTTATATTGCTGCACCAATGTAAATAATACCTCCAAATCTCGTGGGGAGATTTGTTTTCTATCTGTAAGAAGTATTGTTTTATTGCTTGGCTTACCCATCAATGGCTCCAAGCCTTTGCATTGTGCCCATGGCTGCTTGTCTGGGGAGTATTCACCATCTTGATGCTTTCTACATCTGAACCAGAAATGTTTTATATAAAAACACGGAAGAAAAACCCCCTTTAAGGTCCATACTGTTTTATTATTGTCTGTCTTCTCTCTCCACTTTGCCTGTTTCAAGAGGTGCACCGAGGTGACCCTCCTCTCCAAGAAATTAAAATTTGTGAATATGGGATGTGCTTTTACCCGGCAGAAATACCGCTAACATGCAAAAAGGGGTACAAATGGGCATCAGAATGAGAAAATGTGATCATTTAAATTCCATTTGACAACGTGCCAGCGCATCAAATCACTTACGCCAACAACTATTTTTAAAATCTTGCCCAATGAGAGGAGATTAGGGATGAATGGCCAATAGATGTTCAGTGCTTGTTACATCAAGTACTAAATGAAATGATTGTACGGACAAATCACTTGCCCGTGTTATGCTGTGTTACATAATAGGAAGCAATCAGTATCTTCTCAAATATTGGAGTTCAAAAGTTGTCTGGGGAAATGACACAATGCAAATGGTATATCTTACTTTTACTTCTTTGAGGGCAAGAAGGAAAGTCAGAAGTAACCAGGCTTTTGTTGGAATTATGGCACTGGGCATCATTTACTTATGCAGTAGCCAGCATATTGATAAGCTTCTAGTAAACTAAATTGTATCACTCTTGTGAAGAAGAAGACGATGAATAGTTACATTTATCCTCATGAGTGGCAAATCAAAGTCCTGAAGGAATAGAATGTTTGAAAAGGCTGACAGTCATAGATTTCTTTCTTGACAAGTGCATAGATATTCTCCATATTGTATGCTTTGTATTTTATATATTTATTCAAGGCACAGGGTGTTCACTCAGAAACTCTTACAGAAGAAAAATGAGTACATGAGCAAATTCCAAAACAGGTGCAGTGCATTAGTGGTAGGACTGAATGTACTTCTCCAAAATGGACATATGGTAACTGACAAATCGTGAAGATGTGCTCCTATCAGGAGTAAGTGTCTAGTTTTGGCACAAATGAGTCTCTGATTAACATGAAGCTTATATCCAGGTCTCACACAAAGATTCAATGTCCAATAAGGAACGAAAGATATAATTAAGAATAAAGGGTAATTGGTGGGACTGTCAAGCCTCTGTTGAGTGATTTGTCAAGTTCAACAGAGTTGCTTTAGCCAGTGAGGGGGCTCAAAACTCATAGAGGTAATGTGTGCATCTACATAAGGTTCAGCTCACTTCCTGTTCCTTTGTGGGGTTTTCTAGGCTGAGAATATCTGCTACTTTGTAAGGTAATTGGTGCATTTTGGAGCTTTTGAGAAGTGAGGAAACTGTATCTGTTTGTTGTTGGCATGTTGCTTTGTTTCCTGCTGTTTGGTTGGTTTTGAAGCAAATGTTTATTCCCCATCTTCTTAGTGTTGGTTCATTGTGTGATAGTATCGTGTGCTAGATTCCCCATATAAGAAAACACTTTAAAGGGCATTTTCAACACAGACATACGTTTCCAAGAAGGGAAAGCTTCCGTTTGCACTTATTTGCAAACAGGCCCCGTCCATGCAATTTTTATCATTTGCACTGGGTAGTGTAAACGGAAAGTGTAAAGAGCCTCTTAACACCTCTCTTTTGCACTCTTCAGTGCAAACCAAGTAAACGCCACCTGCAGGTATAGCAGGCAGCATTTACAATGATTGCCTATGTATTCCAGCTGTGTTTTGCTCCAGGTACTTGGAAACCTACCTCCTTTGCCTTTTACTTTTGTGTCTTTTAATACAATTTTTAAAAAGCCAGAAGAAAACCTACACCTATTTGTGTCCTCATCAAATACACACAAATCAAAATACTTCCATAATCTCCCTTTTTGTGCTTGTTGTGTACTAGTTTGTGCAGTATTCTTTGAGGAGTTGTATTGTATTAGTATTGAGTAGTGTATTATTTTTAGATGCATTTCTTAAAAGCAAGATTATTTGGTCTGTTTTATATTCAGTTGGGTCACATGGGTTGCACTCTGTTCCTCTCGGATCTTCGTGTATACGATTTTGGTTTGTCAGGCTGAACAGTGAGCACACAGACAGAGTTCGTAGCATTGCCAATTGTGGAAGCTGTATCAGTGGTCCGCAGCGGTGCTCAGGGATGATGGGAATGAAGGTTGGGATGGGGAGGAGGAAGAGCTACTTTGTTTCTGACTGAAATGGAGGAGGATGAGGATTGCCACCTGATATTTGAGGGGGAGAACTTCACGCTCATTGTGGGTGCGAGTTCACACATCGCTGGTCCTCTGAGTCAGTGGGCAGGATATGCCATTGAGGGAGGCCTAAGGAGCAGGAGAGTGAGATTGGTGTTGACCCCTATAGTGACATTAAGTACAAATGCAGAGTGAGGGAGTAGTGTGTCTTACACCACAGAGGCATTAAATGTCCAGGATGGCATGTTTTAATGTGTGAGAAGATGATGGCCACAGCATACACCCTAGAGGAGTTTGACTTAGTGACCAATAACTACTTGCTTCAGAGTGGTCCAGTGCTAGTCAACCTAGAGTTGGCTGGCAACCTGGTAAAACATATGAAGCTCTACCACTCTTTTCTCCTGTAAGGCGTTGTGCGGGTTGGAGGAATCAGGCAGTAATGATGGAGGGTCTGACCTCACAGGAGGACTCTCCCACCCACAAGGGTGGCACTGGTCTATGATTGATAACTATAGTTAGTGGCTGCACCATTTGAAAGACCCCATGACTCTTTGTAGATGGCTGCACTCTGTTTGAGGAACTCAGTGGGTTTATCTGACCAGTGAAAATATAGACTGTACAGTAAGGCTGACTATGTCCTATGTGAGATCCTGAGAAATTTACTGGGTGGCTCCACCATGTCAGATAACCTGAGAACCTTAAGGGATGGCTGCATACTGTGTGATAATCTGAGAATGTTAAAGGGTAGCTAGACCCAGTGGGAGATAAGTCAAAGAGGATAGGTGTGCCCTATGGGAGAACCTGAGAACCTTAAGGGATGTTAAGTTATGTTATATACCTGTGGGCCAATTTTGGTTGTGCTCAAGAAATATATACATTTGTAAAGCGCAACATTCACCCAAAGGCATTGGGGCACTAGCCCACCAGATATTTACCAAAGACAGCAGAGACCTAGGAAACTAGAACAGAAAGGTTTTATGAGAGCGATAGAAAGATAGATGATTCTCAATAGCCTTGAGGATGAATGGGAGAGAGTTCCAGGCCTTTGCAGCAGCTACAGAAAAGGCCCGCCCCCCTCTACAGGAACGCTTCACCGGAGGTACCTGAATGGTCAAGGAAGACTGGGAGCAAAGTGCTCTTTGAGGAACATAGGGACATAATTTAGCACAAAGATATTCTGCCCTGACTTTTAGAAACGCCCTATGTACAATACACAGTGATTTTTTTTTGATTTTTTTTTTTTATTTTTTTTATTTGTATGAATCAAAATAAAAAGATTGATTTTTACAAAGAGCTTGTCACTGTCCATGTCTGTTAAATGTCTTTTTGTTGATTTTGTTTACATGAGAAGCAAAGTTGCTAGGGTTTTCAGCCTTCTACGGCCTCTTCAAACTGGTATTAGTGTGTGGAAGATATGATTAATCATGATCTCTATTCACTCGCAGCTGCTACCTCTAGGTTTCGCGAAGTTGAGAGGGCAAACGTTGCGTCCTGACTTTCTGCTGTCATTTCTGGAGAGGTCAAAGTGTCCAGTTTTGCCATGATTTGGTGAACTATTTGTGTGGTAGCCGGTAGCCAGGTCGGTCTATCTCCACTAGTCATTCATGACCACCAACAAAGTTCACTGTCTAAAGAAGGGTCCAATGAGAAGTGTCGCATGTAGGCGGTCCTAATTGGTTTGGTTTCTGTGCAACCCAGTAGGAGATGTCGAACTGTCTCTTTTTCGTTTGTATTGTGACATAATCTGCAGTGTGATAGAGTTGACATACCCCTAATGGCTCTAATTTCATTTGTAGGCAACAAATTCAATCTCACTCTTAGAATACAGTTTCTTGCTTTTCTGTTGGGAAATTGTTTGATATATCCCTGTAATTCATTCAGTTTCTTTGTATTCGGTGGCAAGTGTTGAGTTAGCTTGTTTTCTGAAGCTTTTGCTAACGTCTTAATCCAGTCCAGCTCTTTAGTTTTTTTTCAAAATTTTTCCCAGATTTGTGATCAAGTCATTCTCGTCACATTCAATTTCTTTTAGCAGTCTTGAGATGTAAGTCTTCCAGGATTGTAGAATTTTTTTAGACTTGGCTGCTAGTTCGATTTTGATCAGTCTGTATAGCAGTGGACTTTCAGGAAGTAAGATTTTTCTGTAAAGCCTTAGTGAATTACAGTTCAACGTCCCTTGCAGGGACAGAAGACTCAGTTCCCTTCGAATTGATGCTACCGGCGTAGACGTAGGAAGGCCGAGAACAGTTTGCCAGTAATAGGCTCCAAGTTTTGGCCAAATTTCACACGGGAGCAATATCATTGCTTCAGTACCGTAGGTTAGAGTAGGAACCACCTTCGTTTTGTAAAAATCAATTGCCGGGATCGTAGAAACGTGACCCAGCTTATGATCGATAGTTTTTCCTTGTGAGGCAAGTTTCCTGGTTTTTGTTCTCAGATGATCTTGCATGGCTGTTTCTTTTTTGGTGTTGTCCAGCACAATACCCAGGTACTTGAAGTTTTGAACTTTTTCCATCTCCTCTGATTGAAAAAAACACTTTAGTTTTTCAGTTTTCTTCATTGATTTTCCCAAGCTAAGTATTTTTGTTTTGGTTTTGTTTACTTCCAGGTTATTTGCTGTAGTATACTCGTACAGGTTGTCCAATTGACGCTGTAGACCTATGGGTGTTTGATCGATCAGTATAAGGTCATCGGCGTAGAAAATTCTGCTAATGTTGTGTTGACCCACCCGGGGTGGGATGGCTCTCACAGAGGCTTCTGAAATTTGAAAATCACTGAGGTAGGCCAAAAAGAGGGAGGAAGCCAAAGGGCATCCCTGTTTGACACCTCTTTGGGTTGCTATTGGTTTTGATAGCAGGCCTTGGTAGTTCAGTTTAACACGGACTGTATATGTTCATATATAGTGCTTTAATGGGGTTCAGTATGGACTCAGGGCAAGATCAGGTTTTCAGTTTCCTCCAAAGCGCAGACCTGTCGACTCTGTCAAATGCTTGGGAAAAGTCTATGAAGGCCAGATGTAACCTAGGCCCTCCTTCGAGCATTTTGATTTTCAGTATACTTATCAGAAGAATATTGGCTGTAGTTCCCAAGTTCTTTTTAAATCCAGATTGAAATGGATCATTGCATGCGGCGTTCAAGGCCCATTGTTGGAATCTTTTCAGTAGCAAAGCGTAGAATAGCTTTCCTATTGGATCAAGGAGCGCTATGGGGCGATAGTTCACTGGATTGTTGATGTCTCCCTTCTTGTATATGGGTACAATTGTGGCTGTGGTCCAAGAAGCAGGAATTGATTTTGATTCCGCACATCTTGAGAAGACTTGACAGATAAAAGAGGACCAAGCTTCTGGGTTGGATTTCAGGTCTATATTTGTAATACCTTCGGGGCCAGGAGCCCTTGAATTTTTCAGGTTGACGATTAGGTCGAAAATTTCTTCTTGATCGCTGATTTTTACCCACGGTAGTTCTTGACTCTCTAGTGTAGCGGGTTTCTGGCCCCAAGGTAGACCGAAAGTTTTCTTTATGTATTTGTCCCAAGTTGCTTCTCCAATAGCGTTTTCAATGCTTGCACTACTGGTAGATGATTTGGAGTTTATTAATGTCCAGAAATCTTTCAAATTTTTTGTGCAGATGGCTCTCAAAATAGCTTTGGAGTCTTGTTGATATAGAGTTCTGCGATGAGATTTTAGCCAGGAGCGGTAAGTGGACTTCACTTTCCTTTTCTCCCTCTTTGCTTGGTTAACTTCAAGTTTTCCAGCAATTCTAATTGCTTTGCGGTATTCTCTTCGTTTTTCCACTAGCCGTATGTCATACGAATGCTTTGATTCTAGGGGGAGAGATCTTGTGGTACCAGGCTTCCTATATGTTGTTAGCAAGGGGCCATAATCGGTCTCAAACTCCAGGTTACTTGTTTTGGCCTTACTGTACTTATTGGATAGTTCTATAATATCTTTCGCTGTAAGGCGTAATCTGTTTCCCTGAGGATTTAGTTCCACCTGGTAGTTCAATGATTCAACTGCTTTGTTGGAGCTTTGCCACGTTGTAATTAGAGGGTTGTGATCACTTGCCGTGGTTTGTTTCACCTTGAAGTCTAAGATCAAGTTCAAGAAAGGGCGTGATACGAATATGTGGTCAATTGATGACTCGGAAACCCCATTTGACCAGGTCGGTGGACGTGACTTGTCTGGAAAGACCGTGTCTAAATTCTGGAACTGTCTAGACTTCATAAGGTCGAGCCACTGACTTCCTCTTAAGACGGCAGGGGTTATGGCTTTTTTTGGTTTTTGTTGGGGACATGCTCATTTAGATCACTGCAAATTAGTATATGCGTCACTTGGTGGACTGTCAGAATCTCGTTTATTTCTAGTTCCATTTCTCTAAGGAAAGTAGTCACTTCTGTTTTTGCTGGATTCCAGTATATATTTAAAATAGCTAAAGATGTGTTTTGGTCTTTCTTGTCGTGATTGCTTTGTTGGGACCACTTTAGAAGAACTACTAGAAGGTGTTGGTTGGCTCTTAAGACTTTTTCCAGTTGTAAGCCGTGCCCCATGCGGATGGCTGTCAAAAGGCCAGAAGATGGCCGGCCTTTCGTGCTTTTTAAAGCTGGCGCCAAGACAAGTTCGTAGCCATCTAAAGTCGGTAGTTTTGTTAGCCACGTTTCTTGTAGACATAGTATATCATAATCCCCTAGATGGATTTCGCCTGGGTTGGTCAAATGGTAGAAACCCCTTGTGTTCCAAGAACATAGACAGATTTCATGTCTACCCACGTCTGTTGTCTGGTGGTCTATATGGCTGTTATCTGAGTACTTGAGTTGCTATTGAATTTTCTTTGATGTTAGTGCTTTTGGAAGCCAAGCCCATAGGCTCGTTGCTGTAGACTTGGTTAAAGTTCCAGTTTTGTCCAACGTTGAAGGTTGTTCCGGTTGGCTGAAGGTCTTCTCTAGATGGAGTGTTTGTAGAGGACATTCGAATATTCAGGTTCGTTTTTGGTCCTGTTGCTTCGTACTTCGAGATAGATTTGACTCGCCCCTTTGGACTGGGTAAAGCGTGGGTTTTAGTGTCGCTGTTCTCACTCTGCTCTATTCTGGCCGTTGACCGTTCCCCATTTCTTTGGCGTGTTTGGGTAATTGAATTAGTTTTTGAATAGTCGCCTTGGAATTTTCCGTTTCCCCTCGGGGTGAGGAGTTTAGTACGCGAGTGATCTCTGCTGTTTGTTGTTTCTGTGAGGTCGTATCCCATCTTTAGTAGATTTTTTGCTTCTCTTCTTAGCAGGTCTTTGATTGTTGTTGAAGAAATGTGCAGATATGTTTGCGCCTTACCTTTCCTGTGGCTTGGATCAACTATCCTTAGGTCATTCATATTAATTATCCTCAGCTTGGGCACATGATTGAATAGTATTAGTACTGAGCTTCTATTCAAAATCACGTCGTCATGGTTTCCTGGAATTTGTTCCAGTTTGAGGACCCACAGTCGTTCTTGAGGGGCTTTGGAGATCTTTTTGTATTTTTCTGTTTTGGATCTGTAATGCAGAACCTCGATTTTTTGTTTTCAGTTACTTTGTTCACGTCTTTCATCGCTAGACTTTTTTCCTTGTGATTGCACCTCTTTCGAGGCTTCATGGCTCCGAGCGTGATATCTTTGTGAGTCAAACCTTAAACTAGTGTCCCTCACCTTGTAGGAGCTCGTTGTTAGTTTTTGTTGGGTTGTTGGCTGAAGTTCTGTTTCTTTCGGTTCCAGCTTCTTAAAATTTTGAATTGTTTTGTTACGACGTTCTTCTAATGTGAGGAAGGGTACAAGTTGGTTTATGCGCACTTCTTCTAAGGTGGCATCTAAGCTGGAATGATGGCCCACTAGGATTTCTGTTTTTCCTTGCGATTTAGCTCTTTCCTCGATGGTGTCTGATGCATAGCCTTCCTCTAAGTGCAGGCTAATATTCATCAACGATTCCTGGATCATGAAGTCTTCAGTCGTTTTGGGAGAATAAGTGGCTGTGTTCTGGGGGGTGGGAGTGCTCTGGGTTGCCGAGGGAATAGTCTCCACTTTAGCACATTCTGGGTCGACTCTGTTCGGTTTAGTTCTGGGTTTAATTGAGGGTTCCTGTTGTTTCCTGGGGTTGGAAGGTTGGACATCGCTCCTTTTGCTTTGGTCCTTATCCGTTTTCTTTTTGGTAAAGATGTTGTAGGCTTATTCAGTGTTTTGGCTCTGGAAGGGGTATCCAGTGTCTGGGGTGAAGGTGTCGTCTACTACCACCACAACTTCCTTTTTCTCATCTTGGCCTCTAGGTTTTGTTATAGAATTAGTTTGGCTTGTGTCGGTTTTGGGTTTGACAGTTTTTGATGGTAGTTTTCACTGTCAAATCTATGAACGTGGAGGTTTGTTCTCCCACCTCTCTCGTGGTTTTATTATGCAGTGAATCGGCAAGTGTTGGATTTTCCTTTCTCGCTTTCTGTTGTGATGGAGTAAAATAAAGGTTTTGATCTTTTGCTTGTTTCAGACGCTCTTCGTGGGCCATCACATAGCCCTCCAGGAAAATGAGTTTAGTGTACATTATCTCTTGAATTGAAGTGTGTCTTTAAGAGTCTCATTTAAGTATTCATAAAGTTTGGTGAATGGGGTGAGGCCTATTGAAATTGCAGACATGATGGAAACAATGTCTGTTTTTTTCGCTGATGGAGTTTTTGAAGGCGATTTGGCTTGGTTGCTAGGACTTCTTTGAGGCGAAAAAACAGTAGAGGCCGTCTTATAAGATTTATGATAATGTCTTGTGGAGGGATGGTCGAGAGAGTGTATTCTGTGAGAAGGCCTGGCTGGTACTGTAGAAATTGATTTTGGGCTTTCCGTCTCACGACCAGTGCTTCTAAAATGTTGTTTGTCCACTGTAAGGGCGCTATTTGGCACAGAGGTTGGGCCAAATCCGCCATCGGAATAGAATCATGCTTTTCCTGGTCTGGAGGAGGTCCAGAGTCTGACCAGGAGATTTGGGGATCGGGGAATTGTTAAAACTTGCTCTTTTGTGGTCTCCGGTGTTGAGTTCTTGACTGGTTCATTTGTATTGATTGGTAGGCCAACATCGTGCTCCTTGTCATTGCTTTTGTTGGAAATTTCCCCGGTTGGTGCTTTTGGTTGTACGGGGTGGTTTGTTTGGAGCTCTCTCCCCTTCTCCGTCTGGGGCTGAGGTTTCTGTTTTAACGGTGGTGGCGTAGCCTCTGAGGTGTCGGAAAGTTGCTTCTCCTTTTGGTGTAAAATAGCAGTAGCTAAAGTCGCCAATGTTTGTGGGTGGTGAGTCAGTTGAACAGTCTTCCTGTATTATAGTGCTTCCAAAATTTCAGTGTCCATAAGCTCTAGAGTGCGATGAGAGTATTGAGAATATTGAGAAGTTTTTGGATTGAAAAATCTGGTGAGCAGGTTTTGTGAGGCAGTGTTTTGCATTGCCTTACCTGACCTTTTCGAATAGGCTGTTAGGCCGTTATTATTAGTTATCTTTGTGACTAAGCCCTTATTTAAAAGCAACCTTCTTTTTTTGTTGTCTTTTTTACCGCCTTTAAGACGTTTCTTTTCTGTTGTTTTATGAGCTGCTGGTGAGTGTCTAGGGCGTTTACTTTGTTTTGATCTGGCCGGTGTTGAAGTAGTGCACAACTTATCTGGATTTTCCTGGTCATTGCAAGCGAGTTCCTCATCCTGGTGGAGAGACTCGGGGGGGAGTCCTCAGTGCCGAGGCAGATGACAGTGGGTCGCGCCCCGTGGGGCGGGGTCTTCTTTTTCAGCGGCCGCGTCGCTGTGTATGAAGGCTACAACTGTGACACGGTTGCAGGGTTCACCACTCCGGACTCCGCAATTACTGGGCCTTCTTCGTGCGACTGACTTCGGTTTTTGCCGGTCCTCGAGGCTGCATCGGAGGCTGATGCCTTGGACGACGGCAACGTACATCCTCGTGGGCCTGGATCCTCTCCCCTGGATGGCACAGACCTAATATCTCCTCCTGAACCAATAGGTGAGGGCGCCAGAGGGACAGTGATTGCAGGGTCCACGAGGTACCCGGTGAGTCGGGCCTCAAGTTGTAAGTCCTCTATGATTGATGTTGCAGAAATTCCTGGCTCTGGTTTCCGGCATCGTTTCTCATTGTTTTTCTTCCGTCGAGAGCGCCGAGGGGGCGGTAAGAACGGCTGCTTTCCTCCATTGCTGTTTATAATTGAGCAGTGTCGTTGCCGGCTTATCAGTTATTCCTGTTTTTCCATATGAGCTACAAGCTGTGGAAAAACAGTAGACTTGATTTTGTTTAGTGTTTGTCAGTTCTTCTAAAATAGAGGGAGGACGCGAACTGCGCATCCATCGTTTTGCTTCCTAGTCAGTAAATGGTGAGGTTGGGGAGGTGGCAGTCCTCGCAGCCTCGCCTGCCATGACTGCAGGACTGCCACTCGCCACCACTCCGCGTCCGCTCCGCGGACTGTAGAGGTAGTTATAGAGTAGTTGAGAATTGGCTCCACCTCCTATGAAGACAGGGAAAGCAGACTCTTCAGGCAAGGGATACTGCAGGACTGCCACTCACTGCCACTCCACGTCCGCTCCGCGGACTGTAGAGGTACTTATAGAGTAGTTGAGAATTGGCTCCACCTCCTGTCCGTAGGTCTGATGACTCCTTCGGGATGTGCTGCCCCAGGTCAAGGCTCGGTATGTGTCTATATGCTGGACACAGTGATTTAAATATGACACACTTCTCAACAGGAATGGATGCCTCTGTGGAAGAACCTGGGAAGCTTAGTATATGGTTCGAATCTGCAGGAATCACTGTTGCACACAACAGTAAAATCCAAAAGCATGTCTCACTCACAAGCTGCCCTCATGTATTTCAAGGTTCTCCTTCCAGGTGTTATCCGATGGTATTTGACCGGTGCTCTTGCCTCAATAGATGGACACCTGCTGATTTGTCACCCACTGCTTACAAAATGATCTGTGCTCCCTCCCACCAATGTTAGGTCAGTGTGACTCTCCCACAAACTGTCCCCAGATATTCACAACTGCTTCCACTCCTCTTCCAGATGTCACTTAATGGCATGTGTGTCCTTCACTCGATAAAAGGACAGACCTGAACAGTGTGTCACTTACATCCTGATACATTTTGCTGCTCCCTCCCACCAAAACCAGGTGAGTGTTTTGTGCCTTTCCTTCCTCCTATTCATGTATGTGAAGTCATAAAAGTCAGAAAGTAGAATGTTGCTGGGTGTTCCTTGAATGACAGTTGGTGAGATGCTGGCTTAAAGAGAGGATGGCCGGTGGATGTGTCCTTATGTACCCACATCCTGTAACCTGTAACTTGACATATCTATGCCGTAACCGAGTAAAGAAGATTGCTTTTGCACATGAGGATATTTTTGATCTGTGAACCAGGCCACCTTTTAACATGGATCTCTCCCAAAATCTATCCTCATAGATTCCTGGCTCATCCTATTCCTCCTCCCAAGTGTCACCTAAAGTCATGCATCTCGTTCAATCAGTTCATGACTCTTGAGTCACCCTCTTCCACAAATCTCTGCTGATTCTACTTCTGTTGTTCGCTCTCCCAGAATCACTAAACGTGTGTCTGTGAGAGTAAAGGCAACCCTACATCTTCACCTCTAAATGTGTCTGGACATCCCAATAGATCTCTGTACTCTTCTCCCTACATCCACTAAATGTAATTCATTAGGTCTTCTCTTAATATCACAAGCCTGCCTTTAGTAATTACCTTATTCTTCTTTGAAAGCTGCCTAAGAGTGACTGGAAACTCTAGCCATTTCTCCCCATTTAGGCCATGTGAGGAAAGCAGTTGGATTTTCCCCAAATTTCATCAGATGTTTATCAATCACCCAAATTTAAGATGATTGTGCTTTGATGTGGTAAAGACTGGCCTGGCTGAGTTATTTTGAAAGCTAGACATCATCTGACCAACCAGTATGGGAGAATGAATAGACAAAAGTAAAGTAAAGCATTTCTGGTACGGTTTGACGAGCCCTGTGGGATTCCGATAGGATTTCTCAATTGTCAAATCATGTCACAGGTCTCATTGTAGGGTATATGACTTCCATTTGCATGGCCCAAGACTTGAGAGGGAATCTCAAACAGCCAATCAAAGCCCTTTTAAAACAGGAGGGAGGGCCTATAGAAGGCCCATTGCTTCACGCTTCTTGTGTGGGTTTTGTTCAGCCATTGAGTTTGTAGTGGACAGGACATGACCACAGTTTTGTGGTTTTGCACCGGTATGGGGGAGTTTCAGAGTATGTTCGAACAAGTTGCTATTTCATAACGCTTGTGGTGGTGTGTCTTGATCCATTGTATCCCTGTTTGTGTGTGCTCTTTAGACTCCCTCTCTAATCATCCCTTATAATAAGCTTTATTTGTATATCTTACAGTACCCTCACCCATGCCCCAAAATTCCACCGCAACATTATATTATAAAACTACTGCTCTCAATATTTTAACAGTTCATAGAAAGGCATCCAGAAACATTGAGGAATTCATGATAACTGCTATTCATGAAAACTCACACTTGTTTAACCCTCCATAAAGCAATATTTGGGCCATGCATTGTCTTCCAGCAATGTGCAGGTACCATTCTCGCAATGTTCAATAAATGTGTAATTAGAGCTGTGTGAGTCCCAACCGCCGCATAGACCCTCTCAGGAATAGTACCCCAGACCAACACTAACGGATCCATGGGCAGTAGCCTCCCTGTTATCTCTTTGATATATCCCAAGAGTTATTTCCAAAACTGTTGTGCCTTTGGGAAAAATACACATGTTCCCCCAAATCTCCAATCCCACCACATTCCCTCCAACACAACGGGTTGGAAGAATTGGCTATTTTGCTGATACCTTGCGGAGTAAGAACGTACTATAGCACCTATCATAAGCCAATACATTATTTTGTATTACTCACATTAAAATAAGAACCCAAAAAATGTTCAGATTGTAAATGCTTTAATTTTCCTTTTGTAGAGATTGCAATTGGTGTTAACCTTCGAAATCTTCTATTGCACCTACTAAGTTACCTGTGGGTGAGCCGCTTTCACAAACAGAGATTCTGGGGTAGATCATTATCCACTGCAGGTGCTTCCCTCTGGAATAGCCTCCATGCCACTCTCTGTCTTGAGCTGGAGCACCTTAAGTTCCGAAAACTCCTCAAGCCCTTCCTTTTCTCTTGCTCCTTCTCTCTCCTTATCCCCTGCTAACCTCCTTTCCTTTACCTCCACCCTCCTTGCCGCCCTAACTCTGTTCAGTTTTCGCTGACTTGTTGCCTGGTTCACCTCCACAGCCTACAGGTCCCAGGCTCCCCTGCCAGTCTTTTGCACTTGCCTCCAGGCCACTGCACTTTGTTCAACATTACTGCACGTTCAGCGTACGCTCCTTGAGCAGGGCAAACACTCTGCATTTAACCCAGGGCCCTGCTTGACTGGACTCTTTGTCCCCCATGCCTCCTTTCTCTGCACCTCTGTTCGTACTTATGCATGATCTAAATGTACTAGGACCAGTTAGTTTGTATGTCCTGTCCATCTCCCCCACCGTTGTTCCACCCCCATCCCGAACTTGGTCTCAACTTGTCACTTCATGCACTTGCACTAGGAGAAATGTCGCCAGGCCTAGTATGCTAGTTTTTCTGTTTCGATCCTTCGGAATCTTCAAGGCCTAAGAATTATCACAGTTTTCCCTTGTTACCTTCCCGTCTTGAAGATCTTTGAAACACTATATAAATACACAGTAAATGAATACATAAGTCTCAAGAACCCTTCCCCATCATCTCCGCCTTCCACAAATCTCTTTGTTTGTCTTTGTCACTTGTTTTGTGTTTGGTATTGTTGGGCACTTTATGTACATTTGTCACATGGGGTTCACACTTAACTAATTCCAGCAAGCATGTCAGAGGTTGAGGGAGTCAGCCAGCAGGAGGGAGAAAGAGTCTGGAGAGGGACATACATATATTGATATGAAGCATGAGGTGAGAGAGAGAGTGGTTGAGGAGGGGGAGATCGTGGTCTACTAGAGGGAGATGGTGGATGAGGAAGTGGAGACAGTGGTTGAGGAGGGGGAGATGGTGGCCTACTAGAGGCAGATGGTGGATGAGGAAGGGGAGACAGTGGTTGAGGAGGGAGAAGTGATTTAGGAAGTTGGGGCAGTACTTGCAGTGGGGAGATGGAGCATGAAGGGGGATAATGGAGGATGACATGGAGGAAGATGTGGCTACCAATTTAGAAGAGGTTGTGTAGCTGCAGACTCACTCTAGAAGTATCAGCAGAAGGTTGGTGAGTACCTTATCCCTGAAGCTAGTGTGGAGTGGAGGAACCCCAGGTGCAAGAAGTAGGGAAAAGGGGGACGTCTAGCTCATCACTGGGCATGCTCTAGCATGTGTCCTCCTTCCGTCATGACTCTGGGCAAGCCTAATTCTCTCCTCAACTGCCCATGTTTGGCCCAGGACAGCATGTGCTAGGCCTTTAATCGACTAGCAGAGCCGCTTTACCACCACAAGCAACACAGTTTTCTATTGGTGGTCATATAATTTAGGTATTGGTTCCTTTTCAGCAGAAGAAGTGAGCCAGCAGGATGAGAAATATAGGCACATCATGTGTGAATTGATTGACCTCTTTCAGTAAGCATGAGCTAGATTATGAACTAGTGGTGTATACAATGGGGATGCACCTCCTCCACCACCAGCCCACCCTCTTCTAGATGACTGAGCAAGGGGCTAGTAAAAGGGGGGACATGAGGACTAGGAGAGAGAAGAAAAAAGGCAAAGCGGCTCCTCAGATTTTTTGTGCTAAATATGTTGCGGCAGAAGCTCCAGTTGTAGGCATTATACTAAGGCATAGAGAGTGGCTCCGCTAGTTGGCTGAGCCAAACTAAAAATAGCAAATCCCCCAATTTGCAAGCCTGTAATTGGGACCCACTGATTGGTTCTACAGGTTGGTAGAGCCAAAATAAATTGAGACAGAACCACCAATTTATGAGCACAGTACTAGGGCTCAGAGATCTGCTCGGCAGGTTGGTACAGCATAAAATTGAGGCTAAACCTCCTGATTGGGATCACAGTACTAGGACTCGTAGAGTGCATCCACTGCTTGATACAGCCAAATAAAATAAGGATGAAGCAGAAACAAATCATTTACTTTTTTAATACACTCAATAACTACTGTCAGAGTGAAATTACCCATGCTGCTTAATCCATTTTATCTGTGCTAGCTCACATATGCAGCTTCATCATCTTAGGATTCTGTGGTGTAATTTTACAAGAGATGTGCCAGGTGTAGTGGTTTGGGAAGGTGGGACCTGGAATGCCTTAACCACTCATTTGAGAGAAAACCAACCCTTCTATACATTCAGGCGCAATATCAACTGGCTTATCACCAATGACTCCCATGGCCCTCACTAGTCCCGTACATATCTGAATAAACTAGAAACTAGACTATTCCTCTGCCTGTATTACCCACAACATGATTATGAAGTTTCTTATCTCCTTTTGTATACATGTATCTCATTTTTTGCATCTGTGTCTATTGTACTTCCTTTGTTAAAATTACTATGTAAATGCTGTTACTAAGTTTTAAGTTTTCCTATGTAAATGCTGTAACCAAGTTGAAAGTCTTCCTATGTAAAGGCGCCCAGATACCCTTGGGTCGGGTGTGCCATACAAATAATAAACAAACAAACAAACATTTACATTTCTTCTGTATGCACCAATGATAAATCGAAAGACATCTACAGCACTGAGACACACATGCTATCTAGGGTTCTCCAACACAAACAGCTGCTCCTTTATCATTTGGAAAAACAACCAAAAGATATATTCCGACTTTGTCCTTACCCTGTCCCCTTCCACATTTGGGCCCTGCAGTAGATTCAGGAAAGTGAATTTAAATCATAATTCCCGTCAATAAGTGCACTGCTTTGACCTTCTCCCCCAATAACAAAATGCACCTATAAAAAGACAGATCGGGTCCTCAGTGCTCTGGTTTTCCATGTTTTGGCCTTCTACGCTTATTAAATGCACATGGGTTTTTCAGTGGATTGGCCCTCTTCTCCACCTGTTAAATGCACCTGAGGTTCTCAGTGCTTTGGCCTTCTCAATCTGTTAAATGCTGCTGGGTTTCTCAGGGCTTTGGCCTTTTCCTACACCTAGTGAATGAACATGTGTACCCAGTGTTTTGCCCTGATCTTATGCCTACACAATGAATGTGATTTTCAAAAAAGTAGCAGGTGCCCCTCTCCAGAAAGAAAATGGCATGATAACCTGTTCTGTGGTTTTTTCCTACTTTGAGAGTTCACAGCCATCGCTTTTTGCTCACTGTGCCATTCACAGATGGGAAATATCCATTTATATCAGTCTTTGTCCCGCCCACATTGGCAGTCCAGCACCGAAATGCTATGGCAATTCCATTCTGAACATGAGTACCAACAGCAACCCCATACACATGTTTCAGACTTGTTGGGCCTGTGAGCAGGGAGTTCACGTCTGGGTTCCCTCAGTTAATTCATGGTGACCAACCCCAAGTACCTTGTAAAACATTTTCAAAAAGTTAGCAGGCACCCCTCTCCAGAAAGAACATGGCATGATAACCTGTTATTTGTTTTTTTCCCACTTTGAGAGTTCGCACCCATCACTTTTTGCTCACTGTAACTTTCACAGATGGGAAATATCCATTTACATATCAGTCTTTGTCCCGCCCACATGGACAGTACAGCACCAAAATGCTATGGCAATTCCCTTCTGAATAAGAGTACCAAGGCAACCCCATACACGTGTTTCAGCCTTGTTGGGCCTCATCAGTGAGGTGGAGCTGTGCCTCTCTGAGCACAGTGAGCAGCAAGTCCACGTCTGCGTTCCCCCAGGTAACTCAGGGTGACCAACCCCAAGTTTGTTGCAAAACATTTTCAAAAAGGTAGCAGGCGCCCCTTTCCATAAAAAACATGACATGATAACCTGTTCACAGCCATCACTTTTTCCTCCCTGTACCTTTCACAGATGGGAAATATTCATTTGCATATCAGTCCTTGCATTATTGTGGCCTTCTTCTGCAACTATAAAATGCATGTAGGTCCATCAATGCTTTGGCATTCTTGTCCACCTACAAAATGCATGGCGATGTTCTCAGTGCTTCAAATTCTCATCTGCCGTGTAAATGGATTAGGGGTACACAGTACTAGGTTTTTTTCTACATGTAGTAAATTCACAGGTGGTTATTAGTGCACAGACTTTCTGATGCAGCTACAAAATACACATGGGTTTTTTACTGTTTTACCCTTCTGTAATGCCTTGTAAATGCATGCAAGGATCTTAGTGTGTTTGCCTTCTCCAATTCCTCATACATGCATCTGTGGTTCTCAGTGCTTTGGCCTTCTTGTCCACCTACATAAAGCCTGTGGGGTTAGCAGTTATTTGACCTTCTTCTCCACTTACAAAACAAATATGGGTTATCAGTGCTTTGGCCTTCACCTATATCTCCAAACCCACATGCGAGTGTTAGCGCTTAGGCACCTCCACCTAGTAAATATGTGTGGTTCTCCATTCTTTGCCGACTTCAGTGGATTATAAATGCATGTGGGGTTATTAGTGCTTTGGCATTATCCTAAACCTAAAAATTGCACATGCGGTTCTCCATCATTTGGCCTTCTTCTCCACTATTAAATGCATTTGGATTTCTCAGTACTCTGGTCTTCTTCTTTGCCTAGCAAATGAATGTAAAATTCTCTGTTATATTGCCTTCCTCTCTGCCTAGTAAACGTATGTGGGGTTCTCAGTCCTTTTGCTTTCTCCTTAGCCTATTAAAAACATATTAGAATCTTAGTGTTTTAGCCATCTTCTACGCCTAGACATGCACTTGACGGCCACAGTGCCTTCTGCTTTCGTTGAAAATGCATGAGGGATTCTTATGAAGCTGGCCTTCTCGTATGTCTAATGATTCCATATTTGCTCTCAATGCCTTGGTCTTCTGGTACACTGATAGCATTAATGTGGGGTTTTCAGTGCTTTTACTTTCTCCTCTGCCTACACACTGGATGTTGGGTACTCTAGTTTTTGGCTTTCTCCTCCACCTTCCACATACACATGGGATTCGAGTGCTTTGACATTACTATATGGCTAAAAAATGCACAATCGCTTTCAGTGCGTTGGCTTTCTGTTGCGACTAAAAAATTAGCACAGGTTCATAGTGGCTTCCTCCACCTACAAACTTAACGTAGGCTTATCAGTGCATTTGTCATCTACAAAATGCATGTCAGATTCTCAATTCTTTGGCCTTCTACTCTACATAGTAAATGCACAACGAGTTATCAGTGCTTTGGACTTCTCTCCTGCATAGTAAATGCCGGGTTTGTTGTAAACTGCATTCTATTTATATTCATTTACATGTAGGTTAATCCTTCCCCTTTGTCACTGCTGCATTCTTATTTGGACCATGTTTCTTTGGTAATGGAATTGTTATGGTTGGAAGGTTGGAGCCTGAACAGCAGATAAATAGAAAGCCTGGAGACAAACTGAAGTCAGGACAGCACTGGCCCTCGTTGTCAGTATTATAAAGTGGACAACATACACAGCTAAGTCCAAATACAGCCTGGAGAGAAACTGCAGTCATTGCATTAAGCTTGAGACTACAATAACGAATCTGGATATACCTGCGTGTGTTGTCAACATTATAATCTGCACTGACTCCCGGTGGTTGCTTTTGTACAATTCAAGGCAGCTGTACTTGTTCACAGGTGCATTTATGGAACGAAACACGGTGCCACCTTACGAGCCTACAAGAAGGCTCCGATCATCGACACTAGCGCTGGTCAAAAATCAAAGCTTCAAGTGGGCTAATGGCCTTGGAAGATAATTCCCGGTCAGTTCAGCCAAGATCTGGAACTCCCTCCCTTAGATCTAAGACAACAAAAGGAGTACAAAAAGTTCAGCTGACAGCAAAAAACCCTACTCTTTGAGTGAGCCCTTTTTTTCATGTCACGGTCTAGTTAAACTATCTGTCCCATCTCTTTGCTGTATTCCTGTGTTTTATGTTTTGGCGACCGGATGCAGGCTGGTTTTGGCGCCTTACGAATAAATAAATGCATAAATAATAGTAGGGCTGTCATTACTTGGCACTCTCCTACTAATACAAAATGCATGTGGGTTTTACCGTCCCACCACCCACAATTCACATGCCACACCCATCCACAAATGATGTGCCCCTAAACCATAAGACAATACATTGCATCCCTAATTGCTTACCTCTACTGAGGTCCTATTGTCAATTTAATTCTACTCTAACCCACATTACACTGCAACTCTGTTCTTTAATAATCACAAGCCACTCCTGGCTTTTCAAATACCAGCCATCAACTCTTCTTAATTTCTACCCACATGTATTCATGTAGATAATAATTAGTTAATAATATTATATTATGTAGCACTTTAATTTAAAGCGCTTTAGATAGGACATATTTACATACATTGCCCAATCGAAATTTGTAATCATTTATCAACCACAGAAGGGTGAAAGGATTAGTGGGCCTTGCCGGGATTTGATTCTGCAACATGCACAGCTTTGAATGTTCTACCTCAGTAGAACCTCATATTCCAGCTCAGAGAAAACCATCCAATATTGGACTTGGTGCACATGTTACACACCATGTATCTCTGAGTTTTGCAAGATCAAGCATACAATGAGAGACACTAGGGAAATGACAGAAAACGTCACCCCTAGTAAATTCAATAGATACCACACACAGTTTTATTTATTATCAATTATAAAGCACACAGCAGCCCTGAGGCATCGTGGATCTGTTGTAGGTCAAAGGATCGAAAAAAAGGGCTGACAGGACAAAGGATCGACACCAAAGGGTCGACAGGACAAAGGATTGAACTTTTTTTTTGTTTTTTACTTTTTTTTGGGGGGGTGGGGTCCCCCCAACCCCCTTTTTTTGCTAAAAATAACTTTTTTCCAAAATGAAAACCAAAAAAAAAATATATAATGAAAAAAATTCTATCCTTTGTCCTGTCGACGCTTTTTTTCGATCCTTTGACTAGATACCGCTGTTACATATGATCGTGGAGCTGTTACATATGATCATGACTGGTTACAGAATAAAGCATACTTAGTTACATGACAGAGTTTTTAGGAAATACGTAGATGCATACTTCGTTTCAAATCTATCTTGTAGCAGTAGGTGACAAAACACTGCACTTTATATATTTAAAAAATACAAATATTGTTTAAATCACACCTATCTAAAATATCTATTATTGTTTAAACATGCTTTTAAACATCACACACAGTCACCATAAAAGAACATCACCACCACCACAAAGGGCATTTCAATTATAAATTGTCTTAAACCCCTCAACATTTTCAACTACCCAGTCTGAGATCCAGATAATTAACAAACAGATCATTCATATGAAGTTACACCGCATAAGCCCAACATTTTCATCCCATAAATGTCATCACGTGTCAGTAGAGGGACTTCTTCGGAGGAACGGTGGAATACGAAGAAACTTTAACCAACAGCCTCTCCTTTGGTAATGTAAACCACAATTAAAAATCTTTCATTTGATAAAAAAACAACCTCATTTTATCAGGAGTATAGTTCCTTGTTCACGTTGCCACTAGTTCAGAATGGCGCCGTCATGCCCGGGTTTTTTTTTTATCATCGTTATCTCTTTATCACTGTATCTCTTGTAGTCTGAAACTGAAACCGATTGCTTGGTTTGCTTCTATGTCATGTAGACAATCTTGACCTGTATTGCCTCTAATCTGCACAAGCAACCTCCTGTGTTACTAACTAAAACCAACTGCGTAGGTTTCCATAGGTATGAATAGGCAACTGATTGTGTGATTCGCATCTATGCCATGTAGACAATACTGATCCCTGTGTTGCGTCTAACCTGCATGCGCAACCTCACGTGTTGTTTATTGAAACCAACTGTGTGGAGTTTTCCAAGACCAGCCCTACTCATTCTTAAAGGGACTGTACAGACACATCAAAGACAGTGATCTGAGGACACAGACTACTTTGAGGATAAAATATACAATGGAGGTAAGTACAGAGTAAGTAGAGGGGACTCCTTTTAGGTTTAGGATTTGGTGCTTTAATGCAGATTGTGAAGATCTCCCCAGTTCCCGGTTCCTGTTTTGTAGTGTTAAGGAGCCAGAGGGCTTTCGTGAAGTGTAGTGAAGAGCAGAGTGTGGACCAGGGCACAAGATAAGAAAGACAGCATCAACGTTTGTCTATATGTATGCATGCATTTATGCATGGGTTTGTGCCTGTAAGTTCGGGAGTGAAGGAAAGAGTGTCTCGTTTTGGGTGAGTGGGTTTATATCAATAAGTGGGTGACTGTTGTATCAATGTCCAAGCGAATACTGAATTAATGTGTGTGTGCTTGCATTTGTGATGGGGTGGGGATTTGGTGGGGGATGAGGATTATTTTGAAACCAGGTGGGTTAATGTGGCATCACATATTAACTTGGCATCCAGGTTAAAGCAAACATGATAAGTGTTAACACACGCCTCCATACTTTGTTGCAGCCATTCTAGTTCTATTTTCTTAAAGTGACATTTTTTAATTGGCATCAAGTGTCAAATATGATAAGCGTTATTACTTGACTAGACTGACATACTTTGATGATGCTAGTTTTGCTATATTTCTTTACTGTGGCATCACATTTCGTTTTACTGGGCATCAAGAGTAAATCATAATGGATAAGTGCTTTTAAATGTCTAGACTTCCCTTCTTTGGTGTAGCACATCTGGTATGACATTTTTACTGGCATCAAGGATGAAGCAGATACATGGCTATACTGGCCTACATTTGTGCAGCCAGTCTGGACATTCATATTGTAGCATGGCATCATTTCTGGCAAAGCTAACAGGAGTATGCTCTACGTGGGAATACTGAAATATATTGTCGGCACAAGCATGGACATGTTTTCTTACAGTACAATTGCTGCCATTATACAGATAGCAAACATGAGTATGTTCTGTTGTGGGAATGCTGCAATATATTGGTGTATTGGTGCATTGAGCATACACATGTTTTTATACTAGCAATATAATGTGGGAAATGGCATCATAAAAATGGGTTGGAAAATGTGCCTGTGCACTGTTGGTGACTTGCATCGATTGGACTATTTCATGAGTTACCGTCCTGACTTTTTAACCAATTGTTCAAAACATTGTGCTATAAAATGCACAATTCAAACCCATTATTAAAAATATATATATTATCAGGGAAGAACACTACCACGTCCTCACTGGGTTGGTACGAGCTCTCTCGCTATGCTTGTTCGCTCCCACAAATTTGTTGGAGATTGAGATAATTAGATTGCCCGCAGGTGACAAGGGAGCAGGTGCTTCGCTGCCCGCAGGGGGAGGCTCCATTCAATTGCCACATAAGCTGTGCCGCCATGCCAAGCCCTGCCCACCACACACTGACTTGTAAAAACCACTGGCATCCGACTGGCTGCCTGTAGGAGGAGGATCCATTCAATTGCTGCATCAGCTGTGCCGCTGTGTCAGGACCCACCCACCACGCTCACTAGCATGTAGAAATCACTGGGATCCCATCAGCATCCCATGGATGGGTGAAGCCTGTGAGGGACAAGTACACGGGTGTTTCACTGCCCTCAGGAGGAGGCTCCATTCAACTGCTGCATCAGAGGCGCCACCATACCAAGTCCTGCCCACCACGCTCATCGGCTTGTAAAAATCACTCGCATCCCCGATGAGGGTGAAGCCCACGGGGAACAAGGTTGCAGTGTTTCGCTGCCTGCATGAGGAGGCTCCTTTCAATTGCAGCATCAGCTGAACTACCCCACCAAACCCCCCCACCATCTTCGTCAGCTTGTAAAAACCAATGGCATCCCGTGCTAGGGCAAAGGCTACAGGGGACAAGAGTGTGGGAGTTTCGATGCCCGCAGGGTTTTTATGGTTCTGCAGGATCCGTGGTTTGAAGGAGCTAACCTGCAGTACCTCTGCCACAGAGGACCTGGGATTGTTCCAGTTCTACTGGGATCCTCTGAACTCCTTAAATAATGGTGAGGGTGAGAATGTGAGAGCTCTTCCAACTGTTGGCTGTTATTTTTGTAACCAGTCTTTTCTTGTTTTGGTCAAATTAGTATCTTGAATATCATTGAAAACGACCTATAACCTGATAATCTCATGTTACTACCTGGAGGTGGTAATTTTAAAGGGGTCTCGTGAGGAGGAGATGGACTCTGGCAGCCTCTCGAGCCATTTGTGCATGCCCAGCCACCTCGCCTTGACAATTTGACACTTCTTAACAAACATTTCAGCAGAAAGGCTGATTTTACATTTGTGACTTTTTAGCTTATTGATGTTTTGAGTTTATTCCTCGTACAGGTCGTTTGGGTTTTAACTACAAGTGCAAGTGCAGTTACAAGAAGTGCAGGGGAGATTAGAGAGGGGAAGAGCTGGTCAGGGCGGAAGGGCCTGTGAGAAAGCGAGGGCCAGGGGAGGCTAGGTGGACAGAGCCAGGGGAAAGCACATAATGCAGGGGAGGGAAGGCCAACATGCTAAGTGCGAGGTAAGGTGCTGGATGGGCTCAAGGGGTGCAGGCCAAGACAGGCTAGTGCAGGGGCAGCGGTCCCAGAAAGGCAAGTGCACGTTGAGGGGGCAGGGGTTTCAAGGAGACTAAGTGCAGAGTTAGACTGAACAAGGAGGGCCTGCTGCCCTGTAAAAATCTGAAGGTACCAAGCAGCCCATCAAGAGGCAGACTGGGACATTAGCTGGGGAGGGGGAGATGGACGGAGGAAGAGAAAAGGAAGGTCTTGAGAAGCATCCGCTACGCCAGGAGATCCAGCTCAAGTGTGAGAGGGGCATGGAGGCCATTCCAGAGGGAGGCACCTGATGATTAAACCCTTCTTTCGCTAAGCCTTACACTGTGCCTGTTTTGTTCATTGAAAAGCTTCCACTAAGGATCCACCTTTTTACATGAGGGGTAGAAACCTCTGAAACAGAAGCTGCAGTGTGTTTTGGCTGTGTCACAGGTCGAGTGGTCAGAGAGAGTTAAAGGACTGCCTGGTGTATCAAAGGAGAATGGCATAACCTCCATCTTCCAAAAACATCTCCTGTGCATAAGGGCCTTCATCGAGATATTCAACGAACTCAAGATGCGCCCTGTACCTTTTATCAAGTAGAGTGTCAGTAGCAGCATGCTCCTGGCCGTCTTCTCCCACTTGAGTGAACCTTCTATTTCCTCCAATACCACCACACGGTGTCAGTGCCTATAGATTTCCAAGGCTGTAACTGAACTTAAATGAGCAGCGGTCTTCCATGCTGCAATGCTCCTTGCTCCAGAACTGGCAGTCACTTGGAGTGCAATTTAACCGTTTTTTTTGTGCCGTTATTACCTCTTTTTTACCACAGGAAGTGAGAGGTGGCCCGCACAGCTCCCCTTCCACTCTATACCCCCCTTTAAATACCTTGGCCATACTTCCCATCTGTGGTAAAAAAAGAGGTACAAAACGCGGGGAAAATATATTTGGGAAAATTGCTATTCTGCGAAGTTAAGGAATGCCAACTGGCCAAGGTTACTCTTGGCGAGATTGTGGGATTTGTTGCATGAAGGATGTTGTTTCACTTCTTACTGCTCCTTCATAACCAGAAAGGGGAGATGCATCATAAACCCCCACCCCCGAATTCAATGCCATACACATGTTCTTAGCAAAAAGGCTGATGAAGGATTTCTCCAATAAAGGGAGCACATGTACAAATATTAATTTTCTTTAATTCTAATTCTGTGAAAATGCAGAAAAGAACAGTGTTTGGCCTATAAGTGTGGTGTATATGATATGATATGACATTGTATTTGTTGCACTCGTATATATTAAAGATATTAATCTTCCTTGTGTTGTGAAGTGTATTTCTCTTCCAGAAATGATGGCTAAGTTTCCTTTAACAGATCCCATTTCCGGTCACATATGCAGGCTTCATCTCTATTAACATTACCAAAATCTAATGTGTTTACAAGTCCTTGCACTGAATCAATGAATATGTATTGTGAAATACGGTGCATTGCTCGTGCGGCCCATATATTTTAATGCTGGTGGCTAGTGGCTTGACTGGTTGCCTATAAAGCAGACAGCGTGCTTTCATGGGCAGTAAAACATGGTTTTATTTCTTCAGTCCATTGAGAATCATTTCCCTTTTAGTATACTGACAACACATAATCGTGAGCTATGAGAGAGGTTAGCTGGGAAGCATTCTGAGGTCAGCATTAAATCCTTCATTGTTAAACGTGTGTTTGACTCCAGATGCTGCAAAGAGAGATATATTGAATTAAGACGATCTATTGCCTATAAACAAAAGAATGGTCTCTTCTACCTTTCAGACTGAGAATGATTCGGTATTAGTAACGCACTTACGTATTTTAGATGCATTTCATATTTAGATTATTATTATTGTTGTTATTTCAGACAATATATGAGCCCTGAAGAAAAAGGTGTTGTTTCCCTAATAGCACATTGTACTATACTATTTATTGCCAAGTCTAAGATACCAGTGCCCATGTATCTTCGTGGATATCTATTTATTTCGGAACATAAAGAGGTCTGGGAAACCCTCTACCAGTACGAACACGGCCCATTGACCTGTTCTTTGGTGGATGACCCCCGGGGGTCTCAACCATGCATAAGCTCACTATGCTTTTCACAGAGGAGGAATTTCCATACACATATCAGTCTTTGTCCCACACGTAGGTAGTCCAGCACCGAAATGCTATACAGTTCTCCTCTGAACAAGAGTACTAACAGCAACCCCACACACGTGTTTCGGCCTAGTCGGGCCTCATCAGTGAGGTGGAGCTGTGCCTCTCTAAGAACAGTGAGCAAGCGGTCCACGTCTTGATTCCCCTGGTAACTTTGGGTGAGAACCCAAAGTAACCAAAATTTGCATAAAGAGGTCTGGGAAACCCTCAACCGGTATGAACACGGCCCGTTAACCAGTTCTTGGGTAGATGACCCCGGGAGGGTCTCAACCATGCTTTAGCTCACTATGCTTTTCACAGAGGAGAAACATCCGTACACATATCAGTCTTTGTCCCACCCGTATGTAGTCCAGCACCAAAATGGTAGACAATTCTCCTCTGAACATGAGTACCAACAGCAACCCCAGACATGTGTTTCGGCCTACTCGGGCCTCATCAGTGAGGTGGAGCTGTGCCTCTCTAAGCACAGTGAGTAAGGGGTCCACGTCTGGATTTCCCTGGTAACTTAGGGTGAGAACCCAAGATACCCAAAATTTGCATAAAGAGGTCTGGGAAACCCTCTACTGG
Source organism: Ambystoma mexicanum (assembly GCF_040938575.1). Lineage (NCBI taxonomy): Eukaryota > Metazoa > Chordata > Amphibia > Caudata > Ambystomatidae > Ambystoma > Ambystoma mexicanum. Next base: position 1,135,187,307 of record NC_090922.1, read on the forward strand.
TACAAACACAGCCGATTGACCTGTTCTTGGATGATGACCCCCGGGAGGGTCTAAACCACGCTTTGCTCACTATGCATTTCACAGAGGAGAAACTTCCATACACATATCAGTCTTTGTCCCACCCGTAGGTAGTCCAGCACCGAAATGGTATACAATTCTCCTCTGAACAAGAGTACCAACAGCAACCACAGACCTATGTTTCAGCCTAGATGGGCCTCATCAGTGAGGTGGAGCTGTGCCTCACTAAGCACAGTGAGCAGGGGGTACACATCTGTATTCCCCTATTAACATATTGTCTGAAACAATAACAAGGTACTGGTACTGGGTGCTGCTGGGCGATCATCATGCCACAAAAACTCATTAAATAAGCAAAAATAAACAAGACCCCTCGGTGGAATCTTTATGCGTATGACTAAATTAGCTATACTAACCATCTGAGAGCTCCTCTCTGAGAAGATCAATGCGGACAAACCTGTGCTACTTTTCCCCATGGATCTGCCTGTAGTGTTCAAGACAATGTATATATTTATTTTTGGTTTTGTAAAGCATAGTATAAGCAGAAGTAAAAACCCATGTTGAGTTCTTGGGACTGTTATAGGTGTAAGGTGAGGCATGGATCAACAGACAAAATTAGACAGCAGTTCTGGGGAGAGAAGAGAGAAAAACAGTGTCTAGCTGCCTCCAGCACAATCCCAATGGATGTGGTTCTGTAGTTTTTCCTGACAGGGTTCATTGTCGGTGGGGATGGTACTCCGGGATGTGACAATTGTGGAAGGGTAGAGGGACAACATTCAATGGGAGCCAAATGGAAGCAGTAAGTGCTGAGCATCCCCTGAGATGTTCTTGTAGATGTTCTTGCAGAGGAGTTTGACATCCAATTCCTGTGGGCATGGAGCATAAGTGTTGAGGTGGAACCTTTAACTTGATAGAGGGGGGCAGTTGGTACCTGCCGCCTTGATGAGTCACAATTAGTCATAATACCCATTGGGACTGGATTACTAAAAACAGGATATCATGGGGAGATTGGTGGAGGGATTGTATTATTGGGACAATACTAGACAGACCACCATGCATTTCGTTATCACAGATTTACATTACATTTCATTACAACATTGATAATGTTGAATGGATGTAGAAATGATGACCAGATGTATTGCTAAATTTTGATTATTCCTATGAGTCGGCTAACATTAAAAACTGTCCAGTTTTCCTCTCTCCCTTTATTGCTTCTCTCTCCCCAACATCATATAATGCCCTTGTCTTATTGCATATGCATTATTACTAGGAGGGTGTATGTGTACTATGCTTGCATTACGAGTTAGGCAGTAAGAGTAAAAACGTGCATTATTTCATTTCTGACTATTGTTACCATCCAACCTGATTATCAGTATGCTCCCCATGCTGTGACTATAATGCATGTAATAAATACTGGATGAGGAATATGCTGAAGGCTAACATTATCCCATCATTATGCATTGAAATACTCTGAACATCCATGGCACTGCCTATTGTTTTATCCACCCTAAATATTATAACAGTCATTAGGGACATCAGACCTATAAAACAGTAAAATGATTGTCAAAATAACAAATAAAATACAAATAAAAAGATGAATGTGACAGCTCCAAAAGAATGAGTTATCGAGAAATAAGTATATATTTAATGTATTGTCAAAAGGGTTTACCTGTCGTAACCCAACAAACACGCTCAACATGTCCACCTTACATACTCCCACTCTAAACTAACACACCCTAATATGTTCATATTGTCTGTTTCGCAATCTCTATAGAAGCGCCTGGGTGATTCGCCAAATATTGCCCACTACTGAAGGGATGACAGGGAATATGGAGGCCCACACAGTTCAGTGGGTCTTGGGCTTCATTAAGCGTGGTTATCTTTACACACAAACACGTTCCAGGCATTGCAGAAAAGGTTATACAGTTGTGACAGCATGACCACTCTCCTGTATATGTGTGCTGGTTATGAACCTTATTGAAAGCAGTGTAAGGCAGGCGGAAAACCTGATTGATGAAAACAACTCCAAGGGGATCAATAAAAAGTGCTCCGTTTGCAATAAGAACAATGTTTTATTACATGCAAATACGTCTGGGAGTGTCAGTCAGTCCCATAACACTGCAGACTGAACCCAAGCTCGACATACTCATGTCGAGTTACAGCTTTTACAGCAGAAAACCCCAAAATAAAGGATATATCACATACAACATAGTCCCATGTTCCCCATTGGCTAACACCTATACAAACATCTAAAAATCCCATATAGTTCATTACCCCATCAGTCAGGCATATCTAAATGCAATCCCTTACAAGATTACCTAATGGAATAGTCAGTAGAAAACACTGATGTGATTGGTCCACTACATTCAGGTACTTTGTTGCAACAATTGATTGTCCTTATTGGTCAAGGTAACTTTGGCCTTCTCGTGATGTGCATACCCCCGATAGTACCCAATCAGTTCGCGAATGTGAATAATGAGGTCAACCACTCCTGGCAATAACATGGCTTTCTCATGAGACCAGACACTTTGGCATTCCCAGATGGCCCCTTTCGACCTTGAAGCTGTACTGTTCCGCATCACCTCTTGCTACCCCCGTCTTAGAACATTTTACTTCTTTAGCACTCCTCTTAGCTTATGTCTCTTGAGAAGCATGTGCTTTATAAAAGAACGCAGTGAAGGCACCACACTCAGGGAGGAATTTCATATATGTATTTGCTATATGGGTCCAGACACCTGTAGCTCAAATGGACCAGGCGCTTCTCAATAGAGGTAGTGTTACTCCAAATCTAGCTCATCACCTTGGCAATGCCAGGCTCCAGACACTATTCTCATGAGATGTACCCTTCATAGTGGCAGCAGTAATATAATCATCATAAACCATTATTCTGTTCCCAGCTCCTATGATCGGCTCGGCCTGGCACAGTTAGCTGCTATCTGCGCTGTGCGTCTCCCTTCCTTCATAACCCTTGGCTATCTGCACACTCACCGGGGGAAGGATGCATACATTCTAACTCAGGACAGAACACAAAGCTCCACAAGGCAGCCTTCTTCTCTAACTACCAGAAGCCTCGACATCTAACAAGGTCTAATCCAACATGGTGGCACTCTTGCTCTTGTAACACTCATTTTGCTAATCCTTTCTCACTGCTAGACACTTCAACTGCCTTTTCACCTGCTACCGCAAGCTTCCTTGTATATAAAACAGCGTATTGTAAGATCTCCTTCACAACATCAATCCCTACTACTAGCTAAAAAACGTATTAACCACACCCTGCCGCTAAGCTCTACATATGATAAGCAACGTTATTACATTGTTGCTCCTTCTTTCATCATGTAAGGCTTTGTGATGTTCTCTTAAGTGTGTCAACGCTAACTACAAATAACATATGCGCAGAACTGCCAACTCAAAACACCAAAATACTGACACTAAATGACCAGCTCTTCATGCCAATACAATTTACGCAGCCTGCACCTTTTCCACGGTTCAGGCAGTGCACTTTATGGTCCTGCAGAAAGCCTGAATGCTATTCCCACCCTTTCTCTCCATCTTGCCTAATGTAGCCCCGATGCCCTGTGCAGGATAGTCTTTCTCCATACCTGTATCAAGACCATGTACCAGTCCTCACTCACTTCCTGTGGACTTTGGTTAAATGTTTATTCATGTGGATGCAGTGATTAGCCCCAGCAGAAGTACATGTTTTGCCCGCCCATTCGTAACATTGGCACAATGCTGCTGGTATGTCATCTCCCAATCTAATGTCCCCGGAGGTACCAGGACAATTATCAACATCAGAATAATGCTCCTCAGCATACAATTGCCCTCATGGGCCACTGAGGCATTTGCTGGCAGGGCAGCATGGCCAACTCCCCTTAGTACCTACCCTGTCACCACTCCTATAACGACTTCCCCCAGCTCCATGGGCAATCTGTAGGCAGAGATGCCTGGTTGGTTGAGGAAGCAGATGGCTGTAACAGCACCATGGGTCACAGTTACCCCAAAGACAGCAATGCTACTATTCTTGGAGTTATCTGCATTTCCATCATCCTTTTCCTTCACTCAGAAGTGCACATGCATTCTTATTGTTACTATACAGTTTGTCTATCAAACTGCATGTCCACTCTTAGGTTTCTTTACTCAGGGTCCTGAAAATCATGGATACCACTTGATGCCTTGGAATTACAGTATATGCAGTACTTCTGATTTCTTGTACAATTCATAATGACCACATATGGTACGTGTGTAGCTGTATTTTACCATTTCAAAGTTTTTAAAGAAAGCAGCACTGTACCGTCTTCATGCCATTAAAATCAAATATAATGAATAGCTATTTTCATAGAAAAGTAATTAATCCCATGAGTTGCTTATTTTTATATGCTACTGCATGTCGTACTGGAGTCTATTATATGCAGACCTTCTAAATAAATAAAAAACAAGGGGGGATCTGGGAGTCTCTTTACCGGCACGAACACAGCCCATTGACCTGTTCTTGGGTGGATGGCCCCCGGGAGAGTCTCAACCAAGTATTTAGCTCACTGTCCCTTTCACAGAGGAGATATATCCCTGCATATCAGTCTTTGTCCTGCCCAGGGGCAGTCCAGCACCGAAATGCTGGGCAATTCTCCTCTGAACAAGAGTACCAACAGCAACCTCAGTACCTAAATGTGCCCATTACCATCAAAAAAGGGGATCACTTGTTTCTTCAGAATAACTAAGAAGCCCCTGCACAGAACAGTCACAATTGCAACCTTAGTGATCCCAGATGGGACCCGAAAACATGGATGTCTAGGACCACACTAGCACCATTCCAAATCCACAGAGATTTATGATTACGAATATGCTGTGTTGTCCACACAGCATCACACTTACTCCCTTAGCATCTATTGCAGACATATCTGTGGCCAACATGAACTACTAGGTTACCCCAGTACATTTGCATTTTGCAGAATTCTCAACACAACACCTGTTCCCATAAGAACGGGAAGCTTAAGACATATACGTGAAATGGCCCAATGAACACAGACATCCCCATCCGACTTCTCCGCCCGATGTGTACATGGATTCCATTGGTGCACATCTCGAGAATAGGAAAAATGGGTTTCCATGAATACGATGCACAGACGCATGAACTTTGCGGTATGCTCTACACACATATATCCGTACAAACATGTCCTTGACAGCTCATTGCGCTTTGCCGCAGTCTCGCTGAAATCGATCTGGTTAATCTGATTGAGACAGATTTTTTCAGGTAAGGGACAACTGGAAACTATAAAGATTGCCATGTCCCTACAATCCCTCCATAAACTAGGGACATAAACACTTGACATGGATTGTTTCTATTTAGATGGATCAGTCTCCAACATAAGCAAGCACCATCTCCGCAGGAACACACCGGCGGACCAAGATCGAACCTGGAATTACTACAGAAAGTAGGGAGAGATAGAGGGCCATGTTGACCTACATGAGCATATGAGATTTTTTTTGCACCTCTGCATGCCACATCCATGCTTTCACACAGGGAACATGGGTGCTTAACTAGGACCCTCACAATTTCAACCAACGAAATGGCTACCGTTCTCCCACGCACATGCTATACAACCTACACATTTCAGTGTGGTCCGAGTTTCATGCTCATATGCATCTGTAATCCACCTCCTCCTGAAATGGGATGCATGTCTACAGTGTGGGGTTTCACTATCATAATATAGTGGTGAAGAATGGCAAGATATTCTGACTACATCTGCCTAATTCAGGCTCCCCCTAATACTGTATCATTCACATCCCTCTAATAGATACCTGAGACCGTCCAGACCCTTGTGGAGCCACCCAGAAATTCACTCGGCTTCACCCGACCACAACAAGAGGTTTTACTAGCTCTCCACCTACTGCCACCCTACTCGCTCGACAGGGAGGTGTACGCTGGAGTCTTTCACTTTTCCTTCAAGTACTGTATAATTGTCCACAAAAGCTATTCAGACCCTTCCTAAATGACATACAGCCCATTACTGGAATGTGACTAAAACACGTATACTATGTACTTCACAGAGCCAATGAAGATGCCCTGACGAAGGTGAGCCGGTCTCAAAATGTCCTCGCCGAAACGTGCCTGATCAAGAATTTCTTTGAACAAATTGAGACATTCATGTAAAAGATAATTTTGATGTTACTAACACGTTGGCAGACCCTAACCTTTTTGAAGGGCAGTAAAGCATTTAGTTTCACTTCCCTTGTCTTTTGCTATTTGTTTCTGGGGAAACTGATCATTCCTTCAGACTAACAGTACTGGGAAACTATGTTTCCCTTTTGCCTTTTGTGATTTTTCAACATTGCACACAGCATCTTACAATGCAGAGCACTGGGGATACTTGTGTATCACCCTAGCTTTTTACACTTGGGATTTTGCCTACTTTTGTATGTGCCTAAAGACAAGCTGGTGGCAACAGATAGATTTTTTCAATTTTTTCAGTTTCTACATCATCTTTAGTGTGCTACTGCCCTCATATGGTCGTGCCATGAGATTTCTGCATGTTCTTTGGCCATATTGTGGTTTAGCCTTCCTTCTGCCTTCCAGGTCAGAAAATCTCTTATAAGGTCATGCACTTGCCAGGTACAGCTGCTGCTTTCATGTGTTCCTGATGCCTTTGTGTGTGTGTGGCCCAGGAATGGCGTGGGACTGTCTAGTCCCATTCCATATCTATGGTGCCAGAGAGTCTAGGTGTGGGGCATGAGTGACACCAATAGTTGTCCCTGATTGGACAACTACTGGTCGTTTGAATGGTGCAGATTCTTACCAATGGTAGCCTTGGAATTGTTTCCAGGATGTATTTTGGGTAAAAAGAGGACTACTGCAGCCTTTTCATCAGATTAGCATTGGAGCCAAGAATCCCTCATAGATGAACAGCCAACTGAAGATCTGATGATGACCCTTGAAGACGCCTGGCATCCCTTCATGTGTCTGACCTGCTGAAGCCCTGTTGAACTACCTGATTTTCAAAGGCCCTGAGTTGTGCTTCAGCTCTTGGACTAGTGGGACCAACTAGTGGTGACACCTTATCATTTTAATTATAATGATAATTTAATTATAATTATTCTTTTATATCACATTTCATATCAAGAGTGGTTTTCTAAGCACAGGATCGTGATTCAAACCTGTTTTACCCTGCGTTGTCTTGCTTCCAGTGACCCCTAGTAGACCGATGAAGTCAACAGGAAAAATCAAAGCCAAGGGGGTAAGTAATAGCAAAGTATTTGCCTCCATTTGTCCTTCATAAGGTAACATTGGGATCAAGTTCCTTGTATCCTAACCTTCAATTCCGAAATAAAGAATACAATTACTTACCTTAGTAACCTTGTTGAATATATTCTTTGAACTATCACTGCCACAAGTAAATTAGAATTTACCTGCAAAGGCTAATTTTGGTGAGAAGCATTGTGGCCCCTGTAACATTTGGGCACAAGGCCCAATCTTCTTAGGGATTGGACTTCTGAAGTTGGGGTAATTTACTTGTGATTTGGTTCCACCATTACTGCTTTTAATATACTTGCTTTTTGAATAAGTGACTTTTAATGCATTTATGAACTTTTGGTTAATGTACATATATTATTGAGAACTGTGCGATAATATCACCAGCTAGTTTAATTTTTCAGTGTTTGTAGAAGGCATCGAACAAATGTTTAATTACATTAAGTGTAAATGTAAGTATTGTGTATTATATTGTGTGAACTCACTGAGGACCTCTAACCCCACTCACACTGTCTTGAGAATAGCCCTGACTGCTTGCTGCATATACCTTGATTGGGTTTTGGCTAACCTCTCAGAGTTCCCTGCTCACTATAACTAGGGTGGCCTCCTAAAAACTGTCCACCAGGCCATCTTAACAATTGCGGTCACTGTGTGGTGGCAAGAGGTCACTGGGATGGGTGTCATCATCCTAATCTGCGGGTGTGACGTTGACATCTGGGGTCACAGGAATGTTTATTGCGGCGCACATGTTGTACAGCATGGCACACAGAGCACATATTTTCCCCACCTTCTCTGACTTGTACATTAGGACGCTATCTGATGGAGACCCCAGAACCCTCTCTTCTGCTGGATATAGTTATGCTGTATGCAGAGCCTGGTTCTTATTTGTGCCTCATTGTACACCCCATCATGTGCATTCGATGGGTTTCCGACAGGGTTCATCAGCCAAGAGGGCTGGGGATAGGCAGAGCCACCTGCAAAGGCAATGGGAATAGGTTGTGTTTGCATAACAATCAGCAAGTGTACCAAGTAATCATGGCATGCATGATGGTCTAAATTTCATGTAATATATGCATGGCTCTGTCTCTAAATTATGTCATGCCACATGCAAAAGCTGGTGTGAATGGTTAATGTCACAAAGGGAATCCCCCATTTCCTACATCACTGATCCACTAGGGGTAATAGACATGCACTGTAACTGAATAACTGGATTGCTAATGGACATGCAATTGGTGGATCTTCAGAGCTGGGCATTCGTGTTTTTGCTTTGACATGCTTTCTAATGTGCATTTTTTAATTGTAGTCATGCATTAAGGAAATGCCACACATTGGGTTCAGCTTTCATGCCATGGCTTATTGATTATCACTGTTGTACTATCACCTTGCACAAGAGGACTTTGATGTATGCTGACTAGGTATGGTTTCCCTATACATTTTGGTAACTGTAGTTCACTCTTTGTACATATGCATTTATGACATGCCCTGACATTGAGCCTTAGCAGATAAGGTAGTGCTTCTTATATGTGGTCTCAGAGGGTAGGTTCTGCATGGACAGGTCTGTGGAATGGTATGCATTATATTGCCATCACATAGGTTACCACCCAAAGTTCCGACCCTTCTCCCATATGATCCATGTATGATCCATGTATGTGTTGTTTGATGATGTTTATAAATATCCAGGATCCAGGGGCATTGCCCTCTCTGTCTCCATGTAAGCTTGCAGTGTACTGTTGTGCAGGACCATGATGATATGGGAGGAACCTGGGAAGCGGGCACAGCAGTGGGTCATGGTGTGGTCTGTATCAGATATCATCTGTACATTTAGGCATCATTGCTGTTTCCGATTCCAGTAAACCTCTCCAAAATCCTGGAGGCCACCCATGTGACATACATGCAGTTGAGAGGTTTGATTACATTAGTAAAGTGGGTAGCTGCATAACACTTTCTTTGGTCGCATTTATCTGTGCAGGGCTGGTGGGCAAGGAGATGTGCTGGGGTGCGTGCTGCATGAGCATGTTCAACACATGAGAAAGCACAATTGAAAACGTGGGCTGTGACATTTCATGCAGGATGCACACAGTGCTGAAAGGTGTCAGTGGTGAAAAAGGGCAGTATCAATAACATCTTCAGCAGTGGTGGTATGGCTGTTCTTCTGCTGATCATTCTTTCATTAACTTGGGGAGTAGCTCAGCCTTGGTATTCCTGTTAAGGCGGTAAAGAGTTGTTAGCTGTCCATCCGTTAGAGCCCATGGTGATGGCCTATCCCTAGGAATGTTCACTCTGCTTGCAAGGCGTCTCCTCCAGTGGTCGAAGTGCATTGCCTGCCCCAGTCCCCTGCAAACTGTATTGCTACACCTCTCGCATGTGCAATCCAAAACACCAAACAAGCACACCTGCTGTTAAAGTGAACATTCAGTGCAGTGCACTGAAGTGGAAGTTTCAACTTCTTCCTACACTTATATTTTAAAATTAATGCATTCCAGAATGGTTTATTTTTAAAATAAAATTACAGGAATGCTATAACATAATAAAAAGAAGTAGAGGAGCACCATTCCCAACCGCTCCTTTCCGGTTCGGCCACTGGTCTCCTCCACCTTTGTGATACTTGTAGTCTGCTATTCTGCCGTGCGTACGTTTGCAGCTCAATATTTTTCAGGAGATCCATGAGCTTCAGGTTTGCTACTACTAGAGGGATCATGGTATTATGAAGTGGGCTTGGGGAAGGTGGGGGTCTTAAAGACCTATTCAGGACCAGTTTGGTGCACCTCTTCCTTCATCTTTATAGTGATTGTGATGGGTTATTTATAACACGTTTAATACCCAGAGTTTTCTTAGCATGGACCCGGGGATCGAACCTGTGTGCCTCCACGTCATTTTGCTTCAAAGACGAGCGCATTACCCCTGAGCTATCCTCCTTACCACCTGGATGCATTTACATTCAACTTTTGAGTGGAGTTATTGTATTGGAGCTCAGGTTGATAAACCCCTTTCTAGAATAACCCACTGACTGTCTAAGTTACCTTGGAAGAATGGTACACTTCTGGTGGGAAGTTTTCTATTCCCAGATGTAAAAATATAAAATATAAATAAAGTTATGGATTATTAATCAAACAACCATCCTTAAATTCACTGAAACTATTGTTGATGAGTGCTAATGCTTGTATTTTGGAAAGCAAATGAGATGAGGGTGAATTTAAGGTTCTTTAGTATCGTGAATGCAATGGATGGCGTTTGCAGAATAACTCTGAGTCAGTAACATGACAAAGGTTGCTGTTTTATTAACAATAATCTAAAATAGGGAGGTTACAACGGACATCAATGTATGCTTGCTCCGTTCTCGACAAATTTCCCATAAAAACATCCTTATATGTAAAAAATATGTCATCAGTGACATCATACTACGTGGCAAATAAGAAAAAAACAACACTTGATTGTGATAGGTTCAAGGGGAACATCAAAGTATAATTTCTATAAGGACTGGGATTGTGATTGGCTATCCACTGTCAGGTGAACAACATATGCCTACCTCTAAAACATGTCATCTTCAACACTGTTAAGTAGACGGTATATCATTGGCTTTCAACCTATAAGGCCCTTTGTTATACGTCCCTCTACAATTGGTTGGCTCGCTCGTGCCATGTCTGGAACATTCAGTTTGCTTAGCAGCACGTAAGCACAAACCCAGGTGCCAGGAGGTGGACTTGACTTTACCTCAACCCAATTAGCCCAACATCTCTCATCACCCTTGTCTTCTGCCATGCAGATTGTCTTTGAACTTGGCCTTGCAAATTATCCTTGTCTGTGGGCATATATGGGAGTATGGACTTCCAAGATCATTGTTCTAGGACTCCAAGCTCAACTCTATTTCCATCCTCAGCTCACGTGACAAGAGACCATGATTCTGGTCTATTCTGAAGCATTTAAATGTCTTAAATGAATAAAATGTGGCACTCTTGGTGTTCTTTCTTTGCCCCTCGATAAGGGATGATTCATCCTTCTAATGTTTATTGCTTTCAAGGATAGATAGCCAACCTTGGGATACTTCTGTTTTGATGCGGCACCAGACAGCACCTCCAGGCTCTTCCACGATCTCAGTTTATTCTTGCTGCAACACAATTCTCTGCCTTTTCTCTTCATGGGTTTCAGTTTACTTACTAAAAAATTCATGACAGTGATGTCCAGCTTCTATACAATGGTGGCTTTGCCTGCAGTCTATTCACTACGTATAGCCAGCTGCTATGATCACTTAGTCTACTTGCTTTCAGTGTCTGTACAATCATTGTACGGTTGCATTTCTGTAGCACTTTGCATGCATGCAATCTTCTTTTCTGCATATGAAAGTTTACCTGATCCAATGCATGGATCATCAGTTCTGTTAGATCCATGCATTGTCTTCAGCCAGTATTCTCAATGCGTCAAGCTTGTCTCTTGTGACATCACTAGCTTCTCTTTCACTCTTTTTCATATTCCTTCAGGGAGTTCCTCCCTAAGATTGTCGTCTCTTCGGGGATACATTCGGTGGGGTTTTCTCAGCGGATACCTTTTCTCAAATACCCGCTGCAGTATTGGCACAACTACTGCCGTTAAACATGGCGTAGTCACTGACTTCCAATTTATAGGAGGCAGGGGGGCAGAATTTCCTGCGGAGGCATCCAGCTGCTCCTCTACATGGGTATTCACTACTACTTGACCTATATTGTTGAAAATAAAATAGTATGAACTCTGAACAATCTAACTTTTGCTGGTATGGCCATGTTGGTATGTGCTAAAGACTAAACACACACACTGGTTTATTTATCCAACATGCCTCGAGGTTCAGAAACAATTTACTTCATATCATAGAGTTAGGGAGAATTCTCATAAATGGCTGATTTCCCTTACCTAAAGAGTCCCCCAGCAGCTTTGCTGGATTTCTAGGATTTATTGTTTTCACCCGTTAAGAGTGTGAGCCTTTTTCTCACTCTTACATGTGTTTTGCTGTGTGTATTTTTTACTGTTTGTGTGATCTTGGGCACTGGAGCCTCACCTACTCCATGTGCACCACTTTTTGTGTGTGTTACACAGCACCTTCAGTGCAGTGACACAGGGTTGTCTTTTGAGACTTCCCACTGACCACATTTTTCTGGGGCTTACTCCTGTCCCCCAGAAACATGTAAAGTTGCCATTATTTAGTCACTTTTAAACCATAGACCCAGTACACCCAATCTTACATAGAGTATTGGAAAGGGTTAACTCATCACTTTTTGTCTGTGCCTCTTGAAGCCTTGTTTCGCTTACTTAACATTAAGACTTGGCTGGTGGCAGTGGTGGCAGTGGTAACTACCCTAACCTTTCAACCGCGATTATACTATATAAACGTGGTATTGTTTTAGGCTATTAGAGTAGCCTCGAACATAAACCTGATTGACCAAATACATTTTATTTTGGCTCCGGCTGGCTTTTTTCGCAATTTCTTTGTGTTAAAGTCTTTCTCGTGTTTTACTCTGCACACCAAACCGGGGATGATTCCTTCCTGCTGTCTTTTTGCGGGCCTCTGCACAGAAGCCCTCCTTAAGGCACCTGATAGTCTAGTGTTAGGCGGAAACCTGTTCAGTTCCCTCTGGGACCACTGCAAAAGATTTAGGACTACAGGTGTTTGGCGGTGAACCCACTTGGTAGCAGTCTGTACCACACAGATTCACTTGGTAGCTGTGGCTGAGCAGTCAGACTTCTCTCAAGAAGAGTCAAGCAGTATGTGGAGTATACAATATAGGACAATCCTTCACAGTAAGACAAGTAAACACGCAACAAGGCTTCAGTGTAAAGATATTAAGGTATTTATTTATAACGAAACATCTATGAAAAACACTATGGCACTATCACGGCAAACAATTCAATTACAATTACTCTACGAAGAAGAAACGATCAAACCCCCTAACAATATTTGGACAAGTCTAGGTTCTACCGGCATCACTTATTTACAAACAGAGGTGTAGGCCTCAACCTAGATGGCACTCTAATATTAGTTAGGACGGGAGAGAAAAATGAGCAGGTTACGAAATCAACACAGTTCAAAACTTCACGGGTAAGATACAAGGCAAGAAGGCAAGAACCACAATAGATCATAAAGTTCAGAGGCCAGGCCCACTTGGAGAGAGGCAAGGCGATATGTCCCAAAAAGTCTCTAGTGGAAATGCGTTCGAGTCTTTGTAGCAAATGGTTATCGGCAGATTGAACTAGTTCAGAACAATACGTGAGAAAGCTTGGAGGCGACCAAACGGAAAGGAGAGGATTAAGACACCTCACTCGAACCGATCGAAAGGGAAGCCAGGCGGACACGGTACCTTGTTTGTGGAGAGACAGCTCCGGCGGGGGCAGTTGTTCCTGGTGGTGGATGCACGTCGGGTCTTTGCCAAGAGTAGAGATGATCTCGTCGTCGAAGAAAAGTGAAGTCCGTTGCACCACCAGGGAAGTGACCAGCCGCGGAGTGTTCCGTCACAAGGCACCACCTTTTGGTCGCGGTACAGGGGTAGTGGCTATCCGGTTGCCGGGGTGTTCTGCACTGGCAATTCGACCACCGCGTCCTGAGGCGAAGAAAAAGCAAAGGGTTGTTCCCACCAGTCAGGGGAAGAGACTCTCCGGCAAGGAGATCTCCTCTGTCGTCAGGAAGTGGTGAGTCGGTACAGCAGGGCTCCACTGGAGGTGTCGTCGTTGCAGGTCGGCTCAGCGCTACCCTCGTCGGATTCTTAGGTCATGTGGCGACTTCTGAAGATCCAGTCCCAAAAGCCCTGCTTTTATGCAGAAAACCCCCATTCATTCAGCCTAGCTGTCAATCAACACTTGCTAAATGGTGAGCGGGGAGGCTCACCACTTGGGCCAATCACACCAGACTGCGACCGGAGTTGGCAAGGCAACTCGGTCCAGGGTGCCTAAACCCCCTCCCACACCCCTGTGGTAACCCAGACAGAATGGCACCACTTTGGAGGGTCTCTGTACAGAGGCCCGCCAAAAGTGGAACAAAGGGCTCAACCTTTGGTTTAGGAGTCACAGAGACGAACACAGACGCCATTTTAAAAACCGAGTTCTGGCAGAAAATACCATCCGATAAACTTATTTAAGATAAGTAGACCGGTGGTACGTTAGAGATTAACGAGGAAAAGTATCAATCTCCAACAATGGGACGAATCCCATAGGGTTATGTTCGGGGTCGAACATAACAAGTAGTTTCCACTGCCACCAGCCAAAACTCGACAAGGGGGGGATGGGACAGTGCCCCCTCGAGTAACAGACCCAGGAGTAATCGAATTACCCCTACTAGCACATCCACAATAAGATGGTTTGTACTAGTTCTGTTAGTAAATTTAGGTCTAGTAAAGCCAATGGTGACTTTACATGCCCGGGGAGACAGTAGTCAGTCCCCGGGTAAGGAGTCTATGGTGGGGGCCCGCTAGGACGCCCCAGTGTTACGGCACGTAGGGTGCGGTGTAACACACATAGAAAAACATATGAGACCCTATGGAGTAAAAGACCCCATAGTCCATAGAACACATTGACATTCGAAGGAATTACACACATTCATGTCCAAGAGTGGGAGGAAAAGAGTCTCACTCTTGGCAGGATGGAAAAAAACAAATTCCAGAAATCCAGCAAAGCTGCTGGGGGACTCAATAGGTTAGGAAATTCAGCCTAAACAGAGAATTCTCCCTAACATCTAGAGGGGCAGGATGTGAGGGAGGGATCTTCAGACCCCTGCCATGGGTTGCCTTAGCAACCCAAGTTGCACTCTTGTCTGATTGGCTAAGGGGACTGGCCTTGCAAGGCCAGCCACCCTGCTGTGTGATTGACAGCCAGGCTGTATGAATTGGGGAAAACTGCATAAAAAGCAGGTCTCTGGGACTGGAAGAGAAGAGTCACCACTGGAACGAAAGAACCAACAAGGAACTGGAAGAAGAGGACACCTACCACGACTGAACCACACGGTGAAGCCCTGCTGCAGGTCTGAATCTCCAAATCCGATGACAGAGAAGATCCTCCAGGAAACTTCTTCCCTTGAGCTGGTGGGACCATCCAGTTCACCCAAACTGCAAGCCAGGACCCCTCCTCTGGTCGAATTCGCTGTACAGAGCTACAGTGGGCCGGATAGCCAGGAAGGTCAGACCCTGCTTGGGTTTTAAGGATCACACCTTTTATTCGTTGTTTTGCTCTGCTACTGGTTTCTTCCCTGTTTGGCGCAGGACCCTCCAGTATTCCTACTTCGAGTCAGTCCAACAGTCACTTCAGGAACCGTGAGCCTGCAGGAACCACCAGGAACGTCCGCCTCAGCTACAGCTCCCTCTCTGTTTTAAGGTACTGTTCAAATCCGGTTGTCTGTCTCGTTCAGCCACGATGAAAGTGTTTGAAATCTTTCTCCAATCCGAGGGCTTGTCCTTCTCTTCTCTTTAAACTAACTTTTCTACCAACTGACCTCGTCCGTAATCTGTGGCCCGAACTTTACCGCAAACTACCCTGAACTGTGTGATCTTGAGCAAAATAATTTTGTCCTATTGACTTTAGCCCTAAGCCTTTTCTACCTGATCTCCTCACTGTAGTCTCTCTTGTTCCATTTCCCTGATTACTTACCTGTTGGTTTTGCCTAATTTCTAAAGAAATGTGTCTTTCCCTCCATTTTAAATTGCTGGATTGCCATTTTGCTCCCACTTCATTTGTGATCTTAACTTGTCTGGAATTTAAGGGAAGTGGTGTGGTGTATTTATGATTGTGATTTTTGACTTGCTTATAAAGGTGAACTGTTATACAACTGATAAGTTAAATAAATATATATTCTTTTACTTAGAAACCTTGAGTCAGTGTTTGCCTGAATCATAGTAATTTATGTCCTTTGTATAACTATTTGTACTGCTCACTTACACTTGAGATAAGTCTAGCTGCACCGCTACTACTACCACTATAACTGTGTAGTACAGGCTTGTACCAAAGGTGAAATTGTACTGTCACTTGCAGTCTTAATTGTGTGTAGTGTTCCCAAAGGGTACTGCATATAATTCTGCCTAACACATAGTTTCTGGCAATTTCTGAGACAAGTCCTCAATAGCTCCCTGCAACAAACAGTGATACATTGAATTTGCATGCTTTTGTGCGTTGAAATGTACCCAAATTCTCAGAACATGCATGCAGCTATGCATGTTTCTAACACACAAAGGAAACATTGAAACCCTCACATGTAACACAGAAATGCACAAACATGCAATGTACACTTATATTACATATGCAATGCATATAGGCACATTTAAAACCTTGGATTGTTTATACATGCATAAACGCTTTAAACATACAGAGGTAATCTTAAGTGTTACATGCTCACAATATGTGTATACTGTAAGGGAGGCATGGAATCACAAGTATGACACTGACACAAGGGGTACAGTTTGTAAAACGTTTATTCAATTTAAGGGGTTTGGAAAAACTCCTGCTTTTTCTTATAACTATGATGGGAGTCTTTACATCAAATAATAAAGAAAACTGAGTCCTAGTCAGACTCTGTCAAATCAAAGTTGGCCTATACTAACAAAACCACATGCCTGCCCTATCTCTTATACAAAAAGTGTGTAAAGGAGAATATGAATGCAATGGAACATCAGTGTTATAATCTAAAGAACCAATGTGGCTGAGTCAGCTCTCCTTCCCACATTGGACAGCACGGAGAAAGGCGGCCCCCATAGACAGGATGACACACTCTGGCTAAGGCTCTCAAAAAAAGGCAGTTCAAAACGTGGATAGAGGCCCAATTGGCCTTCCATGGTATTCCAGCTTTCAAAAGTTCTTTCACAGTTCATCAAAAAGTTCGCGCAGGTCTCCCTGGGTCGAGGTCAGACCTCTCAAAGTAAATGTTCAAAGCAAAAAGTTCACATAGGTCTCCCTCGGTCGGGCTCAGACCTTTCAATCAAAAAGTACCTGATTCAATGACTTGCAATCACAGCACTTGAAGATGTTCCCTTCCCCAAGCTTAATTCACATTCTTTAGGGTTTCACTTCCCCTAACTTAACACTCTTCCGATCTCCCTCAGTCCGGCTCTGGCCTTTTTGCTGATGTTGAAGACGTTCGAATGTGCAAGGCTTTTACTATAGACCTCGGCAGGACCACTTTGAGTTTCCCTTCAGCTCACATTCTTGTGTTATTCGCACCAGTGTCTCTTGTTCTGGGTAGGTCAGTAGCATAAGCTAATTTTGACCAATATGTATTTTAGAGTTCATTCATTTTGTTGCTTTATAACAGAACCATTTCACCTTTCACTGAGACTCTTGAGTGGGCTACTTCCTTTCGCTGGACCACTCTGCTACTCTGTATCACTGGATTCAGAGTTATCAGTAAATTCACCACAGGTCTGCCTTCCTTCGTGTCTCATCCACACGCGTGCAGTCTTCAATTGTGAGATATACGGTTGCAAGTTCAATCTTTCCTTAGTACACCTCAGCCTTTCATGTCGCTTGCCAACTCACTGGCTGTGTGCATTCCTTTCTTGTCGTTATGGTTTTAATTCACTAGTCAAGGTTAATACCACAGGCCTGACGTCACCTCCCCAACTCTGTCATTCACCCGGGAGGGATGCTGGCACCCTTGACACCCACTGCAGTTTTCTTGTGTTGGATTTGGCCTTCTCTGCATATCTTTAATGGCTTTTTGGAGGCAACAACCTTCTGCAGGGATCTCCTGGGTTTCTCCCCCCTTTGCTCTCGTCCCACTGTCAGTCACTCTGCTCCATTAGGTTTGCCTTCACCCGGAAGTTTGGCTACTTCTCGTGTTCCACTTTCCTCAGAGTGTGTCTCTATGTTCTGCCTTTTATTCATGTGGGGAGAGCTAATGGGTAGCATATGTATTTAATTAAAGTCAAGTGCCTGACTTTGCTGACCCGATTGGCGGGACATGCTCAATGAGATATGTAAGGGTTTGCCTCTTTACTCTCAGTTGCCCTTCCTCGGCCTAGTGTTTGTGTAGAAAAGAGGGGGTGGTTAGGATGTTGGAGGATCCTATAAAATAAGATGGGTTATGAGTATGGGGAAGGGGAGACTATCACGTCTCACCATTGGTTGCCTCACCCTCACTCCCCGGAGACCGTCACCCAGGTGATCCTCCCGCACTGGTCCACCCCCAGGGTCTGGATACAAAGTCAATGGCCATGTCCTGGCCACCTGAGAGAGAGATCCCCTAGGGCTAGTAGGTGAGACAGACACCCTTTTGTTTCTCACAATACACATGGAGTACAGTATGCAAGTAATGAAGGTGCAATCAGTCAATCAGTAGCAGGCCACCTAATCAAAATGTGCATATGCCTTTTTCACCAAATGAAAGGAAAGCCAGATAACATTCTAGAAATATAAAGACAATATACGGACATAGAGTCAAACACAGGAAAACATTGAGGAAATCAGTTGAAAAAACATTTTAAAACATGGGTGAATATGACTAACTTTGGGAAAGATGAGTCTACCTTAATTGGCAATTCCAAAATAAGGGAAGAAACACTCAAATAATAAGAAGTAAAATGTAATATCGATACACCATTGGAATGGCAATGCTGAATGTCAAATGGTACATTATAGTGACTAATATTTTTATATAATAAACATAACAATGCTAATAACAATATTAACATTTATATTAATTCATGTTTGGTCAATGAGGTTGGAGCCACAAACACACGATCTAAGCAAGACTCATAAGTTTGCCTTACTCAATCCTTGTTCTGCACCTAGTGCAGTGCATTAATGCAACACCAAAAGAAGCATGGTGTTTTGCTTCCTATTCATGTTTTGTCGCCTATCTATTTAATGGTGCAGCTAAGGTGTGGCCTGAGGGTCAAGGCCCACATTCATTTCCTGTGGGACAAAACCTGCTGCTTAGGTCACCACGTTCTATCTACCATTATCACGACACACTCACCAGTAAAATTGTGCAGTTGCAGGGTTACCTTCTTTATGTACAGTGTCTAGTCAACACATTGTAGTCAGGCTGTACTTCGCACTGTGCATGCCATTGTGCAAAACAGTTTACTGGCAAATCACTGTGAAGGTGGGTAACAAGGATGGATGGCACAAAGGGAGTAATTTACTAAATAATAAAATAATTTGGAGAGGTTCCAAGTGCTTGAAGAGTCAGAGATTCCATTAACACATATTCCTCCAAAATACATAAGAGCTCATACTTTATGGGAGTGTTGATAATGTGAGCAAAATCTGGTGAGAGTATCTTGATTTGGAGGGTATTTCAGCTGTATAATAGACACAGCACTAGAAAGATGTACTTGGACAATTGGAAGTAAGTCCCATTCTCTAGAGGTCTCACCATAATTACAGGTGGGATATGCATGGTTCTCCTTATAAGTTGGCCGGTGCGAAATTAACATGATGGTATTCACTTTTACAGTCATGTTTCTGCACTGACCCACTACAAGTTTGCTGGTGATGTGCCTGATTCACCTAGAGCCAAGTGGAAATGTACAGCTATTGCTAACATCACTTACTCTGCTTTCTCATTGTTATGGACATCCAAATTTGGTCTTACTGACTTGATGATGGTTTATAATGTGGTGTTATATACCTGTTCCAGTTAACGGCCCAAACAAAGTGAGGGCCATTAATGAGGGACCAGGGCCGTTACCCCCGTGTTGCCCGTGGAACAGGTACATAAGGCCACTAGCACCCCGGGTTACCAAAGCAGCAAACAGGGGTGCTAAAAAAAAGGATTTTCCTACCTACAACAGGACACTGCGAGCCCCTCCCCTCTTTCCACGGTGGCCGTGGGAAGTTGAGAGGGAGGTGCGGCTCCAGAGGCAGGGCCGCTGTAGCTGAAATAAGGTAAGTGGGTCGTAGGGGGTTAATAAAAAAAGGGGGATGGAGGGTGGGGCGAAGATGTTGGCAGTGAGAGCCAGCCATCAGGCGGCTTGGCACGCAGGCTTGTACTGGCTGGCTCCCCCACCTGGGGTGCTAATGGCATTTAAATTTATATCATGGGATGTCAAAGGAATGATTAACCTTATCAAAAGACAGAAAATATTATCATACCTAAATAAGCTTAAACCAACCATTGCATAAATTCAGGAAACCCATTTGTCATTGCTTGAATAAATAAAATAAAAATATTTTGGGTGGGCAATGTTATTGCTAGCAGATGGTAAATGTAACGGGTTGCCATTTTTATTTACAAAACATTGAATTATAACATCCAACATATTGGCCCACATTACGATACCGGCGCTATTAGCACCATGGTTGGTAGGCCGGTATCGTACGTGTCCGCCATGGTGAAATGGGGAAATACTGCCACATTCCAAGGTTGGCGGGGCGGTATTTCCCCATGGCCCTTCCCCATTCCCATTTTTGCCCCATAGGGCATAATGGGAATGGCGAAGGCGCTAAGTACGGTACCGCAAATTGCGGTACCGTACTTATCGCGAAGGTCCCTTTGCGGGTCCCTACTTTAACGGCTGATCCAGACCAGCCGTTAAGGTCGGGTCCCGCAAAGCGACCTCATAATTAGGCACTAATGGGTTAACGGCGCCGCAGCCTTTTATGGTGCCGTTAACCCATTAGTGCAAGGGTCGTAATGAGGCCCATTGAATCTGATGATAAGCGAGGATATGTACTAGCTAAGCTTAAAATGGACTGGAAAAACATCTTCATTACACAGCCACGGTAGTGGCTGTGTAGTTATGGTTAAGTTGCTAATCCCATAGGAAGAGCACTTTTTGGGTGGCTTATAACTTCGCTCTCCCTGGACGAATCCTCATCAAACTTTGCAAAAAAAGTATATGGCCCACTCTGATTTTGCAAAGTTTGGTGAGGTTTGGTCCAGGGGGTACAAAGTTATAGGGGGTGGGAGTTCCCAACATTTCCTTTTTTCCATAGACTGAATGGGGAAAAAACTTTGCGCATGCCTACAGCCCTAACCGCTGGATGGATGTTCACCAAAATTTACGGCAGGAGCAGCGGCCTGGTCCCAAAAGCGTGCTTTTGTAAATTTGGTGAAAATCCGTCCAGTAGTTTTGTTTCAAACGATCAAAAAGTAGGTCTAAAAAAATTAGTGATATCTATGTCCGCTCCCAGAACACACTTCCCTGTTCACTCCGCGGACAGGACACCGATTGGCTAATTGGCTTGCGTCATGTCCACGGACATGTGGCGTGTTCGCTGATTGGATGGTGAAGAGCGTGAAGTGCGTCAGATTGTTTCGATGCGCCCGCCATCTTGGATCCGTGTTTGGTGTCCGCGGACATCGCGGTAAAAACATATTAAAAAACACAACATTGCACTTGTCAAACTTATCAAATAATCTCTGGGGAGGTGAGGGGTGATGAGGATGGGATGGGATATGGCTGCAAGAAGCAAAAAACAGATGTTTTCTTGTCACAAAAGTCACACGATACATTTGGAGGAGTTCCACAATATGTGCCTAAAGTACAGGTGAAAGAGATTGCATTTTGGCATTCAAGTGATGGAGATGTATAATCATGGAATTGTGGACTTGTAAACATAGATTGTTGCTTCTGCAGTCTGCAACCCCAACCTTACCTTGTGGTATTACAGAGTAATACTACATTCCGAATTCCCGTTCCTCTATATTGTTTATATATGTTGCCCAATATTTAATAATATTAAATAGAAGCAATTTCAGGTTATTTTACACTCTTAATTAAAACGGTTGATGTTTATATATTGAGGTGCTGGTGCTACACCCAGAGTGTGTCAAATAAAGGGCTAATGTGTCTGTGTTAAAATGTAATTAAAATAATAATGGAGTCAAACGGGCGCCCCCTAGAGCCTGGCACCTCAGGCAGCCACCTGCAGTGCCTGATGAACGTTGATCAGAATAACAGTTCTCATGGATCGGTGAGGCAAGTTGTTGCAAAGTAAAAATGTATTTTGATTGAGAGTGACGGTCATCAGCTTTGAATTTTTGCTTGCGAGCTAAGGAACCCCACGCATCGGACACACAGTATAAGGTTCAATAGTTTTTTGACCTTGAGAGAAAGGGACCAATCCGAATGGAAATGAATGAACAGAGGTTTGTAATAATGAAGATATGATAAGGTTATGCATTCCAAAAGTGGGTAAGGAACATGTAAATTCAGTTTATGAAGAATCGTTGGTGCGAACGCAGTGAGCGTTACTGTCTGAGTTACGCCAAGAGAATGGAAATGGTGAATATAATGTAAGTTTGATTTTAACAATTGTATACCGGAAACAGCATTAACTTATTATTATCTGAACATTATTTCTGGGTTACATTCTATTTGTTTGTTCTGTGTGGCTTATTGCAATGAAACGCAAGTGCAACCTTTGTGTGTAGTGGTCTTTTTAACGTGCTTAGGGGGAGTCCAGCATCGAGGTGCATGTAGACCACCACTCGGTTCCCCCAGGTTCAACGCTAATATTTCATTAAAATGTCATGCATGACCATCTCGAATTGTGTACCACTTTCCACATTGTTTTCTCTCTGTTGAGATTGTTTCATCTCTGTGCTAATCATTAGTTTAAACTCTACGCCGAATTATTAAGTCAATAGATAAATTGTAATAAAGATCGGGTAGTGAGACACATTTCTGTTATGTTTTCGAAATAGATACATTCTGCCATTCTGCGATTGTCATAGATTCCAGATGTCAAATGACAGGTTTTTCAACCGCAAGCTGAACATAGTTGTGAACAACTGGATCACAGTGACTCTTTTTTGGGACAATCGTCAAGGGCACATATGCCCTTACACGGTACTAGCGATTAGGAGCAACATAACATCCTTTATGGTGGTCTAGCCCCAAGTTCAGGCAGAAGCACTGGAATTCACTGTGCGACCGAAGCGCTTCTTTTACCGAAAATGAACACCTTGTGTATGTAAAAAGAACAACGCGTGCCTCACGATAAACATTTTAGATCGCTAGTGAAGAAACAAATTTACAATTTGATTGAATATGGCATTAGTCGGATGTTCTCGGAGCGTTTATTGTGAAATAAAAGTACTTTACAAATTGTACAGTGTTGTTGTTTTCTTTTAAAGTACGGATTAATATTCCGAATTGTGACGTGCTGTGTTGTGAGTCGATGTGTGTTGATTTTCGGGTTCTGTGTAATGTCACATAAGTGATTATGGGCACGTTTGGCTACGAAACTTGCGTAAGGCGCATTGGCAAGGATCTACAGCATGGTTTTGCAAATATTTGACAAGTGTCATAATGTAGTTAAAAAAAATAGCAGTATAGCTTTAGTGACTGAGGGGTAGCCTGTGGCCAGGGGCAGTGGCCAGAATGTCCGGGTCATGGAATAAGGTCATGATCCGGACAATCTGGTTACTGGCCATGACCAGAAGGGACAAAACATAGGATTAAAGTGGCCATGTCCACCTGGGACTAGCTTTGTGGTAAAGTTATTCGAAATTAGGATAGATTTGAAAGGGAAGGAAAATGTGCTTGTGGTAATATGGATATAGGGTTTTCTTTTTGCCTTCCGCAGGCTGCCATGGAAAGCGAAGAGGGGCCCTGTATGGGCATCCCGGTGTAGGACGAAAAATCCTCTTCTTTAGTACCACGGGCTCCCGCTTTGGGACCCTAGGCTGCTAATGGCCTTCATCCCCCATTTAAGGGGCTGGAATGGGGGGATAATAGCCCAGAGACCTCGTTATCCACCCTCACTTCGCTTGGGCTGATAACTTGGGCTGCTGGGCCGGTATCCACCGTTCCAGTCCCTGAAACGGAGGATGAACGCCCCAATATTCCCATTAGTAGAAAACAAAATGCAAATGGAAATGTTGGAAAATGTTATTGAGTCTATGTACTTTACTGAGAAATATAAAGTAGATGGAGTCTATGCGTTTTTTTTTAGTCCTATTTTTTTACTGTTTTAAAGGTGGTTCGTAAAGGAACATTTATTTTGTTTTTGGATGGATTTCTTTTTGACAGGAGAGCTTAGAAAGAAAGGTGGGGAGGGAAATGAGGCCCCTCCAAACACTAATATGGAGGGGCAGGTGGACAGGGGAAAATGTTGCACGTGTGTTATTTCTAAGGTAGGGGCCAGCGTTTCTCATGCTCCTTGAATACAGCAGTTGTGGTGTCTCTTGGGGAGGAGGGATGGCCTTAGCTGATGCCATTTTAAGATAAATAGCAGTTTTTCTAAATGTATGTACTGTGTACTAAATTGTTAATGGATGAGTAGTAACAGGTGTTGGAGCTGTGCAAGAGAAATTTTGAAGTTGACAGTTCCAAGATTAGTAGAAAATGCAGTTCCAAACTGCCCGCGAAGCACAGATCTTATTCTGAAGTGCGTACGGGTTCTCTGACACGTCATCATGGTGCGTGCCAGCATATGGTCATGTGGCACTCTCCGGAAGGTCTGTAATGTCAGATGTTCGTACACATTATGGTTAAGTTGCACTAATAAAAACCTATGAAATTCAATCAAAAAACTTTTTTAAGGGAACGTTATGTTTAAATTGCGCAAGTAAAACCGTAAAACCCATGAAATTCACCAGTTATGGTAAGCTAAGCAACCATAACTCGCGCCACGACCATGCACTGCTAAGACTAACACCCAGGACATCAAAGATGACATCACAAATGGCACCCTGTTTGCTAATTTTCACATCTAGCTGAGCCCATTGGCTGTACTGTGTTTTACCCTGTTTGTTCATTTTTGCATCTAGCTGTGCCCATTGGTTGTACTGTGTTTCACCCTGTTTCCTAAATTGTGCATCTAGCTGTGCCCATTGGCTGTACTGTGTTTCACCCTGTTTGATACATTTGTTTTTGCTCTGCCCAGTGGCTGCATTGTGCTATTCTGTCCAGCTTTTCCTGCCCTGCTTTGCCTCTTCTGCTTGCACCCACCATCACGCTCTTGCCTAGTGTTCCCACTCCCTCTTTCTGCTCTTCTCTCACTTCCTACCCACCCCCCTCTCTCTCCTGTTCCCCCTCCTCCACATCACCCATGGCGCTCCTATCTTTCTATAACTGTTTCTCCATTGACTATCCTACCCTTCTCTTCTACGTCTGGTAGGAAGAAGTTCAAAAGGGATATCTTGGTCTCTAACCCTGGTCCCTCTATTGCTGGTACCTACCTAAACCAGCGCTTCCTCCAGACAGACCCTCAATGACACCCTCTTTGTTAACAAACCTATGGACTCCTCATATGTTCTCTGTGCTTGCTCCTTTCTTTTCTTCCCATTAATGGTGGTACCACATGGCAGGCCCTCCTGCCCCCCCCCCCTACACTCCTCTAAGGTCTTTATTAATGTCTACCAGAATGGCACCATCCTGGTTCAAGGCCCTCAGGCCAACTTTCTCCTCTTTGATAGATGCTTCTTGCACCTCATCAAGTGCCTTCCTTCTCTTGCTGTGCCTTCTCTCTCTTCCCAGGCTTCGTTGCCTAACACCTCTGCTTCCTCCTTGGCTAACTTGCCCTCTCCTTCTTTTGCCCACTCCTTGGGCTCCTCCTACACCTCTGCTGGGTGTACCTCCGATTTGTACACCTCCCTGGAAGGCTTTCAAGGCTGGCAACCTTCTCCACATTGCCACTCTCAACTCTCGGTTGGCCGTCAAACATTCCTCTGACATCTGCCATCTTCTGGAAGAATTCAACCTCAATGTCCTCAGTCTCACTGAGACATGGTTCTTGGCCTACTCTGTCACAAGCTTTGATACTCTCCTCCCTGATGGCTACAAGATCCTCTCCACGCAATATCCAACTGTCCTGGTGGGTTGGTAGCCTTGATCATCCTGGAGTGGATTCCTGCCTCTGTGATCCCTATGCAGGACTACTCCTTCCAATGCCTAGTCTGCAGGCTTTTTCTCTCTGGTGGCCATTCTCTCACCACTGCCCCTATCTATTGGCTATCGGGTAAGACTTCTCTGAGTGGGCTGACCTCTCCTCTCCCTCCTGGTCTTGAACACTCAACTCCTCCTCCTTGGGGACCTAAACATCCACCTGGATGCTTCCTGTCCCTCCTCTGGACTCTTTTGCGTTCTGTGACTCTCTCTCTCTATTCTTCTCTCTGGCCTGACTCACTCTGCAGGACACACGCTGGATGTTCTCTCATCCAAAGACCTCCCCCTCCCTAACCCTCTCACCATTCTTTTCTCCTCTCTCCTGGAGCAATCACTTCCTTCCTTCCTCCCATCTCTCTTTCTCTACCCCTCAGGCCAAGCCAACTCCAGCACTGCCACCTACCTTCTCGGTCATCCAGCCCATGAAGATTGTGTCAGTTGAGGCTTTCGCTGCCACTTTCTCTCCCCTTCCTCCACCTCTGACTGACTCCAACCTGACACAGCTCTTTCCAAGCTCCACTCTTACATCTCTGATTCTCTTGATGTTCTTGCCCCTGCATGGGGATCCATTTGAAGCCCAAAGCCAAATGCAACTATTGGTATGTCTCTGACCTCATCACCCTTAAACCCAATTGTAGGGTGGCTGAGAGGTAATGGCTGACATCTTGTGCATCCTCTGACAAACTGGCCTGCTGCCTGCTCCAAAGACAATACCCGCTCTCTGTCCACACTTAAAAGAGAGCCCACATTCAAACCTGGGTCTATGAGGCATCCAAATTCTCGGCCAAACTCATTAAAGGGGGTAATTCATGGAATCAGGCACAGATGCAGTGCACGCGGCTAGCGCAGAGAGGGAGCGTGTAACAGCGAGCGCTAGCCACGTGCGCAAAACAGCATTCAGGCGCACTGGTTATTCATGGATTTCTCAAGCCATTTGCAGCCATGCAGCGCCAGTTATGCCCCAGAGAATGCCCCTTTCGCCGGAAAAAGGCATAGAAATCCCCAATGCGGTGCAAAGGGCCACGCTAACCCTGGACCACCTTACAGGGCCCCTACACTGTAATCTTGTGAAAAAGTATGCGCACCCCGCTTGCGACAGCCAAAACGCTTGAAAATATCCCAGCGCACCCCCTTGAATATGCATACCCTGCATGCGGCAGCCAAAACGCATGGAAAGGGCTGTGCATGTGGTGACAGGTGTTGGGGGTCCCCCTCTGTGGTGTGGGCTGCCTGCGGGGCATGTTCAGGGGTGATGGGTGGTCCCCTGCGGTGTGGGCTGCCTGCGGGGCATGGTCAGGGGCGATGGGCTGCCTGCGGGGCATGTTCAGGGGTGATGGGTGGTCCCCTGTGGTGTGGGCTGCCTGCGGGGCATGGTCAGGGTTGATGGGCTGCCTGCTGGGCATGGTCAGGGGTGTTGGGGGTCCCTTGTGGTGTAGGCTGTCTGCGGGTCATGGTCAGGGGTGTAGGGTGTTCCCCTGTGGTGAGGTCTGGTTGCAGGTCACGGTCAGGGGTGATGGGTTGTTCCCTGTGGTGTGGGCTGCCTGCTGGGAGTGCGCGTGGCTCCTCACCATGCATGTGCATGAATCAGGGGGTACGCAAATGCGCTGTTCATGTGATTGAGCTTGCGCGAGTGGGGGAACATGTATTCAAGGGTACACAAGCTCGCTTATCACGCGATTTGGCTGGAGCGTGCGGGGTACGTGTATTCCGGGGTAAGCAAGTGCGCTTTTCACACGATTTAGCTGTCCCGAGCCTGTTACGTGTATTCTGGGGTACGCAAGTGCACTTTTCACACGATTTGGCTGGCGCGAGCGGAATACGTGTTTTCCAGGGTGCACAAGTGCGCTTTTCACGTGATTTGGCTGTGGGATGGCCCCTAGCGTCATTTTTCCCCAGGGGTCACAGACAGCCATGCAGGAGCACAAGGGTACCTCTTCCATCTAGTACCCTGCCCCCTTCACTCAAATTGCCCAGGACATTTTTTTTGCACCTCCCATTCGCACCATCAGTGCCATGGTTGGGAGGCCACGAAGTGGTAAGGGAGGCAAAGCTGTGCGCCCTCCCAGAGGTGTCCACAGTAGGGGACGTGGCCAGGAGGACAAGGGTGGTTAAGGTGGCAGGCGATGTGGGCAGGGTGGCCCAAGAGGGCAGTGTGCCCAGGACCATTCAGGGACAGCTACGCCCCCTCCCCGTGTTTCAGGGAGATGCAGCTGACACCATCTCAGCTCAGGCCCTACTAGCCCGGCCTAGATTCGTCACAGAACAGGCACTGGATGATTCACAGGCCGACTTCCATGTCACGAAGTCCAAGCCACGTGTGGCAGTGAAAGTTGCTGTCACCAGGCCACGTGGATTTGGGGCAGCAATGTCATCTGCTGCCCCAAGCAGCCAGGTTGTCACACTGAGGCAGCTGTGGTGGTTGGTCCTGGCAACAGCACCCAGCAGCCAATGCCTGCAGTGAGACCTTTGGTCATCATGCCAGTGCCTGCTTCCAGTGGCCAGTCGACCTGTGCTTCAGCACCTACAGACCGGAGCAGCGTAAGCCACTGAGGGTCTGCACCACCTCTCAAGAGGAAGAAGTGTGCTTTTGCGGAACAAGCTGGGACCCCAGACACGGCTCGGCCCTCCAGCACGTCAAGGAAGCAGAGTTTCAATAATGTGGAACTGGATGCACTTGTGGGCTATGTGTTGGAACACGGCCACAACCTGCTGGTGATGGCAGGATGCAAAACTATGCCTGCTCAGCTTAGGGCCCACTGGCAGTGCATCGCAGACCACATTAGTTCCTTGGGATTAGTGAAGCGCACAGCTGATGATTGCTCGAAAACGTTGGAATAACCTCACACGCCGAGCTAAAAACAAGCTGGCTTCTAATTACGCCTTTACTTTGCTGACTGGCAGTGGGTCACCACCAGACGAGGATGAACTCACAGAACATGAGGCAATCGCTGGAGGGTTCATCACAGAGGATCAAATCCAAGGCGTGGGAGACTTCCCAGATCTTGAGGCAATGTCCGGTGAGTGTCCATGCCTGCATGTCCAGACCTTGTGTATGTTGCTTGGGTAATGTGTTGTGATCGAGTGCCAGGTCAGGCTATGTAGTCATAACTGCCATATGTGACCCGTGTAGTGCCTCCAAG
Organism: Ambystoma mexicanum; assembly: GCF_040938575.1. NCBI lineage: Eukaryota > Metazoa > Chordata > Amphibia > Caudata > Ambystomatidae > Ambystoma > Ambystoma mexicanum. The sequence continues at coordinate 1,135,216,487 of NC_090922.1, forward strand.
CCATCCCCCGTGTTTGGGGTTCACTGTATCCCTACTTACCACTGCAAACACTTTTCACATGATGACTGCCTTTGCCCTTAAACTGCCATACCTACACATGTATTGCACCCGGTCACCTCTGAGCCCTGTTTCAACCTTAAACATGCAAATTGACTTGTGGTATGTCAAAGTGACCTACCATTGATGTATCCATGTGCCTCCCATCACTGTTTTTCAACACACTGGCGTAGTTGCATCGTGTGACACATGTGTGTTTTCTCCCTCTCTTTTGCATGTTCTATTTGATTAAATACATTTTACATGGATGAGGGACAGTAGTGCTTCACTCCCATATGGGTGTCCTTGTCAGTTCTGCCATGGCTATGCTACGTGCCATCTGTGTGCTAGCATCTGTCATGTTTGTGGATAGTCCATGCCACGCACAGGCTTATGTGTGATGCTGGTGCTATGAACCATGCAGCACATATGTTGCTTATCCATTTTCGAGTGATCAGTGTCTGCTTTCAGGGTCCCCTTCCCCTTCATTGCTACTGCATGCATGTCTGAGTTTGTGTCATGTGTGACATGTCTGATTAATGTATTGGATGTCAAAATTGTGATGCCTATGTGTGTGGGCTATGCTGTTCACGTGTGTGTTCATTACTTCTTTTTCATTTTGTGCAGGTGATGAGGCACTGGAAACTGTGGAGGAGGAGGAGATGGCTCAGGGGCAGGAGTATTCAGAGCTCCAACCAACCACCAGTGGAGGACGTGGGGTGGTGCCACACGAGAATCCATTGCTCCTATGACCATACTTTCCACAGGTATCTCCTGGTACACCTCTGAGCATCTATATAGCTCAGGTGCTGAATCAGACATTGACACACATGCCCCATTGCAGGTGAGTGTTTCCGGCAGGGATGCTCTTCTGTCCAACACACCTGCACTGGGGGTAGACTCCTCAATGAGCCGTTCAGTGTTGGATTGTCCGCCTGTGGCGGTTACGGATGCAGGGTCACATGCCACACTATTTGCTCCTGTTCCTGGGGCAGCAGATCAAAGGACGAATGCAGCCCTGCAGCCACAGGCAGCACCAGCACAGCAGGGTGCATGTCTCATTAGGCCCAACAGGTGTCGTGTCCGGCAGCGCAGTGGCCGTGCACCACCGGGCAATGCTGTGTGGGAGAACTCCATTTATGTAATTGTACAACAGGGGGCATCATGTGAGATGATGGCTAAGGTTGTGGAAAGGGTGGCCACTTCCATTCTCCCCCCGAAAGGCAGGTGGAGCTCCAGCAACAGGCAACGCAGTACACGTGCCGCTCACACAGGCAGGACATGTTGGCTGCCAACAGGGACTGATGGGCTGAACTGGGGGCTCTGCACACAGCCATATCTGCAGAGGCACAGGCCCACAGGGATGCCCTGAGGGAAGATAACACCTAACTCAGAGATACTCAGGGTGCACTTGAGATGGCCCAGAGTAGACGGTCAGAACAGCAGCTGAAGCAGCTAACACGCAACATCTCAGCTGAGCTCCAGGCAACCCATGAGGAGGTCTGTGCATCACGTGAGGCCTTGCAGGCAGAACTCTGTGCTACACGTGAGGTGCGGCATGGGAACCTCCGGACCATCATCCTGCAGAACCAAACCTTTCATACCTGCATGCTTGCTGCCATGGAGGAGCATGCCATGGTTTTGCGTAGTCTGCCTCCCGTACCACGCACACCTTCTCATATTCCACCAGAGGGTGACAACAGCGACAGCAGTTCTCCCACAATCGGCTAGCCTTGCAGGCCATGAGCCCATGGACGTTTTTTTTTGTTCAAGATCCATGCATGTGGGTGTTGAGGTGCACCCTGCACCTCCTCCCTCCTGGGTGGTCCCCCCTGGTCAACCATGGCCATTTTTGATTTTTATTTTTATTTTTCTCTTTCTTTTTTCACTTTTTCTGTCTATTGTGCATTTATGTTACTCTGTGTTGCTTTGTGTGGCAACCAAAGGCATCCACTGTGTGTTCCAGATGGGCCCATACAGGCTTGTCTTGTGTTTGTGTTTGAGGCTTGGGGTCCAGATACATATGCCACTCCTGTTTCCCCTTTCCATGGGCTTTCAAGTATGGCACCGTGTGACAGTAACATACACGGAGGCATTGGGCTTCCATCAGTTGTGTGGCCAGTCTGTAGTCCAAACTGTGTATACACCCCTAGTGGGGATTCATGATGGTTTCTCCACTGCATGGTTGATATGCATGTTGCTTTTAATATTGCTCATTGTGCATATTTACATGTTGCTTCCTCATGTGTTACCTTGCCTGTCGCCTGTCTCCATTGCAGATGCAGTTCATGATGTATGCAGTACCCTGCCACATTTGCCTACAAGCAACACACTGAAGATTGGAAAGGTCCATGTGGTGGCTTTCTCAGATTGTGACACTTGAGCTATTGTGATTGGTCACTGTCTGACGTTGCCACTGTTGGGTCCTGTATTCATGATTTGTCGTTCAGGTAATTATATTTTCATGTGTACAGTTTCATTTGATATTGAGAGGGAAATGTATGTGGCCTGTTTCCATTTCTGACTGTGCTCATTGTGACAGTTGTGTCATGTGTTGTGCATTTATTTGGTTGCTTTCACATTGCATGCCATGGCATGGTGTGTTGGGCAGGTGACATGGCCTTTGGGAGGGGTTAGTTGACATACCAGTATTTGGCTGTGCTGATTTGCAAAGGGGTAGTGGATTATGCAGCATGAATGTGTCCTTTTGGTCACACGAGGCATTGGGTTTCTTTAAGTAGCTAGGGATGCACACATTGTAGCACTTCCAGGTACACATTCTCAGGTTGGTAAGGTTGTGACAATTCACTGTCCCTTTCTCATCATCGATTGTCACCTGGTATGTGCCAGTCCTGTGTGCACTCCGCAGAGGTGGGATTTTAGGTAAAAAATGTAGCCACAAGCTGGGTATGGGCTGCCTCGCCACGTGCCCTTTCTCCTCCCATCAGCAGGGGCTGTGCGTGTGGTTGGGGATGTGGGGGCACCACCATGTCCACTGATACGCCCCGCCGGGTTGCAACGTTGTGCAGGATGACATGCTGCCACAATGATCTTGCACACTACTGGGGGCGCATAAAGTAGCTGCCCACCAGAGCGGTCAAGGAGCGCAATCATGACTTCATCACTCCGAATGTGCGCCCCACTATGCCCCGGGTTGCAATATGGGCTGCATTGTATCTTACCTCAGGTGGTGTGGAGGGGTGCCGTATTGGCATCATCATGTTGGTGCTCAGAGGGTAGGCACTGTCCCCTGGGGAGGTGATAATGGTTGTGATTAGTTGGGTTTCTACATTTCTCTGTGTGTGACATGCATGCATGTGCACAGGCATTTGTAATCACCAATGAGCCATGTGTTGCCTTGCCTCCGCTTCCAGGTCCCGGTTTTGGGGTGATATTCTGAATATGAAACTATCATGGGTGGACCCAGGATAGTTTGCGTAGACAGAGGTGATTATTCCCTGCATCGCATACCACCCGCACGTTGATGGAATGCAGTGCTTACAGTTGCGATAGATGTGCTCAGTGGACCTAGGTGGACGAAGAGTCACATGGGTGCAATCAATGGCACCAAGCACTTTGGGGAAGTGTGCCACCCCGTAAAAGTCTTGTACCAAGGCCTGCCTTTCTGCGGGTGTTATGGGCATGTATATGTGCCTGCGGACTGAAGGGGGTGCAGTCATGATTGCCAACACCTGATGTAGGCAGCGTGACTGCGTGGGCTGTGAGATGTCCCCAACTATGGCAGTTGTCCGCTGAAATGACCCAGTGGCCAAGAAATACAGTACATTGAGCACCTCTTCCAAGGGGCTCAGTGCTTCCGAGCATAGGGTGGCTGAAGTGAGGTCATCCTCCCACTCAGTGACCAGGTCTAGGATGATATGGGGTGGAAGCCTGTACCTGCCATAGAACTGGTCATCAGGCATCCCAAAAAAGGCTGGATCTGGGTAATAAAATGCGGGCCTTGGCAATCCTTCTCCTCCTGCGGTGTCCCACGACCACTGCTGCGTGGAACGGTACATTCAACGTAGCGGTATGACCTTTTTTTTTGTTTGCGCACACTTTTATTTTCCCCGGGAGAGCTTACGCCACCTTTCACTTGGCGTACGTGTTTCTGGCTTAGCGCGTCTTTTATGGCGCATGGGTTTCCCCCTTTCGATTCCATGAATATATGTTGTTAGCGCGCGTGCGGGTGTTGCGATGATTTTGCTGCGGTACTTCCCCATAACACCCACATTTTCACATGTTGTTCCCCATTCCGCGTGATCCGCACCCTTTTTAGGTGTGTGTGCTGGGCGGTGTGTGCCTTCACTGGGCTTCTCGTGCACATCTTTCCGGATGTCGCAATGACGTGTGTGTCACACGCAGATTCGGCACAAGTCACAGGTAAGCCACGCATCGTGCATTACACGAATCTCCAAGTGTGCGCTTGCACAAATTTTGCATGTGTGCGCTGCGATTTTCATGCTTGCGCACCCATTTTCCGCGCACGTTCATTCCATGAATTACCCCCAAAATGTGTAAGGAGCTGGCTAATCCTACTGCTGTCTCTACTTCTCCTGCCCCCTCCCATGCCCTCTTCTCGGCCCTGACTTTGCATTTTATATCTAAAACCCAGGACATCCTGTCCATCCTCTTGTCTTCTCCTCCTCTTCCCACTTCTCACTCTGCTACCTTTTGCCCCCTTGTTGCCGCCTCTCTGCCCTCTTTCTCTTCCTTTCCTCTTTTCACCCGATGAGATCTCTATGAAAATCTAGTCAAAACATTTTCTTCCCTTTTCTTCCAAAACCATCAAGGACCATATTGAAACCCTTGCGCCGTACCTCTTCTTGTGTATAGGTGTGTTATAAATAAAATATATCATATCATATCATATCATTAGTTACAGTATTAATTAAATTTTCATAAATGGTCACTGCTCGCCTATGTTCTCACTAATATTTGGTATGAGACAAGGTTGTCCTCTATATCCCATATCCCATTCTATTTATTTTATACCTTGGACCACTACTTGAACTCATTAAATGTGAATCAAGTATTACAGATATTCAATTTGGAAAATTGGAGATTAAACTAGATTATTACTTTTAAGTACAACTCTCCCAAACCTATTTCACATACTGAAAGCATTTTTGTCTATCTCAGGTTGTAAATTAAATAAGGCACATTCAGAAATGTTGCCCCTTAATACTATCTGTGTTAAACATGAACTGGATATGTATGTATTGAAATGATACCAAAACTCAATTAAGTAGTTAGGGATCAATATTTAATTGTCTGTTTGCACAATAGTCAAACTCAATACAAAAGTGCTACCTACAAGACTTATAATCTCAGTTGCTACATGGTCTCCATTATTTCTCATGTGTTAGGGATGGTTAGAATCATTAAAATTATGTTATCACATGTTATATCGGTTTATCTTCAAATGCTATCTGTTCCATTACCAGTATTTTAATTCAGCTCTAGTAACACGATTCTACTAAATTCTTAATGGGGTAACGAAAAGAGGAAAATAAGTACTCTAACTAATTTGAAGAATGATTAGAATATAGGTGGTGATAGATTTCCCGACTATCGATAGTACCATAAAGCATTCATTTAATTTAAGAACGTTTTCTGATTGTGTATATATTAATGCATTTTGGGTACAGGTCTGGCAATATCTCTAATGCATTTTTACAGTAACTATCCCTCTATCTGTTTCTAATATTTTTCTAGAAAGTAAATGACTGTCATAAATCACTCATTATATATGATCGTTTAATTGTATTAGTTGTCAGGTCAGAAAACACCAACTGGAAACAATGTACCCAGATTACCATCAGGGTGGTGGAACAATATTTAATAACAATATACAATGTCCTGCTAGCACCACTGCTCCACTAGCAAAATATTAAATGACAAGGCAAACATCTATTAATTATCTAATTTGCTATTATACACATGCACAAGGCATTTGATTTGTTCCTGGTTAGATAATATATTTACTCATCAAGCTACCTTTTACTAATTGCTCCATGAATTGTATACTGCTATGTTTCCACTCTCATGAACGTTTCCCCATCCATTCTGTGAACTTCCCTTCATGTTAATGTTGTTTGTATTGGAATTATTTATGAGAAGATATTAGCAAATTACCTAGCAATTCACTCCCTAGGGATGTCCTTGCTCTCGTTCTTGTAGGCGTTGATTTTGACAACCTCAATTAGCCTAAATGTTGAAATATTGTTTTACTTGTTAAACTCAATATCACTCGTTTTCATCGAAAAACAAATGCTGAATATACATTTATTGCACATGAAGCAGTAACAAAAATCTCAAATTCCAAAATACCATACAGGGGCAGCGGGTGCTGCGTGGGTGTCTCCCGCACAATGGTGCATGGTATGATGGATACAGGGGCTGCAGGGGTGTCCCTCGCTCCTGTTGGAAGGATTGCAGTAGAAAAAAAGGTATGGAAAAAAAGACCTGCGACAGAAGTTCCGAGCCACTTTATGGATAGGAAACTAACATTGCAGGGAGGCGGGCTCGGCTCCGGAGAGAAGATAGGCACGCAGCAGAACAAGTAAGAATGGTGCGACGGGTTGCGTGCAGGGGGTATGCAGTCCAGTTTGATTGATCTGATCACTACGTGCCTCCGTTTTCAGGTTCAGCATGTTCATATTCGAAATTACGGGCGCGTAGAGATCACATAGACCCATCCGAATTGTATATACGTCTTACACGTAATATTGGTTATGTCGAACCTAACCTTTACCGTTAAGTCTTTATTTTATTGGTTGTTGTATTGTCTCTATGTAATATGAATTGTCATTTGTTACGTCAAGAAATGAAATGCAAATAATAAAAAGAAAAAATGAATTTCCATGTGACAAATTATCTAAACACGTTCCACTTTCTGCAGGTAGAGGGAAGAGTTGACAAGTTGGTCTTCTTCTCTATCCAAAACAAACAGCATAGCAAAGTCAGTAATGGCAAGTACATAGGAAAACAACCTCTGAACGCCAACTAATCAGAAGCGATTTGCAAATGGATATTCCAGTGATGCAGCAAGTCACATGGTCCCATACTGCTATGCAGCGGTATCTGTGTAATCACACACACCATTGCTGATTCATGCTCTCCATCTTGCAGGGCACACTGTACACTGCTAATAAACCTACCTGAAAAGCCAATAGGCCAGCCTGTGACCAAAGTGATCAAGAGTGCGACCTGTCACAGGTAAGCACCAGAGGAACACATGCATTGGGTGTGCTCCGGTGACTGCACAGGATGAAGGGACTTACAGTACAACCCAGAAAAGGTTTGTGTTTTATTAGCACTAACATGCAACAAGGTCTTTTCACTGAGCAAGGAGAAACGGACACGTGAAAAGAAGGAAAGAAAGGAACAAAGGGTTAACACATTTTAACATTCAAAGCACAGTGCATGGTAGAGTATATTCACATTGACAACAGAGCATGTCATAGTATAGGTCCGAGGGAACCCGTCAGACCTGTAATCATTGTAAACTCACAGGATCTATTGTTCACAGGTTAATCTTCGGGGTGAGGGCGGGCGTGGGCATTAATGGGAGACCGGAGAAAGCAGGGGCGTTGCTAGGGGGGGGGGGGCTAAGAGGGCTATAGCCCCTGATCTTTTGGTTGGAGCCCCGGATGGAATCTCAGGAGCTACAGCCAAAGGACTAGCTAGCCCCCAGTCCCAACAGTTCAGACATCAGCGTAGCCTGGGTCTTTTCCAGACCTAGCAACTTCCCTGGGAGAAAGTATCTTGGCAGGATCCTAGGGCAGCCCCAGATGATAACTAATTTAGTAGGAATCCTTACTTAAACAGTACTGAATTTACAGATCTCTGGGACCTATCCTCGAGTTTTACCCTAAGGTACTTAGGCAAATCATTTCACATTTTAGTGGTGAAAAACACAACATGTTTACCCCTCTGTTCAGGGACATTAGGCTGCTGCAGGAGTATGTTAACTGAGGAGTTTGGGGTCTGCAGGGCTTTTAAAGTTTTAAGGGTATGTATTTCTGTTCTGAACTTCCATAAGGAATCATCATAGGCTTTGCCCACTCATGCAGTTACGTGGTTAATATATTTGGGGTCATGTTATAAAGCAACGGCGTTGAAGGCTAAATATCTTCAGGTAGATTTTTGCTTCAAAATAAAGCCACCATAGTGGCTTGCGAAATGGTGTTTGGCAGTACCGAGACTGAAATTAGAATTATATAAATACAACTGTATGTCTAAATATAAATTTACATTTTACAATTGTATCATTTTTTCTTCAGTTCAAAATTTTAGAAGCTACAATTCTACAATCTAAAGTGGGTGGTTAATTTAATCACTATTTGCAGGAATCTGACACATTAAATAAGTCACATTAGTTTGAGGGGTAAGAACGTTTCAACTTCTTTGAGGAAATTAGGTCTTAGGCCACGAGGATTATTAATTCTAGTGCGCCCCAACGTGCATGTCTTGTATGTTTGTGAGAGTGGTGACTTGTCCATAAAGGGCGAGGCGGCACCAACTCACCGGATCTCTGTTCCATTATGGAGGAGCTGGGGAAGCAGGCCACTGTAAACACTCAGCACATGGCAGCGCTCTTAGCAGGGGCGTTGTTAGGGGGGGCTCCCTGGCTCTTAGGCTAGCTTGAACTGTCAAAGGGAAACACGTTTTCCCTTATACTGGTCTATGCCACATTCGTGCATGCTCAATGAGCCATGCAAAGCCGGAGGTGTTTTCCTTACCCAGTCTTCCATGGCCGATTGGGGATGCTGATGGGGAACTGCATGTGTGTAAGTGTGAGGGGCCTCTCCTGCGCTTTCCTGCACATACAACGCGTGCAGGGTGCTTCATCACTAATGCTCTGTCTCCTGCTTGCATGTGCAGGAGCCAGGAAGAGGTTGTTTCCTAGCTCCTATTCATGCAACGCAGGAGCTGGAGCGCTGGGAGGAATATTCAGAACACGGCATGAAGGTAAATTCATTTAAATATCTGAATGGATGCGTGTATACGTGTGTTGTTTATAATGAGTGAGTGTATGATGCTGGCTGTGAATGTGAATGAGCGAGTGCATGCTACGTGTGAATGTTGCGTGAATGTGTGTGTTGTGTGTGTTTATGCTGGACCTAGGGTGCTGATTTTGGTGAGTAGTGGAAAGAGGGTTATACAACAACAGCATTTTAAAAATACATGTTGCACCACCTCTCTCCACACTGGCCAAAATCAGTTATCTGTCCAATGTGCTGGGGGACCCAGCGGTCATGCATGGTATTTTCTTACTGGGAAAGTATGATAGATGTCAAGCAGAAAATACCATGCCTGCCCTCTGGCACCCCCAGTCCCTTGCATACATACATCATCCCATTGTTGTGTGAGTTTGTGAGGTGCTGGGAGCCCAGGGGTAGGCATGTCATTTTTTACTGGGCATCTTCGATAGATGCCTAGTAAAAAAATGCAATGATGACCCGTGGACCCACCAGCACCTACAATTCATACATTATCACATTGATTGTGGGCATGTATGAGGCACATATATGATAGATGGCTACTAAAACTTCTCATACACCCATGATCACACTGATTGTGTGTGTTTGAGGTGCTGCGAGGCTCAGTGGGCAGGCATGGCATTTCTGTACTGGGCATTTATTATAGATGCCTAGTAAAATATACAATGCCTTTCCCGCTGGGACCACCAGTGCTTCACATACATACATAATCCATTGATTCTGTGCGTGTGAAATACTGGGGAGTCCAGGTGGCAGACATGACATTTTATTTTACTGGGCATCTGTGATAGACTGGCATTTTGGTGCAGCCATTCTAGCGATTCTTATTGGGGTACGGAATTTGTATTGGACATCTTTGATGAAATTCCTTCTCAAGTTTTTCGCTCATCCGCCTCGAACTCCCTCGTGGTCAGTCGCTTCTCCAAGCAACGAGTTGGTGGTAGATCTCTTTCCTCAGCTGGGGCCTCCCTCTGAAACAACCTCCCTGCCTCCCTTAAACTTGAGGAGAACCATCTCCGGTTCCGGAGGCACCTCAAAACCTTTCTCTTTGCTTCTGCTTTTTCTCCTCCTCTCCTCTGCTGACCTCCTAGCTGTAACCGGAACTGCACTGGCTACCTGGACACCCCTGATCTCAGGCCCAGGTCCTTCCCCACCAGTGCCACACACCTGCACTGCCCACCTGGCAACCCCGCACTTGGGGACTGTTTCTGTATCCCTACAGCCCCCCTACCAGCCCTCAACACTTGTTGTCTACACTTAGCTGTGCACTTGCCACATGCTGGCCGTTACTTATTTGTTATCTTTTACCATGTACTGCACTGTCCCTACCCCCCTTCCCATGCACTTGCGCGAATTGAATGACACCTGGCCTAGTAGGATCATTGTCCTGTCCTCCCTGTGTTCCCCCTCCCTTGCCTCGTCGCGCCTTGAAACACTTGTGTATAGGCGCGTTATAAATGCCATATCATATCATATCATATTATATCATATCATATAATATCAGAAAGGGAGCATGATAAGTGTTATTATGTAGCTGGACTGGCATTATGGTGCAGCCAGTTTTGACATGTGTTCATACTGTGGCAAGGCATTATTAATGGTAAAGCCAACTAGGGTATGCTCTTACATGGGGATATTGCTATATATTATTGGAGGATAGCTACTGGTGAATACACACAAGATTCAGAATACAGCCCCTGTTGAATCTAAGAGAACATTTAGAATACAATCACTGTTGAGTGTAGGAGAACTATAGCAGTGCAGCTACTGTGAAATTCATGTGAAATTTAGAATATAACTACAGTTGAATTTAGGAGAACTATTAGAGGATAGCCACTGTTGAACCTAAGTGAACTTTTAGAGTATACATACGGTTGATTTCATGTCATATTTACAATATAACCACTGTTGAATCTAGGAGAACTGTTTGAGTATAGCTACTGCTGAATCTAGAAGAACATTTACAGTATAGCTACTGTTGAATTCACATTAAATTAGAATGCAGCCACTGTTGAATCTAGGAGAACTATTGGAGTACGGCTACTGTTGTATTACTGTCAAATTTACACGATAACCATTGTTGAATCTAGGATTACCTTTGGAGCATAGCTACTGTTGAATTCATGTGAACTAACCATAGGACATGACAGGGAGGCCGTCACAATTGTTGATCCCACAACAACTACAAAAATACAAGGCCCCACAAAGGTGGACAACTATACAGGGACCCTAAAGGGATGACCTAACCACAAACCACCAGACAGAGGCTTACACAACTGTTAACCGAAACAACTGAAACTACAAAACCACAGGTTACCACAGCAAGGCCACCACCTCTGTAAACTGGATACAACGAAAAACTATGGACCCCCACAAGGAGAGACAACCACACAGAACCCCACAAGAGAAAATGTAACACAGAATGCCACAGGTCACCACAGGAGGCTTTCACCACTCTTGAAATGTTGAATGTAAACACAAAAGCCCAATGAGGGAGAAAAACAACTATACAGGACCCCACAAGGGAAAACCAAAATACAGGTCACTGAAGGAAGGCCTTCGCAACTGTGAACCCAATAAAACTAGAACTACAAAACCATAGGTCAGCACAGGAAGGCCAACGTCTCTGTGAACTGGATGCAACTAAAACACTACAGGGGAAGCAGCCATACAGGAACCCACAATGGAAGAACTAATCACAGGACACCACAGGCCATCACACGGAGTCTTTCACCACTGTTGAACCCAATAAAAATACAAGAGCCCACAGAAGGAAGACAACTATACAGGGCCCCAATAGGGAAAATCAAACCACAGACCACCACTTGGAGGCTTCGCAACTGTGAACCCAATACAGCTGTTTCAGCTTCTGCGCCAGCTGTGGAATGCTAGCCTTCATCCCGGCGAGCATGCAGCATACATTTAAAGTCCCTCCTCTACCACCAGGTAAAACCACTTGGTACCATATGCCCGATGCTAATTGTTTCACCTTTCCTTCAATAATTTGAGTATGATCGCTCCTGACCCACTGCGCATTGCAGTGCTGCTGCTACTTCTGCATTCCTTCTTTATTTGCTGAACCGAAGTGGTGATCCACTTCAGAAATGCCTACTATACCCAGTTGGGCTGCACTGACAAAGCGCACTATTTCATACAATCATGGCCACCACCATGACTCGTGAGGAGGTGCCTCCACAGCCCGCCCAATAACTGTGTTAAGTGGCGTGACCAACAATCTTAGCGCCAATGAAGGAGCCAGCAAGTGGATGAGCTGGCCCCCTCAAAGGCCCACTACAAGGCCCCCTGTCTGGCCCTTTCCAGAGCTGGAGGGAGCTACTCTCTATGCCTCTTTCCTTCATCCCGTTCCAGGCAAAGTTCCCAAAAACAAACTTGAAGTGACCCCTAGATGCTCAAACCATGAAATTAACTGACATTTTTGCAATGTACCGGTAAGCAACCCATTTCGCATTGGTCTGACCTACACACCACATTGCACTCTCTTCCATTGACTGCTTGTTGTTTCATGGCTCTTTTTACCCACTAGCTTAAATACATATTTCAATATGTGCACCAACTGAAATAGGTTTCTAGATTCATTTGCTCAAACTGAATGCTCTGCTGTTTCTTAATGCATTGTTAAAAACATGTTTTTATATCTCCTCCGTTTTGTGCTGCATTTTTGTGTGTTTGGAATTATTAAAATGTAGGTGTGCTTTACATCTGTGCATCCTCCATTTTGTGCTGCATTTTTGTGCCTTTGGAATAATTAAAATTTACGCTTGCTTTACATCTGTGCATCATCCTTCCTCCCTCAGCTGCTATGTCGCCTGATGAGTTTGCTTGTGCATTGTGTAACCTCTCCATCTTTCCCTCTTTTCTCCACCTCAATGGCACTCTCCATCTCGCCCATCTCCTATCCCTCCTCTCTCATGAAGTCTGGAAGAAACAAGTTTAAAAAGAACTCTTAGCCTCTAATCCTGGACTAGCTATTGCTGAGACCTACGTTAGTGCAACTTCCAAACAGACTATCACTGATATCCTCTTCTCTGTCCCTTTTCCGGACAAATTGACCTCTCATCTAATACCTCACCTCTCCCCTTTTTCCTCTTCACCCATTAATGGTAGCACTAGATGGGAAGTACTCTTAGCGCACTTCTCATCCTCTAGCTAAATCATTAAAGTCTATCATGGCCCAGGGTCCTCAACCCAATCTTTTTCTCTTTGACCGGCTCCTGCTGGCCTGCATCACTTTCATACCGTCTCCTGCTACTCCGCCATCCTCTCTCTCTCTGCACCTCCTTCACCTCCTCCAACAGATGCCACTCCCCTGTACCTCTCCTTGGAAAACCTTCAAAGGTGGTGACTGGCTATACTCTCAATGCTCGATCTGCTGTCAAACATTCTCAGGAAATCTGTCACCTTTTGGAAGACTTTGATCTCAACGTCTTCGCTCTCACCGAGATGTGGTTCTATGCCAGCTCAAGCATCTCTTTTGATCCTTTGTCCCTGATGGCTACAAGATCCTCTCCAAGCGTCGGCCCAACCGACTTGGTAGTGGAGTAGCCCGGATCTTCCCAGTGAAGAGGGAAAATCGAGATCAAACCCCTGCCCCCACACCTCAGGTACATCAACAGAAAGAACAGCAGGAAGAATAAGGAGCACACCTATCATTTGAACCAGGCCCCAATGCACCCATGGGTGACAAATATGCTGAAAGACACCCACTTCACCAACATTGCAACCTACATGCTACATTAGCCTCAATGCAGCAATACCAGAATCTACAAAACACAAGAATTCCTGTTTAAAGGCTGTTTAAAGGCTCGCAGATGCTTATATGAATTAGAAGGTGGGGTGGCAAACCTGTGGATGATATTGGGTGCTGATTTGCTAGAGGTTTAGATCAGGTCAGAAGAGTCATGGTGGTGTTAGTCATTTGTTGTTTTATTATAGTTATCAACAAAAACACCACACGCGCATTTCGACCTAAGACTTTTTCAGGGCCAAATGAGTAGAGATATGGCTCTGGATGGAGCTGATGGGTGGTCCTCCCGAGTCAGGGTGCCACTGAGGCTGGATAACCAGTTCTGGTGCCGTGTCGGGGTGGCAGAGCCGAGAGAACTGGGTCACCCGTCGAAAACGCGAGTCGGCTGTGTGCGCTCACCTATGTTGAACAAACTGGCATTTTCTGCCAACTTAATGTTTTGAGATTGCTCTGCTGTTTTGTTTGATAACTATAATAAAACAACAAATGACTAACACCACCATGACTCTTCTGACCTGATCTAAACCTCTAGCAAATCAGCTAAATCCGTGGATTATTGAATCCTCCCAGCGCCCGATATCATCCACAGGTTTGCCATTCCACCTACTCATTCAGCCAATTGGGAACCCCGGAGTTGGTTGCCAGAAAAACCAGGAGCAAGTACAATTACTCCATAAACAAGGTTCGCGGTAGACTGGGAGTCCCGACCCAGATAACTCCAACCAGCTGTAACCTGCTTATATGAATTAACCTGATCTAATGGCACATTGTAAAGCCATGTTTTAGGAAAATTACAGCCATGTGCATTTGTCTCACTGAACACCAGCCGCAGTGGGGATTCGTGCTGACTTCAGCAATGTGCCTCGCAAACCCGGCAGCAGCCAAGGTCTTACAATAAGATAAGATTCCTTTCCTTGAACGACAGTGAACTCTGGCAGACAAGCATTTTTAATTTATCACAAATACGAGTAAGCCAGAGCAGAACATCCAGAGTCCAGTGTTTTTCCCTGGGAACGAAAGACATTTTTTCAAAGACCCACACATCATTTGACACATAATCGTAACAAGAATGGCTCAGCTCTGGCCAATGAACGCCGAGGGCCCAGAGACGAAAAGCCTGTCCAAGCTAAAAACTAATGAGAACAAATTCATAATGCAACAATTTTAGAATTAGGGAATGGGGGTGGTGCAGTTAAACCAGCCCACTGACGCCAAAGTCCTAATGTACAATGATCAGGCTTCCTATAAGGGCTCCTTAGGTAACCTATCACTTAGCAGCCAATTGCAGGATGAGATAGGTTTCTGGGAGCTGGTCCAATTCTGTGATGTCAGTGTGTTACAAAGCTGGCTTGCAAGCCAGCCCCGGGGGAGACGGTGCCTGGATTTTCGCTGTGCACGAAGCTCTCTGTGTGTTTTTTTGTTGCTGCCCAGAAATAAACGCAGTTTGGAACATGTTGTTGACTGCTTTGGACTCTGCTGCTTTTCTTTGGGCAAAATGGGAGGTGTTGGGGCCTCCCATAGCTGGGACCCCCAGAAGCCATGTTGGGGGTCCAACTTCTCCACAACACCAGAGTGGTTCCCTACCTCTCTCATACCCACCCTTTCCTACTCCTCCTTTAAATGTATTGTCTGCAGCTTGGCTTCTCACCTATTTTCTCTCCCATCCTTGCCATTATCTACTTGTCCCCATGGCCCTGTGTCTGTCTTCCTTTCTGAATGGGCTGACTTCACTTCTGACTACAATCTCTAAACTCCTCCTCCTTGGATATTTCAAAATCCACCATGACTCCACTGTTCACCTCTTCACTCTTCTGTGATCTCTGTTCCTCTCTGTCCCTCACTATTCTCCCCTCTGGCCCAACCCACTCTGCCAGACATATTCTTGATGCCTTCATCCCACTGATCTCCCGTTCTCCAACACACTCACTACCCATCTCCCCTGGTCTGACCACTCTCTCTTCTCTTCTCATCTTGGGCTTCTTGGCCCCCTGACTGAGCCCCCAACAGCATTGCCAGCCTTCTTCGCAGTCATCCATCTGATTAAATGAGTTTCAGCTGATGTGTTTGCCTTCACCTTCATTCCTCCTCCTTCCCCTCCTCTTTACTCTCCCGCTGACTCTTTCCTTGAAAATGCTCATCTTGCTATCACTAGCACTCTTGACATTCTTGCCCCTGTCATGAGGATCCACCTGAAACCTGCCACCAAGCATAACAGCTGGTATAACTTTGATCTGGCAGCTCTGAAACGCAAGTGCAGAGTTACTGGATAGAAGTGGCAAACCTTGGGCGTATTTTCTGCCAAACTGGCCTGTCGCCTAAACCAAATGCAATACTGTCTATCAGCTCCAAGAAAGGGCCCACATCTAAGCCTGTATCTCTGGAGCCTCTAACAACATGGTTGAACTCTTCAAAATCTGCAAGGAACTATCCAATCCATCTGCAGTGTTCACCTCATTGATTCCTTTTCACGTCCTCTGTACTTTTGGCCACCCATTTCTCCTCTAAAACTCAGGACATTCGACCTCTCTCTCTTCCTTTGGTTCCTCCATTCCTCCCCCTATCTCCCTGAGTTGCTTGGCCTCTCTTCCTTCCACACCCATTCTCTCCCCCTTATCACCTATCATATTGGATGAGATCTCCAGAGTAGTCTTCCAGAAACATTAGGACAACATCTCCTCCCTGGCTCCAGCTCTTGCTGACTTCTGCAACCACTCCTTAGTATCTGCCTCTTTCCCTTCCTCTCTCAAGCACTCCTGTGTGCACCCCCTTCTAAAAAAGCCTTCTGCTGACCACTCATGTATGGTCAACTACCACTACTATGACACCCTTCCTTGGGAACCTCCTGGAGAAGTTGTTCTTCCCACAAATGGCCCAACACATTGAGCTCATTGGTTGTGTACATGACCATAGATCTGCATTCCGAGCATCCAGAGACTCAGAAACTGCGGTCCTGAACACCCATGAAGAACTGCTAGCAAATTTAAATATCCTGCTGTTCTCATTCTCTTTGACCTCTCTTCTGCCTTTAACATGGTCAACCATTCTATCCTCTTAAAGTGGATCCAAGATACACTTGGTATCTCAGACCGGCCCTTGACTGGTTGACTTCCTTCCTCACTGACTGCCCTCCCCAGGGGTTCCAGGACTCATTCTCCTCCTCCACCACTCTCTCCACATGTTGTGTTCCCCAGGGCTCTATCCTCTCACCTTGGCTTTTCATCATCTACCTTGCACCTCTTGCTCACTTGATTTCTGCCTGCTCTCCTCATTTCCAGTGTTACGCAGATACACACAACTCTTCTTGAATCTGCTCTCCACCTCCTCCTCTTCCTTCTCTATCATTCCTTACTGTCTGTCTGCTATTCAGTCTTGGTGTCCATCCAATGACCTCTATCTTAATGCCAGTAAGACCATGGTCCTGACTATCGGGACACCTGCTTCCTGTTTACCTCCTGCACTCTTGGCCCCTCTATAGGCCCACCTCCCCCTCCTTCCACTGATGCCAGAATCCTTAAATCTCTCCTTACGCCTCACATCTTGTACCGTGTCAAGAAGGCCCACTGTAAACTTCACATCCCGAGAGGGATTTTCCCTTTCCTCACCTTCCCCCAGAAGCTCTGGGGACGTGTCTCTCCAGCTCTAAAATCTCGCCACTGGCTCCCGGTTGTTGCAACAATCAAATTCAAGACTCTTTGCATCATCCACAAGGCCGTCTGGGGCCTAAGACCACGCAACCTGCAACTCTCTCTTACTAAATACTCTCCTTCCAGATCTCTTTGATCTTCTTGCTCCAACTCTCTGCTAGTAAATGGTTCTCCAAGCAGAGAGATGGGGGAATATCACCCTGCTCAGCAGTCTCCTTCTCTCTCTCCATCTTGAACCAACCACCTCAAGATCTTTCTCTTCTCCTCTTCTTCCCTCTCCCCCTCCCGTGCTAAACAACCGTTCTATCACTGAGATTGGTAGTCTGGTCCTTCAAGAGTCCAATAGGGTCCTGGACTTTTTCCCAATAGCCCTCAGTTCCCCCCGAACCGCACTACCCTCTGGGTGCACACCGACCTGTCGGTTGGTTTGCCTCCACCCTGCAATTACCTGTTGGGTTGAAGACCTCCCTCTTTGCCTGGGATGTCTCTGCCCTTGCACCTACCTGTTGCCTGCACAACAGGCACCTCTGGCACTTCCTCCCTTAGAGGACCCTAATAGCACTTACCCTACCCCACCCTCTGTCTTTTTTCTTTCTCTTTTCACTGCACTTGCACGCTCTGAATGTCACAAGGCCTAGTAGGACTGCGTTTGTTTCTATATATTCATTGTTATTTCCATTGTTTGTTTGCTCCTTTTTCCCTCCCGTGTGCCCTGTGGCACTTTGAAAAACCATCTTGTTGTATAAGCACCTTATGAATATCCAATAAATAAATAAATAAATAAATAAATAAATAAATAAAAGAAACTACAAATACAAAAACACAGATCGATAGAAGAGAAGATCAAACCAAAGGGCATCACAGGGAGTCATTTGCCACTGTGAATCTGATGCAACTACAAAACCCCAGGTTATTAAAGGAAGGCCACTACATCTGTGAACTGGATAAAACTAAAAACTACGGGTCACTGCAAGGAGAGACAGCCACACAGGAGCCCACAAGGGAAGACCTCAACATTGGACACCACAGGTCACCACAGGGAGGATTTCACCACTGTTGAACCCAATACAAATACAAGAGCCCACAGAGGGAGACAACTATACAGGACCCCACGAGGGAAAATCAAACCATAGGCCACCACAGGGAGGCTTTGCAATGCTGAACCCGATACACCTACAAAACCCCAGATCCATGCAAGAGAAAATCAAATTAAAGGGCATCACAGGAAGGCCTTAGCCACAAGTCACCACAGGGAGGCGTTCACCACTGGTGAACCCAATACAAGAGCCCACAGAGGGAGACACCTATACTGGACCCCACAAGGAAAAATCAAACCACAGGCCACCACAGTGAGGCTTTGCAACGGTGAACCCGATAACACTACATAACCATAGGCCACCACGAGAAGGCCACCACCTCTGTGAACCGAATGCATCCAAAAAACTATGGTACCCACAAGGAGAGACAGCCACACATGACCCCTCACAAGGGAAGAACTAACCACAGGATACCAGAGGTCACCAAAGGGAGGCTTTCACCACTGTTAAACCCACTACAACCACTGCTGAACCCACTATAAAGACAAGAGCCTTCAGGGGGAGACAACTATACAGGACCCCACAAGGGAAATTCAAACCACAAACTGCCACAGTGAGGCTCCCGCAAGTGGGCACCTCATACAACTACAACAACAAAACCACAGGTCCATACAAGAGACGATCTTCCGAAGGGCATACAAGGGAGGCTTTTGCAAGTGTGAACCTGATACAGATGCAACTACAAAACAGTGTTAAACGACAAGGTTCGACAGCTACGCATGAACCCTAAAGTGACGATATAACCACAGACCAACACAGGCCACCATAGGGAGGCCCTCACCACTGTGAGCCCGTTACAACCCAATACAATTACCACAAACAAACACTCCAGGACATCGCAAGGATAGACACCCACACAGGAACCCTCAAGTAAAAACCTAACCACAGATCACCCTAAGGATGCTTTCACTATTGTGAACCCAATACAACTTACCACCCAAATGAAGTTCCTGACTGCCAAAGTTAGTCATCAACTGGCAGGGTTAGTCCCTGATAGCCAAAATTAGTTTTTGCCAGTGATGGTTAATACCCGAGTGCTGTTAGTCACTGCCTTGCTGGGTTAAGCCACAGCTGCTAGAACACCCCTGACCCTTTGGGTAAGCCCGACTACAGGAAAAGGCTGACCGTGAGATAGTCCTACGCCTGCGATAGAGCCACCCTCAGAACAGATCCTGTCACAAAATGCCCTGCACCAGGAAAGACCAATGCGTAAGGAAAAACGAAAACAGAACAAACAAAGTGGAATAAGCTCATGATATCACACCCGTGAACAGACACATTTCGAAGGATAACACACCGACATGCTCAACGGAAACAGAACCACTCGAAAGAACATGACAAAAATCACTCAACCCAACACCCTACCTGTCAAACTACCACCCAATCGAACAACCATCCATTCTCAAGAACCATGAGCACATTAGCAGAATAACCCGGAAACCTAGGGGAAACATGGGAAACACACAGAATCAATCCAGAAGGTAATGTCACCAACATGCCATTTATCACAAAAGATTGCCACGAAAAAGGGTACCATCAATGTCGTCATGAAGATGACTATGAAGAAGCCAACAATCCAATATGAATCCTAGCCAAACAACCCCACGAAGAAACAGCATCAACAAACCAGAATAAGCAATCTGGTGAAAAAAATGACCAACACATCTTCTAAAATACACAGCCAAAGACCAATTGGACCATGAGAAACAGAAAGATACACTGCAACCTATTCAACAGCAGATCTATGTCCAAGCACAGAGCAGAAATACATGACCTGCTGTGCGATGGAGGGTTAGACATCCTATTCCTCACAGAAACCTGGCTAACTCAAAACTACACGGTAATAGTGCATAACTGCCTACCCAACAACTTTAAACACAAGCAAGCCAACAGTGAAGGGAAAATAGGAGGAGGACTTGCCTTAGCATACAAGGACTAGGTAAAAATAAAAACAGCAAAACAAGAAATTAATAAGGAATTTCTTTAGGAAGACTGTGACTAAACTTTTTTGACAGAAGGCAGGATACCATAAGGATTTGTGTGACCTTAACATAGTTCATCTGGGAGACGTTGTACATCATCCTACATGTGGCGAAAGTTGGTGTGCACCGAACTTACAAAATAAGTTGTTTTGGCAAGTTAGGGGTACAGAAAACATTCACCAATCATATATTCTCACTAGGAAATAACTGTCTCGTCCAACCTTTAACATCTATGAAAGAGAATGTATGGTAGATGCTGGGAACATGCCCACCCAGTTGAGAACACGTCTCTATTTGTAGCTGCTTGGAATCATGGAGTGTTGGTGACCGATATTATTTTGGTGATTTGATTCATATCAATATTTAAACAATTTCATAGTTCCAGAAATGTCCTACCTTTACTCCTGATCAATTATTATCTCTGTTTTTATATAGCACGTCACACTGCATTAGGCATGCTTATGTACTATTAGTACCCAATTTACCTGTGCTCAGTGATTCATGTGTTTAATCAGCTGTGCATATATTCAGTCTTTCTTAGTAAAGGCTTGCACCATGTCTGAGGCTAAGATTACGAGATGACTTCTCCACGTGACCCAATGCCAGTCCTGGACATGTACATTAGTCTATTTTACTTGTACTTGAATCAATATATTCATTGATGTGACCCAAGGCTTCAGCTCCTAGACTAAAGCAGTTGAAGAGGTCCACGATCACATGACTTAATAAACCAAATGTATCCGAGGTGAGAGCTGAGCTGGTGAACTCTCCAGCTGCACATCATATGCGGGAAGCACTTGTATGTTAGCAGATAATATGAATATTGGCTCTAATAATATCAACCATTAAGAGGCAGTACACACAGTGAGGGGCTCATAGCCAATGACGGTTTAGTTCTTCAAGCAGAACAGTAAAGTCCATCATAAGGAAAAGAACTTACTTTTTGTACTGCCTATTCAACAGAAAGATACCGAAACTGTCCATTGCCACATAGGGCACCGATCCCAGGAAATCAATGAAGCACAAACGAATGTTTGCGATGAACATCTTTCACTGAAAAAGTCAATTAAATCATTCATATTTGAATATTAAAAAAAACTGATTTGCATGCCCTTCACCCACGTTTGATAGTCACTGCGTGAGCCTTTCGCTTTTTGAAGCGGCAAGCGGTATTCAGGACATGTTCCTCAAACCCGTTATTGGAGACTGTGCCTTATCCAAGTCTGTTTCTATTACATCAAAAGCCTCGGCAGCAGAATGTCAGGTGCACGTGTGCACGGCTCAACCCCAGCATGCTCTTATGTGCACCTATTTTATTTTTCGTTTCCAGTTTGTATTTCCCTTTGTTCTTTTTTTCAGATAAAGGGGAGGTCAAATCGAACCAATAATGAGCTGCCTATTAAGTTCGATGTTTTCTAAGTCTATTTAATACTGCTGTTGCGAAGCAGTAACATGCACTAGCTGTGCTCCCTTTCCAACAAAGATCCCAACTACTTTCCTTGCCAGGATACATTTAAAATGTACCGCCCACTTCGTATAGCCAGACTTTACAAACAATTCATGCCGCATCTGAGGTCTGCTCTTTGACTGAAGGCCAGATGATTGACTGAGCTGTAACATTCGCTGGGCTTCCAAAATGATTTTTTTTTACTCAACATCCTATCCCGTAGGAGTTCACATTTTCTGTTTTATCTTTGAGAGCAAGCCTAGTGACAGACACACATTGCAAGTCTGAGAGAAATGGCAAGGGAGCCTCTTAACGGAATAAAGATGTGGCGATGGCATTTGATTCCAAAGCATATCTGCCCTATTTTTTTTGTATGAAATCTAAATCTGGAAAAATCTATGTGTGTCAGAGAAAAGAGATACTGATATGGCCAACTGCAACCTTTTACTCTATACCTCTATATATCTATCTGTATCTGTGTGTATGTGTATACGCATATCATGTACCATATATATATATATCACTGATGACATCACATGTGCATTTACTTTTCATACAAGGGGTTGTGAATGTAATGTTGGCAAAAAAGTAACAGGGATTATCGGGAGATGTGTAATAAATTAAATACTTCATCACGCAATGTAGCAATCTAAAGAACATTCCAATGCAGTGTTCTTTCTAGTACAGTAACCTACTCATACAGAAATGTAGGTATTGGCTCCAGCATACACCAAAGAGGTGCTATATTTGTAATTTTCCAAAGTTATATAATAAAACGGTGAATGCTTCTGTATCAGACTTTTCCGTACTGTGAAACATGTACTAAATAGCTAATAATGCATCACTTACTACATATTTCTACTAATACACACACAACATAAATAGACTACAATGCATACAAATATGGGGCCTATACATGGAGAGTAAAGTAAGCAAACAAGAGGCAGTACCATTAGCAAATGTGTATAATCTACATGATTGTATTCACATACAACAATGATTGCTGTGTTTCAGGCCTGTTTCTACCCCTATATATGTACATCATAAAATGCGATTAAATTCTAAGGAAAGTAGTGTAAGAACATGTCAGAATAGCAATATCTATAAATGTAATATCTTTAGAAAGTTAAGTTTCTGACTCAGTAAATAAACCCACCTGGCCTAGATATGGCAGTGAACAAAAAAGAAGGGGCTAGACATGTGATGTCATCAGTGATGTCATCAATGATATTTGTGATGTCATCTTTGACGTCCTGGGTGTTAGTCTTAGCACTGCACGGTGGTGGCGCAAGTTATGGTTGCTTAGCTTACCATAATTGGCGAATTTCAAGGGTTTTTCGGTTTTACTTGGAACCATAACATCCCTTTAACAAAGTTTTTTCAATGAATTTCATAGGTTTTTAGTAGCGCAACTTAACCATAACGTCCCTTTAACAACGTTTTTTCACTGAATTTCATAGGTTTTTAGTAGCGCAACTTAACCATAACGTCCCTTTAACCTTTTTTTTTTTACTGAATTTCATAGGTTTTTGTATGTGCAACGTAACCATAACGTCCTTTTCATTGGATGAAGACCACTAGCATCCTAGGTCCTCAAAGTGAGGACCCCGGGCGGTAAAAAAAGGATTTTTCTTCCCAAACCGGGACCCCTGCAGCATCCCGGTGTAGGAAGGAAAATCTTTTACCAAGATCGCCACCATGGAAAGGGAAGGCGGAGTGTATAAAGAGAACACAACAGGGCATCAGCGGGGGGTTTGGGGAACAAGAGGTCAACAGGGGGCATCAAAGGAGGGGGGACAAGAGTAAGACACGGGACTTGAGCGGGGGGAACAGGAGGAAGACACGGGGCATGAGCAGGGGGTGTCGGGAACAGGAAAGGGACAAGGGGCATGATCGGGGGTGGGAGGGAACAGGGCAGACACGGGGCATGAGCGGGGGGTGGGTATTCCAGGAGGGAGACACGGGGCATGAGCGGGGGGTGGTGGGGGAAAGGAGGGAGACATGGGGCATGAGCGGAGGGTGGGGGAACAGGAGGGATACATGGGTCATGAGCGGGGTGGGGGGAACAGGGGAGAAACGGGGCATGAGCTGGGGGGGGTGGGGAACGGGAGGGAGACACGGGACATGAGCGGGGGTGGGGGGAACAGGGGAGAAACGGGGCATGAGCGGGGGGTGGGGGGGAAAAGGAGGGAGACACGGGGCATGAGCGGGGGGTGGGGAGAACAGGGGAGAGACACAGGGCATGAGCGGGGGGGTGGGGTGAACAGGGGAGAGACACAGGGCATGAGCGGGGGGTGGGGGGGAACAGGAGGGAGACATGGGGCATGAGCAGGGGGTGGGGGGAAAGAAGGGAGCCCGGGCATGAGCGGGGGGAAGAAGGGAGACACGGGGCATGAGCGGGGGGTGGGGGGAGAAGAAGGGAGACACGGGGCATGAGCAAGGGGTGGGGGGGAAGAAGGGAGACACGGGGCATGAGCAGGGGGTGGGGGGGAACAGGAGGGAGACATGGGGCATGAGCGGGGGGTGGGGGGGAAAGAAGGGAGCCCCGGGCATGAGCGGGGGGAAGAAGGGAGACACAGGGCATGAGCGGGGGGTGGGGGAGGAAGAAGGGAGACACGGGGCATGAGCGGGGGGTGGGGGAGAAGGGAGACACGGGGCATGAGTGGGGGGTCGGGGGGAAGAAAGGAGACACGGGGCATGAGCGGGGGGGTGGGGGGAAGAAGGGAGACATGGGGCATGAGCGGGGGGTGCGGGGGAGAAGGGAGACATGGGGCGTGAGTGGGGGGTGGGAGGGGCAGAAGGGAGATACAGGGCATGAGCGGGGGTGGGGGGAAAGAAGGGAGACACGGGGCATGAGCGGGGGGTGGGGAGGGAAAGAAGGGAGACACGGGGCATGAGCAGGGGTGGGGGCAAGAAGGGAGACACGGGGCATGAGCGGGGGAACGAAGGGAGACACGGAGCATGAGCGGGCGTGGGGGGGAAGAAGGGAGACACGGGGCATGAGCGGGGGGGTGAGAGGGAAGAAGGGAGACACGGGGCATGAGCGGGGGGGTGGGAGGGGAGAAGGGAGACACAGGGCATGAGCGGGGTGTGGGAGGGAAAGAAGGGCGACACGGGGCATGAGCGGGGGTGGGGGGAAAGAAGGGAGACACGGGCATTAGTGGGGGATGGAGGGGGGGAGAATAGAGACACAGAGGTGAGGAGCGAAAGAAGGGAGACACGGGGCATGAGCGGGGGGTGAGGTGGGAAAGAAGGGAGACACGGGGCATGAGCAGGGGGTGGGGGGTGGAAAGAAGGGAGACACGGGGCATGAGCAGGGGATGGGGGAAAGAAGGGAGACACAGGGCATGAGCAGGGGTGGGGGGGAAATAAGGGAGACACAGGGCATGAGCGGGAGATGGGGTGAACAGGGGAGACACGGGCCATGAGCAGGGGGTGGGGGGAAAAGGAGGGAGACAGACACAGAGCATGAGCGGGGGGTGGGGGTGAACAGGGGAGACACGGGGCATGAGCAGGGGAATGGGGGGAACACGAGGGAGACACGGGGCATGAGCGTGGTGTGGGGTTAACACGACGGAGACACGGGGCATGAGCGGGGGCTGGGGGGAACAGGGCAGACACGGGGCATGAGCGGGGGGTGGGGGTGGACACAGGGCATGAGCAGGGGATGGGGGTAAACGAGGGAGAGAGACACAGGGCATGAGCGGGTGGTGGGGGGTACACGAGGGAGACACGGGGCATGAGCGGGGGTGGGGGGAACAGGAGGGAGACAAGCGGCATGAACGGTGCATGGGGGGTAACACAAGGGAGACATGGGGCAGGAGCAGGGGGTGGGGGGAACAGAGCAGACACGGGGCATGAGCAGAGGGTGGGGGTAACACGAGGGAGACATGGGGCATGAGCGGGGGGTGGGGGGATCACGAGGGAGACATGGGGCATGAGCAGGGGGTGGGGGGTACAGGAGGGAGACACGGGACATGAGCGGGCGGTGGGGGAACAGGGCAGACACGGGGCATGAGCGGTGGGGTGCGGGGGAGAAGGGAGACACAGGGCGTGAGCGGAGGGTGGGGTGTACAGGAGGGAGACATGGGGCATGAGCAGGGGGTGGGGGGTACAGGAGGGAGACACGGGGCATGAACGGGGGTGGGGAGGGTAAAGATGGGAGACACGGGGCATGAGCAGGGGGTGGGGGGAAGAAGGGAGACACGGGGCATGAGCGTGGGGTGGGGGAAAGAAGGGAGACACGGGGCATGAGCAGGGGGTGGGGGGCTAGAAGGGAGACACGGGGCATGAGCGGGGGTGGGGGGAAAAGGAGGGGGACAGACACGGAGCATGAGCGGGGGGTGGGGGTGAACAGGGGAGACACGGGCCTAAGCAGGGGGAACGTGAGGAAGACACAGGGCATGAGCGGGGGTGGGGGGAATGGGAGGAAGACACGGGGCCTGAGCTAACTGTGCAGGCAGCAGATCCGCCTCATCGGCCCTCCGCAGGCCATCACTGTGTGCCGATGGCGTGAGTGGGGGTGGAGGAACAAAAGAGAGACACGGGGCATGAGGGGGATTGGGGGACAGGAGGAAGACACGGGCATGAGCGGGGGTGGGGGAACAAGAGGATGACACGGGCATGAGTGGGGGTGGGGGGAACGGGAGGAAGACACGGGGCCTGAGCTTACTATGCAGGCGCAGAGCCTGCTCCTCAAACGATAAACAAAGATGGCGGGCGTCTCTCAAAATACGACACACTGCACGCTTCTTCGCAGCCAATGAGAGGGCACGTCAGATGTCCGCGGACATCACGCAAGCCGCTTGCCCAATCCCTGTCCTGTCCGCGGAGCGAACAGGGAAGTGTGTCCGCGAAGCGGACAGAGATATCACTAATTTTTTCTGACCTACTTTTTGGTCATTTTAAAAAAAAACTACTTGACGGATTTTCACCAAATTTGCAAAAGCACGCTTTCGGGACCAAGCCGCTGCTCCTGGTTCAAATTTGGTGAAAATCTGTCCAGCGGTTTGGGATGTAGGCATGAGCAAAATTCTTTTCCCATTCAGTCTATGGGACAAAAAAAATTGGCACCCCCCTATAACTTTGAAAAAATATTCAGAGTGGGCCTTATACTTTTTTTCAAAGTTTCGTGTGGATTCGTCCAGGGGGAGCGAAGTTATAAGCTGCCCAAAAATGGCTCTTCCTATGGAAACAGCAACTTAACCATAACTACATGGCCACTACTGTGGCCATGTAATATACATATATATTATTCAATGAAAATACTTTGTTAAAGGGACGTTATGGTTAAGTTGCACTAATAAAAACCTATACATTCAGTGAAAACACTTTGTTAAAGGGACGTTGTGGTTACAAGTAAAACCGAAACCCCCCAGAAATTCAGGAATCATGGTAGCTAACCAACCTTAACTTGCGCCACTACCGTGCACTTCTAAGACTAACACCCAGGACATAAAAAATGACATCACAAATGTAATTGATTACATCACTGATGACATCACATATCTGGGCCACTTGATTTTGTTCACTGGCATATCTAGGCTAGATGGTTTTGTTTACTGACAGCCAGAATATCAAATTGAAAATGTGTTATATACCTAGACGTTAACCATCTTGTATGTTCTGAAAGTACTTTCCTTAGGGTTTGGTCTCAGCTGATGGTACACATATATGGGTCAATTACCAGGCCTCATTTCATTTGTATACATTATAATGAGCTTTAATGTTATTAACATTTTCTGGTGATGTTGTTTCTTTCTTACTTTAGTTTCCCTGTATGTGTTTCTGATTTGTATGCATTGTGGGTCTTCATATGCCTTGGTTGTACGAACAAAAGTATGTAGTAAAACTTGACTTATTAGCTATTTATTCCATGTTTAACATTACTCAAAACTCTGATAAGGTATCATTCATTATGTTACTATCCAAAACTACCAGATTAAAAAGATTGTACTTCTATGTTGTATGCTGCAGCCATTGCCTATGTATATGCATGATTAGGTTCCTGTATTAATCACAGCACTCCACAGCACTCCACAGCACTCCAATGTAATGTTTTGTTTAGATGAGTACATTCTTTAATGCATTAGTTCACGATCACCCCTGACATCTTGCTACCAACATGATAAACAAAACCCCTTTTAGGGACTTTTCATCAAAATTAATTCCATATGTAATCTCATCAGTGATGTCATCAATGGCATTTTTGATGTAATATTTGATGTCCTGGGTGTTGGTCTTAGCAGTGCACGATGGTGGCACAAGTAATGTCTGCTTAGCTTACAATAACTGGCGAATTTCTCTGTGTTTTCGGTTTTACTTGTAACATAATGAATTCATAGGTTTTTATTAGTGCAACTTAACCATAATGTCACTTAAACAAAGTTTTTTCACTGAATATCGTAGGTTTTTTAATTAGAGGACAGGAGACCTCATGATACTTTGGAGTCTTTATTCTAAATTAGTTACTCCAAATCCTGTTAGCCTGGCAGCGGCCATCCCGTCGTTTTCAACTGTCTCAATCCTCTATCCATTCCAGGTTGCACGTTGCTGCCAGCCTTTTCGATATAAAACACACACAAACACACACACACTCCCACTGCACACCTCCCCGCTACACACACACACACACACACACACACACACACACACACAAAACACACAGTAGATACAATGGATGTCACAGGGATGTTCAGAACAAGAACCCCTAAAATAAACGTCCAATCTCCTAGGAATACACCTTTTTGTCATGGATTTCCTATTTACACCAACAGCTCTCCCTGTCCTTACTTCTCTCACCCCGTCAAAACAACCTTGCCCTCCTGTTCAATTGTCTTATCCACTTGTCCTTCCACTATCACCACTCTTCCCATGTTCCACGTCCTTCCATCATCCGCCATGACCGCATTATGAAATACCTTCTTCACTAGACAGGGTTTATACCACTTCAAGGGAACTTCTCATAAGAACTCTGGTAACTTGACTCATCACGTTACCCTCTCGTATACCATTCTCTCTAACACTTTTCCTCCTGTCATAGTTAATTTTATTCACCATCTGACGCTTTTCGACACATTTCCTTGCTTGCACAATAATGTCCAAAGACAACCTTTCCCTTTTTATCAAGGGGGGGAGGGCATAACTTACAATTTACTCATCTCCCCCTACTCAGTTTAAACGGTGGGACCCCAGTGGAGCAATGTGGTGAGAATCGATGTGCTTCAATCTTACGGCTAACAACACTTTCCCAGTTTTCATTATTCGCCCATGCTCACCTGATGCAATTTTTTATGGTCTTATTAAATTGTTCATCCCCATTGCTCTGTGGGTGGTAGAAGTTATTCTATAATCAATTCCATTTTCTGTCAGATACTGATGCATCTCCCTCGATTTAAACTGTGCACCGTTATCCATCACTATCACACTGGGCTAGCCCTCTCTCTTAAACACTTGCTCCATAAAACCAATCACTCTTTCGTCACAATACTTTTCATAATTGTCACCTATACCCATTTCGACAGCAAACCTATCAGCACCATACAGTATTTCTGCACTCCTTTACTCCAGATCGGCCCATGATGTCCATACCAACTCTCTCCTAAGGCATACTAGGTACTGTCATTAATGTCATGGGACTATCACTCATTAACAAATCTTGCACGCTCATAGAGCATGGCTCACAATTTTGCACCACTCTTTTGAGTTCTAGATCACAACCTGGCCACCGATACTCACCCCTAACATTCTGTTTCATCTGTGTGATGCCTCAATGTCATTCCACAATCCTTTTCCTTACCCCATTAGGGGGAACAATGCAATCTCCCCTCATCCCAAATTCACCACGCATATGTAATTCTTTTCTCAGTATCCACATTCCTTCCAGTTCTGACCACATCACTGACTTCTTTGTGATCATCCCTTTTCCCACAGGATCATCCCTCCCCCTCTTTAAACATTCATCACTCTCCATACTTTCCTTCCACTCATCCTTGATAACTGTCTTTTATTGTACAAGAAGTACGCAATCGGGTTCTTACTCCACATCCTCCTTGTAGGTCATCAGTCTTGAAAGGCAGTCTGCAGGAATATTCCTTTTCCCCAGAAGATATTCCACATTAGAACAATATTTTTGAGGTGCAGTAACTCCTCTCCTAATCCTTGAAGAAACACCATCCAAGCCCTTCTTTTCCAATGTTTCTCTCGAAGGCTTGTGGTCAGTTATGATAGTGAAGCCCCACTGAAATTGCCTGAATTTACCAACAGCCCATTTTATTGTCTAAAGCTCTTTCTTGATTGTTGATAGTTCAAATCTACCACCTTAAAGAGGGCGGGAAGCAAACCCAATTATTTACTCTGCATTGCCATCCATTTGTGTAAAGACTGCTCCCAGTCCTGTGTTGCTCGCATCAGTGGAAAATATTGTTTTCCTTACCAGTGTGAATTTCTTCAACAAAGGTGTGTTCTCCAGGGCTGACTTTATTCCTTCAAATTCTGACATGCACGGTGAGGACCACTCAAATGTGTCCTAATGTTTTAGTAGAGTCCTCATGTTAATGGTCTTGTCTGAAAAGTTCTGTATACATTTTGCGTAAAATTCAGCTATTCCAAGAAATTGATCTTTATTAGATGGTTACACTATAATTCTCAAGTTATCCACCAACTTCTCTGACATTCACACCGTCAGCTGCTAGTGTGTGGCCCAAATATTCAATCTTCTCCTGATTGAATTTGCATTTTTCTCGACTTTGCATGAGACCTGTTCCAATTCACTTAGCCATTACCATTCTCAACCTGTCGTCTTGAGTCGACTGGTCTGGACCAAACACAAGTATGTTGTCTTGGAAGCATATAACACCTACATCATCCTGGAACATTTGATGCTTCACTCACTGGAAAACAGACAATGCAGAGACCAAACCAAATGGCATTCTGACAAACTGAAAAAGACCTTCTGGAGTGATGAAAGCTTTTCATTGTTTAGAATCTTGATGTAGTATTATTTGATGATACACAGATGTGAGGTTGAGGGATGAAAATATGCGTGCACCACCCAGCAGAGAGAGAGTTCTGGTTATATTAGGAAGGGGGTAGTGGTCTGTATTAATCATCTATTGAGTGATCTTAAAGCAATACTCTGCCTTAGTTTTCCATTTGACTTTGCCACTACCACCACGGGAGATACCCACTCCGATGACTCTACTCGTTCTATTATTCTTTTCTTATGTTCAATTTTTCTTAAGTGATTTTTCAATTGTTCACATAGGGCGATGGGAATGGATCTTACTTCGTACAATACAGGCTTTGCTCCTTGAACCAGCCTACGTTTACGCTCAAATCCCTTCAAACACCCAACCTTTTCACTGAAAAGGCATGGCCTTCTCCATTGGCGTCTAATTGAATTCTTAATTTCTTTTGTTGCAGCCAGCTTAAGAACAGAATGTTTCCTCTCTCTGTAACATACACCTTCACTATTGCAGCCCTTCCTTTGAATTGAAACTGCGCCATGAAACACCCCAACACCTTGTTGCTCACACCTCCATATGCTCGTGGCTTAATATTGAATTTCTTTAGAGTGCAATCTGGGAATTCTTTTTTCCAAATGTTCTTTGGTATGAGGGCGTATTTCGCGCCAGAATCTATCATCATTCGCACATAATGCTATCTATGTACAGCATATCCTTATGAGATTCCAGATCTTCTTCATCTTCTTCCACCAGTGACATTACCACTCCCTCATCTTGGTCATACCATTCTTCAATCATGCTGATAGAATGAGATCTGCAACATTTAGTAAAATTACTCTTCCTCTTGCACCTTGTGAATTTTACCTCCCTTGCTGGGCAAGAAGTGCTGCTTGCATGGTGTCCAATCGCATCACACTGGTAGCAACATCTCTGTATGGATCCCTTTTGATTCTGTAGGGACATTTTTGTTTTGTCGTTCTCCTGGTGGTGACAGTTGCAATGTTTTCATTAGGAACAAATAACAGTTTGGTAGCTTGGGATTTTTTCTCCAAAGCTTTTACAAACTTGGACGTGTGTTCGACTTCTTTGGCCCCTTTGATTGATTCATCCAGGGATGGATCGCTGCTCTCCTACAATTGTTCCCTTATTTTTCTGTCCCAACACTCCAACATGAACTGATCTCTTATTCCGTCATCAGATTGCTGGCCAAAGTTATATGTTCTGGCTAAACCCCTCACAGTTGTGATGTATATGTCCACAGCCTCTTCTTCCTTTTATGACCTTTTCATAAATTTGTACCGTTCAAGTATGATGCTTATTTTGCCTTCTAAATGTTTGTTTAATTTCTGAATACATGTCTCATATACATTGAGTCCATTGGCCTATTTAATCTGGCAAGTCAGGTATATCCTCAATTTTTTCTTGAGCATCAGGTAAGAGGTGGAGCAATGTTTTGAAGCATGGTTGTCGCCCTTCCTTGATCACCCCCAGCAATTTTGATGGACTTTTATTTATTTACTTTTTATATTTAAAGGCATGGTCTAGTAAAAGTTTTTATTGTCCCTACGGGTCGGCCATGTTTTTTTAAGCCTAAGTGGCTCGATTTTAGAAAACTTTCCTATGGACCTTACCCGAGTTTTCGTCCATTAAATGCACGCGAAAACAAGCACCAGGGAACCGCCATTTTCTGATAATCCTATCTTTTCCCCCATCGCCCTGGCTGACCTGCTTTTGCGGCACTAAATCAATTCCACCGCCCCTGAGTCTGTCATCAGCAGACTCATACCGCCCATTTCCCAACGCCAAAGCACGTCTCGTGTCAACATTCGCTGTGCTTCAGCTAATGACGTGTCGTCATGGAAATGGCAGGACTCCTCTTTCCTCAATAAGTATAAACAGACCGTTTCACAACACACAGCAGCAGATTCTCGATTCCATTCCTCTCTCTGTGTTACTTTGAGTATTCTGTGACTCGTTTCAGTGCTCTGGTCAGCTACCTTCGCCGCTTGTAGCCCGTGTGAACACCTGTACCATCTCGGTAAATTATTTTACTCTGTTTACCACACAATGGCTACAATAATGCCCTACATGTACGAGCCCGAGTATACAGAGGAGGAACTACTGGAAAGGGAAGCACGCGAAATCGATGGGGATTCGGACGGCAGTTGGCAAGACGAATGAACAGATGAAGAGCCTGGGCCTAGTTGAATGGACGGCGTCTCCACCTGGTGCACATGCAATCCGTGCAAGCTAATGCCAACTGAGGACGAGAACTGCTGCTGCCGAGAAAACTCGGGATGCCTGGCCTACATTTCGGAAGGCGAGCCACGACCGCAATGCATCACCGAGCTGCCAGACTTCAGGGCAGCCTGCCTCGCACGGGCCGTGTTGAGAAAAATGATGGTGCTTAGGCACGAACTTCGCGCAACTGTTAGTCCTCGTAATCCGAGTAACGAGTAAGTATACTCTGCTTGTCATGCCACTCCTATTTCATGTTCTTCTACTATATCCAAAATTACATCTACATATCATTGTAACGCATGTAAGTCGTTCAATAGTGTGCATTGTCTAGATAGCATTTGTCCGTGCAGAATGCCATTAGTTACAAGAATTGTCATTGACAACAAACGTTTATTAAACTTATCTTGGTCATTTAAAAACAGTTTGTTTCATTCCTTTTCACAGTTGGTACAGGCTGGTGGCCTATCGTTCCTTTACATGGTGGCTCCACGGGAGGCTTGGACACCGCGTTCGAAGAGTGATACCCACCTGTGCCGTTCGTGCCATTAGAGAAACATTCCCGAGTGACAGCGGTCAGTACAGGGGATTTTCTCTCGCTGTGCTGCAACCTGACCTGTATAATCTTTAAAGTCTTGTATTTTTGTGTCATGAAAATAAGATACAAAATAAAACACCACATATATTTTAACAACGTTTGTTTCGATTTTTTAAATGAATCAAGTGTGTCTCCATTCAAGGATGGACGTCAGACATCTGTGCTCTGAATGGGTGAAGGTCTGGTCGCTGTGAAGCAGGGTGGTCACTATCTATCTAAGCTAACATAACATATTCTCGATAATGCATTCACTAAATAACACTTGTTCAAAGTCTTTCAGTAGGTTATGTCTCTATAAAAGTCACACATATATCTATACTAACAATTACCATTGGATTATACAGGCCTTAGGGTCTTGACCACTATAATACACCGGTTGAAGTGTGGGTCTGTACTCACAAGAATCTCCGGTATGTGGCATTTGTTATTGATAAGCAACGATATACTATCACTGATATAAAGGCGATATACTATATATTGATATAAAGGCGGTTCGCGCCAGTGGATGAGCGCTGGCATGGGGGGCTGTCAGGGGCGCGAAAGGCCAAGGTGCCAAACTACATGTACACTTCAAAAGGTGTCCCACGCCAAGGGGCCATCGGTCACATGGCCTCCTCAGACCCGGTGTCTCCAGCCAGGCCTCCCTTTGAAGCAGGCCGCCCCCCTGCAATCCACATAAGTGTGTCTCCATTCAGCAGTCTTCCTGTGCCTTATCTGCACGCCCCTGGCCCATCCATCCCACCCCCCTGTATCAAAGGCGGTTCGCGCCGGTGGATGCGCGCTGGTATGGGGGGCTGTCAGGGGCGCGAAAGGCCAAGGTGCCAAACTACATGTACACTTCAAAAGGTATCCCACGCCAAGGGGCCATCGGTCACATGGCCTCCTCAGACCCGGTGTCTCCAGCCAGGCGTCCCCTTGAAGCAGGCCGCCCCCCTGAAATCCACATAAGTGTGTCTCCATTCAGCAGTCTTCCTGTGCCTTATCTGCACACCCCAGGGCCATCCATCCCACCCCCCTGTATCAAAGGCAGTTTGTGCCGGTGGATGCGCGCTGGCATGGGGGGCTGTGACGGGCGCAAACGGCCAAGGTGCCAAACTACATGTACACTTCAAAAGGTGTCCCACGCCAAGGGGCCATTGTTCACATGGTCTCCTCAGACCCCGTGTCTCCAGCCAGGCCTCCCCTTGAAGCAGGCCACCGCCCTGCAATCCACATAAGTGTGTCTCCATTCAGCAGTCTTCCTGTGCCTTATCTGCACGCCCCAGAGCCATCCATCCCACCCCCCCTGTATCAAAGGCGGTTTGCGCTGGTGGATGCGCGCTGGCATGGGGGGCTGTCAGGGGCGCGAAAGGCCAAGGTGCCAAACTACATGTACACTTCAAAAGGTGTCCCACGGCAAGGGGCCATCGGTCACATGGCCTCCTCAGACCCCGTGTCTCCAGCCCGGCCTCCCCTTGAAGCAGGCCGCCCCCCTGCAATCCACATAAGTGTGTCTCCATTCAGCAGTCTTCCTGTGCCTTATCTGCACGCCCCTGGGCCATCCATCCCACCCCCCTGTATCAAAGACGGTTCGCGCCGGTGGATGCGCGCTGGCATGGGGGGGCTGTGACGGGCGCAAACGTCCAAGGTGCCAAACTACATGTACACTTCAAAAGGTGTCCCATGCCAAGGGGGCATTGTTCACATGGTCTCCTCAGACCCCGTGTCTCCATGCAGGCCTCCCCTTCAAGCAGGCCGCCCTCCTAATACCACAACATACATACGTCATTCATTCACAAACACACCCCAGTTTCTAATACTTTAAAAACCACTCGATATGTCTCATGAGAACATCTTTGTGCTTTGCAAGTCAACTCCTGAACGTGCTACCTGGGAACCACTGAGATCTATGCTAATCTGCTCATCGTCGTGCTATCCATGAACTTCTGTGACCGCTTCGAGCATACCCATCAGTGCGCTACCTGTGGCCATCCACCTATTCACCCGCAACATACTGCTCTACTTGCTGAATCCAGCTGTTTGTTGGTCAAGGTAAGGCCATGTATCCTGGTCATATTTCGCAGATTTTTAAATTTCTATCTATTTGCGAGTAGAGTACCCAATAGTGCTATGTTCATTGGTCTCATTGCTATTGACTTGAATTTCCATTGCTATGCTATCAATAGATCTATTTATTTTCATCTGTGTCAATTGTCTTCGAATTGCATCCTTCGGGGGTCCAGTCTATGATGTAAGCATGTTTCCTTCTCGTGCAATACAGAACATCCAAGGGATGAGTCACATGTTCACTTTTTAGTAACATCATTTATACATTTCTGCAACTTATGCAAATACTAAGCTGCACATAATGAACCGGTGTAGTTCCTGAGACCAAAACAAACCTTGCATTGATCATTGTATGATTCATTTACTTTTGTATCAAATCTTTATTCTTGAAGATTGTATAATAATGTCGATATTTACTTTTCAGATTTATCAACAATGCCTGCCTGTTCGATTAGCGGTTGCCCTTCGAAGACCCATGCGAAATCTGAAGGCACTACAATGCATGTATTCCAGAAAACTGTTGATCGAATAAGAGAATGGGTCAGACATTGCGGATATCCACTGGATGAGCTGGAAAGTAGAGTCCAACAAGTTTTACAGGACAAGAGGGGTGATCGATACCGAATCTGCAGCCGGCACTTTTCCTTGGACATGTACACAACATCTTGGGTAACAAAGAAGAATAAACGGCGAACGACACGGAAATTGCTTGAAAACGCTATTCCCACTCTATTCGTCCATATTCCGCCACTGGTGAGTCAAGTGTCCGGATTTAGCTTTAGGCCTTGCGGTAGTGTGTAGGTATCCGAACGGATTAATTGATATTGTAGGTATTCTATCCCTTGTAATAATTTTGATATTGATATGATTGTATAGTTTTTTGAATAATGACATTTACCAATATATTCTTTTTCGATTTCATAACCCACAAACGCAATGTATATATATGGGAACAGGGAACTGTCCTGTATTGAGCATTTTACAGGTATTCTGTCGCCTTACATGGCTATTTTTAATATTGGCATTTCATTATCAATCATTAATTTACCTTTACAACTTCGTGACTATCCCTTGAATCTGAAGCAAGAACATTCTACATCCTTGACGTGGTCTCAGTTAGCAACCACTTCTAGCGCGTATCAAGCAATCTTACTAGGCTAATCCGCTACAGACCTGTTTTATGCATATCAAGTAATATTTTTATTTTATCGTGTAATCATTTTACCGAATGTTTGGTTAGTGATTTCCAATTGATATACACCTTAGTTATCGTCCACTGGTGTTTGTTTTCGGTTATAATTAGTGTTATCCATACTAATGCAAGTACTGTCTTTCAGGGAGATGCTGAAGCGTTCGCCACATCTACAACATTTCTCGATGTTCTTCAACAGCAGGAGGTATGGATACTGAAAGCTCCATCGAGCGTCATCATCAGAGCTGGAATTCTTGTCGTTTGATTGTTCTACACAATGTTTCATTTGTAGTTAGCCATTGATATGTACCTGTGCTGTCGACCCCAGGTGTGTGTTATGTTTTCACTATTGTAATCCTCCCTAATACAAGTACTATGTTTCAGGCAGTTGATGGAGCGTCAACCCCTGCACTTGATGCAGAGCCTGACATTCAAGTAATTCCAGGGGAAGTGGAAGCGGGACCATGCCTATACGAATCGGCACAACAGCTTTCGGAAGTGCACTCTACATTTGCAACATCCATAGATATTCTTCAGCAGCACGAGGTATGGATAATGACAGCTCCATCATGCGTGATCATATAACGTGATTCCATTTGCTATACTTTCTTCCCTATTAACGCAAGTGCTGTGTTTCAGGGAGACGACGAAGCTTCCACTACAATCACAACATCCAATTTAGATGATGCAGATGTAAATAAATCGGAGAAATAAGTCAATGAAATGTGATCATATTTAGATTTTCCTTGATTCTTTTGGACAATGCATCATTTGCGGTTATCTCTTTATATGTACCTGTGCGTTCGACCCCAAGTGTGTGTTATGTTTCCAATATTGAAAACCATACTAATCCAAGTACTGTGTTTCAGGGAGACGACGGAGCTTCCACCACAATCACAACATCTCATTTAGATGATGCAGATGTAAAGGAATCGTTGAAATAAGTCGATGAAATGTGATCATATTTGGATTTTCCTTGATTCTTTTGGACAATGTATCATTTGTAGATATCTCTTTATATTTACCGGTGCCGTCGACTCCAAGTGTGTGTTGTGTTTCCAATATTGAAAAGCATACTAATGCAAGTATTGTGTTTCAGGGAGATGTGGATGCCTCCTCTCCAATACAACCATTCATGGCAGTCCATGCAGAGCCAGAGGTATGGATACTGACAGTTCCATCGAAATAGATCATCACTGGTCGAATACTTGTCCTTTGAGTGTTGCACACAATGTTTAAATTGTGTTTGGCTATTGAGATGTACCTGTGTGTTCGTCCTCACGTGTGTTTTATGCTAACAATATTTTGATACATAGTAATGAAAGTACTATGTTTCAGGGAGACGATGGAGCCTCATTCCGTGCTGTCTATGCGGATACAGAAAATATAGTCGTTGCAGCGCAAGAGGAAGGGAGGACATGCGGAAACGAATCGGAGCTACAGCGTGCAGATGTTGAAGGTCGAGTCAAAAAAGTTGCAAAGAAAAAAAAACAAAAAAAGGTTAGTTACAAACAGTTCATAACTTTAAAAAAATGTTTGTGCTGGGGACTATTTTATGTTTTTTCCAGTCAATTCTGCTACACTCCATCTTGTGTTTAAACTGAACATCCCTTTTCCAATCTCTCCTCCAGTTACCCGTGGGTGTCAGAACTATACACACACAGACAGTGAAGCGAATGAGAGATGTGGCTTGCCAGACCGTGTACACTATGGAGAAACTATTAATTGAGGCGAGGCGTGTTCAGGCTCAAGATGCTCATGTCCAATGGCCAGAACATGAATTAA
This sequence comes from Ambystoma mexicanum, assembly GCF_040938575.1. Taxonomy (NCBI): domain Eukaryota; kingdom Metazoa; phylum Chordata; class Amphibia; order Caudata; family Ambystomatidae; genus Ambystoma; species Ambystoma mexicanum. The sequence continues at coordinate 1,135,255,291 of NC_090922.1, forward strand.
CTGTGTTTGGAGACTACAGCAAAGTTGCATTGGACCATAGCTACAGTGCGACCGCACCACCACAAGAAGATGTTATTGAATGTATTGAAGATAGCTTTGAAGTAGTTGCAGATCAATTTACACAATCTACACCCGCCAAAAATTTGCCACCAAAAAACCTGTCGACATTGTTGTGTTCTCCCATCAATGTTGAAGTAATAGATGTCGAAATGACAGAGAATGAACCAGCTGCAGCATCCATAGACGCATCAGAACTTGATATCAGCGATATTACTTTCCAATGTGTTGAAATCTCCACAACGTCACAGGCCGAAACAACGTTGATGCAGGATGACAGTCTAATGAAAGAGAGCAAATACATTGTATTCGACAGTTGTTTGATGGAAATTATAAGTATGCTGAAATGTGTGCATTCCATTAGAGGGAAAGTATGTGGGAAGCCATTGATTAATGTGACTCGTCAAATAAAAGGCAGTAACGTCAAAATTAATGCCGCCTGTAGTTTAAATCATAGGTTCTCATGGTCTGCACAACCGATGCTGGGGAAAATGCCAGCAGGCAACCTACTGTGTGCAGCTGCATCACTTTTTAGTGGCTCCAGTTTAGAAAGTTAGAGGCTTTCTTTCAGTTTGTGGGACTCCATTTCATTTCTAAAGCGCTGTACTGCATATACCAACGTGATTATCTGTTTCCGGCCATTAGTGATGCTTGGAAAATTGAACAATTGTCTCTAGCAAGTACATTCGAAGGCAAACGATTCAGGCTAGCCGGCGATGGACAGTGCAACAGCCCTGGATTTTCTGCCAAGTACTGCACCTACCACTTTCAGGACATGGATAGTAAGAAAATTGTGAGTTTGGTGGTCGTGCAGGTAACACAATGTACATCGTCAGTGGCCATGGAGAAACTAGGATTTATAAAATCAGTGGAATATCTACAATCAAGGGGAATGCACATCGACCTCATAACCACGGATAGACACGTTTCAATTGCCAATACAATGAGAGAGCAGTTCCCACATATTAAACATCAATTTGACGTATGGCATCTTGCTAAATCAATCAATAAGAAAATCTCGGCTGCAGGGAAACAAAAAAGGTTTTGAAAGTATTTTGCAGTGGTCACATTCTATCACCAACCATCTTTGGTGGAGCTCAAAAACTTGTGAGGGATCAGTGGAAATACTACTTGGCGGTCACTGATGCACCAAAATGGCGGTCACTGATGCACCACTGTACCAACGTTCACCGCTGGACAGCAAATGAACATTTCCACCAATGTGAACATGGCCCTTTGTCCCCAGAGGAGGCGCGGAAGAAGAAGTGGTTGATTCCATCTTTACCGACACACAAAGCCATTGAGAAGATTGTTTTCGACAAAACTCTATCAAGAGATTTGAGAGGACTGACAGAATACTGTCACACAGGAGATTTGGAGGTGTTCCACAATATGTGCCTAAAGTACAGGCCAAAGCGCTTGCATTTTAGCTTTCGGGGCATGAAACATCGCACTCTACTAGCTGTCTTGGCCCATAACAGCAATGTCGGACGTGAACAATCTAGGACTAGCGGTAAAGTAAGGATGCCTCACTACACTAAGGTGTTTTCAAAACGAAGTAAGCAATGGGTGATCAAACCAGTCTATGATGAAATGCAGTTTGACTTTGTGAAAGGCCTTATTGTTGCTGTGTTAGAGAAGCACAGATATGGAATTTTGGACGTTTCTGTGCAGAGCAGTGATCCATTGCCACTGAACATTGCGACTGTGCCATGCCCACCCGAAACACAGCTGATTGTGAAGTACAAATCCTGGTTTAAATAATTGCAATACGATTGTCTTTTTGTAAATAAATGTTATTGTACAGTGTACCTGTAAACCTAACCCCTACCTTCACCATCATGGGTGGTGAACAAGCTGGGTGTCATCTTTGAATTCTCTCTATTCACCTCACATATGTGTATGTATATATTTTTCTCATGTCTCATCTCATGTAAATGTAAATGCTGCGCACTGTTAACGGAGGGGAGGCTTGCGTATTGCAAATAATAAAACAAACAAACAATAAATCTCACTTTTAACTCAACTCCTGTGGTACTTTATACATTCCCTGACCTTCCGCAAAAAATTAAATGTCTCAATTTGGGCTGCAAAGCTTGCAGACAACGGGGACAAAATTGGGGTACTTAGAACGCGCCAGCAAAGCGGGCCGTGGCATTTGGGAGAGAAGCCAGTTCGTTTTTGCACATTGAGGCGCACTACATAGACGGATTCTAAACTTCAAGTTCTCACAGATGCCTATACTACGTGATGTTGCAAATAAAGAATGCGAAGGACAGCGCCCAGATGAGGCCCACAAGTCGCACTAGAAGTATAAGGGTCTATTGTTTTTTGACCTTGAGACAGGGACCATGCAGAAAGAACTACATTTGAAGGGAGTGCACAATAACGTAAGAGACGATAAGGCAGAAAATTCAGAAACTAGACCGAGTTTCATTTTAGTTCAGTATACGAAAAATCGTTGTCAAGAACACGGTCCATTTTACAGACTGCATTACGAAGAGACACAATGGAAATTTCAAATATAATGTAAGTAAATCTTTACACGCTTTTATACCGGAATGAAGATTTAATGAATGGATGCATGAATAAATGAATGAATGAAGAGCTAGGAAAAGCAAGTAAAACGTGTTCGTAGTGGGCACATGTCTGTCTGCCCTTGTTCCCCACCTGCCTCGTCACGCCTAGAAACTCTTGAGTATAGGCGCATTACAAATGCCATATCATATATCATATCATTCCTCACGCATGTAGACTAACTGTCGTTTATCATTGTGTGTTTGCCTCAATTTATCTCGTTACTTTCCGCATTGATTTTAGAGAAGAACATACTCCATAGAACTATCCTTGCAAGCAAATAGTTTCTGATCGGCCGTAATAAATAAAATTAGTAATATTAATGAAGTTTGGCTAGCGAGACTAATTATAATTTTTGTTGTTTATATAACAGGTATTTGATCCCATTCTGCCACTGCCATCTGTTTGAGACACCGGCGGATGGATTCTTCAGCAGACACCTGCAGCTTCGTGTCAACAACTGGAGCACGATCACCATATTATGGGACGATCGCCAAGGGCCCACATGCCCTTACGCTGTACTAGTGGCTAGAAGCAACATATCAACCTTTAGGCTGGACTAGTGCCTAGTTGATGGAACAGCCTTGCGGTTCACCGTGCTTCCAAAGTGATTCTTTTTACGAAAATGAACACCGTGTGTACCATAAAGGAACAACGCGTGACTCAAGATGAAACGGAACAGTTATTGCGGATACAGATAAAAGAAAATAAATGGCTTTCGGAGTTCATATGGCAATGGCTGAATATTCTCTAGACATTGAATGTCAAATAAATGTACTTTACCAAATGTACCGTGTTGCTGTTTCATTTTAAAGTACAGTTTCATATTCCGAATTGTGGCGCGCTGTGTTGTGAGTTGATCTGTGTTGGTTTCCGGGTTCTGTGTAGAGTCGCGCAGAAGACGACTGGGCGCGTTTGCCTACGCAGCACAGTAACGTCACAGAGCGAGGCGGGGCATATAAATGTTTTGATAATGTCAGGCTCAGGGGCGGGGGAATTGATTTAGTGCCGCAAAAGCAGGTCAGCCAGGGCGATGGAGGAAAAGATAGGATTATCAGAAAATGGCGGCTCCCTGGTGCTTGTTTTCGCGTGGTAAGGTCCATAGGAAAGTTATCTGAAATCGAGCCACTTAGACTTAAAAAAACATGGCCGACCCGTAGGGACGATAACATTTTTTACTAGACCATGCCTTTAAGGATTGTGCAAAGTAGAACTTGACTTGATCACTTTTTGAACCAATGTAGATTTCTCAGTTCTTTTTCTTTCCTGCACGGTTTGTTCCCCACTTTCTCACCAGCTTTAAAACATACTGAAAGACATTGAAACATATTGAGGGAGAGTTCCCTGTGCTTGTTTATCAATTACTTGGCAAAAGTTATGTGTTATTGCAAGAGATGTGAGAGCGTGTATTGCATAGCATAGGATATTCTTGGTCCTTTCCTCTAATATGTCTCATGCTCTAACATGCTATTTTATGGAAAAGCTAATCTGATACGCCGCTGGGGATGATGCTGGGAAGGTGTGCACCTCTGGGGAATCAGCACTCTGCGACCTTACAGCCTGAAGCTGCAGGTTAGAGTCGAACAGCATATGGCCCACAGTCCGCCCAGTGTACATGTTGGTGCCTGCTAACGGGATCCTCATCGCCAAGTGAAGCAGGGGACAGGAGACCTCATGATACTTTGGAGTCTTTATTGTAAGTTAGTTACTGAAAATGCTCGTAGCCTGGCAGTGGCCATCCCAGCACTTTCAACAATCTCTCTCGATCCTCTATCCATTCCAGAATTCATGCCTGTGCCAGCTTCCATAAAACACTCACACACACAAGCCCACTATAGTTTGTATTTGTGCAACTTAACCATAACATCCCTTTAACAATGTTTTTTCTGTGAATTTCATAGGCTTTTATGTTTCATGATGTTACATCACTGTATATAAGTTATTAACACATGTCCTTTTAACAGACGTGCATTCATAATGTCGAAAAAATGATATCGAATTGCAAAAATGTCTAAACAATAATGTGGAAAAAAAAATGTTGAATTTTTTATTTTTCAATGTACATGTTTGGTTTGGGTTCCGGGGGTAAATAAAAGGGGTAAAAAAGGGGGGGTTGGGCGGGGAACCCACCCACCCATTTCGAACAAAAAACAACAACAACAAAATAAAATTGACATTTTTTTTCTTTGACTTTTTGTTTTAGACATGACTTTCAATATTATTTCATTCCACTTTATGACTATAAACCCTTTTAACATATATGAAAGAAATGAAATGTAAACCTCCTTTAACAAACATATTTTTTGCAACACATACTGATGTGTGTCTTTATCAGCAGCACATGCTGGGGATGTAAGTCATGGTTGAATTGCCTAAAGCAAGAGGCTCGACCATGACCCCAGCCCCACCAAACCAACACTGTTATCCACTGCACCTACCCTGCATCCTAGTTCAGTGTCCACTATACCCTCATAATTTGACAAATGGCCAGTGCTCATGGCTTGCATGGCCAGTCTCCATAACCCATGGGGCATGGGCTTCAGTCACGCTGCATTCCCCAATAGGCAAATCAGAGTACACTTGTGTGCTTGCTGAGGACCTGACCCACTGCCCAGGCAGGAAAGTTATACAACTATTTTGTGTGCTTACTTTTTGACACTTTCAAAAAAGTAAAACACAGGACCGATTTGCAAAAAGAAGCTTGAGTTTCGGCCATGCAGCATGCCCCAATAAGTACATCAGAGTAGGCCTTCGTCCTTTCTGAGGGCCAGGTCCACTGTTCATGTCCAAAGTGATAGCACTATTTTTTGTACTAACATTTGGACACTTTGGAAAAATACAACACAAGACAGATTTTCAAAAGCATGCTTTCATGTCCTTGCTGATGCTCCGTGCACGGGTGTGTTGTAATCCAGTACAGCACTTCAGGCTGTAGCCACAAACAGAATATTTGTACCCATTCAAACCTAGGTCTTTGGCATTTCTGCATGACCCAATAAGCAAACTAGAGTACATACTTGTCCTTACTCAGGGTCAGGCCCATTGCACAAGCATAAAAGTTATATCGCAATTTTTCATGCTTGGGTTTTGACACTTTTGAAAAAATAAAACACAAGACAGATTTGCAAAACCATGCTTTGTGGTCCTTGCTGATGCTCCTAGTGAATGTTTGCTTCAATCCTGTCCAACACTTTGGTCTGTAGCCAGGAGCAGAATTATTTGCCCATTCAAACCCAGCCTGATTTCCAAAAACATTTCCACATAGCCAGTTCCTGGTGGCCATGCCCACTTTAACCCCATTGCCGGTCCCTCGTGATCATGGCCGGTAGCCAGATTGTCCATGCCATGGCCTCTTGGTCCCAAATGCATGCTTTTGTAAATTTGGTGTATATCTGTCCAAACAAATTAGTGATATATGGCTGCGGTCCGCAGACTCACATCCCTGTTCAGTCCGCAGACAGGCCTCCGATTGGTCCAGGGGCCCACGGATAGAAGGTCAAAAGCGTGAGGTGCATTATATTTTTGGACATGCTCGCCATGTTGGATCCGCGGAAAGCTGCCGGTGTCCGCGGACAGGGTCCTGGGGAAAAAGTCTGGAAAACACATTTTGGGTTATTTGATGGCAGAAGGAGCCTCTGGAAAGCATGGGGGAGTGGATTAGGGATGATATGGGGCTGTTTTTCTAGGTGAAAAAAGTGGGCGCAGGAGCCGCCTGTTCTGCGGTAGTCCACGGACAGCGCCATGAATGAGCATCTTGGAAAACAGCTTTGAGGTTATTTGATGGCTGAAGGAGGGCATAGAAAGGGCAGGGGAATAGAATGAAGATGACATAGAGCTGTTATTTAGATGAAAATAGGGTTTGCAGATGCCGCTGAGTCTGCGGTCAATTAATGTGTCCGTGGACAACAAATCAATGGCTGGGGGTTCAAGGCGAGTTTTGTTATTTGGAGGTGTATTGTATGTACTTGATATATATTTTAATTATATTGAGGTGGTTGGGCCAGTGGCCAGATTCTTGGTGCCATGTCGACAGGCCATGGCCTCAAGAATCTGGCCACAACCATTATAGTAATATGTGTATAGTAATGATAGGTTTTGCAGGTGTGTTGCATGTACTTGATACATGTTTTCATTATATTGTTGTGGTCAGTGGCTAGATTCTTTGGGGCATGGCCGTATGCCATGACTTTGAGAATCTGGACACTGGCCACAACCATTATAGTAATATGTGTACAGAAATTATAGGTACTGTAGGGTAGAAATGTACTGTAGAGTCAAATGTATGTGGTATTTATGATTGTAGTAAAATTGAGGATAGTGGTTATGGAATATGTATTTGTTTACACTTGGTACGGTTACTTAGCTGTATAAAGTAATCCAATTGGAATCAGTGGTTCGTTTCCTGTGATAAAAGTGCAGTATAATTTGTTAAGCAGGCTAGTTGAAAAGTTTTCATAGCATAACATTTTACATATACATTTACTTTTTCGGACCCTCATAAACAGTACATTCGATTTACTATGTTTGGTATAACAGTAGTGTGTGGTACACTGTTGTTGTATTACCTTCAATAATCAGTGGGTGATTGAGAAATAAAATTCATAGAGGATTAAAAAATCAACTACTACAATGATGTCAGTGTAAGTATAATAGTATAAAGGGAATGTTTAAAGCAGTTAGTTACCTGTTGGTATATTCTAACTACATTAGACGTTAGAAGACGTTTTGTAGTAATAAGAAATGTGATGGCGTGCATTGCAGTGATGGGTATTTTTTAAGTAGTTAAACCCTTGTTGGCGTATTCTGAGTATCTTGACTTTTAAAAGTACTATTGACGTATTATTAATGTAGTTAGATACCTGTTCGCGTAGTCTAATTGTTAATTGTGCTACAGTTTAGTGACTACATTTGAAATGAAGGAATATTACATAGGCATTTGTTAGATTTGCTGGTGATCTATGTTTTTGAGTAACAGAGGTGTTATTACATTCAAACCAACCACTTCCTTTTTTGACATATGCAGTATAGTGCCCTGAAGTGTTTGTGTCATCAGTGTGGTATATTATGTCTACTGTTGTGAAGGTTTTCTTGCCAAGAGATCCTTCACTGTGTGTGAAGCTCATAAGCTTCCAGTTATTTTTGGTACCATTTGCATTGTACCTAAGAAGCATTAGTATTACATACTGGCTATCTCAGTTGATTTTCATACTGCAACGATAGTCTGAATTGCAAAAATGGCATAATATGCCACAATTTGCATTCTGCAGATGCTGGTGAAATGGAATGGATTCATAATTTGGTATGGAAACATATACCAATCATTCATTACGGATGTGCTCTTTTCAAACATGGTTGCATTGAGTGCATGTATGTTTCCACGTGTATAGGCATATTTTTGGATTACAGTACTTGTAGTAAGTAGATTAGAAAGGATCTTCTTGTGTTTTTATGGCCCATTTTACCATTCCTGCAAATAGTCCAATTCTTGCCTTATACTTGAGACACTGTGGGGCCGAATCATGGAACAAATGGGCGCTGAAAAATGTGGCGCAAGCTGTCGCAACCGTGAAAAAGCAAGCGCATGCGCACGCGTGCAATTCATGGAAGGCCCTGCGCGTGTTTACCCAGGGATGTGCGCCAAATCCGCGGGTGGCGCACACCGGCACACACGTCAATGCAACATCCCAAACGTCGTGTGCGGACACGCACAGCTAAAGCGCACAACGTGTAGTGCACACACCAAAAGGAGGCGGAACACAGGGCGGAACACTCGGAATGGGAACAACACGTGAAAATGAGGGCATAACTGGGGAAGTACTGCTGGGAAATACATGGAACGCCTACACGCAAGCGAACTACACATATTCTTGGTATCGAATACGGAAAAACCGTGCACACCAAAAGACGGGCACAGGCGTCAGCATGTCCACCACACGAAGGCAGGTGGAAGCGTCCCTGCGCAGTATAAAAGTGCATGCAAACAACAAACACGTATATACAGCTGCGATGAATGCCCCATTTGTCGCAGCACTGATCGTGGGACACCGCAGGAGGAGGCAAATAGCCAGGCCCACATTTTTTTGCCCCAGACCAGCCTTTTTCGGATGCCTGAAGACCAGGCCTATGGCGGGTATAGGTTTCCACCTCGTATCATCCTAGACCTGGTCAGGGAGTGGGAAGATGACCTTACATCACCCACCCTGTGCTCCCAAGCATTGAGCCCCTTGGAGAAGGTGCTGAATGTCCTGCATTTTTTGAACGCTGGGTCATTTCAGCGGACAACTGCCATAGTTGGGGGTGTCTCACAGGCCACACAGTCACGCTGCCTACACCAGGTGTTGGCAATAATGACTGCGCGCCCCTCAGTCCGCAGGCACATATACATGCCCAGAACCGCCGCAGAAAGGCAGGCCGTGTTCCAGGACATTTACAAGGTGGCACACTTCCCCAAAGTGCTTGGTGCCATAGATTGCACCCATGTGGCCCTACGTCCACCTAGGGCCACTGAGCACATCTATCGAAACAGCAAGCACTGGCATTCCATCAACGTGCAGGGTGTATGCGATGCCAAGGTAATCATCACCTCTGTCTATGCAAACTACCCTTTGTCTACCCATGACAGTTTCATATACAGAATGTCCGCCCTGAGCCGGGCCCTGGAAGCTGGAAAGCATGGTGACACATGGCTCCTAGGTGAGTACAAATGCCGGTGCACATGCATGCATGTCACACACAGACAAATACACAAACCCAACTAATCATAACCATTATCACCTCCCCCGGGGACAGTGCCTACCCTCTGAGCAACCACATGATGACACCAATACAGACCCCACCACACCACCCCAGGTAAGATACAACGCTGCCCATATTGATATGATATGATATGATATGATATGGCATTTGTAACGTGCCTATACACAAGTGTTTCAAGGTGCAACCAGAGGCATAGTGGAGCGCACATTCAGAGTGCTCAAGTCACGCTTCCGCTCCCTTGACCGTTCTGGCGGGCAGCTACTATATGCACCCCCAGTAGTGTGCAGGATCATTGTGGCAGCATGTGTCCTGTACAATGTTGCAACATGGCGGGACGTACCGGTTGATGTGGTGGTGCCCCCACATTACCAACCACAGGCACAGGCGCTGCCCATGGGAGGGGAAAGGGCACGTGGTGAGGCAGCCCGGACCCAGCTTGTGGCCACATATTTCACTTAAACTCCCACCGCTAGGGAGTGCACACAGGCCTGGCACATACCAGTTGACAATCGATAATGACAAAGAGACAGTCACCTGTTACAACCTTACCCCCCTGAGAATGTTGCCACGGAAGTGCTACATTGTGTGCATCCCTAGCTACTTAAACATAACCAATCCTGTGTGACCAAAGGAACACATGCAAAACAGGCCATGACAATCACTGGTATGTCACCCAAACCCTCCCGACCCACATCACGCTTGTCAGCCACACCATGACATGGCATGCAACAGCAAAAGCCCAACACATGACCAATTAGACACGATGTGACATGTGATGAATGGAAAGAGGGCCGAGACAATCACACCTGACCTGGACTCAGATGAAATGACTGACCAACCACCTCCCACACATACAAAGTCATACACAAATGCATGCCACCAGTGGTACCATCAACAAAACACTGAATGCCTGTTGTCATGCACATTGGCCAAGCCAAATTTGCTAATCCATAATCCGTGTGCTGTGTATATCTCCTGCAACACACTGCTCAGCACACAGCACAGTGAGCAGCTATTGTGTTGGATATACACCTTGAGCATCATATAAAAAGGACAAGCTACATAAATAACTTACTGACACATGTACACGATCCCCAAATGGTAAGTGATCATGCGCTGGAGGGACACAGCATGCCAGAGAAGGCAATCTGTGTGCATGTGTGGGCATGGAAGGGTGGTTGTATGTGTGGTGGAACATTGTGTAAGTGTGTGTGTCAGTAGGCACATGCACTCAGAACATGCATGTGAAATCAAGTGACCCTCAGTGTCCTGTACACATCACATGTGAACATTGCCCATGTGTACACCCCAGCATGTCAAAGAACAAGAATCCCCTGACACCTGAAAAGTAAACACAACACAGGAACAGCCATTGACCAGCAGAACACATCATGCACATAGTACCCCACAATTAGAATGTCAGAGAGTGCCCAAACACTGTAGCCCAAGCGAACTGTCCCACAACAAAAGGCCCTCCCTCATTGACACATCACCATGACCTTCTGAAGAACTGTGTTTGGGATCCGCTGCCTTCTTCCTTCTAGTCTACCTGGCTTCAGAATCCCCCTACTCCTTGGTTTCCATGTTCTACCTTGCAGGTAAATAGGGTCCAGCCCCCTCATAGGCCACCTTGACTGGTAAAAATACAAAATCGCAGAGCAAAGCCTGTATTGTACGAAGTAAAATCCATTCCCATCGCCCTGTGTGAACAATTGAAAAATTACTTAAGAAAAATTGAACATAAGAAAAGAATAATAGAACGAGTAGAGTCATCGGAGTGGGTATCTCCCGTGGTGGTAGTGGCAAAGTCAAATGGAAAACTAAGGCAGAGTATTGCTTTAAGATCACTCAATAGATGATTAATACAGACCACTACCCCCTTCCGAATATAATCAGAACTCTGTCTCTGCTGGGTGGTGCACGCATATTTTCAAGGAGCCAAACCCCCAAACCAGGGAAGAAGCCTGTAGCCACAAAAAAAACCTAGAAGAGTCTCCAGTAGATGAATAGAAATCGCTGAAAACAACCAGGTACAAGTCCAAGCAGAATGATAGAAGTACAACCCAGGTAGCACATTTCAACAATGGTCCAACAGGATGAGTAGCATTTTCATTACACAATAATCAATGAGGATGCAACAACTTATGGGTAGTGTCACAGCTCCGGTCTCCAGGCGAAGGAGTGGCATGAACCAACCACCCTCACCACGGTCTGGGCACCTGCAAGGTAAAACTTACACAGGCCTCCGAGACCCCGACCGGGAAAGAGGTTAGGGATCCGTTCTTTGGATAGTCATCGGTATTCAGGATAACCTGAAAGAGGGTCAGGAGAGGGGCGGTAGATGGGGAAGGGAAAGTAGGCCAAAGACAAAATACAACTATTGACAATAACACATACTCAGTCAGAGAAACCATGTCCTTCATGCACATTGTACAAAATGGGTCAAATGCAAGCCAAAGAGAGACTTATCTCTGGGGTGAGTGCTGGCCTCCTGCCTGCGCACTCTCAGGTCGGGTACCAGGAGCAGTTCAATGCTACAAAGAGAGTGTGAGTTACTATTCTGAGTTTGTTTTCACCACACACACAACACCATTCATGCCTCAAACTTAGTGACTCCTCCCCAAAGAAACACTCTTGTCTGCTGCTTTGTTCGTATACTTTTGCTTGCCCCCATGATGGGTCATACACTGTCAATGCAGTAAGGCAGCCGCATCTGGTCCTGTGGTAAATGGGAGAGCAATGTGTCAAGGATCACACATGATACAATGGTCCTTGGATGAGCTGCTAGACGCATGTGGCGAGGTGCGACTTCAGTCCAAGTCGTGTTCTGGCAGCCACGCATTTCCATAGGTAGCGCATGTGGCAATTTGCATATGCAAATGATAAGCACTGCACTCAACTCTGTGCGTTGCTGGGTGCCCCCCATGCGCTGAATTCGTGTCTGGCTAGGAACACTACTGCTCTAATAGCTTAGCTTCTATGCAGCAGGGGGACTCGAGGATATAGGTGATGCCCCCTGTGTGTGCCCCTTACAACTTTGAAAGCTAATTGCCATTTGGTCCTCAACGCGGCTTAGCTGTACTGTGTGCATCTTCCCCAATGCCTGGCCAAGCTCCCCAGCACTGGCACTACTTAGCATGCATGTGTGAGGGGCATGGAGGAAGGTCGTCTGTGGTGTGACCCCTCGTGCTGGTCAACTTGCTTGGAGCTCTTGGAAACACATCTGCTTCTGTCGGATATCTGAGCAGAAGCCCTGTGCTTCTGCTTGTGCACGCATGCACACGTGTGCATCACCCAAAGTGGCCATGTTTTTGTAATTCTTGGCCCTGTGTCTGCTGGGAAAGGCAGTCTGGAGGCTCAATTTCCTGCAGAAAGGGCATAAAAGCTTTTAATAAGGCTGGAAATGTTCCTGTGTGTGTGTGTGTCTTCATGCTGGTTGTCACTGGGCCATGTCTGAGACCTACATCCAACCTCCTCTCACCATCAGTGTGACTTTGACAGCCAAAGGGTGCAGGCTACTGTCTACAGCATGAAGTGCATCAAGCACATATACAGGCAAGAAAAGAACATACATCAACATCAATAAATGGACATATCAATAATCTACTCACCAAAATTGATTGCATACATGCTGTGGAGAAAGCATACAAAATCACCACTAGGGGTGTTAACACAAGTAGAACAGCAGCAGACAACCCACAGATATAATGAAAGTCCAATTCCCTTGTGTAAATGGTTGCAACACCGAACCATCCCTGTGAGCCCATGGATAGGGGAAGCAGGAGTGACATATGTGAGTCAGGACCCCAAGCTGCAACCACATACACGAGACAAGCTTGAAGGGCCCAGCTGGAACAGATAGTGGATGCTTTCAAAAACCACAAAGCACAACACAATCACATAAATGCACAATAGACATGCAATGTTAAACTATATTAACTAATTAAACTAACTATATAAAAATCAAAAATTGCCACACACGACCGAGGGGGGCACACAGGATGGGGGAAGTACAGGGTACACCTCAATACCCACATGCGATGATGTTGAGATAAAAAAAAAAACTCCATGGGCTCAACGCCTGCACGGCCCAACCTGTGTGGGAGATAAGTTGTCGTCCTCCTCACCCTCTGACTCAAAAGGTGGACGTGACACAGTACCCTAATCACACCTATGTGCAGCTTGCCCCTTGTCGGCAGCAAGTCTGCGGGACCGGTGAGCCTGGTTCTGTGCGACGATGACACGTAGGTCAGCATGCAGAACCTTGCGTGATATGCGTGCTTCCTCTTGCAAGGTAGCATGTTCTTCCTGCATGGCCTGGCATGACATCTGGAAAACCTCCCGGCAAGCAAATAGCTCAGCCAAGATGGTATTCTCAAGCTGTTCCAACCTCCCCTTTGTCCGCTGCCTCTGGGACATCAAGAGCACACCCAGAGTAGATCGGAGGGATTTATGGTCATCCCTCAGGGCCTCCCTGTGTGCCTCTGCGTGAGCAGCAATTGCTTGATGCAGAGACACCATTTCAGCCAAGCGTGCCCTGTCTGAGGCCGCCATACCCAGCCTGAGCGAGCGGGCCGTGGACTGTGCCGCCCGCTGCTGGAGATCCACCTGCCTGGCAGTGGGGAGCACGGATTGGGCCACACGTTCCCTGCTCTGAGCGATATTATCAATAGCTACCCCCTAGTGTTCGGAATTGGCAACCATGGCTTGCTCCCACTCAGTATACCTCAGTGGCGCACAGCATTGCTGGGCTTGACACCCACGGGGCCCAAGGACTACATTCCTCCATTGACGTGATGCCCCAAACACATCAGCAACTGGTGTGGAGTGTGATCATGCGTCCTGATCCACCACAGGTGGACGTCCCACCACCGTCTGGCCCTTCAGTGCAGGTGTCACGGACAGAGGATCGCCCACATCAGAATCACTCACCGTTGATGAATGGACATGACGCGCATCCAACTCGACATTGTCGTCAGAGTGATCATCCGGGCTAGACTCATTGCCAGCCCTAGACACGATGGTCTGGAGCACAAGTGGGTTCTCGTGGCCTAGCACCCCACGACCCCCACTTGTGCTGGGTTGCTGGTGTGATAGCAACCCTGTGTCTGGTATTACATCAACACGCTCTGCCTCCCTTGTGTCATCATCTGAAAAGTGGAAAAAACAAACATAAGTTTTCATGTCAAAAGCACATAACCCACACACACATAGACATCACATCGATAGCCAACACATGAAGCAGACATGTCACACAAATGTGAGAACCAGGCATGCATCCAGTGGCATTGATATGCAAACACATCCCAAAAGCAGAAATGGATGTGTCTAAATAGCAAAGCCTACACAAGTACAAAATGTAGTATATCACCTCCATCAGACACCACCTCGGTCAGGCACATGTCACAGGCAGAAAAGACAGATGGCAACAAAGAGATGGCACATACAATAAGCATGTCTGAACTGCAAATTGACCACAGCTGCAAGTGGATCCAAATACACAATGACACACGTAATATGCAAGTACACATGCATCATTAAACCATCATCACCAATATAGTTTCATCCATCTGCAGCTCGGCCCGTACCGGGTGTCATGGGCCATGTAGATATAGTGAATGTCCCGAGAAAAGCAAGGGCATGCAACCAGGCATGAGGGACCATAACGGCCAGTACGGTCCGAGCTGCAGGCCATGAAGCCTCCTGAACACCCCTCAGGGCCTGATTGAGCACATTGTGCTATGAATTTGCCCTCTTCCATTATTGCGTGTGTAAATTCTACACAGCCAGACCCCACCATATCAACTAAGTTGGCCTGGATGTACACATACTGCAAAACAGTGCACCTTAAGGATTATGCCAGTTGAACATAATGTGCGCAATGCTGAAATCTCACCAGCATTAATATCAATCAACTACATATCAGTCAGTCAACAAAAAAGCTGCGGAAGACACATGTGTAAATGAACACTTTTACACACACATAAGTGAGTAGCCGCAATGTCGCACTACACAACATTGAATCTGCTTGCATATGTACATGTGAAAGCGTTCCAAAACACCCCTTTCCCTGTACACCTGTATTGTGAACATGAACAGCATCCAATACAGCAAAGCAAGCAGCTACAATGCTGCTTGCTTTGATGTATGTGCAAGTGTACACATAAACACATGAAGGCAGCTCCACAGTCATTACAACCCGATTTGCAGGCTACATTCAATCTGCGCCCCATACCAGTTGGTATAGGCCACACATTGACCTATCAACTTAGCTAAACACACCCTAGGGAGTTCCAATACTGAGTGCATGTGTCACAGGATGCACCTGTGCCCGTGGCATACATGACAGAGAAGGGATGAAAATCTGAACATACATGCCAGGTCACTTTGACATTGCAGCAGTGAGTAGGCATGTAGAACGGTATAACACGGCTCAGAAGTGGGTTGATGCAGTGCAGAACATGTGTACCTTACCCACTATCTACATGAACAAGAACATTATGATGTCAATAAATAAACATAAAGGCAGTGTAAGGGCAAGCTCAGGCATCACGTGCAATGTGCATGCAATGGGTTGCATGCCTACAGGCAAACCTCTCCCCCCTAAGTGAAAATGCTGGGAGCCATTGCATGGCAGTGAAAGTATGACCAGAGAACTGTGTATTGGCAGACAGTGTTGACTAGCGTCAATTGCATCATCTGAGTCAACTGACAACACAGCAGATGAGAATGGGACAGTAAGCAGGACATATGATGAACCTTCAGTAGTAAATCCATGTGTGCAGAAGCCACTACACCAGTTGAACAGAGTCAAGGCGCCTGAAACAGGGGGAGGCCTGTGCCCCACACAGACTGTGACACCCTAAACATGTGTGTGATGCAGGACTGAGCCAGAGTGGGCATGGAATGGATGATCAAATGCCATTAAATGTATGTCATCCCGGACACTTACTACAATGACCATCCAGGCAAGGACACATAGGGGCATGCATGGAATGCACATGGAGCATTAATGGTCACTCATGTCCCTGCGGAGCATCTGCTATCTGCACAGTCCTTGAGACACCCTGCATCAAGGACAAAGTATGGAGCCCACTGTATGCGTCTGGCAGGTTGGCAAGGAGAAGTGTGCATGTACACAGGATAGTTGAACAGGCAATTGCAGTACTCCAACATGACACCCACCAGTGCCATGGTGAAATTGGGGTGCAGTGGGATGGAGGGGCAAGGGAGCATGCCTACGTGGAGTAACCGCATGCAGGCAGAACACACATGCACGTCAGTCATAGTCCCAGTGCTGAGTGGAAAGACACCCCAGGCTACATGCAGAAGGGCCAGTGAGCTGGAACATGGACCGGAGGGGCAGCCGGGTGACTAGCATGTGAGCAGGGTGCAGGTGTGGTGATGAGGACAGTCCCTGTCTGCTCTACATGTCCAGCATCCTGCACAGCAGGCACGCATCAGTGAAGCATTGCATGACTAGCACATGATAACCATGTACACATAGCATGTAGTGGCAGTCAAGCACAACACATCACACAAGCAAACCATACATGGTCTGGACAAACACGCGACAGCACTCACTGGACAGGACATAAAAGTCCAGCATCTTTCCCACTCCTTCGTACAATTCTGTCGGTATGAATGTTAGAATTAGAGGCACACTTTTGCTTAGCAGAGCATTGGAGGTCACCCCAATGCTTTTTGCACTCCTGAGCTGTGAGCACCTCATGTCCGATTGCACTGACACCCTCTGCAACATGCTTCCAGTGGGTCAAATGCTGGGCAGCCGTAGTGTGACAATTCGGGCCCACTAGCATATCACGGCCATGTCCCGCCACTTAATCCACAAGGAAGTCCAGTTCCTTCTTGCAGAAAGGCTTCTTCCTCAATGTGCCGGAGGCCGGAGCCGTGTCTGGGGTTCCGCTGCAGATGCAACCTTCCTCCTCTTGAGCAGTGATCCGGACCCTGGCTGGCAAATGCCGCCCTGATCAGTATGGGCAATGGCACTGGTGGATTGAACTGAGGGAGTGGCAGGTGGAACAAGGACAGAACCTCTGACTTGCATCAGTGGCTGGTGGGTGCCCTGGAATGGTCCCTGCGCAGCAACATCCGCTGTGCCAGGGTCATTGACCAGGACTGTCCTGGATGGTAGACTCACAGCCGGGGTGGTGTCGGCTGCATCTGCCCATGCGCTTGCCAACACCCGGCTGCTCGGGGCAGCAGAGACAATACTGCCCCAGGGACATGTGCCTCGGTCAGGGCAGCCCTGCGTGCACTTACGGTGTGCCTCCTGACCTCCTGAAAATCATCCTGGGACTCTTCAGTTGCCAACGCAGCATATGCTGTCCGACCCTGAGCCTGGGTGGTGGTGTCCACAGCTACACCTTCAGCTACCATTCCCCTTGGGCCCATGGCAGTCAATGAAACGGACTACCGGGTCACATGGGCGCCAGTGCCAGATACAAGAGCTGCATCTCCCAGAACCACAGGGGTGGTGGCATGACTGCACCAACACGTGGCACAACATTGTGCCAAAGTGGCGCACCCCTGCCTCTTCCCCCTCTGCAGCCACCCTGGACACCCTGGAGTCCCCTACTCCCTGGTCACCCCGGCCACATCCCTGACCACGCCCGCCACAAGGAGTACGCCCAGCTGAGGCGCTGCTCACCTTTCGTGGCCTCCCAACCATGGCACAGATGTAGTAGTGCCGGCACAGATGTAGTATTGCCAACGGGAGGTTTACATGACAATTGTCCTGGGCAATTGGGGATAGTGGGGAGTACTAGATGTTAAAAGCAACCCTGCACCTTCAAGGCTGTATGTGACCCCGGTGATAAAGTGACGGGTCACGCAACACTCAGGTACCCCAAAACTGCAGTAAAACCGTGCACACAACCCCCAGTACCCCACGTGTGTGGAATTAACCTCCCGCAATATGCGTGGGACACGCAGGCTACTATGACCTCAAAAACGGGTATGCGACACACAGGGGCACCTGCAGTGGGAAAAATAGCGTGCGTGACTCACCGTCTGACTAGCATGATAATGAAAAACATGCGTAGCCAATACCCCCGCCAAAAGAAGAGATAAATTCTTTATCTGCTTTGAAGTTGTGATGGCGCGCGAAACAACCAGAAGTAGCAACACACGTTGTTCTCCATGAAAGGCATGTACAGCAAACTGCTCACGCTCACCTTTAACCCATGCTGAGGGAAATGCCCGCGCATGTCACGTCACTTACGTGCTTAGGCCCTTTCCTCGAATTACACGCATTAATAGGCATTAACGTGCGGACATGTTGTTTTTTATCGTGCTGAATCACTATGCATCCGTGATGAGGGGAACGCCCGCGTGTGTTACATCACAGACGCGCTTATGCGCTAATGGCCTTTCCTCGAATTATACGCTGACGTGCTGTTTTTTCATGTGCCAATTCACTCCGTTTCAAGCTGGCCAAGCGACAACACACGCAAGACCACGTTCCTGCCCAGAAGGCTGAATTACTGCCCCCCAGAGCCCTGAGCCGACTCCCACCAGCCATCTGCTGCTGCCTGCCTGCCTGCTGGCCACGTGCCCTGCTATTTGGTGCCTGCACATCAGCCATCTGAACGGGTCCAGTTTACCGAGACCACCCCTGCTGGAACAGAAGACTCCCGACTGAAGTTCCATCGCTCCACAGCCCAGCACTAGGACCCAGTTGCCCACCCACACCTGCCTCGGGGGTTGCCATGTCAGGAGATACAACATCAGAGACCACTGGCAACCCCAGCCAGAGATGCAGACGGCTACCAGCTTCAGTGCCGCAGAAGTTGATATACTGGTGGAGCAAGTCCTGGTGCATTATGATGCCCTCTTCGGAAGACCACGCGCCGACAATGAAGGCTGGAAGAGGATCTGGAAGGACATCATGGCTGCCATCAACGTGGAGGGGGTGGCAGCCCGCGACATAGGACATGTCTGGAAGCGCTGGGAGGACTTCAAGACCAGGACCCTCAGGAAGGCCCGGTGCCTCTTGAGGCAGAGCATGCAGAGGGGTGCTGGGTCCGCCTTACCGACAACCAGATGAGGGTCCTGGAATCTATACGCCCAGTGCTCCACCTCCAGGTCCTTGAGAGGCAGACCCATTTGGAGTCGAGCAGTAAGTGTCCATGTGTACTGATTGGACTCAGTGCATGTTGAGGTGTGACAGGAGTGTGCAGCTTGGACATATGTCTGGAAAGGCCCATGTATGGTTATGTTTGTGCAGGGACATGAGCCTGCCGCATGTGAGTCCAGTCATGTGTGAGGCACATCAATGGTGTATGTGTTCAAATGCATGATGCACAAATGCATGTGGGGATGCACACATGTTAGCATTTCTGTCTATGTACTGTGGCATGGTTGTGGTGTGACACATGGATGCTGCTTCCACCTTCATGCACGTGCATGGCATACATGTGCGTGTGTGTGTTTGACATGTGTGCAAATGTGATACGCCATGGATGTGACACAGACATGTGGGAACCCGTTTGGCATATGTGACATAGTTGCCGATGATTGCACTGTGACAGGTGGTGGAGATGTACAGATGCATGTATGTCTGGTGGCGTGTGTGCATGTGTTTGGCACTCCCTATGTTGCTTGTGACATCAGGCTAACCTTCGGATGTTCATGCTGTTGTATGTGTATGGATGCTGCTGCCTGCTGCAACTTTCTTGTGAATTTGCACATGCGTGTGGGTTCATATGATATGTGTGTTGCAGAGTGTGATGCCAACTGTGAAGTTTGAGACTGCCTCTCATGTGCAACTGTCATGTGTGTATCAGACCATTGTACAGTGCCCTGATGCCTGTGTTCTGTCTCTCCCTGTCTGAAGCGTCAACTGATGAAGAGGGCGGAGACGGTGCTGTGGAGCACATGGGGAGGGATACCACTGCCAGCCAGAGATGCAAGGCCCAGCTCCCCTCCCAGGTTTACATGTCTTCGGGGAGTGAGGAGTCTGGAGCCGCATCCGCGGCCGCAGCTGCCGAGGGAAGGTCCAAGAGGCGGAGGTTGGAGGTGGTCTCTTCGGCAGCAGAAGGGGCAGCTGAGCCCGCACAGGGGCCTATGGAGTAAGATGGCACAGAGTCATCCAGGTTGGTGGGGGGTTCGGTTGAGGAGGAGACCGTGGAAGGCCTATGCATGGGGCCTGGAAGGGGGACTTCCACTGGTGCTAGTGGTGCAGTCCAGGGGCAGGGACAGGAGGCAGCACAGGCTGCCGCAGAGGTGCCTGTGTGTAATCCTGTCCCCGATCCTGTGACTGCATCATCTGGCACCAGCATGGATGCCTCCGTCCATACCCGTTTTCAGGGAGGGGAGGCGCACACAACAACTGGCCTTCCTCTCCCTGCGGACGTGGCAACCCGGGACCGTGTTGAGCCTGTCCTAGCTGGGGTGGCGTTGCGTCAACGTGGTATTCGGGATGACATGCATGGTTCTCGTGAGGACAATGCACGACATTTCGAATACCTCATTGACCGCGTCGACGTACTAGGACAGGTCAACAAGGCTGGGTTCCTCCGTGTGCTGGAACTTCTGGCGACCCCCTCCTCAACTGAACCCCCTATGCGCCAGTCGTCCTCCGTGCCATCTTCCTGCCCAAGTATCACCTGGGCACCCTGTGGAGCTGCCCTGACCCAGCGGCCAGGCAGGTGGAGGACACATCCCTGCCACAGTCGGGAGTCGGAGGTCCAGCAGGGGTGGCCACCCCAACAACTGGACCCCAGCAGGCATCGACATGCAGGGCACATGCACGGCAGCAGCAGGCTGTTAATGGGAGCAAAGATGGCTCAGGCCATCTACATCAAGGGGCAGGCATCGGCCGGAGGGCAGGAGGACCCTGGATTGGGAGTTTCTTCCGTGTGGCAGTGGTTGGGCCAGCGGATAGATGCGGAGCAGCAGTGGGCGGAGGTGGCATAGCTCACTATGGACAGGACAGAGAACTCCATGCGCAGGGCATACTTTCTTTTTCAATTTTCCCATGGATCAATGGTTTTCTTTTATTTGGATTGTTTATTTCTTATTGACATTGGCAAAGGACCACTTTTTTTATTCAACATGACGTTCAATGATTTTTTTTTTGGATTACCTTTTTTTTTATATCGGTCATTGTATATTGATTTACATGTTTGATATCCTCTATTTCACTTTGGTATGTTTTCAATACATTTTTGGTAACTTCATGATTGGTGTTGTGTTCTATCATTGCTTTTGTGCATGTCTCAATGAACATAGCCTCAGTCATGTGTTGCCAGTGTGTGGCTATGTTGTGCATTTATGCATGGGCATGGTGGTTCTTTTAAGACTGTCATGGCATGGGTGATTTGGGAGTGGGCACAGTGGATGGTTGCGTGCTTGTACTGTGTGTAGGGGGGATTTTGGTTGGCATTTGGGCCATGGGTTGTTTGGTGGGCCATGTGTCGGGGCCTGCTGGCAGGTGCCCGTCACTGGTGGGTCGGTGGGTGGTATGGGTAGTTCGACATGAGTCGGGGCCAGCTGGCAGGTGCCCATCACTGGTGGGTCACTTTGTAATCATTGATGCCTCCCCCCCTTTTAATGTTTCATGTGTTTTTAGGAGATGTGCCTTTTACACTCTGTCTAACAGAAGATATTTACTTGTCCCTTTGAGCAAACTGGTCTGGGAAAGCCAAAGCAACATTTGGTATAGTATTCTCCTTTGTTTGTATATCGGCTTTGGCAGTATTTGTCACAGTTTTGTTTTTTGGAAATGTAAGATTTGTGTACGTAGGTCCCTATGTGTGGTTTCTGAAGGGATGTCAGCAGTAATTTATATTTGAATATATTGTTAAACAGTGTCATCACTGCCATGGCCATATCTGGTTGCATTTTTTATTTACAAAAGCATGAGGATGTGTGACACACCTCTGGATTGATATTTTTTTCTCCACAAGATGTGTTCCACTTCTCCAAATGGAGGGGTATTTTTATTGCATATGAAGTTATGAAGTGTAGCATGGCATTGAATCAATGGTGAAAGTACCTTGATACATTGACATTGTCAAGAGAACAAAATTCTCCAGGTGTTTTTATATATATTTGATCTTTATTTTGGTTTGCAGTGCATAAGAAATAGTGTAAGTCTTCCCATGAATATTCTGCACAACTTAAAGTAACAAACCATGTGGGTAGGCATAGGTTCCTTAGCATACACTGTACATCAGCGTGACGTCGGAACAGCCATTCCTTTGTATCACACATTTTTGCCAGGAGATTTGTGATACTTGATGGCAAAACATCATCTTTGTCTTTTGAAGCAGTTGGGTAACGGACATGTTTGAAGAATCAGAGCCTGTTTTCAATGTTTATGCAACTCCATAACATAGAGTTGCTAGTTCACTTTTGAACAGGAGGTGGAAAATGTATTCTACATTTTGTCTGAATCCGGGGCTTTAGTAAACATTCATAAAGAGTGATATTGTGATGCACTAATTTGTCTGGATCTTTCATCATATCTTCCTCCTTTTACTGTAGGAATGGGTAGAGGAAAAGAATGTGCTTCTTCACTTTTCTCTCATATGCTATTTGGGGATCCTTTTGCTTCACACATTTTATATGTTTCTAAGGCATCTTCTATGGTGTCCTTGGAGTGTAATGGATGAATTGTGTACTGGTCAAAAATATTGGCTACTTTAACCGGATCTGCACATTCAAATTGGCCAGGTGTTGGTGAATCTGGAATTATTTGGGTGGTTTCTCTTAGGTTTTCCTCTATATTTATATGTTTGTAGTATTCATTGTTTCATTGTAGGGATTGTCTAACTTTGTTTAAGTCGTGTATTCCAATTTATTTTTTCTTTTGTTGATACACCATTAATTTATACAATCAATGATTGATCGATTTGCGGTTGTACTCCTAGAGTTTCTACACTTTCTTTAAGATCTAATGGCAAATATACTACTTTGCCATAGATGCCTTTTAGAAATTCAGATGGAGGCAATTTGACTGCTTTCGGTTGAAGGCCTTTTATAGCTTGAAGTGCGTGTACTGTTTGGATTATAAGGCTCTCATACAGGTTAAGTTGTTGGAGAGCCTTTGGAAATGGGAATATTTTGTCCCAATGGGGGCAATTAATGGAACAGAAGAAAGAAAAATAAGGGGACAGAGGGTGTTTTCTAACTCACCTTTCCTATCCAAAAGACTAGCTATAGAATGTGCAGGTGGGCTGCCTGTATATTAGTGGATAGGAAACAGAGATGTTTTTTGTTATTCTAAACATTAGGCCACTTATATGCTATTTTTTCTTTCTTTTTCTCACAGTGCTTTTTTCCATTTAGTACTGGTGGGTCTGTAGTCTTAACCCCTATTTTTATTTTATTTTTTTAGCTGAAATTTCAACTTTACAATATTTTAATACAAACAAACAAAAAAAACATTGTTACACAGATATTAAACAATTATCAAACATTTAAGTAGAAACTTATTTTTAAAGGAATGGAAAAAAGAAGATGAAAGAAAAACAAAATATTTTAAAACCAAGACACTCATGACACCCTACATTTTCAGAGCTTATAAATAAAAAAAATAAACAACCAAGAATAAAAAGAACTTTCACATGGACCTGGTACACTATTTTATACGTGATTTTCAACTTTGACTTATACGTGTCAGAATGGACTGAAGCACTTTATTTTCTATGAATATCAATTACGTCCCACTCCTATGTACATTTTTTTTTCACAGCATACAGGAGACTGAGTGCTCCAATTCTGACGCATGAGAGAAACCCACTGTATATCAGCAATCATAAGAAGTCAAAGTCAACATTTCTGTATTCTTTCAGAGACTGCTTAAAATATTTCTTTCTCAAATCACTCAAGCTGAGACACTCTATTAATATATGTCTTAAAGTCTCTTTTTGAGTTACAGAATGACAGAATATGCATATATTGTCAGTTTGCATAATTACTTTCCTTTTTTGCAAAACATCTTTTGTCGGCCATAGATTAAATCTAAGGCGCATAACATCTATTTGATGACTTATGGATGGAGATCTAATTAAACACCTTTCTGGGATGCCATATTTTCCAAACTGGAAGTAATTATTATGAAAGTCTTGATAGGAATTGCATCTACTTGTAGTTTGATGCCAGTTCCATTGAAATAATCTGGTCTTCACTTGCGTAGGATTCTGGATCAAAGTTAGCAAAGATACTTCAATAGTAGCTAACGTGTGAAGAACCAGTTTACACCAACTTGATATATATTTGTCTTTTGATTATAATCTGCTAATATACCAATAACAAATGCTGACTGGACTGTGAGAAGATATTTCCTAAACAAAGCAATAATTTGCCATAAATATCTGACAGAGAGCAAAGTCAAACCTAATTCGTTTCACACCCAAACAGATGGTACACAGTTTGGAAGGTGCAAAATACATCACCAAAACTTCCCTTCTAGGGCAGTCCACATTTTTTCACCTATGAATGATTTCATCTCAGAAGCATACAATATTTCAGGAGTACATTTTTGCTTGTGATATGTTATTGCCTGAATGAGTGTAAATTTCCCATATTTACTCTGGATAATCATAGTTTGGGAAATCCCTGTTCTTTATTTGGTTAGAAAAGTTTCAATATATTGGGGGTCATTCCGAGTTTGGAGGTAGCCATGGTGCTACTAGCACCATGGCTGCCTCCAAAATCGGTCTGGGTCTGGGTTCCTTGAATGGGGACTTACCGGGTCATTCCAACCTAGGAGGACCCAGTAAGTCCCCATTCAGCAAAAACAATCCCCATTCCCATTTGAGCCCCCATAGGGCTCAATGGTAATGGGGAGGGAGCTAATAACGGGCCTGCTAATAGCGGGCCCGTTACCAGCTGCCCTTAGCGGGAGCCGCTAAGGAACCTCGTAATAGGGCGGTAGGGTGTTAACGGCACCGGCATCCTTACCAGTTCCTTTAACCCCCTACCGCCAGGGTCGGAATGAGCCCCATTGTCTCTCATCACACACGCTAGCTACGCGCACACCAAAGTACATGTAGTGGGACACAAGTTCAAATACCTGCCCATCTAAGAGCCCATTATGTTTAGTATCAACACTTCGTCTTCTTCCATTGCACTGCATTGGTTTGGTTTTCTCCAAATGTATGTTTAGTTGGTTCTCATGAACATAAATGGCCAAGGCATCTAGCATTCTCTGCAGGCCAGCTGGTATTTTAGACATAATGATCAAGTCATCAGCATAAAGCAACTAACAAATCACTCTGTTCGCTAGCTTTGGTGAATCACTTATGATATGTTATGTTATGTTATGTTACTTTCATTTATATAGCGCCTTATGTACCATTGGTATGGTCCGAAGGCGCTGGTAGGTTGAACGCCCTTGGGAACCGAAGTTCAAGTCAGTAGAGAGAGTAGAGAGAGTCAAAGGTGCGTGTGAGCACTGGATATGTGTGCAGCTGGTGTGGCAATCATGTAATCGCTGCTTCTTAGCGGTAGGTGTGGTGGTTGAGAGATCAGGAGTATGTGCTCGTTCTGGCATGATTTATCCAGACCGATTATGGCTGTGTTAGGCCAGAGGAGAACGCCTGGCGGGGGGTGTGTAACCAGCAGTGTTTAGTTAGAATGATGGGGAGTATGAGGCAGATGTTGGTATGAGAACAGTTATACCGAATGGTGTCATAGTATCTCTGTGTTCTAGTTGAATGGTGGTGTAAAGAAGAGAGTAAGCGTGGTGATGTGATATGATGTGTTACATGCTCTATCGAGCGTTTCATGCACTCCAGACCATTCCATGTAAGTCGTGCAATTCTATGCGCTCCAATCTGTTCCATGCAGTCCGGTCCGCTCCATGCATTCCAGTCTGCTCCATGCACTCAGTCCGCTCCGTGCACTCCAGCCCACTCCACGAACTCCAGTCCGTTCCATGCACTCCGGTCCACTCCACGCACTCCAGTCCGCTCCACGCACTCCAGTCCGCACCACACACTCCAGTCCGCTCCACGCACTCCAGTCCGCTCCACGCACTCCAATCCGTTCCACACACTTTAATCCGTTCCATGCATTTGAATCTGTTCCATGTGCACTATCCGTTCCGTGTATTTCCACTCATTCACGTATTTCACCCGTACCATCCACATACTTCCCATACCTTTCACATATTACACCAGATCCTTCCATATACGTCACCCATTCCATCCAACATACATCACCCGTTCCATCCACATACATCACCCGTTCAATTCACATACATCACTCGTTCTGTCCACATAGGTCACCCATTCCATCCACATACTTCTCCCGTTCCGTCCGCTCTATGCACTCAATGGCTCTATGTACTCATCCGCTCTATGCACTCATCTGTACTATGCACTCATCCGCTCTAGGCACTCATCCGCTCTAGGCAGTCATCAGCTCTACATGCTCTACGCACTCATCCGCTCTACGCACACATCCGTTCTACGCACACATCCGCTCCACACACTCCTCCACTCTATGCACTCATCCGCTCTATGCACTCATCCACTCTACGCACTCATCCACTCTATGCACTCATCCGCTCTACGCACTCATCCGCTCTACGCGCTCATCCTCTCTACGCACTCATCCGCCCTACGCAGTTATCCGCCTTACGCTCTAACGCACCCCTCTGCTCTTATGCAGTCACACGCTCTACGCACTCACCCGCTCTAAGCATACACACACTCTATGCTCTCACCCGCTCTTAAGCAAACTTCCGCTCTAACACACCCCTCCACTCTTACGCACTCATTCATTCTAACATACTCGTCTGCTCCATACACTCGTCCGCTCTACCCACTAGTCTGTACTACGCATTCATCCACTCTACACACTCCTCTGTTCTTACACACACCTCCCCTCTACACACTCTTCTGCTCTGCACCATCTTCCGCTCTGTGCACTCTTCCGCTCTGCACACTCTTCCGCTCTACGCACTCTTCCGCTCTGCGCACCCATCACGCTCTGCGCACACATCCGCTCTGCACATTCATCCGCTCTGCACATTCATCCGTTCTATGCACTCCTGCGTTCTACACACTCCTCTGTACTTACGCACTTATCCATTCTACACACTCGTTCGCTTTACACAGTCTTCCTCTATACACCCCATCCGCTCAACCCACTCATCCGCTCAACATACTCATCCGTTCTATACACTCATCCGATCTACACATTCATCTTCTCAACGCATTCATCTGCCCAGCGCATTCATCCGTACCATGCGCTTCATCCATTCTAATGATTTCAACCGTTCCATTCACTTCATTCATTCATCATGCGTTATCAAATCAGGCCATGTCACTTGTCATACGCACTGGATCTGTTCTGTGCTCTCTATCTGTTTCATGCACTACACCGGTCTCATGTACTTGAATCGTCTATTCTGTACTTTCCATTTATGCCATGCATTCATACAGTTGGTGTCATCTGTCTGTGTACTCATCAGTCTCTTGTATTCATCTTTCCATCTTTTTCTCTTTATTCATTTCGCCCATTTTGTTCATTTTGACCATTGCACTCATTACATCCATTTAATTCATTTAAACCTCATTACTGTTTTCGTACGCTTTATTCTTTTTATCTACTTCACTGCTTTGATCTACTTTACTCGTTCTATTCTGTTTGTCCTTTTAGTTTACATTAGCAGTTATTAGTTGTCGATTTCTCACATAGATATTGATGTTGTATGGTTATGTGTCTTATTGTTATTCAAGATATATCAGTTTGTTGGGTTGGTGTCATTGAGATGCTGTTATTTTGTTAGTTTACGTACGGGTTGGTTTTAGGGGAAGAGCCAAGTTGTCAGTAGTTTGCAGAAGGACATTAGATCTTCAGTTAGGCGGATGTGGGGTGGGAGTGCGTTCCACAGCATGGGGGCCAAGGCTGAGAAGGATGATCCGCTTAGCATGACTGAGTTTGTTTTAGGTATGACTAGGAGGCCGGCTGAGCTTGATCTTAGAGTACGAGGAGGGTGATAGGGTTTTAGCTTGTCTTTAAGATATTGAGGTCCGGTTTTATGCAATGCTCGATGAGAAATGCATAGGGTCTTGAAAGTCACCCTTCGGGCTACTGGGAGCCAGTGCAGAGTTTTAAGGGCTGGGGAAATGTGGTTTCTCGGGCCGAGAGCTAGTAGCAGTTTGGCTGCAGCGTTTTGTTTTCTTTGAAGTTTATTCAGTTGGTAAGCGTGGACTCCAAGGCAGAGGGGGTTAGCGTAGTCCAGTCTTGATATAACAATTGATTGGACCGCGGCGAGTCTGTTGGGAAAGGAGAGATATGGAAAGATACACCTAACAGTTTTAAGGTGGTAGTGGGTGGTAGTGGCAGGACTTTGAGACGTTGTTGACTTGGCGCGAGAGTGTTAGGTCAGAGTCAAGGGTGTATCCAAGGTTTTTTACTGAGTTAGAGGGAGTCGGTGAGTTGCCCATGGCAGATGGCCAGGGTAGTGGGCGTGGAAGAAGTTTGGGGTTGCCACATACCATGATTTCAGTTTTGGAGGTGTTTAACAAGAGTTGGCTTTGGGTCATCCAAAGCTCTATGTCGAGGAGGCAGGAGGCGAGGTCTGGTCGGCAGTTGGGTTTTGAGAAGAGGAGTATTAGAATTAGTTGAGTGTTATCAGCGTAGTTCTAACACAGGATGTTGTTTGAACAAATTATTGGTGGGAGGGTGATCAAGTAGAGATTGAACAGGAGGGCAGATAGGCATGCTCCTTGTGGAACTCCCGTGTTGACTGGTGGGGCGTGGGAGGAATAGGTGGAGAGTAGTGTTATTTGGTGGCTATCTTTGGGGAATGAAGCTATCCATTTGAGAGCAGTTCCACAAATTTCTAGGGAGTGGAGGCGGTCAAGGAGGATTGAGTGATTGATTGTGTCGAAGGCAGTGGATAGGTCAAGAAGGATTAATGTGGCGCATCACGCAGAGTCTGCCATGATTTTAAGGTAACCCCAGATTGAGGTTAGTGTGGTTTCAGTTCTGTGTCGGGCTCTGAAAGCTGGTTGTGCGGGGTCTAGGAGATTGTTGGCTTCGACAAAGGCATATAGTTGGGAGTAGGCGGTTCGGTCAATGAGTTTGGCAAGGAACTTGGTGTTTGAGATGGGGCGGTAGTTTTTGGGCTCAAGTGGGTCGAGGGAAGAATTTTTTATTAGAGGTTTGACATGGACCGTTTTGAATGCGTCAGGAAAAATGCCCGAGGAAAGGGAGTCATTTATGATGGATCTTGAGTGTTCTCCTGTGCAGGTAGAAGCGAAAATTTCTTTGAGGGTTGTGGCCGGGCAAGGGTCTAGCGAAGAGCCAGATGGTTTGCGGGCAGAGAGAAGTTTGAGAAATTGGTCGGGTGATATTGGGCTAAAAGAGTCGAACGTTGGTTGCGCAGTGGCCGCAGGCGGTGGGTTGGCCGGTATGGGGGGCAGGGTTGCCTGGTGGATGTAAGAGAGCCAGTTTGGTGGTTAGCGCATTTGTTCTTTCGAGAGCCATGGCGTAAAAGTGGAGAGAGAGTGAGTCGCACAGTGATTGAGAGGGGGTCGGGACGGTGGTAGTGCATGTCGGTTTGGTGAATTCAGTGATTATTTTGTGAAGTTCTTTGCTGGGGTTTTTGCAGTTAAGGATTTGGTAGTTGTAGTGGGTTTCTTTTGCTTTCTGGATTTCGGCCTTGTATTGATGAAGGTGTCGGGCCAAGGTGGCTCTGCTCTCTTGGGATTTGTCTTTCTGCCATTTGTGTTCTAGGAATTTATATAGTTGTTTAGTGGTCTTCAAATCAGGTGTGAACCATCTAGGGAACAGGCCACAGTGGGCTGATGGTTTGCAAGAGGTTGTGAGCCGCATTAGTGAGGTGTTGAGCCATGAGTCAAAGGCGTTGGGGGTTAGTTGTTTATTGAGTTGGCAGGTAGATGGAGGAGACTGGAGGAGTGCGTCGGCTAGGTCAGGACCGACAATTCGTTTTTTCCAGCATTTGCATAGATTCAGAGGTTCAGGTTCGAGTACGGGAAGCGGGTCAGGTAAGCGAATGGCAAAAGAGACAATGAAGTGATAGGACCAGATGATAGGGGTTGGTGGGTTTAGATGTATCTGTTTGTGGGAGCTAAAGATGGCATCAAGAGGGTGTCCTTTATAGTGAGTTGGGCCGTTTATGTGGGGTTGTAGGTTAATCGCGTCTAGACTGTCAACCAGAGAGTGTCTCATAGGGTTGGTGGGGATGTCGAGCCATATGTTGACATCTCCAAGAAGGGTGAGGTTAGGATGGTTTAGTTGAAGGGTGTAAGCACAAAAGTTATGGGTGGAAGGTTCTGAATGAATCTGAACGAATGGCATTGCTCTGGGCAACCTTCCACACCATCGTTTTTTAGCCCTTCTATGCCATTGCAAAAGGGGTCCAGCCATATGCAAATCAGTCAGGTACTGCCACCAATGCAAGCAGCCCAGCCCGAACTGCTAGGCCAGGTCCCCTCTGCACGGAAACACAAGCAACCCCAGACATGTTTCGGCCTTGTTGGGCCTCCTCAGTGAGGTGCAGCTTGATTCCCTATGGCACAGTGAGCAAGGGACCCACGTCTGGGCAAACCCTCGCTCACATAGTGAGACAAACTGTAAGCACAAAAGTGATGGGTGGAAGGTTCTGAATGAATCTGAACCACTGGCATTGCTCTGGGCAACCTTCCACAACACGGATTATTATCCCGTCTGCGCCATTGCAAAAGGGGTCCAGCCATATGCAAATCAGTCAGGTACTGCCACCAATGGTAGCAGCCCATCCCGAACTGCTAGGCCAGGTCCCCTCTGCACGGAAACAGAGCAACCCCAGACATGTTTCTGCCTTGTTGGGCCTCCTCAGTGAGGTGCAGCTTGATTCCCTATGGCACAGTGAGCAAGGGACCCACGTCTGGGCAAACCCTCGCTCACATAGTGAGACAAACTGTAAGCACAAAAGTGATGGGTGGAAGGTTCTGAATGAATCTGAACCACTGGCATTGCTCTGGGCAACCTTCCACACCACCATTTTTTAGCCCGACTGCGCCATTGCAAAAGGGGTCCAGCCATATGCAAATCAGTCAGGTACTGCCTCCAATGGTAGCAGCCCAGCCCGAACTGCTAGGCCAGGTCCTCTCTGCACGGAAACCCAAGAAGCCCCAGGCATGTTTTGGCCTTGTTGGGCCTCCTCAGTGAGGTACAGCTTGGTTCCCTATGGCGCAGCGAGCAAGGGACCCACGTCTGGGCCTACCCTCTCTCATAGTTAGACAAACTGTAAGCACAAAAGTGATGGGTGGAAGGTTCTGAATGAATCTGAACCACTGGCATTGCTCAGGGCAACCTTCCACACCACCGTTTTTTAGCCTGTTTGCGCCATTGCAAAAGGGGTCCAGCCATATGTAAATCAGTCAGGTACTGCCACCAATGGTAGCAGCCCATCCCGAACTGCTAGGCCAGGTCCCCTCTGCATGGAAACACAAGCAACCCAAGACATGTTTCGGCCTTGTTGGGCCTCCTCAGTGAGGTGCAGCTTGGTTCCCCATGGCGCAGCGAGCAAGTGACCCACATCTGGGCATACCCTCACTCACATAGTGAGACAAACTGTAAGCACAAAAGTGATGGGTGGAAGGTTCTGAATGAATCTGAACCACTGGCATTGCTCTGGGCAACCTTCCACACCACCGCTTTTTTGAGCCCGTCTGCGGCATTGCAAAGGGGTCCAGCCATATGCAAATCAGTCAGGTACTGCCATTAATGGTAGCAGCCCAGCCCGAACTGCTAGGCCAGGTCCTCTCTGCACGGAAACCCAAGAAGCCCCAGGCATGTTTTGGCCTTGTTGGGCCTCCTCAGTGAGGTACAGCTTGGTTCCCTATGGCGCAGCGAGCAAGGGACCCACGTCTGGGCCTACCCTCTCTCATAGTTAGACAAACTGTAAGCACAAAAGTGATGGGTGGAAGGTTCTGAATGAATCTGAACCACTGGCATTGCTCAGGGCAACCTTCCACACCACCGTTTTTTAGCCTGTTTGCGCCATTGCAAAAGGGGTCCAGCCATATGTAAATCAGTCAGGTACTGCCACCAATGGTAGCAGCCCATCCCGAACTGCTAGGCCAGGTCCCCTCTGCATGGAAACACAAGCAACCCAAGACATGTTTCGGCCTTGTTGGGCCTCCTCAGTGAGGTGCAGCTTGGTTCCCCATGGCGCAGCGAGCAAGTGACCCACATCTGGGCATACCCTCACTCACATAGTGAGACAAACTGTAAGCACAAAAGTGATGGGTGGAAGGTTCTGAATGAATCTGAACCACTGGCATTGCTCTGGGCAACCTTCCACACCACCGCTTTTTTGAGCCCGTCTGCGGCATTGCAAAGGGGTCCAGCCATATGCAAATCAGTCAGGTACTGCCATTAATGGTAGCAGCCCAGCCCGAACTGCTAGGCCAGGTCCCCTCTGCATGGAAACACAAGCAACCACAGACATGTTTTTGCCTTGTTGGGCCTCCTCAGTGAGGCGCAGCTTGGTTCCCTATGGCGCAGCGAGCAAGGGACCCATGTCTGGGCATACCCTCTCTCACATAGTGAGACAAACTGTAAGCACAAAAGTGATGGGTGGAAGGTTCTGAATGAATTTGAACCACTTGCATTGCTCTGGGCAACCTTCCACACCACCGTTTTTTAGCCCGTCTTTGCCATTGCAAAATAGTTCCAGCCATATGCAAATCAGTCAGGTACTGCCACCAATTGTAGCAGCCCAGCCCGAACTGCTAGGCCGGTCCCCTCTGCATGGAAACACAAGCAACCGCAGACATGTTCCGGTCTTGTTGGTCCTCCTCAGTGAGGTGCAGCTTGGTTCCCTATGGTGCTTTGAGCAAGGGACCCATGTCTGGGAATACCCTCTCTCACATAGTGAGACAAACTGTAAGCACAAAAGAGATGGGTGGAAGGTTCTGAATGAATCTGAACCACTGACATTGCTCTGGGCAACCTTCCACACTACAGCTTTTTAGCCCACCTGCGCAATTGCAAAAGTGGTCCAGCCATATGCAAATCAGTCAGGTACTGCCACCAATTGTAGCAGTCCAGCCCGAACTGCTAGGCCAGGTCCCCTCTGCACGGAAACACAAGCAGCCCCAGACATGTTTCGGCCTTGTTGGGCCTCCTCAGTGAGGTGCAGCTTGGTTCCCTATGGCGCAACGAGCAAGGGACCCACGTCTGGGCACACCTTCTCTCACATTGTAAGACAAACTGTAAGCACAAAAGTGATGGGTGGAAGGTTCTGAATGAATCTGAACCACTGGCATTGCGCTGAGCAACCTTCCACACCACCGTTTTTTAGCCCGTCTGCACCATTGCAAACGGGGTCCAGCCATATACAAATCAGTTAGGTACTGCCACCAATTGTAGCAGACCAGCCCGAACTGCTAGGCCAGGTCCCCACTGCACGGAAACACAAGCAACCCCAGACATGTTTTGGCCTTGTTGGGCCTCCTCAGTGAGGCGCAGCTTGGTTCCCTATGGCGCAGTGAGCAAGGGACCCACGTCTGGGCATACCCTCTCTCACATAGTGAGACAAACTGTAAGCAGAAAAGTGATGGGTGGAAGGTTCTGAATGAATCTGAACCACTAGCATTCCTCTGGGCAACCGTCCACACCACCGTTTTTTAGCCCGTCTGTGCCATTGCAAAATGGGTCCAGCCATATGAAAATCAGTCAGGTACTGCCACCAATGCTAGCAGCCCAGCCCGAACTGCTAAGCCAGGTCCCCTCTGCACGGAAACACAAGCAACCCCAGACATGGTCCAGCCTTGTTGGGCCTCCTCAGTGAGGTGCAGCTTGGTTCCCTATGGCGCAGCAAGCAAGGGACCTACGTCTGGGCATACCCTCTCTCACATAGTGAGACAATCTGTAAGCACAAAATTGATGGGTGGAAGGTTCTGAATGAATCTGAACCACTGGCATTGATCTGGGCCACCTTCCACACCACTGTTTTTTAGCCCGTCTGTGCCATTGCAAAAGGGGTCCAGCCATATGAAAATCAATCAGGTACTGCCACCAATGGTAGCAGCCCAGCCTGAACAGCTAGGCCAGGTCCCCTCTGCATGGAAACACAAGCAACCACAGACATGTTTTTGCCTTGTTGGGCCTCCTCAGTGAGGCGCAGCTTGGTTCCCTATGGCGCAGCGAGCAAGGGACCCATGTCTGGGCATACCCTCTCTCACATAGTGAGACAAACTGTAAGCACAAAAGTGATGGGTGGAAGGTTCTGAATGAATGTGAACCACTTGCATTGCTCTGGGCAACCTTCCACACCACCGTTTTTTAGCCCGTCTTTGCCATTGCAAAATAGTTCCAGCCATATGCAAATCAGTCAGGTACTGCCACCAATTGTAGCAGCCCAGCCCGAACTGCTAGGCCAGGTCCCCTCTGCATGGAAACACAAGCAACCGCAGACATGTTCCGGTCTTGTTGGGCCTCCTCAGTGAGGTGCAGCTTGGTTCCCTATGGTGCTTTGAGCAAGGGACCCATGTCTGGGAATACCCTCTCTCACATAGTGAGACAAACTGTAAGCACAAAAGAGATGGGTGGAAGGTTCTGAATGAATCTGAACCACTGGCATTGCTCTGGGCAACCTTCCACACCACCGCTTTTTAGCCCGCCTGCGCAATTGCAAAAGTGGTCCAGCCATATGCAAATCAGTCAGGTACTGCCACCAATGGTAGCAGTCTAGCCCGAACTGCTAGCCCAGGTCCCCTCTGCACGGAAACACAAGCAGCCCCAGACATGTTTCGGCCTTGTTGGGCCTCCTCAGTGAGGTGCAGCTTGGTTCCCTATGGCGCACCGAGCAAGGGACCCACGTCTGGGCACACCTTCTCTCACATTGTAAGACAAACTGTAAGCACAAAAGTGATGGGTGGAAGGTTCTGAATGAATCTGAACCACTGGCATTGCTCTGAGCAACCTTCCACACCACCGTTTTTTAGCCCGTCTGCACCATTGCAAACGGGGTCCAGCCATATACAAATCAGTTAGGTACTGCCACCAATGGTAGCATCCCAGCCCGAACTGCTAGGCCAGGTCCCCACTGCACGGAAACACAAGCAACCCCAGACATGTTTTGGCCTTGTTGGGCCTCCTCAGTGAGGCGCAGCTTGGTTCCCTATGGCGCAGCGAGCAAGGGACCCACGTCTGGGCATACCCTCTCTCACATAGTGAGACAAACTGTAAGCAGAAAAGTGATGGGTGGAAGGTTCTGAATGAATCTGAACCACTAGCATTCCTCTGGGCAACCGTCCACACCAACGTTTTTTAGCCCGACTGTGCCATTGCAAAATGGGTCCAGCCATATGAAAATCAGTCAGGTACTGCCACCAATGCTAGCAGCCCAGCCCGAACTGCTAATCCAGGTCCCCTCTGCACGGAAACACAAGCAACCCCAGACATGGTCCAGCCTTGTTGAGCCTCCTCAGTGAGGTGCAGCTTGGTTCCCTATGGCGCAGAAAGCAAGGGTCCTACGTCTGGGCATACCCTCTCTCACATAGTGAGACAATCTGTAAGCACAAAATTGATGGGTGGAAGGTTCTGAATGAATCTGAACCACTGGCATTGACCTGGGCCACCTTCCACACCACTGTTTTTTAGCCCGTCTGCGCCATTGCAAAAGGGGTCCAGCCATATGAAAATCAATCAGGTACTGCCACCAATGGTAGCAGCCCAGCCTGAACAGCTAGGCCAGGTCCCCTCTGCACGAAACTCAAGCAACCCCAGACATGCCCTTGTTGGGCTTCCCCAGTGAGGTGCAGCTTGATTCCATATGGCGCAGTGAGCAAGTGACCGACATCTGGGCATACCCTCTCTCATATAGCGAGACAAACTGTAAGCACAAAAGTGATGGGTGGAAGGTTCTGAATGAATCTGAACCACTGGCATTGCTCTGGGCAACTTTTCACACCACCATTTTTTAGCCCATCTGCGCCATTGCAAAAGGGGTCCAGCCATATGCAAATCAGTCAGGTACTGCCTCCAATGGCAGCAGCCCAGCCCGAACTGCTAGGCCAGGTGCCCTCTGCATGGAAACACAAGCAACCCCAGACATGTTTCGGCCTTGTTGGGCCTCCTCAGTGAGGTGTAGCTTGGTTCCCTATGGCGCAGCGAGCAAGGGACCCATGTCTGGGCATACCCTCTCTCACATAGTGAGACAAACTGTAAGCACAAAAGTGATGGGTGGAAGGTTCTGAATGAATCTGAACTACTGGCATTGCTCTGGGCAACCTTCCACACCACCATTTTTTAGCCCGTCTGCGCCATTTCAAAAGGGGTCCAGCCATATGCAAATCAGTCAGGTACTGCCTCCAATGGCAGCAGCCCAGTCAGAACTGCTAGGCCAGGTCCCCTCTGCACGGAAACACAAGCAGCCCCAGACATGCTTCGGCCTTGTTGGGCCTCATCAGTGAGGTGCAGCTTGGTTCCCTATGGCACAGCGAGCAAGGGACCCAAGTCTGGACATACCCTCTCTCACATAGTGAGACAAACTCTAAGCGCAAAAGAGATGGGTGGAAGCTTCTGAATGAATCTGAACCACTGGCATTGCTCTGGGAAACCTTCCACACCACCGCTTTTTAGCCCGCCTGCGCCATTGCAGAAGGAGTCCAGCCATATGCAAATCAGTCAGGTACTGCCACCAATGGTAGCAGCCCAGCCCGAACTGCTAGGCCAGGTCCCCTCTGCACGGAAACACAAGCAACCCCAGACATGTTTCGGCCTTGTTGGGCCTCCTCAGTGAGGTGCAGCTTGGTTCCCTGTGGCACAGCGAGCAAGGGACCCACGTCTGGGCATACCCTCTCTCACATAGTGAGACAAACTGTAAGCACAAAAGTGATGGGTGGAAGGTTCTGAATGAATCTGAACCACTGGCATTGCTCTGGGCAACCTTCCACACCACCGTTTTTTAGCCCGTCTGCGCCATTGCAAAAGGGGTCCAGCCATATGCAAATCAGTCAGGTACTGCCTCCAATGGTAGCAGCCCAGCCCGTACTGCTAGGCCAGGTCCCTTCTGCACGTAAACCCAAGCAGCCCCCGACATGTTTCGGCCTTGTTTGGCCTCCTCAGTGAGGTGCAGCTTGGTCCCCTATGGTGCAGCGAGCAAGGGACCCACGTCTGTTCATACCCACTCTTATAGTTAGCGAACTGTAAGCACAAAAGTGATGGGTGGAAGTTTCTGAATGAATCTGAACAATTTGCATTACTCTGGGCAGCCTTCCACACCACCGTTTTTTAGCCCGTCTTCGCCATTGCAAAAGGGGTCCAGCCATATGCAAATCAGTCAGGTATTGCCACCAATGGTAGCAGCCATGCCAGAACTGCTAGGCCAGGTCCCCTCTGCACAGAAACACATGCAACCCAGACATGTTTCGGCCTTGTTGGGCCTCCTCAGTGAGGTGCAGCTTGGTTCCCTATGGCGCAGAGCAAGGGACCCACATCTGGGCATACCCTCTCTCATAGTTAGACAATCTGTAAGCACAAAAGTGATGGGTGGAAGGTTCTGAATGAATCTGAACCACTGGCATTGCTCTGGGCAACCTTCCACACCACTGTTTTTTAGCCCGTCTGCGCTATTGCAAAAGGGGTCCAGCCATATGCAAATCAGTCAGGTACCGCAACCAATGGTAGCAGCCCAACCCGAACTGCTAGGCCAGGTCCCCTCTGCACGGAAACACAAGCAACCCCAGACATGTTTCGGCCTTGTTGGGCCTCCTCAGTGAGGTGCAGCTTGGTTTCCTGTGGCGCAGCGAGCAAGGGACCCACGTCTGGGCATACCCTCTCTCACATAGTGAGACAAACTGTAAGCACAAAAGTGATGGGTGGAAGGTTCTGAATGAATCTGAACCACTGGCATTGCTCTGGGCAACCTTCCACACCACCGTTTTTTAGCCCGTCTGCGCCATTGCAAAAGGGGTCCAGCCATATGCAAATCAGTCAGGTACTGCCTCCAATGGTAGCAGCCCAGCCCGTACTGCTAGACCAGGTCCCTTCTGCATGGAAACCCAAGCAGCCCCAGACATGTTTCGGCCTTGTTGGGCCTCCTCAGTGAGGTGCAGCTTGGTCCCCTATGGTGCAGCGAGCAAGGGACCCATGTCTGGGCATACCCTCTCTCATAGTTAGATAATCTGTAAGCACAAAAGTGATGGGTGGAAGGTTCTGAATGAATCTGAACCACTGGCATTGCTCTGGGCAACCTTCCACACCACTGTTTTTTAGCCCGTCTGCGCCATTGCAAAAGGGGTCCTGCCATATGAAAATCAATCAGGTACTGCCACCAATGGTAGCAGCCCAGCCTGAACAGCTAGGCCAGGTCCCCTCTGCATGGAAACACAAGCAACCCCAGACATGTTTCGGCCTTGTTGGGCCTCCTCAGTGAGGCGCAGCTTGGTTCCCTATGGCGCAGCGAGAAAGGGACCCACGTCTGGGCATACCCTCTCTCACATAGTGAGACAAACTGTAAGCAGAAAAGTGATGGGTGGAAGGTTCTGAATGAATCTGAACCACTAGCATTCCTCTGGGCAACCGTCCACACCACAGTTTTTTAGCCCGTCTGTGCCATTGCAAAATGGGTCCAGCCATATGAAAATCAGTCAGGTACTGCCACCAATGGTTGCAACCCAGCCCGAACTGCTAGGCCAGGTCCCCTCTGCACGGAAACACAAGCAACCCCAGACATGTTTCGGCCTTGTTGGGCCTCCTCAGTGAGGTGCAGCTTGGTTCCATATGGCGCAGTGACCAAGTGACCGACATCTGGGTATACCCTCTCTCATATAGTGAGACAAACTGTAAGCGCAAAAGTGATGGGTGGAAGGTTCTCAATGAATCTGAACCACTGGCATTGCTGTGGGCAACCTTCTACACCACCGCTTTTTAGCTCGTCTACGCCATTGCAAAAGGGGGCAAGCCATATGCAAATCAGTCAGTTACTGCCACCGATGGTAGCAGCCCAGCCCGAACTGCTAGGCCAGGTGCCCTCTGCATGGAAACACAAGCAACCCCAGACATGTTTCGGCCTTGTTGGGCCTCCTCAGTGAGGTGTAGCTTGGTTCCCTATGGCGCAGCGAGCAAGGGACCCATGTCTGGGCATACGCTCTCTCACATAGTGAGACAAACTGTAAGCACAAAAGTGATGGGTGGAAGGTTCTGAATGAATCTGAACTACTGGCATTGCTCTGGGCAACCTTCCACACCACCATTTTTTAGCCCGTCTGCGCCATTTCAAAAGGGGTCCAGCCATATGCAAATCAGTCAGGTACTGCCTCCAATGGCAGCAGCCCAGTCAGAACTGCTAGGCCTGGTCCCCTCTGCACGGAAACACAAGCAGCCCCAGACAAGCTTCGGCCTTGTTGGGCCTCATCAGTGAGGTGCAGCTTGGTTCCCTATGGCACAGCGAGCAAGGGACCCAAGTCTGGGCATACCCTCTCTCACATAGTGAGACAAACTCTAAGCACAAAAGAGATGGGTGGAAGCTTCTGAATGAATCTGAACCACTGGCATTGCTCTGGGAAACCTTCCACACCACCGCTTTTTAGCCCGCCTGCGCCATTGCAGAAGGAGTCCAGCCATATGCAAATCAGTCAGGTACTGCCACCAATGGTAGCAGCCCAGCCCGAACTGCTAGGCCAGGTCCCCTCTGCACGGAAACACAAGCAACCCCAGACATGTTTCGGCCTTGTTGGGCCTCCTCAGTGAGGTGCAGCTTGGTTCCCTGTGGCACAGCGAGCAAGGGACCCACGTCTGGGCATACCCTCTCTCACATAGTGAGACAAACTGTAAGCACAAAAGTGATGGGTGGAAGGTTCTGAATGAATCTGAACCACTGGCATTGCTCTGGGCAACCTTCCACACCACCGTTTTTTAGCCCGTCTGCGCCATTGCAAAAGGGGTCCAGCCATATGCAAATCAGTCAGGTACTGCCTCCAATGGTAGCAGCCCAGCCCGTACTGCTAGGCCAGGTCCCTTCTGCACGGAAACCCAAGCAGCCCCCGACATGTTTCGGCCTTGTTTGGCCTCCTCAGTGAGGTGCAGCTTGGTCCCCTATGGTGCAGCGAGCAAGGGACCCACGTCTGTTCATACCCACTCTTATAGTTAGCGAACTGTAAGCACAAAAGTGATGGGTGGAAGTTTCTGAATGAATCTGAACAATTTGCATTACTCTGGGCAGCCTTCCACACCACCGTTTTTTAGCCCGTCTTCGCCATTGCAAAAGGGGTCCAGCCATATGCAAATCAGTCAGGTATTGCCACCAATGGTAGCAGCCATGCCAGAACTGCTAGGCCAGGTCCCCTCTGCACAGAAACACAAGCAACCCAGACATGTTTCGGCCTTGTTGGGCCTCCTCAGTGAGGTGCAGCTTGGTTCCCTATGGCGCCGAGCAAGGGACCCACGTCTGGGCATACCCTCTCTCATAGTTAGACAATCTGTAAGCACAAAAGTGATGGGTGGAAGGTTCTGAATGAATCTGAACCACTGGCATTGCTCTGGGCAACCTTCCACACCACTGTTTTTTAGCCCGTCTGCGCTATTGCAAAAGGGGTCCAGCCATATGCAAATCAGTCAGGTACCGCAACCAATGGTAGCAGCCCAGCCCGAACTGCTAGGCCAGGTCCCCTCTGCACGGAAACACAAGCAACCCCAGACATGTTTCGGCCTTGTTGGGCCTCCTCAGTGAGGTGCAGCTTGGTTTCCTGTGGCGCAGCGAGCAAGGGACCCACGTCTGGGCATACCCTCTCTCACATAGTGAGACAAACTGTAAGCACAAAAGTGATGGGTGGAAGGTTCTGAATGAATCTGAACCACTGGCATTGCTCTGGGCAACCTTCCACACCACCGTTTTTTAGCCCGTCTGCGCCATTGCAAAAGGGGTCCAGCCATATGCAAATCAGTCAGGTACTGCCTCCAATGGTAGCAGCCCAGCCCGTACTGCTAGACCAGGTCCCTTCTGCATGGAAACCCAAGCAGCCCCAGACATGTTTCGGCCTTGTTGGGCCTCCTCAGTGAGGTGCAGCTTGGTCCCCTATGGTGCAGCGAGCAAGGGACCCATGTCTGGGCATACCCTCTCTCATAGTTAGATAATCTGTAAGCACAAAAGTGATGGGTGGAAGGTTCTGAATGAATCTGAACCACTGGCATTGCTCTGGGCAACCTTCCACACCACTGTTTTTTAGCCCGTCTGCGCCATTGCAAAAGGGGTCCTGCCATATGAAAATCAATCAGGTACTGCCACCAATGGTAGCAGCCCAGCCTGAACAGCTAGGCCAGGTCCCCTCTGCATGGAAACACAAGCAACCACAGACATGTTTTGCCTTGTTGGGCCTCCTCAGTGAGGCGCAGCTTGGTTCCCTATGGCGCAGCGAGCAAGGTACCCACGTCTGGGCATACCCTCTCTCACATAGTGAGACAAACTGTAAGCAGAAAAGTGATGGGTGGAAGGTTCTGAATGAATCTGAACCACTAGCATTCCTCTGGGCAACCGTCCACACCACCGTTTTTTAGCCCGTCTGTGCCATTGCAAAATGGGTCCAGCCATATGAAAATCAGTCAGGTACTGCCACCAATGGTTGCAACCCAGCCCGAACTGCTAGGCCAGGTCCCCTCTGCACGGAAACACAAGCAACCCCAGACATGTTTCGGCCTTGTTGGGCCTCCTCAGTGAGGTGCAGCTTGGTTCCATATGGCGCAGTGACCAAGTGACCGACATCTGGGTATACCCTCTCTCATATAGTGAGACAAACTGTAAGCGCAAAAGTGATGGGTGGAAGGTTCTGAATGAATCTGAACCACTGGCATTGCTGTGGGCAACCTTCTACACCACCGCTTTTTAGCTCGTCTATGCCATTGCAAAAGGGGGCAAGCCATATGCAAATCAGTCAGTTACTGCCACCGATGGTAGCAGCCCAGCCCGAACTGCTAGGCCAGGTGCCCTCTGCATGGAAACACAAGCAACCCCAGACATGTTTCGGCCTTGTTGGGCCTCCTCAGTGAGGTGTAGCTTGGTTCCCTATGGCGCAGCGAGCAAGGGACCCATGTCTGGGCATACCCTCTCTCACATAGTGAGACAAACTGTAAGCACAAAAGTGATGGGTGGAAGGTTCTGAATGAATCTGAACTACTGGCATTGCTCTGGGCAACCTTCCACACCACCATTTTTTAGCCCGTCTGCGCCATTGCAAAAGGGGTCCAGCCATATGCAAATCAGTCAGGTACTGCCTCCAATGGCAGCAGCCCAGTCAGAACTGCTAGGCCAGGTCCCCTCTGCACGGAAACACAAGCAGCCCCAGACATGCTTCGGCCTTGTTGGGCCTCATCAGTGAGGTGCAGCTTGGTTCCCTATGGCACAGCGAGCAAGGGACCCAAGTCTGGGCATACCCTCTCTCACATAGTGAGACAAACTCTAAGCACAAAAGAGATGGGTGGAAGCTTCTGAATGAATCTGAACCACTGGCATTGCTCTGGGAAACCTTCCACACCACCGCTTTTTAGCCCGCCTGCGCCATTGCAGAAGGAGTCCAGCCATATGCAAATCAGTCAGGTACTGCCACCAATGGTAGCAGCCCAGCCCGAACTGCTAGGCCAGGTCCCCTCTGCACGGAAACACAAGCAACCCCAGACATGTTTCGGCCCTGTTGGGCCTCCTCAGTGAGGTGCAGCTTGGTTCCCTGTGGCACAGCGAGCAAGGGACCCACGTCTGGGCATACCCTCTCTCACATAGTGAGACAAACTGTAAGCACAAAAGTGATGGGTGGAAGGTTCTGAATGAATCTGAACCACTGGCATTGCTCTGGGCAACCTTCCACACCACCGTTTTTTAGCCCGTCTGCGCCATTGCAAAAGGGGTCCAGCCATATGCAAATCAGTCAGGTACTGCCTCCAATGGTAGCAGCCCAGCCCGTACTGCTAGGCCAGGTCCCTTCTGCACGGAAACCCAAGCAGCCCCCGACATGTTTCGGCCTTGTTTGGCCTCCTCAGTGAGGTGCAGCTTGGTCCCCTATGGTGCAGCGAGCAAGGGACCCACGTCTGTGCATACCCTCTCTTATAGTTAGCGAACTGTAAGCACAAAAGTGATGGGTGGAAGTTTCTGAATGAATCTGAACCATTTGCATTACTCTGGGCAGCCTTCCACACCACCGTTTTTTAGCCCGTCTTCGCCATTGCAAAAGGGGTCCAGCCATATGCAAATCAGTCAGGTATTGCCACCAATGGTAGCAGCCATGCCAGAACTGCTAGGCCAGGTCCCCTCTGCACAGAAACACAAGCAACCCAGACATGTTTCAGCCTTGTTGGGCCTCCTCAGTGAGGTGCAGCTTGGTTCCCTATGGCGCACCGAGCAAGGGACCCACGTCTGGGCATACCCTCTCTCATAGTTAGACAATCTGTATGCACAAAAGTGATGGGTGGAAGGTTCTGAATGAATCTGAACCACTGGCATTGCTCTGGGCAACCTTCCACACCACTGTTTTTTAGCCCGTCTGCGCTATTGCAAAAGGGGTCCAGCCATATGCAAATCAGTCAGGTACCGCAACCAATGGTAGCAGCCCAGCCCGAACTGCTAGGCCAGGTCCCCTCTGCACGGAAACACAAGCAACCCCAGACATGTTTCGGCCTTGTTGGGCCTCCTCAGTGAGGTGCAGCTTGGTTTCCTGTGGCGCAGCGAGCAAGGGACCCACGTCTGGGCATACCCTCTCTCACATAGTGAGACAAACTGTAAGCACAAAAGTGATGGGTGGAAGGTTCTGAATGAATCTGAACCACTGGCATTGCTCTGGGCAACCTTCCACACCACCGTTTTTTAGCCCGTCTGCGCCATTGCAAAAGGGGTCCAGCCAGATGCAAATCAGTCAGGTACTGCCTCCAATGGTAGCAGCCCAGCCCGTACTGCTAGACCAGGTCCCTTCTGCACGGAAACCCAAGCAGCCCCAGACATGTTTCGGCCTTGTTGGGCCTCCTCAGTGAGGTACAGCTTGGTCCCCTATGGTGCAGCGAGCAAGGGACCCAAGTCTGGGCATACCCTCTCTCATAGTTAGATAATCTGTAAGCACAAAAGTGATGGGTGGAAGGTTCTGCATGAATCTGAACCACTGGCATTGCTCTGGGCAACCTTCCACACCACTGTTTTTTAGCCCGTCTGCGCCATTGCAAAAGGGGTCCAGCCATATGAAAATCAATCAGGTACTGCCACCAATGGTAGCAGGCGAGCCTGAACAGCTAGGCCAGGTCCCCTCTGCATGGAAACACAAGCAACCACAGACATGTTTTGCCTTGTTGGGCCTCCTCAGTGAGGCGCAGCTTGGTTCCCTATGGCGCAGCGAGCAAGGGACCCACGTCTGGGCATACCCTCTCTCAAATAGTGAGACAAACTGTAAGCACAAAAGAGATGGGTGGAAGGTTCTGAATGAATCTGAACCACTGACTTTGCTCTGGGCAACCTTCCACACTACCGCTTTTTAGCCCACCTGCGCAATTGCAAAAGTGGTCCAGCCATATGCAAATCAGTCAGGTACTGC
This sequence comes from Ambystoma mexicanum, assembly GCF_040938575.1. NCBI lineage: Eukaryota > Metazoa > Chordata > Amphibia > Caudata > Ambystomatidae > Ambystoma > Ambystoma mexicanum. The sequence goes on from NC_090922.1 coordinate 1,135,300,188, forward strand.
CACCAATGCTAGCAGCCCAGCCCGAACTGCTAAGCCAGGTCCCCTCTGCACGGAAACACAAGCAACCCCAGACATGGTCCAGCCTTGTTGGGCCTCCTCAGTGAGGTGCAGCTTGGTTCCCTATGGCGCAGCAAGCAAGGGACCTACGTCTGGGCATACCCTCTCTCACATAGTGAGACAATCTGTAAGCACAAAATTGATGGGTGGAAGGTTCTGAATGAATGTGAACCACTTGCATTGCTCTGGGCAACCTTCCACACCACCGTTTTTTAGCCCGTCTTTGCCATTGCAAAATAGTTCCAGCCATATGCAAATCAGTCAGGTACTGCCACCAATTGTAGCAGCCCAGCCCGAACTGCTAGGCCAGGTCCCCTCTGCATGGAAACACAAGCAACCACAGACATGTTTTTGCCTTGTTGGGCCTCCTCAGTGAGGCGCAGCTTGGTTCCCTATGGCGCAGCGAGCAAGGGACCCATGTCTGGGCATACCCTCTCTCACATAGTGAGACAAACTGTAAGCACAAAAGTGATGGGTGGAAGGTTCTGAATGAATGTGAACCACTTGCATTGCTCTGGGCAACCTTCCACACCACCGTTTTTTAGCCCGTCTTTGCCATTGCAAAATAGTTCCAGCCATATGCAAATCAGTCAGGTACTGCCACCAATTGTAGCAGCCCAGCCCGAACTGCTAGGCCAGGTCCCCTCTGCATGGAAACACAAGCAACCGCAGACATGTTCCGGTCTTGTTGGGCCTCCTCAGTGAGGTGCAGCTTGGTTCCCTATGGTGCTTTGAGCAAGGGACCCATGTCTGGGAATACCCTCTCTCACATAGTGAGACAAACTGTAAGCACAAAAGAGATGGGTGGAAGGTTCTGAATGAATCTGAACCACTGGCATTGCTCTGGGCAACCTTCCACACCACCGCTTTTTAGCCCGCCTGCGCAATTGCAAAAGTGGTCCAGCCATATGCAAATCAGTCAGGTACTGCCACCAATGGTAGCAGTCTAGCCCGAACTGCTAGGCCAGGTCCCCTCTGCACGGAAACACAAGCAGCCCCAGACATGTTTCGGCCTTGTTGGGCCTCCTCAGTGAGGTGCAGCTTGGTTCCCTATGGCGCACCGAGCAAGGGACCCACGTCTGGGCACACCTTCTCTCACATTGTAAGACAAACTGTAAGCACAAAAGTGATGGGTGGAAGGTTCTGAATGAATCTGAACCACTGGCATTGCTCTGAGCAACCTTCCACACCACCGTTTTTTAGCCCGTCTGCACCATTGCAAACGGGGTCCAGCCATATACAAATCAGTTAGGTACTGCCACCAATGGTAGCATCCCAGCCCGAACTGCTAGGCCAGGTCCCCACTGCACGGAAACACAAGCAACCCCAGACATGTTTTGGCCTTGTTGGGCCTCCTCAGTGAGGCGCAGCTTGGTTCCCTATGGCGCAGCGAGCAAGGGACCCACATCTGGGCATACCCTCTCTCACATAGTGAGACAAACTGTAAGCAGAAAAGTGATGGGTGGAAGGTTCTGAATGAATCTGAACCACTAGCATTCCTCTGGGCAACCGTCCACACCAACGTTTTTTAGCCCGACTGTGCCATTGCAAAATGGGTCCAGCCATATGAAAATCAGTCAGGTACTGCCACCAATGCTAGCAGCCCAGCCCGAACTGCTAATCCAGGTCCCCTCTGCACGGAAACACAAGCAACCCCAGACATGGTCCAGCCTTGTTGAGCCTCCTCAGTGAGGTGCAGCTTGGTTCCCTATGGCGCAGAAAGCAAGGGTCCTACGTCTGGGCATACCCTCTCTCACATAGTGAGACAATCTGTAAGCACAAAATTGATGGGTGGAAGGTTCTGAATGAATCTGAACCACTGGCATTGATCTGGGCCACCTTCCACACCACTGTTTTTTAGCCCGTCTGCGCCATTGCAAAAGGGGTCCAGCCATATGAAAATCAATCAGGTACTGCCACCAATGGTAGCAGCCCAGCCTGAACAGCTAGGCCAGGTCCCCTCTGCACGAAACTCAAGCAACCCCAGACATGCCCTTGTTGGGCTTCCCCAGTGAGGTGCAGCTTGATTCCATATGGCGCAGTGAGCAAGTGACCGACATCTGGGCATACCCTCTCTCATATAGCGAGACAAACTGTAAGCACAAAAGTGATGGGTGGAAGGTTCTGAATGAATCTGAACCACTGGCATTGCTCTGGGCAACTTTTCACACCACCATTTTTTAGCCCATCTGCGCCATTGCAAAAGGGGTCCAGCCATATGCAAATCAGTCAGGTACTGCCTCCAATGGCAGCAGCCCAGCCCGAACTGCTAGGCCAGGTCCCCTCTGCACGGAAACACAAGCAGCCCCAGACATGTTTCGGCCTTGTTGGGCCTCCTCAGTGAGGTGCAGCTTGGTTCCCTATGGCACAGTGAGCAAGGGACCCAATTCTGGGCATACCCTCTCTCACATAGTGAGACAAACTGTAAGCACAAAAGTGATGGGTGGAAGCTTCTTAATGAATCTGAACCACTGGCATTGCTCTGGGCAACCTTCCACACCACTGCTTTTTTAGCCTGTCTGCGCCATTGCAAAAGTGGTCCAGCCATATGCAAATCAGTCGGGTACTGCCACCCGAACTGCTAGGCCAGGTCCGCTCTGCACGGAAACACAAGCAACCCCAGACATGTTCCTGCCTTGTTGGGCCTCCTCAGTGAGGTGCAGCTTGGTTCCCTATGGCACAGCGAACTAGAGAACCACGTCTGGGCATACTCTCTCTCACATAGTGAGACAAACTGTAAGCACAAAAGTGATGGGTGGAGCGTTCAGAATGAATCTGAACCACTGGCATTGCTCTGGGAAACCTTCCACACCACAGCTTTTTAGCCCGCCTGCGCCATTGCAGAAGGGGTCCAGCCATATGCAAATCTGTCAGGTACTGCCACCAATGGTTGCAACCCAGCCCGAACTGCTAGGCCAGGTCCCCTCTGCACGGAAACACAAGCAACCCCAGACATGTTTCGGCCTTGTTGGGCCTCCTCAGTGAGGTGCAGCTTGGTTCCATATGGTGCAGTGACCAAGTGACCGACATCTGGGTATACCCTCTCTCATATAGTGAGACAAACTGTAAGCGCAAAAGTGATGGGTGGAAGGTTCGCAATGAATCTGAACCACTGGCATTGCTGTGGGCAACCTTCTACACCACCGCTTTTTAGCTCGTCTACGCCATTGCAAAAGGGGGCAAGCCATATGCAAATCAGTCAGTTACTGCCACCGATGGTAGCAGCCCAGCCCGAACTGCTAGGCCAGGTGCCCTCTGCATGGAAACACAAGCAACCCCAGACATGTTTCGGCCTTGTTGGGCCTCCTCAGTGAGGTGTAGCTTGGTTCCCTATGGCGCAGCGAGCAAGGGACCCATGTCTGGGCATACCCTCTCTCACATAGTGAGACAAACTGTAAGCACAAAAGTGATGGGTGGAAGGTTCTGAATGAATCTGAACTACTGGCATTGCTCTGGGCAACCTTCCACACCACCATTTTTTAGCCCGTCTGCGCCATTTCAAAAGGGGTCCAGCCATATGCAAATCAGTCAGGTACTGCCTCCAATGGCAGCAGCCCAGTCAGAACTGCTAGGCCAGGTCCCCTCTGCACGGAAACACAAGCATCCCCAGACATGCTTCGGCCTTGTTGGGCCTCATCAGTGAGGTGCAGCTTGGTTCCCTATGGCACAGCGAGCAAGGGACCCAAGTCTGGACATACCCTCTCTCACATAGTGAGACAAACTCTAAGCACAAAAGAGATGGGTGGAAGCTTCTGAATGAATCTGAACCACTGGCATTGCTCTGGGAAACCTACCACACCACCGCTTTTTAGCCCGCCTGCGCCATTGCAGAAGGAGTCCAGCCATATGCAAATCAGTCAGGTACTGCCACCAATGGTAGCAGCCCAGCCCGAACTGCTAGGCCAGGTCCCCTCTGCACGGAAACACAAGCAACCCCAGACATGTTTCGGCCTTGTTGGGCCTCCTCAGTGAGGTGCAGCTTGGTTCCCTGTGGCACAGCGAGCAAGGGACCCACGTCTGGGCATACCCTCTCTCACATAGTGAGACAAACTGTAAGCACAAAAGTGATGGGTGGAAGGTTCTGAATGAATCTGAACCACTGGCATTGCTCTGGGCAACCTTCCACACCACCGTTTTTTAGCCCGTCTGCGCCATTGCAAAAGGGGTCCAGCCATATGCAAATCAGTCAGGTACTGCCTCCAATGGTAGCAGCCCAGCCCGTACTGCTAGGCCAGGTCCCTTCTGCACGGAAACCCAAGCAGCCCCCGACATGTTTCTGCCTTGTTTGGCCTCCTCAGTGAGGTGCAGCTTGGTCCCCTATGGTGCAGCGAGCAAGGGACCCACGTCTGTTCATACCCACTCTTATAGTTAGCGAACTGTAAGCACAAAAGTGATGGGTGGAAGTTTCTGAATGAATCTGAACAATTTGCATTACTCTGGGCAGCCTTCCACACCACCGTTTTTTAGCCCGTCTTCGCCATTGCAAAAGGGGTCCAGCCATATGCAAATCAGTCAGGTATTGCCACCAATGGTAGCAGCCATGCCAGAACTGCTAGGCCAGGTCCCCTCTGCACAGAAACACAAGCAACCCAGACATGTTTCGGCCTTGTTGGGCCTCCTCAGTGAGGTGCAGCTTGGTTCCCTATGGCGCAGAGCAAGGGACCCACGGCTGGGCATACCCTCTCTCATAGTTAGACAATCTGTAAGCACAAAAGTGATGGGTGGAAGGTTCTGAATGAATCTGAACCACTGGCATTGCTCTGGGCAACCTTCCACACCACTGTTTTTTAGCCCGTCTGCGCTATTGCAAAAGGGGTCCAGCCATATGCAAATCAGTCAGGTACCGCAACCAATGGTAGCAGCCCAGCCCGAACTGCTAGGCCAGGTCCCCTCTGCACGGAAACACAAGCAACCCCAGACATGTTTCGGCCTTGTTGGGCCTCCTCAGTGAGGTGCAGCTTGGTTTCCTGTGGCGCAGCGAGCAAGGGACCCACGTCTGGGCATACCCTCTCTCACATAGTGAGACAAACTGTAAGCACAAAAGTGATGGGTGGAAGGTTCTGAATGAATCTGAACCACTGGCATTGCTCTGGGCAACCTTCCACACCACCGTTTTTTAGCCCGTCTGCGCCATTGCAAAAGGGGTCCAGCCATATGCAAATCAGTCAGGTACTGCCTCCAATGGTAGCAGCCCAGCCCGTACTGCTAGACCAGGTCCCTTCTGCATGGAAACCCAAGCAGCCCCAGACATGTTTCAGCCTTGTTGGGCCTCCTCAGTGAGGTGCAGCTTGGTCCCCTATGGTGCAGCGAGCAAGGGACCCATGTCTGGGCATACCCTCTCTCATAGTTAGATAATCTGTAAGCACAAAAGTGATGGGTGGAAGGTTCTGAATGAATCTGAACCACTGGCATTGCTCTGGGCAACCTTCCACACCACTGTTTTTTAGCCCGTCTGCGCCATTGCAAAAGGGGTCCTGCCATATGAAAATCAATCAGGTACTGCCACCAATGGTAGCAGCCCAGCCTGAACAGCTAGGCCAGGTCCCCTCTGCATGGAAACACAAGCAACCACAGACATGTTTTGCCTTGTTGGGCCTCCTCAGTGAGGCGCAGCTTGGTTCCCTATGGCGCAGCGAGAAAGGGACCCACGTCTGGGCATACCCTCTCTCACATAGTGAGACAAACTGTAAGCAGAAAAGTGATGGGTGGAAGGTTCTGAATGAATCTGAACCACTAGCATTCCTCTGGGCAACCGTCCACACCACAGTTTTTTAGCCCGTCTGTGCCATTGCAAAATGGGTCCAGCCATATGAAAATCAGTCAGGTACTGCCACCAATGGTTGCAACCCAGCCCGAACTGCTAGGCCAGGTCCCCTCTGCACGGAAACACAAGCAACCCCAGACATGTTTCGGCCTTGTTGGGCCTCCTCAGTGAGGTGCAGCTTGGTTCCATATGGCGCAGTGACCAAGTGACCGACATCTGGGTATACCCTCTCTCATATAGTGAGACAAACTGTAAGCGCAAAAGTGATGGGTGGAAGGTTCTCAATGAATCTGAACCACTGGCATTGCTGTGGGCAACCTTCTACACCACCGCTTTTTAGCTCGTCTACGCCATTGCAAAAGGGGGCAAGCCATATGCAAATCAGTCAGTTACTGCCACCGATGGTAGCAGCCCAGCCCGAACTGCTAGGCCAGGTGCCCTCTGCATGGAAACACAAGCAACCCCAGACATGTTTCGGCCTTGTTGGGCCTCCTCAGTGAGGTGTAGCTTGGTTCCCTATGGCGCAGCGAGCAAGGGACCCATGTCTGGGCATACGCTCTCTCACATAGTGAGACAAACTGTAAGCACAAAAGTGATGGGTGGAAGGTTCTGAATGAATCTGAACTACTGGCATTGCTCTGGGCAACCTTCCACACCACCATTTTTTAGCCCGTCTGCGCCATTTCAAAAGGGGTCCAGCCATATGCAAATCAGTCAGGTACTGCCTCCAATGGCAGCAGCCCAGTCAGAACTGCTAGGCCAGGTCCCCTCTGCACGGAAACACAAGCAGCCCCAGACATGCTTCGGCCTTGTTGGGCCTCATCAGTGAGGTGCAGCTTGGTTCCCTATGGCACAGCGAGCAAGGGACCCAAGTCTGGGCATACCCTCTCTCACATAGTGAGACAAACTCTAAGCACAAAAGAGATGGGTGGAAGCTTCTGAATGAATCTGAACCACTGGCATTGCTCTGGGAAACCTTCCACACCACCGCTTTTTAGCCCGCCTGCGCCATTGCAGAAGGAGTCCAGCCATATGCAAATCAGTCAGGTACTGCCACCAATGGTAGCAGCCCAGCCCGAACTGCTAGGCCAGGTCCCCTCTGCACGGAAACACAAGCAACCCCAGACATGTTTCGGCCTTGTTGGGCCTCCTCAGTGAGGTGCAGCTTGGTTCCCTGTGGCACAGCGAGCAAGGGACCCACGTCTGGGCATACCCTCTCTCACATAGTGAGACAAACTGTAAGCACAAAAGTGATGGGTGGAAGGTTCTGAATGAATCTGAACCACTGGCATTGCTCTGGGCAACCTTCCACACCACCGTTTTTTAGCCCGTCTGCGCCATTGCAAAAGGGGTCCAGCCATATGCAAATCAGTCAGGTACTGCCTCCAATGGTAGCAGCCCAGCCCGTACTGCTAGGCCAGGTCCCTTCTGCACGGAAACCCAAGCAGCCCCCGACATGTTTCGGCCTTGTTTGGCCTCCTCAGTGAGGTGCAGCTTGGTCCCCTATGGTGCAGCGAGCAAGGGACCCACGTCTGTTCATACCCACTCTTATAGTTAGCGAACTGTAAGCACAAAAGTGATGGGTGGAAGTTTCTGAATGAATCTGAACAATTTGCATTACTCTGGGCAGCCTTCCACACCACCGTTTTTTAGCCCGTCTTCGCCATTGCAAAAGGGGTCCAGCCATATGCAAATCAGTCAGGTATTGCCACCAATGGTAGCAGCCATGCCAGAACTGCTAGGCCAGGTCCCCTCTGCACAGAAACACAAGCAACCCAGACATGTTTCGGCCTTGTTGGGCCTCCTCAGTGAGGTGCAGCTTGGTTCCCTATGGCGCCGAGCAAGGGACCCACGTCTGGGCATACCCTCTCTCATAGTTAGACAATCTGTAAGCACAAAAGTGATGGGTGGAAGGTTCTGAATGAATCTGAACCACTGGCATTGCTCTGGGCAACCTTCCACACCACTGTTTTTTAGCCCGTCTGCGCTATTGCAAAAGGGGTCCAGCCATATGCAAATCAGTCAGGTACCGCAACCAATGGTAGCAGCCCAGCCCGAACTGCTAGGCCAGGTCCCCTCTGCACGGAAACACAAGCAACCCCAGACATGTTTCGGCCTTGTTGGGCCTCCTCAGTGAGGTGCAGCTTGGTTTCCTGTGGCGCAGCGAGCAAGGGACCCACGTCTGGGCATACCCTCTCTCACATAGTGAGACAAACTGTAAGCACAAAAGTGATGGGTGGAAGGTTCTGAATGAATCTGAACCACTGGCATTGCTCTGGGCAACCTTCCACACCACCGTTTTTTAGCCCGTCTGCGCCATTGCAAAAGGGGTCCAGCCATATGCAAATCAGTCAGGTACTGCCTCCAATGGTAGCAGCCCAGCCCGTACTGCTAGACCAGGTCCCTTCTGCATGGAAACCCAAGCAGCCCCAGACATGTTTCGGCCTTGTTGGGCCTCCTCAGTGAGGTGCAGCTTGGTCCCCTATGGTGCAGCGAGCAAGGGACCCATGTCTGGGCATACCCTCTCTCATAGTTAGATAATCTGTAAGCACAAAAGTGATGGGTGGAAGGTTCTGAATGAATCTGAACCACTGGCATTGCTCTGGGCAACCTTCCACACCACTGTTTTTTAGCCCGTCTGCGCCATTGCAAAAGGGGTCCTGCCATATGAAAATCAATCAGGTACTGCCACCAATGGTAGCAGCCCAGCCTGAACAGCTAGGCCAGGTCCCCTCTGCATGGAAACACAAGCAACCACAGACATGTTTTGCCTTGTTGGGCCTCCTCAGTGAGGCGCAGCTTGGTTCCCTATGGCGCAGCGAGCAAGGTACCCACGTCTGGGCATACCCTCTCTCACATAGTGAGACAAACTGTAAGCAGAAAAGTGATGGGTGGAAGGTTCTGAATGAATCTGAACCACTAGCATTCCTCTGGGCAACCGTCCACACCACCGTTTTTTAGCCCGTCTGTGCCATTGCAAAATGGGTCCAGCCATATGAAAATCAGTCAGGTACTGCCACCAATGGTTGCAACCCAGCCCGAACTGCTAGGCCAGGTCCCCTCTGCACGGAAACACAAGCAACCCCAGACATGTTTCGGCCTTGTTGGGCCTCCTCAGTGAGGTGCAGCTTGGTTCCATATGGCGCAGTGACCAAGTGACCGACATCTGGGTATACCCTCTCTCATATAGTGAGACAAACTGTAAGCGCAAAAGTGATGGGTGGAAGGTTCTGAATGAATCTGAACCACTGGCATTGCTGTGGGCAACCTTCTACACCACCGCTTTTTAGCTCGTCTATGCCATTGCAAAAGGGGGCAAGCCATATGCAAATCAGTCAGTTACTGCCACCGATGGTAGCAGCCCAGCCCGAACTGCTAGGCCAGGTGCCCTCTGCATGGAAACACAAGCAACCCCAGACATGTTTCGGCCTTGTTGGGCCTCCTCAGTGAGGTGTAGCTTGGTTCCCTATGGCGCAGCGAGCAAGGGACCCATGTCTGGGCATACCCTCTCTCACATAGTGAGACAAACTGTAAGCACAAAAGTGATGGGTGGAAGGTTCTGAATGAATCTGAACTACTGGCATTGCTCTGGGCAACCTTCCACACCACCATTTTTTAGCCCGTCTGCGCCATTGCAAAAGGGGTCCAGCCATATGCAAATCAGTCAGGTACTGCCTCCAATGGCAGCAGCCCAGTCAGAACTGCTAGGCCAGGTCCCCTCTGCACGGAAACACAAGCAGCCCCAGACATGCTTCGGCCTTGTTGGGCCTCATCAGTGAGGTGCAGCTTGGTTCCCTATGGCACAGCGAGCAAGGGACCCAAGTCTGGGCATACCCTCTCTCACATAGTGAGACAAACTCTAAGCACAAAAGTGATGGGTGGAAGTTTCTGAATGAATCTGAACAATTTGCATTACTCTGGGCAGCCTTCCACACCACCGTTTTTTAGCCCGTCTTCGCCATTGCAAAAGGGGTCCAGCCATATGCAAATCAGTCAGGTATTGCCACCAATGGTAGCAGCCATGCCAGAACTGCTAGGCCAGGTCCCCTCTGCACAGAAACACAAGCAACCCAGACATGTTTCGGCCTTGTTGGGCCTCCTCAGTGAGGTGCAGCTTGGTTCCCTATGGCGCCGAGCAAGGGACCCACGTCTGGGCATACCCTCTCTCATAGTTAGACAATCTGTAAGCACAAAAGTGATGGGTGGAAGGTTCTGAATGAATCTGAACCACTGGCATTGCTCTGGGCAACCTTCCACACCACTGTTTTTTAGCCCGTCTGCGCTATTGCAAAAGGGGTCCAGCCATATGCAAATCAGTCAGGTACCGCAACCAATGGTAGCAGCCCAGCCCGAACTGCTAGGCCAGGTCCCCTCTGCACGGAAACACAAGCAACCCCAGACATGTTTCGGCCTTGTTGGGCCTCCTCAGTGAGGTGCAGCTTGGTTTCCTGTGGCGCAGCGAGCAAGGGACCCACGTCTGGGCATACCCTCTCTCACATAGTGAGACAAACTGTAAGCACAAAAGTGATGGGTGGAAGGTTCTGAATGAATCTGAACCACTGGCATTGCTCTGGGCAACCTTCCACACCACCGTTTTTTAGCCCGTCTGCGCCATTGCAAAAGGGGTCCAGCCATATGCAAATCAGTCAGGTACTGCCTCCAATGGTAGCAGCCCAGCCCGTACTGCTAGACCAGGTCCCTTCTGCATGGAAACCCAAGCAGCCCCAGACATGTTTCGGCCTTGTTGGGCCTCCTCAGTGAGGTGCAGCTTGGTCCCCTATGGTGCAGCGAGCAAGGGACCCATGTCTGGGCATACCCTCTCTCATAGTTAGATAATCTGTAAGCACAAAAGTGATGGGTGGAAGGTTCTGAATGAATCTGAACCACTGGCATTGCTCTGGGCAACCTTCCACACCACTGTTTTTTAGCCCGTCTGCGCCATTGCAAAAGGGGTCCTGCCATATGAAAATCAATCAGGTACTGCCACCAATGGTAGCAGCCCAGCCTGAACAGCTAGGCCAGGTCCCCTCTGCATGGAAACACAAGCAACCACAGACATGTTTTGCCTTGTTGGGCCTCCTCAGTGAGGCGCAGCTTGGTTCCCTATGGCGCAGCGAGCAAGGTACCCACGTCTGGGCATACCCTCTCTCACATAGTGAGACAAACTGTAAGCAGAAAAGTGATGGGTGGAAGGTTCTGAATGAATCTGAACCACTAGCATTCCTCTGGGCAACCGTCCACACCACCGTTTTTTAGCCCGTCTGTGCCATTGCAAAATGGGTCCAGCCATATGAAAATCAGTCAGGTACTGCCACCAATGGTTGCAACCCAGCCCGAACTGCTAGGCCAGGTCCCCTCTGCACGGAAACACAAGCAACCCCAGACATGTTTCGGCCTTGTTGGGCCTCCTCAGTGAGGTGCAGCTTGGTTCCATATGGCGCAGTGACCAAGTGACCGACATCTGGGTATACCCTCTCTCATATAGTGAGACAAACTGTAAGCGCAAAAGTGATGGGTGGAAGGTTCTGAATGAATCTGAACCACTGGCATTGCTGTGGGCAACCTTCTACACCACCGCTTTTTAGCTCGTCTATGCCATTGCAAAAGGGGGCAAGCCATATGCAAATCAGTCAGTTACTGCCACCGATGGTAGCAGCCCAGCCCGAACTGCTAGGCCAGGTGCCCTCTGCATGGAAACACAAGCAACCCCAGACATGTTTCGGCCTTGTTGGGCCTCCTCAGTGAGGTGTAGCTTGGTTCCCTATGGCGCAGCGAGCAAGGGACCCATGTCTGGGCATACCCTCTCTCACATAGTGAGACAAACTGTAAGCACAAAAGTGATGGGTGGAAGGTTCTGAATGAATCTGAACTACTGGCATTGCTCTGGGCAACCTTCCACACCACCATTTTTTAGCCCGTCTGCGCCATTGCAAAAGGGGTCCAGCCATATGCAAATCAGTCAGGTACTGCCTCCAATGGCAGCAGCCCAGTCAGAACTGCTAGGCCAGGTCCCCTCTGCACGGAAACACAAGCAGCCCCAGACATGCTTCGGCCTTGTTGGGCCTCATCAGTGAGGTGCAGCTTGGTTCCCTATGGCACAGCGAGCAAGGGACCCAAGTCTGGGCATACCCTCTCTCACATAGTGAGACAAACTCTAAGCACAAAAGAGATGGGTGGAAGCTTCTGAATGAATCTGAACCACTGGCATTGCTCTGGGAAACCTTCCACACCACCGCTTTTTAGCCCGCCTGCGCCATTGCAGAAGGAGTCCAGCCATATGCAAATCAGTCAGGTACTGCCACCAATGGTAGCAGCCCAGCCCGAACTGCTAGGCCAGGTCCCCTCTGCACGGAAACACAAGCAACCCCAGACATGTTTCGGCCCTGTTGGGCCTCCTCAGTGAGGTGCAGCTTGGTTCCCTGTGGCACAGCGAGCAAGGGACCCACGTCTGGGCATACCCTCTCTCACATAGTGAGACAAACTGTAAGCACAAAAGTGATGGGTGGAAGGTTCTGAATGAATCTGAACCACTGGCATTGCTCTGGGCAACCTTCCACACCACCGTTTTTTAGCCCGTCTGCGCCATTGCAAAAGGGGTCCAGCCATATGCAAATCAGTCAGGTACTGCCTCCAATGGTAGCAGCCCAGCCCGTACTGCTAGGCCAGGTCCCTTCTGCACGGAAACCCAAGCAGCCCCCGACATGTTTCGGCCTTGTTTGGCCTCCTCAGTGAGGTGCAGCTTGGTCCCCTATGGTGCAGCGAGCAAGGGACCCACGTCTGTGCATACCCTCTCTTATAGTTAGCGAACTGTAAGCACAAAAGTGATGGGTGGAAGTTTCTGAATGAATCTGAACCATTTGCATTACTCTGGGCAGCCTTCCACACCACCGTTTTTTAGCCCGTCTTCGCCATTGCAAAAGGGGTCCAGCCATATGCAAATCAGTCAGGTATTGCCACCAATGGTAGCAGCCATGCCAGAACTGCTAGGCCAGGTCCCCTCTGCACAGAAACACAAGCAACCCAGACATGTTTCAGCCTTGTTGGGCCTCCTCAGTGAGGTGCAGCTTGGTTCCCTATGGCGCACCGAGCAAGGGACCCACGTCTGGGCATACCCTCTCTCATAGTTAGACAATCTGTATGCACAAAAGTGATGGGTGGAAGGTTCTGAATGAATCTGAACCACTGGCATTGCTCTGGGCAACCTTCCACACCACTGTTTTTTAGCCCGTCTGCGCTATTGCAAAAGGGGTCCAGCCATATGCAAATCAGTCAGGTACCGCAACCAATGGTAGCAGCCCAGCCCGAACTGCTAGGCCAGGTCCCCTCTGCACGGAAACACAAGCAACCCCAGACATGTTTCGGCCTTGTTGGGCCTCCTCAGTGAGGTGCAGCTTGGTTTCCTGTGGCGCAGCGAGCAAGGGACCCACGTCTGGGCATACCCTCTCTCACATAGTGAGACAAACTGTAAGCACAAAAGTGATGGGTGGAAGGTTCTGAATGAATCTGAACCACTGGCATTGCTCTGGGCAACCTTCCACACCACCGTTTTTTAGCCCGTCTGCGCCATTGCAAAAGGGGTCCAGCCAGATGCAAATCAGTCAGGTACTGCCTCCAATGGTAGCAGCCCAGCCCGTACTGCTAGACCAGGTCCCTTCTGCACGGAAACCCAAGCAGCCCCAGACATGTTTCGGCCTTGTTGGGCCTCCTCAGTGAGGTACAGCTTGGTCCCCTATGGTGCAGCGAGCAAGGGACCCAAGTCTGGGCATACCCTCTCTCATAGTTAGATAATCTGTAAGCACAAAAGTGATGGGTGGAAGGTTCTGCATGAATCTGAACCACTGGCATTGCTCTGGGCAACCTTCCACACCACTGTTTTTTAGCCCGTCTGCGCCATTGCAAAAGGGGTCCAGCCATATGAAAATCAATCAGGTACTGCCACCAATGGTAGCAGGCGAGCCTGAACAGCTAGGCCAGGTCCCCTCTGCATGGAAACACAAGCAACCACAGACATGTTTTGCCTTGTTGGGCCTCCTCAGTGAGGCGCAGCTTGGTTCCCTATGGCGCAGCGAGCAAGGGACCCACGTCTGGGCATACCCTCTCTCAAATAGTGAGACAAACTGTAAGCACAAAAGAGATGGGTGGAAGGTTCTGAATGAATCTGAACCACTGACTTTGCTCTGGGCAACCTTCCACACTACCGCTTTTTAGCCCACCTGCGCAATTGCAAAAGTGGTCCAGCCATATGCAAATCAGTCAGGTACTGCCACCAATGCTAGCAGCCCAGCCCGAACTGCTAAGCCAGGTCCCCTCTGCACGGAAACACAAGCAACCCCAGACATGGTCCAGCCTTGTTGGGCCTCCTCAGTGAGGTGCAGCTTGGTTCCCTATGGCGCAGCAAGCAAGGGACCTACGTCTGGGCATACCCTCTCTCACATAGTGAGACAATCTGTAAGCACAAAATTGATGGGTGGAAGGTTCTGAATGAATGTGAACCACTTGCATTGCTCTGGGCAACCTTCCACACCACCGTTTTTTAGCCCGTCTTTGCCATTGCAAAATAGTTCCAGCCATATGCAAATCAGTCAGGTACTGCCACCAATTGTAGCAGCCCAGCCCGAACTGCTAGGCCAGGTCCCCTCTGCATGGAAACACAAGCAACCACAGACATGTTTTTGCCTTGTTGGGCCTCCTCAGTGAGGCGCAGCTTGGTTCCCTATGGCGCAGCGAGCAAGGGACCCATGTCTGGGCATACCCTCTCTCACATAGTGAGACAAACTGTAAGCACAAAAGTGATGGGTGGAAGGTTCTGAATGAATGTGAACCACTTGCATTGCTCTGGGCAACCTTCCACACCACCGTTTTTTAGCCCGTCTTTGCCATTGCAAAATAGTTCCAGCCATATGCAAATCAGTCAGGTACTGCCACCAATTGTAGCAGCCCAGCCCGAACTGCTAGGCCAGGTCCCCTCTGCATGGAAACACAAGCAACCGCAGACATGTTCCGGTCTTGTTGGGCCTCCTCAGTGAGGTGCAGCTTGGTTCCCTATGGTGCTTTGAGCAAGGGACCCATGTCTGGGAATACCCTCTCTCACATAGTGAGACAAACTGTAAGCACAAAAGAGATGGGTGGAAGGTTCTGAATGAATCTGAACCACTGGCATTGCTCTGGGCAACCTTCCACACCACCGCTTTTTAGCCCGCCTGCGCAATTGCAAAAGTGGTCCAGCCATATGCAAATCAGTCAGGTACTGCCACCAATGGTAGCAGTCTAGCCCGAACTGCTAGGCCAGGTCCCCTCTGCACGGAAACACAAGCAGCCCCAGACATGTTTCGGCCTTGTTGGGCCTCCTCAGTGAGGTGCAGCTTGGTTCCCTATGGCGCACCGAGCAAGGGACCCACGTCTGGGCACACCTTCTCTCACATTGTAAGACAAACTGTAAGCACAAAAGTGATGGGTGGAAGGTTCTGAATGAATCTGAACCACTGGCATTGCTCTGAGCAACCTTCCACACCACCGTTTTTTAGCCCGTCTGCACCATTGCAAACGGGGTCCAGCCATATACAAATCAGTTAGGTACTGCCACCAATGGTAGCATCCCAGCCCGAACTGCTAGGCCAGGTCCCCACTGCACGGAAACACAAGCAACCCCAGACATGTTTTGGCCTTGTTGGGCCTCCTCAGTGAGGCGCAGCTTGGTTCCCTATGGCGCAGCGAGCAAGGGACCCACGTCTGGGCATACCCTCTCTCACATAGTGAGACAAACTGTAAGCAGAAAAGTGATGGGTGGAAGGTTCTGAATGAATCTGAACCACTAGCATTCCTCTGGGCAACCGTCCACACCAACGTTTTTTAGCCCGACTGTGCCATTGCAAAATGGGTCCAGCCATATGAAAATCAGTCAGGTACTGCCACCAATGCTAGCAGCCCAGCCCGAACTGCTAATCCAGGTCCCCTCTGCACGGAAACACAAGCAACCCCAGACATGGTCCAGCCTTGTTGAGCCTCCTCAGTGAGGTGCAGCTTGGTTCCCTATGGCGCAGAAAGCAAGGGTCCTACGTCTGGGCATACCCTCTCTCACATAGTGAGACAATCTGTAAGCACAAAATTGATGGGTGGAAGGTTCTGAATGAATCTGAACCACTGGCATTGATCTGGGCCACCTTCCACACCACTGTTTTTTAGCCCGTCTGCGCCATTGCAAAAGGGGTCCAGCCATATGAAAATCAATCAGGTACTGCCACCAATGGTAGCAGCCCAGCCTGAACAGCTAGGCCAGGTCCCCTCTGCACGAAACTCAAGCAACCCCAGACATGCCCTTGTTGGGCTTCCCCAGTGAGGTGCAGCTTGATTCCATATGGCGCAGTGAGCAAGTGACCGACATCTGGGCATACCCTCTCTCATATAGCGAGACAAACTGTAAGCACAAAAGTGATGGGTGGAAGGTTCTGAATGAATCTGAACCACTGGCATTGCTCTGGGCAACTTTTCACACCACCATTTTTTAGCCCATCTGCGCCATTGCAAAAGGGGTCCAGCCATATGCAAATCAGTCAGGTACTGCCTCCAATGGCAGCAGCCCAGCCCGAACTGCTAGGCCAGGTCCCCTCTGCACGGAAACACAAGCAGCCCCAGACATGTTTCGGCCTTGTTGGGCCTCCTCAGTGAGGTGCAGCTTGGTTCCCTATGGCACAGTGAGCAAGGGACCCAATTCTGGGCATACCCTCTCTCACATAGTGAGACAAACTGTAAGCACAAAAGTGATGGGTGGAAGCTTCTTAATGAATCTGAACCACTGGCATTGCTCTGGGCAACCTTCCACACCACTGCTTTTTTAGCCTGTCTGCGCCATTGCAAAAGTGGTCCAGCCATATGCAAATCAGTCGGGTACTGCCACCCGAACTGCTAGGCCAGGTCCGCTCTGCACGGAAACACAAGCAACCCCAGACATGTTCCTGCCTTGTTGGGCCTCCTCAGTGAGGTGCAGCTTGGTTCCCTATGGCACAGCGAACTAGAGAACCACGTCTGGGCATACTCTCTCTCACATAGTGAGACAAACTGTAAGCACAAAAGTGATGGGTGGAGCGTTCAGAATGAATCTGAACCACTGGCATTGCTCTGGGAAACCTTCCACACCACAGCTTTTTAGCCCGCCTGCGCCATTGCAGAAGGGGTCCAGCCATATGCAAATCTGTCAGGTACTGCCACCAATGGTTGCAACCCAGCCCGAACTGCTAGGCCAGGTCCCCTCTGCACGGAAACACAAGCAACCCCAGACATGTTTCGGCCTTGTTGGGCCTCCTCAGTGAGGTGCAGCTTGGTTCCATATGGTGCAGTGACCAAGTGACCGACATCTGGGTATACCCTCTCTCATATAGTGAGACAAACTGTAAGCGCAAAAGTGATGGGTGGAAGGTTCGCAATGAATCTGAACCACTGGCATTGCTGTGGGCAACCTTCTACACCACCGCTTTTTAGCTCGTCTACGCCATTGCAAAAGGGGGCAAGCCATATGCAAATCAGTCAGTTACTGCCACCGATGGTAGCAGCCCAGCCCGAACTGCTAGGCCAGGTGCCCTCTGCATGGAAACACAAGCAACCCCAGACATGTTTCGGCCTTGTTGGGCCTCCTCAGTGAGGTGTAGCTTGGTTCCCTATGGCGCAGCGAGCAAGGGACCCATGTCTGGGCATACCCTCTCTCACATAGTGAGACAAACTGTAAGCACAAAAGTGATGGGTGGAAGGTTCTGAATGAATCTGAACTACTGGCATTGCTCTGGGCAACCTTCCACACCACCATTTTTTAGCCCGTCTGCGCCATTTCAAAAGGGGTCCAGCCATATGCAAATCAGTCAGGTACTGCCTCCAATGGCAGCAGCCCAGTCAGAACTGCTAGGCCAGGTCCCCTCTGCACGGAAACACAAGCATCCCCAGACATGCTTCGGCCTTGTTGGGCCTCATCAGTGAGGTGCAGCTTGGTTCCCTATGGCACAGCGAGCAAGGGACCCAAGTCTGGACATACCCTCTCTCACATAGTGAGACAAACTCTAAGCACAAAAGAGATGGGTGGAAGCTTCTGAATGAATCTGAACCACTGGCATTGCTCTGGGAAACCTACCACACCACCGCTTTTTAGCCCGCCTGCGCCATTGCAGAAGGAGTCCAGCCATATGCAAATCAGTCAGGTACTGCCACCAATGGTAGCAGCCCAGCCCGAACTGCTAGGCCAGGTCCCCTCTGCACGGAAACACAAGCAACCCCAGACATGTTTCGGCCTTGTTGGGCCTCCTCAGTGAGGTGCAGCTTGGTTCCCTGTGGCACAGCGAGCAAGGGACCCACGTCTGGGCATACCCTCTCTCACATAGTGAGACAAACTGTAAGCACAAAAGTGATGGGTGGAAGGTTCTGAATGAATCTGAACCACTGGCATTGCTCTGGGCAACCTTCCACACCACCGTTTTTTAGCCCGTCTGCGCCATTGCAAAAGGGGTCCAGCCATATGCAAATCAGTCAGGTACTGCCTCCAATGGTAGCAGCCCAGCCCGTACTGCTAGGCCAGGTCCCTTCTGCACGGAAACCCAAGCAGCCCCCGACATGTTTCTGCCTTGTTTGGCCTCCTCAGTGAGGTGCAGCTTGGTCCCCTATGGTGCAGCGAGCAAGGGACCCACGTCTGTTCATACCCACTCTTATAGTTAGCGAACTGTAAGCACAAAAGTGATGGGTGGAAGTTTCTGAATGAATCTGAACAATTTGCATTACTCTGGGCAGCCTTCCACACCACCGTTTTTTAGCCCGTCTTCGCCATTGCAAAAGGGGTCCAGCCATATGCAAATCAGTCAGGTATTGCCACCAATGGTAGCAGCCATGCCAGAACTGCTAGGCCAGGTCCCCTCTGCACAGAAACACAAGCAACCCAGACATGTTTCGGCCTTGTTGGGCCTCCTCAGTGAGGTGCAGCTTGGTTCCCTATGGCGCAGAGCAAGGGACCCACGTCTGGGCATACCCTCTCTCATAGTTAGACAATCTGTAAGCACAAAAGTGATGGGTGGAAGGTTCTGAATGAATCTGAACCACTGGCATTGCTCTGGGCAACCTTCCACACCACTGTTTTTTAGCCCGTCTGCGCTATTGCAAAAGGGGTCCAGCCATATGCAAATCAGTCAGGTACCGCAACCAATGGTAGCAGCCCAGCCCGAACTGCTAGGCCAGGTCCCCTCTGCACGGAAACACAAGCAACCCCAGACATGTTTCGGCCTTGTTGGGCCTCCTCAGTGAGGTGCAGCTTGGTTTCCTGTGGCGCAGCGAGCAAGGGACCCACGTCTGGGCATACCCTCTCTCACATAGTGAGACAAACTGTAAGCACAAAAGTGATGGGTGGAAGGTTCTGAATGAATCTGAACCACTGGCATTGCTCTGGGCAACCTTCCACACCACCGTTTTTTAGCCCGTCTGCGCCATTGCAAAAGGGGTCCAGCCATATGCAAATCAGTCAGGTACTGCCTCCAATGGTAGCAGCCCAGCCCGTACTGCTAGACCAGGTCCCTTCTGCATGGAAACCCAAGCAGCCCCAGACATGTTTCAGCCTTGTTGGGCCTCCTCAGTGAGGTGCAGCTTGGTCCCCTATGGTGCAGCGAGCAAGGGACCCATGTCTGGGCATACCCTCTCTCATAGTTAGATAATCTGTAAGCACAAAAGTGATGGGTGGAAGGTTCTGAATGAATCTGAACCACTGGCATTGCTCTGGGCAACCTTCCACACCACTGTTTTTTAGCCCGTCTGCGCCATTGCAAAAGGGGTCCTGCCATATGAAAATCAATCAGGTACTGCCACCAATGGTAGCAGCCCAGCCTGAACAGCTAGGCCAGGTCCCCTCTGCATGGAAACA
This sequence comes from Ambystoma mexicanum, assembly GCF_040938575.1. NCBI lineage: Eukaryota > Metazoa > Chordata > Amphibia > Caudata > Ambystomatidae > Ambystoma > Ambystoma mexicanum. The sequence goes on from NC_090922.1 coordinate 1,135,319,891, forward strand.
CAAGCAACCACAGACATGTTTTGCCTTGTTGGGCCTCCTCAGTGAGGCGCAGCTTGGTTCCCTATGGCGCAGCGAGAAAGGGACCCACGTCTGGGCATACCCTCTCTCACATAGTGAGACAAACTGTAAGCAGAAAAGTGATGGGTGGAAGGTTCTGAATGAATCTGAACCACTAGCATTCCTCTGGGCAACCGTCCACACCACAGTTTTTTAGCCCGTCTGTGCCATTGCAAAATGGGTCCAGCCATATGAAAATCAGTCAGGTACTGCCACCAATGGTTGCAACCCAGCCCGAACTGCTAGGCCAGGTCCCCTCTGCACGGAAACACAAGCAACCCCAGACATGTTTCGGCCTTGTTGGGCCTCCTCAGTGAGGTGCAGCTTGGTTCCATATGGCGCAGTGACCAAGTGACCGACATCTGGGTATACCCTCTCTCATATAGTGAGACAAACTGTAAGCGCAAAAGTGATGGGTGGAAGGTTCTCAATGAATCTGAACCACTGGCATTGCTGTGGGCAACCTTCTACACCACCGCTTTTTAGCTCGTCTACGCCATTGCAAAAGGGGGCAAGCCATATGCAAATCAGTCAGTTACTGCCACCGATGGTAGCAGCCCAGCCCGAACTGCTAGGCCAGGTGCCCTCTGCATGGAAACACAAGCAACCCCAGACATGTTTCGGCCTTGTTGGGCCTCCTCAGTGAGGTGTAGCTTGGTTCCCTATGGCGCAGCGAGCAAGGGACCCATGTCTGGGCATACGCTCTCTCACATAGTGAGACAAACTGTAAGCACAAAAGTGATGGGTGGAAGGTTCTGAATGAATCTGAACCACTGGCATTGCTCTGGGAAACCTTCCACACCACCGCTTTTTAGCCCGCCTGCGCCATTGCAGAAGGAGTCCAGCCATATGCAAATCAGTCAGGTACTGCCACCAATGGTAGCAGCCCAGCCCGAACTGCTAGGCCAGGTCCCCTCTGCACGGAAACACAAGCAACCCCAGACATGTTTCGGCCTTGTTGGGCCTCCTCAGTGAGGTGCAGCTTGGTTCCCTGTGGCACAGCGAGCAAGGGACCCACGTCTGGGCATACCCTCTCTCACATAGTGAGACAAACTGTAAGCACAAAAGTGATGGGTGGAAGGTTCTGAATGAATCTGAACCACTGGCATTGCTCTGGGCAACCTTCCACACCACCGTTTTTTAGCCCGTCTGCGCCATTGCAAAAGGGGTCCAGCCATATGCAAATCAGTCAGGTACTGCCTCCAATGGTAGCAGCCCAGCCCGTACTGCTAGGCCAGGTCCCTTCTGCACGGAAACCCAAGCAGCCCCCGACATGTTTCGGCCTTGTTTGGCCTCCTCAGTGAGGTGCAGCTTGGTCCCCTATGGTGCAGCGAGCAAGGGACCCACGTCTGTTCATACCCACTCTTATAGTTAGCGAACTGTAAGCACAAAAGTGATGGGTGGAAGTTTCTGAATGAATCTGAACAATTTGCATTACTCTGGGCAGCCTTCCACACCACCGTTTTTTAGCCCGTCTTCGCCATTGCAAAAGGGGTCCAGCCATATGCAAATCAGTCAGGTATTGCCACCAATGGTAGCAGCCATGCCAGAACTGCTAGGCCAGGTCCCCTCTGCACAGAAACACAAGCAACCCAGACATGTTTCGGCCTTGTTGGGCCTCCTCAGTGAGGTGCAGCTTGGTTCCCTATGGCGCCGAGCAAGGGACCCACGTCTGGGCATACCCTCTCTCATAGTTAGACAATCTGTAAGCACAAAAGTGATGGGTGGAAGGTTCTGAATGAATCTGAACCACTGGCATTGCTCTGGGCAACCTTCCACACCACTGTTTTTTAGCCCGTCTGCGCTATTGCAAAAGGGGTCCAGCCATATGCAAATCAGTCAGGTACCGCAACCAATGGTAGCAGCCCAGCCCGAACTGCTAGGCCAGGTCCCCTCTGCACGGAAACACAAGCAACCCCAGACATGTTTCGGCCTTGTTGGGCCTCCTCAGTGAGGTGCAGCTTGGTTTCCTGTGGCGCAGCGAGCAAGGGACCCACGTCTGGGCATACCCTCTCTCACATAGTGAGACAAACTGTAAGCACAAAAGTGATGGGTGGAAGGTTCTGAATGAATCTGAACCACTGGCATTGCTCTGGGCAACCTTCCACACCACCGTTTTTTAGCCCGTCTGCGCCATTGCAAAAGGGGTCCAGCCATATGCAAATCAGTCAGGTACTGCCTCCAATGGTAGCAGCCCAGCCCGTACTGCTAGACCAGGTCCCTTCTGCATGGAAACCCAAGCAGCCCCAGACATGTTTCGGCCTTGTTGGGCCTCCTCAGTGAGGTGCAGCTTGGTCCCCTATGGTGCAGCGAGCAAGGGACCCATGTCTGGGCATACCCTCTCTCATAGTTAGATAATCTGTAAGCACAAAAGTGATGGGTGGAAGGTTCTGAATGAATCTGAACCACTGGCATTGCTCTGGGCAACCTTCCACACCACTGTTTTTTAGCCCGTCTGCGCCATTGCAAAAGGGGTCCTGCCATATGAAAATCAATCAGGTACTGCCACCAATGGTAGCAGCCCAGCCTGAACAGCTAGGCCAGGTCCCCTCTGCATGGAAACACAAGCAACCACAGACATGTTTTGCCTTGTTGGGCCTCCTCAGTGAGGCGCAGCTTGGTTCCCTATGGCGCAGCGAGCAAGGTACCCACGTCTGGGCATACCCTCTCTCACATAGTGAGACAAACTGTAAGCAGAAAAGTGATGGGTGGAAGGTTCTGAATGAATCTGAACCACTAGCATTCCTCTGGGCAACCGTCCACACCACCGTTTTTTAGCCCGTCTGTGCCATTGCAAAATGGGTCCAGCCATATGAAAATCAGTCAGGTACTGCCACCAATGGTTGCAACCCAGCCCGAACTGCTAGGCCAGGTCCCCTCTGCACGGAAACACAAGCAACCCCAGACATGTTTCGGCCTTGTTGGGCCTCCTCAGTGAGGTGCAGCTTGGTTCCATATGGCGCAGTGACCAAGTGACCGACATCTGGGTATACCCTCTCTCATATAGTGAGACAAACTGTAAGCGCAAAAGTGATGGGTGGAAGGTTCTGAATGAATCTGAACCACTGGCATTGCTGTGGGCAACCTTCTACACCACCGCTTTTTAGCTCGTCTATGCCATTGCAAAAGGGGGCAAGCCATATGCAAATCAGTCAGTTACTGCCACCGATGGTAGCAGCCCAGCCCGAACTGCTAGGCCAGGTGCCCTCTGCATGGAAACACAAGCAACCCCAGACATGTTTCGGCCTTGTTGGGCCTCCTCAGTGAGGTGTAGCTTGGTTCCCTATGGCGCAGCGAGCAAGGGACCCATGTCTGGGCATACCCTCTCTCACATAGTGAGACAAACTGTAAGCACAAAAGTGATGGGTGGAAGGTTCTGAATGAATCTGAACTACTGGCATTGCTCTGGGCAACCTTCCACACCACCATTTTTTAGCCCGTCTGCGCCATTGCAAAAGGGGTCCAGCCATATGCAAATCAGTCAGGTACTGCCTCCAATGGCAGCAGCCCAGTCAGAACTGCTAGGCCAGGTCCCCTCTGCACGGAAACACAAGCAGCCCCAGACATGCTTCGGCCTTGTTGGGCCTCATCAGTGAGGTGCAGCTTGGTTCCCTATGGCACAGCGAGCAAGGGACCCAAGTCTGGGCATACCCTCTCTCACATAGTGAGACAAACTCTAAGCACAAAAGAGATGGGTGGAAGCTTCTGAATGAATCTGAACCACTGGCATTGCTCTGGGAAACCTTCCACACCACCGCTTTTTAGCCCGCCTGCGCCATTGCAGAAGGAGTCCAGCCATATGCAAATCAGTCAGGTACTGCCACCAATGGTAGCAGCCCAGCCCGAACTGCTAGGCCAGGTCCCCTCTGCACGGAAACACAAGCAACCCCAGACATGTTTCGGCCCTGTTGGGCCTCCTCAGTGAGGTGCAGCTTGGTTCCCTGTGGCACAGCGAGCAAGGGACCCACGTCTGGGCATACCCTCTCTCACATAGTGAGACAAACTGTAAGCACAAAAGTGATGGGTGGAAGGTTCTGAATGAATCTGAACCACTGGCATTGCTCTGGGCAACCTTCCACACCACCGTTTTTTAGCCCGTCTGCGCCATTGCAAAAGGGGTCCAGCCATATGCAAATCAGTCAGGTACTGCCTCCAATGGTAGCAGCCCAGCCCGTACTGCTAGGCCAGGTCCCTTCTGCACGGAAACCCAAGCAGCCCCCGACATGTTTCGGCCTTGTTTGGCCTCCTCAGTGAGGTGCAGCTTGGTCCCCTATGGTGCAGCGAGCAAGGGACCCACGTCTGTGCATACCCTCTCTTATAGTTAGCGAACTGTAAGCACAAAAGTGATGGGTGGAAGTTTCTGAATGAATCTGAACCATTTGCATTACTCTGGGCAGCCTTCCACACCACCGTTTTTTAGCCCGTCTTCGCCATTGCAAAAGGGGTCCAGCCATATGCAAATCAGTCAGGTATTGCCACCAATGGTAGCAGCCATGCCAGAACTGCTAGGCCAGGTCCCCTCTGCACAGAAACACAAGCAACCCAGACATGTTTCAGCCTTGTTGGGCCTCCTCAGTGAGGTGCAGCTTGGTTCCCTATGGCGCACCGAGCAAGGGACCCACGTCTGGGCATACCCTCTCTCATAGTTAGACAATCTGTATGCACAAAAGTGATGGGTGGAAGGTTCTGAATGAATCTGAACCACTGGCATTGCTCTGGGCAACCTTCCACACCACTGTTTTTTAGCCCGTCTGCGCTATTGCAAAAGGGGTCCAGCCATATGCAAATCAGTCAGGTACCGCAACCAATGGTAGCAGCCCAGCCCGAACTGCTAGGCCAGGTCCCCTCTGCACGGAAACACAAGCAACCCCAGACATGTTTCGGCCTTGTTGGGCCTCCTCAGTGAGGTGCAGCTTGGTTTCCTGTGGCGCAGCGAGCAAGGGACCCACGTCTGGGCATACCCTCTCTCACATAGTGAGACAAACTGTAAGCACAAAAGTGATGGGTGGAAGGTTCTGAATGAATCTGAACCACTGGCATTGCTCTGGGCAACCTTCCACACCACCGTTTTTTAGCCCGTCTGCGCCATTGCAAAAGGGGTCCAGCCAGATGCAAATCAGTCAGGTACTGCCTCCAATGGTAGCAGCCCAGCCCGTACTGCTAGACCAGGTCCCTTCTGCACGGAAACCCAAGCAGCCCCAGACATGTTTCGGCCTTGTTGGGCCTCCTCAGTGAGGTACAGCTTGGTCCCCTATGGTGCAGCGAGCAAGGGACCCAAGTCTGGGCATACCCTCTCTCATAGTTAGATAATCTGTAAGCACAAAAGTGATGGGTGGAAGGTTCTGAATGAATCTGAACCACTGGCATTGCTCTGGGCAACCTTCCACACCACTGTTTTTTAGCCCGTCTGCGCCATTGCAAAAGGGGTCCAGCCATATGAAAATCAATCAGGTACTGCCACCAATGGTAGCAGGCCAGCCTGAACAGCTAGGCCAGGTCCCCTCTGCATGGAAACACAAGCAACCACAGACATGTTTTGCCTTGTTGGGCCTCCTCAGTGAGGCGCAGCTTGGTTCCCTATGGCGCAGCGAGCAAGGGACCCACGTCTGGGCATACCCTCTCTCACATAGTGAGACAAACTGTAAGCACAAAAGAGATGGGTGGAAGGTTCTGAATGAATCTGAACCACTGACTTTGCTCTGGGCAACCTTCCACACTACCGCTTTTTAGCCCACCTGCGCAATTGCAAAAGTGGTCCAGCCATATGCAAATCAGTCAGGTACTGCCACCAATGCTAGCAGCCCAGCCCGAACTGCTAAGCCAGGTCCCCTCTGCACGGAAACACAAGCAACCCCAGACATGGTCCAGCCTTGTTGAGCCTCCTCAGTGAGGTGCAGCTTGGTTCCCTATGGCGCAGAAAGCAAGGGACCTACGTCTGGGCATACCCTCTCTCACATAGTGAGACAATCTGTAAGCACAAAATTGATGGGTGGAAGGTTCTGAATGAATCTGAACTACTGGCATTGATCTGGGCCACCTTCCACACCACTGTTTTTTAGCCCGTCTGCGCCATTGCAAAAGGGGTCCAGCCATATGAAAATCAATCAGGTACTGCCACCAATGGTAGCAGCCCAGCCTGAACAGCTAGGCCAGGTCCCCTCTGCACGAAACTCAAGCAACCCCAGACATGCCCTTGTTGGGCTTCCCCAGTGAGGTGCAGCTTGATTCCATATGGCGCAGTGAGCAAGTGACCGACATCTGGGCATACCCTCTCTCATATAGCGAGACAAACTGTAAGCACAAAAGTGATGGGTGGAAGGTTCTGAATGAATCTGAACCACTGGCATTGCTCTGGGCAACTTTTCACACCACCATTTTTTAGCCCATCTGCGCCATTGCAAAAGGGGTCCAGCCATATGCAAATCAGTCAGGTACTGCCTCAAATGGCAGCAGCCAGCCCGAACTGCTAGGCCAGGTCCCCTCTGCACGGAAACACAAGCAGCCCCAGACATGTTTCGGCCTTGTTGGGCCTCCTCAGTGAGGTGCAGCTTGGTTCCCTATGGCACAGTGAGCAAGGGACCCAATTCTGGGCATACCCTCTCTCACATAGTGAGACAAACTGTAAGCACAAAAGTGATGGGTGGAAGCTTCTTAATGAATCTGAACCACTGGCATTGCTCTGGGCAACCTTCCACACCACTGCTTTTTTAGCCTGTCTGCGCCATTGCAAAAGTGGTCCAGCCATATGCAAATCAGTCAGGTACTGCCACCCGAACTGCTAGGCCAGGTCCGCTCTGCACGGAAACACAAGCAACCCCAGACATGTTCCTGCCTTGTTGGGCCTCCTCAGTGAGGTGCAGCTTGGTTCCCTATGGCACAGCGAACTAGAGAACCACGTCTGGGCATACTCTCTCTCACATAGTGAGACAAACTGTAAGCACAAAAGTGATGGGTGGAAGGTTCTGAATGAATCTGAACTACTAGCATTGCTCTGGGCAACCTTCCACACCACCATTTTTTAGCCCGTCTGCGCCATTGCAAAAGGGGTCCAGCCATATGCAAATCAGTCAGTTACTGCCACCGATGGTAGCAGCCCAGCCCGAACTGCTAGGCCAGGTGCCCTCTGCATGATATGATATGATATGATATGGTATATGGAAACACAAGCAACCCCAGACATGTTTCGGCCTTGTTGGGCCTCCTCAGTGAGGTGTAGCTTGGTTCCCTATGGCGCAGCGAGCAAGGGACCCATGTCTGGGCATACCCTCTCTCACATAGTGAGACAAACTGTAAGCACAAAAGTGATGGGTGGAAGGTTCTGAATGAATCTGAACTACTGGCATTGCTCTGGGCAACCTTCCACACCACCATTTTTTAGCCCGTCTGCGCCATTGCAAAAGGGGTCCAGCCATATGCAAATCAGTCAGGTACTGCCTCCAATGGCAGCAGCCCAGTCAGAACTGCTAGGCCAGGTCCCCTCTGCACGGAAACACAAGCAGCCCCAGACATGCATCGGCCTTGTTGGGCCTCATCAGTGAGGTGCAGCTTGGTTCCCTATGGCACAGCGAGCAAGGGACCCAAGTCTGGGCATACCCTCTCTCACATAGTGAGACAAACTCTAAGCACAAAAGAGATGGGTGGAAGCTTCTGAATGAATCTGAACCACTGGCATTGCTCTGGGAAACCTTCCACACCACCGCTTTTTAGCCCGCCTGCGCCATTGCAGAAGGAGTCCAGCCATATGCAAATCAGTCAGGTACTGCCACCAATGGTAGCAACCCAGCCCGAACTGCTAGGCCAGGTCCCCTCTGCACGGAAACACAAGCAACCCCAGACATGTTTCGGCCTTGTTGGGCCTCCTCAGTGAGGTGCAGCTTGGTTCCCTGTGGCACAGCGAGCAAGGGACCCACGTCTGGGCATACCCTCTCTCACATAGTGAGACAAACTGTAAGCACAAAAGTGATGGGTGGAAGGTTCTGAATGAATCTGAACCACTGGCATTGCTCTGGGCAACCTTCCACACCACCGTTTTTTAGCCCGTCTGCGCCATTGCAAAAGGGGTCCAGCCATATGCAAATCAGTCAGGTACTGCCTCCAATGGTAGCAGCGCAGCCCGTACTGCTAGGCCAGGTCCCTTCTGCACGGAAACCCAAGCAGCCCCCAACATGTTTCGGCCTTGTTTGGCCTCCTCAGTGAGGTGCAGCTTGGTCCCCTATGGTGCAGCGAGCAAGGGACCCACGTCTGGGCATACCCTCTCTTATAGTTAGCGAACTGTAAGCACAAAAGTGATGGGTGGAAGTTTCTGAATGAATCTGAACCATTTGCATTACTCTGGGCAGCCTTCCACACCACCGTTTTTTAGCCCGTCTTCGCCATTGCAAAAGGGGTCCAGCCATATGCAAATCAGTCAGGTATTGCCACCAATGGTAGCAGCCATGCCAGAACTGCTAGGCCAGGTCCCCTCTGCACAGAAACACAAGCAACCCAGACACGTTTCGGCCTTGTTGGGCCTCCTCAGTGAGGTGCAGCTTGGTTCCCTATGGCGCACCGAGCAAGGGACCCACGTCTGGGCATACCCTCTCTCATAGTTAGACAATCTGTAAGCACAAAAGTGATGGGTGGAAGGTTCTGTATGAATCTGAACCACTGGCATTGCTCTGGGCAACCTTCCACACCACTGTTTTTTAGCCCGTCTGCGCTATTGCAAAAGGGGTCCAGCCATATGCAAATCAGTCAGGTACCGCAACCAATGGTAGCAGCCCAGCCCGAACTGCTAGGCGAGGTCCCCTCTGCACGGAAACACAAGCAACCCCAGACATGTTTCGGCCTTGTTGGGCCTCCTCAGTGAGGTGCAGCTTGGTTTCCTGTGGCGCAGCCAGCAAGGGACCCACGTCTGGGCATACCCTCTCTCACATAGTGAGACAAACTGTAAGCACAAAAGTGATGGGTGGAAGGTTCTGAATGAATCTGAACCACTGGCATTGCTCTGGGCAACCTTCCACACCACCGTTTTTTAGCCCGTCTGCGCCATTGCAAAAGGGGTCCAGCCATATGCAAATCAGTCAGGTACTGCCTCCAATGGTAGCAGCCCAGCCCGTACTGCTAGACCAGGTCCCTTCTGCACGGAAACCCAAGCAGCCCCAGACATGTTTCGGCCTTGTTGGGCCTCCTCAGTGAGGTGCAGCTTGGTCCCCTATGGTGCAGCGAGCAAGGGACCCATGTCTGGGCATACCCTCTCTCATAGTTATATAATCTGTAAGCACAAAAGTGATGGGTGGAAGGTTCTGAATGAATCTGAACCACTGGCATTGCTCTGGGCAACCTTCCACACCACTGTTTTTTAGACCGTCTGCGCCATTGCAAAAGGGGTCCAGCCATATGCAAATCAGTCAGGTACCACAACCAATGGTAGCAGCCCAGCCCGAACTGCTAGGCCAGGTCCCCTCTGCACGGAAACACAAGCAACCACAGACATGTTCCGGCATTGTTGGGTCTACTCAGTGAGGTGCAGCTTGGTTCCCTATGGCGCAGCGAGCAAGGGACCCACGTCTGGGCATAGCCTCTCTCACATAGTGAGACAAACTGTAAGCACAAAAGTGATGGGTGGAAGGTTCTGAATGAATCTGAACCACTGGTATTGCTCTGGGCAACCTTCCACACCACCATTTTGTAGCCTGTCTGCCCCATTGCAAAAGGGGTCCAGCCATATGCAAATCAGTCAGGTACGGCCACCAATGGTAGCAGCCATGCCTGAACTGCTAGGCCAGGTCCCCTCTGCACGGAAACACAAGCAACCCCAGACATGTTTCGGCCTTGTTGGGCCTCCTCAGTGAGGTGAAGCTTGGTTCCCTATGGTGCAGCGATCAAGGGACCCACGTCTGGGCATACCCTCTCTCACATAGTGAGACACACTGTAAGCAGAAAAGTGATGGGTGGAATGTTCTGAATGAATCTGAACAACTGGCATTGCTCTGGGCAACCTTCCACACCACTGTTTTTTAGCCCGTCTGCACCATTGCAAAAGAGGTCCAGCCATCTACAAATCAGTCAGGTACTGCCACCAATGGTAGCAACCCAGCCCGAACTGCTAGGCCAGGTCCCCTCTGCACGGAAACACAAGCAACCCCAGACATGTTTCGGCCTTGTTGGGCCTCCTCAGTGAGGTGCAGCTTGGTTCCCTGTGGCACAGCGAGCAAGGGACCCACGTCTGGGCATACCCTCTCTCACATAGTGAGACAAACTGTAAGCACAAAAGTGATGGGTGGAAGGTTCTGAATGAATCTGAACCACTGGCATTGCTCTGGGCAACCTTCCACACCACCGTTTTTTAGCCCGTCTGCGCCATTGCAAAAGGGGTCCAGCCATATGCAAATCAGTCAGGTACTGCCTCCAATGGTAGCAGCGCAGCCCGTACTGCTAGGCCAGGTCCCTTCTGCACGGAAACCCAAGCAGCCCCCAACATGTTTCGGCCTTGTTTGGCCTCCTCAGTGAGGTGCAGCTTGGTCCCCTATGGTGCAGCGAGCAAGGGACCCACGTCTGGGCATACCCTCTCTTATAGTTAGCGAACTGTAAGCACAAAAGTGATGGGTGGAAGTTTCTGAATGAATCTGAACCATTTGCATTACTCTGGGCAGCCTTCCACACCACCGTTTTTTAGCCCGTCTTCGCCATTGCAAAAGGGGTCCAGCCATATGCAAATCAGTCAGGTATTGCCACCAATGGTAGCAGCCATGCCAGAACTGCTAGGCCAGGTCCCCTCTGCACAGAAACACAAGCAACCCAGACACGTTTCGGCCTTGTTGGGCCTCCTCAGTGAGGTGCAGCTTGGTTCCCTATGGCGCACCGAGCAAGGGACCCACGTCTGGGCATACCCTCTCTCATAGTTAGACAATCTGTAAGCACAAAAGTGATGGGTGGAAGGTTCTGTATGAATCTGAACCACTGGCATTGCTCTGGGCAACCTTCCACACCACTGTTTTTTAGCCCGTCTGCGCTATTGCAAAAGGGGTCCAGCCATATGCAAATCAGTCAGGTACCGCAACCAATGGTAGCAGCCCAGCCCGAACTGCTAGGCGAGGTCCCCTCTGCACGGAAACACAAGCAACCCCAGACATGTTTCGGCCTTGTTGGGCCTCCTCAGTGAGGTGCAGCTTGGTTTCCTGTGGCGCAGCCAGCAAGGGACCCACGTCTGGGCATACCCTCTCTCACATAGTGAGACAAACTGTAAGCACAAAAGTGATGGGTGGAAGGTTCTGAATGAATCTGAACCACTGGCATTGCTCTGGGCAACCTTCCACACCACCGTTTTTTAGCCCGTCTGCGCCATTGCAAAAGGGGTCCAGCCATATGCAAATCAGTCAGGTACTGCCTCCAATGGTAGCAGCCCAGCCCGTACTGCTAGACCAGGTCCCTTCTGCACGGAAACCCAAGCAGCCCCAGACATGTTTCGGCCTTGTTGGGCCTCCTCAGTGAGGTGCAGCTTGGTCCCCTATGGTGCAGCGAGCAAGGGACCCATGTCTGGGCATACCCTCTCTCATAGTTATATAATCTGTAAGCACAAAAGTGATGGGTGGAAGGTTCTGAATGAATCTGAACCACTGGCATTGCTCTGGGCAACCTTCCACACCACTGTTTTTTAGACCGTCTGCGCCATTGCAAAAGGGGTCCAGCCATATGCAAATCAGTCAGGTACCACAACCAATGGTAGCAGCCCAGCCCGAACTGCTAGGCCAGGTCCCCTCTGCACGGAAACACAAGCAACCACAGACATGTTCCGGCATTGTTGGGTCTACTCAGTGAGGTGCAGCTTGGTTCCCTATGGCGCAGCGAGCAAGGGACCCACGTCTGGGCATAGCCTCTCTCACATAGTGAGACAAACTGTAAGCACAAAAGTGATGGGTGGAAGGTTCTGAATGAATCTGAACCACTGGTATTGCTCTGGGCAACCTTCCACACCACCATTTTGTAGCCTGTCTGCCCCATTGCAAAAGGGGTCCAGCCATATGCAAATCAGTCAGGTACGGCCACCAATGGTAGCAGCCATGCCTGAACTGCTAGGCCAGGTCCCCTCTGCACGGAAACACAAGCAACCCCAGACATGTTTCGGCCTTGTTGGGCCTCCTCAGTGAGGTGAAGCTTGGTTCCCTATGGTGCAGCGATCAAGGGACCCACGTCTGGGCATACCCTCTCTCACATAGTGAGACACACTGTAAGCAGAAAAGTGATGGGTGGAATGTTCTGAATGAATCTGAACAACTGGCATTGCTCTGGGCAACCTTCCACACCACTGTTTTTTAGCCCGTCTGCACCATTGCAAAAGAGGTCCAGCCATCTACAAATCAGTCAGGTACTGCCACCAATTTTAGCAGCCCAGCCCGAACTGCTAGGCCAGGTCCATGCAGAGGAGACCTGGCCTAGCAGTTTGGGCTGGGCTGCTACCATTGGTTGCAGTTTGGACAAAGTTGGTTCCAAGTTTTGGACAGAGAGGCTATTAGGTACACTTTTTAAATATCAACTTTACACAGATTGGAAATTAGGCACTGTTCTAAATTCAACCTGGGTGGACTGTTGGGCGCCCTTCTAAGTTCAACCAGGGCACGCTATTAGGCACACTTCTAAATTCAACTTTGTACAGAGAGGCTATTAGGGAATACTAGTCCGTCAAACTAGTGCACGCTATTAGGTGCGCTTCTAAATTAAACTTTGCACAGAGTGGATATTAGGCACAATTCTAAATTCACCAGGGCAGGCTATTAGGCTTTGCACAGAGAGGATATTAGGGACACTTTGTCAGTTCAACTAGGGCACGCTATTAGACACACTTCTAACTTCAACTTTGCACCAAGAGGATATTAGGCACAATTCTAAATTCACCAGGGCACGTTATTAGGCACATTAAATTCAACTATGTACAGAGAGGCTATGAGGGACATGCTTTAAGGCACACTTCTAAATTCAACTATGTACAGAGAGGCTATTAGGGACACTGGTCGGTTCAAACCAGGGCACGCTATTAGGCACACTTCTAAATTCAACTTTACACAGAGGATATTAGGCACAATTCTTAATTCAGCTTTATAGAGAGCAGATATTAGGCACACTTCTAAATTCAACTTTACACAAAGAGGATAATAGGCATAATTCTAAAATCACCTTTACACAGAGAGGATATTAGACACACTTCTAATTCAACTTTACATAGAGAGGATATTAGGGATAATTCTAAAATCAGCTTGACATCGAGAGGATAATTAGGCAAAATTCTAAATTCACACTTCTAACCTCAAATTTTGCACAGAGAATTCTAAGTTCACCAGTGGAGGCTATTAGGCACACTTCTAATTTCAACCAGGGCATGCTATTAGGCACACCTCTAAATTAAACTATTCACAGAGAGGCTATTAGGGAATACTAGTCAGTTGAACTAGGGCACGCAATTAGATACGCTTCTAAATTAAAACTTTGTACAGAGTGGTTATTAGGGACACTAGTCAGTTCAACTAGGGTACGCTATTAGGCACAGTTCTAATTTCAACTTTGCACAGAGAGGATATTAGGCACAATTCTAAATTCAACTTTACACAGAGAGGAAATTAGGCACAGTTCTAAATTGAGCCAGGGCACGTTATTAGGCACAATTCTAAATTCAACTTTACACAGAGAGGAAATTAGTTTCAATTCTAAGTTCAACTTTACACAGAGAGGAAATTAGGCACAGTTCTAAATTGAGCCAGGGCACGCTATTAGACACACTTCTAAATTCAACTTTACACAGAGAGGAAATTAGGCACAGTTCTAAATTGAGCCAGGGCACGCTATTAGGCACATTTCTAAATTCAACTTTACACAGAGAGGCTATTATGCACAATTCTAAATTCAACTTTACACAGAGAGGAAATTAGGCACAATTCTAAGTTCAACTTTACACAGAGAGGTAATTAGGCACAGTTCTAAATTCAGCAAGGGCACGCTATTAGGCACACTTCTAAATTCAACTTTACACAGAGAGGCTATTAGGCACAAATCTAAATTCAACTTTACACAGAGAGGAAATTAGGCACAGTTCTAAATTCAGCCAGGGTATGCTATTAGGCACACTTCTAAATTCAACTTTACACAGAAAGGCTGTTAGGCACACTTCTAAATTTAACTTTACACAGAGAGGCTATTAGGCACACTTCTAAATTCAGCTTTACACAGAGAGGAAATTAGGCACAGTTATAAATTCAGCCAGGGCACGCTATTAGGCACACTTCTAAATTCAACTTTATACAGAGAGACTATTAGGCACACTTCTAAATTCAACTTTACACAGAGGCTATTAGGCACACTTCTAAATTCAACTTTACACAGAGAGGCTATTAGGCACAATTTTAAATTTAACTTTACACAAAGAGGAAATTAGGCACAGTTCTAAATTCAGCCAGGGCACACTATTAGGCGCACTTCTAAAATCAACTTTACACAGAGAGGCTATTAGGCACAATTCTAAATTCAACTTTACACAGAGAGGCTATTAGGCACAATTCTAAATTCAACTTTACACAGAGAGGCTATTAGGCACACTTCTAAATTCAACTTTACACCGAGAGGCTATTGGGCACACTTCTAAATTCAACTTTACACAGAGAGGCCACTAGGCACAATTCTAAAATCAACTTTACACAGAGAGGATATTAGGCACAATTCTAAATTCAACTTTACACAGAGAGGCTATTAGGCACACTTCTAAATTTAACTTTATACGGAGACGCTATTAGGCACAATTCTAAATTCAACTTTACACAGAGAGGAAATCAGGCGCAGTTCTAAAGGCCATGCTATTTGGCACACTTCTAAATTCAACTTTGCACAGAGAGGCTATTAGGCACAATTCTAAATTCAACTTTACACAGAGAGTCTATTAGGCACAGTTCTAAATTCAGCCAGGGCACGCTATTAGGCACACTTCTAAATTCAACTTTACACAGAGAGGCTATTAGGCTCACTTCTATATTCAACTTTACACAGAGAGGCTATTAGGCACACTTGTAAATTCAACTTTACACAGAGAGGCTATTAGGCACACTTATAAATTCAACTTGAAGCTTTACACAGAGAGGCTATTAGGCACAATTCTAAATTCAACTTTACACAGAGAGGCTATTAGGCACAATTCTAAATTCAACTTTACACAGAGAGGCTATTAGGCACAATTCTATATGCGATTAAACTACAGATGGAAGAGATTACAACAGTTTAGCTTTCGGCGGATGAGTAAAAGGGTAGTATGGCGTGAAGTAATTGCTTCAGTCCCCGCCCTTGCCACACTTACTTATTGTTGGCTTATTGCTTCCCCTGTGGATACCTGCTGATACGACCTGGAGCCTTCTCTGTAGGAGCTGTCCTTTGCCTTTGTCCTATCTGTGAAAGATCTGCCTAAATCTGATATAAAAAAAATAAACAAAATTGAAGCAAGTGTAAACCCTGATGAAGACCTCTATAAGTATTTATTGGCACTGTTAGTTTTCCATCTAAAGAAAGTCTTACTTGAATGGAATTTTCTGTATTAATGTCATTTTTCAAAGTGATTTATGGGGTAATTCATAGAATTCAGTGCACAAGTGGCGTAAGCGGTTGGCTCACAGTGTGCGCGTGCGGCAGCCTGCGCCAGCCGCGTGCGCCAAAACCCATTTTGGCGCACAGCGTATTCATGGATTTTAACATCCCTAAGCAGCCGTGGTGCAGAGTGGCGCAGCAAACCTGCTGCAGCGCCAATTACACCCCCTTCCCCGCGCCATGAACAGCGCACAAATCCAGTACATGTAGCACAGGCCAGTGGACCAACATACAGCCCCCCAACCACGAAAACGCATGTAAAACTCCCTGCGCACCCCTCAGAATACACGTACCCCGCTCGCGCTAGGCCAATCGCGTGTAAAACTCCCCGTGCACCCCTCGAAATACACGTCCCCGCTCATTTGTGGGAATTTTCACATGCGATAGGCCCTGTGCAAGTGGGGTACGTGCATAACTGGGGTTCGCTGGAATTTTCACACGCGATTGGCCCTGTGCGAGCGGGGTACGTGCATAACTGGGGTTCGCTGGAATTTTCACACGCGATTGGCCCTGTGCGAGCGGGGTACGTGTATTTCTGGGGTTCGCAGTGAGTTTCACAAGCAGTAGGACCTGTGCGAGCGGGTTACGTGTATTTCTGGGGTTCGCGGGGACTTTCACATGTGGTAGGCCCTGTGCGAGCAGGGCATGTGTAATTCTGGGGTTCGCGGGGAGTTTCACATGCGGTAGGCACTGTGCGAGTGGGGTACGTGTATTACTGGGGTTCGCAGGAAGTTTCACACACGATAGGCCCTGTGCGAGCAGGGAAAGTGTAATTCTGGGGTTCGCAGGGACTTTAACATGCGGTAGGACCTGTGCAAGTGGGGTACGTGTATTACTGGGGTTCGCGGTACGTTTCACACGCGGTATGCCCTGTGCGAGTGGGGTGTGTGTTTCTCGGGGGTTTGCAGGAAGTTACACGCGCGATTTTGCTGTCAGAGCGGGGTATGTGTATTTCAGGGGTGCGCAGGGAGTCCTACACATGAATTGGCAGTGTGGGTCCTCCCAGGTGTGCCCTCTACCCCCTCCACAGCCCCTACAGGCAGTCCACACCACAGGGGACTACCCTGCACCCCTGGTCATGTCCCGCAGGCAGCCCATCCACCATGGGCATGCCCCCCAGCCAAGCTACATGTCACCTTGCACTAGTGATCTCCAACTCATGTCCCCCAGCACCCCCAACCCCCAGCAGTGAGGGGCACCTGCCAGCAGGCCCCCACTCATGTCCCACTCATGTCTCCCAGCATCCCCACCCCCCAGCAGTGAGGGGCACCTGCCAGCAGGCCTCCACTCATGTCCCACTCATTTCCCCCAGCATCCCCACCCCCCAGCAGTGAGGGGCACCTGCCAGCAGGCCCCCACTCATGTCTCCCAGCACCCCCACCCCCCAGCAGTGAGGGGCACCTGCCAGCAGGCCCCCACTCATGTCCCACTCATGTCCCCCAGCACTCCCACCCCCCAGCAGTGAGGGGCACCTGCCAGCAGGCCCCCACTCATGTCCCCCAGCACCCCCACCCCCCAGCAGTCAGGGGCACCTCCCAGCAGGCCCCCACTCATGTCCCCCAGCACCCCCACCCCCCAGCAGTGAGGGGCACCTGCCAGCAGGCCCCCACTCATGTCCCACTCATGTCCCCCAGCACCCCCACCCCCCAGTAGTGAGGGGCACCTGCCAGCAGGCCCCCACTCATGTCCCCCAGCACCCCCACCCCCCAGCAATGAGGGGCACCTGCCAGCAGGCCCCCACTCATGTCCCACTCATGTCCCCCAGCACCCCCCCAGCAGTGAGGGGCACCTGCCAGCAGGCCCCACTCATGTCCCACTCATGTCCCCCAGCACCCCCACCCCCCAGCAGTGAGGGGCACCTGCCAGCAGGCCCTCACTCATGTCCCACTCATGTCCCCCAGCACCCCCACCCCCCAGCAGTCAGGGGCACCTGCCAGCAGGCCCCCACTCATGTCCCCCCCCTACATGAAGTAAAGATGCACAATCATGGCCCACTTCTACACCCAAATACAACAGCACGCCACCCCATTCTTGAGACACAATGATTTCCCAATCCACCCCACACTAGCATGCCTATCTCAAGACACAAACCAATAGTCAACTATGTACATCAACACATGTCCGTCACACACACACACACTGGTTGTCATTGATTGTGTAAACCCACATTTTCATATGAATCAACCCAATGAGCAAATCCCACACATGAAACTAAAATATGAAAATGTATTATGTACAAAAATAAAGCAATGAAATGAAAGCATAACAAAATAGCAAACATGAAATGAAAACCGTGTGCAAAAGATGAGTAAATGAAAAGTATAACCAATCCAAAGTAATCCTAAAGAAAAATAGTCAAAACTCTCTCTCCACCAACGCAAATCCAAAGAAAACTTAAAAAGAAAAATCCATTGATCCATGGTTAAATCAAAAGAAAAAGTTCAAAATAATCCATTGTCCAACTATGTACAATCCATTGTCAAGGGTCCATGAGCCCAACGAAAGAAATTAAACCTACCTAAGAAACTACCTAATAAAAAAACTATATACAAATGTGTGTGGCATAGTCCTTTCACCACAAATCAAAGGAAAATGAAACCTAACTCTAAAAACTATTTACAATGGCAGCTGGCTAGTCCAATGGCTCACTTTTGGATGTCCCGGGCCAGGGCATCATCGAACTCCCGCTCAATGTCCTGGAGGCGGTCCTTTTCCATGGCCCCGAGGGTTCGCAGGGACGACGGCATATTCACCTCCAACTCCCTGTGAATTGCCTCGAGGCACTTGGCCCGCCTCAGGGCCCTCCGCATGGACTTCTCCACCCTAACCATTGTGAGCCGTGCCTCTTCCGCCCACTGCCGCTCAGCATCTATGGTGTGGCCCAACCACTGCCACACGGAAGACACTTGAAAACCTGGGTCCTCCTGCCCTATGGCCGATGCCTGCCCCTCCGATGTTGAAGGCCCCGAGCCATCATTGCTCCCACCATGTTGCTGCTGCTGTGCCTGTGCCTGTGCCTGCGCCCTAGCTTTTTCTGCCTGCACGTCCTCCTCCGGCTGGGGTGCAGTTATCGTAGTGGCCACCCCTGCTGGATGTCTGACTCTCGACTGTGGCAGGGATGTGCCCTCCATCAGCCTGGCCGCTGGGTCAGAGGCAGCTCCACAGGGTACCCAGGTGATACATGGGTGGGAAGATGGCATGGAGGACGACTGGGCATATAGGGTTCAGGTGAGGAGGTCCAGCACACGGAGGAATCCAGCTCCGGTGATCCGTCCCAGTAGGTCAACGTGGTCAAAGAGGCATGCGAGACAACGTGCAGTCTCTCCACGAAAAGACTGCAGGTCACCTTGCATGCCCGGTTGACGCAACGCTATCCCACTCAGGACAGGCTCAACACGGTCCCGGATAGCCACGTCCGCAGGGAGAGGAAGGCCAGTTGTTGTGTGCTCATCCCCTCCCTAAAAACGGGTCTGGATGTAGGCATCCCTGCTGGTGCCAGATGATGCAGTGACAGGATCAGGGACAGGATTACACACAGGCACCTCAGCGGCTGCCTGTGCTGCCTCATGTCCTTCCCCTGCACTGCACTACTAGCACCAGTCGAATCCCCACCTCCAGACCCAATGTGTGTCCCTTATGCGGCCTCCTCCTCCACCAAACCCCCCACCAACCTGGATGACTCCGTGCCATCTTCTTCCGTCGGACCCTGTGGGGTCTCAGCTGCCCTTTCTGCTGCCGAGGAGTCCACCTCCGACCTCCGCCTCTTGGACCTACCCTCGGCAGCTACAGCCTGAGATGCGACACCAGACTCCTCACTCCCCGACGAGATGACAATCTGGGAGGGGAGCCGGGCCTTGCGTCTCCGGCTGGTGGTGCGATCTCTGCCGCTGTGCTCCACAGCACCCTCTCCGCCCTCTTCATCAGTTGACGTTGCAGACAGGGAGAGATAAAACACAGGCATCACAGCACTGTACAATGGACTGATACACACATGACAGTTGTACATGAGTGGCAGCGTCATACTTCAGACATGGCATCACACTCCCCAACACACATGTCATTTGTACTCACACACATGAGCAATTCCACAGCAATATTGCACCAGCCAGCACCATCCATACACATACAACAGCATGAGCATCCGAAGGTGAGCCTTACGTCACATGAAACACGGGGAGTGCACAACACATGCACACATGCCACCACACTTACATGCATGTGTACATGTCCACCAACTGTCACAGTGATGATATCGCCATCCATGTCACATCTGGAATTCAGCCTTCTACAAGTCAGTGTCACATGCATCCAAGTTGCATCACAGTTGCACACTTGTCAAATATACACAACATGCACATGTACACAGTGCAGATACATGCAGCAGGAACCACCATCCATGTGTGACACCACAACCATGCCAACGTACATACACAGAAATTCAAACATGTGTGCTCCCACACCTGCATTTGCCCAGCATGCTTACCAAAACATACACCCTCGATGTTTCTCACACCTGAGAGGACTCACATGTGGCAGCCTCACGCCCATGTTCATACACATCCCTACTTGGCCCTACAAAAACACATGTGCAACCTGCACACTACTGGCACACCACGACATGCACAGCGTCCAATCAGTATGCATGTACACTTACCGCTCGACTCCAGACGGGTCTGCCTCTCAAGGACCTGGACGTGGAGCGCTGGGCATATGCGTTCCAGGACCCTCATTTGGTGGTCGGACAGGTGGCCCCTGTGCCCCTTGGCATCCACTGCCTTCGAGAGGGGCCGGGCCTTGTTGAGGGTCCTGGACCTGAAGTCCTCCCAGCGTTTCTTGACATGTTGTAAGTTGCGGACTGCCACCCCCTCCGTGTTGATGGCAGCCACGATGTCCATCCAGATCCTGGTCCGTCCTTCATAGTCAGCGCGCAAACTTCCAAAGAGGGCATCATACTGCCCCAGGACTTGCTCCACCACTTCCCTGGCACTGAAGCTGGTGCCCTATGCCTCTCTGGCTGGGGGTTGCCAGTGGTGCCAGATGGTGTTGTGCCCGACATGGCAACCCCAGAGGCAGGAGTGGGTGGGCAACTGGGTCCTGGGGCTGGGCTGTGGAGCGATGGTATCCCAGTCGGGAGTCTTCGGTTCCAGCAGGGGTGGTCACAGCAACTGCACCCCTGGCTGACGTGCAGGCAGCAAATAGCAAGGCACGTGGGCAGCAGGCAGTCAGGTAGCAGCAGATGGCAGCTGGGAGCGTGCTCGGGGCTCTGGGGGGTAGTAATTCGGCCTTCTGGCAGGAGCGTGGTCTTCCGTGTGTTTTCGCGTGGCCAGCTTGATACGGAGTGATTTGGCACGTGAAAAAATTGCAGGTCAGCGTGTAATTCGAGGAAAGGCCCTTAGCGTGTAAGCGCGTCTGTGATGTTAGGTGCACGGACGTTTCCCTCGTGACGAGGCCATAGTGGTTCAGCGCACGTGAAAAAACTGCACGTCTGCGTGTGAATGCGTGTAATCCGAGGAAAGGGCCTATGCGCGTAAGTGACGTGACACGCGCAGGTGTTTCCCTCAGCACGGGTTAAAGGTGAGCGGGGCCAGCAGTTCGCTGTACGTGCCTTTCATGGAGACCGACGTGTGTTGCTGCTTTGTGTTGTTTCGCGCGCCATCACAATTTCACAGCTAACAAGGATGTATCTCTTCTTTTGGCGGGGGTATTGGCTATGCGTGTTTTTCTGCATCGCACTAGTCAGACGGTGAGTCGCGCACACTGTTTTTCCCACTGTGGGTGCCCCTGTTAATCGCACCCGTTTACAAGGTCATAGTAGCCTACGTGTCCCACGCATACGTGTTTTTCGTGTTACTGGGTGCCACCGCGTACTGCGGGAGGTTGATTCCACGCACGTAGGCTGCAGGGTTGCGTGAACAGTTTTACTGCAGTTTTGGGGTGCCTGAGCGTTGCGTGACCCGTCACTACATCACTGGGGTCACTTACAGCCTTGCAGGTGCAGGGGGGCTGTTAACATCTTGCATCCCACCCCCTTCACCCCAATTGCCCAGGTCAATTGTGGTGTACACCTCCCATTGGCACTACTCCATCTGTGCCGGCACTACTACATCTGTGCCATGGTTGGGAGGCCACCAAAGGCCACCAAAGGTGAGGGGTGCCTCAGCTGGGCACCTCCTCATGGCGGGCGTAGTCAGGGATGTGGCCGGGATGACAAGGGAGTAGGGGGACTCCAGGGTGTCCAGGGTGGCCGCAGAGGGGGAAGAGGCAGGGGTGGGCCACTTGAGCACGATGTTGTGCCATGTGTCGGTGCAGTCATGCCACCACCCCCTGTGGTTGTGGGAGATGCAGCTTCTGCATCTGGCACTGGTGCCCGTGTGACCCGGCAGTCCGTTTCATCGACTGCCACGGGCCCAAGGTTAGTGGTAGCTGCAGGTGCAGCTGTGGACACCACCAACCAGGCTCAGGGTCTGCCAGCGCAGGCTGCGTTGGCACTTGAAGAGCCCTTGGAAGATTTCCAACGAGCCAGGAGGGAAACCGTAGGGGCACGCAGGGCTGCCCTGACCAAGACACGTGTCCCGGGGGCAGTTATGTCATCTGCTGCCCCAAACAGCCAGGTGTTGGCAAGTGCAGGGGCAGATGCACCCAACAACACCCCGTTGTGAGTCTGCCAACCAGGACAGTTGCGGTCAATGACCCTGCCACAGCGGATGTTGCTGCGCAGGGTCCATTAGAGGGCACCCAGCTGCCACTGATACAAGTCAGGCCTTTGGTCGTCCCTCCACCTGCCACTCCCGTGGCTCAATCCCCCGAACCCACTGGCCATACTGATCAGGGCGGCATTAGCCAGCCATGGTCTGCGCCACAATCCAAGAGGAGGAAGGTTGCACCTGCAGCACAAGCTGGGACCCCACACACAGCCACAACCTCCTGCACATCGAGGAAGAAGCCTTTCTGCAAACAGGAGCTGGACTTCCTCGTGGACTACGTGCGGGACCACAGCCGTGACATGCTAGTGGGTGCTAATTGTCAGACTACGGCTGCCCACCATGATACCCACTGGAAGCAAGTTGCGGAACATGTGAGTGCATTCGGCCATGAGGTGTGCACGGCGCAAGAGTGCAAAAAGCGTTGGAATTACCTCAAACGCAGAGCTAAGGCTAAGCGTGCCTCAAATTACAACTTGACTCTGGTGACTTGCAGTGGGCCTGCACCAGAGGAGGAAGACCTCACTCCGCATGAGTCACTCGTTGCGGAGTTCATACCATCTGAATCGGTCGAAGGAGTGGGAGAGATGCCGGACTTTGATGCCCAGTCCAGTGAGTGTTGATGCGTGTTTGTCGAGGACGTGTGTGTTTTACTTGTGTGATGTGTTGTGCATAACTGCCACTACATGTCACGTGCACATGGTTCTGATGTGCAAGTAATGCAATGCTTCCCTGATGCATGTCTACTCTGCTGGATGGTGGACATGTGGAGCAGACGGGGACTGTCCGCATCACCAATATTGCACCCTACTCACATGCTGGTTACCAGTATGCCCCTCCGGTCCATGTTCCAGCTCACTGGCACTTCTGCATGTAGCGTGGGGTGACCTTCCTCTCAGCCCAGGGACTACGCATAGCATGACTGATGTGCATGTGTCCTCTGCCTGCAAGTGGGTACTTAGTGTAGGCATGCTCCCTTGCCCCTCAACCCCCCGCTCTGCACCCCAATTCCACCTTAGCACTGGTCTGCTACAATATTGCCGTTGGGTACTTCCCTGTTCATGCCTCCTGTGTACATGCTAACATCCAGCGGCCAATCTGCCAGACATATGCTGTGTGGTACATCCTTAGTACTTGATGCAGGGTGTCTCACTGGGACTGTGCAGAGGTCAGATGCCCCGCAGGGACATGAGTGCCCATTCATGCTCCATGTGCATTCCACGCATGCCCCTATCTGTCCATGACTGGATGATCACTGTAATACAAGTCCTGAATGACCTACATTGCATGGCATTTCATCTGCCTTCCCATGTCAACTGTGGCTCAGTACTGCGTTGCACACATGTTTAGGGTCTGACAATCTGTGTGGGTCACAGGCCTCAGCCTGTTTAATGGCCAATGACTGTCCAACTGGTGTAGTGTCTTCTTCACACGTGGGTGTACTCCCCATCATCATTTGCTGTGTTGTCACTTGACTCAGATGATGCTGTTGATGCTAGTCAACACTGTCTGTCAATACAAAGGTCTATGGTCAGCCTTTTGATACCATGCTAGGCATCCCTGCTTTTGCACTTGGGGACAGGGGTGGTTTGCTTGTAAACATGCTACCCATTGAATGCACATTGCCTGAAGTTGACCTTGCAGTGCCTTCACATTTTCTGACACACACCATGAAGTCCTTGTACATGTAGATAGTGAGTAACATACACATTTGCTGCACTGCCTAGATCCACTTCAGTGCAAACTGCCACCTTTCCACAGGTCTAAACAGAAGCAATTTCAAGTTAACCCATCATGCATGCCAGGTTCTATTTTATGTGTCACATGTCTGCCTGATGTGTTTGGTGTCGGTGTGTGTGTGTGTTGTGTGCTTCTAACATGTGTAGTGATCTTTTTTGTCTCTATTTTTCAGGTGATGACGCAATGGAGCCAGAGGATGGTGTTGTCATGCCAGGCACAGGGTTGTTATCACTACATCAACACAGCACAAGTGGGGTCGTGGGGTGGTAGGCCACGAAAACCCCCAAGTGCTACATTCCATCTTGTCTCTGGCTGCCTATGAGTCCAGCCCTGATGAACACTCTGACGAACATGTCGAGTTGGATGAGCATCAGGTCCATATGTCAGGGGTGAGTGATTCTGATGTGGACACTCCTCTGTCCGCGACACCTGCACTGAGGGGTCAGACAGTCTTGGAACCTCCGCCCGTGGTGAATCGGGACGCAGGGTCACCCTCCACACCAATCACTGATGTGCCTGGGACATCACTTTGACAGGGGCATGTAGTCGTGCAGCCGTGGGCGGTGCGAACACAACAAGGACACCCGGTCCTTGGGACCCGCAGGGGTCAAGACCAGCAACGCGGTCGCCACGCGCAACCGTTGTATACCGAGTGGGAGCAAGACATGACTGCCAATTCTGAACGCCAGGGGGCAGCAATGGAGAACATCGCTGAGAGCATGGCGCGTGTGGCCAGATCTGTGCTCCCCCCTGCTAGGCAGTTGCTTCTCCAGCAGCAGGCGGCACGGTTCACGGCTCGCTCCCTCAGGCTGGGCATGGCGGCTTCAGACAGGGCACGCCAGGCTGAAATGTCATCTCCGCATCAAGCAATTGCTGCTTATGCAGAGGCACACGTGGAAACCCTGAGGGCGGAGTATGCTTCCCTCAGATCCACTCTGGGTATGCTCCTGATGTCCCAGAGTGAGCGGCCAGAGGAGAGGTTTGCACAGCTTGAGCGCACCATCTCGGCTGAGCTACATGCTTGCCGGGAGGTGCAGCGGTTGTCCAGCCAGGCCTTGCAGGAGGAAGCACGTGTATCACGGGAGGTTCTACATGCAGACCTACGTGTCATCGCCACACAGAACCAGGCTCACCCATCTGGCAGACTTGCTGCCAATGAGGGGCAAGCTCCAGCTAGGTGTGGTCATGCTCCTGTGCCACGTCCTCCTTTCCAGGAAGAGCCAGACTCGGACGACAATCTATCTCCCACATAGGTCGGGCTGTGTAGGCGTTGAGCCCATGGAGGTTTCTTTTTCCTCAGCATCATCGCATGTGGGTGTTGAGCAGCACCCTGTATCTTTCCCCTCTCCTGGCTGCCTCCCCCCCGGGTCGTATGTGGTCATTTTTGATTTTTCTTTTAGTTTAGTTAGCTAAGTTTCTGTTTGATAGTTAGTTTAAATAGGTAATGTAGGTTTTTCATACTTAGTGTAATTAGTTAATATAGTTTAAAATTACTTGTCTATTGTGCTTTCATGTGACGTTGTGGTGCTTTTTGGCTTTTGAAAGCATCCACTGTCTGTTCCAGCTGGGCCCTTCAAGCTTGTCTTGTGTATGTGTTTGCTGCTTGGGGTCCTTGACTCACATATGCCACTCCTGCTTCCCTTACCCATGGGCTCGCAAGGATGGTTCGGTGTAACAGCCTATTACACAAGGGCTTTGGACTGTCATATATGTGGCATGTCTGCTGTTGTGGAACTTGTGTTGACACCCCTAGTGGGGATGATTGGGGTGTAATTGACCACTGTTATTCTTTTGCTAAATGGGGTGTTTCATGATTCATGTGTACATTCATTGCTATGCATTGTGTAGTATGTTTCTTATCTTTACCGTACATGTGCTTGTTGCAATTCATGCCGTACATAGTGTGTTGCACACTTTGGCTGTGAAAGACGGACTGATGGTGTGATTTCTGATGTACGTCTCTGACATGGTCCAG
This sequence comes from Ambystoma mexicanum, assembly GCF_040938575.1. Classification (NCBI taxonomy): domain Eukaryota; kingdom Metazoa; phylum Chordata; class Amphibia; order Caudata; family Ambystomatidae; genus Ambystoma; species Ambystoma mexicanum. Next base: position 1,135,345,961 of record NC_090922.1, read on the forward strand.
TCATGAAATGCCTGAAGAGACACACACAGATGAATCTAAAGCATTAATCATGTGTTTCATGGCCTTTCTGCAGGGGGATGAGCCTCCAGACTACCTTTGCCAGCAGACATGGGCCTTTGGACGTCTGGAATCTGGACACGTTTGGTGGTGCCGACATGCGCATATGTGCGCAAGCAGAGGCACGGGGATTGCGATCATACATCCGAAAACTGCTGACGTGTTTCAATGGACTCCAGGCAAGGTGAGCAGCACAGGGGGGTCACAACACAGCAAACCTTCCACCAGACCAGTTGCACATGCATGCTTAGTAGTAGCACTGACGGTGAGCTTGGACAAATATTGGTGTTGAAGCACACAATACAGCTCAGATGTGTTAGTGGACTGATGGCTAGTTGATAGGGAATGTTGTCTGGGGCACCTGCAGGGGCAGTGGCACATAGCCTCCGGTCCACCATGGGCCATTGAGGCACTTGTATTAGCCATGTAGCGTTCCGAGACATGGAAAGAAGCAGCTCACAGGGACAGACAGCAAGGGACAGACTCGGGTGCAGTGCATTTCATTTCCAAGTAGAATTATAAACATGCACTGCCTACTTTATTTTGGTCATGGTGGTACACGACTTGTTCTGAAGTCATACCTTGCTATATGTGTCTGTCTGCTTACCCAGGGAACATTGCATGTTTTGTGAATCATGACACATTAGTGTTCCATTTGCCACGCACCCAGCGGCGCCTGACTTACTGCATTGACTGTGTATGAACCATCACAGGGGTAATGTTACGTATGGGTACGAAGCATCCACACAAGATTGTCTGTTTGTAGAGTAGTTTGTTACTTTGGGGCATATTTGGTGGTGTGTTTGTGTGTTTTGGGCACGCACAGATTAATAACTGTGGCTCTTTTTGCAGCATTGAACTGCTCCTGTTACCGGACCTGAGAGTGCGCAGGCAGGAGGCCAGCACTCACCCCAGAGATAAGTTTCTCTTTGACTTCCATTTGAGTAATTTGCTGCTATGTGCATGATGAACAAGTTTGGTCTAATTGTGTATGTGTTAATGTGAGTACTACATTTTTGTGCATTCCCTACTCCCCTCTCCGGCCCCTCATTCCGGTTATCCAGTATGCCATTGCCTGTCCCGACTGCATATCCCTGACCCTCCTTCCCCACCAGGTTCTCAGAGGCCTGTGTGAGTTTGACCTTGCAGGCACCCAGACCACGGTGGGGGTGGTTGGATCGTGCCACTCCTGTGCCTGCACACGGGAGGTGTGACAGTACACATATACACAGTACAGTATGGTGATATAATGTTTGTGGTGCATCATTCTATGTTATGTACCACACATGGAACACATCCTGTTGTGACATTGTTTTACTGTGCTACCTTGGTTGTTAACATCATTGTGGTAGTACTTGGCCTTTGTGGCATACTGCTACTTCAAGTCATCTACTGGAGGCTGTTCTGGTTTGTTTTACTGCCTGCAGGCTATTTGCTTGGCTTCTGTGTTGGCCTGCTTTGTGTTCTCTTGGATTTGGTGCTTTTGCAAATCAAGGTGGACTCTGAGGGTGCTGGCAACTTTTTACACACAAGGTGGGAGATGGTGACAAAGGGGAAAGGTGATCCTGTGGCCAGGTGAAATTAAAGGATGAAGACTGAATAACCCAGGTGCAGTTGTTCAGTGGGTCGTGGTGATTAGTGAGGGAGGGGGGTGTTTTGTTGTTGATAGTTGCCTTGCCCTGCAGTGTGATGGGCACCCTGACATTGTAATTGTGGTATCCTATGTACATGATGTATTCTGCTGATCAATGCCTGTTCATGTGTTGTGTTTACCTTTCAGGTGTGAGGGGATAGTTGTGGTTTGACATGCTGGGGTATACACATGGTGAATGTTCACGTGTGTTGTGTAGAGGACACTGATGGTCACTTGATTGCACATGCATATGTTGTGTACATGTCCCTACTGACCCACACACTCGCACTATAATCCACTACATGTGCAACAACCCTTCCATGTCCACGTGTACACTCTGTTTGCCTTCTGGTGCCCACTGTGTCCCTGCAGCACATGTTCTATTACCAATTGTGGATCCTGTACATGCCTAATTTGCTTTTTGATGTAGTTTCTCGCTTAGATGTGATGCTCAGGGTGTGCATCACACACAATGGCTGTTCACTGTGCTGTGCGCTGAGCAGTGTGTTGCAGGAGGTGGACACGGCACACAGAAGCTGCAGTGTTGATTTTGCAATGCACATTGTGCATGTAGACAGGCATTCATTGTTATGTTACAACTACAACTTTTGGAATGCATTTGGGTGTGACTTATTTTGGGTGGGAGGTTGTTGGTCAGTCATTTCATCTAATTCCATGTCAGGCATCATTGTCTGATGCAATTTACATTTATCACATGGCAATGTGTACCTTATTGGTACTGTGTTGGTGTATGGCTATTGCTTGCCATGTCATGTTGTGGTTTGGGAGGGTTTGAGTGACATACCAGTGATAGTCATGGCCTGTTTTGCAGGTCTGTGTGATTCACACATTGCATGTGTTCCTTTTGGTCACACAGGATTGCTTGTGTTTAAGTAGCTAGGGATGCACACAATCTGGCAATTCCATGGCAACAATCTCAGGGTGGTAAGGTGGTGACAGTTGACCGTCTCTTTGTTATCATCGATTGTCACCTGGTCTGTGCCAGGCCTGTGTGCACTCCGCAGGGTTGGGAGTTTAGGTGAAAAATGTGGCCACAAGCTGGGCCCGGGCTGCCTCGCCACGTGCCCTATCCCCTCCCATGGTCAGGGCTTGTGCCTGTGGTTGGGGATGTGGGGGCACCACCATGTCCACCGGTACGCCCTGCCGTGTTGCAACATTGTGCAGGACACATGCTGCCACAATGATCCTGCACACTACTGGGGGTGCATAGAGTAGCTGCCCGCCAGAGCGGTCCAGGGACCGGAAGCGTGACTTGAGCACTCCGAATGTGCGCTCCACTATGGCCCTGGTTGCAATATGGGCCGCGTTGTATCTTACCTGGGGTGGTGTGGTGGGGTTCCAGATTGGCGTCATCATGTGGTTGCTCAGAGGGTAGGCACTGTCCCCTGGAGAGGTGACAATGGTTGTGATTATTGAGGTTTGTGTATTTGTGTGTGTGTGACATGCGTGCATGTGCACGGGCATTTGTACTCACCTAGGAGCCATGTGTCGCCATGCTGGCCGGCTTCCAGGACCCGGCTCAGGGCGAACATTCTGTATATGAAACTGTCTAGGGTGGATAGACAGAGGTGATGATTCCCTTTGCAACCCATACCACCTTTACGTTGATGGAATGCCAGTGCTTTCGGTTTCGGTAGATGTGCTCAGTGGCCCTAGGTGGACGTAGGGCCACATGGGTGTAATCTATGGCACCAAGCACTTCGGGGAAGTGTGCTACACATGTAAAAGTCCTGGACAATGGCCTGCCTTTCTGCGGGTGTTCTGGGCATGTATATGTGCCTGCGGACTGAGGGGCGCGCTGTCATGATTTCCAAGACCTAGTGTAGGCAGCGTGACTGCGTGGCCTGTGAGACCCCCCCCCACTATGGCAGTAGCCCGCTGAAAAGACCCAGTGGCCAGAAAATGCAAGACATTGAGCACCTTCTCCAAGGGGCTCAATGATTGGGAGCATAGGGTGGGGGATGTAAGGTCATCTTCCCACTCCCTGACCAGGTCTAGGATGATAAGGGGTGGAAACTTATACCTGCCATAGGCCTGGTCGTCAGGCATCCCAAAAAGGCCTGTCGGTGGTGAAAACATGCGTGCCCTGGCTATTCTCCTCCTCCTGCGGTGTCCCACAATCAGTGCTGCGACAAATGGGGCATTCATCGTAGCTGTATATACGTGTTTGTTGTTTGCGTGCACTTTTATACTGTGCGCGGGGACGCTTCCGTCTGCCTTCGTGTGGTGGACGGGTTGACGCCTGTGCGCGTCTTTTGCCGTGCGCGGGTTTCCCGTATTCGAATCCATGAATACGGGTTGTTCGCGTGCATGTGGGCGTTCCGTGTAGTTCCCTGCATTACTTCCCCAGTTATGCCTTCTTTTTCACGCATTATTCCTCATTCTGCGTGTTATACCCACTGTTCCGCCCAATTTTGTTGTGTGCGCCGCGCTAAGTGCACTTTTGCTGTGCGCGTAGCGCATGCCGTTTGATGACGTGTGGGCCACGTGCGCCATGCACGGATTTGGCGCACAACCAGTGGGAAACAAGCGCAGCGCCTTCCTTGAATCGCACGCGTGCGTGTACGCTTGCTTTCTCACGCTTGCGCCACCTTGCGCCTGCTTGCGCTGGGATTTTCGGCGCACGTTTGTTCCATGAATCGGCCCCTAAGTATGCTGGGCAACTTTGGTGTACTAGTATCTTTATCAATAATTCTCTGACAATGAATCAAAAGCAGCCTTTAGGTCGACGAACACCAAATAAATTGGCTGTTGTTTTTGTGCATGATGAGTCTGTATAAAGTTAAGGATGAGTAAATTCACAGTAGTGCTCAATCCCTGAACAAAACCCGTCTGTAGAGGATGTACAAAAGATTCACTAGTTGTCCAGTGAATAAAATTTCGAAGAATACATTTCGAGAAGAGTTTCCCAGGAGCATCTAGAAGGGCGATTAGTATGGAGTTGGTAGAGCATGACCGATTGCCCTTCTTAAAGATTGCCACTATGATAGAACGTCTCCATGACTCAGGGTTTCTTGATGATAATGTAACATGATTGAATATGTTACACAGAATTTTGGCCCATATGTCTGGCTGCTCTTTAATACCCCTATTGGTATACCAATGGCAATATTTAACTTTAATAGCCAGTACCACAGTATTTTTTTTTTACCAAGGAAGAAATTAAAATAGCACATTTCAAAAAAATGTCCAATGGTGTATGTAAATACTAAACTAGTCAGCTGACTGTCGTAATAGCCAGTCAAAAATGTCTGGTGTGTTTAGTGTATGCCGGTTGTTGGCAAGCCTTCACTAACTGTGTGTCTACCGATTTTGGTGGTTACTTACTTAATACCACCTTCTTAAGGACAGTCTTCGGAGTATTTTGTTTAAAATAGATGACTAATCTCAGTGTAGCCAAACATTGCAACCAATTTGCTATACCAGAGCCAATCACCTACTGGCAAAACAAACCTTTGAGAAAAAGAAAAAGAAAAGGAAAGAGAAAATAGCAGATAAGCGGCCTAATGTTTAGAATAACAAAAAACATCACATGTCTTCCCATATTCTATACATCTATATACGGGGGGGCCACCAGCACATTCTAGGGCTAGTATTTTGGAAAGGAAGGGTGAGTTAGAAAACACTCAAAGTCCCCTTCTTTGTCTTTCTTCTGTTCCATTAATGCCCCAGTTGGGACAACAGCAGAACCAACTCTCTCAATACTAATCCATCAGATTGGAGTGTTAAATTGGCTATTGCATCCCCAAACTACTCCTTCCTTTTTCCTGCAATACATAGGTAGTCTGTCTCTTCCACAAATTGTATTGACTACAGTTAAGCTTTCAGGGTGCATAAAACACAGTCAGCCAAAAGCTTGGTTTTCCTGCCTTTTTTTCATGTTAAAAAATGTCAGTGTCTGTACCTGCATAGCTTAGCCAGTAGCATACAGCTCTGCTTCTATGGACCAAATCGAATTGACCCGTGAGTCCCATGGTATAAAATATTGAAGTAATTTTAAAAGACATAATGCATATGTAAATACACATATTAGTAACACCATCCGTGTGCTTCATAACAATAAATGAGAGACTCTCTGAATATGAAATACAAAGGCCAAGATGACAGCTATCTTGGAGAAGAGAGAGCATAGGCAGCATAAAGAAATAGAAGAACATCAGTAAGAAGCCATAAGTGGCCATTGAGGTTGTGGCCATTTGTCCAATTGCCATTCAAAGGGCCCATTGTGCATGCCCTTTCATACAAAACAAAATGGGCAGGCCAACACAGTGAATATCTTTGATCCTGTAAACAATAGCCAGGCCACCAGACAACGTTTTGCCACACTGTTATTTCATGGGCCACTGTACAGAGTTAGGGCTCTTATCCGTGGTCTAAAATCTGAATTAAGCCTATCGGTTGTCCAGAGGTCCATCAGTAGCACATAGACCTGTGTGATAGTGTGTGGACCTTGTTGTTTAAACATGTTTTATTTTCCCTTTTTTGGACACATTACAGCCCTCTGGGGTTACTTTCTCCATTCCCCACCAAAAGCGCAGCAATTTGCCTGATTTTTTTCAGCACAGGTTTTGTCTGATCCTATTGAATATCTGCTGGCCACACTGCACATCTTGCAAACATGCTTGACCCTTGGAAACTAACCATGTTGGCTATCATTGAGTAGCCAATCTGGTAATCAATTGTTGCCTCCATAGACCAGGATCAAGTTTCTTGCTGTCCTGGATCACATATAGATCAATCAAAAATGTAGACTGGGAGAATAACCTAGGAGCAATGTGCTCATTTGGAAGCAAGACAATGCTGAGCAGTTGGCTTTGGAAATTCTACGCAGACAATTGCCTAAAGATAATTGCCAACATAAAATGATTATATAAATAGCGAGCAAGGAGAGTTTCACGAATTATTCCTCCTTTGGATTGTTCATCTTCCTTGCTGCCATTATAAAAAGGGTGCCCCAGTAAAATGAGCAGTGCAAATGCTGGTGGATTTGGCACACCTGGCCATAGTCAAGATATCGGCAGTACCAGACATGGCATTTATTCTTCTTTCTTCATGAACTCACCCAGAAATATAGGAAGATATTATTTCCCTGTCTGATACAGAGGCATGTTGGACTTCAGGTGAATGGGGAGGTGAGTGGTACACTTAGCATCTCAGAAGTGGAAACAGGAGGAAGTGAGAACACACCCAAAAAGAGAATTGTAAGTGACTCCGATCAAGCAATCCCACTAAGTCAGTGCCTTGTCTGGGATGCCCAAGGGAAGCCCTTATTTATATATTTTTATGTCAAGTTATAATCTGGATGATGAACCCTTGTATAACACCCCTCTCTTAGAATCCCCCTTGACCCCACTGAAATTTTAAAGCTCAGAATGACAGATGACAGTTTTCAGTTTTAAAGATGACCAAATGACACGATTCTAGGAGGCAGTTGTAATAGGCTAAAATAGTTTGTATTAGATTATTTTAAATTAAGAGATTGGTTTTGCACAGTGAGTACTCACACTATATTTTTGAAATAAGCTGTCAAGGTCTGATCAGGTTGGACGGGACTTCCGGCAGGTGGTTCTGAACAGTGGTCTGGTCTCTGGTGCTGCTCTCAGCACTGCCCAGTTCTGGTCTCTCTGGATCTCTGGTCTCTCTGGATCTCTGGTCTCTCTGGATCTCTGGTCTCTCTGGATCTCTGGTCTCTGGAGGTTGATATATTTGAATTCTGGAGTCTCCCGGCAAAACTTCCCGCAAGAAAGTGGAAAGTGAATCCCTACCTGGGTTTCAGTGGCCCTTTTTATGTCTTTAGAAAGTGGGTGTGTGCGTTGGTCATAACTAAACCTGCCCCTCTCACTTATCATTGGCTAATTCCTCCTCTCTCCCTTGATTGGGGGAAGGAAATGTGAGTGATGCTGTAGATTTTAGGGTCAGAGGAACCTCCCCTTGTCAAATTGCACACAAATCTATTTCTGACCCAAATACATATTTATCTATGTACCATTTTCTCATATTATAGGTCCAGTTAACATATTTTCTGTAGCACCAAACCATCCGCTCCCTGTCTTTGTACGATGTTGTGTCCACTGATGACAGAATTCTCCCCTTTTCATCCAGATAACGACCTCTAAACCTTTCCAGATTTTACACAAATGTGCACCAGGGATATGGGTCACAGATGATAAAGTGTCAGATTTTTAACATGCATACATTTGGAGTAACAACCTTTTCACCGCTACTATCCCCACAAACATCCCACAGGGTCCTAACACCTCTTAAAATGTGCATGGAAAAATCCCAAGAATAATGATATTATTTATATAATTTTGACCAGTCCGCACTATGAGTTATCTATCTTTTTTAAATTATGCCCTGCTCAAAAAGGGGTGTGGCTTCCCACATCACTTCCCCCAAGCTCAGTTTGCTAGCAGAGGCACTGCCCCTCCCAGTTTCTCCCAAGAGGAAGCCACTTTACGCCCCCCCCCAATGTAACATTTGCCTGAGTCCAGGACAAGGCTTTGTTCAACCTCCCTTAATTCAATCAGAGAGGTGTGATCTCCTTTTGGTGGGGGCAACAGGATGCAGCCAGGCCTGGGAAGAGTGGCTGAGCAGGTTTCTCCTGTCGGGGGTATTTGTCAGGCAGAATTCAGCTAAATGTCACTTTAGTTCCCAGTTTTCTACATTAAAATCCAATTTACATGTAGCTATATTTTATATATACATTAAATAATTACTTCCTTCAAGTCATTTCAGAATATAGTTTTACATTCTATCCACCTCTTAGCAAGTCTTTCCTTGGCCTGGTTTTGGTTAATTTGTTCAGTTTTACACAAAAGTCTGGTGGTTTTATAAACGATGGCTTTCTGATAGTGGTGAGCACTGGTACTGCATCCATTTTTGACATTAAGAGAATGAATTCCCCACAGTTCTGGGTTGCTTTTGGCAATCAGCATTGCCATTCCCAATGGTTTCAGGCTACTGTGTGTGTAGCCCAATGGTGGTTTTAGGCAGTGCCCTCCTGTGCTCACAACATAGGCAAAAATGGGTGGCAGCATATTCTTCATGTTTTCCCTATGCACTCTCTGGGGAGTTCTGGCCATCATGATGTTTTCAATGCCAGTACTGCACAGTTTTATGGTAGGGCTTGGCTGCATGGGTAAAACATCCCACAGAATTACTTAATCAAGAGAAGAAAATGCATTATGGGAACAGGAATTGCAGCATGTGATTCAACAGAGGGACCATTTAGCGTATTAGTCTCACATTGAAACCAGTAGTGCAACCTAAAAACAGCATTATAAATTAAACTGTCTATGCCAGGCGATATGGTGATGCTCCAGAGCCCCTAGATGGATTGAGGAACACTGAGTTTGGGTGAAAATATGATGACATGCCATGCAATCCAGCCCCTCATAACCCAGAAGAGCAATGGGGAAGAGTAGTGAGAGAGGGTCCCGGTGCCATACAAGCAGGAAAGTCTATTACTCTCATATTGACAAATATGTAAGGAAAGAAGGAGATTCATATAGGGCCTCGGATTTTGATTTGGAAAATTGGAGCCAGTAAAAAAATATATTGAAAAGAAAGCCATAATCACATTCAAACAGATTAAGGCTGTACAAAAGCTGTATGAGCCCTTGCAATAGAAATGCTATCAATCAAGAACTTTATTTTGACAGGTGTGCCATAAAGGTGTACACAACAAATCCTACTTAAACACCATTCAATAAATATAAGAAATAATATTAAAAGTTATCTATGTGCATTATTTCTTGTAATATGAAGGAAATAAATCCTTGATACATCAATCCTGTAATCCTGAATTTCTCATTGAATATAAGCAGAAAAAAAGCCTTTTTACTCCCGGCTATCTTGTTTGGATTATCCGAAATAATTATTTCTAACACTGCGGTTAGTACGAAATAATTCGTTTTTTATTGGTGTTTTCTTGAGTGGTTCATTCATAAGAAATATTTGTGTTTTAAGAAACACTGTTTGAGACTTGCTTGTGCAAGTTTGGTCAGCCGACACGTTTTTCGACCCATAGGGTCTTTCTCAAGGCTGAGCAATGTTCAAGAGTGCCAAGTGATATGTGGTTCGTGACAATTAGGTGACAAGTAGTAGTACATTAATTTGTGGTGTTTAAGTGATGTGGAAAAATAATGACAGGTTAAGTACATAACATCAAAACACATTGATGTGTTGAAATTGAGGAATTGGTTTTCAATTTGGAAGAAAAGCGGGGAGGAAGAAGAGAGAAAAGTCAGCAAACTGTTGGATTCAATTCTTTGGTAATAGGGGTGAGGTGGAAAGCCTCTTACCATGTACTAATTGCTGTGTGTCCTCAGTGGGGTTCTGTTATATTAAGGACTGTCCTTGTGGCAGTCCTGGCTCCTGTTGGGCCCTGGGGGGAGAATTGAAAAGGAGATTGATGAGTGGGTTGGATAGTTCCATTTAGAGGCATAGCTGGGCACTAAGTCGGTGTGCCCAGTGGCTCACCCTTAACGTGATTGTAGCGTGTATAAAGGGTGTCCCAGGCTGGTGTTGCTGGCTGGGGCCAATTCCCATTGGCGGTGTGGAAAGTACATCAAGGGCTTTTCTTGAAGAGCTCTTGTGTGTTTCAAGCCGTTACAGTGTCTGCTGTTGCTAATGCGGCATTGAAATCACACCACGGGCATTTAGCAGAGCTCGTGTGTGTTTCTCTGCCGGGTTAAAGGATAGCGAAGTACAGAGCTGTTATTGACTGCCGGTTCCTTGGAATACGGCCGCATGCTATCAATACGGGCGGTGGGGCTTACCTGTGTGTTCTGTCCGGCGTCCTGGGCGGTGCTGTGCTGATCTACCATACCGCGCAGGGAGCCGCCATTAAGAATGACGTTGAGTCACGTATGGTGGCTAATCGCGCATGCGCAATTGCGTAGTGTCTCTGGGCTGATCCCAGCGCGTGCGCGTCAGAAATAAAGACCGCGCATGCGTCGCGGGTCAGTGAGGGACACTACAGTGTTTGCGTTGTATGTGTGTATTATGGGAATCTAATGGCTTCCCTATTGCCTTTTGGGGAGCAAGGAGTGATGATCAAGGGGATCGTTATGGGGAGACCCATGGGTTTTGTGGCTATGTGTTCATATAGCCTGTGTTGATGATTTCCTGGCTGGGATGGTGGTCCCAAGATCGTGAAGAAGGTCCAAAGTGCCATGGAAAGGGTTTCACTAATGAAGGTGGTTGGGTGATGCGACTCGGGTGGTTATGTCTAAGTGGCTTTTGTCTAATCTCTGACTGGTAGGTGTGAACCTATACGTGGTGTGTGTAGCATAATCGTGTGCTGGGCCGAGGTTGCCCAGAGAATATCAAGTCATTGTTCCCAGGGGGGAAAAAAAGGCGAGATAAGAGAATAGGAGGTTACCGAAAAACATTCAAGTCATGATCTTTGTTCAGGCCATTTTTAACACATCTGAAGTGACAAATCAAACGTGCTTCCTCTTGTCTCAGTTTTGGATTCTGTCTCCTCCTCTGGGGCCCAACCAGACAGTCTTGAGTCCGATGAACCTAATGTCACTCTTGTTGTCCATTTGATGATTCTTCTGCCAGTGGTTTGCCAATGGTAGTTTGGGATCTTGTGAATATATGCTGTTAATATGTTCTCTTATCCTGAAGCGTGTTTCTCGGATGGTGCTGCCTATGTATATTTTATTGCAAACACAGATTATTGCATATATCACAAATGTACTTTTACAGTTGATGTGCTGAAAATTTGGCACATTTGGTCTGGGTTGCATACTTGCACATTGAGCATGTCCCGCAATTGGTTTAAGTTTACTGAGCCAATCCTGTGCTATGATGTTTTTTTCTGAAAGGAAGGAGGGGCTCAGCAAGTTCCTCAGAGTTGGTGCTCTGCTGTATGACATACTAGGATATGTTTCTAGTTGTGGCTTGATATGTTCATCCATGCGGAGTAGTCCCCAGTGCTTGGTCAAGATTTTTAGGAGTGCATAGCTGTCTTTGTTATATCTCGTTACAAATCTGATCATGGGATTGTCATCTTGTCTTCTGGGTTTGGGTGTGAGTAGAGTTGATCTCTCTAGCTGGCAGGCTTGTTTTCTTGCATCTGCCATGTTTTGATGGGAGTAGCCCCGACATCTAAATGTTTGATCCAGTAGGTCGCATTCTTCTGTGAAAGATTTATCTGTATTACAATTTCTTCTTGCCCGAATGTATTCCCCTTTGGGAATGTTGTGTATAACACTTTTTCTGTGACAGCTTTGTGCATGCAGGGTGGAGTTCACTTCCGTTGGTTTACGGTAGGTTCTGGTTGTGATTTTGTTCTCTTCTATCTTAATTGTGAGATCCAGGAAGTCAATTTGAACCTTGCTGGTGTGGCTAGTTAGCTCAATAAGGTGTTGAGGTATTCCATGTGTTCATTCAGCTCGTCTTTAGTTCCTTTCCATATTAGGATAATGTCATCAATGAATCTTGCCCAATTGACGATGAGCCTAGTGTACTTGTCTTCTTTCATTGCATGTTTAAGTTCATAGGAGTGCATAAAGCAGTTAGCTAGAGCTGGAGCATAGCTGGCTCCCATTGCGATCCCCTTGGTTTGCTTGAAGTATTCACCATTAAAAATGAATATATTGTTTGTGAGAGAGAATTTGAGGAAGGCTTTGGTCATTTCCACCTGATCTAGGTGCGAAGCTGACTCATGTTTTAGGAGAAACCCCATGCTAGTTATGGCAAGTTCATGGTCGATTGATGTATATAGGGCCTTAACATCAAGAGTGGCCATTAGGAAGTGGGGTTCCCATTCGATATTGGCAAGTACCTCCAAAGTGTGCATTGTGTCTCTCCAGTAGCTTGGTATTTTTGTAACTAGTGGTTGTATAACATTGTTAATGTACCTTGCCAGTGTTTCCGTGATCCCTCCAATACCGCTCATCATTGGTCTGCCCTCTGGAATGGTATTGAAGGCTTTGTGGACTTTTGGCAGGAAATAAATGGTTGGCATAATTGGGTGATACGTCCTGAGGTAGTTGTATTCTTCATCTGTTATGAGCCCTGCTGTTTTGTAATTGGTTAGCAGTTCCTGATGTTCTTTAAGAATCATTGCCTGTGGATTGCTGTCCAATTTGACGTAGTTTCCGGGTGTTTCCAGGTGGTTAAGGGCCATTTTGAGGTAATCCTCTTTATCCATTATAACTATGTTTCCGGCTTTATCGGCTTCTTTGATTATGATGTTTGTTTCCTCTCGTAAGTTCCTGAGTACAATCTGTTCTTCATTAGTTAGATTGCCCTTGGTCTCTGTTCTATGGGTTCTCTGGTCTTCCAATCTGTGTAAGTCATTGATTACTGCTTGGTGAAAGGTGTCTATATAGTTTTCCGCGAAGAGTTGCGGCGTAAATTTCGATTTGGTTTTTAGTTCAGGAATTGTCATTGCTATATTCTGAATGCCCAGTTCTTGTAAACATTCTTGTTTGCTCTTGTTGTTTTCTGCAAGTGTGCTGAGGAGGTGAATGTCTTCAACATCTTTGATGGTAAGTGAGCTTGGTTTTGGTGTTGTTTCCGGTGGTTTGTATACCGATGTCTTGGTAGCAAAGAATTTCTTAAGTTTAAGGCGTCTTGTGAATTTGAATAAATCAATATGAATATCCACAAAGTTGTTCTTGCTCGACGGTGAGAAGGAAAGTCCCTTGTTGAGTACTTTCATTTCAGGATTTGTGAGTTCTATATGCGACAAATTCATGATTAGTTTTTGTTGTGTTTCTGTCCCCCAGTTTTCTGTGACTGAGACCTTGTCTGTCTTTGCTCTATTTCTTCTTCCAGCTGTCTTGCGTCTTCTGACTCTTCCTCCTCCTCTACTTCTTCTTGTGGGGTTTTTGTATTTATCGATGGTTTCACGAAGGATACCGTTTTTTTGTTGATGTTGTTGGGTTGTGGTTTCATACGAATATAAGTACATAACATATTTAAAACGATGTCACTATAAAGATAATACATATAAACTCAAATTGTAATACCCAAAAGCAGTTTCATGCTAGAGGTATATGCTTAAATCCACTGGCATAGGAACATTATTTTGTCTACATATTCTCTTTGGGTACATTTGGAATTGTTTTAACGGATAATGGCATCACTTGTATTGAATAATTGTGAATATAACACATGTGAAATCAATATCCTTTCCTGAGTTTTCTACTTTCTTTGCTGGGCAGGAAAATCACAATCACTATGAATGATCTTCTTACAACCGTGCTGGGGGGGTGTGGCCCTTATCTTCCCTGAGTGGATTCCTGCCACTGTCACCCCTACGCAGACCTACTCCTCCTTTGAATGCCTTGTCTGTCGACTCTCTCTCTCTCCTAGCCATTCCCTTACTATCTATCGGCCACCTGGTCAAATTTCCTCCTTCCTCTCTGAGTGGGCTGACCTCTCCTCCTCACTCCTGTCCTCAACCACTCAGTCTTTCTTGGAGACTTCAATATCCACCTTGATGCCTCCTGTCCTCCCTCTGGACTCGTTCACAACCTCTGCGACTCTCTCTCAATCTCTATTCTCCCGTCTGGGCCGACCCATTCTGCAGGGCACACTCTTGATGCTCTGATCTCTTCTGACCTTCCCTTCTCTGACCCTCTCTCCACTCCTCTCTCCTGGAGTGATCACTTTCTCCTATCCTCCCACCTCACCTTCCCTACCCTACAGGCAAAGCCACCCTCATCACTGCCACCCACCTTAGCGGTCATCCGACCCATGAAGCGCGTGTCAGTTGAGGCTTTCGCTTCCACCTTCTCCCCCCTCCCCCTTCGGCTGACTCCCACCCTGACACAGTCCTCTCCACTCTCCACTCTGCTATATCTGATACCCTTGATATCCTTGCCCCTGTCATGAGAATCCGCCTGAAGCCCAAAGCCAAATGTAACTCCTGGTACGACTCGGATATCGTCTCCCTTAAACGCAAGTGCATGGTGGCAGAGAGGAAATGGCGTGCTTCATGTTCATCCTGTAAGAAGATTCAATTCAACACTACAGCTAAGTCAATGCCTAGTCTGGGATACTGAATGGAAACCCTTATTGATATATCTTTATGTCCAGTTCATGAGTTCTGGATGACTACCCCTATATAACACCCCTCTCTTAGAATCCCCCTGACCCCACTGAGCCAAGAAGTAGTTCTGTTTTGCAAGTTTAAAAGGTTTATTTGAGAAATAAAACAAAATATAGATACCACGCTTTTATAATAAATTAATAATATTATGTTAATCAACAATGGGTAATCTGACACTTGCACACTTCTTTATAATCAATGAGGAGTTAGTATAGGATGGATCAAGTAGCAAAAATACTTTTATGATTTCAAGGGAAAAGCAATGAGGAATAAAAGGCAGTACAGAAATACTTGAGATGATTTTAGCAAAAGATAATATAATCACTTTTTCTCTGGCAATTCACCCCCCTCCCCTATGCAATGTAAGACATGGAAGTAGATGGAAAGAGGAGAACACAGTTCTCAGGAATGCAATCAAATACAATACGAAATTCAGTTCCCCCCCCCAGCAAGCTTAGAGAAAACCGGTATGAGTTTTAAAACACAGGCCCAAGTGCTTTGAATGTGGTGGCAATGAAGTGAGAAATATGCTGAAAATGCTTTTAATCCCCTTTAGGAGGTTCAGGGTGAGTGAGAGATACTTGGGATGAGTTCAGGCTCACTTTAGCAATGATTCAGAGATGGTGATTAAGAGGCAAACACATTTTTAGCAAGGAAAGAAATGACTGCTGATTGTTACACGTGGCTGGATTTTTAACCAAATCGCAAATCACGGTAAAATTCGCGAGTGCGTGGAAAGCTTGTTGGAAAGCTTAGATTCTAAGCTTTCAGAGGAAAGTTAAACCAAGTTCTTAGCCCAAACGATTCCAGAGATATGAACGATTTTGTAAAGGTCATTTTTCGGATTCAAAGTAACTCAAATTGACAAGTGACAGCTATGCAGCTGCAGAATTGACAAGTGACAGTGGTGCAGCTTTACAAAATGACAAGTGACAACTTCTAGGAGGCAGTTCTACTTAGATTAAAATAGTTTGGATTAGATTATTTTAACTAAGAGATTGGTTCTTCACAGTTCTGCTAGGTACTCACAATATAAATTTGAAATAGGCCTCGCCACGGATCTGGTCAGATTTTGGACTGGACTCCGGTTCTGGTCTCGGCACTTCACAGTGATCTGGGTCAGCTCTCTGGTTCTGCTCACAGCGGTCTGGGTCACTCTGGATCTCTGGTCTGTCCGGATACAGCGGTCTCTGCAGGGCTCCTGGATCTCTGCACTGGTCCTGGCAAAAGTTCTTGGCAAGGGATTCAAGCAGCTCGCCCGGCTGTGAGTAGCTTGCAATGATTTGAGGCCTGCTGCCGAGAACTCAGCTGGTGGTTTTAGGCCTCTGATTTAGGTTCTAAAGTATAAGTTCTAGGTTCTTGAGTATGTAGCTGGAGTCAGTCTGGAACTGGTATCTTCTGGATGTTGTGTGGTCCGGCAAAAGGCTCCGCAGCAACTGGATTTCAATGTCTCTACCTGTCCCAGCAGTCTCTTTTTATATGTTTTGAAAATGGGTGTGTGCCTGGGCCTAGCTAAGCCTGCCCCTCTCTACTTGTCATTGGCCCAATTCTCCCCTCTCCCATGATTGGGGGAAGGAAATGTGAGTCAGAGTGATGCTGTAGGTTTTATGGGTCAGAGGATCCTCCCCTGGTCAGTTTGCCCACAAATCTATATTTTATTCAAATACATCCCTCCCAGATATACAATTTGTTGAAATTACATGTGCACATTATATATTCCTTATGGTCCATGCTTGTCCGCCTCTGATCTTCCTGGGGGCTTGCATTCAAAAATGACAACATTTTGCGCTTTTTAGCTGGTTTTGCAATATCGGACATTTACCCAAATTTACACACATGTGCGCAAGGAGTATGGACATTAATTGATGAAGTGTCAGATTTTTAACATGCAGACATTTGGAGTGAGACCCTATTTTCCGCTAGCAACCCCCCAGAATACACCACAGGGTCCTAACACATCTCAAAATGTTCACAGAAAAATCACAAAAATAATGATATTACTTATATAATTCTGACAAGTCCGCACTATGAGTTATCTATCTTTTTAAAATTATGCTCTGGCCCAGATGGGTGTGGTTTAGGTTCCAAAGCACATGGGGGAAGCTTCTGCCTGTCCCCGCCTCCAGCTCGGGTGGCTCCCAGAGGCACTTCTCCTCCCACTTCTCCCAAGAGGAAGCCACTTTTACGATGCCCCCAATATAACATTTGCCTGAGTCCAGGACAGGCCTTTGTTCACCTTCCTGTAGTCCCCAGCTGCTCCACCCCTAATCT
This sequence comes from Ambystoma mexicanum, assembly GCF_040938575.1. Lineage (NCBI taxonomy): Eukaryota > Metazoa > Chordata > Amphibia > Caudata > Ambystomatidae > Ambystoma > Ambystoma mexicanum. The sequence continues at coordinate 1,135,363,021 of NC_090922.1, forward strand.
AATCAGAGAGGTGACAACTCCTTTTGGCAAGGGGAAGAGTGGCTGAGCAGGTTTTAACTCCTGTGGGGGCAGATGTCAGGCAGAATTCAGTTTCATTAAGCCAGGTTTCAGCTAAAATGTCACTTTTTGTTCCCCAGTTTAAGTCAATACAATTTTTACATATGCAGCTAGAATGCTGATTCTAAGTTCAAAACTATGACATTTTAACAGTTACAAACTATGTGACACTCAAAAGTAGGTCACTCAGTTAATTTAAACATTTCGATTTTGGTGGTTTTAATCCAGTTTCAGTTAGGCTGCTGACATGCATAGCTCAGCCAGTTTTGTTATGAACATTGTTTTGGGCTCTTCATCTTCCCAGATTTTGTATGCACACATACTTCATTCTGCCAGATGTCCGCTGGTGTTCAGTGAGATTTTTGGATGTGTTGCAATGTTTGAAAATAGGCAATTTGAGCTGGCATTCAGAGAAACCCAAGGTAATTTTAAAGCGTTTTTGAGCTAACAGGCGCTGCTGTATTACCTTTGGCACCCATTCCACGCACGGCACCCTGGCCCATCATGCTCGCACTGGTGGGTGGGAAGTTAGGCAGCCATTTTGGTGTACGCACAAACTGCGTGGTTCTCCTGGATTCTGTCGCACATGTGGGCTTTTTGGCCATCTTGGATTTTCTAAGCCCACAGCACCAAATGTTGCAGCATGATAGCTCAAACGTGGGTCAGGACACCCAACAATCCTCTGACAAACTGGCCTGCCGCCTGCTCCAAAGGCAATACAGGCTCTCCGTTCTCACTAAGAAGAGAGCCCTTATCCAAGCTCGCATCTCTGCGGCATCTAACAATTCGGCAGAACTCTTTAAAATCTGCAAAGAGGTGGCCAACCCTGCTGCAGTCTCCACCTCTCCTGTCCCCTCCCAGGCCCTCTGCACGGCACTGGCCTCTCACTTCATTTCAAAAACTCAGGACATCCTGTCCTCACTCTCCTCCTATCACCTCCCCTCCTCTATTCCCTGCTCCCCCTCTGGCCCTTCTGCAGCCACCCCTCCTCCCTCCTTCTCTGCCTTTCCCCTTTTTTCTGCTGACGAGGTTTTGAGACAAGTCCGATCTATGAAAGTCGTGTCAAAACAGGTCCACCCCTGTTCCTCCAAAACTATCAAGGACCACATCGACTCCCTGGTGCCTGCCCTGGCTGACTTCTGCAATCACTCCTTCGCCTCTGGAGTCTTCCCATTCCCCTTCAAGCACTCCCATGTGCACCCCCTTCTTAAGAAACCCTCTTCCGACCCCTCCTGCCCAGCTAACTATCACCCAATCTCTATCACTCCCTTCCTGGGCAAGCTTCTGGAGAAACTGGCCATCTCCCAGCTTAATCTCCATGCTGAATCTGTTGGTAGTCTTCATGACCATCAGTCTGGCTTCAGAGCTGCCAGAAGCACGGAAACTGCTCTCCTGAACATCCGTGAGGAACTGCTCTCAAACCTTGATTCTAACACCCCTTGTGCTCTCATTTTGTTTGACCTCTCTTCTGCCTCTGACACTGTCAACCACACCATCCTGCTCAACCGTCTCTGTGATAACTTGGGTATCACTGGTCAGGCTCTAGCGTGGCTGACCTCCTTCCTCTCCAATCAACCCTCCCAGGTCCAACTGGGTTCCTTCCTCTCTGACATCTTTTTCTCTACCTGTGGTGTCCCCCAGGGATCTAACCTCTCCCCCAGGGTGTTCAACCAGTATCTGGCACTTCTTGCTCACCACATCGCCGCTCTCTGTCCCAGCTTTCAGTGCTATGCGGATGATACCCAGCTCATTTTCAGGCTACCATCGGCCTCCTCTTCCCCTTCCCTCATCTCTGACTGTCTTTCTGCTATCCAGGAATGGTGTGCCGCCAACGACCTCTGCCTTAATGCCAGTAAGACTGAGATTCTACACCCACTCCCTCCTTCCCTGCGGCTCTCTGGCCGGCCTCCCTTGGCCCTCCTCCTGCTACTACCTGCAAGGCAAAAAACCTCGGGGTCATCTTCGACTCCACACTCTCTTTCTCTCCTCACATATCTGACGTCTCTATGAAGTCACACTACCAGCTACACCTCCTCAGAGGTATCCTTCCTTTCCTCTCCTTTTGCCAGAAGCTCACTGTCTCCAGAGCCCTGGTTCTCTCGAAGCTGGACTACTGTAACAGCCTCTATCTAAATCTTCCTGCCTCTACTCTCCGCCCTTTGCAACTCATCCAGAACAGGACTGCGAGACTTGTCCTTGGCCTCAAGCCCAGGGACCGTATCTCTCCAGGACTGAAATCGCTACACTGGCTCCCAGTGGCTGCGAGGATTAAGTTCAAAACCCTCTGCATTGTCCACAAGGCCTTCTGGGGCCTTGGGCCAAAATACCTTCAACTCTCTCTTCCTAGTTTTTCGCTCATCCACCTCCAACTACCTCAGGGTCAGCCGTTTCTCCAAGCAAGGAGCTGGGGGTAGATCTCTCTCCGCAGCAGGGGCCTCCCTCTGGAACAGCCTTCCTGCCTCCCTGAAACTTGAGGAGAACCATCTCCAGTTCCGGAAGCACCTCAAAAACTTCCTCTTTGCCTCTGCTTTCTCTCCCTCTCTCCCCTGCTAAAATCACTGAACCTGCCCTGAATCTGCAACTGGCCACTCACCGATCTCGGTCCTTGGCCCAGCCACTCTTCCCTGCACTGCCTACCTGTACTACGGGACTGTCTCTGTATCCTACAACCCCTTCTCCCGGCACTTACCTTGCACTTGCCACCAGCTGGCCCTATTATTTATCTTGTATTCTACGAACCATGTACTGCACTCTCCTTGCACTTGCCACCAGCTGGCCCTATTACTTATCTTGTATACTACTAACCATGTACTGCACTTCCCCTCTCCCCTTCCCCTTGCACTTTTCCCAGTCCCCCTACCCTTGGACTTGCGTGAACTCAATGACACCTGGCCTAGTAGGATCGTTGTTGGTTCTCCCCTTGCCCCCCCCCGGCTCGTCACGCCTTGAAACACTTGTGTATAGGCACATTACAAATGCCATATCATATCATATCATAATGAGGCCCAATGTGACTAACCAGCTCTCATACATACAGGGTCGCAGGTGACATTGATTTCTAGAGAAGTGCTTGATATTCTCAACCAAGGAAGGGGGAAAAGTCACAGTATTAACCTCAAACCTCTCCTTGGAGAACTGCACAATTTTGACGACAAGAAAATCCCAGTAGATTGGGTTAGTAAAATGGCAATCAAAATGGGATGATATAAACTTACCCACCCAGTGATAGTTGTGGTTCTGCAGAGCACACTTGTTTTACTGGGACCTATTTACTTCAGAGACTTCCACAAATCAATTGAGTGAGCCAGTTCCTCTGGACCCAAACTCACCAACCAATCACATTAAAAATAAGTACTATGTCAGTTTAAATGCCACCTGTCATTTCATAGGAAAACAGTCTGACCTGTTGGAGATTCAATTCCAGAAACCTCAAGACACAGTCATCAGTAACATATCTGTGAAATAACAAGATGGAAGTGAAGGGGACTTCCACAGAATCTTTCAGAATTAATATTCCTCCAAACAATGAGTGGAATTCCCTTTGGGTATATTTACAACAGCAATGAGTTCAATATATTTTCACATAAGGGCATGCCTGACATTGTAGATAGAGGGAATTTGGCTTTGGTGGATCACTTATTGATGAACAGTAACACTGTTAAATAACACATGGAGGAGATCCACCATGTGCTGACCCATCTAATAAATCCAGGTGCAAAAATATAAAAAGCAGAGTGGTGCAGAACTAAACATTTTAGGTGATGAAAACGCTGCAGGGGGTCTTAATGCTCAGAAGAAAAAGGTTGATGCACTGCTGAAATTAAAGTACCCACATTAAATGTGAATTACTAAGTGAAGGCTGTGAAACAACTGAAAATAAGTTTATCCCAGGCTTCTTGGCTTTTCCCATCAAAAACAAAGAGTTTTGTCTAACTGGAGTCTTATATCAGAAGCATGATGAGGTTGATTAAGTGATATGTTGTCCAATTACCTGTTGTCGAAAACCTGAGGGTCTTTCCCTCCCTATTCCCGGGGGATATTTTACAAAGTTTGCCAGGGGAGAGTGTTAGGGAGAATTCTTCAGAATGGCTAATTTCCTTTACCTACTGAGTCCCTCAGCAGCTTTGCTGGATTGCTATGATTTATTTTCACCTGGTAAGAGTGTGAGCCTTTTTTCCCCACTCTTGAATGTGTTTTGCTGAGTGTGTTTAACATTATTTGTGTTCATAGACTGTGGAGCTTCACCTACTCAATAGGCATCATCTTTTTACTGTGTGTTACACGGCACCTTTAGTGCAGTGACACAGGGTTGTCTTTTTCAGACTTCCCCAGACTACTGTCTCCCAGAACATGTAAAGTTGCCATTGACTTTATTTGCCTTATTAAATTCACAGACCCAGAAGAAACTATCTCACATAGAGTTCTGGAAAGGGTTAATAGTTATCCCTTTATGTCTGTTTCTCATGGAACATTATTTCCTTCCCTTTTCTTTAAGATTTCGCTGGTGGCAGTGGTATCTACCCGATTTTTCCTGCCGCAGTCTATTTAAATAGCCTCAGTAGAGTCTTAGGCTAAGTTAGTAGCCTCTAACTTAAATCCGCTGGACCCCATTTACTTTTATTTGGTTCCAGCTGGGTTTATTCGCCATTTCTTTTTGTAAAGGTCTTTCTAGTGTTTTACTCTGCGCATCAACCAGGTTTGGTTACTTCGTTCGCCGTCCTTTGGCAGGCTTCTGCACAGAAGCCCTCCTTAGGCGCCTGAATGTCTGAGGGGGACAGGATGTGAGGGTGGGGTTTGAGACTCCCTGACAGGGTCTCGTGGAGACCCATGTCACACTATGTATGATTGGCTGTGGTGACTGTCCCACCGGGACAGCCACCCTGCTGTGTGATTGACAGCCAGGCTGTGTGAATGGGGGAAAACTGCATAAAAAGCAGGTCTTTGGGACTAGGAAGGCAGAGTCGCCACTTGATCGAGAGAACCGAAGAGAAGCTGACAGAAGAGCGCCTCTACCACGACTAAACCTCCTGGTGAAGCCCTGCTACAGGTCCAAATCTCCAAACTTCGACGACAGGGAAGATCTGCAAGGAATCTTCTCCCCTTGAGCTGGTTGGACCAACCAGTTTGCCAAACTGCAACCCAGGCCTCCCTCCTCTGGTCGAATTTGCTGTGCACAGCTACAGTGAACTGGATAGCCAGAAGGACCGGACCCTGCTTGGGTTTCAGGAGTGCACCTTTTATTTTTTGCTTTGCTCTGCTGCTGGTTTCTTCCCTGGGCAGTGCAGGACCCTCCAGTCTTCCTACTTCGTGTCAGTCCGACAGTCACTTCAGGAACCGTGAGCCTGCTGGACCTGCCAGGAAACCCTGCCTCAGCTACAGCCTTCTTCTTCATTTAAGGTACTGTTCTAACACGGTTGTTCGTTCCGTCCAACTGTGGTGAAAGTGTTTGAAATCTTTCACCAATCCGAGGGCTTGTCCTTCTCTATTCTTTAAAGTAACTTTTCTTACAACCATCTTCGTTCTGAACTCTTGGCTCTGGCTCAGGCCTCTTGATTTGATTTCCTCACCGTAGTAGCCTTTTCTAGATTGCCCTGCTTACTTACTTGTTGGTGCTGCTTGATTTTTGTATAACCTTGTCTTTCCCTCCCTTTTAAATTGCTGGAGTGCCATTTTGCTCACACTTCATTTTGAGTTTAACTTGTCCAGAATCTATTGGGTGGTGTGTGGTATATTAAGAGTGTGATTTTTCTACTGCTTTACTTTAGTGAATTGTTTTACAACCGATGTGTATATGTATGTTCTTTTACTCAGAAACATTGAGTCAGTGTTTGTTTGAACCATAGTAATTGCTGTCCTTTGTGTAACTATTGCTACTGCTCACTTTACTCTTGAGATAAGTCTGGCTTCTCAGCCATCACTACCACTTTACTGTGTAGAGAGGCTCACTTGTAGTCTTAATTGTGTGTGGTGTTCCCAAAGGGTACTGCATATGATTCTGGCTAACAGAGAGCCATTGCTATTGGATCCTGACCCTGGGGGTGGACAAGCCTGGGAGGATCACTTGTGTAGAGGGTCCTTTGGGATAAGAGAGGGATTGGCCGAAGGCGAGACATGATACCCCCCTTTTTCCGAAAACCCCCTACCCGACATTCCCTCCTATTACATGACCCCAGACTGTCCCCTTTTCCCTTTGACAAAACCTGCCCACTCTGTTAAAACATGGCAAAATCCAACTGTGACACTTTTTCATTTGTATCAATGTCCGATTAAAAGAATAGGCAAAGTCAGGCACTGATTACAGAGCGAGCACACATGAGGACTGTTAGCACAGGACAGGTGTACAAAGGACTGAGCCAGAGAAACAGAATGAGTGAGCTGGGGCCCAAGGAGTTCCCGGAGTCAGAGTACGAGAGCACAGGTGAACTGGGACGGCCAAAGAACCGGAGACCTGCTGGGGGAGAATGGAGGGCCGAGATGCTGAGACCCTAAGCTGTAAAAAGGCTAACGAAAGTGTGGCGATGGAGCCATGTCTCCAAGTAGCCAGAAGGAGTTAGGAGCAAAGCTGTTCTCCAGAGTGAAGCCTGTGGAAGGGAGCCCATTATCTTGGGCCAGCGAAGCCACCCGGGAGAGTTGTAGGGGCTGGCGAGGAGCCCTTGGTCTTTAGTCGATGAGACTGCAACAGTGACGTTAAAGAAATCACAACTGGTGAGTTCAAAGCCACAGGGAAACCCGGTTGATAATGGCGACAAAGTGTGAGGGATAACATTTTGGAAGTAATAAGATAATTACAAGGTTGAGCGTAGGATAAGAAGCAATCTGAAGATCAAATCTTTGATTGTCCATTGTGAAAGTTAAAAGATGAGAGAAACAAAACAGCAAACAATCATGTTTACTTTAACAGGTGGTGAAAGGAGCTCTAGAGAACAGAGACACTGTGTACAGGAGTGAAGTTCATGGAAAGAGCAAATATGGAAGAAAGTGAAGGGGCTGTGCTTGAGGGAAAAGGCAGACCAAGACCCTGTGAAAACTTGGCGATGAATTATAAAAAGGAGCCAGAGGCATGATATTGAGAAAAGCTGAAGTTGAACTGTAAAATGGTGCCTGGGGCATGCAGATGAAAGTAAGATTGAGACAAGATTGAGAGAAGCCTAGGTACCAAATGTCTCTGATATGCTGTACTGCTGAATAAAAGTATGAGGAGAGCCAAGGTGTCAGAGTAGTCCCCCTGGGGTTGAGGAATACTGGGTGTTGTCAAACGGCTCTGGTAAACCAATACATAAACCTGTTGTGAACTGGGAAAGTCTTGTGAACTAATGATAGGTTGCACACTTCCTGAGGAGAGGTGACACAGAGGAATTGTTACCTAAAGGAACAATGAACTAGCACAACCAAAACTGTTTGAACTTTGTAAAAATAACTTTATGCAGTGCCTTTGAAAGCTGAGGAATGCATGCTGATTCCCAAGTGGCTCAAGACTTGGTGAAGGGAGCTGTTGACCAGCTCCAATACTATCCTGACCTTTTCTTTGAAGCACCCTTTTTATTTTGTCCAATCCCATGCACAATATTGTACTAGATTGTGTGAGGGCAAGCATAGGTTTAACACATCCACTTTGAATTTGACTAACTTGACTGGCTTTGGACTTATATTTTTGGTTGATGGTCGATGCTACTCCCATTATAGACGTAGGACAACTTAGGCAGTCTCCAAACCCCTTTCTTTACCAAATAAAGGTTTTCATAAACTTGAATCATTGTGTCTGTGTGTCTCTCATGATACCATGCCTGTCTCACGCTGTAGAGATTTAAATAATGCTAGAAATGTATCCAGTATGGATAATGAAACTCTAACGGCCTTTGATCCATGGGAACATATGCTAATGTAGACCTCCCACCAGCCTATACACTATTTGCAAGGTGAAATTATACAATCTTCAAATGTCTCTAATTAAAGTATTACTTCCTGTATTCTTTCAATGCAGGGTTACCCTGTGAAAATCGGATATGGTCAAAATGAAAAGATGCCGAAGGCAGAAGGATTTGCCAATCTACATGATGTTGTCCAAGACAACGGTGTGTAAGATGAAGAATTAAAAACAACCAATAATATGGAGACATATCTTGCTTCTCCTCAATAGGTGAGTGATGAGAACACCTTTCAGGCAATTTGCATAGTTTATGTAGATGGATGTTCCTACCATGTTAAAGAAAATGATGAGAAGAAATTAATAGCTGCCATTGGCAATGCATGGGGAAATGACAACCTTGGACCCACTGCCGGTTATACAATTAGTCCACGAAGTAGTCAATATGTAAAGATGTCCTTACTGAAGTAAATCACCAGTTCCTGGAACTAGCAATTATAACTGATTTAGACTATGTTCAAAATAGATTTGCTGAATATTTAGTTAACTGGAAAGCCAGAGGTATGCTTTGTGCAAGTCCCAGAAACATGGGAAGTTGATCCAAACAATAGCTGATTAGTGACATAAAACAACAAGACCCTATTTTGGAAGAACATACAGGGTCACTGAAAAACAGTAGGACCATGTAAAACTGGAAACAATGTGGCTGATCAACTCATCAGAACCAGAACGGTCCAGGGCAAATATATTGATATGGAGCATCTCCTTGTAGAAACATGAGTAACAAAAGTGACTTGATCAAAATCTCAAGCTGAATGCAAGCTTTCTATTCTGAAATAGAGTAGAAATCCTCCAGACCAAGATTCTATGACATCACAGAAAGACAATCCCATCAGAGGCTGATTCCACCAATAAATATCTAGAAGACACAGACAAAATGCCCTTATCCAAATGGAATTAGTAGGGTAGGCAAGATATTTGAGTATTAATAACATTCCAGAAGATGTTCAAAACTCAATACAGACTTTTGGTTAGTAAACCCCAATCTTTTTATGATTGTGGGTGATACCTGCCTCATTCTGAAGCATAATGCTAAATAATGCCCATGACGCAATAACAGCTGGTCATCTGGGTTTTCAAAAGCCAATGGAGATCATATGTAAGTGTCCTTATTGGCCACACATGGGCCAAGACCTTACGTTTTATTTAAAGTGGTGTCTTGTCTGTGCTCAGTTCCATTCAAGTTCTCCCTCTTACTGGGCTAATCTACAAAAGTGGGGAATCACTTTAATATGGTCTGTTCTTCACATTGACCTTATTGAACCAGTGACTTGTTCGGACCAAAGCAACGTATATATGTTTACCGTTACATGTCTCATTACCTAGTGAGTAGAATGTCTTCCTGCTCCAAATTGCTAGGTGGAGAGAGTAACTATTTTATTGATGAACCACATATTTTCTCATTTTGCTCTTCCTCCAACTGTGATAGGATTTTTACCAGTGAGGTAATGGCTAAAATGTGGGAAAATCTTGCAGCGTAAATTGCATATCACTAGCAACTGGCATCCAGCAGAGGGTCTATGGTTGAGCAATCCTGTAGTAGGCATTTTAAAGAAGTGTGTTGTGGACTCCAGTCCCAGTTAGGTCTATGGCTATGATATCTACACCTACTTCCTTGACAAAAACGTCTCCTTTTGAATTCATGACTGTTAGGCTAATGGTCTTGCTGCAACGTCTGTTATGCCTAATGCATGAACAGATGTTGATCAATGCCTCTACCAACCGTGAATATGAAGAAAATGTGCAAAGGTGTCTGCAATATGATTTAATTTGAAGAATTCTATTGGTAAGTGCACAATCCTATTATGACCTGCGGACATCAAAAAAGGAATCAGAGATTTGTGATAGAATTTATCTTTATAATTTCCAAAGGAACCAGCCAAAGGAATGCAAGTTCTTTCAAAGATAGAATGGATCGTATGGGATCACTGATAAGATCTCTCCCATTGCCTACAAAATGCACATTCCAAAAGGGCAGCAGACAGGGGAAAGCTGGGTCCACATCAACAAGCTGAAAGCCTGTCAACCGCGAAATGCAATTTATCTTATCAAAGAATCAGTTCCTCTTCCCATTCAGACATACTATGACCAAGTAGAGGAATTCACGTAAAGAGGTGAGTACAAATGGTTTGCATTAATATACGTTTATAGTATGTATATAAATAATGATAATGTTTTAATATTGCCTAACGAGTAGGGCAGAACAGGACGTTGAGGGAGATATATTTATAAAACCTCGTCATTATGTTATACTAAATCAGCCTTTACTACATCTCTCTATAGCAAACTGCCCAACACATTCTTTCCAGCCTTCTGGATCAAAGAGAAGGGAAATGGGGAAACCCCAAGGAAAGGGTGTTCACTGTACAGCTAACAGCGACCACTACTCGCTGAAGTCAGCATTTAATTTCTTATATATTTAATTGGAAATGTGCGTGTGCATTTCAAATCAAAACTATAATCATTTGAGAATTCATAATTCCATCATGGAAGGTCCTACCAACTTAAAATAAATTGTAATGTACACTTGTAAATTCCTACCTTGTATCCTATCTTAAAATTGCCTGATGCGTAACGAGAAAGCATGTAAAATGTAGAGCAAATAATGAACTCTGCAAATACATATCATACTAGGACATTCAGCATCTTCAATACAGAATATAATGATGTTTATTGTAAATTCAGATTCAAAGTTATACGTTTAAAACAAAATGCCTCTTCATAGGTTTAGGAGTGAGTTGTCCCCTCCTTTCTCTCATGAGACTGGTGAAAGCCACACCTTACACACAAGACAAGTGGAGGAACCGAGGATTATTAATAAGGTTCCCAGTTTTATGCTATTTATTTTTGAACCATTTCCGTCTGTATTTTTCCATATTTATTTTCTGGTAATTTGTTCTGTATTTATCCATATTTATGTTTTGCTATGTAGATAAAAAAGTTGGAACTAGTATTTGTCAACATGTATTTACACACAAAAAGACATGATCCTTTGTATGCATGTAATGGGAAGCCTCTAGAGCTATGTTCTTGCACAGCATTTGTTATATCACTTTGCACAGCCATTGAAATGCTATCTATGCACGTTTGCCAACATAAAGATCCAACCAGGAAACCAGGAGACCAGCATTTTATTCATTTTTTTGTTGCAAATAAATACTGAAAGGAAAACGTTTCTTCGTTCTAAAATCAGTAAAATCAGAAAACAGGGATCCTCAATTATACAACATCTTGCTCACAGATAGGATGAATATTGAGAGAGGCATATTGAATAATGTTTCTGGATATAACTGGAAGGAGCTGAAACCATCTGGCTAATTGGTTCCCAGACAGTCTGGAGACAGAAGCCCTTTCAGAGAGACATGACCAGCCCACACTGGAGATCGGCTTTCATACCATCAGCTGGAAAAGAAGCCTTGCTCTGGAAGAAATTCCAGAATGAGGGTTCTCAGATGGCTCTCCCCAAAAAAGAAGCCACATTTAAAATACAGGCATGGAAACCTCAATATACAACTCAAATTACCCACGTTAAAATCCTGCAAACCAATGAATAACTGGGAATCAAGGCGATGACACTATTACAGGGATACAGGTGAACTGTTACATACAATTCCCTTTGTCTTTTACTTGAAAGTCAATGGAAATTAGATGTCATTTCCTTAAAACCCAATGCATTTTTATATTGAAAGAAACAATTTGAACTGATAACATGTTGTACAAATTGAATGCAGATTATTTCTAAACCCCTGTACCAAATTTAAATACAATCCTTGGCTCATGCCGGCATAGATTCATTCAAGCCATAGTTCCCTCATGAAATACTATTACCTAACATGATATCATGCACATGTGTGGCTGCAGGGGAGCATAGTCATATATGAGATGTTTGCACAGCAGAAATTAGCACAGATAATTCATCATATTCACAGCCTATAGTGCAAACTGTGTAAACCCTAAAGTTCATTGTCATAAAATGTGCAGGCAGACTTATTTGCAATGTTTAAGGATAAGGGTGCTTTAACATGGTACATCTTACTGGTGAATATTTCATCTCCAGTCCAAAACTGGAAGAATTGAATGCAAACAAATAGGAATAGATGAAATGCTCCACACACACACACACACACACACACACACTTATAGATTGGCATCATTGTATGCATATGTAGAATGAAAGTTGAATGCACATGTTTATTGAAAGCTGCTGATACAGGTTTAGAGAAGATTGCATACACATGTAAGAATCCCCTGTGCCACATTTAATTTAGAGAAACAAATGTTGATCTGTAAATGGCGGGTGTCATTGGGGAAAAGTAAAAATGTATCTTGATGAAATTACATGGCAATATTATGCCTCATGTTGAGATGCTTTTGTGAAGTTAATGATGACACACAATAGAAGTGTTTTTATCAATAGAATTCATTATGAAATGAATGCGTGTATGAACTGGTATTAGTGAGTTTTATGTTGGCAGGTAAACTTGCATTTTGTTGACCATTTGTTTTTTATCTGTTAACATTGTAATGATGTCCTTGATATCAAGCTGGACACCACCTTTGTTTGAAATGTGCTTTAAAGTTATAATTATTCTTTTATAACGTTCTTACTACTGAAGACCAGTTTCTAACACAAGACCAGGATTCAAACCTATGTTGCTATGTGTTGTCTTGAGACATACATGTTGCCCCTTAGCTATCCGCCCTCCTGGTTAGAAGCATATGCAAACGTCCTCTTTCTATAGGGATTCCAAAGTCCACAGTTGCTATCACAGATGATGTGATGAACACAATATATATAATATGGTAATATTCAATGATAAAATCTTGCTGGAAGGATAATTTAACTTCAAAAGAAATATTGATTCAATGTAAAAAGCAGAAAGTGCACATGATGTATGTTGTTTGTTTTGTTCTGTAAACTGTACTTCATTTTATATATTGAGTGATTAGGATTTAATTGAGGCTTATTTTGCATTCCAACTTATGAATATATTTATTATGTTGAAGAACTAGATTCATAATGCTATCTGCAGTGCAAAGCTAATCATGGACACCCAGACTGTCTACATAACATCTGAAGATGCCCACTGATTAAAAAAGGGAATGGTTACCTTAGTTAAAAGCTGTTCGCGGCAATGGCCAGCAAACCCTACATAGCCATGAACATCTATTTTCAAGGAGATCTTATCATATTTTCTATTGAAAGTATCTGTAATGCTTAGAGAACAGTGGGTCTAATAACCATGTTGATTTTCTAGGCATTCCGTAGGGTACAATCCAAAATGTACAAGAATTAAATCATCCCTGTGAATAATGGAAATTAATTCAAAGGTTTATCATTACCCTTGCAAAATAATATTTTGAAACTGCGACGTTTTGTACACTAAACATAGTCAAACATGTTTTATATGGAATTGTTGATGGGTAAGTATCATGGGCGTCTCATTTTCAAATTGAGGTAACAAGGTACATCCACCCTAGAGATAAGATTTGATTATCATGATGGTCCTAACTCTGTCATTATCTATTATTAAGAAATATATGTTGCCATTCACTGTGCGACTTCTTGGGGATTGTTGTATTTTATCTTTTTACGTTTTCACAATGTGTGTTAAATATATTTGCACGACTCCTTCAGTCGTGTACTGCATGAAATGCTAAATCTGGAATAAAAACAAGTTTAAAAACATAGGTTCTGAACGGTATTCCACTGGATAGCTTCATTGTGAGCTTCACGTGGCAGCTATGACATTGTGGGTTTTGATGAACACCTTGGTTTCTCAAAGCGTACATCAGACCCTTTGGGCTGTTGGTTGAGAATTTCTCAGGGCTTTGGAAAATGATTCCTGAAGCTCCTAGACTTCAGCCTTGCAATATCAATTTCAGGAAGCCAAAGACATTTGTCATTTTCTGTGAGGCCTTTCATAGTTGAAAACTAAGTATGAGTCGAACGGTTTGGCAAAACCTGAACCCATTCAATCTTCATGGTATTTCCATCATTTCCACTTTGCAAGTTTCTCCGGATGTACAAGATAAGAGGCTGTACTAGGTTTCGACATTCATGCAAATCAAGACAGTAAAATCGAAACTTAGGAAGGACACTTAGTGGTCGGTATTTCTATGGGCAGGAGCTGCTCCGGCATGGTATAGAAGGGATTTGTATGTAGGTTAGGGTAGTGTTGAATTTAATGAATATTAGGGCCTATGTATATTTAGGCTGCAGTCAATTGGCAAATCATTTGTGGAGATTAAGAGGGTGTGAATTGTGGGTGGAGGAAAATAACAGCCAATTTATATTTTGAAAGCATAGGAGGTGTCTAAAGTACTGAGAACCCAACAAAAATGTACTACTCAGAGGGATTGAAAAAGCTCTGAGCAACCCATGTACTCTTACCAGGTTTACAGGAAAGCCAAAACACTGCATAGCCTATCCTATGTGTATTTAATAGGAATAGGAGAAGGACAAATCACTGATGAACCACATGCATTTGCTAGGTGTAGGAGAACGCCATTGCACTTAGAACATCTTATGCATTGTGTAGGTGGAAGAGAAGGTCAGCACTAAGAAACCCTGGTGAAGGCAGCAGGTGCTGGAGTATCTTTTGTAGTGCTGAACACCCCAGGTGCATTTTTTTAGGTGAAGGAGAATGACAGTGCACTGAGAATCAGAAGTGCATTTAGCAGGCATAGTACAAAGCACAGCAATGGAAACCTCATGGTACCTTAGGAAGCACTGAGAAGCCCATGTGTATTTTGTAGGTGAATGAAAAGGCAAAACACTGAGAACACCACATCTATTTTGTATGCACTTATTAGGCCCAGCGGAAGACCAATGCACTGAGAAAACCACATGCATTTACTTGAAGTAGGACAAGTCATAATCACAGGGACATCCGAGTGCATTTTGTAGAGGAGAAGGCCAAAACTCTGAGAATCCCAAGTGAAATCTCTAGGCCAGACCACTGAGAACCACATGCCCATTTACTATCCCCAAGAGAAGGCCACACCTCTGAGAACCCCACATCCATGTAGTAAGTGTAGAAAAAGAATAACGTGCTGAGAACCATTTTGTAGGTGGATTATATGACAATTCACTGAGACACCTTTGTGCCTTTACAAGGTGTAGATGAAGACAAAGGCACTGAAGACCCCCTATATTTGCAATTTATAGAAAAAGAGAATCCCGTGTGCATTTACTAAATGCAGGGGAATGTTAAAGCACTGAGCATCCCATTTCCATGTACTGGAAAGGCCGATCCACTGAGAACCCCATGTATATAACCTGGGGCAGGGGAAAGCAAAAACACAGAGAAACCCAGGTTCATTGTGCAGGTGGACGAGAAGGCACAGCACTTGACACCACCTGTTCCTTTGCTAGGCATAGAGAAAGGCTGGACACTGATTACTAAGTGTGAATGTCCTACTGATAACACAATGTGCATTCTGTAGATGGATGAGAAAGCAAAGCACTGAGAACACCATAACATGCCTGCCACCGAGTTCCATAATCACACCCCCACAGTTCTGCCACCCAGTCTGACGCTGATCCCTCCCAAAATGCCAGTAACTCTGTTCAGGCCTTACCCAGAGAAGGACTTCTCTGGGTAAACAGTGGAGGGTCATAAGGCTGGGAGTGCAATACCCAGAAGCCCACATACTTTTGAAAGACTTCTGAGCAAAGCGGGGACATTTGTCTGGCAATGGCATTTAAACTGACCACATTGCGCCTCCCACTGCACCTGAAAGGAAGAGAAAATAAGATGTGTTATAGGTGTGGTAAGACATAACATTGCATAACAAACAAAACTCACTTTAATCTCCTTAAAACTCATGCCTTAGCATGTGGAATGTCCCGCTCATGCCATCCAGGGCACCTGGGAGAACAGAAAAAAAGGGCATGTGATTTTTCCCCCTCCTCTTTCAGAGCCAAAGCGCCTGGGGACCACATCCTGCGGTGACGGTGTGCTGTACAAATACCTTTAACAATGCATATAACATATGTTAAGGCAAATTGACCATCATGATATTGTGTAACAAGCAGGACGTTTCTGGGTTTCCAGATGCCATGCCGGATCTTTTGAAGAGTGTCCCACAACACCATGTATTTCACTGCATTTTACCCAAGAAAGGGAAACGAGGAAAATGAAAATGAGGACGTTCACCATGAAATGAACATTTACACATATTTGACTTTGTTTTACTTATAAATCATGGTAAAGTCAAGTGAAGTAGCTGCATTAGAAATGCAGTCAGCAATCAAAGGCTCTAATCCTGAAGCAGCAGGTCTCTTCAGACACGGAGTGTAGACAACTGCCCTGGATTTGCTTATAAATCCCAGTCTCCTGATCACCAGATACCTGGAGATTAGTGGGGACATTATGGGAGGGTTAATTTAAAATGTCCAAACTGCCAAAACCCCCTTATTACAAAATTACAAATATGAATCTGAAATATTCAACATCATTACAGTTTAAAATACAATGGGATTTGATTAATTATGTAGATAAACCTAAACATGACACAATTAGTAGAATTAGCCACCTAATGCTGGACATAGATATAATATAATGTCTCCTTATCAATGTTGTTTCATTCCTTAATATAGTAATACAAGTAATAATAAGGAATTCGATAAAATGATGAAGGTTCCAGAATGCAAAAAGCCCAAAAAGCATCCTGTTCAATATTCTCTAACATATGGTCATATTTTCCCCCAAAACTATTGGCTAAAGAAAGCTAGTAAGGACATTTGCTTAGTAAGTGCTGTGTGGTTTCTAATGATGTTTTTGAACATCGCAATCGACAACATTGTTCAGTTCTGGAAATATTGAGTCTAGAGCCCATAGCCATGGTTGACTATAAGTGATTGAGTCCTAAGGGTAGAGTAGGACTCTGGAATTTATGACGAAGGAATCTGGAATTTATGACGGACATCAAATTTTTATGTGGCAAAATACATATAACATTTTATTTTGTGGAGTCTGGTAGGCTTTCCTTGGTGCTCAAATAGCTCGCATCTTGGCCACAATCCCACAGGAATGTCTTCTCCTGCAATCGTTTAATAAGGGCTGCTAATCCCTTTTAGGGTTCAGCACTTAAATCAATTATCACGTGGCAATCTCTGCAGGATTGGTCAAATATTGTAATAGCATTACCTTTGTTAGAACACTGTGGGGTTCATGCTCCTAAAATGAGTAATTAGGTGGTGCAGAGCCATCACGTTTAAACTGTAATGTACGCAACTTTCCACATGCATATTTTTGTCATTTACACTGTCGGGTGCAAAAGGTGTCATGCAAGTTTGTACACTGCCTTTTGCCTTTCACATTTGCACTCTGCAGTGCAAAGTGAATAAATGTGCCTGGCATGCTCATATGCCAGGCAGCGTTTATTTGTCATTGTGAGTGCATTGTGATGCAAGCATGGCAAGCAGCGCTCATAATTACAATTAAACCATTGCTGGTCATGCGAGAATGGAGCATTTGTATGCTGGACAGGAAGGACGCCCCTACTCTCTACCATACAAATGCTTGAAAATGAGCTGTGTTGCGAATGCAAGGCAGTAAAGTCTTATGCAAGGCTTTTACACCTTGCACTCACGTTGCAGCGCAATGGAAAATGAGCCCATGTGTGAGTTGTTTGCTAAGCAGGGTGTGTATAAAGTCCTAACATATAACATCACAACATATATAATACTGAACTTTGTCTTTAGCATTGTACTCGTAGAACTACGTCCTTGCGCACTCATTTTTGCTAACCTAGTGCCATCCTTCAGATCTTTCCTACTAGTATATTTAACAAATCACGTTTTTCAGTCAAATTAGTTTCTAGGCTATATAGTACTCTGGGGATTATACTGGTTTTGTAGATTTGTGTCAAACCTGCAAACGAGTAACCACTACATGCCTATGCTTATACATTTTTTGTACAACAAAAAATGTACTCAATGGCATACATTCAGTGTTTTCTCTTAAATATGGCACATTGGCAGATATTTACATGCATTTACGCTTTTGATTTCATGGGTGTTAGTCTTAGCAGTGCACTTTGGTGGCACGAGTTGTGGTTGCTTAGTTTGCCATAAATCGTATATTTCTGGGGTTTTTGGGTTTTACTTGTAACCATAATGTCTTTTCATTGAATTTCATAGGTTTTTATTAGTGCAACTTAACCATAATGTCCGTTTTAACAAAGATTTTTCAGTGAATTTCATGGGTCTATCCAGAGCATGCTAATTTCCTACAACTTACTAATATCATACTTACCCCAATATAGTAACATTTTTCTCCAATTTACATGACTTCATCGCGGACTGTTCGGAAAGTGTCATGTGACTGCACAAGGTGCGCGTGGCATGATGACGTGTTTATGAACGTGTCTGCACTTCACGATCAGGACCGTGCTTTGCGGACAATTTGTAACTGCACTTTCGACTGATCTAGGAATTTTCAAGCTCAAAATGTTCCCTTTGCACAGCTATTCTTACTCATTATCCATTACCAATCTAGTACAGAGCACATACTTCGAAGAATATTAGCAAAACTGCTATTTATCTTAAAAATGACATCATCTATTGCCATCCCTCCTCCCCAAGAGCCACCACCCGCTGGAGGACCTAAACAACAAAATAAGCACAGTACATCCAACGACAATGAAGAGGACCATGAAGATGAGGTAAAGGAAGTGCCTACCTCTAGACCCAGGAGAAAATCATGGGTGTGGCATTTTTTTATCACTGTTGGAAATGTACCAAAGGCTAAAGCTCATTCGCAGACTACCTGGACAGCACACCTAAGGGAACACCTCCATGCGCCTCCACACCCAATCTAACCACCGCAATCCTCTCAGAAAGGCTGGTCATTTCTTAGCAAGTAGTAGGCTGTCTTCCTCCACCTCATCTTCCACAACCAATACTGTAACCACACAGTCCACTTCTGTGGGACACAAAATTCCACCAGCTACCTTGCAAGAAATAAAAGAGGATGTTTATCCATATCTTTCAAAGATAACAGTCCTCTGTATATGATGCAACACACCACTCTGCAAGGGTGAGCAATTTCGAAGTACGTTTCAAGCTGTAATCAATGAGCATGAGAAACACTTCTGCGTACCTTACATGTAACACACATGCAACATCTTCCCCTGTCCACCTGCCCCTTCATATTAGTGTTTGGTACCTCATCCCTCATTTCCCTCCCCACCTTACGTTCCAACCTCTCCTGCAAAAAAATTAAATAAAAAAAGGTTCCTTTAGGAACCACCTTTCACAGTGAGAAAATAGAACTAAAAAAAAATAAAAAATCATATAGACTCCATCTACATTTTTCAGTAAAGTACATAGACTCAATAAGATTTTCCAACATTTCCATCAGCATTTTGTGTTATGCTAATAGGAATAACGTGCCGTTTGGCACGCCAGCCCAAGTTATCAGCCCAAGTGAAGTGAGGGTGGATAACAAGGGCTACGGACCGTGATTCCCCATTCCAGCACATGCAATGGGGGATGAAGGCAATTACCACCCCAGGTTGCCAAAGCGGTAACCCGGGGTGCTGTAAAACAAAATGTTTTTCTTCCTACACCGGGACACACGCAGTGTCCAACTGTAGGAAAGAAAATCCTTTTCCAAGATGTCCATGAAAAGGAAAGGTGGGGCTCCACACAGAACCCCTCTTCCCATTGCATGGCATCCTGCAGAAGGCAAAGAGAGAACCCATCATCATATTACCAAAAGCACATTTTCTTCCCTTTCAAAGCTATCCCAATTTCGAAAAACGTTATCACATAGCCCATCCCTGGTGGACATGGCCACTTTATAACGCCAGATTGACTTTATGCCATGACCCAGATAATCTGCCCACTGCCCAAGGCCACAGGCTACACCTCAGTCACCAAAGGTATATCACAATTTTTGCACCTACATTATGACACTTGTCAAAAAATAAAACACAGACTCATTTGCAAAACCATGCTTTCAGATCCTTGCCAATACTCCTTACAGAGGTTTGCTGGAAATCCACCCATGTTTTATTTTTTCAAAAGTGTCAAAATGTACGTACATATAATAGTCATATAACTTAGCCCCCACTTGACAAAATCACTTCAGACTTTGCTCAAACATTCTAGGTTGGGTCTAAAATCCTTATGAAAACCTTTGTCCACAATAGTCAAACGGCAACAAAGTTATAAGTTATATAAAAATATTGAGACCCAACTTCTAAATTATCGACCTCTTGACAAAATCCCACCACACTTTGCAGAAACATCTCTATCTAGATCTAAAATCATTTTGCAGACTTTTGTGCAGATTCGTCAAATGGCACCACATTTATAATCATTTACAATATTTTGGGACCCCCTCTAATTGTGTTCCCTCTAGACAAAACAGCATCACATTTTATAGAAGCATTCAGAATCAGGTCTAGCGTGAAATTCCAGAATTTCATGCAGTTTCATCGAGTGGTGCCAAAGTTATAAGCCATCCAAAAACTGCCTTTCACCAACCCTGTAATGCACAAGTAAGCATAGAGGCCCCCAAAAATCTGATATGTTCGCAAACATTACAGGGCTGTCCCAGACATGTTTGCGGACATCAGAGAAGAAAAACACCCATGTTTTGGCATTTTATGGCCATATCCCATCCCATCCTCATCACCCCTCACCTCCCCAAAGATTGTTTAATAAGTTTGACAAGTGCAATGTTGTGTTTTTCAATATGCTTTTACTGCGATGTCCGCAGACACCAGCGGATGTCCACCAATCCGACATGCCAGGCGTTTCCAAAAATCTGACACACCTCATGCTTTTCACCATCCAATCAGCGGGTGCGCCAGATGTCCGCTGACCTCACATCGGCCCCTGGGCCAATCGGAGGTCCGTTAGCGGACCGAACAGGGAAATGAGTCCGTGGACCAAACCCAGATATCACAAATTTGTTTGGACCTACCTTTTGCTCGTTTTAAAATAATCTATTGGATGGATTTACACCAAATCTACAAAAGCACGCTTTTGTGACCAAGCTGCCGCTCCTGCCGCACATTAGGTGAACATCCATCCAGAGGTTTGTACTGTAGGTGTGAGCAAAATCTCTTTTCCATTTCACCTATGGGAAAAAACATACATTTTGGTGCCCCCTAATAACTTTGCCCCCCTTGATGAAACCTCACCAATCTTTGTAGGATCAATCTGACCGGGCCATATATTTTATTTGTGAGGATTCATTCAGGGGGGGCGAAGGTATAAGCTGCCGAAAAAGTGTTTGGGGTTGAACAACTTCACCATAACTACATGGCCCCTACCATAGGCCCTGTAATACTTGGCAGTGTGTGCAGATGCTTTGTGTTGTTAAAGCCACTTCCTATGTCCCAATTTTAATTTATAAGTATATAAATATATCGTTCCTGGTGCAAGTGTTTTCTCTGATAAGGGTCCTTATAACATAGTCAGCAATCTTTTACCTCCTGCAATGATGACATTGTAAGGGGCATGCTCCAAGGTTTGTTTACCAAACACCCAACGATTAACACTGCTGCCATATATAGAAGTCAGCACTTTTATAGTCTTAGTGTTGTCTCCATTTTATCTGTTATGGAACATTTCTTTTTTTTAAATAATGATTTC
This sequence comes from Ambystoma mexicanum, assembly GCF_040938575.1. Lineage (NCBI taxonomy): Eukaryota > Metazoa > Chordata > Amphibia > Caudata > Ambystomatidae > Ambystoma > Ambystoma mexicanum. Next base: position 1,135,384,620 of record NC_090922.1, read on the forward strand.
TTTTTTTTAGTTTCCTTTATTTCATCTGATACCATCATCCCTTTGGGCTAGCACATAAGTACCAGCGAGACATTCTTTCCCAAGAATCTCTACAAAATCTAACACAAGAGTGAGAATTGTATAACCGCTATGAGTTCATTAAAAAAAACATCAAAATCGGCTACAAGATTAAAACCGTACATGAAAAGAATCAATTTGCAGTCTTATTTTGTCAGTGAACTTTATCGAATCACAAAAGGCTTTTAGATCACCAGTGATTTTGCCATCAAATTCTTCCAAGTGCATTCACTGATGATGTCAGAAAAGTAATTACAGATAGAATCAGTGTGGAGGCCATCTGAGGAGTCATAAACATTGACAAATGATAGAGTAACAATGTCCTGTGTAATGCAAATACATGAAATACCACATACAATGTGGTTGCTAAAGTCCTCAGAATTATGCTCAAATAATTGATGTTAATTTTGTATGCCAATCATACAACCATTCTTAAAATCTTTCTTAAAAATAATCCTTAGAAAAATAATGTTTTCCATAGATAGGTATCATTACAGCTGGGCCAGATACCTGGGGTCAGAAAAACAGTTTGGCAAGCTAGGTTAGTCCCACACCCATGACCACATGGGCAGTATGGTCATGTGTGGTGATGTTTTCTGACATGACTTCACATTCTTAAAGAAAGACTGACCCTCCCATTCCCCCTTCGCAATGGCAACCACTGGTTTTGTGGCTCTAGTCTCTAACTCGTTTTGCTTAGATGGGTTTTGGTGGTGGGAAATGTCTTTCAGTTAGGTGGACCACTCTATCTTCAACGCCTCCTGACCATATACTCCCCTTCTAGGTCCCTCCATTCCTCTGGCACCAACTCCCTGCGTGTGAAGCGTTTTGCCAAACAAAGAGCTGGTGAGCGTTCACTCGCCTCGGCTGGCACCCTCCTGTGGAACAGCCTCCCTCTCCCTCTGCGTCTTCAGCGTGACCTCCTTAAGTTCCGAAAAAGCCTCCAGACCTTTCTCTTTACCTCGTCCTTCTCCTCCTCTCTTCCCTTCTAATCTTACAGCAGTGTGACTGATGTCCAGGGCCCTTATGTGTCCTCGGGCCTTGACCTCCCACATCACTTATCCCAGCCGCTGTCCTGCTGCTGCACTTACGCGGCTCACCCTACCCAGGGGTGGTTTCACTTACGCCTCTCACTTATTAGCACTTACCCTGAGCACTTCTCCATGAGCATCAAAGCACCTATGCCTCAACCTCCCCCCCCCCCTGGACTTGCACGATCTGAACGCTCACAAGGCATAGTAGGTTCATCTCCCCTTCCCTTTATTCTCATTATTTGTTGTACTATTAATTCAATTAGTTATCCTTGCTGTAATTCATTGTCTACCTCCCCTGTTCCCACCCTGTTTGCACTGTGGGCGCTTTGAAACTATTTTGCTAATTGTATAAGCGCCTAACAAGTGTCCAATAAATGAATAAAATAAATAGGTGGACTGCGGCAGGTTGGCAATGTATCACACTGGAGGTATTTGTGAGGGTGGCCAAAGTGTTGAACCGCATCAATTGAAAGATGGTCTTTGCTTCTACTCCTAGGTGATTTATAAGTGTAGCCAATGTTTTGCTCTGTGAATATCCATTAGGGCAGCCAACATGTTACACTTAGAAGACTTGTGCGGTTAGCCACTTTGATGCACATGGAATAATTCAGGAAGATGACCTGGGTGTTGCCATCAGAGGATTTTGTCACGGTAGACTTTGTATTGCACCAATTGTAGGCTGTGCACCAGAGGAGCTCTTGTGATTGCCACTTGGATGGGTTGGGCAGTTGATCAGAGTGCCGCACTTAGTCGAATCCATGAGACCGACAATGCTATGGATTATAGGAGATTGCAGAATGTGTTCCACCACAGAGAATGCAGGTGTTGGCAGAATGCTGCCTTTACTGTTAAGTGGGGTCTTGAATGTAGTCACTCAATGATAGTGGAAAGCATGAATAATATATCCACCATAATTTATGTGTGTATTTATTTAGAGGCATGGTGGCACAGTAACAAGTGGACTTACATAGTTACATGAAAGAGAACGGGAAGGGGAAACAGGGGTGAAGAAGAAAGAGAGACAGCCTGACTGTGGTTCACGGTTACAGTGAACCTGATGCAGTAAGTTAACAGTTATTGACAGTGCTGTAAAGAGTAGGGGAAAGGGGACTCAAAGGTAAGAAATTTCAATAGAGTCAGATGTGGAGGGTCATACAAGATGAGACACTTGGGCTGCATGGTGTAGGAGGGAATGGGCAAGGGATGGAGTAGCATTTGTTGAAGAGCATGGTTTTTAGAGTTTTCCGGAAAGCCATATGTGAGGTCTCTGCTCTGAGAGCATTTGGTAAGGAATTCCATTTTTTGGAGCATTGTGGAAGATGCTGGCACCACCTGCTTTGACCCTTTTAATTGTGGGGATGTACAGATGGTTGGCATACGAAGCTCTCTCAAGTCTGGAAGAGGGGGCTGTGAGCGCCAGGCACTTGTGAGTTATGGCTAGCGCCTTGAACGTAATCCTTTCTTTGACAGGGAGCCAATGGGCCACGACCTTGCATGTGAGATGTGATCCATTTTGGGGATGTTTAAGGCAACTCTGAGAGCATTTAGTTGAAGTCTGTTCAGGTTTTTAGCCAAAGTGCCAGCTAGAAGGACTTACAATAGCCTAATTTGGCCCCAGTGGCGGCTCTGGCTATATTGAGGAAGTTCTGCTTGTACAGGTAAGGTTTAACTGCATTTATGAGTTTGGTTGTGAAGAGGCAGAGAAGGCGATCGCGCTCACCTGGCGTGACATAGAGAACGTGGAGTCCAGGTATACCCCTAAAGTCTTTACTGAAGGTGGGACAGTGATAATTGTGTTATCAATGGTGAAGGCACTATATTGAATACTAAGTTTGCTAAGTATTTCTTTAGGGCCAACTATGAGAATCTCAATTTTGTCTCCATTGAGACAAAGCCCCCATTTACTGTCATCCATTCTTGAATGGTGGCATATATCTTGTGGAGAGACTTGGCGTCTTGTTTGTTGGAGCCAGAGAGAGGTATGAGGACCTGAGTGTCATCGGCTAGTTTGTTTATGCTATGCCGAGGGTGTTCAGATTGTCAAAGAGAGGCTTAGTAAATAGGTTGCACAGGGTTGGTGCTGTGCAGGAGCCCTTGGGTACTCTGCAGTGAATGGTGGTTGGTGCTGCACAGTCCTGGTTGGATAAAACCTTCATTGCTCTACCTTTCAAGAAGGAGGTGGTCCATATAGTGGCTACTGGGGAGAATTGGGCTGCATTGGTAAGATGTTTGCTCAGAATCTTTTGGTCAGCAAGATCAAACGAAGCAGATAGACCCAGAAAGAGGAGAAGTGCTGGTTTACCTTTGTCCATGATTTCTGATATTTCGTTTTCTAAGGTTAAGTAACTCAGATTCCGTACCCTGACCTTGACGGAAGTAAGATTGCCTCTTACCAAGGATGTGATTGGATTCGGGGAAGTGCTGGATTTGATTGTAAACTGCCTTGTCGAGAATTCTGAGGAGAAACAGGACCGTTGTAATAGGGCAGTAGTTGTCTGGGGAGGCAGGGAGTTTTTTTAGGAGGGGGCGTACCCATGCTTCTTTAAGACAGGGTGGGACATGGCCTGAAGTGAATGAGGCATTGATGAATGCTGTCAGAAACAGTGCAAGGGAGTCAGCACATTCTTTAATGATATTGGCTGGACAGATATCACCTTTGCAGATTTAAGGTTTTAGGTGTTTGAGGAGGTCAAGGACTTCTGTTTCACTGACATCTCTGAAGGAGAAGAGGCTCTTGTCTTGGAGAGTAGTGTTTTTGATGGGCAACGGAGATGGCCATCAAAAACACTAGGTTAGGGCAGGGATATGTGTCAAGCTTGAATTCTGTTCTGTAGAAGGTCTATTTTATTGAGCATGGCTGATTGAATAGAAGAACACCATCCTTTATCTTTAACAATGTCATCTGTGCTGGTGGTAGGTGTGACTAAGTCTCTGAAGATGGTGAACATTTCATTGGACTCTAACTTGGCATGTGTTATTCTGGTGTTAAAGGTTTTGGCCCTTAACTTGGATCATGTTTTTTTTTTTATATTGGGCAGACAACTTTTTAAATTCATCCTTAGAGGAGTCACTAAGTTTAGTTTGCCATTGGGTCAAAGCCTTACATTTGATGGTGTATAGAGCTTGAAGTCCTGCTGTATACCAAGAGTTAACGTGCATATATTTTTTGGCATTTTTTGGTTCTAGTGGGGAGATAGTGTCAATTGCTATTTTGAGAGTGTCATTGTACAGTTCCGCTAACAAGCCAGGTATTTTTGAGAATGGAGGCTTGAAAGCAGGAGTTTCAAATATAGGTAGGAGGTTGTCTTCTGATAGTTTACGTGAACTTCTTGTCAATGCTGGGAGTAAGGATTGTGTGATTTAGTGGCATAGGTTCTGGTGATAGTGAATTGGATGAGGTGGTGGTCAGTCCAAGGGCATGGGGTGTTGTAACTGATGGTGGCAGAGCAATTATGGTCAGCCACTCAGTCTAAGGTGCGACCTTTGCAGCGGGAGGGGCTAGTGATTCTTTGCTCAAATCCCATGTCCTTCAGTTCCTTTGCAAACGTTTTGGCTGATTTGTCTTTAGGCCCAAGTTTAAGCCACCAAGAAGAACAGTTTTGTAGAGGTTTTAAGGTTATCTCCTAGGAGTAGTTGACCCTGGAAGTCTGCAACCGGGCCTGGGGGCCAGTAGGCCTTATGCATGGTAATTATACAGTTGGGGGAGATGGAAAGTTTGGCAGAGATGGTATCAGTGTAACCTTCCAGTGGGGAGTTGACTATTCTGAGGGACAGAGCTTCTTTGACTATGATGGCTACTCCACCCCCTTTCATATGCTGTCTGTCTTGCCAGCAAATGGTGTAGCCTGGTGGGAGAGCTAAAGAGATAGAAGGTCTTGCTGCTTCATGAAGCCAGGACTCTGTGATGGCTTGTATGTCGAGATCGAGGTTGGTGAGAAATTCACAAATCTCAGTAGCATGGGCAGGGAGCGACTGTGTGCTTATGAAGGCACTTTTCACAAAGGGGTGGAGAGTTCTCTTTTTGATAGATGGAGTGACTATGGGTGCTGTGGGAAGAGGGTAGAGGTCTCCTGGTGGGAAAGATGTGGTTGAGAGATTCATGGAGAGAGATGAGAGGACCTTAGGCATGGTGTGGGTATTGTCAATGAGTGGCATGGGCCCCAAAGGGGGTATTTTAGTCGAAGCTTTTGGAGAGGTACCGAGCGTGAGGTAGGTGGCATCTGTGAGCATAGCAGAAAGGAAGCATGAGGTTTCTGAGAAGCATTGTCCTAAGGCGACTTTGAAGCTGTGCAGGTTTAGTGCGGGACCTTAGCATGTGAAATCTGCAAACAAGGACGTCAGTGAGGCTGGTGGTGGCAACGACACGCAGGCTGGGTGCATTTTTTGGGCAGGAAAGGGAAGGTAGAAAGGGGATAGGGGGATGTCATCAGGGATGGGGAGATAGGTGGCCATCCCACGCAGGAGAGGGTGGGCGAGCAGGCTCGGTGAGGTTCTGTGCACCATGAGAGAACAATGGGGGGGTACATTTGGAAGAGGTAAGCTGCTCAACTCTGGTTATAGGCAAGAATGCAAGGAGGCCCTGTGGTGGATTTGCAGTGGCAGAATGGATTAGAAGGCAGGGTGCTGTGCTTCAGCAGCAATGTCACGTGTGGGGCTAGTCCCGTATAGGTAATAGATAGCAGAGAGCAAAAATGCTGGGCTATGGCAGTAACAGTTATGCAGTGGCAGACATACAGTGTTGAATATGCTGCTCAGGAACAGTGGTAGTCAGGTAAAAATGCTAGGCTATGGCAATAATAGTTATACAAGGCAGAGATAGAGTGTTTGTCAACCCATATGTATTCCAATTTGCCCTATCTACCAATTCTAGGCTTTCATTTGATTATAATGAATGCATTTTTCCGCTCGCACTCCAAGATTTTGGAACTAGCCAAAGATGCAGCCACACTCCTGCATGCATCTGCTTTCACATACAACTCGAATGTCATTTTGCACAACACTTCTGCCATAAGAATGTAGCTACCTTTCATGACAAAAATTCAAACTGTAGCTACACACATACATTTCCATCCTCTTACACAAACCCTCCATCTTATTTCTCTAGTGTACATCTCTCCACCTATATACATCGCAATTATATGTGGGTGGCTAGCAGGGTCTCATCAAAGCCGTCAAAACCTTTAATGGCCATTATGCACACATGCATGCTAGCACCTGCCATACTTCGGACTTAAGCCCCTCCGAGGGCTTAAAATCTACAGCACTTTGGATCCATACCCATGGTGAAAGGCACTATACAATTGACTAGATTAAATGAAAATGAAATGAAATATGGTTTGGTACTATCTTTTTCTCCATCACCTTGTGATTCTCTGTCCTCTGCAGCATCACCACTGCCTTTCCCCTCATCCTGCTGAGCCAGTGCACATCTGAGATAACCGATTTATGCTCCTCCTGGAGTGTATTTGGCTAATGACAAGGTCAAGGTCTTCATCCACCCTCTGCTGGAGTGACTCTGCCTCTATCACAATATACTTCAGATTGGTAGAAACATCTTCCTCATCCTCCTGATCCATCTCCCCATCCTCATAGTTTGGCTCCCACTCCTCACAAACCATCTCCCCTTCCTCAACCAAGATCCCTCCTAACTCAACCACTGTCTCCCCTCTTCAACCACCATCTTTCACTCATCCACTGTCTCCTCCATTTTATGTTATGTCTCAACCTCTGGAAGCCTCTCCTCCTGGTGGCAGTCCCTCTTGAAATCTGCCACTGCGGTTGAGGAGTTGTCAAGCTCTGTATCTTCTTCACCAGCACTCAGACTTTATAAAAAGATGTATTGCTGAGGTTCACAATGTGCAAAACGTAAATGTGCTTAGGGGCCAAAAGTGCCCAAGAACTCAATGTGCAACTCACAAAACAAGTCACAAAGAAAGAAACATATTCTTGCACGGTTCACACAATGAGAAAGTGCTCTCAAAACACACAAACTTTACACAAAAGGAAAGGTGCTAGGAAAGTGTATTTAAAAAAAAAAGTTGTAATAAGAATACATGTGAAAAGGGGATATTTGAAAGGCAGGTAAGCACACAAAATCAGACAAATGGGATACAATGGAGATCAACAAACAGCAAAAACACCACCAATAGCTAACAAATCTTTCAAAAGCAACCGTAAACTATTTTAACATTTCCCAAAGCACCCCAAAACATATCTTAAACCACCTTTGTGTGAGCCTGACCTGTCCACTACTAAGTCAAAAACAAATCGAAGTCCAAAAAGAAGCAAGAAAGCAAGTTGAGACTTTTAAACACCTGTTTAACAATGACTCAGGGGCTCTGATTGGCTAGTAAAATCCCAATGTTGCTATTGTATTGCAGACCTCAATCCTTGACTTGAGACCTGTGGCAGGGTTGATCCACAGGAAATTCCATGGAACTATATTGGGGGAAGGTCGAATGCAACCAGAAGGATGTAACATTCCCACAGGGCACCGTTTTCTAAGTTCGAGCTATTAAAAATAATATGCAAGTTTATTTATAATGTAATTATTTCTAACTGTGAAAAGTGTCTCCTACTTGCACATATACTTCCCCGTAACTGTACATCTGTCTTTCACTTCTGGCATTCACTTTGTCATGACAGACACTCCCTGCAAAGCCCTACTATTCTGTATCCCATATTCTGCTCACATGCCACCCTCTGACCTCACTCATAACCTTAAGATCACCTTAACTACATCCATTGACACCCTCACAATGTGTTGCAGACAAAGTAGAGGCGTGGATAAGTAAATGTATCACAAAGGGAATGCCTGAAGAAATGAATGTAGATGAGGTAAATGCTGACAACTGTTTATGGTCGAAGTAAAGGGGGATATCATCCAAATGCAAACAGAAACCTACCATGTAGTCAAATACTTCAGCAAAGCCATTTGTCCTTTGCTTTCTGTTGAAAGGGAAATTCATTGATGGACAGTCGCCAATACAGGCGGCATTACTCAATGCCAGCATCCCTGATACACACATTTGTAATGAATTCAAACAAGAAGGTAGATTGCTGTAGTTGAATGATGCAGGTTAAGGACATCGAAACATACAGTTAAATCTAAGTTCATTAATGCCAGCACAGGCTCTGCGAGTAGCAATCACTGCATGCCACCACAGATGGTAGAGTGCCTCTGCGTTCCTTCTGCCCATTCCTTAACAGAATAAGTGCCATCTTAAAATAGAATTCGCCTCAAGGTATGCCCGGAGCAGAAAGGCGACCATACATTCAATGATTTGAGAGAGATGGCGACAGGACTGAGGCTTGAACGGTATGCTGAGATGAGGGAGTCCTTGCGCCGTGTGGAAATCAATGAACTACATTTACTAATACATTCGTCAACATTACTTTATTCAGACATTGATTCAGAATGTTACAGGTGCAAAGAGTCAACTCTGCTATAGGTATTTTTATTTGCACTGGCATTAGGTTTGCCATGTATATGTCGGACACTAAATACGGACAGACTTTACAGAAGCATCTATTGGTAAAATACCATTGCTGCAGAGGTGGTGCGTATGTTTTCACTGTGTATCGTGCAGTTCATACTATAATCATTTTGAGAATGTAGATTGAGTGAAATTGGAAAGACAGCATGTGGCAAAGAAAACCCGGCGTTTTCAGAAGCAGACAGATCCTCTAAGTGAGTCGATGGGATGGCAGCGGCACTGAATACATTCATATGTCGATTTGCGGCTTCTAAAGCTCTCTTTTTTTATCAATCAATTGCAACTGTGATGTCTTGTGACATTATGTATTCTTGATGTTCTGGACTGGCACTGGCAGTTTAGAATCATTGTTCGAACAGTTTTAACGTTCACAGAATTTGCACGTGAATAATTATTAGTATTTTTTGTTGAAGAACACAACATATACTTTCTTAACAATTGCCTATTAAATCATGTTATTTCAGGACTCTAAATTCATGTTTTTATGTAGTCGACTAAACGTTCTGAGCAGACACATAAAACATACGTGCATCATATATACATATTACATGCGGTGTGCATCCTTTTTTCCCATTTCAGCACATGAGTGCAGCAGAGCACCCGCTAGTGCAGCCAAAAACGAATACTTTGTGGAGGAATAGAGGGCGACGGCATTTCCATATGGATGCCCCTCTGCCCATGTGCTTTTGCCATTTCACCACACACTTCACATCCCTCCATATGTAGCCATTAGAATCAATGTCAAAAAAGGACATGTCATTTGCTTGCAACTACTAGCTGTGTGTAGCCAGTCTTTGGGCTGGCATTTTTTGACAGTAGTGTAGTACTCTGAGCTGTGGTATTTGTGTCAGCCTGTGCATACATTGGGATTAGTCTGCTGTCAGGCGTGGTTGAAAAGGCTGTGTTTTGAGAAATGTATGAATTTGGAGAACTCTGAGGGCATTCCATGTTGATGCCGGGAATGATTGTTTGTTTATTTATTTTTATTTGGTTAACAGATACACCTTTGAAAAAATGGACAAAAAGGAAAAGGAAGTTACACATATTTCACATTTAAGTACAAATCACTATTAACATTTAACACATTTAAAACAGGTTTAAAACAGATTTAAAAGCATACAAATTAAGAACATTTCAAAACAACCGTCTCATCGTATTAATTGGTGCGATTCAGAGTGTGATTCAGTGACAAGAGAATCATTGTTGGTGGGATCCCTCTTTGATAAGAGTTGTGATTCAGCGCAGTTGGTCTATGCTGTGCGTGGAGCATGTGTCACTAGATATGTGGAGCTTAGCCAATAGGTGCACTGGTGTGCTACTCATGACTGCATTGCAGATGACACTACAGTCTTGAATAATATCCTGCATTGGAGAGGAAGCCAATGTAGTTTGCATAGGATGTGATTTGGTCAAATTACCATGCACCCATAATAAGGTGTGCTGTGGAGTAGTGGACTGCTTTTTGGGGTAGCCAAGTGAGCAGCTGGGAGTCCTGTCAATGTGAGAGATCACAAGGATATACGCTACACTCCGGATGTTCAGCGGCAGGATGAAGGGTTTGATTTTGTGAAGGGTGGAGATTTGGATCCAGGACGTTTGGGCCTTCTTAGAAATGTGATTCTGGAAGGATATGCTTTTTTTTCGATGATGAAGTCTAAGAATGTTGCTGCATATCAAATCCTTGTAGGAACATATCATTGGGCTATTGATGGATGACTTGTTGTTTAGAGGGGGGAAGAATGAGAAGAAATCTGGTCTTGTAGTGATTTAGTTTGAGGTAGGCTGTTGGTATCCAGGACTGGATAATGTCTGGGTAATCACAGAGATTACTGATATCATGTGGGCTTTTTACTCTCATGCAAAATTGATTATTGTCTGCATATTGGCAGGTGGATGTATCCAGATCTTTGAGTTGTGTGCTGAGAGGCTACATGCAAAGGTTACAATGTATCATTGAGAGGATTGGGGCAATGTGGGGCTCAACAGGATACTCGGCATCCATTACAACGCAGAGGGTAGAGTGTTTACCTGGATGGCCTGGGGCCTTCCTGCCAATTAGGAGGTAAAGACATTCAGGACAGTGCCAGAGAATCCCATCTTGTTGGTGTGATAGGTGAATAGGATATGTTGGTCGCGAGTGTTGAATGCAGTCAAGGAGTCAAAGAGGATGAGGAGACATAAATCATCTTTATCCATTATTTGGTGGGCATCATCCAACACCTGGAGGATGGCTGTCTTGATGCAACTCTTGGGCAGAACCCTGCCTGATATTAGTTAAGGAGGTGTCGTTTTTGAATTCTGAAGTGACTACATTTTCCAAAATGTTTGCATTGCTTCTTTGAATTATCTGTGACGTGTTAACTTTATAGTCCTGTCTTATGGCTTTCACTGATAAAAATGCCTAGTTTCCAGGTGGCCAGTAATCTCCATTAGTTAGCCTATCTAAACTTTCCTGCCCCTGTGCTGTGTATACTGGTAAAGTGGACACAAGTACCATGACAGACATCTTAAAACATTTTCAAGAAGAAAAGAAAAACATATTTTTCTTCTACCCTCACCCACACAGTATTGCAGCCTAAGGGTGGCTATAAGAAGGTAGCAGCATTAAAACTCCTCCTATTTGTAACAAATCCACACATGGTTCAAAGCCATCTTCATACCCGGTTGGGGGGAGGAAACCAGATTGGGATGAGGAAGATGATGGCGTAAAAGTACTAACCTCCTTACCCTATCTTTAGATTACTGACATTCTATCCCATTGGCACAGTGCTGAGCTGCTCATTCCATACCGGGGATTACATTCTGATCCCATGTTCCTTGTCCTAAGCATAGCATAGTAAGGATGTACCACGAATTTCACATTGAACTTGAATCATTGACCACAACAAAGACTGCTGTTAACATACTTTAATGAAATAAGAGTTTACACAGCCTGAATGGCATACAGCACCCCAGAAGAAAATTACCCTGCAACCTCTACATGCAACTGGTAATACTGCATGCAAGTGGATGGGGAAGGCCAGCTGGCCATGCGGCATATCTCTCCCAGAGACACCCTCGTAGCATTATCACAAGCACCAGCACCCCACTACCCCATTTGATCACCACTGGGATATTTGGGGCAAAGGGGCATTACATCTTGTGTGCCAATGAGTCAACCAAAGTTGATGACTGCAACCCCTAATGACTCATGCAACCAGTCACACCATGAGAACAGAAGCAGTGGTTTCAATGTAATGTGGAGCCATGGTCTTCATATCCAAGGAAATAATGGATCCATCCTCCCTTGTATGAAGAAGTATGAAGACACCTTTGGCTGATACAAAGGAGGCATGAGTAAGCACAGACCATTGTGAGAGAACCGCAGATAGGGAGAAGAACAGAAGCAAACCCCATTCTTTCCTAAGTGTTTGATCCAATTAACAGCACGCAGCAGAAATCACTAGAGGAACTCTTCTCTTATCAGGAGGGTGGTAAATAAGCAAACCGTTCAGCATTTAAGAAGTGTAGTCCTCAATGTATCAGCTGCTATCAGGCTCTGGGGTCACCACGTGTCAGAAGATGAAATCTGATGGTACCCACCAACACACCCTTATCGATTCGGGCCACTGCATCAAGCAATGCAGTTATCCAATACACAAACATGTCTGGGTCCAAAGGGATGCCACAAACCACCACCTCCCCTCATCTGGCCTCTATGATGACCATTGCCCTTAATGCGCACATGCCTCTGATGGCCCATACCACCCCACGATCCATAAAGGAGATGGTCATGTTCAGTTTACTCAACAAATCCTGTTCCGACATATTTATTGGGGAGGTCTCTGAATATTTTGAGGGTGCTTGCACCACTTTTCCTCCTATTTTGGTAGCTGCCTCTTCTGTGTAGGGAACCTTTGTGACAGCCCCAGAGAGTCCTTGTGTGTCGAGTGTTTCTCCTGATAGTGGTAAGTCCCCTCACTAATGCATGATTTAGTGGCACCTGTGTAGACCATAAAGATGAATCACTTGTTACCTATCTCAGTGCCCAACAAGAGTTCCTCGTCAAGGTGGGCTGTCATGGACAGGACTGGGCATGCAAGAGATGCACGCAAGAGGGTATGCATATTCTCTCCCGGAAAAATGAAAGACCTGGACAGGATCACTGGTGTGGAAATCAAGGATGCACTTGTTTCCATTGACATTCTGCTTCCAAGTGAAGAATTCCTTTTGGTATGAGCATTGACCATGGATAGTATCTGCTGCAAGGCGGCCCCTTTAAAACCTAAGAAGACGAAGACCTCTCAACCCTGGTCTGTGAAGAATTTCATTCCTCCATGTAAACTGGTGAGTTTGACAGGTCCAAAATGGCAGGAGAAAAGAAATTTGGAGACAGCCTATAGGGCAAAAAGTGCTTTACAAGCAAGCTATATTTCAAGCAAAAAAAAGATGTTCTTTGTAAAAAGATAAAGGTCGCAAGTAACTTGCATAGAGAGCTTTTTGCTATTGTATCTAAATTCTGCTGACCTAGTTGCAAAGCCACTCCTATTGATTATTCCTCTGCACAGGCCAATCTTTTCAACTCTTTTTGTATTGATAAAATTTAACTTATTAAAGCTGACACTGCAATTAAACCTCAGGCACCAGTTTCAATTTTATCTGGACTAGCAATTCTCCAACCTCCAGTGATGCCAATTGATTCACAGATGCCAAGCCCTTTGTACGCCTTTGATTTTCATCATGTATCCAAATACAAGGTACATTCACTGATTTAGGTACTCAAACCCACCAACGACTCCCTATCTACTCTTCCTGCTTATGTCGCAAAATGCCTGTCATTGGAATTAACTCCCTTTGTGACCAGGTTTATTAATGAATCCCTGATGCAGGGGACAGTCCCTCAAAAACTAAAACATTTTATAATTACACCTTTACTGAAAAAAACTACCTTGAATCCAGAGATCCTGCAGAATTATCAACGCATTGCAGGTCTCCCCTGGGCTGCAAACATTCTTGAGAAGGTGGTCACTGGCCAACTGCAGGAATTTGTGGAGCGGTAATTATTATTGGATACTTTTCAATCGGGTTTCAGACCTAGGTTTTGAAGCGAGACTGCCCTTTTGTTCTTCAGAGATGATTTATTAGAGGCCGCGGATCAAGATAAGTTTTCCCTTTTGGTGATGCTGGACATATCCGAGGCCTTCGATATGGTGAAGCATCATATTCTCTTGGATCAGCTGAAAGGGGTCGGAAGGGACTCTGATCAAGCCATTGGCTGGTTCAAATCATTCTTGACAAATTGTCAACAGCAGGTGAGACTGGGTGAGTTTATCTTAGACTCCATTAAGAAGAATTGTGAAGTCCTACAGGGATCAACACTCTCACCTTTTTTGTTCAATCTGTACATGCCTCCACTGAGCTTGCATTCCTATGTGGATGATACTGAAATCTTCATCAGAATTGGCAAGTTTGATAAAGAATTTAGTAAACTTTAAAAGTGCTTAGATGATGTTAGTCAATGGATGTCTAACATTCAGCTTCAGCTAAATGCAGCTAAAACTGAACTCATACTCATTTTGTTTGGCCCAAGACATTTACTCAATGCTGCTGAGAAACTGCCTATTCTGACCCTCATAGGAACCAATCTAAGGTTTGTTTCTAAGGTTAAGAATGTGGGTTGTGCCTGGCAGGATGACCTTGGCAGCGAAAGCCAGGTAGGAGCCAAGGTCCAGATGGTGTATTATGCCTTGAGACTCCTGCCGCAGGTACTTCCCTATATTCCCAAGGAGGATCATGCTTCTGCGGTGGGCGCTTTTACAAATGCACATTTGGACTACTGCAAAAGCCAGTTGATTGGCATTCTGTCCAAACAAGTTCAGACACTTCAAAAAGGCCAGAATGCGGCAATTAGGTTGATCTTCAGGTTGGGTAAAACTGCCCATTTTTCACCGTCCCGTCATGCCTTGCACTGGTTAGCAGTGGAAGAACGTTTCAGATTTAAGGTTGCTTGCCTTGCCTTCAAATGCCTGAACGGGCTTGCTCCAGCATACTTGAAGGATAACATCCAACGCTACCAACCCTCAAGATGTCTACGATCTAGAGACTGTCTTCTTTGTCCATTTTCCATTCAGCTTATACAACAAGGGGAACAGAAGATTTGCAGTCTTCAGTCCAAAACCGTAGAATTCAATTCCCATAGAAATTAGGACCCTTGAATCACTGTATCAATTTCATAAGGCCTTGAAGATGTTTTTGTTCAGATAAAGTTATCTCATGGCTGTTTTTTCTGTATGTGACTCTTTCTTGGGCTTAGTTCTGCTTCACATGAAATTATTGTTTCAACTACTCCTCTATATGTTTTGGTCCATCATATGCGCTATATAAATACAAAATACAAATACAAGAGCTTTCTGTAGGCTGTCCTAATCAGGATATGTATTGGTACCTGGGAACGTGAAGGGGTTTCCTCTCATGACGCTACCATTCAAATTCAGCACTGCATTGGATGTGGGATTTTGGCCTCCATACAGGGTGTTCTTCTGGGCCGCTTGCTGTTGCATATTAGGCGGTGCTTGTGCCTGCATGTGTGGGGGGTTTGTCAGAAACTGGGTGTAGGCCTTGTGTATTTCATAAGGTATGGCAGTGAACCTTGGGGTGGCTTTGGCAGTGCTGGGTCAGGCTGATTGTATGGGATGTGCCCTGCTGCCTGCCTGCCTGATTTTACACTCTCTTGCAAAATGTCCCTACTTTCTACAGCTCCAACACTGAGACGGTCCCATACCACCTCTGGGTCCCATTCCACACAACCCCTCTTTGCCCCCTTGAAACCCTCATTTTCCCTACTGCTGACCTCCTTGGTGCCATTCAGGATACTGATGCAGGGTACTGCCACCCCACTGCCCGTGTCCTCCACATGGCCAAAATACTGCTATCCTCACACCTGCATGAGCTGCAGCCTGCTCTGCTGAATTTGTCTCACTGTTCACCATCACAGCCCCCTCCACTGCTATTTTAGTTAACATCTTCTGCCCAGTTTTGTTTCCTCAAGCGTTCTATTCTTGCCACGCTGGAAGCCCTAGTGCATCCCCTTCCTTGATCTCAAACTCTTCCATGCTGTCCCACCCTTCTTACTGCACCTCTTGATGTGCTTCCCTGTCTGACCTCACTGTCCCATAACTTGCACTTTCCCCTCCTCCCTAGCCACTACCGTACTTCTCAACACACACATCTTGATATAGCAGTGCTATCCAGTCTAAACAAAATGTCTCCAGTCCTCCACTCATCCAACCCACACCACGGTTTGCTCTCTCCTTCCTTTACTGCCCTTAGACTGGCCAATTATGTTTTTGTTGCCTCTAATGCCTTCTCTGATTCCTTCTGTGATTTATACTCCTGTGGCATAATGCATTTCGGTATTGGTCGATATAGGGTTGTGGCAGTGGCAGGCGGGGGCACATATGTTGTGTGTGTGTATCCTGTGGCATGGCAGGTGTAAGTGGATAAAGCCGCTCTCTAGGGATGAGCAGCGCAATTCCTCTGGCAATGTGACATTCACTATATTTGGGGTGAGATTATCTTCGCATTGGGGCATACATCCGGCGGTGTCCCCTATCCTGTACCATTTTCAACAGAACTAAAATCACTTTTCATTGTTTACCTTCATATTCATTAGTTAGGAACATGCTCATGTGCTCCAATATCTCTCTGTTATTAGTACCCTGGTATGGCGAGGGGCGTGCATCCCACCACAGGTCTCTGCCACCCACTGCTTGTGGTGTATCTCTATTTTCTCCTTATACAATGGAAAGGAACTACACCTGTACTCCAATGGACGCATTAACCCCATATTAACAATCATCGTATTCACATAAAAAATGTTTTTGTTATGCATTGCAAGCAATGTTATCCCAAATGTCATAATAATAATAATAATAATAATAATCCACTTGCACAGCTTAATGCCACATGGCCCAGTAGTACCACAACTGTATATTTTGTTTGCCATTGTTTTTATTTCCCCTGTTCCGTTCCTATTTAGCCTTGTGGCGCTTTGAAACACAATTCTGTTGTATAAAGTGGCTTACAAATGGTCAATAATATAAAACTAAATAAATAATAAAAAATCTGGCCACATGGCCTCTTGCACTCTCCCTTCACACACAAACATACTGCATCTCCCCACTCACTCTCGAACCCTTTGTTGTTGCTCGCAAGAGGTGTACTTACATCTGCGTGTTCACCCGAGCTCCTCCGTCACGGGGTCTCACCAACGGCCTTAGCCCTTCTAGGAGCCATGCCCTGCTCTAAAACGGCTCCTATATACAAGCGCGGGTTGCACACTTCGGACTGGTCACTTCAGGTGGGTGCAGCCCCTTCAGAGATGCAACCTAGAAGCCTCCATCTTAGCAGGGCTCACTGGGATCACATCAGGGTCACCAAAAATGCAGAGAAACCCCTCAACGCTCACACCAGAAAAAATGCAACCCACTAGGGAAAATGGTACAGCATACCTCTTGCAAGTAGAGCAAGGTTTTATTTCCATAAAAATAAAGAGGTGCCAGAAAAGTACTCTGCTGCCACTGGACATTCTAGTGAAATCTGTATGATCAATACTTTATGAAGGGACGCAGCATCATCCGTGACATAAAATACACACTGTACAGATCCAAATGGCTAGTTGGCGAGACCCTATACATAGGCTACCTGCTCAATAAGAGATGCCAGGCTATTGGTCCCAGCCCCTTCTGTCCACCTTGTTCCACGTGGGTTCCTCCTTGCGCGTCAACAGGCCTGAAGCTACAATTAACTGGTCATTATGTAAAGAAAAACAATACATGCTCTATCACTAACCTAGAGTACACCTGGTACTGCAAGCTAGGGCTAAGAGGATACTTTGAGGTCATTGCATCTAACAGACAACAGCTCGATTCCAGGCACGTTGGTTCCCGTCCAAAGCTACCCACTCTTGGTTTATATTTGATGTGTTGACCGTCCCGGCACCTCGCAGCACAAATGACTTGACGTATGTTGAAGGCAAATGGTCCCTGCTTTCTGATATTTTCTGATTGATTGGAGGTCTCTACAGTTTTATGATCGTTGGGCTGAGACTCACTGTTACCTTGGAATGCTGAGGTTTAGGGACTGGGGCATCTGGGCAGTATTACTTAGAGCTGGGACGAGGGAGAGTCTTGCGCCCTCCTTCTCGTCGGATTGCTTTTCGCAGAGAGCTCTCAAGCTCATTGTGGCCTTGGCACATTCCTTCTGGGATATGAATGTTGTCAACATAAGACAATGAAGGGTCTATGAATCTCTGCAGCTCTTGCCTTTCTCACTGGTGTCCAAGCTACAATCTATTCCCGCATGCATACAGTATTTATATGTGTGTCACTTGGATCTGCGTACCTGGCTGCAGCGCAAAGCTAGGCCTCAATTTCAATATGGCTGCTACTATCTAAGATGGCATTTGATTCCACATGTACTCTAGAGCCGAAGCATGTACTACCCTCCGTGCACTATAGCCCCTGTCAACACACCCTCCCCCTGCACCCCCCCCAAGTCCCTACAGCACACTTCCAGGCCTCTCCCTCATCCAAAAGCATTTGGCGGTCTGGAACGATCACCCCTCCTTCCCAACATTCACTATCACAAATTGCAGTTGGATATCAGAAACCATAAGTGATTTGGGTCACTGAGAAAGTCACCATTTCCATGGCTTCCTGATCAAACCATACAAGCAGTCATAAACTGGCAGATGGATCTTGTATCTCCCACCCTGGAAAGATTCTGGTGGTCGAGTTTCTCAGAAAACAGACTCTCCTCCATGACCTGGGATGGTGTCAAGATCCTGACATCATTACACAGTTTACACGTATCTCATTTATCTACTGATTCACCTACAAACTAATATCTGCTAAAGGCTAGTGCACAGAGAGAAGGAAATGGCACATGAGTAAAAAAAGAGGAGATCTAAAATGCTTTAGTGATGCACCTTTAGTTGGACTTAAAGTGGGAAAGGAGGGCAAAAGAATAACTGAATTTGCTGGGAACTTGCAGGTTATGGGGCTGGATAGAAAGCCATTCCGCTGTCACAGTCAGCAAAGTAAAATAGAGCTCTATCAAAATAGTTCAGTTTAATTACATTTTCTAGCTCCATATCTGGTTGTATCTGTAATTTCTGGAGATTCGGTAGCTCTCTTTTGACTGCTGTTATTGTACAAAGAAGCCAATTAATTTGATCCTCTAGTAGATGTGTCAGTTTATGGTTCAAGGGATCACAGAAAATAGATTTCACCAATGTGACCTTTGATCTCTCTTTTAATTCCTTCAGGAAGACCAGACAAGTCTGTTAGGTAGGCCCAGAACGCATATGTAATATTGGTGTTTGGGGCTTCACAGTTGGAAGAGTGACCACTATCTCTAATAACTCTTTTTTACTAGTGATGAATACGATCAAAAACATATTTTTGATGCATTAATCTGTTTGTGATGGAAAGCGACAACATTTATTTTTAGTTCATTTGCAACCACTGAAGTATTAAAAACAGAACAAGAAACACATGTATTTCTTAAAGACTGATTTTGCCATAGGACATTTACAAATATGGCATATGGATCAGTTTCTTGCATTGCTTATTCTATGTAGGGGTTTGGCAATAACTTGCACTGTATGAACAGCCTTAGTACACTCCTAGAACATAGTCTGTGCAATATGTGTAAATGCCATGCCCGACACACAGCCACTCAACTTTTGGCAATCATAGATTGTTTAATTGTCTTCATTTAGAAAATGCCAAGGTACTAATGATGCCTGAAAGCTACGAAGCAGTTTTTTTTATTAAGAAACACAAATAACCAAAACAATAAAAGATGGACAATACTATACTTTGCAAATATATTGACATTGCATTGTCGCCCATCATCACTTGCAATCCCTTTTTTTAAAAGATAGGACAGTAGAGACTACAGTTTGACTCCTATGCAAATGGCATTGATATATACTTGTCAAACAAGATCAGCAACAAGTTTGGATGCAAAATAGTGGTTTGTAGTGTAATAATCCTAAAACTGAGATTATGTTTTGAGGCCGTCGCCATCTACC
The DNA here is from genome assembly GCF_040938575.1 of Ambystoma mexicanum. Taxonomy (NCBI): domain Eukaryota; kingdom Metazoa; phylum Chordata; class Amphibia; order Caudata; family Ambystomatidae; genus Ambystoma; species Ambystoma mexicanum. The sequence goes on from NC_090922.1 coordinate 1,135,404,284, forward strand.
AAAAAATAAGAATGCTTCTCCTCCACCCAAAGTAGTATGAAATAAAAAGTTCATATCCACCAACGTCTGAAATATTGCAGTAATCTGGGATGCAGATCTCTTAATAACATTGATAAGTAGAGCAGTATCATCATATTGTTTGTTTGCAGGAATTATCAATAAAACAATGTATTTTCATACAATAACATCACTAATAAGGTGCATAAGCACACCATCACACAATAAAACATAAAACAATCCCATAATGCCATGCTTTACCATCATACACAGTTGATTAAAATGTAAAAACACATATAATACAATGCAATATGTCCACCTAAGCAGCAAACAGCAATCTCTCCTCATTTCCACAAATGCCCATCAACTATAGCCCGCGCCCACAAAAAACCTTAAAACCCTTTTCCCTTTTATGCCAGACCTGCCATAAAACATGTGCAATTCCATACTGTTCTTCATATTTTGGTGATTCTTGGATTGCCATATAGGCCATTCTAACTAATCCATCAATATCTATACTCTTCTAAACTCAGCATAAAAGCGGAACAAAGGAAAAAGTGGACGGAGTTCTCCAAAAACAGTTGGTCACATGTGCAATGCAAAGATGGCAGCTCGCTAGGTGAGAAACCCCAGTGACTTGTAATTGACCCAAAGTGAGGAAAACCCAATCTAAGTTGGATACAAAGCCTTCACATGTTAGGTAGAGGTATTCTGCCTGAGAAGGCTGTCACAGCAAACTCACTTTTGACTCTAGAGAGAACGCCCCAGATGTAGTTCAGTCACTCTAACCAAGATAAGTTCCTTTATTCCGAATAGGAACCTTTTTGGAAGAGTAGTATCTCTTCTTCACCAAGGCTGGGTGATTGCCATATACATATCAATAGTCCTAAATTGATTATGGATAAACACAAACCAACGTAAGACTCAGGCACCATACATTGCCCTAAATTACTGAATATTACTGCAGTGAAGCCTGGAATGCCCATTGTACCATAACCAAAGACAGATCACTGTGTCTTAAGCGCTGGTCAATCACTTACATGCTGAAAGACTGTCAAGTATTATATGTGGATTATGCCACATCTGGTGCATACATGTACACTCTGAGCTGCCCAAGATGTAGAAGCAGCAGAGAGATGGGTCAAATTTGAGTGGAATATTGGAACAATATGTGCTACTTAACAAACTGTTCCACCTGAAAGTGACTTTTTACAAATGCCACTATCATGACTGTTTTCAGCAATTCCACTATTGAAACCTAGTTTCATTTAAAATGATAAACTGACTTGTTTCTTCTGTTATTTGTGGAAGTAAGTACAAGTCTAATTTCCTTTGACCAACATGCCTTTTTCCATGGCTTTCTTTAATTTAAAAACAGTTTGCATTTAAAACAATATGAGACAACATCTATATGTATAAAACAAATTTGTGTTTTTTTGTGGGTTTGTATGTGGTGTTGATCATGGGGACATAACACTTCATGAACAGTGACATCTGGCGTAATGAAATTTGCATGGAATATTATTTATTTCTTTGCCACATTAATGCAACTATTTCTAGCTCGATAGGTCCTGTTCCCTAGATAATTAACTTTTTTTGATTTTTCGGCATTACATTTGGTGGTTTGCCACGCGTCATCTACTGGTCATTTGTCTGTGCTGTGCTTTTTTTATTTTTAAATGTTTTAGAAGAGATTGAGTGTGGCTTTCTTTTCATTGTTTCTTGGAATAAACTTGCTACATGTTAATTTCAATAATTAGTTGAACACCACATTTATATTTCACCTCTGAATTAAATGAACACCCAATTTTCTCCTATCTCTGATTTAAATTCTCACATGAATATCATATTTGTATGACTACTCTGATTATGTGCAGTGTGTTCAGCAGAGGCAATGGAGACCACTGGTAACAACTGTGCAAATAATTAGAGTAAGCATAAAAATATGATATTCATGCAAGCATTTAAATCAGAGATAAGCTTACATATGCTGTACAATTAATTAGTGAAATGGACATGTATCACGTTTTTCCTTTGTGGCAAAAAAACATATTTGTTCATCTTTTTCTGTGGAACATGAAAATAATTCAGAAAATGGACATCCCGGGCAAAGGCGGGTACTTAGGTTAGTGGTATATAACTGCCACAATCTTCTTTTTTTTTTAAAGGAAAGCCACACTAAAAAAAGTCTTGTGTTTTAGTACATAACATTTTTTTAAATGTCACCTTTTAATGATTTCTCCTTTTTTAAATCTCCCTGTTTTAGTTCTGAAAATTGAAAATGTAACCATTCTTTATTTTGTTGCATACCCTAAAGTGACAGTTTTTTACCACGTTAAAATAACCACTGAATCGCTTGTTCATTTTCTAATGATCCTTCACGATGTAAAATCCATTGGTGAACAATGCATTGTTCCTCCATCTATTGATAAATAAATGACAGTGCACACATTTTCAAAATTAGCCAAAACTCAAATGTAAGAATGAAATTCAACATTTACAGGGTAATTCGTAGATTTCAGCGCAGAGGCAATGCACGCGAGAAGCGCAGAGAGCTAGCATGTGCCAGCGTGAACCAGCCATGTGCGCTAAACAGCATTCTGGCGCACTGTGTATTCATGGAATATCCAAGCCATTTTGAGCGCTGGCGCAGAGAACAACCCGCAGTGCCAGTTACGCCCCCAAGAACGCCCCTTGCGCAAGGATAAGGCTTTGAAATCCCCAATGCAGTGCAAAAGGCCGCGCTAACCCTGCACCAGTTCACAGGGCTGGGACAGTGCACTTGGGGGGTGCACAGGGAGATTCACACGTGATAGGCTTTGGGGAGCAGGGTACGTGTATTCCAGGGGTGCGCATGGAGAATCACACGCAATCGGCATTGTGCGAGCGCGGTACGTGTATTTCGGGGGTGCGCGTGGAGAATCACAAGCGATAGGCCTTGTGCGAGCAGGGTACGTGTATTTTGGGGGTGCGTGTCTATTATCACACGCGATAGGCCTTGGCCGAGCGGGGTACGTGTATTGTGAGGGGTGCGCGGGGAGTATCACACGTGATATGCCTTGTGCGTGCGGGCTATGTGTATTTCGGGGGTGCACGTAAATTATCACACGCAATAGGCCTTGGGGCGATGAACCTTGGGGTGGCTTTGGCAGTGCTGGGTCAAGCTGATTGTATGGGATGTGCCCTGCTGCCTGCCTGCCTGATTTTACACTCTCTTGCAAAATGCCCCTACTTTCTACAGCTCCAACACTGAGACGGTCCCATACCACCTCTGGGTCCCATTCCACCCAACCCCTCTTTGCCCCCTTGAAACCCTCCTTTTCCCTACTGCTGACCTCCTTGGTGCCATTCAGGATACTGATGCAGGGTACTGCCACCCCACTGCCCCTGTCCTCCACATGGCCAAAATACTGCTATCCTCACACCTGCATGAGCTGCAGCCTGCTCTGCTGAATTTGTCTCAGTGTTCACCATCACAGCCCCCTCCACTGCTATTTTAGTTAACATCTTCTGCCCAGTTTTGTTTCCTCAAGCATTCTATTCTTGCCACTCTGGAACCCCTCATGCCTCCCCTTCCTTGATCTCAAACTCTTCCATGCTGCCCCACCCTTCTTACTGCACCTCTTGATGTGCTTCCCTGTCTGACCTCACTGTCCCATAACTTGCACTTTCCCCTCCTCCCTAGCCACTACCGTACTTCTCAACACACACATCCTGATATAGCAGTGCTATCCAGTCTAAACAAAATGTCTCCCACACCACGGTTTGCTCTCTCCTTCCTTTACTGCCCTTAGACTGGCCAATTCTGTGTGTGTTGCCTCTAATGCCTTCTCTGATTCCTTCTGTGATTTATACTCCTGTGGTATAATGCAGTTCGGTATTGGTCGATATAGGGTTGTGGCAGTGGCAGGCGGGGGCACATATGTTGTGTGTGTGTATCCTGTGGCATGGCAGGTGTGTGTGGATAAAGCCGCTCTCTAGGGATGAGCAGCGCACTTCCTCTGGCAATGTGACATTCACTATATTTGGGGTGAGACTACCTTTGCATTGGGGCATACCTCCGGCGGTGTCCCCTATCCTCTACCATTTTCAACAGAACTAAAATCTCTTTTCATTTCTGCAGTTGTTTACCTTCATATTTATTAGTTAGGAACATGCTCATGTGCTCCAATATCTCTCTGTTATTAGTACCCTGGTATGCCGAGGGGCGTGCATCCCACCATAGGTCTCTGCCACCCACTGCTTGTGGTGTATCTCTATTTTCTCCTAATACAATGGCAAGGAACTACACCTGTACTCCAATGGACGCATTAACCCCATATTAACAATCATCGTATTCACATAAAAAATGTTTTTGTTATGCATTGCAAGCAATGTTATCCCAAATGTCACTACCGGTCCTCCGTCCCCACATCCCAGTCGGCTGCTGTTCACACTTCCACCGTCCGCGCACACTTCTGCTCGTCTCACACCTCACACTCACACTACTTCCATTTGTTCTCTCTCGGCCTCCAACAAAGTCACAATAATAGTTCAATACACTAAATCAATAAACAAAAAAAAATAAGCCAACACAACAACCACTGCGCTGCCTCCTTCCCCCACCGCAAGTTTAATAATAATAATAATAATAATAATAATAATAATAATAATAATAATAATCCACTTGCACAGCTTAATGCCGCAAGGCCCAGTAGTACCACAACTGTATATTTTGTTTGCCATTGTTTTTATTTCCCCTGTTCCGCTCCTATTTAGCCTTGTGGCGCTTTGAAACACAATTCTGTTGTATAAAGTGCCTTACAAATGGTCAATAATATAAAACTAAATGCGTGGAAAAGCACATGCAATAGGCCTTGGGGAGCAGGGTACGTGTATTTCGGGGGTGCGCGTGGAGAATCACATGCGATAGGCCTTGTGCAAGCGGCCTACGTGTATTTCAGGGGTGCGTGTGGAGAATCACACGCGATAGACCTTGGGGAGCGGGGTACGTGTATTTCGGGGGTGCGCATGGAGAATCACACACAATGGGCCTTGTGCGAACGGGGTACGTGTATTTTGGGGGTGCGCGTGGAGAATCGCACGTGATAGGCCTTGGGGAGCAGGGTACGTGTATTTGGGGGTGCGCGTGGAGAATCACACGCAATAGGCCTTGGGGAGCGGGGTACATGTATTTCAGGGGTGTGCGTGGAGAATGACATGCAATAGGCCTTGGGGAGAGGGGTACGTGTATTTCGGGGGTGCGCATAGAGAATCACACGCGATCAGCCTTGTGCAAGCGGGGTACGTGTATTTCGGGGGTGTGCATGGAGAATCACACACGATATGCCTTGTGCAAGAGGGGTACATGTATTTCGGGGGTGCATGTGGAGAATCACACGCGATAGGCCTTGGGGAGCGCGGTACATGTATTCTGAGGGGTGCGCGGGGAGTATCACACGCGATAGGCTTTGTGCGAGCGGGGGATGTGTATTTCGTGGGCTGCGTAGGGAGTTTAACATGCGTTTTCACTGTCACAGCAGGGGTACGTGTATTCCTGGTGTGCCCCAACGTGAATTGGCAGTGTGTGTCGTCCCAGGTGTGCCCTCTCCCCCCTCCCCAGGCCCTGCAGGCAGCCCACAACACAGTGGACCACCCTGCACCCCTGGCCATGCCCCGCAGGCAGCCCATCCACCCTGGCCATGCCCCCCAGCCAGCCCACATGTCACCATGCACAAGTGAGACCCGACACATGTCCCACCCACCCAGCAGTGACGGGCACCAGCCAGCAGGCCCTGACTCATGTTCCCCCACAACCACCCACGCAGCAGTGACAGGCACCTGCCAGCAGGCCCCGACTCATGTCCCCCCACCCACTCACCCACCCAGCAGTGACAGGCACCTGCCAGCAGGCCCCGACTCATGTCCCCCAACCACTCACCCACCCAGCAGTGGCAGGCACCTGTCAGCAGGCCCGACTCATGTCCCCCACCCACTCACCCACCCAGCAGTGACAGGCACCTGTCAGCAGGCCCCAACTCATGTCCCCCCACCCACTCACCCACCCAGCAGTGACAGGCACCTGCCAGCAGGCCCCGACTCATGTCCCCCCACAACACCTCATGACGATTCACAATCATGGCCCTTATGGCCACCCAAATCACACCCCACACCACCCCAGTACAATCACACAACCATCCACCCCACAATGAAATCCCCATCAAATGATACATCCCAAATGGCAAGTATGCACATCAACATATTTCCGTCACACCCACACAATGGGTGCATGTGATTGGGAAAACACACACTGTGACATGCATTAAACCAAAGAGAGACTACCACACACTGAAGTAGGAAATAAAAATGTATTAAATGAAACACAAAAGAATGCAAATAATGAATAAAAAGGTGCATGTCCAAAATAAAAAATAAAAATGTAGGAAAGCAGAATCAAAATCAATCCAAAAGCATGTGTCCAAAGTCTCAGTCTGACAAAACAAATGCAAAGTGAAAAAAGAAGATAAAACCATTGCTCCATGGAAAAATCAAAAATAAGAAGGCAAATCCAGTGAAGAACTATTTACAAAGTACAAATACTGGGTCCATGAGCCCAACCATTGAAATGAAACCTACAAAAAACACTACCTAATGAAGAACTATATACAAAAAGGTGGGGCATTGTCCAAGCGCCCCGGGAAAAATAAAAACAGAAAGGAAACCTAACACTAACTAACTATATACAATGGCGACGGGCAAGTCCTACGGCTCACTCTGTGATGTCCCGGGCCAGGGCATCATCGAACTCCATGTCGATATCCTGGAGGCAGGCACAGTGGAGGTCTCGCAGGGATGCAGTCATGGCCTGTTCCAACTCCCTGTGAGTTGCTTCGAGGCACTCAGCCGCCTCAACGCGCGGCACATGGAGAACTCCGCCCTGACCATGGTGAGCCGTGCCTCTTCCGCCCACCGCCCCACATCTATCCGCTGGCCCAACCGCTGCCACACGGAAGACACTCCCATTCCAGGGTCCTCCTGTCCTCCGGCCAATGCCTGCCCCTCTGAGGTAGATGGCCCGAGCCATCATCGCTCCACCTTGAGCCTGCTGCTGTTGTCCTCCGGCTCCCGAATGTGGCAGGGATGTGATCTCCACCAAGCTAGCTGTGTTGCTTGGGCCAGGTCCACAGGGGGCCCTGGTGGAATCTGGGCCGGAAGACGGCAGGGAGAACGACTGGTGCATAGTCTCCACAGTGGAGCAGAGAGCCGCCAGAGTGCTTGACACATGAGGGAACCCTCTGACCATGGCCCCTCCCAACTGTGCCACGTTGCCACGCAGCTCTTCATGAAGGCATGCGTGGTACCCTCCAGGAAGAATGCACGTCATCACGAATGACACACGTGCGCAACACGACACCAATTAGGACGGACCCCATATGGTCATAGGTCTCCTCGTCCGCAGGTAGTGGAGTGCCAGATGATGTGGGCCTCCCCCCCTACCTGCGGATGGGCCTGGGATGGGGCATCCCTGCTGGTGCATCGTGGTGCAGTCACAGGGTCAGGGACAGTGACATGCACAGCCCCCTCCGCGGTGACCTGTGCTGCCTCCTGCCCATGGCCCTGGACTGCACCACTTGCACCAGTGGTACTACCCCTGCCAGGCCCCACGTGTGGCTCAGTAGCGGCCTCCTCCTCCTCTGTGGAGACCACCAACCTCGATGGCTCCTCACCACCTTCCGCCATTACAAGCCCATGTGGGGGCTCACCTGGCCCTTCTGCTACAGCGGTAGTGGCAGACACTGCACCATTCCCCTCGCTCGCGTATGATGGCAATTCCTGGGAGGGCGGCTAGGCCTTGCGTCACCGCCCGGTGGAGGCATCCCCGGCGCTTAGCTCCACAGCACCGTCTCTGCCCTCTTCTTCACTTGACGCTGCGTAGAGGGAGACATAGAACACAAGAATCAGGGTACTGTACAATACTCCCCTAGACAGGAAGCAATAACACATTAGTGGCACTGTCAAACGTCACTTCCATCCTGTCTTCCCACAACACATGAGTCAATGCAGGCAACACACATGAAGAAACAGGCACGGTGCATGCAATCAACCTCAGCATCCATGTACAAGGGACTCTATTGACAAAAATGTTGTCTTCAAACTCACATGCAACATGGCTCATACTGATCCCATGCACACACATCACTGGAGGGTCATGCATCAGGGCTCGTACAGCACAGACACAGTGGATACAAAGATGACTAGACCGCATAAGTGAATCAACACATCGTCGTTGACATGTGTCATGCATCCATGGCATTTCTAAGTCACACACACGCTACTCAGACACACAGACATGTACACCATACATGTACATGAGAGCAGCACCCATCCCTCACACCCCATCCATGTCCAAGTACAGTGACAGGCATGCATTCATGTGTGCATTCCGCCTGCTGCTCCCCATGTTGCATTGTAACACATGCACCATTCATGTGGTTCACGCATGACTGTTCTCACATGCATTACCATGATGTTCCTGCACACACACATCCATACATGGCCTATGTCACACATACTGGCAAGTAGCTGACTACCAGCACACTGCAACATGCCCTGTTTCACACAGCAATGCATGGCCACTTACCGCTCGACTCCAGATGGGCCTGCATCCTGAGGATCTGGTGGTGGAGCACTGGGCGAATGCGCTCCAGGACCCTCATATGCTGGTTGGTAAGCTGGCCCCACTGCATCCTCTGTCTTTAAGAGGCGCCAGGCCTTCTTGAGGGTCCTGGACTTGTAGTCCTCCCAGCACTTCTGGACGTGTCTCAGGTCTCGGGATGCCACCCCCTTCGCGTTGATGGCATCCACTATGTCCGCCCAGATCCTCCTCCGTCCTCCCTTGTCGGCTCGCAATGGTGTGAAGAGGGCATCAAAATGCCCCAGAACTTGCTCCACCAGGATGCCAACTTCCTCATCGCTGAAGCTGGTAGCCCTCTTCCTCTCTGGCTGGGGGTCGCCAGTGGTGTTGGATGGTGTTTGCCCCGACATGGCGACCCGCGAGGCAGGTGTGGGTGGGCAACTGGGTCCTGGGGCTGGGCTGTGGAGCGATGGTATCCCAGTGGGGAGTCTTCTGTTCCAGCGGGGTGGACACAGCAAATGGACCCCTGCAGATGGCTGACGTGCAGGCACCAAATAGCAGGGCACGTGGGCGGCAGGCAGGCAGTAGCAGATGGCAGGTGGGAGCGTGCTCAGGGCTCTGGGGGGCAGGAAAATGGTGTGGTCTTCCGTGTGTTGTCACATGGCCAGCTTGATACGGAGTGATTTGGCACGTGAAAAAAGTGCACGTCAGCGTGTAATTTGAGGAAAGGACCTGTGCATAAGCGCGTCTGTGGCGTTATGCGCACGGGCGTTTCCCCACATCCGCGTGTTTATGTGTGTAATCCAAGAGTGCATAAGGGACGTGATGCGCGCGGGCGTTTCACTCGTGACAGGTGCATAGTGATTCAGCACGTGAAAAAAATAAACACATCCGCGTGTAAACTTAGGAAAGGCCCTAAGCGCGTACGTGCTTCTGTTACGTAACGCACGTAGCGCTCCCTCAGCACAGGTTAAAGGTGAGCGTGCCTTTCATGGAGACCGACATGTGTTGCTACTTCGTGTTGTTTTGCACGCCATCACAACTTCACAGTGGATCAAGTACGTATCTCTTCTGTTGGCGGGGGTATTGGCTATGCGTGTTTTTCATTATCACGCTAGTCTGATGGTGAGTCGCGCACTCTATTTTTCCAACTGCGGGTGCCCCTGTGTATTGCGTACCGAGGTCATAGTAGCCTGCGTGTTTTTTGTGTCCCAGGGTGCCACTGAGTACTACGGGAGGTCAATTCCACACACGTGGGTTACCGGGGTTGCGTGCATGGTTTTACTGCAGTTTTGGGGTGCCTGAGCATTGCGTGACCCGTCACTTCATCACCGGGGTCACAAACAGCCTTGCAGGTGCAGGGGTGCTTTTAACATCGTGTATCCCACCCCCTTCACCCCAATTGCCCAGGACAATTGTCGTGTACACCTCCCATTGGCACTTCTCCATCTGTGCCAACACTACTCCATCTGTGCATGGTTGGGAGGCCACCAAAGGTGAGGAGCGCCTCAGCTGGGAGTACTCCTCATGGTGGGCGTGGTCAGGGACGTGGCCAGGGTGACCAGAGAGTAGAGGGACACTAGGGTGTCCAGGATGGTCGCAGAGGGGGAAGAGGCATGGATGCGCCACTTCGGCACGATGTTGTGCCATGTGTTGGTGCAGTCATGCAACCACCCCCTGTGATTCCAGGAGATGCAGCTTCTGCATCTGGCAGTGGTGCCCATGTGACCCGGCAGTCTGTTTCATCGACTGCCACGGGCCCAAGGGTAGTGGTAGCTGCAGGTGCAGCTGTGGACACCACCGCCCAGGCTCAGGGTCTGCCAGCGCAGCCTGCGTTGGCACTTGAAGAGTCCATGGAAGATTTCCAGCAGGTCAGGAGGGACAGTGTAGGTGCACGCAGGGCTGCCATGATCGAGACATGTGTCCATGGGGCAGTAATGTCATCTGCTGCCCCGACCAGCCGGGTGTTGGCAAGTGCAGGGGCAGATGCAGCCAACAACACCCCGGTTGTGAGTCTACCAACCAGGACAGTCGCGGTCAATGACCCTTGCACAGTGGATGTTGCTGCTCAGGGTCCATTCCAGGGCCCACAGCAGCCACTGATGCAAGTCGGGGCTTCACTCCATGTTACACCTGCCACTCCCTCGGCACATTCCACCAGCGCCACTGCCCATACTGATCAGTGCGGCATTTCCCAGCCAGGGTCCGGTCCAGCGTCCAAGAGGAGGAAGGTTGCACCTGCAGCACAGGCTGGGACCCCACACACAGCCACGACCTCCTGCATGTTGAGGAAGAAGCCTTTCTGTGCGCAGGAACCGGACTTCCTCGTGGACTACGTGCGGGACCACAACCGTGACATGCTAGTGGGGCCTAATTGTCAAACTACAACTGCCCATCTTGATACCCACTGGAAGCAAGTTGCGGAACATGTGAGTGCATTCGGCCATGAGGTGCACATGGCGCAAGAGTGCAAAAAGCGTTGGAATGACCTCAAACGCAGCGCTAAGGCAAAGCGTGCCTCAAATTACAACATCACTCTGGTGACTGGCAGTGGGCCGGCACCTGAGGAGGAAGACCTCACTCTGCATGAGTAACTGGTTGCGCAGTTCATACCACCTGAATTGGTTGAAGGAGTGGGAGAGATGCCGGACTTTGATGCCCAGTCCAGTGAGTGTTGATGCGTGTTTGTCGAGGCCATGTGTGTTTTACTTGTGTGATGTGTTGTGCATGGCTGCCACTACATGTCATGTGTACATGGTTCAGATGTGCAAGTAATGCAATGCTTCACAGATGCATGACTGCTCTGCAGGATGGTGGACATGTGGAGCAGACGGGGACTGTCCTCATCACTACACTTGCACCCTACTAACATGCGGGTCACCTCGATGCCCCACCGGTCCATGTACCAGCTCACTGGCCCTTCTGCATGTAGCCTGGGGTGTCCTTCCTCTCTGTACTGGGACTATGTCATAGCATGACTGACGTGCATGTGTCCTCTGCCTGCATGCAGGTACTCCACGTAGGCATGCTCCCTTGACCCTCCACCCCCCCTGCACCCCAATTTCACCTTTGCACTGGTGTGCATAATTTTGCCGCAATGCAATGGCCTGCTGATGCCTCCTGTGTACATGCTAGCTTCCACCAGCCAACCTGCCAGACACATGCAGTGGGGTACATCCTTTGACCTTGGTGCAGAGTGTCTCACTTGGACTGTGCAGATGTCAGATGCTCCGCAGGGACATGAGTGCCCATTCATGCTCCATGTGCATTCCATGCATGCCCCTATGTGTCCTTGAGTGGATCATTGTAGTACGTGTTCAGGGTTACCTACATTTCATGGCATTTCATCAGCCTTCCCATTCCCATTGTGGCTCAGACCTGCGTCCCACACATGTTTAGGGTGTGGCAGTCTGTGTGGCTCACAGACCTCACCCTGTTTCTGGCCCACTGACTCTGTCCAACTGGTGTAGTGTCTTCTGCACACATGGCTGCACTACTGAGGGTTCGTCATGTGTCCTGCTTACTGTCCCATCATCATCATCTGCTGCGTTGTCAGTTGACTCAGATGATGCAATTGATGCTATTGAACACTGTCTGCCAATACACAGGTCTGTGGTCATCCTTTTGATACCATGCAAGGCATCCCTGCATTTCCACTTAGGGGGAGGGGTGGTGTGCTTGTAGCCATGCAACCCACTGCATGCACATTGCACGTGATGCCTGAACTTGACCTTGCACTGCCTTCACGTTTTCTGATACACATCATGAAGTACTTGTAATAATAATTAATAATAATAATAATAATAATAATAATTAGGCTTTTATATAGCGCTACAAACCCTCAGGTATCCGAGCGCTGCTTATTATTACCCACGGTGTGTGGTGCTCATTTATCGACCTCGGAAGGATGAAAGGCTGAGTTTGGCCCCGCCGGGATTCGAACCTGCGTTAACAGGCTCTGCACGGGTGTCAAAGCGAGCGCTCTACTCGCTGTGCCACTTGACCGGCTTGTACATGTAGATAGTGAGTAACGTACACATGTTCTGCACTGCATCTACCCACTTCTGAGCCGTATAACACCCTTCTACATTCCTAATCACTGAAGCAATCAAGTTGACCTGGCATGCATGGCAGGTTCTCTTTTTTGTGTGACATGTCTGCTTCATGTGTTGGCTGTCTGTGTGATGTCTATGTGTGTGTGTGTTGTTTGCTTCTAACATGTGTAGTAATCTTTTTTTCTCTCTACTTTGCAGATGATGATGCAATGGAGCCAGAGGATGGTGTTGTCATGCCACGCACAGGGTTGTTATCACTACAGCAACCCGGCACAAGTGGGGTTGTGGGATGGTAGACCACAAAAACACACATGTGCTACAGACCATCTTGTCTTTGGCTGGCAATGAGTCCATATGTCAGGGGTGAGTGATTCTGATGTGGACACTCTTCTGTCCGTGACACCTGCAGTGAGGGGTCTGACAGTGGTGGGACCTCCACCTGTGGTGGATTGGGACGCAGGGTCACCCTCCATACCAGTCGCTGATGGGCCTGAGCCATCACGTCGACGGGGGCATGTAGTCATGCAGCCGCGGGCGGTGCCAACCCAACGAGGGTGGCCGGTCCTTGGGTCCCTCAGGTGTCAAGCCCAGCAACGCAGTGGCCGCGTGCCACTGAGGTATACTGAGTGGGAGCAAGACATGACTGCCAATTCAGAACACCAGGGGGCAGCAATGGAAAACATCACTGTGAGCATGGAGCGTGTGGCCCAATCCATGCTCCCCCCTGCTAGGCAGGTGCTTCTCCAATAGCGGGTGGCACAGTCCAAGGTCCGTTCGCTCAGGCTGGGCATGGCGGCCTCAGACAGAGCACGCCAGGCTGAAAAGTGGTCTTTGCGTCAAGCAATGGCTGCTGATGCAGAGCCACACATGGAGGCCCTGAGGGCTAAGTATGAGTCACTCAGGTCCACTCTGGGTGTCCTCTTGATGTCCCAGAGGGCACGGTCAAGGGAGAGGTTTGAGTAGCTTGAGCGTACCATCTCGGCTGAGCTACGTGCTTTCTGGGAGGTGCATCAGTTGTCCAGCCAGGCCGTGCAGGAAGAACTCCATGTTACACATGTGTTACCTTGCAAGAGGAAGCACGCGTATCACGGGAGATTCTGCATGCAGACCTACATGTCATCGCCGCACAGAACCAGGCTCACCCGTCCGGCAGACATGCTGCCAACTATGGGCAAGCTGCGGCTAGGCGTGGTCAGGCTCCTGTGCCACGTCCTCCTTTTCAGGATGAGCCAGACTCGGAGAAAGAGGTATCTGTTACGCTCACCTGATCTCCACAGGGGTGCCGAACGGAGCAGGATGTTCTGGTGATGAGTAGTTCCTTGTGTCCCCTCTCTGACTTTGTCACAAAAGCAGGTGTGCCTCTTTATTTTGAAAGGCGGGCTCTACGTCCTGCGTCAGTATGCAGGGGTGCATAGTAGTTCTAGGATCTAGTTACTTCACTGATCCTGCAGAGTTCCAAACAACTGTGACTCAATAGGTAAGTGTCTTTCCATTGGAATGGATTGCTTAAGAGTTCAAGTTGTAAAGTCCACTCCTGTGCTTTGCCTCGTAGGTTTCCCTTTGTGCTTAATATGGAGCGAGGAATGGTAGCTGGCTTCCAAGGTAAGTTTTACGCCAGCGCTATGCGAAAGTCTTTCCCCACGGTTTTGTTCTCTGCACAACTAATATGCTGTCCTTTGCATTTTGCAGGTGTGGAATCCCCAGAACAGAGTTTGCGTGAAGATGTATTGCAGTCCGCGAGGAATTGCTGTCTTCGGGTGTGTTGTGGTGTTGCGTAAGAGTTAAGTCTAAATGATGCTTTACCCCCACTGCGCGGCTAACCTGATGTCTTCTTTATGTTTCTAAAGGTGTGGCAGCCTTGGAGCGGCGATCGGACGAGAGCGGTGATCGCGCAATGGTGCGCCGATGGACCGCTGGAGCTTCGGTAAGTATTAGCATTGTGCTGAATCGCGATGTAGCTTGCGTGGTCTGCGCAGCTAATCTGGTGTCCTTTCTCTTTCAGCTTGGCAGCAACGAAGACTCCCGGATGACAGAGATGGAGAATCAGGTAAGTGTCTTGTTCTGCTCTCTTTTCTCTTCTTCTCCCCTGCAGGTATCTCAAAACAACTGGACGGGCGTGGCTGAAGATTGGCCTGGAGTTTGCAAGCATGGTGAGCGTTACGCTGCAGGAGTGCAGAATAACGTGAAGCGTGTTCTGTACAAAGACCTGGTTTATATAGTCTTCAGAAAGTAGCCCTTAGGAAAAGTAGTCCCAGCAACCACACCCAAGCACATAGTTCCCTAGGCAAAAAGTTCCTTCAGCCCGCTTCAGATTGGTTTACACGTACTTCACTGGGTTTGAAACTTGTTATGCTGGTGATGGCAGTATAAGCCTGGCGCCAACGGCGCCAGGACCAAGTCCCAGAGGCCCCTGCAAGACCCTTTGGGGGCATTAAGGCCCATATGGAACCCAAAGCCCTGGGCATGTTGGTCTGCACCTGATGTTTGGGGGTATGGATTGTGACAGCACTCCCCCACAAGGCCCCTCCCAAAGTGGTTTGTCCCACTGGTCCGGGTTTGGTTGGGTAGTTTCGATGGAAGCGGTTTACTAGGCGTGGTGCATGAATATAGTCACTTGGTTCCCAGGATCTAACTTGGGGGCCATAGCCTTTCCAGTCCACTAGATAGAAAAGTGTTGATTCAACCCACTTTGAGTCCATAATGTCTTTCACCTCGAATTCTGGTTTACCATCTACCAAAATGGGTCTGGGCGGTTTCGTTATCCGAGTTCCTGGTTGTACTGGTTTCAAAAGGGAAACGTGGAATACGGGGTGGATTCGAATGTTTGGATGTAGTTCCAGTTTTGATGCCACAGGATTGATGATGGCCTTGATGGAGTATGGTCCCAAATATCTGGGATTAAAAGTGTGGGTTCATTTCAGTGGTATATGTCTTGAGGCTAGCCAAACCTCATCTCCAAAATGGTATTTCGGAGCTTCTCTCCTATGTTGATCTGCAAATCTCTTGTCTCTCTCTCTCTTTAGCTTGTTTTAAATTTTCGGTTGCACTTTTGAAGGTTTGGGTTTTGGTTGTGTGCAGACTGCTTACAGCAGGCATTTCCAGATGTTGAGGTGGGTCGAGTTCTGAGGTTCGTGGATGCATTCCATATATTGTATAGAATGGAGTTTGCCCCGTACTGGAATGCAATGAGTTATTGTAGGCATGCTCGGTTATCCATAAAATGTCGTTCCAGTTGTTTTCAGTTTGATGCAGCATGCATTTTAGGTACTGTTCCAGAGACTGGTTGGTTCTCTCGGTTTGGCCATCCATTTGGGGATGGTGGCTGGTCGAAAGTCTTATGTCAATTTGGGCCAACTGACAACATTTTCTCCAAAACTGTGAGATGAACTGACCGCCCCGATCTGAGACTAAAATGGAGGGAAATCCATGTATCCGAACAATTTGTTCGAGGAATTCCTTTGCCAAAATTGAAGCAGATAGCAAACCTTTTAACGGGATGAAATGAGCCATCTTGGAAAATAGGTCCACCACCACTAGTATGGTGGTGAAGCCGTTACAGGGAGGTAGATCTGTGATGAAATCAAGGGACAGCGTATGCCAGGGTGCAGGTGGAACATCTAGGGGCTGCAGTAGACCAGATGGTTTCTTTTTCTGGGCCTTGTTCTGAGCACAAATGCCACATGAAAGTACAAATTCTTTGATATCCTTATGCCACCAAAAATGTCTCTCGATCTTGGCTTCGGTTTTAGCAATTCCAGGGTGGCCTTCCACCAATGACTCATGGTCATTTGCGATGACCTGTTTTTGAAGTTCCTTACTAGGCAAATATAGACGTCCTTGGAAGTAAGGTAAATTATTAGTAACTGAATGATGTTTGCTTTTGGTTGACCAGTCTTGTAAGGTCTTGCAATCGAGGAGATGTGAGATTTCCTTGTGGATGTTGTCCAGAGCCAGTGTGGTAGTGATTCCGAGAATTCTTCCCCTTGGGATGATAGGTACTGGGTCCGGATTTGAGTATGCTTCTTCCATCCCTATGCGGGATAGTGCACCAGCCTTGCCGTTTCGGCAACCAGGTCGATAAGTAATCACAAAATCGTATTCTGCGAAAACAATGCCCATGGGAGTTGATGAGAGGATTGAGCCTTGGCCGACTTTAGGTATTGTAAATTTCGGTGATCTGTAATCACAGTAATGGTGTGCCTGGCTCCTATGAGATAATGTCTCCAAGCTTTGAATGCTGCTTTGATGGCCAGAAGCTCTTTGTCGGCTGCAGCATAGTTCAGTTCTGGTGCTGTGAATTTTCGTGACCAAAAGGCCACTGGATGAAGTTGACCTATCTCTGGGTCTTTCTGAGAAAGAGCCGCCCCCATCGCCAAACTGGAAGCATCAGTTTTTACGACATACGGGAGGTCTGGGTGAGGATGTCTTAGAACTGGAGCTGAGGTGAATTTTTCTTTTAAATCTTGGAAGGCCTTTTCCGCTTCATCCGACCACTGAAAGCGTTTGTTCTTTCATAATAAGGATGTGATGGGATGCACCAAATGCTAAAAGCCTGGGATGAACCTGCGATAGAAATTTGCAAATCCAAGCATGCTCTGAACTCCCTTAATTGACGTAGGAGCAGGCCATTTGAGGATACCGTCCACCTTCCTTGAGTCCATACGAACACCACATGGAGTTAGAATGAAACTAAGAAACTCGACCTCCGTAACGTGGAAAGAACATTTTTCCAATTTAGCATACAGCTTATGTTGTCGAAGTTTTTCGAGTACGGCAGGGATGTGTTTCGCATGATCCTGCTTGGAAGCTGAATACACCAGGATATCGTCAATGTACACGACAACACAAACATCGATTAGCTCTCAAAGGACATCGTTCATAAAATATTGAAACGCTGCTGCAGTGTTACAAAGCCCAAAGGGCATCACTTGATATTCAAAGAGCCCATACTTAGTGCGGAAGGTGGTCTTCCATTCGTCCCCTTTTTTAACTCGTACAAGATGGTACGCCCCTCTGAGGTCCTCTGAGGTACAACTTAGTGTAAATTTGAGCCTCTTTTACTTGGTCCAGCAGTTCCGGGATTAGAGGCAGGGGGTACCATTTTTTTATTTTCACCTGGTTTAATGCACGGTAGTCGATACAAGTCCTTAGGTCTCCTTCCTTCTTGGGGACAAAGAATAAGGGTGAGGGCGCGGGAGACTTGGATGGGCGAACGAAGCCGTTAGCCAGGTACTGATCCACGTATTTTTTTAGGTGAAGATTTTCAGGTTCCGTGAGGGCGTAGACTCTACTGCATGGGAACTGAGCTCCAGGGATTAGGTTGATCTGACAATCATATGGTCTATGGGGTCGTAAGGTATTGGCTTGGTCTGTCTGGAAAACATCCTGAAAGTCCTGGTATTCATGGGGTAGCTGATTTGCTGGGATTGTGATTATTGCAATTGTCTTGCTCGGGGATTCTTCTGGATAGCCGGCGTGAGCACAGTTTGCAAAGGTCAAACTCTTATCACGCCAGTCTATACAAGGATTATGGTTTTCACTTCAAATTGGGGGGGCCTGGATTAAGTGAAACACAATGGTTTCTCGATGCCGTCTTGGCATAACAGCGTCATCTCCTTCGTCAAGTGCGTTACAGGACCAGAAGAGATCTCTGTTCCGTTGACAGTGGTGACCAAATCAGTTATTGCCTTTGGGCAAAGAGGTAAACACATCATTGAAGCCATTTCTTGATCCATATAGTTAGCTATAGGTCCACTGTCGAGGTAAGCTCTGACTGCGTGCATACGAGACGGGTGCTGGTGACTAATGAGGATGATTGGCAAGGCTAGATGTGAGGTCTGGGAATTCTTCTCGCTCGACAAACAGACCTCTATGCTTGTCGGGCAGAGTAGTTTTCCGACTCAGGTTCGGTGTTGACCTTATCGGCTGCCCCGACTGCCTTCTTGGGTGGCTTCACTGGACAGTCTTGGAGGAAATGGCTTCCCGTGCCGCAATATAGGCACAATTGTTGTTGTCTCTCCGATCTCTCTCGGACTTAGACAATGGCCCTTGCACACCTCCGATTTTCATGGGTTCAGATGTATATGTAGTCTTGGCGGTGTTATCTTTCGGACACAAAAACACTCGATTCTCAAATCTAACTCGTCAGCTTTCTGATTCTGCAGTCTGTGATCTAGTTGTACCACGAGGTCAATGTATTCCACACAATCTTGAGGAGGGTTGACCACTTGAGCCAAGACATCTTTCAATTCGCCTCTCAGCCCACAATGAAATAACGTGATACTTTTTTCTTCAGGCCAACTGGTTTCCACCACTAATCTGTTAAAGGTTGTGATATAAGTTAGCAGATCCGGATTCCCTTGCCAAAGAGACAACAGTTCACTTCTAAAGCTTGGCCTTGGGAGTGCCGGGCAAACAGCTTCTCCATATTCTGCTGAAACCCCTGGACGTCTCAAAGAAGGGGATCGTCTTGCTTAACCAGTGGTATGGACCAGTCCGCTGCACTCCCACTGAGGTATGAAAGAACAAAAGTCACTTTTGCTTGATCGTTCAGAAAGGCCCCAGGCCTGCATAGGAAGTGTAGGCGGCACTGGTTAATATAAACCGCAAACCGTTTAGGATCCCCCGCAAAGCGTTCTGGTGGAGCCAAAGGTATGCTCCCAGAAGGACCACTTGCACTGGATTGCTTGACTGAGTTGGGACTGATCCCCCCATTGTTGGCAACGGCGTGTGGCCAGCTTGGAGCAGATGCGAAGCTAAATCATCGGTGCGCTCTTTCGCAATAATCAGTTCTCTTCTTAGAGCGTTAGTCTCTTGTTGAGCCGAACGCACCTCTGCTCTGAGTTCCCCCAAAAGCTGAGCTAATTGGTCGGTCTCCAAGGTTTCCATGGCACACAGGTAGAGGTCTGTGTGAGGCTTTGCATTCCGTTACGCTCACCTGATCTCCACGGGGGCGCCAAACGGAGCAGGATGTTCTGGTGATGAGTAGTTCCTTGTGTGCCCCCTCTGACTTTGTCACGAAAGCAGGTGTGCTTCTTTATTTTGAAAGGCGGGCTCTCCGTCCTGCATCAGTATGCAGGGGTGCGTAGAAGTTCCAGGATCTAGTTACTTCACTGATCCTGCAGAGTTCCAAACAACTGTGACTCAATAGATAAGTCTCCCTCCATTTGAATGGATTGCTTAAGCGTTCAAGTTGTAAAGTCCACTCCTGTGCTTTGCCTCACAAGTTTCCCTTTGTGCTTAATATGGAGCGAGGAATGGTAGCTGGCTTCCAAGGTAAGTTTTGCGCCAGCGCTATGCGAAAGTCTTTCCCCACGGTTTTGTTCTCTGCACAACTAATCTGCTGTCCTTTGCATTTTGCAGGTGGGTAATCCCCAGAACAGAGTTTGTGTGAAGATGTATTGCGGTCCGCGAGGAATTACTGTCTTCGGGTGCGTAATGGCGTTGCGCAAGAGTTAAGTCTAAATGAGGCTTTCCCCCTACTGTACGGCTAACCTGATGTCTTCTTTATGTTTCTACAGGTGTGGCAGCCTTGGAGCGGCAATCGGACAATGGGCAGTGATCGCGTGATGGTGCTCCGATGCACCGCTGAAATGAGCTGGATTCGGTAAGTATTAGCGTTGCGCTGAATTGCGATGTAGCTTGTGTAGTCTGCACAGCTAACCTGGTGTCCTTTCTCTTTTAGCTTGGCAGCAACGAAGACTCCAGGATGAACGAGGTGGAGAATCAGGTAAGTGTCTTGTTCTGCTCTCTTTTCTCTCCTTCCCCCCTGCAGGTATCTCGAAACAACTGGACGGGCGTGGCTGAAGACTGGCCTGGAGTTTGCAGACACAGTGAGTGTTACGCTGCAGGAGTGCAGAATAACGGGAAGGGTGTTCTGTACAAAGGGCGTGGCTTATATAGTCTTCAGAAAGTAGTCCTTAGGAAAAGTAGCAACCACACCCAAGCAAATTGTTCCCTAGGCAAATAGTTCCTTCAGCCCGCTTCAGATTGGTTTATACGTGCTTCACTGGGTTTGAAAATTGTTATGTGGCGATGGCAGTATGAGCCTGGCGCCAACGGCGCCAGGACCAAGTCCAAGAGGCGCCTGCGAGACCCTTTGGGGACTTTAAGGCCCCCATGGAACCCAAAGCCCTGGGCATGTGTGTTTGCACCTGATGTTTGGGGGCATGGACTGTGACAATATCTCCCACACAGGTCAGGCTGTGCAGGCGTTGAGCCCATGGAGGTTTTTTTTTTCCTCAACATCATCACATGTGGGTGTTGAGCTGCACCCTGTACCTCCCCCCTCCTGGGCGCCACTCCCCCGGGTCCTTTGTGGCCATTTTTGATTTTTCATTTTAATTTAGTTAGTTAATATTCGATTTGATAGTTAGTTTAGTTAGGTAATGTAGGTTTTTTATAGTTAGTGTAATTAGTTAATATAGTTTAAAATTGCTTGTTTATTGTGCTTTCATGTGACGGTGTGGTGCTTTGTGGCTTTTGAAAGCATCCACTGTCTGTTCCAGCTGGGCCCTTCAAGTTTGTCTCGTGTATGTGTTTGCAGCTTGGGGTCCTGACTCCCATAGGCCACTTCTGCTTCCCTTATCCATGGGCTCGCAAGGTGTTACAGTCTATTTCACAAGGGCTTTGGACTGTCATATCTGTGGCCTGTCTGCTGCTGTACTGCTTGTGTTAATACCCCTAGTGGGGATTGTAGTGGTCTTATCAACGGCATTTCAACATTAGAAATGGGTGGTTTCATGAATCAGGTGTCCATTAATTGCTATACATTGTGTTGTATGTTTATTTTCTTTATTGTACATGTGTTTGATGCACTTCATGCTGTAGAGAGTGTCTGCCACCCTTTGCCTGTCAAAGTCACACTTATGGTGGGATGAAATCTGATGTACGTCTCTGTCATGGTCCAGTCACAACCAGCATGAAGACACACACACAGGGGACTTTCCAGCATTAATTCTGTGTTTTGTGCCCTTTCTGCAGGAGAATGAGCCTCCAGACCACCTTTGCCGGCAGACATGGGCCAGAGTACATCTGGCAGCTGGCTACATTTGGTGGTGCAGACATGCTCATGTGTGCGCAAGCAGTGCCACAGGGCTTGTGCTCATACATCCAACAGAGGCAGACATGTTTCCAGGAACTCCAGGCAAGATGAGCAGCACAAGGGGCACACACCACAGCCAACGTTCCACCAGGACTGATGCACATGCAAGCTATGTAGCGCCACTGACGGTGAGCTTGGACAGTTATTGGTGTTGAAGCGCACAGTACAGCTAAAATGAGTTGGTGCAAACATGGCAAGTTGCTTTACAAGTTGTCAGGGGCACATGCAGGGGCTGTCACACATATCCTCCAGTCCACCATGCCCCGTAAAAGCAGATGTATAAGCCTAGTAGCGTTCAAAGCCAGAAAAAATAGAGCTGCTCACAGGGACACCCAGCGAGGGACAGACTTGTGTGCAGTGCATATCATTTGCATGTTCAAATTGACACATGCACTACCTCTTTTATTTGGGTGGATGCCAGAACACTACTTGTACTGAAGTCGTACCTCGTTATATGCGTGTAGCTGCTCACCCAGGGACCATTGCATGATATGTGAATCTTGACACATTGGTCTTCCATTTGCCACGCACCTACGTGCGCCTGACTTACTGCATTGACAGTGTATGAACCATCACGGGGGGAATCTTACGTATGGATATGAAGCAGCAGACAAGAGTGTTTGTTTGTGGAGGAGTTACTTGCTTTGGGGCATGTATGGTGTTGTGTGTGTGTGTTATAGACAGACACAGATTAGTAACTCTTACTATCTTTTCAGCATTGAACTGCTCCTGTTATCAGACCTGAGAGTGCGCAGGTAGGAGGCCAGCACTCACCCCAGAGATAAGTCTCTCTTTGACTTCCACTTGAGTCATTTGGTACAATGTGCATGATGTACATGGTTTATCTGATTGAGTATGTGTTATTGTGAACAGTAGATTTTTGTCTTTTCCCTACTTTCCCTTGACAATCCGACACCCCTCTCCTGCCCCTCTTTCTGGTTATCCTGAATACCAATGCCTGTCCAGACAACATATGCCTGACCCTCCTTCCCCACCGTGGTCTAAGAGGCCTGTGTAAGTCTGACCTTGCAGGCGCCCAGACCATGGAGGGGGTGGTTGGTTCGTGCCACTCTTGCGCCTGGACACCGGACCAGTGACACTACCCATCAGTTGGTGCCACATCATTGTATATTATGTACCAAACATGGTACACATCATGTTGTAGCATTGTTTAAGTGTGCTAACTTGGTTGTTCCATCATTGTGCCTGTAATTTGAAATGTACTGCTACTTCAAGTCATCTACCGGAGACGCTTCAAGTGTTTTTTGCTGCCTACATGTTTTTTGCCTGGCTTGTGTGTTTGGCTCCTTTGAGTTCTCTTCGATTTGGTATTTTTGCCAGTCAAGGTGGCCTCTGAGGGTGCTGGACACTATTTACACGCAAGGTGGAAGATGGAGACAAAGGGGTAGGGTGATCCTGTGGCCAGGTAGACTTCAAGGAAGAGGGCTACATACCCCAGGCACAGTTGTTCAGTAGGTCATGGCGATATGTGAATAAGGGAGAGTGTTTGGTTGTTGGACAGCTGTCTTGGCCTACAGTGTGATGGGCAACCTGACATTGTTATTGTGGTGTCCTCTGTACATGATGTGTTCTGCTGGCCAATGCCTGTTCCTGTGATAAACACAAACCTTTCAGGCGTGAGGGGATTGGTGTGGTTTGACATGCTGGGGTGTGCACATGGGCAATGTTCACATGTGATGTGTAGAAGACATTGATGGTCACTTGATTGGACATGCATGTATTGAGTCCATGTCCCTACTGACACACACAGTTCCACTATGATCCACCACATGTACACCCACCCTTTCATGTCCAAATGTGCACACAGTTTGCCTTCTGGGGACCACTGTGTCCCTGCAGCACATGATCTATGACCAATTGTGGATCCTGTACATGCGTCAATTGTTTATTTATATATTTTGTCCTTTTCATGTGATGCTCAAGGTGTGTCTCTGACACAATGGCTGGTCACTATGCTGTGTGCTAAGCAGTGTATTGCAGGAGACGCACACAGCACACGTATTCAGGAGTAGGGATTTTGCCTTGCCCAATGTGCATGTGAACAGGCATTGATTGTTATGTTCATGCTACAACTGTTGAAATGCATTTGGGTATGACTTGTTTTGTGTGGGAGGTTGTTGGTCAGTCATTTCATCTGATTCCATGACAGGCGTTATTGTGTGAAGCCACTTTCCATTTATCACATGTCACTTCATATGTTATTGGTAATGTGTTGGGCTTTTGATATTGCTTGCCATGTCATGGTGTGTCAAACAAGTGACATGTGGTTTAGGAGGGTTTGGATGACATACCAGGGATTGTGATGGCCTGTTTTGCAGGGGGGTGTGATACACACGTTGCATGCGTTCCTTTTGGTCACACACGATTGTTTAAGTTTCAGTAGCTAGAGATGCACACAATGTAGCACTTCCATGGCAACATTCTCAGGTTGGTAAGGTTGTGACAATTGACTGTCTCTTTGTCATCATCGATTGTCACCTGGTATGTGCCAGGCCTGTGTGCACTCCGCAGGGGTGGGAGTTTAAGTGAAAAATGTAGCCACAAGCTGGGTCCGGGCTGCTTCCCCACGTGCCCTATCCCCTCGCATGGGCAGCGCCTGTGCCTGTGGTTGGGGATGTGGGGGCACCACCATGTCCACCGGTACACCGTGCCTTGTAGCAACATTGTGCAGGACACATGCTGCCACAATTATCCAGCACACTACTGGGGGTGCATAGCGTAGCTGCCCACCAGAGCGGTCAAGGGAGCGGAAGCGTGACTTTAGCAATCCGAATGTGCGCTATACTATGCCCTGGTTGCAATATGGGCTGCATTGTATCTTATCTGGGGTGGTGTGGTGGGGTTCCGGATCGGCGTCATCATGTGGTTGCTCAGAGGGTAGGCACTGTCCCCTGGAGAGGTGATAATGGTTGTGATTATTGGGGTTTGTGTATTTGTCTGTGTGTGACAAACATGCATGTGCACAGGCATTTGTACTCACCTGGAGCCATGTGTCACCATGCTGTCCAGCTTCCAGGGCCCAGCTCAGGGCGGACATTCTGTATATGAAACTGTCATGGGTGGAGCCTGGGTAGATTGCATAGACAGAGGAGATGATTCCATTTGCATCGCATACCACCTGCACGTTGATGGAATGCCAGTGCTTGCGGTTTCGATAGATGTGCTCTGTGGCCCTAGGTGGATGTAGGGCCACATGGGTGCAATCTATGGCACCGAGCACTTTGGGGAAGTGTGCCACCCTGTAAAAGTCCTGGACTACGGCCTGCCTTTCTGCGGGTGTTCTGGGCATGTATATGTGCCTGTGGACTGAGGGGCGTGCAGTCATGATTGCCAACACCTTGTGTAGGCAGCGTGACTGCGTGGCCTGTGAGATCCCCCCCCCACTATGGCAGTAGTCTGCTGAAATGACCCAGTGGCCAAAAAATGCAGGACATTGAGCAGGACAATGCTTGGGAGCTTAGGGTGGGAGATATAAGGTCATCTTCCCGCTCCCTGACCAGGTCTAGGATGATACGAGGTGGAAAACTATACCTGCCGTAGACCTGGTCGTCAGGCATCCCAAAAAGGCTAGTCCGGTGGGAAAAAATGCGGGCCCTGTCTATTCTCGTCCTCCTCCTGTCCCATGATCAGTTCTGTGACAAATGGTGCATTCATCGTAGCTGGATATACGTGTTTGTTGTTTGTGCGCACTTTTATACTGTGCGTGGGGTCGCTTATGCCTGCCTTCCTGTGGCAGACGTGTTGACGCCTGTGCACGTCTTTTAGCGTGCGCTTGTTTCCCGTATTCGATTCCATGAATACGAGTTGTTTGCGTGCGTGTGGGCGTTACGTGTATTTCACTGCAGTACTTCCCCAGTTACGCCTTCTTTTTCACGCGTTGTTTCCCATTCCACGTGTTACGCCCTGTGTCCCGCCCCCTTTTTGGTGTGTGCGCTGACGTTGTGCGCTTTCCCTGTGTGCATCGCACACGCCGTTCGGGTTGTTGCAATGACATGTGCGCCCGTGTGCGCCACGCACGGGTTTGGTGCACAAACAGTGGAAAACAAGCACAGGCTCTTCCTTGAATCGCACGCCTGCAGGTGCGCTTGCGCCACCTTGCGCTAAGATTTTCGGTGCACATTTGTTCCATGAATCAGCCCCTTAGTGCAGTATGACCTGATTTACAATACCCACTGCTCTGCTTGCACCTGTATCTCTTCACATGCCTACTGTGCACTCACTGTTTTGCTCCTTTTGGAGCATTTGGTAGCCTTGTTTCTTAATCATGTATGTAGCTACAAATTTTGCTAGGTACATGTATGCATACCTGCATCAATCCCCTGACCTTCTACATTGTTTGATTAGCTGGCTTTAAGCCTCAACTGCTTTTAGACGTTTTTATCAGAATCTGTTTTCATAATGGAGAGTGAATGGGCGACATGGCGATATGCCAGGCACTTTCGTCCAAGGCTTTTTAATGTAAACAATATCTACTGGCGGCTAACAAGAGCAGGTCTTATGAAGCATGTTTCTTTGAGCCAGTCTGCCCTTGTCACTTTTTGGCAAGCATCATAATCTGTAATCAAATAGTACAATCACTGGTTCTGAGCTATATTGTGGATGTTCTCTTTCTAGAGCATGGAGGTTTAATACATTAATATTCGTATTTTACTGTTGAATTACACACTCGGCCATATGGAGTCTTCCATATTACATAGTTAATGCTGCCTTCATACATTGTAAAGATGCGTTCAGCTCAGACATCGTTCTGCTATACTTGGTCTACCTCCAAATTCCTTTAGCATAAATACAAATGCTATTATTTTAGCATGACGTGATGCTCATCACACTTTGGTTAAGCACATTATGTCTTTTAGTATAGCAAAAAAAGGAGACACAGATTCTAATTGCTAATGGATTAAGAAATACTGAAAATGCTAGGCACTCTGAGCTTGACTTCGAACACAGATTTAAGGCTGTTTCAACACTACCTTGAATTAAACAGAACTATATCATGATACATAACCCGCCAGGTTCACATTACAGATAGAGCAGCTGCATTCCTTGTTCCAGCTGCTGCAAATGTGTTGAACATGGTTTTCAAAAACAGCTAATGAATGTCAATTTTCCAAACCAACAATCCGGCACCAAACAGTGCGACAGCCACTGATTTGGAATGGTATACCTTAAGGGGTGGTATAAAAACATATGCCAAAACTGCACGTTACATTTGACCTCCTTAAGGATTCAAAGAAATATACTAGTCTGATCAATATGTGAATTCCAATTGGATGAACAGAAAAATGTGACTCCCAAAAATGCAAATGGCTTGATGATGTCCAGCACTTTACCATTGACATTAAGCCCATGCTACATTTTCCCCTGGCAGGACGTATACTAATACTTTCCATTCTTTCAGAATGTATAATCCGATTTTCCCCTTGAAGTATAAACAGACGGCTTCCAGTGACCTGCATTTATCAATCTCAGAGTGGGCCAGAACCGCGTACTGTATGCAAAAAGGAGGACTGATAAATTCCCCATCACTGAGATGGTGTTACCAACCATCTGCCTAATTAAAGATTAACCTTACCAAAACTGAATTTTTACTACTGTCAAATGTGGTACAACAAAGGTTCTTGGAAAGGTTCAACCATCAGATCAGCCACTGAGAAATACCCCTAGGTGCCTTTGTGGCTAGCAATCTACTGTTCCAAAAACAAAAATGCTTAAATGTCATGATATCAGATCGCTCCATTTTGCAAGATCAAACACTTGCAACCTTCCCAGGTCTTCCAAATGTAAGTGCAGGCCCTAGTGATCTTGCATATCAATGGGAACAATGGCAGCCTTTGCGAGACTCCCGGCTGCCTATCTGGCCCTGCTCAACGCACCCCTTTGCATTGTTGCTCGCCTAATCAACATATCTTGGTCATTTGACAAAATGACTGCCACCATTTGTGAATTACACTGTCTCCCCATCCCAGCTACTATATGGTTAAAAACTGTCTCATCTACAAGGCAAAATCGGCGGTTTGCAAACCTAATTGAGGCCGAACATCAGGAGGCACACTGTCATCTCACAGTAAGACCACAATCAGACTGGAAAGTACTGTGGCTTGCAAGGTGAGAAATAGGAAGCACCCTTCTCATGCTACACTCCCATCCTCTGGTCTCAAACCAGACTGGTCAAAGTCTCCTACAATTTAGAAAAGAGTTGAAGGCCTTGCTCATCCAACAACATCTTGGTGGAACCTAGATTCTGGCTATATTTTGCACACTGCTAACTTGATGACTTTGTAAACTCTCAATGATATTGTTGTATGAACTATACAACACACTTTTGCTCCAAGATATGTGTTCATAATAATAATAATAATAATAATAATAATAATAATAATAATAATAATAATCACCATCTAGATTATGGGCTCTCATTTCTGTTTGATTTGCCTTTACCTTTACTTTGCAGCATGGAGAAAACAAAGTGAAGGCACTCACTGGGGAGAGTGGAAAAGGAGGAGTGCGCAAGTGTCCACAGCACAGGCTGCAGGAACTTTGACCTGCATCTCTGCACACTCAGTGAATTAGTATCATCTTGCCACTCTCTACATACTCAGGAAAGGTACTCACCTTCAGCTTGGAGTAGTGGAATTACCCATAATTTAGCAGGAAGCAGAAGTACCACATACAATGTGTCAGAAAGTACTATTCCATTCAAAGTTTACTGAACAGAATAAGGATTGGAACATAATCTGAAGTCAATTTTAAGTACTATATGTCGTCATCCTGTCTCTGGTATATGTGATATATGTTCCCCACCATCCATCGGTCAGTTGATCAACCCCTCTCCCAATTATGTAAGGCACCTGACTCAGGATTGCCCCGTTGACTAGTGTTTCGTTTTTGTGTCTTTGTTCAAATCGCCATGTGTCTTACATAAATAAATACAAATAAATAAATACCTGCGATTATTTCCCAATCCAGTGATTATATCAATATTTCTGAGAATTAGATTGAATATCCTGCCGACAAACTACTATTTAGCCATAACAAACCGGATCCCCAAAGCAAGGAACTACTGTCGTTTTGCGAACTTGAAACCATACCGGAGACCATATTCCACCTAGTCATGGAGTGTCCGGCGCTGGCAGCTCAACGCATGCAATTTGGTTCCCATTTCGATCTGGCTTCACAAGAATTGGACAAAGATGAAAGATGGAATACTATCCTCAGCGGAACAAACAACAAATACATATTCACAGTTGTCCTTTTTCTGACTAACATTCTTGATCTCAAGCGAAGAAAATTGTAAAGCCCTTCTTACATTTTCTTCGCTCTTGTATAAGATTTACAATGATGCAAAAGTTTATCACTAAACTAAGACATCAAAAATAAATAAATAAATAAACACATTAATAAATAGATTCACATCAAGCACTGTGCATTTTTCATTAATGGTTTTGTGCTGAGTTTAAGCAATCCCCGTTGTGTGGAGAGAGGCTGCAATGCTCATCTTCTGAAAAATCACCTGCTTCGGTTTTAGCTAATGCTGAGTAAACATTAGATATTTTAAACTGTGAAAATGCAAATGTGAATTCCTGGGACTTGGTTTGTTTTCTAGGTAAGAGCCAACAAATATAATGCGCATTTCATTGTACACTTTATCTCTTACAGTTTCCTTTTCTAAATGTATGAGACAATGATTAAGATTTAGATTCAGCACATAAGAAAACGCTCTCTATTTCCTCCGTTTATGCTTTAGCAGAAATAGCTGTTAAAGCAATACACCAACGACAGCAAATCGAGATCTTATGTTATTTTTATTTTTACATTTATTTCAGTGGGCAAAAGCCTGAGGCATCTAGGCGCTAGTTGCAGAAAGTGATTAGTAGAGGACATGGTAAGTGCAGATATACGGACTGGTAAAGCTACTCCAGGCGTGCATACATAGGACATGGTACTTTCAGATATACAGACTGGTAAAGCAACTCCTCATGTTACAAGGAATTACATCAGGCGTGCATACATAGGACATGGTAGGGGCAGATATACAGACTGGTAGAGCTACTCCTCATGTTACAGGGAGCTACATTGGGCGTGCATACATAGGACATGGTAGGGGCAGATATACAGACTGGTAGAGCTACTCCTCATGTTACAGGGAGCTACATTGGGCGTGCATACATAGGACATGGTAGGGGCAGATATACAGACTGGTAGAGCTACTCCTCATGTTACAGGGAGCTACATTGGGCGTGCATACATAGGACATGGTAGGGGCAGATATACAGACTGGTAGAGCTACTCCTCATGTTACAGGGAGCTACATTGGGCGTGCATACATAGGACATGGCGAATACAGGTATACAGTTAGGTAATGGTGGCTTGTGCATATTTAAAGGAAGTGTAGCAGATATAGGGCCTGATTCACAGACGTTTTCCAATGGGATTGCACCATTATAAAACGCTTCTGTGAATCAGGCCCATTGTGTCTTTCTTATAGGATCTTCTGATTGTCATTTGACATGAACAAGTTCAGAAAATACGTAGTATCAGGTGGGAAGACAGAGCAACGCAGTTTGGTATGGAGCGGGGGGGACACCGGGAGGCGAGGGATGTGACCCAGGGTTTGTACGTACCCGGAAAGATAAGTTGATCATCTAGATACACTGGGAATCAAGAGGGGAGCATAGAACAGGCAGACATTGGTAGGTAGGTAGGGATTGCGAGGCCGGTAATATCGGGGTAATATGGACGGTCAGCATACATAGATCGATGCAGAGCGGTAGATCACTCGAGGCTGCAATCACAAGGATCACAGGGAATGAGAGAGGGGGAGGTGTTTTAGAGCGTGTAATGCTGAAGTAGAGACTGGTATACATGGTTGGTGATAGGCTTACCAGCTTGATGCAGGGAGCAAATCAGCGTTAGCATCCACGATAGGCGGTAGGGAAGGGCCACCAGAGCCCTCCAGGACCTGGACGGGCCCAGACAGGAATTGTTGTGCCTTTATGTATAGCCTTTTTGTAGATGCCAGCGTTCAACTTCCGACTCCATTTGCAGCCGAGTTTAAATAGGTGGTGGTCCAATCTTGGCATATCATTAAACCAATCCTGATAAAATATGATTGCTATAGTCACATGTAATAGTCGTGTCACCAGCGTAAGTACGGATGGACAATATACCATTATTGTCAAATCCTATATTGAATAAAATGGTAAGGTTATGAAGGGGCAATTCAATTATGTGTCACTGTTTTTCAACAACACACTTTGTGAACTGGTAAAATTGGAGCCTTTACAACCACAATTTTAAATCTGTTTTTGTCAAAGTTAAATGCTTCGTTCTTTCTATACTTAAACGTGTTTTGGTAATATGACACATATTAGCTTGATGACTATTGCATACATATCAAATACCACCCCATCAGACATTATTGGTGTTATCCCAACTATTCCATATACCATTCATGCAACATATACATAACCTGCATCAACCTCAGTAGACGGGGATCTCAACAGAAAGTACTGATATATTGCATAGACGCCATTATATACGAAAACACCATCAGATAGTGTAGGTATGCCTTTCAACCCATCACACATGACAACACCCAGCATTGTATTATTGGTGTGACAATTCCCCCATCAGTTAAAATTAGTCCCCATTAGTTAGTCAAATTATGGGATGTGATCATAGCAGTCTAGTTTCCAGTGATGCCATTCAAGATATCATAATTGATTTTTATAACTGATGTCATCTGTGATGCCACCAGTGGGCTCATGGGCAGATAAACAGGAGACTTAGGG
Organism: Ambystoma mexicanum; assembly: GCF_040938575.1. NCBI lineage: Eukaryota > Metazoa > Chordata > Amphibia > Caudata > Ambystomatidae > Ambystoma > Ambystoma mexicanum. The sequence continues at coordinate 1,135,435,865 of NC_090922.1, forward strand.
CTAAGATGGTGCAGCTTTCAACACCTGTCAAATTGATGGGGTTTTGTGTTGTTAAACCAGCACTTAACGTCACTTCACCTAAAGTCTTTATTTTTTGTTTTATAACGTTTGTTGCATTGAACTGATTAAAACGAACAAGCAGAGACAACATTATATTCGATTCAATCAGAATGTAATCATTTTAATGCAATAAGCTCTTAAAAAAGTAAGTAAAGACAGAGTTAAGATGAACCAATTTATTGTGACAAAACTCAGCAATTTCAGCATAAGTGGGAAGGAATGACCATCACATCTCAGAGTCTCTCTTCCTTAGATGTCACCTGTGCTGTAATTGTTAAATCATTCTTCATCTGTGCTGTGATCTCATGTATTTGAACATAGGTTGAATAAAAGGGGGCTCTGAGTGAAGAAGGTCTTCACTTACCAATATGATGTTTTTTCACAGAATTTCAAGGGATTTGTTCTTCTATATCTTTTACAGTGCCCTCTAGCCATGGTCTTTGGTTGTGACCACTGTATATATTGCAGAAATTATTATAAAGGAATGTGGCCCATGTCACTCTTCCTAGGAACTACCAAGATCCCACTCACCATGGCCAAAGGTTGTGCCCACTGTCCTTTTTGACAAATTAGGGCAAAATACTGTGACCTATATTTCCTGCTTGGTTAGTAACCATATCCCACCCTAAGGCCTTTAGCCATGTGCTTTGTCAACATTGCAGTAATTAGGTCAAGGCATTTAGCAATGGCCAATGGCCCTGGCCTACGACCAAGGTCCATATCCCCATGCCTAGTATCTGACTAGAACCCACAAACTCATGGCGCCTTTTTTTTACTAAGCACCTCTTGGACGATTTCTTCATGGATTCTGGGGCTTTCTTGCTGTATGATGGAAAAGTTATGCTAGCCCACCAAAACTTTCCAACTTCACATATGGTACTGTTTTCCCCTTCTCACGGCTACATTTTATTAATTTTATTATTGTGCTATTTAGTTTCTTACAAACGTTTACCAATTAACAAAATAAATCCATGTTCCTTCACATGTATACAACTGACAATTTTTCAAAAACTATTTCTAAAAATGTGGTTAACGCATTAGTCAATTTTGGCGAGTGCCCCGCATAGAGGGCCTTCCACCACGCTTCTGAATCTAAACCAAATTCTCTTGACAAGTGCGTATACACATACAGAGTTCCTGAGCTTCAGAGAACTAAAAAGTGTCAGATGTTTCAAGGACTTCCAAAGCTTGTTACACAGTCTACACATCGAGTTGTTGACTAAACCTTATCTGCACAAGGTGGTTTTATTGCGCAAGATATTTAGTCGAAATCGCAAGTACAAATCTTGATGGAAATTTAGATGGAAATGTATTCAAGTAACTCGGCATCGAATTATACGATGCCATCATGATTTACGTGAGTGTATTGGTTCTTGAATTTGATCTTGCTGATTCCGTCATTTACCAATCATTTGTCCATAAAATTCTTTTAACATATGTTGGGTTTTGGCTAAGGATTTCAAGAGTAACTCTCAGTTCGCTTCAAAGTTGAATGACTTCTTTCTGACCATGAGATCAAGGCGCATACGTGTAACCCTCCAGCTTTGGCAGCAAGATTTTGAATTGGATTGGGCATGGTGTTTGTATTGTCCCAAAGAGTAACAGAGATTGCAATGTTACTCTTACATTTAATAACAGGAGGCCAGGTTTGTAGCAAATGATGGCTAATGGCACTGTTTTAGGTAGTTGTAGTGTAGCTTGCCAACATTTCCCTTCCAGTCGGTCCCACATCCCCCAAGGCAAACTCAAACAGGTTTCCGAGGCATAAGTTAGAACTTTTTGGTTTTAAAATCGCACCAAGGGCAAGAGTGAAAATGTGCCATATTTGCGATAAATAAGCTTCACTTGTGCTGATGAAAGCAATACCTTATGCTCCAAAAGCTCTTTCCATGGGAGTTGGCATTTCCGCGAATCATTGCCCCCCTATATTTAATAGCAGGAACAGCTTGTAAGCGACGGTCACTTAGTTTCCACGAAAGTGCCTTTGATTTCTGGGTGGCTCTCTTTTCCATAGTCAGGATTTCTGACTTTTTTAGGTTTAATTCGCAGGCCTTTTTGCTTTACATATTCTTGGATGGTGTCAAGGTTTTTTTGTAATCTACGTGGGTTTCTGCCCATCAACAACTAAGTCGTCTGCATAAAGTAACCACCCAATCATCTGGTTGTTTAACTTTGGCGAGCAAGATGGAGCAGGATCCAATATGTGGCGTACATCAGCAATGAAAAAAATTGAATAGAAATACTGCTGAAGAGCAGTCTTGTTTGGGCGCCACATAGTTGGTATTGCTTCAGTCAGCAGCCCTTCACTGTTCAGTCTAATCTATGTTGATGTGCCAGTATGAAAGTCCTTGGCTGGCTGTAAAAGATCTGGTGGACATTCTGCTGCTTCCATTTTTATACCATAGGCGTTCTCTAATGATGTCATCAAATGCACACTCAAAGTCTATGCAAGCTACATAGATTTTAAGGTCTCCTCGGAGGGCCTTCATTTTTAACAAGCTCATTATAATCAGATTGAGGTTACAACCTACTCCTCTCATGCAGCATGATTGTCTACCAATTGACTAATTTAGGCATTGTAGGACCGAGGCAAATATCTTTCCCAGTACGTGAAGAAGAGTGATAGGTATATAGTTCTCCGGATTCATCCGGTCGCCCTTTTAGAAAATTGGGATTACCACAGTATTTTTCCAAGATGATGGTACAAGTCCTTGGGATGCTGTCCTTTCAAACAGGGAGTGGCAAAATTGATCACATGCTTCTGGTGCAGCTCTTAGTATCGCATTCGAGAGCCCATCTGGGCCTGGAGCTCTACATTTGCTTACTCCCTTTATTGTTGTCAGGATTTCATCGCAATCAAATGTTATAATCCTTAGGTGGATAGTCAACTCAGGCTGTGCCGTTTCCAAGATGGTTTTGGTTTCATGTAGAGCCATACAGTGCGCCACCCAAACCCGTTCTAGCACTGGATTTGCTAGTTGTATGAATGCAGGGCTGTTTCCTCTGTTCAATAGTTGCCACAAGTTCCTTGAGTTTTTATCTCCCAAAGTTGTCATCACTTTATCTAATTCCGATACGTTTGTTTTCTGTTTTTAATTGCCTCTACTCTCGTTACTAGGGAACCATCCCGCAGCTCTTTGATGTCCTTACGCAGGCTATGCTTCTTCTCACTAATCTGTGCACCTGGACAATGTTTTATTTTATGATGGCTAGTGAACTCTTATTCCACTGACTCTTGCACAGTGATAGTGCGTGTGTATTGTCAGATCCTTGTTTGCTGCACTCTATCCAGACATGCGATGTTTCTGGGTGTTTCTTAGCTTCATTTGGTTTTGTGTGTATGCAGATTTGACTTGATTTGGCCTCAATTGGGTGTTGCCATATTTTTGCTGCTAGGTTATTCAACATCATCAATGAAAGTATCAAAGGCTCATGGTCACTAGCAGATGTTGGAGATATCTTTAATGTGTCCACCATTCCTAACATGTTGCTTGAGATGTATACGTAGACTCAATTGTTCCAGGTTTAGGCACCATGTAGGTCGCCTTTGATGTTACCATTTAACATATGAAAGTGCCTAGATTTTAATGTCCATGTTTTTAACTTGGTATTTTTGTTTTGTATTTAACAAGGTTGCCAAAATAATTTCTTTCACATGTGCCAAACAATCAAGTTTAGGTGGCTACATATGATAAACGCAGGCTGTGAGAAGTTGGAGTAGATGTCGTCAATCTGGGTTGCAGCTACGTTTGCAAAGGCATGCAAGGTTGTTTGGGTCCAGTATAGAATGGACAAAAAAATATGTTTGGGTGAAGCTTGGTCAGAATTTTCCTTCAATTTCATAATCAAAATCTGAATAATTGTATTTGGTTGAATTACCTTGACCACATTCTGCTGAAGATCTTCACACTTTCACACTCTTCCTTTCAAGGCTTTGTTATGATATGTAGCGAAGCCATTTAAGTAGGTAAATTTCAACTAGACAGAATTCTTGCATGCATACAATATTTACCAATGCGATTCGGGAGGCCTTCTAAGAGATGTACCTAGCCACGCGTATTCCACAACATAATCACCATTTTTCTTTGGTCTTCATTCTTCTGGCTTTAACATTGATTGTTCGCTGACAATGTGCCAGTTAGCCAGTTCCACTAGTTGTTATATATTCTTACTATGGAGGCCAAAGCTTCACAATCGCCTTCCTGAGATGTTTTTCGTTGTGAGTTGCAGACTTTGATTGTAATTTTAAAGCACCTAGCATCTCTCAGATAGACAGAAGAATGGTCTGCGGTGTCAAGGTTTCCTTTGGTTTTGGCCAGTGGCACCAGTTGTACCTGTGCCTTTTCCCATGATGGTTGTACAGACCTTGATGGGAGGGTCTTTCCTCTCTGATCTCATTGAGTTTCAACAGAGGACGGGGGGCAACTAGTAGCTCCAGGCATAGGGTTGCAAGCACCACTGACGCCATATGTAGCACAACCCTGTAATTTTTTTTCTCATTTATAAAGGCTACCATTTTTATGTAGCTGGAGTGGATTACCCATAGCCTGGGTACATGGTGCAGCAGACACATGATGTTGTTTCGGTTGAGAATTAAGTTGTTGTCTGTTTGTAAGATTCTTTCTAGGATCACTTAGTTTGTTCTCATATTTGGAGCTAACTGCGTGGTCAGAGGTGGCCTAGTGTCAATGTTCAAAGCCTTGCTTTGTATATTGTGATGCTCAAAATGAACAGATTTGGATTTCCCTGTCTGACCGAAGTTCCTTATCATCTTTGCCAACAGGGTTTCTGATGATGATATCTTTTGGATATTTGCAGAGATTTTCTTCCTTTTCCCTTCCATCATTAAAAATGACAAAGATGTGATACCTGCATCAATCTCTTATGGCTGTGCTGGGCTTATCTCTATTTCGTAGAAATCCTCTCCACTATCCACATCTGAATCTTCTCGCTCATCCGCATATGTTGACAGGTCGATTAGGAGATCATAAATTGGTTCATATTCCACATATTCTATTTCATTGAGCGTGTTTGGTTCCCCCTGGTTGGTATTTTCAATGTTCTTGGTTTTGCAGGTCTTCTTTTTTCCCTGTGCTGTTAGATGCTCAAACAGCTCCATTGCTGGGGACTGTATTAAATCTATCTTTCTGTTAGCAGTAGTGCCTTGAGATTTCCCCTCAAATATGGAGTAGGCTGAGATCTTCTCTGTTTCATGAGACTCTGACACAGCGCAGATCTCTGGCTCCATCTTATTACTTCCCTTGCCAATGTCCTGAGGTCAAATTGCCATCCATTCCAGTGCCTCTACTGGAGATGGCTGTTACAGTACAGCTTCATTTTTACCAGTTCCTGAAGTTGTCCCTTGCTTATGGCGGAACATCATAGGAGTCAGTGTTTCAATTTGCATAGTCTGAGTCGATGTGCATAATTTCCTTTCCTGTGGTGTGCGTGTCCCATTTCTCAGGTCTTTAACTATTTCAATTAGTAATTTCAGCATTAACTCATCAAGTTCTCTGTCTTTTGCTCGTCTTTCGCGGGCAGCCTCAATTTAGGCTTCTATATAGCTGTGCCTGGCATTCATTAGCACTATCAGAGTTGTCTGATCTCTTTGGGTATCCGTTACATTCTCAAACAATCTCAGGTAAGGTGCCAGCGTGAAGGTGACTGCTGATATGATGTTTGCTTGGAGCTGGGCATTCTGGGAATGTATGTCTTCCTCTTGTTTACTGTCCGCATCTTCTTGGAATCTTGAGATTTAAATATTTCTATTATTTCACCTTCTGGAGAATTTGATTTTGGTGGCTAGTGGCTTTCCATTGCTTTCTTCTGTTTCTGAAGCAGAGGTCAATGTTCCAGTTTCTGGGGGATGAACTTCCAAGTCTTTCTGATGCATGCTTTGACTTGCGAACACTGGATTTGTTATGGCACTTGCATTTTCCGGCAAAGTCACCTGCGAGGGCTGCGAGGAAGGCATCTGATTCCCATTCAAAATCACGTCTTTCACTGAAATGCCAATATTTGCTAGTGGCAATGTTGGCGTATTTGATAGAAAGTCCTGCGATATTGGTGGCCGTGATGTGTCACGGCCACCAGCATCTACTAATTCTGCTGCATGAACAAGGGTGTCCACTTCTTAAGTAGAATAAAAGTCAATTTCCCCAGGACTAAAGGCTGTTTCGCCAACTCATAAAGACATTCTCTGTACTACTCAGGCTGAGGCTCAGATGTTTGTATCCGATCTTGGTCATTGTTTTCCAGGGTGCCAATTAGGCATTAACCCTCTGATGGAGCATCAATGGGTTGTCCTAGCTCCATTTGGTGCATTTTATTTGCCGGGACTCGATGTAGAGTGGGGCATGCTGCTGTCGTTATGTAGCAGAATGGCATCTGAGGGCGAATTCCATTTGAGGGAGTCATCGTGATTATTAGCTAAGGCACTCTTTGAATTTGGCTATAATGTTGAGAGCCACTTGTTTCTGGCTTGTCTCAACTGGCAATGACGATCTTATTTTATTAAAGTGCCATCTCAATGTTGGTTGATCTGCTATTGACTTACTTCTTTTTTAATACAGAGTTTTTTTATTGTTGTTCATAAGCATTTTGCGACACAACTGTTTGTATCACTTGGATTGCATTGGCGGTATTGGCTCAGTTCTGGACTGATCTGTTTATTTGCTGTGAGATTGTATGTTATTGCGGCATTAGCATTGCTCTCTGCATTCTTTATCTCCAACATATGTTTGCATAGGTTTTTGATTCGTCATATGCAGGTCTAACATGGGAGCCTCGGGTGATGAATTGTTTTGATTTAAGTTGTTTTTTGGCATTTCCAGGAAGCAATAGTCCCCAGCTGGATAGAGCAAGTAGCCAGCACTGTGCTTTCCGCTAACAGGTCTCAACGTTGTTTCGATACCTTCATTACCAAAACTGGAAGGGCTGACAAGCTTCTCTAGTTCTCTGGCCTTTTTGGGGTTATTCCTTTTTGAGGGACCAAGGATCTAACAGTGCTTGTTTGGTTCAGACGCGCGTTTCTCCGGGTATTGAGTGTGCAGTTGTTTATCAGAGTCTGCTCTATTGTTTGACTGGGGAGTATTTGATGTATTAGTCTATTACACTGCTCTGCTATTCTAGCTGTTCCCAATGTTCAGTTATATAAATGTGTAGCAAACAAGAGGATTATATAGGTCACTTTGCTGGCATTTTAGTGACCAATTATTTGTTTGAAAGTGTAAGTCTAAACAGCAGATGTTAATATCTCACCAGTGTATTTGAAATACTCACAGTTGGTCTGATGTCATTGATGGAGTATGACTTCACTTACACAAGAACTAGCTATGGACTTCACAATGCAACACGACTTTGCAGACTACTTTGCGGCCCCATGCGGCAAAAGTCTGTTTTTGTAGGTTTTGAGAGGGGGGTCAACACAGCAGCAGCAAGCAAGGAAAGACTGCTGCAGCACACACAAGCTCTTACACAAGGGAGGACAGACTGTAATACAACTTTGCAGCCTACTTTGCGGCCGCTTTGCGGCAAAAGTATATTTTTGTAGGTTTTGGGAGGCGGGTCAACACAGCAGCAGCAAACAAGGAAAGGCTGGTCCAGCAGCAAACAAGCTCTTCCACAAGATAGGGCAGACTGCAACACTACTTTGCAGCCTACCTCACCCACGGCTACTCTAATGTGGAACCACCACTTTCTCTCTGTCCAAATCTTATTTTGAGGCCATGTTTTGGCTTATCACGGGCAGTAATTACTCACATTGAGCAAAAATGAAAGTCCCACTTCCGAAATGCACCATGGGAGATGTATACAAGCTTTATTGGACTCGGGGTTCCTATATTCCATCAAATGTTTATAAAAACTCTTGGAAAGATTTACACCGGATAAGAAAATGGGATATCAGGGACGATCTGTGCCCAACTTGTTTTATTTTTTGTGCAAATCTATCCATCAGTTTTGAAACAATGAGTGTTCAATGGAAACACATATTTCTGTCAGAGAAAATACATGTGAGTAGGTTGAAAACAGCTATTTGTATGATTTATTTATAATTTTTGAACCATTTCATACATTTTCCCTGAAATGTCAATTTTGGAGGGGCCATCAGAAAAGTATTATGGAAAAATGAATCAAAATCCATTCAAAGGGTTTAAAATGGTTAGCAATCATATTTTTGGAGAATGCAATGCAGATTGGTTTTCTATTCTATCTATTATAAGGCCTGTCATAGCAGCCCTGTAGTTATGAATAAGTTACTCAACTCACAGAAAGTGCACTTGTTGGGCAGCCTATAACTTTGATGCTATTGGATGAATCCTCACCAAACTTTGCAAAAACGTATGTGGCCACATACGAATTATTTTGTAAAACTTAAATCCTCATAGACAATATGGAAACACATGTTTGCTCTTGCCTACAGCCCAAACCACTGGACAGATTTTCACCAAAGTTGCGCCAAGAGCAGCGGGCCCGAAAGTGTGCTTTTATAAATTTGGTGTACATTTGTCCAGTAGTCTTTTAAGAAATGCCCAAAAAGTAGTTCAAGCAAAATGAGTGATATCTAGGTCTGTCCTTGGACTCATTTACTGATTCGCAGTCCGTGGACACCCTTGCACCAATCAGGGGGTGGATTGGTGTCCACTGACATCAAAGGCACAATCTGATTTGATGTTCAAAAACGTGATGTGCCTTGGAATTTTGGATCCGCTGACAGTCGCCATTGTCCGTGGACAGCACAGTGAGAAAAAAGTCTGCAAAATGCATTTGGAGCAAAAAGAGGACCTGGAAAGGGTGGGGGAGTGGAAAAAAAATAATAGGGAGCTTGTGCTTCCATGTCAGCAGTCACTTTTTGGGACCACAGACGTCATTGGGAGTGAGGGGGTTCTTAGTCAGTGTTGTTATTTGAAGGTGTATTGTATGTAGTTTTTATATGGTTTAATTCTATTGTGGTGGTTGTGGGGAGTGGCCAGATTATTGACGTCATGGCCGTATGCCGTGCCCCCAAGAATATGTCTTCTGGCTACATTCATTTTTGTAATATGTGTATAGTAATTATAGGTACAGTAGGGGGAGTATACAGTATTTGTAATATGGTGGAATTGTATAATTGAAGTGTATACAGTATTTATGATTGTCATGATTGTCGTACAATTGAGGGTAGTGTTTATGGAATATGTGTTTGTCTTTGAGAAGATAAAAAATAGGATAATACTTTATATGGTTACTTAGGTGGATAAGTGCTGTGTTTGTGGTGCATTATTTTTAAAGAACATGGACACTGTGGCCATGTGCTAATGCAATGGTAGATTCTAGTTTTAGCAGTGTTTGGTGACTTATAGTAGTGGTTGGAAGAAACAGTACTTTATTTGTACTTTATTTGTTGGATGGGTGTGTCGTGGAAGGATGTGTGACTGTTTGATAGCAGCCAATAAGGAAGTTTTCCAAACATAAAGTAAAGAGGGTAGTAGGAATGCTTTGTGTTATGGACGTTCATGGACATCAGGGGATTAGACAATCAGGTTTCCTCGTTGTGGTGTACCGGAAGATAGGGTAGCAAGAGTAATTTATGTTGTGTGCATTGAAGATGGCTATGGTTATTACTTTGAGGAAGGAGAGTCTCTGGATGGTGGGCGATTCTTAGTTCTGTTGGTTAAAGGTGTACTGTGTAAACCATCCCCTGAGGTAATTCAACTGAAGGACCGAAAGAGAAAGATGATTTTTTTTTGCCAACCAAAAAGTAAAACAAAAATACTTTTTGTATGATAATGTATGGGATGTCATCTTTGATGTCCTGGGTGTTAGTGTTAGCAGTGCACAATGGTGCGGGCAGTTATGGTTGCTTAGCCTACCATAACTGTCAAAATTTCAGGGGTTTTTCGATTGTGCTTTGAACCATAATGTCACGTTTATAAAGTTTTTTTGGTGAATTTCACAGGTTTTTATTCGTACAACTTAACCATAACGTCCTTCAAACAAAGTTTTTTCTAGTGAATTTTACGGGTTTTTAGTATGGTGTATTAACCATAACGTCCATTTAACAACGTTTTTTTTACTCAATTTCACAGGTTTTCAGTAGAGCAACTTAACCATACCGTCCCTCTTGCAAAGTTTTTTTGCTAAAGATGATCGGTTTACAGTAGTGCCATGTAACGGTTGCCAGTGATAGGGTCGAAAACAAAAGGATCGAATGCCTTTTGATCGACAGTCAAAGGATCGAAAAAAAGGGTCTAATTTGTATTTTTTTTTTTCTGTGGGGGTTCCTCCCCCAACCCCCGTTTTCTTTATTAAATACATTTTTTACCTACCCAAACAAAAAATATATCAATAAAATTAAAAAAAATGTGACCCTTTTTTTTCGATCCTTTTACATTCGAGCAAAAGGTCATTCAATCCTTTTTTTCGATCGTTTTACTGTACACCCCACGTAACCATAAAGTAAAGCAATTTATGACTTATTTAAACACCTTGCAGAGAATACCACTTGACAATATGCTGGTTTACAGCACGGTAACGTGTCCCAGAATCCGTAAACACTTAACAGTAAGATGTTTGTGTCGTGGACAATGTGGAAACAGATTTCATATTGATGTAGGAACGTCCACCTGCAACATTTGCCTTGCACAGCGCCAACACGTATTGGTAGTTAGCCATTAACAAAGCATACTTTCAACAAAAGTTTTAGTTATCTGAAAATGACATCAGCTAAGGCCATCCATCCTCCCCAAGAAACAACAGCACTACTGTAATGAAGGAGCATGACAAACACTGCCCCAACCTTAGAAATAACAAACGCACAATATTTTTGTACCGGCCACCCACTCCCCCATATAACTGTTTGATACGTCTTTCCTCATTTCCGTTCGCAAATGGCCTTATTAGCTGTCCTACCAAAAAAGAAAGCCATCCGTTAACAAAGTAAATGTTGCGTTAAGAACCACCTTTCACAGTAATGGACAAAGGCGCAATAAGATTTGACAATAATAGTATAGATTTGCAAAGCATTAACGTGTGCTGTGGAAAAATAGGATTTCTGGTTATAATCCGGTCCGCCGCGAGCCGGATTCCAAAACAAAATCCTTTTTCAAGATGGCCACCATCGAAAAGGAAAGGCGGTTGTCCCATACATATCCCCTCTTCGCTTTCCATAACAGCAAGGACAAAGCAACAGTATGTACCGTGACGCAGAACCTGTAAATAAACATACAGCGACGTATAATGTGGTACTTTACATTTTGAAATGATACATGTGATTTTGAAAGAAAACGGTAACATTTTAGAATTTGGAAAGTACTTTTATTTAACAAACAACTGTCAGAGATCAAAGGACTAATTCCATTTCCAAATAATTTGTAGCAATGACTCTAAGGCCGACATTGAAAATGTTCATGGAGAGACACATGCAGTTAATTTCGCATACACAAAGAAAGTGTTTCTGTTAAAGCACCCGCTTTGTTTGCACAGGTATTTCCAACACGGCAGCATCACCATTGCCTTACATCACCATAAATGATGGTATGTCGCTCCTTGTCGCAAGTTCAGCGTAGGGACAGAGCGGCCCTGGCCTGTCATCCCATAACATTATAATGGACAGTCACCCGGTCACCAGCAGTTGCATCTGGCGTGGAAAGAAGCCGTCACTCGGCATTTGGAAACCATGGCAAGCACAGTACGGCAAAATGTAGCTAGGCGGAAAACGTAAGAGAAAATCTGTGTTAATACCCAACCTTTAGGAAAAAATACCAAAACAGGCACAAAGTTTGGTGAGGATTCGTCCAGGCAGAGCAAAGTTATAAGCTGGCCAAAAAGTGCTCTTCCTATGGAAACAGCAACTTAACCATAACTACCATGCATCCAAAAGTCAACGTCCTGCCTACAACCACCGCACTATATAAAATCCATGTTGGTTTATAAGTTAAGAGGTTATAACTTTGTTCTTGTGTGCATGGCCTTTGGCCATGCACCCAAGAGTCCTGGCCCTCCCCACAACCACCTGAGTCATGTGCGATACTACGGGTGCATCTATAGGTGTGGTATGCTGCAGTGGATGTGGCCAGAGTCTAGATTCTTAGCTGTATGTCTATATATATTGCAATGTATGGGTGTGAAGTAGCTTATAACTCTAGTGCTTAGAACTTTGTTCTTGGGTGCATGGCCTTTGGCCATGCACCCAAGTCTCTACACACTCTCCACAACCATTTGATCCATAAGCAATACTACAGGTCTATCCATTGCTGTGACCTGCTGTGGTGGTTGTGGCCAGGGCCTAGAGTCTTGGAAGTATGGCCTACAGCCTACGGCCTACAGCCATGCACCCAAGACTCTAGACCCTGACCACAACCACTGCAGCCTGTCACACCCATGGCGGCGTACAAATTAATAGCACACCAATAGAAAAAATTTTTTTCATTATGGCATGTACTCAATTTCAATGTTCGCTAACACCACGCGTGTCCTTAGAACAGTTTCAAGTTGCCTCTGCACAGCACGGACTGAAATACTACCCTTATGAGACCCCTCATTTTCTGTACTTACAATCATCCCGAACAAGGCGGGCATATGGAATACATCATTAACACCTACCGCCTGAACAAATACAGTTTTTCACCCATCTCTTACTGTCTGGACCTCCCCAAGCACTCTGACACAGCAAAATAGTTTTCGAAATAGCATGTTGCTCCTGATTGCCGCGGCGCTGTCAGCGGATCCAAGATGTCGGGCGCATCCAAACAATCTGACGCAGAACACAGCTCACTGCAGCCAATCGGCAGAGGGGTTGCGTGTCTGCAGTCATGACGCCAGCCCCTTAGCCAATCGGTATCTTGTCCGCGGAGCGAACAGGGAAGTGTGACCGTGGAGCGGACATAGATAGCACAATTTGTTTTGCTTTATGTTTTGGCCATTTAAAAAAAAAATACTGGACGGATTTACACCAAATTAACAAAAGCACGCTTTCGGGACCAAGCCGCCGCTCCTGCCACAAATTTGGTGAAAATCCGTCCATCGGTTTAGGTTATAGGCTTGAGCAAAGTTTTTTTTTCTATGGGAAAAAAATACGTTTTGGAACCCCCCCTATAACTTTTCCCCCCCTGGACCAAACCTCCCAGAACTTTGCAAAAACATTTAGAGTTGGCCATATACTTTTCCTGCAAAGTTTGGTGAGGATTCGGCCAGGGGGAGTGGAGTTATAAGCCACCCAAAAAGTGCTCTTCCTATGGAAACAGCAACTTAACCATAACTACACAACCACTACCGTGGCCATGTAATATATATATATAAATATTAGAGGACCTGTGGTACTGGTGCTGTAGTTATGGTTAAGTTGTTCAACCCATAAGAAGGGCACTATTTGGGTGGCTTATGACTTTGCCCGCCTGGACGAATCCTTATCAAACTTTGCAGAAATAGTATATGGCCTTGTCTAAATATTTTGGTGAGGTTTCATCAAGGGGATGCAAAGTTGTAGGTGGGTTCCAACATTTCAGTTGTTTCCATAGACACAATGGAAAGAAATGTTTGCTCACATTTACAGCCCAAAGCGCTGGACTGAATTTTACCAAATTTGCAGCAGCAGCTGTGGCTCTGCGGAGGGGCTTCCGATTGGCCAAGAGAGCGATGTGATGTCCGTGGACATGAGGCGTGCCCAGAGATTGGATGGTGAAAAGTGTGAGGTGCGTCATATTTTACAAAACGCCTGCCTTTTTGTATCCGAGGACAGCGGCCACTGACCGCAGACAGCGCAGTAGGGAAAAAGTCTGCGAAACACATTTTGGTTCATCTGGTGCATTTGGTGTTGGAAAGAGGGGCTGGGAAGAGTGGGGGAGAGTGAACACAATGATTTGGGGATCTTTGTTTTGGTAGAAGAAGAGCATACAGGTGGTGCTGCAGTCTGTGGACACCGCGATAGTCCACGGACAAACTCTTGGTCGGGCAGCTCGATAAACACATTTGGGGTCATTTGGTGACTGAAAGAGGGTTTGGGCACACAGCTTGAGAAACACATTTGGGATATTTGGTGACTGCAAGGGCTTGGTCAGGGTAAGAAAGTGTAATCTAGATGATATGGGGATATTTGCATAGGTGAAAAATAGAGTTGGCCATCTATTTCGATGCCTGCAGATTTCATTTGAATTGGGAAGGTCAGGCCAAGGTCTGGTGCAGTGGTTGTGGCCAGTGGTCCGATTCTTGGGTGCACGGCTGTATTATATTGTGGTGGTTGAGGCCAGTGGGCAGATTCTTGGGTGCAAGGGCGTAATATGCTGTGGTGGTTGTGGCCAGTGCCTAGATTCTTGGGTGCATGGCCGTCTGTAACATGTGTACTGAAATTGAATCCGGCCATTGAAAACAACCATTATAATAATATGTGTATTGTAATTATACATAGTGTGTGGGCAGTGTATAGTATTTGTAATATGGTGACACAATCCAATTTTTTTAAAAAAATGTTTAACTTTTATTTTTGTTGACAGAGGCAAAAGGCATACACACACATCCGAGCAATAACCACAAATTTGTTGGATATACAGGTGAATACAGAGCATATAGGCAAAATTATGGTAACAGCGGTAGAATAATGACATATCACAGAGCACCAAGAAGCCGAACAGCAATAGGGACGTCAGGGGGATTCATCCACAGAGGAAGTGTCATTTAAGCTAATCTAGTAGCTGTTGAATGCAGTCCATATGTTTCGAGGACGAGAGCGTACTGGGAGCTTACCCAGAAACTCCTCCTCACAGTTTCGGGACCAGGTGAGTAAATTTAACCATTTCTGGAATGCGGGGGCCTGGGGCTCTTCCAGCTCGGTAGGACACACTTTTTGGCTATGATACAGCCCACATTTAAGAATGTAATAATGTCTCCCGCTCCCCCAGCCTGCCACACTCCAAACAAAACCCCCAATGGGTCAGGGTCTACCTCAATGTCAGTGATCTCAGACAGTGTCTCTATGACTTTACTCCAGAATGTGGCCAGCTCCGGGCAGCTCCAAAACATATGCAAGGGGTCAGCGCCCTCCGCGCCGCAGCGAGGGCACAGCCGAGGATCGGAGCCAGCAAACCTAGACACTCTACCTGGAGTGTAATACATCCTATTAAGCAGTTTATATTGTATGGTGCGGTAGCGGAAGTTTAGGGACACTTTGCTAGTATGGGAACACATCTTCTCCCACTGTTGGTCAGTAAGTACCAGTTCCAACTCGGAGGTCCAGTCATCACGGGCGCTGGACGGAAATGGAGAGGGCGAGGACAAAAGGAGCTTATATAATGAGGAGACCACCCTGCGGGCGCCACCCGAGGTGGCAATGTAAGCAATCGCAGGAGAGTCCAGAGGTTCGATGGGGAAGATAGGCCATAGATTTCGGAAGGCAGCGCAGAGTCTGTAGAACTGCAGGAGCTCCAGAACAGCCTCCACGTCTGTGGTGTTATAAACTGTCCCTCTGGATAGAAATTGGTTAGGGCGCGGTATCCCAGGGCCTCCCAATGGTGCGCCAGGGCGGTGTCATGCGTGGGTTCCAGCCCGGGAAACCTCCAGACGGGGAGCCATTTGTAGTGCGGACATTGCTTGTCGCAAGTTTTGAATATCTGGCCCCAAGCCTGTACCGTGGTCCAGACCGGATCAATGGGAGAGTCCGGCACATACTGCCGGTTGAGAATCAAGGACATGACATCAGTGCCTGCCGCTGCCAGAACCTCAAGTTTGACGTGGGGACGAGGTGGGGGCCCAGGGTACCAGTAAGATGCGAACTGCGCCTGTGAAGCAGTCCAATATCGCAGCAAGTCTGGGGCTGTGAACCCCCCCCTGTCGTAGGGTAGTGACATATCCAACCACTTTTTACGCACCGTGCCAGAGTGCCACAGGAATTGGGCAAACAATTTATGCAGATTCGTAAAATATTTCCTACCCGGCCAGACAGGAACATTACCAAATATGTACAACAACTTGGGTAGCAGGATCATTTTTACCAGCAAGAGTCTGCCGGCTAGTGATAGTGGAAGGGTACGCCAGCGCATGACTTTGGCCTCGGCTTGCTCGGCTACTGCCTGGTAGTTGTCTGCTAGCAGCGATTCTCTGGTGAGGGACACCTGGACTCCCAAGTACTTAATCCCATTCAGGCACCAACGGAGCGGGTACTCGGTGGTGGGCTGTATCGTGGAGCTAGTGAGGGGGAGGATCTCAGATTTCGTATAATTTATTGTGAACCCCAAGTATGTGTCTATGCGGCTGACGTCACGTAGGATCGGGTCCAGATGAACAGCTGGGTCTCCAATAAAGAGTAGCACATCGTCCGCATACAGCGAGATGATCTCAGGGGAGTCCTTCAACCGCACCCCCCTCCGCGCATGCCGCTCCCTGACATAGTCGGCCATCGGCTCGATTGCCAAGGCGAAGAGGATCGGGGAAAACGGGCAGCCTTGTCGGGTACCTCTAAAGAGAGGGAACAGACCGGACGTCTGAGAGTTAACTCGCACCCTGGCCACCGGGGAAGTGTACAGTAACCTAATGTATGCTGTCATATTGGGCCCTACCCCCATATTTTCCAAGACCAACCAGATGTATTTCCAAGACACCATGTCAAATGCCTTCTGGGCATCCAGTGTAACCGCAACCGCACTCGCCCCTTGGTCAATACGTGCCATGATGTTAAGCAGCCTCCTAATGTTGTGGGATGTTGATCTTCCGGGTACAAAGCCTGATTGATCCTCGTGGACCATGTACGACATGACCGGGAGGAAGCGGTTGGCAATCACTTTGGCGAAGATTTTGGTGTCCAAATTCATCAGTGAGAGGGGCCTATATGATCCACATTCGTTAGTGGGTTTACCGGGTTTGAGCAGGACCGTGATGGTGGCCTCACGCAGCGAAGGGGGAAGAGTGCCCACCCGAAGTGACTTGTTCCAAACCTCAAGCAGTCTGGGAGCCAAGATGGCCACATGCTCCTGGTAAAACTCAGCTGTCAGCCCGTCGGGACCAGGTGCTTTTCCTTTAGGGAATTTAAATATAGCCTCAACTATTTCATCCAGCAGGATGGGGGAATCCAATCGGTCCCTGGTAACGGGCGAGACGATAGTCATGGGGATCTGCTCAAGGAGGTTGCGCATTTGGGACTCACTGTGCTCGGGGGGTTTTGTGTACAGCTCTGAGTAGAAGTCCGTGAAGGCCTCCAGAATATGTTGGTCAGACCACCGTTCCGACCCCAGGCTGTCCTTGATACAAGTTATCTGGGTCTGACCCCACTCACCCCTGGCCAACGTAGCCAGTGTCCTGCCAGGTCTGTCCCCCTCTCCATATCTACGAGCCGCCTTTGGGCGACTGAAGTATTGGACTTCCCTGGTGGCTTGTTCATTGAAAAATTGGAGTTCCTTGCTGATCTGGGATAGAGTCAGGGGGTCGATAGACGTAGGATGAGCGCGCTCAAGTTCGCATAATTTGGCTTCAGAGCGGGCGAGGGCGGCCCTAATGGCCTTGAGGGTTCCCACCTCCCTAGATATGGACATTCCCCTGATGAAGACTTTGAAAGCTTCCCACCGGACCCCTGTAGAGGTAGATTGAGGTGTATTAAGTTCGAAGTAGGACTGGATGTCGGACAATATATCAGCCTTAAATACTATGTCCTGTAAGGCCAAAGACTTGAAACGCCAAGAGTTAATTGTAGGGGCGGGCACGCCCAAATCCATAGAGAGCCGGATCGGTGAGTGGTCCGACAGGGTGCGCGCCAATATTTGAGTTTCCAACACCCTCCCAGCAAGGAACTGGACAGGAAGAACATATCAATTCTGGAGGAGCTGTCATGCACCGAGGAATAATGAGTATATTCCCGCGTCTGCGGGTGCATTACCCGCCAGGGGTCACGAATGTCAAGAGCAATGGTGTGTGCAAGGAGCTTACGCGCCGCATTGGAAAGGAGTCCGGGGGCCGAGCCAGTTCTGTCAAGTGTGGTATCTAAGATAAAGTTCATGTCCCCCCCCCCCAAATGATCTGCACCCCTACATATCCCAACAATATGGAAGCAATCCGGTCAATAAAGTCGGGAGAGTCCACGTTGGGGCCATACGTATTAACCAGTAAATAGTCCTTGTTCGCTATTGCCAGTGTAGAATAATGTACCTTCCCTCTGGATCGATGTAGCTCTTGTGGAGTACAAATTTAAGTGACCTGTGGATCATTGTCAATACCCCTCTGGCGCGGGTCGAATAAGCCATGAAGTACCTATGTGGACCCCATGCAGGTGCGATGCACCTAGCTAGCGAGCCCCCACAGTGTGTTTCTTGCAATAATAATATCTTGCAACCATGTCTGTTGGCGTGGGCTATGATTTTGCGCGCCTTGGTGAAGTTATTTAAGCCCCGGATATTCCAGGACATCACTGTTGTGGACATTACCGGAGACTAAGGTACATCCCACAACCGCCGGAGAAACTTACACAGTGAATGAGGAGAGCTCCCAGGAGGGCGCCCTGGTGTTGTGCGCTTTGCCAACCCGCCCCTGTCATTTACAATATTGTTACCCCAAACCCCAACCATACCACCCCCCTCCCTCACTGCCCACCCACAACTTGCAGTGGAAATCAACCCCCCCGGATGCACGCGCCAACAACTAACCCGACCATAACCAGGAAGTAAGGGTCGGTGGGCGAAATCCAACAGGGATATGCCCTTTCCAGGGCCCAACTGGGGCCAACTAGCAGTAGCATCCAATAAAACATAAACATTGCAATTGCAGTGAGGTGCGCTGTTGCCGTGTGGACGGCCATTTAGACATTGCGTAAGACAGCATAAGCTGTCAAGTAACAGGTTCCTGCGGAATACAGAGTTTTTGTAGGGTCCCAACGCTAGTCTCCAACACCCAAGCCGGGCCACGGCCCGTAAGTATATTAAGGGTACCCAGACCGCATGGTTGATGATAGAAAATTGCCATTGAGCCATGCACATTGACGGATTACCAGTCAGGTGAAGCAGTGACAGACTAAGCTACATCTGGTCAGTCAGCGCCGGCATGATCAGGCGCCGGATTGTGGTGTGGTATGTGAGCCTCGATGAATTTTGTCGCTTCATCCGGGACAGTGAAAAAGTATAGTTTATTATTGTGAGTAATTTTGGGACGTGCCGGGAACAAAATGGCA
Organism: Ambystoma mexicanum; assembly: GCF_040938575.1. NCBI lineage: Eukaryota > Metazoa > Chordata > Amphibia > Caudata > Ambystomatidae > Ambystoma > Ambystoma mexicanum. The sequence goes on from NC_090922.1 coordinate 1,135,455,045, forward strand.
TACGGGACATTGCGCTCTCTAAGCAGTTTCTTAACCCCAAGGAATTGGCGCCGCTCCTGCTGCACCGCAACTTAAAAGTCCGGGAAGATCCTGATGGTGTGGGACTCAAGGCGCAAGTCTCCCTTCTCGCGGGCCAGCCAGAGGATAAGGTTTCTATCCCGATAGTTGAGAATCCTGGTGATGATGGGCCTTGGGATATCCCCCGGCTTGGGCCGCGGAGACAGGGCCCTGTGCGCACGCTCGACAGTAAAGTACGGTGAGAGACTGGGGTTGCCCAGCAGATCCTTGAGTAGAGCTTCGACGGCGTCCTCCATGCGGCCCTTAAGTGCTTTCTCAGGGACCCCGATTATACGCAGGTTGTTCCTACGGGAGCGCGATTCTAGGTCATCACACTTGGCTCTCACACTCTTCATATCGTGCGACAGGGAGGCGACGGTGTTCTGCAGCACATGAATCTCGTCCTTGTTCGTGGATATCCTACTTTCGGCCTCGGTGATTCTGGTGCCTGCCTGGTCCACTCGGTTTTTAAGAGAGGCAACATTGGCATGGAACGAAGCGAAGTTCTTGGCCATGGATTCCATAAGTGTGGTCAGATCGGGGGTTCTCGCCTCAGAGGGGGTGTCACTTTCCGGGTCCTCCTGCAAGGACGATGCGTGTCCCATCTCCTCTCTCGGGACGGATTTGGCAAATTTGTCCATGGTTCCTCTCCCAGAGACCCCCTTGGTTTTATTAGGCATTGTAGATAGAGACACAGAGATGGCAGATGGCCGCTGGGGCAGACGACGGAGTGGAGGGACCAGTCGTGGGATCCAAACAGTGGAAAGCCACAGGAGAGTAGGAAGCCAAGGCCGTGTAGAAGTCGACAGGAAGGGCAACCAGCCCTAGCGAGCGAGCGGCTCCCTGATAATGAAGCCGGGCAGTTGTTTCCCCCTCCAATCATGTCAGAGAATACTGAGTAGATGCCGCTCGCCAGGTGGGAATGTGTAGGCTCGGTACCCCACCGGGCCCGAGACACGGCGGCCACCAGTAACTCGCGTAAGGCGCGTTCCGGGCCCCCAATATGGGAAGCAGTGCAGCAGGCCACTGCCAGAGATCCAGGCCCTCCGAGAATGCAGGCCGCACAGATGACACGCAGGGCAGAGTGAGAGGGCCAGGATTCACAGGAGCAGGCAGACAAGTAGATGGGGGTCCGCCCGGTGCACCCCCCTCGCTCCTCACCTCCTTAGTCCAGTAATGTGAGCCTCACAAGCTCAGGGTAACCAGGCTCCCGCCAGCTGCCTAGACGAGATGAGCGCTCGGCGCTGTATGCAAAGGGAGAAGTGGCAGGCGGGGTCCCAGTCCGGTCGCTAAGCCGGCGCCGACTGTGGAGGAGGAGGCGAGTGCACGTGGGTCCGGCAGCGGACCTCCGCCCGATGGTGTCCTTAGGGGGGCCGGCGCGCCAACGGCTGATGAAGGAGGGCAGGGAGCGGGAGCCAGGCGCCCGCCAAGGCCCGGCGCACCAACCGCCAGCAGGCCCAGAGGTCCCGTGCGCAGGCTTCCCAGGGCCGATTCGGGTTGGGATTGCAGCAAGATTGCCAGAAGAGAAGGGGCAGCAGCTCCACCAAAGATAAGGCAGTGCAGGCAAAAGGAACCGCAGTTGATGACGGATTTCAGCCGGAGCCACACGGAACTCAAGAGCTAGGCAGCCATCTTGGGCTGCTCCACAGCGCCACCCCTGACACAATCCAATTGAAGTGTAAATGGTACTTAAGATTGCTCTACTATTGAGAGACAGGTTGAGTTTGTTGGACATGGTAATGCAGGAAAAATCTGTGCTTCTTTTTCTGTGATAAAAACACAGCATAATATGTAAGGTGTGAGGGAGGAAGGGTCTCCCAGGCCCCCTTCATTCCCATGTGAACATACGTGATATGCTCATTCCGCGGGACAACGCGCCTCTGGCCAAGGTGTGTGGTACCCATTGAATGACCCATAACTGTAGGGCACAAGGCTCCATTTTGTTTAGTTACTGACTCCATTTTTATATTAGACCACACTTAAAACATTATAAGCCAGCCTGCATCTCTCCCCTTCAATGTTCATGCACAGTTAGCAAGCCACCCCCCACCTGCTCCCCTCCACCTTCTCTGCGGCTGTCCTGTTCTATCTCTCACCTTCCCTTTAACATCACTGCCCTGTGAATGACCGGGCTGGAGCCTGGTCCTGGAAAAAAACATTTGTCTCCACAAACCTGCCTTACACCCACAGACCCCATTCAAAGAAATATAGACCACAGGCCCCCTCACCCCAAAGCCTTTTGATGTAACAGTTGTATGTAAAAAAAAAAAAGCCTCTCGCCTGTGTACTACCCCAGCTCACCCCACAGCACTAATCCCATGTGTGGCAATATATTCTTCCTGTACTAACAAACAATAAACCATTCTCTCATGGGATCTAAAGGATACTTGATGAATGTGTCAATGAAATATTGTGAATAGATAGGCACCTGGACCCATGTATTCTCACTTTTATTGTCCAGGTCAAACGTCTAGTAATATCATTCTTATATGTCAAAACGTATAAATAATGTTGAAGGTATGTGTGACCATAAGGGCAAATGTCAGATAGTCTACCTCATCACAACTTGGACTTCGCCTGACCTTGCACCCCTCCCAGATGAGCCAAGCTGACCCGCATACTCCATGAAGTAACCAGTTCAACTCCAGCCAATCCGGGAGCACCACCCCTAAAGCTTGGATACAGTCCTGTCCCCTTTGTCCAATGATTGCAATTCTATGTATCCCCTATAGCACACATCATAGATTACTTGTTTTTGTGATATAATGTGTATTTTTCTGATGTTTGGGCAGAGCACTCTCGGAGTAAGCAGAGACCTTTGTGTGCCCCATTTTACTTTATGTAAATAAGTATTTTACTTCACCTGCACTTGGTCCTGGTCTCATTCCCTACTGGGGTGTGCCCATTAGTGTCTCTTATTTGGTTATATGATTACATTTGTGGGGAATGCCAGCTTTCAAAGGTAGAATAGTTTACAATGTCTCATGGCACACAATCTCACATATTAATGTACTTTTTAGACCCTCATAATCAGTATATTCTAATTTCTATGTTTGAAAAAGAATTACTGTGCGTTTTTCACAGTTGCTGTTTTTGTTTGCATAATCATTCTGTCATTGAGAAAAAAATCCATACAGGATATTAAAAAAAACGTGACTACATTTATTTGATGTTACTTGTCACGGTATGTTTGTTTGAAGTGTGCAGTACTTAAGGGAATGTTAAAGTGAGCAAATAAGTTTATTTGTTGTAACAAGCAGTGTTGCATCAGGAACAATCGTAATGGTGTGTTTGCAATAGAGTATAACAAAGGGTATTATTGAAGTAGTTAGAGACCTGCTGTGTATTGATACTGTTTTCTATTTCAAGAGCAGCATTGCAGTTCTATAGATGTAGTTAGATACCAGTTGCCGTATTCGAACTGTTGATAGCTTTATATTTCTGAAATGCTTTGAAGCAGTTTGATTCCTGTTGGTCTATTCTTACTATTTTGCTATTCAAAAGTAGCATTGCAGTAATATGGCTGCAGTTAGATACCGGTTGGCTTATTGTAACTGTTGATAGTTTTACAGTTCTGAAGGGTATGTTTTGAAGCAGTCAGATTCCTGTTGGTGTATTCTAACTATTTTACTATTGTAAAGTAACTTTGCAGTATTATGGGTGCAATTAGATACCAGTCGTTGTATTCTAACTGATAATAATTCTTCCCCCAGAAGCTCATGGTATCCCAAGCTCTGGTTCTCTTTAGCTCGGACTATTGTAACAGCCTCTTTCTAAATCTACCTGCCTCTACTCTCCGCCCTCTGCAACTAATCCAGAACAGGACTGCGAGACTTGTCCTTGGCCTCAAGCTCTGGGATTATATCTCTCCAGCTCTGAAATCTCTCCATTGGCTCCTAGTGGCTGCAAGGATTACATTCAAAACCCTCTGCATTGTCCACAAGGCATTCTGGGGCCTGGGTCCAAAATACCTTCAGCTATCCCTCCGCAAATACCTCCCCTTTCGAACTCTTCGCTCCTCTACCTCCAACTCCCTCAGGGTCAGTCGTTTTTCAAAGAAACAAGCTGGGGGTAGATCTCTGCTTCGGCTGGTGCCTCCGTCTGGAACAGCCTCCCTGCCACTCTAACACTTGAGGAGAACCATTTCTGGTTCCGGAAGCACCTCAAGACTTTCCTCTTTTCCTCTGCCTTCGCTCCCCCTCTCTCCTGCTGATCTGTTCTCTCTTGGCACCGTGCACCTGACCACCCTGTGTCCTCTGGGTCCAGGTACCTGCTCACCCTGCCACCCTCCCGCACTGTCTCCGGGCCACCCCTTGCACTGGGGTCTGTATCTGTACCCATACAGCCCCTCCCTTTTTCTTCCTGCACTTATCAGACCTACCATGTCTGCTGCCTTAAAACTAGCACTTTTAAATTGCTGGCTGCACTACCACTGTTTGTTGCATTTTTTATTTATTTATTGTTATTTATCTGTTTCTCCTCCGCTTCACACTTTCCACTTCTACCCCCTTGCATGCACTTTTCCCATTCCCCTCTCCCATGCACTTGCGCGTTCTCAATGTCACTGGGCATAGTAAGATCGCTGTTTTGTTCTCCCCTGCTCCCCTTCCTTGCCTTGTTGCGGTCTGAAACACTTGTGTAGGAGCGCAATAGAAATAAAATATCAACATCAATATCAATATTAGGTCAGTGACTTTACTTTGTAGATCCTCATAATCAGTATATTCTAAGTGCTATGTTTAAAACAACATTACTGTGTGTTGTGCACAGTTGTTTTTTTCTGTTTGCATAATGATTGGGAAACACATCTATACAGCATTAACAAAAACGTACTACATTTATATCTGTTGGCCTATTGAAACTGTTTTCCATTTCAAAAACAGCATTGCAGTACTATGGATGTAGTTAGATACCAGTTGGCATATTCCAACTGTAGATAGTTTTATAGTTCTGAAGGATATTTTTTTGAAGCAGTTCAATACCTGTTGGTGTATTCTAACTATTTTGCTATTCTAAAGTAACATTTCAGTATTATGGATGCAGTTAGATACCAGTTGGAGTATTCGAACTGTTGATACTTTTATAGTTCTTAAGTGTATTTTTTGAAGCAGCAAGATTCCTGTTGGTGTATTCTAACTATTTTGCTATTCAAAAGAAGCATTGCAGTAATATGGTTGCAGTTAGATACCGGTTGGCGTATTGTAACTTTTGATAGTTTTACAGTTCTGAAGGGTATGTTTTGAAGCAGTTAGATTCCTGTTGCTGTATTCTAACCATTTTACTATTGAAAAGTAACTTTGCAGTATTATGGGTGCAGTTAGATAGCAGTTGGTGTATTCTAACTGATGATAGTTCTATAGGTTATTGACTGAACTTTGAAGATTCTCATAATCAGTATATTCTAAGTGCTATGTTTAAAACAACATTACTGTGTGTTGTGCACAGTTGTTTTTTTCTGTCAGCATAATGATAGGGAAACAAATCTATACAGCATTAACAAAAACGTACTACATTTATATCTGTTGGCATATTGAAACTGTTTTCCATTTCAAAAACAGCATTGCAGTACTATGGATGTAATTAGAAACCAGTTGGCGTATTATAACTGTGTATAGTTTATAGTTCTGAAGGGTATTCTTTTGAATCAGTTTGATACCTTTTGGTGTATTCTAACTATTTTGATATTCAAAATTAGCATTGGAGTATAACTTTCTTAGTATGTTTGTTTGAAGCATGCAGTATTTAAGGGAATGTCTAAAGTGCACTAACTGTTGATAGTTTCACAGGTCAGTGCCTACATTTAGGTTTATGGAATATTAAGTAGGTATTTGTTAGATGTGCTGGTAATCTCTGTTTTAGAGTTATGCATTGCATTCAAACCAACCACATATTTTTTTGATATATGCAGTATAGTGACATGCAGTGGTTGTGGCACCAGTGTGGTAGATTATGCATACTGTTGTGAAGGTTTTCTTGCCAAGAGATATTTGCCCCTGTGTGAAGCTCATAAGCTTACAGTTGTTTTTGGTACCATCTGTGTTGTACCTTAAAAGCATTAGTATTCCATACTGGCTATGTGAGTTTATGTGTTAGGTGGAATGATTGTCTGAGTTGCAAACAGTGCATAATATGGCATGATTTGCATTTTGCACCAGCTGATGAAATGGAATGGATTTAAAATTTGGTATAGATACATACACAAATCTTTCATTAGGGATGTGCTCTTGTGCATCATGGTTGCAGAGAGTGCATGTATGTTTCCACGTGTATGAAATCTGGAAGATTTCATTTTTAGGTATGTTTTTGGTTTCCAGTCTTGCAGTAAATACATTAGAAATTCGTGTGGATCTTCCCGTGTGTTTATGGTGAATTTTATGATTCCTGCAGAGTAGTCTAATTCTTGTCTTATTCCTGAGACACTGTAAGTGTTGTCAGGATTATTTGTGGTATTTCTATGAAGGATCAAACATTTGTAAGCACATCTGGTCTGAGCCGTGCAAGTAAATGTTTTGAACAATTGGTGGCAATTGGAACAGAGGATTGATCGCTAGATTTGCATAACAATTTACATCAGTTGTGCTGGAAAATGTAAATGGACATGAGAGCTCTGTCTATGTGTCATTTGCTGGACCTCCACTTGTTTTTTTAGAAGAAATAATTTTTTTATATGGTTGAGTCTACTATTTAAGATAGATTGTGCATTTGCTGAAGATTTCAATTAAGAACGTTTTTCCAGAACCAGCTTCACCACTTACATTGAGAAGTAGAGGTTTATAATTTTGACAGCTACATGTTTTACTTTCATGCTTCAAACCATGTTCAATTTCTTTAGTCACTTCTAGGAAAATGTAAGTTTCTCATCATTTAGCTGCTATGTCAGCACTGCCAAGTCTACTTCTGTTTGCTCATATTGCTACATGGTGTTCTCTACTTCAGTCATGGCTAATTCTGCTTCATTTACTATGAGTGGCTATCCAAATGGTTCTTCGATTCCTGTAACAGAGGATTGACTGCCCTCCGAGGTGTCTTCATTTAGTTGTGCTTGTACTTCTTCTTCTTCTTGGCGTTCATTGTTCAACATGTTTTTGTATTGCTTGAAATTGACATTTATTATACTGCTTTCATTTGCATTGAATGCAGTTTCAAATGAGTCGTGGTTGCCAAAAGAATCCTCTTCTTTTCCCCAACCCTGGCTGGTGATGGCCTTCATCCCCCATTGCAGGTCCAAGAACGGGGGGATAACAGTCTGGAGCCCTCGTTATCCATCCTTGCTTCGCTTGGGTCGATAACTTGCAATGGCGGGCCATCATCCCTGTACCAGTCCCTAGAACAAGGGATAAACACCACATTATTCCCATTAGCATAACACAAAATGCTAATAGAAATGTTGTAAAGTCTAGTTGAGTCTATGTACTTAACTGAGAAATGTAAAGTACATGGAGACAGCCTACTACATGCTAAGAAAGCAACAGCGTTTCTGAAAACATTGCAGTGGTTGTAATGGGTGTGGCGGCGCATGGAGGTGGTCCCATAGGAGTACTGTCCAGGTAGTCCACGACTGAGTACATTGTCGCACTCAGTGCATTTCACTTTGGTAGCTTTAGCCTTTGGTACATTCCCAACAGTGGTAAAGAACTGCCACCCACATGATTATCTCTTGGTGTTAGATGTAGGTACTTCCTCTACCTCATCTTCTTGGTCCTCTTGATTGTCTTTGGAAGTACTGTGCTTTGTTGTGTAGGTCCTCCAGCTGGTGGTCGTGGTGGTGGTGGCTCTTGAGGGGGATGGATGGCAATAGCAGATGCCATTTCTAAGATAATAGCAGTTTTGCTAATATTCTTCCAAGCATGTGCTCTGTACTAGAGTGTTAATGGATAATGAGTAAGAATAGGTGTAGGAGAAGTGCAAGGGGAAACTGTTGAGCTTGAAAGTTCCTAGATCAGGAGAAAGTGCAGGACTGAACTGTCCGCGAAGCACAGACCTGATCACGAAGTGCAGACACGTTTGCAAACATGTCATCATGCTGTGCGCGAGCATGCGGTCATAAGACGCTGTTCGGAAGGTCCACGATGCTGTCAGGCAGTGGAAAAAGTTGTAAAAAGGGAATAGAAGTGTGTAGAAGTGTTAAAAATGATGTTAGGAGGTGGGAAAGGGCAGGGGTTTAAGGTCAAACTTTGTACATTGGACATAAATGTTGCTATATTGGGGTAAGTATGGTATTAGTAATGCACTGGTAAAAACCCATGAAATTCACTGAAAACACTTTGGTAAAGGGACGTAATGGTTAAGTTGCAGCAATAAAAACCTATGAAATTCACTGAAAAATCTTTGTAAAAGGGACGTTATGGTTAAGTTGCACTAATAAAAACCAATGAAAACACTTTGTTAAAGGGACGTTATGGTTATAAGTAAAAACAAAAACGCTTAGATATTTGCTAGTTATGGTAAGCTAAGCAACCATAACTCCTGTCCCCACAGGGCACTGCTTAGACTAACACCCATGAAATCAAAGATGACATCACAAATGTCATTGATGATATCACTGATGACATCAGATATTAAATTAATTTTGATGAAAAGTCCCTCCAAGGGGTTGTGTTTATAATGTTGGTAACAAGATGTCAGGGGTGATCGGGAGACCTGTCATGAACTACTTAATCTATTAAAGAATGTACTCATATAAACAAAACATTATATTGTAGTGTTGGTGTTGATACAGGAACGCATGCATCCATAAAGTTAGGCAATGGCTAGAGAATGTTCCATAGAAGTACAATATTTATAATCTTGTAATTTTGAATAGTAAAATAATGAATGCTACCTTATCAGAGTTATGAGTAATGTTAAACAGGTATTAACTAGCTAACAATTCAAGACTTAATTCACGCATATGCTAGTACAAATTAAACATATGAAGACCCACAATGCATGCAAATCAGAGGCACTTACAAGGGCACTGAAGTAAGGAAGAAACAAACAGCATCACCAGAACATGTTACTGACATTAAAGTGTATCTTTATGCATAGAAATAGTGTGTTTGAGGCCTGCTTATTGCCCCATGTATGTGCACCATGAGCTGAGACCAAACTCCAGGAAAAGTACTTTAAGATCATATGACAAAGTTAACGTCTAGATATATAGCACCTTTTGAATTTTAATATTCTGACTGTCATTGACCAAAACCACCTTGCCTAGATATGTCAGTGAACAAAACAAGTGGTCCAGATATGTGATGTCATCAATGACATTTGTGATGACATCTTTGATGTCCTGGGTGTTAGTCTTAGCAGTGCACAGTGGTGGTGCGAATTATGGTTGCTTAGTTTACCATAACTTGTGAATTTCTGAGGTTTTTCGGTTTTACTTTTAACCATAACGCCCCACAGTGGGCATGGCCAAAAGTCATCGCTTATTGCATTTTAGAATTTTAAAATATGTGGGTTGACATGGCCATAAAATGTACAAACTGCTCAAGGTCAAAGGCCATGACTAGTGTTGTATTCATATGTTAGAATGTATAGAGGCACAGCCAAAGATTGTGGCCAGTTGCCAATATAGAGCTAATGTCCATGGCTAGTGCCTAATCTAGTTGAAAGCTGTATCCACTGGTAAAGGCTAGAATCTATGATTGGTAGCCTGTTAGATCACATGGATGAAGGTTCTGACCACTGTCCATAGCTGACGGCCATGACTAGAACCCATTCATGTGTTAATATATATTTGGCCATACACACTGACCATGGCTGAAGGCCATGCTTAATGCCAGTTACTGTTGTAATGTAATTAGTGATGTCATCAGTGATGTGATCTGTGATGTCATCATTGTGGTCATAGCGCCTCATTCCAAGTAGGGCGGTATGGGATACCGGGCACCGGTAAGGAGACCGGTGCCGGTAATCCCTTATTGCCCTACTACAAGGTCCCTTAGCGGGTCCCTCCTTTAATGCCTGGTCTGACCAGGCGTTATGGACGGGACCCGTTAAGGGACTTCAGAGCTAATAACGGTTCTGCAATTTGCGTCACTGTTATTAGCGCCTTCCCCATTCCCATTGAGACCTATGGGGGCTCCAATGGGAATGGGGAATGGCTTTTTCAATGGGGATTTACTGGTCCCGCAAAGGTCGGACTACACCGGTAAGTCCCCATTGAACCATACCAGTACCGGTACCAATATTGGAGGCAGTCATGGCGCAAATAGCGCCATGACTACCTCCAATCTCGGAATGAGGCCCATAGTCTGCGCAATAGGGGGTGTGACAAGTGAATGTGGCTTTAGCTGAATTTCCAGGGTTTTGTTGCATTAAGTTCTAACCTTAATATCCTTGCAACTAAAGTGTATTCCTTGAATATATATAGTTATTGAACCTTGATTGGGCATTACTTTATTTTGGACTGTTATACTTCACTGTTTAGGTTGCTATTGAATCACATTTCTGTATTTGAAATCACAAAGATGATCATTTTATTGTTGTGGGGACCTCAGGTTCTGCTTAAGTACCTAATGCATGACAACATTATTATATGCAGTGAATTAGAAGAGGAACTGGTGAGGTTGGTCATTGGTATGCTGCATTTTTTACAGTTTAATTTCAACCTCATTCAAGAATTCGGAAGACACCATTAGTCCATTAGGCCTGTTGCGGTTGGGGTGGGGAGACGGTCACTAGTTTGTATTTCTCGTGTGAGTGCTTTTGATGTTTTAATTATTTTGTATGTTATTGTTATTAATATTTTTATTATAACCATTAGGCTATTAAGCCTGTTGTGGTTGGGGTTGGGAGACAATCAATAGTTTGTATTTCTCGTGTGAGTGAGTGCTTTTGATGCTATTGTTATTTTGCCTGAAAACAACAGACAACCTCAAATAATTCCTGTTAAACACATTTCAACAACTTTAGTGTAATGTTTTGGCAGCTGAGAAATCTAAATCAGAAATACAGATCTGTGTAAAAAATCTGCTCGAAGCTTGGTACAACTTAATGCAGAGTCTACTTAGTCGTACAAAAACCCACCTCTAGAGTTATTGCTCTAACTCTAGAGCTATCGCTCTCCATAAGCAGTCATGTATCCTCACCCTTCACTCTTTCGCCCATAAAACCCCGCCCCAGTCATTCCCACTGAGATCATCAGACACAGATACTTCCTCTCAAGCTTGACTCTGCTTTGCATAGAATCTCCCAAAATAACCATTGAGCAAATGCTAACTGAAAGCTTGACCTCTCCAAAAATATAAGTTTTCCTTGGCACTTGCCTGTGCTCAGTGCAGAAGCCGTCAACCCTTTCCATTGTGAAAATGCTACTTCAGAGATTCAGCTCCCCTGAAACAGCTGTTTCCAAGCAAGATGGCCTATGCGCCCTCTGGAACCCCACCACCAACCATTCGATTGTCTAACGGGCCATGCAAGAGTCTAACAACTGCACGTGTCTGGGTTTGTCCTTAATGCAATGTACCTACTTGTTCTTTCACCTGTCTTACGTTGTATCTCTTTCCTTCTCCCCCAGCACTACCCGCCCTCCCCTTCACCCCTACCATGTGCTGCACGTGCATGTTCTAAATCGTCTCATTCCGTTTGTTTCCTCCCTTCTACCCCCTTCCTACACGTCCCTTCCCATCCCTCCATCTGTCCTCATGCTTTAGCACTTGCACGTTCCTAATGCTTCAAGAATTTTTGAGAACATTTTGTTTTTATTTTATGCATTCTTCCTCATCCCTTTCCCTCCCCATGTCTTGATGCACCGTGAAACACATTGTTTGCTGTATAGTACGCATAAAAAAATAACCAATAAGATAAGAAATAAAAAATAGTATTTAACTATGGCAAACACAGCCGTAAATCAGTTTGGAAATTAACATGGAAAAACGTAAATTCAATTAAACTAGCTTAACCCCACATATAGGGCCTGATTCATGGAACGTTTTCCTATGGGATTGTGCCATTATAAAACACTTCCATGAATCAGGCCCATAATCTCTCTCTCTCTCTTCCTCTCTCTCTCTCTCTCTCTCATTCTCTCTCTCTCTCTCCCTCTCCCTCTCTCTCTCTTTTTCTTTCCCTCTCTCTAGCTCTGTCTTTTTCTCTTTATGCTCTATTTCTCACGCTTTCCCTTTTAATGTTTCTGTCACTCTGAGAGCAGGAGCCATGTTGTTAGGTGCTTGCTTGGTGACAGAGGCAAATAGAAGAATAACCACGCAATCAAAAAGTGAAGCAGAGGGCTACCGTGTATCTTTTGTTGCTTTGCTTTGCAAACGAAACTATTAAAGAATAGGAAGTATTTTTTCAATGTAAAGGTGTTCTTTTAAATAAATAACAATCTGCATTTCCAATGATCAGTTCCAGTATTTGTAGAAATCCTATTAAACAAGATACAATTATCTTATTAAGCAAAGCGTATTATTGTAATTCAGAAACAGATATACATGATTTTCTGATAAAAGTTTATCATTCCAATGTAGACAGTTTGGTGCACTCCTCTTGCACTCTTTCGAAATACCCTTGTGACAAAGGCAAGGGCACAAATATCACCAATAACAGTTCTTGAATCCTTTTGCATTTAAGCACAAAGCATATTGGAAAAATAAGTGTAAACACATTCTGTTTTTTGACAAATATGTCTGTGATAAAAGGGTTGTATGATTTCAGTACATACATAATGCACACAGGCCTTTGTGCTCATTTCATTTTTCACAACACACACCCTAATATTTTACATGTTTGTAATGGGAACCATATATTTGATTTGATTTCACATATTTATATTGCACACTAAATGGACTAAGCCACATTTAAGCACAGGTTATTTTATGTTCCACCTTCTGATCTAAGTTTCCTAAAAGCCAGAAGAGATGTCAACTTGTGCAGCGATAGTGGGAGTGAGTTCTATAATCACGGCCAATAGAAAGAAAGAAATGCCTGTCCCCTCTGGACTCAAAATGGGTGGAAGGGATATTCAAGAGTCACTTATCGACCGAGTGGAGGACACAAGTCAGCCGATAATGATACACTTTATTAACCAAATAAGGGGGCACAGAACAGTGTATGCACTTGAACACCAGGCAGAGGATTTTAAAATATATTCTCTGCCTGACAAGTAGCCAATGGAGGGCTAGTCAGGCTGCTGAGACTGAGGACATTTTAGGAAGTTTATCAATAAGTGTTAAGGCTGCGTTTTAGGCATTTTGTAACCTGTGAATTTGTTTTGCAGGAAGACTGACTAACAAGCCGTTTGCATAATCCAGTCTGGAATTCACCAGAGAGCCTACCCGAACAGCATTAACTGATGATGGAATATAAGAAATGGTGTTCTGGAGCAAAGGAAGATATTAATGACAGATTGTACAATTGATCTGACCTGATGTTTGCAACCCAAGTACCACTGCCAAATGCATCCTAAATTCTTGATCTTAACTGCAAAGGTCATAGGGAGACCATATAGACATGGGTCCTTATTCAATGTAGAATCCCCAAAAAGGTGTTTATGTGAAAACAAGATAAGCTTTGTCTTGTTTGGATTGAGTTGGAGCTTATTAGTAGTCATCCACTGACCAACTTCAGCACCACATTGTACCATGTTATGCAGTGACACTAGCGACTGGCTGGCCTTCATATTTATTTGGGTGTCATCTGCATATGAACATAGCAGAGATTGTATTTCATAAAAAATTGACATAAGAGGTTGCATATACACATTAAATTAAAATGGGGCTAGGGAAGAACCTTAAGGAACTCCACAGCATACTGGGATATAAGTAGAGATATAGCTCCCCATTTTAACACATTGGAAGCGGCTATCCAGTAACAACGGAAACCATTGTGGGGTATTTTAGAGACACCAGCAAGCTCTGACAATCAACCAACCATAGTATCTGGATCTACAGTATCACATGCTGCTTATAAGTCTAACATGATCAGCAGCGTCAATATATACTCAGAGGTCAGACTAGAGGTTTCAATGGCAGGACAACAATCTGTCTTGATTCGTTTTCCCAGTGAATTTAAGAAGAGAAGGGCTTGGACCTCAGTTAAAATAGAGAGCCATTCTTAGAGAATTGCACATGTGTAGGATAGATATTGTTAATATCTTGTCCTATTTAAAACAGTCAGTAAAATCCTTTCATGTAATTCCAGCAACCCCTTACTCTCTCTATAATCAGCACGCAATATGATATGCTACAGCATACAATACAATACAAAACAGTAAACAAGCTTCAACAATTTAAAACGTTTTTTTTTTAATAATAATAATAATAATTTATTGTGACTTAGTTTACAATGAAACTGTACACATAAAATATACCTTAAGTAAGAACAAAATTATAATGAGAAAAACATCAATAATTAACAAAAACATTGCATAAGAAATTACCAAGAAAGACAATACATTAAATTCTCTAAATATACATTTCCTAAAAAACATATAAAACAGCTTCATTTTAGATTTACAATAGTTCTGGAACCAGATTTTACCACATCCTACCGCATATTCTCCAATAAGAGTTTCAGATGGAATATCAATCTAATTTCAGTATTGTTACAATTCCTATATAAATAGGGGCCTGTATTGGCCAACAGCCCCTCATGGATTTCAACGATGGCTATACATCAACTCCTCTTTATATCCTCCTATATGGTTATATTAAGTCTTATTTCCACCTTCAGCCAAACATTGTACAGTGCCATCAGGAGCCTTATACTGTTGGAGTTAATACAGTGATGCCAAAATAGCTCCTCTTTAATGTAACCTTGGTTATGCACAAGCTGACCCAAGCCAAGGTTTATGGTACTTGACATTTTGTGACATTCAGTCAATACATGTCTGGCTGTTTCTAGCTGATTCACTCCTTTACATAACTGGCAAAGCCGTAATTCTGGGGGGATCATGTCTCTTCTGCCTGTTATCATTAAAGTAGGTAGTTGTTCTAGCCTTAGAAGTAATATGAAACGTCTAAGTCTCCTATCCGGGCATAAATTGAGATAGCTCTGCAGATTTTTGTAGTTATACAGTCTATACTGGACAAACTGATAGCTTTTCAGCTTCTGGAGATGAGCGTAATTCTCCAGCCAATCCCAGAGCTCTATGCGGTTGACCAGAGCCCTTTGCATTTCTACAGTTACACTGCCCTCCCTAATTTGCCACCCAATGGTTATCAGGAATTTAGACATTTGCTCCTTCAAGGGGCACGAGGATTTATCCTTCGAAATCTCTAGGTAGACCGTTTTGAGTAGCCCATTCTTAGTCTCATCCCTCATTCTCAGGTAGAGTAGGGCTCGCTTTTTTAGTACTATCGCTTTCAATGAGGTCAGCCCCATTTCCAGTCTTAATATTGCCATTGGGATTCCCGGTGGTAGGCCCAGGATAGCGCGCCAAAATTTCCCCTCAATCACCTGCAGCCATTTCAGGTCAGAGTTGAGGAGGGCTTCTAGACCATAGGTGATCATAGGGGATAATTCCTGCACGTACAGTTGTCTCGTGCCCCAGATGGTAATTCCCCCCTGATTTAGTGTGAATCTATGGAACAGTGCAGTCAGTGGGGTTGCCTTTACCTTGCGGACTGCTTGCAGAGTCCATAGTCGCCGATACTCTCAAATTCTATACCTAGATAGCGGTAATGAGGAGAATAGGCAATGGTATCTGAATCAACTCTGAGCTGTACACGAGTGGTGTTCTTGTTGGTAAATCTCATTGCCTTAGTTTTTTCCAGATTAATTTTGAGGCCGTTCCTCTCAGCGTATTCCCACAGAGCGATGGCCGACCTTCGAAGCCCACCAACAGTGTGGTCCAGTATAACCAGGTCGTCCGCATAGGCCAGGACAGGACAGATGGAGTCTCCTATTTTCGGTGGGCAATTTGTCGCAGCCCTAATGGCCTCCGGGATGTCATGTACGTACATATTATAGATCAGCGGGGCCGTGACACAACCTTGTTTGACCCCCTATTTTGGAGCACACTTCTAGTAGTGTGTCCTTCCTGATCTAATTTTACTTTAGCAGATGTGTTCTGATGGAGTAGTCTGAGATAATAGGTCAGGCCCTCCGGGTAACCCATTGCTTTTAACTTCCGCCAGAGGGCCTCTCTTGGAATAGAGTCAAATGCCGCCGAAAAGTCTATATAGAGGGCATATAGTGGTGGTTGCCCTCCTGATCTGGCTCGTGTTCTCAGAAGGTCCAGCATCATGATGTTGTGTGCCGTAGAATACCCTTGCCTAAAGCCACTCTGGAATTTGCAGAGTATATCAGATTGCTCTACCCAGAGCTGCAGCTCCTTTAGAAGGAGAGAGGCAAATATTTTGCCCGTGACATCCAGCATTGAGAGCAGTCTATAATTGCTAGGATCCGCTTGATTACCCTTCTTGAAGACTGGTATGAGCACCGCTGTTTGCCAGGATCGGGGTATTCTCCCTTCTTTTAAGATCTTTTTAAACATTATAGCTAACAGGGATGCCCAGAATTCAGGATACGCCTTCATCACAATATTTGCTAGGCCATTTGGGCCCGGGGCTCGGGAGGATTTTAATTCTGAGATTGTATTCAGCACCATTTGATATGTCACATTAAATGGAGGGTTTGACGGCCTATTGATCAATGTATGGGGTTCCTCTGTGTCTGCCTTGGAATTCCTATTTTCGAGGAAAGCTATCCATGTTTCAGCATTAATAGGGTTAGCTAATTTGCCTTGTACAGTACCTCGCGCATCACCCAACAGAGCCCAGATATTACGCGTTTTGCCTGTACAGACCGTGTTTACTAATCTTTGCCAGGCCATGATTTTGTCTAATTTCCGTTTGGCCTTGATCATGGCTCTATATTTGTTTTTGATGCTCCTAACTTTAATAAAATATAGGTCTGAAGGATAAGCTTGTCACTTGGCCAGCCGGAGTTCCGCTCTACGCTCTCCCTTCAGGTTTCTCATAGCTATGTCAAAGGGTGGCTTTTCCCTACCGCAGCTAATCATAGACCCCACACGAGAGACCGCATGTTTCTCAGCAAAGGTGCAGATCCAGTATTCAATGGCGTTGCTCGACATCTCCTGGAAGTTCGATAACAAATTTAGATCAATGTTAGCCAAAGCTGCCACAGCAAGAGCGACATTTTTATCTGACCAGCTGATCCTAGTGCCAGCTTTATTTGGCACAATGTTACCCATGTTAATACTAGGAGGGGCCTTTGTCCCGATATTCAATTTGCATATGAGTGTAGCATGATCACTCCACTCATTAGGGGTTATTTGCATATCCTCCACTATCTCATACAGACTAGGGGAAACAAAAATGTAGTCTTTGGTACTTCTTGAAATGCCATTGGACCAGGTATAATTACCTGGAGAGTCGCTCACAGTTTTACCATTAAGCATTTCAATGTCCCATAGGTCAAACAAATGTTTCCATCCTTGGCCTTCGGGATCATATTTTTTGGTATGTTGCATATAATTTTTAGCTTTTAACTTAGGGTTATAGGACTTCCCTATGTTACCGCTCATGTGGCAGTTGAAGTCTCCAACCACTATTACCCCAGTGTTCCCAAGTTTTAGCAGCCAGGTAGCCAATAGATTATGTAAGGCCTCCTGGAGTTGTTCTCTTATTAGTGCACCCGGGGGGTTATATAGACTAACTAGTAGAAAGTGATCCATTCCTGTCTGGTTATTATAGTCGACCTCAACTGCCATCAAATTACTGGGACAATCAGTTTTCACTAATTTAGAACCAAACATGTCAGCCACCCCTATGATAAGTCCGCCATAGGGTCTTCCCTTTGTACCTTTATTAGCTGCCATTTGATAAATGACAAAGCCATCCAAAATCAATGGCTCCATTGCCCAGGTTTCTTGAAGGCAAAAACAACTATGTTTATCTAAAATCTTAATAGAGCCCTCAGTTGACAACAAATGAGCAAAACCCCTACAGTTCCAGGACAGGATAGATATATCTCATTGCTTTAGCAGCACTTCAGGTAGTGAATCCGCAAGCCATTTTAATGCTTGTTGTATGTCTGAAATGTCCACATTTTTTCCTTCAGAGAAATTGGGGCGGGGGTTGGTTTCAGCTGTCAGGCCTGTTTTAGCGGGCAGTTGTCTTAGGACTGGTTCATTGAGATCGGCATCAACCTCCACATCAACCGCTTTCAATTCGGTCTTATAGTTCCTTAGCAATGTCGCGGTAGATAGGAACTTACAATGCAATGCTGAGACCTGAGGATTAGGGCCTTTTGGTGGTTCCACGAATTGGAAATCGTCTGACTTGAGGACCCTCAGTTGTGGCACATAGCTCAGTCTAATTAACAATTCTGAGCGAGAGAGCCATTTTGAGTTTTCACTTAGATATAAATTCTTTATAAGACATATACGATTTCCTTCCATGGTAGATGTAGATTCGGTGGGACGAGTTATGATAGATGTTGCTGATAACTCTAATGGACTCCCGAGGTTGTCCTTGTCCACAATCTCCGGCCCTTCACTCGGATTC
Organism: Ambystoma mexicanum; assembly: GCF_040938575.1. Lineage (NCBI taxonomy): Eukaryota > Metazoa > Chordata > Amphibia > Caudata > Ambystomatidae > Ambystoma > Ambystoma mexicanum. Next base: position 1,135,473,560 of record NC_090922.1, read on the forward strand.
TCCTCCTCACATATATCCTCCACCTCCTCAGGCTCAAACATTTTTTCTCTGTCAGATATTAGCCAACTAGTCAAGCATCCCTCACCACTGTTCTTCCTTTTCTTTGCTCTGGCTGCCCGTTTTTTGGCTTTCTTTGAGGGGTGTCCAGCGGATTCCTTAACAGACTTGGAGATGGCCATTTCTTTAGCTCTTTTAATCCCCGCTGCCCTCCTGGCCATTCTGCGTTGCTTACGCGAAAAGAATGGTTCTTCGTTTTCTTTGTCTGTCTCCATCCCCGGGCTTTGTAGCTCTTCAGAATGATGTTCTTCACTTACGTCCGCCAGTTTTATGGCTTCCGATAGATTGGACTCTGCTGATTGATCAACTTCAGCAGTACCCTCTACTTTCTCTCTCGCGGCCATCTCTAAGGTTAGGGCATTTGAATTATCCAGAATTTTCCCCGTCATTTTCAGTAAGACCTTAAGGGCAAATTGCAGTGATGCAACTGAGGACTGGATCTCAGCAATCTTTGTCGCTCCCGGATAGGCATCAGCCAGGCATACACTTTCAGCTATGGGGCTGTCTTCCATAGAAGCCATCGCCAAATTTGGTGATGCTGATAGTCTGCCCATGGATTCAACTGGGGTAGGGGATACAAATGGAGTATTTCTCTGCTTATTAGCATTGGCGCAGTCCATGTTGGTAGGTATCAATCCTGGGGCAGGAGTCATTTCCCTTTGAATATTAAGACATAGTTCCAATAATGAACTATTGTCAATGTCATCGTAATTAGAGGCACATAAGGACCCTACATTAGAGGGCACATGAACCAAGGCTTCCTCAATCATGGTAGAATTAGTTTCAGGTAGTGGGTTTTGTGGAAAAAACTCAGTGATCATTCCCTGGTCCGCAGGTATGTCGTTCTTAGCTTTCTTTCTGGGTTTTACCCGCACGGTAGGATTGTTCGAGGGACTCTTAGCTGTCTCCATTCCCTTGGTTCCTCTAAGGTTGTACTTTGACTGTGTAGTTCTCTTCTTCGGAGGCATACGGGTTTTCACAAGTTAGCGCCCTCCGCACTTAGATATCACGAGGGACAATGTCAAGAAAAAGGTATAGCGACTACTGGAGAAGGATTATCAACCCCTTTACCCCTGAGGAAACGGGGAGGGATTGGCCACCGTTATCCAGGCAGTCCCTCTCACCTGGGGCCAGAGAGATTGCTCAACACTCACAATAGCACAACACGCCCAGGATCAAAGGCCTAAGCCCGCAGTCTCCTGTGCGTATGACCTTGAAGCCCGATTGCGTATGTTGGGCAGCACTGGCCCCACTACTCAAATTTAACAAAAAATGGTCACGAGGTATGAGTATGGGATCCAACAAAACTCCTACGAAAGCCCCACTGATCAAGGTAGGGGAAGGTTTGCGCTCAGCTGGAGGTTAATAGGGCGCAGCAACTCTACACCAGATTATTGTATTATCACAGCTGGCACTCTGATTTTACTATGCTGACAGACGCGAGCATAGTGACCAATGAGCCTCAATGGTGACTATATGAGGATCAGATGCGGAGAGCGTAAGGTGCAGCCCCAGGGATATGCCTCACAGCTCACCACTCACCACCAATATTCACAGCAAAGCCCTCGTGATGCTGTATCACCAGATTCCGTGTGTATGGGAGTCGGCAGGAGAGAGCACAGTACCCCGCCTCCTTATTCAGCTCCGGGGCTCCCCTTGCCGGATTCGTGGTCACAGTCCCCGTCCTTTCACCACTCCGCCTACACAGCAGCTCCCGTGGGCGTAGGGGGACCGAGGACCACGCAGTAACTCGTCATGCAGTGACTCGTCTGCTGCCACGAACTTCGGCAGCATCCGTGTCAAACCAGCCGCTCCTCCTTCGCTCCACTGCCGCTCCGCGTTCCGTTAGAGGAAAGGACCCTGCGGCGTGGAGAGAACGTACGTACACGAACAAGGAAGTCGTGTCAAGCCGCACCTCGTATCGAACACAGCATATCCAGAACTGCGCTGTGAGAGGCCGCTTCCGACACTTTAGAACGTTTTTAAATATTTACTAACCAATCAGGCAATGCATTATAACCCATGTCAGAACAAAGCTGTGCGAGTCACTTTGAGCCACATTATAATGGAGTACAACAACACAAAAGTTACTAGGGATAAAACATATGTTATATCTTCTTCAAAGTATGGGAAAGATGCATTTGCTCAAGAGCTAATTTAAAAAATCAAGAGCACATGGTCCAGAGGCATTGTCTAGTTTGCGGGTCAATATTTTAATGGTATTTTATTGCAAAATATTTAAAACAAGTGAGAAAATGATTGCTTCCCAATTGCAGTGATAGATACAACTAGTAAAATGTGAGCAATGTTATTATTGAATTAGCTAAATAACTGGACTCAGGCGGAAATATGTTAGCACCTTATGAAACTGATTTTAGAAAAGGGGTGTTATTTAGAAAAGGGGTGGGAACTACTTTAACAGATTAGATGTTCTTAAACAAGGTGATTTATTTATTTTAACACAATGGCCCTCATTACGACCCTTGCGGAAAGCGACTGACCGGAGCGCCACAGCGTAAATAGCGTTTCCGCCATTGTACGAAGGAGCAAAGTGCGGCCCATTCCGACCCATCGGGCACGAGCACCACGCCACGGCGGAAGTGCAAAGTCTGCGATGGCGGAAATGACCCCAAAACGGCCCACACCGCCGCCGTACGGCGCCCTAGGTGCAATACCGCCACCCCACTTAGCGGTCACCGCAGTGTGCGCCTACCGGAAAGTACGGTGCCCGGAAATATACGGAAACGGAAGTTAAAACATGGGCCCGGAACGGGAAACATCCCGGCGTACACCTATAAAAACACCAAAACCACACAACCACTAAAATCACTACCCTGAAACACACCCCAACCCGTCAACCACCCTAGCGAAACCACGAAAAATGGGAAAAGTAGCGAAGAAAGCGTGCGACCGCAAGCGGCAGGTCCACTTCTCCCGTGAGGAACTCACCGTGCTAACAGAGACCCTCCAGGAGAATGCAGCCGTCGTCTTCTCCACGCAAATGACCAGGACGGCACTTGCAAACAAGAAGGCCATATGGGCTCTGGTGGCACAGCGGGTAAGTGCGGTGGGGACCGCACCCCGCACCCCACAGCAATGCCGCAAGCGATGGGACGACCTGCGGATACGCGTCCGCAGCATACTCTCTGCCAACCGCAACATTGCCACAGCCACCGGGGGAGGTCCTGAATCACCCATCAAGTTGACCCCCTGGGAAGAAATCTGTGCCTCCACCATCGGAATGGAGAGCATAGAGGGAGTCGGAGGGATGGAGAAAGGAGTGCAGACATCCGAAGATTCAGGTAGGTGGGCCAGATAAAACAATGCCAAATCCACAAAGTCCAACCATGTGAAGTACCATGCGTCCACATAGTGCAACAGAAACACATGTCCAGGAGAACGTCCACACACATCGGCCTGAAAGCGCACGTCAAAACCCACAATAAATACATAAATAATTAAAAACCCCTAATACACGCACTACACGTGCAGCAGGCACACCCTAACTGCAGGCTGCCAAACAACTGCACCCTCACTCCACACACAAATCAAAGCACCTCCAAGACCCCGACCCAAATCACCCTCAGGTACCACCCCAATGCATGTGATACAATGCCATTCCAATTCCCACTGACCCATCAATAACCCTCGCCCTCCTTTACTCCACCACAGGGTCCGATCCAAACGACGAGCTACAGGACACCCCTACCAGCACACCTGCAAAGAGGGCCAAGACCAACGGCCAGAGACCCTCCACCTCAGCTGCACGCATCAAGACACGGCAGCAGCACAAATCAGGTGGCAGCACAGAGGAGGGAACATCAACAGGCACCCCAGCAGCCAGCATGGCCACAACACCACCACCACAGGTCCCCCCAATGGATGCCACAGAAGGCACTGCCTCTGGTGGCAGCAGCACCATAGGTGACACCCCATTGATGGCAGCATGCTCGGACACAGAAGACGGGGATGTCGAGGTCAGATCCATCCATGACCTGTCCCAATCCCCCTGTCTGTCCCCTCCCGTACAACATGAGGATACCACGCAGGTGCAGCCACAAGACGACGACTGGCCATCCCCCACAAGCCCTGTGGCAAGGCAACATGAGGACAACAGCCCCTCTGTGACACCACCGCAAATGGCCATGGCCCAGCAGAGGCAACAGTCCCTCGACAAGTTAATCGTCCAACAGCAGCAAATGGCCACACTCCTCAAGGGCCATGCCGATGAATGTGGGGGCACCAAGGCAGACATAGAAACATCAACAGAGACACTTAGGGCAGAAATGGAGAGAGGTACAGAGACGCTAAGGGCACAAATTGAGAGTAGCACCGAGAGCCTGAGAGTCCAAATGGAGAGTAGCACCGAGAGCCTGAGAGTCCAAATGGAGAGTAGCACCGAGAGCCTGAGGGGGGAACTGCATGCGACGTCCAAAGACGTATGTGCCGAACTTGCCGCAGTGCGCCGTGTGCTCACTGAGCTCTCGCAAACCCTTAGGGACATGCATGGACGTGAGCAGGCAGACACATCATCCGTTGCAAGTTCCGTCCAGGGCAGCCCCCAACGTAGATCTGGAAGGAACCTGCGCTCCACAGGCAGGGGTGCCCCTGATACCCACAGAGGGGGCATGCAATAGCGACAGCCCACTGACAATGAGCATCTTTGGACACTGGTGTTCGGGTGGGAGGTAGGAGGGTGGAGGGGGTGTGTTGGGCTCACTTGGGTGGCGGGTCGATAGGGTGTTCAACATGATATCACATATGCCATAAAAAGTGCACGATCAACCAATGAGAAGTGTGGACATTGATCTTTGTGTACTAGGCCATCATAGGCGTACAGTCCATATTGTGCATGTCCCAGACACACGCAGTGCCACGAGTCCCGTGTCCATGCATCAGCCACCAGGCGTGAGTGCTAGAAGCATACATCAATGAGATGCTGACGAATGTCACGGCCCTCCGGTGCCTCGCAGACTCCATGAGGTGCTGCCACATCCCCACCCTCATCATGACCATCATCAGGTGCTTGCAGTTCTGCGTCAGGGGGCATGGGCACATTTCTACGTACGCACATGTTGTGGAGCATGACACATGCCATCACCATCTTTGCAACCTTCTCATGGCGGTACAGGAGTGCCCCGCCAGACCTGCTGAGGCAGCGGAAACGGGTCTTCAGTAGGCCGAATGCCTGTTCTATGACTACACGGGTACGTGAGTGGGCATGGTTGTAGTCCTCCTCATGCTGGTCCCGTGGGTTCCGGACTGGTGTGAGGAGCCATCTCTTCAGTGGATATCCAGCATCACCTGTATGTGGACGAGAAACGTATGATGTGGAATGCCATTGATACGTACGCACACCCCCCCCCCCCTTCCTGGCAGGTCAATGCCAATTCACATACCCCACATCATCATGCATGTAATGAGACTCACCGAGTAGCCAGGATCTGTTCCCTGCGTGTCGTTCCATGTAGCGTGGTATTGTAGAGTTCCTCAAGACCATAGAATCATGGGTTGATCCAGGGAATCGGGCACAACAATGTGTAATGATCCTGTTGGAGTCACACACCATCTGTACATTCAGGGAATGAAATTGTTTTCGGTTGCGGTACTGGGCCTCCATGGCATGTGGGATGACCAATTCAACATGGGTGCAGTCGATGGCACCAATGCAACCCGGTATGCCGGCAAGTGCATGGAATCCCACTTTTGTGTTGGTAATTTCCTGCTCCGAGCGTGGTAGAGAGATGTAGTCGTCTGCGTGCTTCAGGAGGGCATCGAGCACTTGCAATAGTGTCCGTGAGAACAGTGGCTGAGAAATGCCATGCAACTGTCCGACTGTGTGCTGGTAGGTGCCTGTGGCCAGGAAGTGGAGTACAGACACCACCTTCAGTAGGGGTGGGATGGCGGTTGGGCTATCTATCATGCTGACAAGGTCAGCCTGTGTCATGTCCACAATGGCGGCTATGGTGTCCCGGTCCAGACGGTAGAGGGTGTGGATCTGCTCATCAGTGAGGTTGAACGGATGTGCTCGGAGGCGTTGAATTGCGGGCTGCCTGCGTGGTGGTAGTGGCTGTGCTGGTGGGCCTTGCTGGCCCTGCCTTGGCCTCCTCCTCCTCCTGCGTCTCCTCCGTGCGGCTGGTTGTAGTTGGTGTTCGTCTACTTCTTGGAGTCGGAGCACTTGCAGTGCTATCAGGTCCCCCAGGGCCAACATTGCGAGTCCTGCCGGTAGCATTTCGGTGTGGTTGTGGGAGGAGACTGGCTGTGCAATTTATGTGTTTTCAGGCTGTATGGCCTCCACCTGTGGTGATTGATTCCACCTGTGCAAACTGCTCTCCCCTTTGGCCGAGCACGTCCCGCGCACAACGCTGCAATTCGGGGAATTGTATCTTGCTATTGCAATCATGTATTAGTACCCGATGGCCGTGTAAGATTGGTTGATATGTTCATTCTGCTGTGGTCCCATTGTTTCACATACTATCTGTGCAGTCGCGAACAGACTTGTGAGGGGTCAGTGGGACGTAGTACTCGAGTAACGGTGGGCCCTCATGCATCACTGTACCGAGTTGCAACGACGGGCGGGGCGTCCCATTCGTGGGTGAAGGCAGTTGCCATTTTCACACACAGCCGCACTCGATGGGATGATTAGTGATTTCAAACGGCCACAGATGCCTTTTCGACGTGATGTTGCAAATGAGGAATTCGAAGGGCGGCGCTTTCGGTTTCCAGCTAGCGGCGAGGAGATGCCCACAGGTCTGACTGCAAATGTAACGTTCTATTGTTCTATGTCCTTGAGACAGGGCCCATGGCGAGGGAGCAATGATTGATATGAATAGTTTGGGATGCGCAATAGCTACGTGGGCGATGAGGCCGTCCGTTCCCAAATACATGTTACTTCACAACACTGGAATTACGGGCTGGGGCACTGTGGATTTAGCAGGCTGCATAACGCACAGACTCAATGGATGTTTCTAATGTCATGTGAGTAATTATTCAGGCATTTTGATCCCGGGATGAGGGAATGATGGATGGATGCATGGGCAGGTGATTTGATACAGAGTTAGCCATGTACAGGGCTTCTTGGGATCTATCCGCCTCCCCTACGCTATGTGATGCAGGGCTGCCATAGTGGGACCATCGTCCATTTGGCCTTGTTGAGCCCTCCCTGTCTCGAGGCGCCCTCAGACACTCGTTTGCGATGGTGTTTGCACCTCGATATAGATGGTTATGAGTCGCAAGTGGTTTTGGGGTGGTGATGTTCCTTTGGAGTGGGCTAGCATGCATATGGCTGTGGATTTCGTGTGATCATTGAAGTGAGTTGTTGGTATGTAGTTCTGATGGCCATTCTGTTCTTTTTCTTTTCTTTTGGTTGACAGGTATCTCCTCCCCTTTTGCCACTGCCATCTGTATGCCACTCCTGCAGATGGATTTTACTCCCGACACCTGCTGCTTCGTGTTAATCAGTGGAGCAGCATTACGATCTTATGGGACGATCGCCAATGGGCCACATGCCCTTACGCAGTACTGGTGGCTCGGAGCAACATTTCGGCCTTTCAGCTGGACTAGTGCCTCCCCATTGGGACGGCCCTGCGGTTCTGTGCGCTTCCATGTTGCCTTATCGGACGTGAATGTGGCTCTGTGTACCATGGGGGAACAGGGCGACACACAGGTAGTGGCTGGTCATTTCTTGCGGAAGCAGCCCACAATGGTGATTGGTGTTTTGGATTTCATGGCCTGATGGCTGTATGTGCTTGGTGATTTTGATGTGCATAAATATCTATTCTGATTTGGCCCGTGTAGCGTTTTTCTTTGCAAGTGATGTGGCATATGCCTATTTGGGGGGCGATGTATTGTGAGGAGATCTGCATTGGGTTCCAGCTTCGGGGTTTCGTTGCGTGGTACTGTGCTGTGCGCGTTTGCCTACGAAGCCCAGTGAGGTCAGGGATGGGGGCTGCCAATATGCCAGTTTGAATGTTGTCATGCTCAGGGGCGGGGGATTGGGTTTTGTGTAACAGATGCCGGTCAGCCAGGTGGACTGGTTGAATGATGTGGTTTTCGGTATATTGCTGGTCACAGGTGCCTGTGTTTGCGTGCGTTTCTTGGTGTGGGACTGTGGTCATGTCCATTGGGATGGCTTCTGTATTCGTGCCATCTGTGCCCTGCAGCTCCCATTGGCCCCTGTTGTGTTTCTTTTGTTCGTTGGCATGCATGGGTGACTTGTTCATTTCAATGGTTGCATTGTGGCTTCATTGCACCTACGGGGAGTTGTACTTTGTGGGCAGGGAGCGGTGTACAGGCACTCAGTGGGGCCGTTTACGGTTGATTCGCGATGCCGTACTTCTCGCCATGGCGGAATGGTACATTCCGCCATGCCTGATGGCGTTAGGTACATGTCCGCTAGGGTCGGAATTGGCGTACCGTTGCACCATGGTGGTGTTTGCGGTTTGGCATGGCGCGCGCGCGCGTGCTTGGTGCAGTTAGCGTTGGCGTTCACTACGGTGTCGCTAATGGCTTCGTACTTTGCGGTGACGGGTCATAGTCGCACCGAGCGCTATTCGATGGCGGTATTGCATTTCCGCCATCGTTTTTCGATTTCCGCCAGGGTCGTAATGAGGGCCAATGTAATGTACATCTTGTCTTTAGATGATAGTGCTGCTTTTGCAAAGGTGAATAGAATTAAATTATGTCTTGTGTTGTCACAATGGGGATTCTAAATGGATAATTAAAATGACTGATTGTATTGTCTACTAATACAGTTGTAAAAACTCAGATTACATGCTAAGGGAGCTTCTCCAAGCAAATGTATACTTATAAATGATTAAAACAGGGGTGCGTTTTATCTCTGTGTCTTTTTAATGTACACCTGTGTCCCTCCTCATCCACACAGTCAAGAATGACCCCCATTCACAGTCCCGTAATAACCCTGTGTGCCTCCATTTTGCCACGGTTCCTCAATACCCTACATCCTCCTCCTCATCACAGTCAATCACTCTGCTCAGACACATCATCCATCCCCAATCTCAAAATCCCTCTTCACTTTACTTCTTCCTCATCATTACAGTCCCTCACACTTTACTTTACTTTATTACATTCATAACAAGCACCAGTGGTCTGAAGGCATCAGGGTGCACAAATAACAATAGGACATCCCAAGCAATCCTTACTGCTTGATATCAAAGCCATCTAAACATGAAGGACTTTAATTCAGATACAAAGAACAACAAACTCAGTCGATAGCAATTCTTAAACTCGTAGTAGATGATAACTCTCCTAATAAATTGCAGCGGTTAAGGAACACTGGAAGGTTACAATGGCCACAACCAATAACAAAGCCTTTCTTTAGAGACCACTCCTTAATATGAACCCCCCCCCAAATCTAAGGTCTTGAGTTCTAATGCAACTCCCACCAGTTTTGGACTGTAGCCACGCCAGAACTTTGTTTCAGAAAGGCATCTCTTGGCTCAGGTCCCTTCACATTATTTACGTTCACAATAATCATATTTCTTGTGTGCACGACCAATCCTTTTAGGTGTGGATCTGTAATCTCAGTCATTGAAGCCTTTCTAATGCTTATCGCAAATTGGGTTTTTCAAAGAGCACCTGGATACTGATGTGTTTGAAAAATGTGCTGTCACATCAAGTACTGGAGTAATAGGGCCAGATGATACTGCTGCCATCGAGGCCATGTGGGATGGTGTGGCTTAAAGAGGATTCATCATTTACAGCCAAAGAATTTCTAGTTTGACAGCTTACCTTTACCCTATTAACAATTATTGGAGTTAATAAATGATCTGTTTGACACGCTCTGTCCATCTTACCTAACTGGGGGATTATAGTGTTAATGGAGTCTACCCAGGCCTGGAAGTGCACAACCGTTTCACATTTGGCCAAGTCACAAATAATACTTTCCTTGACAGTGTGCCAGCTTCTGCCCACATTCAATCCTTTCTCATCCTGATTAATGTTGGAAAGGACTTCAGTGATGACATTATCCATACTGTTAAGAGTGGTTTGCAAAGCACTACTTACTGCTAGATCAATTCAGTCCATTTTCCCTCTTTGGTGTTCAAAGGCACCCTCCTCCTGACTTTTATCAACCTGTTGGTGTGTCTCAGCAAAAGACTCAGGACAATCTGTGGTCTTACTACATAGTTCCACAGCTGTGATAGAGTCATTTTTTTCTACATGATTAATGAACAAAGAATCTGAAATATAACCTCATGACTCATCAATTCACTTCTTTCTTTTTGCAATAGCTTTTTTCGTTGAGTACTCGTAGCCTGAACATCAATAAAATGTGATCACCCAGCATTAAAGGGGTTACCTGCCGCTCATGTAAAGTCTGAGAAAAAGAGCCCTCTAAGGTGTCACTAGAATTGAAAGCTTCAGAAACCCAATAGTTTTTTTGCATCGTAAAAGCAGGAAGCATATCCACGGAACTTACTGTAGATTAAATCAATCCTGCTTTGATGGCAGGCATATCACAGGGATGGACATGTGGTCACAAAACCAGTATATGACTCATATTCCACTTAATATGCACACCATACAGGTGGACCCAACTCTGCGTTATAGCCCACCGGGGGAATGCTGTGCATTGCCAACAATGGAACACACCAATACATATGCTATTCGGCTGAAACAGGGCTGGAACTGGAGCCTAATAATGGGCAGTGCGTCCGTGTCCCTGGATCCCGTACTCAGGGACCAGACATCTGCCTATATTCAGCAGTATTGCATGGTTTTCCGCTGGCGTATTGGAGATAAAAAAAAACGCTGGCACACATAGATGGCTTGAGTAAGTTAAAGGAAAGAACTTAAGGCCATAGGCTGTCAAGCCACTCCGACTAGTGGTCGCTTCCAACGAACTCTGGCAAAACCCTTCTGTACCTTGTCCTTGTTCCAGTCTCTCATTAGTTCTGCATTCTTCCTCCTCATCAAGTCCATCATTACTATCACGGAACTTTCCTTCTCAGAGTTACTTATTAAACCCAAAAACCCTCGCCCTCATCATATTTTCTCATTACTTCTGCATCCCTTTTCATCACAGACCCTTTTTTAGCTATGGATCTCAGTTCCTCATAACATCATAACAGTATCTCATTACCTCTGTATCCATCCTCCGTTAGATAGTCCCTCGTTTCCCATGTATCCCACCTGCTCATCACATTTCTTCATTACACTAGTATCCCTCTCCCCTTATTACAAGTCCTATTTCTCCCATAACCCTCCTCATTGTCCCAGTCCTTCATGGTCCGTGACCAATAAATACATAAAATACACCTCTCAATCACTGCCCCTCATTTCTCACACATTCATCTTCCTCACAATAGTCCCTCATTTCTGTGCATCCCTTATCTTTCTTAAAATACCTGAACACACCCATATCCCCCCTCTTCATCTAGTCTCTCAATTCCCAAGGATCCCAATTCTGTGTCATAGTTCCTTATTACAGCTCTCTTTCTCAGCATAGTCATTCAAAATAACTGCCTAATCTTTATCTCATTCCTCTTAACCTCTGCATCCCTCCTCTACAATACAATCCTTCATTAACCCTACATCCATCCTCCTTGTTACAGTCCCTCATTAACCCTAAATCCAGCCTACTCACCACAGTCGTTTTTACCCACACTTCTATCATCATCACACACTCTTGTTACCCCGTGTTGTTTCTCCTTATCAGATTCACTCATTACCTACAAGTCCCCTACCCTTTTCATAGTCAACTATTAACAGAACAGCTGTTGTTCTTGCCACAGTTTGTCATTACCCCCACTGATTTGATCCTTTTACCCCAATTCCACATATTCTTCACAGTGACTCCTTAACAGTCTGTGCCTTCTCCTCTTCACAGTCCCTCATTATTCCCATGTCACTCCACTTTGTCACAGTCCCCCATTGATTCCTTATGGCATCTCTACATAACTCATTAGTTCCATCACCCCTTTTTCAGCTCTGGATCCCTCTTCCTCACAACAGTCCCTCAGCAGTCCATCTGTCCTCATCCTACTTGATCTCACTTCTGCCTTTGACACAGTCAACCAGGTCATCTTGCTCAATCGGCTCCATGATAACCTGGGTATCACTGATCAGGCTCTGGCCTGGCTGACCTCTTTCCTCTCTGAACGACACTCCCAGGTCCAACTTGGGTCCTTCCTCTCCTCTATCTCTCTCCCTCCACCTGCAGCGTTCCCCAGGGGTCTAACCTTTCTCCCTGGTTGTTCAACCAATACCTGGCACTTCTCAGCCACCGCATTGCTGATCTCTGCTCCAACATCCAGTGCTATGTGGATGACACCCAGCTCGCTTTCAGACTCCCCTCTGCCACCTCTTCTCCTTCTCTCATCTCTGATTGTCTGACTGCAATCCAGGAGTGGTGTACTGCCCATGATCTCTGCCTAAATGCAAACAAGAAGGAGATACTCCTCATCTTTACACCTGCACCCCACTTTCCTGCAACTCTCTGGCCTTCCTCCCTTGGCCCTCCTCCTGCTCCCACTACTGAGGCTTAGAACCTCAGGGTTATCTTTGACTCCTCATTCTCCTTCTCTCCTCATAGGTCCTATGTCTCTAAGAATTCAAGCTACCAACAGCACCTCCTCTGAGGTATTCTTCCTTTCTTCTACTTCCCCCAGAAACTCACTGTATCTAGCACTCTGGTTCTCTCTAAGCTTGACTACTGTAATAGCCTCTTTTGAAATCTGCCTGCCTCTTCTCTCCGTCCTCTGCAACTCATCCAGAACAGGTCTGCGGGACTTGTTCTTGGCCTCAAGCCGAGTGATCGTATCTCTCCAGCACTGAAATCTCCCAATTGGACACTTTGATTTGTACACAGGGCCTTCTGGGGCCTGGGACCAAAATATCCCCAGATTTCTCTTCTGAAGTATCGTCATACTCAAGCACTTTGCTCCTCCACCTCCTATTCCTTGATGGTCAGTTGCTTTTCCAAGCAACAAGTTGGGGCCAGATCTTTCCCTTCAGCTGGTGCCTCCCTCTGAAACAGCCTCACTGCCTCTCTGAAACTTGAGCAGAACCATCTATGGTTCTGGAAGCAGCTCAAGACTTTCCTCTTTGCTTCTGCCTTTTCTCTTCTGATATCTTGCTGATCTCCTTCTAATACTGCACTGGTTTTCCTGGCTACCCTCTGAACCATGGGCCCAGGTTTGTGCCCTCCCAGTTGAGAGCAATGAGCATGCACAGCTGTTGTGTTCTTATTCTTAAATGTGTTATTTAGAAGAGATTTCTATATCTGAGTGGGGTGCAAACCCAATACAAGGTGCCTCGGTGAAAGGCACTTGAAAATGAGAAAAGAAGAGAACCTTGGCTTCTCAGCCTTTGGGGTGGGCTCACACCCTTTTGTCCACTTAGTGGTTTCTGACGTTCGTAGTTGTAGAGAACAATAGTACAACTTAAAGTGATGCACACCATTGTTAATTTATTCACTAATAAAAGTAGTGTTTGTTAATAAATTGCTAATTCTTATGAAGCAGATGAACATTTGGCCTATGTGACATAGAGGATAGCCAGAAGAAGATCTAAAAAAAAGCACTACTAAAAACCAACAACACACAATGCAAGAACCTACTAAAAAAGCAAAAATGAGTAAATCCAGAAATAGTATTTGTTTCAAAGTATTTCATACAGTTTTCCATACAGAGCAGACATATCAAGCAAAGCATAACTAAACACTGGAACATTCTGACTAGCGACGAGAGAACAAAGGAACTGTTTCCCCAACCACCCGCGTTTGCATATCAAAATAATAACATCCTCAGGAACATGTTAGTGAACACCAAAAGTATGACAAAGAAAAAAAATCTGGATAAACTTCCAAGAACACACCCTTGATCAAATTTCCGAAATTGCAATAATGTTATGAAAGGACCAATTGTGTTCCACCCGACAACAGGTAAAAAAATCAAACTCAAATCACATGCTCCATAGCAAATGCAATTTATTGTATCAAATGGCCTTGCAGAATCCATTATGTCAGGGAAACAGAAAGAAAAGTTAGAATAAGGATGAATGAGCATAGGTCCTGCATTAGGAACAAAAATACAACATCAGCAGTGCCAAGACACTTTGTTGATAAGGGTTACTCAGTTTTGTAAATCAGATTCCAAGTGTGGAAATTGTACAAGAAAAAGGTCAAGAAATGGATATAAAAAGAAAAAGGGCTAAACGAGAAGTATTTTGGTTCGAAAGATTTGATTCTCTCACCCCAGACAGGATGAATGAAGAATGGGACCTAAATCGCTTTGATTAGGCCAACATACAGAACACAAGACTATAGACCAAAGTGACACCTTGGTTGATTAAGGATATCTCAGCAACTTTGCAATTTCACTTTGTAACTTTGTACTAACTTTCTACCCTTTATAGCCTCTAAGGGCATTGTCTTTCACTCTTTGCCCTGGCTTGCGCCTGATCATGCGCCCATTTGCGGCTGTGATAAACCTGAAGGTGTCTCTCTGACCAGTCCCCGGGGATCTGTCATCCAGATGGCCAGGACTTGGCCATCGGTATTGGACCCAGTTCCTGTGGGTGGACCAGTGCAGGAGGATCACCTGAATGAGGGGTCCTCTGGGAGTGGAAGTGGGACACCAGCGGGTGAGACGTAGAACCCCCTTCCCTATTGCACCTTTTCCCCATCCTACCCCGTAGAATATACATGAGCTCTACCCCCCTTTTCCACCACAAACAATTTCCTTCACTGTGACAGAAAATAGACTGAGATCCAAGCTGTTTACCTGACATGCCCTAGGACAAAGGTCAGCCAGATTCAGGCAATTGACAATAACTACGCACACCTGACAACGCTTTCCCTTCCCAACAGGGATAAAAAGGTGGAGCACGAAAGCACACTCCGAGCAAGGCAGACTGTATGACGAGGCAGCATTTCCAGCACAGAAATTCCAGAGGAGGAGAATGACGGCAAGAACCAAAAGGACATCCAGGAGGTAAGTGTCCATGTCGTTGTCGACCCAGAACCACAAAGCCTCTGAGAAAAGAATTACAAAGCTGGGAACAACAGCCGGTGTGTGGCATACCGGGTGTCAACAGTGCACGGAACCCTCCTACACTGATAACCAAGTCAGGGAGGAACGCTTGCTACCGTGGTACCGCCTTTGACTCCAGAGACAAGAAAAACCAAGAGGTCATCACAACCAATGAGTCACAGGGAGAACTGATAGTAAGAGAACTGTGATTGAGCGAAGGTTGCAAGTGAGGACATAATGTGAATCAAGGAACATAAGACTTGTACCAGCACCATGTGGGCACTCATTCAAAAAACTCAGATCGGTCCCCTTTTTTGTTGAAACTACTGATACCAGAAAGCCCTAGGAGGGCCAACACATGGGGTCAAAGTGGTCATACAATGGTTGAGTAAAACCCATTTTACACGCAAATGTCTTTGAACCAGATGAAAGCAAACAGGAATAAATCCTGTGTTGTGTAAAGCAAGATGAACTATACCAGTGGCAAATGTGAACCCGGCTGAGGGATGCCTGCTGAACGGGGTGAGGTACAATAGCTCTGTTAACATTGTGGTGACAAGAATGACCCCGGCTGAAGGCTGTCCACAATGAGACATTGTTTAAAAAGACATTGAAACTCATGAATGCAACTGAGAGAATCTGAGAAAAGGCCACAGTGAACCCGACAGAGGGAGGCTAACATTGCAGAAGGATCTGAGCCCAGAAGAGGGGGATCCCAGGGTAAAGAGTGATCACCCAACATGCATATAGAAAGGAACTTTGTTTTGTTATTTCGGATACATGAGGCCCTCGGAGGCAAGAGACTTTTGTAGAAAGAGACTTAACCACCATAGGTCCTGATATTACTGAGAAGAACAATAGCATTGTGCAAGAGAAGCCCAGGAGTGTGCTGTGCTAGAGTCCCACCTTGTCCCATGCTAAAAACAGGGGGAAGGGAGACCCTGGCTACAACATCCTAACATATTATTTGTGAACACTTCTTTCTTTTTTTGTGAACATTATCCCATACTCTTTTGTAGCTCAGCATCAGGAGTAGCAATCGTTTTATTTTTAGTATAGGCCCTTTATATTTGACAAGACAACACTAGGACTGCCTTTTTAGTATTTGATGGATGTAGCTTGCTCCCCTCTTAGATTCAGGTTTAGATTAGGTGTTTTTATCACCCATTCATACAGTTTAATAAACACTCTTAAGCTATGATCACGTGTGTCTGTCTTTACTGTTGCGACCATGAGTTGCTTACACTGCTCACCTGCTCCTTTCCCCACTCATCATTTACACTCTGTTTTTCATGACTTGCCCTATTCCATATAGGATAACCCACCGTTCATTTCCTCAGCTAGTTTCTGCTCGTTCTCGCAACCATTCCAATCTATGTGCCCCTCCAATATTTACAGATGCCTTGCCTGTTTTTCACTTCGGTCTTCTCAACGCTTGTTCAGTCTGAAATAAGTCTTCCTCGATTTTTGATCTGTACTTCCATTCTAATTTAAACTTTATTTGGCTTGCTGAAACTTGGTTTACCCCTGACAAATTAATTTCATACTGCTTTTACCGTATTTTCTCATTGTCCTTGCACTCTCAAATGCAACAGGGGTACTGGGGTTCTCTATAATTCCACCTGGACACTCTTACCATCTTTTTCTGGCATTCAAGCTTTAATTCTTTCAACTATCAGTTTTCTCCATTCTCTGGTGCCTTTCTGGTCTCACTTCTTGTTGGGTATCATCCCCCGGGTCGGTGATTTTCTGGACCATCTTGATCTCCATGTATCCTTTCTTCATCATTCTTTGTCACCTTTTTTCTTTTTGGGTGGCTTTACTCTCCCTTCTTCTAATCCTTCCTTCTCTCAGTTGTTCTCACTTATTGACTACTATTATCTTCAGTTTTTCCCATCCTCTCCCTCCAATCACTCTGGCTCTTCTCTTCTCATAAGTCAACAGAAGTCCTGGATGAGGAGGTTAGGGAGTACCTTAAGGCCTTAACCACAAGTGTCAGAATTAAATCTTCACAGGTTGTGTCTTCTCACAAATGGTCTACCGGATCAAGCAGCAAAGAATCCAACCAGCTGCACAACCAATAATTGTTCCCCAGGGACCTGATCTTCTTTCGATCCTTTGTGCAGCGATGGAATGAGCAGTTTTTCCTGGGGTCGCACTGCTTGATTTTCACAACTCTAACTGCTGTGAAGGTGTAGGGCAGCAAGAGCTGAGTGCAGAACAGTGACGTACAAAGGGATACCGGTACACCTCCACCGACACAGGAGCATGTGTAGGCTCGAAGTAAAGTATGACTGAAGGATTCACAGTTCATTCCAGTGGAAAAGGGGGAGTAAATGAAGAACATGAATTGTTATTTTTTCAAAAATAAGAAAACTTTGGATTTACAGCATTTATTAGAATTATTGTTTATATGTTGTTCTCGTTGTTCTTGTCTTCATGTTCCAAGATGGCAACCGGTATTGATGTGAATGGTTTAAATGTATCTAGCATTAGAGAAATTTCACAACATTTTATTGAGGTCACAAAGAATTCTTGACATGATTTCCTGGACAGTGAGGACAAAGTAAACTAAGACCCGCTACTAGATGCACATGGTTTTGCAGCAGATAATTTATAGTATAGCCACATGAGTAGAGTTGGGATAGAGGGTTCTGTTGGATTTTGTTAATCTGCCATCTCATCCCCAATGCTCCAGGTGTCACTAGGGTGTTTATACCAGATGAAATAGCAGAGGCACTTTGTCTAGTGCACCTAGCTTTGTGCAGAATCTGAGGACAGTTTCAAGGGCAATAGGTCACAGCATCTATTTTACCTGTTGACGAAGAATGTTCAGCTACAGGACGTAAAGAAGAGAAAATATTTCATGTACATAAAGAATCCAGTTGAGTTCAAAAGGGAATATTATCATCAATAAATGATACGAGCAAGGGGTGAAGAGCTGGAGGGATGAGGGGATTCTCAGAAGATGGGGTAGTACTTGTAAACCTAGAATGTGGAAATGTGTTGCAGAAATATTGAAGGCATTTGACATAGCTCAAGGATCTATAAAAACCTGTTGAGATACAGATACCCATTTTCTCTGTGTTTTAAGGGTGATGGTAGGGTGCCTGTTGGCACACATGGGAACTGCAGCTGCACACTTCACATCACCGATCTGGATGGAGGTACAGCTGTGCTGCCTTACGTTTTTCTCCTACAAGCAGTTAGCTCAAGCCTTGTGAGGTGTGTGCAGTTTCAACACATTACATGTGCCTGTCCTTCTTATTACTGAGGAACACTTAATCCTTGCCTGCTGGATGCTCAAAGCCACATCCATGCCCCCTTTGTCAAGTGTGGCCCTTGTATTCCCTGTATCATCACACATGGACACCCCAAAGACACTGTGTGATCATCGAAAGGATGGACTATTGTGATGGACCAAGTGGTCAAATTATCTTTCAGCAGCCTCTCCAAAAGCTTTGATGGAAATCCCAGAACTGTATTGGTTGTTTAGTCGTATAGAGAGATTCTTTTCCTCCCTCATGGAACCTGGTGTCCAATCTGCCACAAATGCAAAGTTTTGTTACGCTCACCTGGGTTCCACAGGGGCGCCGAACAAAGCTGTACTGCAGCGGTCTCCACTAATGTGACTCATACTGTAGTGATGAGTGACTGCACTTGCACACTCAGTTTCGTCTGTCTGGCACGTAGGAGGATTTTCCTAAAGTAGTAAAATGGTAATTAGCTGACCGTGGTAAAAGGGGTTAACTTTGTCTTTTCCGAAAACCACCTTGTGTTCCCCTGATCATGTCTCATCTTATTTTTAGGAAGGATGGGCTCTCCATCCTGCGTCAGCGTGCAGGGGTGCGTACAAACCAGTTCCCTTCACTGGTACGTAAGCTTATGGCAGAGTTTTCAGACAACGGTGACTCCGAGGTAAGTTTTATGCCAATCCAAAGTATAATGCAAGTCTTGGAGTTCGATTGTCTTATAGTTCACTCTTGCTCTGGGGGCAGGCATCGTGACAGCACTCCCCCCCAAGGCCCCTCCCAAGGTGGTCTTTCTCACTGGTCCCGGTTTGTCTGGGAAGTTCTGGTGGAACCGTCTTACCAGTCAAGGTGCATGAATATAGTCACTTGGTTCCCATGATCTCTCTTGTGGACCATAGCCTTTCCAATCAACTAAATATAAAAGTTTTGATTTGACTAATTTTGAGTCCAAAATGTTTTTTACTTTAAATTCTGGTTCTCCATCTACTAGGATGGGGCTTGGTGGTTTTGTTAGTCTTGTTCCTGGCTGTACTGGTTTTAAAAGTGAAACATGAAAAACCAGATGGACTCGCATATTCGGCGGTAACTCCAATTTCACAGTCACGGGGTTGATAATGGCCTTAATGGTGTAAGGTCCCAAATACCTGGGGTTAAATGTGTGAGTCGCCTTTAATGGTATATGCCTTCAAGCTAGCCAAACTTGGTCTCCAATCTGGTATTTTGGAGCCTTGCTCCGATGTTGATCAGCGGTTTTCTTGTACCTCTCTTTTGCTTGTTTTAAATGTTCAGTTGCCTTTTTGAAGGCCTGTGTTATAGTGGCGTGTAAATTACTTATGGCAGGCATCTCCAATTGTTGAGGTGGGTCAAGTTCAGAGGTTCGAGGATGCCATACATATATGGTAAAAAATTTACTTTGTCCTGTCCCAGAGTGCAACGAATTGTTGTAGGCATACTCGGTTATCCATAAAATATCTTTCCAGTTGCTTTCAGTTTGGTGTAACATGCACCGTAGGTATTGCTCTAACGTTTGGTTGGTCCTCTCGGTTTGACCATCGGTTTGTGGATGGTGGCTGGTTGAAAGTCTTACATCAATTTGGGCCAATTGACAGCTTTTTTTTCCAAAATTGGAAAATAAACTGACTGCCCCGAATTGAAATTAGCACGGAGGGAAATCCATGTATTCGGACGATGTTTTCAAGAAACTCTTTGGCCAGGGTCGAGGATGAAGGTAAGCCTTTTAATGGGATGAAGTGGGCCATTTTGGAAAAAAGATCCACTATTACTAAAATAGTGTTGTACCCATTACATGACGGAAGATCTGTGATAAAGTCAAGAGATAAGGTATGCCAAGGTGTAGGCGGAATGTCCAAAGATCGTAATAGCCCCACTGGTTTTCTCTTCTGGGTCTTGTTTTGGGCACAAATGCCACAAGATAATACAAATAAATTAATGTCCTTTCGGCAAGTAGGCCACTAGAAATGTCTCTTGATTTTGGCTTCGGTTTTAGTGATTCCAGGATGCCCTTCTACCAAAGGCTCATGATAATAGGAGATAACTTGTTCTTGTAGTTATTTACTAGGTAGATAAAAACGTCCTTGGTAGTACGGTAGATGATCAATGACCGAATCATTTTTGCCTTTGTTTGACCAGTCTTGTAAGGCTGCTGGATAGAAAAGCTGCTGGATTTTCTCATGGACATCGTTTAGAGTTAACAGAGTAGTTATTCCTAGAATTCTTCTTTCTGGAATTATAGGTACCGGTTCTGGATTTGTATACGCTTCTCCCATTCCAATGCGGGATAGAGCATCAGCTTTGCCATTTTGACAACCATGTCGGTAAGTGATCACAAAGTCATATTCCACAAAAAAAAGCCCATCTAAGTTGACGTGATGATTGAGCCTTGGTTGTCTTCAAATATTGTAAGTTCCTATTATCCGTGATTACTGTGATGGTGTGTCGGGCTCCGAGAAGATAGTGCCGCCAGGGTTTGAATGCCGACTTGATGGCCAGGAGTTCTTTGTTGGTAACAGCATATTTTAGCTCAGATGTTGAAAACTTTTGTGACCAAAACTCCACTGGATGAAGTTGACCTATTTCAGGATCTTTTTGGGAAAGAACCGCCCCCATGGGCAAACTGGGTGCATCAGTTTCTACCACGTACGGGAGTTCTGGGCGTGGTTGCTTCAAAACTGGAGCTGAAGCGAATTTCTGCTTTAGATCTTGGAAGGCTTTTTCTGCTTCTTCTGACCACGGGAAGCGTTTATTCTTCCGCAATAAAGATGTGGTGGGGTGCACCAGATGTGAAAAATCTGGAATTAACCTGCGGTAGAAATGTGCAATTCCAAGCATACTCTGCACCCCTTTTATTGAAGTAGGAGAGGGCCACTTGAGGATGCATCTACCTTCCGTGAATCCATTCAAACTCCATTTGGGGTCAGGAAAAACCCAAGAAATCCGACCTCAGAAGTGTCAAAAAAGCATTTTTCTAATTTCACATATAATTTATGCTGGCATAGTTTTTATAATACTGCACAAACATGTTTCACATGGTCTAGTTCAAAAGAGGAGTATACCAGGATATGGTCAATATACATGACGACACAGACATCATGAATTCACGAAGGACATCGTCCATAAAATACTGGAACGCTGCCGGGGAGTTGCAAAGTCTGAAGGGCATCACCTGGTATTCGAATAATCATTATTTGGTACGGAAGGCGGTCTTCCACTCGTCACCTTTTTTCAGACGTACCAGATGATACGCCCCTCGGAGGTCCAGCTTAGAGTAGATACGAGCATCTTTTACTTGGTCCAATAATTCTGGAATTAGGGGGAAAGGGTACTGTTTTTTTACAGTTACTTGATTTAATATGCGATAGTCAATACAAGTTCTTAAGTCCCCTTCCTTTTTTGGGACGAAGAACAAAGGTGATGCCGCCGGAGATTTTGACGGGCGAATGAATCCATTAGCCAGGTATTGATCTAAGTATTGCCGTAAATGAAGATTCTTGGGTTCAGTGAGGGTGTAGATCCTACTGCATGGAATTTGTGCGCCAGGTATGAGGTCAATTTGGCAATCATATGATCTGTGGGGTGGTAAATTGTTGGCTTGATCTTTCGGACATACATTCTGAAAATACTGGTATTCATGGGGGAAAAGAGTTGTCGGGTTCGTGACCGTGGCTAGCTTCTTGGTCAAGGGTTCTTCTGGATAACAAGTGTGCACACACTCCGAGAAGGTCACTCTTTTTTCACGCCAGTTTATACAAGGATTATGCATTTCTAACCATGGCATTCCCAGAATTATTTGGAACTGTGGGCCTTGATTAAATCAAACACAATGTTCTCTTGATGTCCATCTTGGCACAACAGCGTCATCTTCATTGTTGAATGAGTCACTGGGCCGGAGGCTATTTTGGTCCAATCAACGGTGGTGATTACATCAATTGTGGTTTTTTCACAAAGAGATATATTCATCCTTGTAGCCAATTCTTGATACATATAATTACCTATGGCTCCGCTATCGATGTATGCTCTAACTGCATGCATACTAGATGGCTGTCGGTGATCAATAAGGATCATTGGTATGGTTAGGTGTGAGGTCTGAGTGTCCTTCTTCTCGCTCAGCAAGCGGACCTCTACGCTTGTCGGGTGGGGTCGTTTCCCGGCTCTTATTCAGTATTGATCTTGTCGGTTACTCCTACTGCGTTCTTAGGTGGTTTCACCGGACAATCCCGTAAAAAATGCCCTGAGATTCCACAATATAAGCACAATTGCAGTTTTCGCCTCTTGTCTCTTTTGGTTTTGGACAAGGGTCCTCTAACCCCCACAATTTGCATGGTTTCAGATACGTCCGTTCCTTTGGGGGTGTTGTCCTTGGGTCTTAGCAGTACTCAATTCTCGAATCTAGCCCGATCAGCCTTTCTATTCTGAAGTCTGTGGTCTAGCTGGACCACCCGGTCTATATATTCCGCACAGTCTTGAGGTGGGTTCACTACCTGTGCTAAAACGTCTTTTAGCTCACCTTGTAACCCACAATGGAATAATGTAGTTTGCTTGTCTTCAGGCCATCCGGTTTCTACCACCAACCTATTGAAAGTTGCGATGTAGGTTAACAGATCATGGTTACCCTGACGTAAGGATAAAAGTTTGTTATCTAATGCTTGGCCTTGAGAATGTCGGGCGAATAACTTCTCCATGTTTTGTTGAAAGCCCTGGAAATCCCGAAGGAGGGGGTCATCCTGGTTGACCAGTGGAATAGACCAATCGGCTGCACTGCCGCTGAGATATGACAGTACGAAGGCCACCTTTGATTGATCATTCGGAAAGGCTCCAGGCCTACATAAGAAGTGCAGGCGGCACTGGTTCATAAACACTGCAAACCTTTTAGGGTCCCCCGCAAAGCGTTCTGATGGTGCTAAAGAGACAGCCCCCGGTAATACCACTTGTACAGGATTGCTGGATTGAGTTTGGGCTGAAGCTCCCCCCATTCCAGGTAGTGGTGCATGCCCAGCTTGGGCTTGAAGTAATTGCCTGGAGAGATCATCTGTACGTTCCTTCGCCACAATCAGTTCTCTTCTGAGAGCATTGGTTTCTTGGCGGGTGGAATCCACTTCAGCCCTGAGCTCCCCCAGGAGCTGAGCTAATTGGTCAGTCTCTGAGGTTTCCATGACGCCCGGGGGGAAATTTGTGGTAAGGCTTTGCGTTCTGTTATGCTCACCTGTGTTCCACAGGGGTGCCGAATGAAGCTGGACTGCAGCGGTCTCCACCAGTGTAACTCATAGTGTAGTGATGAGTGACTGCATTTGCCCACTCAGTTTCGTCTGTCTGGCACGTAGGAGGATTTTCCTAAAGTAGTAAAGTGGTAATTAGCTGACCGTGGTAAAAGGGGTTAACTTTGTCTTTTCCGAAAACCACCTTGTGTTCCCCTGATCATGTCTCACCTTATTGTTAGGAAGGATCCTGCGTCGGCATGCAGGGGTGCGTAGAAACTAGTTAACTTCACTGGTCCGTAAGCTTATGGCAGAGTTTTTAGACAGCGATGACTCCGAGGTAAGTTTTATGCCAATCCAAAGTATAATGCAAGTCTTAGAGTTCGATTGTCTTATAGTTCAATCTTGCTCCTTTTATATATTTCTTCCCTTGCAGAATGGCCCAAGGTGAACGTTCTGTCTCCGAAAGGGTTGAGATAGCGCCAAGGTAAGAGTCAGTTTTGCACCAACCACTAATCTTAGCAAGCAATATTGTTCATTAAGAGATTAACCAATTGTCCTCTCTATATTTTGCAGGTGTGGCGCTTCTCAGGAATGAGGGACGTAGGATGATGACTAGCGACACCTCGAGCGGTAATGTACCAAGTAAGTATCTTGCGGTATGAATTTGAATGTCTTTTGCAAAGCACAGCTCACCTGTTGTTTTTCTTTCTTTTTGCAGATGCAGATGCTCCGAGCAGCGATTTCAACAGAGCGCCTCGCGGGATCGTGTGGATGAAAGGAGCATTGGTGAGTATGCCGCGGCGCTGCTGCTGACAGTGCAGCGCTGTAACAGATGTTTTCTTTTCCTCACAGGTGAGGCGACTCTCCGATGAAAGCAACGACTAATGGTGTGGCTTCGGTTCTAATCTGCTTTTCCTCTTCTCTTTTGCAAGTTCGGTTCACGGAGAACAAGACGGATGTAGCTGTAGACTGGATGCTGAGCTGCAGGCACGGTGAGAGTTACGCTGTAGAGATGCAGAATAATGCGAAGCGTGTGCTGCTCTCCGGGCGTGGTTTAAATAGCCATCATAAAGTAGTTCCCAATTAAAATAGTTCCAGTACCACACCCAAGAAAAATAGTCCCTGGAAGAAAGTAATCCCTTCAAGGACTCACGATGGCCTGTACATGATTTCTCTGCAGGATGTCTTGCTTAGTTTTAAAAAAGGCAATATGAGCCTGGTGCCAAAGGCGCCAGGACTGAGTCCATAAAGCCCCTAGGCGGTCCCTTGAGCCTCCCTGAGTTCTCATGGGTGCCTGTAGTCTGGGCAGATGGGTCTGCTCCTGATGTCTGGGGGCAGGCATCGTGACAAGTTTCTCCAGAAGACCAGTGTCAATTACTCTGAATCAACTTTCAGTGCCATCAAGGAAGAAATGCAGCTGCTGAGGCTCATAGCCTTGCAGAAATGGTATCTTTTTGACCTCCTGACAGCTATGGAGGGAGGGGTCTGTCAGAAGATGGAGAGCACTTGCTGCTCGTTTCTGCCTCCTAATGAATTGGAGAATGGGACCTTGACTCAGGCTATTGCCGCTCTGCACAGGCTTAGAGTGGTTATGGAGAACAAAGCAGGAATCACAAATGCCCTTTGGTTGGGCTCTCTTTTTTCCTGGGTGCGTTCTTGGATGAGCCTGCCTGTCAAAATGTTTTTTTTACTTTTTCATTATTATCTTTTGCTCTTGTCTGTTCTGCGCAGGTACCCAAAGCACCTGCCATGAGGACTGTGACCCTGTCCAAAGCTAGAGCAACTACCATTTCATATCACATGGGTACACAGATTGAAACTGTCTTGTGTCCTCCACCAAGTTGTGATGATTGTGTGGAGCAGTGGGTAGATTGCGCAAATGGTGGGTGAACAAGTTAGGGTTGTTCAGTGGAGGAGAAGTACCTTATTGGTACCAATGTGATAAATTATTCTATAGTTTTTCCCCGAGAAGATGGTTTTAAAGAGCAAATATTTGGTCTAGTAAAGCATTAACTAAAGGGGAATGTTGGGGTGGTCAGGAAAGGTCACAATGGGAAATAGGGGTTCACATTGCACGTGCCATATTGGTGACTGGGAGAGCAGCAAA
Organism: Ambystoma mexicanum; assembly: GCF_040938575.1. Taxonomy (NCBI): domain Eukaryota; kingdom Metazoa; phylum Chordata; class Amphibia; order Caudata; family Ambystomatidae; genus Ambystoma; species Ambystoma mexicanum. The sequence continues at coordinate 1,135,499,187 of NC_090922.1, forward strand.
ATTGGTGCCCTATTGCCATTTTATATATATCCAGCATAATTAATGTTTTGTTTGTTTGTTTTATTTATTTGTATGGCGCACCGAACTCAAGGGTATCTGGCGCAAATAGGTTACAAGTATACTTTAAGCTTAAATTGCAGACATTACAGGATAAGATATTAACAACAATCAATCGCATGAGAAGGATTGCACAGGCAAGATAGAATGAAACACTAGATTACATACACCAGCGGTGAGTGCAAGAAACAGCAAAAGTGCTGATAAGCAGGCATAAGAGCACATTACATGATACAGTAGAATGTACAATAATCAGGCAGGCGATGAAAAGGATGTAAGTGTTCCAACTCTATTTCTTTGGAGCTGTCAACATTTGCCTACAGGTGAGTTGCTATGCAGTTTTAATTCGGTTCTCTGAATTGGTATTTTCAACTGGGCCCCAGGCAGGCTGTACTCGCCTGAATGCCCCAATGCTGTTTCACTAATTGGGACAGGCGGTCCTTTTGGCTTTCTTGCTTCACATAATTTGGAGATGTTTTGACCATGGTAGCCATGGCCACATAATGTAAATGTTTGTCCCTGCTTTTCTTCTAGATCTAATTCATTGTGATCTATCCTTGGCACGCCCCATATATACACTCCTGGATTCATTTACAGGACCCTGGGACCAGCCTACTGGGTTGAGATAACGGTAATTTCCATTTCTCCCTTTCTATGTCTCCCGACTTACCTGAACTTAGAGAATGATAGAGGTTCCCCCATTTTACACTCACAGATCGCCATTTTTTAACCTGTTATTGATTGTCTTTTGTTTTGTGTTTTTTCTTTCTTTCTCTGTTGTATTTGTTTTAGGCAGGACTACTGCTTTTTTTTTTGTATTGTTAGTTTACTAACATTTTTTCAACAAAGACACAGATTAAATGTCAAGGGACCATAACACAGGGAATGCTTTGTCCTGAGGAAGATGGGCATCAACTGCATTATTGTTAGATGCGCTTTACCATCGAAACTACCAATTGCTATTTAGTGCCAGGCTTCTTGCGTGTAATTTATTGCCTTGACACCTTAGTAGTTGATGCACGGCATCCCATGGTTAGCTTTTGTGTGTTTTTTGATTATTGTGAGATTGTTTCACTTGTTGTCTTTTTACCATCAAATCCTTCACAGGCGACTGACGGTTTCCCCTTGAGTGATCCCCTTCACTCACTCGGGGTCCTCGACATTGCCCCAGTGAATTCATGATTTGGACCTATTAGATGGCTCTTTCTTTTTTCTCTTTTGTGCTTTTTCTTCAAATAAGCACTTTATACTATGCACGTTACCTTCTATGTATAGGTTTATATTAAATATGAGCTCATGATGGTTTAATATGTATTTTAATATTGATGAAAAACTTTAATAAATACAGTTTTTTACAATTAATTTTGGTCTTTTGTAGGGTTGATCTGTGGTGTGGATCTGGGGGTCCCTCTCTTTTCATTTTCTGTTGGTTATGTCCTGTTGATTGAACATATTAACATTCCGCTGACATGACCTTTTGTTAGATTATTGTTTATTGCTTCCCCTCTGTCAGCGAGGAAAGGGTAACCCATCCGTTGTTTTATTATATTATTCCAAGTCTGTGCTGCCATAACCGGGAAACGGCTTCTTCCAGATTTACTTTAATTTGAATCTGGGGATAACCAGACAGAATGAGTTGGCTATTCTGGTAGGGTGAGATGTAGATTTTTTGACAATTCTATCCGCCAGGTACAGTGGTGCTGCGTTGTTGAGGCCTTTGTAGGCTTAGGAGGCCATTTTGAGCAGGATTCTGTCTTTGATAGACAATCAATTGTTTTTTCTCCTCAACTCAGAGTTGTGCTCTCTATTACGAATGCTAAATGTAGTTCTGAGGGCGTTATTCTGTAGTATTTGGATTTTGTTAATAATGTGCTTGCCCGCTCCCGAGTACAAGGCATTACACAAGCCCAGATTCAAGTGGATGAGGGCATTTGCTAGGATGATTCAACTTTCTTTGGATAGGAAAGGTCTACAGGCCCTGATAACTTTACAGTGTAAGCTGTTGCTGACGCCATAGCATTAACATGTTTACTTAAGGTTAAGGCCAAATCTAAGTAAAAACCTGACGTTTTTACCACCTTTACAACATTGATATTATTCCTGTCAATATTGAAATATTTCGAACTGAGTTTGTTCAGGTTGCCGACGGTACCAAGTATCAAAAGCTCTGTCTCGTCATCATTCAGGCATAGGCCATAGACTGCCACCCATGCCTGAATGATTAGGTAGATTTTATTCACAAGGGCCATGTCTTTGTCATAGTCTCCTGAGAGAGGTATGAGGATCTGGGTGTCATATGCGTAATTAGTGTAGGTGACACCCAGATTGTCCAAGTTATCAAACAGAGGCTTTGTGAATATATGGTACATATTAGGTGAGACACAAGAGCCTTGCGGTACACCACAAGTTATTGGTATAGGGTCTGCGGTCGCAAAAGGGGAAAAGACTCTCATGGTCCTGTTATTTAAGAATGATTGGATCAATGTAATCGTGTCCTTAGAAAAGGGTGCCGCTGAGGCGAAATGTTTACAGCGTACTTTATGGTCCACCAGATCAAAGGTGGCGGACAGGTCAAGCAGAAGTAGCAAGGTGGTTTTCCCTTTGTCCTTAAGCTCATCGATCTGAGTTTTCAGATCGATTAGTGCCATTTCCATACCATGTTCCGGCCTAAAGTCCACCTGGCAGACGCTGAGAAGATGATTAGTTTCTAGATACTTCTGTATTGTATTTGTATTTGTATTTATTAAATTTATAGAGCAGTTTACTCCAAAGCGCTTTACATGAAAACAACATGATACAAAAAATGTGAAGCTTAAATGCACAACATGAAACAAATCATCAAAACAATGTGTAGAACAATTTTCCTAGGTCAGTAGAGAGAAACAGATCAGTGGAAGAGGAAGAGAGAAGAGATGGGGTTAACAAGACGGGGAATGAAGAAGGTGGGATTTAAAGGAAGACCGGAAGGAGGGATAGGAGGAAATAGAGCAGATGGAGAGAGGGAGAGAGTTCCAGTATAGGGGACAAGGAGCTGAAAGGAACGGAAATGAGAGTGGCACAAGGAGGCGTGGGGACGGTGAGTAGGAAGAGGTCATTAGATCGGAGGTGGTGGGAGGGCAGGTAAAATGAGAGTATATGCAAGTATGCTAATTTGTTTAAAAATTTGAGAAAGAAAGGTACCGTTGTAATTGGCCTATAATTAGTAGGGATGGTAGGGTCCAGAGTTTGTTTTCTTAGCAATGGTAGGATCCAGGACTCTTTTAGGTTGCTAGGAACAGTACCTGATGTCAATTATGCATTAATTAGTTAAGCGATAAAAGGCGCTAGATCTCTGGCTGTGTCTTTAATTATTTGGGCTGGACCGCTGTCTCCCTGACATCTAGATGGTTTGAGGGAGGAAATGTTTTGATCTACTTCAAGGATAGAAACTTTGGTGAATCTGAACTGGTGCGGTGTAGTAGTAGGGTGCTCTGATGTGCTAACAGGCATGTCAGCATTGGGCAAGTTAGCTTTTTATCTGCAATTTTCTTTTGTAATGAAGCAATTTTATTTGTTAGGGCATTCTGGATATTGGAACACCAGAGTTTGTCCTTGACGCAATTGTCAATGCAAGGGATGGGGGTTTCCATTTCTCTTAATATCACAAATAATTCCTTGGTACTGGAGCGTGCTTTATTAATTCTCTCATTATAAGTATCTTTTTTGCTACAAATTATTTCTTTTTTATGTGTGGCTGAGATATTGATCAAATTTGTTTTGTTTTCCTCCGACAGAAGGTGTCGCCGGGTGATTTAGAATGTTCTTTTTTCCTGCTGTAAGTGCTTTTAGGTGTGCAGGTGAGCTCTGGGTTTACTTTTGCTCATTTTAAGTGGGGCAATTGAGTCTAGAGCTTTGGGCATTGTGGAATTGTAAGCCTCAACTAAAGTGTCTGGATCAGATGTGATTGCCAATGAGATAAGGGTAGGGATGATGTGAGGTAGAATCTTATCTGCCGTAACATTTCTTTTATTCCTAGTGGGGAGGGGCGGTGCTATAGGCCTCACTTTGGAGACAGGGCTATTAGCAGCGAGGGTGAATGCTATCAGGAGGTGATCTGTCCAAGGTTGGGGGGTAATGGGTGTAAAAACACCTTCACAACTCATGTCGGCCACCCAATTTAATGTTCTACCTTTGACATGAGTCGACTGTGTCACTCTTTGGATAAGTCCAAATTCCGTAAGTGTGATAGACACTGCAAGAGCTTGTCAGTCATTGGGATCATTAAAAACAAGGTTAACATCCCCTAACAGTAATATTTGTGAGGAATCTTTAGTTTTGTCAGGTAGTATGATGGAGATATCCTCTTTGAATGTACTCCTGGTTCCTGGTGGTCTGTACACTAGGTGGATAGTTAATGTCCTTGAGTTATATATAGGTACTTTAGCTGAGAGCAGTTCACAAGATTTAACTAGTGGAAATGGAATTATTCTTATGGCCAGGTTTGATTTAGTGATAACGCAATCCCCCTCCTCTAGCGTTGACTCTGTCTACTCTTAGGATATTGTAGGTATCCGGAACTGCTAGAGAATGGATCAGGCTGGCAGTTGCATGTAACCATGAATCAGTGATGGCTAAGAAGCAGTGGAGTAACTTTGCTGAAAATGTTGGGGGGGACATGACATCTGAAGAAAAGGTGCCCCAGCCAAATGAATGGGGACAAAATAGTGTGCCATGAAAGTTGGGGGGGGGACAAACACCCCTGCCCCCCTAAAATTACGCCCATGCTAAGAAGTCAAGGTTATCACTAGTGATTAAGTCTTCTATCTCAGTGGCGTGAACCACCAAAGATCTAGAATTAATTAGTGTGTCCTTAATGTTGGGGGTGTTAGTTGTTATCTGGTGATCTATAGGATTACCCTGAATTATTTTATTCTTCCTTTGGTTGTTGAATTTAGGATTCTGAGAGTTGTGAGTCACTGCCTTGTTTTTTAAGCATAAGTTTTAGCATTCAGGATGTTCATCTTACTGACGCGTGGCTTGGTTGAGTATTGTGGGAGGCTCGTAAATTAGAGGTAGTCTAGTGCGTAATCTATTGTTTCTCGCAGATAAAGTACATGATTTGTTGGATTTGATTATGGAGGTGTTTATTGTTAGGACAGGTGGCAAGGGAGTGTTTGTGTTGTAGCACTTATTTACTCGGACAATATTGGTATCAAGAAGTGAGGGTAGAAAACTAGTAGGATTAATATCCTGTGTTGGAGGCCAATTCTGAGTGGGGGCAGGAGGAAGTAGCTTTGATAACCTCTAAGGGGAACTTTTTGTTCGCCATTGTCATGGTGTGTTGGCCTATAGTGTTAGTACCTGTAGCAGTAGACTGTTGGAGTACAGCTGGTATGGCACACAAAAGTAGAAACAGCAAATCTATTGAAGCATACATTATTAGACAGAATGCGGCAATAGTAAACTGAAAAAGCATGGCACGAGAGTAGGTACATTCAAACAAACACGAATCTCATGCCAACTTGTTGAAGGTAACATTATGTGGTGGTTCAAAAGCTAAGTACAACATTGTCACAGACTATAGTATAGAACCAGAAACAGAAGTTCACTCGGATGACCCAAAGGGGCTACTACCTAGATAGCACAGGCAATGTAATAGAATGCAAGATTATAATGTAGAAGCGAAAAAAGCAAGGAAACATATCACATGTGTGATATAGTACTACAATCGAGCAATATATGGTGCATACAGAGATCATTCTAACAGGGGCTGACCATTTTTAGTGCCGTATGGCCAGTTGCCTAGAACATTGTCACAATGATAAGGTCTGTCAGGCACGTTATAGGCAAATGTTTGTAACGCATGCAGTTAGGGTCACAAGCAGTATGTGTCCGTGTAAGTGTCAGGTGCTCTAGAGGCCATGGTCCGTAACACAATAGAATGGCATCACAGTCTCATTTGGTGAGGTGGAGCCGCGTGGCATGGAGTATCAGGTAAGTTTGTAATGGACGAGCAGATACATTGCATGGTACTGTAGAGAACAAGGCACATGGAGCGATGGTATGTTTTTAATTTGGCCACAATTAACAAGGAGTCTCACAAGTTTGCATATATAAGACTGAAGATGGGAACGGCGTGAGATGTATATAGATCCGTCACAAAAAGATTGCACTTACCAACGGCTCTATGGAGTTGGACGCTGCAGTAGGATTGGAGACGGCAGTGTAAAGAAGGTGATTCAGCTAAGAGCAAGGCGCCACAGTGGCAGGATAGGAGAAACAAAACAGGCAGAAATACAAGCTCCGGCGCCTGGCGTCTCTGGACAGGCTCAGGACAGGAGCCTTGTATGCAGTGCCTTACCCAACCCAACATGGTTCCCTGACCCCCTTCACTTGGTTATTCACAATGTTCTCTTTCTTTAATCTCTCTCCAATCCACGTTATTAATGGTCGGGTTATGCCTTCCTGATATGGCTCCCAGACCCCTTCCCTTGGTTATTCACAATGTTCTCTTTATCTCTCTCTCTTCAATCCACAGCATGTGTTTACTCTCCTGCAAAGGTCTGTAACTGCTGCTTTTATATATAAAGTGTGTGCCCCTTTATTACTGGTCAGAGTATATGTTTGTTGGTTTGTTTATTATTTGTAATGCGCCAGAATACCCTAAGGTAACAGGGCGCAGCAGATACAAGAATATGCGAAACTTAGTTACAGACAATAAAATACATACGAGGCATGAACACAATAAAATGAAGGTAAGCAGGTAATAAAGTATATACAAGGCATAAACACAATAAAATGAAGGTAAGCAGGAATATATACATATCTATAGTTAACAGTTCTGTGTCCAGTATGTAAAGTGACAAGAGGGGGAGTCGAGCCTGGCTCAGTGTGTTAGACTGTGGCTGTCTTCAGCCAAGACATCATCTTGGAGCGGAAGTTTTGGTAGGGTTAGTCCATTCTGAGGGTGGGTGGTAGGGCGTTCCACAATTTAGCCGCTTTAACTGGGAAGCTGTTACCTCCTATGGTCGAGCGTTTGTAATTAGGGATGGAGAGGCAGTCTCTATATGCTGTCCTTGTCGGTCTCAGGTCTGTGAAATCTGTTCATCAGGTATATGGGTGCAGCGTTATTGAGGGACTTGTGAGTGAGCAAGGCAGTTTTTAGGGAGATTTTGTCTATGATAGGGGACCAGTTGTGCTGCTGGTTGTGTGCTGTGATGTGATCTCTTCTTGAGATGCCCAGGGCCGCTCTGAGTGCGTTGTTCTGGAGGGTTTGTAACTTGCTAGTGGTGGCTTTGTGGGCCCAAGGTAACGGGCGTTGCAGTAGTCTAAACGGGATAGTATGAGGGCTCTGGCCAGGGTCAGGCAGCTTGTGTCAGAAAAAAAAGGTTTGACTGTGCGGATCAATTTGCACGTGTATGCCGTGGAGGAGGCTAGTGAGTTCACCTGTCTGTTGAAGGTGAAATTGGAGTCCAGGTAGAATCCCAATGTTTTGACTTTGTGTCCCACTTTAATCATATTGCCATCAATTATGAAGGATGAGTAAGCTGGGCTTAGTTTCTCTAGGCTGGCAGTGGTACGTAATGTGATGAGTTCAGTTTTGTCATCATTCAGGCATAGACCGTGAGTGGCCATCCATGCCTGGATGATGATGTAAACCCTGTTCACCAAGGCCAAATCCTTTCCATAATCTCCAGAAAGCGGAAGGAGGATCTGGGTATCATCTGCATAATTAGTGTAGGTGATACCGAGATGATCCAGATCATCGAAAAAAGGGGCTTGGTAAATATGTTGTACAGTGTGGGGGAGACACAGGAGCCCTGGGGTACGCCACAGGTGATGGGTATGGGGTCTGCAGCATCTGTAGGCGAAAAAACTCTCATGGTTCTGCCATCGAGGAAGGATCTAATCCATGTAGTGGCCTCGGGGGAGAAGTGGGCGGCCGTGTGTAAGTGAGAGCAGAGGACCGAGTGGTCGACCAGGTTGAATGCTGCAGAGAGGTCAAGGAGGAGGAGTAGTGCTGCTTGGCCATTGTCTTTGAGCAGGTCGATCTTTGTTTTAAGTCAATGAGAGCTGTCTCAGTCCCATGTTGGGGTCAGAAGCCTGATTGTCTGGTTCCTAGCAGGTGGTGTTTTTCCAAGTATTTCTGTATTTGAACATAGGCGACCTTGTCCAGGATTTTCAAGAGGAATAGTACCGTTGTTATGGGTCTGTAATTGGTGGGGGTGGCTGGGTCAAGAGTAGGTTTTTTTAGTAGAGGTAATACCCAGGATTGTTTTAGGTTGGTTGGGATGGACCCAGTGGAGAAGGAGGCATTGATAAGCTTTGTGATAAATGGGGAGCGTCTTTTATGAGCTGTGGTGGACATAGGTCTCCCAGGCAGTTCGAGGGTTTCAATGACAAGATGATTTTTTCGACTTCGAGAGTGGTCACTTTGATATGGGTTCCAGACCCACTTCACTTGGTTGTTCACAGCATATTCTTTAACTAGTTTCCCTTCATTCCATAGTCTTGGTTTACTCTCCTGTCAAGGTCTGTGGGTGTCATTTGAATCTGTAATGTTTGTAGTCCCCCTTGTTACTGGTCAGGGTGTGCCATGCTCATATGGGTCCCACACCCCCTTCAGTAGGTTATTATGCCCCAGGGAGTATCCCTTCTGTTCTTCACTCCATCCCCCTTCTGCTCTCTCAGTCTTCCCAACCCTGGTATCAGCAACCCTTGCACCTGTAGGGTCTTGTTCGTCAACCTTTGGTTGTTTGGGGGTCTCCCAGGGACATTGGAATATTCTCCTGTGCACTGCAACCTTCTCTGGGACGTGTGGCTTCCCTGCGGATTACCAGCAATTTTGTTACACTTCCGTCACTGGTGGATATGTTCCTTCTCCTCCAGTCTGCATTCTCCGATATGAGCCCTTTCTGAGCTTGCTATCCTCCTATACACCATCTGCCTCTCTGCACTGTGGGTCTGCATGGAAGTTGCCAAGTTATCGGTCTGTGCTGAGCCGTAAATGAAGATGCCATTGTGCTCCTCCCTCTCTGTCTTTGAATGACAGCTGACCAATGGCATTACTAGAAACACTAGAGTGCGTGCCTTCGTTCTTACCTGCGATCCTCATTACTCATGGCCTATTCCTTGTTTCAGCAGTTCTTGTCTGAGATATCCAACAAAGACATATGGACTGGTAGGCACTGTGGAATTGGAGGATTTTGAGGGAAGGTCAAAAGGATACTGTGTTCTCCAGAGATAGTCACTACTCCCAATGGGGTGCTTCCTCCCTATGAGATCTTCCCACTGAGTACCACACCTACAGGGTCTATCGCGTAGCAGCCTCACCACCCTGGACTGATGGAAAGGGGCTCCCCATCTAAAGCACTGGAGATACCTCGCGATTCATCACAGTACTTATTACAAATACTAGAAACAACAAACATCCTTGAAAACCTACATGCACTCTCTGCAACCATGTTTCATTAGAGCAATTCCCTAATGAACGTTTTGTGTATGTATCTATACCAAATTGAGAATCCATTCAATTTCACCAACTTCTGCAAAATGCAAAACCTGACATATTATTCTATTTTTGTAATGCAGATAATTGATACAGCATACAAATAGAGTCATATGCCCAATATGTCATAATACTTCTTTTTAGGTACAATACAGATGGTTTCAGAAATAACTGCAAGCTCACTAACTTTATGCATGGCCAGATATCTCTTGGCAGGAAAATCTTCCCAACAGTAGGCATAATATACCACACTGGTGTACAACTACTTCAATCCACTATACTGCATATGTGACAAAACAAAGTGGTTGGTTTGAATAACACTTTTGTTACTCAAAATTAAAGGTTAGTAGCTAATCTAACAAATGCCTACTTCATATTCTTTAAAACCTAATTTGCTCTTTAAATTACACTAATAAAGTACAATTACATTAATAGGCAGTTAGAATATGCCAATGGGTAGCTAACTACTTTAAACATAAAAATACACACAACAGTGTTTCTCTTCATTACAATACACTTAAAACAGACATTCCATATCATTACATAATACATCCACAGTACTGCAATAGAACTTTTAAAATCCAATACAGTTAGAATACGCCAATGGGTATCTAACTTTTACAAAAACAAGAAAAACAGTAAACACATATTCCCTATGTCACTACCCTTACAATATTAACTGTGTAATCACTTGCCACTCCCAAACTGCTACTGTACTACTTTTGACATGTACAAAATGTATGTCACTTCTGTATGGATGGGCCTTTAATCACCCTAACCAATCATCGGGGAGGGGCTAGATGATTCTTTAGAGTCAAACTAGCCTGAGTCTCTCTGAACTACACAGGTTGACACATTATATACATTTTTCCAACAGTTAAACTGATCCCATATATTTTATTACAAACCAGCCCCCACATGTGATCTGTCAACACCTATACAAAAGAAATCAATTCTTTCTCCAATTCACCTGTTCTCATTGGTCATGTTTATCTTAACTACCATCTTCTGCTCATGTGTACAAAACACCCTCTTTTAGTATTTGTCTGTGGTAGGCCGTGCATCATCACATAGTTACACATTGATATACAAACATAATTCATTACGAGTCCCAGCTAGCCTGAGACCTCCTAACCTCAGACGAAATTGCACATGGTCTGCAAGAGTACTTCCAACAATATGAGGAGAGGAGGAATAAACTGAGATGGTTATCACCGGTTCCCTTTGAACTGGTGATAACCATCTCATCCACCTGGACTTGCTGACATCTTTGGAACACTGTAATCTAAACCACTTCCAATTTAATACGCTGATCACATGCTGAGAAAAAAATAGAAACGCATAAACTATTGGTTACTCTGCCCAGGCGTTCTTCACTACAGGTGTGTTGCTGGTCAAAAAGCAAATGGCTGGATCCCCCTAAACAATAAATAACAAGCTCCCATGCACTTGAAAGATTGCATCTTCCTTCTGCAATACTGCTAAGCCATAAAAACCCTGGGCCTGGCTTGCTGGCTGACCATCTGCTTAATGTTGCCGCTAAACAAAACCTTCCCTTCAGGCTTTAAATCCTACAAAACCAGTTTGTCACAGTCACTCAGCATTCACCTCGCAAACCCTGACTGCAAAGTTTTACCAGTTCATGAGAAGAGCTCATTACATATAGATTTGCAAATTCCCCATGTACCTATATCAGAGTTCATGCATGTTAAAACTATTGTGTCCTCTTTACAGTGATTTCCTCACACCAAATCCCCTTCCTCGCATGTGCATTATGAAGCTTCTCATTGCTCAGCTTCTAGGTGCTTTGAGGCACCCCGTACCCAGATAGTTTTACATTTCATTGGTGATTTCGACATTTATCTTGCTGCACGTGTGTAAATCTTAAATGTATTAGCTTAAACACAAAGTAAGACATATCCAATTTACATTTTTGTATTCACTTGCAGCTGAGTGTGGAGGCAGGATCAAGCAGGAGCTCTGTTCTCGACATCCTGCACTGCTCGAGCTGCACAGAGCCCCTTCCTCGGATAGGTAAGCTTGCAGGCTTATTTGGAAACTTCAGAAAGACCATCGCCATTGCATCTTCACTACGTATGCTATTTGCAATTTTATTCATACGCCAACCTTCTGAGTGTAAGGGGGGCAGATTCCTGAAAACTACTATGCTGTAGATCTGATGCACCCTTTTGACCCTGTGCACATTGTTTTAATGCATGCCTTGCCTCTCCACAATGGCGGTGTGTGCTTCCAGAAGTAAACGCACTGCATATCATAGCCGTCACTGATTGGCAGTCCTGAGGCATATCCTGCCTACCAGCTGACCGGTAGGCAGAAGCCGGCACCATCGTCTAATGCACTGCGTACAAGGCTCCTGTCCTGAGCCAAAACAAAGAGGTGATGGCTGGAAGGTTTAGACTGAATCTTAACCACTGGCATTGCTCGGGGCAACCCTCCAGACCATCGTTCTTCACCTGCCAAGCCATTACAGAAGGGGAAAGACCATATGCAAATCAGGCTTGGCCCCACCCCAAAAGGGGAAGTCCAGCCCGAACTGCTAGGTCACATCCCTTCTGCACGAGACCACAAGCATCCCCAAACATGTTTCACCCTTGTTGGGGCTCATCAGTGAGGAGTAGCTTGTGTCTCTATGCCCAGCAGGCACGGGACCCACGTCTGGGCATACCCATCCCACTCGGGGTGACAAAGCAAAAACAAAGAGGTGATGGCTGGAAGGTTTAGACTGAATCTTAACCACTGGCATTGCTCGGGGCAACCCTCCAGACCATCGTTCTTCACCTGCCAAGCCATTACAGAAGGGGAAAGACCATATGCAAATCAGGCTTGGCCCAACCCCAAAAGGGGAAGTCCAGCCCGAAGTGCTAGGTCACATCCCTTCTGCACGAGACCACAAGCATCCCCAAACATGTTTCACCCTTGTTGGGGCTCATCAGTGAGGAGTAGCTTGGGTCTCTAGGCCCAGCAGGCACGGGACCCACGTCTGGGCATACCCGTCCCACTCGGGGTGACAAAGCAAAAACAAAGAGGTGATTGCTGGAAGGTTTAGACTGAATCTTAACCACTGGCATTGCTCGGGGCAACCCTCCAGACCATCGTTCTTCACCTGCCAAGCCATTACAGAAGGGGAAAGACCATGTGCAAATCAGGCTTGGCCCCACCCCAAAAGGGGAAGTCCAGCCCGAACTGCTAGGTCACATCCCTTCTGCACGAGACCACAAGCATCCCCAAACATGTTTCACCCTTGTTGGGGCTCATCAGTGAGGAGTAGCTTGGGTCTCTAGGCCCAGCAGGCACGGGACCCACGTCTGGGCATACCCGTCCCACTCGGGGTGACAAAGCAAAAACAAAGAGGTGATGGCTGGAAGGTTAGACTGAATCTTAACCACTGGCCTTGCTCGGGGCAACCCTCCAGACCATCGTTCTTCACCTGCCAAGCCATTACAGAAGGGGAAAGACCATATGCAAATCAGGCTTGGCCCCACCACAAAAGGGGAAGTCCAGCCCGAACTGCTAGGTCACATCCCTTCTGCACGAGACCACAAGCATCCCACTCGGGGTGACAAAGCTAAAACAAAGAGGTGATGGCTGGAAGGTTTAGACTATGGTTGCATATGGTTTTTCCCCTTTTGTAATGGCTTGGCAGGAGAAGAACGATGGTCTGGAGGGTAGCCCAGAGCAATTCCAGATGTCAAGATTTATTCTAAACCTTCCAGCCATCAACTCTTTTGTTTTGCTATTGTCACCCCGAGTGGGAAGGGTATGCCCAGACGTGGGTCCCTTGCCTGCTGCGCCTAGAGACCCAAGCTACTCCTCACTGATGACGCCCAACAAGGCTGAAACATGTCTGGGGATGCTTGTGGTCTCGTGCAAAAGGGATGTGACCTAGCAGTTCGGGCTGGACTACCCCTTTGGGGGTGGGACCAAGCCTGATTTGCATATGTTTTTTCCCCTTTTGTAATGGCTTGGCAGGAGAAGAACGATGGTCTGGAGGGTTGCCCAGAGCAATGCCAGAGGTCAAGATTTATTCTAAACCTTCCAGCCATCAAATCTTTTGTTTTGCTATTGTCACCCTGAGTGGGAAGGGTATGCCCAGACGTGGGTCCCGGGCCTGCTGGGCCTAGAGACCCAAGCTACTCCTCACTGATGACGCCCAACAAGGCTGAAACATGTCTGGGGATGCTTGTGGTCTCGTGCAAAAGGGATGTGACCTAGCAGTTTGGGCTGGACTCCCTTTGGGAGTGGGCCCAAGCCTGATTTGCATATGGTTTTTCCCCTTTTGTAATGGCTTGGCAGGAGAAGAACGATGGTCTGGAGGGTTGCCCAGAGCAATGCCAGAGGTCAGGATTTATTCTAAACCTTCTAGCCATCAACTCTTTTGTTTTGCTCCTGTCCTGAGCCTGCTTTCTCATTCATTCACTTGCAGCTGAGTAAGGAGCCGGGATCGAGCAGGAGCTCTCCCCTCAACATCCCATGCTGCTCGAACTGCACTTAGCCCCTTCCTCACATGGGTAGATTGTGGGCTTATTTAGAACCTTCGGAAAGACTATCACCATTGCATCTTCATCACGTATGCTATTTGCAATTTTATTCATTCGTCGACCTTCTGAGTGTAAGGGTGGCGGATTCCTGCAAACAACTGTGCCATAGATCTGATGCCTGTACCACTTTTACCCTATGCGCATTGTTTTCAATACTTGCCTTGCCTCTCCACAATGATGGTGTGTGCTTCCAGAAGTAAACACACTGCATATCATAGCTGTCACTGATTATCGGTCCTGAGCCATATGCCGCCAACCAGCTGACTGGTATGCGGAAAGTCTCCAGGGAAAGGGAAACAACCCCTTGAGTCTTGTGGACCTTTTATTTGCTTTTTTTCTGAACCTTTTGTTTTAAGCTAAAAAGCTGGGCTTTCACTTGTCACCTTATGTTCAGTTTAGCTATGTGAGGGATAGGTTAGGATTTGGAGAGTATTTAACAGCCAGCCTACCATCCATGTGTATGTCTCTTACTCCTACATCATCAGAGTACATTAATAATTTTTGTGGATATTCCTGTGTGTTTAACAGTGCATTTGACCATTTCTGCACAGTAGTGCATTTCCTGTGTTACACCTGAGACACTGTAGGTATTATCAATGTTATTAGTGGCATTTCTGTGTATGAGAAGCATTTCCAAACACAACTGGTCTGAGCCATTTAAGTAAATACTGTCCATAAATAGTGGCAGTTGGAGGGGAAGATTTATTGCGTCATTTGCATAGCAATTTGCTCCAGTTGTGTTACTGAATTTACCAGGACCAGATCATTTTCTCTCCATTTTGCTTGATGGTCTTGCAGTTATTTCTTCTTTCTTTATTGGGATTGTGGTCATATCTGCTATGGGTCCTGTTGCTACTACTTGTCTTTTCAAAAGTTTCTTTTTTTTCAGGTACAGGGTAAATATTCAGATGTGGAGTGTACAGTGCACGTCAGCTGTTGTATTCTAGGATTCAAGAAATGCCAGCATTGACTTTCTTTGCATCAATGTTAACTAAGAATAGACAATTGAGTGTACAAAGACATGAACGTGCTATGTAACTAATACGTTCTTTGAAGACTATGCTGGCAATGTCAATAAGTGCATGGTCCAGGGTTAGACCTTGTGAACAGAGGCATTGCAAGGGGGTGGGGGAGCTAAGGGAGCTATCTTTTGGTTGTAGCCCCAGATAGAAACTTCCCAACAGTCTTGACATTAGTGTAGCCCCAGATCCTTTCCAGATCTAGCAACACCCCTGCTTGTGAACAGTGACAGCATATGAAAGTAGTTCTCTCTGTACATACATGTTTTTGAAAAGAAGGAAACATGCTGTTGTGCAGGGGATTCTTTCAGTTTCTGCAAGTTTGCCATAATGGATGTTGACAGGCTGGATATTGTTTTCATGTGCTTATGTTTGGAAGTCAACAACTAGTCAATAGAGCAATTACATACAACATTGTTGAATGTCATGGTGACATTTTAGTATCACTATACAGTTTAGAGAGAGAGTTAACAGTTTGTTTAATCAAGCTTTGTTGGAGATATATTTCTCTAGGCTATTTAGTTGTGTTTGTGCTTGCTAACACTGAGGGAGTGTCATGGCATGCACTTCTACTGTATCTGTGGAATGGATATGCACTAAGAGTTGCATTTCTTTTTTCAACATTGTTTCATTGAATTGGGTACAGCTTGCAAGGGTTGGCATTAAGCAGATGGATTTTAGATTTAGTTGAGTTAATTGTTCCTTCACATCAGGGGCAGATGTGTATTATCCATACATCTCTTGTCTTAGTCTAGTTTTTAAGGTGGATGTTCTATGTTCAGTAAGCAGACCAGTTCTAATGATTTTTAAAATGTGAACATATGTTCGATCTGCTGACTGGTGTATGTTTTGGTATGTTTTCTGTCGCGAAAATGACCGCAAAAATGCACATTGCTAACGCTGCAGAGTGTATTGTGGCATTCTTTGTGTCCTAAAGTTTTGAATATGTGTTGGCTTTTCGCAGGTGTTAACTGTAGGAGGTCTCCAAGAACCATAACACATTTTCCTCCAAATACTTCCTCTTAATCTGTTTTAGGACTTCCTTATATTCTTAGATGAATTAAAGCCAGCATGAGGTTGGAAATCATGCTTATTTCATCGAATAGGAGGACTTTAATTTGGTTTTGTGTTCTGCTGGGAGGAGAAGTAGTTGGTGTACACTTCTTATGTTATAAGCAACTGAAAGGTTGTTGTTTGTTACTTCTTCAACATATTTCCTGATTGTTTTAATTGTAAATGTTTTGCTAAAACCAGCTTCACCATTTACACACAAGACCAGAGGTTTGTAATTTTCAGAACTGCAAGTTTGATTTTCATGTTTTAGTCCATGGTCTATTTCTTCAGTGACTTCTAGGTAAATAGTGAGTTGTTTATCATTTAGCTGTGACTTGAGCACTTACACATCTTCTTCAGATTGTTCAGATTGGTACATGATGTTTTCTCCCTCACCCATTGCTGTTTCTGCTTCAATTTGGATGAGTGGCTCTCCAAGTGGTTCTTAGTATTCTGTAACAGAAGGCTGACTGCATTTAGGAGTGTGTTGGGAAAGGGCAGCCCCACCCCACCCACCAACGCAATTTAGAGTGAGGCGAGATGCATTCAAAGCACTGTGATGGGCCAGGGGGACAGTGAGATGACCACCTCCCAATACAAAGAACCACACTTTAATATAATCAAATGTAATCAACCCACATAGTATGGCTTAGGGGGCGCAAGGAGTAATGCTATTTTGCATAGAAATTAGTAACCATAGGTCTAAAAGAAGGCCTGTTAGCGGCGAATGCAGCATTGTATGCACTAGACTCAAACTGCGAGGCAAGGGAAATCTCCAGCCATGGCGAGTTCCCAAGAGGACAACCTACACCCCCTACTGCCACAACGCCTATTCATTGTTCCAACAGTGTTGCAAAGATGTTCGAGAGGAATGTACCCTACAAGGCAATGATCACAGTCCGGCGCCTGGTGTGCATGTTATCGCACACTGGCCAAAGCATGACCCTGCCCATCTCCAAACAGCCACGAGTTATATCCCATATAACTGACTAAACCTTAAAATCCCTGAATTCCATGGCACCAAGTGCCTTTCGACCACCACCCTCAAAGTAACAAGTCCTGATATGTTCTAAGAAGATGGACAGGGCACATCGTTGAATGACAATCATGTGATTTGTATTGCAAGGTGCTGGGAGGGATACGTAATAGTTCAAATCGAGGGTGTACACCTTGGAGCCAGATGGCGCAGAAGGGAGTGAGTGAAATGTGTGTGTGAAGGTTAGAGTGCCCCAGAACCTCCTTTGTGACTGTCTTAAGGCCTGCCATGTGCACAGTATAGCGATAAAGTAGTTTTATGTTAGGAGTACAATTAATTTGTACTTTGACCTTCGACGTGAGAAGATGATTATTGCAGCAACCACGTGATGGAAGACGGACACACTGGGATAGAATCAATAGACTAGCTTCTCTGATGGAGCAGGTGGATCATGTATAGGTGCACACTAACCAGACATGTGGGTTTTTACTATAGGAATTGTGTGTGTTCTATGATGATGCTTTCCTTTATAAGATTCTGCCTGTACTACTTTTTGGCAGAACGTTCTTAGCAGCAGAATTCTTTGCTGTTGCCCTCATCTGCGTGTGTGATTAAAACTTGTTATCCTTACATTATTGACTTGGTCCTTTCTTCCCTAGTGGGTTGTATTCTCTCAGGTGTGAGCATTTAGGGGCTGGCCCTCAAGTGTCTTTCTCTAGCATACTTTCTATTTCTTCTTCTTTTGGTGCTCATTGTCCATCATATCTTGAATGCAGCTTCAAATGTGTCACACCCCATCTAACAGATCCTACTTCTTTGTCCATGATTCGAAGAGTTGCAGTAAGGGCATGTAATTAAATTATTTTTGGTAAGAAGATTTAAAGGACAACTTTACATAGTTTATGAGAGAGGGTCTGGTAAGCCTTACTAGGTTTCCTTCACAATTTAAGACAGAATATGTTCTAATTGTCTCATCTGGCATAACATTATTTTTGTAGGAATAGTTTTGGGCTATGTCATATAGACACATGTTTTCCAAAGCAGTACTTTTGTTTGTATAGTATGTGTAAATCAAATTGTTTTTTATACTATCTTGGCTGTTGGGATAATTTGTGGCTATATTTTCAATTTCCTGAGGATTTAAGTACTTTTTTTGTGACAAAGCTGGACAAAGATTCAACCAGAGACTGTTTTCAAAAAAGCTTAGTAGGACCGTATTCTCTGTGTGACAGCATTTTGATACCATAGCTCTACAATTGTTGTCGGATGAAATGTCATCCCAAAAATACTTTAGCTCTTTATTCTCTGCTTTGGTGAGATAGGCTGTGGCATACCTTGCAACAGCAGTTGCATTGTCAGAAGTGTATTAAATGTCTATATTGGCTTTCCACCAGAGGGAAATTATAGGATTGTAACCATTGATGTACTTGGATGCCTCATCTCTTTTAACCCCTTAACTGCCATGGGTTTTCCGCCCCAGTGCCAAGGCCTTTTTTGTTGATTTCGGTATGTTGCCATTCAACCGATTGTAAAATTTTTGTTACATGAGATATCTCAGCCAAATTTGGCTCCATTTTTTCCCACATGTAGGCGGTCATAACATCACCAAGAAATCCTAGATTGCTAAAGGGGGGTGAGAGAAAATAACCAAAAAGCGAGAAAACGTAGTGTTTTTGTAGAAAATGGCAATAAAATGATGTACAAAGAAGCCTGTGTTTTTTTTCTTGTAAGTTCTAGAAACAAATGGTTTGCTGTGCTGAATTCCCTATTTTCCAGGCTTTTGAGAACAGGTTAAGTGGAAACCAAAAAAAAAAACAAACGTTCATTTCGTTAATAGCCGTTTTGTGAGAGGTAGGTGATTTTGAGCTTTTTTTCAAATAGGACATGCGTGGACGGAATGGAAGAGAAGGGTAGGAAAGCTGAATCGGTAGATAGAAAAGCATACAATTCCGAAAAGTAGACAAAATTCCAAGTTTAGGAAGGGGTGATTTGCGCAGGTCAGGCAACAACTATGTAGGGAAAAATGTCATTGTTTGGCAGAAAATCGGGAAAATGACAGAGAAAAAGGCATGTGCTGGACATGGTTGGCCCGGTAAGGCGATGGCTTCTGTGAATTTTGAGAAAAACAATGCTCCGCTACATTCCCCCAACTATTCCAGTTAGGAAATCACACATTTTTTGTAATTGTTCACAAAACAAGCATTACCACAAGCCAAAACCTGAGCCATGGTACACAGAATGTTTATACTTACAACCTAAACAGACATACTTAGCATGTGTAAATAAGGAAAACAATTGTGGTGAGGTGAGCAAGCATACATTTTTTGAAAGAGCACAGGAATACATTTTGAAGGGTAGGTGACTTGTGCAGGTTACAAAAGTGTATTGCGCCTAAAGCAGCGAATAAATGTAGGTCATATTTGGGAATTGAAAAGTTGTGTGACAAAGTGCAGCAGTAAATGGGTCGAAAAGTTATGAAAACCATGCATACACAACAAATGTTGAACCATGCATTTCCAAAAAGAAGACACCCGTGGGAACCAACAGAGGTCTGACTTGCGTGAATCACCCCAGAATGTATTACCCACAATTCCTGTCAAAGTCCAAAATTTGGCAAAAAACCCACAATTTTCAGACATTTCCCTCTGCCCAGCCACTTAAACACGCCGCCAACACCACATGTCCTACCTTCCCGCATTTCCACAGGTGTCCCGACAAAAACAGTACCTGATATGTGTGGGTGCACCTTCCTGGGCGCAAAGGGAAAAAGCTAAAGCACTGGTAACCCCTAGTCTTTCGGCAGAGCAGATTTCTCTCATGTGGACAACCTAAAGATATGGGCCTGGGGTGTCAAAGCCACCAAGTAAAACAGGGAACCCCATGCATTTCCGAAAAAAAGACACCCATGGGATTCCACAGAGGTCTGACTTGCGCAAATCGCCCCAGAATGTATTACCTACAATCCCTGGCAAAGTCCGAAATTTGGTGAAACAAACACAATTTTCAGACATTTCACTCTGCCCACCCACTGAAACATGCTGCCAAAAATGCATTCCCTACCTTCCAGCATTTCCACAGGTGTCCCGACAAAAACGGTACCTCACATGTGTGGGTGCACCTACCTGGGTGCAAAGCGAAAAGGTTAAACCACTGGTAACCCCAAGTCTATTGGCAGAGCATATTTTGTGGGATTTTGCTCATGTGGACAACCCACAGATTATGGCCTACGGTATCGAAGCCACCAAGGATAACAGAGAACCCCATGCATTTCCAAAAAGAGGAAACCCTTGGGAATCCACAGAGGTCTGACTTGTGCAAATCACCCCAGAATGTATTACTCACAATCCCCGACAAATTCTGAAATTTGGCCAAAAAAGCACAATTTTCAGACATGTCACTCAGCCCACCCACTGAAGCATGCTGCCAAAAACACATTTCCTACCTTCCAGCATTTCCACAGATGTCCCGACAAAAACAGTACCTCACATGTGTGGGTGCACCTACCTGGGTGCAAAGGGAAAAGGTCAAACCATTGGTAACCCCAAGTCTATTGGCTGAGCATATTTTGCGGGATTTTGCTCATGTGGACAACCCACAGATTTGTGCCTATGGTGTCGAAGCCACCAAGGAAAACAGGGAACCCCATGCATTTCCAAAAAGATGACACCCTTGGGAATCCACAGATGTCTGACTTGTGCGAATTACCCCAGAATGTATTACTCACAATCCCTTGCAATTTCTTAAATTTGGCCAAAAACCCCCACAATTTTCAGACATTTGACTCAGCCCACCCACCGAAGCATGCTGCCAAAAACACACGTCCTACCTTCCAGCATTCCCACAGGTGTCCTGACAAAACAATACCTCACATGTGTGGGTGCACCTACCTGGGCGCAAAGGGGGAAAAGGCTAAACCACTCGTTACCCCAAGTCTTTCGGCAGAGCAGATTTTGCGTGATTTGCTCATGTGGACAACCTACAGATATGGGCCTAGAGCGTCGAAGACATCAAGGAAAACATGGAACCCAATGCATTTTCAAAAAGAAGACACCTGTGGGACTCCAAAGACTGATTGCTGACTTGCGCAAATCGCCTCAGAATGTATTACCCACCATCCTCGGCAAACTCTGAAATTTAGTGAAAAAAACAAAACATTCAGACATTTCCCTCTGCACACCCACCGAAACATGCTGCCAACACCACATGTCCTACCTTCCCGTGTTTTCACAGCTGTCCCAACAAAAACGGTACCTCACATGTGTGGGTGCACCTACCTGGGCGCAAAGGAAAAAGGCTCAACCACTGGTAGCCCCAAGTCTTTCAGCAGAGCAGATTTTGTGGGATTTTGCTCATGTGGACAACCTACAGATTTGGGATTGAATGTTGAAGCCACCAAGAAAAACAGGGAACCCCATGCATTTCCGAAAAGAAGACACCTGTGATATTCCACAGAGGTCTGACTTGTGCAAATATCCCCAGAATGTATTACCCACAATCCCCGGCAAAGTCTGAAATTTGGCAAAAAAACCCACAATTTTCAGACATTTCACTCTGCCCACCCACCGAAACACGCTGCCAACACCACATGTCCAACCTTCCCGCGTGCCCACAGATGACTGAATGAAAACGGTACCTCCCATGTGTGGGTGCACCCATCTAAGCACAAAGGGAAAACGCTGAACCACTGGTAGCCCCCAAAGGGTTTGGGGAGACAACCTATGGATTTGGGATTAGGGTGGAGAAGCCACCAAGGAAAACATGGAACCCCATGCATTTCTGAAAAGAAGATACCCATGGGAATCCACAGAGGTCTGAAATTGCCCCCCAATGTATTGCCCACAAGCCCTGGCAAAATCCGATATTTAGCGACAAAAAACAAAAATGTTCACCCACCGAAACACACCGTCGACAACACATGTCTTACCTTCCCGTATTCCCACAAGTGTCTCAACGAAAACGGTACCTCACATGTATGGGTGCACCTACCTGGGTGGAAAAGAAAAAGTGTCAACCATCCCCAAGTTCTACGGCAGTCCCATGAAGCACCGGCAGGGTCCCCAACCTTTCCCAGAGGGAGAAGCTGCAATACAGGCCAGCTAGAACTCCAGAATAGTAGGTGGTAATGTCCATGTCCTTGGTGGGCTGTCTCCCATGTGGGGTGACCATCCCCAAGTGCAGCGGCTGTCTCAGGGAGCACCGGCAGGATCCACATCCCTTCCCTGAGGGAAATTCTGTAATGCATCTGAGCCAGAGCTCTAGGATTTGTCGGGGGTGATGTCCCTGGCCTTTGGTGACTGTCTCCCATGTGGATCGACCGTCCCCAAGTCCAGTGGCTGTTCCGGCAGCGTCCCCATTCTTCCCAAGAGGGAATAGCTGTAACGCAGCTGAGCCAGATCTAAACGCTGGGCTTGGGGATGGTTGACCGACATGGGAGAAGGGTTCCCAAGGCCAGGGATGTTGCGTTACAGAATTTCCCTTGGGAAAGGGATGTGGACACAGCCGGGCCTCCCTGTGACAGCCGCTGCACTTGGGGATGGTCGCCCCATATGGGAGACAGCCCACCAAGGCCTGGGACATTACCCCAACCATCCTCGAGCTCTGGCTGGCCTGCGTTACTACCTTCCCGCGTTCCCACTGGTGTCCTGACAAAAACAGGACCTCACATGTGTGGGTGCACCTACCTGGGCGCAAAGGGAAAAGGCTAAACCACTGGTTACCCCAAGTCTTTCGGCAGAACATATTTTGCGGGATTTTGCTCACGTGGACAACCTACAGATTTGGTTCGAGGGTGCTGAAGCTACCAGGACAAACGGGGAACCCCATGCATTTCCAAAAAGAAGACACCCGTGAGAATCCACAGAGGTCTGACTTGCGCGAATCGCCCCAGAATGTATTACCCACCATACCAAAACAAACACAGTTTTTAGACATTTCACTCTGCCCACCCACCGAAACACACCGCCAACACCACATGTCTTACCTTTCCACATTTCCACAGGTGTCCCGATGAAAACAGTACCTCACATGTGTGGTTGCACCTACCTAGGTGCAAACGGAAGAGGTTAAACCACTGGTAACCCAAAGTCTTTCGGCAGAGCAGATTTTGCGGGATTTTCACTCATGTGGACAACCTACAGATTTGGGCCTTAGGTGTCGAAGTCACCAAGGAAAACATGGAATCCAATGCATTTCCAAAAAGAATACACCCAAGGGAATCCACAGAGAGCTGACTGTCGCGAATCGCCTCAGAATGTATTATCCACAATCCCCGGCAAATTCTGAAATTTGGCGGAAAAAAAACAAATGTTCAGACATTTCACTCAGCCCACCCACCGAAAGATGCCCCCAACACCACATGTCCTACCTTCCTGTGTTTCCACAGTTATCCCGACGAAAACATTACTTCACATGTGTGGGTGCACCTACCTGGGTGCAAAGGGAAAAGGCTAAACCACTGATTTTGCTCATGTGGACAACCTACAGATTTGGGCCTAGGATGTTGAAGCCACCAAGGAAAACTTTGAACCCCATGCATTGCCGAAAAGAAGATACCCGTGGGAATCCACAGAGGTCTGACTTGCGCGAATTGCCCCACAATCCACAATTTATTACCCACAAATCCAAAATTTGGCGACAAAAATACAATGTTCACCCACTGAAACACACCGTCAACAACACATGTCCTACCTTCCCGTGTTCCCAAAAGTGTCCCAACAAAAACGGTACCTCACATGTGTGGGTGCACCTAACTGGGTGGAAAAGAAAAAGTGTCAACCGTCCACAAGTTCTACGGCAGTCACAGTGAGCACTGGAAGGGTCCTCAACCTTTCCCAGAGGGAGAAGCTGCAATGCAGGCCAGCTAGAACTCCAAAATAGTCAGGGATAATGTCCCTGGGCTTGGTGGGCTGTCGCCCATATGGAGCGACCATCCCAAAGTGCAGCAGTAGGTCCAGGGAGGCCCGGCAGTGTCCCCCTCCCTTCCGAGACGTAAATTATGTAACAAATCCCAGCCAGACCTCCAGAATGGTCGGGGGTGAAGTCCCTGGCTTTGGGCACTCATCTCCCATGTGGGTTGACCATCCCCAAACCCAGCCTGGAGCTCTGGCTGGGCTGCATTACAGGCTTTCCCTCCAGGGAAGAATGGGGACCCTGCAGGAACTGAAGACAAATGGACCTAGGCTGATTAGCCATCGATGTGAGACGCACACCTGTAATTCCCACAAATGGTTAAATATTTTGTCTTTTGCTTTGAAAAAATAAATAAAACAATTCAGATGATGTTTAAGTTCTGTTCTTTAATTCACTAAGTTGTGAACTGTTCATTATTTGGACATTAAAGTTAACATACATGACCAACAGATAACAACATCATTATTCCCCAACCCAACAGACAGAAACAATTTATTACATCGGATGAGCTTTCATCCACAAAACACGCTACAGAACCTGCCCTACGAGCGAATGCTACATCTTAAAAGGATAATCAGTGACCAAAGTGAATTTGAACAAGAGTTAATCAGATTGAGCAAAAAACTTGAAGATCGTGGATACCATGAAGAATACATACTAACAGCAACAGAGAAGGTAGCAACAAAAACAAGGGCCAGCACCCTCATGCCAAAAAACAAACCAGCATCACCATCATTGGTATATGTGTCAAGATCTTCAACACAGATCATGCAAATTAAGAGATGCATAAATAAAGATTGACAAATACTCACCAAAGATGAAAGAACTAAAGATATTTTTTCTGTACCTCCAACATTCGCTTACCAGAGATCAAATAACCTGAGAGATTTACTTGTCAACACACGAGAAGACAAACCCAGAAAAAGTACCTTAACAAAGAAAACTGGTACTTACCCGTGCCTAAATTGCGGGAATTGTAACAGCATAATAAAAGGAGGAACAGTTGTACATCCCTACACAGGCGAAGAAATCACATTAAGATGTCATGATACCTGCAATACAGAAAATTGCGTATATTGTATACGTTGCCCTTGTGGTATATACTATGTGGGCGAAACAGGACGGAAACTACGCATACGCATCAATGAGCACAAATCATGTATACGCAATAAAAACACCAACTCAGCAGTGGCGAAACATTTCAATGAAAAGAAGCACAACATCTCACAACTCAGATTCCAAGTACTAGAGTTAATTGACAACACCTCCAGAGGTACAAAAAAGAAGAGACAGCAGAGAGAAGCCTACTGGATCGACCGACTAGAAGCATTATCACTGCGAGGAATCAATGATGAATTTGACCTTAATAGCTTTCTATAATTACCTCTCAATTTGCTTAAACACTAACTTACTGCATTATCAATAGTCACTCGGATTAATCGAGTTACTGTATGCATTGTATCATATATCCACAAGTGTATTTATATTTGTACTTCACCAAGAAAATGAAGGGGCAATTCTAACACCTATTAGTGTACTCAACATTTCCCTATGTAATAGCAATTGAGTTACTTCACCGTTCATGACCTCTTTTTTTGAACAGTGTATATTCCTGACATCAACACAATAACACCATACCTGAGCGTCACTAGCCTATACCATACATAACACATATACAAGAATGCACCCCAGGCACAGTCTGCCTATCATTTAACATTGCAATTTCATTGGATACACCGTAATATTATACGCACTAAACATGCACCTCGCAACTCATTACATATATATCTATTGTATATATTCAATAAATAATAATGATTCGCCTCTTAGGGATTCATTAGTTAAGTAAGCCAAGCAGGTTATGTAGACAGACATAGTTATTAACATTAGGTACATCGTATTTGCCCACACCAACATGGCCGTTAGGCTTGTCTGTGAACGGCCATTTTAGATAATGCGTTGCCTAGACAACGCTTCACTTTTCCGCAGCATCTGAGCCTGACAGCAGCTCAGAAGGTTACACACGCAGGGATTACAATAACGGATAGCAACACTTTTAAGGTAAGCACGATGAATGAACGAGTAGCATTATAATAAATGCGGCAGTGATCCCCATTACGACGAACACGCTAAAGTACGCATACATTTATTTTCACAGCGTTGCACAAACACATTTGACAACGTTGGCCAGCGCTGACAGCGACTGGAACATACAAGTAACAGCAGGTTAGTGTTCGCACACGGTATAGAAAGAGTAGATATTAACATCTTTTTACAAGAGCTGACGAGTCACACAGAATATCATAACTAATTGGTGTAGTCTTGATTATGGGAATTTGCATTATCACTATTTGATTAAGTAGAATAGGCAGTATACAGACGCAAATGTTGCTGTAATATGTCAACCAAGTTTTACCATTCAATTATAAGTGCACAATGATTAAGTTAAAAATGGATTCTGCGACTACATACAGGGACTCTAAACCAAGTCACTAATTGAGATATGTTTTTCTCTCTCTCTCTTTATGTGTTATTTGTAAATCGTTTTTGTCTCCTGTGGGTACCCTGTTTTTCCAAATGTCTTTCTAATACGCCTATTGCAAAATTAATTGCATTTTTTGATTGTTGAAGAATACTCTTAAGTAATCCTGTGTATATTTACCCGGCTCTGAAGAAGGAAATTAGAATTTCCGAAATGCATTAGCCATAGGGTTTTTCGTTTGCCTACAAAACAGCAAGTTAAATATTGGTGCCTTTCAACCAATTGCAAGCATTTAACAGTTCACAACTTAGTGAATTAAAGAACAGAACTTAAACATCATCTGAATTGTTTTATTTATTTTTTCAAAGCAAAAGACAAAATATTTAACCATTCGTGGGAATTATAGGTGTGCGGGCCACACCGATGGCTAATCAGCCTAGGTCCTTTTTTCTTGAGTCTATTATGAGAGCCCAGCATGGAGGTACAGTCCCCAAGCACAGCGGCAACTCCAAGGAGCCCCGCAGGGTCCCCTTCCCTCCCCTGAGGGAAATTCTGTAACACAGCCAGTCAGAGCTCCAGAATTTGTCAGGGGGTAAAGTCCCTGGCCTTGTGTGGCTGCCTCCCATGTGGGTTGATAATACCCAAGTGCAGCGACAGTCCCAGGGAGCCTCTGCAGGGTCACCGTCCTTTACCAGATGGGAGAAGCTGTAACGCAACCCAGTCAGAGCTCCAAGGTGATAGGGGGTCATATCCCTGGCCTTGGGGGCTGACTGCCATGTGGGTTGAATGTCCCCAAGCCCAGCAGTGGTTCCCGGGAGGCCCAGGTCATTCTCTGTTGTTTCCCCGGAGGGAGAAGCTATAACGAGGGCCAGCCAGATTACCAGGATGGTTGGGGATCATGTACCTGGCCTTGGGCACCCATCGCCCATGTGGGTTGACCATCCCCAAGTGCAGCGGCAGTCCCAGGGGTCCCCGATAGGGTCCCTGTTAGGGAGAATTCTCATGAATGTGCTAATTCCCTTCACCTTAGAGACCCCCAGCAACTTTGCTGGATTTTGAGGACTTTAATTTTTAACCTGGAAAGAGTGTGAGCCTTTTTTCCCACTCTTTCATGTATTTTGATGTGTGTTTTACACTTGTGTTCTTTGATTATGGGGTTTTAGACAACTCCATGGGCATCATCTTTTCATGTGTGTTACATAACACCTTCAGTGCAGTGACACAGGGATGTCTTTTGGACTTCCCCAAGGATTAAATACCTTCTCTGGGATGAACTACTATTTCCCAGAGAATGTAAAGTGAAATTGACTTTACTAGTCTTTCCAAATTCCTAGAACCAGCACACACCATCTTACAATGAAGTGCAGTGGGGTTACGTAGTATCCCCTGTGTCTAAATACTCATCTAGCAGTCAAATGCTGCCCTTTCCTATTGAAAATGCTAGTGGGAGTGGTTTTACAACAAACTACCATGATTTTTCCCGACGGCGAACACCGGGAGCTAAAAATCACAGGAGCCATGTTTTTCAAGATGGCGCCTGCAGCCCCTTTGTTTAAAAAGGTCCTGGTCTTCTTTTTTCACCATTTCTTTTAGCAACGGTCCTTCTAAAGATTGTCTCTGCGTGCCAAACCACGTTTGGTCCCTTTGTTTGTGTGTGTTGAGACTTGAGTGTCGTGTAGGCAGAAGAGGCCTCCGTCCCCAAATGCCGCACAGAGAGAACTTAAAGCCACTCTCTGTGCAGCCGTTGAGGCCACAGGCGAAGATGTTCAAGTCCGGGACCGCGAACCTCTGGGACCCCACACTGCTGCAAGAAAATGCGGATTAAGTACCAAGCAAGAAACAGTAACCACAGTGTTTAGGAAAAACGGAAAGGTCTTACCAATCAGGGTCAAGGAAGAGGTAGTGAACCTAGTGGAGAGGTCCGGGACCCACGTGGACGGAGGTACCCCAAGAGGAGTAATTCTCAGTAGTACACCTGTTAGCAGGAGCTGTGGAGCTGTGGAGCTGTGAGGCAAGAAGTCCAAAGAGCCAAGGTACAAGAGGGTGATCCAGGAGGCAGTCCAATAACAGTCCGTGGTCGAGAGCCGTGTATCACTGTGCAAACGAATCCAAAGGGGCAAATCCAAGAAGAGTCCAGTAAAGCAAGCCAGGTTGATTCCGTGAGTGATCCAAAGGTGATTCAAGGTTCGCAGAGCACAGCTGTGAAGCAACGAGTACCCGGGTTTCCGAGTTTAAGTACTCGCGCTTCTGGTCACGTGATGCACGGCTGGGTCACGTGATCGGGCAAGAGCATCACGTGACCTTACAGTCCCGCGACGCGGAAGCTCAGGGCTAGCCCTTCGCGATCCTAGGCGCCAAGGCAATTGCCAATGTAGGAACGGCCGTAACTTGACAGCCGTCCTGTTACGGACCAGGCGCGGGTGCGCTCGCAAGACGTGTGAGAGTCCACGTGAGTCCTGGGGAAGGGGGGAAGAGAGGGAAGGGCGAGACGGGGGATGGGGGAGTACCTTGGGGACCACATGATGAGGGACCGTGACAGTGTGCCTTTGGTGGGCTTCAGGACTGAAGACGGCCTGTGCCGTTTGAGTTTCTGGGGTGGGCAGGAAGTGAGGGAGGTGCCCGAAACTCCCTTTGCTTATTCTCCTAGGAGACCCATATGCACTCTGGCGTGATTGGCTGGCTGACTGTCCAGCAAGGACAGCCACCCTGCTGGGTGAGTGACAGCTAGACTGGAATGAATGGGAGAAAACTTTTTAAAAGGTGAGTCTCTTGGACTGGAAAGCAGAGTCGACCACTGGAACGAAAGAACCGAAGAAGAGCTGGAAGAGGACGGCTACTGCAACTCCTGGACCATTGGTTTGCCCGGTGAAGCCCTGCTGCAAGTCCGAATTGCCAAGTTCATCATGACCTAGAAGCCCTTTCAAGGATGACTTCTTCCTTTGAGTTAGTGGGACCAATCAACTCATATGCCACCTGGATACCATTCTCAAGGCTGGTTAGGATTAACCAGGGAGAGGGATACCAGCTTGTGTGCTTGAATCTACAGCTACTGGAACTGAAGTGACTCCATCTTGTTTGCTTTTTTCAATGATCCCGTGCAGTGTAGGAGTCTCCCGACATCCTCCCTCTTGTCCCCACGACTGAGGCTCTATGCAGGTGGCTCATGTATCGGATTACTGTATCGTGTTGCTGCTTTAAGTTCCCTCAATGGATACAATCCTTCATCTTTTGAACTATCGCAAATCTACTTCAGGCGCGGTAGGTGGAAGAGAAGCTCAACAACCCCCTCTTTATACTGGTTAAACATCCAGTCTTCAGGAGACAGGTCTTCCCATTGCTCCTGGTACGTACATTTTCCAAAGCTCTGGGCTAGCTAACCTTTTCTCCAACTTCTTTCCCATGTACGCAGCGTGCAAGTATGTGGTAATCTGTTGCAAACCGCTTTTGACAGTGATCCCCCTTGTGGCCATGACATGAACATTTTATCTGCCGTGCCCTTAACCCATTCTGCACTATACTGCTTAAGCTTTGGTGCATGTTTTGGCGGCTGCTTGCATAGGTGCATGAGCGGATTAACATCCTTCATGGTGAAAAGTCTCAAATTGACTGTCACTACTTTTACACAGAAATTACTTTTTAAAAAAACAATGAAATATGAGCGTGTACCAATTGTTGCTGCTCCAATCCTCTATGTGTCACTTTACTTTAATCTACCTATTCAGTCAATACCATCAATGACTAAATAAATACATATTTTATTCTCAATCCTTTTAACACAATCTATCACTTGTCACTCTTCGACATCTCATAGTTTCCTTTAAATATAAAATACATACAATACACAAACAAACAAACTGGCGGGTCCCAACATAAATCTCTTCTCAGCACTTCTCGCTGTTATTCTTGCCCCTAAAAATACCCTGATCGGGTTGTGAGTTATTCCCTTTAGCAAACCTTGTTTGCTTGTATGTATCCACTTGAATTTTGAAATAACTCCTTCTAAACATTCCTTGAACGTAGGATTGAACGTAGGATTATGGGCTTAATCTGTGACGTTCCTCGTCATACCTCTATGTGCCGCTCTTTCTCAATAACTAAATACTCCACCAACCCTGTGATACTTTCTTCCCATTATCACTTTCCCTACTCAATGCTCATTCATTGTTTGCCACCTTTCTCAATCTACTCATCATTCTCTTTTCAGATCCTGACCCCTGGGATCGTCTCCTTCTCAATCAACCACTGTCACCTTTAGTCCGCTCAGCTTCCTGTAGAAACCAGGAGCAGATTTCGTGAAAGAGGGACCCATCCCACCTATCTCGTTATGTCTTGCAAGAACTTATTTTTGGCGCTATCCACAGGAAGCCTCGTGGTCCTCTAGCTAAATGGTGGAGAACATCTGATATTCCGAGACCCTTTAAAGCCTATTGGGTCGACAAATCTTTAACCATCCTACCTCTGCTACCACGTGAAGCCCGACACCTGGGGCCCTTTAAGACGAGGTAGCAATACTTTGATTGAATAGATTGATGGATGGGGATGCAGAACTTATTCATACATCAATAACCAGACCGCCTCAGGAAGTTGGCAAAACGTAGGACTGTTTGATTAGCAATTATCTAAAACAGGGCATTACAACGGACATCAACGGACTTCGCACAGTACAATTTCAATGCATCACATAAAAAAGCATTCTTATATAGTAAAGATTTGTCATCATTGACGTCACACTACGTGGCAAAGTACAAAAACCTACTTGGGGATGTGATAGGCTTACAGGGAACATCTGGGTATACGTTCGATAATGATGGAGGTTGTGATTGGGTCTCTAACATCAGGTGGACAACTAAGCCCTCCTCTAGTGCATGTCATTATCATCGTCAGAAAATTCACGACGACTAATTGCTTATACAAACTATATCATCTCTCCTACGGTCTGCCATTCAATTAGGCTTTGAACTTGGCCATGTAGAAGCTCACTGTGCCTGAGAATAAAAGGGAGTGTGGCATGGTCTTAGCTTCTGGTTTCAGTGCAGCTCGACCCAAAGTCTATTTCAATCTGCTCATGTGACTGAAGACCACATTTTCAAGCTCTCTGTTGCATATAATACTATTAAATGATAACTCCTTCAGTGTTTTTCCATTCCACCTCAAACAGAAGTTTTTTTCTTTCTCACGTTCATGTAGCTTCTTGACAGACAACCAGGCTCACGATGGCCTCGGCTCTTGGGTCTGGGCCAGCCAGCCTTTCTTGAATTCTCCTTCGCCGACAGCTATTTTCCAACTGTGCCACACTCAATCCCTTTCCATTCACAGGGTTCAATTTTGCTAAAAGTGCATTGTAGAACATCAAGATTCTATACATTCCTATTCATATATATTGGCGCATCGCTGCAATCTAATCACTATATAGCCAGCCACAGAATTACTTTGTCTACTTGTGTTACAGCATCTGTACAAGTGTGAAATGACTGCATTTTCTTCAATGTTTCTTCGCACAAGCATCTTCACTTCGATCCCAAAATGTGTCTTAACTTTAACACCTCCTCTTTAGATCTTATAGAATGCTTAGGTTCCTCTTTCATGTGTGTCTTTTTGGGGTGCGTCAGTGCTGCTTCATATGACATCACCAGTCTCCTTTCACGTTCATTTTCATACTTCTTCTTGGACTCTCTCCAGAAGACCATCATTTCTTTGTAAATGCATATAAGGTTTTCTCAGTGGATACCTTCTCTCAAGAATTAGTTGCGGTATAGGCATCCTCACTGGTACTGCACGTGTTCCAAATTCCGGTTACCAACATATAGCCAACATCAGTGCAGAGCTTTTATTCGGGGTATTTGGCTCCTCTAAAGACTGCTGTCATCCCACCACCTCTAATCACCTCCCGAAACCCCTCAACCTCCCTGCTAGTCTACACAACTCCCACCAGCCCCACTCATCTCCCCTCAACCCCAGGTAACCCCCTCAAGACCTGACACATCCCACAACCCCCACTGACCTCGGCCCATTAGCCTGAGGAGCCCCTGCTAGTCCACTGTCCTGCCATCACCCCACTCACCTCTGCCCAGCAAGTCCTCACACCTCCCACCACTCCACTCTGCCCACTTCCCCAGGCAGCCCTATCAGGTCTTCATACTTCCCACCACCCCCACTCACCTACCCCCACTAGCCCAGGCAGCCCCTGCTAGTTTGCTTTCCTCCCACCATCCCCACTCACCTCTGCCCACTAACTGAGGCTGCTGCTTCAAGTCCTCACTCCACCCAGCATGCCCGCTCACCTTCGCCCATTACCCCAGTTAACCTGTTTGTTTCCACTCCTCTCACCATTCCCACTCCACTCTGCCACAACCTCCTCAAATCCGCTGCTAGACTGCCCTACTCCCACCACCCCCTCTCTCCTCTGCCCTAACCTAGGCAGTGTAACGCTCACCTTGTATCCACGGGGACTCCCCTCGACAGGCCAGAACGCTCTACGGGACTCCACACCTTCACTGAAGTTCGCGCTGTCGAGGATCAGCTCTTGCTTTCTATAAGGATGCGCTCTCCATCCTGCCGCGCTGGGCAGGGGCGCATTGTCAATGGCCCCGTTCCGCCGAGTTTCTTCACTGGCATGGGCCGGAGTCCAGACCGGCTGCGACTCCACTTTTCAGGTAAGTCTTTAAGATGAGGGCAATGTCAATAAGAGCAATGTCTTTATTGGTTAAGGCACGAAAAGAACTTTCTCCCTTTTTCTTGCCGATGCCGAAGGCAAAGGATGGATGCTGGAGCTGTGTTCGAGGAGGTAAGATGGATGCACCAAGCGTCCTTACAATTGGCTAACCTGTGGTATTGTTTGTCTTGCAGATCGTGAAGAAATTCTCTGAGGAATGGGCCCACCGGAACCGAAGCTGACGGAGGATGTACAGAAGACGATGGTCTTTCAGGCGGACTGGTAAGTAGCTTACTAGATGTCTTGTTCACGCTCTACTCTCCCGAGATGATGCCGGAGGAAGAACCCGGATGCTGGACGACTTTGGTTGATGTAGGATGCCGCTGGGCAGGTAAGGATGGCGATGGCTCTTGTCTTCTCTCGGCCATGGAGGCCGCGATGCTGAGCAGGACCCGGTGAACGTCACGCTGCAAGAGCAGAATAATGCACAGCACGTGCCTCTAATCGGGCGTGATTTAAGTAGCCAGCAGGTATCCCAGGTGCCTTCGGGGCGGGCCCCGCCCTGGATGCTAGACCGCTAGTTGCAGTTCCCAGTTAGTCCTCATGGGGGTGGTCATGCTTGTCCTTTGCCCATGAAAGCTCCATCCTAGCATGTGCCTCCAATACCAACAGTGCCAGGACTGGCTCCAAGGGATCCGAGGGGGCCAAATAGGGTCCTTAGGGACCCATTACCATACGGTGGGGATAAGGTTGTGACAGCACTCCCCCCTAAGGCCCCTCTCAAGGTGGTTCTCTAGCCCGGCCCTGGTTTGGAGGGAAATTCTCGGTGGAAACGTCGAAGCAAGAGTGGGGCATGGGTTTTCTCACTGGGCTCCCACGTCCTGTCCTGTGGTCCATACCCTTTCCAATCCACTAGGTAGTAGAGTTTAGTCCTCACATACTTGGAGTCCAGAATATCTTTTACTACGTACTCTGGTTCCCCACGAACGACGACAGGCTCAGGTGGGGTAGTTATTTGGGTACCCAGCTTGACTGGTTTCAAGAGAGATGCATGGTATACTGGGTGTATTCGCATGTGGGCTGGTAGCGTTAGTTTTACTGCTGCTGGGTTAATTATGGCTTCCACTGGGTGTGATCCTAAGAACCGCGGTTGAAACGTTTGTGTTCCTTTTATTGGTATTTGCTTGGAAGCCAGCCACACCATATCTCCCACCTGGTAGATGGGGGACTTGGTGCGAAGCTTGTCCACACACTTTTTCTGGCGCGTCTTAGCTTGTTGCAAGTGTTCTTGAGCTTTTGTGAAAGCCTGATCGATGGTTGTGTGCAAAGTCTTGACGGCCGGCATTTCCAGGGTCGTGGGGGCGTCTAATTCAGAAGTGCGTGGGTGTCTTCCATACACCATAAAGAACAGCGTTTTCCCAGTACTGCTATGCAGGGAGTTATAGTAGGCGTACTCGGCGATCCATAGAAGCTCTCTCCAATTCCCTTCTACCTGGTGAAGCATGCAGTGCAAGTATTGCTCGAGAGTCTGATTCGTCCTCTCCATTTGACTGTCGGTCTGCGGGTGATGACTAGTGGACAGGCGGATGTGTATATGGGCCAATGAGCAGCATTTCCTCCAGAAACTGGATACAAATTTGGTTCCTCAGTCTGATATTAGTACTGAAGGGATTCCATGCAGGTGCACTATGTGTTCTAGGAAGGTTTTGGCGAGGCCGGATGCAGTCGGCAGACCCTTGAACGGGAAGAAATGAGCCATTTTAGAAAATAGGTCCACGATTACTAGGATGGTGTTGTATCCCTGACATGGAGGAAGATCGGTAATAAAGTCTAAAGATAATGTGTGCCATGGAGCCGGCGGAATGTCCAAAGGCTGTAGAAGCCCGGCTGTTTGGAGGACAAGAAGAAATGAACTCAATTATATCCTTACGCCATGTTGGCCACCAGTAGCTTATTTTTACCTTAGCCAAGGTTTTAGCAATTTCCGGGTGGCCTTCAATGAGGGAGTCATGGTATTCAGGGATAACCTGTTCTTGCAATTCCTTCACCGGCACGAACAGCCGGTTTCTGTAATACGGCAGTCGGTTCTCAATACAGTAATGCTCCCCTCTGGAACCCCACTCTTGTAGTTGCTCCTGGGTCAAAACCTGCCGAATTTCGTATAAGAATTTGTCCTGGGTCATGGAGGTTGTGATTCCTAGGATTCTGTTCTCTGGAATGATGGCCACAGGATCCAAAGATGTGTGTGCCATTTCATCGGTGCCCATGCGGGAGAGTGCGTCCGCCTTCCCATTTTTAACTCCAGGTCGGTACGTAATCACAAAGTCATACTCCGCAAAGAAAAGGGCCCAGCGCAGCTGTCACGACGATTGAGCCTTTGCACCCTTTAGATACTGGAGGTTTCGGTGGTCCGTTATCACGGTGATGATGTGCCTGGCCCCCAGGAGGTAGTGTCGCCAGGCCTTGAAAGCAACAGTAATGGCCAACAACTCTTTGTCGGTGATGGCGTAATTGAGTTCCGCTGGCGTGAACTTCCTCAACCAAAAGGCCACTGGATGTAGTTGGCTTGTTTGAGGGTCCCTTTAGGACAGATCGCCCCCATAGCTTGACTGGATGCATCTGTTTCTACAACATAAGGGAGATCTGGACGCGGGTGTCGCAGGATAGGAGCGGTGGTAAACCTCATATTTAGTTTCTGGAAGGCTTTCTCAGCTTCCGCAGTCCAATTAAACATCTTGTTGCGTATCCTTAGCA
Source organism: Ambystoma mexicanum (assembly GCF_040938575.1). NCBI lineage: Eukaryota > Metazoa > Chordata > Amphibia > Caudata > Ambystomatidae > Ambystoma > Ambystoma mexicanum. Next base: position 1,135,535,135 of record NC_090922.1, read on the forward strand.
ATGAAGTAATCGGGTGTACTATTTGGGAGAATACAGGAATAAACCGGTGGTAGAAATTTGCAAAACCCAAAATACTCTGGACCCCTTTGACTGGCCAATTGAGGACAGCTTCCACCTTTTGAGCGTCCATTCGTATGCCCTTGGGTGAGAGGACAAAACCCATGAATTCCACCTCCATAACATGGAACGAGCACTTTTCCAGCTTGGCGTAAAGGTGGTGTTCTCGGAGTTTGGTCAGGACCGCCCCTAAATGCCTAATGTGTTCTTGCACAGATGTTGGATACACCAGTATATCATCGATGTATAATAGAGCACAGACAACAATGAGTTCTCGAAGGACATCGTTCATGAAATACTGGAATGCAGTGGGGGCGTTGCATAGGCCGAACGACATTACTTGATATTCAAACAGGCCATACTTGGTACGGAATGCCATCTTCCACTCGTCCCCTTCTTTAATGCGCACTAGATGACAGGCACCTCTCAGATCCAGCTTGGTATAAATCTGGGTTTCCTTGACCTGGTCCAATAACTCCGGGATCAAAGGCAGAGGATAGCAATTTTTGATGGTCACTTGGCTGAATGCACGATAGTTAATGCACGTTCTCAAATCACCTTCTTTCTTCGGTACGAAGAATAACGGCGCCGCGGCCGATGACTTGGACGGGCGGATGAAACCATTGGCCAGGTACTGCTTCAGGTACATCTTCAGGTGTTGGTTTTCAGGCTCAGTGAGTGCGTAAATGCACCCACATGGGATCCGGGCTCCAGGTAGCAGGTCGATTTGGCAATCGTAGGGTCTGTGGGGTGGCAAAGTATGTGCTTGCTCCTTTTGGAAAACATCTTGGAACTCTTGGTATTGAATCGGCAGAGTAGCGACCCCTCTGAGGACACTGTCCATTCCCTCCCAAACAGGAGAACTTGCGTGTTTTGCTTTCCGACCTTTTGGGTAACAGGTGTGCGTTATGTGCGACCAGCCATGGCATCCCCAAGATCTGCCGAAACTACAGCGCTTTTAACAGATTGAAGGCGATGATTTTGCGGTGTCCATCTTCGCACAGGAGGGTGAGTTTGGTGGTGCATTTAGATCTCAGCACCATCAACAGTGGTTACAGTCTCAGCGGTTGGCTTAGGGCTAAGAACTACCCCCATCTTTGCTGCAAGGTCTTGATCTATGTAATTTCCCACCGCTCCGCTGTCGATATAGGCTTCCAAGGAGTGCATGTTAGACGGCTGCTGATGGGTGATTAAGATCACAGGTAGCGCAAAATGGGAGGTCAGTAGCTGGATTTCTTCGCTCGACAATTGGACACCTACAATTGCCGGGCTTGGTCGTTTCCTGACTCCTCATCAGGGTTTTCCTTATCTGTGGCTCCCACTGTCTATCTGGGTCGCTTGAACGGACACTCCTTTAGGAAATGACCAGCTCTTCTACAATACAGGCACAACTGCAGTTCCCTCCTTTTTTCTCATTTGGCTTTGGTCAGCAGAGGCCTGACTCCCCCTATCTGCATGGGTTCACTGGTTCTGTCGGGTCCCCGCAGGGTTTGATCTTTGGGTCGCAGGAAAAAAGGGCTCAAGTCTGACTTACTACGGTCATTCTTTCTATCTTGCAGACGGTGATCCAACTGTACCACCAAACTGATCAACTCGGCGCAATCCCGGGGTGGGTCCACTACTTGGGCCAAAACATCCTTTAGTTCCCCTCGACGGCCCTGGTGAAACAAGGTGGTCCGTTTGTCCAGTATATTGAAAGTGGTGATATACGTCAGCAGATCCTGGCTCCCTTGACGGAGGGACAAGAGTTCATTATCTAAAGCCTGTCCATGGTGGCGTTGAGCGAAGAGTTTTTCCAGCTCCTGCTGAAACCTGTCGAAGTCCTGTAACAGAGGATCATTCCGACTGATAAACGGTACTGGCCAATCTGCCGCACTCCCGCTCAGGTAGGATAGCACAAAGAGTGGGGTTGTCCGCATGGACAATAAAACTAGCGATATGGCATTTGGCCATTTCAAATTACTACTAGCACAAACCTTAGCTAGCTTGTTCTTTACGATACCATTATGGCGTTCTACAAGTCCGGCATTCTGAGCATGTCTGGCCAAATGGAACCATTTATTGATCTGAAAATTCTGCGCCTACTTGCAGGATAACAGCAGCGATAAAATGTGGACCATTGTCCGACCAGATGACCCTCGGCAGACCACACCTAGGAAAATATTCCTTAAGCATGGTTTTCGCTGTTGTCTTTTCTGTGGCATCTTTCACAGGGAAGGCTTCAACCCACTTGCTAAAGGCACAAATGACTACCAGAACATACTTATAGTAATGACAGCGCTCCATTTCGATTAAGTCAAAATGTATCGCTTCAAAGGGCACAGAGGGGGTAAAACTACCCCTCGGTGTCGATGTCCCCTTTCCCACATTATGCTGTAAGCATACCATACAATTTTGGACCAAACCCTCAGCAGTCTTAGATATGTTTACATTTACCCAGACAGATTCTAGCAGTTTACTAATTTTTCTAGCACATATATGAGCAGGAGGATGGGCCATCGTAACCATAGTGGGGACATAAGCGTCGGGTAACATCCATCTTTTATGATATTGTTTATCCAACAAACTTCATCATCTAAATTTGCTAAACCCTCAGCCCATTGCTTAAGCTCTTCTGGAGTGGCATCAGCTTGAATATTTTTTATCAAATCAATTCCTTCATCTATTATACAGGTGTTTGTGGCTTCTTTTGTTACATACATTTCTGAATACAAATCAATGGCAGTCTGTTTGGCTATCCTGTCAGCAAAAGCGTTTTCTGGTGTGGGCGCACTTCATAATTGCTAGTAGGAAGTGTAAGTGCTGAGAGTAGCCGAACTATCAAGGTACCATGCTGGATCTTAGTTCCGTGTGAGTTCAAGAAACCTCTCTCTCTCCCCATGGTCTACCGAAGTTGTGAACCACCCCAAAGTTATACTGGCTATCTGTAAATATATTTACTCTAAGCCCTTCGGAAAGTTCACAAGCTTGAGTCAGTGTGATAATCTTTGCGGCCTGCGCAGAGTTATGCGAAATTCTTTTGGTTTCCACAATAATGCTTAATGTAGTGATGGCATAATCAGCAGTGGATACACCATCTGGAAGTTTGAAGCAAGAGCCATTGCAGAACAGCTCCCCTTGTGGATCTTTCAATGGTGTGTCATCTAAATCAATTATGGCTTTGGTTTCTTGCTCTGTGGTATAGAGGCAGTCATGTGATATGTTGTCACTGCAAGGAATGTCTTGAAGAAGAGGCAATAGTTCAGCCGGATTTAATACGCAGCATCTCTTAATTTGGATATGCGGTGCAAATAGAATCAGTTCATATCTTGTTAATCGTGCTGTGGTAAGATGTTGTGTTTGTGTTCTGTTCAATAGAATGTCTACAGAGTGGGGTACCATCACGGTTAAAGAGTGACCTAAAAACATACCCTCACTTTGTTTTACGGACGCAGCAGCGACAGGTCTCAAACATCTCGGCAAAGCGCATGCAACAGGATCAAGAGTGGAGGAAAAATAACTTCACAGTCTATTCTTCCCCCCATGTTCCTGCGTTAACACAGTCAAAGCACATCCATCACATTCATGCACATACAACACAAAGACCTTACCATAATTTGGTGTGCACAACACTGGTGCTGAACACAGCGCAGCCTTGAGCAGATCAAAAGCTTTCTGGTGGTTCAGGTTCCATGTTAATAGCAAAGAAATGCCCTTCTTTGTCAATGCCAACATTGGTTTTATCCCTAGTGAGAAGTTTGGGATCCACTGTCTACAGTAAGAAGCCATACCTATCAAGGCTCTGACCTCTTTCTGTGTATTTTGGACAGTGATGCCAGAGAGGCTTTTTATCCGTTCAGGTGCCAGTCTTTTTCCCTCCTTTGACAGGAGATAGCCTAAATAGGTGAGCTCCTGTCGACAATATTGAAACTTTTTCAGTGAAGCCTTATGCCCATGCTCTGCGCTCTGCTAGATGAATAAGCAGCAACACAGTGCCCTCCTTGCAAGCAACTTCTGAGTCTGCAGCTAAAAGAAGATAATCAACATATTGCAATAATGTGCAAGTGGGAGGCAACTCAAGTGTATCGAGCTGCTCCTTCAAAGCTCTACTATAAATACTCAGACTCTCCATTTACCCTTACAGCACACGAGCGAATGTAAACGAGCGACCCCCTAGGGTGAACACAAACAAATATCTACTATCAATGTGTATGGGAATACTAAAGAAGGCATTCTTAAGATCCACCACACTGAAATGAGTAGCAGAAGCTGGAATCATTGTTAATATTGTGGTCACATCAGGCACAATTGGAAATTGTCAAGCAATAATCTTATTGATAGCAGGCAAATCAATAATAAAACGGAAAGGAATCGCATTATCCCCTTTCTTGTACACCGGTAAAATCGGGCTATTGCACAAACTTCCTGCAATTTCCTCGATCACTCCATGATGGACAAAATCAGAAACTATGCTTTTTAGAGCTTGCTCACCATCAACTGAAATCTTATATTGTGGAATATGTGGCAACTGAGCTCCTGGTTTCAAAACAATTTTAACAGGTTCAATTTGCAAAATGCCAACATCATTGTCGTCAACCGCCCATAAACATGCCAGAACTTTATCTAATTCAGTTGGTAATGGGTGAGTCAAAAATTGTGAAGCAGAAGATTTCTGGGGTGAAATCGTCAAATATACTCCATCCGAAAAACAATGTATTACCACATTTAATTCCTTCAACAGGTTCAACCCCAACAAATTCTCACCACAATTCGTCATTAGAAGAAATGGATAGTGATCTTTGAATGGCCCCAGTGATATTGGTACCAGCTGAGAAACCAGACTAACCACTGGTGTGCCAGAAAACCCTGCAGAAATGTTATTCTGCCCTGACAGTGGAATATCTGGAACCCGTGAATGGTCAATGAAACACTTCTGTGCTCCTTTATCTATCAAAAATAGATGCTTCCTATTCCCCACCTTCATTTCTATGTAGGGCCCTTTCTGATCAACGGGTATAGGCACCGGTTCCAGACTCTTCTTCGGGCTGTCCTAACGGAACAATATCTCATCAAATACGAAATCCTCAGAAAGATAGGCAGTCGAAGGATTATCAAAAATATTTCTACTATCTACACTAAGTTGCTGATTATCTTGTGAGAACTTCTGTGGATTCAGAGCGAACTGACTTCTACCAGGGCCCCCTTCCCCAGGGCGGTCTCTGGATCGTCTACCCATGACAACATATGTGTTATTTGATCTCTGCTGAAGGATCGGGCATTGTGCTCACCAATGACCTTCTTGTCTACAATAAGCACATTGGTTCATGAGTACAGGACCCATCTGCACATTACGTTGTGTTGCAAACTGGCCTCTAAACTGTGTCTCCCACCTCTGGTTCCTCTAACTATCTGTTGCAAGAATACTTTGGTTTGTTTTCAGGTTTCCCTTTTTCTTTTCAATCCTCTCTTTTTCATTATTGACTCTATTTTCGTAATACTGAGCCATATGCAATACTTCGGACTGCGATTTATCTTACCAAGCACATTCGGGAGTCATAATTTGTGATTGGATATCAGGCAACAATCCACGCACAAATGTATCCACAAACAACATTTTCCCTGACTCTAAATCCTGTCTGCTAAAATCTGAAAATACCTGTTCGAACCGATTAAAACACTCAGTAGTACCTTCCAATTTCCCTTGGGTGCAAGCAGTGAGTTTGTCCCAAACTATTCTTCTCTCGGGAATCAGAGTCTTTAATTTTGTTACTATTCTTTCTGGCAATGTTAGTATCACCTGTGGCGGTCTCTCACCACCTTTCCTTTCTCTTTCTAACCGTACCAAGTTAACCCACATGTCACCCAGTCCTGCTTGATCATCTACAGTCCTAATCTGTTTCCATAAATCAGCAGGTAGGATCACAGGGAACAACAAGTCCATATCACCCATCGTGAAAACTGACAAATGCAAGATAGATTCTATTTCTTTATAAAACCCTGTTGGATTTTTCCTAAGGTCTGGAATCGACTGTCTAATAATATTCACTTCCTGTCTAGAGAACGGGACATGCACAAATTGCAAAAACATAGTGAGCTTCAATAGTGGTAGCTGGTGTGCCTGCTACGGCATCAGCCTGAATTTCCACTTTAGGAACAAATGTCAGATGAACCTCTCTCATTGGCATTTTAGAAGTAGGCAACTCTGAAAGTTTGTTAAGCAATAAAGCTAGATCGAGTGACAAGGTAGTCAAAGCAGTATCGGGCGCAAATGCTCGGTAGTCAAAGCAGTATCGGGCGCAAATGCTCTCTTATAAATAATCATCAAATTTGCAGGACAACAAAACTTTTTCTTCATACACTCATCCTGCAGGTACTCTACCATTACCTGTAACACTGTCTTTTGCATTTCTGGGGTGTACTGACTAAACGTATCATATATTTCTATTGGATATATCAACACATCCGAAATCCATCTAAGCGCATCCCTTGGGCAAATTCGCGTCTCTTCACTTGTTGATTAACAAGAAAGAAGAAACTGTTTCTGCATATACAGAGCGTCCAATCTATAACCATCCATTTCATCATTCTGTAACCGATCTAACTCCCTCCTAAACTCAAAAAGCCTCTCAACATGCTCATTTACTTTCTTGGCAGTATCCGTTGACTAAGCTAAGACATTCAAATCCCTGAACCCTTGTGGGACATCCATGTCCATCAAATCATTCCCCATTACGGCCCAGTGTATTCCCATCCACTCAATCAAAACATTCTGTTCGGGAATGCTTTCTAGATCAAAAAGTGTAGCTAATACAGGTGATTCTTCACCTTTCTTTATACATTTCTTAGCTCATACCTACAATTCTTTCTTTCTAGCTTTAGAAACTGTCCTGCGAGTCACTACTTTTGATTCGACACTTGCCCTTTCATTTGTTACAAGTGGAGCAGAACCGCTTGGGAAAGCGAGAGTAACCAAATCCTGTGCAACCGGTAGTGGAGACACTACCGCTGGCAACAAAGACAGAATCACAGGAACAGTAATAGTCAGTAAGGGTGGAGATGTAGAAGGGGGCGCAACAACAGGAAGAGGAGCAACAGCTGGCAGCGGAGGAACAACAGGAAGAACAGGGACAGCTATGGGAGGAGGAGCAACAGCGGGAAGAGGTAAGACAGCAGGAAGAGGTACATAAGGAGGAGGTGCAGTGGCAACAGTCCTACGTTCATTTAAAAGCTTATCACTTAGGGCATGAAAATCTTTAGATGGATATATTTTCTGTACACCAAGTTGGAAAGCCCTATCCATGTTTCTAACAGACTCTGACTGTTCTGTTGATCATTCAATAACGCTTTCTCTGAGCTAGACATATGATGACGTGCATGTTTCACTTTACTCTTAAAGTGGTGCATGGCTTCCTTTTTCCAATTCTGAATTACATCAAATGCTGCAGGCCTAGCCTTTTCCTTTAACAATATAGACTCTAAATACTCTATGCGGGCAATCTCAAAACTACCATGAACTGGCCACTGAAAAATGGAAGCATGTCAAGTTTGTCTGTGCCAAATATCGTTGAATACTATACTACCAATGCCGTACTTACAGTACATAATACATGACGGTGCCCTCCTGTGGCGCTGGTCGGCCAAATTCCAAATATTGTCTGTCTCTGCGGGATAGAACCCTGAAACAGGCAGACCATTTCCCAGGCATATCAGATCACGGGTGTTACCTGGCGTTGTTTGTGCTCATGAGGACAAAACTGCAACCAAATATGAGGATACTTAGGAATCGGGGCACGACTCACCTGATTTCAAAGTACTAAGGAGGTGCGATCGGATTACAAAGGACCTTTGTGGTTGGCGATTTCGGCAAAACAGCCCGCTTCGATATGAGGACCCTCGTCAAGATTCCCTCTCGAACTGCATACTCACCTTTCAGGGATCGGATTGTGCAGTACTGTCGAGGTGTCACGTCTCAAACAAAGGGACCCCCTTTTTTCTCACTTTCTGATCCCGGTCCGATAGCAGCGTCTTATCTTCAACGAAGTGACATCAATCTTGAGGGTCCCTATTCGGGCGCAATCTGAAAGACCAAAGAAATATCAAGGCTTAGTACCACAAATGAAATACGCCAATCACGGGTTGAAAAGATACAAGTATCTTTTATTACTGTACAGTTACAAAGCAAAACAGATAGCTATCTGGCTCCCAACACCTCGCAGTGTGTTCCAGCAGCCACAGTGAGGGGTGAGAGTGCTGGACATCTGAACACAGACATATTTATACCATTTTTGCAATATTGTCCAGCCTCTCTCCAAGCTAATAATTCACTGGCTAGAGTTTGTGCCTAGTTCATATGACAGATGTTACAATATTATACAAAGGATTAAACACGTTTGCATGTCCATGAAGTCACAATGATGCTGTTGGTTCTCTGATCCACGGTAAGCCTTATTCCATGAATCGCTACAATGCAGTTCAGCCACAAAACACAATCTGAGTTTGTTTTCTATTGTCTCTTTGTTTATACGAGGATGAGGCTTGTGAGCGCAGACAATACTTGGATGGCAGTTCATATCAAGCACAAGGTTTCTTTACATTAGTCAAACAGTCTGCTCTTGGTCAGCTTAAACATTAATGAAACTCAAATGTCGCTCGGCTCGACTGCAAGTCAAAACACAGTCCACCATTTTAGAGCATGGAACAAGAGTCAAAATTAAAATGGCGGATGATTCTTAAAATGGCGGCAAAATTAACCAATATCAGATCACTACAAAAATCGGTTTTCTGTGCAACGCAAATGGGCTTAGGTCAATATTCATAATAAGGCGGTATTATATGATCACAGTTTAACAACTCTGGCACTTTCTTCTTCCTTTCTGTCTACCTCCCTTCTCTTCCTTCCTCCTTTGCTCATCCTCAGTCACCTCCAACACTTCTGCAGGGTGTACCTCTGGTCTGTACCCCTCCCCGGAATTCCTTCAAATGTGAACCTGCTTCACATCGATACTCTCAACTCTCCTTCTTCAGCTGTAAAACATTCCTCTGACATCTGCTGTCTCCTGGAAGAGATTGATGTGGATGTACTCGGTCTCACCACCATTTGGTTCATGGCCAGCTCTGTTACACATTTTGAGACTCTACTTCCCGATGGCTACAAAAGCCTCTCCGAACCCAGAACCAACCATCCCGGTGGGGGTGTAGCCTTGATTTTCACACTTCCTTCCTCCGCTGCTGTGTGGCACGCCGTTGATCGGCACTGAACAGCATCTCTGCATGCTCCACTATATACTCCACCAGAACAGTTAGCTCCGCCTCACTAAAGCGCTGTTTGCGCTGCAACGAGCTGGAATCCTGGCAGACATGCTGGAGGTCCCTTTTGCCTTCCCACAGTGTGGATTCTGCTTGTGCTGACTGTGGAGGGCAATGGATTATGCTTTATATGATGGCCGCCTCTCTGTTTCCTGTTTTGGCGATCATGGTATTTCCGGTTCCGTGTCTGTGGCGACGGAAGCGGACATGGTTTTTGCGCTACTTGTGGCAGCGCTATGTCCATTTCCGTGGCTTTTTCCGTGATGGCGGTAACAACGTTTCCACATCCGTGTGGTGCGCGCGACCAACAGCACGTAATCGGACGGTCTTTCCGCAACCTTGTGGACACGGAAACTTTGTTACCACCATCACTGGAATCACCGCGGTCCAAACCTGACAGGTTGTGATGAGGCCCCATGTGTGCTGAAGACCTGCTGCCAGAATGCTGACAAAGGATAACTCCCAAGCGTCAAAGTAAGCAACCCATTTGGCAACACGACTATGAGCTCTAAGCTTCACTGTGTTACCATTGGAATTATTCTCCACATTGCTCATGAGACATAAGGAATTAAAATCACCCGCTATGATGATCTTAGGCAAGGCTCTCAAGTTGTGTATACATTCTAAACATAGATCCAAGTCATCAAACATCTCCTCTAAAATTATTTTCAATGGATTCCAATATAAAGATAGCACAAACAGCCGGCCCACATCTTTTTCGTAAATATCCATTTCATCCGCTACCACATTAGGAGAAAGATATACCTGGGATGATTTACATTTAATCCTATTGCTAATTGCAATTGCAAGCCCTCCCATCGGACGTCCCAGTAGGCCCTTAGTTGCATGCCTACAGACAGTATAATACCCTTCTAGAGATACATCAGTAGTACTCATTGTTTCCTGTACAAGGATGATATCAGGATAAACTTCATCAAAGAAGGTAGAAAGCCACCCAGGAAGTGCATGATGACCACATGAATTCCAAGAAATGAGGGTTAAGCCTTGTTTCTTTATTTGCTAAGTTAATACATTTTTGAAAGAAGAAATTGAACGCATTAACGGCCCTACCCACGCTAGGTTTTTGATTTCCTGCTGTCATTGCAATAAGCGGGGATATGCAATTTTTCTCCATAGTTATGCCAATCGGCACCGCATGGGGAGGAACATCCACTAACTTTGGAACTGGCTTCTGCAAGAATTTATGGGCCTCAAGCTCACAGTTAAAGGTGTTAAGATAAAAACCCATATCTTTTAATTCTTTTCTAAAGCTCCAAATTAATTTTAACACCATTGGATTACATACATATCCTAACATTCTGTGATTATTCTCACGCGCCAATGCGATTCGATCGAAGTCCGCCATGGTTAGGATGCGCAATGAGGGTATCCTTGCTAATATTCCCAAAAGGAAATTCCTATTGATCCTTTCACCCCTTAAGATTTCAGGGTTCCCTTCCAGTCCTATGATGTTGAGCTCCTCTGATAGGGCTGCCCCTTCATTAGATCGCTGCTCTAAAGGAGCCGGGTTATGAGTTGTTACTATTGGATATGGGTTGGAAACCACAGGGATCTCTGAAGTGGCCATAGTGGGATCTTTGTTAGTAGGGGGAATGAAGTGAGTCAAATTTGAAAGACAGACCGGAGAAACATGATGAGGATCCTTCATGGTCTGCGGCTGGGAGTATTTCTTCTCAGTTAAGTTAAATGTTCTTGCTAATAATTGAGAAGAAAGGGCACCACTCTCCACTGCTGTATTTAGGATGTGAATCAGGCTAATAAAGGATGGTTGGTCAGATTTATTTCCCTGCATTTGATTATTACACAGAGGACCTGTTGGAATTGAGGCTACTAATTTATGTCCTAATTCTTGGCCTAGGTTTGTTAGATTATGCTGAACATTGCTCATGACCCCATGCTCATTCTTGTTTAAAGACACAACAGGTACTACCAATGGCATTGTTGGGACCTCGATCAGTGCTGGGTGTGGAAGGCCTCTATGTTTGCCAAGGCCACAGATAGTCACGTTCTTGGTGGGAAGATGGAGTAATTTAGCATCATGCGCGTCCTTGCCGCAAACCTCAGCATATGATGGACCGGCATGAATCCCTAAAGCAGGAGTAACTCTTTGATTGGACTCTAAGAGTTCAATAGAGTTTGCCTTCCCCTTAAAAATAACTGGAGCAGGTGCCTTAGTCGCTGACTTGGAGGTAGATGTTATACCCGTTGAAGGAAAGTAGTTTGCAAGTCCATTTTGGGTTTTCATGGATTCTTGTTTAGGTGATGGAGCTAGGCCATCCTGAACACCAGATAACGTATCCTTCACCTTTGGTTTACCTTTGGTTGCCAAGTTAGAAGTACAGATATTCTTAGACTGCATACTATTGGAGCAAACACTGAGAGGGGCCTTGGTGGTGTTGTTGTTCTTTTTTATTATTATTTTAGGAAATAAGGATGCAATAACAAAGCACGGCTTTCCTCCGAAAGTTGATCGGCATCAATAGCGTTGTCTTGTTGGGGGAATGCAATTTGCTTTTTGCATCGTGAGCAGCATTTATCTATACAGCGGATGGATTAATACCATCTTTCTTCAACATCTGTTTATCCTTCCTGTGCTTTTCAGCCCGTGTATTAGCTTTCAGATGGATTTTTCTTAAACGCCTTGAAATAAACACAGATTTTTCATTCTTAACACATTTGTTAGCCTCATCAATAGTAGAAACTTCGATCATTTTTATCAGGACAGATGGACTATCCAGAGGTGCTGGCATTTTTCAGGCTGGGGGGAGTACGATTTTATATTTAGAGCAAGCTTAATCTCTCTAATATCCTGTTTGATAGAGTCAATATCATTGCCATCAATGACACGGCTCACAGCAGGATCGACATATGGAAGACATGGGTGATCATCATTGGCTCCCTGTGTCTTCTCATTTGTGTTAGGAATACAGCACTGGATCTTTTTCTCTACAGAAAGGGGTCTAATAGTAACATTGGGTGGCTGGTGTGCACTGACAGCACAAGCGCATAGCACAGAGGGAAAAGCCTCTTTAGCCATCATATACCCCTCAAGGCGATTAAGTTTAATCAATATATCATTCGAAGTGCACTTTATTTTTCGCAGCTCCATATGTGTGAAATGGTGGCCTTTATCAAGAAGGTCCAGTATCCTAATAATAACCGGAAAAGAATATGGGCTAGAAGGCGCAGTGTTATCAAGTCTTTTGTTGCCCTCATCTGCCTGTAGATCATTATGGCTGGAATTGCTCTTAGCCTCAGTAGACTTAGAATAGAGTTGCTGTGATGATGCCAAAGACGGGGTTCTTTCCTTTTGATTAGAGGAAGGACATGGACTAGCATCATGAGGTAAATCTTTAAATTGCAATGCAGGTGGTCGAGGAAACATAGGAGATATCAGTCTTGCTGCTCGATCAAACAGCAATTTCTTATCAATTAATGGCGTTAGTTCGCCAATGGAAGCTTGAATTTGTTTGTTTAATTCATAGGTCGGGGCAGATCCATCACCCAAATTATCATTGGCAGAGTCACCATCCGAGATGGAATTATTCATTACATCATTTATACTAGAAGATGGGAATTAAAGCCATATGGGACACTTTCCTCATTAACTGCAATTGCTACAAAATTCTATGCAGTTGCAGCATTACTGCCTTTGGAAATGCTGAGCGGGCAAATGGTTCCAGCAACTACTGAGGCCATAGACTGTTCAGCAAGACCATGCTCGGATTAACAGTTATCTGATGTTGAATATTTCGTTATAAACTCCTTAAATGTTATATTACAATCATCAGGACGAGAGGGTTCCCCCATAAAAGCTGAAACAGAATAAGCAGTGTTACCGCTGCATATCAAAGCGTCAACGTTAAAAATCTTAGTGTAAGGCATATCTGTCAAGCGGCCGCTACGCAGGCCAGACACCGTTGCCAACAACATAGTACCAAGGCACACGGCCTATGCACAAAACAGCAAGTTGGATAAAGAAGGGGGTACCACTCAACCACGACCCTAATAGCCCAACAGCCAAGCCACTTGAGGATCCACTTGCGATGCACGCGCAATGTGTGTACACAGTGGTTTTAAGGTCTTTTCAGGTTCCTGTGCAGGCATGGCAATAGGCATGGCAATGGGATGGCTGGTAGGCTGGTAGGCATGGTGGGCGGGGTATGAAGATGGGTGTGACCAAACTAAAGAAGTAAAGCAGAAATAAAGGAATTTAGGAAATGAGATCTTCCGTAGAAAGACATACAACCAAAACCATAAACATAAGCATTATGTTAACACAAAAGCGCATGCACGAAGAAAGTTGAATCACTTAAGTACAAGAGCGCGGCAACACTCTGTGTTGTGAAATGACTAGCTTCTCCTTGCAAACTAGTCATATACGTGTATCCGTTGTGGAAAAGGCAGTAAGCAAAGAAAGTAGCAGCATGACAGCCCAACAGCCAAGCCACTTGAGGATCCACTTGCAATGCGCGTGCAATGCATGTACACAGTGGTTTTAAGGTTTTTTCCGGTTCCTGGTGCAGGCGTGGAAATAGGCATGGCAATGGGATGGCTGGTAGGCATGGTGGGCGGGGTATGAAGATGGGTGTGACCAAATTAAGTCCAAGAGCGTGGCAATGCTCCGCGTTGCGGAATGACCAGCTTCTCCTTGCTGACTAATCATATACGCGTGTCCGTGGTGGAAAAGGCAGTACGCAAAGAAAGTAGCATCACGGCAGCCCAACAGCCACGTCACTTGAGGATCCACTTGCGATGCGTGCACGATGCGTGCACGATGCGCGTACACAGTATTTTAAGGTCTTTTCCGGTTCCTGGTGCAGGCGTGGCAATAGGCGTGGAAATGGGATGGCTGGTAGGCTGGTAGGTGTGGTGGATGGGCTATGAAGATGGGCGTGACCAAATTAAGTCCAAGAGCGCGGCAACACTCCGTGTTGCAGAATGACTAGTTTCTCCATGCCAACAAGTCATATACACGTGTCTGTGATGGAAAAGGCAGTACGCAAAAAAAGTAGCAGCATAGCAGCCCAACAGCCAAGCCACTTGAGGATCCACTTGCAATGCACACAGCTTTAGACTGTAGTAGACTTAGTCTCGGCTCCGTGTATCCCCGAGGCTCAGCCCAAGAACAGGAAGCAGCCACTTTTACATCCAATTACATGCACCCATGACAGTTTGAACAGAAAGCTTGCAACACGTACAGGCACCAATTGCTGAGGTACAAGCACCTATGCTGTTGATCCCAGTCCAAACAAATAGCATGGTCACATGTCATCTCTGGTTCCTCATGCATTGGGCTGACAGATCACACCGCTGTCCCTGAGAGGTTGATGCTCCAACATGTCATTTCCAGACATCCATACAAATGTGTCAGTTTCAGCAGCTGAGTAAGGATGTGCAATCTTCAATAGCAATGTGTAACCCATAGAGGTCTTGTGCATGTATGTGCCTCACATGCCCCCAACATCACAATCTGTCATCTGTACTTAGATGAGTACATTTTGTCATCAAATCACATTGCATGAATAGAAGTTGTGGGGTACATTTACCAGCACAACAGAAATTGCCTGCATCACAAAACTGCATTATAGCAGTTACAAAAATAATGGCTGCGCTGTGTCTGCTGAGCACATATGGGGCTAAATGGAATACAGACACCCAGAGAATGGCTGCATTTTGTTTTCTTCATGTGAATCCAAAGAGAAGAATTCAAAGGCAGAATGGCTCAGCGCTGCTGTGCTGTCATCTCAAAAACATAAAACTGCACAAGAAAATGTCCCGTATTTAAAATGACCTTGCACTGGTGCTACTTTCATGTTTAAAACATCACACAGTTTTGTTGTAGTAAAAACACAGCCATGTACATCTATTTCAGGCTGAACACCATCAAATGAGGGCCATCCCTCCCTGAACGACATTGTTTTGTCAAATAAAGTCTGTGAAGAGCAGAGAATTTCATTTCAGTCTGCACGGCTAGAATTCACTTTGGATACAAATGAACACACGCAAAACACTTCAAAAGAAGCTCTCTCTCTCCTTTGCCTGGTGTCAGTTTCAAAGAACACATTTCCCAAGTATATCCCTGTGTATAGAAATTGACCAGAGCTATAAAAGCCTTCAGAAAGGAAATGCGAGGAAAACCACATTTTGTAAAACAAACATGAGCTAAGAAACACACTTGTAAACTCGTTTTTGCAAAACAGAGAAATGACACTTAGAAAGCTAAATGTGAAATCATCCCAAAGACTCACACAGAAACAGTATATATGTGTGGGACTGGGGTGGTTTAAATGAAAAAAAAGTCTTTGAAGACTCCAGAACCAGTTTGGCAAGGCAGTCACTTTGAAGGTACCCAGCCCCCTTGGGAAAGGAAGCCCCTTTACAAATGTGAAAGGACCAAGGTGTAGAAATTCGCAACCTTGTCAGACTGACCAGCATTTCTGCTGCAAGGAACAATGGACCAAAGGGAACTAGCCCTATCACAGAAGTGTGAATTCCTTTGACTCGTCTCTTCAGCTTCGACTGCCCAGGATCAAAGGACGCTATGGTAACCCTGTTGTTCAGAACTGACACAGAGGGGGCAGGCTGGCTGTGGAGATTTGAAGGACCTCCTTTGGGGACAAATCCAGCACATTTGATTTAAAAGACATTTTACATTAAGACTTTTATTTCAATTCTCTGAATAAGCAGTAATGCGAAATTATAACAGTTTTGATGGGCTTTTTAGATACACAGAATGAGACCGGGTGTGTCTTTGTAGCCCCTGGAGAACTGGAATAGCAGAAAAATTGTATTTTTGGATTGAATTATAAATGGTACAGAGATGAAACTTGAGGAAAATATGCCTATTTATGGAGTCAGTTGCAGACTTTTAGGTGTTTTGTTTCCAGTAAGAAACTGCTAAATGGTGCCCGAAGGGCAAAGCGGCATTGCACAGACGTTTGAAATGGCATATTCCTTGTAAAATATGGGATCTGCCTAGCCGATTTTTATAATGATAACAATTTTAAATATAAGTGTTTCTGTTCCGTAACGTATTGTCACACACCCAATGGTAATCCTTGTGAACCCGTAGAGACCCGACCAAACTTGATTGCAGAGCCCTTAGTTAGACCTAAACCAGGGCCTCCTCTCTGTTGAGGGAAAGAGATTCTTTTCAGTGATATGCTCCCAGACCGTATATACAGTCAAGTGAGGCCGTTCGCTTAAAAGAGCGGGAACACACACCGCTACGACCACCAGCTGAAAAGGGATAAACACTGTTTTAGCATGAGATGTTGGCAATAGGTCAATAACTATAGAAAGGGAGTATGAAATACCTGAACTAAACAGTGGCTAGGTCTTCCTCTAGATAGTCCCACCCTGGGAAAAAGAGAGGACAATAAGCTGGCTATGTGCGGAGTGAATAAAGGGGTATGACAAGACCAAGAAAAGAATGCACCTGAATAAGGATGTTACAGTCCTTATCGTGTTGGTACGCAGACAGTAAATGAGGGCAAAAAGTCCACAATGACTTGTATAAAACAATAAAAGGCAAGTGTTAGTATGGGTGCTACCCCGACGGAACACAGAACACACTAGTGTCGGGATGGTGCACGTTCTGCAGAGAGTCCCCAAGTGCACTTGCAACATGAGTCTGTTCAGGAGATCTGGAGTGGTGTGGAAAAATAGGTCATATCCGGTGTGTGCCAATTGGTAGGCAAAGGCAGACAACACAGGTGGAGGTAAGCAGAGAAAAACAAATAAGGTGGTATACTTGCTGTGGAATGTCCGTGTGTAGATGAAGAGCCCGAAACCCTGAATGTAGAAAACGAGATCCAAGCCAGTCAGTACAGCAGACGAGAGGTCTGGTACACGGGAGGTAGCAACCGAAGACAAAATAGGATCAAAAGGCAGTCCGAACAGCAGGCAAGAGGTCTGGTACAGAGGATTGAACAACATAACAAGAAGAGGAGCCAAGGGTATTAGTATAGCATGCAAGGGGTTTGGAACACAGGAAAACAAGTCTTAAAGGAAATGAAGGCGGAACTTCACTTAGAAAAAATGCTGTAGCAACTTCAATAGGAAGTGGGGTTCCGCATTCGTCAATGAGCAAAGTAAAGGTCAAAGGTAGGCTCCGAGCACACCATTGGAGGAATCAGGAGGAACACCCAAGGTGGATGGGAAATGTAGTCCTGCCTTGCTACGGGAGACAGCTGTCAAAGCAACAGCCCTTTTCCACTGAAATTTGCAGTGTCTGTGGAATGGGGCAGCGACACGTCAGGTCTTCTGGTGGAAAAGGGTGCCAGGTTTGGTAAACCGCTTCTGGGTAGCAGAATGGTCATGCTAATACGTCGTGCGAGGGACAGCCCCCCCCCCGCACCATAACACTCATTTTGGCAAAAGTAACTGTGGTGAAACAAAGCAAATCATAAATCACACACACTAAAACTAATGGCACTTCCTTCAGTCCACAGACCAATCAGCTCGGAGGGAGGTGGCGACAGAAATAGTCTGACCTATCCCATCCAAGAGGTATGTCCAGGTTACTTCCGCTCACATAGTAAAACAATATCTGATGTCATCCTGCTTATATAAGAGAAAGGCATAGGGAGATCCAGCGATTCAACATTCAAAATTCACCCTGCAAGACTCCAGAAACCATATCCAGGCAGAACCACCTATCCAGAACCTCCTATCCAGGCAGAACCACCTATCCAGAACTAAATCCTACCATAATCCCAATAATTCAGGGAGAAAGGAGGAAAGACTTCTGATCCCTTTGGGAAAATCTAGTGACCAGACCTGTCTTTGCCCAGCTGATGCATCCCACTGTCCACAGTGACCAGACCCCTGTTGCCCCGATGTCCCCTTAAAGGAGAGCTGATCCTTGTCCTGCTGTCCAGAGACCGGGTTAGCTGTCGTAACTACCCAACTAAAGTGCATTTTGTAAGTATTAGCCTCCCAAGTACAAAAACTGCAAACCCCGCTCTGTTGCCTTGCATTCTGTCTAAACCCTATACATATCCTATAAGTACCCTAGTAACTTCCCCAAATTGTTAGCATCCTTTGTGTATCCTGTCCTTAGAAGAATCTGTGTTAGTCTCCATGTGGTAGCATGATTCTTTTCAAATCATTTCAGTCCTTTGTGTAAGTCTGTAGTGCCACTTTTAAATAAATAACTACATTTCCCATAAGGATGAACACGCCGCAGATAGGTTAACATTGCAAATTAACATCCTTGCGTGCAGTGTCTTTCTTTAATAATCTAGCCACTAAAATATAGTCTCAGTAAAAGGAATCATGTTGCTAACAAAACCGAGTTTGCCCGTGAAATTGATTTGATTCTAAAATCCGATTTTCCTTTCCTATAAAGAAACTCATACTGTCACCCCATAAGAATAACCCATACACTTCAGTATCCAATCTGTTTCCGCATTCATACCCCATCAGTAAAAAACGATTTCCAATTTTGACTGTTTAGCCCATTTCCTTAGATGTGTGCTTGTTTAAACCTGTGAAAAATAAGAAATTGTGATTCTGCCATGTGTGATTTTTGCTGCACTGCTTTCCTTCCCAAAGTCGATTTAATCACCTGTATTTGTGATGTTTAGTATCTTGCCTTGTAGCTTGTAAGCTTTCTTGCCTCTTTAGCCCAGCCACACAAACTCCTGTCTTATTCATTCTACCTACATGGAAACTGATCTCTAACTATCCAGTGAATTCCGAGTGCCATTTTGCTAATTTTTCAAGAGTTTCTCATTTTGTTTTGTCCACCCATTCTGGGGTGGTAGGTCGGAATTCAAATCTGATTTTTGCTTCTTATTTCTGACGCCTTGCTACTCCTTTCCACCAAGACAAAACTTGGTCAGCAGGTGTTTGGGGGAATGTAGCAGGGGGAGTGCATAACCTTAGTGCAATCTAAAAGTATGACAAAGAGTGATCTTTCTTCCACCTCCACTTCTGTAACTAACGTTAGAAAGAGAAAATACATGCATTATGACATTTTGCTGTATAGTTTCACCACACTTGTGATTGCTGTCCTAAATTTGATTTGTTTGATTTTGCATTTGAACTTTAAACTGACTGTGCACATATCTATGCTTGTCCACATCACAGATGTCTGTAATCACACACACACACAGCATTGGCATGCATCTGCATTCCACTGTAGAGCAGTGTAACACACATGCTGTGTACAGGAGGGAGCATCTGAAATCATGCATAGCCATGAAGAACACACATACATTGTAGAGCAGTGCAGCCCATGGGTACTCACCAGCAGTTTCCAGCCATGACTGCCAATCAAAGCTCTGGGAGTGGAGGGCTGGGTAAATCCACCGCAGGACCCAGAGTTAAAGGGGTGACTTCTGATGGCAACCTGCATGGCGCAACTCCATGGTGGCACCTGCCTCATGGGCTGTCTTTGCCTTCTCATGGCTCCGGTGCTTCAGGTCATCCTAGCACTTCTTCACAGTTTTGAGGGAACAGACTGCCAAACCCTCCGCATTGATGGCAGCTGTGATGTTCTCCAAGATACTCACACATTTGACCTTGCCAAGCTGCACTGCTGGGTTGAAGAGGGCATCAAAGATGGTCAGTACCTCATCCACTAGGATACTAACTTCACTGGAGGTGAATTTGGCAGCCCTCTACCTCGCCCTGGGTCTGCTGCTGGATAGAGGGGAGGATGGACCAGACATGGCAACCCTTGAAGCATGTGTGGGACAGCTGGGTCCTGACAATGTACTGTGGAGTGGTGGTGATGGAAGAGAGAGACAGAAGTCCCAAGACAGGAGATGAGTTGGTCACAGAGCCTTACAGGTGAGTATCAGAACAGGCAATGGGAGAAAAGCAGGCACTATAGGGCAGTGCTGGTGGGCAGCAGACACTCACAAACAACAAGCAGCAGCATGGATTTGGAAGCAATACCGGTCAGGCAGAGGCAGAAAATGGCAGGGAAGCAGTAGGAAACAATTTGTCTCATCGACTCATGAGGTAGGATGGAGATGAGAGGCTGCACGTAGAACGCTTTCACAGCCCGCAGCAGTGACTGGTAGATTTAAGAGGTGTGACAATCATTCCCAGTTGTCCGTGAGAAGGTATGGAGACAGAGGATTTACTATCGTTGACACGCATTTGGGGGCGCTTTGCGAGTCATTGCATTCACGTTAATGCGTACCACCTTTGTTTTGGTTGGGGGTGCCTACACGGCCTCGCATATGCATTTTTTGGTTGGGGGTGCTTAAACGGCATCACATACATACTTATTTGGTTGGGGATGCCTATACGGCATTGCATTCCGCATTCAATTTTTGTTGAGTAACTTGCAGAGCCATTTACATATTGCGTACCTATTTTATTTAGTTGTGGGTGACCATACACATCATGTACCACTTTTCTTTTTCTGGGTGCTTTGGAGCCTTGCGGGACCACTCATCTAGGTTGGCAATCATGTAGCCTGCATTTTGTTTGTGCTGTCATTTCTTTTGGGGTGCAATTTTACGTTTGCTTGAACAATGAGTTTGATGGCTTGGAAAGGGAGAGGGCAGGGACATGGTGTGCACTCACAAGCCCCAGTCCCAGGATTGAGTTTTGGTGATGAGACACATGCCCCAACCACAAGAGGAGGACATGGTAAGCTTACAGGAAACACCTGTATCAGGACAAAGACATGGTCGGAGGCCTACCGATGTCCTGCACTACCAAGGACCGCTAAGGACAAGAGAAGGCCACCCTGCAGAGCAGGAAGAGATGCAACCCCATGATGAGGCAAAGGTGAAGGAGAAGGGGCAACCGAGGAAGAAGTGCTTCACCAATGAGGAGCTAAAACACCATTTGGACCTCTACCCATCGGCTGGCAACAGCCCTACTCCCGCTCAGTGGCAGAAATCATGGACCGCATTAACTCTTGTGGTGTGGAGAGGCCCACTGCTCAACTGGTCCCCAAACGGATGAATTACCTCAATTGAAGGACAAAGGAGAAGCTGAGTGTCAACCTTCCTCTGGAGGGGGGCCACCTTAGGAGGAGGAGTGGACTCCTTTTGAAGGAGTCGCAAGTGGCCTGATGAGCAGTGAGCAGGTGCTTGGCGTGGGAGGCATGGACACCTATGTCAACACATCTGGTGAGTAGCATCCATCTTTATTGTATTCATTGACAATTTTACATGACATGCACATATATGGGTTGGAGTACAGTTGGCTGCAGTTGACAGGCATCAATGGCCAGTGCATGAATGCTACCGTTTACACGTACATCACATGACCGTCGTTCAGGGAGGTGGTTGCATGGTTTCTGTGCGTGGAACATGTTGGTGTCACAGAACACATCACTGTCTGCAGGGCTTCACTCATGTGACATTACTTGTATGTGTGACAATGTCATGCAACACACATCTCATCAGACACATTTACAGTGTCATGCATGTATATAGTCCAGTGTGAATGTTAATCATGACTCATGGAGAATCACACCCATGCATGCATGCTGTCACAGTCATCCATCCCCTGGCCCTGGCTGCGGGTGAATAGGGATGAGCAACCATGTCTGTGTATAGACACATGAAGCCATCTTCCAGACGGGACAGGAATGGCCAATATATATTTCAGTGTAGTACATAGCACATTTGTCAATGGAGCATTGGCCCTGCAAGCGTGCCTTGGTCATTTCCATGTTGCACTCTCCTCACACATGGTTGAGATGCATGTGATCTGGACCAACCACTTATGTGGTGGGGGCAATCTTGCAATGGTGGTTGAGTAGATCATGGCAACATACATGCCTGCATGCTATTTTGAGTCAGCAGATTACAGGGCAGACTTCCACATGTTGCAATATGCCAAGGTCAGAGTAAAGCAGGGGCTCACTGATGATGCACAGACCTCCATCCTCCAACTGAAGGGAATCGCTGTCAATCATGCATGTGTATATGTATGTACTCTTGATCCCACAAACCATTCCATGTTGCATGGCCTGATATGTCCTGCCGTGCTTTCACAGGTCACTGACTGCCATTCATCTCTGCCATACAGGTTACGGTGTGCTCAGTTACAATGTGTGTTGTATGGGTGGAAGGCCATTTCATGTCTGTATGCATTGTATGACACACATGCATGTTCTGCCAGGTACTCATTCCTCAGAATGTTGTTGTCTTGTTTGTGTAGGTGATTATACAACAGATACATAGATGAAGGAGAAAAGGGATGAGGACACACATCAAACCACCAGTGGAGGGTGGGGTGTTGTGCCCCATGAGAATCCCCTGGTGCTGCAAGCCCTCCTCAGTAGGGTTGCAGACTTGTCTGAATGTTTGCCTCCTCCCTTGGTGTCCCTTTCCCTCCCTTGCATCCAAGGGTACCACTCAGGCATATGAGCAACCTGACAGTGGGTGTGCCAGACTTGTATGCCTGCCATCAATTCCCTCCTTGTGCCCGCAGCCCAGGCATACTAACCCCTGTGTCCAGAGTGCCTAACGTACTCTACCGGTAACGTACTTACTTCATTTCCATTGATTACACTGTTCCTGAGTTTTGATTTTGGTGTATTCATTGGTGCTCAAACTCGTTGATGTAACCACCCTGTTGTTCGCCCCAGTGCAGGCCTCTCAGCAATACTGTTAAGCCTTTGCCAGGTTGGCAGTGCAGAAAAACCATTATGTGGGGTGCCAACCCCATCACCACACTGGTTGTAGTGCATGGCATGACCCCTCCCATTTTCAGTTGTGCCTGAGGCCATTATCTCCTTTTCCACCAACAACCCCAGTGCAGGCTGCCCTGCTGGTGCACGTGTGGTTGACCTGTTCACCCCCATGTTGTGGGGCTTTGAATGCTCTGTTGCTTCTGTCCCACAGATGTCCCAGAGGGCATGCGGGTCTGCCTGAGGTGGGTGCAAGTCAGCCCCTTTGCTACAGTCAGGCAGGTGCTGCTACTGTGAGGATCCAGCTGTGGCATATGCTTGTCTAAAAGAGCAAGTCATTCATGTGTTTGTACACATGACTAGTACAATGACAGTGCACATGGCTCATTGAGTTAGTGATGTACCCTTCGATGACTGGTTCTGTTACGTTGATTTCTGTGGTGTATGTACAGCTAATACATTCCTGCATTAATCAGATATAGAAAAATATGCATATCATGCTGCATCAGTAACTGTAGCTACACTTGGTCAGTTTGCACCTCCCTGTGATGGTAATGTCTGGCCAGTCAACTTCCTGTGCCTTCCATGGTGCTTGCAGGTAAGGATGAATCATGTTTCAATTCAAGTGAGTGAGCCTGATGAACAGCCACCACATCCAGGGAAGGCAGCAGTCATGGTAATTGGCCCCTCCAAATGTGGGTGCATAGTGACTTGAATCGATGTCACATGATTCTTTTGAGTCCCTGTGAATGGAATGTGTTCAGTTCCCATCCTTTAATGTGGATTAATTTGGGGGCAGATCCGTTGACAGCAGCTCATGGTGAGTGCAGGTCCACATGTGTATGTTACAGTTGCTGCATTTGTAATTGGCCCTAGTTGGATCATGTGATCGGGCTGGTGGTTTTGCACAAGTCACACATATGCATGTCCCATCCCTGATCACCATCACCATGTGAAGGGCCATGATGCTGCCACTGAGGACAGCAAGCAGACCTAGAATGCAATGCAATGCAACCAAATGGTCTTGTTGGACTCCTAAGTGCAGATGCTGAAAAAGGCATGGGTCCGCCAGGACATGCGGGCAGGATGGATGATGCTGCCTCCCCCCAACCTCTCCTGCACCAGCAGGTTCTGGCCAACATCTGGATGGATGAAGGTTGTCTGTGAATCTTGCTGGTGGATAACTCAGCTCACGCACCTATGAAGATTACAGCTAGTTTTAGTTTCAATGTGTGATTTGAAGGCCACATTAATCATCATCACTACAATCTCACCTTGCAGCTCTGGGTTCCTCTTGAGGCTATGCTGGTCTGAGGGTCACTTTAACATAATTAGCCCAGGGCCCTCCCCTGGGTTTAACTGGGGTAGTCACAGGGTCCCTGTTACCTTTGTCCCCTTAAGCTAAGACCCAGATCAGCACCATCACTGAATCCATGGATCTGGTGCAGTTACATGTTTCTGGGGGGGGGGGCTCCTGGCCTCCCAGCTTCACACCTCATGGGGTCAAGTGAGGCACATTCACAGCATACACCTGGTGGTGGTAGTGGTGGGGGGATGAATCCCCCAGGACTCATTCCCTTACCCCAGAGCCAACCACATTGTAGAAAGTCTCTTTTATAGTTAATACTCTTCCTAGGGCAATATCAAGAATACTTCCATGTTGAGATTTTTTGTACCTGAACGCTAAACATTTAGCTTTTCAGTCACACTCGCAAAGAACTACACTTCCCATAATTCTTGTAGTTCGGTTTGTGCCGGTTTGCTCTGGTTCGCTACAGTTAACTGCTTTGCTTTGTTAGTCCCTCTCTTTTAATTTAATTATATTGTGTGTACTTCCACTATGCTTGAAGAAGGAAATACCCAATATGACCTTGTATCCACCATACAGAGAAACCGTAAACGACGCTTGCAGATGGAAGCAAGGTACATAACTAGGGAAAATGATTCCTCTCAACTAAGAAAATCAGAAACACATGATCGTATTGCTCCTCAGACTGAAACCGAGAAGTATAATACTAATTTAAGTTATAATACTAACATGGCCACACTACAAAGTGACTGTGTACAAACTAACCTAGATAAGCAAACAATATCAATAACACTAGTTAAGGGAAATTATATCACTCTTAAATGTGGTCTCTTGAATACACGCTCCATGGTGATGCATGCAATGGAGATCTGCGATTGTATTGTGGAAAACAACTTTGATCTGCGTATCTTAACAGAGACTTGGCTCCACCATGCTGCTCTGCATGCCATAGATCGTGCTATACCTGGAGAATATAAGTGCCTACCCACTGATCGTACATCTGGTCGAGGTGGAGGGATTGCAATTATATTTAAATCAACATTGGACTTTTATATTTCCACCTCCCCTCAATTAGATTCTTGTGAAGCAATACAACTTAAACTGAACACAGACCCAACACATTCACTGAGCCTAATAATTATATATAGACCCACACGTGAAACCCCTCTCTTCGAAGAGCAATTACTGACACTTATAGGTGGCCTATGTAAAATAAATATGACTGTTGACATTCTAGGAGACTTGAATCTCTGGGCCAACAACCTCCAGGATATCGAAGTCAAATCCTTACTTCAAATACTATCCTCTCTTGGCTTTGCACAGTTGGTGGACAAACTAAGCCATTAAGTTGGCAATATACTCAATTGGATTCTTACCAAGAATATTAAACCTCTCTTAAAAAATGTAGAACCATGCCCCTGGTGAGATCATTTCCTGGTGCATTTTGTACTACCATTGAATTTCAATCCCAACCCAAAGAAAACAAACATTGTGTCTGAAACACGCAGTATAAAAAATAATACTGGTGATTCTTTTCAATCTACCATACAACCTTTACTACCACCTTTAAGTGGGAAATTATCTTTGGAAGAATTTATTTAAGTTTTTAGAAATGCCACTAACAAAGCTTTTGATTTTCTTGCTCCTCTTTGTCAAGAAACAAATAAGAAAAAGAAGGGATTCAAACTTTGTTTCTCTCCCGAAATAATTTCCGCTTGGAAAAATAAAAGGAAATGTGAACGTGAATGGCGAAACTACCCATCTCCTTCTACTCTGCTAACCTACAAAACATCAGTTAAAGAGTATAAACACCTTACTCTGGAGGCAAAAAAACTGTCTCTTAATGACTGAATCGAAAAGGACTCAATAAAATCAAAAGAACTCTTTTCAGTTCTCAAAGAGCTTAAAGGCCCCACTACTGAACAAAGGCTCGATATAAATGACGATTGGTGTCAGAAAATACTTGACAGTTTTTGTCAGAAGACTCAGCCTCAGCAAGACTGCATGAGGGAAAAGATAGAATCACGAGGTCTCATTGAGGCACCAGTACCTCCACTTCTGGAAGTACAAGATCAAGGGATAAAACCTTTTTCATTCACTAGAATGACAGAAGAGGAGGTGCTGGCGATCATCGAAGGACTTAAACCCACTTCATGAAAGGGGGATATTTTCCCCACTACAATTTTTAAAGAATATGCTACTACTCTTACAGCGTGGGTTACATAAACTCATTAATGGTTTGTTTGATGGTGCAACTGTTCCTATTAGCATAAAGGAGGCATGGATTACTCCATTATTAAAGAAGGATAATCTTGACCCCCCCTGTTGCCTGAGAATTATCGTCCTATTACGAACGTTCCATTTATACTCAAAAACTTGGATAAAATAGCCTATATACAGCTACAAAACTTTGTTGAAACTACCAATATCTTGGCTAAGGAGCAGTCCAGTTTCAGAACTAATCATGTAACCGAGAAAGCCCTCTTAGATTTGAATGCCGGCATAACAGAAATCATTGAGGAAGGAAATTCTGCTTTTCTCATTTTGGTCGATCATAATCTTTGGCAGAGAGACTCCCCAGAAGCAGTCCTATGGCTTAAATCATTTCTCGGCCCAAGGAGTGCTTGTGTTGCTAAAGGATCTTCTAAGTCTATGATAGTTCCCGTTACATGTGGTGTCCCTCAGGGATCATGCTTGTCTCCTTTACTCTTCAACATATATATTAAATGTCTATGTGACTTGTTAAAATCTATGGGTATAAAATTTGCAAACTATGCCGATGACACCCAGATAGTTGTTAAACTATCTGTGGTCTATAAAGATGACTTAGCTGCTATAAATAAGATTCATGAGGCAATCCAGAAGTGGATGGCTCTTAATTCCCTTGCCCTTAATGATGAAAAAACTGAGTTGCTAGTCATCAGAACACCTCATAGGATAAAAAATTGGACCCATGCTATAAGGCCTTTGTAATAGGCGGCAATAGCATTCCTGTATCTGATTGTGTGAAGACTTTTTTTTTCGATATCCATCTAACATTTCAGAAACATGTCTCCTATCTTAAATCGTCATGTAGCTTCTTTACTCATCTTTTATGGCAAATACCTCCCTACCTGTCAGAAGCTAACAGAGCGTCCATTGCAGTAGCAATAATTAATACCAAACTAGACTACTGCAATGGCCTCCAGGTACCTCTACAGGGAACATCAGAAGTCTTCAAACCATACAAAATTGAGCTGTTCAAGCTGTTTGTGGACTGAGCCACCAATCCCACATCACCAAACATCGAAAACAATTACATTGGCTCTCTATTGAGCAACGGCTGAAAATCGAAGGGCTAGTAATAGTCTTCAAATGTCTTTCAGGTAAAGCCCCAGAATACTTGAAATCGAGGATCAAAATAGCCATCCCTAAGCGCATATTGCGCAACAATAGGCTGATGCTATTAGTTCAACCACGCACTTTCCTGAAGAAACTAGGTGAAGCAAGCGTTGACGTCTGGGCTCCGAAAAGCTGGAATACGATTCTGCTATATCTTAAACAATGTACAACAATACAACAGTTTAGAAAACACCTCAAGACATTTCTCTTTGATACTCACTGGCACATGTTAACTTCAGCTACTCTTTTAAGGAATTTGCTAGTCGCTGTTCTAAGTGATGTTTTTTCTCTCCCCTTCTGAGCCTATTTGTTATTCCAGTTGTTTGTCTTTGTGAGCACCCAGAGGCCTTTGGGTGAGTGTGCGCTATATAAAAATGAATTTAGTTAGTTGGTTAGATATCTGGCGGGGGGCAATGCTTGCCATTCTTCCACTGATGCGAATCACTCACGATCAAGTATGTATGTACTCTTGATCCCACACACCATGCCATGTTGCACAGTCTGATATGCCCTGCCATTATTCAAATGATCCTTCACACTTTTTGGTGAACATTATAAGAATCCCTCCTACAGACTTTTCATGAAAAGTAAATGCACATGTGATGTCATCAGTGATGTCATCAATTACATTTGTGATGTCATCTTTGATGTCCTGGGTGTTAGTGTTAGCAGTGCACGGTGGCCCGAGTTATGGTTGCTTATCTTACCATAACTGCCGAATTTCAGGGGTTTTTCGGTTTTACTTTGAACCATAACGTCCCTTTAACAAAGTTTTTTTACTGAATTTGATAGGTTTTTAGTAGCGCAACTTAACCATAACGTCCCTTTTAACAAAGTGTTTTCACTGGATTTCATAGGTTTTTAGTAGCGCAAATTAACCATAACGTCCCTTTAACAAAGTTTTTTTACTGAATTTCATAGATTTTTAGTAGCGCAACTTAACCATAACGTCCCTTTAGCAAAGTTTTTTTACTGAATTTCATAGTTTTTTAGTAGCACAACTTAACAATAATAACTTTGACTTTATGTACATGTAATATGGAATATACTGAACCCTTTCTACTGAATTTGACGGTCCGCGGACATGTTCGGACAACAGTACCTAAACAGCACCTAAAAACTCTGGGGGGGTATGTGTAATGGTTATATCATAACATAGGAACATTTAACACATTCACAAAGCTGCACACATACAAAGTATATGTAGTAATACTTAAGAAATGTAACCCATATATGTAACACACTAACCATTCATTTAAATACAATGGCCCTCATTACAAGTCAGGCGGTGGACCATGGTGTTATTAGCACCATGGTCCATGCCGGATTCCGCCATGGTGGATGGCGGAATTACCGCCCCATTCCAAGGTGAGTAGGGCGGTAATTCCACATTCACCATTTGCCCTTCCCATTCCCATTTTTGCCCCATAGGGCATAATGGGGATGGAGAAGGCGCTAATTACGGCACCGTAAATTACAGTGCCGTACTTAGCACCAAGGTCGCTTAGCGCCTTGGACTTTAACGCCTGCAAAAAGCAGGCGTTAAAGTGTGAATCAGGCGTTAAGGGTTAACGGCGCCGACGGCGCCGTTAAACCCTTAACGCCTGACTTGTAAAGAGGGCCAATATGTTCTAAAATGGAATATACCAAAAGAAGATAAAGTAGCTTCCAACATAATTACCTCACAGACACTCCACAACTAACAGCAAGACCAGACGTATAGACTACTGATTACATATTTTACCAGAAATAGTAGGCGCACTTCATTTTACTCATATATTTATAAACTTTCTATATTAGAAAAAAAAAATATTACTTCTTGGTTTTCTCACAGAAATGTGTAGTACTCTGGACTGGCTAGAGGACCATTTCCCACGAGAGTAAATGTTAGAAGATAGTCCACCTAATGGTACACACTTTACTATATAAACCAATTAATAAATATTATTTTGTATACATTCAACATATACATTTTTTTTTACAGACCCTACAAAAATTGCAACTTCCAAAGAAAAAGAAGCGGTGGATAACACTCTTGAACACATTACCCACAAAATGGACCAACTTATGGCAAATTTTACGGATTTAAAGAACTAAGTGGAAGATCACCTAAAACCACCAACAACATACCATTGCCCCACCTGTACTTGTCCCCCCTCACCATATCGCATTCATTTAACCCCAAAATCTCTCCATGGACCACAACGTTTTGATGAGATTTCCATCCTTTCCTCACCTGATCCCACTTATATTGAAAACCCTAATATTGTAATTACTTTCAGTTCTTTGTGGTAAAACCAATTTAGGTGTCCACGGACAGCGCGGTTGTTCGGAAATGTTTGTAAATAAACGAAAATGTAAGTGTCCTGAGGACACTACATCTGTCCGTAATGTTCTCATGCAAGTTGAAAATGTTCTAAGAACACTCGTAGTGTCCTGAAATGTTCATAAATAAATGAAAATGGAGGTGTCATTAAGAACACTATGCCTGTTCGTAGTGTTCGCTAGCAAGTTGAAACTGTTCTAAGAACACTCGTGGTGTCCTGAATTGTTCGTAAATAAACAAAAATGGAGGTGTGCTTGAGACGCTATGTCTGTCCGTATTGTGCACAAGTAAATTAAACTGTGCTAAGAAAAAACGGCTGTCCGTAACTGTTCGTTTTACGTGTGACGCACTTTTAATTAGTTCAGGACCCGA
The DNA here is from genome assembly GCF_040938575.1 of Ambystoma mexicanum. Taxonomy (NCBI): domain Eukaryota; kingdom Metazoa; phylum Chordata; class Amphibia; order Caudata; family Ambystomatidae; genus Ambystoma; species Ambystoma mexicanum. The sequence goes on from NC_090922.1 coordinate 1,135,565,501, forward strand.
ACACTGTCCGTAGAACATCAACACGCATGCGCAAAACAATGTCCGTACATTGGGTGTCCTGCGGACGGCTGCTACCTTAGCAAACATGCTCATGAAACAATCATGTGACCGTGCCCACGCTGATCGCGTGTTCTGAATGCGGACACTGTTAGTGTCCCCGAACACTTTAAAAGTACATTTCCAAGTAATCCACAAAATTTCTCATTAAAAACTCAACATACCACAAATCCCACATACTAATCCTAAGTTTCCACATAGTTTTTGTGACTTTTTGAACCTTTTTTGGTGTTCGATCTGTCTTGCGGATGGCACGCATGTCCGCGAACCGCGCACAAGCACCCCTATAAAAGACCACGCCCTAGAGCTCATTCTCATTGTGTTTCTGGCTATTCTACAGAGCACAGAGATTTTTGCTGCAACCTGCAGATTTCCATCTTCAACCTGATGGCTTCTGTGGCTCCACTGCTGCCACCTGGTTCTGTATCTGCCTCAGCACCACCCCCACCCCCTCCATCACCACCACCTTCCCAAGGGCCTGAAGAGGGGAACAGGAGTGAGGATACAGAGGAGGAAGAAGAGGATGACGAGAATGAGGTAGAGGAAAACCCTACTACCCGCTCTCGCCGTGATTCTTGGGTGTGGCGGTTGTTTACCATTCATGGGAATGGTCCTAAGGCTCGTGCGAACCGTGTCACCTGCAATGGGTGCAAAATGGTACTAAATCGTGGGAGGCATGGTTCATATAGCTTTTGGACTACGACCATGAAGCAACACCTGAACTCATTCCACACTGGGGCCATTTGCAAGGTTGTACCTTGCGAAGAGCGTAGTAGGTTGATTGCCTCTACTTCATCCTCCGTTTCTGATACTGTCACCACAAGGAACACCTCTGTGGGACAGCGTCTTCCTCAAGCTGCCTCACAGGCCATACAGAATTCTGATGACCCTTACCTTTTGAGAGTCACAGTTGTATGTATGTACTGTGACACAGTACTCTGCATGGGGGAGCGACTTCACAGTGCTTTTGAGTATATCATCCCAGAGCACGAGAAGACCTGCTCACTACCCAAATAAAATCCACTCTACATCTTCCTCTCTCAGCTCGCCCTTTCTTATCCCTGTGGTTGGTGTCCCCCCCTTTACCCTCCTTTCCCCTTCTCTCCTAGTGTGTTGTGTGTAAAAAACCAAAAAAAATACAAAATATCAAAAATCAAAAAACAAATAAGGCTCTTTTTAGAGCCGCCTTTCACAGTTAAAAAACAGAAGTAAAGATAAATAATGCAGGGCCCTTTCTATTTCTTGAAAGTCCACGGACAGTTCGCGAACATAAAATAAATTGGGATGCTACCCTATTGTAACCATTGCATTATTCTCTGGGAGGAAGTGGTGGCTCTGAAAAGAGCCTTTTGGAGGTGTTTGTATGTCAAAAATTATAAATACTTAATACCTACTTCGAAATGCATGCTGCATTTCTAAAAAAGGTCGCAATGCATTTTGTACATTTGTCAGAAAAATCTGATTACCAGCATAGGTAAGATGGACACCATCTCTGCGAAAAATGTATGTACTACGAAACATAATATTTTCTTGTGAAAAAAGGACATGCCAAAATCTCTTAGGAAGGCACAAACAGCCTTATTGACATTACGCCTTGCTTTCTCCATTTGTGGACCACATGAGAAAGAACGAAGCCACATTTGTCTCTGCGCAATCCATGAAAAAATTACTTTGGAGTTTGGAAACATGTCCATGATCTTCTGAAATCCTTCTTTCATTGCAAATTGCAAAGAAATTCCAGACACATGTCTAAACTGTTCCATCCACAATGAATTACAATTATGTCTGGATGTTCCTCTATCTTCAAAGTTGCACAGAGAGGTAGCAAGTCCAGCCACTTAATTCCACGGACTCCATGCCAGTGCACTTCCACATGTGGGAATCCAAGATCTATAGATACTCCACAGCTTTCTGCATGCACCTTCAACCAATGTATCCACAAGTGTCCCAAAATCTACACAATCTGTTTTTTAAAACACTCAGCCATAGCTATCTGTTCTTCTCTCAGCAAAAAGAATATCTGAGAAAACCTCTCCAAGCACAACACACTCACTAAACTTTACTGACCAATCCCTTGCTACATTCAATCTCATTTGCATGCCTCCCCACCCCAAATTCCCCTGATGTAATACGCGGTGTCCTAGAACTACCGCCATGTCCGCGAACATATCGTAACATGGATAGCCCTTCTACCATTTCCACTTCACTCTCTGTGCCATTCCCTCATTTAATGTAGCTAAGAAATCATATGACCATCAACCAATCAAATCCAAGACCTCTGCATGTAACTGCATCATCATAGATCAGCACTGCAAATGTACGGTGAATCTCTCGGACTACAAGTCTCATACCATTGGCAACCACGATCTACGTGAAATACTAGACAAGTCTCCAAGATTTCTACTTGCAGCTTCGTCCATATCCATATGCATGAACACAAACTACAGGTATGCATATTTTCTATACAGTACATAAACACATTTTCTAACCGACTTTTACCTTGTATAATCTGTAAAATGAATCTACGATCATTTTTTCACTCTCCTAAAATGAACTGTGACTTACAAACCTTTATACCGTTTCATTTCTTCGTACACACACACACACACGCAAATAATGTTAAACTAATATTTTTGAAATAAAATATATAGACTACATATGATCAAAAAAATTACATGCACACTCTATCATCAAATCTCAAAGAATAATATTTGCACAAACACATACTTGGTTTTAATTTTTTTAGTTTATATAATTACTTACACTTATATAGGACAAGCAGGCTATGACATTGACTCCCTCTTACGTGGAAAAGCAGGCTATCACATGGACTCACTATTACGTGGAAAAGCTTAGTTACAGGAATAGTGGTATACAGTGGTACATTATGATTTTGACAAGCCATAGTAAAGATATTTTCTTTCCTACAGTTAGTCATAAGATAGTTTTAATGGTTTTGAGGAAGGCGCTGAGCATTTCAATTTAAAAAATCTATATCTAAATTAAAAACAGTGCTATATACAAACCGAATTACTAATTTCTTTCTTTTACAATTGCAGTGAAGACCATTCTCCTGAAAATAAGCAGTCGAATTTGAATTACAAAGAACAACTAAGAAGCAAACTGCTCATTTTAGAAAAAAAGTAAATAGATTGTTACCATAATATTTGAATTATTACTCTAACACACCCTAATGTTAATTCATGCTACTTCTGTGCCTAAAAATGGAGATTCTGCACCAATCTGACCAAAAATACTCCCGTCTTAAACAGTGATTTACTGGCAGAATGGCCCACAAATTCCTATTTTTCGCCACACAAATTACCCAACTCAGCCACTAGAATTTAGATGTTGTAGATGAAACAACTGTTTTAATTGTATAGCTTTAGATATACTATTTATACTTCTCCACACCACTGGCTTACTTTTTTCTGTCATCTGAACCCCAGTTTATTAACACATTAATTCAAGAATACCCATCCCTAGTAGTTGTACTTCCCAATGCACAATCACACACCATTACATACATCTTTTTCATCTCACTCAAACACTCATGCACACAACACAAATGCATTGCAGAACACCCCAACCCATACCTTCTGTATTTTTTTCAACAGACCCTAGAGCATGCCTACCAAAAAGCAACTCCGTAGAAAGGAACGCAGAAGTAGAGCAAATGAAAAGAAAAGTCTCCAACATAAACATCCATCTACAGCAGAATTTGTAAAAAAAAGTTGAAACACAACAGCTAATACAGTCATGTAGTGAAACAGAAGAAGTTTCTAGTACAAAAACTTTGCCTCCTCTATCAAAAGGTAAAACAACCCAAAAAACAATTAACAGAAAATCAACTATCACTACAAATAAAACTTTGTCTATAAATCTTGATATAGTACAAAGTAAGCATACCAAGAAAAGTATTTTAGACAAAATGTTCCGTCACAAAGTCCTTCAAAATCTTATACAAACAGGAGAGAAACCAGGTTCAACACTTCAAACCTATCGTAGGAAAGTAATCTTAGAAGTGTTGATAGACAGTGCACTTCTTTTCAAAAGAAAGTTATTTATTTTAGTGTTAAACAGAATGAAACCACTAACAAAACTAATAACTAAATTACAAAAAAGACTTCTCAATAAACGAAATGTCAACAGAAATAACTTCTTAAATATCTGTGGAGGTGAATGGAGTCACACTACAAGCAACAGAACCATACTTTAATGAAGAAGCCTACAAACAAATGAAAACAAATCAAATTTCCATACATAGCAGTGGTCGAGGTTATGAAAAAGTTAATAATACCATAATGGAACAAGAATTACTCCTTACAAAAATATGCCCTGAAAACGTAGATTTACCCCTCCATTCAACTAAATCAGAACATCTAGTGTACAAATGGCCATGCACGTCAATGTGTAACATTCCCAAAAAAAATGTCAAGTCTTTAGGCCAATTCCTCAATCAATATGTGAAAAGCAAAGACAAAATCAAAATTAAACTACTGCAAAATATGGATGCTTGTCCAGTACGCAAGTACACAGGACTACAAGGACATTCATTGGCCTGCATTACAGGACCTACTTGCAAAACACCCTTCCATGATATCAAAAGGATATCAACACATCATGCAACTATAAGAAATCTAGTTTATAAACTGTACTATGCTAAAAGTCCTGCTTTAGCACTAGCCAATTTAAATAACATTCTTCTACATGGTACAGCAAAAGACCTACTAGAAAAAATTGACTATATCCAGACAAAATATTTTGGAAGTGAAACCCACTTACAAGATTAATTAGCTGTAAACCAACTTTGAAACAAATCTGCACATGGCAACCTTTCACTACACACATACAAAAAAGAAATACTAAAATTTGAAAGTACTTCAGCTGAAGTACCAAACCACGTTTGGGTATGTTGCCGCAGAACTTTTAATAAAAGTAACACAAAAACTGTAGACCTATCATACAAAATAGAAGACAATGACGATTCTAAATGGTTTGAATTAGCTCTCTACCTTATAGCAGAAAACAAATACGAAATAACTGACCCCATAATACTTTGCAGTTACTGCACTACAAAACTTGACAACAACCAAACTCCTTCACGTGCTATCACAAATAACTTGGAATTATATCCACTACCAAAACCCCTTCAACAACTTAATTTATATGAGAGCATCATAATTCAAACAGTGCACCCATTTCAAACAATAATACACCTTTAACCAAAAACTGCAAAATGACCTCCCTCTGAATTAGTGAAAGATATTTGTGGAAAAGTAGTGTATTTACCATTAGATCTTAAAGAAAATGTGCACACTCTAGGAGTTCAACGTCCAATGCAAGAATCTTTAATTATCTTGGTAAATGGAGTACCTACAAAAGACAAATAAATTTGGCAACAACTGGTAGATTTACATAAAGTTAGAGAAGCCCTGCAATATCTTAAAGAGAATAATGAATATTACAAAGAAATTAATATTGAAGAAAACTTGAAACATACAACTGAAATAATTTAAGAGACACAATAAGCTGGTCAATTTGAGCTCCTAGATCCTGCACAATATCAAACACTTTAGACCATTATACAATGCATCCATTGCACTCTAATGACACCATAGAAGATGCACTGGAAATGTACCAAATGCATCAAACAAAAGGATCACCAATCAGCATATGGGAAAAAAGTATAGAAGCACGTGCTTTTCCTCTACTCTTTCCTACTGGCAAAGGAGGAAGATACGATGATAGACCTATTCAAATATCAGCATCAGAATATCGCTCATTACGAATGTATTCTGAAGATCCCAGATTTCGACAAAATGTGGAATACATATTCCACCAACTCTTTGAAAGTGAACTAGCAACTTTATGTTACGGAGTTGCACACATATTAAAATCAGGATCACACTTTCAAAATATGACAGCTACACAATTATTACAAAAAATTCAAAAAAAAGATGAGGTTTTACAAGCAAATCTTACAAATCTATTAGCAAATATGCGTGGTACTAAAGAGTACTGGTTTTGACGTCATGGAGATGTACGTTGTATGATCAGAAACCTTGGCCCACCCACTTGGTTTGTTACATTAATTTGTGCACAATATGCATGGGAAGATTTACATGCTTTCCTATGCATATCAAACGAAAACAAAACAAACATAGATATTATAACACCTGGAGAACTTTGTTCACAGGATCCTGTTAATGTTTCAAGATATTTGCACCATCGCTTCATTGCTATGCTACATTTTATTTGTAACAAAACTGTTCCTCCCCTGGGAGAAGTGCAACACTTCTTTTGGAGAAAAGAATACCAAGCCAAAGGAGCACCACATGTCCACATGCTTTTATGGATTAAAGATGCTCCTAAATTTGGTCAAGACAGTGATGCCACTGTTTTACAGTTTATTGAAAAATATGTCACTTGTGGAATTCCATCAGAATCTGCGAATCGTGATCTTCATGCAAAAATTTTACAATTCCAAAGACACAAATGTGGCAAATATTGTTGTCGCAAATACAAAAACAAAGGGAAATACTACACCAAATGCCGATTTGGTTTCCCTAGACCAGTTACAAATACAGGTCAAGTGAACAACCTCATGTCTTCAGTTAGACATAGTGTTAAAGGTAAGTCACCTAAAAATACATATTGCATAAAAAGAAAAGAAGAAGAAAAATCTATCAATGATTACAATGCAATCATTGCCCACTTAAGGAATGCAAACATAGACGTGCAGTACATTGCAGACAATTCTACTGCAGTTGCATGATATGTCACAGCATACTTAACCAAATCAGAAAAGACAGAGCTCCAAGACCTCTGGAATGACCTGTCATTAGATAAAACAGTGTCTCAGAAATTATACAGCTTGGGCATAGAAATGCTGTCTCATAGAGAATGTGGATCCTATGAAGCAGCTGATGGATTAACTGGTGCTGCATTGTATGGTAAATCTGCAAATATAGTATGGCTAAGTCTTGGTCCAGCTAAATCTAGAAAAATAGTTCTAAAATCATACAAATATATAGAAACAATAGCCAAACAAGATCCCAACAGCCAAGACATTTTAAAAAACAATTTATTGGACACATACTACCCAAACAGGAGTACCATGAGTCTTTACCACATAGCCCAAAACTACACATACAAAAATAATATAAAACCTGATGAACAAAACCCTAAATACAAGGTGACAAAACTGTGAAGGCAGCTTAGTAAAACTCACCAAACCAAATTTAATTAATCATATCAAATTGTCATTATAGACTCCTCAACATAAAGAAGTATATTACATGTCCCTGCTACAACTCTTTAAACCATGGAGAAAAGAAGAAGAACTACTAGATAACTATGACTCATATGGAGACGCTTTAAAAGAAAATGAAAGCATTATAACTGATGTAAACTTTACACAGTACAAAACAATGTTGCACAATGAACAGCAACACGAAGAAGAACTCCAAGCCCAACTAGATAAGGACACTCCTGACAGTAGTCAACCTTCTATCACAGGAAGCCAAGAACCACTGGGAGACCCACTAATAACAAATGAGGCAGAAATAACTATGATAGAAGTATAAAACTCCATGTGTCAGTATTAAGAAAAAGAAGACTTAACTATACTACAATCAAAGCTAAACAATGAGCAACGTAGCATTTTTCAAGAAGTAACAAAAGAAATTGCACATGGTGTACAACATGAAAACAAAGAATGCACCTGTCAAAATTACAAACCTATACTATTGTATGTCAGTGGTGAAGTTGGTTCTGGCAAAACATTCCTAATCAAAATCATTAGTAAGTTCCTTCAACAATTGACAAACAACAAACTGTCAGCTGTTGTCACTGCCCCCACAGGTTTAGCTGCCTACAACATAGGTCATGTCACTTTACACCGATTACTACTCCTGCCAGTAGAACACCAAAACAAATTAGATTATTACAAACTTTCTGCCGAAGCTGCAATGGAACTACGCAGAGTATTGAAACAAATGAAAATGCTACTAATAGATGAAGTGAGCATGGTGTCCAACCTAATGTTGGCTTTGATTCACCTCAGATTACAAGAAGTACTCAAAACAAGCTATGAAGAGCTCTTTGCAGGAAAACACATTATTGTTTTTGGAGATCTTCTTCAATTGACACCAGTAAAAGGTGAGCCTATTTTTAAAACATTAGGACACAAACTCTGCCGTAAAACTGTTGGCAGCATTGGAAATGTCAACCTTTGGCAACATTTCCAATACAGAGAATTAACAGAAAACATGCGCCAATCTGCAGATCTCACTTATGCCAACATCTTAAAAAATATCAGAGTTGGTATACTTTCTAAAGAAGCAGAAGCAATATTGAAAACCCGGCACATTCATGCACTTTATGGTGATAATGCATGTGCTACAGATGTTATGGAACAATTAGCCCACAAAAATGTCAATTGTATGGCCTTAATGCCAACTCATGCAAGCTGTTTCAAATTCAATGAAATAATGTTAAGTAAAGAAATGCAACCAATAATGGAAATTAGCGCCACAGACAAACTAGATGTACATGGAATGACACTACCCATGTGTGACCAAGGCACAACAAGACTGAATAGTTTAGAAAAAAATAATCTCAAACACAGCAGGCTTGGAAAAGAAATTAAAATTATCCTTAAATTGCAGAGTAATGCTGAAACGTAACCTTGACGTGGACCAAGGGCTAGTTAATTGAGCACTGGGTACAGTTGTTGGCTTTCAAACATACCCACGTGACAACAAAATTCAGTTTGTCAATATTCTCTTTGATAAACTTTCAGAAGTAAAAAGAATAGGACGCTCAACAGCTCAATTCCTTCTCTTCAATGACATGTATGTACGCAGAGAACAATTTTCTCTAACTCTTGCATACGCAGTCACCATTCATAAATCACAAGGCCTTACCCTAGACAAAGCAATGATAGACATTGGTAACACAGTCTTTAAAGAAGGCATGAGCTACATAGCACTATCACGCTTACGTACACTTGAGGGTCTATTTCTAATCAACTTTGATGCAAGTGAAATAAATGCTGATATTCCTTCCATTTTAGAATACAATAGACTTCGTTCACTATTCACTCCCCATCTAAACACATATTCTGTTCCACGAAAAGTAAAACATTATAAAAGAAAAATAAATCAAACAGAAAAGCAACAGGATGTCACTGCAAATCCTCCAAAGAGAGTAAAAGAAAGTAATACTTTATCAAGTGCCACAAGCAAAAAAGAATCAATTAGGGAAAGTAAACCAGGTACTTTTTCAAAGAAGGAAGACAAACTAAAAAAAAAACAGTCAGATACAGAACTTCCTGGTCCATTTAAACTCTCAAATATAGTTGGGGTAAGTTGTTACGCAAATGTAGCAATGAATATTCTATTTCAATTACCACCAATTGTTGACAACATGTACTTACACAGTACAGATCCATTGTGTTTGCAAATGTTAGTACTTCACAGAAATGCAGCAAACAATCCTGACAACACGTATAGTGTTTATGGAATAAGACAACAATTGGACTACTCTGCTGGAATGGTGAAATTCACTATAAACTCACAGGAAGATCCACAAGAATTTCTAATGTACTTACTACAATTTTTTTGCCTTACATTTTGGTCATTTAAAAAAAAAACTACTGCACGGATTTACACCAAATTTTCAAAAGCACACTTTTGGGACCAAGCCCCCACTCCTGCTGCAAATTTGGTGTAAATCCGTCCAGTGGTTTGGGCTGTAGGCGTGCGCAAAGTTTTTTCCCATTATGTCTATGGGAAAAAACAAATGTTTTGGGACCCCCCCTATAACTTTGCCCCCCATGGACCAAACCTCTCCAAACTTTGCAAAAAAATTCAGAGTGGGCCATATACTTGTTTTGTGAGGATTCGTCCAGGGGGAGCAAAGTTATAAGCCATATATATACATACATATATATATATATGTGGGCAGCAATGACCAATGTGGTGACAAAACAATTCAGAAATTAAGTAAAGCAATTGAATTCACTTATAGCCATACAGAATAGAAAACACAGGAAAAAGAACAGTTTTGGTTGGTGAAAAAATAGTGTTTAAGTTAGGATTCCCCCGCAAAGTTTTCAATTCACAAATGAGCAAATCTACACAGATGTAAGTAACCAGCAGGTATTTAGGAGTAAAGAACAGTGTATAGGGTTTGAATGCAATCTTCCCTCCCCCAACAAGAGAGAAAAGCGTTTTTGGGAAATTTTACACTTTTAAAATGACAGTTGAAAATTGCTTGTGAAACAATGAAAAGTGTGCAAAAATGCTTAAATTGATAGAAATTCCTATGGGAGCAACACTAAACAGGTTCTAACAAACATAAGCTACCAGATGAGCAACAGAACACACTTTAAATTGGAATGGGAGTGTGGAAATACTTTGAATGAGAAAAAGACATGTGTGGAACTTTTGCAAAAATGCAAAATCGCTCTTAATTTTCACTATGCGATTATTAAGAAAAACGGGTCAAATATACTGTTCCACAATGTTTTAGTTGTTGATGTAGCTACATGTCTTAGGTGTAAGTGATAGTTGATATTAGGTCTCCAGCTTTAAAATTGAATAAGTTATGCAAGTTTGAATAAGAGGCGTTTTTCAAAATCAAGACATCAAAATTAATAAAAGAAATCAGTTCTTACAATGACAATTATGCTCTAACCTAGGGTATTCAGGCTGGTTACCAGTTTGAAACACAGTAACACCCAGAGTGGTACGTGGAAACCAGCCCCAGCACCTCTGTGTCCACCTTGGAGGACTCAGTCGGATTACCCGTGGGATAATTTTAAGGGTTTGGGATTTTCACTTGACAAAAGGATTACCAAGAAATTATCACTAGCACAAGAAATCAAAACAAGGTTTCAGACTGATGTGACACTATTATAAGTTCTTAAGTTAAAGAGAGGATGGGTTGAGCTTGGGATAGGACAAGGCAATTATACTATGGGTTACTATGATTCCTGTTGATACTTACAGTCCACTGTAAATTAAGATCGGACCGTCAGGGTTCTAGTCATCACGGGTCGGGTCTACCGGCAGCAGGGCATCTCTGGCAGGATGGTCAGCTGGGTGGCTTCGGTCAATCGGACTGCACCTCAGATTGGATTGGATTGGATTGGATTGACCCTTCTGGTAACTGGACACTGTAGATTAGCGGGATTGAGTTCAGTAGGCAAGCTTGAATGGTAGCAAGCCAGACTGGATCAGAATTATTCTTTCCTGAAGTTTAGGATGGTTTAGCATTAGGGCCTAGCAGAAGAAGAGTTCAGCTGGGCCTTGGTTTTGCAAAGTAGCCTGGATCAGGACAAGATGAAAAGTTCTGGAACAGGACAAGATGTAGAATTCTGGAACAGGGTGTCACGTGGAAATCAGGATGGAGTCAAGAATCAGTCTGTGTATGTGGTGAAGTTCCTATACTTATCATGCCAAGTGACATCACAACGTTTATGGTAGGGGCAGAATTTCAAACCACACCCCCACGGCTGTGATAGGTCAAAGGCACTTGACTTTTTATGGTTGGAAGTCAGAAAGAGCTGTCATTTTTTTGTGATGTGATTTGGGAACTCCCACATTGATTTTAACCACAATTTAACTTTCCCACAAATGCACATTTCTATAAGTATGCCCTCAATAAAATTGGACACATACATTACATATTTTGTGGTTTATCCTGACATCTAAATCCCATCTCAGTGAGAGCTGTCTTTGTCATTCTGTAGAATTTTGTCAATTTTAATCATACAGATGTGGCCTAACAATTCCTAATTCAGTACATATCTGGGCACTTGAACACGGGTATACAATATTATATTTGCAGCATCAATAGTTTTGCCACAATTATTCTTTTCTGTGTAGCTTTGGTTCCTTATGTAGTACAGGGTTGACTCACGTCTTCACAGAAATAGCATAAAATTCGATCTACAACTACTAATTTTTAGATGTGTCCTCCTTCATGGGCAAAGTTAAAGGTTTTCAAAGCTTAATTACAAATAGGCATTTAAACACCAATAGTTCTTGGCAGTTTTTTTTTTTAACTTTCATTCAACTGGCACAGCTGTCGAATTCCTTTGATTAGGGTGGGGTCCTCTGCCCTGGAGAGGGAGGAAGTTTCCAGCCCCTCCTCTGTGGGAATCATTATGCATCCTGCCATTGTCCTTGGCTGGGCTACAGATGAAAGCCTGATGAGTTCTTTGTTGTAAATATGCAAGAACCTGCAGCATCAATTAAGCCTTAGAGTGTCAAGCTGAAATGTCATATTTCCCAGGCTGAGAACTGTCAGGCAGAATTGTAATTACTCAAGACTGTGTTTTAGCTTGAAGTTACCTACATCTTCATTAAAAGAAAGAAAATGAACACAGTTTATAAGGGATTTTGACATTTAAAGAATTAATCCTTTCCACAAAACATACTTTTAAACAGGTGATTTTGCACTTTCTCCAGGGAAAATGCACACTTAAACTGAGTCTTTTACATCAGCTTTTCCTTCAGTGCTGGGATTTGTTTTTCAGTTTGGAGATATGTATCCAGCCTTTTGTTTGTAATTTCTGCCTGCACAGTTGAAATTGTTACATGTTGCCATTTTTAGCCGCATTTCTCCCGTGGAAATGGAACCAAATGTTATTGAGCTGGTTTTTCATAAGACACATTTCTTAGTTGCTGACAGTCCATGAGGCCAGGCTCCTCTGGCCACACTGGATGAACTGCAACCCTTTTACTCTCAAGGATTCACTGGAAAATAAATGGGTCCAGTGCCAAAAACAGCACTTTGAAGGTTGCAAAGCTACCTTTTTAAAAGGCATTTTCGATTTTCAGGACAATTCTGCTGCCTTGCTCCATGTTAAACGTAACATCACCCACTGGCATTCTCCTCCAGTGAGTTCTGGTTTCCCCCCACTTTGACTGTGTGTGGCAGGGGTGTGCAGCCTTTTGTAATTGTGACTCTTGTGCAGTTTTGCAGATGTTTGCGGTCACAGGGGTTAGCACATCCTTTTTGGCTGTTTCTTTCCCCATTTGTAAATTGAGGCAGTGGGCACATTTGGATGGGATAAAATATCCCACAGTCTGCATGAATGATTCCTTTAGCTGGTCCATTCCAATGTCCTCTGAGGCACAGTGTTAGGTGGAGCTGGTGAGGGAATCACAGAAGAACAGCTCTGCCAGCAGGTGAGGTTGTGCACTGTCAATCATGCTCATGGTTGGTGATGTTTGCACCCCAATAGTCGCATGCAGTGGCACACGTGCATGGATGATGTGATTTGGCGATGGTGAAAATTACTAAAAATTATAGTTGTGTCACATGTCTGTGTGTGTGCTTGTCCCCTTGATCATCCATGCATGTGCTTTGGGTATCTGGTTGCAGTTCCACAAAGGACATCAGACTTAGAAGGCTGTGCTGTACTTATCCTCCTTGACCCATCGGCAGCCTGTTGGACTCCCAAGTGTGGATGCTGAAAAGGACATGGGTCATCTGGCCATGTGGGCAGAAAGGCTGACGCTGCCTCCCGACAAACTCTCCTGCACCAGCAGTTTCTGGCCAACATCTAGATGGATGAATTTTGTCTGTGACTCTTGTTGGGGGGCCAATCCGCTCATGTATCAATGAAGAATGCAGCTAGCTGCAATTTGAATGTGTGATTTGTAGGACACATTGGTCATCGTCACTTCAATCTCAACTCACAGCTCAGGGTTCCTCATGAGACTTTGCCAGACTGGGTCACTTTAACATCAGTTGCCCCAGGGCCCTGCCCAGGGTGCAACTGGGGCTATTGTTGGGTCCCCATTTTGTTTGTCCTCATAAACTCTGACACCAATCAACACTGTCAATGCATTCATGGATCTGGTGCAGTTACTTGTTTCTAGGACCTCATGGCCTCCCAGTTTCACACCTCGCGTGTTCAATTGCGGCACACCCACAACATGCGCCTAAAGGTGGTGGTGGGCTGCACCCCTCAACACACATTCCCCTACCTAAGGGCAGCTGGCTGTGCCTAATGTGACTGTCTGTGGTGTTCCACAGCTGACAGCATGCAACGGGATGGGGTGCATGCCTGGCAACCACGCCCATCAGGCAAGCACTCCCCAGATGGTGTTTGTTGCAGATCAGGAAAGCACACACCTGAGAAGGCAAGAGGTACCATTGTGGAGCAACACCTCAACAGGGCTCAAGTACAGCAACCAGAGTTTCTGCTCACCCAGTGTGGCCTCAGAACAGGGATGGGGAGATGCTGAATGTCACCATCTCACTAAGTGGTGATGAAGAAACTGACCAGGATTCCCTCAGTAACAACACACAGAGAGGGAAAGCGCAGCATTGCATACACGTCCAGCAGAGGATGCCGGAAATGTGGTGTGGAGAACATGATTCCCCAGCATCAATCAGGTGCCCGAGTCCTTCTTTTCTGGGCACACCACATGGATGGTGCTCTGCTGGTAGTGTCCACCGGCATGGTGGGATCAAGTTAACTGTGTCAGGTACTTGGGAATGCAACACAAAGAGGGGTATTATTGTGAGACCAATATCCAAGAAGTACTGTGACAGATTAAATGTACGTTGAAGAGTAAGTTGAAGAGGGCATCATCCCATCTTGAGATCAACATTTGGTCACTTGACAGAGCGCATCTCATTGCAGGACCACCAACCGAGTATATCCAGCCAACACAGAGCACATTAAGGCCCAGGGGGCAGGTGGCCAGCCACTCTGATGTAGGGTTTTATTGACCCTTGATTCAAGTTTTGACATGTCCACATGGCCAAGGGTGATTTACCACCAGCACACACTCCCATGACAACCCTCCCAGCATCTTTCACGGGTCACCAGGGCAGAGACAGAGAACGAGGAACCAGCTCCCAGTGCGATTGTCAACTGGGATTGACTGTCCTCGGTGTACCCCAATCACATAGCACCGCCAGGCGGCGAGGCCAACCATGGGTGCCACAGTTCTACAGTGATGTTGATTACCCAGCCTACTAATCTTGTGACAGAGACCAATGTGTACAAGTTGGTGAGCCAAACCAAAGCCTGTGGCACTCTGTAGGTGACGGCTACCATACACTAGCTGAAGTGTGATCCCATTGCACTGTGCATGCCACCTGTATCTCTCATCCACTCTCTTGTGGAGGTGTTGTATAAGCATGCGTGACAGGACCCGAGACATTGTGCGCTATGCTTTGCCAGGGTGATGGCAGAGGGTACTGTGGGGGTAGCCTGACATGCTAATCCTTTATCCAACATGGATATGGGGCCACATGAATATTCAGACCATTTTGTGTCTGGTTCCCTCTGATGTTTTACTCAGGATTGGCCTGATACACCTGTTTAAACTGGTGAGGCAAATGATTACAGTTGTTGCATGGCAGTTAGGGGGTCACACAGTGGTGCTGTTGTCGGTGGAGATGCTGGGTGGGGATGCTCTCATTGTATGGGGTGTTTTTCAGTGCGTTGGCCTGAGGTGAGCAGGACCAGCTGCATGGGTTCCGCAGGACACATAGGGATGCAAGGCTGATGATTCTCTAGTTGCAGTTGTTCCATGGCACTCAGGGGGCACAGAGTACAGTTTAATTGGGTGCAGGGATGTGTTACCTGCTCTGATCTTGTGTTTTCACTTCTTCTGAGGCATTCTGCTAGGCAAGATGGTTGTTGCTATGCAAGGACACAGGGCTATGGAATGCCTGCATGCCACAGCTTGGCAGTCTAGGCTGGTTTCCGGACCCACAGAGAAGTGCATTGCTACATGACTGAGGACAGCTGAAGCAGACTCTCAAGGGAAAAGCTGAGGTGAGATGGATATCTGTCTTGAACTGAACTTTCACTTTTTTCAGTCTGTATGACTATTTATATGGAGATGTGTTTTATGAGCTGTATTTTTGGCTGGGAATGGAATAGTCACATGTATATTAGGGTAAGACAATACGTGTTGTTTCCAGCTTACATTATATGCTGTGCTTTTTTACTTGGGTTCGTCAGTGTGTCCTTGGTGCCTCACTGCACAATTGTTGATGGTGAGCATGTGAAAGTGATAAGAGATGTCATTGGGTTGTGTGCTTTGGTGTGAGGATATTACTGTTTCCATTTGCTATGACTGTGTCAGTGGTTTGTGCACTTAATTTGATGGCTATGGACACACACACACAGTTTGCCTCTCTCAGACACACATTCTCAGTGTGTTGTTATGGGCAAGGTGGATTAGCCCCTGATTCATCATTGACGGGCACTAGGGATGTTGTTTCACTGTGTGTGCTCCACAGGGGCTGCTATTCAGGTGAAGTAGGTTTGCATGACCTGATGTTGTGCATCCTGTCTCTGTGCCCTTTGGGCTGCCAAGGGGATGGGTAGTGCCTGTGACTGAGGGAGATGTTCCTCCTGCAGCTCTACTGGTATGCCACGCCATGTAGTAGCATTGTGCAGGAAAAGAGATGCCACAATGATTTTGCATACTACTGGTGGGGCATATAGCAATATGCTGCCAGAGTGGTCAAGGGAGCAGAAGTATGGCTTGAGCACCGCAAATATGTGATCCAATATGCCTTAGTGGCTATATGTGTTGTATTATAAGTTACCTCACCTGGGGTCAGATGATTCCTGAATGGTGTGAGCAGGAATGGAGGGAACAGGAATGCACTGTCCCCTGCAAATGTGGAAATGTTTGTTGTTGGCATTGATTGTCATGGGCTGTTATTTTATTTTGTGAGTCATGTGACTGCTTGCATGTGTATGATAGTTGATACTCACTGATGAGTCCGGTGTTGTCAAAGGCTCCCGATGCCAGGGCATCTTATAGTGGAGAATGGCATTAAATGAAGTTATCATGTGTGCTTCGGGGAAAATGTGCATTCACATGCATGATAACTCTCTTAGCATTGCAGAGGACCTATGTATTTATTGAATGCCTATGCTTCCGGTGCGGTACATGTGCTCGTTCGCTGAGGGCTGTAGCGCAACATGCGTGAAAACTCCTAGCACACTCTCTGCATTGCCTTTAGTGTGCATGGTATATGTATGTACCTACACACACGTGATGTTATTCAGCACAATTCCCGGTGTAAGCATCGGGATTGAGTGCCCTATGATATGCCCCCAACAGTGGCAGAAGTGTGCTGGCATGAGTCCATAGCCAAAGAATGTAGGGTTGTCAGCACCTTCTCCAGTGGTGCCTGGGAGCAGATCGTGGATGATTAAAAGTCTTCCTCCCAGTCCATGACCAGTTCTAGAATAACATGAATAGTGAATCTGTACATTGCATACACATTGTCATCCGGCAAGCCCCAAAAGTGTTGTGCGAGGATGGAAAATCCTGTCCCTCACCAACCGTCTCCTCCTCCTTCTTCGATGAACATGTACGATCACTGTCACTACACTGGGATTCATCCTGGAACTCCAATCTAATAACACTATGCATTGCATGCTTATATATGTGGCTCTCGTTCTTTGTACATTGGGTCGCATGTTATGTGTCAGTGAGAGTACAGGGTTCGCATTTGTCTTTTCACTCCGCAAAGTTGCAGTTAGGAATCCATTCATTAGATTACATTTGCGCTTGACTGGGTGTGCATGTGTTTTACATGGCACATTCCTCAACACATCCACGTTATTCCTCGTTCTTCCTCATTTTGCGAAATTAATGGGGAATATGCATGTTCCACCCCTATTTGTTTCTTTTGGCAGGCTCTTCCCACACTTTTCACCTGCCAAAGTGAGTGCTAACCCACGCAATGTCTGATACATGAATTGGCAACATGAGTTTTGCTCGGTGCAAAGTGCAGATTTTCTGTGCAAAGTGCCTTGTTTCGTGCAAAACTTTCTACGAATAGGGCCCCATGACTCACCTAGAGTCCAAGTGCAGAAGAAAGCACAAGTATAGGTGGGATTTGAATGGTACGAATATTGAAGAAGTCAATGAGTATAAATATCTGGTGGTCATTTGTTACACGAAGTTAAACTGAACTGTTCACACAAGTCAGTTGAAAGAGAATTGCATCAACAACTGGGTGCACTTAACAACTTTGCGCAACAAAACTGTGGCTTCATGCTGCAGCAATAAGAACTGTTTATCACATGAAAATGTTGCCGAAACTGGTGTATGGAAAAGCATGGGGTTGGCAAAAGTAGAAAACCATTAAGAGGTTGTGGAGTCGCTGTATTAGATCATTACTCCACCTTCCTCATCCTACCCCCATTGCATTCTGCTGCATCGAGCTTAACATCGATTCCGCCTGTATTATACTGATAAATCAACAGGCAAATTTCTATAAATAGCTATCATCAGTACAAAATGACATACGGAGATAGGCTTTGATGACAGTAAAATGCTAGCTGCTAAACAAACTCTATGTGCATGTGCGAAAATGCAGGAGACGGGGTCAGTTGGAAAGACCACTGACCACTGACCACATGACCCTCTCAATGCCCAACTTTAAATGACTGTTGAAAAAGCAGGTGACAATAGTGGAAAGAGAACAGAATGGTGGATTTAGCAGCGAAAAAGCAGTCGTGTCGACTAGATCAATGTTCAACTTATTTGCCCCACCCTATCGGAATCTATGTGCTGGAGTTTCCCAATCTGAAAATATATTCGCAAGAACGAGAATCTCAAAAAAGAACCGTAATATGGAATGAAGGCAAAGGGCCCAGATGGCAGAAATTACTGAGGGCCCCAGGTGGGCGGGACATGGAGGCAGAGCCTAGAGTGGGCAGTGTTGTACAATGATAAACTTTAGGGACAAATGCTTCATTTTTAAAGTTTTTTACCGTTTTCTATGTATTGGGGTATGACTCTAGCTAGAAACAGCTCAGCCTCCTCACCAGGTTCTGCTGTCAATGGTGGTAATATTGAATGATCAAGCATAACGCTAATGTTGGAAGGTGGAAATGATAAGGTTCAAGGCAATAGTCAATGGGGAGGGACATTACAGGAGGTGATATCACAGGATAATTTTGTGCACGTGCCGTGTTTTCTCCTTCCCCACACACGTATACCAAGTTGGCAGCTAAACAAGCCATGGATCTATATATATATATATATATATATATATATATATATATATATATATATAAATAGAAAGGATCTATTTCCGATCTATGAGGTCTCGTCGCAACAGGTCCACCACTGTTCCTCCAAAACTATCAAGGACCACATCGACTCCCTAGCTCCTGCCCTGGCTGACTTCTGCAACCACACCTTCGCCTCTGGAGTCTTCCCATCCCCCCTTAATCACTCCCTTGTGCACCTTCTTCTTAAGAAACCCTCTTCCGACCCCTCCTGCCCGGCTAAATATCGCCCAATATCCATAACTCCCTTCCTGGGCAAGCTCCTGGAGAAACTGCCCATCTCCCAGCTTAATCTCCATGCTGAATCTGTTGGTAGTCTTCGTGACCATCAGTCTGGCTTCAGAACTGCTAGAAGCACGGAAACTGCTCTCCTGAACATACGTGAGGACCTCCTCTCGAACCTTGACTCTAACACTCTGTGTGTTCTCATTCTGCTCAATCTCTCTTCTGCCTTTGTTACTGTCAACCATGCCATCCTGCTCAACTGTCTCTGTGATAACCTGGGTATCACTGGTCAGGTTCTGGCGTGGTTGACCTCTTTCCTCTCCAATCGACCCTCCCAGGTCCAACTGGGGTCTTTCCTCTCTGACATCTTTTATTCTACCTGTGGTGTCCCCCAGGGATCTAACCTTTCTCCCTGGCTGTTCAACCAGTATCTGGCACTCCTTGCCCACCGCATCGCCGCTCTCTGCCCCAACTTTCAGTGCTATGCGGATGATACCCAGCTCATTTTCAGTCTTCCTCGTTCACACTTATCGTGTGTCAGTTAAAACGCAGAGAAGTATGTTGCCTTTCCCCATGCTTCCCCAGCATGCCCTGGTTCAGCCTTGTGTCAACTGCATTTTAATCAAATGATTAGAGGTTGATGACCCAGACACAGGGTTTCCCCCTTAGAAGGTGCAATTGGTGGGTGATAATACATGGGAGCGGAGTATAACGCTGCATGCTGTGTAAAATAATGGCTCAAGCATATTACCTTATAGTGAATTTTCTTTCAATTTGAATAGCTTTTTTAAAAACCAAATGACATTGGTTTTATGTCCACATTTCTTTGCAGGCTGCTACTGCAATTGTGCATTCAGAGTGGTGAAAATAGAGATATACATGCGTTGTGACTTTATTGTTCTGTGTATGTGTTCAGGAGTCTCAAGGAAGGGTGAGGGCTCAGCAGTCCCTATTTTTATGACTACATGGGACCTTTTTTCTTACTTCCATGGCATTTAATGTGAACGTTGTCTTGTGTGCATGTCCCAGGCTGTCCTTTGCTGGCTGATGTCACCTTAACTGAAGACTTTAAAAGTGCACATTTTGCAGGATGCTTACAGACTCTTTGCCTTTGACTGTGTTTTCATGGGAGTTAACACCTTGCTGGCAGAGCAATTACGAAGCTTTTCAGCGCAGTGTAGTGTTTCAGCTCCCCTCTGGGTGCCTGCCCCAGTGAGATTAAACAGCATTTGATCCATTCTTATTTAAGCAACCCAAGGACTGTATAAACTCCCCTAACTGTAGGCAAAGAGGAGGGGAGAGGGGTAATCGTATTGAAATGGACCCCCACCTTTAAGCGAGTGCTTAAACGGCACTTTGTTATTCCTCTATGCCTGACTGTCAGCAAGGAATGAGGGGCGTGTGTATTGTGGATGGTATGATGAGATTGGGAAGGTTTCAGACCAGGACATGACAGATACAACTTGTGATGTGTCCGTGATCGGAGTGCTAAATCTGCCTACTGTATGTGCTTTTCTGTCGGATTGGTACCATTGAGTCAACTAAACACCTACTCTGCTGCACAACCTTTTAGTTATACAGACAATGGGCACTGAGGGCAGTGGGCAGACACCTACAGGTCAATGAAGAAGTGCTAATGCTGCATCTACTAGAAGGCAATGGCATCCCCCTGATATATCATCTGATTTCCTGTGGAGAACAATTAAAGTGATCTTAGAATAATGGAATGGGAAGGCTAGTGATATCTACAAATGGAATCTGGGATTGTGACCTGCACTATTTTAAAATAGGACTGTAAGAAGCAGGGACGTCATTTGGTGGTTGCCAGGCATCACAAATGTGACCCCTAAGGTCTCCCTTGCTACCCCTAAAAATAAATGTTAAAAAAACAATGTTTTTAATTGAAGCTCCAGGGTTGTGGCCAACACCATGTGGCTCTATTTTTCTGGTGTGGCTGGACCAGGGGTTTCAAAAGTACAACACTTTGGGCAATGACCCTAAATAGAATGAATAGGAATAACAAATGATTTGTCTTTTTTGAATTCTATACAATAATTGCTAGACTCAAAGGTTTATTTCAGGCACTCTTCGGGAGGTGAGTCACTGATTTAGTCTGTTCTTAAACACCTCAAATTCACAATGCATACAAAAACTTCCAAAAAGCATTTACAGTAGAATAAGCTTCCAGTTCGGACTATGCATTTTGCTTTTCGAAAATTGCAGTTATAGCATGTTCTTTTTTTCTTTCTACCATTATCTCTGTTGTGACCATCACAAGATATTCCATCTCAGTGTCCTTGGACACTTGACAAACTCCTTGTGCATAAAAGCTTGTGCACAGTGTAGAAATGTTTGACCATAGCACCTAAAATGGCGCTCGATTTCATTGTGCAACCTTGAATGCTTTATTGTAATGTGTTGCCTATCTCCATAGCATGCAGTTCAGGATGTTTGTCTCCATGTATGATGTAACAAGTGCCCAGAGTATGGGATGCCGTGTGAGTGTGCTGCTTTCCCTGCGCTACTCTAAGGGGTCGATTCATGGAGCAAACGTGCGCCGAAAATCCCAGCGCAAGCAGGCGCAAGGTGGCGCAAGCGTGAGAAACCAAGCGCACGCGCATGTGTGCGATTCAAGGAAGACGCTGCGCGTGTTTCCCACTGTCCGTGCGCCAAATCCTTGCATGGCGCACGCGGGCACACCACCAAACGGCGTGTGCTACGCGCACAGCAAAAGTGCACATAGTGCGGCACACACAACCAAAGTGGGCGGAACAGTGGGCGTAACACGCGGAATGGGGAATAACACGTGAAAAAGAAGGCGTAGCTGGGGAAGTACTGCAGGGAACTACACGGAACGCCCACACGCACGCGAACAACCCGTATTCATGGATTCGAATACGGGAAACCCGCACACGGCAAAAGACGCACACAGGCGTCAATGCATCCGCCACACGAAGGCAGGTGGAAGCGTCCCCGCACACAGTATAAAAGTGCGCGCAAACAACAAACACATATATACAGCTACGATGAATGCCCCATTTGTCGCAGCACTGATCGTGGGACGCCGCAGGAGGAGGAGAATAGCCAGGGCATGCATTTTCGCACCACGGACAAGCCTTTTTGGGATGCCTGATGACCAGGTCTGCGGCAGGTATAGGTTTCCACCCCATATCATCCTAGACCTGGTCAGGGAGTAGGAAGATGACCTTACATCCCCCATCCTTTGCTCCCAAGCATTGAGCCCCTTGGAGAAGGTGCTCAATGTCCTGCATTTCTTGGCCACTGGGTCATTTCAGCAGACTACTGCCATAGTGGGGGGGGTCTCACATGCCACGCAGTCACGCTGCCTACACCAGGTACTGGCAATCATGACAGCGTGCCCCTCAGTCCGCAGGCACATATACATGCCCAGAACACCCGCAGAAAGGCAGGCCGTTGTCCTGGATTTTTACAGGGTGGCACACTTCCCCAAAGTGCTTGGTGCCATAGATTGCACCCATGTAGCCCTACGTCCACCTAGGGCCACTGAGCACATCTACCGAAACCGCAAGCACTGGCATTCCATCAATGTACAGGTGGTATGCGATGCAAAGGGAACCATCACCTCTGTCTATGCAAACTACCCTGGCTCCACCCATGACAGTTTCATATACAGAATGTCCACCCTGAGCCGGGCCCTGGAAGCTGGGCAGCATGGCAACACATGGCTCCTAGGTGAGTACAAATGCCCTTGCACATGCATGCATGTCTCACACACACACACACAAATACACAAACCCCAATAATCACAACCATTTACACCTCCCCAGGGGACAGTGCCTACCCTCTGAGCAACCACATGATGACGCCATTCCGGAACCCCACCACACCACCCCAGGTAAGATACAACGCCGCCAAATTTTGCAACCAGGGCCATAGTCGAGCGCACATTCAGAGTGCTCAAGTCATGTTTCCGCTCCCTTCACCACTCTGGCGGGCAGCTACTCTATGCACCCCCAGTAGTGTGCAGGATCATTGTGGCAGCATGTGTCCTGGATAATGTTGTAACACGGCAGGGCGTACCGGTGGACATGGTGGTACCCCCACATCCCCAACCACAGGCACAGGCGCTGCCCATGGGAGGGGACAGGGCACGTGGCGAGGAAGCCCGGACCCAGCTTGTGGCCACATTTTTTCACCTAAACTCCCACCCCTGCAGAGTGCACACAGGCCTGGCACATACCAGGTGACAATCGATGATGACAAAGAGACAGTCAACTGTCACAACCTTACCACCCTGAGATTGTTGCCATGGAAGTGCCACATTGTCTGCATCCCTAGCTACTTAAACACAAGCTATCCTGTGTGACCAAAAGGCACACATATGACATATGACATGACATGATATGGCATTTGTAACGTGCCTATACACAAGTGTTTCAAGGTGCAACGAGGCTGGGAGGGGGGAACAAGGGAAGACAGACAACGATCCTACTAGGCCAGGTGTCATTTAGATTGCGCAAGTGCAGGGGTAGGGGGAAGGGAAAAGTGTGAGGGGAAGGGAGGGGGGGAGTGCAGTACAGGGTAAGTAGAATAAAAAACAAATAAATAGGCCAGCTGGTGGCAACTGCAAAGGTAAGTGCAGACAATGCTGGGAAGGGGGGGCTGTAGGGATAGAAAGACAGTCCCTCAGTGCAGGGGTTGCCAGGGAGGCAGTGCAAGTGGAGAGTGGCTGAGCCAGGGACCGAGGTTGGTGAGAATGGCCCAGTTGAAGATTCAGTGAAGAATTTAGCAAGGGAGAGGGAGAGAGAAAGCAGAAGCAAAGAGGACGGTTTTGAGGTGCTTCCGGAACCGGAGATGGTTCTCCTCAAGTTCCAGGGAGGCAGGAAGGCTGTTCCAGAGGGAGGCCCCTGCCGCGGAGAGAGATCTACCCCCAGCTTGTTGCTTTGAGAAGTGGCTGACCCTGACATGCAAGGTGTGAATCACACACACCTGCAAAACAGGCCATGACCATCACTGTTATGTCACTCAAACCCTCCCAAACCACAACATGACATGGCAAGCAATAGCCATGCACCAACACAGTACCAATAAGGTACACAGTGCCATGTTAAAAATGTACATTGTCATCAGACAATGATGCCTGACACGGAATCAGATGAAATGACTGACCAACAACCTCCCACCCAAAATAAGTAATTCCCAAATGCATTACAAAAGTTGTAGCCGTAACATAACAATGAATGCCTGTCTACATGCACATTGTGCATTGGAAAATCAACACTGCAGCTTCTGTGTGCTGTGTCCAACTCCTGCAACACACTGCTCAGCGCACAGCACAGTGAACAGCTATTGTGTGTGATGCACACCCTGAGCATCACATCTAAGCGTCAAACCACATCAAAAAGCAAATTAGGCATGTACAGGATCCATAATTGGTCACAGAACATGTGCTGCATGGACACAGTGGGCACCAGAAGGCAAACAGAGTGTACACGTGGATATACAAGGGTGGTTGTACATGTAGTGCATCATAGTGCGAGTGTGTGGGTCAGTAAAGACATGCATTCAACATATGCATGTGCAATCAAGTGACCGTCAGTGTCCTCTACACATCACATGTGAACATTCACCATGTGTACACCCCAGCATTCAAACCACAACTATCCCCTCACACCTGAAAGTTAAACACAATACATGAACAGGCATTGATCAGCAGAACACAACATGTACATAGGATACCACAATTACAATGTCAGTGTTCCCATCACACTGCAGGGCAAGGCAACTATCAACAACAAAACACCCCGCCTCCCTCACAAATCATCATGACCCACTGAACAACTGCACCTGGGTCATGGAGCCTTCAACCCTCAATTTCACCTGGCCACAGGATCACCCTTCCTCTTCGTCACCATCTCCCACCTTGTGTGTAAAAAGGGGCCTGCACCCTCAGAGTCCACCTTCATTTGCAAAAACACAAAATCCAAGGCAGAAAAACGAACCAGAACAGCCTCCAGTAGATGACTTGAAGTAGCAGTACCTCACAAAGGCCAAGTCCTACCATAATGATGTAACAACCAAGGTAGCACAGTAAAACAATGTCACAACAGGATGTGAACCATGTGTGGTATATAACATAGAATGATGCACCACGAGCGGATGTGTACTGTCACAGCTCCCGTGTACAGGCGCAGGAGTGGCACGAACCAACCACCCCCACCGTGGCCCGGGTGCCTGCAAGGTCAAACTCACACAGGCCTCTGAGACCCTGGTGGGGAAGGAGGGTCAGGGATATGCAGTCGGGACAGGCGTTGGCACACTGGATAACTGGAATGAGTGGCAGGATAGGGGAGGAGGAATGACACGTGAAAGTAGGGAATGCACGAAAATGTACTACTTGCATGAACACATACACAATCCGAACAAACTTGTACATCAATTTCAGGGCCTTCCGGAGTCCAGGCTTAGGAGTGGCACGAACCAACCACCCCCTCTAGGGTTTCGGCGCCTGCAAGCTTGGGGCTTACACAGGCATCCGCAACCCCAGCGGGGAAAGAAGGTTAGGGAACGTTGGTTGGATAGGTACGGGAAGCAGGAACACCGGGTAGAGGGTACAGGGTTTAGAATTGGATAGGGCTCCGGGTGATTAGGGGAAAAAAACATACCAAATTGAATTACACATTCATCCATGCATTAGTGCACCCCCCAGCAAGCCTATGCAGAGCAGTTTGAAAGAAAAACAACAAGACACTTAGCTCTGGTTTTGAGTGCTGGCCTCCTGCCTGCATACTCTCAGGTCCGGTTACAGGAGCACTTCAATGCTGCAAAGAGAGCCACAGTTAATAATCTGTGCGTGCCCATAACACAAAAACACACCATCAAATATGCCCCATAGCAACAAACTACTCTACAAACAGACAATCTGGTGTGGATGCTTCGTACCCATATGTAACATTACCCCTGTGATGGGTCATACACAGTCAATGCAGTAAATCAGCTGCCGGTGGGTGCGTGGCAAATGGAACACCAATGTGTCACAATTCACACAACATGCAATGTTCCCTGGGTAAGCAGACAGACCCATATAGCAAGGCATGACTTCAGAACAAGTCGTGTTCCACCATGACCGAAACAAAGTAGGCAGGGCATGTTTCAAAATGTACATGGAAATGAAATGCACTGCACCCGAGTATGTCCCTTGCTGTATGTCCCTGTGAGCTGCTCCTTTCCATGTCTCAGAAGGCTACATGGGTGATACAAGTGCCTCAATGGACCTTGGTGTACCAGAGGGTATGTGCTACTGCCCCTGCAGGTGCCCCAGACAACCTTACAATCAACTAGCCATCAGTCCACCAACACATCTGAACTGTATTGTGTGCTTCAACACCAATATTCGTCCAAGCTCACCCTCAGTGCTGCTAATAAGCCTGCATGTGCACCTGGCCTGGTGGAAGCTTTGCTGTGTTGTGGCCCCCCTGTGCTGCTCACCTTGCCTGGAGTTCCTTGGAACACGTCAGCAGTTCTAGGATGTATGTCTGCAATCCCTGTGCCTCTGCTTGCGCACACATGTGCATGTGGGCACCAACAAACGTGTCCAGAATCCAGACGTCCAATGGGCCATGTCTGCTGGCAAAGGTGGTCTGGAGGCTCATCCCCCTGCAGAAAGGGCATGAAACACATGATTAATGCTTTAAAGTCATCTGTGTGTGTCTCTTCAGGCATCTCATTACTGGACCATGTCAGAGACGTACATCAGAAATCACACCATCAGTCCGTCTTTCACATCCAAAGTGTGGAACACACTATCTACGGCATGATGTGCAACAAGCATGTGTACAGTAAAGATAAGAAACATACTACACAATGCATAGCGATGAATGTACACATTAATCATGAAACACCCCATCTAGCAAAAGCAGAACAGTGGTCAATAACACTACAATCATCCCCACTAGGGGTGTTAACACAAGTTACACAGCATCAGACATGCCACAGATATGACAGTCCAAAGCCCTTGTGTAATAGGCTGTCACACCGAACCATCCTTGCGAGCCCATGGATAAGGGAGGCAGGAGTGGCATATGTGAGTCAAGGACCCCGAGCAGCAAACACATACACAAGACAAGTCTGAAGGGCCCAGCTGGAACAGACAGTGGATGCTTTAAAAAGCCACAAAGCACCGCACCGTCACATGAAAGCACAATAGGCAAGCAATTTTAAACTATATTAACTAATTACACTAACTATGAAAAACCTACATTACCTAATTAAACTATCAAACAGAAACTTAAGTAACTAAACAAAAAGAAAAATCAAAAATGGCCACATATGACCCGGGGGGAGGGGAGGCACCCAGGACGGGGGAGGTACAGGGTGCTGCTCAACACCCACATGCGATGATGCTGAGCCAAAAACAAAACCTCCATGGGCTCAACGCCTACACAGCCCGACCTATGTGGGAGATAGATGGTCGTCCGAGTCTGGCTCATCCTGGAAAGGAGGACGTGGCACAGTAGCCTAGCCACGCCTAGCTGCAGCTTGCCCCTCAACGGCAGCAAGTCTGCCGGATGGGTGAGCCTGGTTCTGTGTGGTGATGTGACGTAGGTCTGCATGCAGAACCTCACGTGATACATGTGCTTCCTCTTGCAAGGTAGCACGTGTAACATGGAGTTCCTCCTGCAAGGCCTGGATGGACCACCGCTGCACCTCCCGGCAAGCCTGTAGCTCAGCCGAGATGGTACGCTCAAGCTGTGCAAACCTCTCCTCTGCCCGCTGCCTCTGGGACATCATAAGGACACCTAGAGTGGATTTGAGGGAAGCATACGCCTCCCTCAGGTCATCCATGTGCGCCTCTGTGTGAGCAGCAATTGCTTTACGCAGAGACGACATTTCAGCCTGGCGTGCCCTGTCTGAGGCCGCCTTGCCCAGCCTGAGCGAGTGGGCCGTGGACCGTGCCACCTGCTGCTGGAGAAGCACCTGCCTGGCAGGGGGGAGCACAGATCGGGCCACACACTCCATGCTCTCAGCGATGTTCTCCATTGCTGCCCCCTGCCGTTCTGAATTGGCAGTCATGTCTTGCTCCCTCTCAGTATACTGCGGTTGCGTGCGGTGACCGCGTTGCTGGGCTTGACCCCTGCGGGACCCAAGGACTGGGTGTCCTCGCTGTGTTGACACCGCCCGCAGCTGCACGACTACATGCCCCCGTCGACGTTATGTCCCAGGCACATCAGTGACTGGTGTGGAGGGTGACCCTGCGTCCCGATCGACCACAGGCGGAGGAACCAAGACTGTCTGATCCCTCAGTGCAGGTGTCGCGGACAGAGGAGTGTCCACATCAGAATCACTCACCCCTGACACATGGACTTGATGCTCATCCAACTCAACATGGACGTCAGAGTCGTCATCAGGGCTGGACTCATAGGCAGCCAGAGACAAGATGGACTGTAGCACTTGTGGGATTTCGTGGCCTACCACCCCACGGCCCCCACTTGTGCCGGGTTGATGTAGAGGTAACAACCCTGTGTCTGGCATGACAACACCATCCTCTACCTCCATTGCGTCATCACCTGAAAAATAGAGAGAAAAAAGGTCACTACACATGTCAGAAGCACACAACACACACACACACACCGACAACAAACACATCAGGCAGACATGTGACACACAACATAGAACCTGGCATGCATGCTGGGTCAACTTTGAAATGCTTCTGTGATCAGACCTGTTGAAAGGAGGCAGTTTGCATGGAAGTGGGTCTATGCAGTGCAGAAAATGTCTATGTCACTCACTACCTACATGTACAAGGACTCCATGGTGTGTGTCAGGAAATGTGAAGGCAGTGCAAGGTCAAATTCAGGCATCACGTGCACTGTGCATTCAATGGGTAGCATATCTGCAAGCAAAGCACCCCTCCACCCAAGTACAAAAGCAGGGATGCCTAGCATGGTATCAAAAGGCTGACAATAGACCTGTGTATTGACAGGCAGTGTTGACTGGCATCAACAGCTTAATGTGATTCAAGTGACAACACTGCAAATGATGATGGGACAGTAAGCAGGACACATGATGAAAACTCTGTAGGCCGCCCACGTGTGAAGAAGACACTACAACAGTCGGCCAGAGTCATTGGCCATTAAACAGGCTGAGGCCTGTGACCCACACAGATTGTCAGACCCTAAACATGTGTGCAACGCAGTACTGAGCCACAGTTGACATGGGAAGGCTGATGAGATGCCATGCAATGTATGTCACCCAGGACTTGTATTACAGTGATCATCCAGTGAAGGACACATAGGGGCATGTGTGCAATGCACATGGAGCATGAATGGGCACTCATGTCCCTGCGGGACATCTGACCTATGCACAGTACAAGTGAGATACCCTGCATCAAGTACTAAGGCTGTACCACACAGCATATGTCTGGCAGAATGTACGCTGGAAGTTAACATGTACACAGGACGCATGAACAGGAAAGTACACAATGCCAAGATTGAAGCAGACCAGTGGAAAGGTGGAACTGGGGTGCAGAGTGGCGGAGGAGGGGCAAGGGAGCATGCCTACATGGAGTACCTGCATGCAGGCAGAGGACACATGCACGTCAGCAATGCAATGAAATTGTGCCTGGGCTGAGAGGAAGGTCACCCCACGCCACATGGAGACATGGAGAAGGGCCAGTGAGCTGGAACATGGACCGGAGGGGCATACTTGTAACCAGCATGTGAGTAGGGTGCAATAGTGGTGATGCGGACAGTCCCCGTCTGCTCCACATGTCCAGCATCCAGCAGAGCAGACATGCATCACGGAAGCATTGCATTACTTACACATCAGAACCATGTACACGTCACATGTAGTGGCAATCATGCACAACACATCACACAAGTAAAACGCACACGTCCTCAACAAACACGCATAAACACTCACTGGATTGGGCATCAAAGTCCAGCATCTCTCCCACTCCTTCGACCAATTCAGGTGGTACGAACTCCGCAACAAGTGACTCATGCGGAGTGAGCTCTTCCTCCTCTGGTGCAGGCCCACCGCCAGTCACCAGAGTCAAGTTGTAATTTCAGGCACGCTTAGCCATAGCGCTGCGTTTGAGGTCATTCCAACGCTTTTTGCACTCTTGCGAAGTGCGCACCTCATGGCCGAATGAACTGACATGTTCCGCAACATGCTTCCAGTGGGTGTCAGGGTGGGCAGCCCTAGTCTGACTATTGGCACCCACTACCATGTCACGGCTGTGGCCCCGCATGTAGTCCACGAGGAAGTCCAGTTCCTGCTTGCAGAAAGGCTTCTTCCTCGACGTGCAGGAGGTTGTGGCTGTGTGTGGGGTCCCAGCCTGTGCTGCAGGTGCAACCTTCCTCCTCTTGGACTGTGGCGCAGACCCTGGCTGGCTAATGCCGCCCTGACCAGTATGGCCAGTGGGTTTGGTGGATTGAGCCAAGGGAGAGGCAGGTGGAGGGACGACCAAAGGCCTGACTTGTGTCAGTGGCATCTGGGTGCCCTCTAATGAACCCTGCGCAGCAACATCCGCTGTAGCAGGGTCATTGACCGCAACGGTCCTGGTTGGCAGACTCACAACCGGGGTGTTGTTGGGTGCATCTGCCCCTGCACTTGCCAACACCCGGCTGTTCGGGGCAGCAGATGACATAACTGCCCCAGGGACACTTGTCTTGGTCAGAGCAGCCCTGCGTGCCCCTATGGTTTCCCTCCTGGCCTGTTGGAAATCTACCAAGGACTCCTCAAGTGCCAACGCAGCCTGCGCTGGCAGACCTTGAGCCTGGGTGGAGGTGTCCACAGCTGCACCTGCAGCTACCACTACGCTTGGGCCTGTGGCAGTCGATGGAACGGACTGCCGGGTCACACGGGCGCCAGTGCCAGATGCAGAAGCTGCATCCCCGGAACCACAGGGGGTGGTGGCATGACTGCACCAACACATGGCACAACATTGTGCTCAAGTGGCGCACCCCTGTCTCTTCCCCACTGTGGCCGCCCTGGACACCCTGGAGTCCCCCTACTCCCAGGTCACCACGGCCACGTCCCCGACCACGCCCGCCACGAGGAGTACGCCCAGCTGAGGCACCCCTCACATTTGGTGTCCTCCCAACCATGGCACAGATGTAGTAGTGCCGGCAGAGATGGAGTAGTGCCAATGGGAGGTGTACACCACAATTGACCTGGGCAATTGGGGTGAAGGGGGTGGGAAGCAAGATGTTAACAGCCCCCCTCCACCTGCAAGGCTGTATGTGACCCCGGTGATGTAGTGACGGGTCACGCAACGCCTAGGCACCCCAAAACTGCAGTAAAACCGGGCACGCAACCCTGCAGCCTACGTGCGTGGAATCAACCTCCCGCAGTACGCGGTGGCACCCAGTAACACGAATAACGCATACGCGTGGGACACGCAGGCTACTATGACCTCGAAAATGGGTGCGATACACAGGGGCACCCGCAGTGGGAAAAATAGCGTGTGCGACTCACCGTCTGACTAGCGCGATACAGAAAAACATGTGTAGCCAATACCCCCGCCAAAAGAAGAGATACGTCCTTGATAGCTGTGAAGTTGTGATGGCGCGCGAAACAACAGGAAGCAGCAACACACGTCGGTCTCCACAAAAGGCACGTACAGCGAACTGCTGCCCCCGCTCACCTTTAACCCGTGCTGACGGAAACACCCGCGCACGTCACGTCACTTACACGCATGGGCCCTTTCCTTGGATTACACGAATTCCCACGCGGACGTGCAGTTTTTCATGCGCGCTGAAACGCCAATGCCCGCCCGCGCGCGTCATGTCACAGAGGCGCTTACGCTTGAAGGGCCTTCGATCCAATGAAATCACGTATGCGTGCATACGCGCTTACGCGCTAAGGGCCTTTTCTCGAATAACACGCTGACGTGCAATTTTTTCACGTGCCAAATCACTCCGTATCAAGCTGGCCACGCGAAAACACACGGAAGACCACGCTCCTGCCCAAAAGGCCGAATCACTGCCCCCAGAGCCCCGAGCACGCTCCCACCTGCCATCTGCTGCTGCCTGACTGCCTGTTGCCCTCGTGCTCTGCCATTTGGTGCCTGCACATCAGCCATCTGCAGGGGTCCAGTTGCTGTGTCCACCCCTGCTGGAACAGAAGACTCCCGACTGGGATACCATCGCTCCACAGCCCAGCCCCAGGACCCTATTGCCCACCCACACCTGCCTCGGGGGTCGCCATGTCGGGGCAAACACCATCTGAGACCACTGGTGACCCCCAGCCAGAGGTGCAGAGGACCACCAGCTTCAGTCAGAAGGAAGTTGGTGTCCTGGTGGAGCTTGTCCTGGGGCATTATGATGCCCTCTTCAGATCATCACGCGCCGACAAGGAAGGATGGGACAGGATCTGGGACAACTTTGTGGTTGC
This sequence comes from Ambystoma mexicanum, assembly GCF_040938575.1. Taxonomy (NCBI): domain Eukaryota; kingdom Metazoa; phylum Chordata; class Amphibia; order Caudata; family Ambystomatidae; genus Ambystoma; species Ambystoma mexicanum. The sequence continues at coordinate 1,135,598,250 of NC_090922.1, forward strand.
CATCAACGCGGAGGGGGTGGAAACCCGCAACATCAAGCAAGTCAAGAAGCGCTGAGAGTACTTGAGGTCCAGGACCCTCATAAAGGCCCGGCGCCTCGTGGAGGGGGGCCGGGGCAGCATGAGTACAATCCAGCTGAGGGTCCTGGAACGCGTACGCCCAGCGCTCCATGCCCAGATCCTTGAGAGGCAGACCTGTCTGGAGTCGAGCGGTAAGTGGCCAAGCATTGCTGTGTGAGACAGGGCATGTTGCAATGTGCTGGTTGTCTGATACTTGCCTGTATGTGTGACATAGGCCATATACGCGTGTGTGTGTGCAGGGACATCATGGTCATGCATGTGAGACCAGTAATGTGTGAAGCACACAGTTGGTGTATGTGTTTAAATGCAACATGAGGAGACCTATGCGGAATGGACACATGAGAGCATGGCAGTCTCTGTTCCTGGACATGGGTGGTGGTGAGGGATGGGTGCTGATGCCATGTACATGTATGGTGTCCATGTCTGTGTGTCTGACCTGCGTGTCTGTGACTTGTGAATGCCATGGATGCATGACACATGTCTGTGACAATGTTCAGAATCACTGATGCAGCCTAGTTATCCTTGCATCCACTGTGTCTGGGGTGTACGAGTCCAGATGGATGAAAGTACGGTGAAGTGTGTGCATGTAATAGGCATGACCCATGATGCATGTGAGTTCAAAAACAACATTGTATGTTTCAAGAGTCCCTTGGACATGTTTGCTAATGTCCATAGCATGCACCACGCCTGTTACTGCAATCGTTTTGCCTGCACTGACCCATGTGTTGTGGAGGGACATGATGGAAGTGATCTTTGACAGTGCCACTCATCTGCTATTGCTTCCTGTCTAGGGGACCATTGTACAGTACCCTGATGCTTGTGTTCTATGTCTCCCTCTACACAGCGCAAAGTGAAGAAGAGGGCGGAGATGGCCCTGTGGAGCAAAGTGGCGGGAATGCCCCCACGGCTGCAGCGGAAGGGGTGGGTGAGCCCCCACAGGGGCTTGCAACGGCGGAAGATGGGGTGGAGCCATCCAGGTTGGTGATTTCCACAGAGGAGGAGGAGGCTGCTACTGAGCCGCACATGGGGCCTGGTGGGGGCATCCCTGCCGGTGCAAGTGGTGCAGTCCAGGGGCAGGGGCAGGAGGCAGCACAGGTCGCCGTGGAGGTGCCTGTGCATGTCACTGTCCCTGACACTGTGACTGCACCACCATGCACCAGCAGGGATGCCCCATCCCAGGCCCGTCCGCAGGTAGGGTGAATGTCCATGTCATCTGACTTCCCTCCACCTGCGGACGAGGGGACCCCTGGCCGTATGGAGAAGGTCCTGATTGGTGTCGCGTTGCGCACGGGTGTCATTCGTGATGACGTGCGTGCTTCCCAGGGGGAGCATGCACGTCATCATGAAGAGCACCGTGCCAACGTGGCCCAGTTGGGAGCGCCCGTGGTCGGTAGTTTCGTACATGTGTCGGACACTCTGGCGACCCTCTCCTCCTCTGTGGAGGCTATGCGCCAGTCGTTCTCCATGCCGTCTTCCGGCCCAGATGCCACCAGGGCCCCCCGTGGATCTGCCCCGACCAACGCAGCCAACTTGGTAGGGATCCCATCCCTGCCACAGTCGGGAGTCGGAGGTCCAGCAGGGGTGGACACACCAGCAACTGGACCCCATCAGATGGAGGGTGTGACGGCATCCTCGGGCAGGGCACGTGCATGACGGCGTCGGTGGATTCCATCAGCCTGGATGCCGTCGTGCTGGCACAAGCAGTTGTGTCAGAGGCAGCGGCAGGCTCGACGTGGGAGGCATCATGGCTCGAGGCCATCAACATCAGGGGGGCAGGCATCGGCCAGAGGGCAGGAGAACCCTGGAATGGGAGTGTCTTCCGTGTGGGAGTGGTTGGGCCAGCAGATAGGTGCAGAGCGGCAGCAGGCAGAGGAGGAACAGCTCACAATGGTCAGGGTGGAGAACTCCATGCGGAGGGCGCTGAGGCGGGCTGAGTGCCTCGAGGGTATTCGCAGGGAGTTGGAGCTGCACACTGCTTTATCCCTGCGAGACCTCTGGGCCAGGGAATATGCCCGCCTTCAAGCCATTGAACAAGAGTTCGATGATGCCCTGGCCCATGACAACAACCAGTGAGCCGTCGGACTAGCCCGCTGCCCTTGTAAATAGTTATGTAGTTAGTGTTAGGTTTCCTTTGCTTTTTTATTTATTTTGGACCTTTTGGACAATGGACCACCTTTTTGTATATAGTTTTTTTATTCGGTAGTATTTTTAGATAGGTTTCATTTCTTCAGTTGGGATCATGGACCCTGGATTGTTTATCTGTATATAGTTGATTGTTGGATTATTTTTTTTTTTTGGATTTACCCATGGAGCAATGGTTATAGGTTTTGTTTTTCCCTTGGATTTACTTTTTTGAACTGTGACTTTGGACACCTTTCCTTTGGATTATGATTTGTGGTTTTCCATTAATTTACGGACATGCTGCTTTTGGTTTTTATTTCCCATTGTCGTTTGTTTATTTTGAACTCCATTTATGTTGCTTTTAATACATTTTTTTCATCAAACTTCAATGTGTAGTATCATCTCATTGGTTTCATGCATATCATGATATGGGTTTTGACATTCACTTACACCCATTGTGTGTATGTGAGGGACATGTGTTCATTTACATACTTGCCATTGGGGTTGTATCATGTAATTGGAATTTCTAAGTGGGTGGATGCAATACTTGGGTGGGTGTTTGGCATGTGGAGGCTGCCCATAAGGCCCAGGGATCTAGATTGTGATGACGTGTTGGCTGCGGGACATGTGTCAGGGCCTGCTGGCAGGTGCCCCACAATGCTGAGGGGTGGGGGTGCAGGGGGACATGAGTGTGGGCCTGCGGGCAGGTGCCCCGCAATGCTGGGGGGTGGGAGTGCAGGGGGACATGAGTGGGACCTGAATGGGGGCCTGCTGGCAGGTGCCCCGCAATGCTGGGGGGTGGGGATGCAGGGAGACATGAGTGGGACATGAATGGGGGCCTGCTGGCAGGTGCCCCGCAATGCTGGGGGGGTGGGGGTGTATGGGGACATGAGTGGGACATGAGTGGGGGCCTGCTGGCAGGTGCCCCGCGATGCTGGGGGGTGGGGGTGCAGGGGGACATGAGTGGGACATGAGTGGGGGTCTGCGGGCAGGTGCCCCGCAATGCTGGGGGGTGGAGGTGCAGGGGCACATGAGTGGGGGCCTGCTGGCAGGTGCCCCACAATGCTGGGGGGTGGGGGTGCAGGGGGACATGAGTGGGGGCCTGCTGGCAGGTGCCCCGCAATGCTGGGGGGTGGGGGTGCAGGGGGACATGAGTGGGACATGAGTAGGGGCCTACGGGCAGATGCCCCGCAATGCTGGGGGGTTGGGGTGCAGGGGGACATGAGTGGGACATGAGTGGGGGCCTGCTGGCAGGAGCCCCACAATGCTGGGGGGTGGGGGAGCAGGGGGACATGAGTGGGACATGAGTGGGGGCCTGCTGGCAGGTGCCCCGCAATGCTAGGGGGTGGGGGCGCAGGGGGACATGAGTGGGACATGAGTGGGGGCCTGCGGGCAGGTGCCCCGCAATGCTGGGGGGTGGGAATGCAGGGGGACATGAGTGTGACATGAGTGGGGGCCAGCTGGCAGGTGCCCCACAATGCTGGGGGGTGGGGGTGCAAGGGTACATGAGTTGGTGATCAGTAGTGCAAGGAGACATGTGCCTTTGCTGGGGGGCATGCCCATGTTGGGTGGGCTGCCTGCGGGACATGACCAGGGATGCAGGGTAGTCCCCTGTGGTGTGGGCTGCCTGCAGGGGCCGTGGAGGTTGTACAGGGAACACCTGGGAGGACCCACACTGCCAAATCACGTGTAGGACTCCCCGGCACCCCCGAGATACACGTACCCTGCTGAAATTGCGTGTGAAACCTCCCGTGCACCCCAGTAATACACGTACCCCACTCGAACAGGGCCAATCGCATGTGACACTTCCCGCACACCCCAGTAATACACGTACCCTGCTGAAATCGCGTGTGAAACTTCCCGCGCACCACAATAATACACGTACCCCGCTCGCACAGGGCCAATCGCGTGTGAAACTTCCCGCGCACCCCAGTAATACACGTACCCTGCTGAAATTGCGTGTGAAACTTCCCGCGCACCCCAGTAATCCACGTACCCTGCTGAAATCGCATGTGAAACTTCCCGCGCACCCCAGTAATACACGTACCCCGCTCGCACAGGGCCAATCACATGTGAAACTTCCTGCGCACCCCAGTAATACACGTACCCTGCTGAAATCGCGTGTTAAACTTCCCGCGCACCCAGTAATCCACGTACCCTGCTGAAATCGCATGTGAAACTTCCTGCACACCCCAGTAATACACGTACCCCGCTCGCACAGGGCCAATCGCATGTGAAACTTCCCGCGCACCCCAGTAATACACGTACCCTGCTGAAATCGCGTGTGAAACTTCCCGCGCACCCCAGTAATACACGTACCCTGCTGAAATCGCGTGTGAAACTTCCCGCGCACCCCAGTAATACACGTACCCCGCTCGCACAGGGCCAATCGCATGTGACACTTCCTGCACACCCCAGTAATACACATACCCTGCTGAAATCGCGTGTGGAACTTCCCGCGCACCTCAGTAATACATGTACCCTGCTGAAATCGCGTGTGAAACTTCCCGCGCACCCCAATAATACACCTACCCCGCTCGCACAGGGCCAATCGTGTGTGAAACTTCCCACGCACCCCAGTAATACACGTACCCTGCTGAAATCGCATGTGAAACTTCAAACACACCCCAGTAATACACGTACCCTGCTGAAATCGCGTGTGAAACTTCAAACACACCCCAGTAATACACGTACCCTGCTGAAATCGCGTGTGAAACTTCCCGCACACCCCAGTAATACACGTGACCTGCTGAAATCGCGTGTGAAACTTCCCGCGCACCCCAGTAATACACGTACCCCGCTCGCACAGGGCCAATCGCATGTGACACTTCCTGCGCACCCCAGTAATACACGTACCCTGCTGAAATCGCGTGTGGAACTTCCCGCGCACCTCAGTAATACATGTACCCTGCTGAAATCGCGTGTGAAACTTCCCGCGCACCCCAATAATACACATACCCCGCTCGCACAGGGCCAATCGTGTGTGAAACTTCCCGCGCACCCCAGTAATACACGTACCCTGCTGAAATCGCATGTGAAACTTCAAACACACCCCAGTAATACACGTACCCTGCTGAAATCGCGTGTGAAACTTCCCACGCTCCCCAGTAATACACGTACCCTGCTGAAATCACGTGTGAAACTTCCCGCACACCCCAGTAATACACGTACCCCGCATGCACAGGGCCAATTGCGTGTGAAACTTTCCACGCACCCCAGTAATACACGTACCCTGCTGAAATTGCGTGTGAAACTTCCCACGCACCCCAGTAATCCACATACCCTGCTGAAATCGTGTGTGAAACTTCCCGCGCACCCCAGTAATACACGTACCCCGCTCGCACAGGGCCAATCGCATGTGAAACTTCCCGCGCACCCCAGTAATACACGTACCCTGCTGAAATTGCATGTGAAACTTCCCACGCACCCCAGTAATCCACGTACCCTGCTGAAATCGCGTGTGAAACTTCCCACGCACCCCAGTAATACACGTACCCCGCTCGCACAGGGCCAATCGCATGTGAAACTTCCTGCGCACCCCAGTAATACACATACCCTGCTGAAATCACGTGTGAAACTTCCCGCGCACCCCAGTAATACACGTACCCCGCTCGCACAGGGCCAATCGCGTGTGACACTTCCCGCGCACCCCAGTAATACACGTACCCTGCTGAACTCACGTGTGGAACTTCCCGCGCACCCCAGTAATATACATACCCTGCTGAAATTGCGTTTGAAACTTCCTGTGCACCCCAGTAATACATGTACCCTGCTGAAATTGCGTGTGAAACTTCCCGCGCACCCCAGCAATACACGTACCCCGCTCGCACAGGGCCAGTCGCATGTGAAACTTCCCGCGATCCCCAGTGATACACGTTCCCCGCTTGCCGTGCTGGTACAGGGTTAGCGCAGCCCTTTGTGCTGGATTGGGGATTTTGATGGCTTTTCCCTGCGCGAGGGGTGTTCTTGGGGGCGTAACTGGCACTGCTGCAGGGTCGCTGCACCACTGTGCGCCACAGCTGGTTTTGGTAGCTGGAATCCATGAATACGATGTGCCAGCCGCGTGCGCCACTTGTGCGCTAAATTCTATGAATTACCCCCTAAATATTTTAATACACAGTTATGAACAGTGGCGTAACACAAAATGTGGGCCCCCCCCTGCAAGACATGCAGATGCCCCCCCCAACTCAGCAACAAATCACGAGTCGCGCCACACTCTGGGCCGGCCATAGATTATCACGCTTGCGCAATATACACACATGTGCTGTTAAAGGGGTATGCTCCACACTGCACTAGGAGAAATATATATATATATATATATATATATATATATATATATATATATATATATATATATATATATATATATATATATATATATATGTGTGTTTTAATGCAATGTACAGCACACTTTCCAATTAAAAAGCCTGAGTGTTTGCCATGGTTTGGTAGGGTAACACCAATCCAATACATGCAAGTCACCAACAGTGCATAGGAACATTAATGCTTTGCTATTAAAAATGCCATACCACAATGAAAACATGTCCAACTGGCTGCCCAATGTAGACCAGTGTAATAACATTACAGTAAAGCATTCCAGGCCACATTTAGACATACCTAGACTGGTTGCACCAAAATGCCAGTTGAAGCAATAACACTCATCAAGAAGAGAACACACATTTAAGCCTGCGTCTCTGTGGCCTCTAAAAACACGACCAAACTCTTTAAAATCTCTAAGTAACTGGTCAATCCTGTTGCAGTCTTTACCTCTCCTGTTCCTTCCCAGGCCCTTTCTATGGCTCTGTTCTCTCACTTCTCCACTAAAAATCAGGACATCCAGTCCCCCATCTCCTCTTCCTCTCCCTCTTCCTCTCTTGGCCCCCCATTGACCATCTCTACTTCTCTTCCTCCTTTCTCCTCTTTCTCTCTGACAATACCTGATGAGGTTTCTAGACAAGTCCGATCTATGAAAGTGTTGTCCAAACAGGTGCTCCCCTGCTCCTCTAGAGCCATCAAGGACCATATTGACACCCTCTTTCCAGCCTCGGTCGATTTCTGTAATCACTCTTTCACCACTGGAATGTTCCCCTCTCCTCTTAAGCACGCCCTTGTGCACCCACTCCTCAAGAAGCTGTCTGCCTTTCCTGCCTGCCTGGCAAACTGTCACCCAATATCCATCACCCCTTTTCTGGGCAAATTGTTGGAAATAACTGGCCATCTTCCAGCTTACCCTCCACACTGAATCTGTTGGTTGTCTCCATGACCATCAGTCTGTCTTCAGAGCTGCCAGAGGAGTGAAAACTGTTCTCCTGAGCACCTGTGAAGATCTGCTCTCTAACTTTGATTACACTTTCCTTACGATTTCCTTCTGTCCTCATCCTCAAGTTCAGGACACTTTGCATTGTCCACAAAGCTTTCTGGGCCTGGGCCCATACTACATCTATCGCTCTCTTCCAAAATACCTTCCTTCTCAAGCCCTTCGCTCAGCTACCTCCAACTCGCTAAGGGTTAGATGCTTACCCAGACAGAGAGTGAGGGGTGAGGGGGTAGCTCTCTCTCATATGCAGGTGGTTCCCTCTGAGAAGGCCTCCTTGCCCCTCTCAGACTTGAGCCGGACCACTTGAAGATCTGGAAACAGCTCAAAACTTTCCTCTTATCCTCTGCTTTCTCTCTTTCCCTCCCCTCTTGCCTACCTGACCTACCTGTCTGCTGTACCGACTGGTTGCTGGGCTACCCTCAGAGATTCTTTCTTGATCAGTCACCCCTGCACTGCCTCTGGCCTACCACGCACTTAAGAGCTGTAACTATAACCCTACAGTCCCTTGTTCTCCTTGCACTACCCAGAGGTGCACTGCCCTGGTTGCACTTACTCAGAGAATTGCTGCCCTGTTTTTCCTTCCCCTCTCCCTTGCACTTCCCCCCTCCCTTTCCCCTTGCAATTCTCGTTCTCACATCTGCACGATCTGAATGACACAAGGCCTCGTAAGATTGTTTGTCTTGTCCTCCCTCTATCTTCCCTCCCGTGTCTTGTCGCACCTAGAAACACTTGTCTACAGGTGCTTTATAAATACTTATATCATATTATTTGATCACAGATACCCAGAAAAATATACAATGCCCCCGTAAGAAACAACTAGTCTGGCAGCACCCAAATGCCAGTCTTGCCAGGTAATTACACTTAGCAGGACTGCTATATCAGAAATGCCCAGTTATAAAAAAAAAGTCATACCAAACTGAGGAATGAGTAGACTGTCTGCACCAAAATGCCTCAGTAGCCACTAATGCCACATATCATGCCTGCTTAGACTGGACACAGACAACCATTATAATTTGTCACACAATCCCACTGCCCCTCAAACATCCCCTCTCCCTCCCACCACTTCCCCAACCTCCAAAATCAGCTCATTGGCCCAGAATTACCTCCATGTCCCTCTTCCTTGTCCCAGAGCTTACACATGAGGCTCGTTCACTCATAGGTAAGTATTGGGATGAGGAAGAGTGGGACTATGACTAATGAAGATTACAGGTAGCTAAGTGAGGCATTACCTCCATGTACCTTTACCTCATCCCAGTACTTGTGTATGAGGCAGAGTGCTTCATACACAAGTAGTGGGACGAGGAAGAAAAGGGCTAGGAGTAATGAAGACGACCAATTAGTAATCAAGGCATTAAACACAAGTAGTGGTGCAACACCATTGAGTTGACTGGGATTAAGCACTCCCCCGCCCCCTGAAATGTATGCTATGTTGACTCGACCTGGCAGACCTTCAGAGCAGTTGCCAGACAGAACAGGACAAATATGTTAAACGGCACCTGGGTTTTGCTGTTAACAAGAACCTAGCAATTACTAACATGGTCAGACCTGGCGGGCTGATCGTCACCCGCTTGCAGAACTCGGAGTTTGCTGATCCGGAAACAACAGTACCGGCAAGCTTACTGGTACCGTTGTTTCCGAACCGGCAAACTCCTAATGAGGCCCACTGTTTCTTTTTGAAGTCATAGGGCTTTCCCACCCCATAACATGGAGGCCTCCAGCCTACGGTCTTCCATTGCATGGGGTGGGGATATCCCTCGGACTTCAAAAAGAAAGTTTATTTTTGTAGCCACTCTAGCCGGTCAAGTGGCGCAGCGAGTAGAGCGTGGCATCCGTGCAGAGCCTGCTAACGCAGCTTCGAATCCCGGCGGGGCCAAACTCAGCCTTTCATCCTTCCGAGGTCGATAAATGAGCACCACACACCGTGGGTAATAATAATAATAAGCAGCGCTCAGATACCTGAGGGTTCGTAGCGGTATATAAATGCAAATGCAAATGCCTTCATAAAGACATTGGGGGTCATTACGACCTTGGCGCTAAGGGGTTAACGGCTCTGGTAATGGGGCCAGTGTCGTTAACCGCTTACCACCGCATTACAAGGTCCTTTAGCGGGTCCCGCTAAGAGTGGCTGGTTTTACCAGGCACCCTTAGTGGGAGCCGCTAAAGGACCAGCATGCTAACAACGGGCCTGTTATTGATGGGCCCGTTGTTAGCATGGTCCCCATTCCCATTGAGCCCTATGGGATGTGTTCCCTGAATGGGGAAATACCGGTCCTCCAAGGTTGGAATGGCCCGGTAATTCCCCATTCAGGGAACCCGGACCCGGTATGCGGTAAAGGGGTAGCCATGGCGCTGTTACAGAAATAATGGGCCTCAATGCAGTGATTCTGCGGCTACGGTAATAAAGTTTCTGCGTCCGCAAGGTTGCGGAAAGATCGGCCGATTACGTGCAGTTGTTGCATGCACCACATGGACGCGGAAACAGTGTCACCATCACCACATAAACACCCACGGAAATGGACATAGCGGCACCACAAGCAGTGTAAAAACTGTGTCCGCCGTCGTCGTAACGGAAACGGAAGCGGAAATACCATGTCTGCGAAAACCGCAAACAGAGAGGCTGCCATCATGCCATCATATAAAGCACAATCCACTGCCACCCAGAGTCAGCACAAGCTAAATCTACACAGTGAGAAGGCAAAAAGGACCACCAGCTTGTCTGCCCGGATTCCTGCACAGAGGCAATGCAAACAGCGCTTTATTGCAGGGGAGCTCACTGCATTGGTTGACTATATAGTGCAGCATGCCGAGATGCTGTTTAGTGGAGACCAACAGCGTGCAACACAGCAGCACAGGAAGGAAGTGTGGGCGGAAGCTGCACGCAAGTGCACTGCTGTGGGCGTGACTACGAGGAGCGTCAAGGACTGCCACAAGAGGTGGGACGACCTCAGACTGAGGGTGCAGAACCTGATCTCAACACACTGGCAACGCAGCAGTGGGACAGGTGGAGGGCCCCCTTCCCCACTGAGGCTGCAAACATGGGAGAAGCGCTGCAGCAGTGTCCTCCACCTTGAGGCCATCCTAGGGATGCCATATGGGTACATGTTGAGGCCAGGAGTGCCCCAAAGGACCCATTAACACCCCCCCAGCCAGTGCATGACTGCCCCAAAGGATCCATTAACACCCCCCAGCCAGTGCATGAGTGCCCCAAAGGACCCATTAACACCCCCCGGCCAGTGAATGAGTGCCCCAAAGGACCCATTAACACCCCCCACCCCCAGCCAGTGCATGAGTGCCCCAAAGGACCCATCAACACCGCCAAACCCCCAGCCAGCGCATGAGTGCCCCAAAAGACACAATCACAATCCAGATGACGATCCACATCACTACAATACATGACCGTCGACAAGCATATGCGTGTAAATGCAATTGTTCACTGATCAACCTGTCTGATGCATGTGATGCACCCATCAGGCACCACCACACAACTAATTGCATGCCCTCCGTGTCCCCACAGCCATATCAAGTGACAGTGACACCACACAACAGCCCAGGCAATCGGCTCCTGCAAGCCAGCGCCCCTGCCCAGGAGGATGCTGCTAGCAGTTTGGCTACTCTGCCCCCGGTAGCATCTGGTACACATGTGCCGGTCACCAGCACCACCATCTCCACCATCTCCATGCTGCCTGCTGCAACACAGGTGCCATGGGCACCCATCATGCCTACACAAGCCACCCCAGAAAGAATCTGCACTGCAGAGGGGGCAGCAGGTAGCGACAACAGTGCCCCAGCATTGCAGTCTGATTTAAGGCCAAAGGGGGAGGTGCCCAACCTGGATGACTTGTCATCGTTCCATGACCTGGAGTTCAGCCCAACATCACTCCGCAGTCCAATGAGGTCACCTACCCCCTCAATGGCTGAGTTCAATGCCCGCATGCAGCGGATGGAGGAGCAGCAGGCAACCCTCACCCAGCTGGTGGAAAGGTAGCTTGAGGAATCCAGGCTGCAGAGGGAGAGCTACAGCACATCTGTGAGTCGGCTCTCAAGGTCAATTGGATGCTTCACCACCACAATAGTGACCCTGGCACGCCATCTGCGCGAGGGCAAAAACAACACTTCCAGTATTGCCGAGTCCATGTTGCTTGCCCACCAGGGATATTTTGGACATTTGCCAACAATGCCAGCAACAGTGCCATCCACTAGCACCACCCCATCCAGCTCTACCTCTGACCTTCCACGGAGGCACTCAAGTCGCTTAACAGGGCTCTCGGACAAGGATGCACAAGCGCCAAAGCACACATGCAAAATATTTATTTTTATTTATTTATTTATTTTATTTATTTGCATTTGTTAAGCGCACTTGCAGCCCATGAGGCATCGAGGCGCTGTTACAGAGGATACACAGATTTAAGATTACATTCGGGTGCAGGAGGCTCTTAGTTACAGGTTAGCAGGCATATAGGCAGAAACAGGTTGAAGTCATACAAAGAGTCTGGTTTTGATAGCCTTGCGTGTTTTGGCATGTGTGTTTGGCACTGCAGGACACATGGGGACTAGAAGGGTCTAAGGGGGTGGATATGTTTGGGTGGTGGGGAGGTCCATTAGGGGGTTAGTGTATCAGGGCCTGGTTGGGGGTAGGTACGCTTGGGTGGTGGGTAGGCACGGGTGTACAGCTTCCCTAACCATTGCACCTCCTTCCCTGTTGTAATGTTATAAATATATCATCATTGAAAAAAAACATTCATGAGTGGACATCCATCATTTCATTTGGAGTACATCAATTTATTTACTGGCATTGTCATATCCATGCAATGCTGTTAATGTGCAGTCTCTCAAAAGTAAATTCAAATCAGTGCATCCTGTGTTCGTTGTCCATCTAGTGCACCCCCAGGAGGAGGTGGAGCCATATCATCCCCATCCCCATCTCCATCCCCATCTCCATCCCCATCCCCATCTTCATCCTCTATGTCTGGGGGCATCAGACTGTTCCTGCACAGGCACAGATTGAGCAGCATGGCACAAATGAGCGTAATTTTACCCGTCTTCACTGGGCTGTACAGCAGTGATCCGCCAGATCGGCTCAAACAGCGGAACCGGGCCTTCAGTAGTCCAAATGTCCTCTCAATCATGCCACGTGTGCGGACGTGTGCCATGTTGTACGCCTCCTCATGCCTGTTCCTTGGCCTCCATACAGGCGTCATCAGCCATTGCGTGAGTGCATATCCAGCATCACCTACATGGGATGTAGATGTGGGGGACATGTCAGTGTTTGTTGTATCATGTCTTCATCAGATGCAGTGCAATCTGGTGTAATTGTTCATTCATGCAAATGTGGCATGCAGTGGTTGATTACCATTCCTTGGTCATTGTAGTGGGCGTTGGCATCTGAACATTGACCAACGCATTGGTGTGCATGTGTACTTTGCCCTGCGGGTGACATTGGTTGGTAAGTATGGCATTGTTCAGTGATGTACTCACATGGCAGAGTCAATCAGTCGACTGTGATGAGGTTGTCTATGCAGGATGTCTCATGTGCAGGCATCATGTGCATTGGGAGGGCAGTGCTGCATATTGTGGCTGGATGTATGCAGTGGCTCCAGGTGTATGGGCCAGTGGTAGTATAGGCTGTGTGTGTCATGTGGCAGGGTGTGTACGGGCACACTGTGGCAACCTGTTATCTGTTGCTTTGTGAATTTGGGTTGTGCTGTCTATTCAGTGAATGGCGGGGGTGATGCATGTGCAGTCACAGCAGCCCACTCACATTGGTCATTGCCCTGGACACACACCCCCCTTCCACAGGGCCGGGGCATTGGCAGCTGCACTCACCCAATAGCCATGTGCTTTGTCCAGCATAGCATTCCATGTACCGTGGCAATGTCGAATTCTGCAGAACCATTGAGTCATGTGTTGAGCCTGGGAAATGTGCGCAGCAATGTGTTATCACTTGTGCGGCATCACATACCATCTGTACATTCAGTGAGTGGTACAGTTTCTTATTGTGGAACACCATATCGATAGCACGTGGTACTGTCAGCTCGATGTGGGTGCAGTCGACTGCACCTATGCAATTTGGCATGCCTGCAATGGCATGGAAGGCCAACTTGGTGGCAATGACCTCAGGAAGGGTACGGGGTAGGGCGATCTGTTCAGACACATGGTGCAACATGGCATCTAGTACCTGTACCAAGATTTTAGAGAAGCAGGGTTGTGATAGCCCGTGTAGCTCACCAACTGTGTGTTGATAGGTTCCGGTGCCAAGATAATGCAGTACCGACACCACCTTTAGGAGGGGGGGATGGCAGTGGGGATGTCAGTGTGGCTGCTGATGTCGTCCTCTATCATGGTGGTGATATACAGGATTGGTGGACGGTCCAGCCGGTATAATGTGTGGATCGGTCCTGGGGTAAGGTTCCAGGGTGAGGCCCTGATGCGTGGTATTGCAGGCTGCCTGCGGGGTGGTGACGCCTGGACAATAGGGTTTGCCATGGGTACAGGGTAAGCTAGTTGCCACCTGCGCCTCCTACACCTCCGCCTCCTCCTCTGCACCATTACTGCCATCATGTGCAGTGCTGCCTGTTGGTTGAGTAGCCCCAGTCCCAATGCTACTAGAGCTGTTACCTGCATAGTTCTGTTTGGAGTTGGCCTGGGTGTGGCCCTTTTGTAGGCTCCCAGTGGCCTGCTGGGTCCAGCTGGGCTTATTTGGTGCACCTGTGGCCTGATTCAGGTCACCAGGCACTGTTTAATGTCATGTTCGTGGTGGCGGTGATACTGCCACCGTGGTCACGGTTTTAGCACCATTTTTGTGGCAGTGTTTCCATGTCCATGCTACTTGTGATGCTCGCGATGTTTAGTATTGCCGGTAACGGAGAAGTTTCCGTGGAGGCGAAGTTTACGGGTGCTTTGACTCTGCGGTGGCAGTTTATGGTGGTGCTATTTCCGGGTCCATAGGTCATAATTCAGCGATTGTGGAAACGGTGCCGTTATGGTTATACCGGCAGCGTTAAGTCCGGACCGGAGTACTTGTAATGAGGCCCAATGTCTTTATGAATGCAAAGTGAAATCAAAAAGAAAAAAAAAGTTTTTTTTAACAAAAAAATATATATGTATATATATTTTTTCTCCAAGTGGGGCCCCCTCCCAGAACATGTTGGTGGGGGCTGCGGGGACCCCAGTTACGCCAGTGGTTATGAACCCTCCCGATGGTATGTATTTTGACAACCTCTGAGGTCTGAAAAGTAGATCCATGCAGGCTTGACATGTGGCCAACTTTGCAACAGACCTGCAGATGAACTGACCTGCCATTAAATCTTAGTTACCAGTTTATTTTATTAGTATCCACTACAGCGTCTAATATGCTTTCTGACTTTGAGAACATTCACACATGTAATTGCTCATTTTACTATAGGCGATAAAATAGCTATAGGTGGTGAGATAGCTCAGTGAGATGAGCGCTTACTGCTGTGATGTGTGTGTGATCTGCAGTTTGCAGGTTCAAATCCTGGCAATGTCAACTCAGCCTTTCATCCTTCTGAGGTTGATAAATGAATACCAACACAGGTTGGGTGATATTACATGTACGCGGTACCGTCCATGTAGTTATGGTTAAGTTGGTGTTTCCATAGGAAGAGCATTTTTTGGGTGGTTTATAACTTTGCTCCCTCTGGACGAATCCTCACCAAACTTTGCAAAAAAAGTATATGGCCCACTCTGAAGTTTGGAGAGGTTTGGTCCAGGGGGTGCAAAGTTATAGGGGGGGGTCCCAAAACTTTTGTTTTTTCCCATAGACATAATGGGAAAAAACTTTGCGCACGAATACAGCCCAAAACCGCTGGACGGATTTACACCAAATTTGCGGCAGGAGTGGGGGCTTTGTCCCAAAAGCATGCTTTTGCAAATTTGGTTTAAATCCGTCCACTAGTTTTTTTTTTAAAATGACCAAAATGTAAGGCAAAAAAAATAGTGATATCTCCGTTCGCTTCGCGGACGGACTTCCCTGTTCGCTCCGCGGACAGCGCCCGATTGGCCAAGCGGCTTGCGTGATGTCCGTGGACATGCAACGTGTTTGCTGATTGGATGGCGTGGTGCGTGAAGCGCGTCAGATTTTTTGTGGTGCCCGCCATCTTGCATTCGCCGACGACCGCGGACAGCGCGGTGGTACTTGGATTAAAAATTGGATTTAGATGAGTGTGTTGTGTGTAAGAGTGTTTGGGGAGGGTGTGGGAGTATGAGATAGGTTCAATGTTCTGTTTTTTTATGTGCTAGACGCTTTTGTTGTGTTTGATTTGTCTGCGGACAACACGGCTGTTCTCAAATTTTCTATATAAACTAAATGGTGGGGTGTACGGAGGACGGAGTATGTGTCCGTTTTGTTCGTAAGCAAGCTAAAATTGAGCTAAGAACACTTGCGGTGTCCTTAAATGTTGGTACATAAACAAAATGAGGGTGTCCTGAGGACGCTGTCCGTATTGTACTCTGGCAAGTTGAAAGTGTTCTAAGAGCACTCGCGGTGCTGAAATGTTTGCAATTAAACAAAATGGGGGTGTTCTGAGAACGGTGTTTGTATTGTTCGTTGTCAGGTTGAAAGTGTTCTAAGAACCCTCCTTATATCCGCTGACATTACAATTTCCTCTGGGCCTTACCTGACTTTTTGTCCACTAAACAAACGATAAATCAGGCTGCTGTGCGCCGACATTATGTGATAATCCTATCACTTACCCCATCGACCTGGCTGACCTGTTTTTGCGACACTAAATCATATCTCCCGCCCCTAAGCCTGACATTATCAAAGAATTCATATTCCACGTCTCTCTCCGTGACGTTACAGGATCCGTAGCCAAACGCACCCAGTCGTCTCCAGTCCTACACGACTTTACATAGAACCCGGAAAAAAACACACATCATCTCACAACACTGCGTGCCACAATTCAGAATATGAAACTGTGATTTAAAAGCAAACAGCAAGATTGTACATCTCGTAAAGTATATTTATTTGACATCCAATGTTTAGAGAATATTCAGCGATTTGCATTTGTCTTTGCTGTCGATCCGCAAAAGTTCATCTTGACTCACGCGCTGTTCCTTTGCGCTACACAGGGTGTTGGTTTATGATAAAAGAAGCACTATGGTCGCACTGATAATCGGAAGGCTGTTCCAACAACGAGGCATTATGGATTATAAAATACTAGCATATTAAAAATGGCAGTACACGTTTAAGAAGCGACAACAGAACAACCTAATCATTGTGGGGTTTATTTAAATACTAGTACATTTGCATGTGAATGTATGCATATGGATGTAATGAGTTTGCATCTGTGCATTCACGACTTTCATTACAAAAAAGGGGTGAGCTCAATGAGAGGCTATAACAACCATGCCCTCGGCAATCACCCATCATGCACCTGGTGAATTATGCAAATTAGGTTATGATGTCATTTAGCTACTTCTAGCTACTTTTATGACAGCCAATAGCTACTTTTCTTACTAAGGAGTTGCCAACACTGCTCTTACGCGACTTCATACAGAATCCGGAAAACAACACAGATCATCTCACAACACAGCGCGCCACAATTCGGAATACGAAACTGTGATTTAAAAGCAAACAGCAAGATTGTACATTTTGTAAAGTACATTTATTTGACATCAAATGTTTAGAGAATATTCAGCAATTTGCATTTGTCTTTGCTATCGATCTGCAAAAGTTCATCTTGAGTCACGCGCTGTTCCTTTGCGTTACACAGGGTGTTGGTTTATGATAAAAGAAGGACTGTGGTCGCACTGATAATCGGAAGGCTGTTCCAACAACAAGGCATTAGACCACCATAATGGTTGGTATGTTGCTTCTAGCCGGTAGTACCGCGTAAGGGCATATTGGTCCTTGGCGATTGTCCCATAAAAGGGTGAGGGTCATGAAGTTGTTTACTAGGAGCTGCACCTGGCAGTTAAAAAATGTGTCGGCCGGGGTCTGAAAATCGTGGCTTTGACAGTAGGGAAGGATGTACCTGTTTTAAAAACATAAATTAGTCTCACGAGCCGATCTTCATTCAAAATATTCATTTTATTTATTAGGGCGTGAAACTATTTGCTAGCGAGGATAGTGCAACAGAGTATGTTAACTTATTCCCACTAACCCACCCTGTCTCCTCTGCCTTTTTCAGAGCCGTCTGAGTGCCAGCGGACCACTTCGGCGGTGATAGTGCGCGGTACAAAACAATATGCCACATTGAACTAACAAGTACAACTTAACCGGGCTTTAACGCCACGCTATTGTAATTATATTCCGGTATAAAATAATTTAAAGGGTTACTTACATTATATTGGCATTTTCCACTGCCTACGCGTACTGCAGTCCCTAAATACGACTCTGTCTGTGCCAACGATCTTTCTCATAGTGATATAATATATAAAAGCGGTTGCGTTTCAGAAATTTCATCCTTATCGTCTCTTACGTTTTTGCACCCCTCCTTCAAAAGAAGTCTTTTGGCACGATCCCTGTCTGTCAAGGTCAAAAAACAATAGAATCTTATAGTGCGAGTCGTGGGCCACTCCAGCCCGTGAGCAAAAAATGGAAGCAGCTGACCTTCACTGTGAACGAGCATAAATTCTTACTTTGCAACATTCTGTGTAAAGCCATGCCTGAGAAATTGCTTTTTACACTCCATCTTTCTATATTGTCTAATGAAAAAAGTTTGTTAAAGGGAGTTTATGGTTAACTTGCGCTACTAAAAACCTATGAAATTCAGTAAAAAAACGTTGTTAACGGGACATTATGGTTAAGTTGCGCTAATAAAAACCTATGAAATTCAGTAAAAAAACTTTGTTAAAGGGACGTTATGGTTAAGTTGCGCTAATAAAAACCTATGAAATTCAATGAAAAAACTTTATTAAAAGGGACGTTATGGTTAAGTTGCGCTACTAAAAACCTATAAAATTCAGTTAAAAAACTTTGTTAAAGGGACGTTATGGTTCAAAGTAAAAGCGAAAAACCCCTGAAATTCGCCAGTTATGGTAACATAAGCAACCATAACTTGCGCCACCGTGCACTACTAACACTAACACCCAGGACATCAAAGATGACATCACAAATGTCATTGATGACATCACTGATGACATCACATGTGCATTTACTTTTCATGAAAACTCTGTAGGAGGGATTTTTTTAATGTTGACCAAAAAGTGTCAAGGATCATTTGAATAAATATCATGAGCCAATTAGTGCATTAAGCAATGCATTGATATAAATAGCATTCTATTATGAAGTTCTATCCAGGATACTAAGCAACTCATGCAGAAACTTAGGCAGTGTGTGCAGTATATATGATGAAGGTGCAATATTCATAATCTTGCCATGTAGAATAATGAAATGATAACTGCTTTCTTATTAGAGTTTTGCGTACTGTGAAACATGTAATAAGTAGCTAATAAAACCCACTCAATACATAATTACACTTAATACAGACAAAACACAAAGAGACAACAACACATACAAATATGAGTATATACAGGGACAGAGAAGTAAGCAAAAAAGCAGAAATAGTAGCAGAAGGATAAGAAGGGAGTGATTGAGACTGTATAGAATAGAAGTTCATCTAACATCGGGCCTCATTACAAGTTTGCTGGCATCCTGGCAAACTGTAATACCCTTTCCGCCACTTGGTCTGCCAGAATTATTGGCTGATTCCAAGTGGTGGAAATGCCAGTAAATCCCCATTCCATGGGGGGATTTTCTGGTACTACCAGCACTGGTATTACTGAGCCAGTAATACAGGCAGTTTTTTGCTGGTAGGGTGGCAGATATACCTCCAGCCCGGTAAATCCTCCACCCTACCGGTAAACTTGGAGTGTGCCGTTAGGTGTTAACCGGCTCATTATTAGCACACCGACACACTCATAATGAGGCCCATTGTGATTTGTATGGCTTTATTTGTTTAAAAAGGCTGTATTATAATTTAAAAACATAATAATAATAACTTGCAAAATGTTTCTTTTATTTTTTATTGTGTTTGCCATAGTTAGGAGAATTCTGATTTCAGTCTCTCAACAAATTTGCTTAGCGTTATCCTGATGATAGTTGTACATTATGTTTCCATAAATGAATAAAGAGAATAATAAAACCCAGCAATGCAATGGTGAAAGAAATATAAGAAGGTCACAACTAGATTGAGAGATAAAATGATATATGGCACAGCAAATGGGTCGTGGGTGTTTTCTAATTCTAATTGGAGCAACATTATTCATGGATCACCGTTCAGTGCTTCATCTCCAGCTGTCTGTGTGTTAGCCCTCAGCATCGACTGTGCAACCACTGCTGCCATGCTCAGCAAATTACCTCCAATTGTAATGCACGGTTCTGCTTCAAGGTGTCGGAATCAGAAGAGAAACTTCAACTTAAAGAACAGAAGCAGTATTTGGGCTTGACTTTTATGGAACATGATTGAATATACCCTAGAACTTGAAAGGCATGCTAAACAATACTATTTATTTATATTCGATTCACACCAAACCATGCTGATGACAATTGGAGTTAACGAATTAACATAATCGTTTCAACTTCAGATGATACTTTGATTATATCTTGAAGAAGTTGGAGGATTAGGAAATAGAAATTAACCTCGACCTTACAGATAGGAGACTAGCGGGTAGGAATAATAGAACAATGAATACCGTATTATTGTTAAAAAAGAATCACAAAACAATCTGAGTGTTAGATTTCTTTCAACCACAAACCACTATTGTGAAATGCTAGCATTCTGACAATGTGAGAAATTGCTGTAACAAATGCTAAGTAGGTAAATGGGCGGCTGATGGATGGCCTTATGTACCTTGCAGGGCAGCAGCTGCACGATATTAATGGGTTTTGTGGAACTGATTTTAGTCAATACATTCACTTGAGAGATTTTTTGAGGTGGACATCTTTAAATAATGTAACGCTGTGAGTGACAGAACACTTGCTACAGAGGAGGCCACCAACAGCTCTATCCCGCCCATCGGAGACCCCATCTGCTTTTGAAAACACCAATTTCTGTGAATCTTAAATATGTATCTGTGCTGCTGTACTCGAATAACTCACATGCTTTAGACAGAAGCCTTTGACTTTGCAGGTAAGCTCTCGATTTTGAAAGTTTGAAACTCCTAATTTTATTATTAGTCCCTTGCATCCTGACTATATTTAAATGATTTTTAAACAATGCAATTTGTTTGTTTTGTAAAATTGCATTAATGGAAAGTATTACTATTGTTTATGTTTCAGTGCCAAGCTGTTCCGTCCCATTAATGCGAATGTTTGCTAGGCACGTGTTGTATGTGCAGTGCAATGCCCTTAACCGAGTTTCTAATTATGCATCTCCCATTATGCATATTTATATTTCCCACTCTGTTTATTCCAGCGCAACACAGAAATCACCTGAATGTAATAGAAGTACTGGGAATAATCTGGAATGCACCATTGGCCCATCTCTGTTTAACATTTACGCTAAGCCCCTATGCGTTGAGCTAGAGAATTCGGAGGTTTTCTTTGCAAATTATGCTGGTGATTTTCAAGTGTCCATGGAATTTAGCCAAAACCATGAAGGAAAATCTGAATAAAATCTACCAGTTCATCAAAGACTGGATGACCTCGAATGCAGCCAAAACCGAATTAATGGTTTACTGGTCAAAGTGAGCCAGAGAAAGACTGAGTCCGTCATATAAGAGTTTTAGTATAGATGGAGGTCATATCTATGTGGTCAGTAAAGTTAAAAACCTTTGAGTTTATATGGAAGCATGACTTAATGCAGATCCCCATGTAAACTATGAGGTTAAAATCTTTCATTACTACCTGAGGGGTTTGAGACAAATCGGCCCTCTGGGTAATCAATTAAACTGTGAGTAGCTAGTGAGTAGCTAGTTTGAGCCATTGTTTTGCCAGACTTGATTACTGTAATTCCTTGATTGGTGGTGCCAGCAAGGAATGTCTGGGCAAGTTACAAAAGATTCAAAACGATGCAGTGCGAGTTGTTTGTAATATTACTTGAAAATAACTGGTTTCAGAGGCTTGCAGGTAACTCCACTGGCTTCCTGTTGCTGACAGGGTTCAATTAAAGATACTCACGTTAGGTCATAAATGCCTGTTTCGAAGTGTGCCTTATTTGAGGGAGAAACTGGTTACCCATTAACCTGTCCACCATTTACGGTCTTCGGATATACATGGTTTACTCAATCCTTGCTTCAAGAGAATCAGGGGAAATGGTCGCTCCTTTTCGGTTTTGATGGCTCAAGCCGGAAACAAGCTGCCAGATTACTTGCGAACAGAGAAAAATCATCTTGTCTTCAGAAAAAGGCCTGAAAACTCGACTATTTACCTAGAGGAGCTCTTCCAGTTTGTGTTCTTTTGTTTGTCCAGGTTTTTATTTGTCTGTCTTTGTTTTTCCGTCTCAATGTAGCTCCTGGATGCCCATGGGCTTTGGTGCTTAGCAAGCAAATAGAAATAGAAATAGAAATAGAGATAGAAATAGAAATAAAATTAAGGATCTGACTTTGATCGGATTGTAACACAATAACACATACTTGCCAATGTTCAATGGAACACATGTCTGAAGACCCACTGTAGTACAGGAGGTTTCGCTATGATATTTGCCCAAAGAGATTGCTGGATAAAGTATCTATTGACATCATCATGAAAATATATTTCTCCCATTGCATGCATTATTTTAAGTTCAATGTTTATTTTTGAGATTTATAATACAACAAAAAATACCCACAAAAACGGTAAAAAGACCAAGGACGATCAAATAAAAAAAAAACGGATATTCTGCAGAAGAAAAGGCTGGTATTTAATTGCCTAGAATAAACACAATAAATCTATACATAAACACTTTTTTTCAGGTTTTCAGACACATAAATTAATTCATACTATAAACATAACATTAAATACATTAAAAATAATACTAAGATAACACACACAAATAATGTTTAATACAACTATCTATAGTAGAGGCATTATAAATACAAGAGATTCTGGAAAAATGGCAATAGATAGATATTTTATTTGACCCAGATAGTCCCAGATATGGATCCAGAAGCCAACATGAGATTTCATTTTGATTGATGTATATGTAAGGTAAACTGCAGTGTCTCTCTTTTTAAATTCAGCTCAATCCAACCAGGTATTTACTGATAGCAATTTGGAAACTTTCCAATTAGACAATGGCTTTCAACCATGGCATGACTGGGATTAACTGTCTCAATACAGCATGTTGGTATTGCAGCAGTGATGGCTTGGAGCATGAAGAGTCTGGTAGTTTGTAAAGATTTCTAGAGGACATGTGTTTCTCTTCTATGGAACTCTTGTTCAGCTCCAGGTCCAGGTTCCAGTGAATCATTCTTCAAGCAGTGCCTAAAGATGAATCAAGTAATGGCAGGGTATCCTCCCTTAAGTAGGCAAAATGCAACAACATATTGGTCAACAGCAAGCATATTGCTTAGAGTTGAAACCTATCTGCAATAAGTGCCCCTCGCCTTCTGATGCCATACTCAGAGTGTTTTGTTCGTAGGATGTGAGTGGGTATGGGGACAGGATATTTGACACGAGAAGCGTATCAGAAGCGGCTTTGGAGTAGCCGTGGTGCGGCTTGATATGCTGGTCGTCAGACGCTTTTAGGTGCTTTACTCTAGCTCTCTCCTGCCGGTGCCAGAAGCATTGGAAGCGCCCGGAGTGTCGCGAAGGGGGCATATGGGAGCAGGAGCTCACTGAGAGCATACTTGCGAGGAGATCTCAAGTAAGGAGAGGGGCAATTGAGTGGATTTAAGGGCCGGTCTCACTCGTGTGGCTAGTGATGACCAACTATATATAACTTCGAACATAGCACTGAACGCTCACTGAGCTGAAGACGTGGCCATAGTTGCAGCCACAGCTGTATCTGATCCGGGCCTGACCGGAGCAGTTTGTGCATTCCACACCCTGCAGAAGGAAGGGTAATGAGCCGGTCGGCGTCTGGGTCAGTGGGAGTGTGATTGTAGTCCTCTGGGCTGGGGGCCACAGCATAGCCCCCTGCCCGCATTGTAAGTCAACTTTTGCCTAGGTGTTGTGTGGAGGTGTGGGTTGGTGAGGTGGACAGGCTGAGTAGGAGCTACACCTCCTTCTATCCCCATTTCCCTTTTACCCCTTTCCGACACTCCTTTGGTTAAAGGTTGAGGGTGTGATTGGAAGGATAATACAGCATCAATATGCCCTCTGTGGTGGACATACGGCCATTATGGGCCAATTTCATGGCCTAGGAATGAGAAAAGGCCTCAGGGGGGCTGGTTAAGACATTCTGCTCTCAAAAAGGGAAAAAGGGAAGTGATGACTAGTACCATAAATCCAGCAATGCAAACAAAAATTACAGGGTTTCTTTTGCCTTGGGGTCCTCGTCACGCGACTGATAAAAATGATCCCACAATACTTAAAACTGTGGATATGCACAGCATTCCTGATCATAATGACACACATCATGCTTTTTCAATTGACAATGATGGCTCACTTCTAAACTTGGTTATGGATTTTAAGCGGTAGTCTTTGGGCCATAGTTTGTTCCAGCTGGCTGAAATTCAGGATCAAAATTATGAGGACACTCTGGAGACTAACTTCGGTACTACCCTGGATTTGGAAGCGGTGTGTCAAGCTCTGAGATCTCGGATAAAGGTACAACCATCACCAAAGAAAGAGCAGATTCAACAGCAGAGGTCCCTGAAATGGAAGCCTGTGTTACCCTGAGTGAGCACACTATTGACATGATCCTTGTAAAAACTGAGGTTCTACGTACACTATGCTAAGGATTTGCAGCTAATCAACAAGAGTTGAAGGTCTTCGCGGCTAAGATAGTGGATGTAATTCTAGACAATAGTGCACAACTAATGGTGAATCCCGAGAGATCCTCCCCAGGGGTTGCTGTACCAACGCGGCCCTTGATAGGGATGGGGGAACAGACACAGGGACCAATTAATGGGCTTGCATGTGTGGATGCAGATGGCGACCAGGGGAATCCCCTGGCAAAGTTGGTTCTAACCTCCGCCATAAAGAATTGCTCACTTACCATCACAACATAGCAAGATGCTATCGATGTTTTATGCTGAGAGACCTAGAGGCTTCAAATAAATGAAGGAGATGCCTGCCAGCTAGGGATACTGCTCACTGGTTGAAAGGATTAGAATTTGCAAATGGAAAAACTGCAGATTTGGAGCCTGGTTGCCCTGGGCCAGTGGCCTTGACACCTAAAGGTAGAATAGCAGTGGTAACCCGAGATATGGGTAATGGTGCCTCCAGACAAGCAGAACTAAGGGCCCTCTTGGACAATTGGATCACTTCTGTTAGAGGACAAGAACAAGGGAGGTTGGATGTATCCAAAAGCCAGGTGGGCCAAAAGGAGACAATTTACGTGGACCATTTCATAAACCAACGCACATATATTAGCCCAAAAACTAAAAGTGGTAGCTCCTCGATAGGCTATGAGGCAAATTACATCCCCATAGGACCTGAAATGGGTGAACCTGCACCCTCTACCAAGGTCTATTCAGAATGTTGGGCTGATAGTCCATTCTTGAATCGTACCAATTTACTATTCCTTTTGAAGGAAGTTCCTGGGTTGTCAGCGATTAGTAGCAGAGTTTTTCCTAAAGGTCGAGATCCCCAAGTGGCATAGTGCCTTGAATTTTGCACTTATTGAATTAAGCTCCCCAGCAATCGCTTCTCTTTTGTGTGCTTGGGGAGGAGTGTTACAAAAGTTAGGATTTAAGCTGTTTGCTACTTCCCTACTCTGGATCTGTGTGGGGCTCAGTTAGAGCCTCAAGATAGGTCCCTTCCATACAGACCTCGAATGTTATTTTTGTAAGTTTGAATTCCCGGGGCTTTAATGGCTTTATGGGGAACACAGATAGACAAAAACTCTTTTTGGAAAACCAAATAATTTTCTTCCAAGAAACATAGCTATGTATTCCGATGGTGGTGGATGGGTTTAGAGCTTTTCAACAAAGGGCGATAAAAGGCTCTACAGGAAGACCGTCTGGGTGTCTGCCCATATTGATCCAAAACTCTATGTTGATAGAAGCAGAACTCCTTAGTGAAGATACCTATGGTCTACTGGTAGTTTAAGTAAAACCAAACAGCCTATACCTTTGTCAGCCAATATTGCTAGTTAATATATATAGTAATTCAGCTTGCATAGAAGTGGATGTCCTGGATGAAAAATATGGAGAAGTATTTGAAATGTTTTTGTGTGTTCGAAAGGGGTCCCATAATATTATTGATGGTGATTTCAATACTGTTCCTCATGGGGCGTAAAGCAATGAGGGAGAGTGTGTACCAAAGAGAAACTAAGGAGGGGAGGGTAAAGTATCAATTTGGTTGGATTTATTAATCAAATGGAATTTGAGAATCTTGAATGGGGCCATATAGGGGGACATTCCCCTAAGTTCAACTTGGAATCTACGGGATAAAACAGCATACCTAGATTATATGGCAGTAACATTAGATCCGTTCAAGATATGTGAGTCTGAAGGTCCCCTTTGCTGTGCATTGTGGACGCATGATGAATGGGTTGACAGTTAATCAGGCAGGAAATAGAGTCTCGAGATAGGTGGGGAACCTGGCTGGTTATATTAATCCTGACCAGAATGTTCTGTCAGGATTTTCCAATGGCCAAAGAAATGTATGGATTACTCCAAACCGTTTTGAGGCATTTTTGCAAAGTTTTAAAAAGGCCTCACAGGGATACCCAAAGGAGGGGAATCAGAGATCTCATAATTATGATGAAGTGGTCCAAGAGAAAAAGTGAAAGCTTAGAAGAGAGATTCGCTCGGTGAGGGAATCTGTTCAGTTTTGAGGTACAGGGTTGGTGCCCAATAAAAGTATGAAGCAAAGGTTTACAAATTGGAGGAAGAGCTACAGATTCATATTGATGCAGATCAATGGAATTAAAATGTTGGAGACCCTAGTAAAAAAGATACAAGTAACTTTTGGAAAATAATTAACTTTATGCAAAATACACGACGCTACCTGCAAAGTAATGTGATTGCAGAGGACGAGTAGATAAAGCACTTTCAGCGTGTCTATGGGAAAGCAGACCTTTTGGTTGCTTGCTCATTAGCTAAATCGGAATAGGACTTGAATATGTCAGCAGGTGTAACAGAGATGAGGAGAAAAAGAGCATCAAACTCGAGGGCAGCTGGCCCAAATGGCCTTTTCGTATTCCCTGTTAATGTCTGATCCGGCGCGATGATCAAGGGTATTATTTATTTTGTTTTGATCCATCTTGCAAGAGGGAGTGGTGCTGACTTCTTGGTGCATGGCAATTATAGTGCCCATATATAAGAAAGGAGACAGGGCAAATCCGGGGAGCTATCACCCGATCTCCCTTCTTGATGCTGAGATCAAGATTTTCTCAGGCCTAGTCCTGAGGGATATTGAGTGCTGGATACATAAAAGGGACATCTTAGGAAAGTACCAGACTGGGTTTCGCAAGTGGATGGGAACCGGCCTGAATGGTTTGGTGGTTGGTTGTTTTGGAGAGAAATATCTTAGAGCTGGCAATTTACCGTTATTTTGGCAGTTGTGGACTTCTCACAGGCTTTTGACTGTGTGAATCGAAATCTGCTCTGGCTCAAATTGAGAAATTGGCAGATTCCGGGACCCCTGTTGGAAATTCTGATGCATATACACAATCACGATCTGTTGTGAGTGAGGCTGAATGAACAGGGAGTATTGTCGGAAGCCTTCTTTGCTCAGAAGGGACTTCGTCAGGGTTGCGGATTAGCACCCTGTTTAGTCAACCTCTATGTAGCCAACATGATAAACTCATTGATGAAGTCCTCTTTCGCACCCCCAAGGATGCTGTCATTGAGCATACCTCTTCTAGTGTATGCGTATGACGTAATGTTGATGGATAGGAGCCAGCGGGGGCTTCAAATTTTTTGGGATGCTGTTAAAGTATATGCTGTGGGTAATGAGCTGGTGATAAATAAAAATAAAACAAGTATAATTAGATTCACGACAAATACAATATAAAACGGGTACTTATCTGGCACATGGACACGCAGCCAATATATCTATCAGCCTCTATCACTTATTTGGGGTTCAAGCTGGATGCAAAAGACAATAAAGATGTTGTCCTGATGCGTATGCTTGCCATGCCACTCAGGCCAGAGGCCAGATGAGGAAAATTAGATCTAGGTACTGTAGATTCTCTATTTGTCATTTTTTGGTAGTATACTACAGGATGAAGGTGGTGCCAGCTATGCTATGTGGAACAGTGATTACCCACACATTATGCTCTTCACATTATGAGATTATTGAGGCTAGAATCTGGAAAAAGGGGGTTGGGTCTACCGGACATGTGGAACAGTGATTACCCACACATTATGCTCTTCACATTATGAGAGGATTGAGGCTAGAATCTGGAAAAAGGGGGTTGGGTCTACCGGACTGCATACCCATGTACTCCTTACGATTCCAGTTGGGTCTCATAGCACTGAGCACAGTATTAGAATTGAAGATTCTGTCATTACACAGAAACATTCTGCTTCCTCAGAAGGACTCCCTATACAAGGATTTGACAGATACCCTACAGTCTGGGCATCGGGTGGTGAGTAATTTAAGAATTTTAAACGGAATCTTAACAAGGTTGGAAGTATCAGTGGAAGAGCTGCAGGTTTATTCGAATGTGGCAAAAAGGGTCTTATTAAGGGGGGAATGGATAGCTACAATTGCAAGTACAAGGCAATCTAAAATGTACTATACCTTATCTTATTTGGATAGACCACTGGGGAGCATTGGAAAATACCTGGATCGATTTCCAAATGCAAATTGGGCTCCACAATTCCTGAAATACAGGCTGAACCTGCTCCCTAGAGAAGACATTATACAAACAGGATCTCGAAATAGAGAGGAGGGGGTTGATTGTGTCCTATGTGGCGGATTGAGTGTGCTTCAGAATACAGAACACGTGGTTCTGATTTTTTATTTATTTATTTCATTTATTTCTAAGGCCCTGAGGCATGGGAGAGCTGAGACTGACAAACAACAAACAACATATCAAATCAGAAGAGGGATCAGCACAGCAGGAAAAGCTCTATTTCATTCAAAGAGGAATGTTTTCAGTTTGCGTTTAAAGCTAGGAAGATTAGGACACAACCTCAGGTCAGGTGGAAGGGCGTAGCAAAGTCGTGATGTAGCATTTGGGAAGGATCCATTTTTTACCTGTAAGAGTTTTTCCTCAGGGATTTGTAATAGACTTGTGTTGTTGAATCTGAGGTTGCGTTGGCCGGTAGCCATTTGTGCTGTGCTACTAGATAAGACAGACTATTTCCCTGAAGGCATGAATGTGAAATTCATAGGGTATGACCCTTTTTGCTATAGGCAACCAGTGTAGTGATTTTCGTGCTGCTGACACACGTTCAGTTTTCCGCAGACCTACCACAACCCTCACTGCGTTGTTCTGAGCAATTTGTAGGTGGTTGATTTCTCCTTTCCCAACACCTAGTAGGATATTGGCACAATAGTTCAGGTGGCTTCCTATGATAGCCCTAGTCAAAGTGCTACAGATGGACACTTCAAGATACAGCCTGATTAGTGCCAGGAGCTTAATGTGATATGATGAATTTGCCACTAAATAGCTAATGTGAGCCCATCTTGATCAATAGTAACTCCCATAGTCTTCATATTCTTGAGCATGGGCAGAAGGCAGTCTGCAATTTGAAAGGAAGAGTAGGCTTGATGTAGGTTGTGCAGTTTAGAGGCAGTGCCCAAGATTATGATCTCTGTTTTAAATTTGTTTAGGGCTAGGCCAGTATGCAGCATCCAGAGATGAATTTGGTTGTACGTGGCGTTAATGACCTCAGTGTCTTTGATGTGATTGACTGAGAGTGGAAAGAGACACTGAGTATTGTCCGTATAGTTGGCATAAAAGTAACTTCAGCATATAATTGATCAAACAATGAAAGCATAAAGATAATTAAAGAGGGTAGGTGACAGACATGATCATTGTGTTGTGTCTGTGTTCTGCACTGCCAGACTCTTCCAACCTTCAGATCCTTAGTTCTGGAAGATTTGGTTTATAACTATGAAGTGCTAGATGCTATAGCTTTTTTTGTCTGTGCATCCAGTGGCAAGGAAATGAAAGCCACAATAGCAGTTATAAAAATATTGAATAGAGCTGGCTGCCCTGATAAAAACTGAAATTGTAAATGCATTGCTGTAATTGGTATCTAGTTATCTCCTTTGTGGTTGATGTGGTTTACCTCTTTCATCTGATTTGTATTCTTCTGCGAATGTATGATAGTTGATTTTATTTTTCGTTTATGGATTGTTCTGATGAACTATTTTAATATGTATAATGACATTGCTTGGGTGTATGTATCAATGTAGTCATACATCTATATGTATCTTTCTATTTTAAGTTTGGTCTAAGGTTGACTCGGAGCAACCAGAACCACAATAATAATAAAAAAACAATAATAATTTGGGAGTCCAAGCGAAATCTTATATGGTGAGACCCATCTGTGGACTGAAGATCAGTGCTGGGCTACTATAACACCCTTATAAATAAAAAGAGATGTCTCGAGGAAGCTAACACATGAGTTCTCGCCTATTCAAAATTCATCAATCAACTAACAAGTTCAAGCTTTTAAGCGCAACACTGATTAACACTGATTGATTGTCAGCAGAAGATAATCAATTAACTCATTTTAATAAGCACTGTACACAATTACACAATTCCATGCCAAGACAATATTTCATATAGTTACAGAGTAATGTGACCACCACACAATAATACATTCCATACAGTGATTTCCAACCCCTTTAATACACTCATCACACTTTATATGTCAACACACATCAATGTCCTGATCCAACATTAAAACTAACAGCCATACATGTTTTGTTCTACCATATTCCACTCTTGGAACTTCTTCAAGAGAAGCATACAGGATCCGATTTGTTTTTTACCCACAATCTATCAATCCAAATATTACAATTCATTTTCAGCTATATAAAAACATATGCAATACTATAAACACATGAATTAATACAGTGTATATTATTGTCTTTAGTGACAATACCTGTTGACCCTGGCCGTACTGTACTTTGCCTGGCGGGAGACATTCCCGGACAGCACCATAGAGTAGTGGAAAGGGTCAGCAGCCAGACCAAGTTGCTTAGAATCTGGAGGCTCATGGAGTGACCAGAAGTCAGCAGATGATACTGTTTTGAA
This sequence comes from Ambystoma mexicanum, assembly GCF_040938575.1. NCBI lineage: Eukaryota > Metazoa > Chordata > Amphibia > Caudata > Ambystomatidae > Ambystoma > Ambystoma mexicanum. The sequence goes on from NC_090922.1 coordinate 1,135,628,982, forward strand.
GGAGCAACGGTCACAACCTGCATATGATTTTGATGATGTGGCTGATGTTCTTCGGGAATGTCATTCATATGAAAGAGACAGACTTTTGTGTGTCCACACGAGAACCCAGCACATGTGTAGTTGCCCAAGTTCCTTTTGTCATCATTTTTATTTTTATTTTCTATAGTGAGAATCTATCGAGGATGAACAGAGTTTTATAAATTACATTGAGGATCAAATACAAGGTAAGAAGGTGGGATTACAATATGTCACAGAGGATGTTCGGCCATGGGGATGGGATTCAATGTGGAACACAAAGAGACTACCTTGCACTAAGGTATTTACTGAAGAGTAGGTTCTTCTGTTCCTTCCTGAACTGCAAGAGACTAGTTGCGGTCCAGATTGGCAGAGAGATGGTGTCGAGTAAGAACGGGTGCAGAAGGAGAAGGCCTGTTTCATGTTAATGGAAGTGGAAGATGGAGCGAGATGCAAAGATGATGTAATGATCAGAGGGAGAAGGATCAGTGTAGATATTAGAGGTGGAGAGTTGAGAGGAGATGAGAATGGCCTATTGGAATCCCTGTGCTATGCCTGGATGTTTACCAAACTGGTTCAGCATGGCACCTACCAATTTGTGTGCATCAAGGAGGGGCACCAGTGGAATACCACGTGCAAGACCGATTTAAACCATTGTTAATACAGGGTAACACCCTTTGGTCTTTTTAATGCCCCAGCTGTATTCCTGCGCTTTATGGATTCCATCATCATTGATCTTCTTGGAATCTCAGTGTGGGTGTTTCTGGACGATATCCTGAGCTTTCATCTGGTAAGGAAGATGATATTATCCATGTACAGTAGGTGCTACAGCACTTGATGCACCATCATTTGAATGCCAAATTGGAGGAGGGCAAGTTCCACTCACCATGCATTGAATTCCTAGGATGCATCATCAGTCTGGACGGCATAGATATGGATCCTAAAAGGTGCAAGCTCTACAGAACTGGAAGTCTCCCGTGACCTGAAGTCTGATCAACATTTCATGGGGTTTGCTAATTATAACAGACACTTTATAACCAACAGTATTCATCCCAGGAATTAACCCATCTCCTCAGTGCCAAGATACAGTTCTAATAGGATGACTCAGCAGAATCAGCTTTTCAAGATCTGGGAAAAGCCTTGAGTTCCATTAAAGGAAACTGTATGTAGCCACCCTGGCTTTACATGCACTGGTGTTGTCAAACTTCCATGATTCACAACTTGCAGGCCATTGTGAGATCACTGCTACCACTGAATTGATTCAAAGGCATTTCTGGTGGGCGGAAATGACCTGTACCATCAGGGATTACGTACAATCTTGCCCTGTGTGGGCCCAGAATACGATTGAGCGGAGAAGGCCTGTCGAATTGCTACAACCATTGAATAAATGTCCACCGTTATGACGCACAATTGTGACTGAGTTTATTGTGGACTTTCCCTTGTCACACAGGTTCACTTGTGTAATGTTGCTGATCAATTGCTAGTCTACAATGTATGATTTCATAACACTAGCAGGTCTACACACAGCCCAGAAAATGGCTGATGTCATCTTTAGCCAAGTGTTCCGGCTCCAGACAGCGGTACCCAGTAGGCATCACATTTTTGAACCTTATTATGTTGTCACCTTGTAACCTGCAGCGACTTCCGTTTTATCTACCATCTGAGAGAAAGAAACAATCAGTTTTTGGAGCAATACTTGAGATGGTTCACCAACATCCTACAAACTTGAGCTCTTCCCTGATTACTGCCGAAGTGGCATACAATAACATGGTGCATTCGGCCACCAGACACAGCCCGTACTTCTGTTCATATGGATATGATTGATTGATTTGTTATTTATTATGAACCTATACACAAGTGTTTCAAGACGCAACAAGGCAAGGGAGAGGGAACAAGGGTAGGACAAGACAACGATCTTACTAGGCCATGTGCCATTGAGATCGTGCAAATGAGCAACAAGAAGTGCTGGGGAGGGTACAAGGAGAGATGCACCCAGAGCAGCAGGGCCCTGAGTTAAGTGCAAGGAAGGCTGGGATTTAAGGGGCAATCCCAGCCCAGTAATGAAAGGTGAGCCAGGTGGCAGTGCAAGTTGGGACAGGCGGTGCAGGTGGACTAATCGGGGGGGGGGGTTGGTGTCTTCTAAGACTCAGAGGACATAGAGCAGCCAGTCATAAAATGGAGCAGGAGCAGGGGACATTTAGCATGGGAGAGGGGAGCGAGAAAGAAGAGGTGAAAAGGGAGGTCTTGAGGAGTTTCCGGAACTTAAGGAGATCCAGCTCAAGGTGGAGAGAGGCAGGGAGGCCATTCCAGCGCGAGGCACTTGCAGAGGAGAAGATCTACCCCCAGTCTCTGCTTGGAGAAGCGAATCACCAGTTAGAAGTAGATGAGCGAAGAAATCTAAAACAAAGGTACTTAGGAAGAGACAGTTGAAGATTGTGAGGGCCATAGCCCCAGAAAACCTTGTGGACAATGCATAGGGCCTTAAACTGGATTCATGCAGCCAATGAGAGCCAGTGGAGGGATTTCAGGGCCGGAGAGATGCAGTCTGTGAGGAAGTCGACCATCTGCCCGGTGAGGTATTTTGAAGTGTGCTAGAACTGTTGTAATAATAATAAACTAGGTATTTTTAGACAACCTTGACTGGAAGGTCCCTTTGGTAATTCTGGAATAATTGTATTTTCGCTGTTTTGCAGCTAAACAATCATCCACGACTATCCACAATAACAAAATTGGACAAACTTGTGTTTCCAATCTGTTTGGATCCCTTCTAGTGTACTAGAGGTGTGGGCTGATAGGTTGTTTAGAATCCAATATTCATCCCAGGACCACTGGTGCCCCGGAAGTTGATTCATCAGACGATTCTTGGACTTAATGCCAAGGATAAGTCTTGTGGTCCTGTTCTGGAAGAGGGTGAAGAGTAGAGATAGGCAGATTGAGAAAGAGGCTGTTGCAGTAGTCCAGCCTAGAGAGAACCATGGCTCTGGAGACAGTGAGCTTCTGGGGGAAGTTGAGAAAAGGGAGAATACCTTTGAGGAGGAACAGCTGGAAATGGGACTTCTTAGCAAGGTCTGTGATGTGTGGCGAGAAGGAGAGAGTGGAGTCGAAGATGACTCCAAGGTGTTTTGCCTCACAAAAGGGTGAGGACAGAGGGCCCAAGCAGGGCTGCCCGAGTGAGAGAGGAAAAGCAAGAACAGGGGTCCCAATGAGAAGGATCTCAGTCTTACTGGTATTAAGGCAGAGATTGTTAGATGCGTACCATGCCTGAATAGTGGATAGACAGTAAGGGATGAGCAAGGAGGAGGAGGAGGAGGCCCAGGGTAGCCTGAAAGAGAGCTGCATGTCTTCTACATAACACTGAACGTTAGAGGAAAAGGTAGAGATCAGGAGGGCCAAAGGGGCCAGATAGACATTTAAGAGCCAAGGGGAGAAGATAGAGCCCTGGGAACACAATATGTGGAGAGAGGTGGTGAAGAGAAATGACCCAAGCTGAACTGGGTAAGGACTGCCCAGGAGGAAGGAGGTCAGCCACGCCAGAACCTGATCAGTGATGACAAGGGTCTTGCGGAGAGAAGTTATCAGGATGTTGTGGTCGACTGTGTGAAATACAGAGGAAAGGTTGAGGAGAATGAGGAGTGAGGGAGAGTCAAGATTAGAAAGCAGATCTTTATGGGTATTCAGGAGTGCAGTGTCCATGCCTCTGGCTGCTCTGAAGCCAGACAATAACTCACTTTGTGCTCAGAAAATCCACAATGGCAAATATATACAGTTCTAAAGTGGTACCACAATTATTATCAGATCTCATTAAAGTGCATATACTCTACTCTGGTCAAATGTCACACAGATCAAGGAATAAAAGTAATCAACAATAGATATAGGAGGAAAGCAGTTGGTTAGAACAATGGGCAAAAAATTGACCTCTACCAACTAGGCACAATTCTGTGTGGAGATCCCCCCACCCTGGCAACCTGTAAATTAAAGATATATCACAAGCCAAGTCCATATATTGTTCTATAAGTCTTGTTTCCTTCTATAAGGTTTCTAGCCCCCCAATGTACCTGGTAGAGCAGAGTTTTCGATGAGGCGTCGATGGATCCTTCTTGAGTGACTCCCTTTATAGCAGGAGACACGGATCGTCAAGAGGCGTCGAAGAAGGTGAACTTGGCGTCAACGGAGTCGATGAAAAGTTTGATAGTGTCGAGACCACGGCGTCGATCCAGGCAGTGCTCGTCGGCGACGTCCTGCGAGGATGAGGTTGCGAGGCACCTCAGTGTTTGATAGTTTAGGACCTCAAAGAGTTTTTGAAGAACTGTGGTGCAACAAGGGCATCGAGTCGTTGAAGTCTTTGTGGTCTTCGGGTGGTGGGAAACCCACTTGCGGATGCTCCTCGGCGTGTCGACAGCCTGGCCTTCTCCACTGGGATAAGGCGGGCGGTGGTGCGGACGAGCGCGTCCGTGAATCAAAAGTCTTAGGCAAAGGAGCGTGCGGCTCCGGACTTCAGGAGCACTGCATCAAGCGGTCCCCTCTTCTGGGCAACCCGGCTTCGATGGGCCTCCAGTGGTTACGGCTATACTCGGAACCCTGGTCGACGGCAATGGACTTCGACGGTGTGGGATGTTCTGACCCACTAGTCTCTGCCCTGCAACATCACTGGGTGCTGCTTTCATCTGAAGCAACAGGATGGCCGCCAAAAAGCTCTATGCTCTAAAAATCTCTGAGAAATGCTGAGGGAAACCTGAAAAATAGGCCGCCAATCCATTTTGCCTGTGTCAGTGGTGGAACCGGAGACCACACTACCAAAACCTGTCATTGGGCTGCCCACAGAGTGAAATGGAAATACCTAAAAATGCAGGGCTGCATTGCCAGAAAATCCCAGAAGTGCTTTAAAATCTGTTTTTCCTTTGCTGTTGAAAGTGCAAAATCATGGTTCCCAAACATCAGAAAATATCCAATATCCTTGTTGGGTGTTAACCATCACCTTATTTAAGGAATCCCCATAAGCACAATGTCAGGAGAAGCACATTTCATCACAAGAAAATCCACATTCAAAATGGCGCTTGCCTGGAAAAATCTGTCAGATATGGGCGCAGTACCGTCTCTCGCCTGTGTCAGAGCTGTCATTTACTTATACTATTTGTTTAAAACTTGTGTTTTAAAGTCAAATTGTGGAAAAGAAGAGACTTGCCATCAAAAAAAAAATAGGTTGCTACAATTCAAACTCTATGTTTGAAAAAGACTGGAAATCTGAGATCTGTGGGTATATTTGTTGAAAATATAAGTTTATTTAGAAAATTCAATTTTAAACAAGTGGTTTTAAAAGTGAACTAATGTTAGCCACAGTACTTCAAAGGCACATTCCACAGTTTGCCCCAAACAAAGGCATCTTCCCCCTGCTCTCTGCTCAGGAATGGTCATTGAGTTGTTAATGGAGGTGGGAGGAGATTTTGGCCTGTTGCTCTGAGTAGAGACAAAATACTCCCTTGATTGAAAAGCTATGCAGATTCAACTGATGACAGATTCAACTGTCAACAGAAAACAACTGCCAGCAGGAAGGGAGCCTGGGAGTGCTCTGGACCCAGCAAACCATGGAGGGGGGGGCAACAGATTTGTGTATCATAGATTACAAGAAAATATCTTATGAAAAAGACTCATAGAAAACTGTAAAAATGTGTACACATCTGTAAATTAGAGGTTCTTAATATCAAAATGCTGCTCACCGTTTGAAACTACTCTGAGCTCTGTGCGATGTTCAGAGATAGCGCTACTGAAATTTGGATGTTGTAGCAATTGTGAAAATGCTACAAATATGAAACTTCACATGATTATGCCCAGATGTCATGCACATGTATGGAGAAAAATGTGGACAGATCTGACACTGGGTACCCCAAAAAAAGCGCGAAAAACTGTCAATTTACGTGCTCTACTAAATCTGTGATGTGAATATGTATTGTTAGCAAGTTGGTGACATTGTAAATATGATTTATGTGAAAAATAGATTTACTGTACTGAAACAAAGGGGAGGTACTCCCTGGATTGTAAAATGCAGCATCACTATGACACTAGATTTCCTTCTCAAATCAGGAGAGGAGCAATACTCTGACCAATCGGATTCCCAGAGGGTGGGCTTAGTATAATTCAGCCTAGCCACCCCTTTGAGAAATACATAAATAGAGACTGCTTAGGACCTAGGGACACACACAGATTCACCCATCAACTGACTTACTGGTGAAGCACTCTGCAGGAGGAACCAGATCCAAGACTCCAGAACTCTGAAAGCAGAAGGCCCAATTCCAAAGCTGAACCCTTCTCAGCTTGGTCTTTAAAATCTTGAAACCTGATTTTAACCCCAGACTACCAAGGGGCACACAAAAAATTTAACAGCCTGGCTGTGCTGTTTCTGCTTTTTGCCACAAACTCTTGCTGGAACCCAGAGATCCAAACCAGAAGAGCAGAGCTGTAACCAGATAGCTGTAACCCAGAACCAACCCATCATATCCAGTCCAGAGGGCCGTGCAGAAACCAGAGTGCCATGCTGAGTGCAGAACCGGGTGCATGAATCTTGTCCGGTGGGCTAGCAGAATTCCAGTCCAAAACCTTTCACCAGATCTTTGATGGGCCTAGTCCAAAACCGTAGTTGTGAGTATCTATAGCATAGAATTGTCCATAGCCAATCTTTTATCTTTAAGTATTCCTATCTAAGCCATTCTATCATATCCAGAACTGCATTGTAGAATCTCTTTCTTGTTTCTGAATCTTTCCCTCATCCATATAGTCCTTTGTTAATTGTAGTGATAAATTAATCTTTGCACTAATATAGTTGCTGAGGAAAGACAAGTGTCTTGGCGGGCAAAAGTTAGAGCAGAGGCGCCGATGTTCTGGTGGCTGTCCGTTGGGAATCTTGCATCTTCATAGACTCCTTAGTTTAAAGACAATCTGTTTGTTATTTCAAATGTGCATCTTTCATTTGAAAATCTTGACTCTTTTTGAGAAAACCTGTACTAAATCCTTCATTACTTCTGAACCGTACATGCTTTTCCGGCGCGCTGAAAGGTTTGCCGTGAATTTGCATTTGGCTCAATTTCATCACGTGTAAAACAGCTATTCTTTGCATCCAACCTCAGAATTCAGTTTTCAATCTGGTAGTTATTCTATTATCATTGCTAGTGTTCACCTGAAACCATCCAAAGCGGCTCCCACTAGATTTGAATCCAATTTAGAGAATTACATTCATTTTTCAGTGTTTTTCCCATTCATTCAAAACCACATTCAAAAGCATTTGATCTGTTTTGAAATCATTCCTGTTTCTCTCTTCTTGCTAGGGGGGAATTGGGATTGAAACTGTATTGGTTGAGATTGTATAATCCTGAAACCCGTTATCTCTCCTTCCATCTCTATATTGCATATTAGGGGGGATTGAGTAGTGTCAGGGGGAAAGAGTGACATTGCAATTGATTGAAGCCATATCAAGTATTATTTCTGCTGCATTAAATCCCATCCTTGCATTTGACTGAACCCACACAAAGTTTTATTCTGTGCTACATGATTTTTCTTATCCATACTCATTCTGATTAAAGAGATTGTTGATTGTTGTGATATCACACAATGCTGATCATTATATAAATAGTAATAGTGTGATATCTAGATATTGTTCAAATTCATGAAAGTGTGACATATATCTTGTTCAAATCCATAAAATAAATCTTTTAACTTTGCAAAACAACCTGCTTCTTGGTTCAGTGAGACTGGTGGGGATTCAAAGATAGGGGCGTGATATAAGGGTACATCATTCAGAAATAAAAGAACTTATAGACAAAAATATATAATTAAGGGTTCCAACTGTGAATCACACGCTAGGCATTGACTTAGGTGGAGTGCCGGGTTGAAATCACTTACAACTGTGACAATGTTCGGGTGCTTTTTACTTCATTCTCCTCGGCTGTACCCGTCTCCGGTCTGCAGCCTTTCAAGGGTCTGACTTCCAGGGAGCTTCGGCGAAGGTTAGCGGTGCTCGATGGTCCCTCAGAGCACGGGAAGAGGGCGCCTAACCAGGTCCTCTCAACAGATCAGTCCTTGATGAACTTGACAGCTTTCGGATCAGGTCGAGACAAATGCAGCAGCAGTTCTTCTTCTTCCAGCTGGGCATCAAGGATAAGCAGTACCAGTTACTCTTCAAGTGTCAACTGAGCTTCTGAACAATTTCCAGTGGTGAGAGGTCCCCAGATATACTATTCTGTCTCTCACCCACACTCCTGGGTCACACTCAGCAGCCAATCATACAGAAGGGCATTCATGCAGTCTGTCAGCCAAGCAGACATACAGTTAATTCAGGCCATACTCTTCCCTCTCAGACACTCACAACAAGGAATGTGTATTGGGATTAAATGATTTGGAAACACCACTATAAAATGAGTATTTATTTACATTTCTTAAAGTAGAATACTTAAATCGAGATTTAAGTATTCTACTTTAAGAAATGTAAATGATTTGGAAACACCACTATAAAATAAGTAATTATATGTTTTTCTGTAAACTTCCCTTAGATGTGATTGAGTGAAAAATTGAATATGCCCCTGAAGCAGAGATGTTTTTCTCGAAAAGGCGTTGGGCCCTTTGCAAAATAAAACTACATTTGAAGAAAAATTATTTTCTCAAGAAAAATTATTTTCTATAAATTATGTCTTGATGTTTACCATTTATGATCATAAATTGTTTGTTTGAACAAAAGGAACACATACCTAGAGGATGTACAAAAGTTAACCTTAACTGTTTGGCTCATTCATTGAGCTTGTGAAAGTGTGCAGGGGACGGGAGTTCCTCTATTTAGGAACTTATTTCGTTTTGCATACACCAGAAACCAGACACCCACAACAAGAAGTGCATATTGGTCACACACTCCATTCACCCAGGTCCCACCCACAGGGTGTATCCACAACATACAGTCACTGGGAAGGCTCCAGCCAGTCTGGCGGACTTCACAACAACACCATATATGGAACTTCCACCCAACAGCCAATCAGGGGTAAGGGACAGAGTCAGGGCTTCCCAGGACTTTGGGAAAACAAGGTAACATGCAATAGAAAGCAAGAGGCCACAGGGGCCATCTTGCTTCCTATCAGGAATCAACTGATTCCAATGGCAGGGCCTGGATATGACAAAATGGAGGATACTCAGAACACCCGTCAAATTCAGCATGGAGCTGCCACCAGCCCATACCCTGCTCTGTGGGCCACACACAGGTGCCCAAAAACATACACTAGGGGCACAGGGGCGCACCTCCACCCATGGGTGCCATATGGGTATCCCATGGGTCTGCACACCAAAACAAAAACAGGAAGAGCTGAACTGCCAGGAGTCCCATATGGACTCCTGGGCAGAAAATAATACAGACCACAAATGAAAACGGACATGGACAGGGAGGCTCTGTCCCTCCAATGCATTTCCAGCATCACATAGAGTTCTTGTGATAGTTTGCCAGAATGGAGGGGTCGGCAGAAGGCTTTTTTTAGTAGGGAGTGCTTGAGAAGAGAATGGGAAATATTCAGTGGTAAAGGAGTGCTTACAGAAATCAGCCAAGGCTGGAACGATAGAACCAATGTTGTCCTCAAAAGTTCTGGAGGAGCAGGGTGGTACCTGATTGGATGAGACTTTCATAGACTGGGTTTTTCTAAAAAAACATCTTCAGGTGTTACAGGAGAGAGGCAGGAGAGAAGGAGAAGAGTGGGGGCAGCCTAGGAGGGCCTACGAGAGGTGGAGGGAGAGAGAAGAGAAGAAGAGGAGAGTGTGGATAGGATGTCCTGGGTTTTAGTGGTGAAATGAGAAGCCAGAGCTGTGCAGAGGGCCTGGGTAGGTGTAGAAGATGTAGATAGAGTGGTAGTAGTTAGTAGTGGGATTGGCCAGATCCTTGCAGATTTCGAAAAGTTTGGGACTGTTGTTAGAGGCCACAGAGATGCAGGCTTGAATATGGACCCTCTTCTAGAGAAGATGGAGAGTCTGTATTGCCTTCGGAGAAGGCGACAGTCCTGTTTGTTGGAGGGTGCTCCTGAAGCTTCCCAGTTCTGTTTAGCTACTCATCACTTGTGTATTAGAGATGGAGAGGTGAAGGTTGGAGAGAGCTTCGGAAAGTCACAGGAGTAGGCGGGGAGAGAAAGCAGAGGCAAAAGCGGTCACTGACATTCACTTCATACGTTGAAGGAGACAAGTAGTGTGAGTATTAGAGAGGGGGATGTTGTAACGCTCACCTGGTATCCACAGGGACGCCACCCAGCCAGGTTCTGCCTGAAAATACAGGAGGACTGTGTTCAAGACTGACCGACTGGGGTAAGTATCCTCCCTCCACCCATGTATGATTTCAGTCCCTCTGGTGCCCTCTCCTCACCTTGTGGTAGAATTAGGCATGCTCTCCGTCATGCCTTCTTTGCAGGGGCGCGTTGTCTTTCATGGGCGAGTGCGGTCCAGTTACTTCACCGACGCCGGCCCGTTTGATATTGTTCAGGTAGGTCTTATTGCTGTTCTTTAGTTTTGTTGCTATCCTGCATGCCTTTCTTTGTTTAAAATGTCTTTTTTTTCTCCCTTGGGTATGCGGAGCTTTAGCACGGTGAACTGGCTTGGTTGAGCCCCGCTGGTAAAGGATGGCGCATTAAGAGCGCTATGATGCGGTAAGTAAGCGCTATGCGCAGCGCTGCAAAGTCTTGACTTTGCTAACCTCTGTTTTCCTTTCTTGTAGGTCGTGGTGTTCTTCAGTGCGAGTGGAATGTCCGGAGTGGTGCCAGCTGAGAGGCGACCAGCCAGGTACGCCTTTTGAGCAGTTCGTAATTTGTAAATGTCTCTACTGCTTTCTTTAATGTTGCCTCTATCTTCCTCTTTCAGGGCATTCTGTCCGGGAGGCGTGCAGATTCGAGGAAGCTGTTCTCAGTAGCTGCGAGTGTTTAAAGATGAAGACTGCAGGTAAGATGCTGCTGCTAATGGTGTTCCTTTTGTCTCCTTGTAGGTTCTGCTTCGCCGAGGTTCGAGGGAATTGCTGGACACGGTGAGCGTCACGTTGCAAGCTGCAAAGTAACACGAAGCGTGTTGTCTTGTTCGGGTGTGGTTTAAATAGCCCCAACAAAATAGTCCAGGTAAAGTAGTCCCTAGGCTACCACACCCAAAACACTAGACCGCATAGCTTGGTTCTTAGGAATCAAGCTATGTGGATGCCTCCATGTTGGCTGACAATACAATAAAGTAGTTCCCAAGCACATTGTTTTTCATGGTGTATGAGCCTGGCCCCATAAGGGCTTTTGAAAAGGATGCCAGGCTCTAGAGGCCCGAGTCCTGACTCCACCTGGCCAATGGGTTTGCCAGAGGGGCTTTTGGGCGAGGGTTGTGACAGCACTCCCCGCTAAGGTCCTTCCCATGGTGCTCCTTCTGTCTGGCCCAGTTTGGTTGGGAAGTTCCGATGGAATTTCCTGATTAGACGTGGTGCATGGATATTCTCACTGGGCTCCCAGGATCTATCTTGTGGTCCAAATCCTTTCCAATCGATGAGATTATATAGCTTGGTCCTAGAGTATTTAGAGTCCAAGATAGCTTTGACTTCGATTTCTGGTTCTCCGTCAACAAGTATGGGCTTAGGTGGTATCCCAATCCGTGTGCCGGGTTGCATTGGTTTCAGGAGGGACACATGGAATACTGGGTGGAAGTGTAGATTAGGTGGCAAATACAGTTTCACGGCTACTGGGTTGATAATTGCCTTAATGGTATAGGGTCCTAAGAATCTGGGATGAAAGGTTCGGGTTCCCTTGATGGGTACAAGTTTAGCGGCTAACCAAACTTTGTCTCCTACTTGATAATCAGGGGCCTTTTTCCGATGTTGGTCGGCGAATCTCTTTTGTTTTTCTTTGGCATGAATAAGGTGTTCCTTTGCCCTTTTGAAAGCCTGAGTAATGGTTGTGTGTAGAGTCTTTACCGCTGACATTTCCAAGCTGGCTGGAAGGTCTAGTTCAGAGGTACGTGGATGTCTGCCATAAAGGGTATAGAAGGGCGTTTGTCCCATGCTTGAATGCAAAGAATTGTTATATGCATATTCGGCTATCCATAGTAGGTCTTTCCAATTCCTTTGTTCGTGGTGCAGCATGCACCGCAAATATTGCTCGAGTGTCTGATTGGTTCTCTCGGTTTGGCCGTCTGTTTGGGGATGGTGACTGGTAGATAGCCGAACGTCGATCTGCGCCATTGCACAACATTTTTTCCAGAAGTTTGAAACAAACTGGCTGCCTCGATCAGAGACCAGAAGCGAAGGGAAGCCATGTAGCTTACCCACGCCCTCCAGGAACACTTTTGCTAAAGTGACTGCGTCTGGGAGGCCTTTGAGAGGAATAAAATGGGCCATTTTCGAGAATAAGTCCACAACTACAAGGATGGTGTTGAACCCTTGGCTTGGAGGTAGATCAGTGATGAAGTCAAGGGAAAGAGTGTGCCATGGAAATGGAGGAATGTCCAATGGTTGTAGGAGACCAGATGTTTTTTGTTTCTGTGATTTATTTTGTGCGCAGACACCGCAGGACTGAATATACTGAATGATGTCCTTACGCCAGGTAGGCCACCAAAAGTTCTCTTTCACCTTCGCTAGGGGTTTGGCGATCCCAGGATGCCCTTCGATCAGTGAATCGTGATAGTTTGAAATAATATGCTGTTGTAATTCCTTCTTGGGTACATGTAGGCAATCCCTAAAAAAGGGTAGATGGTACTTGATGGTATATTGTTCTCCTTGAATTTGCCATGCGAGGTAGGCATCAGGATTCATTGTCCGTTAGATTTCTTTTCGTAGTTCTGCTTGTGCTAAGGCTGTCATGATACCCAGGAGTTTGTCTTCAGGTATAATAGGTACTGGGTCTGGAGTTGTATATACTATTTCATCTATGCCCATGTGAGATAAGGCATCCGTCTTTCCGTTTCTGACTCCTGGTCGAAATGTGATTGCATAATCATATTCGGCGAAGAAAAGGGTCCACCGTAATTGGCGTGAGGTCTGGGCCTTGGCTGTTTTGAGATATTGCAGGTTTCAGTGGTCTGTGATGACTGTAATGGTGTGTCTGGCCCCAAGAAGGTAGTGCCTCCAGGCTTTAAAGGCGGATTTGATAGCCAGGAGTTCCTTGTCCGTGAAGGCATAATTAATCTCTGGAGGTGAGAACCTTTTCGACCAGAAGGCCACATGATGTAGCTGGCCGGTTTCCGGGTCTCTCTGTGAAAGCACAGCCCCCATTGCGAGACTGGACGCATCAGTTTCAACGACATAAAGGAGGTCAGGACGAGGATGTCGCAGGATTGGAGCAGAGGTAAACCTTTGTTTAAGTTCCTGAAAGGCTTCTTCTGCTTCTTCGGTTGAAGCAAACTTTTTATAGTTTTTTCGTAATAGTACTGTGATTGGGTGCACAACCTGAGAGAAGTCTGGGATGAACCGGCGGTAGAAGTTTGCAAAGCCCAGCATGCTTTGTACCCCTTTCAGAGACGTCGGTGAAGGCCATTTCAGAATGGCATCTACCTTGTGCACATCCATTCTGATGCCTCCTGGAGTAAGGCTGAAACCAAGAAATTCTTCTTCGGTGACGTGAAAAAAGCATTATTCAAGCTTTGCAAACAAGCGATGTTGACGGAGCTTGGTGAGGACTGAACGAACATGCCTGGCATGATCTTGTTCCGAGGCTGAGTACACTAAGATGTCGTTTATGTACACTAAGGCACACACATCAATTAACTCCCTTAAGACGTCATTCATGAAATACTGGAATGCCACAGGAGCATTGCATAACCCGAAGGGCATGACTTGATATTCAAACAAGCCATACGTAGTACGGAAGGCGGTTTTCCATTCATCTCCTTTTCTGACTCGGACCAGGTGGTACACTCCTCAAAGATCCAATTTGGTATAAATCTAGGCATCTTTAACTTGGTCTAGCATCTCAGGGATAAGTGGCAAGGGGTAGCGGTTCTTCACAGTGATCTGGTTCAATGCACAGTAGTCAATACAGGTTCTCAAGTCTCCTTCCTTTTTCGGTACGAAGAACAAAGGACTGGCTGCGGGGGACTTCGAAGGACGGATAAATCCGTTTGCAAGGTACTGGTCTAAATAGGATTTCAAATGAAGGTTTTCTGGTTCTGTGAGAGCGTAGATACTGCCGCAAGGGTTTTGTGCACCAGGAACAAGGTCGATCTGACAGTCATAGGACCTGTGCTGCGGCAATGTATTGGCTTGGTCCTTTCGGAAAACATCTGGAAATCATGGTATTCACTTGGCAAGGTATTAGTTGCTCCCAGGGTTGATACTGTCGCTCCGGGAGTCATGGGGATACAGACGTCGGGTTTCTCCTCTTGGTAATAGCAGGCAGGGGAGCAGTCACCGGGGAAGGTTAATTTTCATGCCCGCCAGTCTATCAAAGGGTTGGAAGCAACCAACCATGGCATCCCTAGTATTAGCCTGAACTGAGGTGCCTTGATGAGATCGAATGAAATAGACTCCCGATGTCTGTCCTGGCACAGCAAGGTTACCCTGGCTGTGCACTGGGTTACTGGTCCGGAAGCGATTTCTGTCCCATACACAGTGGTTACCTTGTCCATAGTTGGCTTAGAACACAAAGGAAGCCCCATCTCTGCTGCCAGTTCTTGATCAATATAATTTCCACTGCGCCGCTATCGATGTATGCTTCAACGGCATGCATTCTTGACGACTGTTGGTGGTTAATTAAGATCACTGGTATTGCAAAGTGCGAGGCAGCAACTCTTTCTTCTCACTCGACAAACTGACCTCTACGTTTGTCGAGCTTGGTAGGTTTCTGATTCCTTAGCTTCATCCTTCTCTGTGGCCCGACTGTTCTCCTTGGGGGTTTTACTGGACAGTCCTTCAGGAAATGTCCAGGTTTCCCAATATACAAACAGAGCTGTTGTTGTCTTCTTTTGTCCCGCTCTTGTTTTGTTAATGGAGGCCGTATCCCTCCAGTCTGCATGGGTTCTACAGCATTTTCAGGTACACGGGGTGTGTTTTCCGTTGGTTGAACATACACGGTCCAAGGGTCTGCCTTAGACCGGTCTGCCTTTCGGGCCTGCAACCGGTGGTCTAGCTGCACGACCAGATTTATGAATTCTGCACAGTCTCTGAGTGGATCAACCACCTGGGCTAAGACGTCCTATAATTCGCCTCCTAAGCCTCGATGGAATAACGTGGTTCTTTTGTTTTCTGGCCACCTAGCCTCGGCAACCAGTCTGTTGAAGGTCGCAGCATACGTTAACAAGTCCTGATTCCCCTGTCGGAGGGACAAGGGTTCATTGTCTACTGCTTGTTCCTGGGTATGGCGAGCAAACAGTTTTTCCATTTCTCTCTGGAATCCCCCAAAGTCATGTAATAGAGGATCGTCATCGGTTACCAACGGCACCGACCAATCTGCTGCACTACCACTCAGGTATGATAAGACAAACGCTACCCGAGCTTGGTCGTTTGGAAATGCTCCAGGCCTACAAAGAAATTGATGGTGGCATTGATTGATGAATGTCGCATACTTCTGTGGGTCACCTGAGAACCTTTCTGGTGGTGCTAGGGGCACTGTTCCAGGTAATGTGATCTGTACCGAAGTGGGTGGTATTGCGGGGTTTTGCATCATTTGATTGCTTCCAGGTAGAGGCGTCTGTCCTGCCTGTGATTGCAAGTATTGCCTGCTAACCTCTTCAGTGCGTTCTTTGGTCACTATTAGGTCTCTCCAGAGGGCATTAATCTCTTGTCGGGCAGAATGAACCATAGCACAAAGCTCTCCTAGTAATTGGGCCAATTGGTCCATTTCTGATGTCTCCATGGTGCCCAGGTGGATTTGTTATGGTAGGCTTCGCGTTCTGTTATGCTCACCTGGTATCCACAGGGACGCCACCCAGTCGGGTTACTCGCTGGTATGCTTCTCAGCTTTGCCCTGATGTGGTCTGCGGGGAAGGTTCTGCCTGAAAATACAGGAGGACTGTGTTGAAGACTGACCGACTGGGGTAAGTATCCTCCCTCCACCCCCGTACGATTTCAGTCCCTCTGGCGCTCTCTCCTCACCTTGTGCTAGAATTAGGCATGCTCTCCGTCCTGCCTTCTTTGCAACGGCGCGTTGTCTTTCATGGGCGAGTGCGGTCCAGTTACTTCACTGACGCCGGCCGTTTGTTATCGTTCAGGTAGGTCTGATTGTTGTTCTTTAGTTTTGTTGCTATCCTGCATGCCTTTCTTTGTTTAAAATGTCTCTTTTTTCCCCCTTAGGAATGCAGAGCTTCAGCGTGGCGAACTGGCTTAGTTGAGCCCCGCTGGTAAAAACTTTCTTTTGATTTACATAGTGACACTGAATATATGAGATAGCCAAATTCTTCCCATCTTTATAATCTATTTAATTATAGATACATATGGGATTCTTCGTATCTTGACCACAAGCATTTTTGCTTCGAATTGAAAATTGCACCAGCCTTTTACCACTGATATGAAATAAGGGATGCTATCCCCTTAACATCTTGCACATAAGGATAACGAAGAAGAAGTGCAAGTGAATCTCATTTACTCAAAAAATTGTACATTATAATGTTTATAAAAACGGACTCCATATGCTGTATAAATTATTGCTTTGCATTTCATAGGCAAGAAGAAATGAATTAGTGTGCATATTGGCATCATCAGTGATGAGAAAGAAAGACAAATAGACTTTTTACCCCCCAAAATTGGATAAGGGACTACGGATTACTCAGGTTAGCACTCATTATATTTCCATTGTGAATTGAAAGGGTACTTGATAAAAAATACACAACAATGGTGCAAAGAGATGAGCACAACCATGATGTTCAGATTGAGAAAGAATTACAAACTTTTTAATTTAAGCACCTTAACCAAGAAAATGAGAATAGTACACTACAGGAAATAATAAGTACTTACATCAGATATGGAAATGAAATATTATGAGAAACATTGGTGTGAACAACAATGGTCATTAAATTCACAATGTGTGTGCAGACACTGGAGTTTTACTCAAAATGATTAAATGAATAAGTTAACACAATGTGATCAACAAAGGTTAT
Organism: Ambystoma mexicanum; assembly: GCF_040938575.1. Classification (NCBI taxonomy): domain Eukaryota; kingdom Metazoa; phylum Chordata; class Amphibia; order Caudata; family Ambystomatidae; genus Ambystoma; species Ambystoma mexicanum. The sequence goes on from NC_090922.1 coordinate 1,135,646,052, forward strand.
ATGATTTACATTAAGAATGTATTAATTCTGATTATGATTACTGTTTTGAGAATATATTTTTTCAGAAAAAATAACCCCTGAAGAAGAGATATTTTTCTCGAAATGCGCTGGGTATATTAAAAAGTGAAATTGAACAAAATCATCAAATTGGAAATTGGTATTATTTCACATTGAAAGATATTGAAAAATGTAATTTCAATTATTATGAAGGTTTAATAAGGACTAAACAAATAACAAGTTGTAAGATAATTACAAAGAACGCATAAACAGAACCAAAACCCATTTTTTTGGGACAACAATAGTGTGCAGGGACACCAGTTCCCCAACTAGAAAACCCTTTCTCTTCTGTCCATTGTAATCATCCCATATGCCAGGGATGTAGTTTCTCCTCTGCACCTTAAAATATCACCAAATTACAACTAACATCGAACTGGAACGATATCTTAAAACAATATAAACATAAAAAACAACAAGAGTACGGGGTATTCTCTGGAATCTAAGGGTTAGCTCAAACCAGAGAGGAAAAAGGCCTGGAGACTAACAGTAGTGATCACAGCACAAGAAGGGACCTAGAGAAGAGGAGAAAAGGGCCAGTGGACACGGAACGTTGTGTGCAAGCACAACCCAGGGACATTCGCCTAGAGGGGAGATGCAGAGAATGCAGGAGAAATGCAAGAACCGTAATAGAGACCAATATATTCACCTTGACGGGAACAATGCAGAACTTACATGGGAAAGCGGAGAAACTGTGATGGAGGCCAAAACAATCACCTAGACTGGAAGAAATGCTGAAGATGCAAAAGAAATGTAGAGAAACAGTTGCAAAGGCACATAAGAAAACAAAGTACAGCTACCCGGGAAAGGGTCAGCCTAATGGATGAATAGAGACAGTGCAGGATGAGATTTGCATTGGAATGGAAGTAAGCACGAGGTAGGTCATTTTAGTACGATGCAATAAAAGCTGCGCCCCTCGCCCCCACCTGTCTTACCTTGCGGTTGCTGCTGGTCGCTGGCCGCACTTTATGCTCACACTCTGCATTCCGACCCCTTCATCACCAAACACCTGCGTCGCACAACACTGCAGCCTTGACCTGCAAGGGCTTTGTTGCAGAGGGTCTGAGCCTCGGTTCGCAAAGGTTTGTATGTGTGTAGATAGCGCAACATGCTACATACTCGTGGGCAGCGTCTCCTGCAGTCCTGCATCGCAAAACACAACTGCCTTGTTCTAAATGACAGCCCAAGGCACTTGTTCGACTCTGTGCCACCCTGGCTGCTGATGTCCTCCTGACCAATCTGCAGGATGTCCATTGCCAAACAGCAGAGCAATTGCGCATCTCATAAGATCAGATGAAAATGAAAGCATATAAGAAGCCTTCCCTAGAACCAGAATGTTGAGTTGGAGAACAGGTGTGCCAGTCCACTCAGCATCTGCCTACTAAGAACCTCCATCATAAACTGTGTCTCCAGTATGTTGGTCTGTTCTGCATCATTGCATGTGTTTCCCCAGTGGCTTTCCACCTCTAATGCCTTCTACCTGGCAAATGCACCCTGTTTTTCACATTTCACTACTGAAGCTTTACTGTCCAGTTTGCTTTGGCCATGCTTTCCTCTCCCTTGTCCTTGTCCAGTTCTAGTTCAGATCGCCCCCTAATATAGTCAATCTGTGATTCACGCCTCCAAAGAGGTCACCTGTTCTTCGTAGTTGACCGCAAGGAAAATGCAACCTGTGATCTCAGTTGAAAAACGGCCTCCTATGTTCAAGCTCCTCGCTTGGTTTTTTGCTCCTTTCTTCATATTTCCTAGAAGCCTGGTGCTCTGGCTAGTCTTGTGGGTGGACATAGTGTTAAAGCGCTAGCCCGGTGTACCTACCGGTGGAACTGTTGCCCTGAATGGCCCGGGTATCCTCCATGGTTAGACACACAAAGCTCCCGCTCTTTGTTGACTCTTGCCGAAGTCTCAAAATGGCCGCCGCCATGTTGTGAGTCATGAACAGATGCAGAGAGCCACCAGCCTAGCTACCCAAGTGAGTGGTGCACGTCTCATGGTCGGTTAGCGCAGGCCACCATGACTGACGCAGAGCCTCACTTTTGCGCCAGCATCGGTAAAAGCACCGGGAAAATCATGTCACAATTTCTTTCTGCTTTTCAAGAGGAGATGCCGCCAGCTTTCTGAGCTATTCTTTGTGTGTCTGCTGTAATCTGGTTTTCTTCAGTGCTTGACCCTTGCCTTCCACCTGCAATTTCTCTTTGTCCTTCTTACCTAATATGAGGGTCCTTCCTTCCAGTTTACTTGCACTCCTGTTTCTCTGTAGTTCTTGAGTTGCTTATTTACCTCCAGTTTTCCGTACTCTTCCTGCATAGTGTCCACACTGTCCCAACACCACCTTCTCTGCCGTGTGCAGTATTCCCTTACGTGGTGCTAGGAGGCTCGCTGACTCACACCGGTAGGTTTCATTTTCTTGCCGGGCGGTAGGTGATTGTTCCATGCTGCCAACCATCAGACCAGCCAGGAGACCAGCCGGAAGGCTCCTTCATTGTGTCTCCACCAGAGCTCTTTCAGACCAAGAAATCAGTTACCAAAGCACAACGTGAGATACAGCTTGACACAAACCCCCACGTCTATAAATTAGCATTCAGTTTTCCTGCAATGCTGAAGGACAGTCATTACGTCTTGTATGTACTGGTTTTCCATCTCTGGGTATATGATGGTGCCATTACTGTTTATGTTTAAAAAAATATCAATGTGTCTGTGCAGGACCTCCTGCATACAATTTTTGAATATGGCAAAGTTAATCCAGAGCCCAAAGGTCATATGGCTTTCTGGGACCTACAACCCCATTACTTACACCTATGTCTCCCTAAATACCTCCCTGCTAGAGCTCTTCGGTCTTCTAGTGCCAACTCTCTGTAGATCAGATTCTTTTCCAAGCAGAGGTTAGGGGGTAGATCTCTCTCTCTTCTGCGGGAGTCTCTCTCTGGAATAGCCTCCCTGCCCCTCTCAGACCCGAGCTGGATCTCTTTAAGTTCTGGAAGCTTCTCAAGACCTCAAGACCCTCCTTTTCTCTTCTTCCTTCCCTCCCCCCCTCCTCTGCTAATGTCTCTTTCTGGCGCATTGACTGGCTGCCTGGCTCCATCTGATCTGATTCTTACAGGGCACCAGGCCCTCCTCGCACAGTTTAACCCAGCACCTCAGTCTCCCCTGATACCCCCCTAACCTGCACTTCCCCTATTGGTCTCCCTGCCCCTCCAATATCCTGGTTGAGCCTGCAGCACTATTGAGCCCATGCAGCTTGCCCTCGCACTTAGCACATGGATTTTCATTCACAAGCACTCTCTGCATTCCCCTAGCACTTGTCCACCTGGCCTCCCCTTATCACTCACCTAGCACAGGGGCCCTCTTCCCCCGTCCTCCCCCGCAGCACTTGCACGCTCTCCACTCCGAGCTGCACTTCCTTTCCCTACATTCCCTCCTTAGCATTAGCACATTCTGCTCTGGCTGACACCCCCCCACCTCCACTCCCCTGCATTTCTTGTTACTGCACTTGCATGATCTGAATGACACAAGGCCTAGTAGGATCGTTTTTTTTTCATTCTTCATCCCTGCCCTTCCCCCTCTTTTGTCTTGTTGCACCTTGAAACACCATTTGCTGTATAGGTGCCTTATAAACATCCAATAACAAATTTTGTTTCCTATTTTGCCAACCCAATTTGCTGCTTGTTAGATATGGCTTCAATTTTTGTATGTCTTTTCTTCTGTTAGTTATCGTATTAATTTCCTTTTGGTTCCGTTGGCCCCTTGAAACACTGTTCTGTTGTATAAGCGCCTTATAAATATCCAATAAATAAATAAATACTCACAAAACATGGTTTACAAAACGTATTGTGCAGTGCAAGGTCACTTTGTGTGCTGAAAAACATCTGACAATGATTCACAAATAGTATTTTTGGCTGGCCACTCACCCTTTGCACCCTACTCAAGCACATTGTGCTCAGCATCCAATAGTGCGAGTAAATGGGCTGTGCAAATGCCGAGAAGGGGACAGAATATGCATAATTTTCCGAAAATGGGAAATAATATGGGCGTGCAGTGGGAAGCAGCATGCAAACCTATCAACGCGCCCAAGAAAGCACAAACCACAGCAAATTCATAAAAAAACATAGGGCCTAATTAATGGAACTTTTCACACAGTGCAAAATGACTCCCTGCTAGAGCCCTTCAGTGTTCTAGCTCAACCTCACCCCAAAAGTACTCTTTGTGCCACGCTAAATGGGCCTAAATCACGGTGCGAAGAGTGCTTTTGCAGTGCACTGTAAAAATACACTTTGCATCGCTCTGTGAGTCATTGTGTTTGTTGGCAGCTCAAAGTCACTTTGCACCATGCTAAAAGTTCCATGAATTAGGCCCTTAGAGTCATTGTGCAAATATAGAAGGGCCTAAAATGTGGTGGCTTCGTGAGCAGGCGATAACTATCAATGCCCAGTGCAATCGTAATTAAAACTAGTGTGGGGTCCGACCATGCATTTCTCACAATTTTGATTGCACAAGCAAGAAGGAAGAGGATGACCAGGAAATGTAACACATGTACCACCATATTTGGGATGCCAGGTAATGAGGTATATTGCACATACATATTCCCCCCACATATCTTGCTTGGACATGATCAGGGAGTGTAAGGATGAAGTTGCATCCACCAGAATATGCTCACATGCAGTCCCAATGCATGTGTAAGTCCCATCTGCTCTACACTTCCTAGCCATTGGGTCATTCCAGCAGACCATTGTCATTGTAGGAGGGACGTCACAGCCCAACCATTTCTGGTGTCTACACCAGGTTTTGTGCTTCTTCATTGCACACATGCACAGCCACATACATATGCCATGCAGTCTGCAGCCAATGCAAACAGTGGCCTGGTGCTTCTAAGCATGTGCACATTCCCACAAGGTCCTTGGTGCCATTGACTGCACACAAGTTGAGTTCCAAACACCCAGAGACTGAGTACATCTACCATCAATGTGCAGGTTATCTATGATGCCAAGTGTCACATCATGCATTTGTATGCTAATTTTCCAGGATGCACGCATGACATTTATATCCTACAACATCAGGCTCTGGCATCTGGAGCATTTTCCAACATGTGGCTACTTGGTGAGTATCACCCATCACGCACATCCAACAGGTCACACAAGCCACCACTTGATAAACAAATGCCTACCGACATTAAGCAAACCATATGTACTGTTTACCCATTTGCAGGGGACAGTAGCTACCTGCTGTTACCATTCCTGGTGACACATATCCAAAGTACAGGAAACCCATGTCAGGCATGCTACAATTCAGCACACTTTGCCACTAGGGGCATAGTGGAGAGCTTATTATTATTATTATTATTATTATTATTATTATTATTATTATTATTATTATATTTACTGAGCACAGTCCTAGCTTCCAGAAGCAACTGAGTGGTTTCCACCACACAGATACATAATGGAGCGCTGTACAGAGGTGTTCAATATTACAGGTGCATAACAGAGCGGTTTCACCTGGTAACAGCAGAACAGATATACAGAGGGGGTAGGATGCAAAGGGTCACAGAGGAGGGGTACAGCTGTATCAGGTGGCAGGGAGAAGAGGAGCAGGTGTTGTCTAGTGATTCAGGTGGCACGAGGGGTGACGTGATGGCCTAGGTGTTGAGGAGGAGAGACTGCTTGAAGAGGTAGGTCTTGAGTTATTTTCTGAATTGTAGGAGCGTGGGGGCAAGTCTGATGACAACTGGGAGGCGTTTCCATAGCCTTGGGGCATAGGCAGAGAAGGCTTGTTTTCTGGTCCTTTCCTTTTTGAATCAGCAGGTTTCAAGTCTGCACATGGTCTGGCTTCTGGTGGTGCCTTGTCCACCGGAGATGCTGGGTTTCTCAGCGAGGTAGCTGGGTGACTCCAGGGCGACTCCTTATAGATGGTGTAGCAAGACTTGAAAGTAATTAATGTGTGCAGTGAGAGCCAGTGAAGGTTGATGAGGGCCTGGAGTTGGATCTGCATAGACCCTTGAAGCGACATGTGTCTCTGTGTAGGAAACATCTCCAGGCACAAGGGGGGAAGACCGGAGGCCTTTGAGGAGTGCATTGCCCCCATCCAGGTGGCACAGGACCAGTGCTTGAACGGTGGATCTAAAAATGTCTGGAGGGAGGAAGGGCTTGACTTAAAGCAGGAAGGAGAGCTGATAACCATTTTTCTTAGCTATGTGTGTCTTGAAGGAGAGGTGTGTGTCGATGTGGAGCCAAAGGGACTTGGCACTGGAGGTGAGCTCGGGTGTGAAGCCCTCAGAGTTCATGATTGATAGCCAGGTCTGTATGTCTGGGTGTGCCGTGTTGTTGGTGAGGGGTAGGAATTTGGTCTTGACAGGGTTAAGCTTCAAGTATGCACTGGACATCAAAGCCTGGATCAGCAAGAGGCAGGTTATGAGCATATGTATGTCCTTGATGAAGTTGATCTTGAGGTATAGCTGTGTGTTGGCAGTGTATTGGTGGATGTGGATGTTTTGTGTGGCTAGGAGGGCTCCCAGTTTTTCCATGTATAGACTGAAGATCACTAGGGAGAGGATGGAACACTGCAGGAATCCACAGTTGAAGGGGTGGCAATGTCGGCCTAGAGGTGTCCATCTGAACAAACTTCTTGTGATTGGCAAAGTAGTACTTGAACCAGTGTAGGACAAGGTTGCTAATCCCCATGCGCTGATGTAGGGTGTCCATAAGTGCCTGGGGGTCTACTGTGTCAAAAGCGGCTGAGAGGTTGAGTAGAACTAGGAGGAAGGGGTGGCCATTTTCAAGGATATTGAGGGTGTCGTCAACCACCTGTATGGTTGCTGTCTTCATGCTGCATCTGGGTCTGAATCCGGATTGGTAGGTTTGGAGGAGATTGTTGGTCTTGATGTGTTGCTGCAGTTGTGACCGGTCTCGATGACCTTATCTAGGAAAGGAAGATGGGTGATGGGGCGATAGTTCCGTAGGTTGTCGAGATGTAGAATGGGTTTCTTTAGTAGAGAAGGATTTGTCCTGTTTTTAGAAGTGATGAGAAGGTGCCTTGCTTGAGTAGGTAGCTGTTGATAATCTCCAGGTATGGAGGGAGAGCTTCTGCAGGTAGGGTCTTGAGGATGGATGCTGGGAGCATGTCATCTGAATATGATGTGGCTTTGAGCGCAGCCACGGTTTCTACCAGGTCCTCTGTCAAGAGTGTCTTGAATATTATCCAGTGTGTGGAGGGACATGAGGTGGGTCTTTGGATGCAGAGCTGGCATCTACGTGCTGCTGAATCATGGTGATTTTGTCGATGAATAAGGTATTGATGGCAGTGGATTCTTTGATGGAGTGTGGTATGGCAGGGTTGGATATCGGGTTGACGTACTGCTTGATCGCTTTGAAGATAACTCTGCTTTTGTTTTTGAATTCTGCTATGGTATTCTGATAGAAGGAGGCCTTGGCTGTGTTGATTTGCGTTAGGCAGGTTGCTCGGAGTTCCTTGAGGAGCGCCAAGTCGAATGCAGTCCTGGAGCAGTGCCATGTTTTCTCTTGTTTCCTGATGACTATTTCGCTGAGGTTGAGTTCTTGCATGTACCAGGGTGCTGATGGTTTCTTTTACAGGTGCATTGTTTCAGAGGCACGATTGGTTGATGTAGGCTGAGCGGGTGGTGTTGAATGCTTCTAGTAGAGATCAGCAGTTCAGTTGGGGGTGTTGGGTCCATATAGGTGTAGGTTGGTGGGGTCTTCTGTGAGGGCTTCCACTGGGAAGTTATTGAAGGACCTAAAGGGTTATCTGCTGGGCTTATGCTGAGAGTGCTTGCCTGGGGTGGTATGCAGGATGCTGAAAGGCACAGCTAGGTGGTCAGACCACTCAACCAAAATAGGAGAGCTGTAGTGGAGGGAAAGCAGTGCAGTGACGATTAGGTCAAGGATGTTACCTTTCTCCTGTGTTGGGTCTTTCGTGTGCTGTATGAGACCAAGGGTGTTGAGAAGGCTGAGGAGAGATTCCTTCATCGGTTTGATGGCCTTTGTTGCCCGGGAATTCAAAGTCTCCTAGGAAAATTATGTTTGCGTGCGTGAGGGACATGGTAGTGTCTACGTTGGTGAAGTCTCAGATGAAGGCAGTGTTGGGTTTAGGCGGTCTGTAGATGAGATAGAAGGTGAATGTTTCCGTCGGGTAGAGGGGGAAGTGGCAAGAGCAGAGGTGTAGCCAGGATTGTCTAACAAGTGGGGCCTGAAACTAATGTAGTTGTGCCCACTGCAGAGACACTAATACCTGTAAATGCCCACACAGCACTGCTGAGAGGCCATTTACAGATTTGGGTGGGCCTTGCCCTCACAGGCCCTAACCTGTCTACGTCTCTGGACAAGAGAGGACTTTAAAGGAGCCAATGTTGTTGACGTCATGTCTGGTGCAAAGCCACAAGCTCTTGTGTATGAGTGCAAGGCCTCCACCTGTCCTGTTTGGCCGGTCTATTTTTGTTGGATGCTGTAGCCCTCGGGGACAAGGGCACCGAGGATGTGGGTAGAGGTGCGTGTCAGACAGTTTTCGGTGATGAAGATGGCATCAAGGTTGTGTGTATTGATGAGGTTGGCGATGTCTGCTGCATGGGTGATAGTACTTAAGACAAACCTCTGCTCCTTTGACCACTTTGGTGGTGTATTGCTATGTGCACCACCAGTTGTATGTAAAGTCACAGTCACATGTTGTGTTCTGCATAACATTGCTCTACAACGTGCCAAACCATTGGGGCTTCAGGAGGAATTCCAGCCAGTCCAGAGGCACTATAGTAACCCATATGGGTCAAAGGGTGCAAGGAGGGGCAGTGGAATCCTTTGTTGCCTAAAACCTATGGTTTGTGGACACATAACCAAAATCCATTCCTGGTGGCTTTCAATGATGATAAAAGCCTAGTACTGCCCTGCAAAACATTACAACCTGAGAAAGCCTGTCTCAGAGGGAATTAAGTGTGTTCACCATCATGGATACAACGCACTGCAGAGGCCAACTTATTGACATGTCACAAACAAATAACCAATCCCGTAAACATGGGGCATGCCACATCAAAAACCATGTGTTACACAATGTCCACCTGCACACCCATTGTTGCAGTATTACATATGATATGGCCCTCTAGACCTCTTGGATCACTGTTGACTGTCTTTTTCCCCCTCATCTGCCTCCCTCTTTCCGAAGTGCCTCTAGAGATTGGCTCTCATTACAACTTTTCCAGTGTGGAATTAACATGCCAGTATTCTGCAAAGTACAAGTTGGCTGGTGGGGTGGAGGAATTACCTCCAGCTAACAGCTGGAGGTAATTCCACCACCCTACAGGCAAAAATAGGCGGTGCTACCAGCACTGGTATTACGTGTGCCGATAATACTGGCTAATCCCCCCATGGAGTCCTCTGGGTTTAAAACCCTTACCAGCACTCGTAATACACCAGACTGAGTGCTGGTAGCAGTATTTACGTTTTCCATTATACTGGCGGATTTACAACCAGGATCTCGGCAAACTTGTAATGAGACACCTTGTGTTTACACAATGAAATGAAGAGGGTTATTGCATCTCCCAAAGTGTAATAGCATGATGTACACCTGTTCCCTGCTGGATTAGTAACCTGATCTGCAATGCCTGCATTCCTTTGGCAGAGGGCAGGGTCAAAGCACAGAGGAGCCTATTTGAAAGATGTTGTGACAGGCAAGTCACTTTAGCACAGAGGACGCCTGCAAGATATGGATATGTCATAAAACACCTTAGGAATTAGCACTACTGCCCTAGAGGCACGTTAAACTTCAAATATGACCCATACATGATCTGGCGTATAGTGTGTGTTATTTACCATTTTTATTACAGTCACATCTACATTATATCATATATGTCTCAGTCCTGTTGCCCCAGCTCAGCTTTGCAATGATTATGTGGTTTCAGTCACACAGGCAGTGTGTGGCGCTAGCCTAACAACCCTCTTCTGAAAGACATCCACTCCACCGGAAGCTCTCTGGGAACAGCAATGAAAGGGAACATCCTTCACAAAAGGATACGGCTGACACAGAGGGAGCTTCATACTGCTGGGGCATCATCTTCCTCCCTGTCTCTATCTTCTTCCTGTCCCATCCACCTCCTATAGAATAGATCACTAAAGATGTGATGTCAGAAGGCACTGCTTGCCTCCAGAACTGGGATTGGACCCCTTCTAGCAACCTTGCTTTTTGTAATATCACCTCATCACTTTTCACGTTAAAATAAGGGGGCTCTCCCTCCACCTCTGATTCATCTCTCAGGACTACACACCTTCAAGAAACTTTATTTCAGATCCTGTTGGTACAGCAGTCCTTTCCAAATTCCAATACGTTTTAGGACAAGCCAGGTGTTCACAATAGAGGCAAGTCCATCCCCTAACCATCTACAGGTCTCAGCAGTTACTTGCTGAGGGAGCAAGGCCTGCACCCCAGCAGACACTCTACTTGGCAGAGTATCACATCGCTGGAAAACCCCTAAAAGTGTTTAGTAGGATCCCCTTTGTTTTTCACCACTACATAAAAGGACAGCTCTTGCCATGACAGCCTGGAGTGGGGCTTGGAGCACATGAGAGCTAAGACATCCAGGATATATGTGATCTACCTGCTGAACTGCTGCTAACCCAATGCATGTCCCATTGACACTAACTGAAGGACCTGGAGCTGCTTATATCCAATAGCAACCTTAAGACTGTTTGCTGCATGCTGATTGAGATTTTAACCACACTGTGCCAGCTGAAGTGGGTCCTTGCCTTGGCTCAAACAAAGAAGCATTGCTGCACCTGCATTGCAACAACCGCCATTCTAACCCCCTGCTTCTTCATTCCTGTTCCAGTTGATGATAGAATCAACACTGCTGGACTTCCCCAAATGCACAGTTGGAGCACTGCATCAAGCAAACTTGTCAGTGCATCCCTCCATGAGTTTGGCAGCTGTAAAACATTGCCTGCCAAAATAAAGCCAGTGGGCCTCATTAAGTCTGTGGCTACCAGCGCCGTTGTTACCATGCTGCCACATTACAAGTTCTGCTTGCGGGTGCTGCTCTGCACATGTGGTCAGACCAGGCGTGCAGAGCGGCACTCGCGAGCAGAACAGGATGGTAGCAATGGTACCGTTATGAACAGTACACTGCTACCAACCTCCCCATTCCAATTGAGCCCTGTGGGGGCTCAAATGGGAAAGAGGACATACCGGCTCCAGGTCCCGTGAAAGGGAAATTACCAGCCCCTCCAAGGAGCGGAATGGCCCGTAATTCCCCTTTCGCAGGGAATGAGCCAAAGCAAACTGTCTGCACACCACTAAGAAACATGTTTCCCCATTCTCAAAGTGTTGTAGAAGAGGGCTTATTCATTGACTGGTAACTGGCGCATAAGTTCATTAATGCGACTTACAGATTGGGTTTCTACAAGAACATATCCATTGTGAAGGGCATTGTGGAAACTGATTGCCTTTCACCCCTGTCTCACTGAGTGCTGGACTTTGCAATGTCTTGAATAGTCAGTGTCTTTCAACGAGGGTATGGTTGTCTAGTTCATCACATCTACTCATCTACTCACATGTGCTAATGCTGTGTGCAATTAAAGTGTATTCATTTTCATATAACCATGATTAGACCTACCTATTGTTTAGTGTTGCAACTTGCTGTTCGTGTTGTTACTGTATTTTTGTATTTATTTATTATTTGTATCGCGCACCTAACCCTGAGGTAACTGGGCGCAGGAAAACTTGACGTGTTACAGACAGATAAATAAGGTACATACATATTTACATGAAGGTACAGAAGGCAAGATAAGTACAGATATACGCGGTCATAGTGACTGGCTTACATATCAAGCAGTCCTTATAAGGCAGGAAAGTACACAAACATACTGATAATAGACAGTGTTAGTCTGAACAATTGAGGCTAGTGCGGTGGGGGTGGGTGCAGCAGAATACTTGGCCAAGCAAGGATTGTGATGCAAGATCCCTGTAAGGCTAGATCTTTTAGGCTCAGTTGGTGGTAGGGTTATCGGTAAGCCAGAGTTTGACGTTAGTTTTGAAGGCATTGGAAGGTTCTAGTCTGATGGGCGGAGGTAGAGAGTTCCAAAGGTTGGCCACTTGGACAGGGAAGCTAGCTCCACCTGCAGTTCTGAGGTTGAATTTGGGGACTGAGAGGCGGTGGGTGTGGGATGATCTGGTGAGGCGGGAGGCGTGATGTAGGTAGAACTTGTCTGAGAGGTATTTAGGAGCAGTGTGTGAAATACATTTGTGGGTGATTGCCAAGGTGCGAAGTATGATTCTGTCGCGCACTGGGAGCCAGTTCGCATTTTGTCTGTGGCAGGAATTGTGGTTGGATCTTGAGATGTTTAGGGAGGATCTTAAGGAGTTATTTTGTAAGATATGGAGTCTGTTTAGATTATTTTCAGAGGTGGCTCAGAAGAGTGTATTTCAGTAGTCTAATTTGGAGAGAGCAAGGGCTCTGGCTAATGTCAAACAGCTGGTGGAGGATAGGTAGGTCTTACAAGCATTGATTCGTTTGTTAGTTTAAGCAGTTGAGGAGGCGATGGCACTCAATTGTTTTTTTAGAGATAAGGTGGAGTCTAGGTAGACGCTGAGCCTCTTTATTTCTTAAGCAACTTTGATAATATTACCATTAATGATTAATGACGAGTACTAAGGGTCAGGTTTGTTCAAACGAGGGTCAGGTTTGTTCAAACGAGCTTGAGTGCCTACGATCAGGAGCTCAGTTGTTTCATCATTAAGGCAAAGGCTGTGTGTTGCCATCCATGCCTGGATTTCCAAGTAGATATTATTGATTAGTTTGGAGTCATTGGCGTAATGACCTGACAGAGTGATGAGGACCTGGGTGTCATCGGCATAATTTGAGTAGATGGCACCCATGTCGTCAAGGCGGTCGAAAAGCAGCTTTGTGAAGAAGTTGTATAGAGTGGGGGGTGTACAAGATCCCTGGGGAACCCAACAGAGGATTGGGATAAGATCTGTGGAGGCAGAAGGAGAGAAAACCTTATTGGTATGTTGGAAAGGAAAGATTTGACCCAAGAGGATGCGTTGGGGGAGAAGGCTGCAGCAGCGGTTAAGTGGTCAGTGAGCATCTGGTGGTCGACCAAATCAAATACGGCGGAGAGGTCTAGCAAGAGGAGCATGACCAGCTTGCCTTTGTCTCTCAGCTCGTCCTTCTGTATTTTCAGATCCAGGAGGGCGGTCTCTGTGCCATGCCTGGGCCAAAAGCAAGACTGACGTAGACCCAGTAGGTTGTTGTCTTGCAGATGTTTCTGGATTTGTAAGTAGGCAACTCGATCCAGAACTTTTAGGAGGAAGGGGGTGGTGGTGATTGGTCTATAGTTAGTCAGAATGTCTAAATTTGGCTTTTTTAGCAGAGGCATGACCCAAGCCTTCTTGAGGTTTTTTGGGACCAGGTTAGTTTTAAATGAGGCGTTTATCATAGTGGTGATGAAAGGAGATAATTCTTTGGCACAGACCTTGATAACAGGGGCTGGAAAGTTGTCACCTTGGCATCTTGACGGCTTAAGGCCTTTGATGATGTGTTCAACTTCTCTGGATGTGACCATAGTGAATGAGAAAGGTGGGCATTGAGGGTGTTGAGGTTTAGGAGGGGCATTGTCTGATGATCTATTTGCAAGGCTGTTCTTTTTCTCTTCTATTTTAGCTTGGAGTGAGGCAATTTTGTCTGCTAGGGCTTGTTGAATTTAAGAACACCAGACAGCATCTTTTATGCTGAAGAGGCTGGTGCTGAGGATTCTAGTTCCCTTAGAATATTGAAAAGCTCCTTAGTTTTGGATTTGGCGTTAAGTATTCTGGTGTTATTCATTTCCTTTTTGGCAGAGATAATGGCTGATTTGTAGATGGTGGCAGCATTGGAGAATAAGGCCTTGTTATGAGTGGAGGGATCTTTACGCTATACCGTTTCTGCAGTTCTTTTTAGGTTTCTCAAGGATTTAAGTTCTGGGCGGAACCAGTTGTTGAGATGGGCGGCAGCTTTGGCTTTTTTTAGTTTAACCGGGGCAATAGTGTCCAAGGCGGAATTCAGTGTAGTATTACAGAGATCAACCAATTCAGTGGGATCTAGATTTTTGTAATTGATATCATCCAGAATGTTGTTGATAAGTGGGGTTTAATTGGGTAGTGTAATATCGCGAAGGTTCCTTGAGAATGAAGGAGGGGCGACAGCAGGGTTAGGAGGTGTGGCTCTCTGAATATTAAAGGTTATAAAGTGGTGGTCTGTCCAAGCAATGGGTTCATTTCGAAGGATGTTTACGGAGCAATTTAGGTCGGATAGCCAGTCTAGGGTACGACCCTTGGTATGGGTAGGCTCAAAGATTTGATGCTTGAAGTTGAGCTGGGATAAAGATTTTTCAAGTGCGATTGCATTGGCATCGCTTGGATCTTGGAACCCCAGGTTGAGGTCTGCGAGGAAGATGATGTGGGAGTCTGGTTTTGTGTTGGATGAAAGGAGGCTTGTGATGTCTTCCTCAAAGGTATAGATGGGGCCTGGTGGTTGGTAGGATTGTTTGAGTGGCTGACAGTGGGATTTTAGTAGAGAGAAGCTCCGCTGATGGTAGGCTAACGCTAGTGGTATCTCTAAGAAAGGTTTTAGCTATAATGGTGAGACCTCCTGCTTTACCGGAAGATCTGTCTGATCTGATAACCGTGTATCCTTCTGGGAGGGCTAGTGAGAGGGTGGGGCCTGCCGCCTGGTGAAGCCAGGTTTCTGTGATGGACAAGAAATCAAGATTGTTTTCGATGATACGGTCTGCAATGTTGGTGGTGTGTGCAACTAGTGAGCGTGCATTGATCAGAGCTCCTTTGATGGTAGGAGTCTGTGCTACATTATTTGGCTTGTGTAGTTTTGGTATAAAGGCGAACGACAGTGTCCTTGTGTGGGTGGTGTCTGGGGTGCATACTACAGATTTAGGTGAGAATTTAGCAAGCTGGGGAGGCTTCCTTGGAGGATGTGTATGGGTATTGAAGTGTGAACGTAGTCTCAAGTTCCTCATGTTAACAGGGCATGAGATCAGAGTTGTGGGCGGAGTTGCGTACCTCTGGATGCATTCCTGTGGGCTAAGTAGATTATCAGAGATGTTTTATGATATTTGGTTGGGGTGATGGGGCTATTAAAGGCCTGGAGAGGTGGGAGGAAGTTGGTAGGTGGAATGGAGTGGATAAGTGGGAGAAATGAGGCCATGGTGAGGGTGGGTCTGTGAAAGGCGGCCATAGATGTGGTCATCGGATTTGGAGCAGCCTTCCAAATGTTTGGCTGAAGAGGTATAGGCGTGAGCCCTAAGAGTTGGGTATGATAGGTGGGTGATAATACACTACTTGGGGCACATGGAGGGTAGACTGAGGGATTTGAACAGGCTAGTCTGATAAGGGCCAGGTATGAGCACAGGCACAATACATCAGTCACACGAGTGTGAATGGTTTATCAGACATGGATGAGATCAATGGTCAGTCTATCATTCATAGACCTTGTACATAGCCCCAATGGGCCGAACACTATATGTAGTATTCAGAGTTCTCTTAATAAAGTGTACAATCTTAATGAGATTTCATAACACAGGGTGAATCAGCAACAAGGATAGGCTAGACCAGTGTTGGTGGGCAGCTACATGTCACAGTAATCTCGGGAGTGCAATCGGCTAACCGTACTTATTCAAGCAAGACATTATAAACAAGTATTATATGTGTGATCATTGAGAGGGTGTTGAAATGCAGTGGTTTCACAAGTTAGGCTGTTCCCGCATTCAGGCAGAGATGCAATCATATGTGTTAATTGGTTACAGACAACAATGAGGCTATGCAAGTATAGAGTAGCTAAAAACAACTGTGGACGAAGCATGCAAACAGCAGTGAGACTCAGTATAGTTTGAGGCACCTATAGCATGGCTCACTGGGGCGTGGAACATTTAGACATCTGATAAACATTCCTTAGCATTATTGACCCATAACAGTGGCAGGATAGGTGATTAAAACTTATATGAGTAATTCGAGCGGTGTGACCAGCAGCTGGTAAGGCTGGCAGAAGTGCAGGCTAGAAGCATGGAGGTGTCATAGAAGGCATTGGTAGCTGAGAATGCAAGTTTGCAATACAGATGGGAATAGCAATGGCAAAAGACAGGCGGTACAAGTATTGAATTACAGAATATCTCCTCATGGCATGACGGCCGTTTAGAGGTGATTGTGTTCGAAGTTTTGCGACATTGTGGTGCGCAATGAAGTAATGTGGTCAGCCCGCCCGCCTAGATGGCGATGCAGCTCAGGCAGCTACTGTTTGGCTGGGAACCGATCAGGGCAATGGGCGATGGGACTTGTACTTACAAGTGTTGTTGGTGACGGATGTAGACCATGGCCGAAGTCCGATCGGCTAAGACAGGCACTGGCCTTGTATCCGCGGGCCTTCGAAGAAGTGGGCCGGCTCTCGCCTCCGATGGCCAATTGGTGCAGATGTAGGATGCTTCTCCCAATCAGAATCACGGATGGGACGAGGCTATACGGCACAGATAACATCAGCAAGTCGGATCGGCCATCTTGGACTGGTCGGATCCTCGTGGTGCCCGATGGAGGCAGGATGCACACGGGCCAATTTGGAATAAAGTTGCACGGGGATTGAAACAAAGCTCGCTGGCTTGATGTATACTAAAACACTGTGATTACCGCGTGGATTGCGCTAAGAGTAATCTTACACAACAGCTTCCTACTGAAGTATGGTAG
Organism: Ambystoma mexicanum; assembly: GCF_040938575.1. Lineage (NCBI taxonomy): Eukaryota > Metazoa > Chordata > Amphibia > Caudata > Ambystomatidae > Ambystoma > Ambystoma mexicanum. The sequence continues at coordinate 1,135,662,813 of NC_090922.1, forward strand.
AGCCCTCTGGTTTACCTCTATATGCTGAGGAAAGAAACTGCTGGCTATAGGGTGCTGCTCCAGCAGCGTAGGGAGCTCCTGCTCCTCCGAAGGCACCACAAACAAAGTGTATCATAGTCATCCCCCACCCCTCTTGAAAGTATTGCCTTACATCCATCCGAAGTACCACAAAATGGTGAAGGAAGCATTTCTCTTAACTGTACCTGTTACACCTTTAAGATTGTATTCACTCTTCTTTTGTACATGTGTGAGGCCAGAGTAGGAACTTCACCTATTATTCATCCTTGTGAGAAGTGGAGCAAAAGTCAATTTGTCACATACAGTGGCACCTGCTTTCCTTCACTCCTCCCTGCTCTCAGATTCTCACACCTGTACATTGCCACCTACACCCCTTTCCCTGCAGGCTTGTTCCTCAACCTAATCATATGTCCGGTTTTGACAATTCAAATCCTTCCTGCCCATTTTCTCCTTTGCAACCACCGCCATAACCATGAATCTCACCTTCACTTCTCTCCATGTTGTATCAACTGCAGAAGGTTAATGCAACCTTTATTATGTATGACTCTGTTACAGATGTTAGTTAAATGTACTCCCTACACTCATCCTATGACACCTTTTTCCTTGAAAGCAAAATACTACATTTTCCAAATATTACTGCCTCTCTGTGATCAGGTCCTATCACATTTCAAGTTCCCATTTCAATCCACTCCACTTCATTCCATTATCCCTCTCTGTCCTCCCCTCTGGCTGCTACTCATCCTAGTCATTGGACCATGTCTAACATCTAAAACCTTCAGTCCACATTTACTGACACTACACCTTCTCTTGTACTTACCACATCTTCCTAGTCACCTTCTGTTTCTACATTACATCCACTTACTGACTCTGACACAGTCACCTGCCTACGATGACCCCACACCACCTCCTCCCATCTTCATTCTCTTCATTCCTCTCTGATACCTTTAGTGTAACCCTATTGTAGAATGTATCTCACATGTCATTGTCATGCCCTGCTGTGAACATGTTTCCTCATCATTGAAGAATACCATAGTGTTGCAAATATTCGCAAATACCTTCTATTGATTGCACCTCTTCCTCAAAATCACATAACTGTTACCATTCTCTTTACTCTGTAAACTTTTTGAACTGATAGTACACTCTCAAGTGTCCTCTCCTCAACCCCTGTCCCTTACTTCCTCCTTATTACTGTGGTTTCCCTCCATCCAACCTCACTGAAATTGCCATCCTCCAAATATTGTAAGCGATATTCAATCAACACTACAGCTAAGTCAATGCCTAGTCTGGGATGCTGAGGAAAACCCTTACTGATGCATTTTTATGTCCAGTTCAGTACTCTGGATGACAACCCTTGTATAACACCCCCCTCTTAGAATCCCCCTGACCGCACTGAGCCAAGAAGTAGGTTTGTTTTGCAAATTTAAAAGGTTTATTGGGGCAATTCAACAATATATATCTATCACACTTTATAAATAAATTGATAATGGATATTACACTTGTGAATATGAGCAGTAATCAGCAAGAGGTAACTTATGAATAGGAACAGAAGAATAAGGTGGGAAAGAATGCTTTATATGGTTCAAGGAAATGCAATCATGAATGAAATGCAGTACAGAAAATAACTTGATATGGCTTCAACAAAAGACAATGTAATCACTTTTCCTTGACAATTCACTCCCCCCCTATGCAATGTAAGAAATGGAAGGAGAGCACACAGTCTTCAAGAATCCCAACAAAATGCAATACGAAATGCAGTTCCCCCCAGCAAGCTTAGAGGAAAACAGGTAGAGGTTTGAAACACAGGCCCAAAATGCTTTTAAATGTGATGGCAATGGATGGGAAAATGTGCTAACTGATTTTAATTCCCTCTAGAGATTCAGGGTGAGGGAGAGATACTTTATATTAGTTCAGGCTCACTTTAGCAATGCTCTATGCGTAACTACCAGGTTGCAAAAGGATTTTAACAAAGGAAAGAATGGAGCTGCTATTTTGACAAGTGGGGAAATTGAGCCAAATCACAAATCGCGGTAAATTTGCGAGTGCGTGAATCGTGATTGTGGCAAGCCTGGAATCACAGCTTTAAAATGAAAGTTAAATTTCGTTCCTAGCCCAAACGGTTCAAGAGATACGGACGATTTAATAAAGGTAGATTTTCGGATTTAAAGTAAAACTCAAAATGACAGGTGACAGCTTGCAACTGCAGAATTGACAGGTGACAGTTGTGCAGCTTTAAATATGACAGATGACACGATTTCTAGGAGGCTGTTCTAATTAGGTTAAAATAGTTTGGATTAGATTATTTTAACTAAGAGATTGGGTTCTGCATAGTTCTGGCGGATACTCACTCCTAATTTTGAAATGAATGGGCCTCGTTACGGATCTGGTCAACTGGACTGGACTGGGCGGTTCTGCTCACAGCGTCTGGGTCAGCTCTGCTCTGCTGGTCTAGCCTCTCTGGATACGGCGGGTGAATCAGGCACCGGTTCTGCTCACAGCGGTCTGGGTCTGGTCTGCGGTTCCGGCAACAGTTCTTGGCACAGAATTCAAACAGCTCGCCCGGCTGTTGAATAGTTTGGTTAGGTTTGCTGGATTCTGAAGGCCTGCTGAGAATACTTTTGCTTGCAGTGGGCCTTCTAGGTTCAAAGTTCTGTAGTCTATGTTTAGCTTGGAAGACTAAATGTTGGATCTCTGGATGTGAAGTCATCGGTCAGCGTGCTCCGCAGCAAATGGAAATGAATGTCTCTACCTGTCCCAGCAGTCTCTTTTTATGTGTTTTGGAAGTGGGTGTGTGCGTGGCATAACTGAGCCTGCCCCTCTCTACTTGTCATTGGCCCAATTCTCCCCTCTCCCATGATTGGGGGAGTTGGGTTGTGAGTCAGAGTGATGAGGTCTGTTTATGGGTCAGAGGATCCTCCCCTGGTCAATTTGCCCACAAATCTATATTTGATTCAAATACATATTTCCCAGGTCCACAAGTGGTTGACATTACATGTACATATGGCACCTTGCTTAAGGTAGTCTCTGTTCCGCCTCTGGCGTTTCTAGGAGCTTGCATTCAAAAATGGCAACTTATTTTCGATTTTAGTGGGTTGTGCAATATGGGATTTTCATCAAGAATTATACAAAGGTACATTTCCCTTCCACATATCCCATGTCTCTAGCTTAAACACATTGGCCCTCATTACGACCCAGGCGGTAAGTGATCAAAATTACCGCCATGGCGTAATGAGCGTTAACGCCATGGTCCGATGGCGATAAGAGCGCCATATTACGACCCATCGCGCACGAGCTATACGCCATGGCGGTAACGTAAACTACGCCATGCCGTAAACAGCCCTTACTGCCCTTGTTAACAGCGCAGGGTGACCTACCGCCACCCATCATTGCGCCGACCGTAGTCAGCGGTCACCGTAATTAGCGGTGACCGCAATTAGGCAGAACCGGAAATAGCGTAATCGCGGCGGAACGGGAAACAGCACAGCGGCCATCTTAAAAAACACAATCCATTGCCATCCTACCCAACCACACCACAACCAACCCTCAAACCCTGACATTCCCATAACCCACCCATTTCCACAGCCAACCATGCCTAAAGTTGTCAAGAAGGCATGTGACAGGCAGCGGCAGGAGCGCTTCAGTCGTGAGGAACTGCAAATGCTTGCAGACACGCTCCAGGAGAAGGCCGATGTTGTCTTCTCCACTGAGATGACCCGGACATCCATAGGCCGCAAAAAGGAGGTGTGGGAACTTGTGGCACAACGTGTCAGTGCTGTTGGAACCACCCCACGCACCTCCAAACAGTGCCGCAAGAGATGGGACGACCTGCGGATCAGGGTCCGGGGCATTATGTCAGCCAACCGTAACCTGGCCCTGGGAACTGGCGGGGGAGCAGACTCCCCACTGAAGATGCAGCCATGGGAGGAGACATGTGCCTCTCTGATTGGCATTGAGTGCATCGAAGGTGTCGGCGAGATGGAGAGAGGGGCCCCGACATCTGGAGAGACAGGTAGGTGCCTCATATCCAGCCTTGCAAGACACCCTGATACACTTGCACGTGACAATCACAATGTGGCAGACGCAACACATCAGCAGATGAGCCACACCCTGCGCACATGCAGCATGTACACTGTACAGTAGGCAGACACACACCTGCATGCAAAACCGAACCTAAAGGGAGGCAACCTGTATGTCACGGGCTACTAACTCCACCATCTATCCATTACACTCTTCACAATGCCTGCTCAATGTCCGCTGAACCATCAATAACAGTCACTCTCCTCTGCTCCACCACAAGCTCGCAATCGGACACTGGCAGGGACGACAGCACCAGCACCCCAGCCAAGAAGGCCAAGAAAGTGGGAAAAGGGAAGCATGCATCTACCTCTGCTGGACCCAGGCAGAAACCACGCCAGGCTGAAGAGGCCAGGGCAGCAAAGTCCCCCTGCAGCCCAACAACACCCACTGTTGCCCACTGAATGCAATGTGTCAGCAGGGAGCAGTAATGTTGGGGAGACTGCAGCCATCGCTGCCTGCTCCGACAGTGATGTGGAGGATGACACTGGACTTGACCACAACACACAACTGCACTCACCACACCTATCCCCAATCAGCCATCATGGAGATGACACCCAGGGCCCATCGCCACCTAATTCATGGCCAGCAACTCCAAGCCCAGTGGGAGTTGTGGAAGATGGGAGTAGTCCCATTGGTCCCCCATTGGCACCCTCCATTGGGCCAGAATTCCAGCTGTTGCTGGAGCAGATTGCCAACAGGCAGGAAGCACTGGGCACACTCCTCACGCAGCATGTTGCAGAATGTGGAAGTGCCAGTGCAGCCATGGAGAGGAGTGCTGATGGCATCAGGGCTGCCATCCAAACTGCCAGCAGGGACATATATGCACCGAACTTGCTGCAGTGCGGCAGATGATGAGCCAGCTCATCCAGACAATTCTGGACACATGCCGTACTGAGCAGCCCGGTACATCCTCAGCTGCAAGTTCAGCACAAGCCTCTCCCGTCCGCAGGTCATCCAGGACCCTGAGGAGCACAGGCAGGGGGGCCCCAGGTTCCGGGAGAGGGGGCAGTCAATAGTGTGTAAACTATACACACTTCACCACGGGCACTGTCACATGTTTGCAGGGTGTTCAGGGGGGAGGGGGAGGGGGGAATTGGGTGTGTTGGAGTGTTCAGGGGGGAGGGGGAGGGGGAATTGGGTGTGTTGGAGTGTTCAGGGGGGAGGGGGAGGGTGAATTGGGTGTGTTGGAGTGTTCAGGGGGGAGGGGGGAATTGGGTGTGTTGGAGTGTTCAGGGGGAGGGGGAGGGGGAAATTGGGTGTGTTGGAGTGTTCAGGGGGGAGGGGGAGGGGGGAATTGGGTGTGTTGGAGTGTTCAGGGGGGAGGGGGAGGGGTTCTGTTATACCTATTCAGAAGAACAATACACTTTTTATTTTCTCACAAACGAAATGTGTGGACATTGCTCATTGCGTATGTGTGCTTTATTGTTTTACAGTCCACAGTGTTCACATACCAGACACACACAGTGCCCCAAGTGCCATCCATATGTTACACACTCGCTGTGTGTGCTAGAAGTATCGGTCAATGACATTCTGACGCATTATATGCCCCTCCTGTGCATCGCTGCCTCCCTGAGGTGCTGCCCCATCCCCATCATCATCATCCCCATCATCAGGTGGTTGTGGTTCTGCGTCAGGGGGCAGAGGCACGTTTCGTCTGATGCACATATTGTGTAGCATGACACATGCCATGACGATCTTTGCAACCTTCTCATGGCGGTACAGGAGTGCCCCGCCAGACCTGCTGAGGCAGCGGAAACGTGCCTTCAGTAGGCCAAAAGCATGCTCTATTACCACACGGGTACGTGCATGGGCATGGTTGTAGTCCTCTTCATGCTGGTTCGATGGGCTCCGCACTGGTGTGAGGAGCCACCTCTTCAGGGGATAGCCCGCATCACCTGTAAAATGTGAGAATAGAATGTGTCAGGAACGAGATTGATATGTGAACATGACGCACAACCATGCCTTGATTCTGACTGTTACTGTGCACCAATTGGAGTTGTGGTTATGGATTTACACTGTGCAACCAGTATGTGTTCATGGCTCTCATGTACTGTTTTGCATGCAAAAACACAATGCAGGGGGGACGATTGCCTTGTGAGTGGCCATCCACTGTGTCCGTTCAGGCCGTCATTCATGTGACCTTGCACGTGTCCTGTGAGCTTGAAGCTCACATGATAGCAACATTGATGTCTGGCTCATTATGACCCGAGTGAGCATTACTGGTGTCAATGGGGACAGTTTGTGGGTCTTGTAGTGGTGCATTGATGTTCCTGTCTGTCATGTGCCTCCTTTGTGCGCAGTTGTGGAGGACAGGCCTTTCAGTAGTTGGTGCATGGTGACGTGCATGTTGGTGGTTTTCTTTAGGGTCAATGCGGTCACAATTTGCACAATGCACTTGCAGATGGTTGTGTCGTTTTTGGGATGCACTTTCATTCACATGTTGGGATGATTAGGTCAGGCATGATGTGTACACTACTCTGTTGACGTCAGTGCTGCCACAGGGAATGATCTGGCTACTGCTAGTTGCACCCATGTGACGTATGCATCACCCCCCTGTATCTGCCAGATGAAATATGCATTGGTACATCATTCAACACCCACTTTGCATTTCCATGCTCATGACATTAGACTCACCGAGTAGGTAGGATCTTGGGCCTGCATGTCGCTCCATGTAGCGTGGTATTGTGGAGTTCCGAAGGACCATAGAATCATGGGTTGATCCGGGGTATCTGGCACAACAATGTGTGATGATCCTGTTGGAGTCACAGACCATTTGCATGTTGATTGAGTGGAAATGTTTACGGTTGCGGTACGGTACCTCCATGGCATGTGGGACCACCAATTCAACATGGGTGCAGTCAATGGCACCAATGCAACCAGGTATGGCGGCCAGTGCATGGAAACCCACTTTGGTGTTGGCAATCTCCTGGGCATACCGTGGTAATGAGATGTGGTCATCTGTGTGCTTGAGGAGGGCATCGAGCACTTGCATCAGTGTACGCGAGAATAATGGTTGTGATATGCCATGCAAGTGCCCCACTGTGTGCTGGTAGCTGCCTGTGGCCAGGAAGTGGAGCACGGACACTACCTTCAGTAGGGGGGGTGGCAGTGGGTGTTTCAATCATGCTGACGATGTCGTTATGTATCATGTCCACAATGGTGGTGATGGTGTCCCGGTCCAGTCGGTACAGGGTGTGGATCTGCTCAGCGGTGAGGTTGAATGGGCTGGCTCTGATGCGTGGGATTGGGGGCTGCCTGCGTGGTGGCACTGGCTGTGCTGGTGGGGCTTGCTGGGCCTGCCTTGCCCTCCTTCTCCTCCTGCGTCTCCTCTGTGCAGCCTGTTGTTGTTGTTGTTGTTGTTGTTGTTGTAGTTGCTGTTGTAGCACTCGCATTGCTATCAGGTCCTCCAGCCCCAACATTGCTAGTCCTATTGGTATCATTGTGGAGTGTGACTGGGTGTGGGAAGGGGTGGGGTGTGCTCTTTTTGTACTTCCTGAGTCTGTATTGCCTTCACCAGTGCTGTTTCTGTGCACCTGTGGCAGCTGCATTCACTTTACATGGCCCTTTACGGTTGGTTCGCGATGGCGTAATTAGCACCATGGCGGTAAGGTACTTAACGGGCTGGGTGATGGCGTTAGGGGCATGTCCGCTTGGGTCGGCATTCGCGTACCTTTCCGCCATGGCGCTAAGTACGGTGTGGATGTTCGCGTGCGCGCGCCCTTGGCGCAGTCAGCGGCAGCGTTAGCTACGATGCCGCTAATGACATCGTAGTTTACGGTCACGGGTCGTAATCGGCCCTAGCGGAAGACGATGGCGGTAATCGTTTACCGCCATCGTTTTTCGCTTTGCGCCTGGGTCGTAATGAGGGCCATTGTCTACAATATTCATAATTAGCGGGGTTTTGCCCCAGAACATGGTACAAATTGGAGTTTGGAGTAAATTGTGAGGGCATTTTTCAAACTAAGACTCGCAAAGTTCTACATTCTGTCATTTGGTTACAATAAGTTATCCCTATTTCTATAAAATATATATTTGTTGCAATTCAACTCCCCAAGTGTTTGGGTCCGCCTCCAGAAGGCTGGGTGGGTCAGTGATCACATGTCTCTCCTTGCTGGCAGAGGGCTGTTGACAGGAAACACTCAAAATTAACATACCCCATTCAACAGAAAGAGCCTTTTGTGTGGGCTCCAGCAGGCTGCCTGGAAGTCCCTCCTCAATCAATCAACAGGTCATGTGATATCCTGCCTCCTGGTGTGGGAATCTCTGAGGTGTTAAGAGTTCTCAGCCTCTTGGCCTCTGGGAACAGCAGGTGGCTAGGATTTTCAATTAACCAACAAGCTTTGAAGTCCCTGCCCCTCTTGCAACTCCTAAATACAGTTTCCCGGTCAGAGTTTAGACCGCTAGCGCCACCTTGGGGAAATTGTCGGTTCTGCATCCATTTTTGAGTTGTCTTGAATTACTGCATTTCAATAGAGTGGTCTTTTGCTTGATAGTATAAGGCCCTTGCTTAACATTGTTTTGATGGCATCCTTACAGTAGAGTGGTGATGTGGACCCCCCCACAAGAAGGTTGTATCTTTGGAGTGGTCTCGTGCCAACTGCGCAGTTCTCCTATTCTGGCGTGAATGTGGGTGGCGATAGCTCATCCCCACATCTACCCAGTCTATTGATTCAACATTGGTCAAAATCCTTGACAAAACCCCCCCCGCCCGACTACGCTTTGATTCAAGTCGAGGGGAAGTCGGGTGCAAAGGAGGTTTGAGCCCTTGCGCTGATATGTCCACATTATCTTCTTCCAGTTCTGTGGATGGCACAGTTCAGCATATTTTCCTCCACCCTGTTGGATCGATCAGTTCTCCTCGCCGGTCCTGATGGGAATATTGGGCAGTACCCCGGGCCCCTCAGGTCTCTGCTCCCGGTCCCCGGATCGTCCTCCTTGGCCAGTCTCCAGGTCTAGGACGACAAAGGAAAGCGGCAATACCTATTCGTAGAAATTTCTTCCCCACCATTGATATAGTGCGGTGGCATATACATTTTATAGACAAAATATTTGCGTTCTTATTTTAACAAAAAACAAGATACAATTATAAGACATTTTTTTTACCAAATCATAATATTTTAAAGACTATATGTGCGATATTTTAGGGTTGAAATTGAATTACTCTGGAGCGGTCCCCTCTGGTATTGCAGAGGACTCCTCCAGTTGTTGCAGAGTGTGCCTGGGATGGCAACACTTTAGCTGATTTATATGTACCCACTTGTCTTCCCCCTCTGCCGAACTGCCTTTGGGGATGCAGATCTTATACGCTACAGGGGAGATCTTGTCTATAATTTCAAACGGTCCCTTCCATGTAGGCAAAAATGTTCGCTGTTTGGCCTGGTTCCTTTGGAAATTGTATAGATAGACCCGGTCCCCCACAGTATATTGCTTCCTGGTGGTCTTCAGGTCATAGTGGGTTTTCATGCTATCAGCTGATCTTTCTAGATTTCGCTGAGCATAGGCAAAAGCATGCTGAAGGTGTTTCCTTAAATTCTCTACATACTCGTGAGTTGTGGAGGCATTTATCAGTGTCTGCTCTTCGGTCCTGTAGAGCAGATGCTGGGGAAGCACCATCTTGCGTCCGGTCATCAACTCAAATGGTGACATTTTAGTTGCAGATGAAGGGGTAGATCTGATGGCCATTATGACCAGAGGTAATCGGATATCCCAACTTGGCCCAGAATCTGCCACAAACTTTTTTAATATGCTCACAATGGTTCGGTTGTATCTCTCCACTGCTCCAGAAGAAGCTGGCCTGTAAGCAATATGTAGCTTCCTTTTGACCCCCAGTATCTCCCGCATCTTTGGCATTACTTCACTGGTGAAGTGGCTACCCCTGTCTGACTCAATACTTCGAGGTAGACCAAAACGGGAAAAGATGTGGTTAATCATCAGGGCAGCTGCTGTTTCTGCCTTGCAATTTGGGGCTGGGAGACATTTCACCCACTTGGTAAACAAGCATGTAACGGTCAACATGTACTTGTTTCCTCTAGACGAGCGGATTACAGGGCCTACAAAGTCGATTTGCAAATCTGACCATGGCAGTGTCATCCCCCTCTTTTGGAGAGGCGCACGGTGTGTGAGGGATGATGTCTGAAATCGTGCACACACAAGACACCCCTTCAAGTATTGGTCGAGGTCCTGCCCCATGTGTGGCCAGTATGCAACCTCTCTCAAGATTTCCAGTGTTGTGTGAAACCCCCTATGAGCGGCGGTGGCCGCATCATGGGCGTGACATCAGGCTTCGGAATGAGGTAGGGACCACCCACTGATCATGGCCAGCTTGGGATTTCCTTACCAACAAACCGTCTTGGATTCGGAAACTTTTTGGACATTTCATCAACACTCTTAGGTCCTCTTTCCCAATGTAATCGGTATCCATCAAGGGAAAGTTCTCAGGGTCCTCAATGTGTTGGTAAAACTTACCAATTATTGGATCCCCCTTCTGAGCTGTAATCAAATCAGCATCAGGAGTCTCCTTACTCCATTGTGCAGTTAAAAGATCATTGTGAGCATTGGTCTGGGACCTAGTGATAGCAGTGACCTGAATTTCCCCCAACAGGGACTCTATTTCTATTAGATCCCCTTGAATGGCCCTGGTTTTGGCCAGCTGATCAGCTAAGTCATTTCCAGTTTTGTCTAGTCCCTCTACTTTGGAATGACCCTTGATCTTTTTCCAGTAGATGGTCATCCCATTCGATGTGACCAGATCATCAATGTTTTGGATTAACTTCCCATGTTTCAAGGGTTTGTTATTAGCACATAACATGCCTCTGGTTTTCCAATTAACCAGGTACTCCACGAACCAGTTCCGTACATAATCCGAGTCTGTGATTATGACTAGTTCGTGGAGTTGATGTTGGACGGCAGTGAGGATGGCCTGATGCACAGCCATCAACTCTGCCACCTGACTACTTCGGGGACCAATTTTGTATCCAGCAGAGGCTTCTGGAAGCTCCTTCACCCATGCATTCCCTACGCCGGCCACCAGTTCTTTCTCCCCGTTGTTGTCAACATGGTAAGAGCATCCATCCACATAGACAGTGGGCATTCCCTCACACTTGTCTTCTTCAAAGACTTTGTGTGGGGAATTGAGGTATGCCTCCATGTTGTCCTTGATTTTTAGACTTCCGTCCTCAAGACAGTTTTCTCTGGCACTATCATGCAAGTCATCCAGACCTTGCGCGAGGGGACTCTTCTTGTTTTGGCCATATCTGACCTCCACAGGAAAGCCTTGCATTGACAGAATCCAGGAAGTAATTCTGGAATTACTCACATTTCCGGCCCGGATTCTGTCACTCTGGAGATATTGCAGAGGCTGGTGTGGAGTCTCCACTATGATGTGTTCCCCCTGGATAAACGGGCGGTAATTCTTCAATGCCCACACCGTTGCCAGGAGTGCCTTCTCACAATCGTTGAATTTTTCCTCCACAGAGGATAAAGTTTTGCTCACATAGGAGATTACTTTATTGACCTTGTCATGCTTTTTGTATAATACTGCCGTCAAGCACGTATTAGAGAACCCTGTCTCCAGGAACAACTCCTTGTTTCTGAAAGGGTAAGCTAGGCAAGGCGCTTGTGAGAGGCTTCTTTTGAGTTGTCTTACTGCCTCGAATTGTTCTGGACCCCATTCCCACTTGACCCTCCCTTCAGGAGATGAATCAGAGGTCTAGTGATCTCTGCGTAGCCCTCAATTAACTTTCTGCTGTAATTAGTCAGTCCAAGGAGGCTCCTTAGTTCCCGCAGAGTTGTGGGATCCTTCAGTTTCTGGAGTGCTTCCACTTTCTTTTCTTGGGGACAGAGACCCTGAGGAGTAATCTCATGCCCCAAGAAATTAACACGGGTTCTACACCACTGTGCGGCCCTCAACTGCGTCAGAACATAACGGATTTCCGCTATGTGTTCCTCCACAGATGAACTTTTGATGAGGACATCATCTACATAAGCCAGGTTACCCCTCGCACCCAGGTCGGGCATGGCCTTATGTAGGAAAATGTTGAATTCATTGCCGGAGTTGAGTTATCCGAAGGGAGTCCGGGTCCATGTGTACTGCTGGCCCCCAAAGGTAAAAGCCAGTTTGTATTGGTCCTCCCTACTGACAGGCACGGTCCAGTATCCATTGGTCAGGTCTATTGCTGTGAATACCTGTGAGCCCTGGATCTGGGCCAGCCCTTGGTCGATGTAGGGCAGAGGCCATCGGGAAGTATGGACCCGTTTATTGAGCTCCCTAAGGTCGGCGCAGAGTCTCCACTGGCCGTTTGGCTTCAATATTCCCAGCATCAGATTATTGAAGGTGCTGTGTACTGGACGGATTATTCCCCGGGACTCAAGGTTCTTAATTATTTCAGTAAGGGACTCCATGGATGCGAGAGGCAAACGATATTGCTTCACAAACACTGGAGTCATTCCAGGGTCCGTGGGAATTGTTGTTGTGTGGATGTCGGTGCGACCACAGTCATATGAGTCTACCGCAAAGAGATCTTGGAAATCCAAGAAAACTTGTTTCAACTTTTGCTTCTGTTCCAGAGTCACACAGGCATCAGCTAGGTTGACTCTCTCTTCCACCATCTGCCTGAAGCCTGGAAAGACTTCTGGTTTGGCTATCTCAGCGGCCTCCTCCAGCTGGGTGGAGAAGTCCCTGGTCAGAGTGCTGATTTGGACTGGAGGCTTCAGGTGGGAAAGGCAGCCCTCATGGACCTGGAAAATCACCTCATCCCTCCTGAAGTCACAAGTCACATCTTCCTTACCATAAGGGCAAGAAGTGTACACCAGGAAGTTCCCCCATGCCGTGGGAAAATCCTGTCTGGAGTTGTGTCGTCGTCACTGTCACTGTCAAAACAGTCCTTGGGGATTGGTCCTAACAGTTCATTTCTTAAATCAATGGAGAAATGTCGGTCATCAACCGCCATTCCAATAATGGTGCCTGCGGCTAGAGTAATACTCTTTAAGTCGCTGTTATCCACCTCTATTGGAATGGTGTCATGTTCTATGTTGACTAATTGTGTTGGGTTTACCCCTAACCCTTGCTGTTGGAGAAAAGCATTTAGATGAATGTAAGCATTAGGGTTTTTCAATTTTTGTCCTCTTTTAACTTTCAATTCCAGGGAAAATTGTTGGGTCCTTTCTGGGATGGTGACTTCCTCTTTAATCTGAATTTCAACTGCATAAGGTAGCAATTGAGCTGACCTAAATGCTTTTTCTGAATCATCAAAACCCACGGGATTATCCGCTAATCGGGACCAAGTTTGAAGTTTATTATGTCCAAACTAATGGCGAAGCGATTGAGAATGTCACTTCTAAGTAAAAGGCGGCAGTGACATCTCGCACGACCCAACAATTATGAAATATGCTCTTGTTGCCAATGGAGATTTTGAGCATACACCTGCTTGGCAGGAGATGTTTGGAATTAGGTGCGTCCAGGTCCATTTCCCATTTGTCTATCAGTTTGAATGTGGGAATGGCTGTATTTTTTGGGAGTTGGCGGAACATGGATTCGCTAATGAAGCTCTTGCCGTTGTTCACACCCACTCGAGCGAGAACAGAGTCCTTCCCATCATTTAGCTGAACAGGGATGAACAAATGCTCTCCAATTTGCTGAATATCAGCCAGGCTCTGAGCTGATTTCACATCTTTCTGGACTATAGGAGTGGGAGTGTCTGATTGTGGATTGGTGAAGAATTTCAGAGTGTTTCCTTCCAGTGTGGAATACCACCTTAAACTGGAAGGAAGGTTGATTTTCAGAAATAGAGAGGGCCCCCCCATCACCAGTCTGTTGTCCTGCTGCTATTACTGTCTGGAATTTGGTTGTTCTGGAAGTGAAATTCTACTTGGTCAGATTTTTGTTCAATCATGTGGCAGGTGCCATTTAAACCAACATGGTTTTAATTTTATTGGTCGGCTACTCTGGGTCCAGAGGACCTTTTTTACGCAATCTATTAGGGGTGACAACCTTCTCAGGAGGTTATTCCCTATTAAACAAGGGGTGCCCTCTGGAGTCACTACTATGACCGGGTGTTTCACCTTGTGTCGCCCAATTTTGATGTCCAAATCTGCAGTCGCCTCGACAGGAATTTCCTTCCCGTCAAAGTTCTGCAGTTGTCCAGGAAGAGAGGTGAGAGGGATACGGTAATTCTCCCCCCTTCCTGCATTTAGTTCATCACAGGCCCTTTTGGACAGAAGGGTAGCTTGGGATCCAGTGTCCTCCAGTGCCGAAATTGTACCCTGCCCTTGTACTTGTACCGGGGCATAATATCTTCCCTCCTTCTCCTCAAGGGTGCACAGATAATGCACATTTTAGGACAACTGGTGGGCTAACTTTCTGGTTTTGGACATTGCTAGCGAAGAGATTTGGGCAGAATTCTGTGAAGAGCCTGGGGAATCTGAAAGAAAAAGTTGGCAACTGGAGATCAGAGCCATTGTGGGTTCCCCTGGTTCTGGTTCTGGGCCGCCCCCCACCCTTTTTGGAGGCAGTCACCAGGATGGGTTTGAACCAGGGGATTTCTGTATTGTGGGTTCTGGGACGAGATGATGGGCGGCGGTAGCTCAGTCTCCATATCTCCCCAGTCTGAATTGGCATCCCTTGGGACCCATTTTTCCTTGGGAGGAGTTCCCCCATCTCTGAAGGAGAAGATCCTTTTACCAGGATCTTCTGAGGATCCCTCTCCCTCAAATTGGAAGACCTGTACCTCCTCCACAAAGTGGGTCTGTTTGGGTCCTTTGTTTCTCCTAACCCCCTCTGCTCCTTGGGAGGCAGGCTTTCAGGGGCATGAGATTTTGTTTCCGGTTCCTGGTTTTCCAGGGGCTGTTTACAAGTTGGGAAGGAAGCTTCCTCCAAGGCTTTACACCCCCCTTCCCCTTGTGCCTCCTCCCTGGGAACCGGTGGGGAATGGGGGTGCTGCCCCCGTCATTGTTCTGGAGCACCAGGTCCAGAGCTTGGGCCATTCTGCAGTGGCATGCTCATCTGAGGGTTCTGTTGAGCCCTCAGTATGTGACCCAGATCCCATGCCATATTTTGGACCTGGCGCTCAAGTTGTGAAACCCGCTCAGGCTGATACAGGGCTCTATTTTCGCCCCTGGGCTGATCCCGGGAAGGGTAGCTATCCCTTCTCTGGTAGTACCCCTGGTTGGGAAGATTTTGGTACCCCTCCACCCTTGGCCTCCCCTCTCCCGGATTAGGTTGTCTGGGCTCAGGAAATTGGGGAAAGAAGGATGGATGATTTGGGGGCTGGAAATTGGGTGGATACCTGGGGAAAAAGTTCTGCCCAGGATTTGGTGAATTTCTGCCCTCCTGGGGGAAGTTAGCAGGGAAGTTCCCCGGGTCAGGTGCTTGGCTGGATCCCCCCCCCTTGGGCTGGAGGTGTCCACACATAACCCAGGATTGGTCGGTTTCCCTTGTAGCGGGGACTTACATAGTCAGGGCAGCGGGGGACCCCATTTGTGGGACTACCTCCTCGACTCCCTGTCTGTGGCTGGCCAGAGGGCCTTCTGGGCTGTGAATTATTTGGTGCAGGCAGGTTTTTAGGCCCCCCCATCTCCAAAATCTGAAACGGGGGCAACCTTTACCTCTGCCACCTTGGCAGCAGCAGGGGGGCTGTTGGTTTTGGGGTTTTTCGGCGCATTATTTTTATTTTCGATGGGCTTCTGCACATCATAGATCCGGGTAGCCTGTTCAATGACCCAGTCTAAAGATCTTTTCTCATGAAAATCTCTCACGAGCTGGGTCATTATGTATTTGGGTAAGGCATGGAAAAACGTATTGATAAATTCTCTGCTATCCGTGCGCACCCTTCTGGTGGTCTGCGCAAAAGCACGCTTTAATTCTTGCACAAACTCTTGTGGGGCCTGATCCTCCCCACATTGCAAATTGTAGGCTGCCTTGCGAGCCTCTTGAGGATTTCTGTGCACAGAAAAATGTTTCAAGATGGCCGCCCTGTATGTGGACCACCTTGAATGGTTTTGATCATTCAGCCCTGCAAAGAAACTGGAGTATTCTGGTGAGAAGGTCCATTTGACGTACTGGATGCAGCTACTGCTGTCCTTCGAATGGAAAGTCTCCATCATTTGCTCATAGAGCTCCAAGTGTTCCCAAACAGAATACTTGGCGTTCTTACCTGGTCCATTCATCCTCTGACTCAGAAGCACTGCTCCCAGAGATGCCCGTCTGATCTTCCAGGTTTTCCCGGATTCTGCGAGCCTAGGAATGGCTGGCAGAATGTGGGGACCTGGTCTCCTGTGTCCTGTAATGCTCAGAGGAGTATTCAGACCCCTCCTTGCTGCCAGGATTTGATGGGTACCCCCCCACTGACCTAACTGGGCAGAGGTTTTCAGGATGCCCTTAATGGGCCTACTCTCCTGGGGTTCCCCACTAAATTGCACTGTGCTTGGGTGCCCATACCCAGATGCCCGCCGATCCATTCCTGGGAGGTACTGGCCTATGAGCCCCATACTTCTAGCTGGAAAGTAATCTGCCATCCCCGTGGCCCTGGGCTCATGTGCGCGAGGGGACATGAGGGTGGCAGAGTCCAGGGACTGGGAGAGATGAAGGCCTCTGGTACCAGGGCTCCTGAGGTTATGCTCAGGCGTTTCCCTTTCCCAGCGAACCTCGTCTCTATCAGCCCCTGCTCCCTGTTGCAATGCAAGAGCCTGTGCTTTCAGTCCCTCAGTTAAGGCCTTACTAGACTCTATCAGTCTCTCCTGCATGGCTACCTGTAGCTGGATCCTATCATTGTGCTGGCAGAGAGCCTTGTTCTCTCTCTGTGCCTCCTGATTGGTCCTGGAGTACTGGTCCAGTCTTTGCTGCAGGAGGGTTACCTCCTGAGCTGTGTCCCTATTGGCCTGTTCCTTTCTTGCCAGAGCATCCTCCACCCTCCTGTTGTGCTCTAACAAGTTCTGGTGTTCTTTTTGGAGGTCACCCAGCCCCTGGAGGGCCAAGTGATTTTCTTCATTTTTTTTTTTTAAATGGCAGACTTCCTGGCCTAAGGTATCCCTTTCCTGACCAAGAGCCTGCATTTGTGACGCCAGGTTGTCCCTCTGCCTTTGAAAGGCACAAGCTTTCTGGCGTTCTTCATCAAACTCTGCCTGGGTATCCAGGTCTTTCAAAATCAATGTATTGCTTTCCTCTTTCTCTCTGTCTAGTTGGATTTGCAGCGTGGCTACCTGCTCTGTGCATGCCCTGTTGAAATTGATCTGTTGCTCCAGCTTTTTCTGGCTCTACAGTAAGGAGTCCAAACTGTCTTGGTGCTCCTTCTGCAAAGCCAGAATTCTGCTATCCTGGTCTGTCTTTTCCTGTTGCAGCATATCCATGTCCTCTTTTATTTTAATGATATACTGCCTACTATCATTTTCTGACTCCTGGCTCCTCTGCAGCCTCTGCTCAGAAGAGACCAGGTCAGATTGGGCCTTTTCTAACGCCATCTGTTGCCTATTTGCCAGATCATAGCCTTCAGCACATTTGTCCTGCATGGCTCCCATATATAGATACAAATATGCCGCTATCCTGGCAATCTTATTGTGTTCATCTTTGGCCTTAAAAGCCATTTATAATTCACTCAGGGCCACATGTAATGGACCCTGATCTCTCCATTTATCTGACCCTGTTTCAGTGACCTGTTGCACGATTGCCTGCAACCAGACCGTTTGGTCCTGATGAGTCCACTCACCTCTCACAAATAGCTTATGTAAGAAGTGCTCTCTGGCTATTTTCATATCTACCAAGGTCGTCATTCTGGAATTTGAGTTCCTTCCTGACTTACAGAAGTTTTTATTTTATTTTGCAAAACAGACCGTTTCCTTAGAGCGTTCCTTTGAGGGATGCTTTCACAGTGTAAAACAGCGTGGTGATCTAACCGGATATGTGTATCTGGTTAGTTGGCACACTGTATTAATCTGCACAAGTGGTAAATCTAACCCAGAATATCCCGGCTCCGAGCCTCCGCTTTTGTAAGCGATATTTAATCAACACTACAGCTTAGTCAATGCCTAGTCTGGGATGCTGAGGAAAACCCTTATTGATGTATTTTTATGTCCAGTTCAGTACTCTGGATGACAACCCTTGTATAACACCCCCCTCTTAGAATCCCCCTGACCCCACTGAGCCAAGAAGTAGGTTTGTTTTGCAAATTTAAAAGGTTTATTTGGGCAATTCAACAATATATATCTATCACACTTTATAAATAAATTGATAATGGATATTACACTTGTGAATATGAGCAGTAATCAGCAAGAGGTAACTTATGAATAGGAACAGAAGAATAAGGTGGGAAAGATTGCTTTATATGGTTCAAGGAAATGCAATCATGAATGAAATGCAGTACAGAAAATAACTTGATATGGCTTCAACAAAAGACAATGTAATCACTTTTCCTTGACAATTCACTCCCCCCCTATGCAATGTAAGAAATGGAAGGGGAGCACACAGTCTTCAAGAATCCCAACAAAATGCAATACGAAATGCAGTTCCCCCCTAGCAAGCTTAGAGGAAAACAGGTAGAGGTTTGAAACACAGGCCCAAAATGCTTTTAAATGTGATTGCAATGGATGGGAAAATGTGCTAACTGATTTTAATTCCCTCTAGAGATTCAGGGTGAGGGAGAGATACTTTATATTAGTTCAGGCTCACTTTAGCAATGCTCTATGCGTAACTACCAGGTTGCAAACAGATTTTAACAATGGAAAGAATGGAGCTGCTATTTTGACAAGTGGAGAAATTGAGCCAAATCGCGGTAAATTCACGAGTGCGTGAATCGTGATTGCAGCAAAAGTATAAGGAGTAGTAAGTCGGTTCTAGGCTTGTTGGAAAGCGTAGAGTCGCAGCTTTAAAATGCTAGTTAAATTGTGTTCCTTGCCCAAACGGTCCAAGAGATACGGACAATTTAATAAAGGTAGATTTTCGGATTTAAAGTAAAACTCAAAATGACAGGTGACAGCTTGCAGCTGCAGAATTGACAGGTGACAGTTGTGCAGCTTTAAAAATGACAGATGACACGATTTCTAGGAGGCTGTTCTAATTAGGTTAAAATAGTTTGGATTAGATTATTTTAACTAAGAGATTGGGTTCTGCATAGTTCTCGTGGATACTCACTCCAATTTTGAAATGGAATTGAATGTCTCTACCTGTCCCAGAAGTCTCTTTTTATATGTTTTGGAAGTGGGTGTGTGCGTGGCATAACTGAGCCTGCCCCTCTCTACTTGTCATTGGCCCAATTCTCCCCTCTCCCATGATTGGGGGAATTGGGTTGTGAGTCAGAGTGATGAGGTCTGTTTATGGGTCAGAGGATCCTCCCCTGGTCAATTTGCCCACAAATCTATATTTGATTCAAATACATATTTCCCAGGTCCACAAGTGGTTGACATTACATGTACACATGGCACCTTGCTTAAGGTAGTCTCTGTTCCGCCTCTGGCGTTTCTAGGAGCTTGTATTCAAAAATGGCAACTTATTTTCGATTTTAGTGTGTTGTGCAATATGGGATTTCCATCAAAAATTATACATAGGTACATTTCCCTTCCAAATATCCCAGTAACTTTCCATGTCTCTACCTTAAACACATTGTCTACAATATTCATTATTAGCGGGGTTTTGCCCCACAAAATGGTACAAATTGGAGTTTGGACTCAAATCGGAGGGCATTTTTCAAACTAAGACTCTCAAAGTTGTACATTCCTGTCATTTGGTTACAATAAGTTATCCCTATTTTTATAAAATATATATTTGTTGCAATTCAACTCCCCAAGTGTTTGGGTCCACCTCCAGAAGTCTGGGTGGGTCAGTGATCACATGTCTCTCCTTGCTGGCAGAGGGCTGTTGACAGGAAACACTCAAAATTAACATACCCCATTCAACAGAAAGAGCCTTTTGTGTGGGCTCCAGCAGGCTGCCTGGGAGTCTCTCCTCAATCAATCAACAGGGTCATGTGATATCCTGCCTCCTGGTGTGGGAATCTCTGAGGTGTTAAGAGTTCTCAGCCTCTTGGCCTCTGGGAACAGCAGGTGGCTAAGATTTTCAATTAACCAACACGCTTTGAAATCCCTGCCCCTCTTGCAACTCCTAAATACAGTTTCCCTGTCAGAGTTTAGACCGCTAGCGCCACCTTGGGGAATTTGTCGGTAGTGCATCCTTTTTTGAGTTGTCTTGAATTACTGCATTTCAATAGAGTGGTCTTTTGCTTGATAGTATAGGGCCCTTGCTTAACATTGTTTTGATGGCATCATTACAGTAGAGTGGTTATGTGGAACCCCCCACAAGAAGGTTGTATATTTGTCTCGTGCCAACTGCGCAGTTCTCCTATTCTGGCGTGAATGTGGGCGGTGATAGCTCATCCCCACATCCACCCAGTCTATTGATTTAGTTTGTTCTGGGATAGAATAATGGGCGGTGACAGCTCATCCCCACATCTACCCAGTCTATTGATTCAACATGGGTCAAAACCCTTGACAATATCCAACTCCCTTCACACTGCATAACAAAGTTACACAGGATCTCATTGTCCTTCACTTACCGGTTGCATTTGATAGTATAGTTACCACCAGTCATCTTTCTTGAACCTCCTCAGATCCTCTTTCTGGTATTGTACTTCAGCGGTTAAAGTCTCATCTCTGTAATTGTTCCTTCGCTGGTTCTTACTCTGGATGGCCCAGTACTGCAACCTACCAATGTCCCTAGGAAGTGTACCCACATCATATGTGGCATACCACAGTTAATGCATGAAGTCCCATACAAATGGCATGAACATTGCAGAGAGGAACAGCAGGAATCACATTAATGGTATTACTAACCCCCATTAGTCACATTTGCAGGTTATGCAGCTATTGCTACTGTAAATATTTGCTATCAACAGTTTACAATACGGGTTCATCTCAAGAGGTGCATTCGGTTTGCAACGTTCACCATACACATGTATAACAGTCTACACAGAGAGGCATGTCAATTCATGAAGTCACATATATGTGTATCTGCCCATTAAACATAATGCACCCATCAGTCAACCACATCGGAACAAACACTACTTCCCCTACAATGCTAGTTAGCTGATATGCCAGACACAGTGAGCACCAAAGATATAATGTAAACTTGGGACTCACCAGACGGGGGACGGCATATGTGTCCAGGCCCCCTACACAAACCACCTGCTGAGTGGAAATGAGTCCACTTTCCTGCTCTTCAAATGGGGTTAGCTTCTCAACCTCTGGGGGGCCTCCACCAGTTGCCAACTGTATTTTCCTCCCCAACTTTGTTTCGGTTTGGTTAACCTAATGACTTCCTTGGTAGTGCAATGTTCCTCTCCACAGGCATTAAACTGTTGTGTTACTTGCTGCCGTGGGTGGTTATGTTCTGTGACTAAGAGTGTACTGCCAGCGCAAACATCGAGGCCCTTATGATTTTTCTCTGCATAATCTATTAGGATTGCCTGCTCCTCATCTGTGAATTATTTCTTGCAAGAGGCTCCCTTCTCCCTTTGATGATCATCATTCGCCTTTGCATCGGAAAATACGAAAACGCTCCACATGCATACCCACAGATCACCAGCTTCACCAGTGTTATGTCTGCTAATTTATCCAGCACTCCCAAGGTGGTGAGTATAATGGCTATCCACTTCTCTGCCACTAGAGTCGGCATCATGGGTGTACTGGTCCTGACCCATTATCAGTCCCTTGTAGATGCAGAGAAGCAACTTGGGCCCTCTGCCTGATGTTGGATCTGGACATCTCGGCTGTCATCAACTTGGAGGGGGTGGCAGTACAGTTGAGACCATCAAGAAGCACTTTGACATGAGGATCCAGAAGAAGGCGAGGGTGGCCACTGAGGCTGGTGTCACAGTGGAGGTGCACTCTACAGACCGCCATCAGGTTACACCACTCCAACTCCAGGCCCAGGATAGGCAAATCCAGCACTTTATGCCCAAGTCCTTGACCTGCAGGCCCGGATACAAACTGCTGGTATGTACACACAAGGAAGACAATACAGCATAGTAATAATTTCATGGATGAGGGTGCATGAAGGGAGCATAGGAGTAAATCAAACTGTATGCACATGTTGCAAATTAATTGAGTTGTATTTCTTTTCATTGACACACTGTCACAGTGGAAAGGGGCACTAACACCAAGTGGGCAAGTTGGCAAGTGATGATTGGTTATTTTTTAACAGGCTTAATACCCGGAGGTTTCTAAGCACGGACCCGGGGACCGAACTTGTGGTGCTATGCATCATCTTGCTTCCAAGACGAGCTTGATGCCCCTGAGCTATCCTCCCGAGACAAAGTGGTAAGGTAATGTGTGTCAGCTTCGTGCTAGCCAAGCTATGTGTGTATGGCATGGGCAATTGATGTGACAAGGCAAAGGAGATGGACACAACACATAATTAATGTTAGATGGAATATTGGCCATGTTTATTAACAAACATGCTATAGTACTGAATTGAATGTCATCACACATGATCAACATCCCACAAGTCAATCAAATAACATGACCAAGTCATGTGTTGGGGAGATGTTATGCCTACTTCTCCAACACACACATTACGGTCTAGGGGCTGTGAGGAGATTCCTGTGAAGCAGCCTGAACCACCAGCCCCTTTCTCACTGCCCCTGTGAACGGGCCCTTTAGGCACCATTTGTTGAACACCTGCCCAGACTGCCTCACTTTACAGCCAGAATTAGACAGTCAAACTCCCAGTGCAGAGTATTCCCCTCATCATGACACCCACCATGCACATCTTTCACATCCACACATAAATGAAGAAAGTAGCATTCACTTAATTCGGTCACTTCCAAGTGCTGGCTGTGAGGTTTCTCCTGAGGTGCATCCTCCACTCATAGATCTACATTTATGCTTATACCGTGATTGCAAGTTGCAAATCCTTTCAATGCCCCACATTGTAGTTGATAATGTGGATCTATATGCATTTGTTTGCATACACACTCTATGCCCTTGCACTCCGACAGCCTCATAAAACTATTGACCAGACATGTGTATCTCAGGTAAGCATCTGGCAAACACACTGAAGTGATGTCCAGTGGAAAGTGGTATTCAGAAAGGCACTTTTGGCAAACAGAGAAACAGAGATTTGTTGACTTTGAGTCCATAATTCAATGCATGGACTGTGTATGCAGCCCACTGATGCATTTGTAGACAAAGTATAGCCATAGCATGCTATGTTCCTTGATGTTGTGGAAGTTGTGGATGCTGTGGTAAGTCGGAATAAGGAGACAAATGAGGCATTTTGGGTAAAATGTTTTTTTATTTGAATATGAAAAACCTAAAATGGCCATTATATTTCTTGGCCCTACTCTTACAGAAAATGAAGGCTTCTAAAAGGTTGATCCTCAGGATGTCATTCAAAACAATCAACGTCTGCCATCCAAAAACCTGTTTTATCCTGATTTTTGTCTCTACCATTGTAAACAAAACACATACATTCAAAAAAGGTACAGTTTCCCCTTGTCCCTGACAACCGAGTGATGGTTGGCTTCTGATCCCCAGCCTGTTGTGTCTTTCTCAATGGAGGCAACCCTGCCCTGTGCGCAGTCTAAACCGGTAGGCTGAATGACACTCCAATATACTCTTGTCTGTATTGTTCACATTAGTCACATCAATGTCTAGTGTCTTCGTTCTCAGTGGGTAGAGGCTGCCTCGTATTTCCCTACTCCATCAGTTCCGCTGGTAGTCTCTCTCACAAGAAAGATCCTGACATTTTCACCCACTAGATAGTTCTTGGTTCTAATCCCACTTCGGATTTGGGCTCCATTTACCCTGCCTTGTGGCCTGGTTATTCTCATCCTGCTTGTGGTCTGGTTTAGCCTTTATGTCCTCCTCCAAGCTCCCTGGAGCAATCATGCACCTTCAATTTCCGTGAAGTGCTCCTATGGTCAGGGGTTCACGTAGGCAGGAGTGGTTTATGCCTCCTGGCCTACTCCTGGTGAGCAGCATCTGATGGAGTTGGCACTCCCTTCCAGCTGCCTTCTTGCGGGACTTCAGCCTCAGTTCTGTGTGATGCCCCTCGTTCACAGCTCAACATTCTCCACTGTAGGAGACTCGTGAGCTGGTCTTCACCGGTCCTGCCTCCTGCAGGGTTGGTGAGCATTCCGCAGGCTTGACCGTGGGACAATCTGCCACACCATGCGTATGGTCACTTCTCTCTTCAACACCTCCCAGAAGGAGATCTCTCTTCATTTGCAGCTCCAGGTGCTTCTCTCTTTGGTAGGTATAAATGCCATTTCGGTCTTCTTTTAATCTCCACATTGGTTCCGAGTTGAGAAAGATGCCTGGAAACAATCAGAAACTATGCAAGTTAGTCGTACAGTACGTTTTAAGTCATCACACAATTTCAGTCCCATGTAGGCAATACAAATATTAGGATCTTGGTAATAGGGAGGCTTACTGTGATCCCTTTTTGGTTTTCTTCTGTCTCCAGAGGGAGTCACCCTAAGTGGGATCCCACATGGATTGTCTGCTAGGGGTATTAGGCTTAGTAGGTTCACCTCCCTAGTCCCAAAGGGGGTGACTTTGTCACAATGCACATTCACATGACTCATCAAGTGCACAAGTGATCATCTACTTCCAGTGATGGACAGATTGTCCATGCTGTGCATCCTCCCTACAAACCATTCTACTGGCATTCTACTGGCATTTCCACCTGCAGCTGTTGTCATTTAGCTGGTATTCATGCACTGCTCCCTCACTCACAAAACCTTTGCCTTAGCAATGATGCCTGGATAGTGGTTTAATTCTGAAGTGACCAATAGTGGTGCACCAGTGGATCAATTTGCAGTGGCCCAGTGGACCATTGTGGATTCTTCCATGATGATTCTGTGAGCACACATATGGGTTGACACAAGGACCTTCTAGCATTGCCAAGTGATGACAGTAATGCACTTGTTAAGGTGTCTGCCCAGATGTTCTGCAGCACTGGGATATAGGAGGATTTCCGAGACAACTGATTCACCGCTGCAGATTCCATTCTCTGGATTGTGAAATGTTCTACTGAATGAATATCGGTGCTGGCATGGTAATCTAGGTGTACCTTCACCACTTGCGCGTCCATGTGGATGAGCGCAGTCTTCCACAAGAGATGAAGCGTGAAGCCAATGGGAGCCACCAAATGCCTGTTCAGTCCCTCTCATTCAATGGCCTCTCCTACCAAGAGGGCAATTACACCTGAATGCCAAACGACCCTAGTGCAGCACCCCAAAGCATCAGTTTGGGATTTGTTGGGAGAATGAGTGGATGGGTGTGATCCATAGAGAACGCCCGAAGCTACTGATTGTCCTTGAACCACCAGCATAGGATCCTCCTGATCATATCAACGATTGCCATCTGCCTGCAGAACAGAGGCATAGCCAGGATTTTCTAACAAGTGGGGCCTGAAGCGAATGTAGTTGGGCCTACCGCAGTGAAATTAACATCTGCAAATGCCCCCATAGTGCTGCTGAGTGGGCAGTTTCAGATTTTGGGGTGCCGTGCACGCTCAGGGCTTGCCCTGTCTATGCCTCTTCTGCTGTAGTTAATGGAAGATTCAGCCCAGGTGGCCAAGTGCGGTACAAAAGAAAGGTCTCAATTGAAAGGAGGACCATGAGACTACAAGGTACATAGCTAGCAACTCTCCATGCACTTACCTATATTGTAGGGCTGACACCTCCATCCTACAAGGTACATAGCTGGCAACTCTCCATGCACTTACCTACATTGTAGGGCTGACACCTCCATCCCGCTTAGCAAGTCCGTGTGCCTGTTCTGCACCTTGCAGGGTTTTTGAGGGGGTACATACATCTTTGACTGTTGTGCATATGAAATCGCCAGTATTGACTAGGGTTCCTGAGTCTGGTGCAGCAGAGTGTTTTGTGTGATGACCAGCAAACAACAATTGTACAGGAGTGACAGCACACTTGTTGTGTTTGTGAATGCACGGGATAATGGGGGACATGCAGTAACCACTTGTCCAGATAGTCTTGTGGAAAAATGGCCTGGGAGAGGAAGGGCACTACTAAGATAGGAAAGACCGGCTTCAAGAACCGCTGAACCAAGCTGGCTCCAAACCCATTTCTCGGACATGTGCTCGGTCCTGCAAACTCTGGGGTAAGTACTGTGACGAGGAAGAGTGGCTGTAGGGGTAATGTGAATTGAGGGTGCATTGCTGGTGTAAAGACTGTGACGAAGAAGGATAAGACTGGAAGTAATGGAGATTACCTGTAAGTAATCTGACCGTTCCTTCGTTGTGTTTGCCCACGTAATGTCCTCTTTAAGGCTTGCCATCGCAATGCAAAGCACGCCCATAGCGCGAGCGCTGGGGGCACGTCGGGGGCGCTCCCGCTCTACGGATTTTTCTTAACGTTCTTGCTTTCTGTGCAGACTAGCTCTCAACCATTTGTGTCACAAAGGCGGGTGAAAACACCCGATTTTATTTTTGGCGGGTGAGAGGCCCATTGAAATGAATGGGCATGCAGGAGGCTTGGTGGGTGAGGCAGCTGTTTAGAAGGCGGGTGACACCCGCCAAAAGCGTGTGAGTTGAGAGCTATGTGTGCAGCATTGCTTCCGTGAATCAACTCTGCCCGGCATGAGTTTGCTCAGCACGGACCAGTGCTGCCGCAAACAATGTGCGCAGTTAGTGATTTTTTAGTGAATTGGGACCGATATATCGAGATTACGGGACTTCCCTTATTCCAATGTTTGGTGCCTATTGTTAAATACTTTAGAAAAATGTTTGACTAACTGTTCGGTCTTCCCAGGGCATGCAGAGCGTGTTTAACCCACCCCTTCCTTTACGCCACCTGTGCTTTACATTTTGCATTTTGAGGTTCAGAAAGGTACGTGCGCCGGCCACAGCTGCTGCTGCCATTCTCTTCGTTTCCCCTCAAGATCCTCTGGCCATTTCATCTTTCTTTCTCCCTGTTCTCTCCTTGTTCTCAACTCGGATTTGACTTCACGGTTAACCTTCCTCAAAACGCAGGTTCCAGGCTCGTACTAATAAGCCACATCTTTTCCAAATGTCACTTTTGGGCTCTTAGGGCCAAACACGAATAGGAACACTCATCCCTTAACTAGATGGAGAGGAACCGAGAAATGTTTTAATATTTTAATTGCATTTTCGCAGATTTCCCTTTTCGACGAAATTATGCTGTCCTCGTAGGTGTTGCTAAGCAACTGGAATATTTCTCATAAAAGTTTCTTTCTGTTTGCCCATCCTCTGATCTCCAAAGTCAGGGCTGACAACATGCAGTCAGCATCATTCCACCTGAACTCATTATAAGGTATTTATTGAGCCTTCGTTGAGATGAGAGCTACGGTAGAGCCCGAGCTCCATCATTGCTCATATCCTCGCTTAATGTGGCGTTGCTTAAGAAAATGCCAATAGAACAATAGTGTTGATTAATTTCCGTGTAATGTTAAGGATTACAGACACGGCAAATCAACAGATCAGGAAATGGCATCCCGTGAAATATCTTTATAAGAGAAATCTTTGTCTGTCAGATAGCATAGCAAGTAGAGTGCTTGCTTTGACATCCCTACAGAGCCTGCCAGCTCAGGTGCGAATCCAGGCAGGGTCAAACTCAGACCTTCATCCTTCCCAGGACGATAAATGAAGACCACACACCGTGGGTAATAATAAGAAGCGCTCAGATGCCTGAGGTTTCGTAGCGCTTTTTAAAAGCAAATTCACATTAAACTGCCATAATCACAATTGTGCTGAAATGCAAATAGAATATGTATATTTGTTTAAATGACATATACGAGACTCGAACTTGATGTTAAATGGAGCATGTTTTTGAATTGTATCTTGTAAGAGCTTTCACGTGAACAATGTCTGCGGTAATTTGACAGGGCAATGGAATATGTATGTTTAATGCCTGCAAGGTATTTCCATGAAGCACTGGTGATTGACCAAGTGGGGAGTGCCTGGTTTCAAATGCTCTAATGCACTCGCAGGCAGTCGGCCCTTATCTCTCAGTTCAGCAGTCACAGATGTACAGTACGTCGAATTGATCTGTAGCTGCATTTGAGACTGGCTTCTCTAGTTTCAATGCTGTGATCAAACAGGGCCCGTTAGATTGCAGAAGTTAAGAGCTCTGCCATTAAAGGAGACTGGCTGGATGTGCGGCCCTCTGAGGGTTCAGCCCTAATGCTGTGTCCTTTCTTCTTCCATTTAATCAGACTGTGTGGCTCCAGAATAAAGGCCAATGGTCTTTTAGGAACGAATCAATAATGACTAGTTTGCTTTATTAATACCCATGGCAAAAAGAGAGCAAACCGATGGTATGGGATTTCCAAAACGCAGTTCTATATTTACACGGCATATCAGCCGGCATCAGGCTCCCCGTGGCATTTTAGGGTAGACTCTCGACCCGCTGGAAGTCCACATTTTGGTGAAAACGCATTCCTCTTCGTCGCGGGTTGCAGAGCCGTTTTGTTTTATGTTTTTCGTTTTGACTGTTAACAGCCTTCCACCTAATTAAGAAAGTGCCAGTGGCATTTAACGATGAGCAGTAAGTGAGGTAGTAATGAACTGCAAGAGCACAGGGTGCACAAGGTCATGGATTTGCAACCCCCTTGATTTATTAGGATATAGGGATTAGAGCCTCCCACCTTCTTTAGAATATCTTTGTCAGCACTCTTGCTCTGATTAAAGAATGCTGCAAACTAATGAATCTATGCACATGGAGCACTTGTTTTCCTTTGATTTCAATTCGTTCCTCTCAGCTTTTTACATTGAATGTCACTACCTTGAGCGCCTGGAGACTGCCTGTATAAATCAACATAATATAACCTAACCTTCTGTGCTATTCTGATATCTGCGGTTTGGATTAAGGCGCTATATCAATAACACATCATTATCATTATTGTCATTATCTTCTTTTGCAATCATGTCTATTTTCCTATCATAGATGATATTCAGTTTGCAGACGTGTTTGAGAATGCATGTTCCTTTTCATAATCATGCAACTTTGAATTGTCCTCTATGGGGTCATGTGGCCAACCAGGACTTCATGATTTCTTTTGCTACGCCGACACATTGCCAATCAGCTTTAAAATGTCCTCGTGTAGGGGGATTAGTATTTGCATGTCTTTTACGTCCACTTCCCTGTGCATCGCTTTGCTCATTGCCTTATACACCTTTTGCAAATAAGAAATAAACTCATGGACGATGCATATCACATCACTTGACATCTTCTACCTTCCCTTTCGCACACTGAAGCGTGCCTCTCAGCATCCTTATACCCCCTTGCAGCTGGAACATTTGGTGAGGTGGGAGACTGACCATTAGGACACGTTGAAGGCTGTACGGAATGTTCCAGACATACACACCTTGCATGGACCTTCATGGTTAACGTCTTGTCATGGATATATAACACTGCACACTCCAGCCAGGGACTCCTTCCCCTGACAATGAATGTGGCTCACAATAAAAATGCTTTTTATTCTTAATAAACCACAGGTTCTTTTATTTGAGTAGGACCCCCACCCGTCCCGCGCCCCACCTTCACAAACACCCTGTGTCAAAATGGACTAGGAACCAGGCCGGTGTGTACCAATGAGATATTTATTAATTTATGATTTAATGACAAAGGAAACATTCAAAATACAATTTCAACAGCCACCAATGTTGTGGCAACACAAATGCAATGATTCCTACAGAACAATTGGTTCAAAATCCTAACACAGTTCACATGGATCTTTAATGGCAAACAGGAAAAAACGTTTTAAAGCAAGTGATAGCACCAAGGTTAAGCACTCCACCTGCAACTCTCACCCCCAAACATTAGCTAACTCAATTCCCTTTGAATGGAAGGCAGTGACAAGGAGTAAGGAGAGAGGGAAAAAATCTGATTTGGAATCGAGCCCACCACCCTAGGATGAGAAGTCAGAAAAGAAAATGAAAACCCGTTTTTGTAGCCAAACTGCAGAATGGGATTTGGATTATTTCTCACGTGGCTATGGGGCTATGTGGCTATGGCTATGTGGCTATGGGGCTATGTGGCTGTGGCTATGTGGCTATGGGGCAGAATGAAAGGACCTTTGTGTTGCTACACTTGAGGAGATAGGGAAGCTTAGAGACCACTAATCAGCACACCAGGGCAACGTGGAAACAAGGAAGGAAATCGGTTTTGGGGAGAAAGCAAATGCAAAAGAAAAATACACACACCCAATGGAAATCTGTTTTACAAAGGTTTTACAATGACAGGTAGCAAAGGAAAGGGGCTTAGCTTTCAAAATGGGAAATCATTTTTCACAGACAAGGACAGAGGCACATAACAGATAGGATTTTAGGCAAAAAGGGATTGCTCTCAATAGGACTAAGATTTGGGTTTTTAATGGAAAGATGAAACTTAAGAGTTTGTGGGGCAATGTGCACAATACATGGGCAAATTCGGTTTTCAGTTATAAGGAGACTGATTCTGTTGAGGCTATATGTTAGGAGAATTCTTATTCTATGGCTAATTTACCTTACCTATAGAATCCCCCAGCAGCTTTGCTGGATTTGAAGGGTTTGTTTCTTTTTACCTCCTAAGAGTGAGTGAGACTCTTTTTCCCACTCTTAGGCATTTCAGCTGTGTGTGTTTTAGGCTATTTTTGTGTTTAATGCCTATGGGATTTTCTCTCCCCCATAGGAACCATCTTTATTCACATGTGTTACAGAGCACCCTCCGTGCAGTGACACAGGGGTGTCGTAGCGACCCCCAAACATAGACTCCATACCCTGGGACTGACTACTGTCTCCCAGGGCATGTAAAGTCCCCATTGACTTTACTAGTCGATTTTTATGAACTTAACCAGTACAACCCATCTTACTATGGAGGTACTGGAAGGGGTTAATAGTTTTTCCCCTATGTTCATTTTCGAGGTGAACCTTAAAGTCGCTCTCTCTAACGTTTCTGGCTGGTGGCAGTGGTACTACCATAAATATTCGACTGCGAATATTTCCCTATGGGATTTTCCCATTGTTCGAGGCTAACACTTGTTCTGACAGCCTCTAACATACCGCCGGTGCATTTTAATATTAACTTTGCTCCGGTAGGTTTTATTTGCCAGAACTTTAATATAACTTCTTTCTCGTGTCTTTCTCTACGATCCTAACCCAGGTCGGGTATCCTTTGTTCGTCCGTTTGGCAGGCTTCTGCCCAGAAGCCCTCCTTCCGGCGCCACTGAGTCTGGGGTGGGTCCATTGTGTGGGAGGGGGAGTAGAACGCCTAGACAGAGTTGCGGCAGCAACTCAGGTCGCACTCTAACCTGATAGGCTGGAGGGTCTTCCGCCAAGAAGACCACTCCACTGTGTGAGTGACAGCTAGCCTGTAAGAATGGGTCTCTTTCTGCATAAAAGCAGGGTCCTGAGGACTGGAAGAGCAAGACTTTGCCACTGGAACTACGGAACCGAAGGGGAGAGAAGCCACAGACATCTTCAGCATCTACACCACCGGTGATGCCCTGCCGGATGGTCTCACCACTTTTCTTCCACACGACGAGAGAAGATCTTCATCGAAAGAGCCTTCTTCCCTTGAGCTGGTGGGAACAACCAGTTCACCCATCGCTTCTCCGGACCTGCCTTGGTCGAATCAACAGTGCCCAGCCCTTGGAGACCGGATAGCCAGGCAGCTATCGACCCGGACCGCGATTAAAAGGAGCGTACCTTTTAAACTTCGTTTGGCAGCACCGCGGCTGGTTTCATCCCTGGGTAGTGCAGTGACTCGAACCTTCCTCCACGATGAGAGCCTTTCTTCCTCTGCTGGACCGCTCGAACTGCAGGAACTACCAGGAACAACCGCCACAGCAGGAGCCACTTCTTCACGTTTAAGGTACATTGTTCCGCCAGGCCTACATTTCCCCGTGGTAGCCCTAAAGGTGTTTGAAATCCTTTATCTACTTGTTGGGTTGGCCGCCCTCTCTCTTAACATTGTCTTTCGCCTCGCATCTACCTTTTCAAAATTTGTTTACCAAAGACTTGACTGCAGCTACAAGAACATTTTTGCTCCTAAGCTCTTGGTCCTGTACCACTGACTCTGGCTCAGGCCCATTGACTCTGGCTCATTTGTTAGATCTGCTATCATTGGATTGATTTGTAATAAGAAATGTGTTGGTGCACCCAAATCTTCTAAACCCCTCTTTCTTCCTACTGTTTTAACTTGTGGAGTGCCATTTTGCTCAGTTTTCATTCACCTATCTTTCTGCTAAAGTGTCACTGTGCATTACTTGTTCACAAAACTTCAGGGAAGTGTTGCTACGGGGTGTTTGAAGATATTTTGGTTTAACTTGTGCTTTCTCTCCCTTTCACATAATTGTTAGAGTGACATTTGTAGTTGGTTTTCACTGTGCCGCTTTGCTCAGTTTTCACTCTACCGCAAACTTGTCTACAATTGAATAGGGAGTTATATATACTTTTCCTTGACTGAACTTAACTTACCTTATCAACTGTGATTTATGTGTTGAACTAGACGTGTATAAAATAAATATATTCTCTTTTTGATACAAAGCTTTGGTCAGTGTTTCCTTGTTCGATAGTACTGTGATACCTATTGTGTAAACCCTGAATACTGCTCATCTCCCTCTTGAGATAAGTCTGACTGCTCAGCCACAGCTACCAACTAAATCTTTGTGGTACAGATGTATACCAAAGGGAATTGATTGCTCTCACTTGTAGTCCTAATGTCATGATCTCTGCCTCCAAAAGGTCAGGGTTTTCCCAACTCCCTTGGAAGCAGATCCATAACCCAGGTTCCGAGTGCCAACCAGTCCCAATTGGGACCTTTTGGACCCAGTCCTGGCGCCAGTGGCACCAGGCTCATAAATATGCCCAGTCCCAGCGCTGGAAGCGCCGGGCTCATAATGCTTGGGTGGACTTACCTTCAGCAGACCATGCTGCTTACTTGCCTGCCAGTTGAGCCTCTGATCCTCTTCTGTTTGGAACTACTTTTCCTGTTGGGTGGGGCTGGAGCCACTCCCTAGATTCAGAACACTGGAACTCTTCTGGAAGGCAGGAACTCTTTTCTTACCAGGAACTCTTTTCTTACTTAGGCGTGGCTGTGGAAGGAGACACCTAAGCACTACAGGAGGCTATTTTAACCACACCCGGTGGATGAATCTTGCTTTGCGTTATTCTGCAACCTCTGCAGCAGAACGCTCATCGTGTCTTCTGCATCCGGTCCTGGGCCTAAGGAAAAAGGCTTACCATCCTGAATCCAGTCTTCAGCAACACCTATAAAGACAAGAAAGAACAGGTTAGCATTCCGGCATCTGAAAGGCAAAGGCTTACCATCCTGAATCCAGTCTTCAGCAACACCTATAAAGACAAGAAAGAACAGGTTAGCATTCCGGTATCTGAAAGGCAAAGGCTTACCTACTCTTCGTGCGCTCCGGAGGTCTTCACACTGCATTCCGGCATCTGAAAGACAAAAGTTTACCAACTCTTCGCACGCTCCGGAGGCCTTCGGCGCTGCATCCCGCATCTGAAAGACAAAACAAGGTGCGTTTAAAGACATTGGGGAACTTTAATACTCACGTGCCATTACTCCTTTCCACATCTAATCCAGTGGGTATTCCGGCACCCTGCAGCCGCTCCGAACTCGTACCTGCAAAATAAAAAGACAGTTAGAGCGCATAGTGAAGCAGGCAACAAGCGCTTACTTACGTGCTTCCAGGCACTTCTATTCATCACACGGGCTCCATCTTCAACTCACTTCAGCCCGTCATCCGCCATCGCCGGAACCCTGCAAAACAAGAGACATCATTACTAAAGACTTTAAAGACATTTGAATGACTCGAAACTTACCGTTCGTGCAGTAAACGACGGACAGCAGTCCCCTGAAGTCAAGAGGCCTGCGCTACCTATCCAGTGAAGAAACTGGTTACAGCACCCTGCCCCGAGGCAGATGGAGAGCTCGGCATTCACTTACCTAAGGTGAGAGCGTTAACCTTTGGGGGTTTACAGGAGAGGAGAAGAGGAAAGAGATAGGGACACCCCAATAACCCCAGTTCATTAACCCCATATTTTCTATCTGCAGACATCTTACTCTACACGTCAGGCATACAGTGCACAGAGGTCCAGCCCAAAGAGCCAACCGGGTGCTACACATCACCTTTGAAGATACGGTAGTCGCCCAGTCAAGACCGGCGCCTCTGCGAGAATCAGGTGAGCGTTACAGAACGCAAAGCCTACCGCAAAACTCTCGCCCAGGCGCTATGGAAACCTCGGATACTGACCCCCTAGCCCGGTTACTTGGGGAACTAAGGGCAGAAGTGCATGCAGCTCGTCAGGAAACGAATGCTCTAAGAAGGGAACTAATTATTTCCAAGGAGAGAACAGACAATCTTGCTAGACAAGTGCTACAGTCACAAGCCGGACAGACCCCGTTACCTGCATCAGGGGCAAATCTGCCTTCAACATCCTCTATGAATCCAGTGCAGATCAACCTACCTGGGAATGTACCTCTGGCTCCGCCCGAATGATTTTCTGGTGACCCAAAGAGGTTTGCAGTATTTATCAATCAGTGTCGGTTGCACTTCTTATGCCGGCCAGCAGCCTTTCCAACTGATCAAGCAAAAGTAGCTTTTGTACTTTCGTACCTTAGTGGCAATGCGGCAGACTGGTCGATCCCTCTAGTTAATCAAGATGATCCGGTTCTCCATGATTTTCAAGCCTTTCAGCTTAGTATGGAAAAACTGTTCGCAAGACATTCACTGGGGCAGGCCTTGGACAATGAGCTTCTTTCGTTGCGACAGGGTAATCAAGACCTTTTGGCTTATATTGCATCTTTCAATAGACTAATAATGGAAACTCAATGGCCTGAGGACAAAAGGATTACGCTGTTTTATAGAGGTCTACGTGGAGAGCTCAAAGACGTTTTAGCCCAAGTAGTGAATCCCCCACAAGACTGTTCGGATTATATAGACTTGGTCGTTCAAATAGATCACAGGCTGCAGAACAGGAAGGCCGATCGTTCCAAGTTTGATGCTCGAGTATTTTCCAAACCGCCAACTCCTTCCAAAGGAGTAGACTCCGGGAAACCCATGCAAATAGGGGGTCTGAAAGGTCCTCTAACACAAAGGGAGCGGGAAAGGAGGAAACAGTTGCAATTATGCCTGTATTGCGGAAACTCAGGGCACTTTCTTCGAGACTGTCCGGTGAAACCTGCCAAGAAGGCAGTAGGAGCTACAGTTACCAAAGTTACAAACTCTGAGCAGGGAAACGACCTCGCCCGACAAGAATAGAGGTCCTCTTGCCGAGCGTGAAAACCAGTTCCGTGACCTCGCATTTCGTGATACCTATGGTCCTCATTAGCCCTGATAATCCGGATCGATTACATGCAATTGAAGCTTACGTCGACAGCGGTGCCATCGGCAATTATGTGGATCATGAAATGGTTTTGAGGATGAATCTAACTCTTTGTCCCAAGGCTGTAAAGGACGTCATTACTACGGTGGATGGTACGGAGATAGCCTCCAGGCTAGTAACGCATACCACTCAAGAGGTGACGCTAGTAAGTCAAGATGGACACCATGAGAAGATCGTGTTCGATGTGATCAAGGCCCCTCAGTTTCAGATTATTCTAGGAATACCTTGGTTAGAGAAACACAATCCTCTGATCGATTGGCGAGCAAGAACGGTCCAGTTTCCAGAATGTGTCTCTACTTGTCACCCTCCACCTGGTGTTGCACTGGCCGCAATTTCTTCAGAGACTCCCCAGTTACCTCCCGAATACCTAGAATACCAAGATGTTTTCCGGAAGGATCAGGCTAACTCTCTACCTCCTCATAGGTCTTATGACTGCCAGATAGACCTGATACCTGGATCTACTCCTCCTTGTAGTAGAATTTATGCCCTCACCGAGCCTGAGAACCTTCACCTTCGACAATACCTGGATCAATACCTGGCAAATGGGTTTATTCGTCCTTCCAAGTCCCCTGCTTCTTCAGCTTTGTTCTTCGTTCCAAAAAAGGAAGGAGACCTTAGAACTTGTATCGATTATCGCTCCCTGAACCAGATCACCGTTAAGAATAGATATCTGTTACCTTTGATCCCTGAACTCCTGGACCAAGTCAGAAAAGCATGCATATATACAAAGCTGGATCTTAGAGGAGCTTACCACTTGGTACGAGTAAAAGAGGGCGATGAATGGAAGACGGCCTTCCGCACCAAGTATGGGCTATTTGAATATCAGGTCATGCCCTTCGGACTTTGCAATGCCCCGGCCGCCTTTCAATATTTTATGAACGATGTCCTCAGAGAGCTCATAGATGTATGTGTTGTTGTTTACATTGACGACATCCTCGTTTATTCTTCATCGGAATCTGAACATCGGAAACACGTGAAAATGGTCCTCGAAAGATTGCGTCAACACAAACTTTTCGCTAAGTTGGAAAAATGTGTTTTCAACGTGACTGAAGTTGAAGTCTTGGGATTCATATTATCACCTGGCGGAGTGCGTATGGATTCAAAGAAGGTCGATGCAGTTCTCAAATGGCCATCACCATCCTCCGTAAAAGGTGTGCAAAGCATGTTAGGCTTCGCTAACTTTTACCGCAGGTTTATCCCCGAATTCTCTCAAATAGTCCAGCCCATCACTGCCTTGTTAAAGAAAAACAAACGTTTTGAATGGTCTACCGAGGCGGAACAAGCTTTCCAGGATTTGAAGACTAAATTTATCTCTGCACCAATCTTAAAACACCCTCGCCCCGAACTCCCCTACATCGTGGAAACTGATGCTTCAAGCCTTGCCATGGGGACAGTTCTATCACAAAAGGACCCGGTAACCAATCAGTTGCATCCCGTGGCATTTTGGTCCCGCAAATTCTCACCTCCTGAAATCAATTACACGATTACTGACAAGGAACTTCTGGCTATCAAGTCTGCCTTTAAGGCTTGGCGGCATTATCTGCTGGGGGCCCGACACACCGTTACTGTGATTACGGATCACCGAAACCTGCAATATTTGAAGACCGCAAAAGCCCAATCCTCTAGACAACTCCGTTGGGCATTATTCTTTGCCGAGTTTGACTTCATAATTACCTATCGACCTGGTACAAAGAACGGTAAAGCCGATGCCCTTTCTCGGATGGGAGTGGAAGAACACTTGGTCAACCCTAAACCTGTACCAATCATTCCCGAACAAAGAATTCTGGGTGTAATCGCCACAGAATCCATAGAGGAAGTTAAGGATAAAGCCAGGCAACTTGTAACTCCAGCAGACATACAGAATTGGCATCTGCAGGGAAAGGACTTTGCAGTAAAGGACAACTTATTGTATTTCCAAGAACGATTATACCTACCCAGCACAGATTTACAGAAAAAAGTAATCTCTTGTTATCACGACTCTTTAATGGAAGGTCATCCCGGTATAGCCAAGACCTCAGAAAAGATCAAGCGCTACTTCTGGTGGCCGTCTTGGAAAAAAGATATCAGAGACTTTATAATGTCCTGTGGAGTATGCGCCCAAAACAAGAGTCAAAAGGAAAGACCAGCAGGCCTCTTACGCCCTATTGACATCCCACCTCGTCCTTGGCATACGCTTTCTATGGACTTCATCACCGATCTACCTCCATGCTCCGGATACAATACGATTCTAGTAATCGTGGACTTATTCTCCAAGATGGCGCATTTCATTCCGCTCAAAGGCTTGCCAACAGCAGCAACTCTGGCCCGAGAATTTCTCGAAAACATCGTCCGACTGCACGGTTTTCCTTCGGTTCTAATTTCGGATCGAGGTAGTCAATTTATTTCTCATTTTTGGCGAAGTTGCTGTCGGTCGGCTGAAATTGATGTGAGACTATCGACCAGTCACCACCCTCAGACCGACGGACAAACCGAGAGGACCAATCAAACTCTGGAACAGTATTTACGCTGCATGCTGCAACAAACTGAAAAAACTTGGAAAGATATCCTTTGGATAGCCGAGTATGCCTACAATAACTCTGTCCATTCGGGAACTGGGAAACCCCGTTTTTTCTTTTGGCCGGCAGTCACCCTCGAACCTCGGTGTTGGATCCCCTCCAAGATCTTGAAACACCAGCAGTAGACTACCTGCATTCTACAATCACCCAAGCCTTTAAGGAAGCTGTTTCTCACCTTCAAAGGGCTAAAGAACAATACAAGAAAGGAGCAGATCAACATCGGAAGGAAGCCCCTCACTATCAAGTAGGGGATCAAGTCTGGTTATCCATCAAATATCTATCTCTAAAAGGGCCACGCACATTCAACCCAAGATACCTTGGTCCCTATTCCATCACTACCATAGTAAACCCAGTAGCGGTCAAGTTGGACTTGCCCCCGCACATGAAGATACATCCGGTCTTCCACGTCTCTCTATTAAAACCCGTGCAACCTCAAACCCGACTAACCAAATCTCCAAAACCTATCCTAGTGGATGGAGAACTCGAGTTTGAAGTCAAAAGCATTCTGGACTCCAAGATCTCCAAATCTAAACTATTCTACCTAATTGACTGGAAAGGCTACAGCCCCCAAGAGAGATCCTGGGAACCTGCTGAATATGTCCACGCGCCTCGCCTAATCAAAAGATTTTACCGAACATTTCCTGACAAGCCAAAACCCCCGGAGAAGCCCGGTTTGGGAGGGGCCTTGAGGGGGGGTACTGTCATGATCTCTGCTTCCAAAAGGTCAGGGTTTTCCAAACTCCCTTGGAAGCAGATCCATAACCCAGGTTCCGAGTGCCAACCAGTCCCAATTGGGACCTTTTGGACCCAGTCCTGGCGCCAGTGGCACCAGGCTCATAAATATGCCCAGTCCCAGCGCTGGAATCGCCGGGCTCATAATGCTTGGGTGGACTTACCTTCAGCAGACCATGCTGCTTACTTGCCTGCCAGTTGAGCCTCTGATCCTCTTCTGTTTGGATCTACTTTTCCTGTTGGGTGGCGCTGGACCCACTCCCTAGATTCAGAACACTGGAACTCTTCTGGAAGGCAGGAACTCTTTTCTTACCATAAACTCTTTTCTTACTTAGGCGTGGCTGTGGAAGGAGACACCTAAGCACTACAGGAGGCTATTTAAACCACACCCGGTGGATGAATCTTGCTTTGCGTTATTCTGCAACCTCTGCAGCAGAACGCTCATCGTGTCTTCTGCATCCGGTCCTGGGCCTAAGGAAAAAGGCTTACCATCCTGAATCCAGTCTTCAGCAACACCTATAAAGACAAGAAAGAACAGGTTAGCATTCCGGCATCTGAAAGGCAAAGGCTTACCATCCTGAATCCAGTCTTCAGCAACACCTATAAAGACAAGAAAGAACAGGTTAGCATTCCGGTATCTGAAAGGCAAAGGCTTACCTACTCTTCGTGCGCTCCGGAGGTCTTCACACTGCATTCCGGCATCTGAAAGACAAAAGTTTACCAACTCTTCGCACGCTCCGGAGGCCTTCGGCGCTGCATCCCGCATCTGAAAGACAAAACAAGGTGCGTTTAAAGACATTGGGGAACTTTAATACTCACGTGCCATTACTCCTTTCCACATCTAATCCAGTGGGTATTCCGGCACCCTGCAGCCGCTCCGAACTCGTACCTGCAAAATAAAAAGACAGTTAGAGCGCATAGTGAAGCAGGCAACAAGCGCTTACTTACGTGCTTCCAGGCGCTTCTATTCATCACACGGGCTCCATCTTCAACTCACTTCAGCCCGTCATCCGCCATCGCTGGAACCCTGCAAAACAAGATACATCATTACTAAAGACTTTAAAGACATTTGAATGACTCGAAACTTACCGTTCGTGCAGTAAACGACGGACAGCAGTCCCCTGAAGTCAAGAGGCCTGCGCTACCTATCCAGTGAAGAAACTGGTTACAGCACCCTGCCCAGAGGCAGATGGAGAGCTCGGCATTCACTTACCTAAGGTGAGAGCGTTAACCTTTGGGGGTCTACAGGAGAGGAGAAGAGGAAAGAGATAGGGACACCCCAATAACCCCAGTTCATTAACCCCATATTTTCTATCTGCAGACATCTTACTCTACACGTCAGGCATACAGTGCACAGAGGTCCAGCCCAAAGAGCCAACCGGGTGCTACACATCACCTTTGAAGATACGGTAGTCGCCCAGTCAAGACCGGCGCCTCTGCGAGAATCAGGTGAGCGTTACACCTAATCTGGTGTAGTGCTCCCTAAGGGAACTGCACTGGATTCTGCCTAACACTGGTGTAAGTATTAGATTTAAATTTTAGTGTGCTACAAGTACCTTGGTTCAATTAACCACAAGGTTAACATCACAAAAAGTTTATTTTAACAAAGTCAAGTATGGAAAGTTATAGCCTGGAGACCCTCCTTGCAAAAACTGCTGATTATCTTAAAGATTTGTGCAGACAGAAAGGTCTTCCTGTCAAAGGCAAGAAAACAGAAATGATTGATAGACTGTTAGAGAAACAAAGTCTGGATAGTGGTGCTGTAGGCCCTACTACCCCAGCAAATGTTGTGGAAATCGATATAATATTATGACCCCAATCGCATCGTTTAAATGTATGTTGGCCTACGCCAAGCTGTCTAAAGGATACTATGTACATAGGTTCCGCGGC
The DNA here is from genome assembly GCF_040938575.1 of Ambystoma mexicanum. Lineage (NCBI taxonomy): Eukaryota > Metazoa > Chordata > Amphibia > Caudata > Ambystomatidae > Ambystoma > Ambystoma mexicanum. Next base: position 1,135,703,433 of record NC_090922.1, read on the forward strand.
AAGGTCTTGACCTTAATGTATCATGTAAACCGCCATCTTGGATCTAGCCGCCATTTTAGGTACTCTTGCAGTGTGGAAGTCACCCTGAATCACAAAATGGAGGCCGAACGACATTTCGAGTAAGACTTCGGCCATGGTGACCTCCGCACACGTGAATGAATAATATGTCTGTAGGCTACTTGTTAGGGTCATGAACTAAGACCCTGTCCTCTGTTTAACCTATGTGTAAATATGTAACCGTATCAGCGGAACTGATCTAATGTATGGAAATTGTGTGTTCGACCTGGCTACGAACCCTAGCCATGGTTCCAGAAATGGTTAACTTGTAAGAGGGCTGGCCAATGCAGTACTAAATGTATAAAAACCCAAGCATCCCGATGATCGGTCTCTCCCACTTTCAGTGCGAACCTAACGTTGAAGGTTCGTGTGTTAGTCAGAGAGCCGAATAGCTATTCGCATGTCAATTGACTCTGGTAACTTTGTAACTTTGAAATAAAGCGCTTTGTATGTCCTTTGTAACCTGTGTTGGTGTGTCTCCTTTTGGGCTTCCCGGCCTCATGTCAATTTCTCTGTTTCCACAGTTGGCGCCCGAATAGGGACCCTCAAGATTGATGCCGGATCATTGAAGGTTGACGCAGACTATCGAATCGGGATCGGACGGTGTGATTCTGCGGGCCCGACCGATCGAGACGCGATACCTCGGCAGCGCTGCACGATCCGATCCTTGGGCGATAGTCGTGCGGTCTGACACGGCATCTTGACGAGGGTCCAATTCCGAGGTGGGCAGATTTGCCGAAACCACCGAACGCAGGTAAAATTTGTTAGTTGAAGTCCTTTGTAAACCGTACGGTCCTCCTTAGGTTTGGTCAGGTGCAGTCGTGACCCGGCTCTTAATTTAACCCTGACAATTTGAATTTGGCGTATTGTATCTGCAGACACAATTATTGGACCAGGTAACACCAATTTTTTGAGAAATGCCTGGGAAATTGTCTAGCTGCTTTAGGGTTCTGTTCCGCAGCGATCGACAATCTTTGGAATTTAGCCGTCCGGCACCACAGGAGGGGTCGCCGGCGTGTACTATGTACTGTAAGTATGGCATTGGTAGTATTGTATTTAATGACATTTGGCACAGACAGACCAGAAATGCCTCCGAATTTCAGTGGCCAATCAATGGTAGCTTTGAGATCCCTCGTATTGAATACTTAGAGTCGATCTTGCTTAAAAAGAAGGCTAGGCCAGCAGCCTTTGATGTGTTACAAAATTGGAAAAAGGAAGCATTACAGCAGCTTAAAAGTAGGGATAAACATGCACGACGTCATAAAACAAATGCCGAAAAGGCATTGTTGTATGACAAGGAAAAACGATTAGATGAAACCCAGAAGATGGATAGAGCTTTCTCGCTCGGGGTCTAGAAAATTTACCCCTCTAAAGATTTCCATGTTTCCGAGGAGTTTATTGAGAAAATATTAAACGAACGAAGGCCTGATTCTTCAGCGCCACCTCCGTATGCTCCCGTTGTGGGCACCTTGCCCGTTCCTGCTATTGCTCCTATCGTTATTCCTACTCCTCCTGCGCAGCCTACTGCCCCTAGTTCTTTGGTTGTCGCTCCTCTGTCTATTTCGTCTATTACATTACCTCTTTCCCCTGCACCCTTGTTAGGTTCACCTACACCTCCGATTCTGGGGAGTCCCGTGTTCACTAAATCAGATCTCTGTGCAGGGTCGAAAATTGTGACTCGTAGTACTGTTCCTGCGGGCAGGAAACAGGAACTATTTGCTTGGGCTAAACATTGCATGGAAAAAGGTGATCAAACTGATGTACTTTCAACATTATCTAATTTGCACGATTTTCCCGAGAAAAACGTTTTTATTGAAGGACTGGGGATTCATTTAGGTGTAATGTGGGGTAGATTGCAGACTTCGGATCTCCCACAAGGGGTGAGAGATCTGAATGCCTTGGCACTTTCAAGGGATACAGAGCAGAATGTATATGGACATGTTGACAGATTGTTTGAGTTTAGGAGGGATTTTGAAAGGTTACAAAACGAGGATGATGAGGACGACAGGATGTATGCACAGAAACGGTTCCTTTCGTGCCGAAGTTCAGCACCTGAGGAAGTACGAATTTGTACCAAAGACGCGATTCGATGGATCTCGGATTCATCGATACCGCCAGATGAGGTGTATGACACATATAGTCAATACACGGTAGAGATGCAAAGGAAGGTAATCCAAGTGATGGTACAGCACTTACAGGAGGAATGTATAAGGAAGAAGGTTGGTTGCCCCATAGAGTTATTGGGTATTTGTAAAAGAGCTTTTTCGCCCGACACTTCTACAGCTGCTTTAGCGCTCGATTTGGCCCTATTGCTCAGTAAGCGGTCGGAGGTCCCTATATCTCAGTTGCCTATGAGAGAGGTCCCTCCGACCTTTGTCCCAAAAGTAGAAATCCCCGCCAACGCGGCGACTGGTGCTGCCGCGATGGATATCCCTGCACATTACGTATCGCAGTTTGTTCACGTCCCGTTCTCTCGACAGGAAGTGAACACGATTAGACAATCAGTCCCTGATATCAGGAAGAACCCGACAGGGTTTTACAAAGAAATAGAATCCGTTTTGCAGTCTTCTGTGTTCACCTTAAGTGACATGGATTTATTGTTTCCAGTGCTTTTACCTGTTGATGTATGGAAACAGGTACGAACAATAGATGATGTGCCGGGGTTAGGGGATACATGGGTAAACTTAACTAGAATAGATGGGGAACGACTAGCTGGTGAGAAACCACCCCAGGTAATACTCACTTTACCTGATAGAATGGTTGCCAAATTAAAAACTATAATCCCGGAAAAAAGGATTATTTGGGACAAGCTTACGGCCTGCGTCCAAGGGAAAACTGAAGGTACTACTGAATTCTTTAATAGATTCGAACAGGTGTTCTCCGACTTCAGTGGACAGGATTTAGGTACAGAGTCGGGGAAGAGGTTGTTTGTGGACAAATTTGTGCGTGGATTGTTGCCCGACATCCAGTCACAAATTATGTCCTCAAGAGAGCGCTTGGCAGGCAAAATCTCAGTCAGAGGTCTTGCATATGGCTCAGTATTACGAGAATCGGGTTAATAACGAAAAAGAGAAAATCGAAAAAAGAAGGGGTGACCTAAAGACTAAAGTATTGTTGCAGCAAATTGTCAGAAACCCCAGAGGAGGTACGACACAGACTAGAGGTCAGTACATTCCAAGAGGAAATACTCCTCCAAATTCTATAAATATTAATCAGTGTGCTTATTGCCGCCAGGAAGGTCACTGGCGAGCACAGTGCCCTGCCCTTCGTCAGAGGTCAGGAGGCACATTTGGAGGTATGGGTAGGCGACCAAGGGGCCGCCCCGCAGCAGGGGGCCCTGATAGGGGTCAGCTCCTACAAGATCCCCAGCAACCTTTTTCACGGGAAAATCAGACTCTGAGTATGGACTCGAGAAATATATTTGATCACCCTTCCGCCGCCTATCTTTCTGAGGAACTTCCCTTTGATGAAGTTCTGCCTTAGTAGGATTGCCCGAAGCAGCGTTTGGAACCTTTACCTATTCCCGTTATTCAGAAGGGCCCCTATGTTGAATTATTGGTGGGGAATAGGAAACATCAGTTCTTGATCGACACTGGAGCACAAAAGTGCTCCATCGACCATTCGAGGGTTCCAAACATCCCACTGTCAGGGCAAACAAACGTCTCTATAGGGTTCTCTGGCATACCAACTGTTTGTCCGGTTTCTGCGCCGGTATCCGTTTCTTTGGGTCCTTTTACAGACCAGTGCCCTTTTCTTCTTACTTCAAACTGTGGAGAAAATTTGCTGGGGTTGAATTTGTTGAAGAAACTGAATGCAGTGATTCATTGTTCCCCTGACGGAATAAGATTAACAGTTTCACCACAGCAACCCTTTAACTCCCAATACTTGACCCGACCTCTACCTCCCGAATTTGACGTTGTCCCAGAATGTTTGTGGGCAATAGACGATAATGATGTCGGGATATTGCACGTTGATCCTGTTAAGATAATATTGAAACATGGGGTTAAGCTACCGCGCATTCCGCAATATAAAATTTCAATTGAAGGAGAGCGCGCTCTGAAATGCATTGTCTCCGATTTTGTACATCGTGGAGTGATCGAAGAGATTACAGGTAGCTTATGTAATAGCCCGATCTTGCCAGTATATAAGAAAGGCGACAATGCAATTCCGTACCGGTTTATAATAGATCTTCGTGCTATTAACCGGGTGGTAGCCCCACAATTTCCAATCGTGCCTGATGTAACAACGATCTTAACAATGATCCCTGCTACGGCTACACACTTTAGTGTCGTAGATTTAAAAAATGCCTTCTTTAGTATTCCGATACATGAGAAGAGCAGGTATTTGTTTGCGTTCACCATGGGGGGACGCTCGTTTACATTCACAAGGGCACCTCAAGGGTATACTGAAAGTCCCAGTATCTATAGTAGAGCCTTAAAAGAGCAGCTCGACACCCTTGAATTACCATCTACTTGCACGCTGCTTCAATATGTAGACGATTTTCTCCTGGCTGCAGACTCTGAGAAAGCTTGTAAAGAAGGCACTATATTGTTGCTTGTTCATTTAGCTGAAAATGGTCACAAAGCTTCACTTAAGAAATTTCAATATTGTTGTCAGGAGGTTGCCTATCTAGGCTACCTCCTGTCAAAGGAGGGGAGAAGATTGACACCTGAACGAATAAAACACATTTCTGGCATGTCTGTCCCAAAAACACAGAAGGAAGTCAGAGCCCTGATAGGGATGGCGTCCTACTGTAGACTGTGGATCCCGAACTTTGCCCTAGTGGTAAAACCGATGTTGGCTTTGACGAAGAAGGGCATTTCTCTGCCATTGCCATGGGAATCGGAACATCAACGATCATTTGAGCTTCTCAAAGCCGCGCTGTGTTCAGCACCGGTTCTGGGTACACCAAATTACGATAAGGCCTTTGTGTTGTTTGTGCATGAATGTAATGGATGTGCTTTGTCTGTGTTAACACAGGAACATGGAGGGAAGAATAGGCCGTGCGGCTATTATTCCTCCGCCCTCGATCCTGTTGCATGCGCTTTGCCGCGATGTCTGCGCGCTGTTGCTGCTGCCGCTGCGTCTGTAAAACAGAGTGAGGGGATGGTCCTAGGCCACGATTTAATTTTGATGGTACCTCACTCTGTCGATATTCTATTGAATAAAACTCAAACACAACACCTTACTTCTGCCCGGTTGACCAGGTACGAATTAGTTCTATTTGCTCCTCATATCCAAATTAAAAGGTGTTGTGTTCTCAATCCGGCTGAACTTTTACCTCTCCCGCAAACTACTGCTTGCGGCGATGACGGATCACATGACTGCCTGTATGCCACCGAACAAGAAACAAAGGGCAGAATAAACCTCTCAGATACTCCTTTGGAGAATGCAGAAGGGGAGCTGTTTTGTGATGGCTCCTGTTTTAAACTTCCGAATGGCACGTCTACAGCTGCTTATGCAGTTACTACTTTGAACAAGATCGTAGAAACTAAAAGGATTCCGCATAACTCCGCGCAGGCCGCAGAGATTATAGCGTTGACCCGCGCTTGTGAGCTCTCCCAAGGGCATAGAGTTAACATTTATACGGATAGTCAGTACGCCTTTGGGGTGGCTCACAATTTCGGAAAACTGTGGTCGGAAAGAGGGTTTCTGACCTCACACGGGACCAAGATTCAGCATGGTCCCTTAATAGTACAACTACTTTTAGCGCTCTCACTCCCTGAACAATTAGCAATCATGAAATGTGCAGCACATCGCAAGGTCATAGATAATGTGGGAAGAGGAAATGCTTTTGCAGATTTGATAGCTAGACAAACAGCTACAGACCTTAGCACAGACATGTACACCTCGAGGGAAGTGAGAGATGGTTGTATAATAGATGAAGGCATTGGGTCTGTGCGAGATATTCAGACTGATGCCTCTGTTGAAGAATCTAGGAAATGGGCTGAAGGCATGGGGAAATTGGATGACGAAGGGTGTTGGGTGGACGCATCTGACGGGAAATGGTTGCTTCCTGATTCTTATGTATTAGCAATGGTCACGATGGCACACGGTCCAACGCATGTGTGTGCCCAGCAAATTGCGAAGATATTACAGCAGGTTTGGGTGAATGATAAAATTTTGGAAACTGCAAAAAGACACGTCAAGAATTGTATGATTTGCCTGCAGCACAATGTGGGTAAAGGGACAGTGACTCCAAGGGGAAGTTTCGGGCCCCCCTCTGTCCCCTTTGAAACCATTCACCTTGATTTTATTGAAATGGAGCGATGTAATAACTTGAAATATGTTCTTGTTATCATTTGTGCTTTTAGCAAATGGGTCGAGGCTTTCCCCGTCAAAGATGCTACCGCCATGACCACCGCAAAGATTTTGGTAAAAGACTATTTTCCTCGATTTGGGCTCCCGAGGATAATTTGGTCGGACAACGGCCCCCACTTCATCGCAGTCGTAATGTTGCAAATATGTGTTGCCTTAGGGATAGAGAAACGTTTTCATTCAGCTAGGCACCCTCAAAGTGCGGGGTTGGTAGAAAGACACAACGGTATTTTGAAAAACAAACTTGCAAAAACATGTGCCGACACTAAATTAAAATGGCCAGATGCTTTACCTATTGTGTTGTTAGCTATGCGCACCACACCCCAGACTAGAACTGGGCTCTCTCCATTCGAGGTAGTAATGGGAAGGCCTGCTAATATTTGGGGTCTCCCTAAACCTAAAGCCCTGAGGGATGTGGAGAATGTATTGCTCATAGACTATTGTAATCAGTTGACTAAAAATCTGTATTTCATTTACCACCAGGTGAACGCTGCCTTACCTGTACGGTTTACGGGCCCAGGACACGATATATTGCCCGGCAGCTGGGTCCTGGTGAAGGCCTACGAAAGGTCTTCCTGTCTCGCGCCTCGCTGGCGGGGACCCTACCAGGTTTTATTGGTCACCAGGACGGCAGTGCGGGTGGCAGGAAAGAAGAACTGGATACATGCAACACATATCAAGAAGATCCCTCACCCGACGCCACACGTTACAGAAGAAACAGAACCCCTCGCTGGTGCTACACTCTCTGATCTCGGAGTAGCAGGCAGCGTTGTGAGTGCGTCGGAGAAGTTCTCTGAGCCTGAGGAGCTCGGGGAGCCGTCCATTTTGTCTCCGCACTCCCTTGATCAATCACTTCCGGAAAACCTTGTTTCGAGCTCTGCGACTTCCGTCGCTACTGATACGACGCTCCCCTCAGGGAGCGACGATACTTTGCTTTTGGATTCAACAAACTTGGGTACCATCCGGTACAACCTTCGCCCACGCAAATAAAATCGCCGCACGAGTATCGTGCATCTGGAAGAAAAAGGAGTGATTGAAATACTATCGTCTTCCCTTTTTTTGGAACAAAGAAAAAGGGGGGGGGTTCTGTTGGCCAGGGTTGGGAAGGACTAAGAAGTCGCGCGGCCGAAGTGCCGCCAGCAACGAACATTGGGGCCGTCGATCGGGATAACCATGATGCCTGCCGCCTTCACCGCTGCTCCTCGTATTGAACTATTAGATAAGGAGGTGACCAATTCGAACAATGGACAATGTGCCTGGGCCCCGAAAACGTACTGTTGTGTTCTCGTTTTGATTATTGTTAGTTTCGCAACTGCTGCCGTGGGACTTTGGTACTTTGAAGAAATTTATCCTTTGAAGCCTCTGTTACCGACCAAAATTGTACCAACTGTTTTGACTCCCTCTGTACACCTTCACACTCTGTCCCCTAGGGACTCTCGGCATAGACAGAAATATTATAATAACACTTTGATTATAGTGATGAATGCTACGCATGCTATTTTTAATAGGAGTAATTGTTGGGTCTGCACTCACTTACCACAACATGGGAACAAGGGACTGGGATGGTATGTACATCCCTTACCTTTAACAACCTCTTTCTATGCCTCTCTTAGAGCACTCTTTTTTGGCCGATGGAATGATAGCATCTCAGGGAACTTCGATGGGACTAATTTGAATGAATTTGAAAAACGTGAATTGACTCCCCTGGGATGCTCGCTTTTCGCAAATAGGAGTAGACCTAATATCGCTTCTATTAGGCCGTCTGATAAACTTTCTTTTCCTTTTCAAAATCTAGTTTCTTTCAATATGGCTCCGATAGGCAATAAGGATGCCATGCCTCCTTCTTATTCTGTAAATCACAGTCCTGATTCTGTCCCTTTCTGTGTACAAAGAAACGGCACTAGGCCAATGAGAGATTTCGAGCCTTGTATAAATATTGTAAATTTGACTGGGGAAAATAGGCCTTTGTATGTAGGGGGACCGGTTTATTTTGTGTGTGGTAGTTTAGCTTTTCCCTGGTTGCCCAAGGATTGGCAGGGGACTTGTTATTTAGGGATATTATTACCAGGCGTATTTATAGCCAGTACCTTAGAGGTATCTAAGGCTCGCCCGCGACGGGATAATGATGGAGATACCCCTGGACAAGTGTTCGGGGATATAGCCAAATCAGTAGTTCCCTTCTGGGGACAAATAGCAAATTCAGAAAACATCAGGGGATTAGCGAGGGTGTTGGAGAAAACAATCAACCGGACCACGGACATACTTTACAATATGACCTTAGAGCAAAAGGCGATAAGATTGGTAGCACTTCAAAATCGAATGGCATTAGATGTCATTTTAGCTGAACGAGGTGGAGTATGTAAATTAGTGGGGTCCGCTTGCTGTGTTTTTGTACCAGATTCTTCACCAACAATATTCAAAGCAATTCAGAATTTACACACTCTTAGTTCTGAAGTCCATATCCCTGTAGGAGACTGGAGCCTTAGTACTTGGTTTTGGGATTCTCTACGATCTTGGGGGTGGAAGGTGCTTTCTGTTATTTTAGGTATTTTAGGGACTCTGTTATTCCTTTGCTGCTGTTTTCAATGCCTCCCGAGTATATGCGGAATGATAGGGGGATGTTGTGCCCAAGTTATGAGCACAATAGGGCGTAGAATATATACCCCGAAGACAGCATCTAAAGAATTCATGTTGCAAGAAGTTCTTATGAACAACTTTATGGCTATTGACATTTCAGACAATGATGCGGAACCTATGGATGCTAATGCCTTCAAGTATTTTCAAAAGCATTAGGAAATAATGTTTTAGCACTTGGCATAGGCCAAAAGGAGGGTCTGTGGAAATCGATATAATATTATGACCCCAATCGCATCGTTTAAATGTATGTTGGCCTACGCCAAGCTGTCTAAAGGATACTATGTACATAGGTTCCGCGGCAAGGTCTTGACCTTAATGTATCATGTAAACCGCCATCTTGGATCTAGCCGCCATTTTAGGTACTCTTGCAGTGTGGAAGTCACCCTGAATCACAAAATGGAGGCCGAACGACATTTCGAGTAAGACTTCGGCCATGGTGACCTCCGCACACGTGAATGAATAATATGTCTGTAGGCTACTTGTTAGGGTCATGAACTAAGACCCTGTCCTCTGTTTAACCTATGTGTAAATATGTAACCGTATCAGCGGAACTGATCTAATGTATGGAAATTGTGTGTTCGAACTGGCTACGAACCCTAGCCATGGTTCCAGAAATGGTTAACTTGTAAGAGGGCTGGCCAATGCAGTACTAAATGTATAAAAACCCAAGCATCCCGATGATCGGTCTCTCCCACTTTCAGTGCGAACCTAACGTTGAAGGTTCGTGTGTTAGTCAGAGAGCCGAATAGCTATTCGCATGTCAATTGACTCTGGTAACTTTGTAACTTTGAAATAAAGCGCTTTGTATGTCCTTTGTAACCTGTGTTGGTGTGTTTCCTTTTGGGCTTCCCGGCCTCATGTCAATTTCTCTGTTTCCACAATGTGGCAAACAGTAATGAGGATAATGTTGACAATGCTATTGTTGGGTCAGATGAGGAAGAGGAGGATAATAATGTCACCCGCTCTGGTCCTCTGCCTTCTCAAGGGCCTCAACCTGTAGCTACTGGAACATTACCAGGTCCCACATTAAGTCCTGAATTTATATCTCTAGAAAAAATGAGACTTATGAATTAGTGCCCAAACTGAACAGAGACATCAAGAACTAAGGCTCAAAAAAATGGAGCTCAACCATGAGCTTGAGATGAAGAAATTGTCTTTGGAAAATGCTTCTCTCCCCGAATCCTCTATATCTTCCAGTCCAAAAAGACCCCGGATGACTAAAGAGATTGTGGGTATGTATGAACCTAAATTGGATGTATTAGATTGGCTTGCTATGTTTGAATATAATCAGGGGGCTCCAGGATATCACAGGGAATCAGTTGATCCACTGGTTATTCTCTATCCCCCCCCCGTTGCATCTGATGTGGTAATGGAGTTGTGGGAGGTGGATAGTTTGGATTATGAATGTGTAAAACTAGCTTTAATAGCTAGATTTGGGAAGACTCCTTCCCAGTACCTCAAGAGGTTTAGGACCCACAAAAAGCATGATAGGACCCCTTGGGCTACTTGGGTGAATGAATCTTTGAAGAATTTAGAGGGATGGATTAAAGGTTACAGAGTTAACACTTAAGAAGGGATGAGAAATCTTGTTATGATGGAGTCTATCTATGATGCCTGCTCTCCTGAGCTCAGACAACACTTGGCTGATTCAAAAGAATTAGATTCTAGGAAACTAGCTAAGGCTGCTTACTTGTGGGTTGCTAACAGGACCACTCACAAGGATTCAGGGGTAACTCAGTAACTCAGAAAAAGGATGAGGAAAGCAGCCTAAGAAAGACAACAAAGAGAATTCAAATAATTCCAATTCCAAAGAGGGCCCCAAACCAAATTATAACGGTAAGCCACAAGGAAAACCTAATCAGGATAGTGTACCTTCTGGTCCCAGAACAGAAGGAGGTCAGAACAAGCCACCATTCATAAAGACATTTGGAAAATGTTATGTGTGTGGCTCTACTGATCATGTGAAAGGGGATCCCAGATGTAAGGGTAAACATTCAGGGGTCCACACTGTCTCCTTAGCCTTCGCTCCAGAGGAGGAAGTACATATAGCCAGTGGCAACTTTCAACTACTAGTTGATGATCCCATTGGAGTCTCAGCTAGTGTATCTTTAGTATATCGAGGGTTGTGGGAACAACAGAATTTAGATGTGTATAATTCTATCCCTCCTAATACTAAAGAGTATTATAAAGACAGTGTCCTAGTCAATGGCTGTTAAGGAGAATTCTCTGTTTAGGCTGAATTTGCTAACCTAGTGAGTCCCCCAGCAGTTTTGCTGGATTTCTGGAGTTTGTTTTTTCCATCCTGCCAAGAGTGAGACTCTTTTTCTCCCACTCTTGGGCATGAATGTGTGTAATTCCTTTGAATAGCCATGTGGTCTATGGGCTATGGAGTCTTTTACTCCATAGGGTCTCATATGTTTTACTATGTGTGTTACACCGCACCCTCCATGCCGTAACACTGGGGCGTCCTAGAGGATCCCCACCATAGGCTCCATACCCTGGGACTGATTACTGTCTCCCAGGGCATGTAAAGTCACCATTGGCTTTACTAGACCTAAATTTACTAACAGAACTAGTACAAACCATCCTATTGTGGACGTACTAGTCGGGGTAATTCGATTACTCCTGGGTCTGTTATTCGAGGGGGCACTGTCCATCCCCCCTCTTCGAGTTTTGGCTGGTGGCAGTGGAAACTACTCGTTATATTCGACCCCGAATATAACTCTATGGGATTCTTCCCATTGTTGGAGGTTAATACTCTTTCTCGTTAATCTCTAACATACCACCGATTTATGTATCTTAAATAAATCTATCGGTTGGTATCTACTGCCAGCACTCGGTTTTTAAAATGGCATCTGTGTTCGTCTCTGTGACTCCTAAACCAAAGGTTGAGCCCTTTGTTCCACTTTTGGCGGGCCTCTACACAGAAGCCCTCCAAAGTGGTGCCATTCTGTCTGGGTACCACAGGGGGTGTGGGAGGGGGTTTAGGCACCCTGGACTGCGTTGCCTTGCCAACTCAAGTCGCACTCTGGTGTGATTGGCCCAAGTGGTGAGCCACCCCGCTCACCACTTAGCGTGTTTTGATTGACAGCTAGGCTGAATGAATGGGGGTTTTTCTGCATAAAAGAAGGGCTTTTGGGACTGGATCTTCAGAAGTCGCCACAGGACCTAAGAATCCGACGAGGGTAAAACTGAGCCGACCTGCAACAACGACACCTCCGGTGGAGCCCTGCTGAACCATCTCACCACTTCCCGACGACAGAGGAGATCTCCCGGACGGAGAGTCTTCTTCCTCTGACTGGTGGGAACAACCAGTCCCCTTTGCTTTTTCTTTGTTCCAGGACATAGTGGTCGAATTTCCCGTGCAGAGCACCCCGGCAACCGGATAGCCACTACCCCTGTACCGCGACCAAAAGGTGGTGCCTTGTGACGGAGCACTACGTGGCTGGTCTCTTCCCTGGTGGTGCAACGATCTTCAACTTTCCTTCGATGACGAGATCATCTCTTCTCTTGGCAAAGCCCCGACGCGCATCCACCACCAGGAACAACTGCCCCCACCAGAGCTGTCTCTCCACAAACAAGGTACTGTGTCCGCCTGGCTTCCCTTGTGTTGGATAGAGTGAGGTGTCTTAATCCTCACCTCTCCATTGGGTCGCCTCCAAGCTTTCTTAACTTTCTGTTCTGAACTGGTCCAATCTTCCTATAACCATTTGCGACAAAGACTCGAAGTGCATTTTCACTATGATACTTTTTGGGACATATCGCCTTGCCTCTCTCCGAGTGGGCCTGGCCTCTGAACTTTACGATCTACAGTAGACCCTGCCTTACTTGCCTTGCATTTGTTCGTAAAAGTGTTGGTACCGAGTTGATTTCATATCCTGCCTTCTTTTCTCTCCCATCCTAACGAATACTAGAGTGCCATCTAGGTTAAAGCATTCACCTCTGTCTGCAAATAAGTGGTGCCGTTGAACCTAGACTTGTCAAACTATTGTTAGGGGGAGTGATCTACTTATAGTAATTGTGATTGAAATTGTTTGCCGTATTAGTGCCAGAGTGTTTTCCATAGATGTGTTGTTATAAATAAATACCTATATATCTTTACACCGAAGCTCTGTCTGTGTTTTGCTTGTTCTACTGTGTAAATTGCCCTATTTTGTATACTCCACATATTGCCTAACTCTTCTTGAGGGAAGTCTGACTGCTCAGCCACAGCTACCAAGTGAATCTGTGTGGTACAGACTGCTACCAAGTGGGTTTACTGCCAAACACCTGTAGTCCTAAATCTGTTGCAGCGGTCCCAGAGGGAACTGCACAGGTTTCCGCCTAACAATGGCCAGGAGACTCCTGTCATTAGAGACACTGGGGCCAGCATAACTGTGGTGGACAAATCTTTTTTCAAGGTGGAGGATGTTGCTAAGGCACCCAAACGCCTCACCAAGTTAGCTGGAGGGGCTGTGCAGAAGCTTCCCCAATTACCAGCTCTCATCCAGTGCAGTTAAATGACTGTCAGGATATCTGTGAGTGTACAATCAGAAGTACCAGGAAGGGTGCTTTTGGGCAATGATTTGAAAGACCTGGGAGTAGTGTCAAGTTCTCCCAGACCTCCTAGTAAGAGATTACAGGAGCTTACCAGACCTGCAAGGGAGAGGACCTTGAGAGGCTCTCCTGAGGAGATGATAGAAAAAGAAATCTCTCCTACACCACTGGAGTTACTAACTGCTATTTCCAAGCAACCAGAAGGAAAGGGGAAACCCAAGACTGCAAGGAAGAACACAGCAGAAAGCACCTTAGTGCTGTCAACCAAGAAATCTCCTAGGTTAGCAAAAATCAGACCTGTGATTCCTCCTCCAGCTGATGCTGACAGGGAAGTACAGCCCTGTGTGGTTGAACTACAGCCTGATGATTCAGATCTAGTAGGAGGCCAGGAACTCATTGGAGATCTTGACCCTGTGGACCATCCTGAGCTGCAGTCTTTAATGGCAGAAGGTGGACCAAGGGCAGACTTCAGTAAGGGATAAAGAGAATGTCCAACTCTGGAAGGTCTTCGCCACCAGGCAGCTTCTCAGCTTGAAGGGCAAGAGCCTGGGAAGTATAGGTTACACTGGGAAGATGGCCTCTTCTAGAGTGAACCTCCAGAGTCAACCCCTGGGGACTACAAGAGACTTGTAGTACCCCAAGCAAACCGACTCCAATTCTTGCAACTAGCCCATGAGATACCTTTGGCTGGTCAAATGAGCTTCAAGAAGACCAAGGGAAGGCTCTCTCTCTACTTTTATTGGCCTAAAATGGGGGCTGATGTAGATAAGTATTGCAAGAGTTGCCACACTTGCCAAACCTCTGATAAAAGTGGCTCCAGGAACGTGGCACCCTTAGTGCCCCTCCCTGTACTGGGAGTACCATTTGAGAGGGTAGGAATCGACATTGTTGGTCCCCTTGATCCTTCAACTTCCTCAGGCAACAGGTTTATACTTGTTGTAGTAGACCATGCTACTAGGTTCCCTGAAGCAATTCCTATGAGGACTTTTACAGCTCCGGCTGTAGCTAACACCCTCCTTGGTATTTTTATCAGGGTTGGGTTTCCTAAGGAGGTAATATCCGACAGGGGGTCAAATTTTATGCCCCACTACATGAAAGCCATGTGGAAAAACTGTGGAGTTACCTACAGGTTCTCAACAGCATACCACCCTCAGACAAATGGATTGGTAGAAAGGTTTAACAGAACCACGAAGAGCATGACAGGAGCTTTAGAAGACTCTCTTAAGAAAAAGTGGGATATTTTACTGCCATGCCTTCTCTTTGCATATAGAGAAGTCCCTCAGGAGGGAGTGGGTTACAGTCCCTTTGAACATCTCTATGGCCAACCGGTCAGAGGTCCATTGGCCCTGATCAAGAAGTGGTTGGAGAGTCCTCCTTCCCCCACGTCAGTCAGAGTCACTGACTATGTGATAGGACTCCGAAGGAGAATGTCACACATGATGGCTGAGGCAAGTGATAACTTGAAAGCAGGTCCGGCTCTGGTCAAGCATTGGCATGACCAGAAGGCCAACATGGTTTAGTTCGCTCAAGACCAGCTAGTTCTTGTTATGGTCCCAACAAGGAAGAGGGCCTTGCAGGACACATGGATGAGACTCTTCAAGGTTGTGGGAAAACCTGGAGAGGTGAACTATCTGGTGGACCTAGGCAATCCCAAGGAGGCTCCTAGAGTCTTTCACATCAACCGTCTAAAAGCTCTCGAGACCAGAACTGGGAGCTTTACTTCTAGCTTCAGCTCAAGAGGAGGAGGAGAGCAAACTGTTAGGCGGAAACCTGTGCAGTTCCCTCTGGTACCACTGCAAAAGATTTAGGACTACAGGTGGTTGGCGGTGAACCCACTTGGTAGCAGTCTGTACCACAGAGATTCACTTGGTAGCTGTGGCTGAGCAGTCATCCTTCCCTCAAGAAGAGTTGAGCAGTATGTGGAGTATACAAAATAGGGCAATTCTTCACAGCAAGACAAGCAAACACGCAACAAGGCTTAGTGTAAAGATATTAAGGTATTTATTTATAACGAAACATCTATCAAAAACACTATGGCAAATTCACGGCAAACAAATCAAACACAATTACTCTACGAAGAAGAAAAAGATCAATCCCCCTAGCAATATTTCGACAAGTCTAGGTTCTACCGGTATCACTTATTTTCAGACAGAGGTGTATACCTCAACCTAGATGGCACTCTAATATTAGTTAGGACCGGAGAGAAAAAGATAGGCAGGTTATGAAATCAACACGGTTCAATCCTTTGCGGATAATATGCAAGGCAGGAAGACAAGAATCACAATAGATCGTAAAGTTCAGAGGCCAGGCCCACTCGGAGAGAGGAAAGGCGCGATGTCCCAAAAAGTCTCTAGTGGAGATGCATTCAAGTCTTTGTAGCAAATTGTTATCGGCAGGTTGAACCAGTTCAGAACAATAAATGAGAAAAGCTTGGAGGCAACCCAACGGAAAGGAGAGGATTAAGACACCTCACTCGAACCAATCGAAAAGGGAAGCCAGGCGGACACGGTACCTTGTTGTGGAGGGCAGCTCCGGAGGGGGCAGTTGTTCCTGGTGGTGGATGCACGTCGGGTCTTTGCCAAGAGTAGAGATGATCTCGTCGTCGAAGAAAAGTGAAGTCCGGTGCACCACCAGGGAAAAGACCAGCCGCGGAGTGCTCCGTCACAAGGCACCACCTTTTGGTCACGGTACAGGGGTAGTGGCTATCCGGTTGCCGAGGTGCTCTGCACGGGCAATTCGACCACTGCGTCCTGAGGCGAATAAAAAGCAAAGGGGACTGGTTGTTCCCACCAGTCAGGGGAAGAGACTCTCCGGCAGGGAGATCTCCTCTGTCGTCGGGCAGTGGTGAGTCGGTTCTGCAGGGCTCCACCGGAGGTGTCGTTGTGCAGGTCGGCTCAGCGTTACCCTCGTCGGATGCTTAGGTCCTGTGGCGACTTCTGAAGATCCAGTCCCAAAAGCCCTGCTTTTATGCAGAAAACCCCCATTCATTCAGCCTAGCTGTCAATCAACACATGCTAAGTGGTGAGCGGGAAGGCTCACCACCTGGGCCAATCACTCCAGAGTGCGACCGGGGTTGGCAAGGCATCTCGGTCCAGGGTGCTTAAACCCCCTCCCACACCCCTGTGGTAACCCAGACAGAATGGCACCACTTTGGAGGGTCTCTGTACAGAGGCCCGCCAAAAGTGGAACAAAGGGCTCAACCTTTGGTTTAGGAGTCACAGAGACGAACACAGACGCCATTTTACAAACCGAGTTCTGGCAGAAAATACCATCCGATAAACTTATTTAAGATAAGTAGGCCGGTGGTACATTAGAGATTAATGAGAAAAGTATTACTACTGTTTTAACTTGTGGAGTGCCATTTTGCTCAGTTTTCAATCACTTATCGTTCTGCTAAAGTGTCACTGTGCATTACCTGTTCACAAAACTTCAGGGAAGTGTTGCTAGGGGGTGTTTGAAGATATTTCAGTTTAACTTGTGCTTTCCCTCCCTTTCGTTAAAATTTTAGAGTGCCATTTGTAGTTGGTTTCACTGTGCCATTTTGCTCATTTTTCACTCTACCGCAAGCTTGTCTACAATTGAAAAGGGAGTTGTATATACTTTTCCTTGACTGAACTTAACTTACTTTATCAACTGTGATTTATGTGTTGAACTAGACGTGTATAAAATAAATATATTCTCTTTTTGATACAAAGCTTTGGTCAGTGTTTCCTTGTTCCATAGTACTGTGATACTTATTGTGTAAACCCTGAATACTGCTCATCTCCCTCTTGAGATAAGCCTGACTGCTCAGCCACAGCTACCAACTAAATCTTTGTGGTACAGACTGATACCAAAGGGGCTTTATTGCTCTCACCTGTAGTCCTAATCTGGTGTAGTGCTCCCCAAGGGAACTGCACTGGATTTTGCCTAACACTATACTTAAATGACTATAGTTAATAAAAACACTCGACAAAATTGTTGATTTCGAATAGCAACAATATTGAACGTGAATTTCAATGGGGGAATTAATTGATTTATTTCATAATGATACTAAGGACTTATACAGACAACTGCAAGATTTATCAAAGGAATACGCTAATGTACACGGGCTAATACAGATTCTACTATGGGAAGGTGAATGAATTATAATGGCAATTTGGACTTTGAATGGGATTTTCAATGGGATTTTCAATGGGGTTATGTTGTAAAAAGGAAAGGATTATGTAATTTAGGGCGGGAGTTATTTGCTACTTAGAAAGTGAGCCTTGGTTTGGGATTCTGGGCAGCTAGCTGTATCTCATGACTTTCTGGACAGCTAGGGCAAGGGATCTGGTCTCAGCACTCTGCCTGGATTTGGATTCTGGACATCCAGCTGGTTCTTAGGACTCTCTGGACAGCTAGGGCAGGGGATCTGATCACAGTACTCTGCCTGGGTGGGATTCTGGACAGCCAGCCAGATTTCAGGACTCTCTGGATAGCTAGGCAAGGGGTCTTGTCTCTACACTCTGCCTGGTTGGGATCAGCTGCCTCCTCACCGTCCTCCTCCTGTCCCCCCGGATTCTTGTGTGTGTGTCTGTGTGCCCCTTTGTCTAGTACAGTCACCCCTTATATAGCCCAAATGACATCATTCATTTTACAATCTAGGGGAGTACTCCAGAATTACTCATGCCCCTGGATAGGACAGTTTCCCATTCCTTTCCCCGGGAGCACCATCTGTCTATTTGGCATTTATGAAAGTTCTTTGTTTCTTAGGTCACTTTTTGACAAAACCCAGTTATGTTCCATAACTTCATATTTCTACTAGACGCTGTCATAAGAAATAGATAGCCAGGTTCCGGGGGTTATAAGTTATTAGGCAAGCTGATCGCCAACTCTGTGCGAGGTAGCATGGCCCCTTGCACATTTCTGTCTTTTTCATGAAATGCATAACAGTGGTAACTCTGCAAATGATGGAACAATTTCATAATGTTCATCTCCATCTTTCCACCAACTGTCATATTTGTACCATTTTTAAATCAGGCAGAAACTAGTCTCTACTGGCCATTTCAGTCTACAGAGTCCTAGGAACATGCACTTAGTCTCTTCAGAACTCCCTGGAAATCACATGGAAAAATATCATAAAACAAATTATTTCTTATTCTGAGTGCTGGGAGAAATGCCTAAAAGCAATCATCTTTTAATGTCAATCTGTCACATGTGGGAGGGTGGTGCTTCAACCCCCACAGCCAAATGTCTCCCCCCATGGCTCAGCTTGCAAAAACAGATGTTTATTATGCCATTTGAAGTTTGTCAGTTAGTCCTTGGTAGTGGGTGCTGGAGGAACTTGCATATCTTGGTCAAGTACTAGCCACACTTGCTTTCTTTGTACTCCATGCTAGTACTGCCTTCTAGTTTGGCAGAGCAGAGAATCATCAAACCCTCAGCTACATCACATGTCATTGCAGAATGGTTCACTTATTTATGCAACTTCCAGTTGGAGGCAAGACTGTCAATTGAGTTCTGTGCCTGAGCCCACAAAGTGGTTTCTCTGGTATTCTGAGCCTCAAGGTGATGGAAGTCTTGTGGGGGAGAACATAATGTACATTGCTTTATTCAACACCCCACTCACAGCATATTTCACTGACATTTTCAATGCAAGCAAAGTTCACTTTCACAATGGCTTTTAAAAGCTATGTTTCTTCATTTAGAACACGTGTGCAAGCCATTTTTCATCTAACGTTTGAAATGCGGTTTTGTAGGTCATGGGATTCTTTTGATTTGTCCTTTTGAGTGAGTTTGCATTTGCTGCTGGCCCATTGACACAGAGGGGTTCTGCACATGGTTCTTTGATTTGACACGGAATAAAAATGAAAAGCAAAGTTGTTTTTTCAATTTGCAATGTTTTGAGAGCTGCGGTTCACATGAAAGGGAAAACGAAAGCTGTGTCGGTTTGACATGTTGAAATCCTTGCCCCTCATGTGAATTAACAGTAAGACAAGTCTGTTTGGCTGTAGTGCATACGTTTTGGTATTCAGATGCAAGAAAAGCAACTGCAGAGCTGTTCTGAATGCAGCACATAATTTCTTATTATTCAAATGAAGAAAAACAAACGCAGAGCCGTTCTGAATGCAGGGCATAACTTCTTATTATTCGGATGAAGAAAAACAGGGACAGCACACCATGGCCGTTTTTCATGTCACTGTTTAAATGGGGTTGTTAGGTGACAGGGATTTCTGTTAGGGCCTGTAAATACACCCCACAGTCTAGATATATAGCACCCTTTGAATTTTAATATTCTGACTGTCAGTGAACATAACCATTTGGCCTAGGTATGTCAGTGAACAAAAACATGTAGTCCAGAAATGTGATATTACGTTTGTGATATCATCTTTGATGTCCTGGGTGTTAGTCTTAGCAGTGCAGACACAAGTCATGGTTGCTTAGCTTACACGTTTCTGAGATTTTTTGGTTTTACTTGTAACCATAACGTCCCTTTAACAATGTTTTATTTCAGTGAACTTCAAGGATTTTTACCAGTGCATGCACATTTCCTACAGCTTACTAATATCATATTTACCCCAACAATGCAACATTTCTGTCCAATTTACGCAGTTTCAACTTAAAGCTCTGCCATTTCCTACCTTATAGTATCATTTGTAACACTTATATACAGTTTTTCCAATCTTTTCCACTGTTTTTGTGTTCATCGACATTCGCGAACATCTGACGTCATTGTAGACTTTCCAGACAGTGTTCGTGGACGCATCTGAAATTCGAGATCGGGTCTGTGCTTCGCGGACAGTTCAGAACTGCATTTTCTACTGATCAAGGAACTTTCAAGCTCAAAATGTACCCCTTGCACAGCTCCTAACCCATTCTTACTCATTATCCATTAATAATCTAGTACAGAGCACATACTTGGAAGAATATTAGAAAAACTGCTATTTATCTTAAAAATAGCATCTGTTTTATTTTTTATTTTTTGTTATGTAATCTATAGATTATTATAAAACTTCTATTACAACAATCCTTAACTTTACTTTAAATCTTTTTACGAGGAAAAAACAAAGAAAAACTTCTCTCGGCATCACTTCATTAGTCCAAGCATAACCGGGGTCCTGGGTTGATGCAACAGAAAAAGCGACCTACTTCCTTTTAAGTTCAATCCAATATTTTGTCAAGAAAGTTTATTACTAAGCAAGTTAGATGCACCGAGCTCCCTCTCAAGATACGAAACCACCAGTCATCCATGTTATCGACCATAGGTGCAAATTGACTCAGATGAAGTGACCTTAGATCTTTTATTGCAGGACATTCAGTTATTAGATGTTTGATAGATCCAGTCCGGTCAAGACAATGTCAACAAACATCATCTTTTGTGTCATCAATATGTCGCAAGACCATCATTTGCTTTGTTTTATGAGCATTCAGATGCAGTCTCAGAAAGCTATCACAATGAAGCCAATAAGGAAATTGCTGCAAATACTGTGGCATTTTTTCCAATCGATTCATTGTTGGCCCAAGCTCTAGCGCAGTTTGTAAACTATCATATTTGGACAGATTCTGTATCCAAAACCACTGTTTTAGCTTTTTTTTTCGTAATTTGGGGCTGGGCCAGCAGAGTGTTCATTTGGATATCAGCCGCATGCATTATGTTCTTCAAACTTTGGTTCCATCTCAATAATAAACCAGCATCAGGTCGGTTGCAAGATGGTGCGAATATTTTGTATGCTGGTTCCAGACTGGCAATTACCATCTTCCGTATTAAAGCTAGTGATTTCCAGATCACAGTTCCACATAGCTCGTCTAATGCTAGTTCATGTCTGATGCTAATCATTGATATGTATTTTGGCAGCCTCAGTACACGTCTCCAGAAGAGCCCTTCTAACTGCGACCAGATTTTATGGTCTATATTCCATCCTGTTTCAGCACCAAAGGTAATAGCAGGAATTACTTTCTGCAAGTAGAATGTTCTAACTTGGTTTAATTGAATTTTCCGAATAAGGTGTGAATTCTGGTGCCTTGTAGCGAAAACGGTTTAATCTGCTTGAATAGATTTTGTACCAAGCTCCATTCACGTATCGAACTGTTGGTAATACTCCCAAATATCGAATTTCAATGACTTCTTCAATTGCTTCAGTGTATATTTTCCAAATTAAGTTTTTGTTTTTTCTTCTTTTCGATGGGCCAAATTTCATGATTTTTGTTTTTTTAACATTTATTCTCAGTTCCTTTTCATCCATGTACCATTGTAATTTTGCAAGAAGTCGATGTAGCCCTATTTGGGTGGAATCCATTAGGACTAGGTCGGCAGCATATATTGCAGAGCTAATTTGCTGGCCATTAATTTTTGGAGGGAAGCACTTCACATTGGATAAAACAGTTGGGACGTCAGCAATAAACATCTTAAATAAAGTGGCAGCCACGGGGCATCCTTGTTTAACCCCTTTAAGTGTATTGATTGCCTCTGATTGGTCCCCTTTTTCATTAATCCTGATGCAAATTGATGTCCTGGAATGGAGAGCCTTTATTGGTTGCAATATAGTTTCAGGGCACTCCCAATTAGTAGGTTTCAGCCATAACATCTCCTGGTTTACAGTATCAAAAGCCTGTTGAATATCAATGAAGGCAACAAAGAGATTGGACCTTCTTTCTAATGCTTCTAATTTCAACAGGTTTATCATTGTCAGATTGATCTCAGTCCCGACACTCTTTGTAAAACCTGTCTGGCGGCAATCTGAGATTCCATGATTACTTGCCCAAGTTGTTCATTTTTGTTGCAGAAATGTGGCAAGTATTTTTCCAATTGTATCGAGAAGGGCAATCGGGCGATAGTTGGCCGGATCTGCCCGATGACCCTTCTTAAACACCGGCACAATTAAGGCTTCAGTCCAGGATGGTGGTACTGATCTTTGTTCTGCAATTCTAACACATAGCTTCACTATGAATTTAGACCACTCCTGTTTGTGTGCTTTCAACATCACATTTGTTATGCCATCAGGCCCAGCAGCTCTTGAATTTTTCAATTGGCCAATGGTGTTGCTTATGTCATCTTCGCTCTATAGTATCTCCCTATAGGTTGCAACCACAGCAGTTTCAGTTGGGATTATAGAAGACGCTATCGAGAATACCTCTTTGAAGTGCTTTAACCAGTCTTCTTCGGTGACCCCATTTGCCAACATATCTGTCTGATTCGCGAACCCTCTATTCAGGATACGCCAGATCTCTCTTGAGTTGTTTGATTTAATTAGAGACAACATCGCCTCACCGCTTTCCTGGTTGCGCAGGAAAGAGAATGCTTTTAACCAGTTTCGATATTTTTGCTTCCTTCGTTTGATGGCTCCGGGCGCATATGCTCCTAAATTCTTCTTAAGATCTTGTATATCTTTATTGAGTTGTTTCTTCTCATTCTTTACACTCGTGCTCCATGCGTGGATATGTGTTCTTGTTCTTTATAAATTCTGTGTCATCCTTTGGTAGGGTAATAACCATACATGATTTGGCGAGTCACAAGTTGTTTTGTCAAGTGATTGAAAGTCTTCAGTCAGATGAGTTATTTGTTTCTCTTTTAATCTGAGCTGATTTCGCCCATGATTTACTTCCAGCGCTTGGTTCAAATTTGGTAAATCCAATTTTTGACATATCAACCATGACATTTCGAGCATATCGTGAGCGCTATACTTGGTCGGCACAATTCTTAGTTTCTCGATCTTATTCCACAGGCTTTTTGAAGTGCAGATATAGGGCCTCATTACACGGAAGGCGGTGAGCCATGGCGCTATTAGCGCCATGGCTCATGCCGGTAAAATACCGGCACCGCCTTGGCGGAAAGGGGATTTACCGCCCCATTCCAAGGTTGGTGGGGCGGTAAATCCCCCTTCCGCCATTGCCCTTCCCCATTCCCATTTCTGCCCCATAGGGCTCTATGGGAATGGGGAAGGCGCTAATTACGGCACCGCAATTTTGCGGTGCCGTAATTAGCTCCGAGGTCCCTTAGCGGGTTGGTTTTTAACGCCTGCAAAAAGCAGGTGTTAAAACACCAACCCGCTAAGGGACCTCGTAGTAAGGCGGTAATGGTTAACGGCCACCGTTACCATTAACGGTGGCCGTTAACCATTACCGCCTTCCGTGTAATGAGGCCCATAATCTAAGGTCTTATCATAACCCATGTTATGCCAGGTACAATTTGGAGGTTGAATTTGTTGAAGGAACTTGGGGTTGGTCACCCTAGGTTACCTGGGGGCAACCAGACGTGGACTCCCTGCTCACTGTGCTTAGAGAGGCTCAGCTTCACCTCACTGATGATGCCCAACAAGGCTGAAACACGTGTATTGGGTTGCTGGTGGTACTCTTGTTCAGAGAGGAATTGCCATAGCATTTCGGTGCTGGACTGCCCATGTGGGCAGTACAAAGACTGATATGCAAATGGATATTTCCCATCTGTGAAAGGTACAGTGAGCAAAAAGCAGATGGCTGCTAACTTTCAATGTGGTTAACAACCACTGAACAGGTTATCATGCCTTGTTCTTCCGAGAGAGGGGCGCCTGCTACCTTTGTTGAATTTGTTGAAGGAACTTGGGGTTGGTCACCCTAGGTTACCTGGGGGCAACCAGACATGGACTCCCTGCTCACTGGCCTTAGAGAGGCTCAGCTTCACCTCACTGATGATGCCCAACAAGGCTGAAACACGTGTATGGGGTTGCTGGTGGTACTCTTGTTCAGAGAGGAATTGCCATAGCATTTCGGTGCTGGCCTGCCCAT
This sequence comes from Ambystoma mexicanum, assembly GCF_040938575.1. Classification (NCBI taxonomy): domain Eukaryota; kingdom Metazoa; phylum Chordata; class Amphibia; order Caudata; family Ambystomatidae; genus Ambystoma; species Ambystoma mexicanum. The sequence continues at coordinate 1,135,727,703 of NC_090922.1, forward strand.
GTGGGCATGACAAAGACTGATATGCAAATGGATATTTCCCATCTGTGAAAGGTACAGTGAGCAAAAAGCAGATGGCTGCGAACTCTCAATGTGGTTAACAACCACTGAACAGGTTATCATGCCTTGTTCTTCCGAGAGAGAGGCGCCTGCTACCTTTGTCGAATTTAGAAACATTTGGAGGTATGTCACCGTTAACCTGGCCATTGACCATCTCGCAATCTCTTGCTTCCAATTCGGTCTCCCATCTATCTCTCCTGGATTTTACTCTCTGATCTTCTTTGACAGTGTCTAGAATGGGCTCTTTTTTGGCATTGAACCATGTAATATTGAAATCCCCACACACGATAATTGATAGGTCTTGATGGTTCCTTTGATTTTTATCAATTATCAGCATTATTGAAGATATAAAATGTTCAGTATTAATCTTGAGTGGGTTCCAATAAACATTTATCAGGAGCAAATGTTGTACTTTCAAAGCGTGTCCGTTCGAGTATTGTAGCACTGTTGCTTGAACAAAACTGTTTGGATTTTCATTTTCAAGTACTTCCCAGTTTGTGCCATTTTTCAGCATTGTTATTAAACCTGAAAAAGGGTGACCTTGGCATTTATCTCGGCTGGATTTAACCATGTTAGATAGCCATCTTTTACTGGTGGAGTTCACAGCCATGTTTCTTGTAAACATATGGCAAAATTGGCTGTCAGATCCACTGGGAAGTCATTGAATAAATGTCGAAATCCTCACGTGTTCCAGGATATCAAGGTAGCCGGGCCTTCATGGTCAGATATGTCTAGCTAGTGCTTCTTCATTCCAGATTTGATGCTGCCAGACTGAAACTGGGAAGTTGACGCAGTGTCTAGATGTTTCCGTAGATCGTCACGTCGCTGTTCGTTTGTTTCCTTTGTCACTGACTTCTCTTTTGAACATGATTGGCTTGATTGTACAAATGAGACGTCTTCCGGAATCTCAAAACCCAGGAACAATAGTTCATCTTTTGCTGCCATTAAGGTCTTACGTACTGCCTTAGATTTTATGTGCAAAAGGACCCGGTCAGCTCGCTCTTCAGAAATGTATTCGACTATGCTAATGTCTTGGGTAGTCACCGTCCTTAGCACAGGCACTGAGTGAAGGAGCCGAATTACATTTCCTCTGTTTAAGTTGACATCATTGTCATCATTGAATATATTCCCGATCCATATTTTCGCAGAAGACAATTTGACTTCAGTCAGATTTTGTCGCTCCAATTGCAGAATTATCTTCTGCAATTGTGCTGCTGTTTGTTTCAGATTTACAGGGTAATTCATAGAAAATCGCACAAAAGTGGCGCACGCGACTGGCGCACAGCATGCCCGTGCGAATGTCTGCGCCAGCCGCGTGCTCTAAAATCGATTTCCGCGCACAGCGTGTTCATGGATTTTCGCATCCAAAACCAGCCGTGGCGCAGCGTGGCGCTGCGACGCTGCAGCAGCGCCAGTTACGCCCCCAAGAACGCCCTCGCGCAAGGAAAAGCCCTCAAAATCCCCAAACAATCGCAAAGGGCTGCGCTAACCCTGGACCAGTTCACAGGGCTGGCAAACAGCAAACGCCAAGCGGGGACCGTGTATTTCAGTGGTTCGCGGGAAGTTCCACACGGGATTGGCTCCGTGCAAGCAGGGTACGTGTATTCCAGGGGTGCGCGGAAAGTTCCACACACGATTCCATCAGGGTACGTGTATTTCAGGGGTGCGCAGGAAGTTCCACACACGATTGGCCCCGTGCGAGCAGGGTAGGTGTATTCCAGGGGTGTGCGGGAAGTTCCACACGCGATTTCAGCAGGGTATGTGTATTGCAGGGGTGCGCGGGAAGTTACACACGCGATTTCAGCAGGGTACATGTATTGCAGGGGTGCGCGGGAAGTTCCACACGCGATTGTCCTGTGTACGTGTGCATCAGGGGTGCGCGGGAAGTATCACACGCAAATTCAGCTGGGTACGTGTATTTCAGGGGTGCGCAGGAAGTTCCACACGGGATTGGCTCCGTGCAAGCAGGGTATGTGTATTCCAGGGGTGCGCGGGAAGTTCCACACACGATTCTATCAGGGTACGTGTATTTCAGGGGTGCGCAGGAAGTTCCACACACGATTGGCCCCGTGCGAGCAGGGTACGTGTATTCCAGGGGTGCGCGGGAAGTTCCACACGCAATTTCAGCAGGGTACGTGTATTGCAGGGGTGCGCGGGAAGTTCCACACGCGATTTCAGCAGGGTACATGTATTGCAGGGTGCGCGGGAAGTTCCACACGCGATTTCAGCAGGGTACATGTATTGCAGGGGTGCGCGGGAAGTTCCACACGCGATTTCAGCAGGGTACATGTATTTCAGGGGTTCTGGGGAGTACTAAACGTGAATTGGCCGTGTGGGTCCTCCCAGGTGTTCGCTCTACAACCTCCACGGCCCCTGCAGGCAGCCCACACCACGGGGGACTAACCTGCACCCCTGCCCATGTCCCGCAGGCAGCCCATCCACCATGGGCATGCCCCCGAGCCAACCCACATGTCACCTTGCACCACTGATCAGCAATGCATGTCTCCCACCACCCCCACCCCCCAGCAGTGCAGGGGCAGCCTCCACCAGGCCCCCATTCATGTCTCCCACCACCCCCACCCCCCAGCCACCAGGGGCAGCCTCCACCAAGCCCCTACTCATGTCCCCTATTACCCCCCGCAGTGCAGGGGCAGCCTCCACCAGGCCCCCACCATGTCTCCCACCACCCCCACCCCCCAGCCACCAGGGGCACCCTCCAACAGGCCCCCACTCATGTCCCCCTGCACCCCCTACCCCCCAGCAGTCAGGGGCAGCCTCCACCAGCCCCCCACTCATGTCCCCTATTACCCCCACCCCCCTGCAGTGCAGGTGCAGCCTCCACCAGGCCCCCACTCATGTCCCCTATTACCCCCATCCCCCCGCAGTGCAGGGGCAGCCTCCACCAGCCCCCCACTCATGTCCCCTATTACCCCCACCCCTCAGCCACCAGGAGCACCCTCCACCAGGCCCCCACTCATGTCTCCCACCACCCCCACCCCCCAGCCACCAGGGGCACCCTCCACCAGGCCCCCACCCATGTCTCCCAGCACCCCCTACCCCCCAGCAGTCAGGGGCAGCCTCCACCAGGCCCCTACTCATGTCCCCCTGCACCCTCTACCCCCCAACAGTCAGGGGCAGCCTCCACCAGGCCCCCACTCATGTCCCCTATTACCCCCACCCCCCAGCCACCAGGGGCACCCTCCATCATGCCCCCACTCATGTCTCCCACCACCCCCACCCCCCAGCCACCAGGGGCAGCCTCCACCAAGCCCCCAGTCATGTCCCCTATTACCCACACCCCCCAGCCACCAGGGGCAGCTTCCACCAGGCCCCCACTCCTGTCTCCCACCACACCCATCCCACAGCCACCAGGGGCACCCTCCACCAGGCCCCCACCCATGTCTCCCACCACCCCCTACCCCCAGCAGTCAGGGGCAGCCTCGACCAGGCCCCCACTCATGTCCCCTATTACCCCTACCCCCCCGCAGTGCAGGGGCAGCCTCCACCAGGCCCCCACTCATGTCTCCTATTACCCCCACCCCCCAGCCACCAGGGGCACCCTCCACCAGGCCCCCACCCATGTCTCCCACCACCCCCTATCCCCCAGCAGTCAGGGGCAGCCTCCACCAGGCCCCCACTCATGTCCCCTATTACCCCCACCCCCCGCAGTGCAGGGGCAGCCTCCACAAGGCCCCCACTCATGTCCCCTATTACCCCGACCCCCCAGCCACCAGGGACACCCTCCACCGGGCCCCCACTCATGTCTCCCACCACCCCCTACCCCCCAGCAGTCAGGGGCAGCCTCCACCAGGCCCCCACTCATGTCCTCTATTACCCCCACCGGCCCGCAGTGCAGGGGCAGCCTCCACCAGGCCCCCACTCATGTCTCCTATTACCCCCACCCCCCAGCCACCAGGGGCACCCTCCACCAGGCCCCCAACCATGTCTCCCACCACCCCCTACCCCCCAGCAGTCAGGGGCAGCCTCCACCAGGCCCCCACGCATGTCCCCTATTACCCCCACACCCCCGCAGTGCAGGGGCAGCCTCCACCAGGCCCCCACTCATGTCCCCTATTACCCCCACCCCCCAGCAGTGCAGGGGCAGCCTCCACCAGGCCCCCACTCATGTCTCCCACCACCCCCACCCCGCAGCCACCAGGGGCAGCCTCCACCAAGCCCCCACTCATGTCCCCTATTACCCCCACCCCCCCGCAGTGCAGGGGCAGCCTCCACCAGGCCCCCACTCATGTCTCCCACCACCCCCTACCCCCCAGCAGCCAGGGGCACCCTCCACCAGGCCCCCACCCATGTCTCCCACCACCCCAACCCCCCAGCAGTCAGGGGCAGCCTCCACCAGGCCCCCACTCATGTGTCATGATGCCTACCTCTAAGGAGCCAGGCCGGGCCCAGCAACCCCAGAGGCAGACATCATTTTCCCCAGGGAAGTCTCAGCGGGCCCAAGTCGGGGCCCTTTGGACTCAGTCCTGGCGCCTTAGGCGCCAGGCTCATAGCGGACCCCAGTCCTGGCGCCTTAGGCGCCAGGCTCATAGAAGAGGATATGTGTTTAAGTGCTTGGGTGCACACTTACCTGATGCAGACCTTGCTGCTTCATCCAGGCCCTCTTGAGGCCTGAATGGGACTACTTAACCTGTAGGACTACTTCACCACCCGGGTGTGGTCGGGGAAGGATACATACCTGATTGGTGGAAGGATACATACCAGGAACTTCTTCCAAGGCTATTTAAACCCCACCCGAACAGCCACACATGCTTCGCGTTGTTCTGCACCTAGCAGCTGGACGCTCACCGTGTCAGCTCCTGCATCCTGACTTCAGCCACGCCTGCCAGCACCCTGGAACACCTGCAAGGGGAGAAAGGAAGAGAATAGGAGAAGAAAAGCCCTTACCTGCTAAATCTGCATCCCGGAGTCATTTCTCCAACGGCCCTGAAAAGGAAGACATCATTTTAAAGGCATTTCGTTTCGATCGCTGCAGCGCTGCATTTTACTCACCTTTGCAAGGCGCTTCCATCTTCAACAGCGATCTTCCGGATTCAGCTACGCCCCGGCGCCTAGAGGAAAAAAGACAAGAACAAAGGTAAGAGGGAGAAAAGGAATAAGGAAAGCTTAGTTTCCTTTTAAGTCTTACCTGTTGGATTATTCCCACTGCATTTCGGGTCCTGCCGCTTCCTGGCATCTCCGGACCCCGGCCCCTATGGGGAAAAAAGACAAAGACAAATGAGCGAATGCAAAGACATTACCTGAGCGCTCATCCAGAACTGTTTCTCTTCGGGTCGGCGCCATATCTCCCGCACTCCGAACCCCGGCCCCTAAGGGGAAAAAGACATAAGCATTAGCGCTTGCTGCAATTAGACAACGAACATTATTATTAAGCTTGAACTTTTGAACAGAACTTTTACAGCGCCTTACCTGAACAGTCAAGCTTACCTGAACTCCCATCAATCCTCAATCCAGTGAAGAAACTGGGTTTTAACGCGCCCCTGCATCAGAAGCAGGATGGAGAGCTCATCCTTCCAAACCCTAAGGTGAGGCTTCACGGGGAATCGTGGAGGAGGTATCGTGGAGGGTTGGAAGGGAGTGGGAGGCTTGAGCATTGTTCCACAGTTGGTAATACTCCCTTTTCACGCACAGGAGGGTATCCAACGAGCCAGGGAAGCCAGAATAGAGGGGCCCTTCCTGTCCATCTTCAGAGTTCTGCGCCTTCGACGCCGCGCCTCCGTGGGAACCAGGTGAGCGTTACAGAACGCGAAGCCTTACCACAATTTCCCACCTGGGCGCTATGGAGACTTCCGAGACAGATCAGCTGGCCCATCTTTTAGGGGAATTACGGGCAGAAGTGCACTCAGCCCGCCAGGAGACTAATGCTCTCAGAAGGGAACTAATCCTATCCAAGGAAAGAACTGATGATCTGGCCAAAAGGTTATTGCAGGGCCAGGCAGAGCACACTCCTTTGCCTGTTTCCGGAGATATTTCTACAACAATGGGTTCGAATAACCCGGTACAAATCAATCTACCTGGACACATGCCTTTGGCCCCGCCGGAACGTTTTGCGGGGGATCCCAAGAAATATGCCGTTTTTATGAACCAATGCCGTTTACACTTTTTATGCAGGCCCGGGGCCTTCCCCAACGACCAGACCAAAGTAGCCTTTGTACTATCTTACCTCAGTGGCTGTGCTGCCGATTGGTCTATTCCATTGGTAAATCAGGATGATCCCATTCTCCGGGATTTCCAGGGCTTCCAGGCCAGCATGGAAAGATTGTTCGCTCGACACTCGCAGGGAAAGGCCCTTGACAACGAACTGCTATCCTTACGACAAGGTAATCAGGATCTTTAGTCCTATATCGCCACCTTTAATAGACTAGTTGTGGAAACCGGATGGCCTGAAAATAAAAGGATCACATTGTTTCATCGAGGCCTGCGTGGAGAGCTTAAAGATGTTATAGCTCAGATAGTAGATCCACCCCAGGCCTGCGCAGACTACATATACTTAGTGGTTCAACTTGATCACAGACTTCAAAATAGAAAAGCAGATCGGCTCAAGTATGAAACCAGAGTACCTATCAAGACCCACGTTAACTCCAAGAGTACTGACGTTTCCGAACCTATGCAAATTGGCAGTGTTAAAGGACCATTAACGCAGAAGGAACGAGAGAGAAGGCGACAAATGCAACTTTGTCTGTATTGCGGAACTTCCGGTCACTTTCTTCAAAGTTGTCCAGTTAAACCACCCAAGAAGGTGGTTGGAGCCACTGATAACGAGTTATTGACACTTGGTTCGGGAAACGACCTAGCCCGACAAGCGTAGGGGTCCGCTTGCCGAGCTTGAAAACAAACTCTTTGACCTCGCATTTTGTCATGCCAATGGTGCTTGTGAACCCAAAACAGCCTCAGCAGTTGCATGCTATAAAAGCATACATAGACAGTGGAGCTATTGGAAATTACATAGACCGTGAATTGGCTTCCAGGATTAAGCTTCCTCTCCGCCCGAAAGTAGCCCAAGATGTAATTACTACAGTTGATGGAACCGAAATAGCCTCAGGGCCTGTAACGCATTCCACAGTTGAAATCACTCTGGTGGGTCAGGACGGACATCGGGAAGCAATCGTGTTTGATGTGATCAAGGCCCCACAATTTCAAGTACTTCTTGGAATCCCTTGGTTAGAAACACATAATCCGAGAATAGACTGGCGAGCAAAGAAGATAACTTTTCCTGATTGTGAACCAACCTGTTACCCAAGGAATCCAGCTATGGGTCTAGCCTCTGTAACTTCCACCTCTGTACAGCTACCATCTGAATACCAAGAATTCCAAGACGTTTTTCAGAAAGAGCAGGCTAACACCTTACCTCCCCATCGATCTTACGATTGCCAAATCGACTTGGTACCCAATGCACAACTACCTTGTAGTAGGATTTATGCTCTTACTGAACCTGAGAACCTGCATTTGCGCCAGTATTTGAATCAATACCTGGCCAATGGTTTCATTCGCCCATCAAAGGCACCAGTCTCTTCCGCTTTGTTCTTCGTACCTAAAAAGGAAGGAGACCTTAGGGCCTGTATTGACTACCGCGCCCTAAATCAGATAACGATTAAGAATCGTTACCCTTTGCCCCTGATACCTGAGCTTATCGACCAAGTAAAAGATGCTCGTGTGTACACCAAGCTAGATCTCCGAGGAGCTTACCACCTGGTACGTATAAAAGAGGGCGACGAGTGGAAGACTGCATTCCGCACCAAATTTGGGCTCTTCGAATATCAAGTAATGCCCTTCGGTTTGTGCAACGCACCTGCCGCCTTTCAGTACTTCATGAATGATGTTCTTCGGGAACTTATCGATGTTTGTGTCATCGTTTATATTGACGACATCCTGGTGTATTCCTCCTCAGAATCTGATCACAGAAACCATGTTAGGGCAGTTCTTGAGAAATTGCGCCAGCACAAATTATTTGCCAAGCTCGAAAAATGCGTTTTTCATACCACAGAAGTGGAGTTTCTCGGATTCATCCTGACACCTCAAGGAATCCGAATGGACCCGCGGAAAGTGGACGCCATTCTCAAATGGCCATCTCCTAGCTCTGTGAAGGGAGTGCAAAGCATGCTTGGCTTTGCCAATTTCTATCGAAGGTTCATCCCGGAATTTTCTCGAACTGTTCAACCCATCACAGCTCTCCTAAAGAAAAATAAACGCTTTGAATGGACTCTTGAGGCTGAACAAGCCTTTCAAGGCCTAAAAACCAAATTCACCTCTGCACCTGTATTGAAGCACCCGCGCCCAGATCTCCCTTACATCGTGGAAACCGATGCATCCAGTTCGGCCATGGGAGCTGTCCTGTCGCAAAGAGACCCAGAAACTAACCAACTACACCCTGTAGCCTTTTGGTCCAGAAAATTCTCTCCACCTGAACTCAATTACGCAATTACCGACAAAGAACTACTGGCTATTAAATCAGCTTTCAAGGCTTGGCGTCACTATCTTCTCGGTGCAAGATACACCATCACCGTAATTAAGGACCACAGAAATTTGCAGTATTTAAAGACGGCCAAAGCTCAATCTTCGCGACAACTCCGATGGGCTTTATTCTTTGCGGAATTTGATTTTGTAATTACCTATCGCCCTGGCTGCAAGAATGGTAAGGCAGATGCCTTATTCCGGATAGGCATGGAAGAACCCAATTCGAGTTTAGAACCTGTGCCAATCATACCGGAACAAAGAATTCTGGGCTTGACTTCATTGCAAACCATTGAGGACATCCAAGCTCAAGTAAAACAGCTTTTTGACTCTTCTGCCTTACTGGAATGGAGTCAAAAGGGTCCTCACTACACCGTTAAGGATGATTTACCCTACTTCCAAGAGCGGTTATTTCTGCCAAGTAAAGAATTGCAGGAACTTGTCATTACCCGTCATCATGAATCATTAATGGAAGGACACACCGGTATCGCGAAAACAGAAGAAAAGATCAAACGCCACTTCTGGTGGCCTTCTTGGAGAAAAGACATAAAGTCATTTGTGTTGTCTTGCGGAATCTGTGCCCAAAATAAGAGTCAAAAGAAAAGGCCAGCCGGCCTACTTCAACCTTTGGACATTCCACCAGCACCTTGGCACACCTTGTCAATGGACTTTATAACTGACCTGCCTCCTTGTGGTGGTTACAACACGATTCTCGTAATAGTGGATCTATTCTCCAAAATGGCCCATTTTATCCCTTTAAAAGGATTGCCGTCAGCTTCCACCTTGGCCAAGGAATTTATGGAAAATATAGTGCGGTTACATGGTTTCCCTTCCATATTAGTCTCAGACCGTGGAAGTCAATTTATCTCCCACTTTTGGAAGAAATGTTGCCAACTAGCACAAATAGACGTGCGGTTATCCACCAGCCACCACCCCCAGACCGACGGACAAACGGAGAGAACCAATCAGACTCTCGAGCAATATCTGCGGTGCATGTTACACCAATCGGGCCCCCACTCATGTCTCCCACCACCCCCACCACCCCCTACCCCCCAGCAGTCAGGGGCAGCCTCCACCAGGCCCCCACTCATGTCCCCTATTATCCCCACCCCCCCGCAGTGCAGGGGCAGCCTCCACCAGGCCCCCACTCATGTCTCCTATTACCCCCACCCCCCAGCCACCAGGGGCACCCTCCACCAGGCCCCCACCCATGTCTCCCACCACCCCCTACCCCCCAGCAGTCAGGGGCAGCCTCCACCAGGCCCCCACGCATGTCCCCTATTACCCCCACACCCCCGTAGTGCAGGGGCAGCCTCCACCAGGCCCCCACTCATGTCCCCTATTACCCCCACCCCCCAGCCACCAGGGGCACCCTCCACCAGGCCCCCACTCATGTCTCCCACCACCCCCACCCCGCAGCCACCAGGGGCAGCCTCCACCAAGCCCCCACTCATGTCCCCTATTACCCCCACCCCCCCGCAGTGCAGGGGCAGCCTCCACCAGGCCCCCACTCATGTCTCCCACCACCCTCACCACCCAGCAGTCAGGGGCAGCCTCCACCAGGCCCCCACTCATGTCCCCCTGCACCCCCACCCCCCAGCAGTGCAGGGGCACCCTCCACCAGGCCCCCACCCATGTCCCCCTGCACCCCCACCCCCCAAGCCACCAGAGGCAGCCTCCACCAGGCCCCCACTCATGTCTCCCACCACCCCCTACCCCCCAGCAGTCAGGAGCACCCTCCACCAGGCCCCCACCCATGTCTCCCACCACCCCCATCCCCCAGCAGTCAGGGGCAGCCTCCACCAGGCCCCCACTCATGTCCCCCTGCACCCCCACCCCCCAACAGTGCAGGGGCACCCTCCACCAGGCCCCCACCCATGTCCCCCTGCACCCCCACCCCCCTAGCCACCAGGGACAGCCTCCACCAGGCCCCCACTCATGTCTCCCACCACCCCCTACCCCCCAGCAGTCAGGGGCACCCTCCACCAGGCCCCCACCCATGTCTCCCACCACCCCCACCCCCCAGCAGTCAGGGGCAGCCTCCACCAGGCCCCCACTCATGTGTCATGATGCCTACCTCTAAGGAGCCAGGCCGGGCCCAGCAACCCCAGAGGCAGACATCATTTTCCCCAGGGAAGTCTCAGCGGGCCCAAGTCGGGGCCCTTTGGACTCAGTCCTGGCGCCTTAGGCGGAATAAGGAAAGCTCAGTTTCCTTTTAAGTCTTACCTGTTGGATTATTCCCACTGCATTTCGGGTCCTGCCGCTTCCTGGCATCTCCGGACCCCGGCCCCTATGGGGAAAAAAGACAAAGACATTGAATGAGCGAATGCAAAGACATTACCTGAGCGCTCATCCAGAACTGTTTCACTTCGGGTCGGCGCCATATCTCCGGCACTCCGAACCCCGGCCCCTAAGGGGAAAAAGACATAAGCATTAGCGCTTGCTGCAATTAGACAACGAACATTATTATTAAGCTTGAACTTTTGAACAGAACTTTTACAGCGCCTTACCTGAACAGTCAAGCTTACCTGAACTCCCATCAATCCTCAATCCAGTGAAGTAACTGGGTTTCAACGCGCCCCTGCATCAGAAGCAGGATGGAGAGCTCATCCTTCCAAACCCTAAGGTGAGGCTTCACGGGGAATCGTGGAGGAGGTATCGTGGAGGGTTGGAAGGGAGTGGGAGGCTTGAGCATTGTTCCACAGTTGGTAATACTCCCTTTTCACGCACAGGAGGGTATCCAACGAGCCAGGGAAGCCAGAATAGAGGGGTCCTTCCTGTCCATCTTCAGAGTTCTGCGCCTTCGATGCCGCGCCTCCGTGGGAACCAGGTGAGCGTTACATCATGTCCCACTGCACCCCCACCCCCACGCAGTGCAGGGGCAGCCTCCACCAGGCCCCCACTCATGTCTCCCACCACCCCCATCCCACAGCCACCAGGGGCACCCTCCACCAGGCCCCCACTCATGTCTCGCACCACCCCCTATCCCCCAGCAGTCAGGGGCAGCCTCCACCAGGCCCCCACTCATGTCCCCTATTACCCCCACCCCCCCGCAGTGCAGGGGCAGCCTCCACCAGGCCCCCACTCATGTCTCCCACCACCCCCATCCCACAGCCACCAGGGGCACCCTCCACCAGGCCCCCACTCATGTTTCCCACCACCCCCTACCCCCCAGCAGTCAGGGGCAGCCTCCACCAGGCCCCCACTCATGTCCCCTATTACTCCCACCCCCCCGCAGTGCAGGGGCAGCCTCCACCAGGCACCCATTCATGTCCCCTATTACCCCCACCCCCCTGCAGTGCAGGGGCAGCCTCCACCAGGCCCCCACTCATGTTTTCCACCACCCCATCCCACAGCCACCAGGGGCACCCTCCACCAGGCCCCCACTCATGTTTCCCACCACCCCCTAACCCCCAGCAGTCAGGGGCAGCCTCCACCAGGCCCCCACTCATGTCCCCTATTACCCTCACCCCCCGCAGTGCAGGGGCAGCCTCCACCATGCCCCCACTCATGTCCCCTATTACCCCCACCCCCCCGCAGTGCAGGGGCAGCCTCCACCAGGCCCCCACTCATGTCTCCTGTTAGGCGGAAACCTGTGCAGTTCCCTCTGGGACCACTGCAAAAGATTTAGGACTACAGGTGGTTGGCGGTGAACCCACTTGGTAGCAGCCTGTACCACACACATTCACTTGGTAGCTGTGGCTGAGCAGTCAGACTTCCCTCAAGAAGAGTTGAGCAGTATGTGGAGTATACAAAATAGGGCAATTCTTCACAGCAAGACAAGCAAACACGCAACGAGGCTTAGTGTAAAGATATTAAGGTATTTATTTATAACGAAACATCTATCAAAAACACTATGGCAAATTCACGGCAAACAAATCAAACACAATTACTCTACGAAGAAGAAAACGATCAATCCCCCTAGCAATATTTCGACAAGTCTAGGTTCTACCGGTATCACTTATTTTCAGACAGAGGTGTATACCTCAACCTAGATGGCACTCTAATATTAGTTAGGACGGGAGAGAAAAAGATAGGCAGGTTATGAAATCAACACGGTTCTGTGGCCACTTCTGAAGATCCAGTCCCAAAAGCCCTGCTTTTATGCAGAAAACCCCCATTCATTCAGCCGAGCTGTCAATCAACACATGCTAAGGGGTGAGCGGGAAGGCTCACCACTTGGGCCAATCACTCCAGAGTGCGACCGGGGTTGGCAAGGCAACTCGGTCCAGGGTGCTAAAACCCCCTCCCACACCCCTGTGGTAACCCAGACAGAATGGCACCACTTTGGAGGGTCTCTGTACAGAGGCCCGCCAAAAGTGGAACAAAGGGTTCAACCTTTGGTTTAGGAGTCACAGAGACGAACACAGACGCCATTTTACAAACCGGGTTCTGGCAGAAAATACCATCTAATAAACTTATTTAAGATAAGTAGACTGGTGGTACGTTAGAGATTAACGAGAAAAGTATTAATCTCCAACAATGGGACGAATCCCATAGGGTTATGTCCGGGGTCGGACATAACAAGTAGTTTCCACTGCCACCAGCCAAAACTCGACGAGGGGGGACGGGACAGTGCCCCCTCGAGTAACAGATCCAGGAGTAATCGAATTACCCCTACTAGTACGCCCACAATAAGATGGCTTGTACTAGTTATGTTAGTAAATTTAGGTCTAGTAAAGCCAATGGTGACTTTACATGCCCGGGGAGACAGTAGTCAGTCCCCGGGTATGGAGTTTATGGTGGAGGTCCGCTAGGACACCCCAGTGTTACGGCGCGTAGGGTGCGGTGTAACACACATAGAAAAACATATGAGACCCTATGGAGTAAAAGACCCCATAGCCCATAGAACACATTGGCATTCAAAGGAATAACACACATACATGTCCAAGAGTGGGGGAAAAAGAGTCTCACTCTTGGCAGGATGGAAAAAAACAAACTCCAGAAATCCAGCAAAGCTGCTGGGGGGCTCACTAGGTTAGGAAATTCAGCCTAAACAGAGAATTCTCCCTAACACTCTCCCCCCCCCAGACTAAGGAACAGGAGGATTTAATCCACTCCTGGATGAATCTCATACCTCTAGTCGATGACATACATCCTAGAGAGACCATCAGCATTTTGGTGGTGACATCCTGACCTGTGCTCAATGGTGAAATCAAACCCTTGCAGGCAGATTGACCATCTCAATAGTTTTGGGTTTTCCCCTTTCATTTGCATTAACCATCTCAAGGGTTGGTGGTCAGTCTGAATGACAAAAGTAGAACCATACAAGTACGGCCTAAACTACTTCAGAGCTCACACGATAGCAAAGCACTCTCTTTTGATTGTTGCCCACCTTGTTTCAGGATCCTTCAGCTTGCGGCTGATGAAGCAAACAGGGTGCTCCCTACCTTTCCCATCCAGTTGACTGAGTACGGCACCTATTCCTACATTTTAAGCATCTGTCTGCACAATGAAGCGTTGGCGGTAATCAGGAGCTCTGAGTACTGGGGCTTGGCAAAGAGCCTTTTTCAGGTTTTCAAAAGCCTGATTGCACTCCTCGTTCCATTTGACCTTTTTAGGAAATTTGGGCGAGGAGATGACATTCAGTGGAGAAGCTATGGTCCCATAGTTCTCTATGAAATTCCTGTAATACCCAGTGAGGCCTAGGAAGGCTCTCACCTGGGTTTGAGTAGTCGGTGTTGTCCAATTTTGCACAGCTTCATTTTTACTGAGCAAAGGCCTTATTTCTCCACCTCCTACCTCATGTCCAAGATAGACTACCTTACTCTGTCCAATTTGGCATTTACTCGCCTTTATGGTCAGATTGGCTCGCCCAAGAGCCTGCAAAACATCTCTCAGGTGGGTTACATGTTCTTCCGAGGAATTGCTGAACACTGCGATGTCATCCAAGTATGCCATGCAGAAGTCCTCCATCCCATTCAGAACCTGGTTTACCATCCGTTGAAACGTAGCAGGTGCATTCTTCAGTCCGAAAGGCATTACCTTAAACTGGTATAAGCCAACGGGGGTAGAAAATGCAGTTTTCTCCTTGGCATGGTCTGTCAGGGCTATTTGCCAATAGCCTGACGTCAAGTCAAATGTGCTGAGGGACTTGGCGGTGCCAAGTTTATCCACCAACTCATCTGTTCTTGGCAAAGGGTGGGCATCAGTCTTGGTGACTGCATTAAGAGCTCTATAATCCACGCAGAATCTAAGTTCTTTAGTCCCGGCCTTTGGTACTAACACAACTGGGCTAGACCATGGACTAGTAGAGGGCTCTATTACCCCGAGATCGAGCATCTTGCTGACCTCACCTTTGATGTGGGTTCGTACGTTTTCTTACATGCGGTATCCTCTGCTTTTGACTGGCAGACAATCACCAGTGAGTATGTCGTGCTGGCCCCAAGGGGTCAAGCCTGGTGAAAGCGAGAACAGAGAGGCAAACTGATTCAACATAGATTTGCACTCTTCTTGTTGCTCGGGTGTCGAATTGGAGGAGAGATTTACTCCTTCAATTTTTTCATCTAAAGGTAAGCCTCTGAGGAGATCCGGAAGAGCTTCACTCTCTTCTTCTTCCTCGGATGACGCTAGAAGCAACGCTCCTACATCAGGTCGCGAGACATACGCTTTAAGTCGGTTGATGTGAAAGACTGTTGGAGCCTCCTTGGGATTGCCCAAGTCCACCAGATAGTAACCTCTCCGAGTTTACCCACTACTCGGAAGGGTCCCATCCACTTATCTTGCAAGGCCCTCTGCCTTGTTGGGATCATAACGAGAACGAGCTGGTCTTGAGCGAACTCAACCATGTTAGCCTTTTGATCGTGCCAGTGCTTGACCAATGCTTGTCCAGCTTTCAAGTTATCGCTTGCTTCCGTCATCAAGTGTGACACTCTCCTCCCGAGACCTATCACATAGTCAGTCACTCTGACTGGCTTGGGGGAAGGAGCACTCTCCAACCCCTCCTTACTCAGGGCCAATGGACCTCTGACGGGATGACCATAGAGTAGTTCGAAAGGTGAGTAACCTACACCTTCCTGAGGGACTTCTCTATAAGCAAAGAGAAGGCATGGCAGTAGAAGGTCCCACTTATGCTTAAGGGGTTCCTCTAAAGCACCTATCATGCTCTTCCTGGTTCGGTTGAACCGTTCTACCAACCCATTGGTTTGTGGGTGGTAGGCCGTTGAGAACTTGTAAGAAACTCTGCAGGTTTTCCACATGGCTTTCATGTAGTTGGACATAAAGTTTGACCCCCTGTCAGAGATTACATCCTTAGGAAACCCGACCCTAGTAAAAATACCAAGGAGGGCCTTAGCCACAGCCGGGGCTGTAACAGTCCTCATAGGAATTGTCTCAGGATACCTAGTAGCATGGTCTACTACAACAAGTATAAACCTGTTGCCTGAGGAGGTGGGAGGATCAAGGGGACCAACAATGTCAATCCCTACTCTCTCAAATGGGGCTCCCACAACTGGGAGAGGCACTAAAGGTGCCACATTCTTGGAGCCAACCTTACCAGAGGTATGGCAGGTGTGGCAGCTCCTGCAGTGTTTTTCTACTTCGGCCCCCATCTTTGGCCAATAGAAGTAGAGGGAGAGCCTTTCCTTAGTCTTCTTGAAACTCAAGTGACCAGCCAAAGGAATCTCATGGGCTAACTGCAAAAAGTGTGGTCTGTTCTCTTGGGGAACTACAAGTCGTTTGTAGTCTCCAGGTGCAGACTCGGTCGGTTCACTGTAGAAGAGGCCATCTTCCCAGTGCAACCTGTATTTCCCAGGCTCTTGCCCTTCAGCCTGAGCTTCTGCCTGGTGGCGAAGACCTTCCAGAGTTGGGCATTCTCTCTGTCCCTTACTGAAGTCTGCCCTGCTGGGTCCACCTTCTGCCAGTAAAGACTGCAGCTCAGGATGGTCAACAGGATCCAGATCTCCAATGACTTCCGGGCCTTCCATTAGCTCTTCCTCAGAGTCTAATTCTACCACACAGGGTTGTACCACCCTCTCAGCCTCGGCTGGAGGTGGAGTTACGGGTGTAACTTTGGACAACCGCGGGAAAGTCCGTGTTGGCTGCACTGGAATGCTGGCTGCTGGTTTCGGGATAGAAGTCTTAGGTTTCCCTTTCGCTTCTGGTTTCTTGGAGACAGCGGCCAACAATTCCAGTGGAGCAGGAGTGATTTCTTACTTCATCATCTCCTGAAGAGTACCTCGCATGGTCCTCTCTCTTGCAGGTCTGGTTAGCTCCTGTAACCGTTTACTAGGAGGTCTGGGAGTATGCGATACAACTCCGAGAGTTTTCAGATCGTTACCCAACAGTACGCGTCCTGGTACCTCACTCTGTATGCTGACAGGTATCTTCACAGTCATGTGGTTACACTGGATGAGAACTGGTAATTGGGGAAGCATCTGCACAGGCCCTCCAGCTAACTTGGTGAGGCGTTTGGGTGCCTTAGCAACATCCTCAGCCTGAAAAAACGATTTATCCACCACAGTTATGCTGGCCCCAGTGTCCCTAATGGCAGGAGTCTCCTGACCATTCACCTGGACACTGTCCTTATAATACTCTTTAGTATTATCGGGAATAGAATTATAGACATCTAAATTCTGTTGTTCCCACAACCCCACAGATACTAAAGAAACGCTGGCTGAGACTCCAATGGGTTCGTCAGCTAGCAGTAGAAAGTTTCCACTTGCCATTTGGACTTCCTCCTCTAGAGCGAAGGCTAAGGAGACAAGCTGGACCCCTGAAGGTTTACCCTTACATCTGGGATCTCCTTTCACGTGATCAGTCGAGCCACAAACAAAGCATTTCCCGATTGCTTTCTGGAATGGTGGCTTGTTCTGACCTCCTTCCGGTTTGGCACCAGAAGACACACTATTCTGCTGTGGTTTTCCTTGTGACTTACCCTTCTGGTTTTGTTTGGGGCCCTCTTTGGAATGTGAGTTATTAGAATTCTCTTTTGAGTCTTTTTTAGGCTGTTTTCGCTCATCCTTTTTCTGAGTTGCCCGAGAATCCTTATGAGTAGCCCTGTTGGCAACCCACAAGTCAGCAGCCTTAGCTAGCTCCCTGGAATCCAATTCCTTCGAATCAGCCAAGTGCTGTCTGAGCTCAGGAGAACAGGCATCATTAATAGACTCCAACATGAAAAGATTCCTCATACCCTCATAAGTGTTCACTTTGTAACCCTTAATCCATCCCTCTAAGTTTTTCAACCCTTCACTCACCCAGGTAGCCCAAGGGGTACCATCATGCTTTTTGAGGGTTCTAAACCTCTTAAGATACTGGGAAGGGGTCTTCCCGAATCTAGCTATTAAAGCTAGTTTCACACTTTCGTAATCCGTCTTATCCACCTCCCCCAACTCCATTACCACATCAATCGCAACAGGAGGGAGCCTAGAGAACAACCAGGGAAGCAACGCATTCCCGGTGATGTCCTGGAGCCCATGATTGTATTCAAACAGTTTCAACCAATCCAATACATCCAACCTCGGTTCATACATACCCACTAATTACTTCGGCATCCGGGGTCTTTTGGGACTGGAGCTCCTAGAGGAACCAGAGGAGAGAGAAGCATTTTCCATAGACAACTTTTTCATCTCTAACTCGTGATTAAGTTCTATTTCTCTGAGTCTTAACTCAGCTTGCTTCTGCTCAGCCTGGGCATTCATCCGTCTGAACTCGAGCTCTTGGTTTCGTTCAGATTGAGCCAAGAACTGTTTGTATTCTAGTTCGAGCTTCATTTTTTCAAGTTCAAAATAAGCAGGGTTACTTGTGGGACCTGGTATGGGCCCCGTAGGCTCAGCTGGTAAGGCAGGTAGAGGAGCAGGGGAGACAGTTTCATTAGCCCCTCATTCCTCGTCAGCCTCCTCATCGCTATCATCAGAATCACGATTCAGATCAACACCATTACTGTTATCTACATTTGCTGGAGCGATTGGTTCCTCTGAATCAGTACCCAGACTTTGGTTCGCCAGCAATCTCTCGATTAGTTCTAACTTCTTGCCTCTTACAGAAAGATTCTCTTGCCTACAGAGAGCTCGCAAACTCTCGGTATTTTCACCTGACAAAGACTCTTGACTGTAAGTTTCCATCGTAGACATGTTTTTTGAAAGTTGCTTTTTGTGCAAAGTTTTGTGGTTAGTTATCCTACAGTGTCGAAAAGCACTCTAAACTGTATACTCGATACAAATCCCACCGCTGCCAACAGTGCTAGGCGGAAACCTGTGCAGTTCCCTCTGGGACCACTGCAAAGATTTAGGACTACAGGTGGTTGGCGGTGAACCCACTTGGTAGCAGTCTGTACCACACAGATTCACTTGGTAGCTGTGGCTGAGCAGTCAGACTTCCCTCAAGAAGAGTTGAGCAGTATGTGGAGTATACAAAATAGGGCAATTCTTCACAGCAAGACAAGCAAACACGCAACGAGGCTTAGTGTAAAGATATAAAGGTATTTATTTATAACGAAACATCTATCAAAAACACTATGGCAAATTCACGGCAAACAAATCAAACACAATTACTCTACGAAGAAGAAAACGATCAAGCCCCCTAGCAATATTTCGACAAGTCTAGGTTCTACCGGTATCACTTATTTTCAGACAGAGCTGTATACCTCAACCTAGATGGCACTCTAATATTAGTTAGGATGGGAGAGAAAAAGATAGGCAGGTTATGAAATCAACACGGTTCAATCCTTTGCGGAAAAAAAAATGCAAGGCGGGAAGGCAAGAATCACAATAGATCGTAAAGTTCAGAGGCCAGGCCCACTCGGAGAGAGGCAAGGCGCGATGTCCCAAAAAGTCTCTAGTGGAGATGCATTCAAGTCTTTGAAGCAAATTGTTATCGGCGGGTTGAACCAGTTCAGAACAATAAAGAAGAAAAGCTTGGAGGCGACCCAACGGAAAGGAGAGGATTAAGACACCTCACTCGAACCGATCGAAAAGGGAAGCCAGGCGGACATGGTACCTTGTTGTGGAGGGCAGCTCCGGCGGGGGCAGTAGTCCCTGGTGGTGGATGCACATCGGGTCTTTGCCAAGAGTAGAGACGATCTCGTCGTCGAAGAAAAGTGAAGTCCGGTGCACCACCAGGGAAGAGACCAGCCGCGGAGTGCTCCGTCACAAGGCACCACCTTTTGGTCGCGGTACAGGGGTAGTGGCCATCCTGTTGCCGAGGTGCTCTGCACGGGCAATTCGACCACTGCGTCCTGAGCCGAATAAAAAGCAAAGGGGACTGGTTGTTCCCACCAGTCAGGGGAAGAGACTCTCCGGCAGGGAGATCTCCTCTGTCGTCGGGAAGTGGTGAGTCGGTTCTGCAGGGCTCCACCAGAGGTGTCGTCGTGCAGGTCGGCTCAGCGTTACCCTCGTTGGATGCTTAGGTCCTGTGGCGACTTCTGAAGATCCAGTCCCAAAAGCCCTGCTTTTATGCAGAAAACCCCCATTCATTCAGCCTAGCTGTCAATCAACACATGCTAAGGGGTGAGCGGGAAGGCTCACCACTTGGGCCAATCACTCCAGAGTGCGACCGGGGTTGGCAAGGCAACTCGGTCCAGGGTGCTAAAACCCCCTCACACACCCCTGTGGTAACCCAGACAGAATGGCACCACTTTGGAGGGTCTCTGTACAGAGGCCCACCAAAAGTGGAACAAAGGGTTCAACCTTTGGTTTAGGAGTCACAGAGACGAACACAGACGCCATTTTACAAACCAAGTTCTGGCAGATAATACCATCCGATAAACTTATTTAAGATAAGTAGACCGGTGGTATGTTAGAGATTAACGAGAAAAGTATTAATCTCCAACAATGGGACGAATCCCATAGGGTTATGTCCGGGGTCGGACATAACAAGTAGTTTCCACTGCCACGAGCCAAAACTCGACGAGGGGGGACGGGACAGTGCCCTCTCGAGTAACAGATCCAGGAGTAATCGAATTACCCCTACTAGTACGCCCACAATAAGATGGCTTGCACTAGTTCTGTTAGTAAATTTAGGTCTAGTAAAGCCAATGGTGACTTTACATGCCCGGGGAGACAGTAGTCAGTCCCCGGGTATGGAGTCTATGGTGGAGGTCCGCTAGGACGCCCCAGTGTTACGGCACGTAGGGTGCGGTGTAACACACATAGAAAAACATATGAGACCCTATGGAGTAAAAGACCCCATAGCCCATAGAACACATTGGCATTCGAAGGAATCACACACATACATGTCCAAGAGTGGGAGAAAAAGATCTCACTCTTGGCAGGATGGAAAAAAACAAACTCCAGAAATCCAGCAAAGCTGCTGGGGGACTCACTAGGTTAGGAAATTCAGCCTTAACAGAGAATTCTCCCTAACACTCGCCCCCCCCCCAGCCTAAGGGACAGGAGGATTTAATCCACTCCTGGATGAATCTCATACCTCTAGTCGATGACATACATCCTAGAGAGACCATCAGCATTTTGGTGGTGACATCCTGACCTGTGCTCAATGGTGAAATCAAACCCTTGCAGGCAGATTGACCATCTCAATAGTTTTGGGTTTTACCCTTTCATTTGCATTAACCATCTCAAGGGTTGGTGGTCAGTCTGAATGACAAAAGTAGAACCATACAAGTACGGCCTAAACTTCTTCAGAGATCACACGATAGCAAAGCACTCTCTTTCGATTGTTGCCCACCTTGTTTCAGGATCCTTCAGCTTGCGGCTGATGAAGCAAACGAGGTGCTCCCTACCTTTCCCATCCAGTTGACTGAGTATGGCACCTATTCCTACATTTGAAGCATCTGTCTGCACAATGAAGCGTTGGCGGTAATCGGGAGCTCTGAGTACTGGGGCTTGGCAAAGAGCCTTTTTTAGGTTTTCAAAAGCCTGATTGCACTCCTCGTTCCATTTGACCTTTTTAGGAAATTTGGGCGAGGAGATGACATTCAGTGGAGAAGCTATGGTCCCATAGTTCTCTATGAAATTCCTGTAATACCCAGTGAGGCCTATGAAGGCTCTCACCTGGGTTTGAGTAGTCGGTGTTGTCCAATTTTGCACAGCTTCAATTGTACTGAGCAAAGGCCTTATTTCTCCACCTCCTACCTCATGTCCAAGATAGACTACCTTACTCTGTCCTATTTGGCATTTACTCGCCTTTATGGTCAGATTGGCTCGTCCAAGAGCCTGCAAAACATCTCTCAGGTGGGTTACATGTTCTTCCCAGGAATTGCTGAACACTGCGATGTCATCCAAGTATGCCATGCAGAAGTCCTCCATCCCATTCAGAACCTGGTTTACCATCCGTTGAAACGTAGCAGGTGCATTCTTCAGTCCGAAAGGCATTACCTTAAACTGGTATAAGCCAACGGGGTAGAAAATGCAGTTTTCTCCTTGGCATGGTCTGTCAGGGCTATTTGCCAATAGCCTGACGTCAAGTCAAATGTGCTGAGGGACTTGGCGGTGCCAAGTTTATCCACCAACTCATCTGTTCTTGGCAAAGGGTGGGCATGAGTCTTGGTGACTGCATTAAGAGCTCTATAATCCATGCAGAATCTAAGTTCTTTAGACCCGGCCTTTGGTACTAACACAACTGGGCTAGACCGTGGACTAGTAGAGGGCTCTATTACCCTGAGATCGAGCATCTTGCTGACCTCACCTTTGATGTGGGTTCGTACGTTTTCTGACATGCGGCATCCTCTGCTTTTGACTGGCAGACAGTCACCAGTGAGTATGTCGTGCTGGCCCCAAGGGGTCAAGCCTGGTGAAAGCGAGAACAGAGAGGCAAACTGATTCAACATAGATTTGCACTCTTCTTGTTGCTCGGGTGTCAGATTGGAGGAGAGATTTACTCCTTCAATTTTTTCATCTAAAGGTAAGCCTCTGAGGAGATCCGGAAGAGCTTCACTCTCTTCTTCTTCCTCGGATGACGCTAGAAGCAACGCTCCTACATCAGGTCGCGAGACATACGCTTTAAGTCGGTTGATGTGAAAGACTGTTGGAGCCTCCTTGGGATTGCCAAAGTCCACCAGATAGTTAACCTCTCCGAGTTTACCCACTACTCGGAAGGGTCCCATCCACTTATCTTGCAAGGCCCTCTGCCTTGTTGGGATCATAACGAGAACGAGCTGGTCTTGAGCGAACTCAACCATGTTAGCCTTTTGATCGTGCCAGTGCTTGACCAATGCTTGTCCAGCTTTCAAGTTATCGCTTGCTTCCGTCATCATGTGTGACATTCTCCTCCGGAGACCTATCATGTAGTCAGTCACTCTGACTGGCTTGGGGGAAGGAGCACTCTCCAACCCCTCCTTAATCAGGGCCAATGGACTTCTGACGGGATGACCATAGAGTAGTTCGAAAGGTGAGTAACCTACACCTTCCTGAGGGACTTCTCTATAAGCAAAGAGAAGGCATGGCAGTAGAAGGTCCCACTTACGCTTAAGGGGTTCCTCTAAAGCACCTATCATGCTCTTCCTGGTTCGGTTGAACCGTTCTACCAACCAATTGGTTTGTGGGTGGTAGGCCGTTGAGAACTTGTAAGAAACGCCACAGGTTTTCCACATGGCTTTCATGTAGTTGGACATAAAGTTTGACCCCCTGTCAGAGATTACATCCTTAGGAAACCCGACCCTAGTAAAAATACCAAGGAGGGCGTTAGCCACAGCCGGGGCTGTAACAGTCCTCATAGGAATTGTCTCAGGATACCTAGTAGCATGGTCTACTACAACAAGTATAAACCTGTTGCCTGAGGAGGTGGGAGGATCAAGGGGACCAACAATGTCAATCCCTACTCTCTCAAATGGAGCTCCCACAACTGGGAGAGAGACTAAAGGTGCCACATTCTTGGAGCCAACCTTACCAGAGGTCTGGCAGGTGTGGCAGCTCCTGCAGTGTTTTTCTACTTCGGCCCCCATCTTTGGCCAATAGAAGTAGAGGGAGAGCCTTTCCTTAGTCTTCTTGAAACTCAAGTGACCAGCCAAAGGAATCTCATTGGCTAACTGCAAGAACTGTGGTCTGTTCTCTTGGGGCACTACAAGTCGTTTGTAGTCTCCAGGTGCAGACTCGGTCGGTTCACTGTAGAAGAGGCCATCTTCCCAGTGCAACCTGTATTTCCCAGGCTCTTGCCCTTCAGCCTGAGCTTCTGCCTGGTGGCGAAGACCTTCCAGAGTTGGACATTCTCTCTGTCCCTTACTGAAGTCTGCCCTGCTGGGTCCACCTTCTGCCAGTAAAGACTGCAGCTCAGGATGGTCAACAGGATCCAGATCTCCAATGAGTTCCGGGCCTTCCATTAGCTCTTCCTCAGAGTCTAATTCTACCACACAGGGTTGTACCTCCCTCTCAGCCTCGGCTGGAGGTGGAGGTACGGGTGTAACTTTGGACAACCGCGGGGAAGTCCGTGTTGGCTGCACTGGAATGCTGGCTGCTGGTTTCGGGATAGAAGTCTTAGGTTTCCCTTTCGCTTCTGGTTTCTTGGAGACAACGGCCAACAATTCCAGTGGAGCAGGAGTGATTTCTTTCTTCATCATCTCCTGGAGAGTACCTCGCATGGTCCTCTCTCTTGCAGGTCTGGTTAGCTCCTGTAACCGTTTACTAGGAGGTCTGGGAGTATGCGATACAACTCCGAGAGTTTTCAGATCGTTACCCAACAGTACGCGTCCTGGTACCTCACTCTGTATGCTGACAGGTATCTTCACAGTCATGTGGTTACACTGGATGAGAACTGGTAATTGGGGAAGCATCTGCACAGGCCCTCCAGCTAACTTGGTGAGGCGTTTGGGTGCCTTAGAAACACCCTCAGCCTGAAAAAACGATTTATCCACCACAGTTATGCTGGCCCCAGTGTCCCTAATGGCAGGAGTCTCCTGACCATTCACCTGGACACTGTCCTTATAATACTCTTTAGTATTATCGGGGATAGAATTATAGAAATCTAAATTCTTTTGTTCCCACAACCCCACAGATACTAAAGAAACGCTGGCTGAGACTCCAATGGGTTCGCCAGCTAGCAGTAGAAAGTTTCCACTTGCCATTTTGACTTCCTCCTCTGGAGCGAAGGCTAAGGAGACAAGCTGGACCCCTAAAGGTTTACCCTTACATCTGGGATCTCCTTTCACGTGATCAGTCGAGCAACAAACAAAGCATTTCCCGATTGTTTTCTGGAATGGTGGCTTGTTCTGACCTCCTTCCGGTTTGGCACCAGAAGACACACTATTCTGCTGTGGTTTTCCTTGTGGCTTACCCTTCTGGTTTTGTTTGGGGCCCTCTTTGGAATGTGAGTTATTAGAATTCTCTTTTGAGTCTTTTTTAGGCTGTTTTCGCTCATCCTTTTTCTGAGTTGCCCGAGAATCCTTGTGAGTAGCCCTGTTGGCAACCCACAAGTCAGCAGCCTTAGATAGCTCCCTGGAATCCAATTCCTTCGAATCAGCCAAGTGCTGTCTGAGCTCAGGAGAACAGGCATCATAAATAGACTCCAACATGAAAAGATTCCTCATACCCTCATAAGTGTTCACTTTGTAACCCTTAATCCATCCCTCTAAGTTTTTCAACCCTTCACTCGCCCAGGTAGCCCAAGGGGTACCATCATGCTTTTTGAGGGTTCTAAACCTCGTAAGATACTGGGAAGGGGTCTTCCCGAATCTAGCTATTAAAGCTAGTTTCACACTTTCGTAATCCGTCTTATCCGCCTCCCCCAACTCCATTACCACATCAGTCGCATCAGGAGGGAGCCTAGAGAACAACCAGGGAAGCAACGCATTCCCGTTGATGTCCTGGAGCCCATGATTGTATTCAAACAGTTTCAACCAATCCAACACATCTAACCTCGGTTCATACATACCCACTAATTCCTTCGGCATCCGGGGTCTTTTGGGACTGGAGCTCCTAGAGGAACCAGAGGAGAGAGAAGCATTTTCCATAGACAACTTTTTCATCTCTAACTCGTGATTAAGTTCTATTTCTCTGAGTCTTAACTCAGCTTGCTTCTGCTCAGCCTGGGCATTCATCCGTCTGAACTCGAGCTCTTGGTTTCGTTCAGATTGAGCCAAGAACCGTTTGTATTCTAGTTCGAGCTTCATTTTTTCAAGTTCAAAATAAGCAGGGTTACTTGTGGGACTTGGTATGGGCCCCGTAGGCTCAGCTGGTAAGGCAGGTAGAGCAGCAGGGGAGACAGTTTCATTAGCCCCTCCTTCCTCATCAGCCTCCTCATCGCTATCATCAGAATCACGATTCAGATCAACACCATTACTGTTATCTACATTTGCTGGAGCGATTGGTTCCTCTGAACCAGTACCCAGACTTTGGTTCGCCAGCAATCTCTCGATTAGTTCTAACTTCTTGCCTCTTACAGAAAGATTCTCTTGCCTACAGAGAGCTCGCAAACTCTCGGTATTTTCACCTGACAAAGACTCTTGACTGTAAGTTTCCATCGTAGACATGTTTTTTGAAAGTTGCTTTTTGTACAAAGTTTTGTGGTTAGTTATCCTACAGTGTCGAAAAGCACTCTAAACTGTATACTCGATACAAATCCCAACGCTGCCACCAGTGTTAGGCGGAAACCTGTGCAGTTCCCTCTGGGACCACTGCAAAAGATTTAGGACAACAGGTGGTTGGCGGTGAACCCACTTGGTAGCAGTCTGTACCACACAGATTCACTTGGTAGCTGTGGCTGAGCAGTCAGACTTCCCTCAAGAAGAGTTGAGCAGTATGTGGAGTATACAAAATAGGGCAATTCTTCACAGCAAGACAAGCAAACACGCAACGAGGCTTAGTGTAAAGATATCAAGGTATTTATTTATTACGAAACATCTATCAAAAACACTATGGCAAATTCACAGCAAACAAATCAAACACAATTACTCTACGAAGAAGAAAACGATCAATCCCCCTAGCAATATTTCGACAAGTCTAGGTTCTACCGGTATCACTTATTTTCAGACAGCGGTGTATACCTCAACCTAGATGGCACTCTAATATTAGTTAGGACTGGAGAGAAAAAGATAGGCAGGTTATGAAATCAACACGGTTCAATCCTTTGCGGAAAAAAAAATGCAAGGCGGGAAGGCAAGAATCACAATAGATCGTAAAGTTCAGAGGCCAGGCCCACTCGGAGAGAGGCAAGGCGCAATGTCCCAAAAAGTCTCTAGTGGAGATGCATTCAAGTCTTTGTAGCAAATTGTTATCGGCGGGTTGAACCAGTTCAGAACAATAAAGGAGAAAAGCTTGGAGGTGACCCAACGGAAAGGAGAGGATTAAGACACCTCACTCGAACCTATCGAAAAGGGAAGCCAGGCGGACACGGTACCTTGTTGTGGAGGGCAGCTCCGGCGGGGGCAGTTGTTCCTGGTGGTGGATGCACGTCGGGTCTTTGCCAAGAGTAGAGACGATCTCGTCGTCGAAGAAAAGTGAAGTCCGGTGCACCACCAGGGAAGAGACCAGCCGCTGAGTGCTCCGTCACAAGGCACCACCTTTTGGTCGCGGTACAGGGGTAGTGGCTATCCGGTTGCCGAGGTGCTCTGCACGGGCAATTCGACCACTGCGTCCTGAGGCGAATAAAAAGCAAAGGGGACTGGTTATTCCCACCAGTCAGGGGAAGAGACTCTCCGGCAGGGAGATCTCCTCTGTCGTCGGGAAGTGGTGAGTCAGTTCTGCAGGGCTCCACCGGAGGTGTCGTCGTGCAGGTCGGCTCAGCGTTACCCTCGTCGGATGCTTACGTCCTGTGGCGACTTCTGAATATCCAGTCCCAAAAGCCCTGCTTTTATGCAGAAAACCCCCATTCATTCAGCCTAGCTGTCAATCAACACATGCTAAGGGGTGAGCGGGAAGGCTCACCACTTGGGCCAATCACTCCAGAGTGCGATCGGGGTTGGCAAGGAAACTCGGTCCAGGGTGCTAAAACCCCCTCCCACACCCCTGTGGTAACCCAGACAGAATGGCACCACTTTGGAGGGTCTCTGTACAGAGGCCCGCCAAAAGTGGAACAAAGGGTTCAACCTTTGGTTTAGGAGTCACAGAGACGAACACAGACGCCATTTTACAAACCGAGTTTTGGCAGAAAATACCATCCAATAAACTTATTTAAGATAAGTAGACCGGTGGTACGTTAGAGATTAACGAGAAAAGTATTAATCTCCAACAATGGGACGAATCCCATAGGGTTATGTCCGGGGTCGGACATAACAAGTAGTTTCCACTGCCACCAGCCAAAACTCGACGAGGGGGGACGGGACAGTGCCCCCTCGAGTAACAGATCCAGGAGTAATCGAATTACCCCTACTAGTACGTCCACAATAAGATGGCTTGTACTAGTTCTGTTAGTAAATTTAGGTCTAGTAAAGCCAATGGTGACTTTACATGCCCGTGGAGACAGTAGTCAGTCCCCGGGTATGGAGTCTATGGTGGAGGTCCGCTAGGACGCCCCAGTGTTACGGCACGTAGGGTGCGGTGTAACACACATAGAAAAACATATGAGACCCTATGGAGTAAAAGACCCCATAGCCCATAGAACACATTGGCATTCAAAGGAATCACACACATACATGTCCAAGAGTGGGAGAAAAAGAGTCTCACTCTTGGCAGGATGGAAAAAAACAAACTCCAGAAATCCAGCAAAGCTGCTGGGGGACTCACTAGGTTAGGAAATTCAGCCTAAACAGAGAATTCTCCCTAACACTCGCCCCCCCCCCAGACTAAGGGACAGGAGGATTTAATCCACTCCTGGATGAATCTCATACCTCTAGTCGATGACATACATCCTAGAGAGACCATCAGCATTTTGGTGGTGACATCCTGACCTGTGCTCAATGGTGAAATCAAACCTTTGCGGGCAGATTGACCATCTCTGTCAGGCTCCAACCTTCAAGCGCAGGAGTGGCACGAACCAACCACCCCCTCCGCGGTCCGAGTGCCTGCAAGTCACAGCTTACACAGGCCTCCGAGACCCCGGCGGGGAAAGAGGGTTAGGGAATCGATGGTTGGACAGGAACTGGTTTTCAGGATAACCGGGACAAGGGTTAGGAGAGGGAAGGTGGACAGGACTGGGGGTGATAGGGTAAATACAAACTAACAATTAAACATGCATACCAAACCTGCATATACATTACATGCCCACATTACAGACTGTCATCAATGAGGCAGTTAGAGCAAAGGACTTATCTCTGTTTTTGAGTGCTGGCCTCCTGCCTGCGCACTCTCAGGTCCGGTCTCCGGAGCAGATAAATGCTGCAAAGAGAGTTATGAGTTACTACCTTGTGAGTGTTTCCTCACACACACAACAGATCCATCAGTGGATAAGCGACATTCCTTCATGCACCCCCCACGTTCTAACTCGTATGCCCCCTTGAGTGGGTTTCACCCTGATATGCGGTTAGGCCGCACGTGGCCCCGCAGTTCTCGCTAATCCATGTGTTAATAAGCACACGTAGATTAGAATAAACGTGCCGCTAGCCGCACGTGGCGCAGTGCGACTTCTGTACCAGCCACGCCGCTGTGCTCCCAATTGCGGTTCCCTTAGCTAATGCACATGGCTAATTATGCATGCAAATAATATGCACTGCTCGTGGGATCGCTGCGCTTCGGTGCGAGCCTTGCGCGGGTCTTAGCTTTGGAGTTATGCTGGACTTATCTTTTGCCGAACAAGGGGACTGATGAGTCTGGGCGGTGCCCCCTTGCGTGTGCCCCGCTTCGCGTGAGAGATTCCTGACTGTTCGCCCCTGAACGCGGCTTTGCTGCTCAAGCGCAGCTCCCCTGCGCTTGCTGTACTTATCTCAGGCGTGTGAGGGGCCCGGGTGATGGCTGGCTGGGGCGTGGCCCCTCGCGTGTGTCCCCTTCCTCGGAGCTGCAATAAACACGTCCTCTTCATTCGGGAGTTCAAGCACAAGCCCTGTGCTAACATGCGCGCGCGCATGCGCGGATGTGCTCCACCCGACGTGGGTGGGGTTTTGTAGTTTCAGGCCCGGGGCCTGCTGGGAGTTGGAGTTTGTAGGCCTTTGTTCCTGCAAAGAGGGCACAGAAGCCTTCGATAAGGCAATATCCGTTTGCGCTGGGGTTTTTTGTGTTTGTCCATGTGTGGACCACGTCCACAACTCACTCCAGGCTCCCCTTTACATAATCCCAAGGCCTGCACCTTGACAGTACTCCCCCCCGCACAGAAGGCTCTGGGTTTGGGTTTCCCTGGGTAATCTCGATGAAACGCTCTAACCAACCTGGGCGCATGCACATTGCAGGCTGGCTCCCAAGACCGGTCCTCCGGGCCATATCCCACCCAATCAATAAAGTAGTACAAACCTTTTTTCCGATGCTGATAATTCAGAATTGCTCTAACCTCATATTCAGGGTGTCCCTGGACTAATATTGGAGGTGGTTTCTTAGTAGGGACAGTGGAGGGTGCAGGTTTCAAAAGGGATACATGAAAGGTGGGGTGGATCTTCATTTGTTTTGGCAAGGCCAGCTTTACTGCCACCGGATTAATTATTGCAGAGATGGTAAAGGGACCCAGATATCGCGGTTGCAACTTACGTGGGCCGGACATTTTAATATTGCGTGTGGATAGCCAAACGCGGTCCCCTTGTTTATATGGAGGACTTTGTCTCCTTTTCAAATCGACGTAATTTTGTATGATTGTTTTGCAGCATCTAAATTTTTTTGTATACTAGACCAGATTTGTTGTGCATAAACATGATGCCCCCTGAGTGTGGGTATATCCTCCAGGGATGGGCTGGGAACTATGGGCAAAACCCTAGGGTGGAAACCATAAACCCCGAAGAATGGGGTATGCTTTGTGGAACTATGGAGAGCATTGTTGTACGCAATTTCTGCCAACCATACATACTGAACCCACGAAGTTTCAGTGTCTGCAGTGTAGCAGCGTAAGTACTGCTCCAGGCCCTGGTTTAATCGCTCGGTTTGTCCATCGGTTTCTGGATGGTATCCCGAGGACAAACTTACTTCCATACCGATTAACTGGCAAAAGGCGTGCCAGAAGCGGGAGGTGAACTGTGGACCACGATCAGTAATTACTCGTGTTGGAAGTCCATGCAGTCGCACTATGTTTTGTAAGAATAGTTCCACCAATTCCCCAGCTGTGGGTACCCCTTTACATGGAATAAAATGACCCATTTTTGTGAGTGAATCAATCACTACCAAAATGGAAGTGTATTTTTGGACAGGTGGCAAGTCCACAATTAAGTCCATGGTAACAGTGTGCCATGGGGTGGTGGGAGTTGGCAAGGGTTGTAGTAATCCCGCCGATTTTTGATGGCTGGACTTCTGTCTTCCACAAATGTCGCATTCTGTCACATATTTGCGCATATCCCGTAACTGTGTAGGCCACCAAAAAGGCCGAGCAACGTTCCGCTGGGTTTTGGCTACACCTGGATGACCTGCGGTAGTGGCATCATGGTACCATAGCATAACCTCTTTTCTGAGCTCTTCTGTGGGCAGGTACAATGCTTTAGCATAGTAGGGAAGTCCATTTACCAGAGAATGATGTGAACCCTTCCCACACCAGTCTTGCAACTCTTGTGTAGTCATGGCTGTTTGCACATCTTCGAATATGTTAGGCCGTCCGACTACCCCAATAATTCGCGGAGGAGGCACAATAGGCCGATTTTCCATACATTCCTTATCGTCCGAATCGGGGTATCGCGACAAGATATCCGCTTTTTTGTTGTCAGTTCCAGGCCGATAAGTAATCAGAAAATCATAATCAGCGAAGAATAATGCCCAACGTAGTTGGCGTGGACTAAGTGTCTTAGCTGTTTTAATGAACTGTAGGTTCCGATGATCGGTAATCACAGTCACGGTATGATGAGCCCCCATGAGGTAATGTCTCCATTCCTCAAAGGCCGCCTTGACTGCTAGCAATTCCCGATCAGCTATGGTATAATTAGCTTCGGCAGGGAGTAATTTGCGGGAATAGTAGGCAACAGGATGGAGCATTCCCGTCTGCACTTCCCGTTGCGAAAGAACTGCACCGATGGCGTAGCTGGAGGCATCTGTCTCGACCACGAAGGGCTGAGCTAGATCGGTATGCTTTAGCACCGGGGCAGACGTGAAAGCCTTTTTCAACTGTTGAAAGCCTAGTTCTGCGGCTTCGTTCCACACATAAGAACGTCCTTTTTTTAGCAAAGAGGTAATGGGGGTCACCAATTCTGAGAAATTTCGGATAAACCGTCGGTAGAAGTTAGCGAAGCCTAGGAAGGATTGCACTTCCTTCACCGATTTCGGTGCTGGCCAGTCTAAGATTGCTTGCACTTTTCGTTGATCCATTTGTACCCCAGACGGGGTCAAAAAATACCCCAGAAATTCCACCCTAGAAGAGTGAAATTCACACTTCTCCAGTTTAGCGAACAAACCATGTTCTCGTAAACGTTGGAGTACTGCCTTGACATGTTTGACATGTTCGTCTTTGTCTTGTGAGTAAATTAAGATGTCATCGATGTATACCACCGCAAAGATATCTAGAAATTCACGTAGCACTTCATCCAGGAAATGCTGGAAGGCAGCTGGGGCGTTGCACAGACCGAACGGCATCACCTGATACTCGTACAGGCCAAACTTAGTCCGGAACGCTGTTTTCCATTCATCCCCAGCCCGCACTCGTACCAGGTGATATGCCCCTCGAAGGTCTAGCTTAGTGTATATGGTCGCCTTCCGCACTTGATCCAGTAAGACCGGAATTAACGGTAATGGATACCGATTTTTAATGGTGATACGATTTATTCCGCGATAATCGATGCATGTTCTTAAGTCTCCGGTCTTTTTCGGTATGAAGAATAATGGCGAGGAAACTGGAGAATTAGAGTGTCTAATAAACCCACTCCGTAGGTTAGTGTCTATGTATTCCTTTAGATGTTTCGTCTCATCTTCCGTGAGCGCCTACACCCTACTGCAGGGTAAGACTGCTCCTGGCTCTTGGTCAATTCGGCAATCAAATGGCCGATGAGGTGGCAGGGTTTCAGCCGCTTGTTTGTTAAACACATCGGTATATTCCGCGTACTCGGCAGGTAAGGCACTCATGTCTGAGGGTTCGAATGTGGCTATACATGGTTTCTTTTCGGCTTGTAAGCACTGTGCGAGGCAGAATTCGGAAGAAAAGCTCACCTTGTTTTCTGACCACACTATCTTGGGATTGTGTTTGTAAAACCAAGAAGGCCCAAAATAATCCCGAATTGTGGTGCTGCAATTAAATCGAATTGGATGTCTTCCAAATGATTTTGCTGACAACGTAGGGTTACCACTTGTGTGCTTTGGATGACAGGTCCAGAACATAATACAGTACCATCGACCGTCCTGACGGATTCCGGAGTAGATTTACTAAACAAAGGTAGCCCCAGCTTGTTAGCATACGCGACATCAACGAAATTGCCGGTGGCTCCTGAATCCAAAAACAATGTAACCGTAACCTCCTGGTGCAGGAAACCTAACACACCAGACAACGTGACATGCGGAGCATAATTGCTGAAACCAACTGCTGGGGCAATCTCCACGACCTGGCTCGACTGTACCACCCCTACTACTGCCGAGCCAAGGCGTTTCCCTGCGGCTTAGGTTTATTAGGGCACTCTTTTACAAAGTGCCCCGAGATACCACAGTACAGACATAGTCCTTCCTTGCGTCTACGCTCCCTCTCCTGTTTAGTGAGAGGACCACGAACAGCTCCTATCTGCATTGGCTCGTCTCCTGTCACTCTCTCCACAGATGATGTGGGAGGACGGGAAGTCCCAAAACGGTCCAACCTAGCTATGGGACGCGGGTCCCCTCGCTTCTTGTCTCCGCGACGTTCAGCTTGCCTATGATCCAGTCTTAATGCTAGGTCAATCATTGACGGACAATCCTGGGGCTGTGGATCTACCTGGGCTATGAGATCTTTTAATTCATCACGTAACCCTAGGTAAAAGAGAGACATTTGCTTTTCTCTTGGCCACTCAGCTTCAGCGACCAACCTATTAAACTGTGTGACATATGTCACCAGTTCCTTGCTACCTTGACGTAAGGTGAGCAATTCCCTGTCCCTACACGTGGCGGCTGCCTTCCGGTTGAAGATCTTGCCAAATTCCAACTGGAATTCATCCCAATCGTACAACACTCCATCATCCCTATGCACCAAAGGGTTTGCCCAAGCTGCAGCGTCCCCAGTTAGATAAGAAATTACGAAAGCGGTTCGGGCTTGGATGGTCCGAAAGGCTGCTGGTTTCGTAAGGAAGTGCAGCTGGCATTGGGTCATGAAGGTCTGGTATTTCTGGGGGTCTCCCGCATACCTCTCAGGTGGAGCTAAGGGTACTACAGGTTCAGGAGTAACCTGGACTTGTAAGGGCGTAGGGCGCGTAGACTCTGTAGGGAGGGGGGCTGCTTGTGCAGCTAAACTCCGCACTTGCGTAGCTAACACAGCGTACTCCTGTCTGGTGGCAGTAAGCTCAGCCTGGAAGCACTGCAAAACCTTGGTAAGATCCTCCATGACAGGCTGGTTCGCACCACTCGGTCGCCTGTTACACTTGGGCTTGTGCTTCTGTCAGGCTCCAACCTTCAAGCGCAGGAGTGGCACGAACCAACCATCCCCTCCGCAGTCCGAGTGCCTGCAAGTCACAGCTTACACAGGCCTCCGAGACCCCGGCGGGGAAAGAGGGTTAGGGAATCGATGGTTGGACAGGAACTGGTTTTCCGGATAACCGGGACAAGGGTTAGAAGAGGGAAGGTGGACAGGACTTTGGGTGATAGGGTAAATACAAACTAACAATTAAACATGCATACCAAACCTGCATATACATTACATGCCCACATTACAGACTGTCATCAATGAGGCAGTTAGAGCAAAGGACTTATCTCTGTTTTTGAGTGCTGGCCTCCTGCCTGCGCACTCTCAGGTCCGGTCTCCGGGGCAGATAAATGCTGCAAAGAGAGTTATGAGTTACTACCTTGTGAGTGTTTCCTCACACACACAACAGATGCATCAGTGGATAAGCGACATTCCTTCATGCACCCCCCACGTTCTAACTCGTATGCCCCCTTGAGTGGGTTTCACCCTGATATGCGGTTAGGCCGCACGTGGCCCCGCAGTTCTCGCTAATCCATGTGTTAATAAGCACACGTAGATTAGAATAAACGTGCCGCTAGCCGCACGTGGCGCAGTGCGACTTCTGTACCAGCCACGCCGCTGTGCTCCCAATTGCGGTTCCCTTAGCTAATGCACATGGCTAATTATGCATGCAAATAATATGCACTGCTCGTGGGATCGCTGCGCTTCGGTGCGAGTCTTGTGCGGGTCTTAGCTTTGGAGTTATGCTGGACTTATCTTTTGCCGAACAAGGGGACTGATGAGTCTGGGCGGTGCCCCCTTGCGTGTGCCCCGCTTCGCGTGAGAGATTCCTGACTGTTCGCCCCTGAACGCGGCTTTGCGGCTCAAGCACAGCTCCCCTGCGCTTGCTGTACTTATCTCAGGCGTGTGAGGGGCCCGGGTGATGGCTGGCTGGGGCGTGGCCCCTCGCGTGTGTCCCCTTCCTCGGAGCTGCAATAAACACGTCCTCTTCATTCGGGAGTTCAAGCACAAGCCCCGTGCTAACATGCGCGCGCGCATGCGCGGATGTGCTCCACCCGACGAGGGTGGGGTTTTGTAGTTTCTGGCCCGGGGCCTGCTGGGAGTTGGAGTTTGTAGGCCTTTGTTCCTGCAAAGAGGGCACAGAAGCCTTCGATAAGGCAATATCCGTTTGCGCTGGGGTTTTTTGTGTTTGTCCATGTGTGGACCACGTCCACAACTCACTCCAGGCTCCCCTTTACATAATCCCAAGGCCTGCACCTTGACAATCTCAATAGTTTTGGGTTTTCCCCTTTCATTTGCATTAACCATCTCATGGGTTGGTGGTCAGTCTGAATGACAAAAGTAGAACCATACAAGTACGGCCTAAACTTCTTCAGAGCCCACACAATAGCAAAGCACTCTCTTTCGATTGTTGCCCACCTTGTTTCAGGATCCTTCAGCTTGCGGCTGATGAAGCAAACAGGGTGCTCCCTACCTTTCCCATCCAGTTGACTGAGTACGGCACCTATTCCTACATTTGAAGCATCTGTCTGCACAATGAAGCGTTGGCGGTAATCAGGAGCTCTGAGTACTGGGGCTTGGCAAAGAACCTTTTTCAGGTTTTCAAAAGCCTGATTGCACTCCTCGTTCCAGTTGACCTTTTTAGGAAATTTGGGCGAGGAGATGATATTCAAGGAGAAGCTATGGTCCCATAGTTCTCTATGAAATTCCTGTAATACCCAGTGAGGCCTAGGAAGGCTCTCACCTGGGTTTGAGTAGTCGGTGTTGTCCAATTTTGCACAGCTTCAATTTTACTGAGCAAAGGCCTTATTTCTCCACCTGCTACCTCATGTCCAAGATAGACTACCTTACTCTGTCCAATTTGGCATTTACTCGCCTTTATGGTCAGATTGGCTCGTCCAAGAGCCTGCAAAACATCTCTCAGGTGGGTTCCATGTTCTTCCCAGGAATTGCTGAACACTGCAATGTCATCCAAGTATGCCATGCAGAAGTCCTCCATCCCATTCAGAACCTGGTTTACCATCCGTTGAAACGTAGCAGGTGCATTCTTCAGTCCGAAAGGCATTACCTTAAACTGGTATAAGCCAACGGGGGTAGAAAATGCAGTTTTCTCCTTGGCATGGTCTGTCAGGGCTATTTGCCAATAGCCTGACGTCAAGTCAAATGTGCTGAGGAACTTGGCGGCGCCAAGTTTATCCACCAACTCATCTGTTCTTGGCAAAGGGTGGGCATCAGTCTTGGTGACTGCATTAAGAGCTCTATAATCCACGCAGAATCTAAGTTCTTTAGACCCGGCCTTTGGTACTAACACAACTGGGCTAGACCATGGACTAGTAGAGGGCTCTATTACCCCGAGATCGAGCATCTTGCTGACCTCACCTTTGATGTGGGTTCGTACGTTTTCTGACATGCGGTATACTCTGCTTTTGACTGGCAGACAGTCACCAGTGAGTATGTCGTGCTGGCCCCAAGGGGTCAAGCCTGGTGAAAGCGAGAACAGAGAGGCAAACTGATTCAACATAGATTTGCACTCTTCTTGTTGCTCGGGTGTCAGATTGGAGGAGAGATTTACTCCTTCAATTTTTTCATCTAAAGGTAAGCCTCTGAGGAGATCCGGAAGAGCTTCACTCTCTTCTTCTTCCTCGGATGATGCTAGAAGCAACGCTCCTACATCAGGTCGCGAGAAATACGCTTTAAGTCGGTTGGTGTGAAAGACTGTTGGAGCCTCCTTGGGATTGCCCAAGTCCACCAGATAGTTAACCTCTCTGAGTTTACCCACTACTCGGAAGGGTCCCATCCACTTATCTTGCAAGGCCCTCTGCCTTGTTGGGATCATAACGAGAACGAGCTGGTCTTGAGCGAACTCAACCATGTTAGCCTTTTGATCGTGCCAGTGCTTGACCAATGCTTGTCCAGCTTTCAAGTTATCGCTTGCTTCCGTCATCATGTGTGACATTCTCCTCCGGAGACCTATCACGTAGTCAGTCACTCTGACTGGCTTGGGGGAAGGAGCACTCTCCAACCCCTCCTTAATCAGGGCCAATGGACCTCTGACGGGATGACCATAGAGTAGTTCGAAGGGTGAGTAACCTGCACTTTCCTGAGGGACTTCTCTATAAGCAAAGAGAAGGCATGGCAGTAGAAGGTCCCACTTACGCTTAAGGGGTTCCTCTAAAGCACCTATCATGCTCTTCATGGTTCGGTTGAACCGTTCTACCAACCCATTGGTTTGTGGGTGCTAGGCCGTTGAGAACTTGTAAGTAACTCCGCAGGTTTTCCACATGGCTTTGATGTAGTTGGACATAAAGTTTGACCCCCTGTCAGAGATTACTTCCTTAGGAAACCCAACCCTAGTAAAAATACCAAGGAGGGCCTTAGCCACAGCCGGGGCTGTAACAGTCCTCATAGGAATTGTCTCAGGATACCTAGTAGCATGGTCTACTACAACAAGTATAAACCTGTTGCCTGAGGAGGTGGGAGGATCAAGGGGACCAACGATGTCAATCCCTACTCTCTCAAATGGGGCTCCCACAACTGGGAGAGGCACTAAAGGTGCCACATTCTTGGAGCCAACCTTACCAGAGGTCTGGCAGGTGTGGCAGCTCCTGCAGTGTTTTTCTACTTCGGCCCCCATCTTTGGCCAATAGAAGTAGAGGGAGAGCCTTTCCTTAGTCTTCTTGAAACTCAAGTGACCAGCCAAAGGAATCTCATGGGCTAACTGCAAGAACTGTGGTCTGTTCTCTTGGGGCACTACAAGTCGTTTGTAGTCTCCAGGTGCAGACTCGGTCGGTTCACTGTAGAAGAGGCCATCTTCCCAGTGCAACCTGTATTTCCCAGGCTCTTGCCCTTCAGCCTGAGCTTCTGCCTGGTGGCGAAGACCTTCCAGAGTTGGACATTCTCTCTGTCCCTTACTGAAGTCTGCCCTGCTGGGTCCACCTTCTGCCAGTAAAGACTGCAGCTCAGGATGGTCAACAGGATCCAGATCTCCAATGAGTTCCGGGCCTTCCATTAGCTCTTCCTCAGAGTCTAATTCTACCACACAGGGTTGTACCTCCCTCTCAGCCTCGGCTGGAGGTGTAGTTACGGGTGTAACTTTGGACAACCGCGGGGAAGTCCGTGTTGGCTGCACTGGAATGCTGGCTGCTGGTTTCGGGATAGAAGTCTTAGGTTTCCCTTTCGCTTCTGGTTTCTTGGAGACAGCGGCCGACAATTCCAGTGGAGCAGGAGTGATTTCTTTCTTCATCATCTCCTGGAGAGTACCTTGCATGGTCCTCTCTCTTGCAGGTCTGGTTAGCTCCTGTAACCGTTTACTAGGAGGTCTGGGGGTATGCGATACAACTCCAAGAGTTTTCAGATCGTTACCCAACAGTACGCGTCCTGGTACCTCACTCTGTATGCTGACAGGTATCTTCACAGTCATGTTGTTACACTGGATGAGAACTGGTAATTGGGGAAGCATCTGCACAGGCCCTCCAGCTAACTTGGTGAGGCGTTTGGGTGCCTTAGCAACATCCTCAGCCTGAAAAAACGATTTATCCACCACAGTTATGCTGGCCCCAGTGTCCCCAATGGCAGGAGTCTCATGACCATTCACCTGGACACTGTCCTTATAATACTCTTTAGTATTATCGGGGATAGAATTATAGACATCTAAATTCTGTTGTTCCCACAACCCCAGAGATACTAAAGAAACGCTGGCTGAGACTCCAATGGGTTCGTCAGCTAGCAGTAGAAAGTTTCCACTTGCCATTTGGACTTCCTCCTCTGGAGCGAAGGCTAAGGAGACAAGCTGGACCCCTGAAGGTTTACCCTTACATCTGGGATCTCCTTTCACGTGATCAGTCGAGCCATAAACAAAGCATTTCCCGAATGCTTTCTGGAATGGTGCCTTGTTCTGACCGCCTTCCGGTTTGGCACCAGAAGACACACTATTCTGCTGTGGTTTTCCTTGTGGCATACCCTTCTGGTTTTGTTTGGGGCCCTCTTTGGAATGTGAGTCATTAGAATTCTCTTCTGAGTCTTTTTTAGGCTGTTTTCCCTCATCCTTTTTCTGAGTTGCCCCAGAATCCTTATGAGTAGCCCTGTTGGCAACCCACAAGTCAGCAGCATTAGCTAGCTCCCTGGAATCCATTCCTTCGAATCAGCCAAGTGCTGTCTGAGCTCAGGAGAACAGGCATCATAAATAGACTCCAACATGAAAGGATTCCTCATACCCTCATAAGTGTTCACTTTGTAAACCTTAATCCATCCCTCTAAGTTTTTCAACCCTTCACTCACCCAGGTAGCCCAAGGGGTACCATCATGCTTTTTGAGGGTTCTAAACCTCTTAAGATACTGGGAAGGGGTCTTCCCGAATCTAGCTATTAAAGCTAGTTTCACACTTTCGTAATCCGTCTTATATACCTCCCCCAACTCCATTACCACATCAGTCGCAACAGGACGGAGCCTAGAGAACAACCAGGGAAGCAACGCATTCCTGGTGATGTCCTGGAGCCCATGATTGTATTCAAACAGTTTCAACCAATCCAACACATCCAACCTCGGTTCATACATACCCACTAATTCCTTCGGCATCCGGGGTCTTTTGGGACTGGAGCTCCTAGAGGAACCAGAGGAGAGAGAAGCATTTTCCATAGACAACTTTTTCATCTCTAACTCGTGATTAACTTCTATTTCTCTGAGTCTTAACTCAGCTTGCTTCTGCTCAGCCTGGGCATTCATCCGTCTGAACTCGAGCTCTTGGTTTCGTTCAGATTGAGCCAAGAACCGTTTGTATTCTAGTTCGAGCTTCATTTTTTCAAGTTCAAAATAAGCAGGGTTACTTGTGGGACCTGGTATGGGCCCCGTAGGCACAGCTGGTAAGGCAGGTAGAGGAGCAGGGGAGACAGTTTCATTAGCCCCTCCTTCTTCGTCAGCCTCCTCATCGCTATCATCAGAATCACGATTCAGATCAACACCATTACTGTTATCTACATTTGCTGGACCGATTGGTTCCTCTGAACCAGTACCCAGACTTTGGTTCGCCAGCAATCTCTCGATTAGTTCAAACTTCTTGCCTCTTACAGAAAGATTCTCTTCCCTACAGAGAGCTCGCAAACTCTCTGTATTTTCGCCTGACAAAGACTCTTGACTGTAAGTTTCCATAGTAGACATGTTTTTTGAAAGTTGCTTTTTGTGCAAAGTTTTGTGGATAGTTATCCAACAGTGTCGAAAAGCACTCTAAACTGTATACTCGATACAAATCCCACCGCTGCCACCAGTGTTAGGCGGAAACCTGTGCAGTTCCCTCTGGGACCACTGCAAAAGATTTAGGACTACAGGTGGTTGGCGGTGAACCCACTTGGTAGCAGTCTGTACCACACAGATTCACTTGGTAGCTGTGGCTGAGCAGTCAGACTTCCCTCAAGAAGAGTTGAGCAGTATGTGGAGTATACAAAATAGGGCAATTCTTCACAGCAAGACAAGCAAACACGCAACGAGGCTTAGTGTAAAGATATTAAGGTATTTATTCATAACGAAACATCTATCAAAAACACTATGGCAAATTCACGGCAAACAAATCAAACACAATTACTCTACGAAGAAGAAAACGATCAATCCCCCTAGCAATATTTCGACAAGTCTAGGTTCTACCGGTATCACTTATTTTCAGACAGAGGTGTATACCTCAACCTAGATGGCACTCTAATATTAGTTAGGACGGGAGAGAAAAAGATAGGCAGGTTATGAAATCAACACGGTTCAATCCTTTGCGGAAAAAAAAATGCAAGGCGGGAAGGCAAGAATCACAATAGTTCGTAAAGTTCAGATGCCAGGCCCACTCGGAGAGAGGCAAGGCGCGATGTCCCAAAAAGTCTCTAGTAGAGATGCATTCAAGTCTTTGTAGCAAATTGTTATCGGCGGGTTGAACCAGTTCAGAACAATAAAGGAGAAAAGCTTGGAGGCGACCCAACGGAAAGGAGAGGATTAAGACACCTCACTCGAACCGATCGAAAAGGGAAGCCAGGCGGACACGGTACCTTGTTGTGGAGGGCAGCTCCGGCGGGGGCAGTTGTTCCTGGTGGTGGATGCACGTCGGGTCTTTGCCAAGAGTAGAGACGATCTCGTCATCGAAGAAAAGTGAAGTCCGGTGCACCACCAGGGAAGACACCAGCCGCGGAGTGCTCTGTCACAAGGCACCACCTTTTGGTCGCGGTACAGGGGTAGTGGCTATCCGGTTGCCGAGGTGCTCTGCACGGGCAATTCGACCACTGCGTCCTGAGGTGAATAAAAAGCAAAGGGGACTGGTTGTTCCCACCAGTCAGGGGAAGAGACTCTCCGGCAGGGAGATCTCCTCTGTCGTTGGGAAGTGGTGAGTCGGTTCTCCACCGGAGGTGTCGTCGTGCAGGTCGGCTCAGCGTTACCCTCTTCGGATGCTTAGGTCCTGTGGCGACTTCTGAAGATCCAGTCCCAAAAGCCCTGCTTTTATGCAGAAAACCCCCATTCATTCAGCCTAGCTGTCAATCAACACATGCTAAGGGGTGAGCAGGAAGGCTCACCACTTGGGCCAATCACTCCAGAGTGCGACCGGGGTTGGCAAGGCAACTCGGTCCAGGGTGCTAAAACCCCCTCCCACACCCTTGTGGTAACCCAGACAGAATGGCACCACTTTGGAGGGTCTCTGTACAGAGGCCCGCCAAAAGTGGAACAAAGGGCTCAACCTTTGGTTTAGGAGTCACAGAGACGAACACAGACGCCATTTTAAAAACCGAGTTCTGGCAGAAAATACCATCCGATAAACTTATTTAAGATAAGTAGACCGGTGGTACGTTAGAGATTAACGAGAAAAGTATTAATCTCCAACAATGGGACGAATCCCATAGGGTTATGTCCGGGGCCGGACATAACAAGTTGTTTCCACTGCCACTAGCCAAAACTCGACGAGGGGGGACGGGACAGTGCCCCCTTGAGTAACAGATCCAGGAGTAATCGAATTACCCCTACTAGTACGTCCACAATAAGATGGCTTGTACTAGTTCTGTTAGTAAATTTAGGTCTAGTAAAGCCAATGGTGACTTTACATGCCCAGGGAGACAGTAGTCAGTCCCCGGGTATGGAGGCTATGGTGGAGGTCCGCTAGGACGCCCCAGTGTTACGGCACATAGGGTGCGGTGTAACACACATAGAAAAACATATGAGACCCTATGGAGTAAAAGACCCCATAGCCCATAGAACACATTGGCATTCAAAGGAATCACACACATATATGTCCAAGAGTGGGAGAAAAAGAGTCTCACTCTTGGCAGGATGGAAAAAAACAAACTCCAGAAATCCAGCAAAGCTGCTGGGGGACTCACTAGGTTAGGAAATTCAGTCTAAACAGAGAATTCTCCCTAACAGGGTGGTGGGTGACATGCGTGGGGGCCTGGTGGAGGCTGCCCCTGCACTGCTGGGGGGTGGGGGTGGTGGGAGACATGAGTGGGGGCCTGGTGGAGGCTGCCCCTGCACTGCGGGGGGGGGGTGGGGGTGGTGGGAGACATGAGTGGGGGCCTGGTGGAGGCTGCCCCTGGTGGCTGGGGGGTGGTGGTAGACATTAGTGGGGGCCTGGTGGAGGCTGCCCCTGCACTGCGGGGGGGTGGGGGTAATAGGGGACATGAGTGGGGGCCTGGTGGAGGCTGCCCCTTGTGGCTGGGGGGTGGGGGTGGTGGGAGACATGAGTGGGGGCCTTGTGGAGGCTGCCCCTGACTGCTGGGGGGTAGGGGGTGGTGGGAGACATGGGTGGGGGCCTGGTGGAGGGTGCCCCTGGTGGCTGGGGGTTGGGGGTAATAGGGGACATGAGTGGGGGCCTGGTGGAGGCTGCCCCTGCACTGCGGGGGGTGGGGGTAATAGGGGACATGAGTGGAGGCCTGGTGGAGGCTGCCCCTGGTGGCTGGGGGTGGCGGTGGTGGGAGACATGAGTGGGGGCCTGGTGGAGGCTGCTCCTGCACTGCTGGGGGTTGGGGGTGGTGGGAGACATGAGTGGGGGCCTGGTTGAGGCTGCCCCTGACTGCTGGGGGGTAGGGGGTGGTGGGAGACATGGGTGGGGGCCTGGTGGAGGGTGCCCCTGGTGGCTGGGGGTGGGGGTGGTAGGAGACATGAGTGGGGGCCTGGTGGAGGCTGCCCCTGGTGGCTGGGGGGTGGGGGTGGTGGGTGACATGAGTGGGGGCCTGGTGGAGGCTGCCCCTGCACTGCTGGGG
The DNA here is from genome assembly GCF_040938575.1 of Ambystoma mexicanum. NCBI lineage: Eukaryota > Metazoa > Chordata > Amphibia > Caudata > Ambystomatidae > Ambystoma > Ambystoma mexicanum. The sequence continues at coordinate 1,135,770,896 of NC_090922.1, forward strand.
GGTGGGGGTGGTGGGAGACATGAGTGGGGGCCTGGTGGAGGCTGCCACTGCACTGCGGGGGGGTGGGGGTAATAGGGGACATGGGTGGGGGCCTGGTGGAGGCTGGCCCTGCACTGCTGGGGGTTGGGGCTGGTGGGGGACATGAGTGGGGGCCTGGTGGAGGCTGCCCCTGCACTGCGGGGGGTGGGGGTAATAGGGGGCATGAGTGGGGGCCTGGTGGAGGCTGCCCCTGGTCCCTGGGGGGTGGGGGTGGTGGGAGACATGAGTGGGGGCCTGGTGGAGGCTGCCCCTGACTGCTGGGGGGTAGGGGGTGGTGGGAGACATGGGTGGGGGCCTGGTGGAGGTTGCCCCTGGTGGCTGGGGGGTGGGGGTGGTGGGAGACATGGATGGGGGCCTGGTGGAGGTTGCCCCTGGTGGCTGGGGGGTGGGGGTGGTGGGAGACATGAGTGGGGGCCTGGTGGAGGCTGCCCCTGGTGGCTGGGGGGTGGGGGTGGTGGTAGACATGAGTGGGGGCCTGGTGGAGGCTGCCCCTGCACTGCGGGGGGTTGGGGGTAATAGGGGACAAGAGTGGGGGCCTGGTGGAGGCTGCCCCTGGTGGCTGGGGGGGTGGGGGTTGTGGGAGACATGAGTGGGGGCCTGTTGGAGGCTGCCCCTGACGGCTGGGGGGTAGGGGGTGGTGGGAGACATAGGTGGGGGCCTGGTGGAGGGTGCCCCTGGTGGCTGGGGGGTGGGGGTAATAGGGGACATGAGTGGGGGCCTGGTGGAGGCTGCCCCTGGTGGCTGGGGGGTTGGGGTGGTGGGAGACATGAGTGGGGGCCTGGTTGAGGCTGCCCCTGACTGCTGGGGGGCAGGGGTGGTGGGAGACATGGGTGGGGGCCTGGTGGAGGGTGCCCCTGGTGGCTGGGGGGTGGGGGTGGTGGGAGACATGAGTGGGGGCCTGGTGGAGGCTGCCCCTGTTGGCTGGAGGGTGGGGGTGGTGGGTGACATGAGTGGGGGCCTGGTGGAGGCTGCCCCTGCACTGCTGGGGGGTGGGGTGGTGGGAGACATGAGTGGGGGCCTGGTGGAGGCTGCCCCTGCACTGCAGGGGGGTGAGGGTAATAGGGGACATGAGTGGGGGCCTGGTGGAGGCTGCCCCTGGTGGCTGGGGGGTGGGGGTGGTGGGAGACATGGGTGGGGGCCTGGTGGAGGGTGTCCCTGGTGGCTGGGGGGTAGGGGTGGTGGGAGACATGAGTGGGGGCCTGGTTGAGGCTGCCCCTGCACTGCGGGGGGGTGGGGGTAATAGGGGACATGAGTGGGGGCCTGGTGGAGGCTGCCCCTGGTGGCTGGGGGGTGGGGGTGGTGGGAACATGAGTGGGGGCCTGGTGGAGGCTGCCCCTGAAAGCTGGGGGGTAGGGGGTGGTGAGAGACACGGGTGGGGTCCTGGTGGAGGGTGCCCCTGGTGGCTGGGGGTGGTGGGAGACATGAGTGGGGGCCTGGTGGAGGCTGCCCCTGCACTGTGGGGGGGTGGTGGTAATAGGGGACATGAGTGGGGGCCTGGTGGAGGCTGCCCCTGGTGGCTGGGGGGTGGGGGTGGTGGGTGACATGTGTGGGGGCCTGGTGGAGGCTGCCCCTTCACTGCTGGGGGGTGGGGGTGGTGGGAGACATGAGTGGGGGCCTGGTGGAGGCTGCCCCTGACTGCTGGGGAGTAGGGGGTGGTGGGAGACATGGGTGGGGGCCTGGTGGAGGTTGCCCCTGGTTGCTGGGGGGTGGGGGTGGTGGGAGACATGAGTGGGGGCCTGGTGGAGGCTGCCCCTGGTGGCTGGGGGGTGGGGGTGGTGGGAGACATGAGTGGGGGCCTGGTGGAGGCTGCCCCTGGTGGCTGGGGGGTAGGGGTGGTGGGAGACATGTGTTGGTGATCAGTGGTGCAAGGTGACATGTGGGTTGGCTGGTGGGCATGGCCATGGTGGATGGGTTGCCTGTGGGACATGAGCAGGGGTGCAGGGTAGTACCCTGTGGTGTGGGCTGCCTGCAGGGGCCGTGGAGGGTGTAGAGGGAACACCTGGGGGGACCCACATGGCCAAATCACGTGTAGCATTCCCCCGCACCACCGAAATACACGTACCCAGCCAAATCGCGTGTGAAACTTCCCGCGCACCTATGGAATCCACGTAACCAGCCAAATCGTGTGTGAAACTTCACGCACACCCCTCAAATCCACGTACCCAGCCAAATCGCGTGTGGAACTTCCCGCGCACCCCTGAAATCCACGTACCCAGCCAAATCGCGTGTTGCACTTCCCGCGCACCCCTGAAATCCACGTACCCGGCCAAATCGCATGTGGAACTTCCTGCGCACCCCTGAAATCCACGTACCCAGCCAAATCGCGTGTGAAACTTCCCGCGCACCCCTGGAATCCACGTACCCAGCCAATTCGCGTGTGAAACTTCCCGCGCACCCCGAAATACACACACACGTTATTTTTCAGTCAGCGGGTGTACCCCTTTGCACGTCATTTGTCCTGGAGGGCCACAGTATAGGACATTCATCATAGCTGTATATAGGTGCTATTTGTTGGCGCACCTTTTGGCGCACATTTTTTACAGGCGCAGGGACGCTACTGCCTGCTTTCTTGTGGCGGTCGTGTTTGTGCCTGTGCGCTGGTTTGACCGTGCGCTGTTTGCCCTATTCGATTCCATGAATACGTGTTGTAGGCGAGCGTGTGGGCGTTCCGCGCACTTGCACCCTGTACTTCCCCCGTGACGCCCACATTTTGGCAAGTTGTTCCCCATTCCGAGTGTTACGCCCCGTGTTCCGCCTACTTTTGTTGTGTGCGCCGCGCTATGTGCGATTTTCGCTGTGGCCTGTGCGATTTTCGCTGTGACCTGGCGCACGCCGTTAGATGGCCTGTGCGCCAACGTGCGCCACGCACTTTTTTAGCGCACATCAGATGGTTTTTTCGCGCACGCCCTTCCATGAATCGATGTGCGCTGCTTTTCGTCCGATTTTCGCACTTGGACTGCGATTTTCACAATTCCACTGCGATTCGCACGTTTTTGCCCACTTGCGCCGCGCTAATTATTCCATGAATCGGCCTCCTAATTTTACCTGAGACTTTTGCATGGTATCAGAATTAGTGTTTGCTGGATTGCCAGATGGTTTTTCAAACCTAGCACCAGGTACAAAAGGTCCTCCAGTCATTTCTTCATTTATTACTTTAGGCGTTGATGGAATGACAGTTTGCCTCGTCGCGTTAGTATTGTGTTGTGCCAATTTAGGCAGGCACTTCTCATCCGCTTCTCGACAGTCAGAGTCACTGTCCTCCTCGTAGGGTTCTGAATAAGTCGGTAAATTACAGAGGTCCACAGATGACATCGCTGAGTGAATTGAATTAACATCTCAATCGAGTCTCAATCGTTTTTTTGGGTAAGTCGAGTTGGATTTTGTAATTTCTCCATCTACTTTTGCATACTTTTCACTTTAGCTAATTTGTTGGATGGCTCAACCTTCTCCCTTGAGAATAGACTTGGTTTACAAGGCGTAGGCAAGTTTCGTATAAACTTTCTTGAATTGCTTGTCTGTTTTTTGGATGGACCTATGTTTTTTTTTTTCTGTTTTTTTAGCAGGACATTGCTTAGCCTCATGAATTATCAGGGACGTCACATCCCTTACAAGATTTTTTGCTGCCCCGCTAAATATGCCATATGCCAGCTTTGTTGTTGAACACTGGGGTATTTCGCGAGGCTTTTGAACCGATTCCGCATCAGCGACTGCGTTGTTTGTGCTTTCAGGTGACGCCTCATAAGGTGATTCAATTTCATTGCACTCTCACTTGCGGGTGCTGCCCCCAGCCCGATTTGAATACAGTTCTCCGACAAATTGGCATTCTTTAGGGGCAGGGGGCAACGACACCATGAAATTCCGCTTCATTGTACTCTGATGTCGGGCCCGCCATGTCCAGCAGTCATGCTGACAACATCAGTGCCACTGCAGACCCGAGTCCCAACATTCATTTTGTGGCGATTTAAACTTCGATTCTCAGTGAGGTTGTTATTCGCGTTCAGGGTCACGTGTTTGAAGCATCCCAGCACCGCCACCATTAGGGTGTTTTTTTCAATGTTGTCTTTCATTGTTAGATCACTTAGCCTATTGTGCCAGGAAGCCTATTTTTCAGCTTCATTTTCCAGACGTGTTTGAAGCGCTGTGTTTAGGCATTCCATTTTTAGTATTTTTTCATTTCAATGACCAAGTAGTGCACCATTATTTTGAATGTCGTTGTTTAATGATTCGTAAAGTTTTATGAATGGAATTAAGGCCAATGACGTGGCGGCAAATACGTTGTTATGGATCTGTATGGCTGCCGCCGCCGTCAAGTTTGATTTCAAAGATGGCTCTAGGTCCATGAAACTTTGTTGATTGTCTTTAGACGTGGTCATTTGCTCATGATCACCTCGAGAAGGGTGACCCAGGGGGCCTAGTGGTGATTGATCAGGGACGCTGCGCATACTCAGCGTCTTTGGTGTAGAGCAATTTGATACTTGCTTCGCTGGAATTCTATTTTCCATGAAAGATTGAAATGGCAAACCTAGCTGGTTTTGTTGTGGGTTTGCATATGTTCCTTGTGTTAATTGGCGGGGTGGGACTACCCCCACGCTTGTTACAGAGTCCTCGGATTGACATTGTACTAGAGGACTTTTTCCAGTGTTTTGAACACGATTTCCCGGTTCATGGAGCTGTACCAGAGCAGAGCAGGTATGGGCGCTTGCACATTTATCATTTATTTTTTGAGGGTTAGATAAACTCTCAGCCAGCTTTCCCTTCATTACCTCAAAGTCGGCTTTCAGCCATGCAGTTAATCTGGCCTCGCGGCCTGCCAAATCGAACCCAGCATTCAGCGTCTTTGCTTTGCATGCAACATGGGCCCAGCTGTCTTCGCTGCCCTGCCATGGGCAACTAATGGCCTCGCCTGCCATGCCTAATAGTTCATTCTTCTCATGCACATTTGTGCACATGTTATTAATCTTTGAGTGTGAATGTTCGCTGTTGATTCCATTCGTAGTTGTCGATAGATTTCCTCCAAGATGTTTCTCCACGATGGGGTTGTTAAGCCCACCATCAGCTGTAGGAAAAATTTATTTAAGGAGATTTGCGACTGTAAGCGACCGTGGCACTTCTAATTCGAGGAGCTCGATGTCAGTGACATCAAAAGGTGATTCAAATTATGCCGCATTGATTTCGTTCGCTTTAGCACATTCTCCATGTTTTCGTGTCTCAATGTTGGTAAATATTGGTGATTCATTTGCACAAGCCCCCCTGTTCATGGCAGGCTGAATCGTGTCTCTCACAACTCCCACACCCGCACTCACCCTGGGGCCAGCTGCCAAATTGCCCGATGCCTCATTCGTATCCATGGACCTATTTTGTGGCCAACGCTGTTTTGATGTAGAAATGCATTTTGTAGCCAGAAGTACCAGAGAGGGAAAGACAGCCATTACTGATTCAGTATTAGGAGCAGCAGGCAGTCTTTCCTCACAGTGATCATGCGACCAGTCATACCCCCCCAGATCACACGTTAGGGCTGATACTTCCTTCTCAGTTCACAACGTGTTTTCATTTGGAGAACCAGCCCGAAATCGTAAAGATTGTTTTAACTTTAAATGAGTCAAAGGGCCAGATTCAGCCATAGTTTGCCGCTTACCTGCCGCGGACTGCTGCAGACTGAACTCTGCACCCGAACTCCACAGGCGCCCTCCGCATGCGTGCTTAGCGCCTGCCAGTAGTTTTTAAAGGAGATTGGGCTTGATTCGTTAAAGGGACGGGAAAAAAAAGCACAAAGTCCCAGAAAAGCTCTCCAACAGTCGCTGCAGCTCCTCTCACCACCACAAACTACTGCAGACTGAACTCTGCACCTGAACTCTGCACGCACGCTCTCCATGCGCACACCGCACATGCCAGTAGTTTTTAAAGGAGATTGGGCTTGATTCGTTAAAGGGACAGGAAAAAAACCCACAAAGTTCTAGAAACGCTCTCCAACAGTCGCTGCAGCTCCTCTCACCGCCACAAACTGCTGCAGACTGAACTCTGCACCCGAACTCCGAATCAGTTATTGCCATCCCTACTTCCCAAGAGCCACCACCAACTGGAGGACCTACACAACAAAAAATGTGGAGTACTTCCAAAAACAATGAAGAGGACCAATACGATGAGGTCGAGGAAGTGCCTACCTCTAACACCAAGAGAGAATCAAGGATGTACGATTTCTTAACCACTGTTGGGAATGTATCAAAGGCTAAAGCTACCAAAGGGCAATGTTATACTCAGTCACGGACTAGCTGGACAGTACTCCTATGGGACCACCTCTGTGCGCCGCCACATCCAATCTAAACCCCGCAATGTAGCAGGCAGCAAGTAGTAGGCTGTCTTCCTCCACCTCTCCCTCATCTTCCTCAACCAATACTGTAACCACAAAGCCTACTTTTGTGGGAAACAAAATCCCACCAGCCACCTTGCAAGCAATAAAAGAGGCAGTTGAACGATATTGTTCAAAGACAACAGTACTGCAACACACAACTCTGCAGTTGGAAGCAATTTCAAAGTGCTTTTAAAGCTGTATTCAAGGAGCATGAGAAACACTGCCCCCTACCTTAGATGTAACACACAATCATCTTCCCCTGTGCACTACCACTCCATATTAGTGCTTGGCGCCTCTTCCTTCATTTCCCTCCCCACCTTACATTCTAACTTCTCCAGCAAAAAAAAATAAAACAACAAAAAAAAGGTTCCTTTAGGAACAACCTTTCACTGTTAAAAAATAGAACTAAAAATAAAAATCTTACAGAATCCATTTACTTTACATTTCTCAGTAAAGTACATAGACCCAATAAGAGTTTCCAACATTTCCATTAGCATTTTGTGTCATGCTAATGGGAATAATGTGGCTTTCATCCTCTGTTCCAGGCACTGGATCGGAGATAACGTCCCGCCAGCCCAAGTTATTGGCCCAAGCGAATAAGGAGGGCTTTGTAACGCTATCCCCCCGTACCAGCCCCTGCAATGGGGGATGAAGGCCATTAGCACTCCGGGTTGCCAAAGCAGTAATACGGGGTGCTAGAAAAAAGGATGTTCCGCTGTAGGAAGGAAAGTCCTTTTCCAAGATGGCCACCATGGAAGATAAAGAGAGAACCCTATGACAATATTACCACAAGCATATTTTTTTCCCTTTCAAACCTATCCCAATTTCGAAAAATTTTACCACATAGCCGGTCCCTGGTGAACATGGCCACTTTATCCCCATTGGTTGCCCCTCGTGGTCATGGCCAGTAGCCAGATTGTCCAGGTCATGACCTTTAACCACTGCCCATAATTACAGGTTATACCTTAGTCACCAACGGCATATCACGTTTTTTTGTGCCTACATTATGACACTTGTCAAAAAAGGAAACAAGGACATATTTGCAAAACCATGCTTTCAGGTTCTTGCCAATGCTCCTTTCATGAGTTTGCTGGAAATCTGCCCATGTTTTATTTTTTTCAAAAGTGTCAAATTGTATGTACATACAATAGTCATATAACTTATCCCCCACTTGGCAAAATCCATTCAGACTTTGCACAAACATTCAAGGTTGGGTCTGTAATCTTTCTGAAAACTTGAGTCCACATTCGTGAAATGGCAACAAAGACATCTGAAAATGTTGAGACCCCCCCTCTAATTTAGTCCCCTCTTGACAAAATCCCACCAAACTTTGCAAACCCTTTTATATCTAAATCTAAAATCTCTTTGCACACCTTTGTGCAGATTTGTCTATTCGAACCTCATTTATAAGCCTTTACAAAATGTTGAGATCTCCTCTCATTTTGCCCCTCTTGAAAAAAACCCCACCAAACTTTGCAAAACATTTATATCTAGATCGAAAATCATTTTGCAAACCTTTGTGCAGATTCGTCAAATGACACCACATTTATAAGTATTTACAATATTTTGGGACCATGCCTCTTATTTTGTTTCCTCTTCACAAACACTGCCACACTTTTCACAACCATTCAGAATCAGGTTGAGAATGAAATAACATTTTATGCAGTTTCATTGAGTGGCACCTAAGTTTTAAGCCATCTAAAAACTGCTTTTCAACAACCCTATAATGCACAAATAAGCATAGAAACATCTATGTTGTTCGCTAACACCGGGGAAGAAAAACACCTGTTTTTTGGCATTTTAAGGCTATATCCATCCCAACCTCATCATCCCTTACCTCCCCAAAGATTGTTTGATAAGTTCACAAGTGCAATGTTGTGTTTTTCAATATGCTTTTACCGCGATGTTCGCGGACACCGGCAGATGTCAGGGAAAACAACATGGCAGGCGTTTCCAAAAGTCTGACGCACTTTTTCACCATCTAATCATTAGACGTGACTGATGTCCGCGGTCTTCACGTCAGCCTATAGACAAATCGGAGGCCCATACGCAAACCGAACAAGGAACTGAGTTTGCGAACCGAACCCAGATATCACTCATTTTCTTTACCTACTTTTTGGTCGTTTTAAAATAAACTACTGGACCGATTTACAACAAATCTACAAAAGCATACTTTCAAGACCAAAACCGTTGCTCTAAGCGCAAATCTGATGAAAATCCGTCCAACGGTTTGGGCTGTAGGCATGATGAAAACATTTTTTCTATTGCATCTATTGGAAAAAACACACATTTTGGGACCCGCCTATAACTTTGCCTCTCCTTTAGAAAACCTCACCACACTTTGCAGGCTCAATCTGATGGGGTCATATATTCTTTGTGCAATGTTTCGTGAGGGGGCGATGTTGTAAGCCGCCCAAATAGTGCTCTTCCTAAGGGTTGAGCAACTTAACCATAACTTCAGGGCCGCTACCGCATTGCATTTAGGAGTAGGCCTGAATCCTCACAGGCCATGTTGAAAACACAGTACAACAAGGCCTCATCTTGTCGATTACTTTTACATTTCGATTCCCCAGGCGCGGTGAGAAACACCTGTGTACACCCAAATCAGCTAGGCCTTTGAACAATTAAGCAGGAATGTGTGTAGCCGATCATGTAAGGGCATGCGGCCTAGCATGAAGGACATATTTTTGGAAAGCAAGGCAGAGATCCTGGGATGCGAAAACATGAACCACAATTTAAGAAACTAGACGCCCCCCAGGATGATAGTCATTCTATTTGAATTACCAAATATGAAGAATAAGTGGTCCTACTGTCATGATCACTACCAAAGTGCCTGCTAATTAACCCCAACAGTGTATCAAAGGGAGTCAGATTCCCAGTTTAGGAGCAAAATGGTTATTAGCATGGCATTCCTGGATTGTACATATGCTTGGTCATTCAGTAGTAATTCCTTGATGGGGTTGATGTGACTTCCTGGTGCCCTAATATGGGTGCCCAGTTGGATGTAGGCATACTCATGGTGTCGTACTATGCATCTAGCGTGGCTGCCCTTATAAGCCACGCCCGTGAAATAGCCTGTGCTTCGCATTGTGTCTGTTAGTTGCAGTGCAGCATTTATCGCCGTTCTCCGACCCTGAATTCAAGTTTTATGAACACTATCAGAGTTTTCGTTTTTCACTAAAAATCATCGTAAAGAATTACATTTGAGTTCTGTTGGATATTGGTTGCATATTGGTAGAAGGTTTTCCCATTAGTTACTTACTCATTTTTTCAGAGTTTCAGCTTCGTTGGATTCAGCTGCCCCTCGCACATTCTGTTGAAGACTTCCGCAGTTGCAGAACTTCGTTTTCCGACAAGCATGGAAAGGAGGAAGAAGGATTGAAGATTCAGTCTATCGCAAAGTCTAAGAATAACTAGAAGTACATGTTATGCAACTATCTGTTAATCAATCCAAAGGCTCAGCCTGAACAATATCACTCGGGGCAGAGCCACAGTTCTATCTATTCAGTTCTAACATTAAAACTCACAGAGCTGCCACGTACCCAAGTTAAACTCACAAGTGGTAGCGTTCTTTCACCTCGCAATTGTTATTTCTTTGAAGTACAATTTTACGCGCTCCCGTGAGCCTATGCAGTTTTGGTTAAACAAGTTAATTGACACGCTTCACGTGTCCAGACACTTTTGTTTTCATTCTTTTCAACAACCATACACTACTTACCTAAAAGACTGTTCTTCCCCTTCGAACTCTTGCTCACTCCAGGAACGTTTTCAAGTTAAACCTGCAAAGCAACAGAGAGAGAAAGCAATGTTAGGAAATATAAGAACAGCAATGTTATAGCATTACCGCAAAACCGCATTAGCCCTTGAACCATTTCCCCGCAGTGCACAGAATTAATACCCATTTGAGACGTATCATTGTGGGTATTTTTTCCATTGAACTTTTGTTACAATTCCTGAATCATATCAAGAAATCAATTCGACAACAGTACAGGAAAAATATGCAGGACATGCGGCCCTGCCAATCTGCAGGATGGAGAGCTCATTTAATCTAAACTGCAGGTGAGCCTACTAACTTCTCGCATAGAGGTTCTAGGAAAAGAATACAGATCCATGGAGGTTGGGAGAAGGATTAAATAAAAACTGAAGCTAATTAGGAAATAACCAGTGTGTCTCTTTTTCCAGTATCTTTACCTGCCTCACAACAGAAAGAATAACTTTGAGGAACACATTGTGGAAGAGATCAGGAGCGCTCCTGCAGAGATCAGCTAAGCGTCACACCTAAATCCTTTGTGAACTGGATTGTTTCGTAGGACACTAGCTTTATTGGATAATTCTTTAACAGTCATCAGAGAAGACCCAGTCGTATCAAAAACTTCGGCAGATCCTTTACGAAGGGTTTTCCTAGAAAGGTCCATCCTCTGTTCTATGTCAGAAGTCATCCCTAAACAGGGTGGACACGCATCAGGATCCTGCAAACAGACAGTGTCAATCTTATTGGTAGACGTGCATGATCCTGCTAGCCGCAGTCTCTGCTTCCTACTTGGACTCAGTGCCAAAACCTCAGCCAAGCGAGAATTCCTGGATGGGGGGTCTTCTGAACAGGCATTGAGGGGGAGCATGCTGAGGGGGAGGAATTTGTACACACTTTACCAACATTGGCTCCAGTGATGGTATTATTAGACAAACCATCAGTACAGCTGTCTGCTGGCAAAATAAACAGTTTGCCTGTTTTTTAATGTTGGTTCTTGTGGTAGGCATTTCAGAAATATTAAAAGTACACAGAGTAGGTTGCCATATACTTACTAAAGAAAATCAGAAGAAAGCAGCCCTCTAAAGCACCAGACAAACGTCAATTCATGCTACGCTACTGGGCCCGGAATACTGAAACAGTGAGTGCCGCACTAGGGCAGACCTGCACGCTGATCGAGCTGGCACGCTTGCCAGGTTCCTGCACCCAACTATCTGGAGCGCCAAGGGAAAGCTAAGACTGTATGCTTCCAACCACATGCAGTCAGTGATGCCCCAATGATCTCCCCAATGAGCTGCCTTATCTTAGAGAAGGAACTCTGTCTCTCCGTCTCGGGACACAGCAGCAGGACACCTCACCAGCTTCCTGCCAACAAGTCACACCAGGAAAGCGCACAGATATGGAGTCACGCAAAAGGGCGATTGTCACCGGCCACCTCCGTCAGCCTCCTAAAAAAGTGGAGCAGCACTACTACTGCGGCTTTCATCCTGAGTGCCCCTGTGGTTCTTTCTGGAACAGATCAGTACCCCTCATTAGGGTGTTACCCCACACATGCTGTGTCAGAATACACAAATCCTATGTATGTCCCTTTACCCGTCACGGCTCCAGCTCCAGCCACAATATCAGAATCTTCCTAAACCCATGGCATCAACTGATGTGAGGGTTAGGGATTAAAGGGAAATTATACCAAATCACAAAAAGAGTTGGTTGATGCACTGAAAAAGGTGGAGGGTGAATTGGCTCTTCAAGTGTCACGACACTGAACATAGCACAGCTAGTGATGCCCAGAATGCTGCATAAATGTTAGGAAATGAGTTTTGTGCATACTTGACATGCATACTTAACATGTATGACCGCTAGTATCTATGTCATTTCAGATCAACTCAAGCACCCAGGGGGTCGGTCTCAGAACACAGATGAAGACCATTCATCAACCGGAATTTCTGAACTACTACATCTACCTAGACTTTTTGCTGGAGACACAATATTGATTCAGAACTTTACCAGAAATTGGCATGAGCCACAATTTAGTGGACCTTATATAGTGGAGTATGTTACTCCCTCAGCAGTGAAAGTCCAAGGGAGATGTGCTTGGATCCATTTGAACAACATCAAACTCCACACTGGTGAGACCGTCACACCCCTAATGATCGATTCGGAAGCAAGACAAGAAGAAAAGGTTCAGCTCATGCAGAACTGATCAATGACGAGGAAGAAGGATGCTAAGGTTGCTGATTAAATAAGTGTGCATTTTTAACTGTGGTTCGCCCACGGACACTCTTTATAGATATTATAGCAGGAGTTCAATCTCAGTTCTTGAGCTGCAGGAATCTTTGAAAAATGAACTTTAGAAAAGTGTTGACATGTTATGGATATGTTTGAGCGGCAACATCTGATAAGGGATTGGAAGCGTGAACAATACGCTGATTCTTTTCATACAACGCAATTGTTTGGTTGAGTCTATGGTTCTGACAAACGATGATGCCCATAGGCTCCTTCTCGCTGGTTTCATATTTATTCGTCAAGCTTATCATGCTCTTGTTGGGCGTAGTGTCAACATACCTACTTTTCTGCATGATTCTAAAAAATTGCCCTGCGATAAGGAGGCTGCTTGTGGCGATAGTTGAACAGATCCTGCAGCTACCTGACTTACCAGAATTGCCTGATTAAAAAGGGTTTTTCCTTCTTTAAAGAAGTATTCAGGCACAATGAGGAACTTTGAAAATGTTACAGTTTTGGAAAATGAGCGAGTTCAACGAAGTTCAAAATGGCGCAAATGGCTGGGATTAGCATGTTGGTTTGTGATATATATATGTGGGACCATACGTTGTGTCTTTTTGTTTCTCTTGTTTAACCTTCCTTATTATCTTGATGCTTCTGTTGTGATAGAGACAACTATGATTTCCCCCACTCCAGTAGCTCCTGTAGAGTTTCCTATTGCTGAGACAAATGTTCCTTTGTTTTTCCCTGAAGGGAGGACTATTACTGATATGCTTCTTGATTATTATGCAAGCACTTACTTTGCAAAAGGGAGACAAAAGAAAAGCACAAGGGAAGGTGATAATGAATTAAATAATTATCTAGACAGTACAGCCCACTTGGGTGATAACATGTGGTATCAACACATGAAAAAGGTGGGAGAGAGAGCACATCCAAAGGGAGTTGCTATGTTTGTGCTCTCATACCTTATGCCATGGGGACTTCTAAGATAGACATAGCTAGATAAGTAGCAGTCCAGAAATCTCATTGCTTGATGCACCTTGCAGTCTGCCAGACAAGAGGTCAGTTACAGGGCCGAACAGCATCCTTGGTATGGGTGACTGAGAAGACATCTCCAAGAGAAGATGACTATGTGCAAGACTTAAAGACAATCGAGAAATCAGAGACAAGGAATCAATTGATACAATATGAACAGCCTGGAATAAACGAAGATGGAATCAGAAGAGAAAACAATATGCTCAATTGTCAAGGAATGAACCCTGAAGAGATAGGAAGATGCCAGGAAAGAGGTCAGCTGCAAATGAAGGGAACAGTGCCTACTTTGGAAGGATGGGAACCAGCACTAACTGGATGACCTGAAGCAATAGTGTGGCATGAAGAGAGTGAATGCAAACATCATTGGCTGAACAATGTGAAGTTGCTTACGTAGGTCGATGATAAAGTAGGACCTTCACAGATAGTACCTCTAGCAAATGTATCCTTGTGTTTCAGAAGCAATAGCACTAGAAATGTCGGAATGAATCAGCAGTGCGGCTGAATTTTGATATACCAGGCATGAAGGATGGAACAGTAGTGTTAATGGATTACTACTGGGACTGTGGATCCAGAGCTTATATGGAATTGCCCAAAGATTGGGGAGGGTTGTGTTCCATAGTACTTATTCATGTTCCAGCATTAGTGATTCCAAAGAGTGACTAACATTGGAGAATTTCGAAAAAGCCGATGCTCATATGAGGAAGAGAAGATCATTTGGATTTCTCAATCAGACAAGAATAGATCATTACTTTTCAGCTAAGTCAATATAAGCCTTTGGGCCTCATTACGAGTCTGGTGGTAACCTGCTGTTTTTTCCGGCTCGATTACCGCCGGACTCGTCTTACCATTCTGCCTCCGTGATTCCTGGAATTACCGGGGCATTACGACCCCGGTGTCCCGGGAATTTCGGAGGCGGAATTTGGTAAATCCCCATTCCCATTGAGTCCAAAAGGACTCAATGGGAATGGGGAATTGGAAACACCGGCACCATCTCATGATGGTGCTGGTGTTTCCACGTCTGCATGCAGGCGGGCGGTGTTAAACCCGCCAGGTCAGACCTGGCGGGAATGCCACCTCCCGCCTGCAGGACTCGAGATCGGATGGTCCGGAATTAACAGTGGTGGTGGGTTTACCACCACTGTTATTTCCAGACCGTCCGACCCGTAATGAGGCCCTTTGATTGTATTCCGTATGAACACTGGTTGTTCAGTCAGACTGCTGCAGTATTAACGACTATCTTTATGCCAGGGATCCAGACAATGTCCAATGCTAAATGGTTAAGATTACCAGATGGGAACTCCTGCAGATGATCTATAAAGGGATATCCCACATACAATTCATATGTGGGATGTCATTGATGACATCCCACATACAATTCATTTTGATGAATAGTCTCTACACTACTATAAAGGGATTCAATGATATCAAGGAAAAATTTAGAGCCATAATACTGATCACTCTCCAGAAAAGGTATATCCTGGACATGATTACAGCAATGGATGGAGGTGTTCGTGGAATTATGTTGCACATTCATACCTTCTCAGAATGCCGAGAATGGGAACTTGACAGAGGCCATGACGTTGCTTTTATCTTCTCATGAGTTCCCCTATAGATGGCGAATATCTTCAAGTTTCTTGGAGCACTATTGGTGATGATCATGTTTGGATTCTGTGTGATCAGGATAATAATCAAACAATGTAAGAAGACTGCAAAAAAACAGTAGGAATGATGGTCCTGATCGATGTTGCGTCTGGGTTCAGACAAAGGGAGCTGATGGATGAAGAAATCAGAAAATATATAGATGCAAGCATTCTAGCACCTGAGGGAACAAAGTTCCTGTATCCAAGGAATGAGAAGAAGTATGTGGGATGATGGTTTTACTGCAGCCCGAATGGACAATGTTGTCACATGACCTGGAGTGTTGATGACCATGTCTACCAGAAGTCCCGCCCCTATTCTGCCTATATGTTGGAAGCCAGAAATTGTGACATGCACAACACTGATAAGGATATCTATACCGCGAAAGATATTCAAAACTAGGTATCCATTGAGAAAGCGCTATAAAATCTACCCGCAGAGAGATGACGATCTCCTGAGAGAGAGCCCCGAAGAAGTGTGAAGCAGTGAACAAAAGAGGCTGGTGATGTGACAAAAGATGAGAGTGACACACTGAGAAGGATGACCAGAGAAGAGAAAGCGTAGACCTTATGGAATTTGATGACGAAATAAAGAATGGAGTAACCTTTCATGTACGAAATGAAGATTTTACATGCGAAGAACACAGAACAAAATATAAGTCACTTTATAACTGTACAGATAATGCAATGCAAGTAATCATGAAGGCTGGCTATACGTATTGAATAGACTGCATGCAGTGCCGCCAACATGTATATTTACATGTATAGAATCTGGATATTCGAAGTCGCAACTTTAATAAGCCGGGGCCCATGAAAGAGAAGGGCTGAAATGATGGCGCAACAGAGAAACCGGCTGAAAATCGAATAAGGATCGAGAAGGCGATCTGGTCCAGTGTCAAGTGTTGGGGCAGCCAATAACTGGTTATCTATTCATGGAGATACAAAGAACGTGAGAAGCGAGGCAAGCTCTTGTTAAGGTGTCACATAAAAACTATGAGTGCCAAGTTTTATTCATTTAATATCATTAAATGCAAAGAGGGAGCTCAAACACAGCCTCCTGTCACCTGGGGTAGATGGAAATAGAACATGGGCAAGCAGCACTGAGACCTGAAGATAAGAATGTGCTTGCACTCCCTTCTATTCTCAGGAGCAGTGATACTTTGCAAGGCCAAGTTCAAAGACAATGTGAATGGCAGACACCATGAGTGATGATGTTTGATGTGCTAATTTTGCGGTAGGCATGGTCAAGTCTACCCACAAGCACCTGGGGTACCAGCTTGTGTGTTGCTAGCGAGTCGAATATTCCACAATTATAGAGGGCCAGGTATTGAAGAGCCCCATAGTTTGAGAGCCAATGGTGTGTAGTGTATCTAACAAATGTTGAGGATGACTTTCACAAAAGGTGGGTATAAGTTGTCCACCTGACTATAGAGACCCAATCACAATCCAATCCCCTCTAAAAAGTATACTTAGATGTTCCCCTTAGACCAACCACAATCCTAAATAAGTTTTCTTAGTTTGCACATAGTATGATGTTACATATGACAAGTTTTTACTATAAAAGTGTTATTTTTATGTGATGCGTTGAGATGATGCTGTGAGATGTCCGTTGATGTCTGTTGTACTCCCTGTTTTAGATAATTGAGAATAAAACAGATTTCCTTTGCCAACTACTTGACTCAGTCTTTTTAGTGGTGTAAGAGTTATTCTGAATCCCCATCCATTTAACAACGCACTGCCTCATTTAAAAGGGCCAAATGGTTCAGTATGATCCCATAGGCCAGTCATTTTTTGCTGCGAGGTACCTCTATTATCAAATCTATTGTCCAATTTCCCTTTCTTGGCCCGCAGTGCACAGCTCCTGATTATAGGAGCGTGTGAGGGGCAACACACTCTCTTGCCTTGTTTTAGAGCCTCACTGCGCAAAGTGTACTTCTTTTTCACAGGCATTTTCAACCAAGTATTTGATTATTGTTTCTTCGATAGAAGTAGAGGAGACAGGAGTAGGTAAAACTCAACTTCAGGCTATTAAAAAACGAGCGAGGAGAAACTGCTATTCGCCGCTGATGTAAAGAAGGTTACTACACACAGAGCTCGGAAAGTATACAGCAGGCACAAGCATAAGCCAGTTATTACAATAGCCTCAAGCAGGCTGCAGCGGATTATGAACCTCCATACAAAGGGGAGTGGCCACACTCCCGCAACGCTCTCCCACAATAGGAATAGATGATGAGATAATAAAATGTGGGCTTACATGGAGAGCACGCCTTGACCCGACTACTTAGACTGTGCCACTTCAACAGTACAGAAGGGGTACCTTAAGTTTTTACGAAAATAGGGTTGAGCTGCACAGACTATTATGACTGCAGTCAGCTCTCCCAGCTAGTCATAAATTCCTTTGAAGGATGGAAAGAAATGCAAAGGCTCCCAATCCCTCTTACTTGTCCTGTGGCAACTGCCGTCATACTCCCCAACACAATATATAGAACTATGGTGATCAGCTTGTCACATCCTTCCTCATCTTGTAAGAGACTTGCACACTAGAGATATATATATTTTTTCATTCCAGCTGCCCGGATATAACAGTGACAGCGTTGGAAGCGTCTTACCGTCTCGCACCCTTCACAAGTATTATGATGTGATGTCTTGTAAAGCAATGGGTGGCATGGTTGGCCGTGCCACTGCACAGAGGCAGATCCCAATAGGCTGACTTAACTGCAGCACACAGCGGCTCCGGCTGACCGCTGTGGAACTCTGCAGAACACTTTTTCATCCACTTTCACTCCGGTGTCACCACCTGCAGAGTTTTTAAAGAAACCAAGCTGCTTCTGGGTAAATCGGAAAAAGGTGCAGAGCAGAGCCAACACTGCAGAACACTTTTGCATCCACTTTCACTCCGCTTTCACCACCTGCAGAGTTTTTAAAGAAAAAAAGGTGCTTCTGGGTAAATCCGTTAAAGGTGCAGAGCAGAGCCAACTCTGCAGAACACTTTTGTATCCATGTTCACCTTTCAGTGCATTTTAGCAGCTTTAGCCTTTGGTAAATTCCCAACAGTGATAAAGAATTACCACACCCATGATTCAATCTGGGTGGTAGAGATAGGCACTTCCTGTACATCACCTTCTTGGTCCTCTTCATTGTCTTTGGTAATACTGTGCATTTTGTGTTTTGTAGATACTCCAGCTGGTGGTGGTGGTGGCTCTTGGGAAGGAGGGATGGTAATAACTGATGCCAATTCTAAGATAAATAGCAGTTTTGCTAATATTCTTCCAAGTGTGTGCTCTGTTCTAGATCGTTAATGGATAATGAGTAAGAATAGGTGTAGGAGCTGTTTAAGGGTACATGTTGAACATGAAAGTTCCTAGGTCAGCAGGAAATGCAGTTCTGAACTGTTCGCAAAGTGTGGACAGGTTGGTGGACATTTCATCATACCACACACGTGCGGTCATTTGACACTATCTGAAAAGTTTGCAAGGACGTCAGATGTTCGTGAACATCGACAAACACGAAAACAGTGGGAAAAGTTGCAAAAAGTGAATTGAAGTGTTAAAAATGATCATTGTTAAAGGGATGTTATGGTCAAGTTGAACTAATAAAAAACCTTTGAAATTCACTGAAAAAACTTTGTTAAAATTCACCATTTATGGTAAGCTAAGCAACCATACCTCACGCCACCACTGTGCACTGATAATACTTACACCGAGGACTTCAAAGATGACATCACAAATGTCATTGATGACATCCCACATACAATTCATTTTGATGAATAGTCTCTGCAAGGGGTTGTGTTTATAATGTTGGAAACACGATGTCAGGAGTGATCAGGAGACCTATTCAGAACTATTTAATGTATTAAAGAATGTACTCATCCAAACAAAACGTTATATTGGAGTGTTGTTGTTAATACAGGCACCTAATCATACACACATATAGGCAATGGCTGCAGCATGCAGCATGCAGCATAGAAGTACAATATTTATAATTTGGTAATTTTGGATATTCAAATAATGAATGGTACCTTATCAGATTTTTCAGTAATGTTAAACATGGAATAAATAGCTAATAATTCAAGACATACTACATACTTGAGTTAGTGCAAACAATACATATGAAGACACACAATGCACACAAATCAGAGACATATATAGGGAAAATAAATTAAGGAAGAAAGAAACAACATCACCAGAACATTTCAATAACATTAAAGTTCATAATCATGTATACAAATGAATTGTGTGTTTGAGGCGTGCATATTGCCCCATATATGTGCACCAAGAGCTGAGACCAAACCCTAAGTACTTTAAGAACATACAAGATGGTTAATGCCTAGATATATAACACATTTTCAATTTTTATATAAAACCAGCTGCCATAGATATGTCAGTGAAAGTTAAAGTGAGTTCAGGCAAATTTCTGGGAGTTTTCGGTTTTACTTGTAACCATAATGTCCCTTTAGTTGAACTTAATGCAACAAAACCCCTGAAATTCACCTGAAGTCACTTTAACTTTGCGCCCCTGTTGCACAGCCTATGACCACAAATGTATCCTTCATTTTTCCTTCATCTATGTCCCTATTGAGTTTAAAAGTAAAAATAAGTTGGAACATTAATGACATTTTTTTAAATGGTTGTTATAGTAACAATTTTAGGAACTGATTCTCCAGGGTATCTCAAATCGAGAAGGGATGTCCCTATATTTTCTGTCGACCAGTTTCAGCTGTTTTGGATTATTGTACTGCTTTCTTCAGGACCTGCTGCTTCCATAAATATGGGAAGGAACATGTCAATTGATATTGTGGTCGCATTTGGCGTAATTGTAGACAGGAGTCACTCTTAGTGTGGCATCCTTAAGTCGATAGGGGAGCCAGAGGAAGAGACAAGAATATCTAAAGCTACCAAATATTTAGAAATAACTGTACAGATTTTCAAGATAAACTGATTTGAACAGAGCAAGCTACTTTCCAGAACAAACTATGATATAGAGAAGAATGGGGCCCTGAGCTTCAGGGCATACAGATGGCAGAATTAGCCACAATGCAATACATTACAATGGGGGCAGCAATTGCAGTCCGCTCTCATCACATATATTCTAACATGGAGATCAAAACATGTTCATGCACATTATTAGAGACCTGCAGACCTTTCATATTTAATTCCATGCCTTGACAGCTGCCTAGGCGCACTACAGTTGCAACTGCCTCAAGCAATTTGCTGCATCTTGCAACAATTACAAACCATTGATTAAGTATAGCAATCTGTTAGGCAGTTGGTAAACAGTTCACTAGCTGATTTCTATACCTTGGGTCTCACAATACTTTTTTAGCCTGCAATCATCTTCCAGCAATACAACCTCCTGAATGGTATCTCATCTTCACTGCGGGTCATGCTTTAGGCGACATACTGCTGCCCCACTGTATTGTATATTAAACATCCTGAACTCTCTAGATGTGAGAACTCCATTATTCTCCACTTACTACAAACCTTGCTGCAAAGATGGGTTCCAGTAACATTCCTAAAACAGTGGTCCTCCAGGGATGGGCTCACTACATATGGACAAACACAATAAAGAAACAGCCCTTAAAATGGCTGGTGGTCTCTGCAAAAGGTTTCAAGGGGATGCAGCATATATTAACCCATCACATTTCAACAGATCTGAAGAGATTGTGACAAGTGCAACCCCCAAATGGATAGTCCGAAGAAAATATCTACAGCAACAGAAACAATATCCACCCACCTGACACTTTAATTCCCACAGAAAACACAGAGACCACATGAAAAAACTATTCTTCCAACAGTTGGTAGAGAGAGCAAGTCGGATAGAGCCTCTCCTCCAGAACAACCTTCACAATCATTCATGTAGGAACTTCTCTCAGAATTGGCATCTTCAAAACCTTTTATGTACCAAACATCTGAAAATATGGCACTGATTAAGGATGACCTTAACACTTTAAGTGCTAAGGATGTGGATGCTGATCGTATATGCATAGACCTGGATAGAGCTCAACATTTTTGCCTTTTACTTTGGTATGGAATATATGATGATAGAATGCAGGAGACAGAAAATAGGATCAGCACCTACACAAATGACACTTCCAAAGTGTGCAAGGTAGGATGAGAGATTACTACACCATGTACCAGAAATATGACTACACCATGTACCAGAATTAATAATGTTGAGAACAGATTTTAGACCCTCAGGACAATCCAAACAATGATGAGAGGCCCTGAATTGTAGATACCACAACTTTATTGCAAATGCAAAATAACAGCTGGGAGAGTCAGTGGGGGTCATTCCTAATAGGGAGGTAAGGGTTAACGGTCACCGGTAACGAGACCGGTGCCGTTAAACCCTTACCGCCCTATTCCGAGTTCCCTTTGCGGGTTGGTACTTAACGCCTGCTTTTTGCAGGTGTTAAAAAACCATCCCGCAAAGGGACCTAGGAGCTAATTACGGCACCGTAATTTACGGTGCCGTAATTAGCGCCTTCCCCATTCCCATTGAGCCCTATGGGCCAAAAATGGGAATGGGGAAGGGCCCATGGTGAATGGGGAATTACCGCCCCCGCCAACCTTGGAATGGGGCGGTAATTATGCCATTCACCATGGTGGAGTCGGAAAGATAACGGTGTCAACCAAGGCGCTAATAGCGCCTTGGTTAACGCCAGGGTCGGAATGAGGCCCAGTGAGTTTTATTAGACCAAAAAGCTGAGAACTCCCCCCACCCACATCAGACAGTAGTATTTAAAGTGAAAATCACAAAATTAGAATACATTTGTGCACAATTTAAACATTATTTGTATCTACATTATTTAAGGAGTCAGAGATAAGAAGTAGACACATAGTTATAATGTTATCATTATCCAACATTTTTATTAAACAGAAATGGGTTCCAAAAACGCCTCTCTAACCCTGTCTTAAGAAAGGTTTCCCTGCCTAGGAATCGAAATGTAAGGATTATGCTGTATCATGGCATTAAACTAATAAACTGTCCTTGTGTCCAAAACATTCTAATCTGGCTCCCACACTAGAAATATATAACTGAGGTTGCAAGGAAATGTCTCTAATTTATGGTTGGCAAAAAGTGTTCATAATCAAAGTAAATAAGTAAATCCGAAATCAAAGCTTTATCCAAGTAGAAATTCTTGGATCTAGAGGGTGGGTCCCTTCCCGTGGATATGTAGGTAGAATGGCAAAAGTGTCTCGATCAAACAACAGTTTCTTGATGTTTAGGCAGGATGGCAGAAAGTATCTCTTTCAAACAGCAGTTTGTTTGGTTGTTTTACTTATGTTCAGATAGGTTTAGAAAGTGCTGGTGACAACAATACTTTTCACAACATTCAACTTTTCTTTAGTTTCTTCGAACTGGATTCAGTAATCCTCTTGTGATCTCCAAATGTTTGCTGGTGAACTCCCCTGCCAGGTATCTTATTACGATATTAATAGTCTTTATTCAACTTCACAACTTGAAATGCCTGGTGAATCAACCCACCAAGATCTCCTCCATGTGTTGTCTCAGTTTCTCTGGTATATTTCTCTGTCAGGTGTTTTACAACATGGGTACATTTCCTTCTACAACTTTAGTGTACTTCCTGATATATTCCCATGCCAGGAATCCTTTGATGGGTTCTTCAGATACCCTAGTGTACTCCCCTGCCAGGTATCTTCCCACAATTTAAAAATCACATTCAATTTCAAAATGCCTGGCCTATTTGGTTGGCATGACTTTCCTATTGAGAGATTTAGTGGATCCGCTGTAAGAAATTCTCTAGTGGGTTCTCCAGATTCCACAATTTTAAAGTTTGTATTGAATTGCAAAGTGTCTGGTTTATTTGGTTGCCTTTATGGACTTCAAAGATCCCCTGATATACTTCCCTGCCAGGTATCTTGCCACAGTGTCTCTTATCTTTGTATGCTATCAGTGGATTGGATGGTATAGTCCCCTATCCTTTTGTGGGGTCCTGTAGATCTCCTAGTGTACTTTACTGCCAGGTATCTTCTCCTCTAAATGTCAACTACCTGGTGTACTCCTTTCACCAGGACATCGCATTAGTTTCACTATCCTTTAATATGCCACAGTTGTATTGCTTCACTGTTCTTCTATTTGCTTGCTTAAGGTCATACTTGTTCCACATTTTCCCACATTGGCATCTCATACATCTCATACATAGGGACTTGTTCAAGTGTTATCACTGTCTTTAAACACATATTGATATGTGTTTGCTTAGGATAACAATTGCTCCAACTTTCACCATATTGACAGCTCACACATAGGGATTTCCTCAAGTGTTGTCAGTATTTAAATATTCTTGATTCATTTACTTGTTTACATGCCTGTCAATACACTCCGTGGTCCTCACAGGCTCTGTGTAGACTCACTGGTGATTTGCAGTGTCTGTGACCATGCTGTGACTCAGTGATGAAGCTTTCTCTCTCGGCAGCTTCCATCGTGCTGAAGACCTTGTCCAATGTTTTTTCTGCTCTGGGCTCACCCGCCGGCTTCTCTCTCTGGCCTGGACTGGAGAATGCTGCTTCTCATCCCGACCACATCCCCAGGAGCTCCACTGTTGCTCCTGGTGCTTCCTCGATCTGCTAAAGGTGCCTGCTGCATCTTTCCTTCCTTCTAGCCATGCCAGTATGTGATTCTCATGTTTACAAGCTGCCACATGGATGTGTCTGTTCTCTTGACTTCCTTCTGCATGGTTCTCTGCCGTTCTACCTATTTTTCGAGCACAGATGTCATTTTTAAATGCCCCACGCACTTTTGATTCTACCTAACAACTAAGCTACATGTTCCGTTTTTTTTTTGTTATCCAATTGAACTCATTCCTCCTCGTCTAAGTACTTGAGGATTTATGGGAGTTGAACTCCATAGTAATTATGTGATTTTTAGAATTATGTTGTTCAAAAGTTGTATTTAAAGAAACATCAGAAATAGGAGATGTTATGTGTTTGTTGTGTATATCTGAGGCATGAATGGGATTTAAACTAAACTGACAGTATCCCTCTCCAGTTCCAAAAGATAAATTCACCTACCTGGAAAATCCTTTTTCATTTGCTGAAATGTAATGCTCATTTGGGTTTGACAAAAGGAAATGTGCCTGGAACAGATGGCCTTGTAGACTTTGGTGGGACTTTTTCCCATATGCTAATACCAATTATGTTTAATTGTAGAATGGAGTTTAATGATAGCAATGGTTCCTTCCTAGAGGTACACATAATAGACTTGCCCAATCTTGACAAGAGCCTACATTGATCAAAAACTATTTTCTCTTATCAGTTCTGAATGCAAAATTATTTTTAAGGATCGAGCCACTAGGATTATCTTTGGCCTGACACAGTTGGTATACCTAGACCAATTTGGCTTCCTCTAAGGACAACTGATCATAGATAATATGCAGATGGTCTACACTCTAATCAACAGTGTCGGCCAATCCAGTGTCCCAATACACATGGTTTCCACTGATGCTGATAAAGCTTTTGAACAGTTTTAATGGCCCTACCTTATGTTGCAATCTCTTCGGTTTTACCCATTAACAACATCATGTCAGAAGCTTTGTGCTGGGGCATTAAACAGAGGTATCCCCTCTTGCCCATTATCTTCATACTA
The DNA here is from genome assembly GCF_040938575.1 of Ambystoma mexicanum. Taxonomy (NCBI): domain Eukaryota; kingdom Metazoa; phylum Chordata; class Amphibia; order Caudata; family Ambystomatidae; genus Ambystoma; species Ambystoma mexicanum. Next base: position 1,135,795,530 of record NC_090922.1, read on the forward strand.
GGATTAGACCATCTGCTAATGAGTTTAGGGCCATCAGGAGACATAGCGATTATCCCTTGGTTGGACATACTGGGAAGCCATCCATATATAATGACACTGTCCAGATCTGTGTGGCAGACTACTGCAATTGATCGCTGCTCACCTATTGTATATCAATGATTATATAGTATGTTGATACAAAGAGAACTGGGCCAACACTAAAACCCTTCCTGTGAAATATCTGAATGACTGATGCACAACCTTCCAAGGGACTTGAAGGCCCAACAAATCAGGTAAATTGGGGTCACATTTTCTTGGATCCAGGGTGGTACAATGCAATTAAAATCAAACACATGCACACAAACCTACACACTCACCATCGCTATCTGCCCCTTTCCATGGTGGGGCAGAGTTAAATCTATAAGGAAGGCTCTGGTGCCTACAATCCTTCAGATCCCAATACCTGTTCTCTTCTTCATAAATGTTGACAAACGTATTTCAATCTCTCTCTGGGCAGGAATGGGGCCATGAATCCGTTTTTGTACTCCCCAGAGGAAAAAACAATGGATGCATGTATAATTTTGTGCCTGACAATATTATCATAGACATTGTGTCACCTGTCCCATTGGCTCAGATATGCTATATTCAAGAGGAATCTTCTGCATGGCTTGCTGTTGAGCAGGCATCTGCTTTACTGATTCCACTCAAAGTTATACTATACACCTATGCCCCACATGGATCTCTGACAAGCATTTTTCTTATTTTCTCTCCTCTGATATTTAGAGAGCTATAAGGCAAAGGTCTTTGCCCAGGCGGCCTCTTATCAAGCCTCTTTGTCGTGTAATTCACACATTTGAGCAGGGGAGTCCTGAAATATTGACAGCTTTAGAAAACCATTGAGGAGGGTGTAGAAAATTGTGTTTTATATCAGACTTCTCTAAGACTCATGTTAATATTTCACCAAGAAGTGGAGCAAGGTAGTACAGGGCATTCCATTGGTTTCAGGCTATACGTTTCCTGCCCTAAAGTCAAAATCTTGAAGGGAAAAGTAGTGGGATATGAAGTTAAATCCATAGGAGTGCTCTTTCTTCAGGGAAGGCTTGGTATCCTCTACCAACCTTGCAGCCATTTTACAATCCATGTAAAGGATTGGTTACCAGATACTGTAGGTCCTTCATAAACTTTAATGTCAGAAACCCATGTAAAAGATTGTTTAATTGGCCAGTTTCCACATGGAGGGCAACATATAGCATATGTTTTTCCTCTATTCTAAATTGACAACATTCTGGAACTCAATATGGTTCTGTAAATACATAGCAACAAAAGCATGCAATGTAATAAGCATACATAAAACCAGAAAGAATATAAATCCCATCTCCTTCAAGTCAGGACAGGAAAGGGTTAGTTCATTTAGTGTTTTTTAAATTATATGATTTTTTGCATAATACATTCATTAACCATGTACGTATATGTTATTACTAAGATTACATGGCCTTATTATATACAATGTACTCTGGAGCATGTGTAATGGCATGGCAGGTTGAATGACTATGGTCTCAATGGTTACCCAAACCTATTCTAGAGGTTAAGATTAATTCATAATATTTCAGCCATGAGTCATTTTCTTTTGCTAAAGCCACCCAAGTGTAAGGGTATGCCCCGATATGGGAGCAAGCTTTCCATCCCTAGAAACTGTAAGAGATGTTGTCTTATTGGGGTACATTCAGGATTTGGTGTATTTTTCTTGCCGTAAAATATTGGGGGTAAATTGGCGGTAAACTGGCCTTACATTTAGAGTGGGTTTGGTATTACTCTATTTTGGTGATCATATATTGTTAGCTTGTATTAGTGGTAATTTTAGTGGTATCTTACTTTGTGGTATTTTCAGAATTATCTTATTCTTGTGGTATAGTGGTGAGCATGTTTTTTTTTTATACTACAAACCTGTCCTTTCTATTAGAATGTCTTTTAGTTGCCTCTAGAGTGCCCCAGACTTATGACACTTCAGATAACCCAATGAGTTTATTCATAGTGCCACCTATGGTGTGTGGCTGGTATTACTGGCTTATGTACATCCAGTAATCTATGTGTCTAATCTGACACTCCTTCTTTTTAGCATGCAAAGAAGGAATCACACGCAACGCTTACACACACCTTTCTACCTTGCTTGCTATTTTAACTACAGTGGTAAAATGGTAAATGCACTACTGCACTGATATAAACATCACCTCTGTGCTTCCCCTATATAAATGATTCACAGATGCATGAATGACACCAAATCCTCAGTTTTCTTTGTTTTTGATGCACTCTGTATTAAATGACAATTATAAACAGCAAAACATCTTACCACATGATTTTTACAGCATCACCTGCAAGATATAAAATAAAAACAGAAACAAGCAGGCATATTGCAAAAACAAATTTAGTTTTACAAACCTTGAACATAGAGAGAAAAATAACATACTGTATTTTTTATCTAGACTCCCTGTACTATTAGTAAATTGTATCAACACACATTCAACAATCTATTTTTTCCTCACTTGGCACTAATCTTACCAATGCCAGTGAGATCTGAAGTCCCTGCACAACCTTTCTGTCTCCGCAGACCCACACCCAGTGCCAAACTCCTTCGTATGTGTGGGGAGCAGCCAGCTGATTAGATTCATATCCAGCGCTCAACCCACATGAAGTTCAACAGATATGGCACCGTCTGTCTCCTGGTCCCAGCACAAACTGCCACCTCCCTTCTCTTCGTTCCTTAAGAATACTCTAATTCAGCCCTCTGTTGACATGGCTTATCCACCTACAATCCCTAATAAATCAGAAAAACAAGAATGTGCCCTGTGCAAGCCTTCGTTTTTCAAGACAAGGAAGACTTCATTTGTAAAACAACGGTTTAATTTTCCTTCCTGCATTTTTCATTTTTCTGTTCTCCACAAGATGAAGAAAACAACGCTAGTGTGCACCTCTTCATGGAAAAATTAATTTCAAGCTGTGTGCATAAAACATAGCCTGCATTTCATTGTGCACAGAACACCGCATTATAATGTTAGAGAGGCTGAAATTAGTACTTTAGTAAGGCAATTAGTACAGAGTTAATCAGTTATGTATTCTAATGCAGTTTTCACACATGAAACATCCAATATAAAATTGCGCACCTCTTTATTTTAACCTGGAAACACACTATGCTAAAACATTTTTTTTTTGTTTTAAGTATTCTGAAAACTTGCCTGCTGGCTGTTACTGGTTGTTACTGAAATAATGCCTGCAGTTTGAAAAACTGGGCCTGGATGTATTTCTATGCTGCATATTGTATGCTGGCAATAAAATCCCATATATGTCTTTACACATTTTCTCCTTTTTCCGACAATTCTGGCTAATAAACCCATAATTGGAGGAAACCTTTTAAAATGTACATCTCCCTTTTTCCATCATATTAATCACAATTAAAATACTAGCATCTTAATAAATGAACATTTAAACATTTCACAAAAAATCATTGCTCAATCATAACAAAAGTAAAGCAAATCCCAAATGGGACCCATCAGTCCTCAAACACATGTGCATGTGCATGTATAATGGAATATTGTACACATATTTTCCAACTGAAGTGTCCACGTATGTTTGAATGTCTTCTCAATTATAGTCTTTATATATGTGTAACATCAACATTTCTTATTATGACAATAAAACAATAAAATAAAATAAATAAATAAAACAATTGACTAACATAACTAACTAAAACAATAAAATAAAATAACACATTTGTGAGTCTCCATCACCCCCACCTTTAGTCACATAGGATGATGCTATGCTCCACCAGCAACGCTGCAGAATTAAGTGCAACTCACTACTGTTCCATTGATGGCATTCACCATCTTCATGACCACACCTCTGAGATGTCCAGATCACCAAATGTTCATTACATCATTCGTTTGGTGGAATTCTTTCATCCTGGTGCTCTTGGTTGTTTTTCCGCAGAAATCACCTCTTTTGGCATCCCAGTCTCTTTGTCTTCACCTCCATACTTCGGTCCGGAGGCTTTACTTGGGCTTCATCCCGTGGACTCCAGGACTCTATCATCTCTCACGTCCTCTGGTACTGCGACCTCTGACCCCAACCAATATGTTAGTTATTTGTTTCTAAACCAAATAGAAAAGGAACAGATTAAGTACATAGCATAACACCAATTTCACCCTTTCTACTACTTTGCCAAAAACAAAATCTGGCCCAAAATATTATTATCTACTCTTCCGAATATCTGCAATTAAACACATGTTAGAGAGAACATAATAATATATACATTTCACATTATTATACATCAAAACAATTATCATGCAGAACGTTTTATCATATTGTACCATAGTAAGCACCTTCCATCAATACATATTACCACACGTTTTCCAAATATGATACCTTCATTTGCATTTATCTCCACACTAAATAATATATCCAGTCTTTCATGGCATGAGACAATAATTAACTGCATCTTTCTTTTCCATGACATCAGTACACTTAACCTGTCTCTACCTGCTCAAGTCTTCTGACTTCATGTTTAGGATGACAGGGCTTAATTTGGTTAACATGAACAAATTGTTCTGTCACCGTTTCACCCTCTGTCTTTAATATCTTATAGACTACCGGGGAAACTTTATCCAGTATCTCAAATGGACCTTGCCATGCCGCCAGAAATTTTGAGTTTTTATGTTTACCTTTTCCAAAATGAAACTTATATACCCGATCACCTACTTTATACTCTTTCACAGATGTCTTTTTGTCATATGACTTTGCACTATGAGCAGCTGTTTCCAATTTCGCTGCACAAATGCATGTTGCAAATTCTTCATCAGTTCTTCCACATATGCGTGAACTGTAGATGCACTCACAAGTGTCTGCTCATGTGTCCCGTATAATAAATGTTGTGGCAGTACCATTTTTCTTCCTGTCAACACCTCATGAGGACTGATACCTGTCACTTTAGCAGGAGGCGATCTAATGGTCTATCAATACTAAAGGTAATCGTAAATCCCAACTAGAACCTGCGTCCGCTACAAATTTCTTTGGTATCCCCGCGACAGATCTGTTGCAATGTTCAACATTTCCAGAAGAGGTGGGCCGATTTGCGATATGTAATTTCCTTTTTACCCCCAATATCTGCCACACTTTGCTCATTAAGGTGCTTGTGAAATGACTTTCTCTGTCTGACTCTATTCTTTGTGGTAATCCAAATCTTTAAAATATATGATTCACTAGCAATGTAACTGCTGTTTGCGCACTACAATCTGGTGCAGGAATGCACTCTACCCATTTCGACATCAAACAAACCACTGTCAAAAGATAACGGTTTCCCCAACTCAACCTCTTTACAGGTCCTACATAGTCAATTTGCAAATCTGACCATGGAAGAGTTAAACCTCTTTTCATCAATGGAACTCTATGCATTGGTGAAGCAGGTTTAAATTGTGCACATACGAGACAACCCCTGGTATATAATTCTACATCTTGGGACATGTGTGGCCAGTAAGTATAATATTTCAGTATTTCTAAAGTCTTGCATCATGTGCATGGCCTAACATTAGCCCTCTGAATGAAAGAGGTACCACCCACTGTATCTGCCCTGTTATGGATTCCCTGTCATCAGATCATCCTGTAGTTTAATTTGTGTTTTGTTCTTTAATAACACTCTCAACTCTTCTTTTCCTGATAAATCATTTTCAGTTAAAGGATTTTGTTCGGGGTCCAACAAATAATTATAATAGATCCCCAACACAGGGTCATCTTTTTGCACCTTAATCAGATCTTGATCTGGTGTATCATAACTCCATTGCACTATGGGTTGTTCAACTTCTTTTGGAGCTTTAGAGCATGTAATTGCATCTATTTGTATTTCACAAATCAAGTGTTCAATGGGCAACAATTCTCCCATAACAGCCCCAATCTTGGATAATTGATCTGCTTTATCATTTCCCTCCTTATCCACTTTTGGTCTTTTGAAATGTCCACGAATTTTCCTCCAGTATACTGTTAAATCATTCTCTGACATTAATTTGTATATAGCTTGTATCATTTTCCCATGCTTAAGGGGCTTTTTGTTCTATGTGAGCATGCCTCTTGCTTTCCAGCCAGGCAAAATATTCTACAAAGCTATTTGGTGCATAATCAGAATCAGTCACCAGGACAATTTCACTGAATTTGTTATCAACTGCAGTAGTAATTGCTTTATAAATGGCTGCCAACTCTGCTACCTGGCTACTCCTAGCCCCAATTCTCATCCCTATACTAGGAATGTCCTCACATCTCAACCAGACATTTCCTATCCCTGACACCAACTGTTTATTGCTGTCATTTTCAATGTGAAAAACACATCTATCGACACATACAATTGGCAATTCCTTGCATGTATTTTCATCAAAAGCTTTGTGTGGTGATTGTTCAAACTCCTGCAAACTGGACTCCACCTCTACTTCATCTGATACACATTCAGTTGCACAGTTGTGTAAATCTGCTAACCCTTGAGCAATTGGGCTCTTTTTATTTTGGCCATATCTTACTTCCACAGGAAAGTGCTGCAATGCCAATGTCCATGAAGTAATTCTGTATTGTGCTGGATTGCCTGGTCTAATCCTTTTACTCTGTAAAAACTGCAATGGTTGATGATTTGTCTCAATGATTACTTTCTCCCCTTGAACAATGGGACAAAAATGTTGCAATGCCCACACAGTGGTCAGAAGAGCCTTTTCACATTCACTGAATTTAATTTCAACCTGAGAAAATGCCTTACTTGCATAAGCAATAGGTTTATGATTGAAATCGTGTTTCTGAGATAACACTGCTGACATACAATGCTCGCAAGAATCCTATTTCTATGAAGAAATCTTTATTCTTTATGGGATACGCCAAGCATGGTGCCTTTATGAGGCATTCTTTCAATTAAGCAACTGCCTCAGATTGCGCTTTTTCACATTTCCAGGGCGTATTCAGCTTCAATAATTTAGTCAATGGTTGAGTGATTTCAGCATAATTTTCAATACATTTCCAATTATATCCCGTCATTCCTAATACACTTTTTAAACCTTTCATGTTAATAGGATCTTTCAATTTCTGTATGGCCTCCACCTTTTTCTTTTGTGGATTTAACCCGTGTTCAGTTATTTCATGGCCTAGGAAATTCACCTTTTTCTTGCACCATCCATTGGGCTTTCTGTAAAGATACTTTGGTACCCGCCTTTTGCAATTGGTCAAGTACATGTCTAATTTCATCAAAATTACTTTTTAAGTTTTCATTTTTTATCAGGACATCATCTACGTAGACTATAGTCCCTCTTTCCGCTGAATCTGGCATAGCTTTTCTCAAAAATATGCCAAATTTGCTCCCACTATTGACATACTGAAATGGTGTTATGGACCATGCGTATTGCTTTTATCAAATTAAAATGCAAATACATTCTGAATGTCTTCTGCCAATGGCACACACCAGTACCCAGATGTGAGATCTAATGTGGTAAATACCTTTGACCCATGCACTTAAGCAAGACCTTGATCAATGAATAGCAGCGGCAATCTAGACACCGGCACTCTTTTATTTAATTCCCTTAGGTCTGCACACAGACGCCATTGACCATTTGGCTTTAATACACCCAAAATAGGAGTGTTGAAGGTACTATGAATGGGTCTGAAAATTCCCCTATACTCCAAGTTTTTAATTATCTCTGCCAATGACTCTAAGCATGCCAGTGGAAATTGAAATTGGCACACAAATACTGGATTTCTACTTTTTATAAACATTGAACAAAGAGAGAAAAATAACATACAGTATTTTTTTCTCTAGACTCCCTGTACTATTAGTAAATGGTATCATCACACATTCAATAATCTATTTTTTCCTCACTTGGTACTAATCTTACCAAGGCCAGTGAGATCTGAAGTCCTTGCATAACCTTGCTGTCTTCGCAGACCCAGTGCCAGACTCCTTCGTATGTGTGGGGAGCAGCCAGCTGATTAGATTCGTAGCCAGCGCTCACCCCACATGGAGTTCAATAGATATGGCACCGTCCGTCTCCTGGTCCCAGCACAAACTGCACCCTCCCTTCTCTTCATTCCTTAAGAAAACTCTAATTCAGCCCTCTGTTGACGTGGTTTATCCACCTACAATCTCTACCAATCAGAACAACAAGAATATGCCCTGTGCCAGCCTTAGTTTTCTAAGACAATGAAGACTTCATTTGTAAAGCAACTGTTTCATTTTCCTTCCTGCATTTTACATATTTCTGTTCTCCACAGGATGAAGAAAAAAAACGCTAGTGTGCACCTCTTCATGGAAAAATGAATTTCAAACTGTGCACATAAAACATAGCCTGCATTTCATTGTGCACAGAAAACTGCATTATAATGTTAGAGAGGTTGAAATTAGTACTTTAGTAAGGCAATTAGTGCAGAGTTTATCAGTTATGTGTTCTAATGCAGTTTTCACATACGAAACATCCAATATAAAATTGTGAACCTCTTTATTTTAACCTGGCAGCACACTATGCTAAAAAGTTTTTTTTTTTTTTTTAAAGTATTCTGAAAACTTGCCTGCTGGCTGTTACTGGCTGTTACTGAAATAATACCTGCAGTTTGAAAAACTGGGCTGGCTGTATTTCTTTGCTGCATATTGTATGCTGGCAATAAAATCCCATATATGTCCTCACAAAACCCAAGCTACACCTCACTGATGAAACTAAAACATGTCTCGGTTTGCCTGTGATCTCATACAGAAGAAATGTGACCACAGAGTTTAGATTGGATGGCTCCTTTTGGTAAGGGAACTTATCTAATGTGCATTTGATCGTTCCCCATGACACTATGAAGAAGGCTGATCTGGAGGTTTTTCCAAAACCAAATTGCCCAGAGCTATGTCAGTGATTGTGATTAACTAAAAATCGCACAGCTAAAAATCTTTTTGTTTTACTATAGTCACCCAGAGTGGAACTGGGGATGCCCAACTGTAGGTCCCAATCTTGCCTTGCTTAGAATCCCAGGCTACACTTCGATTGATGATGTCCATAGAGACTAAACATGTGCTGGGTTGCTTGTGGTATTCTGCAGAATAGATGTGGCCAAGCAGTTTGGCCTGCACAGTCCTTTTGGGTTGGGACTAAGTCTGATTTCCATATAGTCTTTCCATTTCGGTAATGGCATGGTAGGCTGAAGAACAATGGTCTGAAAGCTTACCAGAGATGAAGATTGATTCAAAACCCTTCTGACCAACACAACCTTTAGCACTAGGAGACACATTGCCATAGAGAAGAACATAGAGTGGCTTTAGAAAATCTTTGAAATGATGCAAGTATAATTATCACTAAGTCAAAGATCACCCTTCTGCAAAAATAATATTCCTTTATTGAATTTCTGCACCGAAGCAAAGGTTATGGACTAAGGGATGCATTAGACTGACGCAAGAGTGTATTTCAAAAATGTTTTTTTGCATTAGTGCTACTTGCACTTGAACTCTTGCCAAAGTTCCCCGCCCAAACCGCTGGATGAATTTGGACCAGGTCTGAAACAAATTGGGCATGACGCATTGACTCGCAATCCATGCATGGTTTGGGATATTCTGTGCAGTAGTTATTTAAATATTTGACAGAGAAGGGGTGCCACCTTATCAAAAATAGATAAGTGTTTGGCCGAGTGTTCGGTCACCTTGAGAAACATTATTGTGCCGTGCCAGCAACCGGAGGTCTTTCTTTGCTGGTCTTTCTTTCCTGGGCATTGCAAGGAGGTGAAGCCAAACTCGCCAAAACACTCACAACAAGCGGAGTGTGGCGGAGTGTTTGGCCAAGTGTTCGGCCGGGGTGTGAGCTCTTTTGAACCTTTGCACACCCTTGCACATCTATACTGAAGTCACTCTGCTCGAGTGTGTGACCCGGCTGTGTGCGCCATGGAACACGCAAGTAATCTGCCAGTGGATTCAAGTACCCCGGATGCTTCAACAATCATGAATGTGAGTGACGTGCTAGAGGCAATTAATCAGCCACCTTGTCCGTGAATGTGGTGGAAATGATAATTATTGCCTCCACTAAATCGCCTGATATGATGCTTTACATTCCGTCCCAACAGTCGTGTAAATCGTTGGAACTTGAATCAGGACATTGCATGATTCCAACATCTTCCAACGGTTTTACTTCAGAATTACTTGACCACCGAAAACTGTCGACTGTCACAGGTCATGATACAGGGGGCCGTACAGGGGGTTCCAATTCTATCTAAGTTGGGGTGCGAAATGCGGACACTTGTTAACAATAAACAGCAAGCATCCGTGCCTATACTAGGAGCGGATGCATTGTTCGATATGAAAAAAATGAGAAAAGCAGACAAATTGTTGAATTTCATGCTCTGCAACTATCTGATGGATTAACCTTTGAACATCCAAACACATCGAATGATGAACTTGCGAGAGCCGGCGATCAAAATACCAATACAACACCTGACACAATACATATAGCCACACACACCAAATCTGCAGACAACGCAATAATTGTTCATAGCGATACACCGTTATCTGCTTCAAATGTACCGAAGCACAGTGTGAACTATGGCTTAGTGTCAACGCTATTATTAGCATCATGCACACATACCACCACAAGTGTGCCCAGCTTATATTCCAAATGCATTACCAACTCGTCTGATGTCTTGAAAGGTGATTTCAACATTACAGATGAAGATGAAGGAATAGCTGGAGGCAAAATAAAACAATGATATACCATACCACTAAAACAACTTTCTATGCCATATTATCTACCCAAAAAGTCAATTTGGAAACCATGGCGGAGCAGAAACTGAAAAGGTTCACTCCTATGAACGCCATCAGTTTAACAAAAGTTGTCTTAATGCTTCGTGAGGATATACCATTCAAAACCAAAGCAAATGTGATACTGAGATTCCTGATCAGCTACTTTTAAAATCCACCACCAGTTTGGAATCACAAGGAGTTAACATCTTGAAATCACCAAACATAACCAAACATAAGACAACTTAAAACACAAAAAGAACAAAATGTCAATGTGGAAGCCACTAGATTAAAGCAACGACAACCAATTTCAGTAAAGTCCGATGATGTGGCAACTCAGACTTTACCGTATAAACAGCTAAATGACAACCCAATTCAATCTACCAGTGAGCAAAACCTCCAAGTTGTGTCTACATTAACTAACATCATGGCACCGTTCATAAAAGTGCATGAGCAAATGGCTGAACAAATGAAAGATCAGACAACAGTTCTTGCCATGTTAACTTCCAAGATGATTTTTGTAGAAGGATTTGTAACCGCAATACAGAAAGAAATGAACATGAGTGAGGCAAAAATAACCACTCTACTTCACTCAATATTGGCCCCAGTAATTAAAGACAGAGAGAACCGACGCCTGTCACGACGACTGGGTTCAGTTGATTTAGAACCATTAACAGAAAAACATTTAACATCAATGAATAATCCTTTTGACCCAGAGGCTCAAAAGACGCAACATCTTGATGTAGTTGCAAATTCAATGACAATCAAGTAAACAACAATGGGCCCTTAACGACACATTGCAGCTCTTCACTTAATTTTCATGATGTTTCAAAGATACTTGCCACACCAATGATGGGCCTAAATGACGACACATTGGTGACAAATCCAAAAGATGATGTCATCCCAGCGAAACCCGAAGTGCATATGGCAAAATCAAAGATATGTTCAATTTTTGTGAAGGAAACAATAGTTCCAAAATCAAACCAAGCAAAAACACTACCAAAGTTCAAAAAGCACCGAAAACTAAAAAGAGAGTCAGTTCCCTCGAAGACTAATGGCCCAAAAGTTCAGCATGTAACAAATCAAAGAATCATCAAGAATGATGAGATTAAGACCATTAATTCAATCAAAAATCTGAAAATGCCAGAAAAAGGCTTTCAACAAATTGAAACAGAGGTGAATCAAGTTGCCTCCAATGCTACAAAAAAGTCATTTCTAAAGAGCCAACAAAAAACATCTGCAAATACGAAATCCCCACTTAAAAGCTGCCAAAGTTCAATTTCAGAAAAACAATGAGAGGAAATGCAATATCAGAATTAATGGAGTTATCTACATACTCCAGTACTGGAGACTGTGAAAGTGCAGACTGTGAAGCAGAAACAGATGTTATACTCATGGCAACTTCAGACTCGTATAATGAGGTGGACAGCCCAACACCTAAAGGAAAGGTGCAATGGAATCATGCACCAATGGGACTGTCCAAACTTCGTACTGAAGAGAACTGTACGTGCAAAGATTGTCTAGATAGTAACGAAGTCAAATTAACATCTGCCGGCACAACACATCAAGCTTTGCAGCCAATCAATCATGGTATACCAGAAGATGTCAAGAATGTAAGGCCTGAGTCGACCAAGGCAAAAACAAAAAATCTGGTTGCACCAGAACCCGACTCTGTGACACCTATAAGCAAGGAAGCTCTTACACCTCCACAGTCTACCGCAGCAGCCAGTGAAATACTTCAGATTACGGCTCCTGTAGACTGTGATCACATATCTCTGTTGAAATTATTTAAACATCCTCAAGTCAAACATCAGGAACTAACAATACAGCAACAAGTTTGACCAGTTCAATATGAAGACAGATTATTAATTGAAAGACTTTGTCCTGAAGAAAATGGTCTCATCCTGAACCACGCAAATGTTATTAGGCTCCTACATCACGTTCCCTCACTCAGATCACTGATATCTAACGACATAGCAAGAGTGGAATTTATGAATGAAGAAAGATTGGACAGAGTACTAATCCACCCCACAACTCCATTAATAGCCAAATTATTAAAGCAAGAAACGTAACAACTAAGATCATTGGGCTTTGACATAACAGATCAGCCGATTGCAACTAGATCAATAAACTTATCAAGTAAGATTGTATTTAATACAAGAAAGCAATCTCTGAGAAGAAATGTGGTAAAAGGAACAACAACGTATCACAACAATGATGGAAGTCATGTGCTGAAAAGAGAAAGATGTGACCATCAATACACCTCAAGGCATAGAACACCAGAACACAGATCATCTGATTGCCACAGACGGTCCACTCATAGAGAGAGATCAAAATGTCCTCCAAACAGACATTCAGATCGTCGAGGAAGATCACCAGGAAGAAAAGGCCAAGGAGGTCGATCTAGATCGCCTGTATACAGAGCTTCAAATCAAAAAGAGAGATAACCCAGAAGAAAGAACCAAAGATCATCTGTTAAAGGCACTGAAGATAATTGGAAATGGCTAATGAATCTAGTGGCGGACAAAATTCAAATGCCATATGCCAGGCCGACAATCACCTATAAACCCGTAACAATTGTATCATGGAACACTTGTTTTTTTTTGCATCTTTTTATTCAGAAGAATGACCAGATCGAAGAACACGGAATGTTGCCTACAAGAGACCTGGCTTCATGAGACACCAATCGTGGAAGGTTACTCAACTCATTTAGATCCTGCTATTAAAGGCATTAAAGGTTGCCCAATGTCAGGTCTCTTGATTCTAATCAAGAACCATCTACAATTTAAGATTGTGGCCGAATTAAACCTGACAATTTTAATTCAAATACTTGTGGGCACACTAACAGATATCGAAGACAAGATCGATCGGACAATCACCATACTTGTATTGGAATCGAACACATTAATCAGCTCAGAATTTCCTGGGCAAGTTGAATGGTGGATTGATCACTGTAGGAAAAACTGGCAGAATACAATGTTTATTATGTGTGGAGATTTGAATTGCAAATACTTAAATATTAATGATGAACTTATTATGTCTAATGACGTCATAGCCACTTCGGTTGAATGAAGAGACATTCAGTGGAACATGGCCATGGAAGAAAAAAACATGTCAGTTCTCAATGGCTCTATTGTGGATGACTCGCCAGCACAAATTACAAGAAAAAACTCCACAAAAGCCCAGATCTTAGATTGCATATTTATCTCAGACTCTCAAGAAATAACAAAATGAGAGTGGTCCATATGCAGGATAGGGATCACAACCTGCTGTCTGCAACCCTATTTGCAATCACTTATAGAGACAATCACATGACCCAATGTGTCTTGAAGTAACCATGGCCAAAAATCACTTGAGAATTCGACCGTCAAAATTACCGAAGTTGACCAATGCACTGACAACATTGATTAATTCATCACAAGTGAAAGGGTCAGCTGATACATGGACTATATGAATCAATTTAAACATTTTGAAATTTAAAAAAAAAGGTTAAAGAAATTTACATCGATATCCAACTCATAATTTTGATATGCAAACTGTAACTCAAAAAAAATGCAAACTGTAACTCAAAAAAAGAGAATGAGGCAGCAACTGAATGTCCTAAAATATGATAGAACCTTGGCAGCCTCGATCCAGAAACACAAAATCCATCTACATCATCGAAACTGGACACAGCGTTACAAAAAAGTCCTTATCCGGAAGGATGCAGAAATCATGCTGTCCACAATGAAAAATAAGAACACAGTGGAGATGTGGAAAATAATTAACAACTCAGAAACAGAGCAAGATTCTTTTTTTATGGCGCCCATAGCGCCAGAGAAATGGATTGCCCATTTCAACTCCTTTTTGGATAAACTTGAACATCCATCCCTAGTGCTAAAACCAGTGAAAGAATGGCATCTAATAGATACATCTAGTGAAACTATTGTGGAAATCATCAATAGGTTATTAACTTCACGAGCCTGCGGTCCAGACAGCCTTAGCAACACAATGTTAAAAGCAGATGCTGCCCAATGGGCACATTTTCTTTCAATTTTGTTCTGCTACATCGTTAATGTCAATTAAATCCAAAAGGGTGATCGGGCGGAACCTATAAATTATCGTCCCATAGAGTTGCTTGATGCCCCGGCAAGATCTTTGGCACTTTGATTCTTAAAGCATTACGCCACTGGGCAAAATAATCTGATCACATAGACATATGGGAAGCAGGATTTGTTCGTGGAATTGAGACTGCTCTTAATATATTCATCCTCAACCTACTGAAGAGCAGAACTGAACGAAATACGAATTATAAAATCTATGTTGCGTTCATTGATTTGACGCAAGCATTTGATAGCATATCTCGACCACGACTTTGGGCAAAATTACTACAGTGGAAATGCCCCCAATCCATACTAGCTCCAGTTCAAGCATTTCATCAAAACATGACGGTACAAATAAGACTCAACAAAACAGGGTTGCTGACAAAATCCATACCAACTAATAAAGGACTGAAGCAGGGGTGCCCTATGGCATCTGAACTATTTAATCTCTTCACCTCAGATGTTGACAGTACCTTCCAGAACATTAGACACTTTCCACCATCAATAGCTACTACGAAAGTGAACAGGCTCATGTATGCTGATTATGTGATCCTCATAGACCAGACCCCAGTAGGCCTTCAACGACAATTGCATGCCCTTCATAATTATTTACAAACGAATGGCCTCACAATTAACCCAACAAAATCAGCCATCTTACCCTTGGGTTTGCAACATCATCAGTTAAAAATGAAAAGCCTGAGTTGGTCATTACTGGGAACAAATATTCCAATAGTAAAGTTGTTCATCTATTTAGGAGTCTGCTTGAACTCAAGCAAAATAAATGCACCGAGACAACAGGCTTTGATCAAGAAAACAGCAAACTTGGCACATTTGGCTAAGATCTTGTTAAAAAAGTATTGTAACTTCAGCCTCATACCATTGATCCATTTCTATAAAGCCAAAGATATCCCTATCCTAACATATGGGGCAGAGACCTCATTCAACTTTGAAGTAAAGAACTGGTCCCTATTGGAAGGACGTTTTTGGAAAACAGTGCTGAGACTTCCAAAGGGAACCCCGATACAATCAATAAGAACGGAACTGGGTCTGACATCTCTAGCAGTAATTGTGGAATGGAAGATGCTTGCAAAGATGATCAGCAAGGAGCCAGGAGGAGGTTTTTCATACCTAAAAGAGGGACTAGCAACTCGATCAGAGCCGATATTGAATGAATGGGAAGAAAGGTGTCTGACCATCATAAATTCCTTACAGGAAACTAATGACATTTTAATGAACAATCCTGACAAGATCAAAGGGAAACTTTACTCAATGGATTGGTTTAAAACCGAAGAGGAAAGACGCAAGTATAAGGGATATGGTAAACTATGGGAAGTCAGTCAAAAACCACATTCAATCCCAAACTACTTTAAACTATTTCCTCATTGGTTCTTCCGAGATCAGTTTCTATGATTCAAATTAAACTTGATCCAAACTAAAGAAACTGCCTGGTCTAAAACTGTACAAGCAGGGCCACAGACATGTCACTTATGTAACGAAGAAAAATCTGTCGAAAACCTACGACATTTGATAATGGACTGTCCAACCGTTGAGAGCCAGAGACAGTGATAATGTGTGATGTCATTAAAAAGTATGGATATATATCAAAGGACATATGGTGGAAAATGCTATTAGCCAATGAGAAGACACCTATAACCTTAGCGTTGGTTAAATTGTTAATCATCATAAAGAGTCATCTTGCAAAATCGAATTAGAGGAAACCTTTATACCTTGCATGCAATTCATGTAATGTTGAGTCTTTTGTATACATTTTATATTTATGTGAAGTTCAAATATGTGATCAAAGGTTGTCTAATGTATAACCATAAAATCACTTTAAATTAATTAAAAAAATATAGATAGCTATATCTGGAGGATTTACCCAAAACCGGGTGTTTTTAGAAATGAAACTGCAGCCATCTTGTTTTTCTCTCTATGCGAGAGATAATCGCGCCTGTAGCCAAGGATATGGCTATTTGCAGGTCACAAAACAAGCAAATGCCATCAGGCTAGAGGTGGGATGGTGGCTAAAGGGCATCAAGAGAAATGTGAGAGTTTGTATGTGTATTTGTATTTATTGTTTTATATAGCACCTTAATCCAAGGTACTTTACAGTTAACAACAAGAACACATAAACATGGAAGAGTAGAAGCAATAACAGTAAACTTGAATCAAACCAGAAAATCGGCATGTAGAACAATTTGCTTGAGAAAAGGGGAAAGGAGAAGAAGGGGGTGAGGAAGAAGGAAAGAGGGACAGAAAGTAGTGAGTTAAGTGAGTAGTAGGAGGAAGTAGAATTTAGAAGAGAAGGGGAAAGATAAAGAGACCAAAGGGAAGAGTACTAGAGGGAGGGAGAGGAGGGTGAGAGGGGGAAGGGAATCAAGGAGGGCAATGAAGAAGGAGTGATTTCAAAGAGGAGCAGAAGGAGGAATAGGTGAGAGAGTAGCAGATAGTAAAAGGTAGGGAGTTCCAGTGTAAGGGGGCAAGGAGCTAAAAAGAGCAGAAACGAGAGGAGGCACAAGGGGGTGGGGGGACCGAGAATAAGAAAAGATCAGCAGAACGAAGAGAGCGAGAGGGGGTGTAGAATGAGAGAAGAGAGGAGATAAGGAGGAGCAAGGTTGTGAAGAGATTTAAAGACAAGACAAAGGAATTGAAATTTAAGCTGAAAGTGGAAAGGAAGCCAACCTAAGTGAGAGAGGAACTAAGTTTGCAACACAAAGCTTTCTGTAGCATTGGCTAGAGCCTCGAATAGCTGACATCTCAAAGCAAACTACGTTACAGAAATAGCATGTGTTGTTGGGGGAGGGAGATGAGGAGGTGAGGAGGCCATCAGGGTAGCAGGGGGGAGCTGACACAGATGAGGGAGCACTTAGTGAGGGTAGGAAAGGATTTTTTCCCAGCCGTATTGCTGATATTTGGGGTTCTATTGGGGGCTATAAAGGACTACGTATAGCCGAGGGTATGTGTAGTTCAGTACCCATGGTTACAGATTTTTTAAAAGATATCTTTATAGCTCTAGTGACATCAGGGGTGTAAAATGACTAACCATGGCACGCATGCCATCCAGGACTCGCATCTATGCAGAAACCAGGAAAGACCTGGTTTAGCTCCAAAGTGAGGGAGGGGCCAGCCACCTCAGGCCATGTTGCCCGATAAATGAGCCAATGATACAAGACCACTAAGAGAATTGGGCCTACCCTTTCCTTGATTTGAAGCTAAGCAGGCTCAGTCCCGGTTACTGCATGGATGGGCCTTGGAAGTTCTGTTGAATTACATTCTGGTATTTGTAGTCTCCCAGGCAATAATATAAAAACCATATGTTTACAGCAACAGTGGATTTCCCATCCCGGCAGTGATTGGGAGTAACCCTGCTTTGCTTCAAAGTGAGGAAGGTATCAGCCCCATAAGGCCATGTTGACTAATGAATGAGTCCACCTTACTAGACCACTTAGAGAAACATGGAGTAAGGGGGCTAGATACTTGCTAACTTTGAAACCAAGCAGGGTCAGTCACGACTAATGAATGGATGGGAGACAGGTCACAGTCCTGAATGCTGTGTGTTTTCTTAGTTTTAAATATCTCATAACACCACATGATTTCTTTTTAAACCGAGCTACTGTCAGTCCTTGAAGGTCTTGCACTCAGAGACAATTTGCATGCCTTTTGCTGAATTTAATTTTGGTATAGTCTGACAGTCAAAATGGGGGGAATAATGCCACAATTATACACTTTTTGCCTAAAATAGTTCCATAAGGATTTATCTATTTCAATGACACAATAGTATGTGTACTTTTCAAGTTAGCTTTATATATTGGGAGACTACTCTTTGGACTCAACCCATCTAGGGTACATCTATGCTTCAATTGCGGCTTGGATGAACACCAATTGGATGTGCCTTAATGGCAACAATGCTTTGGTTTACGCCAAACTAAAGCTACATTGGACCCTAAATTTCAATATTTTTGCCTTGATAATTGTGATATCTCAGTTGTAGAAATGGCCAAAAAATATGCTTGACACATACCTGGATACATCTCTTTCTGCGGACCTTCACATAAACCAAGTGTCCAACACTGCTTCTACTAGCTCCAACTGCTGAGGAAGACCCAGCCCTTCATATCTGAAAAAACTGTGGCTCTATTGCCTGGACCATGATCTTGTCTAGACTAGATTATTGTAACTCACTTTTGATTGGAGCTAATACGAAGTGCAAATTGAAGCATGACCACATCTCTAAGAGTGGGCAAGAACTCCACTGACTTCCCATCACTGCTTGTATATCCTTAAAAGCAGGGATATTGGTACACAACTGTAAACCTTGGGGTCATCTTCGACTCCACGCTCTCTTTCTCTCCTCACATCTCTGATGTCTCTAAGAAGTCACACTACCAGCTGCACCTCCTCAGAGGTATTCTTCTTTTCCTCTCCTTCCCCCAGAAGCTCACTGTCTCCAGAGCTCTGGTTCCCTCTAGGCTGCACAGCCTCTTTCTAAATCTGTCTGCTTCTACTCTCCGCCCTCTGCAACTCATCCGGAACAGGAATGCGAGACTTGTCCTTGGCCTCAAGCCCAGGGATCATATCTCTCCAGGACTGAAATCTCTGCACTGGCTCCCAGTGGCTGCGAGGATTAAGTTCAAGAACCTCTGCACTGTCCACAAGCCCATCTGGGGCCTGGGGTCTCTGTACCTTCAACTCTCTCTTTCTAAATATCTTCCTTCTCGAGCTCTTCGCTCACCCACCTCCAACTCCCTCAGGGTCAGTCACTTCTCCAAGCAACAGGTTGGTGGTAGATCTCTTTCTTCAGCTGGGGCCTCCCTTTGGAACAGCCTCCCTGCCTCCCTGAAACTTGAGAGAACCATCTCTGGTTCCGGAAGCACCTGAAAACCTTCCTCTTTGCTTCTGCTTTCTCTCCTCCTCTACCCTGCTGAATTCCTGGCTG
This sequence comes from Ambystoma mexicanum, assembly GCF_040938575.1. Taxonomy (NCBI): domain Eukaryota; kingdom Metazoa; phylum Chordata; class Amphibia; order Caudata; family Ambystomatidae; genus Ambystoma; species Ambystoma mexicanum. Next base: position 1,135,815,295 of record NC_090922.1, read on the forward strand.
AAACTGTACTGGTTACCTGGCCACCCTCTGATCTCGGGCCCAAGTCCCCTCCCCTGCCAATTACTCACCTGCACTGCCGCCCTGGTAACCCCCTCACTTGGGGACTGTTTTTCTGTATCCTGGCAGTCCCCCACCTGCACTTGGCATCTGATGTCTGCACTTACCCTTGCACTTGCCACCAGCTGGCCCCAATTCTCTTATTGTTATTTATTCTATTACCCCATGTACTGCACTGTCCACACCCCATCCCAATCCCCCTTCCCTGCAATTGCGCGACCTGAATGACACCTGGCCTAGTAGGATCACTGTCTCAGTCTTCCCTCTGCTCCTTCTCCCTTGCCATGTCGTTTCTTGAAACACTTGTGTATAGGCACGTTATAAATGCCATATCATATCATATCATATCATATCATATCATATCATATGGCACCTCCCTGTCTTACCTTAAATACATGATTCTTGCCTATGTCTCGATTAGATTGCTGCGCTCCTCCGAGATGTGGTTAGTAAGATCTTTATGCTTCAATCAGACCAATGGCATAGGTAAATCTTTTCCAGTTGTGGCAGCTAAAATATAGAACTCCCTTCCTTCTAATCTGAGACTTGAGGAAAACCATCTCAGCTTTCGTTGTAAACTGAAAACTTTCCTCTTTGTATACATCTATTCATGCTCCTAATCCTGCTGCAGCTCTGCGTGTCTCATGTGCTTTGTGTCTATCTCACTTGTGTCTATGTTGCCCACAATGTGGCAAGAGAGTTTGCAATCCTGGACACTTGTGCAGTTATTTTCCCCTAAGTGGTGCACAATTAAAGGACACATATGGGTGGACAGCATAACTTTTCTTCTGAGGTTGGCAATCTTTCTCAAGTATTTGGCTACCAGGATTTTACTCAGGTTGTCATGTTTCCAGTACATACGCTTACTCACAGGACCACAAGCACTTGTTTTGTATTGGGATTTAGTTTTCCAGGGACAATTTCATGACATATTTCTGGGTTTAAGAGGTGAGCACTTTTTATACTTTGCCAGCATATTTATTGTAACATTTCCTCTCTCAGAATATTTTCCTGGTCGATTACTTTTTTTAAAAAGTCCAATGCTATTTTGTCTGGTGCACTTTAGTAGGTCTATTGAACTACATTTGTATATTTCACTTTAAGACATATGTTCACTCACTGTGCATATATTAATGAGTGCCAGCTTTTGATTTTCGCTGTGGGTGCAGAAAGTACCTGGGTATATGTTATTCTTGCAGCTGGTCATTTTTTTCCTGTTTCCGTGCTGCTTAAATGTCTTTAGTTGGGGTTGTGCGATCTATCACAATAGATACCAAGAGACCGGAAATAAAACACGGGGCTTGGAGCATGCTGCTTAGCCAAAGTGTGCAGTACATGGAAAATAATTTAATCTCACTACGCATTGCCTAAAAACATTGTGAGTTCTCAAAGTCTGCAATCTTTTATACATAACAATACCACTGTTAAAACAAGGACAAAATCAGTTTGTGATTGATGAACATCTTTGAGCGATGCGTTGAAAGTGTTTTAAAATATGGAGTGGCCGTGCCCACCAGCCTGGCCAAAGGCCATGTCTAGTGGTCTTGTAGCATTTTAAAATGGACATTGTGCACGGCCAAAGGCTGTACACACTGACAATGGCTGAAGACCATGCCAGTGGTCTTGAAGCATTCTAAAAATCTTTGGCATAATGAAACCCTTGAAATTCATGAAAAAAACTTTTGTTGCAGTGAAATTAAGGTGAGCAATACAGTGTAACAAAACCTTTGAAATTCAAGGAAAAAAACTTTATTTGCAGGCATATTAAGGTGAGGACTTAACGCAACAAAACCCCTGAAATTCAGCTCAACCCACCTTAAATTCACGCCCCCTGTTGCGCAGCCTATGACCACATTGATGACATCACTAATTACATTACAACAGTAACCATCATTAAGTATCATGGTCAGTATGAATGGCCCAATATACTTTAACAAATTAATGGGTGCTAATCATGGTCTTCAGTCATGGACACTGCCCACAGTCTTCATCCATGTACACTGTATATTTTAAAACACTAACAGGCTACCAACCATAGATTTTGGCCTTTACCAGTGGATACAGCTTTCAACTGTGCCAATTATATACACTGATCAGGCACTAACCATGGACTTTAGCCAGAATCTTTGGCTGTGCCCACTATATATTGTAACATATAAATGGGCCACTAGCCATTGCATTTGACCTTGAGCAGTTTATACAACTCTTGGCCATGTCCCCTATATATTTTAAAATAATAAAATGGAATAAGCGTTGGCCTACGGCCGTGCCCAATGTGCATTATACAACACTAACCAACCACTAGATATGGCTTTCGGCCATGCCCACTGAATATTATGTACACAAACCAACCACTGGCCATAGTATTCAACACAATACTATCCAGCCTTTTGCTGTGCTGATTGTATATTCTAACATATTAATGGACACTCTCTATGCCCTTTAGCCATGGGCACAGGCAACAGCTTTCAACGTTGCCCACTGTATATTTTAAAACAGTGATGGGCTACAAGGAATGGATTTTAACCATGAACATTGGTATTTCTGAACACTACCCAACCACTAGCTATGGCCATTGGTGCAGGCTAGTGACCCCAGCCTTTGTCATGTCCACGTCCACAGCCTAAATTGTTATTAAGGTAATCAAAGTTTTCATGAGCTAACTTATAAATGATGTTATGTCTAATTCGAATATTGATGTAATCAGCTATATACAATGTAATTAGTGCTGTCAATAGTGATGGCACCAGTGATGTGACTTGTAATGTCATCAGTGTTCTCATACAACATGTAAATAGTGATGTCATCATTATGGTCCTAGAATGCACAACAGGGGCGCAAAGTTAAGGTGGTTTTAACTGAATTTCAGGGGTGTAGTTGCATTAAGTTCCACCTTAATGTCCCTGCAACTAAAGTTTTTTTTTTTTATATCACATAGGTCGGCGGTCTCAGATATTCACAGGCACAAAGACAAAAGAGGTTAAGATGAGCTTCCTTAATAATATCGGTCACAATAGGCCTTGGTAGAACAATATTTTCCCAAACATATTAGGTACAGAAAAGGACACAGTAGTGCACGTTTGTACAAATAGTGCACAACATCATGGGCAGTACAAGTGAATGTTTCCCTGACAAAAAAATTGCTATGGACTAAAGTGTTGCAACATTCCCTTGCACAGAACATGGCACTGTTGTTCTCAGCATTAAGACATTCTCTCAAGGAGAAAAGAACGCTGTGGGCTGTACTGGTATAACATAACCTTCCATCAACACAGACACTGTAAGCCTGAGCCACGGAAGTGGAAGCATACATCATGCAGAATAGATTGAATCAGCAGTGTAAGCTTAAAATAAATACAATAGTTGTGGCATGCACCTCAACAGTGCACACATATGCTATATATAACATTGGCACTACCAGTTAAACATGCCCTCACAAAGATTACAGGAATTGCATCTGCAGTGCAAACTCCCATTATGTAAAAAAGACACAGCATGGTTTTACAAGTGGAAATTGCCACAAGGAAAACAGGCAGACTAAGGCCTCAGCAGTGCACGCTCAGTCCACATACAACAGTTGCAGTATGTGCTTGGTTGTGCCTGCTCTACTCACGTAGAATAGGCAGATTGCTTTAAGACATTCCCTCAAATAGAAAAGAGGCTTGTGGGGTACACTGGTGTAAGGTAACCTTCCCTAAACATAGACATTGTAATCATGAGCTAGGGAAATGCAAGCATTCGTCAAATGAATAGATTGAATCATCAGTGTAAGCATCCGTCAAATAGAATGGTTGCAGTATGGCCCTTAGCAGTGTTAACGTGCCCTTCTGGTAAGAGGTGAAGAAGCGGTTGAATACTTTGTAAACCTGTGAGTTTGGTAGGGTAGCAGAGCAAGATTGTTAATCATACAAAGAACAGTGACATTGTTGGTAGCATTACTACAACTTTCATCAGCACAACAACCGGAGAGGCGAGCGCGCACGCACACACACACACACACACACACACACGCGCGCGCACACACACAAGAGAGATTAAGATGAGCTTCCTTAATCGCACAGGTCACAATAGGCCTCAGTAGAACAATATTTTCTCAAACAGATTAGGTACAGATTTGGATACAGTAGTGCACGTTTGTACAAATAGTGCACATATACATGGGCAGTACAAGTGAATGCTTTTCTCATGACAATGTCACTATGGACTGCAGTATTGCAACTTTCCCTTGCACAGAAGAAGTCACTGTTGTTCTCAGCATAAAGACATTCCCTCAAGTAGAAAAGAGCCATGTGAGCTGCAGTGGTGTAAGGTGAACTTTCCTCAACAGACTGTGAGCATGAGCCACGGAAATGGTGGCATTCATCATATAAAATAGATTGATTCAGCAGAGTAAGCTTCCATCAAATAGAATGATTGCTGCATGTGCCTCCGCAGTGCACTCTCCCCTCACATATAATGTATGTATCATTGACCCTAACAGTTAAAACTCCACTCATAAATAACTTAGGAATGGCCTCAGTAGTGCAAGCTCCCCTCATGTAAAAGAGGCACAGAATGGTTTTCCAAGTGCAAATTGTCCCAAGGAAAACAGCCACAGTATGGGCCTCAGCAGTGCAATCTCAGCTCACAAATAACAATTGCAATATGGGATTGTTTTTGCCTGCTCCTGTCATGTGAAATAGGCACAGTATGGGTATAGGCAATGCAATTGCACGCCACATCTAACAGTCACAGTATGGGCTTTGACAGGGCCTACTCCAGTCGCATAGTTTAGTGACAGCAAGGTATTTTTTAGTGCATGATTCACTCACATAGAACATACATAGTGCTGCAAGAAGTGGCCGTGCAAGCTCAGATTTTCATATTTAATACACAATTATCACAATAGCAGTCATTTATAAGCCATGACAAATTAATTTCTGCATTTCTATTAACATTTCAATGAAAATTGCTGTGCAAAAACCAAAAATGACTCTTGACATGTATTTATGAATATAAATTTGGCACATCGTTTTGAAAATAAGCATGGGGTGACTGATGGTAACATTACACATTCCTTGACTATACAATCATTGCTTATGATGAGCACACCAGAAGGCCCAGGATGAGCACTTCACACATTTAAAATTGAGAATAAAAGTCGGAGGCTTCTTTTTATAAGCCCAAAACATAAGTGCAGACCCTTTTTTGTTAGTGTGCACAGAAAGGCCTTGTAAATATTTTCCAAGATACTAAAATAGGAAAGGGGCAAATGAGGGGCATGTATTTGTGTAAGCAGCATACAAGCCCAAACTATTTTTAGTGGCAGATAATAAAGAGTGTACTGCAGACCTGACACAATGCATACATCTGAAGTTATAGCAGTGGTGGTGCTGAGGCCTCCCTATAAATCAAGTTCTGGGGGATGGACATCAGCACACTGGCTAAACTACTTGATTGGTTATATGTTGTTAGTATGGTTTTAGTAACTTCTATTTTTCTCTCACTTCAATGTACATGTAGTAGTGGTGTTTATACATTTATACATGTTAATTATCTTTCATTGATACTGTGACTTCAGTAAATTCTCCACATCCTTCAACTCATCCTATTTGTTTTTGTCTGTACCTCCAGCCAATCATCCTATCTCTTTTGTCTTTATTCTCACACACTCATCTTATTTAATGTACCCTATGTGCACCAGCCTGCCACTGTCTTTTGTATTCCCACCCACCCAATCTATCCCCTCGCTCTATGTTCTCACCCACCCCTCCCATAACCTGTTTTTTGGTCCCTCCTTCATTTTGCCTAGCATTCACTGTTTCTACCTGCATTCTCTATATGTGCATGCATGCTATTTCCATCATTTATCTATCACCATGTGTACTAACATCCTACCCCTTCCTTCTTTACACCTACATTTATCTCCACCCTGTCTTTCACCACCCACTCATTCTACACACAATCTTTTATCCACTATCCACTTGCCTTATATTCATTGTCTTTATGTGCAAATGCTGTATTCCCACCTATTTTACTTCCATTTTCTGTACCCTTATACACCAATCCTACCTCCACCCTCTGTAGTCCCACCTACTCTACCTCCACCATCTTTACTTTCATTCATTCCACCTCCACGTTTTCTATCCCTATGCTCTATATTTCCTCTCACTATAGATACATCGACTATGCTTCCATCTACTTATCCACCCTACCTGTATTCCTGTGTCCCTTTCTACCCTCCCTACTCTATTTCCTCTTCTCATACTCAGTTACCCTACTTGCAACCTCTGTGCCCCTATATACCCACATTAGCCTCACACCCTGTAGCTTTATCCATTTACCCTATGTCAATGTTCTGTATACCCACCCTACCTCCATTGTTATTATCCTCAGTCACACATCCTATCTGCATTCACCATAATTTGAGCATCTTACTCTCCCACCCACCGTATCAACACTTTTTCTACTTATACACATACATTCTCTCACCAACATCTTTGCCCTCGCCCTCCCACAGCCTACCCACGGAACCCACACATTCTTTTAAGCCATGTACACACTGTACTTCCATTGTCTTTATTTCTATGCACCCATGCTATCTCTACTCTGTCTACTGTTACTTTTTTATTTTGAAGTGATCTTCCTTTTTATGGATTTTTATTTTATTTTAAAAGACTAGGCATGTATGTAGTAAAGATATTTGTTTCTGTACAGCATTGCTGAGTTATGCCTACCAAGAGAGCGTATGAACGTGCCAGGTGGAAGGATTGTTTCCATGGAAGTATAGTTTTTTTTTCAAATCTAGAACTGTTGGTGGTCATGGTTTAAGTTTTGTACATACTCATATTGTATATATCCATGCTTGTTAGTGATAATAGATGGGGCAACTAATCAATTGAATTGCAACAAGACTATTTCAAGTCAAAGTGATATAATTAAAAATGTATCAATAATGTTAGTAGTTAGTAAAAAACACAAGGTTTTTGAGAGAAAACAAACAAAATCGCCTTTAGGTTCTAATCAGAGAAATAAAGATATATTTATATAGAACAATTTTCCACTGTTGAGTCTTTACACATTTTTGGAGAAGTGTGAAATACAAAATCTAGGTATGTGTTGAAGTGTTTGATGGAAAAGAAAAAAAAAGAGAAGGAATAATTAGAAAAGATTTTCATATGAAAAAATAATTAGACATTTTTGTGTTGAACAAACTTAAGAAATTAATGAAGGTCATCACGCCATTGTACACACAGATACAAACAGTTGATGTTCTTACTCGTGACACATTTTGTGAATTGTTCTTCATGAGTGGAAACACACTTCTCATACAGAAATATTTTTTAAGGAAGAGAGTTACGTTCAACAATGGGAGATGAGAGTGGACGTAGCTATGAAGTGCAACATGGTGTGATTTCTGAAAAATAAGAGATCCAAAAGACAGTCACTAGCAAAGCAGAAAGTTTAGGACCATCTGAGATAAAAGTGAACAAAGAAACTCTCATATGGACAAACTCATTATTTGTGCAATGTTGACAAGTGTTGCACAGAAATGATAATGTTCAAACACAAATCAAGATGTTGCAGAACATAGATAACTGTGAAGTTCATGTGAAACAGGTTTTTTCTCTAGCTTGTTTTGATGAAAGCAGATGTAAGAATCAGTTTGATTATATAAAGTTGCTGGCCACAGAGCATAGTAAAGTTAGATAGCTTCCTTTACAAATTGTATCAGTGCAAAACACCAGGTATGTCCCTTGCACTTTAAAATAAAATGACTGGAACTGTTGAAAGTTTACTTTCTACAGTACACATGATTAACCAGATACATTTAAAAGATAATGCACATGTGGATTAAGCTCTTACATGAGTGAAATGATTATCCTATGCCTTCAATGGATCTAATTTTTCATAGGTTCAAGAGTTGAACTTCAAGTAAAATACCTGCCATTGTTTGTGTGTCTTGTTGACATACTTGAGTTGTCTTCAAGTAAAATACCTGCTATTGTTTGTGTGTCTTGTTGACATAAAGCACACGTACAACTAGTGTACATTGAGTAGAATCTGTATTTGTTTGTAGAACAGCGATTTGGCCCAAGTTAGGCATTATATGTTTGAAGACAATGCATTTTGTTTTACAAAAGAAAATGGTTTGCTTTTAGACGTCTTGAATGACAAAGTTGTGCCTGATATCCCTGTTGTGCTTCAGAAATGTAACATGTTTGCATTGCAAACTGTTGATCCATTCCAAGTTATTGTTAGTCTGCAAACAAATATGACAAACATGCCTAAAAAATCATTAGTGCAAGGTGTGAGAGACAAAGTTGTGTATTTGCCTCTCAACTTGCAAGAAAAGATTGACACTCTCGGGGTGAAATGTAGCATTGCAGATTCTTTGTTTGTTTTTGTAAATGGTGCTCCCACAAAGGATAAGCATGTTTTGCAACAGCCTATAGACATCAGAAAGTTGAAATAAGATTTAGAGTTTCTAAACACGCGCAATGATTTGTATATGGTGTTGAGTCAACAAGCAAGAGCACTGAAGGATGCTTTCAATGCCCAACTGTTGCAAAAGGGAACAGTTTGCATGAACATTACACTATTAATCCTCTACACTCACGTGAAGTCCTGGGTGACAATTTAGAAATGTACCCGATAAAAGCAACAAAATGTGCACCAATAAGTGTCTGGGAAAAAACAAAACAGTTAGAAGATCATTGTTTCCCTATGCTTTTTCCTACTGGAGAAGGAGGCAGATGAGATGATCGGAAGGTTCCAATTTTTTCTTCAGAATATTGTTGTGTACAAATATATTCTGAAGATTCCTGATTCCGTACCAATGTTTAATGTATTTTTCACTTACCTTATGAAAGTGCATTGTTTTTTTTTGATAACAAGTTTTATTCATTTTATAAACATAAACATACAAATCAAGAACAAAGAACCCGCTCAAATCGATCGGGTATACAAGCATTCTCTAAGCACGGCTCTTCATACACATTGCAAGTGTCAAATTATCAAGTCCGTCATATAATAAGTTGCAGGTCATCCAAATTATACATGATGCAGATGGGTCTCCACGGGAGTCCAAACGTTCATGAACTCACAACATACTATGTGTCTTCCCATTTTTGCCAGATCTTGCGTGCTTTCCCTGGGCATCCTCTGGTGGTGTATATTCTCATTTCCATTTGCACACAGATGTCCACGTCCGTTATCCATTGGTCGTATTGTGGGGATAAGGATGAGCCCCACAGTTGGGCCAGATTCCTCTTTACGAGTCCTGTGGTAGTTGCCAACATGAGTCTCTCAAATCGGGAAATATCTAAGTCGTCATCCATCCCAAGCAACAGCAGTTTGGGGTCCATGGGTATTCGTTGGCCGATGACCGCTGACAATCTGTCACAACATTTCTGCCAGAAGATCTGGATTCGTGGGCACTCCCACAAGATGTGAAAAAAGGACCCCCTCGCCTGTTGGCATCTTAGACAGTTGGGGTCAGTTGCTCTCCCCCATTGGTGTAGGGCTTCTCTTGGATAGTATACCCTATGTAGGATTTTAAGTTGGATCAATCTGATTCTAGCCGACATGGCGACTTCCCTTGGGTACATGAGTGCTTTGGTCCATTCTTCCGGTTGTATTGGCCCCACATCTCTTTCCCATTTTGCTTTCAGATCTGTAAGTTCCGTTGTGGCGAAAGAGGCTATTGCATTGTACATTATGGAGGTTATTTTACTGTCGATACGTTCTACCACAATGTTCCTCTCAATTGGTGTGCAATCTGGAATATTCGGTAGGTCTATCGCACATGTGGTAAGTGCATGATGCATTTGTCTGTAATGAAAGTGTTCTGTGGGGGATAGGTTGAATTTGTCCCTCAGGGTCTGGAATGACATTATCACTCCGTTTTGAATTATGTCTGCTAGTCTCGTTATCCCAGCTGCCTCCCAGGCCGCCCATTTCGGCAGTTTACCCAGCTCTGGTAATCGCCTATTACGCCATATGGGCTGTGCCAACGTGAGCTTCCCATCCCATCCTAGATGCTTGTGTGCGTCTCGCCATATTTGCGTTCTGTGTGCTCTAATTGTGTTGGGGATCATGCGTACCTTGCTATGGTAGAGGGTCTCTAGTGGGGAGAGCCCCATAACCATCTGGCTATCCGCTTTAATGTGTGGTAATTCAGGGTTGTTATGCAGGATGTCATTTATTATTGGCATCTGGGCTGCCCAATAGTATGTTTGTAGGTGGGGGAGTCCTATACCTCCTTCCCATACGGAGCGTTGCAGGGTTTTTAGTGCGATCCGGGGGTGTCCTCCACCCCAGAGGAGCTTTCTGAGAATCTCGTCTGTTTTGTGGAATTCTATTTTGGGTACATACAGTGGAGCGTTTTGGAGGATATATACGAATCGGGGTAGAGCGAGCATTTTAAACATTGCTGCCCTTCCCAATAGGGTGAGAGGGAGGGTCATCCAGTGTTTCACGTCGTTAGCGAATCTATCTCTGATTGGGTGTAAGTTTTGGGATACATATTGCTTGAGGTCCGTCGTAACCTGTACCCCAAGGTATTTAAACTGCTCGGTTTCTATTCTGTATGGACAATTGCATAGAGCTGTCGCATCAGTTCCTTGGATCGGAAATAGAATGGATTTGCTATAGTTTACTCGTAGACCACTAAATGCTCCATAGCTGTTTAGTATTTGGGTGACGATGGGGTATGACACTGGTGGGTCGCTCATATAGATCAGTAGATCATCGGCATAGAGGGAAACTCTATCTTCCCAGTCCCGGGTCCATTGGAACCCCCTCCACAACTGTGAGTCTCTCAGCATTATTGCCAGGGGCTCAATTGCCAGTGCAAATAGCATCGCCGAGAGGGGACACCCCTGCCTGGTCCCTTTACCCAGATTAATGGTGCGTGAGGTCCATCCGTTCACCCTTATCTCAGCTGTCGGTGTATTGTAGAGCAACTTGACCCAGCCAATGAATTGCTCACCCAACCCCATCCTACCCATGATGCACCACAAGGCCTCCCAGTGGACTGAATCGAAGGCTTTTTCGAAGTCAATCGTGAGGAGTGCTAGTGACTCCCGTAACGTTGGGGACTTTTCAATGGCGGCGTGCAGTCTATGGATATTCATGCGTGTGGATCTCTGCGGCATGAAGCCACATTGGTCTGGGTGGATAAGAGTGTGTATGACTGTCTGGAGTCTGTTAGCCAATATCTTGGCTAGTATTTTGGTTTCTATATTTATAAGTGAAATCGGCCTGTAAGAGCTGCATATGTCTGCTGGTTTGCCTTCCTTATGAATCACCACTATGGTGGCCTTTCTCAGGTCCGGGGGTAGGGTTCCTCTTTCTTTGGCATACAGGAACATTTTATGCATATATGGTACAATTTGTTCATTGCCAATCTTTTTCCAAGCCTCCACTGGGAAGCCGTTAGGCCCTGGGGTTTTACCATTTTGGAGTTGGGATAGGGCTGTTGATAGTTCTTCCTCTGTGATTTCTGTTTCTAAGCTCATCCTTTGCGTATCACTTAGGTGTGGTATGGTGTGTGTATCTAGGATGCTGGGATCCACTGCAGTTGTCGGGGAGGCGTATAGTGTCTCATAGTACTCTGCGAAGGTTTCAGCAATGGCCGAATCAGTCCAGGTCCGTTCAGCTTTCATGGTGGTTATACATCTTATCTGGCGTTGCCCCTCCTCTCTTTTCTCCAACCACGCCAGCATCTTGCCGGCTTTGTCTCCCGTCTCGTATAGTCTAGTGCGCATAGCTCTATGTGCTTGTTTCGCACAGGTGAGTGTGATATTATGCAGCTTCTTTTGTGCCGCTTGCAGGGTTCTGTTGTCGTCTGGAGCGCCTGTATTTATATATTGCATTTCGGCATTTCTGACCTCTGTTTCAGCGTCTTCAACCTCCTTCCTGTGCGCTTTTTTGTGAGCAGCACTCCAACTCAGTATTTCACCTCTCAGCGTTGCCTTGTACGCCTCCCATATGATTCCTTGGTCGTCTATCGAGTCCTGATTTAATTCAAAATATGAGGCAGTGGCTTCCTGAATTTTTTCCACTAACTCTGTGAATCCTAGATAATATGAGTTCAGGCGCCAAGTCAGTGGGGGCATGGGTCTTTCTGTTTCGAGTAGGATCATCAGCGGCGAGTGGTCTGAGATCCCTCTGGGGTGTAGCGTTGCCTCCGTTACCTTGTGTATGTCTTCGCCAGGGAGGAAGAAGAAGTCTAGTCTAGACAACGATGCATGTGCTCCCGAATGGAAAGAGTATTGTTTCTCCGTCGGATGCAGATCTCTCCATGCATCCTTCAGTCCCATTGCTGTAGCGAAGGTGGCTATTTTAGTTGGTATCGCTGGGTTTCTCCCTCTTATATGTGTGCGGTCTAAGTTGACGTCCATTACGTCATTGAAATCTCCACCTACTACTAGTATATCTGCAGTGTTGTTGGCTATGATCGGTGTGATGTCGTCGAGAAAGGCAGTTATAAGCGCCGGGGGAGCATAGATCGCCAGTATGGCAATGGTTTGATTCCATAGCGATCCTTTTATGAAGACAAATCTTCCTCCGGTATCCAGGGTTATGTTGGATATCTCAATAGGGATTCTCTTGTTTATTAGGATTAGCACACCTCTCGAGCCCATTGAAAAACCTGCATGTATTGCTGTACGGTATTTGGTTCTTTTGAAGAATTGGCACCGTGTGCCAGCTAAATGCGTCTCGGTTAGCAGTGCTATGTCTGGGTTGTGACGATTCAGGTATTGTGTTACCAGTCTTCTTTTGATGCAGTTTCCCAGGCCATTGACATTCCATGTCATGATATTAAGTTTTTTGGTATTTGGTTCTTTCGCACTCATTTCTTGTCCTGTTTGAATGTCCATGTCAGTGATAGCAGTTTAGGCGAGGGGAATCCCGCGCTATGGGTGTTTGGACTGCCCTGTTTTCTTCCCATCTCAAAGTGCTTGTCTGAGCCGTGCTTTCCTTGTTGCCAACAAATAACGCGAACAAGTCCCAACTCTCCCCCCTCCGAATACTCCTTCCCCAACTGAAGCATCTGTCGCCCACACAACCAAACTTAATCAAACCGTTGAACTTGGGGTGACTCTAGTCACTGTGGCGTTTGAGGCGCCGTAGTGGAGAGTCTGGGTATTGTATTGGACGCCGTGGGTTGGAGGTACCACGGCGGGTGATTGCAAGTTTCGTTCTGTTGCGGTTGCAATCGGGGGGGTGGCTTGCGTGGTGTGGTTTATCGCAGCCGCCGGCCATTCTGTGTAGTATCTGTTCCAGCTTGTGCCTCCGATTGTTCAGTTGCGGAGAGCGTTACATGCAATGATCTGTCGGTCGTATTTACTCATCGGCATTTTGTGGTAATTCTTCCATTTGTTGCTGTGGCGGCTCATTTGGCGGCCTGTTTGGTCGAGGTCTGTTTCTTCGGTTTTCCTGCCGTCTCCATGGGCCCCATTCGCCTTCTAGGTTGCGTTCCGCCCAGTTCCATGCCTCTTTTGGATCCGTGAAGTGCACAGTAGTGCCTTTGTGGTAGATTTTCAGCTGAGCTGGGAATAGCAAGCCGTATTTCACATTCAGCCCTTGAAGTCGCTTTTTGAGAGTGTCAAAGGATTGCCTTGCTCTTTGTACTTCTTTGGTAAAGTCAGGGAAGAGGGCTATCCTGGAGCCGTTATATGTCATGGCCCCTTTCGTCCTTGCCATGTGGAGAATCGCATCTCGGTCCCTGTAATTTAGGATCTTGGCTATCACTGCTCGTGGTGGTGCTCCGGGAATTGGTCTGCCAGTCGGTATCCGGTGTGCCCGTTCGATTGAGAAAAAGTTTGAGAGGGATTTGGGAGCGAATAGATCGGCGAACCATTGTTCGAGGAACAGCTCCATGCTGGGTCCTTCTTCTTTCTCCGGCAGGCCGAGGATTCGGATATTATTCCTTCTCGATCGGCCTTCTCCTTCTTCCACCCTCTCTTCCAGTGTCTTAATGCGGTCTAGTGCGGCATTCACTTGTTGACCCATGCTTCTTATAGTGTCCTCCGACACTGATATGCGCGATTCCGCCTCCCCTGTACGGGATGATAGTTTCTGCAGATCATGGCGCAGCAGGGAGACCTCTGTGCAAATGCTATCCATTTTGACTTCCATGGCTGATCGAGAATTGGAGATGGCGTTCATCACGTCTCTAAGGGATATGTCGTCCTCGGGCTCTGGTGCTTCGACAGTTCTATTCTGAGCCACAGGTGTCGGGGCAGACGTTGTATATTGCTCCATTGTGTTCTGGGTTCCAGTTCTTCTAAGCTTTTCTTTGCCCATTTCTGGTGTGTGGGGAGAATAATGCGCATGCGTTCCCCCTGGCTGTTCTTTGTAGTAAGGGTGGGGGGGGTGGAGACGGGCTGGCGGACGGACAGTCCGGGGGGCCGTCTGCTGTGCTTCGGTGTCTCAGGAGGTCGCCTCCCTTCCTTCCCCCTCTCCTTACCGGTTTTGCCGCGTGCCGCTCTCCGGTTCCTTTCGTCGTCGCAGCGGTCGCTGCTGTTGGCAGCAGGCGCTCTACAAGAGATTGGAGCGCCCGCTCAGCTTAGGCCTGTAGTGCTGGTCTCCCAAGATACGCTGGTGTCGTAGGCCTCGGCGTAGCCGGGATGTCTTCCCGGAGGATAGCTAGCCCAACGAGGGCCCCCGGGGAGCGGGGAGGTGGTTGCTCTTTTCGGTCAGCAACGATAGTCAGGGCTGCTGACTTCCCCCAGCGGAGGTTGGCGCCACTGCTCTTCGGCTTCCGCGGGAGGCAGCGCCCGTGGGTCTATAATGTGTCGCCGTCGGCCATTTTGATTTCGTCTTGGCGCCGACCGCCACTCTCTCTCCAACTGCCGATATCTCGGGATTGACGCTTCGGAATTAGCACCAGTTGCAGATATTGTTCCTACTGGGTTTCCGCCACCTTGAGGAACCTTTTTAGGGCTATATTTGCCCGGATTCGTAGGATATTTCAGGATGTAGCTGGCAGCTTCGGGAGCTCTACGGGCTCACGTCTTCATCGGTCGCCAGCTGGCCACGCCCCCCATGAAAGTGCATTGTTGACGTTATGTTATACTGTTGCTCATACACTTCAGACAGGAATTCTATTTCAACACGTTTCTGCATGTGAGAGGCTGCAACAGGTAAAAGAACAAAATTACATTTTGGAAAGAGAAATTACTAATATCCTTGCCACAATGAGAGGAACTAAGTAATATTGTTATAAAAGATAATCAGAGGTTAGATGCATGATCAGAAATGTTGGACCTCCAACTTGGTTTGTGACATTAAGTTGCGCCGAGTATGGTTGGGATTATCTTTCAGAGTGGATTCATGAAGGTAATGCATAGAAAGAAGACATAGAACACATGACAACAGGAGAATTGTGTTCCCTGGACCCTGTAAGTGTGTAGTGATTCTTCCATCACTGACTTTTAGCCATGTTACACTTTATATGCAATAAAGAAAATGGCCCACTAGGTACTGGGGAACATTTAATGGGAGAAATAAGCACCAGGCACATGGGACTACACATATGCTGTTGTAGATTAAAGATTGTTACTCACCAGACGGTGAATGACCAAGGCAGGAGTCCAAGTCTGTGCTATTCTGGGATTGATTGAAGAGCCCAGGTTGGAGCCTCCACCCGAGCCTCCTCTCTGTGAGGGATATAGATCTTTTCAATGATAGGACTCTCTGCCGTATGAACAGTAAGAGAGACTGATCACTTAAAAGAGCGGGGAGAACGCACCGCCACGGAACCAGCTGCAAAGAAAGAACAAGAAGTGAGACTAAGTGGGAAATTACAATACTAACAATTTTGAATACTCTATAGGACTCTACCTGGTAATTTCTCTAACTGCTTAGTCACTAGGAATACAGTAATACTTCCTTCTCCCTACAATACAGGGCATAATTTAGAAAACTATCAAGAGAACAAGAAGTATATAAGAGAAATGAAGCTTAGTTTTACCACTTGATGCCAGTGAGTGTTTTAAGGTGAGAAAAACGACAGTATAAAATAATAAACAGGAAGGTTAGTGAGTGTACTTAACCCGATCGGCATGAGGAGCGTGCTAGGTACGGGTTGGGGCACACTCTACGCAGCGGCCCTTGTGCACTGGTAGAATCTAAGATATGCAGTCCCAGTAATATGGAAGAGGAAAGTAGATGTAAATTAACTCCCAGGTAGCAAATCCAATGAGGCGGATTTAGTTGAATCGGAGTGATTGTAGTTCTCAATATACACAGTAAAAAAAATGTTGTGGCTTCCCTAAACACACAATCAAGCAGTTATTGCCGATTCCCCAAGCACACGGTAAAGCAGTGATTGCAGATTCCCCAAGCACACAGTAAAGCAGTGACAAAACTCACCGTGTTTGGAATCAGGCACAATGGGAGCTGCAGCGTATTGAACCACTGGAGCCCAGGGAAGAAAAGGAGCTGCACACAACTGTTTAGGAAAGGGCGTCCCCGGCAAATAGGAGGTACTGTTGCAGGAGACTGTAAGTCTGAAGACGAAGGAAAGAACTGTGCAGAAAGGCAAGATTCTGTTATACTGACTGACAGCTTTCTGATTTAAAAAGGAAGGCAAACAGAGTCCATGTCAACAGGCAGAGGTACGGTACACGGCTGGCAATTTCAAAGGCAAAAATGAATGGCAGGCGGAATTCCGTGGAAACAGGATGGAGTCTCGGTACACAGAAAGGCAGTAATAATGAAGACATAACTTCAGAGATAGGGTTTGCAACTTCAAACAGAAGCGGCATGCTGAAACACCCGTCTGCATTTATTAAAGAGCAGCGGAAATGAACGCAGCCCGGAAGTGGGGCAGAACAATGTGATTGGTGGAGTGAGTTGGTCCCGAACAGAGAGCCGCATGGAAAATATAGTCCTTTGTACCTTGTTCTGCACTGCAGCTTCCACCGGGCATAGAATGGTGAAGTAAAGCACCGTATGCCGTGATGCAGGGCAACAAAGCTGCACTTGTTGGAAGAACCCCATGACACAGGACGAGAGCTGCGAGGTGTAACAAAGATGCCCCTCCGTTTGGTAGGTAAAGAATGTGATTCCTGTGTGATGGAGTTTATAGAAAAATATGCTACTTGTTCCATCCCTGCTCAGCATATGAATGCTGATCTACTGAACAAGGTGGAAAGGTTTCAAAGGCACTTGTGTGGGAAGTACTATCACAGACAATATAAAAGTAAAGACAAGTACTACACTCCATGCAGATTTGGCTTTCCAAGCCCTGTGACACCAGTTGGTAGGGCAAATAATCTAAAGTCATCTTTCCAACACCATGTTACTGACAAGTCACTGAGGAATATGTACTATTTAACAAGAGATAAGGAATGCAAACTAATTAATTATTACACACCTGCCATTGCTCATATTTGGAATGCAAATACTGGTGTACAGTACATTGCAAATGATGTAACATATTTTGCTCGTTATGATACAGCACACATGACAAAAGCTGTAAAGAGCAATGCAGCTAAATTATGAGAAGACTTATCAGCAGACAAAAGTCTTCGAAACGTATAGGCTTTGGACTCAAGATGCTCCCTCATAGAGAGTGTGGAAGCTACAAAGCTGCAGATCAGCCAACTTGTTTGCCTCTATATGGACATAGCAATAATGTAATATGGTTAAGTCTTGGCCCAGTTACTACACAAAATCAGGTACTGAAGCCGATGAGTGAAATTTAGCTGTTAGCGGAAGAGTACCTGATAGTAGGGAGATTCTCCTCAGAACTAATATGATTGATACCTATTATCCAAATAAGTATGCTTAGTTGGAGGATGCATGTTTGAATGAAGTAGCAGAATGATATTTATATCAGAAAAAGGAAAGCAAACAATGAAAGAAAACAATTTAAAGTACATGGATGTTCTTGCTGTCTAGTGAGACTTGTAAAGCCAAGTCTCATCAACTACATGAAACTGGCTTGCCAAACTGCAGAGAAAAATGAATTATTGGATTTTTGCCTTTTGCAGTTTTTCTTCCCATGGAGTGCAGAGAGCAATTTACTTGGAAGTTTGAAACATTTGAACAATCATTTTTTGCGAGGAAAAAAAACAAATTAGATATCCACAATGTGAATAGTACTTAGAGTTACTGGAAAAAAGAACTAAGCCAGGAAGAAATTATGGCAGCTGAATTGGAAATAGAAACTCCTGAGGGCAGTCAGGGATATGCAGTAGGAAGTCAAAATGTATTAGGTTAGCCAATTATTCAAACTGATTTTGAGCTCACCATGGAAGAAGTAGAAAGTGCAAAGGAAAAAACTAAAGTTGCTGGTGCAAATTAGGATACATTAGTTAGTAAACTTAATGTAGAGCAGAAGGAATACATTGTAAAATCAAAGATATGTCCTTACACTGTTACAACATGACAAGCACAAATGCTATTGTATCGAATACAAACCTCTATTCATGTATATTAGTGGACAAGCGGGAACAGGAAAATCATTTTTAATTCATTCATTGAGAGCAA
This sequence comes from Ambystoma mexicanum, assembly GCF_040938575.1. Classification (NCBI taxonomy): domain Eukaryota; kingdom Metazoa; phylum Chordata; class Amphibia; order Caudata; family Ambystomatidae; genus Ambystoma; species Ambystoma mexicanum. Next base: position 1,135,833,841 of record NC_090922.1, read on the forward strand.
TGATATAAATGTAACCAATTGCTCCCTGCTATGTATTGAAACTGCTCCAACAGGTTTAGCAGCATTCAACATAGGAGGTGTCACTTTACAATGATGAGATGATGTTTCAAGTGTAGCATATTAATACAATTGAGCATTGAAAACGTGTATCAACTTCAGCACAAGAAAGAGGAAAGGTTCTGAGAACATTAAATACCTTGATTGTAGATGAAGAAAGCATGTTGTCTAACTTCATGATAGCTTGCATTCATTTACAAATACAAGAGGTCTTGAAGAGTGACTCAGACATTTTTGTTTAGAGGTAAACATGTCCTTGTTTTCAGAGATTTTTTCAATTAACTCCTGTGAAAGGTCAAAAAGTTTCAAGTTGCTGCAATCTAAGTATAGTCAAAAAAACTATAGGTAGCATTGGTAATTTCAACCTTTGGAATGGTTTTGAATTCCAGGAACTTACCATTAATTTGAGGTAATTTCCAGATGTATAGTATGCAGAAATCATATAGGTATCCATGAGGAGAATATGAAAATAGTCTTAAAAGTGTGACTGATTTCTAACATGTTTCATGCAGGTTGCACTGCACCTGATGACATGTTGACTCTTCAAAACAATAATCTTCTTGTGTTGCTTTAATGTGTACACCTGGAGAGTGTGACAAGTTCAACTTTACAATGCTGTTATCTGACAAGCAAGACATTGTAGAGATAAAATTGTGCATTGTTTTAGATGGCCATTTTATGCCATTAGAGTCAAATAAAAGAGCAAAGACTCGGTTAATTCAATTAGACAGTTACAATTCTAAAGCAGCAGGTCTAGAATCAGTTTTAAAACTGTGCATCAATGCACAAGTAATTTTTGAGAGGAACTTGCATGTAGAAATTGGACTAGTCATTGGAGAAATTGCAGTGTGGTTGCATTTCACACTTTTGCTCACAGAACTAATATTAAACATATTCTTGTAATGTTTTATCATATGGCGAAAAACTTGATTTGATTTCTCTGACCTCTGCATTCTTCATGCTTTTTAAGGATACCTTTCTGAAAAAGAGCACTGCATATGCAATTACTATTTGTAAATCCCAAGGGTTGATTTTAGAAGCAGCACTAATTGTCAATGGTCATGCAGTGTTCACAGAAGGGATTCATACATAGCCCTGTCATTTCATGCATTTAAGAATTTATTAGTTTATGTGTACTGTATGTTATTCACCTTCACTTTATAACTCGTCCTGTTAAGCACTTAGCAAGAACAAATAAAGAACCAGTGAAGCTACATTCAATTAAAGTGGTTCCTCTTCAGCGTGCAAAACAAGAGAATCTAGCAGTGTTGGAAAGTCAATCAAATATGACATACTCCCAATATAGATTTAGTAATCAAACAGGAGTTGAATGCTATTCAAATGCAGCTATGTGCATTTTGTTTCAAGTGACACCACTGATGCATGAAATTGCTTCAACAGTAGACAACAGCTATGTATGGAACTGTCAATTTTTAAAGTATCTGTAGATGAGGACCACACAACATATATTCAGCAATATCAATTTGAAGTATAGTAGCTGTTGCAAGTGAAAGTTAACATTTTTCTAAAAAAACACAGAAAGATATTCAAGAATTCTGAATGACTATTTTCAAGATGCTAGTGCAGGAAACAGTTAGTGCACATAGATATGTAGGAATTTCTTATGAGTGGAAGCATGAGTGTCCACAATGTTACGATAAGCAAATTACTTAAAATGTTACAGAAAGCTTTTTTATATCTTTCTGATCCTGATCACAAACATATGTTTTTTTCTGATCTAGTAACTGAAGGTTTTCATGATATGCAATGCAGTGACTGTAGTTGTAATTTACAGTCAACACTGCACAATCAAGTTTTCAATAAGCACTTTATAATAATTATTCAGAGATATAGTATAGATGGTAGGAAACTTAGCACATTGGTGATGGATTTTGTAAAAAGTCATGTATCTATTTGCAGTAAAACCTTTAAAACACCCGCAATTAGTTTTCATGGGGGAGCATCCATCAATAGTGGATATTTCACAACATCGCTGCATACAGAAGTAGATTGGCTTGTCTGCAATGACTCTATAGTCACACACTAAGCTAGATCGCCACAGAGTTTAAATAATGCTTACTTAATGTTGCTTAAATCAAAGTTTTAGAATATGTTTTAAATACTTTTTGAATATAAACATGCAAAATTGATGTTTGAAATGGGAGAATAGTGTAATAAGTCTTTTATGTAAACTAAAGGATAAATTGGGTTGCAATATAAAATCACTATGAAATAAATGTATATGTTAGATTATCAAGATTATATAAATTACGAAAAAAGCAGCAGTCTGCAATCTTCTACTTCTGTTTTATTGTGTAAAACATTGCATATTATAATATTTTATATTTTATATTTTAAAGTGCTCCCTGTAAGTACTGGGCTACAGAAGTGGTTACATGTACATTATTTTGAGTGCTAGGATGTGTAGATGTTGATAACTGTTTACATGTGAGTGTTTTTTTAAAGCCATGAGATACGACCACTAATTAAAATTCTATTGGAGGATTTAGGTATATTAGGTATATTTTCTTTTACTTATTATGTGTCTAGGTGGCCACAATAGGGGCACAGACACTTTACAAGAAGTATTGTAATTAAATTAAAAAGGAAAACAGCCTACTTTAAGTACTAGTAGGTGAATTCTCTAAAGTACTTCTATTGAAAGTGTGGTACATTCTACACAATTCCAGGAATGTGTTAAGTTACTCTAGACTTTTTTGAAAATGAAATATGATTTAAACAATTGTTTTAAAGTAAAATAATTATTTTCATTTTAGAGTAGATGAAATACAATTGTTATTATCTTCTTATGTGTGTAGGTGGCCAAACAAAGGACAGATTTGAAAAGACTTGAAAAGACTTATTTTAATTGCAATTTAGAAATAGAGTTAGAATATTTGAAAGTGAACTTTAGTTTAATAGACAAAATAACAGTACACATTTATTTAAACAAATTGAAGATTATGTGTAGATTATGAAATGTCATTATTAACTTCTTATGTGTATAGGTGTAGTGAGTACTCATGTATTTACATTCAGAGTCCTGTTCTTGTCTACCTATTAATTCAAATTATGGTATGACTAGACCACAAAAAGATTTACACTCAAAATAATTGTATGAGGTTGGCATGTGTGAGACAGGCATGGCAGTAAGAGAAACACAGACTCAAAGATGCTAGTTTCAAAATCTTTATTGACCTAGGTTCCTGGATGGGTGTAATGCCTAACTGTACCTAACTCTAAAGGGTTGTTCCCTTAACTCATTTTTCTAAGGGCCACCGATGTCTGAAAGTCCTAATCAATAATCTGTCTGTGTCTACATCTATGCTTGCCCTCACTCTTTACAAAAATATGTTAGAGAGTCTTTAAAAAGGAAACATAGTGGTTCAACAGAAAATAGGAAACCAAGGTTGGTTTCAAGTGGTCTTCTCACCAGAGGTAGTTTGATCAATGTCACAACAATGACGACAATCAAACAAGGCTGTCAATAAGACCTTCTCCACAGGCCCTTGCCATTTTCTCAAGTACTTTTAATGTCTTTGGTTCCTTGGGATTCCCTTCCCCATCATCAACTTGTCCAAGTTTAAACACAACAAAAGAAATATAACACAGTTCCTCTTTCACCTTCTCTGGGTTCCATTCCCCAAGCTTCAATTCATTCAGTATCAAAATTGTTAGGCCTCTCAGGGTTCCCTTCCCCAAGATCATGCCTCTCTGTTTCACAAAATAAAAGTGCACCACTGTTAGGCCTGTTGGGGCTCACTTCCCCAAACGTAGACCTCCCTTTACAATGTATCTTGCACAACTCCTGTTAGGCCTCTCAGGGTTCCCTTTCCCAAGCTTAGGCACCTTTTGGCTTTTAACAAACAAACAAACACAGCTCTTATGGTCAGAATGGACCTTTTGTTTCTTACATAATTCTTGTTGGGCCTCTCAGGGTTGCCTTCCCCAAGCTTATGCCCCTTTCATCTTTAAACAACGTTCTCTTGATCAGGATGTACCTTTCACTGTACAGTTCCTACATGGAGTATTATTAAAGACTTATGAGAATGCTGGGCTCCTTTCTCCTCCCATGTGCAACCACTGTGACCCCGTTAGCCCCTCTACTTATTCCTTGCTCTACCTTTTTAATCTTTCAACTTCAGATGCTTCCTGCACCCATTCATGCTGTCCTTTGTTTCCTTTGTTTTATTGTGCACACTTGCAACCATCCATTTTTTTCTTTGCAACCTTTCACTTTCAGGTGCTTCCTGCACACCATCTTGCTTTATTTTGGTTTCCTTTATTTCACTGTGCACACTTGCGCCCTTTTATTCACTCTGCACACTTGCACCTCTTTCCTTTGTTTCCCTTTATTTCACTTTGCACACTTTAACAGTTTTCTTCACCGTGCACACTTTCACCTTCCATTGATTTCTTGTCTCTCCTTTCTTTATCGTGCGCACTTGCACCTATCTGCTTGTTTCTTGTGCCTCTTGCATACTTCACATGCCTTTACTATGCTTCACTTTCCTTCAGTGCTGCTATCGCCTTTTGTTTCTTTCTGTTTTGCCTATTTCCATTATTTCTTATACTTTCTGTACTTCTTATGCTTTCTCTCTATCCATTGTGTGCCGCATTGCAAACTGTACGTTTCCTCCCGCTCCACTCCAGTCAAACGCACGCTCCAGATTTTCTCTCTCTGACTTCCATGAACCTCACTGGGCAGTGTCGCTTTGACAGGCGGTCTTCCTCTAGATAGGCAGTGTTGAAGTCAGGGTCTCACCACCTGCCCCTCAGGCACCCTTGAGACTGGCAAGGCCACAAGCACTTCCCCAACCATCACCATAAGGATGCAGGCTGCCTCGCTCCAGCTCCATGGAGGCACCGCTCCTTAGCCACGCTGCAGCCCTTCAAAAACATTGGGCCAGTGTCTCGACAGTGTCCTGCAGCTCTCTGCTCCTTGACTTCACTGGTCCGGACAGCATCCCCAGCTTGCTCTATGATTCTGGAAGAAGCTGGCTTGGGACTGAGAAGGGTTCCGCTGCTGGTTTCAGCCATGCAGCCTCCCTTCTGCTCACCCAACTGCTTCTCTCTCTGCTCTCTCAGCAGTCCGCTTTTATACACCTGTGTTGTAGCCATGGGCTGCAGGTCTGTGGTCAGATCGGGGTTTGGTTGACCTGCAATACTCCAATTATCAGAACATGCCTGTCCTTCAGTCTTGAATAAGTGAGTTCTTAAAGGTGCAGTATCACTGTTTTCGTTCCCTGCTGGTTGATTCTAATATTTCTAATAATCTGTAGGGGAGTGTCAAGTAGAATCAGGTTTGTACAGTTGTAGTCAAGTGCCTAACTTTGCCTGGCTCTATTTATGGGAGAGCCTAATGGTGGTATGTAGTAGGCCTCTTTTTGCATCGTCATGTTGTTCCTATGGGTAATCCTCATTGAGCTTAATTGCATCTTCCTCGTCTCAGTGTTTGTAGGAAATGAGGAGCGGGAAACCTGATGAAACTGAAAATACCCCGTAAAGGCTGAGGCAGAGTATGATGTTAAACTGGGAAAGGGGGAATACATTGCCTCTGTATCAGTAGATGTTATATGTGGGAAAATGAGGGAAGATGTTTTTTACTGCAACCTAAAGAGGTCATGGGAGTGGAGTGGCCATCAGTAGGAGGGGGGATATTGCTTCTTGCCTGTGGATAACTGAGGATCGCCAAGGACCCTCCACTTAGGTGATCCTCCCTTGTATTTCTGCCCCCAGGTTCTGGATCCAACAGCAATGTCCATCCCCTGGCCACCTGAGCAGAGGATACAGAGGGAGAAGGAGTGCATAAATCCTCATGGCGACAAAGCAGACTAAACGAGGCAGCTTTTAAATAAATTAGTTAAGTTATTTTGAATTACACATCCAAACAAAATGTTCATAGTATGCTATAAACAAATCTTGAAATTCAAGGAAAAATACTTTAGTTGCAGGGACGTTAAGGTGAGCAATACATTGTCACAAAACCCTTGTAATTCAAGGAAAAAAATGTTAGTTGCAAAGACGTTAAGGTGAGAACTTAATGCAGCAAAATCTTACAGTGGCCCCTTATTGTGTTAAGATAACAAACAGAGTGAGATGCCATCTTCATTAGCATAAATCAAAGATGGAGCTGGTCGGGTATATAAAAACATATGACATTTATTCAGGAACACATATTATAAAACTCAGACCACCTGGTCGTGAGATATGACACAAAGACAAACCAAATGAGAGATCAAAGATGCATTTCATATGTCAACATCATTTTAGCCTAACATAGTAGTTCAGAAGAAGATTCACTGATAGCTTCTCTGGGTACACTTAGCTATGACACAAAATCAAGGTCGTGTTTTCTTTATGATCTGTTTCACTTCACATAGAACTTTATTTTCAAAAGCTAAAATTTCTCGGCTAATAGTGCCCGATGGAGGGGTTAAGACAGAGGCTGGTTTTAATCCTGTTTCACTGTCTTCTTTGTCGGTACGGTTTTCTTGCCCTTCTTTGTCACGAAAGAAGAATTTTAACCTTATTGTTCGAAAAAACGGTCTCAGTTCTATTTCTGTCTCAAAGTTTGTCATCCACTTTCATGGGGACAAAGGTTAACCCTTCAGTGAGCACTTGTTCTTCGGTGGTTGTCAACTGGTACTTAGTGAGATTGAAAATAGGGGCTACCACGTCTCTTCTTGGCGTTTGCTCCATTGAAGGGTACGCATTCTGTAGTCTGTTCGGGACCTTGGTCTCCGGGTGCATCCCCCGCACCCCTCCGTCCACGAAAGAACCATTGTGGCGGTGCATTCTGTGCTCCCGAGGTGGATGGTGCAGACTCTCGACCTTGTTCGGATTCGCTCCCACTGGATGAGTTAGATGTATCAGAGAAAGTCACACAATCTTTCCCCTGACCCCCATATCTATTTGGGAATCTATGTGCTGAGCTTTTGTTTTGATCACGATAGAAATCCGTGTGGAGAGATGGATATGTAGGTTCTTCCTTAAATGTTTCTATATCTTTTTTCAATTTCCATATCTTTTTGTCTAGATTGAATTGACAGAATTTCTGAGTCTCTTCATTTATTTTTCCCAATAATAATTTCACATCTTTTGTTATCAGCTCTTCAGCAAGTTTTTTTTCCATTGCTTCTAACTCGTCACTTTGTTTCTTTGTTTCCTCTTCCGTGGTTTCAATGACTAAAATGATCCAATCCCGACTGCAACTGTTTCCTATGTATTGTACAAAAATGTCGCCCTCATTTGTGCACCCCCGCAGTCACTGCGACTTTGGAGGTGCACAAAATGAGGGTGACATTTACTGTGCCCAAGCAGAGCGGCGGTTGCGGGGGTGTCCCCCACTCTACCTGGGCGAAGTTACGGGGGTCGGTGGTTGCGGGGGTGTCCCCAGTTTACCATATCGGAAAGCGGGGGACAAGTACAAAAAAAAAAGAAAAAAAAAGCACCCTGCAGCATCAGCTCTAACCCACGTTAGTGGGAAGAGCTGACGCTGCAGGGATCGCAGGGGGCGGGGAGCACACTTCTGCATTTGCCGCCCCAAAGGTGAGTGGAGTGGGGGATTGGAAGAGGTAATGTAGGCCAGGGGAAGCAGGCACAGTGATCCATATGATCACTATGCCGCGCCGTAACTGGTGTCTGCATTTTCAGCTGTCGCAGTTACGGGTTGCAGTGATCACATAGATCCGTTTCCTATGCAACTATTTATATCCTTTGATCTGACTCGCAAATATATGGGTTTTTTGTCCATAGGTACAGACGTAGCAGTTGAGTCTCGAGTCCCCAAGTATGGATACAGTGGGTGTGCCTCAATTATTATTAAGATGCCTTTGACTTACCTCTTTTGAGGTAGGAACAATTTTAATTACTAAATGAAGTGATAGCTGTCTCAGCTATGTAATTATTGCAGGTTATCATTGAATCTACATTTCCCTGTGATTTATATCCACAGGTAATAACACACAACGCGTATGTGTAATGTGCTCAAAGTTGACAACGTGTCCCTGTCCGGCTCACTGAATCAGGTCAGTGACCTTACATCCTTATAGACATCAAGGATCTTGAGTAACACAGATTACATAGACCAATTGTTATAATGTTGCTTTCTCTCTTTTTAATTGTAGAGTGTGAATTATGGGGTTAGAAGATTCATTTTCTACAACAAATAACTTCTTTATGTCCTGGCGAAGGCCTTGCTTTACCAATAAAGAAGACCATTGCATGGATGTGTACTATCTTTTTCAATAGGCCGAAACGCAGTGCGTCGACAACACCTATGTTTATACATTGTTCATTTAAATCAAAACTAAGGTGACAACCAAAAAGCACCTTTCAGAGACAGTGCTGGGTATCTCAAGGAAAAGAGGAATAGGGAATTTCAAAAAGGACATACCCAATTAATATACATGTGGGATATGTGTATCACTACAAACAACAGCAAAACATTCCCTTAGTCATCTATCCTTCACTTGATCATACTAGTTTTTCTTCCTTGGTATACGGTTCTGTAAGACATTGCTCCGAACAGGAAGTCCCAATATTGAGGGGAACTTTCATCAAAATGGACACAAGAGTATGAACACTATATGGCAGAATATTGTACTCCAAATATGAACTAACACAGATTGAATGAAATGATGTCTAATGTATTTTCTTTTTTTATACATAGGATATGTTTTACCTGTGTGAAATAATGTTTTGAAATTTTGTGTACCGACAACTAAGGAAATGTTGATATAATGATTGCATTTGTTAAAATATGTTTTAAAATATGTTACAGTAAAGTGGTTTATGAGAGCCTAACTAGTCAATGACTCTATTGGTGTCATATATGGATTGATAAGTAATAGTCAACAAATAACAGGAGCAGGAGGAATGTTGTGGTTCATTTTGCTTTTCTCAATACAAGTAGCTTTTATACCACTTACCCCTCGTAAATCAAACAGTCACAAGGTAGGACACGTGTAATCATTGACTCCATTAGTGATGTCATCAGTGATGTCATAGATGTTATAATTAGTGATTGGACCAGTGATGTCATCTGGAACTTCAACTAAGTTGTCATAATTGTGGTCACATTGTGGTGACATCACTAATACCATCATGTATGACTTCACTGATGACATCACTGACGGCATCACTGGTGACACCACTGATGCCATCACTAATAACATCATGTACAACAACAATGATTAACTGATGAACTGATGGCATCACCTGGCCCCCCTTCACTACTTCTTACTATTCCAGATCTCTCTCGTAAGGAAGGACACCACTCCATCAATCGCTTTGTCGATTGGCTCTGCGAAGCCATGATTCCACTCACACCATCCCGTCACCCCCCCCCCAATGATCGACCCTACACCAAAAGTGGTACACCCCATCCATCAAAGCGCTCAAAACCCTCAAGCATCACCTAGAGTGAGCCTGGAAGACCTCCTCCACTTCCTTAATAGAATGGCATACACAAGACTGAACAGTGTATACTTGTATGAAATCAATAAAACAAAAAATACCATTATGGGAATAGAATTTCCATCTCCAAAGACCGATGCAGGGAACTCCACAAAATCCTGATGGAATTCAATTCCCCCAGCCATCTAACCCCCACCCCCAAACTCACAAGCTCTCTGCGATGAGCTTTCCAAACACTTCATTAACATTGCTCTTGAAAGACACCTCACAATAACTGCAACACTAGCTCTGATCCCGCCACTGTGATCTGGATCCCGCCAACAAAACCAAAACCTTCTCCACCCTCCCAACCTACTTTTTCTTCTTTCAACCCCCTTTCCCATGCCGATTTCAGCAACCTTCTAAAACGTACCCGATCCTCGGGCTTGCAGTGATGACCTTGCCTACCCCCTTCTAGAAAAGATCCTCTCCGCCACCTGTGCTACCAGCATAGCTCTCTCCAGTGTAAATAACTCACTTGCATTAGGCACGTTCCCAGAGGCCTTCAAAACCACATTTAAAACCACTTCTCAGAAAACCAAGCGTCTACCACCCTCTCTATCAAGATGCCACCCAATCTCCAATACCCGCTTCATTGCCAAACCTATTGACCGTGCGACATATAAGCAACTTGCCCTTTTTACAGAAGCTAATAGCCTACTTGACCCAGCCCAATCAGGGTTCCAACCCCTCTGTGGAATGGACTCTTCTCTAGTCTCTGTCTGGAATGATGCAGAAAGACCTGCCGACTCAGAAGGGTGTGCCACACTCATCCTCCTGGATCTATCTCTGGCCTTTGATACAATCAACCACACAATACTGAGGAACAGACTCCTCACCCTAGGCATCAAAGACTCTTCCTTTAATTGGATTACCTCCTTCAGCTTCAATTGCTCAGAAATACTTCCCCTTCCCCCTTTCTCCTCTGCCCCCCACCCAGATACAAAAGGGGTGCCGCAAGAAGCCTCTCTTTCACCACTCCTTTTCAACCTCTACCTTAGCCCACTGCCAGTCCTTATCCACTCTGAAAATCTTACCTGCTACAACTATGCAGATGATATTGAGATCATTTTAAAAATCCCCAAAATCCAAGCCTTCCCTCCTCCTGACCTCGCCTCTTGTTTCTTAAATATCTGCCATTGGATTACTTACAGCCACCTAATCCACAACCCGGGCAAGATCAAGATCCAAATATGCAGCACAACTGGTCTGATCCCCCAAACTTTAAGGTGGCTGGCTGCCCTTGGAGCCCCACCTGCCACCTCAAACTCAGTCACCATGGATGCAGACCTATCCCTCTCCAAGCACATCAACTCCATATCCAAAACATGCCACTTCCACCTACACATCCTAAAAAAAGATTTCCTTTCCTCTCTTACCCTCAAAGAACTTCTGCAACACTCGCATTATCATCTCCCACCTGGAGTACACCAACTCCCTCTATATCAGCGTCCATGCATGCCAGCTCAAGAATCTTTAACGCATCCAAAATGCAGCATCCAGGCTGCTCCTTGCCCTCTCGCCCAGAGAACACGTCACCCCTGCACTCAAAATTGTGCACTGGCTCCCAGTAAGCCAAAGAGCAACCTTCAAAGCCATGTGCATCACGCACCGAGCCCTCCATAACTTGGGACCCAAGTTCCTTCAGCACAGAATCATTCACTACCAGCCCCCTAGAAACTTCTGATTAGGCTCTGCTCACCTCCTGACTATTCCAACGCACCACTCCACCAGAGTTGGTGGCTCATGTTTCTCTATCCTCGCACCCACCATCTGGAATACTCTCCCTCTACACATCTGCCACACCGAAAATGACCTCACTTTCAAAAAAGCCCTCCAAACCTGGCTATTTACCACATTATCATGAAAACCCTCTAAAAGGCTAAAAATCCAAAGTATATGAACACTCTTCACAGGCGGTGCCAGCTGCGTTTGTGGCATCACCATCCTCCTCACTCCTGACAGTCCCGCTGTGTTTGCGGCAGCCCGGACCTCACACACTATCACACAACTATCATGATCCTACCTCCCCTCAAGTGTCACTAGCTGACTAACCAAACTCATATATGTAATGTCACATGGCTAATGAATTGCTGCACTGAGCATGTACAGAAAACAGGCAGCTTGCAAAAATAGTGGTAGAAGCACAGTGGTGAAAGGAACCACCGCCATCATCATCACAATCATACAGATTGAGATGCCTGTCAGGGAATTCATGGGAAACTGGGCCTCCACCACCATATCCCAATCCAGCAAGCCAGGTAGAAGGGCCCTGTGCAACACCACCACAGTATGGAGCTGGAAGTAATGGGGAGTATAGGCATGTATTAAGCAAACAACAACCATAGAATGGGTGGCCCTTGGTAAAGGTACCTCTGTAAGATTATCAGTAAGCGTTCAATATCGGGATATGCTTGCCACCCCAACCCACCTAGAAGAATCTGGAAGCACTACCCAATCACCCCTAGGGCAAATAGTCAGAGTATAGACTGTCACTGCTACTAAACATTTCTATCACAGCTGCAAGAACTCACAGAAGGAGCAAACTACCTGAGTGGGTGCCCTAACAGCAAAACGCTGTCAGTGGCAGCAAGGTACGGATAAGACGCCACTACGCTGGCTGCCGGCATGGCTAGGCACACAAATCAGTATACTATGAAAAAAATCAGGGCATGCTCACATAATTCTCTGCCTACTTACACCAGACTATGCCTCAATACCTCTGACAGCAGAATGCAGAGCAGACCTACGATAAATGTTGGCATGCTGAACACATAGTGAATCTCTAGCACTGACAATACCCCTACTCCTCTCAGCACCCATCCACATGCCTCACCCATGGGTTGCTGCTCTACCAGAGCCAGGCCAGCCCTGTGAAGCATTTTTTGGTCTAATGCACACACACATCCTGATCGTACTCCATGACCTCCAACACTCTGGAGTTTGGCACTCTGAGGGCATTCCCACAAACAGCGTATTGTGACTATAATAATGGTAAAAGGGTGCTATACAAATGACAAGTACAATACAATGCAATACAATAAGGTCACTCTAGGTACTTGCAGTTATTGAGACCACCGCTAGGTTTCTCCACACAAGGTTTTAGCATATTTGAATAGTTCCTAACAATGAGTACATCGTGAAAAATAGTCTACAGCTACACATACATCATATAGTCACTTGTAAAGTTTTCATTTGTAGTAGTTTGGTAAAAGATGATAACTGAATTTTAAGTATGAAGAACTGAGAGATAGAGGAGACTCACTGCCCCAGGAGTTGTATCCCATCACCCAGGGCAAGATTAAAAGGAGTAGGAGAGCTAAATGACAATAGAGGTCAAACTGAATCCCACAGCAGGAGAAGGAGGGAGCAGTGGCGTCATGTCAAGAAGCACAGAGTCCAGCATAGAGACAGCACTGCCTGTCCAAGGTGAGGGTCTGCAATTGAAGGACAATCCATAATCCGGAAGAAAACTCTGTCTGTGTGCTGGAGTTCTACTGAATTTAGGGCCCATAACGGGTAGCGTGCCATGCAGTTGGATGGGAAGCAGAATAACTCTTTACACCAAATAATCAAACCAATTTGGGAAGATGGCAAAGTCTTTTTACTGTTTTATTATCAATTGTCTAAAACAGGGAGTTACAACATACATCAATGGAAGTCGCACAGCGTTCTCTCAAAGCATTTCATAAAAAACAACACTTTTAGAGTAAAAAATCATCATACGTGATGTCATACTATGTGGCAAATAAGAAAAACGTACGGGGGGCTGTGGTTGGTTCAAGGGGAACATCTAAGTATATTTCTTATAAGGGCTTGGGTTGTGATTGGGTCCCTATATTCAGGTGGACAACTCATGTTCACCCCTAGTGCATGACATCCTCAAACGTTATTAGAAACACAATACCTCATTAGCTCTCAAACTATAAGGCCCATCGTTATATGGCCCTCCACAATTGGTTGGCATGCTTGTGCCCTTCTGGAACATTCGGCTCGCTAGCAGCATGTAAAATCATGCTCCAGGTATCAAGGGTGGACTGGACTGTACCTCCCCACCCAATTAGCCCAACATCTCTTATTACCCATGCCTTCTGTCTTTGAACTTGGCCTTGCAATGTATTCTCTTCTCTGAAAATATAAGGGAGTGTGAGCACACACTTATCATAGTTCTGGAACTGCGTGCCTAACTCTATTTTCATCCTGAGCTCGTGTGACAGGAGACCACAATTTGGCCCATTTTGCAGCATTTAACTGTCTTGAATCAATAAAACTTGGCACTCATGGTGTTCTTTCGTTGCACCTTAACAAGGGATGATTCCGTTTATCAGGTTCTCTGCCTTCAAGAATAGATAACCAGTCTTGGCTGCCATCAGTCTTGACACCAGGCCACACAGCCATTCTCGATTCTTCCATGCTCCCAGCTAATGTTCTGCTGTTACACAGCTTATAGCCCCTCTCTTCATGATTTGAGGTTACTAAAATTGTGACACTGATGTCCAGCTTCTATATAATGGCAGCTACGCCTGCAGTCTATTGACTACGTATAGCCAGCGTCTATGATTACTGCATTTATGCAGTTGTTGAACGATTTGTATTTTCTACAGTGCTCTTCACACATGTAATCTTCGTTTCGCATATGAAAGTTTACTCAATACTTTACTTGGTCATCAGTTTCAATAAGGTCCATACTTTCTCTTCTTCAGCCAGTCTTGTCAGTACATCATGCTTATTTCTTGTGAGGTCACCAAATTCTCCTTCTCTCCTTTTCATATTCCTTCATGGATCTCCTCCAAGAGATTGTCATCTCTTCAGGAATGCATCTGATAGGGTTTTCTTAGTAGAGACCTTTTCTCGAAGATTCAACGTGGAATAGTCACAACTGCGGTTGCCAAGCATGGCACTATTTCTGGTTGCCAGCACACAAGTAGTAGAGGGGCTGCAGCTGGGTAGTAGAGAGCCTATCTTTCATCAGTGATGTCATCAATATAGTCATAGGCTGTGCAACAGGGGGTGTAAAGTTAATATGGCTTTAGCTGAATTTCAGGGGTTGTGTTGTATTAAGTTCTCACCTTAATGTCCCTGCACTAACATATTTTCATTGAAAACAAAAAAAATATATATATATATTACATGGACGCGGTAGCATCCATGTAGTTATGGTTAAGTTGGTGTTTCCATAGGAAGAGCATTTTTTGTGTGGCTTATAACTTTGCTCCCTCTGGACGAATCCTCACCAAACTTTGCAAAAAAAAGTATATGGCCCACTCTGAATTTTCTTTACAAAGTTTGGAGAGGTTTGGTCCAGGGGGGGCAAAGTTATAGGGGTGTCCCAAAACTTTTGTTTTTTCCCATAGACATAATGGGAAAAAACTTTGCGCACGCCTACAGCCCAAACCGCTGGACGAATTTACACCAAATTTGCGGCAGGAGCGGGGGCTTGGTCCCGAAAGCATGCTTTTGCAAATTTGGTGTAAATCCGTCCAGTATTTTTTTTTTTAAAAGACCAAAATGTAAAGCAAAAAAATTAGTGATATCTCTGTTCGCTTCGCGGACGGACTTCCCGGTTCGCTCCGCGGACAGTGCCCTGATTGGCCGAGTGGCTTGCGCGATGTCCGCGGACATGCGACGTGTTTCATGATTGGACGGCGTGGTGTCTGATGCGCGTCCGATTTTCTGTGGCGCCCACCATCTTGCATTCGCGGACGACCGCGGACAGCGCGGTGAAACTTGGATTAAAAATTGTATTTAGTGGAGTGTGTTGGTGTGTAAGTGTTTGGGGAGGGTGGGGGAGTATGAGATAGGTTCAATGTTCTGTTTTTTTATGTGCTAGACACTTTTGTTGTGTTCGATTTATCTGCGGACAACACGGCTGTTCTGAAATGTTTGTAAATAAACAGAATGGATTCAGTGAAAGTGTTCTAAGAAGACTCGTGGGGTCCTGGAATATTCGCAGGGGATGTCCTGAAGACGTTGTCTGTATTGTTCGTTGTCAAGCTGAAAGTGTTCTAAGAACACTTACAGTGTCCTGAAATGTTCGTACATAAAGAAAATGGGGGTGTTCTGAGGACGTTGTCCGTATTGTTCGCTGGCAAGTTGAATGTGTTCTAAGAACACTTGCGGTGTCCTGAAATGTTCGAAAATAAACAAACTGGGGGTGTTCTGAGGACGTACTCCATATTGTGTGCCTGCTTAACTGTATCCAATGTGGGAATGGCACAGAGAATGAAGTGGAAATGGTAGAGGGGCTGTCTAAGAGTTATGCGGTCTGCGGGCAGGGCGTGCTACATCTGGGGTTTTCCAGCAAATCCAGCATGGAAAGAAGACTGTAGGGATCAGCCAATCAGATGTTGAGGTTGTGGATTTGTGTTCAAAGAGACTGTGTGTAGTGAAGATGGCAGAAGTGGAGAAGGTCAGGGTGTTGGTGCTCGGAGATATGTTTGTGCATGGTTTACAACAGTATGCTCAATGCAGACATGTTGCAAATAATTTTGATGTTAAAGGACTGGAGGTGGTGTGGAGCACTGTGCCTGATTGCAATGTACAGGGAATTGTACACGTTTGTGAAGATATGGGCAGGATCAACAGTCCCCATGTGGTAGTTTTCGACTGTGGTGCTTTCCATTTGGGCTATGTCAGTGCCCCTACTTTGTTGGCAGATTTGGAACACTTGCTTCAAGCAGTAATGCACATCCTTCCAAATGCCAAAGTAATTTTTTATGGATTAGTACCTAGCGCAATATGGGACAATAGTTCAGTTTTTTGTCCTCAGCAAAACAATGCTAGGTGTGTAATCAACCGAGGCATTTGTGCCTTCATGCTTAGAGCTGGTATGTTCTTCTGTAATAATGAGAATATTGATTGAGAATGTGATTAGGGACATGTGCCCCTGCCCCCACCCCCAACTACAAAGCTTCGTAAAGATTTGTTAAAAAATAAAAAAGGTTATTAAGAAGACAAAAAAGTGTTTCCAACGTAGTGACTTACTATTCATTCATTTTCCCATAGACAAACAAGGTCAATTTTTGCCAATGTACGCAGTCCAAACCACTGGACGGATTTGGACCAGGTCCAAAATAACTTGGACAGGAAGCGTTCAAAAGCATGCTGTTTGTGATTTAGGGTTATTTTGTGCAGCAGTTAGATTTGACGGAGAAGGGGGTGCCCCTTCTCAAAAATAGATAGCTATATCTTGGGTAAATTACAAGAACTGGGTGTTTTTAGAAATGAAACAGCCACCATCTTGTTTTTCTTTCGATGTGCGAGATAGACGAGTTTATAGCCGAGGTTATGGGGAAATGAAACGTAGAAAAAAAGCCATTTGCAGCCTTCTGTATCCTCGGCTATAGCAAATTGTGTCACAGAAACTGTGTGTGTTGTGGGGGAAAGAGAGAGGGGACGGAAGATGAGGAGGCCATCTGGGTAGTGGGGGGAGCAGATGCAGCTAAGGGAAGGGGGAACTTGGTGAGGACCTGAAAACATTTTTTTGCCTTTTTCCACAAGGTTATAAAGGACTTAAGATAGCTGAGGGTATGTCTAGTTCCTTAACCACGGTTAGAGTTATTTTTTTTTTAAAGATATGTTTACTGCAATAGTGATGTCGGGGGTAAAACATCTCTGGTCACGGCCAGTGACACGATAGCTGTCTGGGTTTTCCATCCATGCAGTAACCTGGACAGACCAAGCTCAGATTCAAAGTGAGGAAGGAGCCAGTCCTCACAAAACATGTGGCCTGATAGATGACTAAAGTTACAAGACCACTTCGAGAAATGAGCTGGCTCTTTCCTTGCTTTGAAGCAATGCAGGTTCAGTTCTGGTTGGGCAACCGAATGGGCATACAAATTATATATTTCTTTAAAATGTGCTATTGTCAGTTCTCTGACGTTTTGCACTCAGAGACCATTTGTTTGCCTTTTGCTGAATTGCATTCTGATATTTGTAGTCTCCCAGTCAATAATACAAAAACTGATATGTTTACAGCTACAGTGGATTTCCCATCCATTCAGTAACTGGTACCAACTCTGCTTAGCTTCAAAACTAGGAAGGGGTCAGCCCCCTCCGGCCAAGTTGCATAATAATTGAGCCCCCCTTCCAAGACCCCTCAGAGCAAAATGGCCTGAGAGGGTTGGATCCTTTCTTGCTTTAAAGCTAAGCAGCTGTGGCTGTGGTTACTTCTTGGATGGGAGGCAGACCAAGGTCCCGAATGCCATGTGTTTTCTTAGTTTTAAATATATCATAACACACAGCATTCACATGATTTGTTTTAAAACCATGCCACTCTCAGTCCTTGAAAGTTTTGCACCCGTGTGGAAAACACACCGACACAGGCTTGTAAAGCTTGTAAAGATTCCCATAATCTTTATTACAAAACTGAACAGTATTCAACAAGGTACACAAATAGCTATTTGGCCGTCAGTACATCACAGAGACCACCAGCAGGGTTCAATGTGAGCAGTGAACAGAATTTCCTAGCTGGACATCGACGCATTTATACAATTTGTAAAATGATGTCCAGCCCTCTTACAGGTTAATCATACACTGGGCTAGGGTCACGCCAGGTTCACTTTCCTAATTTACATATCTTGTGCATGCGGTTTACTTTTGAATACATTTACTAACACACTCCATTATTCTTTAATTTAACATTTACACTCTTTACCTGCTGGTTTAATACAGACCAGACAAATGTTTCACCTATTATATTTGGATAGCATTACTGTTCTTGTATACTTGCAGTTTAACATTGCTAATTCAAGTAATCCCCTGCTCCCGAGGTCAACAAAGGACAAGGTCTACATGACCCTAACATGTAGCCTGAAGGCAGGTTGGACATTAACTCTCCTACAGAGGTTGGAGAGGTTAAGGAAAGAACAAGGGCACACGAGACGGCCATTTTAGATTACAGGGTGTACAAAAACCCCAAAATGGCGGTTCTAACCTAAAATGGAGGCTTGATTCAAGATGGCGGCTTACATAAATTTCTAAGGTCAAGACCTTGCTGTAGAGAGTTATTTGCGTACAATTTTAAGCAACTTGGCGTAGGCCAATATACATACATATCGTTATAATAGGAGGCATAATTTAATATCCGGTTTGACAAACCCTCCTTTTGGCCTATGCCAAGTGCTAACACTACTTCTGATCTGCTTACAAGTAACTCCATACGTCATTGTGCATACACCTCGAATCATTGTCGGACATAGCTATTGCCATTAGATCTGACACCATAGTTTCTTTCAACACATACTCTTTGAAAACCTCCTTTGGGGCGTATATTTTATGCCCTATTACACTTGTTGCTTGCGCGCAACATCCCCCTAATACTGAGCATATACCAGGGAGACACTGTATACAACAGCAAGGAAACAGAAAACTTCCCAAGATAATCAGCAGGGCCAAGAACAACTTCCATCCCCATGACCGTAGGAGGTCCCAAAACCATGTACCAAGTTCCCAGTTTCCCTCAGGAACATGTACTTCTGAACTAAGAACATGTAGATTTTGGATAGCCCTAAAGATTGTTGGAGAGGAGTCTGGTTCGTAAACGCAGCAAGCTGACCCCACTAATTTACATACTCCTCCTCGCTCTGCCAAGATGACATCTAATGCCATCCGGTTCTGAAGAGCCACTGATCTTTTCGCTCTCTGTTCTAACATCATATTATAGAGTATGTCAGTGGTCCGGTTGATGGTTCTCTCCAATACTCTCGCTAGTCCCCTGATATCTTCTGAATTCATAATTTGGCCAAAAAATGGTGCAAAGGATTTCATAATATCTCCCAGAGTTTGCGCTGAAGAAGCCCCTTTTCTATAGTACTGGCAATAAATACCCCAGGTAATAGAATCCCTAAATAGCAAGTTCCTTGCCAATCCCTGGGCAACCATGGAAATGCCACATTACCGCATACAAAATAGACAGGTTCACCTACATACAGAGGTCTGTTCTCACTAGTCAAATTTGCAACATTGGCGCAACTTCTAAAATCACCCATTGACCGTGTTTCATTCCTCTGTATGCAGAAGGAAACTGAATCGGGGCTATGGTTAACAGAATAAGATGGATGCGTGGCATCCATATTGCCTATAGGAGCCATTTTGAAAGAGATCAAAGACTGAAAAGGATGAGACAATCTATCAGAGGGCCTAACAGAAGCAACGTTTGGCTTACTCCTATTTGCAAAAAGCGAGCATCCCAGGGGCATCAAAACACATTTTTCAAAACTATTCAAATTTGTACCAACAAAGTTCCCTGAGATGCTGTCATTCCATCGACCAAAACATAGTGCTCTAAGAGAAGCGTAACAGGCAGTTGTCAAAGGTAAGGTATAAATATACCAACCCAGCCCCTTATCCCCATGTTGCGGTAGATAAGTACAGATCCAGCAATTGGTCTTATTAAAAATTGCATGAGTGGCATTCATTATTAACAAAAGGGTATTATTCTGATAGTTCCGTCTATGCAAAGAATCCCTAGGCGACAAAGTATGCAATTGCACAGAAGGAGTGGGAATAACAGATACATTTTCAATAGGTAAAAAGTCCTCTAACGGATATGCTTCCTCCAGATACCATAACCCAAACCCAACAGTTACTAAAAATCCAGTAATTATCACAAAAAGGCAACAATATACTTTGGGGGTCCCCTTACATGCTTGATCATTGTCTCTGCTAGTCAAATGCTTATCTAAAAGTTTGGTACGAGCGGTAGCGGGTGCAGGCATTGTCATCTTCAACCAAAAAACACCAATTGTTCGTTTGCTGGCGACTCCAGTTGCGCGTCTTCTTAATGTCTTTCCCACAACCCTTAGCCGACAGAATCTTCCCGCACAGTCAGGCCAAAAAGGCAAGCCCTCAAATGATTTTCTCAATCGCACAGTCAGACCATGCTGTACGTTTATTTCCTTGGGCACAAATTATATTTTGCAGTTTCTGGTGAGAACAAAGTGTCGTCACTTCCTCCTGGAAGTGGCGAACAGAAGGAAATGGGATCAAGAAAGGATTGATCCGGAAGTTCCACTGTTGGGGAGTGCAGAGACAAGATGGCCGTTTTGTCCGGCCTTGAAGATTCTGAAGTGGTCTCCGATTCTCCCTTGTTGGTTGTTGCTGTTTCAGGCACTCTAGTTACAGCAGTGGGAAGGGATTCTGTGTCTTCTGTATCGTATGGCATGGGCTGTGGGATCCGTTTGGTGTGCGTCACATGGATCCAGTGTTTATGACCCGCTACTTGCACGGCAGTCTCGGTGACTAGCAGGACTTGGTAGGGACCCCTCCACCGAGGTTCAAGGCAAGACGACCTCTCAAAAACCTTCGTGAGGATGCAGTCCCCCAGTCGTAGACTGTGACCAGGACCCTCGTAGTGCACAGGTAATGCCTCTCGCACCTGGTGATAAATTGAAAACAGATTTTTAGTCAACCGGTTACAGTAATCTGAAAGAAGCACATTTTCTATATCCCGTAATGAGCGACTTTTTGGCATACCCCAAACATTAGCAGGTCTCCCCATTACCACCTCAAAGGGAGAGAGCCCAGTCTTAGTTTGAGGGGTTGTTCTCATCGACAGTAACACGATCGGTAAGGCGTTCGGCCATTTTAGCTTGGTGCCAGCACACGTCTTAGCGAGTTTGTTCTTTATAATGCCGTTGAGCCTTTCCACTAATCTGGCCCTTTGGGCATGTCTAGCTGAATGGAACCTCTTGTCAATCTGTAATCCTTTGCAAATTTGTAGGATTACAGTGGCAATAAAGTGTGGCCCATTATCTGACCAGATGACTCTAGGCAGCCCAAACCTAGGAAAAAACTCTTGCAACAGAGTTTTTGCCGTGGTTATGGCCGTTGCATCTCTAATCGGGAAGGCTTCAACCCACTTACTAAAGGCACAAATAACAACCAATAAATATTTAAGATTGTTACACCGTTCCATTTCAATAAAATCAAAGTAAATAACCTCAAACGGGACAGAAGGTGGAGCGAAACTTCCTCTAGGAGTCGAGGTACCTTTTCCTACATTGTGCTGCAAGCAAACCATGCAGTTCTGGACAAAACGCTCTGCAGTTTTGAAAATCTTATCATTGGCCCATATACTGTGTAGCATTTTTGTCAATTTTCACGCACAAACATGTGTCGGACCATTAGCCACAATAACCATCATTGCAATGTAGGCATCAGCGAGTAACCATTTCCCTTCAATATTGTCTACCCAACACCCATCGTCCTCCAATCTCCCTGCACCCTCGATCCATCTCTTAGTTTCCTCTATGGTAGCATCTGCTTGAATATCTTTTACAGCATCGATACTTTCACCCAAGTGCAAACATTTACAATTTCTTTTACAGCGTACATTTCTGTACTGAAATCAGTGGCAGTCTGTTTAGCTATCAGATCGGCGAAAGCATTCCCTTTTCCTACATCATCTGTAACCTTTTAATGTGCTGAACATTTTATGATAGCTAACTGAACACGGAGTGCAAGTGCTGAAAGTAATCGCACTATTAAAGTGCTGTGCTGGATTTTCGTTCCGTGCGAGGTCAAGAAACCTCGTTCTTTCCAAAGTCTACCGAAATTGTGGGCCACCCCAGAGGCATACTGACTATCAGTATATATATTCACTGTAAGCCCTTCAGAAAGTTCACAAGCTCGAGTTAACGCTATAAGTTCTGCGGCCTGCGCAGAGTTATGCATAATTCTTTTAGTTTCCACAACCGTGCTTAAAGTAGTAACAGCATAAGTAGCCGTGGATGTACCGTCTGGAAGTTTAAAACAAGAGCCATCACAAAATAACTCTCCTTGTGGGCTATTCAAAGGCGTGTCTTTCAAATCGATTCTGCCTTTAGTCTCTTGTTCTGTCATATAAAGGCAATCGTATGACGTATCGTCACCATCAACAGTATCTTGCGAGACAGGTAAAAGTTCAGCTGGATTTAATACACAACACCTCTGAATTTGAATGTGGGGGGCAAACAAGATCAGTTCATATCTTGTCAATCGTGCAGAAGTGAGGTGTTGCGTTTGAGTTCTATTCAATAGAATATCTACAGAGTGAGGTACCATTAGGGTTAACGCATGACCTAGGACCATTCCCTCACTCTGTTTTACAGACGCAGCAGCAACAGCGCGCAAACATCTTGTCAAAGCGCATGCTACAGGATCAAGGGCGGAGGAATAGTAGCCGCATGGCCTATTCTTCCCTCCATGCTCCTGCGTTAATACAGCCAAAGCACATCCATCACGTTCATGCACAAACAATACAAAGGCCTTATCATAATTCGGAGTTCCTAAAGCCGGCGCTGAACACAGCGCGGATTTGAGCAAATCAAATGCTGTCTGGTGTTCCAAAGTCCATGGCAATGGCAAAGAAATGCCCTTCTTTGTCAAAGCCAGCATTGGGTTAATCGTTAACATTAGGGATCCACAATCTACAATAAGAAGCCATACCTATCAAGGCTCTAACTTCCTTTTGCGTAATTGGGACAGACATACCAGAAATGATCTTTATTCGTTCAGGTGTCAACCGTCTTCCCTCCTTTGACAGGAGATAGCCTAAATAGGCGACCTCCTGGCAACAATATTGGAATTTTTTAAGTGAAGCTTTGTGGCTATGTTTTGCTAGATGATAGAGCAGCAACACAGTGCCTTCTTTACAGGCGCTCTCAGAATCAGCAGCCAAGAGCAGGTCATCTACATACTGCAGTAATGTGCAAGTAGTAGGCAATTCGAGGGTATCAAGCTGCTCTTTCAATGCCCTACTATGAATACTTGGACTCTCAGTGTACCCTTGTGGATGTACCGTCTGGATGTATGAAAACGCTGTGAATGTAAACGAGCGTCCACCTAGGGTAAACGCAAACAAATACCTGCTATCCTTGTGTATGGAAATACTGAAAAACGTGTTTTTAAGATCAACAACGCTAAAATGAGTGGCAGAAGCCGGAATCATGGTTAGTATCGTCGTAACATCAGGTACAATAGGAAATTGAGGAGCCACAATTTTGTTAATAGCGCGTAAATCAATTATAAAATGAAAGGGAATCGCATTATCACCTTTTTTGTACACTGGCAAAATGGGGCTGTTACATATTCTACCCGTAATCTCCTCAATTACTCCACGATGTTCACAATCATTATACATGACTATACATTTCAAAGCCTGTTCGCCTTCAACTGAGATATTATATTGCAGGATGCGAGGCAATTTTACTCCATGTTTCAAAATAATTTTAACAGGTTCAATTTGAAGAATGCCCACATCATTATCATCAATTGCCCATAAGCATTCTGGGACATTACTAAATTCTGGCGGTAAAGGTCGAGTCAAAAACTGAGAGGCGAGTGATTGCTGAGGTGAAATTGTTAGCTGAATTCCATCCGGAGAACAATGTATTACTGCATGCAATGCCTTCAACAAATTTAGCCCCAGCAAGTTCTCCCCACAGTTTGTGGTAAGTAGAAATGGACACTGTTCCGTGAAGGGACCCAGTGTTATTGGTCCCGGCAAAGAGACCGGACAAACTACAGGTGTGCCTGAAAACCCTACGAAAAGATTGGATTGCCCTGACAGGGGAATATTTGGAACTCGTGAATGATCAATGGAACATTTCTGTGCTCCCGTATCTACTAAAAATAGATGCTTCCTATTTCCCACCGCCATCTCAATGTAGGGGCCTTTCTGATGAACGGGAATAGGCGTAGGTTCCAAATCCTGCTTCGGGCATTCCTAGCGGAACAGAATATTATCAAAAGGAAGCTCTTCAGAGAAGTATGTGGCAGATGGTGGTGAAAAACTGTTTCTATTATCCACATTTGAAACTTGCTTATCTTGTGAAGGAGGTTGCTGTGATTCTGGTGTAAACTGACCTCTGCCAGGGCCCCCTGCACCTGGGCGACCTCTGGATCGTCTACCCATGTTCCCAAATGACCTTTGCTGTAAGGTCGGACATTGTGCGCGCCATTGGCCTTCCTGCCAGCAATAGGCACACTGGTTAATGGTTACCGGAGCCAAGGGCGCACTTCCCTGTGGAATGTACTGACCTCTAAATTGATTACCCACTCTATGGTTTCTAACAATCTGCTGTAATAAAACTTTAGTTTTCAGGTCATCCTTTTTTTTCTCAAGTTTTTCCTTTTGAGTATTTACACGATTTTCATAGTACTGAGCCATATGCAGTACTTCTGATTGGGACTTCGCCTGCCAAGCGCTTTCAGAAGACATAGGGCCTCATTACGACCCAGGCGGTAAGTTACCGCCTGGGCCGTGACTTTACCACCATGGCGTAAACTACGTTTACGCCATGGTGGTTGGCGGACTTACCGCCCCATTCCGAGGTTGGCGGGGGCGGTAAGTCCCCAATCCCCATTTACCCTTCCCCATTCCCATTTTTGCCCCATAGGGCATAATGGGAGTGGGGAAGGCGTTAATTACGCCACCGTAAATTACGGTGGCGTAATTAACTCCATGGTCCCTTAGCGCCATGGATATTAACACCTGCTAAAAGCAGGTGTTAAAAGCGCCATGGCGCTAAGGGACCTCGTAATTGGCGGTAAGGGGTCGGCGCAGCTAACGCTGGCGTAAACCCCTTACCGCCAGGGTCGTAATGAGGCCCATAATCTGTAAATGGATGTCAAGGAGCAATCCACGTACAAATTTGTCGACAAACAACCTTTTCCCTGACTCTGTGCCTAAGTCTTGTCCACTGAAATCTGAGAATACCTGCTCGAACTGATTGAAGAAATCGGTAGCACCCTCAGACTTTCCTTGGACACAGGCCGTAAGCTTGTCCCAAAAGATTCTTTTTTCTGGAACCATAGTTTGCAATTTTACAATAATTCTATCAGGCAATGTTAATATCACTTGAGGTGGTCGTTCGCCAGCTGGTCTTTCTCTGTTTAGCCTAATCATGTTATCCCATGTATCTCCCAACCCAGGTATGTCATCTATAGTCCTAATCTGTTTCCACAAGTCAACTGGCAGGAGTACGGGAAATAATAGGTCAATATCACTTAAAGTGAATACCGGCGACTGTAAGACCGACTCTATTTCTTTATAGAATCTGATCAGATTCTTTCTTATATTGGGAATAGATTGCTTTATGGTGTTCACTTCCTGTCTTGAAAACGGGATGTGAACAAACTGTGAAACATAATGTGCAGGAATTTCTCCGGCTACTATTCCTCGTCCAGCATCGGCCGCAATCTCAACTTTCAGGACAAATGTCGGAGGGACCTCTCTCATAGGCAACTGAGAAGTAGGCAGCTCCGAACGCTGACTCAGCACAGAGCCAAATCAAGCGCAAAGGCAGTCGAAGAAGTATCAATCGAAACGCTCTCTTATAAACACTCAACAATTCTGTGGGACAACACATCTTTCTTCTTACACACTCATTCTGCAGGTGCTCTACCATCACCTGTATCACTTTCTTTTGCATTTCTAACGTATACTGACTATATGTGTCATATACTTCATATGGAGTTATCGACATATCCGAAATCCAACTTATCGCATCCTTTATACAAATTTGCACTTCCTCTCCTTTTAATTCACGGTGAGGAGAAAACCGTTTCTGTAAGTACATAATACCTAAACTACCACCATCTGCTTCCTCATTCTGTAACTCTACCAACTCCTTCCTATACTCAAAAATCCTCTCAACATGCTCATATACCTTCTTCGCAGTATCTCTGGACAACGGTAAGGCGTTCATATCCCGTAACCCTTGTGGGAAATCTACATCATTTAGTCTATCCCACATTATACTCAAATGAGTCCCTAATCCTTCGATAAAAACATTTTTCTTAGGAATATCTTTTAAATGTTCGAGTGTGGAAAAAACATCAGCTTGTTCACCCTTCTCCATACAATGTTTAGCCCAAGCAGTCAATTCACTCCTTTTGTCTGGGGACACAGTATTACGAGTCACAACCCTTGGTCTTGCTCCCTGGTCTACTACAAGCGATGCAGAATCACTTGTAAGAGGAAGAGTAGGCACATTCTGAACAACAACAGGTGAAGGCAAGGGGGCAGGCAAAGGGGTGACGGCTGGAAGAACAACAGGAAGAACAGCAGGGAGGACCGGAGGAACTATAGGAGGGGGAACTACAACAGGAAGGGGCAAAGTGCCAGGAGGAGGGACGTATGGAGGTGGCGCGGAGGCATCGGGCCTTCGTTCATGCAAAAGTTTATTAATCAATTCATCTGACCTATGAAAATCTTTTGAAGGGTAGATTTTCTGAATACCTAATTGAAATGCCCTGTCTGTGTTCCTAACTGTCTCCAATTGTTTATTTTGATCATATAACCGTGCCTTTTTGACACTTGTCATATGTCTACGCATGTGTTTCTCTCTACTCTTTTGTTGATGCAAAGCTTCTGTTTTCCAACTGTGCAACGCGTCAAATGCTGCAGGTCTAGCCTTTTACTTTACTAATACAGACTCTAAATATTCTATACGAGGGATTTCAAAACTACCATTGGTTGGCCACCGAAGATTAGAATTATGTCTGGTTTGTCTGTGCCAAATGTCATTAAATGCTATTCTACCAAAGCCTTTCTTACACTACATAGTACATGCCGGCGACCCCTCCTGTGGTGCGGGACGGCTATCTTCCAAAGATTGTCTGTCGCTGCGGAATAATGCCCTAAAGCAGGCAGACAATTTCCCAGGCATATAAAGTTCTGGTGTTACATGGTTAAATAATTGTGCTCGCGAGTACAATGCTCCGAATTCAAATTGTCAGGGTTAGATTAAGAATCGGGGCACGATTCACCTGACCAAAGGACTGGGAGGCCCGATTGGGTTACTAAGGACAATGCTAAGGACCCACGTGTCTGGTGATTTTCGGCAAATTTACCCACCACCTCAAATATATAGACCCTCGTCAAGACGTCGTCTCGGGCTACAGCTCACCATCCAGGGATCAGATCGTGCAGTTTCATCAAGGAATTCGCTTCTCGTCTAGAGTGGCCGTTTCTGATCCCGGTCCGATAGCCGAGCCAACCTTCAACGAGACAAAGTCAATCTTGAGGGTCCCTATTCGGGCGCCATCTGTGGAATCAGAAAAAATACAATATTATGGTTGTTACACCAAGCAAAGGAAAATACACCGACACGGGCTTGTAAAGATTCCCAGAATCTTTATTACAAAACTGAACAGTATTCAACAAGGTACACAAATAGCTATTTGGCCGTCAGTACATAACAGAGACCACCAGTAGGGTTCAATTTGAGCAGTGAACAGAATTTCCTAGCTGGACATCGACGCATTAATACAATTTGTAAAATGATGTCCAGCCCTCTTATAGGTTAATCATACACTGGGCTAGGGTCGCGCCAGGTTCACTTTCCTAATTTACATATCTCGTGCATGCGGTTTACTTTTGAATACATTTACTAACACACTCCATTATTCTTTAATTTAACATTTACACTCTATACATGCTGGTTTAATACAGACCAAACAAATGTTTCACCTATTATATTTGGATAGCATTACTGTTCTTGTATACTTGTAGTTTAACAATGCTAATTCAAGTAATCCCCTGCTCCCGAGGTCAACAAAGGAGAAGGTCTACATGACCCTAACATGTAGACTGAAGGTTGGAGAGGTTAAGGCAAGAACAAGGGCACACGAGACGGCCATTTTAGATTACAGGGTGACTTTGTACAAAAACCCCAAAATGGCGGTTCTAACCTAAAATGGAGACTTGATTCAAGATGGCGGCTTACATCAATTTCTAAGGTCAAGACCTTGCCGTAGAGAGTTATTCGCGTACAATTTTAAGCAACTTGGCGTAGGCCAATATACATACATATCGTTATAATAGGAGGCATAATTTAATATCCGGTTTGACACCAGAGAAGATTTATTTTGCGTTTGCTGAATTGCATTCTGATCAAGATAGGGAATAATGCCACAAGAAACGAGTAGATATCTTTTGATGAGATGTCCTGCGAAGAACCAGGAAAGGAAAGCTTTTTTAAACCCTCTGCTTCTAAACTCTTTTGTAAACAACGAAGAAATATGGTGGAACAGTCTTATTACAGGAGCTCAAACCAGATGGACAATAGCAACGGCTAAACTTTTGAGCATCGCTATGGACAAGATCAAACCATGTGTGACCCCTTTGCAACTTCAACCGGAAAACATAGTTGAATAGAAGACTTTTTCCTTTTCTTTCTTTTCCAGTCTTGAACTTTAGACGTTGTTGTACTTTACGATTTTGTCTTTTTTGTTGAATGCGTCCTTGTAAAAAATCTAATATGATTATATGCGAGTAATAACAAAAATTAAAAAAAATAATAATGCCACAATTGTACAGTTTTTATCTAACATATTTAAATAATGATTTATATATCTGAGTGGCACTATGGTACGTGTACTTTTCAAGTTATCTTTAAAAAGCAGAGTATTGTTGAAAGGCATATATGGGTGTGAGGAGGGGAAATGATGACAGGGCAAGTTAGTCATGAGTATTTGAGCAAAATGGTGCAAGAGAGTTTGCAATCCTGGACACTGGTGCATTTATGTTTGCCTGATTGGGGCTGCTTTTCAGGGCACCAAAGTGTGTGTTCCTTTTCAAATAATTTAATGTCACTGCACACTGTGTAAAAACATTGTGAGTTCTCAAAGCCTGAAATCTTTTATACCTATTTTAAAAATATATATATTTTTATTGCTACAGTGGGATTCCCATCCATGCATTAACTGTTACCGACCCTGCTTAGCCTCTAAGTGAGAAAGGGGCTAGCCCTCTCAGGCTATGCTGCCTAATAAACAAGCACATGTTACAAGTCCAATTGCCAATAAGAGCAACATGGAGTGAAAGAGCCAGATCCTGATTGCTGCATGGATGGGAAACAGACCACAGTCCCGAATGCCATGTGTTTTCTAAGTTTTATATATCTCATAACATCCGCATTATTTTGTTTTAAACCGTGCTACTCTCAGTCCTTGAAGGTTTTGCAAATAGAGACCCTTTTTTGCCTTTTGCTGAATTGCATTTTGGTATTGGTAGTGTCCCAGTCAAAATAGGGGGTATAATGTTAAATTTTATACTTTTTGCCTAACATAGATCTATAATGATTTATTTATTCGATTGACACTATGGTATGTGTACTTTTCAAGGTATCTTTATATAGCAGAGTATTGTTGAAAGGCAAACATGGGGGTGAGGAAGCGGAATGATGAAGGGGCAAGTAAGTCATGAGTAGTTTCCAACCATGTTTGCAATCTTGGAAACTGGTGCAGTTATTCTCCCCTGATTGTGGCTGCTTTTAAGGGCACACGTTAAGGACACATGTGCAACCCCTTCGATTTGTTTGAGGTTGACAAGCTTGCTCATGTATTTGGCTACCAGGATTTTACTCAGGTTGTCATGTTCCCATTGCAGATACTTACTCACAAGACCACAAGCACGTTTTGTATTTGGATTTAGTTTTCCAGGGAATGTTTCACGACAGATTGCTGTGTTTAAAAGTTGAGCATCTTTTATACTTTGCCAACATATTTATTAAAACATTTACACTCTCAGGTTATGTATTTAGTCTTCATTACTTTTTTTAAAAGTCCAATGCTATTTTGTCTTGTGCACTTTCGTCTAAGGAATTGGTCTATTGAACTACATTTGTATAGTTCACTTTAAGAGATATGTTCACTTACTGTGCATATATTCATGGGGGCCAGGTTTTTCCCCTATGGGGCAAAAGTACCCAGGCATATGTTATTCTTGCAGCTGGTCATTTTTTTCCTTTTTCCATGTGGCTTAAATGCGGTTAGTTGGTGTTGTGCGCTGCATCACGAGAGTCACCAAGAGACCAGCCATAAAACAAGGAGCTTGTAGCATGCTCCTTAACTAAAGTGTGTGATCCTCTGCAGTTAATTTAATCTGACTAAGCATTACCTAAAAACATTGTGAATTCTCAAAGCGTGCAATATTTTATCCATAACAATACCACTGTCAAAACAGGTCAAAATCAGTTTTGGATTGATGAACGTCTTTGAGTGATGGGTGCAAGTATTTTAAAATATACACTGAAGACCATGACTAGTGGTCTGGTAGTGTTCTAAAATTAACAGTGGGCACGGCCAAAGTGTACAATTGTGGCATTATTCCCACCATCTTGACTAGGAGACTACAAATACCAGAATGCTATTCACCGAAGGCAAAATCATTTTTCTCTGAGTTCTCATCTTAATGTCCATGCAACTAAAGTGTTCTTCTTGAATATATATATATATATATATATATATATATATATATATATATATATATATATACATATATATATATATTACAGCGCCTGCAGTAGCAGCCCTGTAGTTATGGTTAAGTTGCTCAACTCACAGAAAGAGCACTTTTTGGGCGGTTTATAACTTTGGTGCCATTCAATGAATTCTCACCAAACACCACTGAACGATTTTGCGAAGTTTGGTGTGGTTTCATCAAGGGCCTGCAAAGTTATAGGAGGGTTCCCAAAATGTTTGAAATCCTCATAGA
Source organism: Ambystoma mexicanum (assembly GCF_040938575.1). NCBI lineage: Eukaryota > Metazoa > Chordata > Amphibia > Caudata > Ambystomatidae > Ambystoma > Ambystoma mexicanum. Next base: position 1,135,864,841 of record NC_090922.1, read on the forward strand.
CTCAATGGAAAATAAAACGTGCTTGCACCTACAGCCAAAACCGTTGTACAGATTTTCACCAGACTTGCACCAGGGGAGGTGGCTTGGCCCCGGAAGCATGATTTTGCTAATTTGGTGTAAATCTGTCCAGTCATTTATTTAAAAAATTGGCAAAAAGTAGGTCAAACAAAATCAGTGATATCTGCGTCTGGTCCGCTGACTCATTTCCTGATTCAGAGTCCGGGGACACATCTGGGCCAACTAGGGGGTGGCTTGCTGTCCACAGACATCAAAAACGCATGGTGATAGGATGTTCATCAACGTGAGGTGCGTCATAACCTTTGAAATGGTCGCCATATTGGATCCGAGGAGAGCCATCATTGTCCACGGACAGTGCAGTGAGGAAAAAGTCTGGCAAATGCATTTGGGCTTATTTTGTGGCCAAGAGAGGGCCTGGAAAAGGTGGGGAGTGGAAAAAGGTTGATACACAGCTATTTTCATAGATGAAAAAACAGGGTGCATGTGCCTCTAAGACTGCAGTCATTTTTACTGTCTGCAACATCATTGGGAGTGGGGGTGGGGGACGGCTGGGCGAATCTTGTTATTTGAACGTGTATTGTACATAAATGTTATATGGTTTAATTCTACTGCGGTGGTTGTGGCCAGTGGCCATATTCTGGGAGGTTATGGTTGTGGCATGTGTATAGTAATTGTAGATACGGTATGGGGAGTTTACAGTGTTTGTATTATGGTGGAATGATATCATTGAAGAATATACAGTATTTATGATTGTCGAACAATTGAGGATAATGTTTATGGAATATGCATTTGTTTCTTTGTGAAGATACAAAATAGGTTAATACTTGGTATGGTTACTTAATTGGATAAGTGCTGTGTTTTTGGTGCAGTATTTTTAAAGAAAGGAAAACTGGCTTAGTGGCAATGGAATGGTAGTTTGTAGTTGGAGCCGTGTATGGTGTGTTATAGTAGTGCTCAGAAAAGAACAATACTTTATATGTGAGGAGAAGTGTTGTATATAGATGCTTTGTCAGTATAAACATATGTGTCAGCAGGGGGAGAATTGTGGCACTATAAGGAAGGTACTGAGAAAGGTTGGAAAGTATGGCATTTATATGGAAGGGCAAATGGAAAATGCTGTGCATTTAAAAATGTTTTTTTTTGGAGCATTTTGTTGAAAGTAAAAAAAAAGAAATTGTGCATTTATAGCAGCATGGTGTACAATGTATTGGTATAAGACAGGATAGTCTGCTTTCTTTGTCCTTGCCGTCCTCGCGTTCTGCTTCCAGGCATTATTTAGCTTCTGCCCTGGAGCGGACGTGGAGCTCACGCGCCTTGCGTGCGCTCCTGGGGCTCGCCAAAGGCACACAAAAGTTAAGCGCGTCTGGGCAGGTCCGGAAGTCACCTGGGCAAAGGGCCCTGTTTCTAGACCACTTTGATGTTGACTCTGTGGACGAAGGTAAGGAAGAGCCCTTATTTAGGTATACTCGGGCATATCTGTTAAATTTAGCCCCTAAAGACACCTTGCTTTATGGGATGTCTGCTCCTGGGTCTGTCCCTATCAGGGGAGAGACCTCTGTCTGTAGGAAGTTATATGATACTTCAAACCTGTTGACTTGCATGCTGATCAATGCTAGATCAGCAGTTGCACACAGCTATGACTTATTGACAGTTTTGAGCAATGCTGCAGGCACGAAGCGAGGCCTGGTAAACAGTGCCCTATGGTAGCCAGAGGAGAGAGAGGGGCAGCAGCCCAGGAAACAGGGCCCTGCTCCCCCTTTCCCTCACCACTGACAGGCGACACACAGTCACGGCCCAAAGGGATTGAAGGAAAGGCAAGGTGCCGAAACTGCACCCCGCCTTTCCTTCCAAATAGGTGCTAAGCACTCAGGAATTCAGGATGCAGGGAACACACCCACAACAATGGAAGGCACCCCCCGGGTGTCCAGACAGTCGGCGCAAGGCTGGCCTGGGGGCTGGCCCACAGCCCCCACACATACCCAACACGGTCTCAGGGCCTGCCCCTGGGTCCAATATAAGGAGCTCCAATACTGCAGCAGGATCACAATCAGTTTGGGACCCTGCACAGGGATCCAAACTCAAAGAGTACACTGCATACGCAGAGTCTCGTGCTTTTTGAACATTGCCCTGTTCATTTTCCAGCATCCTTGACTAGAGTTTTCCCTTACTCTGTTTCGGGTAGCTGGCTCCGAAAAATATCACTTTTTGTCCTCGTCTCGAGAGCAGGAAGCTCGGCCAGATCTACTCGTTGTGAACCAGCGCTCGTCTGTGGAAACCAGATACAGAGGAAACCCCGGGGGAATGAACAAATTACCAGCACAATGGGGAGAAGTGCCCGGATGGCGGCAGGTACATGAATATTTTTGCTAAACTGTAGCAAGCACGAGAACCACGCCGAGGTTGCTGTGGTAACCGACCACATCTCAGCACAACAGGGAGTAGTGCTTGGACGGCTGCAGGTACAGGGAGCATTTTTGCTAAACTGTAGCTAGCACAAGAGCCGCACCAAGGTTGCAGTGGTAACTGACCACATCGCAGAGTTTTCTTTGGGAGCAGGATGACAAAAAGCGCAAATGGGAGTCGCCACAGAAACTCGAACATAGCACAATCCGAGAATCATTTAGTTGGAAATAGGACGACGCAGAGAGTAATGGAAGAGCCAGTCTTTGTTTACCTAACCCTATGAGAGCCTCGTGGGGTCTCTAGGGTAAACCCAAACATATCACAAGCTGTGAGTCCTTCTTAGAAGCAGGTCGACACAGAGCGCACACGGAAGAGCCTAACATAGTTTATTAACTTGTTTAGAGCAACTGAAAGAGCCTTACACAGCTCACAACGGCGGTGAGTAACACAAAACAGATTTTAGCAAAGTAAGAATTTGTTTTGTAACATTTAAAAACAATTAGGCGTTTCGGTTGCATGCAATATGCTACAAATTGGAGGTACCATAGACCCGGGGCGCAGCAGGAAATCAAGTATGGCACCCAAGAATAAGCCACAGCAACCAAAACCTAAAGCCCAGAAACCAAAATCACAACTGCTCAGGACTGCAGAAGAGGCAGCAGAACTATACGGCTGGGAATGGGTCAGGGTGAATCTTTATGGAATACAAAGAGTAGTGGGAACGGAGTTCACAGATGGAGATGACAGCACACCACCACCAAAGAAGCCCAAGACAGCAACGACCAACTCAAAAGGTAATAAGAATAAACTGTCATTATTATGTGAGAATGTGAAAAAAATGGAGCAAATGATTTTGGAAATTAGGGATAAACAACAGGCACCCAAAAACCCAGCAAAAGAGATAGGGAATACAATACATTTGAACCCATAGTGATTTTAGAAACCAGACCACTAACAGAGCCAGAGACACCTGTAACAGCAGTGACAGGGGTAGAGTCAACAAGGCCTTTAAAAGCATGCGTTGTACCTGAGACAAACACTTTGGACGCAGTTAACACAAATACCAACACAACACCTGAAGTTACAAACACTGCAGGGCCAAGCAACACAAATACCAGCTTAACATCTGAAATTATGATGATTACCAGTGCACAACTAGACGCAAAACTAAAAGCACTAGAGACATAAATTGTCAATACGTACAAGAAGTCCCGTGCATGGAACATTGACCAATCTATAAAGGAAGCAATACGGGCTAAAGAATTTATAGAAATATTTTCTCTCATTGAGGCAGAACGCAAGGGGAGGGATGCTTTCAGAGTCCAAAACAAAATAGAATACAAAGCCATAACCAGAAACGCTTATGTCGAAAGGAATTGGGACAACTGGCACAAGGCATTTACAATTTTAGCCACCATTTATTTAGCAAAATACCCAGGGGGTGGGATAAAAATCATGGCCTATAAAGATAAAATCAGAGAAGTAAATAGTGGTTTCAAGGGGAATGGCTGGTTAGCTTATGACATAAGATTTCAGAGAAATATGGCTGAAAGAACAACCATTGAGTGGGATGAAGTCCAGAATGATTTATATGTGATGAATGGCAGACCTCCATCAGAGGAGGACATTGTGCAGGCAACCAACAAGATGGGCAAACCCACACAAGGTTTGAGTAAGGCTTCAGAGAATGACAAACACAAGAAAGGAGAACAGCCCTTTCGTAAAAATCAGCCATGGGGGGCTAAGGCAAATACCCTCAGTCAGAACAAATGACCAAACCACACAAAATGTAATACCACATGCCAAAACTACGGCAAAAACCAGTGTGCATGGGGGAAAGAATGCTGGTACAGACATAATTGCACCAACTGTGGCGGGGAACACCCAAACATTATCTGCACCAGGCTACCAGCCATAAATACAAAAACAGAAGAGCAATATGTCCATACAGATAGTCCATCTAGAGCCAGGCTGAACTCCCATTAATATTGAACATTTCAAAGACGCATTAATAGCTTACCCGGACAAAGACATCAGTTCAGCTATTGAATCCGGTTTCAAAGAGGGTTTCATTATTCCCTTCCAAGGAGAAGAATCACAAAAAATACCCAAAAACTTAGTCTTGGCAAGAGATAACCCAGTGATAACAAGGGAAAAATCAAGAAAGAACTAAAATTATGGAGTATAGGGGGTCCCTGGGACACAATGCCATTTCACAATTTATAGTATCACCTTAAGGGCTAGTACCAAAGAAAGAACCTAGGAAGATGAGGTTAATACACCACCTATAATATCCCAAAGGCCAGTCACTTAATGACGGCATCCCTCAAGCTGAATCAGCAGTAAACTACACCCGTTTCAAGAGACACTAAGAATTTTACAGGACTGCGGCAAGGATGCATTAATGGCAAAACTAGATGTAGGGCCTCATTAGGAGTTAGGCAGCCGCGGAATGAGCGGTGCCGGTAAGGGACCGGCACCGTTCATTCCGGGCCGCCCTATTACGAGGTCTGCAGCGTGTCCCGCTCTGGAAGGCCTGGTCAGACCGCATCCTTAGCGGGACCCTCTAGCAGACCAGGATTCTAACAACGGGCCCGTCCTTAACAGGCCCGTTGTTAGCATCCTCCCTATTCCCATTGAGCCCTATGGGGGCTCAAATGGGAATGGGGATGTACCGGGTCCGGGTACCATGAAAGGGATTTACCGGGCCCTTCAAGGTCGGAATGGCCCGGTAAGTCCCCTTTTGCGGGACCCGGACCTGGTACAGTGTATGGGGGTAGCCATGCCACTAAAAGTGGCATGGCAACCGCCATACTTGTAATTAGGCCCATAGAGTCTGCTTTTAGGTTATTACCAGTCCACCCAATCTCACAGCAATGATTGGGTTTCTCTCTTGAAAACAAATTCTACATGGACAGGTGCCTCCCTATGGGCTATGCAGTATCATGTGCACTCTTTGAACAAATCAGTTCTTTCTTCCAATGGGCATTTCAAAAACAAGTACCGGGGGCCAGAGTGGTATACTACCTAGACGATTTCATGGTCATAGGCCCAGCTGGCACAGAAGACTGCGGGAGCGCGCTAGCAGAATTGGAAAATATGGCCGCAAAATGGGCATCCCCCTAGCAGCCGAGAAAACGACGAACCCATCAACAAATATCGTTTTCCTAGGAATAGAAATCGACACCTCCTCCCGGCTATGCAGAATCCCTAAAAAGAAAGTGGAAGAGCTGTTAAAGAAAATTCAAGACCTAAGCAATAAAGACAAAGGTAAGGTCAGGGAGTCACAATCCCTGGCCGGTAGTATAAATTTTGCAACTAGGATAATACCACAGGGGAGGGTTTTCTCCAGGAGTCTGTAGTTTAAAACAAAATCATGCAAAAAGCGCCATTTAAAAATCACTTAGGGGTGAATGTGAAAAAGGACCTAAAAGTCTGAAGGAATTTCCTCACAGATTTCAACGGAACCGCACTTTGGTGCACGGCTTTGAATTTAGGGGCAAAAAGGGTCCTTTTTACAGATGCGGCAAGAAGTAAAGGTTTCGGGGCTTTATTACAAAATGAATGGGTGGCAGGTCAATGGCCTGAGGCATGGCATGCAGCAGGATGGGCCAAAAACATTACCCTGTCAGAAATGTTTCCCATCTGGTTAGCATTACGCATATGGGGCAGGCGCCTAGCAAACACTGAGCTCACTGCCTGGTCTGACAACATGGCAGTGGTGAGGATTATTAACAGGAGATCAACCAAATGTCATTGAGTTATTAACGATAAAAGACATAAATGCTTTCTTGAAGTGGGCTCACAACCAGGGTTTCAAGGCGGATTGGGCAAAAAGACACCTTGTGGCAGTTTCCTATTTTTCCAAACTTCAGGGTGTCTCAGATCCCACATGAAGCGCATTAATCACATACGCGCTAAAAGGCTGGGGCAAGATGGAAGGCCCCCAAATAGATACGCGACACCTGCTAGATTTCGAGAAATTAATCAAAATAACAAGCTTATTAGACAACATATGTACACACCCATACGAAACACTATTGTTCAAAGCAGCTTTCTCTCTCGCATACTTTGGGGTATTTCACGTGGGGGAACTCATAGCATCCAGCACCAAGGCCAACAATGGGCTAGGCATGATGGAAATTCGGGTTAAAATAGACAGCATCACCATCGATGTACAGCGATCAAAAACAGGTGCAAAAAGATTAATAAACATTTGCTGCATCGACGATGCATCAAACTGCCCAGTATGCATAACCAATCTATATGCAATGCCCCAAGGTAGGGGGAAGATTTTTAATACACAGAGACAATTCGGCACCAAGCCAATACCAATTCAAAGGAGTCCTGTTGAAAGCCATTCGTAAAGCAGGCTGGGATCCCAAAGAATTCGGCACCCATTCATTCAGAATTGGGACAGCAACCACCGAATGGCAGGGGGGCATGGGGTCACATCAGGTAAAAAATATAGGAAGATGGAAGTCAGACTGTTTCAAAAGATATATCAGGCCTGAACTAATATAGATTTTCTTTTCCCTTCCTTTTCCAAAAAACAGCTCAGGACATCCCGTTAAAATCAGCGTGGATAGTCGGGCATTTGTTTGTATTCAGGACCGGGGTGATGGGCCGAAGAAACAATGGAAGAGCCCTTTTTAAGGAACCCAATCGCATCCTGGTGGGGCTACAGAGGCCTCTACTGGGGCGAAATTCATGACAGACTAGCCGATCTAGTCTCCTACAGGGACCCCCCAGAATTTCTGATCATTCACTTAGGGGGCAACGACCTGGTGAACATGAGGAAGAAAAGGCTGTATGAGGAGATATGCACCTCCTTGGCCGGTATCGCCCACAATTGGAGGGACACAGAAATGTATTACTCCACCATCCTGCCCAGGAAAACATGGCTGTGGGCAAATGTTTACAAAACAATGGATACAGCCAGAAGGAAATTAAACAGGGGAATTGAAAAATTCTGCATTTCCAGGTGCCTATGTTTCATAAAACACACGGCCATAACCCTGGGGAACCCTGATCTCTTTCACAAAGACGGCACCTACCTATTGAGCCTGGGCAGGGAAAATTTTCACAAACAACCAACTCCCTAGCTAACAGTGGTTGCCACTAACCTAGCTTTTGGGGAAAGCCCAGGTGTGGCTGCATGGGCCAGAGGGGGTAACCCAGGACCCGGTGCCCAAAAGTACTATATAACATATGTGAGTATTACTATTGTATCAATTTTATGACCATATCTGTACAAATAAAAGTCCACGGCCCCTTTTATTTGCCAACACCAAAACAATGTTGTGTGATATTTGGGTGATGGTTTCTGACTGCATATGGGTCCTCTGGTTATGAGCAATGCTGGAGGCACAAAGCGAGGCCTGCTAAACAGTGTCCCATGGTAGCCAGAGGAGAGAGAAGGCAGCAGCCTGGGAAACAGGGCCCTGCTCGCCCTCTCTCTCACCACTGACAGGCAACACACAGTCGCGGCTCGAAGGGACTGAAGGAAAGGCAAGGTGCCGAATCCGTGCCCTGCCTTTCCTTCCAAATAGGTGCTAAGCACTCAGGAAGTCAGGATGCAGGGAACACACCCCACCCACCCACAACACCCACAACACCCACAACAATAGAAGGCACCCCCCGGGTGTCCAGACATTTGGTGCGAGCCCCCACAGCCCCCACACGTTTCCAACACGGACCCAGGGCCTGCCCCTGGGGCCAATATAAGGAGCTGCCATACTGCAGCAGGATCATAATCAGTGTGGGACCCTGCACAGGGACACAAACTCAACGAATATACAGCATGCGCAGAGTCTCATGCTTTTTCTTTTCCACAGTAACCCTCCCACCCTAAAAAAAGGGAGAAAACCAACAGAAGAAAAGACAGGACACCATATAGTGACCACACACAAGTCATGGGACTACAAGGCGGCACAGGCCAGAGGATGTAACCCCAGAACCCGGTGCCCAAAAGTACTATTTAACATGATATGTGATTATTACTATTGTATAGTTTTTATGACCATCTGTACAAATAAAAGTTTTATTTGCCAACACCAAAACAATGTTGTTGTGTGATATTTGGGTGATGGTTTCTGACTGCATATGGGTCCACTGGTTATGAAGGATACAATGCCAGATCATATGTGTATCACTGAGATGTGGTTCTCTGAAAAGTTCTCCAAAGACCTTTATCAACTAATGCCAACATCCTATACTGCAGTGCATGAAGACAGGGCCACTCCGAATAGAGGTGTGGGCATGGCGATAATCTACCGGATATCCTCCAATGTATGCCTATTCCAAAGACACACTGTGTTCCCTGCAAATTGTTGCTCATGAGAGTGCAGATCAATGTAAACATGACTTGTCACTTCTTATTGTTATATCGTCCTCCTTCTGAAAAGCGCTCTGATTTTGCTATCAACTTTGCTCAATTGATGGCTAACTTGAACCTGCTGCACCCAAATCTGGTGGTAATGGGGGATTTCAATCTTCATCCTAATGATCCTGTGGATCACTATGCGAAGAACTTAGTGACCTGTCTGTTGAATCTCTCTCTGGGTCTATGTCCCCATCTCTCTAGAGTGGATGGCTGACAAGCAAGCCCAGAGCTATTCACATTTCAGCAGAACAAAACCTTCTGAGATGTGGTACACTCCAGATCTGAGAGCCCAGAGACAAGTGTGCCGACAATTGGAGAGAAAATGTCAAAGGTCTTAAATCGTAGACACAGGTAATCTTTATAAGCAATCTGTGACTGACTATCACCAAATGATATGCGCCGCAAAAGCTAAATATTATGCAACTAGGATTACGGAGGCATCTTGACCTTCAGAGAATTGTTTCTGGTAGCTAAGGAGAAATCAGCATGTCCCACTGAGAATTCTGCTAAACAACTGGATGCTCAGTTGTAATGTGATGAAATCAGTACTTTTTCCGTGAAAAAACTTGCTGGCATCCGTTGGACCATTAAAGAACATAAAGCTGGTGAGTCGGCTGTACTGACCCAGGTTAGAATATCCGCTGAGTAAATTTGAACTGCAGCCCATAACGGATAATGTTGTCAGGCCTTGAGTCAGCCTTCCCGTTAGATGTAGTTCCCCTGCATATCTTGAAAGCTCTGCTTCATATAACTATTGTAACGCTCACCTGGTATCCACGGGGACGTCACTCAGCCTGTTCTGACCTCTTACAACCTCGAACCCTTCCCTGGAGTCTACTCGACTGGTGACTGGGCCTGAAACACAGGATTGGTAGAGGTTAACTCCCTATTGTCTCTGTGTGCTTGAACCCCTTCTTCCCCAGGGTCCAACCCTTCCTTTTGATCCACAGCTCACCTTGTTTTCTTGGAAAGTGTGCTCTCCGTCCTGCTTTCAGCGCAGGGGCACATTGATTGATGCAGGCTCGTTGCTGCCTAGTTACTTCACTGGCAAGAGTCCGACAGGTAAGTATAATGAGTCTTTTGAACAGTTCTCTAACTTCGTTCCTTTCCTTCCTTAGATGATTGCCGGCGTCCGGGGATGGCAACGTGCTGCTGAGATGAGTAGCGCTGAAGTTGAGGTGAGAGCGCGATGTGCGATGCAACCCTTTCGTATTTGTATTGAACTGGGTTTTTTTCCTGTGTCTTTTAGGTGCCGCGACGTTTTCAGCGTGGATGCCGGTTATGAAGAAGAAATGCAGTGAGTAAGCACGGTATGCAGCGCCTCTAGATGTTTCCACGCTAACCTTGAGTGTCTTTTCCCTCTTGCAAATGGATGAGAAGTTCCGGAGACAGAGTTCCCCGAGAGCGGCTGGGATTCAGCTAAGCGTTTGAAGCTTGTACAGTGTTTAAAAATAAGCGAAGATTTGCTGATTGCTTACTAATGCCTTTTTTCTGTTCTTTTCCCTTTTCCTTAGGAAGCGACGTGCCGGGATGGGAATGACACCGCCGAAGATGCCCACAGAATAGAAGGAGCGATGAATGATGGGCAGAAGCGCCGCAAGGTAAGGCTGTTCCTAACGGTGTACTTGTCCTTGCAGGAGATGAGCGCAGAAGAAAGATGCAGGCCTACTGGAGACCGATCCGAACACGGTGAGTGTCACGCTGCAGGTGCAGAAAACACAAAGCATGTTTCTCAGCCTGGGCGTGGATTAAATAGTCTCTGGGTATCCCAGATTTCTCTGGGCTGAACCACACCCAAAAGACTAGACTGCACATGAAGTTCAGGGAATATGTGGGGGCATCTATCTTGTCCCCATCAATGCACTACAAGTCCAATACCCAATGTTATCCTATGGGAGTGAGTGAGTCTGGTGCCACAAGCGCCAGGTCTGACTCCAAGTGGGTCTTTGGAGGGATGGAGAGGCCCTTGAGGGCCATGTAGGTGATCGTGGCCCAGCTCCAGCCTGACATCTTCCTCAACGTGTACAGCACCCCTGCCTTCAAACACGCCGTGGTTCTGCCCCTTCTGAGGAAAACTAATCTGGAACCTAGATTGCCAGCGAACCTATAGAGACCTATTTCCCTGCTTTTGGCAATGATGAAGCTGCTGGAGGCAGTGATTACCCCTCAGGTCTCCTTGTTTTTGGAGGAGAATGACTGCCTTCATCCGTTCCAGGCTGGATTTCATCCCAAGATGAGGACTGAGTCTGTGATGATTTCCTTGTTGGACAATCTTGCACTGCTTTAGGACCATGCAGAGACTGGAGCACTTATTCTCCTTGATCTCTCCTCGGAATTTGATACTGTGGACCACCAGATTTTATTGACTAGGCTGGAGCAAGCAGGTATATCTGGCTCTACTCTGGCATGGTTCTGGTCCTTTCTGACAGTCCATTCCTAAATGGTGTTCTTTCAGTCTTGTTATTCTGCTTGGGCAGAATTTCTCTGTGGAGTCCCGCAAGGGTCAGCTGTCTCCTCTCTTCTTTTTAACGTATATGTTTGGCTATTGGTGGATCTCATCACAGAATGTGGAGTGCTTTTCTACTCCTACGCAGATGTCACGCAGCTAGTATTCTGGTTGGACTCCTCCCAAGCTCTGCCTCTCGAGAAGCTGTGTGATTGCCTGGAGAAAGTGGGAAGCTGGATGGCTGCCAACTGCCCCAACTAAATGGCAGTAAAACAGAGGTCCTGGTGGTTGGCCCTCAGGAGAAGGACCACCTCTGGAACTCTCAATACTGGCCGGAGTCACTTGGCCCTTGTCCACCCCTGTGTTCTTCGGTGAAAAGCCTCAGAGTTAAACTTCTACCTAATGGGTCACGAGAGGCTCAGATGTCTGCCATCTGCAGTGCTGAGTTTGGAAAAATAAAGGCGTTAAGAAACATTCTCCCTTTGCTTCCTGCTGAAAGCTGGACAACTCTGGTGACATCCACCATAATTGGTTTGCTAAACTACTGCAACAGTATCTACCTAGGACAACCTAAATACAAGATCCAGTGACTGCAGGTCCTCCAGAAAACTGCAGCTCATCTGGCATATAGGGCACCTCAGCTGTCCACCTTTTTCGCCTTGCTACACCGTTTGCACTGGTTACCGGTCCCAGCTCGTATTGAGTTTAAAGTTGCGTGTATTGTCCACCAAACCATGCACAATGTGGGCCCCCACTTTTTGAAATATAAGCTTGAGAGATACTGCCCAATTAGAAACCTGTGGTCAGCCTCTCATCAGCTCCTCAGGATTCACAGATTTTGGCAGAAGTGGCTGGGTGGTTGTTCTTTTTCCGTACTTGCACCCACCCTGTGCAATGCCCTTCAGCTGGGCCTGAGAACTTTGTCCAACTACCTTCCTTTAAGGAGAGCCCTCAACACATATCTGTTTAATCTCTTTTTTCCTCTCTGCTAGAGCATCTGGCCTCCTTGAATCTTCATGAGCCTGCTCTCCCTCCCATTTAGCGCCTAGACAGCCACAGGCCTTAGTTTGCGCTTTACAACTGTTCTAATAATAATAATAATAATAATAATTAAGGGAATTACAGATGCAAAAGATTTCTAGAACATTGCTAAGTGGCAGTTGATGTGTGGAAGTTTAATATGTTGACAGGGTTAGATGTAGAGATTTTGGATGTGATTGTTGGAAGGATGTGTGATTGTTTGAAAGCCGGCAATGAGGGAGTGTTTCACAAATGAAAGTAAAAAGGGTAGTAGGACTGTCCTGTGTGATGGTGTGCAAAAGCCATTTGGGTCTTTTAACAATGCCTGGTATGGAAAGGGTACTGCAGAGACCGTGGACAGTCGTGACGGTCCATGGATCATGGTCCTTATTGTATTCTAGAGATACATTTTTGTGACAGAAAATAATTCTGTCCTTTTTTTCTCTAGTATACAAATGTCCATTACTTCCATTAGCAAAGTACAACCTGCTAATGGAAATGTTGGAGAATCTTATTGAGTCTAACTACTTTATTAAACAATGTAAAGCAGATGGAGTATACAAGATTATTAGTTCTATGTTCTAACAGTGAAAGATCACTCCAAAAGGAACCTTTTTTGGTGTTTTTTGATTGTGTATTTCTCTTTTTTTTGCAGGGCAAGCCAGGAAGTAAGATGGAGAGGGAAATGAGGGAACGAGGCACCAATTCCAAATACGGAGGGTCAACATTTTTGATGTAATCTTTGATGTCCTGGGTGTTAGTCTTAGCAGTGCACAGTGTGGGCATGAGTTATTGTTGCTTAGCTTACCATAACCAGTGAATTTCTGGGGGGTTTCGGTTTTACTTGTAACCATAACATCATTTTAACAAAGTTTTTTCACTGAATTACATGGCGGTGGTAAAGGCTTTTAAATGTGGTGCCATTTGACGAATCTGGACAAAAGTTTGAAAAACGATTTTAAATCTAGATATAAATGTTTTTGACATTTATAATATCTTCTTTGATGTCCTGGGTGTTAGTCTTAGCAGTGCACGGTGGTGGTGTGAGTTAATATTGTTTAGTTTACCATATCTGGTGAATTTCTGTGTTTTATTGGTTGTAACCATAATGTCCCATTAACAAAGGTTTTTCATTGAATTTCATAGGTTTTTATTAGTGCAATTTATCCACAATGTCCCTTTAACAAAGTTGTTTCATTGAATATATATAGGTTCTTCCTATCTCTCAGCACATGAAGAATACAAATATGAGTTGTTGCTGGGATTAAGGGGTCGATTCATGGAAACAATGTGCGTCGAAAATTCCCTCGCAGAGGTGCCAAAAAGTGCAAATCGCAGTAAAAGTGCAAAAATCGCAGTGCAAGTGCGAAAATCGCAGGCAAACCAGCGCACATCGATTGATGGAAGTCCGTGCGCGAGAAAAACATTGGATGTGCGCTAAAAATGTGCGCCGCGCACGCCGGCGCACAGGTCATCCAACAGTGTGCGCCACGGCCACTGCGAAATCGCACATAGCGCGCCGCACATCACAAAAGTAGGCGGAACACGGGGCGTAACACTCGGAATGGGGAACAATGCGTGAAAATATGGGCGTCACGGGGAAGTACAGGAGGCAAGTGCGCGGAACGCCCACACGCTCACCTACATCCCGTATTCATGGAATCAAATAGGGCAAACCAGCGCACGGTCAAAGACGCGCACAGGGCCAAAGAAGTACGCCACAAGAAAGCAGGCGGTAGCGCACCTGCGACTGAAAAAAATGTGCGCCAAAATGTGCGCTAAAAAAAAGCACCCATATACAGCCATGATAAATGGGCCATACAGTGGCCCTCTAGGACAAATGAGGTGCAAAGGGGTACTGACAAACACGGACACCCGCTGTGTGAAAAATAGCGTGTGCGTGTGTTCCTGGGTGCGTGGGAAGTTCCACACGCGATTGGCCTGGCTACGTGTACTTCGGGGGGCGCGGGAAGTTCCACACGCGATTAGCCTGGGTACGTGTACTATGGGGTGCGCAGGAAGTTCCACACGCGATTTGCCTGGGTACGTGTACTCCGGGGTGCACGGGAAGTTCCACACGCGATTGTCCTGGGTACGTTTACTTTGGGATGCGCGTGAAGTTCCACATGCAATTTTCCTGGGTACGTGTACTTTGGGAGCCCGGGAAGTTCCACACGCGATTGGCCTGGGTACGTGTATTCCGAGGTGCGCGGGAAGATTCACACGCAATTTCAGCAGGGTATGTGTATTTCGGTGGTGCCGGGGAATGCTACACGTGATTTGGCCATGTGGGTCCTCCCAGGTGTTCCCTCTACACCCTCCACGGCCCCTGCAGGCAGCCCACACCACAGGGGATTACCCTGCACCCCTGCTCATGTCCCACAGGCAACCTATCCGCCATGGCCACCAGCCAACCCACATGTCACCTTGCACTACTGATCACCAACACGTGTCTCCCAGCACCCCCACCCCCCAGCACTGCAGGGGCACCCTCCACCAGGCCCCCACTCATGTCTCCCTGCACCCCCACCCCCCAGGGGCAGCATCCACCAGGCCCCCACTCATGTCCAACTCATGTCTCCCTGCACCCCCACCCCCCAGCAGTGCAGGGGCACCCTCCACCAGGCCCCCACTCATGTCTCCCACCACCCCCACCCCCCAGCCACCAGGGGCAGCATTCACCAGGCCCCCACTCATGTCTCCCACCCCCCCACCCCCCAGCAGTGCAGGAGCAGCCTCCACCAGGCCCCCACTCATGTCTCCAACCAACCCCACCTCCCAGCCACCAGGGGCACCCTCCACCAGGCCCCCACTCATGTCTCCCTGCACCCACACCCCCCAGCAGTGCAGGGGCACCCTTCACCAGGCCCCCAATCATGTCTACCATCACCCCCACCCCCAGCCACCAGGGGAAGCCTCCACCAGGCCCCCACTCATGTCCAACTCATGTCTCCCTGCACCCCCACCCCCAGCAGTGCAGGAGCAGCCTCCACCAGGCCCCCACTCATGTCTCCCACCACCCCCACCCCCCAGCAGTGCAGGGGCAGCCTCCACCAGGCCCCCACTCATGTCTCCCTGCACCCCCACCCCCCAGCAATGCAGGGGCACCCTCCACCAGGCCCCCACTCATGTCTACCATCACCCCCACCCCCCAGCCACCAGGGGCAGCCTCCACCAGACCCCCACTCATATCCAACTCATGTCTCCCTGCACCCCCACCCCCCAGCCACCAGGGGCACCCTCCACCAGGCCCCCACTCATGTCTCCCACCACCCCCACCCCCCAGCAGTGCAGGGGCAGCCTCCACCAGGCCCCCACTCATGTCTCCCACCACCCCCACCCCCCAGCAGTGCAGGGGCAGCCTCCACCAGGCCCCCACTCATGTCTCCCACCACCCCCACCCCCCAGCCACCAGGGGCACCCTCCACTAGGCCCCCACTCATGTCCCCCACCACCCCCACCCCCCAGCCACCAGGGGCAGCCTCCACCAGGCCCCCACTCATGTCTCCCACCACCCCCACCCCCCAGCCACCATGGGCAGCCTCCACCAGGCCCCCACTCATGTCTCCCACCACCCCTACCCCCCAGCCACCAGGGGCAGCCTCCACCAGGCACCCACTCATGTCTCCCTGCACCCCCACCCCCCAGCAGTGCAGGGGCAGCCTACACCAGGCCCCCACTCATGTCCCCCTGCACCCCCACCCCCCAGCAGTGCAGGGGCAGCCTCCACCAGGCCCCCACTCATGTCTCCCACCACCCCCACCTCCCAGCCACCAGGGGCAGACTCCACCAGGCCCCCACACATGTCTCCCTGCACCCCCACCCCCCAGCAGTGCAGGGGCAGTCTCCACCAGTTCCCCACTCATGTCTCCCTGCACCCCCACCCCCCAGCAGAGCAGGGGCAGCCTCCACCAGGCCCCCACTCATGTCTGCCTGCACCCCCACCACCCAGCCACCAGGGGCACCCTCCACCAGGCCCACACCCATGTCTCCCACCACCCCCACCCTCCAGCCACCAGAGGCAGCCTCCACCAGGCCCCCACCCATGTCTATCACCACCCCCACCCCCCAGCAGTGCAGGGGCACCCTCCACCAGGCCCCCACTCATGTCCACCACCACCCCCAACCCCCAGCCACCAGGGGCAGCCTCCACCAGGTTCCCACACATGTCTACCACCACCCCCACCCCCCAGCCACCAGGGGCAGCCTCCACCAGCCCCCCACACATGTCTACCACCACCCCCACCCCCCAGCAGAGCAGGGGCAGCCTCCACCAGGCCCCCACTCATGTCTTCCTGCACCCCCACCCCCCAGCCACCAGGGGCACCCTCCACCAGGCCCCCACTCATGTCTCGCACCAGCCCCACCCCCCAGCCACCAGGGGCAGCCTCCACCAGGCCCCCACCCATGTCTACCACCACCCCCACCCCCAGCAGTGCAGGGGCACCCTCCACCAGGCCCCCACTCATGTCCACACCACCCCTGCCCCCCAGCCACCAGGGGCAGCCTCCACCAGGCCCCCACACATGTCTACCACCGCCCCCACCCCCCAGCCACCAAGGGCAGCCTCCACCAGGCCCCCACACATGTCCCCCTGCACCCCCACCCCCCAGCAGTGCAGGGGCAGCCTCCACCAGGCCCCCACTCATGTCTCCCTGCACCCCCACCCCCCAGCCACCAGGGGCACCCTCCACCAGGCCCCCACTCATGTCTCCCACCACCCCCACCCCCCAGCCACCAGGGGCAGCCTCCACCAGGCCCCCACCCATGTCTACCACCACCCCCACCCTCCAGCAGTGCAGGGGCACCCTCCACCAGGCCCCCACTCATGTCTCCCACCACCCCCACCCCCCAGCAGTGCAGGGGCAGCCTCCACCAGGCCCCCACTCATGTCTCCCACCACCCCCAGCCACCAGAGGCAGCCTCCACCAGGCCCCCACTCATGTCTCCCTGTACCCCCACCCCCCAGCAGTGCAGGGGCAGCCTCTACCAGGCCCCCACTCATGTCTCCCTGCACCCCCACCCCCCAGCAGAGCAGGGGCAGCCTCCACCAGGCCCCCGCTCATGTCTCCCACCACCCCCACCCCCCAGCCACCAGGGGCAGCCTCCACCAGGCCCCCACACATGTCTACCACCACCCCCACCCCCCAGCAGTGTAGGGGCACCCTCCACCAGGCCCCCACTCATGTCTCCCTGCACCCCCACCCCCCAGCAGAGCAGGGGCAGCCTCCACCAGGCCCCCGCTCATGTCTCCCACCACCCCCACCCCCCAGCCACCAGGGGCAGCCTCCACCAGGCCCCCACACATGTATACCACCACCCCCACCCCCCAGCAGTGTAGGGGCACCCTCCACCAGGCCCCCACTCATGTCTGCCACCACCCCCACCCCCCAACAGTGCAGGGGCAACCTCCACCAGGCCCCCACTCATGTCTCCCACCACCCCCAACCCCCAGCAGTGCAGGAGCAGCCTCCACCAGGCCCCCACTCATGTCTCCCACCACCCCCACCCCCCAGCCACCAGGGGCAGCCTCCACCAGGCCCCCACTCATGTCTCCGACCACCCCCACCCCCCAGCCACCAGTGGCACCCTCCACCAGCCCCCACTCATGTCTCCCAACACCCCCATGCCCCAGCCATCAGGGGCAGCCTCCACCAGGCCCTCACTCATGTCTCCCACCACCCCCACCCCCCAGCAGTGCAGGGGTACCCTCCACCAGGCCCCCACTCATGTCCACCACCACCCCCACCCCCCAGCCACCAGGGGCAGCCTCCACCAGGCCCCCACACATGTCCCCCACCACCCCCACCCCCCAGCAGTGCAGGGGCAACCTCCACCAGGCCCCCACTCATGTCTCCCACCACCCCCAACCCTCAGCAGTGCAGGGTCAGCCTCCACCAGGCCCCCACTCATGTCTTCCACCACCCCCAGCCACCAGGGGTAGCCTCCACCAGGCCCCCACTCATGTCTCCCACCACCCCCACCCCCCAGCCACCAGGGGCACCCTCCAACAGGCCCCCACTCATGTCTCCCACCACCCCCACCCCCCAGCCACCAGGGGCAGCCTCCACCAGGCCCCCGCTCATGTCTCCCACCACCCCCACCCCCCAGCCACCAGGGGCAGCCTCCACCAGGCCCCCACACATGTCTACCACCACCCCCACCCCCCCAGCAGTGTAGGGGCACCCTCCACCAGGCCCCCACTCATGCCTGCCACCACCCCCACCCCCCAACAGTGCAGGGGCAACCTCCACCAGGCCCCCACTCATGTCTCCCACCGCCCCCAACCCCCAGCAGTGCAGGAGCAGCCTCCACCAGGCCCCCACTCATGTCTCCCACCACCCCCACCCCCCAGCCACCAGGGGCAGCATCCACCAGGCCCCCACTCATGTCTCCCACCACCCCCACCCCCCCGCCACCAGTGGCACCCTCCACCAGCCCCCACCCATGTCTCCCACCACCCCCACCCCCCAGCCACCAGGGGCACCCTCCACCAGGCCCCCACTCATGTCTCCCAACACCCCCATGCCCCAGCCATCAGGGGCAGCCTCCACCAGGCCCTCACTCATGTCTCCCACCACCCCCACCCCCCAGCAGTGCAGGGGTACCCTCCACCAGGCCCCCACTCATGTCCACCACCACCCCCACCCCCCAGCCACCAGGGGCAGCCTCCACCAGGCCCCCACACATGTCCCCCACCACCCCCACCCCCCAGCAGTGCAGGGGCAACCTCCACCAGGCCCCCACTCATGTCTCCCACCACCCCCAACCCTCAGCAGTGCAGGGGCAGCCTCCACCAGGCCCCCACTCATGTCTCCCACCACCCCCAGCCACCAGGGGTAGCCTCCACCAGGCCCCCACTCATGTCTCCCACCACCCCCACCCACCAGCCACCAGGGGCACCCTCCAACAGGCCCCCACTCATGTCTCCCACCACCCCCACCCCCCAGCCACCAGGGGCACCCTCCACCAGGCCCCCACTCATGTCTCCCACCACCCCCACCCCCCAGCCACCAGGGGCAGCCTCCACCAGGCCCCCACTCATGTCTCCCACCACCCCAAAATGGTCCTATAGCACAGGGACATGTCTAAACAAATCATGTCCAGGAAACAAAGCCAGTCCACTGTACCATAGCCATGTCAGACATGTGACAATAGGACTGAGAAATCCTGAGTAAAAGTGTTGGTATGCAAACAATCTGCCTGAATAAACAGAGGTAAATAAGCAACTATGTTGTGGCAAGATGACACTCCAAGGGCAACTGGTGTGGTGTTGGGCTGGATGTCTAATGTTGGTAGAAGGGATGCTGCTATAACCAAATTCTGGTGCGCAGAATGTATAGGAAGAGGCATATGGGTGACCCAAACCACTCAGGCACATACACCCTCACCTGGCACCCAAACAGAAGCCCTCACACACACACCATGCACATGGATGACACACACATGCATGTGCACTCACCGGACAATGCATTGTAATCTGCCAGTTCTCCCACGCCTTGGATCTGTTCCTCCCTGATGTAGGTCCCAGCAACCTGCTCATGTGGAGTGAGTTCTATGTCGTCTGCTGGAGACCCACCTCCAGTCACTAGAGTTGCGGCATGACTTGAGGCCAGCTTATTCTTTGCCCTGCGCTTCAGGTCATTCCAGCGCTTGTAGCATTCAGTAGCTGTGCGCCTCACGATTCCAAGGGCACTTACGATGTCCGCAATGGTCTGCCGATATGCCTGATGTTGTGCTGGTGTGGTCTTGGATCCTGCAACAATCACCATTTCGCGGTCATGTGCGGACACATACTCAAGTGCATTCAGTTCGGCCTCATTGAAGCTGGGCTTCCTTGACGGGCCGGACTGTGTAGCCGTGTCTGGGGCATCAGCCTCTACTGGACGAGCACTCTTCCGCTTGGAAGGTGGTGGGGATCCTGAGTGTCCTACGCCGCTCTGGACACTAGGGGCAGGAGCCGCGGTGGACTCTGTACTAGGAGTGTGGGATTGCACGCTCAGCATGGGAGTTGGTGCAGGCATTAGCTCAAGTGTGATGGTGTCAGAGGGAATGTCAGCATGATGGACTTGGACCGACACTATCCTAGCTGGGTGTGTGAGAGGTGGGGTGGATGGAGCCGCAGCTGCCCCTGCAGCCTCCCCAGCCTGCCTACGTGGGGCAGCAGATGACCTAGCTGCCCCTGATCCACGTGGCCTGATGACACCAACGTTCACTGGCGCACGTGGCCTAGACCTGCTGACCTGGAAGTCAGCCATGGAGTCACCCTGTGCCAGGTCTGGTTCCACAGTGGGCTGATCCAACAAGGGCTGAGCATGGATGGTGTCAGCCATGTTAACCTCAACCAGGGGGGGGGCATGGGTGTCCCTGACTGCTCCTCCACACATGGGGGGCTAGGGGCACCCTGCAAGTCACGGCCATGTCCCCTACCAGATCCACCACGGCCACCACTTGGGGCTCGGCCACCTTTGCCACCCTTATGGCTTGTTCGCCTCCCAGCCATGGCACTGATGTTATTGTGCGTATGGGAGTCGATGTGAACTATTGTCCTGGGCAATTGGGGGTCAAAGGGGTTGGGTACCAGATGGTAATCGCACCCTAGTGCTCTAGCAAGGCTGTATGTCACCCCTGGGGAAAGATGACGGGTCACGCAACGAACAGGCACCCCAAAAAAGGGAAGTAAGGTGCACGCAACCCCTCCTAGACCACGTGCGTGGAAAAAAAAACCTGCACTACGCTGTGGCACCCAGAAACACGAGAATGAACGTATGCGTGTCACACGCAGCCTAGAATGACCTCTGAAGGGTACGCGACACACGGGCCAAGCACAGATGTGAAATACGTGCGCGACTCACCGTCTGCCAGGAACAAAAGCGTGAAAAATATGCACGTGTGCGCGTTGGCAACACCCCCGCCAAAAGAAGAATTGTACGCTGTCTGAGGAGACAGGACAACAGTAGAAGGGAACGCTGTTTGAGAAAACAGGCCAAGGAAAAAGAGGAAAAGAGTAAAAGCTGTCAGAGGTAACAGGGAGTACGAACTGGAAACGCTGTGACGTAAATCGCGTGTGAACCGACAAGAAGTACAGATTTCACCCACTCGCTCTCCACGAAAAGCACGTACAAGGAAATGGCGTTCTACACGTACCTTTTATACACACGTCACAGACGCGCATACGCGATGAGGCCATTTCCACCAATTACGCGCTTTGACACTCGGACGTGTATCTCTTTTTTTTTACACGCGCCATTCTCTACGGCCATGCGCGTGACGTCACAGCTGCGAATGGGGGGCCTTTGGCCCAATGAAATCGCATATGCGTGCAGACGCGCTTACGCGCTAAGGGCCTTTCCTCGAATTACACGCAGATGTGCAGGACTTTTCACGTGCCAAATCACTCCGTATCAAGCTGGCCACACGTAAGCACACAGAAGACCACGCTCCTGCCCAGAAAGCCGATTTACTGCCCCCCAGAGCCCCGAGCACGCTCCCACCTGCCATCTGCTGCTGCCTGACTACCTGCTGCCCACATGCCCTGCCATTTGCTGCCTGCACATCAGCCAGGGGTGCTGTTGCTGTGACCACCCCTGCTGAAACCAAAGACTCCCGACTGGGATTCCATTGCTCCACAGCCCAGCCCCAGGACCCAGTTGCCCACCCACTCCTGCCTCTGGGGTTGTCATGTCGGGCACTGCAACATCTGGCACCACTGACAACCCCCGGCCAGAGAGGCAGACGGACACCAGCTTCAGTGCCAGGGAAGTTGGTGTCCTGGTGGAGCAAGTCCTGGGGCAGTAATATGCCCTCTACGGAAGTGTGCGCGCCGACAAGGAAGGACGGACTTGGATCTGGACGGACATCGTGACTGCCATCAACGCGGAGGGGGTGGCAGTTCACGACTTCCAACATGTCAAGAAGCGCTGGGAGAACTTCAGGTCCAGGACCCTGAACAAGGCCCGGTGCCTCTTGAAGGCAGCTGATGCTAAGGGGCGCCGGGGCCACTTGTCGGAAGATCAGATGAGGGTCCTGGAACGCATATCCCCAGCGCTCCACGTCCAGGTCCTTGAGAGGCAGACCCGTCTGGAGTCGAGCTGTAAGTGTACATGCATCATGATTGTAAGCTGTGCGTGTGGTGATGTGCCAGTTGTGTGCCGGTTGCACATCTGTTTGTATGGGGGCCGAGTATGGATGGGGGTGTACAGGACCGTGAGGTTAACACATGCGAGCGCTGTCATGTGTGAGACATGGATGGTGCTTGTGTGTGTAGGCTTGCATGCCAAATGCAGTTGTGTGGGCACACATGTTTGGATGAATGTGTATGTAAGTAGGCATGTTCGTGATGTCACGCATGTATGTTGTTTTCAGCTGCATGTATCAGCACTGTGTACATGTGCATGTGTGGGTATTTGACAAGGGTGCAACAGTGATGCAACATGGATGCATGTGACAGCGGGATGTGGAAGCCTGATTGGCAGATGTGACATGGAAGCCCATCGGAACACTGCGACAGTTGGCTGAGGTGTACACATGCATGCAAGTGTGGTGGTGTGCGTGCAAGTGTAGTGCACTCCCTGTGTTGCATGTGATGTCTGGCTCACCTTTGCCTGCTCATGCTGTTGTATGTGTATGGATGGTGCTGGCAGTTGCGATGTGGCTGTGGTATGGCTCATGTGTGCATGTAGAAATGACATGTGTGTTGCCAATTGTGATGCCATGTCTGAGGTTTGCCAATGCCACTCATGTGCAACTGTCATGTGTGTATGTGTCCATTGTACAGTGCCCTGATGCCTGTGTTTTATTTCTCCCTGTCTGCAGCGTCAACTGATGGAGAGGGCGGAGAAGGTGCTGTGGAGCACAGCGGCGGGGATCACACCGCCAGCCGGAGACGCAAGGCCCGGCTCCCCTCACAGGTTGTGATCTCGTCGGGGAGTGAGGAGTCCGGTGCCGCGTCCCAGGCCGCAGCTGCCGGGGGGAGGTCCAAGAGGCGGAGGTCGGAGTTGGACTCCTCAGCAGCAGAAGGGGCAGCTGGGACCCCACAGGGCCCAACTGGGGAAGATGGCACGGAGTCATCCAGGTTGGTGGGGGGTTTGGTGGAGGAGGAGGCCGTGCAAGCAACAGAGACGGGGTCTGGAGGTGGGGATTCCACTGGTGCTAGTGGTGCAGTGCAGGACCAGAGACAGGAGGCAGCACAGGTCGCCGCGGAGGTACCTGTGTGCAATCCTGTCCCTGATCCTGTCACTGCATCATCTTGCACCAGCAGGGATGCCCACGTCCAGACCCGTTTTCAGGCAGGGGATGAGCTCACAACAACTGGCATTCCTCTGCCTGCGGACGTGGCTATCCGGGTCCGGGTTGAGCCTGTCCTGACTGGTGTGGCGTTGTGTCAACGGGCCATGCGAGGTGACCTGCAGTCTTTTCATGAGGAAACTGCACGTCATCTCGAATGGCTCATTGACCGCGTCGGCCTACTGGGACATGTCACCCAGGCCGGATTCCTCCGTTTGATGGGGCTTGCTCAGACCCCCTCCTCAACTGAACCCCCTACGCGCCAGTCGTCCTCTGTGCCATCATCCCACCCATCAGTCACCTGGGTGCCCTGTGGAGCTGCCTCTGACGGTGTGGCCAGGCTGGTGGAGGAGGCATCCCTGCCACAGTCGGGAGTCGGACGTCCAGCAGGGGTGGCCACATCAACGACTGCACCCCAGCCAGCAGAGGATGTGCAGGCAGCAGGAGGCAGTGCACAGGCAGATGCGCAGCAGCAGCAGCAACGTGGTGGGAGCCATGATGGCTCGGGGCCTTCGACATCGGAGGGGCCGGCATCGGCCGGATGGCAGGAGGACCCAGGACGGGAAGTGTCTTCTGTGTGGCAGCGGTTGGCCCACGCCATAGATGTGGAGCGGCAGCAGGCGGAAGAGGCACGGCTCACGATGGTCAGGGCGGAGAACTCCATGCAGAGGGCCCTGAGGCGGGCCGAGTGCCTCGAGGCAATCCGCAGGGAGTTTGGGGGGAACATGTGGACGGCCCTGCGGACCCTCAGGGCCATGGAGGAGGAGCACCTCCGGGACATTGAGCGGGAGTTCGATGAAGCCCTGGCCCGGAACATCCCGAAGTGAGCCGTCGGACTAGCCCGCTGCCCTTGTAAATAGTTCTGTAGTCAGTGTTAGGTTTCCTTTGGTTTAGCATTATTTTTGGACCTTTTGGACAATGGGCCAGATTTTTGTATATATTATTTTTTTTTTAGGTAGTGTTATTAGATAGGTTTCATTTCTTCTGTTGGGATCATGGACCCTGGATTGTTTATCTGTATATAGTTGACTTTTGGATTTTCATTTTTTTTTATGATTTCCCCATGGAGCAATGGTTTTCGATTTTAATTTTCCATTGGATTTACTTTTGTGGACTGTGACTTTGGACACCTTTTGTTTGAATTATGATTTGTGGTTTTGCATTATTTCACGTACCTGCTTGTTTTTTTTAAAAAAAATTCCATTATTGTTTTTTTATTTTTGGTTCAATTTATGTTGCGTTTAATACATATTTTTCTTCAAACTTCAATGTGTAGTATCATCTCATTGGTTTCATGCATATCATGATATGTGTTTTGACATTCACTGACACCCACTGGGTGTATGTGAGGGACATGTGTTCATTTCCAAACTTGCAATTGTGGTTATATCATGTTTTTGCCATTTCTAAGTGGGTAGATGCAATACTCAGGTGGGTGTTTGGCATTTGGAGGCTGACCATAAGGGCCAGCGATCTAGATTGTGTTGACATGTTGGCTGGGGGACATGAGTGTGGGCCTGGTGGAGGCTGCCCGTGCACTGCTTGGGGGTGGGGGTGGTGGGAGACATGTGTGGGGGCCTGGTGGAGGCTGCCCCTGCACTGCTGGGGGGTGGGGGTGATGGGAGACATGAGTGGGGGCCTGGTGGAGGCTGCCCCTGGTGGCTGGGGGTGGGGGTGCAGGGAGACATGAGTTGGACATGAGTGGGGGCCTGGTGGAGGCTGCCCCTGCACTGCTGGGGGGTGGGGGTGATAGCGGACATGAGTGGGGGCCTGGTGGAGGCTGCCCATGGTGGCTGGGGGGTGGGGGTGGAGGGAGACATGAGTGGGGGCCTGGTGGAGGCTGCCCCTGCACTGCTGGGGAGTGGGGTGGTGGGAGACATGAGTGGGGGCCTGGTGGAGGCTGCCCCTGCACTGCTGGGGGGTGGGGGTGGTGGGAGACATGAGTGGGGGCCTGGTGGAGGCTGCCCCTGCACTGCTGGGGGGTGGGGGTGGTGGGAGACATGAGTGGGGGCCTGGTGGAGGCTGCCCCTGCACTGCTGGGGGGTGGGGGTGATAGGGGACATGAGTGGGGGCCTGGTGGATACTGCCCCTGGTGGCTGGGGGCAGGGGTGCAGGGAGACATGAGTGGGGGCCTGGTGGAGGCTGCCCCTGGTGGCTGGGGGGTGGGGGTGCAGGGCGACATGAGTGGGGGCCTGGTGGAGGCTGCCCCTGCACTGCTATGGGGGGGATAGGGGACATGAGTGGGGGCCTGGTGGAGGCTGCCCCGGCACTGCTGGGGGGTGGGGGTGATGGGAGACATGAGTGGGGGCCTGGTGGAGGCTGCCCCTGGTGGCTGGGGGGTGGGGGTGATAGGGGACATGAGTGGGGGCCTGGTGGAGGCTGCCCCTGGTAGCTGGGGGGTGGGGGTGCAGACAGACATGAGTTGGACATGAGTGGGGGCCTGGTGGAGGCTGCCCCTGCACTGCTGGGGGGTGGGGGTGGTGGGAGACATAAGTGGGGGCCTGGTGGAGGCTGCCCCTGCACTGCTGGGGGTGGGGGTGATAGGGGACATGAGTGGGGGCCTGGTGGAGGCTGCCCCTGGTGGCTGGGGGATGGGGTGATGGGAGACATGAGTAGGGGCCTGGTGGAGGCTGCCCCTGGTGGCTGGGGGGTGAGGGTGCAGGGAGACATGAGTGGGGGCCTGGTGGAGGCTGCCCCTGGTGGCTGGGGGGTGAGGGTGCAGGGAGACATGAGTGGGGGGCCTGGTGGAGGCTGCCCCTGGTGGCTGGGGGGTGGGGGTGATAGGGGACATGAGTGGGGGCCTGGTGGAGGCTGCCCCTGCACTGCTGGGGGTTGGGGGTGATGGGAGACATGAGTGGGGGCCTGGTGGAGGCTGCCCCTGGTGGCTGGGGGTGGGGGTGCAGGGAGACATGAGTTGGACATGAGTGGGGGCCTGGTGGAGGCTGCCCCTGTCCTGCTGGGGGGTGGGGGTGGTGGGAGACATGAGTGGGGGCCTGGTGGAGGCTGCCCCTGCACTGCTGTGGGGTGGGGGTGATAGGGGACATGAGTGGGGGCCTGGTGGAGGCTGCCCCTGCACTGCTGGCGGGTGGGGGTGATAGGGGACATGAGTGGGGGCCTGGGGAGGCTGCCCCTGCACTGCTGGGGGGTGGCGGTGATAGGGGACATGAGTGGGGGCCTGGTGGAGGCTGCCCCTGGTGGCTGGGGGGTGGGGGTGCAGGGAGACGAGTTGGACATGAGTGGGGGCCTGGTGGAGGCTGCATGGGGGAGCAGGGGGACATGTGGGGTCCTGATGGAGGGTGCCCCTGCACTGCTGGGGGTGGTGGGAGACATAAGTGGGGGCCTGGTGGAGGCTGCCCCTGGTGGCTGGGGGGTGGGGGTGATAGGGGACATGAGTGGGGGCCTGGTGGAGGCTGCCCCTGCACTGCTGGGGGTGGGGGTGATGGGAGACATGAGTGGGGGCCTGGTGGAGGCTGCCCCTGGTGGCTGGGGGGTGGGGGTGGTGAGAGACATGAGTGGGGGCCTGGTGGAGGCTGCCCCTGCACTGCTGGGGGGTGGGGGTAATAGGGGACATGAGTGAGGGCCTGGTGGAGGCTGCCCCTGGTGGCTGGGGGGTGGGGGTGGTATGAGACATGTGTGGGGGCCTGGTGGAGGCTGCCCCTGCACTGCTGGGGGGTGGGGGTGATGGGAGACCTGGGTGGGGGCCTGGTAGAGGCTGCACCTGGTGGCTGGTGGTGCAGGGGGACATGCGTTGGTGGGCAGTAGAGCAAGGTGACATGTGGGTTGGCTGGGGGCATAGCCATGGTGGATGGGGTGCCTGCAGGACATGTGCAGGGTAGGCTCCTGTGGTGTGGGCCACCTGCAGGGGCCGTGGAGGATGTAGAGGCAACACCTGGGAGGACCCACATGTGCAATTCACGTGTGGTGCTCCCCGCGCACCCCTGTAATACACGTACCCTGCTGGTTTTGCATGTGATACTTCCCGCGCACCCCTGGAATACACGTACCCTGATGGAATCGCGTGTGATACTTCCTGCGCACCCCTGAAATACACGTACCCTGCTGCTTTTGCGTGTGATACTTCCCGTGCACCCCTGGAATACACGTACCCTGCTGTTTTTGCGTGTGATACTTCCCACGCACCCCTGGAATACACGTACCCTGCTGTTTTTGCGTGTGATACTTCCCACGCACCCCTGGAATACACGTACCCTGATGGAATCGCGTGTGATACTTCCCACGCACCCCTGAGATACATGTACCCTGCTGCTTTTGCATGTGATACTTCCCACGCACCCCTGAAATACACGTACCCTGCTGCTTTTGCGTGTGTTACTTCCCACGCACCCCTGATGCACACGTACACAGGACAATCGCGTGTGGAACTTCCCGCGAACCACTGAAATACACGTTCCCCACTTGGCGTTTGCTGTTTGCCAGTCCTGTGAACTGGTCCAGGGTTAGCGCAGTCCTTTGCGATGATTTGGGGATTTTGAAGGCTTTTCCTTGCGCGAGGGCGTTCTTGGGGGTGTAACTGGCGCTGCTGCAGGGTCGCTGCGCCACTCTGCGCCACGGCTGGTTTCGGAGGCTAAAATCCATGAATACGCTGTGCGATGAAAAGGATTTTTTCGCATGCGGCTGGCGCAGTGTATCGCACGGGGACACTGTGCGCCAGCCGCGTGCGCCATTTTTGTGCAAATTTCTATGAATTACCCTGTAAATGTGCTGTGTCTTGTTGTGTAAGGAAATTTGACCCCCAGCTGCTCTGGGAGTGCAATCCATCTTGCGTACTCTGGTATGAAGATTTCCTAATATATATGGATATATATATATATATATATATATATATATATATTCAGTGAAAAAAACTTTGTTAAAGGGACATTATGGTTCCAAGTAAAACCGAAAAACCCTTGAAATTCGCCATTTATGGTAAGCTAAGCAACCATAACTCGCGCCACCACCGTGCACTGCTAAGACTAACACCCAGGACATCAAAGATGACATCACAAATGTCATTGATGACATCACTGATGACATCACATGTCTGGCTCACTATTTTTTCTTTTGCTGACATATCTAGGCCACATGGTTTTCTTCAGTAACAGTCAGAAACTAAGAATTATATTTTATTTGTAGACATATCCTTATAGTAGGTTCTTACAGTAATTCCCTTAGAGTACAGTCACATCATATGAAACATATACATATGGGAAAACACAAGCTTGAAAGAAAGCAATCCTTTTTGTGCATAAAGATAATCACTAGACTTATGAGCACTTTCTGATAGTTCTGTTGTTTTTTTATGGCTGTACTTTCCCTGTATATGGTCATATTTGTATACATTGTACTCACACTACTTTCCTTAGGGTCCAATCACATCAAGTGATACATATACATAGGGTAAATAGCAGCTTTGAAACAGAGCAATCATTTATTTGCATGAAACTAATCAGTTAAGTTATGAATTGTCTCTGCTACTACTTGTGCTTTTTTGCCAACTTCACTTTCCCTGTATATACCCATATTGGTATGTGTTCTTGTGTCTTTGTGTTTTGTCTATAGTAATGCAATTATGTAATACATGGGTTTTATTAGCTACTTATTACATATTTCACAGTACACAAAAATCTATTAAGAAAACAATTATCATTTCATTATTCAACATATTAACATTACGAATATCATAGCTTCATCTTGTACGCTGCACACAATGTTATGTTTCTGTATGAGTAGCTTAGTATACTAGATAGAACCCCATAATAGGAAGCTATTTATATCAATGTATCGTTCAATGCACTTATTAGGGTATATTTCTTGCAATGATTCTTGACACTTTTTTCGCAACATAATAAGAATCCCTTCTACACATATTTCATGAGAAGTACATACACATGTGATGTCATCAGTGATGTCATCAATGACATTTGTGATGTCATCTTTGATGTCCTGGGTGTTAGTCTTAGCAGTGCACGGTGGTGGCGCGAGTTATGGTTGCTTAGCTTACCATAACTGGCGAATTTCAAGGGTTTTTCGGTTTTACTTGGAACCATAACGTCCCTTTAACAAAGTTTTTTCACTGAATTTCATAGGTTTTTTAGTAGCGCAACTTGACCATAACGTCCCTTTAACAAAGTTTTTTCACTGAATTTCATAGTTTTTTAGTAGCACAACTTAACAATAATGACTTTGACTTTATATACATGTCATATGGAACTGACTAGATCTCTTCTTATGAACTTGATGTCCGCGAACTTATTTAATGTTCGCAGACATGTTCGGAGAACAGTACCACTACCTAAAAACTGTGGGGGGGGGGTGGTGGGGTATGTTTGATTGTTATATCATAATATAGGAACATTTAACAAATTCAAAAAGCAGCACACAAACACATACTAAATAGTAATACATACGAAATGTAACCCATATATGTAACACACTAACCATTCATTTAAATACAATATCTTCTGAAATGGAATATACCACAAGAAAATAAATTGGCTTCCAACATAATTACCTCACAGACACAACAGAACTGAGAACAAGACCAGACCCCCTGAATACATAGGACTTATCTTACCAGAAATAGTAAGTGTACTTCATTTTACTCATATATTTATAAACTTTCTGTATTAGATTAAAAAATATATTATCTTTTTTTTTTTCTCACAGAAATGTCTAGTACTCTGGAATGGCTAGAGGACAATTTCCCACATGAAGAAATGTCACAAGATAGTAAAACTAATGGTAAACACTTTATAATATAAACCATTTATTTATTATTTTTTTTATATACATTTAACATATATATTATTTTTTTGTACAGAGCATACCAAAATAGAAAAAACTTCATAAAACCCTGTTATGGATAACAGTCTTCACAATATAGAAGAAAAAATGGATGTATTGTTGGCTAATTTTAATAATTTAAAAACACCCCCATTTTGTTTATTTGCGAACATTTCAGGACACAGCGGTTGTTCTTAGAACACATTCAACTTGACAGAGAACAATACGGACAGCGTCCTCAGGACACCCCCTACGAACACTCCCCGGACACCGCAAGTGTTCTTAGAAGCGTCTTCAGAACACCACCATCTTGTTTATTTGCGAACATTTCAGGACATCGCAAGTGTTCTTAGGACACATTCAACTTGACAGTGAACAATACGGACAGCGTCCTCAGGACACCCCCTACAAACATTCCAGGACACCGGGAGTGTTCTTAGAAGCTTCTTCAGAACACCACCATCTTGTTTATTTGCGAACATTTCAGGACACCGCGAGTGTTCTTAGGACACATTCAACTTGACAGAGAACAATAAGGACAGCGTCCTGAGGACACCCCCTACGAACACTCCCCGGACACCACGAGTGTTCTTAGAAGCTTCTTCAGAACACCACCATCTTGTTTATTTGCGAACATTTCAGGACACCGCAAGTGTTCTTAGGACACATTCAACTTGACAGAGAACCATACATTTGTTTTTCACCCAAAGTTATAAGCAAATATGAATGTGATATGCTGCGGTGGTTGTTGCCAGGGCATAGAGTCTTGGGTGCATGGCCAAATGGCCTTGCACCCAAGACTCTATGCCCTGGCAACAACCACTGCAGCATATCACTCCATAGAGTCAAACATTTCAACTATTAACTATGGGAAACTTTTAATGTCCGCAAACAATGTGAGTGTTCTTAGAACACTTTGAACTTGCCAGCGAACAATACGGACACCGTTTCCAGGACACCCCCTACGAACATTTCAGGACACCGCGATTGTTCTTAGGACACATTCAACTTGACAGAGAACAATACGGACAGCGTCCTCAGGACACCCCCTACGAACATTCCAGGACACCGAGAGTGTTCTTAGAAGTTTCTTCAGAACACCACCATCTTGTTTATTTGCAAACATTTCAGGACACCGCGAGTGTTCTTAGGACACATTCAACTTGACAGAGAACAATACGGACAGCGTCCTCAGGACACCCCCTACGAACACTCCCCGGACACCGCGAGTGTTCTTAGAAGCGTCTTCAGACCACCACCATCTTGTTTATTTGCGAACATTTCAGGACACCGCGAGTGTTCTTAGGACACATTCAACTTGACAGAGAACAATACGGACAGCGTCCTCAGGACACCCCCTACGAACACTCCCCGGACACCGCGAGTGTTCTTAGAAGCGTCTTCAGAACACCCCCATTTTGTTTATTTGCGAACATTTCAGGACACCACGGGTGTTCTTAGAACACATTCAACTTGACAGAGAACAATACGGACAGCGTCCTCAGGACACCCCCTACGAACATTCCGGGACACCGGGAGTGTTCTTGGAAGCGTCTTCAGAACACCACCATCTTGTTTATTTGCGAACATTTCAGGACACCGCGAGTGTTCTTAGGACACATTCAACTTGACAGAGAACAATACGGACAGCGTCCTCAGGACACCCCCTACGAACACTCCCCGGACACCGCAAGTGTTCTTAGAAGCGTCTTCAGAACACCCCCATTTTGTTTAATCGCAAACATTTCAGGACACCGCAAGTGTTCTTAGGACATGGACAGAGAACAATACGGACAGCGTCCTCAGGACACACCCTACGAACACTCCCAGGACACCGCGAGTGTTCTTAGAAGCGTCTTCAGAACACCCCCATTTTGTTTATTTGCGAACATTTCAGGACACCACAGG
Source organism: Ambystoma mexicanum (assembly GCF_040938575.1). Taxonomy (NCBI): domain Eukaryota; kingdom Metazoa; phylum Chordata; class Amphibia; order Caudata; family Ambystomatidae; genus Ambystoma; species Ambystoma mexicanum. The sequence goes on from NC_090922.1 coordinate 1,135,897,093, forward strand.
TGTTCTTATAACACATTCAACTTGACAGAGAACAATACGGACAGCGTCCTCAGGACACCCCCTACGAACATTCCAGGACACCGGGAGTGTTCTTAGAAGCGTCTTCAGAACACCACAATCTTGTTTATTTGCGAACATTTCAGGACACCGCGAGTGTTCTTAGGACACATTCAACTAGACAGAGAACAATACGGACAGCGTCCTCAGGACACTCTCTACGAACACTCTCCGGACACCGAAATTGTTCTTAGAAGCGTCTTCAGAACACCCCCATTTTGTTTATTTGCGAACATTTCAGGACACCGCGAGTGTTCTTAGGACACATTCAACTTGACAGAGAACAATACGGACAGTGTCCTCAGGACACCCCCTACGAACACTCCCCGGACACCGCGAGTGTTCTTAGAAGCGTCTTCAGAACACCCCCATTTTGTTTATTTGTGAACATTTCAGGACACCGCGGGTGTTCTTAGAACACATTCAACTTGACAGTGAACAATACGGACAGCGTCCTCAGGACACCCCCTACGAACACTCCCCGGACACCGCGAGTGTTCTTAGAACAGTTTCACTTTGCTTGCGAACAAAACGGACACATATTGAGTCCTTAGAACACCCCCTAGTCAGTTTATTTAGAACATTTCAGAACACCCGTGATGTCCGCAAACAAATCGAACACAAAAAGAACATCTAACACATAAAAAACTCAACTTTCATCCTATCTCATACACTCCCACCCTCCCCAAACACTCCTACACACCAACACACTCTACAAAATACACATTTTGAACAAAGTTTCACTGCGCTGTCCGCGGACGTCCGCGAATCCAAGATGGCGGGCGCTACCGAAAAATCTGACGCGCTTCACGCTCCACACCGTCCAATCAGCGAACACGTTGCATGTCCGCGAACATCACGCAAGACGATTGGCCAATCAGGACACTGTCCGCGGAGCGAACAGGGAAGTGTGTCTGCGAACCGAACACAGATATCAGTAATTTTTTTTACCTACCTTTTGGTCATTTAAAAAAAAAACTACTGGACGGATTTTCACCAAATTTGCAAAAGCACGCTTTCGGGACCAAGCCGCTGCTCCTGGTCCAAATTTGGTGGAAATCCGTCCAGCGGTTTGGGGTGTAGGCGCGAGCAAAATTTTTTTCCCATTCAGTCTATGGGGAAAAAAAAGTTTTGGGACCCCCCTTATAACTTTGCCCCCCCTGGACGATCCGTCCAGGGAGAGCGAAGTTATAAGCCACCCAAAAACAGCAACTTAACCATAACTACATGGCCACTACCGTCCATGTAGTTATGGTTAAGTTGGTGTTTCCATAGGAAGAACATTTTTTGGGTGGCTTATAACTTCGCTCCCTCTGGACGAATCCTCACCAAACTTTGCAAAAAAGTATATGGCCCACTCTGAATTTTTTAGCAAAGTTTGGTGAGGATTCGTCCAGGGGGGGAAAAGTTATAGGGGGGGGGTCCCAAAAGTTGTGTTTTTTCCTATAGACATAATGGGAAAAAACTTTGCGCACGGCCACAGGCCAAATCGCTGGACGGATTTACACCATATTTGCGGCAGGAGCGGGGGCTTGGTCCCAAAAGCGTGCTTTTGCAAATTTGGTGTAAATCCGTCCAGTAGTTTTTTATAAAATGACCAAAACGTAAGGCAAAAAAATGAGTGATATCTGTGTTCGCTTTGCAGACGGACTTCCCTGTTCGCTCGGCGGACAGCACCCCGATTGGCCCATGGCCTTGCGTCATGTCCACGGACATGCAACGTGTTCGCTGATTGGACGGTGAGGGGCGTGGAGCGCGTCAGATTTTCTGTGGCGCCCGCCATCTTGCATTCGTGGACGACCGCGGACAGCACGGTGAAACGTGGATAAAAAATTGTATTTAGTGCCGTGTGTTGGTGTGTAAGAGTGTTTGGGGTGGGTGGGGGAGTATGAGATAGTTTCAATGTTTTGCTTTTTTATGTGCTAGATGTTTTTGTTGTGTTCGATTTGTCCGCGGAGAACACGGCTGTTCTGACATTTTGTAAATAAACTAAATGGTGGGGTGTTTAGAGGACGGAGTATGTGTCATTTTTGTTCGCAAGGAAGGTAAAAATGAGCTATCAACACTCGCGGTGTACTTAATTGTTTGTAAATACACAAACTGGGGGTGTCCTCAGGACGCTGTCCGTATTCTAATCTGTCTAGTTGAATGTGTTCTAAGAAAACGCGCGGTGTCCCGAAATGGTTGCAATTACACAAAATGGGGGTGTTCTGAGAACGTTGTTTGTATTGTTCGTTGTCAGGGTGAAAGTGTTTTAAGACCACTCCTTTTGTCCGCTAATAGTACAATTTCCTATGGGCGTCAACCGACTTTTTGTCCACTAAAGAAACGATAAATCCGGCTGGTGTGCACCGACATTATGTGATAATCCTATGACTGGCGCTATTGACCTGGCTGACTTGCTTTTGCAACACTAAATCATATCTCCCGCCCCTAAGCCTGATATTATCAAAGCATTCATATTCCCCGCCTCTCTCCGTGACGTTACAGGGTGCATAATCAAACACGCCCAGTTCTCTGCAGTCCTAAGTGACTTTACACAGAACCCGGAAGACAACACATATTATGTCACAACACAGCGCGCCACAATTCGGAATATGAAACAGTGATTTAAAAGCAAACAGCAAGATTGTAAATGTTGTAAAGTACATTTATTTGACATCAAATGTTTAGAGAATATTCAGCAATTTGCATTTGTCTTTGTTGTCGATCTGCAAAAGTTCATGTTGAGGCACGCGATGTTCCTTTGCGGTACAGAGGGTGTTCGATCAGCTTACAACTCAGTGTGCCACAATTCGGAATATGAAACTGTGGTTTAAAAGTAAACAGCAGGTTTGTACATTTGGTAAAGTACATTTATTTCACATGAAATGTTTAGTGAATATTCAGCGATTTGCTATTGTCTCTGCTGTCGATCAGCAAAAGTTTATTTGGAGCCATGCGTTGTTCTTTTGCAGTAGATAGGCTGTTGGTTTATGATAAAAGCAGTAAATGGTCGCTCTGATAATCGGAAGGTTGCTCCAACAACGAGCCATTAGACCACCCTATTGGTTGGTATGTTGTTTGTAGCTGCTAGTACTGTGTAATGGCATATTGGTCCTTGGCGATTGTCCCATAAAATGGTGAGGGTCATGAAGTTGCATATTTGGACCTGCACCTGGCATTTGAAGACCCCATCCGCTGGAGTCTGTAAATCGTGACATAGGCAAAATGGAGCCACATACCTGTTTTAAAAAACATAAATTAGTCTCACCAGCCGATCTTCATTAAAAATCATCATTTTATTTATTAGGGCGTGAAACTATTTGCTATTGAAGATAGTGGAACAGAGTATGTTAATAATAAAATAATAATATTTTCCCATTCATATAGCGCTAAGAACCGTAAGGTATCTAAGCGGTGCTTATTATTAACCACGGTGTGTGGTGCTCATTTATCGACCACGGAATGATGAAAGGCTGAGTTTGGCCTTGCCGGGATTCAAACTTGCGTTAGCAAGCTGTGCACGGATGTCAAAGCGAGCGCTGTACTCGCTGTGCCACTTGACAGGCTACAGTGAAGTGGCACAGCGAGTAGAGCACTTGACCGCCTATAGACCGGTTACATTATTTCTATTAACCCACCCTGTGTCGTCTGCCTTTTTCAGAGCCCTCTAAACGACAGGGGATCAATTTGGCGGTGATAGTGCGCGGTAGAAAACATTATGCCACTTTCAACGAACAAATTCAACTTGAGCGGTCTTTAATGCTACGCTATTGTAATTATATTTGGTAGAAAATAATCTAAAGGGTTACTTACAGTACAATTGCAATTTCCATTGTCTACGAGTGGTGCAGTCCCAAAATACGACTCCGCGTGTGCCAACTGTAACGCTCACCTGATTCCCACGGAGGCGCTGATCCCGGCTGGGCTGCTATCGTTTCTTCAATTGAAAAGCGTAGAGCTCGGATGACTCTCAGGACTGGGCTTCCTCTTATCGAATGCATGACTTGCAGGGTAAGTTTTCTGCAGGTGGAAGAAAAAGGGTTAATCACCGTTTGATGGGATTCCTTCTCCCACCAATCGCCAGTTTCTCCCACAGCCTAGCTTTCTACTTGTCTCGGCGAGCTCTCACCTTAGGCGTATAAATGCTGAGCTCTCCATCCTGCGTCTGGTGCAGGGGTGCGTGGATTCCAGTTGCGTCACTGGATGAGTTCAGTGTTGAGGCTCAAGTCTTTTGCGGCCTTAGTTGTGGCACTGGTGCTGGGATGCCGAAGAGCGATGCCGCCGTTACTGCACGAGCGGATGCCTGTAAGTATACTGTAGTCTTTAGGCTTTAAAAGATGGGCACCTCAATAATGCCCCTTTTCCTTTGTTTCAGGCCTCGGGATGCTGTGGGCGTAGTTTTCCGTTGCCGCTGCACGTAAGTATAATGTTCATTGGCCGCTTTAAATGGCACTTCTAATGATGTCCTTTTTCTAGTTTTCAGGTGCCGGGATGCTGCGGGCTTTATATCCATTGCCACTGCACGTGCCGATGCACGTAAGTATAATGATCGTTGGCCGCTTTTAATGGCACCTCTAATAATGTACTTTTTCTAGTTTTCAGGTGCCGGGATGCTGCGGTTGATGCGGCCGCTTCTGCGCGTGCAAAAACTGGTAAGTTAAGATGAATGCGACTGCCTTCACCCGAACCCCTTTTTAATTATGTCCTTTGCCTTTCAGGTGCAGAGAAGCTGCAGAAGAGAAGGCCGCAGTTAGCTCCGTTGCAATCACGGATGGATCAGGTAAGCGGGCGCGGCTGCGAGCGAGTTGCACTTTTCTAACCTTATGTTTATTCTTTGCAGGTTTTGCCGGTGACTGGATTCCGGGATCTGGTAAGTATTGTTCTGTGTCTTTCTTCATCCACAGGTTGCTGCGCGGAAGCTGAAGATGACTCTGGACCTGGAATGCAGGAGCCGACTCGGTGAGCGACCTGCTGCTGCTGCAGAATAACGCGAAGCACGTGGTTTAAATAGCAGAGAAGTGCTTCCAGTGTGTGTTCTTCCACCGGTTCCACCCAGGTAAGAAAAGATTTCCTGAATGGAGGGAATAGTTCCTCCCAGCCCTGATGGCTGGGGACTTCAACCAGACTGGATTGTTCTGGGTAAATATGCAGCATGGTCTGCCTCAGGTAAATCCACCCAAGCATTATTACACTGTTTTTCAATATGAGCCCGGCGCCTATGGCGCCGGGACTGAAACCCTTCATGAGCCTGGCGCCAAAGGCGCCAGGACACGGTCCAAAGGGCCCCTGTAGGGGTCTGCTGGGTCCGGAGTAGTGGAAGACGGGTCTGCTTCTGAGGGCGCTGGGCCAGTCCTGGCCCCTCGGGAGTAGCGCCCATGACAGCACCCCCTCTCAAGGCCCCTCCCAAACTTGTCCTCCCCGGGGGTTTTGGTTTATCGGGAAAGGTTCGGTGAAATTTCTGGACTAGACGAGGAGCATGGACGTGGTCATAGGGTTCCCATGACCTTTCCTGAGGTCCGTAGCCTTTCCAGTCGATTAGGTAGAATAGCTTCGATCTGATGATTTTATAGTCCAAAATGTCTTTTACTTCAAATTCGGGCTCCCCATTCACTTGAATGGGCTCTGGAGGATTGGTCAATCTGGTTCCAGGTTGCATGGGTTTCAAAAGAGATACGTGAAATACAGGATGTATTCTCATATGGGTTGGCAATTCTAATTTAACGGCCACTGGATTAATTATGGCCGTAATTGGATATGGTCCCAGGTATTTGGGGTTGAAGGTGCGAGGCCCTTTAAGCAATAAATGTTTGGTGGACAGCCAGACTTGATCCCCAACCTGGTATTGAGGGGCATTGCTTCGGTGTTGATCTGCTTCTTTTTTGTACCTCTCTTTAGCTTGTTGTATATGTGCAGTCACTTCCTTAAAAGCTTGGGTAATAACGGTGTGCAATTGATTCACGGCGGGTGTTCCAAGATCTTGAGGTGGATCAAGGTTGGAGGTTCGTAGATGAATCCCATACAAGATGTGGAAGGGACTCTTCCCGGTACCCGAATGAACTGAATTGTTGTAAGCATATTCAGCTATCCAAAGGATGTCCTTCCAGTTACTCTCCGACTGTTGTAGCATGCATCGTAAATATTGCTCGAGAGTCTGGTTTGTTCTCTCGGTTTGCCCGTCGGTCTGGGGATGATGGCTGGTCGAAAGTCTTTCATCGATTTGAGCTAATCGACAACAGCTACGCCAAAAGTGGGAAATAAACTGGCTCCCCCTATCTGAGATTAGTACTGACGGGAAGCCGTGTAGCCGGACGATGTTTTCAAGAAATACTTTGGCTAGGACTGATGCTGAAGGTAAGCCTTTTAGCGGAATGAAGTGGGCCATTTTAGAAAACAGGTCCACAATAACAAGAATGGTGTTGTACCCGGAACAGGAGGGTAAGTCTGTGATGAAGTCCATGGAAAGGGTATGCCAGGGACACGGTGGGATGTCTAATGGTTGCAGAAGACCAGCCGGCCTCTTCTTCTGACCCTTGTTTTGAGTGCACACACCGCAGGACATCACAAATTCCTTTATGTCTTTTCTCCATGAAGGCCACCAGAAGTGTCTCTTCACCTTTTCTGTGGTTTTGGCAATGCCAGGGTGACCCTCAATTAATGAATCATGATAGCAGGAGATTACCTGTCTTTGTAAATCGGCGTGTGGTAGGAACAATCGTCCTTGGAAATAAGGCAAGTCATTGCTTACGGTGAAATCTTTTCCTTTTTGTAACCAGTTCAGTAAGTCTGGTGAGGTTACAAGTTGTTTAGTTTTTTCTTCAATATCCTGAATGGATTGTGAAGAAATCTGACCCACGATCCTTTGTTCAGGAATTATTGGTACAGGTTCTGGATTGGCAACCTTATCTCCCATTCCAATTCGGGAAAGAGCATCCGCTTTGCCGTTCTTGTTGCCGGGGTGATAAGTGATCACGAAGTCAAATTCAGCAAAGAATAGAGCCCAGCGAAGCTGTCTGGAGGATTGAGCCTTGGCGGTTTTCAGATACTGCAGATTTCGATGATCGGTGATCACTGTGACGGTGTGTCTGGCCCCGAGGAGATAATGCCGCCATGCCTTAAAGGCTGATTTAATCGCTAGAAGATCTTTGTCTGTGATGGTGTAGTTGATCTCAGGCGCCGAGAACTTCCGAGACCAGAATGCCACAGGATGCAGTTGGTTAGTCTCTGGATCTCTTTGTGATAGGACTGCTCCCATTGCTAAGCTGGAGGCGTCGGTTTCAACGATGTAAGGGAGGTCCGGGCGTGGGTGTTTCAGTATTGGCGTCGAGGTGAATTTAGCCTTTAGCTCTTGGAAGGCTTGTTCTGCTTCTGCGGACCATTCAAAGCGTTTATTTTTTCTTAAGAGGGCGGTGATGGGTTGTACCACTCGTGAAAACTCTGGAATAAATCTACGGTAAAAATTGGCAAAGCCTAGCATGCTTTGAACGCCTTTCACGGAAGTAGGAGACGGCCATTTGAGGATAGCGTCTACTTTTCTCGAGTCCATGTGGACTCCTTTGGGTGTCAGAATAAATCCCAAAAATTTGACCTCAGTGACATGAAAAACACATTTTTCGAGCTTGGCAAAAAGTTTATGTTGGCGAAGTTTTTCAAGGACCGCCCTAACATGATTTCGATGGTCAGCTTATGAAGATGAGTATACAAGAATGTCATCTATGTAGACGACAACGCAGACAACAATGAGCTCTCTGAGGACATCATTCATAAAATATTGGAAGGCGGCCGGTGCATTGCATAGTCCAAAGGGCATCACTTGGTATTCAAATAGCCCATACTTAGTGCGAAAGGCCGTCTTCCATTCATCTCCTTCCTTGACCCGTACCAAGTGATAAGCTCCCCGGAGATCAAGCTTAGTATAAATAAAGACGTTTTTTACCTGGTCAAGGAGTTCCGGGATCAGAGGTAAGGGGTACCGGTTTTTTACTGTTATCTGGTTCAGAGCACGATAATCTATACAGGTTCTGAGGTCACCTTCTTTTTTTGGTACGAAGAACAGAGCCGAGGATGCAGGGGACTTCGACGGACGGATAAAGCCATTGGCCAGGTACTGGTCTAAATACTGTCGCAGATGAAGGTTCTCAGGCTCGGTAAGGGTGTAAATCCTACTGGAAGGGGGAGTTGCACCGGGTAGCAAATCTATCTGACAATCGTATGATCTGTGGGGTGGCAAGGTGTTAGCCTGTTCCTTTTGAAAAACATCTTGGAACTCTCGATACTCTAGAGGTAATTGTGGACCGTCAGCCGTTACTGACGCTAGGCCAATGTTGGGTCGTGGATAACAAGTTGGTGTGCACTCTGGGAACTTTATCGTCTTTGCTCGCCAATCAATCTGAGGATTGTGTTTCTCCAACCAAGGAATCCCTAGAATTACTTGGAATTGAGGAGCCTTGATCACGTCGAACACAATTACCTCCTGATGCCCGTCTTGGCCTAGTATCGTCACTTCAGTAGTGGTATGGGTCACTGGTCCAGAGGTGATTTCCGTCCCATCCACCGTGGTAATGACGTCTTTAACCACCTTTGGACAAAGAGGTAAGTTCATCCTGGAAGCCAATTCGCGGTCCACATAATTTCCAACTGCTCCGCTATCAATGTATGCCTTAATTGCATGCAAACGATCTGGTTGCTCTGGGTTTACGAGGACCATTGGCATTATGAAGTGCGAGGTCAAAGAACTGGTTTTTACGCTCGGCAAGCGGACCTCTACACTTGTCGGGCGGGGTCGTTTCCCGGCTCAGGCTTTTCAGAACTCTTATCAGAAGCTCCCACTGTCTTCTTAGGTGGTTTCACCGGGCAATCTCGAAGAAAATGTCCTGAATTTCCACAATAGAGACATAGTTGCATTTGTCGTCTCCTGTCGCGTTCTTTCTGGGTTAGAGGACCCTTTACAACCCCAATTTGCATAGGTTCGACGGCTTCAACTCCTTTGGTGTGACTTTGAGGCTTAGGGAACACTCGTGTTTCAAACCTGGATCGATCCGCCTTTCTGTTTTGTAGTCTGTGATCCAATTGGACCACCAAATCAATGTACTCTGAACAATCCTGAGGAGGATTCACTACCTGGGCAAGGACGTCTTTGAGTTCGCCAGGCAAACCCCTGTGAAAAAGCGTTATTCTTTTGTCCTCAGGCCATTTGGTTTCCACGATTAGCCTATTGAATGATGCAATGTAGGCCAAAAGATCTTGATTGCCCTGCCGTAGGGAAAGGAGTTCGTTGTCCAGGGCCTGCCCCTGGGAATGCCTTGCAAAAAGTCTTTCCATATTTGCCTGGAAGGTCGGGAAATCACGAAGGATCGGGTCATCCTGTGTAACCAGAGGGATCGACCATTCAGCGGCACTGCTGCTAAGATACGAAAGCACAAAGGCTACCTTAGTCTGGTCAGTCGGAAAGGCTGCAGGTCTACAAAGAAAGTGCAATCAGCATTGATTTATAAATACCGCAAACCTTTTAGGGTCACCAGAGAAGCGTTCAGGCGGTGCCAATGGCACATTTCCGGGTAGGTTGATTTGAACAGGATTGGCTGAAGCCGCTGGGATAAAGCTCCCTCCTGAATTAGGAAGCGGGGTTTGCCCCGCTTGTGTCTGTAATAACTGTCTGGCGAGATCATCAGTTCGTTCTTTTGATATTATCAATTCCCTCCTAAGGGCATTCGTTTCCTGGCGGGCAGCATGAACTTCCGCTCTTAATTCCTCTAATAACTGTGCCAGTTGGTCTGTGTCGGAAGTTTCCATAGCGCCTGGGTAGGAGGTTATTGGTGGTCTTCGCGTTCTGTAACGCTCACCTGATTCCCACGGAGGCGCTGATCCCGGCTGGGCTGCTATCGTTTCTTCAATGGAGAAGCGTAGAGCTCGGACGACTCTCAGGACTGGGCTTCCTCTTATCGAATGTCTGACTTGCAGGGTAAGTTTTCTGCAGGTGGAAGAAAAAAGGGTTAATCACCGTTTGATGGGATTCCTTCTCCCACCAATCCCCAGTTTCTCCCACAGCCTAGCTTTCTACTTGTCTCGGCGAGCTCTCACCATAGGCGTATAAATGCTGAGCTCTCCATCCTGCGTCTGGTGCAGGGGTGCGTGGATTCCAGTTACGTCACTGGATGAGTTCAGTGTTGAGGCTCAAGTCTTTTGCGGCCTTAGTTGTGGCACTGGTGCTGGGATGCCGACGAGCGATGCCGCCGTTACTGCACGAGCGGATGCCTGTAAGCATACTGTAGTCTTTAGGCTTTAAAAGATGGGCACCTCAATAATGTCCCTTTTCCTTTGTTTCAGGCCTCGGGATGCTGTGGGCGTAGTTTTCCGTTGCCGCTGCACGTGCCGATGCACGTAAGTATAATGTTCGTTGGCCGCTTTTAATGGCACCTCTAATAATGTCCTTTTTCTAGTTTTCAGGTGCCGGGATGCTGCGGGCTTTATATCCGTTGCCACTGCACGTGCCGATGCACGTAAGTATAATGATCGTTGGCCGCTTTTAATGGCACCTCTAATAATGTCCTTTTTCTAGTTTTCAGGTGCCGGGATGCTGCGGTTGATGCGGCCGCTTCTGCGCGTGCAAAAACTGGTAAGTTAAGATGAATGCGACTGCCTTCACCCGAACCCCTTTTTAATTATGTCCTTTGCCTTTCAGGTGCAGAGAAGCTGCCGAAGAGAAGGCCGCGGTTAGCTCCGTTGCAATCACGGATGGATCAGGTAAGCGGGCACGGCTGCGAGCGAGTTGCACTTTTCTAACCTTATGTTTATTCTTTGCAGGTTTTGCCGGTGACTGGATTCCGGGATCTGGTAAGTATTGTTCTGTGTCTTTCTTCATCCACAGGTTGCTGCGCGGAAGCTGAAGATGACTCTGGACCTGGAATGCAGGAGCCGACTCGGTGAGCGTCCTGCTGCTGCTGCAGAATAACGCGAAGCACGTGTTTTCCATCGGGCGTGGTTTAAATAGTAGAGAAGTGCTTCCAGTGTGTGTTCTTCCACCGGTTCCACCCAGGTAAGAAAAGAGTTCCTGAATGGAGGGAATAGTTCCTCCCAGCCCTGATGGCTGGGGACTTCAACCAGACTGGATTGTTCTGGGTAAATATGCAGCATGGTCTGCCTCAGGTAAGTCCACCCAAGCATTATTACACTGTTTATCAATATGAGCCCGGCGCCTATGGCGCCGTGACTGAAACCCTTCATGAGCCTGGCGCCAAAGGCACCAGGACACGGTCCAAAGGGCCCCTGTAGGGGTCTGCTGGGTCCAGAGTAGTGGAAGATGGGTCTGCTTCCGAGGGCGCTGGGCCAGTCCTGGCCCCTCGGGAGTAGCGCCCATGACACCAACAATCTTTCGCATAGTAATATAATATATAAAAGTGATTTCATTTCAGAAATGTCATCTTTATCTTCTCTTACGTTTTAGCAACACTCCTTCAAGAGAAGTCTTTCATCACAATCTCTGTCTGTCAAGGTCCAAACACAATACAACCTTATAGTCCGCTTCGTGAGCCTCTCCGGGCCCGAGAAAAAAATGGAAGCAGCTGACCTTCACTGTGAACGAGCATAAATTCTTACTTTGCAACATTCTGTGTAAAGCCATCTGTAGAAGTTGTAGAAGCAGCTGATCTTCACTGTGAACGAGCATAAATTCTTATTTTGCAACATTCTGTGTAAAGACATCTGTAGAAGTTGGTTTTTGCATGCCATGTTTGTATATTGTTTGCGTGATATTACAAAAAGTTTGTTTAAAGGACGTTATGGTTCTAAGTACAGCCGAAAGACCCCTGTAAATCGCAAGTTATGGTAAGCTATGAAAAATAACTGGCGCCACCACCGTGCACTGCTAAGACTAACACCCAGGACATCAAAGATGACATCGCAAATGTCATTGATGACATCACATGTGTATGTACTTTTCATGGAATAATGTGTCGAAAAATGTGTCAAGGATATTGCAATAAATATCATACCGTTATTAGTGCTTTGAACGATGCATTGATATAAATAGCATTGTATTATGGGATTCTATCTAGTATACTGAGCTACTAATGGAGAAACATAGCATTGTGTGCAGAATACAAGATGAAAGTATAATATTTGTAATGTTAATATGTTGAATAATGAAATAATAATTGTCCTGAAATGTTTGAAAATTCACAAAATGGGGTTGTTCTGAGGACGTTATTCGTATTGCGTGATTGCTTAGCTGTATGCAATGAGGGAATGGCACAGAGAGTAAAGTGGACGCTGTCCGCGGACACCGCGGCTGTTCGTGGACAGGGCGTGCTACATCCGGGTTTTTCCAGGAAATCCAACATGGAAAGAAGACTGTACGGATCAGCCAATCAGATGTCGAGGTTGTGGATTTGTGTTGAAAGAGACTGTGTGTGGTGAAGATGGCAGAAGTGGACAAAGTCAGGGTGTTGGTGCTTGGAGATATGTTTGTGCATGGTTTACAGCAGTACGCTGAATGCAGGCATGTTGCAAAGAACTTTGATGTGAAAGGAGTGGAGGTGGTGTGGAGCAGTGTGCCTGATTGCAATGTACAGGGAATTGTACAAGTTTGTGAGGATATGGCCACAATGAACAGTCCGCATGTGGTAGTTTTGCACTATGGTGCTTTCCATTTGGGCAACGTCAGTGCCCCTACTTTGTTGGCTGATTTGGAACGCTTGGTTCAAGCAGTAATGAAGATCCTTCCAAATGCAAAAGTAATTTTTTCTGGATTACTACCTAGGGCAATATGGGACAATAGTTCAGTTTTTTGTCCTCAGCAAAATATTGCTAGGTGTGTCATCAACCGAGGCATGTGTGCCTTCATGCTTAGAGCTGGTATGTTCTTTTGTAACAATGAGAATATTGATGCCAGTAATGTTGTTAATTTTAAAGAAGATGGCATTTCTTTATCTTTTACATGAAATGCCTTTCTATTTTGGAATGTAAGGGTTGCTTTGGAGAAGGTTATGTGAAGATTTTATGAGTAAAGTAAGAAAAAAAATGCAAAATAACAGGTGTCTGTCAAGCATCTGTAAAAAAAAACAAAAAAAACGGCTCTTTTCAGAGCCAACTTCAAAGGGGAAATGGGGCACACTATTTAAATTTACATTCACCACGCTCAGATTTTCGATGTGTCCGCGGACATGGCGGGAGTCCGCGGACATGAAAATCACTATGAGGGGGTTAGTATGTTCTATGTTACATGTATATGAAGTCAGGGATATTATGGTTAAGTTGTGCTACTAAAAACCTGTGAAATTCAGTAAAAAAAACTTTGTTAAAGGGACGTTATGGTTAAGTTGTGCTTCTAAAAACCTATGAAATTCAGTGAAAAAACTTTGTTAAAGAGACGTTATGGCTCAAAGTAAAAACGAAAAACCCCTGAAATTCGGCAGTTATGGTAACATAAGCAACCATAACTCGCGCCACCGTGCACTGCTAACACTAACACCCAGGACATCAAAGATGACATCACAAATGTCATTGATGACATCACTCATGACATCACATGGCTGGCTCTCCCTTTTTATCCTTTACTGACATATCAAAGCCACATGGTTTTCTTCAGTATCAGTCAGGAAATAAAAATTGAAAAGGTACTATATTTGTAGACTTAGGGTCCAGTCACATCATATTAAACATATACATAGCGGAAGATACAGGCTTGAAAGAGAGCAATCCTTTCTGTGCATGAAGATAATCATTATGGTTATGAGCACTTTCTCATAGTTTTATTTTTATTACTCTACCTTCCCTCTATATGCTCATATTTGTATACATTATACTCACTCTCCATAGAGTGAATGGGAAAAATATTTTGCTCGCGCCTACAGCCCAAACCGCTGGACGGATTTCCACCAAATTTGGACCAGGAGCAGCGGCTTGGTCCCGAAAGCGTGCTTTTGCAAATTTGGTGAAAATCCGTCCAGTAGTTTTTTTTAAAATGACCAAAAAGTAGGTAAAAAAAAAATTGTGATATCTGTGTTCGGTTCGTGGACACACTTCCCTGTTCGCTCTGTGGACAGTGTCCTGATTGGCCAATCGTCTTTCGTGATGTTCGCGGACATGCAACGTATTCGCTGATTGGACGGCTTGGAGCGTGAAGCACGTCAGATTTTTTGGTAGCGCCCGCCATCTTGGATTCGCGGACGTCCCCGGACAGCGCAGTGAAACTTTGTTCAAAATGTGTATTTTGTAGAGTGTGTTGGTGTTTAGGAGTGTTTGGGGAGGGTGGGAGTGTATGAGATAGGATGAAAGTTGTGTTTTATATGTGTTAGACGTTTTTTTTGTGTTCGATTTGTTTGCGGACATCACGGGTGTTCTGAAATGTTCTAAATAAACTGACTAGGGGGTGTTCTAAGGAGTCAATATGTGTCCGTTTTGTTCGCAAGCAAAGTGAAACTGTTCTAAGAACACTTGCGGTGTCCGGGGAGTGTTCGTAGGGGGTGTCCTGAGGACGCTGTCCGTATTGTTCTCTGTCAAGTTGAATGTGTTCTAAGAACACCCGTGGTGTCCTGAAATGTTTGCAAATAAACAAAATGGGGGTGTTCTGAAGACGCTTCTAAGAACACTTGCGGTGTCCGGGGAGTGTTCGTAGGGGGTGTCCTGAGGACGCTGTCCGCATTGTTCTCTGTCAAGTTGAATGTGTCCTAAGAACACTCGTGGTGTCCTGAAATGTTCGCAAATAAACAAGATGGTGGTGTTCTGAAGAAGCTTCTAAGAACACTCCTGGTGTCCTGGAATGTTCGTAGGGGGTGTCCTGAGGACGCTGTCCGTATTGTTCTCTGTCAAGTTGAATGTGTCCTAAGAACATTCGCGGTGTCCTGAAATGTTCGCAAATAAACAAGATGGGGGTGTTCGGAAGACGTTTTTGAGAACACTCCCGGTGTCCTGGAATGTTCGTAGGGGGTGTCCTTAGGACGCTGTCCGTATTGTTCATTGTTAAGTTGAAAGTGTTCTAAGAACTATCGCGTTGTTCTGAAATGTTCGTAGGGGGTGTCCTAAAAACGGTGTACGTATTGTTAGCTGGCAAGTTCAAAGTGTTCTAAGAACACTCACATTGTTCGCGGACATTATACGTTTCCCATAGATCATAGTTGAAATGTTTGACTCTATGGATGTGATATTCTGCGGTGGTTGTTGCCAGGGCATAGAGTCTTGGGTGCATGGCCGTTTGGCCATGCACACAAGACTCTATGCCCTGGCAACAACCACCGCAGCATATCACATTCATATTTGCTTATAACTTTGGGTGAAAAAACAAATGTATAAGGAACAAAGGTATTAGATACTATGGATGTGATATGCTGCTATGGTTGTCCTTATTATTGTATACTTACTGTTTGGTCTAGTAATGGGAGTCCACGTTTTTCTTCTTCATTTCTGTGATAAAAGAAAATAGCATGTTAGTATTAGTATTTTGTTATGACTTATTACATTGTATAAGCAATATACTTTTATTTTTTTTCGACCCTCATATTTAGTAGAGTACAAATCAGAGTACTGTGCCATTTGCTCAGTTTCTGTATTTGTTGCTAAAATCATTGGGTCTGTGGGAGAAAAAAAAATCCATGTTGGATTAAAAAAAAAACCTTTTTCTGTTATACTACAGTTTGTTTGTTTGTTTTCAGTGTTCACTTGTTGTTTCTGGCTAATGCTTTATACTTTGCTTTGTTGTATTTTTTTTGGAGCAGTAACAGATTCTTCATTTGTTTTGATATTATAAAATTTTGGAGCAGTTAGATACCAATTGGCGTATTCTAACTGTCTATTTTTTTAATATATTTTAGTGGTTTTGATTTATTTATTTGGATATTGTTAAATTTTGGGACAGTTAGATACCAATTGGCGTATTCTAACTGTATTTTGTGGTCTAATTTAGTGGTATTCATTTATCTGATTAGTTGTTGTAGAATCTTTGAGCAGTTACATAGCTTTTGGAGTATTCTAACAGTTTATATTTTTTTAACACAAATTTATTTAAAGGTTTAAATACAGTTTATTTATCAAATTTTGGTTTTAAGAACATCAAATAAGCGTTTGTAAGATTTGCTGGTAATCTCTGCTTTAGAGTAATGGTACTATCATTACATTCAAACCATCCACATTTCTTTTTTATATATGCAGTGTAGTGCCCTGAATTGGTTGTGGCTCCTGCGTGGTAGATTATACCTATTGTTGTGAAGGTTTTCTTATCAAGTGATACTTTACCATGTGTGAATCCAGTCAGCTTGCAGTTGTTTTTGGTACCATCTGCATTGTAACGTAGAAGCATTAGTATTATGTATTTACTATGTGTTTGTATTACTAACTTGGAGCGATTATCTGAATTGCAGGTAGAGCATAATCTACCATGGTTTGCATTTTGTACAAGTTGCTGAAATGGAATGGATTCACAATTTGGTATTGATATATATATGAAGCGTTCATTGGGGATTTCTTCTTGTGTCACATTGTTGCAGAGAGTGCATGTATGTTTCCACATGTATGAAATCTGAAGGATTTCATTTATAGGTATGTTTTTGTTTTCCAGTACTTGTAGTAAGTACATTAGAAATTCTTGTGGATCTTCCTGTGAGTCTATAGTGAATTTCACCATTCCAGCACAGTAGTCCAATTGTCGTCTTATTCCAAAAACACTATGGGCCTCATTACGACCCAGGCGGTAAGTTACCGCCTGGGCCGTGACTTTACCACCATGGCGTAAACTACGTTAACGCCATGGTGGTAGGCGGACTTACCGCCCCATTCCGAGGTCGGCGGGGCGGTAAGTCCCCAATCCCCATTTACCCTTCCCCATTCCCATTTTTGCCCCATAGGGCATAATGGGAGTGGGGAAGGCGTTAATTACGCCACCGTAAATTACGGTGGCGTAATTAACTCCATGGTCCCTTAGCGCCATGGATTTTAACACCTGCTAAAAGCAGGTGTTAAAAGCTCCATGGCGCTAAGGGACCTCGTACTCAGGCGGTAAGGGTCAGCGCTGTTTACGCTGCCGTAAACCCCTTACCGCCTGGGTCGTGATGAGGCCCTATATGTGTTGTCAGGATTGTTTGCTGCATTTCTGTGAAGTACTAACATTTGCAAACACAATGGGTCTGTACTGTGTAAGTAAATGTTGTCAACAATTGGTGGTAATTGAAATAGAATATTCATTGCTACATTTGCATAGCAACTTACACCAACTATATTTGAGCATTTAAATCGTCCAGGTAGTTCTGTATCTAACTGCTTTTTTTGGAGTTTGTCTTCCTTCTTTAAAGAAGTACCTGGTTTACTTTCTCTAATTGAATCTTTTTTGTTTGTGGTACTTGATGAAGTATTAGTTTCTTTTACTCTCTTTGGAGGATTTGCAGTGACATCCTGTTGCATTTCTGTTTGATTTAGTTTTCTTTTATAACGTTTTAGTTTTTGTGGAACAGAATATGTGTTTAGATGGGGAGTGTATAGTGAGCAAAGTCTATTATATTCTAAAATGCAAGGAATATCAGCGTTTACTTTACTTGCACCAAAGTTTATTAGAAATAGACCGTCAAGTGTACGTAAGCGTGATAGTGCTACGTAGCTCATGCCTTCTTTAAAGACTGTGTTACCAATATCTATCATTGCTTTGTCTAGGGTAAGACCTTGTGATTTATGAATCGTGACTGCGTATGCAAGAGTTAGAGAAAATTGTTCTCTGCGTACATACATATCTTTGAAGAGAAGGAATCTAGCTATTGAGCGTCCTATCCGCTTTACTTCTGAAAGTTTGTCAAAGAGTATATTGACAAACTGAATTTTGTTGTTACGTGGGTATATTTGTAAGCCAACAACTGTACCCAGTGCTCCATTAACTAGTCCTTGGTCCACGTCAAGGTTACGTTTAAGCATTACTCTGCAATTTAAGGATAATTTTAACATCTTTTCTAAGCCTGCTGTGTTTGAGATTGATTTTTCTAAATTATTTAGTCTTGTTGTGGCTTGGTCACACATGGGTAGTGTCATACCATGTACATCTAATTTGTCTGTGGCACTAATTTCCATTATTGGTTGTATTTCTTTACTTAACATTATTTCATTGAATTTGAGACAGCTTGCAAGAGTTGGCATTAAGGCCATACAATTGACATTTTGGTGGGCTAATTGTTCCATAACATCTGTAGCACATGCATTATTGCCATAAAGTGCATTAATGTGCCGGGTTTTCAATGTTGCTTCTGCTTCTTTAGAAAGTATACCAACTCTCAAACTTTTTAAAATATTGGCAATAGTGAGATCTGCAGATTGGCACATGTTTTCTGTTAATTCTCTGTATTGGAAATGTTGCCAAAGGTTGACATTTCCAATGCTGCCAACAGTTTTACGGCAGAGTTTGTGCCCTAATGTTTTAAAAATAGGTTCACCTTTTACTGGTGTTAATTGAAGCAGATCTCCAAAAACAATAATGTGTTTTCCTGCAAAGAGCTCTTCATAGTCTGTTTTGAGTACTTCTTGTAATCTGAGGTGAATCAAAGCTAACATCAGGTTGGAGACCATGCTCACTTCATCTATTAGTAGCATTTTCATTTGTTTCAATACTCTGCGTAATTCCATTGCAGCTTCTTCAGAAAGTTTGTAATAGTCTAATTGTTTCTGGTGTTCTACTGGTAATAGTAGTAATCGGTGTAATGTAACACCACCTATGTTGTAGGCAGCTAAACCTGTGGGGGCAGTGACAACAGCTGACAGTTTGGTGTTTGTCAATTGTTGAAGGAACTTACTAATGATTTTGATTAGGAATGTTTTGCCAGAACCAGCTTCACCACTGAAGTACAGTAGTATAGGTTTATTATTATGGCAGGGGCATTCTTTATTTTCATGTTTTACACCATGTGCAATGTGTTTTGTCACTTCTTGAAAAATGCTACTTTGCTCATTGTTTAGTTTTGATTGTAGTATAGTTAAGTCTTCCTTATCTTCATACTGACACATGGTGTTTTCTACTTCTATCATAGCTAATTCTGCCTCAGTTGTTATTAGTGGTTCTCCCAGTGGTTCTTGGCTTCCTGTTACAGAAGGTTGACTACTGTCAGGAGTATCCTTATCTAGTTGGGCTTGGAGTTCTTCTTCATGTTGCTGTTCATTGTGCAACATTGTTTTGTACTGTGTAAAGTTTACATCAGTTATGGTGCTTTCATTTGCTTTGAAAGCATCCTCATATGAGTCAAAGTTATCTAGTAATTGTTCTTCTTTTCTCCATGGTTTGAAGAGTTGTAGCAGGGACATGTAATATACTTCTTTATGTTGAGGAGCCTTCAATGACAATTTGACATGATTAATTTAATTTGGTTTAGTGAGTTTAACTAAGCTGCCTTCACAGTCTGTCATTCTATATTTACCTTTTTTTTCATCAGATTTCATATTATTTTTGTATGTGTAGCTTTGGGCTATTTGGTATAGACACATGTTTTCCAAAGTATTACTTATGTTTGGGTAGTATGTGTCCAATAAATTGTTTTTTAAAATGTCTTGGCTGTTGGGATCATGTATGGCTATTGTTTCTATATCTTCATATGATTTTAGAACTCTTTTTCTAGATTTAGCTGGACCAAGACTTAGCCATACTATATTTTCAGATTTACCATACAATGAAGTACCAGTTAAACGATCAGCTGCTTCATAAGATCCACATTCTCTATGGGTGAGCATTTTTATGCCCAAGCTGTATAATTTCTGAGATACTGTTTTATCTGATGACAGGTCATTCCAGAGGTCTTGGAGCTCTGTCTTTATGCTTTAGTTAAGTATGCTGTGACATATCGTGCAACTGCAGTAGAATTGTCTGCAATGTACTGCACATCTATGTTTGCATTCCATAAGTGGGCAATGATTGCATTATAATCATTGATATATTTTTCTTCTTCTTTTCTTTTTATGTAATATGTATTTTTAGGTGACTTACCTTTAACACTATGTCTAACTGAAGACATGAGGTTGTTTACTTGACCTGTATTTGTAACTGGTCTAGAGAAACCAAATCGGCATTTGGTGTAGTATTTGCCTTTGTTTTTGTATTTGCGACGACAATATTTTCCACATTTGTGTTTTTGAAATTGTAAAATTTGTGCACGAAGATCACTATTTGTGGCTTCTGATGGAATTTCAAAAGTGACATATTTTTCAATAAACTGTAAAACAGTGGCATCACTGTCTCGACCAAATTTAGGAGCATCTTTAATCCATAAAAGCATGTGGATATGTGGTGCTCCTCTGGCTTGGTATTCTTTTCTCCAAAAGAAGTGTTGCACTTCTCCAAGGGGAGGAACAGTTTTATTACAAATAAAATGTAGCATAGCAATGAAGCGATGGTGAAAATATCTTGAAACATTAACAGGATCCAAAGAACAAAGTTCTCCAGGTGTTAGAATATCTATGTTTGTTTTGTTTTTATTTGATATGCGTAGGAAATCATGTAAATCTTCCCATGCATATTCTGCACAACTTAATGTAACAAACCAAGTGGGTGGGCCAAGGTTTCTGATCATACAACGTACATCTCCATGACGTCGAAACCAGTACTCTTTAGTACCACGCATATTTGCTAATAGTTTTGTAATATTTGATTGTAAAACCTCATCCTTTTGTTGCACTTTCTCTAATAATTGTGTAGCTGTCATATTTTGAAAGTGTGATCCGGATTTTAATATGTGTGCAACTCCGTAACATAAAGTTGCTAGTTCACTTTCAAAGAGTAGGTGGAATATGTATTCCACATTTTGTCTAAATCTGGGATCTTCAGAATACATCCGTTATGAGCGGTATTCTGAAGCTGATATTTGAATAGGTCTATCATCATATCTTCCTCCTTTGCCAGTTGGAAAGAATAGAGTAAAAAAGCACGTGCTTCTATACTTTTTTCCCATATACTGATTGGCGATCCTTTTGTTTGACGCATTTGGTAAGTTTCCAGTACATCTTGTACGGTGTGATTACAGTGCAAAGGATGAATTGTATACTGGTCTAAAGTATTTGATGTTGTAGCAGGATCTAGTAGCTCAAATTGACCAGCTTCTTGTGTTTCTTGAATTATTTCAGTTGTATCTTTCAAGTTTTCTTCAATATTAATTTCTTTGTAATATTCATTATTCTCTTTAAGATATTGGAAGGCTTGTCTAACTTTATATAAATCTACCAGCTGTTGCCATATTTTTTTGTCTTTTGTAGGTACTCCATTTACTAATATAATTAAAGATTGGTGCATTGGACGTTGCACTCCTAGAGTATGCACATTTTCTTTTAGATTTAATGGTAAATAAACTACTTTTCCACGAATGCCTTTTACCAATTCAGAGGGAGGTCATTTTGCTGTTTTTGGTTGAAGGCGTATTATTGCTTGAAATGGGTGTACTGTTTGAATTATGATGCTCTCATATAAATTAAGTTGTTGTAGAGGTTTTGGTACTGGGTATAATTCCAAATTATTTGTGATAGAACGTGAAGGAGTTTGGTTGTTGTCAAGTTTTGTGGTGCAATAACTGCAAAGTATTAAGGTCTCAGTTATTTCATATTTGTTTTCTGCTAGAGGGTAGAGAGCTAATTCAAACCATTTAGAATCTTCATTGTCTTCTATTTTGTATGATAGGTCCACAGTTTTTGTGTTACTTTTATAAAAAATTCTACGGCAACATACACATACATGGTTTGGTACTTCTGCTGATGTACTTTTAAATTTTAGAATTTCTTTTTTGTATGTGTTTAGCAAATGGTTGCCATGTGTAGAATTGTTGCTTAATTGGTTTGAAGCTATTTCATTCTGTAAATGGCTTTCACTTCCAAAGTATTTTTTCTGGATATAGTGAATTTCTTCAAGTAGGTCTTTTGCTGTACCATGTAGAAGGATGTTATTTAACTTTGCTAGTGCTAAAGCATGACCTTTAGCATAGTACAGTTTATAGACTAGATTTCTTATAGTTGAATGATGTGTTGATATCCTTTTGATATCATGGAAAGTGGCTTTACAAGTAGGTCCTGTAATGCAGGCCAATGAATGTCCTTGTAGTCCTGTGTACTTGCACACTGGACAGGTATCTATAATTTGCAGTAATTTAATTTTGATTTTGTCTTTGCTTTTTACATATTCATTGAGGAATTGGCATAAAGACTTGAAAAATTGTTTGGGAATGTTACACATTGACGTGCATGGCCATTTGTACACTAGATGCTCTGATTCAGTTGAATGGAGGGGTAATTCTAAGTTTTCAGGGCATATTTCTGTAAGGAGTACTTCTTGTTCCATTATGGTATTATTCACTTTTTCATAACCTCGACCACTGCTATGTATGGCAATTGTATTTGTTTGCTTTTGTTTGTACGCTTCTTCATTAAAGTATGATTCTATGCTCGTAGTGTGATTCCATTCACCTCCGCAGTTACTTAAGATGTTCTTTCTGTTGAAATTTAGTTTATTGAGAAGTCTTTTTTGTAATTTAGTTATTAGTTTTGTTAGTGGTTTCATTTTGCTTAACACTAAAATAAATAACTTTCTTTTGAGAAGAATTGCACTGTCTATCAACGCTTCTAAGAATAATTTCCTACGATAGGTTTTAAGCATTGAGCCTGATTTCTCTCCTGTTTTTATAAGATTTTGAAGGACTTTGTGACGGTACATTTTGGCTAAAATACTTTTCTTGGTATGCTTACTTTGCACTATATCAAAATTTAAAGAAGCAGTTTTATCTGTAGTGATAGCTGATTTTCTGTTAATTGTTTTTTGGTTTGTTTTACATTTTGATAGAGGAGGCAAAGTTTTTGTACTTGAAACTTCTTGTGTTTCACTAAATGACTTTATTAGCTGTTTCGTTTCAACTTTTTTTACAAATTCTGCTAGAGATGGATGCTTATGTTGGACACTTTTATTTTCATTTGCTCTACTTCTGCGTTGCTTTCTACGGATTTGACTTTTGGTAGGTATTCTTTATGGTCTGTTGAAAAAAATAAAGAAGGTATGGGTTGGGGTGTTCTGCAATGTATGTGTGCTGTGTGCTTGAGTGTTTGAGTAAGATGATAAAGATGTATGTAATGGTGTGTGATGGTGCATTGGGAACTGCAACTATTAGGGATGGGTATTCTTGAATTTATGTGCTACTAAACTGGGGTTCAGATGACAGAAAAAAGTAAGCTAGTGGTGTGGAGAAGTACAAATAGTAAATGTAATGTATACAATTAAAACAGTTGTTTGTTCTATAATATGAAAATTGTAGTGGTTCAGTTGGCTAATTTGTGTGTCCAAAAATAGGAATTTGGCTGTAAATCGCTGTTTACGACATGGACATTTTTGGACAAAATAGAAACCAAAATAGCTGGTATTAATGTTATAGTATATTTGATTAATAATATAAATAATATGGTGATATTTTACTTACTTTTTTTTTCAAATTAACAGGTAACTTCTTTCTTAAATTCGGCTGCTTCTTTTCAGGAAACTGGCCTTCACTGCAACTGTGAAAGCTTCAAATTAGTAACTTTGTTCGTATATAGCACTGTTTTTAATTTATATATTGATTTTTTTAATTGAAATCCTCAGTGCCTTCTGTAAAACTATTAAACTAATTTATTTACATAAGATACATTGCATCAGTTCAGTGTATATGATATGTTGTTAATGAACAAATTGTATTGCAATGACTAACTGTAGCAAACAAAATATCTTTACTATGTCTTTTTGAAATTCATAATGTACCACTGAATACCACTATTTCTGTAACTAAGCTCTTCCAGGTAATAGTGCCTCAATGTCATGCTTAAATGAAAGTAATTAAATAAAGAAAGAAATTAAAAAAAATATGTAATTGTATAAGTATTATTTTTTGAGATTTGAACTTAGAGCGTGCATGCATGCAATTTTGTTTGAATATATGTAGTCTATATATCTATTTCAAAAATGTTAGTTTAACATGATTTGAGTGTGTTTGTCTATAAAGAAAGTAAATAGTATACAGGTTTATAAGTGACAGTTGATTTTAGGAGATTGAAAAAAAGACACTAGATTCATTTTACAGATTACACAAGCTAAAGGTCAGTTTGCAAATGTGTTCATGTACTGTACAGAAAATATGCATACCTGTAGTTTGTGTTCATGCATATGGATATGCATGGAGCTGCAAGTAGAAATCTTGGAGACTTGTAGAGTATTTCTTGTAGATGGTGCTTGCCAATATTATGACACTTGTACTTGAGAGATTCACAGTAGATTTGCAGTGCTGATCTATGATGATGCAGTTAGATGTAGATGTCTTGAATGTGATTGGTGGATGGTCATGTGACTTCTTAGCTACATCCAATGAGGGAATGGCACAGAGAGTGAAGTGGAAATGGTAGAAGTGCTGTTCATGTTACGATATGTTCGCGGACATGGCGGTAGTTCGTGGACATCGGGTGTTACATCCGGGGATTTTTGGGTTCAGAAGTCATGCAAATGAGAATGAGCACTGAAAGGGATTGGTCAGGAAAGTTTAGTGGGTGTGTTGTTCCAGGAGAGAATTTCTCAGATACTCTTTTTGCTGAGAGAACAACAGATAGCTATGGCTGTGTGTTTCAGAAAACAGATTGTTTGGATTTTGGGAGATTCGTGGATACATTGGTTGAAGGTGCATGCAGAAAGCTGTGGAGTAGCTGTAGATCTTGGATTTCCACATGTGGAAGTACACTGGCATGGAGTATGTGGAATGAAGTGGTTGGACTTGCTACCTCTCTGTGCTACTTTGGAGACAGAGCAACATCCAGACATAATTGTAATTCATTGTGGCGGGAACAGTTTAGGACATGTGTCTGGAATTTCTTTGCAATTTGCTATGAAAGAAGGACTGAGGAAGGTTATGGACATGTTTCCTAATTCACAAGTGATATTTTCACGGATTGCGCAGAGACAAATGTGGCTTCGTTCTTCTTCATTTGGTCAAAAAGCAAGGCGCAATGTTAATAAGGCTGTTTGTGGCTTTCTAAGAGATTTTGGCATGTCTTCTTTTCACAATGAAAATATTATGTTTTGTAGTACATACATTTTTCGCAGAGATGGAGTCCATCTTACTTATGCTGGCAATCAGATTTTTCTGAGAAATGTACAAAATGCATTGCGACCTTTTTTGGAATTACAACAATGATTTTGAAGTAGATGTTAAGCATTTACAATTTTTGACTTACAAACACCACCCAAAGGCTCTTTTCAGAGCCACCACTTCTTTCCAGAGAAAATTACAATGTTTGTGATGGAGTAGTAACCCAATTTTTTTAATGTTCGCGAAATGTTCACGGACTTCTAAAAAATACAAAGAGCCCTGCTTCATTTATTTTCACTTCTATTTTTTAACTGGGAAAGGCGGCTCTGAAAAGAGCCTTATTTTTTTTTGATTTTTGTAATTTCGTATTTCTTTTGGTTTTTCAGACATGACACAGTAGGAGAGGAGGGTAAAGGAGGGTAAGGAGGGGACACCAACCACAGGGATAAGAAAGGGCGAGCTGAGAGAGGAAGATGTAGAGTGGGTTTATTTGGGTAGTGAGCAGGTCTTCTCGTGCTCTGAGACGATAGTCTCAAAAGCACTCCGAAGTCACTCTCCCCTGCAGAGTACTGTGTCACAGTACATACATACAACTGTGACCTTCGAAAGGTAAGGGTCATCAGCATTCTGTATGGCCTGTGAGGCAGCTTCAGAAAGACGCTGTCCCACAGAGGTGGTCCTTGTGGTGACAGGATCAGAAACAGAGGATGAAGTAGAGGAAATTAACCTGCTACGTTCTTCCCAAGGTACAACCCTGCGAATAGCCCCAGAGTGAAATGACCTCAGGTGTCGCTTTATAGTAGTGGTCCCAAAGCTGTAGTTATCGTGCTTCCCGCGACTGAGTATCATTTTGCACTCATTGCAGGTAACATGGTTCGCACAAGCCTTAGGACCATTCCCATGAATGGTAAATAACCGCCACACCCAAGACTCACGCCTAGTGCGGGTAGTAGGGATTTCCTCTACCTCATTCTCATCATCCTCTTCTTCCTCCTCCGCATCCTCACTCCTGTTCCCCTCTTCAGGCCCTTGGGGAGGTGGTGGTGGTGGAGGGGGTGGTGGTGGTGCTGAAGCAGGTGCAGCACCAAGTGGCAGTTCAGCAGCCAAGGATGCCATGTCGATGATGGTGTAGTCTGCAGGTGGCAGCAAAAATCACTGTGTTCTGAAGAATAGCCAGAAACACAATGGGAATAAGCTCTTGGGCGTGGTCTTTTATAGGGGTGCTTGTGCGCGGTCCGCGGACATGCGCACTGTGCGCGGACAGATCGAACACAAAAAAAGCATCGTAAAGTTTCAAAACGTATATAGAAAGTCAAGATTGCTATGTGGGACTTGTGGCATGGTGAGATTTTATTGAAAAATATTATGGATTAAGTAAAATGTACTTTTAAATTGTTCGGGGACACGAACAGTGTCCGCATTTCAGGACACACGATGAGCGTGGGCGCGGTCATATGATCTGTTTGCGAACTAGTCTGCGAAGGAAGCGCCTGTCCGCAGGACACCAAGTGCACGGAGATTGGTTAGCGCATGCGCATTGATGTCCTACGGACACTGTTCGGGTTCTGAAGTAATTAAAAGTGCGTCACACGTGAAACGAATATTTCAGGACACCGCGTGTGTTCTTAGAACAGTTTAAACTTGGTAGCGAACAGTAAGGACAGATATAGTGTTCTTCAGGACACGTGAAATTTAGTTTATGTAGGAGCATTTCAGGACACCAATTGTGTTATTAGAACACTTTCAATTGGGTAGCGAACACTACGAACAGTTGTACTGTTGTTCATGACACATCACTTTCGTGTATTTAGGAACATTTCAGGACAGCAATTGTGTTCTTAGGACAGTTTTAAGTTGATAGCGAACATTAAGGACAGATATAGTGTTCTTTAGAACACTTTAATTTTTGTTTCTTTACGAACATTTCAGGACACCACGTGTGTTCTTAGAACAGTTTCAACTTGCTAGCGAACAGTACGAACAGGTGTGGTGTTCTTTAGGACACCTCCATTTTCGTTTATGTACGAACATTTCAGAACACTCGCACTGTAGATGACATTTGTGATGTCATCTTTGATGTCCTGGGTGTTAGTCTTAGCAGAGCACGGTGGTGGTGCGAGTTATGGTTGCTTAGCTTACCATAACTGGCGAATTTCAAGGGTTTTTCGGTTTTACTTGGAACCATAACGTCCCTTTAACAAAGTTTTTTCACTGAATTTCATAGGTTTTTAGTAGCACAACTTAACCATAACGTCCCTTTAACAAAGTTTTCTTCACTGAATTTCATAGGTTTTTAGTAGCCCAACTTAACCATAATGTCCCTTAACAAAGTTTTTTTCACTGAATATATATATATTACATGGCCACAGTAGTATGGTTAAGTTGGTGTTTCCATAGGAAGAGCACTTTTTGGGCGGCTTATAACCTCGCTCCCCCTGGACGAATCCTCACCAAAATTTGCAAAAAAACGTATATTGCCCACTCTGAATTTTTTGGAAAGTTTGGTGAGGATTCGTCCAGGGGGGGCAAAGTTATAGGGGGTCCCAAAACTTTTTTTTTCCCCATAGACTGAATGGGGAAAAAACTTTGCTCGCGCCTACAGCCCAAACCGCTGGACGGATTTTCACCAAATTTGGACCAGGAGTAGCGGCTTGGTCCCAAATACGTGCTTTTGCAGATTTGGTGAAAATCCATCCAGTAGTTTTTTTAAAAATGACCAAAAAGTAGGTCATAACAAATTTGTGATATCTGTGTTCGGTCCATGGACACACTTCCCTGTTTGCTCCGCAGACAGTGTCCTGATTGGCCAATCAGTTTGCGTGGTGTCCACGGACAGGCGACGTGTTCGCTGATTGGACGGTGTGGAGCGTGAAGCACGTCAGATTTTCGGTAGCGCCCGCCATCTTGGATTTGCGGACACCCGCAGACAGCGCGGTGAAACTTGGTTCAAAATTTGTATTTAGTAGAGTGTGTTGGTGTTTAGGAGTGTTTGGGGAAGGTGGCAGAGTATGAGGTATGCATATTTTCTGTATAGTACATGACATAGCTCTCAACCATTTTTGTTTTACAGGCGGGTGAAATCACCCGATTTTGTTTTTAGCGGGTGAGACGCCCATTGGAATGAATGGGCGTGCAGGAGGCTTGGCAAAGGTCATGGACATGTTTCCTAGTTCTCAAGTAATATTTTGACGTATTGCGCAGAGACAAATGTGTCTTCGTTCTTCTTCATTTGGTCCACAAATGGAAAAAGCAACGTGCAATGTTAATGAGGCTGTTTGTGCCTTTCTAAAAGATTTTGGCATGTCCTCTTTTCACAATGAAAATAATATGTTTCGTAGTACATACATTTTTCGCAGAGATGGAGTCCATCTTACTTATGCTGGCAATCAGATTTTTCTGAGAAATGTACAAAATGCATTGCGACCTTTTTTAGAATTACAGCATCCATTTTGAAGTAGGTGTTGAGTATTTATAATTTTTGACATACAAACACCTCCCAAAGGCTCTTTTCAGAGCCATCACTTCCTCCCAGAGAAAATTGCAATGGTTATGATAGGGTAGCACCCCAAATTTTTAGATGTCTGTGGACTGTCCGCGGACTTCTAAAAAATACAAAGGGCCCTGCTTCATTTATTTTCACTTCTATTTTTTAACTGTGAAAGGCGGCTCTGAAAAGAGCCTTATTTTTTTTTATTTTTGTTATTTTGTATTTGTTTTAGTTTTTTATACCTGACACAATAGGAGAGGAGGGGAAAGGAGGAGAAAGGGGGGACACCAATCACAGGGATAAGAAAGGGCGAGCTGAGAGAGGAAGATGTAGAGTGGGTTTTATTTGGGTAGTGAGCAGGTCTTCTCATGCTCTGAGACGATAGTCTCAAAAGCACTGCGAAGTCGCTCCCTCTGCAGAGTACTGTGTCGCATTACATACATACAACTGTGACCCTCGAAAGGTAAGGGTC
This sequence comes from Ambystoma mexicanum, assembly GCF_040938575.1. Taxonomy (NCBI): domain Eukaryota; kingdom Metazoa; phylum Chordata; class Amphibia; order Caudata; family Ambystomatidae; genus Ambystoma; species Ambystoma mexicanum. The sequence goes on from NC_090922.1 coordinate 1,135,926,122, forward strand.
ATCAGAATTCTGTATGGCCTGTGAGGCAGCTTGAGGAAGACGCTGCCCCACAGAGTTGGTCCTTGTGGTGACAGGATCAGAAACGGAGGATGAAGTAGAGGAAATCAACGTACAACGCTCCTCACAAGGTACAACCTTGCGAATGGCCCCAGAGTGAAATGACCTTAGGTGTCGCTTCATGGTAGTTGTCCCAAAGCTGTACGAACCATGCCTCCCGCGACTGAGTATCATTTTGCACTCATTGCAGGTGACACGGTTCGCACGAGCCTTAGGACCATTCCCATGAATGGTAAACAACTGCCACACCCAAGACTCACGCCTACTGCGTGTATTAGGGATTTCCTCTACCTCATTCTCGTCATCCTCTTCTTCCTCCTCTGCATCCTCACTCCTGTTCCCCTCTTCAGGCCATTGGGAAGGTGGTGGTGGTGGAGGGGGTGGGGGTGGTGCTGAAGCTGGTGCAGCACCAGGTGGCAGTAGTGCAGCCATGGATGCCATCTCGATGATGGTGTAATCTGCAAGTTGCAGGAAAAATAGCTGTGCTCTGAAGAATAGCCAGAAACACAATGAGAATAAGCTCTAGGGCGTGGTCTTTTATAGGGGTGCTTGTATGCGTTTCGCGGACATGCGCGCTGTCCGCGGACAGATCAAACACAAAAAAAGGTTTAAAAACTTTCAAAGAGTATGCAGAAACTCATGATTAGTATGTGGGACTTGTCCTATGGTGAGTTTTTATTGAGAAATATTGTGGATTACTTGAAAATGTACTTTTAAATTGTTCGGGGACACACACAGTGTCCGCATTCAGAACACGCGATCAGCATGGGCGCGGTCACGAAGCGAACGAAGCGGCTGTCCGCAGGACACCAAATGCACTGACATTGGTTTGCGCATGCGCGTTGATGTTCTACGGACACTGTTCGGGTCCTGAAGTAATTAAAAGTGTGTCAAATGAACATTTCTGGACACCGAATGTGTTCTAGAACAGTTTGAAGTTGGTAGCGAACAGTACGGACAGGTAGAGTGTTCTTCAGGTCACCTCCATTTTCGTTTATTTACGAACATTTCAGGACACTACTTGTGTTCTTAGAACAGTTTCAACTTGCTAGCGAACAGTACGGACAGGTATAGTGTTCTTCAGGACACCTCCATTTTCATTTATTTACGAACATTTCAAGACACCAATTGTGTTCTTAGAACAGTTTCAACTTGCTAGTGAACACTGCGGACAGGTATAGTGTTCTTCGGGACACCTCCATTTTCGTTTATTTACGAACATTTCAGGACACCAATTGTGTTCTTAGAACCGTTTCAACTTGCTAGCGAACACTACGGACAGGTATAGTGTTCTTCTGGACACTTTAATTTTTGTTTCTTTACGAACATTTCAGGACACTGCGTGTGTTCTTAGAACAGTTTCAACTTGCTAGCGAACAGTACGGACAGGTATAGTGTTCTTCAGGACCCCTCCATTTTCGTTTATTTACAAACATTTCAGGACACCAATTGTGTTCTTAGAACAGTTTCAACTTGCTAGCGAACACTACGGACAGGTATAATGTTCTATAGGGCACTTTAATTTTCGTTTCTTTACGAACATTTCAGGACACCGCGTGTGTTCTAAGAACAGTTTCAACTTGCTAGCTAACAGTACAAACAGGTATAGTGTTCTTCAGGACACCTCCATTTTCGTTAATTTACAAACATTTCATAACACCTGCGCTGTCCGCGGACGCCTACATTATTTTTTTTTTTAAACGGAAACTAATTACAACACAATATGAAAATTTAACTTTATTTAACATATATTAATAATTTATGATAGAGAAGGTGAGGCAGAAACGGAAACAAAAACAGGAAATTAGGGGTTTCAACATGATTGGTATCAGGTGAAGAAGGGATGGAAGTCTCATCAAAACGTTTTGGGTTATGGAGAGGGTTTGGGGATAATTGACTGAGACATGGTGAGGGGGGACAAGTACATGTGGGACAATGGTATGAGGTTTTTTAAAATTGGTCAACAATAAATCAATTTTTTCTTTTGTGTTTTCAAGAGTGTTATCCGTAACAGTTTCTTCAGAGGTATTTTCTATTTTGGTATGCTCTGTACAAAAATATATATATATGTTAAATATATATCAAATAATAATAATTAAATGGTTTATATTGTAAAGTGTGTACCATTAGCTTCACTATCTTCTGACAGTTCATCATGTGGGAAGTGCTCCTCTAGCCCTTCCAGAGTACTAGACATTTCTGTTTGAAAAAACAAGATAATATATTTTTTTTAATCTAATACAGAAAGTTTATAAATATATGAGTAAAATGAAGTACACTTACTATTTCAGGTAATATATGTTCTGAGTACTCTGTAGGTCTGGTCTTGCTCTTAGTTGTGGAGTGTCTGTGAGGTAATTATGTTGGAAGCCAATTTATCTTCATTTGGTATATTCCATTTTAGAACATATTGTATTTAAATGAATGGTTAGTGTGTTACATATATGGGTTACATTTCTTATGTATTTCTACATATAATATGTATGTGTACTACTTTGTGATTTTTTTAAATGTTACTATGTTATAATATAACAATTAAACATACCCCCCAGACTTTTTAGGTAGTGGTACTGTTGTCCGAACATGTCTGCGGATATCAAAAAAGTTTGCGGACATCAAATTCAGTAGAAGGGGTTCAGTATGTTTTATATTACATGTACATAAAGTCAAAGTTATTATTGTTAAGCTTTGCTACTAAAAACCTATGCAATTCAGTGAAAGAATTTTGTTAAAGGAACGTTATGGGTCCAAGTAAAACCGAAAAACCCCTGAAATTCACCAGTTATGGTAAGCTAAGCAACCATAACTCGCGCCACCACCGTGCACTGCTAAGACTAACACCCAAAACATCAAAGATGACAGGGCTGCACAGGTCCTCCCACCAAGGTTGTATCTTTTTAACGTGTCTCAGAGGCAACCTATTTACACCAGGAAGTGATTAACAGAAAGTAATTAGAGATGAGAAACAGGTAGTGACCATTGCTGTGGCACTTTTTTCTTTAAATTATAAAGGGTTTTAACAAGCTATTTAAGGGTGATTGTTGGGTGATCAGGATAGAGAACAAGCGGTGTGAAACAATGATCTTGTCATGCATTTCATTTCACTTTGTGTCTGTATGAGATTTTTTGTAAATTCTCATTAATGTCTATTCCGGAGCCTATATGCTTCCATTCAGGATGGGGAAAACAAAGCTACAATCATAGGGGGTCATTTTCCAAGTGAAGCTGAGTGCAAGAAGTGGTGATAAATGCATTTCTCTCCACTTTTTATGACCTGCAGGATTTTGTATGATTTGGCATGTGAGGCCAAATCAGATTGGTTTTCCACCAGCATGTTTTTTTTTTTTATGTTGCCAGAAAACCAATGGATTCCTCTGGGATCTGTCTGACATTTACACCTGGTAAAAGCAGGCAGATTCCAAAGGAATCCATTGTGGTTGGCTACCACAATCAATAATTGTGGAAGTGATTTACACTTTCCCAGACACGTAGCAAAGGCGATTTTTGCCTGTGTTTTAAACTTGACTTTTCCAGTACTTGGTTGAAACAATTACAATTAATGAATTGCCCCTTTTGCAAAAAGTGCAAACAGGAGTGGTCCTTTCCTGTGCAATTTAGGATTCAAAATACAAATGCCCCCCCCTTACTCTTTCATCAGCACATTTCTAGGACGATGATTACATTGTCAGGTTGATTTCTCATTTGACTTGTACATTTTTAAAGTAATCTGTTTAAGTATTATTGTAGGTATTCAAAACCAAACTTCAACACATATTTCTATCAAGGTGAGCTTGGAAGATGCATGGTCAAATATCTAAAATTTCAGGCTAGGCTCACATTCTGGCTTTACCACTCAACCAAAGTGTGTGATCCTGTACAAATCAGTTAATTTCACTATGTTGCACCTGCTAAAATTAGGTGCCCCTAGAAGCAATTTATTTTGCATTATAAGCTATTCCAAAAGCCCCACCCATGGTTTAATAGATGGGCAGCACAAGCATTGAACCCGCCAAGAACTCACACACACACGTCTTTCAATACAAATATCAGGCGGCATTTATTGAACAAAATTGTGTTATTCAATAGCAAATCAAAGTAAACACATCATACAATCATGGAAAATTGCATATTATAACCAGTATGTACCAAACAATGATGTACTGGGGGTAGGCAGGGGAGTAAGGCCCTCTCCTCCCTGCAACACCCTACCAGGATTGATACCAGGAGGCCAGAAACCCCTCAACCTGCACAGTCTGCCTTCTCATGCAGCTCTCCCAGCCCTAGCATTCTCTCCTACATGCTAGCACTCCCTCACACCCTCAACTCAATTAAAATGTGCTGAAAACATGCAACATCATTTTCTAAGAAACACAATCTCCTATTCCTTACTTCAATAATCTGGGTGGGGGTTTCTCTTTCCCATACGATGGAGGGACCACAAGCACCTCCTCTGGGGCCTCTTGGGAGTAGCCGCAGTGTTCAGGAAGGCATTGTTGGGCGAACACCACCATATGAGATGGTACAAAGACTGGGGGCCTCACTGCTCAGCCCTCTCAGAGGAGGTGGAGGATGCATCACCCTTGATGTTCCCCAGCCAGGCTAAGAAAGACATGTTGGGGGCTGGTTGGAGTAGGTGGGAGTGGAGGTAAATGGGAATGGTGATTAGGGGAGCTGAAGGAAGGTGACCGGGGGTGAAAGGTGGAGGGGGATAGGGCATAATAGAAAGGGAAGAGCAGATGGGAAGGGGAGATAGGTAGATTGATTTTGCAACACTATTTTCCTTGCTTCTCCTTTTGCTCTGTACTGTTTTATTTATAGAGAGGTGCAAATGTATTTTCCAGATCTGGGAAGAGGTTTTTGCAGAATAGCAGATCAGTGAAATCTGGATCGATACAAGCACTTTCTTTAGGGTGCTCCTAGACCCAAACCCAATGGAATTTGGGCCCCCCTTATCACAAACCTGTCCCACCCAGATGAATAGTCCTGGAGCAGGGACTGATACACACACATATATTTGCTTGTGGCCGGAAAACCGAGTTATGGGCACTGGTTCACTACCTGTGTATGCTTGGCTCTGGGTACACAAACCAGTGCACTGCGTTAACAGTATATCCTCCGTTGCTTTGCAGCATGGACAATCAGTCCCCTATGACCACCCTGGGCCTTATGAGAGCATGGGCAAGCCTATTTTAGACGTACCACGTCCTTGTAGTAGAGGCTGTCGGAAAGGTACATGGGACTCCTTTGCCCCTCGAACAAAGCTACGCTTTTAGTGAGAGTAAATGTAGACCAACCTTAAGTGGTCCTAAAATTCCACAAACCAAGAATTGCAAGGCCATTCGGAATATGATATGTTGTTGTATGGGTGCAATGATAATGTGCTTATAATTTTCTGGCGTACTACTTCTATCTACTACTCTATCCCACCTACTAATCTGAATGAGGATGGCACATTGACATTCTTTTTAAGAATCGTAGTTTCGAATCTTTGTTTGAATATTTCTGACTTTCCTATTGAATCTGGGGTTGAACCATGCACAGAATAGTATCCCAGAACAATTAGAAGGTTACCTTGATTGCCATAATTTAACATTTTTAAAAATGAGCATGTTACTTTCATTGTCTTTTTGTATGTTTGTAACCACTGATTCCGCTCAAGGGAAACACTTAACAACGAGTTTCTAGACACATTTTGAAATCCTTTAATTTGTATTTAAGCTATGAACCATCCATCAATAAAATAAATATGCGCATTGTTTCATTAGTTATCCACGAACAATAGGTTATGGCACTTTTTACATGAAGTCATTGTTACATGGATGTTTCCATAGTGAGCAACGCAAGTTCATTTAGCACAAAAGTAGGTGCAGTGTGTTCTGTAGATATGGCGCATAACCCATTAATGTATTCAATTCAACGCTACCTTTAAATGTAATTCAATTGTATCTCATCGCATTATAGCGAATAATCGCATAGGACTACCTTTGTTAAATATTCACAAAAGCACCACATTACAGATAAAACAGAGATATGCGAGTAGACCCATTATTAAGGTCAGTATATTTTTGCAAAACATGTTGTTGGAAATGTATACATTTCCAAAACCTATCAGCCTACAGAGCTGGAAACGCTGTATAAAATCACCGTGATTTGAAAGTGCAATGTGAACTTATGCTAAACATTTAACCTATGTGTTTTTATACATTGCTTGCAATGAAAACGCAGAAGGTGAGAGAAAATTAAACCAAGTGGGAAGTAAGAAATGTTCTAATAATACAGACTCATGAGGTGAAGTACTGTAAAGCATCACACTTACTTAACTTCACGTCCTAGCACTTTTAGTTTGAGCTGTTAATTGTTTTCACATCCTAACAGACGACATTGCATTGCACTGTAGCAGGTCACGCATTAGCTATTTCTCTGCGACAGTCACTCTTAGTTAAAAAGAAAAAACGATATTCACCAAACTAAATCGAACCATCTTAATATGACTAAATCATGTCACCAAACCAGTAAAATGAGGGTACAATTGGCATTTCGTGTGTGTACCGCCAGAATTTGCATCATAATCCAGTGATTGAAAATATATGTATACTGAGCTAGGGCGAGCGTCTTCTGTTACTTCTGTAAACAACTCATAGGGATCATCGACTGCAAAGTACTGCTGGCGTGTGAAGGTCTTCTTGTATTGCAAGTTCTTTACATACTGAATCATTTTATAATGCGTGAATGAAGATACTGAACGGTGTGTTGGAAATGTATCATGCCAGTGTAGTCTCATTATTCTGTAACTAACAAAATGTACATGATGGGACAGAATTCCATATATAGCCTGAACTTTTCTGATGCTTAATAATACAGTGATGTAGCGACTTCTGTTTCTGAAAGTGGGCTCTTCTAATCAGACCAGCTTTCATAATGCTCCATGCCAAAAAGCACAATGCACACAGGTACCTTGCTGTGAAGTCTCCTAACATCTACAGCGGATGCCCTGCATTAGCAGGTTCAAGAGTGACATGTGCATTCTTGAACACAGCTGCTGTAACTCAAAATTACTAAAACAGAGGGGACCGTTAACTGTCTGCGCCTCTGGTGAAAAATATCATCATTTTGTATCTCAGAAGCCTGGGGGCAGATTCATATTTATTATGAGCCCTGTATAGTTTTGAAAAAGGAACGCTACTGAAATTGCACATTTATATGGCTACAAGCTGGATGGGACCTGGTGTGTATTAAGCTGTCTGGGCTTGGGCTACCCACAACCACCATAATGGTTTCAACCCAGAAACCCTTCTATTTGATTGCCATGTGGGTCACCTTCATTAGTGTCTGCTTGCCATTCTCTGATTTTTTTAAATGTTTTATTGAACAATTTCACCAGAGCTAGGGTCAATGGAATGTAATTTCACAGTTCGAGTTCCTTCCACCACTCCTCCAAAGATCGCACTCTGTACTTCTTTGTTACCTCTGTCATCAAGGTTAATCTTGTTTCTTGCATTTCGGGGCAAGTTAGTACAAGGTGTTTAAGGGTTTCGACTTCAGTTTTAACCTTGCACAACCTACACCAGTTCTCAATGTTACTCCCTTTTCTTCGACTTCGGATTTCCCTCGTCGGAAATAGGTTTAAACGAAACCTCAAGAATTGTGCCCTGAAGTACCAGTTTGGGAAAAGTACCAGATATCTGGGAATTGAGTTTAACTATCTCCATTCGTGAAGTGGTTTCCCATAAAATGTCAAGCTTTGAGACTCTTCCTGGGTGGTGATCCAGTCGAGTGTATAATTTCCTTTTCACTTTATCTGGGTTTTCCCACAATGTTGAGTCTGATTCGTCCAAGTCCCAGATGACTGCTTGGCATATGTTTCTCCATTCTGCCAATGTAGTATTGTTGCCACGAGCCAGGCTTTCATTTAGTACTGCAAAGCCCCCTGTTCTTGTAGTGTCCAGGCATGTCCTATAAAATATTTTTGCAGATCACTATTGCTTTCATCAAGGTTAGGGCAAGTTCCCTGCGAATAGCTTGGATCGGGGAGCCTGGTGGTATTCTAAGAACAGTTTTCCAGAATAGGCCCTCCATCTTAGGCCTTTTTTCCAGGTTAAAGGTAGATTATGTTTCTGCCCTGTATGTTAGTATAGGTATTGCCAATTAAAGGGGCCATGGAAAAACCACAAAATCTTCTCAGCAATATTTGACCTTGGCTCCCTTTAGCTCCCTTTAGAGCTGGATTTTAAAAATGCTGTAGCGATCGAGGATGTGGGGGGTCTCTCAACCATGTCTCTTGCAAGTATTTATTTTGTTTATTCGCATTTATCAAGCGCACTTGCAGCCTGTGAGGCATCGAGGCGCTGTTACAGAAGATAAGTGGACTTAAGATTACAGGCGGGTGCCCGGTGAGCTCATGGTTACACAGTAACAGGCACATATACAGGAAATGACTGATACAGATTCGTATTTGATATTCAGTTTAGACAAAGAGTCTAGTTTTGATGCCCTTACGAAAGGCTAGGTGTGATTCAATCAGTCTTAGGTGAGGTGGCAGTGTGTTCCAGTGCGTGGCTGCTAGGGTGGGGAAGCTGGAGCCACCAGCACGCACCTTTCATGCAATAGGCGTGACAATCGTGTTGGCATAGCATGATCTTAGGGGTCTGGTGGCCGTGTGCCTGGTGATTCTGTTTGTCAGGTAGGGAGGGGCAAGTTCGTGGAGGCATTTGTGGGTGAGGACAAGAGTTTTGAAGACAATTCTCTCTTTGACAGGGAGCCAGTGTGCTTGCCATTTGATTTGGGAGATATGGTCTCTTGCGGTGCCTGTGGCTGCCCTAAGCGCATTGTCTTGAGCTAGCTGCAATTTGGCTACGTTTTTGTTGGAGGTCCCAACGAGAAGGGCGTTGCAATAGTCTAGCCTTGACCCTATAATTGCACTGGCAATGGTGAGGCAATTCTGGCGGGCCAAGAAGGGCCTGGCAGCGTTAAGGATTTTAGAGTAGTAGGCTGAGGAGGCGGCGATAGCATTGACCTGTCTGTGCATGGATAGGTCAGAGTCCAGGTAGACTCTGAGTGTCTTAACATGGTTGGAAACCTTGATGGGAATGTTATCAATGGTGAAGAAGGTGTATTGATCTCCAAGGTTGCCCAGTGTGAAGGGTGACCCTATGAGGAGGAGTTCAGTTTTTTCACTATCGAGGCAGAGCCAATTCTCTGCCATCCAGGATTGGATGGTAGAGTAGATAGTGGTCAGGGTGTTGGTGTCTGCTAGGTAGTCACCCGTGAGTGGGATAAGTACCTATGTGTCATCCGCATAGTTGGTGTAATATATACCAAGGGAGTCCAGGATGCTGAACAGGGGCCTTGTGAAGAGGTTGTAAAGCGTGGGTGCGATACAGGACCCCTGGGGAACACTGCAGGTAAGGAGGCTGGTGGTGGCGGATGCACACTCTGAAAAGACTTTCATGGCCCTTTCTTGGAGAAAGGAGGTGATCCATTGACAGGCTTTAGGGGAGAAATTGGCTTGGGTGGCTAGATGGTGGCACAAGGCGTTGTGGTCCACAAGATCAAAAGCCGCAGATAGATCAAGGAGCAGTAGGAGAGGAGGTTTGCCTGCGTCTCTATGATCGTCCATTTGATTCTTAAGGTCTTGGAGGGCCGTTTAGGTGCTGTGTCGTGGGCAGAATCCTGATTGCCGCAGGCCTTGGAGACGGTTATCCTTTAAGAACTTTTGGACTTGCAGGTAAGCTGCTTTGTCCAAAATTTTGAGCAGGAAGGGTACAGTGGTAATGGGCATGTAATTCCCAGGGACTGTTGGGTCGAGCGAGGGTTTTTTGAGGAGTGGGCGTACCCAAGCTTCCTTAAATCCAGACGGGACGTGGCCTGAATGGAAGGAGGAGTTGATAAATGCTGTAAGGAAGGGGGCTAAGGTAGGTGCGGAGTATTTGATGAGGCTAGCTGGGAAGGCATCACCCTTGCAGTTGGAAGGTTTGATGGAGCTGAGCAGGGTGATGACCTCTCGCACAGTGATGTCTTTGAACTCAAATAGAGGGGAGGCGGTGGTCTTGAAGGGTGGCTCAGTGTACATGTTAGCTATGATGTTGGAGAGGGCTTTTTGGTGGCCGTGAATTTTGTTTTGGAGGGTGTTGAGTTTCTCTAGCATGGCAGACTGAAAGCTTTTACATCATTTGTCATCTTTGATTACTGATGGTGGGGGGGAGATGGTGTTTCCGGTTCCCTAAAGATGGTGAATAGTTCCTTGGACCCTAACTTGGCTTCAGGGATCCTGGCGTTAAAGGAGGCAGCCTTGGCTAAGGTAATGTTAGTCTTGTAGGATTTGAAGATGACTTTGAACTTCTGTTTGGTGGCTTCAGAAGGGCTGGCTTTCCAGGTGGAGAGGGCAATCCTCTTTTGCGTGCTTTGTTCAAGAAGTTCTTTGGAGAACCACGAGTTAGCATGTTTGGGTTTTTTAGCTTTTTTTTAGGGTCGTTGGAGCAATGGTGTCCACGGCTGACGTGATGACAACCTTGAAGGTGTCAGCTAAGGTTTCAGAGTTGTTACAAGAGGGGGCCTGCAGGGCAGGGTTGAGGAGGTAGGGTGCTAGGTTCTCGATTGTGAGAAGGCGTGAGCTCCTGGCGTAAATTGCTGGGCATGGTGGGGGGGTTGCGAGGGCCACTTTCTTAGTTCCGAGGTTGAATTGGATGTAGTGGTGGTCCAACCAAGGGGTGGGAGTGTTGGCCATGATGAGAAGGGAGCAGTTGTGATGACTGATCCAGTCGAGAGTGCACCCTTTGATATGAGTGGGGTCAGAAATGGAGTGCGTGAAGCCGAGGTTGGACAGCACCTTCTTAAAGGATTTCGCATGGGGGTCCTTAGGGTCATTCAGCCCTAGGTTAAGGTCACCCAGAAGTAAGACCTGTGATGTCTTTTTAATGTTGTTGGACAGTGCAGAGATAAGGGTGTCATGGAAGTCAATAGATGGGCCTGGGGGTCTGTAGACAATGTGCATGGTTATGGTGCAGTTGGGAGAGACATTCATTTTTAGAGGGAGGTAGTCCCTGTTGCTGTCAAGCAGGCCTTCAACTTCTCTAATGGCAATGGCTTCCCTGGCGATGAGGGCACCGGTTCCACCTCTCTGAGAGGTGCGGTCTTTCCTAAAGATGGAATACCCAGAAGGGATGGCCAGTGATAGGGCTGGGCCTGAGGTTTCATTAAGCCAGGTTTCAGTAAGGATGAGGAGGTCGAGGTCGTCTTTGATGAGCAGGTTGTTGATGTCAAGGGCGTGTGCGGGTACGGATCGGGCATTAAGCAAGGTGCAGTTGAGTGTGTAGGCAGAGAGAGGCATGAAGGTGGGCAGGCTGGCCGGAGTGGAGGGTGGCTCGGATATAATGGGTGGTATGGAGTCAGGGGTGGTCATGGGGGTGGCTTCAACATGAGCAATGGGTATAGGCACAGCCTTAGGTAGCATAGTAGAATGTGTGGTCATGGGGGTGGCATCAACATGAGCAATGGGCATAGACACAGCATTAGGCAGCATAGTACAACATGTGGTCATGGGGGCGGCATCAATATGAGCAATGGGCATAGACACAGCATTAGGCAGCATAGTACAACGTGTGGTCATGGGGGCAGCATCAACATGAGCAATGGGCATAAGCACAACACTAGGCAGCATAGTACAACTTGTGGTCATGGGGGCGGCATCAACATGAGCAATGTGCATAGACACAGCATTAGGCAGCATAGTACAATGTGTGGTCATGGGGGTGGCATCAACATGAGCTGTGGGCATGGGGGCACCACTGGGGTTGGGCGTTGGTGGTGGTGCAGAGTTAATGTTATTGATGGGGTTATTGTTTGTGGCAGCCATGAGGTCTTGTTTGGTGATATGGATGTTGATGATCTGTCGTAGCGTAGCCACAGAGTGTGGTCAGTCCAGGGGCTGGGGTTGGCCTTAGTAGCACAGCGCATGAGTGATGGAGGCTGGCTTCTTACGCCAACCCTTGCATTGCAGTATCCTAGGTTGGCAGTATAGGTGATGGGGTTGGTGGGCTGAGTGCATGACCGTAGTTCCTGTTGTAACATGGTGTGGTGCGCATGGTTGTGACCTGGGTAGGTGCACGCAGGAGGTGTGGCGGGTGGGCATAGAGGCTGGAGGCCTTACCTTGTGTGAACTTGCCAGAGCCTGGGGGCGCCATCTGCGCCGTCGAGCAGTGGAGAGCTGCAGAGAGTGAGCTTGGCCTTTTCTCCTGGCCTTCGCTCCTCTGCAGCTTCGCCTGGCAGTGTGCCCCCCCGTCCATTAAAGGCAGGAGGGGAGGGGCTTGCTGGACCTGGGGACCAAGTGCGGGCATCAGCAGAGGCTTGTGTATTCCTGGGTGCAAATTATGTCCTGCTTTCCAAATGTTGTCTCTGCATTGTTGAACAGGTGAGAGAACCCCCTCGTATTCCAACTAACCAGTTTGAACTTTTTCCTCTCCTGATTCATTTGGCATTATTGTTTACCCATTTTTTTGCCAGCAAACCTGCCAGCCATCTCCAGTTCTCTTCTTCTATAATCCTTGTTTTTGGCCTCTTTCACCTTATTGTGTCGGTTCAATCTGTTAACTCCCCCGCGTTGATCCATTCTCTTTTGGATGTTGCCCCTTGTTTGCCAGTGTTTAGGTTCTTCTCTTTCCCCGGCCCATTTTCTTGGCCCTTCATATTTTGAATTTGGCCTTCAGTCTGATGTTAAATTCAGGGCAGTGTACCCCCTTTTATCAAAGCCCATTGGTCTCAGATTGTGTGTCTCCTCTAGTAGTTTATGTGTTATCAGTGGAGTCGCTGGGTGTACTATGACTCTGTCAGTCTGCTCTTCTTCCAGAAATTCTATTAAATTCAAGTCATTGGATGATAGAAATCTTACAATTGGCGCATGGTGTAGGAGTCTGATCTCGTTTGCCCTGTTTAGTACTATCCTTTAAAGGGATCAGTCTCTCCAAGAGCAGGGTAGATGGTTTTATGATTTGATTGTTGTTATCTAAATTCACCCTTGTCACTTGCAGATCACGTCCCCATCTTGGCTGGTGATACTGGGTGTGGAAAAGTAGTGCCAGATATCCCAACGACATTGACAGTTTCCTTTGAAACATCACAATTTGGAAATTCACCCGCTCGCAGCATGGTTCGCCTGGCCTCAGTGTCAATCAAACAATTCATCCTTCTCCCTTGGATGTCACATTTCAGATAGGGACCAGGTGGGTTTAGTGGGAGAAAAGCAGCAGACAGCATGGCAGGGTTTAGTTTAGTTTAGTTTATTCATTTGTATTGCGCACCAGACCCGAGGGTATGAGGGCGCATGAGCAGCAAGGTGATTCAAAGCTTGGTTACAGGATGCTTATACTTTACATTACATAATTATACATTACATTACATAATTACAGTGTGACGATGAAGGAACATGTGTACAGTTTGGCAGGAGAGAATGCAGTAGATGTATTTAAAGAATTACAAATATATACAAGTTTAGTATTACAAATTTACAGATTCTCTTAAAGCATGCAACGCGGAGAGCAGCCGTGTGGTGTTAGAGGTGTTAGTGGTTCGTGATCTTTAACCAATGGATGTAGTTGCGTCTAAAAAGTGAGTAAGGTTGGGGAGTTCTGAGCGATGGTGGTAGGGAGTTCCAGTGTTGGGGTGCTTTCACCTGGAAGCTGTTGCCACCCATTTTAGTGCGTTTAAACCTGGGGACGGTGAGCAGATTAGCATTGGAGGTTCTGGTGGGTCTGATGGGGCTGTGTTTGCATATTCTGTCTGCCAGATAGCGTGGGGCAGCATTATTCAGGCATTTGTGGGTGAGCGATGCTACTTTAAGCAGGATTTTGTCTGTTGTGCTGAGCCAGTTATGGGATTTCCTGATATTGGAAATGTGTTCCCTCCTGGGAATATTGAGTGCTGCCCTAAGGGCGTTGTTTTGTAGCGTCTGAATTTTGTTGGTGATTTGTTTGGTGGCTCCTATGTAGAGGGCGTTACAATAGTCCAGTTTGGATAATACCAATGCTCTGGCAAGTGTAGTGCAGCTGTGGGTGGAGAGGAAGGGTTTGGCTGCTCTTATGAGCTTACATGTGTAGGCCGTAGAGGATGCCATCGAGCTAACCTGTTTGTGGAAGGTTAGGGAGGAGTCGAGGTATATTCCTAGGGTTTTTACTTCTTTCGAAACCTTGATTAGGTTCCCATCTATGATGAAGTTGGCATAATTGTGGTCGAGTTTGGTTAGGTTGGACGTAGAACCAAGGATGATGAGTTCAGTTTTGTCATCATTCAGGCATAGACTGTGCGAAGCCATCCATGCCTGGATGATGAGATACACCCTGTTCACCAAGGCCAAATCCTGGTTGTAATCTCCCGTCAACGGGATGAGGATCTGTGTATCATCGGCGTAGTTAGTGTAGGTGATACCCAGGCCGTCTAGATCATCAAACAGGGGCTTTGTGAACACGTTGTACAGAGTGGGGGAGACGCACGAGCCCTGTGGGACTCCACATGTAATGGGGATGGGTTCGGCGGCGGCAGAGGAGGAGAAGACTCGCATGGATCTGTTGTTGAGGAATGACTCAATCCAACTGATGGCTTCTTGTGAAAAGTGGGCAGCTGAGTCTAAATGATTACATAGGATTTTATGGTCAACTAGGTCAAACGCCGCAGAGAGGTCTAGCAGGAGTAGTAATGCAGTTTTCCCGTTATCTCTAAGGTCGTCTATTTGGGCTTTCAGATCTATCAGGGCTGTTTCAGTTCCATGTTGGGGTCTGAAGCCGGATTGTCTTATTCCTAGAAGGTGGTTTGTTTCAAGATACTTTTGAATTTGTAGGTATGCTGTCTTGTCTAGTATCTTGAGCAGGAATGGGACGGTGGTAATCGGTCTGTAGTTGGTTGGGATGGACGGGTCAAGGGAGGGTTTTTTGAGGAGAGGGAGGACCCAGGACTCTTTAAGGTTACTGGGGACTGTTCCTGAGGAAAAGGAGGCATTGATGAGTCTGGTGATGAATGGCGAGAGGTCTCGTGCCGCGTCTTTAATGATTTGTGGGGGGCAGAGGTCACCTTTGCAGTTGGAGGGTTTAAGGCCAAGAATTATTTTTTCTACTTCGAGGGAAGAGACTTTGGAAAAGCTGAAGCGAGCAGAGTTAGGTGTGTGGTGTGAGGGTGGAGGGCTCGAGTGGGCGTTGATGGGGTTGGTAAGATTGGTGAGGGAGTCTTTCTTATTTTTAATTTTTGTTTGAAGGCCAGTGACTTTGTTGTTTAGTGCATTTTGGACACTGGTGCACCATTGTTTGTTTTTAACGCAAGTATCTGGGATTGTTACCGGGGTTTCCAATTCTTTCAGGATAGTAAATAATTCTCTGGAGCTGGAGTTGGATTGGGAGATTCTCAGGTTATAGGATTCTTGTTTGGCCGCTATGATTTCTTTTTTATAGTTGGCCGTTATTTTGTTGAGCAATAGTTTGTTGTGGTCAGTCGGAGATTGTCTCCAGACTTGTTCCAGTTTACTCTTTTCCAATCTAAGGGTTTTAAGATGGCTGGAGAACCATTGGTTGAGGTGCTTTTTTGGTTTGGATTTTCTAAGTTTCAATGGTGCAATGGCGTCTAAGGCTATGCGCATGGTGTTGTTATAGCCTTCTACGAGGTCATAGGGATTAGAGTCTTGGAGTTGGCTTAGTGTAGGAAGAATGAGTGGGATCAGTTTTTCTACTGTGATATTTTTTTTGCTTCTCGTGTGGATGGCTGGGGCTAGTGCCATGTTGGTTGTAGGGCTTGAGGCCTCAAGTGAGAAGGAGAGGAGGTGGTGGTCGGTCCAGGATTGGGGAGTGTTGTTAGTGATCGATACGGCACAGTTATAGTCTGCTATCCAATCAAGGGTTCTCCCTTTGTTATGGGTGGGGCTGGTTACTTTTTGTGTGAAGCCTAGTTCAGACAGGGTGTTGCTGATGAGAGTGGCTTGATTGTCTTTGGGGTCTTTGTAGCCTAAATTGAAGTCTCCTAAGAGAAGGCATTGTGAGGAGTTTTTTAGGTTGTCGGTAAGGATGGCATTGAGGTCTTCCTCGAAAGATCCCGGGGGTCCGGGAGGTCTGTATAGTAAGTGAATGGATATTGTTTGGGAGTTAGCGATGGGTAGTTTGGCTGTAAGTGATTCACATGATGGGTGGTGTGTGGCGGAGTTGAGTCTGATGTTAAGGTGGGTCTTGGCAATGATGGCCAAACCACCGCCTTTAGCTTCAGTTCTGTCCGCTCGGATGATGGTGTAGTCAGTGGGGATGGCTAGCGAAAGGGCTGGGCCTGCGGCTGCATGAAGCCAGGACTCTGTTATGGCTAGGAAGTCTAGATCTTCAGCTAAAATGAGATCAGCGATGTCCGTGGCATGGGCAATCATGGAGCGTGCGTTGATGAGGGCACCTTTTATAGGTAGGGTTTTGGCTTTGGCAGGGGTGGGGGTGGTAGCTGTGATGAGCGCTCTATTGTTGGTTGTAGTGGAGTTGACGGGTTTAGGTTCGGGTTTTTTTAGCGTAAGGTTAGCGCAGGAGCTGATGGAGGTTCGGTGTGTGAGTATGGATTGTGAGGAGTCCCTGGCTCTAGGCTCGTGTATTTTTGGAAGTCTGGATCGTAATCTGGTCAGCCTGTCCGAAAGGCATGGGGGAGCGAGTAGGCTAAGCATGATTGTGGTGCTGGGCTCTGTGAGGGTGGGTGATGCGGTGCCTAGGCTGGTCAAGTTAAGGGGTGAGCTGGGCAGGCATGCGGAATTGGTGATGTGGAGAATGGTTCTCAGTAGTATAGAGTAAAGGCCCGGGAGGAACATTGTGTGAGGGGGGTAAGGTGCAGTGTGTGTCCTGTCTAGGGTTGAAATCTAGCAGTGGACAGTGCGGCCTGCTTGGAGTAGTCGAATACTACCTAATCCATGTAGTGCAAGGTTGCAGATTGGCATCTGACTCAGGTACAGGTAAGCAAAGTGGTCATAGTAAGCGTTTGTCAATTAGCACAGCATTAGGTTTAGAATTGTGCCAGTGTACCAATTAACATCTTGGATCAGAGTATCATGTATTCAGAATAGCGGCTGGAATGGGAATAGCACCTAGGTTCAGAGTAACACTTAGTTCAAGATAACACCTAGAATCAGAATAACCCCTAACTTCAGAATAGCACATAGAGCAGATTAAGCACAACATTGAGTTTAGTGGCTATAAAAGTATGTTGAGCGGGGGCACATTGGGCTGCAGGTCAACAGATCTAGAGGCAGTTGGTGAGCAGATCAGCAGAACAGGGCAGATGGTCACAATGTGCTTAAAAATGGCAGCTAGAATTGCATAGGGTAGCCGAGCAGTAGTGAGGCACAGTGCAGTTATATGTGACAGGGATGATTAGCGACACAGTAGTCTAAATACGAATGAGCACCTATGTACTGGAAATGGCAGCAACTTTGGGCACAGATACAGCATGCAGTAAGGCCTGAGTGCACGAGAGTGGCAATAAGTAGCTTGTGGTAACAAAGCCTTTTCCAGAGTCTAGGCAGTTCAGTTTAAAAGCGAAGTGGTGTTTACCGTTCAGGTTGGTCTGGAATCCGGCAGGGGGTCCGGGCAAACGGCGAGGAAGGCTGAGGACAGGTATTGGCCTTGTTATCCTGGGCCTTGCTGGGAGTGGGCCGGCTTCGCCTACCGGCTGGCGATAGGCTGCTTAAGGTGGCTCAATGGCCAATCGGATGCGAGGACAGTCGGATGTGCTCAGTTAGGCACTGGGGTTCCTTGAGACATGGCGGGCGGCCATCTTGGAAGTGTAAAAACCTCGTGGTGGCTAATGGTGGCAGGGGCAAACACAGCAGCTGTAGGCATCAAGTTTAAAACATGCAGGCTGAGTAGATATTCTTGCAGGTCGGCGGATCACTGGTGCAATTAGCAGCAAGAAAAAACGAATCTCGCACGGAATAATGATTCTTACCCGAATTCGAGGGCAATTCAGGATGGATCCAGGAAAGGGAGACCACTGCTCCTGCAGGGTCCGGGGGAGCTCCTGCTCCTCTGGTGAAGGAGGGGGTCTGCTCCACGGCTGGGACAGGTGAAGACAGGTATTGGCCTTGTTATCCTGGGCCTTGCTGGGAGTGGGCCGGCTTCGCCTACCGGCTGGCGATAGGCTGCTTAAGGTGGCTCAATGGCCAATCGGATGCGAGGACAGTCGGATGTGCTCAGTTAGGCACTGGGGTTCCTTGAGACATGGCGGGCGGCCATCTTGGAAGTGTAAAAACCTCGTGGTGGCTAATGGTGGCAGGGGCAAACACAGCAGCTGTAGGCATCAAGTTTAAAACATGCAGGCTGAGTAGATATTCTTGCAGGTCGGCGGATCACTGGTGCAATTAGCAGCAAGAAAAAACGAATCTCGCACGGAATAATGATTCTTACCCGAATTCGAGGGCAATTCAGGATGGATCCAGGAAAGGGAGACCACTGCTCCTGCAGGGTCCGGGGGAGCTCCTGCTCCTCTGGTGAAGGAGGGGGTCTGCTCCACGGCTGGGACAGGTGAAGACAGGTATTGGCCTTGTTATCCTGGGCCTTGCTGGGAGTGGGCCGGCTTCGCCTACCGGCTGGCGATAGGCTGCTTAAGGTGGCTCAATGGCCAATCGGATGCGAGGACAGTCGGATGTGCTCAGTTAGGCACTGGGGTTCCTTGAGACATGGCGGGCGGCCATCTTGGAAGTGTAAAAACCTCGTGGTGGCTAATGGTGGCAGGGGCAAACACAGCAGCTGTAGGCATCAAGTTTAAAACATGCAGGCTGAGTAGATATTCTTGCAGGTCGGCGGATCACTGGTGCAATTAGCAGCAAGAAAAAACGAATCTCGCACGGAATAATGATTCTTACCCGAATTCGAGGGCAATTCAGGATGGATCCAGGAAAGGGAGACCACTGCTCCTGCAGGGTCCGGGGGAGCTCCTGCTCCTCTGGTGAAGGAGGGGGTCTGCTCCACGGCTGGGACAGGTGAAGACAGGTATTGGCCTTGTTATCCTGGGCCTTGCTGGGAGTGGGCCGGCTTCGCCTACCGGCTGGCGATAGGCTGCTTAAGGTGGCTCAATGGCCAATCGGATGCGAGGACAGTCGGATGTGCTCAGTTAGGCACTGGGGTTCCTTGAGACATGGCGGGCGGCCATCTTGGAAGTGTAAAAACCTCGTGGTGGCTAATGGTGGCAGGGGCAAACACAGCAGCTGTAGGCATCAAGTTTAAAACATGCAGGCTGAGTAGATATTCTTGCAGGTCGGCGGATCACTGGTGCAATTAGCAGCAAGAAAAAACGAATCTCGCACGGAATAATGATTCTTACCCGAATTCGAGGGCAATTCAGGATGGATCCAGGAAAGGGAGACCACTGCTCCTGCAGGGTCCGGGGGAGCTCCTGCTCCTCTGGTGAAGGAGGGGGTCTGCTCCACGGCTGGGACAGGTGAAGACAGGTATTGGCCTTGTTATCCTGGGCCTTGCTGGGAGTGGGCCGGCTTCGCCTACCGGCTGGCGATAGGCTGCTTAAGGTGGCTCAATGGCCAATCGGATGCGAGGACAGTCGGATGTGCTCAGTTAGGCACTGGGGTTCCTTGAGACATGGCGGGCGGCCATCTTGGAAGTGTAAAAACCTCGTGGTGGCTAATGGTGGCAGGGGCAAACACAGCAGCTGTAGGCATCAAGTTTAAAACATGCAGGCTGAGTAGATATTCTTGCAGGTCGGCGGATCACTGGTGCAATTAGCAGCAAGAAAAAACGAATCTCGCACGGAATAATGATTCTTACCCGAATTCGAGGGCAATTCAGGATGGATCCAGGAAAGGGAGACCACTGCTCCTGCAGGGTCCGGGGGAGCTCCTGCTCCTCTGGTGAAGGAGGGGGTCTGCTCCACGGCTGGGACAGGTGAAGACAGGTATTGGCCTTGTTATCCTGGGCCTTGCTGGGAGTGGGCCGGCTTCGCCTACCGGCTGGCGATAGGCTGCTTAAGGTGGCTCAATGGCCAATCGGATGCGAGGACAGTCGGATGTGCTCAGTTAGGCACTGGGGTTCCTTGAGACATGGCGGGCGGCCATCTTGGAAGTGTAAAAACCTCGTGGTGGCTAATGGTGGCAGGGGCAAACACAGCAGCTGTAGGCATCAAGTTTAAAACATGCAGGCTGAGTAGATATTCTTGCAGGTCGGCGGATCACTGGTGCAATTAGCAGCAAGAAAAAACGAATCTCGCACGGAATAATGATTCTTACCCGAATTCGAGGGCAATTCAGGATGGATCCAGGAAAGGGAGACCACTGCTCCTGCAGGGTCCGGGGGAGCTCCTGCTCCTCTGGTGAAGGAGGGGGTCTGCTCCACGGCTGGGACAGGTGAAGACAGGTATTGGCCTTGTTATCCTGGGCCTTGCTGGGAGTGGGCCGGCTTCGCCTACCGGCTGGCGATAGGCTGCTTAAGGTGGCTCAATGGCCAATCGGATGCGAGGACAGTCGGATGTGCTCAGTTAGGCACTGGGGTTCCTTGAGACATGGCGGGCGGCCATCTTGGAAGTGTAAAAACCTCGTGGTGGCTAATGGTGGCAGGGGCAAACACAGCAGCTGTAGGCATCAAGTTTAAAACATGCAGGCTGAGTAGATATTCTTGCAGGTCGGCGGATCACTGGTGCAATTAGCAGCAAGAAAAAACGAATCTCGCACGGAATAATGATTCTTACCCGAATTCGAGGGCAATTCAGGATGGATCCAGGAAAGGGAGACCACTGCTCCTGCAGGGTCCGGGGGAGCTCCTGCTCCTCTGGTGAAGGAGGGGGTCTGCTCCACGGCTGGGACAGGTGAAGACAGGTATTGGCCTTGTTATCCTGGGCCTTGCTGGGAGTGGGCCGGCTTCGCCTACCGGCTGGCGATAGGCTGCTTAAGGTGGCTCAATGGCCAATCGGATGCGAGGACAGTCGGATGTGCTCAGTTAGGCACTGGGGTTCCTTGAGACATGGCGGGCGGCCATCTTGGAAGTGTAAAAACCTCGTGGTGGCTAATGGTGGCAGGGGCAAACACAGCAGCTGTAGGCATCAAGTTTAAAACATGCAGGCTGAGTAGATATTCTTGCAGGTCGGCGGATCACTGGTGCAATTAGCAGCAAGAAAAAACGAATCTCGCACGGAATAATGATTCTTACCCGAATTCGAGGGCAATTCAGGATGGATCCAGGAAAGGGAGACCACTGCTCCTGCAGGGTCCGGGGGAGCTCCTGCTCCTCTGGTGAAGGAGGGGGTCTGCTCCACGGCTGGGACAGGTGAAGACAGGTATTGGCCTTGTTATCCTGGGCCTTGCTGGGAGTGGGCCGGCTTCGCCTACCGGCTGGCGATAGGCTGCTTAAGGTGGCTCAATGGCCAATCGGATGCGAGGACAGTCGGATGTGCTCAGTTAGGCACTGGGGTTCCTTGAGACATGGCGGGCGGCCATCTTGGAAGTGTAAAAACCTCGTGGTGGCTAATGGTGGCAGGGGCAAACACAGCAGCTGTAGGCATCAAGTTTAAAACATGCAGGCTGAGTAGATATTCTTGCAGGTCGGCGGATCACTGGTGCAATTAGCAGCAAGAAAAAACGAATCTCGCACGGAATAATGATTCTTACCCGAATTCGAGGGCAATTCAGGATGGATCCAGGAAAGGGAGACCACTGCTCCTGCAGGGTCCGGGGGAGCTCCTGCTCCTCTGGTGAAGGAGGGGGTCTGCTCTGGAAATGGCATTGTGGACCATAGGAGATATGCATGTCCTGGTAGCCCCCGTTTCCAGAAGGAAGCGGAGGGTTGGTGGTGGGGCTGTAGGGTAGCAATTTGAACTGTTAGGATGAATGAAATCATTGCGTGGAGTAGTGTGACCATATTGCAGTGATTTTGCAGGTTTGGTAGGACATTACTGGATGAGATGACCTGTCTGCTTACAATATCTGCAGAAAGGTTGCCCTTGCGGGGGTTGTTGGGCCAGCAGAAACGGGTGTGCAAAAGTCTGTTGTGACTGGTGGCCCTATTGAAAAGGTGGCAGTGGATTCTGTTGGGCATAAGGCTGGCGTGAGGTACCCAGGAGTCCCTGTGCCCCAGAGGCAGTCTTTTGCTGTGCATGCTGTATCTAGCCCTGAGGCGGGTAGCACCATCTTGCTCCTGGCATTAGAGTTTGTCAAAGAAATGTTGAGCTGCTTGCAGTGCTTTTTCAATAGATTCAACTTGCCACCCAATCTGAAAATGTTGAATTATGTTTGAAATTTCAGGAAGGAGACCATTCCCAAAATTAGAAACAAAAGCATGTTTAGCTTGTATGGAGAGTCTTTAGGCACAGCCCGTAGGAGTTGTTTAAGTTCCCCAATGGCAGGATCATAACAGGCAATCAGTGTGTTCAAATGTTCCATGAAATCAGTAGGGTTGTCAGGAAACGTGGAGAAGTGTTGTGCCTTATGGTATGAGTCAGTGGAGCTCTATGGGGTGAGAATTTTCAAAGGTTCAGCCTCAGTATTGGCTTGAGGATAGGTGAGCATAGGCATGTTTGGTGGCAGCAGCGGAGGACGTTGAGGCGTTCATAGTGTGTAATGAGGGTGTCTCATACATGGAAGAAAGGGGATACAGCCAGGGGGTGAAAGGCAGAGGATGTTGTTGAGAGAGTGTAGTGAGTGGCTCGGCGCGTGGCGTGGGGTGTGGGGGGACCCCCTGGTGCAGTACGCGCGGTGTTCAGGGCCTCAGGAGAGGGGAGAATGGTGGTAGGTCATCTAACAGGTCCACAGGTGGCACTGTAGGTGCTTCTGAAAAGGAGTCTTTATTAGTGTCGGTAGAGGCCTGTTTTGTGAGTGTGTTTACTGTTTGGCCAGCCAGTCTTGGAGTGATGTTTGTACTGCTCTAATTCTTTCTCTAGCTTAGCCTGAGAGTTCCTCAGTGATCTAGTCTGACTGTCCAGGCGAAATAAACTGACCAATGACCATCAGACACCTTACACTTTCTATGTTCCAAACCCTTGCGCAAGACAACAAGTTGATCCGCATGAAATGAGCCCTCAAGTGGCCACTGAAATTCCTTTTGAACCTGAGTCAAAAAATTCCACTCTTTCAAATATTTACAGGGTGAATGCCCCAAACGTTGTAAACAAGAAGAAGGCATTGGTACCTATCGAATGTGTAAGTGTTGTTGTGGATAGCCCAGAGCCCATTGGTTAGTCTAGGAATCAAAATGTCAGGGACACACAAAGGGAGGTAGGAGCCAGGAGACAGGAGCAAATAAGGTTTGATAGATGTTGCTGAATATAAAGATAAAGTAAGACACAAGATGGACGAAAGGAACCACGTCTGGTGTAGCCCAGCAATCACATTTGGCACTTAACTCCCAAATAGCCAAGTTCTATCAGCATCGCTTTTTAGTTGAAACAAGAACACTGATATTGACTGCACAGTGTTGAATTAGATCAAGTAATGAAGTTGAGGGCCAATCATGCACATGTAGCTATTATCAAAACATTTTATTTTCTTGTCAATCAAGGCCTCCCCATGCATGGAAGCAAAGCATGTAGGTATGTTTGTATTAAGTTGTCTGTAGCATGGTCAGGGCGCTAGTGAATAGTAGCAAAACCATCTTGACAATGCCCAGAATACCTCTAGAAATACAACACAAAGTTCTATTATCAACCAAAATCACAATGACAAGTAACCCCAAAAAAATGGAATTCCACAAAACATGGCAGGCCTACAGGCAGAAATTTAAAGATGTCTGGAGTCGGCAAAGGATATGTGTGGTAAGGGCATACCACAGTGACCATTTAGTTGAATGGAAAAGGCAAGCCACAGCATGGAGAAAGTCAAAAATAACACGGTCGGCGGAGGACAAAGACAAGGCGGCCCTATCAGCTGCTGCAGCCCCAGTCATGTACAACAATACAGTTATGTCACGCTGAAAAAACCCTCTTAATGGACACCAATAGCCAATAGACTACAAGGGGCAAAAAACCTGGCATTTCAAACACGACCTCAAAAAAAGACTACTAATCCTATTATCTTCCACCTTCAGCCCCACTAGAAAGCGCAAGCAAACCTCTGAACTCAATTGCAATGAGGATCAAAATCTCCTCTTCAACCAATGTGAGAAACAAAAGGGGACAGTGACCCGAACTGTTAAACCTAACCTGACAAAATAAGAATCAAACATCCAATGCAACAATGCAATACAAAATAAAACAGTAGTTGAAACAGAAGCCGTTTTACTCAGAACATGACAGACAGTAATAGTATGTGCACAATAAACAATTTTCTTTTTCAAGGTAGGCCCTTTAAAATAGAACTACACACGGACTGCATTCTGTATTTTATAGCTTGTCTTTATCATTGTTTAATGTTTTCGAGAACATTGCAAAAACATTGGCTTAGATGTGAGCTGTGGTAGCCTGCCAGTGCTTTTCGGCATCTTGCAGGTAGCTGCTCAAATACAGGAAATAGTGTGTGGGGGGGGGTCATGGGCACACTTTGTGGCACCCTGTCAGTGCTTCTGGTACCTGTTCTTAGTAAAATATAGGAAATCAAACAGTTGTTTTTCTTTTCTGGCAAGATCGCTCAACACAGAATTATTTCCATAATGGTCTCTAAGCAACAGCATCAACAAAACTATGCACAGGATAGCATGTGGCACTAATCCAATGGGCACCAATTTGAGTTATACTTCTCCACACTATGTAACAAATGCGATCAATGCAACAGAAAAACCAAAAAACTCTGCAACGTAACTATCTACTTAGAAACAGACGAAAAGCAAAACATACCAGGAGGTGCAGGGCGAAAGACAGTAAATACATGACGTGGAAAATCACCTTTAAGTCAAAATATAGTGCAGTGTCCAGAAAAATAAAGTGACAGAACAAAAGCACATGGTTGTATTTACCAAATAGCAAGGGTAATCAGTTTACCTCTGTGTGCTGTGCTGGAGATTCTCTGCGGACCTCTCGAACCACATCGCAGATTTGGAAACTTTGATGTCAACAGGTGTGCCATGCTTATAAAAGTGACCTCCGATGGTGAGGGCTGTGTATTATTTGGCCATGTGATTGTGGTCGAGGGCAGCCCACAGCAAAACTCCCACACAGTTATGCCAGAGACGCAGCACCATTCTGTGGTATCCAAGATCGGGCCGATTCCCAAAGCACCCCTTGGCCGTTCACAGCTTGCAGCAAATAAGGAGAATAGATACAGAATGATGGTGAACTAAGCTTCTTGTATTAGATAGAAAATACACAGCATACAGAGTGAGCAGCTGACAAGCAGGAAAATACTGCAGGACAAGTGTCCAGGCAGTCAGCACACAGAGCTCTCTGAAGGGGTCTCCATTAGAGTGCAGGTTATATAGCATATCATAAGCAAGCACTACTATATTATAGTATTTTCGCAATGGGGTGTTAATTGGCAGGACATTTGCAGACATTTGGCAATAACTGTCAGCATCTTACATGTGACCTTTTGACGAAGCCATGTGGGCACATTGTGTTGTAATATGGATAAGTGGTATTCATGGAAATCTTACTGTTATCTTCCATATATGGTGCTAATGCTTTATTTGTAGAGAGCAAATAGAAGAGAAGGACTGATGTGTTACAGGGTCTTGGTCTCATTAGCAGCAGGCATGGTTTTGGGCATGTCAGAGGAGCTGAGTGCAGAGGGAGGCTGGGTGAGTTACCAACTATCAGAGGTAGAGGCTAGAGAGACTAATGTGTCATACCATAGTATAGTATAACATAGCATAGAATAGCATAACAGCGCATAGCATTGCCTAATATACCATTGCACAGCTTAGTATCCTGCCACATCAATATATAAGACCCACAAGTGCCACCTACAAGATAACTGTTCCTGGTGTCTCATGTCGTATGCTCAAGGCAGGAATCATTCCAGCCATAACATGCCACACATGAACGTGCACACTCTAACATCACATTCACATGGAACTATCAACAAAGAGACATGGAAGGGAGAAGCAGACATCACAGTAAGGCTCAGAAAATAATAGTGTAACAGTAGAAATATGTATCAAGTAAATGCAAGTAAGGGGATTGATGGTTAAAGTTGCTGAATGTATAATAACAGTTATGAGACCCCTGGTATAGATTTGAATGGGCACCAGTTTGTGCTTGTAATCAAGACTAAGTTTAGGTGGTGAAGATAACAAGATTGACTTAGTTGGAACTATTTGAAAGAGAAACCTTAGGACTTTGAAAAGTTTTCAGATCTCAGTTCACGTAAATGGGGCTGGTCGCAGACAATGGGCCTTATTACTAGTTTTCTTGTATACGGTTAAAGTGCCAGTAATGCCCGTTTATCAGCAGTTTTACCAGTCTGGCCAAGTGCGAGTTTGCCGGAACACAGTTGTGGGAATTACCAACACTGGTATCACCTCATCCGGAATTACCAGCCCTGGTAATTCCAGCAATGAAAATACCAGATTGGCCAGAAGCCTGGCTCGGTAACATCGGCACTATGGTATCACTGGCATATCACAAGATTAGTATTGCCTGTATTACCATCAGATATTTGCCAGTAATACCAGCAAAACCAAGGCAGAGATAACAACACAGCAGAGCAGCCAGTAAATGGACACTGGTGAAGGAAATTAGGCTGCAGGTGCACCCAATCCACCCAGGTGCATCCTTTGAGCAAAGGAAGAGTACAAAAGGGCCACACCTTCCCAAAAAAACATCCCAACACAACCATACTGCCAGTCATTGCTGCAAACATGGAGCTGGAGGTACTGCATGCCAATCTGCAGTTGCAGGGGCTGGAGTACCAGCAGAGGCAACAGGAGGCCAGGAAGAGAAGGAGTAGGAGGAAAGTGGGGAGGCAGGTGGCAAACGGGAGGTGTGCAGTGATCCCAAGCACAAAGGCCATACCCAGGGTCCACACCAACAGGCACATACTAACCCTGTACCCCCTAAACAGGAAAACCATACTTGAAGTCCTAACCCTCATGCAGGAGGACATTGGGAGAAGGATCGGCATCATATCAGCCATAGCCCCACTGGTAAAGCTGGTGTTGATCTTGCACTTCCAGGCCAGTAGCACATTCAAGGACTCTATGAGCCAGCTGCACAGTATTTTGCAGCCTGTCTTCTCCAGAATGCAGGTGCAGGTGCTGGAGGCCCTCCTGCACCATGTGGGCTATCATATCATGCTCCCCACCACCCAGGCATGGTTCAACACCACCAAGGCCTGCAACTGGTCATTTCGAAAAAAGCTAAAAACCTGGCATTTCAAACAAGACCTCAAAAAAGACCACTAATCCTATTATCTTCCACCTTCAGCCCACTAGAAGGCGCAAGCAAACATCTGAACTCAATGCCTGAGTCTTTTTTCACCAGAAAGCAAACAATTGGATGTACCCAATTAAGATAAAATGTGCTAGTATGTACCTGATCATGATTAAGATAAAAGTAACTGGTAGCAACCAATCTCCTTAAGCACACACGCATGCTGCAAGTATATATGAGATCATGACTAAGTTGCAAGTCACTGGTTGTAACCAACTCACTAAACAATTCACTATGAGCAAGTTTGAAAGTAACAGGATATAACCAATTTCATTATGCCCAAGACTGCCTTTTATCACCCGTAATCGGATGCAACCAACTTACTAAGCAATTTCTTATGAGTAAGTTTGAAATTAACTGGATGTAACCAATCTCACAATGCCCAAGACTGCCTTGTCTCACCTGTAATCATATTCTTAAGAACAAGCGCCCAGATGCCCATGGATCAGGTGCGCTATATAAATGTAGTAACTAAATAAATAAATACATCTATGCAATTGCAGGCATGCCCAATGTGGTAGCAGCATTGGACTGCATGCAAGTTGAGCTGGGGTGCAACTCATGCCTCAGAGATTTACAGGGACCAGAAGCAGTTCCAATCCATGAATGTCCAGTTCACTGTGAATGCCAACTTTACCATCGCACAATGCAGCCAGCCTACATGGAGCCTCACAGAGGACAAAGGACCTGGATGTTGGGTGAGTACATGTACAATACCATCTACCTTGCAGCATGAGTGACCGGCAAAAGGGGGGCAACAATGTCACAAATGCATGTTTGAAAAACACCCTGCACATGCAAGACCCACCAGTGCACCCCTCAAGTGACAGGCCACAACACACAGGAGTAGCACCTGACTGGAGATGTAGCAGTCACTGACCAGGCCATTTCAAACCCAACAAGACATCCACAGGCAATGCACTACAGGTACCAGAATGCATCCACATGCTCTGACAGTGAATTGGCAGACATGGCCACCTAGGGTCATCAAATATATGTCCTGGGGCACCCCAAGATCCCTGTGGCAAGCATTGAAATAACATGCAGAAACAATTAAGATCAAGGCTGAGGAACAATCATAGGGAACAACAAAGTCCAGTGACACACAATTAGCCGTACCTATCCCATGACACGTCCATAATTGAAACAGGCGACCCAGGCCCACACACACTTGATGTACGCCCTGGGGCTTGGGTTAAGGCAAGGTGCACAAACAACAATGTTGCCTATGGCATTGACATTACATGAGGCACCCAAACACACCCCCATGCATAGGATGCGAGACCGCCGACTAGCTACTGAGGGACACTACACTGCCATCAGACCTGGCATGCTCTCCATCCAGAAGTACAGACACACACCATCATGGTTGCCACACGGACCATCTGCACATGCAACCCAGACTCCCTTCAGGTACCATGCATGGTGGCAATGCACAGGCCAAGACCACCCCCCTATGGCATGCCACCCTCACAGTCAGTTCAAAAATAACAATGCACATTGGCCATGAGAAGGAGGAATACAATCTAATTAAATTAACAGAACAGAAGCTCCAAGCTGCAGCCTAATACTCTAACTGACACAAGCTGCAAAATCTAACGGGGCCTAACTCAATAAGGCTGAAGTCATGCTAATGTGGCCAACATCCCCTATGTTACTAAAAATCAACATCTATCCTAATGAATAGTTGCACCACATGGCACTTCTGCCACCTGTTCACTAACTACCACAGCAACATATTCTGGTTTCTCCTGAATACAAAGAAAGCACACTGAATTCCCTATTGCTAGCTGCAAAGTTTAAACAATTTTAAAATTATTCCTAAAGTTCACAAAGTAATTGACAAACATTTAGCAGTACATATATAAAAGGAAAGAAAAAACCTAAATCATAAACTTCAGAAAATTATCAATTGAACATAGAAGAGAGGTCACGCGGTAAGACTGTTTTTTTGAACTGGGTAAGTACAATATGAATAGCAGTTTGATTGCTCGTCATTAATATATTCCATATTTCATGTGAAGAATGATCATAGTTTAATTGTAATAAATTGCGAAAGTAGTGTTCACGTAGACCAGTTAGTGCAGGGCAATCCACTGCTATATGAGATAATGTCTCTACTTGTTTACAATTTTTGCAAAAACGACAAAAGTTTGCATCTTTTAGAATTAGACCACGTCTTGCCAATATTTGATTTGTCGGATAGAGGTTCAAACGTAAT
The DNA here is from genome assembly GCF_040938575.1 of Ambystoma mexicanum. Classification (NCBI taxonomy): domain Eukaryota; kingdom Metazoa; phylum Chordata; class Amphibia; order Caudata; family Ambystomatidae; genus Ambystoma; species Ambystoma mexicanum. Next base: position 1,135,955,688 of record NC_090922.1, read on the forward strand.
CTTAACATTTCAACACGGACATGATGTGATGGGCACTTTAAGAGATAATAAGCCATTTGTTTGAACTTCTTATGTGGGAAAAGATTTGGATCAAAATCCACATAATTTGAACACAATTGTTGCGTCAAAATCCATTCATGCCAGTACATTCTTTTCTTCGCTTGGTCAGGATTACTAAGTAGCAAATCAATAGAGATGTCAGCATCTACTAATGCTCTCAGAATGTCTTTAACCCATTTTTTAGGAAACGCATCATTAGATGAACAGATGTACATTGCTATTGAGCCCAAGATATTCATGGTGTCAATTCCCATTTACGATAAAAGTTACAGAACTTCCAAAGAACCAGTGTAGACAAAGAAATCAAACCCAGTTCATACCTTAACAGACAAATAGGGGTGCATGTGGGTAAGCAAAAAAACGCTTTCCAAAATTTCCCTTCAAGTCGGTCCCAAAAGATTTTTGATTGCGGTAGCAAGGTTTCTGCTCCATAAGAGAGAATAGGGACAACTTTTTGGTTGAAGAAAGTAACCACATGAGCTGATGTAAATTTTCCATACTTGTGTAATATTACTTTTGCTTGTGATGTTAAGGACATGGTTTTTGCCTTCAACGTATCATCATAGATTTGGTTTTTCACAGAACCAGAGAACGGCAGCCCTAGATATTTGTAAAAGGGCACAATTTGTAATGGTACTTTCTGCAGATACCACTGAAAATTCGCCATTTTTGTATGCTTCTTTCTTTGACAGATCACTCTCTGCGTTTTGTCCTCGTTGATGGTCAGATTGTTGTTACAGGTATAAGCGACTAGTTTGTTTATTAATTCTTGTAGGCCCTTGGGAGTTTGAGAGATTAGAACAAGATCATCGGCATAAAAGAGCCATATGATCTTTTGAGATCCTAACTTTGGTGAATCGGGAATTGCCTCTTCAAATGAAACTCCTATATCTAAGAGAAATAAATTAAACAGTGTGGACGCTAAGATGCACCCCTGTTTTAGGCCTCTCAATGTCTCAATATTCGCAGATAATAAATTATCAAGAGATAATCTTACTTGCACAGTTGTATTTGTATGTAGTTTTTTAATAATGGTTAGAACTGAGGGAGGGCAACCGTAATTCTGTAGTTTCTGAAATAGCAATGTTCTGTCGACCGAATCAAATGCTACACGAAAGTCTACAAAGGCCATATTAGCGGTTGTTTAGCCTCAGCATATTTACATTTAACATGTTAAGCATGATTAGATTCACCGAGGTCCCTAGGGCAGCAACAAAGCCGGTTTGAAATGAGTCTCTTTTAAGCTCTTTAGCAGTCCACTTGTTCAATTCTTGTAGTATAATACGACTGTACAGTTTCCCAGGGGCATCTAATAAAGCAATGGGTCTGTAGTTCTCGGGGAGACACTGATCACCTTTTTTATGGATTGGGACAATCAAAGAGTGTTTCCACAAGGCAGGAATCTCATGTGTCTCACTAATGTGCTCATAAATTTGATAAAGAATCGATGACCATATTACTGGATGCTGTTTAAAAGTTTTATTGGAGAGCCCATCAGGGCCTGGAGCTCTAGACTGACTTATTTTATTAATAAAATACAATATGTCAGACTTGGAAATGGTGATATGGAAAGGTTTATGAGAGAAAGTACTAGGGGTTCATTTGGAGTTGGGCGGATGAGCATACATTTTAGAGAAACAGCTAATCCAACTCGCTTCCGGAACACTCTGCATTTGTGACATTGTTTGCACAGGAGATGAGGCATTAGTTAAAACTTTCCAAATTTGAGCCGTGTTTCGGTCACGGGTAATTTGTAGCATTAACTCACCATCTTGTTGGAGTAATTTGCTACGATGGTGTCTCCGCCAATTCCTGTATGAGGTTTTAACTTTAGTTAGTACTTTAGATCTAATACTTATTGGGAGCTTCAAAACATCTCTTTTTTGGAAATGAAAATCCGTTTTCCTATTTTTAGCTTTCATATCAAACATATGTGTGCCTTTGGGGATCTGAGTTTTGTGTGCCCTATTATCTGCAAAATGTTGTATGAGGTCGTAATAGGGAACAGCGATGGAAGGTGACTTTTCACATGGGTGACAAAAGGCAGCTCGCAAGGAATTGTCAAAGTTGTTTAACTTGGTTTCATTCCAGTGTATGCGATTTAGCTGATTTGATACAGTCATTTGACCCAAAGCTGCCATTGTGCTACGTTTGGTGAAGGCCACATTAACCAACCATTTTATGGTAAGCATTCGATGGTCACTATTTGGATTTGATTCTATGTTAAAAGAATGTATTTTCGGAAATAACTTGTCATCCACATAGATATAATCAATTGTGGCTTTTGGGGAGCCCTGTTTACACGTGTGATTAGAGTCACTATTATCAAATCTACTCCCATTAAACATGCAAAAGCCTCTAGTTAACATAAGTTGTTCCCACAATCTACATCTCGAATCTTCTATAACAAACTTCACAGGAAAACAATGGAGATTAAGGTCACCGGCAACAATTGTATACTGTATTTTTGGAACAAGTACAATGAAGTCCAACATAGTAGAAACTTCAACCAAGAACCTCCGATTGTCAATGCTTTTGGGATTCCAATATAAGTTCACTATAGCGTACAAGGTTGACTCAATTGAAATAACAGTTAATTGGGCAAAAGAGTTTGGAGCATAAGTGAATATTATGCTAGTATTGGAGCTTAATTTGGAGCCTGTCAGGAGACCAGACATCGGACGTCCTTTCTCTCCCTTCAATGCTGGCAAAAAGTGTATAGCATGATTATCCCTAGAGGGAACGGTTGTTAGCCACGTTTCTTGTAATAGAATCACATCGTGGTTGTTTAAGGTGTCTTGTACGTTGTTAAGCAAATGACTAAAACCTCGAGTGTTCCATGAAGCAAGCGTTACAAAACGTTCGTTCTTAACCTTGTACGAGAGTTAACTTCTGGAATCACAATTACAGCAGCATTTGGAGGATACATCAACTGTTGAATTGCTTTCTATTGACCCTGTGACTTTATTAAGCTCTTTTAAAGCAGATTCAGTCCATGCTTCTGCTTTAAGAGATCCAATGAGTTGGTTTGTTGGGCCCAATAATAGTATGAATCCTAATGCTAAGAGTTGATCTTTCGCTTCCCATATAAGATTCCTGACAACTTGAGACGTCAATCATAGGCATGCCGTACTTACTGAGTTGTCATAAAAGAACTCCACTTAAGCTATATCTGCAGATCCGATATCCTGCAATAGAGGGATATCAGAAAACCCCTCTAAGATACTATGGCGGTTTAGCACATATTGCGCATGTGGCGCCGGGCGACATCCCAGCACTAGGGCAATGTTTGTCTTCTTTCCCACTTTAGTTTTCAATATTGATTTTACAGGAGGATTGGTAGAAGAAATTGGAGTAATAGAAGGAGTTGGATTATTTGCAGGCGAACGTAAAGATTTTAACAAGGTCGCTATTTCTGCATTATAGGTTGGCGAGGAGGGAGACAAAGCTGCCACTTTCTTGATTTTGTCACACTTAAACGAAACCGAAGGCTTAGACACAGATAATTGAGTTGATGGAATATCAGACATGAGTGAATCAAGTAAGGGCGCTTTAAGTGTCGGTAAGGAGACAAATCTGCTCATGTACGAGTCAACTTTTTTCCTGATTTCTGAACGACAACTCGCCAGCACCTCTTGTTCGTGTTCAGAGAGTGTGCTGGCTTTAGGGGGCAGCACTTGTTTCAATTTTGAACTCTTAGAGGTCAAAGCCTCAATTCTCTTTGGTAAGGTTTGCTTGGCACTGGATTCAACCGCCAGCATGGAATGCTGCGCTTCCAAGCTAGCTTGTTGTTTTTCATGATTTTGGACGGCTCGAACCAAGTTGTCCAGTGGAGCGTAAGAAAATGCAGACACAGGACTTTTGTTAACGGAGCCAAGTTTGGATTTGCGCATTTGACTCAATTGCATGTATTTTTGTGTGATTGCACAGGCAGTTTGCTGACTGTGCTTATTAGTGAGAGTCAGCATATTAAAGAATTGCTTTGAGCTAGCCGGAGCACTTACTTCAGTTTTCTTGACATTTTTAGATTTTTTTCTAACCATTGATTTCTTTTTTGTATATTTTTTCCAGTGGAAGGAGATTTGGTTTTTGACAGAGGCATATTTTTACAAAAAATAATGTAAGGCACTTGAGTTTGGGCATTATTAGTCATACCAACTGCACCCTTTTCATGGTCAGGAGTAATTTCTCTAATGACCTGACCAATATAGGGGAGGGAACACAAAATACCTGAATTATCTATGGTGATAGGTGACATTTGATTTTATGTTTGGGAATGCAAATTCGAAGTTTCCAACGCAATCTGCGGCACATTTGCAAGAGGACTATTAGGTGCCATGATTGAAGTCATAGTGGCAACAGAGACAAGTTTGGTCGGTGTTACATACTTGTCAACTGGTAACTTTAGACGCACAGTAGGCTCATTTATCGTCGGTCGTTGGTGAGCCCAAAGTATTTCTTGCTTGGCCTGCCAGGCTAAAACAGATAACAACTGGGCGCCCTGTGCGTCCAATCTAGTATTCAACGTGTTAAACAATGTGGAAATTGTTTGCAAAGTTAATTTCATTGCTCCTAAAGTTAATTCAACTACTTTTGACACATTTTGAGGTAATTGGGGCTTTTCAGTTGGAGAGCATTTGCGAGGTGTAGGAAACAAGAAAGAAGATGTTATATTAGATTGCGTAAAGCCTCCATTTGAGAACATCTTAGGTGAAAAGGAGAGATTACCAAATGTTTCTTGTAATGTAAAGTCAGATACAGGAGAAGGCAAGTCAATTACAGCTACATCCACCTGGATTTTTGGGGAGAGGGAGTTGTGTTTGGTCTCAGAAATTTGAGCCATTGGTTCCCCTCTTAAGACTGTACTATCAGACAAGGAGACATGCAAAGTTGTGCCACACCCCGCCTGATTGTGACTAGCTATGTTTAGGGGTGACTGGGCGGTGTCTTTGAGGTTTTTCGAAGTTAAACTTTGAGTCACGCAGCCAGGGTAGAAAAAACGTATATCCTGAGTGCTTGAAGTTTGTTTCAATGAATTTGCAGCAAGATGAGAAGCTTGCTTTTTTGCTTTAGGAGTATTGTGAGCTTCTGCTCTAGCTAAGCGAGGGGTAGAAACACAGGGAACAACCCTAGCTTGCGTTCCGCTGGAATTTGAAAATACACTTTTTAGCGGAGGCATTCCAGTGCGAAGCGTATACAAATTCTGCTTCATAGTATTTCAAAGTAGTCGAGGGCCCGTATCCCAAGAGTCTAAAATATAGAACTCTATAGGGTAACAACACTCACAATTAATGAAAACCTAAGGGCTACGAACTCCCTATCTGTGAGTAAATACAAAAAAGAAGGCGAAATCAATGGAAAATTGTCCCAGTACCTCGCTTTGCATGCAACGCTGCGGCGAAGCGGCAAAGTGGGACTTTCTCAGGACTTCGCTGGTGCGCCCACAAAGATAGGAAAACAGAGCCTGAGTGCAAAAAGAACAGGATTAATATATATATAATACGTATGGTACGTATCAGTAACAGGTAAATAAGCGGTGGTGTTCCAGTGAGCTTTACCTTGTGGATGCTGAAGTTGAAAGTTGAAAATTGTAGCAATACGAGTCTTCACAGAAAAATAGCAGCGGGCAAAGCGGGACTTTCTCGGGACTTCGCCGGTGCGCCTAACAGAGCCTCTCTCCCCTCTGAGCATACGCCTAAGGAGAGCAGGTTGAAAAGCAACAATCCCCATCTCCTGTTTAATCAACTCAATGTTCAGTTTAATTTTCTGGATTAGGTGGGTATTTGAAAGTGTAACTGAGGGACCAATTGAGTTTGATATCCTGATCATTCAATGCTCAATTTCCCCATTCCATCTGTCTGTCTGTGTGTGCATATGTTTCTAGAGGGGAGTTGCCTCACCTATTTTAATGGTTAGTCATATCATAGTTGTTCCTTTGGATAGAGTTATCATGCAGCACCTGAGGACCAGCTGACAGGAGCAAACTATGACAAGCAACAGTACAATGATGGGAACTAGAACTTTTATGGCTATTTATGGCTATGGTCACCCAGGCATGGAACTCATGAAAACATTGCATTTAGGCAATCATGCTCCACCAGTGCACCTTCTTTATCCATTGTCCGCACTTAAATTGTGTAGGGCCCCAATGGCATGTGTCACAGACCCGTTTTCTGAATCATTTAGGTACACCAGGAACTGCCTATTTTGGTGAGCACTACACACTCCATGGCGGTGAGGAGATTGAGTATGTAGTGGTTCTGCATTGTGATAAATCTGATGGCTCTCAACTCCTCTATGATTATGTTGAGGCCATGCTATGTTTCATTTTTGCGAACTGTATGAATTCCCAGCGTGTAATTTGTAACCACTTGGGGTTTACAGCTGTCTGTACTCCTGGAATGAGCAGGGACTCAAAAAAAGTCTCTTTCTTGCTGAATAATCAGTACTGTTCAGGAATGGCTGTAAGCTTCGCCAGGGAATCTTGAGGAAAATAGTTAGGACATTTATGGTGTCGGAGGCCCATTGATCAGTGGGCCTGCTGGCAGGTAGGGGGGAAAGGTGTAACTAGAGGGGGGACATGTGTGATGACGGGATGGGTCTCTGGCACAATAAGAACAGAGGAATGTAAAGTTGGTGGGAACAGACCTCCTTCCAGAACAGTGGGACCTGGATGTATACAAAAGTCCAACATGTCCAGAAAAAGTCCATGAGTGCTGCAATTCCTCCATTGAGGTCTGGAATATCAAGTGTTCTATTGCATTGTCCATTTGTACCAACAGACACTCTGCTATTGCCCCTGAAACACAAGGACAATTGGGCAAGTATCTGTACTTTATTAGGAGGTTCAGGTCAGTTTATTTTATATAATGTCTCCACACAGCATAACATGTCTTACTGATATTTTCCACTACTTCCTCCTAAAACTCCAGCAGTCCTCCTGCTCTGGATGCCATGAGTCGTTTGACCCATTTATTGTTGTGAAAGACGGCACAGTCCAGCTGTAATTGGGGTCTTTCTATGCTTTATGCACTGCAACTGTTCCTGCCCATTATTCTCCAAACATTTGCTGTTGTATGCTTCTGACAGCATTGATTGAACCTTATGTCTCTGAAACAACCCACGCACCCTAAATAGGAGCAGGTGTACTAAAAATGGTGCATTAGAGGTGGCAATTCTTTGATAAAAAAACACAGTCTCAGTGCGCCATTTGCATGGGTTATTAAAGAAAAAATAAACAGGTGTCTTTGACTTCCCTCTTCCCAACTCCTGCATGTGATTGCACCATCTTTGTAGAGGTGATACACCTCTGAAATACTGCCCACAAGAGTGTCCTGGTCCTCAGTGTCCATTTTGCTTCTTGCCACACATCTACTACTATTTGCTAAATGAAATGCTATTCCAGTGTTATTATTTCCCCCTTTGAAATTCCCAACAATATATATCTTGTCATAAAAAAGGAAAAAGAGAGTATGAAAGAGAACCAACAAACAAAACAATTCTCCTAATTGTACCCGCTGGTCCTGGGGGCTGTGAAGAAGCATTAGAGTTTGCTAATCTGAAAGCACACACACATTTCAGAAATGTCAATGACATGTGAATACAACTTGTCTTTAGGGCTCCCCCCTTTGATGCCCTCCTCCTTGGGATGGAAAACTGGAGCTTGTGTCCTTCCGAACGTCCATTAGATGAATCCAGATTTTAGGTCATTTGACCTTTGCAGTGGTGGATGTGGTGTAGACAACCTCATAGGGCCCTTGGAATCTTCTTTCGTTCCACTTTCTTACAAATGTGTCTACAAAAACTTCACCAACTGGGTGAAACTGTGGTTGCTGTTGAAGTGCTGGGTTGTCGACCTCCAATGCAGTTGGCTGTTGTGGATGCGGTTCAAGCTGCCGAGATTTAACTTCTTTAACACATTTGGATAGGTCCCTAAGATATCCCTGAAACTCATCCCCTAATGCCTCTGTTGTTTTGAGATCATATATGTGTAGGTGCGAGATGGGGTGTGCAGCCTCCTGCTTGTCACAATCTTGTGAGGTGCTAAATGGTGGTCTTTTCCAGGCTGATTCCTGGGGCTAAACAAAGCAATAGGAAGGCACTGTAACCAACTCTTACTTAATGATTGACCGATTTTCACTAAACATTGTTTCAATAGACTGTTAAGAGACTCCACAATCCTGTTGGCTTGTGGGTGGTAAACCAATCAAAGTGTGTGTTTTATGCCTAATAGGGAGGTTATTTCTTTGAACAGTTCATTAAAAAATAGTGTGACATTGTAAGATTTCAGGACATCACATATTCCCCAGCGAAGAAATAGCTTTCGTACCAAAAATGTAGCTGCTGATTTACCATCAGAGTGGACACATGATCCTGCTTTAAGCAAATGGGAGAATGGGTACACTAGAACAATTAAATTAACCTGTTAAGCATGTTGATATAATCGATGTGGAGCTCCGGAAAAGGCCCTGTGGGGTCAGTCAATGTGTTTTTCAATGTTTTAAGGATGTGGCCTGAACTATACAGGTGGCATGTTGTACAGTTCACTAAAGATTTATCCATTTGTTCCTGGGGATTGGTGACAAACCAGTCCCCCAGGTTTTAAGGGTGTGGCCTGAACTATACAGGTGGCATGTTGTACAGTTCACTAAAGATTTATCCATTTGTTCCTGGGGATTGGTGACAAACCAGTCCCCCTGTATGTCTGCTGCAATGTACTGCTTAGATTTTCCTGTAATATTTTGTCTCCAAACTAAATCTGTGGGGGATAGGGAACATCCTCTCTTAATTCATTAATCCTCCTCTTCTGGTTCTCATCACTGGAGTTCAATAATCTGCAAATTAACGAAGGAGGCCCTGGGAGTCCCAGACATTAGTCGCGGTTACGAGAGACTTCCCCAGATTCTTTAACTTACTACCTTTCACAGAGGAGAAATATCCAAAACATATCAGTCTTTGTCCTGCCCTGGGCCAGTCCAGCACTGAAATGAGGCAATTCTCCTCTGAACAAGAGTAAGAACAGCAACCCCAGATATTATATGATATGATATGGCATTTATAACGCGCCTATACACAAGTGTTTCAGACATGTGTTTCAGTCTGGTTGGACCTCATCAGTCGGGTGGAGCTGTGCCTCTCTAAGAATAGTGAGCAAGGAGTCCACGTCTGGATTCCCCTAGTTACTTAGGGTGAGACCCAAAGTTACTTAAATTATGCAAATTAACAAGGGGGTCTGGTCGTCCCTCTGCTAGACATTAGTCCTGGTTATGAGAGCTTCCCCAGATTCTTTAGCTCACTATCTTTCACAGAGGAGAAATATCCAAAACATATCAGTCTTTGTCCTGCCCTGGGGCAGTCCAGCACCAAATTGAGGCAATTTTCCTCTGAACAACAGTACCAAAAGAAACCCCAGACATATGGTTCGGTCTGGTTGGACCTCATCAGTAGGGTGGAGCTGTACATCTCTAAGAAAGTAAGCAAGGGGTCCATGTCTGGATTCCCCTAGTAACTTATGGCGAGACCCAAAGTTACTTAAATTATGCAAATTAACAAGGTGGATCCTGGGAGTCCCTCTTCCAGACATTAGTCCTGGTTACGAGAGACTTCCCCAGATTCTTTAACTCACTATCTTTCACAGAGGAGAAATATCCAAAACATATCAGTCTTTGTCCTGCCCTGGGCAAGTCCAGCACTGAAATGAGGCAATTCTCCTCTGAACAAGAGTACCAACAGCAACCCCAGACACGTTTTTCGGTCTGGTTGGACCTCATTGGTAAAGTGGAGCCGTGCCTCTCTAAGAATAGTGAGCAAGGGGTACACATCTGGATTCCCCTAGTAACTTAGGTTGAGACCCAAAGTTACTTAAATTATGCAAATTAACAAGGGGGGCCTGGGCGTCCCTCTGCTAGATATTAGTCCTGGTTATGAGAGGCTTCCCCAGAATCTTTAGCTCACTATCTTTCACAGAGGAGAAATATTCAAAACATATCAGTCTTTGTCCTGCCCTGGGGCAGTCCAGCACCAAAATGAGGCAATTTTCCTCTGAACAACAGTACCAAAAGAAACCCCAGACATATGGTTCGGTCTGGTTGGACCTCATCAGTAGGGTGGAGCTGTGCATCTCTAAGAAAGTAAGCAAGGGGTCCATGTCTGGATTCCACTAGTAACTTATGGCGAGACCCAAAGTTACTTAAATTATGCACATTAACAAGGTGCATCCTGGGAGTCCCTCTTCCAGACATTAGTCCTGGTTACGAGAGACTTCCCCAGATTCTTTAGCTCACTATCTTTCACAGAGGAGAAATATCCAAAACATATCAATATTTGTCCAGCTCTGGGGCTGTCCAGCACCAAAATGAGGCAATTCTCCTCTGAACAAGAGTAAGAACAGCAACCCCAGATATTATATGATATGATATGGCATTTATAACACGCCTATACACAAGTGTTTCAGACATGTGTTTCAGTCTGGTTGGACCTCATCAGTCGGGTGGAGCTGTGCCTCTCTAAGAATAGTGAGCAAGGAGTCCAGTTCTGGATTCCCCTAGTTACTTAGGGTGAGACCCAAAGTTACTTAAATTATGTAAATTAACAAGGGGGTCCTGGGAGTCCCTCTTGCAGACATTAGTCCTGGTTATGAGAGGCTTCCCCAGATTCTTTAGATCACTATCTTTCACAGAGGAGAAATATCCAAAACATATCAGTATTTGTCCTACCCTGGGGCAGTCCAGCAACAAAATGAGGGAATTCTCTTCTGGACAATAATCTGTCAAGGGTAGTGCATCATATGAGGCTAGTAACTGTGCCTGGTGCAATACTATGTCAGGGGCTCTCTTGGCCCTTGTTACTTCCAGGTATGCTGCTTCTTTGGCTGCTCTGTCTGCTGCATCATTGCCAAATGCAGTTGGGTCTGTATTGTTTGTATGGGCTGCACACTTTATCACAGCAACTATTGAGAGAAGTGCCAATATGTAAATTTATCTAGAGAGTAACATTGCATGCTGCACGGATGCACCATCTGATTCTTTGAACCCTCTCCTGTACCATCTTGAAAACTCTATATGTACTGTGAAGATCAAAGGAATACAATATCTTCCACATAAAGTAGCATTGTCATCCATGCTGGTATCACAAAACACACAGGCTGTCCCTCACAAGAAGCACACCCTCACCATGTCAGGCCAAGCTCTCCCTAGGTTACTGGTGGTGTGCAGCCTATCTAAAAGGGATAGCGAGAGAAACTGTCCCTCATCAACACTTATTCACATTAATGAATCATAATGAACAAGAGTAGGTTGACACAGTTCAAATATACAATGTCTTGGAAACACCAGTAATTAGTTTGCTTGAAAAAAATACACAATGGCACTTTGCCAATAAAGCCACGATAATAGTGCTAAGCAGCTGGGAGTGACTCCCATTTTTCCCCTTCTGTCTCCCTACAGGGACAGTTGCTGGAGGCACGCCAGTTCCAGATTAAAATGGTCCTGAAGTAGATGACCCCACTCCCTTTGGTCATCGAAACCGGTCGACCCCACAGATCATGAGATCTATCATGGTCAGGATGATGTTCGTTTAATGTATTTCGGACACACCATCAAACTAAACACACACTCCTAGAGGGAGTTTTGCTTTTATGCTATATAATCCCTTTGGGATTTTTTGCATCCTGGAGCGATGACTGATGCTCTGGAAGCCATCTACCCTCTTGGTGAATAAAGATTTTAGGAAACTCCCTGGGGGTGCACGCTTCCTTTGAATGCAGATGAGTCAAGTTTTAATTTGAACTGTCTCAACCTACTCTTGTTCCTTTGGATTTTAAGTATGATTCATTAATTTGAATCTGTGTTGATGAGGGACAGTTTCTCTCGTTATCCCTATTAGATAGGCAGTGCACCACCGGCCACCTAGGGAGATCTTGCCCTGACAGGGTGTGGTTCTTGTGTGGGACAGCCTGTGTGTTTTGTGATACCAGCATGGATGAGAATGCTACTTTCTGTGGAACATATTTATTCCTTTGCCCGTTCATTTGTGCTAAAAAACTAAGACGTAATGGCAGGAATGCAATTTAAGTTATTATAGCTTGAAGCTATTCCTCTGGTGTTTTTGGATGTAGTGCAAAGATAACATATGCTGAATCTGATTAGATTTTGATGTGACACCCAATGCTTCTATAAGTGCTAAGGAGTTCTGCTGCTTGAGCAGAATAATGCAAGAACAATCTCTTTTTAAACATCACCTAATATGCTCCATCTGCAACGCTTACTACTGCGACAGCCGTGTGCCTTCCACCTGTGCTCTGATCAATGGTTGATGACCCAACCATGAAGAGCACTTCCCCCTCCTCAAGTGAATCCCCTTTGTATATTGCACAATCACGTACTGCATCCTCTAGCTCTATGGGCTCTGCAATGAATGTTGTAGGATTAACTGTGTGACATCTGACTGTGTGAATGGAGGAATTGGACAGTATCACCTCGTAGCTCAAGGCTCTCTGTGTAGTGAAGGTAGACTTTGATTTCTCTAGAATGGCAAAAACTGCATGCTTTACATATAATATCACTGAGCATCCCATTGTGATGGTGGAAGATTCCTGTATTGTGAAAGCTGCTGCTGCTAGAGCCGCTTTGCATGGTAAATGGTCCTGCATCACTGGATTTAAAAGTCCACTGTAATAAGTCAGACACTCGTGCCCCATCAGCTGGCTATTTGAATGAGAGAATAGAAAGACATTTTACTTTTTTAAATCTGGCATTGATAACCATGGAGCATTACTGATTGCATTTTGAGCTCCTCAAAAACATTTGTTCATTTCTTCTCTCCATTGAATTGGTCCTTTTAATTTCTGTGCTTCCTTTAGCCCTTGCAACAGGGGTTTGGTGTAGCTGAAATTATCAAATATCCAAGACCTGCAGCAGAGTCCTACACACTGCTGCATTTATTTGATTGTGGTTGGCTGTGCTGTGTTTGGCATTGATGCTGCTCTTTCTCTTGATATTATTTGCTCTAGGCAAACTACCTCTTTCTGGCAATACTGCAGTTTTTCTTTGTCTACCTTGTAGCCCTTCTGTGCTAGCAAAGTTAAAGTTTTTACTGAGTCTTCTCTGCATTGCTCTTCTGTTGAGCTGCAGCAAAATGTTGTCTACATACTGAATCACTGTCCTCTGTACCTGTACATTTTCTAAGTTCATTTGCACTATTCTATTACATATGCTAGGGGACTCACAGTACCCCTGAGGTAATCATGTGTGCTGAAAACTCTGCCCTAACTAGGTAAATGCTGTGACATATTGGGAGTCAGGGTGCAATGGGGTGTGAACAAAATGCATTCTTGATATCCATTCCTGTGAAGTGTGGTGCCTCTCTCTGGATAATGCAAAGAATGGTGGTCCACTGGAAATTCTGCTTCTCCAATATTATTCAATGGGTGTAAATCCTGAGCCATTTTCCAACTTGAATCCTATACTTTTTTTCACAGAGGATATAGCTGTGTTGTATTGGGAGTCTGATGATTGTAGTGTGCCTGTTTGCAATAATGCTACACCGGTGGCACGTATCTCTTCATCTGCTTCCCTTGACATGGAGTACTGTCTCACTTGGGTAACCCTGCACCTTTATCCAAATTGCTACAATGTTCTTCAATTACCCTACATTGTGGGGGCTGCCAATCTATAGGTGACTGGGTACCTTCTCCAGATGCTCTTGCAAGTGTGATGGCAATGCCTTGGCAAGGAGCACAGTGTGAGGTACTTTTCTGTGTTGTATCATTATTTGGCAGGGCATGCACACTTGAAACACCATTTCTCCTGTGTCCTTGGTATCTTCAAACAGCTGTTCATTAGACACCCTTTGTAGTGGCTGGGTTGGGTCGATGCACAAACCTGTGTGCCATTCATCCCCTTCCTCATCTGTAACAGACAGAATTACATTGTCCATTTTGGTATTCACTGTTTCCAAATCTAATGTAATAATGGTGCCTGGTGCCTTTTCAAGGGGAACTGCTGGACAGAACAGAATGCTGGTGTGTACGTGTAGTGTCTTATCTGAAATCCTGGGCACATATCCTAGCAATACTGTTATCCCATAGAGAAACGCATCTAGATGTAGTGGCACTTCATGTGTGGCACTGTAACTGCAAAGTGATTTTGTTTTTGCTGTGGCCCTGGCATGGTGCCTAGTGTTGAAAATACTATTCCTTCCGCAGTGAATGAAATGGTCATGTTCAGTTTACTCATTAGATCCCTTCCCAGTAGGTTAATTGGTGTATCCTTTCCACACAATAATGGTGCTGACATCTCCTGTGTCCCAACCGTGATTGGTGAAGCTTGTCTGAAAGGAACCGATAAACATGTCCCAGAGAATCCCTGTGTGTCCATAAACCTCCCTTCCCTGATACAGGACTTTGTAGCTCCTGTAACAACCATAAACATGAATGTTCTATCTCCTATCGTGACTCCTACCTGGGATTTCTATTCCAGGTCAGAAGTGACTGACAGAACTTGGCATGTCAGAACTCTCTGTGGGCTGTCCTATTGAGGATAGCTGTTCATGCCTGGAAGTAGAAGGGATTGCCCCCTGAAAAGCTAGCTCCTGTGTAGTATGTCGCTGTATCTTGTGGCAGGGTATTTTTGTATGCCTCTTTTTTTTATGTGATCTCTGGTGCTAAGTATTGAAACATTTAAGCTTGTATTGGGCTTTGGGTTTGCATGGGATCTGGGGCATATTGGAACGTTGGGGGCTGCATTTGGGATGGTGGATGAAAGGTGAGCCAAAACGCTGGACCTCATATTGTTGTCCAAAAAAGGTAATCTATTCCTGCATTCTTGTGCAAAATGTCCTATTTTTTCCACAATACCAACACTGTCCTTGAATCCTGGGCATCATCTCTCCAAATTCAGTCCCTCTTCCTCTCTGAAATCCTCTTCTTCCCCTCTGGAAACTTCCCATCTCCCTTCTGCATACCCTTTGATGCAACCCTGTGTCAGTCTCTGGTCAGGCTGCCCTGCTGCAGTGCTCCTAATCATTTCTCCTTCCATGCTCAATTTAGATAACTTCTTCTGTACCAGCTTTGCTACTACCATTTGCATTTTCTGCCCTGTCTCCTTCTCCCTCTCTTGTCTCCTTCTACTAAAATAAACTATGTGGGAGTAGTTGTGTGTAGGTTTGCTGTCATGGGCAGTCTTTCCCTGGAGTATTCTGTGTACAGTTGTGTTGGAAACTGGAAGGAGGAGCTTACATTCAATCCCTCAAAGACTCCATTCAAATGCAGAGCGTTCGCAGAGTTGTGTGCAGAGTTGCAGTCTTGGGCAGTCTTTGACAGGTCTTTGGTGTTTGGGAGTGGGGGTCTACCTCAAAAGATTTTTTAACATCACAGCCTCCCGGACCAGCACACAGCGGAAAGACAACGAGACAACATCCTGAAATTTCCAAGAACATCAACAACTCTAGTTCGTGCTCGAATGGAGTCACATATAGATCAGTCTAGTACAGGCCTTTTCACTAATTTGCTGACTTGCAGACTTGTTATACCTTGGGAACTTGCCCTAGTGATTATTGCAGTTTTTACTGAATTTTGTACTGGTTACTCACTGGTTATTTACTTTGGTGACTGCAGGGTTTCAATCCTAGAGTGCTTCCCTTTGAGCTCAAAATGGAGCGGGACCATCCTATCTGGGCAAAAATAACAGCTTTCTGCACAGGCCTGAGAAGCCAGTCAATGGTGGGTGAGCTTAACCATCCTTCAACACGGAAAGCCGGCCCTTTGTTGGTGGCAAGACCAGTTGACTGGTAATGATTCATCAGGCGATGGAGCCTATGGAAAGATCAGAGCTGGCTCTTGTGGAAGTCTTATAATGCAATTTTGGGGAAGTAACCTTAACCCAGGCAAATCTCCCCTACACTCCATGTATCATAAATATGGCATAGAGTGGAGTGAAAAGATGTGTGCTCGGATAAGTGAGGAGTCCAGTTCCTCCCAAATGCTTTCTCCCAAAGAGGGGGAAAAGATTACTGACTACTTTCTGAAATCTACATGCTCTATTACTGAAATTCGATCTGTTATGCCCACAATTAATATCACTATTTCGGACTGTACTCAGATGAATGGCCTAACGGATATGAGCATAATTGAATATGCTGACTCAGTTACCCAAGCTCGTGCTGGTGAGGCCTTTTAGAGTGAAAACCACTTGACATCCGATGTATCGAGGATTGGGTCCCCTACAGGACTAACAGACATTTTGGACCATAATGCTGGCAATATATAACCACTGCATCTCTCAGACCCAGTGGATAGCAGGGATGATCATTCTGTCCACCACATACTTAGAGAGGCTGATGACATGGTTAAAATGTCCTTTCATAGTCTGTCTACACTTAATATGGTGCTCAGCTCATTTGCTTGCCTTCATGATAATATTTGGGACAAAGTAAAGGTCCACACCTCAATTCTAAGCACTATTAATGCAGAAGTAGATGATTTGGAGACTTGTTTGGGCTATGTAGCCTCCTTGGGCTGAGCTCCACTCTTTGGAGGTGAACAAGAACGTATTAAGGCGTTAGGCGGTAGGGTCTTGATGTAGCAGCTTGTCTATATTATGGGGTAGCATCAGCGAGCAGTTTGGATGGCCCGAAGGCCACAATTAGGGGCGGTAGTTCATCCCATGAATGGGGGCTCTATAAGGGGCAGGGAGTCTATAAGGTGTGGAAAGGTGAAAAAGTCAAAGAATCAAAATTTGGTCAAACACAGAAATGAACCTCCCTGCAAGTATTTGTGCAATCTCACAATCTCTCATTTCTGAGTAAGGATGGTGGTAGCAGGCTGATTCAGGTCAGGCCCCCTAACCCCACTAATGGAGAAGAGTGCATCGGAGATAATAGATCTGGACACTGTCCCAATGGTTTCCCTCTGACCTAGTATGGGGCTACGGGCCAGCATGGGGGTACAGACTATCAGTAAGACATCTCCCCTATTGTTGGATGTGTGTATGAATGTGACACTGCTAGTACTCCACGGGGGGAGTGCCAATTCCACTGATCAGATTCCTTTATTAGGACATGGTTTAATTGTACCTGATTGTGCACAGGTGGCAGGTTGATGGTTTAATGCAGAGGTCCAGACGTATGGGTGGTGGGTTTGATGGTATGTACTTAAAGAAGGGTAAAACGGATTGTGGGTCGACCTGTCTGTTGGCGAATAATTTCCTGCCCCTGGGAAATACATTGCTGAGTGAACTTCTCGACCATGTTTAACAATCTTTTGGGGAGGACCTCAATAAGAACATGGGAAAATTCTTGAAAAATATGTACCCTCCAAATGTTCTTAGAAATATAGTGCTGGGGAAGACTAATCCCGAACTGAAGTGGGATGGGCCCAATACACAAACGCTAATGAACCATGTTTCAGAAAAGCCGTACACAAACAAAATGAAACCAACGTTGGTGGGGCAGATGCAGATAAACCATATAGTAGGGCAGGACAAGAAAGATATTTGGATGGCATCAAACTTGCCCAATTCAGTCACTGGTGTAGAGAATGGGCATCCTATCTTTGGTCCTAAATCTAATTACTTCGGACATACGGGGTACACCAAATTGGCACTTAGCAGCGTATTGGGGGATAACTCTCCTATTTGCCTCAACCATAGCAATGTGCTGTTGATTTTTGCAGAGATTCATCTGCAGACATCACAACAGTGGCCTTCCCTGACAGGCAGTCCTCTAAACAACCTCTTCTATTTTTTAATTCTAGATTGGTTACTGAAAGGGCCGCCTTACTTAAACTGGGGTTTTTATTTGTTCAGCGAAAGGAGCAAGGCACAGATTATCAGGTACCTACCCATGAAGACAATGGAAGGTTGGGGAAGATACCTTTTGATTTTGGTAATAATGGACTGAACATGAATCAGGAATGGCAAGGGATGAGTAGGAATTGGCAACCCAATGACACTCCTAATATGGGACGCAGGGCAGGACGATATTGAATCCAGGCTATCGGATCGCCACACAAGTAAAATAGGGTTAATTGAACTCTGCGAACACGCAATGGCTCACAAATGTGATAACCATAAGATGTCTGAAAGATTGCAACTGCATTTTCTTGCAAGTCACCTGTCTTACTTCCCCTCCATTGCTTGATGGCTTTCAGTTATTTTTCCAAACCTCCAATCAAAGTAGGGGGGGAGAGACCTGTCGGAGGCCTGGTCGTTACTATTGAGAGTGGGTTTGACCTTAAAGTTTAAGAGATACATGGCCTCCCTTATGGCACCTTGGTGGTAGAAGCCTCAACTCCCAGAGATGATTTTCACCTCCTTTTGTTAAATATATACTAGTATAGGGGGGTCTCTCCAATTTGAGTTTTTTTGGCAGCTGTAGTGGAATTGGTGTCAGAATGGCAATCCCGCATCAGCGATTGCCAGGTTATTCTTTCAGGGAATTTAAATGCTAATTGTTTTTTGATGGATATTGATAGGGATTTGTGCCATACTTCCCCAGATTTCTGGGCATCAGACCCTAAATCGCAAGCTGGGATTCAATGGTGCAGTGCCGCTGCATCTTTGTGTCTGAAACCACTGAATGGGCAGATTGGAGCCAAGGATAGTGGATTGTCAACTTGATTCCGGGAAACAAGTAAATCTACATTAGATAACATCTTTGTTGGTCAATCCCTATTTGAAGCTTGCTCAGATTTTAACATCATAAAGAATATATTGAGTGATCATTGTATGTTAAGGGCTAATTTTAAACTCTGGATAAAGGCAAGGTATAGAATGGTTGTGAGGCCAAATGACTTGAATGTTCTGTCAGGTTGAAATGGGGTGTGCTGGTCAGCACACAGCATTGGCATTCTAAACAAAGTTTTGGATTCAAGGATGTCTCAAACTCATTGGAATGGAAATTGGAAGTATTCAATGTTGAATTTTTTGCTAACATAATTGGAGGTAATATGACTAAGGCAATTAATCTTTCTGCCTACAAGATTGGGAATCGGCCCAGAAAGCAACTACATGTCTATGATGACGTCCTTGCTGCAAGGAGATTAGAGATGAGGAGAGCTATCATAGTGATAAAAATATCTGATGATCCCACAGACCTGCTGTTGCTGAAGTGTAGGGTAATTAAACAAAAATACAAGAATTTCTGCAAATGTAAAGAAGCAGACCTCCTGCAGAGGGACGCAGAATCCATGCTCAAGGTCATCATTAGTAGGGATTTGAGTGATTTGTGAACATTGATTAACAGACATGATGTTGCGGAGCATGAATGGTACAAGTTTTTTTCAGATCTTTTTGCTTCGATTAAGGCAAACCAGGACCTTATCGTATCCACACCCCCTAACTGACAGTCCTTTATAAAAAAATTGAGGAGTCATAAGATTGATTAATTCTACTAATTCTTCCAGAGCAGTGGGACCAAATGCTCTGACCAACAGCAGGCTCAAGGCGTATCCCAATAATTGTGTGAACGCACTTGGTGATTTCCATGAATTCCTTCCCTAAGTCTTGGCAGACTGCATAGTTCCCATTTTCAAGAGGGGAGCAAGGACGGATCTGAGGAATTATGAACCTATTGCCCTCATAGATGCGGACAGCAAGATCTTTGCGTCCCTCTTGTTTGAACACCTGAAATCATGGGTGGTATCCTCTAATAGGATTTCAGTATTTCAAACAGGCTTTCGTGAATCCCATTCTACCAATATTAATGGCCTTACCGTAAGAGCTATCCAGGAGTTGGCCTAGTCAGAAAAGGCAGGTTGAACTTATAATGCATCAATGGATCTATCTTCCACCTTCGATTGGGTGGATCGGTGATGGCTGTGGTAGAAATTGGATAGATGGGGGATACCCAGTTTGCCTGCTAAAACTCCTTATGGGTTTACATAAAAATTCAGGTGTATGCATATGTCTAAATAGGGAAGATATACTATCCCAAAGCATTGAAACTCTGTCCGGACTGAGGCAGGGGTGCACATTAGCTCCCTGCCTCTTTAATGTATATGTGTTGGACATAAATGATTATCTCAACCTGTCTGCTCTAATGTCGCTGAAGATGGGTCATTTGAAGATCCAGTGGTTGGCATACGCGGATGACTTCTTGCTTTTCGATAATTCCTGTGTAGGACTGAAAAGGCTGTTGGCTGCATTCGATTAATTTGCATAAGTAAACAGGTTGGGTGTCTATTAATCCATCGAAGACTAACATTTAGGCCTTCTCCTGTATTAAAACACGTGCTCTTCCAACATGGCACATTGGGGATGCAGTCTTCAGATCCTCAATTAGTATTACCTACCTGGGTTTCTTTATCTTGGGAATCCCTGCTTTCAATGATCTCTGCCAGATTGTTGTTCGGAAGGCTACCTTACCCTTCCATCAATTACGTATGGTGAACTGAAAATTTGGGCATTATTCAATTAAGCCCAGTTTGCAATTATCCCGAAGATCATTGATGGGCTAAAGCTCTATTTCTTGTAGTCCCTAAATGGTGAGACTTAATTTAAGCCAAGATCCTGAGGCGGGCTCTTGGGGTCCACAGTTCCGTCCCCTTAGTGGCACTTAGATTTGAGTTGGGTCTGGTTTCTATTAGAGCCCTTTTTCAGTGGAAACCTATGACGTGCTATGCAAAATCATTGTCTCCGGTTTCATCGTCTCTGTTTTATGAACTAACAATATGTATGGGGAATGAGTCTTGGGGAGGTGGTACTAACTTCTTATCATCCCCAAAACGGGCAAGTGAATCAATATTACAGAATTTAAATCTGGAAACTGAGACCCTGATCACGAACCCTAACATGATGAAATCTTGTCTCTACATTGGAGACTGGATAGAGACGGTTGTCTTTTTTCACAGCTATCCTTCTCTGTGTCATTTTAAACATGAATACAAGAAATGAGGAATAATTCTGCATTATCTGATTTTATTCCCAAATGCCCAATATAGAGCAATTTTATTGAGACTCCGGTGGAATTTACTCCTGACTAAGGAAGTCTTACTTAGGAGAGGGATGATCTCTCCTGAGCAATCGTTATGTAGATACTGTAGGATGAAGGCAGTTAAAGAAACAACTAGACATATGGTCTTTAACTGTCCTAATCTGAATGTCCTCAGGTGGATCTATGAGGAATCCTTGTGGAGTAGATGTCTACATAGTGAATGCGCTTCATATGGTTTGGCAGTAGCAGCCTTTTTTAAATCAATACATTTTAAGTTAGATCTTAGTTTATAGCCATACATTAATTTGAATTGTCTAAATGATGGCGTGGCAGTTTTAGATTTGTTAATATTGGATTCTAAGGGGGACTTTGTAATATGAGAAGGAAAACTAGGGCCTCATTACGAGTCACCCGGTATGGAAATAACAGTGGCGGTAAACCCGCCGCCACCGTTGTTTCCATACCAGTGATCTCGAGTCCTGCAGGCGGAGGTGTCATTACGTCAGGTCTGACCTGGTGGGTTTAACACCACCCACCTGCAGGCGGACGTGGTAACAACGGCACCATCACGAGATGGTGCCGGTGTTTCTACTTCCCCATTGAGTCCTATTGGACTCAATGGGAATGGGGATTTACTGAATTTCGCCTCTGGAATTCCAGGGTCACCGGGGTTGTAATGCCCCGGTAATTCCAAGAATCACGGAGGCGGAATGGTAATATGAGTCTGGCGGTAACCTGCCAGAATTTCAGGCACGGTTACCGCCGGACTCGTAATGAAGCTCTGTGTGTATTAATACTTTGTTATCTATTGCATCTGCTTTTTTAAGAATTAGGTGTGATGTTTCCACTTGTATATACTGTGTTGTAATTGATTTTATGGTTACATGTTGTAAAGCTTTGTTTGTTTAAATGAATAAAATAATAATAAAAAAAATGCGGGCCTGTATTTTGGCAGATCCGTTTGCCTCTATACTGACCACTTTATCCAAATAATTATTTAGTTCTGTGGGGAGCCCCTTGAGCAACTTTTGATAAAATATAGTGATATTTTTTTCCACACCTCCTCCATCTCTGCTCGCCACATCTCCTGAATCTGATGAGTGTAGAGTACAGGGTCTTCATCTGCCTTCATTGTGCAGGCCATCATAGAATTTATGTCAGTTGTGTCTGGGTATACATCTCCCAAAACGTTCCATATGAGTGCTTGACAATTGTTAATTGGTGCACCATTTTGAGTGTCAGTGTTCAGCTGCACTCCTGGATACCCGCCTTCTTCCATATTTCATTTGTCTGCTCTCCTAGCAGTGTGGCAGACAAACTCTTCATGTCTCCTACAGCTAATGTGACCCCTGCTGTCTGGGGCAAACATCAGTTTGACTGCTCCTGATGTAAGTGAGGGCAATACCTTCACTAGGTTGTTCGGATCCATTTGGGGCCAGGTCACATGAAGTGCCCTCCCACCTCTCTTCTACAACAAAGGGGACTGCATCCCCCTCTTCTTGGTCTGAATTGTCTTCCCTCTCTTCTTACCTGTTACCAGGGCCACTCAACCGAGAACTTGTCTAAGTCTAATGCCACATGGGGTGATTTCCCTCTGTTCTTCATCTGTTTCGCATTCCTCTTACTCGCCTCCTGCTTCTCCTTTGCTGCATACTGTGTCATAGTCTATCCCTCACCCGAGTCTAACTTGATGTCTTTGAGAACTTTACTATTGATTTTAAAATGAATATGTCCCATCCTACTTGCCCCTCCCACTGTGCCTCTGCTATGTTTGCTAGCTCCCCCTCTGCTTTCTTTAGAGCTGTTTCTAACTCTCAGCAAACCTTATTATCTATTTCCATAATCAATGTGTCCCAAGTTGTATCTTTTGGTTGCTCTGGGGTTTCTGTCTTGGGCTTTGTGGGGGGAGTGTACTGGGATTGGTGTACCCTGTGGCTGGCTGTTTTTCCCAACCGTGAACACCGGTAGCTGAAAATCACGGGAGCCATGTTTTTCAAGATGGTGCCTGAAACCCCTTTGTTTAAACAGGTATCGGTCTTCTTTTTTTGCCGTTTCTTTTTGGAAAGGTCCTTTTAGTGTTTGTCTCTGCGCGCCAAACCAGGTTTGGTCCCTTTTTTGTGTGTATTTGGTGGGCTTCAGGGGTGAAGACCGCCTCTGACATCTGAGTGTCTGGAGTGGGCAGGAAGTGAGGGAGGTGCCCAAACTCCCTGTGCTTAGTCCCTGTGCTTAGTCTCTTAGGAGATCCCAAATGCACTCTGGCGTGATTGGCTAGCTGACTCTGCGGCAAGGACAGCCACCCTGCTGGGTCAGTGACAGCTAGGCTGGAATGAAAGGGAGAGAACTGTTTAAAAGGTGAGTCTTTAGGACTGGAAAGCAGAGTCAAACACTGGAATGAAAGAACTGAAGAAGAGCTGGAAGAGGATGGCTGCTGCAACTCCTGGACCATTGGTTTGCCCGGTGAAGCCCTGCTGCAGGTCCGAATTGCCAAACACCATTCGACAGAGAAGCTCCTTTAAGTACGGCTTCTTCCTTTGAGTTGGTGGGACCAATCAACTCGTAAGACACCTGGATGCCATTCTCAAGGCTGGTTAGAATTAACGAGGGAAAGGGACATAAGCTTGTGTTCTCGAATTTACAGCTACTGGAACTGAAGTGACTCCATCTTGTTTGCTTTCGTCAAGGATCCCGTGCAGTGCGGAGTCCCCCGACATCCTCCCTCTTGTCCCCACGACTGAGGCTCAGGAACAGTGAGCTCTGCAGGAACTTCCAGGAACCAACAACTTCATCAGCATTTGTTTCTTCAAATTAAGGTACTGTGCCAACCCGATTGAGAGAATGCCACTCTTGCGGTGAAAGTTCATGAAACGTTCCCAACTTGCAGGCCTAATCAGCTTGTGACCCTAAATATGATTCTTATTTGCCTAAACTACTTCTGAGAACTTTTGCAAGGACTTTACCATTTGATACCAGAACTGCCCTTTCCTATCCTGAACACTAGCCCATTGACTTTGGCCTAGGCCTATTGACTTGAATTGAACTATTCTGGTGAACTGAAACTATTTGCACTGTCTAACAAGTATATGTGATCGATTCTACTTATCTTGTCTCTTTTGCTCACTTCTAAGTGTTGAAATGTATTAGTGTATGATATTAAGTTGCCTCCTTCTTTCTAGTGAAATGTTTTCTAAGTGATTGTGCAATAAATTAATACGTGTGTTACCAAGAAACCTTGAGTATACGTGTCTACTTGTACCACTGTGATTGAAATACCTCTGTTTAAACGCTTGTACTGCTCACATTCACTCTTGAGATAAGCCTGGCTGCTCAGCTCGCTACCAAAAACTGTGTAGTACAGACTTATACCAAAGATTGGTTTGACTTGCACTTGTAGTCCTAATTGTATGTGGTGCTCCCAGAGGATACTGCATGCAATTCGGCCTAAAAAGGTGTGCTTGGAGGGGTTCTGTTTTTTTTTAACTTAGGGTAAAGTGTGGTTGGGGTAATGTGTGCACTGGGGCTGCTGGGCCTTTCAGGGAGTTTGGGATCCTATGCTGGGGTGGGGCATGGTGGGCTTGGGAGTGCTTTGTAAAATTTACATTTCCTTACTAACTCTAAGAGAGGGTGGAAGGGGTGGCAGGTGTAATGCTCATGTAGGGGTTCCTGTAGAGGGTCAGATGGGGTTTGTGAGACCTGTGTAGCATTTACTTGTCATGTTGCTAGCCTCTTTGGAATCCACTTGGCATACGAGCTGATCCAGAAGCGTATATGAGGTGAGATGCCCACTGCACCACATACTTGCATGGTGCATACCTCTCATATGTATGACTTATGCCGCAGAGCAAAGCGGAGCCAATTGGCATGAACAGAAGCCCTTCTTTATTTTTTTTATTGTTGTTTATTGTTGTTTTAATCAAGATAAATCTTGACTTTTCAACGTACAATTACTAAAAAACGTACAATCTAATACATAAAATCCTACACAAGAAGAATAAAACAAAAAATAAAAATTCAGAAACTATTTTTAAGCAATCAAAACATAATTTAGCACCAATTATCATCTATTAATATTTACATTTATAAATGTCACAGTTAACCCAATATATAAATAGAATTGTTTGCTCAAAACAATATGTACCACGGTTATGCATGCAATAGGTTTCCATGGGTCATGACCTTTCGTACTACAATTTACTTACAACTAATACTTTTTTCGACAGTCCCAGTCTATATAAAAAGATAAGGATTGCATATCTAACCTTTTTCCTGATCGAATGGACCAATAGCTCCCACATTCGGTCCATGAATAGATCACAATAATCCTCAAACAAGGGTTTAAAATACAAAATTTGTAGTGATAATAACATAATTCATTATGTGCACAAATGCTTCATTGTTTCAGGTACCATTTTACCCAATCGACATTGCAAATCACTTGTTGTAATGAGTGTACGAATAAATAAGACTTCATGTGTGGGCAATACATTCAGACGAAACTGTAAGTAATCATCCCTCTGGCGTGAATTGGGGAATCTAGTTAGATAACCTTCGACTACACCATACCATTTTAGTGCAAAAGGGTCATCCTTGAACTTCCGATATTTAGAACATGCACTCCTTGTCTGTCCAGTCATATTCCCATATGCGCATCTTGGCTTTATCTGGATTCTCAAGCAATAACTTTAGCGAGAAGCTTGTGTTATTAATGATCTTCTGCGCTTGTCCTCGCCATGTTAGAGGGAATAAACCCAGTGAGTTTAGCAGGTCATTTGCTATGAGACCTATTAAGCCAGTTATTGTAATAGCCAGAACACATTAGCGATAAAAGGAGCATAATTTCCATTTATGCATTGCACACAGGGATAGCAGGCCCAACTCATGTCTTATTAGACACACTGATTCAGATGCTGGAAAGTTAAGTACTTGTTTCCAGTACCCCCCTTCCAATCGTGACCAATAATGGTATGACCTCCCTATTAGTGCTTCAGAACCATAAACTACTACTGGAATTAATGTTTGCTTATTATAGATAAGAATTGGTGAGATGGAAAATTTGCAAAATTTTGCTTTAATTATGCGGGCTTGGGAACCAGCTGTGTGTAATTTTTGTTTGGTATACATTTTGTGGGCACTGTTACCCTGTTGATTGGTTACCAGGGTTCCTACATATATATAGGATGACACTGATGAAAGGCATGCGTTTTGGAGGGGCCAGTTGTGCTTGGTAGTGCGTTGTTTAAGGTTTCCAAACTGGATTACTTTAGTTTTATTTAATTGATTAATATGCAATTTCTCTGGTTGTACTTATCGAGTGCACCCAGCAAGGCTCGTACTACGGCAGGGGTTTTAGAACATAATACCTTGTCGTCTGCATAAAGGAGAAATGTCACCTGTACTCCATTGATTTTTTGGGGAGTCAGCTCTAATGTCGGTGAAACAACATCCAAAATCCGAGATGAAGAAATTAAACAAGGCAGATACCAACACGCAGCCCTGTTTTAACCCAGGGTTCGTATATACGGGGCGCTAGTAGGCCATCACTAGATAATTTGACCTGTATAGACGTGTCAGAATGGAGGTCAATGACCCATTTTAAAATAGACCATGGACATCTTAGGTCCATCAGTTTTTGTAAAGCAGCTCCCATGGCACAGCATCAAAAGCCATGCGAAAATCTTTAAAAGCAGTGTATAATGCCTGATGATGCTGCTGTGCTTGGGACAAAATGCAATTCAGAGTTATAACATTGACTGCTGTTCCAAGACCCGGTAAAAAACCTGTTTGAAAAGGGTTGTTTAGGAGGAGAGGAATTCACTGACGGGCCCATAGGTCAGCGCTCACCCTCTAGAACTTGTAAGACAAAATAGCTGCAGCATGTGAGGACAGGGGGTGCAGGATTCACTTACTCCAACATGACTCAATAATGAGGACTCAGTAAATTGGCAAAGGGAAGTATGTTTAATGACAAGTACATCAAACAGAGAAACAAATGGAAATCAGCAGCATTGTGATCACCTGTTTCGCTCCGACTTCCTCGAACCTCAGCCGAACAGTCATTGTTATAGGCAAAACGCGTCATAACTGACGTCTAATTCTATAAAAATCATCATGCAACATAATTGGTTAGGAAAGGTAACTTAAGTATAGGTGTTATATCTGTATATGATAATAGGGCATGCGGATTGGATAACTCTTATCGGGTGGGCATCTACGCCCATCCCTCTACATCACGCGTGATGGACGTCACTACAACTACTACGTCTTATTGGTTCTACTATCTATAGGACTCCAGATAACTTGGTCCATTGTGATTGGGCAGGTTACACCCCTAGACATAAATCCCTGTTTTAATTAGCGGCATGCAGAATGGACACCCATGTGCCTGGTGTCTCAAGTTTCACCCTGCCTCCCTTACATCTATCAGTGTTTTAGGGTGATGTGTCAATTAGTTGGCTAAGGATGGCCTAGAAACTGTAGTCTCTTATCGGGAAAAGTTATGGCATCCTCAGGTCCTGGATAACATCAGGCGGTGGTACCTATTCGCGCCTGGCTGGTCACGTGTTAGTTAACCATGAATCTGCTTCAGTTTCCAGCTTTTAGTGCATTTAATTCTGTTTCAGCCTCGCCACCTGCATGGGCCCCCCTTATCTTGACCTTCATGGGGCAGGCTGGTATGCTCTGAATTTTGAGTCTTGTTAGCTGACGTTCTCCTCCCTTTCTCTGGTTGACTTTGATTTCCTAGGCATGAGCCGCTCTTTGTTGAGTTTCGATTCTGCTCCTTCTGTTGCCTTTGGCTGGGTTACTAAACTTGGCCTGTCAGGCCTCTCGCCGCCTGGGTACATTTCTGCTTTTACAAAATGGAGTCGCACTTGTATAATGTGCCTTATTGAGGTAGATATATGGTTGGCGCTGGCCGCTCTATCTTCTACTAAGCATTGCAAGCAGTATCGATTTTTTAGCATCTTGCGTTTCAAGCCTATTTCCACATGTTTAACAGGTCGGTTGCTTCCATCTTGTCTCGTAGCACCGTTTCCTTACGTTTTAACATTGTCTTTTCTCTGTGTCCATTACATTTATTTTCGTAGTTACTCACACTGGCGTGCTTGTCTTCGTTAGCCGCTTTTGTTCATTCACAAGTCTGTTCACACCCTTCTGTCATTTCCACAGGCCTTCTATTAAGGCTTTTGGTGTCTCTTTGTAGACCGTATCTAGGTACTCCTCATTTCGTATCAGAGGCTGTTATGGCTGTCTGATAGGGTACTGTGCTGCACAGGGTTGACTGGTTATGGGTGCTTCAACAGGTATGGATCTTCTGATGTATACTGGGCAGAGTCCCAGTGCAGCTCTTTGTAGGTTCATTTGCTCTTCATACGTCACATACCTTGGCGAATACGCTCCTGGTACCTCGAAATGAGGGGAAGGGGTGCAGGCCATGTCTGGGTCCTCCTCTACAGGGTCACAATAGTTGTTTGCATCTAGCCACGTGTTGAATTGCTTCAAAACTAAGCATGCAAAGATTTTTCCTGGGCAGTCTAATAGGGCAATGGGTCGATATGATCTAGGTTCATCCCTATTGCCCTTGTTAAAAATTGGAAGAATTATGGACTGCTTCCAGGAGATGGGGATA
Source organism: Ambystoma mexicanum (assembly GCF_040938575.1). Lineage (NCBI taxonomy): Eukaryota > Metazoa > Chordata > Amphibia > Caudata > Ambystomatidae > Ambystoma > Ambystoma mexicanum. Next base: position 1,135,984,300 of record NC_090922.1, read on the forward strand.
TGACCCACAGCAAAAATATGCTTGAAAATCTGGTGAAGTATGTCAGCCCATTCTTGGGGATGTTCCTTCATCATGCCATTGTGCAGATTGTCTGGCCCCACAGCCCGTGATAATATAGTTAGAAATATCATCTACTTCTGTCATGGTCATGAAGTCAGGGGCACAGGCATGCAGGGGTCGCATGCACAGGAGACCTGGGTGGACACTGTCCTGGTGCCTTTGGCAGCCAGGCTCATGAACAAAAGTAAACCAGAACATCCATTTAACACCAAAAAGCTTTTATTATGGACATAGCACTTCAGATGCATTAACCTTGAACATTCCATCCATGAAGCAGCCCCAAGTGTATTCTTGGGTGTGGCTAATAATGGATTGCCTTCGCACGTATACACTCTCTAGGTGTGGGAGGGTGTGGCTGGCAAGCCGGGCCTAATGGGCGTGCCCACCATCTTAGCTTTATAAGCTGCCCCGATCCTCAAGACAGACGCTTGGCTTTATCCTGCACTTGCAAGCAGCGTAACACTCACCGTCGCCTGAGGTCAGACTTACCTTTGAAGATCCTGCTGCCTGGACATCCTGCTTCCTGCCAGCATACTTACCAACGGGGGGAAGCTGTTCTTACCTGTACATCTCTTCGGCGAACCAAGTATTCATCTTTACACTTTCCGGAATGCCGAAATTTTCATCTTGGCATCGCAGCATGACGCGCTCCATTGTCGACAGCAGCGCCTGCAAGTAAAAACAGAAGACAAGGTTAGACATCGAAAATACAGTCAGTTTAAGGTTGCGCTTCGCCATACTTTGTGCTTTTCCTTAAACCATCACTTACCTGCTGTCGAACATTGCGGTAGCAACTATCTTCCATCCGGCCGCGTCTCACATGTCACAGCTGCATTGAGGCTGCATTTCTATCGAAGGGAAGAAAATAGAAGAGAGATATTATTGCGCGCATAAATAGGAGCAACATATAAAAATATTAAACAGAACGAACAGCATCACAAGAGCTCAAGAAATACTTAACTATCATAAGGAGAAGCATAGTCGCAGGTGGACTGGACTAATCCTTATCAGGAATCAGTGAAGGAACTAGATCCCATCTGACGCGCCCCTACCAGAAGTAGCAGGACGGAGAGCTTATCTTCCATAATTCACAGGTGAGTTTTATGGGCTAGCAAATGCTCACAGAAACCGTACTTTGGGGTGAAGGGTTCGATAGGTACAACAATCACAGATTGGCACACTCACACACTTTTATCTTCACGCAGGAGCAGCATCACCACGTACCACCGCTCACAGCTTTTCTACTGAGGGAGGGTCCTGAAGGGGGTGATTCAAGTTCAGGGAGGGCTGCATCCATGCCCCAATGCCTCCGCAGAGACCAGGTGAGCATAACAAAACGCGAAGCCTCTAATACTCTCTGCCTGGGCGTTATGGAAACTTCAGAAATAGATCAGTTAGCCCTCTTACTAGGGGAATTACGGGCTGAAGTACATGCTTCAAGAAAGGAAACCAATGCATTTCGGAGGGATCGTATTGTAACTCGAGGAAGAACTGACTAATTGATAAGACAAATGCTACAAGCACAAGCAGGACAGGTTCCACTGCCTGGAGTGATCCATTCTTCTCATTCTTCCACACCACAACAATCAACACCGGTTCAGGTGGTTCTTCCAGGAGCAGTGGCTCTAGCCCCTCCCAAATGCTTCATCAGTGACCTAAACAAGTTCGCTGTATTTATAAACCAATATAGCCTTCATTTCTTGTGCAGACCAAGAGCCTTTCCTAATGACCAAGCCAAAGTGGCGTTTGTACTCTCATATTTAGGAGGTAGTGCGGCGGACTGGTCTATACCTTTGGTAAATCAAGATGACTCTTTACTTCGGAACTTTGGGAATTTCCAACATGAGATGGACAAATTGTTTTCCCGCCATACGCAAGGACAAGCTCTGGACAACGAGTTGTTGTCAATCAGACAAGGGAGTCAAGATCTATTAACCTATATTGCCACCTTCAAACGTCTCATAGCCCAGACCAACTGGCCAGAAGAGAAGAGGATTCCACTCTTTTACCGAGGGTTATGTGGAGAACTTAAGGATGCGTTGGCACAAGTGGTGAATCCCCCTGAGATATGTGAGGACTACATAGATCTGACGGTGAACTCGATCATGTTGCAGAATAGGAAAATGGATCAAAGGGACAGTCAGTTTACATATGACCTCATGAGAATCAGACTAAACCCCATGAACAGTCTGAGCCAATGCAAATTGGTGGATTACGAAGTCCCCTTACCAAAGCAGAAAGGGAAAAAAGAAGACAACAACAGCTTTGCTTATATTGTGGTCAAGCAGGTCACTTCCTCCGTGACTGCCCGGTAAAACCACCCAAGAAAACAGTTGGGGCAACAGACAAAACTGATGAAGAAGAAGAGCAGAACTCGGGAAACTACAATGCCCGGCAAGTGTAGGGGTCCACTTGATGAAAAAGGAATCCGTACAGACCTCACATCTAGTCCTTCCAGTGCTTTTGGTGAATCACATGCAACCATCAAAAATACATGCCTCGGAGGCCAAGGAGGCCTCAGAGTCATATACTGATTGTGGAGCTTTGGGTAACTACATTGACCAAGATTTGGATATCCGAATAGGCCTTCCTCTCCGACAGAAGCAGAAATAGGAAAACGTCACTGCTGTGGATGGTTTTCAGCTATCATCCAGCCCGGTGACACAATACACCGAGAAAGTCAAGCTTCTCTGTCAGGACAGGCATCAAAAGGACATTAATTTGGATTTTATCAGTGCTCCTCAGTTCCAGATGATATTGTGAATGCCCTGGCTGGAGACCCACAATCCTAGGATCGAGTGGCAAAAACGAGTTCTGACATTTCCTCATGATTGTGCCGACACATGTCACAAAAAAGATTACACCAATCTGACACCAAAGAAAGGAATCGTGTTGGGCCTCATCAGCTCCTTACAGCTTGAATACCAAGATTACCAGGATGTCTTCAAAAAAGAGCAAGCCAACGTTCTTCCCCCGCACAGACCCAACGATTGTCAAATAGATCTTGTACGGGGAGCACAGATCCCTTACAGCTGAATTTACGCTCTGACAGAACAGGACAATCAGCATTTTAGAACTTACCTGGATCAGTATCTGGCAAATGGTTTCATTCACCTCTCCAAGTCACCTGCCTCCTCCCCCTTTTTCTTCATGCCTAAAAAGGTGGGGGATTTAAGAACTTGCATCGACTATAGAGCAATCATTCAGATCACAGTAAAAAATTGATATCCTTTACCACTTATACAAGAGCTCATGGACCAAGTGAAACATGCTCAAATCTACACGAAACTGGATTTAAGAGGAGCATACCATCTTGTAAGAGTAAAAGAGGGAGATAAGTGGAAAACGGCCTTCCGCACGAAGTACGGCCTCTTTGAATACCAGGCCATGCCCTTAGGGCAATGCAATGCCCCCAAGGCGTTCCGATTCTTTATGAATGATGTACTGCATGAACTACTGGACGTTTGTGCTCTTGTTAACATTGACGACATTCTTATCTACTCAAATTCCATGGAAGAACATGCAGGCCATGTCCGGGCACTCTTAGAGAAGCATCAACAACACCAATCTTATGCCAAGTTGGAAAAAAATGTTTTCCATGTAACCGAGGTCAAGTTTCTCGGTTTCATGCTCATACCACAAGGCGTACATATGGATACACGAAAGGTGGATGCAATCCTCCAATGGCCCTCACCAACATCCATGAAAGGAGTGCAAAACGTGCTCAGATTCGCCAACTTTTACCATTGGTTTATACCTGGGTTTTCACAAATTGTAAATCCAATTACCTTCTTGTTAAAGAAAAAATCAAAAATTCCATTGGTTGACAGAAGCTGAAGAAGCCTTCCAGAAGTTGAAACTAGCATTCACTACAGCACCAGTTCTTCGACACCCACGACCAGACCTACCTTACATAGTTGAGACAGATGCTTCAAAAATGGCCATTAGAGCAGTATTGTCACAATGAGACCCTGAAACAGGACAACTACACCCCGTCCCATTCTGGTCGCGCAAATTTTCAGCCCTCGAGTTGAACTACACAATCATAGATAATGAATTACTGGTGATTAAAGCAGTATTCAAGGCCTGGAGAAATTACCTTCTTGGGGGCGAGACATACGGTCACTGTCATCACGGACCACCATAACTTGCAATACTTGAAAACCGCCAAAGCACAATCCTTGCGTCAACTTCGTTGGGCTTTCTTTTTCGCGGAATATGATGATATTATCACATATAGACCTGGAGTACGCAATGGGAAAGTAGATGCTCTATCACGTAGGAGTGAAGAAAAAGATGTTTTTACAGCATCCGACCCCGTGGCCATAATTCCTGAGGAAAGGATTGAAACCAGAAGAGCTGCCACCACGTGTGTGGATGACCAAAGAACCAGGTTGCAATCCCTGATGGATCAATCAACACAACAGGAATGGCTGTTAAAAGGTGACCAGTAAACCATTGAAGACAATCTACTGTATTTCCAAGGACGATTATATGTCCAAGACCAAGAACTGAAAAAGCAAATCATCACAAATTATCACAATTCATTAGTAGAAGGACACCCAGGAATAGCCAAAACTCGGCTAAGGTAAAACAAAACTACTGGTGGCCAACCTGATGAAAATAAATTGCCCAATTTATAGAAACCTGCGGTGTCGGTGCACAACACAAGTCTCAGAAACAGAACCCTGCTGGCTTACCACATCCCCTAACTGTACCGCCAGCACCTTGGCATACTCTGTCGATAGACTTGATCACAGATCTTCCACCCTGCAATGGTTACAACACCATATTAGTCGTTGTGGATTTATTCTCCAAAATGGCCCATTTCATCCGTCTGAAGGGACTCCCAACTGTGCCAACTCTTGCTGCTGTGTTCCTAGTGCAAATAGTTTGATTGCATGGATTTCCATCAATATTAGTATTTGATCGCGAAACTCAGTTTGTTTCTGCCTTTTGGAGAAAGTGTTGTATGATTGCCAAAATCGATCTCCGGTTGTCTACACGCCATCACCCTCAAACTGATGGGCAAACTGAATGAACCAACCAAACTTTAGAGCAATATCTCAGGTTTATGTTGCAACAGTCCGAGGATTCTTGGAAAAATACACTCTGTATAGCTGAGTATGCAGGGATAGAGGTAAGAAAGGGAAGCCTGATTAATGTCTATGGCCCTCCAGGCAATTCTACAATATAATAAAGAGATTGGACCAACTAGACCAGAGATGACAAATAACTATTATTTATATCATAATAGCTTTCTGTTTATTATACAAATGCATATGTCATATAAAAAGTATATTTACAATGTTTGTATTCATTAGTCAGCTCCACAGACCAACTGCAATACATCGTTTTACAAACCAATCATTCACAACTCATTCATACAGTCATCATGTTTACAAAGAATTAGAAAAAAGTGATGTTCTGTTTAGATCACAGTAATAGATCAAATAGTTATTGAATTAAGCACTCAGCGATTTCACAATGTGCCCCTCTGTTGGTATTCAGGGGGTTTAGAAAACCATTGTCAACATGTTTTGGTTGAGTTCTCTTAACGAGGATGAAACAGTCCCCTCGTGTCGTGACTTAATATTCAACCTTCTTCAGGACAGGAGGGCAATCGCCAATTCTGCGTTGCCTCTTGGTGAAGAACCAAAGGTGGAGGGTGTGTGTGGCAAGAGAGCCTTAGATCTCCTCTGAAACTTTCAGGGGCTGGCGAACTGGTAAGGTGGAGTAGATCCCGTTGTGAGTGCTCCCAGAAGTCGCGCTTCACGTGATGTATGTCGTTTTTTTTTAAGGAAGAGGAAAACTTTTTTCCTTATTTGTCTCTTGTGGCCCAGTTTAATAACAGGGTGAATTAATTCATGCAAGCAAGCGCATATTTGAAAATGCTTGTAACAACCGTGTAGTTCATCACGATTGTGACGCACTGGAAAGAAAAGCCAGTGGTGGAGTTCAGCAAAGTTTATGGCCGTGGACCGAGTTGTTGTATCCTTGGCTGACGGAAGGTGCCTTAGCAGTCACAGTTTGACTTGCCGCGCAGTATTTATCCACGGCTTAAGCAAGGCAGCCAAACGGCCCAGTGGAGATTATTTCGGTCCACGGCCATAAACTTCGCTGAACTCCACCACTGGCTTTTCTTTCCAGTGCGTCACAATCGTGATGAACTACACGGTTGTTACAAGCGTTTTCAAATATGCGGTTGCTTGCATGAATTAATTCACCCTGTTATTAAACTGGGCCACAAGAGACAAATAAGGAAAAAAGTTTTCCTCTTCCTTAAAAAAAACAGGCATGCATCACTTGAAGCACCACTTCTGGGAGCACTCACAACGGGATCTACTCCACCTTACCAGTTCACCAGCCCCTGAAAGTTTCAGAGGAGATCTAAGGCTCTCTTGCCACACACACCCTCTACCTTTGGTTCTTCACCAAGAGGCAACGCAGAATTGGCGATTGCCCTCCTGTCGTGAAGAAGGTTGCATATTAAGTCACGACACGAGGGGACTGTTTCATCCTCGTTAAGAGAACTCAACCGAAACATGTTGACAATGGTTTTCTAAACCCCCTGAATACCAACAGAGGGGCACATTGTGAAATAACTGAGTGCTTAATTCAATAACTATTTGATCTATTACTGTGATCTAAACAGACATCACTTTTTTCTAATTCTTTGTAAACATGATGACTGTATGAATGAGTTGTGAATGATTGCTTTGTAAAGGGATGTATTGCAGTTGGTCTGTGGAGCTGGCTAATGAATACAAACATTGTAAATATACTTTTTATATGACATATGCATTTGTATAATGAACAGAAAGCTATTATGATATGAATAATAGTTATTTGTCATCTCTGGTCTAGTTGGTCCAATCGCTTTATTATATAGCTGAGTATGCATACAACAACTCAGTTCACACAAGCATAGGGCAAACTCCAGTTTACACTGTGCACGGAAGACATCCAAGGACATCAGTATTTGATCCACCCGATACCCTGGAAATGCCAGCCATAAAAAACTTGCATAAAACCATCACTCAGGTTCTTAAGGAGGCGACAGAACATCTGACCAAGGCTAAGGAAAGACAAAAACTGTTTGCTGATCGACATCGGAAGGAAGCTCCCGCCTACCAGATTGGAAAAAAGGTGTGGTTAGCATCCAAATATATTCCCCTGAAGAGGCCAAGAGCTTTCTGCCCAAGATACCTGGGTCCCTATACTATAAAGTCAATAATCAATCCTGTCACCATGACATTGGAGTTACCATCTGACATGAAAATTCACCCCGTATTTCATGTCTCTCTCCTCAAACCCATGAAATCCAATACACTGCGTTCTCCGCCAGAGCCTGAAGTAATAGATGGCGAACCAGAATATGAAGTCAAATCCATCCTGGACTCCAAGGTGGTTCAATCAAAATTGTATTACCTATTTGACTGGAAAGGTTACGGACCTCAAGACCGAACTTGGGAACCCAGTGAACACGTCCATGCTCTGTGTTTAATCAAACAGTTCCATCGCAATAATCCAACCAAATCAGGACCGGGAGGAGGACCACCCTTGAGAGGGGCCTTGAGGGGGAGTGTTGTTATGGTCATGAAGTCAGGGGCACAGGCATGCAGCGGTCATATGCACTGGTGTCCTGGGCGGACATTGTCCTGGCGCCTTTGGCACCAGGCTCATGAACAAAAGTAAACCATAACATCCATTTAACACCAAAGAGCTTTTATTATGGACTTAACACTTCAGATGCATTAACCTTGAACATTCCATCCATTAAGCAGGATGCATTAACCTTGAACATTCCATCCATTAAGCAGCCCCAAGTGTATTCTTGGGTGTGGCTGCTAATGGATTGCCTTTGCACGTGCTCACTCTCGAGGAGTGGCAGGGTGTGGCTGGTAAGCCGGCCCTAATGGGCGTGCATATGATCTCAGCTATATAGTCACCCGAGGTCAGGCTTACCTTTGAATATCCTGCTTCCAGGACATCCTGCTTCCTGCCAGAATACTTACCAACTGGGGGAAGCTGTTCTTACCTGAACATCTCTTTGGCGAACCAAGTATTCATCGTTACAATTTCCGGAATGCTGATATTTTCATCTTGGCACCGCAGCACGACACGCTCCATTGTCGACAGCAGCGCCTGCAAGGAAAAACAGAAGACAAGGTTAGACATCGAAAATACAGTCAGTTTAAGCGTGCGCTTCGCCATACTTTGCGCTTTTCCTTAAACCATCACTTACCTTCTGTTGAACATTGCGGTAGCATCCATCTTCCATCCGGCCGCGTCTTGCGTCTCACAGCTACATTGAGGCCGCATTTCCATCAAAGGGAAGAAAACAGAAGAGAGACATTATTGCGGGCATAACTAGGAGCAAAATATAAAGACATTACACAGAACTAACAGAATCAGAAGTGCTCAAGAAAGACTTACCAATCATAAGGAGAAGCATAGTCGCAGCTGGACTGGACTAATACTGATCAGGGATCAGTAAAGGAACTAGATCCCATTTGACACGCCTCTGCCAGAAGTAGCAGGATGGAGAGCTTATCTTCCATAATTCACAGGTGAGCTTTATGGGCCGGTGTTTGCTCACAGAAACCGTACTTTGGGGTGAAGGATTTGCGATGTGCAACAATCACAGAATGGCGCACTCACACACTATTATCTCCACGCAGGAGCAGTATCACCACGTACCACTGCTCACAGATTTTCTGCTGAGGGAGAGGCCTGAAGGGGGTGATTCAAGTTCAGGGAGGGCTGCAACCGTGCCCCAATGCCTCTGCAGAGACCAGGTGAGCATAACAACTTCTAATGGAAATGATTGGTATTTAACCAGATTGTATTCCAATCTAAATAATCAAACGGGGAAAAATATAAATCTCGGAAGTATTCCTGTCAAGCTTGGATATTGCACTAATTTCCACAGCACCTTGAGTCTTGGAGGTGGCCTTGTTTAGACTAGCCCAAATGTCACTTTTGGATGTGCTTAGGATTTGCTTAAACATGTACTCGTTATCTCGTTGGTGCTGGAGGTACCTCCACCCTTTCAACCATGCTTTGTGAGTAGATTTTTTCACTGCAACTATGTCTATATTCATTTGATATTTTAGATTACGAAGGTTCCACCTTAGGTGTGCTTTGCGATGTTGCCGATCTAGATCAAAAGCATGCGGTGTCTGATCTAAAAGGTTTGAAAGGAGCCCCTAGGGGTCCCTCGTGCTATGGAAACAAGGCAATGACCATACACGAAAATATACTCCAGACACGAGGTTTCAAATTCCCAATGCTAGGGTTTATTGCAAACAAAAGATAGTATCAATTGCCCAATTCTGATCTCACGCCCCGCGACGTGAGCTTCCTAGACCTCGAGGGACGCAAGAGAGCGAATTAAGTACATCAGTTACATATATACAAAATGCATATCATACAATCGGCAAAGTCATGTTCAACACCCCTCTGTATTAAGTTCCTTTGAACTCGGGATGACGATGGACATATCCGACGAGTATGACGTTTATAATGCTTTCGATGTCTATTCTAGTAACAATGTTCAATTTAGAAAGTGCGGAGGCATCTTTTAGAACACGGTGGTTCTGTTCTTGGAAGCAATCTGTACACGGGGGAAGAGCCACATTCCAAGCTTTGCTATCTATGAGGTACTATTCGTGTCCTGGTAGCCGACACGTTCTAAAGGGTTTTGCAAAGGGGGGCCGTAAGAGAAGCATAATTCAAGCCTTTAACTGTATTATTCTAACATATTCTACCATCGTACGAGACTGGCTGCCAGCTGTGAAGTGATTAAATGCCCTGCAGCTTCCTCCCAAGGCTACAGAGAGGGAGCGTGGGCATTCCTCTCTGGGCTACTCATGAGGAGTTTCAGCAAACTTTTCAGTCCCGCGACCTTGTCCTTTCATATTCAGACAACAATGTTAACAGTTGAGCAGAGTAAGCAGAATCCGCAAGAATTGCAAGCTGCAAAGCAGTTTTTAGACAAAAAGCAATGAGCAATGGTTAACAAGCAAAATGGCGATTCTTACTACATTTAAAATGGCCGCACGTCGGTCAAGCATAGCAGTTCATATTTCTCCAATTATGTGCATAAGACGGTTGGCCCACGGCCATCAAGTTACGTCTATTATTCAAATGAAGGGTGTTCATTTTTCCAGATTGACAGGTTGAATCTGGTAAACTATGTTCTTGGAAGATCTGCATCAGTTGGACATAGCAGTCTGTACCATCTATATGGGTAATATCAAAGGTCTTACCTATTTGAGTTCTGAACTGGGATAGCTTATATGGATTCCGACGCAAGCGATAACCACCATTATTCACAGCCACATGTGTCAGACGGCAATTTTTTTGTATGATCTTCAGAGTTGAGGGAATACTGGAACATACATGTAACATGTTGTGATCACTTAAATTTGATGAGGGAACCTTCATGAACAACACATATTTCAAGGAATTAATATTCATAAAAATGTATTCCAAGATCCTATGTTGATGACCCCTGCCCCATGTAGGCTGAGCAGGAACATCACCAGCTACTAAACCATTCAGCATCACAAATCCCCTTTCTTTCATTATGGAGGACCAGATCATTTTGTCACATGCAGATTCAATAACATCTTTGGCAAGCAGATGTACATTCAAATCCCCCACGATAAAGGTGTGTAACAAACCAGAATCCAAGAGTAGGGTGTCTAAAATTAGAAGCAAGTGTTTGAAGAATTGGTCTGATGCTAGAGTTTGCTTGCTCCTCTATATGTTAATAATGGCAAATGTTGTTGTACCTCTAGTTACCTTCACTACTTGGAAGCAAGACGAGGGAGATGGACAGGATACACTAGCTATTCCAGAGGCTTTTTTAACTGCTGATAGTAACCCACCCATTGGACGCCCCATCACTTTCCTAGTGGCTAGTGTTGTAATTAGCATATGAGAGGCCCATACCGGCTCGGTCATGAGCCAAGTTTCCTGGAGTGCAATGTCATAAGCCCCCAGACCATTCTCCCAGGAGTTACTGATATGATTATAACCTCTTGTGTTCCAAGAGCTCATACTGATGTTATCAGCAACTTCACACTGTTATGATCTAGCATCATATGTCTGCATTACTGGGGAACAGCTTGTAAAGTGCTGAGCTTGCCCAATTGCCGCCCTATGGGTGGGGTTATCGATCTTGATTACCGGCCTCTCGACTTGCTCTGTGGGTTGGAGGTGGTTTGAGTTAGTATAAAATCCAGGTCGTACAGAGCCATCCTGGCTTGCCATAGTATATTGGCAACCAGCCCAGATCGAATTTAAATCCTCGCTTCTGTTAGATCGTGACCATTCCTAAATTCAACCAGATCAATGTCTGAGGTTACTAAATTCCTTATTATAAGTATCTCAGCACAGATGTTCAATATGCACGCTCTGTTGAGAACATATTGTGCACCTGGTAAATCTCGACATTTTAATGTTAGGCAGTGATGGTTTCCTTGTCCATTTATGTTCACGTTTGTTGTCTGATTTTTACTATGAGATCCCGCAGATGTTGTCTGGGTTCGAGTCAAGGGGATGGAGGAAGCCATGTCAGCTCTTTGTGCTGATCTGGGACATTTAGGCTGAGGGGTGGGACCCTGCAGCAGTGCACTCACATCAGGAAAAGTTGGGTGTTGGGTGTTAACTTCACTACGAAGTCTTCCTTGAGTTTCTGCAATATATGAGTCAATAGACACTTTTATCATATCCCTTATGTCCTGGGCCGTGGGTGCAACCACATTAGTTGGCATCGTGGGGACCATTTGAGTGGGTGCTGGTTTATGTGCATCTTTAAGTAAAGGAGCAAGGCTTGATATTTTATTGCATTGCCGATCTCCTACTTGGGAATCCCAGTTAGTGGTTGATGAGGTCGTATGCAACTGGTGAAGATGTGTTGGAACTACCAATGACTCACCTAGTGGGGCTGGACATGATGTTATTGCCTCGGGACCGGAAACTGGTACTATGGAGGCAATCTGCAGAAGCCTTAGACACTATATCTCTAGTGACTGTTGTGCTACATAGGCATCAATGGATGCTCGAATTTCCTCTCTGAGCACGGCAATATTTGGGTGCAGCAAATTCACTGCAACTGGATTGTCCGAAATCGCTGGTAATAATACAATGTGTTCGGTGTTAGGAATGGAGGACATTGATCACCTAGGCAACGCGTCCTGGGGTTCTTGGTTGGCATATTTAATCCCTCCACCAGGCGTGGGTTTCAAAGAAAGAGCCACTAGGTCATCTAGGGGTTTGTAAGCCATAGGAATCGGTGTAAAATTCGTGGTGACCTTGGTAGCAGCCATAGAGACCGGAACTAATTGTTGTTTCACTAGTCGGTTCACAGCCTTAACTATTCTTCTCGCCCTCCCCCTTGACTGCTGTTGCCGCACGTTCTTGACTGCCTTCAAACATTTCTTGGGGCCAATGCCGGGAATAAGGGACGAGTCTATTTGCCCTTGTGGTTTGCTTCCAATTGGCACAAATAGCTCGAAGATGTTGGCTTTCAGAATCGAGACTGGTTCGACTATTAGCACTGAATCAGTGGTCTTGATGTTTTGGGAATCACCAGATTGCAAAATCAGAGCCTCAGAAATAATCTGAAGGTCCGAGTTGGAGCAATCATCAGGCAATGAATGCACCTGGATTTCCACCGTCTGACTTACAAGTGGAATTTATGTCCCTTGTTGATTAGTGTCACCATCGATATGCGTGACTACTAGCTTGGTCGATGTGGGGTATACCTCTAGGAAAGGTTGTAATGGAGACAAGCTAGTTGTTTTATTAGAATTGATAATTGACTCAATAGTATTCACATTTACAGCAAGTTTTTCTAATATCATGTTTGGTGACTTATTTTCCCTTCCAGTATCTCGTATAGTTTAGCCACAGCTAGTAAGGCTCTGTTCATAGCACTCAAAGTATTGTTGAGGGCAGGAGCTTCTGGAAAGGAGAATCGAGGTGATGGATTTTTATGAATATACAATTCTGATTCCTGAACTGCCTCCTGGAATCCGGATCATCTTGGTGTTGGGGCTATGAATGAGAGTGATTCATCTATGAAATGAATATGTGTCTTGTCCTGCACCTCAGATGTTACACCTTTTGGGGGTTTTTCTCTCGGGGTGTTGTAATTTTGAGTGAGTCATGTTCAAGATGTTCGGAAATGTTACTACATGTGTGATCCTTGTGCAATTGTACGAGGTCCCCAAAATTGAAACAGATATATAACATATCTTGTGAGGGTGGGCTGGATTTATTAGATAGATTCATGAAATCCAGTGCATTTTCGTTGATCTGACCCGCCAGAGTAAGCTGCTTGTGTGCTTTTTGGAGCTTGTGTTGAGCCGCTACTAAACAGCGCACTGGCTCCATGATTTTGCAGGGGCTATTCCGCATCAACATTGGATTCGCACCATTAGACTGCAATTCGCCTGAAAAGCAGGCAGAGACTAATATAGTATCTGTAACTTCTTGCTGCATTAATGTTACTCCAGAGACGACTTGATTGGAGGACTGAGAGTAGTGGTCTTTTGATTTGGGAACATTCAGTGAAACAATCTCTGATGGATCGGTAGTTATCTGGGTGGCCTGATGCATATTCCGAGCCACTACTTGGTGAGGATAATTGCTTAGATCGCTGTCAGGTCATGAGTCCACATGGGCCGATTTCTGGCCAGTGGATTCATTAGAGCAAAAGGTGCGGATGTCGGATGTAAGAGACATAGAGCGAAAGGCCCTAGAGCCAATATGACTATCTGCAGAAGGCGCACATTTTGTTTCGTGAACTAGAAATGTTTGCCGCTGCCATTTTTAGATGGCTTATAGAGAGCGGCCGCGGTGAGGTTATGGCTGGTGTTGGGATTTACTGGCATCCCCCAGCGCTGTCCGCGAAGCCCCGGATCCCCAAGGACACAGCCTCACACGTCCTTGCAGTTTGGGCTTCCCGGTCGCTCTGCGCGGCCGGGAAACGCCCAGTTTATTTATGCTGCACCACATCATCGGGCAGTGCCACACTCCTCCTTTTTCAGGAGGACAAACAACAAACATTAAAGAACTATACACTGCAAACCAAAACACAATGGGGTCGATTCATGGAACAAACGTGCGCCGAAAATCCCAGCGCAAGCAGGCGCAAGGTGGCGCAAGCGTGAGAAATCAAGTGCATGCGCACAGGTGCGATACAAGGAAGGTGCTGCGCTAGTTTCCCGCTGGTCGTGCGCCAAATCCATGCATGTCGCACATGGGCACACACGTCATCAAACGGCGTGCGCTACGCGCAATGCAAAATCGCACATAGCGCAGCGCACAAAACAAAAGTGGGCAGAACAGTGGGCGTAACACGTGGAATGAGGAGCAACGCGTGAAAAAGAAGGCGTAACTGGGGAAGTACTGCAGGGAACTACACGGAACGCCCACACACACGCGAGCAACCCTCGAATACGGGAAACCCGCGCACGGCAAAAGATGCGCACAGGCATCAAACGCGTCCGCCACACGAAGGCAGGCGGAAGCGTCCCCGCGCACAGTATAAAAGTGCGTGCAAACAACAAACACGTATATACAGCTACGATGAATGCCCCATTTGTCGCAGCACTGATCGTGGGACACCGCAGGAGGAGGAGAATAGCCAGGGCACACATTTTCTCACCACGGACAAGCCTTTTTGGGATGCCTGATGACCAGGTCTACTGCAGGTATAGGTTTCCGCCCCATATCATCCTAGACCTGGTCAGGGAGTGGGAAGATGACCTTACATCCCCCACCCTTTGCTCCCAAGCATTGAGCCCCTTGGAGAAGGTGCTCAATGTCCTGCATTTTTTGGCCACTGGATCATTTCAACGGACCACTGCCATAGTGGGGGGGGTCTCACAGGCCACGCAGTCACGCTGCCTACACCAGGTCTTGGCAATCATGACAGCGCACCCCTCAGTCCGCAGGCACATATACATGCCCAGAACACCCGCAGAAAGGCAGGACGTTGTCCTGGATTTTTACAGGGTGGCACACTTCCCCAAAGTGCTCGGTGCCATAGATTGCACCCATGTGGCCCTACGTCCACCTAGGGCCACTGAGCACATCTACCGAAACCGCAAGCACTGGCATTCCATCAACATACAGGTGGTATGCGATGAAAAGGGAATCATCACCTCTGTCTATGCAAACTAGCCTGGCTCCACCCATGACAGTTTCATATACAGAATGTCCGCCCTGAGCCGGGCCCTGGAAGCTGGGCAGCATGGCGACACATGGCTCCTAGGTGAGTACAAATGCCCTTGCACATGCATGCATGTCACACACACACACACAAATACACAAACCCCAATTATCACAACCATTTTCACCTCCCCAGGGGACAGTGCCTACCCTCTGAGCAACCAGATGATGACGCCAATCCGGAACCCCACCACACCACCGCAGGTAAGATACAACGCGGCCCATATTGCAACCAGGGCCATAGTGGAGCGCACATTCGGAGTGCTCAAGTCACGCTTCCGCTCCCTTGACCGCTCTGGAGGGCAGCTACTCTATGCACCCCCAGTAGTGTGCAGGATCATTGTGGCAGCATGTGTCCTGCACAATGTTGCAACACGGCAGGGTGTACCGGTGGACATGGTGGTGCCCCCACATCCCCAACCACAGGCACAGGCGTTGCCCATGGGAGGGGATAGGGCACGTGGCGAGGAAGGCCGGACCCAGCTTGTGGCCACATTTTTCACCTAAACTCCCACCCCTGTGGAGTGCACACAGGCCTGGCATATAGCAGGTGACAATCGATGATGACAAAGAGACAGTCAACTGTCACAACCTTACCACCCTGAGATTGTTGCCATGGAAGTGCCACATTGTGTGCATCCCTAGCTACTTAAACACAAGCTATCCTGTGTGACCAAAAGGCACACATATGATATATGATATGATATGATATGGCATTTGTAACGCGCCTATACACAAGTGTTTCAAGGCATGACGAGGCAGGGAGGCGGGAACAAGGGAAGACAGACAACGATCCTACTAGGCCAGGTGTCATTTAGATCGCGCAAGTGCAGGGGTAGGGGGAAGGGAAAGTGCAAGGGGAAGGGGATGGGGGAGTGCAGTACAGGGTAAGTAGAATAAAAAATAAATAAATAGGCCAGCTGGTGGCAAGTGCAAAGGTAAGTGCAGACAAGTGCTGGGAAGGGGGGGGGCTGTAGGGATACAGAGACAGTCCCGCAGTGCAGGGGTTGCCAGGGAGGCACTGCAAGTGGAGAGTGGCTGGGCCAGGGACCGAGGTCGGTGAGAGTGGCCCAGTTGCAGATTCAGTACAGTTTCAGTGAAGAAATTAGCAAGGGAGAGGGAGAGAGAAAGCAGAAGCAAAGAGGAAGGTGTTGAGGTGCTTCCTGAACAGGAGATGGGTCTCCTCATGTTTCAGGAAGGCAGGAAGACTGTTCCAGAGGGAGGCCCCTGCCGCGGAGAGAGATCTACCCCCAGCTCGTTGCTTCGAGAAGCGGCTGACTCTGACATGCAAGGTGTGAATCACAAACACCTGCAAAACTGGCCATGACCATCACTGTTATGTCACTCAAACCCTCCCAAACCACAACATGACATGCCAGGCAATAGCCATACACCAACACAGTACCAATAAGGTACACATTGCCATGTGAAAAATGTAAATTGGCATCAGACAATGATGCCTGACATGGAATCAGATGAAATTTCTGACCAACAACCTCCCACCCAAAATAAGTAATTCCCAAATGCATCACAAAAGTAGTAGCCGCAACATAACAATGAATGCCTGTCTACATGCACATTGTGCATTGCAAAATCAACACTGCAGCTTCTGTGTGCTGTGACCAACTCCTGCAACACACTGCTCAGCGCACAGCGCAGTGAACAGCCATTGTGTGTGATGCACACCCTGAGCATCACATCTAAGCGACAAACCACATCAAAAAGCAAATTAGGCATGTACAGGATCCATAATTGGTCACAGAACATGTGCTGCAGGGACACAGTGGGCAGCAGAAGGCAAACAGAGTGTACACGTGGATATCGAAGGGTGGTTGTACATGTAGTGCATCATAGTGCGAGTGTGCGGGTCAGTAAGGACATGCACTCAACATATGCATGTGCAATAAAGTGACCATCAGTGTCCTCTACACATCACATGTGAACATTTACCATGTGTGCACCCCAGCATGTCAAACCACAACTATCCCCTCACACCTGAAAGGTAAACACAACACATGAACATGCATTGATAAGCAGAACACATCATGTACATAGGATACCACAATTACAATGTCAGGGTTCCCATCACACTGCAGGGCAAGGCAACTATCAACAACAAAACAACCCCCCTACTACCACAATGATGTAACAACCAAGGTAGCACAGTAAAACAATGTCACAACAGGATGTGAACCATGTGCGGTACATAACATAGAATGATGCACCACAAATGGATGTGTACTGTCTGAGACCCTGGTGGGGAAGGAGGGTCAGGAATATGCAGTCGGGACAGGCATTGGCATACTGGATAACTGGAATGAGGGGCAGGAGAGGGGAGTAGGAATGACACGTGAAAGTAGGGAATGCACTGAAATAAAGTACTTGCATTAACACATACACAATCATAACAAACTTGTACATCATTGTCAGGGCCTTCCGGAGTCCAGGCGCAGGAGGGGCACGAACCAACCACCCCCTCTAGGGTTTTGGCGCCTGCAAGCTTGGGGCTTACACAGGCATCCACAACCCCAGCGGGGAAAGAGGGTTAAGGAATGTTGGTTGGATAGGTACGGGAAGCAGGGTATAGGGTACAAGGTTTAGAATTGGATAGGACTCGAGGTCATTAGGGAAAGAAAAACATACCAAATTGAATTACAAATTCGTCCATGCCTCAGTGCACCCCCCAGCAAGCCTATGTAGAGCAGTTTGAAAGAAAAACAACAAGACACTCAGCTCTGGTTTTGAGTGCTGGCCTCCTGCCTGCGCACTCTCAGGTCCGGTTACAGGAGCACTTCAATGCTTCAAAGAGAGCCACAGTTAATAATCTGTGTGTGCCCATAACACACAAACACACCACCAAATATGCCCCATAGCAACAAACTACTCTACAAACAGACAATCTGGTGTGGATGCTTCGTACCCATACGTAACATTCCCCCTGTGATGGTTCATACACAGTCAATGCAGTAAGTCAGGCGCCGATGGGTGCATGGCAAATGGAACACCAATGTGTCACGATTCACACAACATGCAATGTTTCCTGGGTAAGCAGACAGACGCATATAGCAAGGTATGACTTCAGAAAAAGTTGTGTCCCACCATGACCGAAAAAAAAATAGGCAGTGCATGTTTCAAAATGTACATGGAAATGAAATGCACTGCACCCGAGTCTGTCCCTTGCTGTATGTCCCTATGAGCTGCTCCTTTCCATGTCTCGGAAGGCTACATGGGTGATACAAGTGCCTCAATGGCCCATGGTGGACCAGAGGGTATGTGCCACTGCCCCTGCAGGTGCCCCAGACAACCTTACAATCAACTAGCCATCAGTCCACCAATACATCTGAGCTGTATTGTGCGCTTCAACACCAATATTCGTCCAAGCTCACCGTCAGTGCTGCTACTAAGCCTGCATGTGCAACTGGCATGGTGGAAGCTTTGCTGTGTTGTGGCCACCCTGTGCTGCTCACCTTGCCTGGAGTCCCTTGAAACACGTCAGCAGTTCTAGGATGTATGTCTGCAATCCCTGTGCCTCTGCTTGCGCACACATGTGCATGAGGGCACCAACAAACGTGTCCAGAATCCAGACGTCCAATGGGCCATGTCTGCTGGCAAAGGTGGTCTGGAGGCTCATCCCCCTGCAGAAAGGGCATGAAACACATGATTAATGCTTTAGAATCATCTGTGTGTGTCTCTTCAGGCATCTCATTACTGGACCATGTCAGCGACGTACATCAGAAATCACACCATCAGTCCGTCTTTCACATCCAAAGTATGGAACACACTATTTACGGCATGAATTGCAACAAGCATGTGTACAGTAAAGATAAGAAACATACTACACAATGCATAGCAGTGAATGTACACATTAATCATGAAACACCCCATCTAGCAAAAGCAGAACAGTGGTCAATAACACAGCGATCATCCCCACTAGGGGTGTTAACACAAGTTACACAGCACCAGACATGCCACAGATATGACAGTCCAAAGCCCTTGTGTAATAGGCTGTTACACCGAACCATCCTTGCGAGCCCATGGATAAGGGAAGCAGAAGTGGCATATGTGAGTCAAGGAGCCCAAGCAGCAAACACATACACAAGACAAGCCTGAAAGGCCCAGATGGAACAGACAGTGGATGCTTTCAAAAGCCACAAAGCACCGCACTGTCACATGAAAGCACAATAAACAAGCAATTTTAAACTATATTAACTAATTACACTAACTATGAAAAACGTACATTACCTAATTAAACTAACTTTCAAACAGAAACTTAACTAACTAAAATAAAAGAAAAATCAAAAATGGCCACATACGACCCGGGGGGGAGGCACCCAGGAGGGGGGAGGTACAGGGCGCTGCTCAACACCCACATGCGATGATGCTGAGCCAAAAAAAAAAACCTCCATGGGCTCAACGCCTGCACAGCCCGACCTATGTGGGAGATAGATGGTCGTCCGAGTCTGGCTCATCCTTGAAAGGAGGACGTGGCACAGTAGCCTGGCTACGCCTAGCCGCAGCTTGCCCCTCGACGGCAGCAAATTTGCCGGACGAGTGAGCCTAGTTCTGTGTGGCGATGTGACATAGTTCTGCATGCAGAACCTCACGTGATACACGTGCTTCCTCTTGCAAGGTAGCACGTGTAACATGGAGTTCCTCCTGCAAGGCCTGGCTGGACAACCGCTGCACCTCCCGGCAAGCCTGTAGCTCAGCCAAGATGGTACGCTCAAGCTGTGCAAACCTCTCCTCTGCCCGCTGCCTCTGGGACATCAGAAGGACACCCAGAGTGGATATGAGGGAAGCATACTCCTCCTTCAGGGCCTCCATGTGCGCCTCTGCGTGAACAGCAATTGCTTGATGCAGAGATGACATTTCAGCCTGGCGTGCCCTGTCTGAGGCCGACATGCCCAGCCTGAGCGTTCGGGCCATGGACCGTGCCGCCTGCTGCTGGAGAAGCACCTGCCTAGCAGGGGGGAGCACAGATCGGGCCACACGCTCCATGCTCTCAGCGATGTTCTCCATTGCTGCCCCCTGCCGTTCTGAATTGGCAGTCATGTCTTGCTCCCACTCAGTATACTGCGGTTGCGTGTGGCGACTGCATTGCTGGGCTTGACCCCTGCGGGACCCAAGGACCGGATGCCCCTGTCGACGTGATGTCCCAGGCACATCAGTGACTGGTGTGGAGGGTGACACTGCGTCCCGATCCACCATGGGCGAGGTACCAAGACTGTCTGACCCCTCAGTGCAGGTGTCACAGACAGAGGAGTGTACACATCAGAATCACTCACCCCTGACACATGGACTTGATGCTCATCCAACTCGACATGGATGTCAGAGTCGTCATCAGGGCTGGACTCATAGGCAGCCAGAGACAAGATGGACTGTAGCACTTGGGGGTGTTCGTGGCCTAACACCCCACGACCCCCACTTGTGCCGGGTTGACGTAGTGGTAACAACCCTGTGTCTGGCATGACAACACCATCCCCCGGCTCCATTGCGTCATCATCTGAAAAATATAGAGAAAAAAGGTCTCTACACATGTCAGAAGCACACAACACACACACACACCAACAACAAACACATCAGGCAGACATGTGACACACAAAATAGAACCTGGCATGCATGCTGGGTCAATTTTGAATTGCTTCTGTGATCATACCTGTTGAAAGGTGGCAGTTTGCATAGAATTGGGTCTATGCAGTGCAGCAAATGTGTATGTCACTCACTACCTACATGTACAAGGACTTCATGGTGTGTGTCAGGAAATGTGAAGGCAGTGCAAGGTCAAATTCAGGCATCACGTGCAATGTGCATTCAATGGGTAGCATATCTACAAGCAAAGCACCCCTCCACCGAAGTGCAAAAGCAGGGATGCCTAGCATGGTATCAAAAGGCTGACCATAGACCTGTGTATTGACAGGCAGTGTTGATCGGCATCAACAGCTTAATGTGATTCAAGTGACAACACTGCAAATGATGATGGGACAGTAAGCAGGACACATGATGAGAACTCTGGAGGCCGCCCACGTGTGAAGAAGACACTACAACAGTCGGACAGAGTCATTGGCCATTAAACAGGCTGAGGTCTGTGACCCACACAGATTGTCAGACCCTAAACATGTGTGCAATGCAGTACTGAGCCACAGTTGACATGGGAAGGCTGATGAGATGCCATGCAATGTATGTCACCCAGGACTTGTATTACAGTGATCATCCAGTCAAGGTCAGATAGGGGCATGCGTGCAATGCACATGGAGCATGAATGGGCACTCATGTCCCTGCGGGGCATCTGACCTATGCACAGTACAAGTGAGATACCCTGCATCAAGTACTAAGGCTGTACCACACAGCATATGTCTGGCAGATTGTCCGCTGGAAGTTAGCATAAACACAGGACGCATGAACAGGAAAGTACCCAATGGCAAGATTGAAGTAGACCAGTGCAAAGGTGGAACTGGGGTGCAGAGTGGAGGAGGAGGGGCAATGGAGCATGCCTACATGGAGTACCTGCATGCAGGCAGAGGACACATGCACGTCAGTCATGCTATGACATTGTGCCTGGGCTGAGAGGAAGGTCACCCACGCCACATGCAGAAGGGCCAGTGAGCTGGAACATGGACCGGAGGGGTATACTGGTAACCAGCATGTGAGTAGGGTGCAATAGTGGTGATGCGGACAGTCCCCGTCTGCTCCACATGTCCACCATCCAGCAGAGCAAACATGCATCACGGAAGCATTGCATTACTTGCACATCAGAACCATGTACACGTCACATGTAGTGGCAATCATGCACAACACCTCCCACAAGTAAAACACACACGTCCTCAACAAACACGCATCAACACTCACTGGACTGGGCATCAAAGTCCAGCATCTCTCCCACTCCTTCGACCGATTCAGGTGGTATGAACTCCACAACGAGTGACTCATGCGCAGTGA
Organism: Ambystoma mexicanum; assembly: GCF_040938575.1. NCBI lineage: Eukaryota > Metazoa > Chordata > Amphibia > Caudata > Ambystomatidae > Ambystoma > Ambystoma mexicanum. The sequence continues at coordinate 1,136,006,548 of NC_090922.1, forward strand.
GCTCTTCCTCCTCTGGTCCAGGCCCACCGCCAGTCACCAGAGTCAAGTTGTAATTTGAGGCACGCTTAGCCTTAGCGCTGCGTTTGAGGTCTTAAGCGGGAGAATGGAAGACCAGGCTCCCGCCCTTCCCCCCTCGCGCTTGGCCTAGAGGATCACGGCCTAGACACCCGCCACGAGAGGAGTTTGCCTGTCTACCAGACGACCAAATACCCTGGTATAGGAACATACGGATGTGCCCATCTACCTGCCCAGCAGCCCGCCCTGTCCATGCCGACACCTGCGGCACGGATCAACTCGACTAAACCTACACGTCGTTAGAGATGCCATGACGACCTAGCCACGGTCAGCACACCTGTGCAAATATACACACCGGACACTCCCACACCAATTCACACGAAGAATATACTCAGTGCTATGACGTAGGCGACAGACATACTCACGGACGTGCATCTTTATTATTTTCCACATAGGCTCTCAAAATGCAGAAACGCAAGACGCATAATGAACTTATCTAAAAAGGCTTGCTCACGCTTCTTCTAAGAGCCATGTACCATAATGAAGAATATAACGGACACGATACTGAGGATAAAGCAATATGATACCGTAACCTAAAGCGCTCTGCATCAAACGGTTCCACCTATGCACCAGGCCCAAGTAGGCCGCAAGCAAAAGCTTCCATGAACATTGAATGAGCAAGAACTGGGTTGCTGACCCTGCAAAATGAGCCCGGCGAAAGCACACCGCCAAGGGCACAATGTTGCAATCTCGCACGCTACAAGCCAACGCCAAGGTCGCACCTGCAAGATAAACCAGGCACACAGTAGGAAAAACAATATTAATTATGTTGAATTTTGCCTCAAACACGGTCCCACCTCACGTGACAAAGCCAAACCTGACAAGATGCCAAGCCAAGGAGGAAGAAGATGCCTGAATCCCACGTTTGAAGACACAGGCAGATACAATTAAAAGACTCATTGGACATCTGCAGCAGTGGGAGTTGTCGACCTCCCAACATATGAATAAATCCTCACATTGTTTACACCTACCCATATTAAAACATTGTTGCAAATTACAGGTGCACCGCGAGCTGGGAACAGCGATAGTCCCAGACTGGGAGGCTCGCGAGTGGACAATCAGAACAGGGGGCTCTTATCACTGACGCCATTAACATTGACCAATCCTCAGAGGTCTTCATGTAACAATTTTCATGTATCAAATTGAAGGGACAGCCCAGGTATACCACCTGACTAACCCTCAGCCACTAACACCGTTCTCTATATGTGCGCTATACTAACCCTACCACTCGAGTAACCAATCCAGAGTGGAAATAGGTTTTTTACTAAACTTTGTAAGATGATGCAAGTAGCGCGTCATACTAAGGTAAAAAGGGCCTGCGAGCCCCACGATTGTGTGTGTGTCAGGACGGACGCGTACGCTCCTTGACCCATCCCTGCCGTTTTGTCTAATAAACAGCAGAGTCACCTTGCTTCTTGCGTGTGTCTCATACTCTATCTTTTTTGGGATATACGGGAGGAGTTGGGGCCTCCCTGCCCGGAGGTCTGCGGACGGCCCGGCCGACCCCGGCAGAATTCTCCCCCCGACAAGTTGGAGGCACTGCTGAGATCTGTTTAAGGTCTGCTTTTTTATTTTTACTTTTTTCCAGGTACTCCCGTTGCGAGGAGGCCCGGCGGCGTGGCCTCCTCTGCCGTTGCCCCCTTCTGAGGACTACAGGACCATCGCGGAACTGCGAGAAGACCGGACAGCGCAATCCGGATATTGGCCTTCGGGAGCCGGTTGAGAAGTATCCCGCCCGCGGTTGGCGAGTGTCCAGATGTGGTCCAGACGAGGGGTCATGGCGAGCCGCCTGGAGGGGTGCACGCAGTCGAGCGGCCCCGCATCAAGAGAACTTGGTGAGCATGCCATGCACAACAAGCAATGTGAAATTGTGAGGGAGGGGGGAGGAATCAAATACGGGAGGTGGGAGGTGTTGCACAGGTGCGCGGCAAAGGTTTTGACAATTTAGTGTTGGCAATGACATGAATGGTAGCCGAACGAGTGCGAGAGCAGTCGGCTACGTTACGCGAGAGAGGGGGGCGGAGCACGAAAACATCACGTGCGGCCGCTCGTAGACACTGATTGGCCTAGGTCGCGACTACGTGTAAGGGTGTGTGTGTGTGTGGTTTCCTACGATCTGGCATTTATTGATCAATGAGTAGATGAGGATCCCTATTGTTCGAGCAAGAAACTCGATAGGTAGATGACGTTTCCCTGTAGGCGGTAGCTAGTCAGTTGCCCAATACGGAAGATAATTGGCTGCTTAAGCCCTCCTGTCGAGGGGCGTATCACACGCGAGGCGACGCAGCGTGCGCAGTCCGATTATATTATTGATTACTTTGTTCCAGGAGTGACAGGAAGACAGCTGTGAGGTTAACGGGGGTAGATTGCAAGTGTATTTTGAACTTAAAGAATATATGAAAAACTTACCAGTAGCTCGAAGAGATCGGTGACGTCACCAATAGGGCTTTCATAGGATATCCCGAGCGCAAGGCATCTTTCCTTCTGAGAGTGGTGGGGAAGAGAACTGTGGTAGAGGAGTGGGAACGGAGATAAACGGTAATGAACTAATCAAGGAAAGGCGAAACGGGGGACGTGGCGGCGCACGAAGAACGCCGGCCACGGCGAGTGTAGAAGAAGGAGGAGGAGCAATTGAAAATAGGACGACTGTATAAGAACGTCACAAGGGGTACGCAGCCGCAGGGGGCTACGTGCGCCTCGGCCGCAGGGGGCCGTAAGGGTGTTGTGTAAGGAAGAAAAAAAGAAGAAAATATATAAATGTAAATACTATATTTTAATAATTTTCCTTAGCGGACTATCGCAAGTCCCCAAACTTACGGGGCCAGGTAACGATATAAGGCTGTATATTGTAAACTGCTAGTGAGATAACCGCTACCAAATAGGGGAAGGGTAACAAGTGGAGCGCTACTATGTCATACGGGACAGGATCGGGAGGGTGGGGGAACACCCTCACTACCCCACTACAACACATATGTACCACACTGTCACCCCATAGGGAGAAACTGATTAAGTATAGCATAGAATGGACCCAGGGGACGGACAACAAAATGATAACACCGTGGCCGCCTAATGGTAGCTTCGACCCATATGCCCAACATTCACTACTAAACCATCTGCATAATACATACAAAGGGAAGAAGTTGGCAAACCACGTGGAGGTGTTTAACTTATGGAGGATGTTCCAGGGGTCCCGACCATGACCAAATGGAATGTTCACTGTGGGGGAAATAGCGGAAGAAAAAGAGATCAAGGAGGAAGGAGAGGATGGGAAAAAGGGGAGTGAAGACCCAAAGAACACGGGGAACGGACAAGAGGGAGGAGAAAAGAATAATAAATCAAATGAGATAAAAAAGGAACCGAGCAACGATATACCCCTAGAAAAGGGAGTGAAAACAGAGGGAGGGGGATTGTACCCTTTAAGGGAGTTAGGAGAAATAGAAAGAGGTCAGTTAAGGGCGGCTGAGGGGTACTCGAATCCGGCATACAGCCCTTCACCATATGTGGCTCATAGGAAAATGCAAGCAGGGGAGGGGAGGACTGGAGAAGAACAAACTGTGGAAATAGGAAATGATGAGTGGGTAGCTGCACAGATACTATTAAAATTACGAGGTTCATTAACAGGAGAAGAGAAGGAGGTAGTAAGGAAAACAGACGAGGATAATACCAGGGAGAGTGGAATGAGAGGGGAAGAGCTGTTACGGCAAAAGAAAGATATTTTGGAGGAACGACTAGCAGAGTTAAGGGATGAGTAGAACGAACTGATCAAACAGCTCGAGAGGGAGGAAAGAGAGAGAGCGAGGAAAAGAAAAGAAGGTAAGAACGAATTGGAAAAAATAAGTGAACAAACTGAGGAGCAAAAGAGAGAAGCTGAACGGGTAAAGGCAGCAGCAGAAAGGGTATCAAGAGCAGTGCTGCGAGAAAAGAAAAGGGAAGAAGAAGAGAAAGAAAAACAAATGGCAATGTGGAAGAGGAGATTACTATCAGAAACGACTAAAAAATACGAAGAAGGGAGGGTGATAGAGAGCATATTAGAAAGGGAAAGGGTGAAATGGGAAAGGAAGAAAGAGGATGAAAGAATATTGGAACAGGTGAGTAGTGAAGTAATGGAGGAATTAAAAAGGAAAAGGGAGGAAAATGGTACGGAGATGGAGGAGAGAAATGAAGGAGAAAGAGAAGATAGGAGAAGGGAGAGTGAACTGTGGGGGGATGTATATAGAGACACAGAGGTAGCAACAACATCAGCGCAAGGGGGAGCGGTTGATAAAGGAGAAAAAGGAGGACTGGACCTAATAGACTTAAAAACAGTAACAATCAAGGGGAAAAAGACCGAGTGGGGGTTACCGTTTATGACTGACTTTTGTAGTGAAGAAGAGGAAGGAGTGGGGAAGGAAGGAAGAAACAGTGAAAGGGAAAGCCTAGATAAACTATACATCACCCGGACCAACACAGACTCACCATGGATCCGTAGGAGAAAGGATGAACTGGAGAGAAGTGAGGGGGAAGAGCAAGGAATAGTGGAAAGACAGACATATGAGGCCACACCGTCCCCATCACGCCCTCTCCCGTCCCACCCTACATGCTCAACCACCTCACGCTCGTTACGAACAATAAAACTTGCGCCCTTTACAGACGAACTGACACCCTATGCATGTCGGCTTAGAAACCTCCCTAGACGCAGGCAGGAAGGACGAATACACATACCCATATTAAATACAGGAAGTGATGGAAGAAGGGGAAAAGATGGAGAAGAAAGAGTTACGAGCAGGGGAAATACAGACGAAATTGACGATGTAGAAGAGAGGGAAGAAGAGGAAGGGTGTGAGGACTTGGTTTTATGGAACACAAAGGGTAAAACGAGACATAACTTAATGCCACTTCTGGAGAGGGGAGGAGTTAGACCACAGTACGTCCCTTGGAAGCATACAGACAAAGAAAATATAAAGTGCAGGCTCCCATCATTAAGTGGAGGTGCGGGTAAATGGATATATGAAATGGAAAAACACACCGCAGGACAGAAACTGGCAGTGGGAGATGTAAAGGGCCTTCTAATATCAATATTAGGGGATGCAGCAGATGACATTTGGAAAAGAGCGGGATTCCCTGGGGTAACAATAGCAAACACATCGCATGATGGGGCACCATTCGCAAACTGCAGACATGCACTATGGCAGGCACTGAGGGTACAGTACCCAGACACATCAGACATAGGAGCAATTACCTCACGCAAGATGCGTGAGAACGAAGATCCTGTTGATTATATCCAGGAAATCCAAGAGAAGTGGCGCATGGAAACTAGAGAACAATGGGATAAAACACCAGCAATATTTTATCATATACTAGTACAAGGGCTCCCAGAAGGAGTTCAGAAACAATTGAAGAAAGTAGTGGGAATGGAAGCAAAAGCATGGCCAGAAATACAACTAACTATAGTGCATCATTGCAGGACATGGCAAGGAAAAATGAAACAAAAGGAAGAGGACAGGAAAACGGAAGAGGCTAAACTAGTACAGAAAAAGCTCACTAAATACACAATGGAAGGGGCACTAATAACTACGCCTACAACAATGACCCAAAGCCCCACACAAGTAGTGGCTGCACAGGATCCCTCCCAAATACCACCTTCACAGACTATAACACAACAGGTGCCGCCACTCCAACCATACACGACCAACATGGGAGGAGGATACCCAATGCCAGGAGCTGGGTATTATAATTACAACAGGGGGAGAGGAGGAATTATGAGAGGGAGAGGATACGGATATAATACCCAACAGCAGGGGGGAGGACTTAGAAATTCCTACCCCACAGGGCAACCAGCATACCAGGACAACACAGGGAGCTTTCCATGGCAGAGTAGGGAACCACCGGTGTGTTGGAGTTGTGGATTATTAGGGCACATGTCACGCACGTGTAGAGTAAGACCAGGAACACCATCATGGAGTGAACAGGGACAACCAAGGCCCACACAGGAACAGCAGGGCATGCAGCAACAGCAGACGTTGCAACAGGGAAATGGACAGCAACAACTAATAACACAACAACAGCCACAGACACATTCACTGCCACAACAACAGGTAGCGATAACACAACAACCCCAAGTACAACAAACACAACTGGGTAGAGTGACGGTCCTGGGACACAACCCTTACACAGGAAATGGTCAATCGTTGTACCCTCAATAGGACAGCCCATAGACGACCTTGGTGTGTCCCATCCTGTCAGTAACACCTAATAGTGCGGAGGAACCACGCATAGAGGTAACGATAGGTGACAAAAAATGATCATTCCTTGTTGACACCGGGGCGACCCGGTCTTGCATAAGGGAAGGTAAATTTAAGATGTCAGGCGAAGCCATGAACACCCAAGGATTCTCTGGGGCTAGAGGGTTGGTTCCTTTTACTGATAACATTCCCTTATCTATAGGAGATTATGACCTGTCAGTTCCACTTCTATATTATAGTGCCTCACCAGTAAATATACTGGGGAGAGACATAATGAACAGGTTGAATATGACGATCTCCTTTACTGAGGACGGCATAATTTGCTCTACCCCAGGGATTAACATGCTCACAGCACGACAGATTATGCAAGCATACTGCGGACAGACAGCGATTAGGGCGGAGCCAGTAGATGGCGAACTCTTCCAGTACGGGACAGACATGGCATTTGCATGGATGCCAGGGATAGAGGGAAAATATGGAGGAGGCCAGCAGCCTATCTGTTCAGACCAGAAACACCAGTCGATGAACCAGAAGGGAAGGTGATTCCAGTGGACATTGAGAGCATTATAGCAACAGCTGATTACATTGCTGTACATGCCCAAGACAGAGAAGGAAGGGCATGGAGGGCAGTGATAGCACTAGCAGAAGGATGTAGACTGACCCAGGTGTCAGATGAGGAGCTGTTCTCAGAAGAAAAGGAGGAAGGTGAAATGGTGTTTATGATGAGTGTGGAAGTATGGCTAAGAGTGGCGTACAAACAAGTAGCACAGAAAATTGCAATGGCACTTGAGGCACCCGCATGCACCCCAGTCCCCTTCTTTAAGGAGGATATGACAAAGGTACCCACATCATTGTGGACTACTAGCCCCTATGACGTAGGGTGTATAAAAAGTATAGGGGGAGTAAGGATAAAATTGAAAAAAGGTGCAATACTCCCCAGAGTGAAACAGTACCCACTATCAAAAGAGGCAGATGAGGGCATATATGAAACCATAACGGCCCTTATAAATAATGGCATATTGCTCCCCTCAGAATCACCATGTAACACGGCTGTATACCCAGTGCGCAAGGCTAAAGGGGGTTCTTGGCGCTTCATACAGGATCTCAGGCCCTTGAACAACATAGTAGAAGCAGAATACCCCATAGCAGCAAACCCGGCCACAATATTGTGTGGCATTCCAGCAGAAGCATCACGATTTACAGTGATCGACCTTAAAAATGCATTCTTCTCAATACCATTGCACCCAGTTTCACAAGATCTGACAAGCTTCACTTACAGAAACACAAAGTGGAAACACACCTGATTGCCACAAGGGTATTGCGAATCACCCTCAATTTTCAACAGAGTAATACAGATGGATTTGGGTAACATTGAAGTGGAAAGCACAGTGTTGCAGTATGTGGATGACATAATTTGCAGTACAAACGAAAGAACATGCAGAGAGGACTCATTAAAGATGTTGACAATATTGGCTGAGAAAGGTTACAAGGTAGACATGGAAAAGTTACAGTACTGTCAAGAACAGGTACTTTACATTGGTCAGCTCATATCTCAACATGGAAGAAAGATTGCACCACAAAGAGCACAGGCCATTTCAAACACACCAGTGCCACAAACAGTGAGGGAACTGCAGCAGTTCCTGGGTCTGTGCAACTACTGTAGAGCATGGGTATTTGATTACAGTTCATACATAGGACCACTGCTTGAGGCGTTAAAGGAAGCTAATAAAGGGGAGAAAAAGCTGGGGTGGACAATGGAAATGAAAGAGGCTTTTGATGAGTTGAAAGATGCGATATCAACTGCTCCGGTACTGGCATCCCCAGACTATGAGCGACAATTTTTTATATTTTCACATTGCGACTCAGCAGTAATGAAAGCAGTATTGGCCCAAAAAACAAGCATGGGCTACAAACCAGTAGCATTTTACAGCGGCCACTTAGATCCTGTGATGTTCGGTCATTTCCCTTGCAAACAAGGTCTCGCCGCAGCTGCTTTTGCGGTAGAGAAAGCATCAGCAATCACCATGGGGTGCCCAACTACGCTGTTTGTGGAACATGCACTATTTGCCATATTGAATAAACCTAAGTCCACCCTGACCACGCAAAGGGCATCAGGTTATGAGATCATCTTATCCAGAGCTGAACTATCAATTGTTAGATGTAGCACGGTCAACCCTGCAAGGTTCCTAGCATAAGTAATTGAGGAGGGAGATTATGCCCACGACTGTACGCAAATAACTGACATGTACTCATGTGCTAGAAAGGTTGAAGAAAACGCACTAGAGGGAGGTGAGCTCTTGTTCATTGATGGATCATCAACTCTCGACCAAAGGGATGGTGTAAGGAGGACTGGGGCAGCAGTGGTAAAAATGATGGAGGTACCGGTGTGTGTGGCCATGAAATGTGTACAATTACCATAGCATTACTCCGCTCAAGCAGCGGAATTAGTTGCACTGATCTTGGCGTTGAAGGAAAGCTTTGACAAACGAGTGACCATATATTCCGACAGCGCATATGTTACATCCACTGTCCACTCAGGGCTGTCGAAATGGAGAAGAAGAGGGTTTAGGAGAGCTGATGGCACTCCAGTGCAACATGCCCTCCTATTGGCTGAACTAATTGGAGCAATAAATGATCCCCAAGAATTAGCTTTGGTCAAATGCACTGCACACACCAATGGTGAAGACCACATCTCAAAAGGGAATGCAGCAGCAGACGCACATGCGAAGTATGCTGCATACTTTGGTGAGATATGGAACCCCCCAGAGTCACAGAGAGGGAGAGGGAGGGGAGTGGCTAAGGAGATGTTGATAAGAGAAGGGTACACCCATCTCCCAGCCACACAGATCATGGAGCTACAAGCGGCTGCACCAATGGCCGAAAAAGAAATATGGCTAAAAAGAGGATGCGCAATGTCACCAACCGACGCACTATGGCGCCAGGGTGACACTGGAAAGATTGTGATACCATTGGCACTATTGAACACCGCCCTGAGCCAACTACATTACCCAGCCCACACAGGCAAGGAAGTAATTGCAGCATGAATTAGGGAAGACTGGTTCTGTCCCGAGTTAAATTCGCATGTGTCAAATTTTATCAGCAACTGTCTCACATGTCAACAGTTTACGGCCGGTCATACTCTGAAGGTGATAAGAGGTACTATACCCCGGCCAGAGCGACCTTTCCGGCATCTCCATATTGACTATGTTGATATGATTAACGTATGTCAAGGAAATAGGTATATGATTGTAGTAGTATGCCCATTCTCGAGGTGGATTGAAGCAGGGCCCTGTTCACACCCAGATGCATTTAGAGCAGCTAAATTCCTAGTGAGGGAGGTCTTCCCCAGGTGGGGAGTGTGCGAGGTACTGAGGTCAGACAATGGCCCACATTTCGCAAACGAAATGTTCCAGCACATCACATCCTTGCTGAACATCAAGCATAAGTTTGCATGTGCATACCACCCACAGGCCAACGGTATATGTGAACGCCTGAATGGCCTATTAAAGGAGGCAATTGCAAAGATACAGCAAACAACAAAGAAGAGTTGGTTATATTGCCTTCCATTAGCCCTATTTGAGCTAAGGAATAGACCAGGGTCCGACCACCACCTCACCCCTCACGAGGTGGTTACCGGACGTCAAATGTGCCTTCCCCTAACGCCAACATCAAGAGCATTTACTGACCACGAGAGTACTGCGAGTGCTCTTGGTGATGAAATGTACCAATATGTGTCTTCTTTGATTACTAGTGTAGTGTTTGTGTCTCAACAGCTCGAGCGCACGCGGGGCGGGTCTAACAGCGATCAACAAGAAGACGTGGATAAAGAACTGGAAAAGATAGGACTGTGCAAAGTTGCTAAAGGTGACCACGTACTACTTCGCAATTTCAACAGAAAGTGGAACAGTCCACGATTCACTGGCCCCCATCTGGTAGAGGAGGTATCAACAAGAGCAGTAAAGCTACAGGACAAACGTGCTTGGAACCACCTACACAACGTAAAGATCTACAAACTCCAGACCCGCCCCAGCGCCACCGACAGGGCTACTGGAAGAGCAACAACAGCGTCACCAACGGAGGAAGAGATTTCTACCAGGACTAACAGCCTAAGTGTCCCCATACCCTGCCACCCCCCTGATCCCCCAGAGACAACTATTAGAAAAGAAAGGGGTGATCCCCATACCGCCCACCCCATGGTTACACGATCAAAGGGTAAAGAGACTTCCGCCAGTTAAAACCCAAACCCTCTGCCCATTGACCCCCTGCCCACCGTAGTAACAATTGAACTGAAGGACATTGTTTGCACCTATACACATGTAAACACCTGAATGTTCTCTTTCTTTTCTCTCGCACATGCAGGTACAGCGTATTATTGTACTGTTAAGAAAGTAGATAACTAACCAATTCACTGCCCAGGAGTAGATGGTACCCTCAGACGATAATTACCTGGAAGAATTGTCACACCAATTTGAATATGAAATAAGAAGGCCAACGTACCTGAAAAGAAGGAGGGTACGTGTCTACTACACAGCATTCCTCTTGGCCATAGAACATTCAATGCCCCACCTCCAACCATACTTGCCTGCCCTGAGAGATAGATCGCTTAGATTGGCGTGGGAACAGCTCTTCGCCTGGGCACTGAATGACTACTTGATAGGGAGAGCTTAATAACAATAACTAACCTTAATAACGAGCATATTAAGAATTTTCAGGCGGGCAACTGTAACGTTGCAATAATAAGCTGCCGGACTGCAGCAAGGTAAGAGCAAAATGCCGGTGAAATTAGCATTTGATAAAATTGATAGGGATTTTAATGATCACCGGGTTCTTGGCTGCCTCTGTATGGCAGTACAGCTATGCTATCAATATTATTGCTGTTCCCAAACCTAATACACCCCCACCCCCAGCTGCAACAGGTGTTATGTCAGGTGGTACTAGTAAAATCCCACACAAGGAAAATAGAGTTAAACGCAGCACATACTCAGATAATAAAGGCATTGACAACTACGTACAAGATTCAGCACACATCTCAAACAACATATGGTATCAACACATGACCCACATAGGTAAGCAGACAACAAAAGACAGCTGCTACGTTTGCTCATTGATCCCATACGCCATGAGCGCTTCTCGAATATTTGTTGCCACGGAGATAGATGGAAAAGTAGCACGATGTATAATATACCTGGCACTGTTCCAGACGAAAGGAAGATTTCAAGGGACAGGGGTGCATCTGGTGTGGAAAACACGAGATACATATCCATATGAAAACAACTTCCTCAAGACTTATTTGAGTTACCACAAGAGCAGTTTACATGCTGAAGGATTCAAATACATAACAAGTGGTCCTGAAAAAGGAGAAACAAAGAAGGTAACACTGCAGTATCTGCCATGTGATTGGTACGCCACTGAAGTCCCTGGTAAAAACGGATGTTGGGAAAGACCATTGATTATAATAACAGGGAAGGTGTACATGGACAACAAATGGGACATAGGAGTGGTTGGCAGTAACATGGTAACAAGGGAAAACATTTCAACTATTGATGGACATAACCATAGATGTTGGATGACTTGGATCAAGTACGTACCCATGCTCACATGGATGGAAAAGGATGAAGACCCAATAACGATATTGCCGCTAACTGCGCCTAAGGTATGCTACCAACATAAGGGAGAGGTGGATGTAGGATACAATACCAACTGTGGAAGTGTGATGGAGCTACCTGAGGGGGGAGCAGGAACAGCAGTAGTAATGGACCATTACTGGGCCTGTGGAGACAAGGCGTACCACACACTGCCCCCTTTGTGGAATGGTGTATGCAATATAGTACACGTTAATGTACCATCACTGGTGGTACCCCAGAAGCATGTAAACATGGCGAATTTCCCCAAGATGGATGAAGGGAACAAAAGGAAGAAGAGATCTGCACAGCCTCGGAAAGGGCCAGAGAACAGACGCAACGGCAACAACACTGTCCTCAACAGAAGGAAAAGACAAGGAGAACCTCTGACAGGAAATTACCTGTGGGGAAGGTCGGAAACAGCATTGACCTCAATTCCGCCGGAACACAGACTATTCAGCAGAGCAGTTATGTTCTTCTCCTCAATAATACATCCTGGACTGCAGGCCTACGCAAACGCGAAATGGCTCCAGATAACTAGGTGGGAACTAATGATGACAATTAACTCTACAGTGAATGGATTCAACGCAATAAAAGAGGAATTGCGAGCAGTAAGAATGGTTGCACTACAGAACAGATATGTACTGGACCTCCTCACAGCAATGGAAGGAGGAGGTTGCGCAAAGATAGGACAATCATGCTGCACGTTCATTCCTGCTAACGATGCTGACAATGGTACAATCACGGAAGCTGTATCACAATTGGCCCAGATGCACTCAAAAATGATGGATGAAATTAAAGGTGTGAAAAAGGATGAGAGTTGGTTTTCAATATTATGGTCATGGATGCCATCTTGGCTGTCAGATGGACTGAAGATTATAGTTGGATGTACTATTTTGGCTGGAGCTACACTGATCATAATAAGATTTTGGAAAGCCCGGAAGGCACGCACCACAGACGAGATGATCGAAATGGTTGGTATACACCTCTTGATGCCAACAGATGACGGCCAATACACAGGCACAATAATAAAAGAGAGAGAGAAGTTGCGCAACCAGATCATCACCAACCACCTGGACCCACCATCTGTCAAGCTCGAAAACCCAAGAAACCCAAGGAGCTACATAGGGAAATGGGTATACTGCACTCCTGGAGGAACCTGTGAATATATGTATTGGTCATTTGAAGACCATGTTAACCACTATGGACATTTGGGAGGAATAACTAAAATATGGAGAGTAAGAGGAGATAAAGAAAAGGATATGTTTGTGGTCGACAAGTCGACCAGAGGGGGGACTGAAGCGGGAGAATGGAAGACCAGGCTCCCGCCCTTCCCCCCTCGCACTTGGCCTAGAGGATCACGGCCTAGACACCCGCCACGAGAGGAGTTTGCCTGTCTACCAGACGACCAAATACCCTGGTACAGGAACATACGGATGTGCCCATCTACCTGCCCAGCAGCCCGCCCTGTCCATGCCGACACCTGCGGCACGGATCAACTCGACTAAACCTACACGTCGTTAGAGATGCCATGACGACCTAGCCACGGTCAGCACACCTGTGCAAATATACACACCGGACACTCCCACACCAATTCACATGAAGAATATACTCAGTGCTATGACGTAGGCGACAGACATACTCACGGACGTGCATCTTTATTATTTTCCACATAGGCTCTCAAAATGCAGAAACGCAAGACGCATAATGAACTTATCTAAAAAGGCTCGCTCACGCTTCTTCTAAGAGCCATGTACCATAATGAAGAATATAACGGACACGATACTGAGGATAAAGCAATATGATACCGTAACCTAAAGCGCTCTGCATCAAACGGTTCCACCTATGCACCAGGCCCAAGTAGGCCGCAAGCAAAAGCTTCCATGAACATTGAATGAGCAAGAACTGGGTTGCTGACCCTGCAAAATGAGCCCGGCGAAAGCACACCGCCAAGGGCACGATGTTGCAATCTCGCACGCTGCAAGCCAACGCCAAGGTCGCACCTGCAAGATAAACCAGGCACACAGTAGGAAAAACAATATTAATTATGTTGAATTTTGCCTCAAACACGGTCCCACCTCACGTGACAAAGCCAAACCTGACAAGATGCCAAGCCAAGGAGGAAGAAGATGCCTGAATCCCACGTTTGAAGACACAGGCAGATACAATTAAAAGACTCATTGGACATCTGCAGCAGTGGGAGTAGTCGACCTCCCAACATATGAATAAATCCTCACATTGTTTACACCTACCCATATTAAACCATTGTTGCAAATTACAGGTGCACCGCGAGCTGGGAACAGCGATAGTGCCAGACTGGGAGGCTCGCGAGTGGACCAATCAGAACAGGGGGCTCTTATCACTGACGCCATTAACATTGACCAATCCTCAGAGGTCTTCATGTAATAATTTCCATGTATCAAATTGAAGGGACAGCCCAGGTATACCACCTGACTAACCCTCAGCCACTAACACCGTTCTCTATATGTGCGCTATACTAACCCTACCACTCGAGTAACCAATCCAGAGTGGAAATAGGTTTTTTACTAAACTTTGTAAGATGACGCAAGTAGCGCGTCATACTAAGGTAAAAAGGGCCTGCGAGCCCCACGATTGTGTGTGTGTCAGGACGGACGCGTACGCTCCTTGACCCATCCCTGCCGTTTTGTCTAATAAACAGCAGAGTCACCTTGCTTCTTGCGTGTGTCTCATACTCTATCTTTTTTGGGATATACGGGAGGAGTTGGGGCCTCCCTGCCCAGAGGTCTGCGGACGGCCCGGCCGACCCCGGCAGAATTCTCCCCCCGACAGGTCATTCCAACGCTTTTTGCACTCTTGCGCCGTGTGCACCTCATGGCCGAATGGACAACAATGACATGTTCCGGAACTTGCTTCCAGTGGGTGTCACGGTGGGCAGCCGTAGTCTGACTATTGGCACCCACTAGCATGTCACGGGTGTGGCCCCGCACGTAGTCCACGAGGAAGTCCAGATCCTGCTTGCAGAAAGGCTTCTTCCTCGATGTTCAGGAGGTCGTGGCTGTGTGTGGGGTCCCAGCCTGTGCTGCAGGTGCAACCTTCCTCCTCTTGGACTGTGGCGCAGACCCTGGCTGGCTAATGCCGCCCTGACCAGTATGGCCAGTGGGTTCGGTGGATTGAGCCAAGGGAGTGGCAGGTGGAGGGACGACCAAAGGCCTGACTTGTGTCAGTGGCAGCTGGGTGCCCTCTAATGGACCCTGCGCAGCAACATCCGCTGTGGCAGCGTCATTGACCCCAACGGTCCTGGTTGGCAGACTTACAACCGGGGTGTTGTTGGGTGCATCTGCCCCTGCACTTGCCAACACCCGGCTGTTCGGGGCAGCAGATGACATAACTACCCCAGGGACACATGTCTTGGTCAGAGCAGCCCTGCATGCCCCTACGGTTTCCCTCCTGGCATGTTGGAAATCTTCCAAGGGCTCCTCAAGTGCCAACGCAGCCTGCGCTGTCAGACCCTGAGACTGGGTGGCGGTGTCCACAGCTGCACCTGCAGCTACCACTACCCTTAAGCCCATGGCAATCGATGGAACGGACTGCCAGGTCACACGGGTGCCAGTGCCAGATGCAGAAGCTGCATCTCCCGGAACCACAGGAGGTGGTGGCATGACTGCACCGACACATGGCACAACATTGTGCTCAAGTGGCGCACCCCTGCCTCTTCCCCCTCTGTGGCCGCCCTGGACACCCTGGAGTCCCCCTACTCCCTGGTCACCAAGGCCACGTCCCCGACCACGCCCGCCACGAGGAGTACGCCCAGCTGAGGCGCCCCTCACCTTTGCTGGCCTCCCAACCATGGCACAGATGTAGTAGTGCCGGCACAGATAGAGTAGTGCCAATGGGAGGTGTACAGCACAATTGACCTGGGCAATTGGGGTGAAGGGGGTGGGAAGCAAGATGTTAACAGCCCCCCTGCACCTGCAAGGCTGTATGTGACCCCGGTGATATAGTGACGGGTCACGCAACGCTCAGGCACCCCAAAACTGCAGTAAAACCGTACACGCAATACTGCAGCCTACGTGCGTAGAATCAACTTCCCGCAGTACGCGGTGGCACCCAGTAACACGAATAACGCATACGCGTGGGACACGCAGGCTACTATGACCTCGAAAATGGGTGCGATACACAGGGGCTCCCGCAGTGGGAAAAATAGCGTGTGCGACCTACCGTCTGACTAGCGTGATGCAGAAAAACACGCGTAGCCAATACCCCCGCCAAAAGAAGAGATACGTCCTTGATAGCTGTGAAGTTGTGATGGCGTGCGAAACAACAGGAAGCAGCAGCACACGTCGGTCTCCACGGAAGGCACGTACAGCGAACTGCTGCCCCCGCTCACCTTTAACCCATGCTTAGGGAAACGCCCGCGCGTGTCACGTCACTTACGCGCATGGGCCCTTTCCTGGGATTACACGCATTCACACGCGGACGTGCAGTTTTTTCATGCGCGCTGAACCACTATGCTAACGTCACGAGGGAAACACCCGCGCATGCCCACGCGCGTCATGTCACAGAGGTGCTTACGCTTGAAGGGCCTTTGTTCCAATTAAAGCGCGTACGAGTGCTGACGCGCTTACGCGCTAGGGACCTTTCCTCGAATCACACGCCGACGTGTACATTTTTCACGTTCCAAATCACTCCGTATCAAGCTGGCCACGCGAAAACACACGGAAGACCACGCTCCTGCCCAAAAGGCTGAATCACTGCCCCCCAGAGCCCCGAGCACGCTCCCACCTGCCACCTGCTGCTGCCTGACTGCCTGCTGCCCACGTGCCCTGCTATTTGCTGCCTGCACATCAGCCAGGGGTGCAGTTGCTGTGACCACCCCTGCTGGAACTGAAGACTCCCGACTGGGATACCATCGCTCCACAGCCCAGCCCCAGGACCCAGTTGCCCACCCACACCTGCCTCTGGGGTTGCCATGTCGGGCACTACACCATCTGGCACCACTGGCAACCCCCAAACAGAGAGGCAGAGGGCCACCAGCTTCACTGCCACCGAAGTTGGTGTCCTGGTGGAGCAAGTCCTGGGGCAGTATGATGCCCTCTTCGGAACAAGATGCGCCAACAAGGAAGGACGGACTCGGATCTGGACGAACATCGTGACTGCCATCAACGCGGAGGGGGTGGCAGTCCGTGACTTCCAACATGTCAAGAAGCGCTAGGAGGACTTCAGGTCCAGGACCCTCAACAAGTCCCGGTGCCTCTTGAAGGCAGCGGATGCTAAGGGGAGCCGGGACCACCTGTCAGAACATCAGATGAGGGTCCTGGAACGCATATGCCCAGCGCTCCACGTCCAGGTCCTTGAGAGGCAGACCCGTCTGGAGTTGAGCGGTAAGTGTACATGCATACTGATTGGAAGCTGTGCGTGTGGTGGTGTGCCAGTAGTGTGCAGGTTGTACATGTGGTTTTCTAGGGCCATGTATGGATGTGTATGTACAGGGCTGTGAGGCTGACACATGCAAGTCCTTTCATGTGTGAGACACATGGATGGTGTATGTGTGGGTAAGCATGCAAGCCAAATGCAGATGTGGGAGCACACATGTTTGGATTACTGTGTATGTCAGTTGGCATGGTTGTGGTGTCACACATGGATGTTGGTTCCAGATGCATGTATCTGCACCGTGTACATGTGCATGTGTGTGTATATGACAAGGGTGCAACAGTGATGCAACATGGATGCATGTGACACTGATATGTGGAAGACTGATTGGCAGATGTGACATGGATGCCGATCTCAACACTGCGACAGTTGGCGGAGGTGTACACATGCATGTAAGTGTGGTGGCGTGTGTGCATGTGTAGTGCACTCCCTGTGTTTCATGTGATGTCTGGCTCACCTTTGGCTGCTCATGCTGTTGTATGTGTATGAATGGTGCTGGCTGTTGTGATATGGCTGTGGAATAGCTCATGTGTGTGAGTCAAAATGACATGTGTGTTGGGGATTGTGATGCCATGTCTGAAGTTTGACAATGCCACTCATGTATAACTGTCATGTGTGTATGAGTCCATTGTACAGTGCCCTGATGCCTGTGTTTTATTTCTCCCTGTCTGCAGCGTGAACTGATGAAGAGGGCGGAGAAGGTGCTGTGGAGCACAGTGGCAGGGATCGCACTGCCAGCCGGAGATGCAAGGCCCGGCTCCCCTCCCCGGTTGTCATCTCGTCGGGGAGTGAGCAGTCCGGTGCCCCGTCCCAGGCCGCAGCTGCCGAGGGGAGGTCCAAGAGACTGTGGTCGGAGTTGGACTCCTCGGAAGCCGAAGGGGCAGCTGAGACCCTCCAGGGCCCAAAGGAGGAAGATGGCATGGAGTCATCCAGGTTGTTGGGGATTTGTTGGAGGAGGAGGCCGTGCAAGGGACAGAGACAGGGTCTGGAGGTGGGGATTCCACTGGTGCTAGTGGTGCAGTGCAGGAACAGGGACAGGAGGCAGCACAGGCCGCGCAGAGGTGCCTGTGTGCAATCCTGTCCCTGATCCTGTCACTGCATCATCTTGCACCAGCAGGGATGCCTACGTCCAGACCTGTTCTCAGGGAGGGAATTGGCTTACACCAACTGGCCTTCCTCTCCCTGCGGATGTGGCTATCCGGCACCGGGTTGAGCCTGTCCTGGGTGGGGTGGCGTTGCGTCAACGTGCCATGCGAGGTGACCTGCAGTCTTTTCATGAGGAGACTGCACGTCTTCTCGCATGGCTCGTTGACCGCAGTGACCCACTGGGACAGCTCACCAGAGACGGATTCCTCCATTTCCTGGACCTTGTTCGGACCCCCACCTCAACTGAACCCCCTATGCCCCAGTCGTCCTCCATGCCATCTTCCCACCCATGTATCACCTGGGTGCCCTGTGGAGCTGCCTCTGACCCTGCGGCCAGGCTGGTGGACAACAGATCCCTGCCACAGTCGGGAGTCGGACGTCCAGCAGGGGTGGCCACCTCAACAACTGCACCCCAGCTGGAGGAGGATGTTCAGGCAGCAGGAGCCAGGGCACAGGCAGCGGCACAGCAGCAGCAGCAACAAGGTCGGAGCCATGATGGCTCGGGGCCTTCATCATCAGAGGGGTAGGCATCGGCCGGAGGGCAGGAGGACCCTACACGGAAAGTGTCTTCCGTGTGGCAGCGGTTGGGCCATGCGATAGATGCGGAGCGGCAGCGGGCGGAAGAGGCACGGCTCGTGATGGTCAGGGCGGAGAACTCCATGCGTAGGGCCCTGAGGCGGGCCGAGTGCCTGGAGGCCATTCACAGGGACCTTGAGTTCCAGATGTCATCATCCCTGCGAACCCTCTGGGCCATGGAAGAGGACAGCCTCTGGTACATCGAGCAGGAGTTCGATGATGCCCTCGCCCGGAACATCAACATGTGAGCCGTTGGACTTGCCCGCTGCCCTTGTAAATAGTTGGATAGTGTTAGGTTTCCTTTGGTTTTTTCTTTATTTTGGACCTTTTGGACAATGGACCACATTTTTGTATATAGTTTTTTTATTAGGTAGGAGTTCTTCAGTTGGGATCTTGGACCCTGGATTATTCATCTGTATTTAGTTAACTGTTGGATTCTACTTTTTTGTTTGTATTTCCCCATGGAGCAATGGTTTTCACTTTTGTTTTTCCCTTGGATTTCATTTTTGGAACTGTGACTTTGGACACCTTTCCTTTGAATTATGATTTGTTGTTTTTTCATTATTTTACAGATATGCAGCTTTTCTTTTTTAATTTCCATTGTCGTTTGTTTAATTTTAATTCCATTCATGTTGCTTTTAATACATTTTCTTCTTCAAACTTCGATGTGTGGTATTATCTCATTGGTTTCATGCATGTCATGATATGGGTTTTGAGATTCACTTGCACCCATTGTGTGTGTGTGAGGGACATGTCTTCATTTACATACTTGCCACTGGGGTTGTGTCATGTATTTGGCGGATGCAATACTTGGGTGGGTCTTTGGCATGTGGAGGCTGGCCATAAGGGCCAGGGATCTAGATTGTGATGACGTGTTGGCTGGGGGACATGTGTCAGGGCCTGCTGGCAGGTGCCCCACACTGCTGGGGGGCGGGGGTGCAGGGGACATGAGTGGGGGCCTACTGGCAGGTACCCTGCACTTCTGGGGGGTGGGGGTGCAAGGGGACATGAGTGGGGGCCTGCTGACAGGTGCCCTGTACTGCTTGGGGGGCGGGGTGCAAGGGGACATGAGTGGGGGCCTGCTGGCAGGTACCCTGCACTGCTGGGGGGTGGGGGTGCAAGGGGACATGAGTGGGGCATGAGTGGGGGCCTGCTAGCAGGTACCCTGCACTGCCGGGGGGTGGGGGTGCAAGGGGACATGAGTGGGGGCCTGCTGGCAGGTACCCTGCACTGCTGGGGGGTGGGGGTGCAATGTGACATGAGTGGGACATGAGTGGGGGCCTGCTGGCAGGTGCCCTGCACTGCTTGGGGGTGGGGGTGCAAGGGGACATGAGTGGGGGCCTGCTGGCAGGTACCCTGCACTGCTGGGGGGTGGGGGTGAAAGGGGACATGAGTGGGACATGAGTGGGGGCCTGCCGGCAGGTACCCTGCACTGCTGGGTGGTCAGGGTGCAAGGGCACATGAGTGGGCGCCTGCTGGCAGGTACCCTGCACTGCCTGGGGGTGGGGGTGCAAGGGGACATGAGTGGGGGCCTGCTGGCAGGTACCCTGCACTGCTGGGGGGTCAGGGTGCAAGGGCACATGAGTGGGCGCCTGCTGGCAGGTACCCTGCACTGCTCGGGGGGCGGGGGAGCAAGGGGACATGAGTGGGGGCCTGCTGGCAGGTACCCTGCACTGCTGGGGTGTGGGGGTGCAAGGGGACATGAGTGGGACATGAGTGGGGGCCTGCTGGCAGGTGCCCCACACTGCTGGGGGTGGGGGTGCAAGGGAACATGAGTGGGGGCCTGCTGGCAGGAACCCTACACTGCTGGGGGGTGGGGGTGCAAGGGGACATGAGTGGGACATGAGTGGGGGCCTACTGGCAGGTACCCTGCACTTCTGGGGGGTGGGGGTGCAAGGGGACATGAGTGGGGGCCTGCTGGCAGGTGCCCTGTACTGCTTGGGGGGTGGGGGTGCAAGGGGACATGAGTGGGGGCCTGCTGGCAGGTACCCTGCACTGCTGGGGGGTGGGGGTGCAAGGGGACATGAGTGGGGCATGAGTGGGGGCCTACTGGCAGGTACCCTGCACTGCTGGGGTGTGGGGGTGTAAGGGGACATGAGTGGGGGCCTGCTGGCAGGTGCCCTGCACTGCTTGGGGGGTGGGGGTGCAAGGGGACATGAGTGGGGGCCTGCTGGCAGGTACCCTGCACTGCTGGGGGGTGGGAGTGCAAGGGGACATGAGTGGGGGCCTGCTGGCAGGTGCCCTGCACTGCTTGGGGGGTGGGTGTGCAAGGGGACATGAGTGGGGGCCTGCTGGCAGGTGCCCCTGACTGCTGGAGTGGTGGGGCGTGCAAGGGGACATGAGTGGGGGCCTGCTGGCAGGTACCCTGCACTCCTGGGAGGTGGGGGTGCAAGGGGACCTGAGTGGGGGCCTGCTGGCAGGTACCCTGCACTGCTGGGGGGTGGGGGTGCAAGGGGACATGAGTGGGACATGAGTGGGGGCCTTCTGGCAGGTACTCTGCACTGCTGGGGGGGTGGGGGTGCAAGGGGACATGAGTGGGGGCCTGCTGGCAGGTTCCCTGCACTGCTTGGGGGTGGGGGTGCAACGGGACATGAGTGGGGGCCTGCTGGCAGGTACCCTGCACTGCTGGGGGGTGGGGGTGCAAGGGGACATGAGTGGGACATGAGTGGGGGCCTGCTGGCAGGTATCCTGCACTGCTGGGGGTGGGGGTGCAAGGGGACATGAGTGGGGGCCTGCTGGCAGGTGCCCCTGACTGCTGGGGGGGTGGGGGTGCAAGGGGACATGAGTGGGGGCCTGCTGGCTGGTACCCTGCACTGCTCGGGGGTGGGGGTGCTAGGGGACATGAGTGGGGGCCTGCTGGCAGGTACCCTGCACTGCTAGGGGGTGGGGCTGCAAGGGGACATGAGTGAGACATGAGTGGGGGCCTGCTGGCAGGTACCCTGCACTGCTGGGGGTGGGGGTGCAAGGGGACATGAGTGGGGGCCTGCTGGCAGGTGCCCTGCACTGCTTGGGGGTGGGGGTGGAAGGGGACATGAGTGGGGGCCTGCTGGCAGGTCCCCTGCACTGCTGGGGGGTGGGGGTGCAAGGGGACATGAGTGGGGGCCTGCTGGCAGGTGTCCTGCACTGCTTGGGGGGTGGGGGTGCAAGGGGACATGAGTGGGGGCCTGCTGGCAGGTACCCTGCAGTGCTGGTGGGTGGGGGTGCAAGTGGACATGAGTGGGGGCCTGCTGGCAGGTGCTCTGCACTGCTTGAGGGGTGGGGGTGCAAGCGGACATGAGTGGGGGCCTGCTGGCAGGTGCCCCTGACTGCAGGGGGGTGGGGGTGCAGGGGGACATGAGTTGGTGATCAGTGGTGCAAGCAGACAGGTGGATTGTCTGGGGTGCATGACCATGGTGGAAGGGCTGCCTGCGGGACATGACCAGGGGTGCGGGGTAGTCCCCTGTGGTGTGGTCTGCCTGCAGGGGCCGTGGAGGGTGTAGAGGAAACACCTGGGAGGACCCACACTGCCAATTCACGTGTAGGACTTCCCGCGCACCCCCGAAATTCACGGACCCCGCTCTGACAGCTAAATCGCGTGTGAAACTTCCTGCGAACCCCTTAAATACACGTACCCCACTCACACAGGGCCTATCGCCGGTGAAACTTCACGCGAACCCCAGGAATGTTGACCCAGTGCGAGCGAGCGGGGTACCTGTAGTTCTGGGGTACAGCGTGAAGTTTTCCACATGAAAGGGCCCTGTTGAGTGGAGTAGATGTATTCCTGGGGTTCGCGTGCAGTTTCACCCGTGATTTCAGCAGGGTACGTGTATTCCTGGGGTTCGAGTGAAGTTTCACCCGCGTTTTCAGCAGGGTACGTGTATTACGGGGTTCGAGTGAAGTTTCACCCACGATTTCAGCAGGGTACGTGTATTCCTGGGGTTCGCGTGCAGTTTCACCCGCGATTTCAGCAGGGTATGTGTATTCCTGGGGTTCGAGTGAAGTTTCAACTGTGTGTTCAGCAGGGTAGGTGTATTCCTGGGGTTTGCGTGCAGTTTCACCTGCGATTTCAGCAGGGTACGTGTATTCCTGGGGTTCGAGTGAAGTTTCACCGGCGTTTTCAGCAGGGTACGTGTATTATGGGGTTCGAGTGAAGTTTCACCTGTGATTTCAGCAGGGTACATGTATTCCTGGGGTTCGCGTGAAGTTTCACCCACGATTTCAGCAAGGTACGTGTATTACGGGGTTCGCGTGAAGTTTCACATGCGAAAGGGCCCTGGTCAAGGAAGTACGTGAATTTCAGGGGTGCGCGGCAAGTTTTACACCCGAAAGGGCAACGCCCGTGTACAATACATCACAGACGCGCTTACGCGCTAAGGGTCTTTGGTCCAATGATATCGCGTATGTGTGGTGACGCGCCTACGCGCTAAGGGCCTTTCCTCGAATTACACGCTGACGTGCAAGATTTTCACGTGTCAAATCACTCCGTATCAAGCTGGCCACGCGTACACACACGGAAGACCATGCTCCTGCCCAGAAGGCCATTTTCCTGCCCCCCAGAGCCCTGAGCACGCTCCCACCAGCCATCTGCTGCTGCCTGTCTGCCTGCTGCCCACGTGCCCTGCTATTTGGTGCCTGCACGTCAGCCATCTGAAGGGGTCCAGTTGCTGTGTCCACCCCTGCTGGAACAGAAGACTCCCGACTGGGATTCCATCGCTCCACAGCCCAGCCCCAGGACCCAGTTGCCCACCCACTCCTGCCTCTGGGGTTGCCATGTCGGGCACTACACCATCTGGCACCACTGGCAACCCCCAGCCAGAGAGGAAGAGGGCCACCAGCATCACTGCCACCGAAGTTGGTGTCCTGGTGGAGCATGTCCTGGGGCATTATGATGCCCTCTTCGGAACATCACGCTCCAACAAGGAAGGACGGGAGAGGATCTGGGATGACGTAGTGGTTGCCATCAACACAGAGTGGTTGGCAACACGCGACATCAAGCATGTCAAGAAGTGGTGGGAGGACTTCAGCTCCAGGACCCTCCACAAGGCCCAGCGACTCGCGGAGGGGGGCCGGGCACGCCTGAGTGCCATCCAGATGAGGGTCCTGGAACGCGTAGGCCCAGCGCTCCACGCCCAGATCCTTCGGAGGCAGACCCGTCTGGAGTTGAGCGGTGAGTGGCCAAGCATTGCTGTGTGAGTGTTAGGGAGAATTCTCTGTTTAGGCCGAATTTCCTAACCTAGTGAGTCCCCCAGCAGCTTTGCTGGATTTCTGGAGTTTGTTTTTTTCATCCTGCCAAGAGTGAGACTCTTTTCCTCCCACTCTTGGACATGAATGTGGTTGATTTCTTTGAATGTCAATGTGTTCTATGGGCTATGGGGTCTTTTACTCCATAGGGCCTCATGTGTTTTTCTATGTGTGTTACACTGCACCCTCCGTGCCGTAACACTGGGGTGTCCTAGAGGATCCCCACCATAGACTCCATACCCTGGGACTGACTACTGTTTCCCAGGACATGTAAAGTCACCATTGGCTTTACTAGACCTAAATTTACTAACAGAACTAGTACAAACCATCCTATTGTGGACGTACTGGTAGGGGTAATTCGATTATCCCTGGGTCTGTTGTTCGAGGGGGCGCTGTCCCATCCCCCCGCGTCGAGTTTTGGCTGGTGGCAGTGGATACTACTTTCTATATTCGACCTATGGGATTCTTCCCATTGTTGGAGGCTAATACTTTTTCACATTAGTCTCTAACATACCGCCGGTTTATTTATCTTAAATAAATCCACCGGTTGGTATTTTCTGCCAGAATTCGGTTTTTAAAATGGCGTATGTGTTCGCCTCTGTAACTCCGAAACCAAAGGTTGAGCCCTTTGTTCCACTTTTGGCGGGTTTCTGCACAGAAGCCCTCCAGAGTGGTGCCATTCTGTCTGGGTACCACAGGGGGTGTGGGAGGGGGTTTAGGTACCCTGGACTTGCCAACTCAAGTGGCACTCTTGTGTGATTGGCCCGAGTGGTGAGCCGCCCCGCTCACCACTTAGCATGTTTGATTGACAGCTAGGCTGAATGAATGGGGGTTTTCTGCATAAAAGCAGGGCTTTTGGGACTGGATCTTCAGAAGTCGCCACAGGACCTAAGAATCCGACGAGGGTAAAGCTGAGCCGACCTGCAACGACGACACCTCTGGTGGAGCCCTGCTGAACCGACTCACCACTTCCCAACGACAGAGGAGATCTCCCCGCTGGAGAGTCTTCTTCACCTGACTGGTGGGAACAACCAGTCCCTTGCTTTTTCTTCGCTTCCAGGACGTCCAGTGGTCGAATTGCCCGTGCTGAGCACCCCGGCAACCGGATAGCCACTGACCACTGTACCGCGACCAAAAGGTGGTGCCTTGTGACAGAGCACTCCGCGGCTGGTCTCTTCCCTTGTGGTGCAACTATCTTCAATTTTTCCTCGACAACGAGATCATCTCATCTTCTGGCAAAGCCCCGACTTGCATCCACCACCAGGAACAACTGCCCCCGCCGGAGCTGCCTCTTCACTTACAAGGTACTGTGTCCGCCTGGCTTCCCTTGAAACGGTTAGCGTGAGGTGTCTTAAATCCTTACCTTTCCATTGGGTCGCCTCCAGACCTTCTTAACTTTTTGTTCTAAAACTGGTCCAACCTTTCTGTGACATTTTGCTACAAAGACTTGAAGTGCATTTCCACTGTGATACTTTTGGGACATACAGCCTTGCCTCTCTCCGAGTGGGCCTGGCCTCTGAACTTTGTGATTTACAGTCGACCCTGCCTTGCTCGCCTTGCATTTGTTTCGTAAAAGTGTTGGTACTGAGTTGGTTTCATACCCTGCCTTTTCTCTCCCTGTCTAACGAATACTAGAGTGCCCTCTGGGTTAAAGCATTCACCTCTGTCTGCAAATAAGTGGTGCCGGTGAACCTAGACTTGTCGAAATATTGTTAGGGGATTGATATACTTATAGTAATTGTGATGGAAATTGTTTGCCGTATTAGTGCCAGTGTGTTTTCCATAGATGTGTTTTTAAATAAATAATTATATATCTTTAGACCCAAGTTCTGTACCGTGTCTGCTTGTTCTACTGTGTAAATTGCCTGTATACTCCAAATACAGCCTAACTCTTCTTGAGTGAAGTCTGACTGCTCAGCCACAGCTACCAAGTGAATCTGTGTGGTACAGACTGCTACCAAGTTGGTTTACTGCCAAACACCTGTAGTCTTAAATCTTTTGCAGTGGTCCCAGAGGGAACTGCACATGTTTCTGCCTAACAGTGAGACAGGGCATGTTGCAGTGTGCTGGTAGTCTGATGCTTGCCTGTATGTGTGACATAGGCCATGTATGGATGTGTGTGTGCAGGGACATCATGGTCATGCATGTGAGACCAGTTATGTGTGAGCCACATGGTTGGTGCATGTGATTTAAAGCAACATGGGGAGCTCTATGTGGAATGCACACATGCATGCATGGCTGTCTCTGTTCCTGGACATGGAGGGGGGGTGAGGAATGGGTTCTGATGTCATGTACATGTATGGTGCACATGTGTGTGTGTGTGTGTGTGCCTGAGAAGTGTGTGTGTGACTTTGAAACGCCATGGATGCATGTGACTTTGAAGGCAACATCTTGGTTTACAGGGGCCCTTCTACATGGATGTTGATGTTGATTGCAGGTGCCCGGACTGTTTCTGCATGTGTGTTGTGTGCATTCACCCATGTGTTGTGGAATGACAGGATGGAAGTGACATTTGACAGTGCCACTCATGTGTTATTGCTTCCTGTCTAGGTTATTTTGTACTGTACGCTGATGCTTGTGTTCTATGTCTCCCTCTACGCAGCGTCAAGTGAAGAAGAGGGCGGAGGCGGCTCTGTGGAGCCATGCGGCGGGGATGCCTCCACTGGGCGGCGACGCAAGGCCCAGCCACCCTCCCGGGAATTACCATCATCTGGGAGCGAGGGGGCTGGCGCTGCATCTGCCTCAACGGCTGTGGCGGAAGGGCCGGGTGAGCCCCCACAGGGGATTCCAATGGCGGAAGACGGTGTGGAGACATCCAGGTTGGTGGTCTCCACAGAGGAGGAGGAGCCCGCTACTGAGCCGCACATAGGACCTGGTGGGGGTAGTACCACTGGTGTAAGTGGTGCAGTCCAGGGCCAGGGTCAGGAGGCATCACAGGTCACCATGGAGGGGCCTGTGCATGTTGCTGTCCTTGACCCTGTGACTAGACCATCATGCACCAGCAGGGAAGCCCTTTCCCAGGCCCGTCCGCAGGTAGGGGAGAGTGCCATATCACCTGCCTCTCCACTACCAGCGGACGAGGGGTCGCGCGACCGTATTGGATCCATCCTGGTGGGTGTCGCGTTGCGCACGCGTGTCATTCGTGATGACGTGCGTTCTTCCTGGGTGGAGAACGCACGCCATCAC
Organism: Ambystoma mexicanum; assembly: GCF_040938575.1. NCBI lineage: Eukaryota > Metazoa > Chordata > Amphibia > Caudata > Ambystomatidae > Ambystoma > Ambystoma mexicanum. Next base: position 1,136,034,005 of record NC_090922.1, read on the forward strand.
GAAGAGCAGCGTCGTGACGTGGCACTGCTGGGAGGGGCCCTGGTCGGAGGTTTCCTACATGTGACGCGCACTCTGGCGGACCTCTTCTCCTCCGTGGGGGCTATGCGCCAGTCGTTCTCCACATCGTCTTCCGGCCCAGATTCCACCAGGGCCCCCTGTGGACCTGGCCTGACCAACACAGTCAGCTTGGTGGAGATCCCATCCCTGCCACAGTCGGGAGTAGGCGGTCCAGCAGGGGTGGAAACCACAACTGGAGACCAGCATATGGAGGCTGTGCAGGCACCATCGGACAGGGTACATGGACAGCAGCAGCAGGAGCTGGCTGTAGGAGGGAGCAATGATGGCTCGGGGCCATCAACATCAGAGGGGCAGGCATCGGCCGGAGGGCAGGAGGACCCTAGACGGGAAGTGTCTTCCGTGTGGCACCGGTTGGGCCATGCGATAGATGCGGAGCGGCAGTGGGCGGAAGAGGCACGGCTCACGATGGTCAGGGCGGAGAACTCCATGCGTATGGCCCTGAGGCGGGCCGAGTGCCTCGAGGCCATTCGCAGGGACCTTGAGTTCCAGATGTCATCGTCCCTGCGAACCCTCGGGGCCATGGAAGAGGACCGCCTCCGGGAGATCGAGCAGGAGTTCGATGATGCCCTGGCCCGGAACATCAACATGTGAGCCGTTGGACTTGCCTGCAGCCCTTGTAAATAGTTATTTGGTTAGTATTAGGTTTCCTTTGGTTTTTTTTCTTTATTTTGGACCCCTCAGTGCTGGAGCCTCTCAGTGCTGGAGGGTGGGGGTGCAAGGGGACATGAGTGGAGGCCTGTTGGCAGGTGCCCCACACTGCTGGGGGTTGGGTGTGCAAGTGGACATGAGTGGGGGCCTGCTGGCAGGTACCCTGCACTTCTGGGGGGTGGGGGTGCAGGGGACATGAGTGGGACATGAGTGGGGGCCTGCTCGCAGGCGCCCCACACTGCTGGGGGCTGGGGTGTGCAAGGGGACATGAGTGGGGGCCTGCAGGCAGGTGCCCCTGACTGCTGGAGGGTGGGGGTGCAAGGGGGACATGAGTGGGGGCCTGAAGGCAGGTGCCCTGCACAGCTGGGGGGTGGGGGTACAAGGGGGTAATGCATTGGTGATCACTAGTGCAAGGTGACATGTGGCTTGGCTGGGGGGGCATGCCCATGGTGGATGGGCTGCCTGCGGGACATGCCCAGGGGTGCAGGGTTGTCCCCTGTGGTGTGGTCTGCCGGCAGGGGCCGTGGAGGGTGTAGAGGGAACACCTGGGAGGAGCAACACTGCCAATTCACGTGTAGGAATCCCCTGCACCCCCAAAATACACGTACCCCACTCGCACAGGGGCTATCACGTGTGGAACTTCCCGTGCACCCCAGTAATACACATACCCTGCTGAAACGCGTGTTAAACTTCCCTGCACCCCAGAAATACACGTACCCTGCTGAAATCGCGTGTGGAACTTCCTGCGCACCCCAGAAATACACGTACCCTGCTGAAATCACGTGTTAAACTTCCCTGCACCCCAGAAATACACGTACGCTGCTGAAATCGCGTGTTAAACTTGCCCGCACCCCAGTAATAGACATACCCTGCTGAAATCGCGTGTTAAACTTCCCCGCACCCCAGAAATACACGTACCCTGCTGAAATCGCATGTTAAACTTCCCAGCGCCCCAGGAATACACGTACCCTGCTGAAATCGCGTGTTAAACTTGCCGCACCCCAGAAATACACGCACCCTGCTGAAATCGCGTGTGGAACTTCCCGCGCACCCCAGAAATACACGTACCCTGCTGAAATCGCGTGTTAAACTTCCCCGCACCCTACAAATATATGTACCCTGCTGAAATTGCGTGTTAGACGTCCCCGCACCCCTGTAATACAACTACTCTGCTTAAATTGCGTGTTAAACTTCCCCGCACATCAGGAATACACGTACCCTGCTGAAATCGCGTTTTAAACATCCCCGCACCCCAGAAATACACGTACCCTGCTGAAATCGTGTGTTCAACTTCCCCGCACCCCAGGAATACACGTACCCTGCTGAAATCGCGTGTTAGACTTCCCCGCACCCCTGTAATACAACTACCCTGCTGAAATTGCGTGTTAAACTTCCCCGCACCCCAGGAATATACGTACCCTGCTGAAATTGCGTGTTAAACATCCCGCACCCCAGAAATACACGTGCCCCGCCTAAATCGCATGTTAAACTTCCCCGCACCCCAGGAATACACATACCCTGCTGAAATCTCATGTTAAACTTCCCGCACCCCAAAAATACACGTACCCTGCTGAAATTGCATGTTAAACTTCCCCGCACCCCAGAAATACACGTACACTGCTGAAATCGCGTGTTAGACTTCCCCGCACCCCAGGAATACACATACCCTGCTGAAATCGCGGGTGAAACTTCCCGCAAACCCCAGTAATAATTCCCTGCTTGCCCTGTGCTGTGTGGCGGCCCTGTATACTGGTCCAGGGTTAGCGCAGCCTTTTGCGCTGGATTGGGGATTTTGATGGCTTCTCCTTGCGCGAGGGGCGTTCTTGGGGGCGTTACTGGCGCTGCTGCAGTGTCGCTGCGCCACTTTGCGCCGCGGCTGCTTTTGGTGGCTAAAATCCATTAATACGCTATGCACCAAAATGGATTTTGGCGCATGCGACTGACGCAGACTATCGCACACACACACTGTGCGCCAGCCGCGTGCGCCACTTGTGCGCTTAATTCTATGAATTACCCCCTATATGTCTATAACAATTCACATGTCCCGTTCTGAAAACCCCTTTATTAACATCCACCCGGGTCCCCTTACTTAACCGTTCCCATTGTCAGGATGATCCTACACCTGTCCCAGAACGTAGTCGCTGAGGTGAGCAGGTTTCCCTCGCCCAGTCCTCTGGGGGTACCTCCTACTCACCTCCGGCACGGGTGTTCGGTCCATAGGCATTCCCCGGGCCGGGGACTCGGGCAGACATGGTGATTCTCCTTCGTCCTCATGTCAAAACTGATATAATATTGTTTCGTCCTCATTGTATATGTTGGCCTATGCCCAGTCGCTTTGCGAGGAAATCCGCATCGCAAGGTCGTGAAGTTAATCAAGCCTCCATTTTAGGTTAAAGCCGCCATTTTGGCTTGTCGTGCAAAGTCACCCTGTGGCCGAAAATGGCCGACCTGTGTTCTCTTGTTCTTACTTTAACCTCTTCAACGTCTGTAGGCGAGTTAATGTCCAACCTGCCTGGTGGCTACATGTTAGGGTCATGTAGACCTTGTCCTTTGTTGACCTCGGGATCAGGGGATTATTTGGATCGACGATGCTAACCTACAAGTATACAAGAACGATAATGCTATTTAAAACATCATACGCGAAACATCTGTTTGACCTGCATTGAAGCAAATGTGTAAAGAGTGTAAAGTTAAACCCAGAGAATAATAGTATTTGTTAGTAAATGTATTAAAGTGTAAACCACATGCACGAGATATGTAAATTAGGAATCAACCTGGCGCGAACCCTAGCCCAGTACATGATTAACTCGTAAGAGGCTAGACATCGTTACGAAGAAACTGTATAAATATGCTGATGTCCAGCTAGTAATTCCTGTTCACTGCTCACAGTGAACCTGCTGGTGTTCTCTGTGGTGTACTGACGGCCAAATAGCTATTTGTGTACTTTGTTTTGTAAACTGTTCAGTGTTGCAATAAATATTCTGGGAATCTTTACAAGCCCGTGTTGGTGTATTTCTCTTTGCATGGTGTAAAAGCCTTAATATTGTATTTTCTGATCCCACAGATGGCGCCCGAAAAGGGACCCTCAAGATTGACTTTGTCTCGTTGAAGGTTGGCTCAGCTATCGGACCGGGATCGGACGGTGTCAACAAAAAGGCCACCCTGGACGAGAAGCGAATTCCTCGACTGAACAGCACGATCCGATCTCTGAACAGTGAGCTGTAGCCTGAGACGACATCTTGACAAGGGTCCATATATATCGAGGTGGGTAAATTTGCCGAAATCACCAGACACGTGGGTCCTTAGATTGTCCTTAGTAACCCGATCGGGCCTCTCAGTCCTTTGGTCAGGTGAAGCGTGACCCGATTCTTAATTTAACCCTGAAAATTTGAATTTGGCGCATTGTACTCGCGAGCACAATTATTTGACCAGGTAACACCAGAATTCTTATATCCCTGGGAAATTGTCTGCCTGCTTTAGGGCATTATTCCGCAGTGACAGACAATCTTTGGAAGTTAGCCGTCCCGCACCACAGGAGGGGTCACCAGCATGTACTATGTACTGTAAGAAAGGCTTTGGTAGTATAGAATTTAATGATATTTGGCAAAGACAGACCAGACATAACCCTACTCTTCGGTGGCCAACCAATGGTAGCTTTGAAATCCCTCGGTTAGAATATTTAGAGTCTGTATTGATAAAGAAACAGGCTAGACCTGCAGCATTTGACACATTGCACAGTTGGAAAACAGAAGCTTTGCAGCAACAAAAGAGTAGAGAAAAACATATGTGTCGACATGTGACGAATGCCGAAAAAGCACTGTTATATGATCAAAATAAACAATTGGAATCAGTTGGGAACACGGACAGAGGTTTCAATTAGGCATTCAGAAAATGTACCCTTCAAAAGATTTTCATACGTCCGATGAATTGATTAACAAACTTTTGCATGAACGAAGGCTCGATGCCTCTGCGCCACCCCCGTACGTCCCACCTCCTGGTGCTTTGCCTCTTCCTGTCGTTATTCCTCCTCCTATAGTCCCCCCGGTCCTTCCTATTGTTCTTCCTGTCGTTCCTCCAGTCGTCGTTCCTTTGCCTGCCCCCTTGCCTCCACCTATTGACATTCAGAATGTGCCTACTCTTCCAAGTGATTCTGCATCGCTTATAGTAGACCAGGGAGCAGGATCAAGGGTTGTGACTCGTAATACTGTGTCCCCAGATGAAAAGAATGAATTGATTGCTTGGGCTAAACAATGTACGGAGAAGGGTGAACAAGCTGATGTTTTTTACACACTTGAAAATCTAAAAAGTATTCATGAGAAAAATGTTTTTATTGAAGCGTTAGGACTTCATTTAAGCCTAATGTGGAATAGATTAAACGATGTAGATCTCCCACAAGGGTTACGGGATTTGAATACCTTAGTGTTGTCTAGGGATACTGCAGAGAAAGTATATGAGCATGTCAAGAGGATTTTTGTGTATAGGAAGGAGTTGGAAGAGTTACAGAATGAAGAAGCAGATGGTGATAGTTTAGGCGCTATATTCTTACAGAAACGGTTTTCTCCTCGCCGTGAATTGATAGGGGGAGGAAGTGTGAATTTGTACAAAGGATGCAATAAGATGGATTTTGGATATGTCGATAACTCCATATGAAGTATATCACACGTATAGTCAGTAAACATTAGAAATGCAAAGGAAAGTGATACAGGTTATGGTAGAATACCTACAGGATGAGTGTGTAAAAAGAAAGATTTGTTGTCCCGCAGAATTGTTGGGTGTTTATAAAAGAGCCTTTTCGATTGATACCTCTTCGATTGCCTTAGCGCTTGATTTGGCTCTGTTGCTTAGTAAGCGTTCCGAGTTACCTACTTCTCAGTTGCCTATGAGAGAGGTCCCTCCGACATTTGTCCCAAAAGTTGAGATTGCGGTCGATGCTGCACGAGGTATAGTCGCTGTGGACATTCCTGCACATTATGTATCGCAGTTTGTTCACGTCCCGTTCTCGAGACAGGAAGTGAACACCATAAAGCAATCTATTCCTGATATAAGAAAGAATCCGACGGGGTTCTATAAAGAAATAGAGTCAGTCTTACAATCATTGGTATTCACCTTAAGTGATATTGATTTATTATTTCCCGTACTCCTACCAGTTGATTTGTGGAAACAGATTAGGACTGTAGATGATGTACCTGGGTTAGGAGACACATGGGATAATATGGTTTGGCTCGACAGAGAGAGACCAGTTGGCGAGAGACCACCCCAAGTGATATTAACTTTGCCTGATAGGATTATTGTAAAATTGAAAACCATAGTTCCTGAAAAAAGAATTATTTGGGACAAGCTTACGGCCTATGTCCATGGAAAGTCTGAGGGTGCTACCGAGTTCTTCAATTGGCTCGAACAGGTATTTTCAGATTTCAGTGGACAAGACTTAGGCACAGAGTCAGGGAAAAGGCTATTTGTCGACAAATTTGTACGTGGATTGCTGCCTGACATCCAGTTACAGATTATGTCTTCCGAAAGCGCTTGGCAGGCTAAGTATCAATCAGAAGTACTGCACATGGCTCAGTACTATGAAAATCGTGTGAATAATGAAAAGGAAAAACTTGAGAAAAGAAAGGGTGACCTGAAAACAAAAGTACTATTACAACAGATTGTTAGAAGCCCTAGAGGGGGTAATACGCAATTTACAGGTCAATACGTTCCACAGGGAAGTACTCCCCTGGCTCCGGTAACCATTAACCAGTGTGCCTATTGTCGACAGGAAGGTCACTGGCGCGCACAATGTCCGACCTTGCAGCAAAGGTCATTTGGGAACATGGGTAGAAGATCCAGAGGTCGTCCTGGTGTAGGGGACCCTGGTAGAGGCCAGTTTGTGCCAGAATCACAGCAACCTTCTTCACAGGATAAACAAGTATCAAGTGTGGATAATAGAAACATTTTTGATCATCCTTCTGCCGCGTACCTCTCTGAAGAACTTCTTTTTGATGACATTCTTTTTCGTTAGGATTGCCTGAAGCAGGATTTGGAACCAACGCCTATTCCCGTTCATCAGAAAGGTCCCTACATTGAGATGGCGGTGGGAAATAGGAAGCATCTATTTTTAGTAGATACGGGAGCACAAAAGTGTTCCATTGACCATTCACACGTTCCAAACATTCCCCTGTCAGGGCAATACAACGTTTCTTTAGGGTTTTCAGGCACACCTATAGTTTGTCCAGTATCTTTGCCGGTACCAATAACAGTGGGTCCCTTCACGGAACATTGTCCATTTCTACTTACTGCAAACTGTGGAGAGAATTTGCTGGGGTTAAATTTGTTGAAGGAATTGAATGCAGTAATACATTGCTCCCCGGACGGAGTTCAGTTAACAATTTCACCTCAGCAATCACTCGCCTCTCAGTTCTTGACTCGACCTTTACCGCCAGAATTCAGCAACATTCCGGAATGCTTGTGGGCAATTGATGATAATGATGTGGGCATTCTCCAAATTGAACCTGTTAAAATTATTCTGAAACATTGAGTAAAACTGCCTCGCATTCCACAATATAAAATCACAGTTGAAGGCGAACAAGCTTTGAAATGTATAGTTTCTGATTTTATACATCGTGGAGTAATTGAGGAAATTACAGGTAGTTTGTGTAACAGCCCGATTTTGCCAGTATACAAAAAATGTGATAAAGCGATTCCTTTTTGGTTTATAATTCATTTGCGTGCTATTAACAAAATTGTGACTCCTCTATTTCCCATTGTACCTGATGTAACTATGATACTAACTATGATTCCGGCCTCTGCCAGTCACTTTAGCCTTGTTGACCTCAAAAATGCATTTTTCAGTATTCCTATACACAAGGATAGTAGTTAGTTGTTCGCGTTTACCCTAGGTGGACGCTCGTTCACATTCACTCGTGCACCACAAGGGTACACTTAGAGTCCAGGTATTTATAGTAGAGCATTGAAAGAGCAACTTGATACTCTCGAGTTGCCTACTACTTGCACGTTACTACAGTATGTAGATGATCTCCTCTTGGCTGCTGATTCTGAAAGTGCATGTAAAGAAGGCACCATGTTGTTGCTTTGTCATCTAGCAAAACATGGCCATAAAGCTTCACTCAAAAAATTCCAATATTGTTTTCAGGAGGTCGCCTATTTAGGCTATCTCCTGTCAAAGGAGGGGAGAAGGTTGAAACCTGAACGAATAAAACCTATTTCTGGCATGTCTGTCCCAAATACACAGAAGGAAGTTAGAGCCCTGATAGGTATTGCTTCTTACTGTAGATTGTGGATCCCTAACTTTTCATTAACGATTAAACCAATGCTGGCTTTGACAAAGAAGGGCATTTCTTTGCCATTGCCATGGACTTTGGAACACCAGACAGCATTTGATTTACTCAAAACCGCGCTGTGTTCGGCACCGGTTTTAGGAACTCCAAATTATGAAAAGGCCTTTGTGTTGTATGTGCATGAACGTGATGGATGTGCTTTGGCTGTGTTAACGCAGGAACATGGAGGGAAGATTAGGCCGTGCGGCTATTTCTCATCCGACCTTGATCCTGTTTTATGCGCTTTGCTGAGATGTTTGAGAGCTGTCGCTGTTGCTGCTGCATCTGTAAAACAGAGCGAGGGAATTGTCCTGGGTCATGCGTTAACCCTAATGGTACCTCACTCTGTAGATGTTCTATTAAATAGAACTCAAGCGCAACACCTTACTTCCGCACGATTGACAAGATACGAATTGATCTTGTTTGCTCCCCACATTCAAATTTAGAGGTGTTGTGTATTAAATCCGGCTGAACTTTTACCTGTCCCGCAAGATATTGTTGATGGTGACGAAACGTCACACGATTGCCTTTATACTACAGAACAAGAAACTAAAGGTAGAATCGATTTGAAAGATAAGCCTTTGAATAGCCCACAAGGAGAGCTATTTTGTGATGGCTCCTGTTTCAAACTTCCGAAAGGTACATCCACGGCTGCTTATGCCGTCACTACCTTAAGCACGATTGTGGAAAAAAAAGAATTATGCATAATTCCACCAGGCCGCAGAAATTATAGCATTAACTCGAGCTTGTGAACTTTCTCAAGGGCTTACAGTAAATATATATACCGACAGTCAGTATGCCTTTCTGGTAGTTCACAACTTTGGTAGACTTTGGAAAGAACGAGGTTTCTTGACCTCACATGGCACAAAAATACAGCACAGCAATTTAATAGTGCAATTACTTTCAGCGCTCGCACTCCCTGTTCAGTTAGCCATTGTAAAATGTACAGCACATCAGAAGGTTACAGATGATATAGGAAAAGGGAATGCTTTCGCTGATCAGATAGCTAAACAAACTGCCACTGATTTTAGTTCAGAAATGTATGCTGTAAGGGAAACTGTAAATGTCTGCACCTTTGGTGAAAGTATTGATTCTGTTAAAGACATTCAAGGAGATGCTACTGTAGAGGAGACCAAGAAATGGGTCGAGGGTGCAGGGAGATTGGATGGTAATGGGAGTTGGGTGGACAATGTTGAAGGAAAATGGTTACTCCCTGACACCTATATTACAATGATGGTCATTATGGCTCATGGTCCGACCCATGTCTGTGCGCGTAAATTGACTAAAATGTTACACAGTGTATGGGCCAATGATAAAATCTTCAAAATTGCAGAGTGTTTTGTCCAAGGGTGCATGGTCTGTTTGCAGCACAATGTAGGAAAAGGTACCTCGACTCCTAGAGGAAGTTTCGCTCCACCTTCTGTTCCGTTTGAGGTCATCCACTTTGATTTTATTGGGATGGAACGTTGCAACAATCTTAAATACGTGTTGGTTGTCATTTGTGCATTTAGCAAGTGGGTTGAGGCCTTCCCTGTTAGAGATGCAACGGCCATAACCACGACAAAGACTCTGTTGAAAGAGTTATTTCCTAGGTTCGGGCTGCTGAGAGTCATCTGGTCGGATAATGGGCCACACTTTATCGCTGCTGTAATCCTACAAATATGTGAAGGATTACAGATTGATAAACGGTTCCATTCGGCCAGACATCCCCAAAATGCCGGATTAGTGGAAAGGCATAACAGCATTATAAAGAACAAGCTTGCTAAGACGTGTGCTGGCACCAAGTTAAAATGGCCAGAAGCCTTACCGATGCTGTCGATGAGAACAACCCCTCAAACTAGGACTGGTCTCTCTCCCTTCGAGGTGGTGATGGGGAGGCCTGCTAATATTTGGGCTATGCCAAAGAGTCGCTCATTATGGGATGTAGAGAACGTGCTTCTTTCAGATTACTGTAACCAGTTGACTAAAAATCTATTTTCAATTTATCATCAGGTGCGAGAGGCATTATCTGTATGGTACAAGGGTCCCGGTCATAGTCTACGACCGGGGGACTGGATCCTCACGAAAGTTTTCGAAAGGTCGTCTTACCTTGCACCTCGGTGGAGGGGTCCCTACCAGGTCCTGCTAGCCACCCAGACTGCGGTGCGGGTAGCAGGGCGGAAGAACTGGATACACGCAACGCACACCAAACGGATTGCGCAGCCCATGCCATACGATACAGAAGACACAGAATCCCTTTCAAATGCTGTAACCAACATTCCCGAAACAGCAACAACCGACAAGAGAGTATCAGAGACCGTTCTAGAATTTCATAAGGCCAGACAAAACGGCCATCTTGTCTCCGCACTCTTCAACAGTGGTACTTCCGGATCATCCATTTTCTGATCCCATTTCCTTTCACTCGCCACCTCCAGTGGAAAGTGACGACACACTGCTTTCTGATCCTTCAGCACCGGAAATAATGAAATATAATTTACGTCCTAGAAGATAGACATACAGCACGGTTTGACTGTGTGATTGGAGAAATCATTTGAGGGATTGCCTTTAGGCCCGACTATACGAAAGGATTCTGTTGGCTAAGGGTTGTGGGAAAGACATTTAAAAGACGCGTGACTGGAGTCGCCAGCAAACGAACAATTGGTGTTTTTTCGATTGAACACTACGATGCCTGCACCTGCTACCGCTCGTACCAAACTTTTAGATAAATATATGACTATGACTATGTGCAAGCGTGTACGGGGACCCCAAAAACGTATTGTTGCCTTTTTGTAATAATAACTGCTTTTTTAGTAACTACTGGTTTTGGGTTGTGGTACCTGGAGGAAGCATATCCGCTAGAGGACTTTTTACTTGTTGAAAATGTATCTGTTATACCCACTCCTTCCGTGCAATTGCAAACCTTGTCACCTAGAGATTCTTTGCATAGACAGAACTATCAGAATAATACTCTTTTGTTAATAATGAATGCCACTCATGCAATTTTTAATAGGACCAACTGCTGGATCTGCTCGCATTTACCGCAATATGGGGATAAGAGGCAAGGTTGTTACATTCATCCTTTACCTTTCACAACTGCTTGTTATGCTCCTCTTAGAGCACTATTATTTGGCTGTTGGAATGACAGCATCTCAGGGAACTTTGATGGTACAAATTTGAATAGTTTTGAAAAACGTGTTTTGATGCCCCTGAGATGCTCGCTTTTTGCAAATAGGAGTAAGCCAAACGTTGCTTCTGTTAGGCCCTCTGATAGATTGTCTCGTCCTTTTCAGTCTTTGATCTCTTTCAAAATGGCTCCTGTAGGTAATAAGGATGCCATGCCTCCATCTTATTCTGTTAACCATAGCCCCGATTCAGTTTCCTTCTGCATACAGAGGAATGGAACACGGTCAATGGGTGATTTTAGAAGTTGCACCAACGTTGCAAATTTGACTAGTGAGAATAGACCTCTGTATGTAGGTGAACCTGTCTATTTCGTTTTCGGTAATGTGGCATTTCCATGGTTGCCCAGGGATTGGCAAGGAACTGTTATGATCTCTGCTTCCAAAAGGTCAGGGTTTTCCCAACTCCCTTGGAAGCAGATCCATAACCCAGGTTCCGAGTGCCAACCAGTCCCAATGGGGACCTTTTGGACCCAGTCCTGGCGCCAGTGGCACCAGGCTCATAAATATGCCCAGTCCCAGCGCTGGAAGCGCCAGGCTCATAATGCTTGGGTGGACTTACCTGCAGCAGACCATGCTGCTTACTTGCCTGCCAGTTGAGCCTCTGATCCTCTTCTGTTTGGAACTACTTTTCCTGTTGGGTGGGGCTGGAGCCACTCCCTAGATGCAGAACACTGGAACTCTTCTGGAAGGCAGGAACTCTTTTCTTACCAGGAACTCTTTTCTTACTTAGGCGTGGCTGTGGAAGGAGGCACCTAAGCACTACAGGAGGCTATTTAAACCACACCCGGTGGATGAATCTTGCTTTGCGTTATTCTGCATCCTCTGCAGCAGAACGCTCATCGTGTCTTCTGCATCTGATCCTGGGCCTAAGGAAAAAGGCTTACCATCCTGAATCCAGTCTTCAGCAACACCTATAAAGACAAGAAAGAACAGGTTAGTATTCCGGCATCTGAAAGACAAAAGCTTACCAACTCTTCGCACGCTCCGGAGGCCGTCGGCGCTGCATCCCGCATCTGAAAGACAAAACAAGGTGCGTTTAAAGACATTGGGGAATTTTAATACTCACGTGCCATTACTCCTTTCCACATCTAACCCAGTGGGTATCCCGGCACCCTGCAGCCGCTCCGAACTTGTACCTGCAAAATAAAAAGACAGTTAGAGCGCATTGTGAAGCTGGCAACAAGCGCTTACTTACGTGCTTCCAGGCGCTTCTATTCATCACACGGGCTCCATCTTCAAGGCACTTCAGCCCGTCATCCGCCATCGCCGGAACCCTGCAAAACAAGAGACATCATTATTAAAGACTTTAAAGACATTTGAGTTACTCGAAACTTACCGTTCGTGCAGTAAACGACGGACAGCAGTCCTCTGAAGTCAAGAGGCCTGCGCTACCTATCCGGTGAAGAAACTGGTTACAGCACCCTGCCCCGAGGCAGATGGAGAGCTCGGCATTCACTTACCTAAGGTGAGAGCGTTAACCTGTGGGGGTCTACAGGAGAGGAGAAGAGGAAAGAGATAGGGACACCCCAATAACCCCAGTTCATTAACCCCGTATTTTCTATCTGCAGACATCTTACTCTGCACGTCAGGCATACAGGGCACAGAGGTCCAGCCCAAAGAGCCAACCGGGTGCTGCACATCACCTTTGAAGATACGGTAGTCGCCCAGTCAAGACCGGCGCCTCTGCGAGAATCAGGTGAGCGTTACAGGAACTTGCTATTTAGGGATTCTATTACCTGGGGTATTTATTGCCAGTACTGCAGAAATTTCAAAGACTCGTCCACGACGAGATGTGAAGGGGGATACTCCAACGCAAACTCTAGGAGACATAATGAAATCCTTTGTGCCATTTTGAGGGCAAATTATGAATGCAGAAGGTATCAGGGGACTAGCGAGAGTACTGCAGAGAACCATCAACCGGACCACTGACATACTCTATAATATGACGTTAGAACAGAAAGCGATAAGATTAGTAGCTCTTCAGAACCAGATGGCATTAGATGTCATTCTGGCTGAGCGTGGAGGAGTATGTAAATTAGTGGGGTCCACTTGCTGCGTTTACGTACCAGACTCCTCTCCAATGATCTTTAGGGCGATCCAAAATCTACATGTACTTAGTTCGGAAGTGCATGTTCCTGAGGGAAACTGGGAACTTAGTGCATGGTTTTGGGATCTCCTACGGTCGTGGGAATGGAAGTTGCTTTCGGCCTTGCTGATTATCTTGGGTAGTTTACTGTTCCTTTGTTGTTGTATACAGTGTCTCCCTGGTATATGTTCGGTATTAGGGGGATGTTGCGCGCAAGCAACAAGTGTATTAGGGCATAAAATATACGCCCCAGATAAGGTTTCCAAGGAGTACGTGTCAAAAGAACCTCTAGTGTCTGACCTAATGGCAATAGATATGTCTGATAATGATTCGGGGTGTATAGACGTTGAAATGTGGAGTTAGTCGTAAAGTGATTGGAAGTAGTTTAGCGTTTGTCATAGGTCAAAAGGAGGGTTTGTCAAAACTGATATAATATTGTTTTGTCCTCATTGTATATGTTGGCCTATGCCCAGTCGCTTTGCGAAGAAATTCGCAACGCAAGGTCGTGACCTTAAGTTAATCAAGCCTCCATTTTAAGTTAAAACCGCCATTTTGGCTTGTCGTGCAAAGTCACCCTGTGGCCTAAAATGGCCGACCTGTTTTCTCTTGTTGTTACTTTAACCTCTTCAACCTCTGTAGGCGAGTTAATGTCCAACCTGCCTGCAGGCTACATGTTAGGGTCATGTCGACCTTGTCCTTTGTTGACCTCGGGATCAGGGGATTATTTGGATCGACAATGTTAACCTACAAGTATGCAAGAACGATAATGCTATTTAAAACATCATATGCAAAACATCTGTTTGACCTGCATTGAAGCAAATGTGTAAAGAGTGTAAAGTTAAACCCAGAGAATAATAGTATGTGTTAGTAAATTTATTAAGAAGTAAACCACATGCACAAGATATATAAATTAGGAATGAACCTGGTGCAAACCCTAGCCCAGTAGATGATTAACTCGTAAGAGGCTGGACATCGTTACGAAGAAACTGTATAAATATGCTGATGTCCAGCTAGCAATTCCTGTTCACTGCTCACATTGAACCTGCTGGTGTTCTCTGTGGTGTACTGACGGCCAAATAGCTTTTTGTGTACTTTGTTTTGTAAACTGTTCAGTGTTGCAATAAAGATTCTGGGAATCTTTACAAGCCAGTGTTGGTGTATTTCTCTTTGCATGGTGTAAAAGCCTTAATATTGTATTTTCTGATCCAACACTCAGGGATGACCTCCAAGTCCGGATCAGGGGGTGGATCAGTCCTGGGATCCCGCAACTTCTTAAAGAAGCTCACATTGCGAGTTACCTCAGACCGGTCATCCGATGCAGTCACCATGGATCCCTTGACTGCAACAACGTCCAACGGCTCCGGCTCGTACGGTAGGGAGAGCTTCCCATGGGGATGTCTATTTCGAATGAGGACCTCATCACCCGGCTCCAGACGCTGTGGGCGAAGCCCCCTCCGAAGGTTCTCCTGTTCAATCCTTATTCGCCAGTCCGCCTCGACCTGTTGATTGTCAATCACCCCCGGTTCTTTCTCTCCGACCTCAGGTAACAGCCCCCGAGGACACCACTTGAACAACGCCTCTGCCGGGGCCACTCCAGTGGATGCATGCAGCGTGGTACGGTACACCCTCAAGAACTGATAGAGGGCTCTTTGGAGGGACTGTTCTTGGCCCTGGGCGATCCAAAATGTCTTATTTAAGGTTCTCATCATCCGTTCTGCTTCACCATTTGCCCTTGGAAAGAGAGGCGAGATCTTCCTGTGCACCAACCCATAGCTCTCCATCAGTTCCTAGAACTGTTCACTCTGGAACGGCGCCCCATTGTCTGAGCACACCATATGTGGGAAACCATGGGCCGCAAACACCTTTTCCACAGCCACCACGACATGCTCAAACGCCACTGACTCTACGAACTCCACCTCGGGGTACCTCGAGTGTTCGTCAACCAGCACGACGAAGTGGGTGCCCATTGTGGTGGAGCCAAAGTCTGCATGAACAACTTCCCATGGATGCGTCCCTCGAGGCATCGCCTCTATGACAGGTTCATGCTGCGGGGTGACGCCGCCTGACACCAAACACAGGCTGCCACAAAATCGTCCACCTTCCGCTCCAGTTCCGGGAACCACACTTTCAGCCATAAGTGTGTTTTGGTCTTGGCAGTGCCCTGGTGACCACAGTGTGCAAGGGCAATCATGTCCCCCACCTTTGACTGGGGCACCACAATTCGATCTCCCCAGAGTAGAATGCCGGATGTTGAGAACGATAGCTCCTCCCGGACCTTCCATAACTGTTCCAGTCCAGTTCTGGGCTCCTGGGTGCGCCCCTCAAGGGCCTCCAGCACCGACTTCCAGGATCCCTGCTGCATGGATTGCCTTAGTATCCTGAAACACTCGTCATCTGCTGCAGCTGTCTCAAGTTCCTTTAAGGGCATGGCATTCGAGGGGGCCATCTCCACCACCACCCGGAAATGCTCTTCGGCCTCCTCCGCACAGGTGTCATAGTCCTCCGCCCTAGACGCCCCTGGGTGTCTAGAGAGATAGTCTGTCGCATTGTTCGCCCCCGGCCGATACACAAGGGTGACTCCATATTCCAAGAGGGCGCGCATCCATCTCTCAATTCGTGCTGGCGGCTTGGATGATGACCCCGCCAGAATGGGAATCAACGGTTTGTGGTCCGTCACCACCGTCACCGGGCGTCCAAGAACGTAGAGCCGGAAGTGCCTGCAGCCCCAGAGTACGGCCAGCGCCTCATGCTCAATCTGCGAGTATCGTTGCTCCGCCTCTGATAGCACCTTGCTGGCGTAGGCCACCGGGCGGACACCCCCATCATGGTCAATCTGTGTCAGCACGGCGCCCAAGCCAAACGGACTGGCGTCAACAATTATCTCCGATGGAAACACAGGATCAAAGAAGGCCATGGTGTCCTCTGCTGCCAGGGCGCCCCTGATGTTGTCAAAGGCCGCTTGTTCAAGCGGGCCCCAGCTCCAGATGGTCTCTTTTCTTGTCAGCGCCCTGAGCGGTTCCGACCTGGAGGCAAGATTCTGGATGAATCGTCCACAGTAAGTAACCATGCCCAGAAAACTCCGCACATCCAACACAGATTCTGGAGGCTGAGCCTTTCTGATATCCTGGACCTTCTTAGGATCTGGTGACACCCCCCCTCCTTAAACACAAAGCCAAAGAATTCTATTGATGGTCGCAGAAATTCACATTTCTCCTTGTGGAGGGTGAGGCCCAGGGACTTCCATCTCTCAAACGTCTTTGCCAGGCATCTCAGGTGGTCTACCTCCGTTCTGGCAAACACCAGGATGTCATCGCTGATATTCAGGACGCTCTCCAGGTCTGCTAGGATGCCCCTGATGATGTTTTGAAACACCTCTGCCGCCGAGGACACCCCGAAACTCAGTCTCTTGTAATGGTACAGACCTCAGTGGGTGGTAAAGGTAGTAATATACCTTGACTCAGGGTGGAGGACGACCTGGTGATAACCCGCTCGGAGGTCCAGCTTCGAGAAGAAGCGAGCGCCTTGTACATTGGCAATGATGTCGTCTATCGTCGGGGTGAGGTGTCTTTCTCTTTTGATTGCTTTGTTCGGCAAGCTCTTGTCCACACAGATCCGGATGGCATCAGGTTGTTTGGGTTTTCATGCCACCACGATTGGGGATAACCAGG
The DNA here is from genome assembly GCF_040938575.1 of Ambystoma mexicanum. Classification (NCBI taxonomy): domain Eukaryota; kingdom Metazoa; phylum Chordata; class Amphibia; order Caudata; family Ambystomatidae; genus Ambystoma; species Ambystoma mexicanum. Next base: position 1,136,050,965 of record NC_090922.1, read on the forward strand.
GAGTCGGACCTTCCACCTTCTCTATGATGTCGAGATCGACCAAGTTGTCCAGCTCCTTGTCGACATGTTCACGAAGGTGAAATGGTACCCTGCAATGTTTCAGAGCGATGGGCTGCATGGATTCATCAATGTGCAACCTCACTGGATCCCCAGCCATCTGTCCAATCCCTTTGAATAGTGCGGCATATTTCTCCAGCAAATCATTGATGTCTTCTAGATAGACGGAGTACGCAAAGCTGACAATGTCAAGGTCCTCCACCGCTGCACAGCTCAGCAAGATATTGTTGCTCACTGGTGTCACATAGAACCCTGCAGTGATTTGGGAACCATCATGCTCCACCTTCGCCACGAAGATGCCGTCTAATGGGATAGGGTCTATGCCACCAAACGCGAAGAAGCGGGCCTTGGGTGCGACCAATTTGGGAGGCCGGTTCATGGCGTCATAGTGTCCACGGGCCATCACATTGACAGACACCCCCGTGTCTAACAGGACCGGGACTGGAGAATGTTTGACCTCCACCACACATTTCCTGTTCTTTCCTTTCAGGACCTCCACACTTGAGACAAAGAAAATGTTCTCTTCCTCTTCTTCGTCAGCCTCCTCTGCCTGGACATCCTCTTCGCCCTGGTCCACTTGAGCGACGTTGGGCGGTCGACCCTGGCGAATGAAGATGGGCCGGGTGGGGCCTTACGGCACCAGCACAGGCATCGCCGCCTTGCCCACTCTTGAGAAATGGTCTGGTAGCCCACACTGTCCATAAGTCTTTCCGGCCGCAGGGCATTCCGTTGGGTGGGGCATCATAGCCACACTTCTGGCAAGACTCACCTGCCCTCCCAGCTCTGTCTCAGGGGCCACCGCCAGGTCTTCTGGTGCCCCTGCCACTGTGCCACATCGCATACACCTTCTCGGTTTTGATGGAGTGCGACTCAGCCTCCATTCTCTCTGCCCTCGCCTCGGACACCTCATGGCACCTCCCCAGTTCAAGGATGCGTCGCAGTGTGATTCCGGGCTCCCTTAGCACTTGTCGCCTGTGCTTTCCTGAAGAACATGCCTGTATAAGCATGGTCCTGATCATATCTTCTGCATCACCCCATGCGCAAGCTAACAACAGGCGCCTCAGGCGTCCATAGAAAGTGTCCAGAGTCTCGTCCTCTTTCTGTTTGGCGGACAGCATCACAAAGCGCTCATAGTCCGCGTTGGCTAGAGGTAGAAAGTGAGCTTGAAGGGCGGCCTTCGCCTGACCGTAGGACCCATCCTGAACTGAGGGCCCTGCTGAATATAACATGGTTGCCAGTCTGGAGTCATCATCAGCCACTTGAGCGGCTCGAAAGTACATGTCCAGGCGGTCGACCCACCTCTTCCATCTGGGCCCCAAGCTGGAAGGTGGGCCCGAAACATCAAACTCCGGGATTGGCTGCAGGGCCGCATGTGCACGAGGCTGGGCCATAGCTAGAGGAATCTGTTGGACAACGGGTACCACCGCCTGCTGCACAGGAGGTAGCAGACCTGGAGGACCTGCCTGCCCAACTATAGGCTGCTGCACCTGCCGTACTGCTGCTGCTGCTGCTGCCGCTGCCGCTGCTGGTGCACCGTCTTGATCCTCAGTGTCACTCATGAGCTCGAGCGCACAGGCACCCACAGTGTGGGAGATGGGGGCCGCAACTCAGACTCAAACCTCCTCCAGGGAGGAAAACAGTCACTGCCGCACACCTATGTGATGATGAAGAGGATGAAAAACAGTAAGGCCACCAGCGTTCACACTGAAAAGTCACTGTAACACACCTCTGTGATGATGAAGAGGATGAAGATGGTTCCAGCCTAATGAAGAAATATTAAAGTCACTGCAGCACACCTCTGTGATGATGAAGAGAATGAAGAAGGCTCCAGCCCTCGACTGTTCCAAAAATTGAGATAAGAAGAATAATGGGCTGTGCAGGCCCAGCCATGTTAGCCGTCCGCCTTGCTTGCACTCGACGTAGGAGACCCAAGAAAATGAAATAATTGGGCACATGTGTATGCAGGTATAGCTGCCTGCTGACAGAAGTTCCAAAAATTAGGTCTGGATTCATTTCACTCATCACCCGGCTCCAGCCGCTGTGAGCGAAGCCCCCTCCGAAGGTTCTCCTGTTCAATCCTTATTCGCCAGTCTGCCTCGACCTGTTGATTGTCAATCACCCCCGGTTCTTTCTCTCCGACCTCAGGTAACAGCCCCCGAGGACACCACTTGACCAACGCCTCTGCTGAGGCCACTCCAGTGGATGCATGCGGCATGGTACGGTACACCCTCAAGAACTGATAGAGGGCTCTTTCGAGGGACTGTTCTTGGCCCTGGGCGATCCAAAATGTCTTATTTAAGGTTCTCATCATCCGTTCTGCTTCACCATTTGCCCTTGGAAAGAGAGGCGAGATCTTCCTGTGCACCACCCCATAGCTCTCCATCAGTTCCGAGAACCGTTCACTCTGGAACGGCGCCCCATTGTCTGAGCACACCATATGTGGGAAACCATGGGCCGCAAACACCTTTTCCACGGCCACCACGACATGCTCAAACGCCACTGACTCTACGAACTACACCTCGGGGTACCTCGAGTATTCGTGAACCAGCACGAGGAAGTGGGTGCCCATTGTGGTGGAGCCAAAGTCTGCATGAACAACTTCCCACGGATGCGTCCCTCGAGGCATCGCCTCTATGACAGGTTCATGCTGCAGGGGTGAAGCCGCCTGACACCAAACACAAGCTGCCACAAAATCATCCACCTTCCGCTCCAGTTCCGGGAACCACACTTTCAGCCGTAAGTGTGCTTTGGTCTTGGCAGCGCCCTGGTGACCACAGTGTGCAAGGGCAATCATGTCCCCCACCTTTGACTGGGGCACCACAATTCGATCTCCCCAGAGTAGAATGCCGGATGTTGAGAACGATAACTCCTCCCGGACCTTCCATAACTGCTCCAGTCCAGTTCTGGGCTCCTGGGTGCGCCCCGCAAGGGCCTCCAGCACCGAATTCCAGGATCCCTGCTGCATGGATTGCCTTAGTATCCTGAAACACTCGTCATCTGCTGCAGCTGTCTCAAGTTCCTTTAAGGGCATGGCATTTGAGGGGGCAATCTCCACCACCACCCGGACATGCTCTTCGGCCTCCTCAGCACAGGTGTCATAGACCTCCGCCCTAGGCGCCCCCGGGTGTCCAGAGAGATAGTCTGTTGCATTGTTCGCCCCCGGCCGATACACAAGGGTGACTCCATATTCCAAGAGGGCGCGCATCCATCTCTCAATTCGTGCTGGCGGATTGGCGGATGACCCCGCCAGAATGGGAATCAACGGTTTGTGGTCCGTCACCACCGTCACCGGGCGTCCAAGAACGTAGAGCCGGAAGTGCCTGCATCCCCAGAGTACGGCCAGCGCCTCACGCTCAATCTGCAAGTATCGTTGCTCCGCTTCCGATAGCGCCTTGCTGGCGTAGGCCACCGGGCGGACACCCCCATCATGGTCAATCTGGATTCATTTCAGAGCTCAAACCGGAGCTTTGTGAAGTTCCACGGCCTGATAGACAAAATGGCCGCCAGCCACGTGGGTGACGCACTACCCATGGCCTGAAACAAAGTCTTAATCCGACCTCGTTTCGGTGAAAGAAAATTTATATGAATAATCACCGCCGGGCCCAGGCATCGTCTCCCCCACTCGTCGCCACTGTTGGGAGTTACTGGCGCCCCCCCCCAGCGCTGTCCGCAAGCCCCGGATCCCCAAGGAGACAACCTCACACGTCCTTGCGGTTCAGGCCTCCCGGTCGCTCTGCGCGGCCGTGAAACGCCACGTTTATTTATGCTGCACGTGGCAGCCTGCAACGTCACGCCGCCGCGTGCGCGCCCCGTCATCGGCAGCGCCACAGCCGGAATTCCAGATTTTAGCTTAGCCTTTTACCAGCCATTATATAGGACACACAAAGGGGAGAATAAAACCCAAGCAAAATAAATAAAACAGTACCTGCAAAGTAAAATAATTAGTTACAGTACTATACCATGCAATCAGTTGGAACCGCCTCCGCCGCCCGCTCAACTGCTAGACAGCTAGACGACAGGGCAAAAGACTTAGCAAAGCACTTGAGCAAATGCACACACACAAATGTGCATGCACAGTGATTATGTGGATTCTGGGAAATCAACCCTGTGAAAGAGGAAAGGAAAGAAATACAGTCACAGAGTTGAAAGAAACAAACGGCTAATGGCTATGGCAGTCTATGAGCCAATCAATGGGCCAGCGGCCGAAATGGCAGTCTGTGAGCTAATGTCAATGAGGAAAGTTTCTATTCCCATACCAAGCCAATCCAATTGCTTGCCTCGGCCAGTTGGTCACGTGTTCTCACAGCGACTCAGCAAAAATGATGCTTGGGGCTGGGGCTTGAAGCTGGAAACCTCAGCACACTTCCAGCAGCGAGACAGCAGGGCAAAACACTTAGCAAAGCACTTGAGCAAATGCTTTTTATTCAATCCTTTAATATCCGTGATACTGGAGGTCCGAGAGGGGGGAGGGTGCAAGCACATGCCAACAGTAGACTGTCTTAAACGCATTCTCATTGCTTCTCAAGCTGTGATACCAGCACATTAGGTCTTTCGCCATTGTCACAAGCCCAGTTCTGGAGACCGCTGATCTCATTTTCCTTACCCAGTATTTTATCTGCCATTTGCTTCATTATTACTGCACACTGCTTGGATGTCTTTCTTTTCTTGACTTTCTGTGTTTTTCTTTCTTCTGGATTTATTTTGTATCCAATTTTACATCGTTCTGAATGAATGAAACCAAATAGTTTGCATCGTTTTTGTAAAATTTATCGAACACCTATGTGAGAACGTTGGGTAAATTCCAAAAGGCTTGCATAGACATTTCTTCATATTAAATGTATAGGTTTTACAGTTGCAACGGCATAATGTACAGGAAGTGAGTGAATTTTCGATAGGCCCATTTCTGATTGACTGCAAGATGGATGAATTTGATTAAAGGAGAAACTGCAAGGTAGGGAATGGATCACTTTGTAAGTTTTGAACTTACTTCCTTCCTAATGTCTGTGCTGTGAGCATGGGAGCTGCTGCAATGCTTGTGGAATGTTGATATGTGGAATGTTGATTTGTGATTTCGAGTGAGTGTCCTGTGTATGGCAGTTCAGAATTGAGCTGCCTGAGAGAATTGACCTGCCTGGTGGATGTGCCTGTATCCCGATTTACCTAATGTGCTTGCCTGATGCGTAAACCTGTAACCTGTAACCAGAAAAGTTACTTACCCACTTGTGACTGAAGCCTCATCTGTACAGGAAAAGTACCATTTTAACATAGTGTTCTCACAGATCACATTGTTGCATGTTTAAGTTGCATACATTAGTGTTGCTCTATACATTTTTCAGTTTAATTTGGGAATTGTAGCTATCCAAAGAAGAGTGTATAGCTCCAAATCTTGTGGGCACATTGAAGTACTTAGTAACTCCAATGTTGTTTGTCCAACAGGAACATCCAGAGAAAATGTATATCCAGTCAGAAGAAATACATTTCTTTAAATATGTAAAGTATTATTTGTTCACAATTCTACAAATACAATTGTTTACAATGTTGTTTAAAAAATCATTAGAGCACATATTGGTTGCAACAGTACAGCTTTAAGAACATCAACATTCTTGAATCTTTCTTTACAGTTTCATTAGGACCAACCCAGTACCGAGTGAGACATCCAGTGATTTCATATTGAAATATTTGCCTGTCAAAGTAACCAAATAAAGAGAGTAAAAAAAAAAACAGTAGTTTCTGTTACATCCCGGGAGCCAGACAATCTTTTGATAGAAAGCTAGAAACCAAGTGGCTTGATGATCCTTCCTCTCAAAATATTGCTGAATATAAATTAGCTCAGAAAAGCTTTCTTTTTCTTCTGACATAATTCTCATGTGGACACCAAACTAAGGGTAATCTTCCATGTTGTCAACTGGCTGACCTCGCCCATATTCCCTCATCGTACCTTTCTGCAGTTGCTACTTCTCTATTGTTTCCTCTGAAGACATTCTACGATTTACAAGAAAGACTCCAACCAGAAACATCATTAACAATATTTGTTCTACTGGTCTCACAGCTGATTGCACCCACACCCTGTCTGACAATGTGACAGACTGCATGTGCTATATCTTCTGCAAGGGCCATTTCTAGATGCTCTCAAAGGAATATTAAAGACCCCTTTAAAAAGAGCATCTGGGCTCGATCCACATGGCTATACAACTACTGCCCCATTGAGCACTTTCATGAATGTACCTATACACTATTCACACCTAATAAACAGCTACAATAATCTCTTGAAGCCCATTCCCCATGGAATAAGCCAAAACACAGCTCTGGGTCACCCCTGGCCAATGCCTGAAGTAACATTCTTTCCACAGCATATGAGAGGACAGCATTCTTCACCTCATCCAACTCTACCAGACATTATTCAGGACGTGTTGTAAACATATAGATAATACATCTAGTGGGCCCCCTTCACATCCATAAAATCCAATTTCATTCATACCACTGACATGTGAATCCCATCAGTCATCACCTTGTCCAGAACCTTTCTCATTGTTAGTCTGCACTGTAGGCCTGGATACATGACAGGAGCATGAAGCGACACCGAAGTACTACTCAACCTCAAACATCTCAACATCTCATAACATCTCATAAAACAAAACAACTTCAGCCTGCCTCATCACATCCTTTTTGCTACACCTGTTTCTTATCCTTCCAAGTCAAGAGCCTGGCAGTCATATTGGATGTGAACACAAACATCAAGTCCCAAGCGAGTGAGCCTTTGTGAAATCTTGCTTTTTTCATCTCAGCTATCCATCCCACATTGCAATCACACTGCCATGGTAGCTCACACATCAACTGACAGACTGAATATGCAAATGCTCTCTACTGCAACCTTCCCACGAACTAACTAAAGTGATTACAAATGTTGCAAAATGTAGCAGGCCGCCTCAACATCAGCATCTGAAATTGTACTGAGAGAACACCATAGATTCCATATGGAACACTACATGTTCTTCAGAAGACTTAGGGCCTCATTACACGGACGGCGGTAAGAGTTTACCAGTACCGGTATTTTACCGGTACCGGTAAAAACTTACCGCCTTACTACGGGGTCCCTTTGCGGGTTGGGGAATTTAACGCCTGCTTTTTGCAGGCGTTAAAAACCAACCCACAAAGGGACCAGGGAGCTAATTACGGTACCGCAATTTGCGGTGGCGTAATTAGCACCTTCCCCATTCCCGTTATACCCTATGGGGCAAAAATGGGGAAGGGCAATGGGGGAAGGGGGAATTACTGCCCCACCAACCTTGGAATAGGGCGGTAATTCCCCTTTCCACCAAGACGGTGCTGGTATTTTACCGGCATGGACCAAGGTGCTAATAGCACCTTGGTCCACCGCCGTCCGTGTAATGAGGCCCTTAATTTCAAACACATCATTGGAGCATTTCCAACACACCTGGAAAGCGGGATCTAGATGCTACTGAATCCACCCTCATCAAAAACTCTGTCAGAGGAGACATGTGATCATGAGAGGGAACATGATTTCTGTGTAACACTCTTCACACATCGATCATACAAATCCCCTGTACAATTGTGGAAAAGAAGGGGTTATTTAACAACGGCTTGCCTGTACCTACCTTTTTTCTGCCATGCGTCTCTTTAAGCACTGTCTCTTTTCTCAGACTAAACTGTCAGCTCCACTACGCTTCTGTTTCCCCCCCATGTAACTCAACACCCACCCACCATGTATTTGCAGTGTTTGCTCTGTAAGCTCTTAAATACATTGAAAGTATGGAGATTTCACACGTATTGCATGCACTGCAACCTTACATTTGAGAGAATGTTGGGCCTCATTACAGAGACGTTGCCTTGGTGGAAGTGCAATTCTGCATGTAATTATCACTATGAAGCATGTTGTATTCTTTCACTGCATGTTTGCACCAGGGCAAACTGTAACCTAGCACTAACCGTGGAAAACGTTAGACCTAGTGCAACATTCCCCTTGTTAAAAAAATGCACAGAAACTGTTGAGGTGCTGCAACAACACATTTCTAAAAGGCTTACTACTATTGTACAGAGCATTTCATATGTCATATTCAATAATTATTATTTGTTTACATACAGACATGTTCAGTCTACGTAAATGACATGGCAAGGCATGAAAACAAGGTTTGAAGCCATTGCCACGTTGCTGTCCTGCTCTGTGAGCTTTTGAAAATGTTTTTCAGGCAGAGTGCGAGATGGGGGTCTAGGAGATGGGGGGTCCATCTCATACTTTACACTCCGCCTGCAAAACCTCTCTATTTTACACCAGCATGTGAATTTCATTCCGGCATGCTAGTGGTTTCATGTGAAATACATCTACAATTAGCACCGACTCAATAAGCCCTTGGTAATTGCTATATGCAAAGCTCAATTTGCAGGCAGCATTTACCTTTTTACAAAACAGAGGGTAAAGCTTGAAGGGCAAACTCTTCACCTTTACATTCTCATTCTGACATCACAAAGTTGAAAATTGCATACAGGGGACCCGACAGCACATTAGTGCTAACATTGGTGAACCCTTGCATGCATTTATTTAAATAAAAAATACCCCCAGTATTGCTAATCACATCAATTCATTTTATTTTTAATTGTGTATACAGTTTAGAATAAAAGTGTAACACTTTCTTAGTAAAATTGAAAAGATATAAAAAGCAAGATAAGATATAATTAAGACATTCCAATGACAAATCAATTCATCGAACAACAATCCATACAGAATAAAAAGGAAGTACATTTGGCATTAGTCGAAGCCTAAGGAGCGATGTACACATGTAGATCCTGTAATCTTCCAAATACTTTACAGTGAATGATGGTCATTTGCAGATGCTTCAAACGTGATGTATTGCTATACATTTCTGGCAAAATCAAAGTGACAGTCATTGTGGACATGTAACCTAAACTTTGCAAGAGTAGAGAACTGAACTGTGGCCTTATCAATGCCAGTATTTACGATCACAGGCAGACTTTGATAAAACTAAAGTTGCCTCTAGTTAGAATTCAGTACAGATTTCAAACGATTTGTGCAATTGCAAACTATTGATTCTTGTTCTGCAAATGAAAGTCATTAATGAATGAAGAGAAGGGCGGATTTCATTAACATCCTCTATTTAAAATTCGAGTGTTCATTCCAATAGGTTAACCCCGAGCAGACTCTATCATTTTGCAACATTAAGTTCAATTATTTTGCAACGCAAAACTGTCTTCATTTCATGGCTGGCATCAAAACACAAATGTGTCTGCCCATCAGAAAATCCTAGGGCACGTTACCGGAAGTCGTTTGTCTCTCTTGGGTGATGACACAGAATGTTATGGGCAGAAGCATGTACACAGCACCCTGTGCTGATTCCAAATGACAGAGAATCTTGCATTTTCCATTTCTCCTATCACAAAATCGTTCGCTTCCAAATCACAGCAGTGTTTCTAATGACTACGTTGGTGGAAAATGTCACAAAAGTTCACTGAAATGGTTTTGAAGACAGAAACAGTCAGATGGCAATTAGGGCCATTAGAAACTCTCAGTTGTCACACTGTATTTCTTTCGCTTTAGGCAGGAAAGTATTTGTCATGAGCAATATTGCCAGTTTTCTAGTACGCAGGCCTATAAACTAATATACAGACATTTTCCATGTACAAACTTTTAGGATTTCAATGCTTTGGCAATGCATGTAATGTGCCACTATTATAGTTCGAATGATAGCATCAATATGCATTTCCTTATGGCGGTGATCAAGAAGCAAGTCCATAAGAGTTATCAGGTAAAGTGGCACAACATCATCCCCAAAACATATATGCAACCTCACACGTCCCAGAGTTACTACTCCAAAAGTTATTTTGGATGACAAGCTTATGGTTAGTAAATAGCATAAGTCATTGAAATGAAAACACCAACACGTGGAGCATAGCACCTATATTTTTTTAACCGTGATTACATGTATTTCAACATTGCTCAGAAGGATTTGAATGGAAGCTTATGTGGACCAAAACGAAGATTAGTACAATATCCCCACGGTCTTCTGGTATTCCATCCAATATGACATCACTAATTTGCATCATCAACGACATCACTGGAAACTAGAGCATAAACATCAGATATAGTATTCATTATTACATCACATATGCCATCATTGTTGTCTTAGCTGATAACTACCAGTCTTGGTGAAATGTTCTTATGATTCTATTGCAAGAGATATGGGGCATATTAACACAGATGTAATATACCCTGGTATTGCTTTATGCATACCACATCAAATGTAAAAAAAAAGTATTTGACTACAATTGTATCATATATGCTGTGGCCCTCCGATCTCCTTACCCAAAATAAGGCCCAACTAATAAGGAGTAAGGACATGTTTGTCCGTAAAGCAAGTTTATTGTACCCTAAATTCAAAGTAACTCAATTCTCCTGGTACAACACACATATTTGATATTTTATACATTTTTATATGGTTAACACACTCCCACACATTATGTTACAAATTCAGCCCCCAAACATGATTGGTCAACCCTATACAATGAAATCGGATCCCCCACATTTCCCACGCTCTCATTGTATACATTTATTTAACCGCCATCCCCTTTAACCATACATTTGTATTATCTCGCATTTACAGCACACCCCTTCTGAGGGTCTTTCCGTAGTAGGTGATGCTATCATTGCATGGTTACATATTCACAAAATCCTAATTTATTGCAGATTCCTCTGGTCAGGGACCTCTAACCCCTGTTGTGATGCAAATTTTTCAATTATACTTCATCAATATGAAGAGGGAGAGAAACACACAAGTTTCCTTTGCACTGACGATAAGCATCTTATCCTCCCAGAAGCGGATGTCCTCATTTCACGCTAACGATTACCATATAGCAACTGTGGCCTTTGGCCACATACTGGTCATTCCTGAGAACCTGATCAAAACCCATTAACCATTTGTGCACTCTGCTTTTACGCACCCCTTGCACCCACCAAATGGTCAGACTTCCCTGCACACTGAATAACAAATCCCATGTACTTTAAAAGATTACATCCCCTCTCCACAATAGCACCAAGGTAGAAAACCCCAGCCTCGCTGCAGCTGATCTTTTCATGTTATCGCAGCTGCCCGAATACAGTTAGCTGCATTGCCCCAGCATTCAAACTCGATCAACCAGCTTACTAGGTTGCACAAAGTTTATCTCACCATACCAGGTTTCTGCAGCCTACCACAAACTCCTAGCTATGAGGGGGCCCGTGGAATGCAGATTTGCCATGTATTCATTGTTGCCCAACTGACCCAAACACATCTCCCTGAAGATTCCCTTATATGTACATCTGTGCATCTATGTTCATGATTACTGTGTCCCCTCACAGTGTTTTCTCTATCCGCAAATCTCCTTTCTTGCATGCGCAAATGAAGCTCCTCGCTTGCCATCTTTAGGGGTTGCGTGGCACGCCACGTGTCTACATTATGTTAATATTGTATTGGCAGACTTGTCATTATGTTGCTATGTGCATGCTGTAGGGTATCTTGTGTAGATTTGAGACCTAGCAGTATTTTCTTACCGCCCAAGAATAGTTTAGTAATAACCAATCCTTCTATTTAGATTGGGTTTGTGTCATAAATCACCAATGTATCAATTGAAAAGGATACGGTAACCAAAAAAGCATACAATTGGTAGGGCTCTTCCGGATTCTTTTTCACACAACTTGATTGTAGTTAAGTCAAATTAGACCTTCCAAATGGTACAACCTCTGACTAATGAAACAGGCAGAGAGATGGATCACTGGAAAGGGCGTGGGTATTGTATCGGAAGTCAGCCTAGGATAGATAAAGTATCATAAGAAACTGTCCCAAACTCAACTCACTACGATACCACAGTATTAGCATTAATTCAAAACACTGACCTTATGGCAAAAACTGAAGTATTCAACGAAAGTCTCTTGAAGAAAACCAGGAGTTGAACCAACGACAAAGGAGGGGAAGATGAGTAAGGGAGACTTATCCCGAATGGCATGAGGCTCACGCTAGATACCGGGTTGGTGCACCACAGGATAGCGTCCAAAGTACTGTGCACAATCACCTTCCAATAGTTCATGAAATACTTCCTTTCCCACGAAGAACAAAAAATAGAAGTTTACCTGTTAACTATCACAGGTACCAAAGCTTCAAAGTAGTTCAGAAAACCATGTGTAGGATTGCGCGCAAACAGGATACACGCAGCCAGGACAGCCGCGCTTGGAGACAGCGTTTCTGCGTGGAGATTTGGCACGCATACAGGATACACGCAGCCCAGGGCAACCGCGCTTGAAGACAGCGTCCGCGTGTGGAGATTTGGCATGCAAACAGGATACACGCAGCCCAGGACAGCCGCGCTTGAAGACAGCATCCGCATGGAGATTTGGCACGCGAACAGGATACACGCAGCCCAGGACAGCCGCGCTTGAAGACAGCATCCACGTGGAGATTTGGCACGTGAACAGGATACACGCAGCCCAGGACAGCCGCGCTTGCAGACAGCGTCCGTGTGGAGATTTGGCACGCGAACAGGATACACGCAGCCCAGGACAGCCGCACTTGGAGACAGCGTCCTTGTGAAGATTTGGCACAGGAAACAGGATACACGCAACCCAGGACATCCGCGCTTGGAGACAGCGTCCGCATGGAGATTTGGCACGCGAACAGGATACACGCAGCCCAGGACATCCGTGCTTGGAGACAGCGTCCGCATGGAGATTTGGCACGCAAACAGGATACACGGCCCCAGGAATTAGCGTGTGGAGGAAAACACGCTACAAAAGGCCAAAGAAGTTGCTAAAGGGAATGCGAGGACACAGGTCCAGAGTTCAGCTACAAAATGCCAAAAATGAATTAATCAGAAGCAGCGATCGATGTTTCCACGCTGCTTATGTAGGTACTGCCGTGACACACGTGACTTAACTAAGTCACATGAATTTAACGACTTGAAAAATGCAGACGTTGTTTTCCTTGCAATGCATCGAACAACCTCCATTTCGAATTGAACAGTCTAGCGGTTATATGGGCGTAACTCATTCTGTATGGAGAGGTTTTTCCCGGTCCAGAGATATGTCCAGCAGGAATGACAGTTTGGTATTATAGTGGTATAGTGGCTATGCATTATTTCAGTACACAGATACATTTGGTTGGTATACATTTCATTGTGGTATAGTGATGAGCATAATTTCTTTGTTTTATTTGTGGCCCCAACATACAAAACCCCTTTCTTTTGTTTAGACTGTTCTTGTGATCTCTAGAGGCCTCAGGCTTTTACATTATTCAATAACACCACATTTTCATATGGAGTGCCACTTATGGCTGTTATCACTGATTTATCTACACCAGTGAGCTATGCTTCCATAAAGTATTCACAATAACATGTGGTATTATCACTAATTTATTTGCATTAGTGAGATTATGTTTCCATGGAGTATTCACAATAACATGTGGTATCATCACTAATGTATTTACATTAGTGAGATTATATTTCCAGAGGCCTCTCTCTCTGCTGACTCATGTACGTCCAGCAGACTATTGTGTCATGTTCCACTCAGAAGCCACACACACACATATACACTGAGTGGAACCACACACACCGCTATCTATAATTACTCATAACATAACTTTTTCCACATAGCATGCTTGGCATATATTACCTAATAACCTCCCCTTTTATCATGTGATATGGGCTAACTGCACCAGAGAAAAACAGAAGCAAAAAGAAACCTTTACACAGGTTGTGATTTATACCAGTTTCATTTAAAAAATCATACATTACCAGCTTTATGAGGCAATCTTTTCTAGAGTAAAGTTAAGAGAAACAATTGCAAAATACATGGCATTTCATTAGATTCTTTGCAACAATAAAAAAAAACAGTGCATCAGTGGACTTGCATTTAGATGGCAACATTAGAATGTAGCATTTAAATACAGTGATTCTTCAATAGAAGCTGCCTGCCTGAAATAGATTTCATTCTCACACCGAACCCTCACTTTGTATAAGATAATTACCAGCAATTTGTAGCTGTTCAGCACGCGAAATCTCTGGGCTGGTCGCCTTCTTTAACTGGCTCAGGGCTTTCTTTTAGAGCACCCCAGCGAGAACATGCAGTTCCAATCTGCAATCTTCTATTCTCAAGCCGGTGCTAATCGACTGGAATTCCCAGCCTGTGAAGCTCAGCGGTGCACTGGAACGATGCCTCTCAGCCAGGCAACCCCACAGCCACTCCAGCCAAGTCCTCACCGAAGCTGTGCAAAATGTCCACTGCCTTTCTCCCTCCTCGAGGTGCACCAAGAAACCTCTGTTACAGCCCCTAATGTGACGCCTGCCCAATCAAAGTCCACTATGGCATACCCTCCCTCTTCAAATAATAGCTCACTTTTCAGTAAGAAACTGTATCCACTAATTTCCTGCTATTCGAATATTTGCTTCCTCCAAAGACCGTGAACATAGCAAAGAGAGAAGCAAGAAAAAGAAACTGCACACCCGTTTAAATGAGTTTCAACCTGCCTCATGTTGTGTTGCACATGGAGAACACATTACAATATTAAGAAGTTAAAATCGTGTTAGTACTTGTTAATTATATTAGTTCATTAATCCTCTAATGTGTCTCCTGCAACAGAGGCATTTCAGGTGAGAAAAAAAATGGTGTGCTTTTAAATGTGAAAAATGGTTTGTTTTTGACCTGTGTAGCCTGTCTTCATTTACATGTCCATATGTTACACTGGCAACACATGTCTTGCTGTATCACATTATAGTAATACATTGATCCCATTCAATGGTGCTGCGCTCCCAAAACACGCTAAATAATCCTACATATCTCCTCCTTTTTCTGAGAATTTGGCCATGATCCAAGCCACAATTGGAAGAAATCCAACTTGCCCCCTTTCTTCTTTTAAAATGTAGCAATCCAACAAAATGAATATTCACTTGTGGAAAATGAAAATTGAAAAATCATTGTTCAATCATCATAATATCAAAATTCATCTCTGAGTCCGTCAGTTCTTATAAAATATTTTACATATTTCTTCCCAATGGAAGTGTCCATAGTCCAGTGTTTTAATTTTATACTTGAAGTCAATCAAAACAATAATATAAAACAAACAACTAAAATATAGAATTAACATAACAAATTAAAATAATTAATTAAAATAATAAATACGTGGAACTCCATACTCCAGGACACTTGTCTGCCTCTGATGTGTCCTGACAGCGATGTCACACCTTTTGGTTCATTCGGGCACTCTTTCATCTTGGCATCTTGGATCCTTTTTCCATAGGCATCTCTTTTGGCATTCCAATTACTTTGTCTTCACCTCCACCCAGAGGCAGGCATTATTTGATCTTCATCCAGGGGACTCCAGGACTCCATCATCTCCCGTGGCCTCCGGTCCCGGAACCTCTGACTAAATGTATGTTAATATTCTAAATCAAATAGAAAAGAAACAAATTAAGTACATAGCACAATACTAATTTCACCCTTTTGCCAAAACTAAAACATGCTTTGTAAGGGTAAAACATTTCACCCTTTTTCTCTCGCCTTCTGAAATTAAGCACAGGTTAAAGAGAAAACAAACATAAATAAAACAACTTTCAATATTTAAGACATTTTCATTTTGCACACCAACTCCATTAATTTCAGCTTCCATTTTATATATATATATATATATATATATATATATATATATATATATATATATATATATATATAATATATATATATTACAATGTTTATGTGCCATTATAATAATCAACCAACTTTATTTAATTTCTCTGCCGCTGCCTTCTCACTAGACCCATTTACCTTACGTTTTTATGTTCAAGGGACTTTATCTGTTTCTACACGCTCAAGTTGTTTAATCTCATGTCTGGGGTGACATGGTTTAATTTGATTCACATGAACAAACTGTTCTGTTGCTGTTTCACCTTCAGTCTTCAAAATTTTATAAACCACAGGAGAGACCTTATCTATAATTCGGAATGGCCCCTGCCAGGCTGCTAGATATTTTGAATTTTTCTGTTTGCCTTTTCCAAAATGAAATTTATACACCTGATCGCCCACACAATATTCCTTTACTGATGTCTTTTTTATCATAATATGACTTTGCACTGTGAGCAGCTCTTTCTAGATTTCTCTGTAGAAAAGCAAATGCATGTTGTAAATGCTTCCTCAGTTCATCAATGTACTCATGAACTGTGGATGCACTCACAAGTGTCTGCTCATGTGTTCTGTATAGCAGGTGTTGTGGTAACACCATTTGCCTACTTGTTACAACCTCATGAGGGCAAATACCTGTTGCTTTGGCAGGAGTTGATCTGATTGCAATCAAAACCAAAGGTAAATTTAAATCCCAGCTGGAACCTGCTTCTGCCACAAATTTCTTTAATATGTCCACAACAGACCTATTACTGCGTTCAACTCCACCTGAAGAAGCCGTCCGATATGCAATATGTAGTTTTCTTTTCACACCCAGTATTTGCCATATCTTACTCATTAGAGCACTTGTGAAATGACTTCCTCTGTCTGATTCTATTCTTTGTGGCAACCCAAACCTTGAAAACACATGATTCACCAGCAATGTGGCTGCTGTTTGCGCACTACAATCTGGTGCAGGAATACACTCAATCCACTTCGACATCAAACACACCACACTCAAAATATAACGGTTCCCCCTGCTCGATCTCTTTACAGGCCCCACATAGTCTATTTGCAAATCTGACCATGGAAGAGTTAGCCCTCTTTTCATTAATGGAGCTCTATGCATTGGTGAAGCAGGTTTAAATTGGGTGCATACTAGAAATCCTCTAGTATATAATGCCACATCTTGGGACATATGTGGCCAGTAAGCATATTCCTTTAGTATTTCCAATGTTTTTTGTGAACCTCTGTGGCCTGCAGTTTTTCATCATGTGCATGGTGTAGCATTAGCCCTCTTAATGAAAGGGGTACCACCCACTGTATCTGTCCTGTTATGGACTCTCTAATCATGAGTCCACCCTGTAGTCTAATTTGTTTTTTATTCTTTAATAGCACCCTCAATTCTTCTTTTCCTATACAATCATTTTCTGTTAAAGGGTTTTGTTCAGGATCTATCAAATGATTATAATATATTCCCAAAATTAGATCATCCTTTTGTGCCTCAATCAGATCTTGGTCTGGTGTATCATAACTCCACTGCACCACTGGTTTATCCATCTCATTTGGTGCTTTAGAACGCGTTACTGCATCAATTTGTATTTCACCAAGTAAATGTTCAATGGGTAGCAATTACATCATCACGGCCCCAATTTTAGCCAGGTGGTCTGCCTTATCATTCCCCTCCTTATCCTCTCCTGGTGTTTTTAAATGCCCACACATTTTTCACCAGAATATTGTTGAATCATTTTCTGACACCAATTTGTCTATGGCTTGTATCATTTTTCCATGTTTAAGTGGATTCTTGTTGTATGTAGTCATGCTCCCTCGCTTTCCAGCCAGGTAAATATTCCACAAAGCTATTTCATGCATAGTCAGAATCAGTCACCAGGACAATTCCACTGAATTTGCTATCAAATGCAGTGGCAATTGCATTATAAATGGCTGCCAATTCCGCTACTTGACTGCTCCTAGCTCCAATTCTCATCCCTATACTAGGGACGCCTTCACATTTGAAGTAGACATTTCCTATTCCTGACACTAATTGTTTATTACTGTCATTCTCAATGTGGAAAGCACAACTATCAACATATACAGTTGGCAAGTCCTTGCATGTTTTTTCATCAAAAGCTTTGTGTGGTGATTGTTCAAATTCCTGCAAATTAGGTTCCACTTCCATTTCGTTTGATACTTGTTCAGCTGCACAGTCATGTAAATCTGCTAAACCTTGAGCAATTGGGCTTCTTTTATTTTGGTCATATCTCACTTCCACAGGAAAATCATGAAGTGATTCTGGATTGTGCTAGATTACCTGACCTAATTCTTTTACTCTCTAAAAACTGCAAAGGTTGATGATTTTTCTCAATAATTACCTCTTCTCCCTGAACAATGGGGCGGAAATGTTGTAGCGCCCACACAGTGGTTAATAGGGCCTTTTCACATTCATTGAATTTCATTTCAACTTGGGAAAACGCCTTTCTTGCATAGGCAATAGTTTTGTGATTCAAATCATGTTTTTGTGATAACACTGCTGTCATACAATGTTCAGAGAAACCTATTTCTATAAAGAAATCCCTGTCCTTTATGGGATATGCTAAACATGATGCCTTTACAAGACATTCCTTTAATTTATCCACTGCCTCAGACTGCTCTTTTTTCCATTTCCAGGGTGTATTCAGTTTAAGCAGTTTAGTCAATGGTTGAGTGATTTCAGCATAATTTTCAATGAACTTTCTGTTATAGCCTGTCATTCCTAATAAACTTTTTACCCCTTTCACATTTTTAGGGTCTTTTAGTTTTTGTATGGCCTCTATTTTCTTCTTTTGTGGGTTCAATCCATGTTCAGTCACTTCATGGCCTAGGAAATTCACCTTTTTCTTGCACCATTGTGCTTTTTGTAAAGATACTTTGGCGCCTGTTTTCTGCAATTGGCCCAAAACATGTCTTATTTCATCAAAATGCCTTTTCAAGTTTTCATTTTTTATCAGTACATCATCCACATAAACTATGGTTCCTCTTTCCGCTGCATCAGGCATGGCCTTTCTCGAAAATATGCCAAATTCACTCCCACTATTGACATACCCGAATGGAGTTCTAACCCAGGTGTATTGAGTCTTATCAAATGTAAAGGAAAATAAATTCTGTATCTCCTCTGGCAATGGCACACACCAATATCCAGAGGTGAGATCTAATGTGGTAAACACTTTTGAACCATGTACCTGAGCTAGGACTTGATCAATGAATGACAGTGGCCATCTGGACACTGACACTCTTTTATTTAACTCCCTCAAATCTGCACACAGTCGTCATTGACCATTTGGCATTAACAAAATAGGTGTGTTGGATGTGCTATGGATGGGCCTGATGATTCCCGGCGACTCCAAATTTTTAATAATCTCTGCCAATGATTCTAAACATGCCAGCGGTAGTCTATACTGGCATACAAATATTGGGCTCTGTTACACCCTTCCGGTAGCGCGGCCACATGTAAATCGGTTAGCCCGCAATCATAAGCATCTTTTGCAAATACATCTTTAAACTCCATAAATATCTTCCTCAGTTCATTTCTATCCTCCTCATTATCACATGCATCCGCTGATAAAATATGCGCCTCTACCATTTTGGAAAATTCTGGAAAATTTTCTGGTAGGGGAATCTCGCCGCTTTCCTCTAACTGTGTGGCTGTGCCTCTTTGTAAAGCTGCCACTTTTAAATGTTTTGTCATATCAGCTTCCATTTCAATGGGCTGATTTTCCATTTCATTTTCACTTAAGTTAAATGTTAAACAATTCTCTTGATGACAGCACACTGTCTCACTTGAACCATAAGGGTACACAGAATGAATTTTAAATATTCCTTTGGGCTGAGAGTCCAGGTATTCTGGCAACTCACCCTTGGCATCTACATACTTTTCAGGAATATTTCCAATCACCATGTTATTTAGATCTGCAGTATAATATGATTTTTGTATGGCCATTCCTAATGGGGAGTTTTCCACTAAATGAATATCTTGACAACCTTTATTATTCACCATCATTTTTACAGACCCTTCACCCACATCTACCAATGGAATGTACTCATACTCCAGGCCTTGCTGTTTTATGGATTCATTCAGACACACAAATGCATCAGAATCTTTCTGCTGTCCATTTTTGCATTTCAGTGTTATTGCAAACTGCTTTGTTAATGCAGGGATAATAGTATCTTTCCTCATTTGTAATTCAATTGCATAAGGGACCAGCTGTGCTCAATAATAAGCCCTTCGTTTGTCTTCAAATTCAGGTGCCGGCCCACCTATGCGTGACCATATCTTTTGATTAAGGAAATCTAACACCATACACATTCTGTGCATGATGTCATTGCCCATGTAAAAGTCATTTTGGGTTCCACTCACTATCCAAACATTATGGTAAATTGTTTTTTGTCCAATGCTAATTTTCAGCATGCATCTACCTGCAATTCGGTTTTCAAAGTCTGGACCGTCCAAACCAGAGACATACTGGTTTTTAATCCTAAATTTCAGGATCTGCTCTCTTTCCATTATTTTTTGCAACAATTTCTCATTAATGAAGCTCCTTTCCTGTTCTAGAGCTAAAGTGGCTTTTATTGTTTTAGAATAGTCATTTATCCCAACATGAACCCATGGTTGTTCATCTTCCATGTGTATTTCAACAAGAGTGGTAACGTGTTTTTTTGAACCTGCTCTAGGAGTAGTATTCTGTTTGCATGTCTTCTCTTTTAAATAAAAATGTAATGTGTGCTCATCTATGGCAGTCTGCCATTTTATCCTTGGGTCCAAGTATATTTGTACAGGTAATTTTTCATTGTCATTCTGCATTTTGTCTTGACACATTAATATAACAGTGACACTAGGTATGCAACTATTCTGGAGATATACCTCCGCTGCATCATTTGTTTTGGCAACAGTGTGACATTCATTTATGTTGCTGTTTTGTGATTTTAGTTTCTTAGGTCTAAGTGGTTTTTTGGTCAAGGACCACAGCACTCCATTCACCCCATCTATGAGAGGAGACAATCTTTTCAGTCAATCTGTCCCCATCAGAAATGGAATTTCACAAATAGATGTGATCAATACCTCTTGTTTCATTCTGTGCTTTCCTATTTTTATGTCAACCTGAGTTACACCTATGATGGGCATCTCCTCCCCGTTAAAGTTATGCACTGGACCTTGATTTTCCTTCACTGTGATCTGATTCTGTTGGGATCTCCCTCCATTGATACTCTTTACCAATTCTTTAGACATGATTGTGGCCTGTGCGCCAGTGTCAATCATTGCAAATGTTTGGCATTTTTCTTCTACAGTGATGGGAGCATATCTGTCTTCAACTTCCTCTAACACACATAAGAAATGTGAATTATTACTGATTTCAGGGCTCACCGTTCTAAGGCCTTTTTCACTTTTGGCAAAGCACATTGGTAAATGGAAAGACATTTTTCCCTCCTTTTTGCCCATTTCTGTGCGAGAGATTTTATTTATTTCTCCATGTTCAGGGTTTTTTTGGAGTGTGGCCACTGTTCGCCCATCCATCCAGGTATCATCAGGGACCACATTACAACTCTCCAACTGAACATGTGTAACAACATCATTTAGCAATTTGTCATTGTCTAATTCTGTGCATTTGTAATCATTTAGTGTGGTATCAGCCCGTTTAACCTCTTCAAAAATATGTGACTCAAAGAATTCTTCAGGTGATTGACATGTGCCCTCCTTTTGAGTATTTCTTTTTATTGCCTGTGTTTGGTTATTGTTCTGATTGCCCAGGGAAGGAGATATAGCATCGCTACTTACTCCCTGTTCACTGGTATTCCCCATGCATGAGTCATTTTTCTTGTCTCTTTGTTCTTTCGGATTTTCTGGTTTTCCTATTTCATTTGTACAAATCTCCAATGTTTGATTTAACTCCAGGTTAAACCGTATCTCTGTTTTAGAAGTATTTGCACTTTCTGTTACATGTTCATTTACTGGTACTTTCACTTTTAAATAATTAGGCATTTCAGAGTCATTATGCAAAATTATATCAGAGCAATCTGTCTTTTTGGCACTGCATGTATCATAAGTACTTAGTCACTTTTCAGAAGCCCCCCGGTCATTGCTATGGCCATCTGCCCCCTCCTTTGATGACTGTTTTCGTGCTGTACAGAGCTTCCTATTTGCTCAGCTAACATTTTCACTTGGGTCTCGAGACACTGGCATCTTTCCATCTCTCTAGAATCTTCTCTCTGTTGCGTAGATCGATATTGGTTGTTTTCTCCCTGATTGGATCTATTCTGATACCTCTCAGGAGAATGATTTCTATTGGGATGGTTCCTGAACTCTTGATTCATTTGCGGAGGGGAGCGGGGTGCTCCCATCCTTTGGTTGTAGTCCCCTGGTGCAGAATCATTGTACTGACGTGAAGTGTAGTTCATATTCTGTCTCATGTCCTGTCTCTCATGTGATGGGTACTGGCACCTATGTTGATTCCCATTATCAGCAAATCAATCCACATATCGGGGTCTATCCTGGTTACCATATATCATGGTATTGGGATC
The DNA here is from genome assembly GCF_040938575.1 of Ambystoma mexicanum. Taxonomy (NCBI): domain Eukaryota; kingdom Metazoa; phylum Chordata; class Amphibia; order Caudata; family Ambystomatidae; genus Ambystoma; species Ambystoma mexicanum. The sequence goes on from NC_090922.1 coordinate 1,136,073,223, forward strand.
AAATCTGCTCTGTGTCCCCAATGTCTGATAGGGACCATCATTTCTTTGATCCTGATTTTGTCTCTGGTTATTGTTCATACCTGACATATCAGGCCGATAGCCTGCTCGGGGCCTATCTCCTAAGTACCTAGGGCTGATGTAGCTCTCTCTATTACAAGGATCGTGTGATTGAAACATTGGTACAGCAAATTATGATCTTTGTTGATTACCCCTTTGTTCAGGTGTCAAATTATTTTTACCTTGACTTTGAGCAGACTCAAGGGACATTTTGGCTGACCTGATTTCCATCACTGTTCCTGAGGGTTCTTTAGATTTAGGTCTAGTATCTTTCATTTTGTCACTTACTCTACCCTGACAATAGAGTACCTCATATAGTTTTGTGCTTTGGTGTACTATCCATTCCAGGGACTTGTCATGGTCAAATTCACACACCAATTGGGATATGATGTCTTTCTGTAGCCCATAGAAGTAGGCAGTTTTAAACTCATTGGAATTGGGGTCAAAAGATACATCAAAGCGAGAAAATGCTCTTTTTAAGTCTTGTAAAAACTGGCGAGGGGATGTATTAGGCCCAGCAGTGATTGTGTAAGCAACTTTCTTTGCCTCCTGCAATGACTGGAAAGGAGAAAAATGATGCCTAATCTCTTTTTCGAACTCCGCCCATGTCATTTTCTGCTGTTCATTCAATCCTCTTATAATACTGGCCGTCGGGGCATCTAAAGTTAAATGAAAATACTGCCTGTACTGTTCCTTAGGTATCTGGAGGGCTTTAAAAATGTCACGAACTGCTTCTAAGTGATCCTCTATGCAGCATTCACCTCCTTTTTTAAATGGTTTGATCAGGGCTTTAATAGACTTCATTATCTTTATGGGGCTACTTGTTGCAATACATGGAATTGCGCTACTTGGTGACTCAACCCTGGTTCCAGGTGTATGGGATTGGTGGCGGCCCCCAATGGGAGTATCAAATACCCCAAGGGTGCTGCAGCCAAGTTCAGTCACCGGCCCAGTCACTGGGGCACTAGCCCTTTAGGTAGAAATAGAATTCACCTCAATGCCATTGAATGTGGTACCTTGCCGCCTCTCCTGGGACCTCGGTATGCACAATTGCTGTTCAGTCCTTACACGTTTTAAGAAGCCTGTCTGCTTCGTTTTGCAAATAGTTGTTTTCATCACTCATTTTATTAATTACCTCCTGCATGTCACACATTTGCATTTGGCATTCATTAGATTCTTTATTTCTCTTGTCCCTTTCTTGAAGCATTTTAACCAATTCTTGTTCTGCATTTTGGAGGTCACTTTCTTTTTCAAAATGTTCTTTTTGTAAAACTTGCATGTCTGAAATCATCTCATCTTTATCTTGTCTAATGTGGTCCACCAATGCTTTTAAGTGTACCAATTCTTGCTCACTGTCTTCAAACTGTTTCTTGCTTTTGGACAATTGAATATCAAAATCTCTGCATTTTAACTGCATATCTTTTTGACATACATCCAATCCCGTTCTTAACATTTCCTCTTTCTTGCTTGCCGCATCTAAGTCAATCTTTAACCGGTTAATTAGCTGGGTAGCATTTTCTTGCATTCGCAGGGACCTAGACAAAATAAACCAGATTTTGGCGCATAGCCGTATCAAACAGTCTTTCTCTGCATTTTTATCGGCTGCATTTAATAACCTTAGAAGGCAGACCTGAATTATGCTGCCTTCTGCAAAAATATTGTCTAGTTTTTCTTTCTGCACCTCACCCTGGATGCGGTTATGCCATTCTGAGGTACTATTCGATGACCACGTACCATGTGCAAATAACTTTGCCTCTAAATATTGCACTAGGTCTGAGGATGTGGTTTCCCTTTGAGACATTCTGAAATTCGTTTTTAGTGACACACTGCTATTATGAAATGGGTTCCCTTTAATGTACTGATTGCAGTGTGAGACACACTTGCCACGCCCAGTAGGTGCTCTATGATCACTTTCCTTGCAACGCACCATAAATATGTAGGGTATCTTGTGTAGATTTGAGACCTAGCAGTATTTTCTTACCGCCAAAAACAAAATTGTTTAGTAATAACCACTCCTTGTATTTAGATTGGGTTTGGTATTATAGTGGTATAGTGGCTATGCATTATTTCAGTACACAGATACATTTGGTTGGTATACATTTCGTTGTAGTATAGTGATGAGCATAATTTCTTTGTTTTATTTGTGGCCCCAACATACACAACCCCTTTCTTTTTTTAGACTGTTCTTGTGATCCCTAGAGGCCTCAGGCTTCTACATTATTCAATAACACCACAAGTTCATATGGAGTGCCACTTATGGCTGTTATCACTGATTTATCTACACCAGTGAGCTATGCTTCCATAAAGTACTCACAATAACATGTGGTATTATCACTAATGTATTTACACCAGTGAGATTATATTTCCAGAGGCCTCTCTCTCTGCTGACTCATGTACGTCCAGCAGACTATTGTGTCATGTTCCACTCAGGAGCCACACACACACATATACACTGAGTGGAACCACACACACCGCTATTTATAATTACTCATAACATAACTTTTTCCACATAGGATGCTTGGCATATATTACCTAATAACCTCCCCTTTTAGCATGCGATATGGGCTAACTGCACCAGAGAAAAACAGAAGCAAAAAGAGACCTTTGCACAGGTTGTGATTTATATCAGTTTCATTTAAAAAATAATACATTACCAGCTTTGCGAGGCAGTCTTTTCTAGAATAAAGATAAGAGAAACAATTGCAAAATACATGGCATTTCATTAGATTCTTTGCAACAATAAAAACAACAGTGCATCAGTGGACTTGCATTTAGATGGCAACATTAGAATGTAGCATTTAAATACAGTGATTCTTCAATAGAAGCTATTGCTACGCTGCCTGCCTGAAATAGATTTCATTCACACACCGCACCCTCACTTTGTATAAGATAATTACCAGCGATTTGTAGCTGTTCAGCATGCAAAATCTCTGGGCTGGTCTCCTTCTTTAAATGGCTCAGGGCTTTCTTTTAGAGCACCCCAGCGAGAAAATGCAGTTCCAATCTGCAATCTTCTATTCTCAAGCCGGTGCTAATCGACTGGAATCCCCAGCCTGTGAAGGTCAGCGGTGCACTGGAACAACGCCTCTCAGCCAGGCAACCCCACAGCCATTCCAGCCAAGTCCTCACCGAAGCTGTGCAAAGTTTCCACTGCCTTTCTCCCTCCTCGAGGTGCACCAAGAAACCTCTGTTACAGCCCCTAACGTGACGCCTGCCCAATCAAAGTCCACTATGTCATACTCTCCTTCTTCAAGCAATAGCTCACTTTCCAGTAAGAAACTGTATCCACTAATTTACTGCTATTCGAATCTTTGCTTCCTGCAAAGACCGTGGACATAGCAAAGAGAGAAGCAAGAAAAAAAAATGCACACCCGTTCAAAATGAGTTTCAACCTGCCTCATTTTGCACATGGAGAACACATGACAATATTAAGAAGTTAAAATCGTGTTAGTACTTGTTAATTATATTAGTTCATTAATCCTCTAATGTGTCTCCTGCAACAGAGGCATTTCAGGTGAGAATAAAAATGGTGTGCTTTTAAATGTGAAAAATGGTTTGTTTTTGACCTGTGTAGCCTGTCTTCATTTACATGTCCATATGTTACACTGGCAACGCATGGCTTGCTGTGTCACATTATAGTAATACATTGATCCCATTCAATGGTGCTGTGCTCCCAAAACACGCTAAATAATCCTACAATGCATATCTAAAACATATTGACTATACACAAAGTAACACTATTAGTAACAAGTGTCCCATTCTCATTAACTACACTAGACACATGCTAAATCACAAGATTGTCTCAATATCACCGTCATATCATTCACCAATATGGTGCCCGTAACGCAAACCCTTCATTCCCATTGAGACCTTTTGTCAGGAATAAGGGCTGGTGCCGCCGGGGAGTAACTAAGTTTGCTTATTAAAGTATTGTTAAAGAGATCTACATTTCCCAGCATTCCGGGGAGGACCAGTAGTCCAGTGCAAGTTGCCGCACGTTGCCAGCTGCAAGTAATGAAGGGCAGCATAAAGCCAACACGCTCGCACCCGCAGGTGTGGCTTATTTTGTGTTCCTGGATGGGTGCGGTCGGAGCGAGACGTGAGCGAAGCTTTCCTTACAGCCCGTAAGACTTTGGAGCAAGACAAAGCTGGCGAACTGGTTGGCAGTTGTTACAGCGTTTTCTTCAGACTCTGAGTGGTCCCGTGGGGCCGCTCGGAGCTCATTTAAGTAATGGGCACATTACGCTGGTAAATACTGGGAGCAGGATGAATGCGAGCGGGCTAGCTGACAGTGGTTACGGCATTTTCTGCAGACTCCGAGTGGTCCCGTGGAGCCGCTCGTAGCTCAGATAAGTACTGGGCACATTACGAGTTTACAGCAAAGTGTGTGTTTTCAGGGAATACTTGTTAAGGACTTCGATGCTTAATACTCGTGTGTTTAAAGGCACACGGCAGAGTGCAGACTATGATTAGGGGTGCTAAATCAGCAACATACAGTACAGGACATTCAGGGTTAGGGGCTGTTTGGGCACAACAGTGATCTGTGTCCCTGTCTGGGCATGTACATTATGGCTATATGTGATCAGTGTTGCTTCAGCTTGCCCAACGGGCCATGTGTCATGTATGTACAATTCCATTGTTGGTGTTCATCTATGCTTGCTATATGTTTATCTTGTTACATGTTCACACGTATTAAGGTTTGTTTATATGATTTTAGAGGTAGGCTGGAGGCAAGATTAATAGCGCATACCCTATGTGTTTGGTTTAGTAAAAGAACTAGATAAGGAGGTTTTTTCCCTGTGCTTCCCCTTTCCTATCCACCTTAGGAGTTCCCTAACCCTCTATCCGGTGTTCCTACATCCCTACCCTATCCACAACCTCTTCCTAACTCCTCTTCCCCCCATTGGCTGCCACGTGGTGTCCTGTGTCTATAATCAGGCGCCTGTGCCAACCACGGGTGGAGGGTCAAATTCATTCCGCTTCTGTGGTTCGGGGGGGAGTGTCGATTCCTCTCCTCCATTATTGTGTGCATACTGACATAATAAGCCACCCCCATATTGGGATACTAAGCCAAATGGATACGACTCCTCCGCCTTTAGCCGATGTGCTAAAGGCTCTTCAAGATATTCAGTTAGAATTAGCACAGGCACGCCAAGAGTCAGACAACTTAAAAGTACAAGTACAAGGTTTGATGGCTCAGCGAACTCCCTTGGAGGGGGCTAGTGGGTCTAATGTTAGAGAACCATCTACTAGTCAAAATGCTACCCTTATTGTTCAATCTCCTAGTAATGTACCGTTAGCAGCACCTGAACGGTTTTCTGGTGATCCTCGGAAGTATATGATGTTTCTTACACAATGTAGATTGCATTTTCTGTGTAAACCCAGTCGTTTGAGACTATTCAGGCCAGAAAAGCATTTGTAATATCATACTTGACAGGGGATGCGGCGGCCTGGGCAATGCCCTTGGTTCAAAAGGATGATCCTTTGCTGTATAGTTGGGATGGGTTTTTGGCAGAATTTGGAAGGTTGTTTGATCAGCGGGAAGTGTCTTTGGCCCAAGATAAAGAATTATTAGGGTTGAAGCAGGGTGCTAAAGATTTGGTAACGTATGTGACCCAATTTAATAGATTGGTGATTGAAACAGAATGGCCAGAGGCTAAACAAACAGTGTTATTCTATCAAGGATTGAAGGATGAACTAAAGGATGCCATTGCTTAAGTGGAGCCACAACCTAGAACATGTACAGCTATGATAGATTTGGCATTGAGACTAGATCACAGATTGAACAAGAGAAGAGGTGAAAGAAAAAGACCGGAGGCCGTCTCATTTGCGAGACTAGATAGAAGTAGAGGAGGAAGGTTGAGTGAGGTGGAACCCATGCAGATTGGTAGTATCAGAGGACCTTTATCAACAGCGGAAAAAGAGCAGCGTAAAAGTAACAATCTATGTCTCTATTGTGGACAAGCAGGGCATTTTATCCGCAATTGCCCTAATACTCCTCAGAAAGGGGGTGGGGGAGACAAGAGCAAGAAGGAAACGGTAAAAGAGATGGGCCGGCCTTAGGGGGAACACAGGTGTCTGGCCCGAGTGAAGGAAGGTTCCACAGATGGGTAGCAAACACGGTTGGAAGCAAAACCTCTCATTTTTATATCTTGGTGACATTATGTTTTGCGTTATCCAAAAAAGAGGTATGGGCAATGGTGGATTCGGGGGCTACGGGAAATTTTGTAGACATTACTTTGGCTGAACATTTAGGATTACCTGTACAAGACAAGGAGAGGGTGGAAGGTGTGCAGTCAGTGGATGGATCCCCGTTGATATCCGGACCAATTCGGAAGCAGACTGAGAAATTGGAGATGATATGTGCAGCAGGTCATAGAGAGGAAATCACATTTGATTTGATAGCAGCACCTCAGTTTGGTGTGATCGTGGGAATGCCTTGGTTGAAAGAATATAATCCAAGAATTGACTGGGTAAAGCAGAGGTTGCGGTCCGAGGAACAGGAGTTTAAGGAAGATATGTTATCAGAATTGGGACCGGCAGCATTGTTGGTGGAAAAGGAAACTGGTTATGCCAGTAGTAGGAGCGGTGGAAACAGAGATCCCTGCCCAGTATATGGAATTTGCTAAAGTTTTTGACAAAAGAGGAGCGGAACATCTACCACCGCATCAACCATATGATTGTGTTATCGAATTAGAGGAGGGGGCCAAGTTGCCTTGTAGTCGGATATATGCTCTCACTGAAACTGAAAACAAACATCTCAGAGAATATCTTGATGAGATGTTGGCTAAAGGGTTTATCCGACATTCAACTTCCCCTGTTTCTTCCCCCCTATTTTTTGTTCCCAAAAAGGCAGGCACGTTCCGAACATGCATTGATTATCGTGCACTAAATAAGGTTACAATTAAGAATAGGTTTCCTTTACCTTTGATTTCTGTCTTGTTGGATCAAGTACGGTCCGCAAAGATTTATACTAAGTTTGATTTGAGAGGTGCCTATCACTTGATAAGAGTTAAGGAGGGTGATGAGTGGAAGACGGCCTTCAGAAATAAGTTTGGGTTGTTTGAGTACCTTGTAATGCCATTTGGCTTATGTAACGCTCCGGCGGACTTTCAGTTTTTTATGCAAGAAGTATTGCGAGATTTCATAGACATTTTTGTTATTGTTTACATTGACGACATTTTGATATACTCAGATTCCCCAGAACATCATGTTGGACATGTACAGGCCGTGTTGAAGCGTCTGCAGGAATACCAACTGAGTGTAAAATTGGAGAAATGTGTATTCCATGTAAAACAGGTTGAATTTTTAGGATTTATTCTGACTCCCGCAGGAGTGGTTATGGATCCCAAGAAAGTGCAGCCAGTAACTGAGTGGCCTTCCCCGCAGTGCATTAAAGATATCCAATCATTCTTAGGGTTTGCCAACTTTTATCGGCGTTTCATTAGTAATTTTTCCAAGATAGTTTCTCCTATCACACAATTACTTCGGAAGGCAGTAAGATTTGTTTGGAATTCTGAGGCAGAAAACGCTTTTAAAGTATTAAAGAAAGCCTTTACTACAGCACCCGTGTTAAGACATCCAAACATTGAGAAAGTTTTTCAGGTGGAAACAGATGCTAGCAATGTGGCCATAGGAGCTATACTGTCACAGAAAGAGGAGGATGTAATATGGCATCCAGTGGCATTTTTCTCTAGAAAATTGACCGGTTGTGAGCAGAACTACTCCATTACTGATAAGGAATTGTTGGCCATTCGGGCAGCCTTTCTAGAATGGAGACATTATTTACTAGGGGCACGGCATCAGGTGGTGATGGTAACAGATCACAAGAACTTGCAATATTTTAAAACTGCACAAACCCTGAGCCAGAGACAACTGATATGGTCCCAGTATTTTAATGAGTTTGATTTTGTGGTAACATTCAGACCAGGCAGTAAAAATGGGAAGGCGGATGCCTTATCCCGACAACAAAATACAGACAATCTAGTAGAGGAAGTCAAAACAATTATTGCTCCAGAAAAAGTTATTGGAGCAGTAACTTATCACATAACTGACCAAATAAAGAAGGTGTTGTCACCAAGTCAAATGCAGAAGTGGAAAAATATGGATGCAACACGAATGGTGCGGGAGGGATTGCCTTACCATAATGGGCATTTATACTTACCCACCAATGAATTACAAGAAAAGGCGTTGTATTGGTGCCATAATTCTCCTTTAGCAGGACATGCTGGGCAAAGGAAAATGCAAATCATGTTAGAGAAGTACTTTTGGTGGCCTACATTAAGAAATGATGTCGAGAAATATTTATTACATTGTGAAAATTGTGCGCTTAATAAGTCTGAGCATGTAAAAAAGAGAGGGCTTTTACAACCATTGGCCACTCCTGAAAGAGCATGGACTCACCTGTCAATGGATTTCATTACTGACCTACCACCCGATAATCTGTTCAATACCATTTGGGTGGTGGTAGATTTTCTGTCCAAACAAGCCCATTTTGTTCCATGTGTGGGAATTCCGTGAGCAGGCAAGTTGGCAGAGTTGTTTTTGCAACATGTAGTCAGATTGCATGGTCTGCCAAAGAGCATTATGTTGGATAGGGGCTTGCAGTTTAAATCCAGGTTTTGGTGTGCTTTCTGTCAGATGTTGGGAATCAATTGTGCTCTGTCCACTAGCTATCATCCCCAAACCGATGGGCAGACCGAAAGAGTGAACCAGACATTGGAGCAATACCTGAGAGGTTACCTGGGGGATGGCAGAGAATCGTGGGTGCAGGCACTGTGGTTGGTGGAGTTTACATATAATAACACTTTTCACAGTTCTTTGGGAATGGCACCTAAGGAATGTTTGTATGTGCATGAACAAAACATGATACCAGAACAACTACCAAACATGGAAAATATGCCAGTGTTGCAAGAGCGAAAACAGTTGCTTCTTCAAGTCAGACAGAGGGCACACACACATTTGGAGAGAGCCAAAGAAGCATATAAAAGACAGGCGGATAAACATCGACAAAAGAGTCCGCACTATCAAGTGGGGGATCGAGTTTGGTTATCAACACGCAATCTTTCATTTGTAGGATCATGTAAATGTATGCCTCGGTTTATTGGTCCTTATGAAATATGTAAGTGTGTATCAAATACTGCTATGAAATTGTGTTTGCCAAAGACTGTGCCGGTACATCCGGTATTTCATGTATCTTTACTTAAACCTGCAGCTCCCGGAATGAAGACCTAACGGCCTCCACCCGTTATACAAGATGGACAAGAGGAATACGAGGTTAAAAGGATTTTGGACGTGAAAAGGAAGAAGAAGCATCTATGGTACCTCATTCAATGGGTAGGTTACGGACCAGAAGACTGTTCATGGGAACCAGCAGAGGCCGTACATGCCCCCATATTGGTGAAATTATTTCATTTGAGACATCCGGAAAAACCCAGTCCTGGAAAGAGGCCTGGGAGAGGAGGTAATGTCAGGAATAAGGGCTGGTGCCGCCGGGGAGTAACTAAGTTTGCTTATTAAAGCATTGGTAAAGAGAACTACATTTCTCAGCATTCCGGGGAGGACCTGTAGTTCAGCGCAAGTTGCCGCGCGTTGCCAGCTGCAAGTAATGAAGGGCAGCATAAAGCCAACACGCTCGCACCGCAGGTGTGGCTTATTTTGTGTTCCTGGATGGGTGCGGTCGGAGCGAGACGTGAGCGAAGCTTTCCTTACAGCCCGTAAGACTTTGGAGCAAGACGAAGCTGGCGGACTGGCTGGCAGTTGTTACAGCGTTTTCTTCAGACTCCGAGTGGTCCCGTGGGGCCGCTCGGAGCCCAGATAAGTAATGGGCACATTACGCTGGTAAATACTGGGAGCAGGAACACTTGTGTATAGGAGCGTTACAAATGCCTTATCATATCATATCATATCATGAATGCGGGTGGGCTGGCTGACAGTGGTTATGGCATTTTCTTCAGGCTCTGAGTGGTCCCGTGGGGCCGCTCGGAGCTCAGATAAGTACTGGGTACATTACGAGTTTACAGCAAAGTGTGTGTTTTCAGGGAATACTTGTTAAGGACTTCAATGCTTAATACTCGTGTGTTTAAAGGCACACGGCAGAGTGCGGACCATGTTTAGGGTTGCTAAATCAGCAACATACAGTACAGGACATTCAGGGTTAGGGGCTGTTTGGGCACAACAGTGATCTGTGTCCCTGTCTGGGCATGTACATTATGGCTATATGTGTTCAGTGTTGCTTCAGCTTTCCCAACGGGCCATGTGTCATGTATTTCATGTATGCAATCTAATTCCATTGTTGGTGTTCATCTATGCTTGCTATATGTTTATCTTGTTACATGTTCACACGTATTAAAGTGTGTTTATACGATTTTAGAGGTAGGCTGGAGGCAAGATTAATAGCGCATACCCTATGTGTTTGGTTTAGTAAAAGAACTAGATAAGGAGGTTTTTTCCCTGTGCTTCCCCTTTCCTATCCACCTTAGGAGTTCCCTAACCCTCTATCTGGTGTTCCTACATCCCTACCCTATCCACAGCCTCTTCCTAACTCCTCTTCCCCCCATTGGCTGCCACGTGGTGTCCTGTGTCTATAATCAGGCGCCTGTGCCAACCACGGGTGGAGGGTCGAATTCATTCGGCTTCTGTGGTTCGGGGGAGAGTGTTGATTCCTCTCCTCCATTATTGTGTGCATACTGACACCTTTATCAACCACCTTAACATTCCCCCCTTTGGTTAATACATTAACTAATAAGCCAATTCCTTGTTCTTTTAAACCATCTAATTGGGATAACAATGCCCTACAAACATCTCTCTTGCTAGCCCCTCAATGGGCATACTCCTCCACTCAATAAACCCAACTCATCCCCCTACATTTCCGCAACCTACCCACTGTTCCACACAATAACCCCAATTTGGTGGTGGAAATGAGATAGCATCTATCTGGAATCCCAACCGACCCTGGATCCATTCTAACTCAATCGGAGGACCCATGTGATTTGAATTGGAAGTGGTCCTAGTCTTTAAAAGGGTCACAGTTATCATTGCAGCTGTTTTAGGTAGTGGGCAGAAGAGCATCATAAGAGCATCTGACAGGTACAAAAGAAAATGAGCAAAAAGATACAAATTGGCATGAAGATCTTCACAGATATGCACATCCAGGAGGGCACAGAAGAGAAAAGAGAGTCCAACCAAGGGTCACTTGTAATTCCTGTTTCCTTTTCCATGACCCCCTTAGATTACTTTATGCAGCAATTGCCTGTGCCAGAGTCCCATTTTCGGAATCACTAGGAGGCACGAATGTACAGCACATACCCCGAATTTCTTGACACACACACCCTTCTATGATGGTTAAGAGGTTGAGGATGTACTTGTTTTTCAGGACTATGATCCCTCAAGGCCCACAATTCTTCTTTTATTTCACTGAACGCTGACTCAGAATAATTTACAAACAGTAAGAGTTCATAATGGGTGACAAAAGAGAAGAAAATAACATCTCAGTTTGGCTGAACATACTGCACTGCTCAGGCTTGTTCATCGGAGCCTCAGTAGATGTTTATGTTATATTTAATTGAATCTTTTAGTACATCTCAATGATTCAGCTTCTTCATGTTCAGGCAAAGAGATTGAATTGTGCATGTCTGATGACACAAGGGATGCAACAGGTACAGGGACAAAATGGGCACAAATGTGTCTTCAGGTGTTGGGCTGGCAATTATGAAATGACTCTGAGATCTATAAGAACAGGCACTTGCAGTGTAGGGAGACTACACACACCTCACCAGACCGGTGGTAATTGTCGATTTGAAAACTGTCCATATGACTAAAATAGCATGCAGCTGCAGTTCCCATTTGTGCCATGCTATCATCCTTAGAACACAGAGAACAATGTGTGAGTAACTGGATCTTAACAGGTTTTGCTGGCTCCTGAGCCAAGTCACAATATTTCAGATATGTATTCCAGACATTTTCCCAATTGCGATTTATTTGTGCAAGCCCTTATTCCAAAAAAACCCTCATTCTTCCAGCTTTGCAATTATTCACCACTTGCTCCCATTGATTATTCACAATAATAGACCCTTCCAAGCTCAACTGGACTATTTAGATATAGCAAACAACCTTCTGCTCTTTACGATTTATACTTGAACACTCCTCATCAATAGGTAAGACAGAAGCTGTGACTGACTGCCTTTGAAACTCCCCTCGGACCATGCACAGGGTTAGGCGCACCATGCACTGTGCCTCTGCTAACTTTATCTCATCCGGAATAAACAGTCTAGGGACGCCATGAGCTTGGGGGATAAGAGAGCAAATGTTGCAAGACCATACAGATCTCTCTCTCCCAACTCTCCTCATATCCTTGCACCAGACATATCTGCAGCCAAGCCATGTGCATCCACTATTGGATTTGCCTTTTCTTCATTGGAAGCTCTCATGAGGTTGGAATCACTATTTCTTTGTGTCCTATATAACACTTTACCAAATCCCAAAGTACCAGATCAGTTAAACATTTTCGCATTCATATTGTCTACCACACCTGGACTGAATGACAGAAAAGTGATACAAACATGAAAGCAAACATCCTAGCATTCATTTTACGTCTTCTTTTTATTTACAATAACTCTATTCACTCCCCCTTCTCTACTGGAACAAACTGTGAATCTTTAGTGCATACTTAACTTTGAGCCTGATCTTGCTCCTGTACTTGATCCTATAACAGCGGAGTGGGCTGGTATCCCATTGCATGTCACCATTATGAAACCAGACCATGTAGCCCTCCGCCTTCACAAAAATCACTAGATGCAACCCATGGAAACATCTTTCGATCAAGTGTCGGACAAAGCAACACATATAAACAAGGTACCTAGGGAGCAACTGCAACTGACGTGGTTCAGATTATTTGACATTTTCCCCTGTTGACTGTTGATGAAAGAACACAACCCATGTGCACCTGCTGTGCGTGCAGGAGATAGTTTTGTGTGTAATCTGTGCCCTGTCCCTATTTCATGAGGACTGAGATGGTGCTCCTTCCCTGGCTGATTTCTCCAATAAAACACAGCTCATGGGAAACAGTAGCAATTCATACTCAAATCACTACACATTTTTGCCAAATTCATTGTATTTATTATTTAATTTAATGTGATACAGTTTTTAAAAATAAAAACTTTACACATGTAATTAATCATAATTACATGAAATATTATACCAGCAAATACATACAGTCAATAAATAGACAAAAGAGAAAAGAGGAAAAGAAAAGAAAAGTTAATAACCACATTAATCATATTAGTCACTTCACATCCCAAGTCAGCTATCACCATTACGTTTCATTTCAATTTCCCCCCCAAAAAAAGGAAAGCTATTTGTCACTGTTGTAAGCCTAGCGATTAATCGGCTCTCTCAATTTCTTCCAGGTATGTACACCACATATTAAATACATTATACAGAGAAATTTGAAAACTGGGATTCAAGGTGTTTATACCCTGATGCCAGAATTCCAGATCTTTGATGTAATTCAAATTGTGTACATATTTCCCATAATGTTTTATATATGGTGTTACCATTTTAGGGCATACTGATAATATGTGTCTAGCAGTTTCCAATTCGTTCTGTATTTTACATAATCTACAAATCCGCTGAGAACGAGCTATTTTTGCTCGTCTGCCCAATATTTCTATAACTGGAAGAGTATTAAATCTTAATAATAATAAGAATCTTCTAAACTTTACACAAGGACTAAGAATAAGGTACTTTTGTGCTTTTTTAAAAGTATATAGCATATGAGTTACATGCTTATAACTCTTAAGTTATCTCGAGATGCCTGACATTTTTTTGCCAATCCCACAGCTCAATATAATTATCTAGGTGGACTCAGTTGGTCTCGTAGTTATCACATTTTTTGGAACCCAACCAAGCTCTTCAAAAAGTTGGTCCATATTTTTAATAAGCCCATCAAGTTTACTTGGACCCAACTCTTCCCCTAGTCTAGCCAACAGTTGATTTGATTGGCTAGACTGGGTGGCAGTACTAATGTAGATCTTAATATAGATCTCAGCACTCTTCCTTAATTCCCTGGTCTTTAAAGATATAAGGCCCAACACCAACCTTAGGGTGGCCAAAGGGATGGACTGTGGGAGCCCCAATAGTTTCCTCCAGAATTTACCTTCGAGTACTTCAAGCCACTCAAGATCCATATCCAGCATAGATTCAAGACCATATATGACCATATTGATCATACATTGCACATATGGTTGTCTCACTCCCCAAATCGAGAACCCACTTTGGGTACGTGTAAATTGATGTATCAGAGCATTTAGCTGGGCCGCCTTCACTTTGCGGGCTTGGATGCAATGGGAATGCCCCCTTTTGGAGTCAAAATCTACTCCTAGATACTTATAGGTATCCACATACTGAATTTCATTAAATATAATGTACATACAAGGTCTAGCTATCTTTTTGCTGGAATAGGCCAGAATCTTGGTTTTGTCATGGTTAAGCATCAGGCTATTAGTATCTGCAAATTGCCATAGACATTCTGCAGATCTCTTAACACCACTAACAGCGTGGTCAAAGATAACAAGGTCATCGGCGCATGCCATGATAACGCAGTGATTTGTTCCTATTTTAGGAGGAGTATTTAAGGCATTCAGTATAAACTGAGGCGCATCAGAAACATAGAGGTTGTAAAGCAGCGGTGCGGTAACGCAACCCTGCTTTACACCCCTATTCAGAACCACCATCTTAGTCATGGTGCCTCCACTATCTAATTTCTATCTTACTATGGTGTTTTTGTGTAATAATTTAAGATAGTAGAGCAATCCCTCTGGACAACCCAAATTATACAACTTTAGCCAGAGTCTATCTCTGTCAACCATATCGAAAGCCGCCTTAAAATCAATATACATTGCATATAGAGGTGGATTGTTTGACTGCATTGCCCGGCTTCTCAATAGGTTCATGACTAATAGGTTGTGTGATGTAGAGTAGCCTGTCCGGAAACCACATTGAAGGCTATCTAATACTCCAGCCCTGTCTGTCCAAGATTGTAACTCACCTAGCAAAAGAGAAGCGAATAGTTTACCAGATACATCGAGCATAGAAAGAAAACAGTAATTTCCTGGTATAGTCCTCTCCCCTTTTTAGAATACAGGGACTAATATGGAAGTTTTCCAACTATTAGGAATTTTCCCATCTCTTAGTACCTTTTCAAATAATATTTTAAGCTACCTGGCCCAAAATCCTGGGTTGTTGTTCAGGACTGCATTAGATAACCCTTGGGGCCCTGGAGCCCTAGAGGATTTTAAATTGTTGATCTTATTTTCCAAGTCAATCTCTACCACCTCAATCGGTCCATTAAATGGTCTCTCAGGTACAAACCTATCACTTACTGCAGTTCGCGTCTGATTACGTTGTTCTAGATAATCCTCCCGTTCCTGTCCACTAATCGGATTGACGCTCTGTTGTCTGGTATTGCCCCTTGCCATACCTAAGAGTGCCCAAATCGGACGAGAATTTCGGGAGCACATAACCTTTACCGTATGCTGCCATGTGGACCTGCGTTTGGAACTTTTCTTTCTTTTGAGCCATGTCCAAAATGTATTTTTCAGTATTCCAACACTTTTACCTATAATTATCTGGGCATGGTTTGATTTTTAGACTCTACGGATATTCTTTCGTAATAGTCTTTTCGCATCTCTAATTTCTCTATCAAATGGCTTCTCAGGTATATCTCCTTTAAGGGCAATATGGGACTTTAGTGTGGCATGGTCACCTGAGAACACACTGATCCAACTCTCAATTCCTTCTATTGTCATAGTCTTACATTTGGTCAGAAAATCTGGGTTGCCAATTAATATTTTTTTTCGTGCATTTGCGATATTAATATTGGACCATACTATCGTAGTAGCTGCTTGATTGGTTGATATATTGCCTAATAAATTTACATGAGGTTAACATTTTATTATGCTTAAGATGCATACGTAACATTGCGTGGTCACTCCAATCATTGTCGATTATAGACAGGTCTTCAACCAATACTGCCACACCTACACTAACAAATATATAATCTAGAGTATTCTTGGTGTAGCCTGTAGTACATGTGGTTTTCCCTGGGTAATCACTCCGAGAGCGTCCGTTAATAATTTCAAGTTCCCAGTCATAGAAAAAAATCAGCCAGCAATCTCCCTCGTTTTCAGATCTAGTATGAGTCATCAGGCTGGATTGCTGCAACTCAGTATTAGTAGCACAGCCCTTCCCTCCAGCTATATGGCAATTAAAGTTCCCAGCCACGATAATGTAATTACTACTGGATGCATAACTCCAACCACTCAGCAGTTCATGTAGCGCATCCTGAATTTTTTTTTCTGAGGTAGTCTCCTGGAGGATCATAGATGTTAACCAGTAAGAGCTTAACCACCTAACCCCTACTCTTAATATCAACCTCAACTGCACAGATTTTATCATTATATATAATTGGAAGAGCTTTTGATGGGAATACTGTAGAGACCCCAATGATAAGGCCACCAAAGGGCCACCCTCTCGGCCCTTTCTTAGCCACTGTGTGATACAGGAAATATCCATTAATTACCAAAGTGGTAAGAAACCATGTTTCTTGGAGAAAAAAACACGAAGAAACAGTTATTTCAGATGAGGACCCAGATTGTGCTAAAAGGTGGGAGAACCCCCAGGTATTCCATGAAACAAGGGAGAAGGGTAGTAACCCGATTCAGCAGTTCTGAATTGCCATAGGTAAGGATTCCGCTAACCATTTTAACATAGTGTGAATGTCACTCATCTCTACATTTTTGCCATGAGGTAAATTGACATTTGATAGTTTATTTTGAGGTAGACTTTTATTTTTAGCACTCAAAATAGGGTCAATTTCTTCAGGGTTAGTATCGATTTCAATGTCAATTTGTGCAAGGCTTCTCTTATGTTTCCGCATCAGATCTCCTGTAGCAAGGACTTTACAATGCAGGGCTGTAACATTTGGATTAATACAACAAAGTGGTTCCACAAAGTCAAAGTCCTCAGATATATCACACGTAACTGTAGGATGAGATGAAGTTTAGTTAACAATGCCGTCCTAGATAACTAACTGTTCTTTGTCTTCTGGTTCAGATTTTTGATGAGACATTTCTTATCTTCAATGGGACTGATATTATTTCTGCTTTCCCAATCCTCTTCTATTGATTGCATACTATTATCCTCTCTAATCACAACCCTCCGATGTGGAGTTGATGCTTGACCTCCATTTGAGCCCAATGGTTGTGATAGTTCCAAATCTGGTTCTTCACCATTCGTTGTCGTTGCTGTGTCAGATTTCTCTGAGATAATCCAACTTGTGTGAGTGCCCGGGCCTTTACGATTACGCTTTTTGCCCTGTTAGCCTTTTTCCTGGCTCTTCTTGATTTCTTTGCTGGAAATGGGGCTGTAGCAGGTATCGGAGAGGCCTCCACACAAGGAACCAGACGCATGGCAGCTCTCTTAGCCATGCGTCTCAGTTTCCGGGAGTAGAAAGTAGCCAAATTCCCGCTAATTTCCTTTGATCCTTCTGTTTCAAGTTTTTGTTCATCCAATATTCCTTCCCTCGCTGGCAGAATCATTTCAGGATCCTGTGGCAGGATATTACAGGTAGGATTGGGAATACAGGTGGGATTGGGAATATTCAATTGCAGTACTGTATTCACATGTATTCTCCCATATAATTTTAGCATTATTTTCATCGCAAACTGCATTGAGCTCATTGACGCCTGTAACTCAGCAATTACTGCCAAATTGTCCTGTGTTCCAACATTGGAGCTTACTTCTGCTGAATTATTTGTTGGTTCAATGTCTATTGCAAGATTTGGGGATGCTGACAGCCTGGGAGAAAGATTAATAGGAACATGGCTTCCCATAGGTTGTAATACCTGTGCTTCAACTGTCATTTCTGTATCTCTATGGATGGGGCCACATTAGATGTAGCAGCCATTGATCTCTGTATTGATAGATATAAGTCATGCAATGAACTGTTGTCAATATCTTCATAGCTTGTTGTATCATGGGATTGTCCATGATTTTGTGGTGTAACAAGTTCATCAGCCATACTAATCGCCTCTTTGTCCTTTGCCTTAGTTTGCTTGAACAGTGCCAGAATAGTACTTTTTCCGTTGTTCACATTATCAGCATTTCTTTCTTTAGTTAATCTTTTATGAGGGGATGTTGTTTTCTGTTCATCTCCTCCCCTCCTAAGATTGTACCATTGTCTACCTGCTTTCCCCTTGGCTGGCATTACAAGTCTTTGTTACTATACAAAATAAGTTATTCCACCACGTATAATGATGTCGCCGGGAACTCGCAGTGATTTATGATGTTTGTTAAAACCTGCGAGATCAAAGGAACCTTTTTCCCGCAGTCTCTCGCAAGTTTAAGGCAAGTGTGTAATAGGGGAATAATAAACAATCCTTTACCGTAATAGTCCACAGCAACTTTTCGGATTTTAGATGTTAATAATTGAGCTCCTGCTCCGCACCTTCGCACAACAGCAAAACAGCAATAGAAAGTGTTCGCCCTTTTCTGTTCTTGCTTTGCCGCAAGGGCTAGATGGTCACGTTATATGGAGAGAGCTCTCAGCTGATGTGGGCATGGCCTCACGCCAAGGTCTTTCCTTAAAGACCCCCGAGCAGCAGTTAATCCTTAATGGCAATTACCAAAGTCACTTGCAGTGTCACAGAACACACGCAAAACAGCAGCAATAGAAAGCGTTTGCCCTTTTCCATTCGGGCTTTTATTAATTCATTTTAAGAACTCCATTTAAACGCTCCACAATACAGTTGGCATGAGGAGGGTACACTGAACAGCACCTGCGCTTGATCCTCAAGAGTGAAGTCATTTCTGGAAATAAGGCATTAAGGAAGTGGATGCCATTGTCAGAATTCAGGACCTCAAAAATTCCCCAATGTGGAAATACCTCCCACACCAACACTTTTGCTGCAGACTTAGCATCAGGGTTTATACTGGGACCCAACTCACGCTATCGAGAAAATGGGAAAACCACCACAATGAGATGTGAAATATTGTTACATCTTTGTATAATATCTCCAAGGCCGGCACAAATATACTCTTATGATGTTTCCAGGATTGAATTCCCTACAAACTCTACAGTTCCTCACAAATGGACTCACCTGTTCTTGGAGGTTTGGTATAAACCATTCCTCCTGGAGCTCTGCTGCGATTTGCTGGCGAGAAGTGTGCAACAGGTATTGTAGTTGCTCTAGAGCCACAAGAAGCAGCTCTACAGGCATCACTACATTTCTCATAATCTCCTGTCTCCACAGCAAATTAGTGGGTGAGAGGGTACATTCCCTCATTGCCCAGAGCTTGTTCTCATCTTTACATGCTTGTTCCTGCTGTTCCACAATCTCAAGCAAAGGGACCCCAGTATACAGGGCTGGCAACTCTACCTGCTGGGACACGGTTTCCATGTTCTGGGAATCTTTGAATGGTAAAAATGCAACCTCTTTCACAGCACGGTTGCAGCATCATTTCCAAGCACTATTGGGTCATTATGGTTAGTATTCACAGTGCACTTAACTATTCCTCCCTCTATGGACAGTGTGAACACTTTGATTACTCTAGATAACAGCGTAGAATGAATGATCAGGGTCCTGACAGATCTCGTCCATCCTCTTCTCTGCCATTTTGGCAAGCCTGAATATACATTGGAGGTTATATATGCAGAGTCAGAATAAATAGTGACTGCCTTCCTTGTAATAATTTCTAGCGCCTCTATGAGTGCCACTACTAGTAATGTGAAAGCAACTGTTTTTTATCCTGACCTGTTATTCCCCAACTACAAGGCCTACAACGGCCGAACCTGTATGCCTCTCACCAGTGTCCCGATTTATTATTGAAGAACCATCAACAAAGTGTACCTTAGCTCCCTCCAATGCATCCTCCTTTACATTTGTCCTCTCTTCCTCTTCTCCCTCATAAGTCACACAGTCATAGACAATGTAATCAGGTTTTTTGGTTTGGCAACAAATGTTGCAGGATTTACTAGATGATATCTTGCTGGATGTATCGAAGCATTTCATAGAATAACCTCATACGCAGAGACTTTGGGGGTCATTATGACCTGGGCGCAAAGGGATACTGGGCACCGGTAATGACACCGGTGCCGGTAATCCCTTTGCGCCCGATTCCAAGGTCCCTTTCCGAGTCCCTCCCTTAATGCCTGGTTTTATGAATGGGACCCGCAAAGGGATACCGGTGTCAATAACGGTACTGCAATTTGCAGTACCGTTATTGACGCCTTCCCCCTTCCCATTGAGCCCTATTGGGGCTCAAATGAGAATGGGGAATGGCTTTTCAAATGGGGACTTACCGGTCCCACAAAGGTTGGAAAAGACCGGTAAATCCACATACCACCAAGTCGGTGGTGGTACCGGTATTGGTGCTAGTCATGGCGCTAATAGCGCCATGACTAGCACCAACCTCGGAATGAGGGCCTTTGTTTCTTCAGAGTTGATTTGGACTTTTCCAAAATCACAAAAACTGCTGCTCCACATGCAATGTCACCAGGCAACCCATGGTAATGGTTGAGGAGTTTGCATCACAAAAAGCCACTGCCGCTAGAGCTTGTTCACAAGGTACTGGCCTTTCATAGCTGGGCCTATGAGTCCACTGTAGTAAGCCAAGGGATTATGGCCTAATGATGATTTCTGGGCCAGGACCGTTGTCATCACCTGCCTATCTGAATGCCAAAACAGATAAAAATGGCTTTTGGTAATTCAGGGTTGCCAAGACTGGGGTATTTCTGATCACAGCCTTAAGTTCCTAAAAGCAGGTCACCATCTCTTCGGACCATTCCATTGGGCTTTTCACCTGAACTGCAGTGGCTCTAACAGGGATTACCTTTCATCCTGCTGGCAATGTTACTCGCCCCAAATAGACTACGTCTGTCTGGCAGTACTGACATTTTTCTTTGTCCACTATGTACCCCTTCTCTGCAAGCAGTGTGAGAGTGTGATTGAATGTCCTCTGCACTGTTCCTTTGAAGTGCAACAGACTAGTAAATCGTCCTTGTACTTAATTACCATACTGGTCATCTGTAAAATCTGTAAATACATCTGAACCACCCAACTGAAAACACTCTGAGATTCACAGTACCACTGGGGCAACCTCATGTGCTCAAATCTCTGACCACAATACAAAAACACTCTGAGGTACTGAGAATCAGTGTATAAGGGGACCGAGAAAAATGAATTTTTGTAAATCAATCACAATGAAGTGGGTCAACCCAGTAGGGATGTTACAGAAAATGGTAACAGGATTTGGCACCCCAGGTAACTCTGCTTCAACAATGTTATACAGAGGGTGCATATCTTGAGCCATCCTCCAACTGGACCCCTTCGACTTTCATCACAGGGTAGATGGCTGTTTTACAGGGACACAGAACGTTGTATTATGCATTGCTTCAATGACACCATAATGGTCTTATTACTCCCTTTGTTGGCCTCTCTAGATATGAGGCATTGCATCACATGTGGCAATTTTACACCAGGTTTCAATTTTATTCAAACTGAACAAAGACTTTTTAACAGCGCCACATCATGAGTATTACTGTTCCACAAGTGTCCATCACCTTCTCCAAATCCTCCTTCCAATATGGCAATGCATTTCTAATGATGAACATGGTCTGTGTAACTTCCCTTTGCTCTATCGCTATCTGGCAAGGCACCCCAATTTCAAAAAATGATCTCTCCTGTGTCTTCAGCATCCTCCAAAGATTGTAGTGAAAAGGTCTGAACGATGAACAGGACTGTGCACCACTTTGTTTCTTTCTCATCAGTGCCTGAGCCAACCACTCTGTCCTTTTTAATTACCACGGCTTCTAGATGAATTGCATGGTGTTACCTTAGCACACCAAAACAAAAATAAAATTGGTATCCACCATATCTGATCTCTGATACTCTGGACACAAACATTACTCCATAAAGAAACAAAGCTGAATGTACAGGCACCCCTCTTGCCGCACTTTCCTTGTAACATGCATGAAAACGCTTTGCTTCTGTTCCCGGATAAAAACCTGGAGTTGAATATACTATATCTTCCTCCGTGAAAGCGATTGAGATATTAAGTTTACTCAGGAGATCTCTGTCCAAGAGATTCACTGTAGTATCTGTACAATAAACAAGAGCAGATACATGTTGTGTACCTACCTTAATACGTAGATCCTTGGTTTAAGAAACCCGAGAGCATAAACCCAGAAAATCCCTGTGTGTCCATCATTTTGCCTGACAAGGAGCACTCACCGTCCGTGATGCAAGATTGTATCGCCCATGTATCGACCATGAATAAACATGTTTGATCATCTACCTTTACACCTATCTGGGTTCTTCTTCTGGATCGGCAGTAACAGACAGGACTAGATGCATCAGAGATCCCTGTGGACTGACCTAATCTGGATACATGTTTGCACCTGGGAGCAGGATGGTATTCCCTCTCTAAAAACAGGCCCTCTCTAAAACAGTATAGTGAGTTAGTGTTCCTTGGTGTAACTGACTTTTCCCCCAAGCCTGTACCAGTGCCTGTGCTGGCATGCTTGGCTGAAACGTATGCAGTCCCAGGTGCCGGGTTCTGTTCAACCCATATCTGCTGTAATTGCACAGAACCTGGGGCATATGGCATGGTCAGTGTCTGTATTTCTGGGACACCTATGTTAAAATACTGTGGACTACTCAAACAAATTCGTGCCACTTTACATCATTCACCCACATGACCAACACTGAATCCTATATAATCCTCCAAAATTACCTCCCATGGGCCCATTGAACCAGGGCCTCATTCCTTCGAACTCACTAAATGACCCAATGCCTCATGGAAATCACCTCCTTCTCCGGGGTAACCCTTTCATTTGCCTTTGATCTGGATCATACCTATACAAACAGCCCTGTGCCATACTTGATTCTGTATGTTTCTGTTGTCCCAAGTGTCCCTGCTGTCCCTCCGTATAATCACTGCTCTTTCTAAACAGATATGTTCTCGTTTTTCTTCTGGCCGAGCTTGGCCTCTGCCTTTTATGCCTGCTCAGTACTCCTTTTCCTTTTGCTGATCCTCTTACAGATATGCACAATATGCACCTGGATTTCCAGCCAACTCGTGGCCTTCATTCCCATTACCTTATCTAAATCATTTTGGATTTCTTTTGGAAGTTCCTTTTTAGCATAAGATAGAAAATAGCCATATTTGTATCCCATGTTTCTCCTGTCTCACCCCTGAACATCTCCTGAATTAACTGCATATGTGCTGCAGCATCGTCATCCTATAGCCAGAATCAAATTTATTTCCAGCGGATCAGGATACATAAACTGCAGGACTTCCCATATCTCTGATATGTAAGTATTGAAGAGTGCTAAATGCAAAAACGCGGAGTGTATCACACCCTGCTAGACTGCCGCTCTCTCTTTTGTGCCTCTAAAAGAGGTTACTTCATTTGATAGAAAAAAGATTGCATATAAGTTTATAATTCAATTTATGCTGCTTACAGAAAATAATTGTATGTCCACAATGTAGTGTTTGCTCTATTCATGAGGTAGGTCATACAGTTCATATGGATTCAATCATAACTCTTGTATGGAAGATAGCAGACCACCACAATGGACTGATGTAAAAAAAGAGGGGAAGCATTTTAATGTTGCCAATGCATTTCGGAGAATATCAATTTCCTTCATCGGGGCTGTGCTCCCTGTACGCAAACAATAATTTTCACATATTTCAATTTCAAAACATAGAATACATGTGCGCATATATATATATATATATATATATATATATATATATATATATGGTTAAAGGGACGTTATGGTTAAATTGCGCTACTAAAAACCTATGAAATTCAGTGAAAAAACTTTGTTAAAGGGACGTTATGGTTCCAAGTAAAACCGAAAAACCCTTGAAATTCACCAGTTATGGTAAGCTAAGCAACCATAACTCGCGCCACCACTGTGCACTGCTAAGACTAACACCCAGGACATCAAAGATTACATCACAAATGTCACGCGGACAGTTCGCGAACATTCAAAAAATTGGGTTGCTACTCCATCACAAACATTGTAATTTTCTCTGGAAAGAAGTGGTGGCTCTGAAAAGAGCCTTTGGGTGGTGTTTGTAAGTCAAAAATTGTAAATGCTTAACATCTACTTCAAAATCATTGTTGTAATTCCAAAAAAGGTCGCAATGCATTTTGTACATTTCTCAGAAAAATCTGATTGCCAGCATAAGTAAGATGGACTCCATCTCTGCGAAAAATGTATGTACTACAAAACATAATATTTTCATTGTGAAAAGAAGACATGCCAAAATCTCTTAGAAAGCCACAAACAGCCTTATTAACATTGTGCCTTGCTTTTTCCATTTGTGGACCAAATGAAGAAGAACAAAGCCACATTTGTCTCTGCGCAATCCGTGAAAATATCACTTGAGAATTAGGAAACATGTCCATAACCTTCCTAAGTCCTTCTTTCATAGCAAATTGCAAAGAAAATCCAGTCACATGTCCTAAACTGTTCACTCCACAATGAATTACAATTATGTCTGGATGTTGATCTGTCTCCAAAGTAGCACAGAGAGGTAGCAAGTCCAACTACTTCATTCTACGTACTCCATGCCAGTGTACTTCCACATGTGGGAATCCAAGATCTACAGCTACTCCACAGCTTTCTGCATGCACCTTCAACCAATGTATCCACGAATCTCCTAAAATCCAATCTGTTTTCTGAAACACACAGCCATAGCTATCTTTTGTTCTCTCAGCAAAAAGAGTATCTGAGAAAATCTCTCCTGGCACAACACACCCACCAAACTTTCCTGACCAATCCCTTTCAGTGCTTATTCTCATTTGCATGACTTCTGAACCCAAAAATCCCCGGATGTAACTCCCGATGTCCGCAAACTACTGCCATGTCCGCGGACATATCGTAACATGAACAGCCCTTCTACCATTTCCACTACACTCTCTCTGCCATTCCCTTATTGGATGTACCTCAAAAATCACATGACCTTGCACCAATCACATTCAAGACCTCTACATCTAACTGCATCATCATAGATCAGCACTGCAAATGTACTCTGAATCTCTCTGAGTACAAGTGTCATATCATTGGCAAGCAGCATCTACCAGAAATACTGTACAAGTCTTCAAGATTTCTACTTGCAGCTCCATGCATATCCATATGCATGAACACAAACTTCAGGTATGCATATTTTCTGTATAGTAGATGAACACATTTTCAAACAGACTTTTACCTTGTAAAATCTGTAAAATTAATTTACTGTACTTTTTTCAATTTCCTAAAATCAACTATCACTTATAAACCTTTATACTTTTTACTTTCTTTATACACACACACTCAAATCATGTTAAACTAACATTTTTTAAATGAAATATATAGACTACATCTATTCAAACAAAATTGCATGCAAACACAATCTATGTTTAAACCTTTATAAAAATACTTATACAATTTCATATTTTTTGTTTTTATTTATTTATTTACTTAATTACTTTAAATTAGACATGACATTGAGAGCTATTACCTAGAACAGTTTACTTACAGAAATAGTGGTATTCACAAATATATTATAAATTTCACAAGACATAGTAAAGATATTTTTTTTTGCTACAGTTAGTCATTCAATACAATTTGTTCATTAAGAACATATCATATGTACTGAACTGATGCAATGTATCTTATGTAAATAAATTAGTTTAATGGTTTTACAGAAGGCACTGAGGATTTCAATTAAAAAAATCAATATCTAAATTAAAAACAGTGCTATATACAAACAAAGTTACTAATTTGAAGCTAGCAGTGAAGACCAGTTTCCTGAAAAGAAGCAGCCAAATTCGAAGAAGAAAGAAAAACTAAGAAGTTACCTGTTAATTTAAAAAAAAAGTAAGTAAAATATCACCATAATATTTGTATTATTAATCAAATATACTATAACATTAATACAAGCTATTTTGGTTTCTTAAAATAGAGATTTTGTACAATTTTGTCCAAAAATGTCCATGTCTTAAACAGCGATTTACAGCCAGAATGGCCCACACATTTCTATTTTTGAACACACAAATTAGCCAACTGAACCACTACAATTTTCATATTATAGAACAAACAACTGTTTTAATTGTATACATTAGATTTACTATTTGTACTTTTCCACACCACTAGCTTACTTTTTTTTCTCATCTGAACCCCAGTTTAATAACACATAAATTCAAGAATACCTATCCCTACTAGTTTTAGTTCCCAATGCACAATCACACACCATTACATAGATCTTTATCATCTTACTCAAACACTCATGCACACAGCACACATACATTCCAGAACACCCCAACCCATATCTTCTTTATTTTTTTCAAGAGACCCTAAAGAATGCCTACCAAAAGACAAGTCTGTAGAAAGTAACGCAAAAGTAGAGCAAATGAAAATAAAGGTGTCCAACATAAGCATCCATCTCTAGCAGAATTTGTAAAAAAAGTTGAAACAAAACAGCTAATACAATCATTTAGTGAAACACAAGAAGTCTCAAGTACAGCAACTTTGCTTCCTCTATCAAAATGTATAACAAACCAAAACACAATTAACAGAAAATCAGCTATCAGTACAGATACAACTACTTCTTTAAATTTTAATATAGTGCAAAGTAAGCATACCAAGAAAAGTATTTTAGCCATAATATACCGTCACAAAGTCCTTCAAAATCTTATAAAAACAGGAGAGAAATCAGGTTCAAAGCTAAAACCTATCGTAGGAAATTAATCTAAGAAGCATTGATGGACAGTGCAATTCTTCTCAAAAGAAATGTATTTATTTTACTGTTAAACAAAATGAAACCACTAACAAAACTAATAACTAAATTACAAAAAAGACTTCTCAATAAGCAAAATGTCAACAGAAAGAACTTCTTAAGTATCTGCGGAGGTGAATGGAATCACACTACGAGCACAGAACCATATTTTAATGAAGAAGCGTACAAACAAAAGCAAACAAATACAATTGCCATAAATAGCAGTGGTCGAGGTTATGAAAAAGTGAATAATACCGTAATTGAACAAGAAGTACTCCTTACAAAAATATGCCCTGAAAAGTTAGAATTACCCCTCCATTCAACTGAATCAGAACATCTAGTGTACAAATGGCCATGCACGTCAATGTGTAACATTCCCAAACAATGTTTCAAATCCTTACGTCAATTCCTCAATAAATATGTAAAAAGCAAAGACAAAATCAAAATTAAATTACTGCAAAATATAGATACCTGTCCAGTGCGCAAGTACACAGGACTACAAGGACATTCATGGGCCTGCATTACAGGACCTACTTGTAAAACCACTTTCCATGATATCAAAAGGATATCAACACATCATTCAACTATAAGAAATCTATTCTATAAACTGTACTATGCTAAAAGTCCTGCTTTAGCACTAGCCAAGTTAAATAACATCCTTCTACATGGTACAGCAAAAGACCTACTTGAAGAAATTCACTATATCCAGAAAAAATATTTTGGAAGTGAAAGCCATTTACAGAATGAAATAGCTTTAAACCAATTAAGCAACAATTCTACACATGGCAACCTTTTGCTAAACACATACAAAAAGAAATACTAAAATTTAAAAGTACATCAGCTGAAGTACCAAACCATGTATGTGTATGTTGCCGTAGAATTTTTTATAAAAGTAACACAAAAACTGTGGACCTATCATACAAAATAGAAGACAATGAAGATTCTAAATGGTTTGAATTAGCTCTCTACCTTCTAGCAGAAAACAAATATGAAATAACTGAGCCCTTAATACTTTGCAGTTATTGCACTACAAAACTTGACAACAACCAAACTCCTTCATGTTCTATCACAAATAATTTGGAGTATACCCAGTACCAAAACCTCTACAACAACTTAATTTATATGAGAGCATCATAATTCAAACAGTACACCCATTTCAAGCAATAATACGCCTTCAACCAAAAACAGCAAAATTACCTCCCTCTGAATTGGTAAAAGGCATTCGTGGAAAAGTAGTTTATTTACCATTAAATCTAAAAGAAAATGTGCATACTCTAGGAGTGCAACGTCCAATGCAGCAATCTTTAATTATATTAGTAAATGGAGTACCTACAAAAGACAAAAAAAATGGCAACAGCTGGTAGATTTATATAAAGTTAGACAAGCCTTCCAATATCTTAAAGAGAATAATGAACATTACAAAGAAATTAATATTGAAGAAAACTTGAAAGATACAACTGAAATAATTCAAGAAACACAAGAAGCTAGTCAATTTGAGCTACTAGATCCTGCTACAATATCAAATACTTTAGACCATTATACAATTCATCCTTTGCACTGTAATGACACCGTACAAGATGTACTAGAAACTTACTAAATGCGTCAAACAAAAGGATCGCCAATCAGTATATGGGACAAAAGTATAGAAGCACGTGCTTTTCCTATACTCTTTCCTACTGGCAAAGGAGGAAGGTATGATGATAGACCTATTCAAATATCAGCTTCAGAATACCACTCATTACGGATCTATTCTGAAGATCCCAGATTTAGACGAAATGTGGAATACATATTCCACCTACTCTTTGAAAGTGAACTAGCAACTTTATGTTACGGAGTTGCACACATATTAAAATCAGGATCACACTTTCAAAATATGACAGCTACACAATTATTAGAGAAAGTGCAACAAAAGGATGAGGTTTTACAATCAAATATTACAAATCTATTAGCAAATATGCGTGGTACTAAAGAGTACTGGTTTCAACGTCATGGAGATGTACGTTGTATGATCGGAAACCTTGGCCCACCCACTTGGTTTGTTACATTAAGTTGTGCAGAATATGCATGGGAAGATGTACATGATTTCCTACGCATATCAAATAAAAACAAAACAAACATAGATATTCTAACACCTGGAGAACTTTGTTCTTTGGATCCTGTTAATGTTTCAAGATATTTTCACCATCGCTTCATTGCTATGCTACATTTTATTTGTAATAAAACTCTTCCTCCCCTTGGTGAAGTGCAACACTTCTTTTGGAGAAAAGAATACCAAGCCAGAGGAGCACCACATATCCACATGCTTTTATGAATTAAAGATGCTCCTAAATTTGGTCAAGACAGTGGTGCCACTGTTTTACAGTTTATTGAAAAATATGTCACTTGTGAAATTCCATCAGAAGTCACAAATAGTGATCTTCGTGCACAAATTTTACAATTTCAAAGACACAAATGTGGAAAATATTGTCGTTGCAAATACAAAAACAAAGGCAAATACTACACCAAATGCCGATTTGGTTTCCCTAGACCAGTTACAAATACAGGTCAAGTAAACAACCTCTTGTCTTCAGTTAGACATAGTGTTAAAGGTAAGTCACCTAAAAATACATATTACATAAAAAGGAAAGAAGAAGAAAAATATGTCAATGATTATAATGCAATCATTGCCCACTTATGGAATGCAAACATAGATGGGCAGTACATTGCAGACAATTCTACTGCAGTTGCACGATATGTCACAGCATACTTAACTAAAGCAGAAAAGACAGAGCTCCAAGACCTCTGGAATGATCTGTCATCAGATAAAACAGTATCTCAGAAATTATACAGCTTGGGCATACAAATGCTCACCCATAGAGAATGTGGATCTTATGAAGCAGCTGATCGTTTAACTGGTACTTCATTGTATGGTAAATCTGAAAATATAGTATGGCTAAGTCTTGGTCCAGCTAAATCTAGAAAAAGAGTTCTAAAATCATATGAAGATATAGAAACAATAGCCAAACATGATCCCAACAGCCAAGACATTTTAAAAAAACAATTTATTGGACACATACTACCCAAACATAAGTAATATTTTGGAAAACATGTGTCTATACCAAATAGCCCAAAACTACACATACAAAAATAATATGAAACCTGATGAAAACAAAGGTAAATATAGAGTGACAGACTGCGAAGGCAGCTTAGTTAAACTCACTAAACCAAATTTAATTAATCATATCAAATTGTCATTGAAGACTCCTCAACATAAAGAAGTATATTATATGTCCCTGCTACAACTCTTCAAACCATGGAGAAAAGAAGACAAATTACTAGATAACTATGACTCATATGAGGATGCTTTCAAATCAAATGAAAGCACTATAACTGATGTAAACGTTACACAGTACAAAACAATGTTGCACAATGAACAGCAACATGAAGAAGAACTCCAAGCTCAACTAGATAAGGATACACCTGACAGTAGTCAACCTTCTGTAACAGGAAGCCAAGAACCACTGGGAGAACCACTAATAACAAATGAGGCAGAATTAGCTATGATAGAAGTAGAAAACACCATGTGTCAGTATGTCAGTATGTCAGTATGGCTAAACAGCAACTTAACCATAACTACATGGCCACTACCGTGGCCATGTAATAACATGGACGCGGTAGTTATGGTTAAGTTGGTGTTTCCATAGGAAGAGCATTTTTTGGGTAGCTTATAACTTCGCTCCCTCTGGACGAATCCTCACCAAACTTTGCAAAAAAAGTATATGGCCCACTCTGGATTTCTTTGCAAAGGTTGGAGAGGTTTGGTCCAGGGGGGCGAAGTTATAGGGGGGGTCCCAAAACTTTTGTTTTTTCCAATAGACATAATGGGAAAAAACTTTGCGCACGCCTAGAGCCCAAACCGCTGGACGGGTATACACCAAATTTGCGGCAGGAGTGGGGGCTTGGTCCCGAAAGCGTGCTTTTGCAAATTTGGTGTAAATCCGTCCAGTAGTTTTTTTCAAAATGCCCAAAATGTAAGGCAAAAAAATTAGTGATATCTCTGTTCGCTCCGCGATCGGTACGCTCCACGGACAGTGCCCTGATTGTCCGAGCGGCTTGCGTGATGTCCGCGGACATGCAACGACTTCGCTGATTGGATGGCATGGTGCGTGAAGCGCATCAGATTTTCTGTGGCGCCCGCCATCTTGCATTCGCAGACGACCGCGGACAGCGCGGTGAACCTTGGATTAAAAATTGTATTTAGTGGAGTGTGTTGGTGTGTAGGAGTGTTTGGGGAGGGTGGGGGAGTATGAGATAGGTTCAATGTTCTGTTTTTTTATGTGCTAGACGCTTTTGTTGTGTTTGATTTGTCTGCGGACAACACGGCTGTTCTGAAATTTTCTATATAAACTAAATGGTGGGGTATTCCGAGGACGGAGTATGTGTCCGTTTTGTTCGTTAGCAAGCTAAAATTGAGCTAAGAACACTCACGGTGTCCTTAAATGTTGGTACATAAACAAAATGGGGGTGTCCTGAGGACGCTGTCCGTATTGTACTCTGGAAAGCTGAATGTGTTCTAAGAACACTTGCGGTGCTGAAATGTTTGCAATTGAACAAAATGGGGGTGTTCTGAGAACGCTGTTCGTATTGTTCGTTGTCAGGTTGAAAGTGTTCTAAGAACCCTTCTTATGTCCGCTGACATTACAATTTCCTATGGGCCTTACCCGACTTTTTGTCCACTAAACAAACGATAAATCAGACTGCTGTGCACCTATCACTTGCCCCATCGACCTGCCTGACCTGTTTTTGCGACACTAAATCATATCTCCTGGCCCTAAGCCTGACATTATCAAAGCATTCATATTACCCGTCTCTCTCCGTGACGTTACAGGGTGTGTAGCCAAATGCACCCAGTCGTCTCCAGTCCTACACGACTTTACACAGAACCCGGAAAACAACACACATCATCTCACAACACAGCACGCCACAATTCGGAATATGAAACTGTGATTTAAAAGCAAACAGCAAGATTGTACATTTTGTAAAGTACATTTATTTGACATCAAATGTTTAGAGAATATTCAGCGATTTGCATTTGTCTTTGCTGTCGATCTGCAAAAGTTCATCTTGAGTCACACGCTGTTCCTTTGCGTTACACAGGGTGTTGGTTTATGATAAAAGAAGGACTGTGGTCGCACTGATAATCGGAAGGCTGTTCCAACAACGAGGCATTAGACCACCATAACGGTTGGTATGTTGCTTCTAGCCACCAGTACCGCATAATGGCATATTGGTCCTTGGCAATTGTCCCATAAAATGGAGAGGTTCATGAAGTTGTTTACTCGGAGCTGCACCTGGCAGTTAAAAAATGCGTCGGCCGGGGTCTGAAAATCGTGGCATTGACAGTAGGGAAGGATGTATCTGTTTTAAAAACATAAATTAGTCTCACGAGCCGATCTTCATTAAAAATATTCATTTTATTTATTAGGGCGTGAAACTATTTGCTAGCGAGGATAGTGCAATGGAGTATGTTAACTTATTCCCACTAACCCACCCTCTCTCCTCTGCCTTTTCCAGAGCCGTCTGAGCGCCAGCGGACCACTTCAGCGGTGATAGTGTGCGGTACAAAACAATATGCCACATTGAACGAACAAGTAC
This sequence comes from Ambystoma mexicanum, assembly GCF_040938575.1. Taxonomy (NCBI): domain Eukaryota; kingdom Metazoa; phylum Chordata; class Amphibia; order Caudata; family Ambystomatidae; genus Ambystoma; species Ambystoma mexicanum. The sequence goes on from NC_090922.1 coordinate 1,136,105,743, forward strand.
AATTTAACCAGGCTTTAATGCCACGCTATTGTTATTATATTCCGGTTTAAAATAATTTAAAGGGTTACTTACATTATATTGGCATTTTTCATTGTCTATGCGTAATGCAGTCCCTAAATACGACTCCGTCTGTGCCAACAATCTTTCTCATAGTGATATAATATATAAAAGCGGTTTCGTTTCAGAAATTTCATCCTTATCGTCTCTTACGTTTTTGCACCCCTCCTTCAAAAGAAGTCTTTTGGGCACGATCCCTGTCTGTCAAGGTCAAAAAACAATAGAACCTTATAGTGCGAGTTGTGGGCCACTCAGGCCCGTGAGCAAAAAATCGAAGCAGCTGACCTTCACTGTGAACGAGCATAAATTCTTACTTTGCAACATTCTGTGTAAAGTCATCCCTGAGAAATTGCTTTTTACACTCCATCTTTGTATATTGTCTGTGTGCTAATGAAAAAGGTTTGTTAAAGGGACGTTATGGTTAAGTTGCGCTAATAAAAACCTATGAAATTCAGTAAAAAACATTGTTAAAGGGACGTTATGGTTCAAAGTAAAACCGAAAAACACCTGAACTTCGGCAGTTATGGTAAGATAAGCAACCATAACTCGTGCCACCGTGCACTGCTAACACTAACACCCAGGACATCAAAGACACCCCCCCACACTCACACCCCCTCCTTCTCCCTGCTCGCCTCTTCCTCCTGATAAGGCACACAGGGAAGCCGGAACCAAACGCTGTGCGGCAGGCTTTCCCTATTCTCTTTGATCTGATGGACTGCACCGCCTGTCCGTTCTGCTACCAGCCCCACGGGGAGAGTCCTCGGCTCCCCCGACAGGTAAATGGTAGGTAGGCGGGCAAGCAGCGCTGGCGGTTCCGCTGCAAGGGAGCCGCCGTGCAACGAGAAAGGTGCCGAAAGCCGCCGTTCGGTATGCTGTGCCTCAGCTTCCTTGTTTTCCGTGCGCCTATCGTCTTCTCGCCTTCTCGCGTCACACACACTCCCGGATCAGAGGAAAGGACCTCAACGGACGTGGGTCTGCGTGTCTACGTGTCAAACCGCACCTCTCTTCCAATACTCCCATCAGAAGCCGCTTCCGACAACAATGTAATGTTGACCTAACTTATTATGTAATGTAATTCCTAACCTAACTGATTATTTTCATGCAAATAAATAATTGCTCTGTTTCAAAGCTGCTATTTACCCTATGTATATGTATCACTCGATGTGATTGGACCCTAAGGAAAGTAGTGTGAGTACAATGTATACAAATATGACCATATACAGGGAAAGTACAGCCATAAAAAAAAAAACAGAACTATCAGAAAGTGCTGATAAGTCTATTGATTATCTTTATGCACAAAAAGGATTGCTGTCTTTCAAGCTTGTGTCTTCCCTTATGTATATGTTCCATATGATGTGACTGGACTCTAAGGGAATTACTTTAAGAACCTACTTGAAGGATACGTCTACAAATAAAATAACATTTTTAGTTTCTGACTGTTACTGAAGAAAACCATGTGGCCTAGATATGTCAGCAAAAGAAAGAAGAGTGAGCCAGACATGTGATGTCATCAGTGATGTCATCAATGGCATTTGTGATGTCATCTTTGATGTCGTGGGTGTTAGTCTTAGCAGTGCACGGTGGTGGCGCGAGTTATGGTTGCTTAGCCTACCATAACTGGCGAATTTCAAGGGTTTTTCGGTTTTACTTGGAACCATAAAGTCCCTTTAACAACGTTTTTTCACTGAATTTCACAGGTTTTTGGTAGCGCAACGTAACCATAACGTCCCTTTAACAACTTTTTCTCTCTGAATTTCATAGGTTTTTAGTAGCGCTACTTAACAATAACGTCCATTTAACAATGTTTTTTCATTGAATTTCATAGGTTTTTATTAGTGCAATTTAACCATAACGTCCCTGTAACACATTTTCTTTTAACTGAATTTCATAGGTTTTTATTAGTGCAACGTCACCATAACATCCTTTTCAATAGATAGCGACCACTAGCATCTTAGGTCCTCAAAGTGGGAACCCCGGGTGGTAAAACAAAGATTTTTTTTCCCAAACCGGGACGCCCCAAGATGGCCACCATGGAAAGGGAAGGCAGGGTGTATAAAGAGAACACAACAGGCCATCAGTGGGGGGTGGGGGGAAAAAGAGGTCAACAAGGGGCATCATAGGAGGGGGGGACAAGAGGAAAACACAGCGCATGAGCAGGGGGTGGGGGAATGGGAGAGAGACACAGGGCATGAGCGGGCAGTGGGGGGAACAGGAGAGAGACACGGGGCATGAGCTGGGGGTCGGGGGAACAGGGGAGACACAGGGCATGAGCAGGGTGTGGGGGGAACAGGGGAGACACGGGGCATGAGCGGGGGCTGGGGGGTAACACGAGGGAGACACAAAGCATGAGTGGGGGTGGGGGGAACACAGGGTAGACACGGAGCATGAGCGGTGGGTGGGGTGAACAGAGGAGACAAGGGGCATGAGCGGGGGGTGGGGGAAAAGGAGGGAGACACAGGGCATGAGCAGGGGGGTGTGGGGTATAGGAGGGAGACACGGGGCATGAGCAGGGGGTAGGGGGAACAAGAGAGAGACACGGAGCATGAGCAGGGGTGGGGGAATGGGAGGGAGACACGGGGCATGAGCAGGGGGGTGGGGGAACAGGGCACACACGGGGCATGAGCGGTGGGTGGGGGAACAGGGCACACACGTTGTATGAGCAGGGTGTGGGGGGAACATGGCACACACGGGCATGAGTGGGGGGTGGGGGAACAGGGCACACACGGGGCATGAGCGGGGGTGGGGGGAACAGGGCACACACGGGGAATGAGCAGGGGGTGGGGGGACAGGGGACACACAGGGCATGAGCAGGGGGTGGGAGAACAGGGGAGACACGGAGCATGAGCGGGGAGGGGGGGACAGGAGGGAGACACAGGGCATAAGCAGGGTTTGGGGGGAACGGAAGGGAGACATGAGGCATGAGCGGGGGGTGAGGGGGAACATGAGGGAGACACGGGCATGAGTGGGGGGTGGGGGGAACAGGGCAGACATGGGGCCTGAGCAGGGGGTGGGGGGTACAGGTGGGAGACACGGACCATGAGCGGGGGGTGGGGGGAGCTGTAGGGAGACACAGGGCATGAGCGGGGGGTGGAGGGAACAGTCGCGACACGGGGCATGAGCGGGGACGTGGGGGGAACAGTGGAGACACAGGGCATGTGCGGGGGGTGGGGGAAACATGAGAGACACGGGTCATGAGCAGGGGTGGGGGAAACAGTGGAGACACGGGGCATGAGCGGGGGGTGGAGGGAACAGTCGCGACACGGGGCATGAGCGGGGACGTGGGGTGAACAGTGGAGACACAGGGCATGTGCGGGGGGTGGGGGAAACATGAGAGACACGGGTCATGAGCAGGGGTGGGGGAAACAGTGGAGACACGGGGCATGAGCAGGGGTGGGGGGAACAGGGGAGACACGGGGCATGATCGGGGGGTGGGGGAACAGGGCAGATACTGGGCATGAGTGGGGGGTGGAGGGTACAGGAGGAGACAAGGGGCATGAGCGGGGGGTGGAGGGTACAGGAGTGAGACAGGGGGAATGAACAGGGGGTTGGGAGAATAAGAGAGAGACACGGGGCATCAGTGTGGGGTGGGGAGAACAGGATGGAGACACAGGGGATGAGTGGGGGGTAACACAAGGGAGACATGGGGCATGAGCAGGGGGTGGTGGGCAACAGGTGACACGTGGGTGGTTACACGAGGAAGACATGGGGCATGAGCGGGGGTGGGGTGAACACGAGGGAGACACGGGGCATGAGCGGGGGCTGGGGGAACATGAGGGAGACACAGGCATGAGTGGGGGAGTGTGGGGTAACACGAGGGAAACATGGGGCATGAGTGGGGGGTTGGAGGGGAAAAGGAGGGAGAACGAGGAATGAGCCAGGGGTGGGGGGGAACAGGGGAGACATGTGGGCATGAGCGGGGGGTGGGGGGAATGGAGGTAGACACGGGGCATGAGCTGGGAGTGGGAGGGAAAAGGAAGGAAACACGGGGCGACACAGGGCATGAGCAGGGGTGGGAGGAAAAGGAGAGAGACACGGGGCATGAGCAGGGGGTGGGGTGGAACAGGGGAGACATGGGGCATGAGCGGGGGTGGGGGAATGGGAGTGAGACACAGGGCATGAGCAGGGGGTGGGGGGAAAAGGAGGGAGACACGGGGCATGAGCAGGGGGTGGGGTGGAACAGGGGAGACACTGGGCATGGGGGTGGGGGGAACAAGGAAAACATGGGGCATGAGTGGGGGGTGGGGGAAACGGGTGGGAGACATGGGGCATGAGCATGGGGTGGGGGGGAACAGGGCACACACTGGGCATGAGCGGGGGGTCGGGGGGAACAGGGCACACACAGGGCATGATCGGGGTGGGGGGGAACAGGGCACACACGGGGCATGAGCAGGGGGTGGGGGGAACTGGGGAGACACGGGGCATGAGCGGGAATGGTGGATAACAGGAGGGAGAAATGGGGCATGAGCGGAGGGTGGGGGTAACACAAGGGAGACACGAAGCATGAGCAGGGGGTGGAGGGAACAGGGGAGACATGGGGCATTAGCGGCAGGTGGGGGGAACAGGGGAGACAAGGGGAATGAGCCGGTGGTGGGGGGAAAGGAGGGAGACCCGGGCATGAGCAGGGGGTGGGGGGAATGGGAGGGATACACGAGGCATGAGCGGGGGGTGGGGGGAACAGGGCACACACGGGGCATGAGCGGGGGTCGTGGGGAACAGAGCACACACGGGGCATGAGCGGGGGGTGGGGGGTAACACGGGGGAGACACAGGGCATGAGCGGGGGTGGGGTGGAACAGGGGAGACACAGAGCATGAGCGGGGGGTGGGGGAACAGGATGGGAGACATGGGGCATGAGCATGGGGTGGGGGGGAACAGGGCACACACTGGGCATGAGCGGGGGGTCGGGGGAACAGGGCACACACATGGCATGATCGGGGTGGGGGAACAGGGCACACACGGGGCATGAGCAGGGGGTGGGGGGAAATGGGGAGACACGGGGCATGAGCGGGGATGGGTGGTAACACGAGGGAGAAATGGGGCATGAGAGGAGGGTGGGGGTAACACAAGGGAGACACGAAGCATGAGCAGGGGGTGGGGGAACAGGGGAGACATGGGGCATTAGCGGCGGGTGGGGGGAACAGGGGAGACAAGGGGAATGAGCGGGTGGTGGGGGGAAAAGGAGGGAGACCCGGGCATGAGCAGGGGGTGGGGGGAACGGGAGGGATACACGGGACATAAGCAGGGGATGGGGGGAACAGGGCACACACTGGGCATGAGCGGGGGTTGGGGGGAACAGAGCACACACGGGGCATGAGCAGGGGGTGGGGGATAACACGGGGGAGACACAGGGCATGAGCGGGGGTGGGGTGGAACAGGGGAGACACAGAGCATGAGCTGGGGGGTGGGGGGAACAGGGCACACACGGGGAATGTGCAGGGGGTGGGGGGAACAGTGGAGACATGGAGCATGAGCGGGGGGTGTGGGGGAACACGAGAGAGACACCGGGCATGAGCGGGGGGTGGGGGGAACAATGGAGACACGGGGCATGAGTGGGGGGTGTCGGGAACAGGGGAGACACGTAGCATGAGCGGGGGTTGTCGGGAACAGGGGAGACACAGGGCATGAGCGGGGGATGGGGGTAACACAAGGGAGACACGGGGCATTAGCAAGGGTTGGGGGAACAGGACAGATACTGGGCATGAGCGGGGTGGGGGTACAGGAGGTGACACGGGGCATGAGCGAGGGGTGATGGGAACAGGGCACACACGGGGCATGAGCGGGGGGTGGGGGAAAACAGGGGAGACACGGAGCATGAGCGGGTGGTGGGGGGGACAGGGCATGAGCGGGGTTTGGTAGGTACAGGAGGGAGACACTGGGAATGAGTGGGGGGTGGGGGAAAAAGAGAGAGGCACGGGGCATGAGCAGGGGGTGGGGGAACAGTAGGGAGACAAGGGCATGAGCGGGATGTGGGGAACAGAGGAGACACGTGGCATGAGCGGAGGGTGGGAGGATCAGTGGAGACACAGGGCATGAGTGGGGGTTGAGGGAACAGGGGAGACACAGGGCATGAGCGGGGGTGGGGGTAACACAAGGGAGACACGGGGCATGAGCGGCGGGTGGGGGGATCAGTGTAGATACTGGGCATGAGTGGGGGTGGGGGGTACAGGAGGGAGACACGAAGCATGAGCGGGGGGTGAGGGGTACAGGTAACACGAGGGAAACACAGGGCATTAGCGGGGGGTGGGGGGAAACACGAGGGAGACACGGGGCATGAGGGGGATGGGGGGCAACAGGAGGGAGACACGGGGCATGAGCGGGGGGTGGGGGTTAATACGAGGGAAACACGGGGCATGAGCAGGGGTGGGGGAACATGGGGGAGACACGAGGCATGAGCGGGGGGGTGGGGGGCAACAGGAGACACACGGGGCATGAACGGGTGGTGGGGGTACACGAGGAAGACACGGGGCATGAGCGGGGGTGGGGGGAACACGAGGGAGACATGGGGCATGAGCGGGGTTGGGGGTAACACTAGGGAGACACGGGGCATGAGGGGGGGTGGGGTGGAAGAGGGGAGACAAGGGGCATGAGCGGGGGGTGGGGGAACAGGAGAAACACAGGGCATGAGCAGGGGATGGGGGGAACAGGGCACACACGGGGCATGAGAGGAGGGTGGGGGGAAAGGAGGGAGACACGGGACATGAGTGGGGGGTGGGGTAACAGGGGAGACACGGGGCATGAGCAGGGGGTGGGGGGAAAGGAGTGAGACACGGGACATGAGCGGGGTGGGAGGGAACAAGGGAGACACGGGGCATGAGCAGGGGGTGGGGGGAACAGGGGAGACACGGGGCATGAGCGGGGGTGGGGGGGATGGAAGGGAGACACAAGGCATGAGCGGGGGGTGGGGGAAAAGGAGGTAGACATGGGGCATGAGCGGAGGTGGGGGGAACAGGGGAGACACAGGGCATGAGCGGGGGGTGGGGGGGAAACAGGGGAGACACGGGGCATAAGCGGGGGTGGGGGGCAACGGGAGGGAGACACGAGGCATGAGCGGGGGTGGGGGTTAACAGGGGAGACACGAGCCATGAGCGGGGGGTCGGGGAATGGGAGGGAGATACGGGCCATGAGCAGGGGGTGGGGGGAACAGGGGAGACACGGGGCATGAGCGGGGGTGGGGTTTAATGGGCGAGAGATACGGGCCATGAGCGGAATGGGAGAGAGACACGGAGCAGGAGCAGGGGGTGGGGGGAAAAGGAGGGAGTCACGGGGCATGAGCAGGGGGTGGGGGGAACAGGGGAGACACAGGCCATGAGCGGGGGGTGGGGGGAACAGGGGACACGGGGCATGATCGGGGGTGGGGGGAATGGAAGAGAGACACAGGCCATGAGCGGGGAGTGGGGGGAACGGGAGAGAGACATGAAGCATGAGCGGGGGTGGAGGGAAAGGGAGGAACACATGGAGCTTACTGTGCAACGCTCTGATAAACCGATGAACAAAGATGGCGGGCGTCTCTCACAATACGACGCACTGTACGCTTCACGGCAGCCAATAGCAAAGCACGTCAGAAATCAGTGGACATCACGCAAGTGCTTGCCCAATCCCCATCCTGTCTGTACTGTTTATTTAAAATTTGTCAATTTTAAATAAACTACTGGACGGATTTACACCAAATAAAAAAAAGCACGCTTTCGGTACCAAGCCGCCGCTTCCGCTGCAAATTTGGTGTAAATCCGTCCAGCGGTTTGGGCTGTAGGGGTGAGCAAAGTTTTTTCCCATTATGTCTCTAGTGAACTATGTCTATGGGAAAAAAATAAGTTTTGGGACCCCCTATAACTTTGCCCCACCCCCCTGGACCAAACCTCACCAAAATTTGCAGAAAAAAATCAGAGTGGCCCATATACTTTTGTTGCAAAGTTTGGTGAGGATTCGTCCAGGGGGAGCAAAGTTAGAAGCTGCCCAAAAGGTGTTCTTCCTATGGAAACAGCAACTTAACCACAACTACATGGCCACTACCGTGGCCACATCATATATATAAATATATATTATAATATATATATATAGAGAGAATGTTACATACCAAGATTCCAATCATGGTTTTCAAGACGTCTCAGAAAAAATAAACAGAACAACAACATAAGCAAAAGTCAACAGAAAATCATTGGAAAATAATACCCTTTCACTAACATTACAATTTGAAACGTAAAACTTATACGCATGGAATGTAAAATAAATACCTCAATCATGTCACTCTTGTCGAATCCTATGAACCATAGCTTGGTTCAAAAGCTAGAACGTCCCTAAAATGGGATGTACATACAGTTAGCCACATGATCACCCAATCATATTGTAAGTAATACTGAACAGAAAGTGGAAAATAATGGCTTACTTGCACATTGGTTTACCCGCAATTAATTGCTAGTAAAGAAGTAAAAAGTCTGTGCCTTTAAAAAAAGATTAAAGTGTAAGGTTATGAGTGCATGGATCATAGTTCTCATGAGTAGTTAAATGCTTTCGCAAGAATCACAAAAGCTTGAGGCTTCAGCTCGCCTAGCTGCTCAGACTCATACTACCATGCTGAGGAGAATATGCACGCGTCCCCACAACACTGGCTTTTATCCGTTGTCATGGTTGCAGCTAGTGACGCCTGAGTCTGATGCACCCGGGGGTGTGTCATGACTCAGCCGTCTCACGTCCCGGCCTCGCTTATTCAGCAGGGGCCGGGACATGCTGCAGACAGGCAAGCATAACAGATTTCTAAAGGCATTACTCAACAAAGGTGCTAGTCTGTTAGACCGCACTGTCCAAAGTTAAACAAATGCGAACCACTAATCACATGCTAATGTGGATTGTTATCTCTAAGACTACTTAGCAGCGTCCTCATTCCACTTGCATAACAACGTAGCAATTAACCTCCATTAACAACAGCTCCAGAGCGGAGGATGGTTCTAAAAGGCACATACCGCATAAAAATGCTTAGCATATCGCTAAGGCTACTTAGCCGCGTCCTCATTCCGCTTACATTACCAAGTGGCAATTAACCCCAATAGACACCAGCTCCAGAGTGGAGAATAGCTCTAAAAAGCACATAGCTTACCTGTTAACTGGATTAATGGATCTCTACTATTCTAGCACAGTAACATGAAAGTACTAACAGTAGACATCATGAATCATGTCGCCCTGTGTGGGTAACCGTTACTATTAGTAAAAAACTGTTACAAAGACATGTCTGTCTCATATTCAAACTCAGTTTAGAAAAGAAAGGAAAAACGGGGATAGAAGAGAGGGTAAAACATGTAAAACTAGTGAAAGTAGGAAAATTAAACGAAATTCAAAGCCAATATTGGAATGAATCATCGTAGAGGGATAGTCAAATTAAAGTCCAAATACAGCACTCTCTCTAGAGATAACATTGATAATTAATCTCATCATTCATTCCAGATGGAGTTAGGCATCCCAGTTTGTCGATCCAAAAAGTCTCTCTTTGATCTAATTTAATGTTCATATTTTCATGTGGATTTCGTGTTCTCACTACTTCCAAGATCTGGAATCTGATCTGTGACACAGATCTGTGACACATGATGTTTGTTCTCCAGCCAATGTCTTGCTACTGCTGAACCCATATTAGCATTTCCTATGCATGAGCGATGCTCATTCCAACATGTTTTATCCATTCTTTTAGACTTACCCACGTAGTGCAAACCACATGGGTACTTGATCAAATAAATAATGTAAGTGCTATCACAAATGGCATAATCCTTAAATTTGATCTTTTGTCCTGTTCGTGAATGGCTGACTGTGTCGCCTTTAGTAATAAAGTTGCAGTTCGTGCAATGTAAACAAGGAAAGGTACCTTTTCTATCAGTACTCGGCTTCTTAATAGGGGGTCTGCAAGATGCAAGTTCATCTCTTAGATTCATGCTTCTTTGATATGCAAATGTTGGGGGTTCTTTAAACAAATGTTGCACTCAAGTGTCACAAGTTAATATTGGCCAGTTCTTCTTGATGATGTTCTTGATCTTTTTGATCTGGATTGAGAATTTCGGCACATATACCAAATTAGGCACATCCTTAGTCCTCTCTCGAGTGTCTAGCAGGTTATCTCTATTCATGGTCTGTGCTCTCTCTGAGGCTTGACAAATGTCCATCTCTGTATATTCACATGCTTGAAATTGTGTACACATATCTGCATGTTCTTTATCACATTCAGAAGGGTCACTAATCATTCTTTTGATGCCTAACATCTGGCTGAATGGTACATTTTGAAGTAGGCTAGTTGATGAAAGCTTAAGCGATGAAGTAAGTTGTTCCTATTTGTCTCTTTGTGATACAGAGATGTTTTGAATCCGGTTTCCTTTTTGCTTACTGATAAATCAAGAACGTGGATCTGTGGGTTTGAGCATGCATAGGTAAACCGTATTCAATGGTCTATGGTGTTTAGATATTCAAACAATTCATTACATTTGTCTCTTGTTCCTAACCAGATTCCAAAAATATCATCTATGAATCTAGTCCATAGATGTATGTGTTTTTTCCATCTGGGGTGTCTAAGTACGTGGTGGGTTTCAAATTTAAACATGAAAAAATGTGCATACGTGGAAGCCATAGTGGCTCCCATTGCCGTGCCAGAAACTTGAAGAACAAATTGATCTTTAAACTGAACATAGGAAGTTTCAGCTATGAATTGAAGCAATAGGAGGATACATTCTTTTTGTGCTTTAATCTCTGGTGATGATACTAACATCCATTAAATAGCTTCTTGTCCCAAATCATGGCTGATTGAGGTGTATAAACTTGTAACATCAATGGTAAACAAAATACTGTCCTGTCTGAATGTGCTTTCCATCAGTTTCTTGAGGAAGTGGGTGGTATCTTTAAGGTAAGTATGAGTCTGTTGTATTATGGGCTGTTGAAAGAAATCAATGTACTTTCCTAGGGGTTGTAGGATGCTGCCAATGCCTGCCACAATGGGTCTTCCTGGTGGGTGTGAGGAATTCTTATGCATCTTAGGAATGGTGTAAAAGTTGGATGCGTGGGTGTTGGCACAACAGAAATTTGAAAGTATTGAGGTTAATCCATTTCAGTTCTAATGCTTTGTGTAAAAGTTCTTCTAAGTTACTCGGAATGTTTACTGTTGGATCCAAGTCAAGTGTGGCATATACATTGGTGCCTCTAAGTTGTCTCCAGCATTCTTCATCATAGTAATTGGTGTGCATTATTACCAAGGCTCTTCCCTTGTCCGCTGGGCATATTGTTATTTCCTTAGTGCTGTATAGATTCCTGATCAACTTAAGCTCATGTGGTTTGAGATTCTTGTGAGCCGGATGTTTAAAATTCAGTTTTTCAAATTCTTTGGTTACTTTTCTCTGAAAGATCTCTACTGATGGAATAGTCACAGGTGGTATAAATTCACTTTTTGCTTTGAATTCCTGGTAATCGCATTCATCCTCTACTTGTGTTACTTGATCTTGTGTTTCTAGTTCCTCAAAGTACACCTTGAGTTTAAGTTTCCTTACAAATCGAAATAGCTCTGTCTTACGGTCAAATACAGATGTTCTGTATGTAGGAACAAAACTTAAGCTTCTTTGTAGAGTTTTGGTTTCAGATTGTTTAAGTGGACGGCTTGAGATATTGACCACTAGGTTTTCTGCTGTTGTAACCACATATGTGGGCCTTCTCTTTGACTTTCTCTTGCCCTGTCTCGTTCTTTTGGGCATGCTTCTAAAAAAGCTTCAGCATGGATATTCGCTTGTTCCGCCCTGATAGGAGGTTGAGTTCCTGTATTGGTTGTTGTGCTGGTTGTGGCTTGTATGTTTTGTCTAGAATTTGATGTATCTCCTTGACCTTGTGTTTCTTTTGAAGAATCTGTATCTGAACTAGAAGTATTATCTGACTGATTATGGGGATTTGTTCTGGGTCTTGTAGCGGGTTTGGGTCCATATTTATCCATCCATGTGTACACCTCTTCATTCAAATAGTCATATGTATCTCTTTTAAATGTACTTATCTTGTTCTGTTCCAATTCTCTTTTGTAGTTTTCAAGTTTTGTGTTTATTTCTGCCAATATTAGATCAAAGTCATCTTTACCTAAGCTTTCCACATATTAATTCAATTTCTGCAATTTCAGCGTCCAATGTGGTTAGATTCTCAGATAGTTCTTGAATGGTAAGAAGTGTTAGGTCCAATTAACATTTGTTCAAAATCGCCTCCCACTTCCTAACACACTCTTTACTTTCTTTGCACAATGTTGGGCGTAATTGAATCCTTAGGCATCTCGGTATTCTTTGATTTTTGAAATATCTGCCCAGTATTGAAGGATGCTCCATCATGAGTGTTCGTATCCAACTGAAATCCTGGATACCGTGAACACCTCCAAATCTCTTCTGACCTTTGCCCCATTAGATCTGTGAATACGCTTTTTGTGACCTCTATAGCCAACATCTCACCAGCAGTCTGTTTTTCCAATGCATACATCTTCTTCCCTGACACCCTGCAGTTAGCGAAGGGAGTGTCTTTATCAAGTTATTCCAGTTCATGTGCATCCATGGGACATAATACGCCTTCCACTGTCCCTTCTGGAGCAACAGAAATTGAGTTACGCTGCGCTTTTACTGGGGCTCTCACCGTAGTATGCCAGTTCCTGTTCTCCTTGATCAAGTCTTCTACCCAGTGCAACACTTTCTTCTTCAAGGTCTACATTGACCTCCTTGATGACTACCTATCAAGCCTCCACTGCTCTTCCTTTACATTCTTTACCTGCCTATTGACTTATTCCTGCTCTTCGGTTCTCTGCTGATATAACAGCACTACCTCTTCCTCCGCTAGTCTCCTGGTTTTCCACAACCATCTGCAGTCTATCCCCTATCCTAGCAGTAGAGGCACACTATTACCTTTTTCACCCATTCTCAGCCCTTCACCTAACCTTTTGGTTGCTGTCTCACTATCTCTCGCACCTCCACCCTTAACTTATCTGCTGACCTAGCCGTTGGGGGCATTATTCTCCATTCTCATCACATTCTCAATCTCTCAATGGTGTTGATCATTGATGGATTTACCATTCCACTTTGCTCAAAATACTGTCTTTCATAAATCGTAGTTGATAGAAACGTTACCCGTGTCGTGTCCAGCTCGCAACCACTGCAGTGGCTGCTGGAGAAAATGGAAGATTGAATTTGGGGTTGGTATATCCATCTGTGGGCGACAAAGGATAGCACCCATACGGGGTTGGTGCGGAAGGAATCCCTGCACCCTCCTTTCTCGGCCCTCCATCTGCAACTTTAACATTGAGGGCCTTTCTGCCCTTCTCATACGTCCTCCACAATTCTAAATTAGTTATGACATTCTCAAACTTGGAACCCTTGTGCCTAGTGACTAAGAAGGTATACAGGTTTTCTAACATTCCATTATCATAGCGCCCCTCTTCAGGCCAAGAATAAAGCATGCTACCCTTAGTTTCCTGTATTTCAAAATATGTACTTTATGCCCAGGAAAAACCTGAAAAAAATGTTTCCGTGGAGTCTCCATACTCCAATTCAGCCTAACTCTATGAACTGTATTCTGAAAATAAATTATCTAAACACAGAAGCTGAACCCACTGCAAATAATTTCAAACCCAAAGTATCACTTTCTTTTCCTTCCCAATTTCTTAAGATTCCCCACAATCACTCACCTTGTTCGCTTTCACCACGATTGCCTCACTAGCTCTTCACTTTTTAATTATACTTACCACTCTTACACAAAAGACAGCATATTATCAAAAAACACAATGTCGGTCCGAACCCGCTTTACTTCTTCTTCTCTTTTTCATCTCTTTTACAACATTTTATACCACAATGTTGTCTTTTTACGACTACGGAAAGATGACCTTCACTACTTTGACTATCCAAGAAAAGACAATAACAAACTAGGTAAAAATATTGTTCTGTATAGACGGGGCTCTAACTGAACAAACAAAACAAATGATGTCAAGGGTATACCCAAGAAAGGTATCTATGGGTGGGCTTACCCTAGGAGAGGTGGTAGACAAGCCACCAGACAATCAAACTGAAAGGTATCAGGGCCCATTCCACAAAGGACATAGAATTAAGATACCACCTCTCCCCTCTTAAAATAACAAACTAAGTAAAAATATATGGTAAAAAAGACAAAACGGAATCGTTCATTCAGTCCTCTAAAACACTCTCTCACCCTACCCAAGGACTCCATAAATACACATCTATATTAGCATAACCAGAAAACCCCAAATCAAAGGAAAAACCCTGTTATGACCCTCTTGCTTTACATGCCAAAGTGAACTCACGTAAAATGGTCTCTGAAGCTCCCCGACGACAGCACCGCACCTTTGGGGAACAGACAGGCCTTTAACCAATATGGTACCTTTAGACCTCTCTTTTTGTCATGCATGAAAGACTAGTGCCTGAAGAGAACTGGACCTGAAACCCTCAATGTCTCGGAAAGCCTGGAGATCATCTCAGAGTCACCAAATGTGGGGGTGGACGTCTGATCTTCTTAACCCAAAATAGGCTCACCTCTTAAGATTGTACAAACGAATCGCAGTGTCTACGTGACTCTTTAGAGACCAAACTAAACAGTTGCTCCTTGAACCATACTACGATTTCACATTATATACATCATTGCAACAGTTAACACACTCCCAGATATTTTGTTACAAAGTCATTACCCAAACAAGATTGGTCAACCCTGTACAAAGTAATCTAATACCCTCAGTGCCCACAGTCTAATTGGATACATTTATATAACCACCATCCCCATTCAACATACATTTGTATTCTCTCATATTTAAAGCACACCCTTTTTTCCTTGCAGAAACTGAAGACTCTGAAGAGTAACCCAAGGTAGCAGTGACGATGGGACAAACATATTTCCCCTTCTTGATAGATACAGAGGCCAACAAGTCTTGCATAAAGGAGTGTGGGTTCCCACTGTCAAATAAAGTTATGGACACACAGGTCTTCTCTGGGGCTATTGTTATGGTTCCAGTTAACCAGGATTTACCCCTAGCATAGGCACACCACACCTTGTAGTTCCTCTAATTTACTCAAAAGATACTCCCATAAACATATTGGGAAGGAACTTGTTAAGCAGGCTATATGTAACTATTTTGTTCACAGAAAATGGTATGGTGTGCTCAACTCCTGGCATGTAACCAGCGAGGGTGGCAGCCATCATACAGGCCTACTATGCCCGCACCTTACAAGGGCAACTCATGTCCCCCAAGGTGTTCCTATATGGGGCCCAAATACTATTGGGATGTGTGCCAAGGATGAAAGGAAAGACACTCTGACTATCCACAGAATTTCTTTTCAGGCCTTCATGGCACAAGGACATTGCCCCGGTACACAAATATTGCTGTACTTAGAGGAGGTGATAACAAGAATAGACATAGGGCCTAATTACGACCCTGGCGAACGGGTTAAACGGCGCCATCAAAGGCTGCGGCGCCGTTCAACCCGTTCCGCCACATTACGAGGTCCCCTCGCGGGACACGTTAAGCACACCTGGGAAAACCAGGTGTGCATACCGGGTCCTGCGAGGGGAAGAGGGAGCAAACAACGGGCCATCTCGTAATGGCCCATTGTTTAATCCCACTCCCATTCACCCCTATGGGGGCTGAAATGGGAATGGGGATGAACCGTGTCCGTGTCCTCGAGTGAGGAATTACCAGGCCATCCGAACTCGGAATGGTCCGGTAAGTCCTCATTCCGAGGACACGGACACGGATGCAGCTATACTTGAGAGAATTTGAATAAGGTCCCAGAAAGATTATGGACAAAGGGGCCCCAGGAGCAGGGGTGGTCAGCATACTTTTAATAGAAGGGGCATTATTGCGCTCGGTAAAGCAGTATCCCCTTTCCCGCAAAGCAGATGAGGGCATTTATGACACACTCCTTGCGTTATAGCAGCAGGGTATGATACACATTTCATCATATCCATGTAACATGGACATATAGCAGATTAAAAAGACAAAGGGAGGGTCATGAGATTCATAAAGGATTTCCGCCCCTGAACAAAGTGGTAGAGGCAGTGTTTTCACTTGTGCTGACCCCTGCTACAATATTGTGCAACATTCCAGCAAACGCAAAATACTTCACAATAATTGATCTCAAGAATTCTTTCTTTTCTATCCCATTACATTGCCGAACTAAAGGAGGCACTGGCACTCACTCCATTGTTGGCAACCCCCAACTCTAAAGAGAAGTTCGGCTTGTTCTCACATTTTGACGGAATTGTGATAACGGCTGTCCTCACCCAGAAAAATCCACAGGGGCACAAACCTCAGGCATACTGCAGTGGTCTGTTAGACCCAGTAATGCAGGGCCACTTCCCATGCGAACAAGCACTTGCAGTAGAAGTGTTTGCCATAGAAAAGGCAGAAATAATAACAATGGGGCATCCGTAGTTTTGTACATGCAGCTCTCACTTTCTACAATATTTGAGGAGTCAAAATCCATGCTACCCACTCAAAGGGCCTCAGGATCTGAGGTGATACTGACAAATCCAGTAATTTAGGTTGTTTGATGTCGTGTGGTGAACCCAGCAGAATTCATAGCACAATGCACTACGCCGGGAGAATATGTTCACAACTGTGCATCCTACATGGACAGGTTGGACGAGAACCCCCAAGTGATGGAAGAAGTAATAGAGGGGGAGACATACTCTCTGTTGACGGGTCATCAACGATAGACTTCAGTATGTGATGCAGGCATCCGAGTGCCACATTGGTGTATCACATGGATGGAGAGATCCCCATTTGTTCATAGGAGCGATTGTGAGATCATTATTCAGCACTGACGGCAGAACTAGTGGCCCTAAATAGGGCATAAAACATGTCAGAGGGGCACTGCTTACATCACCTCCACAGTGCATGCAGTGTTGGCCCGATGGAAACAAGCAATGGGTCCCCGGTCCAGCATGCAGACTGCTGGTATGACTAACTGAGGTGCAGAAGCTCCCAGCAGAGGTAGCAATAATAAAGTGCAGCACCCACCCAGGTGGCCTAGACTTTATTTCCCAAGGAAATGATATGGCCCTCAGAGCCGCAAAAGGAGAAGCCTACCTGCCCTAAGACATGACAAAGTTATATCCAGGTACAAAAATGAAATGATGGCACTGGGGTCCAAATGACCCGAGGGCGGTGACACTACAGAGCACTTCAATTTGCAACCCATTATCCAGATAATTCAACTGCAGGGAGAAGCACCCCAGGATGAAAATGGGCTATGGGTCAGAGGGGATGCTCTCTGTCCCCCACTGACTTGGTGTGGAGACACAATAGTACGGGGTAACAGGTAATGCCACCAAAATTGCTTAATGTACCATTAGAGCAGTTAAATTATCTGGCCCATGTGTCAAAAGAACAGGTAGCCGCAGACAAAAATTAGATCATCACTTGACTCCGCACAAAGTTGTTACTGGCAGGAGAATGCAAGCCCCTCTTACTCCTGCATGTACAATTTTGGATGCTAACAGCTTGGTCCAGATCCTCGGTGAAGAATTCCACACATATTTGACAGAACATACAAATGCTGGTACGTGTATATCTCGTCAGGTGCACCCACATACAAGTCACCGGCTACAGAGACATCACCCACAGACACACACGAAGAAGACTTTTTTCCACCAGCTGCACCTCTCTACCCAGGTGACAGAATCAGGAACATTGCCAGAAAGTGGAAAGAACCGTGCTTTACTGGCCCTCACATGGTTGTCTATGCAACATCGACTGCAGTGACGGTGAGTGACAGGAAGCCATGGATTCATCTTTCTGATGTCTGCTGAGACAACAGCATCACCTCCCTCAAAGAAGAGGAGAGTAGCACAACTTGACCGGGAGTATACGCCACATTTTATTGACTTTTTTCTCTGATGTTCGGTATTACCGGAGGCCTTTAGGGGAGGAGAATGTTTTGCCTCATAATAAAATTGGTAAAAATAGAAAGAAGAACAATAATGTTGTATGGTTTGTTCTTGCTTTTTTCTGTGTCGTCTGACTTTTTCTTTCCTCTGGTTTCTTATATATAAAGGATCAGGCAGCACAACCAAAGATAATGATAAATATATAAGAACAAAAAGTGTATTTAATGCAGATGTGTTTCATAATGCAATTTGGGGGCAGGACACAGCATCTGGCAATGTGTTGTATGATGATATGCAGCATGTGGAGAAAGCGCTAATTAATAACACTTGTTATGTGCACTCTCTAATCCCCCACGTCACAGGGACACCCATGCTTTTTCTACCCCAGGAAGTGACAGTAGGGGCGGGGGATGACTAATGCACTTGTCATTGTGTAACATAAAAGGCCTTTGTAAGGCAGAGGTAGCGCCAGGTCACTGGATAGATGAAGGAGAAAATGTATATGCAGACAACTACCTATAGATGGGAACAATGTCCAAAAAAGAGACTACCACACCCATAATATTAAAATACATAACAGACGGTGCAAAGATGACAAATGCAAGGAATGCAAGGAATGGACACACATACACTTTCTTTGGGCACTGCATTAGGGGAACCGGAAAGGATTCCTCCCAAAACTGTTATCCCTGTGCTGTCCCAAGGATGTGCTTGTGTGTGTCTCCTAGCAGACTGGAACCACACTCTACATACAAGCCAATGGAGGAGGGAGGGAGAAAATCCCTCCTTTTTATCTGCCTGGATTTGAAAGCCTCTGAAATTGCATTTCTGGGCTTCTCAGCAGAACTACAATTTATTTTAGCAGAACTACTATTTTGGAGTGAGCTGCATAAAGAAGAGAAGCATTTCCACCTATGGCAATCAGTTCACCACCTATGGACATATTGTATTCTTAATTGGATTTTGTTTGCGCTTGGTCAATTCCATTTGACGCCAAATCTTTTTCAGGCTTTTTCTCCCTATTTTGGCTGCTTTTTGCTTAGTGATCAAGTTGATTTTATTTGGTGGTTTTTCCAATTGGATTTGATTTATTTTTTTTTGTATTATTCTTTAATTGTGCAGCCCACAAACCTCCAGGCTCCATGCATGCAGCCTCCGGCTCTCATCTCCCTACTCTGTGAGCACATTAGTGAGTTTGAGGGCCTGTTTATCCCTTCATTGATGTCACATTGAGAAAGCGGAGAGGTCTAGTGAGAACTAATGAGGTAGTCAGTTGCTTTTGAAGTGGCTTATGGTTGTCTGGTCCTGAGTAGACATAGAGGCAATGGCAATGATAGTTGCATATTCATTGATAACATCTAGCTTATATATGTCAGTACAATGTTAGTAGCAATGTTTCTTTACTATTTATTTCTCATAATAAAACAAATTACACTATACAGGAGAGTGTAAGTGCATGCATTGAGTGTTCATTATTGACAATCAAGTCAGAAACATTGCAGCACATATATTAAGTGTGGTACATATATTTGATGTATTGTATATTGATATTATATGATATGTTAGGTTAGTTATAATGCACTTAATACCCAGAGGTTTCTAAGCGTGGACCCGGTGATCGGGTTGTCTTGCTTCAAAGGCGAGCATGTTGCACTTGAGCTATCCTCCCGAGACTGAGATATCCTTCCAAGACATATAGTATATGGTCTGTGTTTTGATAAGAAAGTTATTAGAAGTTTTGAGCAGTAGACCATCAATACAGTATATGTGACATTAGTAAATCAGTCCTGTGTAGATGAGTCAGAGTAACTACCCACCTCTGGGGTTTGTTGCCTAATCTATTTTCCAATTCACAGTTACATGCATATGTGCTTTTCTCTAACTCTATTCCTACCACAGCTCCTATTGGGGGGTCTAGGACACTCCCTGAGGGGTGGAGGAAAGACTCTATAAGGCAGAAGTGATCAAAATCGCATCATTTTGACACCCCAGATGGGACATGAAAGCTTAACAAATCCTACACCCTAAAATATTCCCCCTACTTAGGTACTTAAGAGTGGGTAAGGGTGTTGCAACAGGCCTGGCGATGCAAAGCATAAATATAAAGACCTTTAAAAACACTGTAGTGAAACCCAGGGTGTCATTTTAAACAAATACTCTTGATAGCTATCAAGCAAGATATACTATAATGGCTAACTCACATGGTGATATCCCTATACCTGTAGATTGCTGCCAACTGGTAAACAGATGGTTAAATGAAGGGAATGTTGTGCCTGGAGGATTGCCAGGGGAAATTCTGTTTACATATATGAAAACACATGGCATCATGCCAAGGGGCAGGTTTGACACCTGATACATTAGAAGAGATCTACACCAAATATAGTATACATCCTATAGGTATCCTGAGTTAGCTGTGCAACAGGCAGACCACCAGAACTGGTCTCAAGGGAGTCTGACATATCCCACTACCAGAGCTAAACATTGCCCATTTGCTACGGAAGGGATAACCTTAGAACACATCCTTAGGTTCCAACAAAAAAAGAAGGAGACCAATGACTGTGATACCAGAGAACACTATGAATTCCTGAGGAGATCCTTTGACACTGTCCATGCTCAAGCTGTAGAGTACAGATCTCTAGGGGCTACACTAGTAGCACCTAGACTGGTAATAGTAGGGCAGGAGGGAACATTTCCATTACATACAACCACAGCATTATTGGGAACCTGTCCCACTAGGTATTCCACTATATTGAGCCAGCTAGAGGCAGACTACCCGCAAGTCACTCGTCAGCAGAGGCAGAGGGATTTAGCAATCATAATACCAACAGGTTGTAATCCACCTATGGAACAATGCGGCAGCTGGGCTTCAGTGTATAATTGGTAATACTTGCATTTAATATGGGCTCCTTCAATTACAGCTCTAACCTCCATTCCAGGAGAGATTCTGAACTCCCGAGGAGCATAAGCAGCAATACGTTTAGGATTGGAACTATGTGGGGTTAATTATCCCATGGTATGTGCATATTTATGCACCTCATAAAGGGGACTCAGTGAGACTAGACATTTTCAGGCTCCTTGCAGTGGTACTCATGAAAAAGAAAAGAAACTCCAGGTGGGTCAAATTGTGACAGCTACTTACAGGTCCCTAGGTAAAGATCGCCTGGGTAGATGCCCCGTGGAGGTTAAAAAGAAAGCATTGAGTGAGAGTAAGCACACTAGATGGGAACCACCTACTAGCACTACTGGTACCAGATGTGAACCATGCAGAACCATGCAGAACAGCACTCTCAGCTAGATGCAGAAAATTAAGCACACATTCTTTCTGTATGCCCCCATAGGAGAGAAAGAAAGGGAGACCGTTCATAGTAGGACAGTATCTGTAGCGAGAGATAACACAGACACCAGGCACAAAGCTGGTTGGAGCAGAATTGATAAGAGAAGAGCTTATCAGTTAAGGTATAGGGCACAGTTTATGCAACCACAAAGATACAGTGTTGAAGACTATCCTTCTTCTTCTTCTTTAAAGATAGAGAAGAAACAGGGTTCAGCATCCAAGGGAGAGCAGAAGACCGCTAAGAGGCATGAGGAGAAAGAAGAAAGGAAGCACAATGCAGCATTGAGAGTGGATAATGGCAGAAACAATAAACCAGACCAACAGGATAGTCCCAGTGACTATAACATATAACAAGTTATTGGCTAGTAGTGCAGTTGGATTCTGGTACACAAGTCTCCATATTCAGAGAGCTATACATACACAGTGATAACAGTCAGGGGGAAACAGGTTCCCTTCACAAGACTCAGGCAGGGGTCCAAGAATAGTCCAGGGCAATTTTCAAGTAGAATCAAATCCCACTTAGAATGCATACAGAATTGCTGGACATTCAAAGATGACATATACTGTGCAGATGATGATTTGAATGAACACTTAGTGAAGGTGGATTTGATCATAAGGACATTAGCAGCAACATGTTCAATGTTAAGCCATCTAAAATACCCCCTAAAGAAACCTATATCTGTGGGGTTTTCATTATCTAATGTGAGAAGGGGACATGCACCTCAATTCCTAGAGAAATGTGCACACTTCCAGAGCCCACATACAATTAAACATTTAAAGGCCACACTTGGCCTTTTGAATTTTGGACATTCATAAATTGCAGATTATCTAGCTTTAGTGAAACCACTATAATGCCTTTGAAGCCCACCTTCGGTCCTTCAGACTGGAAAGTGGAGCATTTTGCACCATGTATAGCAGCATATGACTCAACGTTGTAGTCCTCTTCAGGACAGAAACACAGATAAGGACATAGAAGTGACAATGTTGCCTGGTCTTAATGGTTTTATATGTGCAGTGTGTAACCATGTAGAGACAATCCCCATAGCATACCGTTCCCAGGTCTACACAATTTCAGAGTAGAAGTTTGCTCCAGAGAAAATATTCTGGCTGCAGTTCAAATAATAGTGCAGAAGGAATGCACAATAGCAGTAAAAAAACCATGCATGCAAATACAATGTTAGTGCAGGTAGTAGCAGCTGAGAGTGAGGTCCTGTTTCCACCCTCCTGGCCATGTGTTATTTCCTGCCCATGTGGAGTTTGTGCCTGGCTGCTGACCCCTCCATTAAGTAGGTGCACTTTCTGTGGATTAACTGCACCTCCAGAGGAATTATTGAACCTGAAAAATCGAAAATTGAAAAAATAAGAAAAAAACAAAATTTGCTTGAAATTGTTGCAAAAGCACTGTTTTAGTGGGCAATTTCATTGTGCTACTGTTTTTTTGAGCTTTTTTAATACCTAACGCTGCCATGCTATTTTGAAAGCATGAGTTTTCCCATTATTGCCTGCTTATTTGACTGATTGTTGGCTCTTCCAAGATGGCCACCATGGTTTTCTTTGTTGTGTAGTCAGACTCGCTGAACTGCCTTTCCCTGTGCAGCACT
Organism: Ambystoma mexicanum; assembly: GCF_040938575.1. Classification (NCBI taxonomy): domain Eukaryota; kingdom Metazoa; phylum Chordata; class Amphibia; order Caudata; family Ambystomatidae; genus Ambystoma; species Ambystoma mexicanum. Next base: position 1,136,128,605 of record NC_090922.1, read on the forward strand.
CCCATTGGTTGCTGAGTGTTTTCTTCCATCCAACCAATGACCGGCAGGCTTTAACCGGCCCTCTCAGCAAAGGCCCACTTCTAAGGCCCACTTCTAAGGCTGCCTGCTCCCTGTCTGCTTCTTGAATGCTAATTGGGGTCTTCCCTGCTCCTGAAGTTACCTTGCTATTTTGAAAGCATGGTTTTCCCATTATTGCCTGCTTATTTGACTGATTTTCGGCTCTTCCATGATGGTCACCATGGTTTTCTTTGTTGTGTAGGCAGATTGGCTGAACTGCCTTTCCCTGTGAAGTACTCCGATTGGTTGCTGAGTGTTTTCTTTCATCCACCAAGGACCAGCTAGCTTTAGACTGCCCTCTCAGCAAAGGCCCACGTCTAAGTCCCACTTATAAGTCCCACTTCTAAGGCCCGCTTCTAGGGCCCGCTTCTAGGGCCCACTTCTAAGGCCCACTTCTAAGTTCCACAAATAAGCCCTACTTATAAGCCCCACTTCTAAGGCCACTGCCTGCTCCCTGTCTGCTTCTTGAATGCTAATTGGGGTCCTCCCAGCTCCTTAACCACAATGATGCTGCCACCTCACTCCTCTAAGAAATCCGGACTGCCTTGACATTGTCACCTCCAGAACTATGGGTTAGTTCCCTCCTTCTGGACTCACTCCTACCACCTTTGACTATCACTGTTCTTTCTGCTTAGTACTCCCATGTTGCCATCCTGATGTGCAGTGCTTCTTAAAACCATTTGCTAACATCTGAATCCCTGATTGGAAAGTTCACATCTTGCTGTTTTTGCTTTTTGCTAGAAGGTCAAATATTGCTGTTTTTGCCTTTTGCTAGAATGTCACATCTTGCTGTTTTTGCCTTTTTCTAGAAAGTCAAATCTTGCTGTTTTTGCTTTTTGCTTTAAAGTTAAATATTGGTGCCCATTGCTAAATTCTCTGTATTTTTCTTGTATACTGTTGCTTCTCTGTAACTTGCCAGCCCAGTGACCTCAGCACTCTCTTTTGTTCCACACCTACCTGCTTTAGCCCTACCCCAGCCTCTCCATCCTCTCCTCGCTTCTGTCCCATGGTGCTTTCTGTTTCTCCTAGCTTCTCCAACTGCTTCTCCATTTAGTATCCTTCCCTTCTCACTAAGTCTGGTAGGAAGAAGTTCAAAAATGATATCTTGGCCTCTAACCCTGGTCTTCCTTTCGCCGACACCTATTCCAATACTTCCTCCAAACAGACCCTCACCAACATCCTCTTAGTCGTTCCTTCGCCAGATCTATGGACTCTTCATAAGATCTCTGTGCTTTGTCCTATCTCCTCCTCTCCCATCAATGGTGGCACTTGCTGGGAAGTTCTCATGGCTTCCTTCGACTCCTCTAAAGTCATAATTAATGTCAGCCTTAATGACACTGTCATGGTCCAAGGCCCTCATGCCAATCTCCTGCTCTTTGGCGCTTCCCTCACCTCATCAATTTCCTCTCATCTCCTGCTGTCCCCTCCTCTCCCCCCTTGGCTTCCTTGCCCTCTCTCTCCTCCTCCTCTGCCCCTCCTAGCGCTTTTTCTCCTCTGATCTGTACCCCTCCCCGGAAGGTCTTTAAGGCTGGAAACCTTCTTCATATTGCCACTCTCAACTCTTGCTCTGCTGTCAAACACTCCTCGGACATCTGCCACCTCCTTGAAGAACTCGACATTGATGTCCTTGGTCTTACTGAGACATGGTTCACAGCCAGCTCTGTCACAAGCCCTGACACTCTCCTTCCTGATGGCTACAAGATCCTCTCTGCACCCAGTACCTCCTGGTCTGGTGCGGGGCGGGGGGACCCTGATCTTTCCTGAGTTGATTCCTGCCTATATGATTCCCACTCAGACCTACTCCTCTTTTGAATGCCTTGTCTGTAGGCTCTCTCTCTCCTACCCATTCTCTTACTGTGGCTACCATCTACCGGCTTCCTGGTCAAATCACCTAATTTGTCTCTGAGTGGGCGGACCTCCCCTCCCTCCGGCCTCTACCACTCAACTCATCCTCCTTGGTGACCTCAATATCCATTTAGACTCTCCTTGTTCCTCCTCTGCACTCTTCTATGACCTCTGCAACACCATGTCCCTGTCCACCATCCCCTATGGCCCGACTCTGCAGGGCACACACTCAATTTCTTGGTCTCCTCTAACCTCCCCCTCTCCATCCCTCTGACCACTCCTCTCTCCTGGAGCGATCATTCCCTCCTCTTATCTCAACTCTCTCTTTCTTCCCCTCAAACCAAGCCTACCCCAACACTGCCACCTACCTTCTTGGACATCCGGCCCATGAAGCGTGTGTCAATTGAGGCTTTTTCCACCACATTCTCTCCCCCCTCCACCTCTGGCTGTCTCACATCCTGACACAGTCCTGTCTCTGCTCTACTCTTCATTTTCTGATACGCTTGATGCTCCTGCCCCTGTCATGAGAATCCATTTGAAGTCTAAAGCTAAGTGCAATTACTGGTATGACTCTGACCTAGCTACACTTAAACGTAAGTGTAGGGTGGCTGACAGGAAATTGGGGCTTCTTGTTCATCCTCTGACAAACTGGCCTCTCGTCTGCTCTAAAGGCAATACCGACTCTATGTGCCTCATTACACGGTAGGCGGTGTAATGCCGGTAAAATACCGGCACCGCCTTGGCGGAAAGGGGATTTACTGCCCCATTCCAAGGTTGGAGGGGCGGTAAATCCCCTTTCCGCCATTGCCCTTCCCCATTCCCATTTCTGCCCCATAGGGCTCTATGGGACTGGGGAAGGCGCTAATTACGGCACCGCAATTTTGCGGTGCCGTAATTAGCTCCGAGGTCCCTTAGCGGGTTGGATATTAACGCCTGCAAGAAGCAGGCGTTAAATCCTCCAACCCGCAAAGGGACCTTGTAGTACGGCGGTAAGGGTTAACGGTCACCGTTGCCATTAACGGTGACCGTTAACCCTTACCGCCGTCCGTGTAATGAGGCCCTATGTCCTCAACAAGTAGAGAGTCCACATTCAAGCTCATGTCTCTGTGGCATCTAACAACTTGGCCGAAATCTTTAAAATCTGCAAGGAGCTGGCCAACCCTGCTGCAGTCTCTAACCCTCCTGTTGCCTCCCAGGCTCTTTGCAATGCCCTTGCCTTTCACTTTATCTCAAAACCCAAGGACATCCTGTCCACTCTCTCAACCCCTCCCCCTCCTCTCCCCTCTCCGCCTGTGCTTGCTGACCCTCCTTCAGCAAGTCCCCACCCTCCTTCTCGTCCTTTCCTCTTTTCTCCCCTGATGAGGTCACATGACAAGTCCGATCAGTGAAAGCCTTGTCAAAACAGGTTCATCCCTGTTCCTCTAAAACCATCAACGACCACATTGATACCCTTGGTCTGATGCTTGCTGATTTTTGCAACCACTCCTTTGCCTCAGGATCCTTCCCCTCCCCTCTGAAGTACTCCATTGTGCATCCTCTTCTCAAGAAACCCACAGCTGATCCGTCTTGTCCGGCTAACTATTGCCCAATTTCCATTACTCCCTTTCTGTCCAAACTACTGGAAAAGCTTGCCATCTCTCAGTTTACCCTTCATTCCAATTCTGTTGGCTGTCTCCATGATCACCAGTCTGGCTTCAGAGCTGCCAGAAGCATGGAAACTTTTCTCCTGAACATCCGTGAAGATCTGCTCTCCAACCTTGACTCTAACATTCCCGCTGTCCTCATCCTACTCGATCTTTCTTCTGCCTTCCACACGGTCAACAATACCATCCTGCTCAACCGTCTCCGTGATAACCTGGTTATCACTGATGAGGCTCTGGCCTGGCTGACCTCTTTCTTCTCCGATTGACCCTCCCAGGTCCAACTTGGGTCCTGCCTATCATCTATATTCCTATCTACCTGTGGTTTTACCAAGGGGTCTAACCTCTCGCCCTGACTTTTCAACCAATACCTGGCAACTCTCACCCATGGCATTGCCATTTTCTGCTCGAATTTCCAGTGCTACACTGATGACAAGCAAATCATTTTCAGGCTGCTTTCGGCCACCTCCTCTCCCTCCCTCCCTCATCTCTGATTGCCTAACTGCCATTCAAGATTGGTGTGCCGCCAATGATCTTTGTCTGAATGCCAGCAAGACGGAGATCCTCCTCATTGCCACACCTTCACCATCCTTTCCCCTCACTCTCTGGCCAGCCTCCATTGGCCCTCCTCCTACCCCGACCTGCGAGGCTAAGAACATTGGGGTCATCTTTGACTCCACACTTTCCTTCTCCTCCCACATCTCTGTTTTCTCTAAAAAGTCAAACTTCCTACTGCACCTCCTCAGAGGTACTCTGCCTTTCCCCTCATTCCACAAAAAGATCATGGTCTCCCAAGCTCTGGTTCTCTCTAAGTTGGACTATTGTAACAGCCTCTTTCTAAATATACCTGCCTCTACTCTCCGCCCTCTGCAACTAATCCAGACCACGACTGTGAGACTTGACCTTGGCCTCAAGACATGGGATCGTATCTCTCCAGCTCTGAAATCTCTCCATTGGCTCCCAGTGGATGCAAGGATTAAATTCAAAATCCTCTGCATTGTTCACAAGGCTATCCCTCTGCAAATACCTCCCATCTTGAGCTCTTCGGTCCTTTACCCCTAACTCCCTCAGTGTCCGTCGTTTTTCAAAGAAATTCTCTCCATTGGCTCCCAGTGGATGCAAGGATTAAATTCAAAATCCTCTGCATTGTTCACAAGGCTATCCCTCTGCAAATACCTCCCATCTTGAGCTCTTCGGTCCTTTACCCCTAACTCCCTCAGTGTCCGTCGTTTTTCAAAGAAATTAAGTAGGGGTTGATCTCTATCTTCGACTGGGGCCTCCCTACCACTCTAAACTATGAGGAGAACCATCTCTGGTTCCGGAAGCACCTCATGACCTTCCTATTTGCTTCTGCCTTCGCTCCCCCTCTCCCTGCTGATCCGTTCTCTCTTGGCACTGTGCACTTGTCCACCCTCTGTCCTCCAGGCCAAGGTACCTGCTCACCCTGCCACCCTCCCGCACTGCTTCCGGGCCACCACTTGCACTGAGGTCTGTACGTGTATCCATATAGTCCTCCCCATTTTCTTTCTGCACTTATCAGACCTACCCTGTCTGCTTCCTTAAACCCAGCACTTGCCACTTGCTGGCTGCACTACCACTGTTTGTTGCCTTTATTATTTATTTATTCATTATTATGTATCTGTTTCTCCTTTGCTCCGCTCTCACCATTTCTCCCGCTTCCATTCACTTTTCCCCTCACCCTCCTCCATGCACTTGCACATTCTCAATGTCACTGGGCCTAGTAAGATCGTTGTTTTGTTCTCCACTGTTCCCCTCCCTTGCCTTGTCGCGCTCTGAAAAACTTGTGTAGAAGGGCGATAGAAATAAAATATCAATAGGAATATCAATATTGTAAATGCAAAGGCAGTACACTCCAGATGGGCACAATAGGCCTTGACGCAAACAACACCAGATACAAAATATCATTGAAAACAGTGACTACTACACATGTATGATCCGGAATGGTCAATGAAACGAGAAGCAGATGCAGCAGTACCAGACATTCCACTTTGGATATTTGCAAATGTAATAAATATACTGTGATGTAAGATCTGATTCAGCAGTTGGGACATGCTCTGAATATTCTACTATCTGTGCTGCTGTAAAAGGGTGATTCAACCATACAAATTAGTTTTAACACCAGTATACCCAAACAAAACATTTAGGGAATACATTAGCTCAGATTGGTGAGTTGTAAGGCCGCCTCCTTGCACTAAGACAAGTCGATCCACATAAGCCCATTTTAATTCAGACTATGTAGTAAGAGGTTACACTTTTGACCTACAATGGTGTCAAACCAACTGATTCAGAGATTCCAAAGGTAAACAAATATTGTCAAAACAATGTTAGCAAGAAGTATGGGACATCAAAAAGGCTAGACCGCTCATCTGGGTTATGCATACAAACGCACACAGAACAAATACTGTGGAGACGGTATGAAATGCACTTGCCAATCATTCTGCAAGATAGCAGACTGTACATTAAGATGCTTTACTGCATACATAGATGAAGACTTAAAAGCATGTTTGGATGAGAATAGTCGTAAACCACAAGGGTTTCCCACTCCTTACACTTACACTGTAAAAATAAATACAGTGATGCTCCCTATCCCTAGGTCAAAGCAAGGCCCTGTTCACTGGGTACTACCAAATAAGCAGGATAGATTTAAACTAATCTCAGCAGCACATGCATGTCTATCCACAACCCAATTTGAATTGTCAGCTACTACACAACTCCTGCAAGACAGATATTGGTGGCCTGTGCTTAGTAAAGAAATATCACAGTACAAAGTGAATTGCTACATATGATTGCAAACAACAGTGGGCAATTCCTGAAATCCACCAGAAAACACACTAGTAATGGTGACAGTGCCATATGAATGCATGCATATGGACTACATTGGTCCCCTGACACTCATCAACAAGTACAAATATGTTTTGGTCATTGTAGACTCATGCACAAGTTTTACCCAGCTCATGCTCCATAAGAAAGCAGATTTTAAAGAAATCATAAAGGGATTGCTGCCTTAGTAGCTATGACAGCACCACAATTACTCCAAGCCGACAATGGACCAGTCTATTTTGGCAAAGCCTTAAGAGAGGCCCTGCCAAGCTGCAGATGTATGCTGCACTTGTTACACCCATTTGAACCACTATCCTTTGGGGTTGTTGAGAGAGCCAATGGGATAATTAAGCAAGCCTTGACTAAATGCATCCTATCTTCTGAAGGAAATTCAGAAAATCATGCACCTTTAGTGCAGCATGGCATAAACAACTTACCTCCCTTTTCTCAATGTGAGGGTAAAACGCCTTATGAGTTGCTATTTGGCACTCTCATGTATATGCCTGACTTATACAATCTATGCAGTTCTCTCACCAGGCCAAACTAGCTGCTTCTCATAAATCTCCTGAGAGACTGCAGCCATGGTGAAGAAGAATTTCCACAGCACAGCTATACATACAATGCAGAGTGCACCTTGAAGTCTCGAGACTACATACTGGAAACGATCCATGACAAAGAAGCACTTCGACAGTGCTACAGACCTCTGATGAAAGTACTGGAATTAATTAGATCAGGAACATCTATCCAGTTAGCTCTTCCTCCTTAGAACGGTGCATGTCAAGTATCAGTAGACCACCTTAAGCTAGATTCACATGGTTATACCCCTGTTCCCGAGGGAGGAGACTCTCTATCTTGAACAAAAGGAGACAAACATATGATGGCATCAACGTAATCCAGAAACCTCCTCAACCTCTGGGATGTTTTTTTTTCCTTGAACAGAAGAGCCAGAAAACAGTCTAGAAGTAGAGATAAGCACAAGACCTACTGTGAAGATGAAGATTTACGACCATCCAAGTGCACCAAGAACTGTAAATTAGAGCAGTAATTATGTTCTTCAAATTGCTGTGGATAAGTCTTCTCACCTTTTTTGTCCTATTGACCTTAGCCTATTTGTTAATGCCATTAGATATACCAATGACCAGCAGAGAGTTAAACATATCACCTCAAGCCTTAGCACACATAAAACACAAGAGGGAGGTGCAGGCTGCTGATGAGGGTGGAGACTTGACACAAATAAGCATATACCCACTAGAGTTCAAGAAATGTAGGTTCTGCCAGAATACAACCTACAGTGGGTTTAGTGTGCAACTTCAGGTACATAAACTATAAATGATAGATGCGTCTAGGATGGTGTTCCCTAAGATGCATGTGTCTGACAACTATAGGAACATGCTGAGGGCCAAGATAGAAGCCTTTGCTCAAGGTGCTAGATGTCTAGGTGTTAGAGCCTGAAGATGATCTAGAAAATTTAGAGGACAATGTCGATCATTTGTTATGTGAAATATGTTGACACCTATCTGTTTTACAAACAAAGGAAAGTGTATTGACCAGGCAAAACCAACTGGGAGGAAGGTCTTGTTCCATTTCTTAGCTCACCACCAGAGCTTAAGGCACAATTCCCTTATGTACCAAAACACCCGTTGGCGGGAGAGTTTGTATAGCTGAACAACTATATATTCCACTCAACACCTGGAAATAGCTAGTTTGTGTAGTCCACACATTATGTGGTATATGATAAAACATTATATGCTACAAAGACAGAGAACCCATTTTAAGAATCAATCCTCCTAAACATGCCATGAGAGATACATTTTGGCAAGTACATGAACAGGCACTCTAGATATGGCCTGTAGAAATCAATATTTCATGTATTTCCAAAATTCCACTCATTTGGTGATAATCTGTTCCAATACATACTATCTATCGATGCATCCAGGTTGGAAAGTAAAAGAGGGTATATTTTCCGAGGTCATCATAAACAGCTTAACAAAGGGATGCCAGAAAACAGATATGAACATATTACAAATGCTACAGGCATTGAGTTAGGCTAAAATCTTGGCACCCATGAGTGTTATAAAAGGCACAAAGGTATAGGCGTGGGTCTTTATGCAGCTTTTGTCTCACGAAACATTTCACAAACCTATTCCATTTATGTTGGCAAAGCATGTCAATTATTGGCAATACAAGCACCTTTAAATGAGGTCATTAGCGAAATAGACACATACGGAAAGTCAGGTAATTGGTCAGCAATCCTAGACAGGATAGGTCACCTGGAAAAGGAAAGGACCAAAAGAGAGTATGGGTGCGCTATAAATAACAAATCATATCATATCATATCAGCGATGAAAGGTATAGACTCCTCCTACACCTGGAAAGAAGCTGTACTGGAAATTCAAAGACTAGCAGGACAGTCCACAGAGAAGAGCCTTCTTATTCTAGATGACAACTTCAATGCAAAGGCATTGCAGAAGGTAATCTGCACGCTGAGAACTGTGTTAGTGAATATGGTGCATATCATCCAAGAGGATTTGAAAACCCTACAGGGTGAACAACAAGCAGTTGTTTCTGAAGATCACAGACTTTCTGGACACACTGACTACAGGAGTTCCAGATTGCACTACTGTTACATGGTCAGAGCAACTGATGGAAATGAATTTATCAAAACAAGCTCAGCAACGGGACATTTCAGAGTCTTCTTATACTCTACAGGCATCTTCAAAAAGACTCTCTATGAAATATCGGTGTGGGTCCAAGACCTTATGTCATGGGCACTTCTTGGGATCCTGACATTAACGTGCACCCATGGTCATCTCTGTTGTGTGAGAAATTGTACTCCTGGGCCACTATGAAACAAGTAGAAGATCAATGGATACAAACCATCTATGTGGTGCCCTACACCCATGCTTGTGTGATGGATGTGGACTCATAAGTATTCTTTGACAGATTGTGTGGAAACACTACATGTAAAATGCCAGGACATTTCTAAGAGCAGCCCTTGTGAGCATAATTTAAACATCTTCAAATATACGTTAAGTGCAATTTCAATGGAATGTTTTAGTAGCAAAGCTCTACTACTGCCTAAGTGATCCTACATCATGCAGTTTAACGATTCATGCTGTGCTGTGCTGTGCTTGTAGGAGATGCCCGCCTGATCAACATTGCAAAGCTGATAACATTTTGCAACAACATCCTTCATCCACCAGTGCAGACTGAACTAGTGCAATTAAATTGGACTAAAGTGAAGCTAATGCCTCTGCAGTTCCCGCAGGTATTCTTGACATGGGCATATCTCCTGAACATGAAGATACACATCACCAGCGCCATAGAGACCTTTCTGGAAGCATCATCATGGCCAGAGCCCCACTGGAGAAAACACCAAATTGGCCAACAGAAATTGGCCAACTGGAAAGCTCCTCTCCATCAAATGGGAGATCTATCCTGGGATTGATTACAGACTGGCTGAGGATTCAGTTTTTCCTTCACTCTGTTGACAAGCATATTGGATGTCTTCGGGAAAATAGGTTCAGGAATTATGCTGCCAGCATCATTGAAGCTGGCATATCTCCTGAACATGAAGATACACATGAACAGCACCATAGAGATTTTTGTGGAAGCATCAACATGGCTAAGCCCTAATGGAGAAAGCACCAAATTGGCCAAAAGAAATTGGCCTACTGGAAAGCTCCTCTCCATCAAATGGGAGATCCATCCTGGGATCGATTACAGACTGACTGATGGATTCAGTTTTTCCTTCAATCTGTTGACAAGCATATTGGACTTCTTTGGGAAAATAGGTTCAGCAATTATGCCTATTTTCTATATCTTAGCAGCTGGGTGCATCCCTGGTCTGATCCTCTTTTTCTTTCATTGTGGTGGCTAACAGACACATGAACATGACTGGAAGATGTAAACTGTTTGGAACCTTTCATGTGATGGAAATCTACACATCTAGAATTCAACAATGATGATTATTTTACATTGGTTTTGCAGTATGTGCCACAGCTAGCTCTTCTCAAGAAAATATAGGTATTAGTATTATTTTATTTCTGAGAACGAGTGAAGATCCTGAGTGAACATTTTTAGGGACTGATATCTTTGGTTGCTAAAATGCCTTCATGGCTTGTTTTATGGCTCATGGGAGGTTGGGGGGGCGAGGAGTGACGTGTCATTTTAGTTTTAGCAGGCAGAGGGCATGACAATTGAGCGATATCTCAAGCTGTGTAAGTCTTTAGGCAAGTACATAGTGAAATGCATTGACATATATTCAGGCAGTAAGAATATATTAAGAATTATGAACAGAGTTTCACATTTAGTTTGAATGGCTGGGTTGTGCATCAGGCTTATCTATTGTTTTGGAACACACAGTTACATTTCAGTAACAATACTTCTGGGCTGTGTGCCAATGGTCTGGGATGTGTTCCAATCATCCCATTTGTTTTAGTAAATGTTTCTAAATGTTCCTTGTAAACACTAACAATGTCCTAAAGACTACAATGTACTAGAAACCTTACAATGGACTCCGAAACCTGTTGAGGTTTCGGGATAAATCTGCAACTTGCTACAAGCTGATCATTTAGCAGTTTGCGGAGAGCTGATAAATCGGCAGCTAGCTAAGTCCTTGAGTAAGAGATTATTCAACAGCTTGCTGAAAGGGAGGAGACGGCTTAAGTAAAAAAGCTCTGATGCTATAAGAGATGACTCTTAGGGGAGTCAAACACACAAGAAAAGCTGTTTGTGGAGCTGATGGAGCTTGACTACGCAGACAAGGCCAGAAGGACCTTGGTAACAGACTGAATCTACTCTCTCCATGCAAGTAAAGGGAGGAGTTAGGGGGGAAATACCTTGTTTTATCTGCCTGGGTTATGAAGGCTCTGAAATTGCATTTCTGGGCTTCTGAGTCTTAGAAGGAGTTTGCTTTTTGAGCAGAAATACGATTTTCTAACAGAACTACTATTCTGGACAGAACATTCAGAAGAGAAACATTTCTACCTATGGCAATCAGCTCACCACCTATGGATATATTTTATTCTTAAATGGATGGTGTTTGCACCATCATCCATTCCACTTGACTGTAATTCTTGTAAAGGCTTTTTTTTAACCTATTTTGGCTGCTTTTTGTTAGGAGACCATGGTGATTTTGATAAGTGTTTTTTTCAAATTGGATTTGATATTGTATTGAATTATTCTTGGATTATGCAGACCACAAGCTTCCTGGCTCTAGTCAATCAGCCCCCATCTCTCATCCCCCTACCATCTGAAGACAGTAGTGAGTATGGGGCCCTGTTTTCCCATCTTTAATATCACATTAAGAAAGAGGTGAGGTATAGTGAGAACTAATGAGACAGTCAGTTGCTTAGGAAGTGGATGTTGTGCTCCTGAAATGGTTGTCTGGCCTTGAGTAGACATAAAGGCAATGGCTGCATATTAATTGATAATGTTTTGCATATTAAGTGTGTTTTGTGTAGTTACAATATTAGTAGAAATGTTTCTTTGCTATTTATGTCTCATAATAAAATGAATTACATTATACAGGATTGTGTAAGAGCATTCCTTGAGTGTTCATTATTGAGAATCAAGTCAGAAACATTAGTACACATATGTGAAGCATGTATCACCAACAAAGCAGTCTCGACCAGAACACCAACATTCTTGTTGGCTAACTTCACACTTCTGGAGGCCCTCATGCTTCATGTAGCAAAAACATCAAAAGGGTAAAGTCTAAGCTAGCCTGTGAAGAGAAGACATGCAAGCAGTAGTTCTTCTACCTAACTCTGATCATTTGGAACTCAATCCTGGAAGAGGCTTGAAATGCCCCCACCATCTGCCAGTTTCACATATCCCACCCTCCCTCTACCAACAATAAAAGAAAAAGTTACAAACTGTAAATCAATTGGCACACAATAAATGCTCTTAATGCCTCCAGAACCAGTTCAATTTTTTCTCCTTTTCATAATCAGACCTGTCCTACCTCTGACAGCCAAGCACAACCCAAGAAGCACCAATATGTTCTGACTTTTATATTGCCACGAAATTACCGTAAAGATTTGAGGTCTTTGATTATTTTTATAGGGTCAGCAATTCTGGCCTGTTGTCCAAACTAGAGCTCACCGCCTGCCAGCGGGTCTCATGAGAACTTGCAAATCTGTCAAATCCTAAATCCGGAATTTGGTTTGAATCTCGATTTTTACCAACGATAGTTGTACAGTTTGACTGTAGTGAGAAATGTAAATAAAAGTTTGTTAGCGACCAACAAAAATTGTCCTGTGAGGCAATAAACAAAAGGCCAGTAGCGAACAGATGTAAATATTAGATTATTGGCAACAAGGAATTTAACAATAAAGTGGTAGTGAACATTTTTAAATAAAAGGCTGGCAGTATCCAACACAATTTGGTCAGTAGACAATAGCAAACAAATCTAAATAAAACAATGGTAGTTAACAACAACAAATAGCATACACACCTGGTAGAGACCACATTTAAACAAAAGGCCAATAGCAAACAAATGCAAATATCAGAATCATGGCAACAAGGAATATCGCAATATGGTGGCAAAGGAAACACTTAGACAAAAGGCAGGCAGTTACAATATAAATATGTACAGAGGGCATTAGGAACTGAATGTAGATAATAAGCTTGTAGTGTCCAACAACAATAGCACACAAAGCTGGTAGCGTCCATATTTAGACAGAAATCTAGCAAAGGACAGCATCACAGGTCAGTGTTAGGCAAGTCAAATATAAAAGACTTTACAACATTCATAAAGTATATTTAAAATAGCTATGACAAATTGTAAGATGTTGTCACTTCTTCCATAATGGTAGCCCCTTCCCATGAGTATTGGGAGGTGAGGCTGCTTCCCAATAGTCCCCAAGGGGTGGTACTCAGTGAGTGGATATCATGGGAAGGGAAATCACCTATGGGATTGGTGACCACCTGTGAAGCATGGGGTATCCCCATAGCCCACCTTGCCTGAGCCCATCTTCCTGTCCAACCCCGCATAACAGCATCCCTAATGTTCTTACCTGTTTCCCGAGAACCTGTAAGATAGTAAGTACTGCGATGAGCGAGAGACCAACTGGCTCACTTGGAGTTCTTCAGATCAGTACTGGGATGAGGAAGAAGTGCAGAAGAATAAAGAGCACTTCCATCAACATCGCTGAACTGTCTTGTTGTTACTGACTTCCTATTGGACAAAACACAAAACATCACTGAAATAGAAGAGGGTAATTCAAAGATGGAGGAACCAGGAGATTGTGGTCCCATGCAAAGAAAGCCAAAACAGCAGAGGATGAGACGGATACCCTTCTGCTGCCACTTGCCCAGAAGGCTGGAGCAGAAGACATGAGGCGGTGCCATCAACCTGGCCAGAAGGCTGGAAAGAGGAAACTGCCAGAACTGCACAGCCCAGCAACAGAGAACTTCTGCAAAGCTGCTGCAGTCCCTGTAATGGGTGGAAGAGGCCAGAGAGAACATCCCCAGAAGATTCACCATTGAGAGGCAGGAGCGAGAAACGTGTGGTGGAGCAACCAGCTGGGCGAGAATGCTGGAGAAAGGAAACCACTTGACCCATGCAACCCAATAGCAAGGAACCGCTTCACAGCCAGCACAGTCCATGGAATGATTGGAAGAGGCCAGAAAGCAATGGGGAACTGCTGCAGAGACGCCACAGTTCCTGGGATGAACAGTGGATGCTAGAGATGGGAGGAGGAGCCTGCAAACAACTGTGAGACACCGGTAAGTTACCAGAAGTGGATGGGAAGACCAGAATGGTTGTGGCAGCTCTCATAAAGTAGGAAAAAACAATACTAAAGGGTCTGAGACCCAAGAGAAAGAGAACTAATACCAACAAGGCTTGGGACCCAAGAGAACAAAAATTAATAATGAAAGGGTTTGGGACCCAAGAGAATGAAAACCTATACTAGAGGGGTCTTGGACCTAAGAGAAAGACAACCAATAACAAAATGATCTGGGAGCCAAGAGATAAACACCAATATAAATCGGTCTGTGACCCGAGAGGTGAAAATCAATTTCAAGAGGGCCTGGGACCCAACAAGCAGAGTACCTGGCAGGATAGTGAACCCGATATGTGCCAAGAAGGGTCTAGGACCCACATCCCTATAAGATCATCATCATAGTCACAGTGCCTGGCAGGGGAGCGAACCAGGTGGGCTTGTGAGAATGATCAGGGGAAGAGAGACGTATCTCCTGGTCCTGGTAAACATTTTAAAAGGAGTCATTCCTGCAAGGAGCTAATTCTCTTGTCACTGTGAAGAGTTAAGAAAGATGAGGGGAGGGGAGACATACCCGATAGTCTTTACAAACACTGTGAAAGAAACCAAGAGAGCTGAGACATTCTCTTAGCACTGTAAAATACTTGAGAAAAACTAGGAGAAAGAAAACATACCGCCAGGTAGCAATGAACATTTTTGAAAAAAACCAAGAGAGGGACGACATTCTCTTAATGTTGTGAAAAGTCTAACCTACCATTTGCAAAACTACTGAACAACCTGAGACAGCTCAGGGGAATGGAGTCATTCCTGAACACTGGACAATACAATACTTTTTTTTCTATTTACCATAATGGAATCAGTTGCACCTTTTGAGAACATTTCATTTACATCCTCGCAAAAAGTGAACTTTGGGCTGTCATCCATGAGAATGGTGTCATTCTTCTGGAGCAAGAAGACCATCACTTGTGTTTATTTGAGGTTAGAGTGTGAGGGTTGGATATAGATTTTGGACACTCGACAGTGGACTCTTTTGTATTATACTAACAGCCTGACAGTCTCTGGAGTATTTAGATGAGGGAGGGACACCCCTCTAAGAACTAGGGTTGGATAAGGTGTTCTCTTTTATTTTCCAATAATAAAAGTCTATAGCCAAAAGCAAATGTGTGTCCGTTTGCTACTTTGACACCCTTACATTGCTGAAGATGCTTCTTAGGATCTGTCATTGAAGAAGGACTGGCAATTAGTTAACACCAATAAATCATTGACTACTTATTGTGATATCTTAAGCAGTCCTGGATTCCAGGCCTGTTTTGATTGCTTTGCTGAGCTGTGAATTGCTCAGGCTGCTACAGGGCCTGGAATAGGGTATTGATGTCAAATGGGCAATTCAATTCTGGCAGTTGTGAAATTGAGACAAATGATCAAATGATATTTTTATACAACATGTTTGAATTCTCTTTTAAATAAGGATTAGTTCTTTTAAATCAATAATTAAAACATCAAGGATATAGACACACAAGCTACCTATGTCAACATTCTTAAGTGGGTCAGCTTAAGTCCAAATTGCACAATTGCACTTCCCTTTTATGTGCTACCTGCTATCATGCTGGTGGCTGAGTTAATAATGAAAAGACAAACATGAGCTAAAGTGATCTTTTAAAAGGGGAAGTGAACAAAGTATGGTCTGACACCCAATTCGCGCCAGGACCATCTAGCACAACAAAAGGTCCCCTTACTTAGAGGGGAGTGAACTATGCTTCTGCTCTTCGAGAAGTTTCTTTTGGTAGGCGAGTGGCTGGCTTACTCGAGAAGGGAGGAGAGATCTTTACGCCTATTCTGCTTCTGTCTGCCGTTCCTTCTTTGTCCCTTTGGGACACTCATTCTGTTCTCATTACCCCTTCCAACAGCTACCCTATTTCTATTTCCCTTCTGGGCACTGAATCCCTGTTCTTTGCCACTTTGGACGCTGACCTCCCAAAGCTGTCCACGTATCCCTCTGACCGCCTCCTACTGTTTTAACCACAAATCCCTGACTTTCACATTGTGCATCGAGCTTCAATTTCATGAAGAATTATTGGGCCCTCATCTTTCCAGGGATAGGTGCCCTGCTCTTGCTTCCAGGGATTTGGTGCCCTGCTCAACCTCCCACAGATATGGTGCCCAGCTCACCCTCCCAGTGATGTGGTGCGTGGCCCACGCAAGTCAGATTCCTTTGTACCAATTCCTTTGGCCCAAACCACCACACCTTTCCTGTCACATCCTCTTTCTGGCTTCTTCTACCACCTTCCCAGGTAATTCAAACCTTTCTCTGGTTCCTGATAAAGCCCCTCTTTCATGTTTTCCCCCTCACCCCCTCCTCTGATGCGACTTCTTTCTCCTTACTTTCTTACAATCCCTTCTTATTAAACATATATAATCCCCTCTATATCCTTGTCCCGGTTACTGTATGCAACCTTCTGTATTTTGAACTGAATGAAGCCCTATTGTTTTAGCCTGAGTTCCCTCAATGTGTCTCTTGACTCTTAAAAAGTAGAAATGTACAGTGGATTTCAACATATAGATGTGCATTTTAGGTATACTGCAAAGAGGTACATTTGGGCTGTATAATTTGGTGGCAGGCAAAATAAATACCAGCTGACCTCCCACATTCACAAGAAACTATTCGTGTGGACCTACAATTCAGAATGACTCCTACCCACATACATAGTACTTACTGTTTTTTCTGTCACTTAGATCTTCATTCTGGTTGCTGCTTTTTCACATCTATATTTTCATATTCTTGTCATTTTGAGAAGACCTTATTTAATTATTTTTCAGTACCTCTTAGAACACTTGACTCCAACACTTCTTGAGTATTCAGCATATCGGTTTAATCTACTTTTAAAATAATATCTGTCGGACCACATTTCTTTGTCTGTAGAATAGAATGAAAATGAGAAGTCACCTTTACTAAAGTGGTTGAATAATTAATTTCACCAAAACCTAAGAAAAAATGTATTCTTATTATGAGTCTATTTTTTTAAGTTCAACATACTTATTTTGAATATTCTAATAACACATGAAGATATAGAATTAAGTTACAGTAATATAACATTTGGTGCAACTGTACAGATAATAGAAAATCATAAGACCACCCCTTAAAACATAATTGTAACCAGTAACATATAAAAAGAAATCCACTAAACAACAAATAACCAGCCCAATATATAGTGCTGAATATAGTATATAATGAACTTAACATACATTATGGTGTTTGAGTATAAGCAATTACATCCAGAGTACAAAAATGTTTCCTGATAGGGGACCAGAAATGTTCTTGTTTCTTAGGTTAAATCATTTTGTAAATTAACCAAACTGTAAAACATCTTCTTGTAACCCAAATCCAATCCCTCCAACACTGGACATCTGATAGTGTTTATCCTTCCAGGTAGAAGTAATGAACTTGATTGCCTCAGAGATGTGAAAATCAAATAATTGTGCATGACGGGAAAGGCCTTTTGACTTAAGTAGTACAATTTCAAAAGTGATCACTTCTGAGATTGGGAGAATAATACATACTTTCCTCCAAACCTGCAAAATAAGTAGCAATCAAATACCATATTTTGGAAGCCTATTTCTGAATTAAAAGCCAACATCTGTCAGATACAATACAATTTTCTTCAAACATTCTATGTGGAGTCCAAAGGCATTTATGCAGCGGAAACAATTTAATTTGATAGAGTGAAACAGATCGAAATAGTATCTAAATTCATGTCCCTCTGCATCATCCACAATGCTTTCTGGGGCATGGGACCACCATATATCCAACTTTCTCCCCCTCAATACTTTCTTGTCAGAGCCCTTCACTCCTCCAACTCCAACTCTCTGCTTGTTAAACGCTTCTCCAAACAGAGAGTGGAATGCAGGTCTCTCTGTTTGGCTGGCGCCTCTCTTTGGAAATGCCTCCCTGACCCTCTCAGACTTGAGGTGGACCTACTTAAGTTCCAGAAATGTCTCAAAACTCTGCTTTTCTCTACCTATTTCCCTTCCCTGCTAATCATCCCACTGCCACTGAGACTGGGGCCTAGTCCTTTATGAACCTCACAGGATACCAGCCCCTTAATCCAGTTGACACCAGCACCCTACCCCTCTGCACTGCCCTTACAGGCCCACTGCCCGGCGGCTTTCCATCCCACCCCAGGGATTACTATGCCTTAGCACTTAGACAGTGGCCTCCTACCGTGGCACCCCTTGGCACCTCCCTCCCGGGCTCCCACCAACACTTGTCCTTAACCCCTACATCCCTTCCATTCCTGCACTTTTCTCCAACGCACATGCACGTCCGAATGTCACAAGACCTTGTAGGACCTCGATCGTATATTTAAAGTTTTTTGCCACTGTTATTACACCCCTTGCTTCCTCCCCACTTTGCCTTGTGGAGCAATGAAACACAGAATGTTTGTTTTATAGGCACCTAACAAATTATCAATAAAGTAAAATAAAAATAAATAAGGAACGTCTGACATTTGATAACCAAATCCCTTCCCTTTTAGAAGCCAAACAGGTCATTTGAAGCTGAGTGTTCCACTTGTCTTGAAGCTTGAAGTCAAACTATTGAAGAGCATTGGACCATCCAAAATATTTTGTATAAACCTGCAAAGCTATGTGAGCAGATTGGTAAAAATAAATGCAAAGATAATTCTCTTTCATAGAGGAAACTATTAGGACTTGAAAGTGCAAAACACTCCATAATTGCAGTTTTCATGAAGTTATATTTATCCAGCTGATCCGAAAGTAGCTTGTAGGTAGCGTGAAGATGGCAACAAAAGAAATGTATTGTCAATATAGACATCATTTAAATAAAACACCCCATTAGTTGACCAAAGTTTTATAAATGTCTCCCTCCTAAGCCAACCACCAATGATGTAGACAATGATTACTGCCAATGGTTGCTAGCAATTTTCAAAGCTCACTTTGTGCAGATATTACAATGACATTCAAATCGTGATGTCTTGGAATACTCGGGGATTTGTACATATTTTTTGTGAAGGTGGATTGATAGCATACATAAGTAACTACTCGATTTTTGCAATACAGGAGACTTGGCTCAGTGAACCAGCTGATTTTGATGTGCGAGTAACCATTCATGAAGCAGCTCTTTAAAGACCTAAAGGTTGCTCAAGTGGAAGGCTGCTGATATCGGTGGCCTCCCCTTGGTCTATGAAATAAATTAAAAGTTCAGTATCGGCAGTACAACCAACTGACTTATGTCTGTGCTCTAGCCATCTGGTACTGATCAAGATGTATGACCCCCACCCAAATAATAGAGCCAGCACGACAAATGTAGCCACAGTTAGTACTATCCTGAATACATATTCCTAACTGTTGCCAATTGTATTAGTAGAAAACGTCAATGCTCTAATTAACCTCGCTAGCTTAGTCCTGTCTGAGAATTCTTTATCTGAGTAGAGTATTCCCAAAAGTGCTGCTCGTTGCCGTGGGAACAAGTGGGTGTCTCTCTTGGACGAGTATGGCATGATGCCCCTTAATGGGCACTGTCCAGGTGATGTGCCCATGGCTTTTACTTGGGTGAGTGGAAAATCCGCCTCCACCCTAGACTATATGTTTGTGAATTAATTGGCTTTACAACTGGTCAAAGATATGGCAATTATTCCACAGAATGAAAGTGACCACTTTCCTTTGTGTCTCTTACTGACACCCTTAGCTAACTGTAAACTGCAGAATTTAAAGGCTTAAAATGGCGAAATTTCAACCACTCAGCAGGGCAACAGAATCCATTGGAATTATTCCAAAATCGAACAAGCAATAATTATTTCGCACACATTGCCTACAGCTTTTAACAGTTGTTTTGTATTAACTTCGGCGAACAATATGAGGACATAATCCCAGCCTTTGCAAAGATGGTTGCCACGATTAAGGATTATCTGTCGGATCATCACATATGCAAAAGTATTGCAGAAACAAGTAATAGACCAATAAACGAGTTACATATGATCCTCTTACAGCAGCTGCAAAGCGTGAATTAAGAAAATCCATAAGTAACGTACTATATCACCAGATTAGACCGCTATCTGCTAGTGAAGTTAGTATTCATATTAGAATGGTTAAGCAGACATATCACAAATGGCTATTTGATTATCGAACTACAAGCCATCTGAACAAATGGAAAGAGATTGCACAGCTAGCCCTTGAAAATGTCAATATCGGATTTAGGAAAGTCCTGAGAGGTGCTCAACCTGAAGGACTTTTAAGTATCGGAGTCACGGAACCAGATTGGAAGACCCACATTGCCAAGACTCTTGGCCAACATGAGGTTGATGATGTTCCCTTGTCTTTTCCAGATGTAACTTGGAAGTGTCAGTCATCTCCATATGATATTGCTATTGTTATCAAGCGTCTTAACAAATCAGGATGGAATATGCAATGCACTGGTAAAAACTGGTCCTCATTTGTGGGCTGGGTGTTTACATTTGCTCTTCTCACATATCTGTGTAACAGGCATACTCCCACCCACATGGAGTGAAAGCCAATTCTTGCCAGTCCACAAAAAAGGTCAGTGAAATTTAGTGACAAGTTATTGCATGCTTGCTATGCTGCACGTACCATCTAAGATATTGGCCAAGGTCATCCTGATCGAACTGAACGATTGGCTTGGTGCAAATAACATACTGCCCCCCAATCAGATGGGCTTTACAAAAAAATCCAATACTGCCCACAATCTGATGATAATAATGTCTTATATTGAATACGCTTGGGAACGTAGCGATACACTGGTATATGCAGCATTTATAGATTTTCAGCTGCTTTTGATTCAGTCCTCAGAGGTAGGCTCTGGAAAAACTAATTGCATGGATCATTCCATTAGGCCTTTTAAAAATGCTGATGCTTGTCTACTCTTGCACATCCGTTAGGATTAGGTTGGGTGCAGAAGGCAGCTTATCTGCCCCATTCCCGACCCGACATGGTGTCAAACAGGGATGTATACTTGCTGCCACCCTCTTTAACCTATACCTCTCTGATTTGGGACCTGAGTTCATTAGCCCAATACTATGCCCTGTAAAGATGGGTTGACACTTTACTAGTTGGTTGGCATATGCTGACGATTTAGTATTGATTGACTATACACCCAGAGGCCTACAGAGCCTAGTGGAAGTATTGGGTAAATATGCAGAAACAAATGGGTTAGCCATTAATATTTCGAAGAGTAAAACAATGGCATTTGCTCCGAATGCTCGTAAGAGTCGTAAACATACTTGTATTCTGAACACGGCAAAATTAGAGAATGTTGTGTGCTACAAATATTTAGGAATTCATCTCTAAAACAATTTGAAATGGGACACTCACTGCAATGACATTAAGCTGAAATGTAACATGTAGTTAATACGATCAGACACTTTATAGGCAAACGATCTCGAACGTCCATTGAAACTGTTCTGTTATACCAAATGAAAGTTCGATCAATAATGTTTTATGGCATTGAAATCTGGGGAGGGCCATATGCAATCATACTGTGAAGCACGGGTCTTGCACACGATTCTGTGCCTGCCACTGTCACTCGCAGTTCAGTATTTGTATCTTGAATTTGAATTTGCTGGAATTATTTTCAGTGCAACTGTGAAGTCCATTTTTTGTGTGACAAATTGTTAAAATCAGAACCTGACAGCATGATAGGTGCATGTGTTGATGCATTCTGTGAAATTGATAATTATCAGAATATGTGCAGCCTGGGGACTATGTTCAGTACTTGTATGAAGTGGCAAGAAGGATGCTGTGGATTGTTACCAAAAACTGAAATACTGCAGCATAGTAAATAGCAATATCATGCAAATGGTTTATAGTGATCACGTCGAAAACAAAGGGTCGACTTCCAAAAGAATCGAATATAAACCATCAAATAGCAAACCATCAACACCCGAGATTTTACATATAAAAGAGAAATTCCATCGGAACCAGTACATCGACAATATACATGGACTGGTTTCAATGGAAATGCACTTTTACTTGTAAAAAGTAGCATTCCCATGCATTTTTGTGTAACTTTAAAACGTTACATGGCGCTGTCCAGTGCTGAAATTTCAGCACTAGCCAGCCCCTAGTAACGTTTAATTTTTTATTTTTGTATTGGGGGGTTTCCGCCCTAACTCCCCCGACCCCCACGCCTAACCCCAACCCTAACCCAAGCCCCAACCCTAACCCTAACCCTAGCCCTGATGTAACCCTTAAACTAACCTAAGCCCCAACCCTAACCCTAATTTAACCCTTAAACTAACGCAAGCCCCAACCCCAACCCTAACCCTAGCCCCAGCCCTAACCCTAATTTAACCCTTAAACTAACCCAAGCCCCAATCCAGTGTCTTAAACCAACCCAAGCCTCAACCCTAACCCTAATACTTACCATAACATATCGATGGAACCATCACATTTTTTTCAACGAAATGGCCATTCTTTGGAATGGTATGTCGATGGAAAAAATTCTATGGTTTGGGTTTCTATGGTTTGGGTTTCGATAGAATGACCGGATACCCATGCAAATGTATTGTCTGGTAAGCAGAACACACTCTTTTGTGAGTATATCTGTTCTCCAGACCCCAAACCCACTTATTTAAAAGCATTTCCAAGTAGTGCAATGGCAAGGCAATACCTGACAATTAAATTTAATGTAAGTATTGCACTTATGACTCAGGGTGCCCATTTGGGTATACCGCGCCATGCACGATATTGCAGGCTTTGTGGTGTTGATGTATTTGAAACACTTGAACATTTACTATTAGATTGTGAAAGTCTTGACGGGTTACGTTTGAACTATATGAAGGCTTAAATGAATAGTATTAATTTGGAAGACCTTTCTTTTATATGGACTTTTAGAGGCTGTGATGTTAATTTGATATTTCATTTTGTAAAATTGTATTAAAAGTGTGTGGCAATTTTGAATAGTGTAGTGTGATTCACCCTTCGCTTTTTTACAGTGTTCATCTATATTTTTATTCTTTTATCACCCTTTTAGTATGACCGTTGTTTTATTGCGATTGATATGGTTTTCAATCCCTAAAAGGAAATACTAATTCCTAAGTAAGAATTTTATCCCATTGCTAATTGATTATAACAGGTGAGTTTTAGAGCGTTGTTATGTTTTTGTATGTCTTGTATGTTGTATATGCAAATTAATTGGCTGATTTTATATTAATAAATACATTATGCAATGTTAAAGCAATACATTGATTACACCATAATTAAATCATGTTGGTATGTTTAATAGAATTCGAAACACTTGTTTCACGGTCACACAATATTATTTTATGCATGTGAGAAAGAGGGAGGTTTTTTTTGAAAGAATCCATTTCCTTAATACTATGGTAGGATGCAGACAGGACATTAGCATGTTCCTTTCAGGGTGGGGCCGCTTATGCTCCAATCGATTTCAAACATAATCAGCCTGATTATCAATGATTTGTGATGTAGATTGAAGTCCAGTAATGCCGGTATATTCATTATTATTTGCCATTTGCACAAATGCAACACCTTAATAATAGCCTTAAAAGCATCACAGTAGAAGTGTCAGAGGGAGAGATGTTAAGAAAATAGCTATGTTGGCTGTACTGATGTGATTATCTCCAACAATGGATCATCGTCCCATGAGGCGTGTGTCAGTTGAGGAATTGCCGCCACCTTCTCCCCCCCCTCCACCTTTGGCTGTATCTCATCCTGATACTTTGGCTGTATCTCATCCTGATAAAGCCCTGTCTCTGCTCTACTCTTCAATTTCTGATACGCTTGATGCTCTTGCCCCTGTCATGCGGATGCTTTTGAAGTCCAAAGCCAAGTGCAATTCCTGGTATGCCTCTGACCTAGCTACACTTAAACGTAAGTGTAGGGCAGCTGAGAGCAACTGGAGGACTTCCTGTTCATCCTCTGACAAACTGGCCTGTCGCCTGCTACAAAGGCAATACCGACTCTCTGTCCTCACCAATAAAAGAGTTCATATTCAAGCTCATGTCTCTGGGGCATCTAACCACTCAGCCAAACTCTTTAAAATCTGCAAGGAGCTGGCCAATCGTGCTGCAGTCTCTACCCGTCCTGTTGCCTCCCAGGCTCTTTGCAATGCCCTTGCCTCTCACTTCATTAAAAAAAAACAGGACATCCTGTCCACCCTCCCCACACACACTCCTCCTCTTCCCTCTCCATCTGTGCTTGCTAACCCTCCTTTAGCTACCTTCCCACCATCCTTCTCGTCCTTTCCTCTTTTCACCCCTGACAAGGTTGCTAGACAAGTCTGATCTATGAAAGCCTCTTCAAAACAGGTTCATCCCTGTTCCTCTAAAACCATCAAGGACCACATTGATACCCTCGCTCCGGCCCTTGCTGATTTTTGCAACCACTCCTTTGCCTCTGGATCCTTCCCCTCCCCTCTGAAGCACTCCTTTGTGCATCCTCTTCTCAAGAAACCCACAGCTGATCCTTCTTGTCCAGCTAACTATCTCCCAATTTCCATTACTCCCTTTCTTGGCAAACTCCTGGAAAAGTTGGCCATATCTCAGCTTAACCTTCATTCCAATTCTGTTGGCTGTCTCCATGACCACCAGTCTGGCTTCAGAGCTGCCAGAAGCATGGAAACTGCTCTCCGAAACATCCGTGAAGATCTGCTCCCCAACCTTGACTCTAACATTCCCTCTGTCCTCATCCTCCTCGATCTCTCTTCTGCCTTCGACACGGACAACCATACCACCCTGCTCAACTGTCTCTGTGAAAACCTGGGTATCACTGATCAGGCTCTGGCTTAGCTGACCTCTTTCCTCTCAGATCGACCCTCCCAGGTCCAACATGGGTCCTTCCTTTCATCTATCTTCCTCTCTACCTGTGGTGTTCCCCAGGGGTCTAACCTCTTGCCCTGGCTTTTCAACCAATACCTGGCAACTCTTGCCCACTTCATTGCCATTTTCTGCTCAAATTTCCAGTGCTACGCTGACGACACTCAAATCATTTTCAGGCTGCCCTCTGCCACCTCCTCTCCCTCTCTCATCTCTGATTGCCTAACTGCCATTCAAGATAGGTGTGCTGCCAATGATCCTTGTCTGAATGCCAGCAAGACAGAGATCCTCCTCATCGACACACCTTCACCATCCTTTCCCCTTACTCTCTCGTTGGCCTCCCTTGGCCCTCCTCCTACCCCTACCTGAGAGGCAAAGAACTTCGGGGTCATCTTTGACTCCACTCTTTCCTTCTCCGCCCACATCTCTGAGGGCTCTAAAAAGTCAAATTTCCGACTGCATCTCCTCAGAGGTACTCTGCCTTTCCTCTCCTTCCCCCAGAAGCTCATGGTATCTCAAGCTCTGGTTCTCTCTAGCTTGGACTATTGTAACAGCCTCTATCTAAATCTACCTGCCTCTACTCTCCGCCCTCTGCAACTAATCCAGAACAGGACTGCGAGACTTGTCCTTGGCCTCAAGCCCTGGGATCGTATCTCTCCAGCTCTGAAATCTCTCCACTGGCTCCCAGTGTATGCAAGAATTAAATTCAAAACCCTCTGCATTGTCCACAAGGCTTTCTGGGGCCTGGGTCCAAAATACCTTCAGCTATCCCTCCGCAAATACCTCCCCTCTCGAGCTCTTCGCTCCTCTACCTCAAACTCACTCAGGGTCAGTCGTTTTTCTAAGAAACAAGCTGGGGGTAGATCTCTCTCTTCGGCTGGAGCCTCCCCCTGGAACAGCCTCCCTGTCACTCTAAAACTTGAGAACCATCTCCAGTTCCAGAAGCACCTCAAGACCTTCCTCTTTTCTTCTGCCTTCGCTCCCCCTCTCCCATGCTGATCTGTTCTCTCTCGGCACCGTGCACCTGGCCACCCTCTGTCTTTTGAGCCCAGGTACCTGCTCATCCTGCCACCCACCCGCACTGCCCCCGAGCCACCCCTTGCACTGGGGTCTGAATCTGTACCCGTACAGCCCCCCTTTTTCTTCCTGCACTTATCAGACCTACCCTGTCTGCTGCCTTAAAGCTAGCACTTGCAAATTGCTGGCTGCATAACCACTGTTTGTTGCCTTTGTTATTTATTTATTGTTATTTATCTGTTTCTCCTCTGCTTCACACTTTCCACCTCTCCCCCTTCCATGCACTTTTCCCCTCCCCCCTCTCCCATGCACTTGCGCGTTCTCAATGTCACTGGGCCTAGTAAGATCACTGTTTTGTTCTCCCCTGTTCCCCTCCCTTGCCTTGTTGCGCTCTGAAACACTTGATAACTGTAGGGTATTTTGTGGAGATTTGGGGCCTGACGGTATTTTATTACCGCCGAAAAATAACTTAGCAATAATCACTCCTGATATTCAGATTGGGCCCTGTACAACAATAATACAGTGGACATGCATTATTTCAGCACCCAGACATGCATATTTGGTATGCGTGGTTGGTATGCTTGGTTGGTGGTATTTTGGTGAGCATAATTCCCTTGTTTTATTTGTGGCCCCAATGTCCAGAATCCCTTATCTTTGCTTAGATTTTTCGTGTAATCACTAGAGAGACCTCAGACCTACATTTTAGGAATACCACATTTTCAGTGTTAGTGTTAGTGTGCCACCATGGGCGATCTCACTGACTTATTTACGACAGAGAGCTATATGTGGTAATTTTGTGGTAATTTCCACTACCTTATATACGGTAGGGAACTATGTTCAGAGAGTCTCTCTTCCCATTGGCTCATGTACCTCCAACGAGCTATGCTACAAACAATCACTCTCAACTCTCCATACTGAATAGGTCATGCACACATCTGTCTTAAAATGACAATTGTATTGTTTAAAAATCTCCCCTCATCATCAGCACTGTATTGGTAAATAGAAGACACACCACCTGTCTGCTTTCAAGTATTTTTCTGTATTATAAAAGTTGCATTGAAACACGATCTCACTCTTTACAGAAATAACTAAAACAGCACATTAACAGCATTGTCTGAAATACACTGAAAAAAAACTGGCAGAGAACAGAACATAATTTGCAACATTAACGTGTGATTAAGGCACCGGAATCTCTTTTCCTACTCTGACTGAACATTATCGTCTCGTACACACTCAGCTCCCACACTTATGTAATTACCTTATCTGTTCAGAGTTTTCTTTGGCTGTTCTCTTTCTGAATGTGGCTCCCTTGAAGATTAACCCCAGTAAAAAGGAACGCCTGCCTTCTCAAACCGGGGTCATTGCCTGGAATTCTCAGCTTTTGCAGATAGGAATGCTCCAACCAGGAAAAGGTCTTCCTCCCAGCTCTGCCAAATCTTGACTGACTTTCCTCTTCCTCAAACTCCCCCCAGCAAAAACCTGATCACTCCCTCTAGCATGATACTTGCTATGACGCTGCTCCAATCAGAATTAATCACGCCATCTCCTCCTTCTTTACACAATGGCTCATTTTTATAGTAATACTTTGTAACCAACTGATTTTCTGTCCTTTCGAGCCCATTTGCTTCCTGTAGTTATGTGGACAGGGATAGCAGAGAGGAGAAAAAAAATGGATGTGCGTTTAAAAGTTCACTTTCAGAATAAGCCTAATTCTGCAGTGGAGACACATTTTTATTAGTGGATTATGTTTCATTAGTCAGGTTAGTTATAAGTCATGTTAGTTATTATTTTCAAATGTGTCTCTCGCACCATAGGCATTTCAGGTGAAAAATAGTGTGCATTTTGAAATGAGCACATGTGCTTTTAACTGTAAAAATAGATTTGCATCTTATATGTTAAAATCGTTTTTGACTGAATAGCCTGTCTTTTCTTGTTAATCTGGTAACACATATAGCAATGCACCGCACCCTTGTGGTGGTGCTGCAAAATAAAAAAAAATTGCTACCTATGCAGTAGTGCTGTACTCTGTGCTGTTTGCTACCTGTGTAGTAGTGCTGTACTCTGTGCTGTTTGCTACCTGTGTAGTAGTGCTGTACTCTGTGCTGTAACACGCCAAATACCCTTACATAACGAGCGCAATAGAAATAAAATATCAATCAATCAATCAATCAATCAATCAATCAATCAATGATATGCAACAAGAAGGACTTGATCCACAATTCTCAGACTAAGTAAAATCCTTAGGCTTCACCATTGCAGCAATCTGTCCTGCCAGAAACACATAGCCAAGAAGGCACATATAGCCTGGCTTAGAATCTCTACCCTGCAAAAATTCAAGCCATCATCTGAGTGCAGGACTTCTGGGCCGTAGTAGGCCCTTGTGGTCTCACACATTGATGGGGAAAATGCTTTCCTGACAGGGCTCCCAGCTTCTCACTTGGCTCCCCTAAAAGCAGTCCACCATTACCCCCTCCTACATTGGCTTCCAATCCAAGCTAGGATACTGTTCAAGACAGCATGTATCATCTACAAAGCAGTCACAAGTAGCACACCAGCGTACCTGGGGCTAAGCTCCACATATTTGGTGGCAAATGCTCTTCGCGCAGCAATTTGACCAACCTGCTTGAATCACAACTCGTCCACAAAGAGAGGACCATAAAACAAACCTTCTCTTGTCATGCACCCACCTTCTGGAACTCGATACCGGTGTCAGCTTGGAATGCCCCCACAATTCTCCAATTCTGCAAATCTCTTAAAACATGTATCTTTCAACAACACATGGTCAAGGACGAATTCCAATGGACGCACATACCGATGAACCAACATCACAGTACTGTGCTACTGTTCAAGCATGCCAGCCCAAATGCCAGCTACCCACACTCTGTACAGTGCTCTGCTGCTCTCAAGCTAGGTGTGCACTTTAAACAATAAAAAAATCAACAATAAAATCCCACACCTCTATATACTCAATTCCATGTGAGGTAGAGGTAACAAATGTAATGTGTCAATACTTAGGCTGCAGTTGCATTCATTTCTGGACTCATGGATTATTTGTTTTAATGTTTGAATAATCCATTTGCCACACTCTTCCCAATCTACTTACCTCAGAACCATTCCATCCTTACCACTAAATATGCATCTAAAATGGACCATTTATTTTGACAAAGAATTTGAGTAGTTAGTCAGGAAGCTGTGCAGGAAGATGATTACACTACTCCCATATCACTCTCTCCATGCTCCATCCACAACAGCATGCATCCTAGTCACAGAAAAAAATATATATGCCATTTTCCAAGAGGTTGGCCTACTGGAATATCAATTAGGCCATCTCACCAAAGTTCATAAAGCAGAAAAGGAACCTCTTGCTAGGATCAAAGAAAGTTACCAATCCTATTGAATCATAATTTGCTGAAAAGCTGAACACAAACCTTGCCCTTCATTGGCAAAGGATTTGATGGTACATTTGTGTTTGTATTTAATTTTATTTTATACAGCACCTTACACCAAAGCGCTTTACATAGCATTAAAACAGTACAGGCGGTACGATCAATATAAAACACTAACTATTTCAAAATTGCAATAGGACCTTGCAAACCATATGAAAGTAAATGAGAGCAGTATTACTTTAGTTTCTTTTTCTCAAAATGCTTTAGATCTAATTCAAATTCTTACACACATTTGTTCCCAGGGTGACTCGCATCATCAGGGCTTAGCCGTAATTGCATCTACGGTCCTCACTTTGGACTCTAGCATCCATCCATGAACCTACATTTCTGTACCAGTTCTGTGCCTTACATTTTACTGTCCCTCTCCTCAATCCCTGTCTGACATCACTGCCAGACCTTCACCATTGTGGCACATCACAGCTTTATCTCACAGCTTCTCTACTGAACTTCTTAGCATATTTGCATCTCATCGTTCCTCAGACTCCTGGACCATTTGTCAATGTTTATTCACCAGTAGAGCCCTCCTTAGTAGATCCATGGAGGTTTCGTTCTGGGCAGGGTGCTATGAGGCAGATCATTTGACTCTTGAGAAAAGGAAACAGTATTCAAATGCATTGCTTTCCTTTGGCTCCTGGAGATGACCTCATCACAAGCCATCCCCCTTGACACAACCTAATAGACCTAACAGGAGCCTATGCGATCACTCCAGTGAGTCAATCCCTTTTGACACCTGTTTAAATGCGTCAATATGCACTGAAGTAAGGGCCCTCTCTCCCATTCTACCCACAGAACTTCAGAATTCACTTCAAGAACTCATCTCAGAATGTATTCAAGCCTTGAAGAATCTGAGTGTTTTCTGGTGACATTAAAAAATAGTTATCTGAAATATTAAGAGGTGCAAATGTTGCAACTACACTAAGGGAGGTATAGCTTCTCACAAAAGGCTTCTATTATGGCATGCTGCATGTGTGAAACAGACAAGCTATGTATGACCTTCATTTGCTTTATTTTCTAACATTGTACTGACATGAATATGAACATCCTCCCTCTGCACCTCACATATTTGCTAAAATGTATTGGGCCTCATTACGGGTAGAGCAGTAAGGGATACCGGGCACCGGTAAGGAGACCAGTGCCAGTAATCCCTTACCACCCTACTACGAGTTCCCTTAGTGGGTCCCTCCTTTAACGCCTGGTCTGACCAGGCATTATGGACAGGACCCCTTAGGGGAAATCAGATCCAATAAAGGTACCGCAAATTGCAGTGCGGTTATTAGCTACTTCCCCATTCCCATTGAGCCCTGTGGGGCTCCAATGGGAATGGGGAATGGTTTTTTCAATGGGGATTTACCGGTTCTGCAAAGGTCGGACTACACCGGTAAGTCCCCAATGAACGAGACCGGTGCCGTTATTGGAGGCAGTCATGGCGCAAATAGCGCCATGACTGCCTCCAATCTAAGAATGATGCCCATTGTAATTCTATTAACAGCATGTCAAAGTCAGTGGTGATATTGTATTATTGTGCACTTCACCTATATGCATTTTCTAGGATGGCTGATAATGTAATGTGGTGTTACCCGAATTCAAAACTACTGCATTGTACATTTAGGCCAGGATGTCACTTCGTCTTGTGAAAAGGGGAGTGACTTTTGCAGCGTTCTCCTTTTTGCAATGACATAATGCAATTCTATGTTGGTACTAGACCAGTATGGACTAACACACGGCGATGCTATATAAAAAAGAACACACTGTGCTTCCTGTTTGCAAAATAACCAGAGATACATCAAACTGCAATAGTAATGAATGTCTGTGAGGTTATCAGTCAGGCTATATAGCTTTCTTTGACACTCTTGTTTTAGTGATTGAAAAGTAAGCACAAAGGGAGAAACAAATCAGGAACAAGCCAGTTCAGGGGCTCAGCATTCTAAAGCTTTTAGCTTCAGTGCATTGATTTTTGGCTGTCTGCTGTGAGCTCTAGCACACACTAAGGATTTACATTCCCACAACAAAAGTTCTTCTCTGCTAATATATGTCTTGCTACTGTTTGTCAAGTGCATTCATTTATGAATTATTTCTTGCATTGTGGATTTGGAGATTGACATTTTTGTATAGCAATTGTATGTTCGTCTCGTTTGTTATGCGTTAAACTAAGTTAACCCACATTGTAATATGTGCTGTAAATGTGTTGTGTGCGCGCGTTTTTTTGGTCAAAGTAGGCTATTACTTTGGCCAGTTTAATGAGTTGTTTCAGCATGCGGCTATTAGTTTTTATCATCCTTAAAGAAAACAGTTTCTTTAAAATGCACAATTTATCAGAACACTCCCCGTTGGCTAATATTCAAATAGTCCGTCAAAAAAGGAATGAATTGACATTTGCAACTGTGCGCCGCCTTTTTATTAGTGCCGGAGACAATTGTATGCCCCAGTCCGACCCTGGTGACACATTAACCCCTCCATTCTAGACTGACAGATTGACCTATAGGAGATTTGCTGGTAGGCCTCTGTGAAAATGTGTAACATGGGGCCACGTTGAAAATTATTTCCAGGGCCTCTTTTGGTTCCCAGTACACCCCTGAATCTAGAGCAGAGGAAGTCAGAGAAATAACCGATAGATCTGGGGCAAAGTTTAGGCAGGAGTTCCGGCTTGGCAACGATACGTATAGCTGGTAAAATGCACATAACTTTTCCCTTCATGAAAATACTGAAAACGTGGTTGTTTGTTTGATCTATTCTGGCAATCCCGGCTGAGTGTTCACTTCTAGTTCTGGCTCTCTGTTCTTTTTTATGTTTTTGTCTGTGCCCTGGTGTCCATGGGTGCAGGGTTGCGCATTATACATGTATTAAAGTAAAGTAAAGTAAAGTAAATAACTGCCTTCCTGCTACACCACCCCCCACAACACACACTGCATAATTGTGACCTGGATATCAATACAATGTGAAACAAAACTACCGTCTGAGGGTAATGCTCTCCTGCTGCTACAACACAAACCTAGCATCTTAATTCTACCACGAATGGCAGAGTGAAATAAAATAATTTACCCAGATCAAGCACTATCGAGGAAAGGTTTAACTGGTATTTGACCCCATTTAAAATAATTTCATGTATGGATTTCAAGAGCAAAAATAATAAATCATTGGTTTAAATTGATTATTCGAGTCACATTTTAAACCAATTTGATAAAATACTCCCAACATCCACCTAGAGGGGTGAGGGCAGGAGCCCTCCCAGCCCCCCAGCCCAGCAGAGGACTCGAGGAGGATCCGAGGAGGGAAGAGGATCCAGGAAGAGAGCGCGCCATCGGAACAGGGCCTGCCTGACCCTGTCCCCACAAGTGCCTGACTCGCCCATGCCGGGAGCATTGCGGCACGAAATCGAGGCTAAACCTCGATTTCATTCGAAGGAACCGCCGGCAGGCGGATCGCCGGCCAATCCAAAGGCCATTCTAAGGCCTGTTGTGTGCCTGTTTGGAGCCACAGGAGCCAGGGGCCACAAACTCTGCCCGTGCTGCTCCAGGTAAGCCACCTGCTGCCTAGAAGCGTCTAATTTACAACGCATTACTTACGCTCTTGTCTAACTAATTGCTGCCTATATAACTGGATACGTCCCATCTCATCTCCTGTCACAGACTGCAATGCCTGCCCAATTGCCACTTTGTACCTAGAAAACATTATACTGTGCCCAGTAAATTGTGTTGCACTGCTGTTGGCTACCTAATTGTGCCTTTTCGCATCTAGATGCCCTTGCTCTGCACCTACCCTCTTGATAAACCTGACCTAGGTACCCATGAACCTATGCATTTAAACTTGCCCCCCATTGCTCTGCTAATGAATTGTCTCATGTTTGTATAATCTGATCCACACCCGTACCCACCATTACTACCATTGCTGTGTCCTCGTACTTAGACCCTAGTTTTATTGGTACTACTTACACCTAGGTGTTCATGGTCTCTCTTAGTGTGTCATGCCTCATGGTCGCCAACGGACCACTTGAACTGTGTTGTGCCTTATGGTCGCCAACGGACCACTTTAACTGTGTTGTGCCCTATGGTCGCCAACGGACCACTTGAACTGTGTTGCGCCTTATGGTCGCTAACGGACCACTTTAACTGTGTTGCGCCCTATGGTCGCTAACGGACCACTTGAACTGTGTTGTGCCTTATGGTCGCTAACGGACCACTTTAACTGTGTTGTGCCCTATGGTCGCCAACGGACCACTTGAACTGTGTTGTGCCTTATGGTCGCTAATGGACCACTTAAACTGTGTCGTGCCTCATGGTCGCCAACGGACCACTTGAACTGTGTTGTGCCTTATGGTCGCCAACGGACCACTTGAACTGTGTTGTGCCTTATGGTCGCTAACGGACCACTTTAACTGTGTTGCGCCCTATGGTCGCTAACGGACCACTTGAACTGTGTTGTGCCTTATGGTCGCTAACGGACCACTTTAACTGTGTTGTGCCCTATGGTCGCCAACGGACCACTTGAACTGTGTTGTGCCTTATGGTCGCCAACGGACCACTTTAACTGTGTTGTGCCCTATGGTCGCCAACGGACCACTTGAACTTAGCTGTGCCTTATGGTCGCTAACGGACCACTTTAACTGTGTTGTGCCCTATGGTCGCTAACGGACCACCTTGATTGTGTTGTGCCCCATCATCATTAACAGACCATGCACTCTAGCCCACACTGTGCTTCGTGAATATCACGCCCTCTACCACTAGGCGCAGCCCCAGCTTCAACCAGCCACCTGCACTATACTTTTTGTGCCACCCTAGCCAGACATCTCAACCAAACAAGGAAAGTAAAGTGCATCTGCGGACCACACTAACTACCATGTGTAGAAATTTGACCTCCTCGACCCTCCTAGCTACAATCATGACCTTTGCTACCCTCAGCTCTCGCCCCCCCATTGATAGAAACCTGAAACTCAGGGCAAGGCTACCTTGCATTTACGAACCTAAAAGAAACAGTACGAACAATACTGCTAGACTTCCATCTTTACAGACACACATGGATAAGCAAACTCTAGCTACGACACCTTTAATTCCAACCCTAACTCTTACTCACCCCTACCAAAAGATACGCCAGAGTCAAAATAAGCACACAAAAAGACTCGTAAGTCATCCCATTCCCAACAACACCCTAACTCTTACTGGATCCCTTATCAATGCCAGATCCATGGTAGCACATGCAATTGAAATTGCTGACATACTGAACAACAGTAGCATTGACTTCCTTGCCGTTACAGAAACCTGCCTCCATGAGGCAGCAGGACCCTCACTGATGTTAGCCATACCTGACAACTACCAGATCCACAGAGTAGACAGACCTAATGCTAAAGGCGGTGGCCTAGCAATCATCGCAAAAACCACCTTGCCTATCCGACTCACCACCTCACACCCCTGCGCTTCCTGTGAAGTACTTTCAGCAAAAATGCAACTCTCCAATAACCGCACGCTAGCCATTCACCTGATCTACAGGCCCCCAGGTCCCCTGGGAACCTTTGAAGATGACCTTACTACCCTCATAGCGAACAATACCCAAAAACACTCGCAAATGTTGCTGATGGGTGACTTCAACATCGGCTTCAATGAATCAGGCAATAAAAATGCCCTTTCTATAACAGCTATCCTAAACGACCAAGGCCTTACCCAAAAAATTCTCTCCCCTACACATGCTAAAGGCAGAACCCTTGACTGGGTCTCAGAACTCAACTGTAACATAGTCATCACCTCCATCACCCCTCAACTATGGACCGACCACTTTCTAATAAATTTCACTGCCACACTTGACCTCCCCAGTCCCAAGACTATCAAAATGATACCACCACTCCCCACCAGAAATAAAAAAGATATTACTACAGAAAAACTTATCCCCCTCCTCCTCCCCACTATTAACGGTCTGAAGGACAACACTGACCCAGATACACTAGTAGACACCTTTAACAAAGCTATGTCTCACGCACTAGACACCATTGCACCTGCAAAATTACGCAAAGCTAAGCAAGAAGCCCACCTCAACGCCTGGTTCACCCGCCACCTTAAGGACCTTAGAAAACAGAAACGAAAACTCCAAACCATCGGGCGTAATTCGCCCACTAACAACAACAAAGCCAAGTTAACCCAAGCTACAAAACACTACAAGTCTGAAATCATCAACACCAAAAGAAATGTATTCAATGACAGAATTACCAATGCCAAATCGAATACCAAGGAACTATTTGCCATCCTCCGGGAAATGGAATCCCCTATCCAACCATCTGACACGGTCCCAAAGGACAAGATATGGTGCACTAATATACAGAATGCCCTATCTAACAAAATCTCCACCCTTCAACTTAAAATAACGAACAAAAAAGACGCCCTCTCTCTCACTGATCAACAACTGCCTCCAGTAACTGAACCTACCACTATCCCCCCTTTTAGCTTTAAACCGATCTCCATCATCGACACTGAAAAGGCCATCCTCTCACTGAAGCCCTCTAACTGTAAGGGCGACAGCTGCCCAGCTCAAATAATAAAGGACGCTGCCAGAGACTTAGCCCCTTTCATCTCAAAGCTCATTAACTCATCCTTCAAATCTAACACAGTGCCAGCCAACCTAAAAGAATCCTGGGTCCTCCCCCTTCTCAAAAAACAAACCCTCGATCCTTCTATCCCGACTAACTATAGGCCCATTACCACAGTGCCCTTCCTACTAAAAATTATCGACAGAGTAGCCTATCTCCAAATTCAAGAGTACCTAGAAGCTTATCATCTACTAGGCTCGCGCCAATCGGGCTTCCGCCCGCTCCATGGCACGGAAACTGCCCTGATAGACCTCAAAACCAAAATTGAGGAATTTAAGGATAATGGGAAAACAGCGCTGCTACTCTTACTGGACTTGTCAGCAGCTTTTGATTTGGTGGACCATGCAGTCTTATGCAACCACCTCAAGCTGGCTGCCAACTTCACAGGAGACGCTATAGCTTGGGTCCAATCCTTTCTAGCCAACCAGACTATGAGAGTGTTCTCCTCCACTACCTGTGCTGACCCCATCCAAATCACATGTGGAGTCCCACAGGGTTCCTGTGTCTCACCCACTATGTACAATATCTTCACCAAGCCATTGTTCGACAAATTGGACAGTCTGGGCGTCACCTACACTAATTACGCAGATGACACCCAGATCCTCATACCCCTTTCGGGCAACTACGAAGTGGACCTGGCTCTGGTGAACAAAATTTACATCCTCATTCAAGCATGGATGGCCACACATGGCCTCTGCCTGAACGACGATAAAACTGAAATCCTGCACCTCGGTTCAGACCACAAACTATCCAAACTCACCCCGGACTACACCTCATTTAACATTGATAACAATACTATCAAGGTTATGCGCGAGGTCAAAACGTTGGGTTTTTACCTTGACTCAGCCCTCACCCTCAAAAAGCAAGTGAACTCCCTCGCCTCCTCAACCATCTACACGTGTAAACTCATCCGTGCCGCCAGACCCTTCCTGTCCAGTGCCAGCTGCCTCACCTTGGCCAATGCCCTTGTCATGTCTAGACTCGACTATTGCAACGCTTTATACTCAGGTGCCAACAAGTCGGCCACTGACAAACTCCAGAGATTGCAAAATAACGCTCTTAGAGCAGCTCTGAACATCCCACGCAGAGACCATATCTCCAAACATCGGATTGAAGCCCATTGGCTAAAGATAAAGGACAGAATCCTTCTTAAAACTATCTCCCTCACCTCTAAATGCCTCAACAATCAAGCACCCCCCTACCTAGCGGAAAGAATCAACTGGAGACCCTCTAACCGACTGACGAGATCTGCCAATTCCTTCCTACTGGAAGTCCCCAGATTCAAACTTACCACAGCGGGCGGTGCAAGTTTCCCAGTTAGAGCTGCACAATCATGGAACACACTCCCACCCGACTTTAGATGCCCTTTACCCTACACAAGATTCAGATCCTACGCTCTTAAATGGTTGCACGACATGCAACGTCCCTCACCCTAGTGGTAACGGCACAACCTGTTATAATGCTGCTCTCTTTGCGTTTAAACTTGATATTCTATATGCATTGTATCACCTACTGTAACCAACCACTGTTCTTCTGTAACAGCCTGTGTCAGGCTTTGTAACTAAGTTTCGAGCCCTCTTGTACTGCTGCGCCCAGATGCCCACGGGCTCGGAGCGCATTACCAAATAAATAAACAAACAAACAAACAAAGAAATGCTAACCCTAAAAGATGACAATACACCACACCACCTTCCAGCATGCCCGCGGCCTTCCCGCCTTTCATGATTCTTTCCATCTCCTATGAATGCGCCCTGAACTCCACCCACCTTTGGGAGGAAAATAGGGTGCTCCTCCTCCATGTTACACCTTCTTATCCTAGACACACTAGGGAGGTGCCACCCACTCCCATGATCCGTCCAATCTTCCTGCATTCCAGGATTCTACCCACCTTCCTGGATTGTCCCATCTTTCTGTGGTGAACCACTAGCTCCGACCACCTTGGGAGGAATATAGTGCTCTTCTCCTGGCCTACTGCCTCCTTTATTCTCCAGATACTCAAATGAGCAAGAAGTCCCCTGAACTTGACACTGCCCGCACTCAGGATTCTTCTCACATTCATGATTATTCGCACCTTCATGTTTTCTGTGGCTGCATCCCTAACTCCATCCACCTTGGAAATAACGACTTCTGTGATCTACCCTAGGTGCCCTCCATGCCAGGCGTGAAAGACACAAGAGATAAAGGGCATTACCTATTTGTGCCTTTTTTCGTGTGACAGGGTCAAGGGCCAGAACTGCTATATGCATTTCGTTTTTATAAATTAGTTCCCAGCGAGGGTCAATGAGCTTGTTACAATCAAGAACATTGGCCCTCACCCAAGCCTTATCTTGCTAAGAAGGCTCTGAGCACTACCGGTCCGGAGTTCTTTCTATGAGTGGCCACCATGAAAGGGAGAGAGGACTATGTGTAATCCCTTCGCCCATTCCATGGGAGCCATTTTCTTTGGTTATTTATTTTTTGCATTGATTTTAATGGCCACCATGGAAATGGAGATGGGACTACATGTAGTCCCTTCTCACCGATTCCTGGCGACCATCTGTTTTGCTTTTTTATTCTCGAATCGAGAAACGGACACAGCGTCGTTTCTTGACTCGAGAACAATTGCAATTAGTAACCCAGTGCAACGTGGTGGGGTAAAATTGGCAATAAAACCCTTGGAGGGGTCATTACCGGTTGTGTAATGCCCCTGGGGCCATAGTTAGAAGCCTGACCAAAGCAAGGGCTTTAACTGATCCCTGGGGGCATTCTCTGACCAGTAATGCCCTCCTCCGAGGGTTATATTGCCTAGTAGTAGCTTCAAAACTATTTGCCAAAAGACATTATGTGGGTCCTCCCTCCACAGCCCATCCCCACTATCACTATGGTTTGAACGGCCAACCAACCTAGGTAGCCCCAGCATCTAACCTAGTGAACCTCGTCAATGTCTCCTTTTTACCCATCCATCACCCACAGACCATGCAAAAACATCATCTCACGCTGATCAATGCTCAGATTGCAGTCACTCACGCCACTGGGATGATTTCGTACAATATTGTTGATGCTTTCTTCATCAATGAAAGATGCTTATCCCTATCTTCCCCACATGTTTCCGAAGCACTTATACCCCCTCTCCACCTACTGCGTCCAACATAGCGATGGGCCAGGAAGGGCAGGAGATGGATTGGCTATCACGCATAAGAGGGATTAGCCATGCTGCATCATCTCTCTCCCAGGGCACGCATGTTTGAATTAATGGCCTACCAGTTCCCTTCATCACCTTCCACCTCAACTAAAGACCACCTCCTAGGTTTTACTCTTGCATTTAGAGAATGATATGATATAATGCAATATGATATGGCATTCATAACGCACCTATACAGAAGTCTTTTAAGGCGCAACAAGGCATGGAATAGGGAACAGAGGGAAGACAGAGGCAACAATCTTACTAGGCCAGGTGACATTGAGATCGTGCAAGTGGAGTAGAGGAGGAGGGTGGAACGGGAAAGTGCATGGGCAAGGAGGAGGGTGCAGTGCAGTACATAGGATCAACAGTAATAAATTACTAGAATACATAAAACAATAGGTAAAAAGTGTGGCCAGTTTGTGGCAAGTGCAGGGGTAAGTGCAGACATCAAGTATCAAGAGCTGGTGGGGGATGTAGGGATACAGAAACAGCCCCCAAGTGGAGGGGTTGCCCGGGAGGCAGTGCAGGTGTGCAGCTGGTGGGGGAGGGGACCTGGCCCGAGAACCCAGAGTGGCCAGGTGACCAGTGCAGTTCAGTCAGCAGTTCAGCAGGGCAGAGGAGGAGAGAAAGCAGAAGCAAAGAGGATGGTCTTGAGGTGCTTCTGGAACAGCAGATGGTTCTCCTCAAGTTTCAGGGAGGCAGGGAGGCTGTTCCAGAGGGAGCCCCCAGCCGGAGAAAGAGATTTACACCAACTGGTTGCTTGGAGAAGCAACTGACCCTGAGGGAGTAGGAGGCGGATGAGTGAAGAGCTTGAAAGGGACGATATTTAGGAAGAGAGAGTTGAAGGTATTGAGGCCACAGGCACCAAAATGCCTTGTGGACAATGCAGAGGGTTTTGAACGTAATCCATCTCCAAATTACTTTCCTCTACCAAATTATCACACAGTATTAATGCATTTCTCAGACATTTTAATGGCAGTCCAATTCTGACAACAACACATGAAGAAAGCTATTCACACGGACTGGATCAATTACCTTAAGAAAAATATGCACACAAGTGCAAAATTCTAGACCTTGGGCCTCATTACGAGTTTGCCGGTAGCCGTGCCAGTAAAACTGGCACGGCTGCTGCCAGACTCACGAAATTACCTGCACCCGGCAATGGGGACATACAGGGCATTCCAACCCCGGTGGACCCGGTCCGTCCCCATTGCTGGGTGCCGGTATCAATGATTCCCCATTCCGATTTGACCCCAAAGGGCTCAATGGGAATGGGGAGGTTGGATGCACCAGCACCATTCATGAATGGTGCCAGTGCATCCAATGAGCTGTGCCCATCGGTGCCGTTCGGCCATATGAGTACAGGCTAGATCGCAAACAAGTCTCATATGCCTTTGCAATCTGGTAGCAATCTGGTAGCGGTTTGTGAGAGGGGAAGGGTGCCTCTCCTCATTCTACAGAGGTCTCCCGGAGCATGTCCAGGACATATCTAGGTCCTAACCAAAAGGAGAGAATCCAGTAGATGCCTGATGGGTTTTCCTCACTGCAATTTGTGACTGGGGGATCATTCGGTCCCAGTCCTTCCCGTCATTATCTATCAACATTCTTAGGATCATTGTAAAGGTTTTATTGAATCTATCTACCAAACCATCTGGTTGGGGATGGTACACGGTAGTTCGAAAGGTGGTAGTATGGAGTAGCTCTTTGACTTTACTCATGAGCTTGCTAATAAAATTTGAACCTTGATCCATCAGGATTTCCTTAGGAAAGCCAACTCTGAAAATCTATGTGCCCCCATCCTGCCCATCACCACCTCTTCACAATTTTCATCATTCACCCAGGCCTATCTGATGCAGTTGTTGATCACTTTATGGAAACCTTCTGCCACCCCATTTATTTGGGGATGATATATGGCAGTTCATTTAAATTGGATACTGTTGTCAGTCAACAATTCCACTGAAATTAGGAATGAATCTCAAATAGGATTCTGCTATACCTAGAAATGTATGGACAGCATCCTTGTTCTTTGATTCTGCTGCATTTTTTATATTGCTTGCCATTCTCTTTCTCACATTTACATCCTCAGCCATGACTGTGTCCCAGATGTTCTATTTTCCTTTGATTAAGTTTGCAATTCTCATTGTTCAATGTCAGCCCCCTCTCAACAAGCATATTCATCACTTTATTCAGTCTCTGATTGTGTTTCTGTTGGTCCGGACCAAATACTAGAATATCACCTTGAAAACAGAATAATCCATTTACATCCTTAAAGATTTTGTGCATAATCCTTTGAAATACAGAAGAAACTGAGACAAGGCCAAAAGGCATCCTCACAAACTGAAAAAGACCTCCTGCTGTTATGAAAGCTGTAAGTTGTTCAACTCTGGATGTAGTTTAATCTGATGGTATGCCGCAGTTAAGTCCAATGATGAAAATATACAGGCACCATTCATTGTCAATAACGTCTTTAGGATGTTGGGGAAATGATGACAGTCCTATATTACACCTTTATTCAGAGCACTAAGATCCAAACATAGCCATAACTTCCCATTCGGTTTCACCACTATCACTAAGGGTGACACCCATCTGGATGACTCTATTCTCACAATTATACCACCCTCTTCCTGGTTTATTAGTTAATTCTTCACTCCTTGCCTTAAAATCAGAGGAATGGTCCTCACTTTTTGAACAACTGATTTGGCTCCCTGCACCAGACGAATCCCATGGTTGAAACATTTTAGACATCCCAGTTTTTCACTGAAAATCTGGTCATGCAACCTCATACCATTAATCTGTGGAATGCATTCTGTGTCAAAATGGATTTAGTTTGATTTGTCAACCTTTTTGCTGTAGCCACCTTAGGAGAGGCACCAACCCCTTTTCGGTAACATAGACCTTCCCTAGAGATGATCTCCCTTTGAACTCTATTATGGCTTCAAACCATATAACTATTTCAATGTTTGCACCATTGTAGGCTTGTGGTTTGATATCTACTTCTAACATCTCTTTGCTTAGGAACATCTTGTCAAAAATTGGTCTTGGCAGTAAGGTATAGTTTGCTCCATTTATAAATACCCAATCTCTCTGACCATCCAACTGTTCTTCACTTTCATCACCAACAGCAACAATGGCATCTTCAGAATCCTCATACCAATCATCTACCATTTGAACATTGCCAAACCGGCAGCATTTTGTTAGGTGTTCTTTCGTTAGGTGTACTTTCCTTTTTGCTTTTGTGGCATCTTGCTTTGAGTGCCAGACATGTAGGACTGTTTGCAAAGTGCCCAACAGTACCACATAAGAAGCACTTATTCTGTGATTTGAATGGCATCGAAGCAGAGGACTGGACATTCAAACTAAGATTATTTGTATTGCTAACCTTTGGTTCAGTTGAAGACAAAGAATTCCCAAGGAAACAACTGCAGTCATCTCAGATACACTTTTGCTGCTTTGTCCTTCCAGCAACTTCACATGTAGAATTTTCTTTTCAAGAGTTTTCACAAACCTATTGGTGTGTTCCACTTCTTTTGCAATGCGCAGAACCTCATCAAGTGATGGGTCACCTTTGGACCAGAGTTTTTTCCTTATCTTCCCATCTCTGCACTCCAGCATAAACTGGTCCCTCAGCCGCTCAGCTGTTGTCTGGCCGAAATTGCATGTTCTGGCCAGAACTGTTATTGCTGTATTACATGCCTCCACTGTTTCACCCTTGATCTGAGTAATTTTTCAAAATTTGTATTGGTCCAAAATAATGCCCACTTCACACTGCACTTCTCATACTCATTCAGGTTTTGTGCTTCATCTTCTGGTGAATCAGTTAAGTGAACAAATGTTTCTTGTCCCGGACTTCAAAGGCAATGCATTAGCAAAGACGTCTTCCGTTCAATGCCATAACTCGCCCACATGCAGCTAAGGCACAGTGCTCAAAAGATTTCTTCCATCGTTTCCAGGGAACTGGGGGGTCTCCTGTGTTAGGCAGAAATGTGATTGGTGGAGGGATATTCTGCATTCCTGTAACTGAGTGTCAATCACCCAAAGCATTTGTCTTTTTTTGCAAGTACTTCTCAACAACTGGTAGTACTGACACCAGCAGTTGAACTGTTGTTGTTTTAGATCTGTAATTAAGGTTTCTGACTTTACTTTAATGTTTCAGATATGTGCCAGTTATTGGCTGTGGTTCTTTTTTTATTTATATAGCACATTTCTACAACTGGTTATGAAGTTCACTTCTAAGCTGTATTCCATATGAAATGCAGTGCCCAAAGAACATATAT
The DNA here is from genome assembly GCF_040938575.1 of Ambystoma mexicanum. NCBI lineage: Eukaryota > Metazoa > Chordata > Amphibia > Caudata > Ambystomatidae > Ambystoma > Ambystoma mexicanum. Next base: position 1,136,171,991 of record NC_090922.1, read on the forward strand.
CAGAACATATAGCAGGTTGATTTGACAGTTTATATCAACAAGTGCTATAATGCCCAGTTGCAAATCTATATTTATCAGATGTCCCACAGCTTGACACGTTTGACTTTTCTCTTTGAAAACATACACCCTTGTTGCGCACCACACATCTTCTGAAAAGCTGTGAAATACCTATTTAAAGATGTTATCAGGCAACAAACAGCAATGCGGTCTGCATTCGCCACTGACGCTCCAGCGTAGACATGGTACTGGGCATGGTACTTGGCAACGTGCACAGCCACATGCCTGAATAATATATTTGTTGATGTAAGTTCTGAGGCAATGTAAGGCACAATGTTGGGAGTGTGATAGTTCCTTTCCTCTCTACGGCTAATCGGGAAATCATCACTCATGCATACAGAGTGGTAGGGAGTTTCATAGTCCTTTAATGAGCCGTGGATAGTGCGTGGAGCACCAATATATTAGCAGAACGTGTGTGGTAGCCTCTCGCACACAATGATGAATGCTGTACTCTTACTGAGTGAGCAGAAAGCAGGCTGACACTGGATTCTGAGACGGCAGGCCTACAACCAAAGAGGTAGCTGCCTATGCAGGTCAAGCTCGTGGGCGCACAACGCCAAATTGAAGTAGGAGGGCAAGGTAGACATGTGAATTAAAGTTACCTTTTATTCTCCAGTAATACTTCATAGACACACCAACAGCGGAGCGTCTGTCTGTCCATGTGGATGAGAAGACCAAGATGGATGTGGGAGAGTGTGCAACAGGTGAGGGACCGAGTAAGAGAGAAGCACCTGGTGAACAAACAGGAGTGGGTTGAGAGATAATCAATGAAAGAAAATAAAGTAAAAGAAGGCGATTGTGTCAGAATCAAACTACCAGATCCTATAGGGAATAGAACCATTCGATTGTACCAACATTCTAAAGTACTGTGGTTATTTCCTAGTTCTGTGAAGACTGAAGATGGGAGTGTTTGGAATATGAATGGAATATGCACAGAGTAGCAAAGGTAGTTGCAAGAGAGGACAATTGCCAAGGAGAGGTCAAGATGTGAGAGAAGAAAGATTTCAGGCAGTGCAAAGTCAAAGTGTGAGAGCACATAGAGATCATGGTACTCCTTCCACAAGGGGTCATGGAAATAGACCACTTAGGTCGACTTGAGAGACTCAAAGATTTGATGTTATACTAATAGGAGGGAGGTGTGAGCATACTGGCACTGCAGCTGTTCTATGACATCTGGCCTGGAAGGTGGAAGCATGACAAGTTCTGGACAAGTTCTGGAAAGTGAAGGAAAGATCAGTTGGGATGTAAAGTGAGGCTGGACAGACAGAACCTGCTCGTGGCCTTATGAAGTTTTACTGGAGAATGTACCTTTAATGTACATATCTTCCTCGCTCTCCTACTTCAATGTCCTTCCGTTAACCACCTACTGCCACATTACAAGGTTTGCTCGTGGGACCCGGTAAGGACGCTTGGTTTTATCAGGCGTCCTTAGCGGGTCCCGCGAGCAGACCAGCATGCGAACAATGGGCCCATCATTAACCGGCCCATTGTTAGCATGCTCCCTCATTCCCATTGAGCCCTATGGGGGCTCGAATGGGAATGGGGATGGGTTCCTGAAATAGGGAAATACCAGGCCCTCCAAGGTCGGGATGGCCTGGTATTTCCCCATTCCAGGAACCTGGATCCGGTATCGGGAATGGGGGTAGCCATGCCGCAAATAGCGGTATGGCTACCTCCAATGTTGTAATGACCCCCATAGGCAAGAACAACCAAACTCCAAATTGTCACCCTTTTCAAAATCAAACTGTTCATCCCGCGCAGGACTTATTGTCCATAGAACAAACTCTTGTGGTCTTGCACATTGATGGGGAAAACACCATCCTGATGGGGCTCCTGGCTACTCACCTGACTCACCTAGAAGCAGTCCACCAGGCTGTATTTCACCTCATTAAAGGTGCATGAAAATTTGAGTGAACCACCCACATCCTACGTGAATTACACTGGCTTTCTCTCATGGCCAGTGCTCAAGGCTGGATGTATTAACTACAAACCAGTGTGGTGACTAAGCTTCCCATATTTGGTGGCACATGCTTCTCACACAGCAAATTGGCCAAACAGCTCCACTCACAGCTTGCCCGCAAAGAGAACCTGCAAACAATCCTGTTGTTATTCACTCACTCAAGCTCTGCATCAGCTCGGAATTACCCTACAATTCTTGAACTCTGCAAAGCTCTCAAAACAAAACCTGACCAAGGACCAGTCCCAATGAATGCACAGACTTACACACAGATGGAAACTCACAGTGCCGAGCTACTGATAAAAGTTGCCACCCCAAATGCTGTCTTCCCACACTCTGTACAGCGCTTCGCTGCTTTTGAGCTAAGTCCACACTTTGAACAATAAAATAAAATCCAATAAATGTGCAAATGTTATAATGTGTTCATGAGTAACAAAGTGGAAAGGGATATACTGAAGAACTAGAAGGTTTGATGAATTGCAGCTAAGTGTCAACTTCACTGCTAGTGGTCAACCAGAAGGAGAACATATAACGAGGAACAGATTCAGGATTAACCAACTCCTGTGCAGTTGCGTAGAGGAAGTTCTTGTATTGATGATTGTGATGAAAAAAAGAAATGTGCATGTTATTGCATATTTCCAAGATTGTGTCAAACTGGAGGAAATAGCCAAAGGGTATTTATGGTTCTATATTGCTTCAAATAACGCTCCTTATTTATTGACATTATCTCTAATTCTCTAATTATACTGGAATAACATCCATTTTCAAATAAAAATGGTTTTATGATATTGCAACTAAGTACGTTTGTCAAACAACTTTTCCACCTCCAAATCATTGTTGTGCCACTTCGTTTCTTGAACTCTTGCTTAGGACTGAACCCTCAGAGCAAGGCATGGTACATAGTGATATTATATTATTTGATTTTCTCATTGCAGTTGTCTAGCACATCATTGTTACCTGATAAAGAAGATCTATCAGAAGCAAGTACAGGCTCTTATATGTGTTTGACTGGTAAGTACCACAACAATTTGAAGAACTGGAATGTTTGGCTGGGAGAGCTATGTGAAAGAGCATAAGGAAACTATCAGTCCATGTGAGACCGAACATCTTTAAGGAATCTATATATAGCCCACTATTTCCAGTGAGTTCCAATTGATTTTTGTGGATTCTAAAGAGAGGAGTGTTAGACAAAAAGTATGGTAGCATTCAGAAAATGGTCTACTAAGTGGAAGCGATAGGTTGTCTAGGTGACTATTAAAATCTCAGATAAGCAAAATGTTTTTTTTTTCTTTAATTGACATTTAGTTCGCAAAAAAAGAAACAAACTTTTTAGTCTTTCATTTCAGCTTCTAGCTCAAATATTTCACAGCATTTCACACCATTTCTAGTCATTTCATTTCATCTCGTTAGAGATGATGTGGTAGGATCATATCCATAAAATTCACAACTGCGCAAGTCAGTTGGGTGTTTGTTCCTGAAATTAGGTAGCTCCACCAGTCTTCCATGTTCCCACTTTTTGGTGCGAAACTCCCAAGATGAAGTGAACGCTGGGCCGCTATTTTGGGACATCTAATTATCAGATGTTTACTTGTTTCAATGCTTGTCGCACAGAAGCATCATTTGTCACTTCGAGTCTTCCCATCTTTTCTTCTCCATAAAACCTCATTGGTGGTATAGAGGTTTAGACGTAATCTGAGGAACTGGTTCCGATGATACCGAGAAGGAAATTTGCTGAAGTACCTTGGTGGTTCGCCTATTTTGTGACTCGAGGTTCCTAAATCAATTGCCGATGATAATTGGATGCGTTTTTCTATGTTTGTTATCCAATACCAATTCCTAAATTTGACTTTAGCCACTTGTGGAATTTGTAGGACCAGAGACAAACTTAAATCGGCTGCTTTTAGAATCTCCAGTACTTTCTTCTCCCAGATGTTTGTTAAGAATGCTGATGGATCTGAACTTTTTTCGTGCAGTATTTGATACGATTTCGCAGGGGGCGTCAGGCGCATTTTGCACAATACTAATATTGATTTCCACAGAACCATGGAATGTAGTGAGTCCAGACCAAGTTCGTGTCTCACTGCCACCATGGATATACTTTGTGGGAGTTTCAGAATTTTTTGCCAAAAGAGACCCTCTAGGGTCGGCCAGATTTTTTCGTCAATGTCCCAACCTGCGTCGGTTCCAAAACAGATCGCTGGCGCAATCTTTTGCAAATAGAACGTTATTATAGGTTGAAGAGAGAAGAGCCCATAATTTGCATGCAATTTTGCTCCTTGTTGTGTGAAAGTTTTCATACGAGTGTTATATCATTTGTCCAGCTCCATTCTCTTATCGAGATGTTGAAGGAAATTCCTAGATAACGGATGGCTTCAACTTTAGCCAAACACTCGTCTTGCACCATCCACTTGAAACACTTTTTCTTATTGCCTGGATTTGTGCCTATTGCGATGACCTGGGATTTCCTTACATTTATTTCTAGCTGGTTCCCGACTAGATAGACTTGCAGTGTCGCCAATAGCCGTTGGAGTCCAATTTCCGTTGAATCTAGAAGTACTACGTCATCATCATAGATCACATGGCTTATGGGCTTGCCATTAATTTTAGGTGGAAAGGTCTTTGTTTTTTCAAACGCCACTGGGAGGTCAGAAATGAAGAGTTTAAATAACAGAGCGGCCAGGGGGCAGCCTTGCTTTATGCCTTTAGATGTTTTTATTTCATCAGACAAGGTACCTTCGGCATTTAGGCGCACTCTGATATTGGTATTAGCATATAATGCCATCAGTGGAGATAGTAGGTCCAGTGGGCAGCCCCAGTTTGTGAGTTTTTTCCACAGGAGTTCGCGATTAATGCTGTCAAATGCCTGTTTCAGGTCGACGAACGCAAGAAAAAGTCTTTTTTTGCATCGTAAAGTTTCCAATTTCACTATGTTTAACAGTAACAAGTTGAGCTCCACCCCAACGCCTTTTGTGAAGCCTGTTTGTCTTTCATCAATTATATTGGCACTGTTAGCCCAGTTTGCGATTTTCTTCTGAAGAAAGGAGGCAAAGATTTTCCCCGTGGTATCCAATAGGGCTATTGGGCGGTAATTTATTGGGTCTTCACGATTGCCTTTTTTAAAAATTGGGACCACAACCGCACTACGCCAGGAATCTGGGATTTTTGATGATATTGCTATTTGATCAAATAACACCTTAATACATTTTGCCCAGTTTTCTTTATTAGCTTTTAGCATTGAATTGGAAATGCCGTCGGGCCCTGCTGCTCTCAAGGTCTTTAGATGTTGGATTGCGTTTTCAATGTCCTCCACAGGTTCAGTTACTGACCAGTCACAAGATTCCGTTATTATTGTTGGAGTAATTGTTACATTTTGGTTGTTAAAGACATTAGAGTAATGCTTTACCCACTCTGATTCATTTACTCCATTAGATAACACAAATGCCTGGGTTAAGTGGTCAGAGTTGATAATGTGCCAGATGTTCCGGCTGTCGTTCTGAATAATTAGTTGTAACATATATTCGGCTTGTGATTGTAACTGTATCTGGTTGAATGACTTTAACCAGTTTCGGTATTTCAAGCGCCTCTTGGTCGTCAAAAGGTGTTGATTTATTCCACCAGCTCTCTTTAATAGCCTCAAGTTCTTTTTTAGGGATTTCTTCGCCTCGTTTAGCACTGGGTTGAAAGGATGTTTACTCTTTGGTATTGTCAGGTTGTGCTTATGAGCACCCTTAGTAAATTGCATCAGCAGGGATATGTAGTTAACTTCCACATCTCTCATGTTCATTCAAGTAAAATTAGTTGTCAAGTTAGTGATTTGATTCAAATTTATTTGTAGCCTGTTTTGTGCCTGGTTTATAGTTAATGGAATTTTATATTTCAACTGTTTTGAATTTTGTGCATCCCAAAGAAGTATTAAAGTGTTATGATCGCTTTTTGCAGAATGCCTTATAGATAGCTCTTCAATATAGGTATGTAGATTTTCAGATACCCATATGTAGTCAAGAGATTTTTTTGATTCTCCACGGTGCCAAGTGTCTCCTGCTGGAATATCGCCTTTAGTGCATCCATTTACCATCACGCAATGGCGTTGGGTTAGTTCGTATTCCCACTTGGTCCCTCGGTCTGCTGTTTCAGTTGGCACTTTGGTCCTATCTTGGTTATTGCGTACTTTAGCATAATCAAACCACAAATAGTTCAGGTCGTCACATATTAGGATAAACGGGTTGTCATAGGCATCTAGGCATTCATTTGCGAAGTAATGGCCGATAAATAGGTAGATACCGTTATCATTACCGGATTCCAATAGGAATTTATGATCAGCATGTGTTGGTTAATATTATTGTCTTTGTTGTCGCTTTTCCTCTCTATAACTAGAGCCTGCACAAAGAGATTAGGATTAGACATTACTATGACATTCCATCCTGCTGCGTTGTCAATCATGGTTACTAAACCGGAGAAAGGACGTCCAAATAAGTTTTTCCCGGCTGCGTTTAGAAAAACGGAATAACCATCACTCAGGGGTATGTCTCGTAGCTATGTTTCTTGCAGACAGATTATTGTGCTTTTTATCTGATTAGGGCAGTATCCTTGAAAAAGGTGGGCAAAACCACAAGTGTTCCATGACGTTAGTAACTGGGCCAAGCTTCTTGACCCTTCTTTATCCTAAACGTTTTTCCTGGTGTTTCTTGTAACGCTTGTAGGGTCAGATTGTGCTTTCAACTCTTTCCACTGGTCAACTCGATTCGCATTTTTAGTGTTAGCTGGGCATTTGTTGGTAAGAGGTGAGGCTCTGTATGGGCGCACAGCTTCGCATATCGATAGGTCGAAGCCAAAGAATAGTAAATGATCTTTGGCATCGATAAGAGGTCTTGCAAGTTTCATTGACTTCATGTGAAGAATTACCTAGTCTGATCTTGCTTCAGATTTATATTCTACAATCGCAATATCATCAGATCTTATGTTGCGTAGTGGCGGTATGTAATGTAATAATCTCATTACATTTGCTCTATTGAGGTTGACCTCATTCTTATCTTCCAAGATATTTTCCAGTTCCAATCTTGCCCAATTAGGGTTCACAGACTCACGGATGGAGATTTTTTCTTTAGTTTTTTGGTGCGATTGTTTTTGCAATTGTGTACTTGTTTGTTTCGGATTCAAAGTTATTGTGTTGGAATCAAATGACGTTACTGCTTTTCGTCTTATCCATGGCAACTCCTCATTGTCAGTATGCAAGCTATTTTCTTTTAATACAGCTATTTTTCTGGGAGGGTTTCGTGAAGTGCCGTGCCAATGTTGTTTTTTTTACCTATCTTCAGTTTGGCATCGGCATCATGAGGTATTTCTGGGCCGTATTCTGTTGTTTTCTCAGTGCATTCCAGTGCGCCCTTGTCATCGATTGAATATGTAGATAGGTCGCATAGATCAATCGAAGTGGATGTATCATTTGCAGATGAGGAGGACAAGGAAACACAGCCTCTTTTTGTTGATACGTGCATGGTTTTTTGTGGTATTTTATCGCTGTTAATACTGGCCTTTGACTTTTCTGTAGCATTTGCAACCGCAGTGGTTTTTACTGCCACTTGGCGCTGTGGAGTTGTCAGATTTCTAATAAACTTCTTTGCCTCATTTGACCGTGGTCTTTTTAGTGGAGGCCCTTTAGATGTAGTTTTTCGTACTTTAATTGGTTTTCTTTTCAGCAAGGCTGGATTTACAGTTTTTTCTGTAATCGATTTTGCTGAACCAGAGAAAATTCCAAAGGACATTTTTGGTTCCACTAACGTTGGCTGTCCTTTAGACTCTTGGGGAGCAGCTGGCTCTGAGAGTTCCCTTGGGTTATTATTTTGTAAAGGAGAAGGCTCAACAGTTGGCTGCTGCGGGGTCAACAAATCATTTGCGGATGGCAGGAGCAGTTCATTTCCCATACTTCTTCCTTCCTTTAGTTGAGGATTTTCTTTATCACCTTTTTTTTCTGATTATTTCTCCTGTTGTTGGGGTTTAATGATTTCTTTGCATCATGTAAAGTTTCGGCATCTGCTGACAAAACTGTGTTTAAACGCACGTTTGAAAGGGTGCTTCTTTGGGGCGATCTCGGCACCTCAGTGTCCGGTCTTTGACAAGTGCATTTATTAATAGGAGGTTTGCCACTCGGTTGTACTGCAATGTTGTGTCTGATCCACTTCGTGCACTCTACTATTGCCTCGCTCAGATCGACTTTTTCCTGTGCTTCTCTTTTCGTTATTTCATTTAAGTGAGAGTGCCATCTGTGGGAAGCAGCAGCTTCTAAATTGAGGCGATGTACGAGGTGTTCATTAAATTTTTCCAATTCAATCAACTTGCTGTTGGTTGAACAAATCAAGGAGTTTTGATCTCATATAGAGTCATTTAATGCCTCGTATAATTTCATAAATGGCATTAAGGCAATAGAGATGGCAGCCAAAACGTTGTTATGAATTTGTAACCCTGCGGTGATGGAAATGTTTCCTTTTATTTCTGTGGAATCTCCAGGGTGTTCAGCCTCTGGGTGATTACCTGCTCCTGAGTCAGCTGATTCTTTCTCAATCGTCGTGTTTGTGTCATCTCTGTTTCCGTGCAGGCCATCTTCACCGATTTGCTAACCTATAGTTTGACTGATATCAGTTGTATCTAAGTTTATTAGCCGGGCAACAGGAACTGAGTCTTTCCGCAGCCGTGCGTACTTGCCCAGAATGGACGCATCCTGATTGCAGTACTTGTTTTCCGTTGTTTGTCTGATTTTCCATCGTGTTTATTTGCGAAGCTTTCATTTAAGCTATCGCGCATCAGAACAAAATCTGCTTTTAGACATTCTGCCAAACGAGCTTCTCTCGCCACCACCTCATAAGACGTGGTGATATTAGCAGTCTCTGCAGTTCGAACTTCGGTTAATGACCGAGCATCGACCATTTCTTTTTTGTCCGTTCTTACTTCATGTTTTGAATTTACTGAGGCTTTGAGAATTATTGAGGCCGGCTTATTGTTTTCGCCTGCATCAGTTTTTTTAAGCAATACCTTGCCTGACGAGGGGAGACTGGTTTTTTTTCCTAGTCCCGGCTCGTCAATGAGTGATCTTTCTTTGAGCAATGTTGATTTAGGATGTTGCAAATCAGCATTCTTTTGTGCCAAAAGCCGACATGGGGTTATTTGTATTTATCTGGCGATGAGCGCATGGCCAATGAATCGGCATCAGTTATATCAAAGTCCAAGGTGACATCCGAAGCATCAAGATAAACTGATGGAGGACGCGGGCTGGAAGACAGCCGATTTTCAGTTCTTTGGCTAGCATCAGTGGTGTTCTTATTTATCTCTCGGGGGCACTTTGTTAGATTAGAGGAGTGGATTTTAGCACTGTCTTTTGGCAATGTGACTTATTCGCCTTTGTTAACCATATTTTTCCATTCGTGGTCACGCTCGGCGTTTCCGAAAACACACCTGCAGGTGAAAGTGATGTGGAGGCCTCTTCTGAACGTGTGTCAGCCACTGGTCCCTCAGGTCCCACTATCTCCGCATCTGACAGCGTATTAGATTGCGTCTTATGCGGTGAAATCAGGTCGGGTACTTGGCCCGGGGGTGGGACCGGGCCCGGAGTAGGGGCCGGAATTGAAATGTGTGCAAACATTGATACGACTAACATTTCTGCTGGCTTAAGGCTGCAGCAAGTTAAAGCTGTATTTACAATGCAGTTTTGAACGCTTACCTTTGCGTTTGATGTCTTCAATTCTTGCCGCTTTAGCTGTTGTAGTCTGTTACGGGTGTGCGGGCCGCCGTCTATCGGCGCCGCATCTAGATCGTTAGATGGGAGCGGCACCATCTGCAGTATGTCGTGCAGCTCCTCTCACCAGACCGCCTCTCCATGACACAGGCTCGGGGGGACTGAACTCTACGCAGAAGTCCTTGACTTGCAGGATTACTGATTGCAGAGGACTTTAGGCAACGTTGAATAACCTGTTTTCTGCTGCCAGCAGATAGCAAAGCAGCAAACAGTGAAACAGTCTCTGCAAAAACTCACGCGCCCTTTTCTAGCGCGGGTTTATCCTATCCTATTATGTCATTACCGGCCAGTCCTTACTGTTCAGTCAAGCTATAGCACGTTCAAGTAGTGTGTTGCATGATCCAGAGACTGGAGAAGGACAATAGCAAACATAATTGTCATACAGTCTTGGTAAGTCATTTGTATCTCAGCAGTTCCAGTAATTCTGGACTTGAAAAATCAACCAGGCAAGATCTTATGCATACAAAAGGTTCATAATGTTTCTTAAATGCAATTATCGCAACAACCTCCACCCCTCACATGCCAGACTGAACAATGTCAGATAGTAAGTCATCTGGGGGAACCATGGCAGCAATGGCTGGCCCAAGTGCTCTGTTGGCCATGTGTCTGTGAGAACATTCTGATCATGCCATGAGGAACAGATGTAATCATTAAATACAAACACCTGAACTATGGAATAGTAAAACAAAGTGCAGTAAAGCTTTCTGATCAGAAATTCCAAAGCATAAATGTCTAATGTAAGCTAGGATAGTGGGGATGGAAAAGCTTGAAAGCCAACCCAACTGGCAGAAAAAGTCATAATTAATGTCTCCATGTTCTTTTCTTTGATGTCTGTGTCAAGCACGTCTGAAGGAAGAAAGGGCCCTTGGAGGGGGAGGTAGGCATCCTAATAGCTGTCAGATGCTTATCAAATGCCCCAATTGCAAAGCTGGGAACTATAGTAGGAGAGCTTTCTTTTGGTCACATTCCAATAGTCATTCCTCCAATCCCTTAAAGCAGGTGGAGGGCAGATGGAGAGTGGTGAGGAGACGAGAAGGCCACCAGACACGGAAATACATTAAAGCTTTGTGATAGATTTTATATGGTTTGTACATTCAGTCATACTTTCTCAAGTGTCTATAAGTAAACGTAGCACACCTTACCTGGTACAACAAGGAACACCCTTAATGGTTGTGGGCAAGTTGTTGCCAAAAATAGATCTTGGCACACTGCAGTTTGACGGGGCAGGTACGCTGTGTGCATTGAAACTATGGACTGCTTCATGAAACTTGGAAATGTCATCCAAAAATGGCAACATTTTCAGACTATTCAATGAAACCATTGCTACAAAGGGAGTAGCAGACATGGACAAAGCTGAATGCTCACTGTGCAAGTGTCACAAATCAGCTTTATCCAGCATTGATAAAGCATCATTTGTGCATAACTTTCTAACTGTTGCTAACTGAATTGTTATTCTCTAATATGTGTGATACTCCTTACCACATTAAAATGTACAAGATTAAGAATGCGCTATGTACCCTTACTCTACGGCCATCAACATTGATACTTTTCAACTATCTTAGTGTTATAGATTCAAAGATGGCCAAATTTTGAAACAGACGCTGGCTTTATTGAACTTCATTCTTATCAATGAACATAATGGAATAATGTCCTTTACTGCATATATCATACAAAGTACTTCTTTACTTCTGTGACCTTCTTATGAAAACAAGTACACTGATTACAGTTTTTACATTTGCATTAACTTTGGTAACATTTCCTATTAAAGAAAGATTTGATTTGCAATAGTGCATATCTGTACAGGTGGAAATGTGCTTCTCCACGAATCCCCTGGCATACAGTAAAAATAACGAAATGAGAATAACAAATAACATTTTCAACAAATTTATTTGTTCGTTATTTTAAATTAGTTTAAAAAAGTCGTTATTGATATTGATATTTTGCGCGCATTCATGGGAGAGGGGGAGAGGAAAAGTGCATGGAAGGGGGGAGAAGTGGAAAGTGTGAAGCAAAGGAGAAACAGATAAATAACAATAAATACATAAATAATAAAGGTAACAAACAGTGCGAGTGCAGCCAGCAATTGACAAGTGCTAGGTTTAAGGCAGCAGACAGGGTAGGTCTGATAAGTGCAGGAAGAAAAGGGGGGGCTGTATTGGTACAGATACAGACCCCAGTGCAAGGGGTGGCGTGGAGGCAGTGTGGGAGGATGGCAGTGTGAGCAGTTACCTGGGCCCAGAGGACAGAGGGTGGCCCAGGTGCACAGTGCCAAGAGAGAACAGATCAGCAGAGGAGAGGGGGAGCAAAGGCAGAAGAAAAGAGGAAGGTCTTGAGGTGCTTCCGGAACTGGAGATGGTTCTCCTCAAGTTTTAGAGTGGCAGGGAGGCTGTTCCAGAGGGAGGCCCCAGCCGAAGACAGAGATCTTCCCCCACTTGTTTCTTTGAAAAATGACTGACCCTGAGGGAGTTAGAGTTAGAGGAGTGAAAAGCTCGAGAGGGGAGGTATTTGAGGAGGGATAGCTGAAGGTATTTTGGACACAGGCCCCAGAAAACCTTGTGGACAATGCAGAGGGTTTTGAATTTAATCATTGCATCCACTGGGAGGCAATGGAGGGATTTCAGAGGTGTAGAGATACGATCCCAGGGCTTGAGGCCAAGGACAAGTGTCGCAGTCCTGTTCTGGATTAGTGGCAGAGGGCGGAGAGTAGAGGCAGGTAGATTTAGAAAGAGGCTGTTACAATAGTCCAACCAAGAGAGAACCAGAGCTTGGGAGACCATGAGTTTCTGGGGGAAGGAGAGGAAAGGCAGAGTACCTCTGAGGAGGTGCAGTAGGAAGTTTGACTTGTTAGATACATCAGAGATGTGGGCGGAGAAGGAAAGCGTGGAGTCAAAGATGACCCCGAGGTTCTTAGCCTCGCAGGTGGGGTAGGAGTAGGGCCAAGGGAGGCCAGCCAGAGAGTGAGGGGAAAGGATGGTGAAGATGTGCCGATGAGGAGGATCTCCGCTTTGTTAGCATTCAGACAAAGATCATTGGTGGCACACCAATCTTGAATGGCAGTTGGCCGGGGGCAGCCTGAAAATGAGTTGAGTGTAATCAGCGTAGCACTCTAAATTTAAGCAGAAATGGCAATGCAGTGGGCAAAAGTTGCCAGATATTGGTTGAAAAGCCAGGCCGAACGGTTAGACCACTGGGGAATACCACAGGTAGAGAGGAAGATAGAGGACGGATGGAATGTTAGAGACATGGTTGGAGAGCAGATCTTCATGGATGATTAGGAGAGCAGTTTCCGTTGCTTATGCTAACTCTGAAGCCAGACTGGTGGTCATGGAGGCAGACAACAGAATTGGAATGAAGGTTAAGCTGAGAGATGGCCAACTTTTCCAGGAGTTTTCCCAGAAAGGGAGTAATGGAAATTGGGCGATAGTTCGCTGGACAGGAAGGATCCGCTGTGGGTTTCTTGAGAAGAGGATGCACATGGGAGTGCTTCAGAGGGGAGTGGAAGGATCCTGAGGCAAAGGAGTGGTTGCAAAAATCAGCAGGGGCCGGAGCGAAGGCGTCGAAGTTGTCCTTGGTGGTTTTAGAGGAACCGGGATGAACCTGTTATTAACATAAGGAACCAAATACACCATAAGCATTTCATATGTATTTTATATATGTTGGTGGTGGTCTACACATTTTGTCCATGTAAATGTCTCGTGCAATTGAGGGAAGAAAAATCTTACATATTTTAGTGGGTACTTTTTGTAACCTCTGGTGGACCTCGTCCACACTGCAAATCCAGGTTTGTTGTACAGAATTGTTTTGGGGCAGAGTACTGCACTTAGCTGCATTCAATGCTCAGTTAATGTCACACTTTCTGTGATTCATAACAACACACACCCAGACAAGGCAACATTTGACCGCAACAGAAGCATTGCGGTTCTGGTGACTTTTACGAATTAGCAATTCTCAGAGAAAGGATAACAAGTGATTAGTGTGATCAGGCAGACAGAGTCATGATAATAAGAACATCATGTAACTGTCATAAAAACAATGAGCAAATAAACAGTTAAACCTCTGACCCATCACATTTAACTACTGCAGAACAAAATGGCTTATATCATTTTTAGTCTCAGACCTAGAATCCATATCCCATTTGCACTTAAATCCCTTCATCCAGTTCCAGTTCAACCCAGACTGTTACACACAATGCTTACATGACCATTTAGGCATGCTTGGGCATAGGGCCCATTTAACTGCACCAAAGAGTCACAAGAATGAAATCTTACAATTAAAAAACCCCAAAACATGTGCCACTCTCAAGGAAAAGGGATATAGTGCAGTAACATTTGAATTTGTTGGACCCACCCTGGGCAAGGTACGAACTTTGGCCCTAAGACACAAAGAATAACGACAGATCAAAATCCTCTTCTTTGACAAATGGTGTATCTGGTAACCTCATAATCGATGTGACTTTAATTCCTTGTGTTTTGATCCAGAAAATGTAAGGTATTCATCATCCATCAGTCTTGCAAATGACTTATTCTGTCGAAGAAGACATGTTAGGGGAATCATTGGAACATGGGGTATGGTCATGTTGAAAGGGCACTATGCCTAATGGCATACCGGCTGCTTCTACTTGTCGAGGTAACAACTGTTCATCCATTCTGGATTACATTTTTGTATTGAGAATGATTTTTGAGAGGTGCAAAGCTCTAAATGTTGTTGAAACTGCATTAATTGACCACACTAATTTGAAGCTCACCTTAGATTTGCTCTCTTATAATTGTAAATGAATAAACACACCTCTGTCTTTGCTGACTAATATGACAATCAAGATTAGTGTGAAGACCTATGCTGGTATAATTTCACTATTTAACACAAACTTGTTAAATGCTACAGCAGATTCTGAAGCATACTTTCGGGCAATTACAGACCTGACTCATTGCGCAGAATAGTATCATGAGATGATGGACCATATGTACAGTGAGATTACATGTTCATGTTCCCATGCTAAGCTATCTCATTCACATATTTTTTGACTTTCACATCCAATGTAAGAAGCAATAATTAAGGCATCATCGTTGATCTTCACAATGAGGTAGTGTTTTTAATTACTTCGAATTTCAAAGATAGCTGAAATCTATTCTGCTTCATTGAGATGCTGAATATTTGCAACAAGTTCTTCATTCAATTCATTCATTCTGGCATCTGAGCAACAACATGGGCTTGCTTCAGATTATTGCTACTCCCGGTATCTTGACTTTGATCTTGAAGATAGTTCCTACTCTTTCAGATCTACAAGGTTAAGCCCTCTAGAACCCCAGGTCCGGATGGCCTTTCAAATGTTCCTTTTAAAGGTAATCATATATTCTGGGAATCAGTTCTATTTAGCTTGCTTAATAAAATGAAACAATTCTGTACAATAAGAGACACATGAGATCATGTAGCTTAAATGCAATCAAACTACTTTCATGGACAACAAGCCCCATTCTAAACAAAGAACCGAGCAAGATTTTGCAACAAGATATCCTTATTGACAATGTCGAAATCTGGTGCGAATTCCATATGAGATGCTGAGGGTGACAATAGGAACATTGAAAACACCTAATATAGAAATGAAGACCCCACCTAATATGCATCCTTTACGAGAATCTAATAACAACAAAAACTCACCTAATAATCAACAGAGACTTCAATATCCTACTATATCAGCGTTAAGTTTTGTACTGACATCATTAGTCAATATTTTTGAAACAATAAAAGGGGAGGTCAACATCTATTCTGACTTCCTTATGGAGATGGCAAAAGAAATGACTAATTGTGATTCAAATTCAGTAGGTCTTAATACAGCTTTACATACCTATTCCAAAGAATATTCTGCAAAAACATCACATATTGAAACGATGTACAATAAATCGCAAACATTTTTAATAGATTAACTCTTACAACTTGAAAATAGTAATTCTAGCTGATGTAAAATCATTATTACTGTCACTAGAAATTGCCAAAACAGCAGAATAAATTGATTTAAATATTGTAGAATATTTAAGACTTGCACAAATTGCTAATGACCAAATGGTAAATCAACCTAAGAAGTCAGATAGAGATAAATCAAAAATATCAGAAAAAATTCCAATATTACAGTCAACATCGGCAGAGAATTATGAAAAAGAAATACTTACAGCAAAGTCAGAGGTTAAAGCAAGTAGAAAAATATCCACACCATAGAGAGACCTTTCATCAAATGGTGATAATATGAAAACAAAGGATAAAAAGAAAAACAAAGGGGCAACTATTGTTAAGGAATTGTTAAAGGCAAATCCAAATAAAAAACAAAAAAATGCTGGGAAGAGAAGTTTCTTTAAAGTATTAGACAATGTAAACAAGAAACATGGTCTAAGTGCAAAGAAATTGAAAGATGCAAGTGTTGGAATGCCACAAACATCATCCACAAACTTTGAAAAACTAAAAAATCTGATCAGATTATTGCAGATTCCTCAGCAAAATCATCACCAAGGATAGTGGTAAACATAACTACAACTGGGTCACAAACAGAAGACTCATTGAAAAAGAACAATTTAATACCGAAAAAAGTATTAAAACTAGTTCCACACTTTTGCAAAAAACCAACCGACAAAAGCAAAAACTGAGAATGTAAAGGTGATCAACAAAACCATTCAAATGAATCATATGAGGACAGTGAAAACAAGACATCAAAATCACATGATATCCTGCCCACAGAATTAACCAGTGAATTGATTGATATGAAGAAACCATTTGCAGGACCCAAAGTGTGGTTAAAACAATTAATCAGATAAACAATAAAAAAGGCCAAAATAGAAGTAATATCATCACTTATTCAAAATAAAAATCATACATGCACTTCTTTTCTTCAGATGACATAGAAAGAGTGTCATTTCGATATGAAAAACAAAGTACATTGCAGAACTAATTTTTAAAACCGATGAAGGAGCTCCAGCGCTTATGGCCTGCAGAAAATAACTTAAAATTGTAGGAATTGAGATCTCTTCTACTGTACCTAAGCAACATCAACAAAAAGGAAATCTTAGTGCCATCAATATGGAAACAAATCAAAAAGAAAAATCTAAACAAGAAGAGCAAATAAGGGACATGGAACCGAAAAGAGAAAATGATATAAGTGCCTTCCCCACAAACAAAAATAGTGATCAGTTATTATGCCTTTTACCAGACACTTTAACACAAGTGATTCAACATTTGATGAAAACAGACTCTCAGCCATAGACCTCGGAATGTTTACAACTATTGAGTTGGAACACTCAAGGGAATTTTTCATTGCAACATCAAGAAATTGCTGAAATAATATTTAAAGACTATGATATTGTGTTATTTCAGGAAACGTGGGAGACAATTGACTTAAATCTCGATGGTTATTTAATTATATCTCAATTAGCAACTAGTTCTGTGCAGGGTTGGCTTTCCGGTGGTCTGTTAACTGCATTGAGAAACTCTACAGTCCTTAATTCTGAATGTATTAGTAGTGAAATCAAAGGAATACTGGTGTCCAGATATGTCATCAAATGGGATACCAGAAATAAAGGGCTTCTGTTATTTAACATCTATTGGAACCTTGTGTCATGTAAATGATCAATGTTTCTTGAAGACTTTAGCACAATATTAGTTGATGCAAACATCAAATTCCCAAATGACCCAATAATCATAGGCAGAGATTTTAATGCATGCTGCATCATAGCCTCAAGACCAGTTCAGAAATACAGAATCAGTGACCATCATGGAGAAGTGTGGAACCAATTTTTCAATATGTGGAATCTGCAAATAATGAATGGTAACATAAGTTTTGATTAACGACTTGCAAAAACATGCTCAAATAAGAAAAGTTTGTCAACAATAGATTATTTAGTTGTATCCCCTGAATTATTGTCTCAAAGTAAATGGTTTGAAGTTCTCCCGTGGGGACAAAGTGATCAGAAAGCACTTGAAATCACATTCTCTCTAAACAAATATAAAAATAATGAAACCTCTGACTCTAAACTTTTTCTAAATTATAAAGGACATCATATAGTTGGCTTTATGAAGAAAGGCCAACGACTCAATAAACAAATTAAAATCATACTAATAGAAGGATCAACTGAGAGAATAGAAACATTAAGTGCCCCTGGATCTTATGTGGAGTTCTTATGCAAACTAAATCCACCACAATAAAAAAAAGGATACAGTTAAAAAACATATTAATACTTTTGACTAACAAACCTATATACAAAAATAAAATCTAAATAGGAATTTGAAAGAGCTAAAGAAAAAGAAAGACACATAAACTCTCGCAAAGTAAAAAAAAGGCAAGTTAAAAAACACTTGCAACCATTGGTCACAAGGACATCGATTGATGCGTAAGATCAACTATGGCCAGAATATGTTAAAAACTCTGTTACCTGCTGAACCCAAACATTTTTGGCCATTAATAAATAATCAAAGGTTTACTGCATACATGCAATCTCACATCTGGTGTATGTGAGGATTATTATAAAACTCAAATAACAGTAGCTCCACTGAATTATGTTAATAGCGAAAATTCAGTTGAGTGGAGCTTACATTTACAAAAAGAAGATATCCTGAATTTTATGGAGACAGACTCTAAATCATGTGTCTCAGGTCTCAATGGATTAACAAATCAAATCTTTAGGTTAAGTCCACAAACCTGGCCTGTAATTCTTTAGAAATTATTTAGGAAAATCATATTAAGTAGGACAATTTTAAAATCTTGGAAACAAGCGATAGCCATTCCGATTCATAAAAAGGGTGATATATCCGATCCAACAAATTATTGTTTAATAGCTCTCACAGATTGCGATAATAAGTTCTTTGCACATGCCACCCTACAAGAATTGCAAAAGTGGGCTACAGATCATCAAACATTGTCCAAATGCCAAGTGGGTTTCAGAAAAGGATTATCAAAAACTTTAAATGGGTTGTTGATTAATATGTTGCAAGCTCAAAGTCAGAAAAAAATACTTACTAACATATATAGCCTTTCTAGACTTAACAAAGGCATTCAATTTAGTGAACATGACTAAATTATGGCTGAAATTAAGATCATGGAACATTCTGGAAGGTATCGTACAAATAATCATAACACTAACAGAGACCTCAATTCGGGTCAGATTGAATTTACAGGAAGATCTATCGTCTAATATCCAAACTAACAATGGAGTGAAACAGGTGTGTCATTTAAATGCACTACTGTTCAACTTGTATCTTGCTGACTTAGTTCCCTTTTTACAAAAATCAACATTTGCATCAGCTACCATCGGAAATTACAAAATTCATCTTCTTGCATACGCAGATGACATATCAATAATAGAAAACATCCCAGTTGGTCTAAAGCATCTCCTATTAGCGATGGAAGAGTATGACATAATATATGACCTAAAGATAAATCCAACTAAATAAAATATAATTATCTTTGGAACACTGATAATAAGTCTCAGCAAGGGAAATATATGCAAGAACCAATTCCAATAGCTAAAAAAGTAAAATACTTTGGATTTCATTTAAGAACAAAACCCTTATTACATGAGCTAGAAAGGAAAGTACAGCAGTATGTATGTCAATTAAAAAAAGTATTGAATACGTATTGCTGTTTTTCCTTACTGCCCTTAATCAAATTACATAATGGAAAAATTATACCAGCATTGCTGTATGGATTGGAGTGCACTTCCCATTCATGTACTATTAACCGAGATTGTCTAGAAGGTTGTTTGTGGAAGAAAACATTGAATTTACCACAATCATTATGCATTACCAGTTACGATATGTACTTGGTCTGTAATCCTTACAGTCACACTACTATTGGAAATTGTTAACTATGCAAAGATTAATCCTGATACCACCAGACCAATCGTTGTATGAAGACAATCACAAAAACTACTTTCTTAATAACTTGCATGAAGATGCTCAAAACATTCTAGGCATTATAAATGCCACATCATATCATATATCAATAGAAAATCCAGAGAAAGTCAAAAGAGCAATAATGCGATCAGACTGGATTAAGATGAGAGCCTTGATTAGCAAGCTAATAAGTAATAACAATGTTCCTATGAGTGAGATATCAAGCTCCTATGTACTGCCGTATATATTGTAAGATTTCCTAATTCTAAGTGGCAAAATGAGTTGCTGTGATTCAGATTTGGTTTCGTAAAAACTAAAGACATAGAGCGAATTTGAAATAAATCTGATCCTATTATGGGGGAATGTAACGTGTGGAGAGGGGCTTATATTGATTTATTGATTTATTGTCCAGCTACTTTAGCATTAAGAGAAAAATACTTCTCACCATGTGTGCACAACATTACATGGATATCAACACAGGAATTTTGGTTTAGACTCTCATCAGGAAAGGGTATTTCATTGTCGATTCCCCTTCTAAAATTATTAAATGAATTAAAATGAATAGCCTTACGCCTGTAAAATAATAAGAATAAGAAACAATTGTTGGCATTTCCTTTACATTCTCTGTCTTGTGTCATGATAAGGAAAATGTTTTAATAATCTTGTTATCTTGTGTTGTGTTAAATGATTATGAATCAAGTAAGTAAATTACAATGTTCATTATTAGTTATTTTTTTATTCTTAAATGAATATGAATGAAAGTAATGTAATTGATGTTTAATTAAGTTTTTGTAATGTATAATAAAAAAATACTGTGTACAATGTTAATTTTTGTGACTAAAGGCACATTCAAAAAAAGAAAAAAAAAGAAAAAAATATTGGTGACCAGTTCCTGGAAGCTATTCCACATTATTCCTACATATAAGAATGGAGTTATTTCCAACCAACTTTCTACCTATTTCCCTATTGGTTGCTTTTAGTAAGCTGTTTTCAGATCTACACTAGAATGGTTTTGAAAAATGTCTTCCTCGGGCAGACGTCCTGGATTATAATCAGTTGGCTTTAGAAAAGCTTTGGGAACCTCATGCAATGGCTTCCTTTTAAATATGTTTCAGCAACAAGCTAATGCGTTGAATTTTCCCATTTATCTAGTTTTCATAGATGTATCAATGGCCTCTGATAGAGTCATCAGGCCTCATTGCGAGTCTGCCGTGCTGGATTCCGGTGATTCCGCGACGACGGGGACTCCGCTTCCGCGACCGCAAGGTTGCGGAAAGAAGGGCTGAATACGACACGTGGGTCGCGCGCAACACACCGAGGCGGAAATGGAGTCACCGCCGTCATGTAAAAACCCCCGCACACTGACGTAACTCCACAGAAAACGGTGCAAAACCTGTGTCCGCCTCCGCTGACACGGAAACACCGGAAGCAGAAATACCATGACCGCGGGAAAATAAAAAATGAAACAGAGATGCAGCCATTATATAAAGCACAATCCACTGCCATACTCAGACACCACAGGTCAGATCACCTCCCTGAGACTGACAACTCATCTAACACCATCATGGCATCCAGGATCCCAGCACGCAGGCAGCGAAAGCAGCGCTTCAGTGAGACTGAGCTCACAGTTCTGGTGAAGCACATTGTTGAGCATGCGCAAATGCTCTTTAGTGCAGACCAGCAGCGTGCTACTCAGCAACGCTGCAAGGAGGTGTGGGCGGAGTCAGCACGCAAGTGCACAGCCGTCGGTGTAACCACACGCTCTGTGAAGGACTGCCATAAGATGTGGGATGACCTCAGGCTACGGGTACGCAACCTCATCACTGCACACCGCCAACATAGCACTGGCACTGGTGGAGGCCCTGCATCCCCTCTCAAGTTGCATTCGTGGGAGGAGCGCTGCAGCAGTGTCATGCACCTCAAAGGCATCCACGGCATAGGCGAGGCAGAGGCAGGAGTGAGCCCACCTGCAGCTGCTGGTAAGTGCACAGAGTACAAAGCCATAAGTGTGAATGGGAGTGACCCAATGGACCCACTCACAATGCACCCCGAAACAGGGCAGGAGTGACCCAATGGACCCACTCACAATGCCCCCCCCCCAAAACAGGGCAGGAGTGACCCAATGGACCCACTCAAAAGGCCCCCCTAAACATGGCAGGAGTGACCCAATGGACCCACTGTCTGGCCAGATGACAAGTACCACATCCCCAAAGCATGACCCCTGGAAATGCACACAGTGCGTATCTGACTGGAAGCAAAGACACACACACCTGAGTGCATCAATAGTCACAAGTGTGTACATGCAAGTGGTCATGGATTGTTATGTTCGATGCATGTGATGGACACACTTAGTTACATCACACGACTAACAGCATGCCCTCTGTATCCCCACAGTTGTGACAAGTGACAGCGATGACAGCCAAGAGGCAACACAGCGGCCACCTGCATGCGCACAACGCAGCACTCCTGCCCAGGAGGATGAAGCTAGCTGCTCTGGCACACAAGCACCAGCTGCATCAGGCACACCGGCTGAATCAGGCATACCGGCTGCATCAGGCACACCAGCAGACGCCACCATCCCAAGGCAGGCACCCACCATGGCCCTGGATGATGATTCGCAGCCCATCTGCACAGCTGAGGAGGCTGCAGCGGGTGATGGAATTTCCCCAGCCATGCAGGCCGAAGCAGTACAACAGGTTGAGGGGGACAACATGGATGATCTGTCACCCATCCATGGCCTACAGTTCAGCCCCCAAGAACTGCACAGCCCCATGGGCTCCCCAACTCCATCCATGGCTGAGCTCATTACATGCTTGCAGCACATTGAGCAACAACAGGCCACCCTGACGCAGCTGGTGGAAAGACAGCTGGAGGAGGCCAGGCTGCAGCGTGAGGAGGACATGCATCAGGTGGAAGAGGCCAGACTGCAGCATGAGAGCAATGCTACGTCGGTGCGTCAGCTCTCCAGGTCGATTGGACAATTTGCGGCCACCATTGTCACCCTGGCACACCATGTCTGGGAAGGGAAAGTGTGCAATCCAGCATTGCTGAGTCAATGTTGGTAGCTCGACAGGCGTTTCAAGGACGCTTGCCCATAGTCACACCGACAGTCACCTCAGCCAGCACCACCTCATCCAGCTCTGCCACTGGTAGCCCACGGAGGCGTTCCAGTTGGCTGACTGGACCCGACAGCAAGGACATCCCAGCATATAAGCGCCCCCGCAAATAGTGGCATGTGGGGATGCCAGTCAACATGACATTTGGGGACACCATAGGTGTAGGGGGGTGGGTACGTTTGGGTGGTGGGGGAGGTCCATTAGGGGGTTAGATGTTTGGGGCCTGGTTGGGGGTGGGTACGTTTGGGTGGTTAGGGAGGTCCTTTAGGGGGTTAGCTGTTTGGGGCCTGGTTGGGGTGGGTACGTTTTGGTGGTGGGGGAGGTCCATTAGGAGGTTAGTTATTTGGGGCCTGGTTGGGGGTATGTACGTTTGGGTGGTGGGTCGGCACGGGTGTACAGCTTCCCTCTGCAATGCACTTTCTTTCCTGGTTTATTGATAATACAACACCTTTGAAAACTACCATAGTAAGCGGACATCTGTCATTTCATTAGCAGACAAAATACATTTATTCACCGGCATCGTCATATACATGCTTTGCTGTCAATGTGCTGTCTCTCAAAAGTAAATGCGAATGAGTGCAAACCGTGCTTGTTGGCCATCTTCCCCATCCCCATCTTCATCCCCATCTCCATCCCCATCTTCATCCCCATCTTCATCCTCTGCGTCTGGGGGCAGCGGAATGTTCCTGCGCAAGCACAGATTGTGCAGCATGGCACACACAAGCACAATTTTTCCCATCTTCACTGAGTTGTAAAGCAGTGATCCACCAGATCTGCTCAAGCAGCGGAACCTGGCCTTCAGTAGGCCAAATGTCCTCTCAATTATGCCACGTGTGTGGACGTGTGCCACGTTGTATGCCTCCTCATGCCTGTTCCTTGGCCTCCGTACAGGCGTCATCAGTGATGGCGTGAGTCCATATCCAGCATCACTTACATGGGATGGAAATGTGTGGGACATGTCGTGTTTGTGGTATCATCTCCTGATCTGATGCAGTGCAATCTTGTGTCATCATTCATTCATCCATATGGGCCAAGCAGTGGTCAGACGGGTAGGTGATTGCCATTCATGGGTAATTGCTGTAGATGGTGTTAGATGATTTGTCAGTCTCAGGGAGGTGATCTGACCTGTGGTGTCTGAGGATGGCAGTGGATTGTGCTTTACATAATGGCCGCCTCTCTATTTCAGTTTTTTTTTCCCGCGGTCATGGTATTTCCACTTCCAGTGTTTCCATGTCGGCGGGGGCGGACACAGGTTTTGCACTGTTTTCTGTGTTGTTAAGTCCGTGTGCGTGGGTGTTAACATGACGGCGGTGACTCCGTTTCCGCCTCGGTGTGTTGCACTCAACCCACGTGCCGTAATCGCCCCTTCTTGCGGTCGCGGAATCGGAGTCACCATCATCACGGAATCACCAGAATCCAGCACAGCAGACTTGTAATGAGGCCCCTAGACTTAGATATCTTTAAACCCAACATGTTGAAAACTTTTCTTTTCAAATGGTTCCTAGAGATACAAAATTAGACCTTGTTGATAGATTTAAATACCTGGGTTTATTCTAACTCAAATGGTCTCCACAACATCTGCTTTCAAAGATCTATACCTGGGTCTGATGGCATTTTCGGCACAGATGAAAAAAGTTGACTTAAAATACGTACATTTTCTATCTTATAAAGCTAAAATGATATGTGTAGTCATTTACACAGAATTCAATAATTTATCTCTGGATTGGTCCAACATAGAGATCTTTTTGTCATGGCATTGTCTTTCTTTGCCCAAGGAAGTAGCGATCTCTGCAATCCGTCATGAACAAGGCCTAATTTCATTGCAGGCTAGCGTCAACTGGAAGCTCTTACAATTATGTCAGAATATCTTCATTCTACCTATGCACTCACTTATCATTCACTTTGTGCGTTAGTTGCACATTCTTGTTTCTCTTTAAACACCTGGGATTTGTATTGTGATAGACAACATTGTTTTCTGAATTTTGAACAAATGGACTTAATTTTCAACCCTAATATGGTATTTGTATTAGAGACATTAGAGATTCCTATTTTATATATGTAATGTTTTACATGTATTCTTACAGTGTGAAGAAATATGAAGTTTTATGAAGTTTTGTACTTTTGTAACTTTGTATAATTATGAAAGATGTGTTTTATTGTTCTGTTGTATTACCTTTTCTGAAACACTGTAATGTTCTGTGTAATGTTGTGTGTAAAGTTCTAATATTTGGACTAAATCACAATAAATTATTATTATTATTAATATGGTAAAAAAGAAAATGTGCCTCTCTGGCTGGATCCAGAGGACAGAATATTTAATGAATTATCAGTAGTTTTCTTTCGTTCTGATGTAACTAAACCTTGTAACCACATTGAAAGACACTTGATTTATTTCCCTAAAAGATTTTAGTGTGAAGGAGAAGGAAGGGGTGAAGATGCGGCTGAGAGTATCCTCCCAGGGGGAGGTTTGTGGGTGGGGCTGGTTGAGGATCAGGACCGGCTGGATGGCATTGGTAAAGAGAAGGGGAGTAATGAAGAAGGGTGTGGGAAATAGGGCGAAGATGCAGATGCCCCGAATACATACGGGGGCAGGGAGGATGTAGTATGTGCCCAGGCCCCATATGAATAAGAATAATTTGATTAAGGCACTTCCACAGCTCACAGCAGGGGCAAGCAAGTGGATATACAAATTAGAAAAGCAAATAGCAGGGGTGTTCCTGGTGATAGGGGATCTTAAGTGCCTGTTGGTTTTTGTAAATAGGGACCAGACGATTGAGTATCTTTGGGATACGATGCATATGATGGAGCATCATTCAATGAAGTTAGAGCAATGGTATGGGACACACTACAGAGGGCCTTCCGAGATACCCCTGATTTACAGTCCTTGATGCAGTATACTATGGGTGATGATGAGTACCCGGATCAATTTATTATTAAAATGCAAGATAAGTGGCGAGATGAGACGGGAGGGCCGTGAGATCAATTAATACCAGGGGTGGCCGGAAATACAGTGAATAATAGTGCATCATTGTAAAAGTATTAAGGAGTGGGAAAAGGAAACAGCCCAAAGATTCAAGGGAGAAGAAGCAAAATTGGTGGAGAGAAAATTGGCAAAAGTTGCAGTTTAGGTGCATGTTTTCACACCAGTGCAGGTGAAGGAACAGAGAGTACCCAACAAGTGGTAAGTGCCATTATTTCAGTGCTCTTGGCTGAAGGAGGACAAGGAAAGTGGGTGGGGGGCCTACAGTGGCAGCAACCGGGGCCACCAGATAAGCATAAGTGATTAGTTCAGCCTCTGTATTGGCCACCACAAACTACACACACTAATTGTATGTGTTTTCACAATCTGATGGCTCTTAGAGAATAACAACTAAACCTGTCAAACTAGGTTGACAATTGTAAATAGTCTTTCTGCTGTAAATACTCTACTGGCTAGATTCCATATTTATATATATATATATATGCCTTTATCCCACTGCAGACATCCTCTATATTTCTGTCTCATTGTATTTACCTCTATGTACTATGCCTTTCTAGCTTTGATATGAAATCACTTTTTATGACCAGCTCTATCTGCTATGTTGCTCCTCACAACTATTTTAACTAAGTTGTTTGCTTTAAATTACTGTAACTAAGCTGTATGCCTGCTTACCTCCTGTGCCCTGGTACCTTTGGGTCTGGCGCACACAATAAATAAATAAACAAACAAACCAACTAGGTGCCATAAGCCATTGGCCTATTATAGTGGCATTTTGGATGCATTGATGCAAGGGCAGTTCACTTGCGAACAAGTTTTAGCAGCTTCTTGCTTTGAAATAGAGAACAGTTCTATGATTGTGATGGGGTGTTCAGTATCGTTGTATGTGGAACATTCTGTGTTTGCCATTCTAGAAAGGTCAAAATCTACCCTGACTATGCAAAGGTTGTAGGCATATGAGATCCTCATTTCTGTACCCCATATTCATGTGGTTAGGTGTAAAACAGTGAACCCTGCTACCTTTTTGACAGACATGTCTACTACAAAGGATTTGATGTGCACAACTTTGCGACATATGAAGGGGGAGGAGGATGACAATCCTAAAGCAAGGGACTGTACATTGACAGAGGGGAGATACCTTTTTTTCACAGATCTTCTACAATTGATCAGGAGGATGGGGAGAGACAGACAGGGCCAGCAGTGGTACAGCTTGAGGAAGGGGAGTACAAGATGGTGGTCATGAAAAGGTTGCATATGCATTATTCAGCACAGGTCTTTAAAGATGTATTGGGAGGGTGTGCACCTTTATAATGAGCCCATGAGTAAGAACCTGGGCAGCCAAGAGATTGGTTGTATCCCAGGTCTACATGCCCTTCCTTCTGTAGTTGGCACATGATGTGCCCTTAGCTGATCGTCTTGGCACTAAAAAGACCAACCAAAGGATCTCAGCCCACTTTTACAGGCCCTGGATGGGAGTAGATGTGGAAAGACACTGCAGGACCTGCTCCACTTGTCAGTTGTATGGCAAGACTGAAGGTGGTGTCATTGCCCCACTGCATCCTTCAACAGTGGTTGGCACACCATTTGAGAGGGTAGGCATCAACATTGTCCCTTAGACCCTCCTACATCAGGTGGACACAGGTTCATCCTGTACTGGTTGATCATGCCACCATGCACTCAGAGGATATACCCTTTTGGATTATAACTGCCAAGGTGGTTACCAGGGCTCTCATTGGCTTGTTTACCAGAGTGGGTTTCCCTAAAGAGGTAATCTCTGACAGGGGATCCAACTTCATATCTAGTTACATGCAAGCAACGTGGAAGGAGTGTGGTGTAACGTACACGTTTTCTACATCGTATTACTCTAGACCAACGGTCTGGTTGTGAGATTTAACAAACCTCAACAGCTTGTTGGGTGCTTTGGAAGAGCCCCTAAGGAGGAAATGTGATCTCTTAGTACCATGCCTATTTTTTGTCTATAGAAAGGTACCTCAAGAGGGTGTTGGTTCCAGCCTCTGTGAGCTCCCCTTTGGACATCCAGTGAAGGGGCCCATTGACTTAGTAAGAGAAGGTTTGGAAGCCACATTTACAAGTCCTGGCAAGCAAGTGGGGGACTGTGAGTTAGGCCTAAGAAGGAGGATGGCGCCGATGACGGTCTAAGCATCAGCAAATCTCAAGGCTAGTTAAGAACTGAACAAGTACTGACATGACCGTAAAGCCTCACAAGTAGACAGGACTCATGGTCAGGAGATCCTTGTCATGGATCCCTAAAAGCCTCAAGCTTTGGCAAATAAGTGGACTGGACACTTCAGGATAATCTCCAGTACGTGAGAAGTCAACTGTCTGTTTTGCATGGGTACCCCCGGGGTAGCCCCTCAGGTCTGCCATGTTAACAGGCCCAAGTCATACCACAAAGCAGAGGAAGTCAAATGTCTTCTGCTAATCTCAGGGCAAGAGGAGGATAAGAGTGAGCCCCCTCCTGACTTCCTGCATAGCACCCTCAGGATTGCTCAGTGGAGAGAGGGCATCTCTCTGCAGATCTGACACTGGAGCAGCAGAGGCCCTGCAGGACTTTGTTCCAGCAGTATGCTCCTCTGTTCTAACTGACACCAGGCCTCACCCCATGCTGTAGGCATGACATTGACACTGGTGACTGTGCCTGTCAAAAATTGATGCTACAGGATGCTACAGGATGCCAGACAAGTAAAAAAACACATCCAGGCAGAGGTCGTCAAAATGTTGTTTTGGGGGTGTAATTGAACACTCAACCAGTGCATGGTCCAGCCCAGTGGTCCTTGTCACCAAGGCAAGCTCCCATACAACTACCAAAGATTGGAAGGTTGGCGTGGACTGCAGAGGAGTGAATGCAGTCACCAAGACTGACTCACCCACTGCTCAGGGCTATTGAGCTTGTGTACACCATATGTGCTACCAAGTTTGTATGTACATTTGACCGCACATCAGGCTTCTTCTAAAGATGGGAAGATGGGGCACATTACATACATAAGCATTTTAGCCACTTCAATGCCTTTCTTCCTCTGACAGAGGACCATAGACTGCCACTATTTGCATATGTTTTTAAGTGTCTGATGGGACTGTAGGTGAACACTCACAGATGAGAAAGGAATACATGGGGTGCTTCAGTTCTGGTTTGCCTCCTTTCTGTCTTTCTCTCTTGCAAATGACAGTTAATCTGTAATACCAGCTTTATAAGCTGTTCAAAAGATGCAGGTTGAGGAACTCTGGCCAGTTCATCTTTTATGCCTTCTGTCAAAACTCCCCCCGCCAAAATATAGGGTAAAATATGCCCCTTCTGGCCATGCTGTTTCTTGAGGATTAATTGTTTAAATCGGTAGTGTAGGTAAGTACATCAAGAGTGACTTGATGGCAGTCAAAGAGGTTTTCTTGGGTAAAATATGTCAGGTCAGGATGATCGAAATGCATTTTTAGACTTGCTGAAAAACTTCACAACATTTTTCAAAAGAGGGTCATCCCTGTTGACCAGTGGCGTGGCCCAGTCTAATGCACTGCCACACATATTGGCAAACAGAAACCCGACCTTTGATCGGTGAGTTTGAAATATTGCTTGTTTGAAAAAGAAAACCACTGTATATTACGCTATAAACAAACAAAGAGTGTGAGATAGGATTCACAGGAAAGAAAGAAGTGTTCTCAAATATTAAGTCAGGATGCAGTAGTCGGTGTCTCCCTACCCCACGTTTTGAGCAAGGAACAAGACAGGATTCCAGACCACAGCACATGCTCAAGCTTTCCCTGTATGAGACTACAGTTCCGTTCTCAGCTATCAGGGCCTTCAGTGGTTAATTCTCTTTTCTACAAAAATGTCTCTTGCCTCTGAGGACCCGAACTATCCAAAATAATAAACAAAACGTTCCTTTCTATATGCTTACTGGGTGATGACTTCTCATCTCTGGAGCTCCCTCTTCAGGGCTCAGATCCCTGGAAAGTTCCTAGTGATATCAGGACCTTTGGTGTTTCAAACGTTCTTCCGAGGGCCTGATATATTCAAAACAACAAAACACAAGATCTTTTCTGCTTGCCTTTAGAGAGATGCCGTTTCGCCCCTGGGTACCAGTCTTCTGGTATCAGATCCCTCTCGAATGTCAGCCTCTCTCTGTCGGGTTCACTACGGCCTCTCAACACAATCTCATCTGTGAGATTCTCATATCTTAATGTCTTTTTAAAAGGTTCACTGTGGACATCTCTCTGCCTGGTTCACTCTTATCAACACACTGTACATTGGGGCTTCAGATCTCGCCCCCTGTTCATTGCATCCCTCCGTCGGGTTGACTTTTGCCAACTTTTGCAATTCACACAGGGTAGGATTGACTTCCCTTAGGTTTACCTTCATTTGCTGGCCAAAGACTTTCGATTGTAGGGAGGATTTTACTAGACCCCTGTAAGACCACTTTGACCCCCTTCTTGCACCGTTCCCAAGGCCTTCTGGTAATGGCAGTTTCAACCATAGGGCAATCATCCAGTGTTTCTCAAGTGAGCACCCACGTGGTCTGACTCCTCTGTGGCTGGTTTTCCCCTCTCTGATTAACAGTTCTTTGTACTTTCTTCAGTTATCAATTTTTTCCTTTCGTTCAACACAGTTGGGTTTCTTATCGGGTCTCCCCATGTCTCACCGGCTGTGATGAACCACTTGGCTTCTCTTGTCTCTGGAGTCAAGGCTGGTACCACGGTGGCAAGTGTCTCCACTTGGCTTGCTTATCAGCAGAGGAGGTTCTTGCGTACCCTTGACATCTGAAGCAACACACGCTGGCTGTTGTTCGTGGTCTTACGATCCCTTCCGCAGAGGTTTCACGGGCCTGGCTCGGAAAGGGCAAGGTCGCTTCTCTCCTTGTCACCCTCTCGGTTTGCGCCGTTTTTCTCCTCCTCTTGAACTGCCGTGCTGAGTTAGCTCTTTTGTTATGCAGTCATCTTTGCTTGTAATGCGCTCTCGTGCTCCAACTTTTATCCCTGTGGGGAAGGGAAAGGGCCATCAGGTGTGTGTGATTCTGGTCAAAAACATGACTTTGCCTGACCCTTGAGTTGGGACATGTCAGGTAAATGGCTTTGGTGTTTTTCCATCGTCTTTTGTGATGTGCAAAAGTGTTTGTGTTGGAAATGGGGGCAGAGTGTTTGAGTATTAGCATAGGGTGGCAGGATGGGGAAAAGGTGTTATAAGAAGGGGGATACCATGTCTCACCCATCGGCATCCCACTTCCACTCCCCAAGGACCCCCAACCAAGTAATCCTGCCTCACTGGTCCACCCCCAGGAACTGGATCCAACTGTGATCGATGTGTCCTGGCCACCTGGATTAAAGATCCCTGGGGACTAGCAAGTGAGACACCTTCAGGTTTCTCACATACACTTCCAATTGTTTGTTTGCCATGATCTTTGGGTAGAAACTCTCTGAGGGGGGGGCTCTTTTAAGAGAGTAGAGAAGATGGGAAAACCCCGCCCCAGATGATTTCTTCGTGGAGTCCGGGAATTATAGCAGATGATATTTTGCAGGACTCACCTCACACTTCAATGTCACTCTAACTAAGGCTGTGTTGTCCAGATCTTTTGTTGTAACAAAGTCAGCCCGTATAGAAGTTTGCTTACTAACTGAGTCAATTAGAGCATGCCTCCCATTCAAGCAAGCATTTTCTTAGGTAAACTCAACAGAAGTTTGACACAAGCAAATGCTGAAAATCTCTAGCTCTTCCTCTGGTTCTACCCATTCTTCACCCTTCAAACAGCCTGTTTAAGTGGGTTAGTTTTACATATTCTTTGGACAGTTTCTAGCTATATGTCCTGTTTCTCTATAGGAAAAACAGATCAGAGGAGGTGGTCTACTTCCCTTTAACTCCTCCTTTCTACTTTCATCTGTAGCCCTTGGATCAATTTTCCTACTTTCTATTCTCTCTCGTGGTAATGCTTCCTTGATCCTGTGTGCCCCCCCACCTTGTTTATCTACTCCTAGAGGATGAATTTGATGGATGGACTTATGTTCCTTCCGTTCTTCCCATTGATGAGTCAAATGGAAGTGTTTAGCTGCATACAAATGGTTTTGTGCAGTCTTAATGGCCGTGGCTAGAGTAGGGTGGTTGTTAGGGACAATTCTCTCTTTAGGCTGAATTTCCTAACCTAGTGAGTCCCCCAGCAGCTTTGCTGGATTTCTGGAGATTGTTTTTTTCCTCCTGCCAAGAGTGAGACTCTTTTCCTCCCACTCTTGGACATGATTTATGGTATTCCTTTGACTGGTAATGTGTTTTTGGGCTATGGGGTCCTTTACTCCATAGGGTCTCATGTGTTTTTCCTATGTGTGTTACACAGCACCCTCCGTGCAGTAACACAGGGGTGTCATAGTGACACCCCACCATAGACTCCATACCCTGGGACTGACTACTGTCTCCCAAGGCATGTAAAGTCACCATTGGCTTTACTAGTCCCAAATTATTAACAGAAACCAGTACAAACCATCATATTGTGGATGTACTGGTCGGGGCAATTTGATTGCCCCGGGGTCTGTTAGTCGAGGGGGCACCTCTCTGTCCCCCCTGATCGAGTTTTGGCTGGTGGCAGTGGAAACTACTTTTTATATTCGACCGCAAATATTTTCCTATGGGATTTTCCCATTGTTCGAGGCTACCAACTTTAATTATGTAATTCTCATAGCCTCGAACATACCGCCGGTTTATTTAATTAATATTAATTCTCCGGTTGGTATTTTTTTCCAAGACTCGATTCTAAAATGGCATTTGTGTTCTCTTCTGTGACTCCAACCAAAGTCGAGCCCTTTGTTCCACTTTTTTGGCGGGCTTCTCCACAGAAGCCTCCAAAAGTGGTGCCACTCTGTCTGGGTACCACAGAGGGTGTGGGAGGGGGTTTAGGCACCCTGGACCGAGTTACCTTGGTAACTCAGGTCGCACTCTTGTGTGATTGGCCCAAGTGGTGAGCCGGCCGGCTCACCACTTAGCATGTTTGACTGACAGCTAGGCTGAGTGAATGGGGGTTTTCTGCATAAAAGCAGGGCTTTGAGGACTGGAACTTCAGAAGTCGCCACAGGACCTGAGAATCCGACGAGGGAAAAGCTGAGCCGACCTACCACGACGACACCACCAGTGGAGCCTGCAGAACCAACTCACCACTTCCCGACAACAGAGAAGATCTCCTGGCTGG
Source organism: Ambystoma mexicanum (assembly GCF_040938575.1). Classification (NCBI taxonomy): domain Eukaryota; kingdom Metazoa; phylum Chordata; class Amphibia; order Caudata; family Ambystomatidae; genus Ambystoma; species Ambystoma mexicanum. The sequence goes on from NC_090922.1 coordinate 1,136,204,932, forward strand.
AGAGGCTTCTTCCCCTGACTGGTGGGCACAACCAGTTTTCCTTTCTTTCTTCACACCCCAGCCCGGTTTGTGGTCGAACTGCCCGTGCAAAGCACCCCGGCGGCCGGATAGCCACTCACTACTGAACCGCGAATCACCGGACCGCTCCTTGTACCTGAGAAACTCTGCGGCTGGTTTCTTCCCTGGCAGTGCAACAGACTCCTGTCTTCCTCCACGACAAGATCCTCTCTTCCCCCGGACGAAGCACCGACTTGCACCCGCTGCCAGGAACAACTTCCCCCGTTGGAGCGTTCTCACCACTTTAAGGTACCGTGTCCGCCAGGCCTCCCTTTCTAAAGATTGCTACAAGGTAATAATAACTCCTTAACCTTCTGGACAGGGCCGGCCGCCTTGACCCTCTAATTGGTCCCTTTCTGTGGTTTCAACTCCTTTTTGAACCTTTACAAGACTTTTGTGCACTGCAACCGTGTGACCTTGGACACATTTCGTTTGGATCCTCTGAAAGTGGATCCGGCCTCTGGAACTCTAACTTCACGGTATTACTTTGCCTTCCTCCCTTGTTGTGTTCTTGAAAAAGTGTTGGGATCTGTTTCAATTTCTTCTCTGCTTTTCTCTCCTTTTTTAAAACGAACTATTAGAGTGCCATCTACGTTAAGCGCTCACTGCTGTCTGAAAATAAGTGGGGCTTTACTTAAGACTTGTCTAATATTCTGTTAAGGGAGTGTATATCTTTCAGTGACCGTGTTTTTGAATTGCTTACTATTAGTGCCTGTGTGTTTTTCTAGATGTGGATTTAAATAAATAATTATATCTCTTTTACACCAAGCCCTGGTCAGTGTTTACTTGTTCTGTTGTGTGCTCTTGACCTATTGTGAATACTCTGTATACTGCCTAACTCTTCTTGAGGGAAGTCTGACTGCTCAGCCACAGCTACCAAGTGAATCTGTGTGGTACAGACTGCTACCAAGTGGGTTTACTGCCAAACACCTGTAGTCCTAAATCGTTTGCAGTGGTCCCAGAGGGTCCTGCACAGGTTTCTACCTAACAGTGGTTTAATTGAAGGACAGCTTTTTGCAAAAAAGGAGGTCAATAATTTGTGAATTATTCTAAAGTAATCATCTCCATTAGTCCTTCTAAGGACTTGTTATTAATTCATAGGGCCACTGTGTTTTTAATCAGTTCACCTAGTTCAAAAGGGGTTTCTGCTGGGTTTAACCTTATGGCCCATCATTTTTTCAGTAGAAATTACAGGTCTGCACCACTCTTTTTAGCAACCCTACTTTTATAGATAGAAAGGTGGCTCCCTGTGCAAGGTTAAGTAGTTGATAGGAAGTTTGGCGTTTGCTTTTCAATAAGGTTCCCAAGTAGCAACTTTGCAGGGTTTCTTCCAATCCCAGTTGTTCGGCCAGGCATTCAAAATTTAGGATAAGAATTCCTAAATCTTCGCCTTCAAGATGTGGCTGAAGTACACTTTGTGGTAGTTATGACCTGGTTTGTAATTCAGTTAACTTTGTTAATTTTTTTTGGAGCCTATTTTCTGCCTTTATCTGATGGGCCGCTAATTGGGCATTGATTTTGGCTAAGTCAGCCATTTCTTCCTGTGGCATAAAGTTTCCTTCTGTGGTACCTGAATGTGAAAAGAACCAGCTCTCGATTCACTTAGATAAGGTTTCAAAATCCTCAGAATTTCCAGGGTCTGAATCTGACGAAGGAATAGGCGGGTAAACATGTGTTGTTAACCCTGAGGGTCCCACAACGGATGAAGACTGGGTCCCAAAAAAAGGTTCAGAGAGAGGTGAACTCGGAGCACCAGGTCTGATAAAAGAAAACACAGGTCGGACTTTGAGGAATATTCTGTCCCAGGGCTGGATTTTGTAATGGGAGAGAGGAAGCGTGTCTAATAACACTTGTGTTTTAAAGAATAGATCTTGATGACTAAGTGGAACAAGCAACCGAGAGAACAGCACCTCTTTCAGTGTGGATACGCGATCCGAATCTAGGAGATCAACTATTTTATTTTTCCCCTTCCGGGGGTACCACAATTATCAGCATGGGTTTCAATTTTTATCATTTGAATTATATCCCACTCTGATACCATATGTAAGGAACTCATGGTGGCAACAGTAAAGCCAGACACAAGTGATCACAGTTCAAGGGTGCTTATTAAACTGTATATGCATGTTAGAAAAATGCCTAATCTAAACCTAAATCTACGATGGGAGCAAGCTATTACCATTGAAATAGTAATAAGGCAGTCATAGTGCTGTCTTGTCAAATAAAACGACATATACTAAGAAAAATCTATTGCCAAACCTCACGCTAAATACAAAGAGTGTGGGATGGGATTCACAGGAATGAAAGAAGGGTTCACAAATAATATGTCAGGATGCGGTAGTCGGGGTCTCGCTTCCCCATGTTTTCAGCAAGGGACAAGGCAGGATTCCAGAGCACAGCAGATGTTCCAGCTTTCCCAGCCCGAGACTACAGTTCCGCTCTCAGCTATCAGGGGCGTTGCTGGTTAAGTCTCTTTTCTACAAAACGTCTCTTGCTTCCAAGGATCTGATGTATCCAAAATAATAAACAAAAAGTTATTTTCTTTATGCTTGCTGGGTGATGACTTCTCCCTCCTGGATCTCCCTCTTATGGGCTCATGTGCCCAGAAAGTTCCTAGCAATATCGGGACCTTCGATGTTTCTCAACCTCTTTCTTTTGAGGGCATGATATATTCAAAACAACAAAACAAAAGTTCTTTTCTGCTTGTCTTTAGAGTGATGATGCTTCACCCCTGTGTCCCCTTCTTCCGGGCTTAGACCCCTCTCGAATGTCAGCCTCCCTCTGTCGGGTGCACTACAGCCTCTCAACACAATCTCATCTGTGAGATTCACGAATCTTAATGTCATTTTAAATAGTTCACTGTGGACATCCCTCTGCCGGGTTCACTTTTGTCAACGCACTGTACATTGGGACTTCAGACCATGCACCCTGTTCACAGGCATCCCTCCGTCAGGTTCACTCTTGCCAACTTTTGCAATTCACACAGTGCAGGATTCAATTCCCATAGCTTTACCTTCATTCAGCGGTCAAAGACCTTTGACTGTACAGAGGACCTTACTAGACCATGGTATGAACACTTTGACCCGCTTCTCGCACTGTTCCCAAGGGATGCTGGTAATGGTAGTTGCAACCACAGGGTATTTACTCAGCTGGTTTTCCCCTCTCACATTAACAACTGTTTGTACTTCCTTAAATGAGTCATTTGTAACTTGTTTACAACACAGTTCAGATTCCATGACAAGACTGGAGGCGAGCATTATGTTTCAACTTCTTTTATTGCTACTCCTCAGCAGTTCAACAAACTTATATATATATATATATATAACAACTCTGAAAAGTGCTCAACAGTAACATTTCTATCTTAGAACTACAATTCCCATCGTCTCAGTAGTCCATATCCTTCTAGCCCAGTCATGACACACTTCCTGTTCGTGGGCTCCTCTTCTTTTATTGCTCTTCAAGTAGATAGGTACTATTTCATTCCTCTCCGTGTGTCAGTGGTTTGGGTTTAAATTAAGGCTGAATGAGGAGAGAGAGAGTTGTAATTGATATGTTTACAGTACCAAGTCCTAAGGGATAGACAAATTGTCAGAGTATGAAATGTATATATTATCAGGATATAATTACACTCGCGTAAGAATAGGGCAGCGCATATCCTGACAGAGACCACAGCACCGGAGAGGGGTCAGCTGAGCCTCGCGGAATGCAAAGAGCCCCTCTGGCAGGGAAACAAGGCGTAAGCGCTCAGAGCAGCACGCCAGCCCCCACCCTTGCGGAGGCGGAGTTAGAGTGCTTGCATATTAATGCTGAGACGCATGGTCCTAATTTCAAAGTGGTGAGGAAGTAAATGAACACTGGGCCCGTTGGTGATTATATAGATGCGTTAGACTCTTCATATGTAAATTATTGAAACAAGCGATCTTGGGAATCGCGAACACGACAGAAACCACATGAGAAGCGGTACGCTTCAAGAGCAATTGACAAGCTTGAGTCAGCTGGCAACACAGAGGACGTTGCCTCAGAACAACAGGGCTTCCACGTATTTGATAAAGAAGGCAACGCAGAGAAAGAGCGAGTTGTCTCACGGAGAGTGATCATTTAAACAAAGTCAGATTGACAGCCTGGTGCAGCCACTATTTAAAAAAAAAAATATATATATATATATTAACATTATATTACTGAGCATCACTGGAGCATGGCCGTGCTAAGACACTTGTTTAAGGTAATCAGGCACACAGCACAGAGTAATATATGTTGGAATTTGAGTGGAGCGAGGAGGAACAGCCTCTAGACCTCGCTTACAGTTTCAAAGAAGTGCTAGGGAGATCCCTGGTGGATGCTGTGTCTCAAGGGGTGTGAGCCCTACAAGAAGGACTAGAGACACTAGAGGCTATGATCACGCAGCCCAAAGAAAGCACCAGAGAGATGGAGTGAATGCCCACAGGACCTGCAGGATCAGGGTCAAAGGGGAGTAAGCAGGCCCGCAAGAGGAAATCCTCTGATGACCCCCAGGGTCCTTTAGAAGGGGGCAAAAGAAAAGGGCCCGGAGATTGCTGACTCTTTCGTTAAGCTTAAAGAAGCCTACCTTCAATGTCAGGCTGTGCCAGACCTCATGACCCCCTCTCCAGGGGAAGAGAACATAGGAGATGACCAAGGCTCGGAAGAGGAGCCAGCAGGAGACCTTTCCTTGCAGGAGGGAGAAGAGGTTATCAAAGAGGAGTGGGTTAAACCCAGCGGGGGTAAGAGAGCACGTAAGGATAAGCATCTCGAAGAGGTGCAGGAGGCATGTTTGACCCGGATAGTATCCGGAACCCAAGATCCACGGAGTGGCAACCATCCCCGAGGGTGGCCCAGTACATGACGGAGAGGCTGCGTAAGGCCCTCGATAAGGAGGTGAGGCAACGCCTACGAGCGCAATGCCCCCGCACAGACCTTCCGGGGAAGGTAACGGAGACCCCCATCTGGACCCCAGGATGCTAACATTCGTATCAAAACCCAGCAAAGACCTGCACAAAGGTATCAACAGATCATAGAGGAGTTGCCAGGAGAAGGTACTAGACTTAGCAGGGCCCCTCGCGAAGATCATGGATCTAGCAGAGAGGGTGAGAGACACAGGGGAAGAAGTAGATCCCAAAGCTCTAGTAGGCTGGGTGCAAAGAGCAGTGTGTCTATTAGGAAACGCAAACTGCGCAATCGCATCAGAGAGAAGGAGAGGTCTACTTCTAAAGATTGACCTGAAACTGAGCGATCTGGCATCCTACGAGGCCGGAGAAGCAGCTCAAAGACTCCTTTTCAGGGAGACCTTTGGGAAGGAGATGGGCGATTCGTCGGGACCTATACTTCCTTAGAAAAGGCACAAGCATCTATTAGAAAAATCTTCCCGAACAGAGTTTTTGGTGGGACCGGATGCTTCAGCGGTCGTGCAGCCGGTCGAGGACAGGGAGGAAGAAGACCCTCTAACTCCAGAGTGCAATACTGGGAAAATAAGCAACAGGACACTTTCTTCCCATCCAGGGGACGTTTCCCCAGAGGCCGCAGGCCCAGAGGATCAGGACGAGGTCAAGGATTTACTCCAGGTGAGAACAATAGTGTACCCTCCAATTGGGGGGAGGACACGCTTATTTGGCAGGAACTGGCGTGCGCTTTCCAATGACGCCTGGATGTTGCAAACTATCAGAAGTTTGCTGCTGGATTTCATAGAACCACCAGTACAGCAGTACTGGCCACACCAGCAAATCTTAAAGTGAGCAGAGCAGGAGTGCCTAGACAGCGAGCTAGCACAGTTAGAACAGAAAGGCGCGATAGAGAGATGCACAATAGCCCCCAAATTTGTGAGCAACATGTTTTTAGTACACAGAAAGGCGAAAGTCCACCCTGTTATAAACCTCAAAGAGCTGAAGAGGTGGATTGTGTACTGACATTTCAAGAGGGCATCCATCAGCTCAGAGACTCCCTGAGAGAGGGAGACTGGCTGACTCGGTTAGACCTGAAGGATGCATACCTAACTATCCCTGTACAGGAGGAGTACAAGACCTTCCTAGCTTTTCGCTGGAACAGTCAGCTCTGGCATTTCAGGACAATGCCCTTCGGTCTTGCATCCGCACCCCTGGCTTTCACGAAACTAATGAAGCCAGTTGCAGCAGCAATTCGAGGTAAACGTATCAGACTGATTATTTACCTAGACGATCTCCTGCTCCTAGCAGAAGATCAAGAAGCACTGGTATACCAGACGAAATGGGTGCAAAGTCTCTTGGAGTCACTGGGGTTTCTAGTGAATCTACTTCACCAGCACAGAGGCTAGATTTCCTGGGGTTTGTGTTAGACACCAAGAAAGCTACATTAGAACTTCCTGCTCGGAAGATACGAGATATCAAAAGGGAGATCAGGACATGCCTAAGCAAAGAGCGAGTCTCGCTCAGAGTACTAGCGAGAATAGTGGGATTATTAGCAGCCTCCATACAGGCCATATTCCCAGGTCCCCTGCACTATTGTGCGCTGCAGAGACTGAAAATAAAGCACTTGCAGCAAGGCTTGAGATATCATCAGCAAGTGCCATTAGATCAGGAATCCATTACAGAGCTGGAATGTTGGTTGAAGAATATGGACACCTGGAATGGGCGTGCCATCTTCAGAGACTGGCCAGACCTCATAAAATTCAGACACCAGCCAGAGAGGCTAGGGTGCCAGATGTGGGAATCTGAAGACCGGAGGAAAATGGAGCGAAAAAGAGCTCCGTCTCCACATAAATTATCTGGAGCTCCTAGGAGGCTCCTTTGCAATCAAAGCATTTACAAGAGGAAAGATGAAGTTTTATGTTCTTCTGAAGCTGGACAACATATCGGCAGTCCGATACATAAATCCCTAGGAGGCACAAAGTCCAAACTTGTAGCAGAGCTAGCGAAGGATCTATGGCATTTCTGCCTATAGTCAGAGACGTTGGTGACAGCAGAATACCTGCCCAGAACCTAGCCCAGAATGTAGTAGCAGACTGGAATTCAAGATACCTCACAGACTCCAGCAACTAGAAAATAGATCCAGCAGTGTTTAAGACTCTGAACACGAGATGGGGCCCAGTACACAGGGACCTCTTTGCATCCTGGCTCAATGCTCAGACAATGGAGTATTTCAGTTGGAGGTTAGACCCGATGCGCAAGGGACCGATGCTTTCCTACAGGATTGGACCGGCGTCCCGCAGAATGCATTTCCCCTCCTTCATGATGCTGAGCAGAGTTCTAGCGAAATGTCAGAGGGCGAGGACGGAATTGATTTTAGTAGCACCGTTGTGGAAGTCACAAGTGTGGTTCCTGACGTTAATGGAGCTGACAGCAGACATCCCGAGGGTTCTCCCCTAAGGAGACTGACTGCTCACGGACCCAGCTGGGTTGTGTCATTCTCTGTGAGTGAGAGGGATGCTCCCGCTTGTCGCATGCAGGATATCAGGAAACGCTGGGCGCTGCTGGGAATTTCGGCACAAGCTGCAGAGTTTATCGCTGAATCCTGGGCTCATCTACTAGGAGGAGCTACAACGCGGCTTGGGCCAAGTGGACAAGCTGGTGCAAAGGGAGAAGTTTTCATCCCATTTCAGCCCCTGTAGTAGCGATACTAAATTTCCTAGCATAGTTATTGCAGAATGGGAAAGCGTATTGTACAATAGGAGTATACAGGTCAGCAATTTCAGCTGGACACATACCGATTGAGGGAGTCCCAGCAGGGTAACATCCAGCAGTCTCAAAAAAGGTAGCTGGAGCTCCTCTCCAGAAAGAACATGGCATGATAACCTGTTCTGAGGTGAGAGTTTGCAGCACACACTTTTTGCTCACTGTGCCTTTCACAGATGGGAAATATCCATTTGCATATCAGTCTTTGTCCCGCCCACATGGGCAGTCCAGCACCGGAATGCTATGGCAATTCCTCTCTGAACAAGAGTACCAAAAGCAACCCCATACACGTGTTTCAGCCTTGTTGGGCCTCATCAGTGAGGTGAAGCTTTGCCTCTCTGAGCACATCCAGCAGTCGTGAGGCTCATCAAAGGAGCGAAGTACAAAGAACTCCCAGAACCTAGGTATAATACAATGTGGGATGTGACAGCGGTTCTCTGCTTAATAGGGGATTGGCCAACCAATAGGTATTTATCTCTGAAACAGCTATCAGGTAAGCTGGCAATGCTGCTATGCCTAATATCTTGTAAAAGAGTGTCAGACGTCAAAGCGCTTGAGATTAACCTGTGTTCCTTTGGACCAGAAGGAGTAACTTTCTCAATAGCTAAGAGAACTAAGACAGGGACGACGACCGTCCATTACCCCTATTTTCCGAGTAAAGTTAAATGGTGCCTAGCAGAATGCATTAAAGAATATGAAGTGAGGACAGCAGAGAGCAGACCAGAGGGCACATCTCAATTATTAATTGCGCGTAGGAAACCATTTCACGCGATTGTGACAGCCACCATTGCAAGGTGGGTCAAGGAGGTGATGCTGGCAGGTGTGAATGTTGGAATGTATGGAGTGCATTCAGTGAGAGGAGCAATGGCCTCCAAAGCCTTTATGTTAGGAGTGTCACTGAGGGAAATTATGCTATCAGCAGATTGGTCTAGTGATTGTGTATTTAAATAGTTTTACTTTAAGCCAACTGAGAGTTTGGCAGTAGCGGTGTTAGGGAAGCTTTGAACAAGCATAATGCTCGCCTTCAGTCTTGTCATAGAATAAAGATTACCCCTGCTGGCTGCGCAGGGAGTATTAATTCTATTAAAGACTAGGAGGCGAGCATTACATTCCCACCCGAACATGTATTGTTTAAATAATCTAAAAAAATATATGATGTGAAGACACTACATGAACTCCACCCTGAATTTCTCTATTGTATGCTCCATAGGAGAAAAGCAGAAGAATAGCTGAGGACAGTGTCGAGGAGCACATCGGCTTGAAGAACACAAAGGTCAATGAGGGTTAAGTTGACGAGTTCCAGAGTCTTCGCACAGTTGGCAGGAAAGTTATGGATTTTAAAGGACAGTTTAGAGCACGTAAAAGCAGAGGAGGAGCCCAGGAACAGGAAGTGTGTCATGGCTGGGCTAGAAGGAGATGGACTACAGCGACTATGGGGATTGTAGTTCTAAGATAGAAAAGTTACTGTTGAGCACTTTTCAGAGTTGTTATATCTATAAGTTTGTTGAACTGCTGAGGAGTAGTAATAAAAGAAGTTGAAGCATAATGCTCGCCTCCTAGTATTTAATAGAATTAATACTCCCTGTGCGCAACTAGCAGAGGTAATCTTTATTCTTATCAGCTCTCCAGTCAACTCACTTGGCTTTTCTTGGCTCTGGAGTCAAGGCCGGTACCACAGTGGCAATTTTCTCCCTCGGCTTGATTATGAGCGGAGGAGAGCCCAGTGGACAGTTGACATCTGCAGCAACACACACTGGCTATTGTCTTATGGTTCCTTCCGTGGAGGTTTCATGGGCCTGACAAGGACAAGGTTGCTTCTCCCCTTGTCACCTTCTCGGGTTGCGCCATTTCTCTCCTCCTCTTGAACTGCCATGCTGAGTTAGCTCTCTCGCTGTGCAGTCTCCCTTGCTCATATTGTGCTCTCATGCTCAAACTTTTATCCCTTTTATCCCTGTGGGGAAGGGAAATGGACATCGGGTGTGTTTTATTCTGGGCTTTGGTGTTTGTCTGTCATCTTTCGTGATGTGTGAAAGTGTTCATGTTGGAAAAGGGGGTGATAGAGTGTTTGAGTATCCTAGGTGGTAGGATGGGGAAAAGGTGTTATAAGAAGGGGGATACCATGTTTCAACCGTCGGAATCCCATTCCAGCACCTTAAGGACCCACCCATCCAGGTGATACTCCCTCACTGGTCCATCCCCGGGAACTGGACCCATTAGGGATTGCTGTGTCTGGTCACCTGGATGACAGATCCCGGGTGACTAGCAAGTGAGACACCTTCACATTTCTCACAGTACCTAAGTGAGGTCCATCTCCAATGGTCCACTTTTGCGACCCTAGAAAACAATAAGCTACCTGTTAAACCTTTTTTTGCAAGACATGTCCTTTTAAATGACAATGTTGCAAATTCTTTCCTTTCAGCCCTGCTACAACACTCAGAGAGTGTGTTACATCTGCATTCTGCATTTTCTGTATTATTTCCAGTGGAGTTCGGTTTTGCTAGTGTTTTATAGCCAGTCATATTTAAGGACTGCTCCTTATAGGGTGGGATCAACCCTGATTTGCATGTGGTCTTTCCCCTTTGTGGGTGTTGTGCCTGCTGGGCCTTGAGCCCCAAGCCACACCTCACTGATGACACTCAAGAATGCCAAAACATGTCTGCAGGTGTTTATAGTCTTGTGCAGAAGGGATGTGACCAAGCAGCTTGGGCTGGACTGCGTATTTTGAATGAGACTCCACTTTCTGTAATGTATTGTCAGGTGAAGAATTATGCCGGAGGTTAAGATTAATGTTTCTGTGTTGATACATCACACCCCATAGATATACCACTAATGTCAGTGATAATGAAGAACCTGCAAGCAAATTATTTCTCAGCATGCCCCAAACACATTTCCCTTTCATTTAAAGTTTGCTTAAAATCTCAAAAGAAATGTAAGTGCTCATGTGTGCCAGCTTTTGATGTTATGTGTGATCATTGTTCAAGCCACCCTACCCCACATTGCTCCTTCACCCAGGCAGGTGGTTTGCTGTGTCACACACCCAATCTCCCTTACACTAATGCCTCTGTGTGATATGTGTTCTTGTGTCTATCTCATATAGTGTTTGTGTTATCTCAATGGCATTCCATCCATGCAAGTCAGTGCTGATGAATGCTTATAAATAATAGATCAGAGAAATTTGGGTGTGAATGAATGCGAGAAAGCCCGTTGGAGCTGAAATCTGTGTGACTAAGAACTGAGCAATCAGACAAGAGAACCTCAAGAGTAACTAGAAACAATGTGCACATATAAGCATGAAGCATGCTGCAACATGCTTTGATACTGTTAACCCTTGCAGGAATTTACTTACAAAGTCGCTTTAAAGGAATGGTTCACCCAAATTTTTTTATTTCAAAAATAGATAGGCAACATAAAAAAAAAAAAAAAACGATTGGCGTTTTTTATTTTCGAAGTCCTTATGTAAAATTTTGAGCAATTCAAGCTCAAAGATAGCACATGGGGGCATCCATTTTGTGAAATGGATGCCCACCGCTGTGCTCGCTTTGGCTTTTGCGGCACTAATGAAGGAAAAGCCAGCCAGCTGTAGTAAACAAAAGCTACCACTGGGTGGCTTTTTCTTCATTGGTGCTGTACGCGGAGGACGGGGACCTGAGACTACAGGCAGAAAAGCTGCAGCTGCATCTCGGAAAGTGCTATATTTTTTATAAAAATAAACACTAGCTGTGGTTTTTTTTCTAAGTTTTCCGGGCTGGAGGAGCGCAGAAAACTTAGAAATAAAACCGCAGCTTTAAAAACATTGCTTTGTAGTGATGCCGCAAATGAAGACAGGTGGGCTCCTTGTTTAATTAAACACAACATAATAATAATAATAATAATAATAATAATAATAATAATAATAATAATAATAATAATAATAATAATAGTTCAACCAAAAACGCGGGAGGGTGGGGATCCATTCCCAAAATATTTGTTTGCCACAAGTGTTGCGATATGCAAGCAATCCGTTCTCTTACGTTCAGATTTCATTTTGAATTCCCTTTTTGCCAATGTGCAAATCAGGGGACATTACCATGCATTTTAAAGAGCATCTGGAAATCACAAACTGAATGTTATTTAAAATGCACAGAAAACCAACAAGTTCCCCCTCTGCTTGCTTGGAACAGGTGAAGCGCGGTGGGAGTTTGCAATGCATACTAGGGCTAATTCTGACCCTCTCATGCATTTTTTGTACGAGATACAGCAGCTTGGTGAACAGGTATAACAAAGCGCTTTTGTGTTGCTTCTCAGTTATGGGTCTTTAAGGGCCAGTCACTCTGAAATGCACTCCCAGCACCTACACCTCTGCTTGGAGCATTTCAGAAGTATGTGTCGGGAGTGCGCTCCCGAAAGTAATGTGCGCATTGGTGCTGCCCAGTACATAACTGATGAACCCATATGCATGCATCAGTAATGGCTGAACCCCAAACCCTCACCCATAATGATAGGCTCACAACTTGTTTCAAGTGTTGGCAATAAAAAGGCCGTAGGATTTTATTGTACAGATATGGGTTATGACAATAACAATATCACATATCATGATGGCATCATACTTTTGGGCACCAGGTCCTGAGGTTACCTCCTTGGACCCGTGCACCTTCTTGTGTCCCACGACTTGTTGTGGGCGCCGTACAGTGCCTTGTACTTCTTTTTGTTCTTCTCCCCTTTTGTATGGTGGGTGGGTTCTGTGGTAAAGAAGCAAGAAGATTTGGAAGACTCTGAGTAAACAGTGAACCTCCTGTTTGCTTGGCTCCCCGTTCAGGGTCCACAAACAGATTGTGTTTACTCTGAGCATGCTGCTCTCATTTATAGGACCCATGGAGGCCCTGGGTCTTTGTTGTGTATGTGATGGGGGCCGCTGTTGTCGCAGCCCCCGGCCGGATAGCCGACTGTCTGACCCCCTGTTGGGGGCAGATCTTTGAACCTGGGCCCTGCCTGATGGTTGTTTCCTTGTGTCGCTTTAGCACCTTGCTGTTTGGAGGAAGGGTGCGATGACTGTTCACACCTTACCCTTCCGTGGCTTTTGTGCTGCCGAGACTGCTTATCTCTGTAGCTGGGGGGGAGGAGAGGAGCAGGCGCGGGGGGTTGGACTGCCCCTCTCCCAGCTGCCGATGGTAACAGCAGTTACCCTGCCTCGCTTGTGGGATGCCCATGCAGCATTGCCCATAATTTCCGCTGGGCGTCCCCCTGGTATTCGGAAGACAAACCAAACAAAAGGGAGACACCAGGATATGTATTAAAGCAGCAGGTAGGTTATTCCTGGTAACCTATAAAAACACAAAACCCCCTCGGCTGCTAGTGCAAGTAGAGTTGATAGCTCTGACAGAACATTTGTTTATTCCTCAACCAATGACTTTTAGTTACGTATGTATTACGCATGTAAATAATATCTATCAGCACCAGCAGAATTGGCCAGATACATCAGTTCAACGTATCACCGATGAAAAACACACATTTATCAAAAACAACACATCTGAAATATCAGAAATATATAACGACTTTACAGTACAATGACTGTAAAGTGCAACGTGATAGTAAAGTGTTCCCGTGCTTGTAAACATAGACCTGTAAACACGGTATTGCCCAAATTGTTAGTTTGCAATTGTTCGAATGAACAATTGACCGATTTTAAAGGGTCACAATTGACCTTTTCACAATTGACTGCATATATATGTATATATATATATATATATATATATATATATATATATATATATTTATTTTTTTCACTCAAAAAAGCTTTGTTAAGGGAACATTATGGTTAAGTTGCCCTACCAAAAACCTGTGCACGTTACTAACAAAACTTTTCAAACGTGCCATTATGGTTCAAAGTAAAACCGAAAACCCCCTCAAATTTGCCAGTTATGGTAGGCTAAGCAACCATAACTGCCCGCATCACTGTGCGCTGCTAACGCTAACACCCAGGACATCAAAGATGACATCATAAATGTCAGGGAAGTGTGACCGCGGAGCGGACATAGATATCACTCATTTTTTTAGACATATTCCAACGGTTTCACCTGTAGACGTGCGCAAAGATTTTCCTCCATTCAGTTTATGGGAAAAAAAGATGTTTTGGGACCCCCCTATAACTTTTCTCCCCCTGCACCAAACATCACCAAACTTTGCAAAATTCAGAGTGGCCCATATACTTTTTTGCAAAGTTTGGTGAGGATTCATCCAGGGAGAGCGGAGTTATAAGCCACCCAAAAAGTGCTCTTACTATGGAAACAGCAACTTAACCATAACTACACGGCCACTAGACCTTCACAATTCGGTCAATTGTGAAAAGGTCAATTGTAATTCGACAAATTGTGAAACGAACAATTCGTATACAACCGAAAACACCACTACTCAAATTGTACAAACATTGTACCCAAACAGCTCATTGAGTGGAGAGGCTTCACTACTCGCGACACCCAACATGTTTCTTTCCTACACAGCAGTATTCATATATGGACTTCATAAGGGGCTGCTGTATTACAAAAGATCCTGCACAATGCTGTAGCCCCTACTGACATATATTCAAAACAACAAACACCCTTCAGCGTAACTGTCCTTTATGGAGCAGTTCTACACCCTTGCAACCAATGTTTAAACTAAGCCAGCTGGATTCTTGGCCAGCTTGGCCACAATATTCCAATATTCCAATATTCCTTCAATTCAGACACAAGTCAAATGTGATCATAAGCAACTTGCTTGTGCAGCGTCTAGACGTGCTTTGCACTGGCTCCGTGTGGAGTCAAGATGTTTGTTGTGTCTCTTGGTCATCACTCAGAAATGCTGACAGGGATTAATGCCAGCTTATCTTCAGGAACTTTTGAAAGCAGAACCCTTTACAAGAACCTTAAGATTCAGTAATACTGATCAGTTAGTTATTCCTAGGTTCAGAACATTGAAGGCTTCAAGGGGGTCCTTTCAATTTGCAGCCCCCAGGACTTGGAATGGCGTCCCTCTGAACCTGAGGTGCATAAAGTCTACAGAATGATTCAGGAAGAAACTGAAAACTCACCTCTTTACACGAGGCTTGGTTGATGATTGCTGAAGTCTACATTCTGGTTATGATGCTCTTCTACCCCGTGTTTGTTGCCTTCTTGTGTTTTGGTTGATGCACCCTTAAGCATACAGGTTCATGTCCTGTGCAGTATAAATAAGAAAAGTGAAGTAAAGTTGTAACAACCAATTGCCATCTGTGAGCAAAGACCATTCATACTTTGCCAGACAAATGTCCTCTTGTGTCCTAATAGCTAGAGACTTAATATTATCCTCAGTAGCTACTTTAGTCTCTATTCCATCCTGTTCAACATAGATAAAACTCATATGGCATGATGTATTTGCAAAAGAACAGATTTACACACAGAGTTAAGGGCTAATCAATTGAGCACTTCAACCTCAAAACTCTGTTCTTTTCCACCAGTTGTTAGCCCCACCAACAGTGTTAATTCACTTACTTGGCAGGTGCTAAGGCTGCTGAACCAACATGTTCTGTATTCACATCCATCCATCAGTCAATTTACTCTGACACTGCAATAGGTCAAAATAGCTACAGTCATGCTCTCTTCCATACTCGTATGCAGCTAATCATTGCTGCAATACACGTGGTGTCAATCTCACACCAGCCCAACTTACTATTCAGGTGTTTCTCAGGTCTCCACCTGCACCTATTTGCTTAAACTACCCAGCACAGCTCACTTGGAAAAACACTGCCAGATGTGTGCATCGATCCATGTTGCATGGCCTGTCCTGATGACCACATGTTTCAGGCGAGATCTATTATTTTAAGGGTAACCACTGCTGACTAGAGCAAACTATTTTAAAATAACTGAGATGGGCTGCACTACAATGCTGTGGCCCAGAGAACCAAGGGAAGGAGCTGGAGGAATGTGGTCCAGAGGGTGCCCGTGCAGTGTTGGCCAGGCCCATAGGGGGGCTCTGGTTAAAGAGGGAAATGGGACCTGATCATAAGAAGTGAGGTCATGGGAAGGCATCTGCAGACACGACTCCCAGGTATTTTTGCCGGCATGAAGGTGCTGTTAGCTCGCCTACCACAATGCTTACGCCTGAGAGTGTTTTATGTGTTGTGGCTCAAGAGCATCACAGTAATCTGGTTAAAGAGGCACAGCCCCATAATGTAAAGAGAATGGATGGACAGAGACCCCAAGTTCAGTGGGAACATGGGAGCTGGCAGCAATGTGCTATTTGGAACACCCGGCCCAAGTAACATGCAGGGGCCCAGCCAGAGTTAGAGCAACACCCAACATCAAGGCAAGGACGAGATGCGCCTGTACAATCTTAGGGTGACCAGTTTCACAGACACCCCATGCCGGAATTTGATAAGAAGGGGAGGCCCATGTCCCTAGGGGCCAACTGGACGGATTGGTTGGAAAGATTGGACATGTTTTAGGAGGCGGTTGAGATAATAGATGATGCAAAAAAGAGGCCCCTATTGCTTTTCTATTTTTCTATGCAGGGAGTAATGTCCACAGGCTCTATAAAATGCTACTTCCAAGAACTGGAACCTATCAAGAGGCAAAAACAGCGCTTACCGAATATGTTGTGCCAATGGTGAACATTGATTTTCAAAGGTTCTGTTTGCGGCAAATTACACAGCTCCCAGATGAGTGCCTTGGCTTGTCAAATATAAGGCTTCACCTGCTAGCGGCCACTTGGGCTTTTGTGGATGAAGAGGGAGAGCTGAGAGGCCAAGTGATTCAGGCATGCCACTGCAACAAATTGCACACTCAGATATTAAAAGAGCCGGGCATGCCCAGTTCAACAATGTTGGAGGTAAGACGGCCCATGAGTTAGCCACAACATGTTCGGCTATGATGGAGTATGCCATCAAGGGGCTGAGGATAGGTGAGGTGTGTATAGACGGGAGCAGAATAGGAAGAGTGGAGGGGGAAGTGTGACGGACCAAACAAACTGGAACAGAAGATGTGGGCCCTTGGCCATGTGAGTTTTGCTGCGATGGGGCGAGGATGTGGGTGATGCCAAAAAGTAGGGCACTTTGCCACTCTTTGTAAAACCCTATGGTCATCCATAAGTGCCACCAAGATAAAGGGCCCGGGGAAAGACTGCCTTCCGAGGTAGCTGCCAAGATGGCAGCCAGCAGTGAAGAACAAGAGTGGCCCGGAAACAGCAGTAAAGAGTGGCCCAGAACAGCAGTCAAGAGGAATACGTGGTCGCTATGTGGTAGCTAGAAGTTGAAGATGTGTTCTTCATAGGGGCTGGAGCATAGGATGGTTTAGTGAGCAGTGTGAGAGCTGCAGTGAAGAGGAGGCTTTGTAATAATAAGTTGGACCTCCCAAAGAAGAAGGCCATAGGACTTGGTTAATTGATGCTGAGGGCCAGTGCAGCAACTGCTCATTATGTTGTATTTTTCAAGTTCTGCAATGTTTGATTTTTGATATATTTTGCATGGGATGTTATATTTGAGTCCCTCCCAAAACCACGTGTCACGTGTGCAGCAACACGTGACACACCTTGTGAGAAGCGTTAAAAAGCAGTGCATGTTTCAAATACACCAGTTCCAACCTGCCTACTGAGTCAGTTGTGTGTCTCTCCACGGGTGCATGAAACTGGGGGCCGGGCCTTACCTGACCACATAACACCGGTCACATGATCATTGGGTTAGCTTGTCACTATTTTGTGTGTGAATGAGTATAGGCGCCATGTTGGGGTGGGCACCCAGCAAGCAATTGCAAGCATGTATTGCAATGCTTAGTAATGGTGGTCAGTGTTAATAGGGATCCCAAAATGAAACATTCAACAAAAATCTCATTAACCGGGACGTATCAAAGCGGCCATGGTTACAACTAAATTAAATAGTTATCAAATAAGGTCCTTGATGAGCTTACACAATGCATGTAATACTAATATGCGAGCATAGGTACCACATGGTTAACAAGTGGCAGACAATATTATAAAAGTGCTATATACTGCTCAACATTTGATCTTGTGCCCTTCCATGTTTTCATTCGGATCCTTCCGAACACACTTAGGAAAATAAGTTATTGCTCCTTCCTTAGCAACACATCCTTGTCAGTGTTGCTATCTTTACCTTTCCATTATTTTTACAGTAAAGTCCATTTAAACTCATTGTAATTATCGTTCTTGGCAATGAAATGGTCTTCCATTGGTGCTTCCATGATCTTGTTCCATATGCAGCTTTTATGTTCACTGATTCTTGTTTTGATTTTTCTTATCGTGTTCCCAATATACTTGAGTGGACAAGTGGACCAGATCGCATAGACAACCATTTCTGTGTTACATTTAGTAAATTACACCTGCTGCCACTTAGTATTAAGGTGTATTTCAGGCCTATATCTACCTTCTGAGACCTCGAGGTGGTGGAGCAACATTTGCACTTGCAACAAGGTGCATGGCCTTGCATGGGGTCCGTACTCCACAGTTCGTGTAACTATTTGTAAGTCACCTCTGTAAAAATGGAGACCTGCAAACTCAAAAAAAAGCATCTAATAAATCTCATCAATTGCACTGTTTTTAAATGTACAGTCGTAGGAGGTTTTGTCTTTTAGGAGCAAATTCGGAATTTGGCAGTATTTTCTTACTGTGATATTTTGGAGGTAAACTGGCGTTAAACTGGCTTTACCACTAGAGATAGTTCAATATTATCCTATTTTGGTAATAATATTGTGCTAGCTTGTATTGGTGGTAATTAATTTTTAGTGATATCTTGCTTGTGTGATATTTTCAGAATCACCTTATTTTTGTGGTATAGTGGTGAGCATATCTTTTTATACTACCGCCCCATCATAAAGCAAAACTTTCCTCTCTATTAGAATATGCCTTGGTCGCCTATAGAGAACCCCCCAGACCTACCACATTTTCAGGGAACACAACAAGTTTATTCAGAATGCCACCTATTGTATGCGGCTTGTGTTACTGTCTTATTTAATCCAGTAGCCTATGTGTTTTATATGACACTGCCTTCTTTTCTGCATGCAAAGAAGGACTCACTCACACCCACACACCCTTCTACCTCGCAGATAGATACATATATATACCTTCCTTTTCTTGTTTACTACTTTTAGCACTGGTGATAAAATGGTAAATGTTTTAGCGCCTCAGCATGAACAACAAACCTTTATTATTTTCCTTTCCCTTTAACATGACCGATAGACTCATGAAATAAAGCACAAAAAGAAAACCCAAAATGCTTTCAGTGGACGATATATTACACAATCATAATAACAAGGTTACATTATATATTGTTACAATCATTTGCTCTTTTCACATTTGTCATAGCCTCGAGCCTACAAAAGATAACAGAGAAGAGAGAAAAAAAACGACAACAGAAAGAAGTACTTTGCATGGCAACTATGCATGGAGAAATCTGACAAATTTTATATCAAAATACATCAGTTTTTGTTATAACTTCAGCACCCTAAGCTGATCTAATTACATGTCAGCCATTTTCATGTACTCCTCAATTACTTCACTCACCCAGAACTTATCTTCGCGACCTCACAGTTCACAGGCAGAATTCGGAACTCCTTCGTCTTCAATGTTAGCAAGCCGTTTTTTATGGGCTGCCAGCTGTGTTCATGGCTGCATTCCCCGAGTCCCCATTCAAATACATCAGCAGCTCCTGGATCCCTGGCTGTTCGCATTCAGCTCCCAAGCATCTCTGAACTCTTCATCTCACATCACCCATTAAAAAATCTCTCCCTGTCTATCAACAGACATCAGCTGGCAGTGCCACCTCTCTTTCCCTACCAATCATAGTGCAAGAATGTTTTGTAAAAAAAACTCTCTCTGTTCAAGAACAATGAAAGCTTCAGGCAAATGTTTCAATTCGCCTTCCTGCCGCACATGATCCAATCGTATTCTCATGTACTTTGATTGGACACATTTTGAAGGGCACATAATTAGGTATGGTGGAATTGTATTACACTTCTTTTCTTCCAGGTGCAAGTTTCCGACCATTTTATGGCTTGATATTTCATTACACATTAAGCACCAATCGATATCCCACAGGGCTTTCCTAACATTCATAGGATCCCCTCTGAGACAATTTCTGGTCATATTTACATCAATCAATATATTTTCACAAGACATTGCCCAGTTTAAAAGACTCTCTGAGACCCCTAAGATTGAATTTTGCAATAATGGAAAAAGTGAATTGGAAGCACAGTCCCAGATATTGCCATTTAATCATAGAAACCAAGGATGTAAGGTCCAGTTGAAAATGAATAACCACCATGGGAATAGAGTTCAGAAGTAACCTAAACTTTCCTCCACATCAAGCCCTCAATACGCTCCCAAACAAAGGGTCTGATTAAGAGGACCTCAGCACCATAGACCAGGGACCGTGTTGCCTTCAATTTATGAAAATGTTTTATTGGCACAACTGTGAAGCGCCCATATTTATGATCAACCAGATCCTTTGACCTGAAAAAAACATTGCTAGTTGTCTCAAATGTTTGTATACTTTAGCCATCATAGACTTACAGCAGACACGAAACCCAAGATAAATACACTCCATGATTATTACTTGGAAATACGTTTCTGCCTTCTTGGCAGACTACTTTTGTAGTCCAAATATTTAAAAAAAAGCGAGTGGATGGATCCCTCAAACTATCAACCTATTACCATCTTGGATTCTAGTTGTAAATATTCCTTGATAGATGTTCATTTTATTCTTATTAATAACAAGATTGTGTCTACCAAAATAATTCTCAAGTGCATCAATAGATCTTTGAAGGCCTATAGGGATTTTATCAAGGTGTATAAGGTAATTTACATATGCTCCGAAAATGAGTGTTATTGATCCAATTTTAGGTGGAAATGAATGGAAATGAATTAGTCCTAGTGAGAGAAGAATGTGGATCAGAAATATACAGATTTAATAATACGGGTGTCAGAACTCATCAAATGTTGGTATTTCTCTGTTTTTTTTTCCCCTAATTTATCCAATCAAACCCTACGAGAAGAATTTGAGTGCTTCTGGATTGCCATATCTAGCAAAGAATTGGGCATGCCTCAGGATTAAAATTTCCTCCAAGGTTTTGCCCTATTAACTTTGTTGAAAGCACTTAATAGGTCTATGAAAGCCATATACATTGGCATATGCTTCTTCAGAGCTTGTTGTATCAGCAGAATTAAAAGTAGACCATTAAGCCCTGTCCCCACCATTAAGAAAACCCTGATTGATGGATATCCAATCTATTGGAACTAGTAGTCCACACTAGTTTGTGATCTAATAGAATCAATGAACAATAATCCACATACTCTGTATTAAAGTAACCTGCTATGATAATATTTGCATTGTCATTATTTCCAGACCAGAGACAGATAATGTTTAGAGGATTTAGGGTTTAGGTAGATGTTAATGAATAGTAACCTTTTTAACCAATCTAGCTCATCACTAAATAGTGCTACAGGCATTAGGCCAGGAGTTTCTTTATGTATTATTTCCGAATAGTAAGGAACCCTATTAAAAGGGCTATCAGCATTTCACCAAATGGTCTACCTCTGTTTCCCTTTTGTGCTTGCTGAAAGTAAGTGATACATCCATCAATATAGCAGCAATCCACAAGACAAACGTCTTGAAACATAATATGAATCTCCTTAGGATTAAAAGCTAATGTTTCTTTCCTTTCAGGATTTGAAATTATCCTAGTATTCCAAGAGCCAATATTCAATTAATCATTGTTAAAGACTAAACACTGGCTTGGATGGATGATTTATGTTTCCAAGTAATGCACAAGGATGCCAGGATCAGTCCTCATTTGACTGATCTTGTGAACCAAACCTGTATTCAAATAGTTGACACACCTGATAGGAGCCCCTGTGATTTGATTTAACTACTGTGGGACATTTCTTGCTGGGACCTTGTCTCCAGGATACAGTAGAGGATTTGATTTTAAAGTACCAGATAGATTTGCAGGCATGGTAATCTCACATGCCATTTTCAGAAAAACCTCTGATTCCTTCCATATTATATCATAAACAAGTTTCAATTTGAGGAATAACAATTCTGAATCTGTACGATTATCCAGATCAAAATATACAAAGTCAATATCACCAGAATCAATTGTGCACATGGTATATAACACGTTTAAGACATTGCCTCTATTAAGAATCATCAAGTGATCAGATTTTAAAGTTGAATATATACCAAAACATAAGGGACGGTGGGGGGATCTTAAATGTTCATGGCAAACTGATTTCGTAGAGTGTTTGCCAGTTGTGAAGGATGAGGAAATATTGCTAATGGATTTTCCCTCACATGTTCTGACAAAGCGAGGCCTATGTGCTCCTGTAGAATTTGTTAAGTCAGTCCATATACACACAGTGAGTCAACAACTCACCTCCAGAGTTATTAATGCTACATGAGAGATTGACAGACATTTACATAAGATCAGCAGGAAAAGGGTCAATTTCCTGAGCAGACTCTTGAACGGGAACATCTTTGTCTACCTCTTTAGGAATTCGGTAATGCAAAATATTACCATCTGGGGCTTCAGAAGATTGAGATTGCCTTTGATTCGTTTTGCTCTTCTTACAGTTCTTTCTTTTAGTAGGCCTTTCAATAGGAATAGGATTGACCTCATTGATCTCATTTATCTCGGTAGCTATCTCTTCAGGTAAGGAGTTCAACCAACCTCGTTCATTAAGGGAATACTTACTCAGTAGTAATTAAAATGTCCATGGTCCATGACTTTTATCTGTGGTCTTTGATTTCATATTCTGAGATTATTTGGGTAGTTTTTCTGCTGCTTTCTTAATTTTGTTACCAGCTGCTTGTACTTTTACTTCACCAATCAGGGACTGTGGCCCAGCAGTAGAGTCTACTGTAGATTGTTGACATTCAGTGACCCCCTTCCATTATATAAAAGGTAAACGAAATGTAGAATGCTTCTTGGCATGATCCTGGCCCACCACAATTCATTTTCATTCAGGAGGAGTAGCCACACATCAGGGTGCTGCATATCCAAAGGTCTGTTGTCAGTAGGAGATATGTAGGTAACATAGGATAGGCAGGGGTGCTCCGGACACTGGTAGAAGCCTTCCAACATCTGGTTTTTCATTGTCTCTCTTTGCCTTTCCTGTCTCCTCCACTTCTTCTGGATTAAAGCACTTTGGGTGCATGATCAAGAGGGAAAGGTCCACTCCAGCCAAAAGCAGGGATTGGTCCCCTAAAACAGGACAGCGTTAGGCCAATTAACTAAGGACATGTGCCTTTAAGGGCAGGGGTCTTGCACACCTTTGGCAGAATTCCCTCAGTTCCTCAAGGATCCTTTAATGCCTAAGAGACTTTCTGAACATTCTCACCTGGACTCCCTGTGGGACAGTTGCACTGTCCAAAGCCCTCCGCCAGAGGTGAAGAAGGAGCTGTCCAAGAGATAAGGAAGATCTGTCTCCTAACCACTCCTAGGGAACATCAGACGTGAGCAGTGCTGTGGACCTGGACGAACCAACTGCTAATGGATCTTCTGTGCTAGAAAAGCAGACCCTGAAATGGAGTATCCTTTTTTTGAGTCCTTTGCGAAGGCTTCACAGCAACCAGATGGCCAGACCAGCAGAAGCTGTGAAATTATGTGAAAGCACTTTGTTTGGTAGAATGTACTGATCGGCAATGGCACCCAGTCCAAGTTGATACATGGGGCATTCTAGAAAGTCTCATTCAGATACACAACAGTAAATCCCTTCAAACCCAACGTTATTGTCATTCACACTCAGGAGAAGTATTTCTTCAGTCAAAATTAAAAACCTGCAATAAAGAATTCTGCCAAGGGGTCAAAGCCCTCCTTTTTAGTTGTGGCTATTAGGTGGTAGGTGTTGTTTGATTACTTACCCATCCAGTGACTGACCATGGTCATGTTAATCACTATGGCCATTCACACCCATTTCCTGCCCCATCCCACCCAGAACTCATCATCTTGTCATATCTTTGAGCTAGACTAATCAAGCCTTACCATGGAACTTTGTACTCAAAGTGCCTACCAGTGTTTTTTCAAAGCAGAATACTAAGAGTTAATGACTTAACTGAAGCTGTAAATGCACTACTGGTGTAATAATAATGTATTAGCAAGGTCTGCCTTCAGTCAATCGATGTATAGGCACAAACAGCATTGGCAAAGCCAGCAGTTTTGATTGTTTATATAAATGCTAGGCATTTGCCAGGCAGTGCTATTATATGCCAAGGGCACTCACACAATTTTGGAGCTGCTAACCTTAATTGTCAGGTAATAATATTGACTAAGGCAGTGTCTCGCAAATGCCTTTGCCATGCCCACACAAGAGACACAACTGTTGGCATTCTCAATGCTTGTTAAGGAATGGCTCCTCCCCAACACCTAGGTCTACACACATTCCACTCCTCACCTAACCAGAGACTGGGTGATCTGCCCCCCACCTGTGTCCTCCCCTGGTTGCTTGTAGATCCCTTACTGCCAAAAGGCCTGCCCTCTCCCTCCCACATAGTTAGCTACCACTCCCTTGTATCACTTACATTTTCCTTCACACTATGATTTGTAAAGGTATGATATGGTATGATATGGTATGATATGATATCATATGATAAAGCTGCTCTGTTGCTTCTCAAATCTAGTCCTGTGCTCAATCAATATTCTAATAATAATAATAATAATAATAATAATAATAATAATAATAATAATAATAATAATAATAATGTATCAGAGGCACCTGGTAGAACTCAAAAATGAGTGTATGATAGTGCAAGAAGTAGCACAATTTTATTCAGGGTCTCAGATGAAGCTGGGACACCACATTCAAACAGATCACGGAACAGAACTGCATGAAAAGGCGCTGTGAAAGAAACGCCCCAACGCTAATAACTTGTACAGAAAAAAAGATAATTCGAAATTTGTGTCCGTGCAACATGAAAAAGTCTCCCCACACAAGTTTGATTGGACCTTACACTTTGAACCCATATAGAAAACCATACATTGCAAGCAATGATTGGGTTCACAGACATTCCCCTCTTCCTCTCTCATTCCTGTCTGTCTGCTATTCAGGCATTGTGCTCTGCTGCAATCTCTGCCTTAATGTCAGTAATACTGAGCACTCTCCTTCCCTCCTACACTCTGGCCACCCTCCATGGGCCCCCTACCCTCATCCTCCTGTGAGGAAAAAACCTTAGTGTTATCTACACCTCATCTCTGTCTGTTTCTCCTCACATCACAGACCTTGCCAAGAAGGCCCACTTTCAGCCGCAACTCCTCAGAGGCATTCTCCCTTTCCTCACCTTCCCCCAGAAACAAAATGGGCCTCATTACGAGGCTTGCACTGACGGAATGAATGGGGCCGGTACGGGACTGTCCCCCTTCATTCCGTCAGGGCTGATTACGAGGTTCCCTTTGCGGGACCCGGATCAGACGATTGGTAAAACCAGACGTCTTTTCCGGGTCCCGCGAGGGGAAGAGGGAAGTAACAACGGGACACTTGTAATGTGCCCATTGTTACCTCGCTCCCCATTCCCATTGAGCCCAATGGGGGCTCAAATGGGAATGGGGAATGGTTACTGCAAGGAGGATTTACCGGGTCCTCCTATGTCGGAATGACCCGGTAAATCCCCATTGCAGCAACCCGGTAATGGAGCCCGGTATGGAGGCAGCCATGGAGGAAATAGCTCCATGGCTGCCTCCAAACTCGTAATGAGGCCCAATGTCTCCAGAGCTCTGGTCCTCTCCAGGCTGGATTACTGTAAAAGACACTTCCTCAATCGGTCTAATTCCTCCCTTTGGCCCCTTCACCTAATCTGAAATAGGACTGCAAGACTTTCTGGGGCCTGGCGGTCGGGGGGAAGGTAGATCTCTCTCTTATACGCAGGAGCCTCCCTCTGGAATGCCCTCCCTGACCCTCTCAGACGTGAACTGGATTTCCTTAAGTTCTGGAAGCTTCTCAACAGCTCTACTCTTCCCTTGCAAATGTCCCACCTCTGCTGCATTGTGACTGGCTGCCTGTGGACCTTGACTCCTCTGCATTCCCCTGGCACTTGTCAACCTGGCCTACCCTTAGCATTTGCCTAGCCCAGGGGACCTCTTCCTCCATTCCTCCTCTCCCACCCCAGCACTTGTGATCTCTCCACTCTGACCTGCACTTCCTTTCCCTCTTTAGAACTTGCACTCTATCTTGTTGCACTTTGAAACACCATTTGCTGTATAAGCACATTATAAATGCCCAATACATAAATAAATAAATAAATAAATAAATAAATAAATAAATGCATGAATGAATGAATGAATGAATAAATAAATAAATAAATAAAATAAGCAATGGAAATCTGATCCAAAGTAGGAATAGGGAGATAGGGGCTGACAGAGCACAACTATATTGCATTGGTCTCATAGAAAATATTAGCATCCTTGATGAATCCATTTTATTATTTTGAAGGCTATCAACTCTAGAGCCTTTAATTATATACCGTCAGGCACTGGAAACATTACTAGTTTAAACCTGCACTGGCTTGCTGTAATCTTGTAGTATTGGCCATTTTATAATACTGTATGGCAAAACAGATTTGCAGTTACAGAATATATTCGAAATGAAGCCTCTCTTGATATGAAGGTTACACTATTTAGTAATATGGAGAGGATCTTTGAGAATCAGTCCTGTGAACTGATAGAGGGGTTATATAACAAACTGCAGTTGTTCAATTTGTATTCCCCTCACCCAAATGTATTACAGATAGTTTAAGCCAATAAGAAGCTTACCGGCACACTTGTTTCCGGACCAGCAGAGTCATAATGAGGCCCACTGTCTACACCATGGAACCTACTCACATTCCAAATGTCAGGTTTGTAGAATGTTGGGAACCATGCTTAACATTTCAAACATCCACACACACACACATACATGCAAGCATTGCAAACCACTTAAAAAAGAAACACTAGAAAAAAACAAAATTAGAAAAATGTACATGTTATACTTTGTACATTGTCTACACCATGGAACCTACCCACATACCACATTTTAGGCTTGTAGCATGTTGGAAAGACACACACAAATAGCCAAGCATTGCAGACCACTTAAAAAAAAACCTACAAAAAAAATGAACAATAGTTATATTATTCTATTAACATAGTCTACACCATGGAACCTACCCACATGCCTAATTTCAGGTTTGTAGCATGTTGGGAATTATGCTGAACAATTAGAACAGACACACACAGAGATATTCACAAATGTCCCTTTTATATATATTTATGAGATTATAATATCTGGATTCATCAATCATTTCATGTTGGCCATCGAGAATCACTTTGGAGGAAAAGTGGGGGGAGCCATGAATATCTGCAATTAGCTTGTTGAAGAGTCACACTTGCCTGCTTTTACTGAAGGAAGCTATACAGATTTGGGGCGGCAGAGCATTACACAGACGTCTGTGTCAATCTCATATAGTGAGTGTGCGAGGCACATGCCATTGAGTGACACCTACAATGAGAAGTGTAAAAAGTTGGAAGTCTCTGAGGGGAGCATGTAAGAGAGGCATGCTCTCTGATTTTGTTGGGAGGGTGAAGAAGTGATCTGATAATGCAGCAGGTTGACACACCCATCAGTGTACATTTCTTGAAGTGAGTGGGTGAGAGAATGAGACATGCCACTGAGTTACAACTGAGATGAGGAACAGGAGACACTCAGAACAACTGAGGGAGATATGTGGGAGAGGCATGCTTGTGTGCTGGGGGAGGGGGTGCGCCTCGGAACTCACCAATAAAATTACAAAAGTAGTCAAAAAGTGTACACAGGGAAGAAGTAACAGGTTTGTTCAGGGCCCACAGGCAGCTGGGACAGCTATATTGAAACAGATCGCGGAACAGCACTGCATAAAAAGGCAGTGTCAAAGAAATGTTCCTAAATCCAAAACTTCTATAATAGTCAAGCTGAATGACATTATTAACATTGCAACATGAAATAATTATAGAAAAGCATGCATTATATTCTGTAATTGGGTCCACAAACATTCCCACACGGCCTACAATTAGAATATGTGATGTCACTCCAACCCCAGTCCCACATCATAAGGACAATTCATTGAAAAATTTGAGATGACTAGAATAACTTTTTTCAACTGCCCCAGTCTTCTCTAAATTCTTGTGAGAAGAGTTCCTCTCCATGACACTGCCAGAGCCTTGAATCAAAGATGTACTGTTATACAAATGTTGCACATTAAGAACTCTTCGGTCCTCTTCCCAGGCAAAATGTGCTAGGGACAATTTGAAACCGTTACATCTAAAAATCATGTTTTGCACATTAGTTTGACTTATTAAATGGTTATGCTCTCTATGCCTTTCGGCGGGACCAATGGGTTCCAATCTGTGACCTTGAAAAATAGCAAATGCTGTTTCCTTCTTACTATGCCAGCCTGGGATCGTGGGACCTGTGATGTGTTACAAGCCGCTGCAACTTTGTTACACATTAATGCGAGTTAATACCCGTTAGCTGCACAGGTATGCTTTGATTTGATTTGATTTATTTCTTTTATAGCGCAGCACGCCCATAGGTCTCAGTGCGCTTACAAAAAACAAAAACAGTACAAACAAAACATAAAAAATAACCAACTTATAAGACCCATAATAATAACATCAAGAGAAAAAAGAGGACAAGTTATAAAAAAACATGTACAAAACCAGGAAAAAAAGGTCAAGTAACAACAATTCTCAATTTAGTGTAAAATGACACGTTCTGTAACATTTTTGCTCAGAAACATGGGTAGATTACTGTATCCACATCCGACAATTATACAGTCTGTGTTATCCAAAGAACACCAGCCGTCAATCTCAGTCCTCCGGAGAACTTTTAAGTCTTGAGTTATAATACAGTTGCGGCCCGCTCTTTGGTTAAGCTAAGCTAACATTTTATTTTTGAGTGACACCCTGGATTCATAGTCCCGTGGCTTCTCAACATTGGTAATAACACCATTTCTGGGATCCATGGCAAAGCTCCTTAATGAAGGATCGACTATTTGTGTCATACCAGACTTGTTTTAAAAAATGTCCTTTGTGAGAAAAGGGCCCGATGGATAATAGGATTTCTTAAACAAAGGAGTTCCATCAGGCAGATGAACGTTTCCTACACCGGGAGTAGTTTTTGGAATGGAAGCTTGCGTGTTCAGACTTTTAGATGTTCAACTACTGCGACAGGACGTCCATAATCTAGCAGAGAGAGTTATGTCACCTGTGATGGAGCTGAAAGAAACAGAGGAGTCTACGAAGGACTAGAAGGAATACTGCCCTGGAGCTGGAAGCTGTAGATGCTGAGGGGAGGGCCCGCCTGAATAATTTCAGGTGTCTTGGGCTCTCGGAAGGCCTTGAGGGCTCGAACCCACTCAGTATGTCAGGAACTTAATACTACAAGAAGTGGGTCCTGGGAACTTGTCTCAAGGGTTCGCAGTTGAGCGAGCTCACTGCTCGTTGCAGAAGAGGACCCCACCGGGATCACACCCCAGGCCTGTCATCGCGAAGATCTTGAATTTTCAAGATAGGGAGGTGATTCTGAAATACTCCAGGGAAGGAGTGAGATCCAGCGAGACAACTCCAAAATTGCCATTTATCTGGAGGGCCAGGAATTCTTTAGTACCGATAAAGGCGAGATTCAGGCACCTCAATGATAAATACATGCTTATGTACCCGGTCAGCCTCAAAATTATCTATAAGGGCAGTGCGCACTTCCTTGAGACCTCTGCAGTGGCTAAAATGTGGCTGGAACATAATAATTTGGCCGGCATGGAGGAACCCAACACCTGACACATAGGGTGCCACCACTGAGAAGGGTTGCTTCTGTTGTTGGAACGATGCATTTAATGTACCATATTATGAGCCTCCTGCTGTACTGAATGGGATATGCGAAGTCCATTTCCGCTTGAACATACAGCTTTCTTTGATACACCCACCACTGGCCTTGCTGGTCGGTTCTGCACATAGGTTGGGGCTGGCCTGTTGCTGACACCCACTTCTCGTTAGAGAATGGCCTGGGTGGGCCTTAGCGGTACAGGTACATCTGCACACACACCGGGCAGTTGCTGGACGAATGTATACTGTTTGTTTTGTTTGGTTATTTGGTTTCAGGTTCTTCCCCGCAGTCTGGTACATATACCACACGCACATATGGCTTCTGTGGTCGGTAGGGAGATGGGGGACTGGGAATCGAATGGGGGCACAGGATTTGGTGTTAACCATGCAGAATCGGGGGTGGCGGCTCCGGGGCGCAGTCTGTATTGTGGACAACTGCAGCATGGCTTCTGTTAAAGTACTGACCTGGAACATATGAGGAATGGGCACATATCTACATAGGAATAGGGTGAAATCTTTCCTAAAACATAAGAAGATATCCATTGCCCTGCTGCAGGAGACCCACCTGACTACTGAAGAACTGAAGGGGGTCCAGGAGCATTGGGGGGGTACAGGGCGGCATTTTCTACATATGCTAGAGGGGTGTTCACATGGATAGAAATCACTGTGGCGTTCCGGCTGCTGTAGTTAGATGTGGATAGGGACAGGAGGTACCTCATGCAGCAGGGCTACATAGACCACATTGAGGTGGACATAGTTAACTATTATTTCCCAAATCAAGGCATCCTATCTCACATTTGCACCCTTTGTGCACGCTCAACACCGAGAATACTTTTTCCTGTGGGGAGGTGATTTTAATTGTACTAGAGATCCTTTGTTGGACAGATCCTCTCCCCCAAAGGGAGACAATCCCCAGCAGCTCTCAATGTGGAACTGACCAACCTTGACTTAGTGGATACTTGGAGGGAATTGCATCCTGCAGACAGGGGTTATTCTTTTTATTCGTTTCCTACACCGGGAGTAGTTTTTGGAATGGAAGCTTGCGTGTTCAGACTTTTATGAGAAGGTTCTTCTGAGTAAGTTTGACAACCTTGGTGCACCCTAGCAAGGGTATCTGCGGTTTGCCAAAATTTTTCCACGCTTGTAGGCACACATTGAAAGCATTTACTGCTACTCGAGAGGGTTAGCAATGGAGTTTTTGAGGCCAAGGAAGCAGCCCAGGTATGGAAGTCTTCAATGTTAGAGCATGCTTCAAGGTCCCGCATAAGACGCTCCTTAAGAAGTGACCAACTTCCCACAATGTTTTGGTCGCCAGGCCCTATTATTAGAGTTGCAGGGGTACTTTCCCCGTCTTTGCTCCTGACTTAACAAGCAGGGAAGTGGTTAAATGAATCTGTGTGGATCTAACATCTTTAGGTTTGTTATGTTCATCCCTCTCTACATGATCCTCCTTTGCCCTCACATGGGCAATAGAAGGGGAGTCCCTATATTCCCAGACTGCCCTTGCGCATGGGAAAAGGACCCCACTGACACATCATCATCCTTAGGAATGTCACTCTTCATGACTTTATTGTTAGAGAGGGGAGAGTTTTTTTGCAGTCTTTGTTTCCTTTTTGCGCTTAATACAAGCACTTTGGAAAAACCACTGCTGCACCATTGAGGGGTAGAGGGCATAAGCTGTAAAAGGGGTAACATACTACCTGAAAAGACAGGAGAATTGGTATGGGGCAGAGTGCCAGGAATACCCCTAGTCAATAGATCCCTCTTATTCCCGATTTACTCAACAAAAAAAAAAAATCACCCTGGTTACTGCCATTGTTTGAGGCAATGAACAGATGGAAGACAAAGCCAATAGAGGAAAGAGCACTGCATGTAGGCAGACGCGCGAACAACAGCAGGAGTCTAATAGGCAGCAACTATCTTAGCTTACCAAATTGAGGCAAAAGGGGAATCAAGCTAACTGCCAAACAGCAACACAGCTCTTGCAGGCTCTCTAAACATAGAAAGCAGCTGGAAAAAGGTGTCTCGAGGTTCCCCCAGCGTTTCTCTGGGCGCACTCGGAAACACTTTCCCTTTCACTACGTGACTATGAGGCATTCGGACGGCAAGGTACAGGTAGCCAGGGCTAAACAATGAGCAGGGATGCCATAGATCTTTAGAGCAAAGCACTCTCCGTGCACTTTGTGTTCACCACATGGTCTGCTAGAGGAAAGGACCTAACGTCCATACACGTCAAGCTGCACCGCTAACACGGCCACTTCTGACGCTGAGATAGCTCATTGATGCACACCGGCCTGATGCTACAAGGCTTATTTACAGCTTTTTAGCCTACCTCTAGGATTGGTTATACATACCGGTGCCCTTGGGGGCGTGGCCTGGCCCCTTGTGGTGAGGCTGTGAAATTGTACAGCTCCCATCATGATCCTTAATTGATGCTGAAGTTCAGCAGCGGGTGGAACCCTTGGCCACACATTTTACCAGCAAGCTGTGAGGGACACCAATGCCCCCGGTTTGGCGTTGTCTGGACCAAAATCGGTTTGAATGCACAATACCAGGACAGCAGAGTGAGCGGGCCGTGACTCGCAAGTTCCAGAACTCTGGAGCTGTGTCGGGCTGGAGGAGAGTGGCTGACTGTGCACTTCACCCTAGGAGTGTTATGGTGAGGGGTCCTGGAGCAGACCCAGGGTGGGTCACCGGGTCACTGAATGCCTGAGAACTAAGTGTGAGAGGAGAGCGGACATACTGGCTGCAGGACCCGGGCGGCCGAGACAAAGCTGCTGAGATACAGAATGGCAGGAGGATGGTCTTGATCCTCACCTTGTGTGAATCTAGGCTCTGCAACCTGATTTAATGTGAGGTAGCTGAGGGTGGGGCAACCCACTCGGGGCCCCACTGCAGCTGAGGCCATAACGAAAATGTGCTACAACATGATGGGGGAGACCTGGCATCTGGAGGCATGATAAGTGATACAATTCCCTTGCACAGGACTGTGGGGAGCGAGGGTGAGGTCCTGGGAGACAACGGGCCCTGCAAAACTGGTAGCTGGCAATGCTCCATACTCTAACGTATGCACAGAGGGAATTTAAGGTAGGAGAGAGACCCGCGCCACTCGCACTCCTCCAGCACGAAGACGGGGCCCCTTGGGAATGTACCCACTGTGCGTGAGTAGTGAAGTATACACTGCATTTGCTAGTGCTGGGACCTCAGCGTGTGCCTGCCAGTCGCAAATGGCTTGCACTGGGAAACAGCTGATGCTTCCACTGAGGCTGGACAAGCAGGTGCAAGACTGTGAAATACACACTGTGGGGGCAGCTTGGACTTTCCCGGAATTGCTTGAAAACTGAGGCCTGCCGGGAGAGTGGCTGGATGATGAAGCAGTTGCACTGCTGAGTGGCTGGCAATCACTGGGACCTTGGGGCCTCGGGAACTGGGCACTTGCTGCCAATACGTACTTCAGACACTGGAAGGGGAAGTCCCACCCTCGCTCATTTCTAGGAGCATATCAAGTGCCGATCATTGAACTCCTGAGCACTGTACTGCTGATGTATCTGCAGTCCGCCCTGTGAAGGGAAAATAAGGTGCAGCGTCGTGCGCACCCCAACTTCTGGTCACACACAATTTGAGGGGATATATGGATCCCTGGGCTGGCTGAGGAGTGGCGGGAGAGATGGGCATAGCAGCATGGCTGGTGGAACGCATCTTAGTGACCACTGGGAGCATCTGATAGTCACCGAAGGAAGTGGGGACAGCGCTAAGCATCACCTGTTGTCTGGTTGCTACAGAGATTGCTGGGCATTGTGTTTTCAGAACGGAAAATGCAAACTGAGGCACAGGAGTGCAGAGGACTTACAGCACCTAGGGTCGCAGCGCTGCCTTGGCCGATGGTAGTGCGCCTGGGACTGGATTGGGAATTTGGTCACAGCCTACTTCACTTTCACCTGAAGCATGTCCCCTACCATGGACAAAAGTAAATCCACAATCATGGACTCATTTAATAATGCAAACAAGCCCGGTACCCTGTGCAGAGTGTGCCAGGGCCTCAGACAGAAGCAGGTGTTCAAGACACGGATACCCAAGAAGACCTGGTGCTGGTTGCAGTAGCAGCACTGAGATCCTCAGTGAAAATGAAGATAGACAAGGTCAAAGTAGATGTTCAACTACTGCGACAGGACGTCCATAATCTAGCAGAGAGAGTTATGTCACCTGTGATGGAGCTGAAAGAAACAGAGGAGTCTACGAAGGACTAGAAGGAATACTGCCCTGGAGCTGGAAGCTGTAGATGCTGAGGGGAGGGCCCGCCTGAATAATTTCAGGTGTCTTGGGCTCTCGGAAGGCCTTGAGGGCTCGAACCCACTCAGTATGTCAGGAACTTAATACTACAAGAAGTGGGTCCTGGGAACTTGTCTCAAGGGTTCGCAGTTGAGCGAGCTCACTGCTCGTTGCAGAAGAGGACCCCACCGGGATCACACCCCAGGCGTGTCATCGCGAAGATCTTGAATTTTCAAGATAGGGAGGTGATTCTGAAATACTCCAGGGAAGGAGTGAGATCCAGCGAGACAACTCCAAAATTGCCATTTATCTGGAGGGCCAGGAATTCTTTAGTACCGATAAAGGCGAGATTCAGGCACCTCAATGATAAATACATGCTTATGTACCCGGTCAGCCTCAAAATTATCTATAAGGGCAGTGCGCACTTCCTTGAGACCTCTGCAGTGGCTAAAATGTGGCTGGAACATAATAATTTGGCCGGCATGGAGGAACCCAACACCTGACACATAGGGTGCCACCAATGAGAAGGGTTGCTTCTGTTGTTGGAACGATGCATTTAATGTACCAGATTATGAGCCTCCTGCTGTACTGAATGGGATATGCGAAGTCCATTTCCGCTTGAACATACAGCTTTCTTTGATACACCTACCACTGGCCTTGCTGGTCGGTTCTGCACATAGGTTGGGGCTGGCCTGTTGCTGACACTCACTTCTCGTTAGAGAATGGCCTGGGTGGGCCTTAGCGGTACAGGTACATCTGCACACACACCGGGCAGTTGCTGGACGAATGTATACTGTTTGTTTTGTTTGGTTATTTGGTTTCAGGTTCTTCCCCGCAGTCTGGTACATATACCACACACACATATGGCTTCTGTGGTCGGTAGGGAGATGGGGGACTGGGAATCGAATGGGGGCACAGGATTTGGTGTTAACCATGCAGAATCGGGGGTGGCGGCTCCGGGGCGCAGTCTGTATTGTGGACAACTGCAGCATGGCTTCTGTTAAAGTACTGACCTGGAACATATGAGGAATGGGCACATATCTACATAGGAATAGGGTGAAATCTTTCCTAAAACATAAGAAGATATCCATTGCCCTGCTGCAGGAGACCCACCTGACTACTGAAGAACTGAAGGGGGTCCAGGAGCATTGGGGGGGTACAGGGCGGCATTTTCTACATATGCTAGAGGGGTGTTCACATGGATAGAAATCACTGTGGCGTTCCGGCTGCTGTAGTTAGATGTGGATAGGGACGGGAGGTACCTCATGCAGCAGGGCTACATAGACCACATTGAGGTGGACATAGTTAACTATTATTTCCCAAATCAAGGCATCCTATCTCACATTTGCACCCTTTGTGCACGCTCAACACCGAGAATACTTTTTCCTCTGGGGAGGTGATTTTAATTGTACTAGAGATCCTTTGTTGGACAGATCCTCTCCCCCAAAGGGAGACAATCCCCAGCAGCTCTCAATGTGGAACTGACCAACCTTGACTTAGTGGATACTTGGAGGGAATTGCATCCTGCAGACAGGGGTTATTCTTTTTACTCTTCACACCATCCCCACGTCACCAGAATTGATTACATCTTAGTTGGGTGGAGTCAGATGACTGATATAGGCAATGTAGTGTACCTGAGCTGAACAATATCGGACCACTACCCGCTACTGGTGACATGGAACCTAAAGGCCCTAGGCCCCCAATTTCAATGTGGCATATGCCGGAAAATGCCTTGATGGATCAAAGTTTTAGGGATAAACTGCAGAAGACGCTGGTCGATTTTTTAGAGCAGAACGTGGGTTGCGCAGAGGAGTGGAATACTGTGTGGGAAACCCTGAAAGTGGTGGTAAGGAGAGATGTTATAGCCAGTGCAGGAGGTATTCACAGAACGCTGAGGGCTGAACTGGAAAAGTAAGAGGATGAAATTCGAGATAAGGTGGCCCAGAATCCGAGCCAGCACCTAAATGAAGAGAAGTTGGACGAAACTATATATTGCTGATTTGAGGCATGGGAAAGGCTGTCTAAATTAGATTAAATGGCACGAACTACCAGAGCGCATGCTGAGGGGGATAGACCGGGTAGGCTTCTGTCATGGCTCTGTAAGAGGGAGCACCCTAGGCATCTGACCAATGGGATTAGGGGAAAGCATGTGAACATATGTTGAACACAGCTACAATTCATAATATCTTTGCCAAATACTACGCCCAAGTATACAGTTACGAGGAGCAGGTCCCTCTTGAAGATGTGAGGGAGGCCCTGTCTTACATTGGGCTCCCCAAACTGGAAGACATGCAGCAGGCCGCACTAGATCAGCCCATCACGGTTGAGGAAGTGAGCACTGCAATTGTTTCACTGGCTACAAGCAAAACGCCAGAGAGCAATGGACTTCCACCAGAATTTTATAAAACATATAACTCTACAGTTGCCCTGGTGTTGCTTAAGGTTTTTGAGGAAACCTACTCCAAAGGGGTTCTACCAGCACGCATGCGAGATTCTCTGGTGGTCCCGATCCCCAAGCCAGGGAAACCCACAGAGAGATGCGAATCCTATCGGCCCTCGGCCATGCTAAACTACGATACTGGCAGGGAGGATAATCAAAGTGATTGTGGATCTGATACATAGTGATAGCACAGACTAATGAGTGCCCCAAGCAGTGTGTGGTGGTGTCCCTGGAAGCGGTTAACACATTCAATTCACTCTATTGGAAATGGTTGTTTGCAGTACTGGAGGAATTTGGGATTGGTGAGCAGTTGATGTAATGTGTAAAGATCCTATATGCATTCCTGACTGGGAGGCAGGTGTCAGCGAATTGGGATATACAAAGGGAAACACGCCAGGGATGTCTACTATCACCTATGTTGTATGTTTTTGGTGCTGGAGCCTGCAGCGGTTTACCTAGACCAAGAATTTCTGGAGACAGGTATTTGGGTTGGTGGTGTCACACATTTAGTATCATTATATGCTGACAACGTCCTCATGTTTGTGGGAGAGCCCGCGGACAATCTGCTGTTGATATGGAGGTATTGGACAGCTTAGCTAAATTGTTGGGAATTTC
Organism: Ambystoma mexicanum; assembly: GCF_040938575.1. Taxonomy (NCBI): domain Eukaryota; kingdom Metazoa; phylum Chordata; class Amphibia; order Caudata; family Ambystomatidae; genus Ambystoma; species Ambystoma mexicanum. The sequence goes on from NC_090922.1 coordinate 1,136,241,786, forward strand.
TTTGAGCAGGGAGAAGTCCTGCGTATTCCCTCTGGTCGGTGCTCCACGGGGCTGAGGCTGATGCTTTACTGAGTTGGGGCTCTCGTGGAATCTGGGTTCCTTTAAATACTTGGTGGTACACATCGTGCACACGCTGGTGGATATGCACACTCAAAACACAGTTGGGGTGGTGAAAGGTGTGAATAGATGAATGGCATTTTGGTCTATGCTCCCATTGTCACTGATGGGAAGGGTGGCGATCATGAAAATGATAGTTTTACCTAGATTTTTGTATTTCTTTACCAACATACATCAATATATTACTGTCTTCTTCTTTTGCTTGTTGGATTTGCTGATCAGAGGATTCTTGTGGGGTGCACAAGGATTGTCCTTACAACACTGTACCTACCTTATAAGGAGGGAGGTGTGCAACTTCTGAATCTAGAATGCTACAACCTGGCAGTACACCACATCTGAGTCACCACTGCTACAGCAGATGGTGGCCCCTGCCCACCTTAAGGAAGTAATGTGACTACCGCAGGGCTGCCTGGACTCTACACCCTTACTGGTCAATATGGGTAGAATGGTGTGGCGTAGCACACTGAAACTATTGAAGATTGACAACCCCTACTCGCCTGATGCCCCAATAGTGGCAGATGCGTGCAGGAATAGGCACAATCTTGCAGCGGCATGGCGATGGGAGGGCTGGGGTGTCACCAATTGGGGTGACATGTTCTAAAAAGGTAACATTAAAGAACTAGATATAAACAAGCAGACCGGGTTGCCCAGTGGGCAATTCTTGTGATATCTGAGAAAAGCGGGGGTGGCTAAATGGAAATGGAATGGGTGGCCTGAAAAATAGGAAGAGACTCAGCTACTGACTTTAATGTATTCTCTGGGGGATGGCTGGCAACCTGTGTCCAGATTGTATGGTAGTCTAGCTAATAGACCCACCCCTCAAAGCTCCAAGTTGAAATTACATTGGGAGACAGACCTCGGGGTGGATATTGGGGAGCAGGAGTGGGAACGCATATTTAGCTTCCCCAGAGAAGTGTCTAGGAAAGTGATCCAACTGAAAGTACTGTACCACACCTACATGACACCTACATGACACCTAGCAAAGTGGCCAAGTTTAACAGAGACAAACAGCCGACATGTGTCTAGTTTGGTGGTGACGGTGCTGATTTGGTTCACATGTTTTGGAGCTGCACAAAAGTTCAGGGCTTCTGGGCCCGAATCGAGCAAGCATGTAAAAAGGCAGGGGTTGCGAGATACACAGGGAATCGAAATGAGTGTTTACTGGGGGCATACCCGAGAAATAGCAAGCATAACCATGTTATTAGGTTTATGGACATGGCTTGCATCCTCGCTAAATGGTGTATTGCCATGTCCTGGAAGTCAGCTGGGCGACCGAAATACTTACACTGGCACAGGGATTTTAAGACCTGGGCTGAATTGGAGACCATGGTATGGTTTAGGTCAATGTAGAACCTGGATGCAACCTTAGGGGGAGCATATAAGTCTTGGTAAATGCTAATCTGGGACATGTTTCACCCCTTGGATGATAAACCACCATGAGCACTGTGCTACTGATTACTGTCTTACACTGTTTCACCGGACTGCTCTCCTTACACCTCCTTGGAGCTCCAATGCCCTTAGACTAAATACGAGCATGGGCTCCGCCCCGGGCAAGTGAAGCAGGCCCCTCAATGGTCCTCATACTCATGACCACCACATCACTGCATAAGAATAAGACCTAGTTCACATGTGTGGAGAACTTGTTTTGTTAAACTCTGTTAGTTGTTAAGTGTGTTCACGATTGGCTTGGACTGTAAGTTGAACATGCTTGGAACTATTGCATAAATGTTTACCTGACTGTACCTATTTTGTTTCTAAATGCCAATGAACAAATTTGAAAAGAAATCACTGGTGCCATTACATTTCTATTAACTGTAAATTATTTTTATTTTGGGTTTGACTTGTGCAATGATTAAAATGAGCCCCCTCCCCTTTTACAGTGCTACTCTCACAAATTGATGTGTGCACACCTATTACCGTACAGAACCTGCATTTTTTGTACACTTGCCCGATTGTGCTGCAAGGGAGGAGAATAGATTTAGGGAGGTAGCAGGTGACACATCATTCAGCATCCATCTCTTGAAGCAAGTGGATGAATCATATGCTATCAGGTTTCACCTGGGAGCTGGAGCAGAAGGAGTCAGTAATCCCTGAGGGCAGCTTGTGGAAGAGGCATGTATTTGCTGAGAAGGAGTGAAAGAGATTTGCAGAGTCAATTGGTGACACACCAGTGAGTGTCTGTCTCTTGAAGGAGATGTAAAAGATACATGCCATCGGGTGACATCTTGGATGAGCACCAGGAGGAAATGGTAATCCCTGAGGGAAGCTTGTTGAAGAGGCCTACTCACCTTATTTTTCTGGGATGGATCAAAAGTGATTCAGTTAGGAAGCAGGTGACATGCATTTGTAAAATAATATCTGCACTTAAATGAGCGAAAGAAAGGCAGATGTAGATATGCTTTCATTCTTGCAGGTCCACTTGCCACATGTACTATGGATGCACCTGGTCAATTAGGGATATCATCCAACTCACGTCACATGTCACTATTTTTTATTTCATTTTATTGGATGTATAGAGGGCTTTTTGCCAAAAGCGGTATTAAAAAATGTTACAAAACAGTACAATTACATGATAATTCAAATCAACTTAAAGCAGAAGGAGGGGGGAAAGGAACAGAATCACTAAATTGAGAGAAAGGACAGAAGATGAGCTTTCAAATTAGATTGAAAAATACAAAGAAGAATAGTGAATAGAAGAGGGAGAGATTTCCAGTATTTAGAAGCTAAGAGAGCGAAAGATCGGAAACATAAAAGAGCGCAGGGAGAATTTGGAACAGTAGAAGGAGCAAATTCTTTGTTCAGAGAATCTGTGAAGGAGAATAGAACAAGACCAACGAGGAAAGATAAGGAGGAGCCAAACTGCAAGTACATTTAAAGACATTTTAAGACAATTAAAAGAGAATGATAGCGAATGTACGATTCGAAGGGAAGTAGTGATATAGACACTAAAGAAGATGTAATAGAGGAGCAAAAAGGTAAATAAAACAGAAGACAAACCGAAGTATTATAAACAGATCAAAGGGGAAGAAGATGTGTGGTAGAGAGGCAAAAAAGAAGAGAAGAGCTGTAGTCAATACGAGAAAAGACCAAGCGGAACAGAAGAGGTTTAGTAGCATGAAATGAGATATAGGGGAAAGCATGGCAGATGTTAAAACGGGCGTAGTGGCTGGAGTGAGTAACAGAGCAAATATGCAATGTAAAAGAATGCAAGGGATACAAATTACACCAGATTGTGTGGAGAAGAGGTAACGGATATAGAAGAGGGTGATCAACAGTGTTAAACCCTGCATATATATCAAGAAGAGTAGTTATAGAGGAGAGTTTAGAGTGGCAAGCAGACAAAAGAGAGTTGGAGACATGCAAAAGAGCACTTTCAGTAGAATGAGAAGGACACAATCCAGATTGGAAAGGTAGTACAAGAGAATGAGGATTTAGATTTAGATTTTTAGAAAGAAAGGGAAGAGGCAAAATAGGGTGAATATCAGGAGGAGTGGCTGAGGAAAGGAATGGTGGGTTATCCAAGATTTAATAGGGCAGGGCATGCAAAACAGAGGGAAAGGAGCATATCGATTGCAGATCGGTGCATGATCAGATGTGATCAGGGGCTAACCGAGAAAGACAATGCCATTAGAGGGTTGCTCTTTGAATGGGATGGTGTTAGACATTTTTATGTCCAGGCACCTATAACCTCTTGTGCTGTCTCTGAGTTCTAACATGATGATTAGCTTACTGCAAAAAAGTATCTTATTCGGGGCACTGACTAAAGGACAGCACCAGATTTCGTGTTGTGGTGCATATTACTTTTACCGCAGGCTGTATTAAATTCTAATCACAAATAAACGGAGCACACAAGAAACAGGCCAGGACTGAGCTAATTATTTCATGTACTTGATATGCAGTTGAGACTTTTATCTCAGCACACAGTGTTCAAGATAAAAATAACAAATGCACTCTAACAAACTGAGCATGACATTTGCAATGATATAAAAATGAAAACACAAATTGTAATTTCACATTTTACTATTGGAGTGAACGTTCTCTATTCTTCAGACAACATCAGGGATGCAAAATACTTCATGGCTGCTGCTCTCCCTGCGATAAAGTTCTTTATCGCTTAGCAAATTTTACTTACACTTTACCGTGTTACTGGAAGCACACCACTTTCTGTAGCCTTGAAAAGTATCATCTATTTTGGCAGGGTTGCAATCTTTCAGTTTGCATATGAAATTGGCCCCTTGCACACGGAAGAAAACACATTAACAAAATAGATAACTATGTTTGCGTTGTCTGTTCCTTTATCCCACTTCTACACTTCCCCAATCCAGGCCTGGGGTCCTTCTAATAAGAAACTTTGTTCATTATTATCATTACCGAAAGTCCATGGTCACCTCATCCACTAAGGGAAGGCAGCTTGCATGTGAGTTGCTGTGCCCACTTCGGCAGTCTCTCTCTTTCTGTGTCTGCCTCACTGGAGCAGCCTCTCTGGCACCCCTCCACTCCCTGGCTCAGCTATGACACTAAAGCCTTCAGCACACACTGTCTCAGTTAGGCCCTGGAGTCCTTCTTTTTCTTTTTTCTCCAATTTCTTCTTCTTTCTCTCTCTCACAGCAACCAAAAGCCCCTCCTTTCTCCCTCTCCACCTTTTGTATATCTCCCTTAAAGGTATATGATCTCCCAACCAATGTAAGTGATGTCATACATCAATCAAATTTGTACCTGGAGTGAACTCCCAGTAACGTTCCAGAAATTAAGTGTGCTCCAAACCTGTCACCTTTATACAGGGTGCTTCAATAATTGCAACATTTTCCTTCCCGTTTTCTGTGCTAGCAGCTCAAACACAATGAACTGTTTTAAACAGAGTAATTCTTCAAATTCCTCATCCTAATCCACAGTTTAATTCCTTCCTTTTATTTCTAAACAGCACAGCAGAGTCTGTTCCTGCAATCCTATTCACATCCCCAGTTTGATCCTTAAGTTTGCACCCTTAGTCATGTACTAAACTGTCTCATGCTAATCACTAATTATGTTAATGGTTTAGGGGTTAAGGGTTAAGGGTTAATGATTAGTATACTAGGAGTTCATATTGTTAGTTCCTACACTGCAATAGTGTGCTATGGTAACTATGCCATTTAACAAATTCAAGCTAACCTGTCTTTGGATTGTATGAATTCTCATCATTGTCTAACATCAGCACTAATGATTATGCCCATGCAGAAGTACACATAATCACTAATTGCGCACTGACATCCATTTTCTACTGGAGTCTGGGATGACAGTGACATTTTCAGCCTATTTGAAATTTGCACTACTTGTATCTCTTACAACACCCAGGGCTGGGAACGCCCTAGTATTGATTCCTGATGTAGTGGTCATGTGACCACATGTGACTGCTCAGCTCGTCAGTGGAGGCGAGGCCAACATGGGCACCCACAGCAATGGTATGGCAGCAGGGAGACAAAGTCCTCTCGAGTCCCCAGATGGCAAGCAGGGGCCAACCATCAGATTAAATTAGGCGGCAGCTCGAACAGCAATTGAGAGTGCATGGCAGCGCAAACCTTTGGTCTTTACCTGCTCTCACAGAGTGCCATCTCTAATGACCAGGAGTACTTCCTGATGTAGCTGTCACATGGCTGCATGTGACCGCTCAGCTCGCCAGGGGGCGGGCGGGCGTGGCCAACAAGGGCACCAGCAGTGATGATATGGTGGCAAGGAAAAAAAGTTCCCTCGAGTCCCCAGATGGCAAGCAAGGACCAGCCAGTAGATGGTATTGATAGGTATGGTACTGTTTATTTATATAGCACAAACGTACAGATGATGAAATCCGACAGCAGCAGGAACAGCAATGGTGAGTGTAGGGTAGCACACTACAGGTCTAAACCTGCTCTCACAGAGCGCCATGAGGTATATGTGCTTATACAAGAAACTAAATGGGTATTGCACCATGACAATACAATTACACCAAGACTGACAGAGTAGGGTTTTAATTTTTCATCTATCCACTACCTCATGGGCAGAAGTGGGAGGTGTGTAGATCTTATCTACCAAAGATCATGAAAGATCAACAGATGGAGTACTTGAACAGCGGGAAGAGATTTAAAATTCCTGATATCTATCCCTGCCACCCTAATCTAGAGGGTCAAACAGTAATGATGATGAGCATGACAAAGACTACGCTCCAAAAGAGTTCTGGCAGTGAACAATTCTGCTGTTAGTCAGAAGCATTATCTAGGAGGTTGTAGTATTTTTAGAAGAGGAGCAGCACCTATAAATAAAAAGTAATTGATGAACAGATTGTCGTTGGTGGTACCATGTTTCAAAGTAAAAGTGCCTGCTTTTCATCCCCATGGTTCCGGGAAGAACAATGCATTCATCACACGGATGAGAAACACTGCAAATGTACAAGGATGCTTTGCAGCAGTGCTTACAAAATCAATTAGAAAAGAAACGGTGGCAGCAGGATCGACACGAACCAGCCCAAATTATGCCAAGCACAAATGCATGTCAAGTTTATTGAAGATGAAGCCCTCAACAAGCCTTACATCACAGACCCCTTTTGAAAGCTTTGTGAGCAGTGCGGGTTCAGCCTACAAGGAGGTGCATCTGTGAATCATCCACCTGAGGTACTTTGCCATCTTGAATACAGATGGGTCATAATGTAAGCAGACAGCACACCATCAGCCACACGGATGCTTGATGCCTATCTATTGAACACTTTACAGTATTTGCACATCAAGTGTTTTTTTTTCCAGTGACAGCTGTCAAAGTTGCTGAAGAATTGCTAAGTTGCCCCTGCCCCTAAATGTATTCGGTCTAGCAGAGTTTTAATGGAGCTAGGGCTATTATCTCTAACCAAAGGATCAGCCTCACAGTGCTGCACTTTTAACAATTGGCATTTATAAAACTGAATGAGTACTTAATTGAAGAATATAATATGTTTTGATGATGTTGATAATGCTGTTGAATATGTGCTACCTGGTACATGTCAGACACTGAAAAGTGAAGCCGAGTTGCTTCATGGTGTGAGGTTGCAATCCTGATAGCTGTACTAGTTACTATGAATGAGAGAGCCTGAGCAGTTGCTGTCTGACATATTTTGTTGTTTTGAGTATGATACAAGTAATATTTTCAAATCCTTATCACACACTTGCCAAAACATGGTATGTTCCTTTACAGGGCAAAGTCACCCCTCTCTCGTTCTCCTACAAGGTCACCATAAGTTTCTTGGGCTTTTACAGAGATTGCTGCCACCCACAATCTTTTCAGGCTCTTTCACAAAGCATAGCAACCCTTTATGTATCTCAGGATCTTCCACAGATTACAGCAACTCCTAAAGCTTCTTGGGTTTATTCATAGGATGTGGTTATCGCTATAGGCTCTCAGTCGCTCTCCCACAGGGCACAGCCCCTCCTTAAGCTTCTCAGGCATTTTGTACAGGGTGGATCCACCCACTAAGGATCGTGAGTGCTATCACAGGGCACAGCCATCCATTAAAGTTCTTAAACTCTCCCACAGAGCATTTAAACATGATGTCCCTCCCTGCTAGAGACTGTTGTGACCCTTGCAGGTGGGCACATCTGTCTGTGAACCAAGTCCCTCCCCCACATTGTATTCCTTCCTTTTCCCTGTACAAAGCCCTACAGGAGTGAAGTGTGCTGGAGCTCTGTACATCTCCACAGGTTACCCACCACCATTACATGGCGCAGCTACTCGCAACTAGTAGACAGCCACAATATAGGCTGACACTCCCCTCTCTGCCTGATGTAGTCCACAGATTTCTGCCCAAAGATGCATGCTATTAGTGACACAGCCAACCCCCTCTGACTGCTTGTGGTGATGGTGCTGGAAAAAGAGGCCTACTTCGCATTTACCAGTGTCATAGATGCCAATTTGGTAGGCTTGATGGGTTTGGTGTTTTAGACATGGGTTGCCTGATGTCACTACCATGCTACATCCTGGCTCTGGGACATGGTACAACCTTACACCTAACCACTACTGTCGGATGCGGTGGTGCTTTCATGGTTTCAAGCAGACTTAAAGGACGTGTGTGCCTGATTCACACTCTTGTGCCACTGGCTCTTGTGGTTCTTCATTGCTGTCATCCCCAGTTTTTGGTGCCTACTTGAGCTCCTGTGCATGGCTTGTCCCCTGTACCACAGCATGAACAGGAACAGGCTCCCCCACCACCATCTCTTCCTCTGCCTGCCCCTCCTCTTCCTTCTCTTCCTTCTCTTCCTCATCCTCATGTAGGTCCACCACCTGTTGGTGCACATGCCCATGCTGTTCCTTCCACTGAGCTTCCCAATGTCAGTCATCCACCACCTGTTGGTGCACATGCCCAAGCTGTTCCTTCCGCTGAGCTTCCCAATGTCAGTCATTCCCAACACCTGCAGCAGCACCCTTGCTCTGCTGGATGGAGACCAATTCCTCCTCTATGGCCCCTATCCTTTCAAATCCCATTTAAAAGAAAACCTCTGCCAGCATGCTTTCAGTCTCCACATCCTCACCCATGGGAGGAACATGCTCTCTTTCTCTTCCAAAGCTTTTGTGTGATGAACGCTGAAGCCATACCTCTGAAGTATCGTAATGGGCATTAAAATGAGCCCATCCATCCCCTGCTGTGTGCTGATTGTCATGCCCTGTCCTCTTCCGAGGGTTTATGGAGGAATACCCCTCTGTGTGGGCAGAGAAATGCATCTGCTCTCCCCTCCCCCAGCATTCTTCCTTCCTACCTCTTAGCCTCACATCTGGAACACCATTACAATGACCAAAAATGTCAATGCCGTGTGTCCACTGCTCAACCTGAGAACCCACAATTGTGTAGCCTGAGAACCAGAGAGAACCAGAGGTCAACCCAAGTAAATTCAAATTGGAAACCAGGGACCCTGTTAGGGAGAATTCTCCAGAATGGCTAATTTCCCTTACCTACTGAGTCCCTCAGCAGCTTTGCTGAATTTCTAGGATTTATTTTTTTCACCTGGTAAGAGAGTGAGCCTTTTTTCCCACTCTTACATGTGTTTTGTTGTGTGTGTTTTACATGTTCTTGTGTTCATAGACTGTAGAGCCTCACCCACTCCATAGGCACCATATTGTTATTGTGTGCACAATGCAGTGACAACACAGGGTTGTCATTTAGGCTTCCCAACTCAGACTCCATTTTCTGGGACTGACTACTGTCTCCCAAAACATGTAAAGTTGCCATTAACTTTATTAGTCTTACAAAATCCACAGACCCTTACACATGATTTTACATAAAGTAATGGAATGGGTAAATACTACTCCCTTTTTGTCTGCTTCTCTTGAAGCATTGTTTTGCTCCCTTTTCATCAAGACTTGGCTGGTGGCAGTGGTAACTACCCTATTTTTCCTACCACGGTTATCTTAAATAACCTTGGTATTGTTTTAGGCTATCTTGGTAGCTTCAAACTTAAACCCGCTGCACCATATACGTTTTATACAGTTCTGCTGGGTTTATTCGCCATTTCATTTCAAAAATGTATTTCTCGTCTTTTACTCTGCGTGCCAAGCCAGGTTTGGTTCCTTTGTTCACCGTCTTTTCACAGGCTTCTCCACAGAAGCCCTCCTTAGGTGCCTGAAAGTCTGGGTAGGCAGGATGTGAGGGAGGGGTTTTAGGATCCCTGCCATGGGTTCCCTTGGTAACGAAGTCGCACTCCTCTTTGATTGGCTAACTGACTGTCCCGGTGGGACAGCCACCCTGCTGTGTGATTGACAGCCAGGCTGTGTGAATGGGGAAAACTGCATAAAAAGCAGGTCTCTGGGATTGTAAAGGCAAAGTCGCCACTGGAACAAAGGAACCGATGAGGAGCTGACAGAAGAGGACCCCTTCAACGACTGAACTGCCCGGTGAAGCCCTGCTGCAGGTCAGAATCTTCAGACTCCAACGACAGAGAAGATCTACTTGGAATCTTATTCCCCATAGCTGGTAGGACCAACGGGTTCGCCCAAACTGCAAGCCAGGACTCCCTCCTCTGGTCGAATTTGCTGTACAGAGCTACAGTGAACCGGATAGCCAGGAAGGTCGGACCCTGCATGGGTATTAAGGAGCGCACCTTTTATTTGTTGCTTTGCTCTGCTGCTGGTTTCTTCCCTGGGCAGTGCAGGACCCTCCAGTCTTCCTACTTCATTTCAGTAGGACAGTCGCTTCAGGAACCGTGAGCTTGCAGGAACTGCCAGGAACGCCCGCCTCAGCTACAGCTTCTTCTCCCTTTAAAGGTACTGTACAAATCTGGTTGTTTGTTTCGTCCAGCCGCGGTGAAAGTGTGTGAAACCTTTCGCCAATCTGAGGGCTTGTCCTTCTCTAATTTTTAAACAAATGTTTCTTTTGTCCTATTGACTTTGGCCCTAAGTCTTTTTGATTTGATTCCATCACTGTAAATCCTCTTTCTAGATTGCCCTGCTTACTTGCCTGTTGGTGCTGCTCAATTTTTACCTAAACTTGTCTTTTCCTCTTTTTGTAATTACTGGAGTGCCATTTTTCTCATACTTCATCTTGAGTTTAACTTGTCCAGAATCTATTGGGAGTAGTGTGGTGTATTAAGAGTGTGATTTTTCAACTGCTTTACTTTAGTGAGATGTTATAAAACTGATGTATAAATGTATATTCTTTTACGCAGGAACCTTGAGTCAGTATTTGTTTGAATCATAGTAATTGCTGTCCTTTGTCTAACTGCTGATACTGGTCACTTGCTTGAGATAAGTCTGGCTGCTCAGCCATCGCTATCACTTTACTGTGTAGTACAGGCTTGTACCAAAGATGAATTTGTACTGTCAGTTGTAGTCTTAATTGTGTGTGGTGTTCCCAAAGGGTACTGCATATAATTCTGCCTAACAGACCCATATAATCTTACTCCTAAAAACAACAACTAAAATCAAAACTCTACTAAATACAAAATCTAAAACAATACAATACAAAACAGTGCATGACGAACACACAGAGGGGAAGTGTAAACCATTTTTTGTGTAGTTTATTTTTTGAGGTAAACATGGGTATTTGCAACTTGTTTTGGTATTTTTAATCTTACATACAAGGTGGTCACAAAATAGAAAAACAGGTTTTATATAGGGAAACTAACACATGAGGGATCAGAAATGTGCTTCAAAAACAGACTTAACAGGAAGACACTACAAACCGTACCATTAACAAACAGATAATACTCCCCCAACCTCTTCAATGCACTTCACAAAGCCACAAAATGCACCATCCACCCTTCAAGTGTGACCCTACCCTGTGCACCACCTTCCACCACAGCCAAGAAAACCATGCAAATAAACAGGAAGTTAGCTTCTCCTCGAATATGTGGACTAACAGGTTTTACGAGACTTGTGGTCTCTGTTAGGCGGACCCCTGTGCAGTTCCCTCTGGGACCACTGCAAAAGATTTAGGACTACAGGTGTTTGGCGGTGAACCCACTTGGTAGCAGCCTGTACCACACAGATTCACTTGGTAGCTGTGGCTGAGCAGTCAGACTTCTCTCAAGAAGAGTTAAGCAGCATGCGGACTATACAAGATAGGACAATTCTTCACAGAATGACAAGCAAACACGCAACAAGGCTTCAGTGTAAAGATATTAAGGTATTTATTTATAACGGAACATCTATAGAAAACACTATGGCACTATCCCGGCGAACACTTCAATTACAATTACTCTACGTAGAAGAAAACGATCAATCCTCCTAACGATATTTCGACGAGTCTAGTTTCTACCGGTATCACTTATTTCCAGACAGAGGTGTATACCTCAACCTAGATGGCACTCTAATATTAGTTAGGACGGGAGAGAAAAATAGGCAGGTTACGAAATCAACACAGTTCAATACTTCACGGATAAAATGCAAGGCAAGAAGGCAAGAGCCACATTAGATCATAAAGTTCAGAGGCCAGGCCCACTCGGAGAGAGGCAAAGCAATAAGTCCCAAAAAGTCTCTAGTGGAAATGCGTTCGAGTCTTTGTAGCAAATTGTTATCGGCAGATTGAACCAGTTCAGAACAACATGCTAGAAAAAGCTTGGAGGCGACCCAACGGAAAGGCGAGGATTAAGACACCTCACTCGAACCGATTGAAAGGGAAGCCAGGCGGACACGGTACCTTGTTGTGGAGAGACAGCGCCGGCGGGGGCAGTTGTTCCTGGTGGTGGATGCACGTCGGGTCTTTGCCAAGAGTAGAGATGATCTCGTCGTCGAAGAAAAGTGAAGTCCGGTGCACCACCAGGGAAGAGACCAGCCGCGGAGTGCTCCATCACAAGGCACCACCTTTTGGTCGCGGTACAGGGGTAGTGGCTATCCGGTTGCCGGGGTGCTCTGCACAGGCAATTCGACCACCATGTCCTGAGGCGAAGACAAAGCAAAGGGGACTGGTTGTTCCCACCAGTCAGGGGAAGAGACTCTCCGGCAGGGAGATCTCCTCTGTCGTCGGGAAGTGGTGAGTCGGTTCAGCAGGGCTCCACCGGAGGTGTCGTCATTGCAGGTCGGCTCAGCGTTACCCTCGTCGGATTCTTAGGTCCTGTGGCGACTTCTGAAGATCCAGTCCCAAAAGCCCTGCTTTTATGCAGAAAACCCCCATTCATTCAGCCTAGCTGTCAATCAACACTCGCTAAGTGGTGAGCGGGGAGGCTCACTACTTGGGCCAATCACTCCAGAGTGCGACTGGAGTTGGCAAGGCAACTCGGTCCAGGGTGCCTAAACCCCCTCCCACACCCCTGTGGTAACCCAGACAGAATGGCACCACTTTGGAGGGTCTCTGTACAGAGGCCCGCCAAAAGTGGAACAAAGGGCTCAACCTTTGGTTTAGGAGTCACAGAGACGAACACCGACGCCATTTTAAAAACCGAGTTCTGGCAGAAAATACCATCCGATAAACTTATTTAAGATAAGTAGACCGGTGGTACGTTAGAGATTAACGAGGAAAATTATCACTCTCCAACAATGGGACGAATCCCATAGGGTTATGTCCGGGGTCAAACATAACAAGTAGTTTCCACTGCCACCAGCCAAAACTCGACGAGGGGGGACGGGACAGTGCCCCCTCGAGTAACAGACCCAGGAGTAATCGAATTACCCCTACTAGCACGTCCACAATAAGATGGTTTGTACTAGTTCTGTTAGTAAATTTAGGTCTAGAACACATTGACATTCAAAGGAATTACACACATTCATGTCCAAGAGTGGGAAGAAAAGAGTCTCACTCTTGGCAGGATGGAAAAAACAAACTCCAGAAATCCAGCAAAGCCGCTGGGGGACTCACTAGGTTAGGAAATTCAGCCTAAACAGAGAATTCTCCCTAACAGTCTCTTATTAGCTGAATGAATCTGAAGGAATTCAACAAATAACCCAAGACGGGCTGCACAAACCAGACAAATAAACTAGTCATGTATCACAAGGTCCTCAGTTATTGACTGGACAATGGATCATTGTGTTAGATGAAGGTAACAGTCACAAGTTTCTCAGGAATTCATTTGTGCCAATAAATTATCCCCATCTTGAAGCAAGGACACATTTACAACAGGTCTGTTGTTGGGTTTATACAGGCCAATGTAGGGTAGGCCTGGCCCAAAAATGGATTGATAAAAAAACAATTCAAGGGGTCAATTAAAAGTGCATGTTATTTCCATGCAAATATGGCCGGGACTGAAAACTGAAACCTGAGAGCTCAGTCTACTCGCTCACGTTAGTTGCAGCTTTTAAAGACAAGAAAATACAAGAACTACAATAACAACATGTATGTAATACGGATTAATCCCACAACTCCAAATGGCTGTCCCATATACAAAAATCTAAACATCACCTACATTTTACTACCCTATTGTTCAATTATGTATCTGTGATGGCATGAGTACATCCCCCTGTGAATGACCTGATTGTCCAGTCAGCAAATTGTTCTGGTTGGTCCATTACATTCAGGTAACCTGTTGCAACAATGGACTTTCCTTATTGGGTTAAACAACTTCAGATAATTTGTGAGGTGCATGCCCCTCGAAGAGACCCAATTATGAGCAAGTATGAACAATGAAGTCAATACCCTATGGCAATAAAGTGCTCTTTCTCTTGAAACCACACAATGTGGTAACCCGGAACAGCTCTTCGACTTTGCAGCTGCACTCTTTGGCAAAACCTCTTGTGGCTCCCATCTTAAAGCATGTTGCTTTCCTAGAACGCATCCTTCCCTATCTCTCTTGGGAACCATGTGACTTTATAAAAAACGTAGCTGAGGCAGTACTCTTGGGGATTCATTTCTCTGATTGTGTTGCTCTATTTAGCTTGACTGCCACCTGTAGTTCTAATTGACCTGCTATTTATCAATTGGTGCAGTATCACTTCATCCTAGTTCAACACCCTGGCAATATCTGGACACCAGGCCTTTGTTCTCAGTAAGATTTGTCCTTCACAGCTGCTGCACTTAATGTAATCACATGGACCAAAGTGATATAATGTATTCCATTCACAGCTCCTGTTGACTGCCTTGCACCATTAACTACTACCTGCATGGTGCTTGCCCCTTTTATTCAGGCACCTTGACATTCTAAACACTCACTGGGGAGAAGGAGGAATACAATCTAATAAATGAACAGAACTGAAGCTCCAAGATGCAGCCTAATTCTTTGAAAGACAGAAGCTGCAACCTCTAACAGGGCCTAACTCAAAGTGGCAGAACTCCTGCTAACTTAGCCAACAGCCCTCATTTTACTAAAAACATCAACCTCTATCCTCCTACTATATGACACTTCAGCCACCCTTTCACCAATTACCAAAGCAACATATTCAGAGCTCTCCTAAATACAAACAAAGCACACTTAACTCACTAATGCAAGCTACCAAGCCCTTAAAGTATCCTAGGCATAAACATATTGTTAGCAAGACACAATTTAACCTTTAACATATACAACCTCATCTTCTTAACAATCAATTTACAAAACAAAACAAAAATGGGCAATCCCCTAACCAATCCAGCATTTACACGTTCATAGACAATTCAATCTTTCATTTTCACAATCCTTAATCTCAGTAATCAATCACCTCTTGGCAACCAAAATCTTTTCTCTCCCTCTCCATTCCCTGCTAGTGCTAATTCCAACATTTTCATCGCTGCAATTACCAAACCTGTTTGCTTGCCCATCAACACCCATTTCCACCAATCCAGGGGAAATAGGGTCACCCCCCACATTCTTATAACTTTCCAAAAAGAAGTTTCTCAATTGATTTAATGATTCACAAACCAATATCAAATGCATGGGAGGTTCAACTGAATCACTGCGGATTTAACATCCCTTATATCTTCCACATCCACTGCAACTCCCTATTGTCCAAAATGTTTAAACGACACCTGAGCAGCAAATCTCAAATTTTTGGTGTTTTACAAGTAACATGGGAGCAGTTAAGACCTTTCCCATCTTCAATTTTCAGGTGCCCCAATTTATCATTCTCACATTGCTTTATGGTAGCCCAAATCCCAATCCCAAACCTGGAGCTTCTTCTTAATCTTGGACGGATTACTCATTAGTTCACCAACCTCAATACCTCTCCCCTTCAAGATTTTCTCTGCTTTCAATTTCCAGCAACCTAGATGTTTATCAAATGCTCCGGAGCAACTTTCAAAAATTACAAATGGTCGAGTTAGAGTCTCCTCAGTGCATTTTCAATATAAAGCCATTGTTTTCCATGCAACCATGGATTCTAATGATTGCAGTTTCAGATCTTGTCGTATTGCACATGTCGGCAGTCCGTTCGGAAAGTTCAACACCGTACTGCCAAACAAATCCTCCAACTTCTCCCACACTAAGAAGGAAATATGGAGAATGCCTTCAACTCCATAAGTAAAAATTTGGGCCACTTTTGTTTATAGATTGAGACTATTGGAATGAGAGTGAATTTCCCGAATTTCCGAGGGAAGCTCTTTCTCTGTTTTATCAGTATTGACAGCCTACATCTTAAATGTTGGTAGTGATCTATTTCACTTCTACTCCTATTTATTGTCACTCCCAGATATAATATAGAGTCGACCATGTCTAAAGGGGTAACGCTATGCCGCCAGGCCCCTTTCGAGCCCCGGAGTGAGTCAGCACATCCCTACAGCGCTCTCCACTGGCCCGCTATTTGTGATTCATGCACAAAGGTTCCCGCGTGAGGACCGCATATTTAAATCAGAGTCCATCCCACTCCAAGATCCTCACAAGTGAGGATTACACTAAGATCCTTCCCACGTCTGGCGTAATACTAGAAATTCGTGCCAGTGGAAATAATTATCCACAGCACCTATTCCACCCCGTGCAGCACTTCGTCCTGATGAAGGCCGTACATATGCTGGGACATAATTGGTCCACCTAAACGTCCGAAACACCTTGGTGTAGACGCACCCCGAACAACAGTGCATTGTCACTGTCCACTACCAATTGTCAATTCACGAACCCCTTTTTTTGTCTGTTGTTGCTTACTTTGTCTAATTGTGTTGTTTTATACTGAAGTATATGAATCACCATAACAAACTATGTATTTTGATTGAGTTTGTATTACTTACACGACTGTTGTGTCAAACTATGTGACCCCATGTGTTTGTAAATATATCCTATAAGCCTGTACGGTTGGTTTCATTAAACCGTGTGATGTTATGTTGTTTGGAGAACTGTTCACTCTATGTTGATTTTTACAACTGCATAGATAAACAAACTATTATTTTCTCCAAACAACAAAAAAAGTGAGTTTCTTTCTTTTTCTCCTTTAATGCAGAGGGTAATAAGGGGTGAAACAGTGTGTTTTCATTAGAGCACTCTTCTTTGTACCTATTCAATTGTAATTTTTGTCTTAAAGTAACCCTCCTGGGTAGAATAGGTCCATAACCAGGAGCCCATTTTTTGAATCTAAAGGGGTACCCTCCACGCTCCAGGTGAACTTCTCACACTTTCTTTTGCCAGATGATTTCATGACCACTGTTTTAGATTTCCCAACATTGGTTTTCATGCCGTTCAGGGTCAGAAATGTCTCAAATGCACTCAGTCTCTTTTCCAATCCGGTCTGCATCTGATCTAAGAAGACGAGATTGTCCACAAAGAGAATCCGCAGTACCTCCCTACCATTTATCTTTGGAGGAAAGGCCCTTACCGCCCCTTGTGACTCTGCCATACCAGCTATATACAGGCAAAACAAAAGTGGCGCCAGGGAACACCCCTTTTTTAATCCACAGAAGGTGTAGATTTTATCTGAGAGTAACCCCTTATTAGACATTCGGATCCGAACATAGGTGTCGGTATACAGGGCTTCCATAGCTTCAGCCAGGTCTAATGGGCATCCCCATTTTCTTAACTTTGCCCATAACTTCCCCCTGATGACTTCATCGAATGCCTGTTCTGGTCCATGAAGGAGAGATTGAGTGTTTTACCAGAATCCAACACCCTCTCTTTAAGTCAATTCATAATAAAGAGATTGAGGGTCGTACCCTCCCCTTATCAAACCTGGTTTGTCTATGATCCAGAATGTCACTTTTCAAGGCCCGAGCTTTTAGATCTCACAGCAATATAGTTGCAAAAAGCTTCCCAATTCAGTCGAGCAGGGCAATGGGATGATACTTCCTAGGCTCCGCTGAACTACCTTTTTTAAAGATGGGAACTATGTTAGCCTCCCTCCTAGAAGCTGGAATCTCTCGGTTCACCATGATTGAGAAAACATAATGACTAGCAATTTACTCCACTGTTATTTGTTCTTTTCAGCTCCTGATTTGACTGGTCATCAGGCCCGGCCGCCTGCAAGGAGCTCAAGTTGCCTATCATCATGTTAGCATCATGTTCATCGAACGCAAAATTTTACTTCGTCGGTGAGGCCTTAATCAATACCCCTTCCTTCCATTCAGGATCTGCAAATAGGAAGGAACAATGTTGTACCCAGTCGCATTCAGACACCATGCTCAAAGCATTCACTTCTCTAAACACGCCCCTGTTGTTAATTAGTTCCCAGATGCCCTTGGATTTTTTTGCACACACCACTTTGTGGACTTACTCAGCATCATTTTGTATTCTGACGGCCCTAGAGTTCCTGCAGCAATTTCTACATTTCTGCTGGGTATTCCTGATTCATTCCAATTTGGCAAGATGAACATCTCTCCTAATAACTCTTATCTGCTTTTCTCATCGATCTTCAACTAGGCACCAGTTCAGGGTCATACACATGCTTTTGGGACCAATCTTCCACCCCCTAACTTTACCTATAACATTGAATTCCTCAAGAATTCCTAGGTATTCAATTTTATTGGGGTCTTCCTGGAATTGGGCCGTGTATAGACTCCTTACTTTGGTAACTTCTTGATGTTTTAATCTCAATCGATTACTGCCCCATCCCAGTTCAACTTCTCCCATTTTTGTTAATGGTCTACAGGCCCCCCATCCCGCAATATGGATAGCCAGCAAATCATGATCACTCAATCCTTGGGCATAATAGAAAACCACTCCACCATCCCTCTGAAATACTCTTAATATAATCAGCAATATTGTTGCTGCTCCTCCTTTCACTGTGTGATACTCTCTAAAGTATGTTAAATTACAAATAGTATGTGTGCAGAAATGCTAAACCAAACGGCGAAAATACTGACACTAAATAACAAGCTCTCCTTGCAAATAGAATGTACGCAATCTGAACCTTCCATCATGTTTGGGAGGCTGCATTTGCATACGAGCATCAATGCAATGGCATTACAGCAAGCAACATTGCACACTTAATGCCACATTTGAAAAAGGTTAAAGGCAGAAAAAATTATTTAAAACAGACAAAATACTATTTTAGTTGCCTAAGGTTTTGTTTAGCTAAGTTTCTGCCTTCAGCTGTCATGAGTTGGGTTTACATATGCACAGTTAAAAAATAAAACATAGGTTGGACGCAATGATTTATACACCAGTACCGCCTCTCATATTTTAAGTTATTGATATTATATGTCAGTAAGAGCCACACCCTACACATGTAAACATTTTATAATAAATTCTGCCTTGCATTCACAGCAGCTACCATGGTATACCACGACTAGCATGCCTGTATGCAGCTACCAACATATTCTGGTTGTTAAAAGCTCTGAAGCTCCTCCACACTAACACTTTTGTCCAACTCAAATTAGATCACAAGGGGATAATGACTAGCCTGATTAAACAAAATAGATGTGTAAACCAGGGCTGCACAACAGCCCCCCTTCTCTACAACCTTTTTGTTTCGGATGTCCCAGAATTTATATTGGGTACTCACAACTGCCCACCCAGAGTTGGCACTTCTAAATGCATGATCATGGGCTATGCGGAAATCTTTGATTTCCGCGGGTTATGTAGATCTGCCACGCAGCTGTGGCAATATGCTGAAGACAATGAACTAGCTATAAATCATCGTAAAAGGGAACTCATCCTGTTCTCCGCCGGTAAGGTTGCTCGCCCATGTATGCTCTGTAAGGATATGTTCGGGGATTTTATTGGCAGTATGCAGTATGCAGTATGGAAATGCAGCCAAGTACAGTTTTTCAAACTGCAGGTGTTATTTTTAAAAGCATTTAGTTTGTTGGCAGCAGCAGTATGCAATATCTAAATGCAGCCATTTCAAAATAGGTGCACAATAGGTGCAAAGCAGTTTTCAGTAACAGCCAGCAGGATATTTTTCAGAGCATTTAGGAAAACGTTTTAGCACAGTGTGCTGTCATTTTAAAATGCAGAGGTGCCCATTTTTTACAAAGTGGATGTTTTTATGTGTGCGAACTGCATTAGAAATACATAATTAATTAGAATTATACTAATTGTCATACTAATATATTAACTGCCCCTCTAACATGTTAATGCAATTTGACATGCACGGTTTAAAATACACTTTATTTTTTCCATGAAGAGATGCACACTCTGAAATGCATACCATGTTAGTGTTTCCATGGAAAGCAGAAATATGCCACTGGCAGGAAGGCAAATGGAAACAGTTGCTTTGCAGGGCTGAAATCTTAATTGTCTTGAAAGACAAGGGCTGGTACAGGGCACATTCTTTTATTCTGATATTCTGGTAGGGATTGCAGGTGGATGGGCCACGTCAATAGAGGGCTGACCTAGGGGTGATAGACAGGAGGAGTTTTCTTGATGAATAGGGCAGTGGGAAGAGTTTAGTTCGAGCTGAGCTGGACTCCATGTGGGTGTGAACGCTGGCTACAAACTTAAACAACTGGGTGCTCTCCACACCAGGAGGTCGAGTTGCTGGCTTTGATGCGAAGGAGTTCTTAGCACTGGGTCTGCGAAGTGGCAAGGTTGTGCAGATGAGGTCCTGACAACGAGAGTTTCAAACTTCACTTGTCTGGGGTGAGTTAGGTGCCAAGTTAGGAATGAGAAGGAATGGGAGATGATGTAATTTGTTGGCAGTGCAGGGAGTTTGAAAAAATAATACTCATGTTCATGTCTCCACGTTTAAAAGTGCTGAACACCAAATTTGTTTATTTTTGCAATGTGCATGCTGTTTTCTGTTCTTTTTTATATTTTGTAGGCCTGATGCTGAGATATCATGTGATAAGATGTAACTATGTTTATAATGGTTGTATAACACATAGTTTACAAAAAACAAAGGCTGGGATTTTGGTGTCATTTCATGCGTCTGTGAATCATTTCTATACAAGGGAATCACAAGGGTTTGATGTTTATGCCAGAGCGGTAAATCATTTGCTATTTTACCACTGTAGCTAAAGCAAAGAAGAGTGAATAAATACCTGCAAGGTAGGAAGGTGTGTGTATGTGTTTCGAATTCGCTCTTCTCTGCATGCATTAGAGAGAGTGGTGTCACCAGAACACCAGCCTTATGAATAAACGCACTGGGTTCTCTAAAAGTGTGATAGGTCTAGGAAGTTATCTACAGATGACCAAGAAACATTCTAATAGAGAGGAAAGGTTTGTTTTATGATGGGGCTGTAGTATAAAAATATATGGTCACCACTATACCACAAAAATACGGTAATTCTGAAAATACCACAAGGTAAGATACCACTAAAATTACCACCAACACAAGCTAACACTATATTATCACCAGAATAGGGTAATACTGAACTATCTCTAATGGTAAGGCCAGTATACCACCAAAATATCATGGTAAGAAAATACCACCAAATCCCAAATTTTCTCCAATAGGACAAAACCTCCAACAAAATGGTGCATTGGGCCTGTGGGAACAGACTGTAGAGCAACTACTGGGTGTGGCAAGTGTGTTCCACACCGCCATACGTGCATTATAGAGAACTCATTTTGTGAGAGCAGTGTGACACTGAAAGTGAATCTCAGAATGTCTCAAGTTGATGCCACATGATGTCAGAGTTAGTGAAATATTTGGAGGCAAAATTACATGCACATTGAGCATCGTCATCAAATAATGCCACATATTGGCAAGACCGTATCTATGGGGAAGTTCAGAAAGAACCACTGGACAGCATTTTTGAAGAAGGTAGCATAATTCAGGTCTTCTGAGATTATTTAATAATGCTGACAAAAATTCAGAGAAAGACTGTTTGATACGACTCTGTGCCAATACATGTTCATTTTAAATAGGAAAATGTTGCCAAGGTAATTAGTAGACTAAAAGTCGAATTAGATGGAACTAGTGAACAGGAGAAAAGGTTAAGAGCGGAACTGGAGGTATGTCAAAAAGACATGCAATCAAAGCGTAAATAATTCAACATTCAATTGTCTCAAAGGAGAAAACAGTTTGAGGACAGTGAACAAGAATTAAAATACCTGAAAGGGTTGGTGGGTCACATGAGATAATATAAAGAGGAGGATATTTTAGAAATACAAGTTTTTACAAAGAGAATCTAGAGAAAGAAGGTAAGCTCCAGACTGTTGTACAAGAGATAGCTAAAATGTTTCAAGAAAGGGGCAAGAGGGACAAAGAGTTTAATGAATGTCAAATGCAGATGAGCAATATGCAAGATGTGATTAATAAAATGGGTGATGAAAACTCTTACATGCGTAAGGAGGCAGACCGAATCCTTAAAAAGTGCAAAGATTTGGAACAGCAGATATGCGATTTCAGGTCTCAGGACAAGCGACAGGGCACCACTTTTAATGGTATTGAGGTGAATTCCATTTCTACATGGGGAAATAGCATCCTGGTGGCTGTGGCCGTGTCTGGACTTGGTTGCAGCACTTTTGGGGGGGATTCACTCACCCATTGGGGGTTACCACCAATCCCATACACCTGAGACAAGGGTTGAACCACAACGTAATGCAATTCCAAATATAACGCCAAGAAGCACTTTCAAGATAATGAAGTCAATCAAGGCCCTGAACAAACTGTTCAAAAAAGGTCGGGGTTCTGTATAGAGGACCACTTACAGCCGTGCACAATATATTTAAAGCCTTAAACATACCCAAGGAACAATACAGACAATACTTTCACTTAACCCGCGCCAACAAGGAAGGACGGGAGAGGATCTGGGCCGACTGTGTGGTTGCCATCAACGCAGAGGGGGTGGTAACCCGCACCATCCAGAAGGTCAAGAAGCGCTGGGAAGACTTGAGGTCCAGGACCCTCATAAAGGCCCGGCGCCTCGTGGAGGGGGGCCGGGGCCGCATGAGTTCCATCCAGATGAGGGTCCTGGAACGCGTACACCCAGCGCTCCACGCCCAGGTCCTTGAGAGGGAGACCCATCTGGAGTTGAGCGGTAAGTGGCCAAGCATTGCTGTGTGAGACAGGGCATGTTGCAGTGTGCTGGTTGTCTGATACTTGCCTGTATGTGTGACATAGGCCATGTACGCATGTATGTGTGCAGGGACATCATGGTAATGCATGTGCGACCAGTAATGTGTGAACCGCACGGTCGTCGCATGTGTTTAAATGCGACATGGGGAGCCCTATGCAGATTGTACACATGAGAGCATGGCAGTCTCTGTTCCTGGACATGGGTGGGGGTGAGGGATGGGTGCTGATGCCAAGTACATATATGGTATCCATGTCTGTGTGCCTGACCTGCGTGTCTGTGACTTGTGAATGCCATGCATGCATGACACATGTCTGTGACAATGTACAGATTCACTGATGCAGCCTAGTCATCCTTGTATCCACTGTGATTGGGGTGTACGGGGCCAGATGGATGTGACTGAGGTGAAGTGTGTGCATGTGATAGGCATGACCCATGGTGCATGTGAGTACCATTACATTGTATGTTTTGTGAGTCCATTGGACATGTATGGAAATGTCCATGGCATACACCATGACTGTCACTGTGTGTGTTTTGCCTGGACTGACACATGTGTTGTGGAGGGACATGATGGAAGTGTACTTTGACAGTGGCACTCATCTGCTATTGCTTCCTGTCTAGGGGACCATTGTACAGTACCCTGATGCTTGTGTTCTATGTCTCCCTCTGCGCAGCGGCTAGTGAAGAAGAGGGCGGAGACGGCGCTGTGGAGCAAGGCGGCGGGGATGTCCCCACGGCTGCAGCGGAAGGGGTGGGTGAGCCCCCCAGGGGCCTGCTATGGCGGAAGACAGTGAGGAGCCATCCAGGTTGGTGGTTTCCACAGAGGAGGAGGAGGCCGCCACTGAGGCACACATGGGGCCTGGTGGGGGCATCCCTGCTGGTGCAAGTGGTGCAGTCCAGGGGCAGGAGGCAGCACAGGTCACCATGGAGGGGCCTGTGCATGTCGCTGTCCCTGACCCTGTGGGTGCACCACCATGCACCAGCAGGGATGCCCCGTCCCAGGCCCGTCCGCAGGTAGAGGGGATGTCCATGTCATCTGACTCCCCTCCACCTGCGGACGAGGGGACCCCTGGCCGTATGGAGAAGGTCCTGATTAGGGTCGCGATGCGCACGGCTGTGATTCATGATGCCGTGCGTGCTTCCCAGGAGGAGCACGCACGTCATCACGTAGAGCACCGTGCCGACGTGGCCCAATTGGGATCGTCCATGTTCGGGGGTTTCCTGCATGTGTCGGCCAATCTGGCGGCCCTCTCCTCCTCTGTCGAGACTATACGCCAGTCGTTCTCCTTGCCGTGATCCGGCCCAGATGCCACCAGGGCCCCCTGTGGACCTGCCCTGACCAATGCAGCCAGCTCGGTGGGGATCCCATCCCTGCCACAGTCGGGAGTCAGAGGTCCAGCAGGGGTGGACACCACAGCAACCGGACCCCAGCAGATGGAGGATGTGACGGCATCATCGGGCAGGGCACGTGCACGACGGCGTTGGTGGTTTCCATCAGCCTGGATGCCGTCGTGCTGGCACAGGCAGTTGCGTCGGGGGCAGCAGCAGGCTCAACGTGGGAGGCATCATGGCTCGGGGCCATCAACATCAGGGGTGCAGGCATCGGCCGGAGGGCAGAAGAACCCTGGAATGGGAGTGGCTTCCGTGTGGGAGCGGTTGGGCCAGCAGATAGGTGCGGAGCGGCAGCGGGCAGAGGAGGAACGGCTCACAATGGTCAGGGCGGAGGACTCCATGCGGAGGGCGCTGAGGCGGGCTGAGTGCCTCGAGGGTCTTCGCAGGGAGTTGGAGCTGGACACTGCATTATCCCTGCGGGACCTCGGGGCCAGGGAACATGCCCGCCTCCAAGCCATTGAACGGGAGTTCGATGATGCCCTGGCCCATGACAACAACCAGTGAGCCGTCGGACTAGCCCGCTGCCTTTGTATATAGTTATATAGTTAGTGGTAGGTTTCCTTTAATTTTTTTTTTTTATTTGGTTGCGATTGGACAATGCGCCACATTTTTGTATATAGTTCAGTTTTTAGTTAGTTGTCGTAGTTAGGTTTCATTTGGTTGGGCTCCTGGACCCGGGATTATTTTGTAAATAGTTCTTCAATGGATTTTTTTATTTTTTGGATTTTTTTTATGGACATTCATCTTCTTTTGGTTGTTTTGCTTTGTGGTTTTTCTCATTTCATTTCCATTCAAGTTGATTTTCAATACATTTTTATTTTCATCCTTCAATGTGTCGTATCATCTCATTTCTTTCATGCATGTCATGTTGGGTGTTTTAACATTCACTTGCAGCCATTGTGTGTGACAGACATGTGTTCATTTGCATTATTTACATTGGGTGTGTAACATGTAATTGCCTTTGATATGTGGGTGGATGTGATAGTTGGTTGGGCCTTTTGGCAGGGGAGGATGGCCATTACGGACATGATTGGGGATTGTTGGGACCCAGGTGCAGGGGGGCATGGATGGGACATGGGCGAGGGCCTGGTGGAGGGTGCCCCTGCACTGCTGGGGGGTGGGGGTGGTGGGGAACATGAGTTGGACATGGGTGGGGGCCTGCTGGCAGGTGCCCCACAGTGCTGGGGGGTGGGGGTGGTGGGGAACATGAGTTGGACATGGGTGGGGGCCTGCTGGCAGGTGCCGCGCAATGCTGGGGGTGGGGGTGCAAGGGGACATGAGTTGGACATGGGTGGGGGCCTGCTGGCAGGTGCCCCGCAATGCTGGGGGTGGGGTTGGTGGAAGACATGGGTGGGGGCCTGGTGGAGGGTGCCCCTGCACTGCTGGGGGGTGGGGGTGGTGGGGAACATGAGTTGGACATGGGTGGGGGCCTGCTGGCAGGTGCCCAGCAATGCTGGGGGTGGGGGTGCAAGGGGACATGAGTTGGACATGGGTGGGGGCCTGCTGGCAGGTGCCCCACAGTGCTGGGGGGTGGGGGTGGTGGGGAACATGAGTTGGACATGGGTGGGGGCCTGCTGGCAGGTGCTCCGCAATGCTGAGGCTGGGGGTGCAAGGGGACATGAGTTGGACATGGGTGGGGGCCTGCTGGCAGGTGCCCCGCAATACTGGGGGTGGGGGTGGTGGGAGACATGGGTGGGGGCCTGGTGGAGGGTGCCCCTGCACTGCTGGGGGGTGGGGGTGGTGGGGAACATGAGTTGGGCATGGGTGGGGGCCTGCTGGCAGGTGCCCCGCAATTCTGGGGTGGGGGTGCAAGGGGACATGAGTTGGTGATCATTAGTGCAAGGAGACATGTGCCTTTGCTGGGGGGCATGCCCATGTTGGGTGGGCTGCCTGCGGGACATGACCAGGGATGCAGGGTAGTCCCCTGTGGTGTGGGCTGCCTGCAGGGGCCGTGGAGGTTGTACAGGGAATACCTGGGAGGACCCACACTGGCAAATCACATGTAGGACTCCCCGGCACCGCTGAAATACACGCACCCAGGCCATTCGCGTGTAGAACTTCCCGCGCACCCCTGAAATACACGCACCCAGGCCATTCGCGTGTGGAACTTCCCGCGCACCCCTGAAATACACGCGCCCAGGCCATTCGCGTGTAGAACTTCCCGCGCACCCCTGAAATAAACGCGCCCAGGCCATTCGCGTGTGGAACTTCCCACGCACCCCTGAAATACACGTGCCCAGGGCAATCGCGTGTGGAGCTTCCCGCGCACCCCTGATATACACGCGCCCAGGCCAATCGCGTGTGGAACTTCATGTGCACCCCTGAAATACACGTGCCCAGGCCAATCGCGTGTGGAACTTCCCGCGCACCCCTGAAATACACGCGCCCAGGCCATTCACGTGTAGAACTTCCCGCGCACCCCTGAAATACAAGCACGCAGGCCATTCGCGTGTGGAACTTCCCGCGCACCCCTGAAATACACGCGCCCAGGCCAATCGCGTGTGGAACTTCCCGCACACCCCTGAAATACACGCACCCAGGCCATTCGCGTGTAGAACTTCCCGCGCACCCCTGAAATACATGCACGCAGGCCATTTGCGTGTGGAACTTCCCGCGCACCCCTGAAATACGCACATGCAGCCCAATCGCGTGTAGAACTTCACGCGCACCCCTGAAATACACGTACCCTGCGGAAATCGCGTATGTAACTTCCCCTGCACCCTGAAATACACGTACCCTGCTGATATCACGTGTGGAACTTCACGCGCACCCCGAAATAAACGTACCCTGATGGAATCGCGTGAGGTATTTCCCGTGCACCCCAGTGATACACGTAGCCCGCTTGCTGTGTTGGTACAGGGTTAACACAGCCCTTTGCGCTGGATTGGGCATATTGATGGCTTTTCCCTGCGCGAGAGGTGTTCTTGGGGGCGTAACTGGCGCTGCTGCAGGGTCGCTGCGCCACTGTGCGCCACGGCTGGTTTTGGTGGCTGGAATCCATGAATACGCTGTGCGCGGAAATGGATTTTAGCGCATGCGGCTGGCGAAGGGATTTGCACGCGCACACTGTGCGCCAGCCGCGTGCGCCACTTGTGCGCTGAATTCTATGAATTACCCCCATTATATCATAGTTAGTCCATGATTTTGATCGTAAGAAGTCCCTTGAATGGATTGTGCACCAAAGTACCAAACTGTATGAAGTGCTCTGCTGTCAGGGTAGAGAGGGTGATAAAATGAAAGAAACAAGTTAAAAAACTAAACAATCCTTGGCAACAGTATTGGAGATCAGGTCAGCTAAAATGTCACTTGAATCCGCTCAAAGCCCTGGCAAAAAATAATATGACACCCGAACAGAGGGGTACTCCACAGAGGTTGCCGCCCTCAGCACCGATGTTTCAGTAACATGATCCTAGAAATAGAGAGCCTAGTAACATTAGCCTTAGGTACCTAGGAGACAGACCCCGAGTAGGATATCGACCCAATATGTCAGGCATGAATAACAATCAGAGACAAAATCAAGATCAAAGAAGTAATAGTCACTACCAGACATTGGGGACACAGAGCAGATTATACCCCAACACCATGACATATGTTAACCAGGACAAATCACGGTATGTGGATCTATTTACTGAAAATGGGAATCAGCATAGGGAACAGTACTCACAAAATGAGAGACAGAACACGAGGCAGAATATGAACTATGCTCCACGTCAATACAATCAATCACCGCCACCAGGAGATTATGCAAAGTGAAAAAGAAAAACAATATGTGCAGATTTATTTGGATCCTAGGAAGAAATGGCAAACTGAAATAGATGAACACACATTGCGCTTCTATTTAAAAGAAAAGAAGTGCAAACAGAACACCATTCCTAAAGCAGACACAGAAAAACACATCACCACTCTTGCTGAAATACATATGGAAGATGAGCAACCATGGATTCATATTGGTATAAATGGCCATTCTGAAGTGGTAAAAGCCACTTTGGCACTTAAACAGGAAAGGGGTTTTGGTATTGAGAAATTACTTCAGAGAATAATGGAAAGGCAGGAGATCCTGAAGTTTAGAATCAAAAACCAATAAATTTCTGGATTGGACAATCCAGATTTTGAAAATCGAATTGCAGGAAGGTGTATGCTAAAGATTACTGTTGGACAAAAAACCATCTACCACAATGTGTGGACAGTGAGTCGAACACAAAATGACTTTTACCTGGTTAATGATATCATGCACAGAATGTGAATGGTGTTAGATTTCTTTAACCAAAATTTATGGTCCTGGCTAGGCGAGCCTGCGCCCGAATTTGAAGACAAAAGAAAGGCTTATCTTTGTGCCCAATTGGTGCCATATGCAATTGAGCTACAGTTGAAAAAGGATACTACCATTCCTCATTCACCAGGCAGGTTTCTATAACACTAAAAGCCAGAAATGGACAGCAAATGAAAGATTCTGATGCATTTGTGTGCTTGAATGAGTCCATGAAACAGCAAGGGCTGGACTATGAATATACCCCATTGGTACATATTGGGGAGGGGTCGGTCACAATCATGGTGGATAATAAAGGATGTCAAGATGTTCATTTAGAAAAGAATTCTGTGCTAAAAATGGCAATAGAAAAATCACATTATACTGCAGATTTCAACAATATGGTAATTGGAAATATCCCTGAGAGATATGAAGATGCACAGGGTGTGTTGCCAGAGTCTCCGGATTCTCAACCCAAAGGGATGTTCAAAATTCAATCTGTGTACCCTTATGATTCCAATGAGACAGTGTGCTGTCACCAGGAGAATTGTATATTATTTGATTTAAATGAAAACGAAACAGGAAATCAGCACATTGAAATGGAGGCTGATATGCAAAATATTTAAAAGGGGCAACTCTGCAGAGAGATAAAGCCACACAGTTGGAAGAAAGCACAGAGGTTCCTCCATTGGAGGATTTCCCAGAATTTTCAAAAATGGTAGAGGAGCAGATTCTGTTAGCAGACGCCTGTGATAGCGACGAGGATAAGAATGAATTGAGAAAAATATTTATGGAGTTTAAGGAGGTTTTTGCCAAAGACGCATATGATTGCGGCCTAACTGATTTGCATGTTGCCACATTACCAGAGGGCTGTGGTAGAAATCCAGTATTTGTGCAACAATATCGATTACCACTCTCATGCTTAGAGCCATTGGCAGAGATAATTAAAAACTTGGAGTCTAGGGGAATTATCAGACCCATTCATAGTACCTCCAACACTCCCATTTTGGGTGTATTAAAGCCAAATGGTCAATGGCGTCTGTGTGCAGTCCTGAGGGAATTAAATAAATGAGTGCCAGTGTCTAGATGGCCACTGCCATTCATTGATCAAGGCCTTGCTCAGGTGCATGGGTCAAAGGTATTTACCACATTAGATATTACATCTGGTTACTGGCGTGTGCCATTGGCAGAAGACATTAAGAATTTATTAGCTTTTTCATTTGATAAAACGCAATACGCTTGGTCCAGAAAACCATTTGGGTATGTCAATAGTGGGAGCGAATTTGGCATATTTCTGAGAAAAAATATGCCAGATGCAGTGGAAAGAGGCACCATTTATTATGTAGATGATGTCCTAATAAAAAAAAAGTAATTTTCATGAAATTAGACATGTACTTGACCAATTGCAGAAGGCGGGTATCAAAGTATCTTTACAGAAAGCCCAATGGTGCAAGAAAAAGGTGAATTTCTTAGTCCGTGAAGTAACTAAACATGGGTTAAATCCACAAAAGAAAAAGGTTGATGCCATACAGAAATTGAAAGATCCTAGAAACATGTAAGTTTTAAAAAGTCTATTAGGAATGACAGGATATAACAGGAAATGTATTGAAAATTATGCTGAAATCACTGAACCATTGACTAAACTATTGAAGCTAAATACACCCTGGAAATGGGAAAAGGAGCAATCTGAGGCAGTTGCTAAATTGAAGGAATGTCTCATAAAGGCACCATGCTTAGCCATCCCATAACGAATAAAGATTTTTTTTTTTATAGAATGAGCAGTGTATGTCAGCAGTGTTATCTCAAAAACATGATTTGAACCATAAAACTATTGCTTATGCAAGTAAGGTATTTTCTCATGTTGAAATTAAATTCAGTGAACGTGAAATGGGCCTTCTGACCACTGTATGGGCATTGCAACATTTCCGTCCCATTGTTCATGGGGAGAAGGTGATCATTGAGACAAATCATCAACCATTGCAGTTTTTACAGAGTAAAAGGATTAGATCATGCAATTTAGCACAGTCCAGAATTACATCATGGACATTGGCATTGCAGGGCTTTCCTGTAGAAGTATGATATGGCCAGAATAAAAAGAGCCCAATTGTTCAAGGGATGGCAGATCTACATGACTGTACAGCTGAGTGTGTATCAGATGAGGTAGAGGTGGAGTGCAGTTTGCAGGAGTTTGAACAATCAACACACAAAGCTTTTGATGAAAATACATGCAAGGAATTGCCAATTGTGTATGTTGATGGATGTGCTTTTCACATTGCAAATGACAGCAATAAACAGTTGGTGTCGGGGATAGGAAATGTCTGGTTGAGATGTGAGGACATTCCTAGTATAGGAATGAGAATTGGGGCTAGGAGTAGTCAGATAGCAGAGTTGACTGCCATTTATAAAGCAATTACTACTGCAGTTGATAACAAATTCAGTGAAATTGTCCTGGTGACTGATTCTGATTATGCACAAAATAGCTTTGTAGAATATTTGCCTGGCTGGAAAGGGGCATGCTCACATATAACAAAAAAGCCCCTCAAACATGGGAACATGATTCAAACTATAGACAAATTGGTGTCAGAGAATGATTTAACAATATATTGGAGAAAAATGTGTGGACATTTGAAAACACCAGGAGAGGATAAGGAGGGACATGATAGACCAGATCAATTAGCCAAGATAGGGGCTGTTATGGGAGAATTGTTGCACATTGAACACTTAATTGGTGACATACAAATAAATGCAGTTACACGCTCTAAATCTCCAAAAGAAGTTGAACAACCTGTAGTGTAATGGAGTTATGATACACCATATCAGGTGATTAAGGCACAAAAAGAAGATCCCGTATTGGGGGTCTATTATAATCATTTGTTGGACCCCGAACAAAATCTTTTAACTGAAAATGATTGTACAGGAAAAGAAGAATTGAGAGTGTTGTTAAAGAACAAAAAACGAGTTAAACTACAGAATGGTCTGATGATTAGGGAATCCATAACAGGGCAGATACCGTGGGTGGTACACCTTTCATTTAGAGGACTAATGTTACACCATGCACATGATGCAATAACTGCAGGACACAGAGGTTCACAAAAACTTTAGAGATACTGAAAGATTATACTTACTGGCCACACAGGTCCCAAGATGTGGAATTATATACCAGAGGGTGTCTGGTATGTGCACAATTTAAACCTGCTTCACCAATGCATAGAGCTCCATTAATGAAAGGAGGTTTAACCCTACCATGGTCGGATTTACAAATCGACTATGTAGGGTTTGCAAAGAGATCAAGTAGGGGAAACTGATATCTTTTGACGGTGGTGTCTTTAATGTCGAAATGGGTAGAATGTATTCCTGCACCAGAAAGTAGAGCACAAACAGTAGCTACATTGCTGGTAAATCACATATTTTCAAGATTTGGATTACCAGAAAGGATAGAGTCAGACAGAGGAAGTCATTTCACGAGTGCCTTAATGAGCAAGGTGTGGCAGATATTGGGGGTAAAAAGGAAATTGCATATCGCATATCGGCCTGCATCTTCTGGGAATGTTGAACGTTGCAATAGGTCTGTCGTGGAGATACTAAAGAAGTTTGTAGCGCAAGCAGGTTCGAGTTGGGATTTGCGATTACCTTTAGTGTTGATGGCATTAGGTTGATTCCTGCTAAAGCGACAGGTATCAGGCCTCATGAGGTGTTGACAGGAAGGAAAATGGTACTGCCACAACATTTATTATACAGGAGGCATGAGCAAACACTTGTGAGTGCATCTACAGTTCACGAGTATGTTGAAGAATTGAGAAAGCATTTACAACATGCATTTGCGCTGCTAAATTTGGAAAGAGCTGCTGCTAGTGCAAAGTCCTACTAACATAAACAGACATCTGTGAAAGAGTATAAAATAGGTGATCGGGTATATAAGTTTCATTTTGGGAAATATAAATATAAAAACTCAAAATTTCTTGTGGCATGCAAGGTCCCTTTGAAATAATAGATAAAGTGTCCCCAGTAGTGTACAAAATCTTGAAGACAGAGGGTGAAATAGCAACAGAGATATTTATTCACGTCAATCAAGTTACGCCCTGTCATCCAAAGCATGAAATAAAGAGGCTTGAGCAGGTGGAGACGTGTTAGGTGTACTAACTGCATGGGAAAGATAGCTAGCAGTAAAATAACTTATGAAAACACAGTAAATTTCTATGTTAATGAATGATTGAAGAACTGTTGACCATATGATGCATGCATAATAAAAATGACAAGGTGGTGTTTTATTCCATGAGAAACTAAAAACATCGTAGTATAGTAGTATAGTAGTATAGTAGTAAATCGAAAAAAGCAATGTTAAAAAAAACATTAAAAAAAAGAGTGGGACACTTTGTGTTTATGAAAAGTGCTGAGTCAAATCAATCTATTCTAGCACAATGTGATAAAGTTATTATACATGCAGATCTTTGGACATGTGTAATAAGGTGGGATATTTATGTTGCTTGTTTCTCTATAACATGTGCTTAATTGCAGGTATTCAAAAGTAAAGGATTATAATGTTTTAGGCCACATTTATTTTTGTTGGCCAAGTAGTAGAAATGGTAAAATTGGTATTGTGCTATGTACTTAATCTGTTCCTTTTCTATTTGATTTGCAGGGGTCATAGGTCAGAGGGGTCAGAGGTCACACAACCAGAGGACGCGAGAGATGATGAATTCCTGGAGTCCACTGGAGGAAGCCCTAGTAAAGCCTCTGGACCGAAGTATGGAGGGCAAGACAAATAGACTGGGATGTTAAAAGAGATGATGTCTGTGGCGAGACGCCCAAGGCTACCAGGCTGGAAGAATTCCACTGAGGGATGATGTAGTGGAAGTATGGTGATCACGACATCTCAAAGTTGCGGTCATGAAGATGGTGATTGCCATCAATGGAACAGTAGTCAGTTCAACTTAATTTTGCAGCGTTGAGACCCACAAGGTTTTTTTATTTAACTGTTTTAGTTATTTATGTTAGCCATTTGTTTTATTTATTTATTTTATTGTATTGTTTGGTTTTTTTACATATATACTAATGAGAAATGTTTATTTCATACATATATAAAGACTATAATTGAAAAAGACATTAAAGTTGCAAACATACGTGGACACCTCGATTGGAAATGTGCGCGTACAATGTTTCATTATACATGCACATGCATATGTGTGTGAGGACTGATGGGTCCTATTTGGGATCTGCTTCACTTATGTTATGATTAGGCAATGGTTTGTTATGAAATATTTAAATCTTCATTTTATTAAGATGCTATTATTTCAACCGTGATTCATCTAACAACAATGGAAAAAGAGTTTCCTCCAATTAGCCAGAATTGTAGGGAAAAGGAGGGTATGTAAGGATATATTTGGGGATTTTATTGACAGTATGCAGTATGCAGTATGGGAATGCAGCCAGGCACAGTTTCTGAAAATGCAGGCATTATTTTTAAAAGCATTTAGTTTGTTGGTAGTATGCAGTATGCAATATCTAAATGCAGCTATTTCAAAATAGGTGCACAATAGGTGCAAAGCAGTTTTCAGTAACATCTAGCAGGCAACTTTTCATAGCATTTTGTTAGGGGGGCTCCCAGCTGTTTAAGTTTGTAGCCAGCGCTCACACCCACATGGAGTCCGGCAGCATTTCCTTGGAAGCACCATCTGTACCTCCGTCTCAGCTCGAACTACAGTGGTAAAATAGCAAATGCATTACCGCTCTGGTATTAAAATCAACCCCTTGTGATTCCCTTGTATAGAAATGATTCACAGACGCATGAAATGAGACTAAAATCCTAGCCTTGTTTTTTGTAGACTATGTATTACACAACCATTATAAACATAGGTACATTTTACCACATGGTATCACGGTATCAGGCCTACAAAATATAAAAGAGAACAGAAAACAACAGGCACATTGCAACAAAAAAAAAGAATTTGGTGTTCAGCACTTTTAAACGTGGAGAGAGAGACATGAACATGCAGTATTATTTTTTCTAACTCTCTGCACTGCCAACAAATTACGTCATCTCCCATTAATTTTCATTCCTCACTTGGCAACTAACTCACCCTTCCACATTTGAAAAAGATTAAATGTAACAAATCAATTAAAATAGACAAAATACTATTTTAGTTACCCAAGGTTTTGTTTAGCTAAGTTGCTGCCTTCAGCTGCCATGAGTTGGGTTTACATATGCACAGTAAAAAAGAAAACATAGGTTGGACGCAATGATTTATACGCCGGTACTGGCTCTCATATTTTAAGTTATTGATATTATATGTTAGTAAGAGCCACACCCTATACGTGTAGAATTTTTTTATAAATTCTGCCCCACATTCGCAGCTGCTACCATGGTATACCACGAGTAGCATGCCTGTATGCAGCTACCAACATATTCTGGTAGTTAAAAGCTCTGAAGCTCCTCCACACTAACACGTTTGTCCAACTCAAATTAGATCACAAGGGGACAATGACTAGCTTGATTAAACAAAATAGAGGTGTAAAGCAGGGCTGCACAACAGCCCCCCTGTTCTACAAACTTTTCATTTTAGATGTCCCAGAATTTATATTGGGTACTCACAACTGCCCACCCAGAGTTGGCACTTCTAAATGCGTAATCATGGGCTATGCGGATGATATTGTGATCTTTGATCACACATTCAGTGGGTTATGTAGATCTGCTACGCAACTCTAGCAACATGCTGAAGATAATGAACTAGTTATAAATCATAGTAAAATGGAACTCATCCTGATCTCTGCCGGTAAGGTTGCTCACCCATGTATGCTCTTGAGATCAGTAGAAATCAGGTATAGACACTCTTATAAATATCTGGGAGTGGAATTTGAGAGCCAGGGTAACTCCGAGATATGCATCCAACATTGTAAGGTTAAAGCTGCACAACTAACAGCTATGATTTATAAGTTCACATATAATCAGAGTGGCTACTCCATATGGGGAGCAGTGCATGTCATCTATATGTACAGTGCCTTGTTCCCATGATAACGTACGGCTTGGAGTCTCTAATTACTATGAATCTTGAGTGGCTACAGATCATTGAAGGGAAATTCTGGAGGAGGCTATTTGGTCTTCCACAATGCATAACCATCGCTATCCTTAGGTTGGAACTGGGAATCTGCTCGTTAAAAGCGATTGTTTTGGGGAAAAGGGCACATTTTTACATCAAAATTAGGAATAGCCCTACAAATGCACTATTAAAATCACTAAAGAAGGACATGGGTGACAGAACACAATCTAAGTTAGCAGCAGAAATGGATAGGCTGTTTGATGCAACAAGTTGTTCACCGTCTTGGGGTAATGATTATGAGGACATGAAATATCATGTGCACAAACAATTAAGAGGGTAATTCATAGAATTTTGCAGAAAAGTGTCGCAAGCGGCTGGCGCAGAGTGTCCGCGTGCGATTGTCTGCGCCAGGCACGTGCGCTAAAACCAATTTCTGCGCACAGCGTATTCATGGATTTTAGGCTCCCAAACCAGCCGTGGCGCAGAGAATCGCAGCGACCCTGCAGCAGCGCCAGTAACGCCCAGAAGAACGTCCTCGCGCAAGGAAAAGCCATCAAAATCGCTAAATCATCGCAAAGGGCTGCGCTAACCCTGGACCAGTTCACCGGGCTGGCAAACAGCAAACGGCAAGCGGGGAACGTGTATTTCAGGGGTGCGCGGGAAGTTCCACACGCGATTGGGCCAGTGCGAGCAAGGTATGTGAATTTCAGGGGTGCACGGGAAGTTCCACACGCGATTTCAGCAGGGTACGTGTATTTCAGGGGTTCGCGTGAAGTTTCTCACGCGATCGGGCCTGGGGGAGCGTGCTACGTGTATTACAGGGGTTCGCGTGAACTTTCTCACGCGATCGGGCCTGGGGGAGCGGGCTACGTGTATTTCAGGGGTTCGCGTGAACTTTCTCACGTGATCGGACCTGGGGGAGCGGGCTACGTGTATTTCAGGGGTTAGCGGGAACTTTCTCACGCGATCGGGCCTGGGGGAGCATGCTACGTGTATTACAGGGGTTCACGTGAAGTTGCACACGCGATTGTCCCAGTGCGAGCAGGGTACGTGTATTTCAGGGGTGCGCGGGAAGTTCCACACGCGATAGTCCCAGTGCGAGCAGGGTACGTGTATTTCAGGGGTGCGCGAGAAGTTCCACACGCGATAGTCCCAGTGCGAGCAGGGTACGTGTATTTCAGGGGTGCGCGGGAAGTTCCACATGCGATACCAGCAGGGAATGTGTATTTCAGGGGTTCTGGGGAGTACTACATGTGAATTGGCCGTGTGGGTCCTCCCAGGTGTACGCTCCACAACCTCCACGGCCCCTGCAGGCAGCCCACACCACGGGGGACTACCCTGCACCCCTGCCCATGTCCCGCAGGCAGCCAATTCACAATGGGCATGCCCCCCAGCCAACCCACATGTCACCTTGCACTACTGATCAACAATGCATGTCTCCCACCACCCCCACCCCCCAGCAGTGCAGAGGCAGCCTCCACCAGGCCCCCACTCATGTCCCCCTGCACCCCCACCCCCCAGCATCCAGGGTCACCCTCCACCAGGCCCACACACATGTCTCCCACCACCCCCACCCCCCAGCCACCATGGGCAGCCTCCACCAGGCCCCCACTCATGTCTCCCACCACCCCCACCCCCCGGCAGTGCAGGGTCACCCTCCACCAGGCCCCCACTCATGTCTCCCACCACCCCCACCCCCCGGCAGTGCAGGGGCAGCCTCCACCAGGCCCCCACTCATGTCTCCCACCACCCCCACCCCCCTGCCACCATGGGCAGCCCCCACCAGGTCCCCACTCATGTCTCCCACCACCCCACCCCCCAGCAGTGCAGGGTCACCCTCCACCAGGCCCCCACTCATGTCTCCCACCACCCCCACCCCCCTGCCCCCATGGGCAGCCCCCACCAGGCCCCCACTCATGTCTCCCACCACCCCCACCCCCCGGCAGTGCAGGGTCACCCTCCACCAGGCCCCCACTCATGTCTCCCACCACCCCCACCCCCCGGCAGTGCAGGGTCACCTTCCACCAGGCCCCCACTCATGTCCCCCTGCACCCCCACCCCCAGCATCCAGGGTCACCCTCCACCAGGCCCCCACTCATGTCTCCCACCACCCCCACCCCCCGGCAGTGCAGGGTCACCCTCCACCAGGCCCCCACTCATGTCTCCCACCACCCCCACCCCCCAGCATCCAGGGTCACCCTCCACCAGGCCCCCACTCATGTCTCCCACCACCCCCACCCCCCAGCCACCATGGGCAGCCTCCACCAGGCCCCCACTCATATCTTCCACCACCCCCACCCCCCTGCCACCATGGGCAGCCCCCACCAGGCCCCCACTCATGTCTCCCACCACCCCCAACCCCCGGCAGTGCAGGGGCAGACTCCACCAGGCCCCCACTCATGTCCCCCTGCACCCCCACCCCCCAGCATCCAGGGTCACCCTCCACCAGGCCCCCACTCATGTCTCCCACCACCCCCACCCCCCAGCCACCATGGGCAGCCTCCACCAGGCCTCCACTCATGTCTCCCACCACCCCCACCCCCCGGCAGTGCAGGGTCACCCTCCACCAGGCCCCACTCATGTCTCCCACCACCCCCACCCCCCTGCCACCATGGGCAGCCGCCACCAGGCCCCCACTCATGTCTCCCACCACCCCCACCCCCCGGCAGTGCATGGGCAGCCTCCACCAGGCCCCCACTCATGTCCCCCTCCACTCCCACCCCCCAGCATCCAGGGTCACCCTCCACCAGGCCCCCACTCATGTCTCCCACCACCCCCACCCCCCAGCCACCATGGGCAGCCTCCACCAGGCCCCCACTCATGTCTCCCACCACCCCCACCCCCCTGCCACCATGGGCAGCCCCCACCAGGCCCCCACTCATGTCTCCCACCACCCCCACCCCCCGGCAGTGCAGAGTCACCCTCCACCAGGCCCCCACTCATGTCTCCCACCACCCCCACCCCCCTGCCACCATGGGCAGCCCCCACCAGGCCCCCACTCATGTCTCCCACCACCCCCACCCCCCGGCAGTGCAGGGTCACCCTCCACCAGGCCCCCACTCATGTCTCCCACCACCCCCACCCCCCGGCTGTGCAGGGTCACCCTCCACCAGGCCCCCACTCATGTCTCCCACAACCCCAACCCCCTGCCACCATGGGCAGCCCCCACCAGGCCCCCACTCATGTCTCCCACCACCCCCACCCCCCGGCAGTGCAGGGGCAGCCTCCACCAGGCCCCCACTCATGTCCCCCTGCACCCCCACCCCCCAGCATCCAGGGTCACCCTCCACCAGGCCCCCACTCATGTCTCCCACCACCCCCACCCCCCTGCCACCATGGGCAGCCCCCACCAGGCCCCCACTCATGTCTCCTACCACCCCCACCCCCCGGCAGTGCAGGGGCAGCCTCCACCAGGCCCCCACTCATGTCCCCCTGCACCCCCACACCCCAGCATCCAGGGTCACCCTCCACCAGGCCCCCACTCATGTCTCCCACCACCCCCACCCCCTGCCACCATGGGCAGCCCCCACCAGGCCCCCACTCATGTCTCCCACCACCCCCACCCCCTGGCAGTGCAGGGTCACCCTCCACCAGGCCCCCACTCATGTCTCCCACCACCCCCACACCCCAGCATCCAAGGTCACCCTCCACCAGGCCCCCACTCATGTCTCCCACCACCCCCACCCCCCAGCCACCATGGGCAGCCTCCACCAGGCCCCCACTCATGTCTCCCACCACCCCCACCCCCCTGCCACCATGGGCAGCCCCCACCAGGCCCCCACTCATGTCTCCCACCACCCCCACCCCCTGGCAGTGCAGGGTCACCCTCCACCAGGCCCCCACTCATATCTCCCACCACCCCCACCCCCCTGCCACCATGGGCAGCCCCCACCAGGCCCCCACTCATGTCTCCCACCACCCCCACCCCCGGCAGTGCAGGGTCACCCTCCACCAGGCCCCCACTCATGTCTCCCACCACCCCCCAGCATCCAGGGTCACCCTCCACCAGGCCCCCACTCATGTCTCCCACCACCCCCACCCCCCAGCCACCATGGGCAGCCTCCACCAGGCCCCCACCCATGTCTCCCACCACCCCCACCCCCCTGCCACCATGGGCAGCCCCCACCAGGCCCCCACTCATGTCTCCCACCACCCCCACCCCCCGGCAGTGCAGGGGAAGCCTCCACCAGGCCCCCACTCATGTCCCCCTGCACCCCACCCCCCAGCATCCAGGGTCACCCTCCACCAGGCCCACACTCATGTCTCCCACCACCCCCAACCCCCAGCCACCATGGGCAGCCTCCACCAGGCCCCCACTCATGTCTCCCACCACCCCCACCCCCCGGCAGTGCAGGGTCACCCTCCACCAGGCCCCCACTCATGTCTCCCACCACCCCCACCCCCTTGCCACCATGGGCAGCCCCCACCAGGCCCCCACTCATGTCTCCCACCACCCCCACCCCCCGGCAGTGCAGGGTCACCCTCCACCAGGCCCCCACTCATGTCTCCCACCACCCCCAACCCCCAGCCACCATGGGCAGCCTCCACCAGGCCCCCACTCATGTCTCCCACCACCCCCACCCCCCGGCAGTGCAGGGTCACCCTCCACCAGGCCCCCACTCATGTCTCCCACCACCCCCACCCCCTTGCCACCATGGGCAGCCCCCACCAGGCCCCCACTCATGTCTCCCACCACCCCCACCCCCCGGCCGTGCAGGGTCACCCTCCACCAGGCCCCCACTCATGTCTCCCACCACCCCCACCCCCCTGCCACCATGGGCAGCCCCCACCAGGCCCCCACTCATGTCTCCCACCACCCCCTGCCCCCGGCAGTGCAGGGTCACCCTCCACCAGGCCCCCACTCATGTCTCCCACCACCCCCACCCCCCGGCAGTGCAGGGTCACCCACCACCAGGCCCCCACTCATGTCTCCCACCACCCCCACCCCCCTGCCACCATGGGCAGCCCCCACCAGGCCCCCACTCATGTCTCCCACCACCCCCACCCCCCGGCAGTGCAGGGGCAGCCTCCACCAGGCCCCCACTCATGTCCCCCTGCACCCCCACCCCCAGCATCCAGGGTCACCCTCCACCAGGCCCCCACTCATGTCTCCCACCACCCCCACCCCCCGGCAGTGCAGGGGCAGCCGCCACCAGGCCCCCACTCATGTCCCCCTGCACCCCCACTCCCCCGGCATCCAGGGTCAGCCTCCACCAGGCCCCCACTCATGTCTCCCACCACCCCCACCCCCCTGCCACCATGGGCAGCCCCCACCAGGCCCCCACTCATGTCTCCCACCACCCCGACCCCCCTGCCACCATGTGCAGCCCCCACCAGGTCCTCACAATCCCCAATCATGTGCGTAATGGTCAGCATCCACAGCCAAAAAGCACTACCAAGTAACCCATTCACCCACATGGAAATGGAAATCACGTTACACCCCCAATGTTCATGAAGCTAATGAACCCATGTCCGTCACACACATTTTTTGCAATTGAATGGGAAAACACACAACATGACATGCATGAAACCAATGAGATGATACCACACAGTGAACTATGCCAACAAAATTGTATTGAAAAAAATAAATAATGCTAAAGAAAGAAAACTAACTACAATGTAAATGTGAAAAAATAAGCTGCATGTCCGCATA
The DNA here is from genome assembly GCF_040938575.1 of Ambystoma mexicanum. Lineage (NCBI taxonomy): Eukaryota > Metazoa > Chordata > Amphibia > Caudata > Ambystomatidae > Ambystoma > Ambystoma mexicanum. Next base: position 1,136,282,915 of record NC_090922.1, read on the forward strand.
AAAACACAAAACTGGAAATCCAAATCCTAAAAAATTTTGTCCAAAGTCAAATGTAAAAAATTCTCCATGCAACAAAGAACTATGTACAAAAATAACAAGGGTCCATGAGCCCAACTGAACTAAGGAAACCTACTAAAAAACCTAGCTAAATATCAACTATATACAAAAACTGGAGCAGTGTCCGTCGACTCCAAATCATAATAAGAACGAAAGGAAACCTAAAACTAAAGAACTATATACAAAGGCGGCGGGCAAGTCCAGCGGCTCACTCTGTGGTGTCCCGGGCCAGGGCATCATCGAACTCCTGTTCCATGTCCTGGAGGCGGTCCAGTTCCATGGCCCCGAGGGTCCGCAGGGACGACGCTGTGTCCTCCTCCAACCCCCTGCGGATTGCCTCGAGGCACTCGGCCCGCCTCAGGGCCCTCCACATGGAGTTCTCCGCCCTGACCATTGTGTGCCGCGCCTCTCCCCCCCCCCCGCCGTCCGCACCTATGGCGTGGCCCAACCGCTGCCACACGGAAGACACTCTCTGTCCTGGGTCCCCCTGCCCTCCGGTCGATGCCTGCCCCTCTGATGTCGAAAGCCCCGAGCCTTCATGTCTCCCACCATGTTGCTGCTGCTGCTGCTCTGCCTCTGCCCGTGCACTGCCTCCTGCTGCCTGCACATCCTCCGCCGGCTGGGGTGCACTTGTTGATGTGGCCACCCCTGCTGGACCTCCGACTCCCGACTGTGGCAGGGATGCCTCCTCCACCAGCCTGGCCGCACCGTCAGAGGCAGCTCCACAGGGCACCCAGGTGACTGATGGGTGGGAAGATGGCACAGAGGACGACTGGCGCATAGGGGGTCCAGTTGAGGAGGGGGTCGGAGCAAGCCCCATCAGACAGCGGAATCCGGCCTGGGTGACCTGTCCCAGCAGGCTGACGTGGTCAACGAGCCATTCGAGATGACGTGTAGTCTCTCCATGAAAAGACTGCAGGTCACCTCGCATGGCCCGTTGACGCAACGCCACACCAGCCAGGACAGGCTCAACCCGGACCTGGATGGCCACATCCGCAGGCAGAGGAAGGCCAGTTGACGTCAGCTCATCCCCTGCCTGAAAACGGGTCTGGACATAGGCATCCCTGCTGGTGCAAGATGATGCAGGGACAGGATCGGGGACAGGATTGCACACAGGCACCTCCGCGGCCGCCTGTGCTGCCTCCTGTCCCTGGTCCTGCACTGCACCACTAGCACCAGTGGGATCCCCACCTCCAGACCCCGTCTCTGGTGCTTGCGCGGCCCACTCCTCCACCAAAACCCCACCAACCTGGATGACTCCGTGCCATCTTCCGCTGTTGGGCCCTGTGGGGTCCCAGCAGCCCCTTCTGCTGCCGAGGAGTCCAACTGCAACCTCCGACTCTTGGACCTCCCCCCGGCAGCTGCAGCCTGGGACGCGGCACCGGACTCCTCACTCCCCGACGAGATGACAACACGGGAGGGGAGCCGGGCCTTGCGTCTCCGGCTGGCGGTCGGATCCCCGCCGCTGTGCTCCACAGCACCTTCTCCGCCCTCTTCATCAGTTGACGCTGCAGACAGGGAGAAACAAAACACAGGCATCAGGGCACTGTACAATGGACACATACACGCATGACAGTTGCACATGAGTGGCATTGGCAAACCTCAGACATGTCATCACAATCCCCAACACACATGTCATTGCAACTGGCACACATGAGCCATACCACAGCCATATCGCAACTGCCAGCACCATCCCTACACATACAACAGCATCAGCAGCCAAAGGGGAGCCAGACATCACATGCAACACAGGAAGTGCACCACACATTTACACACACCACCACACTTGCATGCATGTCTACACCTCTGCCAAGTGTCGCACTGTTCAGACGGGCATCCATGTCACATCTGCCATTCAGGCTTCCACATACCGCTGTCACATGCTTCCATGTTGCATCACTGTTGCACCCTTGTCAAATACACACACATGCACATGTACACAGTGCTCATACATGCAGCCGAAAACAACATACATGCCTGACATCACGGACATGTCTACTTACATACACATTCATCCAAACATGTGTGCACGCATAACTACATTTGCCATGCAAGCCCACACACACAAGCACCATCCATGTCTCACACATTACAGCCCTCGCATGTGTCAGCCCCACGGCCCTGTACACCCCCACCGATACTCGACCCCATACAAACAGATGTGCAACCGGCACAATGGCGAATGATCACCACACGCACTGCTCACAACCAGGATGCATGTACACTCACTGCTCGACTCCAGACGGGTCTGCTTCTCTAGGACCTGGACGTGGAGCGCTGGGGATATGCGTTCCAGGACCCCCATCTGTTCTTCCGACAAGTGGCCCCGGCGCCCCTTGGCATCCGCTGCCTTCAAGAGGCGCCGGGCCTTGTTCAGGGTCCGGGACCTGAAGTCCTCCCAGCGCTTCCTGACATGTTGTAAGTCCCGGACTGCCACCCCCTCCGCGTTGATGGCAGTCACGATGTCAATCCAGATCCGAGTCCGTCCTTCCTTATCGGCACGGGAACTTCAAAGAGGGCATCATACTGCCCCAGGACTTGCTCCACCAGGACACCAACTTCGGTGGCACTGAAGCTGGTGCCCCTCTGCCTCTCTGGCCGGGGGTTGTCAGTGGTCACAGATGGTGTTTTCCCCCGACATGACAACCCCAGAGGCAGGCGTGGGTGGGCAACTGGGTCCTGGGGCTGGGCTGTGGAGCGATGGAATTCCAGTCGGGAGTCTTCGGTTCCAGCAGGGGTGGTCACAGCAACAGCACCCCTGGCTGATGTGCAGGCAGCAAATGGCAGTGCACGTGGGCAGCAGGCAGTCAGGCAGCAGCAGATAGCAGGTGGGAGCGTGCTCGGGGCTCTGGGGGGCAGTAGTTCGGCCTTCTGGGCAGGAGCGTGGTCTTCCGTGTGCTTACGCGTGGCCAGCTTGGTACGGAGTGATTTGGCACGTGAAAATCCTGCACGTCAGCGTGAAAAACGAGGAAAGGCCATTAGCGCGTAAGCGCGTCAGCACGCATACGCGATTCTATTGGACCAAAAGCCCTCAGCGCGTAAGTGCATCTGTGACGTGACCCGCACGGGTGTTTCCCACACAGCACGTGATGACAGAGCACACGTAGAAAGACTGCACGTCAGAGTCTCATCGCGTGTGATTGGTGGAAATGGCTGTACACGCAGAAGTGACAAAGCGTGTAATTGGTGGAAATGGCCGTACACGCAGAAGTCACAAAGCGTGTAATTGGTGGAAATGGCCGTACACGCATAAGTCACAAAGCGTGTAATTGGTGGAAATGGCCCTAGCGCGTACACGCCGCGTAAGTGACATTGGACGTGTGGGCCTGTATAAAAGGTACGCGTAGAACACCATTTCCTTGTACGTGCTTTTCGTGGAGAGCGAGTGGGTGAATTCTGTACTTCTTGTCGGTTCACACGCGATTTACTTCACGGCGTTTCAAGTTCGTATTCCCTGTTACCTCTGACAGATTTTTCTATTTTTTCTCTTTTACTGGTTTACCTGGGCCTGTTCCCTCAAACAGTGTTCCCTTCTACTGTTGTCCTGTCTCCTCAGACAGCATACAAATCTTCTTTTGGCGGGGGTGTTGCCAACCAAACGCGCTCCTTTTTCACGCTCTTTTACCTGGCAGACGGTGAGTCACGCACGTATCTAACATCTGTGCTTTCCCCGTGTGTAGCCTACCCCTTCAGAGGTCATTCTAGGGTGCGTGTGACACGCATACGTTCATTCTTGTGTTACTGGGTGCCACAGCGTAGTGCAGGTTTTTCTTTCTGCACACGTGGTCTAGGAGGGGTTGCGTGCACGTCATCTCCCTTTTTTGGGGCTCCTGTGCGTAGCGTGACCCGTCATCTTTCCCCAGGGGTTACAATCAGCCTTGCAAGAGCACTAGGGTACAATTACCATCTGGTACCCAACCCCTTTGACCCCCAATTGCCCAGGACAATATTTTACAGCCACTCCCATACACACATCAACATCAGTGCCATGGTTGGGAGGCGAGGATTCCGTAAGGGTGGCAAAGGTGGAAGAGCCACAAGTGGTGGCCGTGGTGGATCCGGTAGGGGACGTGGTCGTTACTTGCAGGGTGAGCCTGTCCCCCCATGTGTGGAGGACCAGTCAAGGGCACCCATAATCCCCTCCCCCCCCGGTTGAGGCTGATGTGGCTGACACCATCCATGCTCAGCCCTTGTTGGACCAGCCCATTGTGGCACCAGACCTGGCTGACTCCATGGCTGACTTCCAGGTCAGCAGGCCTATGACACGTGCGCTGGTGCACGTTGATGTCACCATGCCACGTGCATCTGGGGCAGCAAGGTCATCTGCTGCACCAAGTAGGCAGGGCGGAGAGGCTGCAGGGGCAGCTGCGGCTCCATCTACCCCAGCCCTCACACACCCAGCCCGGACAGTGTCGGTCCTAGTCCATGCTGCTGATATTCCCCCTGACACCATCACACTAGAGCCAATGCCTGCACCAACTCCCATGCTGAGTGTGCAATCCCACACTCCTGATAAAGAGTCCACCAGGGCTCCTGCCCCTAGTGTCCAGAGCGGCGCAGGACACTCAGGATCACCACCACCTTCCAAGCGGAAGAGGAAGAGTGCTCGTCCGGCACAGGCTGATGCCCCAGACACGGCTACACAGTCCGGCCCGTCCAGGAAGCCCAGCTTCACGGATGACGAACTGAATGCACTTGTCGAGTATGTGTCCGCACATGACAACGAGATGGTCATTGTTGCAGGATCCAAGACCACACCTGCACAACGCCAGGCACACTGGCAGACCGTTGCGGACATCGTAAGTGCCCTTGGAATCGTGAGGCGCACAGCCAATGATTGCTATAAGCGCTGGAATGACCTAAAGCGCAGGGCAAAGAGTAAGCTGGCCTCAAGTCATGCCGCAACTCTAGTGACTGGAGGTGGGTCTCCAGTAGTAGACATGGAACTCACTCCACATGAGTCAGTCGCTGGGACCTACGTCACGGAGGAACAGATCCAAGGCGTGGGAGATCTCCCTGATTACGAGGCATTGTCCGGTGAGTGCACATGCATGTGTGTGTCATCCATGTGCATGGTGTGTGTGAGGGCTTCTGTTGGTGTGCCAGGTGAGAGTGTGTGCGCCTGAGTCGTATGGGTCATCCATGTGCTTCATGCAATACATCCTGCGCAGCTGCATTTGGCCATAGCTGTATCCCTTCTGCCAACAGTAGACATGTAGGCCAACTGCACGCCAGTTGCCCTTGAAGTGTCACCTTGCCACAACATTGTTGCAAAATTTAGCACAGTTCATTTAGTCAGATATTTTCCATTCCACTACTTTTACTAGGCATGTGGCAGTCCTCTAGTAACATGTCTGACATGGCTATGGTAAAGTTGAGTGACTTTGTTACCTGGATATCATTTGTTCAAACATGTCCCTGTGCGATTGCACCATTTCGGACTGGCAGCTCCAGGTGAAGAATCTGACCTGTTAGAATTAGAAAAGCTATTACATGCGGGAACTGGACAGTATGCATAGGTGCTGCCCTCCTCTCCATCTTCACTCAATAGCAATGGTACATGCCATCTGTGTGATGGCATGTGTGTTTCACCTGCCAATCACAGGCCAATGTGTGATGCCACTGCCAGGCAGCATGCAGAAAATGTGTTCATCTTCAATCTTGGTGTCATCAGTGTGTGCCATTTGCCTGCCCTTCATACGCAGTGAGGGTGCATGCATGGGAGGGTTTTAGTCATGTGGGACATGTGTCAAACAAGTACTGTTTCTCTTGCTTCTCAGCCCTCATTGTGTGCCATGGTGCTAATGCCTGTTTCCATTTCTTTGTTTTTATGTCTTTGCAGGGGAAGACGCACCTGATACTGCTGGGGTTGTGGAGATGGTGCAGACCCAGGAGGGGCCCGAGGGCCGACCAACCACCAGTGAGGGACGTGGTGTGGTGGTGGGTGAGAACCCACAAGTGCTGCAGGTCCTGCTCTCAAGGGGTGTCTCTGTCTGCACCTCCCCCGAGCTGTACTCAGGTGTTGATTCGGATGAGACCTCCGTGCCGTCGCAGGTGAGTGTTCCAGGGAGGGATTCTGTTCTGTCTCACCCACCTGCACCAGGGTCAGAACCCTCAATGGGCATGTCAGTGTTGGCAGCTACTCCTTTGGTTGTTACGGATGCAGGGGCGACATCTGATCCTGTTCATGGGCCAGCACATCAGAGGGGGAATGCAGTCCTGCAGCCTCAGGCAGTGCCGGCACAGCAAGGCGCAGTTCGCCTTGCCCCAGACAGGTGTGGTGCCCGCCAACGTGGTGGCCGTACGGCACCTGGCAATACTGCATGGGAGCAATCCATTTACGGTATGGCAACCCAACAGGCAGCATCATCCGAGATGATGGCTCAGGCCATGGATAGGGTGGCCACTTCCATTGTCCCCCCTGAAAGGCTGATGGAGCGACTAGAGCAGGCAACCGACACCATCTGCCAGTCACACAGGGAGGACATGTTGGGGTCCAACAGGGACAGGCGGGCGGCACTGGCGAATCTGCAGGAAGCCATCTCCATTGAGTCCCAGGGCCACAGGGAAGCCCTGAGGCAGGAGCTCCTTCACCTCAGGACGACTCTTGTTGAGCTTGAGGCTTCTACACACCAAAGGACAGAAAAGCAGCTGGAGCGTCTCACCCGTACGCTCTCAGCTGAGATGCAGGCAACGAGGGCGGAGGTCCGGGCATCCCGTGAGTTGTTGCATGCGGACCTCGGCACACTCATCCTCCAGAACCACACCTACCACACCCGCATGCTTGCAGCCATGGAGGAGCAGACTAGGGCCTTGCGTGGGCTGCCTCCCATAGTGCAACCACCTCCTGATGCAGCTGCACAGGGTGATAATAGCGACAGCAGTGATACTCCCACAATAGGGTAGCCGTGTGGGCCATGAGCCCATGGAGGTGTTTTTTTTCCCAGGATCCACGCAGGTGGGTTCTGGTGTGCATTCTGTCCTCGGACCTCCTGGGTGGCCTCCCCAACCCCCCCGGGCCTCAATGGCCATTTTTGATTTTTATTTTTATTATTTTTTTTTAATTTTTATTTCTTTTATTCCCAATTTTTTTGGGACGATTTGTTGGCTTCCGTGGTTCCTGTGGGCATACGCTGCATTGTGGCTGGGCACATGCAGGCTTGTAATGTATTTGGTTCAGATGCTTGGGTTTGAGTCACACACACCCCTCCTGCTTCCCGTTTCCATGGGCTTGCAAAGGGTGTGCCCAAGTGACAGTGAATTACACAGTGACGTTGGACTCCCATGAGCTGTGTGGGCAGTCTGTAGTCAATACTGTGTATACATTCCTAGTGCATATTGCTGTTGTGTTGTACACTGCATGTTGCATTGATGTGTAACTCATCTTCTGTGTCTACCTCCCAATTTGCAGGTCCCTTCCTCATGTCTACACAAGGACCTCTAGTCTGGAGATGTGGTCCATGTTGGCAGCAGTGCACCTACAACTCTACAGGCGCCAACACTGCACAGTTGGTAGTGGTGGGAGTGCAGCCATTTCCAGGTGGTGAGACTACTAATATTATACATTACTGATGTCATGTTAATGGTAGTATGTGCTAAAGTTTGTTGTTGGTCCGTCATTACTGTGAGCATTTCAGGTGTTGCAAGTTTCTAATAGGGACACTGTACATTGTGACACTAGTGTCATGTTGTGGGTATTACTTTGTTTACGTGCAAATAGCATGACATGGCACAGTGTGTCGTGTGGCGGTGCTGGGGTTGGGTTGGCTGACATGGCACTGTCCTCTTGTTGCATTTTGCAAGTGGGTATTCATTTCAGCTGCTTGAATGTGTAACTTCACAAAACTGCATTGGTGGTGTCAGTGTGGGTAGGGATGCACACATTGTGACACTTCCAGGTGAACAATCTCAGGCTGATATGGTTTTCACGGTTCTTTCTCCAGACATTCAGGATCAGTGTGAGGTTGAGTCATCATTGATTGTCAGATGGAATGTGCCAGGGCAGTGTGCACTCCACAGGGGTGTGATTTCTATGTGAAGTAATTAGCCACTAGCTGTGTATGGGCTGCCTCCCCCCGTGCCCTTTCCCCTCCCATGCGCAGCGGCTGTGCATGTGGTTGGGGATGGGGGGGCACCACCATGTCCACGGCCAGGCCCCGGCGTGTTGCAACGTTGTGCAGGACACATGCTGCCACTATGATCCTGCACACTACTGGGGGAGCGTACAACAGCTGCCCGCCAGAACGGTCAAGGGAGCGAAAGCGTGACTTCAGCACTCCAAATGTGCGCTCCACTATGCCCCGGGTTGTAATGTGGGCTGTGTTATATCTTACCTGGGGTGGCATGGTGGGGTTCCGAATTGGCGTCATCATGTGGGGGCTGAGAGGGTAGGCACCCTGTGGAGGTGGTGATTGGTATCATTGGTGGGGTTGTGACCTTGCTCAGTATCTGACATGCATGCATGTGCAGTGGCATTTATACTCACCAAGCAGCCATGTATCGCCATGCCGGCCAGCTTCTAGGTCCCGGCTTAGGGTGGACATTCGGTAAATGAAGCTGTCGTGGGTTGACCCAGGATAGTTGGCATATACTGAGGTGATGATTCCCTTGGCATTACAAACTACCTGCACGTTGATGGAATGCCAGTGCTTGCGGTTCCTATAGATGTGCTCAGATGCCCTGGGGGGACGTAGAGCCACATGGGTGCAGTCAATGGCACCTAGCACTTTGGGGAATCGTGCCACAGCGTAGAAATCCAGGGCGGCAGCATGCCTTTCTGCAGGGGTTCTGGGCAGGTATATGTGCCTGCGGACTGATGGGCGTGCAGTGATGATGTTCAAGACCTGGTGTAGGCAGCGTGACTGGGTGGCCTGTGATACACCACCCACAATGGCACTTGTCCGCTGAAATGATCCAGTGGCTAAGAAGTGCAGTACATTGAGGACCTTCTCCAGGGGGCTGAGTGCTTGGGAGCACAGGGTGGGTGATGTGAGGTCGTCCTCCCACTCACTCACCAGGTCCAGTATGATGTGTGGTGGAAACCTGTACCTCCCATGCACCTGGTCATCAGGCATCCCGAAAAGGCTGGTTCTGGGTGTGAATATTGTGGCCCTGACTATCCTCCTCCTCCTCCTTTGGTAGGCCACGGCCACTGCTGCTAGGAACGGTATGTTCATCCTGGGTCTGAGCTAGTTATTTTGTTAGCGTGCAAATTAATGCATTGCGCGTGTTGTAGGCGAGCGTGTGACCCGCGCACCCCTCAAATCCAGTGCCCAGTCCAATAGCGTGTGGAAATTGGCGCGCACATCGGGATACAGGTGCGCTGACGTACTTGTGTGTGTAAGTGTCCGCGCACACCTGATATAAACGTACATAGGCCAATCGCGTGTACACGCACTTTTGTCCAATTACACGCGATGAGACTCTGACGTGCTGTCCAATTACACGCGATGAGACTCTGACGTGCAGTCTTTCCACGTGTGCTCTGTCATTACGTGCTGTGTGGGAAACACCCGTGCGGGTCACGTCACAGACGCGCTTACGCGCTGAGGGCCTTTGGTCCAATGGATTCGCGTATGCGTGCTGACGCGCTTACGCGCTAAGGGCCTTTCCTCGGTTTTCACGCTGACGTGCAGGATTTTCACGTGCTAAATCACTCCGTATCAAGCTGGCCACGCGTAAGCACACGGAAGACCACGCTCCTGCCCAGAAGGCCGAACTACTGCCCCCCAGAGCCCCGAGCACGCTCCCACCTGCCATCTGCTGCTGCCTGACTGCCTGCTGGCCACGTGCACTGCCATTTGCTGCCTGCACATCAGCCAGGGGTGCTGTTGCTGTGACCACCCCTGCTGGAACCGAAGACACCCGACTGGAATTCCATCGCTCCACAGCCCAGCCCCAGGACCCAGTTGCCCACACACTCCTGCCTCTGGGGTTGTCATGTCGGGGCATACATCATCTGTGACCACTGACAACCCCCGGCCAGAGAGGAAGAGGGGCACCAGCTTCAGTGCCACCGAAGTTGGTGTCCTGGTGGAGCAAGTCCTGGGGCAGTATGATGCCCTCTTTGGAAGTTCCCGCGCCGACAAGGAAGGACGGACTCGGATCTGGACTGACATCGTGACTGCCATCAACGCGGAGGGGTTGGCAGTCCGGGATTTACAACATGTCAGGAAGCGCTGGGATGACTTCAGGTCCAGGACCCTGAACAAGGCCCGGCGCCTCTTGAAGGCAGCGGATGCCAAGGGGCCACTTGTCGGAAGAACAGATGGGGGTCCTGGAACGCATATCCCCAGCGCTCCACGTCCAGGTCCTAGAGAAGCAGACCCGTCTGGAGTCGAGTGGTGAGTGTACATGCATCCTGGTTGTGAGCAGTGCGTGTGGTGATCATTCGCCTTTGTGCCAGTTGCACATCTGTTTGTATGGGGTCGAGTATGGGTGGGGGTGTACAGGGCCGTGGGGCTGACACATGCGAGGGCTGTAATGTGTGAGACATGGATGGTGCTTGTGTGTGTGGGCTTGCATGGCAAATGCAGTAGTGCGTGCACACATGTTTGGATGAAAATGTATGTAAGTAGACATGTTCGTGATGTCAGACATGTATGCTGTTTTCGGCTGCATGTATGAGCACTGTGTACATGTGCATGTGTGTGTATTTGTCAAGGGTGCAACAGTGATGCAACATGGATGCATGTGACAGCGGTATGTGGAAGCCTGATTGGCAGATGTGACATGGATGCCCGTCTGAACAGTGCGACACTTGGCAGAGGTGTAGACATGCATGCAAGTGTGGTGGTGTGTGTACATGTGTGGTGCACTTCCTGTGTTGCATGTGATGTCTGGCTCCCCTTTGGCTGCTGATGCTGTTGTATGTGTAGGGATGGTGCTGGCAATTGCGATATGGCTGTGGTATGGCTCATGTGTGCCAGTTGCAATGACATGTGTGTTGGGGATTGTGATGACATGTCTGAGGTTTGCCAATGCCACTCATGTGCAACTGTCATGCGTGTATGTGTCCATTGTACAGTGCCCTGATGCCTGTGTTTTGTTTCTCCCTGTCTGCAGCGTCAACTGATGAAGAGGGCGGAGAAGGTGCTGTGGAGCACAGCGGCGGGGATCCGACCGCCAGCCGGAGATGCAAGGCCCGGCTCCCCTCCCGTGTTGTCATCTCGTCGGGGAGTGAGGAGTCCGGTGCCGCGTCCCAGGCCGCAGCTGCCGGGGGGAGGTCCAAGAGGCGGAGGTTGCAGTTGGACTCCTCGGCAGCAGAAGGGGCAGCTGGGACCCCACAGGGCCCAACAGGGGAAGATGGCACGGAGTCATCCAGGTTGGTGGGGGGTTTGGTGGAGGAGGGGGCCGCGCAAGCACCAGAGACGGGGTCTGGAGGTGGGGATCCCACTGGTGCTAGTGGTACAGTGCAGGACCAGGGACAGGAGGCAGCACAGGCGGCCGCGGAGGTGCCTGTGTGCAATCCTGTCCCCAATCCTGTCCCTGCATCATCTTGCACCAGCAGGGATGCCTACGTCCAGACCCGTTTTCAGGCAGGGGATGAGCTGACGTCAACTGGCCTTCCTCTGCCTGCAGACGTGGCCATCCAGGTCCGGGTTGAGCCTGTCCTGGCTGGTGTGGCGTTGCGTCAACGGGCCATGCGAGGTGACCTGCAGTCTTTTCATGGAGAGACTGCACGTCATCTCGAATGGCTCGTTGACCACGTCAGCCTGCTGGGACAGGTCACCCAGGCCGAATTCCTCCGTCTGATGGGGCTTGCTCCGACCCCCTGCTCAACTGGACCCCCTACGCGCCAGTGGTCCTCTGTGCCATCTTCCCACCCATAAGTCACCTGGGTGCCCTGTGGAGCTGCCTCTGACGGTGCAGCCAGGCTGGTGGAGGAGGCATCCCTGCCACAGTCGGGAGTCGGAGGTCCAGCAGGGGTGGCCACATCAACAAGTGCACCCCAGCCGGCGGAGGATGTGCAGGCAGCAGGAGGCAGTGCACGGGCAGAGGCAGAGCAGCAGCAGCAGCAACATGGTGGGAGACATGAAGGCTCGGGGCTTTCGACATCGGAGGGGCGGCCATCGGCCGGAGGGCAGGGGGACCCCGGACAGAGAGTGTCTTCCGTGTGGCAGGGGTTGGGCCACGCCATAGGTGCAGAGCGGCGGCGGGCGGAAGAGGCGCGGCTCACAATGGTCAGGGCGGAGAACTCCATGCGGAGGGCCCTGAGGCGGGCCGAGTGCCTCGAGGCAATCCGCAGGGGGTTGGAGGAGGACACAGCGTGGTCCCTGCGGACCCTCGAGGCCATGGAACTGGACCGCCTCTGGGACATCGAACAGGAGTTCGATGATGCCCTGGCCCGGGACACCACGGAGTGAGCCGCTGGACTTGCCCGCTGCCTTTGTATATAGTTCTTTAGTTTTAGGTTTCCTTTCTTTGTAATTATGATTTGGAGTCGACGGACACTGCTCCACTTTTTGTATATAGTTGATTTTTAGGTAGGTTTTTTAGTAGGTTTCCTTTGTTCAGTTGGGCTCATGGACCCTTGGTAGTTTTTTATACGGACATGCATGTTTTTTTTCGCATTCACATTGTAGTTAGTTTTCTTTCTTTAGCATTCTTAATTTTTTTGAATACAATTTTGTTAGCATACTTCACTGTGTGGTATCATCTCATTGGTTTCATGCATGTCATGTTGTGTGTTTTCCCATTATATTGCAACCATTGTGTGTGACGGACATGGGTTCATTAGCTTCATGAACATTGGGGGTGTAACATGTGATTTCCATTTCCATGTGGGTGAATGGGTTACTTGGTAGGGCTTTTTGGATGTGGGGCTGTCCATTACGCACATGATTGGGGATTGTGAGCACCTGGTGGAGGCTGCCCCTGCACTGCTGGGGGGTGGGGGTGGTGGGAGACATGACTGTCGGCCTGGTGGAGGGTGACCCTGCACTGCAGGGGGTGGGGGTGGTGGGAGACATGAGTGGGGGCCTGGTGGAGGGTGACCCTGGATGCTGGGGGGTGGGGGTGCAGGGGGACATGAGTGGGGGCCTGGTGGAGGCTGCCCCTGCACAGCCGGGGGGTGGGGGTGGTGGGAGACATGAGTGGGGGCCTGGTGGAGGGTGACCCTGCACTGCTGGGGGGTGGGGGTGGTGGGAGACATCAGTGTGGTGCCTGGTGGGGGCTGCCCATGGTGGCTGGGGGGTGGGGGTGGTGGGAGACATGAGTGGGGGCCTGGTGGAGGGTGACCCTGCACAGCCGGGGGTTGGGGGTGGTGGGAAACATGAGTGGGGGCCTGGTGGCGGGTGACCCTGCACTGCCGAGGGGTGGGGGTGGTGGGAGACATGAGTGGGGGCCTGGTGGAGGCTGCCCCTGCACTGCTGGGGGGTGGGGGTGGTGGTAGACATGTGTGGGGGCCTGGTGGAGGCTGCCCCTGCACTGCTGGGGGGTGGGGGTGGTGGGAGACATGGGTGGGGGCCTGGTGGAGGCTGCCCATGGTGGCAGGGGGGTGGGGGTGGTGGGAGACATGAGTGGGGGCCTGGTGGAGGGTGACCCTGCACTGCCGGGGGATGGGGGTGGTGGGAGACATGAGTGGGGGCCTGGTGGAGGGTGACCCTGCACTGCCGGGGGGTGGGGGTGGTGGGAGACATGAGTGGGGGCCTGGTGGGGGCTGCCCATGGTGGCAGGGGGGTGGGGGTGGTGGGAGACATGAGTGGGGGCCTGGTGGAGGGTGACCCTGGATGCTGGGGGGTGGGGGTGCAGGGGGACATGAGTGGGGGCCTGGTGGAGGCTGCCCCTGCACTGCTGGGCGGTGGGGGTGGTGGTAGACATGAGTGGGGGCCTGGTGGAGGCTGCCCCTGCACTGCTGGGGGGTGGGGGTGGTGGGAGACATGGGTGGGGGCCTGGTGGAGGGTGACCCTGCACTGCCGGGGGGTGGGGGTGGTGGGAGACATGAGTGGGGGCCTGGTGGGGGCTGCCCATGGTGGCTAGGGGGTGGGGGTGGTGGGAGACATGAGTGGGGGCCTCGTGGAGGGTGACCCTGCACTGCCGGGGGGTGGGGGTGGTGGGAAACATGAGTGGGGGCCTGGTGGAGGGTGACCCTGCACTGCCGGGGGGTGGGGGTGGTGGGAAACATGAGTGGGGGCCTGGTGGAGGCTGCCCCTGCACTGCTGGGGGGTGGGGGTGGTGGTAGACATGAGTGGGGGCCTGGTGGAGGCTGCCCCTGCACTGCTGGGGGGTGGGGGTGGTGGGAGACATGAGTGGGGGCCTGGTGGAGGGTGACCCTGCACTGCCGGGGGTGGGGGTGGTGGGAGACATGAGTGGGGGCCTGGTGGGGGCTGCCCATGGTGGCTGGGGCGTGGGGGTGGTGGGAGACATGAGTGGGGGCCTGGTGGAGGGTGACCCTGCACTGCCGGGGGGTGGGGGTGGTGGGAAACATGAGTGGGGGCCTGGTGGAGGGTGACCCTGCACTGCCGGTGGGTGGGGGTGGTGGGAGACATGAGTGGGGGCCTGGTGGAGGCTGCCCCTGCACTGCTGGGGGGTGGGGGTGGTGGTAGACATGAGTGGGGGCCTGGTGGAGGCTGCCCCTGCACTGCTGGGGGGTGGGGGTGGTGGGAGACATGGGTGGGGGCCTGGTGGGGGCTGCCCATGGGGGCAGAGGGGTGGGGGTGGTGGTAAACATGAGTGGGGGCCTGGTGGAGGCTGCCCCTGCACTGCTGGGGGGTGGAGGTGGTGAGAGACATGGGTGGGGGCCTGGTGGAGGCTGCCCATGGTGGCAGGGGGGTGGGGGTGGTGGGAGACATGAGTGGGGGCCTGGTGGGGGCTTCCCATGGTGGCAGGGGGGTGGGGGTGGTGGGAGACATGAGTGGGGGCCTGGTGGAGGGTGACCCTGGATGCTGGGGGGTGGGGGTGCAGGAGGACATGAGTGGGGGCCTGGTGGAGGCTGCCCCTGCACAGCCGGGGGGTGGGGGTGGTAGGAGGCATGAGTGGGGGCCTGGTGGAGGCTGCCCATGGTGGCAGGGGGTTGGGGGTGGTGGGAGACATGAGTGGGTGCCTGGTGGAGGCTGCCCCTGCACTGCTGGGGGGTGGGGGTGGTGGTAGACATGAGTCGGGGCCTGGTGGAGGCTGCCCCTGCACTGCTGGGGGGTGGGGGTGGTGGGAGACATGAGTTGGGGCCTGGTGGAGTCTGCCCATGGTGGCAGGGGGTTGGGGGTGGTGGGAGACATGAGTGGGGGCCTGGTGGGGGCTGCCCCTGCACTGCTGGGGGGTGGGGGTGGTGGGAGACATGAGTGGGGGCCTGGTGGAGGCTGCCCATGGTGGCAGGGGGGTGGGGGTGGTGGGAGACATGAGTGGGGGCCTGGTGGAGGCTGCCCCTGCACTGCTGGGGGGTGGGGGTGGTGGGAGACATGCATTGTTGATCAGTAGTGCAAGGTGACATGTGGGTTGGCTGGGGGCATGCCCATGGTGGATGGGCTGCCTGCGGGACATGAGCAGGGGTGCAGGGTAGTCCCCCGTGGTGTGGGCTGCCTGCAGGGGCCGTGGAGGTTGTGGAGCGTACACCTGGGAGGACCCACAAGGCCAATTCACGTGTAGTACTCCCCAGAACCCCTGAAATACACGTACCCTGATGGGATCGCGTGTGGAACTTCCCGCGCACCCATGTAATACATGTACCCTGCTCGCACTGGCCCATTCGCGTGTGTAACTTCCCGCGCACCCCTGAAATGCACGTACCCTGCAGAATTTGCGTGTGTAACTTCCCGCGCACCCCTGAAATACACGTACCCTGCTGAAATCGCGTGTGGAACTTCCCGCGCACCCCTGAAATACACATACCTTGCTGAAATCACGTGTGGAACTTCCCGCGCACCCCTGTAATACACGTACCCTGCTCGCACTGGGCCAATCGCGTGTGGAACTTCCCGCGCACCCCTGAAATACACGTACCCTGCTCGCACTGGGTCAATCGCGTGTGGAACTTCCCGCGCACCCCTGAAATGCACGTACCCTGCAGAATTCACGTGTGTAACTTCCCGCGCACCCCTGAAATACACGTACCCTGCTGAAATTGCGTGTGGAACTTCCTGCGCACCCCTGAAATACACATACCTTGCTGAAATCACGTGTGGAACCTCCCGCGCACCCCTGTAATACACGTACCCTGCTCGCACTGGGCCAATCGCGTGTGGAACTTCCCGCGCACCCCTGAAATACACGTACCCTGCTCGCACTGGGCCAATCGCGTGTGGAACTTCCCGCGCACCCCTGAAATACACGTACCCTGATGGAATCGCGTGTGGAACTTCCCGCGCACCCATGTAATACACGTACCCTGCTCGCACTGGCCCATTCGCGTGTGGAACTTCCCACGCACCCCTGAAATGCACGTACCCTGCAGAATTCGCATGTGGAACTTCCCGCGCACCCCTGAAATACACGTACCCTGCTCGCACTGGGCCAATCGCGTGTGGAACTTCCCGCGCATCCCTGAAATACACGTACCCTGCTCGCACTGGGACTATCGTGTGTGGAACTTCCCGCGCACCCCTGAAATACACGTACCCTGATGGAATCGCGTGTGGAACTTCCTGCGCACCCATGTAATACACGTACCCTGCTCGCACTGGCCCATTCGCGTGTGGAACTTCCCACGCACCCATGAAATGCACGTACCCTGCAGAATTCGCATGTGGAACTTCCCGCGCACCCCTGAAATACACGTACCCTGCTCGCACTGGGCCAATCGCGTGTGGAACTTCCCGCGCATCCCTGAAATACACGTACCCTGCTCGCACTGGGACTATCGTGTGTGTAACTTCCCGCGCACCCCTGAAATACACGTACCCTGATGGAATCGCGTGTGGAACTTCCCGCGCCCCCATGTAATACACGTACCCTGCTCGCACTGGCCTATTCGCGTGTGGAACTTCCCGCGCACCCCTGAAATGCACGTACCCTGCAGAATTCACGTGTGGAACTTCCCGCGCACCCCTGAAATACACTTACCCTGCTCGCACTGGGCCAATCGCGTGTGGAACTTCCCGCGCACCCCTGAAATGCACGTACCCTGCAGAATTTGCGTGTGGAACTTCCCGCGCACCCCTGAAATACACGTACCCTGCTCGCACTGGGCCAATCGCGTGTGACACTTCCCGCGCACCCCGGTATACACGCACACATAATTTTTGTCAGCGGGTCCGTGTTTGTGGGTACCCCTTTGCACGTCATTTGTCCTGGAGGGCCACAGTATAGGACATTCATCATGGCAGTATATAGGTGCTATTTGTTGGCGCACCTTTTGGCGCACATTTCTTACAGCCGCAGAGACGCTACCGCCTGCTTTCTTGTGGCGGTCGTGTTTGTGCCTGTGCGCTGGTTTAGAGCGTGCGCTTTTTTGCCCTATTCTATTCCATGAATACGTGTTGTAGGCGAGCGTGTGGGCGTTCCGCGCACTTGTGCCCTGTACTTCCCCCGTGACGCCCACGTTTTGGCAAGTTGTTCCCCATTCCGAGTGTTACGCCCGTGTTCCGCCTACTTTTGTTGCGTGCGCCGCGCTATGTGCGATTTTCGCTCTGGCCTGTGCGATTTTCGCTGTGACCTGGCGCACGCTGTTAGATGGCCTGTGCGCCAACGTGCGCCGCACACTTTTTTATCGCACATCTGCTGGTTTTCTCGCGCACGGACTTACATGAATCGATGTGCGCTGCTTTTTGTGCGATTTTCGCACTTGCACTGCGATTTTCGCTATTCCACTGCGATTCGCACGTTTTTGCCCACTTGCGCCGCGCTAATTATTCCATGAATCGGCCTGTAAATATGTGGGACTGTAAGAACAATTTCTCACATTTAGAAAGTTTAAAAAGCTATGGGTTTGTGTCAAATGTCCTCTTTACATTTAAAATAGCACAAACATATCTGAGTTTATGTCCATCTGAGTACCTCAGGCGATTCATACTACTATTACGTATTAATCATCTACCCACTCTAGAGGCCTTGGGGCCGGAGAGGTTAATACTCAAGGTGGACAGATATTGCAGGTTGTGTAAAAATCAAGCTCAGCCTGAAACTGCGATACACATACTCATGGGCTATCCTACTATGAATACCAGCTATATAAGAAACTATGGTGACTATGTGCATAGTGTGGAATGTTTTTTAGATATGGAATTTTGACATCAATGTGTTAATACCCTTAACCCTAGATTACAAATGGCTTTGTTTAGAGTTTGGAATGATGCAGATAAAGCTATGAATTTGGAATTGTCACTTGGCCAAATTGATTCAAGGACTATAAACAAAGTAAATAAGTAAAGGATTATGAACAAAATAATAAGGTTGAATAACTACAATGAAATGTTAATGCGAAAGTGATCAGAAATTAAATGTATATATGATAAGGAAGTGCTTATTCTCCTTTTATCTTCTTATTTTCTTATTCTAATTCTAATTTACTTTATCTTTTGTTTACTGCTTTGTTGTTTTACTGTTTTACTGTTTTACTGTTTATTGTTCTATTGCTCTATTGCTTTATTGTTTTATTGCCTTAATGCTTTAATAATATTGTTTTACTCCATCTTGTTATTGTTTTAGGTACTATTGAAAGTTAAATTCATTGAATTTTAGTTGACTGTATTTTGCTTATGTGTAAAGTTTTTTTACAAAACTATGGGCCTCATTACAAGGGATGCTGGTAGCCATGCCGCTGTTGGCGGCATGGCTGCCGGCAAAATCGCATCCGTATCCGTGTCCTCGGAATGAGGACTTACCGGACCATTCCAAATTCGGATGGCCCGGTAATTCCTCACTCGAGGACACGGACACAGTTCATCCCCATTCCCATTTCAGCCCCCATAGGGCTGAATGGGAATGGGAGAGGGAGTAAACAACGGGCCATTACGAGATGGCCCGTTGTTTGCTCCCTCTTCCCCTCGCGGGACCCGGTATGCATGCCTGGTTTTCCCAGGCGTGCTTAACGTGTCCCGCAAGGGGACCTCGTAATGTGGCGGAACGGGTTGAACGGCGCTGCAGCCTTTTACGGCGCCGTTTAACCCATTCCGCCAGGGTCGTAGTGAGGCCCTTTATCACATTAAAACAAAATAAAAAAATAAAAGCTCACATGTGAGGTGTAATCATGATGTGTAATATGTAAGTTATAGTCTCACCTACTACATTGCTAGGGTTATATGGCAAGTGAAACCGCAATAGTGCTAGCATTGCCTTTAAATGTTGTATATGTCTGGTATTGTTACCTGGCACATTTCTGATTGTGCACTTTCTTTTGGTTTGAGATACATCACATCTGAAGCAGGAAGACTGTCCTAATGATTTGGCATAAGGACTGGCCTAAATATCTAACAACCATGAAAGCAGATGTTGCAGAGAACCACCAGATCACAACCAACCAAGCTAGCTGTAGAATGCCTGCCAGCCAGTCCTCAGAGATGGGAATCAAAAGCCCTCCCTTTGAGAAGTACACAGTCCTGAAGCTGCATGTTTAAGTCCCAAGGCTGCCTTGCAGAAACAGCCAGCCAGTTACGAAATGTACTTGATTCTCTCTCTTCGGCGAAATGACCTGTTGTTATGAATACATACGGCTAATGGGAGGAGATTAATATGTAGCTTTACATTGTACATAAGTATGAGCCAGGCCTGCGAGTGGGGAGAGTCGATGCAGCCCTCCAGAGCCTGTTGTGTATGTAAACATTACAGCTTTTACACCCAAACCTCAGGCTTTGTTTATTATTTGTGTCCGAGTGCCGAGTGTCGAGTGCCTGGAATGCCTGAGGAGGTGTGAGGGAGCTAGATGAGCACTAGTATCGGGTGGAGCAGGACAAACAAATGTAACTGGTATAGCCAGCACATGTCACACCATGTATCATAAAAATGTCCATGTACTTCCATCAAATGTGAGGTAATGCATCTGAAGCAGGAATAACAATCATGTGTAAGGTACATGCTCACATATTATTAAGGTGATATCAACATGGAAAGCAGAGTCTCAGATGCCAAAACACTGCTATCCAATACCAGGCAACACCTTCTCTGCAGCACATGGTCATCATAGATAACATACAGTCAAACCAGTGTAGGTTCTGGACTCTTAATCCAAGTTCAGCCTTAGATGTTTGAAGTAATACCATCTAAATTCAGGTAATTAATGAGAATCTAGGTAAAGAGACTGTATGTATAGTAGAGACTCACATATTCAAGTTATGGCATATTATCCAATGTTGAGTCTCAATCCAGAGTACTGCCATATTCTGCCATTCAAACCCTGCCACTCACCAATCCCTTTGCCTCCCACTGGCGTAGCCTCAACTCATTTGCACCAGAAATCTACGCCTGTGGAGTCACTCGCAGTGCTGCTTAGCACGTTGGCTCAAGTGACATGCAGCTCCAATCAGGTATTCAGCTTACCTGCCCCCTTTCCTCTCTTATGCATCATTCCTTCTCACACAAACATATACACTTACTGCTGACACGGTGAATGTGAAGACACATGGGTCCTCTCATTACACCAGTCCCTACGATTCTTAAACAATTAAGGCGCTGCTGAGAGGGCAAGGGAGGGACACAGACGTTCTAATTTAGTTGTGTCAGGAGTAGCAAGGGCAAAGAGTTCTAAATGTTATCCATTGCGACCACTAAATGAAGCCCTTGATCAAAGTCTTGACATTTCCATGAGTAGTTTGTTAGATTACTGTTTTGTGTTATGTTCCATTTTATTATAGACGGTCCCAATAAGTAATTGCTGTACTATTGTTTTGTATATAACTTCTTTAGGAAGTCATTATGAAGAAGTGTTTTACCTAAACACATATAAAAAACACAAGGGACTGTTTCGGGATTGCCTACTGGGGGTTGCCCAATTCGATAGTCCCACTTAGGAACACACAATTTCTTTACTGGGGCAGATTTAGATGAGCACGTGTCTCTAGCTTGGCTTTGAAGCGCCTGTGGGTGCACTGTGCCGTGCTAAAAAACACATGTTAGGCCACTGTGGGCTGGCCATGTGTCTGCTGCTCTCTGGATGAAAAAATACTAACATTTTTAATAGGTTTTCTCCGTCAAGCAAGTGCAGGTATGTTATAAAAATACTGAAGACTAAGTTCAATGGATTCCTCTTTTTCAATTTTTTAATATTGTTGGACCCTCAGAGTTCATTGATACAAGGATCCTTATTCAGAATACACTGGCTTTGTGCTATCTTCTTGGGCACTAGGTCAGGTCATTCAACAGCCGACCGGTTTCTGTGGTAAAGGGTGGCTACACCACATTCCTCAGGGCTCTGTGGAGGGCATCAGATTGGGTGCCTTCAACAGAGCACAATAGCAGCGTAGTCTGCGTTATTTTACGTCATCTCCCCTTTCCTTTCCGAATTCCTCGTGCGCGGCCCGCCAGACACCTCGGACTAAAGCAGGAGGTCCCAGGCCGCCTCACCCACCCGTGCATAGAACTACCATCTACATGGAGGCACCCAATCTGATGCCCTAAATATTCCTCTTCCACCCTGCAAAAGGAAAAGAAATGAAACCCTTTGCATTGAACCACCACAAACGTAGGAACAGAAAAAACTATATGCAACGTTTTAGTAGATCTCTTCAGGAGCATGTACTTTTTCGGTGAGGATGAGGGTCAGCAAGGGAAGGGCATGAGGAGGAAGAGATGGGGAGTCACTGGGAGGGGGAACATGAGGAAGCAGACATGTATGGGCAGCACAAGGTACATGAAGAGCTGGCAAATTCAGCAAAGGTGTAGGTAGTTAAAGGGCAGCATGCAGATGGTGCTTGCCAAGAGGAGGTGGCAGATGAGGCATAGGATGATGAAGGGCAACAGGCTGCGGAAGAGGAAGTGAGTGCCTGGCATGAGGAGCAGCCGAAAATGTAGCCATAGAAAGAGGGACAAGAGCAAGTTGCTGATACAGCCAATGCAGGTGGCACCCATCCAGTGAATGGGGCAAGGCAACCAGAAGATTGGACAGACACAAGTCTACTGCCTCCACACTTTACTTTCTTATCCGATTTCTTGCATGATGAAAATATATGTCCAGCTGCCTGGGAAACGTAAAGGTTGATTCACAGTTCAGTACACACTCTGCCATAAGGAAGTGTGGCAGGGCAAGAAGACTGAACATTGTACTTTCAGCATAACTACAATGTGTTAACACTTTTTGTGGTTGCATACAACAACCTTTCATAGCCATGTTCCATATGCTGGCCTCGCTGCTATGTTCGCCTTCAGCATTGGTGTGAAAGAAGTCTCTGGCAGCATATCTGGGACTGAGAGTTGTTGCTCAACACCTTATAGAATAGAGTAGCATTAGAAAGAAGCCAACCGCAGACACCTGCACTGACTGCAGCTATCATGCTTGTGTTCCCTCTGTGGCTCCTGTCCGCCTGTGGTGGAAATATTTTCTGTGCCTACAGACAGGACTCACTGCGATGATTATTGGGTGCTGCATAATGGCTCTTCCTTTGGTGTGGTGCTGAACTGGGAAATTGATGGACACTGTAGTCAAAGATGACCAGGAAGCTCACCCCTGTGCCAATAAGCCAACATCCCTCACTAATTTCAGCAATGTGGAAATGACCTGCAGGTATTTTATATTTTTACAAGGACTACCCAGCTGCTCCCATCTCTTGACTTTTTACAGTCTGGCCCCCAACGATCTACCACCACCTCAATTTCACTCCACAACCTTTTGTGTGCACTCAATGTCAATCCTTCTCTCACCTTGGCCCAACCCCACATTGGACGTTCCTACCACCTGACAATAAAAATACTACCGATACATTGATTTTCAAGTTGTCAATCTAAGTTCATTTCATATGTTTGGAGGGAGGTCTCACACTTTTAAGGTACATTCTTGCAAATGTGATCCTCTCTCGACAACACATACTATCTATATGTTTGCTGCCATATGCCAGGAAAGTATTTTCTTTGTAACCATGCTTGTCCTCTCTCTGAATTTCATGTACTACAGTTCACACACCATCACTAGTAAGACCATCAGAAAAAGGTCCCATGCTGGTGGCTCTCAGGAAGCATGAACATCCAGAACAATTTTGCATGCAATGGGAGAACCTGAACAATGATCATGCTGTTGGCTTCGAGATAGTGGAAATAACAGAGACAAAAATCAGGTTGGTGGCTCTAAAGCAGCACAGAAAATCCAAACAAATCCAAACAAAATCATGTTGCCTGCTTGCATGCAGTGGTCAAAACCTTCACATATGTTCATATTGTCAATGTTTGGCCTCTGTTAAATTGCAGCCAGACTCTCCACACACTGTGTTTAAAAGAGCAAGATCTAGACTTAAGAGGTGGACTTAAGAAAAGAACAGTAGGAAAATAAAAATGAATGGCACTGCTCATGTGTTCACAGTCACATCTTACCCATCATCATAAAGCCACCTGAGCTATTCTTCTCAATGTAGTGAATGTAGTGCTAATCATCACCACTTGTGTGAGATTTTTTCAATCTATATTCATCTACCAACTGAGATGCTGAAAGTCGCATGTCTGATCTCTGCATTGATGATTTCCGATTGGGTGATTTCCCATTTCTGACGAATCTCGACTGATATTTCAGCCATGAGTCCTTTTTTAGTTTTGTTGACTTTGTCGGCTGCATCATGTGTAAAAGCTACTAGAATGCAGTTTTTTCTGGCGTTCCTCGCGTTTTTACAGTCATGGCGTTTGGAGGATTGTATGGTGATACCTGAACCACAGCACTCGGCGGGTGTAAAAGAACGTTTGTCTTTGTTGTCTTTTCGGGGGAGTTTACCGTTATGAGGTGCTTAAACCCTTGGTTTATTCGTGGTATTCATGCAACAGTTCTCAGTTGGCATGGTTACGTGCATGTGTTTTTTTTTTCAAACAGATTATAAACTGTACTATCGATGCAGCAGTTTAAGAATACTTGTTAGGCGGAATGGAGACATTTTCTTTGGGCTAAACAACAAACAGAGGCTCATTAGTGTGGAGCATAATGTGCATGTGTGTTTGTTTTAAAACAGAGTGAAACTGTAGAGCTGAGACGGCACAAAGTTTAATAATACTTGTTAGGCGGCATGGAGACGTGTTTTGGGCTAAAACATTATACTGAGGTTCATTAGTGTGTAGCATGCTACAATGTTAGGCTACAGGGAGATGGTTTTTGGGCTAAATAACATACTGAGCTCCGGCTCAATAACATACTGAGGCTCAATATTGTGGAACATTCCACCAATATTGGTACGCACATTTTAGATCATTTATGTGCATTTTAGTGTTTGTTTAAAACCCCTGTGAACACGGTGTGTGATTATCTCTTACTGTGTTTAACATCCATAGATTGTGTTTCAAGAGTAAGAACTCGACACAGTGACCGATCTAAGTAACTACCTGTTACTCTATTCAAGGTTTACTCTCTTTTGGGAACATATTTCAAGGTATGTGCATTTATGCCTATAGTTGGTGTTTGACTCTGTAAACTCCGGCTTTGACTACAGTGTGACACAGTGTGTCTGTTTGTTTTTCCTTCTTTAGTGTGTTCTTACTCAATATCCATTGGAAAGGATTACTATTAAAAGTGGCTGAAATTCGGCTGGATGTGATTGTAGATCCCAAGGTATATATATTTTTACAGCAGATTTTGGATTCTAAGGGTTCCCGAATGGGGACTAGTTATGAGTGGCCTTATTAATTCATGCTTCCGTATTTGTGTAATGTTGACATATGATATTAAGAGTAGGTCAATTTTGGTGCACACACAATTTTTAATGTGGTTCATATGTTTTTATAGACTGCATTAAGGATCAAGTTCAGATCCATGCCCACCAGGACTAGAGTGGACGATTATTGTAGAATTTCAAGAAGAGCTACCCCTGATGAATGTCAGACATCTAAGAGACAACAGACAGAAAAATGTTGTGTTATATATAGAATGCAACAAATGAATTTTGCACTGATGTTTGTATGTTAAACGTGGTTAATGTGGTATGGTTGTTTTTTTCATTTTACATTTCTGTTGTGTATGTAATTGTCCTGTTTTTTAAAAACCTGGTTTTATGGTTGTGTTCTAATCTGTGTATTATTTAACACAGTTTTTAACGAGAATGATGTCTCTTTTCTATAATAAAAATATTTTTCTTAATGATATACCTTTTGTGTGTTACACCTTTCCTTCCCATTAAAATGTGAATTTGAACTGTTTTCCAATTACACATCATAACAGTCGAGCATGAGATCATGATTGTTGGCCTATTTAAGCAATAGAACCCGAGCGTAGGGGGCATTACCATCTCAGGTAATGCCCCGGGGCCCATAGGTAAGGACCCGAGCGTTTCAGGAGAAAAAAAAACGACCAAGAAAATGGCCGCCACCATGGAAAGGGAAAACGGAGTTCGTTTTCCCTTTCCATGGAGGGCATCGGGAGCGGACGCGCTGGGAACACAAGTGTTCCCAGCGCGTCCGCTCCCGAAAAAGGATCAAAAATAAGGTAAGTGGGGTTGGGAGGGGGGAGAAAAAAAAAATGTACCTGCGTCCCCGGCGGGGGACGAGGGAAGCCTCCAGCCGTGTGGAGGCGTGGAGCGGGGATGGCCCCGCTCCGAGTCTCCACATGGCTGTAGGCTTTCCTCGTCCCCCGCCGGGGACGCAGGAACAAGAAGGGAAGTGGGGGGGGAGGGGATGTAGAAAAAAAAAAATCCTTACCCGAGTCCCCGGCGGGGGGCGAAGGCAGCCTCTCAGTCGCGGGGAGGCTCGGAGCGGGGATGGCCCCGCTTCGAGCCTCCTCATTGGCTGAGGGGCTGCCACGCCCCCCGCTGGGAACAAAGGCCGTGGAATCCCGATGAAGGGATTCCCGGCCGGGTAGGGACCTGGCGAGAGCCAATCAGAATGGCTCTTGCCTTCTGATTGTCTCTCGCCGGGTTACTAATTTGCATTAGTAACTCCACAGGAGATTTTGAGTCAATTTGAGTTGTGTATGTACACGAGCAAGTGCAATTGTATAAATCATTATTTGCAAGCATACATATTCCAATAATCATGAGTGCTAAAATATACATTTGACATTTGTTATTACTGGTTTTTACAAATACAGTTGTTCCACTGTTTATTTTACTGTTTGGAAGCAGAGAAAGAGGGGAACAAAG
This sequence comes from Ambystoma mexicanum, assembly GCF_040938575.1. Classification (NCBI taxonomy): domain Eukaryota; kingdom Metazoa; phylum Chordata; class Amphibia; order Caudata; family Ambystomatidae; genus Ambystoma; species Ambystoma mexicanum. The sequence continues at coordinate 1,136,309,095 of NC_090922.1, forward strand.
GAATGAAAGAGGAGAGTTGATAATTTTTGTCTTTTTTGGGCTCAACATATCTTTTTATAACACATATTAAGATGACACCATCCATTTTTATATTTTAGTACTAATACTTTGTATTGTTTCTATAGGGGAGTGCAGCAATAAATAGAAAATGTGATTAATGTATAGAGGTGATTGGATAGTCACAGGTCTGCTGTAGAAAATAGATGCACTGTTTTGCATCATGTGTGCCATCCTTTAATCTTCAAATGAGAGCCTCCACATTATTGTAGGACCTTTTATCTGCTAAAACTATTTTCTCTTGTCAGATCAAGATGCCTCAGTTATCACAACCAGTGAATATTATGTCCTCCTACATCCCAAAATGTATAACTATTTTTAAGAAAGCAATGAGAATTTTCCATGGCCACAAAAGGAAGGCACTTTCATGTATAGACACTTAATCCACTCTAAAAAGAATTATGAGATATCATTATTCACAACAATGCAAAGCACAGGTCTTTTGTCTTTCAATGAAAGAAGCAGCACTGAGTTACAGGCTTGAATGTCGTCTTCTACTGCCTCCAAATATTTATAAGAATTTTACTATACAATCAAACAACTGTGTTCCCTGACCACAAAATATGAAAAAACACAGTTACAGCCACAACACACCTGCACATAAAACATTGTATCCCGAAACCTATGCCCGTGCTCAATAAATACAATAATAATAATAATAATAATAATAATAATAATAATAATAATAATAATAATAATAATAACAAGTCTTTTTTTCTGTCCACTACATGATGGTTTACTGATCAATAACCACTTGCATATAATTCCCTTCTACCTCCAAGGAACTATAAGACATTTCCTACGAAAACAGTAAGTACTGTATCTGACCAGAAATGGCAGTGGCGACTAAATATAATTTCCATTCTGCCTCTGTCTCTCATCTATTCTGTGATGTTCTTCTCAGCGTGACAAGGAAAGGTATGGACATTTATGTCATGCAAGGTGGTTACTTGTACTCTCTCCTCCCTCATACCAAAATGGTACACTCACATGCAGCCGTTAATATTATCTCCCCCAATCTCAAAAAATGCATGACTTGTTACCCATGCAGCAAGATATTCTTTCACCAGAAAAGATGAACACACTCTATTTTATCTAGTCACAAAATGTATGCACATTAACCTATATCCGTTAAATGTAATCCCATTCCTGTAATTGCCTCCAAATAATTATGTTATGTTCTTCTCTTTCTGACAAGCAATACCACAAACATCTATGTCGTACAAGGGGTTTTCTGTGATGCTCTCTTTCATAGTACCAAGATGACACATTCACGCACAGCCCGCTCCAAGATAATTAAATAACCTTTGAAATGCTAATATCAAGTATTTACTCTGATCACACAAATATGACACACACAGTTACAAACAAAGAATGTGGTGTCTTTACTAAAACATGTTCTAATATTTGTATTTGCAAAACCTCAAGGACTAATTATTTTGTCTGTCTGCAAATAGAGGATGCACTGTGTACCAGAGACTGAATATAATCCTTTCCTGCCTCTAAAGAATTATGCAAGAATTTTGATGCAAGCACCTTTTCTCTAACCACAATAAAATGACAAACCCTGTTACAGCCACTGACTACACTCTACTACCTTTTAAGAATGATTGCACTTTTTCTACACAACTGTTGTGTTCAGGACTGGCCCCTCACTCATCCGTCATCCGCACACGCAGATAGGCCGGGACACGGAGCTCAGGTTCAATACATCTTTGTTTTCCAACTTCCCTCGGACTGCCTTGTCCTCTCCCTCCCACGTCACTTCCCCCCTCCCAGCCTCCCGCCTTCCCGTCCCTATGGATACGTCAACATGACATCTCCCCCGATTTTCAACAATCACTTAACATTAACAATTGGAACTGGTCCAAACAACTTCACTACTCCATCTCTTTGATGAGGTGGCGAGGCTTGTTTTTGGCTCTCTGCGGTCGGAGGGGCTGCCACTGACTCCACAGTCCAACTGGTCTTCAGGGTCCGAACCACCAGTGTCCTCTTGGTCCCCTTGATATGGGTCATCCGAGGCATAGTCACTAGGGGCAGGCACCCTTCCACTTAGTCTCCGAGACCCCAGGGAGGGAATTCCCTTGAAGTGAGATTGAGTTGCGGGTAATGGCTCCTTCCATTCCTTGAGCAGTACCCATCGACCCTTTCTTCGCAGTGACAAGCAAGGGGTCTTCATGTAATGCTGAGGTGCGTTTGTGAGTCTGTGGGTGTTTTACCACCACTACATTGCCTACCACAAACTGTGGCTCGCGGGCTACCCTGTGCATGTCAGCGTATGTTTTCATGCGTTCTTTTGTTGCTTCATCACGTTCCTGTACTTCTCTGTCCATGTCTGGTCGACCCCTGCTCCTCTCAGCTTCGGGCATTCTTGTTTTGTTGTCTCTCCCAAATACTCAGCTTGGGTCTTGCCAATAGTGCTGTGTGGGGTGCTTCTGTAGTCCTGCAATAGCTGGTGTAAGACTTGTTCATATGGTTGCCCAGTGGGCTTGGCAACTTTTAAGGCTCTTTTCAGGTTGGCCATGAATCGCTTTAGCATGCCATTCGTTTGGGGTCATAAGGGCGTGATTTTACGATGATCTTAGCCCATGCTGTCTGCAAATTGTGTAAAGTGATGCCCATTGAATGGAGGTCCATTATCTGTCTTCAGCACCTTCGGAATCCCATAAGCAGTGAAGATGCAATCTAGAACTGGTATTACGTGCTGGGCCGCTGTCGATGATATTTGCTGGGCTTATTGGTATCAGGAGTATTCGTCCATGATTGAAAGAACATACTTCCCCCCTTCAATCTGTCCAAAGAAGTCAGCTGCAACAGCTTCCCATACTCCTTCTGGGAGCTCCGACATGCTTAGGGGTTCCGAGGGACTGTTGGGAGTAATGAGGCTGCACGTGGGGCATGACAATAATGTCAGCGCTTCTTCCACCATGGCATCTAGCTGCAGGAACCAAACTCTCAGGCGCAACATGCGCTTGGTCGATACTATCCCCCAATGCTTTTCATGAGCAGGTTTTCCTTAAGGCTGTAGGAATCACTAGTTTCTGATCCTTCAGTAGTATGTGATCATCCGAGAGGGCCAGTTAGTTCTTCTTTTACTTGTATCAGCCACTCAACCTCTAGGCGCACAGAGTCGCTGGCTGTTTTCCCTCTTTCCCTGGCTCTCTTCCGAAGACCAGAGCCCAGACTTTCTATGATGATTTGGCATGCTGTGTCATTTTCGATCTCTCTGGCTATCAGTGCTGTGTCCATTCCTTCTGGGGCAGCTTGATGAATGAGGTAGCAAAGGTATGTTTCCACCACTGATGGTTCTGGCACGCACCCCCTCTGGGGCGTCTGGAGAGAAAGTCCGCTGGATTCTCCCCTTTTCCAGGTCGATGCGTGATCTCGAAGGAATAGTCCTGTAGCCTTAATCCTCACCTGGCAATGCGGAGTGGTAACTTTGCCTGTGGATTGCCAAACAGGAATAGCAGGGCTTCATGGTTAGTTATGAGTCGAAATGGTTTGCCATATAGAAAAAGATGGAAATGTTTGCAAGCCCATACCATGGCCAGACCCTCCTTTTTGGCCTGCGAGTATGCTTGCTCGGTGCTGGAGAGGCTCCTGCTACTGTATGCAACTATGTGAGTCTGAGACAGGTCCATTGGGTCTACTTGCGCAAGGATGGCTCCCAGGCCTACTGCTCTCGCATCATCCGTCAGTTCGGTCCTGCTGCTGGGATCATAGTATGCCATGTTTTCCGCCTTCACGACCCTCTTCCGGATGACTTCAAAGGCCTTCTGACATCTGTCAGTCCAGTGGAAAGTGGTCTCTTGTTTCGTCAGCATCCTCAATGGCTCACTCACCATGGCAAAGACCTTAATGTAGCATGTACAGTAGCTGGCGAGGCCTAGGAAAGACCTCAGCTCTGAAATGTTCGAGGGAGGTGCTGTTTTGTTTAGTGCTGTCACTTTTTCGGGGTTAGGTGTCATCCCTGTCTCTGAGAAAATGTGCCAAAGAACTTCAGGGTGCTCCTTCTAAATTCACACTTGTCGTAATTTGTGTGAGGTTGGCCATTTCCAGTGCTTTGCATACTTTCAACAGGGCTTCGTCATGTTTGTTGTCAGCTTCCCGAAGATTAAAATGTCATCGCTATAATTGAGACAGTTCGGAATGTGCTTGATGAAATTATGCACCTCTGCTTAAAAAATCTCAGCCACCGAGGACACGCCAAAGCTTAGTCTCTTGTAACGAAACAACCCCAGGTGAGTGACAAAGGTGGTAATGTTTCGACTCTTCAGGCTCAGAACGAGTTGATGGTATCCCTTGTGTAGATCTAGTTTAGAGAAAATCTTTGCTCCGTTTAGTAGGTGGATCATGTTGTTTATGCGTGGGGCCATGTGCCTCTCCTTTAGTATTGGCTGGTTGCGTCGTCGCATGTCGACACATAGTCGGATGGCTTAAGATCCCTTTTTGGGAACGGGAACTATCCGTGACACCCAGGTGGTGGGGCCTGTGGCAGGCTCAATAATGTCCTGTTCTAGTAATTTATGCAGTTCATCCTCCAACTTCTTCTGAATGTTAATCGGGATACCTCTATAGTGCTGGGCTATGGGGCGAATGGACTTGTCCACGTGGAGCTTTACTTGTCTGTTTTTCGGTTTACCGATGCCTTTAAATATACAGGGGTAGAGATTGTTGATCGTCTCGACTTGGTCAATGTATTTGTGGACCATGATGTTGTAGAGCACATGTCGACCGCTGTCTTGAAGCTAAGGACACAGCTGCTTTCGGTTTCGGTGGTTAGGACGTGGATGGGTATCTGTTTCTCTTGACCTTTGTATCGAACAGACGCCTTCAAATTGTCTGAGAAATTTGAGGGTCTCATTGGCCCTGTATGCATAGATGTATACTGTTGTTGGATTCAGTTTTGGTCTTTGAGGCAGGTCCTTGAAGACTCTTTCACTCACCACGTTTACCGTGGCTCCCGTGTCGATGAGGAACTGGGTTGGTTGTTCGTTAAGCTTGACGATGAGGGTTGGGCTGTGTTCTGTGGCTGAGGGATTTCCTAGTACATATACATATGTCTTTTTCCGTCGATCGCTTCCTGACGAGCTGGGATCAGAGTTTGAGATTGTTCGACTATGTATCTTACGGGGCATCTGGACCTGCGTTCTGGACGTGAGACATATTTTCTGCGCTCTCTTCTCTCACGTCTTTGCCTATCTTCGCCTGAATCTCGCTCCCTTTGGTCAGCATATGTAGGATTTTGTGACCTGTGGGGTGTGGAGCTGGACTGTTATCACATTGGTGGTGTGGCTCTTACCATGGCTCTTGGTGGCGTTTCTCGGGTCCTCTCTTCTCTTTTCTCTGTAAAATTTGCATACCACTTTGAAATGACCTTCCTATTTATTTATTTATTTATTTATTTATTTATTTATTTTACATTTATAAAGCGCTCACACAGCCCGTAGGCATCGAGGCACTGTTACAGCAAATGTTTGTGTTTTTCTTAGTTGCGTAATTGTGTTTTTTTTGTTGTTGTTGTCTTAGTTACCTATGTATAACTCGCTTAAACACCCAGAGGTTTCTAAGCGCGGACCCGGGGATTGAACTGTTGCTTCTTGTCGTCTTGCTTCCAAGACATGCACGCTGCCGCTGAGCTATCCTCCCGGGCTATTCCTCACCGCATTTGACACATCGCTGACCCACGGCTGGGCAGGTGCCTTCATGAGGGTACTCGAACCCGCATTTGTAACAAAAGAGTTCCTTTTTGGTTATGGCCAAGTTGTAGTCGATTTATGGTTTCTTTTGGAGTGGGGTTGTTAAAACTGTCAACCTGTGAGTCGACGGCTCTCTCTGCTCTAGCCAGCGCCAGGATCTCATCGAGCGTGCAGGCCTTTTGCAGTAGTTTTCATCTAAATGTTTGAGATTTACATCCAGCAATTATTTGTGACCTTAACGCCTCAGTGTTGGAGTAGTTGGGAAAATTGCAGTGTTTCACCTTTGTGCGTGGCTTCATTACATAGGCATCCATTTTCTCTCCTTAGATCTGTTTCGTGCTATGGAACAGGTGACGCTCATAGTATACATTCATGTGTGGAGTGAAGTTGGTTGCCAATGCTTCCTTCAGGTCTTGAATGGATTCGGGAGGCATCTCATCGATGATATCTCTCGTGGCTGACCCTACCGCCAGTTTGAGGAGACATTTTTGTCTATTGTCTGCAATGGGTCCTGTGGCCCCGATGTATGCGTCAAAGTCCCTTATCCATCTGGCCCATCTGGGACCCATGTTGCTGGTGTCGGTCACGTCAAATGCACCAGGCATTTGAGATGCCAGCGTGTCTGGCAACCTGTAGGGGCCATGTTTAGGTGCGTGTGGCCCCGGTGCTGGTGGACCCTGGTTCTGGGCTGTGTCTCTTAATTGTCCTCCTGTCCTGACATTGTGGGATTCTGGCCAAATTTTCCTTCTCACAGCCAATTTCACCTTGGCCCTATGGATTCACTAGATTTCCCAATGTTTCTTCAGCTGATGGCCGCTTTCTGAGGCACAAGCACCATCTAAACCATCTATGTCCCTCTGCAGTGGGGCCTCCCCTCTTCCTGGGGTGTGACTCGTGGTCTTTTGGGCCTTTCACTTTGTGGGGAGTGGCTGGGCCTTGCTCTCGTGCCTGTACCTTTGGGTGAGTTCTTTTGCGATCACCGCCGCAGCCCGGGGTTTGGAACATTGTGGAGCACACGCCCTGTTTGTCCGTGGATCACTGCTGCGGCCCGGGCCTTGTTTCTGCCCTTCTGCTGTGGGGCATGAGCATTCCGGCGCTGGAACTGGTGTCTTTGCCGTGACGCACTTGCGAGTGCTGACAGCTGCAGCCAGCGCCCCCGGCGACTGTTCAACTTTCAGTTGTTCTCCGAGGCGTGCAACGGCTGGATGCTTCACCCGCCTTATCGCCAGTTTTATGTTCAGGGCTGGCCCCTCACCCATCCGTAATCTGCACACACAGATAGGCCAGGACATGGAGCTCAGGTTCAATATGTCTTCTTTATTTTCCAACTTCCCTCGGACTGCTTTGTCCCCTCCCTCCCATGTCACTTCCCCCCTCCCAACCTCCCGCCTTCCCGTCCCTATGGATACGTCAACATGACAACAATCAAAATGTTTTCTCTCTGAGCACAAACATATCAGTGCTGACCTATGGCTACTAAATGTAACCTTCTGCCAGAACCTGTCCCCAAACAACTCTGCAAACTTCTCCTAAACTCACAAATAAATGGCACATGCATTTTCCATGCAACATGGTTGGTGTGATTTTCTCCTCTGCAGTTCTAAATGGCACATTTACCTGCAACCACTGAATTCATAATCCCCTCTTGCAGGCCAAAAATAATAAGACATGTTTTTATTTAAGCATACAATCATTTTCCTTGTCACATAAAGACACACCTTTAAGTTATAGATGTTTACTGAACTCTCTTGCCTAAAACAAGCTCTATGCTTTTATAATTGCACATTCTCACCCAACAAGTATTTATCTGGCCACTGAAACCTCGGGGTCATCGTCGACTCCACACTCTCCTTCTCTCCTGACATCTCTGATGTCTCTAAGAAGTCACCATACCAGCTACACCTCCTCAGAGATATTCCTAATTTCCTCTCGTTCCCTCAGAAGCTCACTGTCTCCAGAGCTCTGGATCTCTCTAGGCTGGGCTACTGCAACAGCCTCTTTCTAAATCTACCTGCCACTACTCTCCGACCTCTGCAAATAATCCAGAACAGGACTGCAAGACTTGTCCTTGGCCTTAAGCCAAGGGATCGTATCTCTCCAGAACTAAAATCTATTTACTGGCTCCCATTGGCTGCGAGAATTAAGTTCAGCACCCTCTGCATTGTACATAAGGCCGTCTGGGGCCTGGGTCCTCAATACCTTCAACTCTCTCTTCCTAAATATCTTCCCTCTAAAGCTCATTGCTCTTCCGCCTCCAACTTCCTCAGGGTCAGTGGCTTTTCCAAGCAACGAGTTGGTGGCAGATCTCTTTCTTCACTGGGACCTCCCTTTGGAACAGCCTCCCTGCCTCTTTTGAAAATTGAGGAGAACCATCTCTGTTCCGGAAGCACCTCAAAACCTTTCTCTGTGCCTCTGCTTTCTTTCCTCCTTTCCCCTGCTGAACTCCTGGCTGAAACTGAAACTGCACTGGTCACCTGGCTACCCTCTGTTTTTCGGGCCCAAGTCCCCTCGCCTCCAGTTGCACACTCACCTGCACTGCCCCTCAGGCAACCCTTGCACCCTGGTGCTGCTCTGTATCCCACAGCCCCTACTAGCACTTGACACTTGATGTCTGCACTTTCCCTTGCACCTGCCAACAGCTGGCCACATTTCTTATTATTGTTCCTATTTATTGTTCTAGTTGTTATTGTTATCCTATGTTCCCCTCCCCCTTCCCCCTGGCACTTCTCCCCTTCCCCACCTCCCCTGCACTTGCACGATCTCCTTGTTACCTGGCCTCGTAAGATTGTTGTCTCTGTCTTCCCTCTGTTCCCCTCCCTTGCCTCGTTGCGCCTTGAGACACTTGTGTATAGGCGCGTTATAAATGCCATATCATATCATAAATTATGATGGACTAACTATAATCCCCCCTGCCTCCTCAGAATCATATGGTTTATTATACTCAATCATCTAGCAGTTTATTTCCCCCAGTAAGATGCAATTTTCAGTAACAGATATTAAATACAAACATTAAGTATTTCCTGTGACCACATATCTCCTGCTTGTTGTTTCCTTAAAACAATTCTAAAATGTTCTCTTCTATCTGACAAACAATAGTATTTGCGTTTATTTTATTCAAAGTCAGTAAAAATTAAAAAACATTGCCAATCCAATTTCGTTTGTAATGGTCCTCCTCAACTAAATGCCCATTTAGTTTGCCATCTCTCCATCAACTACATCCTCTTTTAATGTTCAATTTTTCCTTCAACTAAATCCTGCTTTAAATGTCTTCCTCCCTCTCAGTTATATCGTGTCGATTTCCCACCTCTCTCTCATTGACATTGTAACAGAATGCCATCTTGCGAAGGCATGAAAGCTTTTCCTTTATACATATTAATATAAAATGATGCAGGTAATTCTGTTGTTTATTCCTTGTTGTAATCAGTCTATTGTTATGACTGTCCCTGCACTGCTGTTGAACAAAAAAGGTTCAATGGTCACCTGTACATCCCTGCTATCTTATGTGTCACAAAGTCACTGCAGGCAGGTTTGCACCTCTCATCTAAAATATAATAATTGTCTTCCTGAATCAGTCTCTTGGCAGGTAAATCTCTAAGGATTTGCCATGCCAGGGTTGTACCATGGAGACTGATAAGAGCACACAATTATGAAAGCCACAGATATGAGAGTATATGTTTTGTATTGACGTCTATTCTGAGTGGCTCCACGAACGCCCATGTACAATGAAGGCCAGGATGCAGCCTCTTCCGAATCTCCACGAGGAAGGGACACACCTTCCCAATGAACATTGGCACAACCCCCAGGAGGCAGTACTGGTATAACAAAGCAAACATCACACCAGTGTGCTGAACACTGGAATGCCTATAAAGCAGGCATGGCAAGAGAGCAAAGGGGTTAGAATAGCCAGAGAGGAAATGTAGGCATGGAAGAGAGTCCCACCACCTGATTTTTGTTACATGTATCTTGTCTTTCTTTTCTGCTATATTTCCCGCAGGTTTTGGGAAGGGGGCACGGCCACCCCACCCCCCATAGGCACTTTATGGTGAGGCGAACCCCACTGAAGGAACTATAATAGCCCAGGGGGCAAGGGGGTGTCCTAAAAGTCCCCACTTGACCCTAATATTGCATGCAACATAGACATTTAGACATAGTGCATGCATAGATTGAATGACACAGGCCGAGAGCCTGAAAGGGGAAATCTGGATAGGCCCAAGCACTGATGAGAGAGAGCCCATGCTGCCGACTTCCTCAGAAACCCTTCTTTGTTTTAAAGTTGTTGCCAATATATTTGTTCAAAGAAAGAATGTTCCCTGCAAGGCCACGAGACAGAACTGGGTGCCTTGGTGTATGCGTTATCACACACAGTCAAGAACAGACCTCCGACCCCCACTCAGCCAAATACAAGTTATAGCCCTTACAAATGCCGCAGTCCCAAGACCTCTGAATTCCAAGATCCCAGTTGACCCCAGACCACCGACCATAAACTAATCAACCATAAAAGATCTGAGAGCATGGCAGTCCCACCTTTATTTCATAATGACATGATTTGTAATGCGAGTTACAGGGAAAGATACATTATACTCCAAAAACAAGGGTGGAAGCCTTGGGAGCTGATGACATGATCGGGATTGAGTAAAGTATATGTGGGTCAGTTTAATTCCAAGAGGGAGCTCTGGGCCAGTCTTTGAGTATGCGAGGTGCACTGTAAAATGCACTGTTCACAAATGTAACTAATTGCTTATTTGGGGTTGGTTCCCTGGAGATAATGGACCCAGCAGACCCCACATGATGGAAGACGGACGGACTGGGCTGCGATCAATATCCTGGCATCCCCTATGGAGCAAGACGACCCTGTATAGGCGTGAACTACCGAGCTCACGGCAATCATACCATTTGCAGAAACGATCTATGCTTACAGCACGGCAACTTCCAAATCGAGTACCACCATGAACTCCATTTGGGAGACATGTTTGTACACTCTATTTGGGGACTCCACGTATTACGAACAGACGTATAGATTAAACATATATTAATATGTGACTACTATTAGCCATCAAACCCCTGAGGAACCGCCAGATACTAGGCGGGGAAACACGTGTCGGGAACTGGCTGGGCACTTAAAATTATAATTTTGTTTGAAAAAATACTCAATCTTTATTTCATCAAGAACAACATGTTTGAAGTTTGAATGATGTTACAATTCAAACTGAAGATATTTTTTCAAACAAGAAGTCAATAAATTCTGGCTAAGAAAAACAGACCAATTGTCTGATTCAATAGTGACTCTGTGCAATCTGTGTGCACATAAAACAAGATATTTTTTAAAACTTTTCTTTTTGTTCTAGTGCGAACTACAATAAGGTCTAGTCTAAGTACTATTCATGTATAGGATCACACTAACCAGTCACACGGAGTTCCAATGTATAGAATGGTGTGACCTATGATGCTGTGTTTCCTCTTAAGCTTCTGCTTATACCCTTTCCATTCCATGGCAGCAGACTTCTTTGCTGATGCACCTATTTTTGTAGAAATGAACACTTTTTATCCTTGCTACAGTTTCTTGGGCCTTTTTCCTTAGCAGGTTGTATTTTTTCTGGTGTGAGCATTTAGGGGCGTGCCTTCACAAGCAATGCACTCTGTTGTTTTCTTATCAAAACAAGAGGCCTTGTTATAACAACTGGGATTGACCTCTTACAGTATGCTCACTTTCCACCCATCACCTGTTGCATTTTACCTTCAAAAGGAGAGGGGCTTCCCCTCAAATTTTGATTTATCTTTGCCCACCAGAAACAAGAACACACCATTGGAAGTGCAAACAATGACAACGTCCTCTGCCATAAAGGTGAAAAGAGATGGCATACTGAGACAGGGGAAATCTCCTTCCCCTAAACATCCTCTGGGAACAGTGGGAGTTGTGCGAAACCTTAAGTTGTATCACCGCCAGTCCCCAGTGATCTGTAATCAGGTGGCAAGGATATCGCCATTGCTTTTGGATCCAGTTCCTTGGGGTGGACTAGTGCAGGAGAATCACCTGTCTGAGGGGTCCTTGGGGACAGAAGTGGGACACCTGAGTGTGAGATGCAGTACCCCCCTCCCAATAATACCTTTTCTCGCATCCTATTAGATACGCTACCTAGAAACTCAACCCCCCTTTTCTGACACAAACACTTTCTCATGCACAGTTCACCGTGAGCATCAACTGACTAACACCAGAGCTGTAATCAGGCAATTACTAATAATTACACACACCTGACTTCCATCATACTTTCCCACACTGATAAAAGGCAGAGCACGAAAGCACACTCTGAGCAAGGCAAAACACATGAGGAAGCAGCAGTTCCGAGACAGCAGTTTAATACGAGGAGAAAGACGGAAAGACCAGAAAGTGTTGCAGGGAGGGAATTGCCCTTGACATCTTCAGAGGGAGGAAACCACTACTTTCACGAGTCCTTGAGAATGAGAAGACCGGGAATTAAAGCTGAAGAAAGGTGCATTGTGTGTTGAAGGTACCCGGGGCACTCCAGCATTGATAGCCGAGTTAGGGAGGAGTGATTGCTGCTGTGGTACTGTCCTTTGCTGCTACAACAAATCCGCCCAACTAAAGTCAGCACAGCCGGTGAGCTGGAGAGACTGATAGCAGACCAGTCTGTGTTAGAACCAAGGTTGTAAGCAGCAACATTGTATGAAGAAATCTGCAAAGAACCGAGTGAGCAGCATATGTGTTGAGCAACGTGGATATAATTGAATATCCAAGGAGTGACTGAACTTTTGAAACTGAAGTGGATACCATGTAGAGAGTGGTCCGGCACCACATGGGTGCTCATGCAAAAGGTCTCTGTTAGGTATCCAATTGAGAGTGTAAAATTATGAACTAGGAAATCGAAGTGGTCTTGAAACGGGTCACGCCAAAGCCTGTACAGTTTCGAAAGTCTTTGATAGCTAATACAAACTTTAATTTGTGAAAAGGGGGTCATAGCCTGACTGAGGGGAATCCGGGGTGAACCGTGTGTCACCCTACAAAAGGTATACAAACTGTAATTGGTCCGAGCCTGGCTGAGAGAGTATCATTGTGAGAAAAGGGATCTGACCACAGCTCAGGGAGATCCAGGTTGAAGAGTGAATCACCCCACTTGAGCGAATGGGATCTGAGCAAGGAAAGCAGGGATCTGGGGTGAACCGTGAGTCACCCCTGGAAAGATATTGCTTTGGCAAATGTGAACCCGACTGAGGGATGCCAACGAATGGAATTGAGGCTGGTCCAAGCCTGACTGAAGGAGACTAGAGGTATAAAAAGGCATTTGAGCCTGGAAAAGGGGGTCCAGGTTGAAGAGTGACTCACCTGACTTGCGTGTTTGTGAAATAACTTTTTGATTGTTTTCGGTACATCAGGCCCTCTGAATCAAGAGACTTTGATAACATGAGAGACTTGGGCACAGAAGTCCCTCATGTTGGTATTGGAAAGGTGTCCTCGTGCCAAAGAAGCCCAAGAGTGTGCGAAACTCAAGTGAACTGCGTTGTCCCATGCTGAAAACTTGTGGAAGGGAGGCCAATGGCCTGAACATCCTCACTTATCATTTTGTGAACACTTCTTTCTTTTTCATGAACATTATCCCACACTATTTGTAACTTAACAGTAAGGATTTCAATAGTTGTTTTTTTAATACAGCCCCTTTTATTTTCCTGAGACTCGACTCAGACTGTATTATTATTATTTGATGATCGTAGCTGGCTCCGATCTTAGATTTAGGTTTTTATCACACCCTTGATCGAGTTCAATAAACACCCATGATCTGTGGTCACTTGTGTCTGTCTTACTTCAATACCATGCCTTCCTTACAGAGTGAACTGCTGTAGACAACGGTCTGCCAGCTCCACGGAAAGTAGACTCGACTACTGGACATGACGGAAACCATGTAGGTGCCAGCTAAACACCCTGGACTGTGCAGAGCAAGAATGATTCCTTGTCATGGAGCTCCTGGACCGGGACATACAGTAAACTAGAAGTCCAAGAACAGTTAGGATCCTGTTTCATGGCTTTGAACCACCTTCAAGTCACTTGGACAATGTTTGATGCCCTTCAATTCAATACCGGATCTATTGTGCTGCTTTTGATACTCCTCAAACAAACTTCAAACAGCATACTTGCACCTCAAAACCAACTCACATCAGTGAAGCTGGCTGAACCTGTTGAAGAAATCCACTTGCTGCACTTAGAGCATTGCATCAATCCAACAGAAAACCTGTAGTTTGACAGTGTCAAGTGGCACAGCGAGTAGAGCACTCGCTTTGACATCCGTGCAGAACCTGCTAATGCAGATTCGAATCCCGGCAGGGCCAAACTCAGCCTTTCATCCTTCCGAGGTCGATAAATGAGCACCACACACCGTGGGTAATAATAAGCAGCGCTCAAATACCTCAGGGTTCGTAGCCCTATATAAATGCCAAATTATTATTATTATTAGAAGCTCAGCTTTACCCGACTGGACTGATGATACAAAGTGCTGGAAGCCATCATATCACTCTATGACTCCACCTAGCAGAAGCATCAGTATGACTCAACCACAGACTTGAACTAGTTGGAACTCATTGAACTGCATTGCCTAGAAACCTGACTCAATCCATGCAGATCCATGTCTTGACACTGACTTGATACTGATACACCACTGGATCAATGCAATTTGACCCGTCTTGGCACTGGCTTGATTGCAGGAAGTACTGTCCCATTGGTCCACATTTAGGACCATTGTGACTTGTAAGCTCCCCTTCTCTGCCTTCATCTTGCAAGATATTTTCTTGAGCAGTGACATTAGAGCTCAATATAAGTTTACTGGTGCGGCAATCATTGGTGGTAATTCCATTAGAGCCACTTGTCCCACACTGGGAAACTACAGGTTTGTCCATAACGGTTGATTTATTTACCTCCAGCAAAGAACTTGAATTAAATCAGCCCTTTACTGGCAAACCAAAGCCATTATTACCGGCACTTTTGTTACTGAAATGGGGATTTACCCACAGTTGTCGGCACCTTTAATATCCTGGAAATTCCAGGATATCAGGCTCCGGTAACGGTAGGTCCATTTGCCGGTATCCCACCAGAATTATTGCGATACCGACAAACTCCTAATGAGCCCCATTGTGCCAATTATGTGCCTGTATACTCCATCTTATCTACCGTGGGTGCCAGTCTACAGCAAGTTGGATGTCTGTGTGTCTTTACAGAGGTGGGTTTTTGCTTTGTTTTTAGTTAGTTATTTGAAACTTTATTCTTTAATTTAAAGTTTATATTTTTTATAGAACCTTGATTGGACATTATTTCATGTTATACTCTTGTACTATTGCCGTTTTGGTTGCTATTGCTATTACCTCTCAAACCTCCTGAAAATTATAACCTGTCCTCAGCCCACATTACCACAAAAGGAAAATTAGGTATACCCATTGGGCTTTGCCTGTTTTACCTTTTTAATTGGAACCGATGCTGGTTTAGTTTAGTTTGTGGTTGAATATGTGACCAAGCCAATACTCATCCTTGTGCTTTTACAGAGCATTCCTCTGACTATCACAGAAAGCCTATTTCCTGTAAGGCAGCACAATCTCCTGACTTTGATTCTGAAATTGAAACACCTGTTCTCTATATAAAAATAAATTTGGCATGATGAATTACCACAAATACCTGCCCCAGACATGCAAAAAAATGTACGAAAGCTGTACCAGTGTAAAGAGCCAATATGTGTGTGATATGGATTGTGTCAACAAAGGTTTACTGAGGCTTACTGATAGAAGTATATGGATGACCTGCTGGAATTCATCTCTTTATGCCTCTCCATGGCTTCCTTCTTTTGTTCTACCTCCTGTTGTCCTTTCATCTCCTCCTCTTCTAGTGCTGCATCTGTAGACTCTCTTATCTCCCTATTCCACATTTCTTCCTCCCCTGTACCAGACCTACAGCAGTGACTACATGCTACTGCTCTCTCCCTCCGCACTTTCCTCTACATCAACTGGAGGCACTTCGTCTTTATCATCCCGCAAGACTTCTACAACTATGTCCCAAACTTAACAAGCTGTACATCTATGACCACATGTACTACCTAAACATCCACCATCGCCTCCCAAATGTTCCCAAGTAGTATCATAGCATTTGTTTGGGGCAATAAGAAAAAAGGTTTTTTCAAGTGTTTATAGGGGCTTCACAACAGTTGTAAAATAAATATAGGTGTTTGAAGGAAAAAAAATCGGAAGGGAGGAAGGAAGGACAATCTTAAATGAAAAGAATTTAATAAAGAAAACAAACCAGTTTCTTCTTCTCCTTTTTTCTTTTTGGAATAGACATAGAAAGTGGAACGGCAAGGAATTAAACATCTATGACACAAATGCACAAGGTAAAAATAAAAATGGGATGAGTATAGAATTCTAACTTGGGGTTCAATCAACAAGTAGGAGTTAAAGTACAACTTATATTTTACTCCTTAAGTCGTTTACATCGCGTTCCTCCTTTCATATCTTTGACAGACCATGCAACAGCAGTAGGGGCATTGGGTAACTCAACATTAGATTACGGGAGCGGTACCCTCTCTGGAATCCTCGTCGGACAAATCAATTGCCTTAAGAGGGCACACAATGCAGCATTCTGTCTCGTTTTCGAGGCACCCAAGGCAATCTCCATCTCAGCATTGCAGAGATCATTTCATTGGCTGCATTCAAGCAGAGGATCGATTTTAAGATCCTTTGTTTAGTGTTTGAATAATCTGGCACCAATGTATTTGTTGACACTAATGACCCCCTACCAGCCCTCTAGCTGCCTTCGATCAGCTGACAAGCATATACTTGTTGTCCCACCATGTGGGTTTGTTAATAGCGGTGACAGACGTTTTTCCATCTACAGACCTAAACTGTGGAATTTTCTTGAACTTCCTATTTAGAGCCTGACTTCCTTTGTTCCTTTTCCAGAAACTCCAAATGCTCACGTATTCTATTAAAGGATAATTCCCTTGCATGGACAGGTTGTAGTTCAGTAATAGACTCTGTTTTTTCTTGTGTGATAAATAGGCTAGTAACATCTATTCTGGGATGCAGATTATTCTGTTTAAGCACAACAGAAGTGCATCAAATCAAATCAAATCAAATCATATGACAGGGGTTCAAATAGGTTTTATCCATGGGTGTGTTAGACTATGAAATTTCACACATCAAGTACAAAGCAAAATACAGATCTATTTCTTTTTTAATGTATTATGTATGTATTTACTTAAACACAAGGAGGCACAATGCTCTTTTGATCTCAAAAGAACAGACACTAGATAAGAAATCAGATTAGACAGGAAGCAGTGAGCTTCTTACAATTAGGTGAGTTTTTGTGACATTCTGAACAGGTTGTGGACGGAAGTAAATGGAAACATCTCCGGGGACAATACACGGGTGGGCATACATAGATTAAGGACAGCCAACATTAGACATTTATAAGTGCAGATAGGCGGTGCAGCCAGCTGTTTTAGGGATGTGACCATGATGGATGAAGTGCTATAGTGGATTTAGAGAAAGGGAGGGACGGAGACAGGTAATAGGCAAGGGAAAATGTTAGCTAGATGGCAGATGAGAGGAAGGTTAAGAAGGTAACTCAGAGGAAAGGAGGTAGGCTTTGAGTTAGGGTTTGAAAAAATCAGTGTGGACTGTTTCTCGGGTGTGATGTGGAAGAGAATTCCATGGAAGTGGAGCAAGTAGAGAGAAAGAGCGTAAGCAACAGGATTCACAGGGAGGGTGAGGTGCCACAAGTGTAGCTGAGGAAGTAGAGGGGATTTTGCAAGAACGCTTGTAGAGTTGGAAAGAGTAGCATAGATACAGTGGTGCCTTACCTTGGATTTGTTAACTAGGAAATCAAATGTATATCTGGCCCTGTTTTGCATCATCAACAATCCAGCTTGGTGACAGTATGAGGAAATATGTGTGAAGTAAGAGACTTCTGGTAGCAAAACTAATGATCTTGTCAAGATGACAGAAAGCATAGTTGGGGAGTCAAAAGAGGGTGCTGGCACAGTAGACCAGTTTAGAGAGGACACAAGTGGTTAAGAGATGCTTGACAGTGTTGAAAGGAAGGAAATGCCTTATTTTTCTAATATTTAGTAGGATAATAATAATAATAATAATAATAATAATAATAATAATAATAATAATGTATTAATAATAATTTTATTGTGATATAGACCAAAATTCAACCTTTACACAAACATATAAATGAGTACAATAAAAAGCAATATTACATGATAGTAACATATCACCACATGAACATATAAGCAAATATAAACAGATAAAACAAATCAAATAAACCGTACAAAAAGGCTCATAGGTATATGCTCTATCCAGACTCAAATACATATAACCATGGACAAAATAAAGTAGAGAACGGGAACACGTGCAGGGGATTAGTAAAGTCTAGTATTGGACTCTCGGCAGGTAAGAGTGTTGAAACATGGGACCAAACTCTAAATCAGGCAAGCTGAACCGTGATAGTGTTGGAGTTGAGACAGTAATCCCAAAATTATTCCCCCTTAATTGACTCATATCTAGGTACCAGCTTGCCAAGAAGGCACATATAGACAGAACCCCGTTTCGGACGTAGGGTAAGGACATGTCTAGATGTTTCCATGAGACCTAGTCTCCCACAAATATGACAGGTCCTTTTTTCCAGTGCCACCCCCAGGCGTGGGCCGGTGACTGCTAATACCTGTAGTTTATTGGTGCTCAGCCTTAGCATGAATTGCCTTTCTTCAGGGGCCAGGCACAGTACCAGGTAAGGTTGAATCTTCCTGTATCTATGCATATGCACAACATGGGATACTGCCTTATACCCTTTTAGTTTGGACAAGTGGGTACCATTTTCACACCAATCCCATCTTTTAAACGTGTGTTTGATGGATTTCTTCAAGTGGATTTATGGCATGTCTCTCTTCCTCAAGAAGGACCAATCATTCTCCAAGAATAAAGCCTAATTTAGCTGTTTAAAGTTAGAGCCTCACGGGACCTACTCAGAGTCATAATTACGACCCGCAGAAGAAAGTAATTTACAAACTGGGGAGGAACATGCTTTTATGTAAAACACTCCCCAGGTGTGCAGGGCCATACCCCTCAATGAGATCAGACGGAGATATTGCATTAGACACGAGAGGCCCAAACGCGATACCGAGCGCCAATAATGGCCCTCAAGTATATTTAACCAATTCAGGTCCTGTATTTCTAGGGCATCTAAGCCATAAAGAATGGCCGGTACAAAGCATTGCTGGTATAATTTTACAATACCGGCCATGCTATAGCCTACAGACCGCCTAGCAAATTTACAAGCCTGGAGGGTAAGTAGTTTGGCTTGCCTCTTTTTACAAGAGATGAACAAATTGTAATTCATCAGAGCATCAAAATCCAAACCTAAATAACTGTAGGACTGTGTATGACTTAGGAGGGCAATTCGATTTTAATGCCATACGAGGGAGAAAGTCGGCAATATAAAGATTATACATCATGGGGGCAGCCACGCACCCCTGCTTAACTCCCATGTTGACACATCCCCCTCATTAGTCAATCTAACGCTGTTGGTGTTATCGCTGTGTAGAACAATCAAGATATGTAAAATCTAGCTAGGGCAGTTCAAGGTTCTGAGCTTAGTCCAGAGGATCTCATGGACCACTTGATCGAAGGCACTGCGGAAATCCACAAATGCAATATATAGTGTAGCCTACTTTCTACTGAGGGTAGTATTGATCAACTGGTCCAGCTCTCTGATGTTATGTGTTGTACTTGAACCAGGTTTGAAGACTGTTTGGGCAGAACTCAATACCTGGTTTGCAACAACCCCGGATTCCAACTCCCTAAGCACAAGCTTCATGAAGATCTTGCTTGTAATGTCCAACATGGACAACAGGCGGTAGTTGCACACATTTCTCCGGTCTCCCTTTTTATGAACTGGGATGAGCACCGACTGTTGCCACATCGGCGGTACAGAGCAAGATCTACAGAAATGTGAGAAAAGGGTAAGTAGCACCTGGGCCCAGTTATTCGGGTCCATTTCTAGTACCGAGTTAGCCAGGCCATTTTGTCCTGGGACATTTGATGTATTAAGTTTCAAAATCCAATGGTAAAGGCCACACGTCAGACTGTGATAATTCGACACTGAGGCATGGGGCTGATTTATAGAACTTAGCCGTGATATGCTCTACCCACTGTCCCCCAGGGATGGGGTTCAACATTTTCACAATCTGTTCCCCCGGCATGTGAGAGTAGCTGCCCGATCTCTCGGCTAACTTTACTGCACATAATCTCAATTAACCTATGCCATTTCCCTCTTTTCTGGGTCTGATGGCAGAGGTGCAGCCAAGAGTGGCATTGCCGTTTTATTATATTTGTATGGGCAGAATGTTTGTAGGCACCTACAATGGTGGGATCAACTATTCTATGTGCTCTGATGTCCCTCCGCATTTGTCATTTACGGTCACAGATCTTAATATCAAAAGAATTACTCCTCCCCATCTTAGACCTTATATTTGGGGCATAACTAACCCCAAAAAGTGGTTGGGGTAAGTGATGTATCCAATCTTTGATGGTCTCTGGGTTATTCCCCCGTAACGGCCAATTTATCTCAAAGCCCAGGGGAATGGAGAGCAGATTCGTCCTGTCAATATTTTTCTGGGTCCAGCAGATCCTATTCCCAGGGTGGTTGGGCATCACATCACCTCATACAGTCACCACCCCTTCACCCTTACCCCCATCCATAGTCAGGACAAGAGGGGCATGGTCACTATTAGTGCTCAAATCAATTTGCAGTCATGATACATAACCCAAAAGCACTCTGAGACTGCAACATAGTCCAATTTGACCCATTTGCTCCCTGCTGCCCAGGTCATCTGTCCCGGTTGGTCTCCAGAACCATGTCCATTCAGGACTGTGCAATTACATGCCTTCAAAAAGTCCAGCCACAACCTCCCCTTTTTATTTGATTTCCCCGTTGGCATACTACAGCAATCAGAAACATTAACATAGGCCCCACATCCCCCCAGGTCCACACATCTTGTGTTCCAATCTCCACATAGTAGCACAGGACAGCTATCCAGGCCTGGATGCCAGACGGTATGGAGTGAGTCCAGTTGATCACATAAGTTCCCGGTGAGCGCCGGGCCCGGGGGGTCATATACATTGACTATCAAAACGTTTTTATTCATTCCCCAACCCCTAGCAGGGGATATTTCCACCGCCAATATGTTACCCCCTGGTTTGGCCGGATGGATCAATCTGGGTTAAGGGTAGATTTAACACCAATTACTAGACCACCCAGAGGGCACCCACTCCCACCCTTACCTGCCTTGGTCTTAAAGATGGAAAATCCGTCAAGTGGCCCATGTTTCTTGTAGTATGAAGACGTCATTTGTTAAGAGCACTTTCAGTGAGCCACCCTCATTGAGCCAGTGATTAAAACCCCTAGTATTCCAGCTTACTACAGACCAATTTCACTCCGATGCTGTCTTTTGGGCTATCATGTTCTTCAACCACTCCCATCTCTGATTATCGCTGAGCTTAACCCAGGGATGTAAAAGGGGTAGTGTTGGTTCAACAGTAACCCAAAGCAATTACACTTAATACAGCCAACAGGGGAAACTTCCTTTGGGAGTGGGGCGTCCAAGACATACCTTCAAATACCCGAGCGAGTACTGATGTAGCCTGATAATGGCTGCAGTCTCAGGTAAACTGCAGTGAATTTTTGATGTTTTTGATCCTGGAAGACGTATTGGTTCAATAAAATCAAAGTCAATGATGGTATTCAATGATGGTATTCAGGATCGTAAGAGACGGGATCTTGTGGAACAGGCCCAGAAGTAAAGAAACAATTTAATTGCCAGGTGACTTTAGAGCCCCTTGTTGATGCTATAGTTATGTTTTTCTCATCTAAGGAGTCCCTGTTGATTATTTACTGTGCTTGTTAAAGACGGTGGGACAAATGATTGCCAGGTGACTTTAGAGCCCCTTGTTGGTGCTATAGTTACGTTTTTCTCATCTAAGGAGTCCCTGTTGATTATTTACTGTGCTTGTTAAAGACGGTGGGACAAATGGCCCCGGTTAAGTATCACATTGTTCTGCCGCCGAGGGTTGAGTTTTAGTGGGGACCTCCTCAAGTGGCCAACTTGTCAGGGTGCCCACCGTCTGCACCAACCTCCTTTTCCATCATGTAGTTCTTTTACGCTGCTATTTGAACACATTACTACTCCCCGGGTGTAAAGTATTATCCAATGGTTGGGCTGCTGCCGGGGAGTTTTCATTAAACGAGGTAAACCAGATTTAGGCTGGTTGGGCTCCTTCACCTTCCGTCTCTGCAATCCTTACCTGCCGCCTTGAAAGGTAAGCCACGGCAGGCATAGCCTCCGAGTTTCCCTCACAGGAGGAGGTGGTCACAGCGGCTTTATCTACTTCGTTGTGAACAACTATAGAGCAGGATCGAACTTCCAGGGCAGTAGGCGTAGGACTTAAGGGCACTTCACCCACGTCTATTGTTGGTATCCCAGCAGAGGTTTTATTGGAGATCTATTGTTTATGTATCAACGCGGTGGCCGCCCGCCTGTTAGTATAGGGGGCAACAAATGTGTCCCACTGTGTGTGTCTGTGCCTCCAGTAACAGGTCCCTCCACCTGCTCCTTGCCACTTTCTATTCCCCTTTCGCAACCCCCTGGGGGATGGGGTGGAGTGGTCTTGCAGTCATAACACAACTGGAGGAGGAAATCATTGTCTAAGTCAAGCGGATGTTAGCTGCTTTCGGCCTCCGGTAACCGAAGTGTTGAGTCTGGGACGGGTGGGACTGGGCCTTGCGCTGGGGTCTTTGCCGGAAAATAGGCGTCCAGCTGTACTTTATGAGGCGCTTGCTCATTGTGGGGATTCACCCCCTTGCTTCCACTTTGTTCCAAGTGTATTATCGGGTCAGAAGGAGCAACATACTATTTTGAGGAAGGAAGGGTGTACGGTTTCTCTGACATTAGCACCCACTGCTTTGCCACAGCGTGCTGCTTTTCCCGGTATCTCAAGAGAACAAAGTAAACAAGCACAGAGTTTGATGCTGAAGAAAAGTGAGTGAGTTAGAATCAGTGGCGTTCCACGTGCAAAGGATAAAGAAAAGGACAGTCGCCATGGCAGTACACTACTACCACACTCCCTCTGCCTATAGAAACACCTTTCACACCATCTACTGACTCCACTGTCAGCCACGTTAATTAGCTACAAGATTATAACAATTTGTTATTTATGCACGGGAAGCAGCCGGACTGCAAGTCATACAAGTCAGTACGTGTGGGCCAACAATAAGCGAGGCGAAACAAAAGTAAAATTCAGTGTGCACAGAATACCTTATTGCAGCATTTTGAGTAGTCTCCACAGGCTCCACAGTCACCAGGGGAACACAGGAAACACACTGCAGCACGCCGCTGTGCTCCACCGAGGGGCTTTGTATTGAATGGGAGTCTGCCTCCTCCTGCTGCCACAGTGAAAAGACTCAACATGAGTCAGGAAAGTCAGCAAACACACCGTAGCTTTAGTAGATTAAGGAGAGCCGCCATTGCAGTTTTGGAAATGAAAGTAGGGAAGGTGTGAGATGGGTCATAGATGACGCTGAGGTATCAAAAGTGAATGAAGTGTGAGAAAGCCACACAAACATGTCTCTCATTGGCTGCAGCACAATCACAATCACATTTGCTTTCTCTTACTGTCAATCAGCCATGTATCTCCCTCAAAACAGCTAATGTCAAATTGGATAGGGCCCGGAAGTGAGCTGGTCTCTTTATATGACTGCCAAACAATTGCAGAGATTCTGGTTGGCCGAATTCTGGCCTGGCTTCTAAAACAAGCATAACATTTAGCGCATGACTTTTAGGAGCCACTTGATCCCATGCGATCTTGTAAGACTGCTGAGGATCTTAATTGGCTGTCTCTGGAGATTACCCAAGTGGAGGTTTAGCCAGCCTTAATGGTGATGCATCAGCATCTCTTTCTCGAACTTTGCCATTTGCAGCAGTTTCCTGAAGATATACTTATATAATCAGAATATGAGGAGAGATTATCTGTCATGCATTGCTTGTTGCAGAATTTTATCATAACATGTGTTTGGGTCGTTTTCTGTAAAAGGTAAATGAGCAGGTCTGCCACTTAGATTTGCACCTGTATTTCAAGGGTCCCCAAATGGATGACCATTTTTGGAGGATGGGACATTCCCTCATGTGTAGTCATCCTCTTCTTGTGCCGGAAGTGCACAATGGTTGACTGTTAGGGAACATTCTCCAGAATGGCTAATTTCCCTTACCTACTGAGTCCCTCAGCAGGTTTGCTGGATTTCTAGGATTTAATGTGTTCCCCTAGTAAGAATTTTAGCCTTTTTTCCCAATCTTACATGAGTTTTGCTGTATGTTTAACATTTTTGTGGAGCCTCACATACTCCATAGGCATCATAGTTTTATTGTGTGTCACACAAAACCTTTAGTACAGTGACACAGGGTTGTCTTTATCAGACTTCCCACTCTAAACTCCATATTCTGGGACTGACTACTGTCTCACAGAACTTGTAAAGTTGCAATTGACTTTATTAGTCTTATTAAATTCACAGACCCGGTACAAAGTATCTTACATAGAGTACTTGAAAGGGTTAATAGTTATCCCTTTTTGTCTGTCTCTCATGGAACATTGTTTTGTTCCCCCCTCGTTAAGGTGTGTCTCGTGGCAGTGGTATCTACCATATTTTTCCTACTGCACTATATGTGAATAGCCTTGGTACTGTTTTAGGCTCTATTGGTAGCCTCAACCTTAAATCTGCTGGACTCCATTTACTTTTATTTGGTTCTGGCGGGGTTTATTTGCCATTTCTTTTTGTAAAGGTCTTTCTTGTGTTTTACTCTGCGCGCCGAACCAGGTTTGGTTCCTTTGTTCGTCGTCCGTTGGCGGGCTTCTGCACAGAAGCCCTCCTTAGGTGCCTGAGTGTCTGGGGGGACAGGATGTGAGGGATGGTTTTTAGGCCCCCTGCACAGGGTTCCCTTGGAAACCCAAGTTGCACTCTGGTTTGATTGGCTAGGTGACTGTCCTGCCAGGACAGCCACCCTGCTGTGTGATTGACAGCCAGGCTGTGTGAATGGGGGAAAACTGCATAAAAAGCAGATCTCTGGGACTAGGAAGGCAGAGTCGCCACTAGATCGAGAGAACCAAAGAGAAGCTGAAGGAAGAGGACCACTACTACGACTGAACCTCCCGGTGAAGCCCTGTTGCGGGTCCGAATCTCCAAACTTCGATGAAAGCGAAGATCTTCATGAAATCTCCTTCCCTTGAGCTGGTGGGACCAACCACTTCGTCAAACACCAAGCAAGGCCTCCCTCACCTGGTCGAATTTGCTGTGCATCACTGCAGTGTACCGGATATCCAGGAGGCTCAGACCCTGTTTGGGTTTTAAGGAGCGCACCTTTTATTCGTAGCTTAGCTTTGCTGCTGGTTTCTTCTCATGGCAGTGCAGGACCCTCCAGTCTTCCTACTTTGTGTCAGTCCGACAGTCGCTTCAGGAACCGTGAGCCTGCAGGACCTGCCATGAACTTCTGACTCAGTTACAGCCTTCTTCTTTATATAAGATACTGTTCTAACCCGGTTGTTTGTTCCATCCGACCGCGGTGAAAGTGTTTGAAATCTTTCGCTTATCCGAGGGCTTGTCCGTCTCTACTCTTTTAAGTAACTTTTCTTCCAACCAACTTTGTTTCAAACTCTTGGCAAAGACTTAACCGCAAACTACTCTGAACTGTGTGATCCTCTGCAAAGACTCTGTACCATTAACATTGGCCCAGGCCAATTGATTTGAATCCTCATTGTAGCAAGCCTTTCTATATTGCCCTGCCTACTTACTTGTTGGTGCTGCTTAATTTTGTGCAACCTTGTCCTTCCCTCCCTTTTTAATTGCTGGAGTGCCATTTTGCTCACACTTCATTTTGAGCTTAACTTGTCCAGAATTCATTGGGTGTTGTGTAGTATATTAAGAGTCTGATTTTTCTGCTGCTTTATTTAGTGACCTGTTTTACAAATGATGTGTAAATAAATGTATATTCCTTTACTCAGAAACCTTGAGTCAGTGTTTGTTTGAACCATAGTAATTGCTGTCCTTTGTGTAACTGTTAATACTGCTCACTTTACTCTTGAGATAAGTCTGGCTGCTCATCCATCGCTACCATTTTACTGTGTATTACAGGCTTGTACCAAAGGTGAATTTGCACTTGCACTTTTAGGGGGTCATTACGAGTTTGTAGGTAGCCATGTCGCTATTTGCGGCATGGCTGCCTCCAAACTCCTGTCCGGGGTCTCGGAATGGTGACTTACCGGGTCATTCCAACCTTGGAGTTTGTTTGTTTCTTTTTATTACTTGTATTGCGCACCAGACCCGGGGGTAACCGGGCGCATTTTATAAGACAACTTGAAGCTTAGTTACAGGAGCAAATAGCAAAAATAGAGAAGCAAAACAAGGAAATATATAGTAATATACAACAGACATGTACAGAAATATATAATAGGCAAAAGAGGATGCATGTATTTACAGTCCTGATCAGGAACTACTATGGATAAATAAGTACAGGCAATGGGTGAACTATTGTATGTCTGCATTTTTGATCCACGTTATGAGGTTATGTCAGAAAGTGAGGTAGGGTTGGTCGGTCTTCAAGGTGGATGGTAGGGAGTTCCAGAGTTGAGCTGCTTTCACCTGAAATCTACATCCACCGACTCTAGTCATTTTAACTCTGGGTATGGATATATTGTTGATGTTAGCGGATCTGGTGATTCTTGTGGGTTTTGTTCTCGTGAATCTTGCGGAGAGGTAAAGTGGTGTGGCGTTATTAAGACATTTGTGGACCAGCGAGGCAACTTTTAGTTGGATTTTCTCCTGAGTGGAGAGCCAGTTATTGGCTCGTCTAAGTTCGGTGATGTGGGCTCTCCTGGGAATACCTAGCGCTGCTCTAAGTGCATTGTTCTGCAGAGTTTGAATTCTTTTGACAACTTCCTTATTAGCCCCAATGTAGCGTGAATTGCAGTAGTCCAACTTTGATAACACGAGCGCTCTCGCAAGTGTGATGCAGCTGTTGTTTGATAGGAAGGGTTTGCCTGCTCTTATCAATTTACAGGTTTAGGCAGTTGCAGAGGCCATTGTGTTGACTTGTTTATTGAAAGAGAGGGTGGAGTCCAGGTAGAAGCCCAGAGTTTTAACCTCGTGGGCAGTTGTAATTTGGTTGTTGTCAATATTAAAGGAAGAGTAGTTAGGGCACAGTTTTTTGAGGGTAGGGGGTGTGCACAGGATGATGATTTCAGTTTTGTCATCATTCAGGCATAGTCCCTGAGTGGTCATCCATGCCTGGATGATGAGATACACTTTGTTCACTAAGGCCAAATCCTTGTCGTAATCACCGGTAAGAGGTAGGAGAATCTGAGTATGATCTGCGTAATTAGTGTAGGTGATACCAAGATGGTCCAGATCATCGAAAAGGGGCTTAGTGAAGATGTTGTAAAGTTTGGGAGAAACACAAAATCCCTGGGGCACACCACATGTGATGGGGATGGAGTTTGCTGCCGCAGTGGTGGAGAAGACTCTCATAGTCCTATTGTTGAGGAAGGATTGGATCCAATGTATGGCTTCTTCTGAGAAGTGCGCAGCCATATCCGAGTGCCTGCAAAGGACCTTATGGTCAACAAGGTCAAATGCAGCTGATAAGTCCAGGAGGAGGAGTAAGGCTGGTTTGCCTTGATCCCTAAGGTCATCAATTTGCGCCTTGAGATCTAAGAGGGCAGTTTCGGTCCCGTGCTGGGGGCGGAAGCCAGACTGCCGTACTCCTAGTAAATTGTTGGTTTCAAGCTGTTTCTGTATTTGAGAGTATGCCACTTTATCTATAATTTTTAAGAGGAATGGCACAGTGGTGATTGGGCGGTAGTTCGTAGGTATGGCTGGGTCTAGCATCTGTTTTTTAAACAATGGGAGTACCCAAGATTCTTTTAGGTTACTGGGTATGGACCCTGTTGCGAATGAGGCATTAATGAGATTTGAGATAAAGGGGGCCAGGTCTCTAGCTGCGTCCTTTATCAGTTGTGCTGGACATTGATCCCCTTGACAATTAGATGGTTTGAGTGACAGTATGAATTTTTCAGTCTCAATAATAGATACTTTAGAGAACTTGAAGCGAGTACCCGGTAAGTCCCCATTCTGAAAACCATTCCCCATTCCCATTCGAGCACCCATAGGGCACAATGTTAATGGTGAAGGAGCTAATAACGGGCCCGTTATTAGCTCCCTGGTACCTTAGTGGCTCCTGCTAAGGGCGGTTGATAAAACCAGCCAGCCTTAGTGGGACCCGCTAAGGGACCTTGGAATGCAACGGTAGGGGGTTAATGGCACCTGCATCCTTACCGGTGCCATTAACCCCCTACTGCCGTACTTGTAATGAGGCCCTTATTCTTAATTGTGTGGTGTTCCCAATGGGTACTGCAAATGATTGGGCCTAACATTGACACCTTGGCTTTTGGTACTGTATTCTACTCTAAAGAAATAGTGAAAAGATCTGCAGACTGGTGAACCGGTAAGTCTTCTATATTGCAATTTATATAGTTAATCTGGTTATAACTGGATGCCTCCAAATCTCACACTCAACTGACAAATGGCTCTGCATCTTTCCCTTGAAGATCTAAATTCCACATTCTGTTCTTGAACAAAGAAAAGTGAAATTATTTGCTGAATTAGTAAAGTAAAAGCCTAAATGGAACTTTGCACAACAACCTCAAAAAGGATTCAAAAGCTAAACACTGTTGAACCATGTGCTTGAAACCAAATATATACAAACTGGAAAATATTTGCAATATGTACACGAAACAATAATAAAACTCAAATGATCAGTAGTCACATACTCTTCTTCATAATCTGTAAGACCCGAAGGTCTTTCACTCATACTGGGTGAGTATTACCTTCGTACCGACTCTTCTCTTTATGAACATGTAACTTTGACCGATTCTTCTCCATGTAGACACTACAATCCTGAACACGGGCTCTCCTAACTTGTACATTCACCGGTTTCTCAACATTTTCATACTCTGTTGACATCCAAACTCATCTATCTGACACTTTAACAGCACCATTTCATCTTTTAACCACCTCTATCGGTTTTGACCAACCAACACCTTTTTCCATTCTGTTCTGGGGAAATTGTATCTGCACCCGATCCCCTCCTTTGAACACACACTCCTTTGTGGCATTGCTGGCATCAAAATGAGATTTATTGTAAATCTGCTCCTTGCCAATGTTATCCTTGATCAATACTATTAAAACATGCCCTTCCTAATCAGGCTGTACAAACTCCAGTATTGGGCTTCATTCCCGTTAGAACTTCAAAGGGGGAAACACCAGTGGTATCATGAGGGGTAAATCTATAGGGCACACCTGTATCTTTGGCAGCTTCTCTCCAATTACCGCCTTCTGAGATGGCATATCTGATACTCCATTTAATCACTCTATTGAATCTTTCAACAATCCCATTGGTTTCAGGATGATAGATGGAACTCTTTTTGTGTTCTATGCCATTTCTAAAAATAAATGTAATCCTCTCGTCAAAAATAAGTTGAACACCATTTTCCATAATAATAGTGTTTGGATAGCCTTCTCTTTTGAAGATCTCATCAAGAAATGTGATAATATCCTTCGTACATATGTTTTGCACCCGAGCAATTTCAACCCAATGTGACAACATGTCTACTAAAACAATGCCATATTTGAGCAAACCATGAGACCTCACAGGCCCTCTGATGGCCAACCCTACTCGTTCTCAAGGCATCGAGGGAATAGACATCAGAATCATAGGTTCTATCCTTGTGACATACCCTTTTACTGTACGTTTACACACAGTGTATTCCCGGACAACCCTTTCAGCCTGCATATCCATCCACCAACAGTCTTGTCTTAACAGCTGTTTAGTGTTGGACATTCCCTGATACCCTTTAGGTGCCATTTCCATAATTTACTTCTGAATGCTTACTGGAGAAAACAACTTATCCCCCTCAAAACCAAACCTTCTTTTATTAAACGTGCAGTTTTTGTTGTTGTTGTTGTTGTGGGGTGTGAAACTCATAGTGAGGTGGGATCAGAAACCTGTGAAGGAAATTCTCACCATGAAAGGTTTGGATAAAGTATCATCCAGGATTTGCAAGTGGGTGGAAAGTTTGCAGGAATACAAAAAAATACAAAATACAAAAGCGGTGTGAATCTTGATGCCATTATGCATGTGGCATAAGCATAATGGCATAAAGATTCACACCGCTTTTGTTTTGGTTACTCTTAACAACAACCTCAAGTCTTTCCTTCACATCAACCATTACCACATCAGACAACATTGCTTCATGCAATTCACTCACCAATACTATTTCTTGATTGATACTCAAAACTTGATCTTCTTTACCCTCTTCATTATTCTCATCTTCAACCACATTCGTCAATCTCAACAGACAACCTGCAGTCTTGTTGTTAATACCTAGAAGGTACTCTATCTCACAGTTGTATTCCTGCAAACTTTCCACCCACTTGCAAATCCTGGATGATACGTTATCCAAACCTTTCATGGTGAGAATTTCCTTCACAGGTTTCTGATCCCACCTCACTATGAGTTTCACACCCCACAACAACAACAACAGCAAAAACTTCTAAATTGCCCATTTGATCACCAACAGCGCTTTTTCAAAGGGTGGAATACATTTTTCAGCACATCTCAGAACCCTTAAAGCAAACGCTTTAGTACACTCTCACCCATCTGTTTTCTGTGAAAGTACTGTTCACAAGCCTTGATTACTGGTGTCTGTTGTCACCACACTTCTCCTACTCGGATCAAAATTGCTCAATGTGGGAGCTTTTGGTAATGCTATGTTTACTTGTTGAAATTCTTGTTCACATTGATTGTCCCAATGAAACTTAAAGCCCTTCTTAACTAAACCTCTCAATTTAATAGATGTGTTTGCCAATTCAGGAATACAGTTGGTGTAATATTCGGCCATACCAAGGAAAGAGATTACTTTTTCTGTGTCTTTGGGACTGGGAAAGTTAACAATATTATTAACCAAATTTGTTTTTGGTCTGATACCTAGTTCTGAAATTTCATGACCCAAGTATTGAATTACAGAATTTCTAACATTACATTTCTCCTTGCACAAGGTCAAACCTGCATTCCTAAACACATCAACAAAACTTCTTCAATCTGACATTGTGTTCTTCTTGACTACCTCCAAACACCTGAACATCACCTTGAAAGCACATAACTCCTTCCATGTTGTGGACGAGCTGGTGCATTATGCTCTGGAAAACAGAAGCAGCAGAGACTAGTCCAAAAGGCATGTGCTTATATTGGAATAAACCTTCTGAAGTGATAAAAGCCGTAATACTTCTAGAGGACAGGGGCAAAGCAATTTGATGGTACGCTGACTTCAAATCTAAGGTACTCATAACCTTTGTCCTCTTTATGGTTCCTAACATTTCTGCTATATTGGCTAAGGGATGCCTAACAGGTATTACACACCGATTCACTGACCTAAGATCAAAACATTGGGCCTCATTACAAGAATGGAGGTAGCCATGAGCTATTAGCTCCATGGCTGCCTCCGTTCCCGGCTCCATTACGGGTTCCTGCAATGGGGACTTACTGGGTTACTCCGACATAGGAGGACCGGCAATTCAGCCTTGCAAAAACCCATCCCCATTCCCATTTGAGCCCCCATAGGGCTCAATGGGAATGGGGAGGAGGTAATAACGGGCAGATTACATCTGGCCCTTTATTGCCTCCCTCTTCCCCTCGTGGGACCCAGAAAGCACACCTGGTTTTAACAGGTGTGCAATCCGCATCCCGCGAAGGGAAGCTTGTAATTGGCGCTCCCGGAATGAAGGGGGCCGGTTCTGTACCGGCCCCCTTTCTTCCGGGAGTGCCAGCCTTATTTTGAGGCCCATAGTCTCATCGTCCCGTTTGGCTTGTGTACCACAACTAAAGGTAAAACCACTTGGAGGCCTTAATTTGCTTGATCACCCTTTGTTTTTCCATAATCTCCAGTTCCTCTTTCACTGCAGCTTTAATGTCCAATGGCACCGGCCTCAATTTCTGTGCAGTAGGTATGGAATTGGTCTTCACTCTAATTTTATGCATGAAACCTTTCAAATTACCTAATTATTCATAAAATACACTGTGTTGACAAAAATCATTCACACTTTCTATTGCGTAAACAGTCTCATCTGCATTAGGGTCAAGTTTAATCTTTAACCTTCTCTGATGTGACCAACTTAGAAGCAGGTTATTACACTTAATTGAGACATATACCTTCACTTTTGCTGAACGATCTTTGAATTTCATAGTTGCCCAAAACCAACCCTCAAGTTCAATTCTCTTCCAACCATATGCTCTTGGCCTGTTTTCAACATTATTGAGTGACACTCTTTCCTTAAACATGGTGTCAAAGATGGAGTTGGGAAGTGAGGTGAGGCATACTTTGCACCAAATTCAATTGCCATACTAATGTTAAATCCTTCCACCTCAATGGTGGACATATGTATCTCAGCTTCAGCATCATCATCATCAATTTTGCCGATCTCATTTACTGTGCTATCTAAAAGGCATTTACAATCATCCATCTCTTCACACAATTCATCAACAGAATCAATATTTTATGACTTGGTTTTGCAGCAGGATATAAAATGTCCTCTCCTGTTACACCTCTTACACAAGGCTTTGATGGGTGGGCATTTATCACTATTAGCAATATTAGCAATATGAAAAAGGCAGTCACAACAAAATTATTTTCTTCAGTCATCATTCGTGTCTTCTTCACCCTTTCCCTCTTTCTGTTTGCTAAATTTCCTCCTGGTCCATCTCTTTTGAGATTCTGTTTCTTCTTGTCAGTTCTCTTTGGTTGTATCGCCGAGACTTCCATGACCTCTTCAGTTCTCTCACAGTCAGATTTGGTTATTTTTTCTAATTCCTTCGAACACTTATGGACACACGACTTCCTTTGCTACTATAAGAACTTCTTACATTACTTTCGGACTACAATGCTTCTCTTACGTTTTCATTGTTGCATTCCAACATGAACTGGTCACTTAGTCTTTCATTAAGGGGGCTGACACCCCATTCTGTTGTTTTCTTTTTAAGAAGTGGTATCTTTCTAAAATTATGCTTACTGATTTTTCATAGTGTTTATCTAACATCTTCAGTGAAAGTGGAGGCCCATTTTCGAATAGTTCCTCCTCCCCATAATTCCCTAAACAGTGCATTAAAAGGCATTTTTTCTTTCACCAGAAAAGTTCAATCCATTTACTGCCAGTACATAGTGATCACATCTGTTTTTCCATATTTTACATGGTATGGAGGTGGTACAATAACTTCCCAAAGTGTTCTTAGTAGGCAGAGGAGTAGTACTCATGCAAAGTAAGATTGTGTAATAATTAATGGGCAAATTACCTGAATCCACTGCTGGGTAGTAAAATGTCTTTCCTTCTTTTTATTCACTTTTTCTTTGTCTTCCTTTATCTTGCATTTGGTTCATGATTTAAAGTAAAAATGAAGTCTGGTGGGGAATGATCCTGTGATTGTCAATGTGTTTATGTTGATTGCTAGAGCAACCTAGATGGAGTGCAAACCTGACATGATCGATTCCTTTCTGTTTTGTTGAAAATATTTGTGACATCGGGCTGCCTTGTGCGCATACAATAGTTCCTTTTAGTGAATGCGCTTCACTATTGATGTTGGTTACTGGGGAAACCAAAATGGTGGCATGCAATGTCATGCGTTAAAGTCCTTTCCTTTAGTGTTGAATAGGGTGTTATTACAGCAACGCTGTCCTAATCACTGTGATCAAGCTCTGCAGTGTGCAGTGGCACTCAGGGTTGCGGTCACGCTCAGTGGTCATGCTGCGAGCGGCGCTGGAGCCCTTTCTTCCTCTTTATAAAATATTCATCAAGATAAAGAGCGTGGGGTGCAGCAAATCACATTCTCACCTTCCTCCTTCGTCACACTTGGTTAGGTCTAGTTGTAAGAGGATTCAATTCAACACTACAGCTAAGTCAACGCCTAGTCTAGAATACTGAATGAAAACCCTTATTGATATATCCTTATGTCCAGTTCATGCGTTCTGGATGACTACCCCTATATAACACCCCTCTCTTGGAATCCCCCTGACCCCACTGAGCCAAGAAGTAGTTCTGTTTTGCAAGTTTAAAAGGTTTATTTGATAATTTAAACAATATATATATATATCACACTTTATAATAATTAATAATTGAATATCACACTTAATCTGAGCAGTAATCAATAATGGATAGTCCGGCACTAGCACACTTCTTTATAATCAATGATGAGTGGTTATAGGATGGATAAGATAGCAACAATATTTTGATGGTTTCAAATGGATGCAATGTGGAATGAAATGCAGTACAGAAAATAACTTGATAGGATTTCAGCAAAAGACAATGTAATCACTTTCTTGGACAATTCACCCCCCCCCCTTTTATGCAATGCAAGGAAATGGAAGGAAAGCACACAGTTCTCAGAAATGCAATCAAATGTAATTCAGTTCACCCCAGCAAGCTTAGACTACAGAAGTTTGAAACACAGGCCCAACATGCTTTTATATGTGCTGGCAATAAAGTGAAAAATATGCTAAAATGCTTTTAATTCCCTCTAGAGGTTCAGGGTGAGTGGTATCAAGTTAATATTAGTCCAGGCTCACTATAGCAATGATTCAGGGATGGTTCTTAAGAGGCAAACGAATTTTTAGCAAGGAAAGCAAGGAAGCTGCTGTTTTCACACGTGGAGAAATTTGCAAATCGCGGTAAAATTCGCGAGGGCGTTTTTCGCGATTGCGGCAAATGTATAGGGGGTATGAATGAGATTCTAGGTTCGTTGAAAAGCCAAGATTCCCAGCTTTCAGAGGGAAGTTACTGCAAGTCTCTAAGACAAACGGTCACGGAGATATGAGCGATTTTGTGAAGGTTCTTTTTCGGATTTGAAAAACTTTAGCTAAAAAATGACAGGTGACAGCTTTGCAAATGACAGGTGACAGTTAGCAGGCAGTTCTACTTAGATTAAAATAGATTGAATTATATTATTTTAACTAAGAGATTGGTTCTGCACAGTTCTGCTAGGTACTCACAATATATTTAGAAATAGAATGGGCCTCGCCATGGATCTGGTCAGGTTTTCTTCACTCGCCATTGACGGTCTCTGCGCACAGCGTCTGGGTCAGCTCGCTAGTTCTGCGAACAGCGGTCTGGTCTGGGTCTCTGATTCTGATCAGGTCTGTGGGTCCGGATACAGCGGTATCCGGTTCCGCTGGTCTCTCTCTGGATACAACACTGCTCTCTGGCAAATGGCAAGAGTTCTTGCAAAGAATTCAAACAGCTCGCCTGGCTGTGATAATGGCAATGATTTGAGGCCTGCTAAAGAGGGATTTAGCTTGTAGTTGACCTCTCTGCTACAAATTCTGAAGTGAAGTCTTGGTCTCTGAAGGTGGATAGATTGAAGTCTCTATATTGGCTCTCTGGAGGTTGATGGAGGTAAAGTATGGATTTTCCCGGCAGAGCGTCCCGCAGCAGATGGAATAGAATGTCTCTATCTGTCCTGACTGTCTGCTTTTATGTGTTTTGAAAATGGGGGGAGAGGCTAGCTTCCTAGGCCCTACCCCTCTCCACTTGTCATTGGCCACTTCATCCTCTTCCCCTTGATTGGGGGAATGAAATGAAGTGTCATCATGATGAGGTCTGTTTATGATACAGAGAACCCACCCCTGTCAAATTACACACAATCTATATTTTGACCCAAAAGACATATTTGCACAGGTACACATTTGTTTAAAATTACATGCACCCATCACATATCACAGGAGGTATACCCTGTCCAAATCTGCTCTTCCTGGGAGCTTGCATTCAGAAATGGCAACATTTGCACTTTTTAACTGGTTTCGTAATATCGGACATTACCCCAAATTTATACACATGTGCGCAAGGAGTATGGACATTACTTGATGAAGTGTCAGATTTTTAACATGCATACATTTTAAGTAATACCCTCTTAACTGCTAGCTTGCCCCCAGATCATGCCACCGGTTCTAAAAACCTCTTAAAATGTGGGCAGAAAAATCACAAGAATTATGGTATCATTTAAATAATTATGACAAGTCCGTACTATGAGTTATTCATCTTTTTCTAAAACCATATTCTGGCTACAGGGATGTGCCTTTTCAGGTCACATGGTACAGAAACCAGTCTTTCCACTTTCTTCAAGCTCAGCCTCTGTCTCCAGTTTCTCCCCCTCTCAGTTTCTGCCAAGAGGAAGCCATTTTTATTACCCCTGCAATAAACCATCTGCCTGGGCCCTGGAAGGCCCATTGTTCAAGAGGAAGCCATTTATGGCCACTTCAATAAACCCTCTGCCTGGGTCCTATGTTTAGTCTCTAGCAGTCCCTTGGTAATTCAATCAGAGAAGTGTCATATCCCTTTTGGGTGGGAACAGCAAAAGGCAGCTCGGCCTGGGAACACAGCTGTTGTGCAAGTCTCAACTCCTGTCGGGGGTAGCTGGTGGGCAGAATTCAGTTCCTTAAGCCAGGCCCCAGCTAATGTCACTTTTAGTTACCCAGTTTTCTGCATTCAAATAAAACTAACCATTTTACATATGCAGCTAGAATTCTGATTCTAAGTTTAAAACTATGACATTTAAACAATTGCAACCTATGTGACACTCAAAAGTAGGTCACTCATTTCTTTTAAACATTTAGATTTTTAGTGTCTTTCAGTCCAAATTTACTTAAACTGCTGAAATCCACAACTCAGCCAGTCTTGTTATAAACCTTCAAGTCACTTCAGAATATAACTTTACATTGGATCCACCTCTCAGTAAGTCTTTCTTTGGCCTGCTTTGGGTTCATTTATTCAGTTTTACACAAAAAAAAAAGTCTGGTGTTGTTTTAAACCGCCGGCTTTCTGATAGTGGTGAGTACTGGTAATGCAACCATTTTGGGGATTTTTCTTGGATTAATGCATTCCAAACAGGAATGGTTCTTACATGGTAGTAAATCCTTGCTTAACATTGTTTTGATGGGGCTCCTTACAGTAAGATGGTTATGTGGAACCCCACAAAAGGGTTGAATCTTTAAAGTGGTCCAATGAGTCACGATTTCAGCAACTTTTTGACATCAGTAACAGTGGATTTTGTTAACAAAGATCTTTCTTTACACTGGTGGGTGGCAAGTTAGGTAACCATTTTGGTGTGCGCACAAACTGCGTGGTTCGCCTGGATTCTGGCGCACTTGTGGGCTTTTTGGCCATCTTGGATTTTCTAAGCCCACAGCACCAAATGTTGCAGCATGATAGCTCAAACGTGGGTCAGGACACCCAACAGATCCCCCCACGTGACTGCCCTTTGAATTTGAGTCGATGGGGAGTCGGGTGCACCAGGGTTTTGACCCACGCACTGGTCTGTCCGCATAATCTTCTTCAAATTCTGCAAATGGCACAGTTCAGCATCTTTTCCTCCATCCGGTCGGATCAATCGGTTCTCCTCGCCGGTCCTGATGGGAGTATTGGGCGGTACACTGGGCCCCTTGCGTCTCTGCTCCCGGTCTCCGGATCGTCCTCCCTGGCCAGTCTCGAGGTTTTCTTTCTCCTAGGACGACAAAGGGAGAGCGGCAATACCTATTCATAGACATTTTTCCCCCACCATTGATATAGTGGGGTGGCATATGAATTTTAGAACTCAACAGATATGCACATGCACATTTTTTAAATTAAGAGACAGGAACACATAAGCTTGAGAAACACAGAATTTGATAGGCTATATGTAGGATCTTTTAGGGTTGAAATTGAATTAATCTGAGAGTACTCTCTAGGATTCCAGAGGATTCCTCCAGTTGTTGCAGAGTGTGCCTGGGATGGCAACACTTCAACTGGTTAATGTGGACCCACTTGTCTTCCCCCTCTGCCAAACCGCCTTTGGGGATGCGGATCTTGTAGGCCACAGGGGAGATTTTGTCTATAATGTCAAAGGGTCCCTTCCACGTAGGCAAACATTTTCGCTGTTTGGCCTGGTTCCTTTGGAAATTGTATAGATAGACCCGGTCCCCCACCTGATATTCCTTCCTGGAAGTCTTCAGGTCATAGTGGGTCTTCATGCTATCAGCTGATCTTTCTAGATTCCGCTGAGCATAAGCAAAAGCATGTTGAAGGTGTTTCCTTAAATTCTCCACATATTCATGAGTTGTGGAGGCATTTATTAGTGTCTGCTCTTGGGTCCTGTAGAGCAAACGCTGAGGAAGCACCATCTTACGCCCAGTCATCAACTCAAATGGTGACATTTTGGTTGCAGATGAAGGGGTAGATCTGATGGCCATTAGGTCCAGAGGTAATCGGATATCCCAACTTGGCCCAGAATCTGCCACAAACGTTTTTTAGTATGCTCACAATGGTTCGGTTATATCTCTCTACTGCCCCAGAAGAAGCTGGCCGGTAAGCAATATGCAACTTCCTTTTGACCCCCAGTATCTCCCACATCTTTGTCATTACTTCACTGGTGAAGTGGCTACCCCTGTCTGACTCAATCCTTTGAGGTAGACCAAAACGGGAAAAGATGTGGTTAATCATCAGGGCAGCTGCAGTTTCTGCCTTGCAATTTGGGGCTGGGAGACATTCCACGCACTTGGTAAACAAGCATGTCACAGTCAACATGTACTTATTCCCCCTAGCAAAGTGAATCACGGGGCCTACAAAGTCGATTTGTAAATCTGACCATGGCAGGGTCATCCCCCTCTTTTGGAGAGGCGCACGGTGTGTGAGGGATGATGGCTGAAATTGTGCACACACAAGACACCCCTTCAAGTATTGGTCGAGGTCCTGCCCCATGTGTGGCCAGTATGCAACCTCTCTTAAGATTTCCAATGTTGTGTGAAACCCCCTATGACCGGCGGTGGCCGCATCATGGGCGTGACTTAACATCAGGCTTCGGAATGAGGTAGGAACCACCCACTGATCGTGGCCCGCTTTGGATTTCCTTACCAGCAAACCGTCTTGGATTCGGAACATTTTTGGACATTTCATCAACACTCTTAGGTCCTCTTTCCCAGTGTAATCGGTATCCGTCAGGGGAAAGTTCTCAGGGTCCTCAAGGTGTTGGTAAAACTTACCAATAATTGGATCCCCCTTCTGATCTGTAATCAAATCAGCATCAGGGGTCTCCTTACTCCATTGTGCAATTGAAAGGTCGTTGTGAGCATTTGTCTGGGACCTAGTGATAGCAGTGACCTGGATTTCCCCCAACAGGGATCTCAATCTCAATTAGATCCCCTTGGATGGCCCCGGTTTTGGCCAGCTGATCAGCTAAGTCATTTCCAGTTTTGTCTGGTCCCTCTACTTTGGAATGACCCTTGATCTTTTTCCAATAGATGGTCATCTCATTCGAGGTGACCAGATCATCAATGTTTTGGATCAACTTCCCATGTTTCAAGGGTTTGTTATTAGCACATAACATGCCTCTGGTTTTCCAATTAACCAGGTGCTCCACGAACCCGTTCCGTACATAATCCGAATCTGTGATTATGACCAGTTCGTGGAGTTGATGCTGGACAGCAGTGAGGATGGCCTGATGCACAGCCATCAATTCTGCCACCTGACTACTTCGGGGACCAATTTTGTATCCAGCGGAGGGTTCTGGGGACTCATTCACCCATGCATTCCCTACGCTGGCCACCAGTTCTTTCTCCCCGTTGTTGTCAACATGGTAAGAGCATCCATCCACATAGACAGTGGGCATTCCCTCACACTTGTCCTCTTCAAAGACTTTGTGTGGGGAATTAAGGTATGCCTCCATGTTGTCCTTGATTTTTAGACTTTCGTCCTCGAGACAGTTTTCTCGGGCACAATCATGCAAGTCAGCCAGACCTTGCGCAAGGGGACTCTTCTTGTTTTGGCCATATCTGACCTCCACAGGAAAGCCTTGCATTGACAGAATCCAGGAAGTAATTCAGGAATTACTCACATTTCCGGCCCGGATAGTGTCACTTTGGAGATATTGCAAAGGCTGGTGTGGATGTGTTCCCCCTGGATAAACGGGCGGTAATTCTTCAATGCCCACACCGTTGCCAGGAGTGCCTTCTCACAATCGTTGAATTTTTCCTCCACAGAGGATAAAGTTTTGCTCGCATAGGAGATTACTTTATTGACCTTGTCATGCTTTTGGTATAATACTGCCGTCAAGCACGTATTAGAGAACCCCGTCTCCAGGAAGAACTCCTTGTTTCTGACAGGGTAAGCTAGGCAAGGCGCTTATGAGAGGCTTCTCTTGAGTTGTTTTACCGCCTCGGCTTGTTCTGGACCCCATTCCCACTTGACCCCCCCCTTCAGGAGATGAATCAGGGGTCTGGTGATCTCTGCGTAGCCCTCAATGAACTTTCTGCTGTAATTAGTCAGTCCAAGGAGGCTCCTTAGTTCCCGCAGAGTTGTGGGGTCTTTCAGTTTCTGAAGTGCTTCCACTTTCTTTTCCTGGGGACAGAGACCCTGAGGAGTAATCTCATGCCCCAAGAAATTAACACGGGTTCTACACTACTGTGCTTTCTGAAAGGAAAGTTTTGCTCCGGCGGCCCTCAACTGGGTCAGAACATAACGGATCTCCGCTATGTGTTCCTCCACAGATGAACTTTTGATGAGGACATCATCTACATAAGCCAGGTTACCCCTTGCACCCAGGTCGGGCATGGCCTTATGTAGGAAAATGTTAAACTCATTACTGGAGTTAAGGTATCCGAAGGGAGTCCGGGTCCATGTGTACTGCTGGGCCCCAAAGGTAAAAACCAGCTTGTATTGGTCCTCCCTACTGACAGGCACAGTCCAGTATCCATTGGTCAGGTCTATTGCAGTGAATACCTGTGACCCCTGGATCTGGGCCAGCCCTTTGTCAATGTAGGGCAGAGGCCATCGGGAAGTATGGACCCGTTTGTTGAGCTCCTTCAGGTCGGCGCAGAGTCTCCACTGGCCGTTTGGCTTCAATATTCCCAGCACCGGATTATTGAAGGTGCTGTGGACGGGACGGATTATTCCCCTGGACTCAAGGTTCTTAATTATTTCAGTAAGGGACTCCATGGATGCGAGAGGCAAACAATATTGCTTCACAAACACTGGAGTCATACCAGGGTCCGTGGGGATTGTTGTTGTGTGGATGTCAGTGCGACCACAGTCATACGAGTCTACCGCAAAGAGATCTTGGAAATCCAAGAATACTTGTTTCAACTTTTGCTTTTGTTCCAGAGTCACACAGGCATCAGCTAGGTTGACTCTCTCTTCCACCATCTGCCTGAAGCCGGGAAAGACTTCTGGTTTGGCTATTTCAGCGGCCTCCTCAGCTGGGTGGAGAAGTCCCTGGTCAGAGTGCTGATTTGGACTGGAGGCTTCAGGTGGGAAAGGCAGCCCTCATGGACCTGGAAAATCACCTCATCCCTCCTGAAGTCACAAGTCACATCTTCCTTACCATAAGGGCAAGAAGTGTACACCAGGAAGTTCCCCCCATGCCGGGTAAAAATCCTGTCTGGTGTTGTATTGTCATCACTGTCACTGTCAAAGCAGTCCTTGGGGATTGGCCCTAACAGTTCATTACCTAAATCTATGGAAAAATGTTGGTCATCAACCGCCATTCCAATAATGGTGCCTGCGGCTAGAGTAATACTCTTTAAGTCGCTGTTATCCACCTCTATTAGAATGGTGTCATGTTCTATGTTGACTAATGGAGTTGGGTTTACCCCCAACCCTTGCTGTTGGAGAGAAGCGTTTAGATGTATGTAAGCATCAGGGTTTTGCAGATATTGTCCTCTTTTAACTTTCACTTCCAGGGAGAATTGTCGGGTCCTTTCTGGGATGGTGACTTCCTCTTTGATCTGAATTTCAACTGCATAAGGTAGCAATTGAGCTGACCTAAATGCTTTTTCTGGATCATCAAAGCCCATGGGATTATCCGCTAATTGGGACCAAGCTTTGAAGTTTACTAGGTCCAAACTAATGGCAAAGCGATTGAGAATGTCACTGCCTAAGTAAAAGGCGGCAGTGACGTCTCGCACGACCCAACAATTATGGACTATGCTCTTGTTGCCAATAGAGATTTTGAGCATACACCTGCTTGGCAGGAGCTGTTTGGAATTAGGTGCTTCCAGGTCCATTTCCCATTTGTCTATCAGTTTGAATGTGGGAATGGCTGGATCTTTTGGGAGTTGACGGAACATGGCTTCGCTGATGAAGCTCTTACCGTTGTTCACACACACTCGAGCGAGAACAGAGTCCTTCCCATCATTTAATTGGACAGGGATGAACAACTGCTCTCCAATTTGCTGAATATCAGCCAGGCTCTGAGCTGATTTCACATCTGGACTATAGGAGTGGGAATTTCTGATTGTGGATTAGTATAGAATCTCAGAGTGTTTCCTTCCAGCGTGGAGTACCACTTTAGACTGGAAGGAAGGTTGATTTTCAGAAATAGAGAGGACCCTCCATCACCAGTCTGTTGTCCTACTGCTATTACTGTCACGTCTGGAATTTGGCTATTCTGAAAGTGAAATTCTACTTGGTCAGATTTTTGTTCAACCATGTGGCAGGTGCCGTTTAAACTAACATGTTTGACACTCTGTTTTAATTTTATTGGTCGGCTAGTCTGGGTCCAGAGGACCTTGTTTACACAATCTATTAGGGGTGACAACCTTCTCAGGAGGTCATTCCCTAGTAAACAAGGGGTGCCCTCTGGAGCCACTATTATGACCGGGTTTTTCACCTTGTGTCGCCCAATTTTAATGTCCAAATCTGCCGTCCCCTCGACGGGAATTTCCTTCCCGTCAAAGTTCTGGAGTTGTCCAGGAAGTGAGGTGAGAGGAATTTGATAATTCCCTCCCCTTCCTGCATTCAGTTCATCAAAGGCCCTTCTGGACAGAAGGGTAGCTTGAGATCCCGTGTCCACTAGCCCTGAAATCGTACCCTGCCCCTGTACTTGTACCGGGGCATAATATCTTCCCTCCTTCTCCTCAAGAGGGCACAGATAATGCACATTTTTGGACAACTGGTGGGCTAACTTTCTGGTTTTGGACATCGCTAGCGAAAAGATTTGGGCAGAATTCTGTGGAGAGCCTTGGGAATCTGAAAGAAAAAGTTGGCAACTGGAGATCAGAGCCATTGTGGGTTCCCCTGGCTCCGGTTCTGGGCCGCCCCCCCCTTTTTGGAGGCAGTCATCAGGATGGGTTTGAACCAGGGGATTTTGGTATTGTGGGTTCTGGGATGAGATGATGGGCGGCGGTAGCTCAGTCTCCATATCTCCCCAGTCTGGATTGGAATCCCTTGGGACCCATTTTTCTTTGGGAGGAGTTCCCCCCTCTCTGAAGGAGAAGATCCTTTTCCCAGGATCCTCTGAGGATCCCTCTCCCTCAAATTGGAAGATCTGTACCTCCTCCTCAAACTGAGTCTGTTTGGGTCTTTTGTTTCTCCTACGCCCCCTCTGCCCCTTAGGAGGCAGACTTTCAGGGGCAAGAGATTTTGTTTCCGGTTCCTGGGTTTCCAGGGGCTGTGTACAAGTGAGGAAGGAAGCTTCCTCCAAGGCTTTACACCCCCCTTCCCTTTGTGCCTCCTCCCTGGGAACCGGTGAGTTATCTGGGTGCTGCCCCCGTCATTGTTCTGGGGCACCAGGTCCAGAGTTGGGTGCGTTCTGCGCCGGCATGCCGATCTGAGGGTTCTGCTGAGCCCTCAGTATGTGACCCAGATCCCGCGCCATGTTTTGAACCTGGCACTCTAACTGCTCAGGCTGATACGGGGCCCTGTTTTCTCCCCTGGGCTGATCCCGGGAAGGGTAGCTATCCCTTCTTTGGTAGTACCCCTGGTTGGGAAGATTTGGAAACCCCTCCACCCTTGGCCTCCCCTCTCCCGGATTCGGTTGTCGGGCTCAGGGTATTGGGGAAAGAAGGGTGGAGGATTTTGGGGCTGGAAGTTGGGTGGATACCTGGGGAAGAAGTTCTGCCCAGGGTTTGGTGAGTTTCTGCCCTCCTGTGAGAAGTTGGGAGGGAAGTTCTCTGGGTTAGGTGCTTGGCTGGATCCCCCCCTTGGGCTGGAGGAGTCCACACATAACCCAGGATGGGTCTGTTTCCCTTGTAACAGGGGCTTACATAATCAGGAGAGCGAGGGACCCCATTTGTGGGGCTGCCTCCCTGGCTCCCTGTCTGTGACTGGCCCGAGGACCTTCTGGGCCTAGCATTATTAGGTGCAGGTAGGTTTTTAGGCCCCCCATCTCCAAATCTAAAACGGGGGTGACCTTTACCTCTGCCACCTTGGCAGCAGCAGGGGTGTTGTTGGCTTTGGGTTTTTTGGGCGCATTATTTTTATTTTCTATTGGCTTCTGCACCTCATAGATCCGGGTCGCCTGTTCAATGACCCAGTCTAAAGATCTTTTCTCGTGAAAATCCCTCACGA
The DNA here is from genome assembly GCF_040938575.1 of Ambystoma mexicanum. Classification (NCBI taxonomy): domain Eukaryota; kingdom Metazoa; phylum Chordata; class Amphibia; order Caudata; family Ambystomatidae; genus Ambystoma; species Ambystoma mexicanum. Next base: position 1,136,353,360 of record NC_090922.1, read on the forward strand.
GCTGGGTCATTATGTATTTGGGCAAGGCATGGAAAAACGTATTAATAAATTCTCTGCTATCCGTGCGCACCCTTCTTGTGGTCTGTGCAAAAGCACGCTTTAACTCCTGCACAAACTCTTGTGGGGCCTGATCCTCCCCACATTGTAAATTGTAGGCTGCCTTGCGAGCATCTTGAGGATTTCTATGAGTAGAAAAATGTTTCAAGATGGCCGCCTTATAGGTGGACCATCTTAAATGATTTTGGTCCTCCAGCCCCGCAAAGAAACTGGAGTATTCCGGGGAGAAGGTCCACTTTACATATTGAATACAGCTTTGGCTGTCCTTCAAATGGAAAGTCTCCATCATTTGCTCAAACAACTCTAAGTGCTCCCAAAGAGAATACTTGGCGTTCTTATGATAAGGCGTGATGACGCTCCTGATTGCCTTAATCTGCTTTAAGGGGTCCTTAAGCAAGGCCCTTTTTGTCTTATTGGCCCTTTTGGTCCGGGTAACCCTGGTCCATTCATCTTCTGACTCAGAGGCACTGCTCCCTGAGGTTCCCGTCTGTTCTTCCAGGTTTTCCCGGATTCTGCGAGCCTGGGAATGGCTGGCAGAATGTGGGGACCTGGTCTCCTGTGTCCTGTACCGTTCAGAGGAGTCTTCAGATTCCTCTTGGCTGCCAGGATTTGATGGGTACCTCCCCCCCCACTGACCTAACTGGGCAGAGGTTTTCAGGATGCCCTTAATGGGCCTGCTCTCCTGGGGTTCCCCACTAAATTGCACTGTGCTTGGGTGCCCATACCCGGATGCCCGCCCATCCATTCCTCGGAGGTACTGGCCTATGAGCCCCATGCTTCTGGCTGGATAGTAATCTGTCATCCCTGTGGCCCGGTGCTCATGTGCGCCAGGGGACATGGGGGTGGCAGAGTTCAGGGACTGAGAGAGATAAAGGCCTCTGGCACTCGGGCTCCTGAGGTTATGCTCAGGAGTTTCCCTTTCCCAGCGAACCTGGTCTCTATCCGCCCCTGCTCCCTGTTGCAATGCAAGAGCCTGCGCCTTCAGTTCCTCAGTTAAGGCCTTACTAGACTCTATCAGTCTCTCCTGCATCGCTACCTGTAGTTGGAGCCTATCATTGTGCTGGCAGAGAGCCTCATTCTCTCTCTGCGTTTCCTGATTGGTCCTGGAGCACTGGGCCAGTCTTTGCTGCAGGAGGGTTACCTCCTGAGCTGTGTCCCTATTGGCCTGCTCCTTTCTTGCCAGAGCATCCTCCACCTTCCTGGTGTGCTCTAACAAGTTATGGTGTTCTTTTTGGAGGTCACCCAGTCCCTGGAGGGCCAGGTGATTTTCTTCCATTTTCCTTTTTAAGTGGCAGACTTCCTGGCGTAAGGTATCCCTTTCCTGACTAAGAGCCTGCATCTGTGCCGCCAGGTCGTCCCTTTGCCTTTGGAAGGCACCAGCTTTCTGGCGCTCCTGGTCAAACTCTGCCTGGGTATCCAGGTCTTTCAAAATCAGTTTATTGCTCTCTGCCTTCTCCCTATCTAGGTGGCTTTGCAGGGTGACTACCTGCTCAGCACATGCCCTATTGAAGTCTAACTGTTGCTCCAGCTTTTTCTGGCTCAGCAGTAGGGAGTCCAAACCTTCTTGGTACTCCTTCTGCAAGGCCAGAAATCTGGTATCCTGGTCAGCCTTTTCCTGTTGCAGGATGTCCATATCCCTCTTTATTTTAATGATGTGCTGTCTACTCTCATTTTCTGACTCATGGCTCCCCTGCAGCCTCTGCTCAGAAGAGACCAGGTCAGATTGGACCTTCTCTAATGCCATCTGTCGCTTATTCGCCAGATCTTGGCTTTCAGTACATTTATCCTGCATGTCTCCCATATATAGGTACAGGTATGCCGCTATCCTAACCATCTTGTCTTGTTCATCCTTAGCTTTAGGAGCCATGTATAGTTCACTCAGGGCCACATGTAAGGGACCCTGATCTCTCCATATATCTGACCCTGTTTCCGTGACCTGTTGCGTGATGGCCTGCAACCAGACCATGCGGTCCTGGTGAGTCCACTCACTTCTCACAAATAACTTATGTAAGAAGTGCTCTCTAGCTATTTTCATGTCTACTAAGGTCGTCATTCTGGAATTTGAGTTCCTTCCTGACTTACAGAAGTTTGTATTTTATTTTTGCAAAACAGACCTTTTCCTTAGAGCGTTCCTTTGAGGAGTGCTTTACAGCGTAACACAGCGTGGTGATCCGACCGGATATGTGTATCTGGTCAGCTGGCACACTGTATTAATCTGCACAAGTGATAGATCTAACCCAAACGTCCCGCTCGAGCCCCCAATTTGTAAGAGGATTCAATTCAACACTACAGCTAAGTCAACGCCTAGTCTAGAATACTGAATGAAAACCCTTATTGATATATCCTTATGTCCAGTTCATGCGTTCTGGATGACTACCCCTATATAACACCCCTCTCTTGGAATCCCCCTGATCCCACTGAGCCAAGAAGTAGTTCTGTTTTGCAAGTTTGAAAGGTTTATTTGATAATTTAAACAATAGATATATATATCACACTTTATAATAATTAATAATTGAATATCACACTTAATCTGAGCAGTAATCAATAATGGATAGTCGGGCACTAGCACACTTCTTTATAATCAATGATGAGTGGTTATAGGATGGATAAGATAGCAGCAATACTTTGATGGTTTCAAATGGATGCAATGTGGAATGAAATGCAGTACAGAAAATAACTTGATAGGATTTCAGCAAAAGACAATGTAATCACTTTCTTGGACAATTCACCCCCCCTTTTATGGAATGCAAGGAATGGAAGGAAAGCACACAGTTCTCAGAAATGCAATCAAATGTAATTCAGTTCACCCCAGCAAGCTTGGACTACAGAAGTTTGAAACACAGGCCCAAAATGCTTTTATATGTGCTGGCAATGAAGTGAAAAATATGCTAAAATACTTTTAATTCCCTCTAGAGGTTCAGGGTGAGTGGTATCAAGTTAATATTAGTCCAGGCTCACTATAGCAATGATTCAGGGATGGTTCTTAAGAGGCAAACAAATTTTTAGCAAGGAAAGCAAGGAAGCAGCAGGTTTTCACACGTGGAGAAATTTGCAAATTGCGGTAAAATTTGCGAGTGCGTTTTTCACGATTGCGGCAAATGTATAAGGGGTAGGAATGCGGTTCTAGGTTCGTTGAAAAGCCAAGATTCCCAGCTTTCAGAGGAAAGTTACTGCACGTCTAAGACAAACGGTCACAGAGATATGAGCGATTTTGTGAAGGTTGTTTTTCGGATTTGAAAAACTTTAGCTAAAAAAATGACAGGTGACAGCTTTGCAAATGACAGGTGACAGTTAGCAGGCAGTTCTACTTAGATTAAAATAGATTGAATTATATTATTTTAACTAAGAGATTGGTTCTGCACAGTTCTGCTAGGTACTCACAATATATTTAGAAATAGAATGGGCCTCGCCACGGATCTGGTCAGGTTTTCTTCACTCACCCCGGACAGTCTCTGCGCACAGCGTCTGGGTCAGCTCTCTAGTTCTGCAAACAGCGGTCTGGTCTGGGTCTCTGGTTCTGATCAGGTCTGTGGGTCCGGATACAGCGGTCTCCGGTTCAGCTGGTCTCTCTCTGGATACAACACTGCTCTCTGGCAAATGGCAAGAGTTCTTGCAAAGAATTCAAACAGCTCGCCTGGCTGTGATAATGGCAATGATTTGAGGCCTGCTAAAGAGGGATTTAGCTTGTAGTTGACCTCTCTGCTACAAATTCTGAAGTGAAGTCTTGGTCTCTGAAGGTGGATAGATTGAAGTCTCTATGTTGGCTCTCTGGAGGTTGATGGAGGTAAAGTATGGATTTTCCCAGCAGAGCGACCCGCAGCAGATGGAATAGAATGTCTCTATCTGTCCTGACTGTCTGCTTTTATGTGTTTTGAAAATGGGTGGAGAGGCTAGCTTCCTAGGCCCTACCCCTCTCCACTTGTCATTGGCCACTTCATCCTCTTCCCCTTGATTGGGGGAATGAAATGAAGTCTCATCATGATGAGGTCTTTTTATGACACAGAGAACCCACCCCTGTCAAATTACACACAATCTATATTTTGACCCAAAAGACATATTTGCACAGGTACACATTTGTTTAAAATTACATGCACCCATCACATATCACAGGAGGTATACCCTGTCCAAATCTGCTCTTCCTGGGAGCTTGCATTCAGAAATGGCAACATTTGCACTTTTTAACTGGTTTCGTAATATCGGACATTACCCCAAAGTTATACACATGTGCTCAAGGAGTATGGACATTACTTGATGAAGTGTCAGATTTTTAACATGCATACATTTTAAGTAATACCCTCTTAACTGCTAGCTTGCCCCCAGATCATGCCACCGGTTCTAAAAACCTCTTAAAATGTGGGCAGAAAAATCACAAGAATTATGGTATCATTTAAATAATTATGACAAGTCCGTACTATGAGTTATTCATCTTTTTCTAAAACCATATTCTGGCTACAGGGATGTGCCTTTTCAGGTCACATGGTACAGTAACCAGTCTTTCCACTTTCTTCAAGCTCAGCCTCTGTCTCCAGTTTCTCCCCCTCCCAGTTTCTGCCAAGAGGAAGCCATTTTTATTACCCCTGCAATAAACCATCTGCCTGGGCCCTGGAAGGCCCGTTGTTCAAGAGGAAGCCATTTATGGCCACTTCAATAAACCCTCTGTCTGAGTCCTATGTTTAGTCTCTAGCAGTCCCTTGGTAATTCAATCAGAGACGTGTCATATCCCTTTTGGGTGGGAACAGCAAAAGGCAGCTCGGCCTGGGAACACAGCTGTTGTGCAAGTCTCAACTCCTGTCGGGGGTAGCTGGTGGGCAGAATTCAGTTCCTTAAGCCAGGCCCCAGCTAATGTCACTTTTAGTTACCCAGTTTTCTGCATTCAAATAAAACTAACCATTTTACATATGCAGCTAGAATGCTGATTCTAAGTTTAAAACTATGACATTTAAACAATTGCAACCTATGTGACACTCAAAAGTAGGTCACTCATTTCTTTTAAACATTTCGATTTTTAGTGTCTTTCAGTCCAAATTTACTTAAACTGCTGAAATCCACAGCTCAGCCAGTCTTGTTATAAACCTTCAAGTCACTTCAGAATATAACTTTACATTGGATCCACCTCTCAGTAAGTCTTTCTTTGGCCTGCTTTGGGTTCATTTATTCAGTTTTACACAAAAAAAAGTCTGGTGTTGTTTTAAACCGCCGGCTTTCTGATAGTGGTGAGTACTGTTAATGCAACCATTTTGGGGATTTTTCTTGGATTAATGCATTCCAAACAGGAATGGTTCTTACATGGTAGTAAATCTTTGCTTAACATTGTTTTGATGGGGGTCCTTACAGTAAGATGTTTATGTGGAACCCCACAGGGTTGAATCTTTAAAGTGGTCCAATGAGTCACGAATTCAGCAACTTTTTGACATCAGTAACAGTGGAGTTTGTTAACAAAGATCTTTCTTTACACTGGTGGGTGGCAAGTTAGGTAACCATTTTGGTGTGCGCACAAACTGCGTGGTTCTCCTGGATTCTGGCGCACTTGTGGGCTTTTTGGCCATCTTGGATTTTCTAAGCCCACAGCACCAAATGTTGCAGCATGATAGCTCAAACGTGGGTCAGGACACCCAACATAGTGTTTCCCTCCTTTTCGAGTCCGGGGAAACAAAAGGATGCAGAAGATCCGTTCCGAACTGGAGCTACCCGGTGGGGTGCTCACAGTGACGGTCGTCACCAGTGAAAAGATCTGCAGACTCTGGTGAATCGGTAAGTCTTCTTTATTTGAAGTTATATAGTTAATCCCATAGGTTACATCTGGATTCCTCTGAATCTCACACTCAAATGACAAATTGTAATTGTAATTATAATTGTTTATTTATATAGCACGTATACACTAGTGAAATGCTTCAAAATTGCTTCAAGGTGGGACGGAAACAAGGGGATATCATCGTCATTCTTAAGCCTTGAAGATTCCGAATGATCTAACATCAAAAACTAGCACACTAGGCCAGGGCATGTCTACTAGTATAAGTGTGTGAGAAAGAGTAGGGGAAAAAGGGGGGCAGTGAGGAAGGAACATACAAGACAAAAAAGGTTGCCCATCAATCCGCCTATGCATGCAGGCATAACTAGCTAGGGAGGGGAGCTAGAGGAGGACAGAACAGACAAACACGCTAAGTCTCGTACATTCAATGTGGTGCAAGTGCGCAAACAGATATGCGAGGGATGGGGAGGGGCACGAGTGCTCAAAGTCGAGCAGGGGCTATGATTAAGTGCAGGGTGGGTGCCACTCTCATGTCACATTTTCTGAGTGCAGTAATGCAGGGCAGAGTGTGGAGGTCTGGCGGCAAATGCAGGACTGGCGGGGAAGCCGGGACCTGAGAGTTTGTGTAGAAGCACCAAGTGACCAGTCAGCAGATTGGGGAATAGAACGAGGAAGGGAAGCAGGAGAGAAGAGAAGGATGTTAGCAAGAGAGAGGGAGACAGAAAGAGGAAGAGAAGAGGGATGTCTGGAGGAGTTTCTGGAACTTAAGGAGGTCCGGCTCAAGACAGAGAGAGGCAGGTAGGCTATTCCAGAGGGAGGCACCTGCAGGGGATAAGGATCTACCCCCAAATCTCTGTTTAAAAAACGGCTCACCTGCAGAGAGTTGGTGGAGGCCGAGCGGAGGGCTCTGGATTGAGAATATTTATGAAGAGAGTGTTGTAGGTAGTAGGGGCCACGACCACAGAAAACCTTGCATCAAAAGCTCTGCATCTTTTCCTTGAAGATCTAAATTCCACATTCTGTTCTAGCTTGCACACATTCTTACTTCCAGACTGTATGCAGTGATGTACTATACATTTCCATACTCTATACAGTGAGATACTACACTCTTCTTGTGCCGGAAGTGCACAATGGTTGACACCTTGGCTTTTAGAACTGAATTCTGCTCTGAAATAATGTGAACCAGCTGCCTCTACATGTTAGGGCAGGTGTAGAAAGTCACAAATATTGAATTCTGCATTTGTTTTCTTTGTTGCCTTTGTTTTATCATCCTTTTAAATTATTTAATTTACTCTCATGAATCCCTTCATATTATGCATGTATGCCTGTGTTTTGTACCTGGACATGTCTGCGTGTTACTGGAGGTATCCCGGGTGTAAAGGTATTTCTCGGCACAATATTCATTGTTTTTGTTTCTCCTCTAAATGTGTTGATTTAGCAGTGCTTGTTGTGCTGGGTAGAGCAGTTTAGTTTTTGTAATGCAATAGTTGCTACAGAAGTGAGAATATTATGAAAACTAGATGATAATAGACGAGTTATGATCTTTTGAATTGCTGAATTTACTTTTATTGAACCCAGTCATATTATGCATTCAGCCTTTTTTAGTCTTTTACAAAATCTGGCGACTGCTCTTTGCTGTCAGCTGGCCTGGGTGCTGCAGGGTCTTGGCACAATCATGAGTTCGTTTTTTTCTCTCTTCCAAATGTGTTTATAGCAGCGTGATATTTGCGCTCAGGTGAGCCTTCTTGCTTGAATGGCGTAGCTGCGACAAAAGCGAGAGTGTCATGCACATGACATGAGGATGGCTTATATGCTGTACCCTGTTCATGCTCAAACTGCTGGCAATTGCGCCAACCATGTTTTTATTGATGTTATTAGTATCACCTTAGATGGACGATTGGTTTTCTGTAGTTTCAAAGTGGCGGTTTGTTGATCTCCGTTTTATCTATTTATCTCTTTCAAATAATGGAGCACATTATTTCTAAATGTTTTAGAGTGATATTAAATGCATCTCAATGCCCTTACATTACAGGTGTATTTCTGTCGAATGTACTAACGTTTCAGAAACCCAGCTATATTTCCAAATGGTGTGTTCTTGATTTTTCTTCTTCTGCTGTACCTAGACTTGAATGGCAAGTATCTTTCAAATGTATGCACTTTTAGACATAATACGGGTACCATTCTGGCTTTGCTGGGAGTCTGTAGCGCTTTCTTACACTGAATGCAAATATGAGATTATTAACTCAAATCAAATAAATTAATTCACATTTCCAGTCATAGGAACGTCACGGATGTACGGAGGCCAAATTGCTTCACAGGTTATACAAAAGACGACTTAGAAATGAAATATAATTACAGCCAACTCATTAACATAAAGCAAGGTTTATTCAGAAATACTATATTGAATAAAAAATTGAATTTCGCTTAAGTGAAAAGCTTAGCGTGCATGAACACTGCATGTGAAGTATGTATAGTATTTTACACTATACTGTATACCAGGCAATGATTAGTCACTTGTTAAGAAAGTCATTAATTTCTAATTTCTGTGATGTGATTATTTATTTGATAACGAAATTAAAAGCATGATTTAACATTTTGAAAATGTTAACAACATTTCGGCACTCCTGTTAGTTTGTTCTAGAATGTTTCTTATATATAGATATTCAATGAAAAAACGTTGTTAAAGGGATGCTATGGTTATAAGTAAAACCAAAAAACCTCAGAAATTCACCAGTTAAGGTAAGCTAAGCAACCATAATTGGCGTCACTTCTGTGCACTGCTAAGACTAACACCAAGAATATCAAAGATGACATCACAAATGTCATTGATGACATCACTGATGACATCACATATCTGGGCCACTTGTTTTTGTTCACTGACATATATAGGCCATGTGGTTTTGTTCACTGTCAGTCAGAATATTAAAATAAAAAAGGTGCTATATATCTAGACATTAACCTTATCATATGTTCTTAAAGTACGTTCCTTAGTTTAGTCTCAGCTAATGGTGCACAAACATGGGGAAATAAGCAGGCCTCAAACACATAATTCATTTGTACACATGAAGATGAACTTTAATATTATTAACATTTTCTGATGATGCTGTTTCTTTCTTTCTTACTTTAGTTTCCCTGCAAGTGCCTCTGATTTTTATGCATTGTGGTTCTTCGTATGTACTAACAAACGTGTAGTACATCTTGAATTGTTAGCTAGATATTACGTTTAACTTTACTCAAAACTTGCATATGGTAGCATTCATTATTGTACTTTCCAAAATTACAAGATTATAGATATTGTACTTCTATGGTGCATGCTGTAGCCATTGCCTATGTTTATATATGATTCGGTTCCTGTATTAACAACAACACTCCAATACAATTTTGTTTAGAAGAGTACATTCTTTAATACATTAAGTAGTTCATGATAGGTCTCCCGATCACCCCTGACATCTCTTTACCAACATTATACATTTATAAATACAAACCCTTGTAGGGACTTTTCATCAAAATTAATTTCATATGTGATGTCATCCGTGATGTCATCAATGACATTTGTGATGTCATCTTTGATGTCCTGGGTGTTAGTCATAGCAGTGCACGGTGGTGGTGTGAGTTATGTTTGCTTCGCTTACCATTACTGGTAAATTTCTGAGGTTTTTCGGTTTTACATGTAACCATAATGTCCCTTTAACAACGTTTTTTCATTGAATTTCATAGGTTTATATTAGTGCAACTCAAACATAACATCCATTTAACGTTTTTTTCATTGAATTTCATAGGTTTTTCTTAGTGCAACTTAACCATAAAGTACATTTAACAGTGTTTTTTCAGTGAATTGTATAGGTTTTTATTGGTGCAACTTAACCATCACGTCCCTTTAACAAAGATTTTTCATTACATTTGATAGGTTTTTAATAGTGCAACTTAACCATAAAGTCTCTTTAAGAAAGTTTTTTTCAGAGAATTTAATGGGTTTTTACCAGTGCATGCAATTTTCCTACAACTTACTAATATCATACTTACTCCAATATAACTATGTTTGTGTCCAATTTACAACGTTTCACCTTAAAACTCTGCCATTTCCCAATTTCTAGCATCATTTTAAACATTTCTATAAAGTTTTTGCAACTTTTTCAACTGATTGCATCCGTAGATGTCCATGAACATCTGACTTAATCGAGGACATTCCGGACAGTGCCACGTTACCATACACTGGCACGCGGTATGATGACGTGTCCGAGAGCGGACAGTTCAGAACTGCATTTTCTACTGATCCAGGAACTTTCAACTTTAAAATTTCCCTTGCACAGCTCCAACACCTATTCTTACTCATTATCCATTAACAATCTGGTACACAGTACATACTTGGAAGAATTTGAGCAAAACTGATATTTATCTTAAAAATGGCACCTATTGCCATCTCTCCTCCCCAAGAGCCACAGCGACCACCATCTGGAGGACCTTCACAACAAAAAAAGCACAGTACTTCCAAAGACAATGAAGAGGACCAAGAAGATGAGGTAGAGGAAGTGCCTACTTCTACCACACAGAGAGAATCATGGGTGCGGCAGTTCTTTACCACTGTTGGGAATGCACCAAAGGCTAAATCTGCCAAAGTGAAATGCACTGAGTACAACCTTGTACTCAGATGAAGACTCCCCAGACAGTACTCCTACGGGTACACCTCCATGTGCTGCCACACCAAATCCAATGACCACAATGCTCTCAGAAAGGTTGTTCCTTTCGTAGCAAGTAGGAGGCTATCTTCCTCCACCTCATCTTCCTCAACCAATACTGTAACCATACAGCCTACTTCTGTGGGACACAAAATCCCACCAGCTACCTTGCAAGCAATAAAATATGCTGTTGATCCATATTTTTTTAAGACAACAGTCCTCTGTATATACTACAACAAATCATTCTGCAGGGGAAGCAATTTTGAAGTGCTTTTGAAGCGGTAATCAAGGAGCATGAGAAACACTGCCCCCTACCTTAGAAGTAACACATGTGCAACATCTTCCCCTGTCCACCTGCCCCTCCATATCAGTGCTTGGTGCCTCTTCCCTCTTTTCCATCCCCCACCTTTCGTTCTAAGCTCTCCTGCCAAAAAAATAAATACATCAAAAAACAACAAAAGAAATGTCCGTTTAGGAACCACCTTTCACAGTTAAAAAATAGAACACAAAAAAGTAGAATCCATCTACTTAACATTTCTCAGTAAAGTACATAGACTCAATAAGATTTTCCAACATTTCCATTAGCATTTTGTATTATGCTAACGGGAATATTTTGGCGTTCAATTCCCGTTCCAGGGACTGGAACATTGGATACCAGCCCGTCAGCCCAAGTTACCAGCCCAAGCGAAGCGAGGGTGGATAACGAGGTCCTCGGATCAAAATCCCCCATTCCAGACCCTGCAATGGGGGATGAAGACCATTAGCACCGGAGGTTCCCAAAGCGGGAACCCCGGGTGCTAAAAAAAAAATATTTTTCTTCCTCTACCAGAACACCTGTGGCATCCTGAAGTAGGAAGGAAAATCCTGTTCCAAGATGGCCACCATGGAAAGGGAAGGCAGGGTTCCATACAGGGCACCTCTTCGCTTTCCATGGCAGCTTTCAGAAAGCGAAAAGAGAACCCTATGACCATATTACCAAAAGCACATTTTTCTTCCCTTTTAAAGCTATCCCACTTGCAAATAACTTTACCACAAAGCCGGTCCCAGGTGGACATGGCCACTTTAACCGCATTTGTTGTCCCTCGTGGCAAGGGCCAGTAGCCAGATTGTCCGGATCATGATCTTATTCCATGACCCAGACCATGTGGCCACGGCCCATGGCCACAGGCTACACCTCAGTCACCAAAGGTTTATCACTATTTTTGTACCTACATTATGACACTTGTCCAAAAATAAAAAACACATGCACAATTGCAAAACCATGGTTTAAGGTACTTGCCAATTCTACGTAAACAAGTTTCCTGGAAATCCACCCGTTTTATTTTTTCAAAAGTGTTACTTGACAAAATCCATTCAGACTTCTATATCTAGATCTAACATCTTTTTGCAAACTTTTGTGTATATTCGTCAAATTGCACCACATTTATAAGCCTTTACAATATTTTCGGATCGCCCTGTAATTTCGCCCCCCCTTGACAGAATCCCAACAGACTTTGAAAACACATTTATATCTAGATCTATAATCTTTTTGCAAACCTATGTGTAGATTTGTCAAATGTTGTCAAATGGCACCATATGTATAAGCCTTTACAATATTTTGGGACCCCCCTCTAATTTTTCCCCATCTTGACAAAATCCCACTAACCTTTGCAAAAACATTTATATCTAGATCTTCAGGGGTTAATTCATAGAATTCAGTGCATAAGTAGCGCACGCGGGCAGCACAGAGAGGGATTGTGCACCAGCGTGCACCAGCTGTGTGTGTTAAACAGCATTCTGGCGCACCGCACATACATTTCCCAAGCCATTTGCAGCCGTGGTGCAGAGAACATCCCGCAGCGCCAGTTACGCCCCCATTAACACCCCTTACTCAAGGAAAAGCCATAGAAATACCCAATGCGGCACAAAGGGCCGCGCTAACCCTGGGCCAGTTTACAGGTCTCCTACACTGTAATCGCGTGAAAAACCTACTCATACCCCACTCGCGGCAGACAAAACGCATGAAAATTTACTTGCGCACCCCCTTGAATACGCGTACCCCGCTCGTGGCAGCCAAAAGGCGTGAAAATCTCCCCACACACGCCTTTCAATATGCGCACCCTGTCCCGGCGCCAAAACGCGTGAAAATCCACTCTCGCACCCCCTTGAATACGTGTACTCTGCCTGCGCCAGGTAGATTGCGTGGAAAAAGTCCCGCCTTGGTGTGGGCTGCCTGCAGGGCATGGTGAGGGGTGATGGGCAGCCTGCGGGTCATGGTCAGGGGTGTAGTGGGGGGGCCTGTGGTGTGGGCTGCCTGCAAGTGGTGTATGTGGCTCCACACCACACTGGTGCACGAATCTGGGGGTACGTAAGTGAGCTGTCCACGCGATTTCGCTGGCGGGAGCGGGGTACATGTATTTCGGGGTACGCGAGTGAGCTGTTCACGCAATTTCAGTGGGGAGAGTGGGGTATGCGTATTCTGGGGTATGCGAGTGAGCTGTCCACGCAATTTAGCTGGTGGGAGTGGAGTACGTGTATTCAGGGGTACACGAGTGAGCTTTACATGCGATTTTGCTGCCTGGAGCAGGGTACGTGTATTCCGGGGTATGCGAGTGAGCTGTCCACGCAATTCCGCTGGTGGGAGTGGGGTACGTGTATTTCGGGCTATGTGAGTGAGCTGTCCATGCAATTTTGCTGGCGGGAGTGGGGTACGTGTATTTCGGGCTATGTGAGTGAGCTGTCCATGCAATTTCGCTGGCGGGAGTGGGGTACGTGTATTTCAGGGTACTAGGGCGAGCTGTCCACACGATTTCGATGGCGGGAGTGGGATACGTGTATTTTGGGGTACACAAGTGAGCTTTACACGTGATTTTGCTGGTGGGAGCGGGGTACATGTATTCCGGGTATCCGAGTGTGCTCTCCATGCGATTTAGCTGGTGGGAGCGGGGTACGTGTATTTTGGGGTATGCAAGTGAGCTGTCCATGTGATTTTGCGGGCAGGAGTGGGGTACATGTATTCCGGGGTATGTAAGTGAGCTTTACACGCGATTTCGATGGTGGGAGCGGGGTACGTGTATTCCGGGGTACGCGAGTGAGCTTTACACGCGATTCGGCAGTGCAGCCCCTCCCAGGTTTGCTCTCCTCCTCTCCATGCTCCACAAGGTCCAAACCACAGAACCCCCCTACACCCCTGGTCATGCCCCGCAGGCAGCCCATCACCCCTGACCATGCCCCACAAGCACCCCACACCACAGGGGGACCCCTGCAAACCCTGACCATGCCCTGCAGGCAGGCCACATGGCACCATGAACTTGTGAGCCCCAACACAAGTCTCCCCCACCAGTGATGGGCACCTGCCAACAGGCCCCAACTCATTTCCCCCCCACCAGTGATGGGCACCTGACAGCAGGCCCCGACACATGTCCCTCCACCCCACCCACATTGACGGGCACCTGCCAGCAGGCCCCAACACATGTCCCCCCACCAGTGACGGGCACCTGCCAACAGGCCCCAACTCATGTCCCCCCACCAGTGACGGGAATCTGCCAGCAGGCCCCGACTCATGTCACCCCCACCCCACCCCCAGTGACGGGCACCTGCCAGCAGGCCCCGACACATGTCCCTCCACCCCACCCACGTTGACGGGCACCTGCCAGCAGGCCCTGACTCATGTCCCCCCCACCAGTGACTGGCACGTGCCAGCAGGCCCCGACTCATGTCCCCTCAAACACAATGTCATAACAATAGAGAACCATGGCCCTAATGCCAACCCAAATCCCACCCCCAGTACAAACACCCAACTATCCACTGCACCCACTCCCTAGTAACTTACCCATGTAATGAGAGTATGAAAAGAACCAGCAAGCCCATAATCAAATGTCCTACAGAGCCACACAGTGGCAACACATGACTTAGCCAATGCTCATAGAGACATGCACAAAACAAATCAGAGTAGACCACATCAATAATGAAGACATATGAAATGTATTTAAAAGAAAACCAAACAACAAAATGAAAACCACACATGCAAATGATGAAATAATGAATGCAATATGAAAAAGAAAGTTAAATCCAAGGAAAATGAAAAGTGGTCCATCGCCAAAGTCCATAGAAATGATTCCAAAATTGAAAAGCATAAAAAAACCATTACTCCATGGGATCAATAAAAAAAGAAAGTATGTACATGTCCAGAACTATTTACAATGGAAGTCTGAAGGGTACATGATCCCAAAACAAACCTACAGAAAACCCTATGTAAAACACAACTATATACACAAATGGGAGCAAAGTCTGTGTACTCCAAATCATAAAAAAACTAAATGAAACCTAAACCCAAATAACTATATACAAAGGTGGTGGGCTAGTCCGATGGCTCACTTTTTGATGTCCCGGGCCAGGGCATCATCGACCTCCATGTCGATGTTACAGAGGCAGGCCTGTTCCCTGGTCTTGGCCAGGCACTCAAACCGCCTCAAAGCCCGGTGCATGGAGATCTCCGCCCTGACCATTGTGAGCCGTGCCCTCTCTGCCCACCACGGCTCTGCATTTCAGTCCCAATCCTGGGTCCTCCTGCCCGCTGTAGATGCCTGCCCCCAGGATGTTGATGGCCCCTAGCCATGATGGCTCCCACGCTGAGCCTGCTGCTGCCTTCAATGCAACTGCCTCTGGGACCACGACAGCATCCAGTTTGATGGAACACTCTGGTGCCGCTGTGCACATGCCCTGCTTGTTGATGCCTGCATGTCCTCCATTTGCTGGGGTCCAGTTGGTAGCGTGGTAACCCCTGCTGGACCTCCGACTCCCGACTGTGGAAGGGATGTGTCCTCTACCAGCCTGGCTGCTGGCTCAGGGGCAGCTCCAAAGGCGGCCCAGGTGATACTTGGGTGGGAAGATGGCACGGAGGATGACTGGCGCATAAGGGTTTCACTTGAAGAGGGTGTCGCAAGACGATCCAGCACACGGAGCAACCCAGTGCCGACGACCTGTCCTAGTAGTACGACGCGTCCAAACAGGTATTCGAAATGACATACATTGTTCTCACGAGAACCCTGCATGTCATCCCGAATACCACATTGGCTCAATGCCACACCAGCTAGGACAGGCTCAATCCGGTCATGCAGGAAGAGGAAAGCCAGTTGTTATTTGCGCATCCCCTCCCTGAAAACGGGTCTGGACGAAGGCATCCCTGATGGTGCCGGATGATGCAGTCACAGGATTGGGGACAGGATTACACAAAGGCACCTCTGCGGCGGCCTGTGCTGCCTCCTGTCCTTGCCCCTGGACTGCACCACTGGCACCAGTGGAATCCCCCCTTCCAGGCCCCGTGCTTGGGGCTGTCATGGCCTCCTCATCAACCAAACCCCCCACCAACCTGGATGACTCTGTGCCATCTTCCTCCATAGGCTCCTGTGGGGGCTCAGCTGCCCCTTCTGCTGCTGAGGAGTCCACCTCCAACCTCTGCCTCTTGGAACTTCCCTCGGAAGCTGTGGACATGGACATGACACTAGGCTCCTCACTCCCGGAAGATATGATTACCTTGGAGGGGAGCTGGGCCTTGCGTCCCCGGCTGGCAGTGGCATCCTTGCCGCCGTGCTCCACAGCACCATCTCCACCCTCTTCATCAGTCGACGCGGTAGACAGGGAGAGATAGAACACAGGCATCAGGGCACTGTACAATGGTCTGATACACAGATGACAGTTGCACATGAGTGGCAGTGTCAAACTTCACAGCTGGCTTCTCACTTTCCAACACTCATTTCATTTGAACCCACACACATGCACAAATTAACAGGAATCGTACAGCAGGCAGCAACATCCATATAGACACAACTGCATGAACATCCAAAGGTTAGCATGATGTCACAAGCAACATGGGGAGTGCCGAACACATGCACACATGCCACCAGACTGACATGCATCTGTACATCTCCACGGTGTCCGGTCAAATGTTCGAATGCATTTGATCGAATGACAGAATGATCGAGTTAATTTGATCGAAAACAAAAAGGTCGAATTATTTTTGCTTTAGTATAGGTAAAAAAAGGTGTTTTAACACCAAAAACGGGTGTTTGGGGGGGGCGCCCATAGAAAAAAAAAAAATGAACCCTTATTTTTCCGGTCAAATTGACTCGAGCATATTGTCATTCGATCAAATGCATTCGAGCATTTGGCTTATAACCCATATTCACCACCTGTCACAGTGCAATCATCGGCAACTATGTCACATCTGCCAATCGGATAACTACATGTCTGGGTCACATGCATCCATGAGGTCTCACAGTCACACCCCCCTAAACAGACAAACACACCTGTACACTGCACGTACATGAAGGCGTGATGAGCATCCATCCACCCCAAACATGGCTGAGTACATACACAGGCATGCAAACATGTGTGCATCTTCACATGCAATTGTGCATCATGCTTTGGAACACATACACCATTGATGTGCATCAAACATGACTGGACTCACTTCCAGCACGGTCATGTCCCTGCACATACACATCCATACATAGGCCATGTCAGACATATGTCCAAGCTGCATACTCCTGGCACACCTCAACATGCACTGTGTCCAATGAGTACGCATGGACACTTACCGCTCGACTCCAGGCAGGTCTGCCTCTCAAGGACCTGGAGGTAAAGTGTGGGGCTAATGCATTCCAGGACCCTCAGCTGGTTGTTGGTAAGTCGGACCAGGCACCCCACTGCATCCACTGTGTCCAATAGGCGCCGGGCCTTCCTGAGGGTCCTGGACTCCTCCCAGGGCACGTATCCAGCAGGCAGGCAGGCAGCAGAAGATGGCTCGTGGGTGGCGGCTGGGGGATCTGGGGGGCAGGAAAATGGCTTTCTGGGCAGGAGCATTGTCTTCCATGTGTTGTTGCGTGGCCAGCTTGATGCAGAGTGAATCCACACGTGAAAAAACAACATGTCAGCGTGTAATTAGAGAAAAGGGCATTAGCGCATAAGCACGTAAGTGACGTGACACACGTAGGCATTTCCCTCGGAACAGGTGCATAGTGAATCCGCACGTTCAAAAACAGCACGTCTGCGTATGAATGCGTGTAATTCGAGGGAAAGGCCCTTAGCGTGTAAGTGCGTAAGTGGCGTGGCACGCATAGGCATTTCTGTGGGCAGGGGTTAAAGGTCCATGTAGGATGTCATTTTCTTGTAATTGCTTTTTGTGGAGAGCGAGCAGGTGATTCTTGTACTTCTTGTCGGTTCACACGTGATTACTTCACAACGGTTGAAGTGCGTACTTCTTGTTTACTGAGGCAGAGCTCAATTCTTCTTTTCTGGTCTCGTGGTCTTGTGGTCTCGTGCAGAAGGGATGTGGCCTAGCAGTTCGGGCTGGACTGCCCCATTTGGGGTGGGGCCAAGCCTGATTTGCATATGGTCTTTCCCTTCTGTAATGGCTTGGCAGGCGAAGAACGGTGGTCTGGAGGGTTGCCCAGAGCATTGCCAGTGGTTAAGAATAATTCTAAACTTTCCAGCCATCACCTCTTTGTTTTTGCTCAAGTGACCCACCATTGATGTATCCATGTGCCTCCCATAACTGTATTTGAACACACTGCATTGTTGCAGCGTGTGACACGTGTGTTTTGTCCCACTCTTTTGCATGTTCTGTTTGATGATATGCGTTTGACATGTATGGGGGACAGTAGTGATTAACTCCCATCTGGGAGTCCTTGTCAGTTCTGGCATGGCTATGCTACGTGCCATCTGTGTGCTGGCATGTGTCATGTTTGTGGATGGTCCATGCCACTCACAGGCTAATGTGTGATGCAGGTGCTATGCATAATGCAGTAAATGTGTTGCTTTTCCATTTTGGATTCATCAGTGTCTGCTTTCAGGGTCCCCTTCCACTTCATTGCCACTGCATGCATGGCTGAGTTTGCATCATGTGTGACATGTCTGAATAATGTATTGGATGTGTACATTGTGATGCATATGTGTGTTGGCTGTGCTGTTCATGTGTGTCTTCATTACTTTTCTTTTCATTTTGTGCAGGTGATGAGGCACTAGATGCCGCGGATGAGGAGGAGATGGTGCAGGGGTAGGAGTATTTCTTCTTTTATTGTCTATTGTGCATTCATGTTACAGTATGTTGCTTTGTGTGGCACCCGTAGGCGTCCACTGTGTATTCCAGCTGGGTCCAAGCAGGTTTGTTTTGGGTTTGTGTTTGAAGCTTGGGGTCCCGACACATATGCCACTCCTGCTTCCCCTTTCCATGGGCTTGCAAGGGTGGCACTGTGTGACAGTAACTTACAAAGAGGCATTGGGCTTCCATCAGTTGTGTGGCCAGTCTGTAGTCCAAACTGTGTATACACCCCTATTGGGGATTACTGATGATTTCTCCACTGCATGGTTGATTTGTATATTGTATTCCATATTGCTCATTATGCATATTTGCATGTAGCTTCTTCATGTCTTACCTTGCCTGTCTCCATTGCAGATGCAGTTCATGTTGTATGCAGTACCCTGCCACATTTACCTACCAGCAACACACTGGAGATGGAAGGTGTTGATGTGCTGTCTTTGTCAGGTTGTGACACTTGCACTATTGTGATTGGTTACTGTCAGACGTTGCCACTGTTGGGTCCTTTATTCATATTTTGCCATGCTGATAAGTATATGTTCATGTGTGCTGTTTCTTTTTCATAGGTGAGAGTGAATTGTCTGTGGCCTATTTCCAGGTGTGACAGTGCACTTTGTGACAGTTGTGTCATGTGCATTCATTTGGTTGCTTTCACATTGCATGCCATACATGGCATATACAGAGGTGATGATTCCCTTAAATACAACCTGAGCGTTGATTGAATGCCAGTGCTTGTGGTTGTGATAGACGTGCTCAGTGGCCCTAGGAGGACGTAGAGCCACATGGGTGCAATCAATGGCACCTAGCACTTTGGGGAAGTGTGCAACCCCGTAAATGTCCTGGACCACAACCTGCCTTTCTGCAGTTGTTCTGGGCATGTATATGTGCCTGCGGACTGAGGGGCATGCAGTCATGATCGCCAGCACCTGGTGTAGGCACTGTTTAGTTTAGTTTAGTTTATTCATTTGTATTGCGCACCAGACCCGAGGGTATGAGGGCGCATGAGCAGCAAGGTGATTCAAAGCTTGGTTACAGGATGCTTATACTTTACATTACATAATTATACTTTACATTACATAATTACAGTGTGACGATGAAGGAACATGTGTACAGTTTGGCAGGAGAGAATGCAGTAGATGTATTTAAAGAATTACAAATATATACAAGTTTAGTATTACAAATTTACAGATTCTCTTAAAGCATGCAACGCGGAGAGCAGCCGTGTGGTGTTAGAGGTGTTAGTGGTTCGTGTTCTTTAACCAATGGATGTAGTTGCGTCTAAAAAGTGAGTAAGGTTGGGGAGTTCTGAGCGATGGTGGTAGGGAGTTCCAGTGTTGAGGTGCTTTCACCTGGAAGCTGTTGCCACCCATTTTAGTGCGTTTAAACCTGGGGACGGTGAGCAGATTAGCATTGGAGGTTCTGGTGGGTCTGATGGGGGTGTGTTTGCATATTCTGTCTGCCAGATAGCATGGGGCAGCATTATTCAGGCATTTGTGGGTGAGCGATGCTACTTTAAGTAGCATTTTGTCTGTTGTGCTGAGCCAGTTCTGGGATTTCCTGATATTGGAAATGTGTTCCCTCCTGGGAATATTGAGTGCTGCCCTAAGGGCGTTGTTTTGTAGCGTCTGAATTTTGTTGGTGATTTGTTTGGTGGCTCCTATGTAGAGGGCATTACAATAGTCCAGTTTGGATAATACCAATGCTCTGGCTAGTGTAGTGCAGCTGTGGGTGGAGAGTAAGGGTTTGGCTGCTCTTATGAGCTTACATGTGTAGGCCGTAGAGGATGCCATCGAGCTAACCTGTTTGTGGAAGGTTAGGGAGGAGTCGAGGTATATTCCTAGGGTTTTTACTTCTTTCGAAACCTTGATTAGGTTCCCATCTATGATGAAGTTGGCATAATTGTGGTCGAGTTTGGTTAGGTTGGACGTGGAACCAAGGATGATGAGTTCAGTTTTGTCATCATTCAGGCATAGACTGTGCGAAGCCATCCATGCCTGGATGATGAGATACACCCTGTTCACCAAGGCCGAATCCTGGTTGTAATCTCCCGTCAACGGGATGAGGATCTGTGTATCATCGGCGTAGTTAGTGTAGGTGATACCCAGGCCATCTAGATCATCAAACAGGGGCTTTGTGAACACGTTGTACAGAGTGGGGGAGACGCAGGAGCCCTGTGGGACTCCACATGTAATGGGGATGGGTTCGGCGGCGGCAGAGGAGGAGAAGACTCGCATGGATCTGTTGTTGAGGAATGACTCAATCCAACTGATGGCTTCTTGTGAAAAGTGGGCAGCTGAGTCTAAATGATTACATAGGATTTTATGGTCAACTAGGTCAAACCCCCCAGAGAGGTCTAGCAGGAGTAGTAATGCAGTTTTCCCGTTATCTCTAAGGACGTCTATTTGGGCTTTCAGATCTATCAGGGCTGTTTCAGTTCCATGTTGGGGTCTGAAGCCGGATTGTCTTATTCCTAGAAGGTGGTTTGTTTCAAGATACTTTTGAATTTGTTGGTATGCTGTCTTGTCTAGTATCTTGAGCAGGAATGGGACGGTGGTAATCGGTCTGTAGTTGGTTGGGATGGACGGGTCAAGGGAGGGTTTTTTGAGGAGAGGGAGGACCCAGGACTCTTTAAGGTTACTGGGGACTGTTCCTGAGGAAAAAGAGGCATTGATGAGTCTGGTGATGAATGGCGAGAGGTCTCGTGCCGCGTCTTTAATGATTTGTGGGGGGCAGAGGTCACCTTTGCAGTTGGAGGGTTTAAGGCCAAGAATTATTTTTTCTACTTCGAGGGAAGAGACTTTGGAAAAGCTGAAGCGAGCAGTGTTAGGTGTGTGGTGTGAGGGTGGAGGGCTCGAGTGGGCGTTGATGGGGTTGGTAAGATTGGTGAGGGAGTCTTTCTTATTTTTAATTTTTGTTTGAAGGCCAGTGACTTTGTTGTTTAGTGCTTTTTGGACACTGGTGCACCATTGTTTGTTTTTAACGCAAGTATCTGGGATTGTTACCGGGGTTTCCAATTCTTTCAGGATAGTAAATCATTCTCTGGAGCTGGAGTTGGATTGGGAGATTCTCTGGTTATAGGATTCTTGTTTGCCCGCTATGATTTCTTTTTTATAGTTGGCCGTTATTTTGTTAAGCAATAGTTTGTTGTGGTCAGTCGGAGATTGTCTCCAGACTTGTTCCAGTTTACTCTTTTCCAATCTAAGGGTTTTAAGATGGCTGGAGAACCATTGGTTGAGGTGCTTTTTTGGTTTGGATTTTCTAAGTTTCAATGGTGCAATGGCGTCTAAGGCTATGCGCATGGTGTTGTTATAGCCTTCTTCGAGGTCATAGGGATTAGAGTCTTGGAGTTGGCTTAGTGTAGGAAGAATGAGTGGGATCAGTTTTTCTACTGTAATATTTTTTTTGCTTCTCGTGTGGATGGCTGGGGCTAGTGCCATGTTGGTTGTAGGGCTTGAGGCCTCAAGTGAGAAGGAGAGGAGGTGGTGGTCGGTCCAGGATTGGGGAGTGTTGTTAGAGATCGATACGGCACAGTTATAGTCTGCTATCCAATCAAGGGTTCTCCCTTTGTTATGGGTGGGGCTGGTTACTTTTTGTGTGAAGCCTAGTTCAGACAGGGTGTTACTGATGAGAGTGGCTTGATTGTCTTTGGGGTCTTTGTAGCCTAAATTGAAGTCTCCTAAGAGAAGGCATTGTGAGGAGTTTTTTAGGTTGTCGGTAAGGATGGCATTGAGGTCTTCCTCGAAAGATCCCGGGGGTCCGGGCGGTCTGTATAGTAAGTGAATGGATATTGTTTGGGAGTTAGCGGTGGGTAGTTTGGCTGTAAGTGATTCACATGATGGGAGGTGTGTGGCGGAGTTGAGTCTGATGTTAAGGTGGGTCTTGGCAATGATGGCCAAACCACCGCCTTTAGCTTCAGTTCTGTCCGCTCGGATGATGGTGTAGTCAGTGGGGATGGCTAGCGAAAGGGCTGGGCCTGCGGCTGCATGAAGCCAGGACTCTGTAATGGCTAGGAAGTCTAGATCTTCAGCTAAAATGAGATCAGCGATGTCCGTGGCATGGGCAATCATGGAGCGTGCGTTGATGAGGGCACCTTTTATAGGTAGGGTTTTGGCTTTGGCAGGGGTGGGGGTGGTAGCTGTGCTGAGCGCTCTATTGTTGGTTGTAGTGGAGTTGACGGGTTTAGGTTCGGGTTTTTTTAGCGTAAGGTTAGCGCAGGAGCTAATGGATGTTCGGTTTGTGAGTATGGATTGTGTGGAGTCCCTGGCTCTAGGCTCGTGTATTTTGGGAAGTCTGGATCGTAATCTGGTCAGCCTGTCCGAAAGGCATGGGGGAGCGAGTAGGGTAAGCATGATTGTGGTGCTGGGCTCTGTGAGGGTGGGTGATGCGGTGCCTAGGCTGGTCAAGTTAAGGGGTGAGCTGGGCAGGCATGCGGAATTGGTGATGTGGAGAATGGTTCTCAGTAGTATAGAGTAAAGGCCCGGGAGGAACATTGTGTGAGGGGGGTAAGGTGCAGTGTGTCTCCTGTCTAGGGTTGAAATCTAGCAGTGGACAGTGCGGCCTGCTTGGAGTAGCCGAATACTACCTAATCCATGTAGTGCAAGGTTGCAGATTGGCATCTGACTCAGGTACAGGTAAGCAAAGTGGTCATAGTAAGCGTTTGTCAATTAGCACAGCATTAGGTTTAGAATTGCGCCAGTGTACCAATTAACATCTTGGATCAGAGTAGCATGTATTCAGAATAGCGCCTGGATTGGGAATAGCACCTAGGTTCAGAGTAACACTTAGTTTAAGATAACACCTAGAAACAGAATAACCCCTAACTTCAGAATAGCACTTAGAGCAGATTAAGCACAACATTGAGTTTAGTGGCTATAAAAGTATGTTGAGCGGGGACACATTGGGCTGCAGGTCAACAGATCTAGAGGCAATTGGTGAGCAGATCAGCAGAACAGAGCAGATGGTCACAATGCGGTTAAAAATGGCAACTAGAATTGCATAGGGTAGCCGAGCAGCAGTGAGGCACAGTGCAGTTATATGTTACAGGGATGACTAGCGACACAATAGTCTAAATACGACTGAGCACCTATGTACTGGAAATGGCAGCAACTTTGGGCACAGATACAGCATGCAATAAGGCCTGAGTGCACGAGAGTGGCAATAAGTAGCTTGTGGTAACAAAGCCTTTTCCAGAGTCTAGGCAGTTCAATTTAAAAGCGAAGTGGCGTTTACCGTTGAGGTTGGTCTGGAATCCGGCAGGGGGTCCGGGCGAACGGCGAGGAAGGCTGAGGACAGGTATTGGCCTTATTATCCTGGGCCTTGCTGGGAGTGGGCCGGCTTCGCCTACCGGCTGGCGATAGGCTGCTTAAGGTGGCTCAATGGCCAATCGGATGCGAGGACAGTCGGCTGTGCTCAGTTAGGCACTGGGGTTCCTTGAGACATGGCGGGCGGCCATCTTGGAAGTGTAAAAACCTCGTGGTGGCTAATGGTGGCAGGGGCAAACACAGCAGCTGTTGGCATCAAGTTTAAAACATGCAGGCTGTGTAGATATTCTTGCAGGTCGGCGGATCACTGGTGCAATTAGCAGCGAGAAAAAACGAATCTCGCACGGAATAATGATTCTTACCCGAATTCGAGGGCAATTCAGGATGGATCCAGGAAAGGGAGACCACTGCTCCTGCAGGGTCCGGGGGAGCTCCTGCTCCTCTGGTGAAGGAGGGGGTCTGCTCCACGGCTGGGAAATGTGAAGACAGGTATTGGCCTTATTATCCTGGGCCTTGCTGGGAGTGGGCCGGCTTCGCCTACCGGCTGGCGATAGGCTGCTTAAGGTGGCTCAATGGCCAATCGGATGCGAGGACAGTCGGCTGTGATCAGTTAGGCACTGGGGTTCCTTGAGACATGGCGGGCGGCCATCTTGGAAGTGTAAAAACCTTGTGGTGGCTAATGGTGGCAGGGGCAAACACAGCAGCTGTTGGCATCAAGTTTAAAACATGCAGGCTGTGTAGATATTCTTGCAGGTCGGCGGATCACTGGTGCAATTAGCAGCGAGAAAAAACGAATCTCGCACGGAATAATGATTCTTACCCGAATTCGAGGGCAATTCAGGATGGATCCAGGAAAGGGAGACCACTGCTCCTGCAGGGTCCGGGGGAGCTCCTGCTCCTCTGGTGAAGGAGGGGGTCTGCTCCACGGCTGGGACAGGTGACTGCTGTGACTGCGTGGTCTGTGAGACGCCCCCAACTATGGCACTTGTCTGCTGAAATGACCCAGTAGCCAAGAAATCAGTACATTAAGCACCTTTTTCAAGGTGCTCAGTGCTTGGGAGCCCAGGGTGAGTGATGTCATCCTCCCACTCAGCAATCAGTTCTAGGATGATATGGGGTGGAAACCTGTACCTGTACCATGTTTTGAAGAAAGCTCAATGGAAGAACAAATTGAAGATGTGGGTACTTTACATCAATTACATTTTTGGTATTTGGCAAAACACAAGAGAGACACTGGATGATGTTTGGCATATATAAACAGCATAGACCAACATATCCAATTTACCTCAGAAATAGCTAATCCTGTTATACACTACCTGGACATTAATGTCAATGTACACAATCAACACATCACAACCTCCCTCTTCACTAAACCCACAGACAGAAATAATTTCCTGCATCGCATGAGCTTTCATCCGCAGAACACTCTGAAGAACTTACCATATGGACAAATGTTGCGTCTGAAAAGAATCATTAGTGACCAGAGAGAATTTGAGCAAGAACTTGAAAAACGGATTTGAAAGCTAGAAGAATGCGGGTACCCGGACCAGGATTTGAAAACAGCAATGGACAAAGTAGCCACAAAGACGAGAGCAAGCACTCTCATTCCAAAGAGCAAACCACAAGCGCCATCACTGGTATACATGTCAGAATTCTCCTCACAAAGCATGCAGATCAAAAGATGCATTAACAAGCAGTGGGCAATACTAAAAAGTAATGAGAGAACCAAAAACGTATTAACTAACCCACCAACATTTGCATATCAGAGGTAAAGCAATTTAAGGGATCTACTTGTGAACACCAGGTATGACAGACCAAGAAGAAGCAAACTCAAGAGGGTGGGCACTCACCCCTGCTTAAACTGCAGCAATTGCAATAATATCATAAAAGGTGGAATTGTTTTACATCCCTATACTGGAGAAAAGATAGCCATAAGATGCTATGCGACCTGCAACACAGAAAACTGTATTTACTGCATACGTTGCCCTTGTGGACTATACTATGTAGGCGATACGGGCCGCAAACTGAGAATTCGCATGAACGAGCATAAATCTTGGATCTGCAATAGGAATGTTAATTCAGCAGTCACAAGGCATTTCAATGAGAAGAAGCACCACATTTCACAGATAAGATTTCAGGCATTAGAAACCATTGAGACGTGCAGCTCTCACTTAGGCTTGAAGAAAAGAAGGCAGCAAAAGGAAGCCTATTGGATCGATCGATTGGAAGCATCTCCACTAGGGATGAATGAAGATTTTTACCTTAATAGCGTTTTATAATAACACCATTTTTATTCACTGTTCTGAAATATTCACAATGATATACGCAATAGTCCAATACAACGAAATAGCTAGTGTTGTTGCACTGATGTAGTTACTACACCCAACATAATCGTATCCAACACAGGGGTAGAAACTTACCACTTCTACTAGATCAATGTCATACACAAAAATACATGCATACCAACACAGGTACTTCTAATATAGCAGGTGGTCAACAATACTTATAGGAACTATGCAAAAGAGAGGACAAATAACATTTTTGTACGGCCACATAATGGACTAATCCACAGTCAGTTTCAAGGCGCTACAGCATGCAAGCTTTTCTACAAACGTGCTTATTACCTCAGCACCAGCACAAAACATGATTGACACAACCACATATACTCAAAATGTTATAACTGCATGCGCGTGCAACATTATATATTCACCCTAATTAGCATCACTATTCTCCCTAATTTGCATCACCAACCAATATTTAGCATTATCTATTACCATCTTATAGTACGCTGTATAGGGCAAGGGATGAGAAGTATTTTTACTACCTCATAATAATGTTACCAGTAGACATGCGTTTCATTATATTCTATTTTAGAAAACTATATGTATATCAGAGCATTTTAGTCACCTTTCTGCGTGTAATCAAGTAAAGTAAGCCTTTTCCCATACCAACATGGCCGACGCGAGTGATTGCGAGTGGCCATATTGGCACCTAAATGTTGCCATGACAACGTATTGAATCGTAGTTTTGGCCGGCGGTCACAGCAGTTCGAGATAGCAGCAGCAGGACTAACTAGGTATGATGTAATCTATAACATTGATAGTCCGGCATACAACGTAATATGTCAACACAGATCGTTATAAGAGCGTAAATCACAGTGCGATTTACTCAATTCTTTGCAGAGTGTGTAAAAAGGCGAACTGATTCAATCTCGACTCCCGGACAGGCAAGACTTTGGCAGACAGGTCAGAAAAATGCACATGGTGAAGGGGGTGAAATAGACTAGAACATATCACTGAACAAGTACTCTAATTATTAAATCGAGCTTTTGGTATACAAAAGCAATCATCTAAGCATGCACCAAGTTAAAAGCTAACGGAAAGAAGCAATATTCACATGTTTTCTCCGTGCAATAGCCACCACCAATATTCCTGACAAATTGTGCAACTTTAAAGATTTGGAACTCACTAAATATCATAACAATCACATGTTTTGAGCACAATAACCAGCATATTGCTGACTGACACAGGTTACTGAGAAGTTGTGTAGCAATAAGCATTGAATGGTCAAGCTGAACTTTTGTTAACATTAAGAACAGTTGAGTTAATTGTGTTCTTTCTCTTTTTCTTCTTTCTTTATGTTACTTGTTTGTTCTCATTTCAGAATTAGTCTAATTGGTGAAACAGAACCAATCACAACTATCTTTTAAGCAATATACAATTTCTAAGAAAATAAAGGAATTTGAAACACTATGGGACTGATTCATGGAATTATTTGTGCCGAAAAATGGAGATTTGTGCGCCATTCTGCCCGCAAATCCCCATTTATTAAACAGGGATTTGCGGACAGAATGGCGCTCAAATCCTTGTTTTTCAGCGCAAATAATTCCATGAATCAGCTACCTTATAACTTGTTCAGAGTGATTATACAGAGAGAATTAAGTTGTTCAACCCTAAGTGGGTATTACGGGTGTGCGGCCACACCGAAGGATAATTAGCATAGGTCTCTTTTTCTCTTATCTGGAAACCTGTACCTGCCATAGACCTGGTAATCAGGCATCCCAAAAAGGCTTGTCCTGGGTAAGAAAATGCGGGGCCTGGCTATCCTATTCCTGCGGTGTACCACCACCACTGCTGCGTGGAACGGTATATTCATCATAGCGTATGAGCTTGTTTGTTGTTTGCGCGCACTTTTATGCTGCGCAGGGCCGCTTCCGCCTGCTTCCGCCTGGCTACATGCTTCCAGATTAGCACATCTTTTGTGCCGTGCGGGTTTCCCCTGTTCGATTCCATGAATACGTGTTGTTAGCGCGCGTGTGGGCATTTGTGAAGATTTAGCAGCGGTACTTCCCCCGTAAAACCCACATTTGCATGTGTTGTTCCCCATTCTTTGTGTTCCACCCCCTATTAGGTGTGTGCGCTGCCCTGTGTGCGCCTTCACTGGCTGTCTCGTGCACAGCCTTCGGGATGTCGCAATGACGTGTGCGCCACACGCAGATTCAGCGCAGATCTCAGGTAAGCCACGCGCAGCTCCTTCCATGAATCGACAAACGGCTGCGTGCGTGGCTTTCGCATGCGTGCTCTGCAATTTTAATGCTTGCATCCCCGTTTTCGGTGCACATTAATTTTATGAATTACCCTGTTAATCTTTTTGCACACCTTTGTGTAGATTCGTCAAATGGCACCACATTTATAAGCCTTTACAATATTTTGGGACCCCTACACATGTACAAATGCATACAACGAACAAATGCTAGCGTGAGTTTGTTGCAATGTATGTCTTGAAAGAACTTCCATGTCAACATTATTTTTTCAAGGTAGCACATATCAAAGTTATATAGCAAGAACTAGGCCTCTTTCGAGACAAAGACTTAGATATCTTACAAGTAATTCCCATTAAGGAAATATTCTGCTAATTGGTACAGTAATTACTTTTGGAGTTAATGCTGGCAACGTTGGGTACTTTATTTCTTTTAAAACATACAGTACTGTGCAGGCATTTCTTGAACGGATCCCTCCTCCTGTTCAATGTGCACACGTCTGTGAACTCCTACGTTGAATTTAGCATTACTAAGCTTTTAACAAAACACTCGAGGAACATCTATCGCTTGGTGGGTAAGATGTATATTCGATAATGAAGAAGAAAACACCAATTTGGAATAGTGATTTCTAATTGGAGACTAACTCCCTAATCTTGCCTCCTTATCATGTTCCATACTAATTAAGACATACAAAAGTAAAGGGGCTGAGAAGTCTGCAACCATGAAGATAAATACCACCTACAATCAAATGCAAGCTGGTAAATTCACCTAAAACCACTTTCCTTACTGTAATATAGATAATGTCAAACACACATGCACATATGGTAATTTCATCTAAAACGGGTTTATTACTGTACTATTGAAAATATCATTCATCTCCTAATGAACTATTGACTATTTATACTGACAACCCCATTTGAGCCACCTTAAAGTGTTTTATTGAAAAAAGAAGGACAAGCATTGGTTCCCCCCTTCAACTATGCCCACTGCATTGCCACCCTCTGCCCCAACTTTCAGTGCTATGCGCATGACACTCAACTCATTTTCAGGCTCCCTTCCACCACTTCTCTCTTTCTCGCATCTCTGACTGTCTGTCTGCTACCCAGGAGTGGTGTGCCACCAATGATCTTTCCCTTAACGCCAGTAAGACCGAGATTCTCCTTATCGGGCACACCTGCTCCCTCCTATCCTGTCACTCTCTGGCCGGCCTCTCTTGGCCCTCTCCCTGCTCCCACCTGAGAGGCTAAAAACCTCGGGGTCATCTTATACTCCACACTCTCCTTCTCTCCACACATCTCTGACGTCTCTAAGAAGTCTCACTACGAGCTGCACCTCCTCAGAGGTATTCTTCCTTTTCTCTCCTTCCCCCAGAAGCTCACTGTCTCCTGAGCCCTGGTTCTCTCTAGGCTGGACTACTGCAACAGCCTGTTTCTAAATCTGCCTGCTTCTACACTCTGCCCTCTGCAGCTCATCCAGAACAGGACTGCAAGACTTGTCCTTGGCCTCAAGCCCAGGGATCGTAACTCTCCAGCACTGAAATCTCTGTGTTGGCTCCCAGTGGCTGTGAAGATTAAGTTCAAAACCCAATGCATT
The DNA here is from genome assembly GCF_040938575.1 of Ambystoma mexicanum. Classification (NCBI taxonomy): domain Eukaryota; kingdom Metazoa; phylum Chordata; class Amphibia; order Caudata; family Ambystomatidae; genus Ambystoma; species Ambystoma mexicanum. Next base: position 1,136,383,313 of record NC_090922.1, read on the forward strand.
GTCCACAAGTCCTTCTGGGGCTTGGCCCGTCAGTACCTTCCACTCTCTCTTCCTAAATATCTTCCTTCTCAAGCTCTTCGCTCTTACACCTCCAACACTCTCAGGGTCAGTTGCTTCTCCAAACAACGAGTTGGTGGTAGATCTCTTTCTTTGGCTGGGGCCTCCCTCTGGAACAGCCTCCCTGTTTCCCTGAAACTTGAGGTGAACAATCTCCTATTCCAGAAGCCCCTCAAAACCTTCCTCATATCTTCTGCTTTCTCTCCTCCTCTAACCTGCTGAACTCTTGGCTGAATCTGAATCTGCACTGGTCACCTGACCACCCTCTGATCTCGGGCCCAGGTCCCCTCCCCCACCAGTTGCACTCCTGCTCTGCCTCCCTGGCAACCCCTGCACTTGGTGACTGTTTTCTGTATCCTTACAGTCCCCTATGTCTGCACTTGCCCTTGCATTTGCCACCAGCTGGCTGCACTTTACTTATTGCTTTTATTTATTCTATTATTTTTACTGTCGATCCCATGTACTGCACTTTCCCCTTCCTCTTCCCCCCGCACTTTTCCCTTTCCCCTGCACTCACACAATCTCAATGTCACCTGGCCTAGTAAGATCGTTGTCTCTGTCTTCCCTCTGTTCGCCCTCCGTTGCCTCGTTGGGCCTTGATACTTTTGTGTCTAGGCGCGTTATAAATGCCATATCATATCATAACACACAGACACACACTGGACATCCAACCAAGTTGCTTATGGCCCTTAAATTGATGTGCGCATCTAATGTTAAATAATGTGGTGTAAAATGCAAATACATACATATAACTTGTTCAAAGAATGTTTCTGGGAAGTGCAATTGTAAGTGAATCTAAATCTATGTGCAAAGAGCATGTTGTTTCAACAACAACTAGAACTCTTAATTCAGTATTGGGCTACTGATAATGAAAATGGTGTGTTATTTATATAGCGGTGTTATTTATATAGCGTGTTTGGAAAGTGCTTTGAATACAACATGTTTACCTATAATGTTATCCAGAAGGGACACCCCAACTGTTTTTTGCCAACATGGATATTGGTGTTATTAATTTAATTCCCCTTAAAAACTTGATGGGGTGTATATCAGCGAGTGAAGGAATGATATCAAGTGAGGGAGTGCTGGTAATTATGCTTCTGAAAGGGAGGTAAGCTAATCTGACCCCCTTTTATTAATGATCCACTCCAAAATTATAGTGCACACACATTCCTTTGTAGGGGCAGCCTCCAGGAATCATTATCCCTACAATGCAACTCTTAACTAATTTGTAATAATTGTGCGACCTAAGTGGTTCTAGGTGGAATAATACACAAGCATTAAGTAGGGGTAACAAAGTACAACAAAACAAAGTTGACATTGTACTGTGTGTTATTTTGTATAAATCAGCCTTGCCCAATTGTGTAAGTGCTCTATTAGCAACTACCTCTGTGAACATAGTGGGCATCCAGTGGAAATTATCTTTTGACCACTTACTTTTTCCCTACAGGTAGCTCCAGTTTGCACTGAAATGGAGGGTCATGGAAATGTAAAGGAACCTGACCCTGACTTAGTTCCTATGGTCTTCTTTAATTTGAGAGCAATGCCTGGGTGCCGGTATATTTCTATGAAGTATTGGTATGTGGCAACTTGCTGCACAGCTGTAGGAAGGCTACTATTGTACTATTGTAGGAAGGTTGATTGGAATGATAATATGTGTTTCTGCCGCCTTTTCCTTTTTTGGATCCTCTGCCAAATATTTTGGCAAGATTATATGTGGAAGAGTTCTACATTGGAAGTCTTTGTTGCTCCCATCTTTAAGTATTAAAACTTCTGCAAGCAGATATTGATCAGAATATATTTCGAACTCTGATTATGATACCAACATACCTGAACATCTGGGTGCCGATCATATGAGTTATCACCCACTACTAACCCTTAGTCACAATGATGGATATTTTGTATTGTATACATTCTGTCTTATGATTGATTTTTGTATTTATTTTTTCTATACAATTATTCAGAATAAATAACACTTTAATATATATGAATGCTACTCTATGTTTATGATGACTTAGTAATTAATCCAATTAGAGGTCATTAGTGTGCTCACACGTAGGTGTAAAATGTAAAGAGAGGGGTAACCAGTTTCCTACTAGGTCTTCGAGTTCTGGAATGGCTCAAAGCTAATCATGTATGACCTGAAACACAGTACAGCTTTCATGAGGGCCTGGGAATGACAAAACAGATCATGAGCCTTAGTTTGACACTTGTTCTTGAGTATAAGTGTAGAATGTATCTGTAATTCATGGATCTATCTAGCATCTTTGATTGTGTTATTACACACATCTATGTATCACTTTGGTGCCTCTGGGAATGCTACAGGGTTTAGTGTCTCTTCCTGTGGAGAATCTCTATGATTTCTGGGCTAGAGTTCACTAAGGTAGGGTTCACTAAGGACAATTTGCAGAATATTCAGCTCCTTTCCCTTTTCTATTTGGAAGTTGCCAGGGGTATGCCCTGGCTCCCATTTTAGTCAACAGTTTGCACTAATGGATTCTTCCAGATCATCAACTCTACCCATCACCTATGGATTCCCGCAAATATCCACCCTGTCCCCTGTGATCTTCAATCTTTCAATGGGACTGCTCAGAACCCTCCTCTCTCGACTCAACATCCACATTCACCAATATACAGATGACACGAAGATGAACCTCAAGATACCCTCCATCAAAGACATCCACAATCTCAAGGCATGCCTCACATTGATCCAGTCCAGGATGTCCAGTGTTTACCTGAAGCTTAACCCCTCCAAGAGTGAATACATAATGTTAACCAACAACACCAAACACCAAGACATCCACACCTGACTCTCTGCTACAAACCTTGAGGGATTCATACCCCAGCTTGCCCCCTGTGCCAAGTCTCTTGAGTTAAACATTGCCAGAAATCTAACGTTCAAACAGCACATAGCGGGGAAGACACATACGACCTGGTACCAACTTTATCTCCTGCGGAATATCAAGCCCTTCATCCCAGAAAATAACTTCAGATGCGCTGTCCAAGCCTTGGTCCTCTCCCACCTGGCTGGTGGCAATGCCCTTTTGGAAGGCCTTCTGGTGACTACCCTGACACTGATGAAATGTGTCCTGCATGCTGAAGCAAGACACATTTAAGGAGTCTGAAAATTCAACCACATCATCCCGACCCTCATCGAACTGCAGTGGTCCCACTGCAAACCTATATCATCTTCGAATCCTATTGAATCATCTACAAAGCTGTCATCCTGTAGTCCCCAAGCAACCTCAGTGAGAAACCCAGCATCTCCAGAGGTCTGCGATCCACCACAAGTAATGAAATGTGCAGACTCGAATTATGACAGTATGGAAGGAATGAACAAGAAGACAGGCCTTCTATGTCTGTGCTCCAAGACTATGGAATCTCCTCCCCATCATCATTATACTTGACCCACCACTTATAAAGTTCAGGAAAGAGCTCAAGACCTTCATTTTCAAGGAATGGTTCATCCTTAATACTTAGGTCCACACACTCTTCACTCCCCTTCCCCCATGCTGCCAAATGACCACCCTCCCCTGTTAGCTCCCCATTTTTTTTCTCTACTTCCATCACTGTGTTCTTCTACCTACGGTTGTAAAGTGTTTTGTTGTTTCCTGAAGCTAGGTCTATGCTAAATAAATACCCTAATTATGATGATAATAATAATAATGATATTCATAATAATATTTCAATTTCTATGATAATTCTTTATCTATGAAATTGAATAAAATAACCCTAGACACGCCAATGAACAGAAAACAGAATATTCATGTGCTGGTCTATGCTGACGATGTGGTCCTGCAAGTCCACTCGCCTTAACATTTCAGGATCTTGTCAAGGACTATCAAGAGTAAGTATATTGCTTAATGGGATGCAAAGCTGAATGCTCACAAATCACATGTTATCTTTATCGAAACCCGCCTCTCCCAATAAAGGCACTTGGTGGCACTTTGGTGTTGGTCAAGCGTTATACATGCATGTCATACAATTTCCTTCTAACCACAGCTGGGTGTCCCACTTACGGGCCCACACTATAAAGCTGGCCCTTGTGAATATGGCCTCTAGAAAGACCAACATGCTAAAATCTGGGTTCATACACAAGTTCACTTGATTTGAAATATGAAGTCTCATTTCGTGCATTGTCTTTTTGGCTCGCTGCATGCGTTCCCAACTCACATAGAATGTAGATTGGTCTCCATGTCAAATATAATTAGCAAGAGAGCATTAGAGTTCTCGATTTGTTTGCGAGAAAGTACAATTTAAACCATGATATTGTTCTTGGTCTGTTGAATTCTGATGAGGCTTCATGTCGTAGCTGGTTGAGATTTGTGATTTCGTGAGATTTGTTTTATTTCTGCATACTCCTTTTGGCAGATGATAATTTAGGAGAGCAAAGATCCTAATACGACTAATGTTTGTTTGGTGGGTATTTTGCAAGAAGATCTACGACATCTTTCTTGTTTCACCCAGTATACAGTTCCACAAGTAAAAAATATCTAGTCCCTGGTTTGAGGCCTGCTGGAATAAGAAAGGCAAAAGCAAAGTTAGCATTATTTTATTTGCTTTCACTACGTACTAGACACATTACATATAAGGAAATAATTATACATTTTAATCGTTCTGAGAAGTTTCTTAAATTGTTACGCTTGATTTTGTATGGAATAACTTTATTTTTAAAAAGAATATAATTTTGACCTTTGAAATGGCCATTCGGTTGGGTCATGTTATTCCTCAATCCACAAAGGAATGCTCTAACTGTCAATTACCTTCCCACCAGGTGACCAGCCCATCACTTATGAGCAGGACAGAGATTTGTCAAGAGTACAACCATGTTTAGTTGAGTCATCGAAGTCACCCTTCCAGAATACAACACTGATATCAATCACTTGCAGTTAGTGCCAGGGGAACAATGTCATTATAAAGCACATGGTGTCTGATGATCAAAATAAGTCCCTATATGTAGAAGGACATGATGCATCATGTTCAGTTACCCAAACGTCAACCACGGCCATACTTGACAAAGAAACGAAGTTGTTGGATGGCTCAGAAAAGTGCTGCATTCCTGAGTGGAGTGTCATCTTAGAAACAAATCGAAGAATCCAAGATAGCAAACAATTTGGCCTCTCCTGTGTGGTTTTTGTAGATCACACAGGTGTCACATTGAATGAGTTGTTGGATAGTATACTTATAACAGTCTAAACCACTGTCATCAATCAACAGCAGCTATGAAATAAGATAGTTGCAGTGAGCAGAGGCCTCACTGTGGCTGTCAAAGCAAAAACAGACGGTCTGCACATTGTGCTCCTTAACATACAGGAAGAAAATATACTTTAATCATAACAAGGGGGATGTTGCAGAAGGGCCCCTGCAACGGACAGTGATCACTTTGTGGAGAACATGAAGATCAAAAGCTCCACGTACCTTCACCAGGTCTACTCTTCCCTTCGGTCTGCCACAATTACTCCCAAATCAGACTATCTGGTCATGTCTTGGAAAGGCTTCTGCATTCATCTCCCTCTGAAATACACCTTTATTTTTAAGTCGGTTTCTTAAGTCCTGTGCCAATGAAGCATGAGCAGTATGGGAGGTTCAGCCATGTTGAGGGTATACGAAATGTTGAAGGAAGGCAGATAAGAAGTGTTCAAAATATATCCTTTACAATGTTCCGTACAGGACATGTTGATCAATATATTTGTGTTAGTCTTTTTACAGTTTTCGGGAGATTATTTGTACATGTTATAGATAATATTTCGTGTAACAGGAAACTCAAGTTCAACCAATACATTCAACAAAGTCAATAGACTCTGGCCTGTGGGCTCCATAATGCAAGTGGTTAGTAACTCAAGATGGTGAATTACACTGAATGTCCATTCTGTTTGAACAAGGACCCCTACAAAAGAAAATACATAAAATGCATTACAAACAAATGCGTGTACCTGTCGTTGTTATAAAGTTCCAGAGACGTGTATTTAATGTATGACCACATGGGTGAATATGGTGTGCAACAATGAAGTCAGTAGATCTGAGGTCACATGTTCGCATCACAACAATACGACCATACAAAGAATTACAATTACCATTATCCTATGGCTCTAATCCATTGCTGTGGTCTCCTTCAGAACGCATTCAGTGTTTCTTTTTCAAACGTGCACTGTAGGTTCTGGAATACTTTTCCAAACGTGTAATATGACACTATTATTTTACACATTGTATCTGGAGTGCACATCGTGTCACAGCCATACATGTGTAGACAGTGTAACCTGCTTTCAAAAGCCTGTGTGCACATTTAGTTTTGCTCCTTGTTTTGACACGAACAATATCATGATCAAGCTTGTGGAGTGACCATGGATTCAGGCAAGGGGTCATGGGCCATGGTTCTAAAAAGAGCATGGTCTCACCTGTAGGGGGCAAAGGCATGCCATCGTGTTTTTTATCTGGGGTAAGTGCTTATTGTAGTCCACCCATCTTAATAACACTAGAATATAGACTTACAAAATGGCACTCTTCCATGCATTATCCATGCAGTTATTTATTTACTGTGTGGGTTTTGGCTGTAGCACCTTTAGTGCAGTGCCATTTCCCTGACTCTTCCAAGTGAATGAGGGAAACGCACAGAACACTCCCGTTGGCTCTCTCCCGCTGCTTTTCTTAGCTGTCTCTTGGAATGAAAGTCATATCCTTCTCCTTCATCTCTCCTCTTTCATCCCGTCCTCGTTGACCACCTACTGCACTCTTTGCTGTCTGTCCCTGCACCACGTCACTTACCCTGCCCCAACTCTCTTCATGCATGTCTCTTTCTCACAAGCCCTCTTCTAGCCCAGTCAAATGTTGATGCTGTGCTGCATTAAAACACGCCTAAAACCCACGCTGCTAATGCAGCATAATACATACCTGTGTTGCTAATACAGCATAGGGAATACATACTTCAAATTGTACTTAATAAGATGACAAGCTTTTTCATTAGCTAAATGAGAACTAGATTATGGATGCATACTTCGCCTTAGTAATGAGAGGAGCAAAACAATTTGGTGCACAAATGTGAAATGTGGAGGTTAGCATTGAAGATCCTTCAGATGTTCTGACAGTGCTGCACTGTATGGTTCTTATACATTGGTCTCACTCTCTGTGTGACACTAACTAAATGTGGGTGACATGCATGGCTCCAACAATGTTTGGAAACAAACACGCTCTAAAAATGTGCTTTTCTTGTCAAATAGTTCACCTGCAGTGTAAGGAAATGGGTCAGGACCTTGGAAAACATTCAGGACCATGGAAAAGACTGTGGCAAACATGCTGATAGGTTAAAATCTCCATGAAATAATCTGAATTCATGTTATGGCAATTATGTTCTTGATTTCAGACTTCCGGTCCACACTGATTACATCTAACAAGTGTAGTTTTGCAGTTGCATCGTGCCAGTACACTTAAAACATGTCTGATTGGACACACCAAATAGATTCATTGTATTGCGGTAAATCTGTGTTCTGTTCTCTATGTGTATTGAAAATGTCGGCCTGTGTTAAATATAGCCAAGGGATTTCCATCTGATGCACAATTCACATTGTGTCCTGCCCCATCCTTCAATGCATGTACACATATCTATCCACAGGGTCCATCACGTGGAAAGGGTATAACAAATAACACGGGTTACAAAACAGGGTTTCAGACAGGTATGTCTTCAAATATCAGAAAATACACATTTTCTAACACCTTCATGTTGTGGAAAAGTGTTAGCAATGGTGCACTCTTTATCTATTAGTAGAAATCCCAATGTCTAGAGTTCAATTACATTTAGCATCAGTTTTTTTCAGTTTTGAGAAGCATCTCCACAGAGAATCATTCATTGAATGTACACATGTTTATGAGAGTGCAAATACAGTGGATGCACATAAGAATTCTGGGACATCCTTCACTTTCCAAAAGGGGTGACGAATTTCACTTAGCCACAAAGCATTTACTAGCAGCATGACAGTTTTGCAATGTCAGCTCCTGGCATCGGTACTCATACACATCAGAATGCCTGAAATGTCAGATTCTGACCAACTTCCATTTTCACTTAATTGCACACGTAACATGTTTAATCTCAAGCATGTTTCCCTATTTGCGAAAGTTGCACAATAAATTCAATGGGCATTAATTTCCACGGAACACAGTGTGCACTACTGACTCATGCAAACTTGAAATAAGTTATGATGTTGATGACGTGATCAATATGCTTCGGATGATTTGTTTTGGTTAACGATATTTTTAGACAACAGACACAACAATATCTTGAGGCATGGGCACATTTGTCGCATCCTGAATTATTTGATAGTCAGTATCTGTTTCACTGAAGAAAGTAAGGCATTTCTGAAAGGATGCTCTTTGCAACCTAAACCAGCAAAGTCTCTCTCCATTCTTCAATAAAATGTTTCATCGAAAGATAAAACATGTTTTAACACTTTCAAGTTTTACATTTAAGATCTATAAAGATTCCTTTGGTGAAATATTGCAAATTTAGCGTGTGATCACTTAAATAAGAAAGTTGCTCAAATATTCACTCTTTGTAGCGTAGTTCAAGACGTGTGGCAATGCAAAGTATAGTGATGGAAAAAAGACTAGTTAAAAGAAGAGGAATCAAAGAAAATGTGAAGGAAAGCATTGCCGGTTAACAGGGCCTTTTGGGGCTTCGACATGGATGGACTTGAAAATAGTATTTATTTTCTGTTTCATCTGCATTTTGTGTTGTTAATTAGTAGAACAACATATAGTAAAGTATTAACTGGTGGCAAAACATCAGAGTTTCACCACGAAATTACAGAAATATAACGATAAATACATATTTGTGTAGAGCATGAAAAGAAAAGCATAACATACACATTGATTTAAATGTGCAAAGAAGCCATGTAAACTTAAAGAGCAATTTTACATGTGGAAACATAAAATGTCCAAATAGAAACATGAAATTGAAATGTAAGCAGAACAATGGAGACTAAGCCCGACTGAACATATTCTGTTTTACCCCAAACCACCTGAATGTCCACTGATGTGGTCTGCAGAAATTCTCAAACTTTTAAGGGATTTGGTTAATCAGATTATGGCCACCAGCTTTGCCCATCTATATGAGAGACATGTGTCTGGAGCTCTTCTTAATTCAGTCACTGTGAAGCTTGCAGAGATGGAGGCGGGTGATGCCTGTTGCTGTTTGAGAACTAGACCAATTTTGCTTAGATGTGTCTATCAGGCATTGGATTTAGGGATAATTTTAGGCAGTGCTCAAAAGAATGCAATTTTACATTTTATGTGTTCAAACATCTTTAAAAAGGATTGTCTTCAGTTCATAAAAAGCGTTGTTCAGATAACTTTGCAGGGGCCTTTGGATTTGATGTGAGACTCGCTGTTGCCACGGCTTCACTTGTGTGGATTTTGAGATTTGGTACAATTCTTTTTAAAAGACACATGAGTTTTTTGTTCAAACTTTATGAAATATAATTTACAGGTTGATGTCTTAACGTAATAAGCATTTTCTACTGCAGAGGTTAGTCGGAGCATATTGGCTACACAACAAAGATAGTTGTTCCATTGATGTGCTTCCAGAAATGTTTTTGTGTTGTTATTACAGACAATAAGACTGACAAAAACATGAACATGAACTTATTTGTCATCTGCAACCTACAACAAAAAAAACTATGTGAGTACTTCTTTTCTAAAGTAAATTAGTGGTGCTAGCATTACCAGAGAGTTAGGTGAGCTCACTCTGGAACAGGCCATGTAAAACTGCTCATGTGAAAAGCAGTCTTCCCTTAGGTCAATCCCTGCTTTGATTAAGATTTGTTGATGGTCATGCGAAACAAACCTTCAAGGGGAACTGAATTCTTTTGAATTCAAATGGATATTCTGAAGGTATGAGATACCAAGTTTTAGCTCAGTGTACCTTTCACACAGGAGAAATATCCATTTGCATATCAGTCTTTGTCCCACCCACAAGGGCTGTCCAGAACGGAAATGTTAGGCAATTCTCCTCTGCACTCTTGTACCAACAGGAACCACAGGCACGTGTTCCGGCCGAGCTGGGCCTCAACAGTTCAAGGGATGTTGTGCCCTCAAAGCAAAGTGAGCAAGAGGTCCACGTTGGATTAACCTAGGAAACAAAAAAGCAGAACATGTCTGGGAGCCCCTCTACCAAGAACAAACACGTCCATATAACCTGTTCCATGGGAAGGTGCCCACTCAGGGTAATAAAAACATGTTTTAGCTCTCTATACCTTTCACAGATGAGAAATATCCATTTGCATTTCAGTCTTTGTCCAACGTAAAAGGGAAGTCCAGCACCAAAATGCTAAGCACTTCTCCTCTGAACAAGCGTACCAACAGAAATCCCAGACACATTTTTCACCCTAGTAGGTCTCATCATTGAGGTGAGGCTGTGCCTCTCTAAGCACAGTGAGCAAGGGGTCCACGTCTGGGTTACACAGGGTAATTTAGGGTGAAACCCAAAGTTCCTAGAAAAGCACAAAATGGTCTGGGAGCCCCTCTACTGAGAACCAACACAGCCAAATAACCTGTTCTATCCGAAGGTGCCGACTCGGGAGAGTCTACAACCACATTTGAGCATAATGTACCTTTCAAAGTGGAGAAAGGTTTTCTCATTTGTCATGGTTACCAAAACCTTAGGTGTGTGCCTGTGCAAAGTGCTCAAGGACACAACAATGGTCAATTGCTTAGGTGTAATCAGACTTTTGAGTCTTCCACAGTGTCATTGGTGAACCAAGGCATGTAGAAACCATGCTCAACTGTCGGGTACTATAGGTGTGAAAGCTGGAAGGAAATATGGGCACATTTAACTCGGGTGGGATTTTGACCATGGCTTTCTTGGGAGCAGATGCCCCAGTCAAGTTGTTCATAAGTTTCCTGAATCCTGCTTGAGCCTTTAAGGTAATGGTTATGGACGAAGGATAGCTTGGGGCAACGTCTTTACCGTGGAAGCAAGGCAACGTGGTGCAACACCGGTTCGTACCCTGATGCTGCCTTAGAAACCACTCGCTGGTATTAAGCGTGTTATAAATTTACATAAAACAATATTTCCGAAATATAAATAATTGTGTCCGCGGCAGGAATACTCATAGGCTGAGCTAGATGCTTATGGGAGTTAATTAACATAATCCAGCCTTTGACTATCCCTCTCATCCTGGGTTGCAGTTACTGTGTTCTGTTAATAAAGGGTATCACGTGAATGTTAAGTCAAAAGAGGTGTGTGTAGTCTAGTTAACAGATTAGAGTTCCAGGTCTATCCTTCTGGATTTTCTTTTGGTGTTTCTTTTGCGTGTTTAAGTTGTAGCTACCTGCAGTTTTATGGATGCTTCAAAGATGCTTGAAAATTAGACATTTAAAGCATAACATTATAATTAAACCTCAGCATAATATAACATGATCCTAACCAGCTAGTATAAAAAGGAAACCAACTACATATTCCCCACCCCTTTACTGAAATGAGTTAACAAGTGCATACAGTAGCACTCAGGTAGATTGCAGTTAACGTGCATTTAGCTTTTGGAAAATAACACATTGATCCCAATAGATCAAGCCATTACACATATTTCTACAGCTTAAAACATAACATGGCATAGCATAATATAACACAGTGTAGCATACCAAACCTAACTGAGAGTAGCACTTCAAAATACGGCAGACAGTAGATAAAATATCTCAGTACAGGCACATAGCAAAACACGCCATCAGTAGGCAACCCAACCAAATAATGATGCAAACCAGCAGAAACAGCACTGTAAAGTTAGAGGCTCACGCATGCGCACACTGCTCCAGACTCACTGTTTCAGGGTTTGAAGTCTACTGCTGCTCTTGCGGTTGACTTTGATCTACCCCAAGTAGACGGTTCACCTTGCCTGAAATAGTTATGGTGACATCTTTAAAGGGAGGGCAGCGGAGCAGAGAATTAATGACTAGAGCTGAGCTATAGCCTTTACACTGGATTTGTCCTTCCTGAGCTACAGTAGCATTGTCATGGTATGTATTGCCACCAGGATGGTGTTCCAAGAGGCATGGACGGAACAAGAGAAGGACTGTTAATTGTTTTTTTTTTCCTTCAGTGCCAGTGTTGTCTCATGCCTAGCAATGACCTGCATTACAAGTCGTGCTGCTGTGATTGGAAGGCCCTAAGCAGAGCCAGATGCGTCATCGCTGAGAGAGTTCCTGATCAAATTAAAATGATTACCAGGGCCTGGACTGTCCATCTGAAGTCCTCTGGTGGAAGGAAGGGTTTTATTTTCTGGTGATGGGGGAAGGGTTATTAGCTGGTACCAGGTGGCTTTGGCCTTTTTGGTATCTTCTCAGGCAGAGAGATTGTGATATATTGTGAACCACAGAGATTTGGCATTTGGGGCCAGGTGAGGTGTGAAGCAGTCAAGATGCATGTTGTTTAGCCACACTTGAACAATATCCTGCTTTAATGGCTGGCTGAGTAGGGATAATTCTTGCTTTGTGAGATAGGGCTCTAGGTGTGTGCTTGTCATCCCGGCTTGGATAGAGGCAAGGCTATTCCTGAGGCGCAAGATGTTGTGGGTACCACAGAGGTTTAGGTATAATTGCTTATCAACTGCAAATTGTGAGTGAAATGTGAGGGTTTTGAGGAGTCATCTCAATGGCTCCATATAGTAAAAAACAAATCTGATAGCTTGTCAACTATGAAGATTAAAATTTGGTTGGCCAGTAAAGCATATTCCCCCTACAGTATAATTGAGGCACTTGTTTCCCACTCTGACCATGCTTAAAAATTGGTGTCCAATTTCTCCCTGATCCTTGCACAGATTCATATTGTCCCTTGATGTACCCCAGGCTATTGTTTTATTTTTCACCATTTACTGAAGAGAGCTCAGAACGTGGCTCTAGAGTCCGTCCTTATTCAGAGAGCACTTCTTGGCTCGGGGTGGGACATAACCTTAGGAAGTTTATGTTCTTTTAAACATATTTTTTTAACAGTGCTCCACACCATAGTGGTGTCACAGTGCAGAGGCTTTCATGGATTGCATATTGTGCTACTGCCAAGCGTAACCAGACAGTGGTTTGAGGAACTAGTGAGCAAAAAAGGGAAGGTGGTGGAGGAAATTGGAATGCAGGTTGTTTTGATGAACATCAGGTGTTGGGAGCAAGAGAAGAGTGGAAAGAGAAAAGGGATGGTGTTTGTGATAGTTTGGAACTCTGTCTACCTAGCTCATGTAGATCACTGAAGCAATGGAGTTTTTGGAAGGCAATTCTCTGGTGTTTGTAATAGTGCGCAGTATTGCACAAGGGCAGTTTCATTTTACTCAGTTGGTAGTACAAATAATAGGGAGTGACTGTTTGATGGGCCCGGAATGTGCAAGCAGACCCCTGAAACATTTAGGCTTATTTGCCAGGATTACCTTTCATTGTTGCCTGGAAAACGCCAGAAATACTATTCACTGACTGCCAAGCCACACTGCCATGGAAGTCAGTCAAAAGTTGACTCTGTAAAATGTAATGTGCTAAGAACACTAAGGGTAACAATGTCTAACAATAATTTGATGAGTAGAAGTTAAAAGCAGCTCTTGGGTCCTGTGCATCACCCAGTACGCAGGAGCTAACTGTGGGGAACAAGGAGATAATTCCTAATGTGCAACAAATCAAACACCTTGAGCTGTACATGAGCAGTAAACTATAACTTTTAATGAATTGGACATGACCCAATATGCCTTAATTTTTTCGGTAAGTAATGTGGCATTTGTATAGCGTGCGCTGCCATTGGTATGGCCTCAAAGCGGTGAGAGGAGGAACGCCCTTCAGAAGACAGTAGTCAGCCGTTCAAAAGTGATGAAAGGAGTTATAAAATGCATGTGTGCAAGAAGGCAGGTAGGGACTGGCTAGTTCCCGAACAGTAGCCCATAATTATCAGGTGGGAGGACGGGTGCTGTGACAAATTGTCAGGAGAGTCAAATAAGTCAAAAGATTCAACAGTCAGGCTATGTGGACGGCTGGACCAAATTGTGCATGGACTTGGCTGTATTCTATTGGACGCCGCACTCAAGCCGAGGGTCATGTGTGAGTTGGGTAGGTGTAGACAACATTGTGTATCACGGATGTAAGGGGCTGTGTTGGCCAAAGCACTGGTGGGATAAAGCTATAATCTGTGGGGTGCAGTGCATGAGGGGCTGATGAAGGAAGACTGATACATAGTTGGTTATGGTGATGTGCAGCATATCATAAATGCCCAGTTCCTCACCAGTAACAATTTTTTAACCATTGTCTGCGCCGTGGTGGGTGCCAGGCTAAAATAATGTAACATCCTACTTGCCGGCACCTCATCCTCCAATGTAAAGAAACTCGAAATCATACAAAATAACGCCCTACGGGAAGAATTTAGCATTCCACGATCCAATCATATCTCAGCCGCAAGTAGAGCTGTACATTGGCTCCCGATCAAAGAAAGATTCGCCTTAAGAGACTTTCTATTACACACAAATGTAACGCCAAATCTGCCCCACCATATCTGGCTCATAACATTTCCAAATATCAGTCAACCACGCCCACGAGAACCCCCTATACCCACAGGGTGGCTCAACCTAAATTCAAAGCCAGTGGCACAGGTTTACCTGTCATTGCTGCAAAGCAATGAAATTCCTTCCTGCACTCCCTAAGAGCAGATGACTCCTATTTTGTCCTCTACAAATTCCTCAAAATGTGGCTGTTCAATTAACATACCACCCTCGCTCTCCCTTGTATCTGTATCCTTGATGCAACTGTTTACGCAACCACTATGTAAACATTATGTAACCATGAGCTATGCTGTGCTCTCACCTGGGAGCTCAATGTAGCTGGTTTTCAGCACTCTGAAGCCTGAGAGATTGTGCATGCTTTACAAATGAAATAACTAAATAAAGAAAGAAATATCCATTTGCATATCAGTCTTTGTCCCACCCACAAGGGCAGTCCAGCACCAAAATGCTAGGCAATTCTCCTCTGAACAAGATAACCAACAGAAACCCCAGACACATGTTTCAGCCTAGTTGGGCCTCATCAATGAGATGAAGCTGTGCCTCTCTAAGCACAGTGAGCAAGGGGTCCATGTCTGGTTACCTGGGTAACTTAGGCTGACATCCAAAGTTCCTAAAAAAGCAATCACATGTCTGTGAGCTCCTCTACCGAGAACACACATGGCCAAATAACCTGTTCCATGGGAAGGTGCCCGACTTGGGAGGGTCTACAACCATATTTTAGCTCACGGTACCTTTCACAGAGACGAAATACCCATTTGCATATCAGTCTTCGCCCCATCCACAAAGGCAGCCCAGCACCGAAATGCGATGCAATTCACCTCTGAACAAGATAACCAACAGCAACCCCAGACAAGCACAATAATGTTATATTGTTATATGCACACCATTTATATTTAAATTTTCAATTTGTATCTTGATTTTCTTTTTATGGAGAAGAATAAAAGAAATGAAGCAGGTCAATATATTATTTTTGGTGACTATATTATCCTACTATTCATACTTATATAAATTACCTTTATAAAGATAAAAAGATCATTTAAACCAAAGAAAGAGAAACAATAATTGAAATGAAGCACACTCGATGACATTAACTTTGTCTGTTTTTGTTCATTCTCAGTGCTTATCGCACATGGGCAACAATCAGCTAAATTGTGGGCAGGGCGTTCGGACGACACATGAAAAATATGTTATTATAATTCAGTTTACAATTAATGTAATATTAAATTGTAATAGTATAGTATTATATTTTAATTATATGTTGTGACTCAATTGTCCGATGTGAAAAAAGAGTATGAATTTTTTTAGTGATATCCATATCTTGAGAACTACTGATGTTAGGAGCAAGAAATTTGGCACGTAAACATACTTTATAATGAAGATGATTTAAAGTGTCAATTATTACTTTTCTAACATCCTCAGTTTGTGAGATATGGGTATCCTTAAAAAGAAAATTGACCCACCTTTTCCACCTCCCTTAACTGTATTTTCGGAAAAGGGTAAAACATGTGTTTCTCTATTTTTGAAGAAGAATCTACGTCCCGATGTTCACATCTGTAACATATTTTGTTTTTGAGATATAGGTATCCTCCTAAAATCATTCATCCCCCATTTCACCCCCTTTTGGGATGGAATTTCCCAAAATCCTTCCATAGTGGGTGCCTACATCATGAAAACAATGTACCTTTCAAATTTCACGTTCCTGGTTGAAACGGTTTGTGCTGGGTGTTGATGAGTCAGTCAGTTAGTCAGCCAGGACTTTTATATATATAATATATATGGAAGGGACATTTCACTTTGACTGCAAAGCCTACCACCAATTTGCTTCCATGTCTTGGACTGGGCTGACAAGATTGATCCTGCACACAGACACATTCACATTTATTTCTTATTAGAACCACTTTAAAGAAAGAGGAACAACTGTTTAGGGTGTACTGGTATAAATTGTCTGCAGGGTGGGTTTTTACATTTATTTTATTCGACATTTGTATGGTGCCTATACACAAGTGTTTCAAGAAGCCACAAGACAAAAAAAGGGGGGTTCAGGAGAGGAAAACAACCCTAATAATGGTCCCACTAGACGTTTTGACATTCGGTACATGTAAGTTCAGTGACAAAAGTGCAGGGGAAGGAGCAGATCAGGGTGGATGAGCTGGGATGATGGAAGGGGGAAGAGAGAGGAAATCCAGGAAGGCTGAGGCCCAGGGTCTGAGCAAGTGCTGGTGGGAGCTAAGGTGAATGAATGCCAGGGGAAAAGGGGTAGCAGTCAAGTGCGAGGACGGGGATGGACCAGAGTCAGATTAGTCAGGGAGGATGCCAGGGGGCAAGTGATGGGGACAGGGTGATGGGATAAACTGTATGAGGAGTGCATGGTCCCTGCAAAACACATAAGAAACCAGGCACCACTCACAGTGGCCAGGGGACATTAGCAAGGAAAGGGGAGTGGGAAGGAGTAGAAGAAAAGGAAAGTCTTGAGAAGTTTACGGAACCTAAGAGATCCGGCTCAAGTCTGAGAGGGGCAGGAAGGCCATTCCAGAGGGAGACTACTGCAGAAAAGAAAGAGATCTACCCTCCACTTCCTGCTTGGAGAAACGTCTGACCCGCAGAGAGTAGGAGCTAGAGGACTGAAGGCCTCTAGCAGGGAGGTATTACTGGATTGAAAATTGGATGTAGTGAAGCTCCGTGCCCCAAAAAGCCTTGTGGATGGTGCAGAGGGTCTTGAATGTTAGGGCTGGAGAGATGCGGTCACTGGGCTTGAGACCAAAGATAGGTCTTGCAGACTTCTGGATTAGTTGAAGAGGGCGAAGGGAGGAAAGAGGCAGATTGAGGAAGAGGCTGTTGCAGTATTCCATCCTAAAGAGAACCAGAGATCTGGATACATTGAGATTCTGGGGAAAGGTGAAGAAAGGGAGAATGCCTCTGTGGAGGTGAAGCTGAAAGTTGGACTTCTTGGCAAGGTCTTTGATGTGAGAGGAGGAGAAAGAGGAGTAGACGATGACCCCAAGGTTTTTTGCCTAACAGGATGGTGAGGGGAGGGGTCTCAAAGAGGTTGGCCATAGTGTGAGTGGGAAACAGGGAGCAGGTATCTAAATGAGAAGGATCTCGGTCTTAGTTGTATTAAGGCAGAGATCATTAGCAGAGCTCCATCCCTGAATAGCAGTCAGGCAGTCAGGATTAAGGGAGGAAGAAGAGGTGGTAGAGGAGGGCAGCCTCAGCATAGCATTGGAAGTCAGGAGAGAAAGTGGAGATCAAGTGGGCCAGAGGGGCAAGGTAGATATTGAAAATCCACAGAGATATGATAGAACCCTAAGGGATGGTGCAGGTTGAGAGTGAGGTGGCAGAGAGGAAAGGGCCCAATTGACCTTCTGATGGTTGGTTAGAACGGAAAGAGGTTAACCAAGCCAGTGCCCGGTCAGTTATGCCTAGGGTGTCACTGAGACAATTTAAAGGATGGCAGGTTAAGGTGGGGGTCTCTCAGATTTAATAGAACATCATCTGCGTATAGTGAAACAATGTGATATTTGCCCCCTGTTTTAATGCCAGCATCGAAGAATTGCTTCCTCATATATATACCTAGCGGTTCCAGTCCCAGGATGTATAACATAGGTGACAGTGGGCAGCCCTGCTTGTTGCCCCTTTGGATGTCCCACAGTCCCGACACTAGCTTCCCAGTCTTAACTCTAGCCACCGGTGATTGGTATAGTATTTTTATCCATCTGATCTGTCCCCAACCCAAACTGTTTCAGGACCTCCAGCAACCACTCCCAATATATGGAATCAAAGGTTTTTGTAGCGTCTAAGGAGACCACTGCATATGGTTCACGTAGGTCTTTAGTTTGTGCCACTATGTGTTGTAGTCGTCGTAGGTTCACTGTCGGTTTCCGGCGTGGTATGAACCCGTTTTGGTCTTCATGTGTTAATGTGCCTATCACCTTCGAGAGTCTTTGGGCTAGGATAGTGGGTAGTATTTTTATATCACAATTAAGCATAGCTAGTGGTCTGTATGAACCACATTCTTTTCTGGGTATCCCAGGCTTGAGGATCGGCACTATCAACGTCTCCCTCATGCTTTTAGGCAGTGTCCCTTTCTCATAAGATTCCCTAAAGACTTCCAGGAGGATGGGGGCCAGGGTTATGTTGTATGTTTTATAAAACTCGGGGGGGCAGGCCATCACTGCCCGGGGTCTTACTCGTGGACAGTGATTTAATTGCCACGTTTATGTCCTCTATCGACAGGTCCACATTTATGGTGACTTTCTGGGCTTCATTTAGTGTCGGGAGGCCTATTCATTCCAGGGTGTCTAAAATGTCTCTTTGTGGTATCACTGTTGTGTGACTATACAGCTGGGAGTAGAATTGTCTAAATGCCTCATTGATTTGCGGCTGTGATTTGTAAATCTCGCCGCTGTGGGTTTTAATTTCAGTGATCTGATGTTTCGGGTGTTCTTTTTTGCATAGCCACGATAGGAGCCTGCCTGGTGTATCGTCTTCTGTGTGCGATCTAGTGGTTCTGGTTATGTAATCAAACTTGGCTAATCTTGGCCATGCCTTTTGGCAGTCATTCCTGACTGTGGCAAGTTCATCCTCTGCTTCCCTCGTTTTCAGCTCAGCGGTTTCGAGCTGGGTGATTCTCTCTTCCCAGGTTTCTAGTTCTTTCCGTAGGGATTTCTTATACCCCCAGCACTGGCGATGACCTCCCCCCTAGTCACTACTTTTAGCGCTTCCCATATTGTATCCCATACTTTAACGGAGCCTATATTGTTGTCTAGGTATTCCTGTAATTTGTCTCGGAGGTCTTCTTTGAAGGCCCTGTCTGTGAGGGCTTATGTCGGCATTCGCCACATTGGCGTGGGTGGTCTGAGCCCTCGTGTCCTCCATTCCATAAGGAGTGGGGAGTGGTCTGATATAGATCTTCCCAGGTAGGATATTGATTCCATTTGTGGCAGGTGCTGTTTGTCTACAAGCAGGTAGTCAATCCTAGTGTACAGCATGTGGGGAGATGAGAAATATGAACATGCTCTGTCGTTCGGGTGACGTTCCCTCCATACCTCAGCTAGGTCTAGGTTCTCAAGTACTTTGTTCAGTGGACACTGGAAAGGGGCAGTTGGCAGTGTTAGGGGTTTAGATCTATGTAATGTGCAAACTCGTGTACTGTTAAAATCTCACCCTCCATGAAGAGACCCTATCGATAGGGAATCAATTTGGTACTTATCTTAGAAAGATACGCCGGGATGCCATTGTTCAGGAGGTAAGTGTTGATGATGCATATTTCCTGTTGTTCAATGCTGCCTTTCAGTATCAGGTATCTCCCTTCCCTGTCCACTTCTTTTGACTGCAGCTTGAAGGGCATTGTGCTATCAATCCAGGTGTAAACTCCACATGCGTATTTGGAGTAGGGAGCATCAAATCCTTGTACTCCCCACCATTCAGTCATTGTGGCAGTGTCTTCAACTGTTAGGTGCATTTCTTGCAATAGGGCAATGGAAACGTGTTTCCTTTTCAAGAATGATTTGATCCTGTTCCTACGCATATAGGAGCACAGCCCTCTGACATTCCATGTCATCACCCTGATATTAGCTGCCATCATTGCATTGCCCTGTCCTGACAGCACCTCCGATGTCCATTGTTTACGCATGTGTGTCGTGGCAAAGAATAACAAACATTTTAAACAGTAACTTGGTGAATTCATCCAACTGCGCCTAGCAGTCGCGCCTCGTGGGCGGTGCTCGGGTGCCCCCGCCAACTCTTGGCCTTTCCAAGCCATCCTTGGTGGGTTGAGATGCAACGGCAACAGGCCTGCATCTGTCTTTTCATGAGGTTGTGTCATTCTGGACGGGTCAGGCAGTGTGGTGGATCTCCCATCCCTATTGGCAAGGATTTTCGGGGCGGTGGTTGCTTTTCGTGGGTGAAATGCTCCTGTGGGGCCCCGCTATGTCAGTGTTGTGGTTGTGCCGCTGTCTCCCAATCATCAGCCATGTTGTTGTGTTCGAGCCAGATGTTTGCAGCTGCTGGGGTTTCTAGGAAGATGGCTCGCCCTTTGTATGTTATCTTGAGCCTAGAGGGGTAGAGTACCATGTATTTAAGGTTCAACTGTGGCAACCTGGCCTTGATTGAAAAGAAGGAGTTTCTCGCCTTTTGGATAGTCGGGGTGTAGTCCGGATATATTGTAATTTTTGTGTTGTCTCTGCTTATTGCACCCTCCTCTCATGAGTGTCGTAATATAACCTCCCTGTCTTGGAAGTTTAGGATCCTAGCTATAATTGGGCGAGGGTGCGAGCCAGGTGGTGGCTTTTTCTGGAGTGCTCTGTGTGCTCTTACGACGGCAAACCCTTGAGAGAGTCTACCGGCACCTACTTCCTGTTGTAGTAGAGTCTCTACAAAGTTCATTGTGTTGCGTCCCTCAAGTCCCTCCGGAACACCAAGTAGGTGGACGTTGTTGCGTCTGGATCTTCCCTCTGCGTCCTCGGCCCTTTCTTCCAGTATTCTGTTGCGGTTTTCCAGCTCCTCCATTTTGGTGCGGACCTCTTTCAGCACTGCGGACTTCTCTTGTTGTTCTGATTCCGTGGTTGTCACAAGTTCTGCAATGTTGCGGAAATCTTGGCGCATTAATTGCACGTCCGATTTCACTTCCTCTATCTTGGTGTTGATGAATGAGCGGAGTCCCGATATTGCTTCTAGTATCTGCTCGTCTTTGGTGTGCTCCTCGAGGGCACCCTGGACTGGTTCGTTCAATTTGGCTTCTTGTCTTTGTTCCTTTGGGCAGGCTGCTGCAAAGGATTCCATGATGTTAGTTTTACACTTTCCTTTGGGAGGGGACATTGCTTGCCTTGCGGATTGGGGCTGCAAGGGATCACCAGGTTGCACTAGTCCTCTTGTGTTTCAGGCATGCGTGTGTGTGTGCTTATGTGATTACCACCCATCTGGTTTGAGCCCTTTCTGTTCTCCTGGGTTATTGCAGGCTTCTCAATTAGGCAGTATCTTCCAGGCGATGATTTGGCAGGAGCAGGCTGTTGCTATTGTGTGGTGCAATAGCCAGTATTTGTTCCGGGGGTCAGTGGCGTTTGGAGTTTGTGTAGTTATGCACTTGTGCAGCAGTTCCCCTCATGTAGCCCTTTGGCTTCTGTTCTGGCTAGACTCCCAGGTAAACTTGCCTAGTGCTGGCTTGCTTTAGCAGAGCTGTGTGATCCTCTGTCACCGGTGCAGCCTGCACCACCTTGGGGCTGGGTAGCTCAAGCGTGTCCCAAGCCTATTAGTGCAGGCGTGTTCGAGTTCCGAGCCAGCAGGTTGCCAGGTCCTGTTGGTATTCAAGGTTGCAGTGTGGTGCAGTCTGGCCCCCACACCTCATAATGAGGGTTGCATTTGGGTTTGTTGGCTCTCACATTTGTGGTATCGCTTCAGATCTTATGTTCCATCGCAGCTCTACTGTGATGTGCTGGTGTCTGCTGTTTTTGTACAGGGAAGTGACTCAGTGTTTGTTCAAAATCGTCGCTGCCTCCCTTGTGGGAGTCTCTTCCGATGCATGTGGGGGTGGGGTGTGGCAGGTCAAATACGGAGTTGATTTGGTTGTTCTCCGCTTCATCCAGGAGAGCTCCGGTTCGTCCCCAGGGAGCTACGCACTGATGTCCTTTCCGGGTCTGCTCCCCGCCCTCCCCAGATCACCTCATGCCAGTGGCAGTTCTCTTTGGGGCCGGATGGCTCTCTCCTGGCCTCAGTGTGGTCCGCTCCTGCTCAGTCGATTCTATGGTTGCTGCTTTGGTGACTGTTCCCTAGTCGGGCCCAGCCGAGCGTCGCCTCTGCTACGCCTCTTCCCCACCTCCTCTCACTTTACCCGGTCTTCCACGATCGGCCCCGGCCTCCGAAGCTGCAATTCGTCTTCAGTGTTGCAGGCTTCCACACAGCAGTAGCCTCACTGTGGTGGCGCGCGCCGTCGCCACTCCGCCCAGCATTCTGATGTTGTACTCGGGCTGTGCGTCACTGATGGTCTTAGACCTTGGCGCTGTCCGCCATTTTGGCCAACCCGAGAGGCGCAACTTCTGTGACTCGCTGAGAGGGTTTGGTGGCAGCGATTCTGCCCGTTCTTGGCACCGATTGTGTAGAATCGGGTCCCCCTCCGGAACTGTCATTCGTTTTCTTTATGTTTTAGTTTCACCGTAGTTAACAAGGATATATTGAGGATCAGGACGGGAGCACGGTCCTAACACGTCCACACATCACATGCTCAGGCATGATGATGGCATTACTGACCGTGTCAAAGGCAGAGGAAAGATCTGGAAGGATTAGAATGGAGGTAGAGTTGGAATCAAGATTTGAGACCAGGTTTTCACAGGTGTTCAGGAGAGCAGTTTACATGCTTCTGGATGCTCTGAAGCCAGACTGGTGGTTGCTGAGACAGCCAGCAGATTTGGAGTTGTGGGTCAGTTGGGGGATGACCAACTTCTCCAAGAGATTGACCAGGAGAGGTGTGATGAAGATAGGGTGATAGTTAGCCAGGCAGAAGTCAGCAGAGGGCTTTGTTAGTAGAGGGTTCACAGGGGAGTGCTTGAGGAGTGATGGGAAAGAGCCAGTGGCAAAGGAATGGTTACAGAAGTCAGCTAAGGCAGGGGCAAGAGAGAAGGTGTTGTTTGTGATAGTTCTGTAAGAGCAGGGGCGCACCTGTGTGTAGGAGCCTTTCATAGAGTAGACTATTCTAGAGACATTTTGGGTGCAATGGAGAGAAAGAGGAGACTAAGGGGGCTATGAGGGGGCTATGAGAGGCAAGTGGGGAAGGGAGACGGGGGAGTAAGGGGGAGTGAGTGAGGATGTCCAGAGTTTTGGTGGAGAAGTGGTTGGCCAGTGCAGTGCAGAGGGACTGGTAGGGAGAGGAGAAGAGGAGACTGTGGTAGTGTTGGCAAGTTCCTTGCAGATTTTGAAAAGTTCAGCCGTGTTATTAGCGGTCCCAGAAATGCGGGTCTGGATATGAGCCCTCTTCTTCAAATAGATAGATAGTCAATATTGTCTTTGGAGCAGGTGACAGGCCAGTTTATCAGAGGATGTACTTGTGGCCTGCCACTTCCACTCAGCGACTTTGCACTGCATTTCAGAGAGGCCAGGTGGGAGTCATACCAAGAGTGGCACTTGGAGTCAGGATTCATGCAAATCCACATGACTGAGGCAAGGATGTGCAGAGTGTTAGAGATGGAAAGATGGAGGTAAGCAAGTTCTGAGTCGGTGTGAGTGTCAATAGCAATGGTTGAAGGAGGAAAAAGGGGGCAACAAATGCAGTGACTGACACATGCTTCATCAGTCGAATGACAGAGAAGGAGACTGGCAGTGTGGGCAGAGGCATCACTGGGGGGGCAAGGAGCTCCCGAAGGGAGGAGAGCAGAGAATGGTCAGTCCAAAAGAGAGGAGTAGTTAGAGGGTCAGAAAGAGTGATGTCTGAAGAGATGAGCGCATCTAAGGTGTGACCAGTTGAGTGGCCGTAGGGAAGAATAGTGAGGGAACGAGAGTAACAGAGGTCGGGTAAATGTACAGAGGCCACATCCAGAGTCTCTAAATGAATATTAAAGTCACCCTGGAAGAGATGTTTTGGGGGAGGAGGCCAGGGAGAGGAGGAGAGTTCAGCGCATTCAGGGAGGAAAAGGGAGATATATCCAGCTGGCCAGTAAATATTGGCGAGAGTGAGGGAAAGGGTGCGAGAGACACCCAGCCTACAGAAGAGTCATTCAAAGGAAGAATAAGATTGAGTGGGAATGATAGTAGAAGGGATCCATTCAGGGAATATGAGTGCAATTCCACCTCCAGTCTGGTTACCCCTGGCCCTGGAAAGGATCTTGTCGCCCTCAGGAAGGAGAGTGTCAAAAGCAGTGACAGAGCTGGCATTGAACCATATCTTTGGTGAGAGCGAGGATGTCCAGGTTAAGGTCTTCATGGAGGTGACAGATGTCAGAGAAGTGTTTAACAGCAGAGCGAGAGTTGTGGGTAGCAAAGTGAAGCTGGTAGCCACCTTTAAAGGTGGCTGAAGAGTTGGCAGTTGGGGGAGTGGCAGGAGAGCGGAGGAAGTTGATGAAAGATGAGAGATGCCTGTCCAGAAACAGGAGGTTGGGCTGAGAGCCCTGGGCCATGATAATGCTATTATGGTAGACATTAATGATGTTTGTTTGTTTATGTTTGTTTATTTATTTGTATTTGTATTTTATTTATGATGCACCTAGATGATGAGAACTATGCCAAGGGAGCTTTCCATCCGGTTCCACCATTAATGGGTGAGGAGGAAAATGGGGATAGGATAGAGAACATATGAAGAGTCCATAGGTCGGGAGAAGGGACAGTGAAGATGTCATTGATGGTGATCAGCCATTGACATTAGTGGCAGAGTGTTTGGCTCGGTGGTGACATACCATATGCCTAAACGGAGGAGGAATTTGTCCTTGTGCGTCTTGGTTCGACATGTGCACGCACATAACCGGCGTTAGTGCTATAGCTAAAACATTCACTTTCATTTATTTCATCTTAAATGACAATATATAGAGAAAAGGGAAAAGTATTTGGGGAATTCTTGGAAAAGTTGTGTACAGGGTTTTGGTAATCAGGCAGAGGGATTTGGGATGAGTGAACAGGTGTGCGACGCAGCATAATCACAAAGCCGGATAGCGGAGCCATTTGTGCTGGAGCAGCTTGACTGCACCCATGCTCATACACAACTTGGGTTAGCATAATAGATGTCCCGAACATATGCGTTTACTTCATTATTACTTACCAAATCTTTGAGGCAATGGCTAAAAGTACATGGACATGATAGAATAAATAGCCTACCGGGCGTCTGTGAACAGGCACTGGCATATGTTGCAGTGCAGTTAGGTGTGTGGCACAAGGCACTATCTCCTAGGATGGAGTCAGAACTTGTGTTGGACAGCATAATTTGATGCACAATAACTGAGAGATGATGGGAACCTAGACACTCTGTGGGCCTAGTACTTTGTCCGACTCTGTGATGCTGCCCCAAATGGAACTATACAGGAAATCCCCCAAGGCTGCCCTGTTATCCCTAGCATTGTGTGTTCAAATGTACAAGAAAACCAAAGAACCCTTTATGGTCCCAGTGATGTATTAGACTGTATGAAAATAAATGAATTGGGAGATCCTTACCTGCACATTGCAAGCCCATGTTTTTGGTGATCTGTGAGCCATGGATACGCATTGAAAATTACCAAGTGTCCACAAGTGCCAGAAGCAGGTTAAGACATTTCTTGTCATTCAGAGAGTAGAGCAGTAGGAGGCAGGTCACCAAGAAATCAAGAATGGGGAGGAGGGGGTGGTGTAAAAACTAGCAGGGAGAACACAGGGAGGAAGAGGATGTGGAAGAAAATATAAAGAGGGGTGTGGAAAGGAGAAAGGAAAGCAGAGAGATAAAGAGGAGGAAAATAATGAGGAGGAGCCAGAGCCAAAGGAGAGAGTATAGTGTAAAGGGAGGAAGAAAGAGAAAGGAGAAGCCTTAAGACCTTGGCCTAAAAGGATTTCCAAAGTTGGTGGACAACGGGCAGACCAATGGCACAGATAAATAGGGAAACAAAGTCCATGGAATCTGGATTGGAGGGAAAAGCCGAAGTTCTCTGGGATCTGGCTGTTCCTGACACGTCTAACATCTGATCTCCATAAGAGCAAACAAGGATATCATGGTGGGGATACCTGGTAGCTGTGTCCCGGAGGGCCATTATTACATCCTGACATATTCTTCACCAGCCAAGTAAGATCAGGACAAAGAAAGTACTTGAGACACACTCAAATCACAGAGACAGTGAGTGGCTCTGTGACACTCTCATGGTGATGGTCCACACTCAGAAAGATATGGAAAGACAGCTCTAGAGTCTTAGCTAGCCATTTTAGAAAACCTCATTGTTTTCTAATCAAAAACTCTGACCTAACAAGAATATAGAAATTAGAACACTAAGTTGGTTTTCAGTTCATGTTGATCATTGCCCATTACACCTTTTAGCGGCTGTGAGGGATGTTCATTTAAGGCCTGCATTCGTTTATCTGCTCTTATAGCAAATGTTCTTTCAAAAGTATCTTGAATGACCAGTTGCGCCTTTCACCTGTAATTTATCAGTATGGTTTCTTACTCAGCGCTGTCTGAAATTAAGACATTTTCACCTGAACGATTAGGTCAAGGAAAGGTGCCAACAAAAATGTAATGTTTCTTTCATGCGTTTTCTGTACTGATAATCACAACATATTTACATCAGTTTTCTATCCAACTGGAGGATTGCTCAGGGGCAACGTGCTCGCCTTGGAAGCAAAAGGACACAGAGCACCACAGGTTCGATCCCCAGGTATAAGCTTACAAACCTCTGGGTATTAAACGCATTATAAATAACCTGTCATAACATATCATAACTGTGCAATATCTGAAACACCCATGTTTTCATGTTCCAGTGCCTCATTTTGACTGATTTATTTTCATTGATTATATCAATCTAAGTACCCTCTTCCCTGCACTTGCTCAATCTGAATGACACATGGTCTAGTAAGATCGTTATTTTGTCCTCCCTTGTTTACCCCACCTTGTCTTGTCGCACCTAAAAACACTTGTGCACAGGTGCGTTATAAATGCCACATCATATCCCATCATATGTGAGGAATGGCTGGTCCGTGAAGTGGAATGCCTGATACTCACATACACATTGTGCTGCACAGAAGGGGAATACACATCATTTTTTTTCTTTGATTTTATTAGGTTTTGAACATAACATAGTAATCATCATACAGTTAAATTGCTGTCAATCCGAGAAAGGATAATCTTCATACCCTTCCTCCCACCAATGTTAGAAAATTATTTCAAAACCCTTTCCTCCTTCCCCCTCCTACCTCTCTCCCAGCAACAGTGCTGCTTTCAAAATGAGTCCAACAGTAGGTCTACCTTCTTCAACCTACAATTTACATTTAGATTTGGGTCTTACATTGTTATTGATTGACAAACAAGCATAGGTGCTCACCAGAGCGTTATCACACATGTGCTGGGTGTAACCCAGCTTTCATAACTCTTCTCTGCTCATCCCCCGACCACTTACATTGTACCATTTCAAGTAGGAGTTCTAATATCCGTATTGGTCTGGGAACAGGTAATGCATTTGTTAATGTAATCTTGCTACAGTACTTCATATTGTGCGGATCCCCCATGTAGAGCCGCCGTGATCCGTTCCATCAAACATATGTCAGTGGCAACCTTTTCCCCTTCTTTCTTACTTGGGGCTGTGACTGCTTTCCATTTGATCACTACACATGCTTGCACAGCTAACAATAGAGGTCCGATCAGCCCCTTCGCACCTCCTAAATTCGTCCTCATCCCTCTCCAGCCCAAACAGAAGGGGTGCACACTCTCGTTGGATCCCTCTATATCCTTGATCCAACCGAGGACCTCATCCCAGTATGCCCTTATTCGGGGGCACCCCCACCATATGTGCCAGTAATCTGCCATTTCGCCACATTGTCTCCAACATTGGGGACCCACTATTTGAAACATATTGGACAATTTATGGGGGTCATATTGCCACCTATGAAGAAATTTAGTTGCATGCAAGTTATACTGGCAGACAATCGATACCAGGGAAGCCCCCTTGCACATCTTAGACCATAATTGTGAATCGATCTCTAGGTTCATTACCGGCTCCCATTTATTCTTGAGTTTGGTCGTGGACCCCTTCCCAGCATCTAGCAGAGTTTTGTACATAATTGAGATGACACCCTTGGTTTCAGTGAGGGTATCTAGAAGTGATTCAAAGGAGGTGAGGCCTCTTTGTATTTTCTCTTTCATGGTGGTGGAAAACAGACAATGTTCCTATATCTAGGGCGCTCTCAAGTTCAGTGATCGTGACAAATTCACCTCGCCTCCAAAGTTGTCCTACTCTCTTGAGCCCTGCCTCAAACCACCCTTGAAATCTGCCATGGTCCGGGATCTCTTCACTAATCCCTGGTGCCCAAATGTGACTCAATGGGGATGGCCACATTGTTATGCCCCGCATATCTGCCCCCTCCTTCCATATTTCCCAAATAGTCCCCAAGTTAGGATGCTGGGGAATCCTGCAAGTCAATTTGGTCCTCAGCACCCAAAGTCACTCAGACAGGGTGGCCGTGGCAAAACTGTGGTTGTCAAGACTCACCCATTGCAAATGCTTTTGGTTTCTCAGGTGCGGTATTAAAATCCTTAGCTGTGCCGCTACATAGTATTTTTAACAGATCATCAGCGTATAATGCCACTTTATATTCTTTCCCCTGCACCTGCATTCCTTCGACCAAATGGTCGGACCTGATTTCTCGTGCAAGATGTTCAAGCGACAAAGCAAACAATATTGCAGACACAGGGCAGCCCTGTCTAGTGCCCCGACCCAAAGTAAACCACTGTGAGTAATCAGAGTTGACTGACACAGATGCTCTTGGAGATGGATAGACTGCTTTGACCCCTCTCCTAAATCTCTCGCCCAGCCGTACCTTCTTTAAAACCGCTGCTAGGAATCCCCATTTGACTCTGTCGAAGCCCTTTGCTGCATGGACAGATAGAAGGGCAGGTTCCCCTGTCATTGTCTTCGTTTCATGTATTAGGTGTGAGGTTTTGCACATTGTATCTGATCCCTTCCTTTCCAGAATAAATCCCACCTGGTCTGGATGTACGAGCCGTGGCACATATGTCTCCAGTCGAGATGCAAGAACTCTTGTGTAGATTTTTCGTCAACATTGAGTAGGGATATTGGACGATATGAGCTTCAATATTTGGGGTCTCTTCCTTCCTTGGGTATGACGGAGATCAATGCCTCCGAAAAGGAGTTTGGTGCTACCCCTGTCTCTAGTATGTCATTAAACAGGTCGACCAAAAAAGGGAGAAGGGGGTCAGGAAGGTCTTATAAAAACACTATGAATAGCTGTTGTTTCCAGGAGCCTTTCCTAGAGACAACCTCTTCACTGCATTTTACACCTCTTCAGCCATAATTGGGGCATCCACTGCGTCCACCTCTCCACTTGTAAGTACTGGCATTCCTACCCCATCTAAGTATTTATCTATTTGGGCACTACCTTGAGTCTTTTCAGACTTGTATAGGTGTTCATAGAACCTTGCGAATGCCTCCGGGATGTTTTCCCCCTGTGCCCACAAATATCCCCTTCCCCTTCATCTATGGCTGCCACCCATCTGTCTTCTCTTTGTCCCCTTGGTCAAGCTGCCAATAAAGCATCTGCCTTGTCCTCCTTCTCATACTGCGTCTGCTTGAGGAGTTGGAGTTTCCGGACAATCTGGGCGTCTTCCAGGGGGCACTTCTGCATGGCTAGAGCAATCTTCTCCATATTGTCCCCTGTGGCTGTGCGTGCCTCCCAATCTAGCTGCGTTATATCCTTCCTCAACCTGTTTTCTATCACGGTCCTTTCTCTTCTCTTGTTGGCCCCCTCTCTGATCAATATCCCCCACTGTGTCACTTTCCCTGCGTCCCACACCACTCTTCTGGATACCTTGTCTGTGTTATTCGCTTTGAGGTTCTCTTCTATCTCAGTTACCATTTCCGCCCGAAAGACCGGGTCCTTCCAGAGAGTCTCGTTGCACCACCACTGATTTCCCCTACATGGCAGAGCTCCGAGCTCCAGTTTCGCAGAGACCATATCATGGTCAGACCAGGCGACTGGCTCAATCTCCGAGTATGTCATCACCTCAGATAACCCCTCCGAGATATATACTTCAGATTCAGAAGCGTCAACTCGCACCAACGAAAATCCACCCAAAAAAACACATTTTTTAGAGGAGATGAGGATGCTCGGTCTAGACGGCAGAAAAAAACCCACCCAAAACATGGGCAAAGGACGGGGCAAATACCAAGGGTCAGGAGGAAGAAGAAAACAAGGAGGGGACAAGGGCACAAGTAGCTCAGAGTCAGAGCAAGGTTCAATAACACGCTCTGGGAGGAAGAAGGCACAATAGCACCCAGCAACTCTGATAGAAGCATCATTAATCTTTCAAAGTACGCACTCAACCAGGATCAAATAAAAGTTCTCCAATACGGATTCAATTTCTGCCCCACAGCAGGATATGACTACATGGAAACCAGAATAGACTTTTTTAAATATATGAGAAAGATTCGTTTGAAGACATTTTTCATTTTGAATCCACCTAAAATGAAATCCAAATCAAGTCTATCTGGTCGAACAGCAGTAGCAATTGAGGATTTTGAAGCATTAACTGCTCTGGCTGAACTAGAATCCACCGATCTATCAACAGATCTAGGCGTCGACATCACTCCAGAAATGCTAAACATAGAAACCGATTGGCCCATTAAGAGCACTCTAAAAGCTAAATCAAGATTAAATCCTATGTTTCAGCTAGGTGGCAAAGTTGAAGCCTTTCAGGATTTGGTAATTCATGACCTGAAGAAATCCAGATCATATAAAAACACAATGAAGCCAAACTTCTCACTCAAAGAAAGAAAAATTCTAAAAGAACTGCAAGAAATTGACCATGTGATCATAAAAGCCTCTGATAAAGGAAGTAACATCGTAATTCTTGATAGAGAAGACTATGTGAAGGAAGCGCAATGCCAACTTGGCGATGAACATTGCTACGAAAAACTTGAGGCAAATCCATTGGAATCCATAAAAATTAAAGTTGAGTGCTTTCTGCGTAAATGGCAGGAATTGAACATTCTTGATGATGACGACTGGAAATATCTTTTCAACAAAACTCCCATTATCCCCACAATCTACTTCCTGCCAAAAATCCATAAAAACCCGATTTTCCCCCGGGAAGACCCATTGTTACCCTGAACAGTGCTTCACTAGAAAATATGTCAAAGTACGTCGATCAAACATTACTACCTTTAGTTTTAACGTTACCTTCCTACCTACGTGACACGAAAGACTTCCTCAGCAAAATTGAAGGAATCACCTGGGAAAGAAACTTCATGTTTGCCACATTGGACGTAGTATCACTTTATACTTCCATCCAACACAACGATGGCAAAAAAGCATGCAAATATTTTCTAGATAGTAGATCGTTAAACTATCTGAGTCATGGACAAATGATTATGGAAATGGTAGACCTACGCTTGACTAATAACGTATTTCTCTTTGACAACGTCTATTACAATCAATTACGTGGAACGGCAATGGGAACAAGCTTTGCACCAGCCTATGCAAACCTCACTATGGGTTGGTGGGAAAAATTCATTGTCTGAACTGATGCTAATACCAAGTACACTGACCAAGTTGTCCTCTGGTTACGGTACATTGACCATTTGTTTGTCCTATGGAATGGAAAAGAACAAGATTGGCTAGATTTTGTGACTATATTGAATGTTAAAAACCGAAATCTTAAATTTACTGAGACCCATAGCCAAGAATCCTTAATCTTCTTAGATGTCCTGGTAAAACGGACAAAAAAGAAATCCGGACTGAACTTTACCGTAAACCCACAAGTTCGGACATGCCATTATTTGCGACAAGTAATCATCCGACGCCACTTAAATGGAGAATACCATACGGTGAGTTTGTCAGGATTCGACGTAATTGTAGCAAGTTGGACTGCTTTGATAGGGAGTGTAAAATCACAGCCCGAAATTTCAGTAAACAAAGATACCCAAAAGCTATTATTGAAAGAGCGTATATCAAAGCACGAAATTTAGACCGAGCGGCATTGCTCTCTACTAATCGAATACCTGAACAATCTCTTGAAACTGATGATGTAAGACTGATACTCACTTATGGTTCACATGCCAAAACGATAAGGCAAATATTACAAAAACATTGGCATGTCCTGAAAACTGATGAAGCTTTACTTTCCATACATGGGGCAAAGAGTCAACATAACCTACCGGAAGTCAGTCTCCATCAAAGACACAATAGTTACAAGTTTCATGCCACCGAAAAATGCAATTCAAGTGGAACCCACGTGGCTGAACAAAAGAAATATTAGTTTTTGGAAATGCACCAAATGCAAAGCTTGCCAATTTGCACTGAACAAAACCAGTTTTACACATCCAATACTGGGACATGATGTTGAAGTCAAAACTAAAATTACATGCAATACCGAATTTGTGGTATATGTTTTAGTATGCTCATGCAATCTCTGGTATGTGGGCAGTACCATTGGCAAGTTAAAATTGAGAATTTTGCAACATATGCGTGCCATAAAAAATGTAGATGCCTCATACCCTATGGCAGTACATTTTAGAGACCAACATCAGAGCAAATTGGACAGCTTTAGGTTTTTTGGTGTGCATCATACTAAACTTAACCCATGTGGTGGTAATCGAGAGCTTGAACTGAGACAGATGGAGACACGCTGTATTTTAGACTTCCAAACTTAAAAACCAGGGGACATAACTTGGATGAAGAATTGTACACATTTCTTGGGACATAATTCGCCTTTAGCATTCGACAAATTTTCTGTAGTTGACCACAGATGACAATGCCTTGCCTAATTTGTTGATATCTGAGCATATTTTAACATTTTTTCAAAAAATTCTAAAATCTTTACTTTTTTAGTGAAAATTGCACAGCCTTTTTAGTTCCAATTTCTCTTCTGTACTTTTCCTTTGCCTATACCTCGGCCTCTATTTCCCTAATTGCTGGTTTTACCATAATTTATATTGTATACTGATTGCCTGTATCAATGTATGTTTACAGCACTATACACTTTATGAATCCATTTTTGTCTATACAATCAATGAGTTTACAGACAATTAATTAATTGTCCGCATGTGAGGAACAATGATGAGCACTATGCACTTTAGAACTTTTTGGTTTTATTGAAGACTAATGTTTACAGCACTACGCACTTTAATGACAATCCCGAAAATGTTTGAGGAGTCTAAGTATCATGTTTCCTCTCTTTCCTTATATTTATGGGACAATGGGCCTCATTACGACTCAGGCGGTAAGGGGTTTACGGCAGCGTAAACAGCGCCGACCCTTACCGCCTGAGTACGAGGTCCCTTAGCGCCATGGCGGATTTAACACCTGCTTTTAGCAGGTGTTAAAATCCATGGCGCTAAGGGACCATGGAGTTAATTACGCCACCGTAATTTACGGTGGCGTAATTAACGCCTTCCCCACTCCCATTATGCCCTATGGGGCAAAAATGGGAATGGGGAAGGGTAAATGGGGATTGGGGACTTACCGCCCCGCCAAGGTCGGAATGGGGCGGTAAGTCCGCCAACCACCATGGCGTAAACGTAGTTTACGCCATGGTGGTAAAGTCACGGCCCAGGCGGTAACTTACCGCCTGGGTCGTAATGAGGCCCAATGTGTTAAAGAAGATCTCTCATTGAATCTGATACAGTGGATTTTTTTTTAATTTAATGGCTAAAACATACTGGTAAATCCAGCCAGCTCCTCTGAAAGTTAGTTAACAAGGCACATTGATGTCTGCTATATTGCATTGTATGTATATACTATGAGCGGTATAAAACTTCAAAAACTGCCGGTCTACCATAAAATAGTTATATATATTTTTTCATAACATCGACGATAGTGTGAATGATATCCAACACACTCCAAAATGGCCGCCTGCAGTTCCACAAAGGAGAATCCCTATGGATTGAGAAAAGGTGAAAGAGAAAAGAGACTAATTGTGCTGGGCAGAACCATAGAGTTCAGACCCTCTTTTCAATTGTATTTAAACGCTGTGCAAAATACTCACTTTTATACGTGATCAAGCAAAGGGAGAGTTGCAAAACGCGTCGTAGTTCTGTCATGCCTTTAATAAAGCTGGAGATGGTATAAGAATTTTGTGGCGAACGGTGGATTTATTTTGGGAGACAATTATTGACGTCCTGACAGCATCGAGTGCCGTCCCTGTGTGGAAAAGTGAAGTGGAATTACTTTTCCTTTTGTTTCAAATATATATATAGTCGATTCTAGTATATGTGCATAGGGCATGGAGTAAAAGGTACAACCCGTGGCGTTTGGCCTGTGTCAGCGGGTTCAGTCAAATCTGGAGCAGATGCCTGCCTGTCCCTTTTAGTATCTGCCCATAAGTTGAAGTCCCCTCCCAGTATAACATGGCCTGCTGCCTCCATCATTATCTTGGATGTTGTGCGCTATAGGAACCTGGCTTTTTTCATGTTAGGGGCGGGAAGATTTGCTAGCATGATCGTTAGACCTCTCACACTGTCTACTACCATCAGAGCTCTCCCCTCCACATACATCCATACCTTGAAGACCCCTAAATTCAGGCCCTTTCAAACTAATATTCCCACCCCCGCCTTCTTAAGGGGACCCGAACCCTAGTATTCTTTCCCCATTTTAGGCTGTAAAATCCTACGTTCTTCACCCCGTGCATACTTGGTCTCTTGCAAGAATAGCACATTTATCTTAGACCTCCGAAATTCCCTGCACATCAGGGATCGCTTTGTGGGGGAATTAAGCGCCTTGACATTAAGTGTGCAGATTCTGGAGAACGCGTCTTGCGCTTTATTATATGTTGTTGTCAATACCTATTTGAGGCTTTGCACATACTCAAATGGACCTTAACAAATCTAGTTTCTTAATGTAACACAATAGACCACACATCACATGTCTGCAAAGCACATTGTACGATCAACCAAGGCGGTTTTCTAGTGTCATATCAGTGTCATCAATGGTCTGCTCGAGGGGAGTCATTCATTCTCCTAACTTTCCTGGATTCGCATAAAGGCCCCTGGCTCGGGCCTTGGACACGCCACTGCCTGTCCTCATTCCTTCTTTCGCCCTCAATTGCCTCGTCCTCTTGGTTTCCAAGCAGGTCGGTCGTGCAAGTCTGGATGTCCCTCTTTGTTTGCAATCTCATTGTTGTTCCCTCCCACTCAAATGTGAGTGAGAATGGGTAGCCCCATCAGTACTGGACCATTTGGTAAGCGGCATACACATCCTTCTCACGGCGAGAGTGAAGGTTGACAAATCTTTGCAGATCGATACCCTCACTGTGTCAAGGGGGATCTGTGGGGTGCGGATGGCCTTCTCAAGGATCGTTGCTTTATCAACGTAGTTATGAAATCATACCAATACCATCTTTGGGCCGCCTGCCGTCCCTCCATCTCTATGTATGCGGTCGATTTTAGGTTAATCGATGGACTCATCTTCGAACAATATCTTCATAATCTTGTGTAGCGTCATCTTAAAGTCTCGTTCCGTTTCTCCCTCTTTATCCGGAATACCGAAGATGCGTATATTGTTCCGCCTTTCACGATTTTCCAAATTGCCAATTTTCAAGCAACTTTCTTCCTACCTGGCTTCTATCTCAGAGATCCTTAAATCTATTTGGGACTCGAGTGTTCCCAGAGAGGTTTGGTTATGTTATGTTATAGAGCTCATCTATTCTTTCTTCCATCTTGTTGATTCTTTGTGTTATTTTATCAGCTTTCCTGCCGATATCCGCCCTCATGCTCTTGAGTTCGCTCAGCAAGGCTGCCACGTCGCCTATAGTTGTAGCCGCTTCCATCTCCGACGTCGCCATTTTGGGATCTGGGGAGTGGCTGGGTTCAATGCGGTGTGGGAGGAATCTATATGTTGCAAGTTTCTGTTTTATGTCCGTAGGTCTTTTTATCCATGCCACGTGTATTGGGTGTAATACGTTGTGTGGTGTCCACTATTGCTTGCTTTTCCTCAACTTGGATTCCCCAGTCCTGGGGCAAGGTCTTTTCTGGATCAGTTCCCTCTTTCTCCTTATATTCTGTGAGGGAGCACTGGCTCTGAATCGTGCTATATACAGCGGGGGGCACACGCCTCTGAGAAGGGGGCCCAACCCTCTCAGCCGTCCACGGGGACCAATGCTGCCACATTTTTACACCTGCATTTTGGGATGCTCTGAATGGGGGAATGGGTGTTCTATCAATGGTTGAAAAGCGGAGTCCACAGGCGCATGCCCTTAGGGTACTTTGCAGCAGAGTGAAGGCTCAGCACCTCCTGGTTAGTGTGTCACTAGATGTCAGAGGATGGCACACACCCCGAAATTGGGGGCCCAACCCTCTATTGGGATCCTGTATGTATGCCTATGTGAGATACACAAGCTCTGCTTTTCTCACGTGTCACAAAACCTTCACCTGTCCTGTCTCTTGATCCGAGGAACAGCAGGCTTCACTTGCATTAGGAGGGTGCAATATCCTTCAGTTGAGGCTGTCTGCAAGTGACACGGCCATCAAGTTGTGAGGTCATCTTTGGGGACTTCAATATCGGCTCCACCACATCAACAGTATGCCATAATAGCAGGAATGACTGGGTTCCAGTATCCCACAACCTAGGTGCCTTCAGAGTGATTCCAGGAAAGGAACCTCTATCAGTACATGCCTCTGCAACGAGTTCCCTTCACTCAGGTCGACTTCTCTCTGGTTACCCCCTTCGTCTCAGATCCCATCACCAGCACAGGTCGGGTCCTTTTCTTGGCCAGTTCACTTGGTTCGTACACAGAACAGTACGTGGAGAGGTGTGTGGCCCGTATCCTCAGGGGAGCACGCTCATCCCCCAATCCCTCCGTGGCTGATCCGCCATTGTGACTTTGATGCAGGGCAACCAGTGTATAAACTTTATTTTAGGCAGTCTAGGACTATCATGTGCCAGATTATAGCGCCTACTCACTGTGTTCCATAGCCCCAAGGGACTGGCAACCGTGTTTGCACTTCTCGGCACGGGGTGATCCACTCTTCATTAATTCTAGGAGGAACCCTCTTCCGTTAGACCAGTTCAGGTGGAAGCTTTCGACCAGTCTGATCACCGCCGGGTTCAGAGTTTCCAGAGATGCACTTGGAACGTGTTGTGTGCTGGTCGCTTCCTGCAGAGAGGGCCTCCTCACATCAGCTACCCTCCACCACCCTCCGAACGAGTTTTCTGTGTACGAGCGGGGTCCCCAAGCTCGAAAGCCCCGTGAGGCAGTACGCCACCCCTTGCGCCCAGACCCAAGGACCTGCAGCGGAAGGGCGCTTTGCGGCGATATGTCTTTGGTCCGCTCGTGCAGCTCGGGACCTGCATTTCGAGGGAGGTCGGGGTACACCGGGACACCGGGGTAGGAGAGAGGGAAGGGTCGGACAGCTCACCGTCGCTGTCCGTGTGAGGTGCTGCTCCTTTCTCCGGGTCAATCACAGCTCGCCCTCTCAGAAAGTAGCACGTAGGGGGGGGGGGGCTTGCGGTGCACAGATTGCAGCCCAAGTATGCGCCAGGGGGTCGGGGGTCCTTCACTCGTTCCTCAGTGACACTGAGCTGCTGGGCTCTCCAGAAGGTTTGATAAACGCAGGCGTTGCAGCGTTGCTTTCGATTTCAGTCGCACAGGCCAAGGTGGGCCAAGAGCTCACAACGCGACCTGAAAACAAGCAATTACTCATTGCATTCAGCAGCGATTTTCATCAGAATTTCTATCTGCTTTTGGGGGGAACATTCATATTGAAGGTTCACCAAGATTTTCCGGGGTGGGGGAGTCATACAGTGGGGGCATCCGTGTGCCCCCTGGTGGCCAGTTATACACATCATTTTTGATGCACTTGTTGCTCCTCTCACTGTTCCTCCTCTCATCTCTGCCACATTACACTTTCAGTATTTTTCCATTAAAGAGTTGTGTGTGTGTGTGTGTAGGTGTCAGTAGTCTTTTCGACTTACTGCATCACCTTAGAAGCTCTACAGGTCTTAGGAGGCTGGCACAGATTCAAACTACCTATGTATATCCTACTTGGACCTGTTTGGGCAATGTCAGTATTGATATAAGATGCTGCCTGTTTCTATGTTCTCCAAAATATTGAAATGCACTATACGTTATCATGCGTTTGTGGATTGCTTTGCTGTGGTTCAGTAAGGTTAGTATTGAGGTACATGTTATCTAGTTCATTTGAATCATAGAAGCATCTTGAGCAGTGCCCCCATGTTTTTTTATTCAGTAGACTACATACATTGACAGGGTTATATTAAGGTTTATGGATCGGCCTAGGTTTGCCACAAAATCTCTTTAAATATGTTGCATACACCCATCACTGTGCTATTCCCTAGAATATCTAATGCAAATATGCTTTACACCAGTCATGACAATTCTCATTATCTAAACATCACATTGATGAACACCCACTCAGTTGTGGTGAGTGTTTAATTTATTTCAGATTGTATTGTTCATATGAACATGAACGTAATATATATTGTAAAAAAAAACAACTCAATCTAGTAACTGAGGACATTTAGCAGATGTCATGAACTTTGATCTGTCCATTTCTATTTTGTTATTATGAAACTACAATCGTTATATTGCCTCTTCATAAGAAGAATGTCTTTTTGGACAATTTTAAATAATTGTGGGTCACACAATGGTGGTTTTGGGGGACAACTGCCCAGATAATATTGAATCCCTACACGTTTTAGATATTGCCATTTTACTACTGACAAACACTCATAAACACATTAAAGGACTCCACCTGGACATTGTTTTTATTAAGATAACTTAATGTATTGATTATAGCCACAGTCCCAGCATTGTGGGTGGGCACTTCTATCATAAATGTTAGTATTTGTGGCCAAGTAAATGAACAAATAAAGATTAAATATGAGCATTCCTTCAAAAAATTGTATATATCTGCTAAACACTACAGGCCTTACTTCAAAAACAGGCAAAGGTTTCTTCTGATTGGATTTTTCAGTGCCCAATTAAAAGCCATCATGGATAAAAGCAAATACATTTCCCCAGTTCTTGATTTGAAATATTATAATAAGAGAGTCCCCGGTTAACTTTGGAATTAGTTTCTCAAAAATAGGAATTTGTATGTATGCCTCTGTCCACTTCCCTGGCCGTATCTTCTATTCCTAAATGTGAAACTCAGACCATGCTCAGTATCAGTGGTGACAGACCGTCTTTTTGGCATCTTGTGGGTGAATGGTCTAACAATTGTTGAAGATCCACACAGTAAAATGGCTTAGGTGTTCCTTCTCTGCGGAATTGAGGAGCCTTATGACTTCTTATGATGACCCTCAACTAGGAGGACACCTAGTTATGCTACACTCTGGCTGAAATCCCTGGGGGGTCATTAAGATCTTTCCGTTTCTCACATTTTAAGGGTCTGTCACTCTGTCACAAGGGTTAGTTTTATCATCTGACTTGGATAACATCCGTCAATTGATTTCCTTTGCACAGAGAACAGTAATCCAAACCCTGTGCTGAAAAAATAATCAAAGAGACCAAATCATCACTGCACTGTTTTTCAAAGGAAAACATGATTTATTACATGCAAAAACATCTCAGATGGTCCTGTAGAATTGAAGTTTCCCAAGAAGTTACAGGTTATATAGTGGAAAACGGCAAATCAGCATACATTGGTTACAATGTCATCCTACCACCCTCATTGGCTAACACCTATAGAACATGCTAATACTCCCCTATTTTCATGGGACCAGTTGGCCGCACCTAATTTAAACCCATTCCCCTATCCAAATTATCACTATTGAATCAAGGTCCAGGATAGGTTCATGATTATATGAATACACTAATAAATGGTGTCCATCACATGCACCCCTCAGATCCAGACACATTCAAATTCAACGGGCGAGGCCAACTCTTCTTTGATAAGACAATGGGCCTTCTCATTTTACCAGACTGAATATATTGGCAT
The DNA here is from genome assembly GCF_040938575.1 of Ambystoma mexicanum. Taxonomy (NCBI): domain Eukaryota; kingdom Metazoa; phylum Chordata; class Amphibia; order Caudata; family Ambystomatidae; genus Ambystoma; species Ambystoma mexicanum. The sequence continues at coordinate 1,136,423,430 of NC_090922.1, forward strand.
CACCTCTGCTCCTCCTACCCCAAACCACAGAACTTTCCAAACACAGCTCCCCCTTTATCTCCGTAATACCCCAGGTGCCCAGTAATGACGTGACCAGGGCACCCCTCTTGAGTCTTGAGTTCTTTTTGTTAGGCATCTACTTGTAATTCAAATGGTATGACCGCTCCTTGGGTGGGGGCAGTAGTGCTCTAAATCTTTATCTGACATGTTGGCATCATAAAACCTCATGCCCTATTGTCATGAATGTGTCCCAAAATTGTGCATCCCTGCCTGCCCGCCCTACAAGTAACATTCCATTCCCCCATGATCAGGCCTTGAAGCTGGATACAATTAGCACCTATCTACGCACTGCGTGTGCCTCTGACCTCGGCTTCTCTCCTGGGGGATGGAAAAGGGATTCGACTTGGGACTGAGCCAAACAGAGCCACAACTAAACAGCAGGGCTTGCATTCTAGTCTGTTGTGTACTAGGCCTTAAAATACAATATATCGCCACTCCTGCCTTGTTAACACACTGAATGTTGACCTTGTTCCTACCACAGTACCTTTCTGACTTCATCTTCAACCTACTTCAGCTCTTCCCTCGCACCTCATTGAAAAACACAACTTCGTAAACAACTACTAAACACAGAGCCTATAACACTGCGGTATCTAATACCTCTGCAACCGCAACATTAATACATTTCTTACTCCTTTTGTGTTGCTATTTGTGGGTTTTAAATATGTGTCAAAACTCCAAGTGCTATTTAGGCCTTCTGCCACGCAAAACTCAACCTGCTGACATTACCACAACACAAAATTTGGGGGCCTACCTGTGAGCCATGCTGAGGGACCCCTTTCCCCCAACTCGGCAAAGAATCACGGGTCACGCCACACTCTGGGACAGCCTAGATTACCACATTTGCACAATACGCATGCACGCTCTGCTGCTGCAGTATGCCACACAGTGCACTAGGAGATAGATATAAATATATGTGTTAATGCATTATTCAGCACACTTTCTGAGCAAAATTGGCTAAAAAAGCCAGAGCGTTTGCAATTGTTTTGTAGGGTAACACCAATCTAAAAATTCAATTCTGCCCCCACCCGCACTTTTCCCCTTCCCCCACCGCATGCAATTGCGCAATCTGAATGACACCTGGCTTAGTACGATCGTTGTCTGTCCTCCCTTTGTTCCCCCTCCCTTGCCTGGTCACGCCTTGATACACTTGTATATAGGCCCGTTATAAATGCCATATCATATCATATCATATCAATACATGCAAGTCACCAACAGTGCACAGGAACATTAATGCTTTAATTAATACAATGCTTTACTATTACAAATGCCATGCCACAATGAAAGCATGTTTATGAAAAAAGGCTATGGAGGCAATTAATACCTTGTCTGTTTTTAACTTTGTAATTTTAGCAACCTATTTTCTTTTGTTGTAAACCCTACTGTGCCTTAGTGACATCTCAGCAACCAGCAAGTGCTGGTAGACACACTGCCATCCCTCGGTACGGTTATTGAAACATGCCAGGGTTGTTTAAGGCAGACACATGTATAGGAACTATAAGTTCCAGCGTTCTTGTAGTCCATCAGTGACCATAGATTTCCCCGACAGGCGTGTCAGCGCCAGCGCATCGGGGGCGGCCAGAGATTGAATTGTGAGATATATAAGGTGAGTCTTAAACCCACTCCTAAGAACTAGGCGCCATATGCTGCTGGAAGCGCTGTCCATCTGCTTCATTTTCTCTTTTATCCATTACTTGTGTACTTAATTTTTAATACCTCGTCCACTCGTAACTTTGTAATTTTAGCAACTTATTTTCTTTTGTTCTAAACCCTACTTGCCTTAGTGATATCACAGCAACCAGCAAATGCTGGTAGACACACTGCCATCCCTCAGTACGGCTATTGAGACATACCATGGTTGTTAAAGGCAGACACGTGTCTAAGAACTACAAGTCCCAGCATACTTGTAGTCCCTCAGTGACCGTAAATTTACTCGAAAGATCCGTCAGCGCTGGTGTACCGGGGTCGGTCAGTAGTGGTCCATAGAAGGTATGGAGAAGTACAGCCCTAATAGGTTTACAAAAAGTTCTAGACGCTATCAAACATGATAAACATATATCTGAGGTAAGAAGCTTATCGCGCACTGAAAAGTGAATACACGCTCCCGCTATGCTAAATTAAAATATGGCTAAAAACCACCCCGACATCTATCGTATGGCTGTCTCTCCTCTCAAACCTTTCTACTTACCCTCGGCACCATCCACGGAAAACGTGGGGGATCCTCTGGCCAAAACTCTGCATATGAATAAACAAGATAATGCTCATGCGTACATCACAAGCAAGAAGCTCTTGAGTGCTGAGCTCATGGTTAAACAACCCATACTTGTGATACCTGCTCCTAGTCCCTGGATGCCAGTGATTTCTGAAAGCTCTGGTAATTGCTTGATCTGTGTGGTAGCTATCAAAGCCCACGGTATGGAAGTGCCCCAGTCTCAGGACACTGTCAACCATAATTGGGCTAAGCACGAAACACCATCATGCACAAGTCCTGTAAATCTAAAATGCTGTCGTCTTAATAATATGTCCCTTATCAAGCACGCATTTGAAGTTGCTGACAAGATTCAGGAACTGGATCTGGACATCCTGTTTCTTACTGAAAGATGGATGTCAGAATCCATGCATCATGCTATGATTCTGACTACTCCTGTTGGATACTCGACCCTCAAACCATGCGAGAAGTTGGAATGGGAGGGGGGTGGCTATTATCTTTGAACAGAATCTGAAGCTGTACACAACTAATTGTCCAAATCTGGATAATTGTGAGGCTTTAATGCTAAAATTGAATATAAACCCTGTATCTTCCATTAGCATATTGCTTAACATCGACCCCCAAGAACTGCTCCACTGGTTAAAGAACAACTACTGGCTCTCATAGGTAATCTATCTAAGGACACATCCTCATTGGTTATCCTTGGAGATCTAAATTATTGGTTCAACAATCCCCTTGATGAGGACTCCAAGGATCTAGCTATGTACTTGGAATCCATCAGGTTTAAACAAAAGATCCATAGTGCTACCCATAATGGCAGCAGTATACTGGACTGGATTGCAACAAAAAACCTCGAAGTAAATATCTCTGCCATTGTTGAATGCATCTGGTCCGATCATTACCTCGTTAACTTTGAATGTCTGACTCAATCACCAGAAATACACATGGCTAATAAGAATAAACCTCTCAAGATTTGGCGCAATCAAAAAAATGTGACACATGCTGCTTTAAAGGAGCTAGTAGTCCCACTCCTTCCCACACTACAGAAACACTCCTCCCTTGATGAATGTTCTCAACTATTTAGGTCAGCCAATAATTCTGTATTTGATATGCTCACCCCTCTTAAACTAGCTAAAACGAACGAATTCACAAACCAAAACAAATGGTTTTCAGGGGATATATTGACAGCTATACAAACTATACAGATATCAGAAAGACTTTGGAGGAAAGCTCCACCCACAGAAACATGGCGAGCCATAAGCAGGCCGTCAAATGCTGCAAAGAAATTATTCTTAATTCCAAAGCCAAAAACTTTAATGATAGAATTCATCATGCAAAATCTCACACCAAAGAATTAAAAACCCCTTAGTCAATAATCAGACACAAGAATGTAATGCCTGGTGTCAAGCCATTCACAACTGATTTAATAGCAAAACCGAAAAACACCAACAGGCTATCAAAGAACAATTACAAACCCTTTCTAATAATATCCTGACAGCAGAGAGGCCAGTCCAAGGTGCCAAAACTCCCTCAGAAGCTTTCACCTTTTAAAGGGTATCAGAATTGGAGGTCCTCGAAATTATCCATAAATTGAAGCCCTCCTCCTGCAAGGGAGATGCTTTTCCAGCTAAGCTCTTCAAAGACTTTGCCTTTACTATAGCCCCCTGGGTCACGCATTTTGTGAACCAATCTGTTGGCGAATCCTAGGTTCCTAACAACACCAAGTAGGCATGGATTAAACTGCTCTTAAAGAAAGATAATCTTGAGCCCTCAATACCCGGATACTTTAGACCTATCACTAATGTACCATTTTTACTAAAGAAAACAGATAAAATTGCATATGAACAATATCAAAAATTCGTAGAAAGTAACAATATTCTTGCGGAGGAACAATCTGGCTTTCGTGCCAATCATGGATCTCCAGAATAACATTGATATGATATGATATGGCATTTGTAACGCGCCTATACACAAGTGTTTCAAGGCGCGACGAGGCAGGGAGGGGGGAACAAGGGGAAGACAGACAACAATCCTAATAGGCCAGGTGTCATTGAGATCGCGCAAGTGCAGGGGGAGGAGGAAGGGAGAAAGTGCATGGGGAAGGGGAGGGGGGAAGTGCAGTACAAGGTAAGTAGAATAAAATAAAATAAATAAATAAAGAGGGCCAGCTGGTGGCAAGTGAAAGGTAAGTGCAGACAAGTGCTGGGAAGGGGGGGCTGTAGGGATACAGAGACAGTCCCGCAGTGCAGGGGTTGCCAGGGAGGCAGTGCAAGTGGAGAGTGGCTGGGCCCAGGACCGGGGTCGGTGAGAGTGGCCCAGTTGCAGATTCAGTGCAGTTTCAGCGAAGAATTAGCAGGGGAGAGGGAGAGAGAAAGCAGAAGCAAAGAGGAAGGTTTTGAGGTGCTTCGGGAACCGGAGATGGTTCTCCTCAAGTTTCAGGGAGGCAGGAAGGCTGCTCCAGAGGGAGGCCCCTGCCGCAGGGAGAGATCTACCCCCTAGCTCGTAGCTTCGAGAAGCGGCTGACCCTGAGGGAGTTGGAGACGGATGAGCGAAGGGCTCGGGAAGGAAGATATTTAGGAAGAGAGAGTTGAAGGTATTTAGGCCCCAGGCCCCAGAAGGCCTTGTGGACAATGCAGAGGGTTTTGAAACTTTATCCTCGCAGCCACTGGGAGCCAGTGTAGAGATTTCAGTCCTGGAGAGATACGGTCCCTGGGCTTGAGGCCAAGGACAAGTCTCTCAGTTCTGTTCTGGATGAGTTGCAGACGGCGGAGAGTGGAGGCAGGCAGATTAAGATAGAGGCTGTTACAGTAGTCCAGCTTGGAGAGAACCAGGGCTCGGGAGACAGTGAGCTTCTGGGGGAAGGAGAGGAAGGCAAGAATACCTCTGAGGAGGTGCAGCTGGTAGTGTGACTTCTTAGAGACGTCAGATACATGAGGAGAGAAGGAGAGTGTGGAGTCGAAGATAACCCCGAGGTTTTTTGCCTTGCAGGTAGGAGCAGGAAGAGGGCCAAGAGAGGCCGGCCAGAGAGCTGCAGGGAAGGAGGGGGTGGGTGTGCCAATGAGTAGAATCTCAGTCTTACTGGCATTAAGGCAGAGGTCATTGGCGGCACACCATTCCTGGATAGCAGACAGACAGTCAGAGATGAGGGAAGGAGAGGAGGAGGCCGAGGGTAGCCTGAAAATGAGCTGGGTATCGTCCCCATAGCACTGAAAGTCGGGGCAGAGAGCGGCGATGCGGTGGGCAAGGAGTGCCAGATACTGGTTGAACAGCCAGGGGGAAAGATTAGATCCCTGGGGGACACCACAGGTGGAGAAAAAGATGTCAGAGAGGAAGGACCCCAGTTGGATCTGGGAGGGTCGATTGGAGAGGAAAGAGGTCAGCCACGCCAGAGCCTGACCAGTGATACCCAGGTTATCACGGAGACGGTTGAGCAGGATGGCATGGTTGACAGTGTCAAAGGCAGAAGAGAGATCGAGCAGGATGAGAACACACAGAGTGTTGGAGTCGAGATTCAAGAGCAGGTCCTCACGGATGTTCAGGAGAGCAGTTTCCGTGCTTCTGGCGGCTCTGAAGCCAGATTGATGGTCATGAAGACTTCCAACAGATTCAGCATGGAGGTTAAGCTGGGAGATGGCCAGTTTCTCCAGGAGCTTGCCCAGGAAGGGAGTGATGGAGATTGGGTGATAGTTAGCCGGGCAGGAGGGGTCAGAAGAGGGTTTCTTAAGAAGAGGGTGCACAAGGGAGTGCTTAAGGGGGGATGGGAAGACTCCAGAGGCGAAGGAGTGGTTGCAAAAGTCAGCCAGGGCCGGAGCCAGGGAGTCGATGTGGTCCTTTATAGTTTTGGAGGAACAGGGGTTAACCTGTTTAGACAAGACTTTCATAGATCGGACTTGTCTAGAAACCTCGTCAGCAGAAAAAAAGGGGAAAGGCAGAGAAGGAGTGAGGAGGGGTGGCTGCAGAAGGGCCAGAGGAAGAGCAGGGAAGAGAGGGAGGGAGGTGATAGGAGGAGAGTGAGGACAGGATGTCCTGAGTTTTAGAGATGAAGTGAGAGGCCAGTGCAGTGCAGAGGGCCTGGGAGGGGACAAGAGAGGTAGAGACAGCAGCAGGGTTGGCAAGCTCCTTGCAGATTTTAAAGAGTTCGGCCGAGTTGTTAGATGCCGCAGAGATGTGGGCTTGGATAAGGGCTCTCTTCTTGGTGAGAACGGAGAGACGGTATTGCCTTTGGAGCAGGTGGCAGGCCAGTTTGTAAGAGGATGAACATGAGGTACGCCATTTCCTCTCTGCCACCCCGCACTTGCGTTTAAGGGTGACGAGATCCGAGTCATACCAGGAGTTACATTTGGCTTTGGGCTTCAGGCGGATTCTCATGACAGGGGCAAGGATATCAAGAGTATCAGATATAGCAGAGTGGAGCATGGAGAGGGCTGTGTCAGGGTGGGAGTCAGCCGAAGGGGGCGGTGGGGGCGAGAAGGTGGCAGCGAAAGCCTCAACTGACACGCGCTTCATGGGTCGGATGACCGAGAAGGTGGGTGGCAGTGATGAGGGTGGCTTTGCCTGTGGGGTAGGGAGGATGAGGTGGGAGGATAGGAGAAAGTGATCACTCCAGGAGAGAGGAGTGGAGAGAGGGACGGAGAGGGGAAGGTCGGAAGAGATCAGAGCATCAAGATTGTGCCCTGCAGAATGAGTAGGTCCAGACGGGAAAATAGAGAGTGAGAGAGAGTCGCAGAGGTCACAAAAGAGTCCCGTGGGGGGACAGGAAGCATCCAAGTGGATGTTGAAGTCACCAAGAAAGAGGAGTTGAGTGGTTGAGGACAGGTGTGAGGAGGAGAGGTCAGCCCACTCAGAGAGGAAGGAGGAGATTTGACCAGGTGTCCGATAGATAGTAGCCACGGTAAGGGAATGGCTAGGAGAGAGAGAGAGACGGCAGACAAGGCATTCAAAAGAGGAGTAGGTCTGCGTAGGAGTGACAGTGGCAGGAATCCACTCAGGGAAGATAAGGGCTACACCCCATTATTGAAAAGGGAAATCCTGCATTGCTCGCTTGCTAGATCTTTCCTCAGCATTTGATTTTATTAACCATGAACTTCTCACAGAAAGACTCATAATAGTCGGTAGATGTTCCCAGGCCTCAGCAGATTGGGAACTTTACCTCCCTAATAATCCTGCTGCTATGTGGTGTTCCACAGGGACCATGCCTGTCGTTGTTACTTTTTTATATCTTTTCAAAACTATTATGCAACATGTAACGTAGCCATGGCATCAGGTTTACAAACTATGCTGATGAGACCTAGTTGGTATTCACCCTCTCAGGAGACTATGAGCAAGATGCACATAGAGTTAGAGATGTTTTCTCCGCCATACAAACATGGATGGCATCAAACTCATTGGCTCTTAACGAGACCAAAACCAAGCTAATGATAATTGGCACCTGTCATGATGCCTACTCCCGGAGCACCAGGCCAGGCCCAGCACCCCCGGGAGCAGGCATCACGCCCCCGGGTAAAAGCCCAGCTGCCCTTTATAGGGGCTCTTTGGACTCTGTCCTGGCACCGTTGGCGCCAGGCTCTTGTTGGACATCAGTCCTGGCGCCATAGGCGCCAGGCTCATAAGGGGAAGTGTTTGGTGCACTTACCTGAAGCAGACCATGCTGCATGAAGAACCAAGCCAAATGAGGCTTAGGAGGGACTATTTTTCTGAAGGAACTATTTTGTTACTTGGGTGGGGCTGTGGAAGAATACTCACTTGGAACTTCTTCCAAACCTATTTAAGCCACGCCCGGACAGCCACACGTGCTTCGCGTTGTTCTGCATCCCAGCAGCTGAACGCTCACCGTGTCTGCTCCTGCACCTGGACTCCAGCCACGCCCGCCTCGAACCTGGAACACCTGTAACGGAATAAGAGAAGAGAAAGGTGAAAACCAAGAACTTATTCAACCTTCTTACCTGCATCCGGAATCTTCACGCCAGCATTCCTGAAGGAAGACTTCCATTTTAAAGCACCGCGTTGCTCGCTGCAGCGCCGCGCTTCATTCACCTGTTCCCGAGACGCCGCTCGGCTCCATCGCGGCTCTCAGCACCGGTCGCCAATTCTCTGCACCTAGGGGAGAGAAGAAGAGACAAAAGGTGAGCAAGGGAACACAAGAGGAAAGCCAAATTATCAGCCATATTACTTACCGGCTTTTCTTGGTGAACCATTCCACATCTCGGGTCGGCGCCGCATCTTTGGCAGGTACCGCACCCCGGCCCCTATGGGGAAAGGACATTTTCAGCCATATTACTTACCGGCTTTTCTTGGTGAACCATTCCACATCTCGGGTCGGCGCCGCATCTTTGGCAGGTACCGCATCCCGGCCCCTATGGGGAAAGGACAAAAGACATTACTGGGGAATTATAAAGACATTTAGAAGGGTCGCCTTCATCACTAACTCACCTGATTTTACCACCGGCAATTTAACCCCTCAACGCATCGCCTTTGTTCTGCACCTGAAATAAAGGACAGAAAAGACAACATAAAAGGAGGCTCATACTTGAACTTTTGCATCTTCATACTTACGGCGTATCGCTCCGTAAAGTCAAGTGGATGTGCCAGCACCATTCTGAAAACCAGTGAAGTAACTGGACGAACGCGTGCCCCTGCACCAGAAGCAGGATGGAGAGTTCATCCTTCCAAACCATAAGGTGAGCTTAAACCGGGGGTTTTGGAGGAATCAGAGAAGAACGAAGGGGGCAAGGGGGGAGCAAGCAGACTATTCAGCAGACAGTTAATCCCCTTTCTCATCTGCAGAAGGATATTCCTACGGGCCCGACAAGCAAGATTTGGGGGTCCTGTTCAATCGGTGGTCTGAATTATGCGCATCACGCTTGAAGAGGCCACAGCAACCCAGACCAGACCAGCGCCTCCGTGGGAGCCTGGTGAGGGTTACAGAACGCGAAGCCTTCCTACAAATTCCCACCCAGGCGCTATGGAATCTTCCGAGACTGACCAGTTGGCCCAACTACTGGGGGAATTACGGGCCGAAGTACACGCTGCTCGTCAAGAGACTAATGCTCTCAGGAGGGAAGTGATTGTAACAAAGGAAAGAGCTGATGACCTGGATAGACAGCTTTTGCAAGGTCACGCTGGACAAACCCCTTTACCCGGTTCCGGAGGGAACCCCGCTCCTGTGCTTTCCAGTAACCCGGTGCAGATTAATCTACCTGGAAACATGCCGCTGGCCCCAGCCGAACGCTTTGCTGGGGACCCCAAACGATTCGCCGTATTCATGAATCAGTGTCGTTTGCATTTCATGTGCAGACCTGGGGCCTTCCCTAATGACCAGACCAAGGTAGCCTTTGTATTGTCATATCTCAGCGGCAGTGCTGCCGATTGGTCAGTTCCACTGGTAACTCAAGATGACCCGATTCTTCGTGATTTTCAAGGATTTCAAGCAAGCATGGAAAGGTTATTTGCTCGTCACTCCCAGGGGCAGGATCTAGATGACGAACTTCTATCTCTGCGACAGGGCAATCAAGACCTCCTTTCCTACATTGCAACCTTTAATAGACTAATTGTGGAAACTGGGTGGCCAGAGGATAAAAGAATCACGTTATTTTATGGAGGTCTACGCGGAGAACGTAAAGATGTCCTGGCCCAAGTTGTAAATCCGCCCCAAAAATGCTCAGAATATATAGACTTAGTGATCCAATTGAATCACAGACTGCAAAACAGAAAAGCTGATCGGTCCAAGTTTGAGACCCGGGTGTTAGTCAAGACCCACGCTAACCTCAAGGGGGCTGAAGCCTCTGAGCCAATGCAAATCGGAGGAGTTAAAGGACCTTTAACGCAAAAGGAACGTGAAAGAAGACGGCAGATGCACTTATGTCGTTATTGTGGATCCTCTGGACACTTTCTACGAGATTGCCCGGCAAGACCCCCCGGGAAGGTGGCAGGAGCCGCTGATAAAATCCATGAAACCTCTGTATCGGGAAATGACCCCGCCCGACAAGCGTAGGGGTCCGCTTGCCGAGCTTGAAAACGAACTCTCAGACCTCGCATTTCACTGTGCCAATGGTCCTCGTATATCCGGAACAGCCTAAGCGGTTGTATGCAATAAAGGCATACATCGATACTGGGGCTATAGGAAACTACGTGGATCGTGAATTGGTCTCCAGGATTAACCTCCCCCTGCGTCTTAAAACCAGCAAAGATGTCATCACCACAGTTGATGGAACCGAAATTGCCTCGGGACCGGTAACACATTCCACAGCTGAGTTGACACTTGTAGGTCCGGACGGCCATCGGGAGGCAGTTGTGTTTGATGTAATCAAGGCTCCACAGTTTCAGGTTATTCTCGGAATCCCTTGGTTAGAGAAACATAATCCTCGAATTTATTGGCGAGCGAAGAGAATAACCTTTCCGGAGTGTGCACGAACCTGCTACCCAGAAAATCTGAAGATCAGTCTAGCATCAGTAACCTCTGTCTCCATGCAACTACCTCCGGAATACCAAGACTTTCAGGACGTCTTCCAAAAGGAACAGGCCAACACGTTACCTCCTCACAGATCGTACGATTGCCAAATCGATCTGGTGCCCGGTGCACAACCCCCTTGTAGCAGGATTTATGCCCTTACTGAGCTGGAGAATCTGCATTTGAGACAATATTTAGACCAATACCTAGCCAATGGTTTCATTCGCCCGTCAAAGTCTCCGGCATCCTCGGCTTTGTTCTTCGTGCCAAAAAAAGAAGGCGACCTTAGAACTTGTATCGATTACCGCGCATTGAACCAGATAACTGTTAAAAATCGTTACCCTCTGCCTTTGATCCCTGAACTCCTTCACCAGGTGAAGAACGCTTGCATATACACCAAGTTAGATCTCCGGGGGCTTATCATCTGGTACAAGTAAAAGATGGCGACGAATGGAAAACGGCCTTCCATACAAAATATGGACTATTCGAATACCAGGTGATGCCTTTCGGGTTGTGCAACGCACCTGCTGCCTTCCAATTCTTCATGAATGATGTCCTTCGGGAACTCATCGATGTCTGTGTTGTCGTGTATATCGATGACATTCTGGTGTACTCCTCTTCGGAATCTGATCACAGAAAACATGTCAGGGCCGTCCTTGAGAAATTGCGCCAGCACAAACTGTTTGCAAAGCTGGAAAAATGCGTTTTCCATACCACCGAGGTTGAGTTTCTTGGATTCATCCTGACACCTAAAGGGGTCCGAATGGACTCACGGAAAGTGGATGCCATCCTCAAATGGCCATCACCTAGTTCGGTGAAAGGTATCCAAAGCATGCTTGGTTTTGCCAATTTTTATCGCAGGTTTATCCCAGAATTTTCACGGGTGGTGCAACCCATCACTGCACTCTTGCGGAAGAATAAACGTTTAGAATGGACCGAGGAAGCTGAACAGGCCTTTCAGGAATTAAAAGCTAAATTTACATCCGCATCTATTTTAAAACACCCGCGTCCTGATCTCCCATATATAGTCGAAACCGACGCATCCAGCTTAGCCATGGGAGATGCCCTGTCTCAGAGAGACCGCAAAACCAACCAACTGCACCCTGTAGCATTTTGGTCCAGAAAGTTCTCGCCGTCGGAGATAAATTGTGCAATCACTGATAAGAAATTATTAGCCATTAAGTCCGCCTTTAAGGCTTGGCGGCATTATCTTCTTGGCGCCAGGCATACCATCACCGTGATCACTGATCAACGAAATTTAGAATATTTAAAAACTGCCAAGGCTCAGTCTTCATGACAGCTCCGATGGGCTTTATTCTTTGCTGAGTTCGATTTTGTAATCACCTACCGTCCCGGCTGTAAGAATGACAAAGCGGACGCGCTATCTCGAATTGGAATGGGAGAAATGGACACAAACTCAGAACCTGTGCCGATAATTCCCAAACAAAGAATCTTGGGGATAACCACTTTACAAACCCTTGAAGACATTCAAGCACGGGTAAAACTATTCCTGGACTCTTCAGCCTTGCAGGATTGGATCAAAAGGGGATCTGCCTTTTCGATCAACGATGGCTTACCTTACTTCCAAGGCCGTTTATTTTTGCCAGAAAAGGAATTGCAAGAACTGGTTATTTCCCGTCATCACGATACTCTGATGGAAGGACATCCTGGCATTGCCAAAACAGAGGAAAAAATTAAACGACAATTCTGGTGGCCGTCCTGGCGAAAGGATATTAAATCTTTTGTGATGTCCTGTGGAGTTTGCGCCCAAAACAAAGGTCAAAAAACAAAACCCGCCGGTCTTCTTCAACCCTTAGACATTCCACCAGCACCTTGGCACACCTTGTCACTAGATTTTATCACGGACCTAGCCTCTTGTAATGGATAGAATACTATTCTGGTTGTGGGGGATTTATTTTCCAAAATGGCCCATTTTATTCCGTTGAAAGGATTACCTTCAGCTTTTGTTCTTGCCAAGGAATTCCTCGAAAATATCATCCGTCTGCATGGATTCCCGTCCATACTAATCTCCGATCGGGGAAGCCAATTTATTTCTCATTTTTGGAAAAAGTGTTGTCAACTGGCACAAATCGACGTAAGACTCTCAACCAGCCACCACCCACAGACCGATGGTCAAACTGAGAGAACGAACCAGACCCTTGATCAATATCTACGATGTATGTTGCACCAATCGGAGGGTAATTGGAAGGATATTTTATGGGTGGCTGAATATGCATACAATAACTCGATACACTCTGGAACTGGTCAGAGCCCCTTTTATACCCTATATGGACATCACCCTCGTACTTCAGACTTGGACTCACCTTTGAGCCTTGAAATGCCCGCAGTGGACCATTTGCGTTTTACGATTACACAAGCCTTCAAGGATGCTACTGCACACTTACAACATGCGAAAGGGAAATACAAAAAGAATGCGGATCTGCATCGAAAAGAGGCGCCTCCATACCAAATAGGGGATCAAGTATGGTTGGCTACCAAACACTTATCGCTCAAGGGACCTCGGATTTTTAATCCAAGGTATTTAGGCCCTTACTCGATCAAAGTTATAACTAACCCAGTGGCAGTCAAGCTAGATCTACCAGCTAACATGCGGATTCACCCCGTTTTTCATGTGTCGCTTTTGAAACCAGTGCAACCAGGAACCAGATTAATAAAGCCACCAGAACCAATCCAGATAGATGGGGAGCCTGAATTCGAGGTGAAGAACATTTTGGACTCTAAGATCTCAAAATCAAAACTTTTCTATCTAATTGATTGGAAGGGGTACGGGCCTCAGAAAAGATCTTGGGAACCCAGCGACCACGTACATGCACCTCGGCTAGTAAAAAGGTGCCATCAGGCTCATGTTGTACATCAGTCCTGGCACCATAGGCCATAGGCGCCAGGCTCATAAGGGGAAGTGTTTGGTGCACTTACCTGAAGCAGACCATGCTGCATGAAGAACCAAGCCAAATGAGGCTTAGGAGGGACTATTTTTCTGAAGGAACTATTTTGTTACTTGGGTGGGGCTGTGGAAGAATACCCCCCTGGAACTTCTTCCAAAGTTATTTAAGCCACGCCCGGACAGCCACACGTGCTTCACGTTGTTCTGCATCCCAGCAGCTGAACGCTCACCGTGCCTGCTCCTGCACCTGGACTCCAGCCACGCCCGCCTCGAACCTGGAACACCTGTAAGGGAATAAGAGAAGAGAAAGGTGAAAACCAAGAACTTATTCAACCTTCTTACCTGCATCCGGAATCTTCACGCCAGCATTCCTGGAGGAAGACTTCCATTTAAAAGCACCGCGTTGCTCGCTGCAGCGCCGCGCTTCACTCACCTGTTCCCGAGACGCCGCCCGGCTCCATCGCAGCTCTCAGCACCGGTCGCCACATCTCTGCACCTAGGGGAGAGAAGAAGAGACAAAAGGTGAGCAAGGGAACACAACAGGAAAGCCGAATTTTCAGCCATATTACTTACCGGCTTTTCTTGGTGAACCATTCCACATCTCGGGTCGGCGCCGCATCTTTTGCAGGTACTGCACCCCGGCCCCTATGGGGAAAGGACATTTTCAGCCATATTACTTACCGGCTTTTCTTGGTGAACCATTCCACATCTCGGATCGGCACCGCATCTTTGGCAGGTACCGCACCCCGGCCCCTATGGGGAAAGGACAAAAGACATTACTGGGGAATTATAAAGACATTTAGAAGGGTCACCTTCATCACTAACTCACCTGATTTTACCACCGGCAATTTAACCCCTCAACGCATCGCCTTTGTTCTGCACCTGAAATAAAGGACAGAAAAGACAACATAAAAGGAGGCTCACACTTGAACTTTTGCATCTTCATACTTACGGCGTATCGCTCAGAAAAGTCAAGTGGATGTGCCAGCGCCATTCTGAAAACCAGTGAAGTAACTGGACGAACGCGCGCCCCTGCACCAGAAGCAGGATGGAGAGTTCATCCTTCCAAACCATAAGGTGAGCTTAAACCGGGGATTTTGGAGGAATCAGAGAAGAACGAAGAGGGGAAGGGGGGAGCAAGCACACTATTCAGCAGACAGTTAATCCCCTTTCTCATCTGCAGAAGGATATTCCTACGGGCCCGACAAGCAAGATTTGGGGGTCCTGTTCAATCGGCAGTCCGAATTCTGCACATAACGCTTGAAGAGGCCACAGCAACCCAGACCAGACCAGCGCCTCCGTGGGAGCCTGGTGAGCGTTACAGCAGCCCAGAGACTAAAACAACTTGAGGATAAATACCAAAGCTTTAAAATCAATAACAGCAATATTATGGTCTCTGACCATGCGAAAATGCGGGGTGTTTTTATGTATTCTCACCTATCCTTCAAAAGGCATGCTTCTTATCTCAAATCCGCGTGTGCCTTTTTCTCCAACCTTCTCTGGCAAATTCGCCCATATTTATCCAAGCCCAACCTTGCCATAATTGCTGGTGTCATTATTAATTCAAAACTCGATTATCGTAACAGTCTATTAATGGGCACCTCTAAATTGAATATAAAAAAATGCAAACCATCCAAAATGGAGCTGCTAGAGCAGTAAATGGTTTAAGCAGACATTCAAAGATCTCGGCTGAGAGAAGGAATCTCCACTGGCTCCCGTTTGATCAGAGAATTAAATTTAAAAACGCAGCACTAGTCTTTAAATGTCTATCCGGTACTGCACCAAAGTATCTCTCTGATAAAATAAGGAAAGCCCCTCTCAGGAGAAACCTGCGTTCAAACAATAATCAGGATTTATTCAAAGCTGGTCAACTCCTAAAAATAGTTGGCAGTACCAACTTTAGTTTCTGGGCACCTAAGGTTTGGAACTCACTGCCACTGTCCATAAAAAATGGTGGATCTAGCAGCATATTTAAAAAGCAGCTTAAGACCTGGTTGTTCTATGATGGAACAGAGTAACTCTTACCCAGTTTCCATACTGCCAGGGAATCCGCACCTCACTATCTTCTATGTTTTTTTCTGTACTATACGTCACTGTGAGTGCTCTGAGGCCTTTGGTCGATTTAGAGTGAGACAAAAACAAATATAGATAGATAGAAAGGACCCCTCCCTGAATACAACTTGTTAATGAACGTGCACCAACTGATGCCTGAATACTTACACACTTTTTGTAGACAGGCAATTTGAACTAGCTTCACACCATATCAGTATAAAAAAAAGTTTATTCAGATTTCATTTCACACAAATTATATTTTTACACCACAGGGGAGTGTCGTGGCCCCATTATGCCAGTGCCTGCTCACACTGTGGTACGTACTAATAGGCTTTTCTCATCCTGGACCATTTTGCCTGTCTGGGACACTGTAAGTACATCCCCACACCTTTCCCTTACCAAAGAAAATCCATAACAACACCCACCAGTTTCTTCAAATTCGACTACTACAACTCATTAAGTGGTCGTAAATAACTCACATGCTATTTTCTGGGACATTTGGTTTTCAATTCATTGACAAAATAAACGTCAAGGCATTCTATTGAACTTACCAGATATACCATGATGATGTGTCTCAATTTCCCATTAACAAACTTGTTAAATATATCCAATGCATCAATTATGCTCCAGCTCTGCTTTCCTACTCCAACGTATTTAAATAATGATAGGTCTGGGTCTTGTCCTGCTTTGTTCTATCTCCTACCTTGTAGTACTCACAGTCCTTAATTATCTCATTGAATCTATCCCAAATCAGTACCCTTTTGTAATCACTTCAGAATCCTGAATGCTCCCTAATGAATCCAGCAGATCTCAATCTCTCTTTATAAAATGGCATAACTGAACATAACATAACATCATTTGACATTGAACGGCAGTGCAGTACGGGATATACACTATAGTATATACCACACAAGAATAAATAGTAAATAGTAAATAGCTTTGGAGAAGAACTCAAAAGCTTGGGTACAAAACCACTTTATTTGATTCAATTTCTGCCACTACGACTTGATGAAATTTAGATTCAACCTCCTCAAGAAGAGGAATAATAAATGTATCTGGGAAAGGACTGATAACTCAACTTGTGTATGCAGATATTGCTTGCAAACAACTGAGAATTTTAACCATTTAGTGATTGAATGTATAGTACTTATGAAATTGCATTTTCTTTGCTTTGGTCGTTTTGTACACAATCATGCTTTTGTGATAAGCAAGACCCTTTAGGAAAATTCTATTGTTCTCACATGTGCACTTCTGCAATGTTTTCACAGAGTTCATTTAATTCATTTATACATTGAAATCCTGATGGTAAAAAAATAAGAGTTAAGGGAATTGTAACATGATATCAGTTATGAAGTTAATTGAGTGCATACACCATACATTGAGTCCCTGTTTTAGGTTGTCGATTTTCGGGAATAATTTTCTAGTCATTTTGATGATTTATAATGAATATGTGATATTTTAAGCATATAATGTGAATGACTGGTGGATACCATAATAATGTATTTTGTGGATTACACGGCTGATTTTAAATACATTTTAATTTTACATTTTGTAACTTATGTATTGATTTATCACGGTTGGTTAATTGAAATGACTTGTAATTATAGCGTTTATTTTTGTGTAAGGTTTGTTGTTAAACCATGAACACAAATACATAAAATAAATTTACAAAAACAGTAACAATGTAATAACAACATAACAATACATTCAGCAAAAATAGCAGATTATAAATTATAGCAATACATGTTATATGACAAAATGTGTGTACATCATTCATGTCCTTTTTTATTGTACCTACACACAAATCGATTCGATAGAAAGGCTACCTTTAAAGTAGAGCATACATTAAAACAATACAAAATTACTAAATAAATACAGATTATGTAATTCCTTCACAATAACATAGGTGGAGCAAATTGAAATCTTATTTCAGGGTTTACCCTGTAGATAGGGTATTGACCCAGTTGATAAGGTGTTCACCAATCTTGGTCTCCACTGCCTGATAGGGAGGCAGGTGCTCAGCTACATATCCATGAATGGTACAGAGAATAATGGGGGCTGAACATGTATGTGCTTGAAAGGGCCCCTCTGTTACCATGTCTTCTTCACATTACAGGACAACACACTTGGTCCCCCCTTGAATGACAAGTATGCACCTAATGGTGAACTGAGAAACACAGTTGCATAGGTGGTGCCAGTGTATATTGCAGAAGCGTTAGGCCAAAATAGTTGCAACATGTGTTGCTCAGACATACAATTCACCATATGAATAACAGTGAGCTATACAAATGTTGCTCTCAAATAAAGTGCCTGAGCCATCCTGAAGTGTGTCTCTTTAATGGTACACTGCCAAAGTAGTTGAACTCAGACGTTTTGCCATTTACCAATTAAGAAATAGATGTTATAGGGTGTTTTTGCCAAATGTTCATTTCAACTGACAGGTTTCCCCTCTCTCTTTATGCAAATTCCAAAGAGGTCACTTGTGCACCCCCAGATAACATTCATCCTGTTATTTTCATTTCTGTAACCCCTTTTGTTACAGCAGAGCTCAGTATTGACCCCTCATTTCACGTTCACCTACCAGAGGTATTAGGTTAACCTTTGTCGAAGTCGGTGCCAGCTTCCCGATGTATTCTCTATTTCCTGTTCATGCACCTATGTCTTCTGTGAGTTACCCCTCCTGCTTGGTGACATTCCACCACTCTATCCCCTAAACCCTGTTCACCCAAATGACATCTTACCCAACGTCTGCTCCCAAACAAGAGGTACAAGCCCACATGCATCATCCAAATAAATATCTGCTGATTGACTCTCCCCTTCCATACTCCACTATATTTACAACCTCTGATTCACTCTTCTAAGGTTTATTATGAGACCACTAGATGTCAGTTTTCCGCAGTGTCTCATCTCTCAGTCTTTTATTAAGCCCTACAAGGCGTGTTTTAATTTCATTGTAGCAAACCCAACACCATGGTCAACACCTCCTATTTACTCACTTGTACTCTTCTGTGATTATTCTCCTGCTTAGTGGCATTACCAACCTTTCCCCACCTGAGTTTCACCGAGCCAAGAACTGATATGAGCCAATTTGCATGATGTTGCCCTCCCCCATAGGACAGTGGACTCCTAATAATTGAAAGTTTGCACACTTACTGCTTACCCGATCACCCCCTCAGCTCGTTTACCCACTGAAGATCAGGTGAGAGGTCAACTGATAATTACTTCTGAGTTGATGATGACTCAAACGTGTGTTACTCAGATTCTTTTCCCTTGATCCTTTTACTAGGTCATATCACAATCACCAGCAGGAAAGGATTGGTAGTTTAGTGCTGGTTTCGTGGTTTAGGCTCGCATGGAATGGGTAAATTGATGGGTTTTAGCTCCGGCCGATACAATATTTGTTCATAAAGAGATCTACAGTAGTTTACAAAATATGGTTAATTACAAAATACATTGTATAGAAGTATGCTTTTAATTATTGTAGTTTTATTAC
This sequence comes from Ambystoma mexicanum, assembly GCF_040938575.1. Taxonomy (NCBI): domain Eukaryota; kingdom Metazoa; phylum Chordata; class Amphibia; order Caudata; family Ambystomatidae; genus Ambystoma; species Ambystoma mexicanum. The sequence continues at coordinate 1,136,442,592 of NC_090922.1, forward strand.
ATTTTCTAAGACAATGGCCCTCAGTACGACCATGGTCCATGCCGGTAACTTACCGAATCTGCCATGGCGGAATGGTGAATTACCGCCCCATTCCGAGGTTGGCGGGGCGGTAATTCCCCATGCCGCCATGGCCCTTCCCCATTCCCATTTTTGCCCCATAGGGCTTAATAGAAATGGGGAAGGTGCTAAGTACGGTGCCGCAAATTGCGGCACCGTACTTAGCACCAAGGTCCCTTTGTGGGTTGGTTTTTAACGCCTGCAAAAAGCAGGCGTTAAAGTCTCCAACCCGCAAAGGGACCTCGTAATCAGGCGTTAAGGGTTTAACGGCGCCGCCACCTTTTATGGCGCCGTTAACCCCTTAACGCCTGGGTTGTAATGAAGGCCAATAACTTAAATACACTTATTATATGGTGTTGTATATGTGTTACTTTCATGGTTACTGAAATCATACCACACCTTCTGAGCCACTAATTGAAAAAGTAATGAATAGTGTCTACTTTATTTCTAGTAAGATAGCGCAGCAGGTAGATCACTAATCGCTGAGATCTGAGTGTGATTGGCCTGCCATAGGTATGAATCTTGGCAAGGCAAACTCTGCATTTCCTACTTGCACGGTCGGTAAATATGTACCAACTTCCGTTGGGTTATATTAATTGTTTATACATGTCCTGCTAAATAAATAACACATTATTATTATAATATAAATAGTTTATAACAACTTAAAATGATTGTGGTGTCTGGGAATTATTATACCAACCAAAGTTAATTTCCAAGTATACTGCGAGAAAATAAATCATGAACCCACATTTTAAATACGTCTGAGCAAAACATTCTGGATGCAAATTGAAACACCCAACAATTGTCCATTCAAGACAAATCAAGTAGTCACAAGAAGTACCCATGTTTTGGACTTGTTGCTTTGACTGGTACATGTCCAAATAGAATATATAGGATTTTAGAGCGATTGAGGGATAGGAATTAGACGACGGAGAAGGGAACATTTTTCATTTAAATTGAAAGTGAATAGCATGAGTTGATGGTGAAGATGAAAATAGACCTATTTGAGGGGTAGGTACAATTGTATTCAGTTGAGGGACATGTAGACACAATAAAAGGGATATAGTTGAGTGACAGCTGCGAACATGAAATAGGATTTCTCATCTTTCTGTCACTACTGCTGGCTCTACTACATCCGTGTGACCAATTTAGATGAAAAGAAACCCACGTGACATGTCTTGTTATTGTAAGGTGAAAATATTGACAGAATTGTTTGGAGTCAGGTGGGTAATTAGATTACATTCAGTGGCTGCATTTGGCAACACTATGGTCTATCTCAACATCTAGTTAGTAGTTGAATAGAGTTATATAGTTCTTGATAGTTGGGAGAAGATCATATTGAGTCCCTTTCAGTGAATGCACCATCTATAAATGAAAAAAGACATCATTACAGCCCTCGCTTTTTCTGCTTCATGAGATGAGGAAGAATGTTTGTTGTCTCAGACCCTTAGTAGTGGAACAAACCTCCCCCTTTACTGAGACTAGAGCTGGATAATGTAAGGTTCACATCCCTCTTCAAAACTCATATTGTTAGCCATTAGCTTGATCATCTAGTGTTTGTATGTCCATTCTGTGAAGCGCAGCATGGTTTATTCTTTGTGTTTGGTATACAGTGATCACATTCAAACAGTAAAGATCATTAATCCTCAAAGTGGAAAATAGATTCTCCCTAAACTCTGATAAATTATTTTTTTATTTGAGAGATTCATTTAAATGCGTGTTCGAACCTTCTTCTGGATCACCAAAAGACAATTCAAGTGCCTACTGATACAGGTAAGATGTGGATCTCTAATGTCTAGACCTGAGGTATATAATTTATATACTTTTGGCGCTGAGGATATTTATATGTTACTCAGAATCAATCATCTGCCGGTCCTGTCTGTAGTTGGGATTGAGCGAGGTATCCACAAAGAGGACCTTTGTTGTCGAATTTGTACTAACAGAGTTCAGGAGGAAAGTGCGAACGAAGCATGTCCTAACTGAATGTCAAATTATGGAAGCAGTGTATATTAGGCACCTCAGCAGATTCGTCCATCGAATGGAGACTATCCAAGAAGTAACATTTAGGAACCAGTACATTAATACGCTTAATCAAAGCCTACAGTTGTCCGTGTTTAGAATCTGGAGTGAAGTGGTAAAGCGTTTTGCAGTAAATAAATGAACTTGATGAAGTATGCTAACAGCACTTAGGGACCTGTATGGGTACAATTGCATAAAGCGAGTATTATAGTGTACATGATTGAGTAGGTATTTCTGAGAGTTTAGTGGATTGCCTATGAAATAGGGCGAAGTCCATTTGGGTCATTTCCTGAATATCTAAAATGAAAGTATGAGTTTTATGATTTTCCTGTAAGTGATGATTATTTTTAAGTGGTGTATTCTGTGAATACTGGATATTAGTTTATGTTTCCTGTATATTATGTTGTATTGTTAATTGTATGTGTAAAGTTTTATAAACTGTATCACATTAAATAAAATAAATTAAAATATACTTTTGATATTAGGTACATGCAGATGTGCAGTAACACATATGCACAAGGAAGTACAGTTAAAACTCTTACAGTGGAAACATGTATTGACCACTTTTTGCTAGGCCTGTGGACAACCTGGTGGTCAGAGTTGGTTATTGAGCTTACTGAGGCCCTGTAGAGTGAGTGTTCACGTCAACAGTGCCCTGTGGAGATGTTCAATCATTCTCAGCTGAACTTCAATACAGGGCTATCTCACAACATAGGTCTGCTGCTGGCTGACTAAATGACCAGTAGATATAGCTGATGCTGATCTGGGCTAATGGAAGGTTCTCTTACCACTTAATAATTGAGATCCACACAGTGAACAGTTCATCAAGGATTGTGAAGGACACATGAGTGGGGCAAGGGTCGTAGAGAGGCTTGAATAACAAGTTGGGGGGCGGGGGCAGCATTGTTCCCCGGTCTCACCCTGGTACACAGAGGTTTTGATTACATGTTTGTTGCACCAGGCAAGGCTGTCAGGATGGTGCTGGTAACACTGTGGTTTCTAGTTTTTGGATCAGCATCTTTTATCATGTTCTGGAATTTATGTCCAAACTTCTTTGTTTAACGGTGGAAGACACATGCTTTATTTGGGGAAATTGAGTTGCATTTTGAACTTAGTTCTAAAACATAATGTTCGTACATTCAAACATTTTGTTGATTGCACTAGCCACCTACCTAGTTGGGACTGCCACACTCAATCTTTGATGCCTTCTTCCTGAGAAAAATAACAAATGTATATTCAGATCTGCATGAAGACAACATCACACCATTTTGTTGTCTAGTCACATTCACTGTCAATGCCCTAGAACTAGCCACAGTATTACCAGAAATCTGTACAATAATATTATGCTGACAAAAATAGAGACAATACGTAGCTACTGGACTCTTGTAGAGGAATATTGGCCCAAAAGCCCTTACAGAAGAATATGCATGGCACTGTTTTGCAAGGGAAAACAACATTGATTGCATGCAAAAGGTCTCAGGCAGTCCCGTAGAACTGAACTGACACAAAGCTTGTCACATCCTACGAGAATACATACTTTATGGTGGGAGAATGATGAATGTGGTAATATATGTTTGCAATGTTATCCACCACCCTCATTGGCTACCTCCCATAGAACATGCTAATGCCGCCTATAGTTCCTCGACCAATTGGTCACACCCATCCTAAACCCACTCCCCCAACACTTGTTTTTTTTTACACTGTCATTGTCAAGTCCAGGTCGGGGTTTGGCTACTTGACTAGAATAATGTATTGATAGTTTGTGATTATCACGTGATGTGCACCCCTCCATTCCAGACATGACCAGAGAGAACTGGCTTGGCCAACTCTGCTTTGATAAGAGAATTCATTATTCCTGATGCCATGGTGCGCACAAGTTGCCTCCCTGACCTTGTACTTAATTTATTGTCATCAACTCTGCTCCTCCTATCACGAACCGCAAGACATTCCAGACACTGCACACCCCTTGTCTCCTTCAATAATCAGGTGCCGAATAATGACGTGACTGGGGCACCACTTTTGAGTGTGAATCTCAGTGATGTATTTGCTTAAATTGTGTGTCTACTTGTAATTCATACGGAATTACTATTTTGGGGAGGACAGTAGTGTCTTAAATCTTTGCTTAGCTCCTTGGCATCACAGCACCTTATGCCCTGTTCTTATGAATGTATCCTTCAAAGGACTCCTCCCCAACAACTCACATTTCTTTCCCACCACTTTCGAGCCCCGCCCCTGGATACAATTAGTGTTTATCTGTGCACCTCTGGTGCATCTGACCTCGGCTTCTTTCTTAGTGAATGGAATAGGAGATTTATTTTTCAAGCTAACTACACAGAGCTACAGCTCCACATCAGGGCATGTGTGCTATTCTGTTCACAATATACTATGCCTCAACTTTCAAAATGGCGATACTTCTGTCATGCTACCACACTATTCTCACATCTGCCACATGTTTTTAAAAACACAACTAAAAAACTGGCTGATAATACTGCCCTGTCAATAACATCTGCAACTGCAACTGTGATATATGTGTTGCTCATTCTGTGCTGCTATAAGTGAGTATCTAATATGTATCATACCTAACTAAAACAATATATGCTTCTTCTGTGCAAACCTTGGTCTGCTCCCGCAATAGTTCATGCTAATAGGTTTTTCTCATCCCAAATGTACCCCCCTTTAGCTAATAGCCCATTAACTAACACTTCTCTATCATCCAGGGTACCCATGGTCTGCACATATGACATAAACTCCCCTCCCCTTGTGCATATTCTTCAGGGGTACCAGTCAAAATCAACCCACCACTGGACATAGTTATCTCGGTCTGGTGGGGGTGTGGTCACCATCCCTGACAGGCTCAGGGCCTTAATCCTCCATGGTACCCCTACACTTTCCAATCTATCAGTCTTGCTGTGTTTGCGTTTTTTGAGAGGAGGAGCTCTACCCATGCCCATCAACACCATCATCATGGCACTCTTTGGTAGCATCTTCGTCGAACACCTCAGGATTATTGGACACAAACAAAAAATCATAAGCAGAATGGGAACCAGCATTCTTACGAATATTTCTAAAGCATGACGGAACCCATGCAAACATGGCATCAACAAATCATTGGTGTTCACCCCAGCTTCTTTCTCCATAGAAATTCTCAAGTTATGCAGACCTATGACATGGGACAAAGACCCATTATCTGCATCAGCCAATTTCCTTGCACACTCCCCCTTCCATGACCATGAGCAAATCCAGAATGTACCTGATCTGGAGGGTCATGAGCCATACTGATCGTTATTCCATTTTGATGTAATTCAGATGCTGCTCTGTGTGGATCCCCATCTCCAAAATCTCCCATTGGGGGTCAACAGTCATTCAGCATTAGCTGCAGTCTGGATACCTGGCACCAGGAGGGAGGTAAAAAAGTTTTCAGTCTAAGTGAAGAGACAATATTGATCTGAGATTGCCTTTAATTTGTTTGAAGTGTCTTTGGGTAGGTACATTGATCAGTTTTGATGATTACTTTTCAGTGAGCAATGAACACGATTGTTGGATGGGGTCTTAGTTGGTTCTGGGGCTATGCCCCACCATGATGGTGGGAGGTGCAAGTATGCATATTGTCTACACGCTTAATACACATCCATCTATGCTGCTGTGTCTTGAGTCATATCTGGTATGAAGAGAGTTTCATTACATTAACTGTTCATTCCTATCGGTACATTGCCATTTCCTCAAAAACAAAAATAATACTGAGCTGGCCTTTGTACTTTTGCTGGTATTTCACTTAGCTCGACCAATGTCAACTTCGACATGTATCTCCTCATTTCCTGGCACAGTTGTCATTCGCTTGTGCCACTACATATTTTGAAAATCCCAGTAAACCCCCTCTGCAAAGCTCACTACTCCTGCCACCCCTCTATTGTTGTAAAAAAAATGCTACGTCCATCGTCAGCAATGGCCTTATTTGGCACTGTACCTGTTCTTTTTTCTTGGCACATTCTTCATAATCTTTGTTCATTATTTCTGCTTGAACGGTGTGCCCTTGGAAAAGACTCTGCACAGGGCTAACTGCACCAAAAACCGGGCTATACCAGGCAGCATTTCTTGGGATATGAATGACTTGGGTACGCCCTTCGCATAAGTTATCAGAGAGCATATGTAGCAGTTCTTGTTTGACCTCCCCACATAGTGCATATGATTATACCACATGTTTTTCGATTTGGCGTGGTGCACATCGGCCAAACTGTCAAAGATTACCCATGTATATTGTCTGTACTCAATATCTTTTTCAGTTTCCTTCCTGGTTCATGTTATTCCCAAATATATTCACAAAGATACATCTGTTTCATTTCCGTATCCCCACTTTTTATATGTCCCCACCATATAAAACATCCAAACAAGATCAATATGCCTACTCAAAAAAAAAAACCAACATTAACAACATACCATATATATTACAAGTCATCTGTGGTGTTGAACCTGTGAAAAACTAAAGAAAGCAGACATCTACATGACAAAATCCAGTTTCTTCATTATAGAAAGGGGATTCATAATCTGTAATTCCGTCATTATAGGGAGGGGATTGTTCACCTGTATTTTCTTCAATAGAGAGGGTTGAGATTCTTCTTGTGAGAGAGAGAGGATTGGGCAAATGTACAATACCAAAGAAGTGCATCACTAAGCATATTTTATAGGCAATCAAAAATGTAAACATTGTCCTGAGAAGGAGGGACAGTGGAGCATGCCTTCCTAATGTTGAATAAATGGATACAATACGACAGCTCCTTCACCAAAATGACTTCAAATGGGCCCTGAGACCTCTTGTCACTCCACCGTTGTAAAGAATTGTAAACAACTCTTTTTCAATAGTTTATAAAAAAAAAGTGAGTGCCGTTATGAGATCTTAGGGCCTCATGCCATGCATGGAAAACCCTTGTGAATCAAATATTTTGTGGCAGATATTGCATGAGGTTGTGCACAGGGATCAGCCTCAACCCAACGAGAGAATGGGTACAGTACAACAATATGGTTACAGTAATTACTGAAGCTGTTTATCATATCCACTTAGTTGATGTGAAGCTCCTGGAATGTCCCAAAGAGATGGGGCAATGTGCCATGCAATGCCCTGAAAATCTGGTCAGCATTGTATAGATGACATGCTGTGCAATTCACCATAACATTGTTGACAAATTCTTGCACATTGGGCACAATCAGTACTCCTGTGCTGGGTAGTGCAGCTGCTGAAATGCAACCTTAAATAACTCCTGCAGCAATACCACCTCATCTGTAATATTCTGGGTCAAAATCCGGTGGTTGTGAACAACCCCACTTGACCCACAGGTCCTGCTTATCCTGGAGCACCTGACCTTGTAACTCAGTTATTTGTGTTAGCGGGACTGCAGTGTATGGGATTGCTAACTGCAATTGTTGGTTTGCCACTTTGGATATCCGGTGACATCTGGGTCCCTGTGATACGCCACTTCTTTGGCAGCCTTATCTGCTGCATAGATGCCAAGAGAAATGGGGTCTGTGTTTGGGTGGCACATTTAACCACCTCTACTGTTGTGGGACATAAATCAATCTTTCCAACAAAGCTGCATGCTGGACAGGCATGCTGTTCGACCTCCGAAAACACCTTCTTTTCCACCTGGACAACCCTGAATACACTGTGGTGGTCACGTAAACTGAGTCCTAATAAACAATCATTATGCTTCTATTAATGCAATCAGTTATGCTGCCTGGGCTGAATAATGTGTCGGTAACATCTTTTGAAAGAAAACCTCATATTCCGCATTTACAAGGCACACCACTGCTGCATGTGTCTCTGGCCTGTCTCCTGATTAATCATCAAGGACCCATCAATGAAAAGTACCTTCCCTTTCTTGACCGTATCTTCCACAGCAGCCAGTGCCTGTTCAAATTACCATATCTAATGTGTTGCTATAGTATGCCAGTGGTTTGTGCCCTAAAGATGATTGCTGGGCCAATACAGCAGTCATTACTTGCCCTTTGGAATGTGAAAACAAATACAATGATTTAGTGTACTCAGGATTGGCCAGTACTGGTTCATTGGTTACAGCATCTTTGAGTTCCTGAAAACATTATATCATTTCTCGTCTCCATGTAAGGGAACCTTTCCTTCTCTATGCTTCCTTAAGCTCTTCTAATACAAGTTTTGTGCAGCTCGAGTTGTCAAAATTCCATACTTTAGAATAGTTACACAATCCCAGAATGTGCTGCTTCTATTTCACTGTCGTGGGCTGAGGTGTGCTTTGCACCGAGGCTATTATTTCTGGAGTTACTCTCTTCCCTTTAGGTGATATTATTTGCCCCAGGTACACTACCTCTTTCTGACAATATTGCATTTGATCCTTGTCCACTTAATATCCTTTGCAAGCATTGTCAGCTGTGTGTTTGAGTATCCTCTATGTTGGTTTTCTATCATACTACACATTAAAATTCATCTTCATATTGAATAACTGTGCTTGGTCCAAATCCATATGTAATACTAGGGGAGTCAAAGTACCCCTGAGGAAGTCTAGTGTGTTCGAATCTCCTCCCACGATAGGATAACACAGTGAGGTATTGAGAATCAGGAATGCAATGGGATGGAGTAAAATCCATTTTTCAAATCAATAACAATAAGAAGTTTGGCCTTTGTGGGTATGTTATAAAGGATTGTGACATGGTTTGGTACAACTGGAACTCTGTTTCAACTATATTTCTGGAAGGGCACAAATCCTGTATCATCCTGCAACTTAAACCCTTTGCTTTTTTGACCTGTAGAGAAGGAGCCAAGTACCCCCACCTCAACCAGATTGCCCATATTCCCTCTATATCAGGAACCAGAGGATGAGACACGTGAAGAACCATTGAAAATACTGATACCAAGGAGACTTCTGGAAGTAAGGTTCCCACTGAGAAAGCCATACATGCATATGTAACAGTATGATGGCCATTTGAATGAAATCCCAGAAGAAACGGGACCAATGAATGAAAGAGAGGAATGGTGATGTTGCACGAAGCAAACCTGACATACAATGGAAGAGATGCAGAAACAAAAGAATTAAGACATTCTATAAGGCATCAAGGAAGTATCAAAGATAAGTGACATCTTGGGCTCAAGATGAAGAAACGTATGCTACAGAAAATATGAAGATATCAAGTCATTTTACTTGTGTACATATGCAAGGAAACACAAGCAGACATTCCGAGATTGGTGGTAGTCATGGTGCTATCTGTGCCATGACTGCCACCAATAATGGGTCCGGCACCGGTGTAGTTCAATAGGGACTTACCAGTTTAGCCCGACTCTGGCGGGACCGGTATGTCCACATTGAACATGCCATTCCCCATTCCCATTTGATCCCCCATAGGGCTGAATGGGGAGGGCGCTAATAATGGGCTCTCAACATGCAAACCCGTTATTAGCACCCTGGTACCTTAGCGGGACCCGTAAGGGACGTGTGGTGTGACCAAGGGACCTTGGAATAGGGTGGTAGGGGATTACCAGCACCGGTCTCCTTACCGGTGCCTGGTATCCCTTACCGCCCTACTCGTAATGAGGCCCAATGTATTCTTGAGGCTAGATAAGTAGTAAAAGACTGTGGCAAGCACCAATGTATACATATGTAGGAATAAGTAAGGAATGGATGATTCCACTATGTGTTATAGCAGAACTGGACCAGAGAAGGAAGACCTCTTTTACAGTGTTTCACAGTTGAAAAAGCAATTGATTTAAGAAGAAGACCTCAGAAAGGTGAGGCTGTATCAGCCCCAAGAAGCTAAGGTCTTAGCAGACTTGGATGAGCAGAAAGTTGCAACGCTCACCTGGTATCCACAGGGACGTCACTCAGCCTGTTCTGACTTCTTACGACCTCAAACCCTTCCCTGGAGGCTATTCGACTGTAGACTGGGCCTGAAACACACAATTGGTAGAGTTTAACTCCCTATTGTCTCTGTGTGCTTGAACCCCTTCTTCCCCGGGGTCCAACCCTTCCCTTTGATCCACAGCTCACCTTGTTTTCCTGGATAGTGTGCTCTCCGTCCTGCTTTCAGAGCAGGGGCACATTGATTGATGTGGGCTCGTTGCTGCCTAGTTGCCTAGCAAGAGTCCGACAGTATAATGAGTCTTTTGAACAGTTATCTAACTGCATTCCTTTACTTCCTTAGATGATGGCCAGCATCCGGGGATGGCGGCGTGCTGCTGAGATGAGTAGCACTGAAGATGAGTGAGAACGTGATGTGCAATGCACCCCTTTCGTATTTGCATTGAACTGAGTTCTGTCAGCGTGGATGCCGGTTATGAAGAACAAATGCGGTGGGTAAGCACGGTATGCAGCGCCTCTAGATGTTTCTACGCTAACCTGGAGTGTCTTTTCCCTCTTGCAGATGGATGAGAAGTTCCGGAGACAGAGTTCCCCCAGAGCGGATGAGATTCAGTTAAGCGTTTGAAGCTCGTACAGTATTTAAAAATAAGCAAAGATTTGCAGAATGCTTACTAATGCCTTTTTTCTGTTCTTTTCCCTTTTCCTTAGGAAGCGGCATGCCGGGATGGGAATGACAACGCCCAAGATGCCCGCAGAACAGAAGGAGCGATAAATGATGGGCAGAAGTGCCGCAAGGTAAAGCTGTTCCTAACGGTGTTCTTGTTCTTGCAGGAGCTGAGCACAGAAGAAAGATGCAGGCCTACTGGAGACCGATCCGAACACGGTGAGTGTCACACTGCAGGTGCAGAAAACGCAAAGCAAGTTTCTCAGCCTAGGTGTGGCTTAAATAGTCTCTGGATATCCCAGGTGTCTCTGGGTTGAACCACACCCAAAAGACTAGACCGCACATGCAGTCCTGGGAAGCGAAATATGTGGGGGCATCCATCTTGTCCCCATCAATGCACTACAAGTCCAATCCCCAATGTTATCCTATGGGAGTGAGTGAATCTGGTGATACAAGCACCAAGTCTGACTCCAAGTGGGTCTTTGGAGGGATGGAGAGGCCCTTGAGGGCTATGTAGGTGATCGTGGCCTGGCTCCAGCCTGACATCTTGGAGGGCTGGGGACACGAGGGGCAGGAATCATGACAAAAGTAGTTACAAAGAATGAAACTCCTGTTTAGAAGACAAGGACAAAAACAAGGACAAAAACATGGAAGACGTCAGAGGTCTATTGAAAAATAGTATTTCAAATGCACCAGAGCTCAAATTTGTGGTCTTCACTCACGTGGAAGGATGAAGTTGGACAAACATAACAAACCACACCTATGCATGAAGGCAGAGCATGCCTTCACTCCCCTGAATTCTCCAAAGCAAAGAATATTTCCAAGCACAAGTTCAAAGCCTTAATTGATACCAGACCACTGAGGTGATGATTGATGATATGCTAATTGGTTATGTAACCAAGCTATGGTTATGAGCAGCTCACCAGCACCTGAAAGTCCATCCTGCATGCTGCTAGCGTAGGTGGAAACGTACTGACGGATGTAATAGTGCCAACCAATTGTTGGGGGCTGTGTAATTAAGGGCCCTATAGTTTGTGTAGCCAATGGGACTTTGTGTATTTAGTGACGTTCATAGTGACCTGTTTGAGGGGAGGGCTTAGTTGTCCCACCTGATGTTAAGGAGCCTATCATTTTCTTAGGCTAGTATGGAGCGTATATTTAGATGTTTCCTTAGAACCAATCACTCTCTTTATTAGGTTTTTGTAGTTTGCCACATAGGATGATGTTAGTAAATACGTAGGTTCACGTCATCAATGACGAGTTTTTACTATAAGTAGTGTTTTTTCTGAAAATCATTGAGCCCCTGTTGTGAGACGTCTGTAGATGTCTGTTGTACTCCCTGTTTTAGGTAATTGATATTAAAACAGTTCACCTTTTTCCAACTACCTGAGTCATTTAAATAATGGATTTTTGAGTAACTTCTGCATCCCCATTCATCTTGTAGTACTGCTACCTAGGCTTAAATGGCTCTGGCCACTGCCCCAGTTCAGACTGTTAAATCATTGTGTTGCATGGGGACTCTGAGAGTACAATAATGCCTTGCCGCCATCATTCCTTAATTCAACTTAATGCATGCTGCTTCTATGCTCTTCAAAAGCCCATAAAGTGTTTGGGACAAGTTGCAGATCAATTTGCAATGTGCAGGCATGCATTTAGAAATCAATGTAGGACATGGAACATTCCTATGTTGGATCACTATTTGACACTGAATACCAAAAACCTCAAGGATCATCTCAGCATCATTGTCAGCATCCACAAATAACTTTCCATCTGACACCATGATCAATGGTTGAGCCGGGTCAATACATAAAATGGTGCATCACTCTTCTCTGTTCTCATCAGTTCCTATCAGCACACCCTAACAAATTTGAAATCTGCAAACAACAGTTTTCTGCTAAAAGACAACATCAATAGCCAGCTTAATGTCAAATCTCTGGCGGTCCAATTGGAAGAGCCCCTCAATGCAGATGCTCACACATCTTATGTGAAACATACATTCAGATCACAGACAGTTTTTACATTGCTTTTAATTTTAGTTCTATCATTCTTCAATGCCTCTTTGGCTCTTCCCCTGTATATATTAAATCCCTGGCTCACCCTTACCTACCTGCTAGATCCCTCCGCTCTCCAGGCCCAGTAGTGAAATGCACAAGGGGTCTTGGTAGATCCTTCCCAGTTAAAACTGCAAACCTCTGGAATGACGTACCTCACACTCTTAGACTCAATCCTGACTTGCTATCCTTTAGTAGGGTTTTAAAAACCCTTATATTTAACTGATAGACCTCTGCCTGAGTAATTCCTAAGGGTCTTTCCTGGCGCGTTTTCAGTGTTTCTCGTCTCCTGTGTCTATGTTGCACCCCGAAGCCTGTGGCTTGCTGACACAAAAAAAAATAATGACACCCCTTCCAGATCTAGTGTAATACTGATACCCAGAGCATGAACTTGGGAAACTGAGGCCCTAAAGAAGAACTCAGAGGACACTCTCCATGGCTTATTCCTAATTCCTGGTATCCAACTCAGTAACACTGTTGCACCATAAAGATGTATATCTGGCTGCAAAGGTACCCCTGTAGTGACCCTGTTACTATACAAGGCTTGCATTCTCGCCAGAATCCTAGCATTAAAAAAAAAAAAAACTCCTGCCATGGAGCACACTATCGCTTCTTCTGAAAATTAGATGCTCATATTCAACTTACTTAAAATATCCCTGCCTATCCCTGTCTAGCAAGTTGACTAGAATTACAGTGGAAAACCATAATGGGGCTAACTAAGACCTCTTGGTTACCTACATTGATGGGTAAGTCTTCTGTAAATGGAACCAAATGTATTGCTCAAGAGAACCCTTTTGTGTCCATTATCATTCCTGATAAAGGAAAGTGCCACCCTTTTATGTTTTAGATTTTGTTACACCTACCAGGGGTTCCTCATCTGGGGCAACAGTAACTGATTGAATCAGACACACCAGCGATCTCTGTGGGCAGTCCTAGTCTGGATATGTATTCGATCCCAGGAACGCCAAAGGGTTACCATCCACCACACTTGACCGGGTATACAATAAAACTGTGCCATTCAGCAGTGTATTTTTGTCCTGCACCAGTGTTGCTAATTGTTATGGTGCAAGCTGTTGGGGTTGTTGCTGCACATACTGAAGGCAAGTCTCTGAACACTGAGAGAATACAACCTGCTAGGGAAGAAAGGCCCAAGTTGATCTTGTAAGGATAACAAGTTTTAATCTCATACACAGATGAGCGCAACAGCAAAGGACTCTGATGCAAAGAATGTTCTGCCAAAAAGTAGTACAAGCAGACTCTTATAAAGAAAAACATTGTCACTTATGATACTACATATACAGTAGAAACCTGAGTGGCTAGTTGGTGTGTGCCTATATATGATGCACCTGCTCCATACGTGATGCAAAGTCATTGGTTCCAGCCCAGTCCACCCGCTTTCCATCATGTGGGTTCTGCAGTGATCATCTTCTTCTAATGTTGAAGGTCAAGAAACAAATTAACTACACTCCTACCAAATTGCTACTTTGCCATTATACTGTGTGGAATATTTGTATCCACGCAAATGCGCCACACTGCACCCCTTTGCCAATGGGGAACGAAAACTGCCAAAATTGGAGGCGATAACCCCAGTGCACACTAAATCTGCAAAATTGTGCATGGTGCATAAACCCCAAAAGAGCTGCACACCCTGCCACACACACAGGCAAAGTTGGTATAAAAACAGGAATCACTGCTGTCACCTGTCATCTGTCACCTGTTACCTGAAACAAGGCCACAGAAGGGCAAAATCAAAAATGCCCTTAAAAATTCGGTCATTTTCCCAGATAATTATGGAAAGGAAACTGTGCTGAAATAATGGATTGTCCAGGCAGTCAGAGAAATCCAGGCATCACTGCCTGACAGCTGCCTAAGGAAATTGGCAGTCAAACCCAGTTTAAATGTGTTTTCTTTTTCCAGGAGGAAGTGAAAAATCCACCTGTTTAAAGTGTTTTTCTTTGAAGGGCTTAATTCCTTTAAAATGTCAAAAGCCATTATAAACTCTGTTCATTTTACATGTTTTAAATAAAAGATTGTAGGTGAATTTTACAGGAACCCAGTCTGAAGTTAATCAACTATTTAATTCTGAGCTGACAGTGCCTGGCCTGGGAAAGTTCACATCTCAGCTTGACACTCCATTGCTACAGGTAGGCTTAAGTGATGCTAATGGTTCCTGCATAATGACAACAAGCAGTACAATGGGACCTCAGTAGACTTTCGTCTGGGGCTGAGCCAAAGAACAAAGGACAGGCTGAGCATTGACCTCTGCTGGGAGGGGCAGGAACTTCCCCCTCCAGGAAGGGAACACGCGCCCCGGATGAAAAGACTGGACAGCTGCTACCTGAGAAGGGGAGGTTACAAAGGAAGACTTTGATGTTAAATCCTTATGTTTGATTAAAGTTTAGAACTCTTTAACTGAGCAACCTAAAGAGGAACAAATCTGAAAATTGGTAGATATTAAACTAATTTCAGCCTTGTGATTTGAAAACATTGATGAATTTTGTACCATTTATGAAACCAAAGTTATGAAAAATGTCTTATTGAAGCAAAACGATCAATGTTGCAAACCTAAAATTGTATGTACAGGATCCACTGATCAGTGCCCAGAGATGTACCAAAGTAGAAATGATTAATCCAAACCGTAATAGTTGAAATTGATAAAAATCTGTAGAATGACCAAGACAGCTCGCACAAGGATGGGGAATGAATGTGAATGTAGACAATCGAATGTCAAATATATGTGTCCAATTTTGTTAGGGTACATAATGTTCGAAATGTACATGGGTGCAACAGTTATGCTTTGGTAAAAATCAATGTGCGAGTTCCAAATCCTGTTATAAAAGATGACAGCTCTGTTCAGACCGCCAACCAGGACAAAGCACATGCCTGTAACCACTCAGAGACATGGGGGTGTGTTTTTGAAGTTCTGCCCATGCCATAAACTTTGCAATGGATAAATATAGGAGTTTCACTACACATAGGACACACTGCTTCCAGAACCCATCCAGATGTCCGTGCAGCATCTTATTCCAGAACTCTTCATCTTGTAGCTGACTCCAGAACTCTTTGAAGATCCAGATTTCTTTGCTCTATCGCTTGCTAGCTTGACCCAATTGCAAACCTCCAGAACTTAAAAGTATAATTCTGATTCAGCTTGGCTTGCTACCATTAAGGCTTGCCCACTGAAACTTGCATCCTGCTATCTGCAGTGTCCAGTAACCAGAAGGGCCCATCCTAATCCAGCCTGAGGCATAGTCCAAAATTGACCAGAACTACGCCGCTGATCCTAATCCCTCCAGAGGTGCCCTGCTGCCGGTAGACCTGAACCACCCATGACCAGAGCTGACAATCCAATTTAATTACAAAGGACTGTAAGTATGAATAGGAAAACAGTGACCCATAGTATATCTGCATTGTATTATCCCAATCTCAACCCATCCCATCTTTAAATTCAGAATCCTAGTATTGTTAGAATCCTTCTTGTGCTGATTTTCTCACCTGTGTTACAAAACCATAACTCCTTAATGATTTTGAATAACTAAAGTAAATCCCAGAAATCGAGTATCCACCATGGACTGGTTGCGGCCACGTAGCTGTGAAGTTTCACGTGTGGCATCCTTTTTTTCATAGTCCTTAATATAGTATAAGAAAACCCATTTGTCATGTTAATACCGAATTCCTGTTTTCATTTTTGCGCATATTTTGCAAAAATGCCTCTCAGTAAAACCACTATAACTTCTTCAGTTTTAAAGATAGAAATGAAATTCCAACTCTCACTGATACCTAAGATCCTTCGCTAAATCCGCAACTGCATACAGTGTATTTGACCCATTTTTCTCCAATATTGCATAGTAAATTTTTGCAGCGAATTTGCAATTTAGCCAAAGTTACGTGTGTCTTTTACCCATTTCAAAGTGCTTCTTCTATCACATTCTGATCTAAAGTATGCACTGTTTTTATATTATAGCTTATGTGTGTCAGGACTTGTTTAGTGTTGCTTTCCTTAGAACTTTTCTCCATTTAAACATTTTTGCACCCTTTTGCATAATTTTACAAAGCGATTCTCACCTGTTAGTTTAAAAGTGTCATTTGCCAAAATGGTTTTCTTCTCTTGTAATTTTATCTGGATTACTACCTAGGGCAATATGGGGCAACAGTTCTATTTTTTTGTCCTCAGCAAAACATTGCTAGGTGTGCAATCTATCGAGGCATGTGTGCTTTCATGCTTAGAGCTGTTACGTTTTTCTGTAATAATGAGAATATTGATTCGAGTAATGCTGTTTATTTTGAAGAAGATGGTATTTCTTTATCTTTTTTGGGAAATGCCATGTTGTTTTGGAATGTAAGGGTTGCTTTGGAGAAGGTTATGTGAAGATTTTAGTTGTAAAGTAAGAAGAAAACCCCCCAAAAATACAAAATAACAGGTGTCTGTCAGGCATCTGCAAAAAAACAAAAAAACAGCTCTTTTCGAAGGGGAAATGGGGCACACTATTTAAATGTACATTCACCACGCTCAGATCTTCGATATGTCTGCGGATATGGTGGTAGTCTGCAGACAGCGCGTATTACATATGGGGATTCTGGGGTGCTGAGGCATGCAAATGACAATGAGCGTATCTAGGGATTGGTCAGTAAAGTTTAGTGGTTGTGTTGTGTAAGGAGAGATTTTGTCAGAACATATTTTTCTTGAGAGAAGAACAGATAGCTATGGCTGTGTGTTTTCGAAAACAGATTATCTGGATTTTGGGAGACTCATGGATTCATTGGTTGGAGGTGTATGCAGAACGTTGTGGAGTAGCTGCATATCTTGAATTCCCTCATGTGGAAGTGCACTGGCATGGAGTGTGTGGAATGAAGTGGCTGGACTTGGTACCTCTCTGTGCTACTTTAGAGACAGAGCATCATCCGGACATAATTATAATTCATTGTGGAGGGAACAGTTTAGGACTTGTGTCTGGAATTACTTTGCAATTTGCAATGAAATAAGGACTTGAGAAGGTCATGGACATCTTTCCGAATTCCCAAGTCATTTGCTCTCGTATTGCACAAAGGCAAATGTGGCTTTGTTCTTCTTTATTTGGTCCACAAATGGAGAAAGCGATGCACAATGTCAATAAAGCTGTTTGCGCCTTTCTAAGAGATGTTGGCATGTCCTCTTTTCACAATTAAAATATTATGTTTCGTAGCACATACATTTTTTGCAGAGATGGAGTCCATCTTACTTATGCTGGCAATCAGATATTTCTGAGAAATGTACAAAATGCATTGCAACCTTTTTTCAGAATTAGAGTGACCTATTTTGCAGTAGATGTTGACAATTTCAAGTTTTTCAAACACACAAAAACACCACCAAAAGGTTCTTTTCAGAGCCACCACTTCTTCCCAGAGAAAAGTGCATTGGTTTTGCTAGGGCAGCACCCTAAAATTGTATATGTCCTAGGACTGTCCACGGACTTTCAAAAAATGCGCAGGGCCCTGCACTGTTTATTTGACACTTCTATTTTCAAACTGTGAATGGCGGCTCTTTTTGGGATTTTTGTTGTTCTATATTTTTTTTTTTTTTTTTTACACATGACACAGTAGGAGAGGAGGGGAAAGGAGGGTAAGGAAGGGACACCAACCACGGGGATAAGAAGGGGCAGGTGGAGAGAGGAAGATGTAGGGTGGGCCTTACTTAGGTAGGTAGTAGGTCTTCTGGTGGTCCGTGACCGTAGTCTCGAAAGCACTTTTAAGACTCTCCCCCTGCAGAGTACTGCGTCGCAGTACATACACAATATTGTGACCCTCGAAAGTTAAGGATCAACAGCATTTCAAATGGCCTGTGAAGCGGCTGGATGGATGCGCTCATGAGTGTCTCTTGTGGTGAGAGGAGTGGGAATGGAGGATTCTGTAGAGGAACTCAACCTACTATGTTTATCACAAGGTACAACCTTGCGAATGTCTGCACTGTGGAACGAAGTTAGGTGTCTCCCATGACTCAGCACCAATTTACACTGGTTACAGGTGACCTTGTTCACACTTGCTTTTGGTACGTTACCATAAACGGTAAACAACCGCCACACCCAAGACTCCCGGCGAGTGCTGGTAGTAGGGAGTTCCTCGACCTCATTCTCTTCTTCCTCTTCATCCTCGTTCTCTACATCCTCACGCGTGTTCCCCTCTGCAGGCCCTTGGGGAGGTGGTGGTGGTAGAGGGTTTGGGGGTGGTGCTGAGGCAGATGTAGCGACAGCAGCCATGGATGCCATTAGGGTTGATGAGATAATCACAGCAAGAGCAGCAAAGGCAGCAAAAGTCAATCTGCAATAGCCAGAAGTACAGTGAAGATCAGCTCTGGGTTGTGGTCTTTTTTAGGGGCGGAGGGGTGCGCCTCGCGAACATATCGAACACCCAAAAGGTTCAAAAAGTTACAAAAAGTATGTGGAAACCCAGGGCCATTGCCTGGGACATGTCAAATGGTGAATTTCTACTGTAAAATAATTTGGATTGTCTGAATACGTTTTTTTAAAATGTTGGGGAACTGGACAGTCCGCAAATTAGGACACACGCTCAGCATGGGTGCGGTCACATGATGACATCAGGAACACACCCGCGAAGGGAACGGGTGTCCGCAGGACACCAAATGCACAGGAACGGTCATGCACATGCGCATGGGTGTTCTACGGACAGTGTTCGGGTCCTGAAGGTAATTAAAAGTGCGACACAAGTGAGGCGGACAGTTACGGACAGGCGCGATGTTCGCAGGACTTAAGGGTGTGGTGCGCAAGTGCATAAATGTTCTGCAGACTGTACGGCCAGGTATAGTGTCCTTAGGACACCTCCATTTTGTTTGACTACGGACATCCCGGACACCGCGCCTGTTCTTAGGACAGTTTCAACATAGCTGCGGACAGTACCGACAGGTATAGTGTCCTTAGTATTCGTCCATTTTGTTCACTTATGGATATCTCGGACAGCAGGTGTGTTCTACGAACAGTTCCATCTTGGTTGTGAACGGTACGGACAGGTATAGTGTCCTTAGTACACCCCCATTTTGTTCGTTTACGGACATCCCAGACACCTGGTGTGTTCTAAGAACAGTTCCATCTTGTTGCGAATGGTATGGACAGGTGTAGTGTCCTTAGGACATCCACATTTTGTTAATTACAAACAGGCCGGACAGGCGTGCTGTCCATGGACATTTTAACTGCTTTAAAAAAAAAAAAATAAGACACAAAAAATTTCATTCAAAGAAACATAACATTTGTTTTATTATATACATATACAATTTATGAAAGAGAGGGGGAAGCAGAAACTGATACAAATACAGGGGAATTAGGGGTTTGGAGAGGATGGATGGGAGGGGATGAAGGGATCAAAGTCTCATCAAAACATTTATCTTGGTGTTGAGGGTTTGGGGATAGTTCACTGGGACATGGAGAGAGGGCACAGGTACAGGTGGGACAATGGTATTTAATTTTTTTTTTTATGTGGTCCTCCACTAACTATTTCAAACCATTGACATTTTCCTTGAGCATGTCTATTTTCTGTTCCATGCGTTGCAGAGTCTTTTCTAATGTGTCTTTTGGTGTAATATTTTCAATGTTTGTATGGTCTGCTAAAAATAAATATATATATATGTTAAGTACACATAAAGTAATGATTATTAATTTGCTTATATAGAGAATATAGAGAAGTGTCTACCATTATTATCACTGTCTTCAGACATTTCCTCACTCCAAAGTACTGCACATTTCTGTGTGAAAAACAAAAATATATTAATTGTACTGTACCTCATACAAAAAGTTTAGAAATATATAGGAAAATGTAAGTTTACTTACTAGTTTCTGGTAAGTTGTATTCGTAGTGTTGTGTAGGTCTGCTGTTGCTTCTAGCTCTGCAGTTTGTGTGAGGTAAATATGTTGGAGGCATATCTTTTTTGTTATGGTATAATCCATTTTATCACATATGGTATTTAAATGGATGGTTGATGTGTAGATATGTAGGTTCCACTGCTTATGTATTATTACATATAATGTGTTTATGTGCTGCTTTTTGAACTTGCAGTGTTTATATGGTATGATAGAACAATTTCAGATACCCCCTGAGTGTTTGGGTAGTTTTGATGTCGTCCGCGGACATCAAAATCATTAGCGGGATGTTCGGTATGTTCTATGTTACATGTATATAAATTAAGGGAATCAGTGATGTCATCAATGACATTTGTGATGTCATCTTTGATGTCCTGGGTGTTAGTCTTAGCATTGCACTGTGGTGGCACGAGTTATGGTTGCTTAGCTTACCATAACTGGCGAATTTCAGGGGTTTTTCAGTTTTACTTGGAACCACAACGTCCCTTTAACAAAGTTTCTTTTACTGAATATATATATATATATATATATATATACAAATATATATTAAACTTAGGTGTGATTTGAATATTAAACAAATAAATAAATCTTTACCTTTGCAACCTAGCCTGATTCCTGGTTCAGTGTGACCTGGGGGGTATTTTGAGACGGGTGTGATATGGGTGGTATTGTCATGATGCATGTCCCCAGTCTTCAGGGCCAAACCAGCCTTCCCAAGTTACAGGCTTTGACCACATGGAATGAGGTTCCAGTGAACATGGAGGCACACATATCCCAGTCCTAAAGAACTGAGCTTTGCAGTCTAGCTTCCAGGGCGTGGCTGGGCTTGGAACTACTTTACCTGGGGCTACTTTACCTGGGCTATAGAAACCACACCCAAGGAACAGAACACGCTTCGCGTTATTCTGCACTCCTGCAGTGTAATGCTCAACGTGCCAGCTCTTCTCCTATTTACCTGGGCCGCAGCCACACCCTGTTGTCTTCATCGGGAACCACAGATCATCAGCACCTGGAGAAAAAGACAAGAAGAAGGACATTAATAGAGTTCTTACCTGAGAGAAGCAGTCTTCCAATACCATCCGACCTGCTTCCCATCCCGTTGCTCCTGAGAAAATGTACCCAGAGGCATCAGTCATCTCAGGATTCCATCGAAGCGGTCCATTCGGCTGCTGCTCCGGAACATCACCGCACCTGCAGAGGAAGGAAAAAGAGACAGCAGGTTAGCCGCACAATTGAAAAATACCTATTAAAAAATATGTTTCAACGCTGCCCTCTCACGCTAACACCTACGTGCATGAATGTTGCTCAGCGCCGCATTTAGGAGTGCTTGACCAGGCAACACCAAATACCGCTCCTGTAAAAATAAGAACAATAATAAAAACTTTGGCAACAAGAAGAAACACTTTAAGCGAAAACAGTTACCAAGAACAATTGGTACCAAGACATACTTACGGAGTAACAGCTGGTCTGGAATCCACTTACAGGCTGTAGGATCAGTGAAGAAACTAGATCCAGTGAAAGTGCCTAAGAACATTAAATCGCTCCTGCATTCAGATGCAGGATGGGAAGCCCAACGGTAAGATACCTAAGGTGAGACATAAGCACAGAGGGAAGTGGTTGGAGGTTTGAGGGAGGTGGGAGTCTTGCCCATCCTACACAGCAAGCTAACTTCCCGTTCATCATTTTTAGGATAGCGCCCAAGCGTGAGCAAAGCAGTGGGACAAGAAGAGACACGCACAGATGTTCGCGGCTCAGCTCCGTGCAACACCCCTGTGGGGACCAAGGTGAGCATAGTATATCATTCAGAATATTGAACTTATAGGACAAAATAAATAAGGGTTTCATTGCACACTACATGCCTTTGCGTGACCTGGGTGAGTGCCTGATTGAAATCCCTTACAACTGTGCACCTGACAGACTTTACGGCTGGCTCCAAGTAGGTTTTGGGGCACTATGACCTTCACACACACATCTCATTCATTTATTAGATTGAGGTTGGGTAATTTATATTGGGGGGTGGTCTTCTCACTGTCTCCACTCCCCCTGACCCATCATAGTGTTTTGAAGCGTCTTGCCTCACTCTAAAGTGCTTTGAAGGGTGGGGAGGGACTGTCCCCTTCCCAACAATACACTGGCATGTTATTGGGCACGGGGTACTGCATCTATGGTGGTACTGGGGCTTGATAGTGACACTGAGATTGTTGGGCCTGCGGGGGCACATGCACAGGCACTGCACCATACTGGAAACTTGGGGGCCTCCTTCCATATTGCTGTGTATACTGAACCGGATACACAGGTCCACTTGGATATGCTCTGGGATTTTGCACTGCCACTTTCCTATTTCTTCACTCTTATTCAAAATGGCTCATTTGTCCACATGACCAACACTTTTCCTATCCATCAAATCTTGTCCCAGCTCCACTAAACCCTCCTCTACTTCCCTGGAATCCCCCTCTCCCTCGAAAATAACCTCCATGGTTCCCTCCCTGGTATCCCCCTTGGTATCCACCATGGTACCCTCGGTTGTCTGGATAACGCTCATCTCCTGTATACTCTGGTACCACCCTTTGTTCCACTGGTGCCGTCCGTGGATCCACCTGCCCCACAGTTGAAAACGTAATTACTCCCTCCTCAATGCTCAATTTCACCAACTTTTTCTGCACCAACTTCACTTCTGCCTTCTGTGCATTGTCCACCAATTCCTTCTCCCTCTCGTGCCTTTGCCTACAATGGTGTCCTATAATCGCCTGAATATTTGCACATCCTTTAGTCTAAATCCCCACTACCATGTCGAAATCTTTCTGTACATCTTTTGGGAGATAACATATCGCTGTGGGCTTACCCCTTGGTTCCCCTATCTCAGCCCTCCACATCTCCTAAATCTGAAATATGTTTTGTGCTGGATTTGTGTCCTTCTTCCTTGTCCTTCACTGCCTGTCCTATTATAAAATGTATGTCCAGTGCATCAGAGTATGTCCTAGGTCAGCCCATACTTTAGCTCTGCAATAACTAAAATCATGGTTGTCATCCCCAATTCGTATCCCTGGATACCCTGCTCTTTTCCAAATATCATCTGCTTGGTCTCCTAATAATGTGGCAAAAAAACGTTTCTAGTCTCCTACCGCTAATGTAAAGCCAGCTTTCTGTTATTCCAATGCATATATCCACTTTCCAGCTCCCGTTGCAAGCGAGGACAGTGTTTTCATTAAATTATTTTTTATCACATATTGTGCCTTGCTCAGACCCTTATGTAATAACAGGAACTGTGCTCCCACCTCTTTCACCAGTGTCTTTCTTCCCCTTTGTTTCCCCTTCACTACTGTCATATGGCCTGGCCGCGCCCTCAATCTCAGACCCCACACACTTCCCACCCTCTGCTTCACTCCGGGAAGCCTCTCATCTCACTGCTCATCATCCGAGCCTCACTCCTCCTCCTCTTCCTCCGCTGATCCCGCATCTATTTCCGATCGCATCGACTCATAGTTTTGGCTTCCCACTTATGGAAATCCCTCTCCATACCTGTCATTGTTATATCCCCATCCTCCTTCTCAACATGCACATCCCTGATTGTGTTGCTATCAATCCAAAATAAATATCACCTGCTCTCCATTCTTTGGTACCTACTGCAACTCTTCACCCCTCCTTCCTTTCTAATTTCATTCACGCAAGCTCTGCCTCTTTTCTTTGCAGCACTGTTTCCAGGTCTCTTCATGCCCTGCTTTCTGTTTCCATAACTAATGGGGTTCCTGTGGTGTCTGCTGTTGTGGTCTGCAGGACATTTTAATAAGTTGTAGGGGGCATCTGCCATGGTGCTGCATCTGGCACATATTTGGGGTTAGTATAACCTGCAGCTGCTTACATTTGGGAAGGAAATGACATTGAATTTAGAAGAGGATCAGTGACTGATAGTGACGCTCATGACAAGGACGTACATTTTTTTAAATCATTGAATTGATTATTGATGATCATACAAATTTAGATATTTACCATACACCTGGAGTGGAAGGTGATGAGTAGGCAAAGGTCATAGGAGCTGAATGAGGTTATCATTTCAAGTTATGTTGGGAGAAAGGTAGCCTACTCCAGAGCTTTGTGTACCCAATGAGTATATTGTTTTCGTTAATGTGGGCCCAAGACGGTAAAGAAAATAAATGGATGAAGGCAGTATGGCAGTGTGACATGGCGTTTATGAAGGATGGAAGAAGTTACTTACTTGTAACTTTTGTTCTCCAGAATAGGTCTGGCATGGATTCACATGCACATGAATATTCCCCATTGTCAGACTGGGAATACTCTGCAAAAGAAAAAACTGGTTCACTTTCACTTACAAACTGTATTTCTCTAAACCTGTCACTGAGCTCTGGGTCATACTGCTACCAGCCAATAACGGTCCTCTCCCTAAGCCCCTCCTCCATCAGCCATCTTCATATTTGGTAAGTAAATAAAGTGGAAGTATGAAAAAGAAGAGCCGCAATGCTCAACAGAAGCAATTACTCTTACCTCCAGAACAGGCTCACCTTCAAGCGAACAGGTTGCGTAGCACTCCTTGGCCATCCCTGGACTCCTCTCTGGAATACTTGTTGATGCAGTAGAATCTTTTGAAGGTGTGCGTGGACCTCCATATAGCAGCCCTGCAGAGGTCCATCAGGGCACACCAGACAGGAACACCGTGATCAAAGTGATAGCTCTGGTGGAATGGGCTCTCAGAAGGCCGGGCAGTGGTCAGTTTGTCAACCAAAGACAGTGTTTGTGATACAGCCGGAGAGCCACCTGGATATGGAAGACTTGGACAAGGCCTTACCATGGTTCACAGGACCAAAGTTCACAAATAGTTGAGACATCTTCCAGAAACTCTTTGTGCGTGCCACATAGAACATCAGAGCACAAACCACATCCAGCGAGTGCAATGTCCTTTCAGCCAGTGACAAAGGTTTTGGAAAGAACACAGGCAACAACAAAGGCTTGTTGAGGTGAAATTCCAATGGAACCTTTGGCATGAAGGAGGGGAGTGTCCGCAGCACCAGCTTTGTGTTGTGAAAATGCAGATAAGGCTGTTTGCAGGATAATGGCCTACATCTCACCTACCCTCCTGGCAGAGTTGATGGCCGAGAGGAAAGTCATTTTCCATGAGAGGAAATTGAGAGGGGCCTGATGCATAGGCTTGAAAGGGGCCACCATGAGCCTCGTCAGTACCATGTTGAGTTCCCACACTGGGGAAGGCGCCTTCACTGGCAGGAACAATCTAAACAGTCCTTTGAGGAACTCCTTGACGATATGGTGGGACCAAAGAGAAGACCGTCCTGGAGACCTGGTATCACCACCAGATGCAGCATGCTTGAGGCATGCACCAGCCCGGCCTTAGCCGAGGACAACAAGTACGGAAGAATCTATGGGGCCATGATCATCAGAGGATTCAGCTTCTGTGTCCAGCACCACGTCGCAAACCGCTTCCACTTGTGCCCATAGCACTTAAGCGTCAATGATGTTCTGGCACTGTCAAGAACCTTCTTCAGTTCGCCGGCAACCCGTACCCTCTGAACTCTAAGGCTGAAGGAGCCAAGTCCTCAGGTTCAGCACCCCTGGGTTGTGATGCAGGATTGAGCCTCCTTCTCTGGTGAGCAGATTGGTGACCACTGGCAGCTTGACCAGTGGTGACGTTGACAGGCTGAGACGGTCCCGGTACCAAATCTGCTCAGCCACAATGGGGGGACAAGGATCATCTTGCATCGGCACTGTTTTAGTTTATTGATGACTCGCAGCAGGAGAGGCAACAGAGGGAACACATACAGGAACAGGCCTTCCCACGGGAAGGAGAACGCATCCCCCATGCTCCTCGGCTGGTGGAACCTGTTGGCGAATTGCTGGCATTTGGAATTCATTTCTGTTGAGGAAGAGGCGGTCCACTTCTTTTGTTTGTTTAAAAGATTGTATTGTTAAAGATAACCATAGAAAGTGTAACAGAACTGCAATAAAGTACACAAACTCATTAGAACTTATGAATTGGCAATGAAGAATCTAAGATTATTATTTGCTATAAGTACGAAATGTGTATGGATATAAGACTGAATGGGATAAGTAACCCAAAATGATTTTTTATTTGTGGGGTGGAGGGTGAGTGGTATTTAGACATACATTACAAACAAGACAAGACAAAATGAAACATATACAAAAGGAAAAATGGGATCAACAAATAAGGAAAGAATAATTTGAGATTATGCGCATAGGCTGCACTGAATTCATGATTATTGATCTGGAGAAACACAGGTCAGAAATTCTATAAAAGGTTTCCATTTGAGTTTGTGCTTCAGTAGTAGTGGAGTGGGTATAAGCATTGCATATTTCCAATCTTGTATGTTACATATTGAATTCCACCATATCTTGTGTCTGTTCAACATTTTCCAGTTGGATGTTATGGTTTTAAAGGCTATCAACAAAAAAAGATGAAACAGGTTCACATTACTCTTGTGCATGATAAGGGTAGGCAAAACATTTCCATTGAAAAGTACCTGAGGACAAAAATCAATGTGCAGATTAAAGATTGTTTTCAGTACATCCGATACACTGAGCCAAAATACTTTAAAATATTTGCATTCAAGTATCATGTGTTTAAAGATTCCTAAAGGTTGAAGACAACTTCAACAGTTATCATCTTGTGAAGCGCCACAATTGAGGAGTAAAGACGGAGTGATAAAAGATCTGTGATGAAAGAAAAATAGAGCTTGTAGTAGGCTTGCTGATGTAGTAACTTGCGATATATGCTTCCAGACTAAAGGCCATTGTAGTTGGTCATCATGTAGAGCACAGTCTTGCTGCCAAGCTTGATGGCAATTTTGGATGGTATCGCAGAGGGGATTCTAAAAGGGTTTCATAGAATAGTGAGGCAGTCATGATGGAGCTATGGATTGATTGTAGTCTCTCAACATTAGCATCAGTGTTACTACATATGAAGATATCGTGATTTTCCATAATTGCATCCATAATGAATACATATTGCTGCATACATGAGGACGGAATACGAAGTTTAGTGACAAGTTCATTAAAGGTAATTGGTGTACCATGCACAGAAATCTGATTAAGATATTTGATGCCCAGAAAGAGCCACTGCCTCCAGAAGATGGATCGCGTGTTAATTCTAATCATCAAATTAAACCAAAGGTATGATAACATATATTTGGAAGGGTTAGGAGTTTATGGGAATAGATATATTCTGAGGTAACGGGATGACAAAATAATACTTGTGCATTTAATAAATCTATTTTTCATCTTAATAAGATGGCAATCTGCCAAGGTAAGCAGGGATAACATAGCTCTCTCGAAGCATAGACATTGAGGCACATCAATAGATTGATCATGTGTAAACCATACTTGCACCTGCTTCAGAACAAAAGCCATGTGATATTTTTTGAAATCAGGAAAACCAACTCTTCCAAATGCCCTTAAGTTATTAAGCTTACACAGAGATATTTTATGTTTTGAGGTTCCCCCAAAGACATCTATCAAACATGAGTCTATAGATTAGAAGAATGAGGAGGGGAGAGGTAATGGTAACATGCATTAAAAGTACATAATGATAGGACATTGTGTTGATAGATTCCAGTCTACCCCACCGGGACAAAAATAAAGGGGACCAGGAGTTAGTAAGTTCTTTGATTCTTGATAATAGAGATGTGATGTTATGTTTAATAATATCTTTAATAGAGTTAGAAATGTAACTGCTAGATATATTAAACCACTGGGACACCATTGCATGCCTGATGCAAGGATATGATGTTTAGTACAATGAACATTCAGGGGTAACATTTCTGACTTGTCTGCATTCAAATTGTAACCTGAAGCTAAAGGAAATTGTGAAATATTATTGAAAAGATGTGGTAAAGAGAGGTCTGGGTTTCTCAACAGCAGCAAAATGTCATCAGCATAGGCTGCTGTTTTAATTTGCACATTGACACACTGTATTCCCATTATATTGTCATTTTGTCTAATACCTTCCAAGAAGGGCACTAAAGCTAAAATAAAAAGAAGTGGGGAAAGTGGACATCCTTGGTGTGTACCTCTAAATAAAGGAAAATGGTGGTTCTGGGTTTAGAGTAGAGTATTTTTATTACGAAAATAAAAGTAGGATCCAAAACACACCATTTAAGGGCTTCAAACATAAAATTCTACTCTACCCGAGCAAATGCTTTATCTGCATCAAGAGAGACCGTGGCAAAGGGGTCTTTGGATCCATGGATATGGTCTAGTGCATTTAGAAAAAAGTCTAATATATGAGGAGGAAAGTCTACCCTTAATATACCCCACTTGATCCTGTTTGTCTACTAAGTGAGGTAATGGTTGAAGAAGTATATTCGCTACAATTTTTGCAAACATTTTTCAATCAGTGTTAATGAGGGATATGGGACTGTAATTCTGAGGTAATTGAGGATCTTTATTATGTTTTGGGAAAACTATCAGCATAGCTTCCAAAAAGGAGCCTTGTGCTTTATTGTTTAGAAGGAAATGAGAGAAGAGCTCATTAAGCTTGGGCATTAAGACTTGCTTAAAATGGGCAAAAATGTCAATGGGGAAGCCATCCGGTCTTGGTGCTTTATCCTTTATAAGATCTTTTATAGTTTTACCAATTTCATCAGAGGATATAGGAATACGAAACGTCTGCGACCAATGTTCCGATATGTGGTGTGAGGTATATGTTGAAGAAAACCCTTAATGTGAGTATCATTGGGAGGGGCTTCTGATGCGTACAGCATCTGATAGAATTCAGACAAGACCTTGATCATTTCTTTATCCGGAAATAACCTATTACCAGCCAAGACTATTGTGTAGCTATTTTTTTGTATTGTACTTTGAGTTTGACAATATTTCTTAGGATAGCATCTGAGTTGGTACGACCGAATAAAGATTGCTGAATTTTGAGTTGATCAAGGATATTGTCTGATTCTTGTGTAAGTAGTCTTTTCTTATTTGCAACAAATGAAATAATGGAGCCACGAAGGACTGCTTTATAGCAATCTCAATTGTTAGTTACAGAAGTATGCTGGCTGCTAATCTCAGCAAGGAATAGGTTGTGTTGTTGGGTTATATAGGGTGTGAATGAATCATCCATCAAAAGGGATGAGTTCAACCGCCATCTATTAGATTTACATGGAGTTTGTGGTGAGGTGAGTTGAATATTAACAGGTGCATGATCGGAAAGCTTAATGCACTCAATATTAGCATGTAAGAGGGAACTAGTCATGGATCTCAATATAAATATATAATCTAGTCTAGAGAAAGTTGTATGAGGATTGGAAAAGAAAGTATACTCCAAGTCCGAGGGATGAGTAAGACGCCAGCTGTCTATAATGCCTAAATCAGATATAAAATGAGTGAACTGTGAGTGGGATTTGGTGTTTTTCAAAAGGACACTAGATTTCCTATCAAGAAATGGATCAAAAATGTAATTGCAGTCCCCACAGATAATTGAGTAGTTTGGGTTAGAATGAAGAATATGATTTCTAACTTGTGTCCAGAATTGGGGATCCGGCTAAGTAGGACCATATAAAATGAGGATTGTATATTCAACAGAATTAATAAGTAGTTTGACAAGCACCCATCTTCCAACATCACCAGATTCATTAGCTAAGGTCCACTTGATCCTGTCAAAGTTCCCACTCATGGCAGGAGCGCAGATCCCTGCTGACGGAGTCAGCAATGGTGTTCTTGACTC
Organism: Ambystoma mexicanum; assembly: GCF_040938575.1. Classification (NCBI taxonomy): domain Eukaryota; kingdom Metazoa; phylum Chordata; class Amphibia; order Caudata; family Ambystomatidae; genus Ambystoma; species Ambystoma mexicanum. Next base: position 1,136,472,747 of record NC_090922.1, read on the forward strand.
CCGCTAGGTGAAAAGGGATGAGGAACATCTCTTAGGCGACAGCCCAGTTCCACAAGTCCCACACCGATCTGTAGAGGGCTGGGGATCTGGTGCCCCCCTGCTTCCTGATGTAGAACATCACGGTGGTGTTGTCCATGAAGACCCTCACCACTTTGCCTTTGAGGGATGGAAGGAATGACTTGAGGACTCAGAACACTGCCCGCAGCTCCGGGATATTGAAGTGGAGATCCCTCTCCTCCGGCAGCCACAGGCCTCTGCTGTGGAGACATCCAGTGTGAGCTCCCGAGCCCTACAGGGAAGCATCTGTGGTGACCGTCTCCTTGTACAGGGGCTCTGAAATCCTATGCCCCAGCTATATTTGAGTGCATGCGCCACCGCCTTATCGCTCGACGGAACTCCTCGCCAAGGGTAATCCTGTCTGCGAAGCTTCTGGACACCTGGATTTAGCGAGCATCCAAGAACTCCTGCAGAATCGGATCAGGTAGATGTACAGTTACATCATGCCATGCAGCGACTTGATGGTCCGTTCTGTGGCGGTCTTCAGTGCCAACAGCCATTGCACGATGCCCAGCAGGGACGCTACCCTCTTCTGAGTAGAGCCGCTAGGCAGGAGACTGTGTTGAGTCTAGCCACCAGGAACAGTGCATTATGTGATGGTATCAAGCAGGACCTTGGATAGTTGTAAGAGAACCTCAGATCGGTCAGCAGCCAGACTGTCCTCTTCGTGTGTTCGACGGCTACTTCCCTTGACTTGGCCCGGATTAGCCAGTCATCGAGGTATGGGTACACTTGTATCCCCTCTAGACGCAGATGGGCCGCCACTGGTGCCAGACACTTCGTAAACACCCTGGGTGCCAACTTCAGTCTGAAGGGGATGGCCTTGAATTGGTAGTGCCTTCCCTGTACTACAAAGCGCAGGAACTTCCGGGACGTGGAAGTATGCGTCCTCCAGATACAGCAGCATCAAGACGTCTTCTTCCTTGAGTGGCCGAGCACATGTTGCAGTGTGACCATCCAGAATATTTGGGACTTGAGGTATTTGTTGAGATGCTGCAGGTCTTCTTTACCAAGAAGTAACTGGAGCAGACTCCAGAGCCCCGAAGTCGCTTTGGAACCAGCTTTATCATCCCTTTTCATAACAAGTCCCATACTTCCTGCAGGTTCTGAGGGATGTGCTGCTCCTGTCGGGCCACCGGAGGTATCGCAGACACTTCTGCTGGAACACTAGAGTGTGCTGGGCCACGCACCGTCGTCGGTGCCATTTCCGTTGTCGCCGTCTCCGTTGTCATAGGCATTTCTGCCATTGCCATCTCCATCCCCGTCATCCCGCTCTGTGTTTCTGGCATCAGCATCATCGTCCCCCATGTCCTCATGGACCGTGTATACGGACACCTGGTCCTCCTCATCTGAGGAAGCAATATCCGTGCCTGGAGTACTGTTGAGGCCTCCCCCCTGTGTTTTGCATCCAGAGGGGTCAGGTTCAGGCTTAGGATGGCATTTTCTTCTCCGGTGTCCTCTCCACCAGCTTGGCCTCCCGATTGGGGATAGGGACACTCTGGGTATTGCTGGGGCTACCTGGACTGGGTCAGCACCCTTGGCCTTCAAGGGAGCAGCAGCCACCAACTCGATCATTGACAAAGACATCACCTCGACTGCCTGGGCCTTCTGGGTCTGGTCGGCTGCCTTTTCCTGCACTTTCGCCTTCTCTGGCTTTTCCCGCAGTTTCACCGGGTTAGCCGAATTCCTCTTTGAGGAGGAGCTGGAGTGATGGCTGGAGATGGAGGCAGATGGAAAAGATGAGCATGCCCTGCCAACGCGGGCCCCGCGCTCCCGCGGCGACACCGACCAAAACGGACTTGTGGTGCTTGGCCTTATCTTGGGCCCCATGGATGGAGCACCCTCAAATGACGTAGAAGCCCACTCCTTGGACTGGCCACTCCTAGGCTAGGCATGCCCCTGCTTGCTGCATGGGGCAGAGGCCTTGGCACTGAGCCACGCCACCAGCCTACTGTGGCGATCCTTCACAGTTCGTTTGGAGAACCCGAGGCAGATTTCACAATCCGCTTTCCTGTGATCCGGATGGAGACAGTAGAGGCAATGGAGGTGTTTGTCCTCTACAAATACATTCCGCAGTCCGCAGCTGGAGCAGAGCTTGAAAAGAGAGCTTCCCTCCTTCTTCTCCTCTGACATGGTCCAGAGTGTGAAGTGGGCCTGATGGCCTTCTGGAATCTTCAATGAAACTTCGACGATTCTTGCCTTGAGGGGCATTAAAACTCAGAGACAAATGGATCCCTACTTGTCGGCCGATGTAGAGAAAGAGCCCACAGGCTCTGTTTGACAAAAATCTAACTTTTTACCGAAAAAAGAGCAATAAATGTAGATCAGCTCACGGAGTAAAACACAAGGACTGCCAACACTTGAAAGTGCTGTAATAATCTGAAGATGGCTGGCAGAAGAGGGTAGTCATTTGCTGGGGGCAGTATGACCCAGAGCTCAGTGATTGGTTAAGAGGAGAAATACAGTTTGTAAGTGAAAGTGAAACTGTTTTTCTTTTACTGAGGATTCCCGGCCTGATGACGGGGAATATTCATGAGCATGCAAATCCATGCCAGAACCCATACTGGAGAAGAAGGGGAATTGTGGACATTTTTTTTTATCAGGGTCTCATTATAGAAACCAGAAGTCAGTGAGGAAAGATGTGTAGCTTGAAAAATCCATGCAATGTCAGACTTTAAAGTGTGATCTAGCCATAGGGTTAGCAACAGTGTGAGAATGAGTGCACTTGCTTTGGTGGAAGTTTAGCCTTAGCTGTATAGCCAGATGAGAACTGACAAAAAAGGAGGCATACAATGGGAGTGGCAGGGTGCACAGGGTCCGAGGATTTGGCAGAAGGAGCTGAGAATCTCAAGTGTGATAGTCTGCAAGCTGGGCACAGCCACTGCACCCATTTTTACACCAACCCAGACGTCTGCAACTTACAAAAAAGTATGTTAGGTGGCAAGCTAGAGGAGTGTTGCATTCCTTCAAAATGAAAGGTGGCAGGTGGGCCAGTTCTCAATATATGTGTGGAAGACATGGGTTTGTGACACGTTCCAGTTAGTGCAAAACTAATAACTCCCTGGTGCAGCCTCCAGATCAGTGCACATGCTTTTTCAGGCGGATCTCCAAGAGGAGTCATGCCTTGACCATGTCCTGAAGGTAGAAGTGTTTGCTTGGTCAGATAGTGGCTATTGCAGCCAAAGAACTGAGATATTTGCAGAACAGTATTGTTCTTTAAAAGCACACCCTCTACATAGGAATCGTCGAAGGTAAGTAACACTAGGAGAAGGAGGCCAATCACTGTTCCTTGAAGTTATCAAGGAGTAGGTGGAACTCACCTGGTCCTAAGCATCGATCACATGCATTAATTTCAGAATGTCTTTTTAGAAAGGGAGATTCCTTTCTGGTGCAGCTTAATTAAGTGAGAGTTTCATTCATCTAGACGGGGCATGCCACTGGTGAACCAGCAAGTTGGTGCTCCTTCAGGCCATGTTCGTGGTCAACCCTGTATGTAGCTCTATGGAAAAGCCTCGTACAGGTCCTTAATGTGAATTCCGAATGTCCGGTTAGTCAAATAGCCAATTAATGAGATAAATAGTGCACTTGGATTGGCCGTGATTGGTACAGACTACTGTAGAGTGGATGAACACATTCTCGCTTGATCACATGGTAAAACCTTAGCAACTTTTTAAAATGCTGCATGCAATGCACAATCCCTTGAAAAGTAGGTGGCATGGTGTGTGTCCTTATGAGTGCTTCACAAATGTTCACGGAGGTTCAGTTCGAAGATTATTAACACATTTTAATTACTGCATTAGTGTAAATTAGCACCACTATGACTAATATGAGTTGTTCAGAACGTGTCAATGCGAAAGAATTCAATGTACTTATCTAATTCCATATAGATTTTTTTTTGTTTTCTGATAGCATAGTGGTTATTTAACATGTGCTATTGTGTTTTACATAGTGCAGCTATGAATGCGCAACACACAGTTATGTATAAAGGTAGTGCACATCTATTTGTTTAGGTCATATTGATTTTTTTTTCTTCAATTATGGAACTTCCTTGCCTCATTATAGCAGATAGGAATCGCATCTTCCGACAGCAATGGGTTTGGTGCAGAATTCAGGTCTTAATTATGTGACAGTCTGAAGACATTACCATCTCGCCAAGCGGCTGTCATGAAACGGTGGCAGTGGGAAGAAGGACCATTGACGAGGGCAATAGCATTCTGAAGATTTCCCAGGAGAAAGCAAACAACACGACACCGTTTTGGCTGATAGCAGCTAAAATCAGAAAGCTGTCTCGGCGTGTTGGTCATGATTTGACTACAGTTGCCTCTGAAAGATGGGAGAACATGTTCATCGGCCGCAATCTACCACACACAGGATCAAATGGGCTTTGGGGGTTTGCGATGCTGTAGCTCTTAGAAGTCATCATGAAATATGTTTGCTAGGTAGCATCTATTTGTTTACTGTTCCAGAATTTATCATATCGAATAATGTACAGTTACAAAGTAATTAACACCTTCAGGTCGACCTTGACAGCAGAAGATTTAAAACAAAAATGTTCGGTTTTTTATTCTTTCATCAAACGTGTGAATAATATGGCTTTCACATGCTTATACTTGATTTGCAATTTTCATATAAAATATTAATACAACTTTTAAAAAAAAAATTGGACTTTCCCGCATTTAAAGTCGAATGGGTATTACTATTGCTAATGCTAATGAAGAAACATTTGTTATGAAAATGAAAACAAGTGACCATGGAAGCAGAGTGGTTGCGTTTCACAGGAGATTTTTCTGGCAACAATGCACAATATGATTTCCGGACTTTGCACAATTCAGTAATGGCTAAATGTGACTGCATCAGCAAGAGAGCAAAGTACCTCCAGTCACACTGAAGTGCTTCTGAGCAGTGGGTGTGTCTGAGGCTGTCTCAATGGCTGGGTAATTAAAATGAGGAGAGAAACATTGTGACACCGGATCCCCCACCCAAATAAAAATACACGTTGCCGACCTTATGAATAAGGTAACCATACCATACAAATTAGAAACTGAACCCAATCTGAAGCGGGACAGTTATACCATTCCATGAAATGCCCTGTGCATAAGAAATCAGATTTGACTGTAAACATATTACCTGTCTCACAATTCTAGATATATTATTGAAACTCTAAATACAAAACAGCAGATTTATACACAAATATTGTAGTAAACAGAAAATGTACATTTCGTTTTTTACTTAATATTTATTTAAAATGTGTTTAGTACACAAAATACTTTTACATTATCTCATAATCGTATCATGAAATCATCAAAATCATATCATACAAATTCATTTTAAAGAAGAAAAATCATATTTCAAGGCTTTCTTACAACTTTTGCAATCCTTTTGTTACTTCCTAACATAGCATAAGACAGATAAAGTAGAATTTGAAATGTAAGTTCCATTTAGTGCTTCTATTTCTGTTTCAGCTTGAGCCATTGCCCTATCAATACTGGCAAAGATTATCATCAGGAATTGTACTAATGCTAGCATAAGTGATAAGTGCGAGGTCGTCATTTGCCTAATCCAGAGGTGGGATGCTATTATTGCAGACAGGGAATTCACAAAATTACCAAAGTGTGCAATCCTCTCTGGCATCAACTCGGAACAGGCATTAGTAAATGTTTTTGTGAGTCAGGCTCTTCGCCAAGCAGTCTGCAGTTCCTTAGTTTCATCTGTGATCCCCAATGTGGGTCCTATTACTTTGAGCGTAGGTAAACAGTTGACTCTTTAAATACCAGTCTCTATGTTTGGGTGCTGGAAATGTTTTTATTTAAAATGTACCCGCTTGCCCCGCTATATATTCTAGATCTCTTCCTCTATATGGTCTTAACCTAGTTAGATCTTTGTTGTGCTTTTACCTGTCCCTGTGGGGAACACCTCAGACCTACCAGTCCCCGGCCCTTACCGCACACATAACAGCCGATTACAGTAATCATAAAAGGCTCGCTAGAGGCTGTTTATTGTACCATACAAAGGCCTCGATATCTATTGGTATATATGGATATAGATATGAATATAAAACACCAAATTAACATATAGTTAGTTATACTAGAACATAGAAAAGAAATATCTTCACTGTCAATGCTGCTACAGAAGACGCCTTCATCTTGGCCACTAAGCCATAAATTCCTGTTTCTGCCATAAGCTAGAATTGGCATATGCATCGTGCACAGATACATTCAACTCCACTTCTCCGTCCCTTAATGGCCATAAACCAAGTACTGTTTGGATGGTATCTTTGGCCAGTTGGAATGCTTTCTCTTGCTCCTCACCCATTCAAAATTGAATTGTTTATGTGTCACTTTGTAAAGGGGTGCCAAACTCTGTCCCAAATGTGGGATAAGTTGTTTCCAGAATCCAAACAGTCCAATTAACTGTTGAACCTGTTTTTCCGGTCTCGAGGTTGCAAATTCGAGAATCCTTTGTTTGGCTTTTGGCACCATTTCACGGTGTCCATTATGCCATTGTATTCCCAGAAAGATCACTTTCTCTGACGGACCTTGTGTTTTTGCATCATTAATCTCCCACCCCTCCTTAAGTAGACAATCTCTGATAAGTTCCATGTGTACTCTCACACTGTTTTCCTTGCCTTCAATAAAACATTTCATCAATGTAATGCACAATGTGTATATCCGGTTTACATGGAATCTTATCTAAATTCTCTGACACCAGCCGGTGGCAGATTGTGGGACTAAGCATGTAGCCCATTGGTAAACATTTAAACGTATACTGTCTCCCATTCCAGGAAAATGCAAACTGTTCATGGCATTCATCCAGAATAGGTACAGTGAAGAAAGCATTAGCCAAATCTAACACTGCATACCATATGCCTTCAGATTTCTGTAGATTTTCCACCAAAGCCACTGCATTCGGTACTGACGGCGCTGACGGAGGGGTATGTTTATTCAATTCATGGTAGTCCACTGTCATCATGTAGCTACCATCTGGTTTTTTGATAGGTCGGTGGCAGATCGTGGGACTAAGCATATAGCCCATTAGTAAAGATTTGAACGTATACTGTCTCCCATCCAGGAAAATGCAAACTGTTCTTGGCATTCATCCAGAATAGGTACGGTGAAGAAAGCATTAGCCAAATCTAACACTGCCTACAATGTCCCTCTACATTTCTGTAGATTTTCCACCAAAGCCACTGCATCCGGTACTGCCGGTACTAACGGAGGGGTATGTTTATTCAATTCACGGTAGTCCACTGTCATCCTGTAGCAACCATCTGGTTTTTTGATAGGCCAAATCGGATTGTTCCAATCCGTGGTTACAGGATGTGACACACCGGCTTCCACATATTCCTTAATTGTTTCAGAGATTTCTTTTTGGCCCCCAGGAATCCGGTACTGTTTCATAGACACTCTTTTAGTAGCTATCGGGACCTGTACTAGGGGCATATACAGCTGTCCAACTATTTTGGGTGTGCAAGTAAAATCACTTACCCCAAATTGGTATAGTTTACCTCCTAATCCTAGGGTTAATCCTTCCAGAATATTGAATCCAATAATGTATTTGGGAAGGGAAACAATCAATACTTGATAGGTGTCTTTTTCTAAATGAGCTATTTTCATGTCATTTTTCATTTGGACTGCAGGAGTCTCCTTGCCTCCTAATCCGGTAATCATAAAATGTCTCCCCTTGAATCTAGAGGGATTCCCATGCATCAAGAAGGCCTCCGTCCCGGTATCAATTAAGGCTCGGATCTCTTGAATATTTCCAGATTGCCAAAAATAATTTCTGTTTTACATGAGGTTGTCTGTCCACCTTAATATGGGCTGTTGTTACCGAAGTTTGACCCCCATCCTATTAGTACTTGGAGTGAATGTATTTGGATTCTCTTTCCACCATCGCACTCAACATCTTCCTTAAATCTGCATAGGTCGGTTGAAGGGTGGTGGATTCGGCGGTGCTCTCTTCATTTCTCCTCTCTGGAGGTTGTCCAACCGGATCCTCCTCCTTCTTTGATTTCAATATTTTCTGTTGTTTCACCTGAATGTAATGTTCCTTCCCATCTAGAGCACTTTTTATACAATTGATACATTTCCCACTTTTCAGTCCCATCAATATCCCCCACAGTACTCTATCTTTCATTCAGGCTAGAAACATATGTTTCCTGGATATGCAAGAGTCTCGGCTATCAAACTGTTTGCCATGAGTGCAGCTTTCACTAAGCCCCTCTCTTTCTCGCCCCCTTGACTGTTCCTCCAGTTTTTCCCACTCGCCTAGATTGGCCAATTGCCTAATAGCACCCACCACTTCATCCATTAATTTGCCGGTCATTCCCACTACAAAGTCATCATAAAATGTTTATATGCCGGGGGGAAGTTTGAATAAGGGTGTTTCTAGCAGAGACTGATAGGTTTACCAACCCCATATGTTCAGGAGTCTCCATGTGAATGGCTTCTTTCATAGCGTGTTCCCTTACCCTTTGAATTGTCTCTTTCAATGTATAGTACTTTCTCTCCTCAGTTGGCCAATCTGCTGTAATTGGATATTTGTGATTAGAGCCCTGAGCTGTTAACTGCAAGAGGAACATTTGCCCCTCATTTCCATTGGCCTCACGAGGTGGACGTACAGGTAGGATTTCTTGATTCTTCACCTCCTGGGTTAAGGGTAGAAACCTAGGAAAATCTGTCGCATGTACCAAAATACCTGCTGCCCCTTCATCAAAAAATCAGACCATCCATGCTAACAACGATTCACCAGCTTTCTGTTTTAATCGAGTGATGATCTCCCCAACCTCTTGTGAGAAATCCTCAAGCGTGGTCAGATCTACCACACCTCCTCCCGGAACCATTGGATGACGACACATCCTTCTACACACTACTGGTTTAGCTGTTACATCCTTTCGGTTAGGGTCTGGTGTGGGAACAATCTCAGGTTCGGAACTACTATCAGTATTAGTACTGTAAAATACATCTCTGTCCCATCTATCTGGCTCCCAATCCATTCCTGTGGAGGCAATCATTGTTGCCACCTTTACACAAATTCACCCTTCCTCGTCTTTTCCGATATTTATAACGGGTAACTCTGACAGTCGCCCGCTCAGCAACTGCTTGATATTTATCTGGTTTATCATAATACAGTTTCATTTGACGTTGCTGCATTAATGCAATCTGCCTATCAGCCATCACCTCCTTTTCTAATCTGTCAACTTTCACTTGCAGGTCTATATTCTGCTAATGCATTTTCTGGAAAGCATGCAACACAATCCAGCCCCTTCTTCCCAGAGCTGAGCACTCTTTCCCATACACAGGTCTAGATATCTATCGGTATATATGTATATAGATATGAATATAAAACACCACATGAACATAACGTTAGTTATACTAGAACATAGAAAAAAAATATCTTTACTGTCAATGCTGCTGCAGAAGACACCTCCATCTCGGCCACTACGACACTTCTTAGTCCCAGAGTAGGTAGGCAAAGAGATCATGCACAATAACGGGATCTGGAGCAGAGTGTCCTCCCTTCCAGCGAGACTGCATCACCCGGGGATCCAAGTTCTGACACTCTTTTCAGCTTACAAGCCTCTTCTCCTTATGGGGGGATTTTCCCCGCCTCGTTCAGTTATGGCTGGAGTGTAAAAAACCTGCCATGAGTGGAGAAACCCACCTCTCTTCTCCTTGCATTAATTCCCAGGACCCCTTATCACTGCACCTGCATTGCGCTCTGACTCCCTTTTCAATTTGTCCTTCAGCGGACAATACCATAACTATTCTCTACAGTAAGTTCCTTCAGCAACAATATTTACGTGACCTTGCTCTGCCTTTGCTACCAAGTTGCATGCATATTCCGCTGAGCTCGCAAAGCCTACGAGCGACATATGCGTTATTATAATGATGGAAAGTGACATGGCGCACCATCGCCATGTTGTTTTAGCGCATAAGCATTACACTCTTGCATATCAGCATTGATGTCCCATCTTTTTATTTTTCTTTAATGATTTCTCTGCAAAAGTTACCAAGTGGTATCAGTGATACCAAGCTGTTCGATAACGCAGTCAAATGTCTTCTTAAATTTGTACAAGAAGGAATTCTGCTCCTTTTGCATCATGTTATATAGTTTTACTTCTCTAGATAGTGTGAAGTAGAGAGATAACATTTGTTTCATCATTTGTGTGCATCATGAAACCAGGCCCAGTTCAAGCCAAATTGGTGTATATTCCAATAGGGCTTTGCTATTGTGGTTTCATGATCTTTTACAGGTCCTGTTTACTATGCGCATGGGGTACCCTCTTTCCATCAGTTTCTTTTCTACCACACAGGTCTCTTCCTGGTATGTGGAGCAGTCATAGACATACAGAGAAAACGTCAACATTAATTGTTGGAAATGCTTCAAAATGAAGACATTAGATGAGCAGGTTTAGATACATTATTTGTAAAGTTTCCAAAAGAGTTAAGGTTACGGCTCTGAAATCAAGTATGTTTGATTAGGAATACAGAACCAGTACACATTCAGGCTGACACCACACAGCCTTTAATGTGAAAGCCCTTATGTTCTTTAAAGCCAGACGTCAAGACGGGAATTTGTATAGCCATTGAATCATTGCTGAATCAGGGGATTATTGTGCCTACCACAGGCCTGTGTAATGGCCCAATCCTGCTGATGATGAAATCCTTCAGCGAGACATATCAATGTGTACAGGATTAGACAGCAGTGAATGCAATGGTTTTTCCTGCTTTTCCCTCAGGGCCTTTTCCAGAAACCATATTATCATGCATTCTATATGCAGCTACATGTTACACTGTCATCAAGTTCTGCTTTCTTCTGTATTTCAGTTAATCAAGATAGTTAATACCTGTTTCTCCTTACTTATTCTGACCTCGTCTATACATGGATATGCCCTCCCACCCACCACCCTGGGAACACAGATATTCTGACCCTTTTCTGGCATATCCTTGAGAAGGACGTAGACCTCATTCACTTTCCGAGTGCCTCAGTCCTGAAACATTTGTCACCTCCTATCACGTCACATTCATACAAAGCGTATAAGGAAGACGTGTTGTTTTTTCTTACAGCACTATCAAAAAAGGGGCGTACGATGTCCAAGCAGGAACTGCAATTATGCATGAAAAGGGGGCATTATTTATGGCAAGATATTTTGCGAGGTTCTAGAAGCTTAATTGATTCTTTTTTTTTTATTTATTTTGTTGAATTTAATCAACTTTTCAATACAAAACTGTACATTTTGAAACCTGTCGGCGCTGTCGCTATTACTCAAATACGCGATGCAGTGGACTCTTATTTAGCTTCCTATATTCAGCCCCCACCTCCCACTTCAAGCCAAAAGCTCAGAGAACTAAATCCTAATCTGCGTCAATGGCTACTTCCCAATAACACCGATACAGACATAGATGTTTTAGGTCTCACCTCTCGCCCCCTTAGCTTGATGCCATTCCAACCACTACGGCATACGGTAGCCTTTTCTCAGATGTCCTCTGATGTTGCTTTGCTCACCAATCCCAGGTCAGATGATGTCCCTTCTATGCCCACCAGGCCCTTCTCCATAGACAAACAGAAGTGTCACTCTTTAATTTTGAAATGTCGAGGAGGTAGTTTTGACACCTACGATCTCAAGAGACGGAGTGTGTTAAACATCTTCTCAGAGCTCGTGGAAGTAGAAGATATCTGTTCGAGTGATATTGAACAGATTGAATTTATTTCTGAGTCCACTTGTTCGATTGTGCGCCTATGGATTCCATCGGGTATTGTACTAAACACTGTTTGGAAAGCCAAAATGCAACTGTTCAACATGGGCTTTCTATTAGCACAAGATCCTGCGCGCACATCATTGGGAAATGATGTAGTTCAACTGTCATCTAACACTTACCCGAATGAATCAACAGTGAAACAAGCCTACTGTAAACAGCCTTATAAGTCATAACCACCATTAACATCTATTGAATGCCATGTCACTATCGCTAGTTGGAACACACAAGGTCATTCACATCTTCAAATGTCTATTACTCATTTCCAGGCAGAGTATGATATCATAGCTTTGCAAGAAACTTGGCTCTTGCTCCCACCGGCATGGAACAATTATGAAATTGCACTACTTCCAGCTATTGCGGGCCTTAAAGGTCGTCCGTCCTCAGGCCTTCTGGTAGCGGTGAACATGCCAAGGGGTTTCACCATTCAGCCGTGGACCACAGTTTCCGCTTTTATACAACTTGTAAAAATTTCATGTCCATCTCACATCATTGCTTTGGTCAATATTTACCGCAATCCTCTTGGGCTAACTGACCCTGCCTTTTATGCAGGCCTAACCTGTCTTCTTGACTTGATACTTGTTACCCCAGAGATTACATATACAATTATCATGGGAGATCTTAATTTAGATTGTCTACACCCCAAAGGTAAAACAACAATTGCAAAGGTCAAGCGGTGGTCAGCATTTATGTTGGAACGTAAATTTCACATGACTAATGGATCGATTTGTGGTGACATTCCATCTCACCCGACATGGCATAGAGAGAATAAAAGTACCACTATTGATTATATGTATACACATTCAAATTTTAACAGACAGATACATATGTTTCAAGTTATTCCCCAGATGCATAGCGACCACCACTTGCTTTTGTTAACATTAATCTGGAACTGCGCACCACGCAACAACTCCTTCTTTTCACAAAATTTGATTGTTAACAATGCTAGATCTCGCTTTCGTTGATCCGCCAGCAATCTTTCTACCTTGTCACAACTAGTCATTTCCAATAACCAGTCTTATCATCCTACTCAGTATACTAATCTTCTAATTACATTCAAGAAACCAGTGAAACATTTGACCGATCAGGAGTCCACTCACAAACATTGTTTCAACCCATTAGTCAAAGTCAGAAAGAATGAGTACCAACGTGATAGGAGACTCATTTGCAAACTAAATGAGACAACCCGCAACCAACAGTCGAAATCTGCTAAATGCAGGTACCGCAGCTGGATGCATCAACACAAAGCTCATATTATTCAGAGGGATGGTGAACACATGCTCAAATTAATAGCAAATAAAAATACTGCTGAAACTTGGGCAATATTTAACCAGTGTGCTCACCAGACCCAAGCTGTTATGCAAATTCTTAATGTGACAGAGGCCCAGTGGATCCAGCATTATACAGCTCTATATGCGGATCCGACCTTCTCCAATTTTGCCTTTCGATCTGAAGGTCCCCAAACTTGGTTTCTTGAATGCTCTCCGTCCATTCTTGAGGACTACATTAAGCACATTAGCCCATCAAGAGCTATGGGACCTGATGGTCTCAGTAATGTAATGTTTAAATCTAATCCCTCTATGTGGGCTATAATTCTAAATAATCTTTTTCAACAGATCATGCCTTCTCGTATCATTCCCCACTCTTGGAAAACTTCCATTATAGTTCCTATACACAAAAAGGGTGACTGCACCCTCCCATGCAACTACAGGCTGATTGCATTACTGGATGCGCCTGGGAAACTTTTTTCCAAACTCATACTCCGAGATTTTAATCTTTGGACCAAAATCTCCCATACTTGAGACCCCTTTCAGACCGGCTTTCTAGCGGGTATGGGCACGAATATTAACATGCTCTGCCTCAATCCAATTAAGTTCCAAGCGCAAGCAACTAAACAAGCAATCTATTTTGCTTTCATAGATTTGCATACAGCATTTGATGCTATCTCTCGGCCCCTACTCTTTGCCAAACTTGCTAGAGATAAATGCCCTCCCACATTACAGCAAATCATTTATTCATTACATTCCGAGACCTCAGTTCGCATCAGACTTACTTTAGGAGGATTACTATCTATGCCAATTCCAACTGCCCGAGGTCTAAAGCAGGGTTGCCTTTTGGCGTCTGCAATTTTCAACTATTTTTTACATGACGTCCGGCAAATCTTCGAGTCGATACCATCTGATTCACCAAAATTCAACACTCATTTGATCCAGACTCTTATGTATGCCGATGATTTGGTATTAATTTCTAAAACCCCGAGTGGCCTTCAAAGTCTGCTCGGTTTCGTTCAACGGCTACATAATACAAAATTAATTGCGGGTCAACACTTTAAAAACACAGATTGTAATGTATATTTTATTTTCGAGTTTCTTTATTGGGGTTTATGTTATAAAACAGTTGCGTCACTGATCCAAACAATCACAGTGGTAGTAATTTGGAATACATCAAAATAGATCTTTTGTGAAGAAACAATTAAACAGAAATAACAAAACAATAACAACATTAACGAGTCTCCATAATGTCAATGATGTAAGCAACAAAAAGGGGGGGGTCTGGCCGCAGGAGAGCACAGGTTGGATACTGTGCCAGTGTTCCGTTTCAGGTATTGTGAGTCAACAGGGGGCTGATTGTTCAGGGGGGTTTATCGTCATTGGGGGGGTTAAGTAAGGCCCAGGTGAGTGTTTTCCAGGCAGCAAGTCCCAAGCTCGTGTCTTCGGGGGAAGTGGTAAGACCATTCTCCCAAGCTGAAGTTTCCGCCCCTATCCAGCGCTCAAGTTCATTGTGCCATGCCTGGTATTGTGGGCCTCTGGGTCGCTTCCAAGCCATGGCAATGGTCCTTTTGACCAGAATGCATACCAGATCCATTAGTCTGACTGAGTGTTTGAACTTGGCCAGTCTGGGGTACGTTCCGAGGAGGCACTCTGACGGAGTCCATTCATATCTGGTCATGCCTGCCTCGCTGCAGAGGAGTTCAACTCTCGCCCAGAGTCTCCGGACCTGGACACATCCCCAGAACATGTGTAATAGATTGGCTTCATCTCTACCACACCATGGGCAGTTATGCTGGGGTAGGTTATATATTTTGGCTATTCTAAGCGGTGTCAAGTATGATCGATATAGCATGTTGAGTTGAATTAATTTAAATCTAGAGTTTCTGGATACCGCATTGGGGAACGCTAATGCTCTATTCCATTCAGCTTCGGACAGTTCGTGGCCCAAATCACTCTCCCACCTGGTTTTGAGGTCCTTGCTGCAGGGGTTAGGCCTGTCAATTAGGTGGCTATATATGCGGGACACAGGCCTCCACCCGTCTCCCAGGCTGTATAGGTGCGTTATGAAGGTGTCGGATTCGGGCTCCTCAGGCCACGTGTCCCATTTAGTTCTAGCCAAATTGCGGATCCTTACGTACCAAAGGAATTGACCGGCTGGGACGCCATCATCGAGCTGCAAGGAGGAGAAGTCCCGGAAAGTGCCCTCACTGTATAGGTCCCCCCACGTGTATACTCCCAGCCTTTCCCAGTGTCGAATAGAGGCAAGGTCTACTGAGTTCTGGCATAGGTCAGCTAAGAGCGGTGTGTCTGGATTGTAACTGTGCTGTAGGCGGAGAAGACTTTTAACCCTTTGCCATACCTGACGACCCAGGGTAGCTAAGAAGGGTATCCCCCCCACAAGACGTTGAGGGGCCCAAATGAGTTCATTTAATCGGATTGGGGCCGTCGAGTGCTGTAAGAGCAGTGTTTCAGGGGTAACATCATCGGCTAGCCATTTAGCCACAAAGCTTAGTTGAGCAGCCAGATAGTAACGCTCCAGATCAGGGAGCCGGATGCCTCCCTGCTCGTGAGGGAGGGTCAGGGTGGATAATGCAAATTTGTGCCTACTAGTTCCCCACAGGAAGTCTGTAAGTATCTTCCCTAAGAGACGGAAGAAGGGAGCCCTAATGTAATACGAAATGTTTTGGAAGCCATAGAGAAATCTGGGGAGGACGATCATCTTAATGATGGAAGCCCTGCCCATCATGGATAGGGGGAGGCGAGCCCAAAACCCGATTGACTTGCGCAAGGGGGGAAGTGCCGCTACCGTGTTGTTGGCGTGCATGAGTTCAGGCGTGTGGTAAATATTAATGCCTAGATAGCGGAACGTAGTGGGGCACCATCCTATACCCAGTGAGGGGAGGTCATCAACATGTGTGTCCCTGAGGGCGCCCAGCGGAAACAGACAGGACTTGCGTTTGCTAAAGTGTATGCCTGACACCTTGGCAAAGTTGTCAAGGACCTCCAGCATAGTTGGGACATTCAGCTGCGGATCCCTCACGTAGAGGAGAACATCATCCGCGTACAGGGAAATTATATGGTCCACCCCATCAATCCTGATACCAGCATCAAAGAATTGTTTCCTGAAAAAAATGGCAATGGGTTCAAGCCCTATTATGTATAGCATGGGGGAGAGCGGACAGCCCTGCCGTGTGCCCCTTTGTATATCCCATGCCGTGGATATGAGTCGACCAGTCTTCACCCGTGCTCGCGGCTTGGTGTAGAGAATTATGATCCAGCGAATGAATCGTTCTCCGAAGCCAAACTCCCTGAGTACCGCAATCAGCCATTCCCAGAAAATTGAATCGAATGCCTTGATGGCGTCTAAAGAAAGTAATGTGTGGGCTTGCCCAGTGTGAGAGGGATGTGACAATATGTGTTGTAATCTGCGTAGGTTGGCAGTGGTGTTGCGGCCCGGCACAAAGCCACTCTGGTCGGGGTGCACCACTTCTCCGATCACCCTGGACAGCCGCTTGGCCAATATGGTTGTGAGAATTTTAACATCGTAATTGAGCATAGCGAGAGGGCGATAGGAGTCACAGTCATCCGCAGGCTTACCAGGCTTGAGGAGCGGAACCAATAAAGTCTCTCGCATGCTCTCGGGCAGGGTGCCCGACTCGTAGGCTTCTTGGAATACCTCGTGTAGCAGCGTGGACAGTTCCGGCTCATAGGCTTTGTAAAATTCAGCGGGCAGCCCGTCACTGCCCGGTGCCCTGCAGGTGGCCAGTGACTTAATGGCGTCTTTTATGTCCTCTATATCGATGTCAGCATCTAGAGCCTCCCTGTGTGGCAGGGGGAGAAGGGGCAAGCCAATTTCGTCCAGGGTGTTTGAGATGTCCTCGGGGGGTACCTCTTCAGCGTGGGAGTACAGCTGGGTGTAGAACAGCCTAAGGGTGTCGTTAATTCCCTGTTGGGACCTTTGTAGCGTGCCATCGGCATCTCTTAGGGCAGTGGTCGGGAACTTAGGGTGTTCTTTCTTACACAGCCAGGCGAGTAGTCTGCCAGGTTTGTCGGCATGGGCGTGCGTTCTGTTGGTTCTGGTGATATAATCAAATTTGGCCAATCTGTCCCAGGCTTCCTTGCAGGCGGCCCTAGAGCTGGCCAGCTTGACTTCCTGTGGTTGGAGGTCCAGGGTGTTGGATTCTAGCTGTTCTATTTCAGCTTCTAGTGATTCGAGTTCAGTTCTTAGGCGTTTCCTCATGCCTCCGGCCTTTGCTATGACCTCTCCCCTTACAACCACTTTGAGAGCATCCCAGACCGTGCTTAGGTGGGCTACACTGCCTTTATTCTCATTGATGTAGTTCTCTATGGTTTCTCTAAGGCTTTCTCTGAACTCGGGGTCTTTAAGTGCCTCAGTGGGCATCCTCCATGTGGGTATGGGGGATCTGGGTCCAGTGATGTTCCATTCAATTACAAGGGGAGAGTGGTCAGAGATGGTGCGGCCCAGGTAGTTGGAAGAGTCGATCTGGGGGAAGCTCTCTCTGCCAATGAAGAGGTAGTCGATTCTGGTGTAAAGATTATGCGGTGAGGAGTGGAAGGAATAGCCACGATCCTTGGGGTGCTGTTCCCGCCAGATGTCGACCAGGTCTAGGCGGTTCAGCATGGTGTTCAGGGCGGTGGTGGCAGTTGATGGGCCAGCCAAGGGGGGGGTCGACCTGTCGAGTGCAGGGTCACTGATGCAGTTAAAGTCGCCTCCCCAGATAAGGAATGCATCTCTGTAGGGCGCAATCTTTGTGCTTAACTTGGTGAGGTGCGCAGGGATGTTGTTGTTGGGGAGGTATGAGTTGACTATGCAGATCTCTGTTTGTTCAATGTGGCCCAGAATTATGACATACCTTCCATCGGGATCCTGTTCGATTTTGGTGAGCTGGAAGGGGATGTGAGGGCTGATCCAGGTGAACACCCCTCTGGCGAATTTGGAGTATGCGGACCCAAACCCTTGTCCACCCCAGTATGATTGGAGTGCTGCCATGGCTTCCTTGGTTAGATGTGTTTCTTGTAATAGGACCAACCCTATCTTCTTTCTGTGTAGATAGGATTTTATTCTGTTCCGGCGTAAGTAGGTACCTAAGCCCCTCACATTCCAGGTGGCGATTTTAAGGCGTGTGGGCATGATGATGGCAATGTGGCCAGGGCGCTGGCTCCACCCTCCTTGAGCCAGCTCTGTGTGCCGAGTGGTCGCCCCCAGGGTCTATGCTCTGCTTTCTTCCTGTTGGCCTTGATTGTTGCGTTGACGTGTTAATCGGAGACTTATAAACGAATTTAACTTCCACTCGAACAGGTGGATTGAACAAAAAAGTTAACTGTGTGTTGCTCCCAGCAGCTGTTCTGGGAGGACAACGCTCGGGGGCATCCGCTACCCATCGGCCTGTCCAGGTCATGTGGTGCGGTTGTGGTGTTGGCCTTGGGCCAGCCATGCTTGGGGTGGGGTGGGTTGCGCCGATGTCTGTGGGGTGGTCCGCGGAACTCCCGTCCTTGAGAGAACTAATCAATCATTGTTGTATCGGATCTGTTTGGGTTTAGCACAGATTGTAATGTATAGACCTTCCAATTCCACCAAGCATAAATTCCGATGGACTATTAACAATATTAACTTGGTAGTAGTTCCAAATTACATCTATTTGGGCATGGTGTTTGATAGTAGCAACTCAGTTGCTAGCCACTTAGACACGGAACAGCATAAGTTAAACACAGCTATCTCCCAAACTAAAATTATAATGCATCGTTTTGGTACCTTTACAATGAAGCCGGCGCTGATATACTGGAAACAAAAAGCTGTCCCCTGCATACTATATGGCCTGGAATCACAACCACCAAGGTCCCCGGCGGTGTTAGATAAAATTGAAGCCAAATTCTGGAAATCGATTCTCCAACTTCCCCAAAGCACTCCGGTGGCTTGGGTGCACTTTGAATTAGGCCTAACCTCCCTTTACGCACAATACCAGTGGAAAGCCTGTGCTCTCCTCCGTATATGTTTACTATCAATCAAGGAGATAAATCTCCTAAAATTCCTGTCCGATTACATCTTTAAGACGGAACACCAATTTGTCAAATACTGGTTACGTGCTATCTATACTATTCTAGTGCAAGCAGGCTTTACTCTTAATACCCTCCTTAATAATCCCGACAAAGCGAAACAGCTTATCTACCGCTGTGATTGGATTAAGACCAGATATCAATGTCTTCAATATAAAACTGCCATCCATGAAAAATTCAGACTCAAAACCTTGGGATGTATGGAACTGTACTTACTCAGGTTTCCTTGTAAAAAAACACGCTCAGGAATAATCAGGTTGCGCTTCAACTTGTCTCACACTCGAGAACTTTTGTATAAACGTAAGTGCATCGAGTTAAAGTCATCCTTCTGTCGATTCTGTTCAGATACCAAGGTGTTCGAAACTTTAGAACACATTGGCCCTCATTACGACCCTGGCGGAAAGCAACTGACCTGACCGCCATAGCGTAAATAGCGTTTCCGCCATTGCACGACGGAGTAAAGTGCGGCTAATTCTGACCCATCGGGCACGAGCACTACGCCATGGCGGAAGTGCAAAGTCCGCGATGGCGGAAATGTCCCCAAAACGCCCCTCACCGCCGTCGTACGGCGACCTAGGTGCAATTCCGCCACCCATCATAGCGGTCACCGTAATGAGCGCCAATCGGAAAATACGGTGACCGTAAATATACGGAAACGGAAGCAAAAACATGGTCCCGGAACGGGAAACAGCACGCCGTACACCTATAAAATCAGAATTTCCACACAACCATTAAAAATACTACCCTGAGACACATCCCAACCCGTCATCCACCCTAGTGAAAACAATAACAATGGGAAAAGTAGCGAAAAAAGCGTGCGACCGCAAGCGGCAGGTCCACTTCTCCCGTGAGGAACTCACGGTGCTCACAGATACCCTCCAGGAGAATGCTGCCGTCGTCTTCTCGACGCAAATGACCAGGACGGCACTTGCGAACAAGAAGGCCATATGGGCCCTGGTGGCACAGCGGGTAAGTGCGGTGGGGACCGCACCCCGCAACCCACAGCAATGCAGAAAGCGATGGGACGACTTGCGGATACGCGTACGGAGCATACTATCCGCCAACCGTAACATTGCCACAGCTACCTGGGGAGGATCGGAATCACCCATCAAGTTGACCCCCTGGGAAGAAATCTGTGCCTCCACCATTGGAATGGAGACCATAGAGGGAGTCGGAGGGATGGAGAAAGGAGTGCAGACATCCGAAGAATCAGGTAGGTGTCCCAAATAAAACAATGCTAAATCCACAATGTCCAATCATGTGAAGTACCATGTGTTCACATAGTGCAACAGAAACACATGTCCAGGAGAACGTCCACATACATTGGCCTGATAGCGCACATTAAAAGTCAAAATAAATAAATAAATAATTAAAATCCCTAAAAACACCCTCTACACGTGCAGCAGGCACCCCCTAACTGCAGGCTGCAAAACAACTGCATCCTCAATCCACACAAAAATGAAACCACCTCAAAGGCCCTGACCCAAATCACCCTCAGGTACCACCCCAATGCATGTGATACATTGCCATTCCAATTTCCACAGACCCAATTATAACGCTCGCCCTCCTTTACTCCACCACAGGGTCCGATTCAAACGACGAGCTCCAGGACACCCCTACCAGCACACCTGCAAAGAGGGCCAAGACCAACGGCCAAAGACCCTCCACCTCAGCTGCACGGATCAAGACACGGCAGCAGCACAAATCAAGTGGCAGCACACAGGAGGGGACTTCAACAGGCACCCCAGCAGCCAGCATGCCCACAACAGCACCACCACAGGCCCCCCCAATGGATGCCACAGAAGGCACTGCTTCTGGTGGCAGCAGCACCATAGGTGACACTGCATTAATGGCAGCATGCTCCGACACAGAAAACGGTGATGTCGATGTAGGATCCATCCATGACCTGTCTCAATCCCCCTGTTTGTTTCATCCCGTACACCATGAGGATACCACGCAGGGGCACCCACAAGACGACGACTGGCCATCCCCCACAAGCCCTGTGTCAAGGCAACATGAGTTGATCAGCCCCTCTGTGACACCACCGCAAATGGCCATGGCCCAGCAGAGGCAACAGTCCCTCGACCAGGTGATCGTGCAACAGCAGCAACTGGCCACGCTCCTCAAGGACCATGCTGATGAATGTGGGGGTACTAAGGCAGCCATAGAAACATGTACTGAGACACTAAGGGCACAAATGGAGAGAAGCACCGAGAGCCTGAGAGTACAAATGGAGAGAAGCACCGAGAGCCTGAGAGTACAAATGGAGAGAAGCACCGAGAGCCTGAGGGGGGAACTGCATGCGACGTCCAAAGACGTATGTGCTGAACTTGCCGCTGTGCGCCGTGTGCTCACTGAGCTCTCACAAACCCTTAGGGACATGCATGGACGTGAGCAGGCAGAGACATCATCCGTTGCAAGTTCCGTCCAGGGCAGCCCCCAACGTAGATCTGGGAGGAACCTGCGCTCCACAGGCAGGGGTGCCCCTGATACCCGGAGAGGGGGCTTGCAATAGCGTCTGCCCACTGACAATGAGCATCTTTGGACACTGGTGTTCGGGGGGGAGGTAGGAGGGTGGAGGGGGTGTGTTGGGCTTACTTGGGTGGCGGGTCGATGGGGTGTGTAACATAATTTCACATATGCTATAAACATTTCACAATCATCCAATGAGATGTGTGGACATTGATCTTTGTGTACGAGGCCATTATAGGCGTACAGTCCATATTGTGCATGTTCCAGACACACACAGTGCCACAAGTCCCGTGTCCATGTATCAGCCACCAGGCGTGAGTGCTAGAAGCATGAATCTATGATAATCTGACGAATTTCACGGCACTCCTGTGCCTCGCGGACTCCTTGAGGTGCTGCCACATCCCCACCCTCATCATGACCATATTCAAGTGCTTGCAGTTCTGCGTCAGGGGGCATGGGCACATTTCTACGTACGCACATGTTGTGTAGCATGACACATGCCATGACCATCTTTGCAACCTTCTCATGGCGGTACAGGAGTGCCCCGCCAGACCTGCTGAGGCAGCGGAAACGACCCTTCAGTAGGCCGAATGCCTGTTCTATGACTACACGGGTACGTGAGTGGGCATGGTTGTAGTCCTCCTCATGCTGGTTCTGTGGGTTCCGGAGTGGTGTAAGGAGCCATCTCTTCAGTGGATACCCGGCATCACCTGTATGTGGACAATAAAGGATGTTTGTGGAATGACATTGCTACGTACGCACCCCCCCCCCTTCCTGCCAGGTCATTGCCACATCACATACCCCACATTATCATGCATGAAATGAGACTCACCGAGTAGCCAGGATCTGTTCCCTGCGTGTCGCTCCATGTAGCGTGGTATTGTAGAGTTCCGCAAGACCATAGAATCATGGGTTGATCCAGGAAATTGGGCACAACAATGTGTAATGATCCTGTTGGAGTCACACACCATTTGTACATTAAGAGAATGATATTGTTTTCGGTTGCGGTACTGGGCCTCCATGGCATGTGGGACAACCAATTCCACATGGGTGCAGTCGATGGCACCAATGCAACCCGGTATGCCGCCAAGTGCATGGAATCCCACTTTTGTGTTCGTAATTTCCTGCTCCGAGCGTGGTAGAGAGATGTAGTCGTCTGCGTGCTTCAGGAGGGCATCGAGCACTTGCAATAGTGTCCGTGACAACAGTGGCTGTGAAATGCCATGCAACTGTCCGACTGTGTGCTGGTAGGTGCCTGTGGCCAGGAAGTGGAGTACAGACACCACCTTCAGTAGGGGTGGGATGGCGGTTGGGCTATCTATCATGCTGACAAGGTCAGCGTGTGTCATGTCCACAATGGCGGTTATGGTGTCCCGGTCCAAACGGTAGAGGGTGTGGATCTGCTCATCAGTGAGGTTGAACGGATGTGCTCGGAGGCGTGGGATTGCGGGCTGCCTGCGTGGTGGTAGTGGCTGTGCTGGTGGGCCTTGCTGGCCCTGCCTTGCCCTCCTCCTCCTCCTGCGTCTCCTCTGTGCGGCCGGTTGTTGTAGTAGTTGGTGTTCGTCT
The DNA here is from genome assembly GCF_040938575.1 of Ambystoma mexicanum. Taxonomy (NCBI): domain Eukaryota; kingdom Metazoa; phylum Chordata; class Amphibia; order Caudata; family Ambystomatidae; genus Ambystoma; species Ambystoma mexicanum. The sequence goes on from NC_090922.1 coordinate 1,136,495,944, forward strand.
TCTTCTTGAAGTTGGAGTACTTGCAGTGCTATCAGGTCCCCCAGGGCCAACATCGCTAGTCCTGCCGGTAGCATTTTGGAGTGGGTGTGGTTGTGGGAGGGGGTTGGGTGTGCAATTTATGTGTTTTCAAGCTGTATAGCCTCCACCTGTGGTGATTCATTCCACCTGTGCAAGCTGCAATCCCCTTTGGGCGAGCACGTCCCGCACACAACGCTGCAATTCGACGCATGGCATCTTGCTATTACAATCATGTATTTCATCCCGATGGCAGTGAGATATTGTTTCATATGTTTATTCTGCTATGGTCCCATTGTTTCACATACTATCTTTGCAGTCGCGAACAAACTTGTGAAGGGTCAGTGGAATGTAGTACTCGATTAACGGTGGACCCTCATGCAGCACTGTACCGCGGTTCACCGACGGGCGGGGCGTCCCATGTGTGAGTGAAGCCAGTTGCCATTTTCACACACTGCCGCACTACATGGATGGATTTGTGATTTCAAGCGGTCACAGATGCCTTTTCGACGTGATGTTGCAAATGAGGAATTCGAAGGACAGCGCTTTCTGTTTCCAGCTAGCGGCGAGGAGACGCCCACAGGTCTGACTGCAGATATAAAGTTCTATTGTTTAATGTCCTTGGGACAGGGGCCATGGCGAGAATGCAATGATTGATATGAATAGTATGGGATGCGCAATAGCGTAGTGGACGATAAGGCAGGACGTTCCCAAATACATGTTACTTCACAGCACTAGAATTCCGGGCTGGAGCACAGAGGATTTTGCAGACTGCATTACGCACAGACTCAATGGAAATTTTACATGTTATGTGAGTAAATAATCAGGCGTTTTCATACAGGGATGAGGGAATGATGTATGGATGCATGGACAGATGATTTAATAGAGAGTTTGCCATGTACATGGCTTTTTGGAATCTATCCACTTCCCCTGCGCTATGTGATGCAGGGCTGCCATAGTGGGACCATCGTCTATCTGCCCTTGTTGAACCCTCCCTGTCTCGACGCGCCTTCAAACACTTGTGTCTATGCACGTTACTAATCCCATCTAATGGATTCTGTTTTAACAGACGCATGCACACAAACACTCGTTTGTAATAGTGTTTTCACCTCGATTTATATAGTTATGATTCGCAAGTGATTTTTGGGTGGGAATAATCCTTTTGAGTGGGCTAGCATGCATATGGCTGTGGATTTAGTGTGATCATTGAAGTGAGTAATTCAAATGAAGTTCTGATGCCCATACTATTCTTTTTCATTTCATTTGGGTGACAGGTATCTCCTCCCCTTTTGCCGCTGCCATCTGTATGCCACTCCTGCAGATGGCTTTTACTCCCGACACCTGCTGCTTCGTGTTAATCAGTGGAGCACCATTACGATCTTATGGGACGATCGCCAATGGCCCACATGCCCTTACGCAGTACTAGTGGCTAGGAGCAACATATCGACCTTTCAGCTGGACTAGTGCCTACCTAATGGGACGGCCCTGCGGTTCTAGGCGCTTCCATGTTGGCTTTTTGAACGTGAATGTAGCCCCTGTGTACCATGAAGGAACAGGGCGTCGCACAAGAAGAAGCTGGTCATTTATTGCGGATGCAGCCCACAATAATGAAATATATTTTGGAGTTCATGACCTAATAGCTGTATGGGCCTGGTGATTTTGTTGTGCATTAAATTTTGATTATGATATTGACCGTGTAGCGTTATTCTTTGCAAGTAATGTAGCATATTCCTATTTGTGGAGCGATGTATTGTGAGAAGATCTGCTTTGGGTTCCGGCTTCTGAGTATAGTTGCGTGGTACTGTATTGGCCGCGTTTGCCTACGAAGCCCAGTAAGGTCAGGGATAGGGGCTGCCATTATGACTGTTTTAATGATGTCATGCTCATGGGTGGGTGATTAGCTTTTGTGTAACAGATGCCGGTCAGCCAGGTGGATTGGTGGAATGATGTGATTATCAGAATATGGCTGGTCACAGGTGCCTGTGTTTGCGTGCGTTTCTTGGAGGGAGACTGAGGTCATGTCCATTGGAATAGCTTCTGTATTCGTGCCATCTGTGCCCTGCAGCTCCCATTGGCCCCTCTTGAGATGAGCCTGGCTGCTCAGTCACTCTGCCAACTTGTGTGGTACATGCTTATGCTGATGGTTGGTTTGTTTACTGGCAGGAGTACAGGGCTGGTGCAGTCTCACTCAGGATACTGCTTTGAATGTTGCCTTACACTGGTGTCAAGCGATGGGGGGCCTGTTTTTGTTTGTCTCAGTTTTCAGTTCATGTTGCTGTACTTGAACCTTCACATGCCTGTGCTGCATCAGTACGGCAATGGTGCCATGGCAAATATGGATGGCCACTCACAAGGCACTTGGAGCCCCTACATTCATTTGTTCGTTGGCATGCATGGGTGACTTGTACATTTCACTGGTTGCATTGTGTGACTTCATTCAACCTACGAGGAGTTGTGCAATGTGGCCAGGGAGTGGTGTACAGGCACTCAGTAGGGCCTTTTACGGTTGGTTCGCGATGCCGTACTTCTCACCATGGCGGAATGGTACTTTCCGCCATGCTTGATGGCGTTAGGTACATGTCCGCTAGGGTCAGAATTTGCGTACCGTTGCGCCATGGTGGTAATTACGGTTTCGCATGGCGCGCGTGCGCGTACTTGGTGCAGTTAGCGTTGGCGTTCACTACGGTGTCGCTAATGGCATCGTACTTTACGGTGACGGGTCATAATCGCACCGAGCGCTATTCGATGGCGGTATTGCATTTCCGCCATCGTTTTTCGATTTCCGCCAGGGTCGTAATGAGGGCCATTGTGTCGCTATGTCCAGCTTTAACTCATGTACGATTGAAATACTTTTCTGGTCACTGCAATCATTTGAGTATTTTGGACCCAGTGGAGAGGTGGTCCACATTGCTGTGTACAACAAATGTTTCGTTACAAATTGCAACAGTTAATTTTCTTCATGCAGTGAATCTCATCTGTTGAATTGTTTATGCATTTGTTGTGTTTTTCTGAAAGTGTAAATTAACTCAACCCCTTCTCAGCAGACTGTGCTAGTCACAATTGAAGATATTTCCTTTTTCTTTTTTTTCTTTTCCTTGATGTAGACAGGGGGTCACCTTCTTTGATGGGGCTCACGGTCAGTGAAGGGATTGGAATTATCACTAGCTCAGAACCAGCTGGTGATGTCGGAATGCTGACCCATGATGCATTAGGCGGGGCAGAAACAGCAGGAGAGCTAGTTCCAACCTCAGGGGTAATGATAGCAATAGCTGGCAAGGTTGGAGCGAGTAAAGCACACAGTGCTGGAGAACTAACAGAGCCTACTGTGATGATAAAAATATCATCGGTAGTGCCGTCATGTGTATTCAGACCCTCTGGAGGAGTAGGTTTGGAAGATTGTACAAGCGTTTATAAAGAGGAGAGCACTTGCTGAATTTGAGTAGCTTGGTCTGAAATGTTTGCATCTAAGCTTTCATATAGTTTAAATACATTTTGCAGGTTTAACTGCATAGCTGCTAAGGTAACACCAAGCATAGAAGGTGAGGAGGAGACAGCCGGGATGGTAGTATCCAGTTCAAGTGGTGGAGGTTGGGTATGCATGGAAATAGAATCTTGTTCTTGTGTTGGAGGAGAGGGGGGAAGGACAGCCGATGCCCGTGCTCTTCGTGGGGTGGGGTACACAAAAGAGATGGATGGTGAGCTCGTAGATGATGTTCAGTCTGATGAGAGTTCCACCACACTATTAGGATCAGGGTGCATGGAAGTCGGAGACTCACATTGGCTAGCATATATGAAAAGGTCATTGCAAGGTGAGGCGGTTCTGGGCATCGCTATATTTACCGCTCCTTGTTTTGGGTGGGAAAGGCGCGGAAGTGGTGTGTGAATCATTGTATTATCTGACAATGGGAGTGCTGAAAAGTTAGAACTGGGCTCCTGTTGAATAGTGGCTATGGGAGCTATAGGAGCACCTGGGAAAAATACTCGTGGAAGGTGCACGGACTCCGTGCTCATAAAAGGTGGAGCAGATGAAATCACTCCTTTAGGAATGGGCGCCAAATTTATTGGGGACAAGGAAACCCTTGTATGTGCAGTAAAAGGACAGTTCTGATCTAATGAAAATGGCATGCCAGTTTTCAAGGAATAAGCCATGAGGCAACAAGAAACAACTACAGATAAAATGTTTGACTAGAACAATTCAGACAAGGGTCAATTACAGAAAAAATGTTTGACAGGAGCAATTAAAAAAGAAGAAAAAAAACAAAACAAAAAAAATTAAATTCTCTTTTTTTTATAAAACCAATGCAAACAGCAACAACAGCAATTAATTCAGCAATTAATTCCAACAAAAAACAGGAGTAATAGGGTTTATTTAGCTTTGTTCAGTACCAATCTCAAAAAAAAAAGGGAAGGTTAAAAAAATAAAAATTCCACACGCAAATAAAGGGTCAGGGATACCTCGACTGCTGGCTGCGCAGCGAAGCAGCAAAGCAGTACTTACTCAAGTACTTGCCTCGAGTGCGCGCGCGGGTGCACGTGCACAGATGCTTATATGTGATGACACAAACAGAGGAGGGACTCTGACAAAAGAAACACAAATGAAGGTCAGCAAAGGCAGAGTCCACGACTCTCACCAAACAAAGTCCACAACAAAGTCCGTTGTTGGCTTCACCTTCCTTGTTAAAGGAGCCGCAGTTTGCAGTCCGCCGTAGGCAGGAAGAAGCTGACAGGCAGAGGCTCACACAATGGAGCAGCAGAGCAGGGCACGCGAGCAGCAAAGTAGTATTTACTCATGTACTTGCCTCGAGTGCGCGCTCGCGGGTGCGCGTGCACAGCTGCTTATATGTGATGACACAAACAGAGGAGGGACTCTTCCTTGTTAAAGGAGCCGCAGTTCGCAGTCCGCCGTAGGCAGGAAGAAGCTGACAGGCAGGGGCTCACACAATGGAGCAGCAGAGCAGGGCACCCGAGCAGTAAAGCAGTACTGCCTCATATAGATACCATTCCAGAATTACCCAGACCAATGACAATTGGACACATTAGATCCTTTCTAAGGCTAACAAAGTACTGCCATTAGTGGATATTTGGAAATGCCAACGTGTGTGTCTTTTAGCAGAAGTGACACATTTGCATTAACCAGAACCACTAAATAGGACAATTGCAGCAGAAAATGCCTTCACAGAACTCAAACAAGATTGTGCAAGTCCACCAGTTCTTGGGGTGCCTGATTATGAAAAAGTGTGTGTATTAGTGTCATGTAAACAAGGCTTATGTACAGGCAGTTTTGACAGAAAAACATAGGGCTAAGCATCGTCGAATGCATATTAAAGCAAAGCATTAGACCGAGTTGCAACAGGTTTGCCACAATCGTTATGGTCTATTGGCAAAGCCACAATGGCTGTACAGTCCTCAGAATCTTTAGTGTTAGATGTTGCCCTTGTCATGGCAAAGACCATGCAGTTACAGACTGACTTCTGAAAAATAAAACACCATATTTATCGGCATCATGACTTGCAAAACAGGAATTAAGCCTGCTCAGTTCAGCAATTGTAAACCTCACCCAATGTTTGATTCTGAATCCAACCTCACTACTGCCATGCCTGTTATATATTGAGCCACACAACTTTATACTAATAACATCAACACTTCCTAAGCCATAAAAAGATTTTCTTGAAATTCCATTACAAAATCGATGTAGATGGGTCTTCTTTAAGAAATGTGAATGGGCAACTTAAATCTGATTATTCGGTGTGCATCACACATACCGTTATTGAAAGTGCCAAACTCCCCAGTATGTTCTCTGTGCAAGTAGCAGCACTCATGGCATTGACGTTGGCATGAATCTTGGGATGGGATAAGCAAGCAAGCTTTTTAACTGATTCTCGCTTAGCATTTGGAATAGTGCAACACTAGGTGGGTTTTTGGAAAGAGAGGAGTTTCTTAATGGCTGCTGGTTCCGCCATGAAAAATGCATCCTATGTGAATGCCCTTCCTGAATCATTAAAGTTGACAAAATAGTCAGCAATTGTAAAATGTACAGCACACCTGGTCCCAAGAGGTGTTGTTACCATAAACTATTGAGGGAGCTTCGTTTTCCCCAGTTCCATTGGAAGAAACAAGGTTATTCTAGTTACAAGTGCAGTCCATCATACTACGTTATTCCGCATTCAAAGAACATGAAGAAAATCAGGGATGTAATCAAGATGCTTCATACATTTGCATTGAGCAAGACAGGGTGCTCCCTTCGCAGTCATAAGCTGCAGAGCTTGAATGAAAGACATTTAGTGGTGCCAAAATCACTTTTGCTATGTAGTGTCTATTTGCGCCTCATAATTTCTCCTGTTAAGAAGTGGTGATGGTGGCTAAGTAAGTGACTCAATTATGGAAAGAATGGCATGCCCCATTTTTTTTTCACATATTACATAATATCTGTCCCATCTGTATTTGTTTTGCCAAATGTTGAATGTGGGTAATCGTGCAAATGTTGAATAGGGAGCACATCCAGCCCCCTTCACACCTTTTGCACAGATTATGTGTTATTCCATTCTCCTGCCAAAAGGTGGCCTGCTTCCAGTATATCCTTGTAAATATGGACATGTTTAATAACGAGATGAACACATATCTGACATGACAAGCTGACACTCACGCTGTAGTCCAGGTTGAGATGGAACTTTATCCCATGCTTAGGGTTGCCAGTGAGCATCAACAGTGAGGTAGAACACACATCAATGGGAATATTACGCAAGAGCTCTGAAAGGTACCGAATATTCAGCAAAAGCTCAATTGTCCCTACCACACATAATCGGCAGAGGAGGTGGAAAGACAAAATGGGTTTCTGAAAGGCAAGATTCATGAAATTTGCAAAAGATTGGTTTAAATTGGCCAGATGTGCAGCCATTTTCCTTGATGAGCATGCAATATACTATAAACAGAACTACAGGATTTAGCCCATATGTGATTCTCACTGGAAAACCAATGCACTTATCAGAAGCTCCCCCAGTATCATTGACACAGAGAAAACATAAACTCTTTTGATTATATGGTATTGAACTACTGTCAGGAGTTGGTCAATATTTACTGTAAAGTCCAAAAGGCTTTGCATCGGAAAACTTAGACACAAAGTTACCCTTTGTAGCCTGGCAGTTTGGTCTTCACAAAACCAAAAACGAAAGGACTACTTGTTTCCCAGGTAATAGGGAGCTTTCAAGGTGCACCAAGGAACACAAAAGTACATTGAAGAGATGTATGGGTTCTGAATAATTAGAAACACGTGCCACCCATGAAGGAACCATCAGATTCATAAATGGTGCAAGAAGAAAAGTATTTACAAAGACTGAGATAGTTAACCCGGAATTGATACTGAAAATTAAGCAACCTTATGGCCTAGACTGAACCTTTACAGATTTGACATCATATTATTCCACATGTTTCCTTCATCTAGAACATGGAAAGTTTCACAATTGAGCACTCCAATTGATACCGAAGGACATCTATTCAAGGTAAAAGATCCATTGATGGTGGAGGATTTCTTTCAAGGATTTCTACCAAGTGCAGTTACCAGAGGCAGTAGAAACTACAGTCACTCATAGCTACTGTGAGTCACAACTAAACAAGGAGGTATGAGAGTGGAGACTTTTCCTATTCATGCATGATGTCTATTCAGAATTCTCAATAGAGTGACTTTGCATTGGCGATGATGAAATAACCTGTTTGAGCAAACTGCTTGTGTCTCAAACTATTTGCCCCATTATTCAGTGAGAATGTTACGTTATTCCCACAAATTTGAAGTCACAGACGCCCTGGAACACAACACTGTGTAATGGAAAATGTCCAGAGACGTAGATTGTTCTCAACACAACATTTAGGTTCTGTGCAGCATTACTTACAGAGTTGAAACTTTCGAGTGACATCTCATTTTCCAAAATGATATGCAGGTGCAGTGATATGACTGGCAGAGAAGATGGTCATGTTGACGGAAAGAAGCAGAACATGTAGGAGACTGAATAGCACATATGGGGGGGGTGAATGCAGTAGCCTCAGCTTGAACTGTTTTTAATGGATCATCAGAGGATGAAAGACTAAGTCAGCTACAGAAGTCTAGACAGTAGAATAATAATGCAACAGTTTAGGTACAGCGGTGTAATGGGATATCTGAGTTGCATCACCAAATGTACACTAATACGTTTTACTTCTGACATCAGAATTGTAGGCCAAAGAATCAAATATCATGTTGCTGATGTAGAATTCCTAGCTGAACTACAGGCTCAGATAGGTCCAAGATGATGGAAAGTATCAGTCCAGCCTACAAATACAGTTAAAACACATCTAGTGCAAAGGATGCAATGGGATGGGGATATCCCAACCTATTCTGGTTTAAACGTCCATCTTGTATTCTATTGTCTAGACATTACTTTTAGTGTTGATGCAACTGGGCAATGGTCAGAGAGCGGGCTTCCACAGTTTTCCACTCTGCTTAAAACTCATTTTGACATCAAATATAAATATGCCATGGTGCAGTAGTAATACGTGTATAGGGTGTGCAGTCTGCTCCAAACATTGGACAGACTTTACAACCCCAATGGCTGCCTTGATGTATTCAGCTGACTTGGAGAGTGGCCAAGTCTTATTTGAAGATGTATTTACTTATTTTACAACAACAGTATTGAGGTCTACCTCTATGATCCTGTCACAATTGAAGGAGGCAAGCCAACGATGTTAAATAGGTCTAATAAAGTTTAAGTTGTCATGGTTTGGGCTATATACCTTAATAATGATCACCTTTTGATCAACAAGGAACCAATAAATAAAAGCCATCCGTTTTTTATGTAGTATCCAGAAGTGTGAACTTGATAAATGTATGTAATCCAGTTATTACATTTATGAAGTTAAATGAGGTAGCCTATGTGGTTGCAAATCTACAAGATTGTCTTAAGATCAGTTAAGTGTTTCTTGTATCATAAGGACTTTTGTTCCTTAGTGTGTCTTTAGGAGTGAGCAAATGCTTTTCTCTGATTGTTCCATATCTGCATTTATCTAACTTTCCAAGACATTCACAATGTGTTATCCTTTAGCATGCTGCAGATATGATATGCTTACAGTGTAATATCACATGTATCATATTCCCAAACAAGTGGATATTAACAAACCTGCACAGTGAGTGAAGATATTCCACGAAAGTTAGAAGCAAGCACACCACTAAGGATGGTTGTTATTCAAAGAGAACAGTAGTTGACACCTTGCCAACATCAGTATATTCTGTCGAACAAAAACCCTATGAAACTCTCAATCCCACGCCCGCCAGGCAGTAACACTACATCTGATCCTCTCTCACCCTTTAACCACCCCAACAATGCCCGAATTCTATAATAACAGTGTTTATGAAATCACTGGCTTAACATTAAGGAAGCAAATGCTGTGAATGCATACAATGGTTGCACAACTATTTGATCAGGGACATCACAGGGACCAACATTGATGGCACTGAAAACTCAGCAGCTAGGGGCCTGGGTGAATCAGCACCTGCCAATTACTCTCAATTTCTTTCAGGTTTTATGATCAATGCCGGCCCTGTATAGTGTTTTTATTTTTATAATTGCCACCTGCAAGCACGAGGAATCAGAGCTGGAGTCAACACAGGCAGCCAGAGCAAACAGCAATGCCAGGTGATTGATAGCACAGACGAGGCTATCCCTCATTTGCCTCTCTGGCCCATGCACAAGTCTTCAATCCATGAAGTAAGACTTTAACATACAAGATAGAGGTAGGCAGTGTACATTGTACTGTCAATACTCCTATTGGCAGCCCACTAAAGCCCTGGGTAGTCTCTTAAACATTAGTGTTATTTGTGCTCAAGTGCTGCCTCCTCCCTGATAGCCAGAACCATAGGCACATCCGCACCGAAGTAAACATTCAATTGAAGAGCTCAGATTTTGGCAGGGCAAATATATAGGTGTGGTATTGTGAGGGTCCATTGTTTCCTGTTTTGTCTTACTGAAGGCTCTTCACTAGGATGCAAGATTCTGACCCTGTTTTCTAGTTTACTTTTTTAAATGCCACATTACTGACCTTTATGCAAGAAAACGTCCTGTATTGTTTTAGTATGTTCTATTGAAATAGACACATAGGAAAACGTCCCAACAGTTTTTCTTTTCTTATGACTTTTCTCCATACTGCAGGCGCAGTTAAATATTGCATCCCTCAGATGATCTTGTGTCAGTCTGATGGATTATGTAGTTTGCGTCAGTTTCCAAAATGCCTTTTGCAAATACGGCTCAGACAGTTCTTTCATCCAAGCAATGCCTTAAAGTTAAAAGAATGTTCATTGTGTCAAAATGACTTCTGGTCTGCAGGAGTACAAGGATGAGCAATGGCTAAACCTTCAACTCAGCCCCCACAAACCAACAGTGATCCCAATCTTCAAGGTAAACAGGCACAGCTAAGAGATAGTCCTCTTTAATCTTTTGTGGTTACGTTTGCTGATGGAAGGCTATAGAAGGTTTGTGATACAGTAGTAACCCAGACAGTAAAGTTACACAATTCCCTGGCAAAAAATATTTCCAATCAAAGTTCCATTCAAATATAAATACTTTACTAAATAAATCAATTGTACGAATAACTATTACAAACACCACCCCTGTAAAAGAAGACAGAGAAATACAGAACAAGACTGTAGATGCAATCATGATACTTTGTTAAGGGCAACAAAGGCAATAAATTCAACAATGGATGTAAAAGGATGTGTTGTTAAAGAAAACAGTGCAACAAGGGTAGCTGCTAGAGTGCCAATGTTTTGCGGTTCGACATTGTACAACCAGGCTTTGAGCTGGAGCAGGTCTAACCAGGCTCAGATTCAGTGAGTGCTGATGGCACAAGTGGTGAGCTGGCGTCTAGTTGGTTCCAATCAGTGTCTCAATGTGGGTCAAGTTCAGGTCATGCAATTCGAATTGCTCACCAGGGTCAGTTTGAGTGTCAAGCTGGTTTGAGACATAACCATTGGTTCAAATTGTAAAGGTATGAGATGCTCCAGTGAAAAGACCAAACCGGGCCAGCTAGGTTGTGAACTTGTTTATTTATGAGCCTGCGGAATACAGCCACAATCCATCCCATAGCCCATACTCTTATAACCGACTCAGTTAGAACCCCCACCAAGTACCAAACCTAAATATTCCAAAGAACCCAGAATTAGAACACAATGTGCATCATAACATATTGTCTCCCTTATGAAACCACAGAGGAAAAGAAAAGAAAACATAAACTAAACTTACAAGGAAAAGAGATGCATGATACCAAGGAGGGCCACAACTACAACAGAGAGTGAACTTGGAGGCCACAACTACAACAGAGAGTGAACTTGGAGGACGCGCTTTCATCTAGGTGATTGCAAAACCCACCCAGTATTTTCATTTTTGCACACAAAATCAGGTGGACTACTTGCTCACACTTGAACTCATCCTTTCAGCTGGTTTGTTCACACTAGCACCCCCAGTGGAACCACCCACTCCAGAAACTCTGTCAGCCTCAGGACTGAACCTCGTTTCCACATCAACATTTGCACTAGACAGTGTGCCAACCTACCCATCAACCACACTTCTCCACCTTCAATAATAACCACTCCATTCCTCACAGCCGAAATGTTTTTTGGGGCTCGGAAAATTGCTCTCTAGACATTTGAATCCCAACCTAGGATTCAGGATTATTACCAGGTCACCTACCTTCCAATCCACTTCTCTAGTCTTCTGGTCCTCATAAGAAAATCCACCTATAATTACCCTGACCCTTGCTCATCACTTTCATTACTTTCTCTTGATCAACCAGCACAGAAGTGGCCATACCAGGACAATTGGGACACCATTTGGTGCCATGCTCATGTGCTTTGAGAAATACCAAAAGAGACACCTAGGTCACTGAATTGGGGTTGTGCAATAATAATGATTCACCACTACACGGCACAGCAAATTACAAGACAAAGCCAATTAAATCCCTCCCTTTATGAATCTATTCATCTGTTTCACCAGCCTGTTGTGGGATTATAGAGTGCAGTGCAAACATGCTTAATTGAATACTCCATCAAAAATCATATCATAACCGCTGACCAAAAATGAACACTATTGGCATTAACAACTTCCATAGATAGCCCTTCCCAGAAGAACTCCTTCCAAAAATCATATAAGCTCCACAGTGGTAGCTTCCCTCACTGGCTTCCATTGCACCCACTTTGTATGGTAATCAGCCATCACCAAAATTAACTTCACACCATTCCCCAACCCTTGGATGGGAACCATAACATCAATAGCAACCTTTTGCCACTGTTGAGCAGGCACAACCACAAAGACTGTTTTGGATTTGTGACTTGCCACACCTGCATCCATTAATGGGCAACACAAACTCTGCCTTAATCTCCTTTTTGTGCCACCCACATCCAAATGCCCTTGATGTGCAACATCAACATATTTCCCCCTGATACTTAATTTTCCCTACCAATGATAATGCATCCTTCACTTCAAAGCACACCACAAATTTATTTTCCAATACATCCTTACCAGGCCAACCAACCACTGTCCACTGCTTAGTGACTTGGGCTTTTACATGGATATGTATGTGTTCATGAGCTGTGAGGTATAGTATGGAATGTGGAACCTGGGTGATCTCTAGGTTCCATGAGTGTCAGTTTGGATTGCAGAATAGGAGCCATGACTAGAAGGATGTATCTAGCGGACTCTCCTGCTCTACATTCTAAACTGTATCGGCAACAAAAAAGTAACTTTTCCCTTTTTATACATACCTGGGTCCGAGTGGTTCCTGTTTGCTGGCTGATGATTTCTGCGACCCAGGTACTACATTTTGTTGAAAAGATGCCTATGAACCCAAGTTGAAATGGAAGCCATGAAGGCTGGAGGTGTGGGCCGTGCACTTGATGAAGAAGCTACAGCTGCTGTAGACAGGTTGAAGCAGAAATACACAGTGTTGGAAAACAACAGGGAAAGCAATGTCAAGCTGAAGGAAATGTCTTTGATGTAGAAGGAGTCAAAGGAACTGAGAGAGTCATGAAGCATCATGAAGCACCTGGTGGACAGGTGGCTGCAAGAGATGTTTGCCTTCATAGACAGCAATGGCACAATGAAGTGAGCAGCTTTCCCTGCACCGTGGGAGCGCTGTTGTGCTCAAAGACAAAGAGCGGTTTGAGACATGTGTTCCCCTGCATTGAGGCTGTGCAGTTGATCTGGACACTGCAAGGGCTGAAGTTAATACCTGGATTGAGAGTGCTTTGGAGAAGAGCCAGGACATTGATGTAAGAAAAAGGAAACTGTTGACACAAGCCATTCCTGACTGAGCATCCAGTTATACCCCTGTGTTCCAGCATGACGGTTGCTAGAATGCATGGGGGTAGCACCATCTTTCTTTAGAGAATTGCACCACCTGGAGCTTAGTGACGTGGGTTGCATCATCAACATTGAACGTTCTGTGCTGCGCTATGTATACAATAGTAAGTTGGGTCACAGACCCATGCTGACTGAAGACGTTTACAAAGAATCAGAGTGTGGTGCAGGTTAACACTGCAAGGTTTTCTGGAATAAAGATGCAGAAAAATTCACAGATACATTTCAAGTCAATGAAACTCGTCATTGCAGTGGTTCGGGTGAAGGTGTTAAGTTACTGTTAATCGGTTCAAGTGTGGCAGCGCGGGATAGAAACAAAGCAAAATGCTTATTAGATCATCATAGGTTCTGATGAGCGGTAAATAGGGAAAACAAATAATTGACTGCTTTTGTTATTCTGGTCGCCGTGTGTTCCGGCATGTGAAATTTCTCTTTTAGTGCGGCAGGCTGGGTTTCTGTGTTAAAAATGGGCTAAAGAGAATTTGGATTCATGGGATATGTGAGCATTTGATGCTACAGCGCATGACTAATTGAAAAACTGGAGATTTTGAAATGTCAATTGAAGCAAGACTGTAAAGAGAGAAAAATCTAATGTAGTTTAAACTAATGGTTTTGACATGAGGTGGAAGACTGCCGAAGTTTTGAACATTTAGAGTAGAAGTTGTCGGTCACAAGCACCTTTTGTGCAGCAGTTGAGTTCACAAGATGTGGCTTTAAGCCATTGAGTTTTCCAACACATTGTGTCACAAAATGTGTTTTTAAAAAAAATATTTTTCAAGAAAAATCCTGTGAATAATGGGTGCAGCTAACCTGTGTGCAGCTACAGGTCTTACGCTCTACTTCCTTGTAGTTAAGTGTGTTTTATGTGTCCTTTGTGTTTTGGTTTTCAGTTCCGATGGTTTTGGGTTCTACAGATATATAGTTGGATTGGCTAGTGCATGTATGGTGTGCATGGGGTGGAGGGTATAGGAAGGAAAGGAAATCCCACAGAAAGTAAGAGGGGTACCCTGCTCTTGACTGGCCTGTGTTCCCTGGCTATCCTAACTCCACACTCTACTCTGCCTACAACTGCAAAGTTTCTCAGTTGTAGAACAAAACCGTGCGTTGCCACACGATAGCCCCCTATGCACTCTAAATGGGACAGAGTCCCTACAAACAGTTAGATAATCTATCGTACTATTATCCCAAGTTATGGGATACATACAGGAGTATAGATTGTATCTCAAATCTAAATAAATTCAGTAAACTACCAAATAAAACATTAGTGACTCAGTGAGAGAGTAGGTAATCTTCAATAGTGCGTAGTAAAGCAGTCAATCAATTGCCTTGACTGGGCAAACTTCAAAGGAACAATATCAATATGTATATCAAATGTTTTTAATACAAAAAAAGGATAGATAAAATAAATCCAATTTCTTCTTTCCACAAACTGTATTCAAATCAAACATATATCATCCTTCTCAGATATTTCGGATCAACATCTCAACATGAAACGTAAATCATAAAACATGTGAAAAAGAAACCCTTTCAAATGTGTAACCTCTTGTCAGGCAGAGTAGATCACTCTACAACATTTTCAAAAGTAAGTACATTCAAAAACCTTCAAGTGTGGAGTTCTCAAGCATAAGTACATTGAATGGCTAGTGTTTACAACATTCACACTAGACCATATCGCGGACAACATATAAGTTCATTTAAGCAATCCCAAATAGCACCATTGGGTCTATTCTGCTGCCAACGCGTTTCCGATTTACAAATGATCCATCTTCAGGGCGATAGTTGCTATTGGTTCCAAAAAGAAAATCGAGATTTGCTGCAATGTAGGTCCCTAAAGAATTATAAAGAGGATAATTACTAAGGGCTGAGAGTGTAAACACAACTGAATTTCTTAAAAAGCAAAAGATGCCACTAACCTTCTGGTACACAAGCATTAATTATCAAGTAATTCAGGCAAGTTAGACTGCAGTAACGCACTGCATCCGGGTCCAGAGGCAGGTCAGACAGTAGGAAACCAAGGTCCCTAGAGTGGGAAGAAAATCGAGAAAACGAGGCACACGGGTTACTTGATTTTGTTGATTTTGTTTGCTTTTAGCTTTTTATGTGTGCTGGTGCATGAGCACGCTGCTTTTCTTTTAGATTTTATTTTATTTATTTATTGTGCATTTGTCAGGCAATTTTTTGCTTTTGAATACTGGATTGTTGTAAAAGCACTGAAGTTGATGACCATATTATTGTGACTACAATTTATATTTGTGCAATTACAGAAACACAGTTGTATAAAGCATCTGGTTCAGCTTTATCGTTAGCCATTCCAGCAGGCTTTTTTTATTTCATGCGGATATACTCAATGGGAAATGCGGGGCTGGGAGGGTTCTTTTATTTGCAAGTCCGACCTTCACATGTGGGAAGTAGAAATTAAAGATCCAAAATTCATATTAAGGTTAGAAAGGATCCCAACACCACATTAAATTTAATGCTATTGCACAGGTCACCGATTCCCATGAATGATATGATATGATGCGATCATTTATTGGTATTGCGCCCATACACAGGTGTTTCAGGGTGCAACGAGGCAAAGGAGCGGTACAAGTGAGGACAAAACAACAATCTTACTAGGCCCAGTGAAATTGAGAACACGCACGTGCAGTGGAGAGGGAAAGGAGACGGTGCAAGAGGCAGGGAGTGGAAAGTGCCTAACACATGATCTAAGCAACAACAGGTAGTGTGGCCAACTTGTGGCAAGTGCAATAATAAGGCACAGACAAACAGTGTCTAATAAGTACAGGAATGGAAATGTAGGGTTGTACATACAGAGCCAAGTGCAAGGGTAGTCATGAGGTAGTGCAGGTATGTGACTGGGGAGGCAAGGGAGGCAGGGATCTGGGCCCAAAATCAGAGGGTAGCCAGGTGCCAGTGCCAAAACAGACATATCAGCAGGGGAGAGGAAGAGAGAAGGCAGAAGCAAAGAGGAAGGTTTTGAGGTGCTTCCGGAACTGTAGATGGTCCTCCCCAAGATTCAGGGAGACAGGGAGGCTGTTCCAGAGGGAGGTCCCTACGGAAGACAGAGATCTACCCCCAACTCGTTGCTTGGAGAAGTGACTGACCCTGAGTGAGTTGGAGGTGGGGAAGTGAAAATCTCAAGTAGAAAGGGAGAATTTAAGGTATTGCGGCCCCAGGCCCCAGAAGGCCGTGTCAATAATGCAAAGGATCTTGAACCTAATGCTAGCAGCCACTCGGAGCCAATGAAGAGATTTCAGGGCTGGAGAAATATGATCCCAGGGCTTGAGGCCAAGGCTTGCAGTCCTGTTCTGGATGAGTTGCTGAGGGTGGAGAGTAGTAGCAGGAAGATTTAGAAAGAGGCTGTTATAGTAGTCCATCCTGGAGAGAACCAGAGCTCTAGAGACAGTGAGTTTCTGGGGGAAGGAGAGGAAAGCAAGCATACCTCTGAGGAGGTACAGTTGGTAGTTTGACTTCTTAGAGACCGCAGAGATGTGTGGAGAAAAGGAAAGCGTGGAGTCAAAGATGAACGCAAGGTTCTTAGTCTCACAGGTTGGAGCAGAGAGAGGGCCAAGGGAGTCTGTCCAGAGAGTGACGTGAAAGGAAGGTGCAGGAGTACAGAGGATGATCTCTGTCTTACTGGCATTAAGACAGAGGTCATTGGCAGCACACCACTCCTGGATTGCAGACAGACAGTCAGAGATGAGAGAGGGAGAAGATGTGGCAGGGCAGGCAGAGCAGAAAGCAGCAATGCGGTGGGTGAGGGTGAGGAGACAGCCAACAGAATCAGTGTGAAGATTAAGCTGGGAGATGGCCAGCTTTTCCAGGAGTTTTCCCAGGAAAGGAGTGATAGAGATTGGGCAATAGTAAGCCGGGCAGGAGGGGTCGGCTGTGGGTTTCTGGAGAAGAGGGTGCACAGGAGAGTGCTTCATATGGGAGGGGAAGGATCCAGAGGTGAAGGATTGGTTGCAGAAGTCAGCCAGGGCAGGAGCAAGGGTGTCAATATGGTCCTTGATGGTTTTGGACAAACGGGGAAGAACCATTTTTGATAAAACCTTCATAGAACGGACTTGTCTGGAAATCTCATCAAGGGAGAAAAGAGGAAATGAAGAGAAAGAGGGAGGAGAGAGGGCTGCAGGGGGGCAGAGGTAGTGGAGAGAGAAGAGGCAAGAGGGGGAGAGGATGAGAGGGTGGATAGGATATCCTGAGTTTTAGAGATGACATGAGAGGCCAAGACCATGCAGAGGAGAAGTAGAGACAGCAGTGGTCAGCTCCTAGCAGATTTTTAAGAGTTCTGTTGAGTTGTTAGATGCCGCAGAGACGCGGCCTTGGATGTCGCCTCTCTTCTTACTGTGGACAGAGAGCTGGTATTGACTTTGGAGCAGGCAGCAGGCCAGTGTGTCAGAGCATGGGCATTTAAGGGTGACTACATCAGAGTCATACCAAGAGTTGCACTTGGTTTTTGTGCTTCAAGCAGATCCTCATAACAGGGGCAAGAAGATCAAGAGTATAAGAGATAGCAGAGTGGAGCTTTACAAGGGCAGCATCAGGATGAGAGTCAGCCAGAGGTGGAGCAGGGGGAGAGAAAGTGGCAGCAAAGGCCTCAACTGACTGGGAGGAAAGTAGAAAGTGATCACTCCAGAAGAGAGGAGTGGTGAGAGGGTTAGAGAGAGGGAGGTCAGAGGAGATGAGAGCATGCAAAGTGTGCCCAGCCGAGTGAGTCAGGCCAGAAGGTAGAATAGAAAGCAAGAGAGAGAGAGTCACAGAGGTCACGAAGAGTATAGAAGAGTGACAGGGGGCATCAAGGTGGATATTGAGGTCTCCAAGGAGAAGGAGTTGAGTGGTTGAGGGCAGGAGGGAGGAGGAGAGATCAGCCCATTTGGAGAGGAAAGAGTTAGAGAGGAAAGAGTTAGTCTGACCAGGTGGCCGATAGATAGTAGCAATGGTGAGAGAGTGGCCGGGAGAGAGAGAATGCCTACAGACAAGGCATTCCAAAGCAGAGTAGGCCTGCGTAGGAATCACATAGGCAAGAATCCACTCTGGGAAGAACAGGGCTAATGAGTTCCCTAATCAGTTGTATAATATGGTAATTCTTTTATTGAAGTCATGTTCCATTGGGGGATTTCATCTTGTGGCTGCATGATAAGGAAGACTGAGTTGCATCCATGTTAAAAACATCCCTCAATGGAATTGGGTTGAAACAACAGGTTCATAATACTACACATGTCAAAGGGAAAATATTGGACTGTGAGGGAATTATTAATGCCTCTATTAATGATCTGATAGTGTCACCATGTCCCTAGTCTGACCATAATGTTATTTCTTTTGACTTAGAATTAGCAAGCCATAGAAGAAAACCTAATATTACCAGGATTCCCTCAAGAAATGTGCGTAAATTGTCTGCAGAAGTTTTGGAGCTTCTATGGGCACCGTTAACTTCGGCCATTAGCACTACTGAAACAGTGGTGGATGTGGGAATTAAATATCATGATCTTCTCTTACATGTAGTTAATATGGTCTCCCCACTTAAGACCAGGCTGTTGCCACTTAAAAAAAGAATCTATTTGGTGCTACTCTCCAGAATTGCACAAGAATAAATCATATAAAAGCAAATGCCTTTCTGCATGGGTTATAACTGGAGGGCCCATTGATAAAGATATTTATACTGAAGCCACCAAGGCTTATAAACTGGCAATCCTTGAGACTAAAACGACAGCATATGATATTAGGATATTGAATACAAAGTCAGACACTAAGGAGCTTTTAGAAATCCTGAATGAGCTTGAAAATAAAAAAGTTGAAACGGTTCAAAAGGAGAATGAATGGTGTGCCTCTGTTCAAGAGGCCATGCTTAACAAGTTAAGGACAATTAAAGAGAAGATCAAGGGAAAGGCATTTTTTAATGTTAAACCAGTAAGGGAGTCTCAGATGACAGATATCATCATGAAGCTCAAGCATACCAATTGTGAAGATGTTGCTTGTCTGGCAGTTATAATTAAAGCCTGTCTACCTGCCTTGATACCAGCTATTACCAGATTTGTTAATGTCTTATTTGTGGAGGGTCAGGTTGCAGAGGGCATCAAGAATGCCCTGATCAACCTTTGTTCTAAAAACAGGCCTTGACCTCCTGAATCTGTTGAATTTTTGAACAATCACAGAAGTATCGTTCCTGCTAAAAGATCTCGACTGCACAGCCTATTTTCAAGTTTTAGAACATCTTTCAAATAACAATATTTTGAATAAAATGGGAGTCTAGTTTCAGGCTGGTACATGGAACAGAGTCAGCCTTGCTGGATCTGAAATCAAGGATTCTTCAGTCTATGGACAATGGGCACTGTGTTCTATTAATGCTTCTGGACCTATCCGCTCGGTTTGATCTGGTGGATCATGCTTTGCTGGTTGAGAGACTTCAACAGGCCGTGGCGTTTTCTTCCTTAGCAGCAGCATTGATTAGGTCCTTCCTGGAAAATCACATAGCAAGAGTCTTCTGTGGTAATGCAGCATCTAGTATGAGGTCCCACAAGGCTCATGTCTGTCTCATCCCAGTAATCCAACTACAAGAAGACAAGAGAGTGATGTTCACAAGATACACGGATGACACCCTATGCCTTATTCCTTTGACTGGGGTGTATGAAGCGGATTTGGAGAACAAAAATAGAGTGGACTCTATAATTCATACTTGGATGGTGAAGAATGGTCTTGCCCTCAATGATGATAAGATGGAGGTTATGATCATTTGTGCAGCGATCAGGCTGCGGAAGCAAAGTCTGGAATATCAATGTTATGTGATAGCCGACTGTAAAATTAGCGTCCAAGATAAGGTTAAAACATCATCCTTGATCAAACCATGAGTATGAAGCCATGCTTCCAAATCTGCATTATTCAACAAATTACTGTCGCAGATTCATCACATTTTATCAAAAAATATCAGTGGCATTGTGGCAAGGGCCACCATGAACTCGTAAATAGACATCTATAGTAGTCTGCTTGTAGGTATCAGCAAAGTAGATTACAATAAGCTGCAAATGATTCGGAATAGTGCAGTGAATATGGTGGAGGGATTGTAGAGAAACAAACAAGTATCTCAGACTATAACATACCTACTTTGGTTACCCATTGAGTCTAGGATTTCCTTTTGATTATGGATGATTACTTATAAGTGCTTAGCTGGAAGGAATCCTGAATAATGAACAGAAACGTTGGTGAAGAAATCTAATCAGAGAATTTTAAGATCGAATGACTTGATCTTATGTGGTCCAAGAACAAAATTGATGAGTGTAATTAGAGGGGCTTCTTTTGCAGCTTCACCTGCCACCTGGAATGCACTGCAGCATTAATACAGCAAGGAAAATTATATTTGGGACTGAGATGTGTAGAGATTTTGGGAAGGCAATGTTGGAGTTGGGAGATTTGTTGGATACTTTGGCATCAAAGCATCAAAGCCTCAGCGAAAGGCATACATGATTATCAGTGGGTCAGCATTGCCGCTTATTGCCCAGAGATGGAAACAAATATCAATACCTATGTAACATGATTGGCTGGCAGAGATTTGGCACAATGTTTCACTGGAATGGTTGACTTATGTGGTTCAATGAGAAAAGAGGAAGTTTAAGGAGCATTGGGATTTGGTATCGGACTTCCTCCACAAAGACTATCGAGTGAACTGGTGTACACTAATAATATGTTTACTAGACATGTTTTATGGATGGGACTTGGTACACTTAGTAATGGTAAATAAACTAAATCAGAAGAAGGGCAGCTGTCCCAGGGGAAGAGGGGAGGGTGGGGAATTGTTTTTTTTTAAAAATGTTATAATAAAACAAATGCTAATAAAAATATTTGTTAAAACAGAAATACATATTCTTCCCCACTTCGTAAACCTGCACTAAGTCTTTGGAGATGTTCAGCCAGGGTGTTATCTCGGACACCCTGGTTTGAGCCACTACCACTGCTTTGCTATAGGTGGATCTAGTGGCCTTCATCTTCTCTCTGAGTGCCAACTTGCAAAGCTCCATGCTGACCATGTCTTGCTGTTTCTATTCTTCTAGAGCTAGTCTTCTCTCCTCCAGCAGGAGCATTCCAGCTGCTTCCTTGCTAACAGCTGGGACAATTACAGGTACAATTAGAGACTGGGCCGAGGCAGGGGACTTTCAGGATGTCAAACTAGCTACTGACCCCACTGACACTCAAGAGTGTTGAGAAACCACGCTTGCCTCCTGGATCGATGGTTGACAAGAAACACTGCTCATGCTGTCGTCCTTGTCATTTTCCACTATCCCACCCAGAAGTTCTTATTCGTTTGGGTGCACAGGTCCTAGCTCATCCGGTCCTATAGCTCAGAGAGTAGAGCACTCACTTTGACATCTATGCAGAGCCTGCAGATGCAGGTTCGAATTCTGCCAGGCCAAACTCAGCCTTTCATCCTTCTGAGGTCGATAAATGAGCACCACACACAGTGGGTAATAATAAGCAGCGCTCAAATACCTGAGGGTTCGTAGCACTATATAAATGCTAAATTAGTATTATTAAATTATTATCCCCTGGCGTCTTCTCTCCAACCACCCTCGCTACTACCCAAGTTTGGAGGCTGGTCAGAAACTCAGGTTTATTAACCTTAGTGCTGCAGGGAAGTCCCTGCTCTTGACATAGGACATGCAGGGCATCCTTCTTCATGCCTTTTACAGTCTCTATATGAAGATCCATGATTATTTACAAATACCTAGCAGTGTCTAAGTATTGCCTGCAACAGTGCTTTTATCATTGGGTGACTACACTGTGCACAAGGCTCCAACTAGATCCAACCGTCTGCCACCAATGTGACTAATCAACTTCTGGAGCACCAGTGGTCATGGGGTGAACATCGGTTTCTGAACCATCAATCAGCCCCACACCTCTAGTACACCAGAAGGGATCTGAACAAATTGGAATAATAAGCAAATTACAAACCCCCTTGTCCAATTTTGGTAACAAAGACAGAATGGCAGGCTTATCTCCGAAAGGTTGTGGATCATTGGTTAGTTGCAACACAGCGAACATTAAATTATTACTCATTGATAAAAGGGACTGTCCAGACAAGGTTGTATAAAAAATTCACTTTATTATTATCACAAAATTTAGTTCTAGCAACACTAAGGAATGCAACACACCCTGTAAAGGAATGCAGAGTACAGAAATCTAGAAATAAGGGAACTGGATGAACTCTGGATACTGACAGGAGGGTAGTCTGTTTGGTAAATAATCACTACAGTTCAAAGCTACTTGGCTTTAGCACAAAGGGAGCAATGGGTCTTCATATGTCTCTAGGGGCCTTAGGAGAGGGTTCAGGGGGGCAAAACCACAATGTACCTTGTGCTGTAGGCGTTCTTGGTGCTGGACAGGGTTGAGTCGACTTTGTTGCGCTTTGCATGCTTTTGTGACAGAGTTCAAGACGGGGTACAGCTGTGGGTATCAGGCAGAAATCAGTTCTGCGAGCGAAGCTGGATGAATGTTGCAGGCTGGCCTAAACAGTTGCTCAGGGTCAGGAATAATTGTCTCCGTGCTGGTCGGCAGTTCTGAAGCCCTGGTTGAGACGTCTCAGATGTCTTTAAGTGACCGTGGCGTAACAATGGTCAGCGTTGCAGCTGGAGAAACTCAACTGGCTCGAAAATGTCCTTTAAAATGGATGCCGGTCGATGCTTGTCAATGCACTTCTACCTTCTTCACTGGGCTTGTGTCATTTAAGGTGGACGTCCCAAAGCTGAGGAGTGTGTTGCAGGTATCTGCCTTGTCATTGATCTAAGGGTTCAGAGATTCTCTGGCACTTTCTACCTAGGAAGCTTGCTGCAGAGCATAGCAGGACATGCTGTGTGCTAGCTGGTTACCTTTTCTGGAGTTACTGGAGAGTCTGCTGGATTTGGTTCCCTAGGAGATGTTTAGCGGAGCAATCGTGTTTCCTTGTTGGATGTCCTGGTTTTCCTTCACTGGCAGAAGATGTAAGGCAGACTGCACCTTCAGCTAGGGTCCAATGATGATTCTTCTGTCTGCTTCTGGTGAAACCTTCAGATGGTCTGCCAAATGAGGCTTGGCCCTCCTTTAAAGCCAAATGGACCACAGGGATTGATGGAGGCTAAGCTTACCTTTATGAACCAATCCAGGATCTCCTCCAAAAATCTCCTGAATGCATGAGGCCATAACCAGAGTGCTTTGCAACAGAAAAGGTAAGGGGGTGAAAACATGTGATACTAAGTCCCACCTATTTTCCTGTCTGCTGTAGATCAAAGGGTCCCTCTGGTTAATGGAGCTCTCTGTGATTCCTGATTAAAGTGACAAATCTCCCTTGAAGCTGCAGCAAGACCAGACTTTCTCGCTGTGGCAAACCATATACTCGTACCTTCTTAAAGGGGTCCCCCTGTGGGGATGACTACTATAAACCACCAGTCCCAGCATGAAATGTTCACTGTCAATCGACACAGTGGGTGGGAGCTGGCTTCAGTTTGACACAGTTGCATATGAAATGTTGTTGGGGTTTCCTGTCTACTTTGTTACCCTCTGTAGCCAGGCCCCACGTGGGCCTGTTTTAATTGAAAAAGCAAATCGCTGCCACCAGCTAGAGGGCTCAACAAAAGGACAGTGCAGATTCAAGAAGCCTTTGTTAGTTAATTAGGCTGGTCATGGCAGGGGGAAAGTTTGTCCCTCCCTCTTCTGGAGATGGATCATGTACTCTGCCTGTCAGATGCCAACTAAATATGACAGGGACTACACAGGTATATGTGTATGTTGTGCAGTGAGTACAGGAACATGTGTGCAGATTAGCCCAGCACATTTTCTAGAGGTTGAGCCACCATAATTGAATTTCATTTAAAATTTCAAAAAAGCCCAGGCGAGCGAATACCCACCGTGCGGATGGTTGAATTCCAGACACATATTGCATTGCCTATGGCACCAGTCTGTTTGGTGAAAATTGTGTTTATGGGCAACAATGTTTTTGTCTAACCCACTGTCAGAGAGAGAGGTTGAGCTACTTTTTCTTCAGACGTATCGGCAACAGGAAAAAGAAGTTAATCAAGCAGAGGTCAGTGAGTGAGATACAGGGTCTTGTATCAGGGCAAAGAGAATATCACTTGACAGCTGAGATTTCACTTCACGAACGGCAGGCACTGTATTCATACATCTGCTATTCTCTGCTAATGAATAATTAAAGTGAATCGTGTTTGTACGGCTTCCTCTCCAGGAATCTGTAATAACATGCTCCTGTAGTATGTTTCTTACGCATCTGCATTTTTTAAACTTGTTCCCTTCCAAACGGGGCCTAAATTATTAAAAATATGGGTAGAAAAAGTGTTTCCTCTCCTTCCCGCTGATAAGTTAGAACGATACGGAAGTGTGTGCTAAGGGACCTTGAGTTACATGCGGATTTAAAAGAGTCATGCCTGATAATGGTGTACTCTCTCCTGAAGGTATTTTTATAACTAAAATGGTTCCCTTTCAGATGCCTTGTCAGCTTGCTGTGATATACTGCTAGCCGGTGAGGCTGAGCCTGAGAACTGGACCCACTAATGACGATGTAATTGCATTACAAGGCAGAGACAGAAAGATAGGCACAGGTGATAAGGTCTGATAAATAACCACAGCCTGTAAACGATATTTAACTGCACTAATGCAAGGACATTAAAAGGAAGATAAAAAGGCTAACCTACAACTCATTTGAACAAAGCAATCGTTTTTGACCTTGCATCGAAAATTCAGCTGAGTCTATACATACAAAATCCATATTCGTTACAAGGAAAGGCTCCAGAAAGGTCTTACATCAGACGTCATTTCACAATATGAAACAAAGACACGAGATACAGAGAGGATGCATTTGAATGGCTATTGTAAAATTGTTATTGAAAGAAATATACTGTTGAAATGCACGGTAGCTTTTATTGTTTGGCATAAGTAACGATGGGTATGTTATGCTCATTTGTTCTTATAAAGGTCAATGTCAGTGGGCAGATTCATTGCACTGAAGGCCACAAATAAACCCAGTATGATAACAAATAGATCCACGCATACAGCAATAACCCTCCTCCCCCTTCCCCTGGCACTTGCTGCCTTGACCCACCCATCACTTGCCCACCCCCACCCAAGGGGGCTCCCCATTCTTGCACTTCCCCCTCCCCTTGTACTTACCACCTTGTCATGCACTTGCACAGTAGGATTGTCACAAGGCCAATATAATCGTTCTACTTTTTTGATTCCCATGCCCCCCTGCCCCCCATCTTGTCTGGTGGCACCTGGAAACACATGTGTAAAGGCACCATGCAAATGTACAATAAATACAATGAATAAAATAAATTGATTATGTCAGGTTAAATTCTAGTGCATCCGCCGAGTTACACTCATTACTATTAAAGGCTATCCACCTTCCGGGCAGAAACCAAAAGCACGTTTTTCTATAGTTGTGCCTTTTTGTACCCGTAGCAGAACTGCAGCGTAATATCCTCCTCCACATAATAACCTCCTCCACTTGCTCACCACCTGTTTTTAAACCTTCACAACAAGGATGCAGATGAACCCAGGAATGGAGAGGAAGAAGGGATGTGAGGACTGGGGCGAAAGAGGTGTAGTAGGAGTAATGATGATCAAAATAGTCAATGTGCCGTTACCCTCAGTTCACCCTGAATTATTTTCTGTGCCCCTTTAGGAGACTAACCCACCTGATGCCATTTGTCTGATAGACATTGAATGTGGGGTCTGAGAAGCGAGGCATTCTAATCGCTTTAAGATGGAGGTCCCAGGCACGATTCCTGGCCTCGTTGAAAGACCTACGCTCGTCTGCATCCTCCATCGAGATCTTGGTAGAGGCAATGCCATTTCCTTGCCATGTGAAACTCTTATGCATAATAGCTTATTGCCGCACAGCAGCCCACGACAGTGCATAGATATCTTTGATTCTGCCCTCAATTTTCCATCCAACTTAGTGGCTTCTCCATTACTGGTTTGGCTGCAAGCTGTGTTAATAGGATTGCCATCAACACTTTCGCCATAAATCTGCATATCCAGAGATTGATTGTCACTTATCAAACCCTGTGCCTTACCTCTCACCCCTAAGCATGTGCATTGGTCCTTCCCTTCCTCCTTTAAACATCGACCCTTACATTGTGTGGTTTCCTCTCTGACTTCTCTCTAGAGAATGTAGCACATGTTTATCTCACACTTACCCGTACCTTGCACTTTCATTATTACTTTATTCTCTGCCTAATCTATCTAATTGTGTCTCTGTGTTTGCATTTCATCCATTTAGTCAGAGTTGGCTTCTTCCACCTCCTTTATGCAAGGCTCGGTTACGCCTTCTGGCTTTCTGTTTGGTTTTTTTATGTGGCGTTTAGATACCATCCCACTTCCTTTTAGTGAAAGGCATTGTAACGGGTAACTAATACCCTGTTGGGTCACCTGGAAACTTAATTAAGGATAATTAATCACCGGGACCGAGAGGTGAACTCTGAAGCTGTCATCTCTCCGTAGAAAATGTTCTAGAATCAGGCATCTTCATTTCCAAACTGAAGAACAAATGGTGCAATTAATAGACATTTCAGTGGAGCAAACTATTAAAGATATGCAAAGTATTCCTTTTGGAACCACTACTACAGATATTGCTCCTATTGCAACCTCACTATGGGAGGACCAGGATGTTAGAGAGGATGCAAATCACAATGGGCTGGTGAATCTGGAATTCACTATCTTCTTTGGAAATCAGATTGGAAGACATGAAATAGGTATAGGACCATATCCACCTGCAAGTAACATTTCCACCTCTGGATTCCTCTTATATGAGGTCACAAAAAACATCATCGGAAAAAAGTAGAACGATAAAAAAAAGCTGACCTTCCCCAGTCATCTGATCAATTTTTCAACATCAAGAACTACAGAGGAACATCATTATGGGGACTGGAAACACTTTATAGCAGGTGCTTTGTACACAGATTGAGATGAGTTATTCAGGATGTCCAAACAGCTTCAAAAATAAGTGTTATTAATTGCAACACCAAGTTTGTGGTGTATTGTATTATATGTGTTTGCGGTTTATTTTACGTTGGGAGCACCATTAGGCCACTCAAAATTCGCATTCGGGAGCATTTGGCCTCTCTGCACAAACAGGATGCCAAATATCCATTGGCATTGCATTGGCAGACTCTACATCAACTGGATGATTTTAAGGATTTAAAATGTATTGGGTTGTCTCAAATACGCCCCTTAAAAAGAGGTGGCAATATGGAACTTAGACTTAGACAACTAGAGGCAAGACTTATTTGTAAACATAGATTGGTAAACCGTGGACTCAATTCCGATCATGAATTTCATGTTTTCTTATGACTCAATTTCATATTTAAAGCTGGTTTTGCCACTGACACTTGGGTAGCTACACCTGATTACCGTGTTCCTTTTTGTTACTTAATTTTATTTGGAATTTTTATTGAAATGGGAACTTATCTGTTTCAAGTATGTCCCGTGATGTATTAATGGGTGTGTGCGGTTGAATATACAACCTGTGATAACATATTCTTTCAGACCGCCAAGATTATTCTTTTTATCATCGGCTTAGAAAATGTGCCAGATGAATTGGAATGTTTTTTAATTTAATTGAGCCTTAAGTGGTTACTTAGATGTAGTAGCACCGACAGGCTGTGTGCTTACCGCATAACCTGTATTCACTATTTCCGGGCTGGCATTTTTTATTATAATTTGTATCATTACATAATTATGCATGTAAAAGCATTTAATATAACTGCGTTATTCCCATAAATTGTTGGTGAATTCTAAGGTGTTAAATATGGCTCGAGAGAATATCACTTTACTAGAGCCGGCCCTCTCCCTCACCCAACATGGCCGCCGCTGTTTGCTCTGTCATGTTGTTGCCTATGCGATCCAGTTTTTCTTTTTAACTATACGAGTAGCATCACGCGCGCGCGCTTTTCCTTGTACACTGTTGTTGCCGGAAGGCTGGTAAGAGGCACGCCTGCTCTTTTGATACGATCCCTGTATTTCAATTAGTCGCTTTTATCTAACTCAGAGCCTGTTTCCTTCTTTTTCTCTTGCTAATTGCCCAATCACCCATTGACAATGGATACGTGACTCGTTCTGAACTGGTTGTGTGGTGTAATCTACGGGTAACATTTCCCTTTCATACGTGGATTTTTGCAGTATTTATATAATGGTCATTGCAACCGCAAGTAATACTAAGGTAATCACGATTTTATTTTCTATCAATTTTCATATTTAATGTGGTAAAATTGGTTGCTTTTGAACGTATATGGTAATAGCTAATCTTTGCTAAATTATTTTCTTGCTGTAGAGTTTCTTTTCGGACAAGTTCAACGGTAAATATAATTAGTCAGTTTTGATCCATTTAGTTGATTCAATACATCATTCTATCTATGGTTGTTTTCCACCGCACACACCTAATCTTTTATTTTGTTGTTTTGTCATCCTTTTTACTGGGTTTGTAATTGGATGGATCCTCTTATTGAACGGTAATTGGTTTCATGGAAAATGTTTTACTTTATGAAATGTTCTTTTAAATCCAATGATATGGCATTATGTAACACACAATTAATATTTTTTTTCTTTTTTGGCTAATCCCCTTGTAACCCCTTGATGTTTGCTACATTGGTATGTTGTAAATTTATTTATGAATGTATTATTGGTTGTATATCTGCTATTATGTACAGCCTTTGAAAAAGAGCCTTGCTCGAAACACGTGTCAGGCTGTGGAAGGGAATTAAAAATATAACCCAACTGTTACTGTATCACTGATAATTGGCGCAGTTCACTGATTACATCTAATTTACTGCTTACTGAGGGTTCTTGGTCCTGGCACCCTCACACTTTCATGTTGAACGCTGCCTTTTTTAAATTTCTAATATTGAGCAATTGCGCTGGTTGTTCACATATGCCTTTGGACCACATTGCTCTATCAAAAATAAGTGTGTTGATGTGCTAGCCACATTAAATGTAAATAATGTACTCCTTATCACTAATCCAGTGGAAATAAAGAAAACAAATACACCTCCTATACATTGAGGATATTATTCTAGAGAATGATCTCCTGGGCGCTGTACCGCTGTATATTAGCCAATACCCTGCTCGAGGGTTCTTAAGAATGTTCATCAGAATAACGTTTAACCTAATACACACACACGAGGGATGTTGTATGTCAGAAGCATTAGTGTAGGTAGTAATTGTAGGTTCTGTCATCAGGCAGTTGAATCTCTGAAACATATTTGTATTCATTGTCCCGCTATTCAGCCCCAAAGAGTACAGTTGTTCTCTTAATTTGTCCATGACGCTGCCTATTTAAATGAACTTCCTTTTGGTTTCAGATTGTTAATGGTCAATCAATAGCATGGGTTCTGTCTTTTTTAACTACTAACTGATTAATTATTATCAGGATTTATTAACTTTTTAGATTATCATTTTATGGATATTTGTTTTTGTGTTAATTTTAAATATGTTGTTATAATGTTTTGCTTCTTGTATAAGGTTTGTATAAACCAATACAATAAAAAAGCATTTAGGATCCCTGTTAACGTCAATCTGAACCAGCTCGGTAAGGTGATTGCACAAATTCATTTTAGTCTGAACAAAGTTACACCCATGGATTCAGTGGATGAAAAGCTTCATAATTACCTGAAATTAATATATTGAGTGATTAATGTCATAACAAGGACAAGGCCATATTAGATTTAAGCCACCAAATCCCTGATGTTGGATTTCACGACACCTTATATAACATAACCGGATGGAACTGAAATCTGGACACCGTTGGAAGTTATGGAGAAAGATGTTTAGCGCCTATCAGATAAATATTCTGTTTTGATCAAAGTTCTTTCTTACCATATGAAAGAGGATTCCCAATCACCAGGTCCACCTCCAACAACTGTCCCACTCCCAGGAGCCAATCCAGTGTGCTTAGATTACCTTTGGGGATAGGGTAGTGGTACCAAAAGCAGGGCACCCACCTCCTATATTCCAGCTCAATGACTTCAAGCTATTAGCGTTTTCTGACATTCAACACATTTGAATGTGTTCTGGAAGGATATTCCAGCTCGTAGGTATAGGAAGTTATCTACAACAGATGCCCCCTCCTGGATAGAAAGATCATGGTAATTCCTCTTAGCAAATCCCTGGAATCAAAAAAGGAAGTGTTGATATAGGGCATTCAGACGCTTCTCTTAAGTAAGGGTTTCATAAAGTTACACAGCACAGAAGGAAGAGCTGGTGTGTTCTCTATAGTATGTATTGTGAATAATCCATCTGGACCATTCTGACTAGTACTTAATCTAAAATGACTGAAAAGGTGTGTCAAATACCAACTCTTCTGAATTGTGACTCAAAGGAAAGTCATATGTGTGATCTTCCCTAGGAACTGGTTAGCCACAATCAACCTGGAGGATGCATATTTACACATTCCAATCGGGCTAGGATATTTCTGAGGTTTTCTGTGATTGATGATGTATCCCAGCCCTCCCCTGTAATGTTGCCTCTACTCCCTGTGGATTAACAAATATCCTGGCACTCATTTTGGGTCAGTTCAAGAGGATGGTACTCAGATCTACTCAGATCTATATGGCTGGCTTGTCTAAGAACCTTTAATGGAGATAAGCCTTCAACATAAACACAGACTGTTTAAGTGCCAGCACATCCTTGAAGTGCATGCAGTTCCATAACCTTAGTATGAATTACAAGATGTTTTTACTGGATCCCTACTCAAATCTCCATGTTGTTAAGATGCATCACAGTGGAGAACTGGGTGGTGCATATCTTGCCATCCCAAATAGACAATGCATTTTTGGAAAGGATCCTTACACTGAGGGAAACATCTACAAAGACATAGTTATGTCAGCAAGAGAATATGGCACTGCAACGTTAGTCTGGGCCGGATCCACCTGACATGTCTAGTGAATAGTCTCCTGGGACTCTGATTTCATCTCTCCTGATAGTACAAACAGTTGATTCCGGTTGCCTCGGCTGCCAATCAAAAACTACAACTGTGTCAGTTATTTCGGAAGTTATTGAAGGGCTGACTTTACACTGGAGGAGCCGCTAATCCTGAACTCAGATGCCTAGTTTAAAGGATTGGGTGCGACTTTGGAAGTTCAGTCAGAGCCATCTTTGTGGTCCCAAAATGAGAGTCACAGATCATCAAACTGATCAAATCTCATATCATTATCAAGATCTGTACTACACCTTTTAACCTTGCTTCAGGGCAAAACAGTGATGATTCATGTGGCAAACCAAGTTGCAAAATTCTATATAAGTAAACAAGGAGGTACGAATTACCAGTATGAGGTCCCGGGCCATTAGGGACCTCAGATGCACACTTATTTGCATCAGAAGCGTTAGATCAGCAAGCTATCCAAACAACATTCTTACTGGGTATATACAATACAATAACATTGTTGTGCTGCATTTTCACATCCTTCATACTGACTGCCAAGTAAAATCTTCCAGGCAGTATCCATACAATGAGCCGCCATGTATCAACCTGTTTGCAAAAAAAGAGAACTCCCTTTACCCTTGGCATGCATTACTTCAAAGTAAAGGATGGTGAATGTCTTATAATGGCCCTGGCCACAAGGTTTCTCTTTCCCGTTCCCCTGATCCCAGATCTGCTACACGCTCAGAGGAAATTAACAAGGGGGGTCCTGGGAGTCCCTCTGCCAGACATTAGTCCTGGTTACGAGAGACTTACCCAGAGTCTTTAGCTCACTATCTTTCACAGAGAAGAAATATCCCACACATATCAGTCTTTGTCCTGCCCTGGGGCAGTCCAGCACTGAAATGCTAGGCAATTCTCCTCTGAACAAGAGTACCAACAGAAACCCCAGACACGTGTTTCGGTCTGGTTGGACCTCATCAGTAGGGTGGATCTGTGCCTCTCTAAGAATAGTGAGCTACACGCTCAGAGGAAGCTGCATAGTGAGAAAGTCAATGTGACCCTAATTACTTAATTTTCCATGATGAGATCATTCCACCTTCTGAAAAGCAGGTATCTGTACCTAAATTGCGGCTCCAATGAATCCCTCACCTTTGCACCACCCAGGATTGCCAAAAACATTATATATCCATTTACAAATGGCATGTAAATTGAATTAAATCTCCCCCAAAACACAGATATTTCAGAAGATGCAGGAGTGGAAATCTCACCATATTCCATTTCGAAGAGATACAATTGCCACAGACTCACTCGTGTTACCTTGTACAAATAACACAGGTATTTTACAATTGAATGAGATATGGGGAAACACTGGCTTCCTGTGCACTAGGTGTGTATGGGACCTGTCTTTTTCAACACTTCATGTCCAGTGACCACCTATCAAGGCTTTTATGTAAATTAAATCCCACATAACACAGACAAAACCGTGTTGTGGTGCATAGTATTAAAGGATTCCTGTGCTAACTTCCTCATATGAAGTGCCTTGTTATACCCTTGGCCTGGTGCTAGTTTTGCAGAGTCTCCAGTCCTTCTTGTTTAAAACTTTGGAAGAGATGGATATGAACTTCTTTTCATTAAATGTCAACTTCCCGATTGCCATAACAATCACCATGTTCATTGGTAACTTGGGAGCTCTTCTCACCAAGGGATTATATGTGCGTTTGCTTCCTGAGATTATTGAGAAACTAAGCAGTCTTCCTTCACAAAGCCTTTTCAGAAATTCGAATTAACCTGAGACGGTCCTCCATTATTTGTATCCTTACCTTTCCTCTTCAGGATAAGGAATTCTCCAGACTCTGAACATAGCAAGATCATTGAGAATCTCCAAAATCCAAGCATCTGGTTTATAGAGACGTGATGCCTTTTTTGCCCCTTTTATGGGCTCAGTAAACGGGAATACTGTTTAAGTAAGGATTTTTGTAAGATTGTGGATTTTCTTAAAACAACGTATTCCGTTTGAACTCACAGTACTAGTATTGTTGCATGCGTAGTGTGGTGTGATTTCGATAACATCATGCTGCCATTTTGATGGGTTCAATTGGATTGTCCATAGTGCCATAGGATTTACTACAAATACACGGATTATTTTCTGATGGGAAACACAAGGGGCACCCAACTGTATTGATCAGCATTCCCAATGTACATACTCATGCAGCCTGGGGCCATCCAGACAGTTGGTCCTCATGCTCTGCTGCAGCTGTGCGACAGTGAGGCATGGTGTGATAGGATAGATGGTGCAGCCTACTGTTCAAGGTGCTATTCCATTCACCTGAATGAGGGCTTAGTCCCGTATTGATAGATAAGTGAGTGTGTTCTTCTAGAGTTTGGGAAAAGCTATCAGATAACAGCCTCATCTTTCTGGTCATGAACGGTGTGCCTTGCTCTGTAAGGGCCTTATCAAAAACGTTCACAAGTGAGTCAAACTGTGTTATTTCATTGCAAGTCAAAGATGTCCTCAATGCCGTAAACACACAACTACGCCATACCTTTGTTTCTCTAGACAGGTTTTTCACATCCGTATGTCCCTGGTCTGGAATTAATAATTATGCTTGTGGCTAAAGATGAGTATAGCACCCCTTCAGGCACAAAATAAGTTGTGGACATGGCCATTCAGAACTAAGTGTAAGAATCTTTGAACCTTTCTTAGATATTTGCCTACTGGCACTCTGTGTGCTATACTCGGTTGATAAAAAGCACACTAGTGTAAGGACACCATTCCCATATCATGTCTTCACTGTGCTCTGGTCTCAACCATCATGTGCATAGGGAGCCCTTTCAATGTACTCAGTACCTCATGGGCGCTGACTGCTTCAAATGTACTGCAACACTCACGTGTGCGTCGGGTCTTGCAGGGGCACTGTGGAAGTCGCCACCACTACCACACTTATCCCAATTGGCGTGGTAGAAGACACTAGTGGGATCGGCATGGGAGGCAAAGAGTTGTGCCGACCTATGTTCTCCCTTCCGCCTGACAGTGTGAGTTATAGAGTTCCTGCAAGGCAAGACAAGAGCATAAGAGGATGCACTGTGTGTGTGCTGCTCCCTGCTGGGAGGGGCATGAGTCTTCCCACTGCCCTGTAACAGGTAGATAGAGGGGCAGCGACCCATGCCATGACATGAACAAGCAACATTCCTATGATGTCTGTCATTAAAGAAATTGAAAGTCAGATTTGCATATCCCTTATCTAAGCATTATCATTTCTGACTTTAATTTACTCCATCAGTCTCATGTTTTAATCTGCCCCCAGGTCGCTGGCTTTCTGTTATGCATTGTCTGGGTCAACATCCAGCTCCATCTTGCTCGCCAGGTCCTTGAAGGTCCTTGAAGGTCTATGCTTTACTATGATTCATGATGAACATGGACAATGTTATGGCACTCTGACATGCTATGTTACAATGAGCATACCAAACATCTTTCCTCTCTGACTGAGGGTTCTCTGTCTTCTTTCTGTGGTGCAATGTATGAAGTTCATGGGAACTCTTTCTGTCATAGCTTCTCTTTGGAGCTTTACCTGTCCCAGCATCCTGACTCTGCCCCTTCTTTGTGTCCTCTCTTTATCTCCCTCTTTCAGATCATTCGTTTTGCTCTCCCGGGTATTCCCACACAACCTGTGGCTGGAATATGCTTACTAGTATAATGCTCTCTATCACTGCCCTTGCTAATCGTTCCTATGTGTGCACTAATCACGTGACACTTGTCTTCAACTGTTGACAAGTGCTGGGCTTGACCAGGGTCAGCTTGTGTACATGATCAGCCATTGTAGTGAGCCTTTCGTCAACAACTATTAACCTCCCTCCTTGGATGAACAAGGTACATGTGTCACCATTTGATCCAATCGACCACCTGTACCCACGTCTCACTGAACCACTGTTCCATTCTTCCCTTGCCACTGTGTCCTCCCTTTCTCCCCATATGCTTGCAGTTGTCCCACCACTTTTGTCACTTCTTCAGCTGCTCCATTGTGTTCAGTGTGAGCATTACGTTTAATCCAATGTGATTTGTTCTCGATACCACGCTTTATTGTCCTCTGCTCTTAATCCATATATTCTTTTGTCATTCTCACTGACTCCAAGTTGCTGTCCTCCCTCTCTTGCCTATCCTTCATTATTTCTCTCACACATCTAATTGCTCTTCAATCTTGCTGTTCCTCTTAGATCTCCTCACTCGTCACATGCCCTATTTCTCCTAATATCTCTCGTGCACCTTTTTTACATTGATCATGTATGTTGTTTCAGATTTGACAATAAATATATGTTCTGCAATTTGTGCCTTATTTTGTATTTCCTCCTCCCCTTTTTCAGCTCGCTTTAGAAATGTGTCTTGTTTCCTCATCTGCCGAATCTTGCCTTTCTCTTTATTCTTTCCCAGCATGTTTATCTTTTCCTCATTTTTTGCCCCTCACTTTGTCTCATCCGCTGAAGCCCTACCCCTCGTTTATCTGCTCATACTCCTCTTTCCTCTGATTATGTCCATATTCCATGATGTACCAATCCTTGGTCCCCTACTCCCCATACATTCATCACTGTGTCCCCTTTTCCTTTCAGCATATTCTCCCCTCGACTGCCATTGCTTGTGGTCTCTCTATGTCTTCTCCGTGTCTACAACGAGGCTCTGTAATTTTGCACTCGCCGTTTCCTATATGCTGCTGCCCAATCTGTGGATCTGAGCTTTTGTGGTTTGCATGAGTCAAGGGTGGCAGAGGGTCCAGTGAGTGGAAGTAGTGGCTGTGTGCGTGATCGCTGCTTTTGCTGATTGTGAACACTGCCAGGGCGCACTGGTTGTTGGGGCACTGTAATGCAGCAAATTCCTTCATCACATGGAATATCTTTAAATTCAATGTTGTTTTTTTTTTGTTTTGGAAGAGCCACATCACCCAGGATCATCTGTGCCCTCTATGAGAGAGTAGCTTTGAGTATGTTGGTATTGTCCAACGAGTGAAGTCTTTTGAGCTTTGCCGAAAGCTAGTGGGCTGCTTTCTGGCTGTAGCTCCGTTGATAGTCTTTTACATTTTAAGCTGTTTAATAAGAAAAAGCCCTGCCACTAGTTCTAGCTCTACATTTCCGGGCTCCGTTTGAAAGACATATTTGGAAGAAACATAGTCTGAGATATGGGGGTGCCTGCACGTTTGTACCACCTACGCCACGGACCTGGTTTTGCCAAACATTGTTTTGCTAACAAGACATGGGATCTCAAAAAGTATTGTCCGCCTGCAGGGGGGGTGCACTGTTGCGCGCAACGAAAATGTTCCACCTAGGTACAGAGCTCTGTCCCGACTAACATCCGTCCTTAAAATATCCTGATTCGGGGCACCCCGCTGACAATTAAAAGGAGCAGAAAGCGCAACCATCGACCCTTAAAATATGCAGAAGAAATCCTGGGCGAAAACGCTAAAGCAGAAAGAAACTACGGCGAGGAGAACTTCGAGCGGTAGGGTGAGGAGGCGCGAGCCGAGTCTCAGTACCGCGCGAAACCACGAGTGAGCCACTGACATTCTAGCCGGCCGATCATAGAGAGCTGAAGGCCTAGCACGACGAATCGCTGAGGCCCGGTCACACCTCATTGGAGGTGAAGAAGACCAGTTCGGTGGGACTGCACACTGCATTTCTCCTGCGGCGGACGGGATGGAGGACTGAAACGAGCGAGGAGAGAGGCACTGGAATGAAAACGCCCGATACAGAGTCGGACAACACCTGAGCTGCCCGTGCCGAGGC
The DNA here is from genome assembly GCF_040938575.1 of Ambystoma mexicanum. NCBI lineage: Eukaryota > Metazoa > Chordata > Amphibia > Caudata > Ambystomatidae > Ambystoma > Ambystoma mexicanum. The sequence continues at coordinate 1,136,532,997 of NC_090922.1, forward strand.
CACCCTGGAGGTGGCTGCAAAGAGGCCCTGAGCTGCGTCAGAGACAATGCTACCCGACCCTGACATGTGGCGACCAGCAGTAGGAACCGGGAAGAAGTTGCAGCGAGGTAGGAGCGCTGGGCCCGTGTACGAAATTGGGCTGGCTGCCCGTCTCCGCCTGAGGCCTAGTGGAGCGGCTGAGAACACGGGGACCCCCGTGCTCCCCCCCCTGCCGGGTCATCCGCAGTGAGTGCGGGCGGTAGTCCTAAAGCCAGCCAAGCACAGCAGCTGAACGCAGACCCGCTCACCAGTGAGGGTTGGAGAAATAACGGATTGGGAGCACGGGGCTGCAGCCCGCCAACGACCCGGAAGGGTCCAGCAGTGCAATAAGCAATGAATGGCGGCAACACTTGAATCCTAGAGAGAAGAGAAGTACTGCATACCCGAACAAGTGAAAATTAGGAGTTGAATATACAATTACTATATTACGTGGGAGAGCACAATCCATCCATAAATAAATAGCAGAAGCTGCTGCTGACGCCAGTCCTATATCCCCTCCGCAAAGCAATGGAGACAGAATGTAAAGAAAGCTGAAAAACAAGGATCCTGCCTCTGGGGAACCTGCACGACTGCACGGGGCACAAGTAGCCCAAACGTAGCACAAAGAAACATCAAAACAAGCTAAGGTAATGCTACTTGAAGATTGTGGTACACTAGGATCGGTGCAATCACACGTCACAACACGTTGGAGAGCACAACCCCACTGGTGGCGGAACACGTAAATCCGAAAATAGCGCAAACCAACGCCGCACTAATAAGGAAAACGAAACGGAAAAAAACCCACAAACAGATGAAGCTCGCACCAAATTGGAAAGTGTACATATGGTCAAAATACAGTAAGGAAAGTGTCACGGCAGGGGGAGGAATAACCCAAACACTGTATAGCAGCACGCTGAAATACAAAGAATAGCTGCTTAACACAACAACACTGAAGACTGCCAAACCCACACGGGCAAACCTAAGAGTCTAATCCTACATAGGTGGAGGAAACAAAAGGGATAAGTAGTAACAGCGACAGGGAATACTACACTGACTGGCCTCGAAGAAGCAACCCCGCTGCGGACATAAAACGCACCCAAAGGTGCACACTCAGATCCCGTCTGAAGCACAATACCCCTATACAACCAAAGGCGGCTCTCTGAAAAAATCCCAAATCAGCCTTGAGTGGAGTATTCAAAGACCAGACTCTCCGTATAAGATAGCACACTTTACAAACAAGACTGGTGTGAAAATAAGCCTAATCCATTGAGGATTCCAGATCTGTAAATTGAAAAGGATCACACAAAAAGATCACAAACAAACAAGAAGATGTCGAAAGGGGCAGGTGCTAGAAAGAATGGTCCAATGGACTCATTTACTAACAGCCAAACCGCAGACCCAGCGCCAGGTATGCCGACCACTTCTAACAGCTGGAATGAGGAGGATGTAACGCTCACCTGACTCCCAGGAGGCGCTGGCCTGGTTCGCGCTGCTGTGACCTCCTCTAAGGTGATGCGCAGGGTTCGGAAGACGGACTGGACCGGGCCCCCAAATCTGGCTTGTCTGGCTCGCAGAAGTATCCTTCTGTAGGCGAAAATAGGGGATTAACTGTCTGCGAGGTAATGCAATCAGCCTCCCACTTGCCCCTCTTACCTTCCTCGAAACCCTTCTGTGATTCCTCGTAGCTTCTCACCTTAGGGTCAGGAAGGACGAGCTCTCCATCCTGCTTCTGATGCAGGGGCGCGTTGGTATTCAGTTACTTCACTGGATTTTCGGATTGGTGAGAACCAAACTTGCTTGGCTTCCAGGTAAGTTTTTTGATGAGAGGTTCCCCTTGTGTCCATGCATTAATGTAATTAGTACATAGCTAGTGTCTTTTTCCCCATAGGGGCCGGGGTACGGAATGCCGGGGAACAGGCACCGACCCGAGATGAGAGGTGAAATCCTTGTAAAAATCAGGTAAATCTTTAATGAGTGTTTTTTGGTAATGTCTTTTCATTCGCTCATTAACGCTGATGTCTCTTTTCTCCTTAGGGGCCGGGGTCCGGAAATGCCAGGATGCCACGCGGACCCGAAATGAAGAGGGAATGAATCAACAGGTAAGTCTTAACATGGAGATTTAGCTTTCCTTATTCCCTTCTCTCTCTCACCTTTTGTTCTGGTCTTTTTCTCCCTAGGCGCTGGGGCGTGACTGCGAATCCGGATGATCGCTGCTGAACATGGAGGCACCCTGTAAAGGTGAGTGGAATGCAGCGCTGCAGCGATCAACGCGATGAGCTTTTAAATAAAAGTCTTCCTTTTCAGGATTGTCGGCAAGATGTCTGCAGGATGTGGGATTAGCAGGTAAGGACATTTCCTTCTTCTGTTCTCTTCTTCTCTTCCTCTGCAGGTGATCCAGGATGCTGGCAGGCGTGGCAGAAGTCAGGATGCAGGAGCAGACACGGTGAGCGTCCAGCTGCTAGATGCAGAATAACGCGAAGCACGTGTGGCTGTTCGGGTGGGGTTTAAATAGCCTTGGAAGAAGTTCCAGGTATGTATCCTTCCTACAATCAGGTGTGTATCCTTCCCCGACTAAGCCCGGTTGGTAAATTAGTCCCACAGGTAAAGTAGTTCCTTTCAGGCCTCAAGGAGGCCGGGATCCTGCAGCATGGTCTGCATCAGGTAAGTGCACCCAAGCACTTCCATAATGAGCCTGACACCTATGACGCCAGGACTGATGTCTTTTATGAGCCTGGCGCCATAGGCGCCAGGACACTGTCCAAAGGGCCCCTATATGGGGTTGCTGGGTCCTTCCTTGGGGACTGGATGTCCGCTTTCGGGGACGCAGGGCTTGAACCGGCTCCCCGGGAGCGGGCATCATGAATACACTCCCCCCCAAGGCCCCTTCCAAGGTTGTTCCCTCCGGGGGTTTTGGTTTGTCTGGGAAGAGTCGGTGGAATTTCCTGACTAATCGAGGTGCATGCACATGGTCGCTGGGTTCCCACGACCTCTCCTGAGGTCCGTACCCCTTCCAATCAATTAGGTAGAACAGTTTTGACCTAAACATTTTTGAGTCTAAAATGTTCTTCACTTCGAAATCGGGCTCCCCATCTATTAGAATAGGTTCTGGAGGTTTCAGTAGTCGGGTTCCGGGTACCACTGGTTTCAGAAGTGACACATGAAAAACAGGTTGAATTCGCATACTAGCTGGTAAATCAATTTAACAGCCACTGGGTTAATTATTGCCGTAATAGAATAAGGTCCCAGATATTTTGGGTTAAAAGTTTGAGGCCCTTTGAGTGGTAAATGTCTGGTAGCTAACCACACTTGATCCCCAATCTGATACGGAGGTGCTTCACTCTGATGTAGATCAGCATTCTCCTTGTATTTTCTCTTGGCTTGTTGTAAATGCGTAGTTGCCTCTTTGAAGGCTTGGGTAATTGTAGAATGCAGATGTTCTACTGCAGGCATTCCGAGGTTCTGAGGTGAGTCAAGGTTTTGAGGTTCGAGGGTGATCCCCAAACAAAGTATAAAAAGGACTGTGGCCAGTTCCAGAGTGTACCGAATTATTATATGCGTATTTGGCTATCCAAAGAATGTCTTTCCAGTTACTTTCAGATTGATGTAACATACACCGTAAGTATTGCTCAAGGGTCTGATTTGTCCTCTCGGTCTGACCATCGGTCTGAGGGTGGTGACTGGTCGATAATCTTACGTCGATCTGCGCCATTTGACAACATTTGCGCCAGAAGTGGGAAATGAACTGGCTTCCCTGGTCAGAGATTAGTATAGATGGGAATCCATGTAGCCGAACAATATTTTCGAGGAATTCTTTGGCTAGGACAGAAGCTGAAGGTAAACCTTTCAAAGGAATAAAGTGGGCCATTTTGGAAAACAAATCCACAATTACCAGAATAGTATTGTACCCCGAACAAGGAGGCAGGTCCGTAATAAAATCCATTGATAGGGTGTGCCAGGGTGCTGGCGGTATGTCTAGCGGTTGAAGGAGACCGGCTGGTCTTTTCTTTTGACTTTTATTTTGGGCGCAAACACCACAGGACATCACAAAAGATTTAACATCTTTTCGCCAAGAGGGCCACCAAAATTGTCGTTTCACCTTTTCCTCTGTCTTGGCAATACCGGGGTGTCCCTCTATTAATGCATCATGATAACCGGAAATAACTAGTTTGTGTAATTCCTTATGTGGCAGGAATAAGTGCCCTTGGAAATAAGGTAAACCATTCTCTATGGTAAAGTCTGATCCCTTTTGTATCCAATCCTGTAAGGTTGTAGGGTCCAGGAGTTGTTTCACTCTGGCTTGAATGTCTTCAAGCATCTGTAACGAAGTCATGCCTAGAATCCTCTGTTCGGAAATTATTGGTACTGGTTCTGAGTTTGTATCAGATTCTCCCATTCCAATTCGGGATAAGGCGTCTGCTTTGCCATTCTTGCAGCCAGGTCGATAGGTAATCACGAAATCAAATTCAGCGAAAAACAAAGCCCATCGGAGCTGCCGTGATGACTGAGCCTTGGCGGTTTTCAAATACTGTAAATTCCGGTGATCACTGTGATGGTATGTCGAGCGCCAAGCAGATAATGCTGCCAGGCTTTAAAAGCGGACTTAATGGCTAACAGTTCTTTGTCCGTGATTGCATAATTAACCTCGGGTGCCGAGAATTTTCTGGACCAAAATGCTACGGGATGCAGTTGGTTGGTTTCGGGATCTCTTTGGGACAGGACTGCTCCCATGGCTAGGCTGGATGTGTCAGTCTCGACGACATAAGGGAGATCTGGACGTGGGTGTTTTAATATAGGTGCGGAGGTAAACGTAGCTTTTAAATCCTGAAAGGCCTGCTCGGCTTCTTCAGACCATTCAAAACGTTTATTTTCCCTCAAGAGTGCAGTAATGGGTTGTACCACGCGTGAAAATTCCGGGATAAACCTGCGATAGAAATTGGCAAAGCCGAGCATGCTTTGAACCCCTTTTACAGAGCTAGGTGATGGCCATTTGAGGATGGCATCCACTTTTCTTGAGTCCATTCGGACTCCTTTGGGTGTCAGGATGAAACCTAGAAACTCGACTTCTGTGGTATGGAAAACACATTTCTCCAATTTAGCAAATAGTTTGTGTTGGTGCGGTTTTTCAAGTACTGCCCTGATGTGTTTTCAGTGATCAGATTCCGAAGAGGAGTACACCAGAATGTCATCGATATATACGACAACACAAACATCGATGAGTTCCCGAAGGACATCATTCATGAAGTATTGGAAGGCAGCCGGCGCGTTACACAATCCGAAAGGCATCACCTGGTACTCGAATAATCCGTATTTAGTACGGAAGGCAGTTTTCCATTCGTCGCCTTCTTTAACTCGTACCAGATGATAAGCCCCCCGGAGATCTAACTTGGTGTATATGCAAGTGTCCTTCACCTGGTCAAGGAGTTTAGGGATCAGAGGCAGAGGATAACGGTTTTTAACCGTTATCTGGTTCAGTGCATGGTAATCGATACAAGTTCTAAGGTCGCCTTCTTTTTTGGGCTTGAAGAACAAAGGCGAGGATGCCGGGGACTATGACGGACAAATAAAACCATTAGCTAGGTATTGATCCAAATATCGTCTCAAATGCAGATTTTCAGGTTCGGTAAGGGCATAAATCCTGCTACAAGGGGGATGTGCACCGGGCACCAGATCGATTTGGCAATCGTACGATCTGTGAGGAGGTAACGTGTTGGCCTGTTCCTTTTGGAAGACGTCCTGAAAGTCTTGGTATTCCGGAGGTAGTTGCATGGAGGCAAAGGTTACAGATGCTAGATTAATCTTCAGGTTTTCTGGGTAGCAGGTTTGTGTACAATCCGGGAATGTTATTCTCTTAGATCGCCAAACAATTTGAGGATTATGTGTCTCTAACCAAGGGATTCCAAGAATATCCTGAAACTGTGGAGCCTTGATTACATCAAACACAACTCCCTCCCGATGGCCGTCAGGACCAATAAGAGTCACCTCAGTAGTGGAATGTGTTACCGGTCCAGAGGCAATTTCAGTTCCATCGACTGTGGTGATGACATCTTTGCTGGTTTTAGGACGGAGAGGGAGGTTAATCCTAGAGACCAATTCACGATCCACATAGTTTCCAATAGCCCCACTATCGATATATGCATTTATTGCATGCAACCGCTTAGGCTGTTCTGGATCTACGAGAACCATTGGCACAATGAAATGCGAGGTCTGAGAATTAGTTTTCAAACTCGGCAAGCGGACCCCTACACTTGTCGGGCGGAGTCGTTTCCTGAAACAGAGTCTTCATGGTTTTTATCAGCGGCTCCAACCGCCTTTGGGGGCGGTTTTGCCGGGCAATCTCGTAGAAAGTGTCCTGAATTCCTACAATAAAGACATAATTTTAACTGCCGCCTCCTTTCACGTTCCTTTTGAGTTAAGGGTCCTTTAACCCCTCCAATTTGCATAGGCTCAGAGACATCAACTCCCTTGGGATTAGCATGGGTCTTGACCAACACCCGGGTCTCAAACCTGGACCGATCTGCTTTTCTGTTTTGAAGTCTGTGATCCAATTGGACCACTAAGTCTATATACTCTGTGCATTCTTGGGGCAGATTTACAATTTGGGCCAAGACATCTTTAAGTTCTCCACGTAGGCTACAATAAAACAACGTGACTCTTTTATCCTCTGGCCATCCCGTTTCCACAATTAGTCTATTAAAGGTTGCAATATAGGATAGGAGGTCCTGATTGCCCTGTCGCAGGGATAGAAGTTCGTCATCCAGAGCCTGCCCCTGAGAGTGTCGAGCAAATAACCTTTCCATGCTTGCTTGAAACCTTTGAAAATCACAGAGAATCGGGTCATCTTGAGGAACCAGTGGAACTGACCAATCGGCAGCGCAGCCGCTGAGATATGACAATACAAAGGCTACCTTGGTCTGATCATTAGGGAAGGCCCCAGGTCTGCATAGGAAGTGCAAACGACACTGATTCATGAATACGGCGAATCGTTTGGGGTCCCCAGCAAAGCGTTCGGGTGGGGCCAGCGGCATGTTTCCAGGTAGATTAATCTGCACAGGGTTACTGGAAACCACAGGAGCGGGGTTCCCTCCGGAACCGGGTAGAGGAGTTTGCCCAGCTTGACTTTGCAAAAGCTGTCTGGCCAGGTCATCAGTTCTTTCCTTTGATATTATTAATTCCATCCTGAGGGCATTAGTCTCTTGACGAGCTGCATGTACTTCGGCCCGTAATTCCCCCAGTAATTGGGCCAACTGATCAGTCTCAGAACTTTCCATAGTGCCTGGGTGGGAATTTGTAGGAAGGCTTTACGTTCTGTAACGCTCACCTGACTCCCACGGAGGCGCTGGCCTGGTTCGCGCTGCTGTGACCTCTTCTAAGGTGATGCGCAGGGTTCGGAAGACGGACTGGACCGGGCCCCCAAATCTGGCTGGTCTGGCTCACAGAAGTATCCTTCTGTAGGCGAAAATAGGGGATTAACTGTCTGCGAGGTAATGCAATCAGCCTCCCACTTTCCCCTCTCACCCTCCTCGAAACACTTCTGTGATTCCTCGTAGCGTCTCACCTTAGGGTCAGGAAGGACGAGCTCTCCATCCTGCTTCTGATGCAGGGGCGCATTGGTATCCAGTTACTTCACTGCATTTTCGGATTTGTGAGAACCAAACTTGCTTGGCTTCCAGGTAAGTTTTTTGATAAGAGGTTCCCCTTGTGTCCATGCATTAATGTACTAATGCTAGTGTCTTTTTCCCCATAGGGGCCGGGGCACGGAATGCCGGGGAACAGGCACCGACCCGAGATGAGAGGTGAAATCCTTGTAGAAATCAGGTAAGTCTTTAATGAGCGTTTTTTGGTAATGTCTTTTCATTCGCTCATTAACGCTGATGTCTCTTTTCCCCTTAATGGCCAGGGTCCGGAAATGCCAGGATGCGGCGCGGACCCGAAATGAAGAGGGAAGGAATCAACAGGTAAGTCTTAACATGGAGATTTAGCTTTCCTTATTCCCTTCTCTCTCTCACCTTTTGTTCTGGTCTTTTTCTCCCGAGGCGCTGGGGCGTGACTGCAAATCCGGATGATCGCTGCTGAACATGGAGGCGCCCTGTGAAGGTGAGTGGAATGCGGCGCTGCAGCGATCGACGCGATGAGCTTTTAAATAAAAGTCTTCCTTTTCAGGATTGTCGTCGAGATGTCTCCGGGATGCGGATTTAGCAGGTAAGGACTTTTCCTTCTTCTGTTATCTTCTTCTCTTCCTTTGCAGGTGATCCAGGATGCTGGCAGGCATGGCAGAAGTCAGGATGCAGGAGCAGACACGTTGAGCGTCCAGCTGCTAGAAGCAGAACAATGCAAAGCACGTGTGGCTGTTCGGGTGGGGTTTAAATAGCCTTGGAAGAAGTTCCAGGTATGTATCCTTCCTCCAATCAGGTATGTATCCTTCCCCGACCATGCCCGGATGGCAAATTAGTCCCACAGGTAAAGTAGTTCCTTTCAGGCCTCAAGGAGGCCGGGATCCTGCAGCATGGTCTGCATCAGGTAAGTGCACCCAAGCACTTCCATAATGAGCCTGGCGCCTATGACGCCAGGACTGATGTCTTTTATGAGCCTGGCGCCTTCCTTGGGGACTGGATGTCCGCTTTCGTCGACGCAGGGCTTGAACCGGCTCCCCGGGAGCGGGCATCATGACAGCGGACAGCGATGACAGAGTTGACAAGCTAACCACCATAGTCCAAAACGGATTCCTTGCGATAAACGTGAAATTGGACGATATAGTGTCAACAATTGGATCACTAAAGGCAAGAGTAGACAAAGCTCCAGAATCACGGAAGCGGAAGGCAGATTCAGTAACAACGAGGATACTATTGCTAACCACGACAGGGATATAATAAAACTGAAAAAAACGATTTAATTAAAATACAAACTAAATGTGAGGACCTCGAATCTTGTTCTAGGAGAAACAAAATAAGGATTGTTGGGGTTTCTGAAAAATGTGGTAAAGGAGCAATGGAACAACAAGTTGAATCCCTCCTGAAGACACTTTTCGGACCCGAGGCCTTCTCTGGACATTTCTTCGGGGAAAGAGCACACCGCGCACTTGCCCCAATGCCAAAACCCGGAGCACCACCCCGGAGGATCATAGCATGCCTCCTCAATTACAGAGACAGAGATGCGATACTCAGGAAGGCTCTGGAACACGGTACGCTGCACTACGAGGAGAACCGCATACATATATACCCGGACTTTGCAGCAGGAGTCCAGGCCAACCGATGATCCTATGAACCAGTGAAGCACCGGATCAAAACAGCAGACCTCCCCCTGTGGCAGACTGACACGATCCAGATACCTGAAGGAATGGCGCAAATACTCTCCACAACGATGGAATTGAATAAAACATACATGCACGGGGGGCACCGCATGTGAACATGGAAGCTGTGATGTGAACCTGGGCCGACGGCCATGTGGCGTTAACATGGCAACCCCAGGAGATCTCCAACAGTTTGTAAGGTGCAATAATCAAGTTGGGGCAGATGATGGGGGTGGTGGGCGGGAAGGATGGGGAAAGGAGATTTGTTTGTCAAACAGTTAAAAAGTTGCAAAGGTTTGTTTGCGCTATGTATACCAATCAGTATTATCACCAGAGCACAACGGTGAATAGATATAATGATGAGCAATGCCAACAGGGATAACGGTTGAGGATTAAACTCCTATCATGGAATGTTAGAGGCCTGAACAATCCCTCAAAGACCAGAAAGGTTGGAGCATATGTGAACAGACACTCCCCAAAGATAGTTATGCTACAAGAAACACATACACAGGGGCCTAACAATGCAAATATACTTGTCTCCTGGGGCACACAGAGATACCACACAGAATACTCTACTCAAGCCCGAGGAGTCATAACGCTCCTACATCCATCGCTGTGATTCCAGACCAAAGGACACAAAATTGACCCCCAGGGTAGATATGTAGTGGTGTGCGGGGGATGGCAGAAAAATCAGTTGTACTAGTTAACACCTACGGTCCAAACGTAGATGACCTGGACTTTTACCTCGGCGTACTGGAACTACTGGCAACACTGGACACCTCTAGCATAATATGGGGTGGACTTCAACCTGGTCCTAGACTTAGAATTAGACAGATCCTCTAAAGTCAGAAGAGCACGCACCAAGGCATCCATTGCGCTAGACCAGCTCATGCCACAATTGACATTGAAAGACGCATGGAGGGTGATGCATCCATGCACATGAGAATAAAGATATTATTCGAGTGTACACGACGCTGAATCGCAAACCGATTATTGGCTGCTGTCTGAGGATGTTCTGAGCGGACTTGAGAACTGCGAGATACATCCTCGGACGCTGTCGGATCACTCCCCGATATCCCTTAAGATAATATTTAGGAATGCCCCAAAATCACAAAAGAAATGGAGAATGCCCGCAAATACATTTAGAGATCGTAATGTGACCGAATCACTACATAGAAATGGCAAAATTATTTAATCATATCGTAGGGACAGTGGATAGATACTCAACAATATGGGAGATGTTCAAGGCCTGGGGGAGGTGGCACTGATCTCCAAAACTACGGGACTACTGAGGTCAGTAAGACGTGAACTAGCCGAGACGGAGACACAACTCCGAAACTTGGAAAAGTCCTATAGTGAAACCCGATGTACAGACACCCGAGCAGAGAAAAAAACAACTCCTCAAAGATTTTGATGAGCTGGCCATGGGGGAAGTACAATACATGGCAGCTCCAACCAGAGCGCGCAGATACCGGGAAGGGAACAAGGCGGGAAGGGCCCTGGCCAACCTCATAAGAGATGATCGCCATCATACTCCAATCACAAGCATTCAAGATAGGGAGGGTGTGGTTGTAACCGGGGGTCAAGCCATAAACCATGAGTTCTCGAAGTTCTATCAAAGACTATATACAAATAACGATAAGAAAATAAAACCAGATATACAAACATACTTAGATGACCTGGAATTCCCGACACTCCAATTAGAAACTAAAATGGCCCTAGAAAGCCTGATTACTGAAGAGGAAATCACAGAAGCTATAAAAGCACTGAATTTGGGGAAGGCCCCGGGGTCCGATGGGTTGGGGTTGGAATTCTATAAAGAATTTCGAATAGAACTGGTCCCAATTATATTGAAAGTGTGGGAAGAGGCACTAGAGTTAGGGGCACTCCCAGAGTCTATGCGTGAAGCAAAAATAACAGTATTGCCAAAACCCCGCCGCCCACCGCTGGACATGTCATTGTATAGGCACTGTCACTCATAAACGTGGACACCAAGGTGTTTGCCAAGGTCCTGGCGAACAGGCTACTACCAACATGCCGACCGTGATCCATCCGGATCAGAATGGATTCATCCCCACAAGATCCACAGATTTGAACCTACGTCGGCTGTTCGCAATAATGGCGCAGATAAATCCAGAAGCGCAGGCTGTGGCGATATCCCTTGATGCCGAGAAGGCATTTGACTCGGTGTCCTGGGTATATCTCCTCGAGATGCTCAGAAGATTTGGAATAGGCCCCAATTTCATCAAATATGTTAAATTACTGTATACAAAAACGTGGGAAAAGTTCTTACGAACAATACGATCTCTGATCTATTCACACTGGGTAGGGGTACCAGACAGGGCTGCCCATTCTCACCAATATTATTATTTGGATTAACTACCGAACCTATGGCCATAATGGTCAGATTAAAACATGGGGATAGGGGAATACGAATGTTAGGCCCACCCCAGTCGATCTCGCTATATGCGGATGATACTTTATTGTATGTCCAGGACCCTGACACCAACCTAGCACCACTAATGCAAGACATGTATAAATTTGCCGACTACTCAGGATACAAAATAAATAGCGAAAAATCGAAAATGTTTCCACTGATGCCACACACCATAAGTCTGTCGATAACAGACAACCTAAAATGGTCAGCCGGACCCATATGGTACTTAGGTATAATGATATCCCGAGACAGGCAGACACTGTATATGGATAACTATGAACAAATTATACAAACGCTCAATGTAAAGTTTCAGACATGGGCTAAGCTGCCTATATCCCTAAATGGCTGAGTCGCTATACTTAAGATGGTGGTTCTCCCCAAATTGCTCTACTTGCTCTACTTGTTTGTGAACATATCATTATGGCAGGGGAAAACCTTCTTTGAACAAATAAGAGCAATGGCAGTGACATTTGTGTGGGACGGGAAGACCCCTAGAATGAAATGGGAAAAACTCACCGAACCTTATAGTACAGACTTGCGGCATCGGATTCCGAATTATACTACCTGGTGGCGCAAGAGCAATTTGTAAAACACTGGTACGACCTAGAGGACCGCTCACCCCATATATGGCTTGAGAAGTTTGCAGCATCTCCCGTAGACCTCTGCTACATTATGTTTAATCTTCAATACAAAGATTCCTGTCCCTATGACCCAGTGGGGACCATGGTACGTGCATGGATAACATTGTACAAAAAACTGAAAATTGAAAACCCATATGACCCAGATGTCCCACTGTGGAAATACCCTGGTATACCGCCCACTCTTGATAAAACAATAATAATACACTGGGACCCGAACAGGGAAGTCCGAATGTGCGACATGTTCCCGAATGGGAAATTTGTGACCAGGGAGGAATTTGGAAGGGCGATAGGATGGGGATCACTTAAAACACTTAAGTACCACAGGATGAAATCGGCATTTAAAGCGTGCTGGGCACTTTTTCCAGATGAACCGCGCTCGATCCATGCATACAGGTGGCCACATCAGGTACAGGACTGGGAGTCTCCAAACTATATTCATTAGTACAAACACATATCCCCACAATAAATAACACCAAAGCCAAACGGGAAGAAGACCTAAATACAAGCAAATATTGCATGCTCACAAAGTCGGGTGTCACTGAACGCAGGCCTTTGTCTGGTTCAGTTCAAGATCCTAAATAGGCTCCATTACACCCCAGCTAACATGACTAAATTCTCAACAGGTCACTCGGGGGAATGCCCTAAATGCAAGACAGCCCAGGCAGGGTCATATCATATGTATTGGGAGTGCCCTCTAATTACCACATTTTGGAAAGCTGTAGTGGAAATATTGGAAGAGATCACCCAGATCCCAGCGACCCTTTCTCCGCAAAAATACCTATTCGGAGACATAGGCAAACAAGCTAAAAAGACCACGAGACTGTTCAATGTCTCCTGTGCAGTAGCCAAAAGATGTATATTGAAATGTTGGACAAACCCCTCTCCACGCTGTAACGTGTATTTAATGATATGAGTAATCTATGTACTGTGTTATGCAATGTGCAATATTTTGAATCTGTTTTGACCATCAATAAAAAAGAGTTTAAAAAAAAAAAGCATTGTCCTCCTGGCTGGCCGCTAATGACAGGATGCCATTCTGAGCTCTTTAGAGGTAAGTTACTTGTTTTTTTCAGGAGGCCCAGCTAAATGGTGTAAATAAAGCCTAACTGTGATGAAGTGTCTAAGCTTACATAGCTGATAGAAGCCAATCTTTACCTCAGCTAAAAGGCTAAAAAAGGTTTGAATCACAGGTTTGTGACCGTCTTAACCATTCAGGTGTAATAACCCAAAAATTGTGGCTAACGTGTGGTGAGCATTGTGTTTTCCACTGTATTCATTGGAAAAGCCTCTGTTTTGCTGGGATTAATCTTCAATGAGTTATTGCCCATGCAGTCTTGCATGATTAGTAGGCAAGCCCCAAATTTACGCACAATCAATGACCTGTCCCTGGATAATTTTACCAGTATTTATCTGCCATCTACACAGTTCAGGAAATGGTAGTAGCTGTGTCTAATTAAGTTTGCCAACGGTTTAATACATGGGTACAATAGTAGTGGTGTCAATCTGATCCTGGAGGGACACCACAAGCAATTGGACAAGAAATGGAAACGAATGGCCCTACACTAACAACTTGGGATCAGGAGACCCTGTAGGAAGTGATACACCTCAATACTGACCCATCAGTGCCATATAGTCTTAGGCGTGTGTGCAGTTTCTGGAGTATGAGACTTGAGGAGGTTCAATTACGCATGAAACACGTATCCACAGCACAGGACAACCAAATATGGCAATGTTTCTGCAAAGAGCAGTCATTTACTAACGTCCCTTTTAACAGCAGACTTTTTGGAACGCTGGCTGATGTCAAGTCACATATGGATGAAATCTGTGTTTCTCAAAATTGCCTAAGGACTCCTTTTTTATTTTTATTTATTTATAAAGTTTCACAAGTAGATAAACAATAAATCAATCAGAACAAATAATACAGCACAGCAAAAATATACAGAACAGCAGAACATTATATATTTATAACCAGCAATAAATTAGTAAATATTCAGGAAGTCATCCCAAATTTTTCCGTACACACTCAACTTCCCTTGCCTCTTAAAAACAATTTTTTCCATGGATGCCAGGGCAGACATTCCCTCAATCCAATCATCAAGAGTTGGCGCATTCTGTGATTTCCAGCCCCTCAAAACCATCTTTTTGCCCAGACTAGCACCACAGAGCCGAAACTTTTTCCATGACATAGAGAGATCCTCCAGCAAATCCCCACCTCCCAAAATCATTGTCATAAAATCCAATTCTACATCCAGATTCAAGACACGCAGACAGGCACAACAAACATCATGCCAAAATCCCCTTACACGCACACATTCCCATAGTAGATGTTCCAAACTTCCCTGTCCATTCCCACAACACCAGCAATCATCCGAGTCCATCAACCCCCTCTTAAACATCCGTTCCGGACTCCAAAACACCCTATTCAGGATCTTTACCTGTCTCGATCGTTCCACCAGATCAATAGCACATAGATTAATATTCGCACACATATCCAACCACATCTCAGGAGAAACCTCACACCCCAATCTCCTTCCCCATTCATCTCTCAAAACAGAATTTTTCTTATAAGCAGACACTATACAATTGTATATCCTGCTAGAGATTGAACAACCACCTGGATCCCTTTCTTTAAGAAAGAGATTTACCATTGAACTCCCTTGCTCCGCCACATCACCTATACATCTTTTCAATTTTCTGAAGTCATCAGATCTGAAATTATCAATGTGAAATTTCGCTCGCAACTCACGCTCTCCAATCCACTCCCCATCCACCAGAACATCACCAAATAGAGAACTCCACCTAGAAACCAAACCGGCCAGAATAAAGGCTTACCCCCGACAGAAATCAGTGGATTCAACCAAATGGATGCATGAATGGTCTTTGAAGAAAACGATCCCAGCAATTCATGTACCTGCCTCCACGTTTCTCTGGAAAAGATAGTCAAAGGTGATTTCTTACATAACTTGTTAGTTGCCGTGAGAATTGCCCTTGGAGTGAGCGGGCCCAACATACTTGCCTCAGCAATTACCCATTTATCAGGCTGATTCATCAAAAAGGGAACAATAAAATGACTTGAAAAAGCTAAATGATATGCCTTAAAGTTCGGCGCCCCCAGAACCCCTTTTTCCACTGACAACTGAAGTTTCCATAATTGTAGCCGTGGCGGCTTATTATCCCACCGAAACGACTGCAACAATCCATCAATTTTTTTCCAATAATGTTGGCCAATTTTCATCGGAAGCATACCTAGAACGTAATTAATCTTCTGAGCTGCATTTATTTTTATAGCGTTCGCCTTGCCCCACAGGGACAAATGAAGCAAAGACCACCTCAAAATGCTCATTTTCAAATCATTACATACTTCACTCATGTTCACCACAACCATCTCATCCACCATTGGGGTTAGCCATATACCCAGGTATTTCAATTTCCTGTCAAACCACTGAAACCCAATCTCAGTAATCAGATTCTTGTCACAGTATCCTGAAATCGGCAACACCTCAGATTTAGACCAATTGACCTCAAATCCAGCCACCGCATGAAATCTATCCAAAACATCCAGCAAGGCCGGAAGGGACACTGTTAAATTCCGTAATAACAATAGCAGATCATCTGCATAAAACCACAACTTCTGGTCGGCACCATGAAAACTCAGACCCTGTATCCCCACGTCACACCTCAAGGCAATCGCCAATGGTTCCATGGCCAAAACAAATATCAGGGGGGATAACGGACATCCCTGTCTTGTACCCCTATGTAGTACAAAAGAGTCTGACAATTGCCCATTAGTTCTGACAGCGGCAGTCGTACAAGCATAAAGCAAGGTAATCCATGAAATAAACTCTTCTCCCAAATTCATAGCACGCAATGCTGAAAAAAGATAGTTCCAATCAACTCAATCAAATGCTTTCTCCGCATCCAAAGAAAACACCACAATATCATCCTCCATATCCTGAGCATGAGTCATCAACAACAGTAAGTACCTAATATTACTAGAAGTCCTCCGGCCGTGAACGAAGCCTGACTGATCAGTGTGCACCAACTTCACAAGAAGAGTCTGCAAACGCATGGCCAATAATTTCGCTAGAATCTTACTATCTGTATTAATCAAACTGATCGGATGATAGTTCGAAGTTAAGCAACCATCCTTACCCTTCTTAAGAAAAAACGATATGGCATGACTAGTAGAAGCAGGAAGCAGGAAGCAAAACCTCCATCCCGGACTCCAGGAACATATCTCGTAGAAGTTCAACCACCGAATCAGGCAATATTTTATAAAATTCAGCAGGCAGGCCATCCGAACCAGGGGACTTGCCCGAGTTCAAATTCCCAATTGCAGATTTCATTTTATCCACAGTCATGGCCTCTCCCAGCATGGCTTTCTCCAAATCATTCACTCTAGGTATCTCCAACCCTTCCAAAAATGACTAATTTAATCCATCGACACCCAACTCATTCTGATACAGCTTCGTATAATATTCCTTATTTTTCACCATATTCAAAATAAGAACATTTCAATCTGAACAAATCCTTTTCAGACCTTGTTTTCAAAGTCTCATTCAACTCCCTCTGTAGCTCCCTAAGATTTCCCCTTTTTTCCAGATTTACTGAGTCATTTATCAAATCCTTTGAAAGCTGCTTAATACGTTGTTCCAAATCCAAACTTTTCTTCTCCAAACATTTCCTCTTGTTACTGGACAAACCCAGAATCAAACCCTGCATCGTACATTTAAATGCCTTCCAGACTGTCCCAATACCAATTCCCTCTGTCCTATTTTCCACAACAAAATGATCAGCCTCAGATCTGATTTTTTCCACTATCTTCTCATCCTGGAGAATGGAGGTGTTCATTCTCCAACAAAATGATCTAGAAGTATCAAACTGCAAACCCATATTCATAAACACAGGTGCATGGTCAGTGACAGCAATGCAGCCAATCTCACAGCTTGCCAGGTTCAAGGTTGCTGAACCAGCCGTGAGAAACATATCTATGCGAGAATGTGAACCATGAGAGTTAGAATAAAACGTGTATTCTCTCAAATCAGCATGGAGCAATTTCCAACAGTCTTCTAAGGCAAATTCAGAAATAAGGGAGTTAAAAGAACAAAATGTCGGATCCCGCCTGCAAGCAGTACTGGATCCACTTCGGACTTTAACATTATCAATAACCAAATTAAAATCTCCCCCCAGAATAACATTCCGGCAAGCAAAATCCTGTAATATTTGAGCCACTTTTCCAAAGAATGTACCATCATCCACCGAGGGAGCGTAAACATTGCAAAGAATAGTTTGAACTCCCTGAGCCCAGAGCAAGAGTTTAAAACCTTAATTGGTGAATCCTTCCGAATCAGAATAGCGACCCCTCTACTCCTAGATGAATAGCACGAGACAAAAAGTTCCCCAATCCACCCTTTGCGTAAAACATTAAATTCATCAAGCAATAAATGGGTCTCTTGAAGAAAATAAACATCAATGTCCATATTCTTCAAACAATTAAAAATTGTTTGCCTTTTGAGTGGATTTTTAGACCATTTACATTCCATGAGGAGACAGACAACTGGTCACCCCTCCCAGATGGCATTGCAAGGGAAAAAAGAAGACAACAAAAAACTAAATCAAAAAATCAGTACTTATAAAAATCAAAAACCCTCCCCCACCCCCACCTGCAGAAGTATGAAATCAACGTCAACAAGAACTAACAAACCCCAAGCGAGCCCCGATACCCCTCTCAATCATATATGGATATCCCCAACCAGAAAACACCAAAGTTAAAAAGAGCCCATGCAGGCTACAAGCAACCTTACTATATTACATAACCTGAGTCATTTTGCAAGCATCCCAATCATTGAAGCAACAGGTGAAAAGGATGCAACAGCAAATATATCTAAAAAAAAATAAATACACCCATCAGACCATCCAGCAACGCGGACCCGTGAGTAGAGAGATGCCTACCCCCTCTAAATAAAAGGAAAGAAAAGAAACACATAGTAAAACAGCAAAACAAATAACAATGCAGAAACATATATATCAGGCAATCATGGTGTAAATCCCCATTCCTGTCCAAGTCCAGCTGTAAAATCACAAGCAGAACCGTCACAAGAGTATACATGGAAGAAAGTACAGTGAGTGGAATGGTCTCCATCCCTCACTATCTCCTTCAAATCCGCAATCTCTCATGAGCAAAGACCTTTTCACAGTGTCACCCAACTTTATGTTTTAGACACGTGCACATCCTCACCAGGAAGACCCACTCCTTTACCTGTACTTAGAAGTAGGCAGAGGAGCAGCATAGATAACTACTCTAGGACTCCGGGGACCTTCGAGGAAAGCAGTGACACATGGGGCCAATGTAAATAATTGAAACAAGACCCCAGCAGCTGTGCGACAGTCTTGATTCCAATGTTTTTAAGAAGATATCACAGTAAGCATCCGGATCCATTCATAATCCAAATCAACACATTAGCATCAGCAATTTTAATAGTAACATGTGAAATAGCCATCTTGTCGCTTTAGTGCACAATGTGTGCCACCAGTCACAGTGCCTTGACAATGTCCTGTATGCAACTAGTGTAACTACAATACGGGGTTGCACCTCTGAACCAAAATCCAGCATGAAATCATGAGGACTTCACATCCCATCAATATATAAAAGTCAAGATGCCACCTCATTGCCTCATAACTGCAGATATACCATACAGTTGTTAAAAATATGATGATGAAGACAACTGAGAAAATGAAAAGATGGGCCCTTCATGCCTTCTTTCTTCTCCTGACCAGTAACCAGTGGCAGACGTTCCCAGCAGGCGCAAGATGGTGGAGACAACTATGCAGATTCCTACTTCAAACATGCTTTTAATATTGAATCAACACTAGTACACGCATGTTGGCACCACTGCTGTTCACGTCCGCCTTGCTTCCACCACACACTGGTCTCCTTCAAACATATAAACATTCCGAAAATAAAATGCTCTACTTTTTGTCAGGTAGTCTTGCCAAATAACATGCATTTGACATCTGGACCCAGAAACAGGTGACCACTCCGCAACTCCAGAAAAGCAGTCACATGGAGCCAATCTAAAGAATGAAACAGGACCCCAGCAGCCGTGCACCCATCCCGACTTCTCCACATGTCAGTGCCGGAATAATTCATAATCCAAACGTAGGCAAGTTCAGAATTGTAGCACATTAAAAAGTCATCCTGCCGCTCCAGTTCACATTGTGTACCATCAGTCACAGCACTTGAATAATGCCTCAGACGCAGCAAGTCAGACTGCAAAAATGAATCTATTCCCTTTGACCGCCTTGGACTGATCAATGCCAGTATCAGTTGATGACACTACATGGCTGCAGATATGTCATATGGCCATACAAATATGAAGGTAAAAATCCAGCCACCAACAGCCCATCTACCAACCACCGCACTCACCCAGATGGGGAGCCAGTAGAAGGATTATTTAGCAAGGGGCCACCACACAAGTGCTACAAAATAAAACACACACAACATGGGAATGCATGTCCAATGTGTTGTCAACTATTCTGTACCGTAGTACTATGAGAGCTGCCAGGTCAGGGGGCACATGGGCGCAGAGCAATGATGGTTACTTGTCCACTTGATGCGTACGATGCTAGAATACGTGTGATTGTGCGTGGGAGAATACCTCAGTCATAGTACAAGGATACCGTTTTATTTCATATTCAAGAAAACCAGAGCATGTTGTGCACGTGTCCACCCACCAGTACAGGCCATTCCAGATAGACTTGAAGAGGGCAGGGGGCACCAGCAGGTGAAACAGGTCCGCACCTTGTATATCCAGAGTGGGGCGTACCCATAAGAATCCCCATATTGCCCGCAGCTGACTGAGCAAATAGAGAGAGTGTCATTAGCCGGCTGCTCCGCATGGATCAGATGGAACGGGGGCACAACCGCTGCAGCCCCACGCACCGTGGTGCTCAGAAACATTCTGGCATTGCCCCTCCCTCAGACCACAACAGTATGGGTAGCCGGTATCCACCCTCGGTTCATGAAGATTAGGCCCCCGCAGCAAGACCGCTACTTTCCACGTACCTCAAAACCTTCCAGCATATTCAAGTCCCCATTCCCGGTGTGTCTCGAGCCACAATACAGCCACTTGCAAAAGGAGGGAGAGTCGCAACCTGGAACGCATATGATCATCCATACGCGGCGTCATCCCCTACTTGCCGTAATACTTACACATGACATAACGTGCAGAGAAGTGCGACGCCACGCATCACATGTCTGCACGTCAGATGATAAGGTCCTTTACTTCCTCCCATCGGAGCGTCGCGTCGCCGCTTAAGAATCCACAACCTGCATCACAGCATCGAATGCAGATGGATTCAAAATCTGCAACTGAAATCGCCATCCAGCGCCATTTTACCATGTTGAATGTAAAAGAAAAAAGGGGGGGGAAACACACGAGAAAAAGAGGGGGACGCCAATATAATGTATCAATGTCAATCAATCAGCGATTGTGCCGGGTGTATCCCGAAGCGCTTCAAGCCAAGTTAAAGCTTCTTTTGGAATAGTTATTCTCTCCCCTTCTGGCAACAGCAAGGTCAATGAGTTGTATCTGTTCAGAAAGGACTTCACCCTCACGGATTGTGCCAAGTCTTTCACACCCTTAAAGCTCTTCCTAGCCGTCATGACTTCTTTAGGGTAATCTGGAAACACAAATATAGCTTTTCCCTTATAAGAGGTAGATCCTTTAGACCTAGCAGCAAGCAGCAGACTTTCCTTCTTCCTGGCCAAAACAAAGACCACCATGATGTGCCAAGGTCTAGAGCCAGGCTGCTTACCAATCCTATAAACATGGTCAATATCCTCATCCTTAATTGATAGTAGACTATATCATTCCTTGAAAATCCCAATAAGTGTTGAAAACAGCGTTTCAACTCCAGGGTCTTCCTCCACTCCAACCAGCCTGACATTCCTTTCCCGCAGTTTGAAGTCCATTTCCAGTCTCCGGTCCTTCTCATCATGGAGGTCCTTTTTCAAATTGTTATAAGCCCTGTAACTTCCTGCCATCTCAGAAGTCATTGAATGTGATTTTCTTTCCAACTCTTCCACTCTGGCATCCAGATGACACACCTTAGAATTCAGTTCTGCCAAGGTAGTTTTAACTTCTACCATGTCCAGGGACACCTGTTTCAAAAGCTTATATATGTCCTGGCTGCTAGGATTATCCTCTTCCATCTCCAACAGTTGCTTCTGCTTCTTAGAAGTAGGATTTTCTGGTTCTTGAATTTTCTTCTTTGAATTCATTATCAATCTTAAAATAGCTTTAGGGAGGGGACCAGGAGCTGCAGGTTCGAGCTGCTGTCACCTTGGCCAACATTCCGAAATCCCTTGCCTAAGGACTTCTAATAAGTTGTCTGTGCAAATACAGGTGAATGTTTGTTCAGCAGATGTATGAAGTTTGTGTACAGTTAAAAGAAATTGGCCTGCTGGTTATGCAATCATTCTGACAGTGTAAGGTAATGTAGTTTGTGGATATGGCCCATCAAACACCATCAATGGCCTTTCTGACTGTACCCTGCTGCATGTGGGTAACAATATTGATTAGTCATCTAGTGCACATCATGAACTGAAATACTGCTATGAATGAGTATGACAGTAATACTGGCATAGATGGGTCATGTCAACAGAATTATGCATCTGATTTAAGGTTAATGGTCACTTTAAATCACATATGTGATGCTTCTGCCACATCATATCTATGCTAACAATGTTTGCTGTTATAGAAGTCATTGCAGTAGCTACATGCATGTGCATTTAAAGCAATCATTAACTTTAAATCACTTCCTGAAAAGACTGGCGGGGGGTTTCTGTACTTCTGCCCTCTACATGGTAGGCTAAAGGCACAGAACACCCTTGCCAAGATAGCAATGGATGAGCAAAAATGCATACGTTTTCAGGAGTTGAAGCAGGCTGGTTCTTCAGTAAAGTGAGTCCCCAAACCTCACAAAGCAATGTCCACACAGTATGTTAGGTGATAACACAGCTTCTTTATATAAAATAAGGTTCAGTAATTACAGGGCCTACGGTAGTGGCGGTGTAGTTATGGTTAAGTTGCTAAAACCATAGGAAGAGCACTTTTTGGATGGCTTACAATGTTGCGCCCACTGACGAATCCTCACCAAACGTTGCAAAAAAAGTATATGGCCAGCTCTGAATATTTTTGGCAAGTCTCGTGAGGTTTCGTCAAGGGGGCAAAGATATAGGGGGGTCCCAATTTTTTTTTTTTGCATAGACTGAATGGAAAAAACTTTGCTCATGCCTGCAGCCCAAACTGCTGGACAGATTTTCACCAAATTTGCAGCAGGAGCGGCGGCTAAGACCCGAAAGTGTGCTTTTGTAAATTTGGTGAAAATCCATTGTGTAGTTTTTTTAACAGGCAAAATGTGTGTTAAAAAAAACAAAGAGTGATATCTGGCTACGCTCCGTGGACCCACTTCCATGTTTGGTCCACTAACGGGCATCCGATTGGCCTAGAGGGCAACGTGATGTTCGCAGACATCAGACGTGCCCCTGATTGGATGGTGAAAAGCGTGAAGTGTGTCAGATATTTGGAAACGCCCGCCATGTTGCATTTGCGGACATTGCAGTAAACATATAAAAAAACACAACACTACACTTGTCAAACATATCAAACAATTTCTGTGGAGGTGAAGGGTGATGAGGATGGGATGGGATATGGCCATAAGAAGTGAAAAAAATTGGTGTTTTTCATCCTGAAAGTCCACGAACAGTGTGGATGTTCGGGGGCAGTCTTGTGCCTATTTCTGCATCACAGGGTTGGTGAAAAGCAGTTCTTGGATGGCTTGTAACTTTGGCACCACTCAATGAAACTGTATGCATTTTTGGAATGTTATTCTAGCCTTGAGTCTGAATGGTTTCGGAACAAGTGGAGCTGTTTTGTCAAGAGGGAACAAATTTAGAGAGAGGGTCCCAAAATATTGTAAAGGCTTATAAATGTAATTAAATTTGATGAGTCTACACCAAGGTTTGAAAAAAGAATTTAGATCTAGATAGAAATGTTGTATTCAAGTTTGGTGGAATTGTGCCAGGAGGGGGCTAAATTACAGGGGGATCTCAACCTTTTTAAATGGCCTATAACTTTGTTGCCGTTTGACGAATGTGGACAAAAGTTTTCAGAGAGATTATAGAACTAACCTTCAATGTTTGTGTACAGTCTAAATGGATTTTGTCAAGTGGGGGCTACGTTATATGACTATTGTATGTACATACATTTTGACACTTTTGAACAAATACAACATGGGCTGATTTCTAGGAAACTTGTGTAAGTAGTATTGGCAAGAAACTTAAAGCATTGTTTTGCAAATGTGGACGTGTTTTATTTTTTGACATGTGTCATAATGTAGGTACATAAAATAGTGATATACCTTTGCTGACTGAGGTATAGCCTGTGACCATGGGCAGTGGCCAGATTGTCCGGGTTATGGTATAAGGTCATGACCCGGACAATCTGGCTACTGGCCATGACCGAGAGAGATGAAAAATGGGGTTAAAGTGGCCATGTCCACCTTGGACTGGCTATGTGGTAAAGTTATTCGGAAGTGGGAATGGTTTGAAAGGGAAAACAAATGTGCTTGTGGTAATAAGATCATAGGGTTCTGTCTTTGCCTTCTGCAGGCTGATATGGAAAGGGAAGTGAGGCTCTGTACAGAACCCCACCTTCCCTTTCCATGGAGGCCATCTTGCCGCTGTAGGAAGAACAATCTATTTTTGGCACCCCTGGGAGGATAATGGTCTGGAGCACTCATTATTTATTTATAACATGCCAAAGTCCGCAGGCATCGGGGCAAACACAGACATACTTCGCTTGGGCCGATAAACATCCCTTTACAACGTTTTTTCATTTAATTTTATAGGTTTTTATTAGTGTAACATAACCATAACCTCCCTTTACCAAAGTTTTTTCATTGAATATATATATATAGATATATTGATAAACACTTTCTCTAAATAATACCATACATTCACATTTCCTTATAGGTTAAACGTTCACTACATCTGTTCAAGTTTAACCACTTACCATTTATTTCCTCCAATATCAACAAAATATTGGTATCTGCAAAATGTCACACAGCAAGATGCATTTACTATATATTTCCCAATAGCATTATGTTTCCATGTGCAATGTGATGTGGTTGGCTTCCAGCATATGCATGTATATGAAATACAAGCTCTATTTAGAATGTGCACAATGTTAATATGTCTACACTATGTATCCACTCTAGATCATGATTTTCTGAAAGGAAAACAGCTATGCACCCAATTCCCTTCAACACAAGTTCATTTATGGCATTTTCTTGTTTATTTCAAAGAGAGTATATCTGTGGGTTTTCCAGGTGTTGATTTGTAATTTCCCTGTCAGTCTATGGAGCGTGTGCATCATGTCAAAGCCCCAGTTGTTACCTACACCCGTGAAAAATAAGCTGGGTACAATTTAGTTGTCTGTTATGTACAAAATGATGTTCTCTCTGCAATGGAATATTCCTTGTATAAAATAATTCTAACCAACAAGCTACAATACCTTATTCCCATTCTGTTAGTGATAGTTTACCAGCTCTGTGTACAGAAAAATGCTATACGTTCTGCAATAATTCAGATTTCATTCAGCTTTAATATAGTTAGAAGACAATGTTGCATCTCACACTAAAATGTGAATATATTCTATTTGTATTCTATTTGAAATCAGCCCTCTCTAGTGTCCATTCCTTTAGACTACCCACTCCTAGAACTTAGCAGAGAAATAGCTGAGAGTCTATATATGATTAAATCAGGTGGCCTTTTGTACTCACTTTTGAATATTTATTTAAGGCAATTCCCAGTCAACTAGGCTGCTTATGGAGTGTAATCTCCCTCTTGGAAATTAGGTCTGCCTCAGGTGAAATCTGTGTCAATCTCCTTCATAAGTAAGGGTCAATCATATCCAGATATTATCCAAGCTCAGCATTCATCCATTCAGAGAGGGAATCCCCTTCTGTCAGTGGGCACAATCCTAGAGAGCTCTCCCCATTCCCTGTGTGTTTCTGTTTATATAATTTGTAATATTCCCACACTATGTCATGGTAACCTCAAACTTGTTAATTGGCAAATCTTTCCACTGGCTTCATTAACAGGATATCACTCCCATGGAATGCACAATTTAATGTTTATAAGTCCATCATATGTTTGCACATGTGACAGGTAGTGCTAATTTAAATTGTTATGTTTCACTCTGCCAACCGCAAAACCAAAATCTGTACGATTTTGACCCACTTCGCCTGTCTCTGCCATTCCGCCACCCAAGCAGATCTGGCTGAAATGTTTGCACTCATCCACCGGGTAGTGAAAGGGAAATGTTTCCTGTTGTGCGCCTCCTTCAGTTATCCCCATACATCAAACCATGATGCTTTGCTTCACAGACAAAGCTTCACTTAGGTGGTTTCTGCTGCCTGCTTACTTCATTTTGCTTTTGTTTTGTCAGTGGTGCTTCTCAATCATGTCCTTTGCGTATTTCGTGCAACCTGCATGATTCACTTTCATGCGCACACCTCGCATCAGTCCATTTTGGTTTTTCACAATTCATGGGTGCGCGCATGAGCTTTTCATTGCTTTGTTGCACCAAATCACCCAATCTCTGAAATCTGTATTCCGAACATGTGCCATCTAGTATGCATCCCAGTTTCTTTACTGTGCGTATGCATTAGACTTCATGATTGACTTGACCTGTGCCACCAACTATTTTGAGCATGCTCTTTGCGCAAAGGTTTGCAGTGGATCTGAGACGCATACTAATTGGTGTGCAGCGATTAGCTACCTTGTTTGTGGCCCTGCCTATATAAATTCAGCCATAATTCCAAGTCTCCATCACGCCACTTCTGCTTGGGAGAGGCAGCACCAGCAGCACCTTCTTGCAATGTATCAGCACCACAGCTATCCAGTGAGAACCACCAGTAAGACCACCAGCAGCAGGATGCCCAGCAGCAGGACATGCAGCAAGCAGGAGGAGAGTCATCAGCAGACACCAGCTCATGAGGGGGACTGGAGGCTATTTTCCACCATACACAGCCAGCAGCGGCAGTAGCACGCCACCACAAGAGGAGCAGGACCTGTTTCCTGCAGCGACGACAGCAGCAGATGAATGCCTTAGCATCCGACTGTCTGACATGTACTGCAGCAAGAGCATGTTTGGCAGCACAGCACCAGTGCTGCCTGCATTCTGCCCCACCACTGCCATGAAAATCAGACTCCAAGGATGCCACCATCATGGACACATTGAAGCCAAGGAGGATGAGGTGGTATACCAGTCAGGGGGCCTGAAAAGGACCCACAGCAGCCACCACCAGTGCAAAAGTGGAAGAGGGAAGCCACCACTGCCACCAAGACACCAGCAGCCATCGCCACCAATGCCACTGCATGAGCAGACCACACCACCACTGAATTAGACTCTGAGGAAGCCACCATCATCATCCTTGAGTAAGCAAATGAGGAGACATCCTGTGGAAATGGCAGTCTCCATGCATGGACCCCTGACAGACTTCACTTGTTATTCACATATATGTCATTTGAGTTTACTGTGTGTTTTATTTATTTTTCATTTTTCCCAATGTTTTGCGTGACTTTTTTGATTTTTTCCAAATGTGTTGTTCATCTTCTAATGTATGTGACTGTATATTTCCTTTCACCTGCCTATGAATCTACACGCTCACCCCTGAGTACAGTTTCTGCACTTTTGTTTATGTTGCCAGTACATGCATGCTTTCTCTGTATTTTATTTTATTGGTATATTATTGTCTTTCATTTATAAAATAACCTTTAACATTTTCATCCTATTTAACAATCAAAATGTAAAATGAAAATATCCAAAAAAGAATATAACAGCAAATACACAATGTCAAGAATTCATGATAAAAGATTTAGAAAAATCAATTAAACCCTTGCACAGAATAAAACACACAAGTCAAAACACTCTCCTAAAAATCATGCCAATTCCTACATGGCAGGCTCACAAACAGCTAACAACTTGTGCTGCGTGAGGACAGGATCTGTTTGAAATGAAAGTGATACACAGGACATGTGTGAATCAGAAGGGATGATTACCACCTCAGCCTCAGAGCTGTTCAACCCGTCATCTGCCCTAAAAGGGCAGAGTTGCTAGTTGCTGATGGATATACTGGGTTGTTTTTCCCTGTAATCTGCCTTCACCCATGTTCCTCCAAAACCATCAAGGACCACATTGGCACCCAGGCTCAGGCTCTGGCTAACTTCTGCAAGTACTCCTGTGCAACTGAAGTCTTCCCTTCCCCACCTGAAGCACTCCTTTGTGCACCCTCTTCTTAAGAAACCCTCCGCCGACCCGTCCTGCCCAGCTAACTATCACCGAATCTCCAACACTCCTTTCCTGGGCAAACTCCTGGAAAAGCTGGCCATCTCCCAGCTTAATCTATACACTGAATCTATTTTTTGTCTCCATGACCATCAGTCTGGCTTCAGAGCTGCCAGAAGCACAGAAACTGCTCTTCTGAAAATCCCTGACAACCTGCTCTCCAACCTCGATTCCAGCGCCCCCTATGTCCTCATCTTACTTGTTCTCTTTTCTGCCTTTAACATGGACAACCAAACCATCCTGCTCAATCATCTCTGTGATAACCTGGGTATCACTGATCAGGCCCTGGCTTGGCTGACTTCTTTCCTCTCCGATCGACCCTGCCGGTCCAACTTGGGCCCTTCCTCTCCTCTATCTCTATCTCTACATGTGGTGTTGCCCAGGGGTCTAACCTCTATCCCTGGATGTTCAACCAATACCTAGCACTTCTTGCTCACTCCATTGCTGCTCTCTGGCCCAACTTTCAGTGCTGTGCGGATGACACTCAACTAATTTTCAGGCTCCCTTCCGCCACCTCTTCTCCATCCCTCCTCTCTGACTGTCTGTCTGTTATCCAAGAGTGGTGTGCTGCCAATGATCTGTGCCTTTATGCCAGTAAGACTAAGATTCTCTTCAGCACACCTTCTTCCTCCTTTCCTGTCACTCTCTGGCTGACATCTCTTGGCCCTCTTCCTGCTCCCACCTGTGAGGCTGAAAACCTCAGGGTCATCTTCGACTCCACACTCTCCTTTTCTCCTCACATCGCTGACGTTCTAAGAAATCACACTACCAGCTGCACCTCCTCATAGGTATTCCTCTCCTTCCCCCAGAAGCTCACTGTCTCTAGATCCCTGGTTCACTCTAGGCTGGACTACTGCAACATACCCTTTCTAAATCTGCCTGCCTCTACTCCCTGCCCTCTGCAACTCATCCCATACAGGACTGCAAGATTTGTCCTTGGCCTCAAGTCCAGGGATCGTACCTCTCCAGGACTTAAATCTCTGCACTGGCTTCCAGTGGCTATGAGGAATACATTTTAACCTCACTGTATTGTCCACAAGGCTTTCTGGGGCCTGGGGCCTCAATAACTTCAACTCTCTCTTCCTAAATATCTTCCTTCTCTTGCTCTTCTCGCATCTGCCTCCAACTCCCTCAGGGTCCATCCCTTCTCCAAGCAACTAATTGGTGGTAGAGATCTTTCTTCAACTGGGGCCTCCATCTGGAACAGCCTCCCTGCCTCTCTGAAACTTGAGAAGAACCATCTCTGGTCCTGGAAGCACCTCAATACCTTCCTCTGCTTCTGCTTTCTCTCCTCCTCTCCCCTGCTAATTGCCTGGCTGAAACTGAAACTGCACTGGTTACCTTGCTACCCTCTGATCTCAGGCCCAGGTCCCCTCCCCACCAGTTGCACACCTGCACTGCCCCCCTGCAACCTTTGCTCTCAGGGGCTGTTTCTGTATCCCTACAGCCCCCTACCAGCACTTGACAACTGAAGTCTGCACTTATCCTTGCACTTGCCACCAGCTAGCCACACTTTTTATTTATATGTTTTATTTATTCTTACTGTTATCCTATGCACTGCACTGCCCCCTGCCCATCCCCCCATAATCCCCCCTTTCCTGTACTTGCGCGATCTCAATATCACCTTGCCTAGTAAGATCCTTGTCTCTGTATTCCCTCTATTCCCCTTCCCTTGCTTCGTCGCGCCTTGAAACACTTGTGTATAAGCATGTTTCATATCATATCATAACATCATATCAAGGTGCGTAAACATTTCCTAGAGGACTGTTTGGCTGTGTTCCGAGAAGGTACAGTCTTAGACTATTTCGAACAACAGGAATGAAACAATTGATAACACAAATTGGCCTTTAGGAAGAATATTATACCGAATTATCAACAGAAACAGAACAACTAAGGACATTTATTCCCAAGAGAGATACAGCAAGGTATCATGCATACATGCAATATGTATTGTCTCAATAATTGGTATGGGGACATCATACATGAGATTAACATACACTATGTGGAAATTATTTACCCATTGGGGTTGGGGTCACCATGATACTCGAGAGAGGCAATTAGTACCATTATATTATCCAAGGGAACCCCAAAGCTGTACATGGTTAGACCTGAGTTATATCATCTGATTTAAAGAAGTGGTAGAGAAAGAGAAAGGACACATTATATTTTGAATAATCATTTATTTACTCAAAAATCAATCATAAGGACACCTACTGTTTAATTTGCAATGTGCACAGAATGACAAATTGTTCATTTTCATTTCTTCAACTCACACACTTCAATTTTACTTTTACCACTCTCTACCACATATGGAATTCTAAACAATATTGGAGAAATGTTTAAGGAATCACTTTGTTTAAAAAGCATATGATATTACTTGGTTTAGATCAGGATTAGATCAAAACAAACACATATGGTATCTGTATTTGTAAAGGAAAAATGTGTTTGAAAACAGTCATTTGCTAACTATGTGTATTGTGATTAGATACAGGCTAAGAATATATCAATATTGTGTAAAGTGATCTGTTACAAGCTAGGTATTCATTACATAGCCTAGAGAAAGCCATAGTATTGGCAAAACAAGAGCCACGTGCGCCAAATGGTTGTTGTTGGCTAATGCATTAGTTTGTAAGTACTAAATTGGCTAAAATTATAAGGTTGCATGCACCAAACTGAATATGAATCAATATTCTAAAAAGTATCAATTTAATGAAACCAGTTAAATTGCTGAGACATAGCAGTTTGCTTTTTTAAGACGCATTTGTCACTGAGCACACTACTGACAATCACGTTTTTTGCTGTTTCAAACAATAGGTTCCCATGTAGGCCGGGTGGGATTTTTAGCTGTCATATATTCAGAGTTTTCTAAAGGGGGTAAACATACAGGTTGCATGCTGGTGATTGTCTCAGTCACATCCTCAATACCAGGAGGGAGACTCGTCTCCATCACCTGGATGACCACGGCAATAGCTGGCGAGTCATTGGTAATACTCATTTACTGCGTCTTGTCACAACTTAGATGAGGTGGTCAACCAGGCACCACAGGCAGGTCTAGCGGGCACCCTGCTATTAATTTGTTTGTGGATGTCAAAGGATCCCCTATTGCCCATTTAGAATACAAACATTCCTTCAGCTTGGTGTGCCTTCGAATGTTCTCAAATTTAAACAGTAATGACTCAAGCATGGTGGGGTGCGGTTTAGTTTCTGATTTTATCACTTCATACAAGCAGATCAGGATGCACAGTACTTGATTATTTTCCTGCAAAACACCCTTGTACCAATTAGGCAGCCCTATGTCCATTTATTTTAAAATGGTCGACAATCTCCTTGGAGAGACCGGGCCAAGTGTAGGTATATAAGAGGTAATTTGAGAATAAGGGTTGGGTGTCAAGGAAGTAGTCGTCTCTCAGCCCC
Source organism: Ambystoma mexicanum (assembly GCF_040938575.1). Classification (NCBI taxonomy): domain Eukaryota; kingdom Metazoa; phylum Chordata; class Amphibia; order Caudata; family Ambystomatidae; genus Ambystoma; species Ambystoma mexicanum. Next base: position 1,136,564,209 of record NC_090922.1, read on the forward strand.
TGAGCAGGATCAACAAAAGTGGAAGCATGAAGCAGAAGGTCATCAGGTATCGAAGAGCAGCACCCAGATACAGGAATTAGCTTGAGTGTTTGATGCAGAATTTAAAAAAGAAGTTACACCTCCATTGACTTAGTGGATGGATCTGGCAACAAATTGCAATCAGTATTAGTGCCAGAGGTAGTGCCAGAGGTACCCTCACCCAGTGACAGGGAATGAGGTAAATCGATTGACTTTTGAATCATTGATGGAGTGCCATGGGGCATACTTCTATTAATAGTCCTAATTCTCAAGTCGTACATATGCCAAAAAGAAGGAAGCAGGGTAGAGACACTCACCGTCAAGGCTAGAGAAGGACCAAAGATTTTCCTCTGGTCGCCAACCCGGTGATAACAGCAGTGCTAATAGAACTCAGCACGCACTCTGATAAAGTAATGCTAAAGCAGTGCTAAAGACCACCACTGGTCGCTTCCGACAACCACAATGACAAAATGCAATGCAATGTAAATATCATACAACTGCATACAGACAATATCATACAGGTGATGAAGTTATTATGAGGCTCACGCTTGATGTGCCAACCATACTATACCATATAATACTTAATTGAAATTGCTTAGAATACCAGGGTCAACGTAATCAGAGCTGCTTTTTTATGCTAGTTCAGCTACCTAGTCACTATTTTCAGAGAACCCACCAGCCACCAAGAGTCACGTGTCACACACAAGAAGCAAACATTTTACCATATTGCCTGTGCCACCAATTCCTACTGTTCTCAACAGCCTCAGAATCTGCTTTACTGGTCTGGTGAAAGTGCCAGTTAATGTTATTACTGCTTCGTTTACTCTATACAGTCGAACTTGTAATGAGCCCCTTTGTGTCTTTAGTGTGTCTTTAGTGTGGGTCTTTAGTTTGTGTATATGGTGTGTGTGTGACCCTGCCCTGCTATGTGGACCTGAGTTTAGTTCTTATGATCTTCGACTCTGTGCCCCCTGCACTGTGTAAGTGTGAGTATGTTTGGGGCGTTGTGGTACTCCAGCCATGCTCCTGCCCCAACAGGCCATTTCAAAACCCGGCCAACTTCCCTTGAAAACTAAACCTGTTCACATCCCATGCAACAGCTGCCAGTAATACAGCCAGTGCAATCTACAGGACAAGGTTTGGCCTTTTATCTCTTCCTGAGAACTTCTTCGACGCTCTAGTAACAGCATATATTGTCCCAGCCTTTGTTTGTCCACCTGTCCTAAACCCTGTAATTTCCCTCTCCCTTCCTGCCACAACGCCTCCTTGATCACTGATATCAACGAGAAACCAGTTAAACCTGTTCCCCGTCCAGGAAACTGCTGTCAGCCTTACAGCCAGAGTAATCCACAGCCTAGGGCGTGCCTTTTCGTCTCTTCCTGTGCACTTCGTCACCTCCCCAGTATTGCCTGTGCCTATGTTTGCCCACTTGCCCTGAATCCTGTGATTTACCCCTGCCTTCCTGTAACCTAGCCCTGGAAATAGCCCATAAACCAGTTCCCCCATTGTGTTCTTCATGGGGGTGAGTGTAGGTGGGTTCTGGAGGGGGGAGCAACAGCTGTGAAAAGAGAGAACATGTCCCTGCCTGGGTTTGCTCATTTGTCCTACATCCTGTGATTTCCGTCTCCCTTCCTGTCACCAAGCCTCCTTGAGCACTGGGAACAGCCTCACAATCAGTCCCCCCTGTTGTGTTCATCATGGGAATGGTTGTGGGCAGGCTCTGCAGGGGGGACAACAGACTCATAAGTGTGTGCAGAGCATACCTCTTTCTGATTGATGGCAGTGGAGTGTTGGATGTTTGGGTGGGGGCAGAGAAGGTGTGGAGGCCTGGCAGCAGCAACCCTTCTCCCTGTCTTCCATGCTCCTTCTCCCCTTTACCACCCCTTGCTCTCCTGTCTCCCCAACCTACTGTAAATGTCAACCAGTCAGCTCCCGGATGCCTTGTCCACTGCCCCTGATCTTCCCTCTCTTATTATTTTTCTCTTTCTCTCTTCTCCCTCTTGTTCTCTCTCTCTCTCTCTCTCTCTTTGTTTTTCATTTCTTCGTTCCCCCTTCTCTTCAAATACACTCTTACACATAAGGTTTCTTGAATGAACAATTGTTGATTTATTTATCTGTCAGTTAGAGTAAGCCTTCTTCAGAGGGGAGCTATATAATAGTAACACTCAAATACACTTTACAAAATACACACTATTAATATTTCTAAATCAGTAAGTACCCTTTTGGGATGGCCCACAGACACAACCTACACCCTCAGGTGACTACAATAGCTCGGGTGCTGGGGACATAATATATCACTGTTGCATTTAGAGTCATTTAAGAGTAAGTCAATGGAAAAAGGTTATTAGAACATACAAGAGACCACAAATATTCTTAAGCAAGCAAATACTTTCAGATCCCCCAATAAGAGTCATTCAGTAGAAAAGGCTAAGCCAAAGCCAATGGGCAAAAGTCTATAAAAGCTGAAGCACTTCTTTGCAGGTAAGTAAGAAAAGTATTTGCACAATGTTTTAGAAGTCTTTCATGAAAAATAAGAATCAATGTAGGGCCACAAGCCATTAGACTTGTGAGTAGTAGAAGTTGCAACTCTACAGCAAGAGGTAAGTTTGCTCAGACTTTTACAGTACCTTTGCATTGAAGAAAAAAGTGCAGCAGATGACTTCTGTTCCTGAGCAGTCCTGCTTCCTGGGAGTCTGGAGGATCTTCCTGGAGCTCTTGGCCAGCTTAAAAGCAATGCACACAATTTGGTGTTTCTCTCCCTGGTATTTCGGTTTCCAGCAGCAACTCTGTGGAAAGTCAACCAGTTCTGTGAGAATGGCCAGGTGGCTTATTTGGAGTTGATTGGTCAAAGGGATAGTCTTCCTTTCAGGGGCTTCTCTGTCAATACGAATTTGGAGTTTCAGCACAGCAGCAGGGCTCCACCGGGAAAACCAACGGTCCAGGAGTTGCAGCAGGCATCCTCTTCAAGTTCTTCTTCGGTTCCTTCGTCCAGTGGTCGACTCTGACTTCCAAGCGAAAAGCCTCACCTTTTATTCAGTTCTCTTCCATTAATTTCCGCCTAGCTGTCAGTCACTCCGCAGGGTGGCTGTCCTTGCCGGACACTCAGCCAGCCAATCGCTACATAATGCTTTATGGTCTCCTAGGAGACTAAGCACAGATGGTTTCTAGTACCTCCCTCACTTCCTGCCCACCCTAGACACCCTGGATCCAGAGACGGGCTTCACTCTTGAATCACGCCAAAGGCAAAGCAAACAAAGGGACCAAACCTGTTTGGCGTGCAGAATAAATCTCAAGAAGGACCTTTCCACAAGGATATCGTGAAAAAAGAAGACTGGGGCCCTTTTGACAAAAATGACACCCTTGGGTACTTTATTGCAGCTTTGAACGCAGCCCTCAGTAAATGCACACCACAGTAGTTAAAAGTAAACCACTGCCACCAGCCATTCAGTGAGGAAGGGGTAACATTAAACATTTTACATGAGAATTTAAACAAAGGGAATACTAGGTAATCCCTCCAGCACCATATTGTAAGATAGTGTCTGCTGGGTCTAGAAATGTACAAATGTAAATTAAGTCAATTTCACTTTACTGCTCTGGGAAACAGTAGTTAATCTCAGGGAAGGTATTTAAACATTGGGAAATCTGGAAAACTTCCCTGTGCAACTGCACTGAAGGTGCTCTGTGACACAATGTAAAAGATGATGCCTATGGAGTTTGTCGGCTCCATAACCAAAATTAACACAAAGTTCAGAAATTACATTAAAACACATGAGGGAGTAGGAAAAAAAGGTCTCACTCTCTCTGGGTAAAAAAATCAAGTCCTCAAAATCCACCAAAGTTGCTGGGAGTCTCTAAGGTGGAGGGAATTATCACATTTCGGAGAATTCTCCCTATCACTCGTCCCCCCCCCACACTAAGGGACAGGAGGATTTAATCCACCCCTGCATGAATCTCCTTACTCTAGTCGGTTATACTTTCTGGAGAGACCATCAGCATTTTGGTGATTAAACCCTGACCTGTGTTCAATGGTAAAATGAAACCCCTGTTGATTCTATGGTTGCCCAGCTTGTGTCAGGTTCTTTCGGTTTTCTACTGATAAAGCAGATTGGGTGCTCCCTGCCTTACTCATCCAGCTGACTCAGAACTTCACCTATACCTGTATTGGAAGCATATGTCTGTACAATAAAGGATTGGTGTAGTCAGGAGCACTTAAGACTGGAGCTTGATAAAGGACTTTCTTAAGTCCTTCAAATGCCTTAGTACACACCTTATCCCACCTGACCTTATTGGGGAATTTGGGTGAGGAGATCACATTCAAGGGAGAAGCTGTGGTCCCATAGTTCTCAATTAAGTTCCTATAGTAACCTATTAGACCTAGGAAAGCTCTCACTTGGGTTTGAGTAATAGGGGTGGCCCAGTCTTGTACAGCTTGTACTTTGCTAGGCAATGGCCTTACTTCACCTCCTCCTACCTCATGTCCAAGGTAGACCACTTAACTCTGATCAATTTGACATTTACCTGCCTTTATGGTCAGATTGGCCTGCTCAAGAGCCTGCAATACACATCCTAAGTGGTCCATATGTTCCTTCCAAGTAGGGCTAAACGCTACAATGTCATCCAAGTATGCGATGCACAAGTCCCCCATCGCATTCAGAACATGATTCACCATCCTTTGGAATGTAGTAGGTACATTATTTAGTCCAAAATGAGGTACCAGTGTGGACTTCAATGAACAGTTGTTGGGGGTCCTGCAGGGCATGAGAGTGAGGTTGCAGTAGGTGTCAGGTGAGGTGAGGAGAGCAGGGGAGAGAGTCAAAGTAACACAGGCCTTTGAGGGAAGATGTTGCAGGGCTGAGAGCCGAATTGCATGCAGAAAGAGGGGAATTGGGGGTGATCAAGGATGCTGTCTGTGCCATCCAACCTCATCTCTCGCAAACACAGAGCCTCACAGTTCCCCTGCACCCTCAGCCACCTTGACTCCTCCTATGCCCATGGGTGGCTAGTGGGGACACACAGTGATCCACTCCTTCACATTTTTCCTCATCTCGCCAGGCCTGTGGCCCCTGCATGGTGAAGTAAAGGAAAAGGAAGTGGAGGTGGAAGTTGAGGGGGGCAGTGCTTCAGCAGGATTAGAGTGAGACCTGTGAGAGTAGTTGTTACTGCCTAATATGTCCTACCTATTTCACTCTCTTTGCCCAGTGTGCCCTGTATATTGTTTATTGTACTCCACGTTTCTGTTGACCACTTGTGCTACTGATTTCCTCAATGTACTACACTATCACTGTCAATGTTTCATTACCTACACTCCCCTTCCATCCATTATTCCACTGCTCATGTATGTGTGCACCTTAGCCCCATTGTTTTATGCACCATGCTTTTGATCACAATACACATTAATGTGCTATCCTCAACTCTTGTCAAGTGTGTAATGTGTATGTGACACGTGGCCATGTAGGATGCGGTGTGTGGGACGTTGTAGGGCCTGACCCTGTACATGGTCATGGGAGGTTTGTATGTTGGCATGGTGTTGCTGGTCATTCATTTCCCAATGTGTGCACCTCTGCTTATGCTTGTCAGTGAAACTGCATCATGGTGCACATGTGAATCCATGTGTATCAGGTGAGTAGTGCTGCGCTGGGGGCAGTGTGTCCACTCCATTGACAATGTGCCCATCAGGCAATTCGGCCGTTGGGAGTCATATGCACAGGCATGGAGGGGTAGTGCCTATATATGGTAAATATTTCAAGTCTACATCTTCTTTTGCGGCGTCCAAGCATGGGTGAGACAAGACTTACAGTGACGACGGGCATCCAAGTGGATGAATCATGCGCATGATATTCCAACAGAGTGGTTTAGTGGTTTGTGGGTGTTAGGGAGAATTCCCCAGAATGGCTAATTTCTCTTACCTACGGAGTCCCTCAGCAGCTTTGCTGGATTTCAAGGACTTTTTTTTCACCTGGTAAGAGTGAGAGCCTTTTTCCCCACTCTCACATGTGTTTTGCTGTGTGTGTTTAACATTGTTATGTTCATAGACTGTGGAGCTTCACCTACTCCATAGGCATCATATTTTTACTGTGTGTTACACAGCACCTTTAGTGCAGTGACACAAGGTTGTTTTTTTCAGACTTACCACTTTAAACTCCATATTCTGGGACTGACTACTGTCTCTCAGAACATGTAAAGTTGCCATTGACTTTATTAGTCTTTTTAAATGCACAGTCCCAGTACAACTATCTTACAAAGAGTACTGAAAAGGGTTAATAGTTATCCCTTTTTGTCTATCTCTCATGAAACATTATTTTGTTCCCCTTTCTTTAAGATTTGGCTGGAGGCAGTGGTATCTACCATATTTTTCCTACCACGGCCTATTTAAATAGCCTTGGTACGGTTTTAGGCTATCTTGGTAGCCTCCAATTTAAATCCGCTGGACCCCATTTACTTATATTTGGTTCCTGCTGGGTTTATTCACCATTTCTTTTTGTAAAGGTCTTTCTCATGTTTTACTCTACGCGCCAAACCAGGTTTGGTTCTTTTGTTCGACGATCTTTGGCATGCTTATGCACAGCCATCCTTAGGCTCCTGAGAGTCTGGGGGGACATGATGTGAGGGAGAGGTTTTAGGCCCCCTGCACAGGGTTCCCTTGGACACCCAAGATGCACTCTGGTTTGATTGGATAGGTGACTGTCCTGCCACGGACAGCCACCATGCTGTATGATTGACAGCCAGGCTGTGTGAATGGGGGAAAACTGCATAAAAAGCAGGTCTCTGGGACTAGGAAGGCAGAGTTGCCGCTGGATCGAGAGAACCGAAGAGAAGCTGAAAGAAGAGGACCACTACCACGACTGAACCTCCAGGTGAAGCCCTGCTGCAGGTCCGACTCTCCAAACTTCGACGACAGAGAAGATCTGTAAGCAATCTTCTTCCCTTGAGCTGGTGGGACCAACCAGTTCGCCAAACAACAAGCAATGCCTTCCTCCCCTGGTCTAATTTGCTCTGCACAGCTGCAGTGAACCGGATATCCAGGGAGACCGAACCCTGTTTGGGTTTTAAGGAGCGCACCTTTTATTTGTTGCTTTGCTCCGCTGCTGGTTTCTTCCCTGGCATTGCAGGGCCCTGCAGTCTTCCTACTTCGTGTCAGTCTGACAATCGCTTCAGGAACCGTGAGCCTGCAGGATCTGCCAGGAACATCTGCCTCAGCTACAGCCTTCTTCTTCATTTAAGGTACTGTACTAACCAAGTTGTTAGTTCTGTCCAACCGTGGTGAAAGTGTTTGAAATCTTTCACCAATCTGAGGGCTTGTCCTTCTCTACTCTTTTAAATAACTTTTCCTTCGACCAACTTGGTTTTGAACTCATGGCAAATACTTAACCACACAATACTCTGAACTGTGTGATCCTCTGCAAAGACTCTGAACCATTAACATTGGCTCAGGCCACTTGATTTGAATCCTCATTGTAGCAAGCCTTTTCTAGATTGCCCTGCCTACTTACTTGTTGGTGCTGCTTAATTTTGTATAACCTGGTCTTTCCCTCACTTTTTTAATTGCTGAAGTGCCATTTTGTTCACACTTCATTTTGAGCTCAACATGTCCAGAATTCATTCGGTGTTGTGTAGTATATTAAGAGTGTGATTTTTCTGCTGCTTTACTTAGTGAATTGTTTTACAACTGATGTGTAAATAAATGTATATTGTTTTACCTTGAGTCAGTGTTTGTTTGAACCATAGTCATTGCTGTCCTTTGTGTAACTATTGATACTGCTCACTTTACTCTTGAGATAAGTCTGGCTGCTCAGCCATTGCTACCACTTTACTGTGTAGTACAGGCGTGTACCAAAGGTGAATTTGTACTTGCACTTGTAGTCTTAATTGTGTGTGGTGTTCCCAAAGGGTACTGCACATGAATCAGCCTTGCAGTGGGCATGGGGTTATTAGGTTCCATGCATTCCTGTGCACATCTGCCATGACCTGCATAGCTCTAGGGGGAACAAACTGATCTTCTACTTGCTTGCTATGTAGATTTGTTGAATGGGGCCTTGTTAGCTGCAGCCTTGCGGCTTGTGGCTTTTAGGGATCTTCTCCAACAGGGAATGGCATGCTTTTTGTTTTGTCTCTTACAAAAACTGATTAAGCTAGGGGGAGCTGTGCATTCGCGGGATCATGTGAAAGTGTGGAGGACATGAGTCATTCGGTGGATACATAGGAATATCTGCGACCAGTCCCATCCGTATAGTCTTTTCACCAGAGAGGGTCTGGAAGGCATGTACTGTAGTCATCAGGCTGTTTCCCCTTCAGGATACATAAGGAGCACAGGTGGGTGCCTTGCAAGTATGAATGTGCCTATGTGTCCCATGATGAACAACTGTGTTCATAGTGAGTCCTTGCATGAGCAAATGCTGGTATTTGTTCCAGGGCCAGCATCAGACCCATGCAGAGGGCAAGGATATTTGTCACTAATCATGGCTCCATACATATGTCTTGATGCTGGCTGAGGGTGGGTATAGTGTCACATCTCCCATGTTGCCCTCTGACTGTGCTATCCCTCTCATTGTTCCCAGATACGTTGTTGCAGTCTGTGGCCATTGCAGAATATTTGTCCCTGAAGAGGGATTCTTCCGAGAAGTGGCAGCCATTCACCTGCCGTTTTGTGGCTCCCTGTTGATCATGTACAGTGACACAAATGTGCTGGATTTAATGTATGCTGCAGTATTCATGATGGCCGACACAGTCATGCTGCCCCTGTGATGCGATGTGCCAGATTTGCAATAAAGTGTACAGTCTCCCCTGGCGCCATGTATTTGTCTGCATGTCGTACATGCTGTGTGTTCTCATGCTGCTGCTCTTGCACAGACATGGCTACTTGCTGCTTCACTCACGTGCATGCCTGGTGGCTATGCAGGGGTGGTGGGCACATGCAAGTGTGTGGGAAGAGGTGTCATTCCAAGTGGTGCATGCAGGGGTCCTGTTGCAATGTAGTGCTTGATGTGTCACATAGCTTTATGTCAGGTCATCTGGGGCCATGTTCTATAACTGTTGAGGTAGGTCCACTGATGTTCACACTTCTGGTGCCTTCATCCCCTTTCTCTCATTCCAGGCATTACAAGTATGGGTTGTGCATCAACATTTGCGGTTCACCAGCAGCCCACACTGTCAATGCTCTCGTGATCAGCAATGTAGTGTCATCACGACTACTTTGTACTGTGTGCTTGCATGAGTTGATACTCACTGCGTTCAGCTTGCTGTAGCCTACAGTAACTGGGCCTCAAGTCATCTGTGCATCGCACGGCTGTTCCTTGGTGACACACTTCTAGAATCCATACTCCTCTCACCCGTGTGTCTCCTCCACCACCCGCCTTTCGTGTATTATGTGTCTGCCTCCCCATCTGTACTTGGTGGGACTACTGCATCTCACTGCATCCTTAGTGTCACCTCATCAGGCCATGTTCTATTGTGTCTGAATCCCAAGGTCAAGGCACACAGTGTTCTATGCAGTAATTGTGCACCTTTGTGTGGCAAATGTTTCACAAAGGCATAGCGTATACTCCAGCTTACGCAAGGCATGACAAGTTGTCCAATGTGTTAATGTTGGTCCTTCAGAATGTCATTTTGGACATGGCACTGGGGATTGTATGTGCTCTATGGGACTGTACTGTAAGGGGGTCAAGATGTGTTGTGCGCAATTGGTCATGGTTGTGGGTGCAGCATGAAGATAACTGGTTATGTGTGACATGTCATGTGTGCCGATGTGTGGTGGTGTCTGTGTACATGTGGACGCATGGTTCTGGTGGTGCTGAGGGTTAAATGGTGTTCTGTCTGTAATTGGGTTGCTGTAGATCCCTGTCCACTACATGACCTTTGGTGATGGCATTCTTTGGAGGTGCATTACTGGTGCAGAGGAATGGGTTAATGTATGTGTCCATTCCTTTTACATTCAGCAGAGGGCCTTGCATGTGTGGGGTGTGCACGTTTACTATGTATTGGCATGGCCAGGTGACCGTTTCCTTGGGTGTCTGAGGCAGCTGGGTGTGTGCAGGCCGTGCCTGTCAATTGGCATCCCTTCATCATAGACACTGTCTCGTGTGCAGTCAGTATTCCTTTCAGGCAGCATGCATGCTCATGCAAAGAGTCGTTTGACCCTCCCTCATTCACACTACTGTCAAACTGACCACCCCCTGGGTCAGTGGCCTGGCTTCTGGTTATGGCCAAAGTCAGGTACTAGGTCTGCATGTAAAACTTTGTGCACTGCAATTGTGTGCAGGATGCAAGAGGCATGTATGATGTTACACATAATGAATGGCCTTTAAAGGAGAATACCCCCTGAGTGATCTAGGCCTCTGAAGCACGTCTTTGGGAGGCTACTGGACTTATCAATGATGCCCATGCTAACACGGTATGCATTATTGTACCTTTCCTGTTGCATGGTGGCTGGCCACCTGTAGTGTGTCATGAGGTAAGACGTCAATGGGTAACCAGCATCACCTGCCTGAAGAAGAGCATGAATAATGTCAGTGCAACTTGGGTGTTCCTTTGTGTATGGTGGTGGATGTGTGTTTTTTGCTTTTGTGTGGACCCAGTGATGAGGTGCATGACTTTTAATGGCCATGTTTATGTGTACGCATGTGTGGATGTGTGGCTGCGTGTCTGTTTTGGAGCATGGTGGTAGTTAGTGTACTTACTTTTCAGCCTCATATCCCCGTAGTATATGGCTTACAACTGTGAACAGAAGTTGGCTGTTATGGACAAAGTCTGGGATATTGACAGACACGTCCATGACAGACACGTCCATGACAGGCCACCAGCATCCCAGACCAGGTGGGTATTGATGGAGTGCCAGCAGTGCCGATTCTGGTACATGTACCCAAAGTCCTCGGGGGCATGGGGGCATAGTGTGACATGGGTGCTGTTGATGACACTGATGACCCACCTGTCTCTGTATGTCCTGGGTGAGCGCATGTGGATATGGTGTTGTCTGCATGATATGATGCATGCTTTGACCTGGTGCAGAGCACATGACTGTGTGGCCTGCGATATGCCTGCAGTGATGCCACTAGTCCTCTGTGCAGTGTGGACAGGAGCTTAACAGGTGCCCCAATGGCATGTGGCCATGTGGTGGTACGGTGTAAAGAACCCTCCCACACCTGCAACATATCCATGATGACATGTGTAGGAAATATCAATATACTTAGAGGGACACAAGGGTATTACAGAGAGAGGGCCACCCCTAGTAAACACCAATAGTCACAATTTACTAAAATCCTCTTGTGTGATGCTAGCAGTAAGTGTGTGTCGTAATAGTGGATTTTAAATATCCTTTCTTAATTAAGGTATTATTTATAGTCATCTAAGCAGGCATATATGCTCATCACTCATTCAACCAAGAACCAATCCTATGTTCCTATGTATATTTATCTCAAATGTTTATTTCAACTTGTTTAAAGCTTGAAACATCAATAAAAACATTAAAGTGTCTTGTGTACCCCATAAGGTGATTGTGTGTACAAAGCACATTGCAAATAATTTTCATGTCGATGCACACTTTAACTCATACGGACATGTACATCTGAATGTCCTATTCGAATAAAGAAACACACTTCATTTATGAACACCTGTCATTAAGCCATGTGTATGTAGCTATATCTTGCTGTGCATATAAATTGTAAGAGCTACTCACTTTTAGCTCACTTAACCCAACCTGTTTCATTCCGTGATATTTAATCAAATATTCCAGGAACTTCTCATATGTGATCAAAATAAATGACTATAGAACTAAAGTTCCGATGACTCCATTAACATGGCATGACAAGCTTCCCCTCCCCACTCCATCACCAGCAGGGCAGGAGCCCCCCCCCCATAGTAGCTGCAGGATCAGCTCACCACCTACATCACCATGCTCCAGTCAGACGGTGCACGTAGGCCGCACTATCGAGGGCCTTGCACCAAGAACATTGATGTCTGCAGTGGCTTACACCTACTGACCATCCAGCCAGCTGCACAGATCTGCTAGCTGCAGGACCAACAGCTTTGCCAAAGAGCCGCCATAGCCCACAAGGAGTCAACAAAGCTGTATCTGACACACATGCCGAATTCCGACCCAAATTGGCCGCCGCAGCTCCAGCAAGCCTTTGTTGCTAACAGTTGTCTAGCAACCAAGTGTAGCACCCCCATCTGATCCTGGAAAAGCCGAAAGGCGTGAGCTGGGCACCCTCAGCTAAGGCACCAGAAGCAAAGGCTGAGCCTGGCTGTGCCTGTCCGTATCGGGCCATCAAAGCCGGCCACCTTTGTTCCATGCGTACCGCTTCGACGTTGAGACTACGGTAATCCCTTGTCTACTCTCTGCTGCACCTACTTGCCAACACACCCTCTCCTGATAAAAGCCCAGCCTTCGAACTACTTTAAGGGCTGCTCGCTCTCCATGTCCCCCCACATACTTTTGCTAGACATCAACGAAGCTCCACCGCAACTGCACAACTCCTCCCTAACCCTCCAGGTGCCCTGAGACACCCACCATCCGCCTGTACACAAAGTGCATCCTTGCCCCCCTCGATCACGCGAGCCGCACACAACGATGCATGCCCACAGGAACTTGTGTACCCGCAACTGCACCTAGCCTGCCTGCTGCCCCATGTGATTGTGTACCCAAAAAACGGCATCTTGCTCTATATGACCCCTGGTTGTAGCATGCTGCCACCTATCGTCCATTGTGTTGCCTCTTTCACCCGGGAAAGTTCGAATGTTGAGGCTTTGCCTATGCCACTGCCCCCTTGTTCCATGTTGCTTGCCTCCTCTGCTCACTATGTGCCAATACTGCTGTGAATGCCCACACATTACCTGCCTCTGTTGCATATGGAACTAACATAGCTTCCTGTAATGTAACCAAATAAACAATCGTGTAACTCTACTAAGAAAATACTCCTGTAAAGCAACCTATAATGTGTGCAATGGTGTGCAGTCATAATGTCGACATCAATAATGTCGACAGTCAAAATGTCGACAAATTAATGTCGAAAAACAATAATGTCGACAAACAAAAATGTCGACATTTTTCGATATTTTTTCGAAATTTAATTTTGTGTATGCATAAATAAATAAATAAATATATATATGATGTGTTGAGTATGAGGGGTGGTTGGGGGGGTGTGGGGGGGGTGGCAGGGGGGTGTTGGGTGAGGGGGGGTTGGGGGGGGACCCCCCCCATAGTAAATACAATTTTTATTTATTTAATTATTGAATAAATAAATAAATAAATAAATAATTGGTATGTGTTGAGTATGAGGGGTGAAAGGGTGGTTGGGGGGTTGTGGGGGGGTGGCAGGGGGGTGTTGGGTGAGGGGGGGTTGGGGGGGGACCCCCCCAGACCCCCCCATAGTAAATGATCCTTTTTTAGTTTATTTATTTATTGAATAAATAAATAAATAAATAAATAATTGGTATGTGTTGAGTATGAGGGGTGAAAGGGTGGTTGGGGGGTGTGGGGGGGTGGCAGGGGGGTGTTGGGTGAGGGGGGGTTGGGGGGGGGAACCCCCCATAGTAAATTATCCTTTTTTAGTTTATTTATTTATTGAATAAATAAATAAATAAATAAATAATTGGTATGTGTTGAGTATGAGGGGTGAAAGGGTGGTTGGGGGGTGTGGGGGGGGGGTGGCAGGGGGGTGTTGGGTGAGGTGTTGATAGTTTTAAGGGTTTATAGTCATATGTCAAAAAAAAAAAGTCGACATTTTTTTTTCGAAAAAATGACTTTTTACATTATAAGTATAGGATGTCGACATTATTATTTTCGACATTTTTTTTTCGACATTTTTGTCTGTCGACATTTTTTTTCGACATTATGACTATAAACCGTGTGCAATATAACTAAGCTTGCTAAGTAACCAGTATTCCTGCAATGTAACTAAGAAATATTCTTGCCTTGTAACCAAGACAGTATCCTTTCCATGTAACTATGAAAGTGTTTTTGTAATATAACTAAGAAGGTATCCCACAATGTAACCAAGTTAGTATTCCTGCTGCAATGTAACTATGCAATTATCCCTGCAATGTAATTTAGAAATTACTCCTGCAATGTAACTAAGAAAATATTTTTGCAATATAATCAAGAAAGTATTCCTGTAACAGCGCCACAATGCCTGAGGGCTGCTGTGCGCTTTATAAATATAAATAAATAAGCTTATTAGAACCATTTTTTGTTCGATAATGTGCAATAAGACAGGTGATGGTGGTAAGCACTTCAAAAAAGTGCCTCCAGGTTTGTCGCAAAGATCACTAATTTGTGCTGTTTGTTTGCTTTGCAGCACATCTGTCACGTAATAACAGTGTGGCAGGACAATTGTTACCATCCGCGAAGCATGGTTCTAAAAAGCTCATTACTCCACATGAATGGAGTCATCTGAACTTTAATTGTATATTCATTTATAATGTACACATATGAGTTTTGTCAAATTGCATTGGTTAAGGTTACTGTTCTATAAGACCCCTGAAGAAGTTCCTGTAATATTTGACTAAGATTCACGGAATGAAACATGTTGGGCTAAGTGAGCTACAATTGAGTAGCTGTTACAATGTACGTGTGCAGCAAGATATAGCTGCATATAAGTAGCTTAATGGCAGTTGTTCATAACTGAAGTGTGGGCCTTGATTCAAATAGGGCATTCAGATGCACATGTTTTCCATACAAGGAAACGGTGTACCTAAGTGAAAACTTTGTGCAACGTGCTTAGTACACACAATCATCTTATGGGGTGCACAAGTCACTTTAATGTTTTTATTGATGTTTCATGTTTTTAAACAAATGGAAAACACATTTCAGATAAATATACATAGGAACATAGGATTGGTTCTTGATTGAATGAGTGATGAGCATATATGCTCTTTAGTATCCACTATTACGACACACACTTACTGCTAGCAACATGAGAAAGAAATGTAATATATTATTTCTAGACTTGTGGAGCGAAGCAATACCTTCTGTAAACCGTTTACATCAGACATGCCAAAGAGGGTGATCGTGGTGCAGAAGACCCACTTATTCAATCTCCTCCTCCTCGGCTGGGGTGTGGCAGTGGCTCTGACTGCAGCGTTGTGCCATTGCTGCGCATGCACTATTGACAAATTGCAGGGATAACTTTCCTGGGATGGGGGTGTGGAGTGGCGCTACGTGCCTTTGTGTGTGGACCTGTGGAGTCATGATGTGCGATCTTATGTGCATCATTGTGTGGTGTTTTTTTTTTCTTGTTTGTATGGGATGGTCTGCAACTGTGTGTTGTGTGTGGTTCAGGTGTGCCTTGTTTGTCAATGTTGTGTGTGTATTTTGCATGGGGAAGTCGTTTGCTTTCGGGATGTTGTATTGGTTGAACATATGTTGTGGTGGTTTGTGTGTTTCATGTGTTCTGTGGTGTGTTACGGGATGTCTGTTGGGTTTTGTGTGTCCTGTCTCCTCGCAGGTGGATTGGTGGTGATTGTGTGTGTTGGGTATTTTCAGGAATTTGTTCTGCATTTGTAGTAACTGTTCTTTGGTTTTGGGGTTATTTATGTGCATTCATATTGGAGTAGACTTCTCCTATGAAGGAAGTTCCACTTTGACATATTCTCTTTTTCTTGATTTCCGCCTTTCGTATGTCTTTTTTGTAAATAGGCGTGAGTTACCTCCATATAAGTTGCGAATCATTTGTGGTATAATTTTGACTTCCTTCCTAAATGTGAGCCTAATATATTCCCTGTTTAGAATGTCATCTGTTTTCATATGATATGCACGTACATCAAAGTAATTGTTGAACTATATTCTGGAAAGTATCATCCACTTACTTTTAAATCCTCTTGGGAATAGACATACATCATTCATATTCAACGTGATCTCACTTGTTTTAAATAAGACAATGCCAAGTTAAAGCAAAGCCTTTCACAATGTAATGCTTCATTTGAAATTACACGGCATTTTAGATTATGAAATTGCAGGTGAATTCATTATTTGATCCTTAAACGCTTAACAGTGTTTTCCAGGTAACGTAAGGTCAGGCATTCATTCATTAGGTTTTGCCTCTCTGTGTAGGGAGTCATACTATTAATGATTAGGTGCAGTGCTGCTAGGTATTTCATTGACTCCACATTTCATATTTTTCGAGTTCTGCGCAGTACATTGTTTCACTGTAGTAAGGTACAATTTTTCAGATGAAAGTAGAATGTTTTGTTCAGCAAATCTGCTTTCAGCATCCCTCTTGTTATTTTCAAGTTGGTCACAGCCTAATCCTTGGGAATTTAATACATTTTTCAATATGCAGTTTTAATTTTGATTTAAAGTTAATGGAACAATCCGTGCTATTTATTGAGTACTGCCTCTCAGGTGAGAAGGTAACTGCCTACTTTTTACATGTGTGGCTTTTTGTAGTATTTGCAGAAAAACACTAGCCTCACAAATGAATCAAGGCACTATTTTGGAACCTCTCACTAAAGCTTAAGTCAATCTTCATTTCAATGTTGTCCCTTATTGAGCGAGAGGAGCAGGCAGCTCTGTGAGAGAGAGATTAGCATGACAAATAGAGGTGGAGCTTGAGGAAGAGGAGCAGGTAGTGGAGTGTGGAGAAAACTGGAGGCAGGAAAAAGGGTCATAAAGGAGGAATAATATGGCAAAGAGTTCTCTAGGAGAAAACTTAACTTGCTTTAGTGAAGAGCACTCAGAGCTAGCAGGACTACTAGGAGGCAGTGCAGAACCAGTGGGGCCTGGGCTGGGTTGCAACCAAGCAACAGGTGTTAGAGAAACTGAGAGCATTGTTTACCTGGGGACACAATTAGTAGGTCCATACCCTAATTAGCATGATTGAAATATATAGGGAAAGGGTAGCTGTGGGCAACAGTCCAGCTTCTGGTGGGATGGGAAACACAGCAAGGACCAAAGTCCATTTTGCTCACTGACAATATGAGTAAGAGGGCTCAGTGAGAAAGCAAGTCTGCAGGGTTTCTTCAAAAAGCTAGAGACTTTGATAGTCTCATAAAAATAACATTTGCCAGTGGCCATTGACCAGCACCTGAAAGTGAAATAATTAGCAAGGGTCAGGAAGGCTCACAAAACTGGTCCCATTGCCCAGACGAGATAATGCCCATGAGATTTCAGGGCTCACAGGAACCACAAACCCTGGAACTGTGACTTAAATTTGCTTAGATATTTCCTTTATCTTATATCAGTAAGAGGAGACCATCTAGCCTTGAGCTCTGTTGCAAGAGAATATTTTTGGGATACAGATCACAGTCCTATGAGAGGCCTGGCCCCCACATTATGAACAGAACATGTCTGATTTGTTACAACCCTCATGCTCTTGTAACTGTACTCCAAGATATCCTATCTTTTTTTTTTATACAACTAATAGCCTAAAGTCTTCTGTTGTTCCTGTGTCCTGTGAAAGGTCCTCTCGTCCTGCAGGTCAGTAATATGTTCCACATACAAACCTATACACCAAAGTCCTATGTTTTATCCCAAGCAGACATGTTTATGTGAAATGAAAAGAGAAAATGTCCTTTTAGAGTTGTGTAGGTGCAGGTGGACGCATTCTCCTTAGTCACCCCCTTCACCCCTGTCTTGTTGGAATAACAAAGAGCCACAACTGGGGACCCTTGCCCTTGCACTATTCCTATACCTCACCAAGTATATGAAAGACGATATGCACAGAGACAACCGTTCAGAATGTATCCTCACATTGAAATAGTGGAAGAATGTTACTAAGCAGGATGTCTATTACTGAGTTGCTGGAATGCAGCCATGAATAAAATGGTGCGTGACATGGATGTACGTTAAACAAAGTCTAATGACAGCAAAAGAATGTCCTACAGAAGATATATGAACCTATACTGAAACAATATGAAAATACTTAAGAATGAAGATGTAACTGAAGCACTAAGAGAAACATGTACTCCATGTTGCAGTACTTACAAACACAGAGAATAAAGTGACTCACTGATCAATAACTGTAAATACGCTGAAGCACAAGGCAGAAAGAATACATAGAAGCTTGCTGATGAGAGGTATATATTCAATGTTTAGGATGACTATTAGAAGAATATTGACAATTTCTCATGTCAATCAACCCACCTACCGAAAATACGAGCCCAGGATCTTAACATGCAAAATAAAGGGGTACTTGGGCTTGGAACCAAGGATGCTATTTTGAAAGATGGAGGAAAAGCACAAAGGGAGTATATAAGCAATTTGACATACATTTTGCAAAGTATTATACCACTGCAATATTCTCTGCTATGACTGCGTGTGTAGAAGTAGATCAGGGTGTGTCTCACAGACAAGAGAGCACCAATGAGGGACTAACACATGTATTTTCCATATGAAGACACGTTCCCTTAATCCAATCCCACCCCTCGGTAGGTGTTTGCAGCTTTCCACATAGGATGACATCATAGATGACACATCTAGCATTATATAAACTGAGTACAATCAAAAAGATATTGTGATCCTGCATCAATCGACTTGATGAGTTTTATCCACCCTGCTTTACTTATTTTAGATTAAAGCAATATTTTATCATTTCCTTTGAGTCTGTCCGGTTATTTGGTCTGAGATATTTTATTGGTAATTCCATCTAGCACACATATGCTTCAATGTGCTAGAGCACAGTGTGGTAAAAGCTTTTCACAATTCCTTCAACACAAAAGATGGGAGAACGTGGAATATGAATAGGTTGGCAGCTGTGAACAAGAGTGAGGTTGAAATCTAGGTGGTGGCAATTAATACGTACCTAGGGTAAGGTCAACTAGAATGATGAGAGAACCAGTGAAGTTTAAAGATTTTGTAAAGTTTGGTTGAGAGGGAGCGTGACGTGAGGTGGAGAGAATCATAATGTAAGTAGAGATCTGGAATGGACTGAGAGGGAGTGCGAGTGTTGAGAGAGAGAGCACAGGAGGTAGCCTCACTGCTGATGGGGTAAAGAAAGTCTTGTTCTAATAAAACTACTTTAAGCATTGCATCTGTCCGGGAATCCGTCCTTTCAATTTTCTATGGGCTTCTCTTTCCTTCCTGTCCCGACACTTCCTGCACAAGCAAAGCACTTTGGGCATGATGCAAAAGACAAAATTAACTTATTAACTTAACAGGAACTGTACCCCTTAAATCAAGCTTATTGTTGTCCAACCCTGGGTGGCATTTTGACTTTATAAGGAAGGGGTCTCCCACTGCTTCCTTCATTTTGGATGTTCATGACAAGAATTCATTGGGATTGTGCTGGGAGAGCAGTCCTTTCCAGAGGCCTCCAGTTGTGAGTTGAAGGCAGGTTTTCTGGGGCAGATGAAAGCTCTGGGCATATTGAGGATAAACTGCAGTTGGAGCAAGCGCTTCTTTTGTCTGCAAGGTGCTCTGGTTCCCAGTATCCTCGGTGGAGGTGAAGGACTCCTGCACATTCTAGCTATGCTCCCCGGGTTGGTAGTGAAGAGTTTGAATGCTGCATCAACCTCCAACGAACTTCATCGCACACACAACTCCTTGTCTGCATCACTATGACTTATCACATGTGGATCTGGATTGACCTGCTCACACAATGTTTAGAAGACTGGCCTTATTGATCCAAAGCGTTTGACGCTGCATCAACCTTCAATGAGCTTCATCTCAAACACAACTTCTTGTGTGGATCACTGTGGCTTATTGCAATCAAACCTGGTTAGACCTGCACTCAAAATGTTTAGAAGACTGGTTTGACACTGTGTAACCACCAATAATTGAGATTGATACTATTGCAAGGCCCGAACCATTTGGTCATCGTTTGCGACCCTAAAGACTGCTAAGTCACCCATTTGAAACTTTTCTCAACTAAAACCTATCCTTTTGGTAACATTGTTGTGATGTATTTGCCTTTCCCCCATGTTACATGCCCAAGAGTGCTTGCATCATTTACATGCTGCATAATCTATGGTATTATGGTATGGTATATATAGAGTGGGTCTTAAAGTTACATGTTTAATTAAAGTATACATATTTTTGTGTAGAACCTTTATTGGGCATTTGTTTATTTTGGGGGAGATATGCTGTTGCCGTTTGGGTCGCTACTGTCATCACATTCACAACCCTCTGTTATAGAAAATTAAATGTCAGTATGATGTAAACTAACATGAAGAGGAGGATGTCTAATCCACAGTAGAGTTTGTACTAATCAATATAATATGTCAGTAGGGAAAGTGTAATTGCAAACCAATATATTGATGCAATGAGTACAATAGTCTTAGTTGATGCATTAACAGACAGACCGACCTGCTTAGAGAAAGTCTTACAATCTATTCTGTACAAGGCTTTGCTTCATAAGTATTTCAGTTTGGCTTTAGTAAGCGAGGATTCTTTTTTCATATTATGCGCTCTTGCCTGTTCCAATGCAATTTGTTTGAACGTATATTGTAATATCAGTGTGTTTGGAACTTGACGGTTTCGCAAATGTATTTGAAACAAGATGTCTCTGACCTGCTCCAATTACAGCTAATTGCAAATGCTCAGGAGTTGGAGGTTGACAATTTTATGAATGCATCTTTGAAGTATTACCAGACAGCGGGAAACAGTTA
The DNA here is from genome assembly GCF_040938575.1 of Ambystoma mexicanum. Taxonomy (NCBI): domain Eukaryota; kingdom Metazoa; phylum Chordata; class Amphibia; order Caudata; family Ambystomatidae; genus Ambystoma; species Ambystoma mexicanum. The sequence continues at coordinate 1,136,584,762 of NC_090922.1, forward strand.
CATTCAACCCCACCCCCATCAAATGTGATAAGTTAAGCACACCCTTGCCATGGAAACAAATGGAAAAGAAACCTATACAAATTGATGTTTTGAGGGGCAGAGTGTTCGTGCATTTATGATTTTTCCTGGAGCACTGCCTGGTGATATCTTACCTACTTTCCTGACTTAAGTGTTTGCAGAAGAAGATTTCCTTTTCACCTCCTAAGAGTATATAACCTACACTCGAGCCACATTTCCACAAAAGGTTCCAATTATATCTTCCAGATTGGGATCTCTTTTGTATTGTAGAAGTGTGAGTACTGCCTAGGTGCTTAAACCACTACTCATCCTTGTGCTCGTGCAAGGTAGTAGGCATATCATCACACCTCTTTGTAGAAGTTTATTTTTAGTAGTTGTGCTTCTTTCTCATAATTCAATAACTGCATAGTTCATGAGTATGTGAAGGAAATTATATATCAGATGATAGCTATTGTAACATATACGCATATTCCAATTTGGTATTTTTGAAAAAAGACTTTATTTTATTTTATTGTAATAAGGCACTTATAGATCAAGAAATTGTGTTTCAAAGCATCCCCATGGCAAAGAGGAGGGAACAAACAAGACAATGCAATAAAATAATAATGAGCGAAAGGCAGAGGCGGTCCTACTAGGCCTTGTGAACATTCAGCACATGCAAGTGCAGAGAGATAGAGAGAAGGGACAGGGGATGGGGGTAAGAACTAGAGTTCCACAGGTGGGGAAGTGCCAGAGAAGTGCTAGGCAGTGACCACTTGGTAGGAAAGTGGTCACCTGCAAGTACAATTAGTGCAGGCCTGTGACACAACACAGGCCAGTGGGTAACCAAAGGCAGGCCAGTGGGTAACCAAAGGCATGTGCAGGGGGAGGGCGGAGGCTTCAGGGGATTGGACAGAAGGCCAGGACCCAGAGGGACACATGAAGACCCCGGCCACCAATCTCAGTGACTGTGGGGTTTAGCACAGGATGGAGAGGGGAAGGAGGAGTAGAAGAGGAAAGTCTTGAGGAGCTTGTGGAATTTGAGGCGATCCATCTCAAGATGGAGAGGAAGGAGGAGGCTGTTCCAGGGGAGGGAGGCAGCCAAGTAAAGAGATTGGCACGCGCTCATTGCTTAGAGAAGTGCTTGAAAATCAGAGAGTTGAAGCCGTAGGATCTGAGAGATCTGGAGGGAAAGTATTTGGTGAGATTAAATTGTAGATAGTGTGGTCCCAGGCTCCAGATGGCCTTATGAATGAAGCAGAGGGATTTGAAATTGATCCTTGCTGCAACCGGGAGCCAGTGGAGAGATTCTAGGGCTGGGCAGATACAGTCCCTGGGCTTAAGGCCAGAAATAACTTCTATCTATTCTGGATTAGCTAGAGGGGCAGAGAGAGGAAGCAGATAGATTATGGAAGAGGCTGTTGCAATAGTCCAGCCTGGAGAGTACCAAAGTTCTAGAGACATTGAGTGTCTGGGGAAACGTGAGGAAAGGGCGGGTACCTATGAGGAGGTGTAGTTGTAAATGGGACTTCTTGGCAAGGTCCAGGATGTGAGAAAGGAAAGAGAGAGAAGAGACGAAGATGAATCCAAGGTTTCTGGCTTCAGAGGAAGGAGAGGGGGGAGAGGACATACAGGGTGGCCACAATAAAGGGAGGAAAGAAGGAACAGGAGTCCTGACAGGAAGGATCTCAGTCTTGCTGGCATTGAGACAGGGATCATTAGAGGCACACCCAGACTGGATAGGAGACAGGCAGACAGGAAAGATAGAGGAGGTAGTAGATGGCTCAGAGGGAAGTTTGAAAAAGAGTTGGGTGTCATCTGCATAACATTGAAAGTGCAGGGAGAAGGTGGAGATAAGGTGAGCAAGCGGGGTGAGATGGATTTTCAAGAGCCAGGGTGAAAGGGGGAGAGCCCTGGGGAACACCTCTTGTTGATATAAAGGTGTGAGAGGAGAAAGAACCCAGGATACCCTGGGAGGGATGGTCAGTGAGGAACGAGGATAGCCAGTCCAGTGCCCACTCCAAGATACCCAGGGTGTCGGGGAGTTAAATTCCAATCAAGGAGTGGATGACTGTATCGAAAGCAGAGAAATCATGTAGAATGAGAACAGCGGGTGAGTTAGAGACAAGAGATGCAAGCAGTTTGTCTCGGGTGTTCAGGGTAGCAGTTTCCGTGCCTCTGGATGCTCGGAATCCAGATAGATTGTCATGTATGCAACCAACAAGCTCAGTATGCTGGGTTAATAGAAGGAAGTCCAACTTCTTCAGATGTTTCCCAAGGAATGGTGTGATAGAGAGGGTGCAGTGTGTTAACAGGACACAAGGGTTGGTGGGAAGGCTTTTTCAGGAGGGGGTGCACAAGGGAGTGTTTGAGGGAATAGGGGAAAGACCCTGTAGCAAAAGAATGATTACAGAAATCAGCAAGTGCAGGGGCATGAGAGCCAACATTGTCCTTAATAGTTCTGGAAGAACAGGGGGAGACCTGTTTGGAGAAGACCTTCATTGAGCGGACAACTCTAATGACCTCATCCAATTTGATAGGAGAGAAGGAGGAGTGAGTGGATGAAGGAGGAAGAGAGGCCAGGGGTGGCTGGGGAATGTGAGAAGGGGATGGGGGAAGGGAGGAAGAAAGAGTACTCAGGATGTGCTGAGTTTTTGAGGTGAAGTGGTGGCCAGTTCAGTGCAGTGGGCCTCGGGGGGGAAGAGGCAAGATGGAGACTGCATGATAGTTGGCTAGTACTTTGCAGATTTTTGAGAGTTTAGCAATGTTGTTGAATACTTCAGAGACATGAGCCTGGATGTGGGTCCTCTTCTTGATATGAATGGAGAGACGATAGTGCCTTTGGAGAAGGTGATAGGCCAGTTTGTCAGAGAATGAGCCTGAGGTCTGCCACTTCCATTCAGAAGCTCTTCACTTGTGTTTCAGGGCTGATAGATCAGAATCGTACAAAGTGTTACATTTGGAGGCAGTTTCAGGCAGATCCTCATGACAGGGGCAAGAATGTCGAGAGTGTTAGTGATGGCGAAATGGAGGTTGTTGAGAGCTGAGTTAGAGGTAGATTCAACAGTGGGAGGAGAGAGGGATGAAGGTGGACGCTAAGGCAGCAACTGACGTTTTATTGGATGGATGTCCCAGAACGAGGCTGGCAGAGCTGGGGAGGTGCAGTCAGATGGCCGAAAAGGACCCAGGTAAGAGGAGCGGAGGGAGTAATCGGACCTGGAGAGCAGGGTGGAGAGTGGAGCTCAGAGTAAAAGATCAGTGTGTATGAAGGCATCGAAAGTGTGTCCAGCCGAGTGGGTAGGACCAGAGGAGAGAAGAGAGGAGGAGATAGAGGTGACAAGGTCATGGAACAGAGTGGAATCCATGATTGAGGAGTCAAGATGGATGTTGAAGTCACCAATGAGGAGGAGTTTAGAGGTGGATGTCAGGAGAGAGGAGGATAAATCGGCCCATTCCAAGAGGAACAGGGAGATAGGGCCATGTGGCCAGTATATGGTGGGAATGGTCAGAGAGTAAGTAGGAGAGATGCCAAGCTTGCAGACCAGGCTTTCAAATGAGGAGTAGGACTGGGTGGGTATGAGGGAAGAAGGGACCCACTCAGGGAAGGTACACAATCACTTCAATACATGCTTAATAAGGATTTCCTAAAAAGGACTGCCTACACATCAATAACTGAAAGCAAATATAACATCATGTCTTTGGGACTGAGATACATATTAAATCCAAGTAGAGGGTTCCTTCTAATTCTGACCAAATACATTACCCCATGTACCATTGTATTGCTACACATTAATATGCAATCATTAGCTATATGGATATTATTTCTAGAGAATACCAGCTTTCATACAGAGTGTCCCACATACAAGTTAGAAACACAAAATTCAAATGTAGAGTCCATACTCATTTGTTTTGTTTGGGTGAACAGTTTAATTTAGAAGATCAAACATGTTTGGGTTTATGCTAATTCAGCATGACCTCCCAGAAGTTCACTAGGCACAACCATCTTGTTCTTGTGTTGTTTCAGGGTGTTACTTTTAACCTTAATGTTTTTTCCCTGTTTTATAATAGTATATCATCGAGTTATAGCCAGTGTTACAAAATATTGCAAAGTAGGTCCAAAGGATGGCTCATGACGCACATTCATAATATGCATTGAATCTCCTAAATCTCTACTTAAAGTTTTACAAAGTGCTGACTTATTGGGATAGTGTGTGCAACATTAAACCTACTCTGTACACGTTAGGGCATCCGGTTGGGTTTTTACAATCTATTTGCAATTTTAGGAGGTTGTATAGCAGTGGTATAAAAGGATATTTGTTGATTAGAAATGGTGCCAATCCATGTTCCATACATCATTGTGCTCATCCCATTGATTGAGCCGGTGATGACTGACGGCTACGAACACATAGATATACTGGGTGGTGTTTTGAATGATATATCACTCAACCCTTACCTACAAGCTATACGTTAACATGCCACTATGCTCTAGATTGAGGAGAGCTTGTTCGCATTCTTTTGAATGAATGAAACTCCATTTAATTTCAATTTTCTTATGTTATGATCTCGTCACGGACCCTATTATTTGGGGGATACCATTGAAAGCATAATGTTCTTCAGTGAAAGACAGCTTCTGTTTTCAGCAGCAGGACCCTGGTTACATCTGCTTGTGAGACCTGCCTCACGAATCTCCCACTTAATTAGATGATGGCGGATCCGGCGTAGCAAAGCCACAACCCTGCAGAGGTCAATAGGCAAATGGGCTCCCTGAAAGAGCAAACATGTTGTGTTCGACAAAGATGCGACTTGATTTACATCAGTTAATACATGCTTCCCCAGAATTATACCTTATATTGTTAAACAGTTCGGATGCACCAGTTTTCGTGCATGACTCTCAAAATTAATCAATTATAATGAAAGACTGGCATTCATAATGTTTTTCAAAATCTTTCAAAACCTCCATCTTTCATATTTGACATTTTTCATATTCCTCGAGAGGCCCCTGAACCCCCCTTGTGATCACACGATGAGGTAATTTTTCATTTGATTACATTTATTGCAGCCACATGACCATCCACATTTCTCTGCACCCCCACCCCTCACAGCACCCCTGCCTCCGTGAGGAGCTGTCACAGGGTGAGCGTAGAGTACAGTCCCATGCCTAAACCAGTGTAACGTGACAATTTATCATTTGTTTTGACCTTTTTGGTACAATTGCAAAGGTCACATTTTCAACATTTTTTTTTAATCTTTGAAAATCTTTGAGTCTGAAAACATTGGTCGAACATATCAGAATGTAAATCCAGTAATTTAGTGCACATGTGTGTTTTCGTTCCAAACCTGTTCACAGTGTCTTCATTCATATGAAATCAGAAGCCTTGTATTTATTTCAGTCCAACTGGCACAGAGATGTCAATTAGTACATACATTGGAAAGGTGTAAGCATGAGAAACAGTGTTACATGTTTTATTTAACAAATAAAAACGGAGGCTGGTTTTAATTTGTAAATATGTATTTCGCAATGAGGTCTTGAGGAAAGAAAACGTCCAGAACAGCAACGACCGTAAAATGTCACTGTGACCTTTGGACAGGCCTGAGAGGCAGGCCCGTTGATAGATAAATATTGTACAACAGTTTTGATTTTCTTCACCATCGGGAACGCCTGCGGCAAAATATAGCTAAAGGCTGCGGCACGTAGAGTGGATTGGGCAATGCTAAGACATTACCGTTTTCATCAATAAGGACGTATGGTTCTCTCCATGTCTGTTGTGATTGATTGCAAAAAGTATTGCAAGTTGATGAACTAGATAGCCATTTTTTATAATCTTAGTAAAGGTTAGACGGAATGTGTTCTTTCTTTCACATTACTGTTCATGTTAGAAGAAACTATCACCCAGACTACAAAATCGATTGTCTTAACATCCGCACGAGCATTTTAGGTGTATCTTACATTTTGATTTCTGTTGGGTGGACTACTCTTTCTATCCATGTTATTAGAAGTTGCAGATTGGATATCATTAAGCCAAGCTCTAGTGCTTAACGGTAACACGTCAGCTGTATATGCAGCCTAGGTGGTGTTTTTAATGTTTTTTTAATGTACATTTTACTGTCGGCACTACTTTTCAAGACAATTTCCATTGGTTAGAAATGCAGCCAAACACGGTGTTCATGAATTAAAAACCCAGAGGGTAATTCATAGAATTTCGCAGAAAAGTGTCGCAAGCCGCTGGCGCAGAGTGTCCGCGTGCGATTGTCTGCGCCAGGCATGTGCGCTAAAACCGATTTCCGCGCACAGCGCATTCATGGATTTTAGGCTCCCAAACCAGCCGTGGCGCAGAGAATCGCAGCGACCCTGCAGCAGCGCCAGTAACGCCCCCAAGAACGCCCTCACGCAAGGAAAAGCCATCAAAATCGCTAAATCATCGCAAAGGGCTGCACTAACCCTGGACCAGTTCACCGGGTTGGCAAACAGCAAACGCCAAGTGGGGAACGTGTATATCAGGGGTGCGCGGGAAGTTCCACACGCGATTGGCCCCGTGCAAGCAGGGTACGTGTATTCCATGGGTGCGTGGGAAGTTCCACACGCGATTTCAGCAGGGTACGTGTATTCCAGGGGTGCGCGGGAAGTTCCACACGCGATTTCAGCAGGCTACGTGTATTTCAGGGGTGCGCGGGACGTTCCACACGCGATTGGGCCAGTGCGAGCAGGGTACGTGTATTCCATGGGTGCGCGGGAAGTACCACACGCGATTTCAGCAGGGTACGTGTATTCCAGGGGTGCGTGGGAAGTTCCACACACGATTCCAGCAGGGTACGTGTATTTCAGGGGTGCGCGGGAAGTTCCACACGCGATTGGCCCAGTGCGAGCAGGGTATGTGTATTCCATGGGTGCGCGAGAAGTTCTACACGCGATTTCAGCAGGGTACGTGTATTCCAGGGGTGTGCGGGAAGTTCCACACGCGATTCCAGCAGGGTACGTGTATTTCAGGGGTGCGCAGGAAGTTCCACTCCCGATTTCAGCAGAGTACGTGTATTTCAGGGGTGCGCGGAAAGTTCCACACACGATTGGCCCAGTGCGAGCAGGGTACGTGTATTCCATGGGTGCGCGGGAAGTTCCACACGCGATTTCAGCAGGGTATGTGTATTCCAGGGGTGCGCAGGAAGTTCCACACGTGATTGGCCGAGTGCGAGCAGGGTACGTGTATTCCATGGGTGTGCGGGAAGTTCCACACGCGATTTCAGCAGGGTACGTGTATTCCAGGGGTGCGCGGGAAGTTCCACACGCAATTTCAGCAGGGTACATGTATTTCAGGGGTGCGCGGGAAGTTCCACACGCGATTTCAGCAGGGTATGTGTATTTCAGAGGTTCTGGGGAGTACTACACGTGAATTGGCCGTGTGGGTCATCCCAGGTGTACGCTTCACAACCTCCACGGCCCCTGCAGGCAGCCCACACCAAGGGGGACTACCCTGCACCCCTGCTCATGTCCCGCAGGCAGCCCATCCACCATGGGCATGCCCCCCAGCCAACCCACATGTCACCTTGCACTACTGATTAACAATGCATGTCTCCCACCACCCCCACCCCCCAGCAGTGCAGGGGCAGCCTCCACTAGGCCCCCACTCATGTCTCCCACCACCCCCACCCCCCAGCCACCAGGGGCACCCTCCACCAGGCCCCCGCCCATGTCCACTATCACCCCCACCCCCCAGCAGTGCAGGGGCACCCTCCACCAGGCCCCCACTCATGTCTCCCACCACCCCCAACCCCCAGCAGTGCAGGGGCACCCTCCACCAGGTCCCCACTCATGTCTCCCACCACCCCCACCCCCCAGCAGTGCAGGGGCACCCTCCACCAGGCCCCCACTCATGTCTCCCACCACCCCCACCCCCCAGCAGTGCAGGGGCACCCTCCACCAGGCCCCCACCCATGTCTCCCACCACCCCCACCCCCCAGCCACCAGGGGCACCCTCCACCAGGCCCACACTCATGTCTCCCACCACCCCCACCCCCCAGCCACCAGGGGCACCCTCCACCAGGCCCCCACTCATGGCCCCTATCACCCCCACCCCCCAGCATCCAGGGGCACCCTCCACCAGGCCCCCACTCATGGCCCCTATCACCCTCACCCCGCAGCCACCATGGGCAGCCCCCACCAGGCCCCCACTCATGTCCCCCTGCACCCCCACCCCCCAGCATCCAGGGGCACCCTCCACCAGGCCCCCACTCATGTCTCCCACCACCCCCACCCCCCAGCATCCAGGGGCACCCTCCACAAGGCCCCCATTCATGTCTCCCATCCACCCCCACCCCCCAGCCACCATGGGCAGCCCCCACCAGGCCCAAACTCATGTCCCCCTGCACCCCCACCCCCCAGCATCCAGGGGCACCCTCCACCAGGCCCCCACTCATGTCTCCCACCACCCCCTCCCCCCAGCATCCAGGGGCACCCTCCACCAGGCCCCCACTCATGTCTCCCACCACCCCCACCCCCCAGCCACCAGGGGCACCCTCCACCAGGCCCCCACTCATGTCTCCCACCACCCCCACCCCCAGCAGTGCAGGGGTACCCTCCACCAGGCCCCCACTCATGTCTCCCACCACCCCCACCCCCCAGCAGTGCAGGGGCACCCTCCACCAGGCCCCCACTCATGTCTCCCACCACCCCCACCCCCCAGCATCCAGGGGCACCCTCCACCAGGCCCACACTCATGTCTCCCACCACCCCCACCACCCAGCCACCAGGGGCACCCTCCACCAGGCTCCCACTCATGTCTCCCACCCACCCCCACCCCCCAGCCACCATGTGCAGCCCCCACCAGGCCCCACTCATGTCCCCCTGCACCCCCACCCCCCAGCATCCAGGGGCACCCTCCACCAGGCCCCCACTCATATCTCCCACCACCCCCACCCCCCAGCATCCAGGGGCACCCTCCACCAGGCCCCCACTCATGTCTCCCACCACCCCCACCCCCCAGCCACCAGGGGCACCCTCCACCATGCCCCCACTCATGTCTCCCACCACCCCCACCCCACAGCAGTGCAGGGGCACCCTCCACCAGGCCCCCACTCATGTCTCCCACCACCCCCACCCCCCAGCAGTGCAGGGGCACCCTCCACCAGGCCCCCACTCATGTCTCCCACCACCCCCTACCCCCAGCATCCAGGGGCACCCTCCACCAGGCCCCCACCCATGTCTCCCACCACCCCCACCCCCCAGCCACCAGGGGCACCCTCCACCAGGCCCACACTCATGTCTCCCACCACCCCGACCCCCCAGCCACCAGGGGCACCCTCCACCAGGCCCCCACTCATGGCCCCTATCACCCCCACTCCCCAGCATCCAGGGGCACCCTCCACCAGGCCCCCACTCATGGCCCCTATCACCCCCACCCCGCAGACACCATGGGCAGCCCCCACCAGGCCCCCACTCATGTCCCCCTGCACCCCCACCCCCCAGCATCCAGGGGCACCCTCCACCAGGCCCCACTCATGTCTCCTACCACCCCCACCCCCCAGCATCCAGGGGCACCCTCCACCAGGCCCCCACTCATGTCTCCCACCCACCCCCACCCCCCAGCCACCATGGGCAGCCCCCACCAGGCCCCCACTCATGTCCCCCTGCACCCCCACCCCCTAGCATCCAGAGGCACCCTCCACCAGGCCCCCACTCATGTCTCCCACCACCCCCTCCCCCCAGCATCCAGGGGCACCCTCCACCAGGCCCCCACTCATGTCTCCCACCACCCCCACCCCCCAGCCACCAGGGGCACCCTCCACCAGGCCCCCACTCATGTCTCCCACCACCCCCACCCCCCAGCAGTGCAGGGGTGCCCTCCACCAGGCCCCCACTCATGTCTCCCATCACCCCCACCCCCCAGCAGTGCAGGGGCACCCTCCACCAGGCCCCCACTCATGTCTCCCACCACCCCCACCCCCCAGCATCCAGGGGCACCCTCCACCAGGCCCACACTCATGTCTCCCACCACCCCCACCACCCAGTCACCAGGGGCACCCTCCACCAGGCCCCCACTCATGTCTCCCACCACCCCCACCCCCCAGCCACCAGGGGCACCCTCCACCAGGCCCCCACTCATTTCTCCCACCACCCCCACCCCCCAGCAGTGCAGGGGCACCCTCCACCTGGACCCCACTCATGTATCCCACCACCCCCACCCCCCAGCAGTGCAGGGGCACCCTCCACCAGGCCCCCACTCATGTCTACCACCACCCCCCCCAGCATCCAGGGGCAGCCTCCACCAGGCCCACACTCATGTCTCCCACCACCCCCACCACCCAGCCACCAGGGGCACCCTCCACCAGGCCCCCACTCATGTCTCCCACCACACCCAGCCACCAGGGGCACCCTCCACCAGGCCCACACTCATGTCTCCCACCACCCCCACCCCCCAGCAGTGCATGGGCACCCTCCACCAGGCCCCCACTCATGTCTCCCACCACCCCCACCCCCCAGCAGTGCAGGGGCACCCTCCACCAGGCCTCACTCATGTCTCCCACCACCCCTACCCCCCAGCAGTGCAGGGGCACCCTCCACCAGGTCCCCACTCATGTCTCCCACCCCCACCCCCCAGCCACCATGGGCAGCCCCCACCAGGCCCCCACTCATGTCCCCCTGCACCCCCACCCCCCAGCATCCAGGGGCACCCTCCACCAGGCCCCCACTCATGTCACCCACCACCCCCACCCCCCAGCATCCAGGGGCACCCTCCACCAGGCCCCCACTCATGTCTCCCACCACCCCCACCCCCCAGCTGGCAGTGCAGGGGCACCCTCCACCAGGCCCCCACTCATGTCTCCCACCACCCCCACCCCCCAGCAGTGCAGGGGCACCCTCCACCAGGCCCCCACTCATGTCTCCCACCCACCCCCACCCACCAGCCACCATGGGCAGCCCCCACCAGACCCCCACTCATGTCCCCCTGCACCCCCACCCCCCAGCATCCAGGGGCACCCTCCACCAGGCCCCAACTCATGTCTCCCACCACCCCAACCCCCCAGCCACCATGGGCAGCCCCCACCAGGCCCCCACTCATGTCCCCCTGCACCCCCACCCCCCAGCATCCAGGGGCACCCTCCACCAGGCCCCCACTCATGTCACCCACCACCCCCACCCCCCAGCATCCAGGGGCACCCTCCACCAGGCCCCCACTCATGTCTCCCACCACCCCCACCCCCCAGCTGGCAGTGCAGGGGCACCCTCCACCAGGCCCCCACTCATGTCTCCCACCACCCCCACCCCCCAGCAGTGCAGGGGCACCCTCCACCAGGCCCCCACTCATGTCTCCCACCCACCCCCACCCACCAGCCACCATGGGCAGCCCCCACCAGACCCCCACTCATGTCCCCCTGCACCCCCACCCCCCAGCATCCAGGGGCACCCTCCACCAGGCCCCAACTCATGTCTCCCACCACCCCAACCCCCCAGCCACCATGGGCAGCCTCCACCAGGTCCTCACAATCCCCAATCATGTGCGTTATGGTCAGCCTCCACAGCCAAAAAACCCTACCAAGTAACCCATTCACCCACATGGAAATGGAAATTACATGTTACACCCCCAATGTTCATAAAGCTAATGAACCCATGTCCGTCACACACAATGGTTGCAATTGAATGGGAAAACACCCAACATGACATGCATGAAACCAATGAGATGATACCACACAGTGAAGTATGAAAACAAAATTGTATTAAAAAAATAAGAATGCAAAAGAAATGAAACGAACTACAATGGCAATGAAAAAAAGATAAGCTGCATGTCCGTTTAAAAAAATAAAAGCACCAAATCCTAATCCAAAAAAATGTTGTCCAAATTCAAATCAAAAATAAAATCAATCCAATGAAGAACTATGTACAAAACTTCCAAGGGTCCATGAGCCCAACTGAACAAAGGAAACCTACAAAAAACCCTAACTAAAATGCAACTATATACAAAAAGTGGAGCAGTGTCCGTCGACTCCAAATCATAAGAACAAACAAAGGAAACCTAAAACTAAAGAACTATATACAAAGGCGGCGGGCAAGTCCAGCGGCTCACTCCGTGGTGTTCCGGGCCAGGGCATCATGGAACTCCTGTTCGATGTCCCGGAGGCGGTCCTGTTCCATGGCCCCGAGAGTCCGCAGGGACGACGCCGTGTCCTCCTCCAACCCAATGCGGATTGCCTCGAGGCACTCGGCCCGCCTCAGGGCCCTCCGCATGGAGTTCTCCGCCCTGACCATTGTGAGCTGCGCCTCTTCCGCCCGCCGCCGCTCCGTATCTATGGCGTGGCCCAACCGCTGTCACACGGAAGACACTCTCTGTCCTGGGTCCTCCTGCCCTCCGGCCGATGCCTGCCCCTCCGATGTCGAAGGCCCCGAGCCTTCATGGCTCCCACCATGTTGCTGCTGCTGCTCTGCCTCTGCCCGTGCACTACCTCCTGCTGCCTGCACATCCTCCGCCGGCTGGGGTGCAGTCGTAGATGTGGCCACCCCGGCTGGACGTCCGCCTCCCGACTGTGGCAGGGATGCCTCCTCCACCAGCCTGGCCGCACCGTCAGAGGCAGCTCCACAGGGCACCAGGTGACTGATGGGTGGGAAGATGGCACGGAGGACGACTGGCGAATAGGGGGTCCAGTTGAGGAGGGGGTCGGAGCAAGCCCCATCAGATGGAGGAATCCGGCCTGGGTGACCTGTCCCAGCAGGCTGACGTGGTCAACGAGCCATTCGAGATGACGTGCAGTCTCTCCATGAAAAGACTGCAGGTCACCTCGCATGGCCCGTTGACGCAATGCCACACCAGCCAGGACAGGCTCAACCCGGACCTGGATAGCCACGTCCGCAGGCAGAGGAAGGCCAGTTGACGTCAGCTCATCCCCTGCCTGAAAACGTAGGCATCCCTGCTGGTGCAAGATGATGCAGGGACAGGATCGGGGACAGGATTGCACACAGGCACCTCCGCGGCGGCCTGTGCTGCCTCCTGTCCCTGGTCCTGCACTGCACCACTAGCACCAGTGGGATCCCCACCTCCAGACCCTGTCTCTGGTGCTTGCACGGCCTCCTCCTCCAACAAACCCCCCACCAACCTGGATGACTCCGTGCCATCTTCCCCTGTTGGGCCCTGTGGGGCCCCAGCTGCCCCTTCTGCTGCCGAGGAGTCCAACTCCAACCTCCGCCTCTTGGACCTCCCCCCGGCAGCTGCGGCCTGGGACGCGGCACCGGACTCCTCACTCCACGACGAGATGACAACACGGGAGGGGAGCCGGGCCTTGCGTCTCCGGCTGGCGGTGGGATCCCCGCCGCTGTGCTCCACAGCACCTTCTCCGCCCTCTTCATCAGTTGACGCTGCAGACAGGGAGAAACAAAACACAGACATCAGGGCACTGTACAATGGACACATACACACATGACAGTTGCACATGAGTGGCATTGGCAAACCTCAGACATGTCATCACAATACCCAACATACAACTCGCACACATGAGCCATACCACAGCCATATCGCAACTGCCACCACCATCCCTACACATACAACAGCATGAGCAGCCAAAGGTGAGCCCAACATCACATGCAACACAGGAAGTGCACCACACATGTACACACACCACCACACTTGCATGCATGTGTACACCTGTGCCAAGTGTCGCACTGTTCAGACGGGCATCCATGTCACATCTGCCAATCAGGCTTCCACATACCGCTGTCACATGCATCCATGTTGCATCACTGTTGCACCCTTGTCAAATACACACACATACACATGTACACAGTGCTGATACATGCAGCCGAAAACAACATACATGTGTGACATCACGGACATGTCTACTTACATACACATTCATCCAAACATGTGTGCCCACACAACTGCATTTGGCATGCAAGCCTACACACACAAGCACCATCCATGTCTCACACATTACAGCCCTTGCATGTGTCAGCCCCACGGCCCTGTACACCCCCACCCATACTCGACCCCATACAAACAGATGTGCAATCTGCACACTACCGAATAATCACCACACGCACTGCTCACAATCAGGATGCCTGTACACTCACCGCTCGACTCCAGACGGGTCTGCTTCTCTAGGACCTGGACGTGGAGCGCTGGGGATATGTGTTCCAGGACCCTCATCTGTTCTTCCGACAAGTGGCCCGACGCCCCTTGGCATCCGCTGCCTTCAAGAGGCGCCGGGCCTTGTTCAGGGTCCTGGACCTGAAGTCCTCCCAGCGCTTCCTGACATGTTGTCGCAGACTGCCACCCCTCCGCGTTGATGGCAGTCACAATGTCAGTCCAGATCCGAGTCCGTCCTTCCTTGTCGGCACGGGAACTTCCGAAGAGGGCATCATACTGCCCCAGGGCTTGCTCCACCAGGACACCAACTTCGGTGGCACTGAAGCTGGTGCCCCTCTGCCTCTCTGGCCGGGGGTTGTCAGTGGTCACAGATGGTGTTTGCCCCGACATGACAACCCCAGAGGCAGGAGTGGGTGGGCAACTGGGTCCTGGGGCTGGGCTGTGGAGCGATCGAATCCCAGTCGGGAGTCTTCGGTTCCAGCAGGGGTGGTCACAGCAACAGCACCCCTGGCTGATGTGCAGGCAGCAAATGGCAGTGCACGTGGGCAGCAGGCAGTCAGGCAGCAGCAGATGTCAGGTGGGAGCGTGCTCGGGGCTCTGGGGGGCAGTAGTTCAGCCTTCTGGGCAGGAGCGTGGTCTTCCGTGTGCATACGCATGGCCAGCTTGATACGGAGTGATTTGGCATGTGAAAAATCTGCAGGTCAGCATGTAATTCGAGGAAAGGCACTTAGTGCATACGCATTTTCATTGGACAGAAGGCCCCTCAAGCGCAAGCACCCCTGTGACGTGATGCGTACAGACGTGCATGCGCATTTCAGCGCGCGTGGAAAACTGCACGTCCGCGTGTAATACGAGGAAAGGGCCATGCGCGTATGCACGGCAGCACGCATATGCGATGTCATTGGACCAAAGGCCCTTAGCACGTAAACACGTCGCCAGCGTATGCGCGTCTATGAAGTCACGTGCACGTTGAATTGGGCACACATTTGAAAATGTTGCCTGTTAAAAAAATGAAAGACACGTCCGAGTGTCAAAGCGTGTAATTGGTGGGAATGGGCCTACACGCAGAAGTGACAAAGCGTGTAATTGGTGGAAATGGCCCTAGCGCGTACACGCCGCGTAAGTGACACTGGACGTGTGGGCCTGTATAAAAGGTACGTGTAGAACACCATTTCCTTGTACGTGCTTTTCGTGGAGAGCGAGTGGGTGAATTCTGTACTTCTTGTCGTTTCACACGCGATTTACTTCACGGCGTTTCAAGTTCGTATTCCCTGTTGCCTCTGACAGCTTTTTCTCTTTTTTCTCTTTTACTGGTTTACCTGGGCCTGTTCCCTCAAACAGTGTTCCCTTCTACTGTTGTCCTGTCTCCTCAGACAGCGTACAAATCTTCTTTTGGCGGGGGTGTTGCCAACCAAACGCGCTCTTTTTTCATGCTCTTTTACCTGGCAGACGGTGAGTCACGCACGTATCTAACATCTGTGCTTGCCCCGTGTGTAGCCTACCCCTTCAGAGGTCATTCTAGGCTGCGTGTGACACGCATACGTTCATTCTTGTGTTACTGGGTGCCACAGCGTAGTGCAGGTTTTTCTTTCTGCACACGTGGTCTAGGAGGGGTTGCGTGCACATCATCTCCCTTTTTTGGGGCTCCTGTGAGTAGCGTGACCCGTCATCTCTCCCCAGAGGTTACATTCAGCCTTGCTAGAGCACTAGGGTACAATTACCATCTGGTACCCAACCCCTTTGACCCCCAATTGCCCAGGACAATAGTTTACAGCCACTCCCATACGCACATTAACATCAGTGCCATGGCTGGGAGGCGAGGATTCCGTAAGGGTGGCCAAGGTGGAAGAGCCACAAGTGGTGGCTGTGGTGGATCCGGTAGGGGACGTGGTCGTTACTTGCAGGGTGAGCCTGTCCCCCCATGTGTGGAGGACCAGTCAAGGGCACCCATAATCCCCCCCCCTCCCTTTGAGGCTGATGTGGCTGACACCATCCATGCTCAGCCCTTGTTGGACCAGCCCATTGTGGCACCAGACCTGGCTGACTCCATGGCTGACTTCCAGGTCAGCAGGCCTATGACACGTGCGCTGGTGCACGTTGATGTCATCATGCCACGTGCATCTGGGGCAGCAAGGACATCTGCTGCCCCAAGTAGGCAGGGCGGAGAGGCTGCAGGGGCAGCTGTGGCTCCATCCACCCCAGCTCTCACACACCCAGCCAGGACAGTGTCGGTCCTAGCCCATCCTGCTGACATTCCCCCTGACACCATTACACTTGAGCCAATGCCTGCACCAACTCCCATGCTGAGTGTGCAATCCCACACTCCTGATACAGAGTCCACCAGGGCTCCTGCCCCTAGTGTCCAGAGCGGCGCAGGACACTCAGGATCACCACCACCTTCCAAGCGGAAGAGGAAGAGTGCTCATCCGGCACTTGCTGATGCCCCAGACAAGGCTACACAGTCCGGCCAGTCGAGGAAGCCCAGCTTCACGGATGACGAACTGAATGCACTTGTCGAGTATGTGTCCGCACATGATAACGAGATGTTCATTGTTGCAGGATCCAAGACCACACCTGCACAATGCCAGGCACACTGGCAGACCGTTGCGGACATCGTAAGTGCCCTTGGAATCGTGAGGCGCACAGCCAATGATTGCTATAAGCGCTGGAATGACCTAAAGCGCAGGGCAAAGAGTAAGCTGGCCTCAAGTCATGCCGCAACTCTAGTGACTGGAGGTGGGTCTCCAGTAGTAGACATGGAACTCACTCCACATGAGTCAGTCGCTGGGACCTACGTCACAGAGGAACAGATCCAAGGCGTGGGAGATCTGCCTGATTACGAGGCATTGTCCGGTGAGTGCACATGCATGTGTGTGTCATCCATGTGCATGGTGTGTGTGTGAGGGCTTCTGTTTGTGTGCCAGGTGAGAGTGTATGCGCCTGAGTCGTATGGGTCAGCCATGTGCTTCATGCAATACATCCTGCGCAGCTGCATTTGGCCATAGCAGTATCCCTTCTGCCAACAGTAGACATCTAGCCCAACTGCACGCCAGTTGCCCTTGAAGTGTCACCTTGCCACAACATTGTTGCTTATTTTTCACTGTTCATTCAGTCAGATTGTTTGCATTCCACCACTTTTACTAGGCATTTCGCAGTCCTCTAGTCACATGTCTGACATGGCTATGGTAAAGTGGAGTGACTTTGTTACCTGGATATCATTTGTTCACACATGTCCCTGTGCAATTGGACCATTTTGGACTGGCAGCTCCAGGTGAAAAATCTGACCTGTTTGAATTAGAAAAGCTATTAAATGCGGGAACTGGACTGAATGAATAGGTGCTGCCCTCCTCTCCATCTTCACTCAATAGCAATGGTACATGCCATCTGTGTGATGGCATGTGTGTTTCACCTGGCAATCACAGGCCAATGTGTGATGCCACTGCCAGGCAGCATGCAGAAAATGTGTTCATCTTCCATCTTGGTGTCATCAATGTGTGCCATTTGCCTCCCCTTCATACGCAGTCAGGGTGCATGCATGGGAGGGTTTTAGTCATGTGGAACATGTGTCAATCAAGTACTGGTTATCTTGCTTCTCAGCCCTCATTGTGTGCCATGGTGCTAATGCCTGTTTCCATTTCTTTGTTTTTATGTCTTTGCAGGGGAAGACGCACCTGATACTGCTGGGGTTGTGGAGATGGTGCAGACCCAGGAGGGGTCCGAGGGCCGACCAACCACCAGTGAGGGACGTGGTGTGGTGGTGGGTGAGAACCCACAAGTGCTGCAGGTCGTGCTCTCAAGGGGTGTCTCTGGCTGCACCTCCCCCGAGCTGTACTCAGGTGTTGATTCGGATGATGAGACCTATGTGCCGTCGCAGGTGAGTGTTCCAGGGAGGGATTCTGTTCTGTCCCACCCACCTGCACCAGGGTCAGAACCCTCAATGGGGATGTCAGTGTTGGCAGCTACGCCTTTGGTGGTTACGGATGCAGGGTCACACTCCGCGACATCTGATCCTGTTCCTGGGCCAGCAGATCAGAGGGGGAATGCAGTCCTGCAGCCTCAGGCAGTGCCGGCACAGCAAGGCGCAGTTCGCCTTGCCCCAGACAGGTGTGGTGCCCGCCGACGTGGTGGCCGTACGCCACCTGGCAATACCGCATGGGAGCAATCCATTTACGGTATGGCAACCCAACAGGCAGCATCATCCGAGATGATGGCTCAGGCCATGGATAGGGTGGCCACTTCCATTGTCCCCCCTGAAAGGCTGATGGAGCGACTTCCGCAGGCAACCGACTCCATCTGCCAGTCACACAGGGAGGACATGTTGGCGTCCAACAGGGACAGGCGGGCGGCACTGGCGACTCTGCAGGAGGCCATCTCCATAGAGTCCCAGGGCCACAGGGAAGCCCTGAGGCAGGAGCTCCTTCACCTCAGGACGACTCTTGTTGAGCTTGAGGCTTCAACACACCAAAGGACAGAACAGCAGCTGGAGTGTCTCACCCACACGCTCTCAGCTGAGATGCAGGCAACGAGGGCGGAGGTCCGGGCATCCCGTGAGTTGTTGCATGGGGACCTCCGCACACTCATCCTCCTACCACACCCACATGCTTGCAGCCATGGAGGAGCAGACTAGGGCCTTGCGTGGGCTGCCTCCCATAGTGCAACCACCTCCGGATGCAGCTGCACAGGGTGATAATAGCGACAGCAGTGATACTCCCACAATAGGGTAGCCGTGTGGGCCATGAGCCCATGGAGGTGTTTCTTTTTCCCAGGATCCACACAGGTGGGTTTTGGTGTGCACCCTGTCCTCGGACCTCCTGGGTGGCCTCCCCAACCCACCCGGGCCCATCAATGGCCATTTTTTATTTTTTTTTATTTTTATTTTTATTTTTATTTTGAATTATTTTTTTCCCAATTTATTTGGACAATTTGTTGCCTTCCGTGGTTCCTGTGGGCATACGCTGCATTGTGGCTGGGCACATGCAGGCTTGTCATGTATTTGGTTCAGATGCTTGGGTTTGAGTCACAAACACCCCTCCTGCTTCCCGTTTCTATGGGCTTGCAAAGGGTGTGCCCAAGTGACATTGACGTACATGGTGACATTGGACTCCCACTACATGTGTGGGTAGTCTAGTCAATACTGTGTATACATTCCTAGTGCATATTGCTGTTGTGTTGAACACTGCATGTTGCATTGATGTGTAACTCATCATCTGTGTCTACCTCCCAATTTGCAGGTCCCTTCCTCTTGTCTACACAAGGCCCTCTAGTTTGGAGATGGGGTCCATGTTGGCAGCAGTGCACCTACAACTCTACATGGCGCCAACACTGCACAGTTGGTAGTGGTGGCAGTGCAGGCATTTCCAGGTGGTGAGACTACTAATTTATTACATTTGTGATGTCATGTTAATGGTAGTACCTGCTCAAGTTTGTTGTTGGTCCTGCATTACTGTGAGCATTTCAGGTGTTGCAAGTTTCAATTAGGGACACTGTACATTGTGACACTAGTGTCATGTTGTGGGGATTACTTTGTTTACCTGCAAATAGCATGACATGGCACGGTGTGTCGTGTGGCGGTGTGGCGGTGCTGGGGATGGGTTGGCTGACATGGCACTGTCCTCTTGTTGCATTTTGCAAGTGGGTATTCATTTTAGCTGCTTGAATGTGTTTCTTCACAACACTGCATTGGTGGTGTCTGTGTGGGTAGGGATGCACACATTGTAACACTTCCAGGTGAACAATCTCAGGCTGATATGGTTTTCACGGTTGATTCTCCAGACATTCAGGATCAGTGTCAGGTTGAGTCATCATTGATTGTCAGATGGAATGTGCCAGGGCAGTGTGCACTCCACAGGGGTGTGATTTCTATGTGAAGTAATTAGCCACTAGCTGTGTACGGGCTGCCTCCCCCGTGCCCTTTCCCCTCCCATGCGCAGCGGCTGTGCATGTGGTTGGGGATGCGGGGCCACCACCATGTCCACGGCCAGGCCCCGGCGTGTTGCAACGTTGTGCAGGACACATGCTGCCACTATGATCCTGCACACTACTGGGGGAGCGTACAACAGCTGCCCGCCAGAACGGTCAAGGGAGCGAAAGCGTGACTTTAGCACTCCGAATGTGCGCTCCACTATGCCCCGGGTTGTAATGTGGGCTGTGTTATATCTTACCTGGGGTGGCGTGGTGGTGTTCCGAATTGGCGTCATCATGTGGGGGCTGAGATGGTAGGCACTGTCCCCTGTGGAGGTGGTGATTGGTATCATTGGTGGGGTTGTGACCTTGCTCAGTATCTGACATGCATGCATGTGCAGTGGCATTCATACTCACCAAGCAGCCATGTATCGCCATGCCGCCCAGCTTCTAGGTCCCGGCTTAGAGTGGACATTCAGTAAATGAAGCTGTCGTGGGTGGACCCGGGATAGTTGGCATATACTGAGCTGATGATTCCCTTGGCATTACATACTACCTGCACGTTGATGGAATGCCAGTGCTTGCGGTTCCTATCGATGTGCTCTGATGCCCTGGGGGGACGTAGAGCCACATGGGTGCAGTCGATGGCACCTAGCACTTTGGGGAATCGTGCCACACTGTAAAAATCCAGGGTGGCAGCATGCCTTTCTGCAGGTGTTCTGGGCAGGTATATGTGCCTGCGGACTGATGGGCGTGCAGTGATGATGTTCAAGACCTGGTGTAGGCAGCGTGACTGGGTGGCCTGTGATACCCCACCCACTATGGCACTTGTCCGCTGAAATGATCCAGTGGCTAAGAAGTGCACTACATTGAGGACCTTCTCCAGGAGGCTGAGTGCTTGGGAGCACAGGGTGGGTAATGTGAGGTCATCCTCCCACTCACTCACCAGGTCCAGTATTATGTGTGGTGGAAACCTGTACCTCCCATACACCTGGTCATCAGGCATCCCGAAAAGGCTGATTCTGGGTATGAATATTCCGGCCCTGACTATCCTCCTCCTCCTCCTTTGGTAGCCCACGCCCACTGCTGCTAGGAACGGTATGTTCATCCTGGGTCTGAGCTTGTTATTTTGTTAGCGCGCAAATTTATGCGTTGCGCGTGTTGTAGGCGAGCGTGTGACCCGCGCACCCCTGAAATCCAGTACCCAGTCCAATAGCGTGTGGAAATTCCCGCGCAGCCCGGGATACAGGTGCGCTGACGTTCTTGCGTGTGTAAGTGCCCGCGCACCCCTGATATACACGTACATAGGCCAATCGCGTGTACACGCACTTTTGTCAAATTACACGCAATGACACTCTGACGTGCTGTCCAATTACACGCGATGACACTCTGACGTGTGCTCTGTTATCACGTGCTGTGTGGGTAACACCCGTGCGGGTCACGTCACAGACGCGCTTACGCGCTGAGGGCCTTTGGTCCAATAGAAACGCGTATGCGTGCTGACACGCTTATGCGCTAAGGGCCTTTCCCCGAATTTCACGCTGACATGCAGGATTTTCACGTGCCAAATCACTCCGTATCAAGCTGGCCACCCGAAAAAACACAGAAGACCACGCTCCTGACCAGAAGGCCGAATTACTGCCCCCCAGTGCCCTGAGCAGCCTCCCACGTGCCATCTGCTGCTGCCTGCCTGCCTGCCTGCTGCCACCGTGCCCTGCCATTTGGTGCCTGCACATCAGCCATCTGCAGGGGTCCAGTTGCTGTGTCCACCCCTGCTGGAACTGAAGACTCCCGACTGGGATTACATCGCTCCACAGCCCAGCCCCAGGACCCAGTTGCCCACCCACACCTGCCTCTGGGGTTGCCATGTCGGGCACTTCCACATCTGGCACCAGTGGCAACCCCAGGCCAGAGGGGCAGAGGGGCACCAGCTTCACTGCCACGGAAGTTGGTGTCCTGGTGGAGCATGTCCTGGGGCAGTATGATGCCCTCTTTGGATCGTCCCGCGCCAGCAAGGAAGGACGGGAGAGGATCTGGGCCGACTGTGTGGTTGCCATCAACGCGGAGGGGGTGGCAACCCGCAACGTCCAGAAGATCAAGAAGCGCTCGAAGGACTTGAGGTCCAGGACCCTCGTGAAGGCCCGGCGCTTCGTGGAGGGGGGCCGGGGCCGCATGAGTTCCATCCAGATGAGGGTCCTGGAACGCGTACGCCCAGCGCTCCACGCCCAGATCCTTGAGAGGGAGACCCGTCTGGAGTTGAGCGGTAAGTGTCCAAGCATTGCTGTGTGAGACAGGGCATGTTGTGGTGTGCTGGTTCTCTGATACTTGCCTCTATGTGTGACATAGGCCATGTATGCATGTATGTGTGCAGGGACATCATGATAATGCATGTGCGACCAGTGATGTGTGAACCACATGGTTGTTGCATGTGTTTAAATGCCACATGCGGAGCCCTATGCAGATTTTAGACATGAGAGCATGCCAGTCTCTGTTCCCAGACATGGGTGGGGGTGAGGGATGGGTGCTGATGGCAGGTACATATATGGTAGCCATGTCTGTGTGCCTGACCTGCGTGTCTGTGATTTGTGCATGCCATGGATGCATGACACATGTGTGTGACAATGCACAGATTCACTGATGCAGCCTAGTTACCCTTGTATCCGCTGTGTTTGGGGTGTATGGGGCCAGATGGATGTGACTGAGGTGAAGTGTGTGCATGTGATAGGCATGACCCATGATGCATGTGAGTTCCATATCATTGTATGTTTCAAGAGTCCATTGGACATGTATGGAAATGTCCATGGCATGCACCATGCCTGTTACTGTGTGTGTTTTGCCTGGACTGACCCATGTGTTGTGGAGGGACATGATGGAAGTGATCTTTGACAGTGGTACTCATCTGCTATTGCTTCCAGTCTAGGGGACCATTGTACAGTACCCTGATGCTTGTGTTCTTTGTCTCCCTCTACGCAGCGGCTAGTGAAGAAGAGGGTGGAGACGGCGCTGTGGAGCAAGGCGGCGGGGATGCCCCCACGGCTGCAGCGGAAGGGGTGGGTGAGCCCCCACAGGGGCCTGCTACGGTGGAAGACGGTGAGGAGCCATCCAGGTTGGTGGTTTCCACAGAGGAGAAGGAGGCCGCCACAGGGGCACACATGGGGCCTGGTGGGGGCATCCCTGCTGGTGCAAGTGGTGCAGTCCAGGGCCAGGGGCAGGAGGCAGCACAGGTCACCGTGGAGGGGCCTGTGCATGTCGCTGTCCCTGACCCTGTGAGTGCACCACCATGCACCAGCAGGGTTGCCCCGTCCCAGGCCCGTCCGCAGGTAGAGGGGATGTCCATGTCACCTGACTCCCCTCCACCTGCGGACGAGGGGCCCTGTGTCCGTATGGAGAAGGTCCTGATTGGGGTTGTGATGCGCGCGGGTGCAATTCCTGATGACGTGCGTGCTTCCCGGGAGGAGCACGCACATCATCACGAAGAGCACCGTGCCGACGTGGCCCAATTGGGATCTTCCATGTTCGGGGGTTTCCTGCATGTGTCGGCCAATCTGGCGGCCCTCTCCTCCTCTGTGGAGGCTATACGCCAGTCGTTCTCCTTGCCGTCTTCCAGCCCAGATGCCACCAGGGCCCCCTGTGGACCTGCCCTGACCTATGCAGCCAGCTCGGTGGGGATCCCATCCCTGCCACAGTTGGGAGTCGGAGGTCAAGCAGGGGTGGACACCACAGCAACTGTACCCCAGCAGATGGAGGATGTTCCGGCATCATCAGGCAGGGCACGTGCACGACGGCGTCCGTGGATTCCATCAGCCTGGATGCCGTCGTGCTGGCAGAGGCAGTTGCGTCAGAGGCAGCAGCAGAGTCAACGTGGGAGGCATCATGGCTCGGGGCCATCAACATCGGAGGGGCAGGCATCGGCCGGAGGGCAGGAGGACCCAGGACAGGAAGTGTCTTCCGTGTGGCTGCGGTTGGGCCAGCAGATAGGTGCGGCGCGGCGGCAGGCAGAAGAGGAGCGGCTCACGATGGTCAGGGCGGAGAACTCCATGCGGAGGGCCCTGAGGCGGGCCGAGTGCCTCGAGGCAATCCGCAGGGGGTTGGAGGAGCAGATGGCGTCGTCCCTGCGGACCCTCGGGGCCATGGAACAGGACCGCCTCCGGGACATAGACGAGGAGTTTGATGATGCCCTGGCCCGGAACACTACGGAGTGAGCCGCTGGACTTGCTCGCCGCCTTTGTATATAGTTCTTTAGTTTTAGGTTTCATTTGTTTATTCTTATGATTTGGAGTCGACGAACACAGCTCCACTTTTTGTATATAGTTGCATTTTTGTTAGGGTTTTTTGTAGGTTTCCTTTGTTCAGTTGGGCTCATGGACCCTTGGATATTTTGTACATAGTTCTTCATTGGATTGTTTTATTTTTTAATTTTATTTTTTCTTCTCCATGGAGCAATGGTGTTTGGATTTTATTTTTTTTCTGTCGGATTGATTTCATTTTTAATGTGACTTTGAAGTACATTTTTTTTTTATTTGGTGTTTTTCATTTTTTGGGACGGACATGCACCTTTTCTTTTTTTCATTGGCATTGTACTTTGTTTCATTTCATTTGCATTCATATTTTTTTAATACATTTTTGTTTTCATACTTCACTGTGTGGTATCATCTCATTGCTTTAATGCATGTCATGTTGGGTGTTTTCAAATTCATTTGCAACCATTGTGTGTGACAGACATGGGTTCATTTGCTTTATGTACGTTGGGGGTGTAACATGTAATTTTCATTTCCATGTGGGTGAATGGGTTACTTGGTAGGGCCTTTTGGCTGTGGAGGCTGACCATTACGCACATGGTTGGTGATTGTGAGGACCTGGGTGCAGGGGGACATGAGTGGGGGCCTGGTGGGGGCTGCCCCTGGTGGCTGGGGGGTGGGGGTGATAGGGGCCATGAGTGGGGGGCCTGGTGCGGGCTGCCCCTGGTGGCTGGGGGGTGGGGGTGGTGGTAGACATGAGTGGGGGCCTGGTGGAGGGTGCCACTGCACTGCTGGGGGTGGGGGTGGTGGGAGACATGAGTGGGGGCCTGGTGGAGGCTGCTCCTGCACTGCTGGGGGGTGGGGGTGGTGGGAGATATGAGTGGGGGCCTGGTGGAGGCTGCCCCTGGTGGCGGGGGGGTGGGGGTGATAGGGGCCATGAGTGGGGGCCTGGTGGAGGCCGCCCTGGATGCTGGGGGGTGGGGGTGATAGGGGCCATGAGTGGGGGCCTGGTGGGGGCTGCCCATGGTGGCTGGGGGGTGGGGGTTGGTGGGAGACATGAGTGGGGCCTGGTGGGGGCTGCCCATGGTGGCTGGGGGGTGGGGGTGGGTGGGAGACATGAGTGTGGGCCTGGTGGGGGCTGCCGATGATGGCTGGGGGGGTGGGGGTGGTGGGAGACATGGGTGGGGGCCTGGTGGAGGCTGCCCCAGGTGGCAGGGGGGTGGGGGTGGTGGGAGACATGGGTGGGGGCCTGGTGGGGGCTGCCCATGGTGGCTGGGGGGTGGGGGTGGGTGGGAGACATGAGTGGGGGCCTGGTGGGGGCTGCCCCTGGTGGCTGGGGGGTGGGGGTGGTGGTAGGCATGAGTGGGGGCCTGGTGGAGGGTGCCCCTGGTGGCTGGGGAGTGGGGGTGATAGGGGACATGAGTGGGGGCCTGGTGGGGGCTGCCCATGGTGGCTGGGGGGTGGGGGTGGGTGGGAGACATGAGTGGGGGCCTGGTGGAGGCTGCCCCTGCACTGCTGGGGGGTGGGGGTGGTGGGAGACATGAGTGGGGGCCTGGTGGAGGCTGCCCCTGCACTGCTGGGGGGTGGGGGTGGTGGGAGGCATGAGTGGGGGCCTGGTGGAGGCTGCCCCTGGTGGCGGGGGGGTGGGGGTGATAGGGGCCATGAGTGGGGGCCTGGTGGAGGTTGCCCCTTGATGCTCGGGGGTGGGGGTGATAGGGGCCATGAGTGGGGACCTGGTGGGGGCTGCCCCTGGTGGCTGGGGGGTGGTGGTAGACATGAATGGGGGCCTGGTGGAGGGTGCCCCTGCACTGCTGGTGGGTGGGGGTGGTGGGAGACATGAGTGGGGGCCTGGTGGAGGGTGCCCCTGCACTGCTGGGGGATGGGGGTGATAGGGGACATGAGTGGGGGCCTGGTGGGGGCTGCCCATGGTGGCTGGGGGGTGGGGGTGGTGGGAGACATGAGTGGGGGCCTTGTGGGGCCTGCCCATGATGGCTGGGGGGTGGGGGTGGGTGGGAGACATGAGTGGGGGCCTGGTGGGGGCTGCCCCTGGTGGCTGGGGGGTGGGGGTGATAGGGGCCATGAGTGGGGGCCTGGTGGGGGCTGCCCCTGGTGGCTGGGGGGTGGGGGTGATAGGGGCCATGAGTGGGGGCCTGGTGGGGGCTGCCCCTGGTGGCTGGGGGGTGGGGGTGGTGGTAGACATGAGTGGGGGCCTGGTGGAGGGTGCCCCTGCAATGCTGGGGTGTGGGGGTGGTGGTAGACATGAGTGGGGGCTTGGTGGAGGCTGCCCCTGGTGGCGGGGGGGGGTGGGGGTGATAGGGGCCATGAGTGGGGGCCTGGTGGAGGGTGCCCCTGGATGCTGGGGGGTGGGGGTGATAGTGGCCATGAGTGGGGGCCTGGTGGGGGCTGCCCATGGTGGCTGGGGGGTGGGGGTGGGTGGGAGACATGAGTGGGGGCCTGGTGGGGGCTGCCCATGGTGGATGGGGGGTGGGGGTGGGTGGGAGACATGAGTGGGGGCCTGGTGGCGGCTGCCCATGGTGGCTGGGAGGTGGGGGTGGTGGGAGACATGGGAGGGGGCCTGGTGGAGGCTGCCCCTGGTGGCGGGGGGGTGGGGGTGGTGGGAGACATGGGTGAGGGCCTGGTGGAGAGTACCCCTGGATGCTGGGGGGTGGGGGTGCTGGGTGACATGAGCAGGTGTGCAGGGTAGTCCCCTGTGGTGTGTGCTGCCTGCAGGGGCCGTGGAGGGTGTACAGGGAATACCTGGGAGCACACAGCCAAATCGCGTGTAGTATTTCCCTCGCACAACTGAAATCCACGTACCCTGACAAATCGCGTGTGGAACTTCCCGCGCACCCCTGAAATCCACGTACCCAGCCAAATCGCGTGTGGGACTTCCCGCGCACCCCTGAAATACACGTACATGGCCAAATCGCGTGTGGAACTTCCCGCGCACCCCTTAAATCCACGTACCCGGCCAAATCGCGTGTGGAACTTCCGGCGCACCCCTGGAATCCACGTACACTGCCAAATAGCGTGTGGAACTTCCCGCGCACCCCTGTAATCCACGTACCCTGACAAATCGCGTGTGGAACTTCCCGCAAACCCCTGGAATTCACATGCCCTGCCAATTCGCGTGTGAGACTTCCTGCGCAGCCCGGTATACACGCACACGTATTTTTTGTCAGCGGGTGTCCGTGTTTGTGGGTACCCCTTTGCACTTCATTTGTCCTGGAGGGCCACAGTATGGGACATTCATCATGGCAGTATATAGGTGCTATTTTTTGCCGCACCTTTTGGCGCACATTTCTTACAGGCGCAGAGACGCTACCGCCTGCTTTCTTGTGGCAGTCGTGTTTGTGCCTGTGCGCTGGTTTGAGCGTGTGCTTTTTTGCCCTATTCTATTCCATGAATACGTGTTGTAGGCGAGCGTGTGGGCGTTCCGCGCACAAGTACCCTGTACTTCCCCCGTGACGCCCACATTTTGGCAAGTTGTTCCCCATTCCGAGTGTTACGCCCCGTGTTCCGCCTACTTTTGTTGCGTGGCCGCACTATGTGCGATTTTCGCTGTGGCCTGTGCGATTTTCGCTGTGACCTGGCGCACGCAGTTAGATGGCCTGTGCGCTAACGTGCGCCGCGCACTTTATTATCACACATCCGATGGTTTTCTCGCGCATGGCCTTCCATGAATCGACGTGCGTGGCTTTTCGTGCGATTTTCGCACTTGCACTGCGATTTTCGCTATTCCACTGCGATTCGCACGTTTTTGGCCACTTGCGCCGCGCTAATTATTCCATGAATCGGCCTGCCAGTCTCTGAGGTCCTTTGGATAATAATAAAAAAAAAAGCTGATATAGATGTTGTGGCAGGTCTTCATCAAAGTAATTGAACGTTTGCAACTTAGATTTGTTTGGTTAGTATTACAAATAAAGTTGAGTTAAAAACAATATCTATATTCACGCTAAGCCAGCAAGGAGATCTAAATAATCTAGAATCTATAATATAAGTGTGACAAGGGAATACAAACATGGGCATGGTGTATGTATATCATGTGAGATGTTACACACCATGTTCTTCACCCTTAGCTTTTCATGCACACTAGACATTAACTGCTAAAATAAGGCATAGCCACATGGATTGTATTGATAGCTATTCACTGAAGAACAATAGTTTCATCTTCTTTATTTCTGAACACTAAAGGCTTGTCTTTGTCCATCGTTTCTGTTTCCTTCTCCCAGAGGGGTTCTCAGGCTTTCCATACCCTTCCCCTTTCTTTGTGCCCCATTTCATCATTTCCGTTCTTCACAACTCCCCTTAAAATTCATCTTCTGTCTATTTCACTTTTTGGTTTGATTGTTCATTGCTCCTGTTATTGTACTGTGCATTATGTTTTGTGAAATCCTTAGGCGTTAAGCGCTATAAAAATAAAATGAAATACAAATAAAATAATACACATCCATTGGCACACAGAAGCCTATTGTAGTTATCTTAGGCATCACACAATGTCCTGAGGAAAAGTGTTACTCCAATCTGTCTCATTTGGTATACGTTTATATCCTTCAGGAGTAATGCCAATGTAATGTTCACTTCCATTCACCCATTACACATGGTAATCCCTTGCTCCTTCTGATTCATTCTTGGTATGCTCAATGAGGAAGTGACTAAACATGAGTGTTTTGAAGGTCAAGGAAGGTCATGAGAATGAGCGAGATCACAATATAATTTCCATCAATAGATTAAAGTTCGCAGACCGTGGTCCTAAGTGGAGGAGAGCACCTCTATCACATGACACAAGTTGTAGGCACTGATTCATGATAGATGCTGGCATATGGCATAAGTAACAAGTAGGGGCTGGAAAATCAACAGGAAAAAGTCATACTTTGGGCTAGGGAGGATTGATGAGATAATGTTGGCCATATCTAAGACTCAATTCTTTGAAGCCTCAGTAATGATGAGCTTAATCATCAGGACAAAAAAGTAGTCAGGCCGAAGCTGTTCAAAATGACGCGGTCAGTGACAGGAAGAGTGATAGGCCAATAAATAAGACAATGGACATATATGAATATCAGTGAAATTCAAAAAGAAATAGAGAGAGGCAACCGAAATCCAAGAGCCAGCATGCCTCAAAGACTGCCAAAATGTGTGGAAAGGTAAACGTAACATGATTGTGAGCCAGACATAATTGAGATGAATGAGTCAGTGTGGAAGGCAGTCAGGAGAAGGAGACATGAGTTGCATGAGAGAACTCGTGGAAGGAATTGAAGAGGCAGCTACTCAAAGAAAAACAAGGGAGCCATGTTATGTTATGTTATGTTATGTTATTTTATTTTATGTTATTGCGATTTATGCCACACACAGCTGACATTTTCATGGAACCGGGTTCTCTGGAGAATCTGAATAGGAAGGAGGGTTGTGAGAGCTCATATGTAGCATTGAGAGGGAAAAAGCACAATAGATCTTTGATGTGCTGTTGGTAGCTTCAGTTTGAAAAAACAGTCAGTATGTGCTGGTTTGTATTTAGCTGGTATATACTATGTGGTGTTTGGGGAATGAGTGTGTATAGGTGATTTGTGTGCAATTGTAGTTTCCTGTTGGGTGTTTTGAAGTGTGTGCAGTTTGGGGCTGTTTTATGTTTTTTGCTGCGGCAGAGGTAGGATATTAGAGAGTTTTTAGTAGTGTTAGTGGAGATTTGTCTGTGTCCTTTTGTGCCATAGTTATGTTGCTCTGTGGAGTTTATACTATTCTATGGTGATTTGTGTTGGACTATTTTATTTTGTTGCTTGGTCTTGTTTTGGTTCATCAAGTTTTCAGTTGTTTTGGTGTTTGCATTGTGATTTCTAGGCAGTTTTCTTCTGTCGATTTTTCCTGTTTAGCTCAGTGAGTTAAAGAGATATGTTTTTAGCCGTTTTCTGAACTTTAGGTGATCTCCTGTTGTTCGTTTTGCTTTTGGGAACGGGTTGCAAAGTTTTGCTGTGATGCCTGAGAACGCTGTTCCCCAAACCTCCACTTTGAGTATTGTTTAGGTTTAAAGCAAAGACTGTTGCTGGACCGTAGTGTTTGGTTTGTAGATGGAAATATTCTCTGATTGTGTGTAGGTGGAAGGCACATTACGTTGTTACTTCGTTGCCTTGCTGTCTGAGTGTTAAGTCATTGTCCATTAATATTCCAAGATGTTTTAACACTTTGGATGGTTCCAGTCCGTTTCTCATTTCAGTAGGTCATGTCATGTGATGTTGGTTCAAAGGGTCATTGTGCACAATCATGATTTCCGTTTTGTCCGGGTTGACTTTAAGGCTGTTGGTACTCATCCAATGTTTATTTCTGTGAGGCTTTTGGTAAGGCTTGGGTTTTGTTCTTCACTATTGTTGATTTTGCAGATGATTTGTGATTTACCTGCGTAATTGTAGCAGGTGTGGCTGTGTCTTTTGATGAGTTTAATGAGAGGGGTCATGTAGCTGTTGAATAGCAGTGGTGAGAGTAATGAGCCTTTTGGGACTCTGCAAGTTGCTTTGCAGGGTTTTCAGTTGAAGGGTGTTAGCCAGGTTGTTTCCATTCTTTCTGCTATGAAGGATTTTAGCCAAAGTAACCCTGCATTGCCGATTCTGGCTGATTGCTGGTAAAACCCGCTGGTAGGCGGCAGGTTACCGGCAACCACATAAAACTGTTACCGCCGCCTGACATCCCAGTGCTACTGGGATATCACAAGCAGCAGCAGTACGGTAAATCCCCATTCTCATGGATTACCGTAGGACTCCATAGGAATGGAGACAGTGAAGCACTGGCACCGTTTTTAACAGTGCCGGTGCTTTAGTGAAAAACATACCGGTAGGGGCCTGAACTCCCGGCAAGTCAGGCATGCTGGTAGTACACTGCCCGTACTGGCATACCTATGTTTTATTCCTGGACCGCCAACATGTCTCTTTTGCTTTCAGTATGTCTGCTTTGTTTAGTCATATCTGTCTTTGCTATTCCTGTTGCAGTTTCCTGTTAGTTTTCTTCAGTGAGGTGTGAACCCTCTCACCATTGTTTTCTTTGGTAATGGGGTGAATCGTTTTTCAGGTGCAATGTCATCTCATGTTTCGTGATCCATTTTTGGATTGTCTCAGTTCCTACTCAGATGCTGGATGAGTCCAGGATGGTGATTGATGGTTTTGTGGCTTCCAGCCTGGTGGTTAGATCAGCAATGTTTATGGATCTACAGTTTCTTTTCTGAATTGGAGGATTTTTTGGGAGGTTAGTTAGTATTCAAGTTGACGGGTGGATCCCAAAGGTTATCATTAGCTGATTGTTCCAGAGGATTTGCATTGGGGGGGTGGTTGTGACCAGGTGTTTGTTGCAGAGGATTTTATCTAGGGTGTGGCCTGCTGTGTGCTTCGCTCCTTCACCAATTGTTGTTGATGCATTGTTGTTAGCTGATTTGTTAGAGTTTTGGGTGAGTAAATGTTTTCTTATTCAAACCAGATGTTAAAATGTACCTGTATGATCAGGTGATCATGTACAATGGCAATGTTGAAGATGGCATCCACAAGTGTGTCTGTAAAAGTAGGGTTCTAAATTGGTGGTCTTTAGATACGTAGGAATTATAGGTTGGCTTGGTGACCTTTTCCTCATTGCTTCACATCATTTCATGTACAACTCAATCAATTCACACAATGTTCTCTTCATTCCATCTGATCATCTAACATCATATACAGTATCTGTTACTTTCACCACTCTTTTTGTCCTCCGATAAACTGGTTAGACATACAAAATAGCACTGTACTGTTCCAGTAGCAGAACCCCTGAACTGCTGTCCTCCATTGCTCTTCCTGCATCTTCATTCAGCATTTTGGTGCACTTCCACTAAAACATATTGCTGTGGATGAGTGGGTAAATTCCCACAGAACAGGTTATCATGCTGTGTTCTTTCTTGCACAGGAGGCGCCCTGACTTCTTGTTGTATGTAGAAGGAAATTGGGGTGGTCACCCTAAATTAGCTAGGGTAATCCAGACATGGACCCCTTGCTCACTGTGCTCAGAGAGGCACAGCTCCACCTCACTGATGAGGCCCTACTAGGCCGAAACACGTGTCTGGAGTTGCTGTTGGTACTCTTGTTGTAAGGAGGATTGCCTAGCATTTCAGTGCTGGACCGCTCAAGTGGCCGGGACAAAGACTGATATGCAAGTGAATTTTCCTCCTTTGTGAAAAGTATAGTGATCTAAACATGTGGTTGTACATTCCCACAGAACACCTCATCATGCTGTGTTCTTTCTTGCAGAGGGTCACACTGACCTCTTTTTGGGTGCACTTCCATTGCAGGGTGTTATCTCTGAGAACCTGGGAAATTGTAGAAGAAAGTTAAAATACAGCAAATTGTAAGGCAAAATGCAGTAACTGGTGCAACGTTGGCAACTACAATTATCAGCAACCATAGGTCATTGTAAGGCCTCACTTTAGATTCCCAGCAGGAACTCTGTAAGTCCCCCACCTCCTTTACCAGGTTTCCCATGTGCTGATTAGCAGAAGGCACTGAGAGGCTTGGGATTGGCGTGGTGTGTCTTTTCCCTGGTTCTCCATGGCTCTCTGGTCCTATGGATCCAGTCTGAGTTGATTCCTTGTGTTGCAGTTTTCTTTAAAGAAGAGACAATCAAACATTACTGACCAGCCTCACCCACACAATACTAGACATTGCCTCCACTAAGCCCTGTCCACTTGTCTCTAAGTGCCCCTCTTACCTGGACCACACGGAAGAGTAGTATCAAGCAAATCCCAGATGGTTTCTTGACTTGCTTCTGCTGACTAGACCCGCTGATTCCAGCTTGAATAAGAAATCCCTCACCAGGTTAATTTTACTTTACTGAACGTGGTAGTACTGTCCTCTATGTCTCTTGTCTCACAGTTCTTCTTTTTGTGTTTTCCTTACAGGTGGCCGTAATTTGGAAACAGTGTGTAATTTGTAGAGTAGCAAGGTGCTGAGTTGTAAGCAAGTAACCTTGGTTGTCCTTGATGCTAGTGTGCTCCTTCAGATAGTTGTGTAGTGTTCGGAGTGCAGACTTAGATGTCCCATTAAGGTGTGAATTTGCGAATCCAGCGTTGCAGCTTCAGGAATGCAGTGTACAAGATATAGTGATGTAGAGTTCAAAGTTACTGTAGAGTTCAAAGTTGCAGTGCTCGAGTACAATTGTGCCAGAGTTCAGGAATTTGGTGCCCGAGGCACCAATCCCATGATTCAGAGTTTAAGTGTGCGGCTACTACAAAGGTTAAGTATTATTGTCTCCAGCCTGCTGCAACTTTCACTTGGACTTCCAGGCGGTGAGTCCATCGGGGTCAGTAGTTTGATACAGTATGTGTAGAAATGAAGTTGCAGTATTAATGGCTGGGTGGAAGGATGGCCATGTAGTATAAACATGTGAGTTTGGGCAAATGGTATGTTTTCTTAGTTGTGTTTAAATGCATTATGTGTCATATTAAATATATCATAAATTGGAGTCTTCTATATATCACGCTGCCTTGGGCTTGATTTAAAATGATCACATTGAACTCAATTGACTTCCCTGTCCTCATTAGGCCCCGTTGTTTCCATAATTCCAGCCAGATGAGTACAGATTAAAGCAATCCATTCCATTGAATGAGCCTACAGTGCAATACTATGGGCCTCATTACGACCCTGGCGGAACGGGTTAAACGGCGCCGTAAAAGGCTGCGGCGCCGTTCAACCCGTTCCGCCACATTACGAGGTCCCCTCGCGGGACACGTTAAGCACGCCTGGGAAAACCAGGCGTGCACACCGGGTCCCCGCGAGGGGAAGAGGGAGCAAACAACGGGCCATCTTGTAATGGCCCGTTGTTTACTCCCTCTCCCATTCCCATTCAGCCCTATTGGGGCTGAAATGGGAATGGGGATGAACCGTGTCCGTGTCCTCGAGTGAGGAATTACCGGGCCATCTGAACTCGGAATGGTCCGGTAAGTCCTCATTTCGAGGACACGGATGCGGTTTTGCCGGCAGCCATGCCGCAAATTGCGGCATGGCTACCGGCATAACTTGTAATGAGGGCCTATGTGTTGACCAAGCCCCTCTTTGATAGACTTGACTATCTGGGAGTTACATACATAAATTACACGGACAACACCCAGATACTCATCTCTGTCACTGGCGATCACATTATAGACAGTAAATCCATCAAGGACATTTACCTCATTATTAAAGCATGGAATCTGCCTTAACGATTAAAAGACTGAGTTGCTTCTACTAGGATCCCCAGTCAACCTGAACAAACTAGTACCAATATTCAAGTCCTTCAATATCGATGGAAATGTAATTAAAGTGGCCAATGTGGTGAAAAGACTAGGAATTTACATTGATTCCGCTCTCACCTTAAAAAGAAAGACAAATGCCTTGGTATCATCCACAGCACATATATGCAAGCTTATCACGGCCCGTCGCCTTTATTTGACAACTACTAACTGCATCACAATAACCAGAGCATTAGTGTTATCTAAGCTTGGTTATTGCAATGCACTGTATCTAGACACATTACAATATAATTTCAATAAAATGCAAGTTTTTCAAAATAACGCCATTAGAGTAGCCTTAAACATTCCTAGGAATCATCATATTACTGCAACCAGGCACGCAATCAATTATCTTAACATTAAGCAAATAAGTTACCTTAAACCATGTCCCTTACACACATGTGTCTAGCCAATGAAGCGCCCATCTACCTATTTATACCATTGCCCGACATCTATTCGACCCACCAGATCAGCCCAATCACACTGTGTCTACATTTCACACTTTAAACAACAACGTGCAGGAGGGGTTAGCTTCCCAGTGCTAGCGGCAAAAAAATGTAATGCTATACCAGTCGCCTTGAGAGAGGAACCATCATTCCTCCTCTTCCGGAAAAAAGTCAAACCCTGGTTACAGGAGCAAGACCCCATCCGGACTGCATAAACAAACTGGCACACTATCAATATCCGATGTATATATGTAATTTATAAATATATAATCTTGCTCTACTCCCTATGGTTTAACAATGCAATATTGATTCTTGTAATCTACTACTTCTGATGTACTATTGTAAATTCCTGTATGTAAATATTGCGCTGTATTCCTCTCTGCTATGTTTGATCTGTAACATTTACGAACAGCGCCCAGATCTCTCCCAGCTAGGTGGCGCTCTATTAATAAAATAAACTAAACTACAGGAGGATGTATGTGGCTGCCAGACACTCTGGTGCGTGGCAGTGTTTGGTGGCCGCCTGTGCTAGTCTGAGAGAGAGGTATTAATGAGCGAGTGGGGGGATTACTGTAAGGACATTTAATGCAATGGATACCTCATCCAGCAGTCACAGCGGGCTAATCCTGTGTCATGATTTCTCCAGGTCAAACTGTAGCTATTTGGTGCCCTTTCACAGATGCTGCAGCATCCAATTGCTGACCAATGTTTTCTCCAGCAATGGAAGATGCTTCAGTTACCAATAGGATCCACCACAATAATTATTTTAGCTGATTGTGGAAACCCATTGTGTTCAGATGTTGTCCTTGCAGCATTAACCAAACTGATACCAGACCACTAGTAACATTATCACCCGCTCGCCAGCCTCTTTACAGCATAGAATGCATTGTCCTTAGGTAGGAAGTAGCTACTGTAGTACTGCCTTACATTCTGTAATGTGTCTGTGATAAAAAAAAAACATGCTGGAATGCTTAAACAACCTAATTTGATTGCTGTTGTGATATGTTTAATTTGTTTTATTTGTAAAGTGCACAAACAACCTGGAGGCATCGAGGCACTGTTACAGATACAGGATATTTGCATTAAGTTTAAAATATTATACACTTCAGTAGTTGATGGCAGTGGTGTAGGGAAAATGAGCACAGCTAGAAGCGTGATTCAGTTTAGTTAAACAGTTGTGTTTTCAGTGCTTTTCGGAACACACAGTAGGATTTGTCTGCTCTCAGCGGTGTGGGGAGGGAGTTCCACTGTTTGACTGCGATGTAGGGGAAGCTGGCGCCACCAGCTTTTGCTCGTTTCACTTTCAGAAGGAGTAAACGGTGAGAATAGGGTGCTCTGTAGGTCTTGTAGAGTGAGCTTTTGCCATTTTCAGGGAGAGGTGGGGGGGCTGTGTTGGACAGGCACTTATGGGTGATGGACAGCATTTTGAAAATGATGCATTCTTGGATGGGCAGCCACTGAGCATCTCTTCTAGCTGCTGAGATATGTTCTTTTTTAGGAATGTTCAGCGCTGCTCGGAGGGCATTAGTTTGAGCTACTTCTAGTTTTTGGATGTTTCTAGAGGAAGTGCCTGCAAAGATGACATTATAGTAGTTTAACCTCGAGCCGATGGTTGCTCATGCAATTGGTAAGCAGTTGTCTATAGAAAGGAAGGGTCTTGCACCATAAGTATTTTGGTGTCATAGGCTGCTGAGGAGGCAATGGCGTTCACTTGGTGGGACATAGAAAGTGTGGCGTTGAGGTACACCCCTAGGGTTTTTAGAGAAGCCGAGATGGGGCCAAGATGCTATCAATCTGGAAGGTAGTGTATTGTTCATTGTGTTTTTTTAGAGCTGTGGGTAATCCGACAAGCAATATTTTGGCTTTGTCTCTGTTTAAGCACAGGTGGTTTTCTGCCATCCATGACTGGATCAGTGAGCAGATACTGTTGAGGGGATTGGAGTCATCTACATAGGTGCTGGTGAGTGGGAGCAAGAGTTGGGGACTGTCAGCGTTGTTGTTGTAGGCTATGCCGAGGGAGTCCAAAATGTTGAATAGGGGCCTCATGAAGATGTTGTATAGGGTTGGGGATATGCATGAGCCTTAAGGGGATGGTGAGGCATTGGTGTTCTCTGAGAAGACCCTTATGACTCTTCCTTCAAGGTCAAATGCAGCAGACAGATCTAATAGGAGGAGAAGTGCTGACTTTCCCTCATCCCCGATCTTGTCCAGCTGGTTCTTTTAAGCAAGTCTGATTCTGTGCCATGGCCAGGAAGGAGGCCAGACGTTAACATACAACCCATGAACTACCTCTTCCCGTTCACTCTTGCTCATGGCCTCCCACTCTTTAGCACCCAAGCAATAGTTTATTTTTGTGTTCAGTTTCCAGTCCAAATACTGCGGAAATAGGAATAATAATGTTAATATACTCCATTGCCAATGGGGGACTGCCAGGCCTTATAGTTGAGAGACTCAACACACAAATTGTAGGGCTCTGTGGGGGTGGTGCATTAGACGTGCTCCGTTGACACGGCCTACATAAACTATGTCGGGGTGAACACAACGTTTTCCAGAAGACTGTCTGGACATTTTGTATACTTCCCAAGACATCAAACTACTCAAAACTTGTTAATTTGGTGCATCCCCAAAATTGTTCACCCTATCTAGTTCACGGTTTCCATGAATATAGAGGAATACTTACAAAACAGATCATGAATTAACATGAATTATGCTACAAATTTGACAGGCACAATACTAGAAAGGGGCTATCCATGTATATTCATCGAGGTAAGAGCAGAGCATGGTATACACCACAAGGAATATTGCTCATGCCCACAAACAAGAAAAACATCTAGACTGTGTTATGATGTTTAATCCCATTGTGCATGACATTCAAAAATTGTAAATTCGAGCGCTTATCTGATACAAGATATATTAAACAAGTACCCCTACGCCCCTTTTTGTTTTACAAAAAGTAACACATATATGACAATAACTGGTAATAAATATGCAGGGAGACAAGCTATAAGCCCACACAAACAATACTGTGGGTACATGAAGATTGTATACCACATGTAACTTTATGAACAGTGAGCGCATATTTAAATATGATGAAAAACGTTAGCATATGTGGTTCTTTACCAATTGGAACTTGATCCATGACTTTTATTGATGGACATGTTCTTTTATTTCAATCTAACTAGTTGGAACAACTAGAAAAATCAGCATACTAATTTATAATCATAGACCAAGAAACAGATTGTGAAACTCGTAATTCACTTACAGGCAACTGGTTATAGTGACAATAAAGTGGGAAGAATGATTACCAAAATCTAACATGTGTGTGATGGTGTGACAAAAAAAATGATCTTCATCAGTTGCATACATAAATCTCCTTTGGGGCCATGTGACGAAACTACTGCATCGTTTCCTATCATTAGTACGGATGCACCCAATTCACAAACATAGGCCCATTCATGGAAAAGTGTGCATAGATCCTGCAAAGCCTGCGCACCGAGAACGACTCTGTATGAGCCTGCATGCATAGGTGTGTTCCCCAGGGCTCTCTCCTCCCAGCCTGGCTCTTCAATGTCTACTTGGTTCCTTTGGCCCACTTGATCTCTTTCTTCTCCTCTAACTTTCAGTGTTGGGACTGACACTCAGCTCTCTTTCAGGCTCCTCTCAGCTTCCTTTTCTCTCTCGCTCATTCCTGACTTTCTGTCCCCGATTCAGAATTGCTGCACCTCCAACGATCTCTGCCTTAATGCCAGCAAGATGGAGATCCTTCTCATTGGGACTCCTTCTTCCACTTTCCAGCACTCACTATGTTTTCCCTCATTGGGCCCTCTTCCATCACGTTATTGTGAGGCAAAACACCTTGGTGTCATCTTCGACTCTACTGTCTCCTTCTCTCCTCACATCACAAACCTTGCCAAGAAGGCCCACAACCAGCTACACCTTCTCAGAGGTATTCTTCCTTTTCTTTCCCCCAGAAGCTCACTGTCTCCAGAGCCCTGGTTCTCTCCAGGTTGGACTATTGCAACAGCCTCTTTCTCAATCTGCCTTCCTCTACTCTCGCCCCCTGCAACTAATCCAGAACAGGACTGCAAGACTTGGCCTCAAGCCCATGGACTGTTTCTCTCCAGCTCTGGAATCCCTCCACTGGCTCCCAGTGATTGCAAGGATCAAGTGAAGGCCCTCTGCCTCATCAACAAGGCTTTCTTGGGCCGGGGCCGGCACTACATCCAACTCTCTCTTCTGAATACTTTCCTATTCAAGCCCTTTACTCAGCGTCCTCTTACTCCCTGAGTGTCAGATGCGCCTGAAGGCAGAGAGGGGGGGTAGATCTCTCTCCTCTGAAGGTGCCTCCCTCTGGAATGCCTCCCTGCCCCTCTCAAACTTGAGCAGGACCATCTTAAATTGCGGAAACAGCAGAAGACCAACCTTTTCTCCTCTGCTTTCTCTCTCTCTCCCCTGCTGACCTACTGCAATGCTTAGCTTTGGACTCTGCGGGGGCACCTAGAGCTGTGGCACTCTGCAGAGTGGTGTAGTGCTGAGTTGTACACACTGAGATCCCTGGACCTCGATCTACTGCAGGGGACTGCACCTTAGAGTTTCTTTAAAATGTGCCTCTGGTGCCTTGCATGCATGTGAGGGCTGCTGCGAAGGGCTTAGAGATGATTCCCACCCATGGACAGTGCATTCAGGCTTTCATACTGTCTTTAGTAACTTGGCAACATTGCACAATGTCAATTAGCTCATCCACAGTGTTCGGTAATGTTTTTATTAGCTTGACAATGTTCTGTGAAGTTTTCAAGCACTTACACGACTTTCAGAATGTCTTTGGCATTGGAGACGTTCTGCGATGTTAAAGAGCACATCCACGGCTTTCTGTAAAGTTTTTAGAGGCTGGAGGTGTTGCTCTATTTTAATTGGCTACTTCACACTGTCAAATGTCATTCACTGTGCTTCGCTGTTCTTCCAATGTTTAACAGCTGTGCTGGAAGCGCTTTTGCTGTGCAAATGTTCTGGCCGAGTTCGCTGGCATACACTAACCTTCCTGTTCTTTTCTTTCTTGTAGGCTCTGTACGGGACTGGGTTGCCGTCTTCCCTGGTGTCAGACTACAGTTGCAGAGGAGGTCCGGAGGTCAGGAAACAAAGGTAAGCAATTACCAGAAAATTAGAGCTCTATGGAGTGAGGAGGCGATGGTAAGTGTTCCGCTGCATTAGGCAGTTTAATGAGAAGTGAAGCTGCACGCGTGGGTGTGGCTTATATAGAAGCCCACCCATGCAGACTAGCCTGCTATCCAAATGAATGTTAAATGACTCAACTAGCAGCCATGTTGGGTGATCAGAGGGA
Source organism: Ambystoma mexicanum (assembly GCF_040938575.1). Classification (NCBI taxonomy): domain Eukaryota; kingdom Metazoa; phylum Chordata; class Amphibia; order Caudata; family Ambystomatidae; genus Ambystoma; species Ambystoma mexicanum. Next base: position 1,136,625,012 of record NC_090922.1, read on the forward strand.
CTCCCTAAGGGGGCAAACTTGGAGAAGCTTCACTGGCATGCTGGTAAGCGGTGGGAGTGCCAGTTGTGCCATAATAATGTCCAACCTGCCCTCTCCTTGAACTTTTTAGCCATGCTTGTTATGTGCACATGTTATGTGCACACTAACCTTCCTGTTCTTTCGGTCCTTGCAGGCTCCATACAGGACTGGGTTGCCATCTTCCCTGGTGTCAGACTACAGTTGTGGAGGAGGTCCGGAGCTCAAAAAACAAAGCTAAGCAATTACTGGAAACAGAGAGCTCTATGAAGTCAGGAGCCGACTGAAAGCATTGTGCTGCATTATGCAGTTTAACACGAAACGAGGCTGCAGGCTTCAGTGCGGCTTATATATCAGCCCACCCATGCAGAATAGCCTGCTATCCAAATTAATGTTACATGACTCAACTAGCAGCCATGTTGGGTGACCAGAGTGACTTCCTATGGGGGCCAACTTGGAGGAGCTTCACTGGCATGCTGATAAGCGTTGGGAGTGCCAGTCGTGCCATAATAATGTCCAACCTGCCCTCTCCTTGAACTTCTTAGCCATGCTTGCTATGTGCACATGGGGCTTGGGGAGTGTGCAAGTAAGCGTGTTGGTAGGGGCCTCCCTAGTAATAATGACACCTACCTGTTCTGCTGTGCCGAGTTGCGGCTTGGCTACCCTCAGAGTCTCTCTGGGCACCAGGCTCCTCCATGATAAGTTTCCCCTGCACAGCCTCTGGGCCTACTACGTACCTAGGGGCTGTAACTGTAACCCTACAGTCCCCTGCCTCCTTGCACTTACCCAGTCCCCCATTGCCCTTGTTGCACTCACAGCAATTGCTGCCCTGACTGCATTTCCCCCTTCCCTCTCCCTGCCACTTCCCCTTTCTCTCTCCCTGGTAATTCCACCTTCTCCCTTCCTCTCCTCTTTGCGTTGTCACACTTGCACGATATGAATGATACAAGGCTCATGAAGAATGTTTGTCTTGTCCTCCCTCTGTCTTCCTTGCCCTGTCTTGTCGCGCCTAGAAACACTTGTGTACAGGCACGTTATAAATTACATATCATATCATATCATATCATATCAAAGATTAATCAACATCAACTCACTCTCTCAACTCCACAGCTAAAACAAACTATAGAAAACAAAAAAATATACTGCAACCTAGTCAATGCCAGATTAATATCAAAACACACAACAGAAATATATGAACTGCTAAGCAAGAGACTGACATGTTATTATTCACTGAAACCTGGCTAACGCACAACTTCAAAGTAACAGCACCTTATTCCCTATCCAACAACTTCAAACATAAACAAGCCAACTGAGAAGGGAAAAGAGAAGGAGGTCTCACAGTGACATTCAAGGACCAGCTAAAAATAACAAGAGCACCACCACTAAACACCCCAACCTGCAACTGACTCCTCCTGCACTTATCCTTAGATCATCAAACTAACCTATCAATTCTACTTGTTTACAGACCACTGACATACAACCCTTCTTTCACAGACACATTTGTGGATGACATCAACAACATCACCATTAAATATGATCACCTCATCATACTGGGGTATTTCAACATCTGGTTCGAAGAAGAAGACATTGACTCACCCAAAACCTTAACAAATCAAGGAGCATCAATGCCTCTACAACAACTGGTGAAAACAGCGACACAGACAACAGGCCACACCCTAGATGCAATCTTCTGCAACAAAAACCTGGTCACAATTGCATCACCAATGCGAACCTTCTGGAGAGACCACCTCATTACACCCTTTGTGATCGACCCACCAACACTGATACCAACTAACCTCCCAAAAAATCCTCCAATTATGAAAAGATACTTTGAGAGAAGCTTACTAAACACACCTCCTCCCGAAATGTGTGTTCCGCTAACAATTTCCTTTTATGGGTTGCTCACTTTTAAAGAGCTACTATCGTAGGATTTGCATTTTCAGTAGTGGCCCCTGTCTTGTAGAACTCTATTCCCATGACCTTACGGTCCATTAGTGAACACTCGCTTTTTTGGAAAGCATTAAAAATGTATCTTTTCTAGTTCATGGTCTTCTGTTCCTACTGCCTTCTGGACTCTGTGTTGATAGCACCAAGATACCTTTGGGTAATAGCTGCACTCAATAAATACATGAATAATAATAATTCTGGAAATCTGTTTACAATGTAGACCTAAACTCAAGACTGGAAGCCACAAAACCATCAATCACTGTTCTAAATGCAAACAGAATAGAAGAAAGAACTGACAAAATCCAGCAATGGATCACAAAAGCATTGGATGACATTGCACCAGACAAACCATTCACCCCTTCTCTAAAGAAAACAATGGCAAGATAGTTCACACCCCACCTCAGAACAGTGAAAAAAGCTAACAGGAAACAGGGACAAGAAGGAAGGAAATACTACAGGCAACTGAAAACAATAGCATACCAAAGACAGATCCGACTCTACAAAATGGAAAAACTCAAAGCAAAAAAGACATTCTGCAATGATCGGATTACCAATTCAAGAAACACACAGATTGAGAGAATTCAACATCATCAATGAGCTAAGAAACCCAGCAGCTTGAAACAACACACTAACCCCATCACAAAAACTATGGGCCTCATTCCGACCCAGGCGGTAAGTTACCGCCTGGGTCGTACCTTTACCACCATGGCGTAAACTACGTTTACGCCATGGTGGTTGGCGGACTTACCGCCCCATTCCGAGGTTGGCGGGGCGGTAAGTCCCCAATCCCCATTTACCCTTCCCCATTCCCATTTTTGCACCATAGGGCATAATGGGAGTGGGGAAGGCGTTAATTACGCCACCGTAAATTACGGTGGCGTAATTAACAACAAGGTCCCTTAGTGCCATGGATTTTAACACCTGCTAAAAGCAGGTGTTAAATCCTCCATGGCGCTAAGGGACCTCTGAATCAGGCGGTAAGGGTCGGCGCTGTTTACGCTGCCGTAAACCCCTTACCGCCTGGGTCGGAATGAGGCCCTATGTAATTACCATGCAGACCACCTAAAAAAACAAATTCACAAACATCCAACAAGTCATTAAGGCATAACTAAAATCACCAACAACCCCCTTAACCAGCCAATACCGGAACCACTTACTAGACTAACCCACCTCTCGCCCGTAACCATCACTCTCCTATTTTCATTCTGTACAAGACCCCTGACATCTGAGGTTACTCAGAGATCTGCCACCTCTCCTGTCCTTTTCAGTGTTTATATTTAGCCTCTTGCAAAGCGTATCCATTTGCATAGCTTCCTCTGCTGCTCATACATGGATGATATGCAGATCATCATTAATTTAGATCTTTCTCAACTTGATACTGCCACTCGATTGAGGTGCTGTCTCGAGTCTGTGGGAATTTTGGATGAGTAGCAAGTTAAATGGAGATGAGGCGGAGGTGTTTGCAGTGGGACCCACTTCAGATGCTTCATTTTGGACCCCATCTTCCTGGCCTACCTCAGTCGGGCTGCTTCCATCGCCGGTTCCAATGGTTAAGGATTTGGGTTTACAGATTTCAGCTTGTCTATCTGCTGAAGCCCAGGTGATTGCTGTGTGGCAATCTGGCCACTACTAACATAAAAGGCTCCAGAAAGTTCTTTGATCTTTGACTATTGTAATTCGCTTTTCTTGGCGCAACCTGCATATCTCATTGAGCGCCTTCAAGTCTTGCAGAATCTGACTTCTAGAGTAGTGCCTCCACACTCACTTCGAAGGCTCTCGGTATCTATGCTGAATCATTTGAAATCTCTTTATATAATACATCGTGCTGTTTATGGCCTGGGAGCGGAATATCTTCATTTGAAAGCCTTTAGATTCCTTCCTGAGCTCTTCAATCGCAAGATGCATATCTCATCCAGATTCCACACTTTAAATACTCTCGGATTGGGGTTTGTGCTTTCTCAGTGGCTGCTGCTAGGTAGTGGAACCAACTCCCATTCCCACTTCTGGCTACAGAGTCATCTTCTTTTCAGACGCTGCCTGAAAACATATCTCTTCTCAGTAAGTTGGGATATTTTTTTCCTGTAGTTGTTCTGCTTGAGTTGTTAGCATCAAGATGACTTTTGGTGTATCGTCTATCGTAATGGCACTATCATGACTTTTTGGTGTATCGTCTATCGTAATGGCACTATCATAGCCCAGGGCTCTCAGCCCAACCTCTTCCTTCCTGACAGGCATCTACCGTCTCTTTTCAACTTCACACTTCCTCTAGCCCCCCTCCCTCCTCTACAAACTCCTACATCACTTAGCTACCCTTAATTCCTGCTGCACTGTCAAACATTCCTCTGACACCAATCTCATCCTTGAAGACCTTGACATCCTTGCTCTCACCGAAATGTGGTTCAAGGCAGATCTGTCACTGCTTTTGACACTCTTCTCAGCGAAGGCTACAAGATCTTGTCCAATCCAAAGCCCAACCAGTCTAGGGGTGGAGTGGCACTGATTTTCCCTGAGTCTGTTCCAGCAACCATAATTCCCACCCAATCATATTTCTCCTTTGAATGCCTCGTCTGTAGGCTGTCTGTCTCTCCAATACTCTCACTCACTCTCGCCACCATCTACAGGCCCCCCAGACCTAGCCCCCTCTTCCTCTTGCAATAGGAATACCTCTCAGTCTCTCTCATGGCCACTTCCCCCAAACTTCTCTTCCTTGGACACTTTAACATCCATCTTGACTCTCAGGATCTGGCCTCTGTACTCTTTCATGGCATCTGTTACTCTCTTTCCCTCACAATTCTTCACCTTGGCCCAACCCACTCTGCGGGACACACCTTGGAAGCTCACATCTCAACAGACAACTCTCTATCCAACCTTCTAACTACTCCTCTTTCCTGGTCTGACCACTCTCTCGTCTCATCCCACCTTGAGCTCCCTGACCCTCTGTCTGCACTGCCAGACTCCTTCTCTGTCATTCAAACGATGAAGCGTGTGTCAGTCACTGCATTCATCGACACCTCCATCCCTCCTTACTCCCCTTTAGTTGATTCTCCTACTAATCTGCACTGTCAAATCTACACCTCTCCATCTCCATTACTCTTGAAATCCAACTCTTGGAATGACTCTGACTTGTCAGCTTTGAAACGCAAATTCAAAGCTGCTGAGTGGAACTGGCAGGCCTCTGGTACATCCTCTGACAAACTGTCCTGTCAACTGCTCCAAAGGCAATATCGTCTCACCATCCACTTCAAAAAGAGAGCTCCTGTCCAAGCCTGCATCTCCGAGGCCACCAATAGCATGGCTGCACCTTTCAAAACTAGCCAATCCTACTGCAGTCTCCTCCTCTTGTTTTTCCTCCCAGGTCCTCTGCACTGCACTGGCCTCCCACTTTTCTACCAAAACTCAGCACATCTTATCCTCACTGTTTTCTACTCCCCTCCCAAGCCCTCTTTTCTCTTGCCTCCCTTGGTCCCCTTCCCATACTGTGCTCCTTCTTTCCCATTGCACCGGATGTGGTCTCAAGAGTAACCACTCTATAAAGTGATCCCCTGCTCTTCCAGAACTATCAAGGACAACATTTCCTCCCTCACCCCTTCCTTGGCTGACCACTATGACCACTCCGTTGCCACTGGCTCTATCCCACAAACCCTCAAGCACTCTGTTGTGCACCCTCTCCTAATAAATATATATGCAGACTTCTTGCCCGACTAACTATTATCCTATCTCTATCACCCCTTTCTAGGTTGGTCAGCTCCCAACTAACACACCATACCAAATTGGCTGGCTGCCTCCATGTCTACCAGTCCAGCTTCAGAGCATCCAGATGCATGGACACTTCTCTCCAGAAAACCTGTAAAGACCTGCTTTCAAACCTGGCTTCAAACTCTCCCTCTGTTCTGATCCTTCTTGATCTTTCTTCTTCCTTTGACACGGTCAATCATGCCATCTTCATAAATCGTCTCTGTGATACCCTTGGCATCATGGACCGGGCACTGGCGTTGCTGATCTCATTCCTTTCAAACAACCCTTCCAAGTGCAATTGGGCCTGTTGCTATCCTTTACCTCATTTTCTACCTGTGGCGTCCATCAGGGCTCTATCCTATTGCCATGGCTCTTCAACATCTACCTTGCTCCTTTGGCCCACTTGATCTCTGCCGTCTCTCCTCACTTTCAGTGCTATACTGATGACACAGAGCTCTCCATTAAGCTCCTATCTACCTCCTCTCCCTCCTCTCTCATACCTTACTGTCTGATTGATATTCAGCTGTTGTGCTCTGCTAAGGATCTCTGGTTTAATGCGAGTTAGACAGAGAACCTTCTCATTGGGACACCTGCTCCCTGTTCCCCCCGCCACTCTCTGGCCACCCTCCTTGGGTCCTTTCCCCTCAGCTTCTTGTGAGGCAAAAAACATTGGGGTCATGTTTGACTCCTCTCTCTCCTAGTCCCCGCATATCACAGACCTTGCCAAGAAGTCCAACTTTCAGCTTCACCTCCTCAGAGGGATTCTCCCTTTCCTCACCTTGCTCCAGAAGCTCAATGTATCCAGAGCTCTGGTTCCTTCTAGGCTGGACTACTGCAAACAGTGTCTTCCTCCATGTGCCTCTTTCTTCGGTTTGCCCTGTTCAACTAATCCAGAATAGGGCTGCAAGGCTTATCCTTGGGCTCAAGCCCAGTGACTGCATTTCTCCAGCCCTAAAATCTATCCACTGACTCCCAGTGACCGCAAGGATCAAGTTCAAGACCCTTTGCATCATCCAGAAGGTTGTCTGGGGCCTGGGACCTCTCTACATACAACATTCTCTCCGTAAACACCTCCCTGCTATAGTTCTCTAGCTCCAATTGTCTGCAAGACAGACACTTTGCCAAGCAGAGAGTGGGAGGTAGATCCCTTTCCTCTTCAGGAGCCTCCCTATGTAATGGCTTCCCTGCCACCCTCAGACTTGAGCCAGATCTTCTTAAGTTCAGAAACTTCTCAAGACTTTCCTCTTCTCCTTCCCTTTCGCCCTCCTGTGCTAATCTCCCTCTGCCGCTGATACTGGTGCCTGGTCCCTTATGAGTCTTACAGATGCATGGTCCTCCTTTGACAAGTCTCCCACAGCATCCCTACCAGCGCTTGCCTTTCGGGCCCCCTGCCTTTCGACCGGCCTTCCCTGACTAGCCTGAATCCGGTCCACTATATCCACCGCACTAGTCTTCCCTCCACTAACTTTCCCCCGGCACTTGCCCTTTGTGGCCCCTTCAGCACTTGCACATCTGAACTAGGTCCCCACTCCTGCACTTTAATGACTTCCAGGCCCTCCCCCCACTTCCATCCCCCTCAGCACGTCTTTGTCTTTACACTTGCACGGTAAGAATGTCACAAGGCCTAGTATGACCATTTACTGTTGTTCTGTTTCCTATGTCCCCACACCCTTTTTGCCTTGTGGCGCCTGGAAACACATCTGTATAGGCCCCATACACATGTCAAATAAATAAATAAATACATGTGTTATGCTTTAGAAATAAATGTAACATAACATAACACATCCCACCAATCTCAATAGAACTCAGCAGACCCCTGCCCACCAGACATATACAAGACTATCCTCACCCTGAAAACACCAGCAGAATATGTCCTCATCCTCTTCAACCACTCACTAGCAACAGGAACAGTGGAAAAGCCTTCAAGTCAGCATACATCAAGCACTCCTTAAATACCTGTTGGGAAACATGGAAGACCTAACCAACTACCTACCAATCTTCAGTGAAGCAAAGCAAGTATGACAAGAATGTGCATTATTTGGTTTCATTTGATACCCTCACAGTAGTCCAGTGCTATTCCCACAGCTTCCACAAAAAGTTTGTGGTACTGAAGGTCGCATGAAAAAGTATCAACTCAGTGGGATCAATGAGGCCCAAGAGACAATTGAATCCATGGTTGTATAGACAAAGCGTTTGTGATATTTTTTGACACACTCAAAACTTCCAAATGTTTAACAATTTCAGCAAAATGGGCTAGGACATTGCGAGGAAACAACAGTTATCTCTGTGCTGTGGGACATGTGAAAATCTGTGAATCTGGAAGATTCTCCCATGTAGTTTTGTTGGATGGGGGTGCACATTTACTTATTGCTGTGGTTGAAGATGGATGCCATGTCCAACTTCCTATTGGGTAGCATGCAGATGGTGACACATTCTGTTGGTTTACAGGGAATAGCTGCCCAAATGGGTACCCGACTTCCCTTGTAAGACATGTTTCTTGCAAATGTAGCGGGTGGCAAGATAGATTGTTATTTTTATGAAGTACACACTTCCATTTTCTTGGAAGGGTTGAAGTTGTTCCTCACTTCTTTTCCTTCTTGAGGGCTGGGCAATGTACTTTGATTTGTGTGTGCCTTTGACTGGGGATCAGGTGCTGTTGATGTAACTGACTGCAGGACATCGAGCACTTTCTTTGCAATTTATTTTTGAAAAGACTTTACACTTGAACACTGAACAATGGTATCTCATTGAACTGGAACAGTGCACTTTATAGAAGTCTACAAATACGAAATGTAGGGTCTATAAAATGCAGCACAATACTTCATCTAGAACAACACATAACAGCATTCCCTCCAATTACGGGAGAGCTAAATGTGAGAATGTCTAGGGCTGTATTTTTATCAAGTTTAAATCAACAGCAAGAAATGCAGAAAACCTTTTTCTTTTCTGAATAAGACGTTCTATATGTATCCAGAAAGTGGTGCCACGTTTTTTCAAATAAAGCATCATATTGTGAAAAGCTTTGCTTTAACTTTGCATTATTTCATTTAGTACATGTGAGATAATGTTGAATGTACATAGTGTATTTCTTTTTCCTACAGAGTGGACTATCCTTTCAAGAATGTTTCTCAGAAAAGTACTGTGATGCACCTATAAATGCAAATAGAAGCATACTGTAAATTTTACAGTTATATGTCAGATTTAAAATATGGAATACACTACTGTCAGAATGGTCAAATTGGTGTTCTAATGTAGCTTTGCCAATGATGCTTTGCCAATTATTTAGTTGGCCTGAACACAGGATGGACTTCTGTTCAACCTTCCATGTATTGTTGATGGAATGCTTAAGGTTCAAGGAAATTAGTTTGGCTGTCTCAGGTCAAGCAGACCGTTGTATCTTTCATCAAAGAAAGATTCTAATTTTAGTTCAACAAATATATAATGGACCAGATTCTCAAAAAGCAGCACAAATAAACAGAGTACAGAGAATGTGCTCATTTTATTTGGGATGCATTCTGAAATGCCCAAGTCACCATGTTCTCAAAGGTGAATTGAGCATTTCAGGAGGGACTGGACAATAGTGTAAAGATGTGCTATCCAGCCACCTTGCATATATTGCTGTCTGGAGTTTACTAATGTATGACAGGCTCCCAGTAACCAAATGATTGTTGATAGCCCATTTCACAAGGATGGGTGATTAAAGCGCCCATGTCTGTGAAATTAATGAAAAAAAAAAACATTTCAATTTCAATTTGGGGGATGGAAATGCAAGTGTGACAGCAGCTATTTAAACTGCAGAGGGTCACACTTAAACAAAATAATGACAGGGTCAGAAATGACCCTGCCGGGATTTGCTCCTTCCCCTGTAATTGTTTCAAAAAGTGCAGGGGGATTACCCTAATTTCAGGGCATTTCAAAATTCATCTCTTTTGTGAATTTTAGATGCACTTTTAAATATCCTAACACACAACGTGTTCTAGGCTTAGGAAAATAGCTCATATATGCATCTTTGTATCCAGTAGAGCCAAATCAATGGGCTCTGAGCTCAGATAAATATAAGTTGGACACATGGTGTAGAAGCCTGAGAGTTTATCTTCAAAGCATTAAAGTCTGGAAATTACTTAATATTTCACCTCTTGACATTAGCTGACCCCATGAAACCAATCATCTGCAGTACTAATGTATTTTTATAATTTGTTTTTATTCCATGTATTTGGTTATGTTTCAAAACCTTTTACACAACAGCAAATGTGATATATCAAATATAAAACATGTATACAATGAATATAAAACATTACATATATCAAATACAATAGAAAAAAGAAAATATTTTTTCTGATACAATTTAGCAGCCACTAAAAGATTCGATCTCTAGAAATTCTAAAAATATCAGTGTGTCGATATTAAACTTGTATGTGCTCCTCTAAACCAGACTGTGTCCATTGAGGGATTATCAATATGTTTTAAATGTTAAAATGTTTCTGTATAAAAATGTTTCTCACTGTGATTAAATTGACACATCCTAACACCAAATGTTTTAGAGAATCTATTTCTGCATTACAACATTGGCAGAGGTTGAGTATTGCGGTTGGGTTATTAATTCTTCATGCTGTAACTTCTCTAGTTTTCCACAGGCTCAAGGGAAATCTTAAAAAGATCCTTTGGTTGTGACAACACACAAAATACTGTATGTATTGTGGTAGCTCTTTCAAAGCTTTTATTGTGAAATGAACATTTCTGAATATTTTGTATCTATGATATTCTTTGATTGTTCTACACCAGTCAAGTTTGCAGACCTTCAGTTTGACTGAGTCCGCTCTATTAGGTAGACTTTCTCAGGCGGCACCAATTTCATCCATCCAAATTTCACACTGTGCCCTCCAATTAGTCAATACTATTGAGGAGTTACTTTTTAAAATAGGAGGACATATATGTTAAAATAGAATCCTGCGGGACAGAGGTAATCTTTCTCAAAAATGCCATGGCTTTCCATTTAATTACAGCTTGCAGAAATAGTAGGCCAAGTTCATACCATGAGATGTGAATAGGAGTGTTTTTTGGAACAGCTAGCATTTTTTCCAAACTATACCTTCCAACAACTTTCAATTTGTTTTTGCTCATGATATTTTAGTTTCAATTCTGTAGGTAAGAGTCAGAATTACTTTTGGTTTGTAAAAGAGTTTGACAGGTAGACATGAGAAAATGCCATATTTATTTTGGATGAGAAGGGCTTGTGATGTAGTAGTTCTATTTTTTGTTCTTAGGGATTTGATAAATAGAGAGTCATTTCATATAGCATTTATTAAGATTCTGATATATTTATATTTGGATGTTAGGTTTAGTGTAGTCTTGTCAATTTTCCATGATAGTCGGTCTAGTTTCTTTTGCTTACCCAGTGTGAAGATCATAATGTTTGATTTGTTAGTATCAAATGTAAGATTATTAATTTGGCAGTAGTTATGTATTGCATTCAGTTGTCTCTGTAAACCAATTGGTGTTTGTTCATAAGGACAAGAACATCTGCATAAAGTAGCCATTGGATTGGAAAATGTGCTGCTTTAGGAGGGAATGCTCTTCCTTTTGCCAAGTGTGATCCCATTTCTTTAATGAATATGTTGAAAAGAATTGCCAGCGGTATGTAGCCTTGTTTTAACCCTCTCGTGGTTTTGATTGGTCGGGTTAATGGTCCTTGTTGATTTAGATGAATTTGCATTGTTGTTTCTGAATAGAGGTCTTTTATGATTTCTAGCAGGTGTGCTGGACAGTCCCATTTGATCATTTTAGCCCACAGCAGGTTCCGATCGACTGTGTCATATGCCGATTTTAAATCTATACTACGAAGATTGGTAATGCTGAGGACATTGCAGTTTCTTTAATTATGGATAGTGTTGCTAGGTTAGGGATAGTGCCTAAGCCTTTGCTGAAGCCAGATTGATGAACATCATAACCCTTTTTTTTTCTTTTATCCAGCTTTGCAGATATCACAATACCAGTTTAGCAAATACTTTTCACATTTAGTAGAGCTATTGGGCAATAATTTGTCGGATCTGGTCGATCTCCTCTTTTAAAAATCGGAACAATTATTGATTCTTTCCATGATTTCGTTTTTTTTTTTTGTGGCTAGAGAATGATAGTATATTGTAGACAACATATTACTCCATTCTTTTGGATGAATATTTAGCATTTCTTGGTTATTTCGTCGGGTGCACATGAGTTTGAAAGTCTGCATATTATTGTTTCAAGATCCTGTGAGTCAAAGTGAATATACCAGATTGAGTTGGGATATTCATTGATCCTCTGTTGTTCCGTATTTGAGATTGTAAGTAGGTTTTAGTCAGAAGAAATCCATGATTCTTCTGAAATGGGATTCATCTGGAGATCTATTTGTGTGAAATGGATGGCATGTTTTAGAATAGTCCAAGTCTCAGTGCTTTTTTTTTTTTATAATAGCGCAGACAGCATCTTTTCTGCTTGTTTTTGTAGCATAGAGGCCTTATGATTCTTTAACCAGTTCTTTATGTTCCGCTGGTTTTTCTTCATGCGACTGAAATCGCCAATCTGTGTAAGTCTTCTAATTTCCTTTCTAGATTCCCTTTTTTTATTTCATGTCTCAATGTCAAAATCAGTGTCTCTTGGAAAAACTCTCAACTGATAGCCTGTTGTAGAGAAGCTGTTGTACAGCAAAGATGGTTGTCACTTGTCAAAGAGTCAACAAGGTCATCATTATATTTGTTCAATCTTTGCTTTATCGGGAATAGCCATTTTGAAGTAAGCAGATGATGGTCACTGTTTGTGTGGCGGGTGATAGTCAAGTCTTGCGCCCACCAATATATCACTTGTGATGCATAGATATAATTAAGAGTAGTTTGATGAGGACCTCGCGACCAACTACCAGTGGCCGGAATGTCTCTGGGCAAAGTTCTGTTAAGGACTAGAAAGCCTCTAGAGAACATTAGTTCTCACCAACGGCTTTTATGCAAGGGGGAATTGTAGCCTAAGATATCTATGTCAGAGATGTTAAAATCCCCCAGCATCATCAAACCTGCCACATATGGTTCAATTATACATATGTCTAACAGGGAAGTGACATCTTTAATACACATTTTTGTGGAAATTATTAAGGGGTCCAATATACATTTAGTATACCAACCAATGTCTTTGCTTGTACTACCTGTTGTCCATGTTAATTTTGACAATTGAGCAAAATCATTTGGTGCTTTCCAAAACCCAACTCTAGACTCATACCACTATTTCATGCTGTTATTAGACATGCCATTGGGCGTCCCTTTAGGTCTTTAACTGCCGGGAGGTGGATGCATGTGTACCCATCGATTGTGGGTGGTTCTAGCACCCATGATTCTTGCAGAAAAACAATATCTAAACCTCTTAGAGGATTCTCCTTGGTGTGTAAGAGATGCTTATGCCCTCTAGTGTTCGGTGGAGTTTAGAACTTTAGACAGAATATGCAGAAACACTTGGTCTGGTTCGCTGGTGATAATTGCACTCAAACTTGATAAAATAGATTCAAGACAATTGATTGTTTCAGAGTAATGAACTGGTGGGTTTTAGTCAACCATACTAACAGCTGATAATTCATTGTTGTAGTAGTCTCTAATCTAGTTTTTCCTACTTGGTTTTGCTTCTGGTTTATATCATGATGGAGGAGTTGTGTGTGTGTGTGTGTGTAACCATATTACGAGTGTCGTAATCTTAGTCTGGAAACTTTGACAGATTAATTGGTTCTGAGTATTGTTGATAGCCATTTCTTTCTAATCATCTGTGACTTCTGTATTGGCATTGCTTTATGAATAGCCATTCTTTTTGGTTCCACGGTCATAAAAGAAGAGATTGGTTTGATTAACATTGGTACAGTTGAAGGAACACATTCTTGTACAGACAGAGATAGAATTGCCTCATCAAACGAATAGGCAGATAATTGTGGAGGTGTTAGATATATTTGTCAGTTGGGTCGGGATTTCATCAGGCATTTTATTTTCTGTGCATTTTGATTGGATAGCTGACGCAGACATCTTTTTTTTTACCTCTTAAATGATTATGTTTCTCTAGAGCAGTTATCTGTTTAGTATGCACAGAGCCTAGTGTCCGGAGGAATTTTCTTGTTCCATTCTGAGTGTTCTTTGGGGCTGACTTTTTTTACAGCTTTCTTTTGTTGAGTCCTTGATCTTAAAAATATTGAAAAATGTTGCGTTGAATCTGCTACACCCCTGTGTGAAGTTGTTACAGGGGGAGGTGTAAGTGTTTGCTTGTTGTTTAGACCACTTTCTAAAGAATCAGAAGTTTCAGGAATCTGTGCTAAGGTCAGTTTTATTTTTGGTTGTTGAGTCTTGTCTGCTGTGTTTGTAAATGTTGGTAACAGATTAGATAATTTTAGGGGTAATTTTGTTATTTAATAAGTGGTAGAGTTCTAAGAGTGTGTTCAGTGATGTATTCATGGCTGAGAGGGTAATATCTAGTGTGGGCAATAGAGGGTTAGATAATCCAAAGTAACGTCTTGGTGTAGGTTGAATAAATGAAACTAATGATGATGAGGAAAGATCAGAAGAGTTCAGTGATCTATGCCCTAATAAAGGTGAAGCTGGCAGATTCTGATTCCTTGAGATTATTGTTGCTATGATAGGTAAATATCATGAAGGTCATAGAGTGGCTGGTTTCCATGTGCACAGGTAATTGTATCCCCATCTTTTGCTTTTCCTGTTTTTCAGGTGATGGTCTTTTTATAAACTCCACTTGAGAATGCAATGTAGAATTATCTTTGTGAGAATGAATTTGAATAAATGTAACAGATGGGGCAATGCGTACTTGTTGGGGAGGATTCAAATCTGTTGTTTGCATATTTGGGTGGTCAAGTGTTTCTTTGATTGAATTATTGTTTTTCATGTTTTGATGATATAGATGTTGTTAATGGCAGAGTTTCCGAGTTTAGGCCATATCCACTAGTTGGTATTTCCAAAAGATCTAAATCTCGAATATCTGCAAATCATATTAGTTGAGCAACAGGGCGATTTTCATACAGTTTGGACTCAGGGTCAGTTATCATTGGTCCTAAATGTTCTTGTTGTTGTAGTTGTATCAGTATGTTTGGTTTGTTGGCAGATAGAAATGTTCTAAAGTCTTTCAGTCTACTTGCATGAAAATGTACTACTCTTTCTCGATTGCAAGGTTGTTTTTTAGCCTTTGTACTAATCATTTGCTTTCAGTAGATAACTGTAGTTTAGGAGAAATAAGTGTTCAGAGTGAGTGCCAACATTCCCAAATATAACTAGATATAGGTTCCTTAGAATAATCTTCTTGCTGAGTGCATGGAGGGAGTGGAAAGGGGAGGATGTCACTAGTGAAAACTGAACGCTTTAACATTTTATTGTGAAAGGCAACTTTGCTTTCTCGTTATATTTAAAACCAAGTGACATCTGTTTTATTGTTGAACAAATAACAATGTTCCTTTGCACAGCAAGGAGAGGTTGATTAGCTATCACCAAAACAGTGATAATAGGATGCTGTAGCGTGTTATCGTTAAATGTTTCCCACTTTCACTGAACTTAAAGATGAGTGAAATCACATTTAAATAAGAACACATATCATTGTTCTGCCTTACTCTGTGCTTTGTGTGCAGTGTATAACAGATAGCACTTCCAAACACAGAGAGCAGACCACTTTATAAACCAAGACCTACTCAAATTCCAATCATGCATATTTTCACAGGTGTAGTCTCACTCTGGATTTAGGAATGGGTGTAAAACATCCACACCTGCACGATTGATTGATAATTTGTGATTTGTGAAAGCCATAGATATGTAAAAAGATATATTGGGATGAAATGGAGCTTATCTTTTCCATTTCCCAAAAAAGATGCAATAGCAAACAAATGTCAGTGAAACGTATTGTTTGAAGTGAAAGTAACCCGAATGAGTTACCTGAAATCATCCATGAGAATCAGGCAATATTTATTGCTCCTTCAAAATATCAGAATCTCGGGTGGATACATAGTTTATATACATCAATTTTCTGTGGGTTCTAAGTTGATAACATGGCCTGCATTAACACAAGCATGTAGATAGGGATGCAACCCACTAGGACGTGTACTTCATGTACATGTATATGTTAGAAATCACATTGTACATGGGGGTACTTTGTTAATGAAAAATATCTATCAGATGTATTTTTCTGAGTAACTATTCTCTGGTACCAGTGTAGCCTAATATGCCATGGGAGGGGTCATTATCGATGGATAATGACCCACCACCAAGCAATGGCCAGAGTGAAGAAACGGGGAAAGGCCATTATCCTAAGCAATAATGACGCATCCCAAGGCTTATCCATTCCAGACCAATTTTTTCTGAATTCTAGGCATTTTTCACTGGCCATTTCTTTGCAGAGATCTTGCAAATTACTCATTTCTGGTTTTGCATGATCTATGGAAACGTCCACATCAATTGTACCATCCCAAATATGTCAGGTGATTGGGGAACAGTTATTAGATGGCATTCAAGATTAAGTTGAATTAATAAGAACAGTTGGGTCCTTTTTCATGCATGCAAGTGGCTATTAATTGTAGTGTCAAATAGTAGGACAAGACATCCTCATTTAAAATATTGCCATTTGCTTTTCAATGTTATTTTGCAAGATGATGTACATCTGTGTGCTTGGGATTTTGCCTCTACTGACATTTTCCTCAGACATCTTACCAACTTGTAGATATCGAAAATATAATAGCACAATTCAGTCAACACCCCATGTACTTCAGAGAGACAGCCCAACATTATCTCTCCTAATTCCTCTCTTGTGTATTGTAAATAGCTTCTAATGGGTGAGGTTATACCTTCGCTGGCTACAGGAGAACCCTGTAGAAAACATTGCTCACCTATCCCTGACAGCCCCTCCCTACCCTTGGGAGAACAGCCTTTACAATCTGGAAAAGCATGGCTGGTTTTTCCCTTGTGCCATCTTCTATCTGTGGCAGAAGTAAGAGTTTGGCAGTACAGGGTTTGGCAGTACCCTGCAGCAAAGGGTCAGAGAGACTGCAAACTTGATATTGCTGTTTTATTGGAAAGTCCATCATATCACAATCTCAAATCCCTGTTTGTCACTGCCAACACAGTGTTCTTCATCACACTGCAGCCATTACATCTCCTATCAAAGCCCACAGCTGCCAAGGGCATTCCTACAGTTGGATCAGGATTCCTGCACTGTGATGTGCCATGCTATGAGAAGCTCTGCCACCCACTACTGCAACCATTGCCTGGCCGCCCACAGCAGCAAAGTCAGCAGCTGCTAAGGGTGCTCCTGGAGTTGGAGCAGGACTAAGGTGTCATGCTGTGCTGTTAGAAGCCCCACCTACAATCACTACAATTGCTGCCAGCTGTCCACATTGAAAATGAGCTATCGATCAACGTACAGAAAATGAAATCTCTGGTATATAAGAAAAGTAGGGATAAAAGGAAAGGTAAGTTGGAGTTGAGGTTGAATGAGGAGCCAATTGAAAAAGTGAAGTAATATGACTATTCAGGACTTAGGTTCACTGATAATCGTAAGTGGTCAGCGCACATAACTAAAGCCAGCATTCCCTTGGCTAGATATAGTGGAGCTATCACTAGTGGCACTTCAAGCACACAGTCTCCAGGCAAAACAAGAGGCTTTGTATGGGGCAGAATTTTGGGAAGGAGCTAATTGTAGCCATCTCACAAAAACTGAGAATGCATTTGTTAAAAACATTTTAGGCCTACACATCAACACCCTTACCTTACCGGTTCTCCTGCAGGTGGATTTGCAGAGAACAGATTCCCTATGCAAATCCAAGCCTGTTCCCTGTTGGATTAGGATATGGTCTATGCCCAGGCTGGCCAATTACAGGTTGGCATTGGAGGATGGATTTTTGCAGGAGAATGGTCTTTCTCTACTGTGGTTTGTGCACGTTAAGGAATAGTTGAGCTGATTGGGGCACAGTGAATGCTGTTGCACACCACATTGCATAGATTCCTGCTTAGAATTGACTATCAATAATGCTTTCATAGCTAGATCACGCGGTGAAATACTGGAAGCAGTAGCAGGTAAAGACAGCCTTAGAAGGTACTGGTAGATTAAACAAGCTCTGAGTTGCGAGGAGTATTAAGACACAGTGCAACCCAAGACAACAAGAGCATTGTATCTGGTATATTACTTTTGACAGCACTACTATATGAATGGAATAATGATGTCTCGGATCAATGCTCATTCTGTGGTGATAATATTGAACATGTGGTACATTTTATGCTTATCTGTCCCTGCTATTGGGTGATACAGAAAAAATACCTGAAGCCTTTATTTCTGTTAAGGGAAATTAGATCCACCACACAAGCGACTAGCCTTTGTTGTACATCCAACGATCAACTAGCAGAGTACTCTGTGGCAACCGTTCTCACCCGGGATTGGAAGAAATAAATATACATAAACTCTAATGCACAGGTGGTTAATTAATGAATTATTGATTCTCTTACCTTTAGCTTGATAGCACTGTAGTGTTAGATAGTTAATCATTATCTGAATACCATTTCTGGAAACCAATACAATGCAAGCCTCTGGGAGCATAGTGAAATACATTGAACCTATACATTTGAATTTGTTTTAGATTACACCCAATGACATGCATTGTACATTGTACTTTAGTGTGGTTCCTTGTTGAATGTATGTTTGGTTACTTGAATAGTAATGTTAAACTTAGCGTATTGTGATATGTCATGAATTATTAGGATTTGGATTGTATTCATTATTGACGTTTTCAATCGGTTTGTTAAATGTGGTAAACGTTGCAAAATAAGTCTTAACATGGTATTATTCTATTTTGACCTGCATTGTTTAAATTCTGAAATGCCTGAAACATAATATGCTTTTATGGTCTGTGCACCGAAATAAAACCTTTTCATATGGTATCGTTTGCGGCATCTCTCAGCCTGCTAACCAACATACTAAGGAAGGTGAAATGGGTGACTGGACCACCCCTTCCTTCGTCTGACAAGGCACAGATGCTTGTTTTGTTCTTCACTGGGTACCATGTATGTATCAGAGACAGCGACACAGAGAGAGAGTGAAAGAGAGAGAGAGAGAGAGAGAGAGAGATATGCAGAGAAAGAGAGAGATAGGGGGCAGTGTTCCTTGCGAGATAGAGACATTGTATCTGTCTGCAAATGGCAAATGGCATTGGTTAAGAATGCAAGGTTGCAGGTTGTTTTGTTTTGCCTTGTAAGGCCTACTCTCACCTCACACATTGACTCCCCTCTAAGACCACCTACCACCTTACACCACACACACAAACTCCCACAGACAGCCACCACAGGCCTAACAGCCACATCAACACTAACTGAGCCACAACTAAGATCTCCTATGTTGCCCTTTTGCACTCTCTTACATCAGCAACTAACCAGAACCTAAGAAATTAGGTCAATCAGATCTTGGATAATATTCACACAGGCTTCTCAACCAAACCCATAGAAAGCAGATTGCCACTCAGCAACTGGGTACTTCTAACCTGTACCCATCAACATCTCATCTCTTGCCCTTCCTTTGGCTCACCTCTATATCCATTCCTTTGCCATTGGCTATTTTCCACAACCTCTCAAGCACTCTCTTGTTCTTGTGCACCCTCGCCTAAAAAAGCTGGCTGCTGGCCCTTCATGCCCAGCTATGACCCTACCTCAATCACCCCTGTCTTGGGCAAATGCATGGACAGATTGGTCATCCCCCAACTGACCACCACACCAAATCGGCTGGCTGTCTCCATGACCACCAGTCTGGCCTCAGAGCATCCAAAGGCACGAAACTGGATTCAAACTCTCCCTCTGTTCTGATCCTGCTCGATCTTTCCTCTGCCTTTGACAAGATCAATCATGCCATCCCCTTAAATCGTCTCGGTGATAACCTAGGCATCACAGACTTCCTTTCTACCTCCTGGGTACAACAGGACTCTTTCCTCTCCTCCACCTGTGGCATCCCTCAGGGCTCTATCCTACTGCCATGGCTCTTCAATATCTTCCTCGCCCCTCTGGCCCACTTGATCTCCACCTTCTCTCCTCACTTACTTTGGTATGCTGATGACATGCATCTCTACATTAAGCTTCCTTCTTCTATCTCCTCCCCTTCCTCTCTTATATCTAACTGCTATTCAAGCATGGTGCTCTGCTAACAATATCGGCCTTAATGCCAGTAAGACAGAGATCCTTCTTATTGGGATGCCTTCTCCTGTTTCCCTCCAAATCTCTGGCCACCTTCTTTGGGTTACCTCCCCTCACCCTCTTGTGAAGCTAAAAACCTTGGGGTCATCTTTGACTCCTCTCTCTCATTCTCTCTGCACATCATGGACCTTGCCAAGAAGCCCAACCTTCAGCTCCACCTCCTCAGAAGCATGCTCCCTTTCCTTACCTTCCCCCAGAAGCATAATGTCTCCAGAGCTCTGGATCTCTCTACGCTGAACTACTGCAACAGCCTCTTCCTCAATCTGCCATTTTCCTGCCTTTGCCCTCTTCAACTAATCCAGAATAGGGCTTTGAGATTTATCCTTGCTCTGAGGCCCAGCAACAGCATCTCTCCAGCCTTAAATTCTCTCCACTGGGTCCTGGTACCACAAGGATCAAATTCAAAACCTTTTGCATCATTTGCAAGGATGTCCTGAGCCTGGAACATCTCTACATCCAGCTATCTCTCCCTAAATACCTCCCTGCAGGAGTTCCTCGGTCCTCTAGTTACAACACTCTGCAGGAAAGACGTTTCTTCAATCAGAGACTTGGAGGTAGATCTCTTTCGTCAGCATGTTCTCAATGTCACTGGGCCTAGTAAGATCATTGTTGTTGTTCTCCCCTGTTTCCTCTCCCTTGCCTTGTCGCGCTCTGAAACACTTATATACGAGTGCGATACAAATACAATATCATATCATATCATAGCAGGAGCCTCTGCTTGAATGGCCTCCCTGCGCCCCTCAGACCTGAGCCGGATCTTCTTAAGTTCCAGAAACTTCTCAAGACTTTCCTCTTCTCCTCCTCTTTCCCTCCCCCTCCCATGATAATGTCCCCTTGCTGCTGTGATTGGTGCCTGGTCCCTCATGAGCCTTACAGGGGCCAGGCCCTCCTCGACCAGTCTCCCCCAGCCTCCCTAACCATCATTTGCCCTTGTGCACCCTTCCCAGACTAGCCTGACTCTGGTCCACCCCATACATCGCACTTCATTTCCCTTTCCCCCATTTTCCCCTCGGACTTGCCCTCCATGGCTCCCCCTCAGCACTTGCTGAACCCCTGGGCACCCACCTCCTGCACTTCCCCCTGTCCCACATTCCAGCCATGCCCCCTACTTCCACCCTCCCCTGCACTTTTTCTCACTGCACTGTAAAGATGTCACAAGGCCTAGTAAGACCGTTACTGTTCTTTTCTCCCCTGTGTCCTCCCACCCACCTTTTTTGTCTTGTGGCACCTGGAAATACTTGTGTATAGGCACCATACAGATGTCCAATAAAATAAAATAAATAAAAACATTAGATGTTTTCTATCTGCCTTTCCCACACCCCTTTTTCCTAGCAGAGCCAAGCACAGTGAGGCCACCATTAGTGGCAGAAAGGGGCTACACAAGACCACACACATTACATTACATCAAGGAAAGTCTAGCTTACTATTTTCAAATGAGGTGTCAGTTGTAATGCATGTGCCATGGTACTGAGTCACCTGTGCAACACTATCATCACCAACGTGCAGGTTAGGTGCTCATTTAACCTATGGTACCATATGGATGTTTAATTTACCTAGTGGTGGACAAACAGTATTTAGAATAAAGAAACACATTGGTAAACATTGATTGTCAAGATGTCATGATACAGTTATTGCATCCATGACACATACTAATTTGAAAATCATACTTTAGTAGTTTGGTATGCGGCTGATGGTAAACTTGAGTTAGACAATCAATCAAACAAGTTTATTTGTTCGGCTTAAAAATGTAATTACAAACTATTTTAAACCTGAAAGCAAATAAGAAATGTACATAAGACCACTTCATAAAAACAGGTTAAAGGAGAATATACAAAATCAATATATATTAAAACATCAAATAATACAGAACAAGAACCAGATAAAGCGTAATGTGACAGGAAAAACCTACACTTATTCCATGTAACTAGTTTCCACAGATGCTGTCACCACTTGCATTGCAGGATATATCAGACTAACGCCTCATATGGGTGTGTTATCTTGTCTTTGTAAAGGAGGGGTCATAACATGATGCACCTTAAATAAACATCTGGACACACAGGATAGAAAGTGTGCTGTTGTTTCTTATGCCTTGTCATACAAGTAAAGACACGTGTGACGGTCAACTCCTGATCATTGCACTTTTGTTAGACCATGTGGGAGAATTCCAAGGTGGAATTTGACACAATAACAATAATGCATTTCTTATATAGCGCTCCCCACCCATAGGTCCGAGAGCACTGAAATAACAGAAGACATTACTATCGAACAGAGTGGTACTGAATGTATCGATCTTAGAAGGATGAAAGGCTGAGTTCACCCTGCCGGGATTCGAACCTCCCACAGCAGGCTGTGCACAGATACCAGGGGTGAACACTATGCTCACTGTGCTATCTGACCAGCTGTCTGACATAAAGCTGAAGAATCTCGGCAGACAGGATATTATGCAAGAAGGGTTAGATACTAAGTGATCGTTTCAGGTCACAGCACACAGGGCTGGATTGTACACTGTTCAGTTGGAATGAGGAGTATGCCTCCCAAAATGAATCCTTAATGAGAGCAACATCAGAAAAGGTGATCATTTCAGGGGTTTCACAGGGATTTACTAAATTCAGTGAGGACAATAGGCGTTTAGTATCCTTAAATCAGCTTACGGAGGTGGAAACCCTCTTGCCCAGCACTTGTCTGAGATTTTTCTGACATACAGAGTCAACACCTGCAGCCCACCATTAGCCTAGCGCTTGGGAGAAAATGCCCAAGTTCCTCCTCCTGGAGCAACATTTTCAGCTCTATTTCTTCATGGACTTGCATGTTAAAAGAACACTGGGCCATGCACTGCAGGTTTTTTTGCAAAGGTGTATTCTTCAACCTGTAAGGTTTACACCTTAGCATGACCCTAGAGCTCACTGGTATACAAAACACTGACCACATCCATGTCCTGATAAGCTCCAAGATACTATGGGCCTTGAAGAGGGAAAATCGAGACCAAATCCATGGCCCCTCACCCCAAGCGCATACATAAAAGAACAGCAGGAAGAACAAGGAGCGCACTTATCATTTGAACCAGGCCCCAGCGCACCCATGGGTGACAAATATGCTGAAACACACCCACTTCACCAACAGTGCAACTTCTATGCTACATTAGAATCAATGCTGCAATATCAGAATCTACAAACACAAAAATCCCTGTTTAAAGGCTTGCAAATGCCTATATGAATTAACATGGTCTAAATGCACAGTGTAAAGCTATGTTTCAGGAAAATTACAGCTAAGTTCATTTCACTCACTGAACACTGGCTGCGGGAGCCTTATCAACATTCCTCGCAAAACATTCGAACTGCCAAGGCCGCAAGTTCAAGATAAAATTGCTTTCTGCAGACAGACATTTTTTAATTATCCACAAATGCGAATAAATCACGGCAACCCAGTGTGCTTTTTTTTTTTCTTTCTGGGAAAGAAAGACATTTTCTCAAGGACACGCACAACATTGAAACATAACTTGTAACAAGCCAGAGCCCAGGTGCAAACTGCTTGTTCAGCTAAAAGTTATGGGAACAAAGTCACATTGCAACAAGATTAGAATTAGGTAATGGGGGCTGGCACAGCTAAATCAACCCACTGACGCAGGAGGTTAATATCCAATTATCAGGCTCTCTATAAGGGCTACATATGTAACCCACCACTTTGGAGCCAATAGCAGGAGGAGATAGGTTTCTGGGAGCTGATCCAATTCTGTGAGGTCAGCCTGCAGTGTGATTATAAAACTTACTTGCAAGACAGCTCCGGGGGAAACGGCGCCTGAACTCGCGATGTGCACGATGCTCTGTGTTTTTTTTCTTTTTTGCTGCCCAGAATTAAATGCAGTTTGAAACATGCTGCTGCCTGATTGGGACTCTGTTGCATTTCTGGGGGCCATATGGGAGGTGTTGGGGCCTCCCATAGCTGGTGAGGGTATGGCTGCTGGCCCCCCACTGCCCTGGGGGGGGGGGATCCAGCTTCTCCCCGACAGCCTCATTACGAGTTTGGAGGTAGCCATGGAGCTATTAGCTCCATGGCTGCCTCCAAACCGGGCTCCTTTTCTGGGTTCCTGCAATGGGGATTTACCGGGTCATTCCGACATAGGAGGACCCGGTAAGTCCTCCTTGCAGGAACCATTCCCCATTTCCATTTGAGCCCCCATAGGGCTCAATGGGAATGGGAATGGAGGTAATGCCTTCCAAATGTATGGCTGAATCACACAATGGGCCTCATTATAACCCTGGTGCTCCCGTAATGAAGGGGGCAGGTACGGGACCGGCCCCCTTATTACGGGAGCGCCAATTACGAGGTTCCCTTTGCGGGACCCGGATCAGACGTCTGGTAAAACCAGACATCTTTTCCGGGTCCCGCGAGGGGAAGAGGGAGGTAATAACGGGCCACTTGTAATGTGCCCGTTATTACCTCCCTCCCCATTCCCAATGAGCCCTATGGGGGCTCACATGGGAATGGGGAATGGTTCCTGCAAGGAGGAATTACCGGGTCCTCCTATGTCGGAATTACCCGGTAAGTCCCCAATGCAGGAACCCGGTAATGGAGCCCTGTTTGGAGGCAGCCATGGTGTTAATAGCACCATGGCTACCTCTAAACTCGCAATGAGGCCCATAATGTCCATCTACTTGTTTTAAATCCAATTTTCTTTTAGCTATCTGGGGCTACCAAAAATCTGAGGAGGAGAAGCACAACCCAATATAGTCATCCTGGTCTGCCACATCAACTGGAGACCCAACCATGACTATCTTATACCTGAGGTCATGCCATTTTACCATAACAAGCACCTTGGACTTTGAGCTACTAATTGCAAGCTAATTCTGCATACAATACCACTGAAAGCTATCCCTAAAGAGGATAAGGATGTTTTCAGTTTGAGAAAGAACAATAGGAAAAAAAACAGGAGAACAAGCTACCACTCCCTTTTCACGCCTTTAGTAGGTATGGCTTAATGTGATAGGAGTGTGATTAAATCATCTGCACGTCCACCAGAAATCTGCTAAAAACAGTTTTAATAGTTCATTCTATTTTCTATTTCTATTTAACAGTTCACATAACAAAATACATGGAGGGTACCATCCGGCTCCACAATTGTATGGGCGCCCCAACAATTCATGAATCAAAAACTCACAACCAATAAATATCACAAAAGGTGGTTAGTGCACTAAAGTGTTAAATCTCAGTTATTTCATACCACAAAACATTATAAATACTATTCAATGTTGCCAAAAACCATACCTTCCATTTCTTATGTTCTGCTGCAAGCTCTTCAGTACTTTGTTTCTGATTTTTGTGTTGTTCTTTCTAGAGAACACTTAGTTTAAGATAATGTACTGAGATACGGTACAATGCGGAAAGAGGGGGGAATCCTCTTTATGGGTCAACAGCCTAGTATCTAGTCAGACTAGAGGTCCACACATCCTGTTTCTGCCCTTAATACAAGCTACATCTGTCCAAAGATATTCTTGTTCGATCACAAGCGGGGCCTTTCTCAGGACGGAAACATTTCTTTAATGTGGATGTAGATATGGAAGTCCATTTCCTCATACATGGAAATATTGCTTGTTGTCACGCATTTAGGGCTCTTTTTTATGATTTATTTTTCCTTTGTAGATTCAATCACAGCCACTGGCAGTAGCACACTCCTTAGTGTGGTGTTCAGGATGATTTCATCTACCCCATAGAATACATTTCTTTTTCTCATATTTACTTTGTATTCTTTCCTTTCCGATGCAGTCAGTCATATTTTTGTGGTCTTCTAATGCCAGATCGTTGTGGACACGGGCACCAGTTTGAGAACGAAGTAAGCATCATCAGCTCCCCATCTCAGCCACAAATCCTTGTTGTAAATAATTTGGTAGAACAAGGTGGGGCGGGGGGCAGAACTCACACTTGAATGATCACTTTGACATTCAGAAATTCACAAGGTGTCTCTCCACTGCTGCCATTTGTGTCCTGTCCCACTGTAACTTAAATACGAATTTAAATTAATTTTTAATGCGATCCAGTCGTTCTTTCAGCATAGTTGTCTATATCCTCACACATTGAACTGAGATAAACCTAGTCTTGATGTCTACAAAGCATAACGATTAAAACACCTACATTAATCAACATACATTGCCCTGAGCAATTTCAGTGTTAAACCCTGTTCTCCAAACCCTGCTTCTTGCTATTCCGCATCTGCATGAGGACTTCTCCATCCAGTTTATTATCCTGTATAAAAAGACATTGTTGAAAACCTTACTTACTCTATCCAATAATGTATGCAGTCATGTGTTCAGAACACTAAGGCAGGGAGGTAAACAAGAACCCAATCAGGCACCCTCACGTGTCTTCCTTGCTTACTGAATCCAGTAGCATAATTGTACTCTAGTACCATGGGGGGTACTATCCCCCTTCATTAAGTATTGATACTATTACCAGATGTGCAGGTTTCTACAAAGCAGGGATAAATTCAGAGGCAGAGATGGAATTAAAAATATTTCACAGAACTTGGGTCCAGATGTCTCCCTCGTATTTGCAAAGATCTAAATGCACCATATCAGGCCGTGGAGCCTGACCTGTGAGAAGAAAGAACCCCTACCACATACCCTAAATTGAATGGAACTATTGTACAGCCATTGTACAGCCATTGACACTCCTAGGCTTCTCTAAGCCTCTCGTTTTCAGAATCCCTGGTTTTAGCATGGGTATGGACAACCATAGCAAAACAAAAGAGGTGATGGCTGGAAGGTTTAGAATTAATCATGACCTCTGGCATTGCTCTAGGCAACCCTCCAGATCATTGTTCGTTGCCTGCCAAGCCAATACAGAATGGGAAGACCATATGCAAATCAGGCTTGGTCCCACCCCAAAAGGGGCAGTCCAGCTCGAACTGCTAGGTCACATCCCTTCTGCAAGAATCCACAAGCATCCCCTGACATGTTTTGGCCTTCACCCCTTTTGTTTTGCTCTGTAATTGTTCCTACCATAACAAGATTGAAGTATTACTGCATATTGTGAAGTGAGACTAAAGACCAAAAGACATTTAAGTAGTTGGTCCTAACAACAATGTCATCTCTTTGTTTCTTTATGCTTTATTCGACACATGTGCCATAAGCATGTACATATCATTACCATAACATTGAAACAATACTGCTATGTGACATCCAGGATACAAAAATATCAATATTCAAATCCTAAAAATCATACATATTACACATAAAAAGAATTAAAAGAATCAATACACTTGGGCTTAATTAATTTGCCAGGTCAAGTAGTTCCTGTGTGACCAGGCTTGGTATTCGAATCTTGCCACAACGCATGTGTCATTTACAAATTCAGTGCATTGACATAAAGTTATGGCTTCCATTGCACAGGTGACATGGGCTCTCCTAAACAAAGTCAATAGATACAAGCTTCTCAGGTCTCTGTAGCTCTCACAGAAAAACAAAAGATGCATGATTGACCCTGGTCCTGAATCACACAGCAAACACATTTCTGAGGTGTGGCCTTTCCAACTACTGATGCATTCTGTAGTCTTAAAAGTACCAGTTCTGAGCTCCATAAATAGATTTTGTGCTTAGGCCGGTATTATTAGATCCAGATATTTTTCTGTTCCTTGTTTGGTTTTGAAATGCAGGTAATCCAGTCCTCTCTTTAGTTTTAGAAACAAGTTGATAAGATATTCATAATTGGCCAGCCTTATGGCTAATTTCCCCTCTTCTTTGGTAGGCTAGATAAACTCTTAGGATCCTGCCAAATATCACTTAATCCCAGTTCACTCCACTGTTGTTTTACATCTTTTACCCACAGCAGTGTGCGTCCTCCTGGGTAGCTGAGTACACTAATTGATGCCTCCCGGTACTTCCAAGCTCGGGGGACACCCACCAGAGTTTGATCCTGTAATATACCAATTTCTATGCTATCTGTGAGGTAATCAGTTTAAGGTTGCACTCAATAAGAAAAGGGGCATTAGTAAAAGCTCTTTAGAAATGTGTTCTCCACAGTCCCCAATTTCTAACAATTACTGTCCCCATAATTCAGCTCCATATAGGGCAGTCGAGGCAGTCTGGATCTTATAGATATTAATGGCTGAGGTCGCAGCACTTTGTCCAGTTTCTACAAAACACTTTCTGAGACCACCGCTAATCCTTTCAAAGATAATCTGTGATTTTGCCAGCTGTGCCACCCATACCTCTGTATCAGTGAATCTAACACCCAGAGAACCATAATAGGTTACATGCTCAAGGTTGGCCATTTTCTTTGGTTTGAACACCATTACTTTGGTCTTTTTATTATTTAATGTCAGACCTAACTCAGAGCATTCGGCAACAAAGTGCCCCAGGCAGCGTTTGGTCCCCATTCGTGATAATGCAAGCAACTCTGCATCATCAGCACAGAGTAGTGCCGAGATTTTGTATGTGAGTCTTGGGGAATGAAGTGTCGGGGGGAAATTCTGCCGGGGTCGGCCGGGCCGTCCGCAGACCACCGGGCAGGGAGGCCCCAACTCCTCCCGTATATCCCAAAAGAGATAGAGTATGAGACACATGCAAGAAGCAAGGTGACTCTGCTGTTTATTAGACAAAAACGGCAGGGATGGGTCAAGGATCGTACGCGTCCGTCCTGACACACACACAATCGTGGGGCTCGCAGGCCCTTTTTACCTTAGTATGACGCGCTACTTGTGTCACCTTGGAAAGTTAGCAAAAAACCTATCGCCACTCTTAATTGGTTGCTCGAGTGGTAGGGTTAGTATAGCATACGTATAGAGAACAATGTTAGTGGTCAAGGGTTAGTCAGGTGATATATCTGGGTTGTCCCTACAATTAGATACATGAGAATTGTTACATGAAGACCCCTGATGATTGGTTAATGTTAATGGCGTCAGTGATAAGAGCCCCATGTTCTGATTGGTGCGCCCGCGAGCTTCCCAGTCTGGGACCATCGCTGTTCCCAGCTCTCGGTGTACCTGTCATTTGCAACAATGTTTCACTATGAGTACGTGCAGACAATGTGAGGACTTATTCATAAGCTGGAAGGCTGACTACTCCCACTGTCGCAGATGTCCATTGAGCCTTTTAATTGTATCTGCCTGTGTCTTGTAACGAGGGATCCAGACGCCTTTTCTGGCCTTGGCATCCTGTCAGGTTCGGCTTGGTCACGTGAGGTGGGACCGTGTTTGAGGCAGAATTCTGCACATTTGCAGGTGTGACTTTGACGTTGGTGTGCGGCGTGCGAGGTTGCAACATCGTGCCCTTGATGGTCTGCTTTCGGAATGTGGGTTTGCAACATTGCAACCTTGGCTGTTTGCTTTCGCCGGGCTCATTCTGCAGGATCAGCAACCTGACTCTTGTTCTTTTAACGTCCATGGAAGCTCTTGCTTGCGGCCTACTTAGGCCTGGTGTATAGGTGGAACCGTTTGGTGCACAGGCGCTTTAGGTTATAGTATCATATTGTCTTATGACCAGTATCGTGTCTTCGTTATATTTCTCATTATGGCACCTGGTTTTAGGAGAAGCGTAAGCAAGCTCTTTAGATGGGTTCATGATGCGTCTTGCGTTTCTGCATTTTGAGAGCCTATGTGGAAAATAATAAAGATGCACGTCCGTGAGTATGTCTGTCGCCTACGTCATAGCACTGAGTATATTCTTCGTGTAGATTGGTGCGGGAGTGTCCGGTGTGTATATTTGCACAGGTGTGCTGACCGTTGACTAGGTCGTCATGGCATCTCTAACGACGTGTAGGTTTTAGTCTAGTTGATCCGTGCCGCAGGTGTCGGCATGGACAGGGCGGGCTGCTGGGCAGGCAGATGGACACATCCGTATGTTCCTGTACCAGGGTATTTGGTCGTCTGGTAGATGGGCAAACTCTTCTCGTGGCGGGTGCCTGGGCCGTGATCCTTTAGGCCAATCGCGAGAGGGGAAGGTCGGGAGCCTGGTCTTCCATTCTCCCACTTCAGAAGTCTGGCTCCTGGGCACTCATTTGTCAACTCCAGAATAACCTCATTAATGTAAAGGCAAAACAGGAGCAGAGCAAGCACACAACATTGCTGCACGCCCCTGTCCATCCTAGACTCAATTGGTAGTCTCACCTCCGAATTCACACCTCACCACTGCTGTTTTATTACAGTAGAGTTGCCATATTACTATTACCCACAGAAGAGGCACCCCCCTGCATAGCCATAACCTGCCACAACTGCTCTTTGTGGACACAGTAAAAAACGGAGTCTGGAGGTCCACAAAAACTGCATAAACATGCAACCTCTTCAGAGCAGTATATATTTGTAAAACAAGGGACAAACAAAAACATTGATCAATAGTGCCAGCCCCAAGTTGAAAACCACCCTGAAGATGAGAAGTTCGATCATTTGAGTTCAACCAATCTTGCAGCTACTTTAATACTAGCTTCGCAAAACATTTGCCATCAAGTAATGAAATAGGCCTATAGTTGCGCGTTTATACCTGCCATCATTGTTATGAATTGGCACTATTTAAGCTGTTTGCCACGAGTTGGGGATTTGATTAAGTTTAACAACTGCTAAAAACAATAAAATTGGAGCCCAAATGTCTTGGTTCTATTTCAGTAGGTCTGCTGGGATCCTAACGGGACCTGGAGCTTTATCGCTCTTCGAATTTACACTTGCACTCTTTACCACTAGTCGATTAACATCCATTAGTGGTTGGTTACATCCAGTCATCTCAAGACCTTTATTTATAAGACCCTCTGTAATCACACCTTTGTTAACCAATCCCTCGTTATAATACCCACAGAAGTAATTGAGTCAATCCTCAAGGATATGAGAATGGAATCCATTATCGTTTATTCCCTTTTTATTAGAAACCAGGGACCAACGTTTCTTGATGTCCCTCCTGGTTGCTCCCTCTACAAAGTCTCCTCCTTTCGGCTTTATAATATCCCTCTTTTTCTCGAGGATTTTGTTCTTGTACTTGGTTCTGCACAAACGTTACTCCTCTTTGTTGAGTTTAATATCTGTTGCAAGGCAAATTATCTAAACATTCTTAGCCATCCTGCATTCAACATCGAACCAGTTAGACTTTGCCATTCCTTTCTTTTTTATGTCTTTTACCGGAAAAAGACCTGTAACCAGATGATCAAAATGAACCAGAACCTTCTTATCGCTAAGATTACTACCACAAATGCGCGCAATATTTGCTAATACTGTTAGATAAGTGACAGGTTTTAGCCCTCCATCTCTGTATGGTGCCATTTAGAGCATGTCTGGCATTCCCAGAGATCCTAATCGGTGCAGTTGGCATCAGTATATGTTCTAGTTTAT
This sequence comes from Ambystoma mexicanum, assembly GCF_040938575.1. Lineage (NCBI taxonomy): Eukaryota > Metazoa > Chordata > Amphibia > Caudata > Ambystomatidae > Ambystoma > Ambystoma mexicanum. The sequence goes on from NC_090922.1 coordinate 1,136,656,233, forward strand.
GTCTTAAACTCATGAGTAACAAAAGTGTTTTATGATCACTTTCTCTACTGTCTATGACAGTAAACTCTTCAACAAATTCGCAATCACTCAATAGCACAAGAACATAATCAATCAGTGAAGAGCAGTCAGCCCCCAAAAACTGACACCTTACTGGGTGGTCACCACTACACCTAACGTTGCATGCCCTTAGATTAAACCCTTGCAATATCGGGGCTGACCACCCCCCCATGGCCTCCCTCTAGCACCTTTAGTCACAGAGGTATTGAATGCCTTGAACCCCTGAATATCGACCATAGCTGCGGCCCAGGTTTCCTGGATGCATACATTCTCACTATCCTGTATTAAAGGAATTCAGTCTAGGTCTGACAAGTGCCATTCAATCCCTGCAATATTCCAGGAAAGCACCCCTATTCCTTTTGGCTTTATCAGGGCTTCCGGAATCGGTGCTTCCCGGGTGGGGGGGGGAGATGTCAATACACCCCTTCTAGGTCCAAATATATTGAGGATGGCTTACGTCTGCCTCCAAGTGGTGTTGGCCAAGGGATTCTCTGTTGCCACCTGCTATATGGGAGGGGCCTTAGTGATAGTGATTTACCGGGCGGAGGATAGGATCTTGACTACATTTCCATTAAGCCCTCAACCAGTGCTTTGTACTTCAATGCAAGTTGAATGACATGATATGATATGATATAAGTCATTTATAACGTGCCAGTGCACAAGTGTTTCTAGGTATGATGAAGACAAGGGAGGGAAGACAGTGGGAGGACAAGACAAATTATCTTATTAGGCATTGTGTCATTCAAGTCATCCAAGTGCGAGAACGAGAAGTGCAAGGGGAAAGGGAGGGGGGAAGTGCAAGGGAGAGGGGAGGGGAACACAGGTCAGCAATGCTCTGAGTAAGTGCAGCCAGGGCAGCACTGCTCTGGGTAGTGCAAGGAGAACAAGGGACAGTAGGGTTACAGTTATAGCCCCTAAGTGTGTGGTAGGCCCGGAGGCAGTGCAAGGGTGACTGATCAAGAAAAAGCCTTGTACCCAGTGAGACTCTTAGGGTAGCCAGGCAACTAGCCACTACTGCAGACAGGTAGGCCAGATAGGTAAGCAGGGGAGGGAGAGAGAGAAAGCAGAGGAGAAGAGGAATGTTTTGAGCTGCACCCAGAACTTCAGGTGGTCCGGCTAAAGTTTGAGAGGGGCGGGGAGGCAATTAAAGAGGGAGGTGTCTGCAGAGAAGAGAGATCTACCTGCACTCTCTGCAAGGAGAAGTGTCTAACCCGTATATAGTTGGAGGTAACTGAGCTAAGCGAATGAGAAGGAAGGTATTTTGGAAGAGAATGTTGGAAGCAGTGTGGAAGCAGTGTGGGCCCCAGCCACAGAAAGCCTTGTGGACAATGCAAAGGGTCTTGAACTTGATCCCTGCAGCCACGGGTAGCCAGTGGATTAGTGTCCGAGGACGGAGAGTAGAGGAACGCAGATTGAGAAAGAGGCTGTTGCAGTAGTCCAGCCTCATGGATAGACAGTCAGAAATGAGCGAGAGAGGAGAGGGGACCGAAGGGAGCCTGATGAAAAGTTGAGTGTCATCTGCATAACACTGAAGTAATCATGTTTTCTGCTAGGCATAGTCCCTCTCCCACAGGTCTTCTCTTATGACGGAAATGCATCTCCTGACATGACCCATTGGATGCCCTTATTGATGAGCATGTGAAGAATAATTGTGGAATTAATTTTTCCTCGAAATGGTTTTCCAGATGCTTATCAGTGTCCCTTTAATTTGTCCCATTTGCTATATTTCTATAGAGTCAACAATTACATCACAGAAGTGAATTTGATGGGTTGAATACTGTATTCCACGTGAACATTCTTTTGTGGTTACTTTCACTCCATCTTCGGTTTTATATTTATGTCAATTTAGTTGCCACTTTGTTCTATTAAGTATGTTAGTGCCTCATGAACTTGGTGGAGGTCTATTAGCTTTTGCTAAATATATTTACTTTGAAGTTGGAACATTTGTTTAGAACTCACCAATATTGAATTTTCAATGGCTCATCTCACTCCTAGTGACATCTATGTTTAGGGGTAAATAAACAAAGTTGACAATTAAGGATTTGGCTAATTCAGATGCAAGCCGAGACTAATTGAATTCTAATATTGTCATATACATTAAGGATTGATAATTGTGGTAGGCTGGACTCTGCCTTTGTATTATTTGCTGTGGCGTTAGTGGTAATTCATTTTTCTTTTAGACTGACTATAATTGATCATACTGTTCCAGGGGACCTCCACCAAAAAGTAACTCAAGGGATTAAAGTACTCCAATGGAAATCGAGCGTATACTGTGGCGCTTTGAAAAACCTTTGAATGGGCACGCTATAAATAAAATATCATATCAAGAAGTAAATCATATTTATTGTACCCAAACTGTTTGGAAACATGATTGATACAGTCCCATGGAATTGAACTGAATGAAGTGATCTCACACACTGTGCCTGAACATTTTATATATAATTTGCCAAATGGCCATACATTTTAGTTATATTTTTGAGGCAGGTCAAAGAGCTGATTGGTGGGACTATGTCAGTGCCCTATATCCAGATATAAGTTGAATGCTCCTAATTGGGTGATACACTTTTTGGCCACAGTTACATAAATATGCTTCGTAACATCACAAACCTTCCCACACCACCCCTCAATTACGCGATCATGATGATCAGTCAAAAACACTTGTTTGCCCTTGATTGGCAATGTCCAATTTACAAAAAAGCTTGAGATGGCATGTGGTGGGACATTCACACAGAGTAGGACCAATGGTTTGCTCCACGGACATCAGTGAGCACACTGTACAATGTTAAACCTAGGGACACCAAAACCTCTCCCCACTGATTAGCTATTAGTTCCCTGCCACATAGCCTCAACCTCAATGCTCTGCATCCCAGCTCAGTTCTCACACCTTGCTGCCAAGTGTAGTCTGCAAAAACGATACCTCACTGTGGCCGGAATTCAATTAATAGTATTGAATTTCTATTTCTCTGCCAATTCTCCATGTTCACCCAGGTGTCTAGCTCATTGGCTTCGAAAGGATGTCTTACAGTGCCTTCTCTTTCACAGCATTTTCCCACAACCCTTCAGCCGAGCAAAATTCCAACACACTGTTTCTGCTGAAAGTTCAAGAAATACATACTGCTTGTCACACAAATGACTGCAGCTTTTTTCTTATGAACCGTCTGCGGGAAATGCTCCCAAATGCGGGCCTACAACCAAAATGGCTTCTCTATTGTTCACATATTTCTCAAAATACCCCCTATGATACACCCCCTACAACATCTTGCACCCCCACCTGGTGCCCACTGTATATAACTACCCCCCCACTATGCCAAAAAGCACCCACCCTTCACAGAGTACCACTATAGGACATCTGACGCTGCACCTCTTTAATGTCACTTTGTGCAAGCAGCACCACATTAAATGTCATACCCCCATGATGCCAACAACCACGTTACCCTTGACATCACCATGTTATTTGTACAACTGGTATGTGTGCTCCCCTTGGCAGCATTGGATCTGGACCTTTATGACATCTCCCCTTTCGATCAATGTTACGAATGACATATTTTGGGCCAGAAGCTCTTCGCTAATTTCTTTTGGCATCTATACCCTTTTTACCCATCTCAAACTCTCCCCTTGAGCCTCATACTCCTCCAGCGAGCCCCCAAATACAATGTGTGCATCCCCATCAGATGAACAATCTACCCAAATGTCCTCATAGTTCTTCTATATCTACGGGTCGCATTCTGAGTATTCCTGGTTGACCAGATTCAGTAATTTGTGTTTGTGTTTGTGTGTGTCTTTTACAGGGTGCAATTTTCCCGCCCCAGTTACATTCAGGGGCATCACCCCACTTTCCTTTCAAATTCTCAATTCTAATTGACATGCACAGAAGGTGATGTGCATGAAAGCAAGTTTTGGGACAGTGATTTTGAAAATGTTCACCAACCACATGGGAACCCAGACAAATATTCTTTCCAACCAGTTGTCAGATGTTGTTGTCATTTCCTTTGTCATGGTCTCATGGAGCGTGTGCTGCTCCTCAATAGCATGCGTGCATTTGCTGGTCATTCGCAGGCTTGAAAGCACAACAGCTCCTTCCAATCTTCTGACAGACGCTGCCTATATTGCTGTTAACAAGTCCAACATGTATCAATTTTGAATGAAACTAATCTGACTGCCCTCAGCTCTTCCCTCACAGCATTAAGCCTTTCTTCATTGAGTTTGCCAAGTTAACACTTCATAATGAGTGATTTGCAGTCATTTCCAATTGGCTGCGGTCTGGATTCTTGGAAGAAACAAAGATGCAGAAAATGTTAATGCTTGCTTAACAGTCTATAATCCGGTGGAATAGCAGCCACTCTGTCCACTGATGTTTGCAACCAGTAATTACTGTCCCTGCACATTTTCTTCAAGTTCACTGATTGAGCTGGTTGTGTATGCATCTGGGTCCCGCTCCACCATATCCAAACCCCTGCCCTCTCTGTAAGTATCCTCTACCCTGTTGGTGATATCCCGTCTGTAGATAAAGCTCCCCTTTCTCATAATATCCCTGTTGCTGATACACCCCCTGTTGGGGAACCATCCCTGCTGCTGGAAAACTCCTTTCTGTGGATACAATCCTCCCTGTGGCATGCACTTGATTTGTCCTGGTACAATGTTGGTAAGTACAGCCTCTTCCATGGATATTTTTGCTAGTTTCTTTTGCACCAATTTTGCCTCGGTCTTATCTGCATTGTGTGCTGTATCCTTCTCTCTTTTCTGTTTCTGCTTACAAACGTGGACTTTAGTGGTCTGTTTGTAAGGCCATCCCTTTGCCTCAATCACAACCACCTTTTCTATGGATGTCTGCACATCTGAGGGAAGACCTTGGACCAGTATGTGATAAAATACTGGAATGTTTATGTCCCATGATTGTCTCATCTCTAGTGCCCACATCTCCTGTATCGGTTTCATGTATTCTGTGGGGTCCTTATCTGGTTTCATTTTGAGTGTCAAAATGGTCCACATGTCTGAAGTATCTGGGTACACGATCCTTAATACTTTCCACATATGTATGCAGCAGTTGTTAAAGGGCGCAACTTTGTGTATGTAACTACTCAATTTTACTCCCTTACCACCTTCCTGCTCCCATATGTTGTCCACCCTTCACCCATTATGACTGCAAATAGGATCTTCATGTCGCAAGTCGCCAGGGTGACCCCGGCTGTCACTTTCTTGAGAGTATATATGCATTTGCCCACACCCGCTGCGAGGGATGGCAAGCTGGACCAGTCCCTACTGCTCGCCCACTCTATCTCCCTTCCTTTCTCCTTTTCTCTTTCGTCTGCCTTCTCCTTTCTTCTCTTTCCTTCTCTCTGTCTTCATCCCATTGCTGGTTGTACCATATTTCCCCACATTCAGGCACTGCTCCTCCGTCCTCATCAATGTCATTGGGGTCCACATAGGAGCCCTCAAAGCTCTCCTCTTCCTCTTCGGGTGACACTTTTTTCTAATTTAAACAATATTTTCCCAGACGTCCAGCCACCTGATGTTTCTGCCTACCCTTGCTCTTCCTGTTTTTTTACAGACTGCCTTCTCTATCACACTTGAAGCTGTTTTCAAAACAGTTTCTAACTGCCGCCACACATGTTTTTTCTACGTCTGTCAAGTACTTCTTGTTACTGGCAGCTGCTCTCTCATAAGTAGGGACTCTAGCCTCTGGCATTCCCTTCCCTACTTCTGATTTCTGATTTGTCCCCACTTGGGAATTCTCTTTGTGGGTTTGTGTACCCCGCTGCAGGCTTCAGCATAGTGTACAGCCCGTAGGGTGGGGACGGTGTGGTCGGTGGTACTGTATTGTCACTACCTATCCTGACCTCTTTGGAGGGTTCCTGCATTTTCTCTTAATAGAGGTTTCATAGGTCTAAAATGTTTTGCCTACTCTTTTTTTATTTAATGCCTCTATATAAGTACATGGTTTCTATGGTGTCAGCATTGAATGTTACTTCTCCTGGCCATTCTCGAAAGCACTGCCCAGCAGTATCCTGCCCCACTGGATGTGATATTTAGATATTTTATCACAATACTAGGGCAATGTATTACATAAGTGGTCCATGTGCATGTTCATTATTCCATTACACATCATCCTCCACCCAATATATCCCTCTGACTCACTTACCACAGCCAAGAGTTCCCTTCCCTTATCTTATTTTGATGCAATTTAGCTTCCCTCCCTTTTATATATATAAAACCCCAATCAATATTCATTACTTACACAAATCCTAAAACTTTAACAACCCATACCCAATACACATCCTCCATACCTCCCTCACACTTTCACATTTCATATTCACATCAATCAATCACACAAAAGCAACATTCAATGGCTTTCTCCACAGGCCCACCTTATTTGTCTTATCAACCTCACTAGCCCTTTCCACAGGCCCACCCAATTATTGTTTAACAAACTTTATAGACCTCTCTGCTGGCCTACACAATACTAACTATCTGCTACTCTATAATGAATATACAAATACCTGGCCCCTCCTCCTCCGGCCTCTAAACTACTTCAATAATTCACTAGGCAATACTATTTACAGCAACACTCTTGCACCAGCCCTTCCACCTCGCTGACACAATATATCACAATATTTCTACTGTGCTTGCCCCACACCAATAAATCAATAAATCAGTGATTACCTTCTCTCAAACCCCATAAATAATGACGCAACTATACAATCACCTGCACTTTGCACCACTCCCATCTAATGGAAGTCTGCCACCATCTACACACTCCTCGGTTTCACTACAGATGTGCCCGGCACAAACCCTCTCCCTGTCGGAAGGGTGGAAATAATATCTATGACTAGTCCGCAAATTTACGGTACTGCACGTTCATGCAAGGGTACACTCACATGCTCTAGAGTTCCTCGAGTCCTCTCAGGGACGTCGTTTAGGGGTCACCAGAGGTCGCAACTGAGACCTCTGGCATCTCCCTTGCGACCTCTGTGCTCTCCCCTGCGACCTCTGACCTCTAAAAAAAAAATATGTTTTTTTTTTTTGTAATGCAATCTGCTAGGCTGTGGCCAGCACCATGTGGCTCTTCACTTCTGGAGTGGCTGGCTTTCTTTTTCAGGCCCCTTAAAAAGAATGAAGAAAAACAAGAACATAAGAAAGAATAGGAATACCAAATAATGTGTCTTTCTGGAATTCTATACAGTAATTGCTAGACACATTAAGGGTTTATTTCAGCCACACCTCAGAGGGGTTAGTCACTGATTTAGTCTGTTCTTAATCGCCTCAACTCAGCCTTTCATCCTTCTGAGGTTGATAAATGAGTACCAACACAGGTTGGATAATATTGGGTGTATATTTTCTCTATATAATGCGCTTATGCATATAATAACACATCATTATCATTTGGTCATGGACGTCTGCTTGCATTCACAGTAATTTGGAAATATGGACCTATACACTGATCTTAACGATACATATGGTGATACATTCTCGTATGAAATGTATACATCACATTATAATGATATCGTAACCATAGTTTTCGTACTGTACAATGCTATGTGATGCCTCTTCCTGGTTTTTCAACGGGTGAAAGGTTGTGTTCCATCGCTTCCCGCGATATCACTTTGAGTCTGCTGGGCCTCTTGTTAGTGCACTTGGAACTGGTCTCAGCCCACCTGCTCCATATTCCCAGGAGTGCGGAAAGAATGCCCTCAGCTCAGCAAGGGAACTGAGGATCTCATTGGCGCCTACACAAAGCACCGGGGGACCTCCACCAAAAAGTAATCCAGGGAATGCAATTGATGAAACACATTTCAGTTCCCAGTACTCATCTCTGATTCTTCTTGATATATGATAGTTCTTTCCCATGATGGTCCCCCTATGAAACTAGTGTTATAATGTCTAATTTTCACTTTGATCTGTGATAAAAGCACCCTGTATTGAAAATAACTTCTGCTATTCGTGTTTCATTTAGGACTGAGCTGAAAACGGCTGGGATTATTTAAGAAATTCATCCTGAAATCTGACTGCTAGAACTACCACTGAATGTTACTTTTGCTGACTCCCTAGCTGTCTAGTAATACACACAACACACACACACAATACACACACATACATACGTACACACGCACACATGCAACAAGGATACACAAAGGGCCTGCTGTACTGCAAGCCTGGGCATTTCCTCCACAATGTGGTTCAGTGCAGGTTCAGGTGGTGTGTTCCTTTCTCTAAAATCCGAAGAGAGCTGATGTGCCTGTGTCCTCCAGAGAACATTTTCAAAGGTAGCATTTCAGTAACTTTCTACAGGATCTCTAACAATGATCCGATTTACCATTTGCTACAGTAGAAACATAATGTTTTTTTAAGGTTGTACTATCTGTCCTCAAATTGCACACATCACTACAACTAAACAATGTGTGGGACACCAATGGTGCATCAATTCTAGCATTGTTGGCTGCATTAGCAGGTATTATGATCTGTTAAAAAAGCATACATTAACAAGGAGATAAAGATTGCAAATGCAGACAGTAACACTACAAGCAGACAGGACAGATTCACCACTTATTTTTGGCCACTGAGCAATAAATTGGAGAAAATCAAACATATGTGCGCGTGGCATTATCCACAAAAGGCAGTCTGCCTGTCCAAATGCTATACACAATCGGGGGTCATTACGAGTAAGCCGGTCTGGGAAAAATGCTGACAAATTGGCCAGTACAACCGGTACAACCAGTACAACCGGAACCGGCATCGTTCCCGGACTAGGTTACTCTGAGACAGTGAACTACTGGCAGGCCGGACTCGTGGTACTTCAGGCCCCTACTGGCAGACTTTGTACTGAAGCACTGGCCCCATTACTAATGGAGCCGGTGCTTCAGTGATTCCATTCCCATGGAACTTACCATTCTGCCACAATCAATAATATTGTGGAATCACTGGGTTATCAGGCGGCAGAAACGGTAAGTCGAATTTGCTGGTGAGCCACTGCCTTCTTACCGGCAAACTCATAATGAGGGTCATCGCTGCCTCTGCTGCACCATTCCCATATGTCATGGCCTCCACTGTCCTTGACTGAGTTCATTAGAATGAACATTGAAAACAGGATTTATTTTACAAGCTCCCAACTATATATGTGTGTCCTACATTAAAATGGTGAAGCTTGATAAACCTGTTTCAATTTTTTCCAAACCTTGATTTTAGCTTAAATGCTAAAATAATGGCAGTGAAGGCCTTATAAAAGGCAGTCACTGACAGTGCATACACAGAAATCAATTTGGGGAAAGACTGTTCCAGGCAATCACCACCATGATTGTCCCAGTGCATACATTTGTATGGAAATGATGACTGTGTGCTGCAGCCATTCCCCTGCCTTCCCAAAAGTCACAGTTCTGAAATAAGCGACTTCGGTGCTGGGTGATTGCAGCTGCCACATAATCTTTTTGTGAATTAGACCCTTAGTGAACTACTTTCTAAAGAAATCAGGACACAGAGGTCAATATGAAAGTACATCTTGAAGATTACATTCTGGGTACCTGTTCTTTGTGAATTATGTAGAAGCATGGCACATATGGTAAGGTCATGTACCATTCACAGGCTATGAAGAAGCTAGGAGAGGCAAGATTAAGATTGCTATGGTTGTTATCTATTGCATTGAGGACGGTGGTTTGGATAACATTTATATGATTATCTATTTCTTTATTGAAGGCAGCATCATGACTGACTCCAGAACACAACCCTATGCTGCACTAAAGGGTACTGGAACTGCAGCTAGTGGTGTTGACTCTAGTATTAGTTGGGCTGTCCTTTTTACTAGTGGCAGCAGAGTTTGCGTGGTACCAGGGAGGGGGAGGAGTCAGTCTGACCTTGGTATCAAACCCCTGTCCCACAGGATTGTGCTGTTCCCAAGGTGAGAATATTTCATTTGAACTATCTGCCCAGCTCTTTGTGATATTCCGAGAAACAACACATCTTTGCACTCTCAACCTACGATATAGAACTGTCTCATCACAGACAGGAACATGTGTATCTCCGCCTATAACTGACTTTGTTTTGTCTATTGGTACATTGTTCTCACTCTGGGCCAATGATTCATAGTACTTCCTGTTACCATTGCAACAAATAAGCTTTTTAATTCAATCATTCTTCACTGATTTAGCTTACTGAGCAAAGCCCAGAAACAACTTTCAAATAAATGATTCTCTTTGTATTTGTTTAATTTATAAAACACTTTCACACCAATAAAATGGTACAATAAAATGTGGTGGTAAATTGGAAAATAATAAAACACTGATTAAGATATAGGGCAGTCAATGAGCATCAAATAAATCATGAAGGATAGAAGACTATGGATCAGAGTTAAGAAAAAAAGCCGCCGGGACAAGGGTGCAGCTGTTAAGCGCCTGCTCCCGCCTCTGCATACTGTTGCGTTTTGGCCCAGGAGGGCCGCCATACCGAATTGCCTGTGTACACACCCCCAACTCCTTCTTCTGCTGTGGTCCTAGCCCCTCAGAGTAAAGCCCACGGGACAAGGGTGTGGGTGTTGGGCTCTCGCAGGATGTTCGGCTCCTGTTGGGGCAGGGAGAATCATGTGGTTGTGGTCCCAGAGCATCCCACTAAACAAGGAATGTACTGCTCAACAAGGAAAGTGGGGAGGATTCCATACAGCCAAGGTGAGGAGAAGCAATAGTGTGGGGCCCATTTGAACTGCTAAATTAATATTGAACGACAATTCTTGTCTCTACCCATAGATTTCAGCATGTCAACTATAACTGCAATGTACTGTATGGTTGTCCCCCCGCTCCATCCCCACAAAGCTTCCTCAAATCTTAACTGGTGAAAGGAAAATCTTAGCACTGCCTCCAGTACCAGGTGCTGACCTCAAGGCACAGCCACACAGCCCTATCAAGCTCTTGGACGATGCCTATCAGTTAATAAAAGAAATGAACAATGTTTTCAGGAGAACCATAGATGTTAAGGGGGTTTAAGGCCACTGATCTACATGAAGAGGTCAAACATTGCACCACTCTGGAGGAACTAGTGAGTAAAGGAGAGCCCGACCCTCGTATGTTTAATGCAGGGTATTATGAACTAGGTATTGTTACCTTTACAGACACAGATCCTGATAGATCTGTAGCTCCAAACCCTCTTACTTCTTCTAACCCTGAGAGAGGTGCTGCCCCAAGGATGTAGTGCCTGGTTCCCTGTAGAACAGGGAGCAGGGGGGAGGGGTCTTATCACTCAGGAACACCCCACCCATTCCATTAACAAGTGAGTCCAAAGTTTCTAACTACGAGGCGCAGGGCACGTGTGCTGAAAAGGGTCACTAGTCGAATGCCCAATATTTCTCCACACCAGCCCTCATTGGAATTCGGGTCTTGCCCACCCCCTCCTCGACTCAAGTCAATGAGGCTTCCTCAATGGTCTGCAAATGCAACCTGGTCCTAAGTGAACTGGCAGGCATACATAAGCTGCTATTGTCCAGTCTTGAAAATTGCCAGGGAGGCAGAGCTAGGGGGGAGCGACAACGAAGAATGGAGGACTTTACAAGGTCACCTGAACCAGTTTGTGTGAAACCTCATAGCATACAGTAAACTGATCCAAACCCAAAGCAAATTATTGGTGCCAGTATTTCTCTGCCAGAGAAGGTTCCCTTGACGCAAGCTGCACCCTCTATTCACCTTGAATTCTGCAACCAGGAGCACAAGCTTGTTCATACTTTACAACGGGCAGTGCATGAGCAGGCAGATTGGGTTTTGAGAAGCACATCTTCGGGTGGCAATCCAGGTGGATGGACAGGCCATGCAGCCCCAATATTGGCCTCTAACAATATGAGTTATTAGGGTTTCAGTCCTCAAAAAGAAGTTAACCTAAACTGTACAAGATCTCATTATAAATAGGGTGCCCCTCTGAATTTATTTAAGGGACAAAATGGTGGTAATTGGAATACTGGAAATGGCCACGAGATGTAGTCTGTCACTGTGTAGTTCTATTGCAATCAGTGCCCTCCCCTACTTCAACAATGATGTTCCCATTGAAACAAGGTCCCCGCAACCTTTGCTCTCTGGAGCTAATATAGTCCCACTGGGGAAAAGATCCGGGGGGTTTTCAACGGAAGTGGGATGGCAATTTACACGACCAACTCACTGGTCCCTCACTGATAACCAACTAGGCCTGGGGTCTATTTTGATTTGAAGACATTGCTTTCTTACAGTTAAGAAATGGGATAGCAGTTTAAGTTAACGTGAATGTATCTGAGTAACGGTATGTTGTACTTTGTACTTAGTACTGTCATGGCCCTACAGCTGAATAAACTTAAAACTGAAGTTGAGAAAAAAAGGATTTAAGACAGAAGTGAACTAGATGAAAGGTGGGAGATGATCGAAAGTCGAGGGGTAGTGAATTGCACTGAGATTCTGAGTGGAGAGAACGTTGTGGAGTATAGCAAGTAGAGAGGAGAGATAGGGGGTGCAAGACCATGGCTACATGGCTATCATGCCTCACCTGCAACTATGCCCGTAATTTTGTATCCATAAGACCTCTGGTCTCATGCATATCTGCTGAATTAAGAATCCAACACTTACTTGTAACAGCGCCTCGATGTCCATGGGCTGCAAGTGCGCTATACAAATGCGAATAAATAAAATAAATAAATACATTTATAGATGATATAAAGGAAATGGTAGAGTAGGCTACATTCAAATGAAAGCCAAGAAAGGGGATTAAAGAGAAGGAGTAATAGATGTGTGAGGAGACTAGCAGCACAGAATATGGACTGTAGCATTAAAGAGAGAGTGAAGAGGGGCAAGATGGCAGACAGGAAGACCAACAAGAAGAGAGGAGCAATATTCGAGATGGGAAAAGACAAGTGTGAAAATGAGAAGTTTGGTAGCATGAACGTGAGGAAGGGGTGAGTTTTCTGGATGTTGAACAGCTGTAATATACAGTAAGAGGCAATGTAGAAAAGGTGCAGGATAAAGGAGTAGGAATATGACACCAATATTGTGGTCAGAGAGCAACAGAGGGAGAGATAAAGGAGGAAAAGACATAGAAGTAGGAGGCAAGGGGGGAATAGAGGTAGAAAGAATAAACAGGATTTCTTTTTTGTAAGTATTTAAGTGTAGGAAGGGATAATGCATCCATGATTGAACAGCTGTAAAACACAACGGAACAGAGTTATGGAGTGTACTGATTAAGGACCAGAATGAAAGAAAGTACTGAGAGTCATCATTGTAGAAGTGGGTTCCAAGTCCAAAAGAAGAAATTATAGCAGAGACATGGGTGGTATGACTTGAAAAAACAAAAGGGCCGATGACAGAACCTTTGAAGAATCCTGTGTAGTAAAGGAAAGACAGGAGATTGGCTTTAGGCCCCAAAAACAGTGAAATAATGATAGTCAAGATAGGAATACAACACTTGAAAGAGAGAGCCAGAGAAACCGAATATAGTAGCTAGATTGGAGAGGAGGATGATATGATATGTCATTTATACCGCGCCTGTACACAAGTGTTTCTAGGCACAACAAGACTAGGGAGGGAAGACAGAGGGAGGACAAGAACAACAATCTTACTAGTCCTTGTGTTATTCAGATCGTGCAAGTGCTACAATGCAGATTGCAGGGGAAAGGAGGAAGGGAAAGTGCCAAGGAGATGGAGGGGGGAGTGCAAACAAAGCAGCATTTCTCTGAATAGGTGCAGCCAATCAGTGTGGCTCTGGGTAGGTGCAAGGAGGCAGGGCAGTGTAGAGGTTAGAGTTAAAGACCCAAAGTGTGCAGTAGGCCCCGAATCAGTGCAGGAGATACTGATCATAGAGGAGCCTGAGACCCAGTGAGACTCTGAGGTTACCAAGCAACCAGTTGGTACAGCATATAGGTAGGTCAGTAGGGGAGGGAGGGAGAGAGAGAAGGCAGAGGAGAAAAGGAAGGTCTTGGGCTGCTTCCAGAATATCAGGTGGTCTGGCTCAAATTTGAGAGGGGCAGGGAGGCCGTTCCAGAGGGAGGAACCTGCAGAGGAATGTGATCTGCCCGCGACTTGGGGCAGGAGGGTATTTTTGAAGAGAGTGTTGCATGTAGTGCAGGCCTTGGCCTCAGACAACCTCGTGGATGATGCAGACGGTCTTCACATGTATCCTTGCTGCCACCAGAAGCCAATGGAGAGACTTCAGGGCTGGAGAGATATACTTGAGGCCAAGGATTAGTCTCACAGTCTGTTATGGCTTAGTTGCAGAGGGCGGAGAGTGGAGGAAGGCAGATTGAGAAACAGTCTGTACATTAGTCCAACCTAGAGGGAACTAGGACTCTGGAGACAGTGAGCTTCTGGGGGAAAGAGAGAAAAGGAAGAGTAACTCTGAGGAGGTGCAGCTGGTAGTGGGCTTTCTTGGAAAGGTCCATGATTTGCAGAGAGGAGACAAACTTGTTGCAACAAACTTGCAACATGGCAACAAGCATTCTCAGGAATCATACGGTCCAGCTCTCGGATGCAAATTAACTAACATCATATGATCCCACATGTTATCATACCGGGCAGAGGAACTGGAGATGCCATTTAATATTTTGTAAAGTAAAAGACGATGTTTAGAATTTTACTTTTGGAATCTCTTGTAACATTTGAAGGAAAGGTCCTAGAGACTTATTGTTGGTTACTGTTCAGGTTACAAAGCTCTATCAGCTGAATGTTACTGTACTTTTGATGTTTATTTCATTATTTAAATTTGATGAATGTGGATATTTTCAAGCAGAAAAATTGTGCATCCCTGATTCACATATCCTAGTGTTTGTGACAGTATGCCCATTATTCTGAGTTCGGAATGGAATTTATGTGTAAAAGTATCAGTGCGTAAAAGACAACAATCGGAAGCACACACATAGCATGTCATGCTGGGATGAAGATTGCATTATTTGATACGTCTGAGTGAGAGCAATCTAATAAACCAATCAGTAAAATGGTCATGTGAGCAATATGATGTTTAAATGTTGAAATCTCTAGGTTGGCATCACATTAAACTGGAGGGAACCTGGCTGTTGAAGTCCCTCCCATAAAACTGCCCTCTTCCTTAATATGCCCATAGACTAAAGAGGGGGGTGGTTTAGGGTAATTATTATTATTATTATTATTATTATTATTATCATTATTATTGTATTTATTGAGTGGGGAACCAGCTTCGAGAAGCAAAAGAGCGCTTTTTAGAGGTATACAACAGTACAGATGAATTACGGATTGCTTTTCAGAGGTAGTAACAGAACAAATACACAGTGGGGGATTGGATACAGATGGGCACAGAAGAGGGGTACAGCTGTACAGTGTGGCAGGGAGACAAGGGATGGATGGCGTCTAGTGAGTCAGGTGGTGAGGGGTGGCATGATGACCTAGGTGTTGAGGAGGAGATACTCAGTGCCCTGTTAGGGAGAATTCTCAGAAATGTGATAATTACCTTCTACCTTAGAGACCACCATCATTTTTTTCTGGACTTTGGGACTTTTAATTTCAATCCTGGAGAGAGTGGGATCTGTTTCCCACTCTCTCATTTATTTTTCATTAATTTGAATACTGTTTTTCTTTTGGTTTTGGAGTTTGACAAACTCCATAGTCATAATCTTTTTACATCTCGTCACACAGCACCTTCAGTGCAGTGGCACTGGGAAGTCCTCTCGATTTAAACACTTTCTCTTGGATAAACTACTGTTTCCAAGAGCAGTGAAGTGAAATTGACTTTACTTACATGTGTAACTTTCTAGACCCAGCACACACTATCTTACAATAGGGTGCTAGAGGGGTTACTTAGTATCCCCTTTGTCTGGTTTCTTGTGTAACATTTTTATGTTAGCCTTTCTACAATTAATGGCTGATGGCAGCGGTTTACTTTTTCCTACCATTGTTTCTTTCTATCACAGAATGTAATTGCAGCTGCGGTAAAGCATCCATGGGTGCCCACTATGTCAAAATGGCCCGGTCTTCTTTTTTTGCCCTTTCTTGTTGGAAAGGTCCTTCTAGAGATTTACTCTGTGTGCCTAACCAGATTTGGTCCCTTTGTTAATTTTGTCTTTGGTGGGTTTCACTGCTGAAGCTTGCCTTAAGCTCCAGCGTGTATTGCGGGGCAGGACGTGAGGGAGGTGCTCGAAACTCCCTGTGCTTAATCCCCTTTGTTACAAGAATGCACCCAAAGGTGATTGGCTGGATGGCTGTCCTTGAAGGACAGCCACCCTGCTGTGTGAGTGACAGCTAGGCTGTGAATGAATGGGAGAAACCTGCATACACGGCAAGGTCTTTTTTTTGGAAGGCAGTGTTGTCCACTGGACGAATGAATCCAAAGAAGAACATGGAAGAGACACCTGCTGCAACTCCTGGACCGTTGGTTTGCCCGGTGAAGCACTGCTGCAGTGCTGAATCTCCGAATTTGCCTTGATTAGAGAAGCCCTGTGAAGGACAACTTCTCCCCTTGGGTTGGTGGGACCAATCAACCCTAAAGCGAACTCGAAACTGGCTTTACTTCCATTGCTGCTGCAGGAACCAATTGCCAGGTAGAGTAACAATAGGATCGATTGTCTTGTTTTAAAGTCGGACCCGAGCTACAGGAAGATCCACTGGACTCTCATGAAACAGGACTGACCGAGCCTGAGCCACCTCAACAGAGTGCTGGACCTTAGATGCAAGGAAAGCCCATACGGTATCCGAGAACCACGGTGGTGCTATTCGCGAGAAGTTGAAAACGCGAAGTGCCGCTGATCTGAGGTTTGCCCATTGCTGCCGCCAACCTTCAAACCATAGTGCAGGAGTCCTCAGATGTCCTCCCTCTTGTCCCCACTACTGAGGCCCAGGAACAACAGGATCTGTCCTACTACAACTGGAACAGAAGCCAGCTGGAACCAATTTCTTCAGACCTAAGGTACTGTAACTTAATGGGTACTTACCTCTTGTCGTGTAGCCTTGCTAGCTCTCAGTTGAGACGTGTATTGGTTGCATTTTGCAGAGTTGGTTGCAGCTTTGCCCCTCACAAACCTCCCAGCTTGTGGCCGTAAAGTGATTTCATTTTCTACAAAGATTTCTAAAACATTGTGCAACTCTTTTTAGATACCTTCAAGAAGTGCTTTAGCTCACCTTGACTTTGCTCAAGTGACATTGGCTGTGCTTGTTCCCTGGAAGACTTTTCTAAACTCTGACTTTGTGCTTTAACTATCCCTCAACAATGGTCAGACATTCTATAACTTGTGTAGCTGGAACAGGGTTAATTTACTTTGCATTGGGGGGGTTCATAAGTACTTAGCTGCTTACGGATATTTGTTAACCATTGTTTTATTCCCAAACCGTTTCCTTTTGAGATCAATCTCAGTATTGCTCTAAATGTGCCAGTGATATATCAATGTCCACAGTGTCTGAGTTATTTAAGTCACCTCAGGGGTTAGAAGTGTCTGTGTGCCATCCCAAATGGGTATCTACTGATTTAGTGAAACAGAGAGTATTTTGAAGTATATTTGAGATTTAAGAGTTACATATATTTGCTCCCTTCTAAAGAAAGCTTATTCAACTGACTTTTAAATAAATAAATAATTGTTGAATCAAGAAACCTTGAGAGGAAGTGTTTATTTGAATATCTGTCACTGTGAATCTCTATGTTATAACCCTACAGCTCACATTGACCCCTCTTGAGATAAGCCTGGCTGCTCAGTCACTCTACCAACTTTTGTAGTACATGCTTATATAAAGGTTGGGTTAACTATTTCCAAGTGGGACAAGGTGGTGCAGTCTCCCACAGGGTTCTGCATACAATCTTGCCTAACATGCCCTATTTCGCATTCAACACTTCTGGACTGGAAACCTCCGTTCCCCCGAGCTCTCTCAATTCTGAATCAACTATACTGATTATGCTATTAGATTCTACACGTTTTATACTGATTATGCTATTAGATTTTACACGTTTAATGTTAAAAAATATTTCCCTCATCATCAGTGCCTTCAATGTCTGTTAAAGCCTTTATTGTGTTATGAAACAGTGTCACATGTTCCTCAATGTTTCCCTGGTCTCATCATCAACACAGACCCCCCAGAACCCTCGTATAGCATGAAGGAGCCGCTGTGCTCAGGAGTTAGGCGGCTTGAACTGTAAACGGGAACAATGGTTTCCCTTTGGCAGTTCGTACACCAGCCAGACATGTCCAATGGGCCAGGCACAGCCCTGGAAAACTTGCATTTTCCATTGAGAATGCAGGCTGGGGTAATTCACATGTGTATGTGCGATGGGGCACACCTGTGCTTCCACGCACATACAAGCAGAATGGGGTGCAGAGTCAGAAGCGCAGTGGCGCGCATATGCCGGAAGCACTCTTTGCTTGCTGATTCCTGTTTGTGCTATGGGAACCAGAGGGCTTTCTGACAATGGGGGCAGAGCTACATGAGAATCGGAGCTGCATGCAGGAAAGATTTTAATTTTGTACGTATTACATGTGTGTGAATCAGTGAGTATATGATGTGAGGGCGTGCGTGTGAATTAGCGAGTGAATGCTGTGTGTGAAAAGAATGTGTGAGTGAATGCTGTGTGAATGACTGCACACCTGTGTTTTGTGCTGTGTTTGGGAGTGAGTAGGGGCGGTGCAGCAACACATTTGTGCTGGGTATCTTTCATAGATGCCCAATAAAAAATCATCATCCTATCTTTTAGCAACTGGCAGCTGATTAAAGAAAGGAAGATGTGTTATTACGTGGCTACGTGGGCAGCCGGTCTAGCCTTCTCTTACTGTGAAATGGCATTTTTTACTGTATATCTCGCAAGCATATTAAGTGTCATTATTTGGCTAGACTGGAATTTTCGGACAGACCGTCTAGCCCTTTTATACTGTGGCATGTTGTTTTTTACAGGGCATTTTTGATTACCAAGCATTTAAAATGTTATTACTTGGCTAGACTAGCATATTGGAGTAGCCAGTCTAGCCCTTTCTTACTGTGGCATGACATTTTTTCATGGGCATTTACAATAAACGAAGTATGGTATTTGTTGTAACGTTGCTAGATTGGTTTTTGGTGCAAGTCTAGCACGTGGCATGTGTTTAAAGGCATTCTCAGTTAAGCAGTCTAGTCTGTCATATGACTTCCTGTCTGCTTAATCAACTAATTGTTGCACTTTCTACACTTTCTTCGGACTCCAGTCTTGTCACACGTGTCAAAATCCATATGACACATGTGACATTTTGCGAATTGATTTTCCTATTTGGAAAATGCGTGTCCAGTGGTTTCGGAGTGATATCGCAGAGACTACGAGCAGCACAATCTGTGCATTCTTTCATCCCAGGTTCCAGCCTATTAAAATGCACCTAAGGTCGCCGTTTGTCGAGTTTATTGCCTGTGGCAATGTTAGACACTCATCCCCCGCTTTCAAATATTCACATGCATTCTTGAAGGGTGGTATGTGTAATGCCACCGTTTTATGTGCTGCACCTGCCCTGCCTAAATCAAAGCAACTCAGATTAGTAGTCCCAGACGCCTTTAGCATTACTGACATTAAAATAGTGTCTTGTAATATCCCCTACTGTGTCAGGGAGACACCTCGAAATGTTAGCAAGTATTAACCATGAAATGAAAACTAGATTGTGCGTATTGCATCTTCTCAGTTGTTGTTATCGCACATTGGGCATATTCTATACGTTCTAGATTGTATTATATATTTTCTTAATTGTAGATTTAGACAGGCATTGTGTTCCCGTTTTCTTCCCATGCAAGTTTGGACACAATGATGTGCCCAAATAGGTAGGCACAGTCATATGGCATGCTATGTGGGTAACCTTCAACTAAATAATGTAAGACTTTTTGTATGCATTTCATTTGAATTAATCACGTTTTGCCCGCAGTATGGCGAAGGTTTGGGCAGCTGTTACTGGTACGCATTTTTCAATTGTTTGATTACGTTTATGGACATAAGGAGTTGTGCAATTCTTAAGCTTTTTTAATGTTATACTGAATGCAATGGATGTCGGCTGCTGTTTTCAGTGTATCGTCCATTTGGAGGACAGCTCAAGATGTGGGGAGCATACGTTTGTTACATAGCTTATGTTTTCAGTCTGCAAGTGCAATGTCTTTGTAGCCTTTGTTACTTACTTGTCAAATTCGTGTGTGTGCATGCACTCCTAATATGATCTTGAAGAGCACCTTATTTCTAAGTGCTGCAAACATTAACACTTTCCTAGAATTAGTCATGCATCTGAAGATACCAGTGAAAGAATTAGGCCTTCTATAAGGAGATCACCATTCCAAAAATGGATTTCTGATTACCTCAACTTCCATCATTCAATACATATTCGCCATCTGAAAACAAAAGCATTGAGAAATCAACTTCCACTTCTTACTTAGACCTCCATAATATGAGTAACTTTGATTTTGCCAGACACATTCCCCAAACTCCTAAAATAGAAATGTTAGCATTCAATATAAAAACACTTATGGCTAAGGTAGGAGCTAACGTGTAAGCACTTCCACGTTTAGTTTGTCCTAATCCCCCTTTGTATTTTGTCCCACCCCGCTATGGGAGAAAATGCATATATGTGTAATTGGTTACCTAAAGAATGATAATGAGAGATACCATTATAGGTGAATACAAATGAAAATGAGAAGGGTATGTCAATTCAGCAAATACTCGGGCTCTATGTTCAGCACCTGGCCTGGTGCTAAACATAGAGCCTTCCAACATAGCGTAGAAAGAAAACTCCAGTTTAAATTATACATACAGTCAGGAAGGAGAGATGAATCTTGGCAAAAACATGTGGTATGTATTCATACATTTGTGTTCTGCTGACTTAGCACAATTATACATAACCTTGATTACAATACCAGAAGCATACCCATGCATTACTAACCAAAGCAGCATCAAACAAATAATGGTAAGTGAATGTGAGTATTAATTGTATTTAGGGTACAGATCGCTACTGCTGCTTGTGTCCCAGGAACTGGGGAGGCCAGGCTTGCCCGCCTACTTATAGATGACCATTGCACTAATTGGAAGGAGTGACATCCTCTGTAGTGTAGCCATAAAAACGTCTACTCATTGTACTGAAAACATAAAAGTTGCTGAAGAAGGGATAGGGAATTTCTGTCTTGGGATTGCCTAGGGATTGTCTACATTCTGAATCATTGCTGTATTCATCCTGCAGCACTGTTCTTAAAGATGTACTAACCTCACCCGAGATTCAAGTCCAGTGTTGGATTTCCATGACACATTTGGTGCCCTTTGGCTTGCGATTCATTGCATGAAGGGCACCGCAAAAGAAGCTGTGGATGAATCTTTCAGAGACGCTCCAGGCCTACTAAAGAAGGTAAGATCCCTTTTCTTAATTTGGTTCTCTCTAAGGGGCAAGTCTATGGGTTGAGCAGCCTTTGGCCAACAGACGAAAGAGGCGGTTTTAGTCAGAGGACAGTTTGGTAAAAAAATGAAGGTCTGAATGTTGTGTTTGCTTGTATTTGTTTATTGTGTTTGTTTCTGGGGCCAGATTACAAAAACGTTGCACCAGTGCAAGTGCAAAGTTTGCATGGTATTGCACTAGGGCAAAGTGTGCCCTATTTTTTAAAACACTGGACACATTAAAAAAACATTGCACCTCGACAAGTACAGTTTGTCATATTAAAAGCACCAGGTCAAAAATTGCCCTATTGCAAAAAAGATGCATTTTCACTACATTTTTGCACCGGGAAAAGCTTGACCTAGTGCTAATACGGAATGGTAATAACACTAGGGTAAACTTTGCCCTGATTCAAAAATGCATCCAAAATGTATCTTTTTAGCACTAGGGCCTTTTTAGCCCTGTTGCTTTTTAATATGCCAAACTGCACATTTCGAAGTGAAATTGTATTTAAATGTGTTCAATGTTTTTACAAATAGGACAAAACTTTACCAAAGTGCTAATACTGTGCAAACCTGGCATTTGCACCAGTGCCACTTTTCTGTAATCTGGCCCCTGGTTGGTGTTATACATCCTTGATCTGTCAGAAAGAGTGCTCTTAAAATCCCCACATTTTCTAGTGACCGCTGGATGGTAGTAGTACAATCACTTGCAACTAGGCACTAATTTTAAGGGGATATCAAAAGTTAGTATTCTTGTATGAACGGCTCTTGAATGAATGTAAAAAAAGAGGTCTGTGAGGAGTTCAAAAACATCAAACAACAAGTCTACCTATTCCATGTGCCCCACAAGATGTTATAACCAGAATCAGTTTGTTGCTTTATGGCGTGTGGCAGAGTAAACTGTATGGATGCCAAAAGGTCACTGTGGGAAAGAGTTTGTTGTTTGTCAGTTTACACGTTAAGCACCGAATTCATTTGTGCAAACATAGACCTGATGTTTTTTATTATTTTTAACATTAGGGTATTTATTTTTCATGGACATAGCTATGGGAAGCAACAGAGCACTTTGCAAGCCATCCATTATCTGTGAGAATGGGAACACGGCAAGTGTCCCCTCCCCCGTAAAACAAATCCAGCTTTTATGTACATGGATTACTCATTTTTCCTAACACCTGTACACTTCTAGATACATTGCACTAATTATACCTGTAATGACATCCCAAGGCATTTCCCTGAAGAAGGTACTTTTGATCTTACTAGGAATGTTTACCTAAGAAGAACTCTAGAGAGCCTGAGACCTAAGGTCCACCAAAAGCAGCGGGATTACTTATTTGGTGGGTAAACAGGGGGCCACCAAAAGGCATTCCAATTGAAACAGCAGAGCTCTGAAAGTTGGCCAAGGGAAACTGTATTAGCTGTTAAACAAAATAAAAGCAGATCAAGCACGATTGACTATCTGTAACACATATAATCTTACAGTAGACCCCTGCAACTTCATCAATGCCAGAAGATATCTTAGAATCATACAATCCTGCTATATTGCAGACAATGCGGTTTTAATGGAGAGAACCCCAGAATCACAAACGCATTTACTTGATGGTGGTGCTGCCTTTATAAAGGACTGAATGTTTAAAATGAATGTCAGGAAATCAGTTGCCCTACAAATTAGTCACATCATACATGATTAGTGAAATGTTGAATAATATGTTAACCTGGAAACCCATTTTTAATCAAGATTTTAATGGGAAGGGGCATAATATGAAGGAGGCATGCAAAAACGATGAAATTATAGGTGGGTTATGCCTACTAAAGAAACAACTTCCATTTAAACCAGCAGATATCATACTTAAGGCATACAGGGCAAAGGAGCAATCTATTGCATGATACAATGTGGTTTCAAACATCATATTGCCTACTCTGATGTTGATAATACTTATTGAAGGACATGATTAGCTTTTCCATAGTCTGCACAAATCCACATAATGTACACGGAACTAGGTCTAGGTTATATACACGACTCTGTGGGAATTCAGTCCACATTCTCCACGTTATCCCTGTATAGTTATGAGCATGTAACACACTCTAGATTTCTTGTGCACAGTCTGTTGAGAGAGTACCCAATCGTACAGTGTTGCTTGGCTTACACAAATCAAGAACGATTTGTCCACAATGAACAGCTTAAATTGGTTTTCTTGTCTATAAAAAAATACCAAAGGATGCCTAGGCAACTGCAAAGCACTTACTACTACTAGTGGAGATACATTCAAATGGAGAGAATGCCACATTCCCAAAAGTAAGACATGGGCACATTGCAACCGTATTTATTATGCTGTAAAAAAGTGAAACGACGCTTTTTATTTATTAAGAACCCGAGATTTAATCTCCTGCAATTTATTTCAATATCAGGTTCTTGCAATTACAATACCTTTGCTTATTTTCCCCATTGCCCTTTTTGGCACATCTGATACAATCCCTAATGTATTTTGTATTCTTTAGTCTGGTATATCAGAATATTACACAAAGGGAATTATTGGACATTTGACATATATTGGGGAAAAGGCAACGGAGGCCCGTTTTGCGGTACTAATGGATGGCCAACAGTAAAGAGGTAACATGGGCACGGCAATACTTTACAGAATGCACCATGTATTTTGGTGAGAAAGGCAAGCAGGGGTCTGCAACCTTTGGCTCCCAGATGTGTTTGGACTACCATTCCCATCCGGCCTGTACAGCATAGTCAATGTCAGGAGATCATGGGAGTTGTAGTCCGAAACATCTGGAGAGCCACAGGTTGCAGACCCCTGGAGCTTGAAGAGTAATAGAGGCTGATTAATGTACTTTTTATGGGCCTTTTTGTAGCTGTGATTTTTAATTGTATTACATTAGATTGTAAAGGATTTTGTATGGGAAATGTATATGTGATTTTCTTTATTTTTTGCACTCTATTGATTTGTATGTTCCTTGAACGATATTTTATATGAATAAACGTATGATACGGATGATGGTGATGATGATGAACCCTACACCTGATCAGGCACTAGATCAACTCCAAACATGTGCTTTGCCATCTCCAACGGGTGGACAGATTTCATTTAAGAGCCGAGATAAATTCCTCAGTGAACCGGCAGCATTTAGTCAGTATACTGCTATGTGTTCACCGGGACGCATCGCAATCCGTTTCAGCTCTTGGTGCACTGCATGGTAGAATGATGATTTCTTATACTTTGGGCGCCCTCTCTGCATCCAATGCATCTGTAACCTTCAAAGGGATCCCACATACTTCCTCCCAAGCTTACACTGCAGGGCACCCTTTGAACAGTTTCCTCAGGCATGAAATACGATAGTGACTGTGCATCCAACATGGAGCTCCAATGGTTTACCCATTATTGTACAAAGACTTCATATGATCTGTTAATATCATGTTAAGTTGCAAGAAGAGTAACATGTTAGTATTCCTGTTACAATCCCAATTGTGTTGATTTCAATCAATTGTTAACAGCTGCTATTCGATACTTAGAAATAAAGAAGTAACTGTTCATTGCAAGAACCTCCTAGAGATACTTTAAAAGATATTATTGACTGGCTAACACACTCCATTATATAAATGTGCTCAGAGAAGACAGACTTGACTAAGACAAAATTAATGTAAGCAAAGTAAATGGGGTCACCCAGGCTAGTATCTTGAGAGGCTTAAGCAATAGTTTGATCAGTCTTTGGGCATCCCCAATTGGCAACAAATGACTACAAGCCATGATTTTCACATTCGTAATGGGGCTGCAGTTCACGTTTGCAAAATGAATTCAAGGAGGACTCATTAGATGGGAATGCAACAATTTGGCAGATGTGTTATTAACTGCACAGAATGTTCATGAAAGGCAGCAAGACAGAAATAATCTGCTAGGGATAGAGTAATGCACTAACCTGCAGGCTTTGCAAGGAAGGGCTGGGCACTGAGCAGGAAACAGATTTAACAGAAGACGAATGGGCAGAGAAAGAGATGTTCCTGTTAATCTAGGGCAAAGAGGATTTTAAGATGTTTTCAACAATCAGTGTAATTATTGTTAAGAATATCGACACTGGAAGTTCAAATGCCCATATCGACAGGCTCAGCAATCACAGTGACCAATGCATCATCCTACTTCTTGTTCACTGTCATTTCCAAACCTCCCCCACATACTACATTAAATATACAATATGAGAGCCAGGCGTACAGTAATATTGTTACATTAATGATGTTGTTTGATCCTACTGGAAAGAGAAAATGTAGTATGAAGAAAGTTCAGGACCCAATTAAAAGACAAAGGCCCTCATTACGACCCTGGCGTTGGACCATGGTGCTAAAAGCACCTGGTCTGTTGGGTATTTTGTGTAGATTTGGGGCCTGGCGGTATTTTCTTACCGCCGAAAAATAATTTAGCAACAATCACTCCTTGTATTCAGATTGGGTAATGTATAATAATAATACAGTGGATATGCATTATTTCAGTACACAGACATGCGTGGTTGGTATGCGTGGTTGGTATGCGTGGTTGGTGGTATTTTTGGTGAGCATAATTCCTTTGTTTTATTTGTGGCCCCAATATACAGAACCCCTTATTTTTGTTTAGATTTTTCGTGTAATCACTAGAGAGACCTCAGGCTTGCATTTCAGGAACACCACATTTTCATTTTTAGTGTGCCACCATGGGCAATTTCTCGCTGTCTTATCTAAGGCAGCGAGCTATCATGCAGTATTTATCACCAACTTATTTACGTCTGGTGAGCTATGTCCAGGGCCTCCCTTTCTGCCGACTCATAGACCTCCGGCAGACTACAACACACACAGTTAGTTATAATTGCTCATACTGAATGACATTGTGCACACAGCTGCAGCCAAATCTTATTTTTAGCTACCTTAAAAATGACAATTGCACTGTCTAAACATCTCCCCACATCATCAGCACTGTATTGGTAAATGCACAAAGGAAAGTGAAAATAAAACACACCACCCGTCTGCTTTCAGATATTTTTGTGTATTATAAAAGTTGCATCTAAACACGATCTCACTCTTTTACAGAAATAAATGAAATAGCACAGTAACAGCATTATTTGTGATACACTGAGAAGAGAGTGGCGGGGAACAAGAATTCAATTTGCAACATTAAACACGTGGGTCAAGCACAGTAATCTCCTTTCCTACACTGACTGAATATTTTCGCACACACTCAGCCCCCACACTTCAGCGAGATAATTACCAGGCTTGTTCAGCATGTAACTTCTTTGGCTGGTCGCCTTCTAGAGGGGTTCACCCAGCAAGGACAAGCATTTGCTGTCACTCAAACTGGACTTGTTGACTGGAAATCCCAGTCTCTGCAACCAAGTTGAATCTGCTTTAGGAATCAGGCATCCCCAGCTATCAACTCAGTCCTTCTCCGAGCTGTGTCAAGATGTCTCTCCTCAGCTTCTTCCTCGAGATTATACCAGAAAACTCTGGTTACCTCCTACCAAAGGATCCTAACCAATAAAATTCTATCATGCCCTAACCACCCTCTGCACACAATGGCTTGGCTTATACAGTTGCAACTGTAACCAAACTGATTTTCTGCTTATTCGAGGTCTTTGCTTCCTGCAGTTACTGTGGACAGAGCGCAGCTAGAAGCAAAAAAAAATCTGAATGTGCGTTTAAATGACTTTCAGAGTCTGTCATTTTCCATTCATTTTGCACTGGAGAACACATTATGTTATTAATGAGTTAGCGTGTTAGTTTTTTGTTAATGAGGTTAGTTCATTAATCCTCAAATGTGTCTCCTGCAACAGAGGAATTTCAGGTAAAAATAGTGCACATTTTGAATGTACAAATGTGTGCTTTTAACTGTGAAAAAAATGATTTGCACTTTATATGTAAAAATCGTTTTTGACTGAATAACCTGCCCTCACTTATATGTCCATGTTACACTGGCAACACATAGCTTGAAACAATTGCATCATAGCAATGCACCAAACCCATGCAGTGGTACTGCATAAAAAAAAAACATGCTACACATTGATCCTGTGCAGTAGTGCTGTACTCTGTGCTGTACTCTGTGTTGTAACACGCTAAATAACCTTACATACACACGCTAAATAACCTTACAGTTCCATGCCGGTAACTTACCGACTCCGTCATGGCGGAATGGGGAATTACCGCCCCATTCCGAGGTTGGCAGGGCGGTAATTCCCCATGCCGCCATGGCCCTTCCCCATTCCCATTTTTGCCCCATAGGGCAAATTGCGGCACCATACTTAACACCAAGGTCCCTTTGTGGGTTGGTTTTTATCGCCTGCAAAAAGCAGGTGTTAAAATCGCCAACCCACAAAGGGACCTCGCAATCAGGCGTTAAGCCGTTAATGGCGCCGCCACCTTTCACGGCGCCGTTAACCCCTTAACGCCAGGGTTGTAATGAGGGCCAAATAGAGAAACTAAAATGTATCACAACATGCAACTTGGATACAAACAAGGTTCGTAACATCTTCAAAAAGCACTGAAATATACCGCAGTTGGATCAAGACTTAGGGCCTCATTACGACCCAGGCGGTAAGTTACCGCCTGGGCCGTGACTTTACCACCATGGCGTAAACTACGTTTACGCCACGGTGGTTGGCGGACTTACCCCCCATTCCGACCTAGGCGGGGCGGTAAGTCCCCAATCCCCATTTACCCTTCCCCATTCCCATTTTTGCCCCATAGGGCATAATGGGAGTGGGGAAGGCGTTAATTATGCCACCGTAAATTACGGTGGCGTAATTAATTCCATGGTCCCTTAGCGCCATGGATTTTAACACCTGCTAAAAGCAGGTGTTAAAAGCACCATGGCGCTAGGAGACCTCGTACTCAGGCGGTAAGGGTCGGCGCTGTTAACGCTGCCGTAAACCCCTTACCGCCTGAGTTGTAATGAGGCCCTTAATCACATTTATGGACGATGAACCATCATTTACATTCAATAGTTTTGCCCACTCTTACAAATGTGATCAGTGCATGTTTCCTCAAACCTTTAGCAGAACTTAAGGAACTACATACAATGTGGAACTTGAAACCAATGAAGGGCAATCTTAAGTGTGGTAACTGCAGAATATTCCCACAAATGATGAATGGCAAGTACAAATGTTACCAAATTGGAAAACCAAACAAATACTTCATTTTATTAACTGTTATATATGAGTTACAATTTGTGTATAAGCAATTCAACAATGGAAGTATACATCGCTCATTAAAACTTAGGATAATGGAGCACTTCAGAGCGATCAAGAACCAGAATCTTAAAAAAATATATACTATGGCAATCCATTTTTGCACAGAACACCCAAACAAACCATTCGAAGAAATCTAGTTTTTGGGATTTGAAAAAGTGGATTTACCATCCAGGGGTGGAAACAGAGAACTTTTCCTTAGACAGAAGGAGGCTAGATGGATTATTTTCATGGACAAATGTGCCTCAGGCCTAAACTATGATAATGATACTTATGATTCAATGTGCACTTATAGTGATTTGAAATATAGCCGGATTGGTTGTAATTCACTATAGATGTTATCCTCAATTGAATTATGATTAGACTCACCATGTGTAAATAAGGGTATAATGGCCCTTTTTTTGTGTACACACCATTACACTGAACATTAACGTGATGGCTTTGGCACACACATAAACAAATAGCGGCCATTTTGAAATGCTGGTCCCCCAGATCAGTGTTGTTTGGGAAGGACAATCAAATCCTACCTTACTTACCAAAGAAGCAGGTAATACACCAAATTTGGTACATATTTTCTTTTTAGCATGTGCATCCCCATTTGCTGTATGTTTACACTTTGGGATAATCCAATGAGACACTTCTAAAAAAAACATTATGAATATTTATGACTATCAGACCTAATTATGAAGACACTAGAAGATACAACGATCTTGCTTTGAACACTATAAAAAGCACAACAAGTGTGAGTGCTCACTTAATATTTGCTATCTAAAATATATAATATGTGAATTGCGATCACAGATACATTTTCTTTATTTTTTGTCCTTTTCTTTTATCCTTTAGATCCCGCTCACTTAGAATGATTATTTCGGAGCAAAATATATTGTTTCGATCTAAAAAGAACTCTGAGCATAATAACCTACTGATGACCCACTGGAGATACAGTGGTGAAACACGTGCTGGGGTTAAACATATTTAATTTTTCTATAGTCAGAACAAATGAGAAACTAAGACTAAAAATCGGTCAAGAAAATAATTTATTTTCAAGCAGTGATTGGTAGATTCTGTGTATATTGGATTCAAACAGCTGGAGCAACTTTACTCATGTGTACTGTCAATTGAAACAATTGGAGTAAAACATATATTGGAGAAATTAATTTTTCACAAAAAATCAATGAACTGAACTAAAGATTATGCTGTTTACCCTTTTGAATGTGCAGTGATTATTCTAATAACACAAGGCGGCACAATTTGAATGAGAATATTGGGCAGTCACAATGTTGGGACAGTCGTTGACGACAGCAGATTATAAATGAAATAACATGGAGATTCACCATTTTGGTTGACTTTTGCCTGCGTTTCATGTTAACATCAGGTATTTCTATTGAGACCCTCTATGCCAGGGAATTTTTTGAATTACATTTATCTGATGTACTATCTATTGTTCCCCTGATGGTATTTATTAGGTGTTCTTATCTATAGGGAACTAGAATGTGTGGCTGTGTTGCAAGTGCCGAACTTTTTTAAAAAAAGGAGCTGTGGAATGTAACTCCCTTGGTTTGTTAGACCAGGTTCCTCTGCAATTATTGTTCACTCCAGCAAACAAAGCTGGATAAATCTGAAACCAGAGTATGTTAGCCTGAAAACATCCAAACCTCTTCCGTGCATCCCACAATACCTAATTTTAAAAGAAGTGGGAGCAGGACTAAACCATATCCTTAAGGTATTTCTTAAGCACAGCATTATTTTGCCTACCTGAAGTCTTTGCAGTACTGCCCTTTTACCTGTAAATAAACCCGCAAAATAAACATATCAATTTGTGAAAGATCTCTGAGCTGACAGTAGAGCATTTCTGCCCACTTGTTCAGTCATTTCTAATCCTGCAAGAATTTAATGTTGTGTTCCAGCAACCATAACACATTTTACAGCAGTGGGTTGTGTGTTCTGCATTCTTTTCTATATCAGTACATCCTGCCAGTCAGAATCTATTCACTTTCATTAATACAATACCAATGTTAGTGTTCAAAGGGTGGTCTGTTTTGATTGAATTTGTTTTTGACCTTTTATTTGCAACTCCCTCTTTGGAAGCTTGTACACACGATTCTCATAATTTACTATCTGTGCTTGTAATGAAAGGACATAACGTCTTTTAAAGAAAAACTTTGTTTGCGTCATACCCGAATCTGCAAGTACACAATCCACAAACCTGAAAGAAAATTTGAGGATTTCTTGGAATATCTTTCTACTGCTGTAAGTAGATAGTTGGATATGATTCAGTTATAAAATCCCTACAGAACCTTACCCATCACTCAACTCCTCAATCCCTTCCATGGTCCTCCAAAGTAAAAGAGGCATTTGGAAAAATCGAGCAAGAATTGTTGAAGTGTCTGACTTTGGGTCTGACAAATTATCAGATATAGTTCACACTATATTGTAATGTAATGTAGTGCAATTTGTCCTTTGTATAGTGCCTTTTCCCATTGGTAGGGTCTCAAAGCTCTGTAGGTGAACCCCACTGGGGGACCGAAGTCCAAGGTGTGGGAAAATTGATCACAGGAGTTTAGATACCATGGGTGCATTTTATCCAATGTGAAGTTGGGTAGGGTTGGCCAGGTCCCTAATAGCTATCCATATCGAGCTAGCAGGTGGATGGGTGTTTTCAAGTCATTTGGAGAGTATACAAGAGTTAGAGACCCAATTATGGGTCAAGCTAGACCAAATTATTGTTTTGGGGAAAAACTGTTTTCCAACAGTAAAGGTGTTGCAAGGTGTGTCATTGAAAACGGTGTATGATTGCAGATGCATGCGGATGGGTGGCCTTGCCTTCAGCTATTTTCTATAAGCATGGAGTATCATACATACCCCTGTGTTCTGACTGGCACCTTGGTTTCGTAGATGTGGCATGGATTCTGTTCTGTGGTCCGCTGGAGATTTTTGGATTATGCTCACCCTCATTTGTTGATTAGATGTAAGCTAATTGCTCCCTAGCCCTACCTGTAAAGTGTTTACCTAACCTAATGAAGGCAGGGATATTCAGGGTGCTAGGGGAAAGAGCCATGTCTTGAGGGCCCCCCGGGAAATCCATCTGATCCTCTATGCATTGCATGCTAAGAGGAATTGAGTTCCAGATGGAGGGGTTGATTTGAAGTGAGGGGTCACCATGAGGGGTGCAGTGCATGAAAAAGGTTTCTGTTGGTTTAGTAGCTGGTGAGGCTCTGCTGAAGGTTTCTGGGCCTGTCTTGTGGACAGCACTTGACCCTCTCTCGGTCCTCATCCAACTGTCGTGCGTGTGCTTCCCCCTCCCTGGCATCCTTTCCCCAGGTAGCACTGCACGGCCACCCGGGACATCTGTGTGGCAATCTGAGAGAAAGAGACTTTGCAGAAAACATGTTTCTATATTACACAGATAAAACACATATACAGGATGGTACATATGCCTCTGGTTATCCAATTCAGTTGGCTGTCTAGGGCCTTTTATAATCTGTGGTGCCCTGGTCATTTTTACCATCCTTTTACAATGTATTGCATCTGTCACCAACAGTTGTAATAATTGTAACCACTGGTATTACTCTGTGAATATGTGATGTATTTGTTTTTTTTCCTGTCGTTTTCATTGAAGAATATTACCAACCATGTGCAAATCTCATTTGTGGACCTGCCATCATTTTGAGAAGTCTAGCCATAATGTCTGGGCTAAATCCCCAGTCCAAGAGAATAGCAGGCCGATTCATGGAATAATTAGCGCGGCGCAAGTGGGCAAAAACGTGCGAATCGCAGTGGAATAGCGAAAATCGCAGTGCAAGTGCGAAAATCGCACGAAAAGCAGCGCACGTCGATTCATGGAAGTCCGTGCACGAGAAAACCAGCGGATGTGCGATAAAAAGTGCGCCGCGCACGTTGGCGCACAGGCCATCTAACAGCGTGCGCCAGGTCACAGCGAAAATCGCACAGGCCACAGCGAAATTCGCACATAGCGCGGCGCACGCAACAAAAGTAGGCGGAACACAGGCGTAACACTCGGAATGGGGAACAACTTGCAAAAACGTGGGCGTCACGGGGGAAGTACAGGGCACAAGTGCGCGGAACGCCCACACGCTCGCCTACAACACGTATTCATGGAATAGAATAGGGCAAAAAAGCGCACGCTCAAACCAGCGCACAGGCACAAACACGACCGCCACAAGAAAGCAGGCGGTAGCGTCTCTGCGGCTGTAAGAAATGTGCGCCAAAAGGTGCGCCAACAAATAGCACCCATATACTGCCATGATGAATGTCCTATACTCTGGCCCTCCAGGACAAATGACGTGCAAAGGGGTACCCACAAACACGGATACGCCGACAAAAAATATGTGTGCGTGTATACCGGGGTGCGCGGGAAGTCTCACACGCGATTTGGCCGGGTACGTGGATTTCAGGGGTGCGCGGGAAGTTCCACACGCGATTCCATCAGGGTAGGTGTATTTCAGGGGTGCGCAGGAAGTTCCACACGCGATTCCATCAGGGTACGTGTATTTCAGGGGTGCGCGGGAAGTCCCACACGCGATTACAGCAGGGTACGTGTATTTCAGGGGTGCGCGGGAAGTTCCACACGCGAATAGCCTGGGCGCGTGTATTTCAGGGGTGCTCGGGAAGTTCCACACGCGAATAGCCTGGGCGCGTGTATTTCAGGGGTGCGCGGGAAGTTCCACACGCGAATAGCCTGGGCGCGTGTATTTCAGGGGTGCGCGGGAAGTTCCACACGCGAATAGCCTGGGCGCGTGTATTTCAGGGGTGCGCGGGAAGTCCCACACGCGATTACAGCAGGGTACGTGTATTTCAGGGGTGCGCGGGAAGTTCCACACGCGAATAGCCTGGGCGCGTGTATTTCAGGGGTGCGCGGGAAGTTCCACACGCGAATAGCCTGGGCGCGTGTATTTCAGGGGTGCGCGGGAAGTTCCACACGCGAATAGCCTGGGCGCGTGTATTTCACGGGTGCGCGGGAAGTTTAACACGCGATTTCAGCAGGGTACGTGTATTTCAGGGGTGCGCGGGAAATTCCACACGCGAATAGCCTGGGCGCGTGTATTTCAGGGGTGCGCGGGAAGTTCCACACGCGAATAGCCTGGGCGCGTGTATTTCAGGGGTGCGCGGGAAGTCCCACACGCGATTACAGCAGGGTACGTGTATTTCAGGGGTGCGTGGGAAGTTCCACACGCGAATAGCCTGGGCGCGTGTATTTCAGGGGTGCGCGGGAAGTTCCACACGCGAATAGCCTGGGCGCGTGTATTTCAGGGGTGCGCGGGAAGTTCCACACGCGAATAGCCTGGGCGCGTGTATTTCAGGGGTGCGCGGGAAGTTCCACACGCGAATAGCCTGGGCGCGTGTATTTCAGGGGTGCGCGGGAAGTTCAACACGCGATTTCAGCAGGGTACGTGTATTTCAGGGGTGCGCGGGAATTTCCACACGCGAATAGCCTGGGCGCGTGTATTTCAGGGGTGCGCGGAAATTATCACACGTGATTTGGCTTGGTACGTGTATTACAGGGGTGCGTGGGAAGTTACACACGCGATTAGGCTGGGTGGGTCCTCACAGGTGTTCCCTGTACACCCTCGACGGCCCCTGCAGGCAGCCCACAAAACAGGGGACTACCCTGCACACCTGTTCATGTCTCCCACCACCCCCACCCCCCACCATCCAGGGGCACGCTCCACCAGGCCCCCACTCATGTCTCCCACCACCCCCACCCCCCAGCAGTGCAGGGGCAGCCTCCACCAGGCCCCCACTCATGTCCCCTATCACCCCCACCCCCCCGCCACCAGGGGCACCCTCCACCAGGCCCCCACTCATGTCTCCCACCACCCCCACCCCCCCAGTCACCAGGGGCACCCTCCACCAGGCCCCCACTCATGTCTCCCACCACCCCCACCCCCCACCATCCAGGGGCAGCCTCCACCAGGCCCCCACTCATGTCTCCCACCACCCCATCCCCCTGCCACCATGGGCACCCTCCACCAGGCCCCCACTCATGTCTCCCACCACCCCCACCCCCCAGCAGTGCAGGGGCAGCCTCCACCAGGCCCCCACCCATGTCTCCCACCACCCCCACCCCCCAGCAGTGCAGGGGAAGCCTCCACCAGGCCCCCACTCATGTCTCCCACCACCCCACCCCCCAGCAGTGCAGGGGCAGCCTCCACCAGGCCCCCACTCATGTCTCCCACCACCCCCACCCCCCACCATCCAGGGGCAGCCTCCACCAGGCCCCCACTCATGTCTCCCACCACCCCCTCCCCCCTGCCACCATGGGCACCCTCCACCAGGCCCCCACTCATGTCTCCCACCACCCCCACCCCCCAGCAGTGCAGGGGCAGCCTCCACCAGGCCCCCACCCATGTCTCCCACCACCCCCACCCCCCAGCAGTGCAGGGGCAGCCTCCACCAGGCCCCCACTCATGTCTCCCACCACCCCCACCCCCCTGCCACCATGGGCACCCTCCACCAGGCCCCCACTCATGTCTCCCACCACCCCCACCCCCCAGCAGTGCAGGGGCAGACTCCACCAGGCCCCCACCCATGTCTCCCACCACCCCCACCCCCCAGCAGTGCAGGGGCAGCCCCCACCAGGCCCCCACTCATGTCCCCTATCACCCCCCACCCCCCGCCACCACGGGCACCCTCCACCAGGCCCCCACTCATGTCTCCCACCACCCCCACCCCCCCAGTCACCAGGGGCAGCCTCCACCAGGCCCCCACTCATGTCTCCCACAACCCCCACCCCCCACCATCCAGGGGCAGCCTCCACCAGGCCCCCACTCATGTCTCCCACCACCCCCACCCCCCAGCAGTGCAGGGGCAGCCCCCACCAGGCCCCCACTCATGTCCCCTATCACCCCCCACCCCCCGCCACCACGGGCACCCTCCACCAGGCCCCCACTCATGTCTCCCACCACCCCCACCCCCCCAGTCACCAGGGGCAGCCTCCACCAGGCCCCCACTCATGTCTCCCACAACCCCCACCCCCCACCATCCAGGGGCAGCCTCCACCAGGCCCCCACTCATGTCTCCCACCACCCCCACCCCCCAGCAGTGCAGGGGCAGCCTCCACCAGGCCCCCACTCATGTGCCCTATCACCCCCACCCCCCCGCCACCATGGGCACCCTCCACCAGGCCCCCACTCATGTCTCCCACCACCCCCACCCCCCAGCAGTGCAGGGGCAGCCTCCACCAGGCCCCCACCCATGTCTCCCACCACCCCCACCCCCCAGCAGTGCAGGGGCAGCCCCCACCAGGCCCCCACTCATGTCCCCTATCACCCCCACCCCCCCGCCACCAGGGGCACCCTCCACCAGGCCCCCACTCATGTCTCCCACCACCCCCACCCCCCAGTCACCAGGGACAGCCTCCACCAGGCCCCCACTCATGTCTCCCACCACCCCCACCCCACACCATCCAGGGGCAGCCTCCACCAGGCCCCCACTCATGTCTCCCACCACCCCCACCCCCCTGCCACCATGGGAACCCTCCACCAGGCCCCCACTCATGTCTCCCACCACCCCCACCCCCCAGCAGTGCAGGGGCAGCCTCCACCAGGCCCCCACCCATGTCTCCCACCACCCCCACCCCCCAGCAGTGCAGGGGCAGCCTCCACCAGGCCCCCACTCATGTCTCCCACCACCCCCACCCCCCAGCAGTGCAGGGGCAGCCTCCACCAGGCCCCCACTCATGTCTCCCACCACCCCCACCCCCCACCATCCAGGGGCAGCCTCCACCAGGCCCCCACTCATGTCTCCCACCACCCCCACCCCCCAGCAGTGCAGGGGCAGCCTCCACCAGGCCCCCACTCATGTCTCCCACCACCCCCACCCCCCACCATCCAGGGGCAGCCTCCACCAGGCCCCCACTCATGTCTCCCACCACCCCCACCCCCCTGCCACCATGGGCACCCTCCACCAGGCCCCCACTCATGTCTCCCACCACCCCCACCCCCCAGCAGTGCAGGGACAGCCTCCACCAGGCCCCCACTCATGTCTCCCACCACCCCCAACCCCCAGCAGTGCAGGGGCAGCCTCCACCAGGCCCCCACTCATGTCTCCCAACACCCCCACCCCCCAGCAGTGCAGGGGCAGCCTCCACCAGGCCCCCACTCGTGTCTCCCACCACCCCCACCCCCCACCATCCAGGGGCAGCCTCCACCAGGCCCCCACTCATGTCTCCCACCACCCCCACCCCCCAGCAGTGCAGGGGCAGCCTCCACCATGCCCCCACTCATGTCTCCCACCACCCCCACCCCCCACCATCCAGGGGCAGCCTCCACCAGGCCCCCACTCATGTCTCCCACCACCCCCACCCCCCTGCCACCATGGGCACCCTCCACCAGGCCCCCACTCATGTCTCCCACCACCCCCACCCCCCAGCAGTGCAGGGGCAGCCTCCACCAGGCCCCCACCCATGTCTCCCACCACCCCCACCCCCCAGCAGTGCAGGGGCAGCCTCCACCAGGCCCCCACTCATGTCTCCCACCACCCCCACCCCCCTGCCACCATGGGCACCCTCCACCAGGCCCCCACTCATGTCTCCCACCACCCCCACCCCCCAGCAGTGCAGGGGCAGTCTCCACCAGGCCCCCACCCATGTCTCCCACCACCCCCACCCCCCAGCAGTGCAGGGGCAGCCCCCACCAGGCCCCCACTCATGTCCCCTATCACCCCCACCCCCCCGCCACCAGGGGCACCCTCCACCAGGCCCCCACTCATGTCTCCCACCACCCCCACCCCCCCAGTCACCAGGGGCAGCCTCCACCAGGCCCCCACTCATGTCTCCCACAACCCCCACCCCCCACCATCCAGGGGCAGCCTCCACCAGGCCCCCACTCATGTCTCCCACCACCCCCACCCCCCAGCAGTGCAGGGGCAGCCTCCACCAGGCCCCCACTCATGTCCCCTATCACCCCTACCCCCCCGCCACCAGGGGCACCCTCCACCAGGCCCCCACTCATGTCTCCCACCACCCCCACCCCCCCCAGTCACCAGGGGCAGCCTCCACCAGGCCCCCACTCATGTCTCCCACAACCCTCACCCCCCACCATCCAGGGCCAGCCTCCACCAGGCCCCCACTCATGTCTCCCACCACCCCTACCCCCCAGCAGTGCAGGGGCAGCCTCCACCACGCCCCCACTCATGTCTCCCACCACCCCCACCCCCCAGCAGTGCAGGGGCAGCCTCCACCAGGCCCCCACTCATGTCTCCCACCACCCCCACCCCCCTGCCACCATGGGCACCCTCCACCAGGCCCCCACTCATGTCTCCCACCACCCCCACCCCCCAGCAGTGCAGGGGCAGCCTCCACCAGGCCCCCACCCATGTCTCCCACCACCCCCACCCCCCCCAGTCACCAGGGGCAGCCTCCACCAGGCCCCCACTCATGTCTCCCACAACCCCCACCCCCCACCATCCAGGGGCAGCCTCCACCAGGCCCCCACTCATGTCTCCCACCACCCCCACCCCCCAGCAGTGCAGGGGCAGCCTCCACCAGGCCCCCACCCATGTCTCCCACCACCCCCACCCCCCCAGTCACCAGGGGCAGCCTCCACCAGGCCCCCACTCATGTCTCCCACAACCCCCACCCCCCACCATCCAGGGGCAGCCTCCACCAGGCCCCCACTCATGTCTCCCACCACCCCCACCCCCCAGCAGTGCAGGGGCAGCCTCCACCAGGCCCCCACTCATGTCTCCCACCACCCCCACCCCCCAGCAGTGTAGGGGCAGCCTCCACCAGGCCCCCACTCATGTCTCGACCCACAACCCCCACCCCCCTGCCACCATGGGCACCCTCCACCAGGCCCCCACTCATGTCTCCCACCACCCCCACCCCCCAGCAGTGCAGGGGCATCCTCCACCAGGCACCCACACATGTCCCCCTGCCCCCAGGTCCTGACGATACTCAATCATGGCAGTAATGGGCAGCATACCCAGCACAAACACCCAGGCAAGGATTGCATCCACCCACATAGTGAATGCAATTACATGATACAACCCCAATGGCAAGTATGTAAATGAACACATGTCCGTCACACACACATACACAACGGGTGCAAGTGAATGTCAAAACCCATATCATGACATGTATGAAACCAATGAGAAAATACCACAAGTGAAAGTTAAAAAAACATGTATTAAAGATGAAAAATAAGTAAACAAATCGAACATACAACAATGGGGATAACAAAATAAATGGTCCATGTCCGAGAACAAATGTAAAAATAAAAAAAACAAAGTAATCCAAAAACAAATGTTGTCCAAAGCAATGTCATGTGGAAGGAAAATAATGAAAAACCATTTCCTCATGGTGAACACAATAATCAATAAAAAAAATGTTTCTTCAAAAAGCAAACTATATACACGAATATTCCAGGGTCCATGAGCCCAACACCATAAATGAAACCTACTACTACCTAATGAAAAAAATATCTACAAAAAAGTGGCCATTGTCCGAGCGGTCCAAAAAAATAAAAATGAATAAAGGAAACATAACACTAACTAACTAAATAACTATATACAAAGGCAGCGGGCAAGTCCTGCGGCTCACTCGGTGATGTTGCTGGCCAGGGCATCATCGAACTCCATGTCGATGTCCTGGAGGCGGGACTCTGTCCTGGCCCCGAGGTCTCGCAGGGATAACCCCATGTTCAGCTCAAACTCCCTGCGAGCTTCCTCGAGGCACTCAGCCCGCCTCAACGCCCGACGCATGGAGAACTCCGCCCTGACCATGGTGAGCCGCTCCTCTTCCGCCCGCCGCCGCTCCGCACCTATCCGCTGGACCAACTGCTCCCACACGGAAGACACCACCATCCCAGGGTTGCCCTGCCCTCCGGCCGATGCCTGCCCCTCTGATCTTGATGACCCCGAGCCATGATGCCTCCCACGTCGAGCCTGCTGCTGCCTCCGACGCCACTGCCTCTGCCAGCACGACGGCATCCAGGCTGATGGAAACCACCGACGCCGTCGTGCACGTGCCCTGCCCGATGATGCTGTCACATCTTCCATCTGCTGGGGTGAAGTTGCTGTGTTGTCCACCCCTGCTGGACCTCCGACTCCCAACTGTGGCAGGGATGGGATCCCCACCGAGCTGGCTGCATTGGTCGGGGCAGGTCCACAGGGGGCCCTGGTGGCATCTGGGCCGGAAGACGGCAAGGAGAACGACTGGTGTATAGCCTGCACAGAGGAGGAGAGGGCCGCCAGATTGGCCAACACATGCAGGAAACCCCCGAACATGGCCGATCCCAATTGGGCCACGTCGGCACGGTGCACTTCGTGATGACGTGCGTGCTCCTCCTGGGAAGCACGCACGGCATCACGAATCACAGCCGTGCACATCGCGACCCCAATCAGGACCTTCTCCAGACGGCCAGGGGTTCCCACGTCCGCAGGTGGAGGGGAGTCAGGTGACATGGACATCCCCTCTACCTGCGGACGGGCCTGGGACGGGGCATCCCTGCTGGTGCATGGTGGTGCACTCACAGGGTCAGGGACAGCGACATGCACAGGCCCCTCCACGGTGACCTGTGCTGCCTCCTGCCCCTGGCCCTGGACTGCACCACTTGCACCAGCAGGGATGCCCCCACCAGGCCCCATGTGTGCCCCAGTGGCGGCCTCCTCCTCCTCTGTGCAAACCACCAACCTGGATGGCTCCTCACCGTCTCCCACCGTAGCAGGCCCCTGTGGGGGCTCACCCACCCCTTCCGCTGCAGCCGTGGGGGCATCCCCGCCGCCTTGCTCCACAGCGCCGTCTCCGCCCTCTTCTTCATTAGCCGCTGCGTAGAGGGAGACAAAGAACACAAGCATCAGGGCACTGTACAATGGTCCCCTAGACAGGAAGCAATAGCAGATGAGCACCACTGTCAAAGTACACTTCCATCATGTCCCTCCACAACACATGGGTCAGTCCAGGCAAAACACACACAGTAACAGGCATGGTGCATGCCATGGACATTTCCATGCATGTCCAATGGACTCTTGAAACATTCAATGATATGTAACTCACATGCATCATGGCTCATGGCTATCACATGCACACACTTCACCTCAGTCACATCCATCTGGCCCCAACACACCAAACACAGCGGATACAAGGGTAATTTGGCTGCTTCACTGAATCTGTGCATTGTCACACACGTGTCATGCATCCATGACATGCACAAGTCACAGACACGCAGGTCAGGCACACAGACATGGCTACCATATATGTACCTGGCATCAGCACCCATCCCTCACCCCCACCCATGTCCAGGTACAGAGACTGGCATGCTCTCATGTTCAAAATCTGCATAGGGCTCCCCATGCGGCATTTGAACACATGCAACAACCATGTGGGTCACACATCACTGGTCGCACATGCATTACCATGATGTCCCT
Source organism: Ambystoma mexicanum (assembly GCF_040938575.1). Lineage (NCBI taxonomy): Eukaryota > Metazoa > Chordata > Amphibia > Caudata > Ambystomatidae > Ambystoma > Ambystoma mexicanum. The sequence goes on from NC_090922.1 coordinate 1,136,697,177, forward strand.
GCACACATACATGCATACATGGCCTATGGCACACATACAGGCAAGTATCATAGAACCAGCACACCGCAACATGCCCTGTCTCACACAGTAATGCTTGGACACTTACAGCTCAACTCCAGACGGGCCTCCCTCTCAAGGATCTGGGCGTGGAGCGCTGGGCGTACGCGTTCCAGGACCCTCATCTGGATGGAACTCATGCGGCCCCGGCCCCCCTCCACGAGGCGCCGGGCCTTCACAAGGGTCCTGGACCTCAAGTCCTCCCAGCGCTTCTTGATCTTCAGGACGTTGCGGGTTGCCACCCCCTCCGCGTTGATGGCAACCACACAGTCGGCCCAGATCCTCTCCCGTCCTTCCTTGCTGGCGCGATACGATCCAAAGAGGGCATCATACTGCCCCAGGACATGCTCCACCAGGACACCAACTTCGGTGGCAGTGAAGCTGGTGCCCCTCTGCCCCTCTGGCCTGGGGTTGCCACTGGTGCCAGATGTGGAAGTGCCCGACATGGCAACCCCAGAGGCAGGTGTGGGTGGGCAACTGGGTCCTGGGGCTGGGCTGTGGAGCGATGTAATCGCAGTCGGGAGTCTTCAGTTCCAGCAGGGGTGGACACAGCAACTGGACCCCTGCAGATGGCTGATGTGCAGGCACCAAATGGCAGGGCACGGTGGCAGCAGGCAGGCAGGCAGGCAGGCAGCAGCAGATGGCACGTGGGAGGCTGCTCGGGGCACTGGGGGGCAGTAACTCGGCCTTCTGGGCAGGAGCGTTGTCTTCCATGTGTTTTCGCGTGGCCAGCTTGATACGGAGTGATTTGGCACGTGAAAATCCTGCACGTCAGCGTGAAATCCGAGGAAAGGCCCTTAGCGCGTAAGCGCGTCAGCACGCATACGCGATTCTATTGGACCAGAGTCCCTCAGCGCGTAAGCGCGTCTGTGACGTGACCCGCACGGGTGTTCCCCACTCAGCACGTGATGACGGAGCACACGTGGAAATACTGCACGTCAGAGTGTCATCGCGTGTAATTGGACAAAAGTGCGCGTACACGCGATTGGCCTATGTACGTGTATTTCATGGGTGCGCGGGCACTTACACACGCAAGTACGTCAGCGCACCTGTATCCCGTGGTGCGTGGGAATTTCCACACGCTATTGGACTGGGAACTGGATTCCAGGGGTGCGCGGGTCACACGCTCGCCTAGAACACGCGCAAAGCATTAATTTGCGCACTTTCACAATAACAAGCTCAGACGCCAGGATGAACATACCGTTCCTAGCAGCAGTGGCAGTGGGCTACCAAAGGAGGAGGAGGAGGATAGTCAGGGCCAGAATATTCACACCCAGAACCAGCCTTTTCGGGATGCCTGATGACCAGGTGTATGGGAGGTACAGGTTTCCACCACACATAATACTGGACCTGGTGAGTGAGTGGGAGGATGACCTCACATCACCCACCCTGTGCTCCCAAGCACTCAGCCCCCTGGAGAAGGTCCTCAATGTACTGCACTTCTTAGCCACTGGATCATTTCAGCGGACAAGTGCCATAGTGGGTGGGGTGTCACAGGCCACCCAGTCACGCTGCCTACACCACGTCTTGAACATCATCACTGCACGCCCATCAGTCCGCAGGCACATATACCTGCCCAGAACACCTGCAGAAAGGCATGCTGCCGCCCTGGATTTTTACGGTGTGGCACGATTCCCAAAAGTGCTAGGTGCCATCGACTGCACCCATGTGGCTCTACGTCCCCCCAGGGCATCTGAGCACATCTATAGGAACCGCAAGCACTGGCATTCCATCAACGTGCAGGTAGCATGTAATGCCAAGGGAATCATCACCTCAGTATATGCCAACTATCCCGTGTCCACCCACGACAGCTTCATTTACCGAATGTCCACCCTAAGCCGGGACCTAGAAGCTGGGCGGCATGGCGATACATGGCTGCTTGGTGAGTATGTATGCCACTGCACATGCATGCATGTTGGATACTGAGCAAGGTCACAACCCCACCAATGATACCAATCACCACCTCCACAGGGGACAGTGCCTACCCTCTCAGCCCCCACATGATGACGCCAATTCGGAACCCCACCACGCCACCCGAGGTAAGATATAACACAGCCCACATTACGACCCGGGGCATAGTGGAGCGCACATTCGGAGTGCTAAAGTCACGCTTTCGCTCCCTTGACCGTTCGGGCGGGCAGCTGTTATACGCTCCCCCAGTAGTGTGCAGGATCATAGTGGCACCATGTGTCCTGCACAACGTTGCAACACGCCGGGGCCTGGACGTGGACATGGTGGTGGCCCCACATCCCCAACCACATGCACAGCCGCTGCGCATGGGAGGGGAAAGGGCACGGGGGGAGGCAGCCCGTACACAGCTAGTGGCTAATTACTTCACATAGAAATCACACCCCTGTGGAGTGCACACTGCCCTGGCACATTCCATCTGACAATCAATGATGACTCAACCTGACACTGATCCTGAATGTCTGGAGAATGAACTGTGAATACCATATCAGCCTGAGATTGTTCACCTGGAAGTGTCACAATGTGTGCATCCCTACCCACACAGACACCACCAATGCAGTTTTGTGAAGTTACACATTCAAGCAGCTAAAATGAATACCCACTTGCAAAATGCAACAAGAGGACAGTGCCATGTCAGCCAACTCAACCCCAGCACCGCCACACGACACACCGTGCCATGTCATGCTATTTGCAGGTAAACAAAGTAATCCCCACAACATGACACTAGTGTCACTATGTACAGTGTCCCTATTAGAAACCTGCAACACCTGAAATGCTCATAGCAATGCCGGACCAACAACATACTTGAGCACGTACTACCATTAACATGACATCACAAATGTTACATATTAGTAGTCTCACCACCTGGAAATGCCTGCACTCCCACCACTACCCACTGTGCAGTGTTGGCGCCATGTAGAGTTGTAGGTGCACTGCTGCCAACATGGACCCCATCTCCAGACTAGAGGTCCTTGTGTAGACATGAGGAAGGGACCTGCAAATTGGGAGGTAGACACAGAAGATGAGTTACACATCAATGCAACATGCAGTGTACAACACAACAGCAATATGCACTAGGAATGTATACACAGTATTGACTACAGACTGCCCACACAGCTCATGGGAGTCCAACGTCAATGTGTAATTCACTGTCACTTGGGCACACCCTTTGCAAGCCCATGGAAACGGGAAGCAGGAGGGGTGTGTGTGACTCAAACCCAAGCATCTGAACCAAATACATTACAAGCCTGCATGTGCCCAGCCACAATGCAGCGTATGCCCGCAGGAACCACGGAAGCCAACAAATCGTCCCAAAAAAATAGGGAATAAAATAAATAAAAATAAAAATAAAAATAAGAAACAATCAAAAATGGCCATTGATGGGCCCGGGGGGGTTGGGTAGGCCACCCAGGAGGTCCAAGGACAGGATGCACACCAGAACCCACCTGCGTGGATCCTGGGAAAATAAAACACCTCCATGGGCTCATGGCCCACACGGCTACCCTGTTGTGGGAGTATCACTGCTGTCGCTATTGTCACCCTGTGCAGCTGCATCCGGAGGTGGTTGCACTATGGGAGGCAGCCCACGCAAGGCCCTAGTCTGCTCCTCCATGGCTGCAAGCATGCGGGTGTGGTAGGTCTGGTTCTGGAGGATGAGTGTGCGGAGGTCCCCATGCAACAACTCACGGGATGCCCGGACCTCCGCCCTCGTTGCCTGCATCTCAGCTGAGAGCGTACGGGTGAGACGCTCCAGCTGCTGTTCTGTCCTTTGGTGTGTTGAAGCCTCAAGCTCAACAAGAGTCGTCCTGAGGTGAAGGAGCTCCTGCCTCAGGGCTTCCCTGTGGCCCTGGGACTCAATGGAGATGGCCTCCTGCAGAGTCGCCAGTGCCGCCCGCCTGTCCCTGTTGGACCCCAACATGTCCTCCCTGTGTGACTGGCAGATGGAGTCGGTTGCCTGCTCTAGTCGCTCCATCAGCCTTTCTGGGGGTACAATGGAAGTGGCCACCCTATCCATGGCCTGAGCCATCATCTCGGATGATGCAGCCTGTTGGGTTGCCATACCGTAAATGGATTGCTCCCATGCGGTATTGCCAGGTGGCGTACGGCCACCACGTCGGCGGGCACCACACCTGTCTGGGGCAAGGCGAACTGCGCCTTGCTGTGCCGGCACTGCCTGAGGCTGCAGGACTGCATTCCCCCTCTGATCTGCTAGCCCAGGAACAGGATCAGATGTCGCGGAGTGTGACCCTGCATCCGTAACCACCAAAGGCGTAGCTGCCAACACTGACATCCCCATGGAGGGTTCTGACCCTGGTGCAGGTGGGTGAGACAGAACAGAATCCCTCCCTGGAACACTCACCTGCGACGGCACGTAGGTCTCATCCGAATCAACACCTGAGTACAGCTCGGGGGAGGTGCAGCCAGGGACACCCCTTGAGAGCACGACCTGCAGCACTTGTGGGTTCTCCCCCACCACCACACCACGTCCCTCACTGGTGGTTGGTCGGCCCTCGGACCCCTCCTGGGTCTGCACCATCTCCACAACCCCAGCAGTATCAGGTGCGTCTTCCCCTGCAAAGACATGAAAACAAAGAAATGGAAACAGGCATTAGCACCATGGCACACAATGAGGGCTGAGAAGCAAGAGAACCAGTACTTGATTGACACATGTCCCACATGACTAAAACCCTCCCATGCATGCACCCTCACTGCGTATGAAGTGCAGGCAAATGGCACACACTGATGACACCAAGATGGAAGATGAACACATTTTCTGCATGCTGCCTGGCAGTGGCATCACACATTGGCCTGTGATTGCCAGGTGAAACACACATGCCATCACACAGATGGCATGTACCATTGCTATTGAGTGAAGATGGAGAGGAGGGCAGCACCTATTCATTCAGTCCAGTTCCCGCATGTAATCGCTTTTCTAATTCTAACAGGTCAGATTTTTCACCTGGAGCTGCCAGTCTGAAATGGTCCAATTGCACAGGGACATGTGTGTACAAATGATTTCCAGGTAACAAAGTCACTCCACCTTACCATAGCCATGTCAGACATGTGACTAGTGGACAGCGACATGCCTAGTAAAAGTGGGGGAATGCAAACAATCTGACTGAATGAACAGTGAAAAATAAGCAACTATGTTGTGGCAAGGTGACACTTCAAGGGCAACTGGCGTGCAGTTGGGCTAGATGTCTACTGTTGGCAGAAGGGATACTGCTATGGCCAAATGCAGCTGTGCAGGAAGTATTGCATGAAGCACATGGCTGACCCATACGACTCAGGCGCACACACTCTCACCTGGCACACAAACAGAAGCCCTCACACACACACCATGCACATGGATGACACACACATGCATGTGCACTCACCGGACAATGCCTCGTAATCAGCCAGATCTCCCACGCCTTGGATCTGTTCCTCCGTGACGTAGGTCCCAGCGACTGACTCATGTGGAGTGAGTTCCATGTCTACTACTGGAGACCCACCTCCAGTCACTAGAGTTGCGGCATGACTTGAGGCCAGCTTACTCTTTGCCCTGCGCTTTAGGTCATTCCAGCGCTTATAGCAATCATTGGCTGTGCACCTCACGATTCCAAGGGCACTTACGATGTCCGCAACGGTCTGCCAGTGTGCCTGGCGTTGTGCAGGTGTGGTCTTGGATCCTGCAACAATGACCATCTCGTTGTCATGTCCGGACACATACTCGACAAGTGCATTCAGTTCGTCATCCGTGAAGCTGGGCTTCCTGGACGGGCCGGACTGTGTAGCCGTGTCTGGGGCATCAGCCTGTGCCGGACTAGCACTCTTCCTCTTCCGCTTGGAAGGTGGTGGTGATCCTGAGTGTCCTGCGCCGCTCTGGACACTAGGGGCAGGAGCCCTGGTGGACTCTGTATCAGGAGTGTGGGATTGCACACTCAGCATGGTAGTTGGTGCAGGCATTGGCTCTAGTGTGATGGTGTCAGGGGGAATGTCAGCAGCATGGACTAGGACCGACACTGTCCTGGCTGGGTGTGTGAGGGCTGGGGTGGATGGAGCCGCAGCTGCCCCTGCAGCCTCTCCGCCCTGCCTCCTTGGTGCAGCAGATGACCTTGCTGGCCCAGATGCACGTGGCATGGTGACATCAACGTACACCAGCGCACGTGTCATAGGCCTGCTGACCTGGAAGTCAGCCATGGAGTCAGCCAGATCTGGTGCCACAATGGGCTGGTCCAACAAGGGCTGAGCATGGATGGTGTCAGCCACATCAGCCTCAACGGGAGGTGGGGGGGATTATGGGTGCCCTTGACTGGTCCTCCACACATGGGGGGACAGGCTCACCCTGCAAGTAACAACCACGTCCCCTACCGGATCCACCACGGCCACCACTTGTGGCTCTTCCACCTTTGCCACCCTTACGGAATCCTCGCCTCCCAGCCATGGCACTGATGTAAATGTGCGTATGGGAGTGGCTGTAAACTATTGTCCTGGACAATTGGGGGTCAAAGGGGTTGGGTACCAGATGGTAATTGTACCCTAGTGCTCTTGCAAGGCTGATTGTAACCCCTGGGGAAAGATGACGGGTCACGCTACGCACAGGAGCCCCCAAAAAAGGGAGATGACGTGCACGCAACCCCTCCTAGACCATGTGTGCAGAAAGAAAAACCTGCACTACGCTGTGGCACCCAGTAACACAAGAATGAACGTATGCGTGTCACACGCAGCCTAGAATGACCTCTGAAGGGGTAGGCTACACACGGGGCAAGCACAGATGTTAGATACGTGCGTGACTCACCGTCTGCCTGGTAAACGAGCGTGTAAAAGGAGCACGTTTGGTTGGCAACACCCCCGCCAAAAGAAGATTTGTACGCTGTCTGAGGAGACAGGACAACAGTAGAAGGGAACACTGTTTGAGGGAACAGGCCCAGGTAAACCAGTAAAAGCGAAAAAAGAGAAAAAGCTGTCAGAGGTAACAGGGAATACGAACTTGAAATGCCGTGAAGTAAATCGCGTGTGAAACGACAAGAAGTACAGAATTCACCCACTCGCTCTCCACGAAAAGCACGTACAAGGAAAACGTGTTCTACACGTACCTTTTATACAGGCCCACACGTCCAGCGTCACTTACGCGGCGTGTACGCGCTAGGGCCATTTCCACCAATTACATGCTTTGTCACTTCTGCGTGTAGGGCCATTTCCACCAATCACACGCTTTGTCACTTCTGCGTGTAGGGCCATTTCCACCAATCACACGCTTTGTCACTTCTGCGTGTAGGGCCATTTCCACCAATCACACGCGATTACACTCTGACGTGCAGTCTTTCCATGTGTGCTCTGTCATCACGTGCTGTGTGGGAAACACCCGTGCGGGTCACGTCACAGACGCGCTTACGCGCTGAGGGCCTTTCTTCGGTTTTCACGCTGACGTGCAGGATTTTTACGTGCCAAATCACTCCGTACCAAGCTGGCCACGCGTACGCACACGGAATACCACGCTCCTGCCCGGAAGGCCGAACTACTGCCCCCCAGAGCCCCGAGCACGCTCCCACCTGCTGCTGCCTGACTGCCTGCTGCCCCTGCACTGCTGGGGGGTGGGGGTGATAGGGGACATGGGTGGGGGCCTGGTGGAGGGTGCCCCTGCACTGCTGGGGGGTGAGGGTGATAGGGGACATGAGTGGGGGCCTGGTGGAGGGTGCCCCTGCACTGCTGGGGGGTGGGGGTGATAGGGGACATGGGTGGGGGCCTGGTGGAGGGTGCCCCTACACTGCTGGGGGGTGGGGGTGGTGGGAGACATGAGTGGGGGCCTGGTGGAGGGTGCCCCTGGTGGCTGGGGGGTGGGGGTGTTGGGAGACATGGGTGGGGGCCTGGTGGAGGGTGCCCCTGGTGGCTGGGGGGTGGGGGTGGTGGGAGACATGGGTGGGGTCCTGGTGGAGGGTGCCCCTGATGGCCGGGGGGTGGGGGTGATAGGGGACATGAGTGGGGGCCTGGTGGAGGGTGCCCCTGCACTGCTGGGGGGTGGGGGTGATAGGGGACATGGGTGGGGGCCTGGTCGAGGGTGCCCCTGGTGGCTGGGGGGTGGGGGTGATAGGAGACATGAGTGGGGGCCTGGTGGAGGGTGCCCCTGGTGGCTGGGGGGTGGGGGTGTTGGGAGACATGGGTGGGGGCCTGGTGGAGGGTGCCCCTGGTGGCTGGGGGGTGGGGGTGGTGGGAGACATGGGTGGGGGCCTGGTGGAGGGTGCCCCTGGTGGCTGGGGGGTGGGGGTGATAGGGGACATGAGTGGGGGCCTGGTGGAGGGTGCCCCTGCACTGCTGGGGGGTGGGGGTGATAGGGGACATGGGTGGGGGCCTGGTGGAGGGTGCCCCTGGTGGCTGGGGGGTGGGGGTTATAGGGGACATGAGTGGGGGCCTGGTGGAGGGTGCCCCTGCACTGCTGGGGGGTGGGGGTGATAGGGGACATGGGTGGGGGCCTGGTGGAGGGTGCTCCTGGTGGCTGGGGGGTGGGGGTGGTGGGAGACATGGGTGGGGGCCTGGTGGAGGGTGCCCCTGGTGGCTGGGGGGTGGGGGTGATAGGGGACATGGGTGGGGGCCTGGTGGAGGGTGCCCCTGGTGGCTGGGGGGTGGGGGTGGTGGGAGACATGGGTGGGGGCCTGGTGGAGGATGCCCCTGGTGGCTGGGGGGTGGGTGTGATAGGGGACATGAGTGGGGGCCTGGTGGAGGGTGCCCCTGCACTGCTGGGGGGTGGGGGTGATAGGGGACATGGGTGGGGGCCTGGTGGAGGGTGCCCCTGGTGGCTGGGGGGTGGGGGTGGTGGGAGACATGGGTGGGGGCCTGGTGGAGGGTGCCCCTGGTGGCTGGGGGGTGGGGGTGGTGGGAGACATGAATGGGGGCCTGGTGGAGGCTGCCCCTGCACTGCTGGGGGGTGGGGGTGTTGGGAGACATGGTTGGGGGCCTGGTGGAGGCTGCCCCTGCACTGCTGGGGGGTGGGGGTGCAGGGGGACATGAGCAGGTGTGCAGGGTAGTCCCCTGTTTTGTGGGCTGCCTGCAGGGGCCGTGGAGGGTGTACAGGGAACACCTGTGAGGACCCACCCAGCCTAATTGCGTGTGATAATTCCCGCACACCCCTGTAATACACGTTCCTGGCCAAATCGCATGTGAGAATTCCCGCGCACCCCTGTAATACACGTACCCAGCCGAATCGCGTGTAGAACTTCCCGTGTACCCCTGTAATACACGTACCCAGCCAAATCGCGTGTGATAATTCCCACGTACCCCTGTAATACACGTACCCTGGCCAATCGCGTGTAGAACTTCCCACGCACCCCTGTAATACACGTACCAAGCCAAATCGCGTGTGATAATTCCCGCGCACCCCTGTAATACACGTACCTGGCCAAATCGCATGTGAGAATTCCCGCGCACCCCTGTAATACACGTACCCAGCCAAATCGCGTGTAGAACTTCCCGTGTACCCCTGTAATACACGTACCCAGCCAAATCGCGTGTGATAATTCCTGCGTACCCCTGTGATACACGTGCCCTGGCTAATCGCGTGTTAAACTTCACGCGTACCCCTGTAATACACGTACCCTGGCCAATCGCGTTTAGAACTTCCCGCGTACCCCTGTAATACACGTACCCTGGCTAATCGCGTGTATAACTTCACGCGTACCCCTGATATGCACGTTACCCGCTTTGCGTTCCTTGTTTGGCAGCCCTGTAGACTGGTCCAGGGTTAGCGCAGCCCTTTGCGATGATTTAGCGATTTTGATGGCTTTTCCTTGCTCGAGGGCGTTCTTGGGGGCGTTACTGGCGCTGCTGCAGGGTCGCTGCGATACTCTGCGCCACGGCTGGTTTTGGAGCCTAAAATCCATGAATACGCTGTGCGCGGAAATCGGTTTTAGCGCACGTGCCTGGCGCAGACAATCGCACGCGGAAGCTCTGCGCCAGCCGCTTGCGACACTTTTCTGCGAAATTCTATGAATTACCCTGTACATGTTACCTCACTTATAGTGTTACCTTCTATGTGTGCTTTATTCTTCAATGTGTCAGGGAATTCAGTTCAATTCTGAATTACCCAATAGAAACATTCCTCCAGGCCTGTAGCTTCTGATCCAACTTCTCTCACTTGTCTGAAAAGGACTTAGGAGTATATTTTTATCAGCCCATGACACCACTTCTTTCAACAGAAATGTTGAGAAAATGTTTGACAATGTCCAAAGGGGCTAATGATCTATAATTAGTGGGATCTCCCTGTTTCCCTTTTGGTAAGTAAATGTGTCTTCCACCAGTATGTTTACAGTGATTTTCGTTGTATAATAAGAGATAACAACATGTTTATTAACCAGTGATTTAGTGGATATATGGTTTCTACTTATTAGGGGCCACATGGACAAAGACAACTAATATGCTTTGTCTTTTTTCCATCCCCAGACCATGCTACTGTACATCATTTTTGGTTGCAATTTAATTTATATACAATACTAAATGCCTCAAGGGTATATCACGAGTGGAGTGAACATTTTGAAATTGCCCCCAGCTTTGATGCATACCTCTCTCCATCAGCTTGATATGTGTGGACCAATTTAGTTGTGAATCACAGATAATCCCCAGATATTTATATTCTCTGCCTTCTTCAATGTTGGTCCCTTGCAGGGACCAGCCAAACTTTTTCTTAGGCCTGCTCTTGCGTACCATGAAAGCTATTGTCTTGGTTTTATTAAAATAGATGCCCAGGGCATGTTCTATGGCAAATGATAGAAGTAAGTTCAGTAACCCCTGTAGTTACAATTGGGGTCACGTTTAGCAGCACTACGTTGTCTGCATATCCTATCCAATGAAAGGAAATATTTCCAATTCTCTGTGATAAGTGTGTTTTCTTGTCAGCATTAGGTTGACGTCAGCCATATATAGGTTGAATAGTAACGTATAGCAAGGACACAGTCATCTTTCAATGTGGTAGATATATTAATTGCAGATTTTAAAATGCCCGGGCTGCTAACTCTTACTTTGACTGCTGTCTCTCTGTATAGACTAATGATGATGTTAAGTAAACCTCGCTGACAGCACCATGTATCTAGCTTCTTCCATAACGTGGCTCTGCTTACTGTGTCAAAGGCAGCACTGAAATCCACAAATGTCGCATTATACAGCTTGCATGCATGTCATCAAAGCAGACTCCAAAAATGTGGTCAGCAACATAAGGTTATCAACCTTGGAACAATATTTTCGAAATCCTAATTGGTTGTACGGTAGGATCTGTTTTGATTCTGGCCAGTCCTCCAGTTCCTTCTGGAGCACCCTTGCAATAATATTTGCGGGAGCACCCAGCATCGCAAGGACTCTATAACTGCCCAGCTCTGTATGGGGACCATGCTTGTACACTAGTACAATGCTTTGTTCCCAGGTTCCTGGTAATTGGCCTGTGATATTTAAGCCCTTGAAGAGTTGATTTAAAATTTCTGCCCATCTCAAACGAATGTGTTTCATCCGTTCTGTACAAATACCATTGGGACACGGTACGCATAGACCCTTGCTATTACTAATCAGCTCGACAAACTGGCTAATAGTACCATTGTACAACGATTTGGCTGTGGCCCACAGGTTATTCAGAGACTGACTGGCATCTTTATCTAAAGTGTTTGTGATATTTGAGGTCCAGGACTCCACAGATGTGCCCACTATCTCACATTGTGAGTGATTCGCCAAGTTGACAGTCTTCCAAAAATCTGTTGACAGTGTGCCAATACCTCCCAAGAGGGAAAAGCTGTTATGCAGCCCAGCCAGAACTCCAGGACGGCTGGAAGTGATGTCCCCAGCCTTGGGCATCCATTTCTTCATTTGGTGCTACTGTCTCCAAGCACAGCGGCAGTCTCAGTGGGCCCAAGCATGGTCCCCATCATTTCTTATAGAGAGAACCTATAACACAGACCAGCCAGAGCTCCAGGACAGTTGGGGGTAATGTTCCCGTCTTTTGGGAGGTTGTCTCCCATGTGGGTCGACCATCCCCAAGTGCAGCATCAGTCGCAGGGAGCACCGGCAGGGTCCCCATCCTGTCCCTGACTTGGACAGCTGTCCCTCATGTGGGTTGACCGTGCATAAGCCCAGCAGTGGTTCCAGGGAGCCCATGATGGTCATTCTGTAACACAGCCCAGTTAGAGCTCCAGGATGGTCCATGGTGATGGTCCTGGCCTTGAGCACCCATCTCCCATGTGGGTTGACCATCCTCAAGCACAGAGGCAGTTCCAGGAAGCACTGGCAGGGTCCCCATGAATTCCTGGAGGGACATTCTGTAACGCAGACCAGCCAGAGCTCCAGAATGGTCAAGGATGATATACCGTTTTTGTTAGGACACCTGTGGGAATATGGGAAGATAGGACATATGTTGTTGGTGGTGTGTTTCAATGTTTTCCTGGTGGCAATGTCTGAACATTTTGTTTCCCCCCCTTAATTATGGACTTTGCCGGGCGATGTGGGTAATACATTCGAGGGTGATTTGTGCAAGTCAGATCTATGTGGATTCCCACGTGTGTCTTCTTTTCAAAAATGCATGTTGTTCCCTGTTTTCCTCGGTGGCTGTGACACCCAAAGTCTAAATATGTGGGGTATCCACAAAGTCAATTCCAGTCTTCCCCAGGGCATTTGATGTACCAGTGGTTTAACCTTCACCCTTTGCACCCAGGTAGGTGTACCCACACATGTGAGGTACCTTTTTCACTGGGACACCTGTGGGAATGTGGGAAGGTAGGACATTTGTTGTTTTCTCTTGTTTTTGATAATGTGTTCATACATTTGCTACTGCTCTTTGCAACACAACCCTTTCATTTCCCAAATGTAACCTACATTTAGTCACTGCTTTAGGCATTGTATGCTTTTGTAACCTGCAGAAGTCACCTATCCTTCAAAAGGTCTGCCTGTGCTCTTTCAAAAAATGTATGCTTGCCATTCCTCACAACATTTGTTTTCCATATTTTCACATGCTAGGTACGTCTGTTTAAGCCATCTGCATAAACATCCTATGAACCAAGGCTCCATTTTTGGCTTGTGGTACTGCTTGTTTTGTGAAACATTAAAAAAACATTTGTGATTTCCTAACTAGAAGAGTAGGGGCAAGGTAGGGGTGAATTGCTTTCTGAACATGCACAGAAGCCATAACCTTACAGGTCCAAACATCTCCAGCACATACCTTTTTTCTGTCATGTTTCCAATTGTTTCCCAAACTATAGTTTTGCCTACGTAGTTGTTGCCTGACCTTTGCAAATGGCCCCTTCCTAGACTTGGAATGTTGTCTACTTTTCAGAAATGTGTTCCTTTCTGTCTTCCCACTCAGCTTTCTTACCCTCCTCTTCCACTCCGTCTATGCATATCCTATTGGAAAAAATTGGATAAATTGCCTACCTCTCACAAAACTGATAGTAACCTTATACAAATACGTTTTTTTTGTTTCCACTCAACCTGTTCTTGAAATCCTGGAAAATGTCAAATTCAGAACAGCAAACCATTTGTTCCTAGATCTTACAAGGACAAAAACACAGGCTTCTTTGTACATCTTTTGTTTGTCATTTTATGATAAAACACAAATTGTGCTCACTTCTAATTTTCTCTCACCCCATACGAGTATTCCTTGGTGGCATTATGACCATCTATTTGGGGGAAGAAAAGGAGACACATCTGGTCAAGATATCACATCTAACAAAAGAGTTACAAGGGATTGAATGGTGACATATAAACATCTCCAAAGAAGGGCTCAGCAATAGGAGGGGAAAACCTCATCAGTTAGGGGGTTAACAACTGTGCTGCCATGTCAATCAATACTTGATCTAGAGTGAGACCTTGCGATTTGTGAATAGTGCCAACATATGCAAGAGAAAATTGTTCTCTGCATACTTACTTGTCTTTGAAAGGAAGGAAACATGCTATTGTCCAGCCAATCTTTTTAACTTCTGCAATTTTGTGAAAGTGGATGCTGACAAACTGAATGTTCTTATCATGTGGATATGTTTGGAAAGCAACAACTGTACCAATTGCTCCATTGACTAAACCTTGTTCCACGTCAAAGTTACGTTTTACAATTAGTCTGCAGTTTAGACACAAAGTGAATATTTTCTTCAATCCAGCTGTGTTGGAAATATGATATAACATGATAGTCTATTTATATAGCGCCTACACACAATGTGTTTCAAAGCGCTTCAAGGCAAGGGAGGGAACAAGGGAAAATACAATTACATTATTACAGGCCATGAACAGTAAGGATGTGAAATTAACTATCATACTCAGCCTGACAACATTTCAGATAGTGCAAAAGCTAATACATAGATAAGGAACGGCAGAGAGTGGGAAGGAAATGGAAACAGACTGGCGACTACCGTACTAGCCCTGACAACATTTCTGGAGAGCTGGAGAGAAACAAAAGGTGAGGGAGAGAGGTGCAGAAAGCGAGGGAAGTAACAACAAAACAAGAGACTATCATACTAGGCCTGAAGACATTTCAGATAGTGCTGGGGGGCAAGTAAGGGGAGGAGGGAGGATACAGACGAGGTTGCTATCAAACTAGGTCCAGGGACAATTCTTATACAGTAAGTGCATAGAAGAAAGTAAGGGGAGGACATAGGAAAAGGGAGAGGAGGAGAGAACAGAGAGTAAGCAGTCAAAAAGAGTGAAGAATCAAGAGAGGAGAGTGAATACAATTGCAGAAGTCAGTAGGAACACATCATTCTGCTAGCCAGGATACAAGACGAAGATGGAAACAGCATGATTCAGGGCAACCATGAGTACAAGATGCAAAGTAAATCCAACATGAGAGTTGAGAAAGGGTGACGCACTGTGAATCATTGAAGTCCATAAAAGTCAAATCCAGCATTGGCCACAAGACGGTGATGGTGAAACCAGAATGTATCAGCACAGACTCCTGCAGAAGTAGGCCAGAGGGGAGACAGGGCAGAGGGAGAGCAGCATAGAAGAATCAAGCAAAACAGGCAACACCTGTGTGCTTGAAGGGATGGGGGCACAGACACCTTTTTCTAAGCTATTTAGTTGTGTTGTTGCTTGTTGACACATAGGAAGTGTCATGCCATGCACTTTTAGTTTGTCTGTGGAGCTGATATGCAGTATGGGTTGCCTTTCCTTTTTCAACATGGTCTCGTTGAATTGACTTCAGATTGGATGGGTTGGAATTTAGGACATACATTTTAGATTTTGTTGAGTTAATTGTTCCATGACATTAAGAGCAGATGTGTTTCATCCTTATAGCTCATGAATTAGTTTACTATTTAAGATGTTTTTTTTTTTTAAAAAATGTATTCGGCTTTGTATGGTTTTACAGCATCGAAAACCTTTTGCCATCTCATCAGTTTAGAACACTACGTTTTCACAGTTTTCACCAGTCCTTCTTCACTTGGACATATCTTTAGTTAAATCAACTGTTCGCTGTTGGTAACTTTGATCAAGGGACTCCCACCCTTCCTCATAGACTTTCTTCCATCCGTAAATCAGAGTTCAGTAGCTTCATTTTGCTCAATGATTGTCAACAGCTTGATCAATGCTAGAGTGATTGGGATCTTTTTCTCTGCAGTTTACCCCCTACACCAATCACCCGCTGTCATTGAACCATATTTCTTAATCTCATCTCCCAGAAGTTCAGTACTCACATCTTTCACGGCTGAACAGAACAATGTTAAGCTCGGTCAACATTTTGTATTGCCACTACGGGTCGGCCATGTGTTTTTAAGCCTAAGTCGCTCGATTTTAGAAAAATTTCCTATGGACCTTACCTGAGTTTTCGTCCATTAAACGCACGCGAAAACAGGCACCAGGAAGCTGCCATTTTGTGATAATCCTATCATTTCCCCCATCGCCCTGGCTGACCTGCTTTTGCGGCACTTAATCATATCCCCCGCCCCTGAGCCTGACATTATCAAAACATTCATATTCCCCGCCTCTCTCCGTGACGTTACTGTGCTGCGTAGGCAAACGCGCCCAGTCATCTTTTACGCGACTTCACACAGAACCCGGAAACCAACACAGATCAGCTCACAACACAGCGCGCCACAATTCGGAATATGAAACTGTACTTTAAAATCAAACAGCAACACGGTAAATTTGGTAAAGTACATTTATTTGACATTAAGGGGGTAATTCATAGAATTCAGCGCACAAGTGGCGCACGCGGCTGGCGCACAGTGTGCGCGTGTGAATCCCTGCACCAGCCGCGTGCGCCAAAACCCATTTCCACGCACAGCGTATTCATGGATTCCAGCTACCAAAACCAGCTGTGGCGCACAGTGGCGCAGCGACCCTGCAGCAGCGCCAGTTACGCCCCCAAGAACGCCTCTCGCGCAGGGAAAAGCCATCAAAATCCCCAATCCAGCGCAAAGGGCTGCGCTAACCATGTACCAGCACGGCAAGCGGGCTACGTGTATCACTGGGGTGCGCGGGAAGTACCTCACGTCATTTCAGCTGGGTACGTGCATTTCAGGGGTGCGCAGGAAGTTTCACACGCGATTCCATCAGGGTACGTGTATTTCAGCGGTGCGCGGGAAGTTCCACACGCGATTTCAGCAGGGTACGTGTATTACAGGGGTGCGCTTAAAGTTCCACACGCGATTCCATCAGGGTACGTGTACATCAGGAGTGCGCGGGAATTTTCACACGTGAATTCAGCAGGGTACGTGTATTCCAGGGGTGCGTGGGAAGTTCCACAGGCAAATGTCCAGGCTACGTGTATTTCGGGGTGAGCGGGATGTTTCACACGCGATATCACCAGGGTATGTGTATTCCAGGGGTGCGCGGGAATTTCCACACACGAATGTCCAGGCTACGTGTATTTTGGGGTGCGTGGGAAGTTCCACACACGATTTCAGCAGGGTATGTGTATTCCAGGGGTGCGCCTGAACTTCCACACGCGATTTCAGCAGGGTACGAGTATTACAGGGGTGCGCTTGAACTTCCACACGCGATTCCATCAGGGTACGTATACATCAGCGGTGCGCGGGAATTTTCACACGTGAAATCAGCAGGGTACGTGTATATCAGGGGTGCGTGTGAAGTTCCACACGCTAATGTCCAGGCTACTTGTATTTCGGGGTGCGCTGGAAGTTTCACACGCGATATCAGCAGGGTACGTGTATTCCAGGGGTGCGCGGGAATTTCCACACGCGAATGCCCAGGCTACGTGTATTTCGGGATGCGCGGGAAGTTTCACACACATTTTCAGCATTGTACGTGTATTCCAGGGGTGCGCCTGAACTTCCACACGCGATTTCAGCAGGGTACGTGTATTACGGGGTGCGCTTGAACTTCCACACGCGATTCCATCAGGGTACGTGTACATCAGGGATGCGCTGGAATTTTCACACGTGAAATCAGCAGGGTACGTGTATATCAGGGGTGCGCGGGAAGTTCCACACGCGAATGTCCTGGCTACGTGTATTTCGGGGTGCGCGGAAAGTTTCACACAAAATATCAGCAGGGTACGTGTATTCCAGGGGAGCGTGGGAAGTCACACACGCAATATCAGCAGGGTACGTGTATTCCAGGGGTGCGTGGGAAGTCACACACGCAAAGTCAGCAGGGTACGTGTATATCAGGGGTGCACGGGAAGTTCCACACGCGAATGTCCTGGCTACGTGTATTTCGGGGTGCGCGGAAAGTTTCACACGCGATATCAGCAGGGTATGTGTATTCCAGGGGTGCGTGGGAAGTCACACACACGATATCAGCAGGGTACGTGTATTCCAGGGGTGCGTGGGAAGTCACACACGCGAAGTCAGCAGGGTACGTGTATATCAGGGGTGCGCGGGAAGTTCCACACGCGAATGTCCTGGCTACGTGTATTTCGGGTTGCGCGGAAAGTTTCACACGCGATATCAGCAGGGTACGTGCATGTCAGGGGTGCGTGGGAAGTCACACATGCGATTCTATCAGGGTACGTGTATTACAGGGGTGCGCGGGGAGCACCACACGTGAATTGCACGTGTGGGTCCTCCCAGGTGTTCCCTCTACACCCTCCACGGCCCCTCAGGTGGCTCACACCACAGGGGCCTACCCTGCACATGTCCTGCAGGCACCCCATCCACCATGGCCATGCCCCCCAGCCAACCCACATGTCAACTTGCACAACTGCCCACCAACTCATGTTCCCCACCACCCCCACCCCCCAGCACTGTGGGGCACCTGCCAGCAGGCCCCCACCCATGTCCAACTCATGTTCCCTACCACCCCTACCCCCCAGCACTGTGGGGCACCTGCCAGCAGGCCCCCAACCATGTCCAACTCATGTTCCCCACCACCCCCACCCCCCAGCACTGTGGGGCACCTGCCAGCAGGCCCCCACCCATGTCCAACTCATGTTCCCCACCACCCCCACCCCCCAGCACTGTGGGGCAGCCTCTACCAGGCCCCCACCCATGTCTCCCACCACCCCCACCCCCCAACAGTGCAGGGGCACCCTCCACCAGGTCCCCACCCATGTCTCCCACCACCCCCACCCCCCAGCAGTGCAGGGGCACCCTACACCAGGCCCCCACCCATGTCTCCCGCCACCCCCACCCCCCAGCAGTGTAGGGGCACCCTCCACCAGGCCCCCACCCATGTCTCCCACCACACCCACCCCCCAGCAGTGCAGGGGCAGCCTCCACCAGGCCCCCACCCATGCCTCCCACCACCCCCATCCCCCAGCAGTGCAGGGGCAGCCTCCACCAGGCCCCCACCCATGTCTCCCACCACCCCCACCCCCCAGCAGTGCAGGGGCAGCCTCCACCAGGCCCCCACCCATGTCTCCCACCACCCCCACCCCCCAGCAGTGCAGGGGTACCCTCCACCAGGCCCCCACCCATGTCTCCCACCACCCCCACCCCCCAGCAGTGCAGGGGCACCCTCCACCAGGCCCCCACCCATGTCTCCCACCACACCCACCCCCCAGCAGTGCAGGGGCAGCCTCCACCAGGCCCTCACCCATGTCTCCCACCACCCCCACCCCCCAGCAGTGCAGGGGCAGCCTCCACCAGGCCCCCACCCATGTCTCCCACCACCCCCACCACCCAGCAGTGCAGGGGCTGCCTCCACCAGGCCCCCACCCATGTCTCCCACCACCCCCACCCCCCAGCAGTGCAGGGGCACCCTCCACCAGGCCCCCACCCATGTCTCCCACCATGTCAGTTAAAAAAAGCAAAACCAAAAATCATAATCCAAAGTAATGGTGTCCAAAGTCACTGTCCACAAAAGAA
Organism: Ambystoma mexicanum; assembly: GCF_040938575.1. Classification (NCBI taxonomy): domain Eukaryota; kingdom Metazoa; phylum Chordata; class Amphibia; order Caudata; family Ambystomatidae; genus Ambystoma; species Ambystoma mexicanum. The sequence continues at coordinate 1,136,716,406 of NC_090922.1, forward strand.
AATCCAATGGGAAATAATAATTGAAAGCCATTGCTCCATGGGTAAATTGTGAAAGAAAAATAAAATCCAACAGTGAACTATGTACAGACGAACAAGCCAGGGTCCATTATCCCAACAAAAGAAATGAAACCTATCTAACTACACTAACTAATAAAATGAACTATATACAAAAATGTGGCCAATGTCCAAAAGGTCCAAAATAAATCAAAAAACAAAGGAAACCTAACACTACCTACATAACTATGTACAAGGGCAGCGGGCTAGTCTGACGGCTCACTTTTGGATGTCCCGGGCCAGGGCATCATCGAACTCCTGCTCAATGTCCCGGAGGCGGTCCTCCTCCATGGCCCCGAGGGTCCGCAGGGCCGTCGACGTGTCCACCTCCAACCCCCTGCGGATTGCCTCGAGGCACTCGGCCCGCCTCAGGGCCCTCCGCATGGAGTTCTCCGCCCTGACCATTGGTAGCCGTGCCTCTTCCGCCCGCTGCCGCTCCGCATCTATGGCGTGGCCCAACCACTGCCACACGGAAGACACTCTCTGTCCTGGGTCCCCCTGCCCTCCGGCCGATGCCTGCCCCTCCGATGTTGAAGGCCCCGAGTCTTCATGGATCCCACCACGTTGCTGGTGCTGCTGTGCCTCTGCCCGTGCACTGCCTCCTGCTGCCTGCACATCCTCCGCCGGATGGGGTGCAGTCGTTGATGTGGCCACCCCTGCTGGACGTCCGACTCCCGACTGTGGCAGGGATGCCTCCTCCACCAGCCTGGCCGCACCGTCAGAGGCAGCTCCACAGGGCACCCAGGTGACTGATGGGTAGGAAGATGGCACGGAGGACGACTGGCGCGTAGGGGGTTCAGTTGAGGAGGGGGTCGTAGCAAGCCCCATCAAACGGAGGAATCCGGCCTGGGTGACTTGTCCCAGCAGGCTGACGTGCTCAATGAGCCATTCGAGATGACGTGCAGTCTCCTCATGAAAAGACTGCAGGTCACCTCGCATGGCCCGTTGACGCAACGCCACACCAGTCAGGACAGGCTCAACCCGGACACGGATAGCCACGTCCGCAGGCAGAGGAAGGCCAGTTGTCGTTTGCTCAACCCCTGCCTGAAAACGGGTCTGGACGTAGGCATCCCTGCTGGTGCAAGATGATGCAGGGACAGGATCAGGGACAGGATTGCACACAGGCACCTCCGCGGCCGCCTGTGCTGCCTCCTGTCCCTGGTCCTGCACTGCACCACTAGCACCAGTGGGATCCCCACCTCCAGACCCCGTCTCTGTTGCTTGCACGGCCTCCTCCTCCACCAAACCCCCACCAACCTGGATGACTCCGTGCCATCTTCCCCCGTTGGGCCCTGTGGGGTTCCAGCTGCCCCTTCTGCTGCCGAGGAGTCCAACTCCAACCTCCGCCTCTTGGACCTCCCCCCGGCAGCTGCGGCCTGGGATGCGGCACCGGACTCCTCACTCCCCGACGAGATGACAACATGGGAGGGGAGCCGGGCCTTGCGTCTCCGGCTGGCGGTGGGATCCCCGCCGCTGTGCTCCACTGCACCTTCTCCGCCCTCTTCATCAGTTGACGCTGCAGACAGGGAGAAATAGAACACAGGCATCAGGGCACTGTACAATGGACACATACACACATGACAGTTGTACATGAGTGGCATTGTCAAACCTCAGACATGCCATCACAATCCCCAACACACATGTCATATCAACTCGCACACATGAGCCATACCACAGACATATCGCAACTGCCAGCACCATCCATACACATACAACAGCATGAGCAGGCAAAGCTGAGCCAGACATCACATGCAACACAGGAAGTGCACCACACATGTACACACACCACCACACTTGCATGCATGTGTACACCTCTGCCAAGAGTCGCAGTGTTCAGATGGGCATCCATGTCACATCTGCCAATCAGGCTTCCACATCCCGCTGTCACATGCATCCATGTTGCATCACTGTTGCACCCTTGTCAAATACACACAAATGCACATGTACACAGTGCTGATACATGCAGCTGAAAATAACATACATGCGTGACATCACGGACATGTCTACTTACATACACATTCATCCAAACATGTGTGCCCACACAACTGCATTTGGCATGCAAGCCTACACACACAAGCACCATCCATGTCTCACACATTACAGCCCTCGCATGTGTTAGCCCCACAGCCCTGTACACCCCCACCCATACTCGACCCCATACAAACAGATGTGCAACTTGCACACTACTGAAACATCACCATACGCACAGCTCACAATCAGGATGCATGTACACTTACCGCTCGACTCCAGACAGGTCTGCCTCTCAAGGACCTGGACGTGGAGCACTGGGGATATGCGTTCCAGGACCCTCATCTGCTCTTCTGACAAGTGGCCCCGGCGCCCCTTGGCATCCGCTGCCTTCAAGAGGTGCCGGGCCTTGTTCAGGGTCCTGGACCTGAAGTCCTCCCAGCGCTTCTTGACATGTTGGAAGTCGCGGACTGCCACCCCCTCCGTGTTGATGGCAGTCACAATGTCAGTCCAGATCCAAGTCCGTCCTTCCTTGTCGGCGCGGGAACTTCCGAAGAGGGCATCATACTGCCCCAGGACTTGCTCCACCAGGACACCAACTTCGGTGGCACTGAAGCTGGTGCCCCTCTGCCTCTCTGGCCGAGGGTTGTCAGTGGTGCCAGATGTTGCAGTGCCCGACATGACAACCCCAGAGGCAGGAGTGGGTGGGCAACTGGGTCCTGGGGCTGGGCTGTGGAGCGATGGAATCCCAGTTGGGAGTCTTCGGTTCCAGCAGGGGTGGTCACAGCAACAGCACCCCTGGCTGATGTGCAGGCAGCAAATGGCAGGGCACGTGGGCAGCAGGCAGTCAGGTAGCAGCAGATGGCAGGTGGGAGCGTGCTCGGGGCTCTGGGGGGCAGTAGTTCGGCCTTCTGGGCAGCAGCGTGGTCTTCCGTGTGCTTACGCGTGGCCAGCTTGATACAGAGTGATTTGGCACGTGAAAATTCGGCACGTCACCGTATGATTCGAGGAAAGGCCCTTAGCGCGCAAGCGCGTCTGCGCGCACACGCAATTTCATTGGACAGAAGGCCCCTCAAGCGCAAGCGCCCCTGTGAGGTGATGCGCACAGGCGTGCATGGCCATTTCAGCACGTGTGGAAAACTGCACGTTCGCGTGTAATACGAGGAAAGGGCCCATGCGCGTAAGTGACTTGACGCGCGCAAGCTTTTCCCTCAGCACGGGTTAAAGGTGAGCGGGCCCAGCAGTTTGCTGTACGCGCCTTTCGTGGAGACCAACGTGTGTTGCTGCTTCCTGTTGTTTCGCACGCCATCACAACTTCACAGCTATCAAGGACGTATCTCTTCTTTTGGCGGGGGTATTGGCTACGTGTGTTTTTCTGCATCGCGCTAGTCAGACGGTGAGTCGCACATGCTCTTTTTCCCACTGCGGGTGCCCCTGTGTATCGCACCCATTTTCGATGTCATAGTAGCCTGCGTGTCCCACGCGTACGTGTTATTCGTGTTACTGGGTGCCACCGCGTATTGCGGGAGGTTGAATCCACGCACGTAGGCTGCAGGGTTGTGTGCACGGTTTTACTGCAGTTTTGGGGTGCCTGAGCGTTGCGTGACCCGTCACTACATCACCGGGGTCACATACAGCCTTGCAGGTGCAGGGAGGCTGTTAACATCTTGCTTCCCACACCCTTCACCCAAATTGCCCAGGTCAATTGTGGTGTACACCTCCCATTGGCACCACTCCATCTGTGCCGGCACTACTACATCTGTGCCATGGTTTGGAGGCCACCAAAGGTGAGGGGCGCCTCAGCTGCGCATCCTCCTCGTGGCGGGCGTGGTCGGGGACGTGGCCATGGTGACCAGGGAGTAGGGGGATTCCAGGGTGTCCGGGGCGGCCACAGAGGGGGAAGAGGCAGGGGTGCGCCACTTGAGCACAATGTTGTGCCATGTGTCGGTGCAGTCATGCCACCACCCCCTGTGGTTCCGGGGGATGTAGCTTCTGCATCTGGCACTGGCACCCGTGTGACCCGGCAGTCCGTTACATCGACTGCCACGGGCCGAAGGGTAGTGGTAGCTGCAGGTGCAGCTGTGGACACCGCCACCCAGGCTGAGGGTCTGCTAGCGCAGGCTGCGTTGGCACTTGAAGAGCCCTTGGTAGATCTCCAACAGACCAGGGGGGAAACCATAGGGGCAGGCCGGGCAGCTCAGACCAAGACACATGTCCCTGGGGCAGTCATGTCATCTGCTGCCCCGAACAGCCGGGTGTTGGCAAGTGCATGGGCAGATGCACCCAACAGCACCGCGGTTGTGAGTCTGCCAACCAGGACCGTTGCAGTCAATGACCCAGCCACAGCTGGTGTTGCTGCGCAGGGTCCATTAGTGGGCACCCAGCTGCCACTGACAGAAGTCAGGCCTTTGGTCATCCCTCCACCTGCCACTCCCTTGGCTCAATCCACCGAACCCACTGGCCATACTAGTCAGGGCAGCATTAGCCAGCCAGGGTCTGCGCCAAAGTCCAAGAGGAGGAAGGTTGCACCTGCAGCACAGGCTGGGACCCCAGACACAGCCACGACCTCCTGCACGTCGAGGAAGAAGCCTTTCTGTAAGCAGGAACTGGACTTCCTCGTGGACTACGTGCGGGCCACAGCCGTGACATGCTAGTGGGTGCCAATAGTCAGACTACGGCTGCCCAACGTGACACCCACTGGAAGCATGTTGCGGAACATGTCAGTTCATTCGGCCATGAGGTGCGCATGGCGCAAGAGTGCAAAAAGCGTTGGAATGACATCAAACGCAGCACTAAGGCTAAGCATGCCTCTAATTACAACTTGACTCTGGTGACTGGTGGTGGGCCTGCACCAGAGGAGGAAGAGCTCACTCCGCATGAGGCACTCGTTGCAGAGTTCATACCACCTGAATTGGTCGAAGGAGTGGGAGAGATGCTGGACTTTGATGCCCAGTCCAGTGAGTGTTGATGCGTGTTTGTTGAGGACGTGTGTGTTTCACTTGTGGGATGTGTTGTGCATGATTGCCGCTACATGTGACGTGTACATGGTTCTGATGTGTAAGTAATGCAATGCTTCCGTCATGCATGTCTCCTCTGCCTGCATGCGGGGTCTCCATGTAGGCATGCTCCCTTGCCCCTCCTCCGCCACTCTGCACCCCAGTTCCACCTTTGCACTGGTGTTCTTCAATCTTGTCAATGTGTACTTTCTTGTTCATGCGTCCTGTGTAGATGGTAACTTCCAGCGTAGAATCTGCCAAACATATGCCGTGTGGTACAGCCTTAGTACTTGATACAGGGTATCTCACTTGTACTGTGCATAGGTCTCCCGCAGGGACATGAGTGCCCATTCATGCTCCATGTGCATTGCACGCATGCCCCTATGTGTCCTTGACTGGATGATCACTGTAATACAAGTCCTTGGTTACATACATTGCCTGCCATCTCATCAGCCTTCCCATGTCAACTGTGGCTCAGTCCTGAGTTGCACACATGTTTAGGGTCTGACAATCTGTGTGGCTCACAGGCCTCAGCCTGTTCAATGGCCAATGACTCTGTCCGACTGTTGTTGTGTCTTCTTCACACATGGGCGGAATCCAGAGTTGTCATCATGTGTCCTGCTTACTGTCCCTGCATCATTTGCAGTGTTGTCACTTGAATCACATTCTGCTGTTGATGCCAGTCAACACTGCCTGTCAATACACAGGTGTATGGTCAGCCTTTTGATACCATGCTAGGCATCCCTGCTTTGGTACTGGGGTGGAGGGGTGTTTGGCTTCTAGATATGGTACACATTGAATGCACAATGCACGTGATGTCTGAATTTGACATTGCACTGCCTTCACATTTCCTGGCACACACCATGGAGTCCTTGTACATGTAGGTAGTGAGTGGCGTACACATTTTTTGCACTGCATAGACCCACTTCCATGGAAACTGCCACCTTTCAACAGGTCTGATCACAGAAGCAATTCAAAGTTGACCCAGCATGCATGGCAGGTTATATGTTGTGTGTCACATGTCTGCCTGATGTGTTTGCTGTCGATGTGTGTGTGTGTTGTGTGCTTCTGACATGTGTAGTGACCTTTTGTCTCTCTATTTTTCAGGTGATGATGCAATGGAGGCGGAGGATGGTGTTGTCATGCCAGACACAGGGTTGGTACCGCTACATCAACTCGGAACTAGTGGGGGTCGTGGGGTGGTACGCCACGAAAACCCCCCAAGTGCTGCAGTCCATCTTGTCTCTGGCTGCCTATGAGTCCAGCCTTGATGACGACTCTGACGTCCATGTTGAGTTGGATGAGCATCAAGTCCATGTGTCAGGGGTGAGTGATTCTGATGTGGACACTCCTCTGTCTGCGACACCTGCACTGAGGGATCAGACAGTCTTGGTTCCTCCGCCTGTGGTGGATCGGGACGCAGGGTCACCCTTCACACCAGTCACTGATGTGCCTGGGACATCACGTCGACGGGGGCATGTAGTCGTGCAGCCGTGGGCGGTGCCAACACAGCGAGGACCCCGGGTCCTTGGGTCCAGCAGGGGTCAAGCCCGGCAACGTGGTCGCCACGCGCAACCGCAGTATACTGAGTGGGAGCAAGACATGACTGCCAATTCAGAACGGCAGGGGGCAGCAATGGAGAACATCGCTGAGAGCATGGAGCGTGTGGCCCGATCTGTGCTCCCCCCTGCTAGGCAGGTGCTTCTCCAGCTGGGCATGGCGGCCTCAGACAGGGCACGCCAGGCTGAAATGTCGTCTCTGCGTCCAGCAATTGATGCTCACGCAGAGGCGCACATGGATGCCCTGAGGGAGGAGCATGCTTCCCTCAGATCCACTCTGGGTGTCCTTATGATGTCCCAGAGGCAGCAGGCAGAGGAGAGGTTTGCACAGCTTGAGCGTACCATCTCGGCTGAGCTACAGGCTTGCCGGGAGGTGCAGCGGTTGTCCAGCCAGGCCTTGCAGAAGGAACTCCGTGTTACACGTGCTACCTTGCAAGAGGAAGCACGTGTATCACGTGAGGTTCTGCATGCAGACCTACGTCACATCGCCACACAGAACCAGGCTCACCCGTCTGGCAGACTTGCTGCCGACGAGGGGCAAGCTGCGGGTAGGCGTGGCCAGGCGTGTGCCACTTCCTCCTTTACAGGATGAGCCAGACTCGGACGACCATCTATCTCCCACATAGGTCGGGCTGTGCAGGCGTTGAGCCCATGGAGGTTTTTTTTTTGGCTCAAGATCATCGCATGTGGATGTTGAGCAGCACCCTGTACCTCCCCCCTCCTGGGTGCCTCCCCTCCCCCCCCCCCGGGTCGTATGTGGCCATTTTTGATTTTTCTTTTAGTTTAGTTAGTTAAGTTTCTGTTTGATAGTTAGTTTAATTAGGTAATGTAGGTTTTCCATAGTTAGTGTAATTAGTTAATAGTTACTATAGTTTAAAATTGCCCATCTATTGTGCTTTCATGTGACGGTGTGGTGCTTTGTGGCTTTTGAAGGCATCCACTGTCTGTTCCAGCTGGGCCCTTCAGGCTTGTCTTGTGTATGTGTTTGCTGCTTGGGGTCCTTGACTCACATATGCCACTCCTGCCTCCCTTATCCATGGGCTCGCAAGGATGGTTCGGTGTCACAAACATTTACACAAGGGCCTTGGACTGTCATATCTGTGGCATGTCTGGTGCTGTGTGACTTGTGTTTACACCCCTAGTGGGGATGATTTTGGTATTATTGTCCACTGTCTAGCTTTTGCTAGATGGGGTGTTTCATGATTAATGTGTACATTCATTGCTATGCATTGTGTAGTATGTTTCTTATCTTTACTGTACACGTGCTTGTTGCAATTCATGCTGTAGATAGTGTTACACACTTTGGATGTGAAAGACGGACTGATGGTGTGATTTATGCTGTGACTCTCTGACATGGTCAAGTAATGAGATGCCTGAAGAGACAAACACAGATGACTTTGAAGCATTAATCATGTGTTTCATGCCCTTTCTGCAGGGGGATGAGCCTCCAGAGCACCTTAGCCAGCAGACATGGCCCATTGGACGACAGGATTCTGGACACGTTTGATGGTGCCCACATGCACATGTGTGCACAAGCAGAGGCACAGGGATTGCAGACCTACATCCTAGAACTGCTGACGTGTTCCAAGGAACTCCAGGCAAGGTGAGCAGCACAGGGGGGCCACAACACAGCAAAGCTTGCACCAGGCGAGTTGCACATGCAGGCTTAGTCACAGCACTGAGGGTGAGCTTGGACGAATATTGGTGTTGAAGCACACAATGCAGCTCAGATGTGTTGGTGGACTGATGGCTGTTGATTGTAAGGTTGTCTGGGACACCTGCAGGGGCAGTGGCACATGCCCTCCGGTACACCAAGGTCCATTGAGGCACTTGTATCAACCATGTAGCCTTCCGAGACATGGAAAGGGGCAGCTCACAGGGACATACAGCAAGGGACATACTCGGGTGCAGTGCATTTCATTTCTATGTACTTTATGATAAATGCACTGCCAACTTTGTTTCGGTCATGGTGGTACGCAACTTGCTCTGAAGTCATGGCTTGCTATATGGGTCTGTCTGCTTACCCAGGGAACATTGCATGTTGTGTGAATTGTGATACATTGGTGTTCCATTTGCCACGCACCCACCGGCGGCTGACTTACTGCATTGACTGTGTATGACCCGTCACAGGGGTAATGTTATATATGGGTACGAAGCATCTACACCAGATTGTCTGTTTGTAGAGTAGTTTGTTGCTATGGGGCATGTTTGGTAGTGTGTTTTTGTGTAATTGGCACGTACAGGTTGTTGACTGTGGCTCTCTTTGCAGCATTGCAGTGCTCCTGTAACCGGACCTGAGAGTGCACAGGCAGGAGGCCAGCACTCAAAACCAGAGCTAAGTGTCTTGTTGTTTTTCTTTCAGACTGCTCTGCATAGGCTTGCTGGGGGGTGCACTAATGCATGGATGTATGTGTGATTCAATTTGGTATGTTTTTCTCCCCCTAATCACCCGGAATCCTATGCAATTTTGAACCCTGTACCCTCTACCAGGTTTTCCTGCTTCCCGTACCTATCCAAGCAACGTTCCCTAACCCTCTTTCCCTGCTGGGGTGCGGATGCCTGTGTTAGCCCCGAACTTGCAGGCGCCAAAACCCTAGAGGGGGTGGTTGGTTCGTACCACTCCTCAGCCTGGACTACAGAAGGCCATGACAATGATGTCCAAGTTTGTTTGGATTGTGTATGTGTTCATGCAGGTAGTACATTTTCGTGCATTCCCTGCCTTCATGTGTCATTCCTCCTCCCCTCTCCTGCCACTCATTCCAGTTATCCAGTGTGCCAACACCTGTCCCGACTGCATATCCCTGAACCTCCTTCCCCACCAGGGTCTCAGGGGCCTGTGTGAGTTTGACCTTGCAGGTACCCGGGACACGGTGGGGGTGGTTGTTTCGTGACACTCCCGCGCCTGTACACGGGACCTGTGACAATACACATCCGTTCATGATGCATCATCCTATGTTATGTACCACACATGGTTCACATCCTGTTGTGACATTGTTTTACTGTGCTACCTTGGTTGTTGCATCATTGTGGTAGTACTTGGCCTTTGTGAGGTACTGCTACGTCAAGTCATCTACTGGAGGGTGTTCGGGTTCATTTTTATGCCTTGGATTTTGCGATTTTGGAAATGAGTGTGGATTCTGAGGGTGCAGGCATCTTTTTACACACAAGGTGGGAGATGGTGACAAAGGGTAAAGGTGATCCTGTGGCCAGGTGGAATTGAGGGTTGAAGGCTCCATGACCCAGGTGCAGTTGTTCAGTGGGTCATGATCATTTGTGAGGGGGGGTGGTTGTTGTTGATAGTTGCCTTGCCCTGCAGTGTGATGGGAACTCTGACATTGTAATGGTGGTATCCTATGTACATGTTGTGTTCTGCTGATCAATGCCTGTTCATGTGTTGTGTTTACCTTTCAGGTGCGAGGGGATAGTTGTGATTTGACATGCTGTGGTGTACACATGGTGAATGTTCACATGTGATGTGTAGAGAACACTGATGGTCACTTAAGTGCACATGCATATGTTGAGTGCATGTCCTTGCAGACCCACACACTTGCACTCTGATGCACTACATGTACTCCCACCCTTGCATATCCACGTGTACACTGTTTGCCTTCTGGTGGCCACTCTGTCCCTGCAGCACATGTTCTGTGACCAATTATGGATCCTGTACATGCCTAATTTGCTTTTTGATGTGGTCCGTCGCTTAGATGTGATGCTCAGGGTGTGCATCACACACAATGGCTGTTCACTGTGCTGTGCGCTGAGCAGTGTGTTGCAGGAGTATGACACAGCACACAGAAGCTGCAGTGTTGATTTTGCAATGCACAATGTGCATGTAGACAGGCATTCATTGTTATGTTACGTCTACAACTCTTGTAATGCATTTGGAAATGACTTATTTTGGGTGGGAGGTTGTTGGTCTGTCATTTCATCTGATTCCTGGTCAGGCATCATTGTCTGATGCCACTGTACATTTTGGACATGGCAATGGTTACCTTATTGTTGCTGTGTTGGTGTATGGGTATTGCTTGCTATGTCATGTTGTGGTTTGGGAGGGTTTGAGTGACATAACAGTGATGGCCATGGCCTGTTGTGCAGGTGTGTGTGATGCACACCTTGCATGTCAGGGTCATCCGCTTCTCAGATCAACTAGCTGGGGGTAGATCTCTCTCCGCGGCAGGGCCCTCCCTCTGGAACAGCCTTCCTGCCTCACTTGAACTTGAGGGGAACCATCTCCGGTTCGGGAAGCACCTCAAGACCTTCCTCTTTGCTTCTGCTTTCTCTCTGCCTCTCCCTTGCGGAATTCTTCACTGGAACTGCACTGGATCTGCAACTGGGCCACTCTCACCGACCTCGGTCCCTGTCCCAGCCACTCTCCACTTGCACTGGCTCCCTGGCAACCCCTGCACTGCGGTACTGTCTCTCTATCCCTACAGCCCCCCCTTCCCAGCACTTGTCTGCACTTACCTTTGCAGTTGCCACCAGCTGACCTGTGTATTTGTTTTTTGGTCTACTTCCCCTGTGCTGCACTCCCCCCCTCCCCTTCCCCTTCCCCTTCCCTTTGCACTTTTCCCTTCCCCCTATCCCTGCACTTGCACAATCTGAATGACACCTGGCCTAGTTGTACCGTTGTCTGTCTTCCCTTGTTCCCCCCTCCCTGCCTCATCGCACCTTGAAATACTTGTGTATGGGCCATATCATGTCATATGTGTGCCTTTTGGTCACACAGGATAGCTTGTGTTTAAGTAGCTAGGGATGCAGACGATGTGGCACTTCCATGGCAACTATCTCAGGGTGGTAGGGTTGTGACAGTTGACTGTCTCTTTGTCATCATCGATTGTCACCTGGTATGTGCCAGGCCTGTGTGCACTCCGCAGGGGTGGGAGTTTAGCTGAAAAATGTGGCCACAAGCTGGGTCCGGGCTTCCTCGCCACGTGCCCTGTCCCCTCCCATGGGCAGCACCTGTGCCTGTGGTTGGGGATGTGGGGGCACCACCATGTCCACCGGTACGCCCTGCCGTGTTGCAACATTGTGCAGGACACATGCTGCCACAATGATCCTGCACACTACTGGTGGTGCATAGAGTAGTTGCCCGCCAGAGCGGTCAAGGGAGCGGAAACGTGACTTGAGCACTCTGAATGTGCGCTCCACTATGGCCCTGGTTGCAATATGGGCGGCGTTGTATCTTACCTGGGGTGGTGTGGTGGGGTTCCGGATTGGCGTCATCATGTGGTTGCTCAGAGGGTAGGCACTGTCCCCTGGGGAGGTGATAATAGTTGAGATTGTGAGGGTTTGGGTATTTGTCTGTGTGTGACTTGCATGCATGTGCAAGGGCATTTGTACTCACCTAGGAGCCATGTGTCGCCATGCTGGCCAGCTTCCAGGGCCCGGCTCAGGGCGGACATTCTGTATATGAAACTGTCATGGGTGGAGCCAGGGTAGTTTGCATAGACAGAGGTGATGATTCCCTTTGCATCGCATACCACCTGTACATTGATGGAATGCCAGTGCTTGCGGTTTCGGTAGATGTGCTCAGTGCCCTCGGTGGACGTTGGGCCACATGGGTGCAATCAATGGCACCGAGCACTTTGGGGAAGTGTGCCACCCTGAAAAAATCCAGGACAACGGCCTGCCTTTCTGCGGGTGTTCTGGGCATGTATATGTGCCTGCGGACTGAGGGGCGCGCTGTCATGATTGCCAGTACCTGGTGTAGGCAGCGTGACTGCGTGGCCTGTGAGACCCCCCCCCACTATGGCAGTAGTCCGCTGAAATGACCCAGTGGCCAAAAAATGCAGGACATTGAGCACCTTCTCCAAGGGGCTCAATGCTTGGGAGCAAAGGGTGGGGGATATAAGGTCATCTTCCCACTCCCTGACCAGGTCTAGGATGATGTGGGGTGGAAACATATACCTGCCATAGACCTGGTCGTCAGGCATCCCAAAAAGGCTTGTCCGTGGTGCGAAAATGCGTGCCCTGGCTATTCTCCTCCTCCTGCGGTGTCCCACGATCAATGCTGCGACAAATGGGGCATTCATCGTAGCTGTATATACGTGTTTGTTGTTTGCGCGCACTTTTGTACTGTGCGCGGGGACGCTTCCGCCTGCCTTCGTGTGGCGGACGCGTTGACGCCTGTGTGCGTCTTTTGCCGTGCGCGGGTTTCCCGTATTCGGATCCATGAATACGGGTTGTTTGCGTGCGTGTGGGCGTTCCGTGTAGTTCCCTGCAGTACTTCCCCAGTTACGCCTTCTTTTTCACGCGTTGTTCCCCATTCCGCGTGTTACGCTCACTGTTCCGCCCACTTTGGTTGTGTGCGCCGTGCTATGTGCGCTTTTGCTGTGCGCGTAGCGCACGCCGTGTATGCCTGCGTGTGCCATAGCTGGATTGGGCGCACGGACAGCGGGAAACACGTGCAGCGTCTTCCTTGAATCGCACGCTTGCGCATGGATTTTCGGCACACGTTTGTTCCGTTGAATGTGCCCCTAAATGTTTATAGAATATTCTGCAATTGCCATATGAACTCCAAAAGTCATTTATTTTCTTTTATCTCCATCAGCAAATCCGTAAAATTTTATCATGAGTCACACGCTGTTCCTTTATGGTACACAGGGTGTTGGTTTTCGTTCAAAGAAGCACTTTTGTCGCACGTTGGACCGCAAGGCTGTTCCATCAAGTAGGCACTAGGACAGCGTAAAGGTTGATATGTTGCTTCTAGCCGCTAGTACCGCGTAAGGGAATATGGGCCCCTGGCGATCGTCCCATAAGATCATCAGAATGGTGCAGTTGTTTACATTAAGCTGCAGCTGGCGGTTAAAAAATCCATCTGCCGGTGTCTGAAACTTGTGGCAGGGGCAAAAGGGAAGGATGTGCCTAATTTGGAAACATAAAATTTGTAATTAGTCTCGCCAGCCGATCTTTATTAATATTATTCATTTTATTTATTACGGCCGAGCTGAAACTATTTGCTTTCAAGGATAGTGCAATGGAGTATGTTCGGCTCTAAAATCAATGCGAAAACTAACAAAATAAATTGTTAGTACACAATGAGAAACGACTTTTTGTCTACATGCGTGTGGAATGTGGACCTGCATGCCCATGTGCCCGCTACAAGGACGATCCCACAAACCTTTTCAAAGCTTTTCATTCATTCATTTATTCATGCATCCATTCATTAGTTCTTCATTCCAGTATAAAAGAGTCTAAAGAGTTACTTACATTATATTTGCAATTTCCATTGTGTCTCTGGATAATGCAGTCCGTAAATCCCACTGTGCTCTTGACAACGATTAACGTATACTGAACTAACATGAAACTCGGTCTAGTTTAAGAATGTTCTGCCTTATCGTCTCAATCGTTATTGCACCCCCCAACCCCCCTTCATGAAGTTCTTTCTGCATGATCCCTGTCCCTCAAGGTCAAAAAACAATAGAACCTTATACTGCCAGTGCGAGTTGTGGGCCTCTTCAGGGCGCGAGCTGAAAATCAAAGCCGCTGACCTTCACTAGAAATGAGCATACATTCTTTCTTTGCAACATCCCGTAGTAAAGCCATCTGTGAGAACTTAAAGTTTTGAATCCATCTATGTAGTGCACCTAAATGTGCAAATGCAACTGGCTTCTCTTCCATCTGCAACGGCTCGCTTGGCGCGTTCTAAGGCCCCAATTTTGTCCTCGTTGTCTGCAAGCTTTGAAGCCCCAAAGAACCATAACTATTGAGACTTTTAATTTTTTGGGGAAGGTCAGGGAATGTATAAAGTACCCGAGGAGTTGAGTTGAAAGTGAGATTTATTGTTTGTTATTTTTATTATTTGCAATACGCAATCCTCCCCTCGGTTAACAGTGCCCAGCATTTATAAGAGATTGCGAAAATTAGTTACATCAACAAAAATATATACGTACACATATAGACAAGGTCAGCAATATGAGGTGAATAGAGAGAGAATTCAAAGATGACACCCAGGTAGTTCGGCACCCAGGATGGTGAAGGTAGGGGTTAGGGTTAGCGTACTTTGTATGCACACTGTACAATAAAATGTTTTTACAAAAAGACAATCGTATTACAATTATTTAAACCGGGATTTGTACTTCACAACCAGCTCTCCTTTGGGTGGACATGGCACAGTGGCAATGTTGGGTGGCAATGGATCAGTGCTCTGCACAGAAACGTTCAAAATTCCATATCTGTGCTTCTCTAAAACAGCAACAATAAGGCTTTTGACAAAGTCGAACTCCATTTCCTCATAGACTGGTTTGATCACCCATTGCTTACTTCTTTTTGAAAAGGCCTTAGTGTAGCAAGGCATCCTTACATTACCCTTAGTCCTATATTGTTCACGGCTGAGATTCTCATTATGGGCCAAGACGGCCAGTAGAGTCCTATGTCTCATGCCCTGTATGCTGAAATGCAAGCACTTTGGCCTGTACTTTAGGCACATATTGTGGAACACCTCCACACCTCCTGTGTGACAGAACTCTGTCAGTCCCCTCAAATCTCTTGATAGAGTTTTATCGAAAACAATCTTCTCAATGGCTTTGTGTGTCAGTGAAGATGGATTCAACCACTTCTTCTTCCATGCCTCCACTTGGGATAAAAGGCCATGTTCACATTGGTGGAAATGTAGGTTTTCTGACCAGCGGTGCACGTTGGTACAGTGGTGCATCAGTGACCGCCATTTTTCAAGTAGTATTTCCACTGACCCTTCACAGGTTTTGGAGCTCCACCAAAGATGGTTGCTGATAGACTGGGACCACTCTGAAATACTTTCCAAACCTTTTTTTTTCCCTGCAGCCGAGATTTTCTTATTGATTGATTTAGCAAGATGCCATACGTCAAATTGATGTTTAACATGTGGGAACTGCTCTCTCATTGTCTTGGCAATTGAAACGTGTCTGTCCATGGCTATGAGGTCGATGTGCATTCCCCTCGATTGTAGATATTCCACTGATTTTATAAATCCTAGTTTCTCCATGGCCACTGAGGATATACATTGTGTTACCTGCACGACCACCAAACTCACAATTTTCTTACTATCCATGTCCTGAAAGTGGTAGGTGCAGTACTTGGCAGAAAATCCAGGGCTGTCGCACTGTCCATCGCCAGCTAGCCTGAATTGTTTGCCTTCGAATGTACTTGCTAGAGACAATTGTTCAATTTTCCAAGCATCACTAATGGCCGGAAACAGATAATCATGTTGGTATTTGTAGTACTGCGTTTTTGAAATGAAATGGAGTCCCACAAACTGAAAGAAAGACTCTAACTTTCTAAAACTGGAGCCACTAAAAAGTGATGCAGCTGCACACAGTAGATTGCCTGCTGGCAGTTTCCCCAGCATCGGTTGGGCAGACCATGAGAACGTATGATGTAATCTACAGGCGGCATGTATTGTGACGTTACTGCCTTGTTTTTGACGAGTCACATGAATCAATGGCTTCCCACATACTTTCCCTCTGACGGAATGCCCACATTTCAGCATACTTATAATATCCATCAAACAACTGTCGAATACTATGTATTTGCCCTCTTTCATTAGACTGTCATCCTGCGTCAAAGTTGTTTCGGCCTGTGACGTTGAGGGCATATAACCACATTTGAAAGAAATATCACTGCTATCAAGTTCTGATGCGTCGGTGAATGCTGCTGCTGGTTCATTCTCTGTCATTTCAACATCTGCTACCTCAACATTGATGGGAGAACACAACAATGTCGACAGCTTTTTTGGTGGCAATTTTTTGGCGGGTGTAGATTGTGTGAATTGATCTGCGACTACTTCAGAGCTATCTTCAATACATCCAGTATCATGTTGTTGCGGCGGTGCAGTCGTACTGTAGCAATGGTCCAATAAAACTTTGCTGGATTTTCCGGACACATTAATTTCATGTTCTGGCCATTGGACATGAGCATCCCGAGTCTCAACATGCCACGTCTGAATGAATAGTTCCTCCATAGTGTAAATGGTCTGGCAAGCAACATCTCTCATTCGCTTTACTGTGTATGTATAGTTCGTAGACCCACGGGTAACTAGAGGACAGATTGGAAAAGGGATGTTCAGTTTAAACACAAGATAAAGTATAGTACAATTGACTGGAAAAAAACATAAAATAGTCCCCAGCACAAAAATATTTCTACAGTTATGAACTGTTTGTAACTAACCTTATTTTGGTTTCTTTTCTTTGCAAATTTTTTGACTCAACCTTCAACATCTGCACGCTGTTGCTCCGATACGTATCCGCATGTCTCCCCTTCCTCTTGCGCTGCAACGACTATATTTTCTGTATCCGCATAGACAGCACGGAATAAGGCTCCATCGACTCGCTGACTCGCTTACTGTGTATCAAAATATTTTTAGCGTAAAACGCACGTGAGGACGAACACACATGTTCATCTCAATAGCCAAACAAGATTTAAACATTGTGTGGAACAATCAAACGACAAGTATTCGAGCTCTGATGACCTAGTTCGATGGAGATGTCAGTTTCCATACCTCTGGCTCTACATGGACTGCCAGAATGATTGTATTGAAGAGGAGGCATCAGCAACTCCCTGAAACACAGTACTTGCGTTAGTATGGTTTTCAATATCGTAAACATAACACACACTTGGGTTCGATGGCACAGGTACATATAAAGAGTTAACCACATATGTTGCATTGTCTAAAAGAATCAAGGAATATTTAAAAATGATCAGATTTAATCGATTTATTTCTCTGATTTCTTTACATCTGCATCATCTAAATGGGATCTTGTGATTGTAGTTGAAGCTCCATCATCTCCCTGAAACACAGTACTTGCGTTAATAGGGAAGAAAGTATAGCAAATGGAATCACGTTATATGATCACGATCGATGGAGCTGTCAGTATCCATACCTCATGCTGCTGAAGAATATCTAAGGCTGTTGTCAATGTGGTGCGCACTTCCGAAAGCTGTTGCGCCGATTCGTATCCGCATGGTCCCGCTTCCACAGGAATTACTTGAATGTCAGGCTCTACATCAAGTGCGTGGGTTGACGATTCAACAACTGCCTGAAACATAGTATTTGCATTAGTAAGGATTACAATATTGAAAACACAACACACGCTTGGGGTCGACCGCACTGGTACATATCAACTGCTAACCACAAATGAAACATTGTGTAGAACAATCAAACGACAAGTGTTCCAGTCCTGATGATCACGGTCAGTTGAGCTGTCAGAATCCATACCTCGGGCTGCTGAAGAACATCTAGGGCTGTTGTCAATGTGGTGGACACTTCAGCGTCTCCCTGAAAGACAGTACTTGCATTAGTATGGATAACACTAATTATAACTGAAAACAAACACCAGGGGACGACAACTAAGGTGTATATCAATTGGAAAGCACAAACCAAACAATTGGTAAAATAATCACACGATACATACAAACCATTACTTGACATGCATAAATCAAGTCTGTAGCGGAATAGCCAAGTATGATTATCTGATACGCGCTAGAAGTGGTTGATAACTGCGAGCACGTGATGGAAGTAGAATGTTCTTGCTTTAGATTCAAGGGATAGTCAAGAAGTTGTAAAGGTAAATTATTGTTTGATAATGAAATGCCAATATTTAAAATTGCCATGTAAGGAGACAGAATACTTGAGTAATGCACAATATAGCACAGTTCCCTGTGCCCATATATAGATTTTGTTTGTGGGTTATGAAATCTAAAAATAATATATTGATAAATGTCATTATTCAAAAAGCTATACACTCATATCAATGTCGAAAGTATTACAAATTGGAAACAACACCTAAAATATCAATGGATCCATTCGGCTACCTACACACTACCACAGGGCCTAAAGTTAAAAACGGACACTTGACTCACGAGTGGCGGATTGTGGATGAATAGAGTGGGAATAGCGTTTGCAAGCAATTTTCGTGTCGATCGCCGTTTGTTCTTCTTTGTTACCCAAGATGTGGTGTACATGTTCGAGGGAAAGTGCCGGCTGCAGATGCGGTATCGATCACCCCTCTTGTCCTCAAAGACTTGTTCCAGCTCATCCAGTGGATATCCTCAATGTCTGACCCATTCTCTTATTCGATCAACAGTTTTCGGGAATACATGCATTGTAGTGCCTTCAGATTTAGCATGGGTCTTCGAAGGGCAACCGCTACTCGAACAGGCAGGCATTGTTGAAAATTCTGAAAAGTAAATATCAAGATTATTATAAAACCTTGATGAATAAAAATGTCATAAAAAAGTAAATGAACCATACCATGCTCAATGCAAGGTTTGTTTTGGTCGCCGGAACTATACCAGTTCATCATGTGCGGCTTAGTATTTGCATAAGTTACAGATATTTCTGTTTTGTCTTGCACAAAAAGGAACCATGCTTACATTATAGACTGGACCCCCGAAGGATGTAATTCGATGACAATTGACACAGATGAAAATAAATAAATCTATTGATAGCATAACAATTGAAACTCAAGTCAATAGCAATGAGACCAATGACCATAGCTCTATTGGGTACTGTAATAGCAAATAGATTGAAATGTAAAAATGACCAAAATATGACTAGGATACAATGCCTTACCTTGACCAACAAACAGTTGGATTCAGCAAACTGAGCAGTTTGTTGCAGGAGAACAGGTAGATGGCAACAGGTATCACACTGATGAGTCTGCTCGAAGCGGTCACAGATAGCACGGCGACAAGCAGATTAGCATAGATCTCAGTGCTTCTCAGGTAGAAGGTTCAGGAGTTGACTTGCAAAGCACAAAGATGTTCTCATGAGACATATCAAGTGGTTTATAAAGTATTAGACACAGGGGTGTGTTTGTGGATGAATGACGTGTGCATGTCGTGGTATTATGTTTATTGCAGGGGGGCGGCCTGCCTCAGGGGAGGCCTGCCTGGAGACACAGGGTCTGAGGAGGCCATGTAAGCAATGGCCCCTGGGCGTGGGATAGCTTTTGAAGTGTACATGCTGTTTGGCATTTTGGCCGTTTGCGCCCGTCACAGCCCCCCATGCCAGCGCTCATCCCCGGGTGCGAACCGCCTTTGATAGAGGGGGTAAGATGGATGGGCACAGACCCACACTTCAAACAGTGTATTATAGTGGTCAAGACCCTTGACCTAAGGCCAGTACAATCCAATGTTAATTGATAGTATTGATATATGTGTGACTTTTATAGAGACATAACCGACTGAAATACTTTGAACAACTGTTATTTAGTGCATGCATTATTGATAATATATTATGTTAGCTTAGATAGTGACCACCCCGCTTCACAGCGACCTAAACTTCACCCATTCCGAGCACAGGTGTCTGACGTCCATCCTTGAATGGAGACACACTTGATTGATTTAAAAAATCGAAACAACCGTTGTTAAAATATATGTGGTGTTTTATTTTGTAGCTTATTTTGATGACACAAAAATACAAAACTTTACACATTGTAAAGTTCAGTTTGTAGCACAGCGAGAGAAAATCCCCTGTACTGACCGCTGTCACTCGGGAACGTTTCTCTTATGGCACGAACGGCACAGGCGGGTATCACTCTTTGAACGCCGTGTCCAAGCCTCCCGTGAAGCCACTATGTAAAGGAACAATAGGCCACCAGCCGGTACCACCTGTGAAAAATAATGATACAAACTGTTTTTAAATGACCAAGATAAGTTGATTAAACGTTTATTGTCAATGACAATTCTTGTAACTAATGGCATTCTGCTTGGACAAATGCTATCTAGACATGGCACACTATTGAACGACTTTCATGCGTTACAATGATATGTAGATGTAATTTTGGATATAGTAGAAGACCATGAAATAGGAGTGGCATGATAAGCGGAGTATACTTACTCGTTACTCGGATTACGAGGACGAACAGTTGCGCTAAGTTCATGCATAAGCACCTTCATTATCCTCAACACGTGTGAGGCAGGCTGCCCTGAAGTCTGGCAGCTCGGTGATGCATTGCGGTCGTGGCTCGCCTTCCGAAATGTAGGCCACGCATAGAGAGTTTTCACAGCAGCAGCAGTTCTCCTCCTCGGTTGGCATTAGCTCGCACCGATTGCATGTGCACCAGGCGGAAACACCGTCCATGCGACTAGGTCCAGTGTCTTCATCCGTTGATTCGTCGTGCCAACTGCTGTCTGAAGCCCCATCGTTTTCGCGTGTTTCCGTTTCCAGTAGTTCCTCCTCGGTATACTCGGGCTCGTACATGTAGGGCATTATTGTATCCATTGTGTGTTGCACAAACTAAAATGATTGATAGCGGTGGTACTGGTATCTGTCCACATGGGCTACAAGCAACGAAGGTAGATGACCAGAGCACAGAAACGAGTCACAGAATACTCAAAGTAACACAGAGAGAGGAATGGAATCAAAAATCTGCTGCTGTGTGTTGTGAAACGGTCTGTTTATACTTATTGAGGAAAGAGGCGTCCTGCCATTTCCATGGCGACACGTCATTAGCTGAAGCGCAGCGAATGTTGACACGAGACGTGCTTTGGCATTGTGAAATGGGCGGTACGCATCTGCTGATGACAGGCTCAGGGGCGAGGGATATGATTTAGTGCCGCAAAAGCAGGTTAGCCAGGGCGAAGGGGGAAATTATAGGATTATCACAAAATGGCAGCTCCCTGGTGCCTGTTTTCGCGTGCGTTTAATGGACGAAAACTCGGGTAAGGTCCATAGGAAATTTTTCTAAAATTGAGCGACTTAGGCTTAAAAACACATGGCCGACCCGTAGGGGCAATAAAAAATGTTGACCGAACCATTCCTTTAATGGTTCTTTCGAGCCTATTCACAGACAAAGTCTACATGACACGTCCCTTCCACTCGATCTTCTTGGTCGCAGGGCTTCTCTAGTTGTGACAAATTCAGACGCAATTTCATAAATTGTCCTCTAAAGTACCAATTCCAAAACAATTGCAAATATTTTGCCAGTGTGTTTAAGTTCCTCGCTTACTGGTGAGGTTTGCCATACAATTGATATGATTGTCTCTCTTCCTGGGTTGTTACACAGTCCTTCATATATAGTTTCCTTTTAATCTTATTAGGATTCTCAACCAAGGTGTTGTCTTTTTCACGCAGACTGTTATGATTGCTTGGCAAATAGACCTCCACTCCAGCAGTGTACTTTCATTGTTAATTTCTTTAGCTCTCTTTAATACTTCAAATCCTCCCCTTAGCTTTTCTTCGATGCATTTCAATAGAGCAAAAGAGATTTCCAGATCACTATAGCGTTCATTGATGTCAAACCGAGTTCCATCCTGACTGCCTGGATTGGTGTACTCTTCGGCAGACAGAGAACTCTTTTCCAGAAAATTCCTTCTATCTTTGACCAATTCTTTGCTGGTATATGAGAAAGATGTTTCAGCATCGTATGTTAGAATTGGTAGTACCTTCATGCAGTAGAAGGAAGCCAAAGGAATTAATGAAAAGCCACAAAGTCTAATAAGGTATAGTCTCACCTAAGAGGCCAGATTTTTAAAGCTGCCGCTCTTGGTACATCACTTCTGCTGTTGTTCAGGCATACACTCAGGTAAGTAAGGGAACCTACCTCTGGAATATTTTCACCTCGTAGGTGCCATGCATGAGTTTCCTTATGGCGTCCCCTGTGGCCTCACCAAAGGACATAATCCTCGATTCCTTTGGATTTATTTGGAGGTCATTTACCTCCACATAATTTTGCAGTGCCTCTAATTGCCGCCATAAGCCTATCAGTATTTGATCCACCAACACAACATCATCAGCATATAACAATCTGCCTATAGGGATCCCAGCAATTTTTGGTGGAAAGCATCTAATGTTAGCAAAGGCTTCTTTTACATCTGATATCAAGAGATGAAATAGCGCTGGGTCCAATGGAAACCCTTGCTTTAGGCCTTTATTAATAGGTATTGGGTTTGATGAGAGGCCTGATCTTTATAGTGTCACCCTTACAATTGTTCTTGAATATAGGTCTTTGATTATTTCCAGGACAGCATTGGGGCATCCCCAATCTTACAATTCTTTCTATATTTTATGCCATTTTATGGTGTCAAAGACCTGTGTGAGGTCAATAAATGTTGTATAAAACTTCAACTCCTTTGTTCTCTCTGCCCAACCTTTAGAATGTTAATTATGAAGATATTCACGGGGGTCCCGACTCCCTTCACAAACCTTGCCTGCCATTTGTCCATATGGCCAGTTGCAATACTCCAATTCGTCAATGCCCTCAGAATCAGTGATGCAAACACCTTACCTGCCACATCCAGCAGTGCAATCGGTCGGTGGTTATTAGGATCCCACCTTCCCCCTTTTTTCAAGATGGGGATTATCACTGTTGTTTTCCATGTCATTGGCACCCTTTGTGATTTTATAATGCAATCAAACAAAATCTAGAGGAATATGGCCGATTGCTTTGGGCCCTGTTTCAACATTGCATTAGACAACCCGTCTGGACCGGGAGGTCTTGAATTGCTGGGCTTTGCAATAATCTTCTCTATAGATATTAAATCTATGCCCAAGGGGTCCCATGCAATGTTATTTCTTGCGAGCCTGACTGGCTCTTTATCATTGATGTCGAAGAACTTGGCAAAATATATTGACCAAGATGCCACTGGGATTGGATTTTTCATAGGAACAATTTGAAATGATCTTTCACAACGTTGCTTTGGCATCCCTTTGTAACAGACTCTACTTATTCAAGTGTATCCAATTGTGATGTTGTTGTTTCAGTTTGTCACTTAATAAACTAGCCTGCCTTGTAAAGGTCTTATTGAGCAGGCGAATGTGGGAGTTAAGAATGTTCTTTTTCCTGGCAACCTCTTGATCGTAAACATGATGATGACACATGGTCAGTTTTTTTCCCCATGCCTCAAAATTTTGAACAGGATAGAATAGTCAATCACTTGGTCTCCCTCTTCGTGTTTCAAATGAGAAATTGACATTTTAGTTTCTTTGTGAGACCAGTGATTTTATCTGCCCCAATCGTCAACCTATTTCTGCCACGGGTAACTCCTATCGCCTCCTGTTATCTGTCCCCTTGTAGATGGTTTAAAGGAGCACATGTCAGTCTTAACAGGTTGTGATCACTTGCTGACATTTCTTACACTGCCAAAGTTCGAACAACCATAATCATGTTACGGGACATACATATGTAATTGAGAATTTGACCATCCTTTTTCCTTTTTCTCATTGTCTTTCCTGGCATATCTCCCTGGATGTTGCTATTTAAGATATCTATGTTTCTAGAAAGCAGAATGTTACTCCAGGATTTAGCTCTTCTTTCTGCTTGGGTCATTACAGATAAATCATCCTCAATTAGCTCTCTCTTTTCATCAAAACTGATGCAATTTAGGTCTCCACATATGATGAACCATGTATCTTGCCATTTTTCTCTTTGCTGGTCAATCAATGCTGAAATCTATTCTGGAAGGTCACCATTTGCCATGATTGCCGGGTTCCACTAAATAATCATGATAATCAATAACCTTTGAGTGCTTTTACCTCCTTTAGGGATCTTTCTGGCCAACAACTGAAAGTATGGATT
This sequence comes from Ambystoma mexicanum, assembly GCF_040938575.1. Classification (NCBI taxonomy): domain Eukaryota; kingdom Metazoa; phylum Chordata; class Amphibia; order Caudata; family Ambystomatidae; genus Ambystoma; species Ambystoma mexicanum. The sequence continues at coordinate 1,136,740,478 of NC_090922.1, forward strand.
GGAGTTAAGCACTTGAAGGGATATAAATTACAATTGGTTTTGTATGGTCACCAAAAGGCCTGACATTGGTGTTCCTCTTACTCCCTTAACAGCCGGATTTAAATAGATGGTATAGCCCTCTAGAATTGGAGTTTCCATGAGCCATGCCTCTTACAGACATAACACATACAAGGACTCAATCTGCAGATCTCCTTTAGCAAACAAATGGGAGAATCCCCTGGTATTCCAACTGGCAAATGTAAAGTCCTTCTGGTCTGGGGTTTCTTGGCATCATGGTTTATTAATTTTCTCTGCCAGTAAACCCGCCATCCACTTCCAGTTCTCCTCATTACATCCCTTTTTATTGTTGAGTTCACAATGTCAAATGTTGTCATCTTCCAAGCCTCCCCAATTGCTTTTGTTCTTGAGGGTCTATTCCCGTTTAGACCTTCCTCACCGTCATCTTCCCCTCGTGATCTCGGGACCATCGCTTCTGTTGGTCTCCATCTTTCCCGGTTTTCTGAACCCAATGTTAGGGTTTATTGAGCACATGATGGAATAGCTGAACTACATTCGCCCTGTTCAAAATTAGACTATCATTTAGGTATAATATCCTTTCCAATACCAAGCCGTCTCTACGAAATAGATGATTTCTTCACAGGACCTTTATTCGATCATTTCTGGCATGATGGTTGTTTGTCCCTATCTCCCTTGACACCTTCACATCCACCTCTCTTCTTCTTTCTTTGCTTATCCTAAGGGGGGAGATCTCATATATGCCAGCTTTATCCAACACTATTCGTTTGATATGATATATGATATGGCATTTATAATGCACCTATACACAAGTGTTTCAAGGCGTGGCAGGGCAAGGGAGGAGGAACAGAAGGAAGACAGAGACAACAATCTTACTAGGACAGGAAACATTGAGATTGCTTAAGTGCAGGGGGGAAGTACGAGGGGAAGGGGGAGGTGTCAGTGCAGTGCGTTAGGATAAACAGTAAAAATAAATAAATAAGGACAATAAATAAAAGTGCGGCCAGCTAGTAGCAAATGCAGACATCAGGTGTCAAGTGCTGGTAGGGGACTGTAGGGATACAGAAACAGTACAAGAATGCAAGGGTTGCCAGGTGGGCAGTGCAGGTGTGCAACTGGCTGGGAGGGGAACTGGGCCTGAGATCAGAGGGTAGCCATGTAAACCAGTGCAGTTTTAGTTTCAGTTTTAGCCAGAAGATCATCAGGGGAGAGGAGGAGAGGAAGCAGAAGCAAAGTGGAAGGTCTTGAGGTGCTTCCGTAACGTGAGATGGTTCTCCTCAAGTTTCAGAGAGACAGGGAGGCTGTTCCATAGAGAGGCCCTAGCAGAAGAAAGAGATCTACCACCAACTTGTCGCTTGAAGAAGCGGCTGACCCTGTGGGATTTGGAGGCGGATGAACAAAGAGCTCAAGAAGGAAGACATTTAGGAAGAAAGAGTTAAATGTATTGAGTTGAAGGTATTTTCTCAATGTCTTTTAATTTCCCTTGTTTCTTAGGCGTCCTCAGCTGAGTGGTTCCTAATTCTATTGACCAGATACTTTCAAGGCTACCCTCCAAATTCTCCAATGACCTGGGCACGTTAATGTCTTTCCTTCGAGTTTCTTGCCAATCTTCTTCTTGCCACCTTACATGAGGAGTTATGATGAAACCATCCTTCTGTAGTCCTCTTTTTGAGGATGATTCTTTTTGATTATATAGGAGTTGTATTGCCTTTGGTTCCACAGGCCATTTCCTCCACCCTGACCCCCCATCTTCTGTCAAATTTGTAACACTATCTGAAGTATTCCTCATTCACTCGTCTACTAGTATCATCACACGACTCGCCTTCCGACACTGTTTATGTAGATAGGTCCATCAAATCCAAGAAGTCGATGTCACCCCCCTCTTCCTGCTGTTCTGAAATCTTCTGTTCATTGTTTGTCTGTTGTTTTTGGATCTTCTTATCCTTGTCTCAGGATTTCAATTTATTGACAGCAGGAATTTTCATGGGGGTATTCTTCTGTGGTATGTTTAAGTTTCTGATGAAAGCACGGCTTCCATTTGATTTCTGATTTGAAAAATTGGACTTCTTTGGAGGGTTTTCTTTAGCATTGATAACTTTTGGAGGGTTTATCTTCTTTTCCCTATATTCAGTTTCACTTGTATTGGTCTTTCCTTTTGGGATGTCTGTTGTTTATTAAAATGTTCGCAGATTTTCTGAGGAGCTTTATCCCAGCGCTCAATCTTATCCTTTTTGTGGCACTCTACGTCAGATTTGTGATGTGATATATCAATCAGTTTGTTTGCTCCAGCATCCTCCAATATGAGTGTTGTACTACTTGTGTTAACTCCTTTGTCTCCTTGTTTTTGTGTTATTTTTTGGTTCCGATGTTCAACTCCTTGTGCTCTGGTCGCCATTGTTTCAAAACTCTCTGTTTTGGGGGCCTACTCCCCAACAGATCCAGTTGGTTGTCTATTGATAGTCACCTCTGGTGAGGGTTCCGCATTTACTTGTGTTGTGTTATAATTTGCTGATTTTTTAGCTCCAACTTCTGTTAGGAGAATACCCTTTGCTTCGATGTTCTAGAAGTTCTTGTGTCCATCTTGTCCTTGATGATAGGCTTGAATATGCTGTTAAGGATATTAGAGACCTTAGCTGATCTATTGTCGAGGTAATTTTGGACGCCTGTTATAAACCCTTCTATGAGCACTATCTTGGAGTGCAACATGGCTAACATAGTGGTCTGACCCTTTAATTGGTCCCCTATGTTCTCGTACAATTTCATGAAGGGAGCCATTGCAGCAGCTATGGTCGTAATTGTCAGGAAGTAACTTTCTTAAGTCCTTTCATGGGAAGCCTCTGTGTGTTCTCTAATGAGAATATCTATCAGACTGCATCATCACTGTAGAACAGTTGTTTGTCATTACTACTTTGGGTGAAAGTTCCTCAATTGATTCTATTTGCCCTCGTTTTGGAGCAGCATTTACGTTCTTTACTTGGGATGGCACTCTTGTTGGTTCTTCAGACCCCAACATTTCCTTTGCACAATTGTCACCCACCCTGGGCCACAGGGTGAGTTTTCTATGATTTGCATCATCTTGTATTTGCATGTTCCTTTCGGTTGTCTCAGGTAGTAAAGTGGATGTACTGTTCCCTTCTTTCTGTTTTTGCCTTTTGGGGAAGTTACATGCCTTTGCAACCATCATGGAATTCTCCAGCAGTAATTGGTCTGAGATCTCTCCACCTGAGACACGCGTCTCGGCTGTAGATGTGAAAGTTAGGGATTGCTCTCCAGGAGACATTATAATAAAAGAAGCAGCAATTTGTTAAAAGATTTGTCTGCATTAGCCTTGGAAGCTTCCTGAATTTATTTTCTAGTTGCAGACATGCATTTGTGTTTTTTCTGGGTATAATGGCCATTCCCCTTCCTCGAAGCCTGGCACAAAGTGCTGTTTTCTGACATGTTTGTGAGTAACCACCTCATAACACGGAGGAAGCATTCAGATAGATCAAACTATCTGCCGAAATGGTCTCTGTGTCTCGGGCAGTGCACTTTGCACTCTCCACTTTGAAATGATACAAAGTTGAATTATTAGGACTTCAACTTTGTCTAATGTAGCCCATCCCCAGAGCTGCCCCCCCACGTAGTTGATAAGCCCGGGGGGGATGGTGGTCACTTTTGTGTCCGGGCTTGCACTTGCATGATCCCACAATGATTCTTGTTGGGTCAATCTCTGTGGGCTGTCTGTTTGCCTCACCATCTTAATCAAAGCGAGATTCTGTTCCAATGAGCCTCCCTCAGCGGCTTCCTTCCATTCCCCTGGGATTTTAAGTACGGCAGCTTACAAGGGCCTTTCAATTTTAGAGCCTGTGTCAATTGGAGCAGTTGGAATCGTAAGCCCATTGCAGGACATGTTATCCATATGAAGTACTTTACTCACAGCAATTGAAACTTCTACATTAAATGGGTGGGTGTTTCCACACCCCCATGTGACCTGTGGTGGCGAGCAATCTTTTCCCTTCTGCGGTGCTCTACCTTCCAGAGTGTTGGCATTGCTGCTCCCAGGTCAGTCGTCGTTCCACTTCGGGCCAAGTCAATCCCGGCCTCTTTGTATGTTGGTAGTACAGGAGACAAGGAGCTGCTGGTAAAATCACGGTCAGTGTCAGTTTCCATCACGGGATGAAATTTCACTGTACACAGGCTCAGTGCAGACTCAGCCCAGACTGCCAAGACTGTCTTCACCTCTGCTTCAGCTCCGTGAACGATGTATATTGACACTGCGCATGTTTAGAAGTAGTTTTCGTAATGTATTGATTAATTAAGTTAGTGGTTTTATTCTGTTAAAAATCAATACAAACAATGTATTTCTGTAGTAGAAAAGCACTGCCAATTAGAGCTTGCTGGATTAGTTTCCTACAGTAGTTTTTTACTTTTGGTTTTTGCAAGAGGGTCCTTACCTTTTTTAGTCATGGCTGGTTTAGTTTTGTTGATTGAGGTTACTAGCTCTTTTGTTTTAATGTGTTCTTTACATTGTTTTAGAGGTGGATGACTATATGGTGTAGTTTTATACCTAGCTTCTCTGTTTTTTCTTTTTTTTCTACGGAGTTGTTTTTTAGTAGGCATTTTGTTGTGTCTGTTGTGAAAAGAGAAAGTTTGCGGTGGAAATGTGTGCAATGTATATGCATATATGGTACATGGTTTGTGGGTGTGATTGTAGAGATGAACAGAGTGCTGTTTGATTGTGAGGTGTTGTATTAGGTGTGGTTGGGAAGTTTGAGTAAGAGTCTGCAGAGGTGTGATGATGTTGGGTTAGTGAGTAAAGGAGTGGTGGTGTGATGGAATCTGTAGGGTCATTGTGCTGTTTTGAAGAACAGAGTTAATGTTGCAGTGATGGTGTGTAGATGGGAATAATAAGAGTGTGAATGGGCGAATATAATGGGCTAGTGTGAAAGAAATGTTGGTTTATAAAGAGTAGCCTGGGGTAATGTATAGTGGAACTGTGCTGCTGTAATTACATACATATACATGGTATATTAATGTACTTACTTTTCTAGATGCAAAAGGTATTTGTTTATTGGTTGTTGTCTTCAGTAATGTGCTGCCTTCCAGCAATTGTAAAAGAAAGTGGGGATGTGTGGTAAAGGCAAAGTACTTTTAGTGAGAAAGTTTGATATATATGAAGGAAGTAGTGGAAAAACAGTTAATACAATTGGTGGACAGTTAAAAATTGTTTCATTTAAGAGCATTATCATGAAAGTTAAGAAATGTGTATGTACATTTATTGAAGCTCTGTAATGTTTTGTAAATGAGAAGGAAAGTTGATGGAAAAGATTTGTAGTACACTTTTAAATGGCAGTTGGTGTGTGGAAGTTCAACATGTTATAAGCATATGCATACTTGCCTACATGATGCATTCTAATATGTAGGTGTTTATGTAGTCCTACATTTTTTGTTTACGCTCTGGGACTTGTAGTTCCACTTTTCCCATTGTGAAAGTTGGAGCACAAGTTACAGAATGTAGAGAAAAAAGTAGTACTGCACAAGCAGCTGCATATTGGAATGGGTTATGTTAGGAAGTATACATGCAGTGTCAAAATATTAAACTGGCACACACTGAGTGCCAATTACACATTTTGATTGTAACATTAGATTTTTATTTGTATTTCCAACAATATAATCTCAGACAAGCAACATAAAATGAGAAATGCACATTGATCAGACAGTATGGATCTCGTAATGAAACAGTACATTCTCACCTGCCATATTAAAACTTTTTTTTTTTTTCGTGTGCAACAAGAATATAATAAAGCCTTGTGAAACAGTTGTGCTATTTCTGGAAATTAAGTTGCATTCTACCAACAAACTAAAATAAACCCTCCTACATTAAACTCCCCCTCCCCAAAACCTTAGTGGGACAGGAATATGATTACTGCTTTGGAATCTGAGCTAGTGGCACTGGTAGGTTGACTGTACAAGGAGGAATTGTAAAAAATGTAAGTTCCTCCTGACACTTCCGGGATCTCTCAGGAACTTCCCGGCTGTGGTTTATCATTGTGAACGGCAGTGGTGCCATAAAGAGGGTATTGTACGTTTTGTCCACATCCAAAAGTTTACATGGAAAAAAGTCCTAAAAATGCTATTACCAAAGGTTCGAACACCAAAAGTTTGAACCTTTGGTGGTAGCATTATAGGTAAGTATAAAAAAAAGACTTTGGGGCCTGTGGGGGTGTCTACCGCAACACCCTGCTCACTATGCTCACTATACTGTGTGGTCAGTGAGCGGGGGACACCCGTGTGTTGAGGGTGTCAGTGGGGGAGTGTCGTGGGTTTGTTGTGGGTGGTGGGTATGGGTATGTTGGGGTTATGTACGTGTGTTCACATGGGAAATGTGCGAACCTTTGGTGGTTCACACATTTCTCATGTGAAATTTCTGGCCCGTGGGAACATCAGCCACGGTCGGATCACGTAGCTCCCATAAAGTTGTGCAGGTAGGTCTGTGTCTCGAGAACACTGTTTCTTTAATGCGTTGGTTACCATGTGGCTTGGTCTCGACAGCCCCCCGATGTCTCTGTCCTATAATAATCCATGAAGGGGAGCCACTAAGCATCAATGTGTGTGTGTTTTCGTAAATGTCAAACACTTTGTTAAGCCAGTCTAGTTTAAAGGGAGGGTGGTTCTTTTCCATTTTTGAACTAAGCATGCTCTGGTGGCCATAATGAGATTCCGAGAAATGTGGGGAAGCAAAGAATAACCCTTGTCTCTCCTTTGAACCCCAAGCAGCAGTAACAGAGGAGCGTAGTCTCTATTTATCTTTTCAATTGTGTGCACCCAACCCAGCACCTCCTTCCAGTAAATCTGCACCTTTGGACAACTCCACTATTGATGCCAGAATTCTGAAACTTGTGTACAACCCCTCCAGAAAATCGAACTGACTACTGCATACATTTTTGAGAGCCTAAGTGGGGTCAGGTGCCAGTGGAACAGGAGTCTACAATTCAATATTTTGTGCAGCAATGCAACTGTTGATGACCAGACCACCCTGTACAATGTGGGCCAAAATTCCCCTTCCCCCTGCAGCCCAAAGTCTTTCTCCCAGCTCACCTGTGCTCGCGGGCTGGGTAGCTGACTTCTACTTAGCAGTGCTCTGTACATTTGTGACATCAAGCCTTTTGTGTCCCTGTGTATGTTAAGGATGCGCTCAAAGGGGGTTAACGGTCTCTTCATTTGTTTTCCAGCGATGGTCGGTTAGTACACCTCTAAGCTGTAGGTAAGTTAGTGGGGGGAATATTTTGTGTCTGCAGTGCCTGCTCTTGTTCAGTTTTAGATTTGTACAATCTGTAGGCAAGTTTGTTTGTTTGTTTGTTTGTTTATTTTATTTCTATAGCGCTCCGGACCCGGGAGTAAAAGGGCGCTTAGTACAAGTTACAAGGCACAGTACATGGTAATAGGCAGTGATACTAGAACAGCTTGAACAACAGTTATATACAGAATATACAGACAGTGGAGGTGATAGCAACCAATAATGACATAAATGAGGCATGTGCAATAAGTACAGTTTATAGCTAAGTCTAACTTCAAGGTTGACTTTTTGTCAGAAGCCACCCGATGGCAAGTTTCCTGAACGACTGCAAGGATTTGGATGACTTAATATTCAGTGGCAGGGCGTTCCAGAGTTGGGAGGCGAGGACAGTGAAGCTCGAGCCTCTGGCTCTTTTAGAGGTAAATCTAGGTACTGTAGACATAAGGTATTGGAAGATCTCGTGGTTCTGATGGAAGATTTCTTGGTGAATGTGTTAGTCAGGTAGGGGGGGCTAGATGGTTGAGAACTTTGTAAGTGAGGCAGAGTGTTTTTAGATCCATTTTATGTTGGATGGTGAGCCATTTGCATGTGGTTTTAGTGGCAGAGATGTGCTCACGCCTGGTATTGTTTAGCGCTGCCCATAGTGCATTATTTTGAAGGACTTGGAGTTTACTAATTACCGCTTGGATGGCACCTAAGTAGAGGCTGTTGCAGTAGTCTAACTTAGATTGTATAAGAGCTCTGGCTAACGTGAGGCAACTGTTAGGGGAAAGAAATGGTCTACAGACTCTGATTAGTTTTCCAGTATATGCAGAGGCAGTCAAGTTGACTTGCTTAGTGAGGTTAATATTGGCATCAAGATAGAAGCCAAGTGTTTTCACGTTTTTGGCGACTGGGATGGTATTGCCATCATATGATGTTGGAGTAGTTGGGACTTAGTTTTTGTAAGTTGTTCGGTGAACCAACAATGAGCAGTTCAGTCTTCTTGTCATTCAGGCAAAGACCGTGTGTGGCCAACCATGCCTGAATGACAGAGAAGATTTCATTGATCCTGGCTACATCAATATTGTAATTGCCCGAGATGGTGACGAGAATCTGGGTGTCATCCGCGTAGTTTGTGTAGGTGACACCCAGATGATCCAGTTTATCAAAGAGGGGCTTTGTAAAGATATTGTATAGGGTGGGTGAAACACATGAGCCTTGTGGGACACCATAAGTGATGGGGATAGGGTCTGCTGCTGCCACCGGAAAGAAGACTCTCATGGTTCTATTGGCCAGGAAGGACTGTATCCACGTGACAGCAGAGGGGGAAAAGTGGGCGGCAGAGGAGAGGTGGTTGCAGAGTATTTTAAAGTCAACCAAGTCGAAGGCTGCTGACAGATCTAAGAGGAGTAGGATGGCAGCCTTACCCTTATCTTTAATTTTGGCAATTTGACTTTTAAGATCAACAAGGGCAGTTTCTGTTCCATTGTGAGGCCGGAAGCCAGACTGAAACAATCCGAGTAATTGGTTGGACTCTAGGTAATGCTGAATTTGCAAGTAAGCAACTCTGTCAAGCATTTTTAACAGGAAGGGAACAGTTGTAATAGGCCTGTAATTTGTGGGGATGGCTGGGTCCAAGGTCTGTTTTTTTAGAAACGGGAGGACCCATGACTGTTTAAAATTATTGGGTACCGAATTAGTGGAGAATGATACGGTTATGAGCTTAGAAATGAAGGGGGCGAGGTCTCTTGCTGCATCTTTTATGATCTGTGCGGGGCAACTGTCCCCTTTGCAGTTTGATGGTTTGAGGGAGGTTATGATTTTTTGCACTTCTAGAACGGTTACTTTTTTGAAGGTGAAGCCATGGTTAGTGTTGGGTGTGGTGGGTGGGATTGGGATAGGGGGGCTAGGGGTGGGGCTACTATTGGAAAGGTGTAGTCTTTTATTTTTGTTTGTAGGCCAGTGATTTTGTTCGCAAGGACATCTTGGATACTAGTGCACCAGAGTTGGTCCTTCACGGACATGTCCGTAGGTGGATTGGGGTTTTCTAACTCCTTCAGGATGGTTAGCGGGGGAATATTTTGTATCTGCAACTCCTGTTCTAGTTCAGTTTTAGATTTGAATACAACACCCACAATCATACACGCAACAAAGTAACTAACCAACGAACTGAAAGAAACCAATCAGAAAAAACTAGTACAATGATACAAACGTACCAAAAAAAAAGCCATCCAGTAAAGCAATGCACGTGGGCTACCGCCCCTGCAACTGCAACCTCAACCCGTAAGAATCTCAAAGGAAATATAAACCTAACAACTTACAAGAAACACAACTGTGAAAACCCAAACTAAAAACCAAAGGGAGAAACACTGACACCAACCCCTCACCAGACCACCAAATAACACAAAATGCCACAGAAACAAACTGGACCACGAGAAAGACAAAGTACAGAGAGAACAAACCCAAATGAATGCCGCAAAATATACACATCTGAGGAACACACCCCCATCAACAAGATTGAAAACAGAACCAGCACTGACAGAAGAGAAAAATCCTTATACCTAAACCCGTACCTCGCAAGTAACCACTCACTGGAACAAACCAACTCAACAAATGAATCAAGAAAGACAGACAACCAAACACAACCACACAGAAGAAGAACAGACAATGCTAAAAGGAACAAGAACACGATCAACCCCCTAACTCCATACATCACCAAAACAAGAGGACCCACCCCCCAACAGCCACAACATTTAGAAGAGGAACCTGAAGAAAACAATATCCTAAGACTTAATCCAGAAGAGCTGTTCGACGACGACACAAACACAACTGTACCATCACCACATCTGGAGATCTACATGGAAGAAAACTAAAGCACCAATCAAAAGACAATGGTGACAATAAAGGACAAACCAAATTATACCATAGAAATCTACTGCAACCTAATCAACGCACGATCAATGTCAAAACACTCAACAGAGATCTTTGACCTGCTGTGCGACAACAGTATCAACATCCTTTTCATCACAGAAGCATGGCTGGACGACACCTGCAAAATCACACTCCAACACTGCCTCCCCACCAACTTCAAATGCCTACAGTTAAAGAGGAAAAAAAAAGGAGGAGGACTCACAATAGCATTCAAAGAACACCTGTAAATAAAAACAGACGAACATTGAAAATTCATGAACTGCTAATCCATGGTCATACACCTATCAGCAAATCCAAAAACAAACATCAAATTCATACTGGTTTACAGACCACGGACATACAATGCAACCTTCGTCGACAACGTCATAAAAACCATCAACAAAATAACCATCAAACATGAGCATCCCAGGAGCCTTCAATGTATGGTTCGAAGAAAAAAGTGCCAACTCACAAAACTCACTAATCGGGCAACTAACAACCATGAAACTACAACAGCTGGTCAAAAGAGTAACACACTTGGCAGGGAACACACTTGAAGCAATATTCACCAAAACGTATCTCAACCGCACCAGTGTTACAAATACTTCAGAGTGACCATCTCATCATTCCATTTGTGATCACACTACTGACTAAAGCCACCAACCAGCCCCTCAAACTCCCAACCACCACAAAATGAAACTGGAAAACCATCAAAGCAAGCAACCTAATAAAACAACTGGAGCAGACAAAACCATCCATGATGGAAAACCGTCAAAGCAAGCAACCTAATAGAGCAACTGGAGCTGAAAAAAACATCCACGACCGAACTGGAGAAGGCAGATCTAGATGGAAAAATAGACCTACTGCATAAATGGATTGCTGATACAATGGAAAACATCTCCCTGAAAAACCATTTACCCCCACAAAAAAAGAGCAATGGCAAAATGGCTCACCACACTACTAAGCACCATGAAAAAGAACAAGAAACTGGAACTAGAATGGAGGAAAGAATATGACCAAGATAAGAAAACTCAGTTACAGAGACAAATCAGATCGCACAAGAAAGAAATTCAAAAGGCAAAGAAAAGCCATTATGACGACAGAATCACCAAAAGAAAAAGCATTCTGTATGGCCTGTGAAACTGCCGCTGGGATCCTCTGCCCCAAAGGAGTATCTTCTGTGGTGACAGGAGCAATGAAGATGATTGGGTGGAGGAAGTCAACCTGCTCTTACCTGAGAAAGATATCGCCTTTCTCACAGCAGTAGGATGAGTCAATTTGGTGTGGCGCCGTAGGAATACAAGCCAGGTTTCCCATGACTGAGTACACACTCAGTGCATCGAAACTTGCTTGCTGGAGCCTTTGGGACATTTCTAACAGTTGTTAAAAATTGCCAATTCGAGTACTGGTGACAGGGACTTCCTCCATCCCACCCTCTTCTTCCTCTTGATCCTGCTCTTCTGTATCACCGCACCTGTTCCCCTCTCCAGGCCCTCCAGATGATGATGGTGGTGGAGGTGGTGGGGGTGGCTTGGAAGAAGCAATGGCCATAAAAGATGCCCTGGTCTCCAGCAGCAACTTCTGAAAATCAAATCTGCACAGCGGTGAAGCAGGTGCTCTCTCCTGGATTGAGTATGAGGAAAAGTGATCGGTGGGTGCCTTCAGAAGAACTGTCTATGAACGGTCATGCTGTTCGTGGACATCCATCGGGACGGAATCGCAGTGTGCATGCTCTTGGTGGGCGTAGAACAGGCGTGGTGTCCATGTACTAATTAAAAGTGCATTGCACGAAAATTGACATGTCCCGGCATCGCGCCTGTGCATGGGCATCTCCATTTTGAATGCGGACAAACCAGACAGTTGTAGTGTCCACCAACTCATAATATCACACAACAATAAACAAAACATTTAAAGTACACAAATATTTGTATTCAAGAAAGGCATGGGGTATTGGAATGGGAAACATAAATGGGAGAATTAGGAATTTGTGTACAATAATCATGAGAGGAGGAAGGGAGTGAGGTTTCATAAAAGCGTCTTTGATTAAAATGTTCAGGATTTGTTGGGGATGATTGCTGGGGACAAGGGGGGCAGGTGCAAGAATGACAATGATAGGGTAAATCTTTAATTACATGATTTTTGACATACAGTAAAAGTACATGATTTGATTATTCATAGTAAGAGATATGACTTCTGTTTGTGATTTCTTGGGGTTGTGTATAATTAAACTGGGGCGTGGTTTCTTCATGAGAACTATGTACTATAAGCAAAATAGAAATTATTATTTTAGTTAGGTGTGTACAAAATACATTATTTGTTTAAATTAAAAATTGTATTGTATACCATTTGGAGATGTTATCCTTGCGCATTTATTCTTTTGGGAATTTCCTCTATACCCACTGAAGTGTCATTGCTATTTCTGTGAGAAAAAAAGTTTCTGTCGTATAGCACATTTTTATATAATGAACGCTAATAATAAAGAAATAATAACACTGCTCTTACTGTTTAATGGAAATGTGTTGTTCAATAAGCACCTGGTGTTTCTCAATCTGTATGCAGAGTTGTAGTGAGGAGATTATATGAAGTGTATAGTTATGGTTTGTGATTGGTGCATTCCGTTGTAATGTGTGCTAAATAAACAAAAATGTATTTTTTAACATAAGGGATATCTGCATGTTGTAAACATTAGTTAATTTATGTCGAAATGTGTGTTGGTTGATGGGTACATCCTTTTTGGGTCTCCCCTATGATTCTGTCATGTTATGTTATGGTAATCCAACTTGTAAAGCGCGCGGTCACCCAAAGGTATCATGGGCTGAGGTGGGAGGATCCTAGTAAAGCCACGGAAACCTCAAAAAGAAGACTTTTATGGCCTTCCTGAACGCTAAGTAACTATGAATTTTCTTTATGGTCATTGGAAGGATATTCCACAATACTGCAGCAGCCAGAGAAAAGGCACGTCCTCCAACCCTGGTCCGTTTGTAGCCGGCACCATTAGGAGGTCAACCAAGGCAGAGCGGAGGGACGGGAGAGGTACATATGGTGAGAATTTCTCCTGAAGATATTCAACTCCTTGGCCATGTATGGCCCGGTGCACAATGCATAGTGACTTAAAAATAATGCATTGGTTTACCGGAAGCCAATGCAGGGCTTGAAGTAATGCAGATATATGGGCTCCATAAGGGGAGCCAGTGGCAACCCAGGCGGCCAGATTTTGGAGCCATTGAAGCCGGAAGATAACTCCCTTGGGTTGACCCAAATAAAGGGAGTTACAATAGTCCAGGCGTGCGATCACCAAAGCCACCACTACAGGAGGGCACAGAGGGGCAGGGATCATAGAGAGTACCTTTCTAAGTGTCTTGAGTTGAAAGTGACCAGCTTGACATGCGGCTGTTACTTGTTTGTCCATAGTCAATGAAACAGATAGTATAAACCCAAGGTTTTTAATCTTGTCTACCGGGGTGGGCAGGGGACCTAGGGAAGGAGGCCAGAATGAAGACACCCAAAGTGAGGGATCAGGAGGACAACCCACCACCATCACCTCAATTTTGTCCCTGTTCTGTTTGAGCCAATTGTGGTCCATCCAATCTCCCACAGCTGTCAGACATCCCCACAGGCAAGACAACATCTCATCCCGATCAAGATCCAGCCCGATCAGGATCTGAGTGTCGTCTGCATACCAGTAACTTCTGATGCCAAAGGAGCGGATGAGACACACAAGGGCCCAGACCAGATCTATATATTGAACAAAATGGGAGACAAAGAGGAGCCTTGTGGGACACCACAGCCGAGGTGACAATGGGCAGAAAGAAAAGGAGGCATAGGGAGGGTCTGGGTGCGATCTGCCAGAAAGGAGGTGTACCAGGCTAGCACCTGCCCAGATATACCCAACTGGGCAAGGCGAGACAGCAGGATGGAGTGGTCAACCATCTCGAAAGCTGCTGGGAGAGATCTAATAGAATCAGAGCGCCCATTCTACCTGCGTCCACCTAGCCATATCATCCTGGATGACCACCAGCACACTCTCTGTGCCTCTGCCTGGACGAAACCCCGATTGAACAGGATCAAGCAAGCAAGAAGATTCCAGAAATGTAGAAAGTATGGGTGACACCAGTGATTCTGGCAGTTTAGCCAAGAAAGGCACAAGAGAAATAGGACGGAAATTGAACAAAGTACTAGGGTCGAGGGATGTTTTTTCAAAAGTGGAATCACTCTAGCTGCCTTTAATTCCTGTGGTACTAACCCTGTTTGGCAGGAATTATTAATCGCTGCTGTGATAACAGTAAGAAGGGCAGGGGTCATTTGCTTCATCACAGCTAACGGGGTAGCATCTGAAGGGGAGCAAGATTTGATTTTAAGAATAGCCGCTAAAACCAATTCCTCAGTGAACACAGGAAACACTGACCACCCTCTAGGCCTAATAGGATCCATAGGAGGAGGGAGGTGTTTATCCACAGGGGTGGAAATGGTCAGGGATGCCGCAATATTTTGGCGAATAGTGTTGATTTTTGAAATACAATACTGGGACAAAGCGTCACACAGTTCCTGGGTAGGGATAACTTTGGGGGGAGAGTTTTTCTGTTGGGATCAGTGAGTTCACTGCTGGAAACAGAGCTCTGGATTGGCCCAGGCAGGATTACATTTTTTTGGCAATATAGGCTGCTTTGGCAGTTTTGATGGCTGCTGAGTATTCTTTATAACAGGCCCTATAGAGTAACATTTGGACTGGGTCATAGGCTTTACGCCATTGTCTCACTCTCCCACTTCTTTTTGTTCACTGACAAATGTAGGCCACAGGATTTTGTTCACTGATAGAGACAATTTTACAAATTAAAAGGTGTTACATATGTACACCTTAACTTCTTCTATGTTGTTAAGGCCCTTTCCTTAGGATTTGGCCTCAGTTCATGGTACGCATACATGGCGAAATAAGCACGCCTCAAACCCACATATCATTTGTGTACTTCATGATGAAGTCTAATGTTACTGTCATATTTCAGTGGAAATCTTTCTTTCCTCCTTAGTTAAGTATTTGTCTCAGATGTGCATGCATTATAGGTTTTGATGTGTATTGTTTGGACTAACACGTATGTAGTACATCTTCAATTATTAGATATTATCTATGTATTTCATTTTTAACATTACTAAAAACTCTGATAAGGTACCATTCATTATTCACTATCCAAAATTACCAAATTAAAAATATTGTACTTCTATAGTGCATACTGCAGTAATTGCCTACGAGTATGAATGATTACGTTCCTTTATTAACACCAACACGCCAATTGTAGATGTTGTTGATATGAGTACATTATTTAATACATAAAGTAATTCATTATAGATCTCCTGATCACCCTTCACATCGTATTACTTACATTATAAACACAACCCCTTCTAGAGACTTTTTATCACAATTAATGTAATATGTGAAGTCATCGGTGATGTCATCAGTGACATTTGTGATGTCATATTTGATTTTTCCTGAATGTTAGTCTTAGCAGTGCATGGAGGTGATGCAAGTTATGGTTGCTTAACATACCATAACTGGTGAATTTCTGGGGTTTTTCTTGTAACCGTATCGTCCCTTTAACACCATTTTTTGACTGAATTTCATGGGTTTTTGTTAGTGCAACTTAACCATAATGTCCCTTTAACAAAGTTTTTTCAGTGAATACATATAAACCCAATACATAATACATAGATAGATATATAGACAATAGGAATACATGTGTTTTCATACTCTTTTTTATCAATTTAAAGGTAAGGTGCATAGTTATATCAAAAAGCAGCTTTTAAAATACCAAATTCAGGGTGGAGCAGATGGAATGGCTGGAACAGATGGAGAGGATGGAACAGACGAACTGGATGGAACAGATGCTGTGGACAGAGTGAATGGAACAGAGGGAGTGGATAAAACAGATGGAGTGGATGGAACATATCGAGTGGATGAAACAAATGGAGTGGATGGAACGGATGGTGCAGATGGAACGGCTTGAGTGGATGGAACTGATGGAATGGGTGGAACACATGGAGCTGATCGAATGAATAGGAAGGATGAAACGGATTGAACACATTAAATGGATGGGAAGGATGAAATGGGTCTACGGAATGGATGGAATAAGCTATGTGGATGATGGGTTGGGTGGATGGAATGATGGAAGGATTAATAGATTAAATGGATAAAGCAGACAAAATGGATGAACCGACGAAGTGGAATGAACAGACAGAGTAAACAAAACAGATATAATAGATGGTACAGATGGAGTGCTCGATCTCAAGCACCTAAATGATAACCACCATATTACATGACCACGCTTACTCTCTCCTATACACCAACACTCAATTAGAACACAGCGATACTATGACACATTCGGTATAGCTGTTCTCATACTAACACCCACCACATACTCCTCATCATCCTAATTAAACACAGCAAGCTGAGCACACACCGCTAGCTTAAGCGTCTCCTCAGGCCTAACGCAGCCACAAATGAGTCTGGGTATCATCCCCCCAGAATGAACACATATACCTGACCTCCCAACTACTACACCTACTGCTAAGAAGCAGCAATCATGCAACTGCCAAACCGGCTGCATACATATCCGGTGCACACACGCACCTTATGACTCTTTCTCTCTCTACTGACTTGAACTATGGTTCCCGAGGGCATTCAACCTACCAGCGCTTTGAGATCATACCAACGATACATAAGGCGCTATATAAATGCCAAGTAACTTAACATAACATAACATAGAAACACTTAACTGTACAATTAGTTTATATGATTTTGCTATCATCCAGAGCACCCTTAAAAGGTAGTCCTAGTAAACATTAGTTGTTATTTTATGTACACATGTTTGTTGGTTGATGGGTACATCCTTTTTTGGTCTCCCCTATGATTTTGAGCCTTATAAATGCCGCCCGACGTCTGCGGACTACTGCACTCAGCACATTCATTACTAGAACAATTATATAATAAAGCATAATAGATTCAATTAATTCCTGTATAACAAGCAGAGGTATAATCCAACAATGTCTTGTGCTTTTGTGGAGTGGACATACAAACAAAATTATCTCTAATATTTAAACATTACCACAATTTATCTGAAATATATTTCGACCAAGAGGACATAAAAATAGCAAATGCAAGAATACCAAGTCTTACATTACACATAACATTTTAGACGGATACAGTTCTAGTCAAGATATTCTTCAACTCCACATACAGGCTAAACCTCCCAAGCTAACATGGCTGACAATTTACCTTGTCACATTAACATCGTGTTGGTTTGTGACTATTTTTGAAAGGCAAATTTAACATCTGCTAATGTCGGAGAGCACGTTTAATCAGGATGGGGATATTTTGTTTGTAGTTGTACTGGAAGCAAACCAGTTGCAAGAGAAGGCCGAATGGAAATCTGCAAACAATAGGCTCATTCATTGGTCTCCTCCACTTTGGGATTATGTACCTCCAGTTTAGATAGTTCCTTTGCAAATTCCACAATGTTCATTTTATAAAGGGGTATCAACAAAGCACACATAGTGAAGGCACCCACCCTTTACCACTGATCGCCATGTAAACTATCTATGGCCCTAAATGCACTCAGATAATGAATTAAGAAAAATGTTATACAAAGCTAACTCACAACAGACATATACAATTGTTGACACAGATGTTGGCATATTCATTCAATGAAATTAAAATGTGCCCTTCTAGGTGCTAAATATATACAAACACGTATACACAGAAAATATAACCCAACACACCAGTTGAGATGATGCTTAGACAGAGGTCTTATTCAATGTTATATACTGACTTTTTTAATATTACAAATTATATTTTTAACGGTATTTAACCTGCCATTCAACCCACTATGTGGTTGTTCATGGCATGAATGCTTTTCTTTTCATTAGGACTCCTCTTCTTAGGCCATGTCATCTGTCATGTTTGTCTTACACTAAGGCGATTATTAAGTAGGTCCCCCCTCCAATGAGTGCTACCTTTTCTTCTGATCCTCCTTTACACATTTTTCCTGCATATTACTGTTTTAGGGTTGTCCCTGTTTAGCACCTCTTTAATCTGTAGGGCCCCTTTTGAGACTTCTCACTGTCTGTGTCTCTCTGATCCTCAGCTATATTTTTCTTTTGTTGATCTTCTCTCCTATGGGGTTTTTGGGCTTATGAGGTTCTTTCTACTCCATTGTATGCTCACTTTCCATTTCATATCTCCTTTACCTGACTGTCTTCATTAACTTCTCTTCTGGGCCTCATCATTTTCCAGAGATGATTCTTCTACTTCTGTTATGCTCACTGCCACTCTCTCTATGCAGATGTTGTTGTCCTGCTTTCTACAGTATCTGCCTCTTCTAAATGTCCTGACACACTTTACTTGTCTCCACTTTTCCAGTCCTTTTGCACCAAGTCCCTACACTTCCTTTCCTTTTAACCTGGCTCTCATATTTGATATGCTGTTTTTTTTCTTTCTTTTCCATATTTACTATGTGTAGAAATATTTCATCCACTTTGTCATTCTCTAGTTTTCACTTCTTTGGGCTATTTTCTTTTTTGCGCTTGTTCTGTCCTTCTTAAACTTATTTTCTCTTTCTCGCTAAGGCTCTCTTCTGATCAATATTTCCAATAATTTGTCTTACCTTCTCTGTTCTGTTGGGCTTACAGGGATCAAATTGGTGGTTCCTATCCTTATCTTCCCTCCCTCTAATCTCTACTTCTCCTCTGGAACACATCATCTCTCTTCTTCCCCCTCAGCCTCCATCCTCCTCTTCTGGGACAACGTGTTTTTGGTGGTTCAGTAATCAGGATGGGGAAATCACCTCCTTTGCAGAGGATTCAGCCTCAGATTCAACCTCAGTCCTGTGGTTTGGTCTTCTTAGCAGGGCCTTCTTTTCTCCATTGTGTGTTCATAATTCAAAGGGAGTGCTCCTTGAAGCCCAAATGTGGCCCTGATGTATCTTTTTTGTTTGCTTAAATTCTCAGTTTCCCCTTTTCTCCAGGTCTCTTCCAAGATCTTTCTCTGGCAAACAGCGCACATCTGCTTCAATTGGTTTCTTCTTATTAGGCATATTTGCTTCTGACTGGCTGCCCCTCAAGGCTATAATGTGCACGACATTTCTTCTTTTGGCTCCTTTCCAGTGCAACACTTCTTTGTGTGTTATGCTTCAAGAGTGGCTACTAAAAAGACAGAAGTATTCAGTGGGAGATGTGGGATTGATCCCTACAACTTCTTATACTCCTTCTCCAGGAAATGACAAACATGTTTCCATGTCTAGCCATTGCTTTATTGGTGCAGTGCTACCTGAGTCAATCCTCCATCACTGAAGGGGCTGAACCACTTACCCTGTATCCCTGCATCCACTTTTGGACACTTTTACAAATGGAAATGCCCAAGGCCACCTGCACCAACATGCATCTGAATCATCCTATTGCTGGTAGAAACGTCTCCCTCTGATGGCTCCCTGCCTAGAGGTATGAAAAACTGTTAGGGAGAATTCTCAAGAATGGCTAATTTCCCTTACCTACTGAGCCCCACAGCAGCTTTGATGGATTTCTAGGATTTATTTTTTCACCTGGTAAGATTGTGAGCCTTTTTTTCCCACTCCTACTTGTGTTTTGCTGTGTGTGTTTAACATTTTTGTGTTCATAGACTGTGGAGCCTCACCTACTCCACAGGCATCATCGTTTTACTGTGTGTTACACAGCACCTTCAGTGCAGTGACACAGGGTTGTCTTTTAGACTTCCCAACTCAGACTCTATTTTCTGGGACTGACTATTGTCTCCCAGAACACATAAAGTTGTCATTAACTTCATTAGCCTCTGTAAAACCATGGACCCAGTAGAAACCATCTTACATGGAGTACTGGAAAGGGTTAATACTTTGTTTTGCTCCCTTTTCATCAACACTGGCTGGTGGCAGTGGTAACTACCTTATTTTTCCTACTGCGGCTATCTTAAATAACCTTGTTATTGCTTTCTATCTTGGTAGCCTCTCACTTAAACCCACTAGACCATATATGTTTTATTATGTTTATGGCTGTTTATTCGCCATTTCTTTTTTATAAAAGTCTTTCTCATGATTTACTCTGCGCGCCAAACCAGGTTTGATTCCCTTGTTCACCGTCTTTTTGCGGGCTTTTTGCGGGCTTCTACAAAGAAGCTCTCCTTAAGTGCCTGTATGTCTGGGGGGACAGGATGTGAGGAAGGGGTTTAGGATTCCCTGCACAGGCCCATGTCGCACTCTGAAATGAATGGCTGTGGTGAGTGTCCCGGCGGGACAGCCACCCTGCTGTGTGATTGACAGCCAGGCTGTGTAAATGGAGAAAAACTGCATAAAAAACAGGTCTCTGGGTCTGGAAAGGCAGAGTCACCATTGGAACAAAAGAACCGACGAGGAGCTGATGGAAGAGGACCCCTACCATGACAGAACTGCCCGGTGAAGTCCTGCTGCAGGTCCGAATCCTCAAACTCCAACGACAGAGACGATCCTCCAGGAATCTTCTTCCCCTGAGCTGATGGGACCAACCATTTTGGCCAGACTGCAAGCCAGGACTCCCTCCTCTGGTCAAATTTGCTGTACAGAACTAAAGTGGGCTGGATAGCCAGGAAGCTCGGACCCTGCCTGGGTTTTAAGGATTGGGTTTAAGGAGTGCACCATTTATTCATTGCTTTGCTGCTGGTTTTTTTCTTCCCTGGGTAGTGCAGGACCCTTCAGTCTTCCTACTTCGTGTCAGTTCGACAGACGCTTCAGGAACTGTGAGCCTGCAGGAACTACAAGGAACGTCTGCTTCAGCTACAGCTTCTTCTCCAATTAAAGGTACTGTGTAAATCTGGTTGGGCATTTCGTTCAGCTGCGGTGAAGGTGTGTGAAACCTTTCACCAATTCGAGGGCTTATCCTTCTCTTCTCTTTAAACTAACTTTTTTACTGACCAACTTCGTCCGGAGCGTTTGGCAAAGACTTAACCGCGAACTACCCTGAATGGTGTGATCTTGTACTATTGACTTTCAACCTAAGCCTATTTTATTTGATTCCATCACTGTAGTTCCTCTTTCTAGATTGCCCTGCTTACTTACCTGTTGGTGCTGCTCAATTTTAGCCTAACTTTGTTTTTTCTCTCCCTTTATAAATTGTTGAAGTGCCATTTTGCTCACGCTTTGTTTTGAGTTTAAACTTGTCCAGAATCTATTGGGAGTGGTGTGGTGTATAGGGAACATGATTTTTCAACTGCTTTACTTTAGTGAAATGTTAAACAACTGATGTGTAAATACATGTATATTCTTTTACTCAGAAACCTTGAGTCAGTGTGTGTTTGAATCATAGTAATTGCTTTGCTTTGTGTAACTATTTGATACTGCTCACTTACTCTTGAGATAAGTCTGGCTGCTCAGCCATCACTACCACTTTTACTGTGTAGTACAGGCTTGTACCAAAGGTGAACTTGTACTGTCACTTGTAGTCTTAATTGTGTGTGGTGTTCCCAAAGGGTACAGCATGTTATTATGCCTAACAAAAACTATGAGAAGTTATGACCGCATAAACCAACCCCTGCAGCAACCCCCTAAGGGGATACTTGGCTCCATTCGCACATGTTTTTGACTTCCCCACCCAAGATGGCATCCTGCTTGACTGTACCAGAATTAATGGTAAGCTCTTCAAAGTTGGGGTACTTCCCTATGAGGCAGCATCATTCCAGGCTTACTATGAGGTTGTCTGTCTAGTGGACCTCTACTTGCCTGAACATTCTTTACAGTAAAGGAGGGGAATAACATTTTAAAAATATATTTTCCTGGGACAGTATTTAGTCAAATGTTATTTTAAATATTTAATACACTCATATACTGTACAGTGTAATTGGGATGCTGATGTTCATTTATATATTATTTAAACACAATCACATGTAGCCAACACTCACAGACAGTCTAAAAGCAGTCAAAGTGCAACATTTGACATACTTATAGTGAAATAGCAAATTGTCTTCATCAGGACATTTAGTGCTAAGGACATTTGTTGTCTTGCAGTTGACAGCTACATAAATACTATGAATAGAAAAGATAGTTACTTTTAATTTAACTAGAAAGCTTTTAAGAGGACTTCTTTGCCATTAAACTTACATGAGTTGGTGGGATATGTCTGCATCAACAAGTAAATGAGATAGCTGACCAGTGAGATGACCAGCGACAAACATTGAATGGGGAATTCTTCAGACCACGTCACGTCAGAGGCAGCAGCTGCTATCCAGTGCTTTTGGATTTTGAGGAGGCCACCAACTATGCCAGAGCCAATGCAAAATTACTCATTGAGGTTCCACAATTGAGTTGCTTCTGTAAAATAACCTGCCCAACATTTTTAGGAAACATGATTAACTGATGATTGCGATTAAGCGGGGAAAGACAGAAAACTGCTGTCAAACCTGTGTTGACATTGGTACTTTCATACTTTAAAGTAAAAATGCAATTATAACAAATGTTTGTGAGGATTCATAGGACTCACAACACACCATACTCAAAACATGCCTAAGCCATTTGAAGACCACGTGCAGGGAGAGTCTAAAAACAACATCATGCTACACCCCAAGAGCTGCACAATCCATTCTACTTAACAGCATTGACATCAGGCAGTACAACACTCATCTACATCTCACTCAAAATGGTGCTGCATGCGATGAAGGCCATCAGTGAATGCATGACACAATCCTCCCTAAATCAGCCTTTCTTAATATCTCTTTGTCAACAACACACAATGGCAGGCCTGTGGTTGAAGATAGAACACATGATATCGGCATGGTGCATTCCAGCTGGTGAGGGATGATGTTTAATATTTGACCACATATTCTAATGGCAAGTAGATTGCATGCTGCAGAATGTATGCTGCTAGGTGTTATTATCTTTTCTAAGATAGCAACAATTGTTAAAATATGCATCCAACATCTGATCAGATGGTGTTGCCTCAACTGGTCGATGTATCTAGATTAAGACTTGAAATTGCAAAGAAGACGTGAAATTGCAACTGATGCAAAGACCAAATTGTTTTCAAATTGAATAATAACGTGTGGCGAAGGTTGGGAAGTGTTTCCGGTGCCGATTTGAACAGAGGAAAACCGTTACTTCTCTGGCTCCTGGACAAGTTTTCAACCTGTGTGAAGGAGAGGGTGCTATAAAGCCCCCAACCCTCACAAAGTGACGCGAAGGTCAGACATGCCTCACTGCCTCACTGCCCATAGTTTGCAACCCAGGACCATTTAGAAAGCGGTCTCTGGCCTCCTGGGACACGTATCCTTCACACAGATTAGGCTGCAGTGTGATGTTGCAGGAAACACAGTAAGTGTTTTCTTCATTGATTGTTCCTCGCTGATCTAGCCTTGCTGAACATTTAATCAGCCATTAACTATGATACTGCATAAACAAAGGAAATGTACGCTAAGGACTTTCTCATGGAAAGGAGGGAAACGTGTTTGCAGCTCTATCCAGGAGAGGGCGGCTCTTTTGCCTAACCCTAAAAAATATAATTTATGTGGGCAGCCATAATCAATACTAAAAATATCTACCTTTCTCTCCCCTACCCCGGCCATTAAATCCTATACCACTCAAGCTATTGATTTGCCGGTGGCTGCCAAAACATTTTCAGCAAAAATCCCCAGTCCAGAATCGATCAACATTGATAATAACCATTCCCTTTTTAAACATGTTCGTGGGTCTTCGCCGAGATTTGTTTGGTGGTGGGCACCTACAGAAGGCAGAAGACACAGACTTTGGGAATATTATTGGCACAAACTTGTTGGCAAGTCCGAATTTACAAAGGCTACTTTCTTCAACAGACTACTCTGAATCAACTAGTGAGGACGAGAGAATTCTCTTATCGAAAGCATTACGGTATGCCAAGGGGAAGGAAAACGATGCCTGCACATTATCTTTGAAAGACTTTAATCTAAAAATGGATGCTCTCTACACCTTGCGCAAAAACATGGCTAACAAAAAATGCAAGATGACATTTATTTTGGAAAAGGTATATCTGAGGAAACCTATAAATACCCAACTAAGGCGTTGTATTACTTATTTAAGATTTGATATTCTCCTTACTAAAGAGCACTTGAGTAGATGGAGTTTGATTCCCCATTAAAAAATAGGGTATGCAGTTTATGTAAGTGCTCTATTGAAACCGCTCGCCATGTCCTTACTGGTTGTCATAACCTGACCAACGCTTATAACAACGGGTATGCTCTGAACAAACATCATGACTACGTTGTGTCTACAGATCAATTCTGGAACAACATTTATTGTGCCAGGTCTACGGTCGTAACAGCTGAAGCTTTCTACATCTGGAAAGAAATGATGAGGTGGGTGGAGAGCATCGCCCATAGTTAGATATAGCCCATGTAATGGGTTCATTAGTGGCATAGAACAAATGGGTTTTCATTCTTAGTTTGAATGGGAGAAGAGGTGTGATGTATAGATTGAGCAGATTGGGGGTGTTAGATGAATTAGTAAATTAACTGTATTTTGTATGTCTTTTTTACGTAATGGAGAGGTTGTTTACTATAACCATTGGAAAAAAATTAATACATAAAATAATACAGTGTGTTTTTGTTTGTCTGTATTTTGATTACATTGAATGGTTTCAAACTGGGCTAGTGGAATGTTAAAGAAGTCAGTGGCAAAATAATGGATCAAATATACAATGTGCAAGTTAATATGCAATACTAATGTTAACTTCCTTGATCTATAAACAAAGGTTCTGGTAACAATATGTAATGTTCTTCTCTTCACAAATTGGAAGTCTTTCTATCTTAAACTAACATAGACACTCCCTTTTGTGGTATGATATTTCAATCTACAAGGTCTCTGTGACAACTTACCTTATTGTCAGTATTTAACGATCATGAGAAACTGTGCTGACATTAATGATTTTCAGAAACCTGTGGCTGACTTTAACAATTTCCTTTTGACCAGGGGTTATCCTTTAAAATATAATATTCTATCTAAGGAAGTGCCATATAGACACCAATAGAGCATTTACATCATCTGAGCTTACTTGAAAACAAGATAACAGCGTTTGTGTCTCCACCTTTCATCCAAATACCCAAAGCGTGAAACATATAATTTCCCAAAATTGGCCTTCAATCCAGTTCAGTTTGGCTACTGAGCCTATATGTTTGTTTTAAGTAGAATATCCCACTCAAAACTCTGCTCTTATGATGATAATCCTTTGGCGACAAGAACAAATATCAGGACATTTTCTTTGTGGCAGACATACAGTAATGTAGATTTGCAAAAATAACAACTGTGCTCCAATTGGGCAGATGTGAATGGTCCTGTAGCAATTTTATAATCTGTTGCAGGAAAAGAATGATGTATTTTATTGAATGCCTCCATGATCTACAGTATGCGGACAAGTGTCTGCATTATGTACCATTGCTAAAAAAAAGTAGATGGAAAACATAAAATGCCCCTTTGCTACAGCACTTTCTTAGGCATTTGCAGACTGAAAAATAGTGGATTCTGCAAAAAGTCTACTCAAATAGAGACCTTGGCACAGGTATGTACAGGGAAGAAACGTCAATGGATATTGCATTTATAGTCCCATATGCTATGGTTAAATGATCAATTTGACTGGTTGCAGCATTACATTATTATAACATCAAAGAAGTTAATTTGATATATTGTTTGTTCATGCTATCTTGCACATCCCGTGTCTGCCTTGTAATATAAAGAACTAAGAAGACTAAGCTATCCAAATCTGGTACAGAGTCTTCAAACATATGGGTTTGGAGTATCAAAATTGCCACCAGAAAGGTGTAGGGCGATATTCCAGTATTGCTCATATGAAGGCTCCTCACACATCTCTGCTGCATATGTGGCATCATTGGAATGATTATATAATGCCTATGTGAGGTATGCTAATCTTCTTTTTATTCCTCATCGATATGATGTCACCACATAACTAGATAATGTTTTGGATTGACCTCTTTCCTGCAGTGGGTGATATGTATTGGGATGCACTTACAACCACCCAGCCAGGCTGCTAGGCCATAAAGACCGCATATGGAAACTAAGGCACAATAACCAAATACACTAGTGACACGACAGACACGAGATTTGATTTCCAAACAAGTCTGGTTTATTTCAAAGTATCTCAGTCGGCTGACTGGGTCTCAAAGTCTCACAACGTGTGTTCCCAGACCTCGTGAGATGCAAGAGAGCGAGCAAGGCTCATGCAGCAATATATATACATAACATACAATCTTTCCAAAGGCATTTCGATCGCCCATAAACGTATCATTCAGGCTAGGGTTCGGTGATCGACAGTAGTGACAAATATGATACGTTATGACAAGTCTTCATTCAGTCTAAACATAGTTATTCTAGCAATAGCAGCAGAGACAGCTTTCTTGTTATGGGAAACATAGAACTCTTAGTTCGGCAAAGATATCATTTCGTAGCAGAGAAACATTCCTTAACACGTTATCTGTGTGTCTCTGTTCATGAGCTAGGGGTCAGACAGTTCTGAAGCAGAAAATACCACTCTCCGTGAAAGAGTACCGCTAGAAAAATATAATTTTACTACAGCGTTTGCAAGACAGGCTGGCACCTGGACTACTGATTAGATGCAGCTTCTGCATGACTTCAAGGACTTAGTGGGAGAGAATAACAATGTATCTCTGTATAGTTTGACATTCTTGTCTGTGTTAGAATCTCAGCATTCAGGCCATGGCCTTGCACCGTGTGTGAGTTCGAAGCATAGAATACATTTCCAAAGCATTTTGACAGAAAGGAAAAAAGCAAATGGCTGACATTTCACAAAATGGACGCCCTCTGGTTACATTGACGATTCTGCGATTGCGATGTTTGTCACATGATGCAATTGGTTTCTGGCCAACATACTATACATACTATAGGGTCGTTTCTGGTCTTACAAGGCAAAAATGTTCAGACTGAGAAAAACCTATTAGCACGTACCGCAGTGTGAACAGGTTGATATCTGCATGGTAGATGCTGCACATATCAATTGTAGTTAGTTTTAACACATGTTAGATACCCACATGTAGCAACACAGAAGGAGCAACACAGATATATTAATATAGTGGTTGCAGAGGTAGGGCAGTGCTTTAGGTCCTGTGTTTAATAATTGAATACATAGTTTTGTTTGTCCAGAAGGTAATGTGGTTTAAGTGAGGTCACTGTGTTAATGTGGGAGGAGAACCTCCATATTAAATTTCTAGTCACAGCACACAATGAACAAAACAAAGGCCTGATGAGGATCTGCGGCTCTGTTTAGCTTGGTCCCAGACAAATTCCCTTTCTATCCCCAAGAGAGGAGCCAAAGTCGGAGGTACCCTCAGTGCACAGGTTATTTTCAATTAGATCCAGCTGCAGGATCTGAACATGATAGGAACGGAATGTTAGCTGAGGAAAGGCATTGCAACCTTTGATGGACAAATTCATCGGAACAGGACACAAGGGTTTGTGAGCCCAACAGGTCAGGTGAAGATTTAGAGCACTACTGCCCTCCCAAATGAGCAGTCATACCATGTGAATTAAAACTTGACACACAACTAAAGC
This sequence comes from Ambystoma mexicanum, assembly GCF_040938575.1. Taxonomy (NCBI): domain Eukaryota; kingdom Metazoa; phylum Chordata; class Amphibia; order Caudata; family Ambystomatidae; genus Ambystoma; species Ambystoma mexicanum. The sequence continues at coordinate 1,136,768,234 of NC_090922.1, forward strand.
AAATAAATCCCTGAAATGCAAACTCAAGAGCGGTGCCCTGATCACATCATTACTGGGCACCTGTGGTCTGAAGGAGATAAGGTTGAGTCATGCTTGGAGCGTGGCATGGTTTGGGATAGGAGGAGCAGAAGTGATGCCATGCAGTACAAGTTTGGGGGTGCAACTTGTGTGTACTGCAGCGTCTGGTATAATGATAAGGCCCATTGTCTTATCAAGACAGAGTTCGCCTCACCACTTTACTATGGAAGTGTCTGAATTGGAGTGTTGTACATCACATGATGGTCATGATATATTATTGTAACAATGTACTTATTAGCCAATCTTGGACCTGGATTGAGTAGTGACAATGTAGTGGGCCACGTGAATAGAGGAATGGGTTTATATTGTGAAATCAGAAAATACAATATTAATGCATGCAAAGAGAAATACACCAACACAGGCTTGGAAAGATTTCCAGAATCTTTATTGCAACACTGAATAGTTTACAAAACAAAGTACACAAATAGCTATTTGGCTGTCAGTACTTCACAGAGACCACCAGCAGGTTCAATGTGAGCAGTGAACAGGAATTGCTAGCTGGACATCAGCATATTTATACAGTTTCTTCATAACGATGTCCAGCCTCTTACAAGTTAATCATGTACTGGGCTAGGGTTCGCGCCAGGTTCATTCCTAATTTACATATCTCGTGCATGCAGTTTACTTCTTAATACATTTACTAACAAGTACTACTATTCTCTGAGTTTGACTTTACACTCTTTACACATTTGCTTCAATGCAGGTCAAACAGATGTTTTGCATATGATGTTTAAATAGCATTATCGTTCTTGTATACTTGTAGGTTAACATCGCCGATTCGAATAATCCCCTGATCCCTAGGTCAACAAAGGACAAGGTCTACATGATCCTAACATGTAGCCTGCAGGCAGGTTGGACATTAACTCGCCTACAGAGGTTGAAGAGGTTAAAGTGAAAACAAGAGGACACATTTTAGGCCACAGGGTGACTTTGCACAACAAGCCAAAATGGCGGCTTTAACCTAAAATGGAGGCTTGATTAACTTAAGGTCACGACCTTGCAATACGGATTTCCTCGCAAAGCGACTGGGCATAGGCCAACATATACAATGGAGACAAAACAATATTATATCAGTTTCGACAAACCCTCCTTTTGGCCTATGCCAAGCGCTAAATCACTTTACGACTAACTCCACATTCCAACGTCTATACACCCCAAATCATTATCAGACATATATATTACCATTAAATCAGACACTAGAGTTTCTTTCAGCACATACTCCTTGGAAACCTTATCTGGGGTGTATATTTTATGCCCTAATACACTTGTTGCTTGCGCGCAACATCCCCCTAATACCGAACATATACCAGGAAGACACTGTACACAACAACAGAGGAACAGTAAACTACCCAAGATAATCAGCAAGGCCGAAAGCAGCTTCCATCCTCACGACCGTAGGAGGTCCCAAAACCATGCACTAGGTTCGCAGTTTCCCTCCAGAACGTGCACTTCTGAACTAAGAATATGTAGATTTTGGATCGCCCTAAAGATCGTTGGAGAGGAGTCTGGTACGTAAATGCAGCAAGCGGACCCCACTAATTTACATACTCCTCCACGCTCAGCCAGAATGACATCTAATGCCATCTGGTTCTGAAGAGCTACTGATCTTATTGCTTTCTGTTCTAATGTCATATTATAGAGTATGTCAGTGGTCCGGTTGATGGTTCTCTCCAGTACTCTCGCCAGTCCCCTGATATCTTCTGAAATCATAATTTGCCTGAAAAATTACACAAAGGATTTCATTATGTCTCCTGGAGTTTGCGCTGGAGTATCCCCCTTCACATCTCGTCGTGGACGAGTATTCGAAATTTCTGCAGTACTGGCAATAAATACCCCAGGTAATAGAATCCCTAAAAGCAAGTTCCTTGCCAATCCCTGTGCAACCATGGAAATGCCACATTACCGCAAACAAAATAGACAGGTTCACCTACATACAGAGGTCTGTTCTCACTAGTCAAATTCGCAACGTTGGCGCAACTTCTAAAATCACCCATTGACCGTGTTCCATTCCTCTGTATGCAGAAGGAAACTGAATCGGGGCTGTGGTTAACAGAATAAGATGGAGGCGTGGCATCCTTATTGCCTATAGGAGCCATTTTGAAAGAGATCAAAGACTGAAAAGGGCGAGACAATCTATCAGAGGGCCTAACAGAAGCAACATTTGGCTTACTCCTATTTGCAAAAAGCGAGCATCCCACGGGCATCAAAACACGTTTGTCAAAACTATTCAAATTTGTACCATCAAAGTTCCCTGAGATGCTGTCATTCCAACGGCCAAAGAATAGTGCTCTAAGAGAAGCATAACAAGCCGTTGTCAAAGGTAAAGTATGAATGTACCAACATAGCCCCTTATCCCCATGCTGCGGTAAATGCGAGCAGATCCAGCAGTTGGTCCTATTAAAAATTGCATGAGTGGCATTCATTATTAACAAAAGAGTATTATTCTGAGAATTCCATCTATCCGAAGAATCTCTACGCGACAAGGTATGCAGTTGCACGGAAGGAGTGGGTATGACAGATACATTTTCAACAGGTAAAAAGTCCTCTAGCGGATATGCTTCCTCCAGGTACCATAACCCAAAACCAGTAGTTACTAAAAACCCAGTTATTATTACAAAAAGACAACAATACATTTTCGGGGTCCCCTTACACGCTTGATCATTGTCTCTGCTAGTCATATTTTTATCTAAAAGTTCAGTACGAGCGGTAGCGGGTGCAGGCATCGTAGTCTTCAATCGAAAAAACACCAATTGTTCGTTTGCTGGCGACTCCAGTCGCGCGTCTTCTTAATGTCTTTCCCACAACCCTTAGCCAACAGAATCTTTTCATATAGTCGGGCCAAAAGGCAAGCCCTCAAATGATTTCTTCAATCGCACAGTCAAAACATGCCGTACATCTATTTTCTAGGACGTAAATTATATTTCACAATTTCCAGTGCCGAAGGATCAGAAAACAAGGTGTCGTCACTTCCCACTGGAGGTGGCGAGTGAACGGAAATGGGATCAGAAAATGGATGATCCGGAAGTACCACTGTTGGAGAGTGCGGAGACAAGATGGCCGTTTTGTCTGGCCTTACGAATTCTGGAACGGTCTCTGATACTCTCTTGTCAGTTGTTGCTGTTTCGGGCACGTTGGTTACAGCATTGGAAAGGGATTCTGTGTCTTCTGTATCGTATGGCACGGGCTGCGGGATCCGTTTGGTGTGCGTTGCATGTATCCAGTTCTTCCGCTCTGCTACCCGCACCGCCGTCTGGGTGACTAGCAGGACCTGGTAGGGACCCCTGCACTGAGGTGCAAGGCAAGACGACCTTTGAAAACTTTCGTGAGGATCCAGTCCCCCGGTCGTAGACTGTGACCGGGACCCTCGTACCGTACAGGTAATGCCTCTCGCACCTGGTGATAAATTGAAAATAGATTTTTAGTCAACTGGTTACAGTAATCTGAAAGAAGCACATTCTCTACATCCCGCAATGAGCGACTCTTTGGCATACCCCAAATATTAGCAGTCCTCCCCATCACCACCTCGAAGGGAGAGAGACCAGTCCTTGTCTGAGGGGTGGTTCTCATCAACAGCAACACGATCGGTAAAGTGTCCGGCCATTTTAACTTGGTGCCAGCACACGTTTTAGCGAGCTTGTTCTTTATAATGGCGTTATGTCTTTCCACTAATCTGGCACTTTGGGCATGTCTGGCCGAATGGACCCGTTTATCAATCTGCAATCCTTTGCATATTTGTAGGATTACAGCAGCGATAAAGTGTGGCCCATTATCCGACCAGATGACTCTCGGCAGCCCGAACCTAGGAAAGAACTCTTTCAACAGAGTCTTTGCCGTGGTTATGGCCGTTGCATCTCTAACAGGGAAAGCCTCAACCCATTTACTAAATGCACAAATGACGACCAACACGTATTTAAGATTGTTGCAACGTTCCATCTCAATAAAATCAAAGTGGATGATCTCAAACGGAACAGAAGGTGGAGCGAAACTTCCTCTAGGAGTCGAGGTACCTTTTCCTATATTGTGCTGCAAGCAGACCATGCACCCTTGGACAAAGCGCTCCGCAATTCTGAAAATGTTATCATTGGCCCATACACTGTGTAACATTTTAGTCAATTTACGCGCACAGACATGGGTCGGACCATGAGCCATAATGACCATCATTGTAATATAGGCGTCAGGGAGTAACCATTTTCCTTCAACATTGTCCACCCAACACCCATCACCATCTAATCTCCCTTCACCCTCGACCCATTTCTTGGTCTCCTCTACAGTAGCATCTGCTTGAATGTCTTTTACAGAGTCAATACTTTCACCAAAAGTGCAAACATTTACAGTTTCCCTTACAGCATACATTTCTGAACTAAAATCAGTGGCAGTTTGTTTAGCTATCTGATCAGCGAAAGCATTCCCTTTTCCTATATCATCTGTAACCTTCTGATGTGCTGAAAGTAATCGCACTATTAAAGTGCCGTGCTGTATTTTTGTGCTATGTGAGGTCAAGAAACCTCGTTCTTTCCAGAGTCTACCGAAGTTGTGAACTACCCCAAAGGCATACTGACTGTCAGTATATATATTTACTGTAAGCCCTTCAGAAAGTTCACAGGCTCGAGTTAATGCTATAATTTCTGCGGCCTGTGAGGAATTATGCATAATTCTTTTGGTTTCCACAATCGTGCTTAAGGTAGTGACGGCATAAGCAGCCATGGATGTACCATTCGGAAGTTTGAAACAGGAGCCATCACAAAATAGCTCTCCTTGTGGGCTATTCAAAGGCGTATCTTTCAAATCGATTCTACCTTTAGTCTCTTGTTCTGTAGTGTAAAGGCAATCGTGTGACGTTTCGTCACCATCAACAGTATCTTGTGGGACAGGTAAAAGTTCAGCTGGATTTAATACACAACACCTCTGAATTTGAATATGGGGAGCAAACAAGATCAATTTGTATCTTGTCAATCGTGAGGAAGTAAGGTGTTGCGTTTGAGTTCTATTTAATAGAATATCTACAGAGTGAGGTACCATTAGGGTTAATGCATGACCCAGGACCATTCCCTCGCTCTGTTTTACAGACGCAGCAGCAGCAGCGACAGCTCTAAAACATCTCGGCAAAGCAAATGCAACAGGATCAGGGGTGGATGAGAAAAAGCCACACGGCCTATTCTTCCCTCCATGCGTTAACACAGCCAAAGCACATCCATCACGTTCATGCACATACAACACAAAGGCCTTTTCATAATTTGGAGTTCCTAAAACCGGCGCCAAACACAGCGCAGTTTTTAGTAAATCAAATGCTGTCTGGTGTTCCAAAGTCCATGGCAATGGCAAAGAAATGCCCTTCTTTGCCAAAGCCAGCATTGGTTTAATCGTTAACGAAAAATTAGGGATCACAATCTACAGTAAGAAGCCATACCTATCAGGGCTCTAACTTCCTTCTGCGTATTTGGGACAGACATGCCAGAAATAGTTTTTATTCGTTCAGGTGTCAACCTTCTTCCCTCCTTTGACAGGAGATAGCCTAAATAGGCGACCTCCTGACAACAATATTGGAATTTTTTGAGTGAAGCTTTGTGGCCATGTTTTGCTAGATGACAAAGCAACAACATGGTGCCTTCTTTACAGGCACTCTCAGAATCAGCAGCCAAGAGGAGATCATCTGCATACTGTAGCAACATGCAAGTAGTAGGCAACTCGAGAGTATCGAGTTGCTCTTTCAATGCTCTACTATGAATACTTGGACTCTCAGTGTACCCTTGTGGTGCACGAGTGAATGTGAACGAGTGTCCACCTAGGGTAAACGCGAACAAATACCTACTATCCTTGTGTATAGGAATACTGAAAAACGCATTTTTGAGGTCAACAACGCAAAAGTGAGTGGCAGAAGCCGGAATCATAGTTATTATCGTAGTTACATCAGGTACAATGGGAAATTGAGGAGCCACAATTTTGTTAATAGAACGCAACTCAATTATAAACCGAAAAGGATTCGCATTATCACCTTTTTTGTACACCGGCAAAAAATCGGGCTGTTACACAAACTACCTGTAATTTCCTCAATTACTCCACGATGTACAAAATCAGAAACTATACATTTCAAAGCCTGTTCGCCTTCAACTGAGATCTTATATTGTGGAATGCGAGTCAGTTTTCTCCATGTTTCACAATAATTTTAACAGGTTCAGTTTGAAGAATGCCCACATCATTATCATCAATTGCCCATAAGCATTCCGGAATGTTACTGAATTCTGGCGGTAAAGGTCGAGTCAAGAACTGAGAGGTGAGTGATTGCTGAGGTGTAATTGTTAACTGAACTCCGTCCGCGGAGCAATGTATTACTGCATTCAATTCCTTCAACAAATTTAACCCCAGCAAATTCTCCCCACAGTTTGTAGTAAGTAGAAATGGACATTGCTCCGTGAAGGGACCCACTGTTATCGGTACCGGCAAAGAGACTGGACAAACTTCAGGTGTGCCTGAAAACCCTACGGAAACATTGGATTGCCCTGACAGGGGTTTGGAACCCGTGAATGGTCAATGGAACACTTTTGTGCTCCCGTATCTACTAAAAATAGATGCTTCCTATTTCCCACCGCCATCTCAACGTAGGGACCTTTCTGATAAACGGGAATAGGCGTAGGTTCCAAATCCTGCTTCGGGCAATCCTAACGAAACAGAATGTCATCAAAAGGAAGTTCTTCAGAGAGGTACGCGGCAGAAGGATGATCAAAAATGTTTCTATTATCCACATTCGAAACTTGTTTATCCTGTGAAGAAGGTTGCTGTGATTCTGGCGCAAACTGACCTCTACCAGGGCCCCCTACACCTGGGCGACCTCTGGATCGCCTACCCATGTTCCCAAATGACCTTTGCTGCAAGGTCGGACATTATGTCGTCAAGAGGCACACTGGTTAATGGTTACCGGAGCCAGGGGCATACTTCCCTGTGGAACGTATTGACCTCAAAATTGCGTATTACCCCCTCTAGGGCTTCTAACGATCTGTTGTACTAGTACTTTTGTTTTCAGGTCACCCTTTCTATTCTCAAGTTTTTCTTTTTCATTATTCACACGATTTTGATAGTACTGAGCCATGTGCAGTACCTCTGATTGAGACTTCGCCTGCCAAGCGCTTTCGGAGGACATAATCTGTAACTGGATGTCAGGCAGTAATCCACGTACAAATCTGTCGACAAACAGCCTTTTCCCTGACTCTGTGCCTAAGTCTTTTCCACTGAAATCTGAAAATACCTGTTCGAACCGATTGAAGAACTCAGTAGCACCTTCAGACTTTCCTTGGACACAGGCCGTAAGCTTGTCCCAAATGATTATTTTTTGAGGAACTATAGTTTTTAATTTTACAATAATCAGGCAAAGTTAATATCACTTGGGGTGGTCTCTCGCCAACTGGTCTCTCTCTGTCGAGCCAAACCATATTATCCCATGTGTCTCCTAACCCAGGTACATCATCTACAGTCCTAATCTGTTTCCACAAATCAACTGGTAGGAGTACGGGAAATAATAAATCAATATCACTTAAGGTGAATACCAATGATTGTAAGACCGACTCTATTTCTTTATAGAATCCCGTCGGATTCTTTCTTATATCAGGAATAGATTGCTTTATGGTGTTCACTTCCTGTCTCGAAAACGGGACGTGAACAAAATGCGATACGTAATGTGCAGGAATGTCCACAGCGACTATACCTCGTGCAGTATCGGCTGCAATCTCAACTTTTGGGACAAATGTCGGAGGGACCTCTCTCATAGGCAACTGAGAAGTAGGTAGCTCTGAACGCTTACTACTAAGCAGCAGAGCCAAATCAAGCACTAAATCAGTTGAAGAAGTATCAATCGAAAAGGCTCCCTTATAAACATTCAATAATTCTGCGGGACAACAAATCTTTCTTTTTACACACTCATCCTGCAGGTATTCCACCATAACCTGTATCACTTTCTTTTGCATTTCTAACGTATACTGACTATACGTGTCATATACTTTGTCTGGAGTTATCGACATATCCGAAATCGAACTTATCGCATCCTTTGTACAAATTCGCGCTTCCTCACCTGTCAATTCATGGCAAGGAGAAAACCGTTTCTGTAAAAATATAGTACCTAAACTATCACCATTAGTTTCTTCATTCTGTAACTCTTCCAACTCCTTTCTATATGCAAAAATCCTCTTGACATGCTGATATACTTTCTCCGCAGTATGCCTAGACAATGCTAAGGTATTCAAATCCCATAACCCTTGTGGGATATCTACATCATTTAATCTATTCCACATTATGCTCAAATTAATTCCTAACCCTTCAATAAAAACATTTTTCTCAGGAATACTTTTTAGATTTTCGAGTGTGGAAAAAACATCAGCTAGTTCACCCTTCTCCATACAATGTTTGACCCAAGCAATCAATTAATTCTTTTTATCTGGGGACACAGTATGTCGAGTCACAACCCTTGATCCCGTTCCCTGGTCTACTACAAGCGATGCGGAATCACTTGGAAGAGGGAGAGTAGGCACATTCTGAATATTAATAAGTGGAGGCAAGGGAGCAGGCAAAGGAACGACGGCTGGAGGAACAACAGGAAGAACAATAGGAAGGACCGGGGGGACTATAGGAGGAGGAATAATGACAGGAAGAGGCAAAGCACCAGGAGGAGGGACGTATGGGGGTGGCGCAGATGCATCAGTCCTTCGTTCATGCAAAAGTTTATTAATAATTCATCAGACATATGAAAATCTTTCGAATGATACATTTTCTGAAGACTTAATTGAAACGCTCTATCCATGTTCCTAACTGATTCCAATTGTTTATGTTGATCACATGACAGTGCTTTTTTGGCATTCGTCATATGTCGATGCATATGTTTCTCTCTACTCTTTTGTTGCTGCAAAGCTTCTGTTTTCCAACTGTGCAATGCGTCAAATGCTGCAGGTCTAGCCTTTTTCTTTACCAATACAGACTCTAGATATTCTATACAAGGGATTTCAAAGCTACCATTGGTTGGCCACCGAAGATTAGAGTTATGTCTGGTCTGTCTGTGCCAAATATCATTAAATGCTATACTACCAAAGCCTTTCTTACAGTACATAGTACATGCCGGCGACCCCTCCTGTGGTGCGGGACGGCTAACTTCCAAAGATTGTCTGTCGCTGCGGAATAATGCCCTGAAGCAGGCATACAATTTCCCAGGCATATCAGAATTCTGGTGTTACCTGGTCAAAATAATTGTGCTCGCGAGTACAATGCGCCAAATTCAAATTGTATGGGTTAAATTAAGAATCGGGTCACAATTCACCTGACCAAAGGACTGGGAGGCCCGATCGGGTTACTAAGGACAATCTAAGGACCCACGTGTCTGGTGATTTCGGCAAATTTACCCACCTCGATATATGGACCCTCGTCAAGACGTCGTCTCCGGCTACAGCTCACCGTTCGCGGATTGGATCGTGCTGTTCTGTCGAGGAATTCGCTTCTCGTCCAGAGGAGCCTTTTTGTTGTCACCGTCCGATCCCGGTCCAATAGCTGAGCCAACCTTCAACGAGACAAAGTCAATCTTGAGGGTCCCTATTCGGGCTCCATCTGTGAAATCAGAAAATACAATATTAAGGCTTTTACACCATGCAAAGAGAAATACGCCAACACGGGCTTGTAAAGATTCCCAGAATCTTTATTGCAACACTGAATAGTTTACAAAACAAAGTACACAAATAGCTATTTGGTCGTCAGTACTTCACAGAGACCACCAGCAGGTTCAACGTGAGCAGTGAACAGGAATTGCTAGCTGGACATCAGCATATTTATACAGTTTCTTCATAACGATGTCCAGCCTCCTACAAGTTAATCATGTACTGGGCTAGGGTTCGCACCAGGTTCATTCCTAATTTACATATCTTGTGCATTCAGTTTACTTCTTAATACATTTACTAACAAGTACTATTATTCTCTGAGTTTGACTTTACACTCTTTACACATTTGCTTCAATGCAGGTCAAACAGATATTTCGCATATGATGTTTAAATAGCATTATCGTTCTTGTATACTTGTAGGTTAACATCGCCGATTCGAATAATCCCCTGATCCCTAGGTCAACAAAGGACAAGATCTACATGAGGACATTAACTCGCCTACACAGGTTGAAGAGGTTAAACTGAAAACAAGAGGACACAGGTCGGCCATTTTAGGCCACAGGGTGACTTTGCACAACAATCCAAAATGGCGGCTTTAACCTAAAATGGAGGCTTGATTAACTTAAGGTCACAACCTTGCAATATGGATTTCCTCGCAAAGCGACTGGGCATAGGCCAACGTATACAATGGAGACGAAACATTATAATATCAGTTTCGACAATATAAGGTGTGGCCAATCAGCCCACGGAATATATTAGGATATCAGCATGTTCTATAATGATAGCCATTAAGGGCGGTGGGATAACATTGTAACCTATGTATGGTAATGTGCAGTTTTCTGCTATATAACCTGTAACTTCTAGGGGTGTTACAAGCTCCATGTCAGTTTGGTTATAGGGAACCATCTGAGACCCTTTTACATGAAATACACCTTGTTTTCCATTGCAAAACTGTGCAGTGATTATTTGGTCATTTGGATAATAATTGCCACACATGTTTTGGGTTACTATTCTCTTTAAATATGTACATTTTTCCCATAGGAGGTGCTACGTTTCTTAAAATCACGTGACTGATTCTTCTGTTTAGACTTCAGTGCCATTCGGGTAAGTTTGTTGACCTGCCTTTCTTAATGCAAAATAGACCGCATTTGAGGTGTCACCCTCCATTTGGTGGTAGTTAATTTCTTTAATAGAAAATGATTTCAACCTTATAGAGCCATTAATTAGTATTAGTAACCTCATGTTTCACAATTGCAAAGCCTTTAAACTCTGTAAATCTTGGGCATAATCTAAGATTGTTCTTGTCTCTGTAAAGGTCTCAATTCTCTCTCTGGAGGGTCTATATTCAAGAAAGGAGGAACCCACCTCAATATCTGTTGAAGAACCACACAAATAATACCTGAATGAATATGGCCCAGTGTGAGTTATTTATTTTGTTCATGCTATTACTGCAAATATGGTTATTTTCAAGTTTACCAACCATGAAGATCACTGATGAGCAGAGAGAAGGCTAAATAATAATGTTCCCTTTTTTCTCTGCTGTTTTTTGCAAATTAAATATTTTGTGTGGGTCCAACCTCACTGTCATTTTCAAATAAAATACCATATAATATGCAATCTGTTTAAGATATTCTGACTTAACATAGCATACTGACTTGGCTCACTCTAGGGTCCCAGATTGTGAGCCTTTTCCAGTAGATTAATGCCAAATATCTTTAGGTCAGATAATATTGATTTAGTTTTTACTGTCTTTATACATGTGTTAGAGTTTTAATATTTATATATTTATATTACATGGCCTGTGGTAGCGTCTGTGTAGTTATGGTTAAGTTGCTCAACTCATAGGAAGAGCACTTTTTGGCCGCTTATCACTTTGCTCCCTCTGAACAAATCCTTACCAAACTTTGCATTTCGTTAAGTTTGGTGAATTTTCTTTAAGGGAGGGCAAAATTATAGGGAGGTCCCAAAAAATAGACGCAATAGAAAAAACCTTGCACATGACTATTGCCGAAACGGATTTTCACCAAATTTGTGGCAGGAGCAGCGGCTTGGTCCCAAAAATGTGCAAATCTGTCCAGTAGTTTTTCTTAAAACAGGCAAAATGTAGGTGCCAAAAAATGTGATATCTGGCTTCGCTCTGATTGTCCTGGAGGGATGTGTGATGTCTGTGGACACCCAACGCAACTGCTAATTGGCTGAACAGAAGCCTGATGTGCATCACATTTTTCCGATACGCCTACCATATTGTATCCGTGTATATATTTGCGGATAGCTTGGTGGCGAACAGTGCTACAAAACATGTTTTGGGGCAATTGGTGTTGGGAAGAGGGGCTGGAGAGGGTGAGGGAGTGAAATATTGTTCAAATGATGTATTTGTTTAGGTGGAAGAAGACTGTGTTGTGTCCGTGGCAGTTCGTGGACACCGCAGCAGTGTGCGTGTAGGTCCTCAGGCGAGCAGCTTATCTGGTGACTGCAGGCAGGCTTCAGTAGGGTAGGAGAGTGGAATGTAGATAATATGATGTTGTTTGTACAGGCTTTATTATGCTGTGGTGCATCTGGCAAGCCCATAGATGCTTAGAGTTTGCTCACTGGTTGCAACTACTGCAATGGTATGTGTACAGAAGTGGACAGGCCTCAGATGTCTGGCTTATGTGTGTGGGTTATAGCCACTTGGCAGATTCTTGGGTGCATGACTGTATTATGCTGTGGTGATAGTGGCCAGTTACTAGATGCTTGGGTGCCTGGCCGGAGGCCATGCATCCAAGAGTCTGCCCACTGGCTGGAAGTACTGTAATAGTATGTGCACAGTAGTGGACAGGGTGTGTGTCCACTTCTGTACACAGCTGGCTTATTGGACTGCCCCAAGATGTGTGTGTGTATGACAGTCTGTGAAGTGGGTGCGAGTAATGTAATAGTATGTGTACAGAAGTGGACAGGGCCTCAGGTGGCTAGTTTATTTGTGTAAGTGGTGGTCACTGGGCAGATTCTTGGGTGCATGGCTGTATTATGCTGTTGGTATTGGGGTCAGCTACTAAACTCTTGGGCACATGGCTGGAGGCAATGCACCCAAGAGCCTGCCCACTGGCTGCAAGTACTGTAATAATATCTGTACAGAAGTGGACAGGCTGTGCGACATCTGGCTTATTGGACTGCCCTGAGATTCTTGGGTGTATGACAGTCTGTGCAGTGCGTGTGAGTAATGTAATAGTATGTGTACAGAAGTGGACAGGGCCTCCGGTGGCTGGTTTATGTCTGTAGGTTGTGGCCACTTGGCAGATTCTTGGGTGCATGGCTTTAATATGCTGTGATGATAGTCATCAGTTACTAGTCTCTTGGGAGCATGGCCAGAGGCTGCAAGTACTTTAATAGTATGGGTACAGAAGTGAACAGGGTGTGTGGCAGCTGGCTTATGTGTGTGGGTTGTGGCCACTTGGCAGATTCATGGGTGCATGGCTGTATTATGCTTTGGTGATTGAGGCCAGCTACTAGACTCTTGTGTGCATAGCAACAGGCTATGCACCCCAGAGTCTGCCCACTGGCTGCAAGTACTGTAATAGTATGTATACAAAAGTGGACAGGGCCTCAGGTGGCTGGATTATGTGTGTTGGTTGTGGCCACTTGGCAGATTCGTGGGTGCATGATTGTATTATGCTGTGGTTATAGTGGCCAGTTTCTAGACTCTTGGGTTCATGGCCAGAGGCCATGCACCCAAGAGTCTGTCCACTGGCTGCAAGTACTTTAATAGTATGTATACAGAAGTGGACAGGGTGTGTGGCAGCTGGCTTATTGGACTGCCCCGAGATTCTTGGGTGTATGACAGTCTGTGCAGTGCATGCGAGTAATGTAATAGTAAGTCAACTGAAGTGGACAGGGCCTCAGGTGGCTGCCTTATGTGTGTGGGTTGTGGCCACTGGGCAGATTCTTGGGTGCTTGGTTGTATTATGCTGTAATGGTCTGGTAGTCACTAGAGTTGTGAGTGCATGGCCAGAGGCCATGCATCTAAGAGTCTGCCCATTGGCTGGAAGTACTGTAATAGTATATGGGCAGAAGTGGACAAGGCGTGTGGCAGCAGGCTTATTAGATTGTCTGGAGAGTCTTGGGTGTATGAGATCCTCTGCAATGGGTGCAAGTAGTGTAATATTATGTGTACAGAAGTGGAGAGGCTCTCAGCCAGCTTGCCTTATGTGTGTGGAGTCTGTACATTGAGTGGAAGCACTGTAATAGTATGTCTACAGAACTGGACAGGGTCTTGGGCACCTGTATTGTGTGTGTGGGTTGTGGACAGTGGCGAGATTCTTGGGTGCACGGGTGCATTATGCTGCAATGGTTGTGGCCTAGCCCTAGAGTCTTGGGTGCATAGTGGTATTATGCTGTGATGCATGTGGGCTGCTCCTAGACGTTTGTGTGCATGACAGTCTGTCCACTGTTTACAAAAAGAGTAATTGTATGTGTATAGAAGTGAATAGGGACTCAGGTGTCTGGATTATGGGTGTGGGTTGTGGGCTATGGACAGATTTTTGGGTGCATGGCCAGAGGCCATGCATCCAAGAGCCTGCCCACTGTCTGAAAATACTGTAATAGTATGTGTACAGAAGTGGACACTGCAGCATAATACGGCCATGCACCCAAGCATGTGACACTGGCATATGGATTACACAACTATGTGTTTAGAAATGCAATTTGCTGATTACAAAGAAGAATGACACCAATAAGCATATACTCACTATATATATTGTTAAGGTACTGTACACCTTTTTGGAACTCAGTGATAGAATACCATTGAAGTAGCAATAGCACATTTGAATACTGTGGTACTGTGGGCACATATTTTCTTTGTTGCCTGTGGAAATGCAGGAGAAATCTTACTTTCATTGTTTGATAAGTTTAACCAGGATGCCCTCACAACTTTTAACTATGTATTTACCATTTTTCTCATCTGGTTTAATATTATTTTAGTTTGAGAAGTTTTGGGCTTTGTGGTATAGACGCATGGTTTCCAAAGCAGTGCTCCTGTTTGGGCAGTATGTGTCCAATACATTGTTTTTCAAAAGGTCCTGGGTGTTGGAATCATTTTGGCTATTGTTTCTATGTCTTGGTACGGTTTGAGAACTCTTTTTCTGGATGCAGTAGGACCAAGGCTTAGCCAGACTATGGGCCTCATTACAAGGTTGGAGGTAGCCATGGAGCTACTAGCTCCATGGCTGCCTCCAAACGCCTTCTGACTCCGCCTTGGTGAATGGAGCAATTACCGTTCCATTCTGAGGTCGGAGGGACTGGTAATTCCCCATTCTCCAGGGCCATTCCCCATTCCCATTTGAGCCCCCATAGGGCTCAATGGGAATGGGGAAGGCACTAATAATGGTACCGCAAATTGCGGTACCGTTATTAGCTCTAGAGTCCATTTGCAGGTCCCGTCCCTAACACCTGCAAAAACCAGGCGATAAGGAAGGACCCGCAAAGGGAACTCGTAGTAGGGAGGTAAGGGATTACCGGCTCCGGTGCCCTTACCAGTGCCGGTAATCCCTTACCTCCCACCTTGTAATGAGGCCCTATGTTTTCATATTTCACATATAAGGCTGTTCCGGTTAAACAATCTGCAACTTTGTAGCAACCACCTTCTCTATGAGAGAGCATTTTTATGCCAAAGCTGTATGATTTTTGTGACAGTGTTTTGTCAGATGATATGTCATCCCAGAGGACTTTCAGCTCTGTTTTCTCAGCTTTGGCTAAGTAGGCTGTGACTTATCGTGCAGCTGCAGTGGAATTGTCTGCAATGTACTGCACATCTATGTTTGCATTACACAGGAAGGCAATGATTGCATTGTGATCATTGATGCACTTTGACGCTTTGCTTCTTTTAATGCAGTATGTGTTCTTAGGCGATTTCACTTTCACACAGTGTCTAACAGAAGACATGAAGCTGTTTGTTTATCCTTTTCATGAAACTGGTCATGGGAAACCAAAGCAGCATTTGGTGTAGTATGTGCCTTTGTTTTCATATCTGTGTCAACAATACTTGCCACATTTATGTCTTTGAAACTGTAAAATGTGTGCATGTAGCTCACTATGTGCACTTTCTGAATGGAGTGACATATTTGTGAATGTACTGCAAAACAGTGGCATCACTGTCCTGACCAAATTTAGGAGCATGGTTAATGCACAAACGCATGTGGATGTGTGGTGGTCCTATGGATTGATATGCTTTTCTCCAAAAGAAGTGTTGTACTTTGAAACATTTACAGGGTCAAGAGAGCAGAGTTCTCCTGGTGTTTTCATGTCTATCCCTGCTTTGTTTTCATTTGCTATGCGTAGGAAATTGTGCAAGTCTCCCTATGCATACTCTGCACAACTTAAAGTGACAAACCATGTGGGTGGGCCAAAGTTGCGTAGCATTCACCGTAGAGCTGCATGAGGTCAGAACTGGTACTTTTTTATACCACACATGTTTGCCAAGAGATTTGTAGTACTTGACTGTAAAAACGTAATCTTTCTCTTGCACCTTTTGAAATAGCTGCGCAGCAGACATGTTTAAAAAAATGGTACTTGTTTTCAATGTGTATGCAATTCCGTAACACAGAGTTGCTAGCTAACTTTCAAACAGGAGGTGGAATATGTTTTCAACGTTTTGTCTGAATCTGGGGTCTTCAGAATACATTTGTTAAGAGCTGTATTCTGATGCTGTTATTTGTGTGCATCTTTCATCATAACTGCCACCTTTTCCAGCAGGAAAGAGTAGAGGAAAGGCTTGTGCTTCTACACTTTTTTCCCATATGCTTTTTAGAGCTCCTTTGGCTTGCAGCATTTGATATGTTTCCAGTGAATCATCTATGCTGTCTTTGGAGTGAAGTGGGTGAATTGTATACTGGTCTAAAATAGTGGATGCTGTAGGAGGATCTAGACATTCAAATTGGCCAGTTGATGAGGAATCCTGAGTTATTTTGGTGGTTTCTCTCAGCTTTTCTTCAATTATTATTTCTTTTTAATAATCAATGTTTGTTTGTTTATTTATAAGGTGCACCGAACCCTGGGGTAACTGGGCGCAACAAGGACAAGGAAACTTTAAGCTTGGGTTCTCTTTAAGATATTGCAGGGCTTCTCTAACTTTAAGTCTACTAGTTACTGCCATTTTTTTGTCTTTTGTAGGTACATCATTCACTAGGATAAGCAGAGATTGATCTATTGGCTGTTGCACTCCCAGAGTGTCTACATTTTCTTTAAGATCTAATGGCAAATAAAATAGGAATGAAATGGGAGTTGTGTATTTCCATTTCACCGATGATACTCAAATACTAATCCCGATCTCAGTCAACCTCAATCATGACACCATTCTTGTGAATAAAATCTACTGCATCATCCAAAATTGGATGGCAGCAAATAGTCTCTGTTTAAATGGTGAAAAAACAGAAATTCTGATAGTAGGCACCCCATCAAAACTAGTTAAACTTCACCCCCAATACGCAGCCATGGTCATAGACTGCACCAATATCCCCATCTCCAGCCAAGTAAAAACACTAGGCATTTATCTGGACTCCTTTCCACTTCTACTGCATATACTGACAATCTCATTGGGCCTCATTACGACCCAGGCGGACTTCGCGGTGCTAAATGCACCGCGAAGCATGGCGGAAAGCCGCCGATAGCGCCATGGGGGTTGGCGGATTTACCGCCCCATTCCGACCTCGGCGGAGCGGTAAATCCCCAATCCCCATTCTGCCCTTCCCCATTCCCATTTTTGCCCCATAGGGTATAATGGGAGTGGGGAAGGAGTTAATTACGCCACCGTAAAATACGGTGGCGTAATTAACAACGAGGTCCCGTAGCGCCATGGTTTTCTCCGGCTGGTAAAACCAGGCGGAGAAAACCTCCATGGCGCTACGGGAACTCGTAGTATGGCGGAGAGGTACGCCATGCACTACGCTGGCGTAATACCCTCTCCGCCAGGGTCCTAATGAGGCCCATTGCCTTGAGTCGACACTTCCTTTCACAACAAAATTCTACCTCACTTACCAGAGCCCTTATACTTGTTAAGATTGATTACTGTAACATACTACTACTAGGGAAATCTAAGAAAAACCTAAATAAATTGCAACTGCTGCAGAATAAAGCACTAAGAGCAGCTCTAGGCATAATAAGAAATGAACACATATCTCAACACAGAAGAGAAGCTCACTGGTTACCTATCCAGGCAAGGATTCTCCACAAAACCCTCACACTCACACATAAATGTGTCACAGGTAACGCACCCAACTATCTCAACAAAAGTATCAACCACAAAATCACTACCGAGTGCTTAGGTCCAGCAACAATACACTACTTCACATCCCGAGATTCAAGAACTCGAGAACAGGTAATTCCAGTTTAACAATAGCAGGACCTAGCCTAGAGCGTGGAACTCCCTCCCAAACTACATCAGTAATGAACCATCACTAAACAAATTTCAGAAACTCCTTAAAACATGGTTATTTAACAAATATTGATTGCTGCATATACCTAGCACCACGTCAGCCAGCCACTGCTCTAAGATTTACTCTCCCATAGTCTACAGCAGTGACCACCACACTACATGCACTCCACATCCTCACACTGGAACTGAGAGCCAGAACTAAGGAATAAGCCTTTTTCTAGATCCGGCACTTCTCAACTGTATTATTTTCCTGTATGTTTTTCTTTATCTATACTATTTACCACATCATTTCTTCACTGCATTGTATCTGTAACTTTAACCTAACCATGAACATGTATAATTCTTTGTACCCACAACCACCAAGATTCATACTAAGTAGTTATGTATAATTTATGTTGTGATTCCTCAGGGTTTGAGCGTATAACAAATGCATAAATAAAATAAATACAAAAATAAAAAATTGTACAAAGTCTGCTAGAGGTGGATGGCTATTTTGCATGGTTTGAGTTTTATCTGGTCTAATTCTGCGTTGTGTTCTACGGAGTTCTTTTTGGTAGACATTCTCTTGTGTCTGTTGGAGAAAAAAGGAACGTGTGGCTTTGGAATTTGTGCAATGTATTTGTGTGCACTGTGCATGAGTGTCTGAATATGAGGGTAAGCATACATAGAGGGCTGTGTGATTGTGCAAAGGGCTGTTACTTTTGGTTGGGAAGGTTGTACTGGTGTGTGTGTGTGTTCCTGTGTGAAACATTTGCTACAGTATGTATCACAGTGTACTGTGCTTGAAGAAGTAAGGACATTATAATGTTTTCACAAAACTAGTGGGTATTACTATACTGCTGTTCTGATGACAATACAAAAAGTGGACCTGCTACGTTGCAATGAGTAAGAGTGAAGCAAGTGCTGTCGGGTCGGATAGAATTGTCTAGGCTACAATACAACAACACTGCACTGTCTGTTTAACAGGCAGAACACTACTACAGTACTGCACTTACTCTGTTGGATGTGAAGAGTAGGTTTCTTCTAGGTTTTATCTTCCAGCAGAGACGTCACTGGCTTTTAGGAGGCGGTTCTTCACTGCAATAGCAAAAGAAGGAAGTTAGTGGGTATGTGTGTTAATGGCACAGTAATAGCACTAGGAGAATACATTATGTTCAATTGTAGGATGATTTGTTGGCAGGAAGAGTTAGTTTGTGTGTCCAATTGTACAACACTGTATAGGAGTGGTGATTTGGGAGCATCAGCATTATTGGTATGGGGCCAGTGCTGCAGTGATAACTGTGCCCCATGGGGCTGCACCTTTGGAAGTGTGTGAGATCTTGTTGCACTACTTGCTTTGGAAATGGATTAGTGCAAATCCTAGTAGGGTGAGAAAAACGGCAGAAAGATGTACAGATTGGAAAGTAGAATGTTACTGTGTGTGGAATTTTTTTCAACTTTCTCACACATAGATGATTGCTACATGAGTGCAGAAATCGTTTCCTTTTCTTGCATTTATTTATACAAATTTACAGATAGCACTGTTGCTAATTTGCACATACATTTATTTGCTTTCCTTGCATTGTGGTCATTTTGCAATGTACATACTTGCCATGCTTTGCTTTCCTAACACACATGCATCTTCCCTTTTCTATAAGTATTCTGGGCATTTAACACAGAATCTGCCATTTGACTTTGCGGTGCAAATGTTCCCAATGTGGTTTTCTTTTTTTGTTTTATGACAAGAACAGAGAGAGTGATAATAAGACTGAAATATGTGGTTTGCATCTGTTCTGCAAGTGGGTATTAAAAGAAAAATTTCAATGCACACAGCATTGTAAGTAACTGCCACTTGATGTCAGGAAATGGGACAAACAAAAGTATAATTATTGTGTAGGTTATGCAGGGTAGGTGGCAGGCAACCTGTTCACATTCATTTGTGACAGAATACTAAATATATGCAAACCTGTAATTTGTGCTGATGGATGTAGAGGTGGATGAATCTGGAAGCATAAATCTTGGAGAGTTTTGCAGTAGTGTTTGATGGAGGTACTTTTCAATTACAGGAGATCTGTACTCTGATTGCCTCATCATGAGTTTGGCGGTAACACTTAAATGCGGCGATCACGCTATTATCACTGCATTTAAGGATCTTTCAAATCATGGGCTTGGCCGATTTGCCCCCCAAATCCGACACGATTTTGCTGAGTTTCAGCACTATTACCACTGGCGCTAATACCAGCAGTGGTAATAGTGCCAAACATTCACCATTGGGCCCATTGGGGAATGGGGACTTACCGTTCCGCCAAAGCCGTGATCCGGTGCTAATAGTGCCGGGGGGTTTGGCAGTAGGGCTAATAGCCCTGGCAGTAATACCTTTGGTGTTAGCGCCCAACTCGTGATGAGTGTTTAACAGTACATATAAAGTGTTGAACGGTGATGACAGAGTTTGATGTAGAGTATTTGCCTGTGATTGATGGATGGTTGTTTGACTGCTTAACAGTAGCCAATGAGGGATGGCTGCAAAGAGTGCAGTGAAAAGGGTAGAAGGGCTGCCCCTGGGTTCCGGGGTGCATGGACACTGCAGTAGTTTTCAGACAGAGAATGCCATATCTGGGACAGCTGAGCATGCCTGGCATGAAAATGGGACAGTGGGGATTAGCCAATCAAGTGTTTAGGTTGTGCTTTACAGGAAGGGAGAGTAATACTTTTGTCCATTGCTTTGTTGGTTGTGTAGTGAAGATGGCTGGTGTTGGAGAGAGGCAGAGACTTATTGTACGGATAGTAGGAGTTTCATTTGTGTATGATCTGGAGAGGTATGCCCAATCAAGAGGTGTTTCTCAAGATCTTGGGTTTGCAGGCCTGCAGGCTTTGTGGTGCAGTGTGCCTAGCTGCAATTTGCAGGCACTGCTTGATTTTTTGCAGAGACATGGGTACTTCTCGTAGTTCTGATGTTTTGCTGGGGCACTGTGGAGGAGAGCATTTGGGCAACATCAGTGCTCCAAGTTTGATTCATGTACTAAAGTTGTTAGTGGAAGAGCTGATGCTTCTTTTCCCTATTGCAAAGGTGTTTCATTCTGAAATACCAACTAGAGCACAATGGAACAACCCCAATGTCTTTAATCCCCAACAAAATGTTGGAAGGTACCTTGTTAATACAGGCATGGGTACAGTTTTGTGACATGCTGAGATGTCAGTTTTCTATAATGAATAAAATGACTCCCTTAGTGTGTACTATTTTACTCCAGATGATGTTTTGTTGTCCATTCTTGGAAATGCTCATTTTTTTTCGCAATCTAAGGGATGCTGTGCAGAGGTTGATGTAAGGCAGTAAAAAGGAAAAGAAGAGAAAACTCCCCCCAAAAAAATAGAATACAAAAGGTGTTTGTTTAGTAGCTCCTAAAAAAAAAAGCCACCACAATACAGGAAATCTCTCACGCTGAGTTAAATTTCTCTCCCAACCCCCTTGATTTGGACGATTTATCCTCGAACACTGCGGTAGCGCGCGGATCGCATGTGTCACAGCCAGGACGTTTAAGGATGGCTGACATAGAAATGGGACTGTGGAGGCCAGGGGATTGGCCAATAAGGTTTCCTGGGTGTGTGCAAGGAGATAGTGTGGCAGAGTCTCTGTTTGCTGAGAGGAGTGAAGATGGCTATGGCTATACCTGTGGAGTGTCTGGATTTTGGGGGACTCTTGGATACATTGGTTGCTGGTGTATGCAGAGCACTGTGGAGTGGCTGCACATCTTGGATTCCCCCATGTGGATGTGCACTGGTATGGAGTGCGTGACATGAAGTGGCTGGATTTTCTTCCCCTTTGTGTCTCTTTGGTGATGCAGGATCATCCAGCCATTATTATTGTTCATTGTGGAGAGAATAGTTTAAGCCATGTTACTGGAATCTCTCTGCATTTTGCCATGAAGGAGGCACTTGGGAAAGTCTCAAGTAATTTTTTTGTGCATTGCCCAGAGACAGATCTGGCTGCGATTTTCCTCATTTGGTCCGCAAATGAAGAAAGCCAGGTGCAATGTCAACAATGCTGTTTGCGCATTTTTGTGAATGTTGGTATGACTTCCTTCCACAATGAAAACATTAAACTTGGTAGCACCAACATTTTCCACAGAGATGGCATCCATCTTACTGATGCTGGCAATCACCTTTTTTTGCAAAATAACCAAAATGCTTTGCAGCCCTTCTTGTTAGTATAGCAAGCATTTGTGCAGTAGGTGTTGGCTACTTCAAACTTTCTAAAAACAAAAACAAAAAAAGGCTTTTTTCAGAGCTATCACTTTATCGCAGAAAAGAATGCAATGGTTTACATGTCACCACCACCTGCATGTTTTGGAAGTCTGTGTACTACCGTGCAGTCCACAGATTTCATTGGCAACTGTATTTTTAAACTGTGAAAGGTGGCTCTGACAAGAGCCTTTTTTGTGTGTGTGTTTTCTAGTTTTATATGTATTCTATATTTTTTATGAGACACACAAAGAAGACAAGGGAAGGGAATCAAAGGGAATGTAGGGTAGTAAAGGGCCACCAACCACAGGGATAAGAAGGGGCAGATGGAGAGAGGAATATGTTGGGTGAACCTCATGGAGGTAGGGGGCACTTTCCCATGTGCTCCCGGACAGTAGCCTTGAAAGCACTCAGGAATTGCTCACCCCTGTGAGTACCACATCGCAGTACATACACAATACAGTGACCCTCGAATGGTAAGGGTCTGCTGCAGTGCGTATGGCCTGCAAGGCCGGTTTAGGGATCTGCTGCCCCAAAGGAGTGTCCCTTGTGGTTACAGCAACAGATGCTGAGGATGCTGCAGAGGAACTCAACCTACTACCCTGTTTGAAGGGGACGACCCGCCAATCTGCTGCCTTGTGAATGGACCTCAGGTGTCCCCACATGGTGGTGATGCCATAAGGGTACCGCCCAGGTTTGCCATGAACATTGGCCGCACAAGCCTTGGCTACCCTCCCAATGGTGGTAAAAAGCCTCCACACCCAAGACTCACAATGGCAGCTGATAGTTGGGACTTCCACTACCTCATGCTCTTCTTGTTCCCCCTCTGCATCATCATGCCTGTTCCCCTACCCAGGCCCTCCAGTTGATTGTGGCGGTGGTGGTGAGAGTGGTGCAGAAGAGCCAGCACACGCAGCAATCATGGATGCCATAATCTCCACAAGCAGCCAATCAGCAATAGCAATGCAAACCACAGCCAAGTGCTGCGAGCCGGAAATCTAGCAACAGCAATGCAAATTACAGCCAAGTGCTCTGAGCAGCAATCCAGCAATAGCAGTGCCAATGACAGCCACATGCTCTGTCCTGGAAATCCAAAAACAATATGAGGAGCAGCACTGGGGTGTGGCCTTCTATAGGAGTGCAGTAGAGCACTCCGTGAACAGTCACACAATCTGCTGACACTTCGAACCCCTAGCTGGGCTCAAAAAGGTCCAAAAAGTCTCTAGATGACCTGGGGCATGGTCTGGGACCTCTGCAAGGGTGATGTTTCAGAGTAAAATACTTTGGATTGCTAAAACAAAACACTTTTTTGCTTTTCAGGGGCCCAGACCCTGTTTGCAAATAAGGGCTGATGCTCAGCGTGGGTGCAATCACAGGATGACATTGCGAACATTCACAAATTGGACAGTTGTCCATCGGACACCTATTGCATGAGATCCATTGTGTGCATGCTCCTATGTGTCCTATGGACAGGGTTGGGCTTGCCAAACTAATTAAAAGTGCAACACACATGCGGCAGACAATTCCAAACAGGTGCAGTGTTTGTGGGACCCAGGTGGTGTGATGCACATGTGCCCAGGTTTCTGCCAGACTTAGGTGGGCACCCCAAACTAATTAGAGTATGTCACTGCTTTGCAGACATGCCTAACAGGCACGTTGTTCATAGGACCTGGGAGACGAGATGCACATGTTCCCAGGTGTCTGCCGTACATGGGTGTGCTTCCTGAACTAATTAATGCATGTCACTGCTTTGCGGACATGCCGGACAGGCTCATAGCACATTGTTCATAGGACCAGGGGAACGAGATGCACATGTGCCCACGTGTCCCCTGGACAGGTTTGGGCTCCCCTAACTAATTACAAGTACACCACAACTTTGCAGACATGCCGGACAAGCGTGTTGTCCGTTGGACACAGGGAATGTTATGCGCGTGCGCCCAGGTGTCCGCAGGATAGGGGTGAGCTCCCAGAACCAAGAGGTACGTCACAACTTTGCAGAAATGTCCAGACAGGCGCGGACCCCTACGGACACCTCCATTTTGATTGCGGACAGTCCGGACAGGTGCAGTGTCCATAGGGCACCTCCATTTTGATTGCGGACAGGCCGGACAGTCACATGCTTTGCAGGCTCCTAACAGGGCTTTTAAAAAAGAAAACACACACACACAAAGCAACAGTATACACATAGAACTTTATTTACACACAAAAATACACACAATTAGAAAAGGGAAGGGTAGCGGATATGGAAACATATACAGGGGAATTTGGGTTTTGCACAGGCTGGTCATCAGGAGAAGAAGGGATTGAGGTCTCATCATAACCTCTTTGCTTCCAGGGTTTTTGTGGGGATGGTAGGCTGGGACAGAGGAAAGGTGTATAGGTTCAAGTGGGGCAGTGCTATTTTATATTGTCTATTATATGCCTTTGAACAAGTAGTTTTAAATCTGCAAAACTGTCATTCAACTGGTCAATTTATGTCCCCAGGCTCACTAGTTCATTGGCCACATTGTCAGTTTCAGTTTGTATGTGCTCATGCACTTTTGTAGTAGCTGGTGCGTCGGGCCATTCCATTCATTTCCCGTATGTACTGTTAAACAAAAAAGAATGTTTCAGTTACATGTGAAGCCATGGTATTAATTCTCTTTTGAAACTTCACTGTGTATCATTGAAGTTACTGTCTTCACTCATTTCATCAAGAGGGAAATTCCCCTCAAGGCACTCCTGGGTGCTTGCCATTTCTGTGTAAAAAAAGAGAAATTCGTTTTACTGCTCATGTATACAGAACAAACTGCATAGTTATAGGAAAAAATATAGTGTACTTACAACTTTCTAGTACGGTCCTGCTGTCACTACTTTGCACTTGTCCCGATGACAATAGTTTCTCAGTTTGTATGTAAAGCAGCGCTGAGGTAATACTGTTGGAAGCACAGGTTATTTTCCTGATTGGTGAAGTCCATTATGTTGCACACCCTATGCAATTGCACTGCAGCTTTTATAAGTAGAGTTTGTAGACCTACTTCATTTTTTTTATAATTCACGTATGTGTTGCTCTTTAAACATGTTCTTTGCTGCACTCTCCCATAATTTAAAACAACCCCTGAGCTTTTGGGCAGTGTGGATGCTACCCGACGTCTGAGGACAGTCGTATAGTCCATGGACCCTGTGGTTATCAGCATTGGGCCAAGGGGTTTAGTATGTTGTATGGTACTTCTACACAAATTAAGGGTATCCTGGTAAAAAATAAATTCAGTGAAACAAATGTTGTTAAAGGGACATTATGATTCAGTTGCGGCAATAACAACCTATCAAATTCAGAGAAAAACATTGTTAAAGGAACATTATAGTTACAAGTAAAACTGAAAAACCCCAGAAATCCGCCAGTTAGGGTAAGCTAAGCAACCATAATTGGTGCCACCACCATGCACTGCTAAGAATAACACCCATGACATCAAAGCTGACATCACAAATATCATTGATGAAATCACTGATGACATCACATGTCTGGCCCCTTATTTTTTGTTGATGACATTTTTTGTTGGTTTTGTTTACTGACAGTCAAAAGCTGAAAATTCAAAAGGTACTGTATTTGCAGACGTTTCACTTCTGATATGTTCTTGTGTAGTATCGGTCCTAGCTGGGTACTCTACTGGAGTTCGCACCGCGTGAAGAAGAATGCATCCATGGAAGCCAGTGGCGTGCAAGGAGCGAGAGGCAGTTGGTGAAGTTTGATGTTAGAGTCCAGTGGGCTCTTAGTTATCCCTTTAATTTATATTCATATGTCCATGTAACTTGTAATTAACCCCTTTTCATGTTAACTCTCTTGCGCGATCCTCGTACTTGCATACTACAAGTGGCGATAAGGATTAGTCCAACGAGACCCACCTCCCTGCAGCTTTTCAAGGCGGCCATGGGACCTCGATGATGCTCTGTGGCTGTTTCCCTGCTGTGCAGTTGACGACTGTGTGTTGATACGTTTTGGCATAGCCACTATTGCAGGTGTTGTAGCGTCCACTGGCAGGCCAGTGCATATGGGCTGTGGATCATTGCACATGTGCACAACTAGTCAGGCGATCTTTAATGGGAAATCACTCTATTTACAAGGTGTTTTGTCGCACATGCGCCCACGCTGGAGCAGACATTAAAGGGACATTGCCTGATTTAAAAAGAGATATTACAGATGCAATGCACAATCATTAATAGTGTGTGCCTCATATAAACATCGGAAAGAACACTGCCCAAACTGTGACAAGCAACATTTCTACAAAGGGAAATAAGTCCTTGCTGTGTGCATAGTATTTAGGCACTAAGAGTCTGGCATTTTCAAATACAGTCCAAACTATGGGAAATAGTGAGAAATAGGAACACACATATGAAAAACTGAACCAAGCACAACATAACCAAGCAATATATGCAAATTTTGTGAAAAGTTCCCAAAAACGTCCAGACGATTCAAATAAGACTCTGAATAAACAGGGTATAATCTGCTGCAAAACTAATCACTTTTACAGAAAATAAACAAAGCACGCATTCTCTTGCACATATATTCTTCAGTCTGCTTTGTCTGTCCAACATGTCTTTCAATAGTGTACCCCCACCTGCATTTTTCCTGACGGAAGTTGGTGATCCTGTCATACCATGGAAATGGTGGATCAAGTCATTTGAGCATTATGCTGGTGTTGTCTGTGACCAAAACTGTGGTGTTGAAAAGCGTAAGTCATTATTTTTCCACTGTCTAGGTACAGCTGGACAAGAAAAGTGCCAGACCTCCTTACAAATGAAGATGTTGATCTAAATAAGTATGAATGGACTGTCAAGAAAATCAGTAAACACTATGAAAAAAAACACAGTACCATCATAGAATCATAGAACAGTATACATTTGGGAAATGGGTACAAGAGGAAGGAGAAAGTGTGGAGCAATAAATTACAAGTTTAAGGAAACTGGCGAGAACCCGTAATTTCAATGAACAACTTCATGAGAGATTAAGGGATCAGTTCATGTAGGAGTGCAGCAGTGCCAAAGTGAGAGAAAAGTTAAGGACGACCTACCATTAGATACTATTCTATGTGTAGCAAAGGAGGTAGAACACACAGAACAGTGTGTAAAAGTGTGAGAAAGCAGAGTTTAAGTGTTTGATGTCAAAACAGAAACTACCAAAGTAAGCACCACACCTTTAAGCAAAATCAAGGTGAATGATCCAATCGCTCAAATAAGTGGCATATCAATGAGACGAAGAACATGATGTAGACCATGCAGATCGTCTTGGAGAGATGATAGGAGAAATAAAACATCTCTCAGGGGACAGACAAGGGATAGTCCGAAAAAGGAGAAGCCCAGGCAAATCAAGAAATAGTCAGAGGAGGAGAAGCCCAGGAAGATGCTTCAGATGCGATAATGCCAACCACTAGGCAGATGACCGCGACTGCCACGCTTTGAGGATAATTTGCAGCAAATGTAAAGGAAAGGGTCATTTTTCGAAATGCTGCAGGATCAAGAATATGTCGACAAATTGGATAGGAGGAAGTGTTCTTAGTGATGAAGAATGGGAATAATGTGTTGTCATGGTAATGGATGAGGACTATGAAGCAGAAATAGAGAGTCCTAATGCCATGGATATGCGTATGATGATAGATTCTGGTGCGAAATATACTCTCATACCGCATGACTTTTGAAACAGGAATAAGCACAAATATTTACATGAAGTTGATATCAACCCCAGCGCGTATGGAGGAGAACAAAAATTGGTCTTATTGGATGGTTTTGGGGCTCACTTGGGTTTTGGGGCTCACTTGGGTTCATTATACTCTCAAGAAGTGCAGAAGGAAAGATATGTCACAAAAAAAGGCAGAACACCATTGTTAAGTTGGACGCATCAAAGTAAACTCAAAGTGAAGTTGGACCCCAGCGCTGATGAATCAGTTTTATCAGTAGATTGTACCAGTATGAAGACAGATGAAATGCAAAATATAATGAAAGTAGTATTCTGAGAGGAGATCGGATGTCTTTGTGGATTTGTTCATGAAATCAAAATGAAAAGCAAATCATCGTCCTGTAGCACAAAAGCTATGAGGCATTCCCCTGTCAATGAGAGAAGAGGTAAAGAAAGAATTAAAAACTCTGGAACATCAAGGAATTATAGAAAGTATTGATGCTAGTGTGTCGATTTCCCCTTTAGTGGTACATAGAAAAAAAACGGGTAAGTTGAGAATTTGTGTGGATATGAGAGACTGAACAAATGTGTGGTTCCGGACCGAAATCCACTTCCAAACATGCAGGTGATAGTATAGACAATTAAGGAAAAGAAATGTTTTTCTACTTTGGATTTGACATCAACCTACCATCAAGTCAAATTACATAGGGACTCTAGGAAACTGACTGCGTTCATTACCCCTCATGGTCTATATGAATACACGAGAATGCCATTCGGACTTGTGTCTGCTGCCTCTGGGGATATTTTGATAGATGCTGACAATGTGTGACTACATAATGAAAGATTGGAATATGTGTGTAAAAAGTTATATGAAGCAGGAATTAGAAGTAGAGAAAAATGCAAGTTAAATAAGTCAGAAATTGGGTATTTAGGTCACATGATCTCACCGGAAGGCATACAGCCCAGAAAACAGTTGGCAAATGCCATAATGTGTATGCCCAGGCAAGTCTCAAAGGAAGAAGTTCCAACATTCATTGGGATGGCAGAATATTATTCTAAATTCATTTGAGATTTTGCTTCCCACGCTGTTCCTTTGCGTGAAATTATTAAGGGAAAGAAGTCTTTTGAATGGAGTAGAGAATGTGAAGAAGAATATGAATTCATAAAAGCTGCATTGGCCAGATCTCCAGCACTACCGAATTTCAGAAGTGATAGGAAGACAGTTATCACAACTGATGCCAGCAAAACAGGTCTTGGAGCGGTAGTCACACAAGAAACTGATGGAAAGGACATTTTGATTGCGTTTGCTTCAAGATTGCTGAAAGCAGCTGAGATATCTTATGCTGCAATAGAAAAAGAGACGTTGGCTATTAAATGGTCAGAGCAAAAGTGTATGAGTTTCATCTGGGGTGTGGATGTAGAATTCCGCACTGATCATAAACCATTAATCCAAATAATTATGACCAAAGGTTTTGATAAAGTTTCGAGTCGTATAAGGAGATGGGTAACTTTGTTACAAGAGTTTAATTGCACCATAAAGAATGTACCAGGGATAAAAAATATCGATGTGGATTATTTGTCCCATCTTACTAACATTTCCGAAGTAGATGATGGAAATGACGATGACTCTGAACTTTGTTTGTTTGTTTGTTTATTTGATAATGTGCTCCAAGCCCTTGGGCAGCTGGGCGCAACAATACAAGTAGACTTGAAACTTAGTTACACTGCCTGACGCAGGCTATTACAAAACAGATGTAACTTACAACAAATGATACAAGTGATACAGTACATATAGGATCAAGATGGGTAAGCATAGAAGAATACCGTCTTAACATATGTATAGCATGATCAGCTAGATAAGGGTGAGTATCGTTACATATCATTCTTGTGCAGCCATTTGAGAGCGTTATATCTAAATCTAGTGTAGGGTAATGGGCTTCTGAGGTCAGGTGGGAGTATGTTCCATGATTGTGCAGCTCTAACAGGGAAGCTATATCCACCCGCTGTGGCAAGTTTGAATCTCGGGACTTCAAGTAAGAAGGTGTTGGCAGATCTCGTCAGTTGGTTTGAGGGTCTCCAGTTGATTCTTTTAGCTAGGTAGGGGGGTGCATGATTGTTGAGGCATTTGGATGTGAGAGAAATAGTTTTAAGGAGGATTCTGTCCTTTATCTTTAGCCAGTGGACCTCTGTCCGGTGTTTGGAGATATGCTCTCTCTACGTGGAATATTCAAAGCTGCTTTTAGGGCATTATTTTGTAATCTCTGGAGTTTGTCAATGACCAACTTATTTGCGCCTGAGTATAGGGCGTTGCAATAGTCCAGTCTGTACATGAAAAGGGCATTGGCCAAGGTGAGGCAGCTGGCACTGGACAGGAATGGTCTGGCAGCACGGATGAGTTTACACGTGTAAGTGGTTGTAGAGGCGAGGGAGTTCACTTGCTTTTTAAGGGTGAGAGCTGAGTCGAGGTAAAAACCTAGAGTTTTAACCTCTCGCATAACCTTAATAGTATTATTGTCGATGTTAAATGAGGCATAGTCCGGGGTGAGTTTAGTTAGGTTAAGGTCTGATCCGAGGAGCAGGATTTCAGTTTTATCGTCGTTCAGGCAGAGGCTATGGGTGGCCATCCATGCCTGAATTAGGATGTATATTTTATTCACCATAGCCAGGTCCACGTCATAGTTGCCTGAAAGGGGTATGAGGATCTGGGTGTCATCTGCATAATTTGTGTAGGTGACACCCAGTCTGTCCAACTTGTCGAACAATGGCTTGGTGAAAATGTTGTACATAGTGGGTGAGATACAGGAGCCCTGTGGGACTCCACATGTAATTTGGATAGGATCGGCACAGGTAGAGGTGGAAAAGACTCTCATGGTCCGGTTGGCTAGAAACGATTGGACCCATGCTATAGCTTCCCCTGTGAAATTGGCAGCGAGCTTGAGGTGGTTGCATAAAACTGCATGATCCACCAAATCAAAAGCTGCTGTCAAGTCCAGTAGGAGTAGCAGCACTGTTTTCCCACTATCCTTGAATTCCTCAATTTTAGTTTTAAGATCTATCAAGGCTGTTCCAGTACCATGGAGAGGGTGGAAGCCCGATTGGCGCAAGCCTAGTAGATGGTTAGCTTCTAAGTAATCTTGAACTTGGAGATAGGATACTCTAGCGATGATTTTTAGTAGGAAAGGTACAGTGGTGATAGGCCTATAATTAGTTGGGATGGATGGATCAAGGCTTTGTTTCTTAAGAAGGGGGAGGACCCAGGATTCTTTTAGGTTAGCTGGCACTGTGTTGGATTTGAAAGAGGAGTTAATGAGCTTCGAGATAAACGGGGATAAATCTCTGGCTGCGTCCTTTATTATTTGAGATGGGCAACTGTCGCCCTTACAGTTGGAAGGCTTCAGTGAGAGGATAACCTTTTCAGTGTCAATGATGGAGATAGGTTTGAAGCTAAAAGGGGGGATAGTATTAGGTTCAGTCACTAGAGGTGCTTGTTGATCAGTAGGAGAGAGGGCGTCCTTTTTATTAGTTATTTTAAGCTGGAGGGTGGAAATTTTATTCAATAGAACGTTCTGTATATTAGTGCACCATATCTTGTCCTTGGGGACCGTGTCAGTTGGTTGGATGGGGGATTCCATTTCCCGAAGGATGGCAAAAAGTTCCTTGGTATTAGATTTGGCATTAGTAATTCTGTCATTGAATAAAAAATGTTTTGTATTGATAATTTCTGTCTTGTAATATTTGGTGAATTGGGTTCAGTTAACTTTGTTGTCATCAGTAGGCGAATTGCGCCAGATAGTTAGGAGTTTTCGTTTCTGCTTTCTAAGGTCCTTAAGTTGGGGTGTGAACCAAGCATTAAGGTGGGGTTCTTGTTTAGCTTTGCGTAGTTTGGGTGGTACAATAGTATCTAGTGCATGAGACATAGCTTTATTAAAGGTGTCTACTAGGGTGTCTGGGTCAGTATTGTTCTCCAGGCCATTGATAGTAGGCAGGAGGAGGGGGATGAGTTTTTCTGTAGTAATGTCTTTTTTACTTCTGGTGGGGAGTGGTGGTATCATTTTCGATAATTTTAGGGCTGAGGAGGTCAAGTGTGGCAGTGAAATTTATTAGATAGTGGTCGGTCCATGGTTGAGGGATGATGTCAGTAATGACTATGTTGCAGTTAAGTTCAGATACCCAGTCAAGGGTTCTACCTTTAACATGTGTGAGGGTGAGGACTTTTTGGGTAAGGCAGTGGTCGTTTAGGATAGCTGTTATAGAGAGGGCATTTGTATTATCTGGCTCTTTAAGCCAATGTTAAAGTCGCCCAGCAACAGCGTCTGCGAGTTATTTTGGGTAATGTTAGCTATGAGGGTGGTAAGGTCATCTTCGAAGGTTCCCAAGGGACCTGGGGGCCTATAGATCAAGTGAATAGTTAGCGTGCGGTTATTAGAGAGTTGCAATTTTGCTGAGAGTACTTCGCAGGAAACACAGGGAGGTGAGGTGGTGAGTCTGATAGGCAAAGTAGTTTTAGCAATGATGGCTAGGCCACCGCCTTTAGCATTGGGTGTATCTACTCTGTGGATCTGGTAATTGTCAGGTACCGCTAGCATCAGGGAGGATCCTGCTGCCTCGTGGAGCCAAGTTTCTGTTACGGAAAGGAGGTTGATGCTACTGTTGTTTAGTATGTCAGCAATTTCAGTTGCATGGGCTACCATGGATCTGGCGTTAATAAGGGATCCAGTAAGTGATAAAGTATTCTTAGGAATAGGATAGCTTGCAGATTTATCTGTGTGCTTGTTTCGACTCGGGTGTTTCTTTTTATGAAAGTGAGTGGGATTCGGGGTCGGAGTTGAGGGTTTCGTGGCTTGAGTTTGCTTATCCAAGTGCGTCTGTATAGTTGGGGATCTAACAGTATTGTTTTCACTATTTCTTTTGGGTTCATAAATGCAAGGTAGTCTTGCCCTAAGTCTCAGGTTTCTGTATGTGGGGGGGCTAGTGCTGTAGGTAGCAAAGACCATGATTGTAGTTAGGAGGCTCAGGGAGGTAAGGTTTCTACACATGGTAGTTAGAGTAGTTAAATGGTTCAAGTTACTTCCCTTACTTCGCTAGGATGTCTGTCTAGGGTGTCGCAATATAGATTGCTGGTGGCTAGTTATAGCCAGGAGTTCATCTAGTGATATGGATCATGATATTCAAGAATCACAATATGAACTAAAATGCATGATTTAGAGTAGTTAGCAACGTGCAAGGCAGACGACCCAAGGGTCTTAAATAGGTAACAGGATGCAGTGGCAAGCTACCAAGGGGTCTCTGATAGGTCACAGGGTGCAGTGGTAGGCGACCAAAAGGGTCTCGGATAGGTCACAGGGTGCAATGGTAGGCAACCAAAAGGGTCTCAAATAGGTCACAGGGTACAGTTGTAGCAATGCGGCAGTCTAGGTAGTACTGGGTGAATGAGTGGGCACATTCATAGCAGAGGTACAAAAGGCAAAGCAGATACCAGGCTTTCAGCAAATGTCAACATATCAGGCAAAGAGCAATGCAACATACATGGAGCACCAATCAGTAGTGAGGCACAGCAGGTTAGGTTATGCAAGTACACTACACTTGCATCAAGTAAGGAGCAGTGCAGAGTACACAAGGCACCATTCAAAAGTGTGGCACGTCAAACAGGCATTGCACCTCGAGCATTATCAGGCAGAAGAGCGATGTAGCATACATGTGGAGCAGATCAGAATATGTGCGCAGCAGGTTTGGATAATGCAGGAGGTAGGCAGACTAACTCAAGAATCGCGCACATTAGTCTGAGGCAGGTGCAATAAGGGAGCATAGCAGGTAAAGCATAGGCAGTATGGCAGGTGTTAAACAGGGGTGCTGCAGGTGAGCACGTTGGTAGCAAACTGGGGGCGAGCACTATAGACGGTAAGGAGAGTGCTGTATCTCAGAGTCAATGAAGTACATTAAAGGTGGTGCAGGTAGCGTGGATTACCTTCCATTGCAGGTGGTCAAGCACTGCTGGTTGAGTTAGCCGGAATGTGAAGAAGAATATTAATTCATAAAAGCTGCATTGGCCAGATCTCCAGCACTACCGAATTTCAGAAGTGATAGGAAGTGATAGGAAGACAGTTATCACAACTGATGCCAGCAACACAGGTCTTGGAGTGGTAGTCAAACAAGAAACTGATGGAAAGGAAGTTTTGATTGCGTTTGCTTCAAGATTGCTGAAAGCAGCTGAGATATCTTATGCTACAATAGAAAAAGAGACATTGGCCATTAAATGGTCAGAGCAAAAGTTTACGAGTTTCATCTGGGGTGTGGATGTAGAATTACACACTGATCATAAACCATTAATCCAAATAATTATGACCAAAGTTTTTAATAAAGTTTCGAGTCGTATAAGGAGATGGGTAACTTTGTTACAAGAGTTTAATTGCACCATAAAGAATGTACCAGGGATCAAAAATATCGCTGTGGATTATTTGTCCCATCTCACCAACATTTGCGAAGTAGACGATGGAAATGACGATGACTCTGAAGTAGTTCTCAGTATAGTATAGTATAGTATAGATGCAGTACCATTGCCGCGAGAAGAGTGGGAACTGGCGATGGCAAAAGATGTCTCAGTGTAGAATTTACAACAGATAATTGAAAGTCAGTGCCTGTTGAGAAAATCTAAATTTGAAGAATCAGATCTGATGGATTATTGGAGAGTTGCAGATGAACTGAATGTACAAGGAGAAATGGTGCTGTGAGGTGATAGAATCAGTCCACCTGTGGGGGTACATCAAAGATTAATTGACTTGGCAATGAGGGTCATCAAGGAATAGTAAAGACAAAACAGAGGATAAGGAACGATTATTGGTGGTCAGGTTGTGACCTTCAAATAGAAAGATCAACTTGTGATTGTATCTTTTGCAATAGAAGTGACAAAGTAAGCATGGGTGCAAAGTATCCTATGGTGTTGACAGAGATTCCTGAGAAACCGTGGGATGAATTGGGCATGGAGGTTTTGGGTCCAATACATAGTAATGGGAAACAGTTCTGTTTTGTTGTGATTGATCTGCTGACTAGATGGGTGGAAGTGGAGATTAAAATGCGCATCACTGCTAAGACAGTGATAGAATTTCTGGATGAGATATGTGAGAGAGAAGAATTTCCAAAAACCATTGTCACTGATAATGCCACTCAGTTTTGTTCCAAGGAAATGGAGGAACATTGTAAAAGAAATGCCATTGAGCATAAACAAAGTGGTATTTGTCATCTTCAGACGAATGGTGTTGTTGAGAGTTTTAATAAAGTTCTTAAGGGGGCAACACGATGGGTGTGGTCGATTGGGTTGGATTGGGAGAGAACAGTTAAAGAGACAATTGTTGCACACCGTTCACTCTGCATTGCACAACTGGATTGTCTCCATTTGAGTTTAGCAGGGGACGTAAGAAAACATGAATTAGGTACCATCTTGGTTAGGGAAAGAGACAAATGTAGAGTATAAACTCAAACATGCTTACCAGAGAATATAGGGTAGTCAAGTGAGAAACAAGCTTGCTCATGATAAATTGGGTTGTGGAAGTGTCAGGAAAGAAACCCCTGTGGTGGGAGAGTTAGTTAGAATCAAACTATGTATATATTCACTAACAAAAACAATGTTAAACGGACGTTTTGGTTAAGTTGCACTAGCAAACATCTATGAAATTCAATGGGAAAAGGTTGTTACAGGGATGTTATGGTTAAATGTAAACATGCAAAAACCCTGAAAGACAGTTATGGTAAATTAAGCAACCTTGCATTGCAAGGTCTAACACCCATGACATCAAAGATGCCATCACAAATCTCATTAATGACATCACTCATGAAATCACATGTGCATTTACTTTTAATAGAAGCTTCCTCAAGGGATTTTTAATGCAATGTTGGCAGACAACTATCAAAGAATATTGGACAAACTGTCATGAGAGAAGTATGTCATGGAGGAATGCATTGCTATACACACCATTGTTTTACACACTTCTTCACTGTAGATGAGGGAACTCATGTGCAAACATAGTCATTGTTTGCACCATGCCTAATGGAAGTGTAACCTTCCAAATCTTTCCATGCTACATAGTGAAATCATGAATGCATTCATTTTAGAATGCCAGGTACTGTGAAACATGTAAGAAGTAGCTAACATTGCCTTTATAACTACATAATTGCACTACTGCACAGAAACCACAACAACAGCATAATGCATACAAACATGACCAAGGGAATTAAAGTAAGCTAAAAAGGTGCTGTATTACCAGAAACTATTCATAACATAACTATTTATCTTCATGCACAGAAACCAGTGCTGTGTTTTACGCTTTCCTCTTCCCCTATATCTATATGTATCATATAATGTGAGTGAACCGTAAGGATAGGTGTGTAAGAGCATATGAGAAGGGTGCCGTACACAAATATAGAACCTTTTCAATTGTTTGTTCCTGACTGTTAGTGAAGAAAAGCACCTGCCCTACTTAGGGTAGTGAACAAAATAGAGGGAGCCACAGATGTGATGTCATGAGTGATGTCATGAATGAGATTTGTGATGGCATCTGTGGTGTTATTGGTTTTAGTCCTTGCAGTGCACACTGGTGGCACAAGTTATGGTTGCTTAGCTTACCATAACTGTCAAATGTTTTTCTTTTTTTTTTCTCGGTTTTACCTGTAACCATAACGTCTCTGTAACAATGTTTTTCCATCGAATTTCATAGGTTTTTGCTAGTGCAACTTAACCATAACGTCCTTTAACAATGTTTTTGTTAGTGAATTTCATA
This sequence comes from Ambystoma mexicanum, assembly GCF_040938575.1. Classification (NCBI taxonomy): domain Eukaryota; kingdom Metazoa; phylum Chordata; class Amphibia; order Caudata; family Ambystomatidae; genus Ambystoma; species Ambystoma mexicanum. The sequence goes on from NC_090922.1 coordinate 1,136,804,981, forward strand.
GGTTTTTAGTAGGGTACTGTAAGCAGAATGTTGCTTTAGCATACCATTTTCTGTAAAGAGGAGAGATATTTGGTATGGCAACATAACCATAACGTCCGGTTACCAACTGTTTGTTACTGATTCCTTCCCTGCTCTCATGATAAACGTGTGGAAAGGGTTAATTGTCTGTTGTATGTATCCATGTGTGCTACCCCTTACTTTTCCAGATAGAGTTGGTGTATCGTACATAGTAAATGTCGTTTAGTGTGTCAGGAAGCTCTCTTTTTCTGTTAACAGTGCATGATGAATCTGTACCGCACACTACTGGCTGAGATAACTACAGATGAGCAATATGGACGTTTCCTAGGGACACTGCACCTGGTTGGCGTATGTGCAATCACACTCCAACTTTCTGTAGGACCCCATTAGTGGCTCCATGCCTGCATCTTTGAATGCACTTTTAAGTATTTGTGGAAGGGCACATGTTTCCGTTCCACACCTAGACCCATGCATAGGTCATCCACTGTATGCTGGTAACACCGCCCCTGTCGCTAGCCCTACAGATTCATGCAGTACTGCTGCTGACTTCGTGGGTGGCTCTGCAAACCGACCAAGGTGTGGCTAAAGTACACCTAACTGTATAACGGCCACTGGTAAACACAGAACAGCAATTTGCAGTGTCATGACACTGCAAATTGCTGTTCCATGTTTGCTCTGTCATGTGGGCGTGGTAAATATCGCATTACTTTGATTTATCTGCTGCTTGCCTTTCCATGACCCCTGAAACAGATACATTGGGCCTCATTACGAGGCTTGCGCTCCCGTAATGAAGGGTGCCGGTATGGGACCGGCACTGTTCATTACGGGATGCACAATTACGAGGTTCCCTTGCGGGCCCGTTATTAGCTCCTTGGTCCCCTCGCGGGTCCCGGAAAGGACGTTATTAGCGGGCCCATTATTAGCTCCATCCCCATTCCCATTGAGCCCTATGGGGGCTCCAATGGGAATGGGGATTGGTTCCTTCAAGGAGGAATTACCGGGTCCTCCAATGTTGGAAAGAGCTGGTTATTCCGCATTGAAGGAACCTGGGTCTGGAACACGGTATGGAGGCAGCTTGGCCCTTATTAAGGGCATGGCTACCTCCATACTCGTAATGAGGTCCATTGTGTCTGCACTCAGTAGTGTAACAGAAAGTATCAAGAGGTCGCCTGCCGGTCCTGCAGTTCAAGAAAACATGTAACTGCAGGTGGGACAGTTTGTACTAAGTCTGCAAAATGGAAACGCTGGTGTACTTTCCTCACACACATACTAGTGCATGTAAAGGCAAATAAGAAAACAGCCGAATATGCAGAGAGCAAACACCTTTGTGGTGGTTAGAAAAGCGCTGTAGTTGCATGGGTTGCACACAATAAATGGCTTCCTGCTGCATGTAATGAAGCTGTGTTTCCCGTTCTTGTAAACATTCTTGTAATTCACAATTTATGTATATCCGTGAATGCTACCCCTAACACTAATGGCGTAGCATAAAGTGTTTGTACTGCATGTGATGACAACTGAAATGAAAGCACCAGGGACCAGTGGGCAGGCTACCGCCCTTCCAACAATTACGTAGGCTACTTTAATGTACAGCATTTCCCACATCTGCTGCAAGCAACAAGAGGGGCACTCCTGTAGAGCAGCAGAGCTGTAAATCAACCTTAGCAAACCATGTGCCGCACTACAGATCCTTGCATGGCAAAGGGCATTGTATTGTCCATGTACTGCAACACGCTATTGTACAGATGGAAGGTACTTCGAAGTACGTGGGAACTAACCTTACAGGAGCATTACAATGACTGGCGCCTATGTACGTGAGGACCGCCCAATCATTCTGTCTTTCAACACGTCCCCTATAGTACCCAGGTAGGTGCTGCCCCTTCTGTACCAGACCTTTTCTGTTGTTCCTTCTGTGGCGTGTGTGAGAAAAACATAATAAATAAAAAATAACTGGTAAAGGAACAAAAGGTAAATAAAGAAAGCACCTTTCACAGATCAACAACAGAATTGCCAATGCACACATGCAGGGCTGGCGGCGTGGCAGTTTGGTAAACACTGTAGTTGAATTGTTTTGATACGGGGGTCGCTGTACAAATAGGATTTTTCACATGTTGCAGAGCGTTTTCAAGAGACTCCCAACACTAACTACAAAAAAATATGAATACTTTCAAGATTGGCACCAAATCAATGTAGATGGGGTGAACAAAAATTGGGGTTGCTGGCATACTAAAATGAATGTTATAGCTGACGAAAATTATTCCTGCTGTGAAATATTCCCAAGGGCGAAGTATGTAATTGACAAATGTCGAACAAAGGCAGAAATACACTTCTTTGCAATGTAGCGTACTGTCTGCATTCACAGACCAAATAGAAAAATATGCTCCAACATCGGTGGCTGCATAATGGGGTAGAAACTTATGCAAGACATCAGAAACAAACACATTAACTGGGCAAGTGCCTCCTTCATCGCATACAGCACTGAATCTTGTGTAACATACTGTGCAATTTTCCCTGCACAATCAACAACACTAATATCGGCATGATTGCTTGTCACCAAAGTGTCACACAGAGAAACCAAAATCAGGCACTTCATTGTAGCTACTCCATAGCACAACACATGCACATAATAGATTGCAAAATGAGTAGCCACTGCACAGTGTTTTCCATGCAGTTTCAGTCAATGTATGTCGGAATCCCCTAAAACCCACATGCTGTGCCTCAAGAAACACACAGCCATTGCTGTACCCTCTGCATTTCTGTCCACAAATACACTGTGTAGCACAATCTGTCCGTACACACCACACCCACAAACTTTATTGCCCAATCCTGTAGTCTCTGCAGGCCCATTTCTTTGGGCATCATCTGCATAAGGGGCATATGCAACACGTGTCAGCCTGCAACTATTGCGATATTCGCAAACTTTTCGTGCTGGGCGCATGGAGGAGTGTGGGAATTACTTTTAACCAGGGGAGTTGTGGTGGTTCTTAAAAGAACCTTTGTTTTTTTTGTGTTTTTTTAAAGTGCTTCCCTAGAAACACTGTTTTCGCTGTTTTCATACATAAATGTGTGTTTTCAGCATTAGCTCACATTCTTACAATAGGCTCTTCAGTGCAGTTTGTAGATTGTGAAACAACATTGCCACTGTACGACATGTATGTATCGCAAACCTGTGTTCTCAGTCTCATGGTAGAACATCCCAGCAGCACTTAAGAAGTCACACATGTTCTGTTGATGAGACCCATTGTGACCTCTGGCTGGGGACAGGAATCAGTGGAATACTTCCACACTATTCTCGGGGGTATACATGAGAATAGCACCTTGGCAGTAGGAAAAATGCACTGCACTGCTTTCATCACAATCTTCAGTTGATGGAACACATGGGAACAAGGAATGACCCATAAAAAAGGCTTGAAAGTGCAAGATCACTACATGTACAGGTGACAAAGAGGCCACGTATCAACATTCTACAAGCAGTCCGCCGAAACAGCATTCTTTGAGATTACACCACAAAGCGTCCACCCCATCCAAACCGAAATTGCCAAACAAGTCTTCTTGGAGGGCCTACATGCACAGATCTTCAACAAAGTCATCACCCAGAATGAAAACTGTGCGTCTTGCCATGTTTGCCAGCTGCAGTACACAAAGTAATGGGGAAATTGACTGCCCCTCTTTCCTGTGATGCACTCCCAAAGCACCTGATTGCTTAAAGGCCATAGACCCATTTCCATTGGCCAGCATACTGACAAGCGCAGAATGTGGCGCATGTCTTTATCCAACTACCGGCAGGGCCGCGCCCCTGTAAAGCAGAAGGAGTCCATCTTCCAATTGGCGTGTTTTCCTCTGATGCACACGATGAGCACCATCTAATATGACAATCGCTACAGTCCTATTTCCATAGGCCAGCATGCTGAGGAGCGTAGAATGTGGCATGTGCGGGTCCCCAAATACGTCGAGGCCGGTCCTCAGTGCAGCAGGAGTCCCTCTTCCTATACCTGCAGATCATAAGCAACTCATTGGACAATCCCTAAAGTTCCATTTTCATGGCCACCACCCACATGTGGCTTTCATGCTGCGTGCAGGCGTGGGGGAATAACTTGCAACCAGGGCAGGGGGAGTTTGTGGTAAGGGGTGACTCTTAAAAAAGTCTGTTTATTTTTGTTTCGATGCTTCTACAGAAACAACTTTTTTGTCTGTTTTTAGTAGCTTTTGTGTTTTCTTCTGCTCACATTAGTACATTGAACTCTTCACTGCATCCTGTAGACAAGCAAACACAACTGCATTGCTAATGGGTGACAACAAAATGCCATTTTCTTGGAAAAACTCTGCATTTCCACAACTAATAAGGTAATTGTTGCAGAAGAACATTCCACAAGCAGACAAAAAAGTGTGCATGCTTCTGTTGATGAGACACCTTCCTGCGTCTGGCTAGGAACAACATTCATGAGCAGTGGGCCATACTCTTTGTGGTATTATAGATGAGAAAAGCACCTTGGCGGTGGGAAAAAGTGTCATCATGACATCCAGCACCCTCCTCAGTCTACGGAATAAATCTAAGCAAGACAGGTAACCCATATGATTGCCTCCGTAATGGATGACGATGACATCTACTACTGGAAATGTGGCGAGGTCTTTGCAAAGTGCATGCATATCGAAGAAATTGCACTCATACACAACGTTCCACAATGCGTACACTCCTTCCAAACCAAAATTGCCATCAAAGTGTCTTTTCAGATCTAGGATCTTGGATCACCTACAGTCAACACTATGCATTTGGCCATGTCAGCCACCCTCAGTACGCAGAGTATAATGTACAATCATTTCACCTCCCCTTCCTGTTAACCACACCCACACTACCTGATTGGCTAATTCTTACACTGACATGGCAATTGGGCAAGGTGGTGCGTGGGTCGCACCTCTGTAGAACTGGAGAAGTCCTTCTTCCCTTTGCGCTATCTTCTCTGCAGCTCTACTTCATTGGGTAATGCGTAAATAGGTACAAACACATCCACCAATCGCATTGAAGCCGCCATCATCGAACACTGTAACTCCTGTCCAACACTTGAAATGTACCATTACAGATTTACAGATTTACATTTACAGTACAAATGTCATGCCATTCCAAAGCACGTCCACTACAATGTTCAATGAAAGTATGCACAATTTCTTCATCCGCATACATCCACAAAGCCACTCAGGATGTGGCACGTGCAATCCCTCAGGCTTCTTCTACACCTCTGCAGGGCGTACCTCTGATTTGCACCCCTACCTTGAAGTTTTAAGGACGGCAACTTTCTCCATATTGCCACTCTTAACTCTCGCTCGGCTGTCAAACACTCCACCAACATCTGTCGCCTTCTGGAGGAAATAGACCTCAATGTCCTCAGTCTCACCGAGAAATGGTTCACAGCCAGCTCTGTCACAAACTTTGACACTCTATGCCTCGATGGCTACAAGATCCTCTCTCGCTGGTGTAGACCAGCCGTTCAAGTGGGTGCCGCAAAGGGATCTTGGTGATAATTACGACAACCGCTATTAGCGGTGCCGTAATTATCGCCTTCCCCATTCCCATTATGCCCTAGGGGCAAAATGGGAATGGGGAAGGGCAAATGGTGAATGGGGAATTACCGCCCCAGCCAACCTTGATAAGGGGGCGGTAATTCCGCCATCCAACATGGCAGAGACCGGCATGGACCATGGTGCTAATAGCACCATGGTCCAACGCCAGGGTCGTAATGAGAGCCATTCTCCGGCATCCCTGTGCACTTTCAATAACATACTACAGGCGTACTTACTACCATTCACAAAGGTACTACTTCTAACCTACCCACAATCTGTTTGCAACAGTGGCCTATAACTACTGAAATGTGCTCCACACCCATTCCTTACATGTCACCATCATCTAACTGATGCACTTTAAAAAGCGCATTACTGCCGTGGGTGTTCTCAAGACCTAGGCTCTTGAGCGCATGGCCGACGGCCTACAGCCTTCGACCATGCATCCAATATTCTAGGCCTTGAACACACCCACTGCAATGTAATGCCCCCATGCATGTCTCCATGTCAGCAACTACGACAATCCACATACACACCACTGCCACCAACACTCCTACCCAAACTGTATACCGCCATGGCACTACGCAGCAACACATTGCAACAGTTAACATAATGGCCAAGTGGGCAGCTATCATTTTGCACAAATGTGCAATACGTAGGTAGCTGCACTTTACCCCAACTCTCCCACACCATAAAACACCCATTCAAGAAAACAGGTTGCATCTACCAGAATGCACAAACTTACCACAGCCTCCACCACCTCTACCCACAGCCATTCACAAAGTATTGTGGCACTAACCACAACAGTTTCACAACATTGTGCCTACCTTCACACAGTATAGGGACGAAATTGTACCGCCCCTTCCTATGAACCATGCCCTAGAATTCCTTATTGCCTATTTCCCACATTTCCATTTCCCTTTTCAACATGCTCATAATGGGAGGATGTGCACGTGCGCTTTCCCATCTACAGTGAGGGCCACGGCCCAGTAAAGCTCAGACAATACTTCTTCCCTTTGCGCAGTCACTTTTTGCAGCACTCATTGGGTGCTGTCACATTTTAAAACATGCATGCACGAATCACATACAAAACATCTGCATTGCACACTGCAATTTCTATACACCACTCCATATTTACCATTAAACACTCTCAGTACATGCTCTGTTAGATTGGAAGGCCCCTGCACCAGAAACTTCTGCTACAGAATGCACAATTGCAGCATCCACAAACATCCTAAAACGCACCCAGCACTCCTTTGGCCAGGCCCACAACATTGCAACCTATTCCACATCCATCACAACACTATACATCCATCCAAGCGTCCATGTGGGCACCTAACATTATGCACAAACGTAACATACTTAGCAGCATTTCTTCTCAACTCCCCCACACCTTAAAACACCCATTTATGAAAACACGTCACACTTAGCAGAAGTCACGAATATACTGCAGCATCCATCACCCCTACGCACTGCCATTCAAAAGCTATTGTGTCACTGCCAACCTATGCACAACAGTTCCACAACATTGTGCCTACTTCAATAAATCTGCACACAGTTGAGTAGCCAACCACATATAAGCTGAACTTCAACCTTACCCACTTCAATACTCACATTGCAAACAAACTGCGCCCTGTACACCATCTCCTGCCACACAGCAAATACTGTAGCATGTTCCAACTATCACCACAACCATAGAATGCACAATACATGCTTTGCAACTCACTTGTGCTGCTGTAGCATGTCGACAATGTGCTCCACACGCATTCTCCAAAGATTACCACCCTGTGCCTCATACACTGCCAACCCTGCATTGCTCCAGTGGGTCTGCTCCTTGCACACATTCCCCCCACCATAATTCAACAATACATGTCAGCATCACCAACTACCACTATGCACATATGCACCACTGGCACCAGCACTCCTAACCAACCTCCACACCGCAATGAACACTTGCTCATCGGTACATACAACAGTTACCATAATGTACAAACAAGACATTGTCCCTCATTACGACCCAGGCGCTAATGGTTTAACGGCGCCGTTAAACCATTAGCGCCTGATTACAAGGTCCCTTTGCGGGACCCGTACTTGACGGCTGGTGTCCCGCCCACTTTCTGGTGTATGCGCCGAGGTTGTGCGCTTTCACTGTGCGCGTCGCGCACGCCTTTCGGGATGTTGCAGTGACTTGTGCGCCATGCACGGGTTTGGCGCACATCCCGAGGTAAACACGCGCAGGGACTTCCATGAATCGCACGCGTGCGTGTGCGCCTGTTTTTTTGCGCTTGCGCCTGCTTTTGCCTGCTTGCGCCTGCTTGCGCCTGCTTGCGCAAAGATTATCGGCGCACGTTTGTTCCATGAATCGGCCCCATGGTGTCCTGAAATGTTCGTAAATAAACGAAAATGGAGGTGTCCTTAAGAACACTATGCCTGTCCGTAGTGTTCGCTAGCAAGTTGAAACTGTTCTAAGAACACTCGTGGTGTCCTGAATTGTTTGTAAATAAACAAAAATGGAGGTGTGCTTGAGACGCTATGTCTGTCCGTATTGTGCACAAGTAAATTAAACTGTGCTAAGAACAAACGGCTGTCCGTAACTGTTCGTTTTACGTGTGACGCACTTTTAATTAGTTCAGGGCTAACAACACTGTCCGTAGAACGTCAACACGCATGCGCAAAAAAATGTCCGTACATTGGTTGTCCTGCGGACGGCTGCTACCTTAGCGAACATGCTCATGAAACAATCATGTGTCCCCGAACACTTTAAAAGTACATTTCCAAGTAATCCACAATATTTCTCATTGAAAACTCAACATACCACAAATCCCACATACGAATCCAAATTTCCCACTAGTTTTTGTGACTTTTTGAACCTTTTTTGGTGTTCGATCTGTCTTGCGGACGGCGCGCATGTCCGCGAAACGCGCAAAAGCACCCCTATAAAAGACCACGCCCTAGAGCTCATTCTCATTGTGTTTCTGGCTATTCTACAGAGCACAGAGATTTTTGCTGCAACCTGCAGATTTCCATCTTCAACCTGATGGCTTCTGTGGCTCCACTGCTGCCACCTGGTGCTGTATCTGCCTCAGCACCACCCCACCCCCTCCACCACCACCTTCCCAAGGGCCTGAAGAGGGGAACAGGAGTGAGGATACAGATGAGGAAGAAGAGGATGATGAGAATGAGGTAGAGGAAAACCCTACTACCCGCCCTCGGCGTGATTCTTAGGTGTGGCAGTTGTTTACCGTTCATGGGAATGGTCCTAAGGCTCGTGCGAACAGTGTCACCTGCAATGAGTGCAAAATGGTACTCAGTCACGAGAGGCATGGTTCGTATAGCTTTAGGACAACAACCATGAAGCGACACCTGAACTCATTCCACACTGGGGCCATTCGCTAGGTTGTACCTTGCGAAGGGCGTAGTAGGTTGATTGCCTCTACTTCATCCTCTGTTTCTGATCCTGTCACCACAAGGAACACCTCTCTGGGACAGCGTCTTCCTCAAGCTGCCTCACAGGCCATACGGAATTCTGATGACCCTTACCTTTCGAGGGTCACAGTTGTATGTATGTACTGTGACACAGTACTCTGCAGCGGGGAGCGACTTTGCAGTGCTTTTGAGACTATCGTCTCAGACCACGAGAAGACCTGCTCACTACGCAAATAAAACCCACTCTACATCTTCCTCTCTCAGCTCGCCCTTTCTTATCCCTGTGGTTGGTGCCCCCCCCTTTCGCCTCCTTTCCCCTCCTCTCCTAGTGTATCGTGTGTAAAAAAAAAAAAAAAAACAAAATAACAACAAAAATAAAAATAAAGCTCTTTTCAGAGCCGCCTTTCACAGTTAAAAAACAGAAGTAAAGATAAATAATGCAGGGCCCTTTCTATTTCTTGAAAGTCCGCGGACAGTTCGCGAACATAAAAAAAATTGGGATGCACCCTATTGTAACCATTGCATTTTTCTCTGGGAGGAAGTGGTGGCTCTGAAAAGAGCCTTTGGGAGGTGTTTGTATGTCAAAAATTATAAATACTTAACACCTACTTCGAAATTCATGCTGCATTTCTAAAAAAGGTTGCAATGCATTCTTTACATTTCTCAGAAAAATCTGATTGCCAGCATAGGTAAAATGGACTCCATCTCTGTGAAAAATGTATGTACTACAAAACATAATATTTTCATTGTGAAAAGAGGACATGCCAAAATCTCTTAGAAAGGCATCGACAGTCTTATTGACATTACGCCTTGCTTTCTCCATTTGTGGACCACATGAGAAAGAACAAAGCCACATTTGTCTCTGCGCAATCCGTGAAAAAATTACTTTGGAGTTAGGAAACATGTCCATGATCTTCTGAAGTCCTTCTTTCATTGCAAATTGCAAAGAAATTCCAGACACATGTCCTAAACTGTTCCCTCCACAATGAATTACAATTATGTCTGGATGTTCCTCTATCTTCAAAGTTGCAAAGAGAGGTAGCAAGTCCAGCCACTTCATTCCACGAACTCCATGCCAGTGCACTTCCACATGTGGGAATCCAAGATCTATAGATACTCCACAGCTTTCTGCATGCACCTTCAACCAATGTATCCACGAGTTTCCCAAAATCCACACAATCTGTTTTTTAAAACACTCAGCCATAGCTATCTGTTCTTCTCTCAGCAAAAAGAATATCTGAGAAAACCTCTCCTAGCACAACACACTCACTAAACTTTACTGACCAATCCCTTGCTACATTCAATCTCATTTGCAGGTCTCCCCACCCCAAATTCCCCAGATGTAATACGCGGTGTCCTAGAACTACCGCCATGTCTGCGAACATATCGTAACATGGACAGCCCTTCTACCATTTCCACTTTACTCTCTGTGCCATTCCCTCATTGGATGTAGCTAAGAAATCACATGACCATCCACCAATCAAATCCAAGACCTCTACATGTAACTGCATCATCAGAGATCAGCCCTGCAAATGTACGGTGAATCTCTAGGACTACATCTAGTCTCATACCATTGGCAAGCACGATCTACGAAAAATACTAGACAAGTCTCCAAGATTTCTACTTGTAGCTTCGTCCATATCCATATGCATGAACACAAACTACAGGTATGCATATTTTCTATACAGTACATGAACACATTTTCTAACTGACTTTTACCTTGTATAATCTGTAAAATGAATCTATGAACATTTTTTCATTCTCCTAAAATGAACTGTGAATTACAAACCTTTATACCGTTTACTTTCTTCGTACACACACACGCAAATAATGTTAAAATAACATTTTTGAAATAAAATATACAGACTACATATGATCAAACAAAATTACATGCACACTCTATCATCAAATCTCAAAGAATAATATTTGTACAAACACATACTTGGTTTTAATTTTTTTAGTTTATATAATTACTTACATTTATATAGGACAAGCAGGCTATGACATTGACTCCCTCTTACGTGGAAAAGCAGGCTATCACATGGACTCACTATTACGTGGAAAGGCTTAGTTACAGGAATAGTGGTATACAGTGGTACATTATGATTTTGACAAGCCATAGTAAAGATATTTTCTTTCCTACAGTTAGTCATAAGATAGTTTTAATGGTTTTGAGGAAGGCGCTGAGCATTTCAATTTAAAACATCTATGTCTAAATTAAAAACAGTGCTATATACAAACCAAATTACTAATTTCTTTCTTTTATAATTGCAGTGAAGACCATTCTCCTGACAATAAGCAGCCGAATTTGAATTACAAAGAACAACTAAGAAGCAAACTGCTAATTTTAGAAAAAAAGTAAGTAGATTTTTACCATAATATTTATCTAATGTTAATTCATCCTACTTCTGTGCCTAGAAATGGAGATTCTGCACCATTCTGACCAAAAATCCTCCCGTCTTAAACAGTGATTTACTGGCAGAATGGCCCACAAATTCCTATTTTTCGCCACACAAATTACCCAACTCAGCCACTAGAATTTAGATGTTGTAGAAGAACCAACTGTTTTAATTGTATAGCTTTAGATATACTATTTATACTTCTCCACACCACTGGCTTACTTTTTTCTGTCATCTGAACCCCAGTTTATTAAAACATTAATTCAAGAATACCCATCCCTAGTAGTTGTACTTCCCAATGCACAATCACACACCATTACATACATCTTTATCATCTCACTCAAACACTCATGCACACAACACACATGCATTGCAGAACACCCCAACCCATACCTTCTGTATTTTTTTCAACAGACCCTAAAGCATGCCTACCAAAAAGCAACTCCGTAGAAAGGAACGCAGAAGTAGAGCAAATGAAAAGAAAAGTCTCCAACATAAACATCCATCTATAGCAGAATTTGTAAAAAAGTTGAAACACAACAGCTAATACAGTCATATAGTGAAACAGAAGAAGTTTCTCGTACAAAAACTTTACCTCCTCTATCAAAAAGTAAAACAACCCAAAAAACAATTAACAGAAAATCAACTATCACTACAAATAAAACTTCTTCTATAAATCTTGATATAGTACAAAGTAAGCATACCAAGAAAAGTATTTTAGCCAACATGTTCCGTCACAAAGTCCTTCAAAATTTTATAAAAACAGGAGAGAAACCAGGTTCAACACTTCAAACCTATCGTAGGAAAGTAATCTTAGAAGCGTTGATAGACAGTGCACTTCTTCTCAAAAGAAAGTTATTTATTTTAGTGTTAAACAGAAAGAAACTACTAACAAAACTAATAACTAAATTACAAAAAAGACTTCTCAATAAACGAAATGTCAACAGAAATAACTTCTTAAATATCTGTGGAGGTGAATGGAGTCACACTACAAGCACAGAACCATACTTTAATGAAGAAGCGTACAAACAAAAGCAAACAAATACAATTGCCATACATAGCAGAGGTCGAGGTTATGAAAAAGTTAATAATACCATAATGGAACAAGAAGTACTCCTTACAAAAATATGCCCTGAAAACGTAGATTTACCCCTCCATTCAACTGAATCAGAACATCTAGTGTACAATGGCCATGCACGTCAATGTGTAATATTCCCAAAAAAATGTTCAAGTCTTTACGCCAATTCCTCAATCAATATGTGAAAAGCAAACACAAAATCAAAATTAAACTACTGCAAAATATGGATGCTTGTCCAGTACGCAAGTACACATGACTACAAGGAAATTCATTGGCCTGCATTACAGGACCTACTTGCAAAACACCCTTCCATGATATCAAAAGGATATCAACACATCATTCAAATATGAGAAATCTAGTTTATAAACTGTACTATGCTAAAAGTCCTGCTTTAGCACTAGCCAATTTAAATAACATTCTTCTACATGGTACAGAAAAAGACCTACTAGTAGAAATCGACTATATCCAGACAAAATATTTTGGAAGTGAAACCCACTTACAAGATGAATTAGCTGTAAAGCAACTCGAAAGAAATCTGCACATGGCAACCTTTCACTACACACATACAAAAAAGAAATACTAACATTTGAAAGTACTTCAGCTGAAGTACCAAACCACATGTGTGTATGTTGCCGCATAACTTTTTATAAAAGTAACACAAAACTGTAGACCTATCATACAAAATAGAAGACAATGAAGATTCTAAATGGTTTGAATTAGCTCTCTACCTTATAGCAGAAAACAAATACGAAATAACTGACCCCATAATACTTTGCAGTTACTGCACTACAAAACATGACAACAACCAAACTCCTTCACGTGCTATCAAATATAATTTAATTTATATGAGAGCATCATAATTCAAACAGTGCACCCATTTCAAGCAATAATATGCCTTCAACCAAAAACTGCAAAATTACCTCCCTCTGAATTAGTAAAAGGTATTCATGGAAAAGTTGTGTATTTACCATTAGATCTAAAAGAAAATGTGCACACTCTAGGAGTGCAACATCCAATGCAGCAATCTTTAATTATCTTGGTAAATGGAGTACCTACAAAAGACAAACAAATTTGGCAACAACTGGTAGATGTACATAAAGTTAGAAAAGCCCTGCAATATCTTAAAGAGAATAATGAATATTACAAAGAAATTAATATTGAAGAAAACTTGAACGATACAACTGAAATAATTCAAGAGACACAAGAAGCTGGTCAATTTGAGCTCCTAGATCCTGCAACAATATCAAACACTTTAGACCATTATACAATTCATCCATTGCACTCTATTGACACCATAGAAGATGCACTGGAAACGTACCAAATGCGTCAAACAAAAGGATCACCAATCAGCATATGGGAAAAAAGTATAGAAGCACGTGCTTTTCCTCTACTCTTTCCTACTGGCAAAGGAGGAAGATATGATGATAGACCTATTCAAATATCAGCATCAGAATATCGCTCATTATGAATGTATTCTGAAAATCCCAGATTTTGACAAAATGTGGAGTACATATTCCAGCTACTCTTTGAAAGTGAAGTAGCAACTTTATGTTACGGAGTTGCACACATATTAAAATCAGGATCACACTTTCAAAATATGACAGCTACACAATTATTACAAAAAGTTCAACAAAAAGATGAGGTTTTACAAGCAAATCTTACAAATCTATTAGCAAATATGCGTGATACTAAAGAGTACTGGTTTCGACTTCATGGAGATGTGCGTTGTATGATCAGAAACCTTGGCCCACCCACTTGGTTTGTTACATTAAGTTGTGCAGAATATGCATGGGAAGATTTACATGCTTTCCTACGCCTATCAAATGAAAACAAAACAAACAAAGATATACTAACACCTGCAGAACTTTGTTCACAGGATCCTGTTAATGTTTCAAGATATTTTCACCATCGCTTCATTGCTATGCTACATTTTATTTGTAACAAAACTGTTCCTATCCTTGGAGAAGTGCAAAACTTCTTTTGGAGAAAATAATACCAAGCCAGAGCAGCACCACATGTCCACATGCTTTTATGGATTAAAGATGCTCATAAATTTGCTCAAGACAGTGATGCCACTGTTTTACAGTTTATTGAAAAATATGCCACTTGTGAAATTCCATCAGAATCCACAAATAGTGATCTTCATGCAAAAATTTTACAATTCCAAAGACACAAATGTGGCAAATATTGTCGTCGCAAATACAAAAACAAAGGGAAATACTACACCAAATGCCGATTTGGTTTCCCTAGACCAGTTAAAAATACAAGTCAAGTGAACAACCTCATGTCTTCAGTTAGACATAGTGTTAAATATAAGTCACATACTGCAGTTGCACGATATGTCACAGCATACTTAACCAAATCAGAATAGACAGAGCTCCAAGACCTCTGGAATGACCTGTCATCAGATAAAACAGTGTCTCAGAAATTATACAGCTTGGGCATAAAAATGCTGTCCCATAGAGAATGTGGATCCTATGAAGCAGCTGATCGATTAACTGGTACTGCATTGTATGGTAACTCTGCAAATATAGTATGGCTAAGTCTTGGTCCAGATAAATCTAGAAAAATAGTTCTAAAATCATATGAAGATATAGAAACAATAGCTAAACATGATCCCAACAGCCAAGACATTTTAAAAAACAATTTATTGGACACATACTACCCAAACAGGAGTACCACTTTGGAAACCATGAGTCTATACCACATAGCCCAAAACTACATATATATATATATATATATATATATATATATATATATATATATATATATATATATATATATATATATATATATATATATATAATATAAAACCTGATGAACAAAACCGTAAATAAAAAGTGATAAACTGTGAAGGCAGCTTAGTAAAACTCACCAAACCAAATTTAATTAATCATATCAAATTGTCATTAAAGACTCCTCAACATAAAGAAGTATATTGCATGTCCCTGCTACAACTCTTTAAAACATGGACAAAAAAATAAGAAAAATAGATAACT
Organism: Ambystoma mexicanum; assembly: GCF_040938575.1. Taxonomy (NCBI): domain Eukaryota; kingdom Metazoa; phylum Chordata; class Amphibia; order Caudata; family Ambystomatidae; genus Ambystoma; species Ambystoma mexicanum. Next base: position 1,136,820,451 of record NC_090922.1, read on the forward strand.
ATGACTCATATGAAGACGCTTTCAAAGCAAATGAAAGCAGTATAACTGATGTAAACTTTGCAGAGTGCAAAACAATGTTGCACAATGAACAGCAACACGAAGAAGAACTCCAGGCCCAACTAGATAAGGACACTCCTGACAGTAGTCAACCTTCTGTCACAGGAAGCCAAGAACCACTGGGAGACCCACTAATAAGAAATGAGGCAGAATTAGCTATGATAGAAGTAGAAAACACCATGTGTCAGTATGAAGATAAAGAAGACTTAACTATACTACAATCAAAGCTACGTAGCATTTTTCAAGAAGTAACAAAAGAAATTGCACATGGTGTACAACATGAAAACAAAGAATGCACCTGTCAAAATTACAAACCTATACTATTGTATGTCAGTGGTGAAGCTGGTTCTGGCAAAACATTCCTAATCAAAATCATCAGTAAGTTCCTTCAACAATTGACAAACAACAAACTGTCAGCTGTTGTCACTGCCCCCACAGGTTTAGCTGCGTACAACATAGGTGGTGTCACTTTACACCGATTACTATTCCTGCCAGTAGAACACCAAAACAAATTAGATTATTACAAACTTTCTGCAGAAGCTGCAATGGAACTACGCAGAGTATTGAAACAAATGAAAATGCTACTAATAGATGAAGTGAGCATGGTGTCCAACCTAATGTTGGCTTTGATTCACTTCAGATTACAAGAAGTACTCAAAACAAACTATGAAGAGCTCTTTGCAGGAAAACACATTATTGTTTTCGGAGATCTTCTTCAATTGACACCAGTAAAAGGTGAGCCTATTTTTAAACATTACGACACAAACTCTGCGTAAAACTGTTGGCAGCATTGGAAATGTCAACCTTTGGCAACATTTCCGATACAGAGAATTAACAGAAAACATGCGCCAATCTGCAGATCTCACTTATGCCAACATCTTAAAAAGTATCAGAGTTGGTATAGTTTCTAAAGAAGCAGAAGCAATATTGAAAACCCGGCACATTCATGCACTTTATGGTGATAGTGCATGTGCTACAGATGTTATGGAACAATTAGCCCACAAAAATGTCAATTGTATGGCCTTAATGCCAACTCTTGCAAGCTGTTTCAAATTCAATGAAATAATGTTAAGTAAAGAAATGCAACCAATAATGGAAATTAGCGCCGCAGACAAACTAGGTGTACATGGAATGACACTACCCATGTGTGACCAAGCCACAACAAGACTAAATAGTTCAGAAAAATCAATCTCAAACACAGCAGGCTTGGAAAAGATATTAAAATTATCGCTAAATTGCAGAGTAATGCTGAAACGTAACCTTGACGTGGACCAAGGACTAGTTAATGGAGCACTGGGTACAGTTGTTGGCTTTCAAACATACCCACGTGACAACAAAATTCAGTTTGTCAATATTCTCTTTGACAAACTTTCAGAAGTAAAAAGAATAGGATGCTCAACAGCTCAATTCCTTATCTTCAAAGACATGTATGTACGCAGAGAACAATTTTCTCTAACTCTTGCATACACAGTGACCATAAATCACAAGGTCTTACCCTAGACAAAGCAATGATAGACATTGGTAACACAGTCTTTAAAGAAGGCATGAGCTACGTAGCACTATCACACTTACGTACACTTGAGGGTCTATTTCTAATCAACTTTGATGCAAGTAAAATAAACGCTGATATTCCTTGCATTTCAGAATACAATAGACTTTGTTCACTATACACTCCCCATCTAAACACATATTCTGTTCCACAACAAGTAAAACATTATAAAAGAAAAATAAATCAAACAGAAAAGCAACAGGATGTCACTGCAAATCCTCCAAAGAGAGTAAAAGAAAGTAATACTTCAAGTGCCACAAGCAAAAAAGAATCAATTAGGGAAAGTAAACCAGGTACTTCTTCAAAGAAGGAAGACACACTCCAAAAAAAGCAGTCAGATACAGAACTACCTAGTCCATTTAAACTCTCAAATATAGTTGGTGTAAGTTGCTACACAAATGTAGCAATGAATATTCTATTTCAATTACCATCAATTGTTGAGAACATTTACTTACACAGTACAGACCCATTGTGTTTGCAAATGTTAGTACTTCACAGAAATGCAGCAAACAATCCTGACAACACGTATAGTGTTTATGGAATAAGACAACAATTGGACTACTGTGCTGGAATAGTGAAATTCACTATAAACTCACAGGAAGATCCACAAGAATGTCTAATGTACTTACTATTAGTACTGGAAAACAAAAACATACCTATAAATGAAATCTTCCAGATTTCATACATATGGAAACATACATGCACTCTCTGCAACAATGTGACACAAGAACAAATCCCCAATGAGCGCTTTGTGTATATATCAATACCTAATTGTGAATCCGTTCCATTTCAGCAACCCATGCAAAATGCAAACCACGGTAGATTATGTTCGACCTGCAATTCAGATAATCACTCCACGTTAGTAATACAAACACATAGTAAATACGTAATACTAATGCTTTTACGTTACAATGCAGATGGTACCAAAAAGAACTGCAAGCTGACTGGATTCACACATGGTCAAATATCACCTGGTAGGAAAACCTTCACAACAATAGGTATAATCTACCACGCAGGAGCCACAACCAACTCAGGGCACTACACTGCATATATAAAAAAGAAATGTGGATGGTTTGAATCTAATGATAGTACCATTACCCTAAAGCATAGATTACCAGCAAATCTTACAAACGTTTATTTAATGTTCTTAAAACCAAAATTTGATAACTAAACTGTACTTAAACCTTTAGTACACTTGTAGTAAAAAAATATAAACTGTCACAATATTCCAAAAGCTATCTAACTGCTCAAAGATGCTGCAACAACTAATCAGATAAATTAATACCACTCAAATAGAGCAAAAAATAGACAGTTAGAATACGCCAATTGGTATCTAACTGCCCCAAACTTTAGAAATATCCAAACAAGAGCAAAAAATAGACAGTTAGAATACGCCAATTGGTATCTAACTGTCCCAAAATTTAGAAATATCCAAATAGATAAAGCAATACCACGAAATTATATAAAAAATAAACAGTTAGAATACTTAAGTAACTTGTAGTAAAAAAATATAAACTGTCACAATATTCCAAAAGCTATCTAACTGCCCAAAGATGCTACAACAACTAATCAGATTAATTAATACCACTCAAATAGAGCAAAAAATAGACAGTTAGAATACGCCAATTGGTATCTAACTGTCCCAAAATTTTGAAATATCCAAATAGATAAAGCAATACCACGAAATTATATAAAAAAATAAACAGTTAGAATACTTAAGTAACTTGTAGTAAAAAAATATAAACTGTCACAATATTCCAAAAGCTATCTAACTGCCCAAAGATGCTACAACAACTAATCAGATAAATTAATACCACTCAAATAGAGCAAAAAATAGACAGTTAGAATACGCCAATTGGTATCTAACTGTCCCAAAATTTAGAAATATCCAAATAGATAAAGCAATACCACGAAATTATATCAAAAAATAAACAGTTAGAATACTTAAGTAACTTGTAGTAAAAAAATATAAACTGTCACAATATTCCAAAAGCTATCTAACTGCCCAAAGATGCTACAACAATTAATCAGATAAATTAATACCACTCAAATAGAGCAAAAAATAGACAGTTAGAATACGCCAATTGGTATCTAACTGTCCCAAAATGTAGAAATATCCAAATAGATAAAGCAATACCACGAAATTATATTAAAAAAAATAAACAGTTAGAATACGCCTACTGGTATCTAACTGCTCCAAAATTTTACAATATCCAAACAAATACCTAATATTTTACTGCTGCCAAAAACTGGAAAAATCCAATGTATAAAGCATTAGCCAGAAACAACAAGTAAACACTAAAAACAAACAAACAAATAGACTGTAGCATAACAGAAAAAGGTTTTTTTTGAATCCAACATGGATTTTTTTTTCTCCCACAGACCCAATTATTTTAGCAACAAACACAGAAACTGAGCAAATTGCACAGTACTCTGGTTTGTCAGATACTAAATATAAGGGTAAAAAAAAAGAAAAAATTGTGATTGTACAATGTAATAAGTCTTTATAAAATACTAATACTAACATGCTATTTTCTTTTATCACATAAATGAACAAGAAAAACATGGACTCCCGTTACTAAACCAAATAGTAACTATAACATGATAAATATAACCATCGCAGCATATCACACCCATACTGGCTTATAACATTGTTCCTTATAAATTTGTTTTTGACCCAAAGTTATAAGCCACTATGAGTGTGATATGCTGCGGTGCTTGTGGCCAGGGTATAGACTCTTGGGTGCATGGCATATGAGTGTAATATGCTGCGGTGGTTGTGGCCAGGGCATAGAGTCTTTGGTGCATGGCCAAATAGCTATGCACCCAACATTCTATACCCTGGCCACCACCACCGCAGCATATCACACCCATAGATTCAAGCATTTCAACCTTTTAATGTCAGCGGACACAAGGAAGTTCCTAGAACACATTCAACTTGCCAGAGGACGATACGGACAGCGTCATCAGGACACCCCCATTTTCTTTATGTACGAACATTTCAGGACACCACAAGTGTTCTTAGAACACTTTCAGCTTGACAACAAACAATACAGACAACGTCTTCAGGACACCCCCTGCGAACATTCCAGTACGCCACGCGTCTTCTTAGAACACTTTCAACTTGACACCGAATCCATTCTGTTTATTTACAAACATTTCAGAACAGTTGTGTTGTCCGCAGACAAATCGAACACAACAAAAGCGTCTAGCACATAAAAAAAATACAACATTGCACCTATCTCATACTCCCCCACCCTCACAAACACTCTTACACACCAACACACTCCACTAAATACAATATTTAAACCAAGTTTCACCTCGCTGTCCGCGGTCGTCCGCGAATGCAAGATGGTAGGCGCCGTCCAATCAGCGAACACGTCGGATGTCCGCGGACATCGCGCAAGCTGCTCGGCCAATCAGGGTACTGTCAGTGGAGCGAACAGGGAAGTCCGTCCGCAAAGCGAACGGAGATATCACTAATTTTTTTGCCTTACATTTTTGTCATTTTAAAAAAAACTTCTGGACGGATTTACACCAAATTTGCAAGAGCACGCTTTTCGGGACCAAGCCCCCGCTCCTGCCGCAAATTTGGTGTAATATATATATATATATGTAAAAACAAAGTAGCCAAATTTAGTGCACTGCCTAACTCGTAGCTGGTGCTAGGAAAAGGAAGCTTTGACTGAGCTCCTTAATGTATAAAAAAACACATATAAATGGAGGGTTGTAACACTACAAAAAACCCCACAAAATATGCCAAAAGTATTCCCAGCACTCAAGACCAAAACACCTTCTTACAAAAATACTTTGTTTTTATTCATTATAAAAACAAGCAACCAACTGTGCAAAATATGCAGTAAAGGGTAGGTATAAATCAAAACCTCCCCATGGCATACAGGTTTAAACAACACTCACCCCCCAGGGTGGAAAATCGCCACGCGTTCCGCCTGGATATACCAAGCTTCCTCAGGCTGATCAAACTCCACATCCGTGTAAACACAACCCATTTAAAACTTAAGGAAAGCAACTCGAGCGAGCAGCTCCTCCCCCCTCTCATTCTCTCCGATCACGTGATCGCTTAATGCCGCATTGAAAAATACATGAAGCGGGCCACCATGGTAGAATGACTATATAGTCATTGTGTTCACTATGAACACAGTGCGCTGGCCATAAAATATATGCCATCTTGTTATGCGAGTATAGGGACAGAGAACTCCTCGCTCCACGTTGCATTTCCCTAATTAAAATCATTAATTTCTTTAAACATTTACTTGTGTTTGATTGCGCTAGTGCACCTTTCTATAACATGGGTAAACCTTATCAACCTTGACAAGAATTTTACCCATTACGTCCCTGGGTTTGTAATGTGTTACTCTAAAAGCCAAACACGGCACGACAACAAATTCATAAAACACCAAAGCTCTCCTTTATAGATGTGGGACATAGTGCCCTCTAGTGGAGAAAAGCTATATCTCTTTTAGTTCAATCTTATATATAAGGCTTTCACATGCTTGGAATAATTTCCATTGTGATTATATTTATCTATAAAAATGCATATCCATTTGGATGTTCGGTCTTATTTATATAAAAGACATGTATTTACCACCGCAGTTATAATTGCTAGACGTGACTAATGCATACTAAAAGGGACAATATTCAATTAATGATCCTATACAGCAAACCACAATATATTTACAAAAACTATTCAAAGTGCAAGTGCTCATAGTTTTCAAACTCAAACATCATATTCGATGATAAAATACTAATGTAATGAATCCTGAATTGTAATATAGTACTACAACAGTAGTACCATATTACTCACTGAAATAGGTAATTCCCTCTTGTCAACAAAAACAGCAATAAGGGGATATACCAAACTTGCTAACCAGGGTCCTGTTGTTGCATACACTTACATAGACATCCATCCAATCTATTGGAGAAATACAAACATCTCTGAATCAGTGTTGAGTCCATTAGGCCTTAAGGTATCAAATTTACAAATTAGAGATGCCTCTAATTGCCTGAGTTTCAGTTCTCGGTTACCCAGTCTCTTGTGTTGTGGGACATGGGCAAGACCAACAAATGACATTTCCTCCACATTACCACCATGTTTCTCTATGAAGTGTCCTGTCAAAGGGTTGGTTATATCTCCATTCTTAATGGCTCTATAATGTTGGAGAATCCTGAGCTTAAGCATTCCTATGGTCGATCCAATATAGTGAAGACCACAGGTACAGGTAATAGCATATACTATAAACTTAGTCAAGCATGTAATTCTATGTTTATATCTCCATGATAAACCATTGGAACTGACAAATAGAGTTTTAGATACAAAGCTACACATTTTGCAGTTCGCGCATTTACGAAAACCTCCCAAATCCTGTTTCAAAAAGTGGCCTGACTTGGTAACTTCTGTGACCACCATACTTGGTGACAGTATATTCTTAAGAGTTGGCGCTTTACGGTATGTCACATTGGGAGCTTTATCTAGTACCTTCTAAAGATCAGGATCTGTCAGGAGCACATTCCAATGTTTTTTCATAATTCGTTTAACATTTGTAGCTTGATGATTATACCCTGTTATAAATCTGATCTTCTCCGGTTTCTTGCTAGTTTGAACTCCAAACAATTCCGTTCTTTTCGGAACTTCTGCTTTCTTAAAGCAGTTTGTGACTACATGTTTATTGTAGCCTCGTTTGACAAACCTTTTACCAATCTGCTTGGCTTCTGTCTGGTAATCTAATTCTTTACTACATGCCCTTTTTGCTCTCAGGAACTCTCCATAGGGGATTGAATTAATTAATGGAGTAGGGTGGTGACTCTTAGCATGCAGAGTGGAATTCGAACTTGTTTCTTTTCTAAATAACTTAGATGTTAAGCAGTTATTCTCCACAATAAATAACACATCCAGAAAGATCAGTTCTTTTTTGCTATGTACACATGTCAATTCCAAATTCAGATTGTTAATGTTAAGAATATGGACATAGTTATGTAACTGAGTCTCGGTACCGTCCCATATAATGAACAGGTCGTCTATGAATCGGTACCAGACAACTATGTGTTTAGTAAATTCTTCCATCTCTTCTCTCCAAGCTATCTGTGTCTCCCACCAAGTTTGTTGATGTTTGGTCCAGGGTGGGAAAGTTATAGGGGCGTCCCAAAACGTCTTCCCATAGACTGAATGGGGGAAAAACCTAGCGCACGCCTACAGCCGAAACCGCTGGACGGATGGGAGCAGCGGCTTGGTCCCAAAAGAGTGCTTTTGTAAATTTGGTGAAAATCTGTCCAGTAGTTTTGTTTAAAACTATCAAAAAGTAGTTCTGCAAAAATGAGTTATATCTATGTCCGCTCCGCGGTCACACTTCCATGTTCGCAGACAAAAAATTGATTGGCTAATCCGTAGCGTCATGTCCGCGGACTAGTGGCGCTTTCACTGATTGGTTGTGGAGCAGCGTGAAGTGGTTCAGATTTCTTTGCGGCCTCTGCCATCTTTTGTTCATGTTTTGGTGTACACGGACATCGCCGGTAACAGATACAAAACAAGACACCAATGCACTTGTTATACTTATGAAATACTGTTTCCGAAGGCAAGCTTTAATTAGGTTGGAATGCAATGTGGCAGCGCAAACTCAAAAAGTGGTGTTTTCTTGCCACCAAATTCATACGGTAAAGTGGAAGTTGGTGCTCAATGTACGGCAACCAATGCCTGCGTCTGTGTTGTAATGTTTTCAGATTAATATTGAAGTCGGACTGGCATCCTATGTTTTCAAATCTGAGGCGGCCACCTGGAGTGTTTGATGGAAACAGCGGTTTTGGAGGTATATGGGAGTAGCGGTTCTCATGATTGGATGCTCATATGTTGTTGCAAAGTGAGAATGTATTTGCCTTCTGAGTGAAGGTCAGTTGATTTGCTTTTTTGGTTGCGAGCTGGGTTGCGAGCTGAGTAGGCCCACGCATCCAAGTCAATCCATAAGGGGCTATTGTTTTTTTTTACCTTGAGCAAAAGGGAAACTTCAAAAAGGTATGCAAGGAATGAAAGCTTGGGAAAAAATACCATTTGATAAGGTTATGTTATAAAAATGTTTGTAAGGAACATGAAATATAGTTCACAAAGATTCTTTGATGCGAACACTTTTCTGTCTAACTTTGCCAAAAACAATTCAGGCTGTCAATTTTGACGACTCTACACTGACCCGAGTTTTAATTTTATATTTCGAAACACTAATTGTGACAATGTAACTGAAGTATTATATTTTTGCACAGTTGTAATTTTCCTCCAATAACAGAGAGTGCACATTGTTCGCATTTGTAGGCTATGACTACAGTCACCCTTGTTCACCGTTATTTATTTTTCTTTCAAATGTTATGCTTGCCCAACATAGCTTTGTGTATCACTTTGCACGTTCTTTTGGTCTTGTGTAACATCAAGACATGTAATTTTTTCTTGCTTGTCCATTCATGCTGCCTTCGTAACTAAATTACCATCTCACTGTGTGGTTGCCCTTTTATTTAACCCTTACGGTGACTGGTGTTTGTTAGGGAGAATTCTCTGTTTAGGCTGAATTTCCTAACCTAGTGAGTCCCCCAGCAGCTTTGCTGGATTTCTGGAGTTTGTTTTTTTCATCCTGCCAAGAGTGAGACTCTTTTCTCCCACTCTTGGACATGATTTGTGGTATTTCTTTGAATGTTAATGTGTTCTATGGGCTATGTGGTCTTTTACTCCATAGGGTCTCATGTGTTTTGCTATGAATGTTACACAGCACCCTCTATGCCGTAACACTGGGGTGTCCTAGGTGACCCCCACCATAGACTCCATACCCTGGGACTGACTACTGTCTCCGAGGGCATGTAAAGTCACCATTGGCTTTACTAGACCTAAATTTACTAACAGAACCAGTACAAACCATCCTATTGTGGACGTACTGGTAGGGGTAATTCGATTACCCCTGGGTCTGTTGTTCGAGGGGGGCGCTGTCCCATCCCCACTCGTCGAGTTTTGGCTGGTGGCAGTGGATACTACTTTTTATATTCGACCGCGAATATATTCCTATGGGATTTTCCCATTGTTCGAGGCTAATACTTTTTCACATTAGTCTCTAACATACCGCTGGTTTATTTATTTAATATAAATTCACCGGTTGGTATTTTCTGCCAAAACCCGGTTTTAAAATGGCATATGTGTTCGCCTCTGTAACTCCAACCCAAAGGTCGAGCCCTTTGTTCCACATTTTGGCGGGCTTCTACACAGAAGCCTCCAAAAGTGGTGCCATTCTGTCTGGGTACCACAGGGGGTGCGGCAGGGGGTTTAGGCACCCTGGCCTGAGTTGCCTTGCCAACTCAAGTCGCACTCTGGTGTGATTGGCCCAAGTGGTGAGCCACCCCGCTCACCACTTAGCATGTTTGATTGACAGCTCGGCTGAATGAATGGGGGTTTCCTGCATAAAAGCAGGGCTTTGGGGACTGGAACTGCAGAAGTCGCCACAGGACCTAAGAATCCGACGAGGGAGAAGCTGAGCTGACCTGCAACAACGACACCACCGGTGGAGCTCTGCTGAACCGACTCACCACTTCCCAACGACAGAGGAGATCTCCCTGCTGGAGAGTCTTCTTCCCTTTGACTGGTGGGAACAACCAGTCCCTTGCTTTTTCTTCGCTCCCAGGACGTCTAGTGGTCAAATTGCCCGCACTGAGCACCCCGGGAACCGGATAGCCACTAACCACTGTACTGCGACCAAAAGGTGGTGCCTTGTGACTGAGCACTCCGCGGCTGGTCTCTTCCCTGGTTGTGCAAAGATCTTCAACTTTCCTCTACGACGAGATCATCTCTTCTTCTGGCAAAGCCCCGACTTGCATCCACCAACAGGAACAACTGCCCCCGCCGGAGCTGTCTCTCCACTTTCAAGGTACTGTGTCCGCCGGGCTTCCCTTGAAACGGTTAGCGTGAGGTGTCTTAAATCCTTACCTTTCCACTGGGTCGCCTCCAGACCTTCTTAACTTTTGTTCTAAAACTGGTCCAACCTTTCTATGACATTTTGCTACAAAGACTTGAGGTGCATTTCCACTGTGGTATTTTTGGCACATACCGCCTTGCCTCTCTCCGAGTGGGCCTGGCCTCTGAACTTTGTGATCTAAAGTAGACCCTGCCTTGCTTGCCTTGCATTTGCTTCGTAAAAGTGTTGGTACTGAGTTGGTTTCATACCCTGCCTTTTTCTCTCCCTTTCTAACGAATACTAGAGTGCCATCTAGGTTAAGCACTCACCTCTGTCTGCAAATAAGTGGTGTCTTTGAACCTAGACTTCTCGAAATATTGTTATGGGATTGATATATACTTATAGTAACTGTGATTGAAGTTGTTTGCCATATTAGTGCCAGTGTGTTTTTCATAGATGTGTTTTTAAATAAATAATTATACATCTTTACACCCAAGCTCTGATCAGTGTCTGCTTGTTCTACTGTGTAAATGGTCCTATCTTGTATACTCTATATACTGCCTAACTCGTCTTGAGAGAAGTCTGACTGCTCAGCCACAGCTACCAGGCAAATCTGGGTGGTGCAGACTGCTACCAATTGGGTTTACTGCCAACTCCTGTAGTCTTAAACGTTTTGCAGTGGTCCCAGAGGGAACTGCACAGGTTTCTGCCTAACAGTGTTTCTCGGCGTTTGTAGGGTGTCACTATATGTACCCATGGTCAACGCTAATATTTCTTTAAAATGTCTTGTTTGTCCACTTCCATTTGTGTACTACTTTCCACAATCTTTGTGTCTGTTTTGGAATTTTTTCCTAAAGGTTGGGTATTGACACAGATTTTCTCTTACGTTTTCCGCCTAGCTACATCTTGCCGTACTGTGCATGCCATGGTTTCCACATGCAGAGTGACGGCTTCTTTCAACGCCAGATGCAACTGCTTGTGACCGGCTGTCTTTCCATTATAATGTTATGGGATGACAGGCCAGGTCGCTATGTCCCTATGCTGAACTAGAGATTAGGAGTGACATAACATCATTTATGGTGGTGTAAGGCAATGCTCATGGCGCCATCTTGGAAATACCTGTGCAAACAAAGCGGGTGCTTTAACAGCAACGCATACTTTGTGTATGCGAAAATAACTGCGTGCGTCTCAACATTAACATTTTCAATGTCGGCAATAGAACCATTGCAACAATTTAATTGGAAATAGGATTAGTCTGTTGGTCTCTTACAGTTGTTTGTTAAATAAAAGTACTTTACAAATTCTAAAATGTTAACTTTTTCTTTTAAAATCCCATGTGTCATTTTCAAATTTAAGGTACCACTTTGTATGTCACTGTATGTTTATTTGCAGGTTCTGCGTCACAGCACGTACTGTTGCTTTTTGGAGGCTGTCATGGAAAGCGAAGAGGGGCAATGTATGTAACAACCGCTTTCCCTTTCTATGGTGGCCATCTTGAAAAGGGATTTTGTTTTGTAATCGATGTATGTTTATATACAGGTTCTGCGTCTCGGCACATACTTTTGCTTTTTGCTTGCTGCCATGGAAAGCAAAGAGGGGCAATGTACAGAGCAACCGCCTTTCCTTTCGAAGTTGGTCATCTTGAAAAAGGACTATAACCAGAAATCCTATTTTTCCGTAGCACACGTTAATGCTTTGCACATCTATACTATTACTGACACATTTTATTGCGTCTATGTCCTTTACTGAGAAATTTAAAGTGCATGGAGTGCATGCAATATTTTTTAAATATATTTACACTGTGAATGGTGGTTCTTAACGCAACATTTACTTTGTTAAAGGATGGCTTTCTTTTTTGGTAGGACAGCTAATTAGGCCATTTGCGAACGGAATTGAGCAAAGAAGCATTAAACAGTGATTTGGGGGGTGTGGGTGTTCAGTGCAAAAATATTGTGCGATTGTTATTTCTAAGGTTGGGGCAGTGTTTGTCATACTCCTTCATTACAGTAGTGCTGCTGTTTCTTGGGGAGGAGGGATGGCCTTAGCTGATGTCATTTTCAGATAACTAAAACTTTTGCTAAAAGTATGTAATGTGTACTACATTGTTAATGGCTGACTACCAATACGTGTTGGTGCTGTGCAAGGCAAATGTTGCAGGTGGACGTTCCTACACCAATATAAAATCTGTTTCCACATTGTCCACGAGGCAAACATTTTACTGTTCAGTGTTTACGGATTCTGGAACACGTTACCGTGCTGTACACCAGCATATTGTCAAGTGGTATTATCCGCAAGGTGTTTAAATAAATCAGAAGTTGCTTTACATTATGGTTACGTGGCACTACTATAAACCGATCATCTTTAGCAAAAAAACTTTGCAAAAGGGACGGTATGGGTAGGTTGCTCTACCGAAAACCTGTAATTTGGGTAAAGAAAAACGTTGTTAAAGGGACGTTATGGTTAAATTTGCCTACTAAAAACCCGTAAAATTCACTTAAAAAAACTTTGTTAGAGGGACGTTATGGTTAAGTTGCAATACTAAAAACCTGTGAATTTCACTAAAAAACTTTATAAACGTGACATTATGGTTCAAAGTAAAATCAGAAAACCCCTGAAATTCGACAGTTATGGTAGGCTAAGCAACCATAACTGCCCGCACCACTGTGCACTGCTAACACTACCACGCAGGACCTGAATGATGGCATTACAAATGTCATTGATGACATCACTGATGACATCAAATGTGCAGTTACTTTTCAGACGAGGGATTGTGAATGTAATTTTAGCAAAAAAATATCAGGTATTATCGGGATATGTGTAATAAAGTACATACTTCATCGCGCGATGTAGTGTTTTAAAGAAAATTCCATTGCAGTGTTCTTCCCAGTACAGGAACCTACTCATACAGATCGTTGCTTCTGTAGTCTGCAACCCCAACCTTACCTTGTGGTATTACAGAGTAATACTACATTTTGAATGCCTGTTCCTCTATATTGTTTATATCGGTTGCTCAATATTTATTAATATTAAACAGAAGCAATTACAGGTTAGTTTACACTCTTAATTAAAACGCTTGATGTTTATAAATTGATGTGCTGGTGTTACACCCAGAGCGCGCCAAAGAAAGGGCTATTCATGTCTGTGTTAAAATGTAATTAAAATAATAATGGAGTCATACTGGTGCCCCCTAGAGCCTTGCAACTCAGGCAGCCACCTGCACTGCCTGATGCAAAGACCAGCACTGCACTTGCATCAGAATTACAGTTCTCATGCATGCAGTGAGACAGGTTTTTGCAAACTAAGAATGTATTTTGATTCTGAGTGAAGGTCACCAGCTTTGAATTTTTGCTTGCGAGCTAGGGAAGCCCACAGTATAAGGTTCAATTGTTTTTTGACCTTGCGAGAAAGGGACCATTCCGAAAGGTATTGAATGAAAGGAGGGTTGTAATAATGTAAGATATGATAAGGTTATGCATTCCAAAGGTGGACTAAGGAACATGTAAATTCAGTTTATGAGAAATTGTTGGTGCGAACGGAGTATGCGTTACGGTCTGAGTTACACCAAGAGAATGGAAATGGCAAATATAATGTAAGTTTGATTTGCAACGATTTTATACCCAAACAAGCATCAACGTATCATTATCTGACCATTATTTCTGGGATATATTCTACTCGTTTGTTCTGTGTGGCATATTGCAAAGTATAACCTTTGTGTGTAATGTTCTTTCTACTGCCCAGATGGGCAGGGCAGGCTTGAGATGCAAATAGACCACTACTTGGTTCTCCCAGGTTCAACACTAATATTTCATTAAAATGCCATCTATGAGCACTTAGAATTGTAGCATCAGCTTCCGTATCCAGTTTAGAGTTGATCATACTACATAGCAATGTCCTCGGAAGCAAATTATGTACTACTTTCCACGTTGTTTTATATTTGTTGACATTGTTTCATGTCTGTGCTAATCGTTACATTTGTGATGTCATCTTTGATGTCCTGGGTGTTGGTGTTAGCAGTGCACAGTGGTACGAGTTATGGTTGCTTATCTTACCATAACTGCCAAATTTCAGGGGTTTTTCGGTTTTACTTTGAACCATAACGTCCCTTTAACAAAGTTTTTTCACTGAAAATATATATATATATATATATATATATATATATATATATATATATATATATATATATATATATATATATATATATATTACATGGCCACGGTAGTTGCCATGTAGTTATGGTTAAGTTGCTGAATTTCATAGGTTTTTAGTAGCGCAACTTAACCATAACGTCCCTTTTAGCAAAGTTTTTTCACTGAAAATATATATATATATATATATATATATATATATATATATATATATATATATATATATATATATATATATATATTACATGGCCACGGTAGTTGCCATGTAGTTATGGTTAAGTTGCTGTTTCCATAGGAAGAGCACTTTTTGGGCGGATTATAACTTGGCTCTTCATGGACGAATCCTCACCAAACTGTGCAAATAAAGTATTTGGGCCGCTCTGAATTTTTTTGCAAAGTTTGGTGAGGATTCGTCCAGGGGAGGCAAAGTTATAGGGGGGCCCCAAAACTTTTTTTTTACCCCATAGACATAATGGGCAAAAACTTTGCCCGTGCCTACAGCCCAAACCGCTGGACGGGTTTACACCAAATTTGCCCTGTGTCTCTCTCCCCTTCCCCCCACCCCCCGCTCATGACTCATGTGTCTCTCTCCCTGCCCCTCACCCCCCGCTCTTGCCCCATGTGTCTCTCTCCCTACCCCCACCCCTGCTCTTGCCCTGTGTGTCTAAAGCTCCTCCCACCCACCCCCGCTCTTGCCCCGTGTCTCTTTCCCCCTCCCGCCCACCCCCGCTCTTGCCCCGTGTCTCTTCCCCCACGCCCACCCCCGCTCTTGCCCCGTGTCTCTTTCCATCTCCCGCCCACCCCCGCTCTTGCCCCGTGTCTCTTTCCCCCTCCCGCCCACCCCCGCTCTTGCCCCATGTCTGTTTCCCCCTCCCACCCACCCCCGCTCTTGCCCCGTGTCTCTTTCCTCCTCCCGGCCACCCCCGCTCTTGCCCCCTCCCGCCCACCCCCACTCTTGCCCCGTGTCTCTTTCCCCCTCCCGCCCACCCCCGCTCTTACCCCGTGTATCTTTCCCCCTCCTGCCCACCCCCCCTCATGCCCCGCTCATGCCCCGCTCGTCTCATACTCCCGCCCACCCCCCGCTCATGCCCTGTGTGTCTCTCCAACCCCCGTGTGTCTCTCCCATCCCCCGCTCATGTCCGTGTGTCTCTCCCCTCCCGCCCACCCCCTGCTCATGTCCGTGTGTCTTTCTCCCTCCTGCCCACCCCCCGCTCATGTCCGTGTGTCTTTCTCCCTCCTGCCCACCCCCCGCTCATGGCAGTGTGTCTTTCTCCCTCCCGCCCACCCCCCGCTCATGCCCTGTGTGTCTCTCCCCCTCCCGCCCACCGCCCGCTCATGGCCCGTGTGTCTCTCTCCCTCCCCCCCACCCCCGCTCATGCCCCGTGTGTGTCTCCCACTCCCGCCCACCCCACGCTCATGCCCGGTGTGTCTCTCTCCCCATCCCCCCACCCCCTGCTCATGTCCCATGTGACTCTCTCCCTCCCCCCCACCCCCGCTCATGCTCCATGTGTCTCTCCCCCTCCCACCCCCCCGCTCATGCCCCATGTGTCTCTCTTCCCTTCCCCCACCCCCTGCTCATGCCCCGTGTGTCTCTCCCCTTCCTGCCAACCCCCCGCTCATGCCCCGTGTGTCTCTCCCCCTGCCGCCCACCCCCCACTCATGCCCCATGTATCTCTCTCTCTCCCCCCACCCCCGCTCATGCCCCGTGTGTCTCACCCCCTCCTGCCCACCCCCCGCTCATGCCCCGTGTGTCTCTCTCCCTCCCCTCCACCCCCGCTCATGCCCCGTGTGTGTCTCCCACTCCCGCCCACCCCACGCTCATGCCCGGTGTGTCTCTCTCCCTCCACCCCACCCCCGCTCATGCCCCGTGTGTCTCTCTCCCTCCCCCCACCCCCGCTCATGCCCTGTGTGTCTCTCCAACACCCACCCACCGCCCGCTCATGCCCCGTGTGTCTCTCTGTCCCCTCCCGCCCACCCCCCGCTCATGCCCCGTGTGTCTCTCTCTCCCTCCCCCCACCCATGCCCCTTGTGTCTCTCTCCCTACCCCCACCCATGCCCTGTGTGTCTCTCTCCCTCCCCTCCACCCCCGCTCATGCCCCATGTCTCTCTCCTCTTCCCCCCACCCCCCGCTCATGCCTCATGTGTCTCTCTCCCTACCCCCCACCCCCGCTCTTGCCCCATGTGTCTCTCTCCCTACCCCCCACCCCCACTCTTGTCCTTTGTGTCTTTCCCCCTCCCACCCACCCCCGCTCTTGCCCCATGTCTCTTTCCCCCTCCCGCCCACCCCCGCTCTTGCTCCATGTCTCTTTTGCCCTCCCGCCCACCCCCGCTCTTGCCCCGTGTCCCTTTCCCCCTCCCGCCCACCCCCGCTCTTGCTCCGTGTCTCTTTCACCCTCCCGCCCACCCCTGTTCTTGCCCCATGTCTCTTTCCCCCTCCCGCCCTCCCCCGCGTCTCTTTCCCCCTCCCACCCACCCCCGCTCTTGCCCCGTGTCTCTTTCCCCCTCCCGTCCACCCCCGCTCTTGCCCCGTGTCTCTTTCCAACTCCCGCCCACCCCCGCTCTTGCCCCGTGTCTCTTTCCCCCTCCTGCCCACCCCCGCTCTTGCCCCGTGTCTCTTTCCGCCTCCCGCCCACCCCCGCTCTTGCCCCCTCCAACCCATCCCCGCTCTTGCCTTGTGTCTCTTTCCCCCTCCCGCCCACCCCCGCTCTTGCCCCGTGTATCTTTCCCCCTCCCGTCCACCCCCCGCTCATGGCCCGCTCATTCCCCGCTCATGCCCTGGCCGTCTCTCCCATCGGCCCACCCCCCACTCATGCCCTGTGTGTCTCTCCCACCCCCCGTGTGTCTCTCCCATCCCCCGCTCATGTCCGTGTGTCTCTCCCCTCCTGCCCACCCCCTGCTCATGTCCGTGTGTCTTTCTCCCTCCCGCCCAGCCCCCGCTCAGGTCTGTGTGTCTTTCTCCCTCCCGCCCACCCCCCACTCATGTCAGTGTGTCTTTCTCCCTTCTGCCCACCCTCGCTCATGTCCGTGTGTCTCTTTCCCTCCCCCCACCCCGCTCATGCCCCGTGTGTCTCTCTCCTCTTCCCCCCGCCCCCTGCTAATGTCCCGTGTGTCTCTCTCCCTCCCCCCACCCCCGCTCATGCCCCGTGTGTCTCTCCCCCTCCCACCCCCCTGCTCATACCCCGTGTGTCTCTCTCCCCTTCCCCCCACCCCCCGCTCATGCCCCGTGTGTCTCTCCCCCTCCTGCCGACCCCCCGCTCATGCCCCGTGTGTCTCTCCCATTATCGCCCACCCCCCACTCATGCCCCGTGAGTCTCTCTCTCTCCCCCCACCCCCGCTCATGCCCCGTGTGTCTCACCCCCGAACCGCCCACCCCCTGCTCATGCCCCGTGTGTCTCTCTCCCTCCCCCCCACCCGTGCTCATGCCCTGTGTGTCTCTCTCCCACCCCCCACCCCCGCTCATGCCCCGTGTGTCTCTCCCCCACCCGCCCACCCGCCGTTCATGCCCCGTGTGTCTCTCCCCCTCCCACTCACCCCCCGCTCATGCCCCGTGTGTCTCTCTCCCTCTCCCCCACCCATGCCCCGTGTGTCTCTCTCCCTCCCCTCCACCCCTGCTCATGCTCCGTGTCTCTCTCCCCTTCCCCCACCCCCCGCTCATGCCTCATGTGTCTCTCTCCCTACCCCCCACCCCCGCTCTTGCCCCATGTGTCTCTCTCCCTCCCGCCCACCCCCGCTCTTGCCCCATGTCTCTTTCCCCCTCCCGCCCACCCCCGCTCTTGCCCCGTGTCTCTTTCCCCCTCCCGCCCACCCCCGCTCTTGCCCCGTGTCTCTTTCCCCCTCCCTCCCACCCCCGCTCTTGCCCCGTGTCTCTTTCCCCCTCCCGCCCACCCCGCTCTTTCCCCCTCCCGCCCAACCCCGCTCTTGCCCTGTGTCTCTTTCCCCCTCCTGCCCACCCCCGCTCTTGCCCCGTGTCTCTTTCCCCCTCCCGCCCACCCCTGGTTTTGCCCCATGTCTCTTTCCCCCTCCCACCCACCCCCGCTCTTGCCCCGTGTCTCTTTCCCCCTCCCACCCACCCCCACTCTTGCCCCGTGTCTCTTTCCCCCCGCCCACCCCTGCTGTTGCCGCGTGTCTCTTTCCCCCTCCCACCCACCTCCGCTCTTGCTCCGTGTCTTTCCCCCTCCCGCCCACCCCCGCTCTTGCCCCGTGTCTTTCCCCCTCCCGCCCACCCCTGCTCATGCCCCATGTGTCTCTCCCCCTCCCGCCCACCCCCCGCTCATGCCCCGTGTGTCTCTCCCCCACCCGCTCATGCCCCGTGTGTCTCTCTCCCTCCTCCCACCCCCCGCTCATGCCCGTCTGTCTCCCTCCCTCTCCCCAACCCCCCGCTCATGCCCCGTGTGTCTCTCTCCCCTTCCCCCCCACCCCCCGCTCATGCCCTGTGTGTCTCTCTCCCTCCCCCCAAACCGATCATGCCCCATATGTATCTCGCCCTCCCCCCGCTCATGCACTGTGTGTCTCTATCCCGTCCCCCCACCCCCCGCTCATGCCCCGTGTGTCTCTCTCCCCTTCCCCCCACCCCCCGCTCATGGACCGTGTGTCTCTCTCCCTCCCCCCACCCTCCGATCATGCCCCATGTGTCTCTCTCCCTCCCGCTCATTACCCGTGTGTCTCTCTCCCTCCCGCCCACCCCCGCTCAGGCCCCGTGTGTCTCTCTCCCCCACCCCCCGCTCATGCCCTGTGTGTCTCTCTCCCTCCCCCCACCCCCGCTCATGCCCCGTGTGTCTCTCTCCCCTTCCCCCCACCCCTCGCTCACGCCCCGTGTCTGTCTTCTGTTCCACCCGCTCATGCCCCGTGTCCCTCTCCTGTTCTCCCCACCCCCCGCTCATGCCAGTATCTGTCTCCTGTTCCCCTCATGTGCCGTGTCTGTCTCCTGTTGCCCCCCACACCCCCCGCTCATGCTCCGTGTCTGTCTCCTGTTCTCTCCACCCCCCGCTCATGCCCCGTGTCTGTGTCCTGTTCCCCCACCCCCCGCTCATGCCACATGTCTATCTCCTGTTGCCCCCCACCCCCCGCTCATGCCCCGTGTCTGTCTCCTGTTCCCCCCATCCGCTCATGCCCCGTGTCTGTCTCCTGTTCCCCCCACCCGCTCATGCCCCGTGTCTCTCTCTTGTTGCCCCCCATCCCCCGCTCATGCCCCGTGTCTGTCTCCTGTTCTCCCCACCCCCCACTCATGCCCCGTGTCTGTCTCCTGTTCCTCCCACCCCCCGCTCATGCCCCATGTCCGTCTCCTGTTGCCCCACCCCCCGCTCATGCCTCGTGTCTGTTCTCCCCACCCCCGCTCATGCCCCGTGTCTCTCCTGTTGCCCCCCACCCCCCACTCATGCCTCATGTCTCTCCTGTTGCCCTCCACCCCCCGCTCATGCCCCATGTCTGTCTCCTGTTGCCCCTAACCCCCCATGTCCCGTGTCAGTCTCCTGTTCTCCCCACCCCCGCTCATGCTCCATGTCTGTCTCCTGTTCCCCCCCACCCCCCGCTCATGCCCCGTGTCTGTCTCCTGTTGCCCCCCACCTCCCGCTCATGCCCCGTGTCTGTCTCCTGTTGCCCCCCACCCCCCGCTCATGCCCCGTGTCTGTCTCCTGTTGCCCCCCCACCCCCCTCTCATGCCCTGTGTCTGTCTCTGTTGTTCCCCCCACCCCCCGCTCATGCCCCGTGTCTGTCTCCTGTTCCCCCCACCTCCCGCTCATGTCCCATGTCTCTCTCCTGTACCCCACCACCCCCCGCTCATGCCCCGTGCCTGTCTCCTGTTGCCCCCCTGCTCATGCCCCCTGTCTGTCTCCTGTTCCCCCCACCCGCTCATGTCCCGTGTCTCTCTCCTGTTGCCCCCCACCCCCTGCTCATGCCCCGTGTCTGTCTCCTGTACCCCCCGCTCATGCCCCATGTCTCTCTCCTGTTGCCCCCCACTCCCCCGCTCATGCCCCGTGTCCGTCTTCTGTTCCCCACGCCCCCCGCTCATGCCCCATGTCTGTCTCCTGTTCCCCTCAACCCCCGCTCATGCCCTGTGTCTGTCTCCTGTTGCCCCCACCCATGGCCTGTGTCTGTCTCCTGTACCCCCCACTCCGCGCTCATGCCCCGTGTCTCTCTCCTGTTGCCCCCCACCCCCCCGCTCATGCCCTGTTTCTGTCTCCTGTTGCCCCCCCAACCCCCTTCTCATGCCCCGTGTCTGTTTCCTGTTCTCCCCACCCCCGCTCATGCCCCGTATCTGTCTCCTGTTCCCCCATCGCCCGCTCATCCGCTCATGCCCTGTGTCTGTCTCCTGTTCTCCCCACCCCCCCGCTCATGCCCCGTGTCTGTCTCCTGTTTTCCCCACCCCCCGCTCATGCCCCGTGTCTCTCTCCTGTTTGCCCCACCCCCGCTCATGCTCCGTGTCTGTCTCCTGTTGCCCCCCGCTCAAGCCCCGTGTCTCCCTCGTATTCCCCCCACCCCCCGCTCATGCCTCGTGTTTCCCTCGTGTTACCCCCCACACCCTCCGCTCATGCCCCGTGTCTCTCTCCTTTCCCCCCACCCCTGCTCATGTCCCGTGTGTGCCCTGTACCCCCCCGCTCTTGCACCGTGTCTCCCTCGTGTTCCTCCCCACCCCCCGCTCATACCCCGTGTCTCCCTCATGTTCCTCCCCACCCGCTGCTCATGCCCCGTGTCTCTCTCGTGTTCCCCCCACCACCGCTCATACCCCGTGTTTCCTTCCTTTTCCCCCCACCCCCTGCTCATGCCCCGTTTGTACCCTGTTCCCTCTCACCCCCCGCTCATGCCCATGTGTCTCCCCTGTTCCTCCCCACCCCCCGCTCCTGCCCTGTTGTGTTCTTTATACACCCCACCTTCCCTTTCCATGGTGGCCATCTTGGTAAAATATTTTAACGTTGTTAAAGGGACGTTATGGTTAAGTTGCGCTACTAAAAACCTATGAAATTCAGTAAAAAAACTTTGTCAAAGGGACGTTATGGTTCCAAGTAAAACCGAAAAACGCTTGAAATTCGTCAGTTATGGTAAGCTAAGCAACCATAACTCGCGCCACCACCGTGCACTGCTAAGACTAACACCCAGGACATCAAAGATGACATCACAAATGTCATTGATGACATCACTGATGACATCACATGTCTGGCTCGCTCTTTTTTCTTTTGCTGACATATCTAGGCCACATGGTTTTCTTCAGTAACAGTCAGAAACTAAAAATGTTATTTTATTTGTAGACGTATCCTTCAAGTAGGTTCTTACAGTAATTCCCTTAGAGTCCAGTCACATCATATGAAACATATACATACGGGAAGACACAAGCTTGAAAGACAGCAATCCTTTTTGTGCATAAAGATAATCAATAGACTTATGAGCACTTTCTGATAGTTCTGTTGTTTTTTTTTTTTAAGGCTGTACTTTCCCTGTGGGTCCAATCACATCAAGTGATACAAATACATAGGGTAAATAGCAGCTTTGAAACAGAGCACTCATTTATTTGCATGAAAATAATCAGTTAAGTTATGAATTGTTTCTGCTACTACTTGTGCTTTTTTGCTAACTTCACTTTCCCTGTATATACCCATATTGGTATGTGTTCTTGTGTCTTTGTGTTTTGTCTATAGTAATGCAATTATGTAATACATGTGTTTTATTAGCTACGTATTACATATTTCACAGTACACAAAAATCTATTAAGAAAACAATTATCATTTCATTATTCAACATATTAACATTACGAATATTATACCTTCATCTTGTACGCTGCACACAATGTTATGTTTCTGTATGAGTAGCTTAGTATACCAGATAAAACCCCACAATAGAATGCCATTTATATCAATGCATCGTTCAATGCACTAATTAGGGTATGATATTTATTGCAATGATCCTTGACACTTGTTTCACAACATTATAATAAGAATCCCTTGTACACATTTTTCATGAAAAGTACATACACATGTGATGTCATCAGTGACATTTGTGATGTCATCTTTGATGTCCTGGGTGTTAGTCTTAGCAGTGCACGGTGGTGGCGCGAGTTATGGTTGCTTAGCTTACCATAACTGGCGAATTTCAAGGGTTTTTCGGTTTTACTTGGAACCATAATGTCCCTTTGACAAGGTTTTTTCACTGATTTTCATAGGTTTTTAGTAGCGCAACTTAACCATAACGTCCCTTTAACAAAGTTTTTTCACTGGTATATATATACATATGTATGATTTTACACATGGGACTACAGTTGATTGATTAGTACTGATGAATGCCTCATAATACATATGCCAAAATGTACAGCCATATATACATTGACCTGATGGGACAGCAGAAATGACACTTACGGCTATTGAAGTTGATCAAATCTAATAAGACTAGTCAAGATCAACATTACCAATTATGCCCTTTGTATTTTTGGGTGTCTTATATCTCTATAGTTGCTGTGAATGTTTTATGGTTATCGGATGATATATTAAATTGACTCTTTTGTATCTGAAACGAAATAAGTATTTCTTAAATCACTTCATATACTATTTCTAAATCATATAAGTCATTGCCCACTTCAATTTGATGAAACATATGTAACCTGAATGTATGTGTGCATTCCTCAGCACAAACTAATGATGATTAGCAAACAATACCCTTATTTGAGATTTTTGGCTATGCCAATACAGCAGAAACAGAATGTTGGGTTCTCATTGTATACATTTATAGGCTTCATCCAAGTCTATTGGAACGCTTTACAAAATTCAATGGGAGAAGAAGAAAAATAAGATTTTCAGCCAACAGGATAGGTATAGGACAGCAGCAGCAGGTCTGGCTGGTTCGGGGAATATATGTTTTGAGAAAATTATGGAGGCTGGAGATGGAAGGAGCAGCACGGGTGTGGGGTGTGAGGGTGTGAGGGCTTGTGGTGCCCAATATGTGAATGTCTGGTTTTGTATGCAGTCTAGCTTGCAATGTGGAATGCTCAGGACATTGTGTTTAGCATTTCTGGGTTTTTGAATGGGTCATAGAATTACGATTATACTGGAAGTAGAATGGGGTCTGAGGTTGATAACCTTGCATTGCAGCATTCCGTGATGGCATTTGTCCATGGCATGAAGAGACACTGGATCTGGGGTAAGTGTAGAATGTGTCTTGCTGCTGCATTCTGAATGGTTTGCAAGGGGTAGTGGGAGTGTTATTGGGGGTTCGAGTGATTGGCCCAGTGAGGGATGTGTCACCAGACCCTAGCTTGAAGAGGACAAGTGCTTTGACTTTGTTCATTGCACTCTTCTAGTCAATAGAGGTCCGGTACATGTGGATCTCCACCCTTACTGTGATAGGTGTAATTTGAGATGTACTGAGGTTGCCCCAATTCTGTATTGATAAATTATTGAAGAGGAAGGGAGGGCTATTAAGGAATGCAACCCTTGAATTAGGGTGCATTAATTGCAGGTAGGGATTGTCTGAGGGATATTTGTGGCACTTGTTGGGGGAAGTTATTTGCAAAGTAGAATTGATGTTGTGCAAAGAACACAAGGTAGTTTGCAGTGCGTTTAGGATAGCCATCTGAAAAGGGCAGGGATGGCCTTTTTTTGTATTAAATATCAAACAGTGCAGGTAATCTATATCAGGAAGTGTAGTCTGCCATAGAACACGTAATTTCAACAGCTCCATGCCAAAAGCATGGTGTACACCCGTGAACAGCTGTATCAGTCTCCCTAATCTTCAGGTTCAGCTTTCCGGTGGCACAGAGCATAATCAGAGGTCACATATGTCCTGTTTGACAGCTGCTCTGACAGCAAAATATCAGCAGTGCAGAGATGCATTCAAGCCAAGACACCTCTATATCAAAACCATACTAATTATGCTAAACCATCACCTCAAGGCAGGATAATCAGGAAACATAAGGCATACATATGTTTTAGATATGTTGAAAATAGTTCACATAAATATTAAAGCCACATCTGATTTGTGTCATACCAGTGGCATCCCTATGAGCTCAGGCAAGCTCTGAGCGACAATGTTGATTCCAGGAACATGGCTGTCTTCATTTAAGTAAATGGGACAAAAGTCTGGATTCCTGCTTCTGTGTACTTTATTGGAGGTTGGTAACTCCTCCATGCCAGATCCAGCAGCTCACACCAGGAGATATCCTAGGTATGTGGCTTCAAAGAGGCAATGTCTCACCAAATGTTGTTGCACACCAAAGGATCCATGAAGTGCAGTGCTAGGAAATGGGGCACATTTAGAAAGGCAGCCAGGGCAGTACAAATCTTGTTTTTGTGTGGGCTTTTCTTCTTTTCTACTACACTTCCTGTATAGCAAGGTAGTTTGGGTATGATGCAACATGCACAAGTCACTTGTTATCTGAAGAAAGATTGGACCCCTTAAAGCAGGCGTGTTTTTAACCAACCACCCTCCTTTATTTGATTCATCCCTGAAATTTTAAAAAAATAATATTTCACGTGGACCTCTTTCCGGGGAGCAGACCTTTCCAGAATTCTCCTCCAGTGAGGTGAAGTAGGAGTATTTCAAGGCAGAGGCAAACTCTACCCATGCACAGGGCACATTGGGGGTGAACTGCCCTGCCTCTCTGCCAGCTACACGTGTATCCAATCTCTCACAGGATGTGAAGGACTCCTGTGGGTTGGGATGATGAGAGTTGGGACTCATCTTGTCCCAGAGCATCCTGATAGCTAAAGCAACAATGGCTCCTGTTTTTCATTGCTCAATCTGCAAACCCTGTTCCCAAATACCGAACCAGCACAACCTGCAATGTTACCTTTGTCACTTGCCTTCAAATATGACCTGCTACTTGCATCTTTGAACAGGTTTTATGCAGTATCACTTCAGCAGTACCTGTAACCCGTCTGGCTTAAGTGCCAATGGCCCGTGCAGATTACCTTTTACCACCACATCACTGAATGAAGTATCAAACTGCTAGGACTTCACCTAACAGCTTGACTTGAACAACTGGAACAATATGACACTTGCTGACCTGAACCAGAAGTTCACATCGTTTCAAACCACTATTGATCATTGAGCCACTCCTGGTGACCTCTCAAACCACATCGTCTGTTGGTGCCTTAGAACTGAATGAAGCACCACTTAAAACGTACTTGATGCAGACACACCACTGATATCAACGTGACTCCCTGCATTCGAACCTGGTACATCACACAAGCATTGCATCGCCAAGCCTGATTCAATGTCAACGCCCCTTTTGCAAAGTTTTCCTAAAAAAAAAAAAAAAAACGGGAAATTGTCATAATGTAATGCCTTTTCCTGCTCCCTGCTAGGTATCCAGTGTTTTCCTTTATGGGTGAGCCCACATTACCACAAAAGGCAAAGGAGTTATATCTCTTGACTGTGCATGTTTCACCCTTTTGATTGATGTCACTGTTGTTCTGGCGTTGCATGAAGGTTGAGTGAGTGCTTTAGCCAGGACTCAATCTTGTACTCCTGTGGGGCAGTAGTCATTTCAATACAGGACATTAAGCAGGCAAGAGGTTAAGAGGTGGATCAGAAGATCGGTGAGTTGTTTTACTTTTAAAAGCCTTTTGTTACTGTAGTTCTCTTTAAAATTCAGTATATTATTGTTTCATATTTATTTTGAAAAAGATACATTTTCTATTGCTGATATTACTTAAGTCTTTTTTCTGACAATATGATTATGTAGATAGACATCTTTTTCACTGGCTATAGATTATCTTTGGCAGTCATGTTTTGTAATGGCAGCATTATGAAGACTTCTGATTCATGACTCCCTTCATTGCTATCGCGTTGTGTTACTTACAGGAAGTACTTTGAAGTAATTCCTTAATAAATACTAATCAAATTATATGGAGGGGTGGGCGTAAGGGTTTAAAATGGGTGGGTAGGGGCTTCAGGTAAGGGTGCCAGTATAGAAAAGGTAGGGTTGGGAGTAACCCCCCAAATGAAAAAGATCAGTGAGTTTTTTAAAAGGAATTATGTTGAAGTAAATTACTTTGAAGTAATTCCTTTCGGTAAAACGACATGGAACACCTTAATTGCTTTGCTCAAGTGGTTCAAATGACCTTGTTTTTAAATTAAAGCTCCTTGCTCAGGAACTGCTTGTTATTTGTTGGACAGTTTAGTTTTAGAACTGATCAATTTCAAGGTTGTGCACTATCTGTATAATGCTGAATGAGAAAGTGCTTTTTAGAACACATGAAATGACAGTGATACAATCCAAGTTAAAGAGTGTCTACCAATTCATTTTTAGAATAAGTGAATTACATCCATGTGGTTCGTTGCCTGCACGTCTTATAAAATATTCAGGTAAAAACTCATTGGACAATTTCAAGGTTGTGCACCCAACCTGGGGGTCTTTTAAAATGCACACAATTTCAAAAGGGAGAAATGTTACATGTGAGTTCTTGGAAGCTGAAGAAAATGCGTAGGTGGTGCCTCTCCTTCCTGTATATTCTCTGCAAACGATTGCTCTTGTGAGCACTGGCATAGCAGGGGTTCCCATAGCCCCACGGTGCACAGGACCTACTGCCCCATGTAAGAAAATAATTATTTCAGTCCTGTCCCAAGATGGAATCACTCTGGTTCCACTACACATCACATGTCAGGAAACAGGAATCTCTTGTTGCTTCCTTTCTGTGTGGAACAGCGGAGCTGGAGGCCTGCCTGGTGGGAGGGCAACGGATTCATGAACAGAAAGGAAGGGTGTGTATTATGTAATGTGTGTGCATGCATGAGAGTATGCATGGGTGACTTATTGTGCATCTGAATGAGCAAGTGTATGGTGTATGAATGTGCAAATACATGCTGTGTGTAAACAAGTCCGTGAAGGTTGTTTGAATGTTTGCGCGCTTGTGCATCTGCTGGACAAAGACTTGATTTTGGAGTGCGGTTGTGCTATTATGGCATTTGTAATAGGCATTCATAATACATGTTATTATGTGTCTAGACTAGCATTTTGGTGTAGGCAGTCTAGCCTTTCCTTACTTTGGCATGAAATTGTTTACTGGGCATCTAGGATAAAACAAGCATGATAAGTGTTATTACCTGCCTTGACGGGCATTTGAGTGTGGCCAGTCTAGCCATTTATTATTTTGGCATGGCATTTTTTTACTGGGCGTCCATGATAAAACAACTATGATATGTGTTATTATGTGGCTAGATTGTGGATGTCATTTTAATGGAGCCAGTTTAACTATTTCTTACTGTGGCATAGCTTTTAGTATTCAATCTAAATCCTAGGACCCCTGTTCTACGAAACCAAGTGCTCAACCAAACCGCTGAAAGAGCTTATGATTTATTTAGACAATGTTCCTGGTAAGTATGCTGATAATAAATACAAATCAACATTTGTACAAACTACAACACAACTCATAAATTATAGTGGACAATATCCTTAATCCAAAAATAGAGGAGGACAATGTGCATAAAACAGAGTCTGCTGATGCAGTTCGGACCCAGTCTGTCCTCAGGGGGACCTTCGTGTGTCCACAACTCTATGTAATCTGCACCACTGTCAGTCCATTACTTGAATGTGGCAAATGCAGCCTCATCCATCATCATGTATGAAGACCTGCTCTCAAATCTTGACACTTACTCTCCCTCTGTCCTCATTATTCTCAATCTTTCTTTTGCTTTCGATATGGTAAACCACAACATCCTGATCACCCACCTCCATGATACCCTGGGCATCACTGATCAGGAACTGGTGTGGCTTGCCTCATTTTATGTTCTAGTGTGATTAATTATGAGGCATTACAGATAATACGTCTTCATCTTCCTTTATTCATGATACAACTGAACTCCCTAAGTTTTACAATTCTAGAGTTCTGCCCCCTAACATTCTATCACTCTAAATTCTGGCTGAGCTACAACTAACTTAAACTCTGCAAATGTAACACACAACACCCCCCTTACTTATCAATTAACTACTTATTAAAATGTCAAAGACTACATTTGTTCAATCAGTCTCATTGGCTTGCGAATAATTCTTTGAGATCTGCTTCTCGTGTTCACATCATGGTTCCCATCCTCAAAGTCCATGTTCTGTGAATTCTCACCGAGTCAGAGTTTCTCCCTTCCAAACCCATTCCGCCCAAATCGACTTCTCCATTACTCTCTGCACACTCCTCCCTTGGAACAGACCCTTCATCACCACCCAACAACTCCTCATCTTTTGCACATAGCCAAGTTAAGTCAACATTCATGTCACCATTATTTGATTCACTCGTCTCAGGTTTTCCACACTGTGCCCCGCCATTCCTATCCCATGTTCATTTTTTGAAAAAGGATACATTTCTTGTAACTTCACCATCATTACCAGTCGCTGTAACCATAGACCCTTTTACACTTTTAACTTTCAACAGAGATGGCCTATATTTCGAGCCTGTCTTGCTTCGCTGCTTCTGCTTTACAACCACCACATCTCCTTCTTGTAACTTTATCTCCGCAGCCTTCATTTTGCGATCCACCCACTCTTTGGTCTTCAACTGCTTCATTTGATCTCTCTCCCTAATCTCCTCATCTTCTTCAGCCATGTAATCCTCCAGACTGGGAAGTCTGATTCTCGGCTTGTACCGGATCATCAACTCTGCTGGAGAGCGTCCTGTCACCTCATGAGGGGTGTTTCTATAATTTCTCAGCATTTGTGAGACCGCTTGAGGAAACAAGATATTGTCCACAACAGCCTTTTGTCGGGTTCTTTTTAAGTTACTCATGAATCTTTCCACCATTGCATTCACCTGCAGCCACAAGGGAGTATTTTTTGATGTCGGAACCCCATATGCGTGGCAAATTTACTGAATTCATGCCCTTGAAAAGGCGCTCCATTGTCTGTTTTCACAATTTGAGGTATTCCCCATTCACTAAAAATCTTGTCCAAAACTACCACAACATGGTGAAATGCCGTGGATTGGACCTGTTTTATCAGCGGAAACCTTGAATATTCATCCATAGCCGCTAGGAGATATCCACCTTCTTCCAGAGGACCAAAAAGGTCTAAAGCCACCCAGACCCATGATCCACTGGGCAATGATACTATCTTCAGAGGTGTTGCTTGATTTGCAGGGGACGTCACTTGGCAGGCAAAACAACTCCGTATTGCACGTCTTCCACAATCAGATCCCTTTATGGAACCCATACCTGATTTCTCAGGATTTTCTTTGTGTTGACTACTCCCCTATGCCCCTCATGGGCCAACATAACCAAAGTCTTCCGCAAACTAGGTGCCACAAGTCTACTTTCTCTCAAAAGTATTCTGTCTTCGGTTGCAGACAACTCGCCACTTATTTTCGCTAACTTCTTTAGATCTTTCACATCCCCTTCTCCTAAATCTTTTTCTTGGCCAATGCATTGCCATTTCCCAGTTCTTGTGAGTTTAACTGCTGCTCTTATCATCGGATCAGCATGGCTTCTCTCCACAAATGTCTCCTTCGTTATGGCAACGGGCAGTGCATTTAGTGATAAATACGATATGTATTCTTCCGCTTCCCTTATCCTTCCCTTTATCACTACCGCAGTTTATGTTGCGATTTGTTCCCGCTCCTCCTACCTCATGCTCAGTCGATTAGCGAGTTCTGTTTCCTCTGCAGTTTTCGTTTTCCTCTTTGCAATGGTACATCTCCATTACCTTCTTTGGTGACTATCATAGGCTCGCCTGCCTTTGATCAATCTTCCAGTCACGCCCAGTTCATCCTCGTCCCCAATGTTATGTTCTATTGTGATTAATTATAATTATGAGGCATTACAGATAATACGTCTTCATCTTCCTTTATTCATGATACAACTGAACTCTCTAAGTTTTACAATTCTAGAGTCCTGCCCCCTAACATTCTATCATTCTCAATTCTGGCTGAGCTACAACTAAATTAAACTCTGCAAATGTAACATACAATACCTCCTTTCTCTCTCACTGGCCCTCCCAGGTAGAAATAGCGCCATTTCGCTCCTCTACCACTCTCTCTCCACTTGTAGCATCCCACAGGGATCTAACCTTTCCCTCTGGTTCTTCTACATCTACATGGCCCACTTGACCCACAGGATCTCTACCTATACATCTAACTTTCAGTGTTATGCGGATGACACACTGCTCTGTTTCAGGATACCCTCAGCCTCCTCCTCCTTGCACATCCCGGATTGTCTATCCACAATTCAGGCTTGATGTGCTGTTAGCGATCTCTGCCTAAATGCCAGTAAGTCAAAGGGCCTTGCTCCGACCCTGGTGGTAAGGGGCTAACAGCGCTGGTAAGGGTGCTTGTGCCATTAACCCCTTACCGCCACATTACGAGGTCCTTTAGTGGGTCCCGTTAAGGGTGGCTGATTTACCAGGCGCCCTTAGTGGGAGCTGCAAAAGGATCAGGGATCTAATAACGGGCCTGTTATTAACGGGCCCGTTATTAGGTCCCTCCCCATTCCCATTGAGCCGTAAGAGGGCTTGAATGGGAATGGGGATGGGTATTTTGAATGAGGAATTACCGGGTCCTCCAAGGTTCAAATGGGCCGGTAATTCCTCATTCAAGGAACCCGGACCCGGTATGTGGTATGGGGGTAGACATTGTACTCATT
This sequence comes from Ambystoma mexicanum, assembly GCF_040938575.1. Classification (NCBI taxonomy): domain Eukaryota; kingdom Metazoa; phylum Chordata; class Amphibia; order Caudata; family Ambystomatidae; genus Ambystoma; species Ambystoma mexicanum. Next base: position 1,136,851,677 of record NC_090922.1, read on the forward strand.
GGGACCCCTGAACCTACTTTTCCACTTTCTCACTGGCCTGCCTCCCTTGACCCTGCACCCTGCCTGCTAATGAGGCAAATAATCTTGGGGTCTTCTTCGATTCTACTCTCTCCGTCTCTTCTCACATCCCATATATCTCCAAAAAGTCCAACTACCAACTGCACTCCCTCAGAGGTATTCTACCTTTTCTTACTTTCCCCCAGATGCTCATCTTGTCGAGATCCCTGGTTGTCTCTAGGCTGGACTACAGCCTCTTTCTCAATCTTCCTAATTATACTCTCTGTCCACTACAACACATCCAGGACAGAACCACCAGACTTGGCCTCAAGTCCTGGGACTGCATCTCTCTGCTGCTGAAATGTCTCCACTGGCTCCCCGTGGCTGCAAGGATTGAGTTCAAGATCCTCTACATAATCAATAAGTCTTTCTGAGGCCGGGGCCCACACTATCTACAACACTCTTTTCCTAAATGCACTCCCTCTGGAGTCCTTTTCTTGTCCTTTTACAACTGGTGAGCTGCTTTCACAAACAGAAATTTGGGGGGTAGATTTTTATCCTATGCAAGCGCCTCCCTCTGGAACAGCCTCCCTGCCTCTATCCCTCTTGAGCCAGAACACCTAAAGTTCTGGAAACTCTTCAAAACCTTTCTTTTATCTTCTTCCTTCTCTCCCCCTCTCCGCTGCTATTCTCCTTTCCTTTCTCTCCTCCCTCATTCTCCCCCCTAACTCTGTTCAGTTCTTGCTGACTGGTTGCCTGGTTCAAATCCATAGCCTAACAGGTCCCAGGTTCCCTCGCCAGTCTTTTGCACTTGCCTCTAACCCACTACACTTTGTTCAGCATTGCCACACTTTCAGCATACTGTCCATGAGCAGGGCAACCACAACTGATCTGCACTTAACCCAGGACCCTTCTGGAGCAGACTTGTTTTGTCCCCCCCTTCCCTGCACCTGCGTAAGTATGTATGCACTACCTAAATGTACTAGGACCAGTCAATTGTCCTGTCAAAACCTTCCCACCACCCCTACCGCTTCTTGTCTCCCCTGGGTGCATGACTGGTGTGTGAATGGGTATGAATGTGTGCATGCAAGCCTGGGTCTCAGGCAATGGACATTGGTGCACGGATGTTTTCTTACATATTTTCTGGCATTTTCTAGCAAAGCCAACTTAATGAATGTTATTACATGGAGGAAGGTTTAGGGTGATGGGTTTATAGCACGATGGGGCAAATAGGTTGGGCATTTTCTTTCTGTGGCATTGCATTTTTTACTCAAATAAGGTTCAAGGACAATATGATGTTTGTTCTCACATGAGGAGGGTGGGGGCCGTTGTTTCCTTACTGTGGCATTGCATGTTTTTTGGTGTTACGGGCAAAGTCAACATGATGAGCATTCTTACACGGTGGGTGGAGGTCGTTTTTGTGGCCAAACAACAATGTTTCTCCTTATATTGCATGTTTTACTGGTGTTGAAGGCGAGTTTAACATCAAGAGTATTCTTACATGGTGGTCTGGGCATTCAGCAAGCATTTGTGCAGCCAGAAATAACATGTTTTCTTCTTGTGGCAGGTGATTTTCATTGGCATAAAGTGCAAAGCCAAGAAGAAAATGCATGTACAATAGGATACTGCCACACACTGGCAGAGCCGGTATGAACATGTTTTCTTATACAATCGTTACGGTGTTAGCCACCCACATAGTTGTCTAATAAATTTGGGTGCCAAGAGCCGGGCACAAAACCCTTGTGTCTTTGCCTAGTGAAAGATTTTTTTCTTTTTTTTTTAAATGATTGATTTCAAATCTTACATGATAAAAAGAAAACATTTAATCTCCAACATTACATTTTTTCTCATACATCTTTTAAAAAAAGGAAAGAAAAGAAGGAGCAGAAGTAAGGACCGAAAGGGGATGATGGATCAGTAGGATGACCCTAGTATCTCTCAATGATCACCTTCATACTTAACAAAGGAGACTATAATCAATTCCCAACCTCTCATCTGCCCCTTTCCAACTTGAATACAACCTCCATAAACTTCATTGCAGCTAGTACCATCAAGTACTTTTCCTCCAAAATAAACATGTCCCACCACTCCTTGCTTGATAGTGTTTCCACTATTTCTTGATGCTTACAGAATCTACAGACGGATTTGTTAATAGGAATCTGTTGGCTATTGCTTAGAACTTCTCTAGTAGTGAGAATATTTAGTCATAATCTCATTAATAAATCCCTATAGTGTTTACTCAGGAATTTTGTTAGCTATCTCGGGAGGTAGTTGAGTGGGCTTCCTTCATGCTCCAGGTTCAATGGTAACATACAGGAGCTTCTGTGTGAAAGAGTAGTGCTCCAATCTATGCGTTTCACCTGCAGTTTCACTTTATCCGGATTCCTGTTGAGAACCTTCTCCGTTTGATGCAGCTGCTCAAGTTCGTCTCTACAGGAGGATTTCCAGACATCCACTATCCAGTCCCTGCCTTCATAGTCCCCATCGTCAAGAATTTCAATGCATTCATGCATTTCGAGAACATACTCAGCGAGTGCCAACCAATCATCGAACTAATGGATCGGTGTTAGGGAGAATTCTCATAAATGTCTGGTTTTCCTTACCTAAAGAGTCCCCCAGCAGCTTTGCTGGATTTATAAGATTTATTTCTTGCACCTGGTAAGATTGTGAACCTTTTTACAACTCTTGCATGTGTTTTGCTGTGTGTATTTGTACTGTTTGTGTGATTTTGGGCACTGGAGCCTCACCTACTCCATGTGCACCACTTTTTGTTTGTGTTAAACAGCAACTTCAGTACAGTGAAACAGGGTTGTCTTTAAGACTTCCCACTGACTCAATTTTTCTGGGGCTGACTCCTGTCCCCCAGAAACATGTACAGTTGCCATTAACTTTATACAGTCATTTTAAACTGCAGACCCAGTACACCCCATCTTACATGGAGTACTGTACTTTTTGTCGGTGCGTCTTGGAGCCTTGTTTCGCTCCCTTAACACTAAGGGCCTCATTACACGGTAGGCGGTAAGGGTTTACCGGTACGGGTATTTTACCGGTACTGGTAAACCCTTACCGCCTTACCACGAGGTCCCTTTGCGGGTTGGAGAATTTAACGCCTGCTTTTTGCAGGCGTTAAAAACCAACCCGCAAAGGGACCAGGGAGCTAATTACGGTACCGCAATTTGCGGTGCCGTAATTAGCACCTTCCCCATTCCCATTATGCCCTATGGGGCAAAAATGGGAATGGGGAAGGGCAATGGGGGAAATGGGGAATTACCGCCCCACCAACCTCGGAATAGGGCGGTAATTCCCCTTTCCACCAAGGCGGTGCCGGTATTTTACCGGCATGGACCAAGGTGCTAATAGCACCTTGGTCCACCGCCGTCCGTGTAATGAGGCCCTAAGACTTGGCTGATGGCAGTGGTAACTACCCTAACTTTCCTACCGCGATTATATTATATAAACCTGGTATTGTTTTATGCTATTAGATTAGCCTCGAAAAAAAATCTGCTTGACCAAATACATTTTTCTTTGGCTCTGGCTGGGTTTTTTCGCCATTTCTTTTGTTAAAGTCTTTCTCGTGTTTTACTCTGCGCGCCAAACCGGGAAGGATTCCTTTGTTCGCTGTCTTTTCGCGGGCTTCTGCACAGAAGCCCTCCTTAAAATGCCTGATAGTCTAGAGGGGCAGGATGTGAGGGGGGGATCTTTGGACCCCTGCCATGGGTTGCCTTAGCAACCCAAGTTGCACTCTTGTCTGATTGGCTAAGGCGACTGACCTTGCCAGGTCAGCCACCCTGCTGTGTGATGGACAGCCAGGCTGTATGAATGGGGGAAAACCGCATAAAAAAGCAAGTCTCTGGGACTAGAGCGGAGTCGCCACTGGAACGAAAGAACCAACGAGGAACTGGAAGAAGAGGACTCCTACCAGGACTGAACTGCCCGGTGAAGCCCTGCTCCAGGTCCGAATCTCCAAATCCGATGACAGAGAAGATCCTCCAGGAAACCTCTTCCTTTGAGCTGGTGGGACGAACCAGTTCACCCAAACTGCAAGCCAGGACTCCTCCTCTGGTCAAATTCACTTTACAGAGCTACAGTGGGCCAGATAGCCAGGAAGGTCGGACCCTGCTTGGGTTTTAAGGAGCGCACCTTTTATTTGTTGTTTTGCTCTGCTGCTGGTTTCTTCCCTGGGTGGCGCAGGACCCTACATGTCTTCCTACTTTGTGTCAGTCCGACAGTACCTTCAGGAACCGTGAGCCTGCAGGAACCACCAGGAACGTCCGCCTCAGCTACATCTCACTCTCTGTTTTAAGGTACTGTGCAAATCCAGTTGTCCGTTTCGGTCAGCCGCGGTGAAAGTGTTTGAAATCTTTCTCCAATCTGAGGGCTTGTCCTTCTCTTGTCTTTGAACTTACTTTTCTACCAACCAACCTCGTCTGGAATCTGTGCCACAAACCTTACCGCAAACTACCTTGAACTGTGTGATCTTGAGCAGAAGACTTTTGTCCTATTGACTTCGGCCCTAAGCCTTTTCTATCTGATCTCCTCACTGTAGTCTCTCTTGTTCTATTGCCCTGATTACTTACCTGTTGGTTTTGCCTAAATTCTAATAACTTCGTCTATCCCTCACCTTTAAATTGCTGGAGTGCCATTTTGCTCCCACTTCATTTGTGAGCTTAACTTGTCTGGAATTTAAGGGAAGTGGTGTGGTGTATTTATGATTGTGATTGTTTGACTTGCTTAGAAAGGTGAACTGTTATACAACTGATAAGTAAATAAATATATATTCTTTTACTTAGAAACCTTGAGTCAGTGTTTGCCTGAATCATAGTAATTGCTGTCCTTTGTGTAACTATTTGTACTACTCACTTACTCTTGAGATACATCTGGCTGCGCCGCTACTGCTACCACTATAACTGTGTAGTACAGGCTTGTACCAAAGGTGAAATTGAACTGTCACTTGTAGTCTTAATTGCGTGTAGTGTTCCCAAAGGGTACTGCATATAATTCTGCCTGACAATCGGAGGCCCAACTACAATCTGATAAAGGAAGTGGGCAGAGATTGTGGTAAGCCCAACACCTTCCTCTAGAATAAACCCTCCAATTTATCAGAAACAGCCTCAGGGATATTTGGAACATGTTCAGCATCATGTATTAATATGGGTGCCACTTTAAGTCTATAAAAGCAGTCTAGCAGTTTAATTGTAAATTTGCCGTGCTATGTATTTTCCTTGTTTGGGATGCAAGTCTCAGGCATTTTAGTCCTAGACCATCCACCCATGGTTTTTCGACTGCACTACAATTAAAGAGGACACCCAAGTAGATCATCAAGTCTACAATTACATTTTTTTCCAAATTCACTTTCCAGTTAAACTTGGATTTTTTTCTTATACCTGGTTTTGGAAGAACCATTATTTTGGTTTTATGTGTGTTCACCCTCAAATTGTTCACTTTTAGGTATCGCTCCAGTTGATTTAATTGTCTTTGAAGCCCTACTGGAGTCTGGTCAATCAAAATCAAATCAGCTGCATATAAGACCCATGGGATTGGATGGCAGTAGATTTTTGTGGAGAAGGTGTTAACCTCTTCTTGGATCTGCTCCATGTCTGATAGATACAGATAAAATAATTCCGGGGCTAAGGGACAGTCCTGTTTCAGGCCTCTAGAGGTACCAATGGAGCTTGTTAGGCTCCCCATGCCAGACATCCTGATTTGAATTGATATTGATGAGCACAAGTTCTTTATTACCTCTAACAAATCCTTAGGGCAGTGCCAGTTGGATAGTTTCTCCCAGAACCTTTCTCTGCTGATGGAGTTGAAGGCATGTTCCAGGACAATAAAGTTTGGATAGACCTTCTGCTGTGATCTGCAGGCCTTCAACTTCAAGATGTTAAGAAAAAGTAGGTTTAGGCTGGTGCCCACCCCAGGGAGAAACCCTGTCTGCCGTTTGTCACAGTGGCCAGATCTTATTTCCCACTTCAGATGTCCCAACATGATGGAAGAAAAGATCTTTCCAATTGTGTCCAGTAAGGCAATAGGTCTATATTTGTTCAAGTTGTCTCTGTCCCCCTTCTTGTAGATGGGGAATATTATGGTAGTCTTCCATGAGGCTGGAACTTTTCTAGCTATTAGGATTTGGGTGAAGAGTACCCAACAAAAATCCGCCCAGTCCTCATGGTTGCATTTCAGCATTTTGTTATGCAGACCGTCCGGGCCAGCTGCTCATAAGGGATTCCATTTTTTTATTTTTACAACAATATCCTCCTATGGAAACTCAATAGACTAGGGCATGGTGGAGGGAGTTATGCTTGTGTCTGAAATAGGCGATAGGAGTCCAGAAAAGAACTCGATCCAGACCCTTTTGGGGACAGCAGGAATTATAGTCGCCAGTTGGTATGTGATGTTACTATTGAGCAGGGCCCAAAGATTGTGCGTGCTCTTATTAACTATAATTTTCATGATGATATCTGCATTCGCTTGAAAGCATTGTGCCTTTATAGCAAGCAACCAATCTTTTTATTGCTTGTGTGCTTCTTTTTTAGAGCAAGCTTGTCGCCCATTTCAAGATCATCTACATCCGGCAAATCTGCTCTCAGATTTTCTTTTTGACATTTTTACATCTTCATTAGGACACTGGAGCTCCTTAAATGTGGAATTGCTTCCAATCCTTGGTGTTACTTGGAAACTCAAAAGGATGCAAGGGTAATCAATGCACATATATTTTGAGGATAGGGCATTTTTATAGGACGCTGTGATCGCTGGTACCTCCTCCAGGTGTATTCGCAATCAGTTTCTCCCCTGGTTTATTTGAACAGGTCTCCCTGTTTTCTTATTCACCTCTCCTTCCTGCTCTTTAAAGCAAAGACGTAAGATGCAATGGTCAATATGGACCGTAGGCGTGACATTCAGGGAGTGCAGATATTTAAAAAGGCTAGTTATTGCTGTGTGTGCTTCTTTTTTAGAGCAAGCTTGTCGCCCATTTCAAGATCATCTACATCCGGCAAATCTGCTCTCAGATTTTCTTTTTGCCATTTTTACATCTTCATTAGGACACTGGAGCTCCTTAAATGTGGAATTGCTTCCAATCCTTGGTGTTACTTGGAAACTCAAAAGGATGCAAGGGTAATCAATGCACATATATTTTGAGGATAGGGCATTTTTATAGGACGCTGTGATCGCTGGTACCTCCTCCAGGTGTATTCGCAATCAGTTTCTCCCCTGGTTTATTTGAACAGGTCTCCCTGTTTTCTTATTCACCTCTCCTTTCTGCTCTTTAAAGCAAAGATGTAAGATGCAATGGTCAATATGGACCGTAGGCGTGACATTCAGGGAGTGCAGATATTTAAAAAGGCTAGCTAATACAAAATAATAATTCAAGTGGGTTTTCTGAGGCCCACACACCCATGTTGCTCTACCCAGAATGTCACCTCTAAGAGATCCATTTACCATACAAATGTCTCGCTCCTTCAACTTGGAGATCCATATCGCTGCTTTTTACTGCAAGGAGTCCCACCAAAGTTTGGCCGCTCCATAATCCAACCATCTTATATTCAAATCTCCACATATCAAGAAAAGGGAAGATTTTAATCAACCCAACAGTTATCCATTAGACCAATGATTAGCTCCACAAACTCCTCATCACCAATCCCCACCGGGTTCCAGCACACATTAAATATCACTAATAGCAATGGAAGATGACCCGGAAAAATATCCCAATCTAGAAATACCATCTGCACATAGGGACTAGGATTGCTTGTATCCACATTTTTTAGCCTTTGTCCCACTTTTACTAAAGTCAATAGACTGGAGACAGTCTTCTTGCTTTCCATGTCAAAGCAGGGTTAAGGCATACTTCAAACCCTTTGCAGATTGGCTTTGTGGATAGCCACGTTTCCTGAAGACATACAATGTCATAATTTGAAGTAGCCAGGTCTCCTTTCATAAACAAGCACCCAATACCTCTGGTGTTCCACAATGCCATGCTTAGGGAGTAAGTGGGTAGACACTCAGGAAGTTAAAGGTTCTTTTTCTGGGCCAGCTAGCCATGAACAATCTGTTGATAGACTTGATGCTCCATTTCACGCTGCTCCCATCCTGACTCTCCTTTCCACTGCATTTTTTCTCTCCAATGAGATTTGTATGGACGAAGAAGTTCTCTGTTCCTGGTTTTGACTGGGAGAATCCAGATCTCTGCTAACTCGTATTCACTGTTTTTTTCGACAGTGCGCTGGTTTGGATTGGAAGCTCTTCGAGATTGGAGATTTCGTTCTGAGGTTCCTTGGCTCAAATGTTGGATTCCACAACATATTGGACTTTTGTAGATCCCTGTCAGTGAGTTCAAAGCCCAGATATAGAAAGTCACGGGATGCCTCCAATATGGCTTTCTTCACCAGTATTGAATTTAGATACATCACCACCCAATCAAAGTGTTTTTCATTCACAAAGTCTACAATCTTAATGTTATTTTGATCTATGAATCATAGTTTTGGCAAGCAGTGTAGAAGATTCAACACATTTCTCCTATTCATAAGGCTGTCTTTTTCCATAATTGTCCTCTTTATCATTATGAGGGGCTTTGTGGGGACCTGGGGTTGCCACAAACTCTCAAATGACCTTCCTTCTTCCACATCAGTGGACAGGGATGAAAACTGCCGGCTCATTGCAACTGTTTTGATGATCAAACCCTTCTTTTTGCCAATGTATGGAAGATGTGGGATCCATCTTCCCCATTCAAGTGCTGCTCTCTTATATTAGAGTGTGGGGCGTGGTGGCGGCCACCTTCCAATTGCAGTTCCCCACAAAAGTAAGATTATTTGTTTCCAGTTATACTTCATTCGTAGCGTCTGAGTAAGTTGACAAATTCAACAGTATGAGCATATTTTCATCTTCAGAGTCCAGTCTGTCAATAGCTCTTGATCACAGTCATTTTAGCTGGACCTTTAGGAGGGAGATGTTCCATATGATGAGCGTCTATCAATGTAAGATTTTGCAAAAAAGCTCTGGAACCATTTGATTTGTCCTTTTTAGGCACTGAAAGATGTTTGGATTTTCTTTGCGAAAGTTGTTTGGGCATCTGCTTACATCCTTCTTCCAGGGTGCCTGTTTTAAAAAAAGAGAGTAGAGTTTCCCAAGGGCACATTAGAAGCCATTCCATCTTGCTCATCAGGCCGGATAGGAAGCTTCAGTGAATCCAGGTTTAACAGTGTGGATTCAGTATTAGTTAAACCAGATGATTTTGGGGGCTGACTCACAGATAGGCCAGATCCTGATGATGCTTTCAGAAGTACGAGGTTGCAGGTTTTGTTCGGCGATGTCGTCAACCTTTCATCTATAAGCACTCTTACTGATGGATTTGACTTTGGGCCACTGTTTGAAGAGTTTTTGGTAGATGTTCCTAGTTCTACTTATCTGTGACTCATTCTAATGATGCTGGTCCGGTGGCAACGGTGCTGGTAAGCCTACTGGCACTGTTGTTACCAGACAGGCATAGTACGACTCTGTGGGCGGGTGGCTTCCCGTCCCCCAGGGTGAGACCTGGTGGGGCTGAACGGCACCCTCCTGCAGACTTTCACAGAAGTATCAGCACCCTTTATAATGGTGCCGGTGCTTCCGTGGTCCCCATAGCGATTGAGTCCTATGGGACTCAAATGGGAATGGGGATTTACAATTACTGGCGCCTGACTTCCCGGACCGCCGGGCTGTAATGCCACAGTGTTTCCGGCAAGCCATGTGCCAGTAAAATGTGCAAGTCCGGCAGCAACCTTCCGGTTTTACTGGCACAGTTACCGCCGGACTTGGGATGAGGCCCATGCCTCTGTGTCTATTTCAGTAGGTCTTGGATTCCAATCATTTAGGTCTCAGTTTTGCATACAGCTTCGAATGAGGGCGATTGAAGACCACCTCCAGATATTCAGCGTCTTCTTTGAATTCCCAGTCTTCATTGCCCTTCTCAGCCTCTCGTGGAAGGCTGAGGGCATAGGATTGAGCCTGAAGAGAGAGGTTGGTTGTAGAAGTTGGAGTCCCAAGCTTTCAGGATGAGGTGAGAGAAGCAAAGGGTACCCCATGTGGGGAGAGAGTACACACAAGTGAAGTGTTTGTCAAAGGATCCTGCTCTCTCTCACTTACACAATCCACTCCACCATCCTACAGGAGCAAAAGCTCCATCTCCCTCTGTTCGGACCTAGAAGTAAAGGTTGGGGGTGGGGAATCCGGCTGAGGAGTTCTCTCCTGGCAACTATTCAGACTATTTTTCCCAGTATTGCAGTGTTTAAAAAAAAGATCATTTGGGGGTCAGGATTGGGCCCATAACAAGTGAGGAGTGGATGTTGCATCATCGTGCAATTTTCCCTTTTGCCTGGTACACAGGTCGTTCACAAGCATGCTTGGGAGTCACAGGCCATCTAGAGGTTGGGAATTTGCTTGGCCCTAAGACCAGTCTTAATGTTATTAATAATGTCATTGATGCAAACACTTAGGAGCTCCACAATCCTACCTTTGTAGAGCAGTCCACGGTTTTCCTTCAACCTTTCAGCATGCATAGACTGCAGTGAGTGTAAACTCACCTGCCAAACTCCGCTGCAACGCTCCACACTGTTTCCTGGTAGTAGTAGGCAGCCAGGACACACATCCAAGGAAGGAAAGAGAGAGCAGGCTTTCCCATGCTCTCATGCAGTGACTATGAACTCAGCTGCCAAACTCTGCTACCGGAGTGAAAGTTTTAAGGTTTGAATAAACTTTTTCCACCTAGAGCAATGGACGCTGTGCCCCGGCAACAGCATGATCAAGAAGCACATTTAGCATGAGTGGTGGTTTAAGCCAGCCTCGAGTGTGGCCTGGCATGTGGTTTGTTGCTGAGTTTGGGGCAGGGGGCTCATCATGGCTTATGCGGGAGTCCCACACATTTTAAGGAACACCACTGCTTGGGAGCATCACTACAATGCATTTTTTAAAATTTCATGTCAGCATGGGCCATGTTAAATCTGACCAATGTTACCATAAAGCGAGTGTCATGGAATGAGAATTGAGCTCATATTTCCATCATGCAGTTCAAGATTTCTCCTACATTCGTTTGCCAATAACTGCTGGATTTGCTGTGGCCAGAGGTAGTGGTATATCCCTCAAACTCCCCATGGAGTCCTATGTATTCTAAAATTGGGATTAATCCTAATTTACTTCAACACATAATCTGGCAGAATAGGCTAGAACGTGAATGGCAGTAACAGTAAGCAAGTCTGCTTGAAAATAATTGAGGGGATATTGCCTAACCATATATTACATACCTGTCGTATTAGAAATCCCTGATATACAGTCTGCTCAATCACTCTTTCTCAAGTGATATGATATTGTACACTGTGTTTCTTTTTTCTTTTTTTTGCTATTTTAGATGAAACAGATTAAACAGAAATACTCTTGAAATCATCACTTTAAAGCAGTTTCAGAAAGTCAAAGTGGCATAAGTGAAATAAGTGAGGTCAGGAGTGATGTGTTGTAAATATGTTCTAGTGGTATTTCTTATCTAAACGAGAGGTAGGGTACGCCACATCTTCAGGTTTGGAGAGAAGCTCTTCTAGATGACTGACAGGAGGTAAGGGATATTTATCTAAAAAGAGGTTATTGCGTGAGATGAATGTTAAATACAATTAGTACCTGGCGCGGGTTACTATAAATGAGAAAAATGCACCAATTGGTGCATTTGTCAGCCTTACTAGATGGTAAGCTCACTCACGTCCTTGCACGTCCCATGCACCAGTCTACATTTTTTTTTTCAGGCCTCCATGGAAAGGGAGAAGGAACTAAAATGAGTCCCTTCTCCCTGTTGCATGGCAACCATGTTCTTTGCTTACTATTGCCGCCACGGAAAGAGAAAACAGACTAAGGGCCTCATTCCGAGATTGGAGCCGGCTGCCTCCAATACCGGGTCCGGGACTGCTCTGGTTAGTTGGGGGTTTACCGGGTCATTCCGACCCTGGAGTACCCGGTAAGTCCCCATTCAACCAGCCATTCCTCATTCCCATTTGAGCCCCCATGGTGCTCGATGGGAATGGGGAAGGCAGTAATTATGGGCCTGCTATTAGCGGGACCCGTAAAGAACATGTGGTCAGATCACACGTCCTTTGTGGTTCCCGCTAAGGGACCTCGGAATTGGGCGGTAAGGGATTACTGGCACCAGTCTCCTTACTGGTGCCCGGTATCCCTTACCGCCCACCTCGAAATGAGGCCCTAGGTGGTCCAGTCCGTGGTGGCCATTTTTTTAATGAGAAAAACCCCATTAGTGCCCCAGTCTAACAGGCTGGTGTACTAATGGCAATAAACCTCTCGCTGGTGGGACATTCCTGCATAAGGTAATGCCCCTGGGCCTGCATTAAGTCCTTCGCTACACTCGGGCCGGTAACGCATGCAGCAATAGCCCGCCGGCTGAAGGCTTATTGCCTGATTCTGTCAAATCTAGTATATGATGTAGGATTAGGATTGACTGAATATCATTTTTTTGTGGTTTCTTTTTAACCAAACATATTAACTTTTTAAATGAAACTATAAATCTGCACCGTACAAACATTTGTGGAGGATGAGTGTGCCCACACACTCTAAAGCCAACAATGTCACGTGTTTAACAGAGGAAGATAAGTAACACAAGTGTGTGTGGATGATGTGCACACACTCACACACAACACATACAATTACATGAGTGTTAGAAACAAATACAACTCGTATGTGCATTTTCGGATGATGAATGCACATACACATACACCCTCAGTAACAATGCCATTCCAAATGCTTCCTTTGCCAGGATGGGGGCTCTGAGCTATACTCTGTGAACTCCAAACCTCATCATGGGATTAATGTATCTAGACTAGCGTTATTATCTGTGAAAGTCACGGTTTCTAAAAGAAAGATAACTATCCAATTGCCATCATAAAACAAACATAGGGTGACCACTGACAAGCACTCCTCATGCCGCTAGACACGCACGGAAACCATCTTCCCACAGTAAAGTACCTGGGGAATACTAAAATGCATCAATGTTCAACACCATCATTAACCCCTCTGTGGTTCCTTTCCCTATGTCTGAACAGGGCAGGTGCAGGTATGCTTTATGAGAATGGTCTTGAACTGAAATAAGAACAGCATCACATGTCGGGAGCCTTAAATTGCAATCATTTACAATTTAATACTGCCTTGAATGTAAGGTCCTATGGATCACCAGGAGAGTTATGAGTAAATGTAGTCCCAAGAACCATTCTCATCGCTTGACCTTGTACATCCCCTGAACCCTCCTTAATCCGAATTACAAAGAATAGGAAGATCCCTTCCCTGTATAGATGGACAGATTTGAACATGTACAATGCGAACTATGCGCGCATATGTGTCAGACACACACTAAACACGGTTACATGTTTTTATACCGAAATATTTTATAAAGAATGAACATATATCGAATATTTATACAATTTTTTCTTACAGAGAATGCACTTTTTTATTGTTGTTGGAGGGGGTGCCCCCTAAACCCAGTTTCCCACCTCTAAAAACCCACACCAACCGTGTCCCAAAAATATTTAACCCTTTACCCCACCCCTAAATGCATTCCCTTTAACACGTTTCGTTATAAAATATTCAACATATGTTCATTCTTTATAAAATATTTGATAAAGACTGCATACCACTAAACACATGTATACACACAGATGGGGCCTGTGAGACAAAAAACTGACAGAGGAGATCTGCTTGAAGACACTCCTGGGTGCAGAATCAGCCAAGCATTTTGTTTTCTGTAAGTAAACTGTGTGAGTAAGCCACTATGCTTTTCAGGAAAAGCTACGTAAGGGATGGCATATGAAAATACATCACTTTTACCATCATTCCTGGCCAGTACAATACCCCACGTTTTGTTCAATCGCTATCTCTGCAATCATCGTGAGCCACCCGGGCTTCCATCATTCCTAACAATATTCATTAGCACCCTGTGGGTGGAAGCTGACTAATCAGGAGGGTAAAAACACAGGCTGATGATACTCCCGATCCCACACTGCCGCCATAGTCGTTTTGCCTTTTCGATTCGCTCGGGCCTCTAACTTGGGCTGCTGGGCCGTTATCCCGGTATAGCCCATGGAACGGGTTAATAATACCATACTATAAACATCCGTGGCATCAATGGCGTAAGCAATGATGTTGCATATGACCATACCATTTGAACTGACTAATGCCACAATAAGTTATATTATTTGAAACAAAATTTATTATCCTGCTGTATATAGCACTCTACTGCACTTGAGCTAGATGTACACTGTACGCATTGAAAATAACTCTGCCCATCACCACAGATGAAGACTTACTGCCTGTCCAGAGATATGACATATTGTGACACTCCCAGGGATGAACCTGACTGTGGTCCGCAGAGGAAAAGGGGAGCAGTGTTGAGAAAAATTAAAAGGAGAGAGTATGATAACAATGGACAGAGACATGGAGACAGATCATGGGTCTGGGGCAGAGGTAGAATTGTTCTGGAAGTGGGAACATGTTTGTAGTCATTGCTGACCAATCGAATGGAGTACAAAAGTGATAAAACCCACAAACAAAGCTGAGCATTTTCTGCGACAGCAAATTCTCGTACTTTGTCGAATTGTACTAAAGATGGATGTCTGCCCGATGGGAGATGTGCTCTAACATGACTTTGAAGTATTTAGGCTTTGCTTATTCATCAGGTACACTTCATAAAACATGAACTCTTTTGCAAAGAGGATAATATAGAACTTGCCAAGTCATTTGATAAAAGTGAAAGCACTAAGAATTGAATTGGCCATTTATGGATGAGTGAGGGGGGGCACAAAGAGTAAGGAGGAAGAAGGAAAGACATTAAAACTCCATCCTTCAGGTTCTATATTCAGTAGAACATATATTAGGGCTGTAGAAAGTAGGAGGCTAATTTCCGAGGTGCCTGAAGAGGTTGGACACATTTGCATCAGGGCAGTTACCGAAATATACATGAATATTATGGGAACAAGATGTATTCAAGCAGACCGTAGGGCATTATTGTTATATCATATTGGAGTTGTTTTAATTTCTCTAAACAAAACACACTTCAGATCTGTATTTCTGGTGCTCCCAAACCTGCTGGCAAAGTCGTGAAAAGAATGGGTGAGAGGGAAATAAGCATAGGGACAAAGAGAGTAAGTAGAAAGGGGTGTACCAGAAAAAAGTATGTTTTGGTGAAATCCTCTTGTTACGTAAGTGTGTCATTGGCTTAGAAGTAGTCAGGCTTTGAAGCTTCTGCGACTGCTTGGGTATACATGTGTATCACTGGCCATCATTCCTGCTAGATTGATACAATTATTCAGAAAGGAACAGGAGAAAACATTGTTTTTCCTCAATCCCTCCATCACATACAGCCACAAAAGAGCATTTTCTATAGACAGGAAAGCTGGAGGGAACGGTGGGCACTCTTAACTGAGCATGGGCTTTGAACTGTGGCACCTCTGGAAGCAATAACCTGAAAAAGGATGTCTTGTAGTTCTGGAGGCATGTTACAAGCTTTATGTGGATGTTTGCGGCAGTATAGGAGGCAACAAGGCTGTTGCACTGAGGCGGGGCTCTTCTGGGAGGCAATATGCATTAGGTCAGCCTTATCTATTCTTCATTGCCTATGCCACAGTTACACTTTCCTCTTAAATGATAGGAGCAGGTAGCTCTTAGGTCAAAAAACAGGTGTAGAGTTTACTTACCAGCTAATACTTGAAGGTCTACTTTAGGATGTATGGCCCTTTTCATAAACTGCGTGTTTCATGGAGTGCAACATGTCATTCTTCGGCCTCGACAAAGTGCCTGTCGCCACTTGTGCCATGCAACATGATATCAATGTGAAATAGCATAATATTACATGAAGTAATCTGCCAGTATGTATGTTTGTTTATTTATTTGTAATGCACACCAGACCCAGGGGTATCACGGCGCAGAGGATACATGAATACTTTCAGCTTAAGTTTACACATTTACATAGAAGGAAGACAAGCATTTGCAGAAAGGATGGCATCAGCCAGCTATTTGAGAGGTATATACATACAATCAGAATAGTCAATACAACATTACATAATATACAAAGTTTAAGTTTAGCATCTACTAGGCTTTCTAGTAACTATTTACAGTGCAGGATAAATGGTGGTACAAGGGGGTAAAGACAATGGCCCTCATTACGACCCTGGCGGAAAGTAACCGACTGGACCGCCATAGCGTAAATAGCGTTTCCGCCATTGCACGACGGAGTAAAGTGCGGCTAATTCTGACCCATCGGGCACGAGCACAACGCCATGGCGGAAGTGCAAAGTCCGCGATGGCGGAAATGTCCCCCAAACGCCCCTCACCGCCGTCGTACGGCGCCCTAGGTGCAATTCCGCCACCCATCATAGCGGTCACCGTAATGAGCGGCAATCGGAAAATACGGTGACCGTAAATATACGGAAACGGAAGTAAAAACATGGTCCCGGAACGGGAAACAGCACGCCGTACACCTATAAAATCAGAATTTCCACACAACCATTAAAAATACTACCCTGAGACACATCCCAACCCGTTAGCCACCCTAGTGAAAACAATTAAAATGGGAAATGTAGCGAAAAAAGCGTGCGACCGCAAGCGGCAGGTCCACTTCTCCCGTGAGGAACTCACCGTGCTCACAGAGACCCTCCAGGAGAATGCTGCCGTCGTCTTCTCGATGCAAATGACCAGGACGGCACTTGCGGACAAGAAGGCCATATGGGCCCTGGTGGTACAGCGGGTAAGTGCGGTGGGGACCGCACCCCGCAACCCACAGCAATGCAGAAAGCGATGGGACGACTTGCGGATACGCGTACGGAGCATACTATCCGCCAACCGTAACATTGCCACAGCTACCGGGGTGGGATCGGAATCACCCATCAAGTTGACCCCCTGGGAAGAAATCTGTGCCTCCACCATTGGAATGGAGAGTATAGAGGGAGTCGGAGGGATGGAGAAAGGAGTGCAGACATCCGAAGAATCAGGTAGGTGGGCCAAATAAAACAATGCTAAATCCACAATGTCCAATCATGTGAAGCACCGCAACAGAAACACATGTCCAGGAGAACGTCCACATACATAGGCCTGATAGCACACTTTAAAAGTCACATTAAATACATAAATAATTTAAAATCCTAAAAACACCCTCTACACGTGCAGCAGGCACACCCTAACTGCAGGCTGCAAAACAACTGCATCCTCAATCCACACAAAAATTAAACCACCTCCAAGGCCCTGACCCAAATCACCCTCAGGTACCACCCCAATGCATGTGATACATTGCCATTCCAATTTCCACAGACCCATTAATAACGCTCGCCCTCCTTTACTCCACCACAGGGTCCGATTCAAACGAGGAGCTCCAGGACACCCCTACCAGCACACCTGCAAAGAGGGCCAAGACCAACCGCCAAAGACCCTCCACCTCAGCTGCACGGATCAAGACACGGCAGCAGCACAAATCAAGTGGCGGCACACAGGAGGGAACTTCAACAGGCACCCCAGCAGCCAGCATGCCCACAACAGCACCACCACAGGTCCCCCCAATGGATGCCACAGAAGGCACTGCTTCTGGTGGCAGCAGCACCATAGGTGACACTGCATTAATGGCAGCATGCTCCGACACAGAAAACGGGGATGTCGATCTAGGATCCATCCATGACCTGTCTCAATCCCCCTGTTTGTTTCATCCCGTACACCATGAGGATACCACGCAGGGGCACCCACAAGACGACGACTGGCCATCCCCCACAAGCCCTGTGGCAAGGCAACATGAGGTGACCAGCCCCTCTGTGACACCACCGCAAATGGCCATGGCACAGCAGAGGCAACAGTCCCTCGACCAGGTGATCGTGCAACAGCAGCAACTGGCCACGCTCCTCAAGGACCATGCTGATGAATGTGGGGGTACTAAGGCAGCCATAGAAACATCTACTGAGACACTTAGGGCACAAATGGAGAGAAGCACCGAGAGCCTGAGGGTACAAATGGAGAGAAGCACCGAGAGCCTGAGGGGGGAACTGCATGCGACGTCCAAAGACGTATGTGCTGAACGTGCCGCTGTGCGCCGTGTGCTCACTGAGCTCTCACAAACCCTTAGGGACATGCATGGACGTGAGCAGGCAGAGACATCATCCGTTGCAAGTTCCGTCCAGGGCAGCCCCCAACGTAGATCTGGGAGGAACCTGCGCTCTACAGGCAGGGGTGCCCCTGATACCCAGAGAGGGGGCTTGCAATAGCGTCTGCCCACTGACAATGAGCATCTTTGGACACTGGTGTTCGGGGGGGAGGTAGGAGGGTGGAGGGGGTGTGTTGGGCTTACTTGGGTGGCGGGTCGATGGGGTGTGTAACATAATTTCACATATGCTATAAACATTTCACAATCATCCAATGAGATGTGTGGACATTGATCTTTGTGTACAAGGCCTTCATAGGCGTACAGTCCATATTGTGCATGTTCCAGACACACACAGTGCCACAAGTCCCGTGTCCATGTATCAGCCACCAGGCGTGAGTGCTAGAAGCATGAATCTATGAGAATCTGACGAATTTCACGGCCCTCCTGTGCCTCGCGGACTCCTTGAGGTGCTGCCACATCCCCACCCTCATCATGACCATCTTCAGGTGCTTGCAGTTCTGCGTCAGGGGGCATGGGCACATTTCTACGTACGCACATGTTGTGTAGCATGACACATGCCATGACCATCTTTGCAACCTTCTCATGGCGGTACAGGAGTGCCCCGCCAGACCTGCTGAGGCAGCGGAAACGAGTCTTCAGTAGGCCGAATGACTGTTCTATGACTACACGGGTACGTGAGTGGGCATGGTTGTAGTCCTCCTCATGCTGGTTCTGTGGGTTCCGGAGTGGTGTAAGGAGCCATCTCGTCAGTGGATACCCGGCATCACCTGTATGTGGACAATAAAGGATGTTTGTGGAATGACATTGCTACGTACGCATCCCCCCCCCTTCCTGCCAGGTTATTGCCGCATCACATACCCCACATTATCATGCATGGAATGAGACTCACCGAGTAGCCAGGATCTGTTCCCTGTGTGTCGCTCCATGTAGCGTGGTATTGTAGAGTTCCTCAAGACCATGGAATCATGGGTTGATCCAGGAAATCGGGCACAACAATGTGTAATGATCCTGTTGGAGTCACACACCATTTGTACATTAAGAGAATTATATTGTTTTCGGTTGCGGTACTGGGCCTCCATGGCATGTGGGACAACCAATTCCACATGGGTGCAGTCGATGGCACCAATGCAACCCGGTATGCCGCCAAGTGCATGGAATCCCACTTTTGTGTTCGTAATTTCCTGCTCCGAGCGTGGTAGAGAGATGTAGTCGTCTGCGTGCTTCAGGAGGGCATCGAGCACTTGCAATAGTGTCCGTGAGAACACTGGCTGTGAAATGCCATGCAACTGTCCGACTGTGTGCTGGTAGGTGCCTGTGGCCAGGAAGTGGAGTACAGACACCACCTTCAGTAGGGGTAGGATGGCGGTTGGGCTATCTATCATGCTGACAAGGTCAGCGTGTGTCATGTCCACAATGGCGGTTATGGTGTCCCGGTCCAAACGGTAGAGGGTGTGGATCTGCTCAGCAGTGAGGTTGAACGGATGTGCTCGGAGGCGTGGGATTGCGGGCTGCCTGCGTGGTGGTAGTGGCTGTGCTGGTGGGCCTTGCTGGCCCTGCCTTGCCCTCCTCCTCCTCCTGCGTCTCCTCTGTGCGGTCGGTTGTTGTAGTAGTTGGTGTTCGTCTTCTTCTTGAAGTTGGAGTACTTGCAGTGCTAACAGGTCCCCCAGGGCCAACATCGCTAGTCCTGCCGGTAGCATTCTGGAGTGGGTGTGGTTGTGGGAGGGGGTTGGGTGTGCAATTTATGTGTCTTCAGGCTGTATAGCCTCCACCTGTGGTGATTCATTCCACCTGTGCAAGCTGCTATCCCCTTTGGGCGAGCACGTCCCGCACACAACGCTGCAATTCGACGCATGGCATCTTGCCATTACAATCATGTATTTAATCCTGATGGCAGTGGAATATTGGTTCATATGTTCATTCTGCTATGGTCCCATTGTTTCACATACTATCTTTGCAGTCGCGAACAAACTTGTGAAGGGTCAGTGGAATGTAGTACTCGATTAACGGTGGACCCTCATGCAGCACTGTACCGAGGTTCACCGACGGGCGGGGCGTCCCATTTGTGAGTGGAGCCAGTTGCCATTTTCACACACTGCCGCACTACACGGATGGATTTGTGATTTCAAGCGGTCACAGATGCCTTTTCGACGTGATGTTGCAAATGAGGAATTCGAAGGACAGCGCTTTCGGTTTTCAGCTAGCGGCGAGGAGACGCCCACAGGTCTGACTGCAGATATAAAGTTCTATTGTTTAATGTCCTTCAGACAGGGGCCATGGCGAGAATGCAATGATTGATATGAATGGTATGGGATGCGCAATAGCGTAGTGGACGATAAGGCCGGACGTTCCCAAATACATGTTACTTCACAACACTGGAATTCCGGGCTGGAGCACAGTGGATTTTGCAGACTGCATTACGCACAAACTCAATGGAAATTTCACATGTTATGTGAGTAAATAATCAGGCGTTTTCATACCGGGATGAGGGAATGATGTATGGATGCATGGACAGATGATTTAATAGTGAGTTTGCCATGTACATGGCTTTTTGGAATCTACGATTTGTTAGTTTTGGAACCTGTGATGCAGGGCTGCCATAGTGGGACCATCGTCTATCTGCCCTTGTTGAACCCTCCCTGTCTCGACGCGCCTTCACACACATGTGTCTATGCACGTTACTAATCCCATCTAATGTGTACTGTTTTGACAGACGCATGCACACAAACACTCGTTTGTAATAGTGTTTTCACCTCGATTTATATAGTTATGATTCGCAAGTGATTTTTGGGTGGGAATAATCCATTTGAGTGGGCTAGCATGCATATGGCTGTGAATTACTAAATATGGGTGTGAATACTAAAATACTAAAATACTAAATTTAGTGTGATCATTGAAGTGAGTAATTCAAATGAAGTTCTGATGGCCATACTATTCTTTTTCATTTCATTTGGGTGACAGGTATCTCCTCCCCTTTTGCCACTGCCATCTGTATGCCACTCCTGCAGATGGATTTTACTCCCAACACCTGCTGCTTCGTGTTAATCAGTGGAGCAGCATTACGATCTTATGGGACGATCGCCAATGGGCCACATGCCCTTACGCAGTACTAGTGGCTAGGAGCAACATATCGACCTTTCAGCTGGACTAGTGCCTACCTAATGGGACGGCCCTGCGGTTCTAGGCGCTTCCATGTTGCCTTTTTGAACGTGAATGTAGCCCCTGTGTACCATGAAGGAACAGGGCGTCACACAAGAAGAAGCTGGTCATTTATTGCGGATGCATCCCACAATGATGAAATATATTTTGGAGTTCATGACCTAATAGCTGTATGGGCTTGGTGATTTTGTTGTGCATTAAATTTTGTTTATGATATTGACCGTGTAGCGTTATTCTTTGCAAGTAATGTAGCATATTCCTATTTGTGGAGCGATGTATTGTGAGAAGATCTGCATTGGGTTCCGGCTTCTGAGAATAGTTGCGTGGTACTGTACTGGGCGCGTTTGCCTACGAAGCCCAGTGAGGTCAGGGATAGGGGCTACCATTATGACTGTTTTAGTGATGTCATGCTCAGGGGCGGGGGATTAGCTTTTGTGTAACAGATGCCGGTCAGCCAGGTGGATTGGTGGAATGATGTGATTATCAGAATATGGCTGGTCACAGGTGCCTGTGTTTGCGTGCGTTTCTTGGAGGGAGACTGAGGTCATGTCCATTGGAATGGCTTCTGTATTCGTGCCATCTGTGCCCTGCAGCTCCCATTGGCCCCTCTTGAGATGAGCCTGGCTGCTCATTCACTCTGCCAACTTGTGTGGTACATGCTTATGCTGATGGTTGGTTTGTTTACTGGCAGGAGTACAGGGCTGGTGCAGTCTCACTCAGGATACTGCTTTGAATGTTGCCTTACACTGGTGTCAGGCGATGGGGGGCCTGTTTTTGTTTGTCTCATATTTCAGTTCATGTTGCTGTACTTGAACCTTCACATGCCTGTGCCGCATCAGTACGGCAATGGTGCCATGGCAAATATGGATGGCCACTCACAAGGCACTTGGAGCCCCTAGATTCATTTGTTCGTTGGCATGCATGGGTGACTTGTACATTTCACTGGTTGCATTGTGTGACTTCATTGCACCTACGAGGAGTTGTGCAATGTGGCCAGGGAGTGGTGTACAGGCACTCAGTAGGGCCGTTTACGGTTGGTTCGCGATGCCGTACTTCTCACCATGGCGGAATGGTACTTTCCGCCATGCTTGATGGCGTTAGGTACATGTCCGCTAGGGTCAGAATTCGCGTACCGTTGCGCCATGGTGGTAATTGCGGTTTCGCATGGCGCGCGTGCGCGTACTTGGTGCAGTTAGCGTTGGCGTTCACTACGGTGTCGCTAATGGCATCGTACTTTACGGTGACGGGTCATAATCGCACCGAGCGCTATTCGATGGCGGTATTGCATTTCCGCCATCGTTTTTCGATTTCCGCCAGGGTCGTAATGAGGGCCAATAGAACAATAACAATGTACTTTAGTGTTCATTTTCTCTAAGCAAGTTAATTATGTTATGTCTAAAGTTCAGATAAGTTTGGTCCGCCCTCAGGGAGTGGGGGGGAGTTCCATGTCTGAGCAGCTTTAACTGGGAAACTGTTCCCTCCGACTTCAGTCAGTTTGAACCTAGGTAGCACTAGGCAGTTTGTGTTTGCAGTCCTGGTTAGCTACTGGAAGATTTTCTATTGATTCTCTCCATGAGATAGTGAGGCAGTTTTGAGCAAAATATTGTCACTCGTAGAAAGCCAATTGTTCTGTCTTCTTACCTCAGAGATGTGCTCTTTTCTAGCTATGCCCAGTGCAGCTCTAAGGGCATTATTCTGGTGAATTTTGATTTTGTTGATCATGTACTTATTGGCGCCTAAGTATAGGGAGTTACAATAATCCAATTTTGCCAAAATGAAGGCTCTGGCCACAATGGTACCACTATTCTTAGATAAGAATGGTTAACCTGCTCTAATTAGCTTGCATGAGTATGCAGAGGTAGCGGCCATGGAGTTGACCTGTTTGGCAAAGCTGAGGGTGGAGTCTAGGTTAAAAAACTAAGGTTTTAACCTCTTTAGCAACTTTAATAGTGTTGCCATCGATATTAAAATAGGTGTATTTGAGGCCAAGTTTATTGAGATTGAAAGTAGTTTCCCGAATGATGAGTTCAGTTTTGTCATCATTCAGGCATAGACCGTGGATAGCCATCCATGCCTGGATGATGAGATAGATTTTATTTACCAAGGCCAAATCCTTGTCATAATCCCCAGTAAGTGGTATGAGAATCTGGATATCACCTGCATAGTTAGTGTAGGTGATACCAAGATGGTCCAGATCATCGAAAAGGGTCTTAGTAAATATATTGCACATTGTGGGTGAGACATAGGAACCCTGTGGCATGCCACTTGCAATTGGAACAGGGTCTGCTGCTGCTGATGGTGAGAAGACGCTCATAGTCCTGTTACTCAGAAAGGATTGGATCCAGACTACGGCCTCCTGAGAGAAGTGAGCTGCTGAGTTCAGGTGATTGCATAGGACCTTATGGTCCACCAAATCGAACGCAGCAGAGAGATCTAGAAGAAGTATTAAGGCTGATTTCACCTTGTCCCTGAGCTCGTCTATTTGAGCCTTGAGGTCAATTAGTGCGGCTTCAGTACTGTGTTGAGGCCTGAAGCCTGACTGTCATGTTCCTAGGAGCTGATTAAGCTCTAAATACTCCTGCATCTGGAGATAGGCCACCCTGTCTGGAATTTTAAATACAAATGGCACTGTTGTGATGGGCCTGTAGCTGGTGGGAATAGTTGGATCTAATGATTGTTTTTTGAGTAGGGGGAGTACCCAGGACTCCTTTAAGTTGCTAGGGATGGTGCCAGTAGAGAACAACGCATTAATTAGCTTAGATATAAAGGGTGCCAGGTCTCTTGCGGCATCTTTAATAATTTGGGCTGGGCATGTATCTCCCTGACAGTTCAAGGGTTTGAGGGAGAGGATATTTTTTTCCACAATGTTGCACAGCCAAATGGTGCCACCACTTCATTCAAGAGATCTGGATAAAAGTGATGGCTGTCTTAGTGGGCAATGGGCATCCTCGGAAACCCTCTGTTACGACCACACCTCTCGTCATAAAAACGGAGCTCCTGCATCCAAAACCATTGGCTCACAGTCCTTTAGTAGCGGACCCCTGGACATGGAAAACTCCTGAAGCAAAGCACTACGCCTTTAGCAACAACCTTGTTAACATACAATAAAAAGAAGGTTGGTTACATTCCATGTACAAACAGGACATCTCTATGGTTAACCCATAGTACACATTTTTGCTAATCCCTCAATGATGTCTGTTCCTCAAGCAACACCACTGTTCGGAGTGTAAAACTGTCTGGCATTTTGGAATCTGCTGTCACAGTGACCATGTAAGTACAAAGAAATAATGCAACCAAACACAGAAAAATCGTCTTTAAAAGTAGTGTGATGACCATATGAAAACATGTTTGTACACAAATTAGACCATCTAAAGTGCTTAGTGCTTGAACATATCAGGTGACTCATGATTGCGTAGGCAGTGCACCAACGACGATTCCCCCAAGTGCCAAGTGCCTACTTACATTTATAACAAAACAAACCCAAGATCTAATATCTAAAAACATGTTACAAAATGCTGCTAGCTAGCTAAAATGTTACACCATCTGGTATTGAAAGCAGCGCATCATGTGAGGGACATATTCAATGACATACAAACAAATGTACAATATACGAAAGTTGCATAATAAAATTGCTATTGTTCAACCATAATGGACACCAGGGAAGAATGTTTCTTTTTTGTTTAAACTCTGTTTATTAATGGTAACGTTATCAACATTCAGCATTATTGATGTAACACAGTAGAAAAAGGCATTTACAGTTACGCAGTACATTCAGGTTGAACATACTCAAGGCGTTGGCACAGAAACAGTTTCATCGTCGGATACCATGTCACATAAGTACATTCTAAAATGGCCCCAAATGTCTTTAGGGTGACTAGTCCTGGGTAATGTCAAATCTTTGAGAAAGTGCTCAACACGTGGTGCTTGAGGGCTTTTCCAGTTTTGTGGTATATATTTTTTTGCTATCATACAAGACACATTAAACAATCTCCTTCTGATTTCTGCCACTTTCCCAATGTCCCCAAACAGATATTTCTGGGGGGTGAGAGATACCGGATCCTGAGTTATCCCCTCCATGATCTCAGCCACCTCCCTCCAGAACCCCGCAATCAGTGGGTAGGCCCAGTACACATGAAACGAGTCAGCATTTTGGTCCCCACATTTCTGACATTCCCCAGTACAGTTTTCAGAGAACTTGGGCATCTTGGCCGGTGTGTAATGAAATTTATTCAACATCTTAAACTGTATCAAGCGGAGGCCGGCATTTAATCATCACACCCATGTCTGCCCCCCAGGTTGTTTTAATTATATTCAAGGAATGGTAGTGTGATTGTATCATAGCATGCATAACGGATATGCCAGATCCGGTCCCATAGGTCACAAAACGAATGCATTCATAAGATGGTGGTTCATCTGAGAATAGCGGCTATCTAGCTTGAACGCTGCTTTCATGCAATGGTATTGGAGTATTCTGAGTTGAGCTCCTACGACTGTGTCAACAAATTCTTCACATACTTTCCATTCAGAAACATGTCAAGCATTTCTATCTCCCTATTGGGAACCCATGTCTTCTGCAGATCACAATCGAATGAGGGCGAGATTCTCGGGAAATTCCATAGTGAGGTTTCCGGGTCATATAGTGCCTCTACCTGTAGTTTTTTGTAGATCAAGGACCAGGCATGGACAGTGACACTGACAGGGTCGAATTTGCATGAATCCCTGTGTCGTGTTTTAAATAGGATGGATCGTAGTTCGGTTGGTGACGCTGTGTATCGCTTTATCGGGATGTGCGGTGCATTGTCCAATGGGTCATACCAGTGCTTGGCGAACTGGGCTTGTACCTCAGGTAATAAAGTTCAAAGACTGCTGCCGCGATACCCCCCCATACTGTATGGTTCAACCAGTTTATCCCATTTTACCCTTAGGGCCCCCCTGGACGACGTGGCTGCAAATTGTAGTCAAGCAAAAAACGCCCTGCCTGGCCAGACCAGAATATTTCCAAAGAGATAGAGGAGTTTGGGGAGAAACACCATCTTCGGAACTGCAATCCATCCGTATAGGGAGATGGGGAGCATAGCCCATATTTGCAGTTTAACATTAAGTGATTGCACGAGTTGGTCATTGTTGTCCATGTATAATGACTTTTCTGCCCTGGCCACAATTATACACAGATAATGTATTTGTGCAGGAGACCATTTCAGGTTGTAAGTATTGGCTGGGCGTTCTGTAGCAGGTGTAAGAGGGAATATTTTGGATTTGGAGCTGTTGGGTTTAAAGCCCAGGCATTAAGCGAACTTATGTATGTCTGTCATGATGGGACCCAGGTTTGTTATGAAAATACAGGAGTGTGTCATCAGCATATAGTGATATAGACTGGGTTGGGCTTGTCATTCTAATTTCCCTATGCCCGTGATTCTCCCGCACAAATGCTGCCATTGGTTCGATTGTCAAAGCGAACAATATGGGGGAAAACGGACATCCCTGTCTGGTACCCCTACCTAATAACATTTTGGAGAGGGTTTGATTAGTAAGGACCTTGGCTCCGGGTTTGGTATATAGCAAGCGGACACATTTAAGAAAATAGCGGCCCATCCTGAAGCTCTTAAGCACTGCAAACAAATATTCCCATGATTTGGAGTCAAAATTCTGCCCGTGCTCCAGGATCAATCTGTGCCATAACCCCAAACAATCGTGGACCGCGTCGGAACAAAGCCACATTGGTCTGGTGGACCAGTCGGGGCATGCTAGGGAGGAACCTAGTGGCTAGGACCTTAGCAAATATTTTCCCATCTGAATGGATTAGTGCAAGAGGTCTATACGAGGCACTGTCATCACTGACTCCCTCGTAGACTCTGGTAGGATGGCTCGGTCCATTGTTTCTTCCCATACTTTTAACAGGACGGGGGCCAGTTTGGCATGATATTCCTTATATAGCTCCATGCCCAGGCCATCTAAATCTTGCGCTTTCACGGGTGTTAGGGATTTTATAGCTTCTATTATTTTAGAAAGTATGCCTAATAGCGTGACTGTGTTAAAAGTTGAACTTAGAAGGTATTCCCAACATCAATGAGCGTGCCATAATAGTGTCACTGTGCTAAAGTTGAACCTAGAAGGTATTCCCAACATCATTGAGCATGCCATAATAGTGTCACTGTGTTAAAGTTGTGTTAAAGTTGAACCTAGATGGTATTCCCAACATCATTGAATGTGTCTTAATAGTGTTACTGTGTTAAAGTTGAACTTAGAAGGTATTCCCAACATCATTGCGTGTGCCCTAATAGTGTCACTGTCTTAAAGTTGAACTTAGAAGGTATTCCCAACATCATTGAGTGCGCCCTAATAGGGTCACTGTGTTAAAGATGAATCTAGAAGGTATGCCCAATAGCGTTATCTATGGTGCGGATAGAGACAACACCTGTTCACCATGTGGATGTGATGGATGGACCTGAAGGCGTGGATGGAACAGAAGGAGTGGATGGAGTGGATGGAACGGATGTGGAACGGCTGGAGTGGATATGCAACAGATGGAATGGATGGAGTGGATGTGCAATGGATGGAGTGGATGTGGAACGGATGGCGTGGATGTGGAATGGATGGAGTGGATGGAACAGATAGAGTGGATGGAATGGAGGGAGTGCATGGAACGGAGGGATCGCATGGAACGGAGGGAGCGCATGGAATGGAGGGAGCGCATGGAATGCCTAGAACGGAGGGAGTACATGGAACGGATGGAGTGCATGGAATGGATGGATACCACCATATCACACCACCACGCTTACTCTCTCCTATACACCACCACTGAACTAGAACACAGCGATACTATGACACATTCAGTATAGCTGTTCTCATACTAACACCCGCCACATACTCCTCATCATCCTAATTAAACACAGCTAGCTGACCATACACCACTAGCCTACGCATCTCCTCACGCCTACCGCAGCCAGAAATGAGTCTGGGTATCAACCTACCAGAATGAACACATATTCCTGACCTCCCAACCACCATACCTACCGCTAAGAAGCAGCTATCATCCAAGTGCCACACCAGCTGCACACATAGCCGGTGCACCCACGCACCTTATGACTCTCTCTCCCTCTCTCTACTGACTTGAACTGCGGTTCCTGAGGGTGTTCAACCTATCAGCGCTTTGAGATCATACCAATGATACACAAGGTGCTATATAAATGCAAAGTAACATAACATAAAATAACCTCCAGAATTAAAACTCTGGTGAAACTAAAGAGTTGTGATGGTTTATGGCAAGGTGTAGGAATTCTAGCCAGTGTGTCGATATTGGGTAAGTTCGGTTTTTTGTCGGTGATCTTATCTTGCAGCTTGGTTACTTTGTTGGTAAAAGCCTTCTGTATATTAGAGAACCTGGTTTTGTCCTTGACACAGTTGTCTGGTGCGGGAATCGGGGCTTCAAGCAATTTCAGATTTACAAAGAATATAAAACAAGTGGAATTATATTCAAAGGTAGAAGGAAGGGAAGAAGAAAGGAGAGAAATAGACAAATATTAGGTTACCAGATCAACATTGAGACCAAGAGTGGAAGAGGGGTAAGTGTCAGTGCAGTGAACGAGAAAGTTGAAGTCCAAGATGGATGTGTGGAGAGGTATGCCTCTGTACAAGTGGAAAGGAACATGTACAATAAAATCCCACACACACACACACACTCCACCTTCTAAAATAGTTAAAACCCATTGTGAAATAGTTAAAACCTGTCTTTGTGCAATTCTACCACACATTAATGTGCAATCTTTTTGTCACACCACAGCAGCCAATGTTTTACAACGACATGTACCCCACCCTAGTAATGCCAATATCTCGGTTGCATGTGTGTTAGCGTGACAGACTCAAGCTAGTTTCAATCCAATGTACAGATGTATGGTTTGTTTTTTTAAGTGATTCTCTTTAACAGATCAAGTGTGACTAAGGACATAATTTTAACGTTCACGATACCACATTGCTATTATGTTATTTTACAAGGTTTGCAAATGTGCCCTGTACATATTTTGACATGCCCTATATGTTAAAGTATTTTACACGAGGTTCCAGGTTAAATGTTGGTTAAAAAACAACATATGCTTTCATGTTGGTGTGTGCAAGAGACCGTTTGATGTTGAAAGCAATGACTTGAAGCAGGGCATTGAGTGCTGAAGAAATGTTCAGAACACATGCTCATCTTCGTAACAAATTTGACAATTTGGTCTGAGCCATCCATTAAATATTCAAAAAGGAATTTACACTGCGCTGGAATGCACAATAAACTGCCTGGTAAGACATTATTTTGCACTTGTCTCGTTTAATAATGATTTGGGATCACGAATCCATCAAATAAAGTATCAATGTTAATGGTGTTCAACATAATTTAATGAGGTTCCTTCAATTATCTTGATTAATTAAATGTTCGCATGAATAGTATCAAAAAGGTCTAAGGGTCAGAAGTAATTACAAGTACATAAATGAGAGCCTGGCAACTGCTTATCATTTTTATACTGTATGATTGCCCTTTTGCCTGTAAGACTTGGGCATGTCAATCAAAAGTAATGCATGCATAGTTCACTGAAGTAGTTCGATTAGGGGTGTAATATAGCAAGAGAAGCTGGGTCAATTTAGTGATAAAGTCTGGTAACAGACTAAACAATGTATTAAAAACCCAAAAATATATCAAACAGAAAATATGGCTACGCTTGCTAACACGATGCACTTGCTCTTTGGGTGGTTCTGTTTGTTCTGAGGGTGAAAACACATAAAACAAAGAAGAACTGCTCGGACTTTAAACACTTGTAACATGTAAAAAAGTATCAATCAAACCTAAAAGGGGCTTTAATAGTTAATAGACATTTCTGATTCTTAGATCATAACAGAAATCCCAAAATAACATTACAAATCATTGTTAGGGATAATTATCCAGAATGGCTCATTTCCCTTACCTACTGAGTACCTCAGCAGCTTTGCTGGATTTCCAGGATGTATTTTATTTTTCTCACCTGGTAAGAGTGTGAGCCTTTTTTCCCACTCTTACATGTGTTTTGCTGTGTGTGTTTAACATTTTTGTGTTCATAGACTGTGGAGCTTCACCTACTCCATAGGCATCATCTTTTTTACTGTGTGTCACACAGCACCTTTAGTGCTGCGACACAAGGTTGTCTTTTTCAGGCTTCCCACTTCAAACTCCATTTTCTCTGACTGACTACTGTCTCCCAGAACATGTACAGTTGCCATTGACTTTATAAGTCTATTTAAATTCACAGACCCAGTAAAACTATCTTACATACTGGAAAGGAAAGGGTTAATAGTC
The DNA here is from genome assembly GCF_040938575.1 of Ambystoma mexicanum. NCBI lineage: Eukaryota > Metazoa > Chordata > Amphibia > Caudata > Ambystomatidae > Ambystoma > Ambystoma mexicanum. The sequence goes on from NC_090922.1 coordinate 1,136,882,291, forward strand.
ATCCCTTTTTGTTTGTCTCTCATGGAACATTATTTTGTTCTACTTTCTTTAAGATGTGGCTGGTGTCAGTGGTATCTACCATATTTTTCCTAACACTGTTTATTTAAATAGCCTTGGTACTGTTTTAGTCTAATTTAGTAGCCTCGAACTTAAATCCGCTGGACCCCATTTACTTTTAATTTGGTTCCGGCTGGGTTTAGTCGCCATTTCTTTTTGTAAAGGTCTTTCTCATGATTAACTCTGCACGCCAAACCAGGTTTGGTTCCTTTGTTCGCTGTCCTTCGGCGGGCTTCTGCACAGAAGCCCTCCTTCGTTGCCTGAATGTCTGAGCGGGACAGGATGTGAGGGAGAGGTTTGAGACTCCCTGCACAGGGTCTCCTTGGAGACCCATGTCGCACTCTGTATGATTGGCTGTGGTGACTGTCCCGCCAGGACAGCCACCCTGATGTGCGATTGACAGCCAGGCTGTTAGAATGGTGGAAAACTTCATGAAAAGCAGGTCTCTGGGACTAGGAATGCAGCGTTGTCACTGGATCGAGAGAACTGAAGAGAAGCTGAAAGAAGAGGACCACTACCACGACAGAACCTCCTGCTGCGAGTCCGAATCTCCATACTTCGATGACAGAGAAGATCTGCAAGGAATCTTCTTCCCTTGAGCTGGTGGGACCAACCAGTTCACCAAACACCAAGCAAGGCCACCCTCCCCTGGTCGAATTTGCTGTGCACAGCTGCAGTGAACCGGATAGCCAGGAGGAGCGGACCCTGTTTGGGTTTCAAAGAGCGCACCTTTTATTTGTTGCTTTGCTCTGCTGCTGGTTTCTTCCCTGGGCAGTGCAGGACCCTCCAGTCTTCCTACTTCATGTCAGTTCAGCAGTCTCTTCAGGAACCGGCAGCCTGCAGGACCTGCCAGGAGCTTCTGCCTCAGCTACAGCCTTCTTCTTCTTTAAGGTACTGTTCAAACCCAGTTGTTCGTTCCGTCCGACCGCAGTGAAAGTGTTTGAAATCTTTCACCAATCCGAGCGCTTGTCCTTCTCTACTCTTTTAAGTAACCTTTCTTCTGACCAGCTTCGTTTCAAACTCTTGGCAAAGACTTAACCGCAAACTGCTCTGAACTGTGTGATCCTCTGCAAAGACTCTGAACCATTAACATTGGCCAGGCCTATTGATTTGAATCCTCATTGTAGCAAGCCTTTTCTAAATTGCCCTGCCTACTTACTTGTTGGTGCTGCTTAATTTTGTATAGCCTTGTCTTTCCCTCCCTTCTAAATTGCTGCAGTGCCATTTTGCTCACACTTCATTTTGAGCTTAACTTGTCCAGAATTCATCAGGTGTTGTGTAGTATATTAAGAGTGTGATTTTTCTGCTGCTTGAATTGTTTTACAACTGATGTGTAAATAAATGTATATCATTTTACTCAGAAAACTTGAGTCAGTGTTTGTTTGAACCATAGTAATTTGTTGTCCCTTATGTAACTATTGATACTGCTCACTTTACTCTTGAGATAAGTCTGGCTGCTCAGTCATCACTACCACTTTACTGTGTAGTACATGCTTGTACCAAAGGTGAATTTGTACTTGCAATTGTAGTCTTAATTGTGTGTGGTGTTCCCAAAGGGCACTGCATATGATTCTGCCTAACAATCATGCATTCAAAAAGAATACCTTTGTTGTTTTAATCCTTGTACCCAAATTCATTCTGCAAGAAAGGCATTACACATTCTGTAATTTGCTATAGTTTCTGCTAATAGATGGTGCTCTATTGCCATATGGCAGTGAGCAGGTAAAGAGCAGGGATGGCACAAGTAGCTCTCATTAATCTACATCCCACTGAGTACGTCGCACAGCCACCTTTTCCACAGTGACCCAACACTGTTACCCAGTCCTTGTCTATTATTGTAGCTGTCTCTGTCATTCTGTGTGTTGTGCTTGTTTTAGGATTATTTTCAATGGAAATAGTCTTATACTTCACACTGGCTACATTGAACTAATTGATGCTGTAAATGCGAAGCAAACATAACCTTGTTTTTCCATCGATGCATGCTCCAAATCCAATGCAATACCAGAATTATGTGGAGCTTTCAGCACAGTACTGCACAGCAGAGGTGCAGTAGAAGCTAATTGGAGTAGCACATATCAGAGAAATGCCACTCTTTAAATATATAGATATGCAGGTAACCAAAACATCAGCAGAACCTGTAAATTACATTTTTTTTTATAATGTTCACCTGATTATAGATCTGCTAACCAATAGAAGAAATGTGCTGGCATATTAATGCATGAACATCACTTGAAGTGTCCTTGACGAATGCCACTGCATTGATATCCTTGAAATACCATCCGTGGTAAACATAGCCCTATTGAGCTTGAAAATCTGTCTAGAACCCAGCACAAAGTCCCCTAAAGATACCTCTTTCCTCAAGGATGTGGTAATGACAGGCAGGACATTATAGAATGAAAAAAATATGGAAGTAAATTGGCACCAGAGATGTTTATTAGATGTATCACATGTACATTGAAGCAAAATGTTTTCCTTTAGCATATGCAGTGCTTCCCTGATGCCCATCACATCATGAACATTTCAGAACACAAACCTAAAGCTGTATTTCTCATAATGTGTGGTTTGATACAGTCTCGGGAGACAGTCTCGTCTCGGGAGGATAGCCCAGGAGCAACACGCTGGTCTTGAAGCAAGACAATGCGAGCAACACGGGTTCGATCCCCGGGTCCGCTCCTAGAAACTTTTGGGTATTAAGCCCGTTATAAATAACCCATTACATTACAAATGAACTGCTTATTGTTTCTTCCCACCTGCAGTGGGCCATCAGGCAGACAATAATCACACCGTAAATATCAACAGCAGGCAGCAGCTCCACAACTACAACTTCACATATCACACTCCATCGGACGTGAAAGCACAACCTGGGTTTGAAGATGCTGGGCTCCAGCACGAACAAACATGTTCAGTTGCTCATGATGTGGTTTGTGAAAGATACGCTAGTACAGATACAACAGGAGAGGAGATATGTCTCACACATACAGAGAGCATGGGAAGGAGGATGCAACAGCCTTATATTTCCCTGACAAGACCAGCAAACGATATCACTGTACCACTTTGATAGAGACAGCACCTGGTACCTAGAAGCCATGTGGGGCTCCATCTATAACAAAAGCACCATCAACCAGCACAAGTGAGTTGAAGTTAGCCATGCAGTTTAGTGCAACAGGAGCATGCCAGCATTCGTGTAGTATGTTGGATGAAATGTCAGAACCTGCTTCCCAGCCTGCTTCCCCCATGCAGCAGTATAGAAACTTAAAGCATCATTGGCCCTCAATGTATAAATGACATGTGATGCAAACCTAATCATCACACACTTTGGTGCATGGTTCCCTGCATCTAAATATGACATCGGCCCTCATTACGACCCTGGCGGAGAGGGTATACGCCAGCGGTAATCATGGCGTACCCTTCCGCCTTACTACGAGATCCCGTAGCGCCATGGAGCCCTTTTCGCCTGCTTTTTCCGGGCGGAAAAATCCATGCCGCTACGGGACCTTGTTGTTAATTACGCCACCGTATTTTACGGTGGCGTAATTAACGCCTTCCCCACTCCCATTATACCCTATGGGGCAAAAATGGGAATGGGGAAGGGCAAAATGGGGTTTGGGGATTTACCGCCCCGCCAAGGTCGGAATGGGGCGGTAAATCCGCCAACCCCCATGGCGGTGTTGGCAGCTTTGCGCCATGGTCCATGGTGCAAATTGCACCATGGATCTCCGCCAGGGTCGTAATGAGGGCCATCATGTTTTTTTCCAGCAGCACCATCACCTGGTGCATTTCGTATGTAAGCCTCTTTTGAGTACGCTACTAACAAATGCAAGCTAGTAAGCATGAACCTATATGTCTATGTAATCTGTGATGGTGCAGATGACAGTTGCACCAGGTGCTGGGCACGCTTCCACCTATTCCTAAGCATGAACGAAAATATAAACTGAGAAACGTTCTGTAAACAGATGGTAAAACACTAATGGTCAAAATGCTGCCATGAAGAGTAGCATAGGGTGTGCGACACAACTAGGGCTAGAAGTTGAGTGCATTTACAAAAGGAGACGATGGTTGCAGAATACCCACACAGGGTTACACAAGTAGTAAAGACATGGGCTGGTAGGGAGAGGTTGCATCATACACAGGAAGAGAATAATAAATGGTGGTATGCAAGACACGAAGAACACTAACATGTCGGAGAAAGAGCAGAAGAACCACCATTAGTCAGACTAAACCCAGAAAGGCCTCAAGTCTGAAATATTGCAGCCTAACCCAACATTTCAGGCCTCACGATGCTCAGACAGAAGTCCAATCATCAAGGTTAGTGTGTGAAAGGGAGTTCTGCCTAAGAGTTGAAACCACACCAGATTAAGTTAATTAGTTTCTATAGGCAGCTGTGAGTGAATTGGCATATCTTTGAATGCCAGGTGAAAGCAGCTGTCATGCCAAATGATCCCATAACAAAAAAAACACATTGTGCCCCAAGTGGCCACTGAAGAAAGGCACACACACCTTAGGACAGTAGAAAATCCAATAAATGGGCATAAATGGTTTTACAACAGTGGTCCCTCATCCCATGGTCCGAACATTGACCATTTATTCCCTGCCCAATTAGATAATGTACCTACTCGGCACATTGTGCCTCTAGAGAAGGGGATGAGACGCCAAGGCAAAACACTTATCTGAACGATGGAACCTCAGCATAGCAATGAGATGGGAGTAACTTTCAAGGCTGTCTCACAGCGGTTCACCCATCTCTCCTTTTCCACCACGTTCCTTGGCCCCACATAACATAGCCAAGGCTGGATGAACAAATAATTAACCAATCAGAACCTTCTTCACCTTATAAACTAGTGTATTCCAATGCCAACCAATCATAAGTTAGATTGAAATTTATCATTTTTACAAGAATGAATTTAGGAGGAGTTATTAGTTGTGAAAGAACCAATGGTAGTTTTACTTGTAGATAACTGTATGTTCTATATTCCACTAACCAATTGAATAAACAAATAGTCGTTTTTTTAAATAATAATTACTAACCATAACATCAGCTGTGACTTTTTTCTACTTAAAACCTTGTTCTAATGCCATTTTGAGATCGTCATTTGTACGCTCTACTGGCCGTTCGTATCTGAATAAAGATGGGTTTTCTTGTGCACTTGGAGTTACTCTGTTTATTGTGTTTTTTATCTTCATTGGTATACTTTGGCCTATCATACCGTTTGGAGGCACTGCTGAGATACCAAGAGTTTGGCCATGTCCCCCTTGGACAGTGGTTTTGGCCTGCTGGAAGCAGTCTACGTGAGCACCTATAAAGAGGTTGGCAGGAGCCTAGTTTCTGGAAGTCCTCCCCAGTCTCGCAGGCAGCATGCTGATCACAGAGGGTGGAGCAGGGAGATAGAGGAAGCTTGGCACTGATGGACCTTGTGTCCTATCGAATGAGTATACTTGTGCATGACAAAATCTGTAGAGCAGATAATGGGGGAGGGAAGTCTTGATTGTAGTTTTAAGCTTGATTAAAGAGTATTGAAGAGACAGAGAAAAGAGATATGTCCAACACCAATTGGGAAAGACCACGTGGTAGGACGTAAAGCCCAGCCTCCTTCAGGGGGCATTTAAAGAGATACAAGAGGAGAATATGTGTTTGATTTTCATAATTTTCAGGTATTGTTTTGGTATATAAAATTACTGTAGAGGTGTATTGTGTGTTGATAGAGTAGCAGTTAGGATTGTTTGGGGGTAAGTATGGAATAGATTGAGATTGTGTATTATTGGTGTGATTTAGGGAGGACATTGTGTTGATATTGTTAAGAATTGTGAGAGAGGGGGATAAGGAAAGGAAAGGGAGAGATAGAGTGTGTTGAAATAGCGATTACTGAATATGATATTAAGTTGAGTTTATATTATTATAATAGCAGACACCCTCCGTGTTCATCTGTGTAAGGTACCGACCCAATATAAAGATTCGTAAATACCATGTACAATGGGTCAAAGATACAGCTGGTAAGATGTTTTAGCCATGGCCTCAAGAAGGGACACATTCTTAAGAACTGCTGCAACATATGCATACATGCATACATGCCACAAACAAGGGAAGGAAATTCCAGAGAAAACTGAGCATACTAGAATTATGGAAGATGCTTGAGGAGGAGGATCAGGTCAAAAAAGTAGGATGTACGTGATTTGGTCATGGCAGAATTGTTTGAGGCAGAATTAAACATAGTCAATTAAGACTCAAAGCCAATTTTACTGCAGCCAAACGCTGTACATCTTTGCCCCTTCCCCCCCAATACATCCCCTAGTTTACCTTTTGCACGTCCACCGCCTTCTGACCATGCAGCGTCAGTTCTGCCATATTATGTGGGGCGGATGCCACTCTGCAGGGTTCCCTTTTCTCTTTTTTTTCGTCCCCCGCCTCCAATCCTCAGGAAGCGGGGGAACACCCCACACCCCCCAAGGCCATCAATACTGCACAATGGGCATGGGGGACACCCCCACAGCCCAATCTCCCCATGTTCAGTATTTATTATACAAATTGATTGATTTTAATAGATAGAAGGGTTCCGGTCCTAATTCGTCCAGATCTACCATTTGATCTATTAAAATCAACCAAATTGAGTAATACCAAAAAAGAACATATATACAAGATGAAGGGCATGTGCAGCCCACAGCTCCTCCTCCACCTCAACCAGGTGCTCCGGGGTCGACTGCCATTATATCCATTGCAAGCAGCTGTTTCAGGGTACAGTAATCCCGATGTGTGCCCCTGTAAGGGGAAGGCGATATTAGAGAAAAGGAAACAAAAGGTGGCACAAAAAGCACATTAGCAATACACATCGGAAAGGATAAAGAGCAAAGCTTATAAGCACAGCTAAAGGAAGCAGAAGAAGAGTTGACAGGGGTGAAAAATATAAAGGGAAGGTGAAAGAAGCAGCAGTTACACCAGACAAATGGTTGGGAAGTCATATATTATTTAAAAAAAGACGGACAGAACTCTGACAATGACAAAGTGAAGGCCCTGGAAACAGGGGATGATCACAAGAGAAGAAGAGAAGAGTATAGAAGAGAGGTTAATGATAGCATTAGGGGGAAGGCGATGAAGGACAGAGAAGGCGAAGAGAACATGAGGCAGATGGCTGACAGTTTTTTTTCAGAAACACAATATGGAAGGCAGAGATGACACAATCACTCTTGCTCCTAAATGTTAATGTTAAAGGTTTTAACATTGTCCACGGATGCCACTTGCATGGTCTCAGGGAGCTCATGTGGATCTGTAATGCAAGGAGGAGGGAGGGTGGGTGGTTAGTAGTATTGAGCGGAAAAGAGCAAGAGAACTGTGGCTATCAATCCAAATGTTTTGCATACCTCCCACCCCCTTAAAACTCCATCCGATGTGTTGCATCTCGCACCCCCAAGTTCACCCAAGAGCGCTGCACTTCCCACACCTGAGGTCCCACTGGGTGCATCACACTTCCCACCCTGGGAATCCTTCTCAGTGCTTCTCACTTCCCCCTGTCTTGAACTCAATCGCAGTATATCACATTTCCTATGTCTGAAATCTGCCTAATTTCGCAAGATTCCCTATCCCTGGTATCCTTCCCAGTGCATCATGGTTATCACCCCTAAAATCTGTCTAAGTGCGTCAGAATTCCTGCCTATGAGATTAATCCCTCTGCAGCACCTGTGATATTCATGATCTTTGTCTCTCTCCTGGTTATGTTTTCTGGCTTTTACCTCGTCACCTTGGCGGGCGTGATTCCTAAGCGTCTCCGGGATTCATTAGGCTGTCTGATATCATGCTACTGGACCCATTTCCGGCTGGGTGGTGCGTTCATCTTCCTTGATATCCTTCAGGCATTGTGTATTATATATTGTGGAGTGTCAGGTGCATTACTCCTATTCATTTGATGGTTCTTAGTGGCTAGGCTGGGAGTCTCCTTTTCCTGAATTTCCCTCGCCCTGTTTCCCCTTGAGCTTCCTTTCCTGGCCTAATTGTAATGGGCCTACCAGCTTCTCCTGTTCCATAGTAGTTTTTTTGGGGGGGGCTGGGGAGGGGCATCTCTGTTTAGGTCTCTCTTTCCAATCCTATTCCTTATTCCTCTGTTATTTTGGGCTACTTATCTTTTTTCAGTACTATATCTGTTATGAGGTATGCAGGCGCTTTTCAGTTGGTTTCATTGTGTTTGGATCTGAAGAGCCAGGTTTTAAGAGTTTTTCAAAATTTTGTATGGTTCTCCATGTTGTTGATTTGCTAGGGAAGGGTGTTCCATAGTTTTGTGGCAAAGCCTGAAAATGCTAATGCACCCAATTTCTAATTTGTACATTGTTTGGGTTATACGCGGATGTTACTGCAGGATCTAAGGGTTCCGGTGGGTTTGTAGATTGAGAGTTTCATTTGAACACATTCCTCTCCCTGGCCGTGTATCGCTCTGTGCGCTATGCACATTGCTTTTTTTAACCAGGAGCCAGTGTACACTGGGAGCTGGTGTGATGGGATCTCTTCTGTTGAGTTTAAGGAGAAGTCCGGTTGCTGCGTTGTGTATTTGTTGCAATTTATTTGTAGGTAGTCTGGCATTCTGAGGTATATACTGTTAGCATAATCTATTCGGGAAATATTGTGGGATATGGTGGCTAGTGTTTTGTGCATGTACGAAAGGAAAGGTAGAAGCTGTTTAACTGTTTGTAGGTGGAAGAACACTTCTGGATTATCGTGTAATCCTGAGGTTCCAGTGTTAATTTGTTGTCCATGATGATACTAATGTTTTCTACTGCAGCAGCTGGTGTAGGTGAGTTTCCCAGTTCTATGGGTCATGGAATCTGCTTATTGTTTCCTCTATCTTCAGGTGCAATCATGAATTCTGTCATGAAGGGGAGGGCACTGGCTCAGTATATACTGTGGCCACAAACAGATAAGGAACATTTGATGGCTTATTTACCATCATTGACAATAGGGGCAGTAAAGTGAATTTATAAATTGGACAAACAGAAGGCTGGGATGACATTGGCAGCAGGGGACGTGAACAGTTTATTTGACTAGATAATTAGATGATGTATGAAAAAGGGCAGAACATTCTAAAGTGACGGCACAAAATACTGCACATAATGGTTTGCCTTTTAACAATTGCAGAGCAAACGTTTGGAAGGCATTGAGGGTACAATTCCCACATAAATCTGACATGAGTGTGATTTGTAACATATACGATGATGATAGATGAGGATCCAGTGGCATATATACAGGAAATACAAGAGAAGTGGTGTTTGGAAACAAGAGAATGCTGTTTTTTAAAACATGTTAAGTCAGGGTCTCCCCGAAGAAGTACAGACACAGCTGAACAAAATTGTAGCAACTGAGATGAAACAATGGGCCAAAATACAGGTAAATTGTTTTCATTATTGTCGAAAGACACAAGAAAGGAAAGGAAGAAGGCAGAAGAGAGGCAGAGAGAGGAAGCTACATTTGTGAAAAATAAATTGTTGAAGATAACAGTAGAGGAAGCAATTATCACAAATGTTGGGGAGAAAAATATGAGCAAGAATATGAACAGGCGGGACACGCACATATTTAGGAGGGCGAGGAGAAAGTTATTATTCATGTATTTATTTATTTTTTCATTTATAGCAGCAAACAAAATCCGCAGGCATTTAGGTGCTAGTTTAAATTCAAGTGTGATAACAAAGTTCAACATGTGCAGGAGCATGCATAAAAGATACAGTGTACAGGTAGATAGTACATGCACCTTTTGGTAAAGCCTCACATCATGGTGCATGGGGCTACATTGGGTGTACAAGAAGGCATGGTGGTGACATTAGTTAGGGCAAACAATCTGGTAAATCCTTGCCTCATGGTACAGGCGGCTACATCAGATGTGCAGCTATGCATTAAAGACATTAGCGAGGGTGTACAATCTGGTGAAGTTTGCCTCAAGGTACAGGGAGCTATGTCAGAAGTACAACTATGCATGGAGGACAACATTAGTGAGGGTGCACAATCATGTAAAGCCTCACCTCATGATACCGGCAGCTATGTCAGAGGTGCAAATAAGCATGATTTAGCAAGACAAACCCAACAAGCTAAGTAGGTGTTAGACACGGTCAGCGTGCAAACAAGCGTTGGGAGCAGTAGGCTGCAGGAGGCTATTGAGACAGTGTGAATGGTTAGAGGTATGCTAGAGACAGGCTACAACAGGCTGGTTTGCGACACTGGCAGTTATAAAGAGGGAAGACATAGCAGAACATTCTAAGTGAAATGCATCAAGGCAACTCCAATTAATGGATCTGTATTAAGGCACAGACAAATATGCTGGAACAAAGCAATGTATAGGAGAGAAGCAGTAGGCCACATTGTTAATTATATACAAAATACAAGGGAAATATATCAATCAGAAAATAGTAGTGAGATTAGTACAAATGCCGGCTGTGTTACATTGAGGACAAAGCAAATAATTCTAATACAGTTAATTAAGAGAAACTCCTTGCTGCTTAAATCATATTAGTGCATGGACAATGTGCATGGTTCCAGCAGAAACATGATGAACAAACAAACATTGGTGGATACTCTGTTGAAAGGAGAGAAATGTAGGAGGGGGTGTACAGAGGGGAAACGGGTATGGGCTTGGAGGTGGGCATGGAGGAGGTTTTTGATGAAATGGAGGTTTTGGGGTTAAATGTTGAATGTGTGGGAATACAGGGCATTATTCACAAGTGTGTAGGAGCAGAGGGGCAATGAGTGGAAGATGGCAACAATATGGCCCAAGATGGGGGCCTGTACTTTCCCTGCAGCAGTGCACACAGTCACAGCAAGAGCAGGGCCCATTTCAATACACACAACAGCAACCATTTCTGCAACATAACAGGCATCCAGAAATGCACTAGACACTGCTGCAGCGACACCAGATTGTGCAGCATATGCCCAGATAGAGCAGCCACATGCACAACAACACTCACTAAATTCATTACAAAAGTAAACACAACAGTTTGGACAGTGGGAGAGGAACGTATTGCCAACAACTCCAGTGCCCATGACAGGGGAAGTGAAGGTGGTGGGAAGGTAACCCTTTACTTGAACAGGGATAAGTCTCTACCCTCAATAGGACAGCCCACTGAGAAGCTTGATGTGACCAGTGCTAGTAGTAACTCTTGAACCATAAGAGGAACCCTGGGTGGGGGTGACAATAGGAGGTAGGATGTGCTCCCTTTTAGTTTGAGACCGGATAAACAAGATCTTGTGTCATGGAGGGAGGGTATCCACTATCAGGAATAACGATGGATGCACATGGATTCTATGGGGCTATGACAAAGGTTCAGTTTACAGAAGATTTACCTATAACAGTGGGAAAAAATATGATGGCTGCTTCATTGGTGTATTCTCGAAAGACACAACCAACTTGTTCTGAAGAGATTGCATGAGTACATTAAATTTGGCAATTTCATTCACAGAGGAAGGTATAATATATTCAACACCAGGCATTAATTTTACATGATTATGATTATCCACAGACTTTTTGTTCAGAGTAGAAGTACACACAGATGTGGCAGAAGGGGAGATAATAACAATACATTAAGAGGCAGCAGTGGTTTGAGAGGATAGAGTAGTGTTAAATGGAACAGACGGGAAGGATTTTATAGGCAGACAGCAAAGGAACTGCAAAAGAACTGCACTCAACGCAGCGGTAGAGCGAATTGATAGATCAGTGATTTGAAGACAGTGATAAAGATGATGAGGTCATTTTTGAGGTTTGAATGCCATACCAGTTGCGCATACAGTACAGTACAAATAGCTGAGACAATATTATTGGTTAACAAGGAACTATCTTTTAGGCAACTAGATTTGGCAAAGGTAAACAGCAATCTATGGACTAGTGGCCCTTATGATGTAGGTCTGCTGAAAGGGATTGGAACAGTACAAATACAATTGAAGGAGGAAACAGTGTCAAAAGAGACAGACACAGGACTTTATCAGACCATTGCCACCTTGATGTGACAGGGTATCATTTAGCCATTGGAATCCCCATGCAACAGAGCAGTGTACCCTATGAAAAAGCAAAAGGAGGAACTTGGAGATTTATATGGGATTCATGCCCTTTAAACAACATTGTGGAGGCAGAATTTACAGTCGTGCCCTTCCTGGCTACAATTTTGGGTTACATACCACCTAATGCTACACAGTTCATGGTAATTGATATAAAGAACACCTTCTGTTCCATACCATTGCACACTGATTTCCAACATCTCACAGCGTTTATGTTTTGCGGGTTCAGGCTCCAACACACAAGGCTCCAACAGGGATACTCTGAGTCCCCCAGTGTCTTCAATAGGGTGCTACAGATGGACTTGGGAAATATACATGCACCAAGTGCAATTATACAGTATGTTGACAATTTGATAGCGTGTAGCACCAAAGAGGAAGAGTGCACAACAGACTCAGTGTGGTTGTTAACAGTATTGGCTGAGAAGGGATACAAGGTAGACAAGGAGACATTGCAATATTGGCATGAAGAAGAACTATAATTGAGAAAGATAATATAAAAGGAAGGGAGGAGGGTGACACGTGACCGAGCAGAGGCCATTGCAAAAATGTCTGGCCCAGTGACTGTGAAAGAATTGCAGCAATTCCTGAGGCTATGTAACTATTGTTGCATGTTGGTCTTTGACTACAACATGTAGGTTTGACCCATTTGGGAAGGATTAAAAGAAGCACAGAAAGAAAAGAGCCCCATAGCGTGGACAGGCATCATTGATGCATTGGATGAAGTGAAACAAGCAATAACTGCAGCCCCCGTGTTGGGAATACCAGATCATAAGGAAGAATAGTATCTTTTCACATTCCAAGGGATATATGATGACGGCTGTCCTCACACAAAAAACTTCAATGGGGAACAAACCATTGGTGTGTTACAGTGGGATCTTAGATCCAGTGATGAGAGGGCATTTTGCACTGGCTGCAGCAGCCTTTGCAATAGAGATGGCATTCACAATCACTATGGGCTGCGCAGTAGCGTTGTACGTAGAGCATGCCCTGTTTGCCATTCTCCAAAAACCAAAGTCAACATTTAGTACACTGCGAGCATCTGAATATGATATAATATGGTGATTTATTTATATTGCGCCCATACACAAGTATTTCAAATATGAGGTTATACTGTCTAATCCATCCATAACAATTGTCGGATGTCTCACAGTGAATCCTGTGAGATTGATTGCTGAGCCAGTGCAGGGAGGAGAATGGGTTCTTGAATGTTCTACATATACTGAAATACATGATGACGTATGTGATGCTGGAAATGCATCTGAGGGACAGGGCCTCTGAATCCTTGTCCTATTACTGTTTTTACCGTGTGTTCTGTTATGTTTTCTGCCCCGGAGTCCATGTGGGACTCCTGGCAGTGCAGCTCTCTCTTTTGGTTTGGTGAACAGACCCATGGGATACCCTTATGGCGCCCATGGGTAGGGGTACAACCCTGTGCCCCTAGTGTATGTTTTTGGGCACCTGTGGGTGGCCCCAGAGCAGGGTATGGGCTGGTGGCAGCTCCGTGCTGAATTTGACAGGTGCTCCGGGTGTCCTCCATTTTGGGATACCCCAGCCCTGCCATTGGGATCTGTTGATTCCTGATAGGAAACAAGATGGCCCCTGTGGCCTCTTGCTTTCTATTGCCTGTTATCTTGTTTTCCCAAAGTCCTGGGAAGCCCTGTCTCTGTCCCTTCCCCCTGACTGGCTGTTGGGTGGAAGTTCCATGTATGGTATTGTTGGGAAGGCCCAGCTAGACTGGCTGGAACCTTCCCAGTGTCTGTATGTTGTGGGTACCTCCTGTGGGTGGGACCTGGGTGAATGGAGTGTGTGACCAATATACACTCCTTGTTGTGGTTGTCTGGTTTCTGGCATGAGAGACAAAGACTGAGACAGCCCTGCCCGAAACTGGCCTGAATGCAGTGTGTAGTGTTGAATGGCTGGGTACTTGTCCCAATCCACATTCCCTGTTGTGAGTGTCTGGAAGGGAGGAGTGTGGCCTGAATGCACTGTGTGCCTGATTGGCTGACTGACTGCATGAATGCCCTGCAGTATGATTGGCTGCTGAGTGTGTGCCAGCAGCGTGGATGAGAGAGAGGATAGTATATCTGGGGACCTCTCACCACTGGAAAAGTGTTCAGAAGGGACCTTTGGTTGAGAAGCGACCATTGTGCTCCTAAAGCAGCCAGGGAGCTGAGTCTCCACTCTACGAGTAACTGGAACTGCTGATCCTCGACGTCCAGCTGGAAGAAGAAGACTTGCTGTGGCATTTGCTTCGACCGATCCGAAGGCTGACGAATTCGTCGAGGGCTGACCCGAGAGAGGACCTGGTAAGGCGCCCTCTTCCCGTGCTCCGAGGGACCATCGAGCACCGCTCCATCTTCGCCGAAGCGCCCTGGAAGACAGACCCTCGAAAGGCTGTCGACCCGAGACGGGACCGCTGAGGAGATCGAGGTGAAGCACCCGGACATCGACGCCGTCGAAGTCCATTGCCGTCGACCAGGGTTCACAGGTTTGTGTAACCGCTGGAGGCCCGTCGAAGTTGTGTTGCCCAGCCGTGGGAACCACTTGACGCCGTGCCGCCGACGACTGGAGCCGTCCGCTCCTTTGCCTAAGAACATTCAATCGAAGGACTCTCTCGACCGCATCGTCGACCGCTTATCCTGCCGGAGAAAGTCGAGGACGACCAACGCGCCGAGGAGAAACCTGCCGGTGGGTTTCCCGCCACCCGACGACCTCAAAGACTCGGACGACTCGACGCCCTTTCTGGGCCTCCGTCTCTACAATCTTTGCGGTCCAGAACTATTGTCATCGAGGTGCCCCGCACACCTCCGCCTTGCAGGACGCCGACGTTCCGACGCCGACGAGCACCGCTTGGACGAAGCTGCCGCCTCATCGACATCATTCTACCTCGTTTGTCGACGGACGTTCGACGCCCCGTGCCTCCCGCTTGAAAAGGAAGGCATTCAAGAAGGGCCGTCGATTCCCCGTCGCCGAACAGCGAGTTCCTCGACGTTTGTCGACGTCTCTTCCAGGAGCTCGACTCCACCAGGTACATTGGGGGGGTAAAAACATTTTAGGAGAGAATAAGACTTGCCGAGCAGTATATGGACTGGGCGTGTGCTATATCTTGTTTTACAGGTTGCCCAGGTGGGGGGATCTCCACACAGAATCGTGCCTAGTGGTAGGGGCCAGTATTCTGCCTACTGCTCAACCATCTTGTTTTCTCTCCTCTCTCTATTGCTGGTTTCACTCTATTGGTCTGCGTGACATGGTACAGTAGTGTTAATGCACTGTAATGAGATCTATGGTGGTACCACTTTAGGATTGTAAATATTTGCCATTGTAGATTTTGCCGGAGTACAAAGTGAGTTACTATGATAAATGTACATAACCTTAACTATTGATTATATAAAGACTGTGTTCTAACCAATACAGAGTGTGGCTATTCCTTTGTGGGGGCTTGGGGGATACACTGTACTTAAGAACCAGCCTGCATCACCTCCTGAGAAGCTAGGCCTTGATTGCTCGACCATTGCTACCGAATAGAGAATCTTGGCTGGGGTTGTCAGGATTAGTCAGGCGAGTACAAAGGCAGCGAATATGGCAAGGGAAATGTGCACTAAATCACACAGTGAATAGCTTCGAATTAAACTACGTGCACACAGGAACAACGACTCATGTATGCTAGAACCCAGGAGTGCAAATAGAGTGTGACAACAAAACCAATATATAAAAAGGGATGTGGGGTAAGCACCTGACCGCGAGGAAAGTCGGCAAGCGCCTTACCCCAATTGCTGTTACAGGTACTGACAGCGCTAAACCCACGTGGAGGGCAAGCAATGACAGGATCTGTGAACTAACACTCTTGATGGTATTAAATAAGGGAACTAAAGAACTGTACTCACCAGGACGAGATAAACCTCTTGAATGTCAGCTAGCCCACGAATCCTGTTGATGAAACTGGGACCCAGAAAGGCTAGAACAGCAATGGGAGGAAAACTAAATACCTAAGTTGAAATAGTGATTACGAATTAGTGAGGAAAACATAAGCATTCACACAGGAGCTAGCTACAACCGCACACCACACCTAATAATCAAATGCGAAATAAATGCAGAAGTGCAATGGAAAACATGGAATGGATCCCAATAGAAAGTAAGGATCAGGAACAGGGAAAAACGAAATAACCAATGCAAACTTCTCCCTACCCCTCCAAGGAAAAGACAGGAAGCTAATCTAAGAGGAAGGCTAAGGCATACGGGTTTACAGCAGCAAAGGACAGAGTCAAAGAAATATAGAACACAGACAAACTGGGCTGCATCTAAAAGGGGAAAGCACTGAGAAATGCTGCCTGCAAACAGAGGAAGACAAAAAGGGAATCAAGGGAGCAGAAATCAATTAGTGCATGAATCCGCGATTCAGGGCTGAGGAACAAGAAAACAGGAACTAGGAACTAGGTACAAAGGCAAGGAACAAGGAACAAGGGACTAGTCACAACAGGAACACTGCAAACGATGACCAGCGCTGGACTGAAGTAAGTCTGAGGCTTTTAAAGCTGCTTAACGAGCACACGCCTCAGGTGTGCTGACTGCTGCACCTGCAGCCACAGGTGTTGCCTATCCTCCACCCAACCTTGTCCTGCAAGGGTGGAGGTGAAGCAGTGGGCCAGGCATTCTGGGAAGCATAGTCATTTGGTTAAAGAAGCATGCTGGCTGCCAAAAACCTGGAATGGATCCGGAAGGGAAGTAGCTTGGAAAATAGGGATTTAGCGCTCCCAATTCATCACAGCACTGTAGCATAAGGTTCGGAGGAAAGGTCCAGTAGGGAATAAACCCCAAATCATGCCCCCAAGTGGTGGGAACGGGAGCGAAGGGAGCGAGTCGTGACAGTATACCCCCTCCTACGGCCGTCTTCGGGTGCCCGCCACCCGCACAAGACATCTTCTTTCCATGATGGGAGTGCTTTTTCTTTGGAGGTGGCACTGATGGAAACGGTGGCTTCTGGTGAGGAAGAGACTCATGGTTCGAAGAAAGGCATGAAGGACTTGCAGGACCTGAAGCAGAGTTGGAAGGTCCAGGAATCTCAGTCACTGGGAGTGGACCCTTATAAGTCTTTGAGGAGGGAGGCAGGCTGGTGCAACATGCCTTAGACAATGGTAGAAGCCCTGTTAGCCTTTCTGCCGAGAGTGGACATGCGGGAGGTGAGTAAATTGCTGGCTTCAGGAAAGGTTTATGTTCAGCCATTAGAGAAGGTGGCAGCTGAGGTAGAGGTTCAGATGTTCTTCTGTCATCCATCTGGGAAAAGGCTTGTGGTTGAAAGTGACTAAGGTTTGACTGCACATGTTCTACGCCTAGGAGACCTGAAAGTCCAATGGGTTGTACAAGGCTGGTACTCCTGGTGACAGTCGTGTAACCACCTTGTTGTACGTGGGATACAACAGCAGGGACGTTTGGCATACTGATAGGAGTGATAGACGCAGTACTTGGTATTTCAGGCACACTCGCAGAAGGAGCAATAACAGACACATTTTGAACTGCAGCAGTCATTCCCTTCCTTTGGCTACTAGCACCCAACTGGTGCTTCTTGTCGGAATTCTGTTGCACAAGTCCTGTAGGTAATACGCCGGTCTGCACCACCCCCTGTGCACACCCAGGTGAGTGGTTCTGACTCACCACTTGGTCCAGCTTGATGACTCTGAAGCGGGAGCTGGCAAAAGTCTCAAACTCTGATGCTGCATTTTTAGGAGGCTCTGATGCTAAAGTGAAGCAGTTGGGAGAATCGTCTTGTGGAAAAGGCAGGCATTCTGGTGCTCCTCCTGAAGCAAAAGAAAGGCAAGCTAGACGTTCATCGACAGTAAATGGTTGGGATTCAGGAGGAATCGCTGGAGCAGAAGAAAATACAGCAGGATGTGATGGTGTAGACAGGTATACCTCTGATATTGGCAGCGAGGCTAAGCAGGATACAGGCGTCTCATGAACTGAAGGCAAATACTCAGTATACTCCGGGACTGAAGACATGCACTTTTGATGGACTACCGGAGGCTCTAAAGCTGAAGGATGATCTGCAGAATGAGTCACTGTAGCTGAAGACAGGCAGGCCAGGGGAAACCTTGAGGCTGAAGGCATGCAAGATGAAGCAATCTCGGTTGCTGGATACAAACATGTCCAGGTCTTTGGGACTGGCTCTTGAGTAAATGGCAGACATGGCAGCGGTTCATTGGTTGAAGACACGTGTGCCAAAGATGACTGCAGGGCTGTGGATTGGATCATAGAAGAGTCAATGGTTGTAGGAGGACAGACAGAAGTCTCAGAAGTTGACAGACACATTGGTGGCTCAGGAATGGAGGGCACCTTTAGGGCAGTAGACTCCTTGGCACCAGTAACCAAAGACTGAGCTGTACCCTTGCAGTCCCTTTCTTTAGTGGGTGACACAGAGTCTCTTTCTTTGTAGAAGTCAAAATCAACCAGTGGAATCACCATAGTAAAGTCTCTGTTAATCAGGATTTCGTCAATTGTCCATTCCTCTGTTTTAGCTTCTGAAAGAGGCAGATTAACAATCAACAGTTCAGGAATCGCCTGCCGGTTTTTTGGTTCTGTATACTGTGGAATGAGTCCATCAGAACATGAAATCTGTACTGTCTCTGACTGTTCGTATTGATCAGAATTGGCAGAAGGAAGAGTGAACCCAGAGGTAACATCGTTTTCCACATCAGCTTGAACATCTACATCAGTCTCAGCAGCTGTATCAATAAGAGCAGGGCCTAAGCCTACTGTAGTGACTGAATCTGTGTATGCCATCATTGTGGATTGTGTTTGGAAATCAGAAGCTTGCATGTGTGCTAGCTCAGAATTATGACAAACTGCTACACAGGACATTTTAGGTAAAGGAGTGGCTTGTAAATCTTCAGCTAACTGCAATCCCTGACAAACAGCAGAACAATTGTTAGAAACTGTGCCCAGATTAAGCGCTGTGCTAGAAGAAAGACTTTCACTCCCAATAGATCTAACATATTGACAAACATCATGGTTTACCAAAGTCTCTGCACTCAGGGGCTGAACAGTGTTCACTTCATCAACATCAATGGATAAAGTCTGAGGTGTATTCAGTAAAGAGTGCAAGGTTTTATTCTCCTCTTGTAAAGAAATGAATTCTTGTCTTAACTCCTCAAGCTTAGCTCTTAGCATGCCCTGCATTAACTGTACATCACTATCAGTAGGCACAGGGGGAGGCATAGTGGCATCAGGGCTGGATCCTGCACTAGCAATCTGGATGTGCACCGATTGTGCATTGTCCTCTACTGCTTTCAGGTTCTGAGATTTATACTTTCTCTTACTAACTTGGTCTGTGTTTCCCTTAAGCAAACTATTGACATTAGATCTCTTGGTATTAGGGACTACAGTATGTACTTGTGCAAAGGAGTATGCTTTAGACTGAGGGTAGAAAACAGAAGTTATGCAAGGAACCCCTCCATTCTTTATGTTTGTACCATGAAACTGTTCTATCTGAGGTGAAGCACAACTGGAATCATGGGGTTAAACAACAGAGGTACTCTTGTATAATAAGTCTAACAGTGTGTTGTTTTCTGCGGCTAAGGCTTGTGCTGACATAGAATCTGGATCAAAACAAAAGACAGAACTAGGATCAGGCAATGTAGGATGTGCCATCCTATGGGAAAAATACTTTGCACGTAAATGCCCATTTGTGACAAGGAGTTCATTTAAGTCAGGACTAGTGATTTGATTGTCACAGGTAAATGTAGGGGAAGCTTTCTGTACAAACTTGTTAGAGGCCTTGCTGCCTTTCTTTCTTAAACTTGCCATATTCAATGGGAATTTTTGGCTGGTCATTCTGTCAGGATTAGTCAGGCGAGTACAAAGGCAGCGAATATGGCAAGGGAAATGTGCACTAAATCACACAGTGAATAGCTTCGAATTAAACTACGTGCACACAGGAACAACGACTCATGTATGCTAGAACCCAGGAGTGCAAATAGAGTGTGACAACAAAACCAATATATAAAAAGGGATGTGGGGTAAGCACCTGACCGCGAGGAAAGTCGGCAAGCGCCTTACCCCAATTGCTGTTACAGGTACTGACAGCGCTAAACCCACGTGGAGGGCAAGCAATGACAGGATCTGTGAACTAACACTCTTGATGGTATTAAATAAGGGAACTAAAGAACTGTACTCACGAGGACGAGATAAACCTCTTGAATGTCAGCTAGCCCATGAATCCTGTTGATGAAACTGGGACCCAGAAAGGCTAGAACAGCAATGGGAGGAAAACTAAATACCTAAGTTGAAATAGTGATTACGAATTAGTGAGGAAAACATAAGCATTCACACAGGAGCTAGCTACAACCGCACACCACACCTAATAATCAAATGGGAAATAAATGCAGAAGTGCAATGGAAAACATGGAATGGATCCCAATAGAAAGTAAGGATCAGGAGCAGGGAAAAACGAAATAACCAATGCAAACTTCTCCCTACCCCTCCAAGGAAAAGACAGGAAGCTAATCTAAGAGGAAGGCTAAGGCATACGGGTTTACAGCAGCAAAGGACAGAGTCAAAGAAATATAGAACACAGACAAACTGGGCTGCATCTAAAAGGGGAAAGCACTGAGAAATGCTGCCTGCAAACAGAGGAAGACAAAAAGGGAATCAAGGGAGCAGAAATCAATTAGTGCATGAATCCGAGATTCAGGGCGGAGGAACAAGAAAACAGGAACTAGGAACTAGGTACAAAGGCAAGGAACAAGGAACAAGGGACTAGTCACAACAGGAACACTGCAAACGATGACCAGCGCTGGACTGAAGTAAGACTGAGGCTTTTAAAGCTGCTTAACGAGCACACGCCTCAGGTGTGCTGACTGCTGCACCTGCAGCCACAGGTGTTGCCTATCCTCCACCCAACCTTGTCCTGCAAGGGTGGAGGTGAAGCAGTGGGCCAGGCATTCTGGGAAGCATAGTCATTTGGTTAAAGAAGCATGCTGGCTGCCAAAAACCTGGAATGGATCCGGAAGGGAAGTAGCTTGGAAAATAGGGATTTAGCGCTCCCAATTCATCACAGCACTGTAGCATAAGGTTCGGAGGAAAGGTCCAGTAGGGAATAAACCCCAAATCATGCCCCCAAGTGGTGGGAACGGGAGCGAAGGGAGCGAGTCGTGACAGGGGTCTCCTGTGCCTCTCCTCCACCATATAGGGAGCGGAAGTACAGACACCCCCCACCGGTCGTTGAGGCCCGTCTCTCACACTGGTGGCAGCGGTGGGATGCTTATGGTTTTAAGAATCAGTGTATAACCGTGCCACTTACAAAGGATATTTGCCCTTTATTAAATTAAGGTTTAGTTGTGTACAAGGTAACTACATTACAAACAATGGAGTCTATTGCGAATGGCAAATTAACTCGGATGAGCTTGGAGGCTCTCCAGAGTGCTTGTGAAGCTAGGGAGTTAGACTTTGTGGATAAGTCTAGGGCGGAGCTGATAGCTGCCCTGGTGGACTACCAGACTGATAGTGAAACTCTTGATGAGGGGGGGAATGCAACCAATGAGGACTCTGCCCCTGGGGTTTCTGCTGAATCTGTTTCTGGGAATGCCGCCATTCCTACTGCCTCTGTTCCAAACTCCAGCAATTCCTTAGAGCTTGAGTTATTAAGGATGAAATTGGCCTTTGAATACCGCAAGTTGGAAATAGATGCTGAGCTTAAGAAAGAGGAGTTGGCTCAACAAGTGGAGCTCAAGAATAGGGATCTTGAACTCAAAAATAAGGACCTTGAACTCAAGAGCCAGGACACTGAATGTCAGAGGATCCAGCTAGAGAAAGCTAGAGTGGAGACTTCAGCTAGAACCAGTGAGAGTGTCAGGTCCCCAGCCACCAAGTTTATGAAAGATTTGGTTGGTGTATTTGTGGAGGGTTCGGATATCCTCCAATGGATTGAAGCGTTTGAAATGGCTTGTGAGATTCATGATGTGGATGAAAGAGATTGGGCGAAGTGTTTGTTAAGCAGAGTGCCTCAAACCGGGTATGACTGTATTCTGAAGCTGAGTGTGGAAGAAAGGGGTCAGTACGAGTGTATGAAGTCTGCTTTGATTGCCAAGTTCGGCAAGACACCTACCCAATACCTTAGAAGGTTCAGGGATTTTAAGAAAAAGGAGAATATGTCTTTGGTTGACTGGGTGAGTGCTGCGCACATGAACATGATGGGGTGGATCGATGGATACAAGGTTAAGACTTTTGTTGAATTGTCCCACCTCTTGTTTTTTGAGCATTTCTCTGAAGCCTGTTCACCAGAGCTGCGTCAGTATGTGGATGACCAGAACATTTTGGACCCCTTTAAGCTGGCTAGGTTGGCTGACAAGTGGGTCTCCCACCGGGTGTCCCCTAAGGACTCCAGTGGGAAGGACAAGGACAAAGAGAAGGGGGCCTCTCAGAAAGCTGAGGAGTCCCCCAAGCAGTCACAGTCGGGTAAACCAAAACCTTCCTCTCCTAAGACCCAAAAACCTAGTGGGGATAAGTCATCTGGGGGTGGGAATAAGAGTAGTGGTCCACCTGCTGCAAAGCAGGCTCCCAGTGGTTTCAGTACCGTACCCCGCACTCCTGGCGCTTGTTGGGACTGTGGGGCTCTGGATCACAAAAGGGGTGACCCCAAGTGTAAAGGTAAGGCACTTGGAGTACAGGCTGTCAGCCTGACCTACCCTTACCCCGTGTCTGAGGTGGAGGCCACGGTCCTCCCCTCCTCTGCCGGGATCACCTTTGGTGCTCCGGTGGAGATTTCCTTAGTGTCCCTTGGGGCCTGGGACCAGTATGCGGAAGTACTGGCGACTATCCCACAGAACACCCGTAGGTTTTTGAGAAGTGTCCTCTTGAATGGCCAGCCTTCTACTGGTTTGAGAGACACTGGGGCAAGCATGACAGTGGTGGACAGGACCCTGCTCAGGCCAGAGGACTATGAAGGTGCTCCTCTGCAAACCACCAGGTTAGCTGGTGGGCCTCCCAAATTATCACCTGTAGCCTTAGTCACACTCATGATTGGAGACAAGACAGCGAAGCTTCCTGTCCTGGTTCAGGACAATGTCCCTGCTAACATTTTGTTAGGGAATGATCTAGTAGAGTTGGGGTTGATCTCGGATGGTCTTCCCATGACTGCTGCTGCAGTCACTAGGTCACAGGTGACACCGGGTCTGGCTGTGGGTCAGGTACCCGAGCCAAAGGCGAAGCCTTAGGCAAGAAGAAGGAAGACCAAGAAGGCCACCTCCGTGGAGGGAGCACCTTCTCTTCCTGCTGTTCCGACAGCACCCATTGGGATCCATGCTCCAGACGGGCTGGGTCCAGTGGAAAACCTAAACTCAACTCCTTTGGGAGAAGAGACAGAAGACTCTCCTGTGGGAGAGGTTCTCAACCCAGAGGATCATCCCGACCTTCAATGCTTGTTAGCTGAAGGGGGACCCTCCCGGGCGGACTTCTGTAAGGGACAGAGAGAGTGCCACTCTCTCGAGGGACTGAGGAAACAGGCCCTGGCCCAGGCACAAGGAGAAGTGCCTAGGACATTCCGGATTTATTGGGAGGGTGAGCTCCTTGTTAGTGAGCCCACTAAGCCTGAACCTGGTGCCCGCAAGAGGTTGGTGGTACCCCAGGTTTACAGGCCCTTCCTACTGCAGTTGGCGCATGAGGTGCCCTTGGCTGGTCATCTTGGGACCAAGAAGACTAAGCAGAGGCTCTCTGCCCATTTCTACTGGCCACGGATGGGAGTAGAAGTGGAGTCCCACTGCAGGACCTGCCCAACTTGTCAGTTGTCTGGCAAGACTGGAGGCAGTGTCATTGCCCCACTGCAGCCGTTGCCAGTGGTTGGCACCCCATTTGAGAGGGTGGGCATCGACATCGTCGGTCCCCTTGACCCTCCCACTTCAGGTGGACATCGGTTCATCCTGGTCTTGGTAGATCATGCCACCAGGTACCCTGAGGCGATACCCCTTCGGACGGTTACGGCCAAGGTGGTTGCCAGGGCTCTCCTGGGCATTTTCACCCGTGTTGGATTCCCCAAGGAGGTTGTCTCTGACAGAGGATCCAACTTCATGTCGAGTTACATGAAAACCATGTGGAAAGAGTGCGGGGTAACCTACAAGTTCTCCACCTCTTACCACCCCCAGACCAATGGTCTGGTTGAGAGATTTAATAAAACTCTCAAGGGCATGCTAGGGGCTTTGGAATAACCCCTAAGGAGGAAATGGGATCTCCTCCTGCCATGCCTGCTGTTTGCTTACAGGGAGGTACCTCAAGAGGGTGTTGGTTTCAGCCCCTTTGAGTTACTCTTTGGACATCCCGTGAGGTGGCCCCTCGCCATGATCAGGGAAGGCTTGGAAGCCACCCCTCCGGGTCCCGCCAAGCAAGTGGGGGACTATGTGTTAGGCCTCAGACGGAGGATGACACAGATGATGGGTCAGGCAACAGCAAATCTCAAGGCCAGCCAGGAATTGAATAAGTACTGGCATGACCATAATGCCTCGCAAGTGGATTGGACTCCGGGGCAGGAAATCCTTGTGATGGAGCCTACCAAGCCTAGAGCTTTGGCAGACAAGTGGACTGGACCCTTCAGGATCATCTCCAAGGTGGGCGAAGTCAACAATCTGGTTGACATGGGAGCCCCTGGGGAAGCCCCTCAGCTATTCCATGTCAACAGGCTCAAGCCTTTCCACCGGCGAGCGGAAGTCTCATGTCTCTTGCTAGCTTCCGGGCAAGAAGAGGATGAGAGTGAGCCCCTTCCTGATTTGCTGCATAGCAACCCTCAGGATGGCTCAGTGGAGGGAGTACATCTCTCTCCAGATTTGACAACAGAGCAACAGAGGGCCTGTAGGGCTTTGCTCCAACAGTACGCCTCTCTGTTTTCACTGAAGCCAGGCCTTACACCGTGGTGTAAGCACGAAATTGACACTGGTGACAGTGTGCCTGTCAAAAGCAGGTGCTACCGTATGTCAGATACCGTGAAGAACCACATCCAGGCTGAGGTCGCCAAGATGTTGGATCTGGGTGTTATTGAACCCTCAACCAGTCCCTGGTCCAGTCCAGTGGTCCTTGTCCCCAAGGCAAGTTCCCAGGCGGGTACCAAGGATTGGAGGTTCTGTGTGGACTACCGAGGAGTCAATGCCGTCACCAAAACTGACGCGCACCCATTGCCCCGGGCTGATGAGCTCGTGGACACCATCGGTACTGCCAAGTTTGTGAGCACCTTTGACCTTACCTCAGGCTATTGGCAAATAGCTCTGACGGACCATGCCAAGGAAAAGACGGCCTTCTCAACACCTGAGGGACTCTACCAGTTTAGGGTCATGCCTTTTGGGTTGAAGAATGCCCCTGCCACCTTCCAGAGATTGGTCAACCATGCGCTCAGTGGGCTGGAAGCCTTTTGTGTGGCTTATTTAGATGACATTGCCGTCTACAGTTCCACCTGGGAGGAGCATTTGACACATCTGGGTAAGGTGTTGCAGGCCTTGAAAAGGGCTAACCTCACTATCAAGGCCACCAAGTGCCAGATAGCTCAGGGGAAAGTTACCTATCTTGGTCATGAGGTAGGAGGGGGTCAAATCCAACCTCTCTCCAGTAAAGTACAGGATGTAGAGAACTAGGAGACTCCCACTACTCAAACCCAGGTGAGAGCCTTTTTGGGCCTCACTGGGTACTATCGCAATTTCATGGCAGACTATGGGACCATAGCTGCCCCCCTGACAGCTCTAACGTCACCCAAGCAGCCTAGGAAGGTTAATAGGACCGAAGACTGTCAGAGGGCCTTTGATGGCTTGAAAGAAAGTCTGTGTAGGGCACCTGTGTTGAGTGCGCCTGACTACAGCCGACCCTTTATCGTCCAGACGGATGCCTGCGACACCGGAATTGGAGCTGTCTTGTCCCAGTTAGATGACAAAGGGAGAGAACACCCTATCATATTCATCAGTAGACAACTCAAGGGTAGAGAACTTAGGTGGGCTACTGTTGAAAAGGAGTGTTTTAGCATAGTTTGGAGCCTTAGGCGTTTTAGGCCCTACCTTACGGGGACTACCTTCAAGGTCCAAACAGATCATAAGCCCCTGAAGTGGCTTATGCAGATGAAGGGTGAGAACCCGAAATTGCTCAGGTGGTCCATTAGCCTGCAAGGGCTAGACTTCACAATAGAGCACAGACCAGGGAAGAGTCACGATAATGCAGATGGCCTTTCCAGAAGGTATGTTGACCGTCTGGATGAGGGTGTCTATCCCGTGGGAGATTAGACACCCTCCACCTCAGTCTGGGGGGGGCGACTGTGATGCTGGAAATGCATCTGAGGGACAGGGCCTCTGAATCCTTGTCCTATTACTGTTTTTACCGTGTGTTCTGTTATGTTTTCTGCCCCGGAGTCCATGTGGGACTCCTGGCAGTGCAGCTCTCTCTTTTGGTTTGGTGAACAGACCCATGGGATACCCTTATGGCACCCATGGGTAGGGGTACAACCCTGTGCCCCTAGTGTATGTTTTTGGGCACTTGTGGGTGGCCCCAGAGCATGGTATGGGCTGGTGGCAGCTCCGTGCTGAATTTGACAGGTGCTCCGGGTGTCCTCCATTTTGGGATACCCCGGCCCTGCCATTGGGATCTGTTGATTCCTTATAGGAAACAAGATGGCCCCTGTGGCCTCTTGCTTTCTATTGCCTGTTATCTTGTTTTCCCAAAGTCCTGGGAAGCCCTGTCTCTGTCCCTTCCCCCTGACTGGCTGTTGGGTGGAAGTTCCATGTATGGTATTGTTGGGAAGGCCCAGCTAGACTGGCTGGAGCCTTCCCAGTGTCTGTATGTTGTGGGTACCTCCTGTGGGTGGGACCTGGGTGAATGGAGTGTGTGACCAATATACACTCCTTGTTGTGGTTGTCTGGTTTCTGGCATGAGAGACAAAGACTGAGACAGCCCTGCCCGAAACTGGCCTAAATGCAGTGTGTAGTGTTGAATGGCTGGGTACTTGTCCCAATCCACATTCCCTGTTGTGAGTGTCTGGAAGGGAGGAGTGTGGCCTGAATGCACTGTGTGCCTGATTGGCTGACTGACTGCATGAATGCCCTGCAGTATGATTGGCTGCTGAGTGTGTGCCAGCAGCGTGGATGAGAGAGAGGATAGTATATCTGGGGACCTCTCACCACTGGAAAAGTGTTCAGAAGGGACCTTTGGTTGAGAAGCGACCATTGTGCTCCTAAAGCAGCCAGGGAGCTGAGTCTCCACTCTGCGAGTAACTGGAACTGCTGATCCTCGACGTCCAGCTGGAAGAAGAAGACTTGCTGTGGCATTTGCTTCGACCGATCCGAAGGCTGACGAATTCGTCGAGGGCTGACCCGAGAGAGGACCTGGTAAGGCGCCCTCTTCCCGTGCTCCGAGGGACCATCGAGCACCGCTCCATCTTCGCCGAAGCGCCCTGGAAGACAGACCCTCGAAAGGCTGTCGACCCGAGACGGGACCGCTGAGGAGATCGAGGTGAAGCACCCGGACATCGACGCCGTCGAAGTCCATTGCCGTCGACCAGGGTTCACAGGTTTGTGTAACCGCTGGAGGCCCATCGAAGTTGTGTTGCCCAGCCGTGGGAACCACTTGACGCCGTGCCGCCGACGACTGGAGCCGTCCGCTCCTTTGCCTAAGAACATTCAATCGAAGGACTCTCTCGACCGCATCGTCGACCGCTTATCCTGCCGGAGAAAGTCGAGGACGACCAACGCGCCGAGGAGAAACCTGCCGGTGGGTTTCCCGCCACCCGACGACCTCAAAGACTCGGACGACTCGACGCCCTTGCTGGGCCTCCGTCTCTACAATCTTTGTTGTCCAGAACTATTGTCATCGAGGTGCCCCGCACACCTCCGCCTTGCAGGACGCCGACGTTCTGACGCCGACGAGCACAGCTTGGACAAAGCTGCCGCCTCATCGACATCATTCTACCTCGTTTGTCGACGGACGTTCGACGCCCCGTGCCTCCCGCTTGAAAAGGAAGGCATTCAAGAAGGGCCGTCGATTCCCCGTCGCCGAACAGCGAGTTCCTCGACGTTTGTCGACGTCTCTTCCAGGAGCTCGACTCCACCAGGTACATTGGGGGGGTAAAAACATTTTAGGAGAGAATAAGACTTGCCGAGCAGTATATGGACTGGGCGTGTGCTACTTCTTGTTTTACAGGTTGCCCAGGTGGGGGGATCTCCACACAGAATCGTGCCTAGTGGTAGGGGCCAGTATTCTGCCTACTGCTCAACCATCTTGTTTTCTCTCCTCTCTCTATTGCTGGTTTCACTCTATTGGTCTGCGTGACATGGTACAGTAGTGTTAATGCACTGTAATGAGATCTAGGGTGGTACCACTTTAGGATTGTAAATATTTGCCATTGTAGATTTTTCCGGAGTACAAAGTGAGTTACTATGATAAATGTACATAACCTTAACTATTGATTATATAAAGGCTGTGTTCTAACCAATACAGAGTGTGGCTATTCCTTTGTGGGGGTTTGGGGGATACACTGTACTTAAGAACCAGCCTGCATCACCTCCTGAGAAGCTAGGCCTTGATTGCTCGACCATTGCTACCGAATAGAGAATCTTGGCTGGGGTCTCCTCTGCCTCTCCTCCACCATATAGGGAGCGGAAGTACAGACACCCCCCCATATATCAGAGCATGGGATTGTGACATTCAGGAGCAGCGGCGGTAAGGAGAAGGGGTGATGATTCTGAGGTCATGACAAGTGCCAGATTACCAGCACATATTTCTGCGAAGGCAGCTGAGTTAGTAGCAATGATAGTAGCACTTGAAAGGCACGTGGACCAACCAATGACAATTTATTAAGATTCTGCCAATGTGATGTCTACAGTACACTTTGGACTGTCAGGGTGGAGAAGGAGGTTCAGCACGCAGAATGAACTCAAGCACAGCATGCCCCATTACAAGATAAATTACTTGATGCACTGGTATGTCACACCGTGGCCACCCTGGTGAAGTGCCCAGCTCACACAAAAAAAGTGGCAGCAAGTTTCTGCACAAAATGATGCTCAAGATGATGTTAAAAGATGGCTGTAATGCATCATTGACACAGATAGTGGAATTGCAGGGATGCGCACCACCTATGGAACGCTATCTATGGACAAAGCAGGGGTATGCATTGACTCCCACTAACACAGTGTGGTGACAGAATAGTACAGAGAAGCCTGCAATGCCCCTAGAGTTACTAACAGTAGTATGAGAACAACTGCACTCCCCAGCACATACCACAAGGGAATATCTGGCAACAGAAATTTCGGAAGAGTGGTTCGTCCCCAATTTGCACAAACATGTTGTAGATTTTATTGTTAACTGTGCTACGTGTCAACAGTATACTGCTACAAATACCCTGAGAACAGTGAGAGGAGCTATTCCCTGCCCTTCAGGCCCATTTCAGCACTTGCATATAGATTATGTCGATGTGCTCCAAAGTTGTATTGGATATGCGGCAAGGTTTAGTTAGGGAACATAGGAGCGAAAATTAGAACCAAATTGGGAAACATGAAGTCAATTACAGTCAATTGCAATAAGGGCAAAGTAATGGAAACTTTAAGTAGCCCTCAGGACATCAGAGTGGGCACAAATGTTCAGTGAGTTTTAGATGTAGCAATGGTAATTGATTTCCTCGTTCAAACCATTTGGGACAAGGCTGCAAAGTTTGTTGATCCAGAATGTTTCCCTGTGATTGAGGCATAGAGGTAAATCCTCGTGAGGGTTGTTCCTGGTCAGGACTTCCAAAATCAAAAACTTAATTTGCGAAAGGTTGTGATTATTTTCAGCCCAGCGCCGGGCAACAGCTGAATTTGGGTTAGAATTCTGGATGCAGGAGCGGTGTTAGTTCCAGTGAGTTTTGGCTGCTGGGGTTGACTGTCCCACGTAGTATTTTCCACATGGGCATTTAATGCCATATATGATATTGAGGCTGTCACAAGTTCCAAATTACTTAAGAAAAATCAGTTTGCCTGTACGTGGGTGGAAAATAACATTCCCTTTGATCACAAAGTTACAATTAATGCAGTGTAAGCAGGGGAATGTACCAGTACGTTGTGTGATCAATTTGTTTTGGAGGTGGTCTAGTGTGTACCAATTCATCCCTAAGGTTCTTGCTTCTCTTACAGGCAAACACCGGGAGTTCATTGAATAAATTCTGTACTCTAATGTCATTTTTAAAGATGCTCCAGTGTTTTTTGATCGTCTTCTTGATTTGATTGCTTTGGATGGAGACTTTAGCACATATACTGGTGATTTTAACTCTCTGACTGGTTTTTTCAGAGCAGATAAGAGAGTTTCCCGATGGATGAACTACTACTTCTGATGTAAAACATCAAACAAACTTTTCTCATCTTTGAACCATATTATTACCTTTGATACTGGATGAAAACATTTTTTCACCTGTTAATAACAATTTGCCCTTGTTGGGCCCCACTGAGAGCGACTGTGTGACCTAGAACAATGCATGTTCCCATTGCTCCTCCCACACCTGCTTGATAAGATGCTGAAAGTTCAGGAACTGTACATGCTGAAGAAGTCCACACTTATTAGACTGCTTTGACTAAATCACTGAACTTGATATTTAAAAAGGGCCAGGTGTGACAGGGGGCCTGGCAACTATCAACAAACATGGACAAGAAATCACAGATTGAAATGTTGTAATACCACCCTTAAAGATATTTCCAAATGATCTTGTTAAAAAGTGAAAGGGTTAGATGATGATACAGGGCCTACACCTATTAAATAATATTGTAGAAGCTAAGTTCCCAGTAGTACCTCACCCTGCTATGATCCTCTGCAATACCTCCACTCAGGCCACAAATGTCACCATCATTGTCTTGAAAAATGTGTTCTTCTCTATTCCATTACACCCTGTGTCTCAATATCTCAACGCATTTCTCTTTTGTGGGCCCATTTTCCAACACAGCACACTTCCTCAGGGGTACTGTGAGTCCC
Source organism: Ambystoma mexicanum (assembly GCF_040938575.1). Taxonomy (NCBI): domain Eukaryota; kingdom Metazoa; phylum Chordata; class Amphibia; order Caudata; family Ambystomatidae; genus Ambystoma; species Ambystoma mexicanum. The sequence continues at coordinate 1,136,913,303 of NC_090922.1, forward strand.
CCAGTATTTTCAACAGAGTACTGCAAATGTATTTGGACAACATACATGTACAAAGCACAGTTATTCAGTTTGTCAATGGCCTCCTACTATAGAGCACAATGGAAGGCCTATGCAGAGCAGACTCCATTACACTGCTAACACTATTTGTAGACAAAGGATACAAAGTGGATAAGGACAAAATACAATACTGTCAGGAGGTGGTTTATTTATTTTGGGATGATTGATATTATCAGCAGGGAAAAAGAGTAACCTCATAAAGAGCAGCTGCAGTACAGAATACACCACAGCCCACTACAGTTAACGAAATGCAACCATTTTTGGGTTTGTATACCTATTTTAGAACATGGGTTTTCAACTATTCCAGTTACACAAAGTCTCTACTGCTGGGCCTTAAAGAAGCACAGAAAAGGAAAGGCACACTCACATGGACTGGAGAAATGTATCACGCATTTTCCAAAACTTAAGCATGCCATAAACAAGTACTAGCACCAGAACTAGCAACCCCAGATTAAACCAAATAATGTTATTTTCACCTTCTAGTGTTGGCTCAGCAAACATCCACGGGACACAAACCAATAGCATACTACAGTGGCATATTAGATTCAGTGAGGCAGGGTCAGTTCCCCTGTGAACAGGCACTGGCTACAATGACCTTTGCCAGTGAAAAATCCTCAACGATCACTATGGGTTGCTCAGTGTCATTATTTGTAGAGTATGCAGTGTTTGCAATTCTTGAACAATCCAAATCCACTCTAACAACAAAAAGGGCCTCTGTTTATGAAGTAATTTCTTCAAGCCCATCCATTCACATTGTGAGGTGCCACACAGTGAACCTCACCAAGTCTATTGGAATTCTTGCTCAACAAGGTGAGGAAGTGTATTATTGTGTAACATATGAAAGTCCTGAAGATGATGTAATATGAGCAAGGGAGGAGGCACTTGAGAAAGGGGAGGTACTCTTCCTTGATGGATCATCAAAGATTGATCAGGAGACTGGCCAGAACATACAAGTGCAGCAGTGATGAACCTTGAAGATGGGGAATATAAGGTTTAGTACAAAAGAGGTTACCAACACACTATTTGGCCATGCCGCAGAATTGATTGCAATAATTGAAGCACTATTGGCATCCCAAAGATGCTTAGCGACCATATACTCTGACTCTGCATATGCATAAAACACTTTACTGGAAAGGAAGAGGGTTAAGGAGGTCAGACGGCAACACTGTGCAGCATGCAGCACTTGTTAGAGAGATTGTTTTATGCCATAAGTCAGTCAACACTAATAGTGGAGGTTAAATGTGCCAACAACACTCAAACTACAAACCCCATTTCACTTGGCAATGATGCACCAGACAGGGCCACCAAAAAAGCAGCATATTTGCAGGACCCAGATGTCACAGCATATCCTGAGGTGGCAAATTAACAGGTGCAGCTAGCAATTCCATACACTGCAGTACCTCTCATACAAATAATTGAGTTACAAGGTCATTCAATCCAGGAAGATAAATAGCTGTTGGTAAAGGGGGTGTTCACAGTCCCTGACCGGTTTGATATGGAGACAAAACATTACAGGTAAAGTAGTAATGCCACAGGAGTTTCTTATTGTTGCTGTTGAACAACTGCACTACCCAGTGCACGTTTTGAAACAGCACATTGCAACTGATAATTTGGAGGACTGGTTTGTCGCCAATTTACAGGAATATGTCAATCAGTTTGTAGCTAATTCTACAACGTCTCATTTTATAACACTGAACAGACTCTTAGGACATTGCAGAGCACATTGCCTTGTCCAACTGGAATGAGGATAGGTTTGTTGGTGTAGGAGCAGGAGGATTTCTGTTTTTGCACAGGATAGGCTCTGGACAGGACTGTGCAGGGCTGATAGTGTTGGTGTTCTTTCGAGATACCCTCAGTCCAGAGAGGGAGCAAAATCAGTTGTCCGGAGCAGCATGAATGGGGGCGTAGATGGACATGACCCGTTTAGCTGATGGATGGTTCCCGGAGGTCTTCTAGGCCATGGAGGTAGGACAGAGCGAAGGGAGACAGAAAGGACTTACAATTGGATAGAAAACCAGGTTAGTGCAGGGTAAGAATCTCAAACTTCTATCCATCTCTGAAACTTGCCTGCATGCCGCCGCCGGCCCTACTCTATCCATGGACTTCCTGCCAGGATACTCCATCATCCACAAAGATAGACAGTACTCTAGAGGTGGAGCAGTAGCAATCATTGCAAGGGAGACTCTCCCTATCTGGGAAATCTGCCCCTTAACCTTTCCTAATGGCAAACTTCTTTCCACACCTCTAACATCACTATGCATCGGGCCTATCACCCTCCAGGCTCTTTGTCATCCTATGAAGAGAGCCTCATCCAAGTCCTTTTCACTAATATAAAGCCCACCTCTAAGCTCATTGGCAACAATAATCTTGGCCTCAATGACGAGGAAGACACCAACTCAGCGCCCTTAGCCTGCTCACTTAGTGCACTTGGGTTCACACAATGCATATTGCACCCTACACATACCAAAGGGTGCATGCTAGACTGGCAAGCCAAACTTAATTGTGATATCACCATTGCCTTCAACCTACAATGTCCCTGGACTGATCACAAAATCATCACCATAGTTACCTCTATCCCGCACCCTGATGCCATGAGGTTAGTGTGCTTTAAAAATGAAAAAAAAAATTATATAAAAATAAAATGTCATGAGTGTAGAACATAGGGACCAGAAGATGATGACTATAGAACGAAGGAGGTAGCAGGGTTAGTTAATGCAGTATTAACTAAAGGGGGGATTTTGGCATGCACATACAGCGTCTCAGCCAGGCCAAAAGGTTCAGGCTGATATAAACCTATTAGCGTGGACCACAGTGCGAGACGGACAAGTTTTTGCAGCATAAGGGACACCTATCACTTGTAGGTAGGTTTGACACCGATTAGATACCCACATATAGCAACATAGAAGGAGCAACACATATACTAGAGTTGTGGTTCACAAGGTGATAGATAGACTAGCGTATATATGCCCTGTGTTTAGCAGTTGTATACAAAGTTATGTTCTTAGAGAGGTACGAGCAAAGAGCTGAAGCAGGTGTAAGATGGAGTCAGAATAAACTGTGGTAGGAGTGAGTTTGGCATGTTAACATGGCAAGAATACTGCCATTTTGGATGTTAAGACCTGGTACACAATCAGCAGAATAGAACACAGTCCTTGCTGCGGAGCTGCAGCTCTATTTAGCGCAGTCCCAAACCCTTTTACATTCCCCAGGAGAGAAGCCAAGGTCAGAGGCATCCATGGTGCACAGATAAATGCTAATTGTATTCAGTTGACAGATCTGAACATGGTGGGAATGGAATGTTAGTTGTAGGGAGGGCAGGTAGGGATGCACACTTTGAAGGACACATTCAAGAGAATAGGGCATGGGTTTTTATGATGCCAATATGCCTGGCAAAGATGTAGAGCACTACTTGCCCTCACCCCTGGGGTGGTCCCTGAAATTCAGACTAAAGAGTAGTGCCCTGATTACGTAATTCCTGGGCACCTGGGGTTGGAAGGAGAGAAGGGGGAGCCATGTCAGAGTGTTCCGTGATTTGCGATAGGAGGATCAGAGGTTATGGCAATAAATTCAGTCCAAGGGAGTGGTGCATTTTGTGTGCACCGCAGCATCTGGGATAATGAGATTACCTATTGTTTTATCAAGCATAGTTGGCCTCACCCCTTCACTTTGAATGTGACTGGATCAGAGGTGTGCACATCACATGATGGTCACAATTTATGAGTATGTCAATATTTTAGCAGCCAGTCCTGTTACTGGATTTGATAGTGATGATGTAGTGGGCCGCGTCTCTAGGGGAATGGATTTAGGCAAGGTGTGGACAATCGGTCCAGGGACTAGAGGGGGGATTGTAAGGATATTTGGCGTGTTACAGCACAGAGTACAGCACTACTGCACAGGTAGCAATTTTTTTTGATGCAGCACCACCACATGGGTGTGGTGCATTGCTATATGTGTTGCCAGAGTAACATGGACATATAAGTAAAGACAGGCTATTCAGTCAAAAACGATTTTTACATATAAGATGCAAATCTATTTTTACAGTTAAAAACACATGTCCACATTCAAAAATGCACACTATTTTTCACCTGAAATGCCTATGGTGCAAGAGACACATTTGAAAATTAATAACTAACCTTATTAATAACTAACCTGACTAATAAAACTGCAATTAACATAACCAACTAATAAAAATGTGTCTCCACTGCAGAATTAGGCCTACTCTGAAAGTGAACTTTTAAATGCACATTTATTTTTTTTTCTCTGCTGCTCTGTCCACATAACTACAGGAAGCAAAGAGCTCGAAGGAACAGGAAATCAGTTGGTTACAAATTTGTACTGTAGAAATGAGCCATTGTGTAGCGAGGGAGGAGATGACATGATTGATTCTGATTGGAGCAGCGTCATAGCAAGTATCATGCTAGAGGCTGTGATTAGAGTTTTGCTGGGGAAGCTTGAGGAGAGGGGGAGGACAATCGAGATCTGGCAGAGCTGGGAGAAGGACCTGTTTCCTGGCTGAAGCATTCCTGCTGCAAAAGCTGAGAATTCCAGGCAATAACCCCGGTTTGAGAACGACAGACGCTTGTTTTCACTGGGGTTAATCTTCAAGGGAGCCAAATTCAGAAAGAGAATAGCCGTAGAAAACTCATGCAGAACAGATAAGGTAATTACAGAAGTGTGGGAGCTGTGCGAAAGTGTGCGAAACTGTTCAGTCAGTGTATTCGAGGGAGTCCCAGTCCCTTATCAGCATATGTAATGTTACCAATTGAATATATTCTCGCAGTTCTCTGTTCATTTTATCACAAATAATGTTGTACCATTTCATTTATTTCTGTAAAAAAGGGTTAAACTGTGTTTAAAGGAAATTTCTATAATACAAAAATATCTGAAAACAGATAGCTAGTGTGTATTATTTCTCTCTTTCATTTTGCATGGGAAAAGGTTTAAACGTGGGTAGATTTTTAAACAGTGCAATTGCCATTTTAAAACAGATGTGTGCATGATTATATTCAGTATGGACAGTTGTGAGTGACTGTTTGTAGCATAGCTTGTTGGAGGTACATGAGCCAACGGGAAGAGAGACTCTCTGGACATAGTTCCATACCGTATATAAGGTAGTGGAAATTACCACAAAAATACCACAATAGCCCATGGTGGCACACAACACTAACACTGAAAATGGGGTATCCCTAAAATGTAGGCCTGAGGTCTCTCTAGTGATCAAGAACAATCTAGATAAAAAACAAGGGATGTTGGATATTGGGGCCACAAATAAACCAACCACGCAAATTATCGCGCACATTATCTAAATAGGTCTGAATTCTGAAATAATGCAATGTATTATTGTTATGTGTGATCCAATATGAATACAGAGAGTGATTATTGCTAAAGGTATTTTGGCGGTAAGAAAATACCGCAAAGCCCCAAATATCCACAAAATACCCAACATATTTATGGTGCGTTGGCCGGGAACGTGATCATAGAGTACCTACTGGGCGTGGCAAGCGTGTCTCACACTGCCATTTGCACATTAAAGGGAACCCATTTTATAATAGCAGTGTGCCACTAAAAACGAATTTCAGAATGTCACAATGGGAAACCACATTTTCAGACCTAGTGCAATATTTAGAGGCAAAGTTGTTTGCAGATGGGACATGGTCGTTGAACAGCACCTTAGAATGGCGTGACCGCATTCAGGGTGAGGTGCAGAAAGAAAAACTAGACAATATTTTTGCAGAAGGCTGCATAATTCAGGTCTGCCTTACAAGATTATTGAATGCAGCCGATAAAAGTGCAGAGAAAGACTGTTTAATACGGCTATGTGGCAAAATATGGTTTATTTTGAATAAGTCCCTGCGAATGCAGGAGAATGATACCAAGCTAATTAACAGGTTAAAGACTGAATTAGATGGGGCAAGTAAAAATCAGGAAATGTTAAGAGCAGAATTGGATGTATGCCAAAAAGGCATGCAATTAAAATGCAGAGACTTTGATGCTCAATTATCCAAAAGCAAGAAACAATTTGAGGATAGTGAGCAAGAATTGGTACACTTAAAAGCCTTAGAGGACCACATTAGACAGGATAAAGATGAGGTTGTTTCAGAAATGCAGATTTTACAAAAAGAACATTGTGAAAAAGAATGTGATCTCCAGAGTGCAGAACAAGAAATGATTAAAATGATTCAAGAAAGAGACAAGAGAAATAAAGAGTTCAATGAATGCCAAATGCAAATGTGCGACATGCAGGAGGTGATTAACCCTTTAAGTGCCATGGGTATTTCTCCCAGTGCCAGAGCCTTTTTTGGTGATTTTGGTATGTGGCCATTCAATGGCTTGTAACTTTTTTGTTACATGAGATATCTTGGCCAAATTTGGCTCCTTTTTTTCCCACACACATGTAGGCGGTCGTAACGCCACCCAGGAATCCCAGGTTGCTGTAGGGGGGTGCGAGAAAATAAGGAAAAAGTGCGAACATTTGGGGTTTTTTCAAAAAATGCCAATAAAATGATGTACAAAGAATCCTGTGGTTTTTTCCTTGTAAGAGCTAGGAACAAATGGTTTGCTGTGCTGAGTTCCCCGATGTGTTGGCTTTCAGGAACAGGTTGAGTGGAAATGGAAAAAAAATATTTTGATGGGGTTATCAACCGTTTTGTGAGAGGTAGGCGATTTTTGCCATTTTTGCCAATTGGACATGCATGGACGGAATGGAAGAAAAGGGCAGGAAAGCCAAATTGGAGGACAGAAAGGCATATATTTCTGAAAAGTAGACAAAATTCCAAGTTTAGGAAGGGGTGATTTGCATAGGTCAGGCAACAACAAGCTAGGGGAAACTGCCATCGAATGGGGGAAAAGCGGGAAAATGACTGAAAAAAAGGTATGTGTTGGACATGGTTGGCTTGGTGCGGCAATGGCTTCTATGAATTTTGAGAAAAGCAATGCTCCGCTACATTCCCCCGACTCTTGCAGTTAGGAGAGCATACCATTTTTGTAGTGTTTTTACAAAACAAGCAATACCACAAGCCAAACACTGAGGTTTATGCTCACGGCCTGACCAGACGCACTTAGCATGTGTAAATTGGGAAAACCAATGTGGTGAGGAACGGCAGCCATACACTTTTTGAAAGAGCACAGGAACACTTTTTCAAGGGTATGTGACTTGTGCAGGTTACAAAAGTGTATGGTGGCTAAAGCAGCGACTAAATGTAGGTCACATTTGGGAAAAGAAAGGGTTGTGAGACAAAGGGCTCCAGCAAATGGGTCAAAACGTTATGAAAATCACACAAACACAACACATGGCCTACCGTCACGCCTTCCCAGAGGTGTCCCGATGAAAACGGTACCTCACATGTGTGGGTGCACCTACCTGGCCGCCGAGGGAAAAGCCTAAAACACAAGTAAGCCCAAGTCTGTTTTCACACGGGAAATGTCACACTCTCACATCATACAGATATGGGCCTCGGGTGTCCAAGCCACCGAGGAAAACAGGGAACCCCATGCATTTCCGAAAAGAGGAAACCCGTGGGAATCCGCAGAGGTATGATATGCCCAAATTGCCTCAGAATGTATTACCCAGACACCCCCGCAAAGTCTGAAATGTGGGGAAAAAAACGCATTTTCCGCACATTCCGCTCGTCGCACCCTTGAAACACGCCCCCAACAACACATGGCCTACCGTCCCGCTTTCCCACAGGTGTCCCGATGAAAACGGTACCTCACATGTGTGGGTGCACCTACCTGGCCGCCAAGGGGAAAGCATAAAACACTGCTATCCCCCCCAAAGGGTTTGGGGAGGCAACCGACAGATTTAGGCCTGGGGTGCTTCAGCCACCAAGAAAAACAGGAACCCCCATGCATTTCCGAAAAGAGGACACCTGTGGGAATCCGCAGAGGTATGATTTGCGCACATCGGCCCAGAATTTATTACCCCGACAGCTCTGCAAAGTCCGAAATGTGGGGAAAAAACGCTTTTTCCGCACATTTTGCTCGACGCACCCATCGAAACACGCCCCCAAAAACACATGGCCTACCGTCCCGCGTTCCCACAGGTGTCCCGATGAAAACGGTACCTCACATGCGTGGGTGCACCTACCTGGCTGGCAAGGGGCAAGCCGAAAACGCAAGCAACCCCCAGTCTGTTTGCAGAGGGGAATCTCAGCCATTCTGCCGACCGGCACAACATACAGATATGGGCCTCGGGTGTCCAAGCCACCGAGGAAAACAGGGAACCCCATGCATTTCTGAAAAGAGGACACCCATGGGAATCTGCAGAGGTATGATTTGCGCACATCGCCCCAGATTTTATTACCCAGACACCCCCGCAAAGTCCTAAATTTGGGGAAAAAAACGCATTTTCCGCACATTTCGCTCGACGCACCCATCGAAACACGCCCCCAACAACACATGGCCTATCGTCACACGTTCCCACAGGTGTCCCGATGAAAATGGTACCTCATATGTGTGGGTGCACCTACCTGGCCGCCAAGGGGAAAGCCTAAAACACAAGTAACCCCAAGTCTGTTTTCAGAGGGAAATCTCAGACATTCTGCCGACCGGCACAACGTACAGATATGGGCCTCGGGTGTCCAAGCCACCGAGGAAAACAGGGAACCCCATGCATTTCCGAAAAGAGAACACCCGTGGGAATCCGCAGTGGTATGATTTGCGCACATCGCCCCAGAATTTTTTACCCAGACACCCCTGCAAAGTCCGAACTGTGGGGGAAAAACGCTTTTTCCGCACATTTTGCTCGACGCACCCATCGAAACACGCCCCCAACAACACATGGCCTACCGTCACGCGTTCCCACAGGTGTCCCGATGAAAACGGTACCTCACATGTGTGGGTGCACCTACCTGGCCGCCAAGGGGAAAGCCTAAAACACAAGTAACCCCAAGTCTGTTTTCAGAGGGAAATCTCAGAGATTCTGCCGACCGGCACAACGTACAGATATGGGCCTTGGGTGTCCAAGCCACCGAGGAAAACAGGGAACCCCATGCATTTCTGAAAATAGGACACCCGTGGGAATCCGCAGATGTATGATGTGCGCACATCGCCCCAGATTTTTTTACCCAGACACCCCTGCAAAGTCCGAAATGTGGGGAAAAAAACGCTTTTTCCGCACATTTCGCTCGACGCACCCATCGAAACACGCCCCCAACAACACATGGCCTACCGTCACGCGTTCCCACAGGTGTCCCAATGAAAACGGTACCTCACATGCGTGGGTGCACCTACCTGGCTGGCAAGGGGCAAGCCGAAAACGCAAGCAACCCCCAGTCTGTTTGCAGAGGGGAATCTCAGCCATTCTGCCGACCGGCACAACATACAGATATGGGCCTCGGGTGTCCAAGCCACCAAGGAAAACAGGGAGCCCCATGCATTTCCGAAAAGAGGACACCCGTGGGAATCCGCAGAGGTATGATTTGCGCACATCGCCCCAGAATTTATTACCCCGACAGCCCTGCAAAGTCCGAAATGTGGGGAAAAAACGCTTTTTCCGCACATTTCGCTCGACGCACCCATCGAAACACGCTCCCAACAACACATGGCCTACTGTGCCGCGTTCCCACAGGTGTCCTGATGAAAACGGTACCTCACATGCGTGGGTGCACCTACCTGGCTGGCAAGGGGCAAGCCGAAAACGCAAGCAACCCCCAGTCTGTTTGCAGAGGGGAATCTCAGCCATTCTGCCGACCGGCACAACATACAGATATGGGCCTCGGGTGTCCAAGCCACCAAGGAAAACAGGGAACCCCATGCATTTCCGAAAAGAGGACACCCGTGGGAATCCGCAGAGGTATGATTTGCGCACATAGCCCCAGAATGTATTACCCAGACACCCCCGCAAAGTCCGAAATGTGGGGAAAAAAACGCATTTTCCGCACATTCCGCTCGTCGCACCCCTCGAAACACGCGCCCAACAACACATGGCCTACCGTCCCGCTTTCCCACAGGTGTCCCGATGAAAACGGTACCTCACATGTGTGGGTGCACCTACCTGGCCGCCAAGGGGAAAGCCTAAAACACTGCTATCCCCCCCAAAGGGTTTGGGGAGGCAACCGACAGATTTAGGCCTGGGGTGCTTCAGCCACCAAGAAAAACAGGAACCCCCATGCATTTCCGAAAAGAGGACACCCGTGGGAATCCGCAGAGGTATGATTTGCGCACATCGGCGCAGAATTTATTACCCCGACAGCTCTGCAAAGTCCGAAATGTGGGGAAAAAACGCTTTTTCCGCACATTTTGCTCGACGCACCCATCGAAACACGCCCCCAACAACACATGGCCTACCGTCCCGCGTTCCCACAGGTGTCCCGATGAAAACGGTACCTCACATGCGTGGGTGCACCTACCTGGCTGGCAAGGGGCAAGCCGAAAACGCAAGCAACCCCCAGTCTGTTTGCAGAGGGGAATCTCAGCCATTCTGCCGACCGGCACAACATACAGATATGGGCCTCGGGTGTCCAAGCCACCAAGGAAAACAGGGAGCCCCATGCATTTCCGAAAAGAGGACACCCGTGGGAATCCGCAGAGGTATGATTTGCGCACATCGCCCCAGAATTTATTACCCCGACAGCCCTGCAAAGTCCGAAATGTGGGGAAAAAACGCTTTTTCCGCACATTTCGCTCGACGCACACATCGAAACACGCTCCCAACAACACATGGCCTACTGTGCCGCGTTCCCACAGGTGTCCTGATGAAAACGGTACCTCACATGCGTGGGTGCACCTACCTGGCTGGCAAGGGGCAAGCCGAAAACGCAAGCAACCCCCAGTCTGTTTGCAGAGGGGAATCTCAGCCATTCTGCCGACCGGCACAACATACAGATATGGGCCTCGGGTGTCCAAGCCACCGAGGAAAACAGGGAACCCCATGCATTTCCGAAAAGAGGACACCCGTGGGAATCCGCAGAGGTATGATTTGCGCACATAGCCCCAGAATGTATTACCCAGACACCCCCGCAAAGTCCGAAATGTGGGGAAAAAAACGCATTTTCCGCACATTCCGCTCGTCGCACCCCTCGAAACACGCCCCCAACAACACATGGCCTACCGTCCCGCTTTCCCACAGGTGTCCCGATGAAAACGGTACCTCACATGTGTGGGTGCACCTACCTGGCCGCCAAGGGGAAAGCCTAAAACACTGCTATCCCCCCCAAAGGGTTTGGGGAGGCAACCGACAGATTTAGGCCTGGGGTGCTTCAGCCACCAAGAAAAACAGGAACCCCCATGCATTTCCGAAAAGAGGACACCCGTGGGAATCCGCAGATGTATGATTTGCGCACATCGGCGCAGAATTTATTACCCCGACAGCTCTGCAAAGCCCGAAATGTGGGGAAAAAACGCTTTTTCTGCACATTTTGCTCGATGCACCCATCGAAACACGCCCCCAACAACACATGGCCTACCGTCCCGCGTTCCCACAGGTGTCCCGATGAAAACGGTACCTCACATGCGTGGGTGCACCTACCTGGCTGGCAAGGGGCAAGCCGAAAACGCAAGCAACCCCCAGTCTGTTTGCAGAGGGGAATCTCAGCCATTCTGCCGACCGGCACAACATACAGATATGGGCCTCGGGTGTCCAAGCCACCGAGGAAAACAGGGAACTCCATGCATTTCTGAAAAGAGGACACCCGTGGGAATCCGCAGAGGTATGATTTGCGCACATCGCTCCAGATTTTTTTTACCCAGACACCCCTGCAAAGTCGGAAATGTGGGGAAAAAAACACTTTTTCCGCACATTTTGCTCGTCGCACCCATCGAAACACGCCCCCAACAACACATGGCCTACCGTCCCGCTTTCCCACAGGTGTCCCGATGAAAACGGTACCTCACATGTGTGGGTGCACCTACCTGGCCGCCAAGGGGAAAGCCTAAAACACTGCTATCCCCCCCAAAGGGTTTGGGGAGGAAACCCGACAGATTTAGGCCTGGGGTGCTTCAGCCACCAAGAAAAACAGGAACCCCCAAGCATTTCCAAAAAGAGAACACCCGTGGGAATCCCCAGAGGTATGATTTGCGCACATCGGCCCAGAATTTATTACCCCGACAGCTCTGCAAAGTCCGAAATGTGGGGAAAAAACGCTTTTTCCGCACATTTCGCTCGACGCACCCATCGAAACACGCCCCTAACAACACATGGCCTACCGTCACGCGTTCCCACAGGTGTCCCGATGAAAATGGTACCTCACATGTGTGGGTGCACCTACCTGGCTGCCAAGGGGAAAGCCTAAAACACTGCTATCCCCCCCAAAGGGTTTGGGGAGGAAACCCGACAGATTTAGGCCTGGGGTGCTTCAGCCACCAAGAAAAACAGGAACCCCCAAGCATTTCCAAAAAGAGAACACCCGTGGGAATCCCCAGAGGTATGATTTGCGCACATCGGCCCAGAATTTATTACCCCGACAGCTCTGCAAAGTCCGAAATGTGGGGAAAAAACGCTTTTTCCGCACATTCCGCTCGTCGCACCCCTCGAAACACGCCCCCAACAACACATGGCCTACCGTCCCGCTTTCCCACAGGTGTCCCGATGAAAACGGTACCTCACATGTGTGGGTGCACCTACCTGGCCGCCAAGGGGAAAGCATAAAACACTGCTATCCCCCCCAAAGGGTTTGGGGAGGCAACCGACAGATTTAGGCCTGGGGTGCTTCAGCCACCAAGAAAAACAGGAACCCCCATGCATTTCCGAAAAGAGGACACCTGTGGGAATCCGCAGAGGTATGATTTGCGCACATCGGCCCAGAATTTATTACCCCGACAGCTCTGCAAAGTCCGAAATGTGGGGAAAAAACGCTTTTTCCGCACATTTTGCTCGACGCACCCATCGAAACACGCCCCCAAAAACACATGGCCTACCGTCCCGCGTTCCCACAGGTGTCCCGATGAAAACGGTACCTCACATGCGTGGGTGCACCTACCTGGCTGGCAAGGGGCAAGCCGAAAACGCAAGCAACCCCCAGTCTGTTTGCAGAGGGGAATCTCAGCCATTCTGCCGACCGGCACAACATACAGATATGGGCCTCGGGTGTCCAAGCCACCGAGGAAAACAGGGAACCCCATGCATTTCTGAAAAGAGGACACCCATGGGAATCTGCAGAGGTATGATTTGCGCACATCGCCCCAGATTTTATTACCCAGACACCCCCGCAAAGTCCTAAATTTGGGGAAAAAAACGCATTTTCCGCACATTTCGCTCGACGCACCCATCGAAACACGCCCCCAACAACACATGGCCTATCGTCACACGTTCCCACAGGTGTCCCGATGAAAATGGTACCTCATATGTGTGGGTGCACCTACCTGGCCGCCAAGGGGAAAGCCTAAAACACAAGTAACCCCAAGTCTGTTTTCAGAGGGAAATCTCAGACATTCTGCCGACCGGCACAACGTACAGATATGGGCCTCGGGTGTCCAAGCCACCGAGGAAAACAGGGAACCCCATGCATTTCCGAAAAGAGAACACCCGTGGGAATCCGCAGTGGTATGATTTGCGCACATCGCCCCAGAATTTTTTACCCAGACACCCCTGCAAAGTCCGAACTGTGGGGGAAAAACGCTTTTTCCGCACATTTTGCTCGACGCACCCATCGAAACACGCCCCCAACAACACATGGCCTACCGTCACGCGTTCCCACAGGTGTCCCGATGAAAACGGTACCTCACATGTGTGGGTGCACCTACCTGGCCGCCAAGGGGAAAGCCTAAAACACAAGTAACCCCAAGTCTGTTTTCAGAGGGAAATCTCAGAGATTCTGCCGACCGGCACAACGTACAGATATGGGCCTTGGGTGTCCAAGCCACCGAGGAAAACAGGGAACCCCATGCATTTCTGAAAATAGGACACCCGTGGGAATCCGCAGATGTATGATGTGCGCACATCGCCCCAGATTTTTTTACCCAGACACCCCTGCAAAGTCCGAAATGTGGGGAAAAAAACGCTTTTTCCGCACATTTCGCTCGACGCACCCATCGAAACACGCCCCCAACAACACATGGCCTACCGTCACGCGTTCCCACAGGTGTCCCAATGAAAACGGTACCTCACATGCGTGGGTGCACCTACCTGGCTGGCAAGGGGCAAGCCGAAAACGCAAGCAACCCCCAGTCTGTTTGCAGAGGGGAATCTCAGCCATTCTGCCGACCGGCACAACATACAGATATGGGCCTCGGGTGTCCAAGCCACCAAGGAAAACAGGGAGCCCCATGCATTTCCGAAAAGAGGACACCCGTGGGAATCCGCAGAGGTATGATTTGCGCACATCGCCCCAGAATTTATTACCCCGACAGCCCTGCAAAGTCCGAAATGTGGGGAAAAAACGCTTTTTCCGCACATTTCGCTCGACGCACCCATCGAAACACGCTCCCAACAACACATGGCCTACTGTGCCGCGTTCCCACAGGTGTCCTGATGAAAACGGTACCTCACATGCGTGGGTGCACCTACCTGGCTGGCAAGGGGCAAGCCGAAAACGCAAGCAACCCCCAGTCTGTTTGCAGAGGGGAATCTCAGCCATTCTGCCGACCGGCACAACATACAGATATGGGCCTCGGGTGTCCAAGCCACCAAGGAAAACAGGGAACCCCATGCATTTCCGAAAAGAGGACACCCGTGGGAATCCGCAGAGGTATGATTTGCGCACATAGCCCCAGAATGTATTACCCAGACACCCCCGCAAAGTCCGAAATGTGGGGAAAAAAACGCATTTTCCGCACATTCCGCTCGTCGCACCCCTCGAAACACGCGCCCAACAACACATGGCCTACCGTCCCGCTTTCCCACAGGTGTCCCGATGAAAACGGTACCTCACATGTGTGGGTGCACCTACCTGGCCGCCAAGGGGAAAGCCTAAAACACTGCTATCCCCCCCAAAGGGTTTGGGGAGGCAACCGACAGATTTAGGCCTGGGGTGCTTCAGCCACCAAGAAAAACAGGAACCCCCATGCATTTCCGAAAAGAGGACACCCGTGGGAATCCGCAGAGGTATGATTTGCGCACATCGGCGCAGAATTTATTACCCCGACAGCTCTGCAAAGTCCGAAATGTGGGGAAAAAACGCTTTTTCCGCACATTTTGCTCGACGCACCCATCGAAACACGCCCCCAACAACACATGGCCTACCGTCCCGCGTTCCCACAGGTGTCCCGATGAAAACGGTACCTCACATGCGTGGGTGCACCTACCTGGCTGGCAAGGGGCAAGCCGAAAACGCAAGCAACCCCCAGTCTGTTTGCAGAGGGGAATCTCAGCCATTCTGCCGACCGGCACAACATACAGATATGGGCCTCGGGTGTCCAAGCCACCAAGGAAAACAGGGAGCCCCATGCATTTCCGAAAAGAGGACACCCGTGGGAATCCGCAGAGGTATGATTTGCGCACATCGCCCCAGAATTTATTACCCCGACAGCCCTGCAAAGTCCGAAATGTGGGGAAAAAACGCTTTTTCCGCACATTTCGCTCGACGCACACATCGAAACACGCTCCCAACAACACATGGCCTACTGTGCCGCGTTCCCACAGGTGTCCTGATGAAAACGGTACCTCACATGCGTGGGTGCACCTACCTGGCTGGCAAGGGGCAAGCCGAAAACGCAAGCAACCCCCAGTCTGTTTGCAGAGGGGAATCTCAGCCATTCTGCCGACCGGCACAACATACAGATATGGGCCTCGGGTGTCCAAGCCACCGAGGAAAACAGGGAACCCCATGCATTTCCGAAAAGAGGACACCCGTGGGAATCCGCAGAGGTATGATTTGCGCACATAGCCCCAGAATGTATTACCCAGACACCCCCGCAAAGTCCGAAATGTGGGGAAAAAAACGCATTTTCCGCACATTCCGCTCGTCGCACCCCTCGAAACACGCCCCCAACAACACATGGCCTACCGTCCCGCTTTCCCACAGGTGTCCCGATGAAAACGGTACCTCACATGTGTGGGTGCACCTACCTGGCCGCCAAGGGGAAAGCCTAAAACACTGCTATCCCCCCCAAAGGGTTTGGGGAGGCAACCGACAGATTTAGGCCTGGGGTGCTTCAGCCACCAAGAAAAACAGGAACCCCCATGCATTTCCGAAAAGAGGACACCCGTGGGAATCCGCAGATGTATGATTTGCGCACATCGGCGCAGAATTTATTACCCCGACAGCTCTGCAAAGCCCGAAATGTGGGGAAAAAACGCTTTTTCTGCACATTTTGCTCGATGCACCCATCGAAACACGCCCCCAACAACACATGGCCTACCGTCCCGCGTTCCCACAGGTGTCCCGATGAAAACGGTACCTCACATGCGTGGGTGCACCTACCTGGCTGGCAAGGGGCAAGCCGAAAACGCAAGCAACCCCCAGTCTGTTTGCAGAGGGGAATCTCAGCCATTCTGCCGACCGGCACAACATACAGATATGGGCCTCGGGTGTCCAAGCCACCGAGGAAAACAGGGAACTCCATGCATTTCTGAAAAGAGGACACCCGTGGGAATCCGCAGAGGTATGATTTGCGCACATCGCTCCAGATTTTTTTTACCCAGACACCCCTGCAAAGTCGGAAATGTGGGGAAAAAAACACTTTTTCCGCACATTTTGCTCGTCGCACCCATCGAAACACGCCCCCAACAACACATGGCCTACCGTCCCGCTTTCCCACAGGTGTCCCGATGAAAACGGTACCTCACATGTGTGGGTGCACCTACCTGGCCGCCAAGGGGAAAGCCTAAAACACTGCTATCCCCCCCAAAGGGTTTGGGGAGGAAACCCGACAGATTTAGGCCTGGGGTGCTTCAGCCACCAAGAAAAACAGGAACCCCCAAGCATTTCCAAAAAGAGAACACCCGTGGGAATCCCCAGAGGTATGATTTGCGCACATCGGCCCAGAATTTATTACCCTGACAGCTCTGCAAAGTCCGAAATGTGGGGAAAAAACGCTTTTTCCGCACATTTCGCTCGACGCACCCATCGAAACACGCCCCTAACAACACATGGCCTACCGTCACGCGTTCCCACAGGTGTCCCGATGAAAATGGTACCTCACATGTGTGGGTGCACCTACCTGGCTGCCAAGGGGAAAGCCTAAAACACTGCTATCCCCCCCAAAGGGTTTGGGGAGGAAACCCGACAGATTTAGGCCTGGGGTGCTTCAGCCACCAAGAAAAACAGGAACCCCCAAGCATTTCCAAAAAGAGAACACCCGTGGGAATCCCCAGAGGTATGATTTGCGCACATCGGCCCAGAATTTATTACCCCGACAGCTCTGCAAAGTCCGAAATGTGGGGAAAAAACGCTTTTTCCGCACATTTCGCTCGACGCACCCATCGAAACACGCCCCTAACAACACATGGCCTACCGTCACGCGTTCCCACAGGTGTCCCGATGAAAATGGTACCTCACATGTGTGGGTGCACCTACCTGGCCGCCAAGGGGAAAGCCTAAAACACAAGTAACCCCAAGTCTGTTTTCAGAGGGAAATCTCAGACATTCTGCCGACCGGCACAATGTACATATATGGGCCTCGGGTGTCCAAGCCACCGAGGAAAACAGGGAACCCCATGCATTTCCGAAAAGAGGACACCCGTGGGAATCCGCAGAGGTATGATTTGCGCACATCGCCCCAGAATTTTTTACCCAGACACCCCTGCAAAGTCCGAAATGTGAGGGAAAAAACGCTTTTTCCGCACATTTTGCTCGACGCACCCATCGAAACATGCCCCCAACAACACATGGCCTCCCGTCATGCGTTCCCACAGGTGTACCGATGAAAACGGTACCTCACATGTGTGGGTGCACCTACCTGGCCGCCAAGGGGAAAGCCTAAAACACAAGTAACCCCAAGTCTGTTTTCAGAGGGAAATCTCAGACATTCTGCCGACCGGCACAACGTACAGATATGGGCCTCGGGTGTCCAAGCCACCGAGGAAAACAGGGAACCCCATGCATTTCCGAAAAGGGGACTCCCGTGGGAATCCGCAGAGGTATGATTTGCGCACATCGCCCCAGATTTTTTTACCCAGACACCCCTGCAAAGTCCGAAATGTGGGGAAAAAAACGCTTTTTCCGCACATTTCGCTCGTCGCACCCATCGAAACACGCTCCCAACAACACATGGCCTACCGTCCTGCTTTCCCACAGGTTTCCCGATGAAAACGGTACCTCACATGTGTGGGTGCACCTACCTGGCGGCCAAGGGGAAAGCCTAAAACACTGCTATCCCCCCCAAAGGGTTTGGGGAGGCAACCGACAGATTTAGGCCTGGGGTGCTTCAGCCACCGAGAAAAACAGGAACCCCCATGCATTTCCGAAAAGAGAACACCCGTGGGAATCCGCAGAGGTATGATTTGCGCACATCGGCCCAGAATTTATTACCCCAACAGCTCTGCAAAGTCAGGAATGTGGGGAAAAAACGCTTTTTCCGCACATTTTGCTCGACGCACCCATCGAAACACGCCCCCAACAACACATGGCCTACCGTCCCGCGTTCCCACAGGTGTCCCGATGAAAACAATACCTCACATGCGTGGGTGCACCTACCTGGCAGTCAAGGGGCAAGCCGAAAACGCAAGTAACCCCCAGTCTGTTTGCAGAGGGGAATCTCAGCCATTCTGCCGACCGGCACAACATACAGATATGGGCCTCGGGTGTCCAAGCCACTGAGGAAAACAGGGAACCCCATGCATTTCCGAAAAGAGGACACCCGTGGGAATCCGCAGAGGTATGATTTGCGCACATCGCCCCAGAATTTATTACCCAGACACCCCTGCAAAGTCCGAAATGTGCCCGGACTTTGCGGGGGTGTCTGGGTAATAAATTCTGGGGCGATGTGCGCAAATCATACCTCTGCGGATTCCCACGGGTGTCCTCTTTTCGGAAATGCATGAGGCTCCCTGTTTTCCTTGGTGGCTTGGACACCCGAGGCCCATATCTGTATGTTGTGCCGGTCGGCAGAATGGCTGAGATTCCCCTCTGCAAACAGACTGGGGGTTGCTTGCGTTTTCGGCTTGCCCCTTGCCAGCCAGGTAGGTGCACCCACGCATGTGAGGTACTGTTTTCATCGGGACACCTGTGGGAACGCGGGACGGTAGGCCATGTGTTGTTGGGGGCGTGTTTCGATGGGTGCGTCGAGTGAAATGTGCGGACAAAGCGTTTTTTTCCCCACATTTCGGACTTTGCAGGGCTGTCGGGGTAATAAATTCTGGGCCGATGTGCGCAAATCATACCTCTGCGGATTCCCACGGGTGTCCTCTTTTCGGAAATGCATGGGGGTTCCTGTTTTTCTTGGTGGCTGAAGCACCCCAGGCCTAAATCTGTCGGTTGCCTCCCCAAACCCTTTGCGGGGGATAGCAGTGTTTTAGGCTTTCCCCTTGGCGGCCAGTTAGGTGCACCCACACATGTGAGGTACCGTTTTCATCAGGACACCTGTGGGAAAGCGGGACGGTAGGCCATGTGTTGTTGGGGGCGTGTTTCGATGGGTGCGTCGAGCGAAATGTGCGGAAAATGCGTTTTTTCCCCCCACATTTCGGACTTTGCGGGGGTGTCTGGGTAATAAATTCTGGGGCGATGTGCGCAAATCATACCTCTGCGGATTCCCACGGGTGTCCTCTTTTCGGAAATGCATGGGGTTCCCTGTTTTCCTTGGTGGCTTGGACACCCGAGGCCCATATCTGTATGTTGTGCAGGTCGGCAGAATGGCTGAGATTCCCCTCTGCAAACAGACTGGGGGTTGCTGGCGTTTTCGGCTTGCCCCTTGCCAGCCAGGTAGGTGCACACACACATGCGAGGTACCTTTTTTGTCGGGACACCTGTGGGAACACGAGAAGGTATGACATCTGCTGTTGGCGATGTGTTTCGGTGAGTGGACACAGAGAAATGTCTCTGAAATTGGCCGGAAATGAAGACAATTCTCAGACATTTCGCTCTGGCCACCCACCGAAACACACCGCCAACAACACGTGGCCTACCTTCCCACATCCCCACATGTGTCCCGATGAAAACGTTACCTCACATGTGTGGGTGCACCTACCGGGGGCGTAAAAGGAAAAGGGTAACCGACTGGGAACCCCAAGCCATTCGCCACTGCCCATTTTGTTCATGTGGGCAACCTACAGATTTGGGCCTAGGGTGCCGCAGCCAGCAAGGGAAACAGGGAACCCCATGCATTTCCCAAAAGAGGACACCCGTGGGAATCCACAGAGGTCTGCCTTGCGCAAATTGCCCCTGTTTTTATTAGCCACAATCCCCGACAAAGTGTGATATTTGGTGGGGAAAAAACACAATGTTCACTTTGTCTGGGGTTCTGGGCAATAAATTCTGGCCCGCTTCGCGCAAATCAGACCTCTGTGCTTTCCCACGGGTGTCCTCTTTTGGGAAATGCATTGGGTTCCCTGTTTTCCTTGCTGGCTTCGACACCCTAGGCCCAAATCTGTAGGTTGCCCACATGAACAAATTGTGCTGTGACGAAAGGCTTGGGGTTACCAGCGGGTTACCCTTTTCCTTTTGCGCCCCCGGTAGGTGCACTCACACATGCGAGGTACCTTTTTCGTCGGGACACCTGTGGGAACACGAGAAGGTATGACATCTGCTGTTGGCGACGTGTATCGGTGAGTGGACACAGGGAAATGTCTCTGAAATTGACCGGAAATGAAGACAATTCTCAGACATTTCCCTCTGGCCACTCACCGAAACACACCGCCAACAACACGTGGCCTACCTTCCCGCATCGCCACACATGTCCCAATGAGAGGCTGACCTCTTGTGTGCAGGTGTGGTACCTGAGTGACAATGGGTACATCTTTTGTATAGTAACTTCGCTGTAGTGCGCTTAGGAAACAGTAAAGTACTGGTAGTAAGCCATTTCACATGCACCTTTCCTCACACTTCCCATACATACCAGACACAATGCAGTTAGACACGCAAGGTGGGATTTAGCACAAGGACAAACCTCCTTGTGTTGCACAAGAAGGTTTGTCCTTGTGAGCAATGATGCCACGACAAGGCACCCGCCGGATCACTGGCCATTCGTATCCCTTTCGTGTCTGCAGTCAGTTGGCATCCATTTCAGCAGTTGCACTTCTACCAAATCACTAGCACCAGAGCAAGTGTATCTACACATGAGCATATCTACACACTTATACCACATGGACATGTGTGTACAATGCAACTGTGTCTCTAGCAATATCTTAACTATCATTTGGCATCAATTTCATAGCAACTGTGTCTGCATGCAAACTTTATGTGCCGGCAATCACATGTGGACAGTGATAGCAAGTGCATACTGGCTGACTTCGCTACCCTGCCCTACAGGCGCTATCTTCCACACCAGCTTTGAGTATGCCCATAGCAACTATGGGCAAACATTCTTATGTTCCACCGTACCCACACAAAACAGCCATCCTGCAACATGACAATCATTTCGGCAGTGCTGGAAAAGTCCATTCACAGAAATTGCATCTGCATGTTCTTTGTATCTTTACCTAATTCACACACCAATCATATCCAATTCATTCCTACAGAAGACGTGTCACTTACACCACACATAACATTACTCGCAGTAAAACAATAAACAAGGCAGGATCTTACGAGGTACGCAAGACACCACTGCCATATAGTTGGTGTCCAAGTACGACTTTCATGACACTTAGACCTCAAGGGAGGGAGCCAAAGTGGCGTGTATTATTTTGAAAAGACACCCCTTGAGTGGAGGGAACCTGAATGGTGTTCTGGTCTTCCACAACGCACGGCTTGAGTAGAGGGAGCAGGACTGGCCTTTCTTTGCTTGCCAAACCTTAGGTGGAAGGAGCCAGATTTGGGTTCCTGTCCAAAGTACGCCGGAAGCGGATGGGGTTTTCCAGACGTTTATTTTTTTAAAGGCAATCCCGAACAGGAGCAAGCTGCACTCCCATAGGGGAGTGACCCAGAGTGCTCCACCCTTCTTCTCAATGGCCCGCCTCAACTAGAGGCGGTGGAGTGGCATTCCTTTCCAAGATGCGCCTGCTTTGGAAGAAACAAGCATTGCGTTACTTTGCAAGGCACACCACGTGCAGAGGGAGCTAGACTGCCTTTTCCTTATGAGGCAGACCTGAAGTGAAAGGTACCGGGGGTGATGTCTCTTTCCCAGGCAGGCCTCAAGTGGAGGGGGCAGGACTAGCATTGCTTGCCAAAGCACGCCAAAGGGGAGTAAAGCAGAGTGCTGTCCCCACCTACTCCAAGGCACACCTCAAGTGGAGGGAGCTAGAGTGGCATTCCTTTCCAAGATGTGCCTGCTTTGGAAGAAACAAGCATTGCGTTACTTTGCAAGGCACACCACGCGCAGAGGGAGCTAGACTGCCTTTTCCTTATGAGGCAGACCTGAAGTGAAAGGTACCGGGGGTGATGTCTCTTTCCCAGGCAGGCCTCAAGTGGAGGGAGCAGGACTAGCATTTCTTGCCAAAGCACGCCAAAGGGGAAAGACCCGCATGGCACAACTCAAGTACAGGGACTCATAATGATTACTATTTCGTAGGCACGCCTCCAATGGAAGGAGCCTGATAGCGTTCCTTTGCAAGTCACGCTTTGAGCTGAGGGACCTAGACTGATGTACATTTTCTTGGCAGGCCTCAAGGGAAAGCTACGGCTGTGGTTGCCTTTCCAAGGCAGGCCTCAAGTGGAGAAAGCAGGACTAGCGATGCTTGTGAATGCACGCTAAATCAAGTGAAGTGAGTTGACATCCTGTTGCATTTTCATTGAAGGTACACCTCCAGGGCAGGGTGCAAGAGTGCTATTCCTTTACAAGACATGCACGATTTCAGTGGCTAAGGGTCCCTTTCAAGGAATGATGGGCATTTTCGGAAATCAGTCGATCTCCCAATAATTTTCCTTTGTATGATACAAAAGAAAACAAGGCTGAAAGCAGAGGGCAGGCTGGGAAGGGCATTGGGGACAGTACACCCGAGTATCCTTTCTCTTTCCTTGTTTTGTACACACCTTACATTTTCGGTACGGTTGTGCCTTCGTGGCAGTGTGAGGAACATAATCACCAAAGTGTCGCTCTTGCAATCTGGCCACATCTTCGACCTCTGGAAAGGAGGGAATTTGTACATGAACATTAGCCAGAGATTGAACAATTTCTAATTCAAAATCCAAAAAGGAGAGCTTGTTTTCTGGAGTAGCTGCACGGTACACCACATAAGCAGTGTACGTTGCCATATGCACAATGTGTGTGGCTAACTTTTGGTACCAGAAACGCGACTTGCGTTCAGCGTGGTATGACTCAAGCACTTGGTCATTTTTGTCTACTCCACCCATGTACTTGTTGTAATCCAGAATGCAATTGGGCTTCAACACTTGTTGAGTCTGCCTGCGCAGAGGGACAGCTGAAGTACTTTCATCATGAATAGTACTTAGCATGTACACATCCCTTTTGTCGCAGAATTTCACTGCTAACAATTCATCCTGCCGCAATGCCATACATTGTCCCTTGGCCAACTTCTTACACACAAGTTGTCTGGGGAAGCCTTTGTGGTTACTGCGGATTGTACCGCATGCCAGTGTGCCCACATTGAACAATTTCTTGAACAGTGGAATTCCGGTGTAGAAATTGTCTACATACAAATGATGTCCCTTGTGGAGCCATGCTGTGAGAAGATCCCAAACAATCTTCTCACTTGTCCCTAAATGGGCTGGGCAGCCCGGAGGGTTTAGGGTAGAGTCTTTACCGGTGTAGACTCTCATGCTGCTGACATACCCAGTGGTACTTTCACACAACATGTACATTTTAATCCCATATCGTGATCTCTTGCTAGGAATGTATTGTCTGAATACAAGGCGACCTTTGAACAACACCAATGATACATCAATGGATATGTTCTGGCTAGGAACATACACCTCTGCAAATCGGTGAGTGAAGTGGTCCAGAAATGGCTTAAGTTTGAAAAGCCTATCAAAGTTTGGATCCGTTTTGGGTAATTCTGCCGAGTTGTCATTGAAGTGCAACATACGGTGCAGTGCTTGAAAGCGATTTCTGCTCATTGTAGCTGAAACAAACGGGCAATAAAGTGGTGCTACAGTAGACCAGTATATTGCGACAGACGGCTTGTGTCCAATTCCCATGAGCAAAATGAGACCCCAAAACTGTCTCATTTCAACATTGTTTGTGGGTACCCATGCTTGTGCTCTGGAGTGGGGTTTCAGAGTGGGATCCCTAGACCTCATGAACTGTGCAGCGTATAAATTGGTTTGCTGAACCACATCTGCAATGAACCCATCATCAACAAAAAGGTTGAAAAAATCAATAGGCTGAAACCCTTCTGTGTTCACTGTGCACCCTGATATACCAGTGAAAGGGGGCACAACAGGCTGAGCCATTGCTGGAGGCACCCAGAGCGACTCTTGAGTCATGTCAGGAACTGCCACATTGCGTGGCCGTCTTGCACGTCCCCTCCCCCTTACAGGTGCCCTGCGTGTGGGAAGTGTGCGAAAAGGTGGACGCACTCTTGCTTCCTCTTCATCATCAGATGATGACGATGATGAGTGGGAGGAGGGACTTTAGTCAATGGCCATCTCACTTCCCTAATCACTTCCCTCGTGCCCCTCAGAAGCACTATCTGTTTCAGAATGCATGCACACATCTGTGCCTTGCTCTGAGCCAGACACCATCACTGCAGCTAATGCCTCCGCACCAGACATTGATCACCGAGAAGCCATGAGTACCTTCGCTATGGAACCCTTCACTGCCCAAAGACCAGATGAAGACTGAAACAAGAAGTATGTGTGCTTCTGAAAGTATGGAACGTAGCACAGTAAGTGGTATTCAGTGCCACAAACCTACTCCACACAAGTACACCAAAAGGTCCAGACTTTGCTCACAAACTGTAGCAGCCCTCTGCAATATGACGTACTCCCTGCACGCTACAATAAACGGAGTAGTACTTTGAAAACACTCACGTGAAATGCTAAGGACCAGCTGACTGCTTTCCTACAAGTGGGTAGACAGCTACAACACACCTGCACCTAAAAGAAAGAGAAGAAAAAATCTATGGACAATGTACTATTCCGCTAAACTGTACAGAAATACAAGCGTGGGGACGAGGATTTCAGCCACACTACCTATTCAGAAACAGCCAACATGCTTTGCACCATGCCCTCCTCCATGGGATGCTTGTGGATGGGAAATCGAGGTGAGAAGGAACCATGCAACCTATTAGTGATTGGGTGAGTTGAAAAGCCATAGGCAATGAAGAAGCAGAAAGGGAAGATAAATAAAGTACATGGCTGGCCCTTCCGGGCAACTGCTGGCACACTTTTGACAAAAACACCTGCTCATTCATATAGGGGTGTCTATTGTAAGGGGAAAGCTCACAAGGACAAAATTATTGCAAGGCCAAGCAAATTGATGTAGGCTGAAGCAAGTAGTGATGGGTACCTAAGAAATAAGTAGCAGAAACATACTGAATGCTTTGACATGCCATGAATGCAAACAATTGCTAGAAAGTGGAAGTCTCACTGCCAACATACTTACTACAATTTCTATTCACTTTTCACATCTTCCAGTGCGTCCATCAGTCAGTGGGCAAACCCCCCCTAAAATAGCGTCTGGGCAAAATCCATTATGTTTCCAATGAACAGCTCCATGCCTGTTTTGGAAAGGTGCACCCCATCTCTGTGAAACATCACAGCACCTTTGATATTGCCATGGTGAATGGTCCGTATTCTGGTGTTGCCCTCTGTCAGTCTAGTGAACTCGCCATTCAGTTTCCACACCGAGCGGTTGATGGCCCTTCTATTCCCTTGAGTTCTCCAATCCATCCTGGGAATCATCTGGGGCCAGGCCACCACAGTGTTTGGAAACCTCTGTGCAATCCATTCAAGGTCTGCCATGAGCTGCTCCAGTACCCCCTTCCGTCCCACAGACGCAAAATCATTTCCTCCCAGGTGAACCACTATAAGGTCAGGGGGGGGGGCTTTCCTTTTGCTTGGGCAGCGATGATGGCTCCTCGGAGCTGGTGAAGGCGCATCCCCTCCACCCCAAACCAATGCACTGCAAGGCCATCCCTTCCAGACCCAGATGTAGGTGGCCCTCGGATAAATGTCGTGCAGCCCTTTGGATATATGAGTGGCCAAAAATCCACACAACCCTCATCTTCACTAGGAAATGGAAACAGGAAAACCCCCATGATTATGGCTACACATACATTTGACCAAATTACACAACAATTGCGCCAATACATGACTCTTGTAACAATCCCAGACACACACTTCACCCATTCGGAAACCACCTCTCATTTGAGATAACAGTAGGTCGACACATAATTGCCACATTATTTTCAGGGGAAGAAGGTGAAGAAGATAGTATGTCACCTTGTGCCAATAACACAGTTGTGCTGGCGCAATTGTAATCAGTAAAAGTTGTCTGCTCCTGTGGCCCACCGCCTGCCCAGCACGGTGGTAAGGTGACTTGCACATGCTACATCGTTACAATTTGGCAGGGTGACTAGTCTCACAGAGGATATGAAGTCCACAGGAAGTGTGCTTTGTACGCTCTCTGAATATAGGTACCCTGACAGAATGTGCCACATTTACCACAAATGGGTGCACCTTCAGACACTTTCAATGTGAGTGTTTCGGCCACAGCTCCAGGACCACTAGTGAACTTGGGGGCACTTCACTACCAAGGAAGGGAGGTGGCCAAGGTCACACCCATCACCCACCACTACCCTACATAGCTTCCTGGTCAGCACTACAGCTTTCCTCTCCTGGAAGGGATTGGACCCTGCCAGGGCACCCTGCACCCACTGCTGAATTTGGAGGACAAATTATCCACGTGGGGGACGGACGCCCAAGGCCAATGACACCCCCCTCTCTAGCTACCCTGCGTTACAGTTTTTCCCCCTGCAAAAGGATGGGGACCCTGACAGGGCACACTGGGACCACTGCTGGAATTGGACCACAGAAATGGTGAACTTTGCAGTGAAAGGAATGAGCTCTGTAACAAGTGTGCATAGCATGCTCAGAAAAAATAACCATCTATATAACTACTGGATTTTTTTTTTTAAATTTGCTGCTACTTAAGTCGGCCAAACCTTTCCTTCTGCAAAGCAGCTGCCTTACTCAATGCAAGGCACACCCATCACTGGCCCCCGACCCTCCCCACTACCCTTTCCCACCCTTATCACTGACAATGCAGCCACAGTTCCTTCCACCGCAGTAACCCTCCACCCCCACATTACCAAGTAATAAATGTTGTACTTACATAAGTCAGCAATAGCTTTTCAGTAGCCGCAACTGCAAAGGAAACATAAAAGAATTAAAATCAATGCTTTGCCTACCAATTACACATCCAAACTGTCTGGCAACTATCTGTACATTTTTCACTTCCTTCCACCAGTTCCATGACACTTCTCAGTCATCTACCACCACGGAAGGCTAGACTGCACACGGATTGGAAATGGAAATAAGACAAGTGGGCATATGGCATCCTGCAGAAAAAAAATAAAAATAAATAAATCCCGGAAATCTGGCACCAAACCATCACTGTTTGGAAACAACTGTGCTATCCATTCCAGTTCCTCCATTAGCAGCTCATGTATCCCTTCCCCTCCCACAGACGCTAAATCTTTTCCTCCCAGGTGCGCCACTGTAGGGTGGGGGGGTTGCATCTCCTTTTGCATGGACATCGCTGATGGCTCCTCTGAGCTGGTGAAAGCACTTCCCCTAACCTCAAACCAATGCACCAGGAGGGCATCCCTTTGAGAGCCAGATGTGGTTGGCCCTCGGAAAATGGTGCAGCCCTTTGGGTGAAAGAGTAGGCAATTATCTACACAACCCTCATCGTCACTATGATATGGAAACAAGTGAACCCCCATGAATATGCCTATACATACAGTTTACCAACTAGCTGAATGATTGCGTGAACACATGGCTCTTGTAACAATCCCAGACACACACTTCACCCATTCGGACATGCACCTCTCATGTGAATTTACAGTAGGTCATTACGTAATTGGCACTTGTGTTTTAGGGGAAGGAGGTGGGAAAGAGGTGAAGAAGACAGTATGTCACCTTGTTCCAATAACACAGTTGTGCTGGGGCAATTGTAATCAGTAAAGGTTGTCTGCTCCTGTGGCCCACCGCCTGCACTGCACGGTGGTAAGGTGACTTCCACATGCTACACCATTACACTTTGGCAGGGTGACTAGTCTGACAGAGGATATGACCTGTGCAGCAAGGGTGCTTTGTAACCTCTCCGAATATAGTTACTCTGACAGAATGTGCGCCATTCATTACACATGCATGCAAATTTGGACACTTTGATTGTGAGAAATTGGGGCGCAGCTCCTAAAGTACTGGTGAACTTGGGGCCATTCGACTAGCAAGGCAGAGAGGCAGCCAAGGTCACACACATCAACCACCACCACCCTACATCTCTGCCTGGCCAGCACTGCAGCTTTCCCCTATAGGACGGGATGGGGAACGTGCCGGGGCACCCTGCACCCACTGCTGCTTTTGAGGGACAAAATATCCATCTGGGAGATGGACGCCCAAGGCCAATGACTTCACCCCCCACCCCTCCTGCCCCTCTAGCTACCCTGCGTTACAGCTTTTCCCCCTGCAAAAGGATGGGGAGCCTGGCGGGGCTCACTGGGACGACTGCTGGAAAAGGACCACAGAAATGGTGATCGTTGCAGTAAAAGTAGTGTTCTCTGTATCAAGTACGCGTACCATGCTCAGAACAAAATGACCTTCTGCATTACTACCGGCAACGTTTTTGAAAAGGAGCTGCTACTTATGTCGGCCAATTTTTCCTTCTGCAAAGCAGCCACCTTCCTCAATGCAAGGCACTCCCATCACTGGCCCCCGAACCGCCCTACTACCCTTTCTCACCCATACCACTGACAGTGCAGCCACAGTTTCTCCCACCACAGTAACCCTCCACCCGCACATTACCAAGTAATATATGTGGTACTTACATAAGTCAGCATAAGCTTTTCAGTAGCCGCAACTGCAACAGAAACATAAAAGAATTACATTCAGTGCTTTGCCTACCAATAACACATCCAAACTGTCTGGCATATATCTGTACATTTTTCAGCTCCTTCCACCACATACATGAAACTTCTCAGTCATCTACCTCCACAGAAGGCTGGACTGCACAGTGATAGCAAACTGGCATAAGACCAATGGGTGTATGGCAACCCCCAACACACAAAAAAAACATTGTACAGATGGCTAAGTGGCAAACTTCCCTCCCAGGGAAACAGCACTGTTCAGCTGCACTGGGGGGCATTTTGTCCGCAACCTGGGCAAGTGTGTTCCTGGCCACCCCAATACCTCCCCAGAGCACCCACTTCCTTCACAACAGAACACTACAGGCCCTGTTCTCCCCCATCCCAATAGCAATGTGCCCTCCACCCACTATAAAATGTTGGAATAAGCAAAATTTCATACGTACATAACAAGGGAGAAGCTTGAACTGCTCAAGACCTGTAAAGGGACTAACAAAACATATATTATCTGTGTCAGCCCACCCAAATACCAGACCATCCATATTGGCCCCCCCTGTTGCATTGGCCTGTACGTTTTGGGCACCCCGGCGCCAGACTGGCACACCAATGTGCCCCTCTACGCCAAGGCAGGTATAGTAAACGAAGAACCCAATTCAAAATGGCAGGCTGCCCTTTTGTGGGGGCGGAGGGGCCCCCTACACCGCTGTGGAATTTTCTAACGTGAAGGGGGTTGCACCTCTCCACCACCACCCCAATTTGAGGGGCGGCCCATCTCATGTAGCCCTCCCAAGGGGCAGATAAGGGGGGAGGCTGTCCTCACTCCTCCCTGGGCTCAGGCGTCCGTTCCTAGAAGCAGATATCTGGTCCCAGGGAGGGCTGCATGACATGGCACCCACTCCATTGTGGGCAGGGGGGGGGGTAAACGCCCCATTCCTTTAGAAACTTTCCCAACCCTTTGGGGTGCCCCACCGCCCCCCCTAAAAAACCTTCCAACAATTTCACTTTTTCCTTTGGTAACCCAACTCCCCTTTGTGCACAGTGGCACATTGGTGTGCCAATCTGGCGCCGGAGTGCCCAAACCTTACTGCCCCATCTATTGGCCGGTCCTGCCCCACCTTTTGGGGTGCCCCCCCACCCCCAATGGCTGGGGGACACACCTCATGCAGGCCTCCCTGGGGGCAGATATCTGCTCCTAGGAAGGGGCATCTGACCCCAGGGAGGGATGCATGAGGTGGGCCCCCCCTATCTGCCCACAGGGTGGGTTGCATGAGGTGGGGCCCTCCATTTGGGGTGGGGGGGTTGAGGACCACCCCCCGTTGCGGTACATCATTCGCTGCCAATTTAGGGTGGCCCTCAGCCCCCCCTAAAAAGCAGCCTGTGATTTTGTATATTTTTTTTGTTTACCCAACTTCGCTTGGTGCAGATGGGCACATTAGTGTGGCTATATGCCCCCATGGTGCCCAAACCCTACTGCCCCATCTATTGGGGGTCCTGCCCCACCTTTTGGGGTTCCCCCCCCAGCCACAATGGCTGGGGGACACACCTCATGCAGGCCTCCCTGGGCCTCCTCCAAACGGCTGTGTGAGGTACACCCCACCTCCATTTGGGGTGAGGGGGGAGAGGGCCACCCCAAAAGGTGGGGCAGGACCCCCAATAGATGGGGCAGTAGGGTTTGGGCAACCTGGGGGCAGATAGCCACACTGATGTGGCCATCTGCACCAAGCAAAGTAGGCTAAACAAAAAACAAAATACAAATTCACAGGCTGCTTTTTAGGGGGGGCTAAGGACCACCCTAAATTGGCAGCGAATGATGTACCACAACGGGGGGTTGCCCTCAACCCCCCCACCCCAAATGGAGGGCTCCACCTCATGCAACCCTCCCTGGGGGCAGATAGGGGGAGCCCCACCTCATGCATCCCTCCCTGGGGTCAGATGCCCCTTCCTAGGAGCAGATATCTGCCCCCAGGGAGGGTTGCATGAGGTGGGGCCCTCCATTTGTGGTGGGGGGTTGAGGGCCACCCCCCGTTGCGGTACATCATTCGCTGCCAATTTAGGGTGGCCCTCAGCCCCCCCTAAAAAGCAGCCTGTGATTTTGTATATTTTGTTTTGTTTACCCAACTTTGCTTGGTGCAGATGGGCCCATTAGTGTGGCTATCTGCCCCCAGGGTGCCCAAACCCTACTGCCCCATCTATTAGGGGTCCTGCCCCACCTTTTGGGGTGCCCCCCACCCCACCCCAATGGCTGGGGGACATACCTCATGCAGGCCTCCCTGGGCCTCCTCCAAACGGCTGTGTGAGGTACACCCCACCTCCATTTGGGGTGAGGGGGGAGAGGGCCACCCCAAAAGGTGGGGCAGGACCCTCAATAGATGGGGCAGTAGGGTTTGGGCACCCTGGGGGCAGATAGCCACACTAATGTGGCCATCTGCACCAAGCGAAGTTGGGTAAACAAAAAACAAAATACAAATTCACAGGCTGCTTTTTAGGGGGGGCTGAGGGCCACCCTAAATTGGCAGCGAATGATGTACCGCAACGGGGGGTGGCCCTCAACCCCCCCCACCCCAAATGGAAGGCCCCACCTCATGCAACCCATCCTAGGGGCAGATAGGGGGAGCCCCACCTCATGCATCCCTCCCTGGGGTCAGATGCCCCTCCTAGGAGCAGATATCTGCCACCAGGGAGGGTTGCATGAGGTGGGGCCCTCCATTTGGGGTGGGGTGGGGGGGGTTGAGGGCCACCCCCCGTTGTGGTACATCATTCGCTGCCAATTTAGGGTGGCCCTCAGCCCCCCCCTAAAAAGCAGCCTGTGATTTTGTATATTTTTTTTTGTTTACCCAACTTCGCTTGGTGCAGATGGGCCCATTAGTGTGGCTATCTGCCCCCAGGGTGCCCAAACCCTACTGCCCCATCTATTGGGGGTCCTGCCCCACCTTTTGGGGTGCCCCCCCACCCCCAAAGGCTGGGGGACACACCACATGCAGGCCTCCCTGGGCCTCCTCCAAACGGCTGCGTGAGGTAAACCCCACCTCCTTTTGTTGTGAGAGGGGAGAGGGCCACCCCAAAAGGTGAGGCAGGACCCCCAATAGATGGGGCAGTAGGGTTTGGGCACCCGGGGGGCAGATAGCCACACTATTGTGGCCATCTGCACCAAGCGAAGTAGGGTAAACAAAAAACAAAATACAAATTCACAGGCTGCTTTTTAGGGGTGGCTGAGGGCCACCCTAAATTGGCAGCACATGATGTACCGCAACGGGGGGTGGCCCTGAACCCCCCCCACCCCAAATGGAGGGCCCCACCTCATTCAACCCACCCTGGGGGCCCCACCTCATGCATCCCTCCCTGGGGTCAGATGCCCCTTCCTAGGAGCTGATATCTGCCCCCAGGGAGGGTTGCATGAGGTGGGGCCCTCCATTTTGGGTGGGGGGGGTTGAGGGCCACCCCCCGTTGCGGTACATCATGCGCTGCCAATTTAGGGTGGCCCTCAGCCCCCCCTAAAAAGCAGCCTGTGAATTTGCATTTTGTTTTTTGTTTACCCTACTTCGCTTGGTGCAGATGGCCACATTAGTGTGGCTATTTGCCCCCAGTGTGCCCAAACCCTACTGCCCCATCTATTGGGGGTCCTGCCCCACCTTTTGCGGTGCCCCCCCCACCTCCAAAGGTTGGGGAACAAACCTCATGCAGGCCTCCCTGGGCCTCTTCCAAACGGCTGCGTGAGGTACACCCCACCTCCATTTGGGGTGAGGGGGGAGAGGGCCACCCCAAAAGGTGGGGCAGGACCCCCAATAGATGGGGCAGTAGGGTTTGGGCACCCTGGGGGCAGATAGCCACACTAATGTGGCCATCTGCACCAAGCAAAGTAGGGTAAACAAAAAACAAAATGCAAATTCATAGGCTGCTTTTTAGGGGGGCTGAGGGCCACCCTAAATTGGCAGCACATGATGTACCACAACGGGGGGTGGCCCTCAACCCCCCCCACCCCAAATGGAGGGCCCCACTTCATGCAACCCTCCCTGGGGGCAGATATCTGCTCCTAGGAAGGGGCATCTGACCCCAGGGAGGGATGCATGAGGTGGGCGCCCCCTATCTGCCCCCAGGGTGGGTTGCATGAGGTGGGGCCCTCCATTTGGGGTGAGGGGGGGTTGAGGGCCACCCCCCGTTGTGGTACATCATGCGCTGCCAATTTAGGGTGACACTCAGCCCCCCCTAAAAAGCAGCCTGTGAATTTGCATTTTGTTTTTTGTTTACCCTACTTCGCTTGGTGAAGATGGCCACATTAGTGTGGCTATTTGCCCCCAGGGTGCCCAAACCCTACTGCCCCATCTATTGGGGGTCCTGCCCCACCTTTTGCGGTGCCCCCCCCACCTCCAAAGGCTGGGGGACAAACCTCATGCAGGCCTCCCTGGGCCTCTTCCAAACGGCTCCGTGAGGTACACCCCACCTCCATTTGGGGTGAGGGGTAGAGGGCCACCCCAAAAGGTGGGGCAGGACCCCCAATAGATGGGGCAGTAGGGTTTGGGCAACCTGGGGGCAGATAGCCACACTGATGTGGCCATCTGCACCAAGCAAAGTAGGCTAAACAAAAAACAAAATGCAAATTCACAGGCTGCTTTTTAGGGGGGGCTGAGGGCCACCCTAAATTGGCAGCGAATGGGGGGTGACCCCCCCACCCCAAATGGAGGGCCCCACCTCATGCAACCCACCCTGGGGGCAGATAGGGGGGGCCCACCTCATGCATTCCTCCCTGGGGTCAGATGCACCTTCCTAGGAGCAGATATCTGCCCTCAGGGAGGGTTACAAGGGGTGTCCCTTTCTGCTTCGGTTGGGGGGGCATCCCTCCCCCCCTTTCATTCAATAAAAAATCCATGGTGGCTACTGGCCCCCCACCCCCACCCCCTTTCCACATACTTTCAATTTTTTTTTTTTCATTCCCCCGGGGCAGATGGTCAGCCATCTGCCCCAGGGTTCTCATGCATGTGCCCCCATGCTTTGGGGGCCGGGAGGGGGGAGAGGGCTACTTACTTGAGGCAGCCCCCTCCCCTCCCCCTCACAAACGGATCCATGGTGGTCTAGTGGGTTGCTGGTCAAGGATCGAGCGCTCTGCGCCGATCCGTGACCAGCAATGCCTCATATATGTGGTGTCCTTGGAAAGGGGGGAACCCCCCCTTTCAAAGGACACCATTTTTTACAAAATCCCTGATGGTCTTGTGGGCCCCAGGGCCCCAAACCCTCTCCCACCTCCCCCTTCCCTCTGATTTTTTTTCCCTCCCCACCCGTATTCACCCCTGGGGGCAGTGATCATCTGCCCCCAGGGGTCTCTGCCGCTGTGGCCCCATGCCTTGGGGCCATGGGGGAAGGGGAGCGCTTACCTAGTAAGCAGCCCCCCTCCCCCTGCGTCACAAATGGATCTTCATTGATCCACTGGCATTGCTGCCCGCGGATCGCGCGCCCTGCGCCCGATCCGCAGGCAGCAATGCCTCATATGTGGTGTCCTTGGAAAGGGGAGAAAGTCCCCTTTCCAGGGACACCACTTTTGTTCCATCCCTGGTGGTCCAGTGGGCCCCAGGGCCCCAAAACCCCTCCCACCTCCCTCCATCCCTCGATTTTTTTTGTTTTTGTTTCACCCCTGGGGGCAGTGATCATCTGCCCCCAGGGGTCTCTGCCGCTGTGGCCCCATGCCTTGGGGCCACGGGGGAGGGGGGACGCTTACCTAGTAAGCAGCCCCCTCCTCCCCCTGCGTCACAAACGGATCTGTATTGATCCAGTGGCATTGCTGCCCACGGATCGCGCGCCCTGCGCCCGATCCGCGGGCAGCAATGCCACACAATGGGTATCGTTGGAAAGGGGAGAATCTCCCCTTTCCAACGATACCTGCCTCGATTTCCGGCTTGAAATACAGCCGGAGATCAAGGCGGACAAAGAAGGTCTCTTACCTTCTCTCTTCCCCGCAGCAGCCGGAAAATGGCTGCTGCGGGGAATTTACTTTCAGTTTCACGCCGACGTGCGTTACGCACGCCGACGTGAAACTGAAGGTAATCCAGCCCCCTGGCAGTGAGGGGGGACCTCCCCCTCACATAGCCCGGGGGTTGGATTACAGTTTTGAGCGATCCCTGCTTTGCAGGGATCGCTCAAAACAAGGTGCCGAAAAGGACGAGCTATCTCGTCCTTGGCACTACGTGTGCACTGTCAAGGACGAGATACCTCGCCTTGGCACTAAAAGGGTTAATAAGATGAGTGATGAAAACAACTATTTGCAAAATGAAGCAAACAGACTCCTTAAAAAGTGTAAGGACTTAGAACAGCAAATGTGCATTCCCAGGTCCCAGGAGAGGTGGCAGGGTACCACATTCAATGGAGTGGAGGTGAATTCTAGCTCTGCCCAAAGAGCTAGTGCTCCAGTGACTGGGCCGGTGACTGAACTTGGTTGCAGCGCCCTTGGGGGATTTGATACTCCCATTGGGGGCAGCCACCAATCTCATACACCTGAAAACAGGATTGAATCACAAAATAGTGCAATTCCATGCATTGCAACAAGTAGCCCCATAAAAATAATGAAATCCATTAAAGCCCTGATCAAACCATTTAAAAAGGGAGGTGAATGCTGCATTGAGGATCACTTAGAAGCGGTGCATGACATTTTTAAAGCACTCCAGATACCTAAGGAACAGTACAGACAATATTTTCATTTAACTTTAGATGCCCCGATGGCCAGCATCATAAGGGGATTAAATGAACAGCAGAATATGACCTGGTTGGAGTTTGAAAAAAAAATTAGGCGTCATTTTTCTCCTTTTCAGTCATTGCAGGAGGCAAAGAAAGTCGCTTACACAATTACTGCTGGACCTAATACATCCCATCGCCAATTTTTACAAGACTTAAAAAGAGCATTTTCTCGCTTTGATGTATCTTTTGACTCAAATTCCAATGAGTTTAAAACTGCATACTTCTATGGGCTACAGAAAGACATCATATCCCAATTGGTCCGTGAATTTGACCGTGACAAGTCCCTTGAATGGATTGTACATCAAAGCACAAAACTATATGAGGTACTCTATTGTCAGGGTAGAGAAAGTGATAAAATGAAAGATACTAGACCTAAATCTAAAGAACCCTCAGCCACAGTAATGGAAATCAGGTCAGCCAAAATGTCCCTTGAGTCTGCTCAAAGCCAAGGTAAAAATAATGTGACACCTGAACAAAGGGGTAATCAACAAAGATCGCCATTTCCTGTACCAATGTTCCAATCACATGATCCTAGTAATAGAGAGAGCTACATCAGCCCTAGGTATCAAGGGGACAGACCCCGGGTAGGATATCGGCCTGATATGGCAGGTATGAACAATAACCAGAGACAAAATCAAGATCAAAGAAATGATGGTCCCTACCAGTCATTGG
Organism: Ambystoma mexicanum; assembly: GCF_040938575.1. Classification (NCBI taxonomy): domain Eukaryota; kingdom Metazoa; phylum Chordata; class Amphibia; order Caudata; family Ambystomatidae; genus Ambystoma; species Ambystoma mexicanum. The sequence goes on from NC_090922.1 coordinate 1,136,949,709, forward strand.
GGACACAGAGCAGATTTGATCCCAGCACCATGATATATGGTAATCAGGATAGGCCCCGATATGTGGATCGATTTACTGATAATGGAAATCAACATAGGGGCCAGTACCCACAATCTGAGAGACAGGACATGAGGCAAAACGTGAACTACAATCCACGCCAGTACAATGATTCCCCACCAGGGGACTATAATCAAAGGATGGGTGCAACCCGCTCCCCTCCACAAATGAATCAAGAGTTCAGAAACCATCCCAACCGACATCAATCACCTGAGAGGTATCAGAATAGATCCAATCAGGGGGAAAACAACCAATATCGACCTAGGCCACAGAAAGAGGATCCTAGAGAGATGGAAAGGTTCCAGTGCCTTGAGGCCCAAGTGAAAATGTTAGCTGAGCAAATAGGAAAGCTCTATACAGCGCAAAAACAACCTTCCAAAGAGGGGGCTGATGGCCATAGCAATGACCGGGGGGCTTCCGAAAAGTGACTAAGTACTCATGATAACTGCAGTGCCAAAATGACAGATTGCTCTGATATAATTTTGCATAACAACTCTGAGATGACTAATGGATTAAAAATGAAAGTACCAGTAAATGAAATTGTGATAGAAAGTGCAAATACTTCTAAAAAAGAGGTACGGTTTAACTTAGAGCTAAATAAAACAGAAAAGATTTGCACAAATGAAAAAGAAACATTAGGAATTCCAAAAGAACAAAGGGACAGATTTAAGAAAAATGACTCATGCATGGGGAATACCAGTGAACAGGGAGTAAGTGGGGATGCCATAGCTCCTTCCCTGGGCAAGCAAAACAATGACCAAACACAGACAGAAAAAGGAAATACTCAAAAGGAGGGTACAAGTCAATCACCTGAAGAATTCTTTGAGCCACATATTTTTGAAGAGGCTGAAAGGGCTGGTATCACACTAAATAATCACAAATGCACAGAATTAAAAAATGACAAATTGCTGAATGATGTTGTTACACATGTTCAGTTGGAAGGTTGTAATGTGGTCTCTGATGTTACCCGGATGGATGGGCGAACAGTGGCCACACTCCAAAAAAACTCTGATCATGGAGAAATGAATAAAGCCTCTCGCGCAGAAATGGGTAAAAAGGAGGGAAAAATGTCTTTCCATTTACCAATGTGCTTAGCCAAAAGTGAAAAAGACCTGAGAAAGGTGAGCCCCGAAATCAGTAAGAATTCACACTTCTTATGTGTATTAGAGGAAGTTGAGGATAGATACTATGCACCCATCACTGTAGAAGAAAAATGCCACACCTTTGCTATGATTGACACTGGCGCACAGGCCACAATTATGTCCAAGGAGCTGGTAAAGAGTATCAATGAAGGGAGACCCCCACAGAGTCAGATCACAGTGAAGGAAAATCAAGGTCCAGTGCATAACTTTAATGGGGAGGAGGTGCCCATCATAGGTGTAACTGAGGTTGACATAAAAATAGGAAAGCACAGAATGAAACAAGAGGTATTGATCACATCTATTTGTGAAATTCCATTTCTGATGGGGACAGATTGCCTGAAAAGATTGTCTCCTCTCATAGATGGGGTGAATGGAGTGCTGTGGTCCTTAACCAAAAAACCATTGAGGCCTAAGAAACTAAAATCACAAAACAGCAATATAAATGAATGTCACACCGTTGCCAAAACAAATGATGCTGTGGAGGTATATCTCCAGAATAGCTGCATACCTAGTGTCACTGTTATTTTAATGTGTCAAGACAAAATGCAGAGCGACAATGAAAAACTACCTGTACAAATATACTTGGACCCAAGGAAAAATTGGCAGACTGCCATAGATGAGCACACATTACGTTTTTATTTAAAAGAGAAAACATGCAAACAGAATATTGCTCCTAAAACAGATTCAGAAAAACACATTACCACTCTGGCAGAAATACACATGGAAGATGAGCAACCATGGGTTCATGTTGGTATAAATGACTATTTTAAAACAATAAAAGCCACTTTAGCGCTTGGACATGAAAGGAGTTTCATTAATGAGAAATTGTTGCAAAAAATAATGGAGAGGGAAGAAATCCCGAAATTTAGGATTAAAAACCAATATGTTTCTGGGTTGGACAGTCCAGACTTTGAAAACCGAATTGCAGGCAGATGCATGCTTACAATTAGCATTGGGCAGAAAACAATTTACCATAATGTATGGATAGTGAGTGGAGCACAAAATGAATTTTACATGGGCAATGACATCATGCACAGAATGTGTATGGTGTTAGATTTCCTTAATCAAAAAATATGGTCACGCCTAGGTGGCCCGGCACCTGAATTTGAAGACAAAAGAAGGGCTTATCATTGTGCACAACTGGTTCCTTATGCAATCGAATTACAAATGAGGAAAGATACTATTATTCCTGCATTTACAAAACAGTTTGCAATAACACTGAAATGTAAAAATGGACAGCAGATGAAATGCTCTGATGCATTTGTATGCCTGAATGAATCCATAAAACAGCAAGGCCTGTATTATGAATACATTCCATTGGTAGACATTGGTGAAGGATCTGTAAAAATTATGGTAAATAATAAAGGTTGTCAGGATATTCATTTAGAGGAAAACTCCCCATTAGGAATGGCCATACAAAAATCACATTATACGGCAGATTTAAATAACATGGTGATTGGAAAAGTATGTAGATGCCAAGGGTGAGTTGCCAGAACACCTGGACTCTCAGCCCAAAGGAATATTTAAAATTCATTCTGTGTATCCTTATGATTCAAATGAGACAGTGTGCTGCCATCAAGAGGATTGCATAATATTTAATTTAAATGAAAATGAAACAGAAAATCAGCCCATTGAAGTGGAAGCTGATATGCCAAAATATTTAAAAGTGGCAGCTTTACAAAAAGACACAGCCACACAGTTAGAGGAAAGCGCCGAGATTCCCTTACCAGAAGATTTTCCAGAATTTTCCAAAATGGTAGAAGAGCAGATCTCCTTAGCGGATGCGTGTGAAAGCAATGAGGATAGGGACAATCTGAGGGAGATATTTATGGAGTTTAAGTATGTATTTGCAAAAGATGCTTATGATTGTGGTTTAACTGATTTACATGTGGCCACCCTACCAGAAGGGTGTAGCAGAAATCCAGTGTTTGTACGCCAGTATAGACTACCGCTGGCATGTTTAGAATCATTGGCAGAGATTATTAAAAATTTGGAATCACGGGGAATCATCAGGCCCATTCATAGCACATCCAATACACCTATTTTAGGTGTGTTAAAGCCAAATGGTCAATGGCGGCTATGTGCAGACTTGAGAGAGTTAAATAAAAAAGTACCAGTATCTAGATGGCCACTGCCATTCATTGATCAGGGCCTAGCTCAGGTACATGGTTCAAATGTATTTACAACATTAGATCTCACCTCTGGATATTGGTGCGTGCCATTGGCAGAGGAGATACAACATTTATTTTCCTTTACATTTGACAGGACTCAATATGCCTGGCTTAGAGCTCAGTTCGGGTACATCAATAGTGGGAGTGAATTTAGCATATTTTTGAGAAAGGCCATGCCGGATGCAGCGGAAAGAGGAACAATAGTTTATGTGGACGATGTCCTGATAAAAAATGAAAGCCTGAAAAGCCATTTTGATGAAATAAGACATGTACTTGGCCAATTGCAGAAAGCAGGTGCCAAAGTATCTTTGCAAAAAAGCACAATGGTGCAAGAAAAAAGTGAACTTTCTAGGGCATGAAGTGACTGAACATGGGCTAAATCCACAAAAGAAGAAAATAGAGGCCATACAAAGGTTAAAAGATCCTAAAAATGTGAAAGGAGTAAAACGTTTATTAGGGATGACAGGCTATAACAGAAAGTTCATTGAAAATTATGCAGAAATCACTCAACCATTGACTAAACTGCTTAAACTGAATACTCCCTGGAAATGGGAAAAAGAGCAGTCTGATGCAGTGGCTAAATTAAAGGAATGTCTTGTAAAGGCACCATTTGTAGCATACCCCATAAAGGACAGGGATTTCTTTATAGAAATAGGTTTTTCTGAACATTGTATGTCAGCAGTGTTATCACAAAAACACGATTTGAATCACAAAACCATTGCCTATGCAAGTAAGTCATTTTCCCAAGTTGAAATGAAATTTAATGAATGTGAAAAGGCCCTATTAACCACTGTGTGGGCGCTACAACATTTCCGCCCCATTGTTCAGGGAGAAAAGGTGATTATTGAAACAAATCATCAACCTTTGCAATTTTTAGAGAGTAAAAGAATTAGATCAGGTAATCTAGCGCAGTCCAGAATCACTTAATGGATGCTGGCATTACAAGGTTTTCCCGTAGAAGTGAGATATAGACAAAATAAAACGAACCCAATTGCTCAAGGGTTAGCTGACTTACATGACTGCGCAGCTGAACAAATACCAAATGAAATGGAAGTGGAAACTAGTTTGCAGGAATTTGAACAATCAAAACACAAAGCTTTTGATGAAAAAACATGCAAGGATTTTTCAACTGTATATGTGGATGGTTGTGCTTTTCACATTGAAAATGACAGTAATAAACAATTAGTGGCAGGAATAGGAAATGTCTGGTTGAAATGTGAAGGCGTCCCCAGTATAGGGATGAGGATTGGAGATAGGAGCAGTCAGGTGGCGGAATTGGCAGCCATTTATAAAGCAATTGCTACTGCAGTTGATAAAAAGTTCAGTGAAATAGTCCTGGTGACTGATTCTGACTATGCACGGAATAGCTTTGTGGAGTATTTGCCCGGTTGGAAAGCAAGAGGCATGGTTACATATAACAAAAAGCCACTTAAACATGGAAAAATGATACAAGCCATAGACAAATTGGTGTCAGAGAATAATTTAACAATATACTGGAGAAATATTTGTGGGCATTTAAAAACACCAGGAGAGGATAAGGAGGGAAATGATAAGGCAGACCACCTGGCTAAGATTGGGGCTGTGATGGTAGAATTGCTACCTATTGATTATTTAATGGGTGAAATACAAATTGATGCAGTGATACCTTCTAAAGCACCAAAGGAGGTAGATCAACCGGTGGTGCAGTGGAGTCATGACACGCCAGACCAAGATTTGATTGAGTCACAAAAGAATGATCGAATTTTGGGAATCTATTATAATTATTTGATAGATCCTGAACAAAATTCTTTAACAGAAAATGATTGTATGGGAAAAGAAGAGTTGAGGGTGCTATTAAAGAACAAAACACGAATTAGATTACAGGATGGACTCATGATTAGAGAGTCAATAACAGGGCAAATACAGTGGGTAGTACCCCTTTCATTCAGAGGGCTAATGCTACACCATGCACATGATGCCATAACTGCAGGCCATAGAGGTTCACAAAAAACATTAGAAATACTAAAAGATTATGCTTACTGGCCACATATGTCCCAAGATGTGGAATTATATACTAGAGGATGTCTAGTATGCGCCCAATTTCAACCTGCTTCACCAATGCATAGAGCACCATTGATGAAAAGAGGCCTAACTCTCCCATGGTCATATTTAGAAATAGACTATGTAGGTCCTTTAAAAAGGTCGAGCAGGGGAAACCGTTATATTTTAAGCGTGGTATGTTTGATGTCGAAGTGGATTGAATGCATTCCTGCACCAGATTGTAGTGCGCAAACAGCAGCCACATTGCTGGTGAACCATGTGTTCTCAAGGTTTGGGTTGCCACAAAGAATTGAGTCAGACAGAGGAAGTCAGTTCACAAGTACTCAAATGAGTAAGCTATGGCAAATACTAGGTGTGAAAAGGAAACTACATATCACATATCGGGCAGCGTCTTCAGGTACAGTTGAAAGAAGCAATAGGTCTAATGTGGATATTTTAAAGAAATTTGTGGCAGAAGCAGGTTCCAGCTGGGATTTACGTTTACCGTTGGTTTTGATGGCAATCAGATCAACTCCTGCCAAAGCAACAGGTGTTAGCCCCCATGAGGTCTTGATAGGTAGGAAAATGGTGTTACCACAACACCTACTATACAGAACACATGAGCAGACACTTGTGAGTGCATCCACAGTTTATGAATATATTGATGAACTGAGGAGGCATTTGCAACATGCATTTGCTTTTGTGCAGAGAAATCTGGAAAGAGCTGTTGACAGTGCAAAGTCTTATTATGACAAAAAGACATCAGTAAAGGAATACAGTGTAGGGGATCAGGTGTACAAGTTTCATTTTGGAAAAAGTAAACAGAAAAATTCTAAATTTCTAGCAGCCTGGCAGGGGCCATTTCGAATTATAGATAAGGTCTCTCTTGTAGTTTATAAAATTTTGAAAAATGAAGGTGAAAAGGCAATAGAGCAGTTCGTCCATGTAAATCAAATCAAACCATGCCATCCCAGACATGAGATCAGGCAGCTTGAGCATGTAGAAACAGATAAAGTCCCTTGAACACAAAAAGAGAAAATAAATGGGTACAATCAGGAGGCAGTGACACAGAAGTTAAAAAGTTGATTGTTATAATGGCACATAAACACTGTAATATATGTAAAAATATATAATATAAAATAAATAAATAAATAAATATATATAATGGAAGCTCATGGTTGGTGTGCAGAGAGAAAATGTATTAAATGTTGAATGCTGTTTTATATGTGCTTGTTTTCTTTTTAACTTGTGTTTAATTTCAGAAAAAAAAAAAAAATACGAAATGTTTTTACCAAGCATGTTTTATTTTTGGCAAAAGGGTGAAGTTAGTATTGTGCTATGTACTTAATTTGTTTCTTTTCTATTTGATTTAGAAAATTAACATTATTTGGTCGGAGGTTCCGGGATCAGAGCCCACAGGAGACGTTGGAGTCCCGGAGCCCACGTGGACGGATTCCGGGAAAGACCCAAAGAGGGGTGAAGACCAAGGCTGCAAAGCGATCAGCATTGAAGATGATACCGATGATATGGTGAATGATGATGATATTTGGAGGTATCTTCAAGAATTCAGAAGCACAGGTTGTCATTGAACCTGGACCAGCATCTGGTATCGCGGTGAAAGAGGCACCAGGATTCATCATGAGTGATAGAAGGATGATTTTCCAAAATATATACATACCATTGAATCCTGAGATTTTGATTGAAAAACATTTGAACAATACCGGAATTAAGATTGAACAGACTAAAGAGTGGCTGGAAATAAGAAAAGAGGACACTAAGCAGTCAATAAGAGATATATTAATGCAGTTGGAAAAAACATTAGTGAATTCAGCAGACATTAAGAAGAGGAGAGGAAAGAGAGGTGCAGTGATGCTCGCGATATCATTGGCAATGTCTATAGTTGGAGCCATAATAGGTACCACAATATCAACAGCCAATTCTATTTCGGTAGGAACACTGACTACTAAAGCGCAACAACTGAGTATTGACCTAGAAATAATACAAAAAACATTAGATGGAATTAGAGGGGGACTGGATGAACAAGTAAGATTCATAAATGAAACTGCAATCATTCTAAATGAACAAGCGGATGTAATGCAACGGGCGACTAAAATAATACTTAAGCATGACAGAACTTTAAATGAAATATTGAACATAATGAGTCCTGTTGATAGACTATTAACGAATTATATGAGAGAAGTTCAATTGTTTCAAGGACATATCCCCTTGTATTTATTCGTCAAATGATAGAAAGATTGACCAGTTGGGAAATTGATATAATACAGGTAAAAATTGCATTCGAAATGGGTAATGCAATGCCGTTATATGTGGACTTGGAAAGACTAGAGATCAGATTTTTGCTATGCATCCCAAATGTAGCCCCTGAACTTATTTATCAAACGAAGTGGGTACACAACGTGGGATTTTGGCAAGAGGACAAAATTATTAAGATTAAGACTCCAGAAGTGGTGGCATTTCAGTCATGGGAACCTGAAGTTTATTTAATACCAAACCTGGAAACATGTGTCAAATTTAAAGAACAAAATTATATGTGTCCAGGTAAACCGTTTGTTCCTGATGCCACAGATGCTATTTGTGGTTTGAAATCTGACCCAAGTATATCAGAAGGATGTGAAGTGATTATTAGCAATATGGGGAGTGAAGAAATGGCACAGGATAAGATGGTCAGAGGTAAATGGTTGGTCAGCACCTGTTTAAAGAACATGACGGTAGAACATTTAAACCATGGAACATACGTGGTTAAACAGGTGAAATATAATGTTTTTTATTTACAGGTTCCAAAGGATACAATTGTGTCAATTGGGGGGTTAACATTGTTTCATGTAACAAATGATGTTCGGGAAAGCCAAGTGGAAAATATCGATTCTTTTCAAAGGAATACTTTTCCAATAGATCCGGATGTGGAATATTTATTGAATTACAAAGAAAGACATGTTATAAAAATGAATTTGAGAAAAAAACAATATTACAATTAGTAATCTAGGGATAATAGAAGTGGAAAGATTTAATTGGGGAACCTGGGGGGAACGCTCAATAGTGGGTTTGGCTGTCCTGGTACTAATCATGGGTGGATGGTTGATTGTGCTATCAGTAAAAATGAAAATGTTACTGATTTTAGTAGCTGCGTCAGGAAGAGAAAGATATCCCAATACACATGCATTTTAAAAGAAAAAAAGAACAAGTTGTTTTTAGGAATTGGCTTGGTTCGTAGCCAAGTTCTAAAAACAAAAGGAGGGTATGTAAGGATATTTGGCGTGTTACAGCACAGAGTACAGCACTACTGCACAGGTAGCAATTTTTTTTTGATGCAGCACCACCACATGGGTGTGGTGCATTGCTATATGTGTTGCCAGAGTAACATGGACATATAAGTAAAGACAGGCTATTCAGTCAAAAACGATTTTTACATATAAGATGCAAATCTATTTTTACAGTTAAAAACACATGTGCACATTCAAAAATGCACACTATTTTTCACCTGAAATGCCTATGGTGCAAGAGACACATTTGAAAATTAATAACTAACCTTATTAATAACTAACCTGACTAATAAAACTGCATTTAACATAACCCACTAATAAAAATGTGTCTCCACTGCAGAATTAGGCCTACTCTGAAAGTGAACTTTTAAATGCACATTTATTTTTTTTTCTCTGCTGCTCTGTCCACATAACTACAGGAAGCAAAGAGCTCGAAGGAACAGGAAATCAGTTGGTTACAAATTTGTACTGTAGAAATGAGCCATTGTGTAGCGAGGGAGGAGATGACATGATTGATTCTGATTGGAGCAGCGTCATAGCAAGTATCATGCTAGAGGCTGTGATTAGAGTTTTGCTGGGGAAGCTTGAGGAGAGGGGGAGGACAATCGAGATCTGGCAGAGCTGGGAGAAGGACCTGTTTCCTGGCTGAAGCATTCCTGCTGCAAAAGCTGAGAATTCCAGGCAATAACCCCGGTTTGAGAACGACAGACGCTTGTTTTCACTGGGGTTAATCTTCAAGGGAGCCAAATTCAGAAAGAGAATATCCGTAGAAAACTCATGCAGAACAGATAAGGTAATTACAGAAGTGTGGGAGCTGTGCGAAAGTGTGCGAAACTGTTCAGTCAGTGTATTCGAGGGAGTCCCAGTCCCTTATCAGCATATGTAATGTTACCAATTGAATATATTCTCGCAGTTCTCTGTTCATTTTATCACAAATAATGTTGTACCATTTCATTTATTTCTGTAAAAAAGGGTTAAACTGTTTTTAAAGGAAATTTCTATAATACAAAAATATCTGAAAACAGATAGCTAGTGTGTATTATTTCTCTCTTTCATTTTGCATGGGAAAAGGTTTAAACGTGGGTAGATTTTTTAACAGTGCAATTGCCATTTTAAAACAGATGTGTGCATGATTATATTCAGTATGGACAGTTGTGAATGACTGTTTGTAGCATAGCTTGTTGGAGGTACATGAGCCAACGGGAAGAGAGACTCTCTGGACATAGTTCCATACCGTATATAAGGTAGTGGAAATTACCACAAAAATACCACAATAGCCCATGGTGGCACACAACACTAACACTGAAAATGTGGTATCCCTAAAATGTAGGCCTGAGGTCTCTCTAGTGATCAAGAACAATCTAGATAAAAAACAAGGGATGTTGGATATTGGGGCCAAAAATAAACCAACCACGCAAATTATCGCGCACATTATCTAAATAGGTCTGAATTCTGAAATAATGCAATGTATTATTGTTATGTGTGATCCAATATGAATACAGAGAGTGATTATTGCTAAAGGTATTTTGGCGGTAAGAAAATACAGCAAAGCCCCAAATATCCACAAAATACCCAACAGGATTTAGCATGTTCTATAGGTGTTAGCCAATGAGGGTGGTGAGATAACATTGTATCGTATGTTTGCATATTTTGTGGTTTACCGCTATATAACCTGTAACTTTTTGGGGTGTGACAAGCTCCATGTCAGTTCAATTCTACAGGACCGTCGGAGATCCTTTTACATTTAACAAACCTTGTTTTCCCTTACAAATTAGTGGAGTGATTTTTTGGTCTTTTGGATTATATTTACTTGCCAAGTCTTGTTAATTTCCTACTCATTCTTGGGCTGTACAGAACCTGTACTTGAAATGGGGAAATCCAGTGGCTCAAGTCCCAAAATGTATACATATAACCTGAACTGTACTACCCTCGTCTGAACAGAAAGCTGAATCATGATGTTCATTGGTATGCGCTGTGGTATGAGCTGTGTCTTTATTCACAGAAGTTAAAGTAAAGGACTCAGCTTTTAACTTCTGGCACTGAATGCCCTCAAACCAGCAGTTTGTTTTCCAACACCGTTTTCCAACCAGCGGCATAAGAACATTGTAGAGGAAAATATCCTACTGTCGTGTCCATGGTCTCCTTGTAGTGTTGTATCACAAACATCCTAACTTACCCCCTCCGGCCATTCCACTGCTTGTGACGACCACTGCATGGCTTGATAAAGACGGTGATGAGAATTCTTGATCATCTCACTTGTTGTTGATCTGATATGATAAGCACATTATAATGTGCCTGTACACAAGTGTTTCTAGGAACGACAAGACAAGGGAAGGAAGACAGAGGGAGGACCAGACAAATGATCGTAGTAGGCCTGGTGTCATTCAGATCATGCAAGCGTGAGAACGAGAAGTGCAAGGGGAAAGTGAGGGGAAAACCAGCAAAAATTCTCTGAGTAAGTGCAGTGTAGCTCTGTGTAGTGCAATGAGAACAAGGAACTGCAGGGCTACAGTTGCAGACCCTAAGTGCATGGTAGGTCAGAGGCAGTGCAAGGGTGACTGATCAGGAACGAGCCTGCTACCTAGTGAGACTTTGAGGGAAGCAAAGCAACTAGTCAGTACAGCAGACAGGTAGGTCAGGTAGGTCAGCAGGGGAGAGAGAGAGAGAAAGCAGAGGAGAATAGGAACGTTTTGAGCTGCTTCCAGAACTTCAGATGGTCCGGCTCAAGTTTGAGAGGTGCAGGGAGGACATTCCAGATGGAGGCACCTGTAGAGGAGAGAGATCTACCCCGCATTCTCTGCCTGGAGAAGCCTCTAACCCTTAGAGAGTTGGAGGTAGCTGAGCGAAGGGCTCGAGAAGGAACATATTTTGGAAGAGAGCATTGGATGTAGTGCAGGCCCCAGCCCCAGACAGCCTTGTGGACAATGAAAAGGGTCTTCAACTTGATCCTTGCAGCCACTGGGAGCCAGTGGAGAGATTTCAGGGCTTGAGAGATACAGTCCCTGGGCTTCACTCCAAGGATAAGTATTGCTGTCCTGTTCTGGATTGGTTGCAGAGGGCAGAGAGTAGATGAAGGCAGATTGAGAAAGTGGCAGTTGTCCAGTCAAGTGAGAACCAGGGCTCTGGGGACAGCAAGCTTCTGGGGGAAAGTGAGAAAAGGAAGAGTGCATTTTAGGAGGTGCAGCTGGTAGTGGGACTTCTTGGTGACATCAGAGATGTTAGGAGAGAAAGAGTGAGTGGAGTGGAAGATGACACCAAGGTTTTTTGCCTCACAGGAATGCAAATGAAGAGAGACCAAGGCGGTTGGCCAGAGTGTGAGAGGGAAAGCACGGGCAGGGGTTCAAATGATAAGGATCTCTGTCTTACTGGCTTTAAAGCAAGGGTTTGTTGGAGGCACACCAGTCCTGCATTGCAGATAGACAGTCAGGAATGAGCGAGCAAGGAGAGGAGGCTGGGGGCAGCCTGAAGGAAAGCTGAGTGTCATCCGCATAACACTGAACGTTAGAGAAGAAGGTAGAGATTGGGTAGGTCAAAGCAGCCAAGTAGAGGTTGAACAACCAGAGTGAGATGACAGAGCTCTTAGGAACACCACAGGTAGAGAGAGAGTGGTGGCAGAGAGAAAGGGACCAAGTTGGACATGGGAGGGGTGGTCCAAGAGCAAGGAGGTTAGCCACTCCACGGCTGATCAGTGATGGCCAGGTTCTCACGGAATTGATTGATCAGGATGGCGTGTTTGACCATTTTGAAAGCAAAGGAAAGATCAAGGTCAGAGGAAATTCAGGAATCAAGGTTAGAGAGCAGATCATCACGGGTGTTCAGGATAGCAGTTTCTGTGCATCTGGCAGCTCTGAAGCCAGACTGATGATCATGGAGACAACCAACAGATTCAGTGTCGAGAGTAAGCTGGGAGATGGACAGCTTTTCCAAGAGTTTGCCCAGCTAATGGGTCATGGAGATTGGGCGATAGTTTGCTTGGGCAGGTAGAATCGGCAGACGGCTTCTTGAGGATGGGTTGCACAAGGGAGTGCTTAAGGGGAGAAGGGAAAGTTCCAGTGATGAAAGAGTGATTACAGAAATCGGGCAAGGCTGGAGCGAGGGTGTCAGTATGGTTCTTGATGGTTATGGAGGAGCAGGGGAGAACCTGTTTGGATGACACTTTCAGAGATCGGACCTGGCGAGCTCCTGCTCGCTTAATTTATTTTTCCACAGGAAACCACCCCCTTCTGCCCCTCCAGTTCTCTGGCATCTTGGTTGGTTAGCAAAAGTAAGACAGTGATTCTGGATGGATTGAAATTATAAAAATGACCACCATGGTAGTTTCAGTCAATTTGGCAGCAGTAAAGGTTTGAATAAAAGTGCCCACGAGCTAAGGGTAGATTTTTGCAGTTCTGATGGTGTTAACCATTTTTTTTTTACAATTAACCAATTTGAAAGAAATGATGTTACCTTCTTCATGTGCTTAGTCTCATAACCATAGTCAAACTGATGGTAGTGCTAATCACCACCAGAATATTTTGGGCACAGAAAATGCCAAGGTTGTATTGAGGCCCTTTATCTTAAACTATTCTTTGTGAAAAGCTGCACACAATGCTCTTCTCTCATTCCAAGAAGAGTGCATGTGATGAATTGGATTCTGCTCCTCAGTACAAGGAAAAGTAGGGGTAAATTGGCCCACTCAGCCCTCATACTTCTAGAAACCGAAATCTAATGCAATCATAAAGGTAAAACAGGGACGGTTAAGAGATCGATCTCTTTCACCTTTTGTGGTAATGTGGGCAGAGGGAAGGCTATGCTCTTAAGAGGGGCGTGAATAGAACCAGCAGTGACACAAACAACAGTATCACAGTCCAAAATGAATGAAATGTCCAATATAGGTCCTATACAAATATATGCTTTAATTAAACACACCATATGCAATAGAACAAATAGAAAATACTGTACAAAAATTCACACAGAAGGAAGAACAAAGACGATCTGAGCATAGTTGCAGGGGTGGTGGTACATTGTTAGCCACACAAAGGATCAAACATAGCAAACCAGTCTCTAGGACCCAAATGGACAGAGGGGGCAATTCACAGTGACTGGATGCAGTTCTTGGTGGTCTGACGGTGTCAGACCCGGTATCGAACGATGAAGCAAGTGGATCAAGCTCAGTTTGGGCACATTGGATCGTGTAGGCCCAAGTTGCCCAAGTAGCAAGCGGGCATCGAGTAGGGGTGAATTTTGTCACTCGGTAGAAGGGCGGCTCTCCAGGATCTATGTCGGGGCGGTCACTGGATCGTTAAGCAGTTGTGCCAGGCCGAGTCGAGCGTTAACCGCTGGGACACATCTATGATTGAGTTTCCAGTGGTTCAAGTCAGTTGATGATGGTCGTCAAAGTGCTGATCTTATGCGAGTCGAGGTGCAGGTCGATGAGATAGTCTTTCAAGGAGATGGATCTAGCCCTGGTTGTAATCTCTGGTCAGAGATGGTGTATGACTCACTGAGCAGTCAATTCTGGCCTAGCAGATGATGGGCTTAACTAGGGCAGGATGCAGAGTCACACTGGTTCGAATGTCAAGCAATAGTTCAGATTGGTGGGGGAGTGCAAAAGCCAGCACCAGCGCCTTCCCTCTTATTTTAGTTGCTGTGAACAAGGAGTGACTTTTTTGGTGCGTTAGAACAGGGAGCTTTGGCTGCTGTGAGGCCCACTCAGGGGCACTCGAGGACAGGGTGGTTCCATTCAGGGTCTGCTCTCACAGCTTTAGGAGATTCTGGTGCAGAGTGGTACGTCCTGATACACAGCAAAGTTCAATCCTGAAGTCCCCTAGGTTTAGGTAGGGGACACATCTACCTTCTGCTTTGGATGGCTCCTGCTAACCTCAGGCTGGGGATCTGAGAGAATCTGAAGAATGATTGGGAGACTCCTTCTTTTAAAGGCAAAAGTCCCCAGGTGATTGGACTAAAGGTAGCCTAGTAATCCACTTCTCTCTGAGGGACAGAGAGAAACAAAATGGTTGAAGTCTCCTTCCATTGACCAGATCACTCCTGCCTACTCTAATCCTGCACCATGCCCTTCTCACTGAGGACAAATGCCTTTTGATATGCAGCATGCTAGTGTGAGGCTACTCCTTTTGAATGTATGTGCTTCTTTGATACCTGGGCCGAGGACAGCTGTCTGCCTGCTGTGCGGGTGTTTCTGGTGGAGGGTTGTGCCGACCCTCACCAAGAGATAACAGAAGAGGCCCTGTCCTCCAGTCTCCACCCTGCTGACCAGAATATACATCACCTTCTACAGCACTATGTCTAAACTCAGGCAAAGTTTTATTTTTAGAGCTTATTTACACTCAATTACTGTTACTGTCACCTGGTCCTGTGGAGTTACCACAGGATTACAAGTGGTAGTAATTCCCCATGTTTGGAATCCATAGGAATCCATGGGGATTTTTGTCAGATTTACTGCAGTTGGAATTACTGTGCAGTAAAAGCATGGATTTTTGTAGATAAAGTGGAGGATTTACCTCAAGCAACAAACAGGAGGTGATTCCACCACTATTGATCTGAAAATCAGTGGATTTACGGCACAGTAATTCAACTGGTGATAAATACGGCAATTATAATTTGGCTGTACGGGAAAAGTGGCAGTAAAGAAACTGACACTTTTTTAATGCACCCCCTAAATTGTATTGAGACTGTTAGAAAGAATTATATGCAGTACCCTTTGGGAACACCACACACAATTAAGACTACAAGTGACACTGCAAATTCATCTTTGGTACAAGCCTTTACTACACAGTTGAAGTGGTAGCGATGGCTAAGAAGCCAGGCTTATCTCAAGAGTAAGTGAGCAGTATCAAATAGTTACACAAAGGACAGCAATTACTATGATTCAGGCAGGCAAACACTGACTGAAGGTTTCCAAGTAAAAGAATATACAATTATTTCACTCTTCAGTTGTATAACATTACACTATTGTAAGCAGTTTAAAAATCACACTCTTAATACACCACACCACTCTCAATAAATTCCAGACAAGTTAAGCTCCCAAAAATGAAGGGGGAGCAAAATGCACTCTAGCAATTTCAAAGGGAGGGAAAAACAAAGTTAATATAAATTGAACCACAACAACAGGTGTACTCAGGGCAATTGAGGAATAGGAACCACAGTGATAGAATCAGGTACAAAAGGCTTAGGGCCAAAGTCAATGAGTCAAAAGTTTTTTTGCTCAAGATCACACAGTTCAGGGCAGTTCGCGGTAAAGTTCGTGCCACGGATTCTGGACGAGGTTGGTTGGCAGAAAAGTTAGTTCAGAGAGAAGAGAAGGACAAGCCCTCGGTTTGGAGAAAGATTTCAAACACTTTCACCGCGGCTGAACGAAACAAACAACCGGATTTGCACAGTACCTTAAAACGGAGAGGAAGCTATAGCTGAGGCGGACGTTCCTGGTAGTTCCTGCAGGCTAATAGTCCCTGAAGTGACTGTCGAGACAAGAAGTAGGAAGACTGGAGGGTCCTGCGAAAGACTGTCAGCCAGAGATGGGGACCGCCAACGAGAAACGAAGAGAAGCGCCGGACAGCTGTCCACCATCATCGACTAGGGTTCGCAGGTTTGCTATAACCGGTGGAGGCTCGTCGAAGTTAGTTGCCCAGAAGTGGGGACAGCTTGACGCGGTGCCGTCGACGATTGGAGCCGCAACACTCCTTTGCCTAAGACATCTGATTCACAGGCACGCTCATCCGCACCGCCGACCTCCTTATCCTGCCATGAAGGCCAGACCGTATAACTTGAGTTATTAAGGATAAAATTGGCCTTTGAATACCGCAAGTTGGAAATAGAAGCTGAACTTAAGAAAGAGGAGTTGGCACAGCAAGTGGTCCTTAAAGCCAGGGATCTGGAACTAAAGGATAAGGGCCTGGAACTTAAGGACAAGGACACTGAATGTCAGAAAATTCAGCTAGAGAAAGCTAGAGTGGAGACTTCAGCTAAACCAGTTGAGAGTGTCAGGTCACCAGCCACCAAGTTTATGAAAGATTTGGTTGGTGTGTATGTGGAGGGTTCTGATATCCTCTAATGGATTGAAGCGTTTGAAATGGCTTGTGCAATTCATGATGTTGATAGGAGAGATTGGGCTAAGTGTTTGTTAAGCAGAGTGCCTCAGACTGGATAGGACTGTATTCTGAAACTAAGTGTGGAAGAAAGGGGTCAGTATGAGTCCATGAAGTCTGCTTTGATTGCCAAGTTTGGCAAAACACTTGTGTATAGGCACGTTATAAATGCCATATCATATGATATCATATCATACCCAATACCTTAAAATGTTCAGGGATTTTAAGAAAAGAGAGAATGTGCCTTGGCTTGACTGGGTGAGTGCTGCACATATGAACATGATGGGGTGAATTGATAGATACACGGGGAAAACTTTTGTTGAAAGGTCCCACCTTTAGTTTTTTTAGCAATTTTCTGAAGCCTGTTCACCAAAGCTGCGTCAGTATGTTGCTGACCAGAACATTCTGGATCCCTTGAAGTTGGCCAGGCTAGATGACAATTGGGTCTCCCACCGGGTGTCCCCTAAGGACTCCAGTGGGAAGGACAAGAACAAAGAAAAGGGGACCTCTCAGAAAGCTGAGGAGACCCAAAAGCAATCACAGGCAGGTTAAGCAAAACCTTCCTCTCCTATGACCCAAAACTCTGGTGGGGATAAGTCATCTGTGGGTGGGAATAAGAGTAGTGGTCCACCTGCTGCAAAGCAGGCTCCCAGTGGTTCCAGTACCGCACCCCGCACTCCTGGCACTTGTTGGGAATGTGGGGCTCTGGATCACAAGAAGGGGACCCCAAGTGTAAAGGTAAGGCACTTGGAGTCCAGGCTGTCAGCCTGAGCTACCCTTACCCCATGCCTTAGGTAGAGGCCACTGTCCTCCCCTCCTCTATAGGAATCACATGTGGTGCTCCCGTAGAGATTTCCCTAGTGTCCCTTAGGGACTGGGACCAGTATGCAGAAGTACTGGTGACAATCCCACAGAACACCTATAGGTTTTTGAGAAGTGTCCTCTTGAATGGCCAGCCTTCTACTGGTGTGAGAGACACTGGGACAAGCATGACAGTGGTGGACAGGACGCTGTTCAAGCCAGAGGACTATGTAGGTGCTCCTCTGAGAACCACCAGGTTAGCTTGTGGGCCTCCCAAATTATCGCCTGTAGCCTTAGTCACACTTATGATTGGAGACAAGACAGCAAAGCTTCCTGTCCTGGTTCAGGACAATGTCCCTGCTAGCATTCTGTTAGAACATGATCTAGTAGAGTTGGGGTTGACCTCAGATGGTCTACCCATGACTGCTGCTGCAGTCACTAGGTCACAGGTGACACAAGGTCTGACTGTGAGTCAGGGCCCCAAGCCAAATTCGAGGCCTAAGGCAAGAAGACGGAAGAACACGAAGGCCATCTCTGTGAAGGGGCTCCTTCTCTTCCTGCTGTTCCTACAGCACCCATTGGGATCCATGCTTCGAATGGGCTGGGTCCGGTGGAAAACCCAAACTCAACTCCTGTGGTTGAAGAGGCAGAAGACCGTCCTACGGGAGAGGTGCCCAACCCAGAGGACCACCCCGACCTTCAATGCCTGTTGGTTGAAGGGGGACCTTCCTGGGTGGACTTCTGTAAGGGTCAGAGAGACTACCACTCTCTCGAGGGTCTGAGGAAACAGGCCCTGTCCCAGGCAGAAGGAGAAGTGCCTAGGACATTCCGGATCTATTGGGAGGGTGAGATCCTTGTTAGTGAGCCCACTAAGCCTGAACCTGGTGCCCTCAAGAGGTTGGTGGTACCCCAGGTTTACAGGCCCTTCCTGCTGCAGTAGGGGCATGAGGTGCCCTTAGCTGGTCATCTTGGTACCAAAAAGACTAAGCAGAGGCTCTCTGCCCATTTCTACTGGCCCCGGATGGGAGTAGAAGTGGAGTCCCACTGCAGGACCTTCCCAACTTGTCAGTTTTCTGGGAGGACTGGAGGCAGTGTCATTGCCCCACTGCAGCCGTTGCCAGTTTTTGGCACCCCGTTTGACAGAGTGGGCATCGACATTGTCGGTCCCCTTGACCCTCCCACTTCAGGTGGAATTTGGTTCATCCTGGTCTTGGTTGATCATGCCACCAGGTACCCTGAGGCTACACACCTTCGGACTGTTACAGCCAAGGTGGAAAGAGTGAAGGGTAACCTACAAGTTCTCTGCCTCTTATCATCCTCAGACCAATGGTCTGGTCGAGAGATTTAATAAAACTCTCAGGGCCATGCTAGACGCTTTGGAAGAGCCCCTAAGGAAGAAATGGGATCTCCTCCTCCCATGCCTGCTGTTTGCTTACAGAGAGGTACCTCAAGAAGGTGTTTCAGCCCCTTTGAGTTAATCTTTGGACATCCCATGAGGGGGCCCCTTGCCTTCATCAGAGAAGGTTTGGAAGCTACCCCTCCAGGTCCTGCCAAGCAAGTGGGGGACTAGGTGTTAGGCCTCAGATGTAGGATGACACAGATGATGGGTCAGGCGACAGCAAATCTCAAGTCCCACCAGGAATTGAATAAGTACTGGCATGACCATAAAGCCTCACAAGTGGATGGAACTCCAGGCCAGGAGATCCTAGTGATGGAGACTACCAAGCCTCGAGCTTTGGCAGACAAATGGACTGGACCCTTCAGGAAAATCTCCGAGATGGGCAAAGTCAATTATCTAGTTGACATGGGAGTCTCTGTGGTAGCCCCTCAAGTATTGCACGTCAACAGGCTCAAGCCTTTCCATAGGCAAGCAGAGGTCTTATGTCTCTTGCTAGCCTCAGAGCAAGAAGATCATGAGAGTGAGCCCCTTCCTGATTTGGTGCATAGCAACCCTCAAGATGGCTCAGTGGAGGGAGTACGTCTCTCTCCCGATCTGACAACGCAGCAGCAGAGGGCCTGCAGGGCTTTCCTGCAGCAGTATGCCTCTCTGTTCTCACTGACACCAGGCCTTACACCGTGGTGTAGGCACATAATTGACACTGGTGACAGTGTACCTGTCAAAAGCAGGTGCTACCGTATGTCAGATACAGTTAAGAACCACATCCAGGCTGAGGTCGCCAAGAAGTTGGATCTGGGTGTTATTGAACCCTCAACCAGTCCCTTGTCCAGTCCTGTTGTCCTTGTCCCCAAGGCAAGTTCCCAGGCAGGTACAAAGGATTGGAGGTTCTGTGTGGACTACCGATGAGTCAATGCTGTCACCAAAACTGATGTGCACGCATTGCCCCGGGCTGATGAGCTTGTGGACACCATAGGTGCTGCCAACTTTGTGAGCACCTTTGACCTTACCTCATGCTATTGGCAAATAGCTCTGGCGGACCATGCCAAGGAAAGGACGGCATTCTCAACACCTGAGGGACTCTACCAGTTTAGGGTCATGCCTTTTGGGTTGAAGAATGTCCCTGCCACCTTCCAGAGATTGGTCAATCATGCGCTCAGTGGGCTGGAGGCCTTTGGTGTGGCCTACCTAGACTACATTGCCGTCTACAGTTCTACCTGGGAAGAGCACTTGACACATCTGGATAGCGTATTGCAGGCCTTGAAAAGGGCTAACCTCACTATCAAGGTCACCAAGTGCCAGACAGCTCAGGGGAAAGTCACGTCTTGGTCATGAAGTAGTAGGGGGCAAATCCAACCTCTCTCCAGTAAAGTACAGGATATACATGACTGGGAGACTCCTACTACTCAACCCCAGGTGAGAGAATTTTTGGGCCTCACTGGGTATTATCGCAATTTCATGGCAGACTATGGAACCATAGCTTCACCTCTGACAGCACTGACTTCACCCAAACAACCTAGGAAGGTTAATTGGACTGAAGACTGTCAGAGGGCCTTTGATGACTTGAAAGAAAGTCTGTGTAGGGCACTTGTTTTGTGTGTTCCTGACTACAGCAGACCCTTTATCGTCCAGACGGATGCCTGCAACAATGGAATTGGAGCTGTCTTGTCTCAGTTAGATGACAAAGGGAGGGAACATCTGATCATATTCATCAGTAGACAACTCAAGGGTAGAGTACTTAGGTGGCCTACTTTTTAAAATAAATGTTTTAGCATAGTTTGGAGCCTTAGGCATTTTAGGCCCTACCTTACAGGGTCTACCTTCAAGATCCAAACAGATCATAAGCGCCTGAGGTGGCTTATGCAGATGAAGGGTGAGAACCCAAAACTGCGTGGGTGATCCATTAGCCTGCAAGGGATAGACTTCACCATAGAGCATAGACCAGGGAAGAGTCACGATAATGCAGATGGCCTTTCCAGAAGGTATGTTGACCGTCTGGATGAGGATGTCTATCTCGTGGGAGATTAGGCACCCTAAGCTCAGTCTGGGGAAGGCAACTGTGATGAGGGAAATGCATTGGAGGGACAGGGCCTCTGTATCCTTGTCCTTTACTGCTTTTTATCGTGTGTTCTGTCGTGTTTTCTGTGCAGGAGTTCATGTGGGACTCCTGGTGGTGCAGCACTCTCTTTTGGTTTGGTGTACGGACCCATGGATACCCTCATGGCACCCATGGGTTGAGGTACAACCATGTGCCCCTAGTGTATGTTTTTGGTCACCTGTGTGTGGCCTACAGAGCAGGGTACGGGCTGGTGGCAGCTCCATGCTGAATTGACAGGTGCCCTGAGCATCCTCCATTTTGGGATTCCCAGGCCCTGACATTAGAGTCAGTAGATTCCTGATGGAAACAAGATGGCCCCCGTGGCCTCTTGCCTTCCATCGTCTGTTACCTTGGTTTTCCCAAAGTCCCGGGAAGCCCTGACTCTGTCCCTTTCCCCTGACTGGCTGTTGGGTGGAAGTTCCATATATGGTAGTGTGGGAAAGTGCCAACCAGACTGGCTGGCGCCTTCCCAACGACTGTATGTTGTGGGTACGCCGGGGGGTGGGGATCTCCACACAGAACTGTGTCTAGCGGTAGGGGCCAGTATTCTGCCAATTGTTCTAACCAACTGCTTTCCTCATATGTCTATTGTTGGTTACCTTTACTAATTGATTTGTGTGACATTTGACCAGAGTACAGTTGATGCACTTTAATGAAATCTGATAATAATTGTGGTACCACTTCAAACTGTATATATTTTCTATTGTAGATTAATTGAGCACAAAGTGAGATATTGTGATTGTGTATATAACCTTGAACTTAAATTATATAAAGACTGTGTTTTCACTAATACAGTGTGCAGACATTCCTTTTTGGGTGTTTGGGGACTACATTGTACTTAAGAACCAGCCCGCATCACCTCGTGAGAAGCTAGGCCTTGATTGCTCGACTACGTTACCAATAATAGAAAATCTTGGCTGGGGTCCTCTGTGCCTCTCCTCTGCCATATAGAGAGCAGGAGTACAGGCACCCCCTCCAGTCTTTACACATTCACCCCCAAATTCCGCATCTCACTTGTAGAGGGACTTTTCTCCCACACAGGTTTTGTTCTCACTCTTTGGGATCGCATTGGGTTTCACCTATTCACCACCTCTGTCCCATTGTTGGAGGTGCAATGGCCCTTACGTGATTTCACATATATATATGTCAAAAGGAATCAGTAAGCCTATGACCCCAAACAGGCCTGCGAGGTTAGGCACATTGAAATGTGGTGACATCTCATTGGCCTTCATAAATATTCCTGCTTCCCTAATTAATCATCACTTAGTTGATTGAGGATGGCTGTAGGCGATTGCTCAAGATTTACCCCACATTTGAATACCTGGCTGGCAGAACAACAATACATGTTTCCAGGTTCATTATGAGCTTATGTTTGAGGGGCTGTGGGGAGAAGGTGGGGCAAACCCATGGTAAAACACAATGGGGAGGGCCCAAGGAGTAGCATCCTCCACCTAATGCTCAAAGTGATATCACACATCACAAACTGAAATGTTTCTTAAGATTCTTTTTGTAACTTCTATTAGGTCAGTGCCCTACAGCTCGCTAAATCTCCCTGTTGGAAAGTCTACCTATCCCTATCTCAAGTGATATTCTATAAAACCGAGTGTATCTTTCTCCTTCAGTTAATTTGTAGATAGGCCACGTGAAACGCTTAGCCATTATTTTATTAGTTTAGTACTTTGTGTGTTTTACTCAATTTTGTTTTAATTTGATTTTAAATCTAATTTTAAAACTGTTGAACTTTGGGGACACTAGTAGTGTTTAGTGCTGTGTTTATTAAGGCGAGGGCCAACTAAATTTGATTTTGAGTCTTAGGCAGCGAATTCAGTGAATTCAAGTGTTGCTAGGCACCAGAGTCAGACGCAAACTCCACGTCCCAGCAAGTTTGTAGTTCCCGCGCACATTTATTTACACGTCAGGCACGTAAGTGCCGGCGCGTAGGGGCCGGTTAACTCCGGTTTGCTCTAGGTGTGCTCTGCTCTGCCATCCCTCTTTCATCCTTCTCCCATTCTAAGATAATTGTATTTTAGCTGCACTGAGTAACCGCCCTTAGTCAGTATGGCAGATACCGACAATTGTACAGATACCGCTCTTGTGCAGCAGGAGCCGACGTAAACAGATGGGGTTATTAGGATTTCAGGAAGTAGTCAGGGCATTGATGAGATGACGGTGCAGCCTACCCTGCCCCGCATGAACTTGAAAGTGGGTCTGCTAAACACCCGCTCTTTGGTCAAGCATGCACTAAATATAAACTAACTGATCTTTGATCAAGATTTTAAAAATGTGCTGTGTGGCCAAAACTTGGGTAAAGGACCCCATAGGCCCTACCTGTGAAATAGCCGTCCCTGCTGGATAAATCATTTATAATTTCAACAGAGAGGACAGTCAGGGAGTAGGGGTTGCTATTATAGCCAAGGAAATGCTAAAACTGTGCAAAGTTAGTTTCAA
Organism: Ambystoma mexicanum; assembly: GCF_040938575.1. Taxonomy (NCBI): domain Eukaryota; kingdom Metazoa; phylum Chordata; class Amphibia; order Caudata; family Ambystomatidae; genus Ambystoma; species Ambystoma mexicanum. The sequence goes on from NC_090922.1 coordinate 1,136,973,206, forward strand.
CTGTAATGGGTGTGAAACCATCCAGATGAAGCTGATATTTACCCCCAACAATTGTTTCACCCTAATAGTAGTATATAGACATCCGTCATTGAGTTCCGAATTTTCAAACAAACTCTGCTCACAATTAGTTAACTTGAGATCGACCAATGTATCTACTCTGGTAGTTGGCGATTTTAACTATTGGCAAAGGGAATAAAAACGACAAAGAAGCCACCTCTCTAGAAAAAGCATTAAACAATTTAAACTTTAAGGTTATAAACGAGGTGCCCACAACACCACAAGCGAACCTATTGGACTGGATTATAGCCAATAATCTACAGTCTCAGAACTGTAAGACAGAACTATGTATATGGAGCGATCATCACCTAGTCTCCCTGAACATCGAACTTCAGGCACCTCTGATTCAACACAACCCTCACATCAAGGTCGTTAGTAGAAATTTTAGAAATTTGACAATTGACCAACTCCAGCCATGTATAGATAAAATACTTACCTCCTTTCAGGAGCAAGACAGCTGTGAGACAATGCTTAGAAAATATACCACACATAAAGAAGAGCTAGTCGAGGAAGTCGTGCCACTCAAAACCAAGCTAGCTAGAAAAGTTAGCAAACACCAGAAATGGTATAACACGGAACTAGACGCAATTAAAATTGAAAAAAGAGCCCTCGAGAGGAAGTGGCGTTCAGATAAGACTACTGAAAATAAAGAGAATTGGAGGATAGCCAACACAAAGTATAAAGATAAGATAAGGATAGCTAAGGCCAACTTCTTTAATGCAGAAATCGAAGCAGCACATAACAAGACTAGTAAACTTTTTGAAATTCTTATGAGCACAGAGAAACCAAAATACCTCACCCCGTCTTTCTTACCTTCAAAGGAAGACTGTGACATTGTGCAGAATGCTTTCTCAGCCAAAATAGCTAAAGCCAGGCAAAACATAATTAAAGCTAGAAATAAACTAAAACAGGACACAGGCATTAAGGAGACCAATAACAAGTTAGGACTAGAGGCCTTTAAATGTGCCCCCATAACCAAAACAGAGTTACTGGAAGTGTTTGGTTTTATGAAGCCCACGTCCTGTGCGGAAAATGTGTTACCTCCCAACATCATTCTCCAAAATAGAGAGCAATTTGCTCCTATTTTGTTGAGAATCATCAATGCCTCCTTTAAGGAGGGCATAGTTCCCAAGGAGATCAAGAAGGTCACCATCACACCACTGGTGAAGAAAGTAGGATTAGATCCCAAGGACCCAGGGAATCTTCAGCCAATTACCAAATCCAACTTCATACTTAAAATCCTGGACAGAATAGCCACCCAACAGCTGCAGAATCATTTCGAAAAACATGCATCCCTACATCATCAACAGTCTGTATTCAGAGCCTCCTGTAGCACGGAGACGGCTATGTTGTATCTCCAAAACTACATGCTGGGCTTGATGGATAGGGGTAAAATTGTGATACTGATGTTGCTGGATCTCAGTGCGGCATTTGACCTGGGCGATCACGAACTGTTGGTCAAAGCACTGAGAGATAATGTGGGATGCTCTGATATTGCATTGAAGTGGTTGGTCTCGTTTCTTAGAGACCGCCGAGCCAAAGTACACTGGGGAAATCACTTTTTTGATCCCATCTCAATCTTATTCGGAGTCCCCAAGGGTGCCAGTTTCTTGCCCATGCTTTTTAATTTATATATATGCGTACTCTGTGTAACATATTGGTGGAAACAGACGTTTTTTTCACTAATTATGCAGATGATACGCAGCTCATAATAGAGCTAGAGGGCTCCTATAGCATACACAGAGAAAAGATTGGGCAAATATATAGCAAAATCAATGACTGGATGCAATCAAATTGGATGTGCCTCAATGACCCTAAAACGGAACTCATGCTGTTTGTGTCCAGCCCCCTTTTAGCTAAATTGGGGTTGGAGTACACGTCATTCCAGATTAAGGAGACCATAATCTTAGTATCCGACTAGGTCAAAACCTTGAGCATGATGATGAATTCAGCCGTTAACTCAGAAGCACAGGCCAACTTCCTTAGAAAGAATTCTTATCACCTGCAGCTCATGAAGGCCATTAGCCCCTTCCTAAATAAAAACAATATGTCCACCATCGCCAGGGCTATTGTGTTATCTTGACTATGGCAATGCCCTTCTTATAGGCGCTCTTGCCAAAGACTTGGACAGCTGCCCAGTCATCGATAATGATGCCGTGAGGCTGGTAAAACATCTCACGAGAAGAGAACATACCACCATAGCCAGAAGATCTCTTCACTGGGCTAGAGTGGAGGAGAGGATACAATTTAAATCCCTGACTCTCGTGCACAAATGTCTCTTCGGAAAAGCTCCCAGCTATCTGAAGAAGAGCCTGGTACCCTACACCCTACACAGACAGTTGCGATTGGCAGGAAAGAATCTGCTGGTAGTGCCTAAATATAAACTTAAGTCAGCTATGGGCAGATCTTTTGTAGTGCAGGCAGCTCAGTTGTGGAATTCCCTTCCCACGACCTTGAGAATGGAAGAGAATCATCTGCAAATTCGAACATTTTTGAAGACCCACCTCTTCAAGTAGTTTCTAACTCCCAGCCACTTAGCTCATTGGCTAAACATTGGAGGTCTGTTAGATAGTTTGTGCCTGTCTTGTCAATGTGCCCTGATGCTTGCGGGCTGCCGGCGCTATAGAAGCTCACATACATAAATATATACATGCATTCCTAGCTGGCACTGATGTGCCGCCTATCTAGGAAAGAGGATAGATAGAAGGCTGGTGCTAATAAAGCTCACTACTTTACTCCTACTATTGGTTTGCTAAAAAACGAACACAGGGTGTTTTCTGAAATGTTATTTCTCTCTCTTCAGTGGAGTAATCTGAGTGCCTTGGGGGTTCAGGGAATCATCCTGAACACTTGTTGCATACCGGTTTCAGTGAGTTATACACAAGTCTAGGCGTTTTCTTTAGGACCAAAAACAGACTAAAGCAGTTTTTTTTTTTTCTAAAGCCAGATGGTTAATCATTATTTATTCTGTATATAGGCCAGAAGTCGTCTCTCTTCTTCTGTATCAAGCCATCAAAATTATGGTCGTGTTCCAGGTGACCTGTATTTCTATTCGGCCAAACACTCCCAGTAACGTATTTTTTGGCCACTTAAGCTGGCCAATCAAGCTTCTTAACTCATTTTCGTTCTTGTTTTTCTATTCTCAGTCATTCCGGCATTCGTTTATTTTCTTCGGTGGACGCTCGAGAGGCGGAAGTATTATTTCTCCACGTGCTCACGTTGCCTAGTAGCTATCTCATGGCACCAACACCAATCAGTTCATGAGAATAGTGTTTATGGCTAATGAAGGCTGTGGCCCTGCTGCAATCTGTCATCATTCAAATGGTATGAACAGTCATTTTAACAAAGGTAAATACCCCCTATTATTTTCTTTGTATTAAATGTTGTTGAGGGGCTCTCTGTGCAAAATCACATTCAATGCTCAATAGTAAACAGGTTGCTCTTCACAATGAGATAGATCTAGCAACGTGAGAGGAATAGCAGAAGTGCCCTTGACGTTTACAGTGCTAATTTTCTTAAACAGGGCAACCATATTTGTGAAACACTAACAGCTACAGTAGATGCCAAAGAAGTGGCATGGAAGCTCACTATCCCCAGTTGTCTGCGTAGTCATATGTCTAGCACCAAAGACTTGTGCACTGCCACCCCATGCCTTGCTGAACCTGTGTGCCCAACACTTTACTTGACAAAACTGTCAGTGGGCTTCATAGGAAAAATCACACTGCCATGCTTCTAGTATTCTGTAAGAATGATTTTTAAATTCTGATATATACGTGACAACTAAAATCATTCTATACAATTGTAAAATTAATATTACGGTTTCTAAATTAAATGTGCGTTGCGTTTTGATTGCATATTGGTGAGAGTCTGCAAGTTCTAAACCTTGCTCTCTACCCGAGAAAACTCTAAATATCTAATTTTTCTTTGATCATCACGGCACATCGTTCTACTGCTAGTTCACAAGCCTACTTCGCTTGCACACATTTAAAATGCAGCTCCAGCATCTCGTTTTTAATCAGTGACTTAATTGTTTATGAATTATGCATTTCTCTAGTGATAGTAATTTTCTATGAAGTTTTTGCAGAGTGCCCTCATCAAATACAAGCTAAGTGGAATATCGCTGGAATCTACCTAATTTTTGTATGCACAATATTTATGTGTTTTATCACATGTTGACAACTACTGGAAACAACACATTATACAAAGTCACAACATAAAGTCATAATACACTTCATTCTGAAATGTTATAATTGAAGTGTATGCATAGTACACAGCTGTATTCTTGAATTTTGACTCAATGGAATAAGCTAGAGAAGGTTTTAAATAGCCACCGTGCATTTTAAATCTATTCAGTCACATATAGGTTTAAAGTAGCATCATATGTGGAAGTAGTTCACGTGTGTTCACTCCCGCATTTCAATACAGTAAATCAATGAACGATATTTAAACGATGTAGAGAGCATTATAATTAATTTTATTCTGCAGCCATTTTGAAAACCAAGAGTTACATGTGCCCTCCTATGGCTGCTTGTTTCTTTTAAACAATGCAGCAGTCTTTCCTGCTCGTTAGAGCCAATCTATGGAATTCTCGTCGATTTTCCTAAAGGTAGCAAGCTCCCTGCCATTGGAATCAAGGTGGGGTTCAAGTCACTTCTTCGAATTGGCAGACCTTCGACTTGAGAGTTAAGTACAATCAGAAACGTGTCGTGAGCCTTTCTAAAATAAATTGAGGGCATTTAAACTTTCCAGAATGTTTCCTGCTTGCTTTGCGATTTGTATTGGTATTGAGTTAGGAGAACACATGGCAGGCTCACAAATTTAAGGTGTTTAGAGTGCTTTTGGCAAGACTGTGAGCGTTTTGCAGAGTTTTGAGGAGTTTTTGGTGTTTTTGCTGTTTCTTGATCCCTGTTCTATCCCCTTTTGTCTTTCTGTGTTTTGTGTGGGTTTTAGCCCCCCTCTGGAAGTCACCCGCTTTTACTGTGGCTGCTACATTTTCCCTGTGAATTCACCAAAAAAGTGAAAACAATAACACAGATAGCTCCGCTTGTACTTTCAGGTGCTCCATTCTCTCTGGCCAGGTAAATTGTACTCATATTTATTGATACGTTCGTATCTTACAGCAACATCCCCAGCCGAAGCTCAACTGCTTTCAGCCTTTCACTTCTCCAAACCTTGCTCACTTCTTTGAATGCTAGCATTCTCCCACTCCACAGTCAGCATTCTATTGGAATGTTCCCCTTCACATTCCACAGTACAACAGTCCTCATTTAGTGTTGACTATAACACAACACATATCCTCAAACTTTCCTTTCTTCTTTTTGTAGCTTCCTTTGCATGATCCTGTCCTCTTGTGTAGTGTAGTCAGTCTCGTTCCCTACTCGTTTTGTGTTCTGAGAACCATATCCAATTGTGTGAGTGATATGTGAAAACCTTTGTTTGTCTTTCTCAATTGTTTTGAGTTTTGTAGATTGACACCATAAGCTACATGTGCTTCTAATTGGAGGGAGTGCTGCATGCCTATTCCTCATGCTCCATGTCACATTATAATGTAGTTTGTCAGGAATAGAAGAGCAAGATTAAGGAGTGGGGCACAGAGAGATTGTGGGGGGCTGTTGGAGCATGATTCTGATGAGCTATAACACTTTGGTCCTTTGTTGGGAGTGAACCCCAGGACCTGGGGCCCTTTAAGACGAACTAGCAAAACCTAGAGATCGATCGGGATGCAGAATGTACTCCTTCATCAATAATCAAAACGACTCAGGAAATTGGCAAAACTTAGTACTGTTTTATTAGCAATTATCTAAAACAGGGAGTTACAACGGACATCGCACATTACGATCTCAATGCATTTTTTTTATAAAAAAACAACATTCTTCTGCAAAATATTTGTCACTACTGTCATCATTCTATGTGGCAAACTAAGAAAACCTACTTGGGGTTGTGATAGGCTTAACAGGAACATCTAGGTATAGGTTCCGTATTGACGGGGGTTGTGATAGGGTCTCTACTATCAGGTGGACAACTAAGCCCTCCTCTAGTGCAAGTCATCTTCATCGTCACAAAATACACGACGATCTATTGGTTACACAAACTATAGGGCTCTTTGATACATGGCCCTCTATAATTGGTTGGCACGCTTGTACCCTTCTGGTATATTCCACTTGGTAGCAGCACACAAGCTGGTTACTCTAGGTGCTAGGACGGTCGGCCTAATTATGCCTCCCACCCAATTAGCCCAACATCTATCATCACTCCTGTGGTTTGTCATTCAATTTGGCTTTGAACTTGGTCTTGTAGAAGCTCACTGTGCCTGAGAATAAAAGGGAGTGTGGCATGGCCTTATCTTCTGGTTTCGGTGTAGCTCGACCCAAAGTCTATTTCGATCTGATGATGTGACTGAAGACCATGTTTTGGAGCCTCCTTGTCGCACATACTACTATTAAATGATTAACTCTTGACTACTTCAGTGTTTTACCATTCTACCTCAAACAGAAGTTTTTTTCTTTCTCACGTTCATGTAGCTTCTTGGCAGACAACCAGGCTCACAGTGGCCTCGACTCTTGGTGCTGGGCCAGCCAGCCTTTCTTGAATTCTCCTTTGCCTTCAGCTTTTTTTCCAAATGCGCCACACTCAAGCCCTTTCCATTCAAGGGGTTCAAGTTTGCTAAAGTGCATTGTGGAACATCCAGATTCTATATATTCCTACGTATATACATTGGCGCACCGCTGCAATCCACTCACTACGTAGCCAGCCTCAGGATTACTTTGTCTACTTGCGTTACAGCATCTGTACAATTGTAAAATGACTGCATTTTCTTCAGTGTTTCTGCGCACAAGCATCTTCATTTTGATCCCGAAATGTTGCTTAACTTCAACACCTCCTATTCATATCTTATAGAATGCTTAGGTTCCTCTTTCATTTTATCCTTTTCTAGGTGTGTCAGTTCTGCTTTTCCTGATGTCACTAGTTCTCATTCTCATCCATTTTCATACTTCTTCCGGGACTTTGTCCAGAAGACCATCATTTCTTCATAAATGCATATATGGTTTTCTCAGTGGATATCTTCTCTCAAGAATTCTTTGCAGTATAGGCATCCTTACTGGTACTGCACATGCTGCAATTTACGGTTACCAACATATAGGCAACATGGGGGTGGAGCTTCTGGTAGGGGAATTCGGCTCTTCCTCTGCTGGAGTCATGATGGGGCATGGAGACATTGGGACACACTTAGAGGACAAAAGATCTGGTGTTTTGAATGATGTGGTGCATGTGGATACCAATCTGCAGGCAGCAGGTGGGACACTTGACTAGCTCCTGGAGAACATGGGTGAGGGCATTCAGCTTAGGGTTGGACAGGAGGTGAGCAGCTGCAGGAAGGGATTGCAACAGGGTTTTGGTGGGATCATAGACAGAGGTGAGAGCAGGAGGAGGTGGTACTGCAAGGAGATGAAAGAACATCAAGAAGAGCTGGTCCCTCAGCAGATGGCTCAGAAGGAGATCAATTGAGCCCCTGCACCATTGTCCCACCAGAGAATCACGGCAGACTCTGCTTTCCTGGTGAAGGTGAGTGAAAAATCATCTCCATCAATGACATCCGAGCTGATTTAGTCAGGGGTGTGGGATTGCTTTAGCTTGTTGGAGGGTTAGACTTAGAGCTGGGATGAAGTCATATTAATGAAACCCCAGCCTGAAGACAGTTGCATTGGGTAATCCAAAGAAGGGTGCGTGGGGTAATTTGTTAATTCAAATAACTGTAGGCTATGGCACAATGACTTGTACAAGGACACATTCCACAGGCCCCACTACTACAGCACCCTGCAACAGTTCTGATGGCAGCAATTCCACTCCAGGTCATTGCCAGTAATGATTTAACAAGGGACACTCAACTCTGCCTGACTTGGAGCCAGCACAACCTGTTTCTAACTTCTTGTGCCTGCCACAGCACAGATGTAACTAGCTGCACAACTGACTAGTAGGGACTATTTGCGACCGATAACAGCACAGTCTCCAGTTTTTTGTGGTAACATTCAGGATACGCACCATTTGGCAAGGAGTGACAGAGTGATGAGGAATGCAGAGCCTGCCTGTATTTCCTGTCATCTATAAGACAGGGGGAGTTGGATCCTGTGGCAGTGGTTAAAACTATGGAGAAGAACATACTCCACCACCATCCTACTCTATTGTAAGTTACTGAACAAGAGGATAGTAAAATGGGCAAATGAAAAACTGGAAAAGTTGCAAAGATTTTCAGTATGAAACTAATGGTAGGCAGAGGCAATTAACAAATTATTACATGCAAATACGCCTGGCTGTGTCAGTCAGTCCCGTAGAATTGAAAACTGCAATCACGCTCAGCACCCCTAGTCTAAGTTACACCTTTTATAGTGGTAAACATAATTCTCTGTTCCCCATTGGTGAACACAAAAATCAATACCTTCCCCTACAGCTAATTTACCCATTAGTTAGGCATATCTAAATACAGCCCCTTACAAGATAACTTAATTGTGCAGTCCGCAGAAAACACTGTGATGTGATTGGTTCATTATACTCAGATAAATTGTTACAATAATGCACACTCTGTTAGGTAAGAATTGATGCCGTCAAACTGTGTGAGACTACACAACACTTATCTGCTTAGTATTAGGTAACCCACCTTTTGGTACAGGTCTGTACTACACAAGTTGATAGTGTAACTGAGCAGCCAGACCCATCTCAAGAGGGGTAAATGTGAGCAGTAGAGTTGTACAAATGAATCCGTAAATGCAAGTAGTCAAGTAACGCGTACACGCAAGGTTTCAGTTATAGTTATTTATTTAATTACATACTTTTTAAATATGCGTTCTTTAAAAAGACAATTTGTGTAACCATGTAAATATACTTTAAAATCACTTGTCAGAATCAAAACAAGTTAGTGGATATTCTTTGGATATGCTCCATACACAATTCCTACACCCTGAGGAGACTTCAATCACAAGGACAGTAATGGCATTTATATATGTCACCAGTTATAATTTGCAGATTCTGATGTTGCAGAAAGGAAAGTTTAGTGAAGGAAAAAGGTTAAACGAGTGCTCAGTATATGGGAGGACAACTAAATCTTCCAATGAAATCTAGATAAGCCTTTCCCAGCAGTAACAGTCTACAACAAGCTACCACCTATGAGGGACAAACAGAATCAAAGCCAATGCACCAGAAGAGTCTTCATGGAGCCAGGACAGCCAAAGTCAATTGGAACACAGTCTACAGATCTGAGGCACTTCTTAAATCAAAGTCTTACACAGAGTGAGAGAGTTTGTAGAACACCACTTTTAGCATCACAAGCTGTTAAGCCTATGCAAAGAGAGTTGGAATAAACTCAAAAAGGTAAGCCAAAGCAATTCCCAACTGAGAAAAGCACAGCTAAAAGACAATGAGCTAAGTACCCCAAGCCTAAACAGTACCTCTAGTGTGAAGAAGAGTGGTACAGCTGGATTATGTCTTGCTACAGTAGTGTAGACCCTTGTTCCTGAGCCTCAGTTGTGGGGACAAGAGGGAGGACGTCTGGAGGACACCGGCAGCAGTACTTGGAGGTCATCAGCTGCTATTTTCTCTTTTTGGTTCAGCGGAACTTCGCAGTTTCAGCTGTTAGCAATCAGCACCGTCGTGGATCTCAGATACCGGTTGGGCTTCCTTCACTCCTTGGATCCTGCACTCTGATTAGGGGACTTGGGATCTGGTCGTCCTGCTTCTGGAGGATCATTAGGAGACTCTGGGAGCTTCTAGCCAGATTCGTTACCACTTCAGACGTTTCACTCGACAACAGATTCTCTATCTCTGGCATTGGGCTTCCAAAGCATCGGAGAGGCACAGCAAGTTGGGGGTGATGGTCCAGTAGAGTTCAACTTGATGTTAGTTGGTCCCACTAATCCAAGGGGAGAAGTTGTTCCATCCGGAGCTTCTCTGTCTAGGTGAAAAAGGAGTTCAGCACAGCAACAGGGCTTCACCAGGCAATTCAAAGGTCCAGGAGGGTGCAGCAAACTTTGTTCATGGTTTCTTCGTTGGGTGTTTCTCCCAGTGGTCGACTCTGCTTCTAGTCCGAAAACCCCTTTTAAGCAGGTTTCTTCCATTCATGCACAGCCTAGGCTGTCAATCACACGGCAGGATGGCTGTCCTTAAAGGACAGCCAGCCAATCAGTACTGGTTGCATTCAAGAATTTCTAGTGACAAAGGACAAGGGAATTTTGGGACCCTCCCTCACTTCCTGTCCTTTCAGACACACTGGAACCAGAGACCGGCTTCATGGCTGAAGCCTGCCAAAGACAAGACAAACAAAGGGTTCAAACCTGTCTCAACACACACAGTAAAACCCAAGAAATACCTCACAAACAGAAAATGGCAAAAAAAGAAGACATGGGGCCATTTTGATGAAATGGTTACCCACGGGTGCTGTACTGCAGCTGAGGGTTCAGCCTACGGCAGAAAAGCTCAATGGTAGGAAAAAGTTAACCACTGCCCTCCGCCTTTTAAAGATTTGAGGGTAACAACACAATGTTACATGAGAGAGTAGTATAAGGGGCTACAAGCACCCCCCACCACTCCACATAAGATGATGTGTGCTGGACCTACAAAGAGAAAAGGTTCCTAAAGTGGATTTCACTTTACTATTCTTGGGAACTGTAGTTCAAACAAGAAAAGGTAGATAAACCTTATGAGAAATTAAAAGGATTTCTCTGTTACACTGCACTGAAAGTGGTGTGTGTCACCATACAAAAAGCAAATGCCTATGCAGTTTGTCAGACTCCAAAAACAGTGAAAACACAAGATCCAAATCAGGTAAAAACACATGAGAGAGTGAGAAAAAGGCCTCACTCACTCAAGGGTTAAAATGAAAAAGCCCTAATTCCAGAAAAAGAGCTGAGGGTCTCTAAGGTGGGAGGAACGTAGCACTAAAAATTAAATCTCTCCCTAACACTCTCCATATTGGTCAAGACCAGTTTGGACAACTGGTGATGGGCATCCTACCGAGAAGACCCAATCAGGGCGCTAGTGCGAAGAATGAGGTCAACCCCACCTGGTAATACAATGGCCTCCTAATGAGACCAGAAACATTGTCACTCCCGAATGGTTTCTCTGACCTTGCAGCTACATTCCTTTGGCATCACCTCTTGCTTCCCTCCTAGTAGGCCTCCTAATCTATCTCACTCTGGACTCAGGTGCCTTATAAGAAACACAGTCAAGGAGCCATTCTTGAGGATGAACTTCTCATATTGTTTTGCTCTGAGTGATCCAACACCTGAAGTTCAAATGGACCAGCAGCATTTCCATGGGGGCACTATTCCTCCACACCTAGCTCAACTGCCTGGCAGTGCCATTTACTAGTCCCTGTTCTCATAGAATGCATCCTTCACAGCTGCAAGACCAATCTAATCATCTAAGATCAGCATTCGGTTCCCAGCTCCTGTGTGATGCTCAACCTGACTCAGCTGGCTCTCTGCACTGCGTGCCTCCCCCTTCTTCCTCAACCTTGGCCATCTGATCATTCTATAGGGGAATGATGAATACATTCTAGTAAAATGAACAGAGCAACCGCTCCACACAATGGGCCATTCCTCTAACTGGCAGAGGCTACAGCTTCTAACAAGACCTGCTCCAAGATGACAGAACGCCTTTTCATGCGGTACATAGCCCTCATATTATTACCACACAACCCTTCCCTTATTGCTCTACTGAACACTTCAGCTACATTTTTAGCTTTGATATAACATTGCCTATGATTTATTTACTACAACTCAAAAACAACACCAATCACTACTACTAGCTACAAAGCTTATTACACATGCCTTAGCTCAAACCTCTACCTATAATATGCAGCATTATTACATTGTTGCTTCTTCTTTCGTCGTGTAAGGCTTTGAGATGCTTTCTAAAATGTGTCAAGGCTTAGCTACAAATAACACGTGTGCAAAACTGTCAAACCAAACCGAAAAATACTAACACTAAATGACCAGCTCTCATTGCTAATACAATTTTCTCAGCCTAAACCTCTTTCCACGGTTGGGACATGTATTTGCATCCCAACTCCCTGTATAAATCATCCTTGGTCACCCACACCTTACACACATGGCATATGCTTTTCCGAGCTGGGCTTGTTCTTTTGGTGTACAGGTTATAAAGAAACATCCTGCATCCCATGAATGATCTACCCACTGCTCTACAGTTCTCTGGGTCAGCCGAGGGCTGAGAAAGGGTCTCTGGGGACAAGCTGGATGTTTTAACCTTACCATCTTCTGCTCTATATGTGTGTACACATGTTTTAAGACGGGAGTGGCCTTACCTGTTGTGAGGGTGAGGCACATTAACATTGCACCTTTGAGTAATGTATTGGAAAAGCATCACAGGACAAGCTGACAAGAACGGAATGCAAGTAAAAGGACAATGATAGGAAGTAGCACTTTTATGGCTAGGTCCAACCAGGAAGGAGCCCATTGGAATAATGAATCCAGGCAATCGTCTCCTCCCATCCCCGTTTCTTTTTCCATGGCAATATGCAAATTGTGCAGGGCCCCTATAAGGTGGGTCAGGGACCCATTATCTGAGTGACTGGCCATGAGGAGGTAAAAAGTGTACCTGTTCTGAATAGCCTGCAATACCTTGTTGATTGAGTTGAGGCCATGCCCATTCTCTTTTTTGATGCACAGCATTTTCCACCTGGTAATCTGCAACCATTTGAAGTTTGCTTGGCTTGGATATCTGGAACAATCAAGGACGCGAAGAACATCTCCATTTATTTATGTATTTATTTATTTTTACATTTATATAGTGCACCGAACCCTGAGGTATATGGGCATATTAAGCTTAAGAAAGTGGTTGCAACAATTACAGGTGTAGTAATGTCCAGGTACATGAATGGAAATCCCTAGCACATGATGCAAGGTGGCTAGATCAAAGCATGCAGTTACAAGTGGTCAAATCAGGGTACATGAATTGGGAAAGCCTGACCTCATGTTGCAAGGCGGCTATGTAAAGGCATGCAGCTATAGAGTGGTAAAGACCAGGTACATGAAAAGGGAAAGACTGACCTCATGTTGCAAGTTAGCTACATCAGAAAATGCTGATACAAGTGGTCAAATCAAGGTACATGAAATGGGAAAGCCTGTTAGGCTGAATAATTTGCAGTGCCCTTTAGGAACACTACACACAATTAAGACTAGAAGTGTAAGTACTATTTCACCTTTGGTACAAGCCTGTACTACACAGTAATGTGGTAGCAGTGGCTGAGCAGCCAGACCTATCCCAAGAGTAAAGTGAGCAGTACAAGAGGTTAAACAAAGGACCAGCAATCACAATGATTCAAATAAACACTTACTCCAGGTTTCTTGGTAAAGGAATATACATTAATTTATACAGTCAGTTGGAAAACATTCCACTAGCAAGAGCAGCTTAATATCTCCATCTAATACACTACAAAACACAACCAATCAGTTCATGAACAAATTCAGCTCCCCTGAAGTGGGAGCAAAATGACACTTCAGTTACTTAAAAAAAGGATAAAAACAAAAGGTTATTAGAATCAAAAGCACCAATAATTTCAGAGGTAGGGCAAATAATTTCAGTTCTCTACAGCCAGCAATTCTATTCATTAGGCCTGGGCCAAAGTCAATGGTTCAGAGTCTTGTATAGGATAGCACAGTTCTAGTAGTAAACGGTTAAGTCTTGCCATGGACTTTAGAAGAATTTGGTCATATGAAAAGTTATATGTTAGTTTAGGGAAGGACAAGCCTTCGAAGTTGGGAAAGTTTCATAAACTTTCACCACGGCCAAATGGAGTTCTGAACCGCACTTGCACAGTACCTTGTAAGTGAAGAAAAGCTGTAGCTCAGGCAGTTGTTCCTGGCAGTTTCTGCAGATCTCGCTGTTCCTGAGCTTCAGTCGTGGGGACAAGAAGGAGGATGTCGGTAGGTTCCTGCACAGCCCAGGGAAGAGGCCACAACTTTGGCAAAACGTTGGTTTAAGGTCTGAGTGCCTTAAAGACCACAAACTGGTTTCCTTCCCACTGGCTATGCAGTTTTCAACAGCACTCTGAAGAAAATTCGACCAGTATAGGGACGGTGTCCAGGTGGCTTGCGAGTTGGTTCAAGGGAAGAAGTTAACCTTGAAGGGCTTCTCTGTCGATGGAGTCTCAGGCAATTCGGACCTGCAGCAGGCTTCACAGGTGGACCAGGAGTCGCAGCAGTCGTCTTCCTTCAGCTCGTCTTTGGTTCTTTCATTCCAGTGGTCGACTCTGCTTCCAAGTACCAGAGACCTGCTTTTAAACAGTTTTCCCCCATTCATTCCAGCCTGGCTGTCACTCACACAGCAGGGTGGCTGTCCTTGCTGGACAGCCAGGCGGCCAATCACACCAGAGTGCATTCAGGTCTCCTGGGAGACTAAGCACAGGGAGTTTCAGGCACCTCCCTCACATCCTGTCCACCCCAGACACTCCACCCCAGACACTCAGGCACCAGAGGAGGGCTTCAGCACTGAAGCCCGCCAAAGACCAAGGAACAAAGGGACCAAACCTGGTTGGGCACGCAGAGTTAAACACAAAAAGGACCTTTCCTCAAAGAAACAGCGAAAAAAATTGACCGAAGTCTGTTTTTACAGATAGGTCTTGGCCGCCATATTGGAAAACATGGCTGACCCGAGTTTTAGCTACCGGTGTTCGTGGTCGTGAAAAATCATGGTAGTTTGTTCTAAACCACTGCCACCAGCCACTTCAAGATGGAAAGGGTAACATTTGACTATTACATGAGTGTTTAGACCCAGGGGATGCTAGTCAACCCCTCCAACACTCTATAGGAAGATAGTGTGTGCTGGGTCTGTAAATTTAAAAAGACTAGTAAAGTCAATGTAACTTTACCTTCTCTGGGAGACAGTAGTCAGTCCCAGAGAAGGTATTTAAACCTTGGGAAGTCTGAAAGACATCCCTGTGCCACAGCACTGAAGGTGCTGTGTGACACACAAGAAAAAAGTGATGCCGATGGAGTTGTTTTAAAACTCCATATCTATCATCGTGGAGGGAACAGTTTGGTGAACGTGACTGGAATTTCATTGCAGCATGCAATGAAGGAGAAATTGGGAAAGTTGAATGAAATGTTCCCTAATTACCCAAAAATGTTTTCATGCATTGCCCAGAGACAGATGTGGATGTGTTCCAGTTCATTTGGCATGACATTGGAAAACATTAAAAATGCTTTGAGTTTTTGGGAAAGTGAGAAGAAATAATTAAATTCAGTGAAATGTTTTCTTAGCTCAGTTTGTAAACCAATGATTAAGAAATATATAAAAGCCAAAAAAAGAAAAAAAGGTTATTTTAAGAGCCACCCTTTTTTAACACAAAACAATTAAAATGATTAAATTTAAATTGTCCCATTCCTGGAATTTCTTAAATGTCCATGGACTACCGTGCTATCCGCAGACTATGCAGGCTGCACAAGGGCCTGTGACTTTTTCTCTCACTACTATTTTTTCACTGCGAAAGGTGGCTCCTGTAGGAATATTTTTTTGAGTGCTTTCAATTTTGTATTTTTAGGAGAGGCAAGGTAGGGGAGGCTAGGGAGGGAAGGGGCACCAACCACATAGAAAAAGGGGCAGCTGGAGAGAGGAAGATGTCGGATGGGCCTTAATGTTACGCTCACCTGGCTCCCACAGGGGCGTCGGTCGGACCCGGATGGCTGCGGTCTCCACCAATGTGATGCGTAGTGCAGAGATGACTGACTGGACTGGCCCTCCGAATCTTGTCTGCTTGACCCGTAGAAGTATTCTCCTGCAAGTGGAGAGATGGATTTAGCCACCCGTGGATTCAAGTGATGGCACCCCCCACAGTCCTCCCCACTTATCGCTCCGAAGTGCCCTTCCAGCAATCTCACCTTATACTCTTGAAAGATGAGCTCTCCATCCTGCATGGATTGCAGGGGCGCGTTGATGCCAGTTACTTCACTGGTTTGAAGGCGTGGGAGAGTTCCAGAGAGTATCAAGTTCATAGAGTTCAATATGTCCGATGTTCACTCTTGTGCCCCCCTTCCTTTCTTGTCTTGCAGCTGAGTTTGTGAGAAGATGCTCTCGTGGTAGCTGGTGGCGCTCAGGTAAGAGTCTGTATTACCCAACACTGTCCGGTAAATGTTGCACATGTTTAACGTGTTGTTTTCTCTCTCTATGCAGGTGCGGCACATGAAGATGTGGAGAGTTATAGAATAATGCCTCCGGTGGTAAATCAGGTAAGTCTATGGTGATAAGAGTTATATTTGTTGGTTTTCTCGGCTCACCTTGTTGTTTTCTTTTGTCCCTCAGGTGCCGGAGTTCGGTGAAGAAAGGATGGAGGCAGCGCCGAATCGGAAGATGATGCGAGGACTGATGAGAATGGCGCGGCGCTGCAGCTGGAGATGCGACGCGTACTGAAATGATGTTCTTTCCAGGTCCGGAGGCGAGATGGATCCGGAATCAGGTGAGGAATTCGAAAATAGTTTGTTTTCTAACCTTGTCCTTTTCTTTCCTCTTGTTTTCAGGAGCTCCAGATTTGAGGCGGGTGTGGCAGAAGATTGGATGCTGGCTGCAGGCACGGTGAGCATTACGCTGCTGGATGCAGAATAACGCGAAGCGTGTGCTGCTGTTCGGGCGTGGTTTAAATAGCCTCCAAAGTAGTTCCAAGTAAGAAGTTGCCCAGAACCACGCCCGAGTAAAAAATAGTCCCTGTAATAAAATAGTCCCATCCAGGCCTCACGTTGGCTTGGACTCACTTGCAGCATGGTCTGCATCAGGTAAGTAAAGTCTATGAGCCTGGCGCCTAAGGCGCCAGGACTGATTCCTATGATGAGCCTGGTGCCTAAGGCGCCAGGAATGAACCCAAACAGCCCCCAGCCGGGGCTGTTGGGGTTTTAATAAGTGTCTGGATGCCTGCTCCCGGAGCTGATGGGCTTGGTCCTGATGCCCGGGGGTAGGCATCATGACACTTAATTAGGTAGTTGGCAGTGTTTCTCATGCTGTTTGACCGCGACCTCGAAAGCACTCTGAAACTGCTCTCCCTTACATATCGGTGCTTCACAGTACATGCATAGCACTGTGACCCTCAAAAGGTAAGGTACAAAAGCGTTCTGTATCGTCTGTGATGCCACCTTTGGGATCCTCTGCCCCAAAGGAGTATCCTTTTTGGTGAATGGAGCAGATGAAGATGATGGGGTGGAGGTATTACCTTTCTCAGAGCAGTCGGTTGGGTCAATTTGGTGTGGTGCCTCATGGAAGTAGTCTCGTAGGAACACAAGCCAGGTCCCACGACTGAATACTTTGCATCGAACCTTGCTTGCATGAGCATTTGGTGGTGAAACATTCCCAAACCCAAGACTCACTCCCAGTACTTGTGACAGAGACTTCCTCCACTTCATCCTCTTGATCCTCCTCTTCTGTATCACTCACTGCACCTGTTCCCCTCTCCAGGCCATCCAGATGATGATGGTTGTGGGGGTAGTTGGGAAGCAGAGACGGCCGTAGAAGATGCCATTGCAGCAGGTTTTCAGAAATCTACAGAGCAGGTGTTTTCCAAATGCTCTCTCCTGAACAGCCAGATTCAGAATCAGGAAAAGTAATGGGTGGGTCCCTCCAGAGGAACCGTCCGCGGACAGTCATATTGTCTGCAGACTACCAAGTCGAAAATAGGCTTTGAAAAGATGCCAGATCAAGGCAAAATGTTTCTGTGTGCTGTGCAAGGGTAAAGTTTCTGCTTGAAACACCCCATAATAGCTGGAAATGCACTTTTAAACAGTCTGCCGTCCCAAACACCTTTTCACGGATACTGTGGTCACGCTGTATGGGTGCGGTCACATGATGACGTCCGCGGCTGCCTGTGGCCCTGACAGCCGTCTGCAGACACCTCCCAGGCGGGAAGCGCAGACTTATTAGAAGTGAGTTAATTGTTCCATGACATCAGGGGCAGATGTGTTTTGCCCATATATCTCATGGAATAGATTACTATTTAGAATGGACTGCGCATCTTTAATTAACAGACCAATTCAAATGCTTTTAAAAATGTTAGCACAATTGAGGTCTGCAGACAGACGCATGTTTTGAGTTACTTCTCTGTGGTGAAAATGTTGCCAGAGAATTACATTTCCAATGCCGTTGAGTGTGTTGAAGCATTGTTCGTGTCCTAAAGTTTTGAAAAATAGGTTGACCTTTTACTGTTGTTGAATGTAGGAGGTCTCTGAAAACAATAACGTGTTTTCTTCCAAACAGTTCTTTGTAATCGATTTTCAGGACTTCTTGCATTCTGGGGTGAATAAAAGCCAAAATGAGGCTGGAAAGCATGCTTACTCTATCAGGAACACTTTCATTTGTTTCAAAATTCTTCCTACTTCAGTAGCAGCTTTTGCTGATAATTTATAGTATACTAATTTGTTTTGGTGTTCTACTTGAAGGAGCAGTAGTCAGTGTAAACTTGCACCACCTATTCTTTAGGAGTTAAAAACCTGTGGGGGCTGTTACAAAAGCTGAAATGTTGGTGTTTGTTAAGTTTTGTCTATATGTGCTGATTATTTAATTAAGAAAATTTTACCAGAACCAGCTTCACCACCTATGTGCAGGAGCAGAGGTGTATACTTTTTACAGTTCCAAGTTTTAGTTTCATGTTTGAAACCATTTTCATTTTCTTGCATGACTTTCTAGATAAATGGTGAGTTGTAGCTGTGAATTCATCACTGACAGGTTTTCTTCAGAATGTTTAGATTGATACATGGTGTTTTGTACCTCAGTCATGACAATTTCTGCTTCATTTAAAATTAGTGGTTCTCCAAGTGATTCTTGGCTTCCTGTAAGGCATGGTTGACTGCACTCAGGAGTGTCTTTATCTAGTTGAGCTTCAATTACTTCCTCTTGTTGCCGTTCATGGTCCAACATTTCTTTGTATTGTTTGAAATGGACATTGTTGTACTGCTTTCATCTGCTTTGAATGCAGCTTCTAATGAGTCATAGGGCATCATTACACGGAAGGCGGTAAGGGTTAACGGTCACCGGTAATGGTACCGGTGACCGTTAACCCTTCCCGCCTTACTACGAGGTCCCTTTGCGGGTAGGTACTTTAACGCCTGCTGTTTAGCAGGTGTTAAAAACCAACCCTCAAAGGGACAAGGGTGCTAATGACGGTACTGCAATTTGCGGCACCATAATTAGCGCCTCCCCCATTCCCATAGAGCCCTATGGGGTAAAAATGGGAATGGGGAAGGGCAATGGGGGAAGGGGAATTACCTCCCCGCCAACCTTGGAATAGGGCGGTAATTCCCCTTTCCACCAAGGCAGTGCCGGTATTTTACCGGCAAGGACCAAGGTGCTAATAGCACCTTGGTCCTCCGCCTACCGTGTAATGAGGATCATTGTCACCTAATAATTCTTCTTCTTTTCTCCAAGGTTTAACAAGTTGCAGTAGGGCCATGTAATAAAGTTCTCTATGTTTCAGAGATTTACATGATAACGTTACATGATTGATTTGGCTTGGTTTGGGGAGTTTCACTAGGCTTCCTTCACAAGCTGAGACAGAATATTTGCTAGTTGTCTCATCTGGTGTGACATTGGGCCTCATTACAAGGGTGGCGTTCCAGTAATAACGATACCGGTAAGGCAATACCGGCACTGTTTACCGGACCGGGCCATTCTGATCCTTATTCCGGTCTCACCGGCATCGACAGGGACCTGCTGTGACCGTGCACCCCCGTACCGGACTCCGCACAGACGCCGTGCCAGTAACACTAGCATGCTGCAAGGAAGATGACATTACGAGTAGCACGGACATACACATATGCAGATGCCGGTAAGAAGGGTTACCATGATGCCATTAACACTGGCATCGTGGGATAGGCAGTAATGGCAATCTGCTGTGCTCAGACCTGCCACAGGTGCACACAATCAGCACAGGTGTAGGCAATGGAGCCTATACCAGCAAAATGGGTGCACACCCACACACCATACCCCTTCCAAGACCAACATGATTCCACTTGCTGTTGCGATACAGGGCCTGGAGGACATGCATGCACTGCTACTCCTTGAGCAGGCAGTACATCAGGAACTACAGAGGAGACACAGGAGGAGGGTGATACAGGGCCAGCAAATGCCACCATTGCAGGCAGTGGTATCCCACAGGCAGCCACCAATCCCTCGCACAAGGGCCAGTCCATTCGACCCCAGCACAGATCCACACCCTGTACCGCCTCGACAGGGACACCATCACCACCATAGTGGATCTAATACGTGATGACATGATTAGCCTGATCAACATCTGCACCGCCATCCCCCCTCTGCTGAAAATGGTGTCTGTGCGCCACTTCCTGGCCACAGGCAGCTACCAGCACACAGTGGAGCAGCTGCATGGCATCTCGCAACCATGTTTTTCCGGTGTTCTAAACCAAGTGCTGGATGCACTCCTAAAGCATGCAAGGGCCTACATATCCTTACCACGGACAGCACAGGAGGTGAATGACACCAAAATTGCATTTCATGCACTGGCAGGCATGCCCAATGTCATTGGTGCCCTCGACTGCACCAAGTGGAGTTGGAAATCCGGCATGCTGTGGAGGTGGTGTACAGCAATCGGAAGCTATACCACTCCATCAATGTTCAGATGGTGTGTGATGCAAGCAAGATGATAACACATTGTTGTGCCAGATCCCCAGGATCCACACATGATGCAATGGTGCAGCGGAACTCCTCGCTTCCCTGCTACATGGAACCACATGCTGCATGACGTGCCTGGCTGCTGGGTAAATCTGATCACAGGGCCATGGTTATTTTTGGGGGGTGACATGCATATGCAACCTGTCTGCTTTACTGGCAATGTTTTTTTTGGGGTGTCTGGACACTGTCCTTGGTGGAAAACAGTGTGCCCTTGTGCATTCCAACTTGATGCATGACACTGACAAAGAATGCAGACGTACCATGGCTGTACTTCATTGTGCAAATGTCAGAATCAAATCAGCGCTTACCCCTGCACATGTCCACCTGACATCATTAGACCGCAGCCACAGGTACCACAATGCACAATCCTGCAGTCACAAAGCCAAATGTAAATGAGCATATCAAAGGACCTCACAGGTCATGCATCCATGACTGGGCAAGACAAAATGCCGCTCATGGATTCCCCCATCACTGCCCCTTCCAGACAGTAACACTGCATAACACCGTGCCAACATGGGCACATGAAGGCAAACTCAAAAATACCATGCCACAAGGTTTGGAAAATGGAATCCATCAAGTGTTGAACATCACCAACATGTGTGTGATTTGTGCAATAACAATCCATAGTACTTAAGCACCAGCATGCCAGTTGACACCAAGCCTCATCAAAGGAACGTATCCCTACATTGGCGGACCATACCAACAACCACATTGTGCCATTGTCACATGTGTGAAGATGTTGAGGGACATGTGCATGGCATCATCAATCATTAGTAGGCATGATTCCCAAAACCACCTGTAACATGTTGGACATCAGCCTAATGCATCGAATATTTCCCAACATGCATATGGTAACATCCTCTACCACACATCCCTCACATGTGAGTACATCATGGACCTTTGCACCTCATCTAGGTGAGTGTTGAATCTGATGTCAGTGCCCCTAAATCGTGTACGTCACCCATGCCCCCCATCGTGGATTGCCAAGTTGTACACATTCCTGATATTTGCGCAGATGCGTTGTGAATAGCTTCCGTCGAGGACCCACTGCATATGAACATGAACAATGTATATGCTGTGCACAAATGGAATGGAATAAATACTCACACACATACATTGTTGTGCTCCCATGCAGGTGATGCTGGCTATCCCCTGAAGCCGTGGCTCCTCACCCCTGTCCGGAATCTGTAGAACAGGCACACGGAGGACTACAATTGTGCTCATACACGCACTCGTGTGGTGATAGAGCAGACCTTTGGCTTGTTGAAGGCACGGTTTCGCTGCCTCAGCAAATCAGGTGGCACACTCATCTACGGGCCTGAGAAGGTTATTACTGGAACACCAACCTTGTAATGAGGCACAATGTGTTCAGAATTGCCATATAAGGCTGTACCTGTAAAACAGTCTTCAGCTTCGTAGCGTAGCACCCGCATTCTCTATGGGAGAGAATTTTTATAATGAAGCTGTACAATACGACAGAGTTTTATCAGATGATATGTCAGCCCATCTGTTTTCTCTGCTTTGGTGAGATAATCTGCCCCATATCTTGAAAATGCAGTGGAATTGTCTGCAATGTACTGTATGTCTATATTTGCATTCCACAAGAGGGAAATTATTGCATTGTAATCATTGATGTACTTGGATGCTTTGTCCCTTTTAATGTTGTATGTGGTTTTGTGGAATTGCCTTTTACACTGTGTTTAACAGAAGACAGCACGCTGGTTATTTGTCCTTTTATTGCAAAATGGTCTAGGAAAGCCAAAGCAACATTTGGGATAGTATTTACCTTTGTTTTTATATCGGCAGTATTTGGCACACTTATGTTATTGGAAGTTTAAGATTTGTGTATGTAGGTCACTATGGGCCTCATTACGACATTGGAGGTAGCCATTCCGCTATTTGCAGCATGGCTACCCCCATTCCAGGTACTGGGTCTGGGTTCCCTGAATGGGGAAATACCGGGCCATTCCGACGTTGGTGGGCCCGGTATTTCTCCATCCAGGGAACCCGGATCCGGTACATCCCCATTCCTATTCGAGCCCCCATAGGGCCTGTCATTAATGCGCCCGTTGTTAGGATGCTGGACCGCTCGCGGGACCCGCTAAGGACGTCTGGTAAAACCAGGCGTCTTTGCGGGTCCTGCGAGTGGCCCTCGTAATGAGGCGCTAGGGGGTTAACGGGTCCGGCAGCTCTACCGGCCCTGTTAACCCCCTACCGCCTTCCTTATAACCCTATGTGTGATTTCTGAAGGGATGTCACAGGTAATGTATTATTAAATAAACTGTAAAACAGTGGCATCACCATCATGGCTAAATTTGCGAGCATATTTTATCCACAAAAGCATGTGGATATGTGGTGCTTTTCTGGATTGATATTCTTTTCTCCAAACAAAGTGTTCCACTTCTCCAAGTGGAGGGTGGTTGTATTGCAGATGAAGTGCAACATGGCAATGAATCAATGGTGAAACTACTTTGATTCATTGACGGGTCAAGGGAACAGGGTTCTGGTATTCTTATAACTATTCCATCTTTATTTTGGTTTGCTGTGCGTAACAAGTTGTGCAAGTCATCCCATGCATACTCTGCACAACTTAAAGTAACAGCCCATGTGGGTTGCCCTAGGTTTCTTCGCATACAACATACATCAGTGTGACACTGCAACAAGTATTATTGTGTACCAAGCATGTTTCGCGCCTTGAAACACTTGTGTATAGGCGCGTTACAAATGCCATATCATATCATATCATATCATGTTTGCCAAAAGGTTTCTGATACTTGACTGCAAACTTCATCTTTGTCTTTTATCTTTTGAAGGAGTTGGTTAGCGGGCAAATGAGAGCCTGTTTTTGATGTGTGTGCAACTCCATAACATAGTATTACCGCCGGGGCTTTTAGACCTACCGCCAAACCCGTCGGCACTATTAGTGCTGAATCACAGGTTTGGCAGAACGGTTAGTCCCCATTCCCAATTTGGCCCATTCGGGAATTTCCCATTCTCCTTTGGCCCCAATGGGGAATGTGTGACGCAATTACTACTGACGGTATTAGCACTGGGTGTAATAGCACAGAAAATCAGCGGATTTGGCCCCAGCGCAGAGCTGGGGGTAAATCAGCCAAACCAGTGATTTGACAGATCTATAAAATGCGGTAGTAATAGCGTAACCGCCACATTTAAGGGTTACCACCACACTCGTGATGAGGCAGTTTGTCTGAATCTGGGGTCTTCAGAATACATTTGTAAAGAGCGATATTCTGATGCTCTAATTTGTGTGGATCTTTCATCAAATCTTCCTCCTTTTCCTGTAGGAAAGAGTAAAGGAAAAGAATGTGCTTCTACACTTGTTCCCATATGCTAATTGGGGATCATTTGGCTTGATGCATTTGATATGTTTCCAATTCATCTTCAATGGTGTCTTTGGAGTCGATTGGGTGAATTGTATACTGGTCTACAATGTTGGCTGCAGTAACAGGATCTACACAATCAAATTGGCCAGTTGCCGTTGAATCCTGAATTATTTGGGCGGTTTCTGTTAAGTTTTCCATTATGCTTATATCTTTGTAGTATTCTGTTTTCTTTCAGATATTGCAGGGCTTGTCTAACTTTTTTTAAGTTGACTAGTTGTTGCCAAATTGTTTTGTCTTTTGCTGGTACACTATTAACTAGTACAATCAATGATTGATCAATTGGCAGTTGTGCTACTAGAGTTTCTAAATTTTCTTTAAGATCTAATGGCAAATATATTACTTTGCCACGGATGCCTTTTAGTAACTCAGATGGAGGAAATATGACTGTTTTCGCTTGAAGGCGTATTATAGCTTGAAATGGGTGTGTTGTTTGGATAATAATGCTGTCATACAAGTTAAGTTGTTGTAGTGGCTTTGGAAGACGGAATATTAATAGGTTATTAGTGATAGCACATGATGGCGTTTGGTTATTGTCAAGTCTTGTATTTCAGTGCGTGCATGCTATTGAGAGCTCAGTTATATTGTATTTATTTTCTGCTTAGATATAAAGCTAATTGGAAGCATTTGGATTCCTCATTGTCCTCTATTTTGTATGCCATATGTATAAAGTTGTGCTCTTTTTATAAAATGTTCTGGAACAACAGACACATACTTGTTCTGGTATTTCAGTAGATGTGTTTTGAAACTAAGTTATTTCTTTTGTATGTGTTTTTTAGGAGGTTTCACTAAAGTATTCTGATGTTACTGAATTTCCTAAGCCAACATTAGTTCCAAAGTATTTACTTAGGATGTGCTCTATGTTTCTATTGTTTGGCTGTTCCATGTAGGAGAAAGTTATTTAAATGTTGTCGTTCTAAAGCAGGACTTTTTGCATAGCATAGTCTATGCACAAGATTTCGTATAGTGGAATGATGTGTTGCTAACATGTTGATGTGGTGGATGGTGCTTTTGTAAGCAGTTCCTGAAATACAAGTTATTGAATGTCCTCGAAGTCCAGTGTGGCTGAGCAGTGGACAGGAGTCAATTGTTTGTAATATTTTCATTTTACTTTTGTCTTTTAGTTTCACATGGAGATGGAGGAATTGTCATACATATTTAAAGGATTGTTGGCGTACATTACACATTAAGCTGCATGTTGTAAGGAACTCATTGTGGCAACAGTAAAGATATGCACAAGTGATCAGAGTTCAAGGGTGTTTATTAAATTGTATGCATGGGTGAGAAAAACACCTAAATAAACCTAAAGCTAATATTGGAGCAAGCTACGACCATCAAATAATAATAAGACAGCCCTTGTAGCGCCTTGTCAAATAAAAAGGGCCTATACTAAAAAAAAAACGATTGCCAGCCCTTACCACTAAGTTACAAAAAGAGTGTGGGATAATGTTCACTGGAAATGAAAGAAGTGTTCACAAAATGATAAATCAGGATGGTATGGAGGGGTCTCCCTTCCCCACATCTTTCGTATGGAGCAAGGTGGGACACCTGAGCACAACGCACTCCTGGGCCCTTCCAGCACGAGGGTCACAAGTCCATTACACGATACCATAACCTTCAAGAGCCAAGTCTCTTTTCCACAAAGTCTCTTGCTTTAGAAGGCCTGCTGGCTCAAACAACAAGCAAACTAACAAAAGTTCCTTAGGTGTTCTTGCACCTTTGGTGATTGCTCTTTGGACCTAAGATCTCCCTCCACCAGGCTCAGATCTTCCTTGCAAAATGAGCCTCCCTGCGTCAGGCTCACTATGGCCTTTTATAACACACAGTTCATGAATTTCTAACATGTTTTGCTCAGTTCTATCAGACAGCACAGGTTTCCTTCTCCTAGCTTTCTTTTGTTTTTGACGTGACCCTTGTGGGACCACTCTGAAATCTGTTTCTCCACACATCAGCTGTCACTCCCGGTCTTATGATTTCCATTTTGGAGGCATTGTGGGTCTCAGTTGAAAAGGGCAAGGGCAGTTCTCACTTCGTCCTCCCTCCAGGTCTCCTCGCCTTACTCCTTTGTTTGAACTGATAGTTTGGTGTAGCTGTTTTTTTTTGTGCATTCGGCCTTGATCATAGTGTGCTCTTGTGATCCACCTTTTATCCCTGTGGGGAAGGTAAAGGGCTGTCAGGTGTGCGTGGTTATTGTCAATTGCTTGACTCTGCCTGACGTGTGTTTTGGGACATGTCAGGTGAATGGCTCTGGTGTTAGTCTGTTGTCTGTTCCGTGTAAGAAAGTGTTTGTATTGGAAAAGAGGGGGTGGAGCTTCTAAATATCCTACAGGGTAGCATGGGGAAAAGGTGTTACAAGGAACGGGGTACTGTGTCTCATTTCTTGGTGTGCAAATTCCACTCCATCAAACACCCCCTCCCCCCCATCTAGGTGATCCTCCCCCACTGGTCAACCCCCAGGAACTTAATCCAATAGCAATGGCCATGTCCTGGCCACCTGGATGACCAATCTCTGGGAACTAGCGAGTGAGACACCTTGAGGTTTCTTCAGTGTCCATTTATACATTGGACGGTTTGTTTGAGCGAAAGGAATGTTTGGGTGAAAGTTTGTTGGAGAAGCTTTTTCTATAAGGTTTTCTGTTCTTGTTCTGTGCTGCTTGTGTGAATCCATTCACCTTCACAAAAGTTTGAAAAGGTGACTATATTGAAATTGCGCCTGTCTGATTCCAATTTGTAAATTATTGATTAATTTAGTTAGCGATTAGTCATTCTGTTTAAAATTAATATAAACAACTTTCTTTTTAGTAGAAATGTGCTGTCAATGAGATCTTTAAGGATTAGTCTTCTGCAGTATTATTTCTGGGTAGATTGTGACGTCTCATTTGTCTTTATAAGATTTTGAAGAACTCTATGGTGGATAATGTTTTGTAAAATGAATGTTTTGAAATTATTTACTGTGGCTGCATTAACATTGGTAGATAGAGTGTTAGGTTCATTAGTAGGTTTGATTTTGTTTATACATCTTTTTTTAGTTTTCGGAAAAAAGGGGTCTTACTTTCTTTAGTGGTTGCTGTTTTATTTTTGTTGAGTGAGATTACTAGCTGTTTTGTTTTAATGTTTTCTATATATTTTTAGATAGGTGGATGGCTATATGGCTTGCTTTTATTCTTAACTGCTCTGTTTTTTCTTTCTTTTCCGCGGAGTTGTTTTTCAGTAAGCATTCTGTTGTGTCTGTTGGGAAAAAAGAAAGTTTGGGTTTGAAAGTTGTCGAAAGTATATGCTTGCATTGTGGATGGGTGTGCTGGTGTGATTGGAGTGATGAAGAGAGTGCTGTGAGATTGTGTAGTGAGATGATAAGTGTACTTTGGAAGGTTGTAAGAGTAAGAGTATGTACAGGTGTGATGGGTTTGGGTTAGTGAGTAAGGGAGTGGTGGTGTGATTGAATACATATAGACATTATGATTTTTTGAGAAAAACAGTGGGTGTTGTAATGGTGGTGTTTAGATGATGGGACTAGAAAGTGAGTGTGAATGTTGCAATATACTGACTAACAGTGAAATGCATGTTGTTGATTTGAAAAGAATACTCTAGACTAATATATAGTGAAAGTATATTATTGCATTTAAAAAGGTATACATGCTATATTAATGTACTTACTTTGTAGGATGTGAAGACAGTTCTTTTTTTTGGAAGCAGTCTTTGGCAATCTTATTCTCTCCTGTAATTGTAAAAGAAAGTTAGTGGGTATATGTGGTAATGGTGAAGTACTTTTAGTAAGCAAGGCTGTTATTTATGAAGGTAGGAGGAGTTGTTGGGAAAAAAAAGTGAATGAAGTTGTCTTATGAGTGGTGAACTAAAGTGTTTTAACTATGTTGTTAGAACAATTCCAGTATGAGTACTGCTGTTTGGCACATTAGAATGAACAGAGCAAAAATGGGTGTGAGATAATGGTGCACATCTAGGTTATGTTTGTGCTGTTCATTTTAATACAAGAAGTGCTGCATTTGTGGTGTGTATTTGTAATGTGTTGCTCTGTTTTTAAAGAATAAGAAACGCTGGCCTAGTGGTAAAGCAATGGCGTATTGTTGTTGCATTGTTGTTTGGTGTCTTATAGTAGAGGTTGGGAAGAGTACTTTATATGTAAGGTAAAGTGGTGTTTATAGATACTTTGGTGGAAAACACGTGTGAGCAGGTGGAGAATGGTGGCAGTGTAAGGGATGGAATGAGTGAGGTTGGAAAGTGTGACATTTATATGGAATGCAAAATGGAAAATGCTGACCATTTAAAAATATTTCTTTTTAGGAGCATTCTCATGGAAGTTAGAAAATGCACATGGGCAGATATAGCAGCACTGTGAGTAACTTTTTTTGTAAAAGCAAAGAAAAGCAAATGAAGATGTTTCTGAAATGTTTAAGTTGCAGTTGGTGTCTGGAAGTTTAATATGTTAGCAGTACATGCATACTTACCAACATGACCCATTTCACTATGTAGGTGCTTATGAAGTATTGGTATTTTTGTTTGCATGTTGGGAGTTGTACTTGCACTTTTTCTATTGGAAAACATGGACTGCAAGCCCCAAAATGCATAGAAGAATCTAGGACTTGTCATCTATAGATTGAAATGGGAGATTGTAGCAAGTATGCATGTACTGTGAAGGTATTGGACTTCCACACAGTAAGTGGCACTTACAAATGTTGGAGAAATGTTTTAAATCCGTTTTTTGTTTGTTTTTCAAAGAAGTTACACATAGTGCTGCTGTAAATATATATGTGCATTTCATAACTTTATTGAAAATGCTCCTAAAAATACATATTTTTAAAAACTCAGTATTTTCCATTTTTCATTCAATTTTTTTTATTTAAATGTGACACTTTTTAATCTTGTAGTCTAGGCCTGGCTATTATTTCTTTTTGCATTCTGTGACTTGTAGTGAAAGACTTCATAAGCAGCTACAGTTTGGAATGGGTCATGTTGGCAACAGTTTTAGCTATCTTACCGGAATATCATTACTGTTTGCAATGAAGGATACATTTGGAAAGTTGATGGAACTATTTCCACATTCGAATAGCTCAGAGACAAATGTGGATGCATTCTAATTTATTTTGTCCACAAATTAAGAAATCAAGATGCAATGTGAACAAAGTTGTATGTGCCTTTTTGTGGGATGTTGGCATGACACCTTTTCATAATGGAAATAGTAAATGTTATAATGTCAACATTTTTTGAAGCGATTGAGTGCATCTAACTCATATGGGCAATCAGATTTTTATTGAAAACCGTTTAAAATGCATTGACGCAGTTTCTTTACACACATAAAACATCGAGTGAAGTATTCTTTAGAAGTTTCATTACACAAAGCTGAAAAATAGACATAACAATTAGAAGGACTTTCTGTGAAAGTTACAAAAAACTATTAAGTATTACGTGTTATAGAACATTTGTTTGTTTAGTACATAAAGTGAAATAATGAAAACAATATATATATTAAGTCAAACAAAGAAAAAAGGTTTAAGAGCCACCATTTTTGCATGAAAAGCAATTAAAATGCTTTTCATTCCCCCACCTCATACCTGGAATATTCCTGGTGTCTGCAGTCTACCGTGCTGTCCGGGGACTATGCAGGCTGCAAAGGTGGCAGTGATTATTTTTTTTTTCATTTATATTTTTTGACTGTGAAAGGATCTTTTTTTGTGTTTTGTATTTTTGTGTGCTTTTTTTGCTTTTTTTAGGGGAGGCAAGGTATGGTGGGGGAGGGAAGAGTCACCAACCACAGAGACAGAGGGGCAGCTGGACAGAGGAAGATGTGGGCAAGCCTTAAATTTGAGGTGGGGGGCAGTGTTTCTCTTGCTTGTTGACCGCAGCCTCGAAAGCACTACAATACCGCCCCCCCCGCAGATTGGAGATTGATGCATCACAGTACAAATATAGTCCTCTGATCCTCAAAAGGTAAGGGTCAACAGTGTTCTGTATGGCCTATGGCCTGCAAGGTAGCCGCTGGGATACTCCCACAGGACTAGTCTGTGTGGTGACAGGTGCAGTCGAGGAAGATGGGGTAGAGGCTGTCAACCTGCTTTTCCCTGAAAAATGTACTGTCTTTTTCAGAGCACTCGGATGGTTGGATCTGGTCTGGTGGCACATGGAGGTGATCCCATATGAATAGCCCAGGTTTTCCATTTCTGAGTACAACTTTGCACTCAGTGCATCTAATCTTGGCTGACCAAGCTTGGGGTACACCTCCCAACAGTGATGGAAAAACACTACCCCCCCAGGACTCACTCTGGGCACTGGAGATAGGCACTTTCTCTACCTCGTCTTCATCTTCATCTTCTGCCTCATCCTCTTCTGCATCCTCATGCCTGTTCCTCTTTCCAGGCCTTCCAGATGGTGGTGCTGGTTGTTGTTGCTGGGGTGGAGGGATGGCCATGACAAATGCCATTGGATTTAGTTTTGAAAGTTCTGCAAAGCAGGTGCTGTGAGCTGCTCTCTCTTGTATAGCCAGATTGAGAATGAATGAAGAAATGGGTGGGTCGAATCAGAGGAGCCACCCGCGGACTGTGGGACTGTTTGCGGACAACCAAGTTGAAAATAGGGCTTGAAAAGGTGTAACAAGTTGCCAGATCAACTAAGAATGTGTCTAGGTGCTCTGGAATGGTAAACCTCCAAGCTGAAACACCCTAGGTTGGTGGACAATGTCGTCCTAAACTGTCTGAGGCGCTCAGACACCAAATCCCCAGGGGTCTATCCTCTCTGCCTGGCTTTTCAACCAATAGCTGGCACCCCTTGCCGACCGTATTGCTGCTCTCTGCTTCAATTTTCAGTGCTATGCAGATGACAGCTCATTTGCAGGCTCCCCTCTGCCACCTCTTCTCACCAACTCATCTCTGACTGTCTGAAATCCAGGAGTGGTGAGCTACCAACGACCTCTGCCTATATGCCAGTAAGACAGAGATCCTCCTCATTGGCACACTTGCACCTTCCTTTCATGTTACGCTCTGGCTGGCTTCCCTTGGCTTCCCTTGGTCCTCTCCCTGCTCCCACCTGTGAGGCTAAGAACCTCAGGGTCATCTTCGACTCCACGCTTTCCTTTTCTCCACACATCTCTGACGTCTCTAAGAACTGAAAATACCAACTGCACTTCCTCAGAGGTATTCTTCCTCTCCTCTCCTTCCCCCAGAAGCTCACTGTCTCTGGCTGTGGTTCCCTCTAGGCTGGACTACTGCAACAGCCAGACTCTTTGCAAATCTGCCTGCAACTACTCTCTGCCCTCTGCAAACTCATCCAAAACAGGAACACACGATTTTTCCTTGGCCTCAAGCCCAGGGATCATATCTCTACACCCGTGAAATCTCTTCATTGGCTCCCAGTGGCTGCAAGGATTAAGTTCAAGACCCTTTGTTTTTTACACAAGACCTTCTGGGGTCTGGATCCGAAATACCTTCAACTCTCCCTTCGGAAATATCTTCCTACTCGAGCTCTTTGCTCCTCCACCTCCAACTCCCTCAGTGTCAGTCACTTCTCCAATCAAAGCATTGGGGATAGATAACTTTCTTCGGCTGTGGCTTCCCTCTGGAACAGCCTCCCTGCCTCTCTGAAACTTGAGGAGAACCATCTTCTGTTCTGGAAGCACCTAAAGGCCATCACTCTTCCTCTACCCTGCTGATCTCTGTCTGATTCAGCACTGAGCACCTGACTACCCTCTGATTTCGAGCATAAATCCATGCCCACCCAGCCGCAGACCCACACTGCCTCCCAGCAACCCTTGCACTTGAGTCTGTATCTGTAACCCTACAGTGCCCCTACCTGCACTTTTGGACACCCACTGTTTGCACTTACCTTTGCACCTGCCACCTGATGGCTGCACTTCCTGTTATTGTTTTGATCCTATGTACAGCACTACCCCCTCCTCTTTTCCCTCCCCTCCCCAGCAATCTTAATGTAACTTGGCCTAGTAAGATCATTGTCTCTGTCCTCCCTCTGTTCCCCCTTACTTGCCTCATCGCACCTTGAAACACTTGTGTATAGGCGCGTTACAAATGCCATATCATATCATATCATATCATGTGCCATAGGTGCATGCGTTATAGGTGCATGTGGGAGCATGTGTTGTATATCCACATTTTATGTGTAGCCCTGACTTTGATGTGTTTCAGATGTAAACTGCTTAATATAACTGTAAAACCCACACATTCTGTGTACAGTTTGTTTGAAAAGTGTACATTTATTCCATCAACTTAAAACTAACATCACAGTCAGCTGTGACTTGTCTTTCATGTGACTTTTTAGGACATTAATTTTTTTTTTTACACTCTGTAAAACCCCATATGCTCTGCCTGCATTGTTTATGACGTGCCTTTTATGTGAGTTAAGAGTATGTGCTAAGTGTACATCATAAAAGTATGTGTCATAAGAGTGTGTATCATAGGAGTTGAGTGATCGGAACATGTTTCATAAGAGCACATATCACATGTCAACTTGTGATGCATAGTAGGCACGTGTGCCAAAGGGAAATGTATTATATTAGTGTGTGTTGTAGGTGTGCATGTTAAAACAGCACATGTTGTTGGAGCATGTGTTGTAGGAGCAGACGTAGATGTGTGTGTCATTAGATTCTGTGTTGTAACAGAACAGTACATGTAGAAGGCGCCTGTGCAATGTGAGCATGTGCTGTGGGAGCATGTCTCATAGGGGAGTGTTTTATTAAGTGTGTGCCGTAAGAGAGTGCAGTACATGTGTGTCATAACAGTTTGTTTGCTAGGATCCTGTGTCATAGGAGCATGTTGTGAAGAAGTGTGTGTCATTAGATTCTGTGTCTTAAGAGGGTGCAGTAAGTGTGTGTCGTAAGATTGCATTTGGTAGGACCAGGTTTCGTGGGAGCATGTGTCATTGGTGCATGCATTATAGGACAAAAGGTCATAGGTGCATGTGTTATAGGTGCATGTGCTCTATGAGCATGTGTCCTAGGTGCATGTGAGAGGATTTGCTGTAGGTCTACACATAGTAAGCGTGTGTGTATTAGGTGCACATGTGACAGGACATGTGATAGGAACTTGAGTCATAGAAGTTTGGGTTGTAGGTGCGCTAGTCATAGTATTGTGTGTCATGGGAGTGTGTGTCATTAAAGTATGTGCAATAAGAGGGTGCAGTAAGTGTGTGTCATGAGAGTGTGTTTTAGGAGCCTGTGTCGTAAGAACATGTGTCTTAGGAGTATGTGTCATAGGAGCATGTGCCATAGGTGCTTGTGTTCTAAGTGCACATGTCCTAGGTGCATGTGAGAGCACTTGTTATACATCTACATGTTATGTGTAATAGGCGTGTGTGTATTAGACGCACACGTGATACGAACTTGCATTATAGGTGTGTGTGGTGTAGGAGCACTTGTCATAGCAGAAAACATCATAGGAGCACATATTGTAGGAGCATGTGTCTAGGAGCGTGTGTCGTTAGAGTGTGTGCTGTAAGATATTTGGATTAAGTATTTGTCGTAAGAGTGTGTGTGCTAGGAGCCTGTGTTATAGGAGCATGAGTTGCAAGAGTATGTGTCTAAGAAGCATGTGTCATAGGTTCATATGTCCTAGGTGCTTGTGAGAACACTTGTTGTACATCTGCATACGTTTGAACTCCATGCTAAACTCTCTCCTCTCGACCCGCTACTCCTAGCACTCCTCCTTTCTCATTCTTCTTGACCTATCTGCTGCTTTTGGCACTGTGGATCATTCTTTACTCTTGGTGTCACTCTCTTAATTCGGCCTCACAAGTCCTGTTCCGTCTTTGTTTGATTCCTACTTGTCAAAGAAAACCTTCTCTATCACCTGGGCCAGAAAGACCTCCATGTCTTTTTTGCTCGCCCATGGGGTGCCACAAGGGTCAGTTCTAGGCCATTTTCTCTTTTCCTTATACACATCACATCTCGCAGCTATTATCTCTTCTTTTGGTCTATCATATAATTTTTATGCTGACGACACTCAACTGTTTCTATCCTTCTCTTCCTTTTCTCCAGAAATTCATCACACCCTTTCAGCTTGCCTTGTTGCTATTAAATGCTGGATGTTTTCCCACTTTCTTACTATCAGTGCAGGGAAGACTGAGGTACTGTTCTTCCCCGCAAACACTGTTCCTCCTCATCTTTCACCTCTCTTTATCTTTCCCACCTTCTGAGCTCCCAATTTCAACTATGGCTCATAATTATGGTCTACACTTTGATTCAAACCTCTCCTTCTCCCATTACATTTCTCTTACCACCTGTTCCTGTTGTTTTCATCTCCACAACATCTGCAAATCTCGCCCGTTTCCCATTTTTCAAGCATCCAAACTTGTAATTTCCTCTCTGATCTTTCTTGACTCTTCTATTGTTCTACCACTCGTCTTGGCCTTCCCAGTTCTTGTCTTGCTCCTTTAAGATTAGTCTTCAAATCTTCTATTTGTCTATTGTGTCTTCTGCCCCATTGGGATTCTATTTCCTCTTCTCTTGCTGCAGTTGGGTGGCTGCCCTTTCTGTCTCAAATTAAATGTTACTTTCTTTGTCTTGTTTTCCAATCTCTCTATGGTCTTGCCCCTAGCTATATTTCTGCACTCATATCCTTCTACATTCCATCTCGCCCTCTTTAGTCTTCCTCTCAGTTTAGACTTCTGGTTCCTCGCCCCACCCCCCTCTGCTCAGTCTTGCTTTCGATCTTTTGAACTCCTTGCTCCACTCCTCTGGAATGCTCGCCAACTTTCCCTTTGTCCCATCAGTGTCTATTCTCTTTTCCATAGCTCTCTAAAAACTCACCTACTTCAATACCCTGAGTGATCACCTTCTGGATTCGATTGTTTATTCAATTTTATTGTACTGTGTTTCAATTTTTATGTAGAGCGCTTCGGTTTACATGGCTCTATAAAAGACAAATAAAATACAAAAAAATATGAATACATGTTATTCATATTAAATGCATGTGCATTTGGTGTGCGTGTGATAGGAAATTCTGTCATAGCAGCACGTGTTGTAGGAACACATGCAATAGAAGCACAGGTCGAAGGAGCACATATTGTACGTGCAGTTGTCGTAAGTGTATATGTTCTAGGCGCATGTGTCCAAGGCACATGTGAGAGCACTTGCTATATGTGTACATGTTATGTGTAGTAAGCAAGTGTGTATTTCGGTGTGTGCGAGATAGGAACGTATTACCGCCGGGGCTTTTAGACCTACCGCCAAACCCGCCGGCACTATTAGTGCTGGATCACAGGTTTGGCAGAACGGTTAGTCCCCATTCCCAATTTGGCCCATTCGGGAATTTCCCATTCCCCATTGGCCCCAATGGGGAATGTGTGGGGCTATTACTACTGGCGGTATTAGCGCTGGGGGTAATAGCACCGAAAATCAGTGGATTTCTAGCGGATTTGCCCCCAGCGCAGAGCTGGGGGTAAATCAGCCAAACCGTGATTTGGCCGACCCTTAAATGCAGCAGTAATAGCGTAACCGCCACATTTAAGGGTTACCGCCACACTCGTGATGTGGCAGTTTGTCTGAATCTGGGGTCTTCATAATAAATTCGTAAAGAGCGATATTCTGATGCTCTAATTTGTGGGGATCTTTCATCAAATCTTCCTCCTGTCTTGTAGGAAAGAGTAAAGGAAAATAATGTGCTTCTACACTCGTTCCCATATGCTCATTGGGGATCATTTGGCTTGATGCATTTGTTGTTGTTTCCAATTCATCTTCAATGGTGTCTTTGGAGACTATTGGGTAAATTGTATACTTCATGTGGGAGCACATGTTGTAAGTGCACATGTTATGTTTAATAGGTGTATGTGAAAATTGTATGTCTTTTCAGATGTACATTGCTTAATGTATGAGCTGTAAAACATGTACATTTATTCCATCACCTTAAAACTGACATCAAAGTCAAATGAGATTTTCCTGCGATGTGTGTTTTTAGGAGATGTTAATTATGTAATGTACAAACTGGTAATTGTGTAGTGTACAAACTGTAAAACTCATACGCTCAGTTTACAGTTCATATGAACATTATAGGAGTTTCCATCACCATAAAACTGACAACAAAGTTAGATGTGACTTGCCTTTCATATGAGTTTTTTAGGAGATGTTAAGTGTATAATATACAATCTATAAAACATATGTGCTCTCTGTACAGTTCATATGACTTGCCTTTGACGTGATTTAATGAAGGAGAAAATGTTAGAAGGCTTTGCATGGTGAAATACTGAAATCACCAAAAAAGGCCTTGGCACTGGGGGGAAAACCCATGGCAGTTAAGTGTGTGGTAAGTGTGCATTGCAAGAGTGTGTGCCGTAAGAGTGTTTGTCATAGGAGTGTGTGTGGTTGGAACATGTGTCATAAGGGCAAGTGTGGTACTTCCATCTGTTATGTGTAGCAGGCATGTGTTTCATAGGAAGATGTATTATAGATTGTTTTGGTTGTAAGAGCGCAAGTTATAGCAGTTTGTGTCATAGGAGCAAGTGTCGTAAGAGCACATGTTGTAGGATTGTGTGTCATTAGAGTCTGTGTCAAAATAGAGTGATAATCATGTTTGTCATAACAGTGTGTGTGTCATAGGTGCATGTGTCCTAGGTGCATCTGTCCTAAGTACATGTGTCCTAGGTGTATCTGAGAGCACTTTCAATACATCCACATGTTATTTGCAGTAAGTGCATGTGTATATGGTGCACGTGCAATAAGGATTTATTTCAGTGCATGTCATAGGAGTATGTGTAGAAGGAGTGTATGTCGTAAGAGTGTGCAGTAAGTGTGTGCTGTAAGTGTGTGTGTGTGCTAGGAGCCTGTGTCGTCGGAGCATGTGTTCCACGTGTATATGTCTTAGGAACAAATTTTGTAGGAACATGTCTCATATGTGCATGTATAGTAGGTGCATCTGTCCTAGGTGCATGTGTCCAATGTACATGAGAGAGCAGTTGCCTTACATCTGCATCTATGTGTATTTGGTGTGCATGTGATTGGAATATGTATCTTCAGAGAGTATGTTGTAATAGCGCTTGTCATAGCAGCATGTGTTGTAGGAGCATGTTTCATAAGAGAATGTGTCGTAGGAGTGTATGTTGTTAGAGTGTGTATCGTAAGTGTGTGCAGTAAGTATGTGTCGCACAAGTGTATACTAGGAGCCTGTGTCGTAGGAGCATGTGTTGCAGGAGTATGTGTCATAGGAGCATGTGCCGTAGGTGCATTTGTCGTAGGAGCATATGCCGCAGGTGCATATGTACTAGGTGCATGTGAGAGCACTTGTTGTATGTCTGCATGTTATGTGTAGTAAGCATTTATGTATTATGTGTGCATGAGAGAGGAAATTCTATCATAGGTTTGTGTGTTGTAGGAGTGCTTGTCATACCAGCAGGCATCAATGCAGCACATATTGTAGGAACACTGGTCATTGCAGTGTGTGCTGTTAGAGTGTGTGTCATAAGAGTGTGCATTAAGTTTGTCTTGGTACAGTATGTGGACTAGGAGCCTGTGTTTCAGGAGCATGTGTCATAGGAGTATGTGTCGTAGGACAGGTGCTGTAGGTGCATGTGTCGTAGATGTTTTTGTCCAAGGTGCATGTTTCCTAGGTGCTTGTATCTTAGGTGCATGTGTCATAAGTGGTTGTGATTGTACGTGTTGTACGTCTGCATGTTATGTGTAGTAAGCACTATATATTATATGTGCATGTGATTGAACTTGTAACATAGGAGTGTGTGTTTGTAGGAGCACTTGTCATAGCAGCACGTGTCATAGGAGCAAGGGTCATAGGAGTACAGGTGATTAGAGTGTGTGTCGTAAGAGTGTGTGATAAGTGCGTGCTGTGAGAGCGTGTGCTAGTAGCATGTACCATATGTGCCTGTGTAGTAGGTGCATGTTGCATAGGTGCATGCAGGAGCACATGTTATGTGTAGTAGGTGTATGTGGAAAATCAGCCCTGATTTTGATGTATTTTCAGATGTAAACTGCTTAATGTACGAACTGTAAAACTCACACACTGTGTACAGTTTGTTTGAAAC
The DNA here is from genome assembly GCF_040938575.1 of Ambystoma mexicanum. Taxonomy (NCBI): domain Eukaryota; kingdom Metazoa; phylum Chordata; class Amphibia; order Caudata; family Ambystomatidae; genus Ambystoma; species Ambystoma mexicanum. The sequence goes on from NC_090922.1 coordinate 1,137,011,320, forward strand.
ATGTACATGTATTCCATCACTTTAAAACGAATATCAAAGTCATATGTGACTTGCCTTTAATGTGAGATTTTATGAGATGTTAACTGTGTAATTTATGAGCTTTAAAACTCATACAGTCTATTTACAATTCATATGAAAAGTGTACATGTATTCCATCACCACGAAACTGACATCAAAGTCAACTGAAACTTGCCAGTGATGTGTGTTTTTATGAGATGTTAATTGTGTAATGTACAAACTGGTCATTGTTAAATGTACAAACTGTAAAACTCATATGCTCAGTTTACAGTTCACATAAACGGTGTATGTTTCTTCCATCACCTTAAAAATTACATCAAATGCGTGTCCAAAGAAATTGCTGAGGGCTTATTGAGGGCTTCACCCAATACTACGAGACACTATATAAGTCTGAAGCCCCTGGTAAGAAATAAACAGTCGGAGTATATTTGATGGGAGTGTACTTGACCAAGCTCACATGCTTAGAGGTGGAGCGCCTAGAGAGTCCAATTACTGCCGAAGAGGTACAGGACATGATATTGCATCTCCCTAACGGAAAGGCACCAGCGGAGGACGGATATACCATAGGATTCAATAAAAAGTATGCAGGGGTCCCAACAAAACACATGGTGAAGTTATACAACCATATCTTACACACAGGAGGAGCACTAGCAACATTCAGTAAGGCTTGATATCAGTAATCCCGAAGGAGGGAGGGACCCGGCCCAATGCTCGTCATACCGCCCTATCTGACTTTGAAATGTGGACGAGAAAATGTTCACGAGAATCTTAGCAACACGATTTGAAGGTTAATTACCTCGCATAGTGCATCCGGACCAAATGGGATTTATAGCAGACAGACAAGGCCCTGATGCGACACTGGACCTCATGGAATATATTAAGAGGAACTCGGGGGCCAGTCACTACTAAGTTTGGATGTGGAAAAGGCCTTCGATAGAGTTGAGTGAGGCTTCTTCTTTGCTATATTTCGAAAGATAGGGTTTGGAGATGGAATGTGTCGGGTGATTGGGGCAAATTACTCGGGACCTACGGCAAGGGTGGATGTAAACGGGACAAAGTCACAGGAATTTGAGATAGGTAGAGGTACTAGGCAGGGGGTCCCTGTATCGCCCTTACTGTTGCATTGACAATGGAACCACTGTGGGAAAAAAACGAGAGGACGACCAGATAAAGGGAATTAGGGTGGGGGCACATAGCCATAATGTGAGCGTGTATGCTGACGATATATTGCTATACCTCTCAGATGTAACGGGATCAGTTCAGAGGATGCTCAGGACACTGGAAGACTATGGGAAGGTATCAGATTTTAAGCTAAATGTCAGTAAATCAACTCTCCTCACCTTACAGGAGCACACTGAGGAGAAAAGCAGAGTGTGGGCAGGATTAGGGATACTTGTGGAAAGAGACAGCATAAAGTACCTAGGGGTGAGAATACCCAAGGACCTGGATAACTTATATGAGCGCAGCTTCCGCCCATTATTGCACAGACTCTTCAATGAGCTGGAAACTTGGTCAAAATGAATGATCTCCTGGCTAGGAAGGTTAAATGCTTTTAAAATGATGCTTTTCTCCAGAGCGTTATACCCATACCAGGCGTTGCCAATAGAGCTGCCTGAATCGCACTTCACGGAACTGAAAAAGAGAATAGTAAAGTTCCTATGTCAAGAAACAAAGGGTGGCCAACAGGTTATTGGTGCAACCCAAAGAAAAAGGGGTGGTGGTGCTACCTGAGATGCGTGCCTACTACAGAGCAGCCCAATTCAGAGCCCTGCTTCCTCATCTGCGCATGAACAGAGATAAGCAATGGGTAGGCATACAGAACTTCCTATTTAGACCGGTCACGCTAAGAGAATGGCTCAGGGCACCGGCAAAGGCGGCCACTAGACAGGTTTACTCACATAAGATTCTGGGCCCCCTTTGGAGATTGTGGAGGGTCAAAAGGGAGATGGCTGGTGTCACAAGTTGACCATCACTGCTAAATCACATATGGGCCCCCCCGATACGAGACCACATACCGGGCCATGAGAGGTTCCAGGACTTGTTAGACGCAGGGTTGGAGAGAATAGGTCAGGTCCTAAAGAAGGATTAATTTATAGACCCTGGGGATAGGGAGAGTTTCAGTATTTAAATACTTATCTCCCTTTATCGCTAAATTGATTAACGCATCCTTCGCCTCAGGCACCATCCCTGCCAACCTTAAACAGTCCTTGGTACTCCCTCTCCTTAAAAAACAGACAGTAGACCCTCTCATCCCTACTAACTACCACCCCATTACTACGGTACTGTTTCTTCTTAAGATTCTGGACAAAGCCGCATACAACCAAATTCAAAAGCACCTAGAACTACACAACCTATTAGGAGAAAGACAATCAGGCTTCCGTCCCCTACACGGAACAGAAACTGCCCTCATTGACTTGAAGTCTCAAATTGATGAGCTGAGAGACAAAGCGAGAACAGTACTCCTACTACTCCTGGACCTCTCAGCTGCCTTTGATTTGGTGGATCACAAAGTCCTCTGCAGCCACCTGGACTCCGCCGCCCATTTCTCTTCGGAAGCCATTGGATGGATCAAGTCATTCCTGAGCGAGATAACGATGAGAGTCTTCTCCCCCTCAGCAGCGGCAGATCCCACCCCTATGCCTTGTGGTGTTCCCCAGGGCTCTTGTGTATCCCCAACTCTATACAACATCTTCACCAAGCCCCTGTTTGGTGATCTGGACCATCTTGGTATCACCTACACTAATTATGCAGATGATACACAGATCCTCCTCCCGCTTTCTGGGGAGCATGCTAAAGACATGGAATTGGTGAACAAGGTATACCTTATCATCCAGGCATGGATGGCCACTCACAGCCTTTGTCTAAACGATGATAAAACAGAGTTGATTATCCTGGGTCCCAAAGCCAATATCAAAAAACTAGGACAGGAATTCTCCTCCTTCAACATAGATGGGAACATCACCCAAGTATCCAAGGATGTAAAAACCCTGGGATTCTATCTTGATTCTACCTTAACACTCGATAAACAGCTAAAATCCCTTGCCTCCTCCACGGCCTACAAGTGCAAATTGATTAGAGCCGGTAAACCATTCCTTTCCAATAAGAGTTGCCTAATCCTGGCTAGAGCCTTAATTCTCTCCAGAATTAATTATTTTAATGCTCTATACTCTGGAGCTAATAAAAAAATAACCCAAAGACTACAAACATTACAAAATAATGCCCTGAGAGCTGCACTAGGCATTAATAAAAGGTCCCATATTTCTTCCGCCAGGCGCCATCACAACTGGTTGACCACAGAGAACAAAATAAAACTCAAGATGCTATCCCTGACCCACAAAGCCCTTAATAACTCTGCCCCTAGTTACCTGACTGACAAATTCCACAGAAGAACATCTCCTAGACCTACTAGAGTTGGCAATTCTAATTGCTTGACAATACCGAACTTTAGACTCACTACTATTGGAGGAAATAGCTTCCCGGTAAAGGCGGCTAAAACCTGGAACTCAATACCACAAGACCTTAGAGCGGACCTGCCTTTGTTTTAGGAAAAAAGTCATTCAATTCCTTACCTCGACTGACCTCAGTTGACCGGTGTTACCTACCTCCTACTGGTATAAATCACTAGACCTTCATTCTATACAATTGTAACTCTGATTGACCTGTTTGAACTTGTATATTTTGTAATTATTTGTGTGACCCTAATGTAATTTCTAATGTACATTTTGCTATGATGTAACCTTGTAAGTTTCGCATTTTCTTGCCACTGCGCCCTGCTACCCCGGGGTCTGGCGCGCACAAAAAGTGAATAAAACAAACAAACAAACAAACAAACTTGCAGCTTAAAGGGGTACTAATGTCGGAAGATTGGAAGGTTGAGCTGAAGAGAGAATTGACGAGTAGGGAGAGGATACTGGACACAGAGAGGGGAACAAGGGGTCTCATATCCAGAATGTATCAGGCAATTTTGGAGGCACAGGGAGGAGAAATTAATACATTTACGAAGAAATGGGACCGAGAATGGAGACAGAACAGTGGAGGAGGTTATGTGTGAGTGCACACTGTACATCAGTGGCCTGCCAATATAAACTGCACAGGCTCAAACTTCTATATAGGTGGCAGTGGGACCCAGTGAGAATATCGAAGATGTTTCCAGGTGCAGATCCTCACTGCTGGAGGAAATGTGGGCAAATGGCTGACTACTGGCACATGTGGTGGGGGTGCATAAAGGTGCAGAAGTACTGGAAGGAGATCCTGGGTTGTTTAAAGGGTCTAGAGGGAGTAGACAGGCATATGGACCCCCTACTAGTGTTGTTTGGAATGGAGATGATTGAAGAGGACTGGGTGAAACTCCCACATATGTCTCACTACCTTCTACTAGCGGCCAGGGCATGTTTGGCAGGGGGATGGAAAAGAGAGAGGCTCCCGAATGAAAGGGAATGGGCCTTGAAAGCATTGGACCTATACAGAATGGAGCAACTAACCAGACAAATACACAACCAGACACCAACAAGGGCAATAGAATGGGCAGCCTTTGTCGACCTGGAGAGGCCACAGACGGAAGATGGAACCGAGGACACAGGGGGAGGGAAGGACCTAGCGGGGAAGGAGTAACTAGAGCATTGCAGTCGTAAACAGGGGAAGCAATGGTGGAAAGGAGCAGCCCACACTCGATACCGGGGGACGAGGGAATGAACAATGTAGGTGTGTCCCAATTTGGACCCTGAGGAGGGGACTTAGACACCATGGGTGAACATATTGGGAAGGCTCTCGGCAAAGGATGTAATGAGCTAATGGAAGAGCTGGAACATAGGATACAAAGGAATCCCTGATGTGGCAATCCTGGAGCCACATAAGACTTGTTTGTAAAAGAGTTAAAGGATGGGGGAGCGACTAGGGGGGGTAGAGAATGGGAGTTTAAAGTTGTTGCTGGGGGGGAGAAAATAGAAAATTTGTATGGTGAATGTGTGTTTAAATGCGAGACATTGATTAAGCATGTTGTAACTGTGCAAATTCACCAATAAACTATATTTGGGAAAAAAAGAAGACATCAAAGTCAGTTGTAAGTAATATTGACTGCCACCCAGAAGTACTCTGCGCCTCTCCCAAAATTGATATCTAAATAAAAATGAAGGTTTACAACTCTTGATTGTATAATATTGTTCTTTTTAATAGTAGTGCTATGCGGAAACGTTTTTCGACCACTGGTCATTTTGAAGGCTTCAGTAGTGCGCCTGAGTCTTCACATAAAATATTTCTGGTTATGACTATTTAAGCCTTGTGCTATGATAATTAGTGATTCTTGTAATCCCTTGAGAATGTGTTGCTTCCAAATCTTTCCTGTATTAAGATTCCCTTATAGTTTTAGTGTTGGGAAATTAATAGATTGTCTGCTACTGTTTCCATTTGTTAGATTATGGATAATTCCACTCTTTCATTGTTCCTTTGTTGGATGTTCAGTAAGGATTCACCCCGTTATCAGCAAACCACATGTATTTTGCATAATACCAACATTGCCAAAACTAAAACTACAAGGGAATCTACAAGGGAATACCATCCCATCTAGCCTTCCGAAAAGACCATGCGCTTCGTTTGAACCTGCCATCACCCACCTCACAGGGTGATCACTGTCTGTGATCCATGATCTGTATGATTACCTTCTCATGTAACTAAATGAAAAAAATGTACTGTCTCATCTTAACTGCTACACTAAATGTAACGGTATCAATGTATGTATCATGTAACCAAGACACCTGCATTTAACAGCGCCTTGATGCCTCTGGGCTGCAAGAGCGCTTTATATATCTAAATAAATAAAATAAATACATAAATGAATGAATACAGGGAAGACGTGGAAGATGTGAAGATTCAGGCGCACTTATGAAGCTTTGGGAACGACCATTGATCAAAATACGTGTCGGCTTGGCGCTACTATCCAAGAGAACAATATTATTCAATCAAGAGTTGTGAAACTTTTTATTTAGATATCAGTTTTGGGCGAAGACCAGAGTACTTCTGGGCGACAACCAATATTACTTACTTGCTGTGATTTAGGGGACAGGGGCTGAATCCCTGCCATCCACAAACTTCAGCTATTCTGCATTCAAATTTTAGGCAGCTTGACCACAACCCAAGCGCACCCTTGATCCAGGCAAGCCCCAGACTTTTCATACTCAAAGTCAGCTGTGACTTGCCTTTTCATATGAATTTGTAGGAGATAAGTGTGTAGTGTATAATCTGTAAAACCTATATGCTCTGTGTACAGTTTGTATGACATGCCTTTGATGTGATTTAAGGAACATGTATTATCAGAGTGCTTGTGTTGTAGGACCACATGTTACAGCAGTGTGTCTCATAGGACCATGTGCCATAAGATCACATGTTGTAGAAGTATATGTCATTAGAGTCTGTGTTGTAAGAGTGTTTGTCATAAGAGTGCATGTAGTAGGAGAATGTGTTATAGAAACATCTGTCCTAGGTGCATGTGTCCTAGGTGCATGTGTTAGGTGCATGTGAGAACACTTTCCATACATCTACATGTTATGTGTAGTAAGCAGTAAGCATGTGTGTGTTAGGTGTGCGTGCGATAGGGATTTGTGTTGTAGTAGTGCATGCTGTAGGATCGCCTGTTATAGCAGTGTGCCATAGAAGCACTTGTCATAGCAACATGTGTCATGAGAGCCCATGTCATAGGAGAATATGTTGTAGGAGTGTGTGTCGTAAGAGTGTGCAGTGTGTGTCATAAGAGTGTGTGTGCTAGGAGAATGCGCCATAGGACTATGCCTTAGGAACACGTTTCAAATGAGCATTTGACATAGGTGTATGTGTCCTAGGTGCATGTATCCTAGGTGCATGTTAGAGTACTTGTACGTCTACATGATATGCATAGTATGTGTGTGTGCAATAGGTGCACGAGTGACAGGAACTTGTATCATATGAGTGTGTTGTAGGAACACTTGTCATAGCAGCACGTGTCATATAGGAGCATGTATCTTTGGAGCACGGCTCATAGTGTGTGTCATCAGAGTGTGTGTGGTATGATTGTGTGATAAGTGAGTATTGTAACAGAGGGTGTGGTTGTAACAAACATGTGTCTTAGTGCCATGTGCCCCAGGTGCATGTGTTGTAGGTGGATGTGTGGGAGCATGTTTTGAACATCTATATATTATGTGTAGTAAGACCATGTGTACATTCAAAGCTGACTTTGATGTGTTTTCTGATGTAAACTGGTTAATGTACGAACTGTAATACTTATACACTTGTGCACAGTTTAATTGAAAAGTGTACATGTGTTCTCTCACTTTAAAACCAACATCAAAGTCAGCTGTGACTTGCCTTTGATGCACATTTTTAGGATATGTTAATTGCGTAATGTAAAAACCTGTGATTGTGTAATGTACAAACAGTAAAACACATCCGCTCTGTGTACAGTTAATATGAAATATTGCATGTATTCTGTGCATGTGTCATATATAGATATATTTCAAAAATGTATATCGCACATTTTTCAGTTAATGTTCACATTTCTTTTTCAGTGCATCAATTCCAGATGAAATCTAGGCACCTGGAAAAAGTTGTGATAACAAAGCAGCAATGTTTAGATATTTGGGCCAACAACATTTTTTTTTTCCTTTGGGGAAACCCCAAGTTAAAATCTGTTAAAAAACGTGATCAAAGTACACATTTTTTAACCTAAGAATCCGTAAATGTACAATTCTGAAAATGTCCATTCACAGGCGGCTGCCTTGAAATATTACCTTGGAATATTTTCAGACTTGTTCATGAAGCGCTCGTAAGTTATTGGAAAAAGTCAGTTTCTGAAATGCTATTGTCTGAACATCAACTATGCCTTGCGCTAGTGCAAATACTTAAATATATTGACAGTGTTCAGATATTTAGACCTCCCTGTGAAAGAGATCTCATATTTTCTCACAGTCTAATTCAGCATTATGTAAAATGTACAGGACAAATTCTTATGCATTATATCCTTCTTTTTGTGCTGTCAATTTAAAGAGAATGGTCACTAGTTTATTTAGCATTTTAAAAGAAACGTGTTAATTGACAAAACCATTACACTCACATTTAAATATGGTCCAATATATTAATCACCTCCATACCAAAACTTAAAATGTTACTTTTAAAATGAAAATTAAACTATTGACCTTTCTCTTTAAATTGACAGCACAACATGCAGCATGATATTGTAAAGCCAGAATTGTCTTTTTGAACTACAGAATATTGTCAGTGGTGCTGGGAAATGTTGTTTACACCATGATTAGTCTATTTATTTTTTGTATCGAATTTTAATCATGTACTCCTGAACGAAATGTGCTCCCCATGACTAAGCTGGTGGCTGTGAGCAGTGATGCAAGTAGCTCCGACCAAGCACCTTTTGTTTGGAAGGCTTTATGCAGTCCTACACAGTCCTTGGTGCTTACGCTGGAGTTTAACCTGTGACCAGTACCGTGTCGGCAGAGTGGCTGTAAGCAGCGTTGCGGGCAGTTCCCGCAATTCTCTGGTGGATCCTGGTGAGTCCCCAAGCAACTGATGTGCTTATTCCATCTCTAGCTATTCGTTACTGCTATTGGCCCCAGTGAGTATCAACATCTCTGTTTCACGCCAATGCTAGGTTTTACCATTAAGCCAAAGTGTCTGTTGGTCTCTGTGCACTAGTGTGTCAGCTCAGCGTTGAACTTTGTTTTACCAAACTGGAGTAATTGGACACTAGACAAGGATTTCCCTGTAGCAATGAAATCTGTTACTGACATGAGTCAGGTGCCATAGTGTACATTTTGCTATTGGACTGATAGGAGCCCTTAATTATGTTTGTTTTAGATGATTTAGGATTTGTAACTACATTAAGTATTGTTCTTGCACTAGCAGAATTAGCCCTTTCTTCTGTGACGTTTGCACCTTTGCATTCCGTTTTCTCTAGATAACCATTCTTGGAATATTATCAGCTGAAAATTGAACCACTAACTGTCATGTTTTTTTGAGTCACCCTACAAACTATATGTGTGACTTAACCCTAGCAGCTATAAAGTCTGTGAACAGCTGTCCCTGAGAGGGGTAGTTAGGACTCCCCTTGAGCCAGTCGGGCATTCCTCCGGTCCTCATTGGTTTGCTAGTTTTGGTGCTGTGGATACCACATCTGAGGTATAAAGACTAATTGGCTGCTAGGGTTTTAAACTGTAAAGATGAAACGATAAACAGCACTGGCATCAAATAGTTTGGGGATGAATAAACCAAGAAGATCCATCCACCCAATGGGATCAATACATACTCATTGGACAATTACTTTAAGGACGTTTCTGTTCAACTGGATAAACAGGTCATGTAAGCTGAAAAAGCACTGCTCAGAGAATTCTCTGTTTTAACTCTGACTGACCACGAGCACCCTACCTGTGGGGTCCCCGCGTCCCAGGGATTACTCACTGCGAAAGAGGTTTTCATGGATCCTGCAAGTAATACACAGGTATCTCCTCATGTTTGCTTCTGGCAAAGGAAGGTAAACATTGATCATTTTCGGTTGAGACTAAGAAACAATCTGTCACTGTTGCCCCTAATTAGGTGGAGTGCCCTCCTTGACCACTGTGACCTTACACATTTGTATCCCAGGCAAAACCCGGGATGCTGAACCTGATGATATGGACATTGTTTTGGAAACACTCTTGTTTATTTGGAACTTATTGACAATCATGGATAACAATTTCAGTAATGTAAAAGATGAAATATGACTAATCTGATTAATAACCATAGTCAAAACTATACTAGCAATTGCCGATGTGATGAAACCAAGATCCAAAATGGTTGTCCAGTCCATGCGCAAGTTTCCTTTAGACAAATTCTGTAGGCTGCTGCAGCAGGCCCCTATTGATACTATTAAGGATCATTCCTCTATTACAGTTAGAAGCACACCTAATGCACAGTCTAATAATAGAATTCAGGTCTTGTTTGATTAAAAGCCTGGTTACTTCACAAGCATGCACTGGACGACCCCCATTAGATCAGGCACAATCGCAATATAAACCTAATCTTTGTCAGTAAGGAGGACAACATTTTTCTGGTGGTAAATCTTCCTCCCTACCACCATACTTTTAGTATGGCAGTGGAGTAATGGGCAGGTAAAGTGGTGGTACCAGAATGACCACCACATTTCCATTGTTTTTACCCAAACCACCCTATTTGTAATGAGGAAATGTATCTCTTTTCAGTGTTTTAAACAATTGTACAGGTGAATAATTTTAACAATTCTCGAGGCTGGTTCAGTGAGGATTGCAAAACAGCTAAAGGTGTTTTACTATCCTTACAAAACAGCTAAAGGTGTTTTACTATCCTTACTGAAAATCCTTTCACTAAAAGAGTTGAGATCATTAAAGCAGGAGCCAAGTATTAGCAGTCTGTTGACAACTGTAAACTAGAGGTGGATATATTAGTGCCAAGTGATGCAGCTTTCCAAGACTGGGAGGTATTGACCTCCTAGTCCTTGCATATGCAGATGATACTGGGTTAATCGCTAGGAACCAGTGATCATTGCAGCTTATGATAGACTCATACACAGCTTTCATGAACAAGCTGGATCTCAAAGTGGTGAGCAGTTGGATTTTTGGTGGAAGCAAGCATGCCCAATATTTAAATTTTTTTTTTTTATTAATTTTTACAACAAACAAAACATAACCATCACACCCGACATTTTAGGTACAAGCTTCTTAGCGTACATTTGCATGTTATTTATTACTGTCTTCCCCCTCCCCTCCTTTAACTCGAGCTTCCACCTCAAATCCTCGGATTTCCCTTCTATTGGAGTTAATCCCCTTCACCATTCTCGGATATGTCCTGTTCACTGGAATTGTCTTGGGAGGGTCTCGACAATGTGGCTACCACTTGTCTCCATGCTATCAAAGGTCCCACTTCATCATCCTCCCCTCTGCTGGCTGCCTCGTACCATGCTACAGTCTCGGCATCTGACCATTTCAGGAGATCGTTCCACCATACCTCTAGTCTGGATCTATGAGCTGCCCATGGCTATTCTCCTTTTGGCCAAATGTAGGCCACGTCCTTGAGTTTGCAACCAGTTTCCGTGGTCTGGTAAATCCCCCCATCAAGCATGCCCATACGGATTCCACATCTAGCTTAATTCCCTTTTCAGATAATCGTATCTTGACTTCCTCCCAGAAATTTCCCACCTCCGGGTACGCCTAGAACATGTGAATCATTCCGGCATCCACCTCCCTGCACTTGGGACATTTTTGTACTTCTGCACTTCAAATTCCGCCAATCCTTTGGGGGGTCATGTATGCCCTGTGGGTGACATATAGCTGAATCTGCTGCAGCCTCGCATTTCTAGACACCTTTTTGTGATATCTCTGGGCTCTTTCCCACTGTCGGTCTTGGATAGATTCTCCTACTTCCTTCTCCCAGTCCCGTCTCTATTGGAGCAACTCCTTACCCACCCTAGACATCACCAGTTCATATATCCGGGATATTTCGTGCCATCCCTCCGAGATATCATACATCCTTTCTATGACGGTGTCAGGTTGTTCTGATAGTGCTATTTCGGACCACGTTTCCTTCACCCATTTGATTATTCTAGTATATGTGATAAATTGTCCCGTATGTAGCCCAGTTTCGTCCACTATCCTTCGGAAGTCCAGTGCCTTTCCTTCTTGCCAAATATCTGCCAGGGTCACTAGGCCTACTGGCTCCCAGTGTTTGCGGATCCCTTTCCTCAGTTGCTCATCCACCCCAGATAGCGCCACAAGTGGCACCTGCGGGGAGCATGGGGTTGGGTTTCCCACAGCATGGCACGCTTTGCGCCATGTCTGCCAGCCCAGGTCTAGCAATCTTGATCGCCCATGCAGCTCTGATTTGGGTAGCCATATCAGTTCTTTTAGGAATTAAGGGTCACATTCACCCCGCAGCAATCTGGATTCTGCTGTTACATCTTCCGACAGCCACCTGGTGACATATTGTAGCTGCCCTGCCAAGTGGTATATCTCAAAGTTCGGCAGGTTTATGCCCCCTCTAGAGTTGTGCCACAGGAAACATCTATATAAGCTTTGGAGTTTAATAAAAAAGCGTTTGGGCACCATGTATGGGATATTAGCGAAGAAGTGTAGCAACCTAGGCAGGACCACCATCTTGAGCAAGGCCGCCCTTCCCACCATGGCTAGGGGGAGCTTTGGCCAGAACTCCATGTCGTTCTTAATGCCTTCCACTACCCTCTCCGTGTTATATTTAAGCTTTCTGCAATTGTGTGGTATATGTTAATCCCCAGGTATCTGAATGTTCTGGTCTCCCAGGCTATCTGCAACGTAGGTAAGTTCTCCTGCAGGACTCCTCTGTACCTTCCCAGGGGGAACATGCATGATTTATTTTGGTTCACCGATATGCCTGAAAGAGTCGCGTAGCGCTCCATCACCTCCAGGATGTATTGTAAGTTTTCCTCTGGGTACCGCAGGTATAGCAGCATATCATCTGCATACAATGATATCAAGTGTGGTCCCCCCTTAGTGTAGACCCCTATTTCTTCGTACTGCTGCCTCAAATAGATTGCTAGTGGTTATAGTGCAAGGATGTACAGCATCGGGGACCATGGACAGCCCTGTCTCGTGCCTCTGTTAAGTTGCCATTTATCTGAAATTATCGCTCCCGTTTTGACCCTGGCTGTTGGGGAGCTATACACCATTTTTACCCACCGCAGGTACTCAGGTCCCATCCCGTATTCTTTCAAGGCCACCATCATCCAAGGCCACCTTACAGAGTCGAAGGCTTTCACTGCATCTAACGAGACTATCGCTATTTTACTTGGGTCATCCTCTGCCTGTTCTATGATATGGTGGAGCCTCCTGTGGTTGTCGGATATGCCTCTTCCCGGCACATATCCGGTTTGATTGGGGTCTATAAGTTTGTTTATTAACCTCTTTAGTCTATTCTCCAGCATGGTTGTGAGAATTTTACTGTCTTGGTTCAGCATGGATAGGGGTCTGTATGACCCACATTCTGTGCTTGGCTTGTCAGGTTTGAGAAGTGGAATAATTACCGCCTCCCTCAGAGATTGCGGCAGTCTTCCTTTCTCAAAGGCCTCATTTAGCATTGCCAGCAGTGGGGGGTGCACTTCTTGTCTATATGTTTTGTAGAATTCACTAGGGACCCCGTCTGTCCCTGGGGCTTTGCTCGTGGGTAAATGCATTACCACTGTCTCTAATTCTTCTATCGTGTTTGGGGTATCTAAGTTCTTCCAGTCTTCCTCATTTAATTTCGGTAGTCCTATATTTTCTAGTGTTTCTTGGGTCTCCTGCTCTGCCATCTCCCCCACATCTTCATAGAGATGTTTGTAAAATCTAAGAAATCCCTCGTTCACACTCTCCTGGGTGTTCCAGACCTGGCCCGCTTCTCCCGTTATCTCCCTAATTGCTGATCTTGGTGTCTCTTTCTTGTATAGCCATGCAAGCATCCTCCCCGGTTTGTCTCCCCCTGCGTGTTGCCTCTCGATGTATTTTTTGTAATTCAGATTCCATAGCCTCTCCCAGAGCCCACCACAAGCCTGCTGTAATTGACTCACCTGTTCAGCGTCTTCCTGTGAGGTGCCCTCTCTTTTCATAATTACTTCTAGTTTCTTTTCCACCTCCTGCAACTCTCGCTCTATTCCCCCTTGGAGCCCTCTAGATTTACACATGGCTACCCCTCTCACTACCACCTTAAAGACCACCCATGGGGTTCCCTCTGACTCCATGCTTCCTGTGTTGTTTTCCAAATACCCAATTATCTCCTCCCTTAGGTCCTCACGGAATGTGGTGTCCTTAAACGTCTCGGCTCTAAGCCTCCATGTTGGGATCCTAGCTCTAGGGGGCTGATGTTGCCACGTCAGGACCAGAGGGGAGTGGTCCGATAATATTCTCGCCTTATATTCTGAACCCGTCATTTCCCCGGCCAGTTCCGGAGTGATGAACATGTAATCCAATCTCGTGTACAGGTTGTGTGGGGCGGCAACGTGTGAGTAGTGCCTATCATTCAGGCGTTGCTGCCTCCATATGTCCTCCAGACCAAAGTCTCTCAGCAGGGCTTGTACCGTTTTTGCTGCGGGGGTGGGCTTGTCTAACTTTGTATCTGACCTGTCCATTTTGGGTTTCAGCGTACAGTTGAAGTCCCCACCCCATACAAACGCAACTCATATGTAGGGACTGATTTTACTATATAATGTCTTAAAGTAGCCCACAGTGTCTTAGTTAGGGGCATATGTGTTTATGATGCACAGTTCTCTGTTCTCTAACAGCCCCCGGACTACTACCATCCTCCCCTCCGGCTCCACCGTGGCCTGAAGTTTCTAGAAGGACACAATGGCGCCATCCAGATGATTACCCCTCTGGCATATGCCGAGTACTTTGCTCCTCATGCCCAACAGTTAATGCTTTTCTATAGCAATGATCATCCGTTCAGGGGGATTCACTGGTTGGTAACGGGCCCGGTTCCCGCTTGGGCCTGGTGCTGTTACCTGCCAGTGAAGCCCCCAGAATGGATGCTTTGTGCTATTAGCACCCCAGGTTTTCAATTTGGAAACCTGGGGTGCTAACAGCAATGTGTTGCTTTGAGCGTCCAGTTCATTTAGACAAAATAGTTAGCCAAGATGGCCACTGTGGAACTGGAAGACGGGCTTCATATGGAGCCCCTCTTTCATTTCCATGGTGGCCGGCGAGGGCACAGAGCAGCGGCGGCTGGGTGCTGCTGCCAAAGGAATCAGTTGGGTATATAGGAGGGAAAAGCAGAGGAGGGTGGTGGAAAGATGGCGGGTGGGGGAAGCAGCCACCTACCTACTCGGATCTCAGGCTGAGATTGCGGGATTCAGTCTGCAATGCAAGCAACCTAATTGGTTGGATCCCCGCCACGTGTGCTAATCTTTAATAAAGATTTAGTTTTGACTACATTTTGGTGACATCCAGAGTCCCGACTGGTAACTGTATCCTACTAAGAGCCATGTAGCCAATGTTCTGCTGTGAACCTGAGGGAGAGAGCCAAGTGCTGCCCTGTATTACCAGTCATTCATATATAAAAGGATTGAGTGGCATTGAGAGAAGATGGACGCAGGCCATCATTACAGGCTACCATCACTATGTTTCTGCAGCATTTTCGGTCCTCCCAAGTCTGCCTATTAAAAAACAGAACATTGAGGAGAGTTTACACAAAAAGAATCTTCGTTCACCTCAAATGCAGATACACGCTCCACCTGGGAAGAGGTGTAAACAGAAATACGGACAAACTGCCTCGTCCATGTCCATAAGGACACTGAATAAGTATACCATAAGGTACTTAGTCAAGTTTTGCAGATGCACAACACGCATGATTTCCTATTAATAACAGCTATATGTAATTCAAAGTGCAATTTACCACAGCCTATTTTTCCCCACATTTATTGAAGTGATATTTCCCGTGAGTCACAGCTAAAAATATAGTTTTAGTCTGCGTGCATTTCTACTTGCCTAGCTCGAAATGGACCTAAAACTGACGGATGTCACAGTGATGGGTATCAGTTGTAATAGTTGTCAATACTGACATTTTACTCATTATGATGGATTCTTGCAGAGCACTGTGCGACTGTCAGACTGAAACCTGTGGCTGTCAATACAACCTGCTCTCTCAGGGTGCCTATTTTTGTTTTTGAGTGGCCTTTCTCTTTTCTTAGCATGCACACCTTGTACACATTTACAAAAAACGGAGCAATGTGTAATGGCGATGGTAAATGAATATTCCGAGCCTCTGCAGTCATTCCACGGTGTGAGTCATTTGCAATCATGCATTTGGCAGCTGACGTGGAAGTCTTAAAATACACAGAATTAGGCCATTATACTCACTGTCAAAGCAACAGAATCTGTACAGACCTATTCATGTTAAAGGCCCTCCATTGATCAACAAGCAACATTTTTTCAATATATTATTCGATTATAGATTAACCAATTATTTAAAAGAATGTCGAATTTTGCCTAGCCAATGTAACTAGTACATAGTTTACATTTGAGGATTGATTGATATTATTTGGGAAAGGCACATGAACCAATGTTTAATAAAACCACAATGAAACTACAATGTGTTTAATTAATAACAACTGGCACCTCACTACACAGTGATTTTTAAAGTGTTTCGACAATCAAGATGTTTAAAGTAATGCAAGTCATGGGTAACTCGATGCACAAAATACGTATGCGAATTCAGCTTTATAGAAAACGGGGGATATACTATTGAACATGGCTCATGCAGGAAAATATACCAAAGTGCACTAAGAACACAATGAGACTAGCATACTTGTCTAAAAATTACAATTTGTGAGATTAGGTTTAATAAACAAACTATTTAACCATTTAATTTTATATTCAGATAAGTGTTATACTATACCGTTATAATGAAGCTGGAGGCATTGCACATGTATGCCGTGCCCTACACAGCTGCAAGCAGATACGACTGTATTATGTTTATGTTTTTATAGAGCGATACTTGGCTGGGAAGGAACGGTTGGCGCTGCAGGACGGGGGAGAATGAACACTGGTCAAGTTAACTATCTGGGCCTCATGACAAGGTTGGCGGGAACTACTGGTGCTACCAGAGGGTAGCCGCCAGCCCCGAATCCTGTGCCTGACTTCCCGGTGCCCCTGGTACATTACAAGTCCCGGAGGTGCGGGAAGTCAGGCATAGGATTTTGTAACTCCCCATTCCCATAGAGCCCGATAAGGCTCTATTGGCCCGATTCAGGAAATAATCTGCGCAGAACAAACAGGACTTGCGAGCGAAAGCGCACCAAAGTCCTTGTTCATCGATTCATGGAACACAATGTGCAGAGCTTACCCGGGACTTGCGAGGAATCATCGCTAGTCCACCACGCCATGGCAACCTGGCAAATGCCTTGCACAAGACTGCAGAAGAAGGGCCAGACGGGCCTGCACAGCCACCTAAAAAGGGGGCGCGATGCGTGGAATAAGGAAGAACAAGCGAAAATGTCAGCGTTACGAGGGAAGTTCCACCGTCAAACAATCGCACCGCCCATATACGTGCAAAATTCATGGAATTCAACATGGAATGCCGGTGTGCGAAAAACCATGCACAAATTCAGACACACCTACGCCACGTGATAGCAGGCGTTAACGTCCATGTGCACACTAACAAATGCATAAAAAGCACACTCAATCAACAAACGCACCGATACAGACACGATGAATGCACCATTTGTTGCTGCAGTCATCCTGGGACACTGCAGGAGGAGGATGGTGGCCAGGGCCTGGATCTAACAACCGAGACCAGCCTTTTTGGGATGCCTGACAACCAGGTCTATGACAGGTATAGGTTCACCCCCATTTCATCCTCAACCTGGTCACAGATGGGGAAGATGACCTCACGTCACACACCATGTGCTCTCAAGTACTGAGCCCCTTTCAAAAGGTGCTCACTGTGAGGCATTTTTTGGCCACTGGCTCATTCCAGCATACCACTGCCATAGTAGGTGGCATCTCCCAGGCCACGCACTCACGCTGCTTACACCAGGTGTTGGCAATCATAACTGCACGTCCTTATGTCCGCCAGAAAATCTAGATGCCCAGAACGCCGGCAGAATGGTAAGCAATGTTCCAGGATTTGTATGGGGTGGCACACTTCTCAAAAGTGCTAGGTGTCATTGATTGCACACATGTTGCTCTACATCCACTTCGAGCAACAGAGCACACCTACTGCAACCAGAAACATTGGCACTCTATCAATGTGCTTATGCCTATGCTATTTATGTTAGCTTGATTTTATGAATTCAAATTGTTTTAAAAGTCACTGTTTTATAAGGGATAGGTAATAACTTACATAACATTGAAACACCTTGTTTAATATTGCATATTAGGACGGCCCTAGGCAGTGTGGAAGTGCTGTAGTGAGAATACGCCCACTACAGAGCAGGGGATGAAGAGGGAACTAACTGCTTCTTGCTGTATATTCTTAATTGCAAGTACTGGGACTTCATCCCCCAGACTCATCCTCTTTCGATGGACCATTGGGGGTGCCGCAGGCCTTTATCTGACTTGCGTCAACACAAAGCCTGTTTAGGCCTCTTTGCGGCTGGGTGTGGCCAGGTGCGGCAGTCGGCCGGTCATACTGCTGCTGGTTTCTTCCTCCTTTTCCTGGTAGAAAGAGAATTTCTCCCAGTACGGTTCTGGGTAAGTCGATTTGTGGGAATTGAATAGTTGCCTAATATGGTGGATGTAAGGAAAAACATTCGATTTAATAGCGCTTTTTTGAATAAACTTAACAATGAGCATGGAGGACTGAACAAAATTCGGGAAGTAGAGATAGCTAGACCTAATTTAAATAACCAAAGGTGAGGGGAGCAGCGGATAAGTCGAGAATTATAGCAGCATTAATTAACGCCTGCTCCGTTATGGCTCATGCAATAGAAGTGGCAGAGCTTATTGGGTTGTACAACCTTGATATGCTCCTGCTGACGGAAACATGTTTTTTGGATGGATGCTAGACGATATTTCATCTTTTGGTCCTTGAGGACTATCATATTCAGTTTATCAACTGGATAGGAAAAAGAGGAGGGGGTATAGCAATAATCTGTAGATTCGAGGGAGTTGGGTGAAATAATTGGGAATCATGGGTTAATGCCTCTGACTACGGATCCTTCACTCGTCATAGGGCATTGTCTGGACATATTACTAGCTAGGGGTAGTTGTACAATAATGAGGGGAACAGTCCCTATCCTCTGGTCAGATCAATTTGTCCAATATTTTGATTTTGTTACTCCAGTAAAAAGAGAAGGGGAAGGGTGAACCATTGGTGCTCACTCAAAAAATTAAGGATCTGGCTAATATTCCAGGAGTTGGGGTATACAAAGAATTGGCTAATATTGAACACACACTACCAAGTGAAGAATATATTACCCATGGCAGCTCAATTCTGGATGCTTTTTGGTCAAAATATGCTCTGTTAAAACCCAGAAGTATTCAAATCTCTAAATCTTGGATTAGCCTCAACCTATTTCCCCTTCGGAAGAAGGCTCGTCAGACAGATAAAAAGTGGAGAGAAATTAGATCACTAGAGAGTACTGAGAATTCTAAATCGGCATTGAATAACTATAAACAAGCTATCTTTAGGGCCAAAAGGGACTTTTTCCATATTGACGCCGGCAATCAGTCAAGAGAGCGGTTTGCAGTGGTTGCTAGATTCTGAAACCAAGTTGCATTATACCATCATCTAAGCCTACACTAGCACAGGCTAATATGTTCAATGTATTCTTTAAAGAAAAGAAAATATTAGGGCAAAGATTGAGGAGGCCCAGGCATATTATAGTTAGATAATTGAGCCAAGTGTGAACACTCAATCAGACCCAGCAACAGTAGGGAGGAACACAGAATGTGTGATCTTTGTCTTTCAACCAGTGACAGAGGACTATGTTCAATCTCTGATCCTCAAGCTTAAACACACTAATGATTCTTTTTACTCTGCCTGCTTGCTTGGTTAGAAATTTAGCTAAAAATATAGCCCCATTCATTACCACATTTGTTAACAAATCATTGGCCCAGTATACAGTACCTAGGGAATTAAAAAAGTCTATTACTCCCTTGTTGAAGAAATCGAATATGGTCCCAGTTTATTTAAAGAATTATCGACTGGTTGCAGGTCTTTCATGGCCAGGTAAAATCTTGGAGAAAGTGGTCACTTCACCACAACAAACATTTGTGGAGAAGAAGTCACTACTCGATGGGCTACAGTCAGGATTTCAGCCCAAAATTGGACAGAAACTGCCTTGTTGGCAGTATAGGATGAGTTGGTAGAGGCTGCTGACAAAGAGGGACATACTCCATTTGTGGTGTTGGATTTGTCTGCACCCTTTGACACAGTCAAACATAGCATTATGCTGGAGCAATGTTTCCGACCAGGCCCGGAAATCGCTCAGATCCTTTCTTGATGACAGAAAACAACAGGTGAAATATTGGGGCTATATTTCAGACCCTATCGTGATGAGCTGCGGAGTGCCGCAGGGGTTGTCACTGTCCCCTCTATTGTTTAATCTGTATATGCAGCCTATGCTCAACATTCTGAAAAGTCATGGCTTAAGCTACTGTTCTTATGCAGATGATACTCAGATTTATTTTAAAATTGACAACATTGAGGAGGCTTTTGTATAAGTGAACCAGTGTTTGCAGGATATAAATGGATGGATGTCCAGAAATCAGCTTCAGCTAAATGCAGCAAAGACAGAGTTGATTTTGTTTGGACCAGAGAGGCAGATTGTGGCTGCAAGAGAATCTTTCGCCCCATGCATTCTCGGGAAGAAACCTCAATTCTCTACTAAGATCAAGAAACTAGGATGCATGTAGCAGGAGCATCTGGGTAGTGAGGCACAGCTAAGGGCAAAGGTCCAATCTGTATATTACATGTTACGGATGTTGCACAAAGTTATACCATACATCCATAAAGAAGACCATGCAGTAGTGATTGGAGCCATGACAAATACCCATCTACGCTATTGTAACTGTCTTTGGATGGTTATACGAGCCAAACAACTATATAGGCTCCAGAAGGCCCAAAATGCAGCAGTTCGACTGATTGGTAGTCTGAGGAGAGTAGAGCATGTCTCTCCCTTACGAAGGTTACTCCACTGGCTAACGGTCGAGAACCGTATTCAATTCAAGGTTGCTTGTATGATCTTTAAGTGTTTAAAGGGATTGGCCCCGGACTACCTAAGCAACAAAATCTCGCTCTACAATCCAGCGACGACTCTGAGATCAAAAGACCAACTATTGCTAATTAATCCCCAGACAACATTCGTCACTATAGGTGACAGGAGATTTGTAGTTTTTTGACCGAAACAGCCATAAATCAGGGAATTTCAGACACTTGGCCAGTTCCGGAAGGCCCGGAACATTTTTTTATTTAAATAATCACTTACTTATCTGACAACATTCAGCGACACAGTAATGGTCCTACCATTCCAGTGACTTTTCCATATCCTCCGTCTATACTGATAATTCCAACTGCCCCCCTATACGATTAAGTCATTTGTGGACGCTTTACTAATAAAAAAATAAAAAAATAAAAAATCAATGTTCAGGTTGTGTGTGATGCCAAGGGCATCATTACTGAAGTGTGGCAGCACACATGATAGTTACATCTTCAGGATGTCCCTGCTACACCAGGCCCTGGAAGCTGGGAAGCATGGCAACACATGGTTCATTGCTGAGTATGAATGGCCATGCACATGCATGCATGTTGCACACAGACCAATAGACACTGTCAACAAATGACAATGACAACTATTCTCACCTCTACAGTGGACAAAGCCTACCCTATGATCACATACATGATGAAGCCCATACGCAACCCCCTAGACACCTGCCAAGGTAAGGTACAACACTGCCCCTATTGCAACTAGGGCAGGGGGCATACTGGAGCACACATTCCGGGTGCTCAAGTCACGTTTCCGCTCCCTTGACCACTCTGATGGTGTGTTGCTATATGCACCACCAGTAGTCTGCAGGATCATTGTGGCAGCATGTGTGTTTCACAATCCCGGTGCACATGGTGGTGGCTGCCCATCCACACCCACAGGCACACTGCTTGCGTATGGATGGACAAAGGGCATGTGGAGAGGCTGCACGTACCAAACTTGTGCAATCTTATTTCACCTAAAATCCGTCCCCTGTGGAGTACACACGATCCCACAAAATCCCATATGCCATTTAATGATGACAATGGACCAATCTACTATTCCCAAAAAAACACCCTGAGAAAGTGCCCCTAGAAGTGCAAATTTGTGTTCATCCCTTAGAATTAAAAGACATTTCATTTTGTGCTTCCAAAAGAAACACATTGAAGATGGAGGACACCACTACCACCATGCCAACCATTTAATTAAATCACCTCTCTGGCACCAAAACCATCCCATTTGTAATGTTAAAGGATATTTATACTGTGCACTATCCCCACTATAGTGCTCCCCTGGCACTCTGGCGGTTATGACTAACTAAAATACCTTTAAAATGTGTAAGCAGCAATACATTCTGAAACATCATGTCTGAGCTGCAAGCCATTCATGGCCTTAACAATTTACATAGACACAAAATACAACAAGCACAATGTCATATAGCTGCACACATATCCTAGAAGGTGCATGATGCTCACAAACATGTCCCTATTGTGGGGTGTAGAAAAGCAGTGCTGTATCGGCCCACATATTACTCAACATGGCAACCCCATCCCCAAAAGAACTATTAACAAGAGGTAATAGACAATTGTGAAAAAGAGGGCGATCCACCAGAATGACCACATCCAGACATGCAGCAACTAAAGTAGCCATTCCAAGATAAATGCACATTTTACCTGTCCCCTTGGCAAGCAATCGACAGTCAAATTTCATCCCATGAAATAAACATAATTTCCTGATGGAAGGATCGGAAAACATAGAACAAAATGAAACAGAGTGCAGCTAACACATCCATGCACCCATAAATTCAAGACCCACGGGCTCCCCTCAGTGACATACAACACATGTAAACAACTCACAAGACAACCATGTACATGTGTCCCAGCACATATGCAGCAACATCCCCCACACTGCCTGTCCCCCTCAATGACATGGAGCAAATATGCATGTCGTATATCCCCATTCTCTAGACGATGGCACATACACAACACACGCTTCAGTCAACATGCTGCATGAAAATGAGAAGATATCACAAAGGCAGATAATTGAACCCACAAAAAAGCAGGGACACCCCTGGAAGACCATCAATGACATGACAAGGCATGCCATCACCTGCGCAGTATTGCGACAGTGCACTGAAAAGAGTCATGGGGGCACATTTATGTATTCATTTATTTATTTGTCACTTGTTAGGCTCTTATACAATTAGCAAAACTGCTTCAAAGCACCCAGAGGGCAACATGGTGGGGAAAGGGGAAGGTAGACAATGAATTACTTCATAGATGAATAATTAAATTAATAGTATAAACACATCATGAAAATACCTGGGAGGGGAGACAAACATACTATGCCTTGTGAGTGTTCAGAACATGCAAGTGCAGAGGGGAAGGGGAGGGGGGGAGGAAAAAGGTGCTGAGGTGCCCATGGAGAAGTGCTCGGGTGAAGTGCTAATAAAATCAAATAAAAATGTAAGTGCTACCTCCCGTGGTGAGGCTGAGCAAGTGCAGTATATAGACAGAAGCGTGGGGGGTCAGGTCCCCAAGGATACATAAGGGCTGTGCACATCAGTCACGCTACTGTATGAATAGCAGGGAAGAGAGGAGGAGAAGGAAGAGGAGAAGAGAATGGTCTTGAGAATTTTTTGGAAGTTAAGGAGATCCTGCTCAAGACACAGTGGGAGAGGGAGGCTATTACACAGAAGGCAGTCCACCAAGGACTTTGTGTGCTACATTCGTGTATAATGACGTGACTTTCATGGTGAACAGTAGGTCCCTTTCTCTGACGAATTGCACTCTGTTCAGTTTTTGCAGGAAGTGCATCGTGTCTTTGATGTAAGTTGACGTTTCCTGGATCAGAGGTTGAAGGATTTTATCCAGATATTGAGCAAGGGGTTCGAGGATACTGTCCGTCGCTGCTATAATAGGGCATCCCGGAGGTTTTATCAATCTCTTATGTATCTTGGGTAATATGTACATCACTGGCATGATAGGATATTTATTTCGAGGAAACGTCATGTTTTTTCTGAGATGCCGTCATTCTCTTCAGCCTCATCAAGCACTCCTTTGATTAGAGCTCATACTCTTTCTGTTGGATTCATCGGTACTTCAAGGTAAGTGACTTCATCTCTCAGTTGGCGCTCAATTTCTTCAAGATAATCTTGTTTATTCATCAGTACGAGGGCTCCTCCCTTGTCTGCTGGTTTAAAGATGACGTCCTGATTATCCAGGAGATTTTTCAGTGTCTGCCGTTCTCTTGTAGAGAAATTGCCTTGAGTTTTGGTTTTAAATTGTATCCTTTTAAAGTCCCGCAAGACCGTCTTTTTGAAGGTAGATAGAATCTGATTCTGTACCGGTGGATTAAAGGTGCTTTTGGGGCTGAGCTAAAGGAATTTGTGTGGTTCCTTCACTGTGTTGTCCTCATCCAAAGAATCAAAGAAAACTTTAAGCTTCAGCTTTTGCATAAGTATTCTTTCAGCCTCCTCTTCGCTAAAAACAAGTGTCTGTGCTCTATTGTGTGTAGTCTGGTCTATTTTTGAGAAGGACATATGCCAGTTTGAAAGCTATTATGCCTCAAATGTTTAGTTTGGACGTCAAATGGGCCCGTGCTACCCCTTTCGTGTGGCCAGAAGAAGGAAAAAAAAACGAATTTGGGGTGTAGGGGTGCACAGCTCTTTCTTACTAAGGTAGATTGTATTATTTTGGAATAATTTCACTTCAGAATATCTGTTTTTCAAGATTCAATGCATATGTTATTACTGTTTCAGGTGCAGGCGGGCTGACGTCACAAGGCCAGTTGGGACACAAAATTGAACAAAACCTGAACTGTGTATTGCTGCACAGTAAGCCCAAATGCACTCCTAATGGAACCTAAGTTCCAATGTTGATTTGTTGCCACACAAGTAAACTTTGGCCCCTAGGGCCTTATATTCACACAAGCAAAATCCGAAATTCTTTTTCTAGTTTGAAGTGGTTATTTCATACAATTTTCAGCAACACATTCAATCCACTCACCACACAGTACAGAAACCACAGACTAAGCTCTTGCACCCCATCATTGCCCCACACAGATGGCAAACACAAACTCACCAACTACTCTGCCGGCCTCACGCCTCCCAACCCCTGCCCACACTAACCTCACCTAGCACCAAACACACCCCCCACACAAACACACCGATACCACTCCCACTTGCCCTGCCACTAATGCCCACCCCAGTCCCACTCTAAAGAAGCCATCACTCAACTGCGCCCTCAAATGTGCCCTCATCAACGCTCGCTCTTTCCTGGCACACGCACTTGAGATTAATGACCTCATCACCTCCCACGACCTCGATCTACAGGCTATTACGGAAACCTGGCTCTATGAAGCATCATGCCCAGCCACCTCTCTTGCCCTCCCTCAAGGATACACCATCCTGATACAGGGCTGTAAGGCATCCAAAGGTGGAGGCGTAGCCCTCATCTCTAAGGAGACTCTTCCCATTAGACTCTGCATCCAACCATGGGAAAACAACGCTGACCTCCTCTCTGCCAAACTAACTCTATCTCCCAACTGTACCATAAATGTCATCATCACATACAGACCCCCCGTACAGCCCCAGATGACCAAAAGCACCTCCTCCAAATCGTAGGAAATAACCTAAAGGGCTCCACTAAAACCATCCTACTAGGAGACCTCAACTTAGGC
This sequence comes from Ambystoma mexicanum, assembly GCF_040938575.1. Classification (NCBI taxonomy): domain Eukaryota; kingdom Metazoa; phylum Chordata; class Amphibia; order Caudata; family Ambystomatidae; genus Ambystoma; species Ambystoma mexicanum. Next base: position 1,137,036,692 of record NC_090922.1, read on the forward strand.
CTGCATGACCCAAAGGACAAAGCAGCCTCCTCACTTGCTAAAGAACTCAGACTTAGGGTTTGCCCACAGAGTCACAGAGCCAACCCATTGACTGGATTGCTGACCACAACCGCTCCTCCACTATTACCAATATCTAAGCCCACCCTTGGACAGACCACTATTGTGTGCAGTTCACTATTCCTACTAATCCTATTACCAAAGTACTCTCTCATGCTGTCCCAGCTAAAGTCAGATGTTCCAAAAAACTAACCAAGACAAACCTCCTCCCCTTTCTGCGACATCCCCAAACTCAAACCTCCCTTTGACAACAACCCCACTTCTCTTGTCAATGTCTATGCCCACACCCTCACCTATGCCATTGAGTCCATAGCTCCATTGGAGGAAAAAAAGCAAAAAGATCCATGTATACCAACTCCTGGTTCACGGATGAGATAGCGGGTTTGAGCACCAAAAAACGCTTGGCCCTAGCCAAATGGCAAGCCACGTCTAAACAATCCACTCTGACAGAATTCAAAGACATCTCATCAACGTACAAAAAAGCAATATTCATAGCTAAATCAGAATCATTCAACCGCAGAATCTCCACAGCTAATTCTAAATCTAGGGAAATATTCTCGATCTTCAAAGATCGCGTCACCCCCTCCACCAGTCCTGACAAAATCACCAAAGACGAAGCTTGGTGTTCAAGCATTCAGGCAGCCCTCATTAACAAAATCAAGCACCTCCAAGAAAAAATCCGATCTCAGCGCAAAGCACTCCCCAAACTGGACAGTACGTCACCGCCTAACCCTCCTACTCCTTTTCCTGAAACTCCCCTCTTCTCCTTCAGGGACGTCACAGAGATGGAAGTTGCAGATCTCCTCCAACACATCAAACCATCCACTTGTAAAGGGGACAGCTGCCCACCAGCTATCATCAAAGAGTGCTCCGACGCACTGACCCCTATTATCACTGCTTTCATCAATGCTTCATTCTCCTCAGGAATAGTACCGCAAAGCATAAAAGAAGCATGGGTCCGTCCACTCATTAAGAAACCCTCCCTAGATCCCTCATACCCTAACAACAACTACCACCCATCACCATCGTCCCCTCCCATCTCAAAATTTTAGACAAAGCTGCCCACAGCCAAATCCAACACTACCTTGAATCTAACGCCATCCTAGGCAAGCGACAATCAGGCTTCCGCAAAGGTCACGGCACAGAAACTGCCCTCTTAGATCTAAAAAACCAAATCACCAAAATAATGGACAAAGGCAAACCTGCCATCCTGCTCGCCTAGATCTCTCTGCTTCATTTGATCTTGTTGATCACGAAATCCTGACCTCTCATCTCTCCAACGCAGCCCACTTCTCAAACAAAGCCACTTCATGGATAACATCTTTCTTGAAGGACGGGCCATGAAGGTCTACTCCGACCAGGCCAACGCAGCCCCCACACCCATCACCTGTGGAGTGCCCCATGGATTGTGCACCGTGCCTACCCTTTACAATTTATTTACAAAGCCACTTTTTGACATGATGGATTCGCTTGGCATAGCCTACACGAACTATATGATGATACCAAGTATTCATCCCTCTTATTGGCTCATACGACCAAGAAGCAGCAGCACTTCTTCGAATCTACACTGCCATCCAAACTTGGATGGCAGCCAACGGTCTCTGCTTAAATGGGGACAAAACCAATATCATCTTCCTAAATCCCAAGGAAATACTGCCCAAGCTCGACCTAAAATATAAACACTTCACCATCGACAACACTAACATTCCAGTCTCCACCTCAGTAAAGACCCTTGGAGTCTACATAGATTCGACCATCTCACAATGTTGTGACAAGTTAGCACCATTGAATCTGCCTCTGCCCACACGACCAACCTGATTAATGGCATTGAACCCTTTCTCACCCCCCAAAATCACCTCTGTATCGCCCGTGCCACAATATGAGCAAAACTTGATTACTGTAATGCGCTCCTTACAGATACCTCAGCAAAAAACCTCAATAGGCTCCAAACAGTACAAGACAACGGGCTCTGCGCAGCCCTCTGCATCCCCAAAAGAGACCACATTTCCCAGGCCAGGGGAGCCGCCCAATGGCTCCCAGTGAAGGAAAGGATCAACTTTAAAATCCTCACCCAAATGCACAAATGCATCAATCTCACTGCCCCATCATACCTATCAGAAACCATATCCAGAGACACCTTTACAAGCCCAAAAAGAAGTCACCATGCCAACCAACCCGTGTTCCATCCATTTAAAGAGCAAACGCCGGAGGCATTGGCTTTCCACATATAGCGGCCAAACTCTGGAATGCCCTACCCAACACACTCAGAGCTTGAGCCCTCATTATCCACCTTTCGCAAATCCCTCAAAACTACCATTTCATCTAGCTCTTCCACTCCCCAACACAGTGTATATGGTTATTAAGTTGAATGCATCCTGTGTAACCACTAAGATGTATTGTAACCTCTGACAGCTATGTAACCACCACCCTATGTGACCTTTGAGATGTAATGTATGATCTGCTTTGTAACCACCAAGCTCTCTTATACTCTGTATACTTTGTAACCAGCAAGACTTTCTGTAACAGTGTCACGATGCCTAAGGGCTGCTGCACGCTTTAAAAATACTAATAAATAAATAAATGTGTCTTGTGGCATTCGTTACATGCCATCCAATTCTGGATAGCTTTGCAGATGTTATTAATGGATTTGTCATCCTTTTCATAGTGTCCGCTAAGCTGAATGACAACCTGAGTGTTGTCTGCGTAATTTGAATATTGTACACCCAGACTATTTAGGAGATCCAGTAATGGTCGAATGTACAAGTTCAAGAGCAGCAGCGACAGGCAAGAGCCTTGTGGTACACCACATTTTTGAGAGATGGGGGTGGGGTGATTGTCGCCAACACAGACCCTCACTATTCGTGGACCAAGAAAGGAGGCTATCCATTTGGATGCCAGTGTGGAACAGTTTGCGACCTTTCTGAGCCTTGTCACTAGCAGAGTTTGATCAACAATATTGAAGGCTGCATAGAGGTCGAGCAGCATCAGCAGAGCAGCTTAATTTTTGTCTTGAGTTCCAGCATAGCAGTCTCTGTGTTCAGGCTAATGTCTTTGACATTAGCCTGAAGTTGGATGTATGCTAATTTATCCAGAATCTTCAGGATGAAAGGTGCATTGGTTATAGGTCTATAGTTTTCTTTGTTGGTGGGGTTCTAGGTTTTCTTTTTTCAGCAATGGGGTTATCCAAGTGGATTTAAGAGCATTGTGTACCGTGTCTTCATCAAATGATAAGTTTATCAATTTGGTGAACCAGGGGACGAGAAGGTCTGATGATTCTTTGAACATGCGAGTTGGACATTCGCCTCTGGGGCAGGCGGTGGCTTTTAGGTCCTGTATCACCTTAAGCACTTGTTTCTCTGAGTAATGAGAGAATGAGAACTGCAGAATTATGTCTGAGGTGTTAGTAGGTGGCTTTGTGATATCTGAGGATACCATAGGGTCCATGTCATTGAGGGATTTATTAATCTTTTCCTTCTGGGAGGAGATTTTGGATAGAAACCCATTGTGGATGTCTTAACACCATTCTGAGTCCTTTGTGGACTTTGTGTTGCTTTCAATCGTATTGTACATATATAGAGTGTATACGTATATTTATTTTGCACTATATGTTTAAAATAATAGATATCTAGGAAGCTCTGTCCCCTTTACCCGGAATTCACATTTAAACATGGGGCATGGGCTCATTCGGCATGCACGCATTCTGAAGTGCACTTTTGAAGTGTGCTCTTTGGCTGTCTGCTGTCTGTGTCTCCTTATAGCAACGTATGTGTTCAGTCTGACATAGATTAGGAAAGCAGTTGTGAGTGTTTGCGAGTGTTCACTGAGGTATTTGTAGCCCTGTACATATCTTCCGTTCAATACTGTAAGGAAAAGAGTGTTGGTTGACGAATGTGAGTACGGTTTGTAAGCGACTCTATCTTTCTACAGGTGTATTGGCATTCTGCATTCTACAGTGTTCGACGCATGCTTAGGTAAAGTGAGGATCTGCATGACATTATAAGAATTGTTCTCCTTGTATCAATACTTACTTTTAGTAGTGCCTGACAGTGCTCACTTCCCTTTAGGTAGGTGTGTGTTATATAGTGCTGCAACTAACCATGACATCAAATTTGACATTGAGGGATGTTGTGTGCACTGGCCACTTGGCTGTGTTTGGAGTCTGGAGGGGGCTGTCTGGGAAGGGAGTGTCCAGTCTTGAGTGGGATGCTTGTGGGGTGTCCAGTCTGGAGTGGGATGCTTGTGGGGTGTCCAGTCTGCAGTGGGATGCTTGGGGGTGTGTCCAGTCTGGAGGGGTTGTCCAGTCTTGAGTGGGATGCCTGGGGGGGTTGTTCAATCTGGAGCTAGATACCGGGGGGGGGTGTCCAGTCTGGAGGAGGTGTCCAGTCTTGAGTGGGATGCCTGGGGGGGGGGTGTCTAATCTGGAGGTGGTGTCCAGTCTCGAGTGGGAAGCCTGGAGTCGAACTCACTCTGGGGGAAATGTCCAGTCTTGAGTGGGATTCCATGGAGGAGTGTCCAGTCTTGAGTGGGATGCCTGGGGGGGGGGGGTCTCTAGTCTGGAGTGGGAAGCCTGGAGGGGTGTCCAGTCCAGAGGGGGTGTCCAGTCTGGAGTGGGATGCTTGTGGAAAGTCCAGTGTGGAGGGGGCTGCCTGGCCTTGCTAGGGAAGGCCCACATTTAGGCTGGGGTGCGGCCTTGGCTTGCAAGGTAATGCGTGTGATTTCGCTGTGGTGCCGCCTGTCCTTGCGAGGGAGGGCAATGTTTTCTCTTCTGTGCAGCCTGGGCTTGTGAGGGAGTGCACGCATTTTCTCTAGGGTTCAGCCTGGGCTTGCGAGTCGAGGCTCGTGATTCCACTGGGATGCAGCCTGGCCTTGCGATGGAGGGCAGGTGTTTTCTTTGGGGTGCAGCCTGTTCTTGCGAGTTGAGGTGCCCAATTTCTCTGGGGTGCAGCCTGATCTTGCGAGGGAGTGACACATTTTCTCTGGGGTGCGGCCTAAGCTTGCGAGGTGAGACGCGCAAATTTGCTGGTGTGCAGCCTGGGCTTGTGAGGTGAGACGTGCAATTTTGCTGGGGTGCAGCCTGGGATTGCGAGGTGAGGTTGCACCTTCTCATAGGGGTACTGGATGGTAGGCCAGTGGTGGTGCGGAGGCTTGCTCCGTGTTAGTAGTTTTGCTTGCTTTTTGCTGTGCTTGGGGCGTGTTGTGGGTGTTCCTCGCGCAGATTGTTATTACTTGCGTGACGGCTAGTTATGCATCTTTAAATCGATGAATACACATGGCGCACAATATTTTTTCTGCGCCACAGCTTGCGCAGGGTCCTTCTCAGCACGCAGACTTTGCGCAATTTCTGCGCCCCATTCCCTGATCGGGCCCTATGGGAATGGGGAGACGGAAGCACCAGCACCAAGGCTAATGGTGCCGGTGGTTCCGTGAAAAGTCTGCCTACTGGGGCCGGTGTACCCGGCTGGTCAGACCTGCTGGTTGTGACGACCCTGGCAGGCAAACTCGTAGTGTGGCGGTCCGGAAACAAGGATGCCGGTTTAAGCTTACAAGCACCCTTGTTCCCAGACTCCCACACTCGTAATGAGGTCCAGTGTCTCTCTAGGAATTAGACTGATGACTGAGGAACTGTGTGAGCAATATGTCCTTCAGGAAATAACGCATTGTTGTAGCCTTGCAAACATATGGCAGGATTTTGTTCCTCTACTTTCTATAAGCTGGAATTTGGAATTTAGCAATGCATCACGCTCGTGCCTATTGATTTCAACAATGGTGGCCATACCAGTGGTGTAGCCAGATATTCCTGAAAGGGTGGTCTTACACATAATAGAAGTGGGTTTATGGCAAGCGACCTTGCAACTAGAAAAGATGTATTTATTTCCGCAGGGCATTTCGATTAACATGCCAATGTAGACAATTCCAATCTTCAAACATTATAGACAATTGTATATATTTTAACGGGCTACAAAATGGGCACTAGCAACTGGCAAGTAATAATTGCCACTTGGCAAATAAGAAATGGTGTGTTGTCTCATATTTGGGGTGCAGGGGGTCAAGTGACCTGTTATGCCTGGCTACTATTTTGCAACTTGACATTTTAACCTATGCTTTCACTTGAACTGCTAAAAGAAAGACACACTTCAACCAACTGCCCCCTCACTCTTCTATGAAATCAAGTTAATCTGAGCCCAAATAAATCTCGGTGCTTTCATATATAAATGTTCTTTTATATGAGATGTGTTTAAAAATATTACTGTGTGAAGAACATTCTCAGGGAAAATTAGCAGATCCTCATATACAGTCAATATTATTGAATTGTGCACATCTTGCATTTCATTTGTTTAACTGCATTTTGTTATTAACGTTTCTACCTTGTGATTTTTAAGAAGTTGTAATTGTAGTTTTAATTTGTTTTTAACAATTGAAAGTTTGATCTTTTATAATCATAGCAATACAAAAATAAAAATATTCTCTGAGTTTTACTGCTGCACTTCAAAGACAAGGAGCAAAATAAATGATGCTGTGAGGCCACCTGCTTGTTGTCATTGCTTGACATGGACACACGAAATGTAAACTATGTTTGCATTCTTACAGTCAGACATTATGGAAATACACTAGGCAGTTCGAAGGGGGGCATTTGGTGATGCAATGTATTGTTTTAAAAGATTAATTTACTAACAGTAATGTGGAAGAGATGGCTCTGACAGAATATGAACAGATGCATATTTTCTCTTACACCAAAAAACTGTAAAATGTATGAAAAGTGTGTTTTGAATATGGACACTGTAAAGTCTGCTAAAGCTAGCAATGGAGAAAAACACTATCCACTTTTCTCACCTCGCACCGCTTCGTTAAACATACTCCTGTCATTTCATACTATAGAAGTCCTGGCATTGGTAATGCATGTCATTTTGGATTCCTGTACTTCTTATGCTATGCACTTTGTAATACATGCAGCAGAGTGCAGAATGCCCCACGTGTGAAAAGGCGTTTACTATGGATGTGCACCTTCATGCACACAGGCACATTTCAGAATGAACAGCTACCATCCTGCAGCCAGAGAAGAGAAATACTGCCCAAAAAGATATATGTTTAATATCACTGCCAGGCTCTATTTCCATCTATGGAAGGTACAGAAATCGGTGGGGACGTTTAATGCTGTCTAATGGAGGGAAACATCCTGCAGAACAAGCCTTGCAACTGGTTGCCTGTGATGTGTGTGCTGAATCTTCAAAGTGTATTAAGACCACCCTCAATTGCTCTCTAAACGAAGAGAGCAAAGGGAGAAGAATTATTATTTCAAACGTAATGATGAACAGTGGTCTGGCACATGGTCTAGATGGCTTTCCACAACGAGATCTGCCTCTTCACCCCAAATAATCTATTGATGTAGACAAAACGTCCAATGGACAGCAGTGGGTCTCAACTTGGCGAAGCTGTTCCAAATTGACTACTTTGGTTCTGTCATGAAGATCCTACAAACATGTGTGCATGCTATTGTAATGCTTTTATCTTCACTATATTCGATTCTTAGTGATTGAACACTATGCCTTTGTATCATCATGATGGGAAGTTAGACCAAAGTCCTTCCCCTGCACTCGTTTCTTCCTAAACTCCTTAATGGATTGCTTACCTAGGGTCCCACAACATTCATGATGAATTAGAAAACAAAAAATAAAAGGAACACATGGAAATGTGTGATGATGGCACTTCGCCTGCCAAACCCATCAAATGGAAGAAATATTGCCTAACAATAACAGTCAAAATGTTTTTCCTCTGAACCAATATTCTGCCCTGCCCCTCTCTCCAGGGTCAGGCCAGGTTCTTTTATGTCTAGCTATTCTTGCATAGTCACCAGGACGCACTGCTAATCCCACTTTCTAAGAGATAACATCTCCCCTTCATTCTCACCTTTTTAGAGGGAGTACAGAACCACTTTGCAAGCACAGGAGAATGGGGGTCCACTAGGAAAACATATTTCGTCTTGTCTGGGTATGTAAATGTCCACTAGCACCAGATAACACCCCCCTCTCCACTTCATGTACCTTCCACCTACCGTGTACCCCATTCTCACTGGTGATACTCCCACCGCTCATCCACGTATTTGACCTTAGTTCCACCACTTCAGATAGGACTCCTGGATATAATCTAGGCTTCACCCATCACTCTTGCATTCCTTGACTCCGATAGCCTGCACAGCTCACCTTGTCTCTAATTCAACCCTGTGTCACCCAACTTCATCCCTGCTCTCTATTGCATCATCTTGGCTGGCTAATACTGCCAGTAGAGTCTCTCTAACACTTACCACCTGTTCAGTTGCTCCTCGTGACCCATAGCCTCATAGTATTACCTCCATGCAATTACATCATTGTCCTTTATGGCCTCATTGGTGGAAGTACTGAGAGAGAGAGCTGTGGCTGCGACTCACAACAACCCTTCGCCTTGCAATGCATCAACAGTGTCTCTGACCAAGTGCAGCAGATATAGGAGGACACATCTCCAAAGAGCCATCAAATTAAACATGTACAGACTAACATGCACCGACTTGCATGACTTTGAGAAAGGCTTAGGTGAGCATATCTGTTCAAAACGCTATTGTGCACAATGCTATGATGTTTGGCAGCAGCACACATGCCCCCTTGCTTACATTGTTGTGAGCACATTTTATTTAAAACATCTACCATTGTGAAATGACAACAAGAAAAATAAAATAGCTATCCCTATTCAGGCAATGGAATTGTACGTGGGAAAGGAGTGCCTTACACTGCTGTTGCCCCACTTATAACATATAAATGGAAGGGTGAACATCAGGGTCAGACTGGGCAATAAAATTGTCTCGGGCACCAAGGAAAAGGTGCGCCACAGTTGTAAATACCATTTAATTCCTTTTGTGACACTGTTTGAATAGTACCCAAGGGGGAGTTTTTTTGATAAAATGTGATGCAAATTGTGCATTTGAAAGAATAGTTATTCAGCAACACTGGTCAAAACTATTAGCCGCATAGTAACTCGTCAAACTGGCACACATCGGCCAGAAAAGTGGCCCACTTTGACCAACAAAACTGGCCCTCACCAGCATTTTGCGTTTTTGGTTCGGCCATGGCCCTATTTAATGCCAGTATGGGCCAGTACGAGCCTGGTGAACATTGTTCCAAATGTGCAAAGGGAGTTAGACTGGAGTCAATGGCATGCACATTTGACGTTTGTGCATTCTATACAAATATTTAGTTCAAATGATAAGAAACATTAGCACATCTTATCACTTGCACCAGAAAAGAATTGTTGGTTGAAGTGAAGGAGTTGTCCAAGCACATCTTATCATCTTCACCAAAAGATGTTTTAAAAATCAGTCTGATGAAGTGTCCCACCGCCATTAGCATTTTCCTGCGGCACATTCACTGGGCGCCCCTGTACCCATACGCACACTCTTTACTCTTGCAGGTGAGCACCAATTACCATCAATATCACCTCATGGAACCTCATCCAGAAAGCAGGACTAGACAATGGGCACAGCTGCCCTGAAACTGGATGAATGTTCACAAGCAGAATGCAATAAGCTTCACTGAACTTTCTGATAACATGCTACATTTTAAATACGTGATCTTAACATTACATGCAGTACATATTGGACTCTTCGTTTCGCGTACATATTTGTAGATAATTGAGTCATTCCAACATCACATTTTCATGTGCACCAAAATTTCATTTATATCCAAAACCAAAGAAAATATCTTCCTACACGTGACCCCGACCTATACCATGGATAATCCTACATCCTCAGAAAGTTAAGAAATCATTATTTGCACCCATGACAGAACCCTGTTCCCTGAGAAACCAACTAGATTGAGACATGTCATGCATACATCTCCAGTGTGGCCTTGGATCAGAATAGCCATCAGTATTCAATCTGTCAGTCTGGGTTATTACCACTATGTGTGCTCTTTCCCCTCCACAACACTCTTATTACTGGCTTACTGGTTTTCATTGGCCGCCACTTCAACTACCTATCACCTGCCACTTGCCTCCCTTCACCTACCTCCTCCTTTACTGCTAACAACAGAGGAGGGAGAGAGTGACAATTTGGCAGCAAAGGATCTACAAGCAACCAGGAGAGAACAGTGGGGAGCATATCACCAGTATCAGGCATTGTAGGGAGTGGAGGGTGTGTGTACCTAGATGTTAGGGAGGAACCATTCCCTCGGGAGGAGGGTATTGAGTTATTTCCTGAACTGTAGAAACAATGGAACGAGCCTGATATTGACTGGGAGGAGGTTCCAGAGTCTTGGAGCATGGACAGAGAAATCCGGTCTTCTGGTGGTTTCCTTCCTGCAACCTCCCTTGTCCCTTTCCCTTCTGAAGATTCTGAACTTAATGGGTTCTTACTTACAAAGTCCTCTCGACTGGTGGCTTTCTCATTGTGGGTTGTTTCAGTCATTGCTGTGCTGACTCCCTGGCCTGGATGAATGATTTTTATTAAATACCCTGACTCAGCTCGGCCCTGGGTTGCCTCTATCTGTTGTCCCCATGGTGTGACTGATCTTCACTGGCTGCTGGCCCCTATTGCCTCTCAAACTGCCCAGGATGCTCAGTCTTCCTGATACCTCCCCTGTTGCTTCTGCCTGGTGAATCAGCTCCCTGGGTAAAAAGATTCGTTTTTTGATGCACCTTTATCATCACTAGTTCCATTACCTAGGTACCAGATTCTGGTCCAAACCCTGTACTTACCGGATCCTCCCAGTCTTTCAAAGCAGCATCCACAGCAACTGGCCCCGTGAGATTTGGTTACATACTTATTCCTGGAATAGCAGTGAGGGGCCCAGAGGGTCCTGTAGTAACAGTGTTATGTTGTCCCCACATTTCTCCACACGGAAACTGCATATATTATGTTATATTGTATTTGTATAGTGTCTCTTGCCATGTATTATGATGTTGAAGCACTGTCGGCAGGCCATTCAGCAGGCCGTATTATGTGAAGGAGAAAATTGAGTAAATGAGTACATGAAGAAGTAAATCTAATTCAAGGTAGTGTTCTGAAATAGCAGAGACATCTAGTGCAGAGGTGTTGGAAGCTGGCCCAAGAGTGGATAGACAAGAGGGATACAGTGTATTGAATAGGTAGAGACCATGTGACAGCTGGGCCACATTTTTCACTTACTCAGCTGCAGGTTGAGGGGTACAGTGCTATAGGAGGAAAGGTAGAAGGAACGAAAGTGTATGGACCTCTACAGAAACTGTGTAAAGTTGAGGGCTGTGCTATACTTTACATGCAGCGTACAGGCACAGTGAATAATATGCAGACACATGCAAATTAAATCGACAATTGTAGAATGTGAGGAATCCAGATGATGCAAGTTCACTTGTCAACCAAGAAGGATGCAGAGGATAAACTGGGACCTTAAGTCAGAGCTGCAGGGCAAAGAGATAAGGAGCAGATATATGATATAGAGAACTTAATGGGAGAATACATTGAAATAGTCTTACCTTGTGGGTCAGTGCATCTGCATCGCTCCACTCAAAGTAATCATAAACTGCGTCCTCTGTGTCTGGCTTGGCTACACATGTCTGTCTTTCTATTCATAAGCCTGGTGCCCTACTGCTAAAAAATGAAGAACCTGAAATAGGTGCTTTAGAACAACAATACCAGCGAGAAATAGATCATACATACTGGAAAAGATACAAAGGGCATCAGCTTGAGAATGGATTAATTATATTCTAATACAATGAATACAACAAAGAGGCCATAATGCTAAGTCCCTGAAGAAGGTTGAATATAGACCGAAATGCATTGGACAAAGTAAAGCAATTGCAACAGGCCTACAAAAAGATTTTTTTTTTTTTACAATAAAGACAATCATTGAAAAACGTATATAAGTTTTGGGAGTATCCTTAAGCAAAGAGCATGAAGAATTGAACAGGGAATATTAGAAACAAACACAGTGCATCACCACAAAGGTCCTTCCAGCTGACTGGGACAACCCACCCAGTCTTACTTGTGTCATGTCTTTCTATTCTTGCCATCATCACCACGAGACACATTGTTTAGTATAATGGGAATGGGAAAAGTGGTTTATAAGGCAGGAATCTGCTGAGGATGGGCACGTTTCTTTGTGTCCCGTGTGTCCAAATCAGTTTAAATCCATCCCATATGAGATGGGTACACTGTTTCACCGATTTTGCCCCTCCCCCCTCATTCAGATCAACATATATGAATGCTATGGCCCAATACACTACTAGGCCAAACAACATTGAAAAGAAAATTACTGTACTGAAAAATAAACCACATTCATATGAATATTGTTTTAAGTTAAATTCTCTATTCTTATTACTATCTAATATACTTTTGTTCACATTGGGGGCCCCCTCCATTACCATGGATACTCCTAACAAATGAGATATTCCCTACCAACACTATTATTTGAATGCATTATTTCTTTTCCTTTTTCACATTTATAATTTATAATAAATTTCACCATTATTATTTCCTTCCTTCTGTTTGTTCAATTCTTCATGTTCTCCCTTTTTACGTTTGTGTTTCTTCTTCTGGCCTGTTTCCTTCTTCACTTTGTCCTACACTGTCATATACTTTGCGTACGTCGGGCAAATGAATCCAATATCTCAGGCCCTTCACCTTCACTCCAGTAGGCGTGCAATACACAACCTCATATGGGCCATGGAATCTTGGAGTATTCCACCGACGTACAAAGCTTCTTACATACACCATCTCCCCTGGCATCAGCTGGCAGCTTGGGCTATCTGTGGCTGGGGTTACCGTATCACTCGCTGTTTCTTGTGTGTAGGGGGTTGCTAGCTGCTTGGTGATCATGCATGTTGCTTTTGTAAGTTGTTTCAAATACTCGTGGAATTCTTCCCCCAGCTGTGTTGCACTTCTGTTTGCATCTGACTGTCTTCGTAATGGGGAGTGTGTTGTGTGCATGCATCTGCCTGTTACTATCTCATGGGGGGACAAGTGGTGGTCCTCGTTGGACTGGTTTCTCATTTCAAATAGGGCCAATAGTAAGCAATATACCCAATCTTTCTTTAATGTGTGACAAAGGTTGGATGGCCTACTTTTAAGTAGTCCATTTATTTTCTCAACAATGACATTTGATTGTGGGTGATAAATTGTGCATAATTTGTGGGTGATGCCCAGCATCGTTGTTACTGCTTTGAATAGGTTATTGATGAAATGCGTTCCATTGTCAGAACGTATGACATTGCATATCCCCCAGCAAGAAAAGACCTTCCTCACTAGGAATTTGGCTGCATATTTCGCGTCTGGGTGGGTGCAGGGGCCTGCTTCCACCCACCTTGAAAAGGGGCAGACCACCACTATTAAGTACCGTGATCCATTACACCTTTCTCCGATGTCTGCGTAGTCTATGTGCAGTTCTCGAAAGGGTCTAATTGGTTTATGCAATGTTCCCTGTAATGTTCTCTATGCCATTCCCGAATTATATGTTTGACATGTCGTACACTCTATCACCATTTTGGATATCTGCTCTTGTAGCCGTGGCACAAACCAATTTTTCTGAATGTCTGCTGCAATATGTTGATTAGCATTGTGGGCTGGGAAGTGAAGCTGCTGGAATGCTATTTCTAGTAGTGGAATGCTATATCTAGTAGTTTCTTTTGTTCTGTCTCCAGAGAAGGTCAGTGGAGGATTGACTACACCCTCTCTTTAGCCATAGTTCCTTTTCTTCCCCTGGTGCATACTGTTGCAATTCTAGTATCTGTGAGATTGACATGGAGTTGTATCCCTCCTTTTGCTCTTCCTCCACATGTCTTTGCAATATGTACTCACCTTTTATTTCTTTTGTTTGGTAAGACGCTTCGTTTGCAGCAGCATCTGCTGCCACGTTTCCTAGTGAGATGACGTCATTCTGGTATTTCACTACTGCTACAACTGTTGGCGACTTTAACACCTCTATTAATTCTGCAAGCAGTTCTGCATGCTGCTCGGGGGACCCATCTGTCCTTCTGAATCCCCTCCTTCCCCACCGTGCTAGACCCCCATGGACTGTGGTGGTCATGTATGCAGAGTCAGTGTATATTGTTACTGCGCTTCCTTTGGCTTTGTGCAGCGCTTCAATTAGCGCCACTAGTTCAGCTGCTTGTGGTGAGAAGTGGGTAGGCAACCTTTTTTGTACAATCACTTCATACTCTACTTCCTCCAATTGTACTACTGCCACCCCTACATGTTTTTCTCATGTTTCACAATTTATTGAAGCTGATCCATCCACATAATCTTCATTGGTTGTGGGTGTACAATCATCTTCCCCCCTGCATGTGGCACAATCATGACCTTGCATATCTTCCACTGTGCATGCTTCTGTGAGAAATGTGGCTGGGTTCACTGTTTTTCAATGCACTATGTGTATGTTAGCACTTGATAAAATGATCTTGTAAGCTGTGGCTCTCTGTGTTGTTTAATGTACTTTTTGATCTTTCAAGTATGGCAAACAATGAATGCTCTACGTATACCGTCATGGAGCATCCCATCACAATTGTTGCACTTTTTTCAATGCCAAATGCTGCAGCTGCGAGAGCTTGTTCGCAAGCGATGTGTCCCTGCATCACTGAATCTAGTGTACCATTGTAGTACGATAGAGGCATGTGGCTCAATGATGTGTTTTGTGTCAGTACTGCTGTCATGAGTGTTCCATCACAATGCGAGAATAAATAAAATGTGCACTCATAATCTGGTGTCGCTAGGACGGGTGCTGTCGACATCAGTTCTTTCAATGTGTTGAAAGCAGTGTGCATTTCCTGTGTCCATTGTACTATTGGGTTTTCTCTTTGTGCTTCTTTTAGTGCATGCAGAAAAGGTTTTGTGTATGGTGCGTATTCTGATATCCAGGCACGGCATTAGTTGCACATGCCGAGAAATGTCTGCATCCCTTTCACTGTTCTGGGCTCACTTACAGCTCGCACAGCTGCTGCTCTGTCGGGTATTATTTGTTTCCCTTATTTTGAGATCAGTTGGCCCAAATGCAATACTTCTGTCAAACAATACTGCAACTTTTGTTTGTCCACCTTGTAGCCCTTAGTAGTGTCAATAGTGTTACCGAATCCTGTCTGCATTCATCTTCAATTTTTCCACAAATCAAGAGATCATCTACATACTGAATGATTGTGCTCTTTCTGTCAATATTTCCAAGATCTTCATGCAATATTCTGTTAAATATGCTTGGACTTTCACAGTATCCCTGGGGCAACCTGCAATGCTTGTATCTTATCCCCCCCAGGGTGAAATCTGTCAGGTACTGTGAGTCGGGATCCAGGGGTACCGAGAAAAATGCATTTTTCAAATCCACCACTGTAAAACATGATACATCTTTGGGGATGCTACACAAGATTAATGAAGGGTTGGGGACGAGTGGGAATTCTTTTTATATGACATCATTGAGGGTGCGTATATACTGTATCATCCTCCAAGCCCCTCCCTTTGCCTTTTTGATCGGATAGATGCAAGTATTACAGGGAGAATTTGAAGGCACTATAATCCCCTGCTGCAGTAGGGCGTGTATTGTTTCTTTTATCCCTTCTTCTGCCTCTCGTGACAGGGGGTACTGTTTTACCTGGGGCAGAAATGCCCTTGGCTTGAGTTTGATTTTTACAGGTGCTACCTTGCCCAACAACCCCACATCATATGGGCCATTTGTCCACAAGTCTGATGGTACATGTTGCATGCCTTCATTGAAAAATGCTGGTGGCGCAATCACTATGGCCATGAGGGTGAGTGGCACTTGTCTGTTCTGAATCATTATGTCACAGTGAATTGCTATCTCCATTATTATTTCCCCATCACTGTCTGAGTCAGAGAAAAGGTCCTCGTCAGATAGATCTCGCAAGGCTGTGTTGGCATTTATACACAGCACTGTTCGCCATTCACATCCATGTATGTCAAGTCCAATCACTGCTATTCTTTGTGATGAAAACTGTACCACATGTAAGTCTAGAGACAATACTGAGCCTGCAACTATTTTGGGGCGTGCTATGAGGCGAAACACAAATTTGGATGACACTTTCAATTCTTGGTGTTTTAACTCAGGCACAACTTGTGCCAAAGCCTTTAACCCTTGGATGAACATATCCGGATCTACAGGTATTCCATGCACCTGCTGTGCCATGGCTTGTGTGTGTATTACTAGCATGGCGCGCATTGGACATATCCGAGGAGTTGAGCACACTATCCCTCTATCTGTGAATGAGATAGTCATGTTAAGCTTACTTTGGAGATCCCTCCCCAGTAATTTTATGGCTGAGTCTTCATAATACGGTAGGGGTGCTTGCATTGTTTTTCCTCCCACTGTTACCTCCAATTCTTCTGTGTATGGAACCTCGACTACCGCCCCAGGAAACCCCTGCTTCTCCATTTTATGATTCAACAACGGAAACCTGCCTTCTCGTAGGCACGATTTTTCTTCTCCTGAGTCTACCATAAAAATGAACTGTTTGTTCCCTATCTCTGCCCCCACCAGTGGTTCCTCAGCTGCGTTGAGGGTCGTTGATAGTACTGGACATGCAAGTGCCCTCTGTGGGCTGTCCTAGGCTGAATATCTTTCATTCTCCCCATTGTCAAAAACATTACCACACACTACTGCTGTTCCTCTGAAAGGTGCGGGGCACCATTTGCTGTGATGACATAGGGATTTTCGCAAACTGGGTCCATGGGCCTCATTACAACCTTGGTGCTAAGTGCACCAACTTTACGACCATGGTGTAAACTCCGTTTACACCATGGTGGATGGCGGATTTACCGCCCCATTCCAAGGTGAGTGGGGCGGTAAATCCCCATTTCCCATTTTCCCTTCCCCATTCCCATGTTTGCCCCATAGGGCATAATGGGAGTGGGGAAGGCGCTAATTACGCCGCCGTAAATTACGGCGGCGTAATTAGCACCATGGCAGGTTAGCGCCATGGATTTTAACGCCTGCTAAAAGCAGGCGTTAAAATCAGAATCAGGCGTTAAGGGTTAACGGTGGCGTTAACCCTTAACGCCTGAGTTGTAATGAGGCCCCATGTGTTCTTGGGACTGTGCATCTTGTTGTGCATGTTGTGGAGGTGGTCTGTGTTTTGTGCCTGGGATCGGGTTGCTCTTCCCTCCTACAACCACCCATAGGCAACCCATATGGGCTTACTGGGTGGGGGTAGCCATATTGTTGTTCGTTTTGGTAGGGGTTCATGGGACGGCTTTGACACTCTTTTGAAAAATGTCCCCACCTCAGCCAGTTCCAGCAAATTCCTTCTCCTTCTCTGGGGCCTTGTCCTCCATACCCTCCATACCCGTCCCCTCTGGACCGCCTGTACCCACCTCTTCCTCCACGGACTCCTTGCTTGCCATTGTGTCCCTCCATACTGTTCCTCACCATTCCACTGTTCCTGTCCATTTCCTGCCCAATTCACGGCCATCCTTGCTTGTATTGCTATCGGCCCTTCCTCCTCCTCTCGTTCTCTTTCTGCTGGGAGGGCAGCTACTGCTACTGTGACCTTCACTATGTTCATCTGAATTAATTTAGCCTCGCCTGCCAGTCTCTTTTGTGCTATCGCTCTTTCTTTGATTCTTTTGCAATGGTGCACCATAATGCTCTGTATCTCTGGTCAGCCCTTGGCTTCTATCCCAGCTATTTTATCAAGAGCCTTCTTTTGATTATAAAATAGAACAGGCATGTTCATTGGTCCCAAGCTGTGCCTGTCTCCGCGCTATACATCTCCTGCACCCAAAGAATGTAAGCCATCGCATCCTCCTCCTCCCCAATTGTGCATTGCATCACAGACTCTAAATCTGGTGTATCCGGGAAAGTTTCCCTTAGTGTGTCCCACACTCTTGTTCTTACTGTGTTAAAAGATGCCCCATCCTGATGATCGCAGTCTAGTGTTATTCCGGGGAATCCCACCTTTGCCCACACCCTGTTAGCTTGGTCACCTACTGCAGATACTAATAGGCTTTTAACATCTCCAATTCCAAATGGAATCCCTGCAGTGTTTTTCTCAAATGCGTAGATCCATTTACTTGCCCCTCCCGAGAGTGGGGGTAACATTTTTAGCAAGTTCGCTTTATCCATCTGGTCCCAAGGTATATAATTGGGTCTTCCTCCCTCTCTGTGCATCAATGGTAGTTGTAATTTGTTTCTTGTTGATTTCCCTGTACTTACCTTCGCTCCCTTTTTTCCCAACACTGCCATTCATCCCATCCTGTTCCTTCACCTTCCATGCCATTCTTCGTCCATCACCCTCCCCAGGGAAGACTGTTATGTTCCTGCTGAGCCTCTACCTGTCGCACACCCCAGCATCCTCTCTTCCTCTTCTTGCTCTTCTATATCACACCAATATTCTTCTTCCCTGTCTGATGCCATGTCCCCTCCTTTCACACCCATCTCACTCACTAGTTGATCTATTTCTATTATTCTTGTGGGTGTATCATTAATTCGGAACAATAATTTTTCCTTGTTCTACCCCTCCTCTGTTGACCTTTCAAGTGGTTGTGACATCTGCGTCTATTCTGGTCTGGGTGTAGGAGAGCCCCCTTGCTTACATATATCTCTTAACAGTGAAAATTCTATCCGCGTCATTGTTAATCGGGAGTCTAAATCTTGGTTGAACTTTTCAATATCTATTGCAGGGGTACTCACCTGTCCACTTGCTCCTCGACACTCCTATGGGGGTGGTGCTAGGGCCGTTGATTGGGGCACAGAGGGTGATGTGAGCTTTGACACATACACTGGGTCACTATACCCTTCTGCTGGTACCGGCTTTGGCAGGAGGGGATATAACCATGCAACTTCTACCTTACCCCTCATCCCTTCCCCCTCCCTTTCACTGATACTTGCTTCCAGGGGAGATGCATCCTGTTCTTTTGCCTTGCTCTGAGGTAGTTCCTTGAAAAGTCTCCATAAGTCTATAATTTCTAATCTGTTCTGGAGTTGTTTACCCTTGTATTTTACGAACAGGTTGCTACCATGTCTACTACATTTTTATCAAATGACCTCCATTTGGGCCACACCTGGGGTAAACCTTCCCCTTTCAATTCTGTAATCCACTGATCGTGGTATTTAGTGATCCTGTCCGCGTACTATGACAGAGTGTGTTAACACAATAATTATATAATATTGCTTCTATCATTAATTACTCATTAAAATGTACATGCTAATGACACAAACAATACAATTAAATTGCACAACAATGAACTTGAAACATACTACATTTAACACTTAATATAAATCCTCCCTCCCTGCCCCCCTTTATCCTTACAATATTCTCCCTTCATGTTCCAGCACGTTCCCTTTCTTGGTCCCTTATGCACTCCCCGTCGATGAGTGTCTCCTTACTAAAGAGAAAAGAAAAAACAAAAAGATGAAGCATTTCTAAATTCTATTCTGAGTTTTCTTCTATAAGACTCCTACTGTTTCCACTTATTTTCCTCTTTATATCCTGTACTAGTCGGAATAGTACCATGCGGCATCGCCTTCCACCCCCTTGCAGAGCTAGGTTCCTGTATCCCTTTTCACCTCGTAATCTCCTTAACTGTCCTAATGGCCATATGCAGAAAGAAAAGAATAGATTTAAACCCACTAATTCTCCCTCTATTTTTGAACTTTTCTCCCCTCTAGTTGTCCCCTCGTTCAATCCCCAATATCCCTTTATCTGACTCTTTACTTTACTTTCCATTTCCCCCATCACCTTTTAATGTCGTCGCACTTGATACTCATGTGTCCGTCTTGATCCGAGACCCTCGGACCCGGTCTGTCAAGGCGCCGCCCCGCACTCAATGGCCGCGCCCAGCTCCAATGAGCAGTATGGTGGGTTTTTGCAATTCAAACTCCCCAATGAGAGTCAATAATAGACACAACCCAGGAGGGAATGAGACCAAGACCAAGTGCGGGTGAAAGTAAAAGTAAGCTTATCTAAAACCAAAATAGGGCAAGCAGACAACTCTGCAAACTCCGAGAGTGCTCTGCTGAATATCATTCTAACAATAATTTAAAAAGGGTTACAGCATCATAAATGACACATTCTATAAGTTACATAAGTTACATTGTCATTGGTAGAGTCACAGATTCAGTATAGCTGTGTAGGCGCCGCCTCCGGATGACTGGATAGTTGCTTGGCGGGAAGGCAGACATCACGTGCATCAGCCAGGCTGGTCAGTGTGAGGTCAAGGTTATGGGGCTCCGGATAAGGTGTAAGGTGGTTGATACTAACTCTCTAATCTAAACACCACTTCAAAGTATGTAATAAAAGACACTCATAAAAAATAACCATTGACATCCTGACAGTTGGGGGGAGAATTATATATTTCACACTTATATATTCACACATTTGTCTTGGATCCCTGAGAGGGGGAAAGGTATGGGGTCATCTTGTGTCAGGGGGCAGAGGGGTGAATATTCTGTGCGGGCCTAGCGGAAGTAGGAGTGGATACATTTGTTGCATTAAGGCATCAGTGAGACATGGGCCTTTGGCAACAGCACTATCATAAGAAGGGAAAAAGGTGGGGACTGTGTGCTCGTCGTGCGCGGCTCTGCTGGAGAGGGGAGAGAAGGCCCTTTGGTTCTTCAAGTTTGGCCCAGTTCCATTAGTGGAATTATAAGTAAGCCATTGGAATGGGGTTCGTACATGTTTACTGTCACTTCATTTACTACAAGTAGAAAGCAGGTTCTGACTATATCACGGGCTCTGTCTTTACATATTTCATGGTCACCATGCTACAGAATTACTCTTATTTAACATAGTCTTGTGGATGCCCCTTTTATACTGTACACGTGAACCTTCTAACATCTCAATGCATTTGCGAGTATACATAGTTCTGGAAAACAATTGAGCATGTGGGCTATACATTTTACATCATAGCATGAGTCACCCTGCATCTAATACATTTGCAAAAGCATCTGGTACTGATAGACATGGAACCTGTATCATAGAACACCAACATGCGGATCATGATATCGTATCCATTGCAATTGATTTAGATGGGTTATTTATTGATCGTTCTGTTACATCTCATAGGGACAGCTCCTATACACGTTAGCAGAGGAGATGTAAAGTCTCACAGAGGGGATTAGTGCTGTGGGTGAAACAGGGTGGCACACAGTCATGGAGCATGCATCTGCCACATCAAAAGAGGTGTGAGGTTGGGGTTATACACGTTATATATTTTAATTGTAGCGTCTGCAAATATTGAGGCATGTTTGTGGAGATGAATGGTTTTTTGCAGGCACAGACTCTTGCCCGGTCATTCACAGGACAGTGATGTAAGGAGGAAGACGAGAGCTACAGTGTTCAACTTGTAGCTGTTCACGCCCAGTCTTCCTTGAGAATAGGGCAGCAGCAGGGAGGGACACCAGAGGGGAGGAGGTGGGATAACTGTGTTGCAGCGCCAGGTGAGAGCTGCAGGCCTGCAGGCTGGCTTTACTGTGAGGCCTGCTTTGGCATATACAAAATGGAGTCGGGGTTCAGTACAAAATGGAGTCAGTAATCAGCCTTCTTCAGCCCTCGTATGGACATTGCACCCTTATGTGTCATCCCGAGGCTGTCCGGTAGCCGGGCCACTGCGTGCATGAGAGGGAATGGAGGGGAGGGGGCCTGCACGACCTTTCCTCCCATACAATAGTGAATAGATTGCGGCATGCACCAAAGTATACATATATAGGAGTGAGTAATGAATGGATGTTTCCACTACTTATTATACCAGTGCTGGACAAGAAAGGAAGGCCTTTCCAGTGTGCTGCAGTTATACAGGAAATTGGATTAACAAGAGTGAAATTCAGAAAGGCGAGCCTGGATGAGCCCCAAGAAGCTGAGGTTGTATTAGACTGGGATTCACAGACATTGGATACAAATCGTGTGAAAAAACAAAACTCCTGTTGAGAAGGCATGGACAAAATAAGGAAGACGTCAGAGGTCTATTAGAAAATAGTATTTTAAATACACCACTAGCTCAATTTTGTGATCTTCAGTCACGTGGAAGGATAAAGTTGACGACCACACCTTCGCATGAAGGCAGAGCGTGCATTCACTCCCCTGAATTCTCCAGAGCAAAGAACACTCCCAAGGACAAGTTCAAAGCCTTAGTTGACAGTAGACCACTGAGGCGATGATAGATGATATGCTAATTGGTTGGAAGCTGTGGTTAAGACCAGCTCATCAGCACCTGGAAGCCCAGCCTGCGTGCTGCTGATATAGGTGGAAAAGAACTAACAGAGGTTAGAGTACCAACCAATTGTTGGGGGCCACGTGATTAAGGGTCCTATAGTTTGTGTAACCAATGGGACGTGTATTTAGTGACGTTCATAGTGACTTGTTTTAGGGGAGGGTTTAGGTGCCCCACCTGATGTTAAGAAGCCTATTATTTTCTTAGACTAGCATGGAAGGTATACTTAGATGTTACCTTAGACCCTATCACAATTTCCACTAGGTGTTTGTAGTTTGCCACGTAGGATGATGTTAGTAAATATGTAGGTTGACGTCATCAATGACAAGTTTTTACTATAAATGCAGTGTTTTTTCCTGAAGCAAATTGACAAACCATGCGCTGAGACGTCCGTTGATGTCCTTTCAGATAATTGATATTAAAACAGTTAACCTTTTTGCCGACTACCTGAGTCATTTCGATTATTGATGTTTGAGTAACTTCTGCATCCCCATCCATCTCCAGGGTATTGCTGCCTCATCTTAAAGGGCTAGGCAGACTTTCAGTTCACGTAGTAGCAAAGGATGGTTAAAATCCATCAAGATAGTAGGCTTTGGGGTCCTGGAAATATTGCATGTCCTCTGCCATTTAGCTGAACGGATGTGAAGCTCCCTGTAGATAGCGGTACCAGTTTTTAATTATCAGGCTTGCAAGCAAGGGTGAGACGGGTCCCCTGGTTTTAAACCTAATCCTCTTCTGGCATCTACTGGAAGCTTAACGAATTGGAAGTTGAAGCCGCTGATAAGGAGGCGTCGATCCTGAGATTCGGAAGTCGAAAAAGTGAATGATGAGTAAAAACTGAGTGAGGTGGCAAAATTGTGAATGGGTAGTGAGTGGAGAAATTGATAAATTGATAAAGGGAAAACAAATGACGGAGGGAGGTTGGGGTAAAGCAACTTGAGATGAAGTCGAAAAAGTGAATGATGAGTAAAAACTGAGTGAGGTGGCAAAATTGTGAATGGGTAGAGAGTGGAGAAATTGATAAAGGGAAAACAAATGACGGAGGGAGGTTGGGGTAAAGCAACTTGAGATGATGAGATGATGAGTATTGAGTTATTAATTAATGACTTGCGTCGTGAACACGTAACAGAGATAACGGTATCTAGAGCCCTTTTTTCAGGTGATGTAGGCCTCAGTTTTGTTTAAAGATAATCCAAAGAGAACAGTTCACATCCCAATCGGGGTATTTTTAGGGGCAAAAAAAAGGTTGGTGTTGAGGATAAGACTGAGATATATGTGACCGGTCGAGCATGTTGGTTTGTCTAGTTGTGGTTTGTCTGTTTGTTTTATTTTATTGTATATGGTAAAGACACAATAGAGGAATTGAGAAATGTGAAAGAGAAAAAAACAGATTTAAGGATTAATTACTTATTTGTTGGAACTGAATTGATGGTGTTTAGTGAATAAATAGATTGAAGCAAAAACGTGATATAGTGCGTTTTGGAGCCTGCGACGATTGGTGCATGCTCATGTTGTTTTATTTTTCTGAAACGTATTTTAAAAATGTGCAAAGAGTAAAGGTGAGTATTGACAATCCAGAGTGACGAGTCAAAATGGAGGATATTACTGCACTTATACATCTCTGCAAACAGTTGCCCAAACACGCACCCAAACTTAATCCGTACAGTGCAGAATGGGTTAAAGTCAAGGCAGCTAAGATGTTCATGCCATGGCCACAAGGGGGATCACTATCGAAGGATGTTTTTAAGAGATATGATGACTTATTTACATGCAGCAAACATAGGAAAAAAGTTAGATCAACGATTAGCGAGCTTAGAGCTCTAGAAAATGTACCAGGAGGAAAGGGAAGAACCACCGACTATTTGATATTGAATATATGCAAAGAGGGGGGTGATGAGCCTTCTGCTCCCCCGCCGCGCCTGATGCAGAAGTAAGAAATATGACAGGTTATACCCATTAAGAGAGCTTAAGGCAGCATCACGTTACAGCAATCCAGCAAATGAGTCGCCTGCGCAAAGCAGCGATGAGGGTGCAGAGAAAATACCCGAGAGAGATGTAATCTCAAAGGTCCTGAGGGACAAGGAGAGACGCGACAAGGTGAGAAGTGATCGACCAAGTACATCCTTAGATATAGGATGAGAAATAAAGAGATGGAAAGGAGAAAAAGATAAGGCTGATGAGTTAGCACTTATACAGAACGAATGGATGGGTGTTCAGATTTTGCTCAAACTCGATGGTAAAATAAAAAGGAAGGATAGATTAAAATGGGAACAGTTTTATCAGGAGGCACAACTAAAAAACCCAGAATGAGCAGGAGAGCAAAGAAAGTATGATAACAGACGAAGGGCAATCAAAGAATGAGAAAGACTAGAAAGAAAGAGCGAGAACGAGGGAACAGATATTAAGAGATAAAAGAATGCAAAGACGAAGAGATAAAGAGATACAAAGGGCATCTGAAAGAAGAGATATGTAAAGAAAGGAGGAAGAAAGGGTAAGAGAGGAAGCAAGGAAGCAGAGTTTGATGACAAAGTAGAACAAAAGAGGAGACACAGAGCACACAATCTTGAACGTGTGGAAAAGGAATTAATGTATCCTAATCCAGTATTGGCATGGGAGGACATAGAAGAATTCTTCCCAGCACATGAGCCAATAGCAGGTTCATCTAGAGCAAATCTACAGGATAACTTTGACTCTTGAAGCATTGGGGACACAATTGATAAAGCCTATCATGATATGAGGACTAACAAAGTACTACAGGGAAATGGTAAAAATGACCGACTTGAGAGTACACAGATGTATGACAAAGAGGGAGCCTCATTTGGTTTTGAGCCTAAACAGCTGTCTTTAGATAGACTAACTCTGAATAGAGATGAAGAGGAGAGAAGCCACACAAGTTGGGGACAGGATAAGTCAGACGAGGACAGAGAAACCTTCCATGGAGAGGAGAAGGTAACGCACATGGCCCTGAAGGGTATTATTCTATGGACAAGGACGTAGGATGGTGGGATCTAGACCTACCCAAATCTCGGATGTCAGAATTCCTGACAGAGCTAGACCCAACTAAAGGGCGATCCCATGGAGAGAGGGGGGGACACGCCAGCTTATGTGAGCAGGCTAAGGTGACTGCCAGGAAGAAGACGGTCCGGGGCTGTTGTGAACAGGCAGACAATGGGGGATGAGTGTGAGTTTGGAGTTTCACAGTTTCCCTCATTAGAGAAAGGAGGAGCCAGGCCACAGTATATACCTTGACCACAGATGGATAAGGATCATTTAAGGTGTAGACTCCCGAGTTTAACTTCTGGCACTGGGAAATGGATACATGATTTAGAGAAAATGACAGGGGGAAATATGTTTGCTATAGGGGACATTACAGGTCTCCTAATCGCTATGCTTGGAGAGAGAGCTCAAGATGTTTGGTTGAGAGCAGGATATTCGAGTGTTACCACATTGAACACGGCTCATGATGGAGCACTGTTCAATAATTGTAGGGCGGCAGTCTGGAAAGCGCTTAGAGTACTGTATGTGGAGACTTCAGATATGGGAGCTATAATGGCGAAAAAGATGCAAGAAGGGATGATCCTCTTGTTTACTTTCTAAATATCCAAGAGCAGTGGGCTTTGGAGACACGCAAGGCTTGGGGGAAATAAATACCTGGATTTTACCATATATTGTGCCAAGGGCTGCCAGAGTCAGCACAAAAGCAGCTCAAGACATGTGTGGACATAGAAGCTAAGCCATGGTCAGAAATACAGCTGACCATTGCACATTATTGCAGATTGTTGCAAGAGAAGAATAGAAAGAAAGGCAATGCTAGGAAAGGTGAAGAGGCAAAGTTAGTACAGAAAAAGTTATCAAAGTAGGCCATTGAAGGGGCAATGTTGACTAGCGGAGAAGGATCAAGTTCACAGCAAACAGTAGGCATGCCACAGGTGAATAACCAAAGACAGTTCAATCAAGGTAATAATGGATTTGTACCACGAGGAAGGGGAGACTCTCGAGGTAGAGGTTTTCAGAATAATCAAAGACATTTCCAGAATAACCAAGGTGGGTTTCAAAACACACAGAATGATAGTCAAAGCATGCAGGAAGGACAGATTAGGAGATCTCCTATATGTTGGACATGTGGTATGTCAGGGCATTATGCTCGTACATGTAGAAGTCAAGGATTTGTGCAAAATGGGCAATTTTCAAGAGGAGGGGACTACAAACCTGTCTGCATATTCACAACAGAATGGAGATGGGTTTGCTGAAAATTAAACAGTGCAGCAAACACAAGTCCCGAGAATGCAGCAAGATTTACAAACACAGCAGGTAACAATGAATCCGCCGCAAAGGCAGTCACAACATTCACCCATGCAAATACAGCAAGGCACAAGCATGGGACAATTACTGACTCCTAGAATAGGAGGTGTCACTGTTGACAGAGGGAATCCTTTTACAGGTACAGGGATAAGAATGTATCCACAATAGGACAGCTCACTGGGAGACTTTATGTGTTCAATACTATCAGTGATGCCCAATCCTAAAGAGGAACTGAGGATTGACGTTAATATAGGAGGCAAATCTTTTTCTTTTTTAGTAGACACGGGTGGAACACACTCATGTATACGAGAGGGGAAATTTATGATGTCTGGAAATACCATGAATACACAAGGTTTCACAGGAGCTACAAGTAGAGTTCCTTTTACTGAAGAATTACCAGTCTCTATAGGAGAGTGTGACATGTCTGTAACATTATTATATTTAAGGCAGACACCTGTCAGTATATTAGGTCGAGATCCAATGACCAAGTTAAACATGACAATTTCATTCACTGATGAAGGAATAGTGTGTTCAACAACATGAATGCATTATTTAAATGTGAATGAAGTTATCATGGCATTTTCAGGACAAGTGGCCACACAAGGAGTACCGTTAGCACCAGACGTTTTTCACTATGGGGTACGCATTTTGTTAACATGGTTGCCATGTTTAGTGGGCAGAACTATGAGAATACCTGATGAGTTTTTATTTAGGCCAAATATACCTATGGATGAAGAGGAAGGATTCATCTTTCCTTTAGAATTACAAGCAGCCATAGTGCAAGGAGAAATGGCTTTGCTTGATGGGAATGATTGTGAAGGCAGACGATGGAGCACAGTGATTGCCATTGGGGAAGGTTACAGGTTAACTGACGTCACTGATGAGGATATGTTTAGAAACCATCCCTCAGATGACGAAGTGATGTTTGAGATGAGTATTTGAGATGAGTATTACTTATTGTGTACGAGCAATAAAATGAGAGGTACCCCAGAAAACGGTGGTAGAACAGATACGCCCTGAGTATTTTGATGAAGACATGGCAAAAGTGCCAGTTTCATTATGGACAACAGGCCCCTGTGACATAGGCCTATTGAAGGGGGCTGGAGAAGTAAAAATTAAATTGAAACCACAAGCAATTTTCCCTCAAGCACGACAGTATCCCATGTCTTGGGAGGCAATTTAAGGTATTTTCAAGACGATATCCACCATGATGGAACAGGGTATCTTAGTGACGTGAAAAAGGTAAAGGTCGGGTTGTGGCATCCGATTTAAGATATGAGGCCAATTAATCAGATTGTAGAGGCCGAGTTCCCTCTAGTTCCTAATCCTGTGACAATCTTATGTAGTATCCCTGTTGAGGCACAATATTTCACTTTGATTGACTTGAAAAATGCATTTTTCTCAATCACATTGAATAAAGACGCACAAGATCTGAAGTAATTTACGTTCAGATAAACTCGTCTGAAAAGTACTCGCCTGCCCCAGGGGTACTGTGAGTCTCCATCAATTTCCAATAGAGTCCTGCAGATGGACTTAAACAATGTTGATTTGGAGAGTGTTGTGTTGCAATATGGGGATGACATATTGGTCTGTAGCACTTCAGAGGAAGAGTGCAGACGTGATTCAGTTCTGCTAATGATTATTCTTGCAGAAAAAGGATATAAAGCTCAAAGACAAATTGCAGTATTGTCAAGAATAAGTACTGTATATAGGCCAGCTAATTTCACATGAATGAAAAAAGGTTACTTGATTACCACGTGAGATAAAATCTGTCCTTTTTGTGTGAGCTGCACATTTAATGACTGCGCTGGCTACTGGGAGTTGTAGTGCTTTAATGATTCTATCCATTAAGGCTCCATGCTGTACTGGATTGCCGTCCGCTCGGTGGCAGCCCCTCCTTTTCCAATGTGCTAGTCCTGCATGCACTGTTGACGTCACATAGGCAGAGTCACTGTACACTGTTACTTCCTGGTCTACATGGTTCTCATGCGCGATAATCAGCGCCACTAATTCTGCAGCCTGTGCCGAGAAGAGAGACTGTAGAGGGTCTGTGAGAGACTCAACAGCCTGCTTAAAGGTTGAATGGTCAGTTTACCTTGAAGAAAGGCTGGATGCATTGCCTACCATTGGCACTGTATGCATTGAGAAATCAACCAGGTTCCAACCACCGTCTTACCCCCGTGAAATAGTGACAGGGAGGGGAATGAGGACACCTCTCACACCTCTGTCAAGAACTAGAAGTGATGCCCAGACAGCAGAATTGTCAGGAAAGGAGTTACATTATTACTTAACACGCATGGCTTCAAGTATCTCTGTCATTTCAGATCAGCTCAAGCGAAAAGGGTGTGGGGCACAGAACACAGAAGGAGACGATACAATACCCCGAATTGAAGAGCTAAGTCTTCCCAAACTTTTCTCTGGTGATTCGATCTTGATCCGCAACTTCACTAGGTGATGGCACGAACCATGTTTTAACAGGCCATTCATCGTGGACGACGTGACACTGTCTGCAGTCAAAGTGCAAGGCAGACATGCTTGGATATTTCTCAGAGTCGTGAAGATCTATGCTGGAGAAACCCCTTCAATTCCACCCCATCAGAAGCAAGCATCTGGGAAGATCCTCAGCACGTTCAGACTAGGTCTGTGACGAGGCAGAAGGACACACAGAAACTGTTGAATAAACAGATAAAGAGTATATTAGACTGTGGCTTGTTTTTGGGACACTCTTTTCAGCTACTAAAAAGTTAAGGGAAGCTCTTTTTTCTTGAGCCATAGGAGTTTGTTGACAATGGACTGAAACATATTTAAGTCTTGATCGAGAAGGAAAGCTTGCCAGATTTGGAGTTCCTTTTGGATGACTGGAAGAGAGAACAGTTCCCTGATTCCTTTCTCACTGAATTTCTTTTCGGAGGTGCCCATTGTAGTGCCTAATGACAACGTTTCACCGTTTCTGTTCATTTTGTGTGCATACCCTGGACTTGTGGGGAGAACTACTAGCATTCATCTGTTCCTGCAAGATCCTAAGTCTGGTCCAATCGTGAGGAGATTGCTTGTAGCTATCATAGAGAAAGTTGTAAAGTTTGCAGTGTAGGTTCAGCTGGTATTGTGACTTCACCTTAATCGTCTTGATCCAATCGTTGAGGGCAATTCTTTTATTGGCTTTTTCCGGTCGTTGGACGAGCAGTTCTGTCAAGATTTCTGATGATATTCTGATGTTTTCCATATGGCTTTTCCATGCATTCTGTGTAGTCACATGTGATATGGTAAGCTTAGTATTGAAGATTTGTTTTCTGAGATTATTTTCCTGTGGAGATCTAATGGCTGCTGCATTTTGCCTGTTGAATGTTATAAGCGGGCGGGCCGAGAATTTCCCATATTTCTGGTGTCGTATACGTCCTTGCTGGGCAAGTTAGAGTTCTTTCGCTTTAAGATGCTCGGCCCAGTCTTTTTCTTCTCTGCTCAATTATTTTGTTGTTACACACACGCAAATGTGTGAATCACGGCTTCTTTTCCCCACTATTTTTTTTCTATATATGCTGTAAATTCATATTCTATGGCTTTTATATCTCGCAAGAGTGTGGCTCCCAGTCTTTTTACATCATTTGGCATTTCTTCAGGACGTGTTCAAACTCTATTTGCACCTCTTTCCACCTCTATATTATGCATCCATTTTTTCTTCACCATACTTGTTGTTCCATTAAATGTTACTATGAGGGGATCATGGTCACTATGGCTAGTCTTTTTGACTGTCATATGCTGGACATCTGCTAGGATATTTTCTGATACAAAGCAGTAATCGAGTGTGACTCGAGATACTCCATTTGTCCAAGTGGGGGTTACGGGAATGTCCCCTTGTGTGTTACCATTTAGAATATGCAAATTTCTTAGTTTCATATCCTCCATCCATTCATTCCCTCTTTGCTATTTTTCTACATTTTTCTGATTAGCATCATTCACTCTTGGCAGACAGTTTGCGTTCAGATCGCCAAAGAGAAGTAAAGAAGCTTTTGGGTGATCTTCTAGTGATTGATTGATTAGGTCCATAACTCTTTCTACAAAAGTTGCCCCTTCTTTTGCATCCAGGTTCCAATACAGATTTATTATAACCAGTTAATTTTTTTCCAAGGCACCTTATTATTTTGGATCTTTATTAACTGGATGAAAGAATTTGGGTTTTTAATTTGGATGATTTCAAAGTTCAGAATATTTTTCACCAATATCATCAGGCCCACAGATGGTCTTCCAATTTTTCCTCCTCTAGCTGGATTCAAATGAATACTATAGCCATCCATTTGGGGTGCTACTTTCAGCCATATTTCCTGAAGGCAGATTATATCTGCTTCACTTATCTTCAGGCATAGATCATTAAATAGATTGTTATGACCTCGTGTGTTCCAGCTTGCTATTTTCTAGCAGGTATCCAGGGATATCTTCTGACCGTTTTGGTACCAAGGCAGCAACTAACCATTTCCATGATTCTTTGTCCTCTGCACTTTTTTCTTCACCAGTGGGTTCACTTGCACCTTTCAAACTTACAACATTATGTTTGCGCGGAACTGTTATTTTTATATTCTGTAGGGAGTTCTTTTCATTTGGTATATAATTTGGCTCTGTGGCTTCATCTTTTCTATTGTTTAGGGAAACGTCTCTCTCAGCCTTTTTTATTTTCTCTTCATTATCTCCCCATTTCATATCATTTATTGAATGTCTTCTTTCTTTGTTCCATCTGCCTTAAATTGTTGAGCATCTTCTTTCTTTGTTCCATCTACTTTCTGTGGGTGGTTCTGATTTTTCTTCTCTGGGAAGCTCTTCCTGCAGGTCAACCTTCTCTACATCAAAACCTAAGGTGTGCAGGTCATTCTTCGCTTCCAGAATTGTGTCAGACAAAATAATTGAGCTCCTAGTTAAAATTATTATGTTATTTAGCTTCTCATTCGGAAAACTGACAGTTTGTATGTCTTTTGATGTAATGACTTGCAGTCTTTGTACATGTTGGATTGATGTCTTCAAGTTTGAGCAGTTCAGGATCAGGCCATCCTTGTGTTTTACTCTTCGCTCTAAAAGTATACCAGTTTTCCCCTCTGCTTCCCATTTGTTCCTTTTATCCTCTTTTTTGGATGATTGTTTTTGCCATCTTTGGTTGTTCGAATATGGTTTCTTATTCTGGTTGCTGCCATGGCTGTTTGTGAATACGTTTCTGGAATTTTTGATTAGGCGATTCATCAGCAAGTCAGGTGCCCCCAAATTCCTGCTGTATGCATGAGCTTTATTCTACTTTTATTCCAACTGCCGCTTAATGATACAAACAGGGTTGCACTCGAGGTGGCACTCTCCCCTATCCCTGAGCGTTCTTTATTATTTCCATCTGGGCTTATTTGTTTGTACAGGCCGTTTGGGTGAGATCGAGACATCGGATATATTATCCTCATATATTGATAAGTCTAATAGTTCTATTAGGCTTTTGACCGTGTCTTCCTGCTCGGCTATTTCGGGGATATTAGATATTGGGTTATTCTCTTTGTACCCCGTTTCTGAATTATCTGGTGAAGCTTTTTTCTCCTTCACTGCTGCATTTTGTAATTCTTCTTGGACCGCCACATTTTTCCCACAAAATGAAGGTCTCGCAAAAACCTTGGTGACCCATATGCCTTGAGTCCAGTTTTGCGTACCGTATTGTTTTTTTTGTGTTTTTTGCTCTGTCCTTTCTCCTGTTAGTGTTCTTTGGTTGAAAATTGAAAAGGGGTTTATGACATCTCCACTGGCTATTGTACTAGGCTGTTTTAATTGCCGGGGGGTGAACCCACTGTTTTATTATATTAAAGCTGCATTATGCACCATAGCATGAGTTACTATATCTATTCTGGCCTGTGGGGCACTTCTTGCAAGCTCTTTTGCTTAGGGACAGACCTCTTTATCTTTCCGTTGTAGAAAGTAGAGTCAGGTAACATCCGTTTCCCAAACATGTTGGGGTGTTTTGAGTGCAGCCGTCCAACATACTCCAGATCTTGATCAGCTTGCAAGACCTTTTCTTGAAATCCTCTATTGGATTTGGCTCTATGACCCCTTCTTTGCTTGTATCTACATTAAGCCAATTCTGGGAAGCAATGAAGCAATGCCCAATTTTGGTGCATACTCAAACTCTGATCTTATCACCACCCAATTAGTTGTTTGTGTTGCATTCTTGGGGACATTCCGATCCGAACATTCACGTCTTAACACTTCATTTACAGCTTGAGATTGCATGAACAATGCAGGGACTTGTAATTTAAGCTTTCCTCTTGGGCTAATAGGTAGCTTGGATTTCAACATGCAGTGCGGGTGATCATCAGCTTCCACATAATCTTTGTTACTGGGGTTTTACACTTCTTCCCATCCACATTCATCCCTAGGGGCAATAGCCTCAGCCCCTTCACTCCTACCTGGTGATTTATCTTGTCCATTAGGTTCTGGATATCCATTGCGATATCTACTATATTTCTCAACCTGTCCTTGTCAGTCAATTCCGCCATTCTCATACCATTTTGATGGTTATGGTCAATTAATGACATTGGGTCGTTTGGTTTTCTCTTTCTTTCAATTTCATATATGAGTTTGTCCTGCAGCCTCCTCACCTTTGGGCTAATGTGCCATTTTAGACTTGCCATATCTGTTAGTGAAAAGCTTTGTTAATTAGTCATTCCTCTACTGGTATTTCCGCTCACTATATCGTTATTTTTCTCAGTGAGCGTGCGGGTCTCCGCTGTATAAACACCAGTTGGTTTCTCCTGACTCCTGCAGCTCAATTAGGTGAATTCTGCTCCTCCAGTGATATCCTTCCTGTTATCTGAGCTGTCATCTGCAGGAGTTGCTTCTTGATCACGGCGTGGGATGAGATCAGTTTTGCCTAAGGTACCACTCACCTTGCAGGGTTCACCTTCATTGCTCGTTTCTGGAGGCTCCAGTTCCAATTAATGCATTTCATAGTTTGGCTTACTCGCAGTTCCGATTTCATTGGAGTTCTTTTCCACGTAGTCTCATTTTGATTTGTAACCACCAGTTCAGAATCTTTTGTGTTTCTTTCACTTAGTAGAGTCAGGTAACATCTTGTTGGCCACTCTCTTCCTCTGTCCTTCCATGGGGGTTGTTATCTGTCTGGGCTAACTCATCCAATAATTTCTTTGACTCCTTCTAAGAATATTCTTTTGCTTCTTGTAAGGCATCTATTAATGATTTCAAAATCACGCCTTCTAGATCTTTTTCTCTCCCTTTTTTTTCTCGTACGCAATCAATTACATTTTCAACTAGTATCAATTTTGAATTCATTAGGGCCATAGGTTTTGAGAGGTCCTTATAATTTTCACTCAAAGATTCATACAGCTTTAGATAAGGAGCTAAGGTTATTGTTACAGCAGATATTAATGAGGAATGTAAGTTTCTTTCCTCTGCTTGGGGGTCCTCAGGCACTTTCTGCCTTTCAAATCTTCTTATGTGTATATTCTGCCCACTCTGAGTTTTTGCTTTTCTATTTCCATTTGCGGTTTTTCCAGTGCTTGTTGAGCTCTCAGTGGTTGATGAGTCTAAATCACTGCTGTTATCGCATTCTCGATTTTGAATCGTGTGCTTCAGTTTAGATGTCACAGATTGTTCACAAATATTTCTCTTTCCAATCCGTTTCCCAAACATGTTGGGGTGTTTTGAGTGCAGCCGTCCAACATACTCCAGATCTTGATCAGCTTGCAAGACCTTTTCTTGAAATCCTCTATTGGATTTGGCTCTATGACCCCTTCTTTGCTTGTATCTACATTAAGCCAATTCTGGGAAGCAATGAAGCAATGCCCAATTTTGGTGCATACTCAAACTCTGATCTTATCACCACCCAATTAGTTGTTTGTGTTGCATTCTTGGGGACATTCCGATCCGAACATTCACGTCTTAACACTTCATTTACAGCTTGAGATTGCATGAACAATGCAGGGACTTGTAATTTAAGCTTTCCTCTTGGGCTAATAGGTAGCTTGGATTTCAACATGCAGTGCGGGTGATCATCAGCTTCCACATAATCTTTGTTACTGGGGTTTTACACTTCTTCCCATCCACATTCATCCCTAGGGGCAATAGCCTCAGCCCCTTCACTCCTACCTGGTGATTTATCTTGTCCATTAGGTTCTGGATATCCATTGCGATATCTACTATATTTCTCAACCTGTCCTTGTCAGTCAATTCCGCCATTCTCATACCATTTTGATGGTTATGGTCAATTAATGACATTGGGTCGTTTGGTTTTCTCTTTCTTTCAATTTCATATATGAGTTTGTCCTGCAGCCTCCTCACCTTTGGGC
Organism: Ambystoma mexicanum; assembly: GCF_040938575.1. NCBI lineage: Eukaryota > Metazoa > Chordata > Amphibia > Caudata > Ambystomatidae > Ambystoma > Ambystoma mexicanum. Next base: position 1,137,071,513 of record NC_090922.1, read on the forward strand.
TAATGTGCCATTTTAGACTTGCCATATCTGTTAGTGAAAAGCTTTGTTAATTAGTCATTCCTCTACTGGTATTTCCGCTCACTATATCGTTATTTTTCTCAGTGAGCGTGCGGGTCTCCGCTGTATAAACACCAGTTGGTTTCTCCTGACTCCTGCAGCTCAATTAGGTGAATTCTGCTCCTCCAGTGATATCCTTCCTGTTATCTGAGCTGTCATCTGCAGGAGTTGCTTCTTGATCACGGCGTGGGATGAGATCAGTTTTGCCTAAGGTACCACTCACCTTGCAGGGTTCACCTTCATTGCTCGTTTCTGGAGGCTCCAGTTCCAATTAATGCATTTCATAGTTTGGCTTACTCGCAGTTCCGATTTCATTGGAGTTCTTTTCCACGTAGCCGTTGACATTTCCTGTGTCTATTGGTGAGCGATTCAGTTTTTCTGTTTCTCTTTCACCATTCGGCGAATGCACAAACCCGCAAGTGTTCAACTCGAAAACAGGCATGTCCGACGTGTCCAAAATGTCTGCTGTTTAAAGCAGGTGATAGGGTATTATGTACGTATTCTCCTTTGCAGAACATTTTTCTGTGTCAATATGTGTTTGGGTTTGGGTCGGGGAGGGGAAGGGGGAGTTGGATGCTGTGCTTGTATTGTGCAATGACCCTGGCGATTCAATTCCTGCATTGCATTTATTTTTTAGCACTGAGATGTCTGCCCTGGCTCCTCTTCCCATCCCGCCTCCCTTTTAGTTAGTTACAGTTAGCGATTTCTGTCCCGCTTTTGGTCATAGCTTGGTCCTTGATCTTAGCTGCCGCCCTGAGTTTTCGGTCTCAGTCTTGTCTGTTTCCTTCATCACAGAAGTGCTGAGTGCTGTGTGGTGTGTCTGCTCACACATCCATGAACACTCAGCAAACACTCTGTGACGCTCTGCGTCCGGAGTTGGTGTTTTATGGATACCTCTGGTATAGACAGAGAAAACAGACTCAATTTATTCGTTCTGGCTGGAAACGGTGACAAGACAATAGAGTTCCTGGCAGTTCTGGTAGACAAAACACTCAGCAAATAATCTGCTATAACTAGTGGCCCCCAAGTGCTTTGATAAACGGTTTGCTCTTTCTCCTACAGTGATCACATCTTGAGTAATATGGTGAAGAGGACAGCTGAGAGTGTTGAATTGGGAGGGGAAAGCCAGAGTAACCTCTCTAGAATCTTCGGGCCAATTAATGAGGTAAATCTCTTGATTACCAAAATTAAAGATTTTTGATATAACATTGATGGTCCTGTTGGTATGAAGGTACCAACTATATCGATCATGGACTGTTGGAGGGCATGGAACGGAGGGATGGAAGTCTAATCCCAGGTCCTGTTTCCAATTATGTGGTACCGAAACTGATGACTTAATTTCTTTTTGTGATAAAGCTCTGGTGAAAGGGAGAGGATCAAGGGGTCTGGGGACATCTATTATGAAAGAGGATCATTTGGTGCCACTTGAAGTGGCTCTAAACCCTGATCAAGAAGAGGGTAGAAGCTTTGACCTGCAGGCAATGCATAATGGTAAAGAGGTAAGAGCTTTGGTGCACAATATTGTTGAGCTCCGCCCTCCCTCCTCTAAAACGTCAATTTTAGATTTTGGGGTGGAAGTGGCTGGTGTGATAACAATGGATGGCGCCCCAATTCTCCATATTTTGCAAGAATCTGGTATGGATAAATAACGTGAATGTTATCCCTTCTATACCATTATCCAATTATTTTGAGCCCTTGCTTCTGTTAGTCACTCCCCAGTAGTTTTTACCGAGGATAGACAAATAGCATTTCCTTGGAAGGTAGTATATCATATAAAACATAGCAAAATTTGAGGTAAAGAAGAAATCAGGTGTTCCAATTAAAGGTACAGTCAGCTGTGAAGTGAGTACCCAGACATGTCCCATTGATTTGAGTTTTGGTACTCCTGACCTAGAGGATAGTAAGCTAACCAGTCTGTTAGAGAACAGCATCCTTGCTTTAAAAGAAATAATAGCAAATGCCATTGACAGTCATTTGCGGGGTATAGTGGGTGAACTTAGAGAACTAAAGGGGTCATTTGTTCTATTGGCTAATAACTATTGTAAATCTAGTGAGCGGATATCCGTTGAGTCTCCCACAAAGTTGAGGACTCTTTGCAGAACATTACCCCAGGAAAATGACTGATGTGGCAAGTAGTAAATCCCAAAATGGTAAAATTCCCCCTGACCACCTGTATTCATTAGGGGGTGGGAGTGGAAACCATACTGGTGTTAACAGAACATCTCTCCCCCTCAAACAGGCCCAAATCTAATTAAAGTGGGGGAGTCTGTTGGACCTTTTGGTCGCTTTGACAATAACAGACCAAATAGGAGTGGGGGTGATACTGAAGGCCCTTCTTTTGCGATGAGGAATGTTCCTAAACTTGCCCCAAAAAGTTTGAGAAATCTTAAGCTTTGAAAAATAAGTGCATCTACTGGCTCCACCTTACCAGGGGCTGCCTCTCGGTCATTCGAAATGACATTGTTCATTGCGTTAGGGGAGCAATTCCAAATTTAGCTTTTGATTATACTGGTCTAAGATCTTATGAATTTTTGAAGACCCTAATGGTCCCCTAACTAAACACTAGAAGTAGCAGGTCAACCATTAATCACTTTCCTGCCCCCTTCAAGCCTTTTTCTACCCCTGCTGGTGGTCTTTTAAGTTCTGTCTGCCCATCTGGTGACCTCAATGAGGTGGATTGACTGGGAAGCGAGGCAGTTAGAGTCCCAGAGATCAGCTGGAGATGCAAATTACTCTCATGGAATGTAGCTGGGTGAATCGACTGATGGCTGATTGTGACTGGTGTGCTTTTATCAGAGACTACCATATCATCGTTCAACAGGAATCTGGGCGCTTGACCTTGTTCCCTTTCAAGGACCATGAGGCAGACCGTGTGGTGAATTGTTGATATGGGTCGATGGCACCCTTGGGTGGAAAGTTGAGGTCATTAATTCTAATTCTCTGGATGGCCAGGATCATTTTATTAATCTTTACAATTGATAACAACACTCTTGAAGCTACTTGTGCCTTGTAAGTACAATCCCCATACCGCAGCTATTGTGCCACCCATTTTAGCAGTTGGGGCCTTGCCGAAATCATCCAGCGACTGACCTAAAACTGTTCATCTTGATACAAAACGCACTGGACCAAGAGGGTAGTTGCGTGCTCTGCTCCATCTGTGCAAGAGTGGCTTGAGGTGGGCAACCCGCCACAGAGACGTATACAACAGTGGTCCAAGGTGGACAGGCTATGTGGGCTATTCAGTGAGCTTGGGAGGCACCTCTTTGGTGGGTGAAGGTCACAGAATAGGCCCTTCCCTCCTGCTTGGTCCGGTGGGCAGGAAGGATGGCGCTGGAAACTCCGTCAATCGGACATAGTGGGGAGGGGGAATGAAGAAAGTGCTCAAGGTCATTGCTGAGGGGCACAGACCTTGGGAGGCCGACCCTCCTCTCGATGGGATCTTGAAAGAAGGGGGTCGAGGGATCATCACTACTGATGAATGATCCGCATTAGTCCTCAAAGATTAGGCCACTCTTAGGCCCAAATTCTATCCCATTGACATTCAGGTCCATATTGGAGCTTCAACAGTCTCACCTAGGAATATCCTCAAGAAAGAGGGCTCAGCCGAGGACCGTGCATCACCCCAATCCTCTTCTGCCATTTTGGACAATCTCTGGGTAGAAGAGGGAGGTAGAGGGCCTAATACCTTGCTGTCACCTGTGGACCAAATTATAAAGGGAGCGGCATCGGCTGCTTCGGAGGTGCCGGACACAGCCCCACAGCTGCCTGGTGGACTTTCCAGGTCCAATTGCTACGGTTGTGTGTTGGGGTTGAGGATTTGTCAAGTACACATTTTTACAGATTTGAAAAAACAGCCCTAAGGGGCTGGCCAGAAAAACAGGACCAGCAGTCTCTCAAGAAATGCTGGCAACACAGAGGATTGGCACCGGAAACCCTACTCTCTAAGCAACACTTTTTCTATCGGAAGAAGGGGATCTTACCCATGTCTGCGGACCCGGGGACGCAGGATCCACACCCACCCAAATGAAGGCATAAGTCTAATGGAAGAGTCCCCCATCGACATATGGTCTGCCTACAATAACTAGGCTATCCCGCTTTGAAGTGGTAAACAACTATAGGCATAAAGACAACAAAGAACATCATCAACGGTGTCGGCACCATCTGGATGAAGATGACTGGGGATGGCTGGCTGGGGCCTTAGCCGTAGGTAATGCACAGCTGTAGCTCAGTAGAGTAAAGGGGGTGGGGCGCTGGGGTTACAAGCAGATACACCAACAAAACTATGTTGCTGGAACACAAAAGTCTTTTTCATCTGTTTGGGGAGGGAGTCCCAAATGTACAGGACCTCGATATTATATGCTTGCATGAGACGTGGCATACATCCCACCCCGGACGGGTTTACAATATACTTCAATCCAGCAGAAAAAGGCCCAAATGGAAGAACAACGGTGGGCCTTTTGATAGCCCTAAACAATAGTAGGGACTACAAAGTAATCTCGGAAAGCCATCCATCCCCATTGATGCAGGCCTTAACAGTAAGGGTTGGCCCCTCATTCAAGGAGTTGACCAAGATAGTTATGTTGGTAAACTAGTACTGGAATGTGGCCTCCCTTAGAGAAAAGGGGTTTATGAGCACAGTACTAGCCATGATTGATGAAGCAAGGGCCAATTGGCCTAACCTTGAAGTTCTACTATGCAGCAACCACAACATCTATTGTTTTGATGCAACAGTAAATCTCATCGCAGATCTTACACCGTCACCCTGCATGCAAACTTTGAGAGGATTGTATTGGAGACAAGAACTGGCTATGAGAAGTATATACTTGGTGAATGGCCACATTACGGGGAACCGCCCTGTGAAATCAACATGGAAAAGGAGCAAGGACAAAAAGGTGCTGGATAATATCTTTGCATTGGATACTTTATTCACGCAGTTGTCTAGCTTAGTAGTCCATGAAACTGACCGAAGTGACCACAATATTGTAGAAATTGCAATTACCATTTGGTGCTTTGGGACTCCTGATAGGCAATCAGCTCCTATGTAGGTTGAACCTGGGAGAAACAGGATGATGGTTCAGTCGCCTATCGCTTTCGGGTTAGACCTACCCGTAGAGGAAAATGGACCTCGCCTAGTGAGCTCACACCACAAAGCCTTTGAAGCAACTGCCTCAATTAAGAACAAAGCAGGTTTTTCTTCACGTCACAAATTTGATGCTAGAGGTAGCGAGGAGAAAAAATGATCTTAAAAAAAGTAAAGTACCAACCGCAAAAGAAATACGGAAGAAGCAAAAGAAAGCTCCAGGCTGTTGAAACAAAACTTTAAAAACTGGATGAAAAGCCATAAATACTGGATATTACAGCAGGATGCGGATAAAATGCTGCACATTCTCTCTGCCAAGAACACTGCAGAGATGTGGAGACCCATGAATGTGCTTCAAGCACCCCAGGAAACTTTGACTTTAAATCCTCTTCCATCGGAAACTTGGAGTAAGCACTTTGAAGCCTTGTTTGCACAGCCTAGCCACCATCTTGGAAGGCCCTTGGTTGTTTTCTGCTGAAAAGAGTGAAAGTATCGATTTCATCCACAAGGCTAGTAACTCGAGGTATTACAAATCTGATGCTCAAGAAAGATATTAGAAATGGGCAGGCCGGCTGTGGGACAGGTTTGAAGAAATTAAACGGGGGAAGAGAATGCCAGCCTCTTGGACATGTTCCACTATTTTCCCGTTATACAAGAAAGGAGATAGGCCGAACCCATGTAATTACAGGCCAATTGCCCTATTAGATGTTATAGGCAAGATGTTTGGCTTGCTCATTCTTAATCCCTTATGAACTGGATTAAATCCACAACGCACTATGATCTGTGGCAAGCAGGCTTTATTAAAGGCCTGGGGACAACAGTGAATCTATTTTTACTAAACATCCTAAAAGCCAAAGCAAAAATGAAGAATGGGCAAGAATTTTTTGTGCCGCAATGGATTTGGCCCAGGCGTACAATACAATCGACAGAAAATTGCTATGGACGTAATTGAAATCTCGGTGGTGCCTGGTAGACATAAGGAAGCATTGAAACTACTGCATGATCATACCTCTCTGAGTGTGAAATTGGACCAAAAAGGGCATTTGAGTGATTCAATCTAAACATTTAATGGGCTCAAACAAGCTTGCTCCCTGGCACCTGCTATTTTCAACCTCTTCTTTTCGGATGTCAACAAGGTGCTTGATACAACTACAAGCTTTCCTCCCTGCCTGGCAGTATTGGCAATCAGTCGGCTGTTATATGCTGGCAATTTGATCCTCCTTGATCAAACTCAGGTGGGCCTTCAAAGGCAACTAGATGCATTGGTAAGCTACGTGGAAACCAATAGTCTAATGATCAATGTAAAAAAGTCAAGGATACTCATTGTTGGCTGCAAAAAAGGGAAGAAGGCCGCCAAAACCAAAGCTTGGCATACTAAAGGAGAAAACATGTTGGAAACGACTTTGCTAACTTACTTGAAATTATACTTGAATGAAGGGAAGCAACATTGCGAAGCAAGGTTAATCACCTAGCGGCCCAAGCTAGTATAAAATCAAAAGCGATACTGCAAATTTTCTTTTATTCCAATAATGGATTTTTACCGCCTGAAAGTCACGCTCATCCTGACATATGGGGCTGAAGCCTCCTTCACATTACCGGCAGAGGTCTGTGGAAAATTGGAAGGTATCTTCTGGAGAAGAGTCTTAGGCTTGCCCATTTGCATCCCCATTCAGTTCATCAGGGTTGAGTTGGGCCTGACCTCCCTTTATGCCATTACAGTGTGGAACACTCTTTCATTTTTTAGGAAATGCTGCAGAAAGAATATGGAACAAGGTCTTGAAGTGATAAGACAAGCAATGTCGGTTCTAGGGACTTACTATTGAAGACCTGGAGGTTGGCATGTCTAGAGATCTTGAATGAGCTGACAGAGTCTGAAGTGTCCTTATGGAACAACCCTGCTCATGAAAAGAGGAAACTCTTTGACCTTGATTGGACTAATTCTTTGGAACATAGGTCTAAGGCCAAACTGTATGTTAACTATTTTCCGGACATTAGAGTTAGAGGAACGTTGCCACCCTATTTTCACAAATTCCCTTGTACATACAGGCTCGGACAATTTTTGTGTTTTAGGTTGAATGTGTTCCCAACCAAAGAAATCACAAAAGTATGAAAAGTGCCAGAGTTGCAGAACTTCCAGTGAAGACTGTGCAATTGCAAAAGGGAGACTCTGTTCCAACTGTCCTTCTATGTCCAGGGTTTAGGGAATTGAGGTCTGCAACTCTGCCCGTACTGGCTTATTTGAAAGAAGCATATGTGCTGATTACAGAGAAGATGGAGAGAATGGAAGGAGCTAAGACTCTGTGAAGTGAGGCACTGGTTCCATCAGTTGGGGCATCCCCCGAAACGGAAAAGGGGACTTTAATTTGATAACTTTACTTTTAGTGTGAAAGCTTATCTCTGTATTTCTCTCCTCTTCAGGTCTTATAGTTTTCTTTTTTCATTTCTGATATTTAACTATACTGTTTAAAGCTAAAAGGTTTGTCTTTTAAAAATCAAATGCTAATAAAAAATAATAAAAATAAAAGATCCTCTCAAGGATTGTTGACGCTCACTTGCCTCCAAAATCTAATTGATTGTCTGTGCCCTCCTTTGTCATGTTCTAACTATACCATTGTGGTTGGTGATTTTCATTTGCAGTTAGAACCGAACTATGATCTCATAGGATTATGGGATGTCAAGGATGAGGCTTGGTATTATCTTGTCCCTTAATGTTATTCCCGCACAGCGTGTACACCACCTTGCGTTTGAGTTGTGTGTTCTATTTAACTTAAACTTAAGGGCCTGCAATAGCCACTTTATTAATGATCAACCTGCCTAGAAGACATTCCATGGTTCAAATGGGTGTTCCCTGATTGATTATATATCAATTTCTGGGAAAGATTGGGCTACGATTGGTCATTTTGTTATCTTTAAAAGACCGGAAAGGGACCACTATCCCCTTACAGTTGAAATCCGGGAAAATAATGAGGGGATGGATGGAGATATGGAGCACCCAACTGAGCAGCTGCTCAAACTAACTGGTCATCACTCAAAAAAGCGGTTAGATAGGTTAACTTGTTGAAACAGGATTTTAAACCTGTCATGTATGCATCTATTTGAGATAATATTCATGTTATTTGCAGTATGGATGGTAGCAACAAAACAATATTGGAAGAATTTGCAAAACGTATGAAGAACTTCTCCCTGCATATTTCACTTCCCATCTGAGAAGTAAAGAAACACTTTGTCCAGGTCAATTTGGTATGATGAAGCATGCCATAGTGCTAAGAGGGACATTGGCCCTCATTACAAGTCAGGCGTTAAGGGTTTAACGGCGGCGTCGGCGCCGTTAACCCTTAACGCCTGATTCACACTTTAACGCCTCCTTTTTGCAGGCGTTAAAGTCCAAGGCGCTAAGTGACCTTGGTTCTAATTACGGCACCGTAATTTATGGTGCCGTAATTAGTGCCTTCCGCATCCCCATTATGCCCTATGGGGCAAAAATGGGAATGGGGAAGGGCAAATGGTGAATGGGGAATTACCGCCCCACTCACCTTGGAATGGGGCGGTAATTCTGCCATCCACCATGGCGGTATCCAGCATGGACCATGGTGCTAATAGCACCATGGTCCACCGCCTGACTTGTAATGAGGGCTATTGTGTCTTGTGTGAATAGCATTGAGTGTGGATTTGTTCTACTGTCATTCAAATTAAAATACAAAGAGCTAATTGGCAAAAAAAAAGAGAGTTTGCCTATGAACAATGGTCTAGGTTACACAGGGCATTACAATCAAGAGCCACTTGTTACTTTTGGAATATAATTTCAGACAAAGACTTCAATGGGGATAGGACAATGCAATGTAGTATTGGGGAGGCTGAATCACGCAGCAATTTTTTAAATTTTTGTAAACATAATGTTTTTCCTTCACCTAGTTCAGTTATTTATAGTATACCCACCCCCGTTACCATATCATTTTCTGTAAATTATGTGGTGGTTGCAAGGCAGCAGGCACTGATTTGGTCCCTCAGCTCTTTTTAAGATGAGGTAGCGATATGGGCACCTGTGTTGTGTAAGTTATTTAACGCTGTCTTGCGTAGTGGCGAAATTCCCAAATCTTGGCGCAAAGTGACAATTGTGCCAATATAGAAAAAGGGAGGCAAAGACCTCAGTGATGGAAAACGAACCATTTGCAGGAGTGGGCTAATTGCAAAGAAGTAATCAGCTATCTTCAGGCCGGGTTTAAGTCCAGTAGGGGTACAATTGATCATTGCTTTTGACTTTTTTTGATTTTTGGAAAGTATACTATACTTAATAAGATGTACCTATAGTTATCTTTCCTGGACCTAAAAACTGCATTTGACTCAGTCTCATGAAAGGCCTATAAAGGTATTGTTCGATATGGGCTGGGGGGTGAGTAGACGCAGGATTTTGGGGTGAATGTTGGTGTAGGGCAGGGATGCGTCCTGGCACCCCTCATATTCAATGCGTATGTACAAGAGATTTTTGATGCATTGCTGAGTGGGTGCCAGGACTGTCCTTGGATGGTCTCCAACAAATCTCCGGAATTGTTCTAAGCGGATGATGCTGTCCTCTTGGCTACCACCCCTCAGGGTTTAAGGAATGTTTTGTCTATATTTGATCAGTTGAACCTGAGTTTGAACATTGCTAAGTCCAAAGTATTGGTTTTGATCCCCCCTCCCCCAGGCTAATGGGAAGACATTAAGGCTAGATTTGTGTAACTCTAGCATTGAACAAGTTACTCATTTTGATTACCTTGGGGTGCGTTTTCAGGATTCTGTGGGATGGAAGGCACAGGCAGGTGAAAAAGCACTTTTACTAGCAAATATTGTGGTGGTATTTCGTGATTTCTTTCTAAACACAGTAAAGGGGCACTCTCTCCTGCTTTGGATTCATTCCATAAATGCCAATACCTGCGTCCATTGATGGTTCCGAATTGTGGGGATATGTCAACATCTCTAAATCGAGTACTTGCAAAAACACATTTCTGAAGAAATTGTTGCTTTTACCTGTATCTGCCCTTTTGGTCCTGGTCCATGTGGAACTTGATGATAACTGAGTAGCGGCACACATTTCACTTAAACCAGTACTATACTGGGTTAGAGTATTTAATCATCTAGGTTTAGAAAAATATATGAATGCATTGTCTCACATAATGAACTCAGAAAGGGCAAGAGCTTGAATTGGTGATCACATGTAAAAACAAGTAGTTCTCAACAAGATAGGATTGACGTATGTCAGAACCCCCAGGGCATTTTAGCCCAAGATGTCAACTCTCTTAAAGTCAATGTGAAAACGAGAATGCATGAGAACCTGATAGTGGATGCTTTTAAGCTGAAGTGTGGCAGAAAATACCTCGAATTTAGGGTGGAATATTTGAGATATCTCTTTATATACGATTCAGGCTTGGTTTTTTGCCAGTAGCCTTACATACTGTGAAATGGTGGGGGTCTCGTTCATATGTGTGTCCTGTGTGTGGATCTTTAATTGATAACATATTGCATGTCTTGTTAATTTGTAAAGAGACACACCGTTTGAGATGCATGGACTTGAGACCCATTTTAAATAATGTAGGTATCCGCCAGTTGGCACCTGCTATGCGGTTCTTAAGACAATGGGCCTCATTCCAAGTTGGGCGGTAAGGGATACCGGGCAACGGTAATGAGACTGGTGCCGGTAATCCCTTACCGCCCTACTACAAGGTCCCTTAGCGGGTCCCCCCCGGAACGGCAGGTCTGACCAGCCGTTCTGGACGCGACCTGTTAAGGGACCAGGGAGCTAATAAAGGGCTCGCAAATCGCGAGCCCATTATTAGCACCCTCCCCATTCCCATTGAGCCCGTTGGGGGCTCAAATGGAAATGGGGAATGGCATTTTCAATGGGGGCTTACCGGTCGTGCAAAGGTCGAACTACACTGGTAAGTCCCCATTGAACTATACCGTGCCAGACCCGTTATTGGTCATGCACCATGACTACCACCAACCTCGGAATGAGGGCCAATGTTTGTTTCCTCGAGTTGTCTTTGGGATTGCTCGCTATATACTTAGGGCATGGATACAGATAAATAGGGCCTTGAAGGATGGAATCACCAATAAGGTCACTAATGGATAAGTGATCAAAGTTGTGAACCTTTGCACCCCTTGGCTTTTGTTTATGTTTATTATTGTTCTATATTAACCGCAAATGTTGATTACGTGGTTGTAACTGCACGTGTTGTCTTTAAATATTTTTAAACTGAAGTTTTGTTTTTATATGCAATGTTTGTGATTTGTTCTTGAAGGTCAAAAACCGAAAAAAAGTAAGTAAACCATTCGTATCCCGGCTACGGTGAGATAGTGGATCTCTCTAAAAGCTATGGATGACCTACTGCTACTGGCAACACCGCCTCCAGGTTTGTAGAAGCGATCTGCTCGGAAGATAGAGCAGTCTGGATGGACGGCGAGTGCCAGGGCTGCTCCCGCTGCGCTGTGGAGCCAGGATTCTGTAATTGCAAGGAGGTCAAGTTGATGTTTGATAATGAGATCATGAATGAGAGGCATGGGCACATAGTGAGTGGACGTTAATCAAGGCGCACTGGAGGTGTGTGCTGTTTTCACATTTCGTTTGCTTATTGTTTCTCTAGAGGGGGCAATGTGGTTGAGACAGGTATGGGGTGGAGCGAATCAGGGTGGGTGATGTGCAGGAAGAGAGATAGAGTAATCTGAAGGCACCAGAGTTCACAGGAAGAGGGGAGACGAGAGAGTTACTAGGCGGGGGAGATGCGGCAAGGTTTGAGAAGAGAGTAGATGGTGGGAGTGAGTGAGGAGATGAGATACTCAGGTGGTGGTGAAGATGACTTGTGGCAGGAAGGGGTGGGGCAGTGTCAGCACGTGGGCTCTGACTGGGAGGACAGTAGGATGAAGAACAGTGAGAATAAGGAGGGGCTAAGAACTCAATGTCTCTGTGGAGCTTTCTCTGAACCACTGTTGGTGGGGGCTTAGTGAGCATAGGATTAAAAGGATTAGCATTAGGGGGTGGTGCGTTAGACACACATAGTACATTGCTGGGATTGCTTGTGGTAGGGAGGTGTCATGAGAAAGCTGGAAGTGCCAGCAGGTAGGAGCGGGCCATGCGGGTAAAACTGGGGCTTTGCCAGGATGCCATGCATGTGGTGGGCTTCTACCGGCTTCGTCTGCTGGCTCCGTGTAGCTGTTGTAGGAAAGTAAGGCGGCAGCCAATCCAAGGAGCTTGGAGGGTGGGATCCAGAGCAATCAGCAGGGCCAGGCAGCCCAATAAAGGATGATATCAGACATCGTAGTGTGGAGATCAGGCTCCACGTGAATAATTGTGGACACTCCAGTAGTGGATCCCTTGTGTCTCAGTAGCGACAGGGATCACGTTGGGGGCACAGATGAGTGTGTTCTCATCCTGCTGGTATCAAGGCCGACACTGGCAGGCTCCAGCCTTGCTTGTGGGCCTTTCTGGTGGGTTTATATCAACTTTGCCTGCTGGTTCAGTTAAGCTGTTGTATCTAAGCAGGGCATTAGCCAATCCAACGTGCTTAGAGGCTGGGCTCTGGAGCAATCAGCAGGGACAGGCAGCCAGATGAGAATGGAGTATGGAGCTCAGGTTCCTGTGATTAATTGCGTACACACCAGTGGTGGATCCCTCATGTCGAAGAAGCGGTTGGGATTGCGTTGGGGGCACAGATGATGGTGTTCTCACCCTGCTGGTATGGAGGCTGTCGCAAACAGGATCCAGTATTGCCTGTTGGCCTATCTGGTAGGCTTCTATCGGCTTTGCCTGCCAGCTCAGTGTAGCTGTTGTAAGTAAGCAGAGCAGCAGCCTATCCACGGAGCTTCGAGGCTGGGCTCCAGAGCAATCAGCAGCACCAGGCAGCCCAATGAGGATGGCGGCAGCCATCTTAGTGTGGAGCTGAGGCATAAGATATTCATTTAGGGTAGAGTTGTTGTTACAATTCACATCCATATTCGTTATATGACCGCAAATGTGTATAATTGTTATGTTAGCTTCGGTATTGTTTGTTTGGTTTTAAATGATCAAATCTCAGAGGACTGCTTTATTTCAATGTGTGGATTAAATTATGATTACATGATGACATACATGTTATTGAGAGCCATGTGTTTGTGGGAGGTATTTTGCTACACAGCACATGGTTTCTTGTGAGTTCTGCATTTCCGTCAATCTACTCGTTATGGTAGTTTGTCATTTGGCTTGTTAACATACTCAAGCGTGGTTGTATTGCATTCATTCGATTGTACACAGTTCCATGACCCTCTGCACTGGGAATGTAGATAAACATTTCACAAACATGTGTTTTCTCTTCAGAGCTCATGCTATATGTTTTCTTCTTTACATGTCTACATGTAAAGAACTGACAGAGTAGTTTCATATGAACAAACGTTGTTAAATAATTGCTCGGAAAATAAAATAAATGTTTGATTAACATTCTGTCATAATGTCTTCTGATAAGACGAATGAACGATGCTTAATAAAGACATTTTACAAATGATAAGACCCACGAAGCTCACCGAAAGATTATGACTTTTCTGTTTTTCACAGTTTTAACGAGTCTGAACAGAGGGAAATATAAGAAGAAAAATATCCTCTTGCTCAAAGACTACGTTGAAACATATGGAGTAGGTGACTCATTAAAATGTCTGGATGAAGGCCATCCTAGGGAAAAAAAGAATGTTTAAATTCAGCCCACAGTTTCATAGCGAATCATTCCAGCAGCCTAAATAAGAGAAAATTAATATTAATTTTAATTCAAGTAAACAGGCCTAAAGATGAATAGATGATGTGAAAGTTTATTGGAGCGGAAACTGAATATAAAAATAATATGACATTTAGTTGTCCGGTAAGTGTTTAATAAAATCTCAAATCTTTAACATTTAGACTTCTGGCGCAGATATTAACTCATACAATGGCAATTAAGAAGACACTCATCATTTATGGAGGAGTACTTGGCATTTTGAAACATCTTTTGATTGTATTGTCTTATATAGCGTTGGCCATGTCTATAAATTGTGAAAGCCCTATACACTTGACATTTTATCAACATTAAATGGTGATCCCAGTCCGGTATCATTTTCCGAATAGATATATACTTTAAGTGAATGTTATTGACATTTCGCTTCGAATATGAATAGTTAGCACATCCTTATCTTAAATTAGAGCTTCTCGTTCTCCGCGTGTCAGTGGCTTCTGGCACTGCAAGTTACTTATACACATAGGCATAAGGTCATGTTGTGTTATGTTATGAAATGTTCATTTGCATCGGAAAGGCTGTTTTAGAGCATGATCCCAATGGAGACGGATGAGCGGACGGCTTTGCAAAAACGAGAAATCGGCTAAACGAGTGGGAAGTTATTAGGATCTGATAAGTTCTCTGCAAACAATACATCTTCATGAACCTCTTTAAATGTATCTGTTGCTAGGGAACGGGAGAAAGCCGTTGATGTTTGTGCTGAACAGTAAAGGAATATTTAAAAGACTTTGGGCCTAATTCACAGAAAAAGTGCTAAATCTGTGCAAAGTAGTTAGCAAAAGTGCGTACCTAGCGCGGGGCAAATGTACTGCACCGGGTGCTGATCCACAGAATGAAATGAACTCAGAAACATGCAATGCAAAGCTAATCAGCTGTGTCCGACACGCCCACAACATGCCCTGAGGACATAATGAACATAGCACTGTCCTCCTCCCAGTACCTCCACAAATCTGTGCCCCCAGTCCTACATAAAGGCATCAACTACTAGTTAAGTTATGTTATTCTGTATTTATATAGTACCTATGTACCAGTGGTATGATCTCAAAGCGCTGTGGTGTGATTGCCCTTGGGGTCCAGGTCATTGGAGAGAGTAGGGTAGCATATAGTGCTTAGGTGTATTCAGTATATGTGCAGCCAGTGCAGTTTGCACAGAGAGTGGCTGCATACTAATGCTAGGTGTGGTGCAGTGGTTGTGAGAGATCAGTAGAATGTGTGCAGCAAGGTAGATGGCCTTCGACTCTGCATTCTTTCGACCGTGGAGCCTGTGTATGAGGTTATGTGTGCACCTAGGCCAATTTTGTTAGTGGGGTATAACTGCGTTCTAAAGGACTGTTGAGGTGCTCGTGGAGTAGTGTAGGCATGTGGAAACTAGGTCAAATTGATAGAGTGGTATAGATGGGTTCTATTGTTTGTTGGTGTGAAGGAGAGAGTGAGGATTTTGGTATGAGTGAATGTCTGTGCTCGATGGTAAGAGGCCATCTATTCCCTTGTTACTTTCAGAACCCAATGAACTGACCATGTCTGTTCTGGTAGTTCATGGTAGGGGATCTCCGAGAGATTCTCTGACTGGTGTTTCCTTGTTTCTGAGGCTCTCTTATAAGTGTCAGTGGGTCCATTTTCCGGGTCCCTGTTCATTGTTTATAGTTTATAGCAAGTGGCTGGGTAATTCTTCTGCTACCTTGATAAGGTTCAGGGAAGATGCCAGAGGTGAGGGAGTCGTTGAGTATGGACCTTGCCCGTTCTCCTGCACAGGTGGAGGTGAATATTTCTTTGAGGAGAACAGCGGGACAAGGCTCATGGGGCGATCCGGAAGGTCTGCTGCTGGAAAGTAGTTTGAGGAACATCTTGCTCGAGTTATGGTTGAAAAAGTTGAAAGATGGCATTAAGGGGGTGGGGATGGTGGAATATCGAGGCGCGTATGTTGAACAGGGCGTGAGGTTGAATAGTTTGAAATTAAGTGTGGCCGTCCTGTGTTGTGTAAGTGTTGTGTAAGTGTTGCGAGAGGGAGTTGCAGAGCAATTGCTTGACGCGGTCAGGTCTGTGGTGCAGGAGGACTTCACAAATTCTGTGATGATCCTATGGAGCTCTTTGCCTCTGATGCAGTAATTCAGGATTCTTGTATTGTTTTGGCTGTGCTGGCCTTTCGGATCTCAGATTTGTAGTTACGGTGACGGTGGCTGAACAATGACTTGCTATGAAGGGTTTTCGATGCTCACCATTTGTGCTTGAATGAGTGATTAGGGGTTTTTAAAGCCTTCAGGTGTGGGGCGAACCATTTGGGGATAGGTCCTTTGCGGGTGGTAGCGGGGTGGGGGGTGAGAGGGAGGAGTGAGTCGCTAAGCCAGGAGTCAAAGGATTCGAAAGGTAAGAGTATATCTGTGGCTGGAAGTGCCAGGAGTTTTTGGAGCAGGGCTTCAGCCAGGTCGGTTGGTAGTAGCTTGACCTTGAACAGCATTTATGGTAATGTGCAGGGACAGTGCGGGCTTTAGGAGGTGCAGGAGGAGTGTGGACAGAGAAAGGTATGGTTGAGTGGTCTGTCAAGATGAGGGGTGTCGGCCTGGACACTGAAACAAGGTCGGATGTTTTGAAGATTGCATCAAGGGTGTGGCCTACAATGTGGGTGGGGCCTGTAGTACATCGGGAAAGGTTGAATGCCTCAAGACTGTCTACCAGGGGTTATTGATATTGAAATTGATATTTTATTTCTATCGTGCTCATACACAAGTGTTTCAGAGAGCGACAAGGCAAAGGAATGGGAACAGGGGAGAACAAAAACAACAATCTTACTAGGCCCAGTTACATTGAGAACGTGCAAGTGCAGGGTAGAGGGGGCGGGGGAGAAGTGCATGGAAGGGGGAACAAAAGGAGAGTGCGGAGCAAGAAGGAAAAAACACAAATAATAAATGAAAAGGCAACAAACAATGGGAGTGCATCCAGCAAGTGGCAAGTGCTGGGTTTATGACAGCAGGCCATGTAGGTCTGAAACTGCAGGAAGAAAAGAGGAGGGCTGTACGGGTACAGATACATACCCCAGTGCATGGGGTGGCCCAGAGGCAGTGTGTGAGGGTGCAAGATGAGCAGGTACCTGGGCCCGGAGGACAAAGGGTGGCCAGGTGCATGGTGCCGAAGAGGAATAGAATCAACAGGGGAGAGGAGAGGAGAAGGCAGAAGCAAAGAGGAAAGTTTTGAGGTGCTTCCGGAAACGGAGATGGTTATCCTCAAGTTTTAGAGTGGCAGGGAGGCTGTTCCAGGTTGGGTCATGGAGTTGTTTGGCAAGTCAAACAGATGTTAACGTCTCCTAATAGGGTGAGTGATGAGTGGTTAGTCAAAATGGTAGATAGTGAGTCATATAGACTGTTGGAAATATATCTGTCTTATCAAAGTGACCTGTATATGTTTATGAAGCCGTGAGAGAGAGTGAGCAACTGAGAGCGTTTGACTAGAAGGGATTCACAGTTAGATGTGCAGGGCTGGGCTTCGGTGAGTGAGATGGAGATGTGTGGTTTGTGGAAGATGGCTACTTCACCACCTCTAGAAGGTTTATTGTGGGCGATGAGCGAGTAATCGGGAAGGAAAGCCTTGTGCATGATTGGTTTGAAATCATCTGAGAACCATGTTTCAGTGATGAAGATGAGATCGGGTTGACACCGGGATCGAAGATGCCCTAGATTGCAATAAGTTACCCAGGCTAGATTCACAACTGGCTGAAGCCCTAGACGACCCGATTACCCCAGATGAAGTGAAGGCAATAATTAGATCATTGCCCTCCGGGAAGGCGCCGGGCATGGATGGCCTCCCCGGGGAATTTTATAAGACATACGAGGAGACCCTTGCCCCTCTGCTTGCACAAGTATATAACAAGCCTTTCGAGCGAGGCTCTCTCCCAAACTCCATGAGTGAAGCAATAATAATTCCCATACTGAAGCCTGGTAAAGATGGGACAGATTGCGGGTCATATAGACCACTTTCTATGTTAAATGTTGACAGCAAAATACTGTCGGCACTGCTCGCCAATAGACTACGCAGAGTGATTCCCCTTCTAATTCATCAGGACCAAACAGGCTTCGTGCCCGGGCGTTCTATTACCGAAAATTTACGCAGGTTACACCACATCATATACAGTACCGAGCGGAAATCCCAGAAATACGCTGTGGCGTCACTTGACGCCACCAAGGCCTTCGACTCGGTTAGATGGGAATGGTTATACGCCACTATGGTCAGGATGGGGATTGGACCCGCCTTCCTTAAATGGACCCAATTGATCTACACTAATCCCACCGCCAGGGTGCGCACCAACAAGACTTATTCTGACAAATGGCCCCTCTATAGAGGTACACGGCAGGGATGCCCCTTATCCCCCATGCTTTACATTATTGCTGCAGAGCCGGTGGCTGCATACCTCCGTCAGGAATACGGTGATGGAGGCATTGAGCTAGACGGGGTGTCACATCTCATCTCCATGTATGCAGATGACATGCTACTCTACCTGCATAATCCCGAGCTCCGTCTGCCCTACATTCTGGAGACATTAGATTGCTTCCATACACACACAGGCATACAGATAAATAAGGATAAGTCTTGCCTCTACCCCCTCGCTGCATTGTATAGCGAAGATGCGGATATGACCCACATGTTTTGGACCTGCCCGGTAGTCCAGAGGTTCTGGGCCCGAGTGAAAGAGAAGGTGGCGACAGCTGAGATTGAGGTGGAGATTCACGAGCCAGCAGCCTGCATATTGGGGAGTTACAAGCGAAGCAGCAAGAATAAGCCCCTAAATAGACTTATTGACTTGATATACATAACAGCGAAAAGGCGCATAGCCATGGGTTGGAAGAGCGCAGAGGGCCGAGCGAGGCCCTTTGGTGGGACGACCTCAGGAGATGGATAGCCACTGAGACTGCGGCTTGGGAAACGGTGATTCAGGTACAAAGACTGGACTCCAGCGCAGATCTACTCCGTTGGGTAGCGCTAACGGTGCCACTACTCCACCCAGTGGCGCAGGACAGCACCTCGAACAGCTCTGGCAGTCCCGGCCCGGCTCGTGCCTAAGGAAATCTTAGGACTCTACTGGGGTCTCGGAGGGAGGGAGGGGGGTGGGGCAGGAGGGTTGGGAACGTTAAGACATGTTGTTCTTGATTTACACATATCGCATTGTCTAACCAATGATTAGTTTGTGTTACACTCTGTTGAAAAACCAATAAAGAAATTTAAAAAAAAAGAAGATGAGATCGGGATTGTCAGAGGATAAGAGGTTAAATATGCTGTGTCTGTTTTTGGTCACAGAGCGGGCATTAAATAGGAAGCAGGTGGCTTGATAGGACATGGCGGTGGTTCCCCTGATGGTCATGGCATGGTGGACTCAGAGGGGCAGAGTGCCCAGAGGGCAGGTGTCAGTCACAGGTGGGCTATGGTGGACAGTATGGCCGGAGCGGTCTGCGTGACTGGAGGGGTGGTGATGGTTTGGGTCGGGGATTCTCTTTGTGGGTATGGGGAATTAATGAGGTGGATTGGGAGTGGGAAGATTGAATGGGCAGTGACTGGCTTCCGTGAGAGAAAAGCTGGGGGATCTGGGGTTGGAGGGTGGGTGGCAGTGGTGCTGGTGTGGTAGGTGGAGTCTGGGTTGTTGTTGAGTGGGGTTAATGTCCGGAGGGGTGCAAAGTTGTAGATATGGTGGGTGAGTGAGAGGTTGTGCTCAGAGTGGGATAGTTGGGGGGGTGGCTAGCAGGGTGGTCCTAACAGCTAAGCTAGGAATGGTGAGGAGGGGGGACCGATGCAGGTGCAGTGAGGCTTGAAGTGTCAAGGGTGAGGGCTGGTCTCTGTTGCTACGTTTTGTGCATTTAGGTGCAAGAGGCATGTGGGAGCAGGTAGGGCAATCTGAGGGGAAAGTGTATGAAGCGATAGTCCTGGAAAGAGCAAGGTGTGCCATGTTGAGAGAAAGAAAAGGGGTTGGAGGTGATGGTATTGAGCTGGAGGTTGGGGGGATGCAGAGGAGGAGCGGGAGGGGCCTAGCAGGTGACGAAGATGCTGGACCAGACAATTTAGAGTTAGGAGTGGTGCAAGTGTGAGGGGGCTGGGGTGGGGTGGGTCATCGTTGGCAGGGAGGGAGGGTATGTGTACCGGCCATGGGTCAGGGTTATTTGTGTGAAGTGGTGCTCCTCATGCATGAGTGTTTGGTATGGTGTGATGTGCGGGGGTCCTTGAGGTTCTAGCTAAGGCAGAGAGGGAAGGAGACAAGGGGACTGATCTGGAAGGGTGTTCCTACATGATGGAACAGTTGTTGAGGTAGTGTTGGGGTGGTCATATTGTTTGAAGTGCAAAAGAGCTCCTCTGTCTTGAGAGTTGGATACTGCGTGGTGTGTAGAAGTGGAGGGGTTGGGTCATTCTCATGGGTTGATGGGAGGGATAGAATGGGTGTGAGTGTAGGCTGTGCAGTAGTCAAAGAGTGTGGGGTCAGGAGGGGTGAATCATGGTGCACCAGATAGCCTCTCTGGTCTTAGTGTTGGAGGGGTTTCGTGAGAGGAGGAGGGGTGTGATGGGTCACAGTGTAAGGTTTGAGTCCAGGGGTTGGAGATAGAGAGATGTTGTGGCGTGCGCTGAAGGTTTGTGTATGACAGTACCAATGTGAAGGTGGTGGGTCGCTTTTTGGCTTGCTTGAGGGTTCCTTTAGTTTGTGGGTTGGGATGCATGTGGTGATTGGCTGTGTGCAGGAGTGATGCTGTGGGTGAGTGTGGTGCGGGTGGATCAGAGTTGTGAGGGTGGAGTGGTGGTCTCAGTTGCCATGGTGTCCCTGTCAGTTTGGAATTGCCAGTCACAGTTGTGTGAGGGAGCACTGCAGCAAGCGAGAGGTGTTTAGGTCTGAGTCAATATCAGCAGCTAGGGAGTGCCTAGGTCTGAGTTTGACTTTGCCGAGAGAGACCCAAGTATAAGACAGTGCAGTTGTTAAAGCTAGATATGGGATACCTGACCAGTTGGGGAACGGCCAAACCTGACATCACGGCAGAGGGCAGTTAGCAGCTAGATGTGAGACTCCTGGATAGCGAGAAAGTGTGGGACAATAGCAGCAGAGAGCCACTAGCTAGATGAGATACCTAAATGGTGGGAGAAAAACCTACATTTTGAGACTATGACAGGCAGTAGTAGGTGGCTAGGTGACAGATAGCTTAACAATGGGGAGAAACTGGCTAGATGTCTGATATCTTAATATTTGGAGGAAACTCTTAGCTTAGAGGCATCAGCTGCAGAAGAGGAGCCGATAGATGTGAGATATCTAGACCGTAAGAGAAAACGCCCACATTGGGACAATGGCAGCAGAGGAACAACAACTACATGACTGAATAGTGGGTGAAAGCACCCAAAATGGGGGAACAAACAGTGAAATACAATAACAATAACATATAGACCTGGGAAACCTGGATAAAGGGAAAATGCCCCTAAAATGGGGGCACAAACAGCGAAATACAATAAAACCCGACCTGGGACATCAGAATAGAGGGAGAAAGCACCTAAAATGGGGGAACAACAATAAATATCATAACACCTAGCTCAGGGACACCTGAATAGAGGGAGAAATGCCTAAAATGGGGGCACAACAGTAAAAACAATAACATTTAGATTTGGGAGACCTGGATAGAGGGAGAAGCGCTTAAAATGGGGGCACAACAGTTAATGCAATAAGACCTAGATATGGGATAACAGGATATAGGGAGAAAGCACCTAAAATGTGAGCACAACAGTAAATACGATAACAGCTAGATATGAGACACCTGGAAAGAGGGAGAAAGCGGCTAAATGATATGATATGATATGATATGGCATTTGTAACGCGCCTATACACAAGTGTTTCAAGGCGCAACGAGGCAGGGAGGGGGGAACAAGGGGAAGACAGACAACGATCCTACTAGGCCAGGTGTCATTCAGACCGCGCAAGTGCAGGGGTAGGGGGAAGGGAAAAAGTGCAAGGGGAAGGGGGAGGGGGGGGGAGTGCAGTACAAATAAGTAGAATAGAAATAAAATAATAAATAAATAGGGCCAGCTGGTGGCAAGTGCAAGGTAAGTGCAGACAAGTGCTAGGGGGGGGGATGTAGGGATACAGAGACAGTCCCGCAGTGCAGGTGTTGCCAGGGAGGCAGTGCAGGTGAAGAGTGACTGGGCCCAGGACCGAGGTTGTGAGAGTGGCCCAGTTGCAGAATCAGTGCAGTTTAGGTGAAGAATTTAGCAGGGGAGAGGGATAGAGAAAGCAGAAGTGAAGAGGAAGATTTTGAGGTGCTTCCGGAACCGGAGATGGTTCTCCTCAAGTTTCAGGGAGGCAGGAAGGCTGTTCCAGAGGGAGGCCCCTGCCGCGGAGAGAGATCTACCCCCAGCTCGTTGCTTCGAGAAGCAGCTGACCCTGAGGGAGTTGGAGACGGATGAGCGTAGGGCTCGGGAAGGAAGATATTTAGGAAGAGAGAGTTGAAGGTATTTAGGCCCCAGAAGGCCTTGTGGACAATGCAGAGGGTTTTGAACTTAATCCTCGCAGCCACTGGGAGCCAGTGTAGAGATTTCAGTCCTGGAGAGATACGGTCCCTGGGCTTGAGGCCAAGGACAAGTCTCGCAGTTCTGTTCTGGATGAGTTGCAGAGGGCGGAGAGTGGAGGCAGGCAGATTAAGATAGAGGCTGTTACAGTAGTCCAGCTTCGAGAGAACCAGGGCTCGGGAGACAGTGAGCTTCTGGGGGAAGGAGAGGAAGGGAAGAATACCTCTGAGGAGGTGCAGCTGGTAATGTGACTTCTTAGAGACGTCAGATATATGAGGAGAGAAGGAGAGTGTGGAGTCGAAGATGACCCCGAGGTTTTTTGCCTTGCAGGTAGGAGCAGGAAGAGGGCCAAGAGAGGCCGGCCAGAGAGCTGCAGGGAAGGAGGGAGTGGGTGTGCCGATGAGTAGGATCTCAGTCTTACTAGCATTAAGGCAGAGGTCATTGGCAGCACACCATTCCTGGATAGCAGACAGACAGTCAGAGAGGAGGGAGGGAGAGGAGGAGGCCGAGGGTAGCCTGAAAATGAGCTGGGTATCGTCCGCATAGCACTGAAAGTTGGGGCAGAGGGCGGCGATGCGGTGGGCAAGGAGTGCCAGATACTGGTTGAACAGCCAGGGAGAGAGATTAGATCCCTGGGGAACGCCACAGGTGGAGAAAAAGATGTCAGAGAGGAAGGACCCAAGTTGGACCTGGGAGCGTCGATTGGAAAGGAAAGAGGTCAGCCACGCCAGAGCCTGACCAGTGATACCCAGGTTATCACAGAGACGGTTGAGCAGGATGGCATGGTTGACAGTGTCAAAGGCAGAAGAGAGATCGAGCAGAATGAGAACACACGGAGTGTTGGAGTCGAGGTTCAAGAGCAGGTCCTCACGGATGTTCAGGAGAGCAGTTTCCGTGCTTCTGGCCGCTCTGAAGCCAGATTGATGGTCATGGAGACTATCAACAGCTTCAGCATGGAGGTTAAGCTGGGAGATGGCCAGTTTCTCCAGGAGCTTGCCCAGGAAGGGAGTGATGGAGATTGGGCGATAGTTAGCCGGACAGGAGGGGACGGCAGAGGGTTTCTTAAGGAGAGGGTGCACAAGGGAGTGCTTGAGGGGGGATGGGAAGACTCCAGAGGCGAAGGAGTGGTTGCAAAAGTCAGCCAGGGCAGGAGCCAGGGAGTCAATGTGGTCCTTGATAGTTTTGGAGGAACAGGGGTGAATCTGTTTAGACAAGACTTTCATAGATCGGACTTGTCTGGAAACCTCGTCAGCAGAAAAAAGGGGAAAGGCAGAGAAGGAGGGAGGAGGGGTGGCTGCAGAAGGGCCAGAGGAAGAGCAGGGAAGAGAGGGGGGGAGGTGATAGGAGGAGAGTGAGGACAGGATGTCCTGAGTTTTAGAGATGAAGTGGGAGGCCAGTGCAGTGCAGAGGGCCTGGGAGGGGACAGGAGAGGTAGAGACTGCACCAGGGTTGGCAAGCTCCTTGCAGATTTTAAAGAGTTCAGCCGAGTTGTTAGATGCCGCAGAGATGCGGGCTTGGATAAGGGCTCTCTTCTTGGTGAGAACAGAGAGACGGTATTGCCTTTGGAGCAGGCGGCATGCCAGTTTGTCAGAGGATGAACATGAAGCACGCCATTTCCTCTCTGCCACCCTGCACTTGCGTTTTAGGGTGACGAGATCCGAATCATACCAGGAGTTACATTTGGCTTTGGGCTTCAGGCGGATTTTCATGACAGGGGCAAGGATATCAAGAGTATCAGATATAGCAGAGTGGAGCAAGGAGAGGGCTGTGTCAGGGTGGGAGTCAGCCGAAGAGGGAGGGGGGGCGAGAAGGTGGCAGCGAAAGCCGCAACTGACACGCGCTTCATGGGTCGGATGACCGAGAAGGTGGGTGGCAATGATGAGGGTGGCTTTGCCTGTGGGGTAGGGAGGGTGAGGTGGGAAGATAGGAGAAAGTGATCACTCCAGGAGAGAGGAGTGGAGAGAGGGACAGAGAGGGGAAGGTCAGAAGAGATCAGAGCATCAAGAGTGTGCCCTGCAGAATGAGTAGGCCCAGACGGGAGAATAGAGAGTGAGAGAGAGTCGCAGAAGTCACGAAAGAGTCCAGTGGGGGGACAGGAGGCAACTAGGTGGATGTTGAAGTCCCCAAGAAAGAGGAGTTGAGTGGTAGAGGACAGGAGTGAGGAGGAGAGGTCAGCCCACTCAGAGAGGAAGGAGGAAATTTGACCAGGTGGCCGATAGATAGTAGCCACGGTAAGGGAATGGCTAGGAGAGAGAGAGAGTCGGCAGACAAGACATTCAAAAGAGGAGTAGGTCTGCGTAGGAGTGACAGTGGCAGGAATCCACTCAGGGAAGATAAGGGCAACAGCCCCCCCTGCACGGTTGGGCCTGGCCAAAGAGAGGATCTTGTAACCTTCAGGTAGGAGTGTGTCAAAGCTCGTGACAGAGCTGGCTGTGAACCATGTCTCAGTGAGACCGAGGACGTCAAGGTCCAGTTCCTCAAGAAGGCGACAGATATCGGAGGAATGCTTGATGGCAGAGCGAGAGTTAAGAGTGGCAAAGTGGAGAAGGTTGCCATCCTTGAAGGACTTCCGGGGAGGGGTACAGATCAGAGATACGCCCTGCGGAGGTGTAGTAGAAGGAGGTGAAGAGGGAGTGTGAGAGGGGGCAGGGAGGGAGGGTAGAGGCAAGGTAGCCGAAGACAGGGGGGACAGCAGGGGAGGAAATGGAGGCACAACAGTTAATGCAACAACACCTAGCTAGAGGGAGAAAGCACCTAAAATGGTGGCACAACAATAAATACGATACACCTAGATTAGGGATATATGGATAGAGGGCAAAGCACCTAAAATGGGTGCACAACAGTGAATGCAAAATCACCTAGATACGGGACACCTGGACAGGGGGAGAAAGTGTCTAAAATGGGGACACACTAATAAATACTGTAAGACCTAAGTTAGGGACACCTGGATAGAGGTAGAAGTGCCCAAATTAGTGGAGGTACTGGGAAGTCCTCTTCCCAGTACCTCCACTAATCTGTGCTCCCCATTACTACAGAAAGTCCACACCCACAAGTCCTTCTCCTAGCACCTTCACTAATATGTGCCCCACAATCCTACAGAAAAGCTGCACCCATAAGTCCTCATCGCACTACCTCCACTAATACTGTACCCCCCTTTAATTTTACAGAATGGCGGCACCTACAAGTCCTTGCCACTGTACCTTAACTAATATGTGGTTACCAATATGTATCACTCGACGACCACTCCCCTTCTTCAAAGTCCTTGCCTCAACAACGTTCAAACTGAGATTCATGCACCCCACATAAACATGACCATAACAGCCACTCTTCTATTGTACAGTACTGACACAAGGTGTTGGATGAAATGTCAAATTTCTAAGTGAAATCTATCTGAATGTGCTTGCTGCAGAGGTCCACGATGAAGCCCCAGTCCACCTTAAAAGGCCTCTTCCTTTCCCACGTAAATTGGCTACAAAATCGTCTTCACAACAGCTCCTTGGATGTGCCCTCTATACCCCTTGCACTTAGGAACACAGCAATTGGACTCCCATTGATGTAGTAATCTTGTTGGCTGGTCAACACACACAACTATATGCTGGCCACACTAATGATCTGTTGTGAAAAGGGTACAGTCACATAACCAACAGTAGTGGACCTCCATACCAGCTCACATACCCACATACCCTAGAAGGTGCTGAACAAACTTTCAAATCTGTCACAGTGCCATGGTGATGTCAGCTATACAATGTTTGTAAGTGGAAAGACACTTGACAGCTATGCACCGAGAACACCCAGGACCCAGTTCAGTTCCCTCAACTCCACAGGCCTGCGTCTTCCATGAACTACACCTTGCAGATATCCAACATGATCACTTGGAAGCGGTATTAGTAGTACCAAGACAGTCAACTCTTCCACGGCTTGCTCTTGGATCACACTCAGCTGACAACAAAAACCAATCACATGGTTTGTGGCGTGATCCCTTACTCATTTGCCATTCAGGTGATATAGTCCTCATGTGAGTTGCCAATAAGCAATATCTTTTGTGGAAGTTTGAGTACATCCACATGGACAATGAAGTGCCAAAGGGCCATCCAAACCGCCGTGATTGAGCCATTTATAGCGAGCGCTGAACTAACCAAATTAAGTCTAGGCACTGATGACATGTATGGATACAATTGTTAGTGAACATACATTGAAGCATAGACAGATTAAATATGAAGTGGCTAGTGGATATCATACTTATTTAAAAAGATGTGATTTTACTGCTTGACCAAACCTAGGAAAAGACTGCAGTTTCCTGATCTCTAAAGGGAGACTGTACCATTGTTTGGGGCCAAATATTGAAAATCTCTGGTCACCTCTGGACACACAGGACGTTGGAAGAACCATCAACACAAACTAATCCTGCAAACGGAGGGCCCATGTTGGCAAATAAGGCTTTCATTTTTCAGTAAGATATTCCAGAGCCAATTTGTTCAGACACTTAAATATAATCAGACAGATGATATTAAACCTGATCCTATCCTTCACTGCTAGCAGTGTAAAGGTCGCTGTAACCCCGAGATGGGAGTGGATTTACAAACCTGGAACACCATTCGGATTCTGGACTTTTGCACCTCTTGAAGTCATTGAACCTGTTTTGCCGGAACTCTAGCCAAAAAGGTATTGCAATAGTCCAACTGCGAGTTAACCACAGCACCCACCACTACTGCGTGATCACTCACTGGGACAAACGAAATAGCTTGTGTGAGTAGTCGCAAAGAATAAAAAAATGCACTGCACTTTGGCTCAGACTTGAGCTTCACACCCCAAGTCATTCTGCTATATGCAGCTGAGGTTTTTTAATCTGGGTATACATTTTAATTCTGTGCCCAGGCAAGGGACATATGGCATCTATCCTTAGTAAGCAGATGATTTGGACTGAACTGGGCAATTTCTGACTTGTTGGAATTAAGTAAAAGGGAGGTAACTGACATGCAACTGATGATTTTGCCCAGACAGACTGTTATCCTTGCGAAAGTTTCCTCCACATGGTCAAATATTATGAAAAGGTGCGTGTCATTGACATATGACTGGAAACCCACCCTATGCGTATGCATTATGTTCATAAGTGGCCTTGGGTATAGATTAAATAAAAGAGGTGAAAGTGAGGATCCTTGAGAGACGCCGCACTCCTGTCTGATGTAATCTGACAGAAAACCTCACAACCTTACCTGTTGGCTGTGTTCTGACAGAAATGATTTAAACCAACTAATGGCCTTCTCTGAGACCATCCCCACTTCCCTTAAGTGGATGACGAGGATAGCATGATCCACTGTGTCAAACTCTGACAACAGGTTTAACATCACCAGCGGCGAGAGTTGTTCCTGATCCTCTAGCGGCATCAGATCATCCATACCACCAGTAATGCTGTTTCCGTACCAAATTTTGGGTGGAACCCTGACTGTAGCGGGTCCAGGAGAGACTCCTTGTTCACAAACTCCTGCAATTGGGTAGTGACGATCTTCTCCAAATGTTTTGTTGGCCATGCTAGGCCTGTCACTGGGCGGTAATTCTGGAATCCAAATTAGCTTTCTTCAATAACAGGGAGATTACTGATTTTTTAAAGTCAGCGGGAACAAATCCCTGCTCCAATGATTTGTTAACCAAACATGTTAAAAAAAAGAGTGATATCTGCTACCAGGCAAGTTGCACTCCATGCAGGCAGGTGAATTAGGAAATCGTTAGTAGGTTTAAGTAATTTTACCAAAGCAAAAATGGTTTCTTCTAGTACCAGTTCAAAATTAAAGACTGCCCTAATGTAGAGGGGGGTGCCACCCCCGACCAATCTGATCATCAACTATTTGGTTTTGCTCTGACTTCAGATGTCTATTTAAGGCAATTTTTCCTTGAATACTTTTGATTTTATCACAGAAAAATAAATTGAAAGAATTAGCGTGGCTGAATGAGGCATTCCTAATCCATGAGGCTGATTTGGGCCAAACAAAATTGAAGATTACCAAACAAAATTCTCTAGCATGATTTCTTTTTGACACCTCAATCTTGCTAGATAAATACTTCCTTTTTAAATTAAAAATAGCCACTTTACATACTCTCAGTGCTAGTGTAACCCTTGCAGTTCACTCAGGTGCCCTGTGTTTTTTCCATTTCCGTTACAATTCTCTAAATTATTTTTTTTAAGAGGAGTCAATAATGTGGTAAACCATTGTTTTGAGATTTATTTTTTAATATCTTTGATTTCAATGGAGCAACTAAGTCACAGGTATTCTCCCTAGGTTTCTCCCCAAGATCAAAGAATTTCTCACAACCAAGTGAAACATCAATCTGCGCTAGGGCTCTCCTCAACTCTGATCCTGATATTTGTTCAAGATCTTTATGACTGCGGTAAGAAAGCATGACTTTGGTATTCAATGCCTGTTCTTTATTGCGGATCTATGGTGATGTCAAATAATCTTAGGAAATGTTCAGACCATGAGATTGGGTAAGTATGCATAAAGCATAAAGGAACACTATTCTGCAGAAGTGAATGTGTAGAGGTGAATTAGAAGTCTCCACATTCATCAAATATCCCAGCACTGGAAAGCCAGACACTTAAACAAATGTATTACCATCCTCAATAAGAGACTCAAAACATCTTCATAAAATACCTCCTCTCACAAAATGTCCACCCACATCGCCAACAGTAGACACATATTTCAAATCATACTCAACCACCACTGATACACTGAAAGCAAACATCCAATGCCCCGGACCATAAATGCCATCATTCAACCTTATCTTGCTACCCACACCTTTGTGATGCTCTCTTCCCTACTGGCAAAACACATGTCCACATGGCCATATGGGATGTCAGTCAAAGTAATGCTGCTATTCCTTACTCAGAAAAACCTATCATGAATCAGCACACATGATAACCTTTACAAATTAAGTGGCAATCACAGCATACATGGTTGACACACCCTTCCATATCATGTACATCAATGAACATCATGCCTGTGCACCAAAGCAGGGAAGTGGCAAACCAACAGATGTTTTTTCTTTAAACATGTGACACTCCTGCAACTCCAAACATGTCACCTCCCTACATCAACCAATGTCCTCATACATACATTTGCCATGAAGACAGCATACTAAACATTACAGACACCAGAAGCATGCACATACGTCCCCAGCAAATAGGCCATTACCACTATGAGCCACAGTGGTAATGGCCTAAAACCACCTGACAGACATAGTCCATACTCAGTTGGAGATCAAGTCACAATGAAAGGTGCACATGGCCAAATAACCCAAACGCACACATACAAAAGCAAGACAAGACATGCTGCACCTGGCAGAAAGAGACAGCAAACTGTTTATTTTTTGTATAACAAAATATGTATATATGTGGAGAATAACAAATGTCATATGCAAAAAAAAAATAGAATAAAACAAAACCTTCAACTACAGAACTAGGTGCACAAGTCAGCAGGCTAGTCCATTGAAATGTCTGACAATGTGTGTGCCAAGGCAAAATCCCCCTCTACATCTGCCTCCTACAGGCAAACCTCTGTTGTTTCCTGGAGGGATTTCAGGGACTCCTTCATCCTTGACTCTGTTTCTTGTGCTTCCCAGCAAGACTCCTCTAGAATGATACCCCACATCCATGCCAACCACTCTGCAGCCTTGGCCCTGGTGTTTGCAATTGCTGCCTCATGTGCCTGCTGCCTCTCCACACTTGAAAGATGTGTGCTCCTTGTTGCCCCATCCTGGCAGCTATCTTATCAGGGATTTGACTCTGTTGGGAAGGAGATGAGCCTTTGCCACCCCCCTAGGCACTTTAAAGTTAGGCAAGTCTAATAAGTAGATGTACAATGTACTGGGGGGAGAGAGCCATGCTAAGAAACCCAGCCTGAGTACAATACCACAGGGATCGAAGATGTATAGACTTAGAGCGTGCACATAAAGAGATGCCATGTTATATTTATGGTACTCAGTCCAGCATGGCTGCACAGTAAAACATAGGCCCAGCGAAGAAACTTGAACAGCCACCAACGAAGACAGATGAACG
Organism: Ambystoma mexicanum; assembly: GCF_040938575.1. Lineage (NCBI taxonomy): Eukaryota > Metazoa > Chordata > Amphibia > Caudata > Ambystomatidae > Ambystoma > Ambystoma mexicanum. Next base: position 1,137,101,979 of record NC_090922.1, read on the forward strand.
AGCGCTGCTAATTCTCACAGAATCTTCACTTTGTTCCTCAACTGTTGCAATTAATTATTATCCAAAGAGAGTAATGTGCCCTGCAAGGCCCTGAGAAGGCATTAGGCTCCTCACGGCATGCATTCATCACAGCCCTACCAACAGCAGTCCCTCCTACCCCCACCAACCAGCCAAGAGTAATGTCACCTAGCAATGACCCATCTCTATAACCCCTACAGTCCACCAGTGATAAAACCAATGGTCGTAAAAGATCTAAACATGCACAACCATTTCACATCCTCTTCCCATAAATAGACCATTTGTTGCATGAGGTACCAGGGGGGATACATTATATTTCAAAACCAGGGTGGAAGCCTTGAGTGTGAAGGGGTGTGATATGGACAGAGGACAGAATGTGTGGGTCAGCATGATTGTAATCCTACCATCCCCCCTGGTGCCAGTTCCCGAGCCTCCCAGGTGCATGCCATTATGATGTAGTAGTAGCATTAGTGTACAATAGTAGCCTTTGAACAGCAACATGCGAAGAGCCTGACCATCAGTCCCTGGAGAGATGAGCCCAGCTGACCCACGTGGGAAAAGACAGACAGCAGAGTCTGGAACCAATCAAAGCCTGGCAACCCCTATGGAGCAGGACCATGTATCGGGTCTCACCAATCAGCTGTGCGTGTATATACCCTATGTCATGATGTCATTTCTGATGCTGTGGACTCTTGTAATATACTGTTCATGAACATTCAGGCAGAACATTCTCAAGCAGCAGAGTCCTCTGCTGACACTCATATCGTTTGTACAATTAAACCTTGCTATCCTTGCAAGCAATCTCTTGGCGTTTTTTCCCTAGAGGGTTGTTTTATTTCAGGCGTGAGCATAAAGGGACTTGCCTTCACCTCCTCAGCACCAACATCTCTTGCTGCCTGGCAGTGTGTCTCTGGAGCAGGCCCCACCTTCAATTTAAGGACAGTTTGCATCAGGGGAGTACTGCATCTGCACTGCCAAGACTTGCCACCACAAGCTGTTCCCCTGTTTGTTCCTGGGCAGGCTCTGTGACCACCTAAAGCACCTCAACGGCCACTGTGCCGACTTCCAACTCCAACAGGGACACAGGCACATCCAGACTCTCCAATGATGGGAAATGGTGCTGGCTGACATGTTGGCCCTTGGTAGAGGTCGACTGGGGCACAGATGAGGAGGTTGAGGGGGCCATTGCAGTTGCCTGTCCAGATGGACTACCGCCAAGCAGTGCTGTTGTCACTTGTGACTAGAGGCGGCCCATCTGATCATGCTGCTGTTCAAGCAGCTCATGAGTTGCATGAACAGAATCATGGAGAGACACCTGCCGCCTCAAGCCACCCACCAGTAATGGCAATACTCCATCACTAATGGCCTTGTCTGCTGGAAGTGTAGTGTCTGTCAGGGTGGAGGCATCAGTGAAGGTGGGTAGTGCTGCAGCAGATAGCCCTGGGACCACTGTGGCCTGCTCAGCCTTCTGTCTCTGGGCCAGGTGGGTAGCCTATACATCCCCCTCAGGATTCCCACATGACAGCATAGGCAGGCCTGCAATGGCCTTCACCAACTCCACCATCAACCCTGACAACTCCAAGGGCTCTGTGTGGTTACACTTCAACCACCCTGTCCCTCTGCTGCTGAGATGTACACAAGAAGGATGGGATCAAGAGGCTCCACCTTCGCACCAGTACCATCAACACAGGATGTTCCCCCAGGCACATTGCCCTCAGTGGATATGGTTGTCACAATGATGAGACATCCACTTGTGAGCATAGCACATTGATGGGCCCATATACATATTACAACTAATTTCACATAACAATAGCAAAGACACAAGTGCAGGGAGGGCCACGGAAAGGTTACCTGTCTACATGTGCCCTTAGCATCATAGTCCAATCTCCATCCAACCACATCTTGCTAAATGCATACCTGACCACCAAACATGAAAGTATGAAAACACGTACATGGACCCATTGCTGAGGATCAGGCAGCAATGCTGCTGGTCCCAACACGAAAATATTTCATGATGACATACAATCTGTTCCCCATCATTCAGTGGACTGACTGGTCCCAATGTTGAATCGGACTGTAAAATGCACTAAATTTACATGAGCAGACATCCAAAAACATGTGTCAGTGTCACCTGCTAAATGTACATGATGCAATCATCTTTCCTTAAATGAACAACCCATAGAGGAGGTGTGCATAAATGTACCTTACATGGCCTCAAAATCACAATCTGTGTTGTGTCTCTGTTGAGGCCTTGCTGCCCGCATCTCATATTGCATGCCCCTGAGTATTCTTGTAACCCAAAGCTGCCAGAGCTCACTCCTACCCTTGCCCGCTTCACAGATGTTTTCCATGACATAGTGTGCACATGAGGCTGCACGCCTGATGCATACTCATCCATGACACTGATTTACAAACTGCTTGGATACTGGCCTGCCAGACAATGACCTGGACACGAAGTGCTGGGTTTATCTTCTCCAGGATCTGGAGCAAAAGTGGAGTCACTATGGCGGCTATGGCGGCCTGGAGAGTACTCCTCCACGGAAGCACCTGTTTTAAGGGTCTTTTCCTTCATCTGTCTCCGACTTCTCAGGGTATGCCAACACTTCTTGGTGTTGTCCACAGTGGGGACTGCTACCCCCTCCACGTTGATGGCAGCTATGATGTCCTTCCAGATCCTCTGACATCCACATGCCCCAAGCTGCTTCTGTAGATTGAAGATTGAATTGTAAAGGGTCAGGACCTTTTCATCCAGAATTCCAACTTCAGCAGCAAACATGTTGACAGACCTCAGCTTCACCAGCTTGTGGGTGCTAGTTGATGTTGCAGACATGCTGCACCTGAGGCTTTTTTAGTTGTAGTGTGAGGGACAGAAGTAGGTCTTGACACAGGATGGTGAAATTTACTTTGACATACATTCTGACAGTCCCTTTTAGTATTAGTTCTGAGGCAGGAAAACCCCTCTTAGAAGTTAGGGATTGCAAGGATCATTTTCACTTCAAAATGAAAGTCTATAGCCAAAACCAGGCCACCTTTATATCAGCATTCTTCTTTGACAACCTTACAGTGGTTTTACGATGTATTACACTTAGGGGAACTGTTGGTAATATCATCCATAGGTTTGTACTAGGAACCACTGTGGAGTGGGACGCCAATTGAGCACAGTCATAATTAATGAGGATACATTTGATCATTTACCACTGATGGGATGAGCATGTTACTATACAATGTGAAGGCTTATGTCATCAACATGTTTCATGTTAATAAGGCAATCTCGAGTTTTGCTATTATTAACAGAGTGTTTTCTTTTAGGTATTTGTGTATGCATTGGATTCAACCAAGAGGTTAGTGATTAGAATGTGGTGGGTGTAATCATTAATGAGTGTGATTTGAGAACATGGTGAATAAATGACTCTTCTGTAAATTACTTGTAGGATGATAGTATGATTGACCCCTGATGAAGGGCTGAGTAGATATATGAAACGTGTTGGGAGAGAGAAAAAGAACATTGTATACATTTGTATTTTGCTTCACAATGTACGCTGTCATGTTATTGTATCTATGACATATGTGGATGAATTTGTGTTGTTATCTCAGATATGTAAAGATATTTAAGGTTATTTATTTTCAAGAGTATTTATAATGGAGGGCGTAATTCCAATATAAAATTCATTTTGGATAAAATGTGCAGTGTCTTATTATGTAATTATTGATGATATGTGTAAAACATTTGAATTCATAGCCTATTAGAGAGCATTTGGGTTCCTCATTAGGTGAATGAGCTTGTGTCAGTTATAGATTCCGGGTCCTCTACCCAGTTACACCTTAAATTGTTTAAGATTTAAATTTGATTTACCAGGTTGCGCATTCCTACAGTTAGATTTGTTGTGGACACAGAGTCTGCAAGGGGACCCACAGAAAAACAGGCTATGGAGGAAGTAAAAGTGGTCAGCAACCAGTCACACACTACCAGGCAGCAGGAAAAGTTGATGACTGGAGACAAAATATGGCAGGAGGAAGCACAACATGGCAGAAGGCAGGAGGAACAATAGGGAACAGGAATCTCATCTAGATCCATGACGCAGTAGTGAACAAATCAGAGGAATGGTCCAATGCATGTAGGTTGAACGCCGCAAGCAGCATGTGCAGCGCATGCAGACGTAACTCTATAAATATCACAGTCAGTCACGCCTCGTGCCTGCCTGCAGTAGAGCCTCTATTAATACAGAAACAATGAAGAGATGCACAAATTACAGAAACACAGCTTTAATGCATTTGCAAAATAACAGCCGGGAGGTCAGCCCGTCTCGTGAGACTGAAAAATTGAAAACTCACAGAACGCTTGCATCAGACAGTAGTATTTAATGGCAAAAAAACACAAAATGCGAATGCATTTGTATGTATTCTAGACATTAAGTGTAACCACGTTCTAACCATCCTATTGGCTTCTGCCTATATGAGTCTATGTCAGCATAACTTGCCCTACCCCGATTGGTTAGTACAGTGACATGCTACATTTGATGTGCATGCCACTGCTGCTGACCTAATTATATGCAACTAGTAAGAATAGCAAAATCTGCCCCCCACAGAAACAAACTAGATCGAGTGTTATTCTCTCCAGTCGACCAGACATTTTGGCACCCCAGCTATTCCTAAAACCCACTGCTCTCCTACGTTAAAAGCATGTCCTTGCAGCTCTCAGTAACCCATCTCTGTTTGCCAAGGACACAAACTGTTATTTCATTATCTGCTCAAATCTCTGGGAAAGGTTTCATGAGAAAGTATCATCGAGGCCTAATTCTTTGGAAAATAACTCATACATATACATGCAGCACCGCCACCTGCCACATAGTTGGCAGTCCAAAGACCCTAAGATGCGGCAGAAACAAAAGCCAATTCAATAAATGGCAGAAGTGAATTCAATAAATGGCAGACCTATTCACTTCAGTAGCATTCAATAATATTTGTGCAGTCTATATTTTCTCCTACATTTAAAATATTGCACCTGCATATTTATTTTGTCCCTCTAGTTGATTTATAAACTATACCACCCATCTCTTTCATCTTGCCAAAAGGAGTCTTGATTACCCACACTTTCATCACATTTCTCAAATCCCCTGTATACTCTTCTGGGCTACATGGCATAAACCAACAATCTCCATGCGCTGTATGATCCTGACCCTCGGGCTGCTATATAAGGGTGGATCACATGGGGGAGACAACTTCGGAGGAGGTGTCGTAGCATAATCCAATGGAACATGGTATCCCCCATTTTTCCGTGCAGATAACCCTCTCATGCCTAACTCCCTCATGGCCTATTCTCATACGTTCCTCATACATATGTGACGGATATTGAAAACATTTTCCCAAGACCCATAGGCCAATCTTCAAACTCTGATATGCCTTTTGAAACTTATGAAAATACCTTCTCAGCTTCCACATACCAATCACCCAGGACTGACTTGCCATTGAAAATAATTAAGAATGATAACCCAGGTTTATTGTGCAAATTGTTAAGAATTACCTTCCTTTTCCATAACTACTAAGATATTGGGACAGGGAAGAGGAACCAAGCAATGCAAAGCAAAGCAGTCCACAATCCCAAGGAGCACTCTAGTTGTTTGACACACACAACTGTGACCAGTAAATGTAAAGAGCAGAAGGCAAGAGTTGAGGTGTGCTGCTGACAGGAGAGAGCTGTGCCTGTCTGTGCGTACTGAGAGACTGAAAGGCTGGGACCAGTGTGGTGGAGCGGACCGGCTCGAGAGCCAAGAAGAAAGAAGCTGACATCTGAAGAGGACACACTGTAGGAATGTCAGGGGCCTATAATAGACTTTTGGGCATTCACAGGTGTTAGAATGCAGCATCTAACCCACCAGAGCCTCGAACGAAGTAGAGGAGCCCAGTGGAAGCCACATGAGACAGGAAAGCTGAGAGGAATTTGTTGCAAGAAAACAACTACTGAAAGACCGTCACCGCTGGCTATGGGAGAAACCAGGAACATCAACAAGAGTCGGTGAGTCCACCCAGAGACAGCGGGGACACCGGGCGTATTGGGGGTCACACTAAATTCAAGTAATTGTGAATAAAGAAGCTGAAAGAGAAAGAGTGAGAGAGCGTATTGTCCAAAAGGGAAATTAACTGTGAGTGAAAACCTTGCAAGTTTGTGAATGTATATGGGGAAACCCGGAAAGGATAATATATCAAGCAGTTACATTATCAAACAAAGTAAACCTGCAAATCTGGAAGAGGGCATAGAACCCATTTGAGAAGAAGTCCTGGGAGGAGAACATACCAGACAGTAACAAGTGTGTGATTACAAGAAGCCCTGACAGGTGAGTATACCAAGCAGTTACAATTGTGTGATTACTAGAAGCCTTAGCAGGAGAGTATACCAGCCAGTTACAAGTTTGTGATTACAAGAAGCCCTGGCAGGAGAGTATACCAGGCAGTTAAAAGAAAGTACATAAGTTAAAGAGGTACTGAGAAGAATGTATCAGGACTAGAAAGCGGATTGTGTTAACCAGGAGAGAAGGAGCAAAACCCTGGCAGGAGAGTATACCAGGTATCCTGAAAGAGACAATCAGACAGTTTTGTATATCAGTGTTGTTGCTGGACAAGAAAGGCAAAAGGAACTGCTACTTGTGGAAATATCAGAAAGTAGTAAAGAGGAATACAGGTGAACACATTTCTAATCCACCCAAGTCCAAAGACATTACCATATTTTCCTTAGAATGTAGTTCTTTACAGTGTGAGGGTCAGAACAAAACCTGGGACACATGGCAGTTTTGATTTGGACATTCTGACACAGACAGCTCCTTAGTGTTTGGTTTAGGTAGGGAAACTCCTCTTAGAGCAGGGTCAGAGAGGCATTTTCCAAAGCCATTTAATTTTCATTAAAGGTATTTAACGAAAAGCATGACCCACTGTCTGAGTTTAATTCCTGACTCTCCACAGAACCAGCAGCAAAACAACAATAGGTATCAGCACTTTGAGGAAATTAATCATCCATGAGAACACCCATGAAAAATTTGATGTGAACCAGTCATTGTTTTGCAGACCACCCACTTTCTTCATGGATGTGTGCAGAGTGTACAAAGCTTGCATTGCCTGCATGAGGCTTCCATTGTCCGCATCTTTTTGGAGGGTCTGAACATGCAGCAAGAAGTGCCCAGTTTTGAAGCACAGCCCTCCAAGGCAGTTTACATGTTGTGCACATAAGATTCTGCAATATTTAACAGGTGAAAGACTGGTACAGGCTAGTCACGTTCTGCTAACAGTACATTCTCAAGGTAACATGTATTAGTTTGAAAGTGACTGAATACAATCTTTGACAAATCTTCGTCTGGTAATGGTTTAATTTTTCAGGCTGACTCCATGACAAATTAAAACATTACCAGATGAAGATTTGTCAAAAACTTTATTCAGTCACTTTTACCACGAGAATTTACTATTAATTAGCCTGTACCAATCTTTCACCTGATTCACTTGTTCGGGGACTTTATGGGTCTTTATGGGTGGACCCTGTGGAACTGGCTACACAGCCTGCTGTTACATTGTACTTAGGTGGTCATAGTGCACTTTTTAGTGGTTGGACCCATACATTCTGTTACGTTGATTCTGCACAGTGGTTAGTGTTATGGCCTGAAGTTCCTCCCTGATAGCATCCAGCCAATTATCTCTGTCATTGGCCATTTGAATGAGCTCCCACCTTGTTATTTGTTGCCACTTGGCATTTGTTCCTACTTGCACCCCAGGAGTGAGAAATGAAGCAAAATATATGTTGGCACTGCTGAACAATCGGTATTCCTGCGTTACCTAATTCAGCTTGTCACTTGACTCCTGTGTTAGATAGTTGCCTCTGAATCGGCAGAGATTGGTGAGCCTGCTGATGCAATAGGTACATATGCTTAGTCATTGGATACTTGCAGATTGCTGTGATTTGGACATCAGGTACTACCAGGATGGGAGCTTACAAGGTTGCCATGGAACAAACATCTCCACAGGTTGGTGGCAGTTGTGTGTACGTCAGTCCACCACACACCCAGTATAAATCTATGTGAGCAGCGGTGCCCCTTCAATATCAGGAAGATTGACACTGCAGTTTGAGTTTGATCCAATAAAAATGCTGCCGTTGCTTCTGAAACACAAGGAGAACTGTGGGAGCTCATAACTTTAGAAGGGGTTAATTGATCCATCCAAGCCAAACTTTTCATGTATTTGCCCCATATGGCAGAACAAGTATAATTTATTTTTAGAACCACATCCTTAGGTAGTGCAGACATTCCCCACACTGAATCCAATCAGCCCTTCAATCCCTTTGCATTAGTAGAAGACAGCACCTTCTACAAGCACCTTTCACCTGTAATTTAGATCTACCTAAACAATGAGACCTGCTTTGCCCTATGTCATTGAAACAATGGGATGCATGAGATGCCATGAAAACAAACCTATTTTTCCTAACTTGCTTTTCCCACAGTCAGTCATTTGCACCTGTCCCCTTCTTTGATACCTATGTATGAGGTCACTCAAACAGTGTCTTCAGTTATCATCTTCTACTCCACATAGTTGTTATCTTATACTGTTCTGTTAATTTCCACCCACGGTACCTGAACCTCAAATCCCCGAACGGTGCCTCACACTTTGGATAAAGCTAGGCAAACAAAACAACTTGCTACCTCTAGTGAAATCTCTTGAGGTAAGAACAACCTAGGTCTGGCCACTGCTGAAGGAATCAATGAACAGACAGAACAGGAGTCGCTCAATTTCTCTTTCCCCACTGCCTGCATGTGGCGTTAACACATGTTGTCCCCTGAGTGGTGATGTACATCATCAGATATACCTGGGATATCTCTTGGATCAGTAATAGCTCTTTTAATTCTGGACATGGAAACATTAACACTCTCTGTTGTGTTTAGAAACATTACTGCTTCCTAGCAATATCCCAGGGGGAGAGAAAACTGAAAAAATGGAACATGAGAAAACACAGAATGCAAGAAAGAAGAACAATATAAGACATATACTGTCTGAGTCTGTCAGTGTTCCTTTGAGATGAGGTGACAGTACCCTGCTGCTAAAATGGATATAAAGAAGTCATTAAAGCTATTGGATGAAAAAGAGTCATTAAATCTATAATTCCCTTGGTAATCCCCCCTCTTCTTCCTCCTACTGCTGGTGGGGGGCAAATTAACTCTTATCTTTGCGGTTGTCACTGTGGTGGATCCATTATTTCCAACCAGAGACTTTGATGGTAATGGAGTTGCATATATCACACTGAAAAATCCCTCAAATTTAGGATACTTCCACTGTCGGGTGAAGTTTGTGGTGAATATGTGATTGAGATGAGAGTGGTGGTTGCAAACACTGCAATGGTTCCTCTTGCTCCAACGATGTCTCGTCTACTGGTGGATTATTATCATTGCGATGGGGCTCCACCTGGCGAGATATACATCAGACAGATTTGGTTAGCACCCTAAGAACCCCTGGAATTGTTCCCCTAAAATTTGAGCAGAAGTGGGTGCATTAAAGGCTGTGCATGCAGGTGTGAGAGGAATGCACAGCCTCCTGCCTGTGATTATTTGGTGAGGAATAAGGGGCTTCGCTAGAGCAAATAAAGCAAAAGGCAAACAGTGCAGCCAACCTTTATACAGTGTGTCGCATACTTTTCGAACTCTGTTTCAACAGACCGTTCATACTCTTGAAAATTCCATTGGCCTTTGGATGATAAATAATACACAGTTTAAAATTGTATTCCCAACAAAGAGCATATTTCTTTAAATGTTCCATTGAAAGAAAATATGTGCATTGTCAGATGTGATGATGTCACAAATCCCCCATTTAGGAAACACTCCACGCACCAGAAATGTTGCTGCAGATTTATCATCAGAATGAGCATGAGGACCAGCTTCGATCCATCATGTGAATGGGAAAACCACAACAATTAGATAACTGAAGTTACTGCACCTGTTAATCATGTCCATATAAACTATGTGCAGGTGTCAACAAGGCCCTAAAGGGTGGGACAATGTCACTTTAAGTGTTCTATGAGTGCTATCAGTAGTTTATCTTTAACAAGTAGTGCAATTTGCTATGCAGTTAGGAACAAGCTCTTGGAAGTTTGGAATAAACCACACCCCCAGCAAGTCTGCAGCCACTCTTTGGATGTGTGTATTGCAATGTGCAACTGATCAATGGTGATGGTAAACAATGCTCGAGGCATAACTGGATTGCCAGAAGAATTGTGCCTCCATATGAGATCAGTAGGAGAAAAAGAACACTCCATTTTAGTCCATAACTCTTTGTCCTCCTGATGAGCTTGCACGTACAACTCAATAAAATGGGCAAGGGGAAGGGTGTTGTGTGGGACCGCAATTTCTACCTGCTGTAATGATAGCGCAGAGGACACCATGTCAACCGGGTTTTCCAAATATGCTGCTTCCTAGGTGGCTAAGTCTGCTTTGTGGTTACCTTAAGCAAATGGGTCTCTGTTATTTGTATGAACTGCAGATTTTACTACCACAACTGCTGTAGGGAGCACTATCTGGAGAGTAGCATAGCATGCTGCAAGGGTGTACCATTGGAGTTTTCAAACGCTTGGCTTTGACGTCTGGAGAGGCCAGGGTGCACCGTGGATGTAGCATAAAATGAATCTGAGTAAATGGTAGTGGGGCATCCTTGGGATAGTTCCAGTGCTATTATGAGGGCAACAGGTTCTGATGCTTGCACAGAGTAGTGCAAGGCTAATGGCTAATGGCACTTCAGCTACGACATGGTATTTTCCTGATTCAAGGCTCGCTACTCTTGCCACCATGTAACTGACCCCATGCTCTAATCGATCTTCGATGAACCATCAATAAAGAACACCTTCCCTCCATAATGCGGCCACTTTTGCCAGTGGTTCCCTCATATGTAGTGGAATTGTGTACTGTGTCATTTGCCTGTACTGGTTCTTAAATACATGTTGCTGGATTAACAGTTTAACACCTCACAATCTGGATAGAGAGATTTGACAAAATAACCCCATACACTGCTGCTCATTGGGTGGTAAGAGTGCATTATGGGTTTTCTACGATTGCAAAAACTGTATGCTCCATGTAAAGGTTGTCAGGGCACCCTTCGGTAATGATAGATGTTTTCTGCATGGCAAATGCAACTGCTGCCAGATCCTGCTCACATTGGAAGTGTCCCTGCAATATGGAGTCCTGGAGACCACTGAAATAAGCCAGAGGCTTATGTCCCAGTGAGGTATTTTGCATGAGGACAGCTGTCATCCCTTGGTCACCCTTGATGTGAACACAAATAATAGCGTTTTATAATGTGGTGTGGTTAGAACTGGGGCAGTACTGGTCACCTTTTTGAGCTCCTGAAATGATTTGATCATCTCGCCTGTCCAAACAATGGGCCCTTTTGCTTTCTACACTTCCTTTAGTCCTTAAAGCAGGGGTTTGGTGTATGTTGAATAATCAAATATCCATGCCCGACACTGCTTGACCATGGTAAACTGTGGTGTGTTCTGCTCTGCTGCAACCCTTTCTTGATTTCTTCTTCTGGCTGCCGATGATATTATCTACCCTAGGTACACAACGACTTGCTGAAAATACTGCAGTTTATCCATGTCAACTTTGCAACCTTTCTCTGCTAATAAGGTCAAAAGTTTTATTGAGTCATGCCTACATAGATATTTTGTCGTGCTACGGAGCAGGAAGTCATCCACATACTGAATCACTGTGCTCTGTTTTTGGCAGTTCCCTATCTAGATCCATTTGCAGCACCCTGTATACTGGGGTACTCACGTAGCATTGGGGAAAACAAGTCTGTTGAAATGTTTGCCCTCTGTAAGTAAATTCTGTAATGGGATAGAGAAAAATGCATTTTTTAGGTCTATTACAGTAAAATAGGGGGAATTGTGGCAATATTACAGAGAATGGTGGCAAGGTTTGGAACTCTGCCTCTACAATATTATTCAATTGGCGTATGACCTGCACCATCCTCCATAATGACCCTTTAGTTTCTTGGACATTATAAATAGCCATGTTACATGGTGATTTGTACGGCTGTATTATGCACTGCTGCCATAAGGCCACGATGTTGGAATACATTCGCTTTGACATGGGATGCTGTTCCACTCAGGGCAAAACTGTTCCTGGTTTCAGTTTGGTAAACACTTCCCCTGCTTTTTAGCAGCCCTACATTGTGTGGCCCACTTGTCCATAACATACTGGGCACTCTCTCTAGATCTGCCTGAAAGTGTGACAGTACACTGTTGGCAAGGAGAAAGGTGTGTGGTACCTCTCTATTTTCCACTATTATTTTATAGGGTATGTAGAATTATTTTTTATTTTTTTATTTTTTTTTATTTGTGTTTGGTTCGTTTACAAAAAGATTGTATAACCTTTACAAAACATAGTACAAGAGAGAATGCAACATGCAGACTTTACATCATACTATAAACAGATTAAAAAATAAGAGGATATCCTATCAAAAAAGAGGTCTTCCTGTGTCCATTTCAATTGGGCGATCCTGCTATTGCACAACTGTACATTTGGGACAGACCCAAATCTCAATGCAATGTGAAATTTCGTTGTTATATAGTCACACCATACTCTATGAGATATACAACAAAATGAGGTCAATGGGACTCCTTTGTCTTGCTTTTTCATCATGCGCCATATTGTTCTTGTGTCATACAAAGATATCGCTCTTATGAGGTCGCAATCCTCTCTATTGTATTTAAGTATACATGCGTGTTTCAAGTTCCTCTTAAATTCCTTCAGAATTTGCGCCCGCATAAACCGGCAGTGCTCCACTCCAAGGCTAGATGTTTTGAGTTGTCTAAGTGCCTTATTTTTCACTCGTTTGAGGGTTTTACAAGTGGGATCGAACGGGTGGGGGTGAGCACTCCCAGTATACCTTTTGCTACAGAAGGAAAGCACATTATTTATCACATCAGATTAACAATGTATCGTAGAAGGTTCAATTTCCTTGTTGGAGAATTGAAATGATTGTATCTGATGTGAAACATAATTAACACATTTCTGACACAGTCCTTGACTCCATCTAATGGAGATTTGAGGACGACCAATCTCAACTAGTGCCAGAGCTGGTTCAATAGCCAATAGTCTGCATTCCCATTTCAGATTAGAAACAATGCGTGCATGGTCACTAGTAAGGATGCAACTATATTGCAAAGGTGAGATGAAAGTGGACAGGGATCGAGTGGCAAAAATGAAATCAATTGTCGATGATTTGGATCCACGGGACCCTGTAATTTGGTTCTTTACATCATTACTTGTTACCATATCCATATCCCAGTTTTCAAGTAGCTCTCTGAATTGTGCACCCCTTCCTCATGAAAGATGTGTGGGTTTAAGAGTTCCGCAGTGACTCAATTCCCTACAGTCACAGTTGAAGTCACCTCCAATAATAATTTCTAGGGTTTGGTATTTTGTGGATATGTTCCCTAGACATTCATCTAGTTCGTCTAGCATTATTTCGATCGAGGATCTAGCGGGATTCCAGTATAGACAAATAATTAAAATGGAAGTTTTTTTTTCGACAAGTTATTCTGTACAAGTACACCCAAAAGATTTACAGATTCCCATACCCATTTTGACTGGAGGTTAACTGAATTGTTAATGGCTATTACAAGGCCACCACTGGGTCGCCCTGAAAGAGGCCTATTAGCAAGCTTGCAATGAGTGGTAAACCCTGGTATAGAAAATGCGGTCAATTTCATTGTCTCCTGTAATATTAGAATCATTGGTTGAACTTTGCTTGGTAATGATGCATGCCATCCCGTGAATATTGCATAGCCACAGGTATTCCAAGAGAGAACCTTAAGCAAACCATATTCAGCATGCTATGAGGAAATAGATGGTATTTTGGTTCCCAAAAAAGCAGTGACCATTGGTTCAAGCCATGGCATACCTTTTGTTATGGCTACATGGGTTAGGAGCGCATGCAAATCTCCATCAACTCTACCGTTACATTGTTGAGCGTTAATAATACTCGCCAGGGTCGGACTGGGACAAGAAATAGGCCCGGACAACAAAAAAAAAGTGGCCCACCCCTCGCCTCAAAAAAGTGGCCCACCCCTCGCCTCCAAAAAAGTGGCCCTCAAACCATCATCCGTGAATCGCATCAATTCATGGCTTTTACAGAAAATGCTACATATTGAGGGCTCATGTGTCCGTTACTTTACAACACAACTCATAAAATAACATTACTTTGCATACAGTTCTGTGACAGGGTCCGTCCACAGCTCCGAGGCGCAAGAGTGGCATGAACCAACCACCCCCACTGCGGTTTTGGGACCTGCTGCAAGTCAATGCTTATACAGGGCTCCGCAACCCCAGCAGGGAAGGAGGGTTAGGGTGACGATGGTTGGATAGGAGGGGAGGGGGGTAGGGAAACCGGAATGAGGTTTAGGGAGAGGTCAGAAAATGCTATGTATGGAGGGTTCATATGTCTGTTGCATTACAACACAACTCATAAAACAACATTACTTTGCATACAGTTCTGTGACAGGGTCCGTCCACAGCTCCGAGGCGCAGGAGTGGCATGAACCAACCACCCCCACTGCGGTTTTGGGACCTGCTGCAAGTCAATGCTTATACAGGGCTCCGCAACCCCAGCAGGGAAGGAGGGTTAGGGTAGGGTGACAATGGTTGGATAGGAGCGGGGGTAGGGAAACCGGAATGAGGTTTAGGGAGAGGTAACTTATGGATAGGTTGGGGATGTGAGGGTAAGGTTTTGATCACTGCGCATGCTTCCAGCTAGCTGTTACACTCATAGAAACACACGTCTCTGCTTCTGACTCTACACACATATTACAATATCACTATAGCAGTATACAAAGGCACAACAACATAATAAACACACATGAGGTAGTGTAGCACTTAGCTTAGGTTAGTTGTCACCGGGGTGTCCCTTGTTGTCTCTTGCAATTTCATTGTGCCAGGATGTGTCGTAGTAGCTGTTCAAATGCTGCAATAAAGTGCTGCAATTAGTGCACATATCAAACACTGCCACATGTTGCTGTTCACATGCTTGTACACATGCAAGAGATTTCGAGAGGCGCCGTACGCACGTGGCTACTAAACATGCACAGTAGGGCCGCATGTGGCTCTGGTAAGTGGTGGTAAAGTGTTAGTGCATGCAGGAGTAAGCAGTAATAGTAACGCCTTAAGAAGGTGTTATGAAATTGTGTTCACACACCTAGCAAGCCGGCCCGCTATCCAATGATTTATGGTGCTGCGCATGGCTGGGAAGCGCTGATTAGTGTTGTGCTCTGTTACGTGGCATGCAGTGTTTTACTGGTACAGTTACCTTTGCAGGAAGCAGGCGCCAGTTGTCTCTGTCTGGTGGTGGTGGGACTGGCTGGGCCCCCCTGCGTGACCCCACTGCTCACCGTGGTTATGCAGAGCGTTGCAGCACTTATCTGTGTCAGGCGAGGGGCCGGGATGTTGATCCGGTGAGGCGTGGCCCCTCGCAATGATATGCAGCCGGAGTTGCTCTGAGGCATGTCTTCTCAGCAAGAGGACTTGAGCACAAGCCCTGTGCCTTTGCTCCTGGGCACGAACAATGACGTGCCACTCCCAACGTGGCCTTCCTGTAGTTCTGGGGCCAGTTGCTCGTGCTGCTGGGAAACAGTTTGCTGGGTGGTTGCCATACAAAAAGGGCAGAGAGAAGTCTTTTAAAAGTCTGGATTGTCCATTTGGGGTGCATTTTAGTTGTTGCTGTGTCTTTGGCACTATTACAATGTCTTTGGACTGACTATATATTGCTTGCTTGACTTTCTTGCTTTTTGGGTGGCGCCTCATCTTGGCCCCCAGCCCTATCATCTGTGGAAAGTATTTTTCTGTTGAAAGTCATGTAGCTGGCCTGGACTCCAAATCTGATGATACACTAAGATGTAAAGCTGAATGATTCATATATTGTCCTCACTGATGTTAACACTGTCTTGATGAATGGTACCGTCTTCACAGACACTTTATGATTCTAAGTACTGTGTCACCCTTCCCACTTTGGTCTTTGATTGGACACATCATCATGGAAATTCAGAGTACATGATGTATTGCACATTTCAACTGAACTAAGTCAAGGTCCTAGTGATTGAAGTGATGATGGTCAAATGCGAATCCTGAAGGTGCTATACAGTAAGTTTTTAAGATGTTAGTTGGTGACTTATCCAAACTTAAATGTTTTGTTTTACTTTAAAAGACGATATTAGGCTGTTTGCCTTCAAGAACATTGTTGCATGCATTGACAAGCTGGCTCTAAAGACTTTGTGGAAATCCTGAAAAATCACTCAATCAAGAGTCCCTTCAACAATGCACTTTTTTGTGCAATCAGGTCGATTATGTCTGAATTTTGCAATTGGACAAGCAAATTCCGCTCCACAGACATGAGCATAAAGGATTCGAGGTTGTCCTGGCTGAGGTGGTTTCTTAGGCGGGTTTTAATATTCTTCAATTTCGAAAAACTTCTTTCACACGCTACCTGTGTGCAAGATAAGGTCAAGATGAACTTGTATGCCAAATACAATTGCCGGTAAGCACTACTAAAAAGTTCATACTTTTTTAGAATTGAGTAGCAACATACTGCACAGTTACGGCATGTATTGCATTTCTGTACTAAATGTTTAGGTAGCTCTCCATATTCTTCTTGTAGTGCTGGATCTTCACCATGTAGGGCGTCAAAGGCATACTCTTCTGGTAGTGTCCTCTTCATTTTAGTCCACTTGCTTGCAAAGTCTGAGAGTTCTTCCCTTAACCCCTGTAGCGTTATGGAGTCATCCAGTCTTTCAAGCAAGGAGCACATATTTGTAAGAGCATTGTCCGGTAGAATTTCATTGAAATTTTTGGGATCCAGGCATGCTATATCTGCGGCAAGAGATGAGTGGGGTTTAAACCGACTAGTTAGGCTTTGAAGAATGTTGTCCATAATGGCATTATGTACAGTAACTCTAAACCGGTCTTTAGCCAAGGTGATTGGCTCATCCCTTGCACTCATTCCAGGCATCCTCTTTTTGTGGGACACTCTCCCCTCTGGAAGTGCAGTTTCCACTCCTTTATCATAGCCTCTCTCATCCAATCCCACATTGGCCCATTCTGCAAATGTTTCTGCTGCACAGTACACAGAATCAAAATTTCTTGACTGTGCAGCAAGCGTTTTTGTAGTGTCCGAGACCATTCTTTGTGCCTGGAGGATGTCCATTCCACTTGTCTGGAGGTACTTAGATAATGGGGTTGTCGAATTAAATACTCTGAGATATAACTGGGCTGTGAGCACGGTTTGGAATTTGCACAGAGCCTCAGAAAGACATAAAGCTTGGTAACGGATGTTTGTATTGAATTTATCTGTATTTGAGCAAATATTATTGAGTGCTACAACCACATCGATGAACATTGCTTTGTTTGGGTTATTAAAGGAGCCAAAAACCTTCCGTAGTGCTGCATCCTTTGCCCACCACCTTGTTTCTCCTATTATTTGGATTGTGCGGCCTTCCACAGACAGCTCACGCCATACATCCATCCTTTTGTAGGACTCCCGGAAAAAAACGGCACAGGAGTTTAACAGGCCAAACAAAGACGTGGATTCATTTGATACTTGTGTCCCTTCTACAAGCACAAGATTTAATACATGTGCATAGCACCAGACATGTATTTGACCAGGGGATTCCTTACTGAGCCAGGATGTGAGACCATTGTACTGGCCCTGCATATTGGATGCACCATCGGTTGAATTTCCAATGCACTTGCGTAGGTCAAGACCATTATCTTTGATAACACTCTGCACCAACTCAAACAGCCCCTTTCCAGTAGACAAAGTGCAGTTGGTTACTGCTAGTAGGCGTTCATGTACAGTGTCTGTAACATATCTAATAATTATAGAGCACTGGTCGGTAACACTCACATCTTGGGTTGAGTCTATCTGAATGGAAAATAGTCCTGCTTCCTTTATTTCTTGACTGATTGCCAATTTAATCAGTTTGGAAATGGCTTCAATCACATACCCAACTGTAGTCTTTGACATGAAGGTCACAAAAGCACCCCGTCCTTGCCCGGTTTTCTTTTTGGACTTGGTTTGAATGGCCTCAATATGTTCATTTATAGGTCTGTCAAATTTACTTAGGAGCAGAAGCATTTCAAGAAAGTTGCCATGATCCAGGTCTTCGTTATCCAGCTCAAACGTGGACTCTGATTTCCCACGAAAACTGAGCCCTCTTTTCCCAATGACTTTTACAACTTCAATGACGCGCTCCAATACTTCTCTCCTTTTTCTGATTTTCTCACTTCGAGCTAATTTCTGTTGGTGAAAGAGTAGACCGCCTATGTCGACCCCTGAAAAGGTCATCATATATGAATCCGTGCACCTCCGATGACCTTGGCCTGCCTCATGTTCTGCAATGCGCTGGTAAATACGCCTCCAGTTTTTCATTCCGTTGATGAAAAGACCCCTCTCTCCATGTTTAGTAAAGGCTAAACAAACTGTGCAAAAAAGGGCATTTTGTATTTCAGAGTAACTTAACCAATGCCGTTTACTCCCATCTTTTCTCCAAAATGCTAACTCTGCTTTAATGCGTCTATGTTTGGGAGGTTGAATTGGATGGTGCCGAAAGAAATGGGAAAGTTGATAGGGTTTTGGACGTTGAAACAAATAGTCTGACACCTGTGGATCATCTTTCTGTGCTCTTTGCTGCACACCCCAGTTCCCTGAGTCTTCAGTATGTGGTAAAGAAGATAACGATTCTTCTGAATTACTAGAACCTGCCACTTCCTCTGGGGGGGTGATGTCTTCCCCAATTATTTCAGGCACACTGGTTTCCAACACTTCCTCCTTGGGGGAATCGTCAATTGTTTGTGACAGACTGGTACCACCACTGGCTGCCACACCCTCAAGACGGACATCCTCAATTATTTCTGTCAGATTTGTTTCCAACACTTCCTCCTTGGGGGAATCTTCAATTGTTTGTGACAGACTGGTACCACCACTGGCTGCCACACCCTCAAGACGGACATCCTCAATTATTTCTGTCAGATTTGTTTCCAACACTTCCTCCTTGGGGGAATCTTCAATTGTTTGTGACAGACTGGTACCACCACTGGCTGCCACACCCTCAAGACGGACATCCTCAATTATTTCTGTCAGATTTGTTTCCAACACTTCCTCCTTGGGGGAATCTTCAACTGTTTGTGACAGACTGGTACCACCACTGGCTGCCACACCCTCAAGATGGACATCCTCAATTATTTCTGGCACACTGGTTTCCAACACTTCCTCTCGGGGGGCACCTTCAAAGATTGCGGACATTGTAGTTGCTGCTGCATCTGCCTCTGTTATGTCACCAATAACTGCAGAGACGCCGGCTTCTGTCACTTCCTCTGTTCTCACATCTTGAGCTCTTGATGGCTCCAGTGAAGAACCAGGTTTAACACTTGTACCTGAATATGATGCCTGGTCACCCTCCTCCACTTTTCTCCCAGCAATACCATGTGACATTTTGATAGTCTGACCTGTAAACATATCTTCAATTTTTTGGTTTTGCCGGATTTCCTCTTCAATTCGCTTTTTCTTCTTTTCTCTTAGTTTTTCTGCTCCTCCCTTTCTTTTTTTTGAATCCATTTCTCTCCTAAAAAATAAAATTACCTTATATGGGCTTCAAATTCCTGCCTTTATCACAGTAGGTCTAAGTAACCTGGCTGCCAACATCCAAAAAAGCATTTCATTAAGAGGAAACAAGTGCTTTCCATTAGATCAATGTCAGCATTTTCAGATTTGACTGTTCCTCAGCCCCACCATAACTTCCCTCCCCAAACAAGAGAACAATATCCAGCTGAGTCTAACAGTAATCCAGTCCCATGGCATGGTAAAAAAAAAAATAGTAGCCAAAAAGGAAAACTGCATTGTAATTAACTTATGAAAAACACCAATGATGCATGCAGCAATACATACTTACAGCAAGTGAATTCCTGCTGAGTGCACACAAATGCACACCTTCGTGTACTCATCCTACCCTCCACCCGTGTTTCTGAGAGGTATAATCCAGGTTTTCCTTTTGCCCTAGCACACATTAGGTCTGGAATTTGCCAATTCACAATAACAAAACTTGACCAGATTGAAAGAGGAGAGCGACTGATTCTCTAACTCTAATTTGGGTGCAGAGGAATAGGATAGGAGTCCTGCCTGGTCACTGCTGATTATAGGCTGCACTGGAGCCTAGGGAGGCTGTGCTCCTGGGGGGGGGGGGGGGGAGACAAAAGGTGTGCATAATGAAGGTCTCCCAAGTGGTTTGAGTGTGCCAAACAGGACCACCTTATATTACACTGCATTAAAGATATACAGTCACAAGTGGTTACTTACCCACAGGGATGAGCTTGCCTGGCTGGCTGTCGGTACCTCTGCTAAGGCTTGACTAGAGTGGATACTTGAACAGCGACCTGCCTGCAACAAGAAACAAAGTTAAGATGATGAAAACCCAATAAACACAGTATATTTCATATAAATACTAATAGTATATTGCTAAAGGTAGGCACGTGGAACGCCTGTGTTAGGTGCCTTGCAATAGGGAGACTGGTAGTATGGAACTGACCATATGGGGAGGTTCTGAAAACAATATGAAACCTTACCCTTCCCATCCCCTTCAAGCACAGGATCGAAGGATTTCTCCCTTCTCTTGCAGCTTTGGTTTAAGTTTCTGTCTGAAATAGCCCATACGCCTCTCTCTCTTATGCATTGTACACAGTAGAGGTGCCAGGACTTGGTCTCCAGTAGCCCCCAGTAAGTTAGTAACTCTCCTCATCGCCCTAGGTGCAGCGTTTGGGGGATCTGGAAGCATGTACCTGTTTACATACAACAATAACACCAACCCCGGCACCATTTTTAGTTTGAACTATTAGGCAGAGGTGTTGCTAGGAGGGGACTGGAAAAGATCCAGGGGCAGGCTGTGATAATTTCGGGACTGGCGGGACTTTGGGCTAGCTACCATTTTGGTTGTAGGCAGCCCTGCCCCCTGAGCTTATATCCAGGGATGCTAACTTTTAGGACCACACAGGTCTCTTCCTCGTGTGGCCTGAGTATTCAAGCAGCTAAGCCCGCCACACAGAAATCCCACCCAAAGGAAAGCGAGGGGGGTCGAACCCATCCCCAGGTAGAACCAACACATTGTACAGAACATTTTGCAGCAGGAATTGGAAAACAGCCATGGGATTCACAGTCAGTTCTAAACATAACATCTCAGCAACATTCGCTTAACCTGCTGAGCTGTCTTTACATCATTCTGCTTTAGGATGACATAATTTTCCCACACCCAAGGCCATACAACTTTGGGTTGTTCGCCTGTCCTCAGCTTATTCGCTCCCCTCCCTGACCGTCCTCTCTAAATCAATGCTCAGGTAGTCATTGTTGATTCAGCAGGGTTTGCTAATCATGCAAGATACATGCTAACACTTCACCAAGCCTGAGCCCAGCAGACAAGGAGTCAGAACCCCTGTAATGCACATGGATGTAGAACAGTACGCCACGCAACAGGATTTTTTTTTGTTTTCTTTTTTTGGGCACGCCATACAAATATTTGCAGAATCTCCACAAATGGGCAAAATGACACTCCTTCCTCAGTTGTTGAAGTAGAACTGGGGCAATTGCCCCTTTACCCTCCCCCCCATATACTCATTGTTTATGCGTGCAGCAATACCTTCTAGCCAATCCCACCCAGTTTCCAGTTTCAATTTTGCTGTCATGCTGTCATTCTCTGGAGCACCACATGACGCATTCTGGCGCAGCATGCATAACATATGCCTATGTGTTGACATAATAATCTATAGTAAACTGACTGCCACTGCTTCATCCATGGCAGAGGATGCCAGGGCCGAAATATGCAATTACGTATTCCCAGACAAGCATGCACAAGAGCAACTGGCACTAGGTGCTTTACGAATACCATTAACGTGATAGGACAGGTTGGTCAATGCAGTTCTTTGCCTCTCAAGTGGCCGCATCCCAGGCCTTGTTAACCGGCAGCTGCACCAATCAACCTTGCAGCTTTAAAACCAACAGAACCGTTTAGAAATTAATAGCGCGTGTAACATCGCCTCTCTTCCACTAAAACATGGTCACAAAATCCAGAAGAGAATGATAAAAATGCATAAAACCAAAGGCATCTAAAAAGTCTATAGAACAATTCCTATTTTTCTGACAGACCCACAGGAAAGTAATCATTTACCTAAAGTGCTGCAGCTCAGGCACTTTCATTATCGCTTGTAAAAGTGCCCCGGCCCACAAAGGTACCCTATGAGCATCAAACATCCGATCCAACACTTGCAACGGGCCTTATTAACCCCACAATCCATGCATATATCAGATAGAAAGTTCAAAAGCTGACATATGATTGACTACTTATGATCAATGACAATGATACTTTCAAGACAATCATGCACATATGTGAAAAATGAGATGTATATTTCGGGGACAATCACATCTATTTTGCTCCAAAGCCATTACTCAATTACTCACTCTGGATACCTCCTTATGTACACTTACAACAATTTCCCTCCGACCCCCATCGCGGGAGGATAGCTCAGGGGCAAGTTGGCAACATGCTCACCTTGGAAGCACCAGACAGAGCAACACAGGTTCGTCCCCGGGCCCGCACTTAGAAACCGCTGGGTATTAAGCGCGTTATAAATAACCTACCTATCATATCATATCAGCAATCAATGAGTGCCAAGAGCCACGTAAGCCGTCTGCGTTTGTGGTGCGCTCGGTGGGATTATTGTGTGCTGACCGGGGGAAATAGAAGGTGCAGGAATTCGGGTGGCCCTGGCTTCCTTTTTACACCTCATCCAGTAAACACACGACTGAGCTGCCGTTCACGTGCACGGAGGAGGCCGGCATTATATAAAGCCCCACGGCTTCTGTCACCATGTTGGAGAGCAGGCGCTATCTACCGCAGGGGGCTCAAACTTCTTCACCTGCATCAAAACTACATGTGGGCTGCGGCGCTGGCAATTTCCTGCACGGAGCACTGGGTGAGCAGATGTTTTTGATATGGGTGGGTGAGGGTCAGCTTGACACAAAAGAGTCCACCCACAGCAGGTCTATTGATGAAACACATCCCTTTCCCCCAAACTAATGACATTTTTGGCTCTCCGATAGTGGAGTTAATAACGTGTGCCACACATCTGCTAGGGATTGTTTGCCGAATAAAGCACCGGAGTTCAATTTTGAGATCACAGACAGAAAGTCTTATTGACGTCCTACCAGCACGCAGCGTGGGAGCAAATTAAGAAGTGCAGCACAGTAAGTGTGGGAGAAATCCCATCGCTGGACAGAGAAGAAGGACAAGCCTCTCTATCAAACACAAAATGCGAACTAATTTGCCTCGCAGAGGGACGACTTCCAGACATTATGAATGTATAAGAAAGGAAACGGTAAGGCCCTTTCAGAGGAAAGTGAAAGGAGGGGCCTGCCCTTTGTGTGCTTAGCAACCTTCTTCTGCACAAGTTGTGCAGAAGAAGGCGCTCAGGCCATAAGGCAGGGTGAGAAAGGGCTGCATGCTTCACATAGCTGTGGTGGTCCAACATCTCAACGCCATCTTCGCCACACAATCCACGTTCCACAACTCATGTGTCGCCTTTTGTCTAAACCAAGATATGCCCCATCGCTATTGACTTGTTTTTACAACTTCATAATGCAGGCATTTATTGATTTTCAATTATTAATAATTGGGAAAGTTGTGCATAGAAAATATCGCCACATGTTTTAGGCAATTAAATGAAACCATAAACCATGGCATAAATTACATTTTCTGGCGGATGCGAATGCCCTGACTATCTTGAAGTGTGTCTTTAGCATGTTGGTTACTTTTTTTTTATGTCTAACGCAGGGGATTCACCGGAGCCCTGTGTCTAACTGGACTGTGCAGTCTGTGCTGTTTCATTGGTGCTCAATTTATTTGGTTTCATTCAATAGACTGTGTCTAGTATATTGAATGAAACCATTGGATTCCAGCACCTATGAAATAGTACAGTGCGATGTGACACTGGCTTATCATCGGCATGGCTCGGGTTGGTATCCCCAGCATAGCACAATAAAAACAAATGGGTCTTTTTTATCGTCCCATGCTGGGAAATGTAACCCAAGCCCAGCAGCTGACTAACCAATGTTTCAGTACACTGCTATTTCATAGGTGCACATCGCCACCTCTCTGCACACACTACTCACCGCTCCCGGCAGGAAATCCATGCCGAAGTTGTCCCAGCACCCTCTTTTGGCCCGCCCCGAGGGCCCCCACCAGGGTGATGGAGATGTAGTCGCGTGTCCTGGCTTGCAGGAAGTTGCCGGTGGCCACGGTCACTTTGTACAGAGCCATGTCCTCGAGTAGCGGCAACTGCGCCGTGGAGCGTCAGAGCAAGTTCGCTCCGCCGAGCTGCGAGCGGCGCTTTTAGAAACTGCGCCGTGGGTTCCCTCTCAGCTGATTGGCCCAACTCCTGCTCACACCTGAGAGGCGGGTCAGGGGTCCACCCCCTCTAACTCTTTCTTCAAATCCTTATAAATACCCCACCCCAAGACATGCCAACATTTCAGATTACGCCGTTTCTTTCGCTTATTTACTTGCGTTAAGCTTTTTTGGTACTTTCCAAAACATGTGTAAAAAGTGGCAATTAAGGAAACTTGCCTATTACACAACAGGTGTGTGCGGTAAAGTAAACGCCAGAGTAATGTTAATACCCTCGACTAATTCCCTTCATTAACGCAGGAGAAGGCACGCAGTCGCAGGCAGCACAGGAGTGGAATTATACATGTTATCTTGCGCTATTGTTAGTTTTAAAACCGACATACAGTGCTTGGTGCAGCACAATTATGTGTCATAGAATTTAAGAATGAAACACGAAATCCACCACCTATGTCGTAGCGCAGTGCAACGTGATACAGGCTAGTCAACGGCAGTGCGTGGGTTTGAACCCTGCGGCAAAAAACAGTGGTTGTGGGGGCTGTTAGGGGTAGTGTGTGTGCCGGCAGAGCCCTGCTCGATTGAGGTTTTAGCAGCCTGCCAAAGCTCAGTCCCGGCCTACTTAAAGCACTGGGTAAACGCCCTTAAAGAGAGGAGCATTTTGTCAACCTAGAACTGGGAATGCTAAATTACGAGCAGAGCCAGAGAAAAGCACAAGCCCTGCCAGGGACATCCGTACTCACTCCCACAACACAAAACCAATACTTGTCTTTTGGGCCTCCCAGAAATCCACTTCACAAGACCTACACTGGGTGTCCTAGTATGGCACCACCACCCCCTCCTACCCAACAACACAAAACCCATAACTGTGCCGCCTCAGTTTCAATACAAAACCAACACCTTTCATCCTGGCTCCCAACTCTCCACAACATAAACGATACCAGTGGTATCCTGTTACCCCACCCCACAAAACCAATATCTGTGTTCTGCAACCTCCCCCCCCGCCCCCCATAACCCAAAACCTCTACCTGAAGTTGCAATGTGGTCAAATATGATGAGCTAGTATGATTTTTTTTTTGCTAATGGTCATGGAGTGAACATGTTGACAGGAGGTGGCGGTGGGGCGGTTAGTGGTTACACTATGGCCCCTCTGCTCCATCTCGAAAATCCCATTAAAATTATCCGGAACGTAAAAAAAGTCACTTGCCTGCTGCCTGGTGGTCCTCCTCTGCGGTGGTCCTCTGCTCTGCTCTGTGGCTGGCCTGGGCACTGAGCACTGGGCTGGCAGCGGCGGGCCGCAGCCTCCAAGTTGTCTGAGGTCCAGACTCCACAGTGGTGACGGTGTGCTTCTGGGCCTCACTCAGAGGCAGAGCTCAGCCTGGTGCCTGCCGCAGTGCCTGGTGGTGGTGGGTGGCTCTCTGCCTCTCTGCCTCTCTCGTCTCACGGTCTCAGTAGTCGTCTGGTCTCACTCTCTCTGCCAGAGTGAGTCGGCGACTCGGCGTGCATGCCCAAATAAATCAGGTGGGTCAGTGGCCCAAGGGCAGGCAATTAAAGCCCTTTGGCGGCACTGCCCGCCCAGCCGAATTTTCATTGTGTTGTTGTTCCGGCGCAGGCCCGGCGGCCCTGGCCTGGGCGGCGCCCCAGCCCCCAGGCACAAGTAGTTGCAAACAGTAAAGCAACTAGTCGACTAGTGTGAATGTCACTGAAGTGCCGCGGCCCCAGCTCAGCCTCAGGCCCTCGGCCCGGCTGCAGGCAGGCTGCCTGCAGTGCCCCCCCCACATTCCCCCCAGGGTCAGGAGGACTCGGAGGGAGGCAGGTGTTACAATTGCTTTAGTGTCAATTGCTTCAGCCTGCCTCCCTCCCAGATCAAAGTAACAGTCTGGCCGCCGCGAGCCAGCCAAGCACAAGGCACCAGACCCCTGCAGTGGCGGGCTGGTGGGCCACGGCCCCACGTCCGCGTGATGAATTATTTAATGCACATGCATCTGCATCTGCATGCATCATAAATTATGATGCATGCATGATGCAGATGCAATCATCAAAGCAAGGTAACATAGTGTTACCTTGCATGAAGATTGTGTGCAGACCGCAGTCTGCAGTCTGCAGACAGTGTCGCGCGCCGGTGCGCGGTGCCTCCCTCCTGGCTCCCTCTGCCGTGCCCTGCTGCAGACCAGCCCAGAGGTGGCCCAGCCCCCCCCCTGGCCCAGCCCAGCCCCCCCCTCCACTCTGAATTCCCGGCCGGGGGCAGCCGCGACCCACGTGAGTCACACAGTACTCGCAAAGCGAGCTTCGCCTGCTGCTGCTCCGCACAGCGTGCGTGGTGCGACAACACAATATAAATATCACATAATTGAAGAAAAAAATGAAGAAAAAAAAACGGCCCAGAGGTGCCTGCCGGAAAACCGGCCCCAGGGACCCCCAAAATCGTTCGGCCACGGGCCGAAAGACCGAAGGGGTCAGTCCAACCCTGATACTCGCTGGTTTTGCAGCAACGACAGGGTCAATGTAGGCGAGAAAGTCATTGGCTGTAGATTCCAATTCAAAGGTAAATAGGTTTAGACCTTGATTTTTGAGCTTATCACGAAGAAACCAAAGAAACTTCAGTATGGTTTCAGAGCTCAAATAGCATACTGCTCGACAGTTGTCAGTCTGGGCTATAGACACGCTAAGAATGTCTTCATATTTAACCATTCTTAGTTGAGGAATACCTGAGAAAAGCGACAGGATAAAAGATCGATTAATGCGCTTCCCTGCAGTCGAAGCCCTGTTTCCTTTGAGGCCAACAAGGTGGAATTAATTAATAACCTCAGGCGAATTCTCATGGTTTTTCTCCTCAATTCGAAGAGAGGTGGGGCTTCCCCTTTAACCATTTGCGATCCAGATGTTGGTAATGCCTTACTTTGGGTTTCAACATTCAAATCGTCGGTGTATAAAGCCTTTCTGAGAATTTCTAGTATCTCATGGTGGGATTTCAAGGTGCTTTTTAGTTCAGTGCATAAAGGTGGCAATGGTTCTACGTCAGGGATCGGCTTCATGAGTGTTTCAATACCAAACGTACCCTCTTCCAGTGCTTTTTTCAGAATTCCTAGAGGGATTTGATAAGAGTTCACGAGGTCCTTATAGTTGGTCTCAGGAACGACTCTACTCAGAGCTGGACCGTGTATGGAAATGCGAGTAGGGGCAAAGATAGTTTTTGCCTCCTCTTTGCCAAAGGTACTGTTCCTTTTCATTGAAGTAGATTGTTAATTTTCTGACTCATTATCTGAAAAGGGCATCTTGTGCTTGCCAGGCGTGGGTGCTACGGATTTGGATTTGTGTTGGGCAGATTCATAATCTAATACTGAGACTTTGCCCTTACCATTTATCGTATTTGAGAACTTGGTTTTGCTAATCTCTTTTTTTCCTACCTACAGGGATCCCTGAACAACAAGGAAGCTCAGTGCAAGCTGCACTGTAAGATTTGTTCAATTCCGAATGGGGGTTGGTATTGGTTTTTAATTCATTATTGGCGATGGAATGGTCATGTGTAACATCTTTTCTAGTAGTACAGCTTCTTCCTAAAATCGGAAAATAGCTGGTCAAATTCGATTTCGAGTGTGAGAGAGATGTCTTGTTGATCACTTTGGTCTCCTTTTCAGTTACCAATGATTTGAGATTAACCAGAAGGCTTTTGATTGGGACATCGGCCAGAGGGGGCTTAATTGTTGTCATTTTCACCGGGGCCCTTGCTTTTTTCGTGATAGATTCAATCCTTTTGTTTTTGGTTTGTGATTTAGATTTAATGCTTGGAGTAAATATTAGTGCCTCCTGACTCTCCTTTGAGAGTTGCTGAAGGTCAATGCTTTCCTCATCAGAAATTACTATGACCGTGTCTTGTTCTAAGATCTGAGAAGATTCAGATCTCAATGATGTCATATTGTTATTACTTCCCTCCTTGTCAGACTTTTTAGCCATGGATTCCTTTTTCCTCTTTGCATTTCTTTTCATTGCCCTTAGGTGCACCTTTTTGGCACGGCGAGACATGAAAAAGAAATCCTTTTTGGAATTGAGGAATTTGCGTTCCTTCAGCTGTTGTTCGTCAAGCACCCTCGCCAAAGCTGAAGGACTATCCGGACAGTTAGCAAGGGGAACCAGCTTGCTCAATTGAGAAATCATGTTAGAATTCATTGCTTCTATTAAAACATTTAAACGTTTAAAAAGTTATTTTAATTCAGATGAGCAGTTGCATGGCAAGGAGGTATTGGAGACGCTTGGAGTTTGTGGGGTGTGAGTGCTTGACTCATCACCAGCTTGAGTAGCTTTTTCAAATTGCACCGAGGCAAACTGAGTAGTTTTACTATTTATGGCTCATAGGTGTCTGCAGCAATAATAAAACCTTCAATCTTATCCATTTTGGAGCATAGATGGTGCAGGGTGCCTTTTATCTCTTTCAACTCTAAATGAGTCAGGTCGTGCCCTTTATCCAGTAAATCTAGTATTTTAATGATTATTAGAAAAGTACATGGCGATCGTGAAAGTTTCTCACCTGAGTCAATTGGGCCATCCAAAAGATCAATTTGGAAAGGCCTAATTGAGACATCTGCAATATTCGATGAATAAGACATATGCGGAGGAGGCAGTTTGTGGTTAATATCTTGTAATCTGACGCAAACAGGCTCACTTACCGAACCTTGGTCAGCAAGTGATTGCGACAGAGACCTTTGGGACTTTTTAAGCGGGCCATAGAGAAGAGGGGTCAGTGTACCTATGGCACGGGACACTTGGTCATCAAGGGCAGTCATGTTTTTTATGATACGATCATGTTGATCACTGGTGGATAGGTTTTTTATGATCCTCGGGGAAACTTCCTAAAAGTTCATCTGAAGGCATAGCTGGAGAGTTGTTCATGTTTCTATCACCTTGAGAAGTTATGGGACAAGGAGTTGATGGTGAACTCATTTAATTGGCGTGTATCATAACCGCATATGAAGACAAATTAGGGCAAGCATTGTCCACCGCAAGAGTACCTGGGATCATTGCTTCTAAAGCAGGCGGTTCAATGTATGATGTGCGGCCATTACAAACAAGTGAGTCAATATTAGAAGATGTAAAGGCCATAATGGTTAAGTCGTTACATTTACTCCGTAAGCCTGCAGCCATACCTGTTATAGACAGTTATCGTAGGAATTTGTAAGAATGGTGACACAGGTGAGGTTAATAAGTATAAGTAAATGGCTAACAGTATGGTTAACGGTAACTGGCAATTCTAAATTAGTGAGTTAAGGACACGCTTTGTAAATACGAGTGCACCACTGAGACAGGAGCTAGAAGAGCCATGATACAGAAAAAGGGCAGAGGGTAACAAACCAAACAATTTACTTTAAGTAAACTTTTTCAAGTTTATCTCACCTAACCACAGCTCAAAGTCAGGCCTTATATCGAGATCAAAGTTAGAATGTTATCAGGCACAATCATAACATCACAAATCATCGAAGCAGCGAACAGCCAACAGTACTTTAGTGTACTTCCGTGTGCGCGCGGGTGCGCTGCACACGTTGTATTTGAATGTAAAGGGGGCGGAGCCAGGGGCGGGATTTGGACTACTGGTCCAATCAAGTGGCAAGCTGAAAACAAGTGAGAAAGAAAGCTGTTAATGAGTGACACTGAGCGTAGTTACTCTGAGATAAGATAGCGCTAAACGTGATCAATCCAAGATATCGCTAAACGTGATTACTCATTAACAATGTTCACAGCGTTCGATATTTACTCCCAAATTGAGGGTCTGGCAGCCTCTGTGTGCACCCCAAAGATGTCCGCTTTACTGCAGACTCGCCGGGCGTCAGTGATGTCATCAATGACATTTGTGATGTCATCTTTGATGTCCTGGGTGTTAGTCTTAGCAGTGCACGGTGGTGGCGCGAGTTATGGTTGCGTAGCTTACCATAACTGGCGAATTTCAAGTGTTTTTCGGTTTTACTTGGAACCATAACGTCCCTTTGACAAAGTTTTTTCACTAAATTTCATAGGTTTTTAGTAGCGCAACTTAACCATAACGTCCCTTTAACAAAGTTTTTTTCACTGAATTTCATAGGTTTTTAGTAGCGCAACTTAACCATAACGTCCCTTTAACAAAGTTTTTTCACTGAATTTCATAGTTTTTTGGTAGCACAACTTAACAATAATGACTTGACTTTATATACATGTCATATGGAACTGACTAGATCTCTTCTTATGAACTTGATGTCCGCGAACTTATTTAATGTTCGCGGACATGTTCGGAGAACAGTACCACTACCTAAAAACTGTGGGGGGGGGTGCTGGGGTATGTTTGATTGTTATATCATAATATAGGAACATTTAACAAATTCAAAAAGCAGCACACAAACACATTATATATAGTAATACATAAGAAATGTAACCCATATATGTAACACACTAACCATTCATTTAAAAACAATATGTTCTGAAATGGAATATACCACAAGAAGATAAATTGGCTTCCAACATAATTACCTCACAGACACAACAGAACTGAGAACAAGACCAGACCCACTGAACACATAGGACTTATCTTACCAGAAATAGTAAGTGTACTTCATTTTACTCATATATTTATAAACTTTCTGTATTAGATTAAAAAATATACTATCTTTTTTTTTTTTTTTCACAGAAATGTCTAGTACTCTGGAATGGCTAGAGGACAATTTCCCACATGAAGACATTTCACAAGATAGTGAAACTAATAGTAAACACTTTATAATATAAACCATGTATTTATTATTTTTTTATATACATTTAACATATATATTATTTTTTTGTACAGAGCATACGAAAATAGAAAAAACTTCAGAAAACCCTGTTATGGATAACAGTCTTCACAATATAGAAGAAAAAAATGGATGTATTGTTGGCTAATTTTAATAATTTAAAAACTTTTGTAGAAAATCATTTCAAACCAAAAACCTCATACCATAGCCCCACATGTACTTGTCCCTGCTCACCATATCCCAGTCAATTATCCCCAAACCCTCTCCATAATCCAAAACGTTTTGATGAGACTTCCATCCCTTCTTCACCTAATACCAATCATGTTGAAACCCCAAATTCTCCTGTTTTTGTTTCTGCTTCTGCCTCACCTTCTCTGTCATAAATTATTAATATATGTTAAATGAAGTTTAATTTTCATATTGTATTGTGAATAGTTTCCGTTTTTGTTTTTTTAAAACAATAAAAGTGTCCGCGGACAGTGCGAGTGTTCTGAAATGTTCGTACATAAACGAAAATAGAGGTGTCCTGAAGAACACCACACCTGTTCGTACTGTTCGCTAGCAAGTTGAAACTGTTCTAAGAACACACGTGGTGACTGAAATGTTCGTAAAGAAACAAAAATTAAAGTGTTCTAAATAACACTATATCCGTCCGTAATGTTCGCTATCAACTTAAAACTGTCCTAAGAACACAATTGGTGTCCTGAAATGTTCGTAAATAAACGAAAATGATGTGTCCTGAACAACAGTACAACTGTTTGTAGTGTTCGCTAGCAACATGAAACTGTACTAAGAACACACGCGGTGTCCTGAATTGTTCATAAACAAACAAAACTGTTCGCTAGCAAGTTCAAACTGTTCTAAGAACACTATTGGTGTCCTGAAATGTTCGTACGTAAACGAAAATGGAGGTGTCCTGAAGAACACTATACCTGTTCGTAGTGTTCGCTACCCAATTGAAACTGTTCTAAGAACACAATTGGTGTCCTGAAATGTTAGTACATAAACGAAATTACACGTGTCCTGAAGAACACAATATCTGTCCTTACTGTTCGCTACCAAGTTTAAACTGTTCTAAGAACACACGCAGTGTCCTGAAATGTTTGTTTCACGTGTGACGCACTTTTAATTACTTCAGAACCCGAACAGTGTCCGTAGGACATCAATGCGCATGCGCTAACCAATCTCCATGCACTTGCGCTTCCTTCGCGGACTAGTTCGCGAACGGATCATATGACCACGCCCACGCTCATTGTGTGTCCTGAAATGCGGACACTGTTCGTGTCCCCGAACAATTTAAAAGTACATTTTCAGTTAATCCATAATATTTTTCAATAAAATCTCACCATGGCACAAGTCCCACATAGCAATCTTGAGTTTCTATATACCTTTTGAAACTTTCCGATCCTTTTTTTGTGTTCGATCTGTCCGCGGACAGTGCGCATGTCCGCGAACCGCGCACAAGCACCGCTATAAAAGACCACGCCCAAGAGCTTGTTCCCATTGTGTTTCTGGCTATTCTTCAGAACACAGTGATTTTTGCGGCCACCTGCAGACTACACCATCATCGAGATGGCATCCTTGGCTGCTGAACTGCCACTTGGTGCTGCACCTGCTTCAGCACCACCCCCACCCCCTCCACCACCACCACCTCCCCAAGGGCCTGAAGAGGGGAACAGGAGTGAGGATGCGGAGGAGGAAGAAGAGGATGATGAGAATGAGGTAGAGGAAAACCCTACTACCCGCACTAGGCGTGAGTTTTGGGTGTGGCAGTTATTTACCATTCATGGTAATGTTCCTAAGGCTCGTGCGAACCGTGTTACCTGCAATGAGTGCAAAATGATACTCAGTCGCGGGAAGCAGGGTAAGTACAGCTTTGGGACCACTACTATGAAGCGACACCTGAGGTCATTTCACTCTGGGGCTATTTGCAGGGTTGTACCTTGCAAAGAACATAGCAGGTTAATTTCCTCTACTTCATCCTCTGTTTCTGATCCTGTCACCACAAGGACCACCTCTGTGGGACAGCATCTTCCTCAAGCTGCCTCACAGGCCATACAGAATACTGATCACCCTTACCTTTCGAGGGTCACAGTTGTATGTATGTACTGTGACACAGTACTCTGCAGGAGGGAGCGACTTCGGAGTGCTTTTGAGACTATCATCTCAGAGCACGAGAAGACCTGCTCACTACCCAAATAAAACGCACTCTACATCTTCCTCTCTCAGCTCGCCCTTTCTTATCCCTGTGGTTGGTGTCCCCCCTTTACCCTCCTTTACCCTCCTCTCCTACTGTGTCGTGTCTGAAAAACCAAAAAAAATACAAAATTACAAAAATCAAAAAAAAATAAGGCTCTTTTCAGAGCCGCCTTTCCCAGTTAAAAAATAGAAGTGAAAATAAATGAAGCAGGGCTCTTTGTATTTTTTAGAAGTCCGCGGACAGTTCGCGAACATTAAAAAAATTGGGTTGCTACTCCATCACAAACATTGTAATTTTCTCTGGAAAGAAGTGGTGGCTCTGAAAAGAGCCTTTGGGTGGTGTTTGTAAGTCAAAAATTGTAAATGCTTAACATCTACTTCAAAATCGTTGTTGTAATTCCAGAAAAGGTTGCAATGCATTTTGTACATTTCTCAGAAAAATCTGATTGCCAGCATAAGTAAGATGGACTCCATCTCTGCGAAAAATGTATGTACTACAAAACATGATATTTTCATTGTGAAAAGAAGACATGCCAAAATCTCTTAGAAAGGCACAAACAGCCTTATTAACATTGCGCCTTGCTTTTTCCATTTGTGGACCAAATGAAGAAGAACGAGGCCACATTTGTCTCTGCGCAATCCGTGAAAATATCACTTGAGAATTAGGAAACATGTCCATAACCTTCCTAAGTCCTTCTTTCATAGCAAATTGCAAAAAAAATCCAGTCACATGTCCTAAACTGTTCCCTCCACAATGAATTACAATTATGTCTGGATGTTGCTCTGTCTCCAAAGTAGCACAGAGAGGTAGCAAGTCCAACCACTTCATTCCACGTACTCCATGCCAGTGTACTTTCACATGTGGGAATCCAAGATTTACAGCTACTCCACAGCTTTCTGCATGCACCTTCAACCAATGTATCCACGAATCTCCTAAAATCCAAACAATCTGTTTTCTGAAACACACAGCCATAGCTATATTTTGTTCTCTCAGCAAAAAGAGTATCTGAGAAAATCTCTCCTGGCACAACACACCCACCAAACTTTCCTGACCAATCCCTTTCAGTGCTTATTCTCATTTGCATGACTTCTGAACCCAAAAATCCCCGGATGTAACTCCCGATGTCCGCGAACTACCGCCATGTCCGCGGACATATCGTAACATGAACAGCCCTTCTACCATTTCCACTACACTCTCTCTGCCATTCCCTCATTGGATGTACCTCAAAAATCACATGACCATGCACCAATCACATTCAAGACCTCTACATCTAACATCATAGATCAGCACTGCAAATGTACTCTGAATCTCTCTGATTACAAGTGTCATATCATTGGCAAGCAGCATCTAACAGAAATACTGTACAAGTCTTCAAGATTTCTACTTGCAGCTCCATGCATATGCATATGCATGAACACAAACTTCAGGTATGCATATTTTCTGTATAGTAGATGAACACATTTTCAAACAGACTTTTACCTTGTAAAATCTGTAAAATTAATTTACTGTACTTTTTTCAATTTCCTAAAATCAACTATCACTTATAAATCTTTATACTATTTACTTTCTTTATACACACACACTCAAATCATGTTAAACTAACATTTTTTAAATGAAATATATAGACTACATATATTCAAACAAAATTGCATGCAAACACAATCTATGTTTAAACCTTTATAAAAAATACTTATACAATTTCATATTTTTTGTTTTTAATTATTTATTTACTTAATTACTTTAAATTAGACATGACATTGAGGCGCTATTACCTAGAACAGTTTACTTACAGAAATAGTGGTATTCACTCATATATTATAAATTTCACAAGACATAGTAAAGATATTTTCTTTTGCTACAGTTAGTCATTCAATATAATTTGTTCATTAAGAACATATCATATGTACTGAACTGAGGCAATGTATCTTATGTAAATAAATTAGTTTAATGGTTTTAAAGAAGGCACTGAGGATTTCAATTAAAAAAATCAATATCTAAATTAAAAACAGTGCTATATACAAACTAAGTTACTAATTTGAAGCTTTTACAAATGCAGTGAAGACCAGTTTCCTAAAACGAAGCAGCCGAATTCGAAGAAGAAAGAAAAACTAAAAAGTTACCTGTTAATTTAAAAAAAAAAAAGTAAAATATCACCATAATATAATGAAAAATACTATAACGTTAATACGAGCTATTTCGGTTTCTAAAAATAGAGATTTTGTAACATTTTGTCCAAAAATGTCCATGTCTTAAACAGCGATTTACAGCCAGAATGGCCCACAAATTTCTCTTTTTGGACACACAAATTAGCCAACTGAACCACTACAATTTTCATATTATAGAACAAACAACTGTTTTAATTGTATACATTAGATTTACTATTTGTACTTTTCCACACCACTAGCTTACTTTTTTATTGTCATCTGAACCCCAGTTTAGTAACACATAAATTCAAGAATACCTATCCCTACTAGTTTTAGTTCCCAATGCACAATCACACACCATTACATGCATCTTTATCATGTCACTCAAACACTCATGCACACAGCACACATACATTCCAGAACACCACAACCCATATCTCTTTCAACAGACCCTAAAGAATGCCTACCAAAAGTCAAGTCCGTAGAAAGCAACGCAAAAGTAGAGCAAATGAAAATAAAGGTGTCCAACATAAGCATCCATCTCTAGCAGAATTTGTAAAAAAAGTTGAAACAAAACAGCTATTACAATCATTTAGTGAAACACAAGAAGTTTCAAGTACAACAACTTTGCTTCCTCTATCAAAATGTCAAACAAACCAAAAAACAATTAACAGAAAATCAGCTATCAGTACAGATAAAACTACTTCTTCAAATTTTAATATAGTGCAAAGTAAGCATACCAAGAAAAGTATTTTAGCCAAAATATACCGTCATAAAGTCCTTCAAAATCTTATAAAAACAGGAGAGAAATCAGGTTCAAAGCTTAAAACCTATCGTAGGAAATTAATCTTAGAAGCATTGATGGACAGTGCAATTCTTCTCAAAAGAAATGTATTTATTTTACTGTTAAACAAAATGAAACCACTAACAAAACTAATAACTAAATTACGAAAAAGACTTCTCAATAAGCGAAATATCAACAGAAAGAACTTCTTAAGTATCAGCGGAGGTGAATGGAATCACACTACAAGCACAGAACCATATTTTAATGAAGAAGCTTACAAACAAAAGCAAACAAATACAATTGCCATACATAGCAGTGGTCGAGGTTATGAAAAAGTGAATAATACCATAATGGAACAAGAAGTACTTCTCACAAAAATATGCCCTGAAAACTTAGAATTACCCCTCCATTCAACTGAATCTGAACGTCTAGTGTACAAATGGCCATTCACGTCAATGTGTAACATTCCCAAACAATGTTTCAAATCTTTACGCCAATTCCTCAATAAATATGTAAAAAGCAAAGACAAAATCAAAATTAAATTACTGCAAAATATAGATACCTGTCCAGTGCGCAAGTACACAGGACTACAAGGACATTCATTGGCCTGCATTACAGGACCTACTTGTAAAACCACTTTCCATGATATCAAAAGGATATCAACACATCATTCAACTATAAGAAATCTAGTCTATAAACTGTACTATGCTAAAAGTCCTGCTTTAGCACTAGCAAAGTTAAATAACATCCTTCTACATGGTACAGCAAAAGACCTACTTGAAGAAATTCACTATATCCAGAAAAAATATTTTGGAAGTGAAAGCCATTTACAGAATGAAATAGCTTTAAACCAATTAAGCAACAATTCTACACATGGCAACCTTTTGCTAAACACATACAAAAAAGAAATACTAAAATTTAAAAGTACATCAGCTAAAGTACCAAACCATGTATGTGTATGTTGCCATAGAATTTTTTATAAAAGTAACACAAAAACTGTGGACCTATCATACAAAATAGAAGACAATGAAGATTCTAAATGGTTTGAATTAGCTCTCTACCTTGTAGCAGAAAACAAATATGAAATAACGGAGCCCTTAATACTTTGAAGTTATTGCACTACAAAACTTGACAACAACCAAACTCCTTCACGTTCTATCACAAATAATTTGGAATTATACCCAGTACCAA
Organism: Ambystoma mexicanum; assembly: GCF_040938575.1. Taxonomy (NCBI): domain Eukaryota; kingdom Metazoa; phylum Chordata; class Amphibia; order Caudata; family Ambystomatidae; genus Ambystoma; species Ambystoma mexicanum. Next base: position 1,137,139,510 of record NC_090922.1, read on the forward strand.
AACCTCTACAACAACTTAATTTATATGAGAGCATCATAATTCAAACAGTACACCCATTTCAAGCAATAATACGCCTTCAACCAAAAACAGCAAAATTACCTCCCTCTGAATTGGTAAAAGGCATTAAATCTAAAAGAAAATGTGCATACTCTAGGAGTGCAACGTCCAATGCACCAATCTTTAATTATATTAGTGAATGCAGTACCTACAAAAGACAAAAACATATGGCAACAGCTGGTAGATTTATATAAAGTTAGACAAGCCTTCCAATATCTTAAAGAGAATAATGAATATTACAAAGAAATTAATATTGAAGAAAACTTGAAAGATACAACTGAAATAATTCAAGAAACACAAGAAGCTGGTCAATTTGAGCTACTAGATCCTGCTACAATATCAAATACTTTAGACCATTATACAATCCATCCTTTGCACTGTAATGACACCGTACAAGATGTACTGGAAACTTACCAAATGCGTCAAACAAAAGGATCGCCAATCAGTATATGGGAAAAAAGTATAGAAGCACGTGCTTTTCCTCTACTCTTTCCTACTGGCAAAGGAGGAAGGTATGAAGATAGACCTATTCAAATATCAGCTTCAGAATACCGCTCATTACGGATGTATTCTGAAGATCCCAGATTTAGACAAAATGTGGAATACATATTCCACCTACTCTTTGAAAGTGAACTTGCAACTTTATGTTACGGAGTTGCACACATATTAAAATCAGGATCACACTTTCAAAATATGACAGCTACACAATTATTAGAGAAAGTGCAACAAAAGGATGAGGTTTTACAATCAAATATTGCAAATCTATTAGCAAATATGCGTGGTACTAAAGAGTACTGGTTTGGACGTCATGGAGATGTACGTTGTATGATCAGAAACCTTGGCCCACCCACTTGGTTTGTTACATTAAGTTGTGCAGAATATGCATGGGAAGATTTACATGATTTCCTACACATATCAAATAAAAACAAAACAAACATAGATATTCTAACACCTGGAGAACTTTGTTCTTTGGATCCTGTTAATGTTTCAAGATATTTTCACCATCGCTTCATTGCTATGCCATATTTTATTTGTAATAAAACTGTTCCTCCCCTTGGAGAAGTGCAACACTTCTTTTGGAGAAAAGAATACCAAGCCAGAGGAGCACCACATATCCACATGCTTTTATGGATTAAAGATGCTCCTAAATTTGGTCAAGACAGTGATGCTACTGTTTTACAGTTTATTGAAAAATATTTCACTTGTGAAATTCCATCAGAAGCCACAAATAGTGATCTTCATGCACAAATGTTACAATTTCAAAGACACCAATGTGGAAAACATTGTCGTCGCAAATACAAAAACAAAGGCAAATACTATACCAAATGCCGATTTGGTTTCCCTAAACCAGTTACAAATACAAATACAGGTCAAGTAAACAACCTCATGTCTTCAGTTAGACATAGTGTTAAAGGTAAGTCACCTAAAAATACATATTACATAAAAAGAAAAGAAGAAGAAAAATATATCAATGATTATAATGCAATCATTGCCCACTTATGGAATGCAAACATAGATGTGCAGTACATTGCAGACAATTCTACTGCAGTTGCACAATATGTCACAGCATACTTAACTAAAGCAGAAAAGACAGAGCTCCAAGACCTCTGGAATGACCTGTCATCAGATAAAACAGTATCTCAGAAATTATACAGCTTGGGCATAAAAATGCTCACCCATAGAGAATGTGGATCTTATGAAGCAGCTGATGGTTTAACTGGTACTTCATTGTATGGTAAATCTGAAAATATAGTATGGCTAAGTCTTGGTCCAGCTAAATCTAGAAAAAGAGTTCTAAAATCATATGAAGATATAGAAACAATAGCCAAACATGATCCCAACAGCCAAGACATTTTAAAAAACAATTTATTGGACACATACTACCCAAACAGAAGTAATACTTTGGAAAACATGTGTCTATACCAAATAGCCCAAAACTACACATACAAAAATAATATGAAACCTGGTGAAAAAAAAGGTAAATATAGAGTGACAGACTGTGAAGGCAGCTTAGTTAAACTCACTAAACCAAATTTAATTAATCATATCAAATTGTCATTGAAGACTCCTCAACATAAAGAAGTATATTACATGTCTCTGCTACAACTCTTCAAACCATGGAGAAAAGACGAACAATTACTAGATAACTATAACTCATATGAGGATGCTTTCAAAGCAAATGAAATCACTATAACTGATGTAAACTTTACACAGTACAAAACAATGTTGCACAATGAACAGCAACATGAAGAAGAACTCCAAGCCCAACTAGATAAGGATACTCCTGACAGTAGTCAACCTTCTGTAACAGGAAGCCAAGAACCACTGGGAGAACCATTAATAACAAATGAGGCAGAATTAGCTATGATAGAAGTAGAAAACACCATGTGTCAGTATGAAGATAAGGAAGACTTAACTATACTACAATCAAAACTAAAAAATGAGCAAAGTAGCATTTTTCAAGAAGTAACAAAACAAATTGCACATGGTGTAAAACATGAAAATAAAGAATGTTCCTGCCATAATTATAAACCTATACTACTGTACGTCAGTGGTGAAGCTGGGTCTGGCAAAACATTCCTAATCAAAATCATTAGTAAGTTCCTTCAACAATTGACAAACAACAAACTGTCAGCTGTTGTCACTGCCCCCACAGGTTTAGCTGGCTACAACATAGGTGGTGTTACATTACACCGATTACTACTATTACCAGTAGAACACCAGAACAAATTAGACTATTAGAAACTTTCTGCAGAAGCTGCAATGGAATTACGCAGAGTATTGAAACAAATGAAAATGCTACTAATAGATGAAGTGAGCATGGTCTCCAACCTGATGTTAGCTTTGATTCACCTCAGATTACAAGAAGTACTCAAAACAGACTATGAAGAGCTTATGTAAGGATATTTGGCATGTTACAGCACAGAGTACAGCACTACTGCACAGGTAGCCATTTTTTTTTGATGCAGCACCACCACATGGGTGTGGTGCATTGCTATTTGTGTTGCCAGAGTAACATGGACATATAAGTAAAGACAGGCTATTCAGTCAAAAATGATTTTTACATATAAGATGCAAATCTATTTTTACAGTTAAAAGCACACGTGCACATTCAAAAATGCACACTATTTTTCACCTGAAATGCCTATGGTGCAAGAGACACATTTGAAAATTAATAACTAACCTTATTAATAACTAACCTGACTAATAAAACTACATTTAACATAACCCACTACTAAAAATGTGTCTCCACTGCAGAATTAGGCCTACTCTGAAAGTAAACTTTTAAACGCACATTCATTTTTTTTTTCTCTGCTGCTCTGTCCACATAACTAAAGGAAGCAAAGAGCTTGAAGGAACAGGAAATCAATTGGTTACAAATGTTTACTGTAGAAATGAGCCATTGTGTAGTGAGGGAGGAGATGACATGATTGATTCTGATTGGAGCAGCGTCATAGCAAGTATCATGCTAGAGGCAGTGATTAGAGTTTTGCCGGGGAAGCTTGAGGAGAGGGGGAGGACAATCGAGATCTTGCAGAGCTGGGAGAAGGACCTGTTTCCTGGCTGAAGCATTCCTGCTGCAAAAGTTGAGAATTGCAGGCAATAACCCTGGTTTGAGAACGACAGACGCTTGTTTTCACTGCGGTTAATCTTCAAGGGAGCCAAATTCAGAAAGAGAATAGCCGGAGAAAACTCATGCTGAACAGATAAGGTAATTACAGAAGTGTGGGAGCCGTGCGAAAATGTGCGAAACTGTTCAGTCAGTGTATTCGAGGGAGTCCCAGTCCCTTATCAGCATATGTAATGTTACCAATTGAATATATTCTCGCAGTTCTCTGTTCATTTTATTACAAATAATGTTGTACCATTTAATTTATTTCTGTAAAAAAGGGTTAAACTGTGTTTAAAGGAAATTTCTATAATACAAAAATATCTGAAAACAGATAGCTAGTGTGTATTATTTCTCTCTTTCATTTTGCATGGGAAAAGGTTTAAACGTGGGTAGATTTTTAAACAGTGCAATTGTCATTTTAAAACAGATGTGTGCATGATTATATTCAGTATGGACAGTTGTGAGTGACTTTTTGTAGCATAGCTTGTTTGAGGTACATGAGCCAACGGGAAGAGAGACTCTCTGGACATAGTTCCATACCGTATATAAGGTAGTTGAAATTACCACAGAAATACCACAATAGCCCATGGTGGCACACAACACTAACACTGAAAATGTGGTATCCCTAAAATGTAGGCCTGAGGCCTCTCTAGTGATCAAGAACAATCTAGATAAAAAACAAGGGATGTTGGATATTGGGGCCACAAATAAACCAACCACGCAAATTATCGCGCACATTATCTAAATAGGTCTGAATTCTGAAATAATGCAATGTATTATTGTTATGTGTGATCCAATATGAATACAGAGAGTTATTATTGCTAAAGGTATTTTGGCGGTAAGAAAATACTGCAAAGCCCCAAATATACACAAAATACCCAACAGTCTCCAACCTGATGTTAGCTTTGATTCACCTCAGATTACAAGAAGTACTCAAAACAGACTATGAAGAGCTCTTTGCAGGAAAACACATTATTGTTTTTGGAGATCTGCTCCAATTAACACCAGTAAAAGGTGAACCTATTTTTAAAACATTAGGGCACAAACTCTGCCGTAAAACTGTTGGCAGCATTGGAAATGTCAACCTTTGGTAACATTTCCAACACAGAGAATTAACAGAAAACATGCGCCAATTTGCAGATCAAACTTATGCCAACATTTTAAAAAGTTTGAGAGTTGGTATACTTTCTAAAGAAGCAGAAGCAACATTGAAAACCCGGCACATTAATGCACTTTATGGTGATAATGCATGTGCTACAGATGTTATGGAACAATTAGCCCACAAAAATGTCAATTGTATGGCCTTAATGCCAACTCTTGCAAGCTGTCTCAAATTCAATGAAATCATGCTAAGTAAAGAAATGCAACCAATAATGGAAATTAGCGCCACAGACAAACTAGATGTACATGGTATGACACTACCCATGTGTGACCAAGCCACAACAAGACTAAATAATTTAGAAAAATCAATCTCAAACACAGCAGGCTTAGAAAAGATGTTAAAATTATCCTTAAATTGCAGAGTAATGCTTAAACGTAACCTTGACGTGGAACAAGGACTAGTTAATGGAGCACTGGGTACAGTTGTTGGCTTTCAAACATACCCACGTGACAACAAAATTCAGTTTGTCAATATACTCTTTGACAAACTTTTAGAAGTAAAAAGGATAGGACACTCAACAGCTAGATTCCTTCTCTTCAAAGATATGTATGTATGCAGAGAACAATTTTCTCTAACTCTTGCATACGCAGTCACGATTCATAAATCACAAGGTCTTACCCTAGACAAAGCAATGATAGATATTGGTAACACAGTCTTTAAAGAAGGCATGAGTTACGTAGCACTATCACGCTTACGTACACTTGACCGTCTATTTCTAATCAACTTTGTTGCAAGTAAAGTAAACGCTGATATTCCTTGCATTTTAGAATATAATAGACTTCGCTCACTATAAACTCCCCATCTAAACACATATTCTGTTCCACAAAAACTAAAACGTTGTAAAAGAAAACTAAATCAAACAGAAATGCAACAGGACGTCACTGCAAATCCTCCAAAGAGAGTAAAAGAAACTAATACTTCATCAAGTACCACAAACAAAAAAGAATCAATTAGAGAAAGTAAACCAGGTGCTTCTTTAAAGAAGGAAGACAAACTCCAAAAAAAGCAGTTAGATACAGAACTACCTGGACCATTTAAATTCTCAAATATAGTTGGTGTAAGTTGCTATGCAAATGTAGCAATGAATATTCTATTTCAATTACCACCAATTGTTGACAACATTTACTTACACAGTACAAACCCATTGTGTTTGCAAATGTTAGTACTTCACAGAAATGCAGTAAACAATCCTGACAACACATATAGGGCCTCATTAGGACCCTGGCGGAGAGGGTTTTACGCCAGCGTAGTGCATGGCGTACCTCTCCGCCATACTACGAGTTCCCGTAGCGCCATGGCGGCCTTTTCCGCCTGGTTTTACCAGGCGGAGAAAACCATGGCGCTACGGGACCTCGTTGTTAATTACGCCACCGTATTTTACGGTGGCGTAATTAACTCCTTCCCCACTCCCATTATACCCTATGGGGCAAAAATGGGAATGGGGAAGGGCAGAATGGGGATTGGGGATTTACCGCTCCGCCGAGGTCGGAATGGGGCGGTAAATCCGCCAACCCCCATGGCGCTATCGGCGGCTTTCCGCCATGCTTCGCGGTGCATTTAGCACCGCGAAATCCGCCTGGGTCCTAATGAGGCCCATAGTGTTTTTGGAATAAGACGACAATTGGACTACTGTGCTGGAATGGTGAAATTCACTATAAACTCACAGGAAGAGCCTCAAGAATTTCTAATGTACTTACTGGAAAACAAAAACATACCTATAAATGAAATCTTTCAGATTTCATACATGTGGAAACATACATGCACTCTCTGCAACAATGTGACACAAGAAGAAATTCCCAATGAACGCTTCATATATATATCAATACCAAATTGTGAATCCATTCCATTTCAGCAACTTGTACAAAATGCAAACCATGGTAGATTATGCTCTACCTGCAATTCAGATAATCGCTCCACGTTAGTAATACAAACACATAGTAAATACGTAATACTAATGCTTCTACGTTACAATGCAGATGGTACCAAAAACAATTGGAAGCTGACTGGATTCACACATGGTCAAATATCACTTGGTAAGAAAACCTTCACAACAATAGGTATAATCTACCCTGCAGGAGCCACAACCAATTCAGGGCACTACACTGCATATATAAAAACGAAATGTGGATGGTTTGAATGTAATGATAGTACCATTACTCTAAAGCAGAGATTACCAGCAAATCTTACAAATGCTTATTTGATGTTCTTAAAACCAAAATTTGATAAATAAACTGTATTTAAACCTTTAAGTAAATTTGTGTTACAAAAATATAAACTGTTAGAATACTCCAAAAGCTATCTAACTGCTCAAAGATTCTACAACAACTAATCAGATAAATTAATACCACTAAATTAGACCAAAAAATACACAGTTAGAATACGCCAATTGGTATCTAACTGTCCCAAAATTATAAATGTGTGTTAAAATAATATAAACTGTTAGAATATTCCAAAAGCTATCTAACAGCTCAAAGATTCTACAACAACTAATCAGTTAATGAATATCACTAAATTAGACCAAAAAATACACAGTTAGAATACGCCAATTGGTATCTAACTGTCCCAAAATTTAACAATATCCAAATAGATAAATCAAAACCACTAAAATATATTAAAAAAATAGACAGTTAGAATACGCCAATTGGTATCTAACTGCTCCAAAATTTTATAATATCAAAACAAATGAAGAATCTGTTACTGCTCCAAAAAAAATACAACAAAGCAAAGTATAAAGCATTAGCCAGAAACAACAAGTGAACACTGAAAACAAAGAAACAAATAAACTGTAGCATAACAGAAAAAGGTTTTTTTTTTAATCCAACATGGATTTTTTTTTCTCCCACAGACCCAATGATTTTAGCAACAAATACAGAAACTGAGCAAATGGCACAGTACTCTGATTTGTACTCTACTAAATATGAGGGTCGAAAAAAAATAAAAGTATATTGCTTATACAATGTAATAAGTCATTACAAAATACTAATACTAACATGCTATTTTCTTTTATCACAGACATGAAGAAGAAAAACATGGACTCCCATTACTAGACCAAACAGTAAGTATACAATAATAAGGACAACCATAGCAGCATATCACATCCATAGTATCTAATACCTTTGTTCCTTATACATTTGTTTTTCACCCAAAGTTATAAGCAAATATGAATGTGATATGTGATAGGCCAAATGGCCATGCACCCAAGACTCTATGCCCTGGCAACAACCACCGCAGCATATAACATCCATACAGTCAAACATTTCAACTATGATCTATGGGAAACTTTTAATGTCCGCGAACAATGTGAGTGTTCTTAGAACACTTTGAACGTGCCAGCGAACAATACAGACACCGTTTTCAGAGCACCGCCTACAAACATTTCAGAACAACGCGATAGTTCTTAGAACACTTTCAACTTAACAACAAACAATACGGACAGCGTCCTAAGGACACCCCCTACAAACATTCCAGGACACCGGGAGTGTTCTTAGAAGCGTCTTCAGAACACCACCATCTTGTTTATTTGCGAACATTTCAGGACACAGCGAGTGTTATTAGGACACATTCAACTTGACACAGAACAATACGGACAGCGTCCTCAGGACACCCCCTACGAACACTCCCCGGACACCGCGAGTGTTCTTAGAAGCGTCTTCAGAACACCACCATCTTGTTTATTTGCGAACATTTCAGGACACCGCGAGTGTTCTTAGGACACATTCAACTTGACAAAGAACAATACGGACAGCGTCCTCAGGACACCCCCTACGAACACACCCCGGACACCGCAAGTGTTCTTAGAAGCGTCTTCAGAACACCCCCATTTTGTTTATTTGCGAACATTTCAGGACACCGCGAGTGTTCTTAGGACACATTCAACTTGACAGAGAACAATACGGACAGCGTCCTCAGGACACCCCCTACGAACACTCCCCGGACACCGCAAGTGTTCTTAGAAGCGTCTTCAGAACACCACCATCTTGATTATTTGCGAACATGTCAGTACCCGTGAGTGTTCTTAGGACACATTCAACTTGACAGAGAACAATACGGACAGCGTCCTCAGGACATCCCCTACGAACACTCCCCGGACACCGCGAGTGTTCTTAGAACAGTTTCACCTTGCTTGCAAATAAAACTGACACATATTGACTCCTTAGAACACCCCCTAGTCAGTTTATTTAGAACATTTCAGAACACCCGTGATGGCCGCAAACAAATCGAACACAAAAAGAACGTCTAACACATAAAAAACACAACTTTCATCCTATCTCATACACTGCCACCCTCCCCAAACACTCCTACACACCAACACACTCTACAAAATACACATTTTGAACAAAGTTTCACCGCGCTGTCTGGGGACGTCCGCAAATCCAAGATGGCGGGCGCTACCGAAAAATCTGACGCGCTTCACACTCCACGCCGTCCAATCAGCGAACACTTTGCATGTCTGCGAACATTACGCAAGACGATTGGCCAATCAGGACACTTTCCGCGGAGCGAACAGGGAAGTGTGCCCGCAAACCCAACACAGATATCACTAATTTTTTTTACCTACTTTTTGGTAATTTTAAAAAAAACTACTGGACGGATTTTCACCAAATTTGCAAAAGCACGCTCCTGGTCCAAATTTGGTGGAAATCCGTCCAGCGGTTTGGACTGTAGGCGCGAGCAACATTTTTTTCCCATTCACTCTATGGAGAGTGAGTATAATGTATACAAATATGAGCATATAGAGGGAAGGTAGAGTAATAAAAATAAAACTATGAGAAAGTGCTGATAACCATAATGATTATCTTCATGCACAGAAAGGATTGCTCTTTTTCAAGCCTGTATCTTCCGCTATGTATATGTTTCATATGATGTGACTGGACCCTAAGTCTACAAATATAGTACCTTTTCAATTTTTACTTCCTGACTGTTACTGAAGAAAACTATGTGGCTTCGATATGTCAGTAAAGGATAAAAAGGGAGAGCCAGCCATGTGATGTCATCAGTGATGTCATCAATGACATTTGTGATGTCATCTTTGATGTCCTGTTTGTTACTGTTAGCAGTGCACGGTGGCGCGAGTTATGGTTGCTTATGTTACCATAACTGCCGAATTTCAGGGGTTTCAGGGGTTTTTCGGTTTTACTTTGAGCCATAACATCCCTTTAACAAAGTTTTTTCACTGAATTTCATAGGTTTTTAGTAGCACAACTTAACCATAACGTCCCTTTAACAAAGTTTTTTCACTGAATTTCATAGGTTTTTAGTGCACAACTTAACCATAATATCCCTGACTTCATATACATTTAACATAGAACACACTAACCCCCTCGTAGTGATTTTCATACCCGCAGACTACCGCCATGTCCGCGGACACATCGAAAATCTGAGCGTGGTGAATGTAAATTTAAATAGTGTGCCCCATTTCCCCTTTGAAGTTTGCTCTGAAAAGAGCCGTTTTTTATTTTTATTTTTTACAGATGCTTGACAGACACCGTTATTTTGTATTTTTTTTCTTGTTTTTTTTTCTTACTTTACTCCTAAAATCTTCACATAACCTTCGCCAAAGCATCCCTTACATTCCAAAATAGAAAGACATTTCCTGTAAAAGATAAAGAAATGCCATCTTCTTTAAAATTAACAGCATTACTGGCATCAATATTCTCATTGTTACAGAAGAACATACCTGCTCTAAGCATGAAGGCACACATGCCTCGGTTGATGACACACCTAGCAATATTTTGCTGAGGACAAAAAACTGAACTATTGTCCCATATTGCCCTAGGTAGTAATCCAGAAAAAATTACTTTTGCATTTGGAAGGATCTTCATTACTGCTTGAACCAAGCGTTCCAAATAGCCAACAAAGTAGGGGCACTGACGTTGCCCAAATGGAAAGCACCATAGTGCAAAACTACCACATGCGGACTGTTCATCGTGGCCATATCCTCACAAACTTGTACAATTCCCTGTACATTGCAATCAGGCACACTGCTCCACACCACCACCACTCCTTTCACATCAAAGTTCTTTGCAAAATGCCTGCATTCAGCGTACTGCTGTAAACCATGCACAAACATAGCACCAACACCCTGACTTTCTCCACTTCTGCCATCTTCACCACACACAGTCTCTTTCAACACAAATCCACAACCTCGACATCTGATTGGCTGATCCGTACAGTCTTCTTTCCATGTTGGATTTCCTGGAAAAACCCGGATGTAGCACGCCCTGTCCCCGAACAGCTGCGGTGTCCGCGGACGGCGTCCACTTTACTCTCTGTGCCATTCCCTCATTGCATACAGCTAAGCAATCACACAATACGAATAACGTCCTCAGAACAACCCCATTTTGTGAATTTTCGAACATTTCAGGACAATTATTATTTCATTATTCAACATATTAACATTAAAATATTATACTTTCATCTTGTACTCTGCACACAATGCTATGTTTCTCCATTAGTAGCTCAGTATACTAGATAGAATCCCATAATACAATGCTTTTTATATCAATGCATCGTTCAAAGCACTAATAACGGTATGATATTTATTGCAATATCCTTGACACTTTTTTTGCAACATTATAATAAAAATCCCTAGTACACAAATTCCATGAAAAGTACATACACACGTGATGTCATCAGTGATTTCATCAATGACATTTGCGATGTCATCTTTAATGTCCTGGGTGTTAGTCTTAGCAGTGCACGGTGGTGGCGCCAGTTATTTTTCAAAGCTTACCATAACTTGCGATTTTCAGTGGTCTTTCGGCTGTACTTAGAACCATAACGTCCTTTAAACAAACTTTTTTTAATATCACGCAAACAATATACAAACATGGCGTGCAAAAACCAACTTCTACAGATGGCTTTACACAGAATGTTTCAAAGTAAGAATTTATGCTCGTTCACAGTGAAGGTCAGCTGCTTCCACAACTTCTACAGATGGCTTTACACAAAATGTTGCAAATTAAGAATTTATGCTCGTTCACAGTGAAGGTTAGCTGCTTCCATTTTTTTCTCGGGCCCCGGAGAGGCTCACGAAGCGGACTATAAGGTTGTATTGTGTTTTGACCTTGACAGACAGAGATTGTGATGAAAGACTTCTCTTGAAGGAGTGTTGCAAAAACGTAAGAGAAGATAAAGATGAAATTTCTGAAACGAAACCACTTTTATATATTATATCACTATGCGAAAGATCATTGGCACACGCAGAGTCGTATTTTGGGACTGCACTACTCGTAGACAATGGAAATTGCAATTGTACTGTAAGTAACCCTTTAGATTATTTTATACCAAATATAATTACAATAGCGTAGCATTAAAGACCGCTCAAGTTGAACTTGTTAGTTGAAAATGGCATAATGTTTTCTACCGCGCACTATCACCGCCGAATTGATCCCCTGTCATTTAGAGGGCTCTGAAAAAGGCAGACGACACAGGGTGGGTTAATAGAAATAATTTAACCGGTCTATAGGCGGTCAACCGCTCTACTCGCTGTGCCACTTCACTGTAGCCTGTCAAGTGGCACAGCGAGTACAGCGCTCGCTTTGACATCCGTGCACAGCTTGCTAACGCAAGTTTGAATCCCGGCAAGGCCAAACTCAGCCTTTCATCCTTCCGTTGTCGATAAATGAGCACCACACACCGTGGTTAATAATAAGCACCGCTTAGATACCTCACAGTTCTTAGCGCTATATGAATGGGAAAATATTATTATTTTATTATTAACATACTCTGTTGCACTATCTTCGATAGCAAATATTTTCACGCCCTAATAATTAAATGATGATTTTTAATGAAGATCGGCTGGTGATACTAATTTATGTTTTTTAAAACAGGTATGTGGCTCCATTTTGCCTATGTCACGATTTACAGACTCCAGCGGATGGCGTCTTCAACTGCCAGCTGCAGGTCCAAATATGCAACTTCATGACCCTCACCATTTTATGGGACAATCGCCAAGGACCAATATGCCCTTACGCAGTACTAGCGGCTACAAACAACACAGTAACCAATAGGGTGGTCTAATGGCTCGTTGTTGGAGCAACCTTCTGATTATCAGAGCGACCATTTACTGCTTTTATCATAAACCAACAGCCTATCTACCGCAAAGGAACAACGCGTGGCTCCAAATAAACTTTTGCTGATCGACAGCAGAGACAATAGCAAATCGCTGAATATTCACTGAACATTTCATGTGAAATAAATGTACTTTACCAAATGTACAATCCTGCTGTTCACTTTTAAACCACAGTTTCATATTCCGAATTGTGGCACACTGAGTTGTAAGCTGATCTAACACTCTCTGTACCGCAAAGGAACATTGCGTGTCTCAACATGAACTTTTGCGGATCAACAACAAAGACAAATGCAAATTGCTGAATATTCTCTAAACATTTGATGTCAAATAAATATACTTTACAACATTTACAATCCTGCTGTTTGCTTTTAAATCACAGTTTCATATTCCGAATTGTGGCGCGCTGTGTTGTGACATAATGTGTGTTGTCTTCCGGGTTCTGTGTAAAGTTGTGTAGTACTGGAGACGACTGGGCGCGTTTGATTATGCACCCTGTAACGTCACGGAGAGAGGCGGGGAATATGAATGCTTTGATAATATCAGGCTTAGGGGCGGGAGATATGATTTAGTGTCGCAAAAGCAAGTCAGCCAGGTCAATAGCGCCAGTCATAGGATTATCACATAATGTCGGCGCACACCAGCCGGATTTATCGTTTCTTTAGTGGACAAAAAGTCAGTTCACTCCCATAGGAAATTGTACTATTAGCGAACAAAAGGAGTGCTCTTAAAACACTTTCACCCTGACAACGAACAATACAAACAACGTTCTCAGAACACCCCCATTTTGTGTAATTGCAACCATTTCGGGACACAGTGAGTGTTCTTAGAACACATTCAACTAGACAGATTACAATACGGACAGCTTCCTGAGGACACCCCCAGTTTGTGTATTTACGAACAATTAAGTACACCGCGAGTGTTCATAGCTCATTTTTACCTTCCTTGCGAACAAAAATGACACATACTCCGTCCTCTAAACACCCCACCATTTAGTTTATTTACAAAATGTCAGAACAGCAGTGTTCTCCGTGGACAAATTGAACGCAACAAAAACGTCTAGCACATAAAAAAACAAAACATTGAACCTATCTCATACTCCCCCAGCCTCCCCAAACACTCTTACACACCAACACACGGCACTAAATACAATTATTTATCCACGTTTCACTGCGCTGTACGCGGTCGACTGCGAATACAAGATGGCGGGCGCCACAGAAAATCTGACGCGCTCCACGTCCCACGCCGTCCAATCAGCGAACACGTCGCATGTCCGTGGACATGACGCAAGGCCATGGGCCAATCGGGGTGCTGTCCGCGGAGCGAACAGGGAAGTCCGTCCGCGAAGCGAACACAGATATCACTAATTTTTTTGCCTTACATTTTGGTCATTTTAAAAAAAAAACTACTGGACAGATTTACACCAAATTTACAAAAGCACGCTTTTGGGACCAGGCCGCCGCTCCTGCCGCAAATTTGGTGTAAATCCGTCCATCGGTTCAGGCTGTAGCCGTGCGCAAAGTTTTTTCCCATTCAGTCTATGGGAAAAAAAAAGTTTTGGCACCCCCCCTATAACTTTCCCCCCCCTGGACGAATCCTCATTAAACTTTGCAAAAAAATTCAGAGTGACCCAACTACTTTTTTTCCAAAGTTTGGTGATGATCCGTCCAGGGAGAGCGAAGTTATAAGCCACCCAAAAAGTGCTCTTCCTATGGAAACAGCAACTTAACCATAACTACATGGCCACTACTGTGGCCATGTAATATATATATATATATATATATATTTATATATATATTCAGTGAAAAAACTTGTTAAAGGGACGTTATGGTTAAATTGTGCTACTAAAAACCTATGAAATTCAGTGAAAAAACTTTGTTAAAGGGACGTTATGGTTCCAAGTAAAACCGAAAAACCCTTCAAATTCGCCAGTTATGGTAAGCTAAGCAACCATAACTCGCGCCACCACCGTGCACTGCTAAGACTAACACCCAGGACATCAAAGATGAAATCACAAATGTCATTGATGACATCACTGATGGCATCACATGTCTGGCTCCCCCTTTTTTCCTTTACTGACATATCTAGGCCACATGGTTTTCTTCAGTAACAGTCAGGAATTAAAAGTGGAAAAGGTAGTATATTTGTAGACTTATCCTTCAAGTATGTTCTTACAATAATTCCCTAAGGGTCCAGTCATATCATATGAAACATATACATAGGGGAAGACACAAGCTTGAAAGACAGCAATCCTTTCTGTGCATTAAAATAATCAGTAGAGTTGTCAGCACTTTCTGATAGTTCTGTTGTTTTTTATTACTGTACTTTCCCTGTATATGTTCCTATTTTTATATCTTGTATTCACACTAATTTCCTTAGAGTCCAGGCACATCATGTGATATATATATATATATATACATAGGGTAAGTAGCAGGTTTGAAACAGAGCAATCATTTCTCTGCATAAAGGCAATCAGTTAGGTTATGAACACTTTTTGCTACTACTGCTGTTTTTTTTCTTACTTCAATTTCCTTGTATGTACTCATATTTGTATGTGGTGTCGTCTCTTTGTGTTTTGTCTATAATAATGCAATTATGTAGTAAGTGGGTTTTATTATCTACTTATCACATGTTTCACAGTATGCAAAAGTCTAATAAGAAAACAGTTATCATTTCATTATTCAACATGGCAAGTTTATAAATATTGCACCTCCATCATGTATGCTGCACACAATGCCTATGTTTCTACACGAGCACCTTAGTATACTGGATGGACGAATTAGCACTTGATATTTATTCCAATAATCCTTGACACTTTTTTAAATTAAAATTACAATAAGAAACCCTTGTACAGACTTTTCATGAAAGATAAATGCACATGTGATGTCATCAATGATATTTGTGTTGTCATGGTTGATGTCATGGGTGTTAGTCTTAGCAGTGCACAGTGTTGGCGCGAGTTATGGTTGCTTAGCTTACCATAACTGGTTAATTTCAAGGGTTTTTCGGTTTTACTTGGAACCATAACGTCCCTTTAACAAAGTTTTTTCACTGAATTTCATAGGTTTTTAGTAGCACAACTTAACCATAATGTCCCTTTAACAAAGTATCTTTTGAAACTTTTGAACCCTTTTTTGTGTTCGATCTGTCCGTGGACAGCGCGCATGTCTGCGAACTGCGTACAAGCACTCCTATAAAAGACCACGCCCTAGACCTTATTCTCATTGTGTTTCTGACTATTCTTCAGAGCACAGCTATTTCTCCAGCAACTTGCTGATTACACCATCGAGATGGCATTCCTGGCTGCAGAACTGCCACCTGGTGCTGCACCTCCACCCCCACCCCCTCCACCACCACCAACTTCCCAAGGGCCTGAAGAGGGGAACAGGAGTGAGGATGCAGAGGAGGAAGAAGAGGATGACGAGAATGAGGTAGAGGAAATCCCTACTACCCGCACTAGATGTGAGTCTTGGGTGTGGCGGTTATTTTCCATTTATGGGAATGGTCCTAAGGCTTGTGCGAACCGTGTTATCTGCAATGAGTGCAAAATGAAACTCAGTCACGGGAAGCACGATTCGTACAGCTTTGGGACCACGACCATGAAGCGACACCTGAGGTCATTTTCACTCTGGGGCTATTCGCAAGGTTGTACCTTGCGAAGAAAGTAGTAGGTTGATTTCCTCTACTTCATCCTCCATTTCTGATCCTGTCACCACAAGGACCACCTCTGTGGGACAGCGTCTTCCTCAAGCTGCCTCACAGGATATACAGAATTCTGATGACCCTTACCTTTCGAGGGTCATAGTTGTATGTATGTACTGTGACACAGTACTCTGCAGGGGGGAGCGACTTCGTAGTGCTTTTGAGACTATCGTCTCAGAGCACGAGAAGACCTGCTCACTACCCAAATAAAACCCACTCTACATCTTCCTCTCTCAGCTCGCCCTTTCTTATCCCTGTGGTTGGTGTCCCCCCTTTACCCTCCTTTCCCCTCCTCTCCTAGTGTGTTGTGTCTAAAAAAAAAAGAAAATACAAAATTACAAAAATCACACTTTCACAGTTAAAAAATAGAAGTGAAGATAAATAAAGCAGGGCCCTTTGTATTTCTTAAAAGTCCGTGGACAGTTTGTGAACATTAAAAAAATTGGGGTGCTACCCTATTGTTACCATTGCATTTTTTTCTCGGAGGAAGTGGTGGCTCTGAAAAGAGCCTTTGGGAAGTGTTTGTATGTCAAAAATTATAAATACTTAACACCTACTTCAAAATGGATGCTGTATTTCTAAAAAAAGGTAGCAATGCATTTTGTACATTTCTCAGAAAAATCTGATTGCCAGCATAAGTAAGATGGACTCCATCTCTGCGAAAAATGTATGTACTACGAAACATAATATTTTCATTGTGAAACGAGGACATGCCAAAATCTCTTAGAAATGTACAAACAGCCTTATTAACATTGCGCCTTGCTTTTTCCATTTGTGGACCAAATGAAGAAGAATGAAGCCACATTTGTCTCTGCGCTATCCGTGGAAATATTACTTGAGAATTAGGAAACATGTCCATAACTTTCCCAAGTCCTTCTTTCATAGCAAATTGCAAAGAAATTCCAGACACATGTCCTAAACTGTTCCCTCCTCAAAGAATTACAATTATGTCTGGATGTTGCTATGTTTCCAAAGTAGCAGAGAGAGGTAGCAAGTCCAACCACTTCATTCCACGTACTCCATGCCAGTGTACTTCCACATGTGGAAATCCAAGATCTACAGCTACTCCACAGTTTTCTGCATGCATCTTCAACCAATGTATCCACGAATTTCCCAAAATCCAGCCATAGCTATCTGTTGTTCTCTCAGCAAAAAGAGTATCTGAGAAACTATCTCCTGGCACAACACACCCACTAAACTTTCCTGACCAATCCCTTTCAATGCTCATTCTCATTTGCCTGACTTCTGAACCCAAATATCCCCGGATGTAACTCCCGATGTCCGCATACTACCGCCATGTCCGCGGACATATCGTAACATGAACAGCCCTTCTAGCATTTCCACTTCACTCTCTGTGCCATTCCCTCATTGGATGTAGCTAAGAAATCACATGACTATGCACCAATCACATTCAAGACATCTACATCTAACTGCATCATCATAGGTCAGCACTGCAAATGTACTGTGAATCTCTCTGAGTACAAGTGTCATATCATTAGCAAGCACCATCTACAAGACATACTGTACAAGTCTCCAAGATTTCTACTTGCAGCTCCATGCATATCCATATGCATGAACACAAACTATAGGTATGCATATTTTCTCTACAGTACATGAACACATTTTCAAACTGACTTTTAGCTTGTGTAATCTGTAAAATGAATCTGCTGTCTTTTTTCCAATTTCCTAAAATCAACTATCACTTATAAACCGGCATACTATTTACTTTCTTTATACACACACTATCAATTCATGTTAAACTAACATTTTTGAAATGAAATTTATAGACTACATATATTCAAACAAAATTGCATGCATGCACAATCTATGTTCAAATCTCAAAAAATAAAACTTATACAATTACATCTATTTATTTATTTATTTATTTATTTATTTATTTATGTATTTATTTGATTACTTTAATTTAAGCATGACATTAAGGCACTATTACCTGGAACAGCTTAGTTACAGAAATGGTGGTATTCAGTGGTACATTATGAATTTCACAAGACATACTAAAGATATTTTGTTTGTTACAGTTACTCATTGCAATACAATTTGGTCATTAAGAACATATCATATGTATTGAACTGGTGCGACATATCTTATGTGAATAAGATAGTTTTAATGGTTTTAAGGAAGGCGCTGAGGATTTCAATTAAAAAAATCAATATCTAAATTAAAAACAATGCTATATACAAACAAAATTACTAATTTGTTTCTTTTACAATTGCAGTGAAGAACATTCTCCTGAAAAGAAGCAGCGGAATTTCAAGAACAAAGAACTGGGAATTAAACTGCTCTTTTTAGAAAAAAAGAAAGTAGAATATCACCATAATATTTGTATTACTACTCAAACATACTGTAAAGTTAATTCATGCTATTTCTGTGCCTAAAAATAGAGATTGTGCACCATTCTGTCCAAAAATCCCCGTGTCTTAAACAGCGATTTACAGCCAGAATGGCACTCAAATTCCTACTTTTGGACACACAAATTACCCAACTCAATCGCTTAAATTTTCATATTATAGAACAAACAACTGTTTTTATTGTATACATTAGATTTACTATTTGTACTTCTCCACACCACTAGCTTATTTTTTTCTGTCATCTGAACCTGAGTTTAGTAACATATTAATTGAAGGATACACATCCCTACTAGTTGTAGTTCCCAATGCACAGACACCATTACATACATCATCTTACTCAAACACTCATGTGCACAGCACACATACATTTCAGAACACCCCAACCCATACCTTCTTTATTTTTTCAATAGACCCTAAAGAATGCCTACCAAATGTCAAGTCCGTAGAAAGCAACGCAGATGTAAAGCAAATGAAAATAAAAGTGTCCAACATAAGCATCCATCTCTAGCAGAATTTGTAAAAAAAGTTGAAACAAAACAGCTAATAGAGTCATTTAGTGAAACACAAGAAGTTTCAAGTGAAAAAACTTTGCCTCCTCTATCAAAATGTAAAACAAACCAAAAAACAATTAACAGAAAATCAGCTATCACTACAGATAAAACTACTTTTTTAAATGTTAATATAGTGCAAAGTAAGCATACCAAGAAACGTATTTTAGCCAAAATGTTCCGTCACAAAGTCCTTCAAAATCTTATAAAAACAGGAAAGAAATCAGGTTCAATGCTTAAAACCTATCGCAGGAAATTAATTTTAGAAGCGTTGATAGCGTGCAATTCTTTTCAAAAGAAAGTTATTTATTTTAGTGTTCAACAAAATGAAACCACTAACAAAACTAATAACTAAATTACAAAAAAGACTTCTCAATAAACTAAATGTCAACAGAAAGAACTTCTTAAGTATCTGCAGAGGTGAATGGAGTCACACTAGGAGCACAGAACCATACTTTAATGAAGAAGCGTATAAACAAAAGCAAACAAATACAATTGCCATACATAGCAGTGGTCGAGGTTATGAAAAAGTTAATAATACTATAATGGAACAAGAAGTACTCCTTACAAAAATATGCCCTGAAAACTTAGAATTACCACTCCATTCAACTGAATCAGAACGTCTAGTGTACAAATGGCCATGCACGTCAATATGTAACATTCCCAAACAATTTTTCAAGTCTTTACGCCAATTCCTCAATCAATATGTAAAAAGCAAAGACAAAATCAAAATTAAACTACTGCAAAATATGGATACCTGTCCAGTGCGCAAATACACAGGACTACAAGGACATTCTGCATTACAGGACCTACTTGTAAAACCACCTTCCATGATATCAAAGAATATCAACACATCATTCAACTATAAGAAATCTAGTCTATAAACTGTACTATGCTAAAAGTCCTGCTTTAGCCCTAGCAAATTTAAATAACAGTCTTCTACATGGTACAGCGAAAGAACTACTTCAAGAAATTGACTATATCCAGAAAAAATATTTTGGAAGTGAAAGCCATTTACAGATGAAATAGCTTTAAACCAAATTAGCAACAATTCTACACATGGCAACCTTTTGCTGAACACATACAAAAAAGAAATACTAACATTTAAAAGTACATCAGCTGAAGTACCAAACCATGTATGTGTATTTTGCCGCAGAACTTTTTATAAAAGTAACACGAAAACTGGAGACCTATCATATAAAATAGAAGACAATGAAGATTCTAAATGGTTTGAATTAGCTCTCTACCTTGCAGCAGAGAACAAATACGAAATAAGTGACCCCTTAATGCTTTGCAGTTACTGCACTACAAAACATTACAACAACCAAACTCCTTCACGTGCTATCACAAATAATTTGGAATTATACCCACTACCAAAACCCCTACAACAACTTAATTTATATGAGAGCATCATAATTCAAACAGAACACCCATTTCAAGCAACAATACGCCTTCAACCAAAAACAGCAAATTTACCTCCCTCTGAATTGGTAAAAGGCATTCGTGGAAAAGAAGTTTATTTACCATTAGATCTAAAAGAAAATGTGCATACTCTAGGAGTGCAGCGTCCAATGCATCAATCTTTAATTATCTTAGTAAATGGAGTACCTACAAAAGACAAAAAAATATGGCAACAGCTGGTAGATTTACATAAAGTTAGACAAGCCTTACAATATCTTAAAGAGAATAATGAATATTACAAAGAAATTAATATTGAAGAAAACATGAAAGATACAACTGAAATAATTCAAGAAACACAAGAAGCTGGTCAATTTGAGCTCCTAGATCCAGCTACAATATCAAATACTTTAGACCATTATACAATTCAGCCTTTGCACTCTAATGACACCATAGAAGATGCACTGGAAACATACCAAATGCGTCAAACAAAAGGATCACCAATCAGCATATGGGAAAAAAGTATAGAAGCATGTGCTTTTCCTCTACTCTTTCCTACTGGCAAAGGAGGAAGGTATGATGATAGACCTATTCAAATATCAGCTTCAGAATACCGCTCATTACGGATGTATTCTGAAGATCCCAGATTTAGACAAAATGTGGAATACATATTCCACCTACTCTTTGAAAGTGAACTAGCAACTTTATGTTACGGAGTTGCACACATATTAAAATCAGGATCACACTTTCAAAATATGACAGCTACACAATTATTACAAAAAGTGCAACAAAAGGATGAGGTTTTACAATCAAATATTACAAATCTATTAGCAAATATGTGTGGTACTAAAGAGTACTGGTTTCAACGTCATGGAGATGTACGTTGTATGATCAGAAACCTTGGCCCACCAACTTGGTTTGTTACATTAAGTTGTGCAGAATATGCATGGCAAGATTTACATGATTTCCTTTGCATATCAAATAAAAACAAAACAAACAGATATACTAACACCTGGAGAACTTTTTTTTTGGATCCTGTTAATGTTTCAAGATATTTTCACCATCTCGTCATTGCTATGCTACATTTTATTTGTAATAAAACTGTTCCTCCCCTTGGAGAAGTGCAACACTTCTTTTGGAGAAAAGAATACCAAGCCAGAGGAGCACCACATATCCACATGCTTTTATGGATTAAAGATGCTCCTAAATTTGGTCAAGACAGTGATGCCACTGTTTTACAGTTTATTGAAAAATATGTCACTTGTGAAATTCCAACAGAATCCACAAATAGTGATCTTCATGCACAAATTTTACAATTTCAAAGACATAAATGTGGCAAATATTGTTGTCGCAAATACAAAAACAAAGGGAATTAATACACCAAATGCCGATTTGGTTTCCCTAGACCAGTTACAAATACAGGTCAAGTGAACAACCTCATGTCTTCAGTTAGACATTGGGCCTCATTACGACTCAGGCGGTAAGGGTTTTACGGCGGCGTAAACAGCGCCGACCCTTACCGCCTGAGTACGAGGTCCCTTAGCGCCATGGCGGACTTAACACCTGCTTTTAGCAGGTGTTAAAATCCATGGCGCTAAGGGACCATGGAGTTAATTACGCCACCGTAATTTACGGTGGCGTAATTAATGCCTTCCCCACTCCCATTATGCCCTATGGGGCAAAAATGGGAATGGGGAAGGGTAAATGGGGATTGGGGACTTACCGCCCCGCCAAGGTCGGAATGGGGCGGTAAGTCCGCCAACCACCATGGCGTAAACGTAGTTTACGCCATGGTGGTAAAGTCACGGCCCAGGCGGTAACTTACCGCCTGGGTCGTAATGAGGCCCATAGTGTTAAAGGTAAGTCACCTAAAAATACATATTACATAGAAAGAAAAGAAGAAGAAAAATATATCAACGATTATAATGCAATCATTGCCCACTTATGGAATGCAAACATAGATGTGCAGTACATTGCAGACAATTCTACTGCAGTTGCACGATATGTCACAGCATACTTAACCAAAGCAGAAAAGACAGAGCTCCAAAACCTCTGGAATGACCTGTCATCAGATAAAACAGTGTCTCAGAAATTATACAGCTTGGGCATAAAAATGCTCTCCCATAGAGAATGTGGATCATATGAAGCAGCTGATCGTTTAACTGGTACTGCATTGTATGGTAATCTGAAAATATAGTATGGCTAAGTCTTGGTCCAGCTAAATCTAGAAAAAGTGTTCTACAATCATGTGAAGATATAGAAACAATAGCCAAACATGATCCCAACAGCCAAGACATTTTTTTTTTAAGTTGTCTTTATTTTTCGAAAAACAACAATTAAATAACATAACTTCAACATCTCCCCCTCAACTCCTCCCCCCCTCCCTCCCTGGGGACACGTGAGCTTTTGTACAAGGATTACATTATGCATTAAAGATATCTGAGATCTTGATGTTGTGCGGGCACCACTGTTCCATATAGTCTGATTGGAGATACTCCAGGACTCCGCCCCATTCCTTTGCAAACCTGTCTCTCGTACCCTGGATTGTGTGTGTTATTTTTTCCATCGCCATCTGGGCCCAGACTCTTTGGAGCCATGCGAAAATCAGCGGGGTGTCTTTTTTTTTCCAACTGTGGGCAATTGTTGTCCATGCCGCTATTAGGAGGCCCATAATACTTCTCCATTGTGATTTATTATATCTTCTGGCCATGTCGTCTCTTATTCCACACAGCCAGACACCCTCTCCTAATTGCCCCACATCTGGGAATATTTTGCCCATTTCTCCCTTAACTTCTTCCCAGAAGGGCCTAATTCATTTGCAAGTCGACCAGATGTGTTTCCAGGTTCCCACCTCTCCGCATTCCCTCCAGCATAAGCATGATGTTTTCGGGAACATAGTGTGGAGTCTCTCTGGGGTGTAATGCCACTGTGTTACTATCTTTATCCACATTTCTCTTGTTTGAGCAGATCTGGTCATTTTTGGAATTAGAGTCCAGAGGTCCTCCCATTGTTTCCTTGTTGTTTCCCACCCCAGCGTGCTGTTCCATTTAATCATATATGACCACTTGATTTCTTCATCGTGTGTACTTATAAAGGAATATAAGGTAGAAACCCATTTCTTAGCCCCTGAGCTCGTGAGCTCGTTGTGACATATTTCTCAAATGGGGTGAGAGTTGTCGTTGCTGCCTTCGCTATATCCGGGGATCTCAACCAATGTTTGAGTTGTTTGTGTCTGTATTTCTTCCGAGTGGAGCGTGCTGCGAGTGGGAGGCAGGCTTCATATGGCCTAATTTCATTGTTGATAAACATTTCCCTAATTTGCGTTATTCCTTCCCCCTCCCAGCTATCGTATGCCCCCGGCTCCATCCCCGGTGGGAACTGTGGATTTCTACAAATGGGGGTGAACGGGCCTAGAGTGGTGGTCATTATGCCCATTCGGGTTTGCGTGTCCCACGCCTCCATTGTTGTCTTCATTATTTCGCTTATCTCTATGTTGGGATGTCTGGGCTGTTTCTGTTTCCATAATAGTTCCACTAATGGGGTTCTTGCCACTGCTCTGTCCTGTGCTGCCCAAATCGGTTGTGGGTCATCACCTAGCCACTCTAGTAGGACCTTTAACTGTGCCGCTTGATAGTACTTCTGGAAGTGAGGGAGCGCCAAGCCCCCCTCCCTGGTTGATGTGGACATGACCGCTCTAGCCATTCTTGGCGTTTTCCCTTTCACACAAAGGCTGAGATTACCCGGGACAGTGTTTTAAAGAATAATCTGGGTACCCTTATCGGGAGGGCCTGGAAATAATAGAGAAGTTTTGGTAAGATGGTCATCTTTACCGCTTGGATCCTGCCCCACCACGACATCAGCAAAGGGTTCCATCTCCCCATATCCCTACGAATGCTCGTGAGGAGCTGCGGGAAGTTTTTACCATAGAGCTGTTCCACCCTGTGTGTAAGTGTAATTCCCAGATATTTGATGCCCTCCTCTGCTATATTGAGATTTAGTGCCTTAGCTTCTTTGACAATCTCCCCCCTGTCTCCCGCCAACATTAGAATTTCTGATTTATTTCTATTAATTTTTAAGCCTGACATGGTCCCAAATGCTTCTAGCTCCCCCACCGCTGCCGCCAATGTTCGGCCCGGTTCTTCTAATGCAAGCAGCATATCGTCTGCATATGCGGTTACCTTGTGTTGTATGCCTGCCATGTTTATCCCTTTAATATGTGTAGCTTCTCTTAATTTCAGAAGTAGGGGTTCTAAAAAGATGGCGTATAGCAAAGGGGAGAGCGGGCATCCCTGCTTAGTTCCACGGGCTATGTGTACCATTTCCGTTACCTCCCCATTAACGGCCACTCTGCAAGTTGGGGCGATATAGTTCGCTCTTATTCTTGCAATGAAGTTCTCCCCGAAGCCCATGGAGTGGAGTGTCTTAAAGAGCATGGACCACTCCACCCAATCAAAGGCTTTTTCCGCATCCACTGCGAGTAGGATAGCCGGTGTCTGCTTTATGCCAATTTTTTCAACCAAATGAATTATCCTTCTCAGATTGTGAGTTTGTCTTCCTGGGATAAAGCCCGACTGGTCCAAATGTATTAGTTTGGGGAGTATAGGGGAGAGCCTGGTGGCTAGAATTTTCGTGTAGATTTTTGCATCGATGTTTATTAGGGAGATAGGTCTATATGAAGCCGGATATATGGGGTCCTTCCCTGGTTTGTGAAGCCATCCGGGCCTGGGGCTTTATTCATTGGGAGGTTATTTATTGCTTTTTTGACTTCCTCTTCTTCAATAGATTCCTCGAGGGCCTGCCTGTCTGCTTCTGAGATTTGTGGGAAGGTGAGGGATTTCATATATGTGTCCTGTGCGTCTGCCTGTGGGTGGTCAGTGGAATAGAGTTCCTGGTAGTATTCTCTGAACACTTCACCTATGTCTTGTGTGCGCGTGTGAAGTTCCCCTGCCTTGGCTGTGATGCTTTTGATCGTGGTGTCTTTCTGTTTTGCACGGAGGAGTTGCCTCGCTAGCAACCTATCTGCTTTGTTTGCTTTTATGTAGTACCTTTGTTTTAGGTAGAGCAGGCTCCTTTCTGCGCCTTTTCTGCGTATCATCTCAAGTTGACCTTGGGTATGTCTAAGCGTCTTCTTCAGGTCTCTAGAGGGGTGTGCCGCTATTTTCCCTTGTAGTTCTGTTATTGATCTTTCCAGTTCTTTTTCCCACATTGCCCTCTGCTTCTCCTTTGTGATTTTCAGTGCCATTATCTTCCCGCGGATCACCTAAACGCCTCCCAGACCGTACTCATAGAGACCTCCCCCGTGTCATTCTGAGTGAAATATTCTTCAATCATCTCTCTTATGGACTCCCCCGAAACCGGATCCCGGATAATGTCCTCCGGTAGCCTCCAATTCCACAGCCCTCGTGGCTTCCCCGGGAGTTTTACCTCTAGCCACAGGGGTGCATGGTCTGAAAGTGCGATTGCCCCCTTTTCCAGCCCCTGGATCTTGCCCATAAGCCCGACTGAAACCCAAAAATAGTCAATTCTTGACATAGTGTTATGTACATGTGAAAAGAATGTAAACCCTCTTTGCTCCCCCCACACATCATTCAGGGCAAGTTGGTCCATCTGTTGTTTGAGGCGTTTCGACTGTGCCCCATGGCCGTGTGCGCAACCAGTGCTCCTGTCCAGTTGTGGGTCCCATGCCATATTCAGGTCGCCCCCCAGAATCACCTCCCCCCTTGCGAAAGATTCAAGTTTTCCCAGGGTGTCTCTCAAAGAGCCATCTTGTCCCACATTGGGCGCGTATACTGATGCAAGAGTGAGCCGCTGCCCCTCCAGTACCACGTTAGCAAAGACAAACCTTCCCTCCTTATCTGCCATGGTGTCCTCCAGTTTTGCGTCCCTTCCATCCCTCCCTGCTATAAGGACCCCTGATCTTTTTTCAGTCGTGTTGGCCTGGGCCCAGATATTATATGCCCTTATACGGATTTTCTGTTTGTCCTTTGTTCTTATGAGGGTTTCCTGCAGGAGCAGGAGGTCTGCCCCTTCCCTTTTGATGATTTTCTCCAACTTTACCCTTTTCGTGGGGTGGTTCATCCCCCTTATGATATATGATACTATGTGGATTTTCCCCATTCAGTAAGGCATATGTTCGTTGTGCTTGGCTTCCCAATCCTTGCCCCTATGCTGATTTTGTGTCCCCTTTCTCCTTGTCCCTTTCCCCTGAACCCCCCCAACAGTTAACCATAAACCAAAGAATTTGCCCCCAAGCAGGGCGAGGGTCCCTAGTGTAGCGAGGGCGTTGCACCCAGTGCTCCCTGCCCTTCAACCTCTCGGGGAAAGTTTTGGTGGGGGATCCTAAGCCCCACATTATCAATTGTTCTTACCAGATTCCAAGCATGGTGGCCCGTCCTGGGCCGCCGACTCTGCCAGTTATGTAGCGTTCCTTATTCTCACCTTCCCCCTCGCTGTTGTCTTCCGTGGGTGCCTCAAGGCTGACCCTGGCGTTCCTCTTTCACTGTCTCCGATCACAGCATTTTCCTAAGGCCTTCTCTTCCCGTGTTTGGCCTTTTTTGTTTGATCGTTTGCCATCCTTTAGGTCTTCTCCTTTGCTCCCCGCTGGGCCTTGCTTGTTCCGCTTCCTCCTCCTCGTCCTGGAGCCCCATTATGTTGTAGCCCTCTTCCCAGGAGGTTACTCTTTGCTGTTTCCCCTCCCATGTGACGATCAGCCCAAATGGGAAGGTCCACTTGTACCGGATTTCCTTTGCCACCAGTGCTTTGACGAGTGGGGCCATCGCTCTTCTTTTTTGTAGTGTAATCAGGGCCAGGTCCTGGTAGAGTAGAATTTCCTGTCCATTCATCCTGATGTGATCCATTTCTCTGGCATTCCTCAGTATCTGCTCTTTTGGCGGGTAAGAGGATAGTGCCACCAAGACATCTCGTGGTCTTTCCCCCGGTGCTCCGGATCTTTTTGGTCCTACCCTGTGGACCCTGTGGACCCTGTCCACTCCGATTATATCTGTATCCGGGGCATCCAGAATGTCTCTAAACACCTCCGTCACCGCATTCTTTAGATCTTTGTCCAGCACTGATTCTGCCATATTTTTGATGCGGATGTTGGATCGCCTGGAGTGATTCTCCAAGTCTTCGCATTGTAGCTCCAGGTTATGGGTAAATCTCACCAGGTGTTCTTGGGTTTCGCTCACCTGCTGCATTTCCTCTTCCACTCCCTGGACCGTTCTCTCCAATATGTCTGTTCTCTCCTCCAATTTTGCCACATCCACCCTGAGGTCCTGGACCGCCTGTTTCATGTCGTTTTTCATCGTGTTGAATTGTTCCTGAACTGTCGACATGAATTTTTCTTGCAGATCTTGGAACCATGCTTGCATGTCATCCTTTGAGGGTGGGTGGTTTGGGTTCGTCTGCGACATGGCTTCGCCTTGTTGATTGTCCTGCGGCTTCCCTTTAACTTGTGGCGTTGGGTCCGTTGACCATAATTGTAAAATGTTAGCTTCTTGCCTTGCGGACTGTGGGGTCTGTTGGGAGGCAATGTTCTTGTTTTTTGCCCTTGACATGTTCCGTTGGCTTGCCTGGGCAGGCTTGGGCTCCTAGATTGCCCTTGCGATCAGTAATATGTACCCTCTGAGGCCCTCACTTCCTGTGCTGCTGGTGGTTCTCAATCTCTCCCGCCGGTGGAATTAGCGTCTGGTGGGGCCTGCCTGGAAAGGCCCTACCCCCATGTGTGTTGCTCCCTTAGATCCCGTCCCAACAGCAAGGGTCACAGATTTGGTTGGGTTTCTCCCCTTCCCCTGGGGAAGGATGCCCGTCCCTGCCGCAGCTCCTTCTCCTCGCTAGCGTGTACGGCGAGGCCACAGCTCGTCGCCAACGCTGATGCCGGCTCTGCTGGCACAGTTTCCCGATGAGGGATGGGCGAACGCCGTCGCCGTCGGTTCCCCGGCTTCCCCTGCTCTGTTTCTGCTCAGATTTCGTGTCGGAGGCTTCATGGGATGAGGAGGGGGTGATCCGCTCGGTGGATTTCTACGTTCCGCTGCTTAGAGGTGCTTATTTTGGCGGCCCGGGGAGAGCGCGGTTTAGACGCGGCTCAACACCCTGGCGGCCATCTTGGAATGAACCATGACATTTTAAAAAACAATTTATTGGACACATACTACCCAAACAGAAGTAATACTTTGGAAACCATGTGTCTATACCACATAGCCCAAAACTACACATACAAAAATAATATAAAACCTGATGAAAAATGGTAAATACAGAGTGACAAACTGTGAAGGCAGCTTAGTTAAACTCATTAAACCAAATTTAATTAATCATATCAAATTGTCATTGAAGACTCCTCAACATAAAGAAATATATTAAATATCCCTGCTACAACTCTTTAAACCATGGAGAAAAGAAGAAGAAATACTAGAAAACTATGACTCATATGAAGATGCTTTCAAAGCAAATGAAAGCACTATAACTTTACACAATACAAAAAAATGTTGCACAATGAACAGCAACATGAAGAAGAACTCCAGGCCCAACTAGATACAAACACTCCTGACAGTAGTCAACCTTCTGTAACAGGAAGCCAAGAACCACTTGGAGAACCACTAATAATAAATGAGGCAGAATTAGCTATGATAGAAGTAGAAAACACCATGTGTCAGTATGAAGATAAAGAAGACTTAACTATACTACAATCAAAACTAAACAACGAACAACGTAGCATTTTTGAAGAAGTAATAAAACAAATTGCACATGGTGTACATACATACATACAACATGAAAATAAAGAATGTTCCTGCCATAATTATAAACCTATACCACTGTACGTCAATGGTGAAGCTGATTCTGGCAAAACATTCCTAATCAAAACCATCAGTAAATTCCTTCAACAATTGACAAACAACAAAATGTCAGCTGTTGTTACTGCCCCCACAGGTTTAGCTGCCTACAACATAGGTGGTGTCATAGGTGGTGTCACTTTACACTGATTACTACTATTGCCAGTAGAACACCAGAACAAATTAGACTATTACAAACTTTCTGCAGAAGCTGCAATGGAACTACGCAGAGTATTGAAACAAATGAAAATGCTACTAATAGATGAAGTGAGCATGGTCTCCAACCTAATGTTGGTTTTAATTCACCTCAGGTAACAAGAAGTACTGAAAACAAACTATGAAGAACTCTTTGCAGGAAAGAATTATTGTTTTCGGAGATCTTCTTCAATTGACACCAGTAAAAGGTGAGCCTATTTTTAAAACATTAGGACACAAACTCTGCCGTAAAACTGTTGGCAGCATTGGAAATGTCAACCTTTGGCAATATTTTCAATACACAGAATTAACAGAAAACATGCGGCAGTCTGCAGATCTCACTTATGCCAACATCTTAAAAAGTATCAGAGTTGGTATACACTCTAAAGAAGCAGAAACAATATTGAAAACCCGGCAAATGAATGCACTTTATGGCGATAATGCATGTGCTACAGATGTTATGGAACAATTAGCCCACAAAAATGTCAAGTGTATGGCCTTAATGCCAACTCTTTCAAGCTGTTTCAAATTCAATGAAATAATGTTAAGTAAAGAAATGCAACCAATAATGGAAATTAGCGCCACAGACAAACTAGATGTACATGGTATGACACTACCTATGTGTGACCAAGCCACAACAAGACTAAATAGTTTAGAAAAATCAATCTCAAACATAGCAGGCTTATAAAAGATATTAAAATTATCCTTACATTTCAGAATAATGCTTAAACGTAACCTTGACGTGGACCAAGGACTAGTTAATGGAGCACTGGGTACAGTTGTTGGCTTTCAAACATACCCACGTGACAACAAAATTCAGTTTGTCAATATTCTCTTTGACAAACTTTCAGAAGCTAAAAGGATAGGACGCTCAACAGCTCGATTCCTTCTCTTCAAAGACATGTATGTACGCAGAGAACAATTTTCTCTAACTCTTGCATACGCAGTCACGATTCATAAATCACAAGGTCTTACCCTAGACAAAGCAATGATAGATATTGATAACACAGTCTTTAAAGAAGGCATGAGCTACGTGCCACTATCACGCTTATGTACACTTGACGGTCTATTTCTAATCAACTTTGATGCAAGTAAAATAAACGCTGATATTCTTTGCATTTTAGAATACAATAGACTTTTCTCACGATACACTCCCCATCTAAACACATATTCTGTTCCATAAAAAGTAAAACGTTATAAAAGAAATATAAATCAAACAGAAAAGCAACAGGATGTCACTGCAAATCCTCCAAAGAGGGCAAAAGAAAGTAATACTTCATCAAGTCCAACAAGCAAAACAGAATCAATTAGGGAAAGTAAACCAGTTACTTCTTCAAAGAAGGAAGACAAACTCCAAAAAAAGCAGTCAGATACAGAACTACCTGGTCCATTTAAACTCTCAAATATAGTTGGTGTAAGTTGCTATGCAAATGTAGCAATAAATATTCTATTTCAATTACCACCAATTATAGACAACATTTACTTACACAATACAGACCCATTGTGTATGCAAATGTTAGTAGTTCACAGAAATGCAGCAAACAATCCTGACAACACTTAGTGTTTATGGAATAAGACAACAATTGGACTACTGTGCTGGAATGTTGAAATTCACTATAAACTCACAGGAAGGTCCACTAGAATTTCTAATGTACTTACTACAAGTACTGGAAAACAAAAACATACCTATAAATGAAATTTTCCAGATTTCATACATGTGGAAACATACATGCACTCTCTGCAACAATGTGACACAAGAAGAAATCCCCAATGAACGCTTCGTATATATATCAATACCTAATTGTGAATCCATTCCATTTCAGCAACTTGTACAAAATGCAAACCATGGTAGATTATGTTCTACCTGCAATTTAGATTATCGCTCCACGTTAGTAATACAAACACATAGTAAATACGTAATACTAATGCTTCTACGTTACAATGCAGATGGTACCAAAAACAACTGCAAGCTGACTGGATTCACACATGGTCAAATATCACCTGGTAAGAAAACCTTCACAACAATAGGTATAATCTACCACGCAGGAGCCACAAACAATTCAGTGCACTACACTGCATATATAAAAAAGAAATGTGGATGGTCAATGTAATGATAGTACCATTACTCTAAAGCAGAGATTACCAGCAAATCTTACAAACGCGTATTTAATGTTCTTAAAACCAAAATTTGATAACTAAACTGTACTTAAACCTCAAGTAAACTTGTAGTAAAAAATATAAACTGTTAGAATATTCCAAAAGCTATCTAACTGCCCAAAGATTCTACAACAATTAATCACATAAATGAATACCACTAAATTAGAGCAAAAAATAGACAATTACAATACGCCGAATTGGTATCTAACTGTCCCAAAATGTAACAATATCCAAACAGATAAATCAATACCACTAAAATATATCAAAAAATAGACAGTTAGAATACGCCAATTGGTATCTACTCTCCCAAAATTTTACAATATCCAAACTGATAAATCAATACCACTAAAATATATAAAAAAAATAGACAGTTAGAATACGCCTACTGGTATCTAACTGCTTCAAAATTTCATAATATCCAAACAAATAAATAATATGTTACTGCTCCAAAAAAAATGCAACAACCCAATGTATAAAGCATTAGCCAGAAACAACAAATGAACACAGAAAACAAACAAACAAATAAACTGTAGCATAACAGAAAACATTTTTTTTTAATCCAACATGGATATTATTTTTCTCCCACAGACCCAATGATTTTAGCAACGAACACAGAAACTAAGCAAATTGCACAGTACTCTGGTTTGTAATCTACTAAATATGAGGGTCTAAAAAAATGTTGATTATACAATGTAAAAAGTAATTAAAAAATACTAATACTAACATGCTATTTTCTTTTATCACAGAAATTAACAAGAAATACATGTACTCCAGTTACTAAACCAAACAGTAAGTATATTATACACTCTATGCCCTGGCCACAACCATCACAGCATATCACACCCATAGTATCTTATAACTTTGTTCCTTATAAATTTGTTTTTGACCCAAAGTTATAAGCAACTACAAATGAGCCCTTAGAGTAAAACATTTCAACTATGGCCTATGGAAACTTTTAATGTCCGCGGACATTACCAGTGTTCTTAGAACACTTTCAATTTGCCAGCGAACAATACGGACAGCGTCTTCAGAACACTCCCTACAAACATTTCAGGACAACGCAAGAGTTCTTAGAACACTTTCAACTTGCCATCGAACAATACGGAAAGCGTCTTCAGGACACCCCCTACGAACATTTCAGGACACCGCGAGAGTTCTTAGAACACTTTCAACTCGACAACGAACAATACGGACAGCGTCCTCAGGACACCCCCTACGAACATTTCAGGACAACGCGTGTGTTCTTAGAACACACCCCCATTTTGTTTATGTGCGAACATTTCAGGACAATGCGAGAGTTCTTAGAACACTTTCAACTTGACAACGAACAATACGGACAGCGTCCTCAGAACACCCCCATTTTGTTTATTTGTGAACATTTCAGGACACCCCGAGTGTTCTTAGAACACTTTCAAAGTGCCATTGAACAATACGGACAGCGTCTTCAGGACACCCGCTGGGAACATTTCAGGACACCACGAGAGTTCTTAGAACACTTTCAACTCGACAACGAACAATACGGACAGCGTCCTCAGGACACCCCCTACGAACATTTCAGGACAACGCATGTGTTCTTAAAACACACCCCCATTTTGTTTATTTGCAAACATTTCAGGACACCAAGACAGTTCTTAGAACACTTTCAACTTGCCATCGAACAATACGGACAGCGTCTTCAGGACAACCCCTACGAACATTTCAGGACAACGCGCGAGTTCTTAGAACACACCCCCATTTTGTTTATTTACGAACATTTCAGGACACCGAGACAGTTCTTAGAACACTTTCAACTTGCCATCGAACAATACGGACAGCGTCTTCAGGACACCCCTACAAACATTTCAGGACACCGCGAGAGTTCTTAGAACACTTCAGGACAACACGTGTGTTCTTAGAACACACCCCCATTTTGTTTATGTGCGAACATTTCAGGACAACGGGAGAGTTCTTAGAACACTTTCAACTTGACAACAAACAATACGGACAGCGTCTTCAGAACACCCCCATTTTGTTTATTGGCAAACATTTCAGGAGACAGTGATTGTTCTTAGAGTGTCTTCAGGACACCCTCTACGAACATTTCAGGACACCGCGAGAGTTCTTAGAACACTTCAGAACAACGCGTGTGTTCTTAGAACACACCCCCATTTTGTTTATGTGCGAACATTTCAGGACAACGCGAGAGTTCTTAGAACACTTTCAACTTGACAACGAACAATACGGACCGCGTCCTCAGAACACCCCCATTTTGTTTATTTGCGAACATTTCAGGGCACCCCGAGTGTTCTTAGAACACTTTCAACTTGCCATCAAACAATACGGACAGCGTCTTCAGGACAACCCCTGCGAACATTTCAGGACACCGAGACAGTTCTTAGAACACTTTCAACTTGCCATTGAACAAAACGGACAGCGTCTTCAGGACAACCCCTGCGAACATTTCAGGCCACCGAGACAGTTCTTAGAACACTTTCAACTTGCCATCGAACAAAACGGACAGCGTCTTCAAGACACCCCCTACGAACATTTCAGGACAATGCAAGAGTTCTTAGAACACTTTCAACTTAACAAAGAACAATACGGACAGCGTCATCAGAACACCCCCATTTTGTTTATTTGCTAACATTTCAGGACACCCCGAGTGTTCTTAGAACACATTCAACTTGCCACAGAACAATACGGACAGTGTCCCCAGAACAACCCCATTTTGTTTATTTGCGAACATTTCAGGACACCCCGAGTGTTCTTAGAACACATTCAACTTGCCACAGAACAATACGGACAGCGTCCCCAGAACACCCCCATTTTGTATATTTGTGAACATTTCACACACCGCAAGTGTTCTTAGAACAGTTTCAGCTTGCTTGCGAACAGAACAGACACATATTAAGTCCTCAGAACACCCCCATTCAGTTTATTTAGAACATTTCAGAACACCTGTGATGTCCGCAGACAAATCAAACACAAAAAGAACGACTACCACATAAAAAAGCACAACATTTAACCTATCTCATACCCTTCCATCCTCCCCAAACACTTCTACACACCAACACACTCTACTAAATACACATTTTGAACAAACTTTCACCGCGCTGTCCGCGAACGTCCGTGCTGGCGGGCGCTACCGAAAATCTGACGAGCTTCACGCTTAACACCGTCCAATCAGCGAGCACAGATATCACTAATATTTTTTGACCTACTTTTTGGTCATTTTAAAAAAAAACTACTGGATGGATTTTCACCAAATTTGCAAAGGCACGCTTTCAGGACCAAGCCGCTTCTCCTGGTCCAAATTTGGTGAAAATCCGTCCATCGGTTTGGGCTGTAGGCGCGAGCAAATCATTTTTCCCATTCAGTCTATGGGAAAAAAAGACATTTTGGGACCCCCCCTATAACTTTTCCCCGCCTGGACGAATCCTCACCAAACTTTGCCAAAACATTCAGAGTGGGCATATACTTTTTCTGCAAAAGTTTGGTGTGGATTCGTCCAGGGGGATCGAAGTTATAAGCCGCCCAAAAAGTGCTCTTGCTATGGAAACAGCAACTTAACCATATATATATATATATATTATATGGTCATGGTAGTGGCCATGTAGTTATGGTTAAGTTGCTGATTCCATAGGAAACACTTTTTGGACAGCTTATAACTTCGCTCCCCCTGGAGGAATCCTCACCAAAGGGGGGGCAAAGTTATAGGGGGGTCCCAAAACATTTTTTCCCATAGTCTGAATGGGCAAAAAACATTGCTCGCGCCTACAGCCCAAACCGCTGGATGGATTTTCACCAAATTTGGACCAGGAGTAGCGGCTTGGTCCCGACAGCATGCTTTTGCAGATTTGGTGAAAATCTGTCCAGTAATTTTTTTTTTAAATGACCAAAAGTAGGTCATAAAAAATTAGTGATATCTGTGTTCGGTCCGCGGACACACTTCCCTGTCCGCTCCGCAGACAGTGTCCTGATTGGCCAATCGGCTTGCGTGATGTCCGCGGACATGCAACGTGTTCGCTGATTGAACGGCGTGGAGCGTGAAGCGCGTCAGATTTTCGGTAGCGTCTGCATCTTGGATTCGCGGACGTCCGCGGACAGCGCAGTGAAACTTGGTTTAAAATTTGTATTTAGTAGAGTGTGTTGATGTGTAAGAGTGTTTGAGGAGGGTGGGAGAGTATGAGATTGGTTCAATGTTGTGTTTTTTTATGTGGTGGACGCTCTTGTTGTGTTCGATTTGTCTGCGGACAACACGGCTGTTCTGAATTGTTCTAAATAAACTAAATTGGGAGTGTTCTGAGGACGCAATATGTGTCCGTTTTGTTCGCAAGCAAGCTGAAACTGTTCTAAGAACACTCCCGGTGTCCTGAAATGGTTGTAGGGGGTGTCCTGAAGACGCTGTCCGTATTGTTCGCTGGCAAATTGAATGTGTTCTAAGAACACTTGCAGTGTACTGAAATGTTCGCAAATAAAAAAATGGGGGTGTTCTGAGGATGCTGTCCGTATTATTCTCCTGCAAGTTGAATGTGTTCTATGAACACTTGTGGTGTCCTGAAATGTTCAAAAATAAACAAAATGGCGGCGTCCGGAAGACGCTGTCTGTATTGTTCTCTTGCAAGTTGAATGTGTTCTAAGAACACTCGTGGTGTCCTGAAATGTTTGTAAATAAACAAAATGGGGGTGTCCTGAGGACGCTGTCCGTATTGTTTGATGGGAAGTTGAATGTGTTCTAAGAACACTCGCAGTGTTCTGAAATGTTCGTAAATAAACAAAATCGGGGTGTCCTGAGGACGCTGTCCGTATTGTTCTCTGGCAAGTTGAATGTGTTCTATGAACACTCGTGGTGTCCTGAAATGTTCGTAAATAAACAAAATGGGGGTGTCCTGAGGACGCTGTCTGTATTGTTCGATGGGAAGTTGAATGTGTTCTAAGAACAATCGCGGTGTCATGAAATGTTCGCAAATAAACAAAATGGGGGTGTCCTGAGGACGCTGTCCGTATTGTTCGATGGCAAGTTGAATGTGTTCTAAGAACACTTGTGGTGTCCTGAAATGTTCGCAAATAAACAAAATGGGGGTGTCCTGAGGACACTGTCCGTATTGTTCGATGGCAAGTTGAATGTGTTCTAAGAACACTCGTGGTGTCCTGAAATGTTCGTAAATAAACAAAATGGGGCTATCCTGAGGACGCTGTCCGTATTGTTCGATGGGAAGTTGAATGTGTTCTAAGAACAATCGCGGTGTCCTGAAATGCTCGCAAATAAAAAAATTGGGGTGTTCTGAGGACGCTGTCCGTATTGTTCTCTTGCAAGTTGAATGTGTTCTAAGAACACTCGCGGTGTCCTGAAATGTTCGCAAATAAACGAAATGGGGGTGTTCTGAGGACGCTGTCCGTTTTGTTCGTTGTCAAGTTTAAAGTGTTCTAAGAACACTGGCGGTGTCCTGAAATGTACGTAGGGGGTGTCCTGAAGACGCTGTCCGTATTGTTCTCTGGCAAGTTGAATCTGTTCTAAGAACACTCGTGGTGTCCTGAAATGTTCGTAAATAAACAAAATGGCGGTGTCCTGAGGACGCTGTCCGTATTGTTCGATGGGAAGTTGAATGTGTTCTAAGAACAATCGCGGTGTCCTGTAATGTTCGCAAATAAACAAAATGGGGGTGTCCTGAGGACGTTGTCCGTATTGTTCGATGGCAAGTTGAATGTGTTCTAAGAACACTCGCGGTGTCCTGAAATGTTCGCAAATAAACAAAATGGGAGTGTCCTGAGGACGCTGTCCGTATTGTTCGATGGCAAGTTGAATGTGTTCTAAGAACACTCATTGTGTCCTGAAATGTTCGTAAATAAACAATATGGGGCTATCCTGAGGACGCTGTCCGTATTGTTCGATGGGAAGTTGAATGTTTTCTAAGAACAATTGCGGTGTCCTGAAATGCTCGCAAATAAAAAAATGGGGGTGTTCTGAGGACGCAGTCCGCATTGTTGTCTTGCAAGTTGAATGTGTTCTAAGAACACTCGCGGTGTTCTGAAATGTTCACAAATAAACAAAATGGGGGTGTTCTGAGGACGCTGTCCGTATTGTTCGTTGTCAAGTTGAAAGTGTTCTAAGAACTGTGGCGGTGTCTTGAAATGTTCCTAGGGGTTGTCCTGAAGACGCTGTCCCTATTGTTCGCTGGCAAGTTGAATGTGTTCTAAGAACACTCGCGGTGTCCTGAAATGTTCGCAAGTAAAAAATGGGGGTGTTCTGAGGACGCTGTCCGTATTGTTCGTTGGCAAGTTGAAAGTGTTCTAAGAACACTAATAATGTCCACGGACATTAAAAAATTCCATAGGCCATAGTTGAAATATTTGACTCTATGGGTGTGATATGCTGCGGTGGTTGTGGCCAGGGCATAGAGTGTTGGGTGCATGGCCATGCACCCAAGACTCTATGCCCTGGCCACAACCACCACAGCATATCACACTCATAGTTGCTTATAACTTTGAGTCAAAAACAAATTTATAAGGAACAAAGTTATGAGCCACTATTGGTGTGATATGCTGCTATGGTTGTACTTATTATAATATACTTACTGTTTGGTTTAGTAACTGGAGTACATGTATTTCTGGTTCATTTCTGTGATGAAATAAAATATCATATTAGTATTAGTATTTTGTAATGACTTATTACATTGTATAATCAACAATTTTTTTTTTGGACCCCCATATTTAGTAGATTACAAACCAGAGTACTGTGCAATTTGCTCAGTTTCTGTGTTTGTTGCTAAAATCATTGGATCTGTGGGAGAAAAAAATCCATGTTGGATTTAAAAAAAACACCTTCTTCTGTTATGCTACAGTTTAATTGTTTGTTTTCAGTGTTCATTTGTTGTTTCTGGCTAATGCTTTATCCATTGGCTTGTTGCAGTTTTTTGGAGCAGTAACGTTATTTATTTGTTTGGATATTGTAAAATTTAGAGCAGTTAGATACCAGTAGGTGTATTCTAACTGTCTAATTTTTGGTATATTTTAGTGATATTGATTTATCTGTTTGGATACTGTTAAATTTTGGGACAGTTAGATACCAATTGGCGTATTCTAACTGTCTATTTTTTGATATATTTTAGTGATATTGATTTATCTGTTTGGATACTGTTAAATTTTGGGACAGTTAGATACCAATTGGCGTATTCTAACTGTCTATTTTTTGCTCTAATTTAGTGGTATTCATTTATCTGATTAGTCGTTGTAGAATCTTTGGGCAGTTAGATAGCTTTTGGAATATTCTAACAGTTTATATTTTTTTACTATAAGTTTATGTAAAGTTTAAGTACAGTTTAGTTATCAAATTTTGGTTTTAAGAACATTAAATAAGCGTTTGTAAGATGTGCTGGTAATCTCTACTTTAGAGTAATGGTACTATAATTACATTCAAACCATCCACATTTCTTTTTTATATATGCCGTGTAGTGCCCTGAATTGGTAGTGGCTCCTGCGTGGCAGATTATACCTATTGTTGTGAAGGTTTTCTTACCAAGTGATATTTGACCATGTGTGAATCCAGTCAGCTTGCAGTTGTTTTTGGTACCATCTGCATTGTAACGTAGAAGCATTAGTATTACGTATTTACTATGGGCCTCATTACGACTCAGGCGGTAAGGGGTTTACAGCGGCGTAAACA
Source organism: Ambystoma mexicanum (assembly GCF_040938575.1). Taxonomy (NCBI): domain Eukaryota; kingdom Metazoa; phylum Chordata; class Amphibia; order Caudata; family Ambystomatidae; genus Ambystoma; species Ambystoma mexicanum. The sequence goes on from NC_090922.1 coordinate 1,137,179,252, forward strand.
GCGCCGACCCTTACCGCCTGATTCCGAGGTCCCTTAGCGCCATGGAGGTTTTAACACCTGCTTTTAGCAGGTGTTAAAATCCATGGCGCTAAGGGACCATGTTGTTAATTACGCCACCGTAATTTACGGTGGCGTAATTAACGCCTTCCCCACTCCCATTATGCCCTATGGGGCAAAAATGGGAATGGGGAAGGGTAAATGGGGATTGGGGACTTACCGCCCCGCCAACCTCGGAATGGGGCGGTAAGTCCGCCAACCACCGTGGCGTAAACGTAGTTTACGCCACGGTGGTAAAGGTACGACCCAGGCGGTAACTTACCGCCTGGGTCGTAATGAGGCCCTATGTGTTTGTATTGCTAACGTGGAGCGATTATCCGAATTGCAGGTAGTACATAATCTACCATGGTTTGCATTTTGTACAAGTTGCTGAAATGGAATGGATTCACAATTAGGTATTGATATATATATATATGAAGCGTTCATTGGGGATTTCTTCTTGTGTCACATTGTTGCAGAGAGTGCATGTATGTTTCCACATGTATGAAATCTGGAAGATTTCATTTATAGGTATGTTTTTATTTTCCAGTACTTGTAGTAAGTACATTGGACTTTCTTGTGGATCTTCCTGTGAGTTTATAGTGACTTTAACCATTCCAGCACAGTAGTCCAATTATTGTCTTATTCCATAAACACTATAGGTGTTATCAGGATTGTCTGTTGCATTTCTGTGAAGTTCTAACATTTGCAAACACAATTGGTCTGTACTGTGTAAGTAAATGTTGTCAACAATTGGTGGCAATTGAAATAGAATATTCATTGCTACATTTGCATAAAAACTTACTCCAACTATATTTCAGAGTTTAAATGGACCAGGTAGTTCTGTATCTGATTGATTTTTTTTTAGTTTGTCTTCCTTCTTTGATGAAGTACCAGGTTTACTTTCCCTAATGGTTTCTTTTATGTTTGTGGTTCTTGATGAAGTTTTAGTTTCTTTATTATCACCATAAAGTGCATGAATGTGCCGGGTTTTCAATATTGCTTCTACTTCTTTAGACAGTATACCAACTCTTTTAAATGTTGGCATAAGTGAGATCTGCAGATTGCTGCATGTTTTCTGTTAATTCTCTGTATTGGAAATGTTGCCACAGGTTGACATTTCCAAAGCTGCCAACAGTTTTCGGCAGAGTTTGTGTCCTAATGTTTTAAAAATAGGCTCACCTTTTACTGGTGTAAATTGAAGAAGATCTCCGAAATCAAGAATGTGTTTTCCTGCAAAGAGCTCTTCATAGTTTGTTTTGAGTACTTCTTGTAATCTGAGGTGAATCAAAGCCAACATTAGGTTGGACACCATGCTCATTTCATCTATTAGAAGCATTTTCATTTGTTTCAATACTCTGCGTAGTTCCATTGCAGAAAGTTTGTAATAGTCTAATTTGTTTTGGTGTTGTACTGGCAGGAATAGTAATTGGTGTAAAGTGACATCACCTATGTTGTAGGCAGCTAAACCTGTGGGGGCAGTGACAACAGCTGACAGTTTGTTGTTTGTCAATTGTTGAAGGAACTTACTGATGATTTTGATTAGGAATGTTTTGCCAGAACCAGCTTCACCACTGACGTAATAGTATAGGTTTGTAATTTTGGCAGGTGCATTCTTTGTTTTCATGTTGTACACCATGTGCAATTTCTTTTGTTACTTCTTGAAAAATGCTACATTGCTCATTGTTTAGTTTTGATTGTAGTATAGTTAAGTCTTCTTTATCTTCATACTGAACATTGGTGTTTTCTACTTCTATCATAGCTAATTCTGCCACATTTGTGATTAGTGGCTCTCCCAGTGGTTCTTGCCTTCCTGTTACAGAAGGTTGACTACTGTCAGGAGTGTCCTTATCTTGTTGGGCCTGGAGTTCTTCCTAGTGTTGCTGTTCATTGTGCAACATTGTTTTGTACTGTGTAAAGTTTACATCAGTTATAGTGCTTTCATTTGCTTTGAAAGCGTCTTCATATGAGTCATAGTTATCTAGTATTTCTTCTTCTTTTCTCCATGGTTTAAAGAGTTGTAGCAGGGATATGTAATATACTTCTTTATTTTGAGGAGTCTTTAATGACAATTTGATATGATTAATTAAATTTCGTTTGGTGAGTTTTACTAAGCTGCCTTCACAGTTTGTCACTCTGTATTTACGTTTTTTTTTTATCAGGTTTTATATTATTTTTGTATGTGTAGTTTTGGGCTATGTGGTATAGACACATGGTTTCCAAAGTGGTACTCCTGTTTGGGTAGTATGTGTTCAATAAATTGTTTTTTAAAATGTCTTGGCTGTTGCGATCATTTTTGGCTATTGTTTCTATATCTTCGTATGATTGTAGAAGACTTTTTCTAGATGTAGCTGGACCAAGACTTAGCCATACTATATTTTCAGATTTACCATACAGTGCAATACCAATTAAACAGTCCGCTGCTTCATAGGATCCACATTCTCTATCGGAGAGAATTTTTATGCCCAAACTGTATCATTTTTGAGACACTGGTTTATCTGATGACAGGTCATTCCAGAGGTCTTGCAGCTCTGTCTTTTCTGCTTTAGTTAAGTATGCTGTGAAATATCGTGCAACGGCAGTAGAATTGTCAGCAATGTACTGCACATCTATGTTTTCATTCCATAAGTGGTCAATGATTGCATTGTAATCATTGATATATCTTTCTTCTTCTTTTCTTTTTATGTAATATGTATTTCTAGGTGACCTACCTTTAACACTATGTCTAACTGAAGACATGAGGTTGTTCACTTGACCTGTATTTGTAACTGGTCTAGGGAAACCAAATCGGCATTTGGTGTAGTATTTCCCTTTGTTTTTGTATTTGCGACAACAATATTTGCCACATTTGTGTCTTTGAAATTGTAAAATGTGTGCATGAAGATCACTATTTGTGGATTCCGATGGAATTTCACAAGTGACATATGTTTCAATAAACTGTAAAACAGTGGCATCACTGTCTTGACCAAATTTAGGAGCATCTTTAATCCATAAAAGCATGTGGATATGTGGTGCTCCTCTGGCTTGGTATTCTTTTCTCCAAAAGAAGTGTTGCACTTCTCCAAGGGGAGGAACAGTTTTATTACAAATAAAATGTAGCATAGCAATGAACCGATGGTGAAAATATCTTGAAACATTAACAGGATCCAGAGAACAATGTTCTCCAGGTGTTAGTATATCTATGTTTGTTTTGTTTTTGTTTTATATGCATAGGAAATCATGCAAATCTTCCCATGCATATTATACACAACTTAATGTAACAAACCAAGTGGGTGGGCCAAGGTTTCTGATCATACAACGTACATCTCCGTGACGTCGAAACCAGTACTCTTTAGTACCACGCATATTTCCTAATAGATTTCTAATATTTGATCTTAAAACCTCATCTTTTTGTTGCACATTTTGTAATAATTGTGTAGCTGTCATATTTTGAAAGTGTGATCCTGATTTTAATATGTGTGCAACTTCGTTACATAAAGTTGCAAGTTCACTTTCAAAGAGCAGGTGGAATATGTAGTCCACATTTTGTCTAAATCTGGGATCTTCAGAATACATCCGTAATGAGTGGTATTCTGATGTTGATATTTGAATAGGTCTATCATCGTACCATCCTCCTTTGCCAGTAGGAAAGAGTAGAGGAAAAGCACGTGCTTCTATACTTTCTTCCCATATGCTGATTGGTGATCCTTTTGTTTGACGCTTTTGGTACGTTTCCAGTGCATCTTCTATGGTGTCATTAGAGTGCAATGGATGAATTGTATCATGGTCTAAAGTGTTTGATATTGTAGCCGGATCTAGGAGCTCAAATTGACCAGCTCCTTGTGTCTCTTGAATTATTTCAGTTGTATCCTTCAAGCTTTCTTTAATATTAATTTCTTTATAATATTCATTATTCTCTTTAAGATATTGCAAGGCTTCTCTAACTTTATCTAAATCTACCAGCTGTTGCCAAATTTTTTTGTCTTTTGTAGGTACTCCATTTACCAAGATAATTAAAGATCGCTGCATTGGACGTTGCACTCCTAGAGTGTGCACATTCTCTTTTAGATCTAATGGTAAATACACTACTTCTCCGCGAATACCTTTCACTAATTCAGAGGGAGGTAATTTTGCAGTTTTTGGTTGAAGGCGTATTATTGCTTGAAATGGGTGAACTGTTTGAATTATGATGCTCTCATATAAATGAAGTTGTTGAAGGGGTTTTGGTAGTGGAAATAATTCCAAATTATTTGTGATAGCACGTGAAGGTGTTTGGTTGTTGTCAAGTTTTGTAGTGCAGTAACTACAAAGTATTACGGGGTCAGTTATTTCCTATTTGTTTTCTGCTATAAGGTAGAGAGCTAATTCAAACCATTTAGAATCTTCATTGTCATTTTGTATGAAAGGTCTACAGTTTTTTAATTTACTTTTATAAAAAGTTCTGCGGCAACATACACACACATGGTTTGGTACTTAAGCTGAAGTACTTTAACATTTTAGTATTTCTTTTTTGTATGTGTGTAGTAAAAGGTTGCCATGTGTAGAATTGTTACTAATTTGGTTTACAGCTATTTAATTCTGTAAGTGGTTTCACTTCCAAAATATTTTTTCTGGATATAGTTGATTTCTTCTAGTAGGTCTTTTGCTGTACCATGTAGAACGATGTTATTTAAATTGGCTAGTGCTAAAGCAGGACTTTTAGCATAGTACAGTTTATAAACTAGATTTCTTATAGTTGAATGATGTGTTGATATCCTTTTGATATCATGGAAGGTGGTTTTGCAAGTAGGTCCTGTAATGCAGGCCAATGAATGTCCTTGTAGTCCTGTGTACTTACGTACTGAACAGGTATCCATATTTTGCAGTAGTTTAATTTTGCTTTTGTCTTTGCTTTTCACATATTGATTGAGGAATTGGCGTAAAGACTTGAAAAATTGTTTGGGAATGTTACACATTGACGTGCCTGGCCATTTGTACACTAGACGTTCTGATTCAGTTGAATGGAGGGGTAATTCTAAGTTTTCAGGATATATTTTTGTAAGGAGTACTTCTTGTTCCATTATGGTATTATTAACTTTTTCATAACCTCGACCACTGCTATGTATGGCAATTGTATTTGTTTGCTTTTGTTTGTACTCTTCTTCATTAAAGTATGGTTCTGTGCTTGTAGTGTGACTCCATTCACCTCCGCAGATACTTAAGAAGTTCTTTCTGTTGACATTTCGTTTATTTAGAAGTCTTTTTTGTAATTTAGTTATTAGTTTTGTTAGTGGTTTCATTTTGTTTAACACTAAAATAAATAACTTTCTTTTGAGAAGAATTGCACTGTCTACCAACGCTTCTAAGAATAATGTCCTACGATAGGTTTTAAGCGTTGAACCTGGTTTCTCTCCTGTTTTTATAAGATTTTGAAGGACTTTGTGATGGAGCATTTTGGCTAAAATACTATTCTTGGTATGCTTACTTTGAACTATGTCAAGCTTTAAAGAAGCAGTTTTATCATAGTGATAGCTGATTTTCTACTAATTGTTTTTTGGTTTGTTTTACATTTTGATAGAGGAGGCAACGTTTTTGTACTTGAAACTTCTTTTGTTTCACTAAATGACTGTATTAGCTGTTTTGTTTATATTTTTTTTTACAAATTGTGCTAGAGATGGATGCTTATGTTGGACACTTTTATTTTCATTTGCTCTACTTCTGCGTTGCTTTCTACGGACTTGATTTTTGGTAGGCATTCTTTAGGGTCTAGTAGGGATGGGTATTCTTGAATTAATTTGTTACTAAACTGGGGTTCAGATGACAGAAAAAAGTAAGCTAGTGGTGTGGAGAAGTATAAATAGTATATCTAATGCTACACAATTAAAACAGTTGTTTGTTCTGCAACATCTAAATTCTAGCGGTTGAGTTGGGTAATTTGTGTGTCGAAAAATAGGAATTTTGGGCCATTCTGGCTGTAAATCGCTGTTTAAGACATGGGGATTTTTGGACAGAATGGTGCAGAATCTCTATTTTTAGGCACAGAAATAGCATGAATTAACCTTACAGTGTGTTTGAGTACTTCAAATTTGGTTGCTTCTTTTCAGTAGAATGGTCTTCACTGCAATTGTAAAAGAAAATAATTAGTCATTTTGTTTGTATATAGCACTGTTTTTAATTTAGACATTGATGTTTTCAATTGAAATCCTCAGCGCCTTCCTCAAAACCATTAAAACTATCTTATTTACATAAGATACATCGTACCAGTTGAATACATATGATATGTTCGTAATGAACAAATTGTATTGCAATGACTAACTGTGATCAGTGCTGATCTATGATGATGCAGTTAGATGGAGAGGTCTTGAATGTGACTGGTGGATGGTCATGTGACTTCTTAGCTACATCCAATGAGGGAATGGCACAGAGAGTGAACTGGAAATGGTAGAAGGGCTGTTCATGTTACGATATGTCCGCGGACATGGCGGTAGTTCGTGGACATCGGGTGTTACATCCGGGGATTTTTGGGTTCAGAAGTCATGCAAATGAGAATGAGCACTGAAAGGGATTGTCAGAAAAGTTTAGTGGGTGTGTTGTGCCAGGAGAGAGTTTCTCAGATACTCTTTTTGCTGAGAGAAGAACAGATAGCTATGGCTGTGTGTTTCAGAAAACAGATTGTTTGGATTTTGGGAGACTCGTGGATACATTGGTTGAAGGTGCATGCAGAAACCTGTGGAGTAGCTTTAGATCTTGGATTCCCACATGTGGAAGTACACTGGCATGGAGTACGTGGAATGAAGTGGTTGGACTTGTTACCTCTCTGTGCTACTTTGGAGACAGAGCAACATCCAGATATAATTATAATTCATTGTGGAGGGAACAGTTTAGGACATGTGTCTGGAATTTCTTTGCAATTTGCAATGAAAGAAGGACTTGGGAAGGTCATGGACATGTTTCTAAATTCTCAAGTAATTTTTTCACGGATTGCGCAGAGACAATTGTGGCTTCGTTCTTCTTCATTTGGTCCACAAATGGAGAAAGCAAGGCGCAATGTCAATAAGGCTGTTTGTGCCTTTCTAAGAGATTTTGGCATGTCCTCTTTTTACAATGAAAATATTATGTTTCGTAGTACATACATTTTTCGCAGAGATGGAGTACAGATTTTTCTAAGAAACATACAAAATACATTGCAACCTTTTTTAGAATGACAGCATCCATTTTGAAGTAGGTGTTGAGTATTTATATTTTTTTAAACACAAACACCTCCCAAAGGCTCTTTTCAGAGCCACCACTTCCTCCCAGAGAAAATTGCAATGGTTTTGATAGGGTAGCACCCCAAAATTTTAGATGTCCGCAGATGCCTAGATGTAGAGTGGGTTTTATTTGGGTAATGAGCAGGTCTTCTCGTGCTCTGAGACGATAGTCTCAAAAGCATTACAAAGTCGCTCCCCCCTGCAGAGTACTGTGTCGCAGTATATGAACACAACTATGACCCTCGAAAGGTAAAGGTCATCAGCATTATGTATGGCCTGTGAGGCAGCTTGAGGAAGACGCTGTCCCACAGAGGTGTTCATTGTGGTGACAGGATCAGAAACGGAGGATGAAGTAGAGGAAATCAACCTACTAGTCTCCTCGCAAGGTACAACCTTGCGAATGGCCCCAGAGTGAAATGACCTTAGGTGTCGCTTCATGGTAGTGGTCCCAAAGCTGTACGAACCATGCCTCCCGTGACCATTTTGCATTCATTGCAGGTAACATGGTTCGCACGAGCCTTAGGACCATTCCCATGAATGGTGAATAACAGCCACACCCAAGACTCACGCCGAGGGCGGGTAGTAGGGATTTCCACTACCTCATTCTCATCATCCTCTTCTTCCTCCTCTGCATCCTCACTCCTGTTTCCCTCTTCAGGCCCTTGGTGAGGTGGTGGTGGTGGTGGAGGGGGTGGGGGTGGTGCTGAAGCAGGTGCAGCACCAGGTGGCAGTAGTGCAGCCATGGATGCCATCTCGATGATGGTGTAATCTGCAAGTTGCAGGAAAAATAGCTGTGCTCTGAGGAATAGCCAGAAACACAATGAGAATAAGCTCTAGGGCGTGGTCTTTTATAGGGGTGCTTGTACACGGTTCGTGGACATGCGCGCTGTCCGCTGACAGATCAAACACAAAAAAAGGTTCAAAAACTTTCAAAAAGTATGTAGAAACTCAGGATTAGTATGTGGGACTTGTGCTATGGTGAGTTTTTATTGAGAAATATTGTGGATTACTAGAAAATGTACTTTTAAATTGTTCGTTTATTTACCTACATTTCAGAACAACGCGTGTGTTCTTAGAACAGTTTCAACTTGCTAGCGAACACTACGGACAGGTATAGTGTTCTTCAGGACACTTCCATTTTCGTTTCTTCACGAACATATCAGGACACCACTTGTGTTCTTGGAACAGTTTCAACTTGCTAGCGAACACTAGGGATAGGTATAGTGTTCTTCAGGACACCTCCATTTTCATTTATTTACAAACATTTCAGAACACAATATAAAAAAGTAACTTTATTTAACATATATCAACAATTCATGACGGTATTGGCACGAGTTATGGTTGCTTAGCTTACCATAACTGGCAAATTTCAAGGGTTTTTCGGTTTTACTTGGAACCATAACGTCCCTTTAACAAAGTTTTTTCACTGAATTTCATAGGTTTTTAGTAGCGCAACTTAACCATAACGTCCCTTTAACAAAGTTTTTTCACTGACATATATATATATATACACATATATTCAAGGAAAAAAACATTAGTTGCCAGGACGTTAAAATGAAAACATAACACAATAAATCCCTGGAATTTCAGATAAAACAACCTTACCTTTGCAACCCTTGTTGGTCAGCCTATGACCACAATGATGACATCACAGATCCCATTACCGATGACATCACTAATTACATGTTATATGTGAAAACTAATGACATCACAAATTGCACCAATATTCACATCACTGGTGAAAACACTAATTACGTTGTATATAACTGATTACATCAGTTATGGCATTAGATATATCTTGGCCATGACAAAGGCTGTGGTCACTGGCCATCACAAGATGCCATAGCTAGTGGTCAGTTAGTTCTCCAAAATACCAATGTGCAAGGTTAAAGGTCATGCCTACTACCAAATCACTGATTTACAATATAAAGGAAGCAACATTTAAAGCTATAGTCAGGGGAAATGGCTAAAGGCCATAGCTAGTGCCCATTAATATGTTAGAATATACAGTCAGCACAGACGACGGCCGTAGCTGGTGTCTAGTATTGTGTTTAGGACCATAATTAGTGGCTGGTTAGTGTTGTATAATACAAAGTGGGCATGGCCAAAGACTATTGCTTATGGCATGTTATTATTTACAAACATACATTGGGCATACAGTGGACATGGCCAAATGTTTCACAAACTGCCATGGCTAGTAGTCCATTGATATGTTATTATATATAGTGGGCACAGAAAAAGGTTGTGGCCACTGGACAATGTTGTGGTAAAGCCTATGGCTAGTGCCTGATGAGTTTATATAGCATACAGTGGTCATGTTTGAAAGCTGTAGCCACTGGTGTAAGCTGATATCTATGCTTGGTAGCCTGTTTGTGTTTTAAAATATACAGTGCACACAGATGAAAGTTCATAACTGAACACCATGATTAGTACTCATTCATGTATTAAAATATATATATATTTTTTTATTTTTTTATTTTTGTATATAATCTTTGTTAGATTTTTAAAATATATTTGCCCATGCACATTAACCATGGCTGAAGGCCATGCTTAAGGACAGTTACTATTGTAATGTAATTAGGGATGTCATCAGTGATGTGATCTGTAATATCATCATTGTGATCCAAGTATGTGCAACAGGGGATGCAAAGTTAAGGTAGCTTTAGCTGAATTTCAAGGGTTTTGTTGTGTTAAATTCTCACCTTAACTTCCCGGCAACAAAAATGTCTCCTTGAAATTCAATGTTATTTTTAGAATGTATTACTCACCTTAACGTCCCTGCAACTAAAGATGTTTCCTTGAATTTCAAGGTTTATTTTACAATGTATTATTACTCACCTTAACGCCCTGTAACTAATGTTTTTTCCTAGAATTTCAAGGTTTTTGTTATTCGATAGATAATTGACAGTAATAATGCAGCTAGTTGGTCTAATGAAGATGATGTATCATGTGTAGAAATTAAAATTCAAATAAATTGTGCAACCACATTCTCCCCAAATAAACTTTGTTTCCATATTTACTTAACTTTTTAAAGTGTTTACATTACTATTGATGAATAGAAAGTTATAAAAGTGTTACGGTAACTGTGTACAAACACTACACTTCATATATCTTAAAAAAAACCTTTACATGACTTCTACCCACATATTTATGAACATACATTTAAAAAAAAAAGTGTTATAGCCACGGCTACCACATTTGCATGCATGGTAAATGCGGCAATGACCAGGGTGGGTGTAACCTGTGGCTACCAAAGCAGATAATTGGTGCAATAATAAAATACATAAGGATATGTATGTTGTTTAACACACACTATATAGAAAGGATCAATTAAAGGTATTTGATCCATTTATACAGCATGTGTTTTTGTTGTCTATTTTTATGACTGAAAGGTAGGCCCTGAAAAGGACCATTATGGGGGACTGAAAAGGACCATTATGGGGGATAGGGAAAAAAGAGGTAGGATCTGGGAAGGGAAAAACATTAGTACTCACACATGTAACAAACAGTATAAAAAGAAATATTTTTTCCCGCCTTTAATATTTTGTAAATCTTTTAGTTTTCTTTCTCTAAAGAATGGTGTAGAAAAAAACAATGTTAGTTACAAATATTCCTAGCGTTGGCAATTTGCTGTGTTTTCATAAAGAACCATGCCCAAATCATCTACGGTGGCAGCTCCCCCCTCGATCAAACTGTGACAGGTTTTGCACATCACCAAAAGGTTTGAAAGATCGGGTGCAGGCAGGAAGGGGTGAGGTAGGGTGTTGGTTGGTGGATAATAGGTATTGATTGTATTGATCATATTGGAACACTGTGGCACAGAAGATAAACACGGATGTGCTGATTTTTTTATTTTTCACATGTGCTCTCCTATACGATTCGTCTACTTCATCCCAAATTACGCAGAGAAGATGTTCAATGAACAATGAGCTTCCCAAACTTTGCGACAGCTTGTTTAAAGGTCCACTCTAAAAAAACCTTACCACAGAAGTTGCACATCACTTCCTCGATCTGCTTCTTGCTCTGTTGGTTCTTTGCCTGAAAATATTGCCAAATGTTAGCAATTGTTTTCTGCGCACATTGCTTTTTCCACAGAGGTAAAGCCGAAGCCACCCACAGCACTGTATCATCGCTGCTGGTTGTAGTAATTTTAAAATGGAAAACCGTGAAGAAAAAATGAAAACTGTAAAAATACACAACACAAAAAAGACTCTGCCAAGACAAAGGACAAAGGTGTAGGAATAAGAAAGGTAAAAATGGAATAGCTAAATAAAGGTACGGCTTTTTAAATTTCCTGAAGTTTTACAATGAAGTTCACCCACCAAGAGACAAAAACCAATTAGAGAAAACAGGAAAGAGTGGCTGGGAGAGGGGTATAACCACAGTAAGAGATATAGCCAACCAGAATAGGTTTCCCATACGCGCGGGTATGCCCAAGCGCAATGATGTATTTGCGCCTAAATTATTGACCAATCACATGTATCAATGAGGAGACAAAAGGCCCAGTCACACTGAAAGGTTCATTTACGCAGCTAAGAGACTTTGGGGCTCATTACAACCCTGGTGGAATGGGTTTAACAGCACCAGTAAAGGTGCTGGCACCGTTAAACCCATTCTGCCTCATTACGAGGTTCCCTCGCGGGACACGACCCTTTGGGGGCTTGAATGGGAATGGGGATGGTCCGGGTCTGGGTTCCCTGAATGGGGAAATACCAGGCCCTCCAAGGTCGGAATCTCGTAATGAGGCCCTTTGTGCCTGTTTTTGACAGCCAATCAGATCACGGGCTGCGGCTACCTGCCTATCCGTGTCAACAAATGGACCAATCACACGCTTCAGAGTATTGACGCGGCTAAGCCCATCACGTGTGATGAAATCCACCCAATAATTCTTCCTGCTTTCTACCCACTTTTAACCTAATCCTCTTTCCCCTTGTCCATTTTTTTTTCCAATGTGTCTATTGTTTGTTTTACTTTTTATTTTATTTTAACTTTTCATTTTTTGTGGCATTGTGTTTTTAGGGTTGTCATTTTAGTTGTTTTACATTTTCCTCCTCAGTTAGACATTTCAACATGTCGAGACATAATAGCAGCAGCAGCAGCAATGACAATCCATCACCATCGGGAAGAAATCCACAGGAATAGAAACAGGCTGGAGAAATCTCAAGGTGAAGGAACACTGCTCTAAAAAGGAGGTGAAGGATGGACTATGCACATTGTGCAAGAAGACTATACGACGTGGAATGCCAAATATTCTGTTGCCAAGCATTGGAACATCTGTGAAGATAAATCATCTGGTGCAAGTGCATTGGGATGATATGGACGACACATATCGGAAAATGCACAAAGACCACAAAATTAAAATGGATGGGGTTCATGAATAACATGCACGCAATTCAGCACCACCTCCAGTACCTGCATCCACTAGTGGGACACCACTGACAGTGAATGAACCCTCAACTTCTGCAGCAGTGTCAATTCCACCTGTTCCAATTTTACCAGCTCCCAACATTTCAGGTGTGCTTCCATTTTTGGGAAGTCTGTAAACTGTATGTCACTTTGTGGTACCACCAAGGCTGGTATGCTTAACAGCACCAGTTAAAGATCTCCTGCCCATTTTGGTGGCACTTTTAGGAATGTTCTTCATCCACAGGCTGAATAATAATCCATCAGGACTGCTGTTCCTTCCTTCATGCCTGGTACATCAAGATTTCGGCCACACTGGTGATTCTCTCCAACTTTCACCATACCATTATTTCTGAAACATAAGGATGCATTCTTCAGGGGTGGTATGTGGAATGTCATCCCTCATCTTCGACCCATGTCAACAATCTTGCAATCTTCGGCCATTGATCTTTGCATTCTTTTTCTGCATTTGCCACAACTACTTCCCACTGACCAGTTAATGCTGCTGCTTTGCACACAATCAGTCCTGCAGCCCATCCTTCAGGAGTAAGCACTGTTCCTTTGGTTTGTAGTTGACCTCTTTCCCAACATTCTCTTATCTTCTTCCATTCTCATCTTTGAATTTCAGCATCTTGTTTTCTTCAATCTTGATTCTTGCTCCAAGTATTCCAGGTTGTTCATATTTTATTATTTGCTTTGTTTCTGGCTTCTCTTTTGTCTTCAAATCCTGTACTTAACTGTCTTGAGATGTTGCTTTATTCATCCACACTATGAATGCTGTTCTGCCTTGCAACTGTCCTCTTGCCAGGTAGCGTGCGAGATGTGTCAGGCAATGTGTTTTTCTCACTGATACTTCTGTGGCTTTTAATATTTTAGCGGTTCCCAAAGCATAAGTTATTAGGGAACACAAGTAACAGCTTTCATCTGACATTCTTCTTTTCCCCTTTTCATGTGCTGATACCATGACACCAATGAGCCAAATTCTCAAGATCTGTATTTATGCCTTCATTTTTCTCCCCAACATCCATTTTAAATCAAAATAGACACCTAGTGATATTATAGAAAATACTGCTCATCTGTCGATCAGAAATAACAGTAATTGTCTCATTGCTCCCCATCATGTCTGCATCATTTTTCATAACCTGTCTGAATGCCATAATAATCAGGAGTAAAATACAAATCATAATGCAAAATTATATCACAATTAATATTCTATGAAAGCCCATTGATTTTCTTGATGGCAATTAATCTCTTATATCTTGAAGCCTCCTCATTTTGTTTTTAATTCTGAATATGTAACTCTGTAATTCTTCATAAAACACACTTTTATTCCAAATAGTACAGCAGTGGTGGGTGTTTTGGAATATCAACCATCATGGCGCTTGACCCAAAGCGGAGCAGGGTTCTTTCTGAGCCCTATATACTTACTTACACTTTTATTCCAAGAACTTCAAGATGACTGCTACAATTATTCTAAAAATGATATCATTGTTTTTGGGATTCCTAAAAAATGTCACTATATCCATGTGTCTTCTCACTAAAGCTGGAAGCAGCTGCAATATGCAGTTAAAACAGCAAGCAAAACTGAATGTAATGTTATTGCAATAGTTAACATAAAGAAATAAGGAGTGCTCTTCCTCTGTTTCAGTTTGATTATTCAATGTAATGTTCCATGGATCTGTCCAAAAATAAGTTATCAGGATAACTGCAAGTATATTTACTCCTCCTCAAACGCCGAAGGATCTTGCCCCTTAGTTCAAAATGCTGCCATGCTGTTTATTTTCTTTGTCTTTGCTCATGGCCATCGAACAAGTCTTTATGAGTAGAACCTTTTATCTTTCTTCACCGTCAGTCTCTTCAGGGGGGGTCAGAGTTTCTCCTTTATATGGTTTGATGTCGTGCAGATATAGCCACGCTCGCCTTCCTTTTAATTTTGCAGTTGTTGGGGTAACTTTGTCCACCTCAGAAGGGCCTTCAAAACGGGGTGTGCTCCAAGTGCATATGAATTTGCGCACCAGCACCTGATCTCCTGGGTAAATGAGGGGTTGTTTCAACAAATCTGCCACTTCAATAGATTGTCTTTTTCACTTATCTTTGACCCCTTCCTCCAGTTTTTAACCTGTTGAGGCAGGCAGAAGGCCAATGCACAAGGCCTGTACCAGCAGTCTCTGCCGTTCTCATTTAGACACAGGTCCTCCTTCCTTACAGGGAGACCTGCAACCCCATCTGCACTGGAAGAAGCACTGAATTCGGAGTCCTTCCAGAAACATCCATGATGACCGCCAATGCGCTTTGGTGCACATCAGGCTCCCAGACTGCCCTGGGCCTGCAGGACCATGATTGGCTGGTGAACCAGCCTGAAGCATCCAACCACCCTGCCCCGGCAGGCGAAGCCAGCCCCAGCTGAAGGCCAACACACAAGGCCTCTACAAGTAGTCTCCGCCAGTCTCATTCAGACCCAGGTGCCCCTTTCTTACAGGGAGACCTGCAACCCCAATTTCCCTGGAAGAAGCTCTGAATTCGGAGGCCTTCCGCAATCATCAAAGGTGGACGACACGGTGCCTCGGTGCACACCAGGTTCCCAGGTGGCCCTGGGCCTGCAGCACCATGATTGGCTGGTGAACCAGCTTGAAGCAGCAAACCCCCTTTACTGGCAGGCGAAGCCGGCCCCCAAGAAGGCCAACACACAAGGCCTCTACCAGCAGTCTCTGCCGGTCCCATTCAGACACATGTTCCTCTTCCTTACAGGGAGACCTGCAACCTGATCTGCCCTGAAAGAAGCACTGAATTCGGAGGCCGTCCAGAATCATCCAAGATGGACGCGACGTGCCTCATTGCACACCAGACTCCCAGGCTGCCCTGGACCTGCAGTACCATGATTGGCTGGTGAACCAGCTTGAAGCAGCCAACCCCCTGCACCGGCATGTGAAGCCGGCCCCCACATAAAGCCAACACTAAAGGCCACTACCAGCAGTCTCCGCCGGTCTCATTGAGACACAGGACCCCCTTCCTTACAGCGAGACCTGCAAACCCATCTACCCTGGAAGAAAGCACTGAATTCAGAGGCCTCCCAGAAACATCCAAGATGGCCGCCACCCTGCCTCCCTGGACAGCAGACTCCCAGGCTGCTCTGGGCCTGCAGCACCATGATGGGCTAGTGAATCAGCTAAAAGCAGGCAAACCTGTGTGCCAGCAGGCGAAGCCAGCCCCCACAGAAGGCCAACACACAAGGCCTCTACCATCAGTCTCCACTGGTCTCATTGAGACACAGGTCCCCCTTCCTTACAGGGAGACCTGCAACCCCATCTACACTGGAAGAAGCACTGAATTTGGAGGCCTTCCAGACACATCCAAGATGGCTGCAACCGTGACTCGGTGCACACCAGGATCACACGCTGCCCTGGGCCTGCAGCACCATGATTGGCTGGTGAACCAGCTTGAAGCAGCCAACCCCCTGCACCGGCAAGCAAAGCCGGCACCCACAGAAGGCCAACACACAAGGCCTCTACCAGTAGTCTCCGCCAATCTAATGGAGACACAGGTCCCCCTTTCTTACAGGAGAACTGTAACCCCATCTGCCCTGGAAGAAGCACTGAATTCAGAGGCCTCCCAGAAACATCCAAGATGGCTGCAACCATGACTCGGTGCACACCAGGATCACACGCTGCCCTGGGCCTGTTGAACCAGCTTGAAGCAGCCAACCCCCTGCACCGGCAAGCAAAGCCGGCACCCACAGAAGGCCAACACACAAGGCCTCTACCAGTAGTCTCCGCCAATCTAATTGAGACACAGGTCCCCCTTTCTTACTGGAGAACTGTAACCCCATCTGCCCTGGAAGAAGCACTGAATTCAGAGGCCTTCCAGAAACATCCAAGATGGCCGCCTCCATGCCTCAGTGCTCCCATGATTGACCGGTGAACCATAGTACCTGGGCATGAACCACCATGATTGGCTGGTGAACCAGCTTGAAGCACTCATCCCCCTGCGCCGGCAGGCAAAGCTGGCCCCCACAGAAGGCCAACACACAAGGCCTCTACCAGCAGTCTCTACTGGTCTAATTGAGACACAGGTCCCCTTTCCTTACAGGGAGACTTGCAACCCCATCTGCCCTGGAAGAAGCACTGAATTTGGAGGCCTTCCAGAAACTTCAAAGACAGCCGCCACCATGCCTTGGTGCATATCAGGCTACCCTGGGCCCTCAGCACCATGATTGGCTGGTGAACCAGCTTATAGCAGCCAACCCCTTGGGCAGGCAGGCAAAGCCGGCCCACACAGAAGGCCAACACACAAGGCCTCTAAAAGGAGTCTCCACCAGTCTCATTGAGACACAGGTCCCCCTTCCTTACAGAGAGACCTGCAACCCCATCTGCCCTGGGAGAAGCACTGAATTTCGGAGGCCTTCCAGAAACATCCAACATGGCTGTCATCGTGCCTCAGTGCACACAAGTCTCATATGTTGCCCTGGGCCTGTGGCACTATCATTGGCTGGTGAACCAGCTTGAAGCAGCCAACTCCCTGCACCAGCAGTCGAAGCTGACCCCCACAGAAGGCCAACACACAAGACATCTACCAGCAGTCTCCATTGTCTAATTGACAACAGTCTAATTGAGACACAGTTCTCCCTTCCTTATAGGGAGAACTGCAACCCCATCTGCCCAGGAAGAAGCACTGAATTCGAAGGCATTCCAGAAACATCCAAGATGGCCGCCACCATGCCTCGGTGCTCCCATGATTGACCGGTGAACCATAGTACCATAGTAACACAACTAAGGGAAACACTGTTTCCCAGTACTGATAGCCTGAAGGTCATATCAGTTTCCCTATAAAGTTCACTCCACACAACCTACTAGGGCCCCGTACACTGATCGACACATTATCCCCAAAATAAAGAGATGTAAAACCGGAGGCTCAAGTTTCCCCTGCCTAGCAGCAAAGCAGGAACTCCAGATGAATAACCCCACAACACCACCATATTTCATGTTATCATGTACGACATTGTACTCTATGTAATGCAACCATGTTACTATTTTGTAAACGCACCTATTGCATGCCTTTTACATGACTCACACTGATTGAATGACACAACTCCACTACTTGACTTGTACCTGTAACAGCGCCTCAATGCCTCAGGGTTCTATGTTTGCTATATAAATGAAATAAATAAATAAATAAATTAAACACTTGCAGTCATTGTTGTTAGATAATCATGCATCTCATCGTCTAATACACTCGTTACACTGTGGGTATCCGTTTTTATCTAGTTGGAGGAGCAAGGGGAATTCTCATATGGCATCCAGTCACCATCTAATGAAGAGTTATTACAGTGTACCGGGCAATGGGTAGGCAATGTAGCCAACCCTTCTTTAAAGTAATTTTGACCTTCACTATCCTGTCCTTCAATAGTCCATTTAATCATTCACAAATACATTCACCTGGTGATGGTACACAGAGGAGAACTTTTGCTTAATGCCTAGTAGGAGAACTATTTGCTCAAAAAGGTCATTCACAAAATTCAGTCTATTGTCAGATGGCAAAACCTCACACACACCCCATATTGAGAAGAATTCACGTACAAGAAACTTGGCAGCACACGTGGCGTCAGGGTCAGTGCATGGACCTGCCTCAATACATCTAGAAAAAGGACACACAACAACCAGCATGTATATGTAACTGTTGCATGTCTGCAGCATATCTACATAATCTATATGTAGGTCCTGAAATGGGCCATTGGGTCCGGGAATTGCTTCTCTCACTGTTCGCAATCTCACTGTTCGCAAAGTGTGCCTTTCCGGCAATTTATGATACATGATGCAATTTACAATAAGCTGTGCCGCATGTTCTAATAGATTTGGGAGAGAACCACTCTTCTGCAATTGTTGCAGCTGGACTCTCTCTTGAGTCAAATGTGCAGGATAGAGGAGTTGCTCCAATGCTATCCTCATAAATGCTAGAGGCATAACTGGCTTTCCAGTGCCATCCTGTCTCCAAATTGCCTCAGTGGGGGATACAGAACAACCCTGTTTCTTCCATAAAATAGGGCTGCATGTTGCACTGTAGTGCCATCTGTGCAGAGGAAGCCCATCCTTTTCCAGTGTGACAAACCTGCATGGACAGTTGACGTCACATAGGCGGAGTCAGAGTACACCGTCACTTCCTCATCTTCCAATTTCTGAAGCGCAACGATAAGCACCACTAATTCTCTAGCCTGTGCTAAGTAATGTGAAGGCAATCTTGCTCTTGTCACTACTTCAAATTCCCCCTCTCGGTTCAGCTTTACTACTACTGATCCAGTATGCTTTTCACCAGTTATTTGGTCATTTTTCAAAGAACCATCAAAAAAGACAACTTCCCCATTCCCAATAACATTTTCTTTAACTTGGGGAATTTCATTGTAATTCTTAATGGATGTTGCAAACTCATGTACATAATCATCCTCCCGTGCTAGTTCTGTATTAACACTGCTGGGTTAACTGTCTTGCATCTAACAATTTTAATTGCAGGATTTTATATCGTTACCTCGAATCCTGATGCTGCTTG
The DNA here is from genome assembly GCF_040938575.1 of Ambystoma mexicanum. Lineage (NCBI taxonomy): Eukaryota > Metazoa > Chordata > Amphibia > Caudata > Ambystomatidae > Ambystoma > Ambystoma mexicanum. The sequence goes on from NC_090922.1 coordinate 1,137,198,436, forward strand.
TGTGGTCAATGCACTTTTAGGCTTCTCTAAAATCGCAAATAATGCATGATCTACAAATAGTATTACTGAATACCCGATTGTTAAAATTGAAGCTTTTTCGATCGCAAATGTAGCAGCAGCTAAAGACTGCTTACAGGGATAATGTCCTTTCATTAGTGGCTCTAAAAATTCCACTTTAATACGCCAATAGTTTAAATCCATGTCCTAATGTTGTTTTCTGTGCCAGGACTGCATTCATGACTTAAAAAATCTGCTTGGTAATCTGGAATTCAGAACACAAGGGCTGTACTAATTGCCCGTTTCAATTCTTTAAATCATTCAGTCATCTCATCTATCTACGTTATTTTACTCGTGTCCACATATGCTTCTTTGAGTCCTTTTAAAAGTGGTTGAAGATAAGTACTGTAATCAAAAACCTAGGACCTAAAATAATCCCATAGGCCTAGAAACTTGTGCATTTCTCTCACTGTTTTAAGTTCTACATTATTGCTTATGCTCTCTAAGGTGTCACTCTCCTCCCTGCATGAGAGATCAGCTGTCCTATGTACACAACCGCTTTCTGGCAATATTGTAACTTCTCTTTGTCCACCTATTATCCTTTTGCTGAGAGCATAGTCAAGAGATTAACTGAATCTTCTGTGCATCTTTCTTCTGTCTCACTGCATACCAAAATGTCATCCATGTAATGAACTATTGTGCTTTTGAGCTGAACATTCCTCAAGTCCATCTGCAGGACTCAATTAAAGATTGAGGTGTGCTCATGGGGTAATCTTTTATGTTTCAGGTGGATATTTCTATATGAAAGGAAAGTCAAATTGTGTGATTGTTTGTAAAGGGGAATTGAAAAGAATTCATGTTTTTAATCTATAACTGTGAAAGACTTGGCCTTGGATGGGATATTGCACAATATTGTTGCTAGATTCAGAACTAAAGGAAACTCTGCTTCAACTATATTGTTTAGAGGGTGAAGGTCCTGTATACATCTCCACAACCCCCACCTTTCAATTTATGACTGGGTACAAAGCTGTATTACATTGAGAGTCGGATGGCACCAATATGCCTTGCTTCATGAAGCAGAAATGGTCTCAAGTATACCTTCATCTGCTTCTCTGGACATAGGGTATTGCTTTGCCGGTTTAAGTTTGGTTTAACTTCGCCTACTCCTTTTAATAGACCCACATCAAATCAACTTGTGGGCCATAAAGTATTTGGTACTTTCACTAAATCTTCTTGGAGAAATGTTGATACCTTGTTTACCATCACCATGCTCTGCCGGTATTTCTCTATGATCTACTTCAATCCAATAAGTGAGACATGAAAAATACAAACTCATTGTCAGTATATTCACCATTAAACAGCTCTTCATCTGTCAAATCTGTCAACCTGTATCCTACACTGAGAGCTATCACTGTTCTCCATCGTCTTCCCTCATTATCAGTCCCATGAAGAACCACTCTTTCTATGACCACGTCTGCTTCTAACTATAAGAGACTAATCTTCCCCCTTCATCATCTAGAGGGATTTTCTGGTCTAAACAAAACTTGTCAGGTATTATTTATAGCTGGTCTATCAGTCTGGGCAACAATGATAGCACAACAGTCACTCCATACAAAAATACTTCTTATTCTAAGGGAACTCCTCATAATGCCTTTTGGCCTGTAAAGGCTAATATAAGTTCTTTCAGAGTCAAATAATGTATCCCAGGGTTGGAACACACTATTCCTTCATCAGAAAAATATAGTGTCATGTTCAGTTTCGTCATCAAGCCATGCCCCAATATATTAACTGGAGTCTGCCTAGAATACAAAAATGGCATCAGCACATCATGTTGTCCTATAGAGATTGGTAATTTATCTGTAAAAAGGAACTACATGTGTTAGTCCCAGAAAATTCCTGCGCATTCATAACAATACCTGACATTGGATATTTTCCCCCATTCACACAGGAACGAGTTGCTCCAGTGTCTACAAGAAATGAGAATGTTTTGCCTCCCATTGTCAACTTGGCCCTTTGTTCCACTTGGGGGGCTGGTGTCACATATAGTACTGAACACATCAGGTCTCTGTGGGCTGCCCTTTTGTGGGTATACATTCTCCCTGTACCTGTGAAAGGATTTCCTCGTACCACAGTCACCCTCTGCAATGTGGGTGCATGTGCTTGCTGAACTGCTATGTTCATATTCCATTTTGGTACCATAGCCTGTTGTGTCTGCACTTGCTGAAGTTTTATCTGTTGTGTTTGCATAGGCACTTGATGTAACTGCCCTTGTGGTGATTGCATTTGTAATGGTGCTACCTACATTTGTTCTGGGTGCAGTGTATGTCTGAGCTTGTGTGTGATCTGGGGTATAATACTTCTGTGGTTGTGTATTATATTGCTGAACATAGCTCATCTCCTCTCTTGGAGCTTGCCAGTTTTGCTGCATGCCTCCTCTGCTTCTATATATTCTAACTATATGTCCTATTCTCCCACAATTCCAAAATTGCTTCGACTGTCCACCATTAAATCCTCTCTGTCCCTCGGGGTTTTGAAATCCACCTCTTCCTCCTCCTCTAGGCCCATTCTCTCTTTCACCTGGCCAATAATTATACCCACTTTGATCTGGGGAATACATTACATTACCTTGCAGTCCTGGATGCATCTCTTGTGTCATCCCACCTTCATTACTCGTCAATAGTGCTCCCTCTATGGCTATTTTTGACAACTTCTTCTAAACCAACTTTGCCTCCTCCTGCTTTCCACTCTCAGCTTTCTTCTTGTCTTTTTTCCCTGCATTAATCGGCAGTGATGCACAATTGAAATTGTATTTCTGGGCATGGTTTCACTTCCATTCACACCTGTTTCTTCAGCTGCCATTGCACTGGCTCGGGCAGTCCCTCACACAAAAAGTGGGAAAATAATGCGACTGATTTATCACATGGTTCACGTGTCACCTGGTGCGATCTCCCTTAAATATCTTGAATATAAGCAACAGGGACTTCATGCTCTCCCATCTTCCTAGTAATAATCGCACATTTGTCTGATGTATCAGGATATTGCCCTCTGAGCGGCCTCCATATATCTGCTCTGCATTGTGCGCCACTACATGGTGCTCCATCGTGTGCTGTGTTCTATGCAGTCAAACCTGTCTATCCTGCTCACTTCCAAATGTCGGCAACTCTCTCCCCTATGATAGCTGCCAGCAGGCATTTTATGTCCCCTATGGCCAACGTCATTCCTGATGTCATTCTCTCTAATTCATAAATCAATTTTCCTGCACCGGACGTTAAACTCAGTTATTTAAACCTTAACCATTTGTGAACATCGTATATATTGAGGTAATCCCCACCATTTCCCTAATAATGGGAATCATGAAATCACAGTCCATAATCACATCTGACTACACTCTTTCTTTTCCAGGCAGGCCTACTCTAACCTATTTGTCTGCATCCTGGTAATGCCCTTAACCTACTCACATAAGGCAGCAATATATATCCCCTGTTCTGCACAATCATTGGAGTCCTGTGAATCTTTCAATTTTACCCCCTTCTCTATACTTGATTCATTTGAAAATCTGCATACTCCATATCTTCACACTCTCTCGTTTCCTTCCCGTTCTTCATCTGACATCATTATACCCCCGCTTGTATGACTAGTATCCTTTCCGTGTCATCAAGATCTAGTCTACTTAAAGATAGCATTCTATGCTTGTCTGTTATGGCGTCATCTGATCTTCCTCCAACCCATTCATCACCCCATGTTGTTACTCTTGGTACTCCTTGCAGCTCCCTGTGGGGCTGTTGTGAACCTCTCTCTTCCTCAAGATGCTCATGTGTTAGATCAGCACTATGCTTTTATAACATAGCTATTCATCTTGTCGTCTTTTAGTCCCCTACTTCTTTTAATTTCTTCTTCCCTTTTCCTCATATCCCTTAATTCATCTTCCTCTTGCTTTCTTTGACACCTTTGTTCCTTCATTCTTTGCATTTCTATCTCCTCTCATCCCATTCATTCTAGCCTTTCTTTTTCCTTCCTTGCCTCATATGTTCTTTGTTCTTCCCTTCACTTTAATTCTCCTTCTTTCTCTTCTGTATATGTTCTCTTTTCCTCCTTTTCTTCCTTTTCCCACTTTTCTCTCTCTTTTCTTTCTCTAACCCCATCAATGCCCTTATCGTCCAGCTTGAGCAATATGTGTCCTTCCATCCACTATTCTGTACTATCACTATTCCCTTAGCTTTGTCCTTTATTTCCTTCTGTTTCCTCGCTTCTTACTCTATCTCCATCTGTCTATCTTGTCTGTTCTTCCTCTCCTCATGCTGTTTACTTTCATCATGTGTCAATATATACGTGTGTTCTGTATCTTTGCTCTCCTCCACATTGTCTTCACTGCTATAGGTGGGGGGCTCATATGTCGGATTGACCTATCCCGACACTGCTTTCAATTCCTTTAGGAGGTAAAATACCTTCTCTTCTGTATATACGCTCTTGTTTTCAGGGGGGTAATGGGGAACCAAAGGTGTTTTATCCTCCCCTTTCTGCTGATTAAGCATCATCTCCTTCTCTGCTGGATATTATTTCTCGCTCTGATACATTTTCCATAACTCTAAAATAGCCACCCTTTTCTGCAGCTTCTCGTCATTTTAGGTGGCATGCAAATATGTCAGCATATGTCGCAATGCTGCTTTTGACAATGAACCCTCCTGAGGCCAAAGCATAAGTATTGTATTAGTCGTGCCTCCAACCAATTAAGAATGATACTTCCTTATCTTCGCTGTGTATCTTTATTTTGCCAAATATACTGCATTGATCAATTTGAGCAGGCACCATCAATTACAGCTTAGTATACAGAAATCTAAATGTTTTATTCGCTTTTAAAGTTCTATGCAACAATGTTGTTTTTGTTCCTTTATTTATACTTTCTATCAATTTTTAGTATATCATTGTTGTATTATTGATATTTTCAGAACCTCTTTATTTAATTATAAGTTTTCTCAAATTTTTATTCTTCTGATTGATGTCAATATTTTGATTAAAAAAATCAAAAAAATCTCCTTAATTTTGTACTATTGTTTTATGTATATTAGTTCAAACACAACAAAAGCTTCACACTAACATATTTATAACGCCACAGAAGCCCACAGATGTGCACTTCAATGTTTTCACCTATGTACGCCTTCCTTTACGATCTTTAGTAAACAGATTTCATCTCACTTTTACTCCCTTTTGGAGTGTGATATGCACTCTTCTGGTTGGCTTTGCCTCAGGTATCCTTAACACCCCTATATGGAATCTTTCTAGTGCGTATCCTTACGCCCCCTTGGTAGCGGGACTCAATGTATCTACTTCGCTTCTTTATGATTCCTAAAAATACTGTTACATACATATATATATATATATTTACGACACTTCCCCAATTTTTTCCATCTTTGATGTTCTACTTACATCCTTATCTCAGCTCGAGTCGCTCAGCATCAATTTTCCCTCAATCGACCGGTTTGGCTTCCATCGTACCTGCGATGACCAGATAACATTTCGTCATCAAAGGGGCACCTGTCAACCGTATCTTCTTTTACGTGATTTTTGCACGTCAATCTCCACAGGAAGCTCTGCAGTCTTCTGGCTAGTGGCATGAGCAACATGAGCAACCGACAGTCTGGGGATCTGGGCCTAGGTTGATTAAACCTCGACCCAGCTGCACAGCTACCAAATTGTGCTCTAGAACCTTGAAGCGTCTCTTGTGCTCGATGGAATTACCAATAAAAGATCTGAGACCAAATAACCAGACAGAATCGAAGAATATGGCAAAGTACTACTTTATTCTTATTTTAATAAAGCAGGGTACCTGACATTTGTTACCACACACACACACTGACTTGATTACACAGAGGTATTATACCCCAATATGCATGAACTATGACATCATCCTGTGTGGCAAACCATAAAACCTACTGATGGGAGGGATTGGTTAGGTAAGTCATTTATAAAGCACCTGTACACAAGTGTTTCTAGGTGCGACAAGACAAGGAAGGAGAGAGAAAAAGAGGACAAAACAAAGGATCTTACTAGGTCTAGTGTCATACAGATCGTGCAAGTGCATGGGAAAGGGAGAGGGGAAGTCCCAATCGGAGGGAAAGGGACAGTGCAATACACAAAGCTCAACTAAGTGCTGCCGGGGTGGCCGGTTCTAAGTAAGTGCAAGGAGACATGGGACTGTAGGGTTTCGGATACATTCCCTACATATACATGTATTAATGTATTTATTGTGCATTTGTTAGGTGCTTATACAGTAAGTCAATTCTGTTTCAAAGCGCCCACAGGGAAGCAGGGAGGGAACATGGGATTGAAAAACAACAAATACTGTGGAAGATAAAGACGAGGCTGCTATGCTTTGTGAATATTTAGAATGTGCAAGTGCAGTGAGAAGAGGGGATGTGGGGCATGGGGGTAAGTACATGTCTATAAATAGAAAGTATACAGGCTAGTAGTTCATTGGCGGTCTCTTATATGTAAGATGCACCTCAAACTACCTCTAAAGATGTATAATACTGATTACAGCGGACAAAATGACAGTGGATTGGTCAATATTACATTGCATAGCAGGTTGCCCCATAGATCCACTGATTGTTTGGCATCTCACCCAACCTTGGAATATCGGCTCGCTATCAGCATGTTAGGAAATCGAAACCCAGGTGCTTGAGCCACTTCAGATTACTCCCCACTTTCTCAATTGTGGCATCATCTTGCATCAGTTTGATCATAAGCCATAGTTTTCTGTATGTAGTTGACCTTGCCATTGTTCTCTGTTCTAGGACATTTAAGGGAGTGAGAGCACATCATTTACCTTCAACCCCAGTCTAATGAATAGGCCTTGTTTTTTTTAATTCTGCATCCAGTGTGAGGAGACCACACATTTTCAACCTCCTATTTACTGCTATTAGATCCAATTCAGCTGGGTGTTGTTACTTCCTTGGAATTGATTAATCCATCGTGTATGAGCCTTATTCAATGTTAATTGTCCAATAATTGGCTCTCGCCTATGTTTTCTTCTTTGTTAATTTAAGAGAAATGTTTCTCATGCTCTTGACGTTATCCGTCTGCCTCCCTTTGTGATCTGTTTTTATTTCTTGAAATAGCAACCTTGATCCTATGCCACAGGACTCCTCTTTGTTTGCACACTAAGCCATTTTCCAGCATCTTCTGACTCTTTTGGTCGGTATTTGAGGTATCTTGAATCCTCACACAAGGCGGCATCCATTTTCCAATCACGGGTCCTTGCCACATTATATATTCCTTTATAGCAAACTTCTATTTGTCTTGTTTACCTTGCATTGCTGTATATTGACACATAGTGATCCACAAGTTGCTTTCACTTCTTTTTGTATATATGATTACTTTATAATTTTGTACATGTTTCTCTTGCTGCTTCAGTCACATCGTCATCCTTAAGAATGGTCATATTGTTCCAACATTTTCTCATATTTATTCTTCATGGCATCAATCTTCTTTTGTCAGATTCCACACATTGTTCTATAATGTCTATTGATGTGTGCAGACTCTCTCAACATGTGGGTACATTTGATATGGTGGTAGGAGTGCATAACGTTTCTCATACACTCGATGCGGTATATGAACAACACAAGGGGTCCCACATGCAGCTCTTCTCCTGCTGTTCCAATTGGACGGTTGTGAGGGTGTGGGAGTTAAGTTATATGCAAAAAAAGGACCTTGGCTGTTGAGCCAACGGTGTGGGCTGCACTCCCAGTTGCCAAAAATGACGTCTTTAGCATATATAAAGGTTGATAGTATTTCGTAAAATTGAAAAATTGGATTCTGTTGCTCAACTCTAAGTGAGTATTTTTATCTTCAGTTAAATTTAAATGCAAATGTTGAAGATGCATTCACTGTGACCAATGCATTTCGGACAACACTGTCCTTCATCAGGACCGGTCTGGTAGTTATCAAATAAGTACCAAATCAGTGTATTTATAGTAATAAAACATCAAGATCACAATTGTCAAAGCATTAAAAGCATGTCTCAGAATAGTCCACACATTGTTATACGATTCATAATTGTGAAATGAATACCGAAATCAAAACGTGTACATCATATTAAACACAATGCGGTTATCAAAATGACCAGTTCATTAAGGTAGTGTAATTAATAGTAGTCCAAAACGTAAGAATGGTAGATAAGTGTCATCAGAAGGGTTGCATCATAAGAGAGATAAGAAAAAAGAGAAAGTGCATTTATTTATAAATTAGGCATGTCAATTGGTGTAAAGATGAGGAAACATCTAAAGGGGACTAACCCTAAAGGTAATGTGCTCAACTGACATGCTTATTGTAGTGAATGTAGAACTAGATTCTCCACCTTCTATGGGAAATCCAAAGTGGACTGGCAGTATTATCAATCTTCAAACATCCTATACTGTAAGAGAATGCTTACTGTAAAAACTATAAATTAACTGCCTCTCATATCAAGTAAGCGTAAAGTGTATTCTTACCTATAGTAGGATGTTGAATCATTTAAAGTCAGAAAAATTATTTCATGGCATCTATGCTGCGTGCCGCGTAAGAAATCACAGCTTCTATATTATTAATATTCTAACATCCAAAATGGTGAAAGTAATGCTTACTATGAAGGCTATCAATTGAAGTACATCTCATATCTCGAGTATGAAGTGTATTTTTACCTACTGTGGGATTTTCAACTCTGAATCAAACAAAGTCAGAAGAATTCTTTAATGGTATCTATTCCGCGTGCCACGTAAGAAAATACAGTTTCTGTGTGTCAAAAGATGTGTGTTAATAAACTACAACACGTCCTATTTGTATTAATTGTCCATAGCACACGATATATCGTAAAAAGTGAAAGATATTGTGCCGTTAACAAAAGATGGAAAACTCGTGATTCACCTGAAAATCGCTTAGAATTCTAAAGGGGATGAGCTAAGGGAATAGCTATCATGTTGCACACGGAACGCCAACTCCGTTAATGTCAAATGTCCGCATCTATAGTTGATGTTCCATTAACCAGTAGTAGATAACTGTGGGAAGGTGCCTAACTCTTACCTGCAGTAGCGTGCCTTTGCCGCAATGAGAAACCATCTGAGTGCGATCGGCGTTGCTGAAAAAATAAACTAAAGGTAGCCATGCTAACTGACCACGTAGGTCGCCGCCAACTTGGAATCCTCACTTGTCCAAAGATAAGTTATCGATCGAAATTACAGTCAACTTGCATTTTGACGTTTAACATGCATTTTAAAAGCAGACTCTAAGTGTGGTTGAAAAAGGCTTGCTATTTCAAATAATTCCCTTTATAACTCAGAGTGAATACATTTGGTATGTACACGCACAGTCAACTGGGAAATAGAGTCCGAGGTATGGGTACTGGTATGCTGACAAGCTGCTGGAGCACGCTCGGGGAGCGAATATGACTCCACTCAAATTATCTTGCTGAGATACTGACCTCTATGGCTTTCTTTTACCATTAAAGAAGAAAGTACAATTTACTAGGAAACCCTAGTGTCGAAATTGTCATATAAAGAGAAACTAGAACAAAAAATCTGGTTGGTGGACTAAAACCACAAGGGTGATAGACGTGATCAAATATAATGATGATATATAGATCAAAGAGCTAATGTATAGAAGGACCTAAGGGTGGCTGATCAACCTATTATTAATGTCAGTGGTGTCATTTCATGTTTGACAATGTACATATGAGTAATTATTAGCACAAGATCATTATTAAGTGTAACCAAATGAAAAAGCAGCCCTTGGAGACACAACTACAAAGTAATGAACAGTAATCTGAATGGTCCACTATAGGTTGCTTATTAGCAAAACGATGGTTCAAAATATCTATGTGTAAAGTTGTTTGCCTAATAGGCAAAAACTATTAGTCATGAAACAGCTGTGAGGTCCTGTTTAGCATTTACACTATAGGATGCTGATTAGCAAAATGATGGTTCAAAATACCTATGTATACAGTTGGTTGCCTAATAGGCAAATGTATGAGTCATGAAACAGAAGAGAAGTCGTGTTTAGCAATTACACTTTGACTGTATCGAGATCATTACGAGAGATATAGACCATCCACCTGAGAGTTCATCATGTTGTCAAAGTATAGGTAGCTACAACAAACAAACTCTTAACTGAAATCTCCATACATCAATTATGGGCATAGGTAACATGTTAGGAGAACATCAAAGAAAACAGTTAAGGTCCCATTCTTCATTGATGCCTCCTGGAGAGAGACCATCTATTCTCTCAATCCAGAAAGCCTCCCATTGAGCTCTTTTCTTCTTTGCATTCACATGCTGTCCTTTCGTGTCAGCAATCTCTAAAAACAGGAATCTTAGTTGAGAGATGGTATGTCCTTTTTCAACAAAATGTCTGGCTATGGCCGAGGTTTGATTGTTGTTCCCAATTCATGATTTGTGTTTGTTAAGTCTTAGTCGTGCATTCCTTGCTGTTTCGCCTACATAATACTTCCCACTGGGCATTTAATGCAATATATCTCATTCTCTGTGATGCACGTGGCATGATGTTTCAGTTTGATCTGTTCTCCTGTCCTGGGATGTGATACTGTGGGTCCTCTTATTATGTTGTTAAGGTTTCCACACGTCCTGCATGGGTATATCCCTGGATGTTTGTCTGGCTGTTTGTGAGTTTTCCTTTTCAGATCGAATTGCGCCAATATTTAACCAGATAACTGTTGACATGAGGCCCCTAAATGCCTGCTTGCAGTATTCTGCCTACATCAGTTTGGCCGCTTGAAAATCTAAGTGATTGCACAGTGCTAGGCGTTTGGCTCTCTTTTTTACTATTGTTAACCAATTAGGGAGGTTCCTCAGTTCTTCTGGTTGCAAATGATTCAATGCCATGTACCCCATTGTGGATTGCCTCAACCCTTGTAGAAATGTGTTACTATAACCTAGGCCATCAAACCGGGCCAAGTGGTGATAGAGAGAGTCTGGGGATCCTGCAACCAGCCATATTGTGATATAGAGTTGGAGCCGTTGTATTATCCGATATGTTCTCAGCACCGAACACCCAACTCACATTTTAGAGCTTGTACTGGTACTGATTAATGGACTTCTAAAATGATTCTGTCCTCCAATTGATCTAGCCATGTTGTCATATTTTCCCGGAGAATAGCCAGTCCATAAAGTATGGCTAGAACAGTACTCTTACTATATAAATCTACTTGGCCTTCCAAGTTATTCCCATCCTTTAACCGCATGATCATTTTATAAACAAGCCATTTTTTCATTGCTTTGGAGCGCACAGTATTAGAATAGAAATCAACAGAGGGTGATTTACATTTTGCAAACACAAATAGGTGTATTTGTAAACAACTTCCGGGAGACTTCCATTCAAATACCATTTTGTTACCCAGAGTCATTATTTTGGTTTTTTCAATTTTAATCTTTAAATTGTTTAACTTTGAATAATATGCATTGGCTAGAATGGACAGTTGGAGACCAGTAGCCGTTTTATCTAATAGAAGTGTTTCATCTGCGTAGCTGAGCCATTGTACCTTTATGGGACCAACTTGGGCAGGAAGCTTTTTGCAGTAGATATCACCTCCCCCATATCACTCACATATAGATTATCCAAAAGGGGTGCAAGTGCACAACATTGTCTGACAATGACATTCATTTGAATGTCCGTGGTTATTGCCCCCTTGTGATTCAGGCAAATAGTCACAGTATTTTTGGAATCCAGTAGAGTGATAAAAAAAATGCCCAAAGTTTCTGACGCTGGTCCATATCAAACGCTCTGCAATAATCAATAAAACATACGTGTAATTTATCTTTGCAATTTATTTTTTTACACTCAAATATGATGTATTGCAGGACACTAATGTTATAAAGAGTATTGAAGCCTTTTCTAAATCCTTATTGAAAGGGGGAAAGATGCCCCACTTCTATGGACCATTTGTTTGCCTTCTTGAATAATATACTAGCAAAGATCTTCTGGCTAGCATCAAGCATTGTCAGAAGACGGGGAAATTTAGCCCTCATACAAGATTTTACTGAACAATTGTTCTAATATCTGAGCCCAGAAGAGTGGATTTCAATTGAATACACCATTTGCCAACAAATTAGGTGCATTAATGTAGGGATCAACCATGTTTTTGTGCTGCTTCAAAGGCTTAAACGACTTCAAAAAAATCTGAACTTTTCCTAAGCCAATTAACCATAGATGCCTTAATATTTATCAATTAATCATTTTAAGAATTCTTTTGTTGTTCCATGAGATATGATTCGCTGTGGGATTTATATTCATGTGGCAATTGATTTTATTAACCTTATACGGATTTGGCAGCGTAAGGGTCCATGTGATGACAGCGTGGTCACTGAGGCTGGTGGGGAGCTCACATACTTTTTGGATACCTCTTGTGTATCCCTGTCAACAAAAACAAAATCAAGACAAGACCTACTAGTGCCATTTGACCAGGTTTGTAGTCTGATACCCATACCCTGTGCAATCCTATTGAGACAGACAAAATCGTTCTCGAAGAATAACCTGGCCCAGGCACCACCCCTCCCTTTTACTATGGCCGGGGGTTCACGTGCAAGTTCCTCATTGACAAGGTCACATTCATCAATCAAACATGGAACATTTAAATTATTGGCTACTATTTCCCTCACAGCAAGGTGTTTTTCAGACCAGTTATTTAATATATTTTGCAATACAATGATGTCCTTCATGTATCTTTCCATACCTGAAGCAGAGAAATTGTTAACAATCAATGTAAAAAAATATGATGACCTCAGGTCCACAATAGCTGCTAATACTGATTTGGATGTTAAATTTGGCATGAGAGGTTCTAAATCCATGTAAGTTTGTGCACCAAAACTAATCCCACCCAATGGATGCCCTTGCTTCCCACCAACTGCACAGGTTGACACAATAGAATACCCATCAATGAGGAGATTGTCCAGCAACCAAGTCTATTGTACCAAAAATATATCCCTAGTCTTGATGATCTCAATTCCTTGGAGAATGGAAAGAAAAGACCTGTATCCTCTGGTGTTCCAAAAGGTAAATGTCATCTCCTCAATATTACAGGGATATCAACCATGATTTGGCATCCCCCATAGCCACCACTCATACCTTGTGAGTCGTTAGATTTAGACAAACGCGTATTATATCTGGTGACATTTGGTCTCACCCTGACCTCCCTACCCATGCTCAAATAGACTGTCAATTTTAAATCGTTTCTGCCAGTGCATTTGAGCAAATATGTACAAATGATGCAATTGCCGGTGTTTTAAATGTTATGATAGTCCAGTTATCCTGGCAAGTCAGGGATTTTTCCCCATATCTCCAGCAATCTAGTCCCATTCAGGAAAGGACTGTCCTGCTTCGCTGGTAGTTCTTACATTTTTCCATGGGCTCCAATCCAGCAAAATATATGCCTCCTTTTCCTACTATCATTAATCCTATGAGTACAGATCACTCCTTGGCCTAGGCACTTAAATTTTGCTCCTGCTGTTGCATGTAGGTCTTCTTATGAGCTTGCTTTCTATAGATCTCTGAGGGAATTTCCCTAGATGTTCCCAGCACTTACATTTCCCAGCTTCTGCTACTATAGTATGGTCAGTCTTGGGCCTACTTTGGGCTTGCGGGGAATCCTCTGAGATGTGGGCCATAATTGTTGATGGTTTGCATATGGGATCCTTCTGGGACTGAACCCCTTTTATCCAATGGGCCCCTTAATTCGACCTTTTATGAATACCATCCCCCAGATCATTTGAAAGAGAAAATGCTTGCGACCCATGAGGTCTACTTAGGCAATTAGTTGGGCCAGATTTCTTGTAACCTTCGGGGCTATTAATGGCATCTTCACGATAGAGAGGGATTGTCGGGAGCTTAGCTGGACTCAACTTGCTGTTGTTCTTCTGGATCTTCAGGTAGCTGTTAAGTAGGGACATTTCATTGCATAGCGCCTCAAGTGCATCTTCCTCATTTTCAGCCGTGATCCTCCAAGAATCATTGTTTGTGGAATGAATTGACATGGGTTCTTGCATTAGTGAGAGGGTGTCTTCCATTTCCCCTGCATCTGAATCTTTGGAGGTAGTTCTTAATAATGGGCGGTTTTACCCTACTTTGGGACCCCTTATCAAGGGGCCCATGTAATTTGTATGTGTAGCTATACTTATGGCTTTAGTTAGGCTGCAATTTTGTGTCATAGCAATAACATTAGTTACTTTGGAGACAATTTCCTTCATGACCAACTGGTCGGTTGATATATTAGTACACAGGACCACAGGGCTATAAGCATGTCAACTCTAATCACCAAGGAGGCCAATATCGATGGAAAATCACTCAAAGCCATTCACAAGTGTCGTGTTCTGGCCACCTACGCACTTAAGAAGCCAATGGCAATTTTGTATAAACTAATATAAAAAGAAAAACCAGCCATGATGTAATGGCACAAACAACACAGTGCACATCATTTATGAAAACTTCGAGACTGCAAATAGCAGATCTTTAAACATTGAACAAACTAAGACTTAAACTAGGCTATTTGGAATTTTTACTAAATTGGAATACTGTTTAAAAACGTTGTGTGCGTCCTTATTTTCGCCACCTACACACAACAATTAAGGCACAATATATCCAAATATTTCACTAAAACTCTTACAGGCCGATTCATGGAATAATTAGCGCGGCGCAAGTGGGCAAAAACGTGCGAATCGCAGTGGAATAGCGAAAATCGCAGTGCAATTGCGAAAATCGCACGAAAAGCAGCGCACGTTGATTCATGGAAGGCCGTGCGCGAGAAAACCAGCGGATGTGCGATAAAAAAGTGTGCGGCGCACGTTGGCGCACAGGCCATCTAACAGCGTGCGCCAGGTCACAGCGAAAATCGGACAGGCCACAGCGAAATTCGCACATAGCGCGGCGCACGCAACAAAAGTAGGCGGAACACGGGCGTAACACTCGGAATGGGGAACAACTTGCCAAAACGTGGGCGTCACGGGGGAAGTACAGGGCACAAGTGCGCGGAACGCCCACACGCTCGCCTACAACACGTATTCATGGAATAGAATAGGGCAAAAAAGCGCACGCTCAAACCAGCGCACAGGCACAAACACGACCGCCACAAGAAAGCAGGCGGTAGCGTCTCCGCGGCTGTAAGAAATGTGCGCCAAAAGGTGCGCCAACAAATAGCACCTATATACTGCCATGATGAATGTCCCATACTGTGGCCCTCCAGGAAAAATGACATGCAAAGGGGTGCCCACAAACACGGACACCCGCTGACAAAAAATACGTGTGCGTGTATACCGGGGTGCGCGGGAAGTCTAACGCGCGATTTCAGCAGGGTACGTGCATCACAGGGGTTCGCGTGAAGTTATTCACGCGATCGGGCCTGGGGGAGCGGGCTACATGTATTTCAGGGGTTCGCGTGAAGTTTCACACGCGATCGGGTCTGGGGGAGCGGGCTACGTGTATTACAGGGGTTCGCGTGAAGTTCCTCACGCGATCGGGCCTGGGGGAGCGTGGTACGTGTATTTCAGGGGTTCGCGTGAAGTTCCTCACGCGATCGGGCCTGGGGTAGCGGGCTATGTGTATTACAGGGGTTTGCGTGAAGTTCCTCACGCGATCGGGCCTGGGGTTGCGGGCTACGTGTATTACAGGGGTTCGAGTGAAGTTCCTCACGCGATCGGGCCTGGGGGAGCGGGCTACGTGTATTCCAGGGGTGCGCGTGAAGTTCCACACGCGAATAGCCTGGGCGCGTGTATTTCAGGGGTGCGCGGGAAGTTCCACACGCGAATAGCCTGGGGGCGCGTGTATTCCAGGGGTGCGCGTGAAGTTCCACACGCGAATAGCCTGGGCGCGTGTATTTCAGGGGTGCGCGGGAAGTTCCACACGCGAATAGCCTGGGCGCGTGTATTTCAGGGGTACGCGGGAAGTTCCACACGCGAATAGCCTGGGCGCGTGTATTTCAGGGGTGCGCGGGAAGTTCCACACGCGAATAGCCTGGGCGCGTGTATTTCAGGGGTGCGTGGGAAGTTCCACACGCGAATAGCCTGGGGGCGCGTTTATTTCAGGGGTGCGCGGGAAGTTCCACACGCGAATAGCCTGGGCGCGTGTATTTCAGGGGTGCGCGGGAAGTTCCACACGCGAATAGCCTGGGCGCGTGTATTTCAGGGGTGCGCGGGAAGTTCCACACGCGAATAGCCTGGGCGCGTGTATTTCAGGGGTGCGCGGGAAGTTCCACATGTGATTTGACAGTGTGGGTCCTCCCAGGTGTACCCTGTACACCCTCCACGGCCCCTGCAGGCAGCCCACACCACAGGGGACTACCCTGCATCCCTGGTCATGTCCCACAGGCAGCCCACCCACCATGGGCATGCCCACCAGCAAAGGCACATGTCTCCTTGAACTAATGAACACCAACTCATGTCCCCTTGCACCCCCACCCCCCAGCACTGTGGGGCACCTGCCAGCAGGCCCCCACCCATGTCCAACTCATGTCCCCCACCACCCCCACCCCCCAGCACTGTGGGGCACCTGCCAGCAGGCCCCCACCCATGTCCAACTCATGTCTCCCACCACCCCCACCCCCCAGCCACCAGGGTCACCCTCCACCAGGCCCCCACTCATGTCACCCACCACCCCCACCCCCCAGCCACCAGGGGCAGCCTCCACCAGGCCCCCACTCATGTCTCCCACCACCCCCACACCCCAGCAGTGCAGGGTCACCCTCCACCAGGCCCCCACTCATGTCTCCCACCACCCCCACCCCCCAGCCACCAGGGGCACCCTCCACCAGGCCCCCACTCATGTCTCCCACCACCCCCACCCCCCAGCCACCAGGGGCACCCTCCACCAGGCCCCCACTCATGTCTCCCACCACCCCCAAACCCCAGCAGTGCAGGGGCAGCCTCCACCAGGCCCCCACTCATGTCACCCACCACCCCCACCCCCCAGCCACCAGGGGCACCCTCCACCAGGCCCCCACTCATGTCTCCCACCACCCCCAAACCCCAGCAGTGCAGGGTCACCCTCCACCAGGCCCCCACTCATGTCTCCCACCACCCCCACCCCCCAGCCACCAGGGGCACCCTCCACCAGGCCCCCACTCATGTCTCCCACCACCCCCACACCCCAGCAGTGCAGGGTCACCCTCCACCAGGCCCCCACTCATGTCTCCCACCACCCCCACCCCCCAGCCACCAGGGTCACCCTCCACCAGGCCCCCACTCATGTCTCCCACCACCCCCACCCCCCAGCAGTGCAGGGTCACCCTCCACCAGGCCCCCACTCATGTCTCCCACCACCCCCAGCCACCAGGGTCACCCTCCACCAGGCCCCCACTCATGTCTCCCACCACCCCCACACCCCAGCCACCAGGGTCACCCTCCACCAGGCCCCCACTCATGTCTCCCACCACCCCCACACCCCAGCAGTGCAGGGTCACCCTCCACCAGGCCCCCACTCATGTCTCCCACCACCCCCACCCCCCAGCCACCAGGCTCACCCTCCACCAGGCCCCCACTCATCTCTCCCACCACCCCCACACCCCAGCAGTGCAGGGTCACCCTCCACCAGGCCCCCACTCATGTCTCCCACCACCCCCACCCCCCAGCCACCAGGGTCACCCTCCACCAGGCCCCCACTCATGTCTCCCACCACCCCCACCCCCCAGCAGTGCAGGGTCACCCTCCACCAGGCCCCCACTCATGTCTCCCACCACCCCCAGCCACCAGGGTCACCCTCCACCAGGCCCCCACTCATGTCTCCCACCACCCCCACACCCCAGCCACCAGGGTCACCCTCCACCAGGCCCCCACTCATGTCTCCCACCACCCCCACACCCCAGCAGTGCAGGGTCACCCTCCACCAGGCCCCCACTCATGTCTCCCACCACCCCCACCCCCCAGCCACCAGGCTCACCCTCCACCAGGCCCCCACTCATGTCTCCCACCACCCCCACACCCCAGCCACCAGGGGCACCCTCCACCAGGCCCCCACTCATGCCTCCCACCACCCCCACCCCCCAGCCACCAGGGGCACCCTCCACCAGGCCCCCACTCATGTCACCCACCACCCCCACACCCCAGCCACCAGGGGCACCCTCCACCAGGCCCCCACTCATGTCACCCACCACCCCCACCCCCCAGCCACCAGGGGCAGCCTCCACCAGGCCCCCACTCATGTCACCCACCACCCCCACCCCCCAGCCACCAGGGTCACCCTCCACCAGGCCCCCACTCATGTCTCCCACCACCCCCACACCCCAGCCACCAGGGGCACCCTCCACCAGGCCCCCACTCATGTCTCCCACCACCCCCACTCCCCAGCCACCAGGGGCACCATCCACCAGGCCCCCACTCATGTCACCCACCACCCCCACACCCCAGCCACCAGGGGCACCCTCCACCAGGCCCCCACTCATGTCACCCACCACCCCCACCCCCCAGCCACCAGGGGCAGCCTCCACCAGGCCCCCACTCATGTCACCCACCACCCCCACCCCCCAGCCACCAGGGGCACCCTCCACCAGGCCCCCACTCATGTCTCCCACCACCCCCAAACCCCAGCAGTGCAGGGTCACCCTCCACCAGGCCCCCACTCATGTCTCCCACCACCCCCACCCCCCAGCCACCAGGGGCACCCTCCACCAGGCCCCCACTCATGTCTCCCACCACCCCCACACCCCAGCAGTGCAGGGTCACCCTCCACCAGGCCCCCACTCATGTCTGCCACCACCCCCACCCCCCAGCCACCAGGGTCACCCTCCACCAGGCCCCCACTCATGTCTCCCACCACCCCCACACCCCTGCCACCAGGGGCACCCTCCACCAGGCCCCCACTCATGTCTCCCACCACCCCCAAACCCCAGCAGTGCAGGGTCACCCTCCACCAGGCCCCCACTCATGTCTCCCACCACCCCCACCCCCCAGCCACCAGGGGCACCCTCCACCAGGCCCCCACTCATGTCTCCCACCACCCCCACACCCCAGCCACCAGGGGCACCCTCCACCAGGCCCCCACTCATGTCACCCACCACCCCCACACCCCAGCAGTGCAGGGGCAGCCTCCACCAGGCCCCCACTCATGTCACCCACCACCCCCACCCCCCAGCCACCAGGGGCACCCTCCACCAGGCCCCCACTCATGTCTCCCACCACCCCCAAACCCCAGCAGTGCAGGGTCACCCTCCACCAGGCCCCCACTCATGTCTCCCACCACCCCCACCCCCCAGCCACCAGGGGCACCCTCCACCAGGCCCCCACTCATGTCTCCCACCACCCCCAAACCCCAGCAGTGCAGGGGCAGCCTCCACCAGGCCCCCACTCATGTCACCCACCACCCCCACCCCCCAGCCAGCAGGGGCACCCTCCACCAGGCCCCCACTCATGTCTCCCACCACCCCCAAACCCCAGCAGTGCACGGTCACCCTCCACCAGGCCCCCACTCATGTCTCCCACCACCCCCACACCCCAGCAGTGCAGGGTCACCCTCCACCAGGCCCCCACTCATGTCTCCCACCACCCCCACCCCCCAGCCACCAGGGTCACCCTCCACCAGGCCCCCACTCATGTCTCCCACCACCCCCACACCCCAGCCACCAGGGGCACCCTCCACCAGGCCCCCACTCATGTCACCCACCACCCCCACACCCCAGCAGTGCAGGGTCACCCTCCACCAGGCCCCCACCCATGTCTCCCAGCACCCCCACCCCCCCAGTCACCAGGGGCAGCCTCCACCAGGCCCCCACCCATGTCTCCCACCACCCCCACCCCCCCCCAGCACTGTGGGGCACCTGCCAGCAGGCCCCCACCCATGTCCAATCCATGGCCCCCTGCACCTGGGTCTCAACATTCCCCAATCATGTCCGTAATGCCCATCCTCCCCTGCCAAAAGGCCCAACCAACTATCACACCCACCCACATATCAAAGGCAATTACATGTTACACCCCCAATTTAAATAATGCAATTGAACACATGTCTGTCACACACAATGGCTGCAAGTGAATGACAAAACACCCAACATGACATGCCTGAAAGCAATGAGATGATACGACACATTGAAGAATCAAAAAAAATATGTATTGAACAGCAAGTAGAATGGAAATGAAATAAGAAAAAACACAAAGCAAATCAAACAAAACAAGATGAATGTCCAAGAAAATTATCTGAAAAATTAAAATAAGCCAATGAAGAACCATGAAGAAGATCATCCTGGGTCCATGAGCCCAACCAAATTAAACCTAACTATGACTACTAACTAAAAACTGAACTATATACAAAAAAGTGGTGCATTGTCCAATCGCAACCAAAAAAAAATCAAAAAAACAAAGGAAACCTAACCCTAACTATACAACTATATACAAAGGCAGCGGGCTATTCGGACGGCTCACTGGTTGTTGTCATGGGCCAGGGCATCATCGAACTCCTGGTCAATGGCTTGGAGGCGGGCATGTTCCCTGGCCCCGAGGTCCCGCAGGGATAACGCAGTGTCAAGCTCAAACTCCCTGCGAAGACCCTCGAGGCACTCAGCCCGCCTCAGCGCCCTCCGCATGGAGTCCTCCGCCCTGACCATCGTGAGCCGTTCCTCCTCTGCCCGCTGCCGCTCCGCACCTATCCGCTGGCACAACCGCTCCCACACGGAAGCCACTCCCATTCCAGGGTTCTCCTGCCCTCCGGCCGATGCCTGCACCCCTGATGTTGATGGCCCCGAGCCATGATGCATCCCACGTTGAGCCTGCTGCTGCCTCCGACGCAACTGCCTGTGCCAGCACGACGGCATCCAGGCTGATGGAAACCACCGACGCCGTCGTGCACGTGCCCTGCCCGATGATGCCGTCACATCCTCCATCTGCTGGGGTCCAGTTGCTGTGGTGTCCACCCCTGCTGGATCTCTGACTCCCGACTGTGGCAGGGATGGGATCCCCACCGAGCTGGCTGCATTGGTCGGGGCAGGTCCACAGGGGGCCCTGGTGGCATCTGGGCTGGAAGACGGCAAGGAGAACGACTGGTGGATAGCCTGCACAGAGGAGGAGAGGGCCGCCACATTGGCCAACACATGCAGGAAACCCCCGAACATGGCCAATCCCAATTGGGCCACGTCGGCACGGTGCACTTCGTGATGACGTGCGTGCTCCTCCCGGGAAGCACGCACGGCATCACGAATCACAGCCGTGCCCATCGCGACCCCAATCAGGACCTTCTCCGCACGGCCAGGGGTTCCCACGTCCGCAGGTGGAGGGGAGTCAGGTGACATGGACATCCCCTCTACCTGCGGACAGGCCTGGGACGGGGCATCCCTGCTGGTGCATGGTGGTGCACTCACAGGGTCAGGGACAGCGACATGCACAGGCCCCTCCACGGTGACCTGTGCTGCCTCCTGCCCCTGGCCCTGGACTGCACCACTTGCACCAGCAGGGATGCCCCCACCAGGCCCCATGTGTGCCCCAGTGGCGGCCTCCTCCTTCTCTGTGCAAACCACCAACCTGGATGGCTCCTCACCATCTCCCACCGTAGCAGGCCCCTGTGGGGGCTCACCCACCCCTTCCGCTGCAGCCGTGGGGGCATCCCCGCCGCCTTGCTCCACAGCGCTGTCTCCGCCCTCTTCTTCACTAGCCGCTGCGTAGAGGGAGACAAAGAACACAAGCATCAGGGCACTGTACAATGGTCCCCTAGACAGGAAGCAATAGCAGATGAGCACCACTGTCAAAGTACACTTCCATCATGTCCCTCCACAACACATGGGTCAGTCCAGGCAAAACAAACACAGTAACAGGCATGGTGCATGCCATGGACATTTCCATGCATGTCTAATGGACTCTTGAAACATTCAATGATATGTAACTCACATGCATCATGGCTCATGCCTATCACATGCACACACTTCACCTCAGTCACATCCATCTGGCCCCAAACACACCAAACACAGCGGATACAAGGGTAATTTGGCTGCTTTACTGAATCTGTGCATTGTCACACACATGTGTCATGCATCCATGGCATGCACAAGTCACAGACACTCAGGACAGGCACACAGACATGGCTACCATATATGTACCTGGCATCAGCACCCATCCCTCACCCCCACCCATGTCCAGGTACAGAGACTGGCATGCTCTCATGTTCAAAATCTGCATAGGGCTCCCCATGCGGCATTTCAACACATGCAACAACCATGTGCATTACACATCACTGGTCGCACATGCATTACCATGATGTCCCTGCACACATACATGCATACATGGCCTATGGCACACATACAGGCAAGTATCATAGAACCAGCACACCGCAACATGCCCTGTCTCACACAGTAATACATGGACACTTACCGCTCAACTCCAGACGGGCCTCCCTCTCAAGGATCTGGGCGTGGAGCGCTGGGCATACGCGTTCCAGGACCCTCATCTGGATGGAACTCATGCGGCCCCGGCCCCCCTCCACGAGGCGCCGGGCCTTCACAAGGGTCCTGGACCTCAAGTCCTCCCAGCGCTTCTTGATCTTCAGGACGTTGCGGGTTGCCACCCCCTCCGCGTTGATGGCAACCACACAGTCGGCCCAGATCCTCTGCCGTCCTTCCTTGCTGGCGCGGGACGATCCAAAGAGGGCATCATACTGCCCCAGGACATGCTCCACCAGGACACCAACTTCGGTGACAGTGAAGCTGGTGCCCCTCTGCCCCTCTGGCCTGGGGTTGCCACTGGTGCCAGATGTGGAAGTGCCCGACATGGCAACCCCAGAGGCAGGTGTGGGTGGGCAACTGGGTCCTGGGGCTGGGCTGTGGAGCGATGTAATCCCAGTCGGGAGTCTTCAGTTCCAGCAGGGGTGGACACAGCAACTGGACCCCTGCAGATGGCTGATGTGCAGGCACCAAATGGCAGGGCACGGTGGCAGCAGGCAGGCAGGCAGCAGCAGATGGCACGTGGGAGGCTGCTCGGGGCACTGGGGGGCAGTAACTCGGCCTTCTGGGCAGGAGCGTGGTCTTCCGTGTGTTTTCGCGTGGCCAGCTTGATATGGAGTGATTTGGCACGTGAAAATCCTGCACGTCAGCGTGAAATCCGAGGAAAGGCCCTTAGCGCGTAAGCGCGTCAGCACGCATACGCGATTCTATTGGACCAGAGTCCCTCAGCGCGTAAGCGCGTCTGTGACGTGACCCGCACGGGTGTTCCCCACTCAGCACGTGATGACGGGGCACACGTGGAGATACTGCACGTCAGAGTGTCATCGCGTGTAATTGGACAAAAGTGCGCGTACACGCGATTGGCCTATGTACGTGTATTTAATGGGTGCGCGGGCACTTACACACGCAAGTACGTCAGCGAACCTGTATCCCGTGGTGCGTGTGAATTTCCACACGCTATTGGACTGGGAACTGGATTCCAGGGGTGCGCGGGTCACACGCTGTATCCCGTGGTGCGTGTGAATTTCCACACGCTATTGGACTGGGAACTGGATTCCAGGGGTGCGCGGGTCACACGCTTGCCTAGAACACGCGCAAAGCATAAATTTGCGAACTTTAACAATAACAAGCTCAGACGCCAGGATGAACATACCGTTCCTAGCAGCAGTGGCAGTGGGCTACCAAAGGAGGAGGAGGAGGATAGTCAGGGCCAGAATATTCACACCCAGAACCAGCCTTTTCGGGATGCCTGATGACCAGGTGTATGGGAGGTACAGGTTTCCACCACACATTATACTGGACCTGGTGAGTGAGTGGGAGGATGACCTCACATCAACCACCCTGTGCTCCCAAGCACTCAGCCCCCTGGAGAAGGTCCTCAATGTACTGCACTTCTTAGCCACTGGATCATTTCAGCGGACAAGTGCCATAGTGGGTGGGGTGTCACAGGCCACCCAGTCACGCTGCCTACACCAGGTCTTGAACATCATCACTGCACGCCCATCAGTCCGCAGGCACATATACCTGCCCAGAACACCTGCAGAAAGGCATGCTGCCGCCCTGGATTTTTACGCTGTGGCACGATTCCCCAAAGTGCTAGGTGCCATCGACTGCACCCATGTGGCTCTACGTCCCCCCAGGGCATCTGAGCATATCTATAGGAACCGCAAGCACTGGCATTCCATCAACGTGCAGGTAGCATGTAATGCCAAGGGAATCATCACCTCAGTATATGCCAACTATCCCGGCTCCACCCACGACAGCTTCATTTACCGAATGTCCACCCTAAGCCGGGACCTAGAAGCTGGGCGGCATGGCGATACATGGCTGCTTGGTGAGTATGTATGCCACTGCACATGCATGCATGTTGGATACTGAGCAAGGTCACAACCCCACCAATGATACCAATCACCACCTCCACAGGGGACAGTGCCTACCCTCTCAGCCCCCACATGATGACGCCAATTCGGAACCCCACCACGCCACCCCAGGTAAGATATAACACAGCCCACATTACAACCAGGGGCATAGTGGAGCGCACATTCGGAGTGCTAAAGTCACGCTTTCGCTCCCTTGACCGTTCTGGCGGGCAGCTGTTATACGCTCCCCCAGTAGTGTGCAGGATCATAGTGGCAGCATGTGTCCTGCACAACGTTGCAACACGCCGGGGCCTGGCCGTGGACATGGTGGTGGCCCCACATCCCCAACCACATGCACAGCCGCTGCGCATGGGAGGGGAAAGGGCACGGGGGAAGGCAGCCCGTACACAGCTAGTGGCTAATTACTTCACATAGAAATCACACCCCTGTGGAGTGCACACTGCCCTGGCACATTCCATCTGACAATCAATGATGACTCAACCTGACACTGATCCTGAATGTCTGGAGAATGAACCGGGAATACCATGTCAGCCTGAGATTGTTCACCTGGAAGTGACACAATGTGTGCATCCCTACCCACACAGACACCACCAATGCAGTTTTGTGAAGTTACACATTGAAGCAGCTAAAATGAATACCCACTTGCAAAATGCAACAAGAGGACAGTGCCATGTCAGCCAACCCAACCCCAGCACCGCCACACGACACACCGTGCCATGTCATGCTAATTGCAGGTAAACAAAGTAATTCCCACAACATGACATCAGTCTCACTATGTACAGTGGCACTATTAGAAACCTGCAACACCTGAAATGCTCACAGCAATGCCGGACCAACAACATACTTGAGCACGTAGTACCATTAACATGACATCACAAATGTTACATATTAGTAGTCTCACCACCTGGAAATGCCTGCACTCCCACCACTACCAACTGTGCAGTGTTGTCGCCATGTAGAGTTGTAGGTGCACTGCTGCCAACATGGACCCCATCTCCAGACTAGAGGTCCTTGTGTGGACATGAGGAAGGTACCTGCAAATTGGGAGGTAGACACAGAAGAAGAGTTACACATCAATGCAACATGCAGTGTACAACACAACAGCAATATGCACTAGGAATGTATACACAGTATTGACTACAGACTGCCCACACAGCTCATGGGAGTCCAACGTCACTGTGTAATTCACTGTCACTTGGGCACACCCTTTGCAAGCCCATGGAAACGGGAAGCAGGAGGGGTGTGTGTGACTCAAACCCAAGCATCTGAACCAAATACATTACAAGCCTGCATGTGCCCAGCCACAATGCAGCGTATGCCCACAGGAACCACGGAAGCCAACAGATCGTCCCAAAAAAATTAGGAATAAAAGAAATAAAAATAAAAATAAAAATAAGAAACAATCAAAAATGGCCATTGATGGGCCCGGGGGGGTTGGGGAGGCCACCCAGGAGGTCCGAGGACAGGATGCACACCAGAACCCACCTGCGTGGATCCTGGGAAGATAAAACACCTCCATGGGCTCATGGCCCACACGGCTACCCTATTGTGGGAGTATCACTGCTGTCGCTATTATTACCCTGTGCAGCTGCATCCGGAGGTGGTTGCACTATGGGAGGCAGCCCACGCAAGGCCCTAGTCTGCTCCTCCATGGCTGCAAGCATGCGGGTGTGGTAGGTCTGGTTCTGGAGGATGAGTGTGCGGAGGTCCCCATGCAACAACTCACGGGATGCCCGGACCTCCGCCCTCATTGCCTGCATCTCAGCTGAGAGCGTACGGGTGAGACGCTCCAGCTGCTGTTCTGTCCTTTGGTGTGTTGAAGCCTCAAGCTCAACAAGAGTCTTCCTGAGGTGAAGGAGCTCCTGCCTCAGGGTTTCCCTGTGGCCCTGGGACTCAATGGAGATGGCCTCCTGCAGAGTCGCCAGTGCCGCCCGCCTGTCCCTGTTGGACCCCAACATGTCCTCCCTGTGTGACTGGCAGATGGAGTCGGTTGCCTGCTCTAGTCGCTCCATCAGCCTTTCTGGGGGGACAATGGAAGTGGCCACCCTATCCATGGCCTGAGCCATCATCTCGGATGATGCAGCCTGTTGGGTTGCCATACCGTAAATGGATTGCTCCCATGCGGTATTGCCGGGTGGCTTACGGCCACCACGTCGGCGGGCACCACACCTGTCTGGGGCAAGGCGAACTGCGCCTTGCTGTGCCGGCACTGCCTGAGGCTGCAGGACTGCATTCCCCCTCTGATCTGCTGGCCCAGGAACAGGATCAGATGTCGCGGAGTGTGACCCTGCATCCGTAACCACCGAAGGCGTAGCTGCCAACACTGACATCCCCATGGAGGGTTCTGACCCTGGTGCAGGTGGGTGAGACAGAACAGAATCCCTCCCTGGAACACTCACCTGCGACGGCACGTAGGTCTCATCCGAATCAACACCTGAGTACAGCTCGGGGGAGGTGCAGCCAGAGACACCCCTTGAGAGCACGACCTGCAGCACTTGTGGGTTCTCCCCCACCACCACACCACGTCCCTCACTGGTGGTTGGTCGGCCCTCGGACCCCTCCTGGGTCTGCACCATCTCCACAACCCCAGCAGTATCAGGTGCGTCTTCCCCTGCAAAGACATGAAAACAAAGAAATGGAAACAGGCATTAGCACCATGGCACACATTGAGGGCTGAGAAGCAAGAGAACCAGTACTTGATTGACACATGTCCCACATGACTAAAACCCTCCCATGCATGCACCCTCACTGCGTATGAAGTGCAGGCAAATGGCACACACTGATGACACCAAGATGGAAGATGAACACATTTTCTGCATGCTGCCTGGCAGTGGCATCACACATTGGCCTGTGATTGGCAGGTGAAACACACATGCCATCACACAGATGGCATGTACCATTGCTATTGAGTGAAGATGGAGAGGAGGGCAGCACCTATTCATTCAGTCCAGTTCCCGCATGTAATTGCTTTTCTAATTCTAACAGGTCAGATTTTTCACCTGGAGCTGCCAGTCTGAAATGGTCCAATTGCACAGGGACATGTGTGTACAAATGATATCCAGGTAACAAAGTCACTCCACTTTACCATACCCATGTCAGACATGTGACTAGTGGACAGCGACATGCCTAGTGAAAGTGGTGGAATGCAAACAAACTGACTGAATGAACAGTGAAAAAGAAGCAAATATGTTGTGGCAAGGTGACACTTCAAGGGCAACTGGCGTGCAGTTGGGCTAGATGTCTACTGTTGGCAGAAGGGATACTGCTATGGCCAAATGCAGCTGCGCAGGAAGGATTGCATGAAGCACATGGCTGACCCATACAACTCAGGCGCACACACTCTCACCTGGCACCCGAACAGAAGCCCTCACACACACACCATGCACATGGATGACACACACATGCATGTGCACTCACCGGACAATGCCTCGTAATCAGCCAGATCTCCCACGCCTTGGATCTGTTCCTCCGTGACGTAGGTCCCAGCGACTGACTCATGTGGAGTGAGTTCCATGTCTACTACTGGAGACCCACCTCCAGTCACTAGAGTTGCGGCATGACTTGAGGCCAGCTTACTCTTTGCCCTGCGCTTTAGGTCATTCCAGCGCTTATAGCAATCATTGGCTGTGCGCCTCATGATTCCAAGGGCACTTACGATGTCCGCAACGGTCTGCCAGTGTGCCTGGCGTTGTGCAGGTGTGGTCTTGGATCCTGCAACAATGACCATCTCGTTGTCATGTCCGGACACATACTCGACAAGTGCATTCAGTTCGTCATCCGTGAAGCTGGGCTTCCTGGACGGGCCGGACTGTGTAGCCGTGTCTGGGGCATCAGCCTGTGCCGGACGAGCACTCTTCCTCTTCCGCTTGGAAGGTGGTGGTGATCCTGAGTGTCCTGCGCCGCTCTGGACACTAGGGGCAGGAGCCCTGGTGGACTCTGTATCAGGAGTGTGGGATTGCACACTCAGCATCAGAGTTGGTGCAGGCATTGGCTCTAGTGTGATGGTGTCTGGGGGAATGTCAGCAGCATGGACTAGGACCGACACTGTCCTGGCTGGGTGTGTGAGGGCTGGGGTGGATGGAGCCGCAGCTGCCCCTGCAGCCTCTCCGCCCTGCCTCCTTGGTGCAGCAGATGACCTTGCTGCCCCAGATCCACGTGGCATGATGGCATCAACGTGCACCAGCGCACGTGTCGTAGCCCTGCTGACCTGGAAGTCAGCCATGGAGTCAGCCAGGTCTGGTGCCACAATGGGCTGGTCCAACAAGTGCTGAGCATGGATGGTGTCAGCCACATCAGCCTCAATGGGAGGGGGGGAGGGGGGATTATGGGTGCCCGTGACTGGTCCTCCACACATGGGGGGACAGGCTCACCCTGCAAGTTACGACCACGTCCCCTACCGGATCCACCACGGCCACCACTTGTGGCTCTTCCACCTTTGCCACCCTTACGGAATCCTCGCCTCCCAGCCATGGCACTGATGTTAATGTGCGTATGGGAGTGGATGTAGACTATTGTCCTGGGCAATTGGGGGTCAAAGGGGTTGGGTACCAGATGGTAATTGTACCCTAGTGCTCTAGCAAGGCTGAATGTAACCCCTGGGGAAAGATGACGGGTCACGCAACGCACAGGAGGCCCAGAAAAGGGAGATGACGTGCACGCAACCCCTCCTAGACCACGTGTGCAGAAAGAAAAACCTGCACTACACTGTGGCACCCAGAAACACAAGAATGAACGTATGCGTGTCACACGCAGCCTAGAATGACCTCTGAAGGGGTAGGCTACAGACGGGGCAAGCACAGATGTTAGATACGTGCGTGACTCACCGTCTGCCTGGTAAACGAGCGTGTAAAAGGAGCATGTTTGGTTGGCAACACCCCCGCCAAAAGAAGATTTGTCCGCTGTCTGAGGAGACAGGACAACAGTAGAAGGGAACACTGTTTGAGGGAACAGGCCCAGGTAAACCAGTAAAAGAGAAAAAAGAGAAAAAGCTGTCAGAGGTAACAGGGAATACGAACTTGAAACGCCGTGAAGTAAATCGCGTGTGAAACGACAAGAAGTACAGAATTCACCCACTCGCTCTCCACGAAAAGCACGTACAAGGAAAACGTGTTCTACACGTACCTTTTATACAGGCCCACACGTCCAGCGTCACTTACGCGGCGTGTACGCGCTAGGGCCATTTCCACCTATTACATGCTTTGTCACTTCTGCGTGTAGGGCCATTTCCACCAATTACACGCTTTGTCACTTCTGCGTGCAGGGCCATTTCCACCAATCACACTCTTTGTCACTTCTGCGTGTAGGGCCATTTCCACCAATCACACGCTTTGTCACTTCTGCGTGTAGGGCCATTTCCACCAATCACACGCGATTACACTCTGACGTGCAGTCTTTCCACGTGTGCTCTGTCATCACGTGCTGTGTGGGAAACACCTGTGCGGGTCACGTCACAGACGCGCTTACGCGCTGAGGGCCTTTCCTCAGTTTTCACGCTGACGTGCAGGATTTTCACATGCAAAATCACTCCGTACCAAGCTGGCCACGCGTACGCACACGGAATACTACGCTCCTGCCCGGAAGGCCGAACTACTGCCCCCCAGAGCCCGAGCACGCTCCCACCTGCTGCTGCCTGACTGCCTGCTGCCCCTGCACTGCTGGGGGGTGGGGGTGATAGGGGACATGAGTGGGGGCCTGGTGGGGGCTGCCCCTGGTGACTGGGGGGGTGGGGGTGATAGGGGACATGAGTGGGGGCCTAGTGGGGGCTGCCCCTGGTGACTGGGGGGGTGGGGGTGATAGGGAACATGAGTGGGGGCCTGGTGGGGGCTGCCCCTGCACTGCTGGGGGGTGGGGGTGGTGGGAGACATGGGTGGGGGCCTGGTGGAGGCTGCCCCTGCACTGCTGGGGGGTGGGGGTGGTGGGTGACATGGGTTGGGGCCTGCTGGCAGGTGCCCCACAGTGCTGGGGGGTGGGGGTGGTGGGAGACATGAGTCGGGCATGAGTGGGGGCCTGGTGGAGGGTGCCCCTGGATGGTGGGGGGTGGGGGTGGTGGGTGACATGAGCAGGTGTGCAGGGTAGTCCCCTGTTTTGTGGGCTGCCTGCAGGGGCCATGGAGGATGTACAGGGAACACCTGTGAGGACCCACCGAGCCTAATCGCGTGTGTAACTTCCCACGCACCCCTGTAATACACGTACCAAGCCAAATCGCGTGTGAGAATTCCCGTGCATACCTGAAATACACGTACCCTGCTGAAGTCGCGTGTAAAACTTCCCGCGCACCCCTGAAATGCATGCGCCCAGGCTATTCGCGTGTGGAACTTCCCGCGCACCCCTGAAATACACGCGCCCAGGCTATTCGCGAGTGGGACTTCCCGCGCACCCCTGAAATACACGTAGCATGCTGGGAGACATGAGTGGGGGCCTGGTGGAGGGTGCCCCTGCACTGCTGGGGGGTGGGAAGGGTGGTAGACATGGGTGGGGGCCTGGTGGAGGCTTCCCCTGGTGGCTGGGGGGTGGGGGTGCAGGGGGACATGGGTGGGCGCCTGGTGGAGGCTTCCCCTGGTGGCTGGGGGGTGGGGGTGATAGGGGACATGAGTGGGGGCCTGGTGGAGGGTGCCCCTGCACTGCTGGGGGGTGGGGTGATAGGGGACATGAGTGGGGGCCTGGTGGAGGGTGCCCCTGCACTGCTGGGGGGTGGGGGTGGTGGGAGACATGAGTGGGGGCCTGGTGGAGGCTTCCCCTGGTGGCTGGGGGGTGGGGGTGGTGGTAGACATGGGTGGGGGCCTGGTGGAGGGTGCCCCTGGTGGCTGGGGGGTGGGGGTGATAGGGGACATGAGTGGGGGCCTGGTGGAGGGTGCCCCTGCACTGCTGGGGGGTGGGGTGGTGGGAGACATGAGTGGGGGCCTGGTGGAGGCTGCCCCTGGTGGCTGGTGGGTGGGGGTGATAGGGGACATGAGTGGGGGCCTGGTGGAGGCTGCCCCTGGTGGCTGGGGGGTGGGGGTGGTGGGAGACATGAGTGGGGGCCTGGTGGAGGCTGCCCCTGGTGGCTGGGGGGTGGGGGTGCAGGGGGACATGGGTGGGGGCCTGGTGGAGGCTGCCCCTGGTGGCTGGGGGGCGGGGTGGTGGTAGACATGGGTGGGGGCCTGGTGGAGGCTGCCCCTGGTGGCTGGGGGGTGGGGGTGGTGGTAGACATGGGTGGGGGCCTGGTGGAGGGTGCCCCTGGTGGCTGGGGGGTGGGGGTGCAGGGGGACATGAGCAGGTGTGCAGGGTAGTCCCCTGTTTTGTGGGCTGCCTGCAGGGGCCGTGGAGGGTGTACAGGGAACACCTGTGAGGACCCACCCAGCCTAATCGCGTGTGTAACTTCCCACGCACCCCTGTAATACACGTACCCAGCCAAATCGCGTGTGATAATTCCCGCGCACCCCTGTAATACACGTACCTGGCCAAATCGCGTGTGATAATTCCAGCGCACCCCTGTAATACACGTACCCAGCCAAATCGCGTGTAAAACTTCCCGTGTACCCCTGTAATACACCTACCCAGCCAAATCGCGTGTGATAATTCCCGCGTACCCCTGTAATACACGTGCCCTGGCTAATCGCGTGTAAAACTTCACGCGTACCCCTCTAATACACGTACCCTGGCCAATCGCGTGTTAAACTTCCCGCGTACCCCTGTAATACACGTACCCTGGCTAATCGCGTGTAAAACTTCCCGCGTACCCCTGATATGAACGTTACCCGCTTTGCGTTCCTTGTTTGGCAGCCCTGTAAACTGGTCCAGAGTTAGCGCAGCCCTTTGCGATGATTTAGCGATTTTGATGGCTTTTCCTTGCGCGAGGGCGTTCTTGGGGGCGTTACTGGCGCTGCTGCAGGGTCGCTGCGATACTCTGCGCCACGGCTGGTTTGGGAGCCTAAAATCCATGAATACGCTGTGCGCGGAAATCGGTTTTAGCGCACGTGCCTGGCGCAGACAATCGCACGCGGACACTCTGCGCCAGCCGCTTGCGACACTTTTCTGCGAAATTCTATGAATTACCCTGTTATTATTTGTAAGATATAATTTATTTTAGAAACATTGTACTATTTTTTGTATGTACATCCTACTGTTTACTTGTTTCAGATGAAAACAGTCATGGCCTTCTACACTCCCTAACAATCAAAATAATGTACATGGTACATATGTATTAAAATAAACACTGGTTACACAATAAAACAGAAGTAGAAGATTGCAGAATGATTTTTTTTCTCCTAAATTATGTAATCTTAAGAATGTTATCTCTGCATTTATTATATTCTTCAAAGCAAGACATGCCAGGTGTAACTTTTCTTTCATCAAAGTTTATTAGAAATAAATCTTCAATATTTTTCACACATGGCAGAGCTACATATGACATTCCTTCTTTGAACACTCTATAACCAATGTCAATAAATGCGGCTTCTAAAGTCAACACTTGTGATTTGTTTATAGTAATTGCATATGCAGAGCACAATGGGAATTGGGCTTTGTTCACAAAGGCATCCATAAAAAACAAGAAACATGCAGAGTCCGAGAAATCAAACGAGTTTCTTCTACATGATCAAACTTTACTTCAACATGTTCAATATTTGTTCTGTGACATATAGTGTGAAATGCAATCACTCATCCCATTGCTCCATTGACTAGACCAATTTCTACATTCAAGTTCCTCTTTAACATTAATCATGCATTGATGCACAGTTTTAAAACTGCTTCTAGACATGCTTTTTAAAAAAATTGAATTAATTAAGCTTTTGCTCTTTTATCCAACTCTAATGGCATACCATGACCCTCTAAACATCACACGATTTTATCTCCACAATATTTTGCTTCTCTGACAGAAGCATTGTAGAGTTGAAAATGGTATACTCTGCAACTGTACACATCAAAGCAACACAAGAACATGTTCTTTCCTGAAGGGTCAACATGACATCAGATGCAGTGTAATCTGCATGAACCATGTTAGAAATCAGTCTTTGTATTCCCTTCAAGAACACCTATACAAATCTTATTAAGCATTTCTGCATACTCTAAGTCTGCAGATTGCCTCACATTAATGGTAATTTCCTGGAATTCAAAACAATTCCAACGGTTACAATTACCAATATTCCCTATAGTTTTTTTCACTATCCTTAGATTGCAGCATCTTGAAAACTGATTGACCTTTCACAGTACATGTTTACCTTCAAACAATGAGCGTAGGCAGACTTGCCTTTAGGGTCAACAGTAGGGGTTGGGCGTAGTAGCTTCAAACTGATTTCCAGATTGTGGCAGGACTAAATGGTAATATCATTGATGAAGAATGGGTTAATTCCATTACTGATCATGACATAATCTGCTTACAAAAACCTGGGTTGAGACTCCCCCGCCACTCAGAAATGATATCAGTTTTGCATTGGGTGCCAAAAAGTGTAGGGAGGAAGAGTGGGGTTGCTTACATTTATTAGGATCTCCCCATTTTGGACTGCAGAAAGGGTGGCAGCAGGAATCGAGTTTGCTGTTGTGGTACTGCTGAAATTAATTTATTGCCTAGAGGATTTGTTGTTGGTGAATGCGTTTTTACCACCAAGAAACTGCCGATCAGGGAATGTTTGCTGGAGGACGGTACTGGGGGAGCTTCTGGAGTGAGAGGCTCTTTGCAGTATAATAATAGTGGAAGATGTCAGCGCTAAGTTGGGGCCGCCAGTTAGGGAAGATGTTGGTAGCTGAAAACTGGAGGAAGAGTATGGGATACCCGCTAGATGCCAGCTACATCCCATAGGAGATGACAGGGGCGAGGAGTTGAGCAATTTTATGAAGGAACACCATCTGGGTGAACTGAACGGGAGGTGTGTATGAGACCGTCCACCTTAGACCACATGTAGACACGGTACATTTGATTCTTTAATTGACTATTGTCTGGTCGACACCTACTTCTTTCCACGGATTTCCATATTTGAGGTATCTGCCAGTATGGACAGCAACCACTTCCCTCTGGGTGTTGGTTTTAAGCTCTCTGGACAGATTTCTGCCCAGGTCGAGGAAAGCAGTAAAAGTATAAAACACCATTCCTTTCGTCTAGAGCAGGCTCAATAGGAGACCACTCTGACAGAGAAGAGGAAAAACGGATGGCATTTTGCGACATCCAAGTGAGTGATGCAGCATGCATTAAATGCTACAAAGAACTACTGGTGGTATTATCCAGTGAAAGCAGGAAACTGCACCCGAGTAAAAAGCCGCCAGACAGGACAGAATCTAGGGCAGCGGTCTGGTTTGACCATGAATGCAGGTCTCTGAAATGGAAAATGAATGGGGCAGTGAAAGGAGGAGATCTGAATTCTGGCTAAATATACACTCTCAAATCTGATTATAGAAAGTTGTTGGAAACTAAGAGGAGAGAGTATATAGTGAAACAGTGGGAGAGAATGTGGTTACAAACAACAACACTAAGGGGTCGATTCATGGAATTAATGTGCGCCGAAAATTCCCGCGCAGAATGCCAAAATGTGCGATTCGCATTAAAAGTGCTAAAATCGCAGTGCAAGTACGAAAAACGCAGGGAAACCAGCGCACATCGATTCATGGAAGTCCGTGCGCGAGAAAAACATTGGATGTGCACTGAAAAAGTGCGCCGCACACGCCGGCGCACAGGTCATCCAACAGCGTGCGCCACGGCCACTGCGAAATCGCACATAGCGCGGCGCACATCACAAAAGTAGGCGTAACACGGGGCGTAACACTCGGAATGGGGAACAACGCGTGAAAATATGGGCATCACGGGGGAAGTACAGGAGGCAAGTGCGCGGAACGCCCACACGCTCGCCTACAACCCGTATTCATGGAATCTAATAGGGCACACCAGCGCACGGTGAAAGACGCGCACAGGGCCAAACAAGCACGCCACAAGAAAGCAGGCGGTAGCATCCCTGCACCTGAAATAAATGTGCGCCAAAATGTGCGCTAACAAAAAGCACCCATATACAGCCATGATGAATGGTCCATACAGTGGCCCTCTAGGACAAATGAGGTACAAAGGGATACCGACAAACACGGACACCCGCTGTGTGAAAAATAGCGTGTGCGTGTGTTTCTGGGTGCGCGGGAAGTTTCACACGCGATCGGCCTGGGTACGTGTACTTCGGGGTGCGCGGGAAGTTCCACACGCGATTAGCCTGGGTACGTGTACTTCAGGGTGCGCGGGAAGTTCCACACGTGATTAGCCTGGGTATGTGTGTTTCGGGGTGCGCGGGAAGTTCCACACGCGATTGGCCTGGGTACGTGTACTTCAGGGTGCGCGGGAAGTTCCACACGTGATTAGCCTGGGTATGTGTGTTTCGGGGTGCGCGGGAAGTTCCACACGCGATTGGCCTGGGTACATGTACTTCGGGGTGTGCGGGAAGTTCCACGCGCGATTAGCCTGGGTACGTGTGCTTCGGGGTGCGTGGGAAGTTCCACACGCGATTGGCCTGGGTACGTGTACTTCGGGATGCGCGGGAAGTTCCACACGCGATTGGCCTGGGTACGTGTACTTCGGTGCGCGGGAAGTTCCACACGCGATTGGCCTGGGTACGTGTACTTCGGGTGCATGGGAAGTTCCACACGCAATTGGCCTGGGTACGTGTATTCCGAGGCACGCAGGAAGATTCACACGCGATTTCAGCAGGGTACGTGTATTTCGGTGGTGAAGGGGAATGCTACACGTGATTTGGCTGTGTGGGTCCTCCCAGGTGTTCCCTCTATACCTTCCACGGCCCTTGCAGGCAGCCCACACCACAGGGGACTACCCTGCACCCCTGCTCATATCCCACAGGCAACCTATCCACCATGGCCATGCCCCCCAGCCAACCCACATGTCACCTTGCACTACTGATCACCAACACATGTCTCCCAGCACCCCCACCCCCAAGCACTGTGAGGCACCCTCCACCAGGCACCCACTCATGTCTCCCATCACCCCCACCCCCCAGCAGTGCAGGGCACCCTCCACCAGGCCCCCACTCATGTCTCCCACCACCCCCACCCGCCAGCAGTGCAGGGGCAGCCTCCACCAGGCCCCCACTCATGTCTCCCACCACCCCCACCCCCAGCAGTGCAGGGCACCCTCCACCAGGCCCCCACTCATGTCCAACTCATGTCCCCCTGCACCCCCACCCACCAGCATCCAGGGGCACCCTCCACCAGGCCCCACTCATGTCTCCCATCACCCCACCCCCCAGCATCCAGGGGCACCCTCCACCAGGCCCCAACTCATGTCCCCCTGCACCCCCACACCCCAGCAGTGCAGGGCAACCTCCACCAGGCCCCCACTCATGTCCAACTCATGTCCCCCTGCACCTCCACCCACCAGCATCCAGGGGCACCCTCCACCAGGCCCCCACTCATGTCTCCCACCACCCCCACCCCCCAGCAGTGCAGGGCACCCTCCACCAGGCCCCCACTCATGTCCAACTCATGTCCCCCTGCACCCCCACCCACCAGCATCCAGGGGCACCCTCCAGCAGGCTCCCACTCATGTCTCCCACCACCCCCACCCCCCAGCAGTGCAGGGCACCCTCCACCAGGCCCCCACTCATGTCCAACTCATGTCCCCCTGCACCCCCACCCACCAGCATCCAGGGGCACCCTCCACCAGGCCCCCACTCATGTCTCCCAGCACCCCCACCCCCAGCACTGTGGGGCACCCTCCACCAGGCCCCCACTCATGTCTCCCATCACCCCCACCCCCCAGCAGTGCAGGGCACCCTCCACCAGCCCCCACTCATGTCCAACTTATGTCCCCCTTTACCCCCGCCCACCAGCATCCAGGGACACCCTCCACCAGGCCCCCACTCATGTCCAACTCATGTCCCCCTGCACCCCCACCCACCAGCATCCAGGGGCACCCACCACCAGGCCCCACCCATGTCTCCCACCACCCCCACGCCCAGCACTGCAGGGGCACCCTCCACCAGGCCCCCACTCATGTCCAACTCATGTCCTCCTGCACCCCCACCCACCAGCATCCAGGGGCACCCTCCACCAGGCCCCCACTCATGTTTCCCATCGCCCCCACCCCCCAGCAGTGCAGGGCACCCTCCACCAGGCCCCCACTCATGTCCAACTCATGTCCCCCTGCACCCCCACCCACCAGCATCCAGGGGCACCCTCCAGCAGGCTCCCACTCATGTCTCCCACCACCCCCACCCCCCAGCAGTGCAGGGCACCCTCCACCAGGCCCCCACTCATGTCCAACTCATGTCCCCCTGGACCCCCACCCACCAGCATCCAGGGGCACCCTCCACCAGGCCCCCACTCATGTCTCCCAGCACCCCCACCCCCAGCACTGTGGGGCACCCTCCACCAGGCCCCCACTCATGTCTCCCATCACCCCCACCCCCCGCAGTGCAGGGCACCCTCCACCAGCCCCCACTCATGTCCAACTTATGTCCCCCTTTGCCCCCGCCCACCAGCATCCAGGGACACCCACCACCAGGCCCCCACTCATGTCTCCCACCACCCCCACCCCCCAGCAGTGCAGGGCACCCTCCACCAGGCCCCCACTCATGTCCAACTCATGTCCCCCTGCACCCCCACCCACCAGCATCCAGGGGCACCCACCACCAGGCCCCCACCCATGTCTCCCACCACCCCCACGCCCAGCAGTGCAGGGGCACCCTCCACCAGGCCCCCACTCATGTCCAACTCATGTCCTTCTGCACCCCCACCCACCAGCATCCAGGGGCACCCTCCACCAGGCCCCCACTCATGTTTCCCATCGCCCCCACCCCCCAGCAGTGCAGGGGCAGCCTCCACCAGGCCCCCACTCATGTCCAACTCATGTCCCTTTGCACCCCCACCCACCAGCATCCAGGGGCACCCTCCACCAGGCCCCCACTCATGTCTCCCATCACCCCCACCCCACAGCATCCAGGGGCACCCTCCACCACGCCCCCACTCATGTCCCCCTGCACCCCCACCCCCAGCAGTGCAGGGCACCCTCCACCAGGCCCCCATCCATGTCCAACTCATGTCCCCCTACACCCCCACCCACCAGCATCCAGGGGCACCCTCCACCACGCCCCCACTCATGTCCCCCTGCACCCCCACCCCCAGCAGTGCAGGGCACCCTCCACCAGGCCCCCACTCATGTCCAACTCATGTCCCCCTGCACCCCCACCCACCAGCATCCAGGGGCACCCTCCACCAGGCCCCCACTCATGTCTCCCAGCACCCCCACCCAGCAGCAGTGCAGGGCACCCTCCACCAGGCCCCCACTAATGTCCAACTCATGTCCCCCTACACCCCCACCCACCAGCATCCAGGGGCACCCTCCACCAGGCCCCCACTTATGTCTCCCACCACCCCCACCCCCCAGCAGAGCAGGGCACCCTCCACCAGGCCCCCACTCATGCCCAACTCATGTCCCCCTGCACTCCCACCCACCAGCATCCAGGGGCACCCTCCACCAGGCCCCCACTCATGTCTCCCAGCACCCCCACCCCCCAGCACTGTGGGGCACCCTCCACCAGGCCCCCACTCATGTCTCCCATCACCCCACCCCCCAGCAGTGCAGGGCACCCTCCACCAGCCCCCCACTCATGTCTCCAAGCACCCCCACCACCCAGCCGTGCGATTTGCCTGGGTACGTGTATTCCTGGGGTGCGCGGGTAGTCTCCCATGCGATACCATCAGGGTACGTGTATTATGGGTCCGCCTGAACTTCCACATGCGATACCAGCAGGCTACGTGTATTACGGGGTTCGCGGGATGTTCCACACGCGATTGCCCTGGGTACGTGTATTTCGGGGTGCGTGTGAAGTTTCACACGCGATTTTGCAGGGTACGTGTATTTCGGTGTGTGCGTGAACTTCCACACGCGACTGGGCCTGTGAGAGTGGGGTACGTGTATTCCAGGGGTGGGCGGGAATATTTACTCGTGACTGGGCCTGGGAGAGCGTGTTACGTGTATTCCTGGGGTGGGCGGGAAGATTCACCAGGTCGCCTACAACACGCCGAAAAATAAATGGTCCAATCCTGAAACACGTACACCAGCATGAAGCAGGCGTATGTCGACCCGCGCAGCATAAAAGTGGCACAAGCAACAAACAAGCTCAGACGCCAGGATGAATATACCGTTCCTAGCAGCAGTGGCCATGGTTTACGAAAGGAGGAGGAGGAGGATAGTGAGGGCCCGAATTTTCACTCCCAGAACCACCCTTTTTGGGATGCCTGATGACCAGGTGTATGGGAGGTAAAGGTTTCCACCACACATAATACTGGACCTGGTCAGTGAGTGGGAGGATGACCTCACATCACCCACCCCAGTGCTCCCAAGCACTCAGCCCCCTGGAGAAGGTCCTTAATGTACTGCACTTCTTGGCCACAGGATCATTTCAGCGGACAAGTGCCATAGTGGGTGGGGTGTCACAGGGCACGCAGTCACGCTGCCTACACCAGGTCTTGAACATCATCACTGCATGCCCATCAGTCCGCAGGCACATATACCTGCCCAGGACACCTGCAGAAAGGCAGGCTGCCACCCTTGATTTCTACGGTGTGGCACAATTCCCCAAAGTGCTAGGTGCCATTGACTGCACCCATGTGGCACTACGTCCCCCCAGGGCATCTGAGCACATCTATAGGAACCGCAAGCACTGGCATTCCATCAACGTGCAGGTAGTATGTAATGCCAAGGGAATCATCACCTCAGTATATGCCAACTATCCAGGGTCCACCCACGACAGCTTCATTTACCGAATGTCTACCCTAAGCCGGGACCTAGAAGCTGGGCGGCATGGCGATACATGGCTGCTTGGTGAGTATGAATGCCACTGCACATGCATGCATGTCAGATGCAGAGTTATGTCACTACCCCACTAATGATACCCATCACCTCCTCACCAGGGGACAGTGCCTACCCTCTGAGCACCCACATGATGATGCCAATTCAGAACCCCATCACGCCTCCCGAGGTAAGATACAACACAGCCCATATTGCAACCCAGGGCATAGTGGAGCACACATTCGGAGTGCTCAAGTCACGCCCGCTGCGCATGGGAGGGGAAGGGCACGGGGTGAGGCAGCCCGTACGCAGCTGGTGGCTAATTACTTCACATAGAAATCACACCCCTGTGGAGTGCACACAGCCCTGGCACATACCATCTGATAAGCAATGATGACTCGACCTGACAATTATGACGAACAAAGGGACAGTCAACTGTCAGAACCATAGCAGCCTGAGATTGTTTATGTGGAAGTGTCAGAATGTGTGCATCCCTACCTACACAAACACCACCAATGCAGTGTCATCAAAAGACACACTTCCATGCTGCAGAAATGAATACCCACTTGCAAAATACTACATATGAACAGTGCCATGTCACCCAACCCCTCCCCGGCACGGCCACACAACACACCATGGCATGTCATGCAATGTGAGAGCAAACAAATTAATCCCCACAACATGCCCCAAGTGTCACCAACTACAGTGTCCCTAATGGAAACATGGCCACACATGAAATGTTCACAGTAATGCAGGACCTACAACAAACATTACCAAATACTTACCAAGAATACCAATCACCTACACAACCTCCAACCTACCTTAAACATGACATTACAGACTTAAAAAATGGGTAGCCTCACTACCTGATAATGCCAGCACTTTGAATACTTCCAAGTATACAGTGTTAGCGCCACGCAAGAGTGTACGTGCACTGCTTACAACATGGACTCCAGTTCCAAGGTGGACCGCCTTGTGAAGACATGAGAAATGGACCTGCAAATTAGGAGGATGAGATGGATGCAGAGGCACATATCAATACACCATGCAGTGTACAAAACAAAAACAATATGCACTATGAATGTATACACAGTATTGACTACAGACTTCCCACACATTGAATGGGAGTCCAACGTCACCATGTACCTCAATGTCACTTGGGCACACCCTTTGCAAGCCCATGGAAACGGGAAGCAGGAGGGGTATGTGTCACACAAACCCAAGCATCTGAACCAAATTCATGACAAGCCTGCATGTGCCCAGCCACAATACAGTGTATGCCCACGCGAGCCACACAAGGCAACACACTGTCCAAAAAACAAAAATTTAAAAAAAAATCAAAAATGGCCATTAATGGGCCGGGGGGGGGGGGGTAGGGGAGTCCACCCAGGAGGTCCGAGGACAGGGTGCACACCAAAACCCACCTGTGTGGATCTTGCGGAAAAAAAACACCTCCATGGGCTCATGGCCTGCACGGCTACCCTATTGTGAGAGAATCACTGCTGTCGCTCTCCTCACCCTCTGCAGCTGCATCAGGAGGTGGTGGCACTATGGGAGGCAGCCCACGTAAAGCCCTAGTCTGTTCCTCCATGGCAGCAAGCATGCGGGTGTGGTAGGTCTCGTTCTGGAGGATAATTGTGCATAGGTCCCCATGCAACAACTCACGGGATGCCCGGACCTCCACCCTAGTTTCCTGCATCTCAGCTGAGAGCGTACATGTGAGACGCTCCAGCTGCTGTTCTGTCCTTCTGTTTGTTGAAACCTCAAGCTCAACAAGAGTCATCCTGAGGTGAAGGAGTTCCACTCTCAGGGCTTCCCTGTGGCCCTGGGACTCTATGGAAATGGCTTCCTGCAGAGTCACTAGTGCCGCCCGCCTGTCCCTGTCGGACGCCAACATGTCCTCCATGTGTGACTGGCAGATGGAGTCTGTTGCCTGCTGTAGTCGCTCCATCAGCCTTTCGGGGGGGACAATGGAAGTGGCCACCCTATCCATGGCCTGAGCCATCATCTCTGATGATGCTGCCAGTTGGGTTGCCACACCGTATATGGATTGCTCCCATGCGGTATTGCCAGGTGGCATACAGCCACCACGTCGGCGGGCACCACACCTGTCTGGGGCAAGGCGAACTGCGCCTTGCTGTGCAGGCACTGCCTGAGGCTGCAGGACTGCATTCCCCCTCTGATCTGCTGGCCCAGGAACAGGATCAGATGTTGCGGAGTGTGACCCTGCATCCGTAACCACCAAAGGCATACCTGCGAAACACTGTGTTAGGCGGAAACCTGTGCAGTTCCCTCTGGGACCACTGCAAAAGATTTAGGACTACAGGTGTTTGGCAGTAAACCCACTTGGTAGCAGTCTGTACCACACAGATTCACTTGGTAGCTGTGGCTGAGCAGTCAGACTTCCCTCAAGAAGAGTTAAGCAGTATGTGGAGTATACAAAATAGGGCAATTCTTCACAGTAAGACAAGCAAACACGGAACAAGGCTTCAGTGTAAAGATATAAAGGTATTTATTTATAACGGCACATCTATAGAAAACACTTTGGCACTATCCCGGCAAACACTTCAATTACAATTACTCTACGAAGAAAACAGATCAATCCCCCTAACAATAGTTCGACAAATCTAGGTTCTACTAGCATCACTTTTTTTCAGACAGAGGTGTATGCCTCAACCTAGATGGCACACTAGTATTTGTTAGGACGGGAGAGAAAATAAGCAGGTTACGAAATCAACACGGTCCCAATACTGAACGGACAAATGCAAGGCAAGAAGACAAGAACCACAATAGATTATAAAGTTCAGAGGCCAGGCCCACTCGGAGAGAGGCGAGGCGATATGTCCCAAAAGTATCTTAGTGGAAATGCGTTTGAATCTTTGAAGCAAATTGTTATCGGCAGATTGGACCAGTTCAGAACAACACGCTAGAGAAAGCTTGGAGGCGACCCTATGGAGAGGCGAGGATTAAGACACCACACTCTATCCGGCAACAAGGGAAGCCAGGCGGACACAGTACCTTGATTTTGGAGAGACAGCTCCGGCGGGGCAGTTGTTCCTGGTGGTGGATGCACGTCTGGTCTTTGCCAAGAGAAGAGAGGATCTCGTCGTCGAAGGAAAGTTGAAGATAGTTGCACCACCAGGGAAGAGACCAGCCGCAGAGTGCTCCGTCACGAGGCACCACCTTTTGGTCGCGGTACAGGGGTAGTGGCTATCCGGTTGCCGAGGTGCTCTGCACGGGCAATTCGACCACTGCGTCCTGGGGCGAAGAATAAGCAAAAGGGACTGGTTGTTCCCACCAGTCAGGGGAAGAGACTCTCCGGCAAGGAGATCTCCTCTGTCATTGGGAAGTGGCGAGTCGGCTCAGCAGGGCTCCACCGGAGGTGTCGTCGTTGCAGGTCGGCTCAGCGTTACCCTCGTCGGATTCTTAGGTCCTGTGGTGACTTCTGAAGATCCAGTCCAAAAAGCCCTGCTTTTATGCAGAAAACCCCCATTCATTCAGCCTAGCTGCCAATCAACACATGCTAAGTGATGAGCGGGGAGGCTCACCACTTGGGCCAATCACACCAGAGTGCGACCGGAGTTGGCAAGGCAACTCGGTCCAGGGTGCCTAAACCCCTCCCACACCCCTGTGGTAACCCAGACAGAATGGCACCACTTTGGAGGGTCTCTGTACAGAAGCCCGCCAAAAGTGGAACAAAGGGCTCGACCTTTGGTTTAGGAGTCACAGAGACGAACACAGACGCCATTTTAAAAACCGAGTTCTGGCAGAAAATACCATCCGATAGACTTATTTAAGATAAGTAGACCGGTGGTATGTTAGAGATTAACGAGAAACAGTATCAATCTCTAACAATGGGAAGAATCCCATAGGGTTATATTCGGGGTCGAATATAACAAGTAGTTTCAACTGCCACCAGCCAAAACTCAACGAGGGGGGACGGGACAGTGCCCCCTCGAATAACAGACCCAGGAGTAATCGAATTACCCCTACTAGTACGTCCATAATAGGATGGTTTGTACTAGTTCTGTTAGTAAATTTAGGTCTAGTAAAGCCAATGGTGACTTTACATGCCCGGGGAGACAGTAGTCAGTCCCCGGGTATGGAGTCTATGATGGGGGTCCGCTAGGACGCCCCAGTGTTACGGCACGTAGGATGCGATGTAACACACATAGAAAAACATATGAGACCCTATGGAGTAAAAGACCCCATAGCCCATAGAACACATTGGCCCTCATTACGACCCTGGCGGAAAGTAACTGACCTGACCGCCATAGCGTAAATAGCGTTTCCGCCATTGCACGATGGAGTAAAGTGCGGCTAATTCCGACCCATCGGGCACGAGCACTACGCCATGGCGGAAGTGCAAAGTCCGCGATGGCGGAAACGTCCCCAAAACGCCCCTCACCGCCGTCGTACGGCGCCCTAGGTGCAATTCCGCCACCCATCATAGCGGTCACCGTAATGAGCGGCAATCGGAAAATACGGTGACCGTAAATATACAGAAACGGAAGTAAAAACATGGTCCCGGAACGGGAAACAGCACGCCGTACACCTATAAAATCAGAATTCCCACACAACCATTAAAAATACTACCCTGAGACACATCCCAACCCGTCATCCACCCTAGTGAAAACAATAAAAATGGGAAAAGTAGCGAAGAAAGCGTGCGACCGCAAGCGGCAGGTCCACTTCTCCCGTGAGGAACTCACCGTGCTCACAGAGACCCTCCAGGAGAATGCTGCCGTCGTCTTCTCGACGCAAATGACCAGGACGGGACTTGCGAACAAGAAGGCCATATGG
The DNA here is from genome assembly GCF_040938575.1 of Ambystoma mexicanum. Classification (NCBI taxonomy): domain Eukaryota; kingdom Metazoa; phylum Chordata; class Amphibia; order Caudata; family Ambystomatidae; genus Ambystoma; species Ambystoma mexicanum. The sequence goes on from NC_090922.1 coordinate 1,137,243,248, forward strand.
GCCCTGGTGGCACAGCGGGTAAGTGCGGTGGGGACCGCACCCCGCAACCCACAGCAATGCAGAAAGCGATGGGACGACTTGCGGATACGCGCACGGAGCATACTATCCGCCAACCGTAACATTGCCACAGCTACCGGGGGAGGATCGGAATCACCCATCAAGTTGACCCCTGGGAAGAAATCTGTGCCTCCACCATTGGAATGGAGAGTATAGAGGGAGTCGGAGGGATGGAGAAAGGAGTGCAGACATCCGAAGAATTAGGTAGGTGGCCCAAATAAAACAATGCTAAATCCACAATGTCCAATCATGTGAAGTACCATGTGTCCACATAGTGCAACAGAAACACATGGCCAGGAGAACGTCCACATACATTGGCCTGATAGCGCACTTTAAAAGTCACATTAAATACATAAATAATTAAAAATCCTAAAAACACCCTCTACACATGCAGCAGGCACACCCTAACTGCAGGCTGCAAAACAACTGCATCCTCAATCCACACAAAAATGAAACCACCTCCAAGGCCCTGACCCAAATCACCCTCAGGTACCACCCCAATGCATGTGATACATTGCCATTCCAATTTCCACAGACCCATTAATAACGCTCACCCTCCTTTACTCCACCACAGGGTCCGATTCAAACGACGAGCTCCAGGACACCCCTACCAGCACACCTGCAAAGAGGGCCAAGACCAACGGCCAAAGACCCTCCACCCCAGCAGCCAGCATGCCCACAACAGCACCACCACAGGTCCCCCCAATGGATGCCACAGAAGGCACCATAGGTGACACTGCATTAATGGCAGCATGCTCCGACACAGAAAACGGTGATGTCGATGTAGGATCCATCCATGACCTGTCTCAATCCCCCTGTTTGTTTCATCCCGTACACCATGAGGATACCACGCAGGGGCACCCACAAGACGACGACTGGCCATCCCCCACAAGCCCTGTGGCAAGGCAACATGAGGTGATCAGCCCCTCTGTGACACCACCGCAAATGGCCATGGCACAGCAGAGGCAACAGTCCCTCGACCAGGTGATCGTGCAACAGCAGCAACTGGCCACGCTCCTCAAGGACCATGCTGATGAATGTGGGGGTACTAAGGCAGCCATAGAAACATCTACTGAGACACTTAGGGCAGAAATGGAGAGAAGTACAGAGACACTAAGGGCACAAATGGAGAGAAGCACCGAGAGCCTGAGGGTACAAATGGAGAGAAGCACCGAGAGCCTGAGAGTACAAATGGAGAGAAGCACCGAGAGCCTGAGGGGGGAACTGCATGCGACGTCCAAAGACGTATGTGCTGAACTTACCGCTGTGCGCCGTGTGCTCACTGAGCTCTCACAAACCCTTAGGGACATGCATGGACGTGAGCAGGCAGAGACATCATCCGTTGCAAGTTCCGTCCAGGGCAGCCCCCAACGTAGATCTGGCAGGAACCTGCGCTCCACAGGCAGGGTGCCCCTGATACCCGGAGAGGGGGCTTGCAATAGCGTCTGCCCACTGACAATGAGCATCTTTGGACACTGGTGTTCGGGGGGGAGGTAGGAGGGTGGAGGGGGTGTGTTGGGCTTACTTGGGTGGCGGGTCGATGGGGTGTGTAACATAATTTCACATATGCTATGAACATTGCACAATCAGCCAATGAGATGTGTGGACATTGATCTTTGTGTACGAGGCCTTTATAGGCGTACAGTCCATATTGTGCATGTTCCAGACACACACAGTGCCACAAGTCCCGTGTCCATGTATCAGCCACCAGGCGTGAGTGCTAGAAGCATGAATCTATGATAATCTGACGAATTTCACGGCCCTCCTGTGCCTCGCGGACTCCTTGAGGTGCTGCCACATCCCCACCCTCATCATGACCATCTTCAGGTGCTTGCAGTTCTGCGTCAGGGGGCATGGGCACATTTCTACGTACGCACATGTTGTGTAGCATGACACATGCCATGACCATCTTTGCAACCTTCTCATGGCGGTACAGGAGTGCCCCGCCAGACCTGCTGAGGCAGCGGAAACGAGTCTTCAGTAGGCCGAATGCCTGTTCTATGACTACACGGGTACGTGAGTGGGCATGGTTGTAGTCCTCCTCATGCTGGTTCTGTGGGTTCCGGAGTGGTGTAAGGAGCCATCTCTTCAGTGGATACCCGGCATCACCTGTATGTGGACAATAAAGGTTGTTTGTGGAATGACATTGCTACGTACGCACCCCCCCCCTTCCTGCCAGGTCATTGCCGCATCACATACCCCACATTATCATGCATGAAATGAGACTCACCGAGTAGCCAGGATCTGTTCCCTGCGTGTCGCTCCATGTAGCGTGGTATTGTAGAGTTCCTCAAGACCATAGAATCATGGGTTGATCCAGGAAATCGGGCACAACAATGTGTAATGATCCTGTTGGAGTCACACACCATTTGTACATTAAGAGAATGATATTGTTTTCGGTTGCGGTACTGGGCCTCCATGGCATGTGGGACAACCAATTCCACATGGGTGCAGTCGATGGCACCAATGCAACCCGGTATGCCGGCAAGTGCATGGAATCCCACTTTTGTGTTCGTAATTTCCTGCTCCGAGCGTGGTAGAGAGATGTAGTCGTCTGCGTGCTTCAGGAGGGCATCGAGCACTTGCGATAGTGTCCGTGACAACAGTGGCTGTGAAATGCCATGCAACTGTCCGACTGTGTGCTGGTAGGTGCCTGTGGCCAGGAAGTGGAGTACAGACACCACCTTCAGTAGGGGTGGGATGGCGGTTGGGCTATCTATCATGCTGACAAGGTCAGCGTGTGTCATGTCCACAATGGCGGTTATGGTGTCCCGGTCCAAACGGTAGAGGGTGTGGATCTGCTCATCAGTGAGGTTGAACGGATGTGCTCGGAGGCGTGGGATTGCGGGCTGCCTGCGTGGTGGTAGTGGCTGTGCTGGTGGGCCTTGTTGGCCCTGCCTTGCCCTCCTCCTCCTCCTGCGTCTCCTCTGTGCGGCCGGTTGTTGTAGTAGTTGGTGTTCGTCTTCTTCTTGAAGTTGGAGTACTTGCAGTGCTATCAGGTCCCCCAGGGCTAACATCGCTAGTCCTGCCGGTAGCATTTTGGAGTGGGTGTGGTTGTGGGAGGGGGTTGGGTGTGCAATTTATGTGTTTTCAGGCTGTATAGCCTCCACCTGTGGTGATTCATTCCACCTGTGCAAGCTGCAATCCCCTTTGGGCGTGCACGTCCCGCACACAACGCTGCAATTCGACGCATGGCATCTTGCTATTACAATCATGTATTTAATCCCGATGGCAGTGAAATATTGGTTCATATGTTCATTCTGCTATGGTCCCATTGTTTCACATACTATCTTTGCAGTCGCGAACAAACTTGTGAAGGGTCAGTGGAATGTAGTACTCGATTAACGCTGGACCCTCATGCAGCACTGTACCGAGGTTCACCGACGGGCGGGGCGTCCCATTTGTGAGTGAAGCCAGTTGCCATTTTCACACACTGCCGCACTACATGGATGGATTTGTGATTTCAAGCGGTCACAGATGCCTTTTCGACGTGATGTTGCAAATGTGGAATTCGAAGGACAGCGCATTCGGTTTTCAGCTAGCGGCGAGGAGACGCCCACAGGTCTGACTGCAGATATAAAGTTCTATTGTTTAATGTCCTTCGGACAGGGGCCATGGCGAGAATGCAATGATTGATATGAATAGTATGGGATGCGCAATAGCGTAGTGGACGATAAGGCAGGACGTTCCCAAATACATGTTACTTCACAACACTGGAATTCCGGGCTGGAGCACAGTGGATTTTGCAGACTGCATTACGCACAGACTCAATGGAAATTTCACATGTTATGTGAGTAAATAATCAGGCGTTTTCATACCGGGATGAGGGAATGATGTATGGATGCATGGACAGATGATTTAATAGTGAGTTTGCCATGTACAGGGCTTTTTGGAATCTATCCACTTCCCCTGCGCTATGTGATGCAGGGCTGCCATAGTGGGACCATCGTCTATCTGCCCTTGTTGAACCCTCCCTGTCTCGACGCGCCTTCAAACACTTGTGTCTATGCACGTTACTAATCCCATCTAATGGATTCTGTTTTAACAGACGCATGCACACAAACACTCGTTTGTAATAGTGTTTTCACCTCGATTTATATAGTTATGATTCGCAAGTGATTTTTGGGTGGGAATAATCCTTTTGAGTGGGCTAGCATGCATATGGCTGTGGATTTAGTGTGATCATTGAAGTGAGTAATTCAAATGTAGTTCTGATGCCCATACTATTCTTTTTCATTTCATTTGGGTGACAGGTATCTCCTCCCCTTTTGCCGCTGCCATCTGTATGCCACTCCTGCAGATGGCTTTTACTCCCGACACCTGCTGCTTCGTGTTAATCAGTGGAGCACCATTACGATCTTATGGGACGATCGCCAATGGGCCACATGCCCTTACGCAGTACTAGTGGCTAGGAGCAACATATCGACCTTTCAGCTGGACTAGTGCCTACCTAATGGGACGGCCCTGCGGTTCTAGGCGCTTCCATGTTGCCTTTTTGAACGTGAATGTAGCCCCTGTGTACCATGAAGGAACAGGGCGTCACACAAGAAGAAGCTGGTCATTTATTGCGGATGCAGCCCACCATAATGAAATATATTTTGGAGTTCATGACCTAATAGCTGTATGGGCTTGGTGATTTTGTTGTGCATTAAATTTTGATTATGATATTGACCGTGTAGCGTTATTCTTTGCAAGTAATGTAGCATATTCCTATTTGTGGAGCGATGTATTGTGAGAAGATCTGCATTGGGTTCCGGCTTCTGAGTATAGTTGCGTGGTACTGTGCTGGGCGCGTTTGCCTACTAAACCCAGTGAGGTCAGGGATAGGGGCTGCCATTATGACTGTTTTAATGATGTCATGCTCAGGGGCGGGGGATTAGCTTTTGTGTAACAGATGCCGGTCAGCCAGGTGGATTGGTGGAATGATGTGATTATCAGAATATGGCTGCTCACAGGTGCCTGTGTTTGCGTGCGTTTCTTGGAGGGAGACTGAGGTCATGTCCATTGGAATGGCTTCTGTATTCGTGCCATCTGTGCCCTGCAGCTCCCATTGGCCCCTCTTGAGATGAGCCTGGCTGCTCAGTCACTCTGCCAACTTGTGTGGTACATGCTTATGCTGATGGTTGGTTTGTTTACTGGCAGGAGTACAGGGCTGGTGCAGTCTCCCTCAGGATACTGCTTTGAATGTTGCCTTACACTGGTGTCAAGCGATGGGGGGCCTGTTTTTGTTTGTCTCATATTTCAGTTCATGTTGCTGGACTTTAACCTTCACATGCCTGTGCTGCATCAGTACGGCAATGGTGCCATGGCAAATATGGATGGCCACTCACAAGGCACTTGGAGCCCCTAGATTCATTTGTTCGTTGGCATGCATGGGTGACTTGTACATTTCACTGGTTGCATTGTGTGACTTCATTGCACCTACGAGGAGTTGTGCAATGTGGGCAGGGAGTGGTGTACAGGCACTCAGTAGGGCCTTTTACGGTTGGTTCGCGATGCCGTACTTCTCACCATGGCGGAATGGTACTTTCCGCCATGCTTGATGGCGTTAGGTATATGTCCGCTAGGGTCAGCATTCGCGTACCGTTGCGCCATGGTGGTAATTACGGTTTCGCATGGCGCGCGTGCGCGTACTTGGTGCAGTTAGCATTGGCGTTCACTACGGTGTCGCTAATGGCATCGTACTTTACGGTGACGGGTCATAATCGCACCGAGCGCTATTCGATGGCGGTATTGCATTTCCGCCATCGTTTTTCGATTTCCGCCAGGGTCGTAATGAGGGCCATTGACATTTAAAGGAATTACACACATTCATGTGCAAGAGTGGGAGAAAAAGAGTCTCACTCTTGGCAGGATGAAAAAAACAAACTCCAGAAATCCAGCAAAGCTGCTGGGGGACTCACTAGGTTAGGAAATTCAGCCTAAACAGAGCATTCTCCCTAACACACTGACATCCCCATTGAGGGTTCTAACCCTGGTGCAGGTGGGTCAGACAGAACAGAATCCCTCCCAGGAACACTCACCTGCGACAGCACATAGGTCTCATCATCCAAATCCACACCTGAATACAGCTCGGGGGAGGTGCAGCCAGAGACACCCCTTGAGAGCACGACCTGCAGCAGTTGTGGGTTCTCACCCACCACCACACCACTTCCCTCACTGGTGGTCGGTCGGGCCTGAGACCCCTCCTGGGTCTGCACCATCTCCACAACCCCAGCAGTATCAAGTGCGTCATCCCCTGCAAAGACATAAAAGAAAACAAATGGAAACAGGCATTAGCACTATGACACACAATTAGGGCTGAGAAGCTACAGAAACAGTACTTGATTGACACATGTCCCACATGACTAAAACCCTCCCATGCATGCACCGTCACTGCGTGTGAAGGGTAGGCAGTTGGCACACATTGATGACACCAAGATGGAAGATTAACACATTTGCTGCATGCTTGCTAGCAGTGGCATCACACATTGGCCTGTGATTGGCAGGTCAAATACACATGCCATCACACAGATGGCATGTACACTAGCCATAAAGTGAAGAGGGAGAGGAGGGCACCAATTGTTCATTCAGTCCAGTTTGCTCATGAAATAGATTTTTTAATTGAAATGGTTCAAATGTTTAACCTGGAGCTGCCAGTCCAAAATGGTCCTATAGCACAGGGACATGTCTAAACAAATCATGTCCAGGAAACAAAGCCAGTCCACTGTACCAATGCCATGTCAGACATGTGACAATAGGACTGAGGAATGACTAGTAAAAGTGGTGGTATGCAAACAATCTGCCTGAATAAACAGAGGAAAATAAGCAACAATGTTGTGGCAAGATGACACTTCTAATGTTGGCAGAAGGGATACTGCTATACCCAAATGCTGGTGCGCAGAATGTATTGGATGAGGCACATGGGTGACCCAAACCACTCAGGCACACACACCCTCACCTGGCACCCAAACAGAAGCCCTCACACACACACCATGCACATGGATGACACACACATACATGTGCACTCACCGGACAATGCCTCGTAATCTGCCAGTTCTCCCACGCCTTGGATCTGTTCCTCCGTGACGTAGGTCCCAGCAACCTGCTCATGTGGAGTGAGTTCTATATCATCTGCTGGAGACCTACCTCCAGTCACTAGAGTAGCGGCATGACTTGAGGCCAGCTTATTCTTTGCCCTGCGCTTCAGGTCATTCCAGCGCTTGTAGCATTCAGTAGCTGTGCGCCTCATGATTCTAAGGGCACTTATGATGTCCGCGATGGTCTGCCAGTGTGCCTGACGTTGTGCAGGTGTGGTCTTGGATCCTGCAACAATCACCATTTCGCGGTCATGTGCGGACACATACTCTAGAAGTGCATTCAGTTCGGCCTCATTGAAGCTGGGCTTCCTTGACGGGCCGGACTGTGTAGCCGTGTCTGGGGCATCAGCCTCTACTGGACGAGCACTCTTCCTCTTCCGCTTGGAAGGTGGTGGGGATCCTGAGTGTCCTACGCCGCTCTGGACACTAGGGGCAGGAGCCCCGGTGGACTCTGTACTAGGAGTGTGGGATTGCAAACTCAGCATGGGAGTTGGTGCAGGCATTAGCTCAAGTGTGATGGTGTCAGGGGGAATGTCAGCAGGATGGACTTGGACTGACACTGTCCTAGCTGGGTGTGTGAGAGGTGGGGTGGATGGAGCCGCAGCTGCCCCTGCAGCCTCCCCAGCCTGTCTACGCGGGGCAGCAGATGACCTAGCTGCCCCTGATCCACGTGGCCTGATGACACCAATGTGCACCGGCGCACGTGGCCTAGACCTGCTGACCTGGAAGTCAGCCATGGAGTCACCCTGTGCCAGGTCTGGTTCCACAGTGGGCTGGTCCAACAAGGGCTGAGCATGGATGGTGTCAGCCACGTTACCCTCAACCGGGGGGGCATGGGTGTCCCTGACTGCTCCTCCACACATGGGGGGCTAGGGGCACCCTGCAAGTCATGGCCACGTCCCCTACCGGATCCACCACAGCCATCACTTGGGGCTCGGCCACCTTTGCCAGCCTTACGGCTTGTTCGCCTCCCAGCCATGGCACTGATGTTATTGTGCGTATGGGAGTCGATGTGAACTATTGTCCTGGGCAATTGGGGGTCAAAGGGGTTGGGTACCAGATGGTAACCGTACCCTATTGCTCTAGCAAGGCTGTATGTCACTCCTGGGGAAAGATGACGGGTCACGCAACGCACAGGCACCCCAAAAAAGGGAAGTAAGGTGCACGCAACCCCTTCTAGACCACGTGTGTTGAAAAATAAACCTGCACTACGCTGTGGCACCCAGAAACACAAGAATGAACGTATGCGTGTCACACACAGCCTAGAATGACCTCTGAAGGGGTATGCGACACACGGGGCAAGCACAGATGTTAAATACGTGCGCGACTCACCATCTGCCAGGAACAAAAGCGTGAAAAATATGCGCGTGTGCACGTTGGCAACACCCCCGCCAAAAGAAGAATTGTACGCTGTCTGAGGAGACAGGACAACAGTAGAAGGGAACGCTGTTTGAGGAAACAGGCCCAGGAAAAAGAGGAAAAGAGAAAAAGCTGTCAGAGGTCAGAGGTAACAGGGAGTACGAACTTGAAACGCTGTGAAGTAAATCGCGTGTGAACCGACAAGAAGTACAGATTTCACCCACTCACTCTCCATGAAAAGCACGTACAAGGAAATGGCGTTCTACACGTACCTTTTATACACACGTCACAGACGCGCATACTCGATGAGGCCATTTCCACCAATTACACGCTTTGACACTCAGACACTTTTTTTTTTACACGCGCCATTCTCTACGGCCATGCGCGTGACATCATAGCTGAGCATGGGGGCCTTTGGGCCGATGAAATCGCGTATGCGTGCAGACGTGCTTACGCGCTAAGGGCCTTTCCTCGAATTATACGCAGACGTGCAGGATTTTCACGTGCCAAATCACTCCGTATCAAGCTGGCCAGGCGTAAGCACACGGAAGACCACGCTCCTGCCCAGAAAGCCGATTTACTGCCCCCCAGAGCCCCGAGCACGCTCCCACCTGCCATCTGCTGCTGCCTGACTGCCTGCTGCCCACGTGCCCTGCCATTTGCTGCCTGCACATCAGCCAGGGGTGCTGTTGCTGTGACCACCCCTGATGGAACCGAAGACTCCCGACTGGGATTCCATCGCTCCACAGCCCAGCCCCAGGACCCAGTTGCCCACCCACTCCTGCCTCTGGGGTTGTCATGTCGGGCACTGCAACATCTGGCACCACTGACAACCCCCGGCCAGAGAGGCAGAGGGGCACCAGCTTCAGTGCAAGGGAAGTTGGTGTCCTGGTGGAGCAAGTCCTGGGGCAGTATGATGCCCTCTTCGGAAGTGTGCCGCCGACAAGGAAGGACGGACTCGGATCTGGACGGACATCGTGACTGCCATCAACGCGGAGGGGGTGACAGTCCATGACTTCCAACATGTGAAGAGGCGCTGGGAGGACTTCAGGTCCAGGACACTGAACAAGGCCTGGTGCCTCTTGAAGGCAGCGGATGCTAAGGGGCGCCGGGTCCACTTGTCGGAAGATCAGATGAGGGTCATGGAACGCATATCCCCAGCACTCCACGTCCAGGTCTTTGAGAGGCAGACCCGTCTGGAGTCGAGCGGTAAGTGTACATGCATCATGATTGTGAGCTGTGCGTGTGGTGATGTGCCAGTAGTGTGCCGGTTGCACATCTGTTTGTATGGGGCCGAGTATGGGTGGGGGTGTACAGGGCCATGAGGCTAACACATGCAAGGGCTGTCATGTGTGAGACATGGATGGTGCTTGTGTGTGTAGGCTTGCATGCCAAATGCCGTTGTGTGGGCACACATGTTTGGATGAATGAGTATGTAAGTAGGCATGTTCGTGATGTCACGCATGTATGTTGTTTTCAGCTGCATGTATCAGCACTGTGTACATGTGCATGTGTATGTATTTGACAAGGGTGCAACAGTGATGCAACATGGATGCATGTGACAGCGGGATGTGGAAGCCTGATTGGCAGATGTGACATGGATGCCCATCTGAACACTGCGACAGTTGGCTGAGGTGTACACATACATGCAAGTGTGGTGGTGTGCGTGCATGTGTAGTGCACTCCCTGTGTTGCATGTGATGTCTGGCTCACCTTTGCCTGCTCATGCTGTTGTATGTGTATGGATGGTTGTTAGGCGGAAACCTGTGCAGTTCCCTCTGGGACCACTGCAAAAGATTTAGGACTACAGGTGTTTGGCAGTAAACCCACTTGGTAGCAGTCTGTACCACACAGATTCACTTGGTAGCTGTGGCTGAGCAGTCAGACTTCCCTCAAGAAGAGTTAAGCAGTATGTGGAGTATACAAAATAGGGCAATTCTTCACAGTAAGACAAGCAAACACGGAACAAGGCTTCAGTGTAAAGATATAAAGGTATTTATTTATAACGGCACATCTATAGAAAACACTTTGGCACTATCACGGCAAACACTTCAATTACAATTACTCTACGAAGAAAACAGATCAATCCCCCTAACAATAGTTCGACAAGTCTAGGTTCTACCAGCATCACTTATTTGCAGACAGAGGTGTATGCCTCAACCTAGATGGCAAACTAGCATTTGTTAGGACGGGGGAGAAAAATAAGCAGGTTACGAAATCAACACGGTCCCAATACTGAACGGAAAAATGCAAGGCAAGAAGACAAGAACCATGATAGATTATAAAGTTCAGAGGCCAGGCCCACTCGGAGAGAGGCGAGGCGATATGTCCCAAAAGTATCTTAGTGGAAATGCGTTCGAGTCTTTGAAGCAAATTGTTATCGGCAGATTGGACCAGTTCAGAATAACACGCTAGAGAAAGCTTGGAGGCGACCCTATGGAGAGGTGAGGATTAAGACACCTCACTCTATCCGGCAACAAGGGAAGCCAGGCCGACACAGTGCCTTGATTGTGGAGAGACAGCTCCGGCGGGGGCAGTTGTTAGGCGGAAACCTGTGCAGTTCCCTCTGGGACCACTGCAAAAGATTTAGGACTACAGGTGTTTGGCAGTAAACCCACTTGGTAGCAGTCTGTACCACACAGATTCACTTGGTAGCTGTGGCTGAGCAGTCAGACTTCCCTCAAGAAGAGTTAAGCAGTATGTGGAGTATACAAGATAGGGCAATTCTTCACACAGACGCCATTTTAGAAACGGAGTTCTGGCAGAAAATACCATCCGATAAACTTATTTAAGATAAGTAGACCGGTGGTACGTTAGAGATTAACGAGAAAAAGTATCAATCTCCAACAATGGGAAGAATCCCATAGGGTTATATTCGGGGTGGAATATAACAAGTAGTTTCCACTGCCACCAGCCAAAACTCGACGAGGGGGGACGGGACAGTGCCCCCTCGAATAACAGACCCAGGAGTAATCGAATTACCCCTACTAGTACGTCCACAATAGGATGGTTTGTACTAGTTCTGTTAGTACATTTAGGTCTAGTAAAGCCAATGGTGACTTTACATGCCTGGGGAGACAGTAGTCAGTCCCCGGGTATGGAGTCTATGATGGAGGTCCGCTAGGACGCCCCAGTGTTACGGCACGTAGGGTGCGATGTAACACACATAGAAAAACATATGAGACCCTATGGAGTAAAACACCCCATAGCCCATAGAACAAATTGACATTCAAAGGAATTGCACACATTCATGTCCAAGAGTGGGAGAAAAAGAGTCTCACTCTTGGCAGGATGGAATAAAACAAACTCCAGAAATCCAGCAAAGCTTCTGGGGGACTCACTAGGTTAGGAAATTCAGCCTAAACAGAGAATTCTCCCTAACACTCGCCCCCCCCAGACTAAGGGACAGGAGGATTTAATCCACTCCTGGATGAATCTCATACCTCTAGTCGATGACATACATCCTCGAGAGACCATCAGCATTTTGGTGGTGACACCTTGACCTATGTTCAATGGGTTTCCAGTTTTCCTTTGTAAGCTATATGACCGACAAACCTTCCTAGGAACATCAATCTTTTTAAGTTTATAGGGGATCTGGTTGACCAGTCCCTCAGAAGTTGTTACAACATCTGAACCTGTGTTAGGCTTTTTCAAGGGGTCCTTATAAAGGATTCCCTTAGATCTAGAGGGGCCTCCAGAGGTCTTCCCTACCTCTCTGTTGAGAGAAGGTTGAGTTTTAGGCCTCTTGGTTGGAGGGGATGGAGATAAGCAAGGTACATGCTTCTCCTTCCTCTGAGATCCTACCTTACCTACTTTTGGAGTTTCCCCCTTAAGTCTAGGAAATGGGTAGGAGTCTTCTGTGGAAGGTCCAACAGTCTGAAGGTTTTTGGCCTTAGACTTTTCTTTTCTGGTTTTCCACCAGCACCGAGAATTACCAGTTCTCTTAGGCCTAGTTAGGGTTCCAGTAGGTCTATCCACCTCTTCCTTAGAAGCAGGGGGAGTCACAGACTCTATAACTGGGGGAACAATGATAGAGCTTGGTTGGGGCTCCCATTTCCCTAACATGTTAGCCTGAAATTTGCCTGGGTCAGAGGTCAATTTACCAACACCAGGGCTTGTAGTGGGGTTCTCAGTAGAGGGTCCCACAGGCTTAGAGTGGTTCCTTAAGGTGGCCTCTCTAGCCAATTTGGTTTGGTTCTGGGTCTCCATACTGGGAGGCCTGGGGGTACTGGATACTACTCCTAGAGTTTTTAGATCATTCCCCAACATGACTCTCTCAGGCACCTCAGTCTGAACACTGACAGGAATCAACACTGTCATGTCATTACACTGTATGAGGGCTAGTAGAATTGGAACACTTTGGACAGGGCCTCCAGACATCTTAGCGGGACCTTTGGGTGCCTTAGCAACATCCTCAGGCCTGAAAAAGCTTTCATCCACTACTGTTCTGCTGGCCCCAGAGTCTCGCCTGGCAGGAGTATCCTGGCCGTTGACAAGAACCCTGTCCACATAATAACATTTAGAGTTTTCTGGTATAGAGTCATACACACTCCTATTCTGATTACTCACCAGATCCATTGACTCTACTGATACACTTGCTTGAAGAACCCAAGGTTCTTCAGCAAAGACTTCAAAATGAGTACTAGTCATTTGGACTTCCTCCTCAGGAGTGAAGGCTAAGGAGACTGTGCTGATCCCAGTAGGTTTACCCTTACATTTTGGATCTCCTTTGATATGGTCAGTTGCCCCACAGAGATAGCATGTTCCAAATGCTCTCTGGAATGGTGGCTTGTTCTGACCTCCTTCTGGTTTGTGGCCAGAAGGGACACTATTCTGTTGTGGTTTTCCCTGGGGTCTACCTTGGTTATTTTGTTGTTTGGGGCCCTCTTTGGGTTGGGAGGTATTAGAATTCTCTTTTGAGTCTTTGTTAGGCTGTTTTCCCTCATCATTTTTCTGAGTTGCCCCAGAATCCTTATGAGTAGCCCTGTTGGCAACCCATAAGTCAGCAGCCTTAGCTAGCATCCGGAAATCCAATTCCTTCGAATCAGCCAAGTGCTGTCTGAGCTCAGGAGAACAGGCATCATAAATCGACTCCAACATAAAAAGATTCTTCATACCCTCATAAGTGTTCACTTTGTAACCCTTAATTCATCCCTCTAAGTTTTTCAACCATTCACTCACCCCGGTAGCCCAAGGGGTACCATCATGCTTTTTGAGGGTTCTAAACCTCTTAAGATACTGGGAAGGGGTCTTCCCGAATCTAGCTATCAAAGCTAGTTTCACACTTTCGTAATCCGTCTTATCCGCCTCCCCCAACTCCATTACCACATCAGTCGCAACAGGAGGGAGCCTAGAGAACAACCAGGGAAGTAAATCATTCCCGGTAATGTCCTGGAGCCCATGATTGTACTCAAACAGTTTTAAACAATCCAACACATCCAATCTCGGTTCATACATACCCACTAATTGTTCGGCATCCGGGGTCTTTTGGGACTGGAGCTCCTAGAGGAACCAGAGGAGAGAGAAGCATTTTCCATATACAAATTTTTCATCTCTAACTCGTGATTAAGTTCTATTTCCCTGAGTCTTAACTCAGCTTGCTTCTGCTTAGCCTGGGCATTCATCCGTCTGAACTCGAGCTCTTGGTTTCGTTCAGATTGAGCCAAGAATCGCTTGTATTCTAATTCGAGCTTCATTTTTTCGAGTTCAAAATAAGCGGGGTTACATGTGGGACCTGGTATGGGCCCCGTAGGTACAGCTGGTAAGGCAGGTAGAGAAGTAGGGGAGACAGTTTTGTTAGCCTCTCCTTCCTCTTCAGCCTCTTCATCACTATCATCAGAATTACGATTTAGATCAACACCATCGCTGTTATCTACATTTGCTGGAGAAATTGGTTCCTCTGAACCAGTACCCAGACTTTGGTTCGCCAGCAATCTTTCTATTAGTTCTAACTTCTTGCCTCTTACAGGAAGATTCTCTTGCCTACAGAGAGCTCGCAAACTCTCAGTATTTTCACCTGACAAGGATTCTTGACTGTAAGTTTCCATCGTAGTCAGGTTTTTGAAAGTTGCTTTTTAGTGCTAAGTTTTGTGGTTAGTTATCCTAAAGTGTCGAAAAGCACTCTAAACTGTATACTCGATACAAATCCCACCGCTGTACACCAGTGTTAGGCGGAAACCTGTGCAGTTCCCTCTGGGACCACTGCAATAGATTTAGGACTACAGGTGTTTGGCAGTAAACCCACTTGGTAGCAGTCTGTACCACACAGATTCACTTGGTAGCTGTGGCTGAGCAGTCAGACTTCCCTCAAGAAGAGTTAAGCAGTATGTGGAGTATACAAGATAGGGCAATTCTTCACAGTAAGACAAGCAAACACGGAACAAGGCTTCAGTGTAAAGATATAAAGGTATTTATTTATAACGGCACATCTATAGAAAACACTTTGGCACTATCACGGCAAACACTTCAATTACAATTACTCTACGAAGAAAACAGATCAATCCCCCTTACAATAGTTTGACAAGTCTAGGTTCTACCAGCATCACTTATTTGCAGACAGAGGTGTATGCCTCAACCTAGATGGCACACTAGTATTTGTTAGGACGGGGGAGAAAAATAAGCAGGTTACGAAATCAACATGGTCCCAATACTGAACGGACAAATGCAAGGCAAGAAGACAAGAACCACGATAGATTATAAAGTTCAGAGGCCAGGCCCACTCGGAGAGAGGCGAGGCGATATATCCCAAAAGTATCTTAGTGGAAATGCGTTCGAGTCTTTGAAGCAAATTGTTATCGGCAGATTGGACCAGTTCAGAACAACACGCTAGAGAAAGCTTGGAAGCGACCCTATGGAGAGGCGAGGGTTAAGACACCTCACTCTATCCGGCAACAAGGGAAGCCAGGCGGACACAGTACCTTGATTGTGGAGAGACAGCTCCGGCGGGGTAGTTGTTCCTGGTGGTGGATGCACGTCCGCTCTTTGCCAAGAGAAGAGAGGATCTCGTCGTCGAAGGAAAGTTGAAGATCGTTGTACCACCAGGGAAGAGACCAGCCGCGGAGTGCTCCGTCACAAGGCACCACCTTTTGGTCGCGGCACAGATTTAGTGGCTATCCGGTTGCCGAGGTGCTCTGCACGGGCAATTCGACCACTGTGTCCTGAGGCGAAGAAAAAGCAAAAGGGACTGGTTGTTCCCACCAGTCAGGGGAAAAGACTCTCCGGCAGGGAGATCTCCTCTGTCGTCGGTAAGTGGTGTGTCGGTTCAGTAGGGCTCCACCGGAGGTGTCGTCGTTGCAGGTTGGCTCAGCGTTACCCTCGTCGGATTCTTAGGTCCTGTGGCGACTTCTGAAGATCCAGTCCCAAAAGCCCTGCTTTTATGCAGAAAACCCCCATTCATTCAGCCTAGCTATCAATCAACACATGCTAAGTGGTGAGCGGGGAGGCTCACCACTTGGGCCAATCACACCAGAGTGCGACCGGAGTTGGCAAGGCAACTCAGTCCAGGGTGCCTAAACCCCCTCCCACACCCCTGTGGTAACCCAGACAGAATGGCACCACTTTGGAGGGTCTCTGTACAGAAGCCCGCCAAAAGTGGAACAAAGGGCTCGACCTTTGGTTTAGGAGTCACAGAGACGAACACAGACGCCATTTTAAAAACCGAGTTCTGGCAGAAAATACCAGCCGATAGAATTATTTAAGATAAGTAGACCGGTGGTATGTTAGAGATTAACGAGAAACAGTATCAATCTCTAACAATGGGAAGAATCCCATAGGGTTATATTCGGGGTGGAATATAACAAGTAGTTTCCACTGCCACCAGCCAAAACTCTACGAGGGGGGACGGGACAGTGCCCCCTCGAATAACAGACCCAGGAGTAATCGAATTACCCCTACTAGTACGTCCACAATAGGATGGTTTGTACTAGTTCTGTTAGTACATTTAGGTCTAGTAAAGCCAATGGTGACTTTACATGCCCGGGGAGACAGTAGTCAGTCCCCGGGTATGGAGTCTATGATGGAGGTCCCCTAGGACGCCCCAGTGTTACGGCACGTAGGGTGCGGTGTAACACACATAGAAAAATATATGAGACCCTATGGAGTAAAAGACCCCATAGCCCATAGAACACATTGACATTCAAAGGAATTACACACATTCATGTCCAAGAGTGGGAGAAAAAGAGTCTCACTCTTGGCAGGATGGAAAAAAACAAACTCCAGAAATCCAGCAAAGCTGCTGGGGGACTCACTAGGTTAGGAAATTCATCCTAAACAGAGAATTCTCTCTAACAATGGTGCTGGCAGTTGCGATGTGGCTGTGGTATGGCTCATGTGTGCAAGTTGAAATGACATGTGTGTTGCCAATTGTGATGCCATGTCTGAGGTTTGCCAATGCCACTCATGTGGAACTGTCATGTGTGTATGTGTCCATTGTACAGTGCCCTGATGCCTGTGTTTTATTTCTCCCTGTCTGCAGCGTCAACTGATGAAGAGGGCGGAGAAGGTGCTGTGGAGCACAGCGGCGGGGATCGCACCACCAGCCGGAGACGCAAGGCCCGGCTCCCCTCCCAGGTTGTGACCTCGTCTGGGAGTGAGGAGTCCGGTGCCGCGTCCCAGGCCGCAGCTGCCGGGGGGAGGTCCAAGAGGCGGAGGTCGGAGTTGGACTCTTCGGCAGCAGAAGGGGCAGCTGGGACCCCACAGGGCCCAACGGGGGAAGATGGCACGGAGTCATCCAGGTTGGTGGGGGGTTTGGTGGAGAAGGAGGCCGTGCAAGCAACAGAGATGGGGTCTGGAGGTTGGGATTCCACTGGTGCTAGTGGTGCAGTGGAGGACCAGGACAAAAGGAAGCACAGGTCACCGCGGAGGTGCCTGTGTGCAATCCTGTCCCTGATCCTGTCACTGCATCATCTTGCACCAGCAGGGATGCCTACGTCCAGACCCGTTTACAGGCAGGGGATGAGCCCACGACAACTGGCCTTCCTCTGCCTGCGGACGTGGCTACCCAGGTCCGGGTTGAGCCTGTCCTGATTGGTGTGGCGTTGCGTCAAAGGGCCATGCGAGGTGACCTGCAGTCTTTTCATGAGGAGACTGCACGTCATCTCGAATGGCTCGTTGACCGCGTCGGCCTACTGGGACAGGTCACACAGGCCGCATTCCTCTGTTTGATGGGGCTTGCTACGACCCCCTCCTCAACTGAACCCCCCATGCGCCAGTCGTCCTCCGTGCCATCTTCCCACCCATTAGTCACCTGGGTGCCCTGTGGAGCTGCCTCTGACGGTGCAGCCAGGCTGGTGGAGGAGGCATCCCTGCCACATTCGGGAGTCGGACGTCCAGCAGGGGTGGCCACATCAACGACTGCACCCCAGCCAGCGGAGGATGTGCAGGCAGCAGGAGGCAGTGCACGGGCAGAGGCACAGCAGCAGCAGCAACGTGGTGGGAGCCGTGATGGCTCGGGGCCTTCGACATCGGAGGGGCAGGCATCGGCCGGAGGGCAGGAGGACCCAGGACGGGAAGTGTCTTCCGTGTGGCAGCGGTTGGGCCACGCCATAGATGCGGAGCGGCAGCGGGCGGAAGAGGCACGGCTCACGATGGTCAGGGTGGAGAACTCCATGCGGAGGGCCCTGAGGCGGCCCGAGTGCCTCGAGGCAATCCGCAGGGAGTTTGGGGTGAACATGTGGACGGCCCTGCGGACCCTCGGGGCCATGGAGGAGGACCGCCTCCGGGACATTGAGCAGGAGTTCGATGATGCCCTGGCCCTAACTAGTTCTGTAGTTAGTGTTAGGTTTCCTTTGGTTTTGCATTTTTTTCTGGACCTTTTGGACAATGGGCCACATTTTTGTATATAGTTTTTTTTTGTTTTTAGGTAGTGTTATTCGATAGGTTTCATTTCTTCGGTTGGGATCATGGACCCTGGATTGTTTATCTGTATATAGTTGACTTTTGGATTTTCATTTTTTTTATGATTTACCGATGGAGCAATGGTTTTCGATTTTAATTTTCCATTGTATTTACTTTTGTGGACTGTGACTTTGCACACCTTTCCTTTGGATTATGATTTGTGGTTTTGCATTATTTCACGGACCTGCTGGTTTATTTTTTTTAAATTTCCATCATTGTTTGTTTATTTTTGATTCAATTTATGTTGCTTTTAATACATATTTTTTCTTCAAACGTCAATCTGTAGTATCATCTCATTGGTTTCATGCATATCATGATATGGGTTTTGACATTCACTGACACCCATTGGGTGTACGTGAGGGACATGTGTTAATTTCCAAACTTGCAATTGGGGTTCTATCATGTTATTGCCATTTCTAAGTGGGTGGATGCAATACTCAGGTGGGTGTTTGGCATTTGGAGGCTGACCATAAGGGCCAGGGATCTAGATTGTGATGACATGTTGGCTGGGGGACATGAGTGGGGGCCTGGTGGAGGCTGCCCCTGCACTGCTGGGGGGTGGGGGTGCAGGGAGACATGAGTGGGGGCCTGGTGGTGGGTGCCCCTGGATGCTGGGGGGTGGGGGTGCAGGGAGACATGAGTTGGACATGAGTGGGGGCCTGGTGGAGGGTGCCCCTGGATGCTGGGGGGTGGGGGTGCAGGGAGACATGAGTTGGACATGAGTGGGGGCCTGGTGGAGGGTGCCCCTGGATGCTGGGGGGTGGGGGTGGTGGGAGACATGAGTGGGGGCCTGGAGGAGGGTGCCCCTGCACTGCTGGGGGGTGGGGGTGGTGCTCGACATGAGTGGGGGCCTGGTGGAGGGTGCCCGTGGATGCTGGGGGGTGGGGGTGCAGGGAGACATGAGTTGGACATGAGTGGGGGCCTGGTGGAGGGTGCACTGCACTGCTGGGGGGTGGGGGTGATGGGAGACATGAGTGGGGGCCTGGTGGATGTGCCCCTGACTGGTGGGGGGTGGGGGTGCAGGGAGACATGAGTGGGGGCCTGGTGGAGGGTGCCCCTGGATGCTGGGGGGTGGGGGTGATGGGAGACATGAGTGGGGGCCTGGTGGAGGGTGCCCCTGCACTGCTGGGGGGTGGGGGTGCAGGGAGACATGAGTGGGGGCCTGGTGGAGGGTGCCCCTGCACTGCTGGGGGGTGGGGGTGATGGGAGACATGAGTTGGACATGAGTGGGGGCCTGGTGGAGGGTGCCCTGCACTGCTGGGGGTGATGGGAGACATGAGTGGGGGCCTGGTGGTGGGTGCCCCTGGAAGCTGGGGGGTGGGGGTGCAGGGAGATATGAGTTGGACATGAGTGGGGACCTGGTGGAGGGTGCCCCTGGATGCTGGGGGGTGGGGGTGCAGGGAGACATGAGTTGGACATGAGTGGGGGCCTGGTGGAGGGTGCCCTGCACTGCTGGGGGGTGGGGGTGATGGGAGACATGAGTTGGACATGAGTGGGGGCCTGGTGGAGGGTGCCCTGCACTGCTGGGGGTTGGGGGCGCAGGGAGACATGAGTGGGGGCCTGGTGGAGGGTGCCCCTGGATGATGGGGGTGGGGGTGCAGGGAGACATGAGTTGGACATGAGTGGAGGCCTGGTGGAGGGCGCCCTGCACTGCTGGGGGGTGGGGTGGTGGGAGACATGAGTGAGGGCCTGGTGGAGGGTGCCCCTGGATGCTGGGGGGTGGGAGCGGTGGGAGACATGAGTGGGGGCCTGGTGGAGGGTGCCCCTGGATGCTGGGGGGGTGGGGTGCAGGGAGACATGAGTTGGACATGAGTGGGGGCCTGGTGGAGGGTGCCCCTGGATGCTGGGGGGTGGGAGTGCAGGGAGACATGAGTTGGACATGAGTGGGGGCCTGGTGGAGGGTGCCCTGCACTACTGGGGGGTGGGGGTGATGGGAGACATGAGTGGGGGCCTGGTGGAGGGTGCCCCTGCACTGCTGGGGGGTGGGGTGGTGGGAGACATGAGTGGGGGCCTGGTGGAGGGTGCCCTGCACTGCTGGGGGTTGAGGGTGCAGGGAGACATGAGTGGGGGCCTGGTGGAGGGTGCCCCTGGATGCTGGGGGGTGGGGGTGCAGGGTAGACATGAGTTGGACATGAGTGGGGGCCTGGTGGAGGGTGCCCTGCACTGCTAGGGGGTGGGGGTGAAGGGAGACATGAGTTGGACATGAGTGGGGGCCTGGTGGAGGGTGCCCCTGGATGCTGGGGGGTGGGGGTGCAGGGAGACATGAGTTGGACATGAGTGGGGGCCTGGCGGAGGGTTCCCCTGCACTGCTGGGGGGTGGGGGTGATGGGAGACATGAGTGGGGGCCTGTTGGAGGCTGCCCCTGCACTGCTGGGGGGTGGGGGTGGTAGGAGACATGAGTGGGGGCCTGGTGGAGGGTGCCCTGCACTGCTGGGGGGTGGGGGTGATGGGAGACATGAGTGGGGGCCTGGTGGAGGGTGCCCCTGGATGCTGGGGGGTGGGGGTGCAGGGAGACATGAGTTGGACATGAGTGGGGGCCTGGTGGAGGGTGCCCCTGGATGCTGGGGGTTGGGGGTGCAGGGAGACATGGGTTGGACATGAGTGGGGGGCTGGTGGTGGGTGCCCTGCACTGCTGGGGGGTGGGGGTGATGGGAGACATGAGTTGGACATGAGTGGGGGCCTGGTGGAGGGTGCCCTGCACTGCTGGGGGTTGGGGGTGCAGGGAGACATGAGTGGGGGCCTGGTGGAGGGTGCCCCTGGATGCTGGGGGTGGTGGTGCAGGGAGACATGAGTTGGACATGAGTGGGGGCCTGGTGGAGGGTGCCCTGCACTGCTGGGGGGTGGGGTGGTGGGAGACATGAGTGGGGGCCTGGTGGAGGGTGCCCCTGGATGCTGGGGGGTGGGGGTGGTGGGAGGCATGAGTGGGGGCCTGGTGGAGGGTGCCCCTGCACTGCTGGGGGGTGGGGGTGGTGGGAGACATGAGTGGGGGCCTGGTGGAGGGTGCCCCTGGATGATCGGGGGTGAGGGTGCAGGGAGACATGAGTTGAACATGAGTGGGGGCCTGGTGGAGGGTGCCCCTGCACTGCTGGGGGTTGGGGGTGCAGGACGACATGAGCGGGGGCCTGGTGGAGGGTGCCCCTGCACTGCTGGGGGGTGGGGGTGATGGGAGACATGAGTTGGACATGAGTGGGGGCCTGGTGGAGGGTGCCCCTGGATGCTGGGGGGTGGGGGTGCAGGGAGACATGAGTTGGACATGAGTGGGGGCCTGGTGGAGGGTGCCATGCACTGCTGGAGGGTGGGGGTGATGGGAGACATGATTGGGGGCCTGGTGGAGGGTGCCCCTGCACTGCTGGGGGGTGGGGGTGGTGGGAGACATGAGTGGGGGCCTGGTGGAGGGTGCCCTGCACTGCTGGGGGATGGGGGTGATGGGAGACATGAGTGGGGGCCTGGTGGAGGGTGCCCCTGAACTGCTGGGGAGTGGGGGTGGTGGGAGACATGAGTGGAGGCCTGGTAGAAGGTGCCCCTGCACTGCTGTGGGGTGGGGGTGGTGGAGACATGAGTGGGGGCCTGGTGGAGGGTGCCCCTGCACTGTTGGGGGGTGGGGGTGATGGGAGACATGAGTTGGACATGAGTGGGGGCCTGGTGGAGGGTGCCCCTGGAAGCTGGGGGGTGGGGGTGCAGGGAGACATGAGTTGGACATGAGTGGGGCCCTGGTGGAGGGTGCCCCTGCACTGCTGGGGGTTGGGGGTGGTGGCAGACATGAGTGGGGGCCTGGTGGAGGCTGCCCCTGCACTGCTGGGGGGTGGGGGTGATGGGAGACATGAGTGGGGGCCTGGTGGAGGCTGCCCCTGCACTGCTGGGGGGTGGGTGTTTTGGGAGACATGAGTGGGGGCCTGGTGGAGGGTGCCCTGCACTGCTGGGGGTTGGGGGTGATGGGAGACATGAGTGGGGGCCTGGTGGAGGGTGCCCCTGCACTGCTGGGGGGTGGGGGTGGTGGGAGACATGAGTGGGGGCCTGGTGGAGGGTGCCCCTGAACTGCTGGGGAGTGGGGGTGGTGGGAGACATAAGTGGGGGCCTGGTAGAGGGTGCCCCTGCACTGCTGTGGGGTGGGGGTGATAGGAGACATGAGTGGGGGCCTGGTGAAGGGTGCCCCTGCACTGCTGGGCGGTGGGGGTGATGGGAGACATGAGTTGGACATGAGTGGGGGCCTGGTGGAGGGTGCCCCTGGAAGCTGGGGGGTGGGGGTGCAGGGAGACATGAGTTGGACATGAGTGGGGCCCTGGTGGAGGGTGCCCCTGCACTGCTGGGGGGTGGGGGTGATGGGAGACATGAGTGGGGGCCTGGTGGAGGGTGCCCTGCACTGCTGGGGGGTGGGGGTGATGGGAGACATGAGTGGGGGCCTGGTGAAGGCTGCCCCTGCACTGCTGGAGGGTGGGGGGTGGGAGACATGAGTGGGGGCCTGGTGGAGGGTGCCCCTGGATGCTGGGGGGTGGGGGTGCAGGGTAGACATGAGTTGGACATGAGTGGGGGCCTGGTGGAGGGTGCCCTGCACTGCTAGGGGGTGGGGGTGAAGGGAGACATGAGTTGGACATGAGTGGGGGCCTGGTGGAGGGTGCCCCTGGATGCTGGGGGGTGGGGGTGCAGGGAGACATGAGTTGGACATGAGTGGGGGCCTGGCGGAGGGTTCCCCTGCACTGCTGGGGGGTGGGGGTGATGGGAGACATGAGTGGGGGCCTGTTGGAGGCTGCCCCTGCACTGCTGGGGGGTGGGGGTGGAAGGAGACATGAGTGGGGGCCTGGTGGAGGGTGCCCTGCACTGCTGGGGGGTGGGGGTGATGGGAGACATGAGTGGGGGCCTGGTGGAGGGTGCCCCTGGATGCTGGGGGGTGGGGGTGCGGGGAGACATGAGTTGGACATGAGTGGGGGCCTGGTGGAGGGTGCCCCTGGATGCTGGGGGTTGGGGGTGCAGGGAGACATGGGTTGGACATGAGTGGGGGGCTGGTGGTGGGTGCCCTGCACTGCTGGGGGGTGGGGGTGATGGGAGACATGAGTTGGACATGAGTGGGGGCCTGGTGGAGGGTGCCCTGCACTGCTGGGGGTTGGAGGTGCAGGGAGACATGAGTGGGGGCCTGGTGGAGGGTGCCCCTGGATGCTGGGGGTGGTGGTGCAGGGAGACATGAGTTGGACATGAGTGGGGGCCTGGTGGAGGGTGCCCTGCACTTCTGGGGGGTGGGGTGGTGGGAGACATGAGTGGGGGCCTGGTGGAGGGTGCCCCTGGATGCTGGGGGGTGGGGGTGGTGGGAGGCATGAGTGGGGGCCTGGTGGAGGGTGCCCCTGCACTGCTGGGGGGTGGGGGTGGTGGGAGACATGAGTGGGGGCCTGGTGGAGGGTGCCCCTGGATGCTGGGGGGTGAGGGTGCAGGGAGACATGAGTTGAACATGAGTGGGGGCCTGGTGGAGGGTGCCCCTGCACTGCTGGGGGTTGGGGGTGCAGGACGACATGAGTGGGGGCCTGGTGGAGGGTGCCCCTGGATGCTGGGGGGTGGGGGTGCAGGGAGACATGAGTGGGGGCCTGGTGGAGGGTGCCCTGCACTGCTGGGGGATGGGGGTGATGGGAGACATGAGTGGGGGACTGGTGGAGGGTGCCCCTGAACTGCTGGGGAGTGGGGGTAGTGGGAGACATGAGTGGGGGCCTGGTGGAGGGTGCCCCTGCACTGTTGGGGGGTGGGGGTGATGGGAGACATGAGTTGGACATGAGTGGGGGCCTGGTGGAGGGTGCCCCTGGAAGCTGGGGGGTGGGGGTGCAGGGAGACATGAGTTGGACATGAGTGGGGCCCTGGTGGAGGGTGCCCCTGCACTGCTGGGGGTTGGGGGTGGTGACAGACATGCGTGGGGGCCTGGTGGAGGCTGCCCCTGCACTGCTGGGGGGTGGGGGTGATGGGAGACATGAGTGGGGGCCTGGTGGAGGCTGCCCCTGCACTGCTGGGGGGTGGGTGTTTTGGGAGACATGAGTGGGGGCCTGGTGGAGGGTGCCCTGCACTGCTGGGGGTTGGGGGTGATGGGAGACATGAGTGGGGGCCTGGTGGAGGGTGCCCCTGCACTGCTGGGGGGTGGGGGTGATGGGAGACATGAGTGGGGGCCTGGTGGAGGGTGCCCCTGAACTGCTGGGGAGTGGGGGTGGTGGGAGACATAAGTGGGGGCCTGGTAGAGGGTGCCCCTGCACTGCTGTGGGGTGGGGGTGATAGGAGACATGAGTGGGGGCCTGGTGAAGGGTGCCCCTGCACTGCTGGGCGGTGGGGGTGATGGGAGACATGAGTTGGACATGAGTGGGGGCCTGGTGGAGGGTGCCCCTGGAAGCTAGGGGGTGGGGGTGCAGGGAGACATGAGTTGGACATGAGTGGGGCCCTGGTGGAGGGTGCCCCTGCACTGCTGGGGGGTGGGGGTGATGGGAGACATGAGTGGGGGCCTGGTGGAGGGTGCCCTGCACTGCTGGGGGGTGGGGGTGATGGGAGACATGAGTGGGGGCCTGGTGAAGGCTGCCCCTGCACTGCTGGAGGGTGGGGGGTGGGAGACATGAGTGGGGGCCTGGTGGAGGGTGCCCTGCACTGCTGGGGGGTGGGGGTGCAGGGAGACATGAGTTGGACATGAGTCTGGGCCTGGTGGGGGGTGCCCCTGGATGTTGGGGGGTGGGGGTGCAGGGAGACATGAGTTGGACATGAGTGGGGGCCTGGTGGAGGGTGCCCTGCACTGCTAGGGGGTGGGGGTGATGGGAGACATGAGTTGGACATGAGTGGGGGCCTGGTGGAGGGTGCCCTGCACTGCTGGGGGTGGGGTGATGGGAGACATGAGTGGGGGCCTGGTGGAGGGTGCCCCTGGATGCTGGGGTGTGGGGGTGCAGGGAGACATGAGTTGGACATGAGTGGGGGCCTGGTGGAGGGTGCCCCTGGATGCTGGGGGGTGGGGGTGCAGGGAGACATGAGTTGGACATGAGTGGGGGCCTGGTGGAGGGTGCCCTGCACTGCTAGGGGGTGGGGGTGATGGGAGACATGAGTTGGACATGATTGGGGGCCTGGTGGAGGGTGCCCTGCACTGCTGGGGGTTGGGGTTGCAGGGAGACATGAGTGGGGGCCTGGTGGAGGGTGCCCCTGGATGCCGGTGGGTGGGGGTGTGGGAGACATGAGTTGGACATGAGTGGGGGCCTGGTGGAGGGTGCCCTGCACTGCTGGGGGGTGGGGGTGGTGGGAGACATGAGTGGGGGCCTGGTGGAGGGTGCCCCTGGATGCTGGGGGGTGGGGGTGGTGGGAGACATGAGTGGGGCCTGGTGGAGGGTGCCCCTGGATGCTGGGGGGTGGGGGTGCAGGGAGACATGAGTTGGACATGAGTGGGGGCCTGGTGGAGGGTGCCCCTGCACTGCTGGGGGGTGGGGGTGATGGGAGACTTGAGTTGGACATGAGTGGGGGCCTGGTGGAGGGTGCCCTGCACTGCTGGGGGTTGGGGTTGCAGGGAGACATGAGTGAGGGCCTGGTGGAGGGTGCCCCTGAACTGCTGGGGAGTGGGGGTGGTGGGAGACATAAGTGGGGGCCTGGTAGAGGGTGCCCCTGCACTGCTGTGGGGTGGGGGTGGTGGAGACATGAGTGCGGGCCTGGTGAAGGGTGCCCCTGCACTGCTGGGGGGTGGGGGTGATGGGAGACATGAGTTGGACATGAGTGGGGGCCTGGTGGAGGGTGCCCCTGGAAGCTGGGGGGTGGGGGTGCAGGGAGACATGAGTTGGACATGAGTGGGGGCCTGGTGGAGGGTGCCCCTGCACTGCTGGGGGGTGGGGGTGATGGGAGACATGAGTGGGGGCCTGGTGGTGGGTGCCCTGCACTGCTGGGGGGTGGGGGTGATGGGAGACATGAGTGGGGGCCTGGTGGAGGCTGCCCCTGCACTGCTGGGGGGTGGGGGGTGGGAGACATGAGTGGGGGCCTGGTGGAGGGTGCCCTGCACTGCTGGGGGGTGGGGGTGCAGGGAGACATGAGTTGGACATGAGTGGGGGCCTGGTGGAGGGTGCCCCTGGATGCTGGGGGGTGGGGGTACAGGGAGACATGAGTTGGACATGAGTGGGGGCCTGGTGGAGGGTGCCCTGCACTGCTAGGGGGTGGGGGTGATGGGAGACATGAGTTGGACATGAGTGGGGGCCTGGTGGAGGGTGCCCTGCACTGCTGGGGGGTGGGGTGATGGGAGACATGAGTGGGGGCCTGGTGGAGGGTGCCCCTGGATGCTGGGGTGTGGGGGTGCAGGGAGACATGATTTGGACATGAGTGGGGGCCTGGTGGAGGGTGCCCCTGGATGCTGGGGGTGGGGGTGCAGGGAGACATGAGTTGGACATGAGTGGGGGCCTGGTGGAGGGTGCCCTGCACTGCTAGGGGGTGGGGGTGATGGGAGACATGAGTTGGACATGAGTGTGGGCCTGGTGGAGGGTGCCCTGCACTGCTGGGGGTTGGGGTTGCAGGGAGACATGAGTGGGGGCCTGGTGGAGGGTGCCCCTGGATGCCGGTGGGTGGGGGTGTGGGAGACATGAGTTGGACATGAGTGGGGGCCTGGTGGAGGGTGCCCTGCACTGCTGGGGGGTGGGGGTGATGGGAGACATGAGTGGGGGCCTGGTGGAGGGTGCCCTGCACTGCTGGGGGGTGGGGGTGATGGGAGACATGAGTGGGGGCCTGGTGAAGGCTGCCCCTGCACTGCTGGAGGGTGGGGGGTGGTAGACATGAGTGGGGGCCTGGTGGAGGGTGCCCTGCACTGCTGGGGGGTGGGGGTGCAGGGAGACATGAGTTGGACATGAGTCTGGGCCTGGTGGAGGGTGCCCCTGGATGCTGGGGGGTGGGGGTGCAGGGAGACATGAGTTGGACATGAGTGGGGGCCTGGTGGAGGGTGCCCTGCACTGCTAGGGGGTGGGGGTGATGGGAGACATGAGTTGGACATGAGTGGGGGCCTGGTGGAGGGTGCCCTGCACTGCTGGGGGTGGGGTGATGGGAGACATGAGTGGGGGCCTGGTGGAGGGTGCCCCTGGATGCTGGGGTGTGGGGGTGCAGGGAGACATGAGTTGGACATGAGTGGGGGCCTGGTGGAGGGTGCCCCTGGATGCTGGGGGGTGGGGGTGCAGGGAGACATGAGTTGGACATGAGTGGGGGCCTGGTGGAGGGTGCCCTGCACTGCTAGGGGGTGGGGTGATGGGAGACATGAGTTGGACATGAGTGGGGGCCTGGTGGAGGGTGCCCTGCACTGCTGGGGGTTGGGGTTGCAGGGAGACATGAGTGGGGGCCTGGTGGAGGGTGCCCCTGGATGCCGGTGGGTGGGGGTGTGGGAGACATGAGTTGGACATGAGTGGGGGCCTGGTGGAGGGTGCCCTGCACTGCTGGGGGGTGGGGGTGGTGGGAGACATGAGTGGGGGCCTGGTGGAGGGTGCCCCTGGATGCTGGGGGGTGGGGGTGGTGGGAGACATGAGTGGGGCCTGGTGGAGGGTGCCCCTGGATGCTGGGGGGTGGGGGTGCAGGGAGACATGAGTTGGACATGAGTGGGGGCCTGGTGGAGGGTGCCCCTGCACTGCTGGGGGGTGGGGTGATGGGAGACTTGAGTTGGACATGAGTGGGGGCCTGGTGGAGGGTGCCCTGCACTGCTGGGGGTTGGGGTTGCAGGGAGACATGAGTGGGGGCCTGGTGGAGGGTGCCCCTGAACTGCTGGGGAGTGGGGGTGGTGGGAGACATAAGTGGGGGCCTGGTAGAGGGTGCCCCTGCACTGCTGTGGGGTGGGGGTGGTGGAGACATGAGTGCGGGCCTGGTGAAGGGTGCCCCTGCACTGCTGGGGGGTGGGGGTGATGGGAGACATGAGTTGGACATGAGTGGGGGCCTGGTGGAGGGTGCCCCTGGAAGCTGGGGGGTGGGGGTGCAGGGAGACATGAGTTGGACATGAGTGGGGGCCTGGTGGAGGGTGCCCCTGCACTGCTGGGGGGTGGGGGTGATGGGAGACATGAGTGGGGGCCTGGTGGAGGGTGCCCTGCACTGCTGGGGGGTGGGGGTGATGGGAGACATGAGTGGGGGCCTGGTGGAGGCTGCCCCTGTACTGCTGGGGGGTGGGGGGTGGGAGACATGAGTGGGGGCCTGGTGGAGGGTGCCCTGCACTGCTGGGGGGTGGGGGTGCAGGGAGACATGAGTTGGACATGAGTGGGGGCCTGGTGGAGGGTGCCCCTGGATGCTGGGGGGTGGGGGTGCAGGGAGACATGAGTTGGACATGAGTGGGGGCCTGGTGGAGGGTGCCCTGCACTGCTAGGGGGTGGGGGTGATGGGAGACATGAGTTGGACATGAGTGGGGGCCTGGTGGAGGGTGCCCTGCACTGCTGGGGGGTGGGGTGATGGGAGACATGAGTGGGGGCCTGGTGGAGGGTGCCCCTGGATGCTGGGGTGTGGGGGTGCAGGGAGACATGATTTGGACATGAGTGGGGGCCTGGTGGAGGGTGCCCCTGGATGCTGGGGGTGGGGGTGCAGGGAGACATGAGTTGGACATGAGTGGGGGCCTGGTGGAGGGTGCCCTGCACTGCTAGGGGGTGGGGGTGATGGGAGACATGAGTTGGACATGAGTGTGGGCCTGGTGGAGGGTGCCCTGCACTGCTGGGGGTTGGGGTTGCAGGGAGACATGAGTGGGGGCCTGGTGGAGGGTGCCCCTGGATGCCGGTGGGTGGGGGTGTGGGAGACATGAGTTGGACATGAGTGGGGGCCTGGTGGAGGGTGCCCTGCACTGCTGGGGGGTGGGGGTGGTGGGAGACATGAGTGGGGGCCTGGTGGAGGGTGCCCCTGGATGCTGGGGGGTGGGGGTGGTGGGAGACATGAGTGGGGCCTGGTGGAGGGTGCCCCTGGATGCTGGGGGGTGGGGGTGCAGGGAGACATGAGTTGGACATGAATGGGGGCCTGGTGGAGGGTGCCCCTGCACTGCTGGGGGGTGGGGGTGATGGGAGACTTGAGTTGAACATGAGTGGGGGCCTGGTGGAGGGTGCCCTGCACTGCTGGGGGTTGGGGTTGCAGGGAGACATGAGTGGGGGCCTGGTGGAGGCTGCCCCTGGATGCTGGTGGGTGGGGGTGCAGGGAGACATGAGTTGGACATGAGTGGGGCCTGGTGGAGGCTGCCCCTGCACTGCTGGGGGGTGGGGGTGATGGGAGACATGAGTGAGGGCCTGGTGGAGGGTGCCCTGCACTGCTGGGGGATGGGGGTGGTGGGAGACATGAGTTGGACATGAGTGGGGGCCTGGTGGAGGGTGCCCCTGGGGGCTGGGGGTGCAGGGGGACATGCGTTGGTGGGCAGTAGTGCAAGGTAACATGTGGGTTGGCTGGGGGGGCATGGGCATGGTGGATGGGCTGCCTGCGGGACATGTGCAGGTTAGGCCCCTGTGGTTTGGGCCGTCTGCAGGGGCCGTGGAGGGTGTAGAGGGAACAACTGGGAGGACCCACACGTGCAATTCACTTGTGGTGCTCCCCGCGCACCCCTGGAATACACGTACCCTGATGGAATTGCGTGTGATACTTCCTGTGCACCCCTGAAATACACGTACCCTGCTGCTTTTGCATGTGATACTTCCTGCGCACCCCTGGAATACACATACCCTGCTGCTTTTGCGTGTGATACTTCCCGCGCACCCCTGGAATACACGTACCCTGATGGAATCGCGTGTGATACTTCCTGCGCACCCCTGAAATACACATACTCTGCTGCTTTTGCGTGTGATACATCCCGCGCACCCCTGGAATACACGTACCCTGATGCTTTTGCGTGTGATACTTCCCACGCACCCCTGGAATACACATACCCTGATGGAATCGCGTGTGATACTTCCCGCGCACCCCTGAAATGCACGTACCCTGCTGTTTTTGCGTGTGATACTTCCCGCGCACCCCTGGAATACACGTGCCCTGATGGAATCGCGTGTGTCACTTCCCACGCACCCCTGATGTACACGTACCCAGGACAATCGCGTGTGAAACTTCCCGCGAACCACTGAAATACACGTTCCCCGTTTGACATTTGCTGTTTGGCAGCCCTGTGAACTGGTGCAGGGTTAGCGCAGCCCTTTGCGATGATTTGGGAATTTTGAAGGCTTTTCCTTGCGCGAGGGCGTTCTTGGGGGCGTAACTGGTGCTGCTGCAGGGTCGCTGCGCCACTCTGCGCCACGGCTGGTTTTCGGAGGCTAAAATCCATGAATACGCTGTGCGATGAAAAGGATTTTTTCGCACGCGGCTGGCGCAGTGTATCGCACAGGGACACTGTGCGCCAGCCGCGTGCGCCACTTTTGTGCGAATTTCTATGAATTACCCTGTAAGCTTTTCTGGAATCTAGTCAGTCGCAGGTTCGATAATTCGAACAAGGTCGACCCTTGTTGTATCCTGGTTGACAAGTGGGTCTCCCACTTCTCTGGCATCTTGTTTGATGCTGGTGGGGAGGGTGACCCTCAATTGTGTGAGATGGGAGAGGGGGAGGACCCCATTGTCTTTTCTCAGGGGGAGATACTTGCATGCTTAGATGCTCTCCCGACAGGGAAGGCAGCTGGGCCTAACGGCCTGCAGCCAAAATGGAGCCCTACTTGGTGGGCTTTCATCCTAGATTGCATTTCGATGCAATCTCTAGTTCCATGGTGGTCCCCTGCTCATGGAAGAAAGCCATCATTGTCCCAATTTTTAAGAAGGCCCTAAGGAATGACCCCCTTTGCTACCACCCTATCTCGCTTTTGGACAGTCCTAGTAACATTTCTAATAAACGTCTAAAGAGCAGAATCTAAAATGGGCAGATAGTAATGCTCTGCTATACTCTTTGCAAGCAGTCTTCTGCAGTGGGTTCTTAACTATGGACCATTGTTTTGTCCTAAAAGTTTTATTTGAGAAATATTGTCTAATTAGAGGGGGCAGGTTATATGTGTCCTTTCTGGACCTGGAGAAAGTGTTTGATACAATCAATAGGGGTGCTTTATGGCAAAAGGTAAGGGGCATTAAGGTGCCTCCAAATGTATTGCAGATGATCTAATGTAGCTACTTATATACAGCTGCTAGTGTAAGAGAAACGCATAAAGGTCAGTTTATGAAGGATTTCCCTATAAATTGGGGGTGTTAAACATGGCGGCTCCCTTGCACCGCTATGGTTTCTCCTTTGTTTAGCCAATTTCAACCCTGTTTAAGCAAGTAAAAAAATGAATCTACCCCTTTTGGAGGGCAACTTGTTTGAAACTATGCTATACACCAACGACACAGTCTTGATTGATCTGGCTCCGTCTGGCTTGCAGGAAAGTCTTGATTATGGCACAAAATATTTTAAAGCTAATAATAAAAACCTGAATAGGGACAACACCACAATTGTCGTATTTAGCAATGGGAGGAAAACAGTTACATACTCTTGGATCTCTTAACAGGGAGAAAGTAGAGGTTGTGGACGCATTCTTGGGCTGACGTTCGTGAGTAACAGGAAGTGGGGGAAGCATTTGGAATGAATCAGCTCAAAAGCCAGTGCTAGTACAAAGGGGTTACAAAGATATTACCATAGATTTGGCAGGTGTATGTTGGTTAAAGCTATAAAGGTCTACAAGTGTATGGTGGGTAGCTTGTTATTGTATGTTATCAAATTATGGGGAGCACTACTGCGACAACCTAGAGGTTGTTCAAAATGGGGTTATGAAACAGTTGACAGGCCTTCCGTTGGGAACCCCAAACTGTGCCTTGCCCCTGGAGTTGGGTATTACTAGGTTTGCCACACAGGCCAAAATGAGAGAAAGTGCCTTCTTTCTGAAGGTACTAGAGGTAGCTCCAAAAAACACTACATACAGTATGAAACACTTGTGTATAGGCGCGTTACAAATACCATATCATATCATATCATATCATGTCTTAGCAGAGCTGGCAAGCTCAAGTTTCTGGCCAAAGTTTAAGTGGTTTCAGGATGGTCCTAGACTAATGCAGACAGGTGGGATTGAGTCACTAAATTCAGCAAGAGACCTAAGTATGTCAGACTTGAAATCAAGAGTTAAATGGGGATACTAAGAAGGGATCAGGTTGGGGAGTGGAGTGTGGTCCAGGCTCTAGGCTCTCTGAACCTGTATGCATCTCTGGGAAGTAGTGATAAGTCTGGGTGTGATGTGTGCAGTATCCCTTTGCCTTGAAACACTTTGTAGAAGAACCATATAATATCATATCATAACTGTAGATGCTCCATTATATTATTGCGCCTAAATATGTTACCCTTAAGAGTTTGCACTAACTTGAGGAAGGGTGACCTGACGAAAAACTGAATGTGTGTAAGGGAGGACCTTAGCCATTTTTTGCTAATCTGCCAGTGGGATTTGGATCTGTGAATGAATTTGTTAAGGCCCTTCTTTCTGAAAAACAACATCAGGGACTGTAAAGGGGCACTGTATTCCATGTGAAACTGCACAGACCTGGAATTTATTTTGATTTAGACAATTATGTGAGACAGGCTCTGATAAAACGACCAAGGAAAGTACCCGTCTAGTACTCTAGTAGTCAGATTAGTGTTTTCTGTCAAGGGCTTGAGGGTGCAAGGGTGTTGTTAACTATTTTAAAATTAAAACTCTTTGTACTATGGATTTTTATTATTTTTTGCCTTGTTAAATTGTTTATTTAACAAAGTATTTACTTGTATTTGTTAAATCCCTTTTGCCATTTCATCTGCCAAAAGTTCTTCTCTATGTATTTCTTCCTCCAGTAACTTCAAGTAATGTTGACATTTTGAATATTTAATTAGGCTTTTCTTAGAAAAAAATGATTCTTCAAAAGTTTAAAAACTTCCAAGCAAATAACTCTCTGCACACCATGGGAAGAACAACTGCAAAAGATAAAAATGAAACATTTCCTTTTTCGCTGCAGTTTGCAAAGACAGTTTTATGTGGTTGATGGGACTTGCCTTAACATGTCTAACTCGACAACCAGTACATCCATGTACTTTAAACCGTCCTCTGTCCTTGTTTTCTTCAATATTTTGATATGAGTAGAATTCTGCAGCTTCACATAAACAAAGATCCTCCAACTCTATATATTGATTTGGATATTAAGTTAGCTTTCAGAATCTCTTTACTGCCAGGTACTGTTTTAGCTAACTGCTAAATTTCACTCAAAGGCTTCAGTACCCGATTTCTAGTAGTAGCTGGGTCAAGACTTAACCAAAGTATATTAATGCTACGTCCATGCAGAGGCAAACTTTTAAGCCGATTTGCAGCTTTGTAGCTACCCCACTGTCTATGTGAGAGCATCTTCAGACCAAAGCTTAGACGTTTCTGACGAAGTGTTTTATCTGCTATGTCTGCCCATACTTCAGCTCCATTGCTCTTTTTAGCTTTTGACATGTATGGTTTAACATAGCGAACAACAACTTTTGTATCATCAGCAATATACTGTACACCAGTATTTGTATTCCAAAGCTGAGAAATTACAGGATTGTAATCATTAAAGAATTGGCATTCCTTATCTCTTTTTAAATTATAGGTATCAGTGACATGCAAGTAACATGGTGACAAACAGATGACATCAAACTATTCACTTGACCAACTGTTGTCACAGGCTTTGGAATGCCAAATCAGCACGGAGTGCAGCACTTTTCTGTACTTTAGTATTTTCTATGACAGTACTTACCACATGAGTACCTTTGAAATCTTTCCATCTTGTTCCGTAGATAAGCATTCACATGCTTAGCAGGAATGGTATAAGTAACATATTTTTCTATGAACTCAATCACACAGCCATCACTTTCTTTACCAAACTGAGGAGAATATTGTATCCACAACAGCATATGTATATGTGGAGCCCAATGTGCCTGGTACTCTGTCCTACAAAAGAAATGTTTGGCAATTACTAGAGGACAATTTTCTCTATTACATATAAAGTGTAACATGGCTAAAAATCAGTGATAAAAAAACTGCGATACACGTACAGGCTCCATAGAACACAATTCTCCCGGGGTCATGTGTTCTATGTCTTCTTTCTGTGGAATACTTTCACAAATCCACTCTGTAAGATCATCCAAACTATACTCATTTCAACTTAAAGTCACAAACCAAGTTGGAGAGCCCAAGTTTCTGATCATACATCTAACCTCTGAGTCTGTCATGTGCCAATAATCCTTGGTTCCTCTCATTGTGGCAAGAATATTGGTAAGTTTAACTTCTAAAACCTATTTTTTTTCTTTCACCTTTGCAGCATCTCATATGCAGAAAGATTTTGAAATCTAGTTCCGGTCTGAAGTGTATGAGCAACAGCATAACATAATGTTGAAAATTCACTTTCATACACTAAGTGAAAAATATATTCAACATTGCGGCGGAATCGGGAATCTACAGAATACATTCCTGCACAACAATATTCGGAAGAAGATATTGGAACCTTCTGATCATCCAATCTACCTCCTGTTCCAGTAGGACAAAACATAGGGAAACAACAAGCTTCTAAAGTATTTTCCCAGACACTGATTGGTGCACCTTTCGTTGCTTTCATCTGATACAATTCTAAACTGTCCCCCATAACTTCACGTGATTGTAGAGGATGAATAGTATAATGTTCATAAAAGCTACTTCTTTCTGCAACAGAGAGACATTGGATCTGACCTTCACTGCTTTTGTTTGTTGACTCAACATCAAGCATAGAAAAGTATGGTACCGTCACACAACCTTTGTATAAATCATTGTGCTCCAATAGAAACGCCAATTTGTTTTTCACCTTTTCAATATTTATACATTGTTGCTAAATGTTCTTATCTTTTGTGGCAACACCATTGGCTAAAACAAAGAATCTGCAATGTCACGCTTCACTCCTTTAGTGTTGACATGTTCTTACAAATTGAGATGTAAATATACACCTTTGCCTCTCACACATTGCCTTAATAATTTTTTAGTCAGATTTGACATATTTGTTTGCAATCTAACAATAACTTCGAAAGGATATAAAGTTTGCAATGGAGTAACTTCAAACATGTTACATTTTTTAAGCACAACAGTGATATCAGGCACTACCAATCCGTTCAAGACACTTCTTGGAGGAATACTTGTTTGATTATAAAAGCCACCATAATGTCTACAAACATAAAGTTCCTAATTTGTGTCAAATTCTTCTTCTACTAACAGATACAGATAAAGTTGTTTCCAAACATCTTCTACGCTGTTTATAATTTTCTCCTCAATGTACACTAATTGCACTTGAGACTTGTAAAAAGTGTGTCGACAAGATATACAAACAATGTTACGTCTTTCAATAGAAGACAACTCAAACATTGTGAAGGTGCCTGATCCCAACATGATGCAAAACAAAACCAAATAAAGGACCCACTCCTGTAGGGAATGAGACCAGGAGATAGATTGCAAGTTTAATAAAGTTTATATCATTAAAGGTGTGCACACAGAGAAATCTGCTGCCCTGATAAAGCACTGCCAACAGATACACAGGCATCACATTATGAACGAGAGAATCGGCACGAGTGACGCAATGACATATAGTGCAGATGCTGCTTAGCTTCAAAGTGAGGAAAATTACAGCCCCCTCAGGCCATGGTGCCTAATAGGTTTGACAAACTTACAAGACTATTTAGAGCAACATGTCCTGAGGGAGCTGGCCATTTCCTCACTTTGAATCTAAGCAGTATTGTGCGTATATTCATGGGTGCCAGCTTTTGATGTTCACTATGGGTGCATATGTTATTCTTTCAGCTGGTCATTTTCTTCCCGTTTTCCTGCTTGCTGCTTAAATGTGGTTAGTTGGGGTTGTCCGAGGTATCACAACAGTCGTGAAGAGACCGGCCATAAAACAAGGGGCTTGCCATACGCTGCTTAACCAAAGTGTGTGGTCAATGGCAAATCATTTAATCTCACTGCACATTGCCTAAATCTATGTGAGTTCTCAAAGGCTGAATGTCCGAAGGCCATGGCTAGCGGTCTGGTAGCATTTTAAAATGGACAGTGGGCAAGTCAAAGGCCCTGCCCACTGACCATGGCTGTAAACCATGCTAGTGGTCTCAAAGCGTTCTAAAAATCTAGGAAATAACAAAACCCTTGGAATTCAAGAAAACAACTTCAGTTGCAGGGACGTTAAGGTGAGCAATACATTGTAACAGAACCATTGAAATTCAAGAAAAAACCTTCAGTTGCAGGGACGTTAAGGTGAGAACTTAACACATTGAAATCCCTGAAATTCAGCTAAACCACCTTAACTTTTTACGCCCTGTTGCGTAGCCTATGACCACAATGATGACATCACAGATCACATCACTGGTGACAACACTAATTACATTGTATATTACTGATTACATCAATAATGGAATTAAACATAACATCATTTATAAGTTAGCTCATGAAAACGTTAATTACCTTAATAACAATTTAGGCCATGGATTTAGCCATGAAAAAGGATGAGGTTACTGTCCAGCACCAAAGGCAATAGCTAGTGGTTGGTTAGTCTTCAAAAATACCAATGTGCATGGTCAAAAGCCATGTCTAGTAGCCGATCACTGTTTTAAAATATACAGTGGTCAACGTTGAAGGCTGTAGTCAGTGATCATGGCTAGAGGCCATAGCAAGTGCCCATTAATATGTTAGAAAATGCACTCGGCACAGCCAAAGACCATGGCCACTTGCTAGTATTGTGTTGAAGATCATGGCTAATAGCTGGTTAGTGTATATAATATACACTGGGCATGATCGAAAGTCATACCTAGTGGCTGGTTAGTGTTGTATGATACAAAGTGGGCATGGCCAAAAGGCCATCACTTATTGCATTTTATTATTTTAAAATATACAGTGGACATGGCCAAAAGATGTACAAACTGCTCAAGGTCAAAGGCCATGGATAGTGACACATTTATGTGCTAGAATGTATAGTGAGCACAGCCAAAGATTGTGGCCACTGGTCAGTATTTTGCTAAAGTCCATGTCTAGTGCATGATCAGTGTATATAATGTACAGTGGGCACAGTTGAAAGCAGTATTCACTGTTAAAGGTGAACATCTATGGTTGGGAGCCTGTTATTGTTTTAAAATACTCAGTGCACATGGGTGAAGGTTTTGACCACTGCCAATAACGAAAGGGCACAACTAGTATCCATTCATGTGTTAACATATATTTGGACGTGCACACTGACCATGGCTGAAAACCATGCTTAATACCAGTTACTGTTGTAATGTAATAAGTGATGTCATGAGTGATGTGATCTAGGATGTCATCATTGTGGTCATAGGCTGCACAACAAAGGGTGCAAAGTTAATGTGGCTTTAGTTGAATTTGAGGGGTTTTGTTGCATTAAATTATCGCCTTAACGTTCCTGCAACTTAAGTTTTTTCCTTGAATATATATATATTATAAGGCAGTGGTCTCTGCCCGATAGTTAAGGTGAGTCGGACTCCCATAGGAACCTTGGGAAATGGTATTGCTTATAACCTTTTATTATTGAGACTGATTGGCTGACATATTTAGGTCAATTAGGGGTGTGAGAGCCCCCCTAGACTGCAGAGTTTGCTCATAGGCTATGCAACAGGTGGCACAAAGTTAAGGTAGCTTTAGCTGAATTTCCAGGGTTTTATTGCAATATGTTTTTACATTAACTGATTGTTAACTAATGTGTATTTCATTGAATAGATATGACATTTAGCCCATGTGCTATCATTTCAATAAACTGATTACACGAATATTGTTATCATCAAACATTTTGGAAATTGCGTGCTATTGCACACACAAACATTTACATTTTAGTGTGTTGGCATAACGCAGAGTGCCATTTTCTGAAGGTGCATACACAACATATCCATACTCTGCATATATACTAATATTTATTCAGTCAAGGACAAGCAGCATTTAGGTCTGCCCATGCCTTGTTAAACCGCTTTAGTTGCAGTTTGGAGTCAAGCTATGTTACCTGTCATTAGTGCTTAGTCTTGTATTTTAAATTACTACTGCCTCTGTGGCTCATTCATGATCCTTCAATGCATGGTGATTGCCTGTTTGAACTATCTGATTCCTATCATTGGCTTCAGGTTGCGACATACCCATAATATGTGTTACGTGTGTTTTTCATTGGACATGTAGCTGCTAAGTTATTACATGCTTTTCTGACATACTTTGTCCTTATTGCCACTGCCCTAGTTTGACATGAGGGCAACATCTTCCCTTTTTTGATTGTCTTATTATTAGAAATATTTCCATTGATTACATATTCCACAAAGTAGAATCTCCCATCATCTCAGTTTTTCAGGAGTGCACATTATACATGCCTCTCACAAGTTTTCTGTTACCAGAAAGGATTACTGGACTTTGATCTCTGCACAGGTACCATGCAACTTCCTCTCAAACATCTATGTTCATGTACGTTAGCCAAATCAGCCTTGTGCACCCAATCAAAAATGGTCTTCATGTTTTGCAAAGAGAATGATATTGCTTTTCTAAAAGTAATGATTAAAGGACTTCTTATCTTTAGAAGCAAAGATGTATGTGTAATGATACATCATGGAACAGTGTCTCTATAACAGGGACTTTTCAGGGACTTTTCTCATACAAAAAATAGTCAGTGCTCTTGAGAGAGTTTAGAGGACATTTGATCTATGTTATTTTCGTGCAAGAAACTAATTATTCAGTTTGGGTGAACATATTCAGAAAAACACAACCATTTATTTCTATTTTGGATTTGTTGATAATGTTTTGGGCACCATGTTTTTCTATATGATGGACTCTTGGTGGCAATTTCTTCAACAGTCGCTTGGAAACCTTTAGAGAAGGAGGAGTTGGGTGTGTGTTGTTCTTTGAGAGTTGGAGTACTTTACTTTAGAATTTTTATTTTTTATTTTTTTTGCAAAACACCATTGCATTTTGCACGACATTAATAGAGAAAGAAAAAAGGGAGCAGGTCAAGGAAGGGAACCTTTAGTTAGAGGAGACATATTGCATAGTATGATTTAGGGAGGTAATCAGCAGAATATAAGTTTAATAGTTGTAAATATTATTTTAAATCAGTCAACTGTATTCAAGAACAAAACAAGTGTTGCTTTGACCTTTTCGATTTTGAGACAAATTTAATTTTCTCTGCCAGGCCCATCACCAACTTCTTTGAGGATCGTATGTTTGACTGAGCAACATACGTAAGACGTACTTTTAAAAGGTCAGAGACAAGTGCTTGAATTTCAGGGCACTACCTTATGGAAGGGAAAAGCTTTTTGGGTCACTCAGAAAAAAAAATATATTTGCAGTTCGTTATTGTGGGGATAAGGCAGTATCGTGTGTGGCAGGTTGCATGGATATGTGATTCGTTAGGGCTGCACCTGTGAGGCAGGTGTGTGAGAGGGTCGCAGATGACAGTCCCCAGCTGACATTTGCAGTTGTATCTATTCCACTCCCTCATCCACTCCCTCATCATGTCATTGAATCTGTTAAGATTCAGTGGGCCTCATTACGAGTCCGGCGTTAACCGAGGCGGTAAAACCACCTGGTTATCGCCGGACTCGTATTACCATTCCGCTTCCGTGATTCCCAGAATTACCGGTTTACCGGGAATCACGGAGGCGGAATGGTGTTAATTCCCATTCCCATTGAGTCCTGTGGGACTCAATGGGAATGGGGATCATGGAAACACCGGCAGCATCTCGTAATGCTGCCGGTATTTCCTCGTCCGCCTGCAGGCGGGCGGTGTTAAACCCGCCAGGACAGACCTGGCCGGAACATCACCTCCCGCCTGCAGGAGTTGTGATCGCTCGGCATGGAAACAACGGTGGCGTCGGGTTTACCGCCACCGTTGTTTCCATCCCGGGCGATTTGTAATGAGGCCCAGTATAAATGAAATGCTCCTTATTAGGCATAATATTCGGCTGGTGAGCCATAATATTTTCAAGGGGACGTTTGATGGTATTATCTTACAAATGT
This sequence comes from Ambystoma mexicanum, assembly GCF_040938575.1. NCBI lineage: Eukaryota > Metazoa > Chordata > Amphibia > Caudata > Ambystomatidae > Ambystoma > Ambystoma mexicanum. The sequence goes on from NC_090922.1 coordinate 1,137,283,542, forward strand.
GCATAATGCTGGTCAGTTGACATATTTTTATTTTCTGTATGTTCAATTCCGATTACTGGTTCCATGTTTTTATTTTTTGAGCCATTATTGGGAGTGAGCAAGCCCGGTCCATTGCTTCCGGTAGTAGCCTAAACACAGTTATTTAAACACAATGGCTGTAAGCTGGAGTGTTTCCCTGCAGTGAGCATATTCGGCTCATGAAGTTACAGGGACATACACACACACAGATTCTGCAGACCAATTTTCAGGCAGGATTCCGAGGAAAGTGGATTCGATGGTCAGTTTACCAGAGAACATGGAGATGGCCAACATTGTAAAGGATTTTGAGACACGCTGTTTAATGTGTGGGCAATACATTGTCTATGGGTATTGTTGGTGCAAGAGAGGTTGGCCAATGGTCTGCACCATTTATTGCAGCACCACCTTGTATACATTTGAAAAGGCTTACAGTGGTTTTTGTGGTGGCCTTGGAATTAGCAGAACTTCATTACTTTTCATTCTGTCTGTGCTTGGTGCATGTTCATGTTGTTTTAATTTTCTCCTTATCTTCAATAAAAATAAAATATATGAAACTTTTCAAATAGTGGAACATGGATGACATAAGCACTGGATGGGCCTAAATGATGCCAAATCAGAATTGCTACTCTTTGGTTCACCTTATTGAAGATTCCAAGTAAACTTTAGATATGAAAGGTTTTTACTGGACGGATGTCCTCGCGGCACAGGCCTGGAACGAGCTGCTGGAGGCACTCCATAGGGATGAGAACCATATGGTTTTAAGGAAACTGCTGAAGACCAGACTATTCAAGTAAAACATGGTCATGACATAGGTCAGTCCGCCATTGCATTCCATTGTATGTGACAGCGCCTGGACGCCTTAGGGCTTTGGCGCTATTTAAATATATTAACATAACATGTGTCATCAAAACAGAAAATAAGATCAACACCCTAAGTACATTCCTGGACTGTACTATCAGCTCTGAAGCTCAAGTATACAGCATTGTACACAACACACTACCACCTGAAGATTCTAATGAAACTTAGGCCCCTGATCTTGGATAAAAACTGTGAAACCTTGGCTAGGTCCACCATCCTATCAAGAGTAGATTATTGTAATGCCCTTTTGGGAAGCGCTTCCGAGAAAGAATTGCATGCTCTTCAAGTGGCGTAAAATGATGGCGTTTGCATTATCAAACAAGTGCCATGGGTGAATGGCTGTCTTTATTCATAAGGCAGTCTCTAGCACAGCCCACGAATACTTAAAAAGAAGAATACACATCCATCGACCTATTAAAATGCTGTGTTCAAGCAATACAATGCTATTACATTTTCCACACCCAAAGAGATTGAAAGCAAATGGCAAATTGTTCCCCTACCCTGCATTTGTTGTTTGGAATGCTCTCCCCCTAATCTTGCGCTGGGAAAACAATTTGCTCTCTTTTCAGAAGGGTTTGAAAACACACCTGTTTGAATATATATATACAATATATATATATATATATATATATATGTATATATATATATATATATATGTAACATGAAGCACGAGACAGATATATATATATATATATTCAGTGAAAAAACTTTGTTAAAGGGACGTTACGGTTCAAAGTAAAACCAAAAAAACCCTGAAATTCAGCAGTTATGGTAAGATAAGCAACCATAACTCGCGCCACTGTGCACTGCTAACACTAACACCCAGGACATCAAAGATGACATCACAAATGTCATTGATGACATCACTGATGACATCACATGTCTGGCTCCCCCTTTTTTTCCTTTACTGACATATCTAGGCCACATGGTTTTGCTCAGTAACAGTCAAGGGGCCTCATTACGACCCTGCCGCTAATGGATTACCGGTACCGGTAATCCCTTAGCGCCTGATTACAAGGTCCCTTTGCGGGTTCCCACCTTAACGGCTGGTTTTACCAGCCGTTAAGGATTGGACCCGCAAAGGGACCTTGGTGCTAATTACGGTACCTTCACAGTGCGAAAAACTCTAATAAGAAAGCAGTTATCATTTCACTATTCAAAATGGCAAGATTATGAATATTACACCTTCATCATGTATGCTGCACACACTACCTATGTTTCTGCATAAGTAGCTTAGTATACTGGATAGAACTTCATAATAGAATTCTATTTATATCAATGCATTGCTTAATGCACTAATTAGCTCATGATATCTATCCCAATGATTCTTGACAGTTTTTGGTCAGTATTATAAGAATCCCTTGTTTCATGAAAAGTAAATGCACATGTGATGTCATCAGTGATGTCATCAATGAAATGATACGTGATTCTATGGGCCGTCACAATGCTTCATCTATTACATGTGTGCATCACAAAATAATGCAGGGCTTAATGAGATATGATGGAAAAAGCCAACGTGTTCCTCACGTCATCTTTAGATCATGTTTTGTTGCAGCCGAAAGCGTTTTTCTGGAAGGAGTGCAGCGCACGTTTGTTGCTGTGTGATTATCCTGGTCGCTGCAGTCTTTCCTCGTGGTATTGTAGTCTTTCCTCGGTGTGAATCCTGTGGGCGCATTCTAAACACTCAAAACTGGCTTCTGAGGCGAAACGCAGCATGAGTGCAGCCCGAGTGTGTTGCTGTGTGGTTATCCTGGGAGGGGGAGAGTGGGAAGGAAATGGAAATAGACAGGCGACTACCGTACTAGGCCAGACGACATTTCTGGTAGAGCCGGAGACAAACAAAAGGTGAGGGAGAGGGGTGCCGAAAGGGTGGGGAGGAACAAAACAAGCGACTATCATACTAGGCCTGGCGACATTTCAGATACTGCTGAAGGGGTGGTGGGGAGGAAAAAAACAGTAATGGAAGGATGGAGGAAACAGACGAGGTTGCTATCATATTAGGTCCAGGGACAATTCTGATAGAGTAAGTGCATAGAAGAAAGTAAGGGGAGGAGATAGGAAAAGGGAGAAGGGAAAGCAGGAGAGAAAATAGAGTAAGCAGTCAAAAAGAGTGGAGAAGCAAGAGTGGAGAGCGAATACAATTGCAGAAGTCAGTAGTAACACATAATGTTGCAAGCCAGGATACAAGATGAAGATGGGAACAGCATGATTCAGGGCCACCATGAGTACAAGATACAAAGGAAGTCCAGCATGAGAGTTGAGAAAGAGTGACGCACCGTGAATGAATGAAGTCCATAAAAGTCAAATCCAGCATTGGCCACAAGACAGTGATGGTGAAGGAAGGCACCAGGTGGGCGGGGCTTGCTAAGTGGTGAAAAAGAGCAGCAGGCAGGAAGGTACCAGGTGGGCCGGGCTTAGGCCAGGTGACCTAGATCCACTTGCACCTGCTCCCCATCTGCAAAGGAAAAGAAGCTGGAGGGCTCCTTAAGTAGGGAAACAGAGCGGCAATCAGGAAGGCACCAGGTGGGCGTGGCTTGCTTAGTGGTGAAAAGAGCGGGAAGCAGGAAGGCACCAGGTGGGCGGGGCTTGCTAATTGGTGAAAAAGAGCTGCAAGCAGGAAGGCACCAGTTGGGCGGGGCTTGCTAAGTAGTGAAAAAGAGCGGCAGGCAGGAAGGCACCAGGTGGGCAGGGCTTAGGCCAGGTGACCTAGATCCACTTTTACCTGCTCCCCTTCTGCAAAGGAAAAGAAGCTGGAGGGCTCCTAAGTAGGGAAACAGAGCGGCAAGCAGGAAGGCACCAGGTGGGCGTGGCTTGCTAAGTGGTGAAAAAGAGCGGGAAGCAGGAAGGCACCAGGTGGGCGGGGCTTAGGCCAGGTGACCTAGATCCACTTGCACCTGCTCCCCCTGCACATTGGCAAAGTATGCATTTAAATGACATATGCTTTAACTCATTATTTCAATGTTGGTTAACACTGTGGTACATGAACCTTTGGTCTTTTGCAATCTGCAGCCATGATTCCCACTCGCCAGCGAAGTTAGACTTTGTATCTTAGAATACTTTTTCCTTGCTTTTATCTGTATCTATGCTGCTCCAATTTTCTGCTCACATTCTTGAACTATTGTGAGTTCCATACAAATAAAGAGTTTGGCAGCACCTCCAGTAATAACTCTGAATAATACAATTATGGTTGATTGTTGTACTCACTTTTGTCCACAGGTCAATACGAAGCGCAGAAGGATGTAACAGTCAGATATTACATATTGGTATAATAGTGCCATTAATGGGCATATTTTATGCACATAATAGACAATATTGACCCCTTTATGCTTTTCATGTGAAAGGCAGCGAGAATGTCTGCATCTAATATGCCATACTTTCACCCCTTTCTGAAAACGTTGTCTTTTGAATGAAAACCTCCTCTTCTTTGTGCACAAAAATATATATTATTGGTCAGACTTACTCCGTCTCCATCACCTTATCCATGTATGACACCCCATGCAGTTACCTCTGCTTCCATGAATTGAAATTTGCAGCAAACTTTACAAGAAAGTGCATTGTGCCGGCAAAATAAAAGTCAAGTCCATGCAGAGTCTTTCACTGCGTTGTCCATGAGCAGTCCGCTTAGCTGCAATTACCATCACCACCCCAACCACAACTTCTTCTTCTGTCTTGCATAACATTAATGGCAAATAAATGTGATCTGACATGTACATGTGAACTAGGGAAATGGAAGGGGGTTATTTAGAAGAAATTACTCAATGGGCAATTTGGGCAAATGAAAATGGTTGCTTGACAGGTAAGCGAAGGCAAGTAAGTAAAGAGTGAATGGATGGCAAAAAATGCTACCACAGTAATAGTTATTGTCCCATCAATCCATGTCCTGTGTGCAAGATACATTCTAACAATGTTAATAGTACATTTTGCATCGGATGCATTTAAAATATTAGTATGTGATCGCATTAATTTCTATGGATGTTCTATTTCTCATAATAAACCATTTGTAGAGACTATTTACAAATTGTTTGAGAATAAAAAAGCATATGTATCTAGTAATTTATTCAGAAAAGACATTTCAAAGATGTTGATGATATTGAGGGTAATAAATACAAACAGCAAAGAAAAATAGAAATGCTAAGGCCTATCTACTTACTTCACAAACAATAATTAATTAAAAACAAATTATTGAACAATTACATTGCAAGTCATATACTATTCCATTGTTTGTACAATCATAACAGTTTCCAAGCATTGTGAAAATGCTTGAAAATGGCAATTGTTAAGAGAGTCAACAATCATTTTAATCTTTAAGTCAACCTTTCAACAAGTTCAATGCTACAGTTATTTCTGTGTGTGATATTTCCAGATGTTCCTAATGTATTGAAGAAACAGAGAACATTGTCTCTTTCATAGATTTATATTTTTAGAGGCTGTGTATTGTGTGAGCAGTTCTGCAAGCAATTCAGAAACTTCTTCTTTGTTGTCTGTCTCTTCTGGGTGATGGTGTGTGCAGTAACAATGATCCATGGTTACTTTTCATGGGTTACTGGTGACATTCCATTTAAATTACTGCCACTGGACATCTGCATCACGATTCTGAATCTTGAGATGACCACGGTTGAGCCTCAAAATGTAGCTGCTCCAAAGAGACATTGTCAAGCAACATCATTAGTTTGTGTTGTTTTCTGAGTTGTTATTCTCCTCTTCTTCCTCAGCCGCTAATTGATTAAATAAACATTCTTAATGTATAACACACATTCAGAATATAAGAAATACAACCTCAAAATGTAATAACAATAAAATAACTTCTGTAAAACATATTTAAAAATATATTTTTTGTTATTTAGCCTTGTTTTCCTAATTGCCCTTGAAACAGTCCATTTTGATTTGCCGACGACAAGACCAAGCTGAAAAACAGCATTTTGAAAATGGATAAAACATGCAATTTGATCTTCCACTTAAAGAATCATATATACATATCACCAACTATAACCAACTGTCACTATGGAAACCATTAAAAATATTAACTATTAAATGAAAGGTAAAATGAATGATAAATGATATTTTACAATATCTTATGTATTCCTCTTGTCCACGTGTCTTTTCATTTTTGACCGCTTCAGTAGTTCATTCCTTGTACATAACAAATTCACCAAAAATTGATAAATTGTTAAACAATTTTATGCTAAAATCTTTGATCTCACAAATTACATCTTGAGAAAGTTGATTTAATGATTGTCAACCGTACAATATCAGTTAAACTTGGTAAAAAGTTATTGTTAATTGTCACAATTTTAACATTATTCACTGTGTACATGTAACATTTTAAAAAGACATGTTTGGAATTGTACCTGATAACCTTCCAAGTTGTCGGCGGGAGTTGGTGTGAGATCATCCTGCAAAACATATTGATAAAATTGTGGCCCCTTAATGTATGATGTGTTGTAGTGTTTTGTTTTTTAAACAATTACATTTTTCACTAAACAGCTAAAGTTTATGTACAAAAACAAACACCATTCATTCAAAGGCTTATGATAATCAGTAATAAAGTAAGTGTTTCTGAGGGTTCATTTTCATTATTGCATGCGTTTCTGTGTTAAATACATCAATATTGTTGAACTAATGCTTTGCAATTTGCTGACAGTATTGCAAATTATCAAAAAATAACTCATCTTAAATTTAAACAAGATGTTGTTAATCAACCACTAATCATATATTCAATAAATTCTCACTTCTCATACCTCATCCTCCAGACCGGTTGCAGTAGAATCATTTAGAAGACATATTACACAGACAAATTTACAATATAGTAAAATACATTAAAACATTCAGCGTGTGCTGAAATTCAGTTGAAAAAGCACTGGGAAGTAATTTGTAAAGGAGTCTGGGGCGATGCTTTTTTAGTGCACTTTGATTGTTCGCACATATCTTCCGATAAGTGCTTACTGCAGATGTCAAATCGATTAACCTTCATGTCATCCAAGATATCCTTGTCTCTGCTTTCAATCTGTGACACTGGAAATCTGCAGTTCAACAGCCATGTTCTTATTTAATTTAATTCCTTTGGAAATACATGCAGGACTGTAACTATGACTGTACTATGACTTTTGGTGTGGCTGATATTAGGGCAACACAAAACGATACATGAAGGTGAACTGGGGTTATCGACCCAGGCCTTTAAGACGCGGTAGCAATACTATGAGATGGATGGGGATGCAGAGGATACCCAAACATCAATAATCAAACTATCTCAGGAAGTTGGCAAATCACATCTGTTTTATTTGCAGTTGCCTAAAACAGGGAGTTACAATGAACATCGACAATTCTCTCGATCTTCTCTCTTGGAAAGTTTTATTTTAAAAAAAGCAGATTATATAGTAAAGACTTGTTACTATTAAAATCATCAGAATCTATGTGATACTGCGCTCGCGTAACTGCGCTCCCGTAACTGACACCAGTTATGGCGCGGCGCAGTGATCACATGGATAACTGTGCCTGCTTCCCCCGGCCTACATTACCCCTCCCAACCCCCCCACTCCACTCACCTTTAGGGCGGCACATGCAGAAGTGAGTCGCCCGCCCCCTGCAACTCCTGCAGCTCTTCCCACTAACGTGGGTTAAAGCTGACGCTGCAGGGTGCTTTTTTTTCTTTTTTTTTTCTTATGTATCCACTGCTTTCCGAAATGGTAAGCGGGGGACACCCCAGCAACCACTGACCCCTATTACTGCACCCAGGTAGAGCGGGGGACACCCCTGCAACCCTCGCTCTGCTTGGATGCAGTAAATATCACCGTCATTTTCTGTGCCTCCAAAGTCGCAGTGACTGCAGGGGCACACAAATGAGGGCGACATTTTTGTACAATACCCATCATCATACATAGTAAAATACAAAAAAGCTATTTGAGAAAGTGATAGGATTAGAGGGAACATCTAGGTATACATTCCATGCTGGTCAGGGAAATTGATTGGGTCTCTAATATCAGGTGGGGCAACTAACCCCTTCCTCTAGTACAGGTCACTACAAACATCATCAAATACATGATGTCCCATTTGTTACACAAACTATAGGGCTCTTTACTACATGGCTATCTATAATTAATTGGCACCTTTGTATCCATCAGTACTTTTCCTTGGCCTTGAACATACCTTCCCACCATTTAGCCTAATATTCATCATCACTCTGCTGTCTGCCAGTCAATTAGCCCTTTGAAGATTGGACTTGAGTTTGTTCTTCATGCCTGAGAATAAGAGGGAGTTTAGCATACTCTGTCTCCTGGAGTTGGCGTAGCATATCATGATCATCTATTTTCACTCATCCACGTGACTGAAGACCATGTTTTAGAGTTCTCATGCATTTAAAATATTCTTATTTACTGACCCTCTGACTTCTACATTGTACTCATGCTCGTCTTCTGAACAGGAGTTTGTTCTTTTCATCCACTTGTAACCACTATCTGATCATTTAGGCCCTGAGTGGCCTTGACTGCTTGGTGTTGGTCCAGCCTCACCTTTCTTTGATTCACCTTTTAATTTTGCATTGCACACAGACTTCCACTTGTGCTTTTGGCATTTTAAAGATGGCCAGACTTTTCTAATTGTGCTTCCGTGTTGTGTGGCCTGGCCCTGACTCCTCTCCCATTGGCTGGCGGGCCTTAGATAGTCCAATCAGCTTTACCGGGAGGCAGGAGCTGGCACCAGAGTGCAAAGGCCCACACAAAGGCCCCTGTCAGCTTCCATGACCACTTACAGGCCACTAGAAGAGATGTCTGCCACCGCCCAACCCTCTCTGAGGCTGCTACCTCTGGACTATTGAACTACCATGACTCTCTTACCTTATTATGCATGGCTTAGTTCCCTCCTTCTTGATTTCCCTGTACTTCCTTTCTCAGCTGGCACTCTCACCTCTCCCTGTTTTGTATTCTTTTGAAGCGGCTCTGTACTCACCTTTACCATCTGACGCCCACTATCAATACCTTAACTGCCTGGCCCTCAAGTCAAACTTGGGTGTAATTTGCATTTAACGTGAAAGTCAAACTTGGGTGTATTTTGCATTTAACATGAACGTCAAACTTGGGTGTATTTTGCATTTAACTTGAAAGGCATACTTGGTTGTATTTTGCATTTAACTTGAAAGTCAAACTTTGATATATTTTGCATTTAACTTGAAAGTCAAACTTGGGTGTATTCTGCAATTAACTTTAGCCATTGATTGTAACCTGTTAGCCCAGAGACTGTTTTATACCGCTGTACTAGCTTACTCCTCCTTCTGCTTCCTCTCTTTGCACTCATGGCGCTTTCTGTTTCTCCCATCTATTCCAACTGCTTTGCTATCAACTATCCTTCCCTTCTAACTAAGTCTGGAACGAAGACATTTAAAAAGGATATCTTGGCCTCCAACCCTGGTCTCCCTATCACAGATACCTATATCAGCACCTCTTCCAGACAGACCATCACTGACACCCTCTTTGTTGTTCCTTCGTCGGATCTATGGACCCTCCATATGATCTATGTGCTCTTTCCTGTCTCCTCCTCTCCTATAAATGGTGGCACCCACTGGGAAGTACTCATGGCTTCTTTCGGCTCCTCCAGAGTCATCCTTAATGTCTACCTAACTGGCATTGTCATGGTCCAAGGTCCTCAGGACAATCTCCTCCTCTTCGATAGGTGGTTTCCTCACCTTGTCAACTTCCTTTCATCTCCGGCTGTCCCCTTCTCTCATTCCTTGGCTACCTTGCCCACTGTTCCCTCCTCTGCCCCTCTTCAGGCTACCTCCACAACTCGACAGGGCGTACCTCTGATTTGCACCCTTCCTCGGAAGTTCTTTAAGGCCGGCAACCTTCTTCATCTTGCCACTCTCAACTCTCGCTCTGCTGTCAAACACTCCTCTGACATCTGCCACCTCCTTGTAGAACTGGACCTTGATGTCCTTGGTCTTACGGAGACATGGTTCATGGCCAGTCACAAGCTTTGACACTCTCCTCCCTGATGGCTACAATATCCTCTCCGCACCCATATCCACTCGGCCTGGAGGGAGTGTAGCCCTGATCTTTCCTGAGTGGATTCCTGCCTCTATCAATCCCACTCAGATCTACTCCTCTTTCAAATGCCTTGCCTGCAGGCTCTCAATCTCTCCTAGTCACTCTCTTACTGTTGCTACTCTCTACTGGCCCCCTGGTCAAATCACGTATTTTCTCTCTGAGTGGGCTGACCTCTCCTCCTCCCTCCTGGCCTCAACCACTGAACTCCTCCTCCTTGGCGTTCACAACATCCACCTTGATTCTCCCTGTCCCTCATCTCTGCTCTTTCACGACTTCTGTGATTCCTCTCCCTCTCTATCCTCCCCCTCTGGCCCTACGCACTCTGCAGGACACACACTTGATGTCTTGATCTCCTCTGGCCTCACTCTCTCTATCCCTCTGACCACTCCTCTCACCCTGAGTGACCACTATCTTCTCTCCTCTCATCTCTCACCCTCTTTCACCCTAGCCCATCCCAACACTACCACCTACCTTCTCGGACATCCAACCTATGAAGCGTCTGTCAGATGAGGCTTTCACTGCCACATTCCCCCCCTCCTCCTCTGGCTGACTCACACCCAGACAGAGCCCTGTTCCTTCTCTGCTCTTCTATTTCTGATACTCTTGATGCTCTTGCCACTGTGATGAGGATATGCTTGAAGTCCAAAGACAAGTGCAATTCCTGATATGAATCTGACCTAGCTAAACTTAAATGTAACTGTAGGGTGGCAGAGAGGAAATGGAGGGCTTCTTGCTCCAAAGGCAATACCGACTCTGTGTCCACACCAAGAAGAGAGTCAACATTCAAGCCTGTGTATCTGCAGCCTCTAACAACTCGGCCAAACTCTTTAAAATCTGCAAGGAGCTTGCCAACCCTACTGCAATCTCTACCCCTCCTCTTGCCTCCCAGGCTCTCTGCAATGCCCTTGCCTCTCACTTTATCTAAACATCACAGTACATCCTGTCCACCTTCTCCTTCCCTCCCGCTCCTATTCCCTCTGACCCCCCTTTAGCCACCACCCACCCTCCTTCTCGTCCTTTCCCCTTTTCTCCCCTGATGAGGTCACTAGACAAGTCAGATCTATGAAAGTCTTGTCAAAACAGGTTCATCCCTGTTCCTCTAAAACCATCAAGGACCACATTGACACCCTCGCTCCTGTCTTTGCTGATTTTTGCAACCACTCCTTTGCTTCCCCTCTAAAGCACTCCCTTGTGCATCCTCTTCTCAAGAAACCCACAGCGGATCCTTCCTATCCGACTAACTATCAGCCAATTTCCATTACTCCCTTTCTGGGCAAACTCCTGGAAAAGCTGGCCATCTCTCAGTTTAACCTTAATTCTGATTCTGATGGCTGTCTCCATGACCATCAGTCTGGCTTTAGAGCTGCCAGAAGCACGGAAACTGCTCTCCTGAACATCCGTGAAGATCTGCTCGCCAACCTTGACTCTAACAGTCTGTTTGTCCTCATCCTACTCAATGTCTCTTCTGCCTTTGACACAGTCAACCATACCATCCTGCTCAACTGTCTCTGTGATAACCTGGGTATCACTGATCAGGCTCTGGCCTCCCTGACCACTTTCCTCTCTGATCCCACTTTCCTCTCTGATCCCACTTTCCTTGGCTTTTGTACCAATACCCTGCAAAACTCTCCCACTGCATTGCCATTTTCTGCTCAAATTTCCAGTGCTACGCTGATCACACTCAACGCATTTTCAGGTTGCCCTCGGCCACCTCCTCTCCTTCTCTTATCTCTGATTGCCTAACTACCATTCAAGGTTGGTGTGCCACCAATGATCTTTGTCTGAACGCCACCTAGACAGAGATCCTCCTCATCGGCACACCTTCACCATCCTTTCCCCTCACTCTCTGGCTGGCCTCCCTTGGCCCTTCTCCTAACCCCACCTGCGAGGCTAAGAACCTCAGGGTCACCTTTGACTCCACACTTTCCTTCTCTGACCACAGCTCTGAGGTCTCCAGAAAGTCAAACTTCCTACTGCACCTCCTCAGAGGTACTCTTCCCTTCCTCTCCTTCCCACTGAAGCTCACTGTTTCCCAAGCTGGTTCTCTCAAGGTTCGACTATTGTAACAGCCTCTTTCTAAATCAACCTGGCTCTACTCTCCACCCTCCACAAGTAATCCAGAACAGGACTTTTGAGACTTGTCTTTGGCCTCAAGCCCTGGGATTGTATCACTCCAGCTCTGAAATCTCTCCATTTGCTCCCTGTGCATGCAAGGATTACATTCAAAACCGTCTGCATTGCCCACAAGGCTTTCTGGGGCCTGGGTCCAAAATATCTTCAGCTACCTCTCTGCAAATAACTCCCCTCTTGAGCTCTTCGCTCCTCTATGTCTAACTCCCTCAGGGTCAGTCGTATTTCAAAGAAACGAGCTGGGGGTAGATCTCTGTCTTCAGCTGGGGCCTCCATATGGAATATCCTCCCTGCCACTCTAAAACTTGAGGAGAACCATCTCCGGTTACGGAAGCACCTCAAGACCTTCCACTTTGCTTCTGCCTTCGCTGCCCCTCTACCCTGCTCATCTGCTCTCTTGGCACTGTTCACCTACGCCACCCTCTGTCCCTCAGGCCCAGGTACTTGGTCACCCTGCCACCCTCTTGCACTGCCTCCTGGCCACCCCTTGCTCTGGGGACTATATCTTTACCCATACAATCCCCCAGCCCCCTTTTTCTTCTTTTTCTACACGTATCAGATTTACCCAGTCTGCTGCCGTAAACACAGCACTTGCCACTTGCGGGCTGCACTACCACTGTTTATTGCCTCTATTATCTATTTATTTTTATTTATTATTACTTATCTGTTCTCCCCTGCTCCGCACTCTCCACTCTCCCCTTCCATGCACGTTTCCCCTTTCCCTTTCCCATGCACTTCTGTGTTCTCAATGTCACTGGGCCTAGTAAGATCGTTGTTGTGTTCTCCTGTTTCCCCTCCCTCGCCTTGTCGTGCTCTGAAACTCTTGTGTATGAGCGCAATACAAATAAAATATCATATCATATCATGACACACTTGAAAAGCCTTTCTTTCTCTGGGTCCAGCTCCGCTAAAATGCATAGTGGAATCATCCATAGTTCATTCACTCCTATACATGTATATATTTGGCACTTGCCGCAATCTATTCAGTACAGAGCTAGCCTTAAGAATACTTTGTCTGCTTGCATTTCTTGCATCTGTACACATGTAAAAGGACTTGATATCTTCATCGTTTCTGTAGCATAAACATCTTCACCTCGGTCTCGAAATATTGCTTATCTTAACACTTATAGAATGTTTATGTTCTCTTGCCTCTTCATCTCTTCTGGGTGTGTTGGCCGTGCTTCGTGCACCGTCACCAAGCTTCCCTTTTGCTCATTTTTCCAACTTCTTCTGGGATTTCATTCAAATGGCCATCACATTGTCGTGTATGCAGGTATGGTTTTCTCAATGGGAACCTTGCTTCTAGGATTCTCCTTGGTATTGGTATCTTCACTGGCACTGCACATATTTCACTCTCTGGTTCCCAACATATAGGCAAAATGGGAGCAGTGCTTGAGGTGTGGGTACTTGGCTCCTTCCCTACAAAGGCATTGTCTGATTGTCCTTATGTTCTGTTAAAACATATACATATATTACTATTAAAAAAGTATCAAAGTGAGTAAATAAAACATCACATTTCTTTGATAATAAAATATGTTTACAATATAAAAAATGCCACTTACAGCAAAAATGCATTGAAAACATGCACTACGAAAGATTACATTTGGAAACAATAGTATTTAATGGTATGTGCTAATTACAGAGATAAAAATACATAGGCCGGTTGATAATGTTGTAGGCTTTTTCAATAGATAATTAGAAGAGGGTTTTGAGTTTAAAGCAATAAAAAGTGGCCGAACAGAGAATGTTGACACCACAGAAACCAATTGTAACATTTTACTAAGCGTTACTTAGAAGAACTGATGAGCCAATTCGGCAAGCAAGGTAAAAAGTGGATAGATGGTGATATCTATTGTCGATTTCATAGATGTCTTCTTGGTAACTTCCACAGTGTTTATAAAGCCTTACAGAAGTGGGTGTGCATGTCAATGTCTGACATGTTCTTTAACACCGACCAGGCCTCTATGACAATGTATGACCTCCTCAATTCCGCTATTACAGCCCCATGGCGAGCGCTCAGCCACAGGTGCAAACTGCCATTGATACTAGAGGGGGGATGGATGTGGATGAGGTGAGCTAATAGCCCCGAAACATAGCCAAAGGACGAAGAGAAATGTAGATAGCAGGGATGGGTCTTTAAAGGGGAGTCTGGAGACACCGGGTCTGGGGTGGCCATGCAGCCAACGATACTGTGCCAAATACCTCTTTAAGGTGTACAAGGTATTTGACAACCTGAGCATTCCCATCCTTCCTGCCCACTTGCGAGTACGTGGCCACAGGGGTAAATGGCCTTTGATATTGGAGGGGGGATGGATGCGGATGAGCTGAGCGTAATAGGCCCGGAACATAGTCAAAGGACTCAGAGATATGTAGATTGCAGAGACAGGGTATTCAAAGGTGAGTCTGGAGATACCGGGTCTGGGGTGACAATATGGCCAATGGTCTCCGTGCAAAAGAACCCTTTGAGGTGTGTATGGTATTTTGCACCTTGAGAATTCCCATGCACCCAGTCCCCTGGCGAACGCGTGGCCACAGAAATGACATTGATACAGGAAGGGCATGGATGTGGGTGATGGAGAACAATAGGCCAGTAAACTTGTTAAAGCACACCAAACATTTACTATTCTCTTAGATGTTTGGACGTGTGTGGGCTTACAACACATTTCGAACAACTTTTAAAATGAACTTATTTTTTTTACTTTTTTAAGTTTAGTTTTGTAATGTGGATGGCAATGTCAAACTAGAAATTGTATTGCTGTAGTTGAGGTAATGTCTGTAAAAATCCACAGTATTGTCTGTATTTATTGAGGAATTTCTCACAATTGGCTTGAACCAGACAGGCAGGTATTACTCGTTGGATGCGGTAACCCCGTCTTCAATGAATCCACAATGTAAATGCACAATAGGCCACAAGTCTATACCACCTGTGTAAGAGATACATAAATAGTTTACAATGCAGAGGGTGTTAGATCTTATCCTTGCAGCCACAGGGAGCCAATGAAGAGATTTCAGCACCTGAGAGATGCGGTCCCTTGGGCTTAAGGCCAGAAGGGTTTATTTACAATTGACGAGTAGAGAGGCATCTTTCAATGGAGACACGTCAATCCATTGTGCACAGAGAATGTTGCTGTGAGGGCAATTCAACTTAGGGCAATGAATCAATGTATAAGATTAGCACAAGATGGAGGTACCCGACTATTCATTTTTGAATGTGTAAAAGTGAGAAAAACTAAGATAAGATGCATTTGAACTTTTTTACGATTGATGTATGCTCAAAAGTACATGCCTGATCGACTGGGTCAATAACATTTCTGAGCAAACTACCCCTGTAAATGAATTTTTCCACCTGGACAAACTCTGCTCTGATACAAAAATGGAATGAAATAACATTTCGTTAAAAGGGCAATATTTGCCCTAGTGACATATACCATGTAAAATTGCACATGTGACAGTGAGAAAGTACTGCAAACTGGCACCAAGAAGCAGCATGCAAAGCTCACACAGTGAAGATAGAGTACCAGGGGTGACAAAGCAAACCGATTTGGAGTTGGCATAATAGAAAGCGTGCATGTTCTGGCTCTGTGCAGGACAACATGTGTCTTTGTGTAGGCATGCATGAAGGATCACAAAGCCTACCTCAGCCAGTCATGGTTGTCTTGATGCACATTTGCAGTTCATGGTTATGTGCAACATTTTTGATGGCAAAGCTTTTCAAAATAATACAAATAAAGGTACTTATACACTGTTTTGCTATGTAGAAACCTCCTAAACCAAGTTTACATTTTTGTCTGACAACTCCTTTTCAGAGCTTTTTGGTTCTTAATATGAATGTTTTAAAATAGCTATCAATTCACCTTTAAGTAGTTTGACTGAACCCATAACAGGATTCTTGAAGAACTCTTCAAGCTATAAGAAAAAGTGACTAAAGCACCAAATGCAAAGCAATGCAGTCAAGAGGTAATACACGTAAAATCCAGACAGAAGTATGTATCCATTTCATCTGTTTTACTTACTAAGACCTGTTAAACTAGAGGGGTTACAAAAGGGCTTTGGAATTAAAACATAGTAAACATATGTGTATTCTAAAAACTCATTAAAGCATGTGGAGATTAAAAAAGTCTTTAGAAAGATTTGAATGACAACAGTAGTCTTCGGGCAGGACCTAAAGTATTTTGGGCGAAAGGTTAACATTTCCAGAAAGACACGGACATATATATCTTTATGACCCCCACCTAATAAGAAGCAGTTGGCTTCAGCCAGTAGACCTTGTTAGAGTATGCTATTAACACATAAATCCAAACATGACATTTTTGGGGGTTGCTTAAGAAAGAAAGGAATTTCGTAAATAGAAGGATAATAAATATTCAATCAGATACAGCAGCTTCTCACAGTTGGTCCTTAACTGAACTGTAGGTGCTGTTTGGTTAGCCCCTTGAATGTGTTTGTTAATGTAAAATTGTCAGTGACTATGTAAATGTGAAGGTCTTCAGAGAGGAGTCTGACTTGCGCAGACCAAAGAAACATACAAGGTATTTCACAACATGCAGTGATTGCGCTCAATGTGTTGTTTCGGGAACGTGGGCTTCACAATGTGCCCTAGACAAGACTATGGATCCTGACTTTATTGCAACAGCACAGATGTCAAATATTAGCAAGGTATGGTTCAGAGGATCACATAGTGAGTTTTTTGTTTGGCCAAGCTGTTGTCTGATGGTAGCTGCCCCTCTACCCAAAGGAAGATATGCTCCTGTCCCTAACAAATGTCTCAAGGTGTCGTAAAATATTATCTGATTGAATGTAATGTCCTCAAAAAAAAAAATCAAACTTAGAAGATCATTTGTCGCTGAAATATCATGTCATTTACGTTAAACTAATCAAGGAGAGTATGTGTGCTCTATTTCTGAGCATTGTTAAATGAATAATTGTCAAGTTGGTTTTGAAGTATGCTGTCATGTGTCAACACATAAGGTTTCTATTTGTATCTATGCTCATGCTAGAAACCAATAGTTTTGTCAGAGGCTATACCCAACGTTGTAGATTTGATTTAGTCCAAGAATAAGTGAGCTATACAAGAAGAACATGTTTCTCTGATGTCAACACTTGTTAATGGCCTCAGAGAAAACTAAGTGCATTGTTTTGTTTCGTTCCTTATTCTGGGAACTGTGTCACCATTTGCTTTCAAGGAGAAACGGGTTGCAGTTGGATAACTATGTGTCTACAAAGCAAAGTATAATCGTATACTGATGAGTTGTCAAGTAAGTCATGGGTATTTGCCCAGGATGTGGCAAGAGAGGCTACAATCCTGGACACTGGTGTAGGTATTAGCCCCTGATTGTGGCGGCTTTTCAGGGCACAAGTAAAGGGCGCATGTGGGTGGGCAGCGTAACATTTTATCAGAGGACAGACCGAACTCCTTTGGTTTTTTTTTAGGTTGGTATGCTTCCTCAAGTATTTGACGCAGGATTTCACTCAGGTTGTCATGTACCCAGTGCAGATGCTTATCCACAAGACCAAACACACTAGTATCATATTGGGATTTTGTTTTCTAGGGAATATTTCACTGCAGATTGCTGGGTTTAAAAGGTGAACACCTTGTATACTTTGCCAGCATATTTTTTGGAACACTTCCTCTCTCAGGTTATTTTTCTGTTTATAATTACTTTTTGTAATAGTCAATGCTATTTTGTCTTGCACACGTTCTTCTTAGGGGAAGGTCAATTGAACTACATTTGTGTTTTTCACTTTAAAGTATATGTTCACTTCCTGTGTGTATGTTCATGGGTGCCAGATTTTGATTTTCACACGGAAGGCATAGTTACCTGGGAATATGGGATTCTTGCATCCATTCATTTTTGTTTCCTTTTCCATGCGGTTAGTTGGGGTCATTGAATGTATCACAACAGTTACCAAGAAACCAGACATAAAACGAGGGGCTTGTAGCACATTGCTTAACCAAAGTGTGTGATCCTTGGCAAACAATTTAATATAACTGCACATTGCCTAAACACAATTGAGTTCTCAAAGCCTGCCATCTTTTTATAAATAAAATCACACAGAGCAACACAGGTCCCTGCTTAGAAACCTCTGGGTATAAATAACATATCATATCATGTCATATCATACCACTGTCAAAACAGGTCACAATTAGTCTGTGATTCATGAATGTCTTTGAGCGATGGGTTGCAAGGAAACATCCGAAGGCCATGGCCAGTGGTACAGACAAAATCTATGGAATAAAAAAACGCTTGAAGTTCAAGCATGGAACTTGTGTTTCAGAGAGGTCAAGGTGAGAACCTAACGCAACAAAACCCCTGACATTCAGCTAAAGCCACCTTAACTGTGTGCCTCCTATTGTGCAAAATGAAGACTTATGGTAAGATAACCCCAAAATGTTTCTGCGGCCAATGAGGCTGTGTTTCATCCGTATCTACTATACACACTTTCCTCCATGACATTTGAATTGGTGGCCTTCTATCGCCCTGTAATCTCCTTCTCCATCTAATAATAAGCTAACATTTCCATCACAATGCTTCATCGAGTAGGTGTCCCTCTAGGATCTGTCCTCGGCCATCCCCTACTCAGGCTCTACACCTCCTCCCTGGGCAAACACATCACTTCTGCTGGATTTCCTAATATCCCTTTGCCTATCAGACTCCAAACCATTTCTCCTTTTTATACTTCAACTTTTCTACATATGAGTGCATGTGCCACACAGCTATCTGAACTGAATGGCTTTGCATTGCCTACTGTTAAACTTATCGAGGATGGATGCTATCCGTCCCCACTATTAAAATGCTACTCCAACAACTCTTCTAACACCTAAGATATTCGCTCCTGACCTCAATCACCTCAATCACTAAATCATCGAAGGCTTGCAAATGTAGCTTTCTCTTTAATAATAGCCTAAAATTGCAGCATTTAATTACTGCCACTGCAAAATTAGGAAGACCGCCATTCAGCTCACCCACAACTAGACCAAAACGCTTATCTCTCGCCTTGTGCTTAGAAATAGGGACTGCTTTTTGATGCTACCCTTTGTTTTCATTTCTAATCCTTCTCTTCCCTAAGCAAAGTTTTAATGTTTGCTAAATGCACACTCTACAAACTACCTAGATCATACAACAACTCACATGTTCAACACCATTCACAATGAGTCTCTGTGTAAAATCTATCTCTCTTAAAGTTCCTGCTTCTTCTCTTCAGACCTTTCCATTATATCTCCCCCATTACCATGCTCACTGCATCTTTCTCTGCTCTCCCCCTTGATCCCTGCGACTTCTGCCATCCTCCTCCTTCTTCTATCTTTCCATCCACACCCCTGCCATTTTACCACTTCCACTCCCTTTCTGATAATGTCATGCATGGAGGCAAATGTGCAAATCGTTATCATGCAGATTAAGGCATTGGGCAGCAAATGTGTCTCTTATGTATGTCTGATCCTTAATCACTGTCCCTACACAATGGCTCATTACATTATTCCCCCATCGCCTTGTAGACTCTCACTCAGGCCCCATGATATATTGCAAAGGCAATCTCCTCGAGACATTCCTCAGCCCTTTGACTTGCATCCGGAAATTGATATTTCTGTCAGTAATTACAGGTTTATTGATTAAATGAATACAACAACAACAAAATAAATACAAACAAATACAGCTTTAACTTTTGGAACTAATGGAAATTACACATCTTCATACAGTTCTTCAAAGTGCTGCATCCATACATTCGTGTTCCCATTACGCATATTCCTCCCTTCCCTTTTAATAAAGATTGAAATACCATTGTCATTCATTAGAGAGGACTCTATTCTTTCTCTACAGTAATAAGGGATGGAGTGACACGTTTAAAAGTGAGCCAGCAGACTCTCCGATCTAACACAATACAGCGAGGAACTAAGCATATGGACAATATTGGAAATGGTGAAAATCATTTGCATTTTAATACAGCAAATAATGTGCATGTTAGATGTAGCTTAGGTGACATGATGTGTTCGTACTTTATACCACGTGTACACTTTTGAAAAAAAGTCAGTAAAATTGACGAATTCTGGGAATAGTTCAAACAAGCAACCAATGTATCAAGATCACTACTCAATGTGATGTTACTTTTTACAGAGATCGAATATAGCAACTGTTTAATGGAACATACCTTGTCATAGCACGCTAATACACTGCATTACTTATTTACAGAACAAACGGATGTGGCATACCAATAAATAGCCTACTTTATAACCACACGCATACTCTGGAGATACCTCAGGAGGATATTATTTTATTTTCTTTATTTAAGTTTCTCTACCAGGAAAGCCTTTTACTTAGCCCCAAGCTTTGCTCGCATAAGGATCCCAGGGGGCACAGGCAGAAGCTTTTTGTCGCAGTGTCACTAATGCAGCAACTAGCTGGTGATCTATGTAGAATGCACTGAATTGCATGCTCCACATTGGGTTAAACGATGTATGATATATATAATGGCACACAAGAGTATACGGAAGTGTACTTTATCTCCAAACGCAACGTTTCTTCTGAAATAGCTTGCAATAAAATAGGGCTTCGTTTTGAAAACCTCAAGCATCCAACTATTATTATTTTCATTGCAATCTCGGTTTCCATTTTCTTTTCTATTCAGCAAAAGTAAAATGTGCCATGAATCAAATATGCCTGATCCGTTAGGATCATGTTGCATTTCCCAAACAACGGTATCAGTTCTTAACCTTTCTTAAATAGTTATTGAATGAAAAAGATGGCAACTCCGATGTTCTTTGCTTTTGGTTCGTGTATGAAAAGAAGTAGTGGAACTATGTTCCCTGCTGGTCTGGCCCGTTCCCAACAATCCCCATCCCGGTGCCCCCTCCCACACACAATCCAATCCCCCAAACAAACACAACTGCTATTTATGGGAATGTGTACTGCAGTGCACTGAAGGGCAAGCTTCAACTTCTTCCTACACTTTTATTTTAATTCCAAACCATTACAGAACGGTGTATTTTTAAAATAAAAGTATAGGAACAGTACGACTTAAAAATAAAAAGTATGGGAGCACTGCTCTCGAGCTCCCAACCACTTCGACCTCTGGATGTTGGTACTGCACAACTTCCTGCCTTCGCTAGAATGGGGGAAGCAGCATGCCCATTATAGTTAATAACAGAAATATCGTGTTATATTAATGTTAAAATAATGGTCACGTCATGACTTTTTTAATCTAATTAAAAATATTGAGATCAGAGTCCCATGAGAAAACCGAGAGCCAGTTTAAATAGTGACATGGGCCTATTATAACTCCAGCGGTAGCCGTACTGGTAAAAACAGCTGGATGCCGCCGGAGTTATGTTTTTTTTCTGGCGCCTGGCAATGGGGAATCATTCGGTACATTAAGCCAGGTGGTGGAAAAAGTAACAGCCTATTCCCATTTGAGTCCTGTAGGACTAAATAGGAATGGGGAGGACGGATGCACCGGCCCTGTGTGCAACAGTTCCGGTGCATCCGTCAAAGTCTGCGAGCGGGTGCCTTTCCGTGGCAGGCAGAAAGGCACCCGCACGCAAAACTCGGAGTATGCCGGTCTGGTAACAACTGTGCCGGTAGTTTATCGGCACCGTTGTTACCAGACATTCATACTCATAATGAGGCCCATGGTGTTTTTGATGTCCGATAAAACACCCCAGGTGTTTTGCAACTAGAATCCGAACCTGAAAAGTTTGTTATTGAGCACATCCTGCCTTCCATCAACTAAGTGATAAAGATACAAATCTGGAAATGGGAATTTGGGAGGTAAAATCGGCATTATTGTAATGGGTTTATGATATGATATGAGGTGGCATTTATAATGCGCCAGTACACAAGTGTTTCTAGGCGCAACAAGACAAGGATGGGGAAACAAGGGAGGACAAAAATGATGATCTTACTAGGCCTTGTGTCATTCAGTTCGGGGTGGAGGAAAGAGGAGAAGTGTTAGGGGGAGGGGAACGTGCAGTTAACTCACAAGTACAGCCAGCGGGTGGCTCATAAGTGCAGAGAGAAGGGACTGTAGGGGTACAGATGCAGACCCTTAAGTGCCGGGGAGCCCAGAGGCTGTGCAAGGGTAACTGGACATGCAGGAGCCTGGGCCCAAGTTCAGAGGGTAACCAGATGACCAGTGCGTGAGCAGTCAGGTGCATCAGCAGGGGAAGGAAGAGAGAAAGCAGAAGCGAAAAGGAAGGTCTTGAGTTGCTTGCAGTACAGGAGGTGGTTCTGCTCAAGTTTGAGAGTGGCAGGGAGGCTGTTCTAGAGGAGATAGATCTGCCCCCAACTCTGCATGGAGAAGCGTCAGAGCCTCAGAGAGTTGGCAGTAGATAAATGGAGAGCTCAAGTAGGAAGATGTTTTGGAAGGGAACGTTGGAGGTAGAGCAGTCCCAGGCCCCAGAAAGCCTTGTGGACAATGCAGAGGGTCTTAAAGTTGATCCTTACAGCCACAGGGAGCCAGTGAAGAAATTTCAGAGCTGGAGATATACGATACCTGGGCTTGAAGCCAAGACCAAGTCTTACAGTCCTGTTCTGGATAAGTTGTGAAGGTTGAAGAGTAGAGGCAGGAAGATTTAGAAAGAGACAGTTGCAATAGACCAGCCAAGAGAGGACCAGATCTCTGGAGACAGTGAGCCTATGCGGGAAAATGAGAAAAGAATGAGGAGGTGCAGCTGATAGTTTGACTTCTTAGAGACGTCAGAGATGTGAAGAGAGAAGGAGAGGGTAGTGTGGAATATGACACCAAGGTTCTTATCCTCGCAGGGAGGAGCAGGAAGCGGGCCCAGGGTGGGCAGCCAGAGACAGAGAGAAAAGGAGGGAGCGGGTGTCCCAATGAGGAGAATCTCAGTCTTACTGGCATTGAGACAGAGATCATTGGAAGCACACCATTCCTGAATTGCGGCCAGACAGTCTGGTATGAGAGAAGAAGCAGAGGTGGCTGAGGGGAGCCTGAAAGGGAGCTGAGTGTCATCCGGATAGCATTGTAAATTGGAGAAGAAAGTAGTGATGCAGTGGGCAAGAGGTGTCTCGTAGTGGTTGAAGAGCCAGGGAGAGAGGTTGGACCCCTGGGGAACACCACACATAGAGAGAGAGAGATAGAAGAGAGGAAATAGCCCAGTTGGAGCTGAGAGGATCAGTCAGTGAGAAAGGAGGTCAAAAGGCCAGGGCCTAATCAGTAATACCAAGGTTGTCCCGGAGACAATTGAGCAAGATGGCATGGTTGACAATGTCAAAAGCAGAGGAAAGATCAAGGAGAATGAGGCAGAAGGGAGATTACAGTCAGGATTGGAGAGCAAGTCTTCACGGGTGTTCAGGATAGCATCTTCCGTGCTTTTGGCAGCTCTGACGCCAGACAGGTGTTCACCAACAGATTCAGTATGTAGATTAAGCTGGGAGATGGCCAGCTTTTCCAAGAGTTTGCTCAGAAAGGAGAGATGGAGATCGGGTGATAGTTAGCCAGACAGGAAGGATCGTCCGAGGCTTCTTTAGAAGGGGATGCACAAGAGAGTGTTTAAGGGGGCAGTGGAAAGTTCCAGTGGAAAGGAGTGATAGCAGAAATCAGTCAAGGCTGGAGCAACAGTGTCCATTGTTCTGAATGAGCAGGGGAGAACCTGCTTTGATGAGACTTTCATAGATCAGACTTTTCTAGCAACATTGTCTGGGGTGAACAGGGGAAAGGAGGAGAAGGGAGGAGGAGAGACAGCCTCAGACAGGCCAGGAGTGGTAGAGGATGAGTGGGTGGACAGCAGGTCCTGAGTTTTAGTAGTGAAATGGGAGGCCAAGGCCGTGCAGAGGGTCTCGGAGGGAACCAGAGAGGTAGAGAGTGCAGTAGGATTGGCCAGCTCCTTGCAGATTTTGCAAAGTTCGCCGAGTTGTTAGATGCCTCAGAGATGCAGGCTTGGATGTAAGCTCTCTTTTTAGAGAAGACAGAGAGTCTGTACTGCCTTTGCAGCAGGCGGCAGACCAGTTTGTAAGGGCATGTGCCCAAAGTCCTCCACTTCCTCTCTTCCACCCTACACTTGGTTTAAGGGCAGCGAGGTTGGAATCGTACCAAGATTTGCACTTAGATTTCAGCTTCAAGTGGATCCTCATGACAGGGGCGAGGACATTCAGAGAGTTAGAGATAGTGAGACGAAGGTTAGAGAGGGCTGTGTCAGGGTCTGAGTCAGTCAAAGGTGCAGGAGGAGGAGAGAAATGTGTGGCAAAAGCCTCTACTGACACACGCTTCATTGGTAAAATGATCTAGAAGGTAGGTGGCAGTGATGGAGTTAGCCTGACCTGCGGGGAAGTGAGAGAGAGATGGGAAGAAAGGAGCAAATGAACACTCCAAGAGAGAGGAGTGTTGAGATGGTTAGAGAAGTGTAGGTCAGATGAGATCAGAAAATTCAGGGTGTGCCCTGCAGAGTGAGTCGGGCCAGAGGGAAGAATAGAGAGAGAGAGAGAGAGAGAGAGAGAGAGAGAGAGAGAGAATGGCAAAGATTTCTCGTTGAGACTGAGTACATCCAAACCAAGCTCTTCTAGGAGATGGCAAATGTCAGAGGAGTGTTTGACAGCAGAAAAGAGTTGAGGATAGCGATGTGGAGCAGGTTGCCACATATGAAGGACTGCCGGGGAGGGGTACAAATCAGAGGTACACCCTGCAGATGTGTTGGAGGTGCCAAAGGATGGGTAGAGAAGGAAGGAAGAGACGGCATGGTAGTAAGAAAGGGAGAGGAGAGTGCTGCCAGAGGGGTTGCAGAGGAGGGAGGCAACAAGGTGGCTAGAGATGCATCAGCGGGTGCCAAAGAGGTGGCAGAGGAAGGAGGCAGCAGAGGAGGCAGGGAGGGGTAAAACAGGATAGCAGCAGAGGAAAGGAAGTTGATAAGGCAAGGGAAGCTCCTATCAAAGAGGACGAGATTGGCCTATGGGCCATGGACCAAGACGGTACCATTTAAGTAGACATAAATGATGGTCTTAGAGGAGAGGAAGGGGGACAGAAGGGATTCCCACCATGCCCCAGCATTAATGGGAGAAGAAGAAAAAGGACAGTGAACATAGACCATATGGGGGTCCATAGCCCCGGAGAGGGAATGTCAAACCATATGTCAATAAGATTCTGTCTGGAGGAAGCACTGGTATAGGTATCAGTGCTAGGGAGGCCTGGGCTGGAGACTAGGATGTCCCTTTTTAACTTCTTCTTGCCAGACTTAGTGAGAAGGACAGGATAGTTGATGGAAAAGCAGTTAGACAAGATAGATGAGACAGAGACCACCATAGGGGGTGCAGGGGGGGAAGAGGGTTGCAGGGAGAGAGGAGCCCAGGCATGGGAGGGGGTAGTAGCGGTTGTGCAGGGGGGGCAGACAGGAGGGAGGAGCCAGGGGGACACAAAAGGGAGGAGGGCACAACAAAGAACAAGAACAGACCTACAAATCAGATGCAGTACAAAAAACATCCGAAAGGAAAGGTGGTTATATATGTTGATCAGACCATGAAAATGTGTTATGGTTGTGTACAGCTAGCCTTCATCTTCAAGGTATGAGTATTTAACTACACAAGTAAAGTTCACCAATGGCTCCCCACAAATACCCTTATGTGATTTATGATCACAATTGATCATTTTCATAATCTGAATGAGGCAGCAGTCAAATACAATGTATGTTGGCTTCCGTAACAGTCACTTGTCCTACAGTACAGTGGTTTTTGATTCCATGGTGATGGATAAGTCCTCAATACTCGGAAGAGTGAAGTCCAGATCACAACCACAATCATCGATCACTTACAAAGTTGCTTGACTTATTTCTGTTTGTGACATTTCTGGATTTTCAAAATGTATTGGGGAAAGAGTGAGCATTTCCTCTTTCTTAGATTGTGCATATTTAGCGGGTGTGGATTGTGTGAGCGGTTGGGAAAGCAATTGGGAAACATTTTCTGTTATTTCTTTTCTTCGGGGTGACATCCTGTGCTTTAACAATGATCTATGGTTATTTTCCATGGGTCACTGGGGACATTCTATTCAAACTCCGGATACTGGACATCTCATTGTGGCTCTGAATCTTGACTGACCATGCTGAGCTTCAAAAAGGAGCTGCTCTCAATTGAAATCGGTTTGGCAAGCCACATCATAAGTTTGTGTTGTTGTCTATTTCTTCATCCTCCTCTTCTTCCTAGGTCTCTAATAGATTTAAGAAAATGTGTATTTTTTTCAGCATAAAACATATATGAATTGCAACCTCAAAATGTCAAATCATTACAATACTTCATAAACAACATATTTAAAAACTATTTTTGTTTTGCTGTTTACCCTTGTTTTCTGAATATTCCTTGGAACATTCAATTCTGATTTGCCGACCACACAACCAAGCTGAAAAACAGCATTTTGAAATTATATTAACCATGTAATTTGGCCTTCAGCTTCAAGATTCATATAAACAAATCTAAGAATATAAACAATTCCACTCTGGTCAACTTTAGAACATTTAAAATATTACATGAATGTCATAAATGAGGATACGTTTAAATGTATACATATCTTATGTATACCTCTGGTCCATGGGTCTCTTGAATTTCAACCACTTCAGTAGTGCATTCCTTATACATAACAAATTCAACAAAAATGACCAGATTGTTAAACAATATGATGCTAAAATCGTTGATCTCCCAAACTACATCTTGAGACAGTTGATTTAATGATTGTCTGCATTACCGTATCAGTTAAACATTTCTAAAAAGATACGGTTAATCGGTTAATTACAATGTTGTCATTATTATGGGCATAAAGTCTAACACTGTGTGTATGTAACATTATAAAAAGAAATACTTGAAAGTGTACATGATAACTTTCAGAGATTTCACCGGTAGTTGGTAGACAAACATCCTGCAAAACATATTCATTAAATGATGTGTTGAATTTTCTTTTTCATAACCATTACAATTCTTAACAAGCAGCTAAAGTATATGAACAAAAACATACTCCATTCATATAGTTAGTGAAAGTGTCTCTAATCCAGTAAAAAAGTAGGTTTTTATGAAGTTTTTCTTTAATTGTTGCATTTGTTTCTGTGAGAAACATCGAGGTTGTTGAATAATGCTTTGCAATTTGCAAACAATAATAAAAAATGAAAAAAATTAATGTAATTCAATACATTTCCAGTTTGTATACCTCATCCGCCAGACCGGTTGCAGCAGAAGAGTAGTACATTGTAGAAGTTCTAGTCTCCCCCTAAATCAAAGTAATATCAATAAGAAAGATGTACAAGGCAAATCTAATAAATAAATGACACACAGAAGATGGTTGATATTTACATAGAAGCCTACATGCCACTTAGACAGATTTCTGGTTTGCTGTGGAGTAGTGTGGATTTCCAGTTATTGCAACAACAATCTGTACTAATAAAGTCATTCATCTGTATACACCGTTCAAACTACCTCTACAACAATGCAGAGAGCTATCTTGCTCTTTTCACGCTCAACCCTACTAAACACCCACCCTCCCTCCTTGCATTACAGATCTGCCTGAGGGCCTGGAGAACACACAAGTGGCATCTTTGCAGGTTAACTTTGTTTAGAAGGCTAAAATTGTACATAACAATATGCAATATTTTTCATGTATAACTTGAATGAGGTGGTTTTAGACCCTAGAATAGCTGTCAATGTAGAATATTGGTCCTTTAATAGCTGCATATATTCATACGAGTGTCAAATAGAACATGATATTAGTATTATAAATTAGACCACATCAAAAGAGATAAAGTATATTAGGTGTAAGTCACTCAGTCTCACCAGTTGAATGTTGGACGATTCTGTGGTTTACTCCATGGTAACGGTCAGAATTCCCATCAGTGTCATCTACGTAAACACAGAGATTGTAATTAGCACATTTAACAAATGACATATTTGTAAAAGACTCAATTTAAGTTTTTCGTGAAGGCTCATATTGCACCAAACTATTGGTGTCTCCCTAAACTAGGGATACGCAAGTTATTCTAAAGTTATAATTGTGTAAACCGCAGTACATTGTGCCACAAAGGCAACTCGTGTAGTAAAATATCAATGGAAATATTCCACAAAATCTCCAAACCGTTCATTATGTTACCTGTTCACAGATTATTTAAATGTATTGAATGATCATTTTGAAAACATATTATATTGAACAAATTCAGAAGAAAAGTCAAATACATTAAAACATTCAAGTCTCCACTACACTACTCACCTGGGCCAGCCAGTAGGAACTGCACTGGGAAGTAATTTGCAATGGTTTCTGTGGCAACGTTTTTTAGTGAACTTTGACTGTTTGTTCATATCTTCAGAGAAGTGCATGCTGCAGATGTGAAATCGATTTACCCTCACATCAGCCAAGACATTGGTGGCTCTGCTTTCAATCTCAGACACTGGAAATCTGCAGTTTGACAGCCATTCGTTTACTAAATCTATATCTTTCGGAAAGACATACAGAACTTTTTATTTACTATTGTCATGGCTGACATTGGGGGCAACCAAAAATGATAAATGAAGACATGATAGGATTTTACTTATGATCTGGTAAAATTGATAATTGATTGATAATAAAGGTTCATTTAAAAAAATGCCACCTAAGGGAAACATGTATTGAAAACCTGAACTATGAAGTATTACAATTGGAAGAAATCTCGAATGTTATGTTATATAATATGATATGTCAATTATAAAGTGCCTGTACACAACTGTTTATGGCTACTACAAGACAAAGGAGGGAAGATATGGGAACAACAAGACAGACAATCCTACTAGGTCTTGTGTTATTCGGTTGTGGAAGTGTGACAATGCAAAGTGGATGGGGAGGGACAGGAGGAAGTGCTAGGAAGAGGGTGGGGGGAAGTAAGATCATGGCAGCATGGCTCTCAGTAATTGCAGCCACAGCAGAGCAGCTCTGGGTAAGTGCAGGAAGGCAGGGGGGTAATAGGGGTTACAGTTACAGCCCATAAGTACGCGATAGGCCTTGAGGCAGTGCAAGGAAGAATGTTCATGTAGGGGCCTGGTACACAGTGAGAACTTTATGGTAGCCAAGTAACCAGTCGTTGCAGCAGACAGGTAAGTTAGCAAGGAAGCGAGAGAGATAAGGCAGAGGAAAAATGGAAGGTCTTCAGCTGCTTCAGGAATTTCTAGTGGTCTGGCTCAAGTCTGAGAGGTGCAGGGATGCCCTCTCGGGTGGCTCTACCCCGAACTATCAGCCTGAAGAAGGGTGTGACCCTCAGCGAATTGATTATAGCTAAGCGAAGGGCTCTAGAAAAGAGTTATTTCAAAAGAGAGAGTTGAATGTTGTGCGGGCCCTTTGCCCCAGAAATGCTTGTGGATCATGCAGTGGGTTTCGAACTTGATTCTTGCAGTCACTGGGAAACAGTGGTGAGATTTCAGGGCTGGAGAGATATGGTGGCTGGGGTAGAGGCAAATGATACGTTTTGCAGTCCTGTTCTGGATTAGTTGAAGGGGGTAAATAGTAGAAGTATGTAGATTGACAAAAAGGCTGTTCCAGTAGTACAGCCTGGATAGAACCAGAGTTCTGCAGACAGTGAGCTTCTGGGGTAAAGTGAGAAAAGGTAGAATACCTCTGAGGAGGTGCTGTTGGAAGTGGTCCCTCTTGGCACACACTGTGATGTGAGGAGAGAGATAGTGGAGTTGTAGATGACAGCGAGGTGTTTTGCTTCACAGGAAGGCAAAGGTAGAGGACTCAAGAAGGACAGCATGAGTGAGAGATATGGAAAGCAGGAGCATGGGTGCCAATGAGAAGTATCTCAGTCTTACTGTCATTAAGGCAGGTATCGTTTGAAGCACACTATCCTGAATCATGGATAGACACTCTGGAATGAGAGAGGGAAGAGAGGAGGCTGAGGGGAGCCTGAAAGAGTGGTGATTGTCATCCGCATACCACTGAAAGTTAGAAGAAAAGGTAATGATCAAGTGGGCCATGTGCTAGTTACTGAGATAAAAGTATATAGGACAGTTGATAATGGTGTAGACTTTTTGGATATATTAAATTGAGAATAGGGTGAACAATGAGTCTAAATTAATAGAAGGTTTCAGAGCACATAACATTGACATTAAAGAAATCAATAGTAAATGCTGACGAACCGTTAATTAGATGAGCAGATTCAGCAAGCGAGGAAAAAAAGTGGATAGATGATGGTATCCCTAGTCGATTGCAGAGATGTTTTCTTGGTAAATTCCACAGTGTATATAAAGGCTTCCAGATGTGGGTGTGTATGTGAATGTGTGACATATTTGTTCATACCCACCAGCCCTCTATGACAAATTTTGATCTCCTCCATCCTGCCAGTGAAGCCCCCTTGCCAGCCCATGGCCACAGATGCAAATTGCCATTGATGGCAGACAGGGGATGGATTGAGGTACATAAGGCGAGCACAATAGGCCCAGAACACATTAAAAGGACACAGCCATATGTTGATTTCAGGCACAGGGTCTTCAAAGGGGAGTCTGGAGACACCGGGTCAGGGTTGGCCATGTGGTCAATGGTCCCCATTGCCAAGGAGCCCTTTGAGGTGTACATGGTGTTTGGCACCTTGAGCCTTTCCACCCACCCAGCCCGCTTTTAACGCAAGGCCACAGGTGTGAACTATAATTGGTACTAGAGGGAGATGGATGTGGATAAGGCGAGTGCAATAGGCCTGGAACACATTCAAAGGAAACAGCTATATATTGATTGCAGGGGCGGGGGTCTTCAAAGGGGAGTCTAGAGACACCTGGTCTAGACTGGCCAAGTTATGTTATGTTATGTTACATACACTGGTAAAGCGCACGGTCGCCAAAGGCATCATGGCGCTGGTGTGGAAGCTGCAAACTGAGTGGAGGCAATATAAACAGAGAGCTAATACAGAGTGGTCTTTAAAGCTTTCCTGAAAGCCAAATGATTAGCAGAGGATTTAAGTGATAATGGAAGAGTATTCCAAAGCTTGGCCGCGGCAATGGAAAAGGCTCTGCCACCAAGTCTTTCTCGGTTAAACCTGGGGACCGTAAGAAGGTTGGTTGGATAGGAGCGGAGATTATGTTCCGGGATATAACGGGAACATTTAGATTGATGAAATTCCGCTCCTAAGCCATGTATTGCCCGGTGGACAATACATAATGACTTAAACTTGACTCGCTGTGCCACCAGAAGCCAATGGAGTCGGTGAAGCACCAGTGAAATATGGACACCATAAGGGGAGCCAGTGGCCAGTCTGGCTGCCAGATTTAGCATACTTTGGAGCCGTTGGAGTAGGCCAGTCGGTTGGGATAAGTACAGGGAATTACAGTAGTCCAGCCGTGAGAGGACCAATGCCGCTACCACAGGGGGGGCGCATGGCTTCTGGAATCATAGGCAGGACCCTTTTTAAAACCCTGATCTGATGATGAGCGGACTGACAAACAGCCGAGACCTGGATTGATATGTAAAGGGAGGCAGACAGCATAACCCCCAGGTTCTTTACCTTGTTGACAGGACAAGGCAGTAGACCTAATTAAGTGGGCCAGAAGACAGGAGTCCACAAGGAAGGATAAGGGGGACAGCCCACCAGCATCACTTCCGTTTTATCGCCATTGAGCTAGAGCCAGTTTTGGTCCATCCAGGCACCGACTGCTTTAAGGCAGTCATGAAGACAAGCTGAGACCACAGATTGATCCTGATCAAGCCGTATCAGGATGTGGGTGTCATCAGCGTAAGAATAACAATTAAGTCCATAGAAGCGAATAAGGCAGACCAGTGCCCAAATATAAATGTTGAACAAAATCGGGGAAAGAGAGGAACCCTGAGGGACACCACAGGGACACAAGGGGCAGAAAGAAAGGGAGGCATAGCAAGTGGTCAATGGTTCCTGTGCCAAAGAGCCCTTTGAGGTGTACTTGGTGTTTGGTAGCTTGAGACTTTCCATCCACCCAGCCCACTTGCCAGGGCACTGTCACACAAGTGAACTGCCATTGATCCTGGAGGGGGATGAATGTGTATAAAGTGTGCAATATGCCCAGAACACTTTTGAGGACAGAGCCGTATGTTGATTTCAGAGAAGGGACCTTCGAAGGGGAGTCTGAAGACACTGGTTCTGGCCTGGCTATGTGGTCAATGGTCCCTGTGCCAGTGAGCCCTTTAAGGTGTACATGGTGATCAGCACCTTGAGCCTTCCCACCCACCCTGCCCTCTTGCGAGCGCACGGCCACAGTTACGAACTACCATTGATATCAGAGGGAAATGGAGGTGGATAAGGCAAGCGTAATATGCCAGGAATAAATTCAAAGGACACAGCTATATGCTGATTGCAGGGATGATGTCATCAAAGGAGAGTCTGGAGACAAAGGGGCTGGGCTGGCCATGTGGCAGTCTTCCACGTGCGAAAGAACTCTTTGAGGTGTACATGGTGTTTGGCACCTTGAGCCTTCCCACCCACCCAGCCCCCTTTCCAGCACATCGCCACATGTGCAAACTGCCATTCATCCTCGATGGGGATGGATGTGGATAAGGCAAGCACAATATGCCCGGTATACTTTCAAAGGCCACAGCTATATGTTGATTGCAGGGACACAGCCTTCAAAGGGGAGTCTGGAGACACCAGATCCGGGCTGGCCATGTGGTCAATGGTCCCCATATCAAAGAGCCCTTTAAGGTGTACATGATATTCAGCACCTTGAGCCTTCCCACCCACCCAGCCACTTGCCAGCACACGGCCACAGGTGCAAACTGCCATTGATGGTAGAGAGGGGAGGGATGGATGTGGATGAGGTAAGCGCAATAGGCCAGTCACCTTGTTGAAGCACACCAATCTTTGACAATCCTCTTAGATGTTTGTACGTGTTGTGGACTTAAAAATAATTTCAAACAACTTTTCATATTGACTCCATTTTTATTTTGTTTTATTTAGTTTTGTTAAGTTGATGGCAATGACAAACTACAAATTGTATGGTATCGGTTTAGGAACTGTCTGCATAAATCCAAGGTATTGTCCAGAGTCACTGGGAAATTTCAAACAAATTGTGCAATCCACAAAGGCAGGTATCACTCCTCCAATGCGAAATCCCAGTCTTCCATGAATCCACCATGAAAATGAACGATAGGCCACAAGCCTGTATCACCTTTGTAAGAAATACAGAAATTGTTTATTTGAATTAACCCAATCATCGCATGTAATATGTTTCAAATACCTTTTTCAAATGTAAGGCATTATGAGGCTTTAAAATGTACCAATCCATGGAAAGTACTGACAGCGCTTGGGCTATCAAGAGAGGATCAATTGAAAACACCCATTCAATCAAAAACAGTTTGGGAGATGAGGAAAACATTGCTTTTAACTTCAAGGTGAAAGAAAGGTAATTGTTCCGACATTGATTCTAAAGATGAATATTAGGGTTTCAGATTTGAAAAAGAAATGTATTAAATTTACAGAAAAATGCTTTTGCCAGTGACCCATAGAAGTTACAGTGATATAGATGAACAACATGCAATGTGTGTCATCTCGATTGCCAAAAACGCAACATATGTTGAGTTAACTTACTCGTTACTTGGATTCGAGGGGGAACTGTATATCGAAATTTGTGCAGAAGGACCATCAGCATTCACACACAGATCTTGTAAGGCAGGCTGCCCTGATGTCATGCAGCTCGGTAAATCATAGCGGTGGTGTGTCTTCTTCAACAGCATATTTCCAACACAACTGGCATAACCTCACAACGACAGCAGATACACCAAGTGGAAAAGTCTTCCATGCGACTGGGTTCAGGTTCCGGTGATTGATTGCCACGACTTGCATAATATTCCCTATGTTCTTGAATTCTTTCTCTTTCACAGTTTATCTGTTCTGAATATTCTTGTTCATACATGCACGGTTGGATAGTGTCCATAGTTCCAGAATATTGAAGAAGTGCAGAATCAAAAGTGAGAAAGAAATGTTTTTGTTTGTATACAGTAACGAAATGAGGTTTCACATTAAAATTAAATGTTAACTAAAGATAAACTGCGAAAAAACAGCCATGTTGAAGAAACAATCATGCAAAGACAAGATTAATAGGGACAAACTTAAAAGGTTCGGAAGGACCCATGTAAAGAACATGCCATATTAAAGTAGAATTTGAATTTGGTTTGTTAAAGACATTTGTACATAATATAATTAATTATACAATAAAAAAGTGACTAGTGAGTTAATTATTTATCGGCAGTAAAAGTACCTGTTCTCAGTGTGTTGTACTTGGCAGATAGCTCAACAGAGCAGAAACAAGTCAGGGAGACTTGAAAAGAAATACATTGACACAAAGGAAAAAGAAACTCCTATGTGAGGATGCCTGTACTGCAAATAATTCTTGAAACAAAGTATCTACTGAGAAAACCCTATGTGCATTCACAAAGAAATAATTTTCTTCTGGATGGATTCCAGGAAGAAGTGTGAAAATGAACGAGAAAGAAGACTGGTGACGTCATGCGAAGTAGAACTGATGCACCCTGAAAAGAGACACAAGACAAAAGAACATAGACATTCTATATGATCTGAAGAGGAGGTGTTGACGATAAGCAACATTTCGGGATTGAAATGAAGATGCTCATGCGAAGAAACGCTGAAGAAAATGCAAAATCATTTTACATTAGTACAGATGCAGTAACAAAAGTAGATACAGTTATCTTGAGGCTGGCCACGTAGTAAATAGATTGTGGCGATGCGCCAATGTATTTACATAGGAGTGTATATAATCTAGGTGTTCCATGATGCACTTTAACAAGACTTGAAACAATGTGTATGGAAAGGTTTTCAGTGTGGCACAGTTGGAAAACAGCTAATGGCAAAGGAAAAATTCAAGAGACTCTTGGCTGGCCCAGCACCAAGAGTTGAGGCCAGCGTGAGCCTGGTTGTCCATCAAGTAGTTACATGAACGTGAGAAAGAAACACACTTCTGTGTGAGGTGAAATGGAAAAACACTGAAGGTGCCAAGAATTCATCATGTAATAGTATTATATAAAGCAAAGAGCTTGACAACATGTTCTACAGTCACATGGTCTGATGAGATTAGCTTTGGGTCGAGATATACCAAAACCAGAATATAAGACCATGCCACACTCCCTTTTATTCTCAGGCACAATGAGTTTCTGTAAGGCCAAGTTCAAAGCCTTAATTGAATGGCAGGCTGTAAGAGTGATGACAGATGTTAGGCTAATTGGGTAGGGAGGCATGACCATGCCGTCCCTCCCAGCACCTGGGGTAGCAGCCTGCATGCTGCTAGCATGTGAAACATTCCAGAAGGATACAAGCGTGCCAACCAATTGTAGAGGTCCACGTATCATGGA
Source organism: Ambystoma mexicanum (assembly GCF_040938575.1). Taxonomy (NCBI): domain Eukaryota; kingdom Metazoa; phylum Chordata; class Amphibia; order Caudata; family Ambystomatidae; genus Ambystoma; species Ambystoma mexicanum. Next base: position 1,137,318,842 of record NC_090922.1, read on the forward strand.
GCCCTATAGTTTGTGTAACCAATGAATCGTTGTGTATTTTGTGATGATGAAGATTACTTGCACTAGAAGGGGGCTTAGTTGTCCAGCTGCTGTTAGAGACCCAATCACTTCCCCAGTTAGTATGGAACTTATACTTAGATGTTCCCTGTAAGCCTACTGCATCCCCAATTAGGTTTTTGTAGTTTGCCACATAGTGTGATTTAAACAATGACAAAAATTTACTATAAAAGTTATATTTTTTATTAAATGTATTGAGAGCTCGAGCGAACGTCGGATGATGGCCATTGTAAGCTCCTTGTTTTAGATAATTGCAAATAAAACACAACAGAGTTTGGCCAACTTCTTGAGTTTGTTTGATTATTGATGTATGAGTAATTTCTGCATCTCCATCCATCTCTAAGTAAAAACAGAACAGAGTTTGGCCAACTTCCTGAGTTGGTTTGATTATTGATGTATGAGTAATTTCTGCTTATCCATACATCTATAAGTATTGCTACCTCGTCCTGAAGGGTCCAGGTCTATGGGTTCATGTGGGAACAGAGGATGGGTAAAGATCTGTCAACCCAGTTGGCTTTTAAGGGTCTCAGAAATGTTGGATGTCCTCTGCCATTTAGCTGGAGGAACGCAAAGCTTCCTATGGACAGCAGCCGTAACTAAGATCTTGCAAGACACAGTGAAACAGATGGAATGGGTCCCTCATTAATAGAATTCCCCTCCTGGTTTCTACAGGCAGCTGAGTGGACTGAAGGCTAAAGTGGCCGGTTGAGGAGGAGATTATTCTAAGGGTCAGGAGCTGAAAAGCGGACGGTGAGTATATTGAGAAAGGAGGCAAAAATGATATATGCGTAATAAGTGGGGAAGGTGATAATGGGAAGAAAGAAACAGACGGTTGGGGTGGTACATAGTTAACAACGAAGAGCATCACTTAGAGGTATATGTAAAACGAGGAGCGTCATAGAGTAAGACCATAAATCCTACATCCAAGGGACGCCTAGAAGAAGTTATTTCAAAATCCAAGTGGATATACCTATGCTACTATCAAACAACATTTTGCTAAGGCAGATAACTTACTTTTTACTTTACTTTACAAAATGTATTATGCACAGCCATGGACCCTGGAGCTTGAGGGTGCAACAAGACATAAACAATGATTAACATTCATGAGCCGCTATCATAATCCGGTTTGTAGGTTCCTAGCAACAACATGAATTTAATTGCCTAATTAAACAGATGAGTCTTCAATTTATTTTTTAAAAATGTCTAAAGATTCAATCCCTATCAACTCTGGAGGGAGAACATTCCAAACCTTAGGTGTGATTGCAATGAAAGCTGTGTTAGAAACTTTCAATGTTCTGCATTTAGGGATAGACAGGAGATGCTGATTATTCAATCTCAATGATCTGCCGCACGTTCTGTAGTCAGAGGATGCTGTAAATAACTGGGCATTTTTCCCTGTCTGCACTTCTGTATGATAGTCAGAGTTCGAAAAAGAATTCTGGACTCAACTGGTAGCCAATGAAGAGTGCATCTTGCCGCTGTGATGTGATCTCTGCGCTTAAGCCTCATTACCACTCTTACTGCTTCATTTTGGCAGACTTGTAATTTTGTTTCAGACAGCTTTTTCAGCACCAATTAACAGTCTGGAACAATAATCGATCTTCCCCCCTACAATTGCTCTAGCGATGGATTCCACATTATATTGTGAGATAAGAGATTTTAAGTGCACCGGCAGCTCAGCAGCTTTATATAATAGGCACAAGATGATACTAGACTGCTTACGTGATGTTTCATGGTGAGACGCTGGTCCAATATTACTCCCAAAGTTTTAACTTTCATCAAAGGGGTGATTATTTTCAGTTCCTAAATGAAATCTTTCATAGGTAGGGCCCAGTTTTTGTAGCATGTGGGATGACCCAATTACCAGCAGCTCAGTTTTATCTATATTAATCGCTAACTTATTACGAATCATCCAAGTTTCAATAAGGGAAAAGATTTTATTGATAACTGCTTCATCCTTATCATGAGAGCCAGACAACAGGATGACACATTGCATGTCATCGGCGCAGTTGGCAAATATCACACCCTCATGAGCTAACATGGCAAATAACGGAACAGTGAAGATATTGTAAAAGCAAGGTGAGGTGCAAGTCCCTTGCGTTACACCAAACCTAACAGTAGTAGGCGCAGATTCAGCCTCTCTGCAAAAAAACCTACTATCTTATTTGCCGAGGAAAGTTACCCATTGGGTAGCTAATGGAGAGAAATGAGGAACCTCATTCAACCTGGTGGACATGATGGAATGGTCCATCAGGTTGAATGCTACAAAAAGATCAAGCAACATCAGTAGGGAAGCTTTATTCCTATCCATGCAGGCCAGTAGCTTATACTTAAGCTCTAAAAGAGCCGTCTTCGTCCCAAAGCCCACACGAAAAACTTGATTGATGGTCAGTTAATACAGGATGAGCTTTTTAGTGTTCAGATATTTTTTCGTAGGCCACACGGTCTAAAATGTTCAATAAGAAGGCGGTATTAGTAACGGGTCTGTAGTTATTAGGAAGATCCACTGAACAACCTAATTGTTTCAAAATGGGCATAACCCAAGCCTTCTTGAGGTCCTGTGGTATGATTCCAGTTTTCAATAAAGCATTGATAAGCTTGAAAATTGCTATTAGTAATGTGGGGGAGCACGTTTTTGAATAATCACGGCTGTATGAACATCATTTTTGCATTTGGTAGTTTTAAGTTGTTTGATTAATATGGACAATTCTTTTATTGAGATCACAGTAAAATTGAAGACTGGAATAGATGAAGATCTCTCAAAAACCCAGTCTGTTTTCATAGTCTCTTTACTTGTTAGATTGTTATTCTTCTCAGTGATATTTTCTCTGATTTGATGCAGCTTGTCTTGCATGGCCTGTTGCATCAAATTACACCAGACATCATGGTCAATAGATCTTTCGGGGATGGTGTGTCTGATTTTTTGTTCTGTTATTAAAAAGTTTTTTTTAGCATCTATAATGGCTAGTCTATAGTTGTTTGCAGCGTTCTAATATATATCCAAAGAATCCTGCGTCTTTTGAGTTTTCCAAACATAGAAAGCTTAAGAGTTAGCGATTTCAAGCATTTCAATTCAGGACTGAACCATGCATTGCGTTTGGTCTCCGCTTTAGGCGTTTATTTCTTTATAGGGACTAGTATGTTAGAAGTTTTTTCAGGGTTAGATGATATGACCCTTCATAACTCCTCAGGGGATTCCACATTGGAGAGATTTAAGAGTGAGTGGAGTAGTGGTTCAGTTTTATCAATCGTGATGTTTTTCAAATTTTGTGATAGGAATTCTGTACCAATTCTCTTTTTTTATTTTCTTTGGGAAATCAACTAATATTGTGAATTCTACTTTACAAAGAAATGGTCAGACCAGGTGTAAGGTAGAACAGATACATCCCTGGTTCTAACTTTATGACAAGCTACCCAGTCCAAGGTATGACCCAAGTTATGAGTTGGTTCACGAAAAGGTTGTGCAAAACCTCCAAAGCAATTTCTAACTCAACGCCTCAATATCTTTCTTATGGTTTAGCCATAGGTTGTTATCTCCCATAATCGAGTTAGTCTTCAAGGAAGAAAGAAGAAAGCTGGAGATGTTTGCCAAAATAATCTTCAGTCAGAGTAGTTTTTTTTAAATATTAATAGCACATTCAATGTGATTTCTGCATTTAGCCCACTTTGACACAAGTGGATTAATCCCCTTCCATTATATGTTCCTTGGTTTCCCATATATATAGTTGAGGTAAACTAGGGTGTTTTTTTCTCCCCTCGCAGGATTCTCAAACTTAGGTGGCCCGGTACCTAATACGCATTACTGTTTGCTCTGAACTGTGGTAAACTAGGGTGTTTTTCTCCCCTCGCAGGATTCTCAAACTTAGGTGGCACGGTACCTAATACGCATTACTGTTTGCTCTGAACTGTGGTAAACTAGGGTGTTTTTCTCCCCTCGCAGGATTCTCAAACTTAGGTGGCCCGGTACCTAATACGCATTACTGTTTGCTCTGAACTGTGGTAAACTAAGGTGTTTTTCTCCCCTCGCAGGATTCTCAAACTTAGGTGGCCCGGTACCTAATACGCATTACTGTTTGCTCTGAACTGTAGTAAACTAGGGTGTTTTTCTCCCCTCGCAGGATTCTCAAACTTAGGTGGCCCGGTACCTAATACGCATTACTGTTTGCTCTGAACTGTAGTAAACTAGGGTTTTTTTCTCCCCTCGCAGGATTCTCAAACTTTGGTGGCCCGGTACCTAATACGCATTACTGTTTGTTTGCTCTAATTGTGGTAACTTGTGCCTGCCGCGCACTTCCTGTCTGCGTGCTCTCGTTTCGTCTGTTCTCCCCCCCCTCCCTCCTACTCCATGGTGCTCTCTGTCTCGCCTATCTTCTCTAACTGCTTCTCCATTGACTATCCTGCTCTCCTCACTAAATCTGGTAGGAAAAAGTTTAAAAAGGACATCCTGGTCTCCAACCCAGGCCTCCCTATCGCTGACACCTACACTAGTGCCTGCTCTAAGGAAACTCTCACTGACATCCTCTTTTTCGTGCCTTCGCCTGACCTATGGACCCTTCATATGGTCTCTGTGCTCTCTCCTTTCTCCTCCTCTCCCATTAATGGTGGCACCCGTTGGGATGTCCTCTTGGCCCCCTTCCGCTCCTCTAAGGCCATCATTAATGTCTACGCTAATGGGACCATCTTGGTCCAAGGCCCTCAGGCCAACCTTCACCTCTTTGATAGACGCTTCCCACACCTCATCAACTTCCTCTCCTCTCCTGCTGTCCCCCCTCCTCTATCCTTGGCTACCTTGCCTCTACCCTCCCTCCCTTCCCCCTCTCGTGCTCCTTCTTCACCTCCTTCTTCAACACCTCCGCAGGGCGTACCTCTGATCTGTACCCCTCCCCGGAAGTTCTTCAAGGATGGCAACCTTCTCCACATTGCCACTATAAATTCTCGCTCTGCCATCAAGCACTCCTCTGATATCTGTCACCTTCTTGAGGAACTGGACCTCGACGTCCTCTGTCTCACTGAGACATGGTTCACAGCCAGCTCTGCCACCAGCTTTGACACACTCCTACCTGACGGTTACAAGATCCTCTCCATGCCCAGGCCTAACCGTGCAGGGGGTGGTGTTGCCCTTATCTTCCCTGAGTGGATTCCTGCCACTGTCACTCCTACGCAGACCTACTCCTCTTTTGAATGTCTTGTCTGCCGACTCTCTCTCTCTCCTAGCCATTCCCTTACCGTGGCTACTATCTATCGGCCGCCTGGTCAAATTTCCTCCTTCCTCTCTGAGTGGGCTGACCTCTCCTCCTCACTCCTGTCCTCAACCACTCAACTCCTCTTACTTGGCGACTTCAACATCCACCTTGATGCCTCCACTCCCCCCACTGGTCTCTTTCGTGACCTCTGCGACTCTCTCTCACTCTCTATTCTCCCGTCTGGGCCTACTCACTCTGCTGGGCACACTCTTGATGCTCTGATCTCTTCTGACCTTCCCCTCTCCGTCCCTCTCTCCACTCCTCTCTCCTGGAGTGATCACTTTCTCCTATCCTCCCACCTCACCCTCCCTACTCCACAGGCAAAGCCACCCTCTTCACTGCCACCCACCTTCTCGGTCATCCGACCCATGAAGCGTGTGTCAGTTGAGGCTTTCGCGGCTACCTTCTCGCCCCCCCCTGCCCCTTCGGCTGACTCCCACCCTGACACAGCCCTCTCCATGCTCCACTCTGCTATATCTGTTACTCTTGATATCCTTTCCCCCGTCATGAGAATCCGCCTGAAGCCCAAAGCCAAATGTAACTCCTGGTATGACTCGGATCTCGTCACCCTAAAACGCAAGTGCAGGGTTGCAGAGAGGAAATGGCGTGCTTCATGTTCATCCTCTGACAAACTGGCCTGCCGCCTGCTCCAAAGGCAGTACCGGCTCTCCGTTCTCACCAAGAAGAGAGCCCTTATCCAAGCCCGCATCTCTGCGGCATCTAACAACTCCGCCGAACTCTTTAAAATCTGCAAGGAGCTGGCCAACCCTGTTGCAGTCTCTACCTCTCCTGTCCCCTCCCAGGCCCTCTGCACTGCACTGGCCTCTCACTTCATCTCTAAAACTCAGGACATCCTGTCCTCGCTCTCCTCCTTTCACCTCCCTCCCTTCCTTCCCGGCTCTTCCTCTGGCCCTTCTGCAGTCACCCCTCCTCCCTCTTTCTCTGCCTTTCCACTTTTCTCTGCTGACGAGGTTTCCAGACAAGTCCGATCTATGAAAGTCTCGTCTAAACAGGTTCACCCCTGTTCCTCCAAAACTATCAAGGACCACATCGACTCCCTGGCTCCTGCCCTGGCTGACTTTTGCAACCACTCGTTCGCCTCTGGAGTCTTCCCTTCCCCCCTCAAGCACTCCCTTGTGCACCCTCTTCTCAAGAAACCCTCTTCCGACCCCTCCTGCCCGGCTAACTATCGCCCTATCTCCATCACTCCCTTCCTGGGCAAGCTCCTGGAGAAACTGGCCATCTCCCAGCTTAACCTCCATGCTGAATCTGTTGGTAGTCTTCATGACCATCAATCTGGCTTCAGAGCTGCCAGAAGCACAGAAACTGCTCTCCTGAACATCCGTGAAGACCTGCTCTTGAACCTCGATTCCAACACTCTGTGTGTTCTCATTCTGCTCGATCTCTCCTCTGCCTTTGACACTGTCAACCATGCCATCCTGCTCAACCGTCGCCGTGAAAACCTGGGTATCACTGGTCAGGCTCTGGCGTGGCTGACCTCTTTCCTTTCAAATCGACCCTCCCAGGTCCAACTGGGGTCCTTCCTCTCCGACATCTTTTTCTCCACCTGTGGTGTCCCCCAGGGATCTAATCTCTCTCCCTGGCTGTTCAACCAGTATCTGGCACTCCTTGCCCACCGCATCGCCGCTCTCTGCCCTAATTTCCAGTGCTATGCGGACGATACCCAGCTCATTTTCAGGCTACCCTCAGCCTCCCCCTCTCCTTCCCTCATCTCTGACTGTCTGTCTGCTATCCAGGAATGGTGTGTCGCCAATGACCTCTGCCTTAATGCCAGTAAGACTGAGATTCTACTCATCGGTACACCCACTCCCTCCTTCCCTGCAGCTCTCTGGCCTGCCTCCCTTGGCCCCCTCCCTGCTCCTACCTGCAAGGCAAAAAACCTTGGGGTCATCTTCGACTCCACACTCTCCTTCTCTCCTCATATTTCTGACGTCGCTAAGAAGTCACACTACCAGCTGCACCTCCTCAGAGGTATTCTTCCCTTCCTCTCCTTCCCCCAGAAGCGCACTGTCTCCTGAGCCCTGGTTCTCTCGAAGCTGGACTACTGTAACAGCCTCTATCTTAATCTGCCTGCCTCCACTCTCCGCCCTCTGCAACTCATCCAGAACAGAACTGCGAGACTTGTCCTTGGCCTCAAGCCCAGGGACTGTATCTCTCCAGGACTGAAATCTCTACACTGGCTCCCAGTGGCTGCGAGGATAAAGTTCAAAACCCTCTGCATTGTCCACAAGGCCTTCTGGGGCCTGGGTCCTAAATACCTTCAACTCTCTCTTCCCAAATATCTTCCTTCCCGAGCCCTTCGCTCATCCGCCTCCAACTCCCTCAGGGTCAGCCGCTTCTCGAAGCAACGAGCTGGGGGTAGATCTCTCTCCGCGGCAGGGGCCTCCCTCTGGAACAGCCTTCCTGCCTCCCTGAAACTTGAGGAGAACCATCTCCGGTTCCGGAAGCACCTCAAAACCTTCCTCTTTGCTTCTGCTTTCTCTCTCCCTCTCCCCTGCTGAACAGCTAATATCCTTCACTGAAACTGCACTGATTCTGCAACTGGACCACTCTTAACGGCCTCGGTCCTGGGCCCAGCCACTCTCCACTTGCACTGATGCACTGGAACCCCTCTGCACTGCGGGACTGTCTCTGTATCCCTAAAGCCCCCCTCCCTTTCCCAGCACTTGTTCTGCACTTACCTTGCACTCGCCACCAGCTGGCCCTATTTATTTATTACTTTACGCCACTTACCTTGTACTGCACTTCCCCCCTCCCCTTCCCCTTGCACTTTTCCCCCTCCCCCACCCCTGCACTTGCGCGATCTGAATGACACCTGGCCTAGTAGGATCGTTGTCTGTCTCCCCTTGTTCCTCCCCTCCCTGCCTCGCCGCGCCTTGAAACACCTGTGTATAGGCGCGTTACAAATGCCATATCATATCATATCATTCAGTGACAGCCTATGGATAAAGGCAACTCTCCACCCCTGCCCTGCTTCCTATTGCATCTAAAAATCCATATCCTGGAGGAATAGCCAGGTTTAGTGAGGGACCGGCAGCTACATGTGACCAAGTTTCAGAGATGGCGCACACATCTATGTTATTATCCTCTATATGTGCGGCAACCTCTATAGAATGCTTCACCAGTGATCTAGTGATTAACAAAAGAAATCAAATGTTAGTGGTGGGAGTGATCGACAATCTGGACTTATTTTCAATAGCCACAGCTTCTTCTCCAATAGTAGGGACATCATCTATCGATATAGTTTCTGCATAAAATGGAGGAGCGGCTCTAGACTGATTGAAATCACCAGTCGAAGGAAACAGATGATTATTATAGATAGGATCCAAACGGTACTATTTCCGACCAGGGATGCTCAGGAATAGGTGCCGGTGGGTTAGAGGCCATTTCCTCATCCACACAAGAGGCATCGCATTCACTTAATGTGGCAATGTTAATATGTTCACTAGTACTGTTTGTGATATCTGTTCGAGTCTCTAAATTTGTGGAGCGATGTTTTTCAAAAATACCTCTTGCAGCCACAATTGCTGCTAGTACTTCACGATCCCCATGTTTGCAAAGGAGCATGTCCGGCCCTTTCAAGTGAGCACGGACTAGCACAGACTAGCTTGGCCTGTCTGGGCTGATGCATTCGCGCCAGGTTTCAAGGGGAAGTATGTGTCAGGAACTACAACCCCTTCTGGTTAATGTAGTTCTTGAGTGTGTATAGTGTGTGCAGAGTAAACTAAATAGTCTGTTTCAAATTGCACTGTGTACGGGGTAACGTGATAAATTGCACAAAACAGCATCAAGATAAAGTGAATCAATGAGGGACTAAGGAAACAGAGCCTTTAAATACCTTTCACACAGACTGGCTTGGCCTGCCGCGCCTACGCGTTGGCACTGTGTTTCAAGCGGAAGTACGCATCAGGAACTACAATCCGGTCTGGGTAATGTAGTTCTTGAGTGTGTAGAGTGCATGAAGAGTAAAATAGATACTCTGTTTCAAAGCACACTGTGTATGGGTTTAAAGTTTGTATGAACTGATCTTACAGGCACAAATAATGATTATTCAACAATAGCAGCAACTTTTTTTTTAAAGCAATCTCAAATGAGTAAAAATCACGAATAAATCATGTGAAATAGCAGCAAGATAAAGTGGATCAATGAGGGACTAAGAAAAACACAGCCTTTAAATACTTTTCTCATAGCTTTCACTTGGCCCGTCCGCATCAGCGCATTCACGGTGGGTAATGTAGTTCTTGAGTGCGTACAGTGCGTGGTGAGTAAACTAGATACTCTGTTTCAAATAGTACTGTGTACGGGTTGAAAGTTTATATGAACCGAACTGACAGGCACAAAAAACGATCATTCAACAATAGCAGCAAAGTTTTTTTTAAAAAAGTTATCTAAAATGAGTAAAAAGCTAGATAAATTGCCCGAAAAAGCAGCAAGACAAAGTGAATCAATCAGGGTACTTTTAGGGGCAAGAATAAGTTGCAAGGAGTGCTAAGATAAGATATATCTTGGGGTCGGCCAGTCTGTCTGTTTGTACATTGTATGTGTTGTATGTATTAAGGAAATGATGAGATGTCGAAGAGTGACAAATAATAGATTGTGGTAAAAGGCTGAGAGTAGATTATTTATTTATTTTGTTGTTAATGGTGTCAACTGAATAGGTGGATGAAAGTAAAGTGAGACATAAAGGTTGTGGAGCGGCGATGATTGGTGCACGCTCATATTGCATTGTTTTTAAAATAACAGTAAGTATTGACAGTCGATTGTTACTTGTCATGATGGAAGATTTTACTCCACTCATGCACCTGTGCAAAAAGCTGCCAAAACACACACCCAAGCTTAAGCAATATAGTGCAGAATGGATTAAGGGTACGGCAGATAAAATGTTCATGCCATGGCCACAAGGGGGATCACTGTCAAAAGCAGTTTTATGACTCATGATCACATACTTGCATGCTGCGTACACAGGAAAGAAGTTGGAAAAAAGGTTGGCTAGTCTCGAGCTTTGGAAAATGTATCCGGAGGAACAGGAAGACAGGCCTCCTGAAGACTGGATGCTTAACCAGTGTAAAAGGGGGGTTGTTGAGCCTTCTGCTCCCCCTAACATGCCTGAAGTAAATGTGATTTTATCCATTAAGAGAGCTTAAAGCAGCGGCAGGATATAGTAATCCGACATATGAGTCGCCTGCTTATAGCAGTGACGAGAGCCCAGAGAAAACTCCAGAAAGAGATGTGATGTCTAAAGTCCCACGGGACAAAGAGAAAAGTGAACGACCGAGTGTGACCCTAGACATAGAATGGAAAATTAAGAGATGGAAGGGAGAAAAAGATAAAGCTGACGAGATAGCACTCATACTGAACAAATGGATGTGAGGTCAGATATTGCTCAAACTTGATGGGAAGAGCATTGAGGAAGTACGGCAAGGGGAAGATGAAGATGAGCAAGATTTTAAAAAAACAGGGAATGAGAGAAACGATTGAAGGAAGACGGGTATAAAAGGAAGAATAGACAAAGACAGGAACAATTTATCAAGAAGAAGAGTTAAGAAAAGAAGTAAGAGCAGAGGAAAAATGAAAATATGACAACAGGCAGAGAACAATCAAAGAACGAGACAGGTTAGAAAAGAAAAGAGAAGAAGAGGAAGAACAGAAATGAAGAGATAAAAGAATGCAAAGACATAGAGATGTTGAAGTGCTTTGGGCAAATGAGAGAAGAGAAGAGAAAAGACAGGAAGAAGAAAGGGTTAAGGAGAAAGCAAAGAAACAAAGAAAATTTGATGAGGAAATGGAACAAAAGAGAAGACCGAGGGCACGCAACATTGATTGCATTGAGAAAGAGTTGATAGAACCCAGTTCGGTAGTATTATGGAAGGACATACAGGAGTTCCACCCATTGCAAGAACTGATGCCAGGACCCTCTAGAGTAAATCTAGAGGAGAATTCTGAGATAGGAAATATTAGAGACAGAATTGAGAAGGCCTATCAGGAGAAGAGGACAAAAAGTGAATATAGAAATAAAGGAAAAAATGATTGATCTGAAATTTCCCAGTCACAAGGCAAGGAGGGAAGTTTGTTTAATCTCGAGCACAGAGCTTATCCGTTGGACAGAATAACTTCAAACAGGGATGAGAAGGATGACAGTCATACTTGTTGGGGACAAGATATGTCAAACGAAGACAGGGAAACATTCCGTAGGGAAGAGGGTGTTGGTGCATGTGGTCCCGAGGGATATTTTCAGGCTGATAGAGATGTAAGATGGTCAGATTTAGACCAGCCTAAAGAAAGGAGGCCAGAGCCAATGGCACGTCAAGAGTGACCTAAAAGGTGACCTTTTAGTGAGAGGGGGGACTCGCCACCATATGTGAACAGAGGTCATTACCAGGATGAAGGCGATCAGGAACCATTTCCTTACTATGGATAGGCAGACGATGGGAGCCGATTGTGAATTTGGGATTTCACAGTTTCCTTTGTTAGAATAAGGAGGGGCCAGACCACAGTATATCCTGTGGGCCCAGATGGATAAGTATAATCTAAGGTGTAAGATCCCAAGTTTAACTTCGGGTGCCAGGAAATGGATCTATGAATTCGAAAAAATGACAGGAGGAAACACGTTAGCTATAGAGGACATTAAGGGTCTTCTGGCAGCTGTCCTTGGGGAAAGGTCTGATGACATTTGGATGAGATCAGGATACTTAAGTGTCACGGCACAGAACACAGTGCATGATGTAGTGCCGTTTAATAATTGTAGAGCATCAGTTTGGAAAGCGCTTAGAGTACAATATCCCAATACATCAGATATGGGCGCAATTATGGCATGGAAAATGCAAGCAGAAGATCTGCTTGCTTGCATTCAGAATTTACAGGAAAAGTGGTCTTTGAAAGCTTGAGAGCCTTGGAAGAAATCAATACCTGTATTCTACCATATTTTATGTCAGGAATTGCCAAAACAGGTACAGAGACAGCTCCATAATGTGGTGGGTATGGAAGCAAAGCTATGGCCAGAAATACAGCTGAACATTGTGCACAGTTGTTATGTGTTGCAAGAGAAAAATCGAAAGAAGGAAGATACTTGGAAGCTTGAGGAAGCAAAATTAGTACATAAGAAGCTGTCAAAATATGCTGTAGAAGGGGCAATTTTGATTAGCAGAGAAGGGCTAGGATCACAACAGACAATAGCTATGCTGCAGGTGAATAACCAACAGCAGGCGGATCAAGGAGGGAACGGATTTATGCCGAGAGGCAGGGGAGGTTTCTGCTGAAGAGGAGGCTTTCAGAATAATCATGTAAACTTTCAGAATAGTCAAGTTGGTTTACAGAATATGCAAAATGATAATCAAGGCATGCAGGGAGGGCATATTATAAGACCCCCAACTGTCTGCTGGACATGTGGGATGACAGGTCACATTGCACGAACATGTGGGAGCCAAGGGTAAGTGCAAAATGGGCATTTCTCAAGAGGGAGGACAGTTTATCCTCCAGCATATAGCCCACAAAGTAGGGATGGGTTGGCCCAAGATCAGACAGTGTATGTAGCACAAGCACCGCAAACACAACAGGCTTTGCAACCACAGCAAGCACCATTGAATCTGCCACAATGGCAGTCAAAGCACGCACCCATGCAGATACAGCAAAACACAAATACAGGACAGTTATTGACTCCTAGAGTAGGGGGTGTCACTATTGAGGGTGGCAATCCTTTTGCAGGTACAGGAATAAGTATGTACGCACAATAGGACAGCTAACAGGGTGACTTGATGTGTTGAGTATTATCAGTGATGCCAAATCCTCAAGAGGAAGCAAGGGTTGACTTTAACATAGGAGGCACATCCTTTTCTTTTTAGTAGACACTGGGGAAACTCGCTCATGTATACGAGAGGGAACATTTTTGTTATCATGAAATCTCATGAATGCTCAAGGGTTCTCTGGAGCTACAGGTAGAGTTCCTTTTACAGAGAAATTGCAATATGTCTGTTGCATTGTTGTAATCAAGGCAGACACCAGTTAATATACTGGGCCGAGATTTAATGATAAAGCTAAATATGACGATTCCTTCACTGATGAAGGTATAGTGTCTTCAACGCCAGGAATGCATTATTTAAATCTGTGCAAATTTATCATGGCATTTACAGGGCCATGTGAGGAACGCTGTTTGAGCCAGAAGTTGTTCACTATGGGGTACGCATTTTGTTAATGTGGCTCCCCAGTTTAGTGGACAAAATTATGACGATACCTGATGAATTTCTGCTCAGGCCACAGATACCTATGGATGAAAAATTACAGGTAGCCATAGTGCGAGGGGAATTGGCTATGCTCAAAGGATTTGATGATGGAAGGCCATGGAGAACAGTGATTGCTATTGGGCTGAATATAGATGGACTGATGTCAGTGATGAGGTTATGTTTAAAGAAGACCCTTCAGACGATGAAGCGGTGTTCGAAATGAGCATTACATATTGGATCAGGACAGAAAGACGAAACGTTCCACAGAGCATGATGATAGTGCAGCAGCATCCCACATTTTGGGATGAGGATATAGCAAAAGTACCCATTTCTTTATGATGTAGGCCTGTTAAAAGGGGTGGGAGAAGTTAAAATCAAGTTGAAACCAGGAGCAATTTTACCTCAAACAAAATAGTATCCCATGTCTCGAGAGGCTGACAAGGATATTTTCAAGACTATATCAGCTATGATGGAATAAGGCATCTTAGTGACATCAGAGTCACCATGTAATACCACAGTGTATCTATTTAGAAATTGAAGGGTGGGTCATGGCATTTAATTTAGGATATGAGACCGATAAACCAGGTTGTAGAGGCAGAGTTTGCTCTAGTTCTGAATCCTGCGACGATTTTATGCAGCATTCCTCCTGAAGCGTGATATTTTACAGTGATTGACTTGAAAAATGCTTTTTTCTCAATCCCGTTGCATGAAGATTCCGTCATTTACGTTCCATCAGACTAAATTGAAAAGCACACGTTTGCCCCTGTGAGTCTCCATCGATTTTGAACAGAGTCCCGCAGATGGACCTAAGCAATATTTATTTGCTAAGTGTTGTACTGCAATACGTAGATTACCTTTTGGTTTGTAGCACAACAGAAGAAGAGCGCAGAGGAGATTTGATTCAGCTAATGATTATTTTAGCAGACAAAGGATATAAACTAGATGAATCAAGAAAAAATTGAATATACTGAGGAAATTGAGGTGGGGTTTGATGAACTAAAAAAGGCAATTCATACAGCTCCAGTTTTAGGAAGTCCTAATTATTCTGAGGAGTTCTTTTTATTCTCGCACATGCATGGGACAGTCATGACAGCAGTAATCACACAGAGAACTACATTGGGGTACGTTCGCTATAGAGAAATCCGCAAGCGTAGTGATGGGTACCCAAGGGTACATTGATGTCTCAAAGAGAATCTGTTTATGAGGTGGTTATATCAAATCCAATGATCAAAATGGTCAGGTGTAAAATGGTGAACACTGCCACGTTTGTACCCGAACCACTGGCAGAGGATGAGCAAGTGCATGAATGCTCAAACTATGAGGAATTCTATGATGACATTCCGCGATGAAGGAAAATGCTCTAGAAGCTGCGGAGGTTCAATTTATTGACGGTTCTTCAAGGATCGATCAAACTGATGGAGAAAGGCATTCAGGATCAGCTGTGGTAAGACACATAGCCAATGGGGAATTTGAAGTGGTAGCAAGTGCAAGACCACCGTCTCATTTTTCATCACAGGTTGCAGGATTGGTGGCGCTTATTGTTGCACTCGAGAATCATGAAGGGCAGGAAGTGCCGGTGTACAGTGTCTCCGCCTACGTGATGTCAACCGTAAATGCAGGACTAGGGGCTACCTCTGAGCGGACAGCACTCCAGTGCAGCATGCCGCATTATTGGATAGGCTTATTAAAGCACTACAACTCCTGGTAGCCATTGCAATAGTTAAATGCACAGCACATACTAAGATAACTGAGTTTATTTCAAGCAGAAATAAACAGATTCACCCGCCCACCTTCACCTTGCATACCCTGTCCCACACACCTTAGAAATACTAGACTAGGTTCTCGCCTTATTGCACCCACTACCACGTGCCTGAACGCAGCCCCACCGACCATGACCAGAAATGAGAGACTAAGCTATCGTACTAATCCTGCTACAAAACTCACCAGAATGCTCACCAATCAGACTAAGAACCACAAGCAGCATACCTCACTGACTGAACTTCCGCCTATTCACAACCTCACTACACTTTACTCACCACCACACTCAAAAACTAGCCCTCCACAGACCTCTATCAAGGGAGCCCTCATCAACGCTTGCTCACTGGTTGCCCACGCTACTGATGTCGCCGACATTATTTCCACCAACCACCTAGACTTCATCGCCATCACGGAGACATGGCTCCACCCAGCAGCCGGTCCCTCAATAGCTCTAGCCACTCCAGACAATTATAACATCATCCAAGCTGATAGGAAAAATGGAATAGGAGGAGGATTAGCAATTATTGCGAAATCCACCCTAAACATTAGAGAAGTAACTAGTACACCCCTGCCTACAGCCGAACTCTTATCCGTCAAAGACCCATTATCTGACACACAAACTATCCTGCTCCACATTATATACAGACCCCCAGGACCCCCCTCCACCTTCGAAGAGGATATCTCTCTCTTACTCACCACCAATTTGAAACCGAAATCCCAAATCATCATTCTGGGAGATTTCAACTTGGGACTCAATGACCCCAATGACAACCAAGCCACTTCCCTTAATGACACGATTACTCATCTAGGTTTCACCCAACACATCAATCAACCTACACATACAAAAGGAAGATCCTTGGATTGGCTTAAAGATGCCAATTGCAACCTCTCACTGGCTGATATCTCTCCTTGTGCTTGGACCGACCATCATCCTATTACCTTCTCTTTACCTAGATCCTTTCCATCTACCACACAACCCACAAAGCTACATCAAATAATCTCCAGAAATAACCGCAACATCACTATAGAGAACCTCAAACCCCTTCTCGCGCCAATCAGTAAAGCTAATCTACCCACGCAAAAAAACAACCCTGCAGCCATAGTAGACATATATATATATATTTTTTTTTTTATTTGGTTGGTTGATAGATCAACCTTTCAAATATAACAATGTAACGATTATTTAAGAACAATTGAGAACAGTTTACAATGCACAATATACATAGTACAATTAAAATTGCAGCTAAAACATTTTTTTTTTTTCTTTTCCTAGTTTTTGAGCAGATGCATATTTCCATATTCGTAACAATTCACGGGGTTCTGTATTCAAGACTCATTTAAGTAGGTTTATGATAAGTTTCAGTTTCCCCCAACAACACTATATCCAAAAATTGTACAATTGCAATTCTAAGTCCCAGCTTATTGCTTGAAAAGATTTTGTGCCAGATTTCATCAACAGTCAAAGGTACATATGTTCGCAGTTGCTTACTGAAAAGTTTCTTTCTTGTCACATCTAAAGCTGGACAAACTACTATTAAGTGTTTCAATGTCTCACGACACAATTTGTCATGGCAGAAGCGACAATGATTTAAATCATCAGTGACCAGGCCCCTCCTGGCCATGATTTCCATTGTCGGATATAAGTTAAACCTGAAACGCAGATATTGTTGCCTTATATAAGGTGATGGAAATTTCAGTAAGTAATCAGACATTACCCGGAATCTTTTATGACCAAATAGCTGAGTGTCAAAGTCCTTGTAAGTGCAACTTTTGTCCCTGGTGCATATCCAGTCTCTTTGATACAATTTTAGTTTAGCTCGGTTTGGATTTGTCAAAAGGACAAGTAAAGGTATAGAAGCATCAGATAGAGCATTCAATACACAGTTTCTCCAAGTGCGTGGAAAAAGATGGTTAGAATTCACAAGGTAGTATGCAACAGGACTCAAGAGGTCACGATGTTCAAGACCTAAAAGACATTTGCGTAGAAATGAACACATTTTCCATATTAATTGTACATGAAGTGTAATCAAACCAAGTTCATACCTTACGAGTGGCAATGGGGTACAGTTAGGAAGTTTTAACAATGCTTTCCAAAATTTAGACTCGAGCATGTCCCATACTGATGAACTATGTATTAGTTTAGTTTCAGCACCATACAATAATATAGGAACCACTTTTGCTTGGTAAAATGACATAACATGTTGAATAGAGAATTTACCGAATTTGGACATTAGGATAGTTGCCTGTGATTTTAATGTTTGGAGCTTGTATGACAAGGAATCTATATATGATTTTTCTGAGATTTTATTATAAATTGAAATGCCCAAATACTTATATTCAGAAACATTCTGCAAATCAAAGTTTTGCAAATGCCACTTAAATGTTTTTTTACCAGCTGCTTTTGCATTTGTCAAACAGGTCACTACTTGTGTTTTTTCCAAATTGATGGTAAGATTGTTGTTTAATGAATAAGTCGATAGGGTATCAAGTAGATTTTGCAAGCCTCGTGGAGTTGTTGATAAAATAACTAAATCATCTGCATATAGCATCCATGGGATGAGCTGTTGGCCTAGTTTTGGTGCATCAGTTAGTATGACAGAAAAGGACTCGCCAAGATCTAGAATAAACTGGTTGAAAAGAAACGAGGCCAGGATGCAACCCTGCTTAAGGCCTCGAGCTGTATGAATAGGCACAGATAGCAATCCTTCTGTTGTCAATCTAACTTGTAGAGTAGTGTTAGTATGAAGAAGTTTGATTATTGCAAGGAGTGAAGGTGGACATTCATATCGCAGTAGTTTTTTATACAAAAGATTGCGGTCAATAGAGTCGAATGCAACCCGAAAGTCTATGAATGCCAAATATAAAGGTTGATTTAGTGTAGAGTAGTGCGATCTTATCATGTTCAAGGCGACTATGTTTGGGGTAGTGCCCAACCCAGAGACAAATCCTGTCTGAAAAGGATCCCTTCTTTGATGACTTATATAACAATACTTTAGAACTAGTCCTCAACCAGATAGCGTCTCTAAAACAACGTAAAGCCAAACCTATTGCCCACTCCAACAAATGGTTCTCAGCAGAACTAAAAGCTCTCCGTAATATTAAAAGAACTGCAGAAACTAGCTGGAGAAAAGCCCCTTCTCTCTCCACTAAAGACAAATTTGCTTCAGCTGCCTCCACCTACAAATCCGCCATCCTAAGTGCTAAGAAAGAGACCTATAACCTGAGAATACAAAAGGCCAAATCTGGCACCAAAGAACTCTTCTCTATACTAAAAGAACTTGAATCACCACTGCCCCCTACAGAGGACTGCATCAAAGACAAGGCCTGGTGTAACAATATCCAGCTCGCCCTTGCCAACAAAATCTCCCTCCTACAAACCAAGATAGAAGCTAAGAAAGCTAGCCTTGCCGCCAAGCAGAATCCCAGCAGCAAAATTAGCCATACCACCCCTTTCTGCCCATCTTTCCACTTCTCTCCAGTCACGGAAGAGGAAGTAATCAAGATAATCGCCAGCCTCAAACCTTCCAATTGCAAAGGCGACATTTGCCCAGCTGCCGTCATCAAAGATGGTGCTAATGAGCTAGCCCCTCTCATCACCTCTCTGATCAACTCCTCCTTCAAAAACTCAGTGGTCCCCAACAACCTTAAAGAAGCATGGGTCCTACCCCTGCTCAAAAAACCCAACCTAGATCCCAATATCCCCACAAATTATAGACCCATCACCACAGTCCCATTCCTTCTCAAAATCTTGGACAGGGTAGCCTATCTCCAAATACAACAGCATCTGGAAGACAACAACCTCCTAGGCCTGCGACAATCTGGTTTCAGACCTAGGCATGGGACTGAAACTGCCCTCTTGGATCTTAAAATCCAAATGGATGACGCTAAAGACAAGGGCAAACTAGCCATCTTGCTCCTGTTGGATCTCTCTGCGGCCTTTGATCTGGTCGACCATCAGATCCTCACCCAACACCTCTCCTCAGCTGCTGCATTCTCATAGAATGCCACTAAGTGGATCAAGTCATTTCTGTCGGACAGGTCGACTAGAGTCTTCGCCCCCACTGCAGTTGCGGACCCTATCCCAATCACATGTGGAGTGCCGCAAGGCTCTTGCATTTCTCCCACTCTTTACAACATTTTCACGAAGCCCCTATTTGACCGTCTTGACGATCTGGGTGTCAGCTACACCAATTATGCAGACGACACCCAGGTCCTCATCACGCTCACTGGTAGCTATGAAGAAGATGTGGCAAAGCTTAATGATATCTATTCAGAAATCCAAGCCTGGATGGCCACACACAGTCTGTGCCTCAACGACGATAAGACAGAATTACTTATCGTAGGCTCCCAGGCTCGCCTCAAGAAACTAGACCAAAAATACCAATCCTTTACCATTGATGGCAACATCATAAAAGTCTCCAAGGAGGTTAAAACATTAGGTGTATACCTCGACTCTACCTTATCACTAAAGAAACAAATAAACTCGACCATTTCAGCTACCTCATACACCAATAAATTGATCAATGCCTGTAGGCCTTTCCTCTCCACCCCCAGCTGCCTCACCCTATCGAGAGCGCTGATATTGTCTAAATTAGACTATTGCAACACACTCTACCTAGGCACGACCTCTAACAACCTGAACAAACTCCAGATCCTGCAAAACAATGCATTAAGATGTGCCCTCAACCTCCCGTGCAAGGCACACATATCCACGGTTAGAAAAGAAGTCCACTGGCTCCCGATCCGTGATAGAATCAAGCTAAGAACACTGGTCATCACCCACAAGTGCCTATCACGTACTGCCCCACGCTATCTTTCTGACAAATTCTCTAGAAACTGCCCCATTAGACCCACTAGAACACCTTACCTGCACCAACTAAAGATCCCCAAGTATAACCTAAAAACTGCAGGAGGCTCCAGCTTTCCAGTGCTCGCAGCACAATGTTGGAACACCCTCCCCACTACAATTAGATCGGAAACCGCATTCTGGCCATTCAGAACCATGGTAAAATCATGGCTACTATCCTAAACACCCAGAATTTCACCGACATGACTGGCTAGCTGCCGCGCTCGACTTATAGCAATGTTTACTCTAGCCATAGCATTTTAGGACCAACCTGTAACCCGGTCCGCACCTGCCACTGTAACTTGCCCTCTGTACATTCTGTTCTCAGTATATTCTACTCCTGTATGTAAACTTTCAGAGCCTGAACTAATGTACGCTCTGTCTGTTGTATTTATGATGTTCGTGTAACGATATGTAACTCTGCTGTACACATGATTATGCGCCCAGTTACCTGAGGGTTTGGTTGCGCTTTATAAATAAACAAACTAAACTAAACTAAACAGAAACCAAGCCTCAGACAAAGAGGCCAAAAGGGTTGCATAATCTTCTAATATTTTTAGTTTTTATACTTCTGATGTGAAAGAGAAAATGGTTGTGATAATGTTTGTGAATGAAAGCTTTAATCACTTATCACAAACTCAGTTAATGGAAGTCTAAGGTGGAGCTCCACAGGAAGAGAAAGAACTGTGGACGCGGATGAGGGTGTTCTTTGTCCCCTTCTGAAGCACTGTGGCAACAAGATAGCACTGGTAAACCTGTGCTGCCTGTATCCTTATTAAGGGTGGCGTTAGAACAGCTACACTACCCTGCGCAATTACTCGGGAGAGCCTCGCAGCAACCATTGTAGAGGATTGGTTTGTTCCGAACCTCGTAGAACACGTTGCTTTTTATGTAGTAAATTGCATCTATGTCAAAAGTTTACTGCTGGGCACACGCTGCAAACAGTTACCGGAGTTATTACTCAACCAAATGGTCCTTTTCAGCATTTACATATCGATTATGTTGATATGTTGCAGGTTTGTAATGGATATAGGTATATGATAGTGGTAGTGTACTCGTTTTCGAGATGGATTGAAGCTAGTCCATGCACACATCCTGACGCAACATGTGCTGAACATTTTTTTGTTCAAGAAGAATTTGCTATATGGGTTGTATGTGAGCTGTTGAGATCAGATAATGGCCCCCATATTGAGAATGGGGTCTTTGAACAGATTAGTTTATTACTTAGCATTAGCATAAAACACGGGTTGCCTTCAGCTTATCACCCGCAAGTGAACGGAATATGTGAGAGACTCAACTGTCATCAAAGAGAGAATAGCCAAGTTGAAACTGACACTGAAAAATGGGTGCCTGCATTGCCTGGCCCTTGAATTATAAGCATTGAGAAATCAGCCCAGAAGTGACCACCGCCTCACACCCCACAAATTAGTTACAGGTAGGCGGATGAGAATACCTCGGACTCCTCCAATGAGGACTAGGAGTGATGCCCAGACAACTGCAGAATTGTTAGGAGATGAGTTACATGATTACCTAACATATATGACCGCTAGTATCTCTGTCATTTGAGATCAAGTCAAGTCGACAGGGTGTTGGTCTCAGAACACAGATGAAGACCATACACTGATGAGGCCCAACATGGATGAAACACGTGTATGGGGTTGCTGTTGGTACTCTTGTTCAGAGAGGAATTGCCATAGCATTTCGGTGCTAGACTGCCCATGTGGGCGGCACAAAGACTGATATGCAAATAGATATTTCCCATCTGTGAAAGGCACAGTGAGAAAAAAGCGTGTGCTGCAAACTCTCATCTCAGAACAGGTTATCATGCCATGTTCTTTCCAGAGAGGAGCACCTGCTACTTTATTTGAAATATTTTCAAGGAACTTGGGGTTGGTCACCCTGAGTTGCCTGGGGACAACCAGAAGTGGACTCCCTGCTCACTGTGCTCAGAGAGGCACAGCTTCACCTCACTGATGAGGCCCAACAAGGCTGAAACACGTGTATGGGGTTATTGTTGGTACTCTTGTTCAGAGAGGAATTGCCATAGCATTTCGGTGCTGGACTACCCATGTGGGCGGGACAAAGACTGATATGCAAATGGTTATTTCCCGTCTGTGGAAGGCACAGTGAGCAAAAAGCGGGTGCTGCAAACTCTCATTTCAGAACAGATTATCATGCCATGTTCTTTTCAGAGAGGAGCGCCTGCTACCCTTTTTGAAATATTTGCAAGGAACTTGGGGTTGGTCACCCTGAGTTACCTGAGGGCAACCAGACGTGGACTCCCTGCTCAATTTGCTCAGAGAGGCACATCTTTACCTCACTGATGAGGCCCAACAAGGCTGAAACACGTGTATGGGGTTGCTGTTGGTACTCTTGTTCAGAGAGGAATTGCCATAGCATTACAGTGCTGGACTGCCCATTGGGTGGGACAAAGACTGATATGAAAATGGTTATTTCCCACCTGTGAAAGTCACAGAGAGCAAAAAGCGTGTGCTGCAAACTCTCATCTAAGAACAGGTTTTCATGCCATGTTCTTTCTGGAGAGGAGCGCCTGCTACCTTTTTTTTAAATGAAGAACATACATCAACCGGATCTGCAGGACTATTTGTTCCTAAACTTTTTGCTGGAGAAATTTTAGAAGAAAGTGGCACAAGCACAACGATTTAGCAGCCCTTTAATTCTGGTGGATATTACTGTGTCAGCAGTTAAGGTCCAAGGGAGGCGAGCTTGGATACACCTAGGAGATGTGAAAGTCTACGCTGGAGAGGCCGTCACACCCCCAACCCAATCAGAAGCAAGTCATGGAGAAGTAGTTCAGCACGAACAGACTAGATTGATGATTGATGACGAGGAAGAAGGACGCAAAGACTATCTAGTAGATATGTGAAAGTGTACATTTGGACTGTGGCTCCCCAGAAACACTCTTTGAAGTTGTTAAAGCAAGGAGTGAGAAAAACTATTGTTCTTGAGCCACAGGAGTTTGCTTACATTAGCCTGTGGCATGCTTAAGTAAATGGAAAAATGCCTGATCTAGACTTTCTGTTCGACGACTGGAAGAGGGGGCAGCTCCCTGACTCATTTCTCACTGAGTTTCTCTTTGGAGGTGCCCATGGTGCTGTCTGATGTTGACATACACGTTATACTTCGTGCTGTCTTCATATTTATACTCAGAGCTTACCCTGCTCTTGTTGGGAGGAGCACTGACATACATGCTTTCATCCAGGAGCCTAAAAATTGCCTGTCGGTTAGACGACTATTGGCAGCAATTTTAGAGCAGATTAGACTATTACCTGAACATCTTTCCGATGTACAGATGGTCCTATCTAACGATGATGCCCACAAACTACTTGTCATGATCTTTTATTATTTGCTTCAAGTACATCCTTATCTTGTTTGGGAAACACCAATACATGAGTTTATGCTAGTTCTATAAATCGTCCTGCAATCAGCCAATTATGTTTGGAGATCATAGAGCAAGTTTGACAGCTACCAGAGCATTTTGCCTGAAAACTAATTACAGGCAATCATGTGGTCTATTGAGCACATAGCAGTTCCAGATAGTGAACAGAGTTAGGGATGTGTGGAAAGAAATTGATGGTGGAGCTCAATGTATTGGTGCATAATCTATGCCTGTTAAGAATCCATTATCGTTTTTCTGTTTTTATGGATTCATGCTGTTTACTTTAATGGGTTCAGAAAGGAAAGAGTTTTGCTGACCCTTCCCACTCCAGTCACCTTGGCAGAACTAGATATAGTGAGAAGGCCGAGGCGTTATCTGATTGTCCCTATTCCAGTAGCTCATGTAAAGGCACCTATTTCTGTGACAATTGTCCCTAGAATTCCTTTTGTAGGAAGGACTGTTTTAGATATCCTTACTGAGCACCAAATGCAGGTTCTTAAAGGAAAACAGAGAAAGCGGCCTAAGAGAAGTGCAAGGGAGTATGATTATGAATTGAATGATTATTTAGACAGTACAGCACAGTTGGGGAACAGCATGTTGTATCAGCACATGAAAGAGGTGGGAAAAAGGCCTCCAAGGAGGTTTGCTATGTCTGTGCACTCCTGCCTTATACTATGGGAAAGTCTAATATATTGACTGCCATTGAAATAGAAGTTCAAACAGCTCATTGCCTTACTCACCTTGCACTCTGCCATACAAGAGGTCAGTTCCAGGGCTGAGCGGCATCCTTGATATGGGTGACAGAATGAACATCTTCAGATGAAGATGATTATGTTCAAGATTTAAAGACAAGAGAAAGAGCACACACCAGAAATCATGTGATCAGATATGAACAGCCTGACAGGAAAGGAGCTGGAATCAGATGGGAGATAAACAGGAAACTCAGCTGTCAAGGGAAGACTGATGAAGAAGTTTGAAGCTGCAAGGAAAGAGGATGCTGATCTGGGGAACAGTACTTTCTCCAAATGGCTAGTCATATGCAGAGCTGTGGCAGTAACTGGTTATCACAATCCAGTTAATGAACGAGTGTAAAATGGATGCAAAACTCTATGGCCGAGGCTTGTGAAGCTTCTGACGTGGGTCGAAAACAGAGGAGGTCCACTACAGATAGTGCCTTTGGCCAGTGCAGAGCTATGTTTCAGAAACAATAGCATGAGAAAAGTTAGAGAGAATCAACAGTGAGGACAAATTGTTGATGTACCAGGAATGAAAGATGGGACAGTGGTGATAATGGATCACTACTGGGCCTGTAGATCCAGATCTTACATGAAGTTTCCCAGAGATTGTGGAGGATATGTTCTTTATTGATCGTTCATGTTCCAGCATTGGCGTTTCCAAAGAGAGATCTGAGCATTGGCGAGTTTCCAAAAGCAGATGCTCACCTAAGGAGGTAGAGATCTGATGAGCTCTTGAATCAAATGAAGAGAGAACACTATTGCTCAGCCAAATCGATAGAAGCCTTTGATGCAATTCCATATGAACACAGACTGTTCAGCAATACTTCTTCAGTGTTTACTTTATCTGTATGCCTGGGATCCCGATGATGGTGAATACCAAGTGGTTTCAGATAACCAGATGGGAGCTTCTGCAGACGATCAACCCCACCCTAAAGGAATTTAATGCCATCAAGGAGGAGCTGGGAGCAATAAGACTGATGACCCCACAGAATAGACATGTCCTTGATATGATTATAGCTATGGATGGAGGTGTCTGTGCCAAAATTGGAGAATCATGTTGCACATTCATACCTTTTCACGATGATGAGAATGACACCTTGACGAAAGCCATAACGATGTTGACAAATCTACATCAAGATGGAGGATTAAGTGGAAGACATTGCTGATGGCAGCTGGTTCTCATGGGTTCACAATGGATGGCAAACATGTTCAAGTTTCTTGGGGCCCGGTTGGTGATGATTATGTTTGGGTTCTCTGTGATCAGGATAATAATCACACAATAAAAGAAGACTGCGAAGAAAGCAGTAGGAATCAATATTGTGATTGATGTCGAATCAGGATTCCAACCTAAGGAACGGACAGATTAAGAAATCAAAGACTATGGGCCTCATTACGAGGTTGGAGGTAGCCATAGAGCTATTAGCTCTCTGGCTGCCTCCAAAACCCTTTCGACTCCGCCCTGGTGAATGGAGCAATTACCGGTCCATTCCGAGGTCGGAGGGACCGGTAATTCCCCATTCACCAGGCCATTTCCCATTCCCGTTTGAGCCCCCAAAGGGCTCAATGGGAATGGGGAAGGCGCTAATAATGGTACCTCAAATTGTGGTACCATTATTAGCTCTAGAGTCCCTTTGCGGGTCCCGTCCTTAACGCCTGCAAAAACCAGGCGTTAAGGAAGGACCCACAAAGGGAACTCGTAGTAGGGAGGTAAGGGATTACCAGCACCGGTGCCCTTACCGGTGCCGGTAATCCCTTACCTCCCACTTCATAATGAGGCCCTATGTGAAGTCCGGTATTCACGCACCTGAGGGAACAAAGTTCCTGAAGAACCACAACAAGTATGTGGGAAGATTGATTTACTGCAGTCCCAAAGGACAATGCATGCTTATGACCTGGAGTGTTGATGAGCATGTGAAATCAGCAGGATGCCAGAAAGGAGTCTCAAAGATATGGGTCCCAAAGAAGCACTTCTTCAGAAGAGGATATCTTGATGTGAAGACGATGAGAGAGTACTTGATGAATCGCCCAGAGTGGGGAGTGTAGATGAGGAGCCAAATACCCCTATCAAGAGCTGCACCCCCATGTTGCCTATATTTTGGGATCTGGAAATTGTGACATATGCAGTACCAGTGAGGATGCCTGTACCACAAAGAATTCTTGAAACATGGTATACACTAAGAAAACCCTATATGCATTCACAAAGAAATAATGTTCTTCTGGACGAAGTCCCAGAAGAAGTGTGAAAATGAACGATAAAGAAGACTGGTGACATCATACACAGTAGAACTGACGCACCCTGAAAAGAAACTCAAGACGAAAGAACATAGACATTCAATAAGATCTGAAGATGAAGTGTCGAAGATGAGCAACATTTCGAGATTAAAATGAAGATGATCATGCTGAGAAACCCTGAAGAAAATGCAGTTATTTTACACTTGTACAGATGCAGTAACACAAGTAGATAGAGTGATCTTGAGGTTGGCTAAGTAGTGAATAGATTGTGGCAATGTGCCAATGACTATACATAGGAGTGTATAGAATCTGGTTGTACCACAATGCACTTTAGCAAGGCTTGAAACCATGTTTATGGAAAGGTTTTCAGTGTGGTACAGTTGGAAAACAGCTAAGAGCGAAGGAGAAATTCAAGAAAGGCTTGGCTGGCTAAGCACCAAAAGTCGAGGTCATCGTGAGCCTGGTTGTCCATCAAGGGTTCCATGTAATAATGTCGACACAAAAATATCGCCATGCAAAAATATCGCCGAAAAATGTCCTTTTTTTGTGGCGACATTATTGCATGGAACATGCGGTGGACACCCCTGCAACCCCCAAACTTTTTTTTTTCTTTTTTTTAAATTTTTTTTTTTTTGCCCCTGTCCCCATATATATGGTCACCCATATAATATCGCCACAATCTTTCCCCGGCAATATTATTTACGGCGACCATATATATGGGGATAATATTACCTGATACCCCATCAAGTAGTTACATGAACTTGAGAAAGAAACAAACTTCTGTTTGAGGGGAAATGAAAAAACACTGAAGGTGCCAAGAGTTCATCGTGTAATAGTATCATATGCAGCAAAGAGCTTGAAAACATGGTCTACAGACACATGGTCTGATGAGAATAGCCTTGGGTCGAGCTATACTGAAACCAGAAGATAAGACCATGCCACACTCTTTTTATTCTCAGGCACAGAGAGCTTCTGCAAGGCCAAGTTCAAAGCCTTAATTGAATGGCAGAGTAATATAAGAGTGATTATAGATTTTGGGCAAATTGGGTAATAGCCTGTGTGCTGCTAGCATGTGGAATATTCAAGAAGGATACAAGGGTGCCAACCAATTGTAGAGGGCCACATATCAGAGAGCCCTATAGTTTGTCTAACCAATGAATCATTGTCTATTTTATGACAATGGAGATGACTTGCACTAGAGGAGGGCTTAGTTGTCCACCTGATCTTAGAGACCCAATCACTATCCCCGTTAGTATGGATTGTATACTTATATGTTCCCTGTAAGCCTATCAAAATCCCAGGTAGGTTTTTGTTGTTTACCACGTAGTGTGACGTCAATGGTGACGAATATTGACTATAAAAGTTATGTTTTTTATGAAATCTAATGAGAGATCGAGTGAACGTCGGCTGATGTCTGGTGTATCCTCACGTGTTTTAGATAATTGCAAATAAAACAGAACAGAGTTTTGCCAACTTCCTGAGTCGGTTTGATTATTGATGTATGAGTAAATTCTGCTTCTCCAGCCATCTCTAAATATTGCTACCTTGTTGTAAAGGGCCCAGGTCTATAAGTACAGTTATGTGATCAGAAATTGTTTGTTTATATTTGTTGGGGAAAGAGGCATCTTGGCAATTCCATGTAGACACAGCAATAGAATGTACGCACAGGACATTCACATGAGACGTGCATTGGTGTTGTGAACAGGGGCTTACGCATCTAGTAATGTCAGGTTTAGGGGCAGGGGATTTCTTTTACTGCCATGATGGCACTTGAACATAGGACGATAGATCAACAAGATGGCAGTGCTCAGGCATGCATTTTCGCATGTATAAGAGTGAGGAAAACTAATGTAAGATGCATAGGACATTTTTTTAAGATGGATCAATGTATGATCGAAAATACATGCCTGATCGATTGGGACAGTAATGTTTGGCTTGTAGGAACATCTCAGCTACTGTGCTTTTTTAAGCACAGTATATAAAAAGTGAAAAGGTGGCCTGGTAGGTGACAATCCTCCCCTGGCAACTGCCTCCTGCCTCACTGAAAGCTGCCTGAGATGGAATGGGAGCAACAGCCAGAAAGTGTGACTCCCGTGGACAAAGTTCAGACAACATGAGGCATCTGACACTGATGGATAAACTTGAGGCATCCTGAGGTACAGTACCGTCATGCTTTACCAGTGAAGAATGTATGAAATGGTTCAAGGAACAAAACACTGTTCTATCCTATAAGGCATGGGTGCAAAACATACGGCCCGCGGGCTAGTTGCGGCCCGCCATGCTGTTTTTTCCAGCCCGCGAGGCACAAAGACTTTCCTAATGGAGGGCAGCCCGCAAGCAGCATGGGCCGCCCTCCATTAGGAAAGTCTTTGTTGTCTTCCAGGCCGGACAAAACACTGGCCCTCATTGGCTCAGCACACACGCACCACGTCACTCCTACGAGCCACGTAGTGCGTGTGTGCTGCACCAATTGAGGGCCAGCACTACGGCTGGCGTGGCCAGGAAGGCTTGATGCCGGAATGCATTTCAGCCTTGCTTGCCATGCCAGCCATAGCACGGTTCCACTTACCTCGCCAGCGTTCCAGCTTACCTGCCTTTCAGCACGTCTCCGGTAAGTGGTCTGTGTGTTTGTGTTTGTGTGTCGGGTCTGTTCTGCTGTATGTTTGTGTTGTGTATGTTGAGATGGGGGGTGGGGGGCATGTCAGAT
This sequence comes from Ambystoma mexicanum, assembly GCF_040938575.1. Classification (NCBI taxonomy): domain Eukaryota; kingdom Metazoa; phylum Chordata; class Amphibia; order Caudata; family Ambystomatidae; genus Ambystoma; species Ambystoma mexicanum. Next base: position 1,137,348,059 of record NC_090922.1, read on the forward strand.
GTGTATGAATGTTTGTTTTTGAGTGTTTGTGTTGTGTATGTTGAGTGGGGGGCATGTCGGATGTGTATGAATGTTTGTTTTTCAGTGTTTGTGTTGTGTAGAGATTGGCGGTGTCGGATGTGTATGAATGTTTGTTTTTGAGTGTTTGTGTTGTGTATGTTGAGATGGGGGGTTTTGGGGCGTGTCAGATGTGTATGAATGTTTGTTTTTGAGTGTTTGTGTTGTGTATGTTGAGATGGGGGTGGGGGGTGTCGGAAATGTATGAATGTTTGTTTTTGACTGTTTGTGTTGTGTATGTTGAGATGGGGGGCGTGTCGGATGTGTATGAATGTTTGTTTTTGAGTGTTTGTGTTGTGTATGTTGAGATGGGGGGCTGGGGGGCGTGTCGGATGTGTATGAATGTTTGTTTTTGAGTGTTTGTGTTGTGTATGTTGAGATGGGGGGCTGGGGGCGTGTCAGATGTGCATGAATGTTTGTTTTTGAGTGTTTGTGTATGTTGAGATGCATGTATGAGTGCATGCTTCAGAGTTTGAGTGCTGAGTTGGGGGCTTTGCGTCTGTATGGGTGCATACTTGAGTGTGTGTGCTGAGTTGGGGGGTGGGGGGTTCGGGTCTGTATGGGTGCATGGTGTATGCTTGAGAGTGTATGTGCTGATTTGGGGGGTGGGGGGTTTGGGTCTGTATGGGTGCATGCTTGAGAGTGTGTGTGCTGAGTTGGGGGATGGGGGTTCGGGTCTGTATGGGTGCATGGTGTATGCTTGAGAGTGTGTGCTGAGTTGGGGGGCTGGGGGGTTCGGGTCTGTATGGGTGCATGTTTGAGAGTGTGTGTGCTGAGTTGGGGGGTGGGGGGTTCGGGTCTGTATAGGTGCATGTTTCAGAGTGTGCTGCATTGGGGGTGGGGGGTTGGGGTCTGTATGGGTGCAAGGTGTATGCTTGAGAGTGTGTGCTGAGTTGGGGGGTGGGGGTTCGGGTCTGTATGGGTGCATTTTTGAGAGTGTGTGTGCTGAGTTGGGGGGTGGGGGTTCGGGTCTGTATGGGTGCATGTTTGAAAGTGCTGATTTGGGCGGTGGGGGGTTCGGGTCTGTATGGGTGCATGTTTGAGAGTGTGTGTGCTGAGTTGGGGGGTGGGGGGTTCGGGTCTGTATGGGTGCATGGTGTATGCTTGAGAGTGTGTGTGCTGAGTTGTGGGGCTGGGGGTTCGGGTGTGCATGAATGTTTGTTTTTGTATGTTTATGTTGTATATGTTGAGATGCATGTATGGGTGCATGCTTCAGAGTTTGTGTGCTGATTTGGGGGGTTTGGGTCTGTATGGGTGCATGTTTGAGAGTGTGCTGAGTTGGGGTGTGGGGGGTTCGGGTCTGTATGGGTGCATGTTTGAGAGTGTGCAGATTTGGGGGGTGGGGGGTCCGGGTCTGTATGGGTGCATGCTTGAGAGTGTGTGTGCTGAGTTGGGGGGTAGGGGGTTCGGGTCTGTATGGGTGCATGCTTGAGAATGTGTGTGCTGCGTTGGGGGCAGGGGGTTCAGGTCTGTATGGGTGCATGCTTGAGCGTGTGTGTGCTGAGTTGGGGGGTGGGGGGTTCGGGTCTGTATGGGTGCATGCTTGGGTGTGTGTGCTGAGTTGGGGGGTGGGGGGTTCGGGTCTGTATGGGTGCATGGTGTATGCTTGAGAGTGTGTGCTGAGTTGGGGGTTTGGATCTGTATGGGTGCATGTTTGAGAGTGTGTGTGCTGAGTTGGGGGGGGGGTTCGGGTCTGTATGGGTGCATGTTTGCGAGTGTGCTGATTTGCGGGGTGGGGGTTTCGGGTCTGTATGGGTGCATGCTTGAGAGTGTGTTTGGGGCATAGTGTTTGGTTGGGGGTGAGGGGAGCCGTGGGGTATAGTGTTTGGTTGGGGGTGAGGGGGCCATGGGGCATAGTGTTTGGTTGGGGTGAGGGGGCCATGGGGCATAGTGTTTGGTTGGGGGTGAGGGACAGGGGGCATAGTGTTTGCTTGAGGCGTGGGGGACATGGGGCATAGTGTTTGGTTGGGGGTGGGAGCCATGGGGCATAGTGTTTGGCTTGGGGTGAGGGGGCCATGGGGCATAGTGTTTGGTTGGGGGTGGGAGCCATGGGGCATAGCGTTTGGTTGGGGGTGGGAGCCATGGGGCATAGTGTTTGATTTGGGGTGAGGGGGCCATGGGGCATAGGGTTTGGTTGGGGGTGGGAGCCATGGGGCATAGTGTTTGGTTTGGGGTGAGGGGGCCATGGGGCATAGTGTTTGGTTGGGGGTGAGGGACAGGGAGAATAGTGTTTGGTTGGGGTGAGGGACAGGGGGCATAGTGTTTGCTTGGGGGTGAGGGGGCCATGGGGCATAGTGTTTGGTTGGGGGTGGGGGCCATGGGGCATAGTGTTTGGTTGGGGGTGAGGGGGCCATGGGGCATAGTGTTTGGTTGGGGGTGATGGGGCCATGGGGCATAGTGTTTGGGCGGGGGTTGAGGCAGCCATGGGGCATAGTGTTTGGTTGGGGGTGATGAGGGGGCCATGGGGCATAGTGTTTGGTTGGGGGTTGAGGGAGCCATAGGGCATAGTGTTTGGTTGGGGGTGATGAGGGGGCCATGGGGCATAGTGTTTGGTTGGGGGTGGGAGCCATGGGGCATAGTGTTTGGTTGGGGGTGAGGGGGCCATGGGGCATAGTGTTTGGTTGGGGGTGAGGGGGCCATGGGGCAAAGTGTTTGGTTGTGGGTGGGAGCCATGGGGCATAGTGTTGCACTCCAAGAGTGAACTCAATAATAAAGCTAAAACAGGCACAGTTAGGAGATGTACATCCTTTGCTTTTTTGAGGACACCTGACTCAACAAAGGCCATACTCCTCTTGGGCAACCCAAACAGCAAACTATAGCAGTCCAAAATAACAGAATGTCCAATCAAGGGTCAATAAAATATATATAATTTAATTAAACAGACGATATACAATAACTAAATCGAAATAAATTATAACAATGGAAAATGTATAGTACAAAATGTAAGTTTGAAATGCAATAAAAATCGTTACCCCTCAAAAACATATTCTTTTTCCATGTGTTTATTACAAATTGGGGGTTGAAAAAGCCTCCTGGCATGTCCCGCCTACCGCCCCGCCCACTTTTACTTTTCGGCCCACTATAGACCTCATGTAAGGTACTTTCGGCCCTCTGTCAAAATCAGTTCTGCACCCCTGCTATAAGGTGAACACTGGAACATAGAAAATAATGGTCATTGGTCATTGTTTATTAGGCCAGTCCTAAACAAATTCTAAAAAGAAAAGTGTGCGTTGATCTGTTAACCCACTTTTTATTAACAATACAAGTAAACTGACACTGAAACAGACTCACACACACTTTTTAATGTCTGAAGAAACTTTGGATTCTCAAGGTATTGTGGGCCTTTGGTTCCTATCACACTGCCCCTCTTCTCTGCCTTGATTCAGTTTGGGCTCGGGTCCCGTTTGTATCTAAGGATTCAGTTCGGGATCCCACGCGTTGGTGTTTTCCCGCTTACTCTGTCTTTGCTGCCTCCCATGTCATGGCTCCGTTTTTTGGAGCTGGTTTCTTCGGGCGTAGTGGCTGGCAACACATGATCGGGTTCTAACACCCTGTTAATATTTGTGTTAAAGTGCCTAATGACCTTCTTTGTTGAGGGGACAGTCAAAATAAATGCCTGGTCTATTTGATGTATGAGTGGGTGAGTGTGCGTGCGTGTGTGTTTAGTATGTGAATGTGTGTGTGTTTGGGGGAGTGCGTGTGTGAATATTTCTTTATTGGAACAGTCTCTGTGTACGAATGTTGTATTTCACATATTTTGTGTGTGTGAGTAGTAGTATGTGTATCGGGAGGATAGCTGAGCTGCAATGTGCTGGCGTTGGAAGCAAGACGACACAGAGCAACACAGGTTCGAGCCCGGGTCAGCACTTAGAAATCCCTCTGTATTTAAGTGCGTTACACACAACTAAGGCAAAAACTCTTGTAACAGCTCCTCGATGCCCCCAGGCTTGTGAACGCTCTAAAAATGCAAAAATAAATAAATACATACATATCTGCAGTGTGTGAGTGTACAGTGTTGTATACATATGTATCTGCTGTGGGATTAGTATGGGTGTATGTTACGTATGGTATGGAAATCAGGGACCTAATCACATTTGTCATTTTGAAAGCTGCCCTCCATCTGTTGAGGGAAAGTCAGCAGAAGAAAGCAGAGATGATCATCTGGTGTTAGATACAGTAAATGAGGTGTCATTGATCAGAATTGTGATCAAAGGGTTACATTTGTTTTAATGACAGTGGGACAATATGTTACAGCTATGCTACTGCAGCACCATCTGCCATTTGCAGTGACAAGAAATTAAGGGCAGCTCTAAGCCAAGAGGAAGGCAGAAGAAGCCTGGGAAATCCAAAGAATTAGCAGGTGAACGAAAAAACTGTGGGAAATGGGGTACCTGTGAGACAATGACTACATGTCAGCATCATCAAGGTGAAACAGGGACCCCACTAATGGTATACCTCCATCAATTCGTTTCAGTAGCATGGGTCAAGGGCAGGTCATACTCTTCAAGAGGGAAATGAGCCAACAAGAAGGCATCAAAAACAACAGTATTGTGGTGCCACAGTATAATTAATGCACAGCATGTTTTCATAAACTCAAATGTACAATGTATAAATAATGTTTTGAGTGGGGTTTTAATGTTCACCAATGTCCTTAAAACCAGCCCATGGAACACGTTCTCTATGACACACCTCTACAGCTTTTTCTGAGGGGTTGGTGGCATCAAGTCAGGCTTTTGGGCACTTTCCATTGGGTTTAGTCAGCTCTAAGCAAAGCAAAGAATTCAACAAGTGCAAATTGGTTGTAGATGCTCGTGGCTTGATGGCTCAAAGATGCTTCAATGTGCTGATTCAACACTAGCAGTGTGCCAGTTTCAGTGACAGAATGTGGCTCTGTGGTAGCGGCGATCGATTGGGAGAAGCTGGAGATAGACAGGCGAAGTCAGCAGGGAAAGTAAGCAGGCTTGAAAGGGTTTGAGAATGTAGTATGTTCAAATGGTGAAAATTCAAAAATATAACACTTGTTGAGAAACTAAAAGCAGTGGTAAAAGCACATGGAACAACACAGGTAACCAACTGTTAATGTAATTACTTCTGATTCCTATGTACATTTAAAAGTGTATTTCCTCAGAGGCCATTATATCAGACCCGATATAGCTACCTTACATTCCCTTACATTCAAAGTTTACCAGCACTCCGCCAGGCGTTGGCGATAGGTTGTATAATATGAGTCATCGGTGCCCTCTGTTAAAGGCAGGTGATTGCTGTTTGAATGGGTTGTATTCAGGCAGGCTGTTTTTGTACATGTTACTGTGGGCCTGTCATGTTGTCAAAGCATACATGTCAGTAGTAGGTTCCAGCAAACAAAGTACATGTGTACTATCCCCTTTCCAATTGGAACATCAAGAAAATGATGCATAATCAGCAAAGCTAACCATCCGAGGGAGAACAAACAGCATCATTTAAACATCTAAAAATCATCTCAGGCTTGCACTACCACACATATGACATTTCCTCACAGGACCCCATGAAAATTAAAGGGCGAGAGGTGGAAATGCAAAGATTACGAGAAAGGCCAGTGCTTTGTATCCCATGCAATGTGAGGGAAATGGGTTGTCGCCAGCGCAAGCGTGGTCGCTCAGCTGAGCAATTCAAGGGAATATTAAAAGTAAGTAAATGGCTCCAAGGAGAGGTCCATTGACATAACATGTTGTCGGAGAAAGCGTGGGGCTGTGTTCTAGAGTCTGCACAATGGAAATTGCTACAAAAAACCCAGGGCAACACAGTGAGAATGGGGTTGTAAAATTGAAAGGCCATGCAAACAACAGCCATGGTAAATTTCCCTAATCTGTCACAACCAGTGAGTATTCCAGAGGTCTAGGTATTGACCATGATTTTCTTCAGTCTGTCTTGGATCTTCCAAGTCACTTGGCACTTGATGTCTGCTCTTACCCTTGCACTTGCTACCAGCTGGCCGTACTTTATATTTATTGGTTTTTATTTATAGTTATTGATGATCCCATGTAATGCATTTCCCCCTCGCCCTTCCCCTCGCACTTTTCCATTCCCCCCTCCCCTGCACTTGCACGATCTAAATGTCACCTGGCCTAGTAAGGTCGTTGTCTCTGTCTTCCCTCTGTTCCCCCTTTCTTGCCTAGTAAGGTTACATGAAAGTGTTTGATAAAGCATGAAAAAAACAAAATTGTGATGACTCGAAGGTTTACAATTAAAATGAAACTCTGACATTGCTCTGTGCAACGCTTCCGACCGTCGTTCTGTTGCCTGCCAATCCATTACAGAAAGGGGAAAGACCATGTGCGAATCTGGCTTCATCACACCCCAAACGGGTCACTCCAAGCCAAACTGCTTGGTCATATCCCTTTGTTAGGCAGAATCATATGCAGTACCCTTTGGGAACACTACACACAAGTAAGACTACAAGTGTAAGTACAATTTCACCTTTGGTACAGGCCTGTACTACACAGTAAAGTGGTAGTGATGGCTGAGCAGCCAGACCTATCTAAGGAGTAAAGTGAGCAGTACAAGAGTTTACACAAAGGACAACAATTACTATGATTCAAACAAACACTGATTCAAGGTTTCTGAGTAAAAGAATATACATTTGTTTACACCATCAGTTATAAACCAACAGTTCACTATCATAAAGCAGCAGAAAATCACAGTCTTAATATACTACAACAAGTCTGTAATCCAAAGTGCATTTTGTTTTTTAATCACACCCTGCTGCTTTCCTGTAATGTATGCCTTTTGATTACGTATTTTTCAGACAATCATCATTTTGAGGGGGATTTGGAGAGGAACATGTTTTTTTAGGAGGTGATGCCATTGGTGAGCAGGGAGGTGGCTTACTTGAAGTTGCAATCTGAATGGGGGATTTGGTGCATAAAATGCCAGTCTCTGGGACTGGAAGGCAGAGCCACCACTGGAATGAGAGAACCAATGAGAAGCTGAAGGAAGATGACAGCTGCAATTACTGGACAACCGGTGAAGCCCTGCTGCAGGTCGGAATCACCTGAAACTTCGACAACAGAGGAGATCTGCAAGGAATCTTCTCCCCTTGAGCTTGGTGGGAACAACCGGTCCTCATCCTGGTCTAATTTGCTGTGCATCGCTGCAGTATATTGGATATCCAGTGGGAAGAGAACCAGTTTGGGTTTTAAGGAGTGCACCTTTTATTCAATGTTTTGCTCCGCTGCTGGCTTCATCCCTGGGCAGTGAAGGACCCTGTAGCCATTCTCCTTCTTGTCACCATGACTGAAGCGTTGGGAACCATGAGCCTGCAGGAACTGTCAGGAACAACTGCCTCAGCTACAGCAGTCTTCTTCTTTTAAGGTACTGTGCAAACGGAGTCGTTCGTTCCATCTGACTGCGGTGAAAGTGCTTGAAATCTTTCGCCTCTCCGAAGGCTTGTCCTTCTATTCTCCTTTGAATAACTTTTCCTCCGTCCAACTTCATTTTGAACTCTTGGCAAAGACTTAACCGCAAACTACTTTGAACTGTGTGATCCTCTGCAAAGACTCTGTACCATTAACATTGGCCCAGACCTATTGACTTGAATCCTAGTTGTAGTAGCCTTTTCTAGATTGCCCTGCCTATCACTTGTGGATGTTATTGATATTGAATAACCTTGTCTTTTCTCCTCTTTAAATTGCTGGAGCGCCATTTTGGTCTCATTTCATTTTCAGTTTATGCAGAAAGAAGTTGAGTGGATTGATTGTCTAAATATGACCAGGCACAACTGCATTTGACATTTTAGACTGGTTAGATTGTGATCAGACTTGTCCTGTGAGGGATTATCTACACTGAAAAGTTGTGATTTGGTACAAGTGGGTTCAAATTTGCCAACTGGTCACTATTTAATGTATGTCATTAGATTGGCAGCAGGCGACACCGGACAGCTGAAAGTTGAGGATTTTTGATCCTAGCACAGTAGGAGGAAGATGACATTTGGACCTTTTTTTTGAAAGGCGAACATCTGTCCGCTACTGTTTGTCTGCTGACTTTTTAAAAAGAGGTTTTTGAGTTAAAGGGATGGTCTAATAAACATTTTTATTTAAAAAATAGATAGGCAACATAAAAAAAAATACTAGCATTCTCCGTTTTAAAACTTCATATGTAAAGTTTTGAGCTATTCAAGCTCAAAATTCGCAAAAGCAAGCTCATGGGCTCATCCATTTTGTGAAATGGAGGCCCTCCTGTGCTGGCTTTTGCTTTTGCGGCACTAATGAAGGAAAAGCCAGCCAGCTGTAGTAAACAAAAGCTACCGCTGGGTGGCTTTCCCTTCATTAGTGCTGTAGGCGGAGGACGGGGACTGGAGACCAGAGCAGGAAGCTGCAGCTGAATCTCGGTAAGTGCTATTTATTTATTTTTTAAAAATAAGCACTAGCTGCGGTTTTTTTTCTAAGCTTTCCGTGCTGGAGGAGCCCGGAAAGCTTAGAAATAAAACCGCAGCTTTAAAAACATTGTATTTATGTTTGCGGTCGCTTTTGAAGCGACCGCAAACTTAAATACAACGTTATTGTGTTGGAAAATGCTGCAGTTTTTCTTTCCAAGTTTCTCAGGCTCCTCCGGCTCGGAGGAGCCTGAGAAACTCGGAAAGAAAAACCGCAGCGTTTTCCAACACAACCGCGTTGTTTCTGCCTGAATCTGCTTTCCCATTTGGGGTTCTCGGGCTCCCCACGGAAGTAAATTTGCTTGCCTTGTCGCATTGCTCTCTGTAAAGCCTTACATATCTAGTGACAGTAAGTGCAGTGGCAGCGTGGAGACTGAAATCTTTATTTGTGTGCGCAGGACTGGATTCTAAGGAGAAGTGCAGATACAGCTAGTGCTCAATGGTTCATGCTACTCAAGTGCTGATTTTAGCTCCTGATAATTACATCTTTATTTCTTCGTTCCCTGAGTAGCATCCTGTGTAAAAGGAGTCTGCAACCTGGGCCTGTCCAGATGTGTTTGACTGTGACTCCCAAGTTCCCTCACCATAACTGGTGCTGTCAACGGCTGAGGAATGGTGAAGTCCAAAACATCTGCAGAGCCAAAGGTTGCAGACCCCTTTCTAGATAAGTGCAGCATTGCTAGAAAACAATTACCTGGGCAATAGCCAGTGGAGTGGACTGCATGGGCCTGGATGTTTTTAAGTGGACTTCATACTTTTTATAATGCAAAGCCTAACCCTGACCTGTGTCAGAGCCCATTTCTTTTCTTACAGGTAGAAGTTGGCTGGTTGTTGACTTTATTATTTTTAGGGATGCTTTGTTGGGGAAACATTAATGTGCCCTTCCGAGTCGTTTATTTATGTTTAACACAACATGCTCCTGAACTGCACATTATTCACGCAAATGAAGGTTTACTTCTGACTGTCATTCGGTGGTGGGTGGAGGACTGTGTGGCAGTTGAACTCGGATCCTGAGTCTTGAGTTGGGGGCACACCCTCTTTCATTTCATGCAACAGCCACACGTATTTTCTTTCCATTGCATGGCATCATTTGGCCTTGGACGTCTGCTTGCATTCACAGTAATTTGGTAATATGGACCTATACACACTGATATTAACACTACATATGGTGATTCATTCTTGTATAAAATGTATATCATATTACAGTGACATCATAACCATGTTTCTTAGTATACTGAGGAACAATGTTATGCAATGCCACTTCCTGTTTTATCAAGGGGTGAAAAGTTGTGTGCCATCACTTCCCATGATGTCAGTTGAGGGTGGGGTCAAATGACACCACTTCCTTTGATGCCCTCAGAGGTCAAAGGGCATGTGATTTCACTTCCACTACCCGTGGCACTTTGGTGAAATGACACTTTGGTGAAATGACGTCCCTGGTGTTAATATCGAGAAAACAAGTCAGAGCAAAGGGTAAGTACAGAACATGGCCCGTAGTTCCTCATTCAAACCAGCCAAGAACACATGGCTTTGAGAAATATCCTGCTTAGGTATTTCAAAACAAATGTTTGATATTGTGTTGTTCCCACTGTCAGCATGAGCCTACGTCACCAATCAACTAGCCGAGGTAAATGTGAACACGTAATCATATGCCTTCGTGTTTTGCAACACTGAAAATGGGGCATTATTTACTATTCTTCGCTACCAGCGGTTTTAAAAAGAAAGTCATACTATATATCTGATTCACGATTACGAACAGGTTGTAAATAGAGAAAGGACACCACGAGCTGCTCAAAAATATACCGCCATGTACTCTTTGGATTGAATATAAAACCTAGCAGGTGTTAGCAGGAGTTACAGAAATCTACGCAAACAGACAAAACCAAAGAAAAAAGCAATGTGACCTAGTTAATATTGGGCGCCATGTGCATCTATTATGAGGATATATATCAATTGCCCTCGCACTCTACCTGCAGATATGACGCAGACACACTATATTTCCTGCCTAAATATGAGGCAGTTCTAGTGCACAAGCTGTAGTAAGCTATGCCTCAAGCAGTGTGGAGAATACACTCGAAACTGCGACGCACGTACCTGTGCAAGAGGATTAAACATATTATTATGAACTCGAAGACTTCTCTTGAACTCGCTTGGGAGGACATTGATTTATTCCCAGGGCGCTGCTTTTGGATATGTGCATCTTCAGTGAATAGCTTCACTGTGCTTTAGCCCCAAGGGCCCCTAGCTGTTAAGTAATGAAAGGGATCTTCTTTGGAAGGCAGAACTTGTGGGAGTGTAATTCTTTTTACTTTTTATTTTAATAGGGCTCTGAAGGGCCCTCTTCAGTGATGGCTGCTTCAAAGTTAAACACTTTGACCGTCAACCGCTCTGTCAATTTATTGACAGCCTCGCATTTAAATGGCGTGCCTGTGTCACTCGAAAGATTACTCGCATCTTGAAAGTCGGTATCGCTTTAGTTGCCAGCGCCCCTGGGAACAGCCCTACTCACAGAGGCAAAGGCAAAGCTGCAAATATCTCTCTCACTGGAGAGAGTGTCTAGGAATTTCTAAACCCATATCTGTGTTTATTAGATGCAACCTATTTTCTCATGACTGATTTATAGCTGACACGCTTTATATGAGCTTTAAACATCTCATCACCTCTGATCGTAGAATGCAATATGGCAGGACACTGTAAATTGTACATTAGAATAATGTGTGCACTTCTTCTTTTGTTTTTGGTTTGAACTCGCTTTTATAAAGGCATGAAAGTATTTTTCGAAGGATTTACGACTTCTGTGAAAAGAGGAAAACGATGGAATAACATCCGTGTTTGCATAGGAAATCGTATACACCTTCTGGTAATTATATGAGCCATCACAACTTCGCAGTGAGACAAGACGTGAAGTTGAGAGTGAAGACAGAATATGACTTTAAAACAAGTATAAGCTGAACTTTAAAAAAAAGTAGGGGTGAAGGAATTGCTATATCCATAACAGTTAACTGAAAGCTGTCTGACTTGATTTGATGAAGCTATGTATAAACTAATGCTTCTTTATAAGACAAAAAATATTTTCTGGCGCAAAAAGCACGACTTTGAAGTAATGTGCATACCCAAAATTCATTGCTCAGAGCCTCTAGGATATTTTAATCAGGAGACATCTAATTTGGGGGAATTATCCACCCACCCCAAACCAGGCATGCACAATTTGTGTTTATTTATTTATTTTTATGAATCTGGGAACCCTCCCCTTTCAGGACAAGAAACACAAAGGGTTGCACAGAAGGTATATTAATTAATAAAAATATAAATACGTCAATTTACATATAAACAAATCATGCATCTATGAAATTCCATCTCCACTGGTGTTCAAACACTAGTGCGCACAATTTTGATTTTCTATGTTCCATTTACAGGAATAGATGTGTTGTAATAAACACATCCAATGTTTACATTGGATACATTATTTTAATTATAATTGGTTATTTATAACACGCTTAATACCCAAAGCTTTCTAAGCGCAGACCTGGGGATCGAACCTGTGTTGCTTATTTCCAAGGCAAGCGGGTTTCCCTGAACTATCCTCCCGAGACATTCCTGAGCATTCATCCATCATGCCTTCAACACTGAGGGCTTGGGATAAAATTGTCATTTCTAGGACACCAAATTAAATCAGAACAACCCTGCCTATAAACATCTTTTGACTTCTTATTAATTGCAGATACACATGTTCCCCTCCCGCTCAATGGACATGCCAGAATCTCAAACAGTGTTCTAGAAAATTCAGTTGCAAGGCAAGCTATGTAACATTCCTCCATGTGAATGATTCACAAACTGAAAATATGTGTTTGGTAGATTCCCTTCAGTGGTGTTTCTATTGCATTAAGGTGTAAAAGTGTACCTTTACCATTTTTTAGGGGGGGGGGGCATGAGTAGTGGCTCTCCTTTCTCTTGAATGGTTCACCACCAGTAACCAAACTGTGCTTGGTGATATTACACGGACATACTTACATTTAAATTATGTTTCCATGTATGCACACAGTAAGATATTAGTTTGACTCCCAGAGTACTTCTTCTGTGTTTGTTCATTACACAGAGAAGGAGGCAGGGGATCACAAAGTATACACAATATAGGCCCTTTTCTATGAAATCTTTAATTCCAGAAGCACATACACTTCTAAAACATATACTATATATTATCTGTATGTCTAGTCAATTTAAATACCTTGGCCCCCTCAGTACTTACCCTTATTAAAAGGGCTGGGATATAAATTCCCCTTTAAGGTATCATTCCCTACAGGATTATTGCGCGTTGTCAATGTCACTGAGCCTAGAAAGAACACTGTTTTGTTCTGCCCTGTTCCCCTCCCTTACCTTGTCACGCTCTGAAACACTTGTGTACGAGCGCAATAGAAATAAAATATCAATATCAATATCAATAACTATTATTATGCATAAATAACCATTTCATTTGGCTGATCCAGCGAAGAAGCCTGGATATTTAACTGCAGGCAGGCCTCTTTTACAGTGTGCTGCTTGTACTTAAAAAATGGGTCCAAAAGGAAATCAACCTATTATTTTTTCCTTGTTTGTTGTGATCAATCCTCCTTTCTCTCCTTCTTCCCCTCCATCACCAAGTCAGAGATTAAGCTAGTGAGAGTGTGTTTAGAATCTATTGGTTTATACTTGTATAAAGCAGAAACCACTCCCTTCAGAGGCGTGTATAACTTCTCTAACCTAATTGGTCAATGTATGTGATTGGATGGGGTTACAAAAATGAAATCACACTAAAGCAGTCCCTATGTACTAATTGGGCATTTAAGTCTAGTGTAAATGACTTCTTTATCCAGTTTCCCTCCCATTTCAATTTTCTAAAATATCGTATTACTCACATGTAATTATATCACTAATTGGTTCATCAGTTTGCTCTCAAATAATGCAATTTCCATCTCAGGATGAACTGAGATGTGTGTGTGTTAAATGTTTTGTCTTTTGTTCTCCTATAATTTTACACAAACATTCCATTCCCAGCTCAGAATAACAGGCTCACTGGCACGGGCACTACGATATGTGACTCATTTGTGTGTGCCATATCAGTGTGAAAAAATCCAATTTGCCTAATTTACTTAATGAAATAAAAATCTAAAAAACATCATTTTAGATTCAGCTGATAGAGCTTTTAACCCTGAAAAATTTACTTTGTATGACATTTTGTTGAAAATTCAGAAGCAATAAAGCGATTCTAAAATGTAAATTCCCATAGGAATTATTTTCAGATTTCCAAAATATAACATGACATCTCGAGTTTCTCTGGTCGGTAACAGCACATATGGTATCAGTTCTTTTTGGAGCTCAGAGCTGCAGCTGTTATGAGCCAGAGAGTCCTGGTCATTATGGGAAAAGTCCTTTGAAGTGCAGAACTGGCAGGGACATTTGCGATTCAGTCCCACCCCCATGAAAGTGTACAGGATCTGGCTGCCCCTTTCGCCAGATAGAGTCTCCACAGGTATGATGTGTTCCCTAGAATGGCCTGACTGATCTACAGATGATATTATTTGAGTTGGGGCCATTGCAGCATCTTCGCAGAGCAAATGAATTGTCTTTTGAAGGCGCTTTAGATCAGAGACTGGTGGAAGTTGTAAATGTGGATCATTTACTTTTATTGCCCAGTCCTGTTTCTGAGGACAAGGTAATGATCATACAAGTTATGGTTGAGCTTCAAAAGCCAGGGTTCACACATTTCTCATGGGAAATCCAGCCTCTCCCCTTCCTGTTGCAGTGTTGCTGTAGCTGGGACAAGGCAGGCCAGTTGTGGGTTCAAGCCTAAAGTTGCTGGTTGATTAGAAATGCAGACTTGTGTTATTTTCCCCGTTGCCACCTTAGGTAGAAAACCATTATAACTCTTTCTTTCCTGCCCAATACTAAAATGTTTGATATTTCCCTATCTTTTTTTACAAAGCTGATTCCAAGTCCTCAAAAAGGAAAATATGTGCAATGCACGATCCAATTTGGTTCTTTCATATTTTCCTAAATAATGCTGTGCTTTTCATCTGAGAACGGAATAATTTTACATTTCACAAAGCTAGCATGCCTGTGCCTGGTCATATAATGTTGTACATATAGTCTTGCTGTAGATGTGCCACTGACATTGGACATTTTCCTTGCATCTGTCAATCTGTCATTGTTCACATGCTGTACATAGGCTGCAGCTCACATGTTTGTTTTTACACTGGCACATTTCTGTCTTACCATACATTTATTCAGTATAGATTTCCTTACAAGGCTTTGAACTGAAGTTGAAATAACATGTATGGCAACTGGGGGTGCTGTGGCAGATGTGCCCTATTAACTAAAAAAGGCAAAGTCTATGCTCACAATCCATGTGGCTTTTTTTCTTCTTTTTTTTAAAGCAATGTTAGCATTTATGGGGTTTGCCAAACAAACCTCAATGCTCCAATATACAGGATGCATTCTCTGATGATCCCTAATGAAGGTGAAATGTGTATGTCATTGTTTCCATCCTTCAAAAACAGAAGAGAGCAGGGAAACTCTAAACTCTGGACCAGAGTATTATAGTGCCACAGGAATCCGGAAAAATGTGTCCAGAGAACAAAACTGTGTTACTTGCAGATTGTATCAGTTTTATTTAATCATGATACAGAAATTTAGAAAATAATCAATTAATGACACAGTACTTTAGGGAACATATTATTACATATCACAGCAATAGAGGTACATCTAAAACATGGCTAAAATTAGTCCATCAGCCAAACCATTCATAGTGCAGCATTCAACCCATACAACATTCATCGTGACAATCATCCAAACAACAATAGCTAAAAAAAGAGACAAAATTACTTCATAATGGGGAGTGAGCACAATCATCACAGCCCAGCTAATAGTTTTAATATATGTTATTTGATTTTATAGGAGCAGAGAAACGTACAATAGAAAAAAAGTTGTTAAAACAATCTATCACAAGGGCAGATCTAGGGATAACCATGTAGTGTAGATCACATCCCTTGGGAGCAAAACTCAACCGGTTTCGACGTGGTATGTCTAATGCACAACGTCTTCATCAGGAGGTATGAAACAGAAGACTGCAAGAGAAGAGCAGAACTGCATAACTAAGTGGCAGTGCCCCTCCTCCCAAAAAAAACACAAAAAAAGGAAATTGTTTACGAACTGTACCCACTATGTGCCACCTATTAGCAGCCAATTATGGAGAAAGGGAGAAATAATTTGGTGCTGGGAATTGAAGAGAAAATCAATTCAACATCCCAGATGCGGAGGTAAAGAATAATAATAATGACTGCCCAACCACAGGGGTGCCCACTACATACGCCGTGCATGAACACTAATGAAAAGAAACCACGAGAGAGCCAGAACAGAAAAAACAAGTAAAACAAATAGATAAATCATACCGGGCACCCAAGGGGAGTAAAGGCCCCATGTGGAAATAGTCATAGAAAATAATAAACAAGAACTGACCTCACACAGTCAACCAAGCACTGGTGTGAGAAATGAACAAAGTATATGTTCTGAGGGAATGAGCCCTACCGAGGGCTAAGGTTGTCCTTAAGCTGAAAGAATAGTAAATGGAACAATAAATAACAAGGGGAAACAGGGAACAAGCCGACAACAGATAACTAAAACAAATAATACAAATAATAAATAGCTACCTGTGAAGCCAGAAGCACTGTGTACCGTGGCAACCATCACCGTGGGATCTGATGAAGGACCCTACTGGGCACAGGATGCGAACAGAGAGCTCAGTTCGATTAGGCAAGCCTGGGTGAGCTGTGGATCCAAAGATAATATACAGCTCATACCATGTATGCAGAGGTAAAAGTAAACAGAATGTTACTGCAACAGTTGGGAAGGCAGCGCATGCAAGAATGCTAAAACACAGCCACCTAACACTATAGTAGGCTCTAAAAATAATAAGTGTATATGTGAGCCGTCACTGACACAAAGATCAGGGGTAGAATACCTGGAGGTAAGGTCATAGAAGAAAATAATGTACAGGCTAGGTGCTAGGACCATCAATAGCCTGAGCCAGGGAACCGAGAAGCTAAGCGATATTAAAGGGGACTACTGAAAACCCCTCAAAAGTTATTATTATGATTAGTTTGGGCCAAAGGCACCCACGTAGTAAAGAAGCAGGGAGCACCACAACTGGCCCAAAGATTGAATAGCAACAATAGCTGACATATATGTATGGTTAGCAACATAAAACACACAGCCTCCCAGCGTTAGTGGGCGTAATGTTGTCGGGAGAACCCGACTCACCCAATTGATGACAGGATGCACTGGTGTAAGCGACCATCAGTCCGCTAGCCAAGGGCGGCACTAACACGTCCTGCGGGTGCTGCCGAGCGCGGGCTCCACAGGATGTAGAGCTCAGCGCAGTGTAAATCGCGTGACCAAGGTGGGTCACGTGAGAAAGCTAAATGGCAGAATGAAACGGAGCCAAAACGTGCATCCGACGGCCTACTCAGCATGAAAACAAAAAAAGGACTTAAAAATAACAATAAAGAGTGCCGGCTGCAACAAGGAAATAAAGACCAATAAATGAAATGGTAAATGTTTATGAAGAAAAGATAAATAAATAAAACAAACCCGTCCTATCAGGCAGAAGTGACAAAGCCCATAAACTAATCTAAATGGACGCATAGGTGTCTATAAAAGTTGGGTCGTTAAGAGACACAGACACACCGGCTGTATCACATGGTGGACTATCCCAAATTGAACTCCCATGTTTCCATAGAGTTGAGCCCTTTTTGTAAGGTCCTGAGGTTGAAAATCCACATTTGCTCTTTATAAGCCAATTTATTGGCAGTTTGTACCGAGCCATGGGCAAAACATTTTTCAAGGCAAAACCATCTAAGTGAGTCTGCGTCATGGCCCTTCTCCAAAAAATGGGACACCATAGGGGCAGTGGAGCAAAGCATCCTGATCTTAGAGCGATGCTCATTAATCCGTACATGTATCTCCCTTGAGGTCTTGCCTATATAGAACAAGTTGCACGGGCATTGTATGGCATACACCACGTTCTTGCTTTTGCAAGTAGTAAAAGTGCGGAGGTCCCATTGTCTTCCTTCATTCACAAAAAATGTGATTTTTTTAGAGAATCTACAGGCCATACATGTGGTGCACGGGTAGTGCCCTACCACAGGTTGTAAGTTGACATCCCTAACTACTCAAATTTTGGTCTCTTTAGACATAGAGGCGCTCTATACTAATATCCCCCAAGATAAAGCTGTCTCTAGTCTATGCACTATGCTAGATAGAAGGCCTCTCCCTCGTGCTGTTCCTACAGAATTTCTTACTGAATGTGCTGCATTGGTTTTGTCTAATAGTTTCTTTAAGTTCAAAGACACTTATTATTTGCAAACTAAGGGCACAGCTATGGGCTGTACCTTTGCCCCTAATCTGGCCATTATTTTTATGTTTCTGTTTGAAGAACATCATATACTCAACATTACTAACCCATTTGCCCAACATATCAAATTGTACCGTCGGTACATAGATGACATCCTGCTGCTTTGGGAAGGAGATCTTGCGACATTGGACAGCTTTATGTCTTCGCTTAATCAGGTGGATTCCAATTTAAAATTCACATTTGAATATTCCACCTCCAGACTTGCCTTTCTCGACTTATCCATCTATGTCGAGGAAGGTTTTCTCCACACAGAACTATATAGAAAACCCACTTATGTGTTCTGGTATTTGATGGGTGTTTGATTCTATGGGTGTGTTATGCTGAGATGGTTGCGTCCAGGGCGTAGAGCCTTGGATGCATGGCCTATGGCCTATGCCCTTCAGCCACGCACCCAAGACCCAAGACTTTACGCCCTGGCCACAACCATCATAGCATAACACACCTATAATAACAAACATTTTGACTGTGGTATGTGGGCTGCTTATAGGGGATATTGATCACGGACATGGCGAAAACATCAGGGGCACCTGCCACCTAAACAAATATAGTATTACACCCATCTCTTACTCCCCAACCCTCCCCAAGCACTTCTGCACACCAACACACTCCACAAAATTGAATTTTGTCTCTGTTCGCCGCCACGCTGTCGGCAGATCTAAGATGGCGGGTGCATCGAAACAATGTGACGCACCTCACGCCTCACCCCAGCCAATCAGAGAACACGTTGCATGTCCACGGACATAACACAAGCTGATTAGTCAATCAGTGTCCTGTCTGCGGAGCGAACAGGGAAGTGTGTCCGCGGAGCGGACATAGATATCACACATTTTTTTGCCTTATGTTTTGGCTGTTTATAAAAAAATACTGGACGAATTTACACCAAATTAACAAAATCACGCGTTCGGGACCAAGCCACAAATTTGATGAAAATCCATCCAGCAGTTTGGGCTGCAGCCGTGAGCAAAGTTGTTTCCCTTTATGTCTATGGGAAAAACAGAAGTTTTGGTACCCCCCCATACAACTTTGCCCCCCTGGACCGAACCCCACCAAAATTTGCAAGAGTGGGCCATATACTTCTTTTGAAAGGTTTGGTGAGGATTTGTCCAGGGGGAGCGAAGTTATAATCCGCCCAAAAAGTGCTCTTCCTATGGGATTAGCAACTTAACCATAACTACACGGTTAAGTTGCAATAATAAAAACCTTTGAAATTCACTGAAAAAACTTTGTTAAAGTGACGCTATGGTTAAGTTGGACTAATAAAACATATGAAATTCAAAGAAAAAACTTTGTTAAACGGACGTTATGGTTCCAAGTAAAACCGAAAAACCCCTGAAATTCACCAGTTATGGTAAGCTAATCAACCATAACTCGCGGCACCACCGTGCACTGCTAATACTAACACCCAGGACATCAAAGATGACATCACAATGATATCACATATCTGGGCCACTTGTTTTTGTTCCTTGACATATGTAGGCCAGGTGGTTTTGTTCACTGACTGGCAGTCAGAATAATAATTTAAAAAGGTGCAAAATATCTATCTATTAAAGGTGCAATATATCTATCTATTAACCTTGTCATATGTTCTTTAAGTACTTTCCTTAGGGTTTGGTCTCAGATCATGGTGCATACATGGGGAAATGTGCAGGCCTCAAACACACAATTCATTTGTATACATGAAGATAAACTTTAATGTCATTAACATTTTCTGATGATGCAGTTTCTTTCTTCCTTACTTTAGTTTCCCTGTATGTGCCTTAAATTTGTATGCATTGTGGTGCTTCATATGTATTGTTTGTACCAGCATAAAGTCTTGAATTGTTAGATAGTTATTACATGTTTAACATTACTCAAAACTCTGATAAGGGAGCATTCATTATTGTACCATACAAAATTACAATATTATAAATAGTGTACTTCTACGGTGCATGCTGCAGTCATTGCCTATGATTATATATGATTAGGTTTCTGTATTAACAACAACTCTCCAATACAATGATATTAGATGAGTACATTCTTTAATAGATTAAGTAGTTCATTATAGGACTCCCGATCACTCCTGACATTTTGTTATCAACACTATAAACACAACTCCTTGTAGAGACTTTTCATCAAAATGTATTTCATGTGTGATGTCATCAGTGATGTCATCAATTACATTTGTGATGTCATTTTTGTTGTCCTGGGTGTTATTCTTAGCAGGGCACGGTGGTGACACGAGTTATGGTTGCTTAGCTTACCATAACTGGCGAATTTCAGGGGTTTTTCGGTTTTACTTGGAACCATAACATCCATTTAACACAGTTTTTTCTTTGAATTTCATAGGTTTTTATTAGTCAAACTTAACCATAGCGTCCCTTTAACAAAGTTTTTTCAGTGAATTTCAAAGGTTTTTATTAGTGCAACTTAACCAAAATGTCCCTTTAACAAAGTTTTTTCATTGAATTTCATAGGTTTTTATTAGTGCAACTTAATCATAACGTCCCGTTAACAAAGTTTTTTCATTGAATTGCATAGGTTTTTACCAGTGCATGCTATTTTACTACAACTTACTAATATCATACTTACCTGATAGAGCAATATTTGTGTCCAATTTCCAAAGTTTCAACTTAAAACTCTGCCATTTCCCACCATCTGGAATAATTTTTAACACTTCTTTTTGCAGTGTTCCCCAAGGGAACTGCACAGGATTCTGCCTAACATGTGGTTCGTACAGCTTTGGTACAAAATCCATGAAGCGACACCTGAAGTCGTTCCATGGTCGGGCCGTTCGCAAGGTTGTACCTTGTGATGAACGTAATAGGTTGAGTTCCTCTACCACATGCTCCATTTCCGCTCCTCTCACCACAGTAGACATTCCTGTGGGAGAGCGCATCCCTCCAGCTGACTCACAGTCCATTCACAATGCTTTTGACCCTTACCTTTCGAGGGTCACAACATTGTGCATGTACTGCGACGCAGTACTCTGCAGGGGGGAGAGTCTTCGAAGTGCTTTTGAGACAGCAGTCACGGAGCACCAGAAGACCTGCTACCTAGCTAAGTAAGGCCCACCCTACATATTCCTCTCTCCACCTGCCCTTTCTAATCCCTGTGGTTGATGTCCCTTCATTACCCTCCTTTCCCCTCCTCTCCTAGTGTGTTGTGTGTAAAAAAAAAACTAAAAAAATAATAGAACAAAAATGGTGGTGTTTTTGTGTGTTTGAAAAACTTGAAATCGTCAACTGCAAAATGGATGACTGTAATTCCAAAAAAGATTGCAATGCATTTTGTACATTTCTCCAAAAATCTGATTGCCAGAATAAGTAAGATGGACTCCATCTCTGCGAAAAAAGTATGTGCTAGGAAACATAATATTTTCATTGTGAAAAGAGGGCATGCCAACATCTCTTAGAAAGGCAGAAACAGCCTTATTGACATTGCACCTCGCTTTAAGGACCAAATGAAGAAGAACGCAGCCACATTTGTCTTTGCGCAATACGAGAAAAATTACTTGGGAATTTGGAAACATGTCCCTGACCTTCCCAAGTCCTTCTTTCATTACAAATTGCAAAGAAATTCCAGAAACATGTCCTAAACTGTTCCCTCCACAATGAATTATAATTATGTCTGGATGATGCTCTGTCTCTAAAGTATCACAGAGAGGTACCAAGTCCAGCCACTTCATTCCACACACTCCATGCCTGTGCACTTCCACATGAGGGAATACAAGATCTGCAGCTACTCTACAGCAATCTGCATGCACCTCCTACCAATGTATCCATGAGTTTCCCAAAATCCAGATAATCTGTTTTCGGAAACACACGGCCATAGCTATCTGTTCTTCTCTCAGGAAAAAGACGTTCTGACAAACTCTCTCCTTACACAACATACCCAGTAAACTTTACTGGCCAATCCCTAGCTCTTCTCATTCTCATTTGCATGCATCTCCACCCTAAAACCCCTGCATGTGATACGCATTGTCCGTGGACTACCGACATATCGAAAACCTGTGCGTGGTGAATGTAAAATCAATCAGTGTGCCCCATTTCCCCTTTCAGCCTTTTTTTTGTTTTTTTGCAGATGCTTGACAGACACTTCTACTTTTTGTTTTTTTTTCTTCTTACTTTTATACTAAAATATTCACATAGCCTTCTCCAAAGCAACCCTTATATTCCAAAACAGCATAAAATTTCCCAAAACAGATAAGGAAATGCCATCTTCTTTAAAATAAATAGCATTACTGGAATCAATATTCTCATTATTACAGAAAAACATACCAGCTCTAAGCATGAAAGCAAACATGCCTCAGTTGATTGCACACCTACCAATGTTTTCCTGAGGACAAAAAACAGAACTATTGTCGCATATTGCCCTAGGTAGTAATCTAGAAAAAAATACTTTGGCATTTGGAAGGATGTTCATTACTGCTTGAACCATGTGTTCCACGTGTCCAAATCTGCCAACAAAGTAGGGGCACTGACGTAGCCCAAATGGAAAGCACCATAGTGCAAAACTACCAAATGTGGACTGTTCATCCTGCCCATATCTTCACAAACTTATACAATAACCTGTACATTGCAATTAGGCATCGTGCTCCACACCACCTCCATTACTTTAACAATGAAATTGTTTACCACATGCCTGCATTGACCATACTGCTGTAAAGCATGCACAAACACATCTCCAAGCACCAACACCCTGACTTTCTCCACCTCTGCCATCTTCATTACACACAATCTCTTTCAACACAAACCCACAACCTCAACATCTGATTGGCTGATCCCTACAGTCCCCTTTCCATGCTGTATTTGCTGGAAAACACCAGATGTGGCACGCCCTGCCCGCGGACAGCCGTGGTGTCTGCGGTGCGCATAACTCTTAGCCAGCCCTTCTACCCTTTCCACATCACTCTCGGTGCCATTCCCTCATTGGATACAGCTAAGCAGTCACACAACCATCCACCAATCACATCCAAGACCTCTACATCTAACTCCATCATCAGAGTTCCGCACTTCAAATGTACTGTTGATCACTCTGAGTACAAGTCTTATCATTGGAAAGCACCTACTACAAAAACTACTCTACAAGTCTCCAAGATTTCTACTAACAGGTGCATGCATATCCACATGCATGAATACAAACTACAGATATGCACATTTTATTCACAGTACATGTACAACTCTTATGAATGCATATAAACAGAATAATGCCAATAAACCTGCATAACCTATAAAATGAACTTATTGCAATTTTTCCCATCTACTATAATCAACTGCCACTTCCAAACCTGTGTGCTATATACAACACAGCTTTAAAAAACCAAGTGAATTTCATACACTTAAAATTCTACTCATTTGCAAACCATGTTAAACTAACATATTGTAAATAAAATATAAAGGCTGCAAATAGTCAAATGAAATGCATGCACACACTATGTTCAGATATCAAACAAGAATACTACTACAAAAACATAAAAATCAACGTCTAAATCAACATCAGTGCTATAAACACACAAAATTACTAACTTCTTTCTTTTACAATTGCAGTGAAGACCACTCTCCTGAAAATCAGCAGCATCAGAACTACAAACATCATATCTGAAGAAACCTGCTCATTCCACAAAAAAAGAGTAAGTACAATACTACCGTAATATTCTTACTGTTACTCACACACTGGCCCTCATTACAACTCAGGCGTTAAGGGTTAACGCCACCGTTAACCCTTAACGCCTGATTCACCTTGTAATGGGGCGGTAAATCCGCCATCCACCATGGTGTAAACGTAGTTTACACCATGGTGGTAAAGTTGGTGCACTTAGCACCTCAGTTGTAATGAGGGCCACTGTGTAGTTCATTCATGTAATTTGCATTTCATGTAATTTGAACCATTTTGCCCACAAATCCCCATTTATTAAACAGGGATTAGCAGGCAGAATGGCACACAAATCCCTGTTTTTTGGAACACAAATAACATAACTCAACCCCTAGAATGTTAGTATTACAAAACAAAGAACTGTTTTAATTGTATACCATTAGATTTGCTATTAGTACTTCTCCTCAAAGCTAGCCCAGTTTCTACTGTCATCTGAACCGCAGTATAGTAACACACAAATAGAAGAATAGCCTTCCCAACTAATTGTAGCTGCCCAATGCACAATCACACACCACCACATACATCTTTACCATCATACTCAGACACTAATGCACACAGCACACATACATTGCAGAACGGCCCAACCCATGCCTTCTTTTTTTTTTCAACAGACCCCAAAGAATTCTTACCAAAAAGCAAGTCTGTAGAAAGCAACGGAGAAATAGAGCAAATGAAAATAAAAGTGTCCAAAATAAGCATCCATCTCTAGCAGAGTTTGTACAAAAAGTTCAAACAAAACAGCTAATACAGTCATTTAGCGAAACAAAACAAGCTTCAATACAGAAACTGTAAAAATAAACAGAAAATGATTAACAAGAATTCAGCTACCACCACTGCTAAAACTGTTCCTATAAATCTTGATATACTAGCAAGTAACCATACCAAAAAAAATATTTTTGCAAAAATGTTCTGCCACAGAGTCCTTCAGAATCTTATAAAAACAGGAGACAAATCATGCACAACCCTTAAAACCTACTGTAGAAAATGAATCTTAGAAGCTTTGATAGACAGTGCAATCAAAAGAAAGTTATTTATTTTAGGGTTAAACAGAATGAAACCACTAACAAAACTAACAACTACATTACAAAAAAGACTTCTCAATAAATGGAATGTCAACAAAAATAATTTCTTAAATATCTGTGGTGGTGAATGGAGGATATGAAAAACTTAATAATACCATAATGCAACAAGAAATACTGCTTACAATATCCCCAGAAAACTCAGAATTACCTCTCCATTCAACTGAACCAGAACGTCCAGTATACAAATGGCCCTGCACTGTTGGAATTGAAACAATGTTATGCCTCCTATCGCAACAATTGTATGTGTATTGGCCTACGCCAAGTTGTCTAAAACATCATATGCGAACAAACTCCACGGCAAGGTCTTGACCTTAGAGAAAGTAATGTAAGTCGCCATCTTGGATTAAGCCGCCATTTTAGGTTCTCTTGTTATATGGAAGTCACCCTGAACATCAAAATGGAGGCCGAATGACATTCTGAGTAAGATTCTGGCCGTTGTGACCTCCGTACACACAAATAATTAATATGCCTGCAGGCCACTTGTCGGGGTCGCGAACTGAGACCTTGTCCTACTGTTGACCTATGTGTAAATGTACAACTATATCAGCGAAACTAATCAAAATGCATATATTATAGGATTGACCTGGCAAGGAACCCATAGGCCCGACTCCTAGAATGGTTAACCCGCGAGAGGGTTGGCCAAGGGCTGGATAAAGAGTATAAAAGACCCAAGTATTCCAATGTACGGTCTTTCTCACTAACACATTGAACTCTCGTTGAAGTTCGTTATGTTACTCTGAGAGCCGAATAGCTATCCGTTTGTCAATTGACTTTGGTAACTGTTGTAGCTTTAAAATAAAGCACTTGTATGTTCTTTGTAACCTGTGTTGGTGTGTTTCTTTCTGGGCTTCCCGGCCTCATATTATTTTTATGTTTTCACAGTTGTCGCCCGAATAGGGACCCTCAAGATTGATGCCGGATCATTGAAGGTTGACGCAGACTATCGAACCGGGATCGGACCTCGGCAGCGCTGCACGATCCGATCCTTGGACGATAGTCGTGTGGTCTGACACAGCATCTTGACGAGGGTCCATATTTGAGGCGGGCAGATTTGTCGAAACCACCAAACACAAGGTAAAATTCGTTAGGTAAGTTCTTTGGTAAACCGTACGGTCCTCCTTAGGTTTGGTCAGGTGCAGTCGTGACCCGGCTCTTAATTTAACCCTGAGAATTTGAATTTGGCGTATTGTATCTGCAGACACAATTACTGACCAGGTAACACCAATTTTCTGTGAAATGCCTGGGAAATTGTCTAGCTGCTTTAGGGCTCTGTTCCGCAGCGATCGACAATCTTTGGAATTTAGCCGCCCAGCACCACAGGAGGGGTCGCCGGCATGTACTATGTACTGTAAGTATGGCATTGGAAGTATAGTATTTAATGATATTTGGCACAGACAAACCAGACATGCCTCCGAATTTCAGTGGCCAATCAATGGTAGTTTCGAGATCCCCCGTATTGAATACCTAGAATCGGTCTTGCTAAAAAAGAAGGCCAGACCTGCAGCATTTGATGTTTTGCAGAATTGGAAAAAAGAAGCGTTGCAGCAGCTCAAAGTAGGGATAAACATGCACGCCGTTATATGATAAGGAAAAACATTCGGAGTCAGTTAAAAATATGGAAAGGGCTTTCTCACTCGGTATCCAGAAAATGTATCCCTCTAAAGATTTCCATGTTTCTGAAGAATTTATTGAAAAATTGTTAAACGAACGCAGGCCTGGTGCCTCTGCGCCACCTCCGTATGATCCTCTCCCGGGTGCTCTGCCCATTCATGCTGTTGTTCCTGCTGTTATTCCTGTTCCCCCTGTACAACCTATTGTTCCTATTCCTCTAGTTGTTGTTCCTCCACCTATCCCGCCACCCCTTCCTCTTGCGCCGATAGTTGCACCCTCATTGAATTTGCCCATATCTCCGCTCCCGAGTGGTTCTGTATTGACTACCGTTGATCGGGGTGCGCGGTCAACGATTGTCACTCGAAATACTGTTTCTGCAGACAAGAAACAGGAATTATTTGCATGGGCTAAGCACTGTATGGAGAAAGGTGATCAAGTCAACGTTTTTTCCACATTATCAAATATGGACAATTTTCCCGAGAAAAATGTTTTTATCGAAGGTTTGGGGACTCATTTATGTGTAATGTGGGGTAGATTACATAATTCGGATCTCCCACAAGGGGTGAGGGATCTAAATACTTTAGCACTTTCGAGGGATACAGAGGAGAAAGTACATGGTCATGTTGAGAGATTGTTTGAGTATAGGAGGGACTTTGAGAAATTGCGGGATGAGGATGATGAAGACAACAGTTTGTATGTGCAGAAACGGTTCCTTCCGTGTCGTAGATCGGCACCTGAGGAAGTACGAATTTGTACCAAAGATGCGATTCGATGGATCTCTGATTCATCGATACCGCCAGATGAAGTATTTGACACGTATAGTCAGTATACAGTAGAAATGCAGAGGAAGGTGATTCAGGTAATGGTACAGTACCTGCAGGAAGAATGTTTAAGGAAGAAGGTTAGTTGTCCTATAGAGTTATTGGGAATTTGTAAAAGGACTTTTTCGCCTGACACTTCTTTGACTGCCTTAGCGCTCGACCTGGCTCTGTTGCTTGGTAAGCGGTCAGAGTTACCTATATCTCAGTTGCCTATGAGAGAGGTTCCTCTGACATTTGTCCCAAAGGTTGAGATTCCCGCTAATGCTGGGACTGGTGCACCCGCTGTGGATATCCCTGCAAATTATGTATCACAATTTGTTCACGTCCCGTTTTCACGACAGGAAGTGAACACTATTAGACAATCAATTCCCGATATCAGGAAAAACCTGACAGGGTTTTACAAAGAGATAGAGTCCGTTTTGCAGTCCTCTGTGTTCACCTTAAGTGATATTGACTTGCTATTCCCTGTACTCCTGCCCGCAGATTTATGGAAGCAGGTTCGGACAATAGACAATGTGCCAGGGTTGGGAGATACGTGGGCTAACATGACTAGGTTTGATGGGGAAAGACCAGCTGGTGAGAAACCACCTCAGGTAATACTTACTTTGCCTGATAGAATTGTCGCAAAATTGAAAACCATAATTCCTGAGAAAAGAATTATTTGGGACAAGCTTACGGCCTGTGTTCAAGGAAAAACTGAAGGTGCCACCGAATTCTTTAATAGATTCGAACAGGTATTCTCTGACTTCAGTGGACAGGACTTGGGCACAGAGTCTGGGAAAAGGTTGTTTGTGGACAAATTTGTACGTGGATTGTTGCCCGACATCCAGTCACAGATTATGTCCTCTGAGAGTGCTTGGCAGGCGAAATCCCAATCTGAAGTTTTACACATGGCTCAGTATTATGAGAACCGTGTTAATAATGAAAAAGAGAAAATAGAGAAGAGGAAAGGAGATTTGAAGACTAAAGTATTGTTACAACAAATTGTTAGAAATCCCAGAGGAGGTACTTCACAGATCAGAGGCCAGTATGTCCCAAAAGGAAACGCTCCTTTGGGTCCTGTGAATGTTAATCAATGTGCCTCTTGCCGCCAGGAAGGTCATTGGCGAGCACAGTGCCCCGTCCTTCGACAAAGGTCAAACAGTACGTTTGGGAGTATGGGTAGACGACCTAGAGGTCGCCCCGGAGTGGGGGGCCCTGATAGAGGTCAGTTCTCGCAAGATCCTCAGCAACCTTTTTCACGGGAAAATCGGACTTCGAGTGAGGACACGAGAAACA
Organism: Ambystoma mexicanum; assembly: GCF_040938575.1. Classification (NCBI taxonomy): domain Eukaryota; kingdom Metazoa; phylum Chordata; class Amphibia; order Caudata; family Ambystomatidae; genus Ambystoma; species Ambystoma mexicanum. The sequence goes on from NC_090922.1 coordinate 1,137,376,394, forward strand.
TATTTGATCACCCTTCTGATGCCTACCTTTCTGAAGAGCTTCCTTCCGATGACATTTTATTTCGTTAGGACTGCCCGAAGCAGGGTTTGGAACCTTCACCTATTCCCGTTAATCAGAAAGGTCCCTACGTTGAATTGTTAGTGGGGAATAGGAAACATCAGATTTTGATAGACACTGGAGCACAGAAGTGCTCCATTGATCATTCCCGGGTTCCAAACATTCCACTGTCAGGGCAAACAAATGTTTCTGTAGGGTTTTCCGGTATACCAATTGCTTGCCCGGTTTCTTCGCCGGTGTCTGTTTCTTTGGGTCCCTTCACGGACCATTGTCCCTTCCTCCTGACTTCGAACTGTGGAGAGAATTTGCTGGGGTTCAATTTGTTAAAGAAACTGAATGCAGTAATTCATTGTTCCTCTGATGGAGTACGACTGACGGTTTCACCACAGCAACTTCCCAATTCTCAGTTTTTGACTCGACCATTTCCTCCTGAGTTTAGTGTTGTTCCAGAATGTTTATGGGTGGTTGACGACAATGATGTCGGGGTGCTACAGATTGAGCCCGTTAAAATAGTTTTGAAGCATGGAGTTAAACTACCACACATTCCGCAATATAAAATATCAGTTGAGGGTGAGCCTGCTTTGAAGTGCATTGTCTCCGATTTTGTGCATCGAGGGGTGATTGAAGAGATTGCAGGTAGTATATGTAACAGCCCGATTTTGTCTGTATACAAGAAAGGCGACAATGCAATCCCATGCTGTTTCATAATTGATCTTCGTGCTATTAACAAAGTTGTCGCCCCACAATTTCCAATTGTGCCTGATGTAACAACGATACTAACAATGATCCCTGCTACAGCTACGCACTTTAGTGTTGTGGATTAAAGAATGCTTTCTTTAGTATTCCTATACACAAGGAGAGTAGATATTTGTTCGCGTTCACCTTGGGGGGACGTTCATTCACATTTACTCGTGCACCTCAAGGGTATACTAAAAGTCCAAGCATTTATAGTAGAGCTTTGAACAAGCAGCTTGATACCCTTGAATTGCCACCTACTTGTACACTGCTCCAGTATGTCGATGACTTGCTTTTGGCCGCAGATTCTGAAATTGCTTGTAAAGAAGGCACTGTACTGTTGCTTGTTCATCTAGCTAAAAATGGTCATAAAGCTTCGCTCAAAAAATGTCAATATTGTTGTCAGGAGGTTGCCTATTTAGGCTACCTCCTGTCAAAGGAGGGGAGAAGATTGACACCTGAAAGAATAAAACACATTTCTGGCATGTCTGTTCCAAATACACAGAAAGAAGTCAGAGCCTTAATAGGTATGGCTTTTTACTGTAGGTTGTGGATCCCGAACTTTTCACTAGTGATAAAACCGATGTTGGCTTTGACGAAGAAGGGCATTTCTTTGCCGCTGCCATGGAAATCGGAACATCAACGATCATTTGAGCTTCTCAAAACCGTGTTATGCTCTGGGTACTCCAAATTATAGGCCTTTGTGTTGTTTGTGCATGAATGTGATGGATGTGCTTTGGCTGTGTTACCACAGGAACACGGAGGGAAGAATAGGCCGCGCGGCTACTACTCCTCCGCCCTTGATCCTGTCGCATGCGCTTTGCCAAGATGTTTGCGAGCTGTCGCTGCTGCTGCCGCGTCTGTAAAACAGAGTGAGGGAATGGTCCTAGGCCATGATTTAATTTTGATGGTACCTCACTCTGTAGATGTCCTATTGAATAAGACTCAAACGCAACACCTCACCTCTGCACGGCTGACAAGGTATGAATTAATTCTGTTTTCCCCTCACATTCAAATTAAGAGGTGTTGTGTTCTTAATCCGCCTGAACTTCTACCTTTCCCGCAAAATACTGTTTGCGGTGACGAAGAATTACATGACTGCCTGTATACCACTGAACAGGAAACGAAGGGCAGGATAGATCTTATAGATACTCCTTTGGGCAATGCAGAAGGGGAGCTGTTTTGTGATGGCTCCTGCTTTAAACTCCCAGATTGTACATCTACAGCTGCCTATGCAGTTACTACATTGAGTACGATTGTTGAAACTAAGAGAATTCCGCATAACTCCGCGCAGGCCGCAGAGATTATAGCGTTGACCCGAGCTTGTGAACTCTCCGAAGGGCATACAGTAAACATATATATTGATAACTAGTACGTCTTTGGGGTGGCTCACAACTTTGGGAGGCTCTGGTCGGAAAGAGGGTTCCTAACCTCACATGGGACCAAGATTCAGCATGGTCCCCTGATAGTGCAATTGCTCTCGGCACTCTCACTCCCTAGGCAGTTAGCGATCATGAAATGTGCAGCACATCGTAAGGCCAGATAGCCAGGCAAACGGCCACAGACCTCAGCGCAGACATGTATGCTCTAAGGGAAACAAAAGATGCCTATGTAATAGATGAGGGTATCGGGTCTGTGCGAGATATCCAAACTGATGCCACAATAGAAGAATCTAAAAAGTGGGCCGAAGGGATGGGGAAACTGGATGACGATGGGTGTTGGGTAGATACATCTGAAGGAAAATGATTGCTCCCTGATTCATATGTGCTGGCAATGGTTACGATGGCACACGGTCCTACGCATGTGTGTGCTCAACAGATCACGAAAATACTAGAACAAGTCTGGGTGAATGATAACATTTTGAAGACTGCACAGCGACATGTTCAGAATTGTATGATTTGTTTACAGCACAATGTGGGGAAGGGGACAGTAACTCCAAGGGGTAGCTTTGGGCCCCCTTCTGTTCCCTTCGAGGTCATCCACTTTGATTTTATTGAGATGGAACGGTGTAACAATCTAAAATATGTTCTTGTGATTATTTGTGCTTTTAGTAAATGGGTCGAGGCTTTCCCCGTTAAGGATGCTACTGCCATGACCACTGCAAAGACTATGGTAAAAGAATTCTTTCCACGGTTTGGGCTTCCAAGGGTAATTTGGTCGGACAATGGTCCCGATTTTGTTGCAGCAGTAATTTTGCAGATATGCACAGCGTTACACATTGAAAAGCGATTTCACTCGGCTAGACACCCTCAAAGTGCTGGGTTGGTAGAGAGACATAACGGTATCTTAAAGAATAAGCTTGCAAAAACATGTGCCGGCACCAAATTGAAATGGCCAAATGCCTTACCTATTGTTGTGTTAGCCATGCGTACCACACCAGACTGGGCTTCCTCCATTTGAGGTAGTGATGGGGAGACCTGCAAACATTTGGGGTCTTCCGAAGCCTAAAGCATTGAGGGAGGTAGAAAATGTATTGCTTGTAGACTACTGTAACCAGTTGACTAAAAATCTGTATCTCATTTATCATCAGGTCCAATCAGCTTTACCTGTACGGTTTACGGGCCCAGGACACGATATTCAGCCTGGAAGTTGGGTCCTAGTGAAGGCCTACGAAAGGTCTTCCTGTCTCGTGCCTCGCTGGCGGGGACCCCACCAGGTACTGTTGGTCACCCAAATAGCAGTGCCGGTGGCTGGAAAGAAGCATTGGATCCACGCGATGCATGTCAAGAAACTTCCTCACCCGACGCCACACGTTACAGAAGAAGCAGAACCCCTCGCTGATGCTATAATCTCTGATCCTGGAGTAGCAAATAGCGCTGTGAGTGCGTCGGAGAATTTCTCTGAGCCTGTGGAGCTTGGGGAACAGTCCATTTCATCTCTGCACTCTTTGAAAAAGTCACTTCCGGAAAACACTGTTTCAAGTTCTCCGACTTCCGTCGCCTCCGATACGTTGCTTCCCTCAGGAAGTGACGGTACCTTATTTCCGGATCAAACAGTACTGGGTACCACCAGGTACGACCTTCGACGAAGAAAATAGAACTACGGCACAGGTTTTGCCTGTGCATCTGGAAAGAAAAAGTTATTGAGAGTCTTTTCTTTTGCAAAAGGAAGTTTTTGTTGAAAAAAGGGATTCTGCTGGCTAGGGTTGGGGAAGGACTAAGAAGTCGCACGACCGTAGTGTCGCCAGCAACGAACATTGGGGTCGTCGATTGAGAAACTACGATGCCTGCCACCTCCACCGCTGCTGTTCGCATTGGACTTGTAAATAAGGGGGTGACCAACTCGGACAACGAACAATGTGCCTGGGCCCCAAAAACGTATTGCTGTGTCGTGTTAATAATAATTGGAATTTGTATAGTTACTGCTGTGGGACTTTGGTACTTCGAAGAAATGTACCCTCTAAAACCTCTACTGCCAATTGAGATTGTACCTACTGCTTTGACTCCCTCTGTACACCTTCACACTCTGTCACCTAGAGACTCCCAGGATAGACGAAAGTACCATAAAAACACTTTAATGATAATAATGAATTCAACGCATGCCATTTTTAATAAGAGTAATTGCTGGATTTGTACCCATTTACCGCAGCATGGGAACAAGGGGCTAGGATGGTATATTCACCCTTTACCTTTAACGACTGCTTGCTATGCCTCTCTTAGAGCACTATTCTTTGGCCGTTGGAATGTTAGCATCTCAGGGAACTTTGATGGAACTAATTTAAATGATTTTGAGAAACGTGAATTGATTCCCCTGGGATGCTCGCTTTTTGCAAATAGAAGTAAACCTAATGTTGCTTCTATTAGGCCGTCTGATAAACTATCTCTTCCTTTTCAAACTCTAATTTCCTTTAAAATGGCTCTGATAGGCAATAAGGACGCAGTGCCCTCTTCCTACTCTATTAATCATAGCCCCGATTCAGTCCCCTTCTGTGTACAAAGAAATGGCACTCGGTCAATGGGAGATTTTGAAGGTTGTGTGAACATTGTAAATTTGACCGGAGAGAACAGGCCTCTGTATGAAGGGGGCCTGTCTATTTTGTTTGTGGTAGTTCAGCATTTCCCTGGTTGCCCAAGGATTGGCAGGGAACCTGTTATTTAGGAATCCTTTACCTGGGGTATTCATAGCTAGTACTTTGGAGGTTTCTAAGGCTCGCCCACGGCGGGACGAGAACGGAGATACCCCTGGGCAAGTATCGGGAGATATAGCAAAATCAGTTGTGCCATTTTGGGGACAGATAGCAAATTCCGAAAATATTATGGGACTAGCAAGGGTACTGGAGAGAACCATCAACCGGACCACGGATATACTCTACAATATGACACTAGAACAAAAAGCAATAAGATTGGTAGCACGCCAAAATCGGATGGCATTAGATGTCATTCTGGAAGAACGTGGTGGAGTATGCAAATTAGTGGGGTCCGCTTGTTGTGTTTTCGTACCAGATTCCTCACCGACAATTTTCAAAGCAATACAGAACTTGCACATCCTTAGTTCTGAAGTGCATGTTCCTGTGGGAGATTGGAATATTAGCGCCTGGTTCTGGGATTCTCTATGATCCTGGGGTTGGAAGGTGCTTTCTGTTATCCTGGTTATATTGGGAATCCTCCTATTCCTTTGTTGCTGTTTCCAATGTCTACCTAGTGTATGTGCAATGCTAGGGGGATGTTGTGCTCAAGCAGTGAGCACATTAGGGCACAAAATGACTGCCCCAGATACAGCATCTAAAGAGTTTGTGTTACAAGAAGTTCTGATGAACGACCTAATGGCTATAGACATTACAGATAATGATTCAGGATGTATGAACAACGAGGCATGGAGTTATTTAAAAAGATATTAGAAATTATATTAGCACTTGGCATAGGCCAAAAGGAGGGTTTGTCGGAATTGAAACAATGTTATGCCTCCTATCGCAACAATTGTATGTGTATTGGCCTACGCCAAGTTGTCTAAAACATCATATGCGAACAAACTCCACGGCAAGGTCTTGACCTTAGAGAAAGTAATGTAAGTCGCCATCTTGGATTAAGCCGCCATTTTAGGTTCTCTTGTTATACGGAAGTCACCCTGAACATCAAAATGGAGGCCGAATGACATTCTGAGTAAGATTCTGGCCGTTGTGACCTCCGTACACACGAATAATTAATATGCCTGCAGGCCACTTGTCGGGGTCGCGAACTGAGACCTTGTCCTACTGTTGACCTATGTGTAAATGTACAACTATATCAGCGAAACTAATCAAAATGCATATATTATAGGATTGACCTGGCAAGGAACCCATAGGCCCGACTCCTAGAATGGTTAACCCACAAGAGGGTTGGCCAAGGGCTGGATAAAGAGTATAAAAGACCCAAGTATTCCAATGTACGGTCTCGCTCACTAACGCATTGAACTCTCGTTGAAGTTCGTTATGTTACTCTGAGAGCCGAATAGCTATCCGTTTGTCAATTGACTTTGGTAACTGTTGTAGCTTTTAAATTAAGCACTTGTATGTTCTTTGTAACCTGTGCTGGTGTGCTTCTTTCTGGGCTTCCCGGCCTCATATTATTTTTATGTTTTCACAGCACGTCAATGTGTAACATTCCCAAAAAATCTTTCAAATCTTTATGCCAGTTCCTCAATTAGTATGTGAAAGGCAAAGACAAAATAAAAATGAAACTGCTGCAAAATATGGATACCTGCCCAGTGTGCAAATACACAGGACTACAAGGACATTCATTAGCCCGCAATTCAGGACCTATTTGCAAAAGCCTGTTGGCGTATTCTAACTGTTTATTTTATTTTTATAATTTAGTGGTATTTATTTATTTGTTTGGTTGTTGCAGAATTTTGGGGCAGTTATATACCTGTTGGCATATTGTAGCTGTTTATAGTTTTCTAATTGAAGTTGTATTAATGTTTATGCACAGATTAGTTATTGGTGGTATTGATGTATTTGTTTGGTTGTTGCAAAGTCTTGGGGCAGTTAGATACCTCTTGGCATATTCTAACTGTTTATTTCTTGTTATTTTTCAGTGGTATTGATTTATCTATTTGGTTGTTGCAAAATCTTGGGGCAGTTAGGTACCTGTTGGCGTATTCTAACTGTTTATTTCTTGGTATAATTTAGTGGTATTGATTTATCTGTTTGGTTGTTATAGAATCTTGGGGCAGTTAGATACCTGTTGGTGTATTCTAACTGTTTATAGTTTTCTAATTGAAGTTTTGTTAATGTTTAATTACACATTAGTTATTCAATTTTGGTTTTAAGAAGATTAAATAAGCGTTTGTAAGATGTGCTGGTAATCTCTGCTTTAGAGTAATGGTACTATCATTACATTCACACCATCCACATTTCTTTTTTATATATGCAGTGTAGTGACCTGCATTGGTTGTAGCTCCTGCATTGTAGATTAAACCTATTGTTGTGAAGTTTTTCTTACCAAGTGATACTTGACCATGTGTGAATCCAGTAAGCTTGCAGTTGTTTTTGGTACTATCTGCATTGTAACATATAAGCATTAGTATTACATATTTACTATGTGTTTGTATTAGTAAGGTGGAGTGATTATCTGAATTGCAGGGAGTACATAATCTACCATGGTTTGCATTTCGTACAAGTTTCTGAAATGGAACGGATTCACAATTAGGTATGGATACATACACAAAGCGCTCATTTGGGATTTGCTCCTCTGTCACATTGTTGCAGAGAGTGCCTGTATGTTTCCACATGTATGAAATCTGGAAGATTTCATTTATAGGTATGTTTTTGTTTTCCAGCACTTGTAGTAAGTACGTTAGAAATTCTTGTGGATCATCTTATGAGTTTATAGTGAATTTCACCATTCCAGCACAGTAGTCCAATTCTTGTCTTATTCCATGAACACTATATGTGTTGTCAGGATTGTTTGCTGCGTTTCTGTGAAGTACTAACATTTGCAAACACAATGGGTCTGTACTGTGTAAGTAAATGTTCTCAACAATTGGTGGTAATTGAAATAGAATATTCATTGCTACATTTGCGTAGCAACTTACGCCAACTATATTTGAGAGTTTAAATGGACCAGGTAGTTCTGTATCTGACTGCTTTTTTTGGAGTTTGTCTTCCTTCTTTGAAGAAGTACCTGGTTTACTTTCCCTAATTGATTCTTTTTTGCTTGTGGCACTTGATGAAGTATTACATTATTTTACTCTCTTTAGAGGATGTGCAGTGACATCCTGTTGCTTTTCTGTTTGATTTATTTTTCTTTTATTATGTTTTACTTTTTGTGGAACAAAATATGTGTCTATTGTATCTTAAAATGCAAGGAATATCAGTGTTTATTTTACTTGCATCAAAGTTGATTAGAAATAGACCGTCAAGTGTATGTCAAGTGTACGTAAGCGTGATAGTGCTACGTAGCTCATGCCTTCTTTAAAGACTGTGTTACCAATGTCTATCATTGCTTTGTCTAGGGGAAGACCTTGGCCCTCATTAGGACCCAGGCGGTAAGGGGTTTACGCCGGCGTAAACCATGGCGCCCCTTACCGCCTGAGTACGAGTTCCATTAGCGCCATGGTGATTTTAACGCCTGCTTTTAGCAGGCGTTAAAATCCATGGCGCTAAGGGACCTTGTTGTTAATTACGCCACCGTAATTTACGGTGGCGTAATTAACGCCTTCCCCACTCCCATTATACCCTATGGGGCAAAAATGGGAATGGGGAAGGGTAAATGGGGATTGGGGACTTACCGCCCCGCCAAGGTCGGAATGGGGCGGTAAGTCCGCCAACCCCCATGGCGGAGTTGGCAGCTTAGCGCCATGGACCATGGTGCTAATAGCGCCATGGTCCTCCGCCAAGGTCCTAATGAGGGCCCTTGTGATTTATGAATGGTGACTGCGCATGCAAGAGTTAGAGAAAATTGTTCCCTGCGTACATACATGTCTTTGAAGAGAAGGAATCGAGCTGTTGAGCGTCCTATTCTTTTTACTTCTGAAAGTTTGTCAAAGAGAATATTGACAAACTGAATTTTGTTGTCACGTGGGTATGTTTGAAAGCCAACAACTGTACCCAGTGCTCCATTAACTAGTCCTTGGCAATTTAAGGATAATTTTAATATCTTTTCCAAGCCTGCTGTGTTTGAGATAGATTTTTCTAAGCTATATTCAGGGTAATTCATATAATTTCGCAGAAAAGTGTCGCAAGCGGCTGGCGCAGAGTGTCCGCGTGCGATTGTCTGCGCCAGGCACGTGCGCTAAAACCGATTTCCGCGCACAGCGTATTCATGGATTTCAGGCTCCCAAACCAGCCGTGGCGCAGAGTATCGCAGCGACCCTGCAGCAGCGCCAGTAACGCCCCCAAGAACGCCCTCGCGCAAGGAAAAGCCATAAAAATCGCTAAATCATCGCAAAGGGCTGCGCTAACCCTGGACCAGTCTACAGGGCTGCCAAACAAGGAACGCAAAGCGGGTAACGTGCATATCAGGGGTACGCGTGAAGTCATACACGCGATTAGGCAGGGTACGTGTATTACAGGGGTACGCAGGAAGTTCTACACGCGGTTGGCCAGGGTACGTGTATTACAGGGGTGTGCGGGAAGTTCTACACGCGATTCGGCTGGGTACGTGTATTACAGGGGTGCGCGGGAATTCTCACATGCGATTTGGCCAGATACGTGTATTACAGGGGTGCGCGGGAATTATCACACGCGATTTGGCCTGGTACGTGTATTACAGGGGTGCGTGGGAAGTTCTACACGCGATTGACCAGGGTACGTGTATTACAGGGGTGCGCGGGAATTCTCACATGCAATTTGGCCAGGTACGTGTATTACAGGGGTGTGCGGGAAGTTCTACACGCGATTCGGCTGGGTACGTGTATTACAGGGGTGCGCGGGAATTCTCACATGCGATTTGGCCAGGTACGTGTATTACAGATGTGCGCGGGAATTATCACACGCGATTTGGCCTGGTACGTGTATTACAGGGGTGCGTGGGAAGTTCTACACGCGATTGGCCAGGGTACGTGAATTACAGGGGTGCGCGGGAATTATCACACGCGATTTGGCTTGGTACGTGTATTACAGGGGTGTGCGGGAAGTTCTACACGCGATTCGGCTGGGTACGTGTATTACAGGGGTGCGCGGGAATTCTCACATGCGATTTGGCCAGGTACGTGTATTACAGGGGTGCGCGGGAATTATCACACGCGATTTGGCCTGGTACGTGTATTACAGGGGTGCGTGGGAAGTGCTACACGCGATTGGCCAGGGTACGTGTATTACAGGGGTGCGCGGGAATTCTCACATGCTATTTGGCCAGGTACGTGTATTACAGGGGTGTGCGGGAATTATCACACGCAATTAGGCTGGGTAGGTCCTCACAGGTGTTCCCTGTACACCCTCCACGGCCCCTGCAGGCAGCCCACAAAACAGGGGACTACCCTGCACACCTGCTCATGTCCCCCTGCACCCCCACCCCCCAGCAGTGCAGGGGCAGCCTCCACCAGGCCCCCACCCATGTCCCCTATCACCCCCACCTCCCAGCAGTGCAGGGGCACCCTCCACCAGGCCCCCACTCATGTCTCCCACCACCCCCACCCCCCAGCCACCAGGGGCACCCTCCACCAGGCCCCCACCCATGTCTCCCAACACCCCCACCCCCCAGCATCCAGGGGCACCCTCCACCAGGCCCCCACCCATGTCCCCTATCACCCCCACCCCCCCACCACCAGGGGCACCCTCCACCAGGCCCCCACCCATGTCCCCTATCACCCCCACCCCCCAGCAGTGCAGGGGCACCCTCCACCAGGCCCCCACTCATGTCTCCCACCACCCCCACCCCCCAGCCACCAGGGGCACCCTCCACCAGGCCCCCACCCATGTCTCCCAACACCCCCACCCCCCAGCATCCAGGGGCACCCTCCACCAGGCCCCCACTCATGTCTCCCACCACCCCCACACCCCAGCAGTGCAGGGGCACCCTCCACCAGGCCCCCACTCATGTCCCCTATCACCCCCACCCCCCAGCATCCAGGGGCACCCTCCACCAGGCCCCCACCCATGTCCCCTATCACCCCCACCCCCCCCCCGCCACCAGGGGCACCCTCCACCAGGCCCCCACCCATGTCCCCTATCACCCCCACCCCCCAGCAGTGCTGGGGCACCCTCCACCAGGCCCCCACCCATGTCCCCTATCACCCCCACCCCCCAGCAGTGCAGGGGCACCCTCCACCTGGCCCCCACTCATGTCTCCCACCACCCCCACCCCCCAGCCACCAGGGGCACCCTCCACCAGGCCCCCACCCATGTCTCCCAACACCCCCACCCCCCAGCATCCAGGGGCACCCTCCACCAGGCCCCCACCCATGTCCCCTATCACCCCCACCCCCCCGCCACCAGGGGCACCCTCCACCAGGCCCCCACCCATGTCCCCTATCACCCCCACCCCCCCGCCACCAGGGGCACCCTTCACCAGGCCCCCACCCATGTCCCCTATCACCCCCACCCCCCAGCAGTGCAGGGGCACCCTCCACCAGGCCCCCACTCATGTCTCCCACCACCCCCACCCCCCAGCCACCAGGGGCACCCTCCACCAGGCCCCCACCCATGTCTCCCAACACCCCCACCCCCCAGCATCCAGGGGCACCCTCCACCAGGCCCCCACTCATGTCTCTCACCACCCCCACCCCCCAGCCACCAGGGGCACCCTCCACCAGGCCCCCACTCATGTCTCCCACCACCCCCACCCCCCCACCACCAGGGGCACCCTCCACCAGGCCCCCACCCATGTCCCCTATCACCCCCACCCCCCAGCAGTGCAGGGGCACCCTCCACCAGGCCCCCACTCATGTCTCCCACCACCCCCACCCCCCAGCCACCAGGGGCACCCTCTACCAGGCCCCCACCCATGTCTCCCAACACCCCCACCCCCCAGAATCCAGGGGCACCCTCCACCAGGCCCCCACCCATGTCCCCTATCACCCCCACCCCCCCGCCACCAGGGGCACCCTCCACCAGGCCCCCACCCATGTCTCCCAACACCCCCACCCCCCAGCATCCAGGGGCACCCTCCACCAGGCCCCCACCCATGTCTCCCACCACCCCCACCCCCCCGCCACCAGGGGCACCCTCCACCAGGCCCCCACCCATGTCCCCTATCACCCCCACCCCCCGCCACCAGGGGCACCCTCCACCAGGCCCCCACCCATGTCCCCTATCACCCCCACCCCCCTGCCACCAGGGACACCCTCCACCAGGCCCCCACCCATGTCCCCTATCACCCCCACCCCCCAGCAGTGCAGGGGCACCCTCCACCAGGCCCCCACTCATGTCTCCCACCACCCCCACACCCCAGCAGTGCAGGGGCACCCTCCATCAGGCCCCCACTCATGTCTCCTATCACCCCCACCCCCCCGCCACCAGGGGCACCCTCCACCAGGCCCCCACCCATGTCCCCTATCACCCCCACCCCCCAGCCACCAGGGGCACCCTCCACCAGGCCCCCACTCATGTCTCCCACCACCCCCACACTCCAGCAGTGCAGGGGCAGCCTCCACCAGGCCCCCACCCATGTCCCCTATCACCCCCACCCCCCAGCAGTGCAGGGGCACCCTCCACCAGGCCCCCACCCATGTCTCCCACCACCCCCACCCACCAGCCACCAGGGGCACCCTCCACCAGGCCCCCACCCATGTCTCCCAACACCCCCACCCCCCAGCATCCAGGGGCACCCTCCACCAGGTCCCCACCCATGTCTCCCACCACCCCCACCCCCCCGCCACCAGGGGCACCCTCCACCAGGCCCCCACCCATGTCCCCTATCACCCCCACCCCCCGCCACCAGGGGCACCCTCCACCAGGCCCCCACTCATGTCTCCCACCACCCCCACCCCCCAGCCACCAGGGGCACCCTCCACCAGGCCCCCACCCATGTCTCCCACCACCCCCACCCCCCCGACACCAGGGGCACCCTCCACCAGGCCCCCACCCATGTCCCCTAACACCCCCACCCCCCCGCCACCAGGGGCACCCTCCACCAGGCCCCCACCCATGTCTCCCAACACCCCCACCCCCCAGCAGTGCAGGGGCAGCAGGCAGTCAGGCAGCAGCAGGTGGGAGCGTGTTTGGGGCTCTGGGGGCCAGTAGTCTGGCCTTCTGGGCAGGAGCGTGGTATTCCGTGTGCGTAGGCGTGGCCAGCTTGGTACGGAGTGATTTGGCACGTGAAAATCCTGCACGTCAGCGTGAAAACCGAGGAAAGGCCCTCAGCGCGTAAGCGCGTCTGTGACGTGACCCGCACGGGTGTTTCCCACACAGCACGTGATGACAGAGCACACGTGGAAAGACTGCACGTCAGAGTGTAATCGCGTGTGATTGGTGGAAATGGCCCTACACGCAGAAGTGACAAAGCGTGTGATTGGTGGAAATGGCCCTACACGCAGAAGTGACAAAGCGTGTAATTGGTGGAAATGTCCCTACACGCAGAAGTGACAAAGCGTGTAATTGGTGGAAATGGCCCTAGCGCGTACACGCCGCGTAAGTGACGCTGGACGTGTGGCCCTGTATAAAAGGTATGTGTAGAACACGTTTTCCTTGTACGTGCTTTTCGTGGAGAGCGAGTGGGTGAATTCTGTACTTCTTGTCGTTTCACACGCGATTTACTTCACGGCGTTTCAAGTTCGTATTCCCTGTTACCTCTGACAGCTTTTTCTCTTTTTTCGCTTTTACTGGTTTACCTGGGCCTGTTCCCTCAAACAGTGTTCCCTTCTACTGTTGTCCTGTCTCCTCAGACAGCGTACAAATCTTCTTTTGGTGGGGGTGTTGCCAACCAAACGTGCTCCTTTTACACGCTCGTTTACCAGGCAGACGGTGAGTCACGCACGTATCTAACATCTGTGCTTGCCCCGTGTGTAGCCTACCCCTTCAGAGGTCATTCTAGGCTGCGTGTGACACGCATACGTTCATTCTTGTGTTACTGGGTGCCACAGCGTAGTGCAGGTTTTTCTTTCTGCACACGTGGTCTAGGAGGGGTTGCGTGCACGTCATCTCCCTTTTTTGGGGCTCCTGTGCGTAGCGTGACCCGTCATCTTTCCCCATGGGTTACAATCAGCCTTGCAAGAGCACTAGGGTACAATTACCATCTGGTACCCAACCCCTTTGACCCCCAATTGCCCAGGACAATAGTTTCCAGCCACTCCCACACGCACATTTACATCAGTGCCATGGCTGGGAGGCGAGGATTCCGTAAGGGTGGCAAAGGTGGAAGAGCCACAAGTGGTGGCCGTGGTGGATCCGGTAGGGGACGTGGTCGTTACTTGCAGGGTGAGCCTGTCCCCCCATGTGTGGAGGACCAGTCAAGGGCACCCATAATCCCCCCCCCTCCCGTTGAGGCTGATGTGGCTGACACCATCCATGCTCAGCCCTTGTTGGACCAGCCCATTGTGGCACCAGATCTGGCTGACTCCATGGCTGACTTCCAGGTCAGCAGGCCTATGACACGTGCGCTGGTGCACGTTGATGTCACCATGCCACGTGCATCTGGGCCAGCAAGGTCATCTGCTGCACCAAGGAGGCAGGGCGGAGAGGCTGCAGGGGCAGCTGCGGCTCCATCCACCCCAGCCCTCACACACCCAGCCAGGACAGTGTCGGTCCTAGTCCATGCTGCTGACATTCCCCCTGACACCATCACACTAGAGCCATTGCCTGCACCAACTCCCATGCTGAGTGTGCAATCCCACACTCCTGATACAGAGTCCACCAGGGCTCCTGCCCCTAGTGTCCAGAGCGGCGCAGGACACTCAGGATCACCACCACCTTCCAAGCGGAAGAGGAAGAGTGCTCGTCCGGCACAGGCTGATGCCCCAGACACGGCTACACAGTCCGGCCCATCCAGGAAGCCCAGCTTCACGGATGACGAACTGAATGCACTTGTCGAGTATGTGTCCGGACATGACAACGAGATGGTCATTGTTGCAGGATCCAAGACCACACCTGCACAACGCCAGGCACACTGGCAGACCGTTGCGGACATCGTAAGTGCCCTTGGAATCGTGAGGCGCACAGCCAATGATTGCTATAAGCGCTGGAATGACCTACAGCGCAGGGCAAAGAGTAAGCTGGCCTCAAGTCATGCCGCAACTCTAGTGACTGGAGGTGGGTCTCCAGTAGTAGACATGGAACTCACTCCACATGAGTCAGTCGCTGGGACCTACGTCACGGAGGAACAGATCCAAGGCGTGGGAGATCTGGCTGATTACGAGGCATTGTCCGGTGAGTGCACATGCATGTGTGTGTCATCCATGTGCATGGTGTGTGTGTGAGGGCTTCTGTTTGTGTGCCAGGTGAGAGTGTGTGCGCCTGAGTCGTATGGGTCAGCCATGTGCTTCATGCAATACTTCCTGCGCAGCTGCATTTGGCCATAGCAGTATCCCTTCTGCCAACAGTAGACATCTAGCCCAACTGCACGCCAGTTGCCCTTGAAGTGTCACCTTGCCACAACATAGTTGCTTATTTTTCCCTGTTCATTCAGTCAGTTTGTTTGCATTCCACCACTTTTACTAGGCATGTCGCTGTCCACTAGTCACATGTCTGACATGGCTATGGTAAAGTGGAGTGACTTTGTTACCTGGATATCATTTGTACACACATATCCCTGTGCAATTGGACCATTTCAGACTGGCAGCTCCAGGTGAAAAATCTGACCTGTTAGAATTAGAAAAGCGATTACATGCGGGAACTGGACTGAATGAATAGGTGCTGCCCTCCTCTCCATCTTCACTCAATAGCAATGGTACATGCCATCTGTGTGATGGCATGTGTATTTCACCTGGCAATCACAGGCCAATGTGTGATGCCACTGCCAGGCAGCATGCAGAAAATGTGTTCATCTTCCATCTTGGTGTCATCAGTGTGTGCCATTTGCCTGCACTTCATACGCAGTGAGGGTGCATGCATGGGAGTGTTTTAGTCATGTGGGACATGTGTCAATCAAGTACTGGTTCTCTTGCTTCTCAGCCCTCATTGTGTGCCATGGTGCTAATGCCTGTTTCCATTTCTTTGTTTTCATGTCTTTGCAGGGGAAGACGCACCTGATACTGCTGGGGTTGTTGAGATGGTGCAGACCCAGGAGGGGTCCGAGGGCCGACCAACCACCAGTGAGGGACGTGGTGTGGTGGTGGGGGAGAAACCACAAGTGCTGCAGGTCGTGCTCTCAAGGGGTGTCTCTGGCTGCACCTCCCCCGAGCTCTACTCAGGTGTTGATTCGGATGAGACCTACGTGCCGTCGCAGGTGAGTGTTCCAGGGAGGGATTCTGTTCTGTCTCACCCACCTGCACCAGGGTCAGAACCCTCCATGGGGATGTCAGTGTTGGCAGCTACGCCTTCGGTGGTTACGGATGCAGGGTCACACTCCGCGACATCTGATCCTGTTCCTGGGCCAGCAGATCAGAGGGGGAATGCAGTCCTGCAGCCTCAGGCAGTGCCGGCACAGCAAGGCGCAGTTCGCCTTGCCCCAG
Source organism: Ambystoma mexicanum (assembly GCF_040938575.1). Lineage (NCBI taxonomy): Eukaryota > Metazoa > Chordata > Amphibia > Caudata > Ambystomatidae > Ambystoma > Ambystoma mexicanum. Next base: position 1,137,392,651 of record NC_090922.1, read on the forward strand.
ACAGGTGTGGTGCCCGCCGACGTGGTGGCCGTACGCCACCCGGCAATACCGCATGGGAGCAATCCATTTACGGTATGGCAACCCAACAGGCTGCATCATCCGAGATGATGGCTCAGGCCATGGATAGGGTGGCCACTTCCATTGTCCCCCCAGAAAGGCTGATGGAGCGACTAGAGCAGGCAACCGACTCCATCTGCCAGTCACACAGGGAGGACATGTTGGGGTCCAACAGGGACAGGCGGGCGGCACTGGCGACTCTGCAGGAGGCCATCTCCATTGAGTCCCAGGGCCACAGGGAAGCCCTGAGGCAGGAGCTCCTTCACCTCAGGATGACTCTTGTTGATCTTGAGGCTTCAACACACCAGAGGACAGAACAGCAGCTGGAGCGTCTCACCCGTACGCTCTCAGCTGAGATGCAGGCAACGAGGGCGGAGGTCCGGGCATCCCGTGAGTTGTTGCATGGGGACCTCCGCACACTCATCCTCCAGAACCAGACCTACCACACCCGCATGCTTGCAGCCATGGAGGAGCAGACTAGGGCCTTGCGTGGGCTGCCTCCCATAGTGCAACCACCTCCGGATGCAGCTGCACAGGGTGATAATAGCGACAGCAGTGATACTCCCACAATAGGGTAGCCGTGTGGGCCATGAGCCCATGGAGGTGTTTTATCTTCCCAGGATCCACGCAGGTGGGTTCTGGTGTGCATCCTGTCCTCGGACCTCCTGGGTGGCCTCCCCAACCCCCCCGGGCCCATCAATGGCCATTTTTGATTGTTTCTTATTTTTATTTTTATTTTGATTTCTTTTATTCCCAATTTTTTTGGGACGATTTGTTGGCTTCCGTGGTTCCTGTGGGCATACGCTGCATTGTGGCTGGGCACATGCAGGCTTGTAATGTATTTGGTTCAGATTCTTGGGTTTGAGTCACACACACCCCTCCTGCTTCCCGTTTCCATGGGCTTGCAAAGGGTGTGCCCAAGTGACAGTGAATTACACAGTGACGTTGGACTCCCATGAGCTGTGTGGGCAGTCTGTAGTCAATACTGTGTATACATTCCTAGTGCATATTGCTGTTGTGTTGTACACTGCATGTTGCATTGATGTGTAACTCTTCTTCTGTGTCTACCTCCCAATTTGCAGGTCCCTTCCTCATGTCTACACAAGGACCTCTAGTCTGGAGATGGGGTCCATGTTGGCAGCAGTGCACCTACAACTCTACATGGCGCCAACACTGCACAGTTGGTAGTGGTGGGAGTGCAGGCATTTCCAGGTGGTGAGACTACTAATATGTAACATTTGTGATGTCATATTAATGGTAGTACGTGCTCAAGTATGTTGTTGGTCCGGCATTGCTGTGAGCATTACAGGTGTTGCAGGTTTCTAATAGGGACACTGTACATAGTGACACTAGTGTCATGTTGTGGGGATTTTGTGGGGATTACTTTGTTTACCTGCAATTAGCATGACATGGCACGGTGTGTCGTGTGGCGGTGCTGGGGTTGGGTTGGCTGACATGGCACTGTCCTCTTGTTGCATTTTGCAAGTGGGTATTCATTTCAGCTGCTTGAATGTGTAACTTCACAAAACTGCATTGGTGGTGTCTGTGTGGGTAGGGATGCACACATTGTGACACTTCCAGGTGAACAATCTCAGGCTGATATGGTATTCACGGTTCATTCTCCAGACATTCAGGATCAGTGTCAGGTTGAGTCATCATTGATTGTCAGATGGAATGTGCCAGGGCAGTGTGCACTCCACAGGGGTGTGATTTCTATGTGAAGTAATTAGCCACTAGCTGTGTACGGGCTGCCTCCCCCGTGCCCTTTCCCCTCCCATGCGCAGCGGCTGTGCATGTGGTTGGGGATGTGGGGCCACCACCATGTCCACGGCCAGGCCCTGGCGTGTTGCAACGTTGTGCAGGACACATGCTGCCACTATGATCCTGCACACTACTGGGGGAGCGTATAACAGCTGCCCGCCAGAACGGTCAAGGGAGCGAAAGCGTGACTTTAGCACTCCGAATGTGCGCTCCACTATGCCCCGGGTCGTAATGTGGGCTGTGTTATATCTTACCTCGGGTGGCGTGGTGGGGTTCCGAATTGGCGTCATCATGTGGGGGCTGAGAGGGTAGGCACTGTCCCCTGTGGAGGTGGTGATTGGTATCATTGGTGGGGTTGTGACCTTGTTCAGTATCCAACATGCATGCATGTGCAGTGGCATACATACTCACCAAGCAGCCATGTATCGCCATGCCGCCCAGCTTCTAGGTCCCGGCTTAGGGTGGACATTCGGTAAATGAAGCTGTCGTGGGTGGAGCCGGGATAGTTGGCATATACTGAGGTGATGATTCCCTTGGCATTACATGCTACCTGCACGTTGATGGAATGCCAGTGCTTGCGGTTCCTATAGATGTGCTCAGATGCCCTGGGGGGACGTAGAGCCACATGGGTGCAGTCGATGGCGCCTAGCACTTTGGGGAATCGTGCCACACCGTAAAAATCCAGGGCGCCAGCATGCCTTTCTGCAGGTGTTCTGGGCAGGTATATGTGCCTGCGGACTGATGGGCGTGCAGTGATGATGTTCAAGACCTGGTGTAGGCAGCGTGACTGGGTGGCCTGTGACACCCCACCCACTATGGCACTTGTCCGCTGAAATGATCCAGTGGCTAAGAAGTGCAGTACATTGAGGACCTTCTCCAGGGGGCTGAGTGCTTGGGAGCACAGGGTGGGTGATGTGAGGTCATCCTCCCACTCACTCACCAGGTCCAGTATAATGTGTGGTGGAAACCTGTACCTCCCATACACCTGGTCATCAGGCATCCCGAAAAGGCTGGTTCTGGGTGTGAATATTCTGGCCCTGACTATCCTCCTCCTCCTCCTTTGGTAGCCCACTGCCACTGCTGCTAGGAACGGTATGTTCATCCTGGCGTCTGAGCTTGTTATTGTTAAAGTGCGCAAATTTATGCTGTGTAAGTGCCCGCGCACCCCTGAAATACACGTACATAGGCCAATCGCGTGTACGCGCACTTTTGTCCAATTACACGCGATGACACTCTGACGTGCAGTATTTCCACGTGTGCTCCGTCATCACGTGCTGAGTGGGGAACACCCGTGCGGGTCACGTCACAGACGCGCTTACGCGCTGAGGGACTCTGGTCCAATAGAATCGCGTATGCGTGCTGACGCGCTTACGCGCTAAGGGCCTTTCCTCGGATTTCATGCTGACGTGCAGGATTTTCACGTGCCAAATCACTCCGTATCAAGCTGGCCACGCGAAAACACACGGAAGACCACGCTCCTGCCCAGAAGGCCGAGTTACTGCCCCCCAGTGCCCCGAGCAGCCTCCCACGTGCCATTTGCTGCTGCCTGCCTGCCTGCCTGCCTGCCTGCCTGCTTGCTGCCACCGTGCCCTGCCATTTGGTGCCTGCACATCAGCCATCTGCAGGGGTCCAGTTGCTGTGTCCACCCCTGCTGGAACTGAAGACTCCCGACTGGGATTACATCGCTCCACAGCCCAGCCCCAGGACCCAGTTGCCCACCCACACCTGCCTCTGGGGTTGCCATGTCGGGCACTTCCACATCTGGCACCAGTGGCAACCCCAGGCCAGAGGGGCAGAGGGGCACCAGCTTCACTGACACCGAAGTTGGTGTCCTGGTGGAGCATGTCCTGGGGCAGTATGATGCCCTCTTTGGATCGTCCAGCGCCAGCAAGGAAGGACGGGAGAGGATCTGGGCCGACTGTGTTGTTGCCATCAACGCGGAGGGGGTGGCATCCCGCAACGTCCTGAAGATCAAGAAGCGCTGGGAGGACTTGAGGTCCAGGACCCTTGTGAAGGCCCGGCGCCTCGTGGAGGGGGGCCGGGGCCGCATGAGTTCCATCCAGATGAGGGTCCTGGAACGCGTACGCCCAGCGCTCCACGCCCAGATCCTTGAGAGGGAGGCCCGTTTGGAGTTGAGTGGTAAGTGTCCAAGCATTACTGTGTGAGACAGGGCATGTTGCGGTGTGCTGGTTCTATGATACTTGCCTGTATGTGTGCCATAGGCCATGTATGCATGTATGTGTGCAGGGACATCATGGTAATCCATGTGCGACCAGTGATGTGTGACCCACATGGTTGTTGCATGTGTTCGAATGCCGCTTGGGGAGCCCTATGCAGATTTTGAACATGAGAGCATGCCAGTCTCTGTACCTGGACATGGGTGGGGGTGAGGGATGGGTGCTGATGCCAGGTACATATATGGTAGCCATGTCTGTGTGCCTGACCTGCGTGTCTGTGACTTGTGCATGCCATGGATGCATGACACATGTGTGTGACAATGCACAGATTCAGTGAAGCAGGCAAATTACCCTTGTATCCGCTGTGTTTGGTGTGTTTGGGCCCAGATGGATGTGACTGAGGTGAAGTGTGTGCATGTGATAGGCATGAGCCATGATGCAGGTGAGTTACATATCATTGAATGTTTCAAGAGTCCATTGGACATGCATGGAAATGTCCATGGCATGCACCATGCCTGTTACTGTGTGTGTTTTGCCTGGACTGACCCATGTGTTGTGGAGGGACATGATGGAAGTGTACTTTGACAGTGGTGCTCATCTGCTATTGCTTCCTGTCTAGGGGACCATTGTACAGTGCCCTGATGCTTGTGTTCTTTGTCTCCCTCTACGCAGCGGCTAGTGAAGAAGAGGGCGGAGACGGCGCTGTGGAGCAAGGCGGCGGGGATGCCCCCACGGCTGCAGCGGAAGGGGTGGGTGAGCCCCCACAGGGGCCTGCTACGGTGGGAGACGGTGAGGAGCCATCCAGGTTGGTGGTTTGCACAGAGGAGGAGGAGGCCGACACTGGGGCACACATGGGGCCTGGTGGGGGCATCCCTGCTGGTGCAAGTGGTGCAGTCCAGGGCCAGGGGCAGGAGGCAGCACAGGTCACCGTGGAGGGGCCTGTGCATGTCGCTGTCCCTGACCCTGTGAGTGCACCACCATGCACCAGCAGGGATGCCCCGTCCCAGGCCCGTCCGCAGGTAGAGGGGATGTCCATGTCACCTGACTCCCCTCCACCTGCGGACGTGGGAACCCCTGGCCATGTGGAGAAGGTCCTGATTGGGGTCGCGATGCGCACGGCTGTGATTCGTGATGCCGTGCGTGCTTCCCGGGAGGAGGACGCACGTCATCACAAAGTGCACCGTGCCGACGTGGCCCAATTGGGATAGGCCATGTTCGGGGGTTTCCTGCATGTGTTGTCCAATCTGGCGGCCCTCTCCTCCTCTGTGCAGGCTATACACCAGTCGTTCTCCTTGCCGTCTTCCGGCCCAGATGCCACCAGGGCCCCCTGTGGACCTGCCCCGACCAATGCAGCCAGCTCGGTGGGGATCCCATCCCTGCCACAGTTGGGAGTCGGAGGTCCAGCAGGGGTGGACAACACAGCAACTGGACCCCAGCAGATGGAAGATGTGACAGCATCATCAGGCAGGGCACGTGCACGACGGCGTCGGTGGTTTCCATCAGCCTGGATGCCGTCGTGCTGGCAGAGGCAGTGGCGTCGGAGGCAGCAGCAGGCTCGACGTGGGAGGCATCATGGCTCGGGGCCTTCAAGATCAGAGGGGCAGGCATCGGCCGGAGGGCAGGGCAACCCTGGGATGGTGGTGTCTTCCGTGTGGGAGCAGTTGGTCCAGCGGATAGGTGCGGAGCGGCAGCGGGCGGAAGAGGAGCGGCTCACCATGGTCAGGGCGGAGTTCTCCATGCGTCGGGCGTTGAGGCGGGCTGAGTGCCTCGAGGAAGCTTGCAGGGAGTTTGAGCTGGACATGGGGTTATCCCTGCGAGACCTCGGGGCCAGGACAGAGTCCCGCCTCCAGGACATCGACATGGAGTTCGATGATGCCCTGGTCAGCAACATCACCGAGTGAGCCGCAGGACTTGCCCGCTGCCTTTGTACATAGTTATTTAGTTAGTTAGTGTTAGGTTTCCTTTATTAATTTTTGTTTTTTTGGACTGCTCGGACAATGGCCACTTTTTTGTATATATTATTTTCATTAGGTAGTAGTAGGTTTCATTTATGGTGTTGGGCTCATGGACCCTGGAATTTTCGTGTATATAGTTTGCTTTTTGAAGAAACATTTTTTTTATTAATTATTGTGTTCACCATGAGGAAATGGTTTTTCTTTATTGTACTTCCACATGATTTTGCTTTGGACAACATTTGTTTTTGGATTACTTTGTTTTTTTTATTTTTACATTTGTTCTCCGACATGGACCATTTATTTTGTTATCCCCATTGTTGTATGTTTTATTTGTTTACTTATTTTTCATCTTTAATACATGTTTTTTTAACTTTCACTTGTGGTATTTTTTCATTGGTTTCATACATGTCATGATATGGGTTTTGACATTCACTTGCACCCATTGTGTATGTGTGTGTGACGGACATGTGTTCATTTACAGACTTGCCATTGGGGTTGTATCATGTAATTGCATTCACTATGTGGGTGGATGCAATCCTTGCCTGGGTGTTTGTGCTGGGTATGCTGCCCATTACTGCCATGAATGAGTATCGTCAGGACCTGGGGGCAGGGGGACATGTGTGGGTGCATGGTGGAGGATGCCCCTGCACTGCTGGGGGGTGGGGGTGGTGGTAGACATGAGTGGGGGCCTGGTGGAGGGTGCGCCTGCACTGCTGGGGGGTGGGGGTGGTGGGAGACATGAGTGGGGGCCTGGTGGAGGGTGCCCCTGGTGGCTGGGGTGTGGGGGTGGTGGGAGACATGAGTGGGGGCCTGGTGGAGGGTGCCCCTGCACTGCTGGGGTGTGGGGGTGGTGGGAGACATGGATGGGGGCCTGGTGGAGGGTGCCCCTGGTGGCTGGGGGGTGGGGGTGGTGGGTGACATGAGTGGGGGCCTGGTGGAGGCTGCCCCTGCACTGCTGGGGTGTGGGGGTGGTGGGAGACATGATTGGGGGCCTGGTGGAGGGTGACCCTGGTGGCTGGGGTGTGGGGGTGGTGGTAGACATGAGTGGGGGCCTGGTGGAGGGTGACCCTGCACTGCTGGGGGGTGGGGGTGGTGGGAGACATGGGTGGGGGCCTGGTGGAGGGTGCCCCTGGTGGCTGGGGGGGTGGGGGTGGTGGTAGACATGAGTGGGGGCCTGGTGGAGGGTGCCCCTGCACTGCTGGGGTGTGGGGGTGGTGGTAGACATGAGTGGGGGCCTGGTGGAGGCTGCCCCTGCACTGCTGGGGTGTGGGGGTGGTGGGAGACATGAGTGGGGGCCTGGTGGAGGGTGACCCTGGTGGCTGGGGTGTGGGGGTGGTGGGAGACATGAGTGGGGGCCTGGTGGAGGCTGCCCCTGCACTGCTGGGGTGTGGGGGTGGTGGGAGACATGAGTGGGGGCCTGGTGGAGGCTGCCCCTGCACTGCTGGGGTGTGGGGGTGGTGGGAGACATGGGTGGGGGCCTGGTGGAGGGTGCCCCTGGTGGCTGGGGGGTGGGGGTGGTGGGTGACATGAGTGGGGGCCTGGTTCGAGGGTGACCCTGGTGGCTGGGGGGTGAGGGTGGTGGGAGACATGGGTGGGGGCCTGGTGGAGGGTGACCCTGGTGGCTGTGGGGTGGGGGTGGTGGGTGACATGAGTGGGGGCCTGGTGGAGGGTGACCCTGGTGGCTGGGGGGTGGGGGTGGTGGGGGACATGAGTCGGACATGGGTGGGGGCCTGCTGGCAAGTGCCCCACAGTGCTGGGGGGTGGGGGTGGTGGGGGACATGAGTTGGTGTTCATTAGTTCAAGGAGACATGTGCCTTTGCTGGGGGGCATGCCCATGTTGGGTGGGCTGCCTGCGGGACATGACCAGGGATGCAGGGTAGTCCCCTGTGGTGTGGGCTGCCTGCAGGGGCCGTGGAGGGTGTACAGGGTACACCTGGGAGGACCCACACTGTCAAATCACATGTGGGACTCCCCGGCACCCCTGAAATACACGTACCGTGCAGAAATCGCGTGTAAAACTTCCCGCGCACCCCTGAAATACACGCGCACAGGCTATTCGCGTGTGGAACTTCCCGCGCACCCCTGAAATACACGCGCCCAGGCTATTCGCGTGTAAAACTTCCCGCGCACCCCTGGAGTACACGCGCCCAGGCTATTCGCGTGTGGAACTTCCCGCGCACCCCTGAAATACACGCGCCCAGGCTATTCGCGTGTGGAACTTCCCGCGCACCCCTGAAATACACGCGCCCAGGCTATTCGCCTGTGGAACTTCCCGCGCACACCTGAAATACACGCGCCCAGGCTATTCGCGTGTGGAACTTCCCGCGCACCCCTGAAATACACGCGCCCAGGCTATTCGCGTGTGGAACTTCCCGCGCACCCCTGAAATACACGCGCCCAGGCTATTCGCGTGTGGAACTTCCCGCGCACCCCTGAAATACACGCGCCCAGGCTATTCGCGTGTGGAACTTCTCACGCACCCCTGGAATACACGTAGCACGCTCCCCCAGGCCCGATCGCGTGAGGAACTTCACGCGAACCCCTGTAATACACGTAGCCCGCTCCCCCAGGCCCGATCGCGTGTGAAACTTCACGCGAACCCCTGAAATACACGTAGCACGCTCCCCCAGGCCCGATCGCGTGAGAAACTTCACGCGAACCCCTGAAATACACGTAGCCCGCTCCCCCAGGCCCGATCGCGTGAATAACTTCACGCGAACCCCTGTGATGCACGTACCCTGCTGAAATCGCGTGTGAGACTTCCCGTGCACCCCGGTATACACGCACACGTATTTTTTGTCAGCGGGTGTCCGTGTTTGTGGGTACCCCTTTGCACGTAATTTTTCCTGGAGGGCCACAGTATGGGACATTCATCATGGCAGTATATAGGTGCTATTTGTTGGCGCACCTTTTGGCGCACATTTCTTACAGCCGCAGAGACGCTACCGCCTGCTTTCTTGTGGCAGTCGTGTTTGTGCCTGTGCGCTGGTTTGAGCGTGCGCTTTTTTCCCCGATTCTATTCCATGAATACGTGTTGTAGGCGAGCGTGTGGGCGTTCCGCGCACTTGTGCCCTGTACTTCCCCCGTGACGCCCACGTTTTGGCAAGTTGTTCCCCATTCCGAGTGTTACGCCCGTGTTCCGCCTACTTTTGTTGCGTGCGCCGCGCTATGTGCGAATTTCGCTGTGGCCTGTGCGATTTTCGCTGTGACCTGGCACACGCTGTTAGATGGCCTGTGCGCCAACGTGCGCCACACACTTTTTTATCGCACATCCGCTGGTTTTCTCGCGCACGGCCTTCCATGAATCGACGTGCGCTGCTTTTCGTGCGATTTTCGCACTTGCACTGCGATTTTCGCTATTCCACTGCGATTCGCACGTTTTTGCCCACTTGCGCCGCGCTAATTATTCCATGAATCGGCCTGTTAGTCTTGTTGTGGCTTGGTCACACATGGGTAGTGTCATTCCATGTACATCTAGTTTGCCTGTGTCGCTAATTTCCATTATTGGTTGCATTTCTTTACTTAACATTATTTAATTGAATTTGAAACAGCTTGCAGGAGTTGGCATTAAGACCATACAATTGACATTTTTGTGGGCTAATTGTTCCATAACATCTGTAGCACATGCATTATCACCATAAAGTGCTTGAATGTGCCGGGTTTTCAATATTGCTTCTGCTTCTTTAGAAAGTATACCAACTCTGATACTTTTTAAGATGTTGGCATAAGTGAGATCTGCAGATTGGCACATGTTTTCTGTTAATTCTCTGTATTGGAAATGTTGGAAATTTTGCCAAAGGTTGACATTTCCTATGATGCCAACAGTTTTCCGGCTGAGTTTGTGTCCTAAGGTTTTAAAAATAGGTTCACCTTTCACTGGTGTCAATTGAAGATCTCTTGAATGATCAATTACATTTTGTTTGGTGAGTTTTACTAAGCTGCCTTCACAGTTTGTCACTTTGTATTTACGGTTTTGTTCATCAGGATTTATATTATTTGTGTATGTGTAGTTTTGGGCTATGTGGTATAGACACATGGTTTCCAAAGTGGTACTCCTGTTTGGGTAGTATGTGTCCAATAAATTGTTTTTTTTAAATGTCTTGGCTGTTGGGATCATGTTTGGCTATTGTTTCTATATCTTTGTATGATTTTAGAACTCTTATTCTAGATTTAGCTGGACCAAAACCTAGCCATACTATATTTGCAGATTTACCATACAATGTAGTACCAGTTAATCGATCAGCTGCTTCATAGGATCCACATTCTCTATGGGACAACATTTGTATGCCCAAGTTGTATAATTTCTGAAACACTGTTTTATCTGATGACAGGTCATTCAAGAGGTCTTGGAGCTCTGTCTTTTCTGATTTGGTTAAGTATGCTCTGACATATCGTGCAACTGCAGTAGAATTGTCTGAAATGTACTGCACATCTATGGTTGCATTGTAATCATTGATATATTTTTCTTCTTCTTTTCTTTTTATGCAATATGTATTTTTAGGTGACTTACCTTTAACACTATGTCTAACTGAAGACATGAGGTTGTTCACTTGACCTGTATTTGTAACTGGTCTAGGGAAACCAAATCGGCATTTGGTGTAGTATTTCCCTTTGTTTTTGTATTTGCGATGACAATATTTGCCACATTTGTGTCTTTTGAATTGTAAAATGTTTGCATGAAGATCACTATTTGTGGATTCTGATGGAATTTCACAAGTGACATATTTTTCAATATAGTGTAAAACAGTGGCATCACTGTCTTGACCAAATTTAGGAGAATCTTTAATCCATAAAAGCATGTGGACATGTGGTGCTCCTCTGGCTTGATATTCCTTTCTCCAATGTGGCTTCGTTCTTTCTCATGTGGTCCACAAATGGAGAAAGCAAGGCGTAATGTCAATAAGGCTGTTTGTGCCTTCCTAAGAGATTTTGGCATGTCCTCTTTTCACAATGAAAATATTATGTTTCGTAGTACATACATTTTTTGCAAGGATGCTGTCCATCTTACCTATGCTGGCAATCAGGTTTTTCTGAGAAATGTACAAAATGCATTGCGACCTTTTTTAGAAATGCAGCATGCATTTCGAAGTAGGTGGTAAGTATTTATAATTTTTGACATACAAACACCTCCCAAAGGCTCTTTTCAGAGCCACCACTTCCTCCCAGAGAAAAATGCAATGGTTACAATACGGTAGCATCCCAATTTTTGTTATGTTCGTGAACTGTCCGCGGACTTTCAAGAAATAGACAGGGGCCCTCCGTTATTTATCTTTACTTCTGTTTTTTAACTGTGAAAGGCGGCTCTGATAAGAGCCTTATTTTTTTTTGATTTTTGTTATTTTGTATTTTTTTTGTTTTTTTACCCACGACACACTAGGAGAGGAGGGGAAAGGAGGGTAATGGGGGGACACCAACCACAGGGATAAGAAAGGGCGAGCTGAGAGAGGAAGATGTAGCGTGGGTTTTATTTGGGTAGTGAGCAGGTCTTCTCGTGCTCTGAGACGATAGTCTCAAAAGCACTGCGAAGTCGCTCCCCCCTGCAGAGTACTGTGTCACAGTACATACATACAACTGTGACCCTCGAAAGGTAAGAGTCATCAGAATTCTGTATAGCCTGTGAGGGAGCTTGAGGAAGACACTGTCCCAGAGAGGTGTTCCTTGTGATGACAGGATCAGAAACGGAGGATGAAGTAGAGGCAATCAACCTACTATGCTCTTCACAAGGTACAACCTTGCGAATGGCCCCAGTGTGGAATGAGTTCAGGTGTCGCTTCATGGTCGTAGTCCCAAAGCTATACGAACCATGCCTCCCGCGACTGAGTACCATTTTGCACTCATTGCAGGTGACACGGTTCGCACGAGCTTTAGGACCATTCCCGTGAACGGTAAACAACCGCCACACCCAAGAATCACGCCGAGGGCAGGTAGTAGGGTTTTCCTCTACCTCATTCTCGTCATCCTCTTCTTCCTCCTCTGTATCCTCACTCCTGTTCCCCTCTTCAGGCCCTTCGGAAGGTGGTGGTGGTGGAGGGGGTGGGGGTGGTGCTGAGGCAGATACAGCACCAGGTAGCAGCAGTGGAGCCACAGAAGCCATCAGGTTGAAGATGGAAATCTGCAGGTTGCAGCAAAAATCTCTGTGCTCTGTAGAATGGCCAGAAACACAATGAGAATGAGCTCTAGGGTGTGGTCTTTTAGAGGGGAGCTTGCGCGCGGTTCGTGGACATGCGCTCCGTCCACAAGACAGATCGAACACCAAAAAAGGTTCAAAAGTCACTAAAACTATGTGGTAATGAGAAATATTGTGGATTACTTGGAAAATGTACTTTTAAAGTGTTCGGGGACACGAACAGTGTCCGCATTCAGAACACGCGATCAGCATGGGTGCGGTCACATGATTGTTTCATGAGCATGTTCGCTAAGGTAGCAGCCGTCCGCAGGACACCCAATGTACAGACATTGTTTTGCGCATGTGTGTTGATGTTCTACGGACAGTGTTCGGGTCCTGAACTAATTAAAAGTGTGTCACACATAAGACGAACAGTTACGGACAGCCGTTTGTTCTTAGTACAGTTTAACTTACTTGTGCACAATACGGACAGACAGACATAGCGTCTCAAGCACACCTCCATTTTCGTTTATTTACGAACAATTCAGGACACCACAAATGTTCTTAGAACAGTTTCAACTTGCTAGCGAACACTACGAACAGGCATAGTGTTCTTAAGGACACCTCCATTTTCATTTATTTACGAACATTTCAGGAACCTACGAGTGTTCTTAGAACATTTTCAACTTGCATGAGAACATTACGGACAGATATAGTGTCCTCAGGACACCAGAAATGTTCTTAGAACAGTTTCAACTTACTAGCGAACACTACGAACAGGCATAGTGTTCTTACGGACACCTCCATTTTCATTTATTTACGAACATTTCAGGACACTACGAGTGTTCTTAGAACATTTTCAACTTGCATGAGAACATTACGGACAGATATAGTGTCCTCAGGACACTTACATTTTTGTTTATTTACAAACATTTCCGAACAACCGCGCTGTCCGTGGACACCTAAATTGGTTTTACCACAAAGAACTGAAAGTAATTAAAACACAATATAAAAAAGTAACTTTATTTAACATATATAAACAATTTATGACTGAGAAGGTGGGGCAGAAACGGAAACAAAAACAGGAGAATTAGGGTTTTCAATATAAGTGGGATCAGGTGAAGAAGGGATGGAAATCTCATCAAAACGTTGTGGTCCATGGAGAGAGTTTGGGGTTAAATGAATGGGATATGGTGAGGGGGGACAAGTACAGGTGGGACAATGGTATGTTGTTGGTGGTTTTAGGTGATCTTCCACAAAGTTGTTTAAATCCGTAAAATTTGCCATGAGTTGGTCCATTTTGTAGGTAATGTGTTCAAGAGTGTTATCCATCGCTTCTTTTTCTTTGGAAGTTGCAATTTTTGTACGGTCTGTAAAAGAAAATGTATATGTTGAATGTAAATTAACAAGGGGGGTCCTGGGAGTCCCTCTGCCAGACATTAGTCCTGGTTACGAGAGACTTACCCAGAGTCTTTAGCTCACTTTCTTTCACAGAGAAGAAATATCCCAAACATATCAGTCTTTGTCCTGCCCTGGGGCAGTCCAGCACCGAAATGCTAGGCAATTCTCCTCTGAACAAGAGTACCAACAGAAACCCCAGACACGTGTTTCGGTCTGGTTGGACCTCATCAGTAGGGTGGATCTGTGCCTCTCTAAGAATAGTGAGCAAGGGGTCCACGTCTGGATTCCCCTAGTAACTTAGGGTGAGACCCAAAGTTACGTAAATATGCAAATTAACAAGGGGGGTCCTGGGAGTCCCTCTGCCAGACATTAGTCCTGGTTACGAGAGACTTACCCAGAGTCTTTAGCTCACTTTCTTTCACAGAGAAGAAATATCCCAAACATATCAGTCTTTGTCCTGCCCTGGGGCAGTCCAGCACCGAAATGCTAGGCAATTCTCCTCTGAACAAGAGTACCAACAGAAACCCCAGACACGTGTTTCGGTCTGGTTGGACCTCATCAGTAGGGTGGATCTGTGCCTCTCTAAGAATAGTGAGCAAGGGGTCCACGTCTGGATTCCCCTAGTAACTTAGGGTGAGACCCAAAGTTACGTAAATATGCAAATTAACAAGGGGGGTCCTGGGAGTCCCTCTGCCAGACATTAGTCCTGGTTACGAGAGACTTACCCAGAGTCTTTAGCTCACTTTCTTTCACAGAGAAGAAATATCCCAAACATATCAGTCTTTGTCCTGCCCTGGGGCAGTCCAGCACCGAAATGCTAGGCAATTCTCCTCTGAACAAGAGTACCAACAGAAACCCCAGACACGTGTTTCGGTCTGGTTGGACCTCATCAGTAGGGTGGATCTGTGCCTCTCTAAGAATAGTGAGCAAGGGGTCCACGTCTGGATTCCCCTAGTAACTTAGGGTGAGACCCAAAGTTACGTAAATATGCAAATTAACAAGGGGGGTCCTGGGAGTCCCTCTGCCAGACATTAGTCCTGGTTACGAGAGACTTACCCAGAGTCTTTAGCTCACTTTCTTTCACAGAGAAGAAATATCCCAAACATATCAGTCTTTGTCCTGCCCTGGGGCAGTCCAGCACCGAAATGCTAGGCAATTCTCCTCTGAACAAGAGTACCAACAGAAACCCCAGACACGTGTTTCGGTCTGGTTGGACCTCATCAGTAGGGTGGATCTGTGCCTCTCTAAGAATAGTGAGCAAGGGGTCCACGTCTGGATTCCCCTAGTAACTTAGGGTGAGACCCAAAGTTACGTAAATATGCAAATTAACAGGGCAGGACAAAGACTGATATGTTTGGGATATTTCTTCTCTGTGAAAGAAAGTGAGCTAAAGACTCTGGGTAAGTCTCTCGTAACCAGGACTAATGTCTGGCAGAGGGACTCCCAGGACCCCCATTGTTAATTTGCATATGTTGAATGTATACAAAATAATATTTATTAATTGGTTTATATAGTAAAGTGTGTACCATTAGGTGGGCTATCTTCTAACATTTAGTCTTGTGGGAAATGGTCCTCTAGTCAGTCCAGAGTACTACACATTTCTGTGAGAAAACAAAAAAGTAATATGTTTTTTTTTCCTAATATAGAAAGTTTATAAATATATGAGTAAAAGATATGTAATCAGTAGTCTATACGTCTGGTCTTGCTGTTAGTTGTGGAGTTTCTGTGAGGTAATTATGCCACCGTAATTTACGGTGGCGTAATTAGCGCCTTCCCCACTCCCATTATGCCCTATGGGGCAAAAATGGGAATGGGGAAGGGTAAAATGGGAAATGGGGATTTACCACCCTACTCACCTTGGAATGGGGCGGTAAATCCGCCATCCACCATGGTGTAAACGTAGTTTACACCATGGTGGTAAGGGTACGACCCAGGCCGTAACTTACCGCCTGGGTCGTAATGAGGCCCATTGTATTTAAATGAATGGTTGTGTGTTACATATATGGGTTACATTTCTTAGGTATTACCACATATACTTGTGTGCTGCTTTGTGAATTTGTTAAATGTTCCTATGTTGTGATATAACAATTACACATACCCCCCCCAGAGTTTGTAGGTGCTGGTACTGTTGTCCGAAAATGTCCGCGGACCGTCAAATTCAATAGAAAGGGTTCAGTATGTTCCATATTACATGTACATAAAGTCAAAGTTATTATTGTTAAGTTGTGCTACTAAAAAACTATGAAATTCAGTAAAAAAACTTTGTTTAAGGGACGTTATGGTTAAGTTGCGCTACTAAAAACCTATGAAATTCAGTGAAAAAACTTTGTTAAAAGGGACGTTATGGTTAAGTTGCGCTACTAAAAACCTATGAAATTCAGTGAAAAAACGTTGTTAAAAGGGATGTTATGGTTAAGTTGCGCTACTAAAAACCTATCAAACCTTTCAAATTCAGTAAAAAATCTTTGATGTCCTGGGTGTTAGTGTTAGCAGTGCACGGTGGCACGAGTTATGGTTGCTTATCTTACCATAACTGCCGAATTTCAGGGGTTTTTCTGTTTTACTTTGAACCATATCGTCCCTTTAACAAAGTTTTTTTACTGAATATATATATATAGATATGTATTAATTTAAAAGAGCTATGGTATTCCCACTATATGAGTTGTATTCATTCTAGCTATTGTCGGTTTAACAGGCACATTGCATTGCATTTGATTGGCGATTTAGTTGACATTCTGGGTTTTCCAGCAGTATTAACGCACAAACTGACCCTACATTGTGAGGACTAATCCCTATTTGATATTTTATTTTTATGTTGAAGTAAAGAATTGTCACAAAACTTTGCTTTTTGCATTCTTTGTGTGTGCATTGCTCTTATAGTTGAATATAACAATGATTATTGATTATCCGTTATTTTTTGTGATCGTATTGAACTATCCAGATAAAAAAGTACCACAAGCAGGGTCAGACTGGGACAAGAAATAGGCCCGGTCACCCCAAAAAAGTTGCCTACCCCTCGCCTCAAAAAAGTGACCATATGTATGGGTACAGATACAGACCCCAGTGCAAGGGGTAGCCCGGAGGCAGTGTGGGGGGGTGGCAAGGTGAGCAGGTACCTGGGCCCGGAGGACAGAGGGTGGCCAGGTGTACAGGGCCAGGAGAGAACAGATCAGCAGGGGATAGGGGGAGCGAAGGCAGAAGCAAAGAGGAAGGTATTGAGGTGCTTCCGGAACCAGATATGGTTCTCCTCAGGTTTTAGAGTGGCAGGGAGGCTGTTCCAGAGGGAGGCCCATGCCGAAGACAGAGATCTGCCCCCCGCTTGTTTCCTTGAAAAGTGACTGAACCTGAGGGAGTTAGAGGTAGAGGAGCGAAGAGCTTGAGGGAGGAGGAATTTGCGGAGGGATAGCTGAAGGTATTTTCGACCCAGGCCCCAGAAAGCCTTGTGGACAATGAAGAGGGTTTTGAATTTAATCCTTGCATCCACTGGGAGCCAATGGAGAGATTTCAGAGCTGGCGAGATACGATCCTAGGGCTCGAAGCCAAATAAAAGTCTCTCAGTCCTGTTCTGGATGAGTTGCAGAGGGTGGAGAGTAGAGGCAGGTACATTTAGAAAGAGGCTGTTACAATAGTCCAACCTAGAGAGCACCAGAGTTTGGGAGACCATGACCTTCTGGGGGAAGGAGAGGAAATGGAGAGTACCTCTGAGGAGGTGCAATAGGAAGTTAGGCTTTTTGCAGACATCAGAGATGTGGGCTGAGAAGGAAAGTGTGGAATCAAGGATGACCCCGAGATTCTTAGCAGTGCAAGTGGGGTTAGGAGGAGGGCCAAGAGAGGCTGACCAGAGAGTGAGAGAAAAGGATGGAGAAGGTGTGCCAATGAGGAGGATCTCAGTCTTGCTGGCATTCAGACAAAGATCATTGGCAGAACACCAATCTTGAATGGCAATAAGGCAATCAGCGATGAGAGAGGGGGAGGAGATGGCCGAGGGCAGCCTGAAAATGAGTCATCAGCGTAGCACTGGAAATTTGAGCAGAAAATGGCAATGCAATGGGCAAGAGTTGCCATGAACTTGAGATTTGAGATTGTTTCCACCATGTCCTAATATTTCCTTAATCGAAATAGTTCATCTCAGTCAAGATTGTTGTGGGTCTGTGGAGGATGTTTCCTATAATACCTACAAAAAAGGCTGCAATGGGTAGGCTGCTCAGAGATGCCCTCCCAGGTGATAGGAGGGCACTGTAGGGGCTAGCTGGTACAACGATAGGAGAGAAGGCGGCTGGAATGTCAACAGGTAAGTGGTTCATGCAGGCACAGGTGGGTTTGGAGCAGGGCAGACAGGGCATTAGGAAGAGGGGTAAAACAGTACATAGTGGGTTCAAATGGCAAGCAGTACTGTGGGAAGAAGAGGATACAGCTTGATAGAAGTGGCGGGGCAGGGCATAGGGAATGTGAAGGCATTTGATATGGATGGCATCTATGTCTATTTGAGGCAGCAATGGGGTGAACAGAGTGACCAAAGAAAGCCGCTTTATTTTGGAGCAAGTTCAAATGGGTGACTAATAGACATAGAGACAATCAAAATACAGCAGGTCAGAGATCTCCTGCCTCCTCATCCCAATTCTACCCAGATATACAGGAAGAGATGGTTTAGCTGTCAGATACAAAGGCATATGTGGTACTATATCAAAAGGGGGAAACACTGCTAAGTTTGTCATACATGGACAATACACTAGGGTAATCAAAAGTGCTCATAACATGAGAATAAAAGAAGAAATGCAGCAAAGTGAGTTGCAAGAGCGAGGATGGCGATACCTGCTACAACAGAGGGAGAGACGAAGGACACAACCCAGAAAGAGCATTTTAAATAAAATATGTGTTTCTGCCAAGATGTGAACAACAGCAGGAGGAAACACATACTAACTAGCCCCTCAACACAGAAGAAAAGAGAAAGAAAGAGCCCCCTTCTCAGGGCTAAAGTCAAGTGGACACATGGGTGGACGGAGTCCACCCACTATTTTCAGAGGGTGGACTCAGACCCCCCCAGCTAAAATGAAAAACAATGACTTCTTTGAATGTATTAATTAAAGCCAACATCGGTGTTAGGAATGGTATCCCTGATATCTATTAAGCTGTTTAAGCTATTTGCTAAATTTCCTCCCTCCCTGTATGCATGCTGAGTGCCTGGAGGTGTGGGTCACGAATGGAATGCCTTGAGTGTGACTGATTAGAATGCTGAGGTATGAGATTCCAACCAGGGCCGTTGACAATGATGTAGCCTGGGTGGTGGGAGCCAGTGGGCTTCCCTAGAACTGTATTTCCTAATCTCCTGATGAGACCTGATTAAAGTAACCAAGATCACAGAGACGGCTAATGACCCTGATTCATGGTCATAACATTTGGCGACAAGTATGGGATACGAACCCAAGCATGCAAACCTAATTACCCTGACTCATGGTCATAACTTTGGCGACGAGATGGTTTTGGTGAGGACCTTGGAGAACCCTGTAGATGACAGGTACCTGTGTGAATGTAAGCCAGGGAGAGGAGATAGGAGATAGGAGACTGCTGCAGGGGGTGCAGAGCAGGAAGAGTTTGCTTTCGAAGGGAAACCCTGAAGTGTTTGGGATTGACTAATTGTTTGTTCTCTTGCTGAGTACAACAGCTTCGGCTGTGCTGACCTTATATTGGCACACATGGATGAGCAAATTTCACATGGAGACAGTTTTAAGCTAACAGAGAGATAATGTTTTGGGGGCAGTTGTTCAATGGGATGCTGTTTGTATTGTATTTATGCTAAATATATCTTTTGAAAGTTCCTGTCATGTGGATGGTGGCTGATTGTAACTATCAGTGTGAAGTTGAATTGGTGTGTGAGGCAGTTAAACATTGTGAGGCTTTGCAGGAATTTTAGGTTGCATTTGGGGCAACATGGACTTTTAGCATTGGACATTTAGTATAAATTTGTTGTTACATGCTAGTTTAACATTTTTATGAGAATTTACAGTGTGTGTTAGATTGCACTTTGGAACAAGGCAACATGGACTTTTAGGATTCAGTAGGTAAAAGCAGACGTGTTAATGCTAAAGGAACACTGATATTATGTCTGTTTTGCGTTTAAACCTATTTTTGAAGAAGTGAGCTGAATGCACATTTTGAATGTTAAGCACGTTTTGAAGTTCCAGCATGGGTGAATCTGACTAGACATTAATGTTGTGTGATAATGAGTCGCATGTTTTTGGGGTTGCCAGTATTGGTGAGCGTGGTTACCCATTTGAGTTTCGGTAGATGTGAGTTGCATGTACCTGTCATCTTAGTATGGGTGTGCCGGGTGACCCATTGTTGTTGTAAGGTGGATGACAGGGTAAGTATTTGTTTACGGTATTGGTGCATGCCTTTGATGCTTTGGTATGGGGGAGAGTAGCAACCCATGTTTTGGGTTTGAGGTATGTTAGTACATTTTTTACCATGTCGTTTTTGAGTATGGGTGAGTGTTGCCCATGGAAGTAACAGGTGTGGGGCAGGGCCCTGCCCGCATGCTGTTGGTGTATGAGAGTGGTTGGGATGCCTCCACTACTCGTTGCCAGTTTATACAGTGTCCAGTTGTGTAACCGCTGGGTCTAGATGGACGGGAGTGGTTCTCCCAAAAGTGGTCAGATGTGCCCAAGTTCAGAGTCAGACACTCTGTTTGGAGTGGATTTGAGGGAAAAGTTTTGTCTCGCCATGCCTAAGTATTCGTGTTTTCAAGAGTGTTCACAGTGAATGCCAATTAAACTGTGGTATTTTCTGTGATCATGGGGCAGCTGTACTTCATTTCCACCAGGTCACCCGGAGGTTAGTTTTGGGTGTGGTTGTTGGATTTGGTTCGAGTTCCAAGTAGTCTTGGCTCAGTTTGTGTGGCCACCAAACTGGGGTTAGTGAGTGTTTTTTTTCTGATTGGAATTCCCCTGTGTGTATTAGTTGCCCAGGTGTGCATGTAGTGTGTTTGGGTCAGGGTATGCATGGTGTAGGTGTGTGGGTTGTGTGTTTCAGTTGTTCTTGTTAGATCTTCGTGGATAGGTTGTTCATGGAAGTTATTCAGATTCTTGTTTTGGTGCAGTAGGACTACGTGCCAGTCCATACAGTGAGCGTTTGTGCTTAGCGGTGGCAGCTCCATGATCTATCAGTGGCAGTGGTGGCTAGAAGGTGGTCAGGTTTTCTTGGAAGGGTTCTCTGGTGTGTGTTTGGTTGCCCAGAGGGGCAGTCAGTGCTGACAAATGGCAGGTTTGAGGATCCCCGGTGGTAGCAGTGAGTGGAAGGTGTTTTGTGTTGTTTTGCTGTTTAGGATTCTAGTTGTGTTGGTGTGGTCCTTCTGGCAGAAAGTTAGTTACGCCTGTGGGTATAATCTTCCCTTGTATTTGGAACCGGGTTGAATGTGTGCTTTGAGATGTGTGTTTGTCCTGATGAAGAGAGGTAGGTGTGTGTTGTGGTAAGGAAGGGAGGTGTTAGGAATGTTAGCCTTGATATCTATTAAGCTGTTTGAGCTATTTGCTTAATCTCCCTCCCTGTATGCATGCTGAGTGCCTGGAGGTGTGAGGTCACAAATGGAATGCCTGGAGTGTGACTGATTAGATTGCTGAGGTATGAAATTCCACCCAGGGCAGTTGAGAATGATGTAGCGTGGGTGGTGGGAGCCAGTGGGCTTCCCTAGAACTTTTTTTCCTAATATCCTGATGAAACCTGATAAAAGTAACCATTTGAAGATCACACAGATGGCTACCAGAGTATCCTTTACAATTAAGGACCCTAACTTATGGTCATAACACTCGAGTGTTGTCAGGTTTACAGGCCGGACACTTCACCACTGCACAATATAACCTGACAAAAAATAGCAAACAACTAAAGGTGAAATGTCCCATTTTGGTACTGCATGTTCCAGACAAAAAATTGTATTGGTTCTTGGAGTTTAAAACATTGACACCTTTTAATGTTTTCAAAAACACTATTAGAAGAAAATATCCTTTCTTGGTTTTGCGCGTTGATTTTATGAAAGCAAATGCCATTCGTCCTATTTAATTTGGGGGGTTTTGCAAAGCCAATTTAATGAAATGTGCATATTCCACCTTAGTATGCTAATTTCTGGTGATGTCACATCCCATTACATTTGTTGATGAATCCCCCCACTTTTATTTTTAGGACTTAACCCCTGCCCCTTTTACTATATGCAAATAAAGCTTGACATAGCCTTCACGAGCAAGCACTCTGATAAGGGAGGTTGGACTCAAGATAGAAGACATAGGAATCGGAAATCACATCCCGAATGTGTAAATGATCTAATAATAAACATTTAATCCATCAAATGTTTGATGAAACCTCATCACAATACTGTTAAAACCTTAATTTGTGAGCATTTATAAGTATCTGAAATGATGATGATTTCCTTTGGCGTAGAGTTCTCTCGTTTATTTTCTGGATTGGAAGTCCAACACTACTTTACATGATCCTCCCACACAAAGTCACATTTAAAGAAAATAAATCTGCACAAACCCCCAGGTTTGCTGAAATGAGGCATAGCATTCAGTGAACACTAGGATTAATCATTGCACAATTCTGTCTACAAGATGAAGCATGCACTTGTCCGGAATCTTGAACATGTGGATACCGAGTCAACACTGTAAAACAACTTCCTTCAAAGAGCTTATGAAAATATGTTTTCATCCAAACAGTGTTCGTTTTTATAAAACTAGTCCATTTCAGCAGATTAGTAGTAGAATATACAATGTGTACATTGCAATTGATCCTAAATGAACCAAAAGGCCTCCATACATACAGCAGAACTAGATACCATTAAGGTATCTGAGGGGAAAATCACACCTCAGTTAGAAGGTGAGACAGGGTACAATAATTATCATGAGAAACAGCGTAGGCCATATTTTTAGAGTCAACAGAAAAGTACTCTGTTTGGCCTATAAAACACTAACACGAAGACCAGGGTGACTGATATTAGTACCAAATACATAGGTATATTTTGGGATAAAGATAAATTCTCCCCAGGAGATAGATAACCATAACCCAAGGCCAGAATCACAGGGGAATTTGTGATTTTTTATTTGTACGTGATAGAGTGTATTTGGTATGCCAGTGTGTTATTTCACTGGTCCCTCTTACATGTTCGGAGAATGTTTGTGAATGGCGATGAAATATAGCTCAGAGACGTTTGAGTACATGTTCTACTTGTATAATTCCAAGCGTGTCAGTTGGAGCTAAGTTATACATTATTAGGAGTCATCATACAAACGGAAAAGTAACTGGATATGATGTGGACATGTAAGAATAAAGCAACATATTTTGATACCTGCTCTCGAAAGGTATTTTTGTAGATGTCACACTGGCAATACATTTGAAAGGAAATACATCCAAGCATGCTGTGGAGGGAGTGCAGTGATGTGTGGCACCCACCATCCCCTACAACGTGTTCATCCATCATCATGTATGCTGTTATTGTGTAGATGCACACTTATGTATCCGGCGGGCATTTTGCAGATATGACTGTTTATAGACACACATTACAGGTAGTACAGTTGAAGATGTGAGTTTGGACATTTAAGTGTTGGCTGTCAGGTGAAATTAACTTGTTTTAAGCCAGAAACTTGGTTTAAACCAGAAGCAGGTAGCAGATACAACTTTATTTCATTACGACTTTGTAGAAAAGAATAGGGAAACTGACAGAGTATCCCATACTGGAATACTTTCCTCCGAGCATATATTTGCATGTTTTTTTTATAAGGCATCCACAAACAAAATGAGACTTTAGATGGTAAGTTACATTTAAAAAAGTAGACTTCTTTAGTGCTTGTGTGGTCAACAGCACCATATCTAGTTTAAAAGTGTATACCAGAGAAAATATACTATGAAGCCAGATGAGAGATGTTAGGTGGTAACTCATCAAGTACATGATAAAATTACTGGGTAAAAAAGTGTACACCACAGAACGAAACACTATGCATGGACTGGTTACTGTTGTAATGTATATATCTCTACAGGGGTACTGCCCCACACAAATCTGGTATTGACCCCTCCTACTAAGTGGGGATATAATCAATTTAAATTACAAACAAAGGAGGAGAACTAATCCTTAATATACATTGATATTGTCAGGATTGCACAACAAATGGTAAATACCTAGACATCACCACATACACTCAAAACTCATCAGTATATGTCTTCAACAAAATGTTCCATATAACATATTTTAATATTCAAGAAAATTCAAAAACATTCAAAGCTACAAGACCCTGACAATTAGATCTAAAACATTTAAAAAGCATATGCACATGTTACAATACAATATATACAAAGCAATAAACAACACATTTAGACATTTAAAAGACACAGGAAACAGAAGTTAGAACCTGAAAAACCGAGTACAGTGCCAAATGAATTGTTATTATTACACACTGTGCCCAACATAGCCCGACTTATTTAAGTTTCTGTCCTTAATGTTGTGTGTTAACTGGACATTTCTCAGGGGCAATCATCTCTCTTGTACTCTGAAATGGCGGTCTTTTTCCACTCAAAATTCTATGCATAGGTTTCAAACAATGGTACTCCAAAATCTGAAAAATGTGTCCCAAGAGAACAATTTTCTTAGGCCAACTAAGGTAATTACTCCTCAGTTCTGTTGACACTGGTCGTCCTGTCCAACACCAGTGCACACGGTCCCACTTAGTGGACCCGTTCTTAAATATAGCAATTCCAATAATTGTAGATGTCCCAGTAGTCTTCAAACGTCCCCAAATGGATTAGGTAATCAAATGGTGTTCAACCTCCAAAGTTGGTCCTAAACACCGAAAGCTCGTAGCGTGTCTGCATGTAAACACACTTTACTGAGACAAGAAAGCAACTTCACTCGCTCACTCCATTTGGAACAACGCTCCAATGCAGGTACGTCCCGTGATTGCACGGCATGACAGCTGCTGGCAAGTACGTTGCTAAGCAACCTATTACGATCCGACGTGATACGATCACGTGATTTAATCACGTAGGGGTTTGTGTTCAAACAAAACACGCCTCTACAAGCCGTCAACATTAAGGCTGGCCCAGCTCCTTAAAATACTGATGTAATGTGTCACCTGCACATTGGTACAAAAAACATCATACCTCTGATTCTTTTTGGTGATCCTGATCTCCAACTTTCCTCTACTAACTCTAATCTCTCACTCCTTTCTATACTTGAATCCTATCATCTTCCTCATATCACAATCCTTTTTTCCCTTCTCTCTGGCTTATCTCTTGACTTACTTTTCCCTTTTCTTCCTCTGTTTCTGCTCTCCCTTTCTATTGTTCTGCTCATTTTCTCCTCACCTTTTCTCTTTCATAAACTTTACCCCAGCCACTTCCTTTCTCTCCATGATCTTTTCAGTGTCATGCTCTTCACTCTTTCTCAAGCTCAAACTATATTTCTGCTGTCACCTCACCTCTTCCTTGTCTTGTACTTTCTCATCTCTCTCGTTTGATTCATTTATTCATTCTACTGCATTTCTTGAGGCTCTTGACTCTTTACACACTACCTTGGTTTTCATTCACTCACGTTAACCTTCTGAGCCATGGATGAATCCTTCGTTTTGCTTATCCATACATACACTACATAGAGCAGAGCATTGCTGGCTGAAATCTTAATCTTCTGATGATCTTCTGTTCTTTTCTTTTTCTCACTTCTCACTATGATTCATTGCTGCTGACCACCAACAAGAAAGATGATTTTACTAATCAGTTGAACTCTCTTTCATCTCAGCCTCATCTTCTGTATATACTCTGAATCATATTATATCACATCCTCCTCCTGATCCTGCTACTCACTCTTCTCTCACTGCATTTGATTTTGCAGAATACTTTTTTGAAATGATTTCTTTCTACCCACTTCTTCTCCATTGTCACAGAGCTCTTTTCCAACTTCCTTCAATTATGTTTCTATTCTTCCACTTCTGAACAAACCTTCCCTTGACCCTTCTATTGCTGGGGTTTTCAGTATTACTGCATACCCTGAAGGTCTCTGAGTTGTCAATATGGATTTTGTTTTTTCCAGTATTGCGAATAATGCATACTCCACATATAAAATTACGGGGCATCCCATAGTTATTGGGGAGCCTTCTCAATTGATAATGTGGCATCTGCAAATGCCTGCTCACATGGGAAGTGTCCCTGCATCACTGCATCTAGGGATCCACTGCAATATGCAAGCAGAGTGTCTCCCTGTCCTTTTTTTCTGTGTCAGCACAGCTGTCATTAATTTTCCATCTGAATGGGAAAATAGATGAAACCTCTCTTTGTAATTGGGTGTAGCCAGTACTAGTGTATATGCTAACTCATATTTTAGTTCATCAAAGATCTCGCCTATTTCAGCTGTCTATTGTATATGTATTTTGTGCTTCTGAGGCTCTATTATTGCCTGCAGCAATGGCCTGGTGTAAGAGGAGTAATCAAAAATCCATGCCCTGCAGTAGTTGCATAGTCCTAAGAACTGCTGCATCTCTTTCATTGTTTTTGTTCATGGAGTTTTATGTATGGCCTCTGCTCTTTCTGGTGTTATTTTTCTCTGGTCTGCCTACACAATCTGACCCAGGTACACCACTTCTTTCTGACAGTACTGTACTCTAATTTCTCTTTATCCACTGTGTATCCTTTGTCAGCAAGCAAAGTCAGTAGTGTCACTAAGTCCTTTCTACACTCCTCTTCTGTTGTACTACATACCAGTAGGTCATCAACATAATGTATCACTGTGCTTTCAACCTGTAAATTGTTCAAATCCATTTGTATAACTCTATTAAAAATTATAGGTATCTCACAGTACCCTTGTGGCATTCTACGTTGTTCGAATCTGGTTCAACAATAAGTAAATGTGGTGAGATACCTGGAGTCTTGGTTTAGTGCAATGTGTTCTTCAAATCTCTCACGGTAAAAAAGTGTACCTCTTTCTGAATGCTACAAACAATCGTCTCAGGATGTGGGTCCAATGGATACTCTGCCTCATTAATATGGTTAAGAGGGTGTAAGTCCTGTATAAAATGACACACCCCTCATTTTGCTTTCTTGATTGCATAAATAGCTGTGGTGCAAGGTGATGAGCTTTCCTGTATTATGCCATAAGGTATGCAGTGTCTCACAAATACCTTCATTTGCTTCTTGAGAAAGGAGCTACTGATTTACTCCTGGCAATAGTGCACCTTCATTTATTTTAGCTCCTTTTAGCCTCCCTACCTCATGGGTTCTGTTGTCCATAAGCTTTTTGTTACTTGTTGCACATTTTCCTGCAAATATTGTGCATTCTTGTTTGTTATCTGAGTCATCTGGGAAATTGCCCTTTCATTTATGTGTACTGAACAAGGTATGCTCAGCTCAAACACTTGCTCTCAATCCTCATTATCTTTTCTTGCAAACACTTCTGTGTAATGTTGTCTTTGGCAACCAGTATGATCATGTTCTTCAGTACCACTAATTCTTCTAGGAAGAGCTGTGTGTGTGCCTGTACTTACTGAGTAGGGACACTGTGACCTGAACAACAATGTGTTGGACATCCGAAACTCCTTTCCACTAATTCCTGGTAGCCATCCCAACAACACGTGCACTCCCTCCATGTGTGTGGGTCCCTCTCATCATGCTGTGTGTATAATATGCATATATTAAAACTGCTACCCACCTGGGTATATTCTGGGGGTGGAACAAACCATCCCTTCCTCTGAAAAAGAAATGGTGGCATTCAATTTTCTGAGTAAGCCCCTTCCTAGAGAATGGATGGGAGTATCTTGTGAATACAGTAGTGGTGCTACAATATTAATTGTCCTTATTGTCAAGGGTAAATCTTTTGTCAGAGGAACTTTCAAAATTGTCCCCTAAAATCTGTGTTTGCCCAAACATGTGTTAGATAATGAGAATCCGCCTTCTTTATGCATGATCTGGTTGCTCCACTTTCTATAAGAAAGAAAAATTCCCTCTGTCCTATCTGAACTGCTACCTCTGGTTCCTCATCAGGGTCCTCAGTTACTGCTAGAACAGGACACACCCACACTCCTTGTGAGCACCCCTATTGGGAACATTTATTGGCGGATGATGTAAATGGATTACCCTCCCCCCCACCCCACTACTGTCACTCTGGCGTATTGGGGCACAGAGGACTGTCCCATTAGTGTGACCACTTCTTGTAACTGTGCCTGTTCTTGTGCCTGTAGTATGCTTACAGTAGCTGGGGATCCTGCCACAGTTCCACCCTGCACTTGCACTTGTCCCTGGGAGGATATACCTTCTGGTTGTGTGGGATGCATCTGTAATTGCTGCTGCAGCATCACATGTACTTGCAGTGGTGCTGATGTATAAGGTTGCTGTTTTGCACTGACTGTGCTATTAATGGTCATGTTCATGCGAAATGACCAGAATTTCCACAAACAAATCACTGTCCTCCAAACTGTGTTCCCATGCTCCAATACCCGATTCCCCATCCTTGTGTGTAACATCCTCTCACGGTTTGATACGATCCCATGTAACTGTTTACCAAACCTGTCTGCACAATCCCAGTCGGTTGCTACATGTTTACAAATGCAGACTGTTGCTGCATCTGCACCGTTCATCACTGCTGATTGGGTGGCACTTAAGTGCACCCTCCTGGTTGCATTACCGTTGCCACTGGGAACCCTCCTTTCTGTGCCTGTGGAACTATAACTGGCCCTGTGAGTACAGCTCCTTCCATGTTTTTTTTAGCCAGTTTTTCTGAACTAATTTGTGTTCAGCTTTTGCTGCATCGTCAGTTGTTTCCTTATACTTCTCCTGATATCTCTTGCAATAGTGTACAATTGTCACCTGTATCTCAGGCCACCCCTTTGCCTCCTTTCCCACTACCTTCTCTTAGGATATCTGCACATCTGCAGGGAGCCCCCTCACTAAAATGTGATATAACAAAGTTATTTTGTCGTCCCATGACTGTTTATTTTCCTGTGTCCACATTTCTTGTATGGATTGTATATATTCTACGAGGACCTCATCATGCTTCATTTTATGAGCCAATATAGAATCCATGTCTGACGTATCTGGATACAGCTCCATTAGAACCTTCCAAACATGTGCTCGATAGTTATTAAAGGGTACTCCATCATGTATGTTAGAGCTTGATTTTTATCCAGCCTGTTGCCATATTTTGTCACTTTTCTCTCCAACCAACACTGCCAATAAATGTTTTTTTATCTCCTATAGCCAATGGGATACCCGCTTTCTCTTCTTCCAAAACATAAAACCACATAAAATCAGATTGTCCCTATCCATTGCCTGCCATGGTATGTAGTGAACCTTGCGCCTCGCTTTCTACAAAAGCGGTATCTGTGTGAGGGCTCTGTGTTTATTTCCACAATATGGTCTAGTCATGACTGCCATTCTCATTTTCCTACTCTGAAGCCTATTTCCAGAATCTCCCAATTTCTCCTCTTTGTCCTCCACTTCTCTCTCCGTTCATCTCCTTCCCCTGCTCAAGTCTGTTAAATTGCATGTCTCTAACTCGTCATCTCCGTGGTCGCTGTCACCACTGTCTTCCCAGTCTGATGCGGTGTGCACACACTCTATAGTGTCATCTTCACCATTTTTCAGAGTCCTTGTCCCCAGCTGCCAATTCTAAATTGTATGCGTCCTGCTGGCCACACTTGTTCGCCAGCTGCCTTTCCTTGCTCTTTCCCTTTTTTCTCCATGTTCTTTTCCATGGCTTTCTTCTTTGAACACAGAGTGAAGTTGCTGCTGGTTTCTCTTTTTAATGTCGATTCAATATTTTCGCCTTCCCTTCTCATCCTTACTGCTGGCACTTGCTTCACCCTCATCTTTCCTTTTGTGTTCCTTCCTTACTTTGAGACACTCGTTTAGTATTTGTATATCCTGCAGCTGGTTTTAGTAATGGGTAGATCGAATATGGAGGGGGCTGGGCACTACCCTGCATCTCCTCCTCTTTCCCTGTCTCCAACATTTGTTCGTATAACTTCCAAATAAATGTCCTATCTTTTTTTAAGCTTTGCACCTTTGTGGTTGGCTAACAAATATGATGAATACATACAGTCGCTAATTATTTTTTCGAATGTTCACTCTCCAAGCCGTTCTTGGTAACACTTCCCCACTGTGTCATGTACCTACTCAAAATGGTACTTTGTTATTTTGTCACGATATTGGGGCAGTTCCTTACACATGATTAAGTGGGGCATAAATCCAATAAGGCATCATTATAGCACCTTAATTTTTAGTGCTGCAATACTATCTCTGTTCTTCTTCCTCCTCTCCTTTATAATTGAAATCTTTAAACTCATAAACCCTTATTCAATCAATCCCACTCAGTATCTTTTGTACTTACTGCTTACTAGTTTGCCTATTTTCATTCACTCTGGCCTTCCCCACAGGCCTGTCCTTTCACACCTTGCACTCCACAAGTGCATACCCTGGCCTTCTCTAAAGGCCCGCCTTGTTAGGTTATATTAGTACACAAATGGCGTTCTCCCCAGGCCCAACACCTTAAAAATGCCCTACGTTAGTACATTAAAAGAACAGTTTATCCTCCGCTCACTGGACTGTACCTTTATCTCGCGTTACGCAGCTCTGTACTTGTTATTTTGGCTCTGGCACTTTGGTCAGCTCCATAGCCACATTAAACGAATACTATAATCACTTTCCACAACACTAAAAAACAAACTGCTGCTACTCACACAATACATGCACGCATGTCCCTCAAATGAATTCTTCCCCAAAGAAACAAAAATTACGCAACTATACCAACTGCCTGCATTGCATGCAACTCTCGTCTAACATGGTTCGCCACTTATTACGCAACCATCTCCTCTAACGCAGATGTGCTACCGTCTACCTGCTCTCTTTCGGATCGGCAGACTTAAAATCTAAGACCTCTATGGTCAATCGCCCTCCACCACTCTGAGGGTGCATTGCTATAAATCAAGAAATAGTCTTGCGCTTTTCATGTGTTGGGCAGAATTACATGCAGTACCCTTTGGGAACACTACACACAATTAAGAATACAGTTGTAAGTACAATTTCACCTTTGATATAAGTCTGTACTACACAGTTTTGTGGTAGCAGGGCCGAGCAGTCAGGCTTATCTCAAGAAGGATGTGAGCAGTACAAGGTGTTACACAAAGGACTTGCAATCACAGTGTTTCAAACAAACACTTACTCAAGGTTTCTTGGTAAAACAATATTAATTTATTTACACAGTCATTTAGAAAACATTCCACTAGCAATAAGCAGCTCAATATCACACTTTAATCCAATCCAGTACTAACCAATATGTTTCTGCACAAGTTAGGCTCCCCAAAAGTGGGTGCAAAATGGCACTTCAGTAACTTTAAATGGGAGTAAAAGACACAAGTTATAAGCATTCAACACAAATACTTTTAGGCAGGGCAAACAGTTTCAGTTCACTACATGAGGCAGTGTCTTGGATAGGATAGCACAGTTCTGGTAGGAAACGGTTAAGTCTTTTCCAATGTTCTTAGAAGTAGTTTGCACGAACAAAAGTGTTATGTGTTGGATTAGGAGCGAACAAGGCTCCAAAGTTGGGAAAGTTTCACAAACTTTAACTGCGACAGAGAGGATTTCTCAACCGCGTTTGCACAATGCCTTGTTAATGAAGAAAAGCTGTAGCTGAGGCAATTGTTCCTGGCAGTTCCTGCAGATCTCGCTGTTCCTGGCCCTCAGTTGTGGGGACAAGATGGAGGACGTCAGGAGGTTCCTGCACTGCACGGGGATGGATCCACAAGCTTGGCAAAACGTCGGTTTTAAGGTGTGAGCGCCTTAAAGTCCACAAACTGGTATCCTTCTCACTGGCTATCCAGTTTTCAACAGCACTCTGAAGAAAATTCGACCAGTATGGAGATGGTTTCCAGGTGGCTTGCGAGTTGGTTGTTCCCACCAGCTCAAGGAAAGAAGTTGTCCTTGAAGGAGCTTCTCTGTCGAGGGAGTTTCAGGCTATTTGTACATGCAGCAGGGCTTCACCGGGCACACCAACGGTCCAGGAGTTGCAGCAGTCGTCTTCCTTTAGCTCATCTTTGGTTCTTTTGTTCAGTGGTGGACTCTGCCTTCCAACTCCCAGAGACCTGCCTTTTAAACTGTTTTCTCCATTCATTCCAGCCTAGCTGCCACTCACCCAGCAGGGTGGCTGTCTTTTCCGGACAGTCAGCCAGATAAATGATGCCAAAGTGCATTCAGGTCTCCTAGGAGACTAGGTATAGGGAGTTTCGGGCACCTACCTCACTTCCTGTCCATGCCAGACAATCAGGCACCAGTGGCATGTTCAGTACTGAAGCCTGCCAAAGGCAAACAAACAAAGGGACCAAACCTGGTTTGGCGTGCAGAGACAAACACTAGAAGGACTTTTCCAAATAGAAATGGCAAAAAAACAGTTTACAGAGATGGCTCAGAAAAGAGGGGGATCTTGAAAACATGGCTCTGGTGGATTTTAGCTACCGCAGCATTTAAACGGGCAGCGGTTGGAAAAATCATGGTAATGCCACTGCCACCAGCCATTCTGAGAGGAAAGGGTAGCATTTGAGTGCTACATGAGTTTTCTAGGCATAGGGAATACTAGGTATTCCCTCCAGCACTCTGTTGTAAGGCAGTGTGTGCTTTGTCTAGCAAAGTCAATTTAACTTTACATTCACTGGGAGACAGTAATCAGTTCCAGAGAAGGTATTTAAACCTTGGGAAGTCTGAAAGACATCCCTGTGCCACTGCACTGAGCTTGCTGTGTGACACACAAGAAAAGATGATGCCCATGGAGTTGTCTAAAACTCCATATCCAAAGAACACAAAAGTAAAACACACATTGAAATACATGAAAGAGTGGGAAAAAAGGCTCAAACTCTTTACAGGTAAAAATTAAAGTGCTAAAAATCCAGCAAAGTTGATGGGGGTCTCAAAAGGTAAGGGAAATTAGCACATTTATGAGAATTTTCACTAACCTCATGCACAAGGACACTCAAGTATCCTTTTAGGAGATTGATCACTTCTCTCGACCTCGCAGTCTCCCTTTAAAGGCCTTCATCAAAAGGCACTGTCAATGAAAACACCCCTGAATCTAAGACTTTTATAATAGTCAAGCTGAATGACATTTGTAACATTGCAAAACAAACAAATATCCCCACACTGAGCAGATTGGTGTTTGCACATCAGACCCTTATAGAAAAAATATACATAATATTTTGTAATTTGGTCTACACACCTTCCCACACCACCCACAATTAGAATATGTGACATCACAATCCAACCCTCCAATTCCCACATTGTAACGACAATTCTCTGAATAATTTCAGATGACCACTGGAACTTTATTCAACTGCCCAGGTCATCTCCTCTAATTTCTCGAGAGAAGAGCTCCCCTCCATGACATGGCCAGAGCCTTTAACCACTAATGTACTGTTATACAAATGTTGCACTTTAAGAACTTGTTGGCCCTCATCCCAGGCAAAATGTCCTAAAGGGCAATTTGAAACCACTGTGGTTCTCTTAACTTGATCTATTTTGACTTATTAAATGGTTATGCTCTCCCTGCCTATCGGCCAGATCCATGGATTCTAATATGTGACCTCAAAAAATACCAACTGTTGTTTTTGCATCTCACCATGTAGCCTGGGATCGTGGGACCTGCAATGCATTACCAGCTGCTGAGGCTGTGTTGTAAATTAATGAAGGTTAATACATGTTGGTTGCAAAGGCATGCTACAAGGCCTATTTACTGCATCTTTGCCTACCTCTAGGTTTGGTAATACTTACAGGTGCCCTTACATTTCTATTGTCTGTAAATAATTTTTATTTTGGGTTTGACTTGTGTAACGATTAGAAGGAGCTTCCTCCCCTTTTGCAATGCTACTCTCGCAACTGATAAGCGTGCACCTTTTCTTAATGCAGAATTTATATTTTTATTACAGATGTGTGGTGCACAAGTAGAGCAGGCTGACATGCAAACTTGTTTTCTGAGACAAGGGAAGCACAGTTTCCCCTTTCTGCTTCCAGGGCACCAGTTGAACTTGCATGGGCCCCCAGGGTTATAATTGATTTTAGGATCTTACTCATATCATTGCATTGTGAGAACTCTTCTTCCCTACTGCTTCCTTGACCCTGAGGTAGAGTATCCTGTAGGGAAGCATTCCCATGGTAAATCCCAATCTGTCTCTTTCTAGTGAACCAGTCTTCACTATCGTACTTGGAAGGACCTTTAAACTTTAGGCTTGTGGTGGACTGGGAGCCTGTGGGTCCCTCATTGTACCCCCTGCAAGGGTTGCCTCACAGAACGAGTGGTACGAGTGATGGTTCAAGCACTTAACATTCCCCCAGTCCCAGGATCCCGACTCCAGCATTTAATTTCTTCACATTTCATACAGTGGTAATTCTGGCATATATTTGCACAGTCAGCATGAACATGTCTCCTTACAGTGGCAAAGAATTCAGTAGTGGGTTATGCAAAATGCCAATGGAAATTCTGATGTATATTGGTACAGCCTTCTTACCTATATGTCTAACTATTCCTAAAGGCCTGGTCTTCAGCCCCTTACATTTCTCTTTAAACGCATTCCAAATTTCTTCCATTGGTCATGTGGCTTCCACTGTCACTTTTATGATGATGGCTCGCAGATATGTTTACGTTTTATATTTTTCTGACTCACTTCATGCTCTTTAAATCTCATCTCTCTCTCTCTCTCTCTCTCTCTCTCTCTCTCTCTCTCTCTCTTTCTCTCTCTCTCTCATTCTATGTTTCTTTCTCTCCTCTTCTGCTTGTATTTCTTCTTTCTCTATCTTACCACATTTCTGTTATTGCTCAGACTTATTGACGTATTGCTATCATCTCAAAAGCATTCATATAATTTGAAAAAGTCTTACTAGCTCTGCTGATACATCTCCTACTC
Source organism: Ambystoma mexicanum (assembly GCF_040938575.1). NCBI lineage: Eukaryota > Metazoa > Chordata > Amphibia > Caudata > Ambystomatidae > Ambystoma > Ambystoma mexicanum. The sequence continues at coordinate 1,137,427,014 of NC_090922.1, forward strand.
TGACTATGGTATTTTGACATCTTCAGTATTGTGTTTTTCTTTTAGTTGGCTTTCCCACGTATGATATTGCTACCCAGTCTATTTTCAAATCATGCTGTCTATCTGCTCTGGGTGCTTCCCCACCTCACTTCCCTCCACTTCTTTTCACAGCAGTCTGCAGTTTGATGTTATTTGTATTGTTTGTGCATTCATTGAATTCCCCCTAAACTATCCTCCCAGGTTTTACTATATCTACTATATCTACCTACTTGAACACTATATTCCTCTTACTTGTTTCTTCTGTGTCTTATTCTCCATATGTGCTATTTTGTATCAGTACTTTTGTGCATGTAACCACTAAACTCTTAAATGGCCTTTCTCTATTATAACGTTCTGCTTTTCCGTTATTAGCCTAAATCACATCTTCTTTGCTCTTCCCGATAAAATGTGTACTTCATTTAGTTTAATTTGTAATTACCTTCATTTTCCGTAATCAATTATCTAAGTCTTTTGTGAAAGTGATTCCTGCTCATGAACGGCAACAACGAACCCTGTATTATTTTGTTCACGATTATGTGGAAGAAGTTGACCTTAATTCTGAATGACCTTTACGTGTATTGAATGCGGGTGAGAATAAATTGGTGAATGGATGATTTATTTGGTAAGGTGCCAATGGGACCACCTATTTTAGGACTGTGATTCTTCCCCTTTATCTTTCGCATGTTGAAATGTTGTCTGGATTGTATGACTATGAAACACGTTAATAATTTATTTAAACAAAAAGAAAGCGCTTCTTACAATTAAATACATAACACAATGTCTTCTTACAGTTGCAATTTGGTATTGTTGGCAACATTCAACATGAATGCCTGCTTCAAGTGACAATACAGGCATTCTTCAAATATGAGTGTGTTCTTACATTTGGAATACATTTGTGTATATTAGCACAGCTTATGCAAATATGGTCTTGCAGCATGAGCATGTTTGTACTATGGTAATATTTACTTAATTGGGCAAAGAGAACATCTGTGTTTTTACTGTGATAGTATTGGTATTGTTATACACGGCCAACCTGGGTTTGCTGGACAATGCAAATCTTAGCATATATAAACCAAGTCAGTATGAACATGTGCAATTACAAAGCAGAATAATGGCATATATAATGGACAAGGGCATCACAACTTGTTTTCTACAGTCAAAATGGCATCTCTTGGATGTTTTCACAAAAAGTGAACTGTGAAATGCACCACTTTACTCTGTTATTTATTTACTATTCTCAGGGGGTAGCACTCCCAAACTACCCTGGAACTGGCAGAGGTACATTGCTATGCTTGGTGCAGTGGTAGCTATGGATTTCTCTTCATGTAAATTGTATTTTACATCCCTCCCATGAAAGGAAATCCATGGCTACCACTGCAGCAAACATTGGGCAAACGTTTGGCAAGTATCTGCTATCCCTTCTCCAGTGATTGAAGATGGTCTCTAGAGACCATCTTCGCTCCTTACCGAAATATCATGTGGGTGTTGGTGTGGTTGGGTTGCAAACATTCCCACACTCTAGGAAGTGGCGCATTTTTTAGATGGAAACATGCACTAGGGCAATGTGTGTTCTTCATTTGCACAGGGATTTCCTTCAGGCAAATGATCAATCTCCCCTCCATCCATGCGGTGTATCGTGGTGCTGCTTGCATATCTACATCGACTGTTAAACCCTTTCTTTAACATCACGTTGTCCCAAGGGGCACTAAGTTCGCAGTAATTACATTATTTTGAAAAATGGTGAACATGTTAACACTTAGGCCATAACGTTGTGCATGCAAGTCGTAGTGCACTTGCCAGAGAGTACAGTATATTACACACTGCTAGTATAATTTGTCTTCTTTGAAATTGATTTTATTCTGCACGCCTTCCTGTGACTGCTCTTGTTCTTATGTTTAATGCACTCATTTCCTATCATCTTTATAGAAGTTCTTCTCTTTGTGTTATTAACACATTCTGCTGCTTTTAAAACAGGGGATCACTCCCTGTCACCCTTTGGGCCTCATTATAAGTTTGCCGGTCCGGTAACAACGGTACCAGTAAGCTTGCTGGTTCAGTTGTTACCGGACGGCATACTACGAGTTCTGCTTGTGGGTTCCATCCCGCCTGCCAGGTCTGACCTGGCAGGCGTACCGGCACCCGTGAACAGTGCATGTCGCATGCACCGGCACCATTCACGAATGGTGCTGGTGCATCCGACCTCCCCATTCCCATTGAGCCCTACCGGGCTTAAATGGGAATGGGGAGCATTTTCTTCTGGCGCCCGCGAATGGGCATTTACCGGGTCCAGTGGGGCTGTAATGACCCAGTAATCGCCCATTCACGGGTGCCGGAACAAATAGCAGGTTTGGCGCAACTTGCCAGTTTTACCAGCATGGCTACCGCCAAACTTGTAATGAGGCCCAAAGTCATTCCTGGCTCACTTCCTGTTGTTCCCATAGCCTGTAATTTGGGATAGAAAGTGGCACTATTCTCTTCATCTGTGGCATGGCTTTAGGCCTCCTATATGTTCTACTTATTCTACTTCCATTTCTTTTATCAGTTCTTCACTCAGACTACATGCCACTTATTTGTGCAAAATACCCAGATTATTATTTCCTTTGAATCCTTAACTGATCTACTCCACTACTTATCCAGATCTAGATTCAAAGCTGTTCCCTAAACCTACATTCTTTGATAAGTGAATTTCAGTTTTTTTACTACTCTTTACAGTAGTTCCCTGATCCATCTATTCTATTTCCCTCTTTTAATAATCACTTATCCAGATGTAAATGAACATTTTGACCCTATTACTACTTTCTATGCCCCCCAAGCTTCAGTTTTGCATACTTGCAGATACTGACAAAAGTTGGATTCATAAAATGTATACCTTTATAAGATATCTTATCCTTACTCGTGTTCATCCTCTTTTGGTCTATTTCTCCAGTCTTGTGCTCAAACCTCCTGTCTATGTTTCCCCTTCAGCAGTCTGCCTTCAAATGTGCTTTATGTTTTGTTTTCAGGCTTCCTCCATCAAGGTATGGACTCAGAGCCAAACATGATTAGTTTAGCACGTCAAACAAACAAATGGAATGAACGATCCAACCCCCATTAGGAGGATGTGGAGAAATTCTCCTCTCACAAACATTTGCACTCCAAAGACAATTTCCTTACATAGGAATACAATGTTGTACCGCATGAATCAAACCTAATATATCATATCTCGGCCAGTCTACCCCTGCACTTGGTCTCCCCTGAACCCTCCTGCCCCCATTTTGCACTTGCCCTTCTGGGCTCCCTCCCCCTGCACTAGCCTGGCCGGGACTACAGACATTGAGCTCTTCCAGCCCCGTCCCTCGCACTTAGCATGTGGACCTTCCTTCCCTAGCACTCTCTGCATTCCACTGGCACTTGTCCACCTGGCCTCCCCTTGGCACACACTTAACCCATGGGCTCTCCGCCCTGACTGGCACTTCTGGAATCCCCTCTCCTTTGTACTTCTTGTTACTGCACTTGCACAATATGAATATGAGAAAGCCTAGTAGGACTATTTTGTTTTTCTTCTTCCCTGTCCCACCCCTTGCCTTTTTGTGCCTTGTAACACCTTTTTGCTCGATAGGCACAATATACATGCCCAATAAATAAATATCTATTCATTAATATTGATGAAAAATTTCCGAAAATGAATACCCTTTTCTTTTTAATCCTGCAGCAGGAGAGAGAGGGAAAGTGGGGAGCAGATGAAACAGCATCAATCTTAAATTGCTAATGTAGCATTTAAGATTGCCCAGAGACTGCTTCCAAGTGACAGAGGGGAAGTCACAGGACAATTGGAGTGGATGCCTCAATGGATTTATCATTATTAGGACATTGACGAAGAAGGTTCAAAGGTGTTGCTTGTAAATGGTGTGGAAGACAAATAATAGGTCTCTGATAGCCCAGTTCCCATCTTTCAACATGACTTTGCAGTAAAAATGCAAGTTCAGTGTGGAAAAAAGGCATTAACTTATCAGCTGCGGGATTAGCCCAGCAAAAGGGGAGAGTGCTTTGTTGATAGCCACACAATTCTATGCACTAGGCTGGAGAATGCCCTAAAAATTGTGTTTCAAACAAATAACTTATAGGCAATACCATTTGGGTTACTGGTATACAGGTCTTAACATTAGACAAAGGCACTGTAAACAGGCCTCAGAGCTTGTTCTTCATTAGAAACTAATTCACATTTTATTAATGTGCTTAGTAGCCACAGAGGCTGGCAGCACATTGCAAACCACACGTTTCCAGAATCATATGGTAAGAAATGAAAAGCCTTTGAAATTTAGGAGGTCAGGAAGCAAAGCTCATGGGTGCTGGGGAAAGGCAGGGAATGCACAATCATGTTTATAATTCAGCAAATTAGTTTATGAAACAGGTCTACTGACGGTTTCAAAATACCCCTTTGCACATGTGAGCCTGGGAAGGGGTATGAAGAGTTCCTACGATGCAACATTGAAAAGGTAACTTGTCAATGGTTCAAGGCTATTGTAGTGTCATGATCGGTTGTATTCCCAAGATCTGCTGGTCATCTTAAAATGTCACAATGTTTTGGCACTATGATTTGGGAATTGTGGGTTGGACTGTGACGTAACAGAGGTGTTCGAGAGTGGGTCGCAAGGTTTGCAGGATCCAATAATGTATGTCTAACTATAGGGGAATGACGCAGCTCTACCAATTAGCCGCACGTGGAGGACTAGCATAATGTTGCAATGTAGTTTGATGCTAGTTAGTTTGTATGATTAAAGCACTTGTTTTAGGGGTGTATCTTTGACCATGCCTTTCGTGCAGTTCTGATCTGCATTCTGTGTTAATTTTGCTTTCCCAGTTGCGCCTGAACACAGAATAAATAGCGTACACTCCTTTTATGGATTACATTTGTCATTTTTATTGGTGAGTTCTGAGGAACACGCTGTACATTTTCATGAAGCATTTGTATGCTGTAAACTCAAAGTTGCAATAGTTAACAACAGAGAATGATGATCAAGAATTTAAGTAAGCTGTACGTAATTGTGAGAATGTCCACCCCTGAGAGAAAGTAAATAATGGCATTATTTGCCTGACTATTGCAAGACTGAACACAGACAAGTATCTGTGAATAAGACAAGTATAGGGAACAAATCTAACTGGTTGAAACTGCAGGATTATGTTGGGTTTTAAGTAATCCACACTCCTGCCTGTGAAAAGTCAAATACCTTTGAAAACATGGTGGGTAAGAGAGATAAGAACACATCAGTTTTCTTATGAACACAGTTTCTATGCAGTAATACTTTTAGCAAAGGAACAGACATGTTTCACAAAGACCTGTGATTGGGTTAGTCCAGGCACCAATTGAATGTCCATTAGATGTCAGTTGTCTTCATCATCAGGTTGCTGGAATTAGGTTTTCAAAACATTCTTCTGCTGAACCCCAGTTACAGGCGCTTCAAGCCGAACATGACCTTGGCTTGGTGAATTCTGCAAGTCACTGCCAGTAAATCAATTCTATGGTTGAGTCAACATTGGTTCACTCTCCTAAACTCTCATGGCTGGACTTGGATAGTCTTCTGTTCTCTGACCAACCAATTGTTCTAGGGCTTTGTCACTGAGACACATCTTTATGATACCCCTATAGCAATCTCCCTGACCCCCGATGAGATTGCTCCATCTGTTACATCATCCCACCTTCTGCCCTGGACTGAGCTGGTCTGTTGGAACGTTTTTACTCACTCCTGTCTGTCTCTAATTAGTAGGGGTACCTGTCCCTCCACCTACTCAGGTATAGCAACTTTTTCTTTTCTTCATCATTAACTACAGCTGGTACTATCTTCATTCTCTACCAACTTCTTTGCTTTGGACATCTCTTCTTCAACTTCCTAAAAATCTCTTTCTTAATATGTTACCTTGTCCCGTACTAATAAACGTCTGTGATGCTGGAAATGCATTGGAGGTAAAGGGCCTCCCTGTCCATGTCCTGTACTACCTTATCATGTGTGTTCTGTGCTATTTTCTGCACAGGTGTCCACTTGGGACCCCTGGCAGTACAGCTCTTCCTCTCTTTGTCTGTGGTGAATAGATACCCTTGGGATACCCTTATGTCAGCCATGGGTGGGGTACAACCCTGTACCCTTAGTGTATGTTTTTGGGCACCTTTTCGTTGCCCACAGAGCAGAGTATGGGATGGTGGCAGCTTCATGATGATTTGACAGTAGCTCTGAGTATCCTTCATTTTGGGATAACCAGACCCTGCCATAGGAATCAGTGGATTCCTGATAGAAGGCAAGATGGACTCAGGGGCCTCTTGGTTTCTATTACCTGTTACTTTGTGTTCCCAAAGTCCTGGGAAGCCCTGACTCTGTCCCATCCACTGACTGGCTGTTGGGTGGAAGAACCATGTATGGTCTTGTGGGGAAGTCCAGGCCAGACTGGCTGGAGCCTTCCCACTGACTGTATTTTGTGGGTCCATGCCTGAGGCAGGACCTGTGTGAATGGAGTGTGTGCCCAATATGCATTCCATGGTATGCCTTACATTGACATGAATGCAGTGGAGTGTGCTGAAAGGCTGGGAGCTTGCCTCAATCCACAATCCCTGTTATGGGGGTCTGGTTGGAGTGAATTGCCTGAATGCCTGTGAGCCTGATTGGCTGCCTGCCTGCATGAATAACCTTCAGTGTGGTTGGCTGACTTAACCTGGCTCAGCCAGAGTGAATGAGGGACATATGTGTATTTTCTGGGGACCTCTCCCATACCAATTTGTCCAGAAGCTAAAGTTGAAACTTGAAGCTGAAAGCCCAGCTGGAGAAGAAGATTGCTGCTGCATTTCCTTCAATCTTTTGCAAAAGCTGTTGAGTCTGTTGAGGACTGATCCAAGAGAAGACCATGCTAGGAGACCTCTCCCCGAGCTATGAGGGACCATCGTCCAGAAACTACTACTCTTCATCAAAGCACTGTGTGAGCCAGTTCTGTGAGTCTGACGTCCAGAGAAGGGGTCCAGTGAGAAACCTGAAGAGAGTGCCTGGACATCGAGGGTCATCAAAGTCCATTGGTGTGGACCGGGGTTGGATGATTTCTGTTACCACTGGAATCCAAGCCATATCATGTTGTCCCGAAGCGGGCACACCTTGACTCCGTGCTGCTCGATGCCCAGAGCCGAGAAAGCTTCACCTCGCCTATGAACATTTGAAAGAGGGCTCCCTTGCCATCACCGCTGACCACTTTGTCCCACCGGAGAAAGTCGAGGTCGCTGGCTACTGCGGAAAGTCTGCTGGTGGGTTTCCCACCACCAGAAGCCGACAAAGGCGTTCTGAGGATGCTGACGGAGTTAAGATCTGAGGTCCAGCCCATGGTCGAGTCCCGATCGACGAAGCTATCTGAGGTACGTGCTAGGGTTGCAGCACCAACAGGCCAGAGGACCGCCAAATGCGACTCCCGACACCCGCTGTCAGGCCTGCATCTATCACTGGCAAATGTTTTTCAAGTCCATAGAGTCTTATTTGGGGCACATAACATTGTGCATCTAGGCCTACCACATGCCTCATCTTCCCAGGACTTCCACCATCCATTGAGGAAACGATTGATTGTCAAAGAGCACCTCGAAGGTCAAGGCTGTTGTATCGCCTTAAGTGGTCTACTTTTCCTCAAGGATCTCAATGCCCAGTGGTTCCTTTTTCAAAGGGGGTCCATTCTCAAAGGAGACTTTCGAAGAACCGTCTCCCACTTCAGGTACATTGGCAGAGTTGAACTTTGTAACCATGAAGCAAGGCTTATTGAGCATTTTTGGACTATGCTTCTTAGTTCTTTGATTACAGGTTTCCCAGCTGGTGGGATCCTCATTCAGAATTGTGCATCTATATCCAAAGAAATCATTCTGCCATTGCTTAGCCTTAACCTGCCTTCCTTCCATAATTCTATTCTGATGCACCTTACTGAATGATTTGTATGCTTTAGTATAACTGTCCTCAGTTGATGCATTTTAAAAGAATCTAAAGTCTGTTTGGTACCACATATAATTGTGTAGATTTGTTATTATAGTATTGCCAGAGTACAAAGTCAGTTATTGAAATGTGTATGTATATCTGAACCTTATTTTTATATAAAGAGCTGTGTTAGCACATAACATTGTGTGTGGACATTCCTTTGTGATGGCGTGGGGACTTGGAGTACTTAGGAACCAGCCTGCATCACATCCTGAGAGCTTAAGCCTTGGTTGCTTGTCCATAGCTACCATATAGAGAACCTTGGCTGAGGTGCTCTGGGTCTCTACCTTACCTTATAGGGGGCAGAAATACAGGACCAACCTCCAGTCTTTACGCTGTCCAACTGTCTCTCCCCGTCTAGCTAGCATCTTTCCATGTTTACATAATACACCTCTCTCCACAGAGAGCAAACTCCTTTCTCTAAATCTAAGATGGGAGCAAGTGTCGACCATGAAATGAAAATAAGGCAGTTCTTGTGGTGTCGTGTCAAACAAAAAGGGCCTATACTAAGACAACTATTTCCAAACCTTACAACTAATACAAAGGGGTTGTGGGATAGTTTTCAAGAATGGAAAGAAGTGTTCTCAAATAATATTTCAGGATATGGTAGCTTGGGTCTTCCTTCCCCACTTTTTGAGCATAGGGCAAGGTGTGATCTTGGAGCACAGCACACACTCGAGCTTTCCCAGCATGAGATGACAGTTCAGCTTTGGCTATCAGGTTCTTTGATGGCCAAGTCTCCTTTACCAAAAAGTATCTTGCCTTCGAGGGCCTGATATTTATGACAAACAAATACAAAGATCCTTTTTCATGTATTCTCTGGAGGGGATGGGTGCACCCATGTGTACGCCTCTATCGGCCCTGACCCTTTTAAAATCATGTCTCAAAAAAACAATTCCTTTTCTCAATGGACTTTTGGGTGATGGTTTCATTCCTGGATCTCCCTCGTCCAGACTTGGATCCTTCTCGACTGTTGGTCTCCCTCTACCGGGTTCACTATGGCTTTCAACAAATCTTCCTCTTTGGTTCTCATGCACAGTCTTTTCAACAGTTCGCTGTGAACCTCCCTTTCTCGGGTTCACTTGATCAGGGTGATACTGGCTCACCCCTGTGTCCCCCCTCTTCTGGGCACAGACCCCTCTCAACTTTCAGCCTCCTTATACCAGGTTCACTATGACTTTTCCTTCTTTCACAAATCGTATTGTCTTTTTAAACAGTTCCAGTGGACATCCCTCGCCTGGGTTCACTTTTGTCAACACACTGTTTCTTGGGACTTTAGACTTGCCTCCTTCTCATCAGCATCCCTCTTCTGGGTTCATTCTTGCTAACTTCACATTCACTTTCAATGTTCACGGGATTCACTTCCCTTGCTTTCTCACGTGGCGGGATTCACTTACCTTGCTTTCATTATAGTTCTTAGGGCAAAGGCTTTCGACTGTATAGAGATTTTGCTGGACCTCCTGTCGGACCAGTTTGACCTAAGTTGATAGATCCCCTATGGCCTTCTGGTATCTGTAGTTTCATTCAGACGAGGATCGACCAGAGTCTCTCGAGTTAGCACCCATGTGGTCCCAGTTCCCTCTGCAGCTGGTCTCCCCTCAACACTTTTACAGTTCTTTGAACTTGGTTCAACTTGCCACTTTGCATCTTTTATTTATCACAGCCTTATCGGCTCTCCCCTGCACTCACCGGCTGTGATTAACCACTTGCCTTTCCTTGTAACTGGAGTCAAGGCCGGTTCCATGATAGCATGAGTTTACCTCGCTCCCTCTTATCAGTGTCGACACGCTCCATGTACCCTTGACATCTGTTGCAGCAACTTGGGCTATTGTCCTTGGTCTTAAGATTCGCTCTGCGGAGGTTTCGCAGGTCTGTGTCAAATAGGTCAAGGTCGTGGATCTCCTTGTCACCCTCTTGATATTTTCTGCCTTTCTCCTCATCTTGAACTGCTAGGCCTGGGTATCTGCCTCATCGTGCAGTCTGAATTGCTCTTCCTGTGCTCTCTTGCTCCACCTGTTATCCCTCTGGGGAAGGGAAAGGGACTTCAGGTGTGTGTGATTCTGATCAATTGCCTGACTTTGCCAGACTCTTGTATTGGGACGTCAGGTAGGTTAATTGGCTCTGGTGTTATTCTGTTCTCTGGTGTGTTGTGCAAAAGTGTTTGTGTCTGTCGCTCACCTGGTCTCTGTGGAGGAGTTGGGGCAAGGTTGCAGCTCTTCTGGGGGTTAGGTCCCTCGGGTCTGTCTTCGCCCTCTGCACTTATGTGGTGACTGGTGGTGATAGGTGATGCTGCTCGAGACTGCTCCTGTTGATTCGTTTTGGCAAGCACTCCATTCTGCTGCTTCTGGCATGGGCGCTTGTTTGATCTGGACCAAATTCCTTCACTGGTCCCTTGCTCATGGTAGTCCAGTCCTGCTGCGACTAAGCCACTATATTTCAGGTAAGTGTTCCTGTTTGCCTTTGTCTTTCCTCGTCTGATTTTGTTGTATTGTAAAGTTTCTCGTCTTGTATTGCTGTCCGTTCCACTTTTGATGTTTGCTCTTTTGCTTTCTTCCCTTGCAGGTGATGTTGCTGGCCTGGCAGAAGCTGAGGAGTTCGAGGCGACAGCCAGAGGGGATGAGGAACGAAGCTGCAGCGGTACAGTAGCTGGTAAGTTGTTAACCAGGAGCGCACGGGGTTCAAATGTGGCACGGCCCTAGGACGGATGTTCTAAACTTGTTTTTCTTCTTCTTCACAGGGTCCGAGTTCGTGGATGCGGAGTGCAGTGTTGCAGTATCGGGATTAAGATCACTGGATGTCAGGAGATGAGTCTGCAGATGAAGCGATGAAGCACCAGTTTCCTGGAGGTTAGTATGCAGGAGAACATCTGGTTTCAAAGGTAAGTAAACTGTTCCAAGTGGCGGTGAGTGTCACGTTGCATGCAAGTGCACAGTAACGCAAAGCACTGGCCTTAAGGATGGAGCAGCTTATAGAGCTGAGCTTCTGAAGCCACGCCCACCAGGTTCAGCCTGCCTGTCACACCCTGCCACACTCGATGAGTCAGCACTTGAAGACTAGGCCTAGGGAACCACACCTGATGAGTCAGCACATGAGGATGTTCTCTGGAATAAAGGCTTTCAGCTCCTGGAAAGCTCTTGTAAAATAAATGCACTCCTACACTGAAAAAAAGTAAAAGCACTCCTGCACTGAAATAAAGTGTTCTTGCTCACATCTCTAAATGAGTCTGGCGCCAAAGGTGCCAGGACTAAGTCCAGCCAAGGCCCCTGTGTGTATAGGTCCCAAAGGGACATAAGTGAGTCAAGTGACCCATTGCCCCCATCACTAGATGGTGTGGTTTTTGTGTTCTGGGGCCTGTGTCCATGACATTGTCAGAAAGGGGGAGCAGTGGTTTTAAATGTCCTATGTGGTAGGATGGGGAAAAGGTGTTGAAAGAAGGGGGATACCATGTCTCACTTGTTGGTGTCCCACTCCCACTCTCCGAGGACCCCCTATCCAGGTGATACTCCCTCACTGGTCCACCCGCAGGAAGAATTTTGAATGTCCTATGTGATATGATATGATATGATATGGCATTTGTAACGCGCCTATACACAAGTGTTTCAAGGCGCGACGAGGCAGGGGGGGGGAAACAAGGGGAAGACAGACAACGATCCTACTAGGCCAGGTGACATTCAGACCGCGCAAGTGCAGGGGTAGGGGGAAGGGATAAGTGCAAGGGGAAGTGCAGTACAAGTAAGTAGAATAAGTAAATAAATAGGGCCAGCTGGTGGCAAGTGCAAGGTAAGTGCAGACAAGTGCTGGGAAAAGGGGGGCTGTAGGGATGCAGAGACAGTCCCTCAGTGCAGGGGTTGCCAGGGAGGCAGTGCAAGAGGAGAGTGGCTGGGACCAGGACCGAGGTCGGTGAGAGTGGCCCAGTTGCAGATTCGGTGCAGATTCATGTCGAGACTTTAGCAGGGGAGAGGGAGAGAGAAAGCAGAAGCAAAGAGGAAGGTTTTGAGGTGCTTCCGGAACCGGAGATGGTTCTCCTCAAGTTTCAGGGAGGCAGGAAGGCTGTTCCAGAGGGAGGCCCCTGCCACGGCGAGAGATCGACCCCTGACTCGTTGCTTCGAGAAGCGGCTGACCCTGAGGGAGTTGGAGATGGATGAGCGAAGGGCTCGGGAAGGAAGATATTTAGGAAGAGCGAGTTGAAGGTATTTAGGCCCCAGGCCCCAGAAGGCCTTGTGGACAATGCAGATGGTTTTGAACTTAATCCTCGCAACCACTGGGAGCCAGTGTAGAGATTTCAGTCCTGGAGAGATACGGTCCCTGGGCTTGAGGCCAAGGACAAGTCTCGCAGTTCTGTTCTGGATGAGTTGCAGGGGGCGGAGAGTGGAGGCAGGCAGATTAAGATAGAGGCTGTTACAGTAGTCCAGCTTCGAGAGAACCAGGGCTCGGGAGACAGTGAGCTTCTGGGGGAAGAAGAGGAAGGGAAGAATACCTCTGAGGAGGTGCAGCTCGTAGTGTGACTTCTTAGAGACGTCAGATATATGAGGGGAGAAGGAGAGTGTGGAGTCGAAGATGACCCCGAGGTTTTTTGCTTTGCAGGTAGGAGCAGGAGGAGGGCCAAGCGAGGATGGCCAGAGAGCTACAGGGAAGGAGGGAGTGGGTGTGCCGATGAGTAGAATCTCAGTCTTACTAGCATTAAGGCAGAGGTCATTGGCGGCACACCATTCCTGGATGGCAGACAGACAGTCAGAGATGAGGGAAGGAAAGGCAGAGGCCGAGGGTAGCCTGAAAATGAGCTGGGTGTCGTCCGCATAGCACTGAAAGTAGGGGCAGAGAGCGGCGATGCGGTGGGCAAGGAGTGCCAGATACTGGTTGAACAGCCAGGGAGAGAGATTAGATCCCTGGGGAACACCACAGGTGGAGAACAATATGTCAGAGAGGAAGGACCCAAGTTGGACCTGGGAGGGTCGATTTGAAAGGAAAGAGGTCAGCCACGCCAGAGCCTGACCAGTGATACCCAGGTCATCACGGAGACGGTTGAGCAGGATGGCATGGTTGACAGTGTCAAAGGCAGAAGAGAGATCGAGCAGAATGAGAGCACACGGAGTGTTGGAGTTGAGGTTCAAGAGCAGGTCCTCACGGATGTTCAGGGGAGCAGTTTCCGTGCTTCTGGCCGCTCTGAAGCCAGATTGATGGTCATGGAGACTACCAACAGTTTCGGCATGGAGGTTAAGCTGGGAGAGGGCCAGTTTCTCCAGGAGCTTGCCCAGGAAGGGAGTGATGGAGATTGGGCGATAGTTAGCCGGGCAGGAGGGGTCGGAGGAGGGTTTTTTAAGAAGAGGGTGCACAAGGGAGTGCTTGAGGGGGGAAGGGAAGACTCCAGAGGCGAAGGAGTGGTTGCAAAAGTCAGCCAGGGCAGGAGCCAGGGAGTCGATGTGGTCCTTGATAGTTTTGGAGGAACAGGGGTGAACCTGTTTAGACGAGACTTTCTTAGATCGGACTTGTCTGGAAACCTCGTCAGCAGAAAAAAGTGGAAAGGCAGAGAAGGAGGGAGGAGGGGTGGCTGCAGAAGGGCCAGAGGAAGAGTCGGGAAGAGAGGGACGGAGGTGATAGGAGGAGAGTGAGGACAGGATGTCCTGAGTTTTGGAGATGAAGTGAGAGGCCAGTGCAGTGCAGAGGGCCTGGGAGGGGACAGGAGAGGTAGAGACTGCAGCAGGGTTGGCAAGCTCCTTGCAGATTTTAAAGAGTTCAGCCGAGTTGTTGGATGCCGCAGAGATGCGGGCTTGGATAAGGGCTCTCTTTTTGGTGAGAACGGGGAGACGGTATTGCCTTTGGAGCAGGCGGCAGGCCAGTTTATCAGAGGATGAACATGAAGCACGCCAGGTGTTGTGGGAAGGGGGACACCATGTCTCACTCATTGGTGTCCCACTCCCACCCTCCGTGGACCCCCCATCCAGGTGATACTCCCTCACTGGTCCACCCCCAATACAATAGCGATGGACATGTCCTGGCCACCTGGATGATAGATCCCCTGGGTTTAGCCAGTGAGGCACATTCAGGTTTATCACAATAGGCACAAATGAAATTTGACACGTTAGGACTGACAGCAATGAATGACAGACAATTGCCTAAGCAGCAATAAGTTCCAATGATATATTTAAACAGTAAAGAGTGGGGTCATAAATGTCTCAAAGACCCTTAAATCCAGGCTAGTAGGACAGAACCACTATCAGCACGTGTATCCTCTTATTGTGTGAACAGAAAACATTGAGCTGGACTTCTTGGTGCATTCCAATGAGTCAAGTAGGTGTCAGAAAGGTTGAGTCGGGTGTGCCCAATCTATCACAAATCTCCGGGCTCCCCAGCTCTTAAAGGTCTGTCCCTGCAAACCTGCAGTCCCTCTCATTGCACTTATGCGCCAACTAGAAACACTTGTGTGCAGGCGTGTTATAAATGCCATATCATTTCATATCATGTCATATATCATATCAAGTGGGCGTTTTGATGGTTGAGTTAGTTCAACATGGCCCTGCTATGCAGTGGGATCCAGTAGTAGTGATTTGCTTGAATCGGATGAAGAACATACAGGTGATGGTCAAGTCAGTGGCTTGAATTTGGTCTACATGGTATAGGCGATGAAATGCAGTGTTTATTGCCTGGAAGATGGCCCGAGCACAAGCAGGCAATCGTCAAATCTGTGACTCAAGCACTGAAAGAGGTTATGAAACATTTTGATGTTAAAGACAGCTCCAAGGGTTCTGCAGTTTCTCAAAATCAGCATAAAAGTAGTTGAGTGGACTCAAAAGCAGTTGGAGGCAGTAAACAACAGTCTGTGCTATTCCATGGTTACCTGGTTTCTCAGAGACCTCATCCATGGTCTGAAAGTACAAAGTGAGCCCTTCTTATACCCTCTTCCAGTCAGGATGGTTGCCAGAGAGTACTTGAAGGGGATATCTCCTCAATTGAACAAGATCCTGGTTACTGTGTTCAAGCAGCAGGCAGTGCTTGATCAAATATTAGTTCACTCCAAATGTCTCTCTGCTATGGGTGTGTGGATGGTCTTGTTCCCTCGTTGGAGTCCATATAGTCACCTCATTGGTAGTGGACTTTAGACAGAGTGTATAAGTCATTCACTTGAAGAATCAATTTTCATAATCTAGTGGTCCACTCCATGTCTTCAGTAAGGGTCCAATGCTGGCTGCTGTGACACAAGTCTCTTGGACTACATGGAGCCTCTGGGCACACTCCTCAATGATCTTAATACCCACCAATATGTAAACGGTACTCAGTTTTACATGAGAGCAAAAAGCCCACAGGACACTCATCTCCGAGATTACCTAGCCATCAACCAGTACTGGATGTCAGCTACTTTCCTTAAACCTTCAAGTCTGAATTCCTCGTCATTCGTCCCCTCGCTAAACCACAACTCATCGAACAATGGCTCAATGATAGGCTTTGATACACAAATATTGGATTCAGCAAAATCGTTTGGCTACACCATCAACAACAACCTGTCCTTCCAGGAACACCTGGCCAAGAATGCCCAAATGGCATGGCTCCAAATATCCACCCTTCTCAAATCCAAACATTCCATGCCACTATGGGACCCCGGATCAAAGTGCAGACACTTCTGGTCTTGCACATCGATGGGCACCCTATTGACTTATCTCCCACCGCTAAATTGGCTCCGCTAAAAACAGTCCACTATGCGGCAACACACTTCATTATGGGTGCATAGAAATTCGACTCAATCAACCTCGTCCTACGTGTACTACAATGGCTTGCTCTCCAGGCCAGGTTAATGTTCAATACTGCATTTATCATCTACAAAGCAGTCATGAGTAGCACACAAGTGTACCAGGCAACTAAGCTCCACTCATCTGGTGGCATATGCTCATCATGGAGCCAATCAAACAACGGCTTGATTTACAACTTGTCTGCAAAAGGAGGACCCACAAACAATCCTTCTCTTGTCATGCACCCACCTTCTGGAAAATGATCCCAGTATAGATTAGGAATGCCCCCTCTCTAATTTTGCAAATCTCTCAAAACGTGGATTTTTCAACAACACCTGCCTAAGTTCTAAACCTAATGGATTCACAGACTGATGCACAGACTGCAACTCACAGTACTGCCCTATTGTTAAAAGAGGCAAGTCCAAACATTTGCTACCCATACCCTGCTGCTCTCATGCAAGGTCCACACTTTAAACAATAAAATAACATAAACAGATCAAAAATAAGGCTCTTTGACTGGTAAAGTGAGATCCAGAGTTTTTTGCATACAGTAAGTGGGAATGTGTAAAATATTTTCCAACAAATCCCAAGTTATTGGAATTCTATCTTGGTTGCAACGTCTCATCTGTGTTACTCTAACATGTCCCTTTCCTCTGTCTACCTTACATTATTGAGAGTCTAGTAGTTACTACCAAGCTGTGACCTCTTCATTGCTCTGAGAAAAGGCTTGCTTTGAAGCACAGGTCTGATCTTTTCCCCCTAGATGTATATCATGGCCTTTAGAGAAGGTGACAGGACTTCCCAGAGAGATCAAAGGGACTTCCAGGGCAACACCTAAAAGATATAATTTTAGTGAGACTCAGTCCTATATACATAATACACAAAAAAGCTCTTTTAGTTGAATGAGGCACTAAAATTACACCAAAAGAGAGTTTGCCAGTAGATGCCTGGCAAATCAGAAATTCAAATATGTGGCAGAACTGGTCTTATCCCCCAAAACCTGCCTTGGGAGCCCCACCTGCATCCTCTACCTCCAAAGAACAATCTTGGCTGGTCCATGGACGCAGGCCTATCTCTCTCCAAACACATCAACTCTGTATTCAGAAACTGGCACTTCCACTTACGTATCCTAAAACAAATCTGTCCCCACCTCTCTTATCCCCAAAGAGTCTCTGCAATACTGGCCATCATCATCTTCCCCCCACACTATACCAACTCCTCCTCTCATTGTCCCGGCATGCCAGCTCAGGAAACCTCAACTAATCCAAAGCGCAGCAGCCAGATTGCTTATTGCCCTCTCGCCCAGAGAACACATCACCCCCATACTAATAATATTGCACTGGCTCCCTGTTAGCCTAAGAGCAGCCTTCAAAGCCATGTGCATCACACACCAAGCCCTATATAATACAGGACCTGAGTTCCTTCAGAACAAAATCATCTACTACAAACCCCGCAAGAAACCTCTAATCAGGCTCAGCTCTTCTGTTCGCTATTCCCCCTTACCACTCCACCAGTGTTGGTGGCTCGGCTTTCTCTATCTTAGCTCCCACCATCTGGAACACTCTTCCTCTGCACAAGCGTCTCACCAAAATCTACCTTTCCTTCAAAAAAGCTTCAAAACATGGCTATTTGCTGCATTATCCTAAAACCCTTCCTTAAAATTCCCAATCAAAATTTAGAAACACTCAGCACCAGGTTGTGCTGGCTGCATTCGAGGCAACCCTGACCTCTCAGCACCTGGTGACGCTGGTCACTTTTGCGGCAGCCTTGAGCACACACACTATCATACACCAAATATGACCCTGGTTCCCCCAAGCACCAGTAGCTGAATCACAGCCCTTCATATATCAAATGTCACAGAATTGATGAATCAGTGCACCTGGTATGTACAGCAAAATAGGAAAATTGGACTCATGGTCAGTGTGATGGAATCACCACCATTGCAATCGGACAGATTGGGATGCACTGCAGGGAATTGTCATGGGAGGACGTGTGTCATGGCCATGTCACGCACCAATAGACCAGTTGGTGATCCACTGTGCAATACTCCAGGGGGTCAATGAAGAACCAGTCCTGGAATTCCTCTGGAAGGAAGGGGGAATGGTCAGGTATTGCGCATGTATGACCTATAGGTTGGGCCGTGCATGGTAAAGGTAACAAATGAAAAGGTTCAGTGAGCGCTTGAAATCTGGGTAACCTTGCCACGTTATACACCTAGAAGAACCTGGAAGTTCAACCCATGCTACACTTGTTGCAAATAGTTGTCGCTAACCATTTTATCACAGTCACAAGAATTGATAGATGAAGCCAATTGACTGAGCGGTGCAAACACAACAAATCACCACCAAATTCTGTTAGGTACGTATAATGCACGACTCTGGTGGACACTGGCCAGAGGCATGGCTACCCGCAAACATCAGAATACAGCAAGAACTATGACAAAATGTGATCATGCTGTACACATAATTCTCCACCTACTTACACCAGAGTATGCCTCAACACCTCTGACATCAGAATGCAGAGAAGACATATGACAAATGTGGGCATGCTGTGTGATGTATCAACTTTGTGGGCACCAGTGGTCCAGGGATGAATATTGGTTTCTAAACCATCAATCGTTCCCACACCTCTAGTACATCAGAAGGGATCTGAACAGATTGGAAACACAAGCAAATTATACACCTCCTTGTCCTATGTTGGTAACGTGAATGCAACGGCAGGCTTATCTCTGCAAGGTCATGGATCGTTGGTTAGTTGCAACACAGGGAAAATACAATTATTACCCAATGATAAAAGGGACTGTCTGGTTGCATACACATTTCTACTTTATTATTCTTTAACACAGTTGTAGCACACTACAAAATACAACTCACCTTGTAAGGGAATGTAGAGGACAGGCAGTTTCAAGAAGGAAAAGGGATGCTCTCTGGATACTGACAGGAGGATAGTCGGTAAAGTAATCAATTGCAATAGTTTAAGGATACTTGTTTCAGCAAAAAGGGAGAAGTAGGTTGTAAAATGTCACTAGGGGCCTTCGGAGAAGGACCAGGGGGATAGAACTACAATGTACCTTGTGCTTTTTGAAGTTCTTGGTGATCGCAAGGGTCGAGTCGGTTTAAGGGCGCTATGCAGCTTCTCTAACAGAGTTCAAGATGGGAGACAGCTGCGGGTATTAGGTGGCAGTCAGTTTGGTGAGCGAGACTGGACGGACGGCTGCAGGCTGATCTACATGGTTGCTCAGGTCAGGAATCGTTATCTCAGTGCTTGTCAATGTGTTTGGAGCACTGGACTAGGCATCTCGGATGACATTTAACAACTGCAGCGTGACAACAGTCAGCAGTGCCATTGGTTGCAGCTCGAGGGGCTTAAAAATGTCCTTTAAGGCGGATGGCCCAAAGCTGAGGAGAGTGTTGCAGGCACCAGTCTTGTCCGGTGTTTGGTTCAGACACTTCCTGGAACTTCGGACCTAGGAATCTTTCTTGCCGAACCTAGCAGGGCCCGGTGTGTGCTGGCTGTGTACTGGTTCTGGAGCTGCTGGGGGGTCCTCTGGATTCTGTATCTCCCTCTGTTCCCGAGGAGATGTTTAGGGGAGGGATATTCCTTCCCTCTTTATAAATCCTGGCCTTCCTTTACTGGCGGAAGCTGTAAGGCAGACTGCACCTTTTCAGGGTCCAAATGAGTTCTTCTTGTTACTCCTTGCAAAGTCAGATGATCTGCCTAAAAGAGGGGCTTAACTCTCTTTCAAAGCCAGATGGACCCCAGTTATTGGTGTAGGCTAAACCAACCTTAATGTGCCAATCCTGGGTCCCCACCAACAATCTCCTGAATGCATGAGGTCATAACCAGAGTGCTTTGCAACAGAAAAGATAAAGCGGTGAAAGCATGTAATACTAAGTCCCACCCTTCTTCCTGTCTGATGTGGATCAAAGGGTCTCTCTAGTCAATTGAGCTCTCTGTGTTTCCTGATTAAAGCTACAAGTCTCCCTTGAAGCTGCGGCGGGACTAGACTTTTGGTCTCTGTCAAGCCTCATACTCGTATCTTCTGAATGGGGTCCCCCTGCGGGGATAACTACTATAAATACATAGTTCCAGACATGACAGTTCACTGCGCATGATACTGAGAGGCGGGAGATGGCTTCAGTTTGACACAGTGCATGTCAAATGTTGTTGGGGTTTTCCTGTCATTTGTTAGTCCTGAGACAAGGCCTCCCGTGGGCTTGTTGAATGAACTCTGATTGGTGTGCAAGACTACCATCAGCAGCTAACAAAGGAAATGGCTGATCCATGAAGCCTTTGTTAGCTAATCAGACTGGGCATGGCAGGAGCAAGGTTTTGCCTTCCCCCTTCTGAGATGCCTTTATATACTCTTGGATGTCGTATTCCAACTAAATATGACAAGGGGGACGGCGCCTGTAGGCTGAGTCCACCCGTCTATGTGTATGTCATGCGGTGAGCATGCGAAAATGTGTGCGAATTAGCCCCACACATTTTCCAGATGTTGATCTACCATCATTCAATTTAATTAAAAATTTCAAAAAAGCCAAGCAAGTTCACACCCACCGTGCAGATAGTGGAACTCATCACATACCCCGCAGCCTCAACATGTGAACCACCACCCTACTATTGGCTGAGGCCATCTGCATTTCCATGCTGAAAACCTGGCTTGTGCTAGCTGTCTATATCTAAGCCCTGTAGGGACAATGCCCAATGTAGAAGCTTAGGTTTCTCTCCTGGCATGGCCATTAACCATCAAAGAGGCTTGTGGTCTGTCTGGATTGTAAGGTATAACCCAAAGTTGTAGGATTTTAGCTTCTATATGGCCCACATGACCCTATTAGCCCCCTTTTTCAACAACAGCCCAGTTCCTTTCCAGTTTTGTCAATTGCATGCTAATGTAGGTGACAGGTTACTCTACCCCTTGAGAGTTTAGCTGCGCTAACACTGCTCAAATGACAAAATCACAAATGTCTGTCCGTATAATAAACTAATAGTCTTGCACTTTCAGAACTGAGACCCTGATCAATCCATCCTTTAAATTCTGAAAGGAGGTTTGACAGGCGGGAGTCCAAGTTACCATCTTTGCCATCTTCTTGGAAGCTACATCATCCAGAGGCATGACAATGGTCCCATACCCCTTGATGAACGACTGGTAGTACCCGGTGGAACCTAGAAAGACTCTCACTTGCGTGTGTGGTGGGAATTTCCCAATCCTTCACAGCCTGTACCTTCACTTTGAGAGGTTGTTTCTTACCTCCATGACAAGGTGGTCTAGGTAAGTCACTGTGCCCTGGCACTTTGTGGCCTTGATAGTCAGACCTGCATTCTGCAGTGCCAGAAACACTTGTTTAAGGTGGGAAGGGTGATTCTCCCAGGTGTGGCTGAACACAGCAATGTTGTCTAAATAGGTGACAGAGAAGTTTTCCAGTCCAGACAAAACCTGGTTAACCATCCGCTGAAAGGTTGCATGGGCATTCTTCAATTCGAAGGGCTTTGCAGTTAACTGATAATGTCCTTCTGGGGTTGAGAATGCAGACCGCTCTCTCGCTCCATCTGTCAAGTCAACCTGCCAGTACCCTGCAGTGAGGTCAACGGTACTCATGTACTTGGCAGCGCCGTGATTGTCAATGAGTTCATCTGCCCGAGGAATGGGGTGAGCATCTGTCTTCATGACAGAATTGAGCCCCTGTAGTCCACCCAAAAGCAGACTTCAGTTTTCCCACCACTGGTCTTTTTAGGGACCAGTACCACTGTGCTAGTGGGATGGTTTTATCACTCCTAGGGACAGCATCTTGTAGGCATCCTCCTTGATGGAGTCCCTGACCCGACTGAACATCTGGTGAATACTACTCTTCACTGGCTTACTGTCTCCAGTGTCCACATCTTGGGTGCACCAATCTACACGACCTGAAGTCAGTAAAAACTATAACTGTTGACAGTCTGTCAGTTGCTGTTCTGACAGGTCTGTTGCAAGGCTGACACCTTCAACTGACCCATCTGTGGCTTCAGTGTGCAGGAGGTCTGGGAGGG
Source organism: Ambystoma mexicanum (assembly GCF_040938575.1). Taxonomy (NCBI): domain Eukaryota; kingdom Metazoa; phylum Chordata; class Amphibia; order Caudata; family Ambystomatidae; genus Ambystoma; species Ambystoma mexicanum. The sequence goes on from NC_090922.1 coordinate 1,137,448,747, forward strand.
GATTGGTCTCCTCCTCAGTCTCTCCCTCAGTCACTAATGCCATGACCAAGCCATCCCGGCTATAATGGGTTTTGTGCTGGTTGACGTGAAAGATGCTGCACATCTGTTTAAGTCCTTTCATGTCAATGAGATCGTTTACTTCACTGACTTTTTCCAGCACACAGTAAGGCCCAGTCCACTTGTCCTGATGGGCACTGGGATTGACAGGCTCCATAATCCACACCCACTGGCCTGGAGAATAAACTGTCACTGTGGCCTTCTAGTTGTGCCAGTGCTCAATCAGCTCCTGACTTGCTTTTAAATTTCTCGTTGACTGTTCCAAGTACTTTGCTATTCTAGACCGAAGTCCAAGTACATAGTCCACCACATCTCATGTAGAGGATGAGGGATTGCCCTCCCATCCCTCTTTCACCTGACTGAGGGTACCTCATACAAGTTGTCCAAACAGAAGCTCAATGGGGCTAAACCCTACTCAGTTCTCAGTGGCAACTCCCTGTAGGTGAACACAAGGCATGGCAGGAGAATATCCCAAAAATTACTTACTTGGAAGAACCTCTGCAACCACAGGGGCTTTGATGCTCCTCAGAGGGACAGCCTCAGGGTACCTTGTGGCGTGGTCTACAACCACAAAGATGTATCGATAACCCTGAGCTGGTTTGAGGATAATAAGGAGCCACTATATCCATGCCTATTCTCCCGAAAGGCCACCCAACCACGGGTTGTAGAACTAAGGGGGCATTTGTGGCACCACCTGACTTGCTAGAAGCTTGACAAGTCAGGCATGAGCGGACGCATTTCTGCCAAACTGCTGCCGAACTGCTGCCAGTAAAAGTGCGCAGACACCCAGTTTGATGTCTTAGTCACTCCAAGTGCCCACTAAAGGAATTTGGTGATCCAGACTCAAAAGAAACTTTCTGTGGCACTGGGGAATCACCAACCTTCTGGTGCTCTCGCTCTACAGGAGTCCATTCTCCCAGTACACTTTGAACAGTCCAGTTGCCGAGCCCTTATTCTGCCTCTCTGCCTGCTTCAGCAGACTTGTGAGAGTGGGACACTCTTTCTGGGCTGTGAAGAAATATGTCTGATTTGGGCCCACAGCTGATGCCAATTCATCCAGCATAGGCAGGCCCTTCAGAGCTGTGCCAACCTGCTCCTCCACCACAGGTTCCTGCGCTGTGCCAGGCAACTCTAAAGTCACTGAGTCCCCTGCTACCAAAGTATGGTCCTCCGTGGCTAGTAGCCCATATACTGTAGAAGTAGGCAACTCAGCAGTCTGTGGAAATGGACTAAGGGCTGCCGGCCAGGCCGGTCCTTTCAACAATCCCTGTGGAAGCAGTCTTCAATCTGGTGATCTCTTTGGCCCTTGATTAGGTAGTAGCACACATTTCACGGATCTGGAAGATCATTACCCAACAGAAAAGGGAAAGGGATGGAGTCTGTCACCGCTACGCAGTACTGGGTCATCTCACCTTGCCAGCTGTACTCTACTATCACCAAAGGGCACTTACTCTTTCCTTCAAACCCAGTGACAAAGCAATGAAGCCCACCAATATACTGGCCTGGCTGTACCCGCTGCCGGGTGACAGCAGTGACACTAGCCGTGGTGTCTCGGAATGCAGGAGTTTTGTGTCCATTGATATACACATGTTCTAAATAGAGTTGAGTATTATTGGGACCTGGGATCTCTTCTGGAGACCTAGTACTGTTCCCACTCAGTGTAACAAAACTACATCTGCCACTCCTTGGCCTAGTGGGAAGTCCTCCTCTAGGAGGCCCACACTAATGATGGCCTCTTCCCATGAGTCCAACATTCACTTTGGCTTGCTTGGGTAAGCCCTTGCAAGCAGGATCCATTTTCCTATGGCCCAGCTCCTCACACACGAAACAGCCTTTGGGTGGTGAGAACACATGTGTCCCAGTGTTAGGGGTTCCTGCACTCTTCTTTTCAGTGTGTACAGCTGAACCAAAGTTTTGGAATTTCCCTTCATTTGTTTGGGGACCTGACTTCGAAGAGGAGTGGGTTGGACCTTTGTCCTTTTTGGTCTGACGATTTCTCTTGCAGTTTGTGTGTGCTGGTTTGAGCCTTTTTCTGGACTCGAGCACTCGCAACACTGTTGGTAGCCTTTTCAAGCTCCCTAGGGTCTTCGATAGTCTTGTCCACAAGATGCTGGTGTAGTTCAACCTCACAATTCTTCAATACATTCTCAAACGCAATCAAATTGAACATTCCTTTAAATGTGTCAACTTTGTTACCAGCCACCCACCCTCTCAGATATTTCAACGACAAGTATGTGAACACTTCAAATATCTGCCTCCTTTTCTTTCCAAGGTCTCTAAAGTTCTTGGGATACTGTTCTGGGGTTTTACAGAAGTTCCTGAGGAAGGCCGCCTTCATGTTTCCATAAACAGGCCTTTCCTCAGGAGTTAACTGAAGAATTGCATCAGTCCCTGGTGTCAGTAAGTGCCTCATCAGGGCTGACCGCACAGTACCTCGTCCACCTCCTGCAGCTGAAAGGACTGCTTGAGCACTTCAAACTAGTCAAAAATATCCTTCCCCACTTCATAAGCCTGCACTAGGTCTTTGTGGATATGCTGCTGGGCTTATGCTGGGCACTCTGGTTTGAGTCACTACTGCTGCTTTCCCTAGAGGTGGATCTGTTGGCCTCCTTCTTCTCTTCAAGCACCAGCTTGCACAGCTCTATGGCAGCCCTGTCCCACTCTACGGTGATTTTGCCCCTCTGTTTCTGTTCCTCCAGTAGCGGTCTCCTCTCCTCCAGCAGGATCTTTCTGGCCACTACCTCATTAACAGCCAGAACAATTACTGGGCCACTTAGAGACTGTGCTGAGGCCTGGGATCTACAGAATGCTGCACGAGTCCCTGACCTCACTGACACGCTAGAGTGTTGAGAAACCAAGCTTGCCACCCGGCGGGATGGTTTGCAAGAAGCACTGCTCATGCTGTCTTCCTCATCATCTTCCACTTCCTCCTCGGGAAGGTGTTTTCTGTTCGGGTACACAGGGCCTAGCCCATCTCGTGAGGTCTTCTCTCAACTGCCCACGCTTCTACCCAAGCTTGGAGGCTGGTCAGCAACTCAGGTTTATTAAACTTAGTGCATTGGGGAAGTCCCCTCTCCGGATATAGGACACTCAGGACATCCTTGCTCATGTCTTTCACAGTCTCTATGTCAAGATCCATGATTATTACTAATACCTAACAGTGTCTAAAATTTGCCTGAAACAGTACTTTTTTCGTTGGGCAGCTAAACTGTGCACAAGGCTCCGATTAGATCCGACCGCTTGCCACCAATGTGACGAATCAACTTACGGGGCACCAGTGGTCCAGGGATGAATATCAGTTTCTAAACCATCAATCAGCCACATACCTCTAGCACACCAGAAGGGAGCTGAGTAGATTGGAAGCACAGGCAAATTATAAACCTCATTGTCCAATTTTGGTAACGTGGACCGAACAACAGGCTTATCTTCGCAAGGTGTGGATCGTTGGTTAGTTGCAACAGAATGAATATATATTTATTATCCAATGATAAAAGGGACTGTCCAGTCAAAGTTGATAAAAAGATCTAATTTATTATTATTCAACAGAGAGTTATAGCACACAATGGGCCACATTACGAGGTAGGGGTAGCCATGGTGCTGTTAGCACCATGGCTACCCCCTTACCGCATTCCGGGTCCGGGTCCCCGAAATAGGGACTTACCGGGTCATTCCAACCTTGGAGGACCCAGTAAGTCCCCATTCTGGGAACCATTCCCCATTCCCATTCAAGCTCCCATAGGGCTCAATGGGAATGGGGATGGAGCTAATAACGGTACCGCAATTTGCAGTACCGCTATTAGCTCTGAAGTCCCTTAATAGGTCCCATCCTTAAAAACTGGTCAGACGAGGCATTAAGGAAGGGACCCTCTAAGTGACCTCGGAATAGGGTGGTAAGGGATTACCGGTACCGGTGTCCTTACCGGTGCCAGTAATCCCTTACCACCTACCTCGTAATGAGGCACATTAATGAAATACAACCCGCCCTGTAAGGGAATGCGAAGGACAGACAGTTTCAAGAAGGAAAAGGGATGAACTCTGTATAATGACAGAAGGGTAGTAGGTAAAGTAATACATTGCAATAGTTCAAGTGTACTTGGTTTCAGCAAAAAGGGATCAATGGGTCATAAAATGTCACTAAGGGCATTTGGAGAAGGGCCAGGGGACAGAACCACAGTGTACCTTGTGCTTGTAGAAGTCCTTGGTGCTCGACAGGTTCAAGTTGGTTTCAGGGCGCTTTGCAGCTTCTGCAACAGAGTTCAAGATGGGACACAGCTGAGGGTTACAGGTGGCAGGCAGTTGGGTGAGTGACACTGAATGGACCACTGCAGGTTGGCCTACACTGCGGATCGGGGTCAGGAATTGCTGTCTCAATGCTGGTCAGCGGGTCTGAAGCACTGGTCGAGGCATCTCGGATGGCATTTAGAGACTGTGGCGTGACAACAGTCAGCGGTGCAGTCAGTTGCAGCTTGAGGGGCTCGAGTGACGCAAGTGGCTCGAAAATGTCTTTTAAGGAGGATACTGGTTGATGCTTGTTGATGCACTCCTCCTAGCTTCTTCACTGGGCTTGTGTCATCCTTTAAGGTGGACGGCCCAAAACTGAGGAGAGTGTTGCGGGCACCAGCCTTTTCTGGGGTTTGGTTCAGAGACTCTCTGGCACTTTCCACCTATGAAGCTTGCTTTCAGAGCCTTGCAGGGCACGCTGTATGCTGGCTGGGTACTGGTTCTGGAGCTGCTGGAGGGTCCTCTGGATTCAGTATCTTCCTCTGTTCACTGGAAGATGTTTACGGCAGAGATGTTCCTTCCCTCTTTGGAAATCCTGAACTTTCTTCTCTGACGGAAGCTGTAAGGCAGACTGTACATTCAGCCAGGTTCCAAATGAGTTCTTCTTGTTATTTGTTGCACATTCTTCATATGATCTGCCCAAAAGAGGGGTTGACTCTCTTTTAAAGCCAAATGGCCCCAGTGATTGGTGTAGGCTAAGACAACCTTAATGAATAAATACTTTCACAGCATGTGATTGCAAGGTTAGAAACATCTCTGGTAAGCCTATGAAGATATATGATGTAACTGTTGACACTGTAATTCTAACAGGAATAGATGAATAGTGTTTAACTATCTCTCGCATGCAACGTCAGTCAGTTTTAGAATGCGCCCATGGAGCTTTTTATCCAAGTTGCTTCTACCATCTGCATGCGTTTGATTTAGAAGAGTTTCCTACTGGATTGGTACACGTTCCAGTGCCTTCACAAGTGTATCACTTTTATTCTATGAAGAAGAAGTGTTTCTTTCCTACTGGTTGTTTAGGTCTGGCCAGAGATCCTAAATGGCTCTCTAAGAGTGTCAACCTTATGAAATGGATATATTTATGTGTTGGTGACTTCCCCATGGCCTCTTGTTGGCCACTCAGGTGTGTGGGGGTTGTGAGTGCTCCTAAGACTGCCAGGTGTAATAATCTGGGGACCAAATTGGGATAGTATGGGGATACCCCTTACATCTTCATTAGACTATTAAACTAATAGTTTGTGCAGGCCCCAGGTACTTTCTATGTTGGCTCACTGTTGACCCAATGCCGGACTCCAATGTTAGGCAGGGGACTTTGTCACACCAGCAAGACTTGTGAATGTGAAGCACCAGAGTACCTTCAAATAGACTATTCCACTTGGGTGGCAGGGAGCCTTAAGTCTTCCTGCTGAAAGCTTCAGACATTGCAGTAGCAGAGTGAAAGGTTTCAGGTCAGCCTCTATGTACACACTATCCAGTGACCAAACATTATTTTTCTTGATATACTGGGGTCTTTGTCACATAAGACTATACTGGCCCATTGGTCCCAACTAAATGCTTGCCTTTTAGGCAAAGTACAAATATTATCCCAGTATAACCATGGTTTTCAAATATGACTTTTTAATATGGGTTCCAGTACCAATGTTCAATCCGTTTATTTCTTGAGGTGTATGAACTGTATACTGACACATTATTTTCCATCTGTGAAAATGATCAACAAGTTAAGCCACTTTATAAGCATGCATAAAGTATTGAGCTATCATCTCTGTACTGATTGTGTAAGGGAATTATCTCCTCCCCAGTCACAGCAATTCTTTAAACAAAAGAATAAAACCTTCAATTTACAACACTTTTTTCAAATACATTTGCTAAAAAACCAAATGTTTTCTAGGTTTTTCTAAAATAAATCATAACCCAATCCAAGATTTATAAATCTACTGCAGGACCTAGCAAATGTAATCCTGTGCAGAGAAACATATATACCATAAGAAAAGATTGAACGTGCATTAGAAAAAATTGCTTTATTTGTGGTTATGTATTTGTTGAGTGGCAAACACTGCTCATAAGCAAAGTAGAAAATGTTGAGTGCTACTGAAAAAATATCTGAAAAACATTTTGCAAAGAACACATATTGCTTATCTTGACCCATGTAGCTTACGAAAAATTGTGACATGATATATTATTTGCAAGATTCGATAATGGTAAACCAAATTAATGTGCCAAATACTTACAAATAAGCGGTTACGTGCCACTAGAATTAAGTAATTCAGAGATAGTGAAATATGCCTGTCTTATAGGATAGGATAGTAATTGCATCCTAATTGGTGCAGCACCGTGTATAGTAATCAGAATGCATGTGCTACTTTGCATCATTAACAATGTATTCCCTGAAAACAGGGAAGTGACAACACTTACTCATAAATCAGCCCGATAAATGAGCGAAGGACCCGCCACTTTCACTATGTACAAATGGGCAAATACCCTGCCTCTACCCACAAAAAACAACTGACATTTGCAGCTTGGTGGCACCAGCAGAATTGTCACAGAAAAAGAGCTCTAATAATATCAATGCTTGTTCTAAATAGGACTTCTATGAATTGTTTCATTACCACGAACTATTAGGTGGGAAGAGGGATGGATTGCACAAAGGTGTATGTTCTAGAGTTGAAAAGTATGCACACTCACCTAAAAGTATCGCCACTAACAAATGCCATTTACTCCAAAAATATGATGTAAAATACTCCCACTCCGTAACAGGTGTTGTGGATGTAACCTTGTCCTGCAGTGAAACGACTGGGCAGAAAATCTGGCCTAGAGCTGTTTTGTCCACCTTCCTCTTGCCAGCCCTAAACAAATTAAACAGATAAAAGCCTCACTCAGGTCCCAGAGGGGGCCTGTAAAAAATAAAGATATAACACGAGTTTGCCTTTTAAGTTAATAGTAGCACTCCTAAGATGTGAAATGTATATATGGATGCAGTGACTTCTTCTGTAACTGGTGTCCTTCTTCAATTCACAGATACACTTAAGATGGATGGGCTGCTAGAGGTGCTAAACAAGGAATATATGGTAATTGTGAAAATGACTTAACAGTTGAGCATCAGAAAAAAAAATGAAGGCACAGTTTCTTAAACTGTCACAATAAGAGCCAGAAGGTCGCACAGCAACACAAGGCACCATCACAGTGATTTTGAGTATGGTACTGAGGAAATTGCCAGTGGAGACTATCATGAAAATTAAAGAAGGGGGTAAAATCAGGGGCATGAACCAGTGGCCATGATCGTTTAGCCTAATTGTCTCAACGTGGACAGTGGCAACAGCCAGCGGCAATAACAAGTGGTATCTGAATATTTACTAGTGAGGAGCGTATGGGCTGTGGCGATACCTGGGATTTTAGCCTAATTGCTGTAGTGTGGACTGAGATCTTTTTAATTGCTACATCATGAATAACAGCGGCAATGGTTGAAGACCAGGGCAGGTTGAAGCAAGTAATTTATTCGAGAATTGGAGTAGGGCCATGACAGATGGCCTTGGCCAGTGGACCATGGTCTTCATACAAATTGTTGCAGACTAGACAGTTGCCACTGCACACTGGCCATGTCCGACGTCCTTTGCAAGTGACCCCTGAATTAGGTATAGCACAATAAGCAATACATTCAGTGAATATGTTTTAGTTAAGACAAGGTTAAGATGATCCAATTAATTGCAACAATACATATTCTTTTCAGTTAATGTGGGAGGTGAGGACAATCTTAACTCAGAGTCTACCCCACTGCTTAGCTCATGATCCCATACATGAGATTACAGCTGGGACCAACAAAGAGATCAAAAATTGAAAAGTTGTATGGACATATATGGTGACTCAGAACGTTTGTTTTCACTTCAGTATGTGACTCATTATTGATACAAACACACAGATATCTGATATTGACATCAAGTCCAAATCCACATGACTATGTACCTCATTACAAGTTTTATGGTAATTCGGCAGTACATCTACTGCATTACCACCAAACTTAATTAATGTTAGTGCCACTTTGTCCCATGTATTTCCAGTGGGATTACAAGTGGTGCTATGATAATGTTAATCCTCATTTTCACTATTCAAAGGACTCTGTGGGGATGTTGGCAGAATTACTGCCAGTGGTATTTCTGCTGGTGTTAATTTTGTCAATTTTGCCAATTTCTAGCAGTAAGGTAAAAAATTTACCTCCAGCTTTTGAGAAAGATAAATCCTCCGTCTCACCACCAAACCTGTAGTGTGGTAGTGTGGTAGTGTGGTAATGTGGTGGAAATATGGCAATAACATAATTACTGCCATATTACTGCTATTTGTCTCCACACTACCCTACTTGCATTGAGGCCCTTTGTGTGCTAGACGAAGTGGTCATCACAAATTTAACAGTCACTGGTATGCAGTCCCACCCAACATTCTTGGCCAAAAGACAAGCTGTTTAATTAAAACTCAAAAATACTTAAATAAAGATTCAAAGGTGGTCCCCTTACTTCATGAAAGGGAAACTACTACGATCAAATATATTGCTATGAAAAATTGTAGACACAATTAGAGTAGGCCTGACTGTGACAATCTCTATATGAACTAACACACATACACACACAGTCACACTATCATGTCAAAAAGATATGTTTCTAACATTGTTATCATGAATAATATGAGTACCACCTCTAAATAGTGATAATATATCCACGTATATGTCAATTTATTCACGTTATCTTCAGTTAACAAGTACAAAAATCAATTTCTGGCAAAATATAGCAAGTGCAGAATATTACATTTTTTCCAGTATCAAAACCAAGTAGTGGTACCAGAAAAAATGTGGATTGAAAAATGATACTTTGCTTGGCTGTATGAATGTGGGTTCTGAATTACTAAACTATGTGCATGCAATTTGAGTTTTTTTTTATACTCACTTTGATACATTTTTCAAGAGACAAAGCCAGCAGAGACCCTCAATTGTTAACAGGATTTTCCCAGCCAGCTGCTCTCCTGGACCCTTCCTCCCTTTTACAGGAAAGCAGGATGGCCTCAGATTAATTTGTTTATCATCCCTCATGTACAACTCCCAATTTTCCAGGTGATATCCAGATTCATAATTAATCTAGTGGGGACAGATACTATTATTCCCTACAGCTTTAATTTCACGTTGAAAATCAGATTCTTTGTGTGTTCCTGCTTTTTAAAATATGCAATATTCCAAAGCTTATATCATGATTATGTCATGATCATATCACAGTTTTTGATTGGCCGGGTTCTTCACTTGGCTTGTAAAAATCAACATTCTGACCATTACAAATCCCTCAATCGCCATCGAAAGTTCATACAGTGAATATAAAAAAAGATGGGGGCTGATTTCGACAGGGTAATATTGAATCCTGTATCAGGTTTCCTTTTTATATCTTTTCATAGCAACATGCCACATTGCTAAAACATGGATTAATGTTATTCTCCTAGCACGGATGGAAGTCTGAATATGTGACATGAATGTGTAGCATAATGTTTTAAGAAGTTGTTAATATAAATAATTTTAATATGTTGTAATCATTGTTGGAAATTCAAATGTAACATGTTTAGATAGAGGGGAATCACACAATCACAGCACATTTTCCCGCATGATTGTAACTGATTTGGTTGTGTACTGAAAGTGTAATATTAAATGAAATGGTTCATAATTTCCTATGGAGAGTGTGTGCCTTAGTTTAAGTACTGTGGATAATGAAACCCATGAGGTCAGCAGGCCTTTCAGTTGATAATTTACCATAGTCTGCTGGCACAGACCTCTAGTTTGCATTAGGCTGCTTGTCTGGTCGTGTTTTATTCCTTAGCTAATGTCAAAGGTGATAGCTAAGTGCAAGAAGATACGTTTGAATCTCAGCACTAGGAAAACAGACCTAATGGTTATCAGGCAACATGATGTAGATTGGCTTTTTGATACTTTAGCTTGTTTTTATAAGAATATCTTGTCCTTAAATGGACTTTCAAAGGTGGGGGATGCTTATTATCTCAGAGAGCCTGATCCTTTTGTTCTTGGAAGTTCATGTTTATTTCTTCTGATGAAGGAGCCTTCCCCAACAGGTCAGGAAGGTTAGACAACAGCCAGTCTTAAATGCACACTTTTGGTTATGGACAGTTCAAACCTGGAATTTTGTTAACTGATATTACACTGCCACAGCCACATTGAAAACCATTGATTTCTCATACAGGTGCCTGTAATGTAGCATATTTAAAGTGTAACAAATTGTGGCACTTTCTACAAACGTCCAGCAGTTGTTGGAAAATACACTGTTTTTATTTCCCTATTTCACCTGCTTCACACAAAATACATTGTCACTTTACAGTTGGACTTTATATAAAGTGAATGTACATTAGCATCTTCTGCATATTTCTGTAGCACAGCCCATGTTCTCTTGTTTGTTTAGTTACATGTATGGCACATCTGGGCCTTGGCATTTTTTTATGTGTAGTTTCATGATTTGTAGGGAATGAAGCACCATCTGTTGAGATGTAATGCTGCTCTCTATATCACAAATACTTGATGTTTGTGCGTTGCTGTCAATTGCATTGTTCCAGTGTGCTAGGCACAGTTCGCAATATATACACATAGTGTTTTTACACTGGAGCTTTCAGCAGTTTCTGCTGTCATTCCAAAATTGTTCAAGGCCCAATCTTTAGGCCAATTCACAAGATGTTTCCTGGTATATGTGAACCTCTACACCATTTTTGGGGTGCGGTCTCTCTTCATGGAGCAGGTAATTAGTATCCCATAAGTGCACCCATGTCATGATAACTGGTGGAAACAGTTATTTTTGAAGTAATGTCCATTTCTAGCACCTCTCCACTTCAAATTGAAGCAGTCTCCATTTATTATTGATGTTTCCCCACACTCCTATACTACATGCAAGGTTTCCGCAAGATCATGTCATGATACACGTTGCATATATCAGGCCTCTGTCTGCTACACAATTTGATAACTACATTTGAACTCAAAGAACATGGTTGTTCTCCTTTCACCACACCCATTAGGAAATAAGAACCATTACGAGAGCTGTTGACAACATGTTTGGCTCCAAACTTTCAAAATGGATAAGTTAAAGTGCACAGCTCAACAAAGAGAATTGTAAGGCCCTGCATTCGTTATGTGCTACTAAAGAAAATAACAGATAGACATATTTTAACATGCATCTACTGTTTTGTTCGGCAGTCATGCAACACTTAAAGCAGATGGCTCAAATGTAGATCATGTAGCAAAATCACAAAGGTTTATCCAACTAGTGTGAGTAGAATGCTAATTTAAGACGGAAAATTGGATCAATTTGCATTTAGAGGGTTTCAATAAGGACATTTGGGCATGAGCAAATAGTGCTTCAAATACCCTCTGTTCAAAATGCAATTCCATCAGAAGGAAGGTGCTTATGTTCTTTTAAGGATAGCCATGATTCTTAATGGGATGTCTCAGAAAGGTGCTTTACCTGCCACTGCCTCCACTGTGCCTAATCTAAACTGTAGCAGAACAGACTGAGGGACATACTCATTTCAGACAAGAATCTGTTTATCACCATCTGCCTTTTTATTTTTTACAGAAACACTCATGCAAAGCTTGAAAACCGTTGCACAATTTTGCCATTGCACACTAGCTGCCACTGAACCTACCAGTAAATACTGCCTTTTATTTCACTGCATTGTCAAACCAATTGAAAAAAAGCTTTTCTTTTCACTTGTCACATGAAGGTACACTATTAAAATAAACAATTAAGGAGCCGATTCATGGAAGAAATGTGTGCCGAATATCTTGACGCAAGGTGGCGCAAGCGTGAAAAAGCAGTGCCTGTGCGTATTTACTGCAGGATGTGGGCCAAATCCTTGCGTGGCGCACACGGGCGCACATGTCATTCCAACATCCCGAACACCGTGTGCGACGCGCATAGCGATAGCGCACAACGTCGGCGCACACACCAAAAAGGGGGCGTGACACAGGGCGTAACACGCGGAATGGGGAACAACGTGTGAAAAAGAAGGCGTAAGTGGGGAAGTACAGCAGGGAAATACACAAAACGCCCACACGCACGCGAACAACACATATTCATGGAATCGAATACGGGAAACCCGCGCACGCTAAAAGACGCACACAGGCGTCAACACGTCCCCCACACAAAGGCAGGCGGAAGTGTCCCTGTGCGCAGTATAAAAGTGCGCACAAAAACAAACACGTATATACAGCTACGATGAATGCCACATTTTTCGCAGCACTGATCGTGGGACACTGCAGAAGGAAGAGAATAGCCAGGCTTCGCATTTTTTTGCCCTGGACCAGCCTTTTTGGGATGCCTGACGACCAGGTCTATGGCACGTATAGGTTCCCACCTCATATCATCCTAGACCTGGTCAGGGAGTGGGAAGATGAACTTATATCACCCACCCTGTGCCCCCAAGCATTGAGCCCATTGGAGAAGGTGCTCAATGTCCTGCATTTTTTGGCCACTGCGTCTTTTCAGTGGACAACTGCCATAGTGGGGGGGGGGTCTCACAGCCCACGCAGTCACGCTGCCTACACCAGGTGGTGGCAATCATGATTGTGCGCCCCTCAGTCCGCAGGCACATATACCTGCCCAGAACACCCGCAGAAAGGCAGGCCGTGGTCCAGGACTTCTACAGGGTCGCACACTTCCCCAAAGTGCTTGGTGCCATAGATTGCACCCATGTGGCCCTACGTCCACCTAGGGCAGTGGTCTTCAAACTTTTTTGGCCAGGGCCCCCCTGTGCAAAATTTGGGCAGGTCGGGACCCCCCAGAAATGCCAAATGGACAGTATATATTGCGCGCCGTCACCTGCTCCCATCAAAGTCGCTGGGCTCCCTCATCCCACTCCTACCCAGTCGCTGGTCTCTCCCCACCCCATCACACACCCAGGGCTCTCCCCACTCTGCTCCCATCACTATCCCATGGTTCCCGCCCATTGTGCTCCCACCATAGTCCCTCGGTTCCCCATCCCGTTCCCAACACAGTCTGAGGGCCAGTGGCGGCTGGTGAATCTTTTTTAAGTGGAGGGGCATTAAGGGGAGGTTCGGGGGGGTTTCCCCCTGTGAATTTTTTTTTAAATAATAGGTTAAAATGTTGCATTGTAGAGCATACTTTTAACAAAAAATGGGTAAATAGCCAAACAGTTTGCAATTGTTGCTGGGAGTCCAGGGGGCAGGCATTGATATTTTATTTCTATCGCGCTCGTACACAAGTGTTTCAGAGCGTGACAAAGCAAGGGAGGGGAACAGAGGAGAATAAAACAGCGATCTTACTAGGCCCAGTGACATTGAGAACGCGCAATTGTGAGGGGAAAAGTGCATGGAAGGGGGGAGAAGTGGAAAGTGCGAAGCAGAGGAGAAACAGATAAATAACAATAAATAAATAATAAAGGCAACAAACAGTGGTAGTGCAGCCAGCAATTTGCAAGTGCTACGTTTAAGGCAGCAGACAGGGTAGGTCTGATAAGTGCAGGAAGAAAGATGGTTCTCCTCAAGTTTTAGAGTGGCAGGGCGCTGTTCCAGAGGGAGGCCCCAGCCGAAGACGGAGATCTACCCCCAGCTCGTTTCTTTGATAAACGACTGACCCTGAGGGAGTTGGAGGTAGAGGAGTGAAGAGCTCGAGAGGGGAGGTATTTGCGGAGGAATAGCTGAAGGTATTTTGGACCGAGGCCCCAGAAAGCCTTGTGGACAAGGCAGAGGGTTTTGAATGATAGATGTCCGGTAAAAAGATACCATCCCTGACCCCTGGGCCCCACTGGTCCTAACACAATGAACATGATTATGTGTATATGCAAGGCGCTGCACATTCATACAGCAATCACTCTATCATTCACATGAGCATCCATCACCATACACTCACTCATAACGCATCCATACACATGTTTAAATAAAAACAATGAACATAAACGTACCTTCTGCATTGGCCTGTGTGTGGGTGCTGCTCCAGCTGCTCTGTCCGTATGTGCGAGGAGGCGCAGGAGCTCCCCCTCGGACATACAGACATGCAGTGCCCCAGCCAGCATTTCCAATGAGCTATGCAATGCTGGCGAAGCAAAACGCCCCAGCACTTGCATGGCTCAGTGAGCATGTGCGGCTGGGGAACTAAACTGAACTGTCAAAGAGAAACAGTGTTTCCCTTTGACAGTTCAGCCAGCCCAGGAGCACTCCATTAGCTGGATAAAGCAGCTGAGGGAGTGCTCACTGTTTCACTGGGCTGGCTCCTTAGCTCCTCCATAATGGGTGAGGGGCCACTATGCAGTTAGTAATGTTGACCATTGTTGCTGAATATATCACAATTTACTTACATTTTAACACAAAGCACCCCTTTGGGTACTATTGAAACAGTGGGCTTCATAACTACTCTGGCGGTAGCTGTGCCGGTAAAACCGGCACGGCTGCCACTGGAGTTGCATCCGGGTCTGGCACCCGCGAATGGGCAATTACTAGGTCATGCCGAGTTAGGCGGACATGATAATTGCCCTTTCGAAGGTGCCGGTAGATCCCCATTCCCATTTGAGCCCCATATGGCTCAAATGTGAAGGGGGAGCTCGGATGCACCGGCACCGTTAATAACGGTGCCGGTGCATCCGACGAGCTGAGGTCAGACCTGGCGGGGGCTGTCAAGCACCCACGAGCACAACTCTTACTATGGCGGAACGGTAGCAACGGTGCCGGTAGCTTACCAGCACCGTTGTTACTGGTCCGCCATAGTAGTAATGAGGCCCAGTCTGTGACTAAAGGAATGAATATCCATTTACAACTGTGGGCCACTTTTTCATTGTTGCCTGAGACAGTTTCATGCTTCAGCCCGCCCATGTGGGCCACCCCTGCCCATTTCTTCCAACCTAAAAAAAAAAAAAAAAAAAAATATTTTTTCATGCTGAGCTCTCAGGGCCCCCCTGGGATGCACCCGCGGACCCCTAGGGGGTCGCGGCCCACAGTTTGAATACCACTGACCTAGGGCCACTGAGCACATCTATCGAAACCGCAAGCACTGGCATTCCATCAACGTGCAGGTTTTATGCGATGCAAAGGGAATCATCACCTCTGTCTATGCACACTACCCTGGCTCAACCCATGACAGTTTGATATACAGAATGTCCGCCCTAAGCCGGGCCCTGGAAGCTGGGAAGCATGGCAACACATGGCTACTAGGTGAGTACAAATGCCTGTGCACATGCATGCATGTCACACACAGAGAAATACACAAACCCAACTATTCACAACCATTATCACCTCCCCAGGGGACAGTGCCTACTCTCTGAGCAACGACATGATGATGCCAAACTGGAACCCCACCACACCACCCCAGGTAAGATACAACGCTGCCCATATTGCAACCAGGGCCATAGTGGAGCGCACATTCGGAGTGCTCAAGTCACGCTTCTACTCCCTTGACCGCTCTGGCGGACAGCTACTATATGCACCCCCAGTAGTGTGCAGGATCATTGTGGCAGCATGTGTCCTGCACAATGTTACAACACGGCAGGGCATACCGGTGGACATGGTGGTGCCACCACATCCCCAACCATAGGCACAGGCGCTGCCCATGGGAGGGGAAAGGGCAAGTGGCGAGGCAGCCCGGACCCAGCTTGTGGCCACATTTTTCACCTAAACTCCCACACCTGCGGAGTGCACACAGGCCTGGCACATACCAGGTCACAACCGATGATGACAAAGAGACAGTCAACTGTCACAACCTTACCACCCTGAGGATGTTTCCATGGAAGTGCTACATTGTGTGCATCCCTAGCCACTTAAACATAATCAATCCCGTGTGGTCAAAAGGAACACATGCAAGGTGTATATCACACCCCCCCAACAAAACTGGCCATGACAATCCCTGGTATGTCATCCAAACCCTCCTAAACCACATCACCCTTGTCTGCCACACCATGACATTGCATGCAACAGCAAAACCCAAACACATGACCAACAAGATACGGAGTGACATGTGAGAAATGGAAAGTGGCCCGAGACAATGATGCCTGACACGGAATCAGATGAAATGACTGACCAACAACCTCCCACACATACCAAGTCATACACAATTGCCTTCCACCAGTGGTAGTTCCAACACAGCACTGAATGCCTGTTCACATGCAAATTAGGCAAGGCAAAATTGCTACTCCTCAACCCGTGTGCTGTGTGTCTCTCCTGCTCAGCACACAGCACAGTGAGCATCCATTGTGTTGGGGATACACCTTGAGCATCACATGAAAACGATAAAGACAAATAAATACCTATTTACGCATGTACAGGATCCCCAATTGGTAATTTATCATGCACTGCAGGGACACAGCATGCCCAAGAAGGCAATATTTGTGCACCCGTGGGCATGGAAGGGTGGTTGTACATGTGGTGGAGCATTGTGTAACTGTGTGTGTCAGTATGGACATGCACTCAATATATGCATGTGAAATCAAGTGACTCTCAGTGTCCTGTACACATCACATGGGAACATTGCCCATGTGTACACCCAGCATATCAAACCACAACAATCCCCTGACACCTGAAAAGCAAATACAACACAGGAACAGCCATTGACCAGCAGAACACATCATGTACATAGTACCCCACAATGACATTGTCAGATAGTGCCCAAACACTGTAGCCCAGGCTTACTGTCCAACAACAAAAAGGCCCTCCCTCATTCACACATCACCGTGACTTTCTGAAAAACTGTGTCTGGGTTATGTAGCCTTCTCCCTTTTAGTCTACCTGGCTACATGATCCCCCTACCCCTTGGTCTTCATGTTCCGCCTTGCATGTAAATAGGGTCCAGCCCCCTCATAGGCCTCCTTGACTGGTAAAAATACCAAATCGCAGAGAACTCCAAAGAGCCAAACCCCCAAACAAGGGCAAAAGGCTCTAGACACCAAAAAAACCCTGAAGAGTCTCCAGTAGATTACTTGAAGTGGCAAAAAAAGTCCAGGAACATGTACAAGCAGAATAATAGAACTAGCATGGTAGCACAGTTGAACAATGGTTCAACAGGATGGGTACCTTCTCCTGGAAACAACATACAATGAGGATGCAACAACTGATGGGTAGTGTCCCAGCTCTGGTCTTCTGGTGCAGTAGTGGCACAAACCAACCACCCATCCGTGGTCTGGGCGCCTGCAAGGTAAAACTTATGCAGGCCTCCGAGACCTCGGTGGGGAAATAGGGTCAGGGATCTGTTGGTTGGACAGGCATTGGTATTCAGGATAACCGGAAAGAGGGGCAGGAGAGGGGAGTTGGATTGGCAAGGGAAAATAGGCAAAATACAAAATAAAACTATTGACAATAACACATACTCAGAGAAACCATGTTCTACATGCACATTGTACTAAATTAGTCAAATTAAGCACAAAGAGAGACTTATCTCTGGGGTGAGTGATGGCCTCCTGCCTGCGCACTCTCAGGTCCGTTAACAGGATCAGTTCCAAACTGCAAAGAGAGCGTGAGTCACTAATCTGTGTGTGTTTACAACACACACACAGAACACCATTCATGCCCCAAAGTAAGTGACTCCTACACAAACAAACACTCTTGTCTGGTGCTATGTACTTTGCTACCGTGATGGTTCATACACTGTCAATGCAGTAAGGCCGGTGCACATGGGCGCACAGTAAAAGGAAGGCTAATGCCTCCAGAATCACACATGATACGAAGGTCCCTGGTTTAGCTGCTAGACGCGTATAGCGAGGTGCGACTTCACTACAAGTAGTGTTCTGGCAGCCGTGGATTACAATAGGTAGTGCAAGTGGCAATTTGCACAAGCAAATGACATGCACTGCACACAAGTCAGTGCCTCGCTGGGAGTCCCTGTGTGCTGTATACGTTTCTATCTCGGAACACTACTGTGTGAATAACTCAGCTTCTTTGGAGTCGGGGGGACTGGAGGATATGTGTGACTGCCTCTGCATGTGCCCCTTACAACTTGTCAAGCTACTTGGCATTTGTCCCTCAATGCATTTTAGCTGTACTGTGCCCTTCTACAACAATATCTGTCCAAGCTCCCCATAGTGGCGCTACTTAGCATGGCCTGGTGGAAGGTTGGCTGTGTTGTGGCCCCCTTGTGCTGCTCACCTTGCTTGGAGCTCCTGGAAACACATCTGCTTCTGTTGGACATCTGAGCACAAGCCCTGTGCTACTGCTTGCGCACACATTCGCATGTCGGCATCACCGAACGTAGCCAGGTTTCTGTAGTACTTTGCCCTGTGTCTGCTGGCAAAGGTGGTCTGGAGGCTCATTGTCCTGCTGAAAGGGCATAAAACATATAAATAATGCTTGAAAGTTCCCTGTGTGTGTGTCTTCATGCTGGTTGTCACGGGGCCATGTTAGAGACCCAAATCAGAACTCCTCCCACCATCAGTCTGACTTTGACAGGAAAAGGGTGCAGGCTACTGTCTACAACATGACGTGCATTAAGCACATATACATGAAAGAAAATAACATACATCACAATCTAGATCAATTAATGCACACATCAATCATGAACCTGTCGGGGGGAAATTCTGCCAGGGTCGGCCGGGCCGTCCGTAGACCTCCGGGCAGGGAGGCCCCAACTCCTCCCGTATATCCCAAAAGAGATAGAGTATGAGACACACGCAAGAAGCAAGGTGACTCTGCTGTTTATTAGACAAAACAGCAGGGATGGGTCAAGGATCGTACGCGTCCGTCCTGACACACACACAATCGTGGGGCTCGCAGGCCCTTTTTACCTTAGTATGACGCGCTACTTGCGTCACCTTAGAAAGTTTAGCAAAAACCTATTTCCACTCTGGATTGGTTACTCGAGTGGTAGGGTTAGTATAGCATACATATAGAGAACGGTGTTAGTGGTTGAGGGTTAGTCAGGTGGTATACTTGTGCTGTCCCTTCAATTTGATACATGAAAATTGTTACATGAAGACCTCTGAGGATTGGTCAATGTTAATGGCGTCAGTGATAAGAGCCCCATGTTCTGATTGGTCCGCTCGCGAGCCTCCCAGTCTGAGACTATCGCTGTTCCCAGCTCGCGGTGCACCTGTCATTTGCAACAATGTTTTACTATGGGTAGGTGTAAACAATGTGAGGATTTATTCATATGTTGGGAGGTCGACTACTCCCACTGCTGCAGATGTCCAATGAGTCTTTTAATTGTATCTGCCTGTGTCTTGAAACGTGGGATTCAGGCGTCTCCTTCCTCCTGGGCTTGGCATCCTGTCAGGTTTGGCTTTGTCACGTGAGATGGGACCGTGTTTGAGTCAAAATTCAGCACAATTAATATTGTTTTTCCCACTGTGTGCCTGGTTTATCTTGCAGGTGCGACCTTGGCGTCGGCTTGCGGTGTGCGAGATTGCAACATCGTGCCCTTGGCGGTGTGCTTTCGCCGGGCTCATTCTGCAGGGTCAGCAACCGAGCTCTTGCTCATTCAATGTTCATGGAAGCTTTTGCTTGCGGCCTACTTGGGCCTGGTGCATAGGTGGAACCATTTGATGCAGAGCGCTTTAGGTTACGGTATCATATTGCTCTATCCTCAGTATCGTGTCTCCGTTATATTCTTCATTATGGTACATGGTTCTTAGAAGAAGCGTGAGCAAGCCTTTTTAGATAAGTTCATTATGCGTCTTGCGTTTCTGCATTTTGAGAGCCTATGTGGAAAATAATAAAGATGCACGTCCGTGGGTATGTCTGTCGCCTACGTCTTAGCACTGAGTATGTTCTTCGTGTGGATTGGTGTGGGAGTGTCCGGTGTGCATGTTTGCACAGGTGTGCTGACCGTTGGCTAGGTCGTCATGGCATCTCTAACGACGTGTAGGTTTAGTCGAGTTGATCCATGCCGCAGGTGTCGGCATGGACAGGGCGGGCTGCTGGGCAGGTAGGCGGGCACATCCGTATGTTCCTGTACCAGGGTATTTGGTCGTCTGGTAGATAGGCAAACTCCTCTCGTGGCGGGTGTCTAGGCCGTGATCCTCTAGGCCAAGCGCAAGAGGGGAAGGGCGGGAGCCTGTTCTTCCATTCTCCGACTTCAGTCCCCCCTCTGGTCGACTTGTCGACCACAAACATATCCTTTTCTTTATCTCCTCTTACTCTCCATATTTTAGTTATTCCTCCAAAATGTCCATAGTGGTTAACATGGTCTTCAAATGACCAACACATATATGCACAGGTTCCTCCAGGAGTGCAGTATACCCATTTCCCTATGTAGCTCCTTGGGTTTCTTGGGTTTTCGAGCTTCACAGATGGTGGGTCCATGTGGTTGGTGATGATCTGGTTGCGCAACTTCTCTCTCTCTTTTATGATTGTGCCTGTGTGTTTGCCGTCATCTGTTGGCATCAAGAGGTGCATACCAACCATTTCGATCATCTCGTCTGTGGTGCGTGCCTTCCGGGCCTTCCAAAATCTTATTATGATCAGTGTAGCTCCAGCCAAAATAGTACATCCAACTATAATCTTCAGTCCATCTGACAGCCAAGATGGCATCCATGACCATAATATTGAAAACCAGCTCTCATCCTTTTTCACACCTTTACTTTCATCCATCATTTTTTAGTGCATCTGGGCCAATTGTAAAACTGCTTCTGTCAGTGTACCATTGTCAGCATCGTTGGCAGGGATGAATGTGCAGCATGATTGTCCTATCTTAGCGCAAACTCCTCCTTCCATTGCTGTGAGGAGGTCGAGTACATATCTGTTCTGAAGTGCTACCATCCTCACAGCTCGCAGTTCCTCTTTTATTGCGTTGAATCCATTTACCGTAGAATTAATAGTCATCATTAGTTCCCATCGAGTTATCTGGAGCCATTTTGTGTTTGCGTAAGCCTGTAGTCCTGGATGTATTATCGAGGAGAAGAACATTGCTGCTCTGCTGAATAGTCTATGGTCTGGTGGAATTGAAGTGAGTGCTGTTTCCGACCTTCTCCATAGGTAATTTCCTGTCAGAGGTTCTCCTTGTCTTTTCTTTCTATTCAGGACAGTATTATTGCCGTCGGTTTTGCTCTCTGGCCCCTTCTGAGGTTGTACAGATCTCTTCTTCCTTTTGTTCCCTTCATCCATTTTGGGGAAGTTCGCCATATTGACATGTTTCTGGGGTACCACTAGTGATGGTACATTAACGTGCACCATTGTGCATATACCATTCCACAGAGGGGGCAGTGTGTGGTATGCCTTTTTTCCACAGGCCCAGTAAAGGTCCATTACTACTGCTGTTCCTGCTCCCCCCCAGGTAACTCCATCACGCTTTCACAGTTGGTGTTGTATCCTACGTCCACCTCCCCTTTATGTTGGTAGCATACCTTAGGCGCAGTTAGCGGCAGTATTGTTATTGGGTCTTCATCCTTCTCCATCCACGTGAGCATGGGTACGTACTTGACCCAAGTCATCCAACATCTATGGTTGTGTCCATCAATAGTTGAAATATTTTCTCTTGTTACCATGTTGCTGCCAACCACTCCTATGTCCCATTTGTTGTTCATGTACACCTTCCCTGTTATTATCACCAGTGGTCTTTCCCAACATCCGTTTTTACCAGGGACTTCAGTGGCGTACCAATCACATGGTAGGTACTGTAGTGTTACTTTCTTTGTTTCTCCTTTTTCAGGACCACTTGTTATGTATCTGAATCCTTCAGCATGTAAACTGCTCTTGTGGTAACTCAAATAAGTCTTGAGGACGTTGTTTTCATATGGATATGTATCTCGCGTTTTCCACACCAGTTGCACCACTGTCCCTTGAAATCTTCCTTTCGTCTGGAACAGTGCCAGGTATATTATACATCGTGCTATTTTTTCATCTATCTCCGTGGCAACAAATGTTCGAGAAGCGCTCATGGCGTATGGGATTAATGAGCAAACGTAGCAGCTGTCTTCTGTTGTCTGCTTACCTATGTGGGTCATGTGTTGGTACCATATGTTGTTTGAGATGTGTGCTGAATCTTGTATGTAGTTGTCAATACCTTTATTATCTGAGTATGTGCTGCGTTTAACTCTATTTTCCTTGTGTGGGATTTTACTAGTACCACCTGACGTAACACCTGTTGCAGCTGGGGGTGGGGGTGTATTAGGTTTGGGTACATCAATAATATCGATAGCATAGCTGTACTGCCATACAGAGGCAGCCAAGAACCCGGTGATCATTAAAATCCCTATCAATTTTATTACAGATGCTAATTTCACCGGCATTTTGCTCTTACCTTGCTGCAGTCCGGCAGCTTATTCTTGCGACGTTACAGTTGCCCGCCTGAAAATTCTTAATATGCTTGTTATTAGTGTTAGTTGTCGTTTTTAAGCTCTCCCTATCAAGTAGTCATTCAGTGCCCAGGCGAAGAGCTGTTCCCACGCCAATCTAAGCGATCTATCTCTTAGGGAAGGCAAATATGGTTGGAGGTGGGGCATTGAATGTTCTATGGCCAAGAGGAATGCTGTGTAGTAGACACGTACCCTCCTTCTTTTCAGGTACGTTGGCCTTTTTATTTCATATACAAATTGGTGTGACAATTCTTCCAGGTAATTATCGTCTGAGGGTACCATCTACTCCTGGGCAGTGAATTGGTTAGTTATCTACTTTCTTAGTAGTACAATAATACGCTGTACCTGCATGTGCGAGAGAAAAGAAAGAGAACATTCAGGTGTTTACATGTGTATATGTGCAAGACAATGTCCTTCAGTTCAGTTATTACTACAGTGGGTAGGGGGTCAATGGGCAGAGGGTTTGGGGCTCAACTGGCGGAAGTCTCTTTACTCTTTAATCGTGTAACCATGGGGTGGGCGGTATGGGGATCACCCCTTTCTTTTCTAGTAGTTGTCTCTGGGGAATCTGAGGGGTGGCAGGGTATGGGGACACTTAGGCCGTTAGTTGTGGTAGAAGTCTCTTCCTCCGTTGGTGACGCTGTTATTGTTCTTCCAGTGGCCCTGTCGGTGGCGCTGGGGCGGGTCTGGAGTTTGTAGATCTTTACGTCGTGTAGGTGGTTCCTGGCACGTTTGTCCTGTAGCTTTACTGCTCTCGTTGATACCTCCTCTACCAGATGGGGGCCAGTGAAGCGTGGGCTGTTCCACTTTCTGTTGAAATTGCGAAGTAGTACGTGGTCACCTTTAGCAACTTTGCACAGTCTTTCCTTTTCCAATTCTTTATCCGCGTCTTCTTGTTGATCGCTGTTAGACCCGCCCCGCGTGCGCTCGAGCTGTTGAGACACAAATACTACACTAGTAATCAAAGAAGACACATATTGGTACATTTCATCACCAAGGACATTTGCAGTACTCTCGTGGTCGGTAAATGCTCTTGATGTTGGCGTTAGGGGAAGGCGCATTTGACGTCCGGTAACCACCTCGTGAGGGGTGAGGTGGTGGTCGGAACCTGGTCTATTCCTTAGCTCAAATAGGGCTAGTGGAAGGCAATACAACCAACTCTTCTTTGTTGTTTGCTGTATTTTTGCAATTGCCTCCTTTAATAGGCCATTCAGGCGTTCACATATACCGTTGGCCTGTGGGTGGTATGCACATGCAAATTTATGCTTGATGTTCAGTAAGGATGTGATGTGCTGGAACATTTCGTTTGCGAAATGTGGGCCATTATCTGACCGCAGTACCTCGCACACTCCCCACCTGGGGAAGACCTCCCACACTAGGAATTTAGCTGCTCTGAATGCATCTGGGTGTGAACAGGGCCCTGCTTCAATCCACCTCGAGAATGGGCATACTACTACAATCATATACCTATTTCCTTGACATACGTTGATCATATCAACATAGTCAATATGGAGATTTCGGAAGGGTCCCTCTGGCCGGGGTATAGTACCTCTTATCACCTTCAGATTGTGACCGGCGGTAAACTATTGTCATGTGAGACAATTGCTGATAAAATTTGACACATGAGAATTTAACTCGGGGCAGAACCAGTCTTCCCTAATTCGTGCTGCAATTACTTCCTTGCCTGTGTGGGCTGGGTGGTGTAGTTGGCTCAGGGCGGTGTTCAATAGTGCCAGTGGTATTACAATCTTTCCAGTGTCACCCTGGCGCCATAGTGCGTCAGTTGTTGACATTGTGCATCCTCTTTTTACCCATATTTTTTTTTCTGCCATTGGTGCAGCCGCTTGTAGCTCCATTATCTGTGTGGCTGGGAAATGGGTGTACCCTTCTCTTATCAACATCTCCTTAGCCATTTCCCTCCCTCTCCCTCTCTTTGACTCTGGGGGGTTCCATATCTCACCAAAATATGCAGCATACTTCGCATGTGCGTCTGCTGCTGCATTCCCTTTTGAAATGTGGTCTTCACCATTGGTGTGTGCGGTGCATTTG
This sequence comes from Ambystoma mexicanum, assembly GCF_040938575.1. Taxonomy (NCBI): domain Eukaryota; kingdom Metazoa; phylum Chordata; class Amphibia; order Caudata; family Ambystomatidae; genus Ambystoma; species Ambystoma mexicanum. The sequence continues at coordinate 1,137,473,383 of NC_090922.1, forward strand.
ACCAAAGCTAATTCTTGGGGGTCATTTATTGCTTCAATTAGTTCAGCCAATAGGAGGGCATGTTGCACTGGAGTGCCATCAGCTCTCCTAAACCCTCTTCTTCTCCATTTCGACAGCCCTGAGTGGACAGTGGACGTAACATATGCGCTGTCGGAATATATGGTCACTCGTTTGTCAAAGATTTCCTTCAACGCCAAGATCAGTGCAAATAATTCTGCTGCTTGAGCGGAATAATGCTGTGGTAGTTGTACACATTTCATTGCCACACACACCGGTACCTCCATTATTTTTACCACTGCTGCCCCAGTCCTCCTTATACCATCCCTTTGGTCGATAGTTGATGACCCATCAATGAACAGGAGCTCACCTCCCTCTAGTGCGTTCTCTTCAATCTTTCTAGTACATGAGTACATTTCAGTTATTTGCGTACAATCATGGGCATAATCTCCTTCCTCAATTACTTCTGCTAGGAACCTTGCAGGGTTGACCGTGCTACATCTAACAATTGATAGTTCAGCTCTGGATAAGATGATCTCATAACCTGATGCCCTTTGCGTGGTTAGGGTGGACTTAGGTTTATTCAATATTGCAAATAGTGCATGTTCCACAAACAGTGTAGTTGGGCACCCCATGGTGATTGCTGATGCTTTCTCTACCGCAAAAGCAGCTGCGTCGAGACCTTGTTCGCAGGGGAAATGACCTAACATCACAGGATCTAAGTGGCCGCTGTAAAATGCTACTGGTTTGTAGCCCATGCTTGTTTTTTGAGCCAACACTGCTTTCATTACTGCTGAGTCGCAATGTGAAAATATAAAGAATTGTCGCTCATAGTCTGGGGTTGCCAGTACCGGAGCAGTTGATATCGCATCTTTCAGTTCATGAAAGCCTCTTTCATTTCCATTGTCCACCCCAACTTTTTCTCCCCTTTATTAGCTTCCTTTAACGCCTCAAGCAGGGGTCCTATGTATGAGCTGTAATCAAATACCCATGCTCTACAGTAGTTGCACAGACCCAGGAACTGCTGCAGTTCCCTCACTGTTTGTGGCACTGGCGTTTTTGAAATGGCCTGTGCTCTTTGTGGTGCAATCTTTCTTCCATGTTGGGATATGAGCTGACCAATGTAAAGTACCTGTTCTTGACAGTACTGTAACTTTTCCATGTCTACCTTGTAACCTTTTTCAGCCAATATTGTCAGCATCTTTAATGAGTCCTCTCTGCATGTTCTTTCGTTTGTACTGCAAATTATTATGTCGTCGACATACTGCAACACTGTGCTTTCCACTTCAATGTTACCCAAATCCATCTGTATTACTCTGTTGAAGATTGAGGGTGATTCGCAGTACCCTTGTGGCAATCTGGTGTGTTTCCACTTTGTGTTTCTGTAAGTGAAGCTTGTCAGATCTTGTGAGTCTGGGTGCAATGGTATTGAGAAAAAAACATTTTTAAGGTCGATCACTGTAAATCGTGATGCTTCTGCTGGAATGCCACACAATATTGTGGCCGGGTTTGCGGCTTTAGGGTATTCTGCTTCTACTATGTTGTTCAAGGGCCTGAGATCCTGTATGAAGCGCCAAGACCCCCCTCTAGCCTTGCGCACTGGGTATACAGCCGTGTTACATGGTGATTCTGAGGGGACCAATATGCCATTATCTATAAGGGCCGTTATGGTTTCATATATGCCCTCATCTGCCTCTTTTGATAGTGGGTACTGTTTCACTCTGGGGAGTATTGCACCTTTTTTCAATTTTTTCCTTACTCCCCCTATACTTTTTATGCACCCCACGTCATAGGGGCTAGTAGTCCATAATGATGTGGGTACTTTTGTCATATCCTCCTCAAAGAAGGGAACTGGGGTGGATGTGGGTGCCTCAAGTGCCATTGCAATTTTCTGTGCCACTTGTTTGTACGCCACTCTTAGCCATATTTCCACACTCATCATAAGCACCATTGCACCTTCCTCCTTTTCTTCTGAGAACAGCTCCTCATCTGACACCTGGGTGAGTCTGCATCCTTCTGCTAGTGCTATCACTGCCCTCCATGCTCTTCCTTCTCTGTCTTGGGCATGTACAGCAATGTAATCAGCTGTTGCTATAATGCTCTCAATGTCCACTGGAACCACCTTTCCTTCTGGTTCATTGACTGGTGTTTCTGGTCTGAACAAATAGGCTGCTGGCCTCCTCCAGATCTTTCCCTCTATCCCTGGCATCCATGCAAATGCCAGGTCTGTTCCGTACTGGAAGAGTTCACCATCTACTGGCTCAGCCCTAATCGCTGTCTGTCCGCAGTATGCTTGCATAATCTGTCGTGCTGTGAGCATGTTAATTCCTGGAGTAGAGCAAATTATGCCGTCCTCCGTAAAGGAGATCGTCATATTCAACCTGTTCATGATGTCTCTCCCCAGTATATTTACTGGTGAGGCACTATAATATAAAAGTGGGACTGACATGTCATAATCTCCTATAGATAAGGGAATGTTATCAGTAAAAGGAACCAACCCTCTAGCCCCAGAGAATCCTTGGGTGTTCATGGCTTCGCCCGACATCTTAAATTTACCTTCCCTTATACAAGACCGGGTCGCCCCGGTGTCAACAAGGAATGATAATTTTTTGTCACCTATCGTTACCTCTATGCGTGGTTCCTCCGCACTATTAGGTGTTACCGACAGGATGGGACACACCAAGGCCGTCTGTGGGCTGTCCTATTGAGGGTACAACGATTGACCATTTCCTGTGTAAGGGTTGTGTCCCAGGACCGTCACCCTACCCAGTTGTGTTTGTTGTGCTTGGGGTTGTTGTGTTATCGCTACCTGTTGTTGTGGCAGTGAATATGTCTGTGGCTGTTGTCGTGTTATTAGTTGTTGCTGTTCATTTCCCTGTTGCAACGTCTGCTGTTGCTGTATGCCCTGCTGTTCCTGTGTGGGCCTTGGTTGTCCCTGTTCGCTCCATGATGGTGTTCCTGGTCTTACTCTACACGTGCGTGACATGTGCCCTACTAATCCACAACTCCAACACACCGGTGGTTCCCTACTCTGCCATGGAAAGCTTCCTGTGTTGTCCTGGTATACTGGTTGCCCGGTGGGGTAGGAATTTCTAAGTCCTCCCACCTGCTTTGTGTGTTATATCCGTATCCTCTCCCTCTCATAATTCCTCCTCTTCCCCTGTTGTAATTATAATACCCAGCTCCTGGCATTGAGTATCCTCCTCCCATGTTGGTCGTGTATGGTTGGAGTGGCGGCACCTGTTGTATTATAGTCTGTGAGGGTGGTATTTGGGAGGGATCTTGTGCAGCCACTACTTGTGTGGGTCTTTGGGTCATTGTTGTAGGTGTAGTTATTAGTGCCCCTTCCATTGTGTATTTAGTAAGTTTTTTCTGTACTAGTTTAGCCTCTTCCGTTTTCCTGTCCTCTTCCTTTTGTTTCATTTTTCCTTGCCATATCCTGCAATGATGCACTATTGTCAGTTGTATTTCTGGCCATGCTTTTGCTTCCATTCCCACTACTTTCTTCAGTTGTTTCTGAACTCCTTCTGGGAGCCCTTGTACTAGTATATGATAAAATATTGCTGGTGTTTTGTCCCATTGTTCTCTAGTTTCCATGCGCCACTACTCTTGGATTTCCTGGATATAATCAACAGGATCTTCGTTCTCACGCATCTTGCATGAGGTAATTGCTCCTATGTCTGATGTGTCTGGGTACTGTACCCTCAGTGCCTGCCATAGTGCATATCTGCAGTTTGCGAATGGTGCCCCATCGTGCGATGTGTTTGCTATTGTTACCCCAGGGAATCCCGCTCTCTTCCAAATGTCATCCGCTGCATCCCCTAATATCGATATTAGAAGGCCCTTTACATCTCCCACTGCCAGTTTCTGTCCTGCGGTGTGTTTTTCCATTTCATATATCCATTTACCCGCACCTCCACTTAATGATGGGAGCCTGCACTTTATATTTTCTTTGTCTGTATGCTTCCAAGGGACGTACTGTGGTCTAACCCCTCCCCTTTCCAGAAGTGGCATTAAGTTGTGTCTCGTTTTACCCCTTGGGTTCCATAAAATCGAGTCCTCACACCCCTCCTCTTCTTCCCTCTCTCCTACATCGTCAATTTCGTCCGTATTTCCCCTGCTCGTAACTCTTTCTTCTCCATCTTTTCCCCTTCTTCCATCATTTCCTGTATTTAATGTGGGCGTGTGTATTCGTCCTTCCTGCCTGCGTCTAGGGAGGTCTCTAAGCCGACCTGCATAGGGTGTCAGTTCGTTTGTGAAGGGCGCAAGTTTAATTGTACTTAATGAGCGTGAGGTGGTTGAGCATGTAGGGTGGGATGGGAGAGGGTGTGATGGTGACGGTGAGGCTTCATGTGTCTGTCTTTCCGCTATTCCTTGCTCTTCCTCCTCACTTCTCTCCAGTTCATCCTTTCTCCTACAGATCCATGGTGAGTCTGTATTGGTCCGGGTGGTGTATAGTTTATCTAGGCTTTCCCTTTCACTGTTTCTTCCTTCCTTCTCCATTCCTTCTTCTTCCTCACTACAAAAGTCATTCATAAACGGCAGCCCCCACTCTGTCTTTTTCCCCTTGATTGTTTTTAAGTTTGTTAGGTCCGGTTCTCCCTTTTCTCCTTTACCAACCGCTCCCCTTTGCGCTGATGTTGTTGCTACTTCTGTGTCTCTATATACATACCCCCTTACTTCACTCTCCCTTCTCCTATCTTCTCTTTCCCCTTCATTTCTCTCCTCCATCTCTCTACCAATTTCCTCCCTTTTCCTTTTTAATTGCTCCATTACTTCACTACTCACTTTTTCCAATATCCTTTCATCCTCTTTTTTCCTTTCCCATCTCACCCTCTCCCTTTCTAATATACTCTCTATCACCCTCCCTTCTTCGTATTTCTTAGTCGTTTCTGATAGTAATCTCATCTTCCACATTGCCATTTCTTTTTCTTTCTCTTCTTCTTCCCTTTTCCTCTTCGTAGCACTGCTCTTGATACCCTTGCTGCTGCTGCTTTTACCCTTTCAGCTTCTCTCCTTTGCTCCTCAGTTCGTTCCCTTATTTTTTCCAATTCGTTCTTACCTTCTTTCCTTTCCCTCGCTCTCTCTCTTTCCTCCCTCTCGAGCTGTTTGATCAGTTCATTCTGCTCATCCCTTAACTCTGCTAGTCGTTCCTCCAAAATCTCTTCCTTTTGTCGTAACAGCTCTTCCCCTCTCATTCCACTCTCCCTGGTATTATCCTCGTCTATTTTCCTTACTACCTCCTTCTCTTCTCCTGTTAATGAACCTCGTAATTTTAATAGTATCTGCGCAGCTACCCACTCATCATGTCCTATTTCCACAGTTTGTTCTTCTCCAGTCCTCCCCTCCCCTGCTGGCATCTTCCTATGAGCCACATATGGTGGCGGGCTGTATGCCGGGTTCGAGTACCCCTCAGCCGCCCTTAACTGTCCTCTTTCTATTTCTCCTAATTCTCTTAAAGGGTACAACCCCCCTCCCTCTGTTTTCACTACCTTTGCTAGGGGTATATCGCTGCTCTGTTCCTTTTTTATTTCATTTTCTTTTGAGTTATTATTTTTTTCTCCTCCCTCTTGTCTGTTCCCCGTGTTCTTTGGGTCTTCACTCCCCTTTTTCCCATTCTCTCCTTCCTCCTTAATCTCTTTTTCTTCCGGTATTTCCCCCACAGTGAACATTGGTCGGGACCCTTGGAACATCCTCCATAAGTTAAACACCTCCACGTGGTGTGTCAACTTCTTCCCTTTGTATGTATTATGCAGATGGTTTAATAGTGAATGTTGGGTATATGGATCGAAGCTACCATTAGGCGGCCATGGTGTTATCATTTTGTTGTCCGTCCCCTGTGTCCATTCTATGCTATACTTGATCAGTTTCTCCCTATGGGGTGACAGTGTTGTACATATGTGTTGTAGTGGGATAGTGAGGGTGTTCCCCCACCCTCCCGATCCTGTCCCGTATGACATAGTAGCGCTTCACTTGTTATCCTTCCCCTATTTGGTAGCTATTATCTTACTAACACTTACAATACACAGCCTTATACCTTTACCTGGCCCCGTAAGTTTGGGGACTTGCGATAGTCCGCTAAGGAAAATTATTAAAATATAGTATTTACAATTGTATATTTTCTTCTTTCTTTCTCCCTTTACACAACACCCTTACGGCCCCCTGCGGCCGAGGCGCACGTAGCCCCCTGCGGCTGCGTACCCCTTGTGACGTTCTTATACAGTTGTCCTAATTTCATTTGCTCCTCCTCCTTCTTCTACACTTGCCGTGGCCGGCGTTCTCCGTGCGCAGCCACGTCCCCCGTTTCGCCTTTCCCCGATCAACTCATTACCGTTTATCTCCGTTTCCACTCCCTTACCACAGTTCTCTTCCCCACCACTCTCAGAAAGAAAGATGCCTTGTGCTTGGGATATCCTATGAAAGCCCTACTGGTGACGTCACCGATCTCTTCGAACTACTGGTAAGTTCTTCATATATTCTTTAAGTCCAAAATACACTTGCAATCTACCCCCGTTAACCTCACAGCTGTCTTCCTGTCACTCCTGGAACAAGGTAATCAATAATATAATCAGACTGCGCACACTGCGTCGCCTCGCGTGTGATACGCCCCTCGACAGGAGGGCTTAACCAGCCAATTATCTTCCGTATTGGGCAACTAACTAGCTACCGCCTACAGGGAAATGTCATCTACCTATCGAGTTTCTTGCTCGAACAATAGGGATCCTCATCTACTCATTGATCAATAAATGCCAAATCGTAGGAAACCACACACACACACCCTTACACGTAGTCGCGACCTAGGCCAATCAGTGTCTACGAGCGGCCGCACGTGATGTTTTCGTGCTCCACCTCCCTCTCTCGCGTAACGTAGCCGACTGCTCTCGCACTCGTTCGGCTACCATTCATTTCATTGCCTACACTAAATTGTCAAACCTTCGCGGCGCACCTGTGCAACACCTCCCACCTCCCGTATTTAATTCCTCCCCCCTCCCTCACAATTTCACATTGCTTGTTGTGCGTGGCATGCTCACCAAGTTCTCTTGATGCGGGGCCGCTCGACTGCATGCACCCCTCCAAGCGGCTCGCCACCTCCCCTTGTCTGGACCACGTCTGGACACTCGCCAACCGCTGGCGGGATACTTCTCAACCGGCTCCCGAAGGCCAATATCCGGATTGCGCTGTCCGGTCATCTCGCAGTTCCGCGATGGTCCTGTAGTCCTCAGAAGGGGGCAACGGCAGAGGGGGCCGCGCCGCCGGGCCTCCTCGCAACGGGAGTACCTGGAAAAATAAAAATAAAAAAGCAGATCTTAAACAGATCTCAGCAGTGCCTCCAACTTGTCGGGGGGAAATTCTGCCGGGGTCGGCCGGGCCATCCGTAGACCTCCGGGCAGGGAGGCCCCAACTCCTCCCGTATATCCCAAAAGAGATAGAGTATGAGACACACACAAGAAGCAAGGTGACTCTGCTGTTTATTAGACAAAACGGCAGGGATGGGTCAAGGATCGTACGCGTCCGTCCTGACACACACACAATCGTGGGGCTCGCAGGCCCTTTTTACCTTAGTATGACGCGCTACTTGCGTCACCTTAGAAAGTTTAGCAAAAACCTATTTCCACTCTGGATTGGTTACTCGAGTGGTAGGGTTAGTATAGTATACATATAGAGAACGGTGTTAGTGGTTGAGGGTTAGTCAGGTCGTATACTTGGGCTGTCCCTTCAATTTGATACATGAAAATTGTTACATGAAGACCTCTGAGGATTGGTCAATGTTAATGGCGTCAGTGATAAGAGCCCCATGTTCTGATTGGTCCGCTCGCGAGCCTCCCAGTCTGAGACTATCGCTGTTCCCAGCTCGCGGTGCACCTGTCATTTGCAACAATGTTTTACTATGGGTAGGTGTAAACAATGTGAGGATTTATTCATATGTTGGGAGGTCGACTACTCCCACTGCTGCAGATGTCCAATGAGTCTTTTAATTGTATCTGCCTGTGTCTTGAAACGTGGGATTCAGGCGTCTCCTTCCTCCTGGGCTTAGCATCCTGTCAGGTTTGGCTTTGTCACGTGAGGTGGGACCGTGTTTGAGGCAAAATTCAGCACAAATAATATTGTTTTTCCCACTGTGTGCCTGGTTTATCTTGCAGGTGCGACCTTGGCGTCGGCTTGCGGCGTGCGAGATTGCAACATCGTGCCCTTGGCGGTGTGCTTTCGCCGGGCTCATTCTGCAGGGTCAGCAACCGAGCTCTTGCTCATTCAATGTTCATGGAAGCTTTTGCTTGAGGCCTACTTGGGCCTGGTGCATAGGTGGAACCGTTTGATGCAGAGCGCTTTAGGTTACGGTATCATATTGCTCTATCCTCAATATCGTGTCTCCGTTATATTCTTCATTATGGTACATGGTTCTTAGAAGAAGCGTGAGCAAGCCTTTTTAGATAAGTTCATTATGCGTCTTGCGTTTCTGCATTTTGAGAGCCCATGTGGAAAATAATAAAGATGCACATCCGTGGGTATGTCTGTCGCCTACGTCATAGCACTGAGTATGTTCTTCGTGTGGATTGGTGTGGGAGTGTCCGGTGTGCATGTTTGCACAGGTGTGCTGACCGTTGGCTAGGTCGTCATGGCATCTCTAACGACGTGTAGGTTTAGTCGAGTTGATCCATGCCGCAGGTGTCGGCATGGACAGGGCGGGCTGCTGGGCAGGTAGGCGGGCACATCCGTATGTTCCTGTACCAGGGTATTTGGTCGTCTGGTAGATAGGCAAACTCCTCTCCTGGTGGGTGTCTAGGCCGTGATCCTCTAGGCCAAGCGCAAGAGGGGAAGGGCGGGAGCCTGTTCTTCCATTCTCCCACTTCAAACCCACCCAAATTGATCAGAGACATGCTGTGGATAAAACCCCCACAATCCCAACTAGGGGTGTTAACACAAGTAGTACAGCAGCAGACAGGCCACAGATATGACAGTTCAAAGCCCTTGTGTAAAATGTTGCACCGAACCATCCTTGCAAGCCCATGGATAAGGGAAGCAGGAGTGCCATATGTGAGTCAGGACCCCAAGCTGCAAACACATACACGAGACAAGCTTTAAGGGCCCAGCTGGAACAGATAGTGGATACTTTAAAAAGCCACAAAGCACCACACCGTCACATGAATGCACAATAGACAAACAATTTTAAACTATATTAACTAATTAAACTAACTATAAAAAACCTACATTACCTAATTAAACAAACTATCAAAAACCATATTAACTGACTAAACTAAGAAGAAAAATCAAAAATGGCCACATACGACCCGGGGGGGAGCTCCCAGGCGGGGGGAGGTACCGGGTGCACCTCAACCACCCACATGTGATGATGTTCAGACAAAAAAAAACCTCCATGGGCTCAACGCCTGCACAGCCCGACCTGTGTGGGAGATATCTTGTCGTCCTCATCACCCTCTTCCTGAAAAGGTTGTCGTGGCACAGTGCCCTGACCACGCCTAGGCGCAGCTTGCCCCTCGTCGGCAGCAAGTCTACGGGACGGATGAGCCTAGTACTGTGTGGCGATGACACGTAGGTCAGCATGTAGAACCTTGCATGATACGCGTGCTTTCTCTTGCAAGGTAGCACGTGTAACACAGAATTCTTCCTGTGTGGCCTGGCTGGACAACGGGTATACCTCCCAGCAAGCACGTAGCTCAGCCGAGATGGTACTCTCTAGCTGCTCCAACCTCTCCTCTGACTGCTTCCTCTGGGACAACAAGAACACACCCAGAGTAGATCTGAGGGAATCATACTCAACCCTCATGGCATCCATATGTGCCTGTGCATGAGCAGCAATTGCTTGATGCAAAGACACCATTTCAGCCCGGCGTGCCCTGCCTGAGGCCGCCATGCCCAGCCTGAGCGAGCAGGCCGTGGACTGTGCCGCCTGCTGCTGGAGTTCCACCTGCCTAGCAGGGGGTAGCAACGATTGGGCCACACGCTCCATGCTTTCAACAATGTTATCAATTGCTTCCCCCTGGTGTTCTGAATTGGCAACCATGGCTTGGTCCACTCAGTATACCGCAGTGGCGCACGGCCACCGTGTTGCTGGGCTTCACACCTGCGGGGCCCAAGGAGCCGACATCCTTGTTGGATTGGCACTGCTCACGGCGGCAGGACTACATTCCCCCGTCGATGTGATGCCCCAGGTACATCAGCAACTGGTGTGGAGGATGACCCTGTATCCCGATCCACCACAGGCAGAGGTCCCACCACCATCTGGCCCCTCAGTGCAGGTGTCACGGACAGAGGAACGTCCACATCAGAATCATTCAGCCCTGACAAATGGACCCGATGCACATCCAAATCGACATTGTCATCAGAGTGATCATCCGGCTTGACCCATTGCCAGCCACAGACAAGATGGTCTGTAACACATGTGGGTTCTCGTGGTCTACCACCCCACAACCCCCACTTGTGCTTGGTTGCTGGTGTGATAGCAAACCTGTGTCTGGCATGACAACACCATCCTCTGACTCCATTGTGTCATCATCTGAAAAGTGTTGAAAAAATAACATTAGAACACATGTCAGAAGCAACACACACACACATAGACATCACACAGACAGCCAACACATGAGGCAGACATGTTACACACAAATGAGAACCTGACATGCATGCCAGGTCACTTTGACATAGCATCAGGGAGTAGGCATGTAGAACAGTGTAACACAGCTCAGAAGTGGGTTGATGCAGTGCAGAACATGTGTACATTACCCACTATCTACATGAACAAGTACATCATGATATGTATCAATAAACGTGAAGGCAGTGCAAGGGCAAGTTCAGGCATCACGTGAAATGTGCATGCATTGGGTTGCATGGCTACAAACAAACCCCCACCCTTAGTGAAAATGCAGGAATTCATTGCATGGCAGCGAATGGGTGACCAGAGACCTCTGTATTGGCAGACAGTGTTGGCTAGCATCAATTGTGTCATCTGAGTCAATTGACAACACTGCAGATGATGAGACAGTAAGCAGGACACATGATGAACCGTCAGTAGTACAGCCATGTGTGCAGAAGCTGCTACACCAGTTGAACAGAGTCAGTGGGCCTGAAACAGGGGGAGGCCTGTGCCCCACACAGACTGTGACACCATAAACATGTGTATGATGCAGGACTGAGCCAGAGTGGGCATGGAATGGATGATCAAATGCCAAGAAATGTAGGTCATCCTGGACATGTACTACAATGATCATCCAGTCAAGGACACATAGGGGCATGCATGGAATGCACATGGATAATGAAAGGGCACTCATGTCCCTGAGGAGCATCTGCCATCTGCACAGTCCAAGTGAGACACCCTGCATGAAGGGCAGAGGATGTACCCCACTGCATGTATCTGGCAGGTTGGCTGGTGGAAGTTTGCATGTACACCGGAGCCTTGAACATGCCATTGCAGTACGCAACATGATGCACACCTGTGCCATGGTGAAATGGTGGTGCAGGGGGGAGCAAGGGAGCATGCCTACGTGGAGTACACACATGCAGGCCGAAGACACATGCACGTCAGTCATGCAATGACATAGTCCCAGTGCTGAGAGGAAAGTCACCCCAGGCTACATGCAGAAGGTCCAGTGAGCTGGAACATGGACCGGAGGGGCAGCCAGGTGACTAGCATGTGAGTAGGGTCCAAGTTTGGTGATGAGGACAGTCCCCATCTGCTTTACATGCCCACTATCCTGCACAGCAGGTACGCATCAGTGGAGCATTGCATGACTTGCACATTAGAACCAGGTACACATGACATGTAGTGGCAGTCAAACACAACACATCACACAAGCAAACCACACATGGCCTGGACAAACACGTGACGACACTCACTGGACGGGGCATCAAAGTCCAGCATCTCTCCCACTCCTTCAACCATTCCTGCTGGTATGAACTCCGCAGCGACTGACTTGTGCAAAGTGAGGTCTTCCTCCTCAGGTGGTGGCCCACTGCCCGTCACCAGAGTCATGTTGTAATTAGAGGCATGCTTCGCCTTAGTACTGCGTTTGAGTTCATCCCAATGCTTTTTGCACTCTTGAGCTGTCTGCACCTCATGGCCGAATGCACTCACATGATCCTCAACTTGCTTCCAGTGGGACATACGATGGGCAGCAGTAGTTTGACAATTCGGCCCCACTAGCATATCACGGTTGTGGTCCTGCACGTAGTCCACAAGGAAGTCCAGTTTATGCTTGCAGAAAGGCTTCTTCCTCGACGTGCCGGAGGCCGGAGCTGTGTCTGGGTTCCCAGCCTCTACTGCAGGTGCAACCTTCCTCCTCTTGGACCATGGTGTGGACCCTGGCTGGAAAATGCCGCCCTGATCAGTATGGGCAGTGGCGCTGGTGGATTGAACCGAGGGTGTGGCAGGTGGAACAAGGACAGAAGACCTGACTTGCGTCAGTGGCTGCTGGGTGCCCTGGAATGGACCTTGTGCAGCAACATCCGCTGTGCCAGGGTCATTGAACGGGACTGTCCTGGATGGTAGTTGTGTCGGCTGCATCTGCCCATGCACTTGCCAACACCCGGCTGGTTGTGGCAGCAGATGACATTACTGCCCCAGGGACATGTGCCTCGGTCAGGGCAGCCCTGTATGCACCTACGGTGTGCCTCCTAACCTCCTGGAAATCTTCCATGGACTTTTCAGGTGCCAACATAGCCTGCGCTGGCAGATCCTGAGCCTGGGTGGTGGTGTCCACAGCTGCACCTGCAGCAACCACTACCCTTGTGCCCGTGGCAGTCGATGAAATGGACTGCCGGGTCACATGGGCGCCAGTGCCATATGCAAGAACTGCATCTCCCGGAGCCACAGGGGGTGGTGGCATGACTTCACCAACACGTGGCACAACATTGTGCCGAGCTGACGCACCCCATTCCTCTTCCCCCTCTGCAGCCACCCTGGACACCCTGGAGTCCCCCTACTCCCTGGTCACCCTGGCCACGTCCCTGACCACGCCTGCCCCATGGAGTATGCCCAGCTGAGGTGCCCCTCACCTTTTGTGGCCTCCCAGCCATGGCACAGATGTAGTAGTGCCGATGGGAGGTGTACACAACAATTGTCCTGGGCAATTGGGGTGAAGGGAGTGGGATACAAGAGGTTAACAGCACCCCTGCATCTACAAGGCTGTATGTGGCCCTGGTGATGAAGTGACGGGTCACGCAATGCTCAGGCACCCCAAAACTGCAGTAAAACCGTGCACGCAATTCCGGTAGCCCACGTGTGTGTAATTAATCTCCCGCAGTACGCAGTGGCACCTAGGGACACGGAAAACACATACGTGTGGGACACGCAGGCTACTATGACCTCGAAAACGGGTACGCGATACACAGGGGCACCCGCAGTGGGAAAAATTACGTGCACAACTCACCATCAGACTAGCGTGATAATGAAAAACACGCGTAGCCATTACCCCCGCCAAAAGAAGAAATACCTCCTTGATCAGCTGAGAAGTTGTGATGGCGCGTGAAACAACACGAAGTAGCAACACACACGTCGGTCTCCACGAAAGGCATGTACAGTGAACTGCTGGCCCCGCTCACCTTTAACCCATGCTGAGGGAAACACCTGCATGGGTCACGTCACTTACGCGCTTAGGCCCTTTCCTCAGATTACACGTGAGTTTTTTCGAGTGCTGAATCACTATGCACCTGTCATGAGGGAAACCCCTGCATGCGTAACGTCACATTGTATGTTTCAACAGTTCCTTGGACATGGATGCAAATGTTCTTTGCATGCGCCATGCCTGTTTCTGCATGTGTGGTGCCTGCACTGACCCATGTGTTGTGGAGGCACATGATGGAAGTGACATTTGACAGTGCCACTCATCTGCTATTGCTTCCTGTCTAGAGGACTATTGTACAGTACCCTGATGCTTGTATTCTCTGTCTCCCTCTACACAGCAGCGAGTGAAGAAGAGGGTGGAGACGGCACTGTGGAGCAAAGCGGCGGCGATGCCTCCACCGGCCGGCGATGCAAGGCCCAGTCACCCTCCCAGGAATTACCATCATCCGGGAGCGAGGGGACTGGTGCTGCATCTGCCACTACGGCTGCAGCGGAAGGGGTGGGTGAGCCCCCACAGGGGCTTGCGACGGCGGAAGACAGTGTGGAGCCATCCAGGTTGGTGGTTTGCACAGAGGAGGAGGAGGCCGCTACTGAGCCGCATATGGGGCCTGGTGGAGGTGGTACCACTGGTGCAAGTGGTGCAGTCCAGGGGCAGGAGGCAGCACAGGTCGCCGTGGAGGGGCCTGTACATGTCACTGTCCCTGACACTGTGACTGCACCACCATGCACCAGCAAGGATGCCCCATCCCAGGCCTGTCCGCAGGTAGGGGGGAGGTCCACGTCATCTGCCACTCTTCTACCTGCGGACAAGGGGACCTGTGACCGTATGGAGACTGTCCTGATTGGTGTCGCGTTGCGTACGCATGACATTTGTAATGACGTGCGTGCTTCCTGGGGGGGCACGCACGTCATCATGAAGAGCTGCGTGCCAACGTGGCCCAGTTGGGAGGGGCCATGGTTCGGGGTTTCCTACATGTGTCGGGCACTTTGGAGACCCTCTCCTCCTCTGTGCAGACTATGCGCCAGTCATTCTCCATGCCGTCTTTCGGCCCAGATGCCACCAGGGCCCCCTGTGGACCTGCCCCGACCAACGCAGCCAGCTCAGTGGACATCCCATCCCTGCCACAGTCGGGAGTCGGAGGTCCAGCAGGGATGGACACCCCAGCAACTGGACCCCAGCAGATGGAGGATGTGCCGGCATCATCGGGCAGGGCACGTGCACGACGGTGCCAGTGGATTCCATCAGCCCAGATGCTGTCATGCTGGCAGAGGCAGTCGCGTCGAGTCAGCGGCAGGCTCAATGTGGGAAGCATCATGGCTCGGGGCCATCAACATCAGAAGGGCAGGCATCGGCTGGAGGGCAGGAGGACCCTGGAATGGGAGTGTCTTCCATGTGGCAGCGGTTGGGCCAGCGGATAGATGCGGAGCAGCGGCCGGCGGAGGAGGCATGGCTCACTATGGTCAGGGCAGAGAACTCCATGCGCCGGACATTGAGGTGGGCTGAGTGCCCTGAGGCAACTCGCAGGGAGTTGGAACAGGCCATGACTGCATCCCTGCAAGACCTCGAGGACAGGGAAGAGGCCTGCATCCGGGACATCGATGTGGAGTTCGATGATGCCCTGGCCTGGAACATCACAGAGTGAGCCATAGGACTTGCCCGCCGCCATTGCATAGTTAATTATTCTTAGGTTTCCTTTCCATTTTTCTTTAATTTGGGGCACATGGACTATGCCCCACATTAAGTATATAGTTGTTTATTAGGTAGGGTTTTTTGTAGGTTTCATTTGGATTGTTGGGCTCATGGACCCTGGATTTGTAAATTGTATATAGTTGAAGACTGGATTACACTTCATTTTTTAAATTTTTTACCATG
This sequence comes from Ambystoma mexicanum, assembly GCF_040938575.1. Classification (NCBI taxonomy): domain Eukaryota; kingdom Metazoa; phylum Chordata; class Amphibia; order Caudata; family Ambystomatidae; genus Ambystoma; species Ambystoma mexicanum. Next base: position 1,137,488,826 of record NC_090922.1, read on the forward strand.
GAGAAATGGATGGTAATTTCTTATTTTTTCCTTTGGATTTGCTTTGAAGGACGAACCCTTTGGAGCCATTTTCATTTGGATTTATTTTGATTCTGCATTCATATTCTTTTTGTTCTATTATTTTGGACATTCAGCCTTTTCTTTATTATTTCTATTATTGTGTGGGTTTCTTTCATTCCGCCCTCTACAACTTATCCAGAACAGGACTGCGAGACTTGTCCTTGGCCTCAAGCCCTGAGATTGTATCTTTCCAGCTTTGAAATATCTCCATTGGCTCCCAGTGGATGCAAGGATTAAATTCAAAGCCCTCTGCATTGTCAACAAGTGTAACGCTCACCTGATTCCCACGGAGGCGCAGGTCTGGCTTCGAGCTGATGCTTCTTCAATGGTGAAGCGCAGGACTCTGAAGATGGACAGGAAAGGCCCCTCTACTCTGGCTTCTCTGCTTCGCAGGAATATTCCCCTGTGCGTGAAAAGGGAGTATTACCTACTGACTGAGTTATGCTCAAGCCTCCCACTCTCTTCCAACCCTCCACGATACCCTTCCACGATTCCCCGTGAAGTCTCACCTTAGGGTCAGGAAGGATGACCTCTCCATCCTGCTTCTGATGCAGAGGCGCGTTGAAACCCAGTTACTTCACTGGATTGAGGATTGATGGGAGTTAAGGTAAGCTTCACTATTCAGGTAAGGCGCTGCAAAAGTTCTGCTGCAAGTTCAAAAGTCCAAGCTTAATAATAATGTTCATTGTCTTGTTGCAGCAAGCGCTAATGCTTATGTCTTTTTCCCCTTAGGGGCCGGGGTTCGGAATGCTGGAGATATGGCGCCGACCCGAAGTGAAACGTGCAGTTCCAGTAAATGACAGGTAAGTTCTGGATGAGCGCTCGGGTAATGTCTTTGCATTCACTCATTCAATGTCTTTGTCTTTTTTCCCCATAGGGGCCGGGGTCCGGTAAATGCCTGGAAGCGGCAAGACCCGAAATGAAATGGGAATGACCCAACAGGTAAGTCTTAGAAGGAAACTGAGCTTTTCCTATTCCTTTCCTTCTCTCACCTTGTTCTTGTCTTTTTCTCTCTATGCTCTGGAAGTGGCTGTGGATCCGGATGATCGCTGCTGAAGATGGAGGCGTCCAGGATAGGTGAGTGAAATGCAGCGCTGCAGCGATCGTAGCGAAATGCTTTTAAAAATGATGTCTTCCTTTTCAGGATCGTCGGTGTGATGTCTCCGTAGTGCTGATTTAGCAGGTAAGGTCTTTTGTCTCCCTTTGCAGGTGACCCAGGATACTGACAGGCGTGGCTGAGGTCCAGATGCAGGAGCTGACACGGTGAGCGTCCAGCTGCGAGGAGCAGAACAACGCGAAGCGTGAGTTGCTGATCGGGTGTGGTTTAAATAGCTTTGGAAGAAGTTCCAAGTGTGTATCCTTCCACCGATCAGGTATGTATCCTTCCCCGACCACACCCGGGTGGAAAGTAGTCCCACAGGTAAAGTAGTTCCATTCAGGACTCAAGAGGGCCTGGATGTAGCAGCATGGTCTGCATCAGGTAAGTGCACATTAAAACACTTGAACACATGTCTAGCTTTATGAGCCTTTCGCCTAAGCTGCCAGGACTGCGTCCAAAGGGCCCCAGCTTGGGCCCGCTGGCACTCCCCTGGGGGAAATGATGCCTGCCTCTGGGGTTGCTGGGTCGGACCTGGCTCCTTGGAGGTAGGCATCATGACAACAAGGCTTTCTGGGGCCTGGGTCCAAAATACCTTTAGCTATCCCTCCGCAAATACCTCCCCTCTCGAGCTCTTCGCTCCTCTACCTCTAACTCCCACAGGGTCAGTCGTTTTTCAAAGAAACAAGCTGGGGGTAGATCTCTATCTTCGGCTGGGTCCTCCCTCTGGAACAGCCTCCCTGCCACTCTAAATCTTGAGGAGAACCATCACCGGTTCCGGAAGCACCTCAAAACCTTCCTCTTTGCTTCTGCCTTTGCTTCCCTTCTCCCCTGCTGATCAGCTCTCTTGGCACTGTGCACCTGGCCACCCTCTGTCCCCTGGGCCCAGGTACCTGCTCACCCTGCAACCTTCCTGCATTGCCTCCTTGCACTGGGGACTGTATCTGTACCCATACAGCCCCCCACCCATTTTTGTTCTTTTTCTGCACTTATTCAGACTTACCCAGTCTGCTACCTTAAACACAGCACTTGCCACTTGATGGCTGCACTACCACAGTTTGCCTCAATTTTCTATTTATTTTATTTATCTGCGCTCCTCGGCTTCTGCACTTTCCACTCTCCCCCTTCCATGCACTTTTCCCTTTTCCCTTTTCCCATGCACTTGCGCGTTCTCAATGTCACTGGGCCTAGTAAGATCGTTTTTATGTTGTGCTGTGTTCTCCCTTGTTCCCCTCCCTTGCCTAGTCGCGCTCTGAAACACTTGTGTACGAGCGCGATACAAATAAAATATCATATCATATCATTCCCTTGCTTTTATATTTAATACATTTTGGTTCATACTTCATTTGTGCGGTATTCTATCATTGGTTTCATGCATGTCACGATGTGGGTTTTCTCATTCACTTGCACCCATTGTGTGTGTGTGACGGACATGTATTGATGTGCATACTTGCCATTTGGGATGTATCATGTAATGGGGATTTCATTGTGGGGTGGATGGAATACTAGGTTGGGTGTTTGGACAGGGGTGGTGTGGGGTGGGATTTGGGTGGCCATAAGGGTCATGGATGTGGATAGTGATGACGTGTTGGGGGGACATAAGTCGGGGCCTGCTGGCAGGTGCCCGTCAATGCTGGGTGGCTGGGAGTGCAGGGGGACATGAGTCGGGCCTGCTGACAGGTGCACGTCAATGCTGGGTGGCTGGGGTGCAGGGAGCATGAGCCGGGGCCTGCTGGCAGGTGCACGTCAATGCTGGGTGGCTGGGGGTGCAGGGGGACATGAGTCAGGGCCTGCTGGCAGGTGCCTGTCAATGCTGGGTGGCTGGGGGTGCAGGGGACATGAGTCGGGGCCTGCTGGCAGGTGCCCATCAATGCTTGGATGGTACATGTGTTGGGGCTCACAAGTGCATGGTACCATGTGGGCTGCCTGCGGGGCATGCCCAGGGTGGAGGGGCTGCCTGTGGGGCATGGCCAGGCTGGATGGGCTGCCTGCAGGGCATGGCCAGGGGTGTAGGGTAGGCCCCTGTGGTGTGGGCTGCCTGCAGGGCCTGGGGAGGGGGGAGAGGGCACACCCAGGAGGACCCACACTGCCAAATCGCGTGAAAAACTCCCAGCGCACCCCTCAGAATACACATACCCCTCTCGCGCTAGTGAAATCGCGTGTAAAACTCCCAGTGCACCCCTCAGAATACACCTACCCCTCTCACGCTAGCAAAATCACGTGTAAAACTCCCAGCGTACCCCTCAGAATACACATACCCCTCTCACGCGAGCAAAATCGCATGTAAAACTCCCTGCGCACCCCTCAAAATACACCTATCCGTCTTGCGCTAGCGAAATCGCGTGTAAAACTCCTTGCGCACCCCTCTAAAACTCCCTGCGCATCCCCAAAATACACGTACCCCTTTCCCCAAGGCCTATCACGTGTGAAACTTCCCGCGTTCCCCACAAATACACGTACCACGCTCACCCAAGGCCTATCGCGTGTGAATGTTCCTGCATACCCCACAAATACACGTACCACGCTCGCCCAAGGCCTATCGCGTATGAAACTTCCCACGTACCCCACAAATACATGTACCACGCTCGCCCAAGGCCTATCACGTGTGAAACTTCCTGCGTAGCCCACAAATACAGTAGCACACTCATACAGGGCCTATCGCGTGTGAAACTTCCCGCACTCCCCCAAATTTTGTGCAGGCTCCCCATCCACCCTCCCCATGCCTCACAGGCAGCCCACACCACAGGGGGGACTTTTTCCACGCAATTTACATGGTGCGAGAGGGGTACGTGTATTTTGAGGGGTGCGCAGGGAGTTTTACACGAGATTTTGCTAGCGTGAGAGGGGTACGTGTATTCTGAGGGGTGCACGGGGAGTTTTACACGCGATTTCGCTAGTGCAAGAGGGTTACGTGTATTCATAAGGGTGCGTGGGGAGTTTTACACGCGATTTTTCTAGCACCAGAGGGGTACATGTATTCTGAGGGGTGCGTGGGGAGTTTTACACACGATTTTGCTAGCGCGTGAGGGGTACATGTATTCTGAGGGGTGCGTGGGGAGTTTTTGAAAAGTACATCACAGTGAAAACTGTTTATACCAAAATGATGGACAACAGGTATCAAGAGAAACTATATCAAAAGACAAGAGCGGACATGTCTCAGCACGTATAACACACCTCAAATTAAACAGCACTGTCCCTCCAGAAGAACTGAGCTGTTCCTAGGTATCGGCTGCCCCTAGCAGACACTGATGGGCTGCCTTTCTAAAAAAGACAGGGAATAAAATGTCACCCTCCTCGAAACTGCTTCTATTAAAATACTTATGTTAGAAACAATAGCCTGGTACTTAAGAGCACACTTCTGTGAAACATATAGTCAAACGACTACATTTGTTCTTGCTCCTTCTTTTGAGGAGCTCCCTCCTCTACTGGATAGATGACCCCTAGTTGGAATGAGTGACAAGAGAAAACTTCACTGCGTATAAGGTGTGAAACTGGAACCTAGCCTAGTTACATTTGAGTAATGCTCCTGGGATGGCTGAGATGGTTTTGATGGCCATTTAATATCCTGTTTATTCCATCAGTGTAAAAGCATACCTTTCAGTTAATATAAACACTGCTGTACATGTTAAGGATATGTGGGTATACTTGTACATGTTAAGGATATGTGGGTATACTTGTATATATGGTCTGCACCTCTTGGCCTACCTCTCCTCAGGGATATTTCTTTCTGAAGCACTGTTGCTGGTGCACTCTGGGCCTACACAGGGAGTTCTACATGGGTGGAGTTGCTTTCTTATGACCTTGCTTCACTACAAAGGTTCTTACAGAGTTTGTATTTCTCGTGCGCATTGGGGGAGGTTTATGTACTCCCCAACATTCCTCCATTTCGTCCCATTAGGGACAAATCAATTTATATATATATATATTTGTTTTATTTGCCTATACTTGTCTTGTTTCAAATCGTATGTATTCTTGGGTATCCATATTTGCATACATTTTTTAAATGTCCTCCTTAGCATAATCCCAGGGATTGCATCCTAAGAAGTTGCATTCTCCATCTGCTGTTGGGTCTATATAACATTTCAGATACTTTTCTGGGACGGGGTGGTAACAAGAGTGTACCTTCTGGGCCAATGGGATCGTCGATTGAAACCATTTTTATTTTCCTTACATCCGGTTATGGGTCAGTTTGGCAGCTTTCATGTTTACAAGGAGCATCACCCACTATCACTGCAAGAATAATTACTTTATTTCCATGGGACACACAACATGTTATGACTATTTGGTAAACACACCAAATAAGTATCAGAAAATGAGGATGCAAGATAGGTCTCTGCACATATCATGAAGCCATTGTGGCATCCAGCAGGTAAGGACTGACAATCAGTTCTTATCTTTATTGATCCCCCTGCTTCTTCCATGTCGGTTTTTAGTTTTGCCATTTGTTTAATTGCGATTGCATCATTATGAGGCTGGTATGCACAACAAATACTTCCAATTTTGTGACACACGCCGTTTTCCATTGCTGTTATTAAATCCATCTGATATCGGAGCACCATAAATCGTAGTACACACAGTTCCCATGGATTGTGTTGAGTCCATGTTCAGTGGCATTTGACAGTTTGATCAAGTTCCAGCAGACTATTTGTATCTATTTAGCATTTGTAGCTGTTTGTGTTCCAGGGGCTAGGAGTGAGGTAAAAAACATTTCTGTTTTGGAGAAGGGTCTTATTTGTGTCGATATATTCTCCAGGGCCTTGTCTGCTTCCTTTGAGAAAAGGTTGGACCTTTTACTTCACTGTGCTGCTTGTGAGTACACTTGTCCTGTGACTGTTAGGGGTGCTGCAGGGGACTGGTACTGCCCCTTTGGAAATTCTATATGACTTTCTGGGACCAACAGTACAGGGGCATGAAGGGTCACTAAGGAGCAAAGCCCCTTCCATGAGGGAGGTAAATAAAAGTAAGATTTTGTACCGCACTGCCATAGGAAGTCCATGATTGTGGCAGTTCCTCATCCAGCCGGTATGCTTCCTTTGCCCCAGAAACAAAATGAAGAATGAGTGAGTGTACAGGTTGTTCATGTGGATGTAGATTGGTAAATTTATTCACATGCAATGCCCTCACATTTCTGCAACTCTCCATTGTTCTCATTATAGCTTCTTATCTACATCTCATTAGTCCCTCTGTTGAATATTGATAGCCCCTTTATCCACTTTTTTGTTCTAATATGCTGCTAATTCTGTAATCATCTGTGGTTTTGTAAGACATTGTCCACCCTCAGTATTCCCCCTCCCTTTAAATTCTTCTTCTTAATGTTTCCATTTTAATTCATGCTATGTGTCCCTGAAACTGCCCTTGCACTTTTCAGAGTACTACAAGTGCCAAGCACTGTGCCTCTAAAGTTGGCACTTACTTAGATATGAACAGTCTGGGGGATTAGTCTTCATATATAACATGACTCATTCACTTGGGCCCTACTGATTGCTTTCATTGTATTGTACCAAATAATAGTACCATCAGAATGATGCTCATAGCACGAGTTAGTATTTATATCTATTGTCAGTTGTCTTTTATATCTGGTCTTGAGGTTATAGTGGCTATAGGTATTACTTCTGTATCATTGTTTCCTTTATCTCTAAAACCTAAGCTCTTTAGTTTCATTAACGAAAAGGAGAGAAGAAGAAAAATGAAAAGACGAAATATGCCTAGAAACATTCTTAATATTTCTATAATTGTTGATTTTGGCATCCTGAATATTTGCCGATGCACTGGCCCTGCTCTGCCCGAATGGATGCATTCCCCTAAAGTAATTTTTCATAGTCTATAAGTTTAACTCAACTTTGGCTGCTGATTTCCATTGTAATCTCAATTTCTGCTTCGATTCAATGCTGCAGTCATGTGCTGGTATCCTTGCGCAGATCATTTAGATGAACCCAGGCAAAACTGCACTTCTACTTTGCTGCAGAAGGCACAGCTTTCTCCACTTCATAGGGTCCCATGAACTTGGGATGATTCCAATGACATGTGTGTTGTATTGTGTAGGCTCTGTCGCCTTGCTGTAGTTGAACGCGTTCTTCTGTTGCTGTGTTTTGTTGGTCTGTTGGAGCTTGTTTGGTGCACTTTGATATATATCTGCGAAGTTATAAGTATTACATTCTTACCCCAGCAAACCAGCACTTCTATGTGCATCAGTTGCTGTTTCTGTGTGGGTGCTGCCAGGGTATGACAAGTGCTGGTATTTGCTTGGCTGGTTGCACAGACTGAACAGTGCAAGAGACAGACCAGCTCTTCTTCAGTGTGTTACATAGCTTTGCAAATTTAATCTTGAGACGACAGCTCAGACGTTCTTCCACCCAATTTGCTCTGGGGAGGTAGGCTGTGCACAGCTTGTGTCTAATACCTAACACTTGTGTTACCTCATTAAAGAATTAATTTAAAAAATAGGGCCATTGTTAGACCTCAGTAGTTCACAGATGTACCATCTGGGGAACACTGCTCTTAGACTAAGAATCTGGCAACAGATTTGGCATCTGCATTCACACAGGGTTCTGCTTTGCCACAAATGTCTCAACTTGTTTGGCCAACTTGTGCACGAATCAGTCCTCACTGATGTCAGCAGCAATATGCTGCTTAGGTGTATGTGTGTGGTAGTGGAGCTGGTTCATGGTGTTATTTAATAGCTCTCTAGGCAATACTACTTTACCTGTGCTGTTTTGTCTCCAAATGATGTCAGTAGGTGATAGCGCACATCCCCTTTTCTTAGAATTCAATAATGTGTTACTTAGATAAGGAACTATAGGTTTCTGGTACTTGCTCTTGTTGTATTGCTGTGGCAGAAATGTGACTTTCCTCTGGAAAGGGCATATAAACTGCCTGTTTCCCTTTGGAGTGCACTGCACACTTCACAATAGCTTAATGGAGGGGATATGTCAATGCTTTTATGAATTCGGCTAAAATGTAGCATATTGGACTGCTGACCCATCTGCACTTCTGTATACTCTTCTCTTCCACCTAGATAAGCCTGAATGCACTGTAGATGTCATGTAAGCTGAATCTGTATATATGGTGATGTCATTGTCCGATGACGCTTCTAGAGCTTCTATGAGTGACATATGTTCCTCCGCTTCTGCTGAACAGTGTGAGGGTAACCTCTGCTGCATCAATATTTGAAATTCTTCCTCTCAGTCCGTTACATATATTGCTACTGCTGCTCCAGTGTGTCTTTGGCCTCTTTCTTGATTTATACTTGATGATGTGTCTCCATATAGAGCACTTCTCCTGCGTCTATGGCATCTTCCGTAATCCTGTTGTATATGTTTGGTTCTCCTTCATATACTGCACAGTCATGGATCTGAACCTGGGGTTCAACGGGTTTAGCTATGAACGTTGCTGTGTTCACAATGTGGCATCTCACTCTGGTGATGGCTGAGTTAGTCAAGATTACCTCATAAGCACTAGCTCTCTGGGTGTTGAGGGTTGATTTGTTTCTCTCTAAAATGGAGACGACTGCATGTTCAACATACAAAGTGACTGGGCATTATATTACTATGGTAGCAGATTTCTGTACAGCAAATGCTGTGGCAGCTAATGCTTGCTTGCATGGGATGGACCCTGCATTACTGGCTCTTTGAGACCACTGCAGTATGCCAATGGTTTGTGTCTCTGTGATGCTCGCTGCATGAATATTGCCGTCATTTCCTGTCCATTTGAGTGTGAGAATGAGTAAAACAGTATTTTGTAGTCTGGGGTTGTTAGTATTGATGCACTGCTGATAGCTGCTTTGTGTTCCTCAAAACATTCTGTAATCTCATCTGTCCATTCAAGTGTGCCTTATATATTTTGTGCTTCTTTGAGTGCATGTAGCAGGGGTTTGACATATGTTGAAAAATCAAAAAAAAACATGATCTACACTAATTATACAGTCATAAGAATTGCTGCATCTCTCGGACTGTTTTAAGAGGTGGTGCATATCTTACTGCTGTGGTTCTGTCAGCGCGTATCATCCTTCCTGCTGAGCACAGGATCTTTTCTAAGTATTCTACTTCCTTTTGACAGTACTGCAATATTTCTTTGTCCACTTTGTACCCTTTGTGTGAAAGGAGTGCCGGGAGTTGCATTGTGTCATTGCTGCACTGTTCTTCTGTGATGCTGCACACTAATAGAACATCCATGTACTGTAGTGCTGTGCTGGTCATGTGGATGTTTCCGAGGTCCATCTGGAGGACCCTATTAAAGACATTAGGGGATTCACAGTATTCCTGTGGTTATCGAGTGTGCTGGAATCGTTTTTCTGTAATATGAAAATGCGGTCAAGTACTGGTAATCTGGGTGTAACGGTATGGTAAAGAATGCATTCTTAGGGTCACTTACAGTGAAATAGACTTCATATGAAGGGATATTGCATAGTATTGATGCAGGGTTGGGTGCTAGGGGGTATTCTGCTTCCACTATGTGGTTCAGAGGATGGAGATCCTGAATGAATTCCATGATTACCCTTTTGCTTTCTTCAGGGGGTATATAGCTGTGATACATGGTGAGTCAGAGGCCACTATAATGCCTTGGTTAAGTAGTGCGTTGATGGTGTCATAGACTCCCTCGTCTGCATCTTCAGATAGTGGGTATTGTTTTACTCTGGGGAGTATGGCTGCTGGTATGAGTTTGATTTTACTGCAACCTATACTGTTCAAATGCCGTAGATCATGTAGCTTGTCTGCAAATAGTTGAAGGGGTGCATATGCAAGGCCCTCCTGTAATTGCAAAGGTGTTGTTGTGGCTGTCAATATTGTTTGGGGTATTTGTGTTGTAGTACCATGTGGCAGGGTGATTTCAAATATTATCTCTCTGTCCATTTCCATGTCTGCAAATAATTGTTTGTTTGTGAGGTCCATTCATGAAAGTGTGGGGTATATGCATAGTACTGTCCTCCACTCAATTCCTTCATCCTCTACGCCTGTTAGGATGACCGTGCCATGCCTGTTGGGATGACTATGTCTTTCCTCATGATTACTGCCTCTTTGTGTAATGTAAAAATTGCCCTGGGGCTGTCACATGTGGTACTGCTGGTCTGAATAGGAATTCTGTGAGTAGGTGGAATATTATGTTATGCACGCCTGGTAACCAAAAAATTGTTACTGCATATGTCAATAGAGTCTCATGTAATGAAAGGGCTTGGATTGTGTTTGTGCTACAGAGTGCTTATGTGACTGCACCTACTTTGTGATAATACATGCCTGGTGTGGGGCACACAATTCTCTTGTCAGTAAATGAAATGGTAATATTTAGCTAATGGAGGATATCCCTACCTAATAGATTCACCGGTGTCTCTGTGCTCTAAAGTAATGGTGCTACTATTTCTTGAATTCCTACAGTAAGGGGTAATTCTTTAGTAAATGGAACCTTTACTATAGCCCCAGAGAATCCCTGCATGTTCATACTTTGGTTTGTCAATGGAAACCATCCTTACCTTATACAGGATGTGGTGACTCATATGTCTACCATGAAGGTGTGCATTCAATAGCATATCCTCACTCCCACTTTAGGTTCCTTGATGGGTCTGGGGTGCTTGAGAGGACTGGGCATGTCTGGGCTTGCTGTGGGTTGTCATATTGCGTATATGTGGTTTACCCTGAAAGAGGAAAAGCATTGCTCCCTAGGACACTAGCTCCAGTACAATGTGTCACTCTTCCTCGTGAAAGGGCATTTTGTTCCCATGGTACTGTAATTACGTGGGATGGAACCTGAGGGGTGACACTCTGCATGATATTTGGCGTTGGGTGTTGTACGGGTTGTTCTTGCGTGGGTGCAGTTACTTGCATGGGGACTACGTTCTGGGGGTGTGCAGATCCTGGGGCATACACAGGTCCTGGGCTATGGCTTGGTTTGGGGAATAGGGTCCCTGCACTGGCCCTCGGTATAATGGGTCTGGGGCATAATACAGAGTCAGGGGTGCTCCTGGGTGGTATTGCATAGGATCCAGATCATGGTCCTAACCCCCCAAATTGCCCCCTCCCCCTTGTGTGAATAGTTCCTCTTGAACCCCTCCCCTGTCTCTTCAGTTGGTATCTGGATTATCTAACCATCTTGGTGATGGTTCTGACTGCTGCATCTGTTGGGATGTTTAGTACTGGGCCTTCCACACTTACCATTGACAATTTCTTCTGCACTCATTTTGCTTATTTGTGCTGCGCCTTTTCTTCCACTGCCCTTTCTTTCTCACGCTTGCGTTTACAAAAATTTACTATGTGTGCATGTATTTTGCCCCATCCCTTTGCTTCCATACCTACTATTCTATCTAATTCTACTTGCACCTCTGTAGGAAGAACCTTTCATAGTACTTGGTAGAAGAAGGGTAATTCTTTTCCCATGAAGCTGGGTCTTCATCATGTTTCGCATACCATGATTGAACCTACATCAGGTTTATCTCGATATGACCTGTAAGTGTATCCCACACACATGCTCTACAGTTGTTAAATGGAGCTCCATCGTGCGTATCACACTCTAGTCAAACCCCCAGGTATCCTGCTCTTTCCCAAATAGTATTCGTCTGATAGCCTGTTATACTGGCTACTAAACATTTCATATCTCCTACTGCTAAAATGAATTCTGATGTGTGTTTTTCTAATGCTTAGATCCATGTGCCCACTGCCGCTGTGAGAGTGGGTAGGATCTTTATCAGATTTGTTCAGTCCATGTTGGGCCATGGCATGTATTAGGATCTACCTACCCCCTTTTGTATTAATGGAAATTTCCTATCCCCTCTGTGGGCCACAAAGTGTCCTAGCCTCTTCTTTCCTCTAACTACTACCATTGTTCAAGGATGAGGTCCTAATGTTCTCTACCATGGAGTTTTCTCTTCCTAGACCTCCTCTGTTTCCCAATTTTCTTCACTCTCTTCTTGCTCTTCTTCACTCTCTACTACCTCCCGTTGCTCTGGCTCCTCTGTTTCCACTTTCAAGTGTATTATCACTGCTTTATTGAATGTTAATACTATTTCTACCACTGTCTGCTTCTAACATAGGGCAAGGACACTCCCTCTTCCTTGCTGCCCTTCACAATTATTGTTCTGTTTTATGTATCACTGCTTATAAATCCCTACGCACTTTATTTTCTATTTTGACTGTAGCTGGATTTTGTATGTCACCAGGCGCACCTATACCCCGAAAATGTGTTTGTTCCTAAATAGGATGGAGGTTTGTACCAGGGGTTTGTATCCCCTGCTGTAGGTCTTAGGGGATATGTTCCGGGTGTAGGCGTGGCTGCCGGTTGCACAGGTGCAGGATCCTGCACCGACTTGGCGCTTTCTTCTGAAGCTGAGGTGATGACTTTACAGATGTAAAATCCTGTGTTGTACTTGTGCTGTCTTTTGAAAGGGGCAAGGCTGAAATACCTTCTGTATTATCCTTTTCTTTATTCCCGCCCTCAACTTCCTCACACAACTTCTAGTGTTATCAGTCTCTTTTTCAGCTTTTTATCCTTATATGGACAATCAATGGGTGAACATCTGCTGGAATATATTCTTATCATGTATGCCCTCACCATGCCATGCTGTAAACATTTGCCCTTCAGTTCCTACTGCCCACTTGTTATTGTACTTAAGTATCTTCTCTCTATCGGTTGGGAGCTCCTTGCACATATGCTCCAATGGGGTGCCCATTTTCTTCCAAAGAGTAAAATCACAAATGCAACTGGTCAGTACCTAATACTCACAGAAGACCAAAACAATATTCTCGATAACAACAAGAAAAGAAGGGAAAAGTAGAAAAAACTCAACACAAGACAACATTGCGTCTTTACACAAGAACAATATCATGAAACTCACGCCCCCTCCCAAATACAATCTCCAGCCCAATCTTTTTGCCTCACTCAAAGCCTTATATCAAATACTTATGAATCTGATTACCAGATACCGTTTATATACACACTTTCTAGTGCACAATTAAAAATTACACTTATATACAACATGTTGTATGTTCTTCGCCTCTCGTTCCTTACCACGGACAAAGGGTACTGTCCTCGCTCGTGAAGACTTCCCACTTTATTTCTCAAGCAGCATTGCCCTCACTCCTCTTATTGTGTGCCCTTCACTTACCAAGTCTATACTACTGTGATGTCATTGGCTATCGCTACGGGAGCCCTCTTCCACTTCTACAAAAAGAAAAAGGACTATGTGGTTCACACTGTAACTCCACTCTCCACTCTCGTATTAATACTCACTCTCCCACTGTAGTTCTCGGATCAGGTGCACTGGTTCGCTATGGTCTTCCGAAGTCCAGCGGGCTTCCTCTTCCCACAATGGTCCTCCACTCATGTGGGAGGGGCAGAGGCCTGTGAGCTTATGGCCCTTTTAGGAACGTGCATGCAATCAATGGGTTCCAAAAAACCGAGCCAAATCAGGAAGATGGAAAAGTACTGTTTTATTAACAATTATCTAAAACAGGGAGTTACAACATACATCAACGGACGGATGCTCAATTTCTCTTAATTACTTTTTCACACAACATAGACTTTATACTAAAAATACGTCAGAGGTGACATCATTCTACGTGGCAAATATTGAAAAACCTACTTGGGATCGGGATAGGATTAAGGGGTATATCTTTATAGGACACATTGTATATGAACTAGGATTGTGATTGGCGGCCCACTTTCAGGTGAGCAATATATGCCTAACTCTAAAACATGTAATCTTCAAAAACATGGTTTTCTGATTGGTCGTAAAACTATAAGGTCTTTTGTTATATGGACCACTACAATTGGTTGGCACATTTGTGCCATGTCTGGAACATACTAGCACGTAAGCCAAAACCCAGATGCAAGGAGGTGGGCCTGATTTTACTTCCCCATCCAAAATACGCCAAACATCTCTCATTGCCCATGCCTTCTGCCATGAAGATTGTCTTTGAACTTGTCCTTGCAAAGTATCCTTGTCCCTGGGAATATATTGGAGTGCAGGCATGCACTATCGTTGCTCTAGGACTCCAAGTTCAACTCTATTTTCATCCTTGGCTCACATGACAAGAGACAACGATATGTTCCATTTTGCAGCTTTTAAATGTCTTAAATGAATTAAACTTGTCACTCTTGGTGTTCATTCTGTGCACATTAACAAGGGATGATTCATCCTTTGTACATTTGCTCCTTTCCAGAATAGATAGCTGACCTTGGCTGCCTCAATCTGGACTTCAGGCCAGACAATCTCGCCATGCAGCTCCACAATTTTAACGTATTCTTGCTGTGACATAGTTTTCCTCTTCCCGCTTCATGGGTTCTGTCTTACTAAAACTCATGATACTGATTTCCAGCTTCTATTAAATGGCAACTTTGCCTGTGTTCTATTCACTACATATAGTCAGCTTCTATGATGATTTAGTCAACCTTGCATTTCAGCATCTTTACAGTTATTGAACAGTTGATTCTCTGCAACACGTCGTGCACGTGTAATCTTCTTTTTCATATTCAAGAGTTCACTCAATTCTTTACTTCGTTATTACTTTCTGTAGGATCCATACATCCTCTTTGCTCAGTACTCATCGACCTCATTCATACTCTCTTATGACATCACAGGTTCCTTTCTTTGCTCTTTCTCATATTCATTCAGGGATTTCATCCCTCAGATTATCATCTCTTTGGGGATACATTTGATAGGGGTGTCTCAATGGGTATCTTCTTTCGAATATACGCTGCAGTATTGGCACAAGTGGTGGTGTCAAACACAGCATGATCTCAGGCTTCCAACATATATGATGTAGGGGGCGGGATTTCCTGCAGAGGCATGCAGCTGCTCCTCTACATTCCCCCATCTGTTCGAGTCCTCAGCCACGTCCTCAATTGTTTCCACATCCTGGTATGTTCTCTGGAAGACATTTCTCTTTGGAGTCCATTCATTTACACTCCTGGTCATGTAGTTTCATTTTCCATTAGGGGTACAATAGACCTTTCATCCCACATACTTCTTATGATTCTTCTGATACAGGAACTTTGTTCCTTCAGGTGCTAAGATGCTGGGCTCTATATATTTTCTGACAGCTTCATCAGTCAGCTTCTTGGTGTTAGGTTCAGGTTTGATATTGATCATGATCTCCATTCCTACCACCTTCTTTGTCATTTTCTTGCACTGGGCAATCGCTATCCTGATTCCCTCGAATCCGAACATCACCAACACTAATATTACTCCAAGAATCTTGAATATATTTGGCAACTACTGTGGAATCCATGAGAACAGGGGGGAAAACTACCTGTCAACTGCCTCATCTTCCATCTTGGTATGCAGGTCTGTCAACAACATTATGGCCTCTGTCAAGGTCCCATTTTGCTAATCGTGAGAAGGTACGAATGTGCAACATGATGGCCCGATTTTGGCGCAACCTCCTTCTTCCATCACTGTGATCATATCAAGAACATATCTGTTCTGTCTGGAGGGTCATCAGTCGTATGTCCCTCAGCTCTTCCCTGATAGCGTTGAATCCCTTTATGGTAACATTGATTGTCTGCAGAAGCTCCCATCTGGTGATCTTTTACCAATTGGCGTTTGCTACTGTCTGGATTCCAGGCATGAATATAGTCATAAATATTGTGGCAGTCTTGCTGAACAACATGTGTTCCACAGGAATGGAGTCATATGCAATTATTGATTTGGCTGAGAAATAATGATCTCTTCTTGTCTGATGGAAAAGTTCAAGTGATCTTCTTTTTCACAAATGGGGATCCACTTTTGGAAATTCACCAATGTTCACGTTACCTTGAGGAATCACTAATGCTGGAACATGGATGAGTACCTAAGAACATACTCCGCTCCAATACTTGGGCAATTTTATGTAAACTCTAGATCCACAAACCCAATATCGGTCCATAAGGACAGCTGTCCCTGTTCCCATCCTAGGAACATCAATTGTGGTTTTGCATTCTTTGTTATATCCCACGTGACTCTTTCTGTGTCTTCGGAAACAATCTGTTCCATTAACCAATGTGACTCTTTCTGTGTCTTCGGAAACAATCTGTGACATTAACCAATGGGATTACAAATACTGGGCCTGATTCATCTTCTGCCCATGTCAGTAGTTTGGAGTGTTTGGCCCATCACTTTAAACACCCGTCATTCACTTTCTGCACCTCTTGTACGTAATCTGTTTTCAGCAGGTGAGCTGCACAGGATATCATTCCTTCTTCCCATCACTTCTTGGAATTCACTCGTCCATAGATCAATAGTTGAGTTTGTTCCCAACATCCAGGTGATCTGGCTATTTCTGTCACACCAGGGCAATTCATTCTCTTCATCTCTTCAATGATCACCTCATCCTGTCCTGCAGTAGGATACATTCGCATTTTGCTCTTCAAACAGGCTGCTTTTCCATTTGTAGCATTTTGATATAGTCATTCTGGTATGGAAACAACCATTTTGATCTCCATCACGAGGTCACCCAGCTTCCTAGGAATTATCCTCGAGTTGTACATGTTTCAAGATGACTGAGGCACTTTGCATGGTGCTCTGGAACCTATCTGGCAATGAAAGTGCGTACTGTATTCATGGAATAGGGGCAGAGAGAGCAGACGAGGCCACCCTCCTTAGATGCTTTCTCCTCCAATTTTCTCATGTGTTGGTACCACATGTTATTCCTCAGGATAGCTGTGTTATCTAGAGAGGTATTTATCCCCACACTATCTTCCCCTGCCTCTCTTTTGTGTCTCCCAAAATCTGTATAGTAATCATAGAGTAAATCAAAAGTAGTTTTTACAGTAGGGAGAACCATAGGGACTTCTCCTTCAGTGGAAGTACTAACATAATAGAGACTGTGAAAGGTGAGGAACAGAAAGATAAAGCAAACAATCATGAAAGTGTATATTATGCATAAGAACATAGGCTTCCATCTCTCGTACCACACTTCTGTTTGTTGCACTTGTTGTTCTACAACCATGCCACTCTATTCATTAATCATTTCTAATACAATCATCAAGTTTCTTTTTGTTTTCAACTGTAACATCTGTTCAATTATAGCAATAAGGAATTTTCTTATCACTGGGCTGTTTTTAGGATCCTGCAAGAAAGTGTGAAAATTAACCTCTCTTCTAACATGAGCAGGGTAAGACTGAAGTATGAACACAAAGATAGCAAGCAGAAGCCGATGAATGTCACTATCGGCAGGTACCATATGTTTGATCACTTATAACAAATATTCTCCACAAAATTAATCTGTATACTGATCTCGTTTCCAATTTCTGATCAAAAACTGAAGTTTAGGCATAACTCTGATGCATTATTTTCTGCTTCAATATGTATTTCTAAAAGTACTTTTCAAAATTCCTGCAATTCTCTGCAAGTCTTTGCACTCTCTGCTAAAATATCTATAAGGAGTGTCCATTGAACTCCAGTCCAAATAAAATAGGTATTAAGCACTCATTGTTTTATCATCCGTCTTCTTGGTCATTGATTGGGTCTGCACACGCTGACATTCTTCTTCTTGTCTTGTTTCTGGATCAGCAACAGTGGGATGGAAGGTCACACCTTTATAAATCTTCACATCGCCAAGGTGCAGCCAATCTCTTCTTCCTTGTATCTTGGCAGCTGAAGGGGACACTTCTTCAATGATAAAAGGGTCATGAAACCGTGACTCAGTAACATTTGTAACTAGCACTATGTTCCCAACATATAACTTAGGTGGTGGTAATAATTTGCTTGGATTGGTTGCCAAATTATCTTCTTCTGTGTTCTTAGACCCACCCCTCCTGGTGCTTGATTTGATCTGAAAGGAAAGAAATACTAGAGGTCATACATGTCAAATAATAATGCATCTCATCACCTAAAGTTTTAGTTACGCTCTGGGCATCACTTCTTCTCCTAGATAGTGGGGTAAGGGGTGTTCGCATTCGACGCCCTGTAACTAGCTTGTGCGGGGTGAGGTGGTGGTCTGATCCTGGTTGATTCCGAAGGGCATATAAGGCTATGGGTAGCCAATACAGCCATCCCTTTTTCAAAGTCAATTTGATCTTGGCAATACTTTCCTTGAGGAGGCTGTTGAGTCTCTCACATATCCTGTTCATTTGCGAGTGATATGCAGAAGAAAATGTTTGCTTTAGATTCAATAGAAACCCTATCTGTTCAAATATCTCGTTGGCAAAATGCAGCCCATTATCGGATCTTAGCACCTCACACACACCCCACCTCAGGAACAGCACATGCACTCAAAACTTTGCTTCGCAAGTGGCATCAGGGTGTACACATGGACCTACCTCAATCCACCTACAAAAGGGACACACCACCACAAATAGATACCTATATCCATTACATACCTGCACCATATCGACATAGTTGATATGTAAATGCTGAAATGAACCATTCGGTTGAGGTATTTCCCCTCTAATAATGCTCAGTGTATGCCCAGCAGTAAACTTTTGACACACATGCAGTTCACCATAAATAGTGCAACGTGTTTCAACAAATTAGGAATCAAAGCTGTAAGACTTTCTCTAGTTACATGCGCTGGGTAATGTAGCTGTTCAAGTGCAACTTTCAATAAAGTTGCTGGCATCACTGGCTTTCCAGTGCTGTCTTGTTGCCATAATGCTTCCATGGGGAATAAAGAACACCCACTTTGTTGCCATAATTCTTGCTCTCCCTGTGGTGAACTTCCTTGAATCTCTATTAATTGAGTTATCCACAACATATTAAACCCCTCTTGCACTAGCATTGTTGTAACTACATTTACTTTAATACTCTCAGTGTCAAAACTCTAAATTTCTGGAGAATATGCAACCCTTGTGGCTTCTTCATTTGTGGCTTCATTCCCACAAGAGATTCAAGCTTATTACGCACTGAACATTTAAGACTGCTATGGCCATTGGGAGTTGTAATGCCTTGATGAGTCTATCCAATAAGGATACATGCTGCACTAGGGAGTCATCTGCGCGGAGATAGCCCCTCCTTTTCCATTATGCTAACCCTGCGTGTACGGTTAACATCAAGTAGGTGGAGTCACATTACACCGCCACTTCATGTACTTTAGGTTTCGCATGCACAAGAAAAAATGGCACTCTTTTTGCCGCTTGTGGTAAAATAAAAATGAGACGGTAGTCTTGCTAGCACCGCTACTTCATATTCTCCATTTAACGTGTGTCTTATCACTGTGGCACCTGAATGCCTCTCCCCACTAGTCTGATCAATTTTCGAAGAACCATCAATAAAGAGAATCTCCCCTCCTGCTAAAGTATTCTCTTTCACACAGAGTATATCATCATACAATTCAACACAATTAGCACAGCAGGGTTCACTATTTTATATTTTACGATTTTAATCGCTGGGTTAGAAATCATTACCTCATAAGCTGAAGCTCTTTGGGATGTCAATGTGCCCTTGGGCTTCTCTAAAATGGCAAATAGAGCATGCTCCACAAAGAGGGTCATAGAGCAGCCCGTAACAATACTTGTGGACTTCTCTTTCATGAACGCGGCAGATGCCAAAGATTGTTTGCAAGGGAAGTGTCCTCTCATAACTGGGTCTAAAATCCCACTGTAATATGCCAAAGGTTTATACCTCAATGTGGTTCTCTGTGTAAGCACTGCTGTCATGACTGTACTATTTGTGTGCATAAACAAATCAAATCAAATTCTTCAGCATAATTGGGAATTCTTTAAACAGGGGCTGTGCAAATTGCTTTTTTTCAACTCATCAAATCCTTCCTCCATTTCTTAAGTCCATTCTATTTTTGTTTTACCAGTTTCCAATTTCTTTAATGCTTGGACAAGTGGACTCATAAATGTGTTATAATCAAACACCCAGGCTCTAACATAGTTGCATAAACCCAGAAATGGTTGCATCTGTCTCACTGTGTTCGGTTTTGAGGTTTTAATAATTTCCTCAGCGCTCTGAGGTGTCACTTTCTTTCATTCATGCAAAATCAACTGACCTATCTATAATACCTCTTCTTGGCAGTATTGTAGCTTCTCCTTGTCTACTTTATATTCCGCGTCTGCTATAATAGTCATCAACTGAACAGAATCCTGTCTGCACGCATCTTCTGTGGTGCTGCTAATCAAGATGTCATCTACGTATTGTATCACCACACTTTTGAGATAAATATTACATAGATCCATCTGCAGGACTCTGTTAAAGATCTATGGGGACTCAAAGTACCCTTGAGGCAACCTAGTATGTTTCAGTCTTTATTGGCGTAACGTTAATGAAGTCAAGTCTTGTGAGTCCTTACGCAACAGGATCGAGAGAAACAGATTTTTCAAATACATCACTGTGAAATATCGAGCTTCAACCGGGATTCTGCACAATATTGTCGTGTGATTAGGAACTAAAGGAAACTCTGGTTAATCTGTCTAATTTCCTGGATACATCTCCACAACCCCCCTTTAGATTTCTTGATAGGATACACCGCAGTATTACACACTGATTCTGATTGCACCTGAATTCCCTGATTCATCAGCGCTGAAATATACCCTCATCAGCTTCTCAAGACATAGGGTACTGTTTTGCTCAAGGTAAAATTGCTCCTGGCTTAAGCTTTATTTTAACCTTTCCTATCCCCTTCAATACGCCTATATCATGAAGGCCTGTAGACCATAAGGCACTTGGTACCTTTTCAATATCCTCCTGAAAAAATGCTGGTCTTTGTTGCATTATCGTCATTTGCTGTGGGACTTCCCTTTTCTCTATCCTTGTACAGTATGTAATGCTCAAGAAGAATAGCACTTCATCATCACTTCAGTCTTCCCCGAACATATCATCATCAGTTATGTCAGTCAATCTATGCCCTTCCTCAAAAGCCATCACTGTTCTACCCTCATCGTCTACTCCTTCAAGCATTGCCCTTTCTCTTTGTAGTATTGCTGCTTCCGATTCTATAGGAATAGTCTGTCCACATTCCTCATCCATGGGTATTTGTGGTCTGAACAGACATTCATCAGGTAATCTCACATATTTCCCACCTGGGCAGGTAGTCATGTCAACAAAATGTCAACAAAATGCTCACTCCATGTAGAACAATCTCTGGATCTACTGTAAAGCCTTGCAGAGCTACTTGCCCTGTAAATGTCAATATACACTCTCCCACATTTAAATAGTGTATTCCTGGAGTAGAGCACACTATTCATTGATCAGTAAATGAAATCATTGTATTATGTTTTGTCATTAAATCTCTTCCCAAAATATTAACCAGTGTCTGTCATGAATATTACAAGGGAACAGACATGTCACATTCTCCTATGGAGACTGGTAATTTATCAGTAAAAGGAACTCAACTCATAGCTCCAGAGCACCCTTGAGCATTCATGCAATACCTGACATTGGATATTTTCCTGCTCGTATACACAAACAAGTTGCTCCAGTGTCTACAAGAAAAGAAAAGGATTTGTCTCCTATCGTCACATCGACCCTTGGTTCCTCTTGGAGGTCTGTTGTCACAGATAGTACTGAACACATCAAGTCACCCTGTGAACTGTCCTATTGTGGATACAGGCTCATCCTTTCCCTGTGAAAGGATTTCCTCCTATCACAGTGAAACCTCCGATTCTGGGTGTCAATGCTTGTCCTATGTTTGCATATTGCTGTGTTGGCATAGAAGCTTGTTGCAACTGCCCTTGTGGCGTACCTGTTGAACTCGTGGCCTTTGTGTCTGATAAGATGTGTGATCCTGGTCAAAGCCTTCTTTGTTCTGTGTGTTATATGGTAAGCAGTCCCCCCGCTAGAGAACTGTCCATTCTATACATTCCCTTGACTCACACATACACACGCAAAATGTCCTGTCATTCCGCAATTCAAACATACTGGAGCAATTCTCCTATTAGTCCCTCCTTGGTTATATACCCCTTGAACATTCTGGATCTCATTCTGTGTACATTGAAACACACCTTGTTTATTTTGAAATCCGCCTCCTCTTCCTCTATAGCCCATACCTCTGCCTCGTGGCACAAACCCATATCCACCTTGGTCCTTCAGGGACAGATAATTTTCCTGTGATTCACCCATTGCTTCTTGCATTCCCAATCATCCTCCGCTTGTCAATACTGCCCCTTCTATGGCAAACTTTGTAAAGAAATTCTGAACTAATTTGGCTTCCTCTATGTTTCTGTTCTCATCCTTCTTCTTGTTTTTCTCTTGTAATAACCGACGATGGTGCACTATTGTCAATTGTATCTCAGCCAATGGCTTTGCTTCCATCCCTACTTGTTTTTTCATTTGCCTCTGTACTGGCTCAGGCAACCCCTGACATAAAATGTGGTAAATTATGCCACTGTCTTTTCCCACAACTTGCGAGTTTCAAGTTGCCATTTCTCCTGAATATCCTGAATGTAAGCAATAGGCTCTTCATCTTCCTTCATTTTACTTGTCATATTTGTACCCATATCTGATGTGTCAGGATATTGTACCCTGAGTGGCCTCCAAACATCTGCTCTGCAATTATTAAACAACACCCCATCATGTGCTGCGTTTTGATAAGTCACATTTGAATATCCCGCTCTCCTCCATATTTCATCAGCCCTCTCTCCAAGAATGGCTGCCAGGAGACCTTTTATGTCCCCCATGATCAACATATTTCCTCCTGTCATTTTCTCTAATGCTTGTATCCATTTCCCAACGCCCAAAGTTAAACTAGGAAGCTTGCATTTTTTCCATTTGTGGCCATGGAATTTAGTGAAGTCTTGCTTGCCCTTTTTCTAACAAAGGAAACTGCGTAGACCACTGTCCCATAGTCGGATTCCACTATTAGTCTATCCATGGCAGGGATAATCGTCCCTGTCTGTCTCCTTGTGGGTAATTACCTTAACCTGTTTACATAGGTTGGAGGCTCTCCTGTCTCACTATGTGATCGTCCTCTGGGACGTTCAGGGTATGCTATGGGATCTGGTGTTCTATCTTTAAGTTGTTCCAAATCCGACCATCTCACTTCCTTATCTATTTGCAGACTTCCTTCAGGGGCACATGCGCTTCCTCCTCCTGCCCTAAGACTGGACTCTCTTTCCTAGTTTGACATGTCTAGTCCACAACTAGTGTGACTATCATCCCCTTCAACCTGTGTGAGCTGTGTGAGATATTCTTTAAATTCTTCACCTAGTACAGTTGCTGTTCTGTGTGCGTCAGAAACCCTTCTCACTGGCAACAATTTATTTATTTATTTATTTATTTATTTGCATTTATAAAGCGCACAGGCAGGCCGGGGAACCAAGGCACTGTTACAGAAGGCTTTTTCTTATGATACATGCATGACACGGTTATAGCACATTACACACATACATTAAAGTCATAAAATGTATAGTTGCTTAAGATGCAGTTTACAACGTCATATCAGTATATGTGGTTCTAGCAGAATAGTTTTGTTTTCAGCAGTTTGCGGAAGGTGGGGTAGGATTTTTCGTTTCTTAGTGAGGTAGGCAGGGCATTCCAGTTCCAGGAGCTGGACCCTCCCGCTTTAGATCTTTTGAACGTGGGTACATCTATCTAATTGGAAAGATGTGACCTGGTGGGTCTTGTTGAAGAGCGGAGGGTGATTCTTTCTGACAGGTAAGGTGAGGCTTCCATGGAGATGCACCTGTGCGTAATGACCATTGTTAAAGAGAATGCATTATTTGACTGGTAACCAATGGGCATCTTTCCTGGCTTGAGATATGTGGTCCCTCTTAGGAATGCTAAGGGCTGCTCTAAGAGCACTGTTTTGTGTGACTTGAAGTTTATGAAGGTTTTTGACCGAGGTGCCCAGAAAGAGGGCCTGGCAGTAATCCAGTTTGGTATCGACTGTGGCCCTGGAGATGGATAGGCAATTTTTGGTGGAAAGGAACGGCTTGACCGGGTTGATAACCTTGATGGTGAGTGCGGCGGAGGAGGCTATGGCATTGACTTGGCGGGACATGGAGAGAGAGTAGTCGAGGTAGACTCCATGCGTTTTACCACTGTTGAGACTGTGATGGTAGAGTTGTCAATAGTGAATGTTTTGTATTGTAGTGGGAGTTTGTTGAGGGTCTCTCTGGTGCCTACTATGAGGATCTCTGTTTTGTCCCTGTTTAAGCAGAGATTGTTTGCGGCCATCCATGTCTGAATGGCAGAGTAGATTTTGGTTAGTGCTGTGGCGTCTTGTTCATATATGCCAGATAGAGGGAGAAGCACTTGGGTATCGTCAGCATAATTAGTATACGCTATGTTGCGATGGTCCAGGTCGTTGAAAAGCGAAAGGGTAAAAATGTTGTACAGTGTGGGGGCAGTGCAGGAACCCTGGGGCACTCCGCAATGGATGGTGGTCGGTGAGGGGCAAGCAGTGTCTGAGAAGAATTTCATAAGTCTTCCGTTCAGGAAGGAGGCTACCCAAGTGATGGCTTCTGGTGAGAAGTGGGCCTCTTTTTTTAGGTGCAGCCCTAGAATGTCATGGTTAACTAGGTCAAAGGCAGCGTATAGATCTAGTAGGAGGAGAAGTGCCGGTTTGCCTGTGTCCATAATGTCACCCAGTTGGATTTTGAGATCAAGTAGAGCGGACTCCGTGCTATGTCCTGGGCAGAAACCAGACTGTCTTTTGCCTAGGATATGATTTTTTTCAATATATTGTTGAATTTGGATGTAGGCGATTTTATCCAGTATCTTAAGCAAGAACGGGACGGTGGTGATTGGCCTATGATTATTAGCGACTTCAGGGTCCAGGGTGCTTTTTTTTTGCAAAGTACATGCCCATGCTTCTTTTAGGCTATCAGGTACAGTGTTGGAGTTGAAAGAGGCATTGATGAAAGATTTGAGGAACAGTGCTACTGTTTCCGCACAGTCTTTGATTAGTTTTGCTGGGCATGCGTCTCCTTTGCAATTAGAGGGCCTAGTTCTGTTCACTATCTCGATTACTTCGAGTTCAGTGACTTCCCTGAATTTGAATGGTGTTATGTGCTCAGCTGAAACTAGTGGGTCTGCGGAGCTGGTGAGCACATGTTCATTGTTGGCGGTTAGTTTGAGGTGCTGTTTTTGTGGTGCTCATGGATTTTGTCTTGTAGGAGTTCGATTTTCTTTAGTAGGGCAGTTTGTATTGTTTTACACCAATTTTGATCTTTGACGTTGTCTTGCGATTTGGTGGCTGGTGTAGAGAGTTCTTTAAAGATTACAAAGAGTTTTTTAGATTCAGAGCTTGCGTTGGTGATTCTGTCATTATAGGAGGCCGATTTAGCAGTGATGATAGCTTTTTTGTATTGCGAGGCAAGTTCTTTGTGCATGGATAGTGTGGCAGGAGCTGGTGTCTTTTGCCAGTTGTTCAGCGCTTTGCGTTTTTGGGTACAGAGTTCTTTTAGTTTGGCGGAGAACCAAGTGTTGGTGTGTTTGATGTTTTTAGCTTTTTTCTTCTGCAGGGGGGCGATAATGTCTACAGCGGTGCTGATAACAGATTTGTAAACATCTGCTAGTACCGATGGGTCTGTGGACTCAGGTGGGATGGTGGTGAGGGTGCTGAGGTGGGGTAGGATCTTTACTTTAGTGAGGTTTTTTCCACTTCTCACCAATGCTGAGGGCATAAGGTTGAGGTTTTTCGTATTGGAGGCTAGGGTGGAAATGAAGAAGTGTATGAGAAGGTGGTCTGACCATGGTGTGGGGGTGACAGAGCTGATGTCGATATCACAGTTGTGGTCAGCGACCCAGTCGAGGATACACCCTTTGCATTGTGTGGGCAAGTCAATTTCTTGGTGAAAGCCTAGTTCCTGTAGAGCTAGGGCTAGGGCTTTGGCTGGTTTATCCTTCTTATCATTGAGGCTGAGGTCGTCTTTGAGGATTGTTTTAGAAGATGTTTTTAGATTTTCCCCGAGTAGATGTATGATCGGGGAAGTCTAGTATTGGGCCAGGTAGGCGGTATACAAGATTGAGGGTGATCGTGGTTTTGGAGGAAAGGGTGATCTTAACTGTGAGGGCATTAGTGTTGTCTCCCAGGTTGGATGGAGTTTGTCTGACCTCTAGGTGGTCCTTGATTATGAGAGCGACACCCCCTCCTACGGAGGTGAGTCGGTCCTGCCTGATGATAGAGTATCCTGGTGGGATAGCTAGTGTGAGAGCAGGCCCCGCAGCATTATGCAGCCATATCTTGGTGATGGCAAGGATGTCTTGGTGATGGCAAGGATGTCGAGGTCTAGGTTGGTAATCAGATTGTGGATCTCTGTGGCATGTGCGGGCACAGACCTAGCGTTAATTAGGGCGCATTGTACGTTTTTGGGAGTTGGAGCTTCTTTCAGTTTGTTGGTAGTTGGTTTGGTTATAGGGGGCGTTATTGTGGAATTAGGAGGTGTCAGTGGTGTTCTAGGTAGGTCTGGTTTGGTTATGGGTACAAGTGTGTGTGTGGTCTGGGCATCTGGGCGGCCTGGTGAGGAGGTCAGTGAGGGCTGTGAGTCTAGTGGAGGCATGATATCTGCGCGGGTCTGCGCCATTCTGCGTGGGGTCCTGGAGCAGAGACCCAATAGTTGGTTTCTTTTTATGGTGGGTCTGGGGTGTGTAGTTCTGACAACAGTGTGGTGTGTAGTTTGGATTTTGCATAGAGTGAAGAAGGAGGGTAAGAAATGGCTGGGTGGGATGTCAGAGGGCTATAGGTTTTTAGAGACTAACATGTTGGTCATGCGTGGGTAGTGGCAGGCTAAAACACAATTCAGCAATGGTGGCAGGTTAAAACACAATTCAGCAGTGGTAGCAGGCTAAAACACAATTCAGCAGTGGTGGCTGGCTAAAACACGGTTCAGCAGTGGTGGCAGGTTAAAACACAATTCAGCAGTGGTGGCAGGCTAAAACACAATTCAGCAATGGTGGCAGGCTAAAACACAATTCAGCAGTGGTGGCAGGCTAAAACACAATTCAGCAGTGGTGGCAGGCCAGAAGTGGTGGCAGGCTAAAACACAAATCAGCAGTGGTGGCAGGCTAAAACACAATTCAGCGGAGGGGGCAGGTTAGGAACCGCCAGAAGGAGGGTAAGCATTTGCAATGGTGCTTGCATGCGGCAACCAGTAACTATTTCATGGGGGGAGAGGTGGTGGTCCTTGCTAGGCTGTGTGCGCAGCTGGAAGAAGGCTTAGGGCAGGCAGTATACCCAATTCTTTTATTAGAGAGTAACACAATTATGATAACCCACTCTTAAGGAGGCCGTTTATTTTCTCGACAAGTCCGCTCACTTGGGGTGGTAAATCAAGCACATTTTGTGTTTGACTCCTAGTAGTGACGTCAGTTCTTTGAACATATTGTTGACAAAATGAGTTCCGGTATCAGATCGTATGACACCACATATCCCTAATCGGGGGAATACCTCTATGACAAGGAACTTAACTGCACACTTTACGTCTGGGTGGGCACAAGGCCCTGCTTCTACCCATCGCGAAAAGGGACACACCACCACAATAAAATATCTGGATCCGCTACATCTCTCTCCCATGTCTGAGTAATCAATGTGCAGCTCACGGAAGGGACCTACCGGGCGGGCAACATACCTCGCTGCATTCTTAGAGTCATCTCTGAGTTAAACACTTGGAACGTTGTGCACTCAACCACCATTTTGTTGCAATATTCATGGAGATTTGTGATGAACCAATCTTCCTGGAGATCGGCTGCTATGTGCTGTTTTGAAGTATCTGCTGGGAAATGCAATTGCTCAAATGCAACACACAACAGCTCTATGGTCATTACTATGTTCCCTGTTGTGTCCTGTCTCCATAGTATATCGGTGGGTGACTGTGTGCACCTTCATTTGGCCCATAACTCTTGCTCTTTTGGCGGGGCTCTCTTTTGTGGCCCTATTATTTATGCAACGGGTAGTGAGTTGTAACCATTTACTTTTGGCTCTTCTGTTTTGCTTACTAATATGCATTCTGCACTCATAGGTATTGGGAAATATGCTGCTTCTTTTGCTGCAGTGTCTGTGGATGCATTTCCCAAAAATATTTTGTCTACATTATGTGTGTGTGCTTGGCACTTCACTATGCCTACTACAGATGGCTCTGCAAGCACCTCAACTAACTTATTCAGTATCTTTACATGTTGTACTGGGGACCCATCTGCTCTCCTGAATCCCCTCCTTCTCCATCTGGATAGCCCAGCATGTACCGTTGTGGTTACATATGCTGAGTCGGAATATATTGTCACTGCACATCATTTTGCTGCATGGAGAGCCTCAATCAATGCTACTAATTCTCCTGCTTGGGTGGAGTAGTGCATGGGCAGGTGTTTCTTAATCAATACTTCATATTCCTCACCTTCCATTCTCATTACTGCTGCCCCAACATGTTTTTCACCTGTTTCTTGGCAAATGGATGGTGATTCATCTATGAAGAACACTTC
This sequence comes from Ambystoma mexicanum, assembly GCF_040938575.1. Classification (NCBI taxonomy): domain Eukaryota; kingdom Metazoa; phylum Chordata; class Amphibia; order Caudata; family Ambystomatidae; genus Ambystoma; species Ambystoma mexicanum. The sequence continues at coordinate 1,137,517,244 of NC_090922.1, forward strand.
TCCTTCCTGTAGTGCATTTTCTGTTGCTTTAGGAATGTCATCTCCTTGTCCCTTGTATGTGACACAATCATGCTCTTGCATATCTCTGACAGTGCATTGCTCTGTGAGGAACGTGGCTGGGTTTACTGATTTACATCTTACCACATGAATATTGGGGCCCAAGAGGATGATCTCATAGGCTGACGCCCTTTGTGTGGTGCGGGTGGATTTTGATCTTTCAGTATTGCAAACAGGGACTGTTCCAAGTACAGGGTGACAGGGCACCCCATGACAATTGTAAAGCTTATTTCAATAGCAAAGGCAGCAGCTGCAAGAGCCTGTTCGCATGAAAAGTGACTCTGCATTACTGAATCGAGTGTGCCACTGTAATATGCCAGAGGTTTGTGACCCACGGAGCTCTTTTGTGCCATTACTGCTGTCATTAAAGTACCATTGGAGTGGGAGAAAAGATAAAATGTGTACTCATAATCAGGTGTGGGGCCATGCAGATCAATTCTTTTAGTCTGTTAAATGCTGTTGGCATTTCTGCTGTCCAAATTATATTTGTCTTGTCTTTCCGTGCTTCTTTTAGACCTTGCAGCAGGGGCCTTGTGTCAGCTGCATAATTTAATACCCATGCCCGACAGTATTTGCATGTCCTTTACTGTGTGTGGTCTGGCTGGGGTGCCTACTGTCTCTGCCCTGTTGGGTATTATTCTCTTTCCATCTTTTGAAATCAATTGGCCCAAGTACAGGACCTCAGTCAGACAGTATTGTAATTTCCTCTTGTCTACCTTCTACCCCTTTTGTGCGAGTAACTGGAGGAGGACAATAGAATCTCTTTGACAACTTTCTTCGTTTTAACTGAAGACTAGGATATCGTCCATGTGTTGAATGATTGGGCTCGGGACTTGAATATTGCTGAGATCTTCGTGCAATATCCTGTTGAATATGCTGGGGCTCTCGCAGTAACACAGTGCTGTTCATACCTTCTCCCATCCAGTGTGAATTCTGTGTGATATTGTGAGCCTGGGTCAAGGGGCACTGAGAAAAAGGCATTCTTGAAATCTCCCACAGTAAAGTGAGTGGCCTGGTTTGGAATGCAACACAAAATGGAAGCAGGATTCGGAACAAGAGGGAACTCCTTTTGGACAATATTGTTAAGCGGGAGGAAGTCCTGTATCATATGCCACAACCCCCTTGTCACTTTCTTTATAGGGTACAGAGCCATGTTGCATGGGAGTTTGAGGGGACAAGTATTCCTTGCTCTAGAAGAGCATGCAATGTCTCTTGAATTCCTTCCTCGGCCTCCCTGAACAGGGGATATTGTTTGTCTCTGGGTAATATTGCTCCAGTATTAAGAGTTATTTTACAGGGGTAATTTCTTCCAATAGGCCCACATCATGGGTGTTAGTGGTCCATAAGTGGGACAGCACTTGTTGCATATCTGTGTCACAGAAGGATGATGGTCCGCTGACGACAGCCATGAGGGGGCTTTGCACCTTTCTGTACTGTACCATGACCTCACAAGGGATGCTTATTTCTAATGCAATCCCCCCATCATTGTTTTCACCACCAAACAAGTTTTCGTCAGTTGGCTCATGTAATGGTATATTTGGGTCAATGCACAGCACTGTGCACCATTCACATCCATGCATGTCCATCCCTATTGCCACTATTCTCTTTGCAGACACTTGTACTCCTTCCAGATCTAAGGACAATATAGTTTGCCAGCAACCATCTCAGGGGCAGCTACGGGGCAGTACATAAAATCAGAGGGCACTCGCCATCCTTTCCTTGTGAGCTCGGGCACTGCTCTGGCCAAGACCATGATCCTGTACATGAGCATGTCGGGATTCACTGGTATTCCCCTCACCTTTAGTTCATTGGCCATGGTGTGTATCAACAGCATTACCCTAAGGGAACACATGCCTGGGTTGGAGCAGACAATCCCTCTTTCAGTAAATGATATGATCATGTTTAATTTGCTGAGCAAGTCTCGTCCCAGTAAATTGACAGAGGAACTTTTGTAGTATAAAAGGGGTTCTGGCACTGTTTTTCCCCCTATTTTGACATTGAAATCTTCTGTATAAGGAACCATGACCACAGCCCCAGAGAACCCTTGCGTATCAAGAGTTTGGCCATATAACAGAAAATCACTTTCACATATCCATGACTTCTCCACTCCTGAGTCCACCATAAAGATGAACTGTTTGTTCCCTATCTCTGCCCCCACCAGTGGTTCCTCTTCTGGATGCAAGATAATGGATAGGACTGGACACACACATGCTCTCTATGGGCTGTTTCCTGCTTGCCTGCTGCAGCATTCCCGTGTTAAGTGGCCCCACCTCCCACATGGCCAGCACTGCCCTTGGTTCCCTGTTCTCAGCCCTTGTACCCTGTATCCCCGTCCTCTCTATCCCTGGAACCCACCTCATCCTCTTGCCGATCTTCCTTGCCACCGTGGTCTCATGTACTGCTGTTCACCTCCCCAATGCTCTAGCCCATTGTCTGTCAATACTGTGGCCATCCTTGCCTGTGTAGCCACCGAGACACCTCCCGCCTCTCTGACCTGCTCTGAGAGCAGTGCTGCTGTTACTTCCATGGCCTTCACCAACTTTGTCTCCACTAGTTTTGCTTCTTCAGCTATCCACCTCTGAATAGTTTATTTTTCCCTTTCTTTGATCCTCCTACAATGATGTACTATAATGCTCTGAATCTCGGGCCAGCCCTTGGCTTCTATCCCTGCTATCTTGTCAAGGGTCTTCTGTAATTCCTTTGTGAGGCCTTGCTTAATGATGAAATAAAATAGGAAGGTAGACTGGTCACACGCGGTGCCCTCTCCGCGCCACATCTCTTGGACCTGGAGAATGAACTGCACAGCATCTTCCTCATCCCCCACAGTGCATTACATTATGGAATGTAAGTCAGGGATATCGGGGAAGGTTCTCCGCAGGGCATCCCACACTTGTGCTCAGACATGATTAAATTATTTTCCATCATGAGCATCGTTACTTATAGTCACACCCGGGAAACCTGCTTTCACCAACACCAAGTCTGCTTGATGACCCACTGCGGACACCTAAAGGCTTTTAATATCTCTTATGGCAAGGGGCACATCTGCAGTGTTTTTCTCAAAGGCAGATATCCATTTTTCTGAACCAGCTGTAAGTGGGGGGAGAGACTTGAGGAGGTTGTTTTTGTCCATCTGTGCCCAAGGAACATAGGTGGGCTGCCCAGCTCCCTTGTGGATGAGGGGCATCTGTAATTTTGATTTCACTTTCCCACTTTTCATTCCTATTCAATTCATTTTTGCTAGGTCCATCCTTCCCATTCTGTTTCTGAGCCTTCGTTCCCATGCATCTCTTACTGTAGGAGTGGTCCACTGCACCTGCTATATCCGTCCTATGGCACCCTCTTCTGATTCATCAAAGTCACACCATTACTCCGCGTCCCTTACTGATGCCACAGTGTCATATTTCAAACAATTAGTTTCCCCTTCTCTCTCTATTCGTAGGGCCCATATGGGCGCAGTGTCAATACAAAAAAGGAAGTCCCCGGATTTCCATTCATCTTCCGGTATGGGAAGGGTGCCCCTTGGAAGATGGTGCCCTCCCTCTGACCCTCATGCTGCTTCACACAAAGCTCATAATCGAGGCAGTTCTGTGTGGGTGGAGGTTAGCGCTACCTCAAGATCTTCGGTACTTACTCCAGTGTGGGCAGGGATGGTGGTCGATGGGTCATAAGGTGGGTGTGGAGCTGTAATTGGTGTGGTGGGGGCACTTCCCCCTGATACATACTTTGTATTTGTATACCCTTCTGACAGCCTTGTACGCAATGGATAGATTTTCTCGGGTTCCTACTCCCCTTTTTCCCTTTCTCCCCCACCCCTGCTCGTGTTTCTGACCCTTTCTCCTTCTTATTTGTGGCAGGAGTTTCTTTGAACATCGCCACAAATCTTAGACCTATCTTCGGTTTTGTAACTGTTTTCCTTTGTATTTTGCTGTTAGGTTCGTGGATAGGTGCTCTAATGTTACCTTATCAAAGGACCCCTCTTCCGGTCAGGCATGCAACAGTCCCTCCCCTTTTGTTTCTGTCACCCATTGACCACGACAATTCTTAATTCGCTCACTATATAGGTGGAGGTTTTTGCAAATATGGGATAGTTCGGTTTGCATCCCCATGGCTACTAACCTTTGCCTTTTTGGTACAGGTCCCAGAATGCTCGTAGGGACCTTCTGCTTCCCTTGCTCTCTCCGCTATACCTGGGGCCTTCTTTTCAGAACAATCAATGACGTTTTGTAACATCTATCTCCATGTCAATATACGCTGCACAAATACATATGAAAAACATTGTACAGTTTTAGAACCCACAAAAACAGAACATAAACTAAAATAAAAAACATATAACTTATCCCCCTTTTAGAGCAATATCCACTTTCTCACTCACCCGTCATTCACATCATGGTTACCCCTCCTGGGCCTTCCTCCACATACATAAAAACACTGAAAATAAAAAGTTAACATAACAAGTCAAAATAATAACCACTACTTGTTTCTGAGTCCTCTAATTAAATGGGGCTCCTACTTTTTTCTCCACATTTATTTCCCGCACTGGCCGAGACAGTGCACCACGGCACCCCCTCCGACCCCTCTCAGAGCTGGATTCCTGAATTTCCTCTGTATTTTCTCTTTATCCGTCTAGCAAGAAATACTAATGGCCATAAAAAGAAGAAGCATTTTACTTCAAATAATCATCCAATTCATTCACACTCAACCACTGCGTGTTCCCTTCAACCAGACTGCTCTACATTCCCCACACCCTACCATTTGACTGTTCAATTTATACTCATGTGCCTATGCTCTTCCAAGAGCCTCCATTTGTGGTCTATCAACAACATCTGGGACTCTCCCTGGGGCCGTACCTGGCTCCAATGAGCAGCAGCAGTTCCTATACACTTCCATTGCTCTGCCCATCTCTTCTCAGCAGGTTTTAAATACATACATAGCACATTGATATTTTACTCTTCCTGTTGTAATGTTATTCTATGGGTGTTCTCTAGTTTTATTGGCAATCATCCAAGGTCTCAGGTGGAGTTTGATGCTGCTTCTCTCCACACAGTTACTATAGTAGCCGGGCAGTCGCCACCCTATAGTTAAGGTGAGTTGGAGACGCATAGGAACCTTTAAACATTCTATTGTTAAATAACATTTGATTCGAGTAACAGATGTTGTTGAAATTCCTGAAGTGATTAAATGTCTGAAGCCACCCAGACTGCAAAGTTTCTTAAAGATTTGTTAGAAAATAAAAAAGTTATTAAGCCTCAAAAATGTTTTTTCTAAAAGTGCGGCCTACTGCCCGTTCATTTCCCAATAGACAAAAAAGGAAACATTTTGCCAAAACGCACAGCCTAAAAACCATTGGACAGATTTGGACCAGGTCTGAAAAAACCTGGGCATGATGAGTTGACTCGCGATCCATGTGTGATTTGGGGTTATTCCATGCCATAGTTATTTTATAATTTGACCTAGAAGGGTGTTCCTCTTTCCCCACAAATTATAGTTATATCTCCCATGGTGCATTGCAAGATCATGGTTTTCAGAAATGAGATGACCGCCATCTTATTTTTCTCTGGATGCAAGAGATATTTGCAGCTATAGCTGAGGTTATAGGAAAATGAAACTCAGTAAAAAGCTATTTACAGGTCAGGTAGATGTGGTGGGGATGGCTAGAAAGCACTGAGTGAAATGTGGGATTTGCGGGGGTACAAGGACAGAATTTGTAAGACAAAGCTTTCTCTAGCCTCGGCTGTAGCAGACGTCTGAAAGCAAACTGCATAACTTAAGCAGTGTGTGCTCTGGGGTGAAAGGGACAGGACGACGGAGGTGAGGAGGCCGTCTGGGAAGTGGGGCACTTGGTGATGGTCTGCTGGGGACGGGAAGCATTTTTTTCAGCTGTTTTGCCAATATTCACAGCTATATCTGAGGTTACAAATGACTGCAGGTATGTGTAGTTTTGTACCCGTTGTTTTTTTTTTTTTTTTTTATAGCCATAGTGATGTTGGGGCTGAAAAATCAATGGCTTGGTGGAATGTCATGGCCAGTGACTCAATTGCCATCCAGGTCTCTGATTCATGCAGTAACCAGGGCAGACACTGCTTAGCTTCAAAGTGAAGAAGGGGCCAGCCTCCTCAGGCCATGTTGCCTGATAATGAGCCAAACTTACAAGACCACTTAGAGGAATGGGCCGGCCCTTTTCTTCCTTTGAAGGTCAGTCTTTGAAGGTTTTGCACTCAGAGACAATGTTTGCCTTTTGCTGAATTGCAGTCTCCCAGTCAATAATACAAAATATAAAAAAATAGGTATTTTTACAGCAACAGAAACTGACCCAAATAATGCTTAGTTTCAAAGAGAGTAAAGGGTCAGCCCACTAAGACCATGTTGCCTAATATATTCCCCCAACCCCTTAGAAGAACACTTACAGAAACATGGTCCAATGGGGCTGAATCCTTCCTCGCTTTGTAACTAAGCAGGGTCGGTATCTGCTTCAGTTACTGCATGGATGGCAGACAGCCCATGGTCCTGAAGAGTGTGTGTTTTCTTAGTTTTAAATATCTCATATCACATGGCATCCACATTTTTATAAAACAGAAAAAATGAATTGGAAAAAAAAATCACATTTATTCTGAACACTGCTATCAGAGAACCCTGGCCTTATACCTAGCTTTTTTCATTGAACATATAAAATTATAGGCTAAGTATGAAATGTATGCCCTATGAAACAACAAACCATTGTGGCCTAGTGGTTAAATGCTGGTCTAAGGTTCAAGGCTGTATTTTCTTATTTTTTATTTAACTAATTTAATTTAATTAAAAGAAAAGCAATGCAAGTGGGAGTTGGCCAGGTTTGTTGAAATGTAGTCCTGTGATCTAATTTAGCACGAGGGCATTCAATGTGGCTGTAATGTCAGCCACATCCAAACAACCCCTGTGCCAAAATAACAGCACCGGAATGTCATTAGTGCCGAAAAGGGAGAGCTGAAATGGGCGGTGTGGTGGAATCCCCATAACAAATCGGCCAGCACCAAAATGATGGCAGCGAAAAGGGGTGTACCACTTTGAGAATGCTGCTTAACCAAAGTGTGTGCTCCATGGCAAATAATTCTCACTGCGCATTGCCTAAAAACATTGGGAGTTCTCAAAGTTTTAATAACACACAGCATCCACATTCTTTTTTTTTTAAATCATGCTACTGTCAGTCCATGAAAGGTTTACACTCAAAGATAATTTATTTGCCTTTTGCAAAATTTCATTCTGGTATTTGTAGTCTCACTTTCAAGATGGGGAGAATAATGCCACAATTGTACACTTTTGCCTAACATAGTTCTATAAAGATTTATATATTTGAGTGACACTATGGTATGTGTTCTTTTGAAGTTAGCATTATAAAGCAGAGTATTGTTGAAAGACAGACATGGGGGTGAGGAGGGGAAATTATGAGAGGGCAAGTAAGTCATGAGTATTTGCCCACGATGTGGCAAGAGAGTTTGCAATCCTGGACACAGGTGCAGTTATTTTCCCATGATTGTGGTTGCTTTGCAGGGCACCAGTGAAAGACACATGTGGGTGGACAGCGTAACCTTTTTTCAGAGGACAGATGCAACCCTTTGGTGTTTTTTGAGGTTGATAAGCTTACTCAAGTAGCTGCCACCTGCGGCATGGTATGAGTGCATCATTATGAAATTCACCGTTAATATAAATCCATAGAAAACTTTAACATACAACGTTTAACAATAACCGTGATTGTCTCCTTGTGGTTGGTGGATAGTTCAGTGTGGGAAGGTCAGCAGGGGGTGAAGTGAGGGGGCGAGGGCTGGGAGGGGGGAGGGAAGGAGCATGAGAATGAGTGATCAGTTCTGTTTCTGGCGATTGTTTGTATAGGTGACTTTGTGGTGGTCGGATCAGGCAACATGGGGGTGAAGCGCTCAAGGGGGCTTTTCGTTGTTGGGAGGGTGGAACAGTGCCCATGTCAGGGCCTTCCAAGCATCTAGTGCCTGGCTTGCATCTTCTGGGGATTTAGCAATGCTGTCCTCCCAGTCTGAGGTTTCCGCCACAACCCAGCCTTCCAGTTCATTATGCCATGCTTGGAATCATGGGCCTTCCGACCTTTTCCATGCCATTGCGATGGTTCTCTTGGTCAGTATACATGCCATGTCCATGAGCTTTACAGTGTGTTTGATTTTGGCTAATCTGGGTTAAGTTCCCAGGAGGCACTCGCTAGGGGTCCATTCATATCTGGTCATGCCCGCCCTCCTGAACGTTTGCTCCACCTCAGCCCAGAGGCGCTGGGTCTTGGTGCATTCCCAGAACATGTGCAGGAGATCTGCCTTGTCCATGTTGCACCATGGGCAGTTGTGATGGGGTTGTTTGCTTAACTTCACTATTCTATTCGGTGTTAGATAGGAGCGGTACAGTACGTTCAGTTGGATTAATCTGAATATGGAGTTCCTGGATACCTCCTTGGGGAACGCCAGAGCTCTCTCCCATTCTCCGTCGGTCATTTCTCGCCCCATATCTCTGTCCCATTTGAGCTTCAGTTCAGGGCCACGGGGATTAGGCCTGTATTTTAAGTGGCTGTATATTTGAGACACTCGTCTTCAGCCCCCTTCCAAATTGTACAGTAGTGTTACGAAGGGGTTGGGCTCGGGCTCCTCAGGCCCTGTATCCCACTTGTCTCGCGCTAGCTTTCGAATCTTCTGGTACCACAGGAACTGACCGCTGGGTATGTCGTCCTCAGATTGCAGTGAGGAGAACTCGCGGAAGGAGCCCTCATTGTACAAGTCTCCGCAGGTGTACTCTCCCCTCCTCTCCCAGTATCTGATGGATGCTAGGTCAACGCTGTTCTGGCATAGGTCAGAGAGGAGCGGGATGTCCGGGGTGTATGCGTGTTTCAAGTGGAGAAGTGCCTTTGTTCTGTGCCACACCTGTCTTCCCAGAGTGGCCAGTAAGGGTGTTTCGCTTGGGAGGTGTTGGGGTGCCCAGATGAGTTCCTTCAGTCGTATTGGAGCAATTGGTTGCTGTAATAGTGTTGTTTCCGAAGTAACATCATCAGCCAACCATGGCTACAAAGCTGAGCTGCGCTGCCAGATAGTATTTCTCCAGGTCAGGAAGTTGAATGCCTCCCTGTCTGTGCGGGAGAGTTAATGTGGTTAGCGTCATCTTATGTCTGCCTTTACCCCATAGGAAGTCCTTGCGTATCGTCTCAAGTAAGCGGAAGAAGGGGGCTTTGATGTAATAGTACATATTTGGAATCCCCAGAGAAACCTATCTCATTTTGATGATGGACGCTCTACCCATCATGGACAGAGGGAGTCGTGACCAGAACCCTATCGATTTGCGCAGGGGGGGGAATGCCACCGCGGTGTTATTTTCGTGCATGCGCTCAGGTGTATGTTGACTCCGAGATAGCGAAACGAAGTCAGTTGACATTGCACATCCAGTTAAAATATAAATAGTTAAACATACTTATTAAAACATATCAATAAGTAAACTTAGAACTTGTAAATCTTATCATATCATGTTATTTTGTTGTAGCTATGGGCCATTATAGGCCATTTAAGACCCTAGGGGTCATCAAGAGTTTGGCAGTAACCCTTAAATACTGCATTAACACTATTACCACCGCACTTAAGTGTCCACCACATCACAGGTTTGGCAGGATTTACCCTCAGCTCTGTGCTCCGGGTAAATCTGCTGCGAATTTGCCAATCTTTGGTGCAATTACCATGTGGTAAAACTGCTGATGGTAGTCGTGCCAAAAATTCCCCATTGGGCCCAATGGGGAATTCCCGAATGGGCCCAATGCAGAATGGGGATTTCCTGTTCCGCCAAACCTGTGATCCAGAGCTAATTACACCGTACTCGTTGGCGGTAGCGCTATTAGTGCGGGCAGTATCCCGGCGGGAATACCGCCAGGATACCACACAACTCGTGATGAGGCCCCATAACAGTTCACACTTAAAATGGAATTGAGGAAGAGTTTTTAATTCAGCTCCCATATCTGTTCTCTTTCTCAAATTCAGTGTTCAAATATCTGCACCACCAATGCCATGCTCGTGTATATGTGTATTGTGCACATGCTTATATAAGTTTATTACTAAACCCAATGACATTTGGAAAGCGTTGAGGGACGATTATGGTCAGTACATTATGCGAGATATTTGGTATGGCTAAAACCTTGCACATGGGAACTCTGAGAGAGTGGAGAGGTGCAGTGAGTTTACCTTTAGTTATATCAGCGATAGGAAAACAAGAAATGCCTGTGTTTCAGGCTGCGTGCAGAGACAATCGTTTTGGTATAGTAGCAAAAGTTATATATCCTGTTGGCCGATATAAGAGCTGATGACTAGAGATGTACTCCCCAAGCATTGTGAACCCACATGCCTACTGCAAAATATGAGATGGAATATTTAATTTAATCATGCAATCATTACACCATAAACATGCCCAACATCTCCCACTGCTTGTAAACATAGCTACCATGACAACTGTCGGGCAGGTTGCCTTAAACATGCACACTTACTGTGGGTGCCTTTTGAAATCCCATCTAGTATCTTGTGCTTACTTTAGTCATTGCCTCCTAAAATATCGTCCGCTTGTCACCATGAGCACATGGCACATTACTCATAACATGCTCTAATGATGTATTAGCTTGTCCCTTTTGACACAAATTTTGCAACTACATACATTCCCGAACGCTTGATTTTGTTATGTTTTAAATAAAGCAACACACATATCGGTGGAATTATTGAGGCATTTGTCATCTCTTCTACTGTCGCTGAAATGTTCGTCACCTATTAGTGTGCCATGCCTGACCTTTCAAAGAAGAATAGGGAGATCAGAATTTGAGCAATATTTTATATGATTCCCTTTCAAGTCTAGGATCATCAGGTTAATCTGTACAAGAAGCAATTTGAATTCACAAAGAAAGAGTAGCCATGTTGATTAAGGCCGGCCAAACCTTCACATTGTGGGGTGGGGGGGGGCGGATTTAGCAAGACGCCACTGAGCAAGGGCTTCAAAAGCACCGTGTGTGGTGTAGATTAATCTGTTGCTTAGCCACCCTTTGATGTCTAATTGGAGTGCTGCCTTTTTTCTTGTATCTTTTATTGTTTGCTGACAAACGAAAAGATTACAAAGCCCCAAAGTAATCCTTGAGGACAGCTGTGACTGAGATTAGTCTGATCAGAGTCAAGCTACTCTTTCCAAGTGTCTGAAGTATTCTTACTCGCTTTAAGGCGCACCAGTAGTGAGAAGGATCGCCGATAGCCAAATACATCATCTAATTGATTGTCTACGCTTCAAGGGTGCCCCTCCAAAAGCGACAGTAGCTACACTGGCTTTTCATGGACCGAGTGTTTAATTTGTTTTATGTGGGTGAGTTGCATGAAGGGTTTTACAGTTGGGCCAATAAATAGAAACAACCTCCACACAAATAAAAGAATGAACTACAACTGCAAAACAATTACAGGTTAAAAGTACACACTACACATCTTAAAAGCAAGTAAATAAAACAACAAACTTCACTTTGCAATATTGTATACCTGCAAAGTAAATGCCACAGGTTGTAGTACATAAAGGTGCACTGGCAGGCCATTATATAACTATTGCAGAACGTTGTGCAGTGGCAAAGGGACATGTTTACAAGAAGGCTTTGGGAGGAATTATCATCATCTTCTGGCAAGGGTGTGAAAACCTTGTTTTTTTATTGTTTATTAAATAATACAAAAAAGGTGTCGGTAATTCCATCTCTTTGTTGATCAGAGTCCCCTTTCATAAGCTCCATGACAAAAGCATAGTGTGTATTGTGACCTGCTGCATCATTCTCCATATCTGCAGCACCTGTTCTACTAGGGGCACAGAGCAGGCAAAGTGGTTACAATTGACATCAGACAATTGCAAGTAGCCCATGATGGTGACAGGCTAAACTCTAAATATGAGCTATGCCTGAGTTAATGCATGGCATATGGCAGTACTCTGATAATTGCAAACACATCCAATTCGATATTACACGTGTCAGCTCCTATGACCCAAAGTAGCTGTGGAAGGTGATATGTATTCTGGTCAGACAGGCTGGCCCTCCCAAATGGCAGATCAGGGTATGCAATGCCCTCCACCAGAGTCAGCCACTCTACAGGAAGCTGCCCTGGGCCTAGGCATCAAAGGAGCGCACCCAATCAAAAGGAGTAGCTTCACACGAGATTGCTGTATTTCTAAAGGCCTTTGATCCTGGTGATAATGGAAGGTGAAGTATCCTGACAGTTGCCATTTTAGGAACAGAAGTAGAGGGATGAAATAAATGGCAAACACTGCTCTATCAGAGCAGAAACAGAGGTACCTGGTCACACTGGAGCTGTGCAGTCTTGAGCTGGAGAATCAGTAGAAACACAGGAATTCTAGCGGTTAGTGGATTACCCCCACTGGTGACTCCCAAGGAAAGCCAACGCTCCACTTCCTCAATTACTTGTTCCACTGTTATGAGGAGGGTAGCAATATGTGTGACTATTTCGCCCCTTATGAGCCATCTACCAATGGTTGTTACTGAGCAAAGATCCATCTATATCAAGATGAAGGACACTGTCCTCAGAAAGTTTTGCAAGATGCCAGGACAATAACTCAAAAGCTTTAGAGAGCTCACCAAAAAGGGTGTCAAACCTATAAGACATTTACACATCAGTCGCTGAAATATCTGAGTGATGGGTTACAGGTAACAAAGTTGACACATTTGATGACATGTTTAATTTGATTGCATGTGGGAACATCCTTAAACAATGTGAGATGGATTTACACCAGCATTTAGTGGACAGGAATATCACAGACCCCAGAGAGCTTGAAAAGGCAGCCAATGGTTTGTGAGAAACTGGGCACCAACATTAACAGCTCTACAGGGCAGCCTTACGCATAGAGACCAAAGACCAAAGCCTTTAGAACTTCTGCTAAAGGGGGAGGATTTGTGTCATGATCTCTGCTTCCAAAAGGTCAGGGTTTTCCCAACTCCCTTGGAAGCAGATCCATAACCCAGGTTCCGAGGGCCAACCAGTCCCAATTGGGACCTTTTGGACCCAGTCCTGGCGCCAGTGGCACCAGGCTCATAAATGTGCCCAGTCCCAGCGCTGGAAGCGCCGGGCTCATAATGCTTGGGTGGACTTACCTGTAGCAGACCATGCTGCTTACTTGCCTGCTAGCTGAGCCTCTGATCCTCTTCTGTTTGGAACTACTTTTCCTGTTGGGTGGGGCAGGAGCCACTCCCTAGATTCAGAACACTGGAACTCTTCTGGAAAGCAGGAACTCTTTTCTTACCTAGGCGTGGCTGTGGAAGGAGACACCTAAGCACTACAGGAGGCTATTTAAACCACACCCGGTGGATGAATCTTGCTTTGCGTTATTCTGCATCCTCTGCAGCAGAACGCTCATCGTGTCTTCTGCATCGGATCCTGGGCCTAAGGGAAAAGGCTTACCATCCTGAATCCAGTCTTCAGCAACACCTATAAAGACAAGAAAGAACAGGTTAGCATTCCGGCATCTGAAAGACAAAGGCTTACCTACTCTTCGTGCCTTCCGGAGGTCTTCACACTGCATTCCGGCATCTGAAAGACAAAAGTTTACCGACTCTTTGCACGCTCCGGAGGCCTTCGGCGCTGCATCCTGCATCTGAAAGACAAAACAAGGTGCGTTTAAAGACATTGGGGAACTTTGATACTCGCGTGCCATTACTCCTTTCCACACCAACCCCAGTGGGTATTTCGGCACCCTGCAACCGCTCCGAACTCGTACCTGCAAAATAAAAGACAGTTAGAGCGCATCGTGAAGCAGGCAACAAGCGCTTACTTACGTGCTTCCAGGCGCTTCTATTCATCATACGGACTCCATCTTCAACTCACTTCAGCCCGTCATCCGCCATCGCCGGAACCTGCAAAACAAGAGACATCATTGCTAAAGACTTTAAAGACAATAGGATTACTCAAAACTTACCGTTCGTGCAGTAAACGACGGACAGCAGTCCTCTGAAGTCAAGAGGCCTGCGCTGCCGATCCAGTGAAGAAACTGGTTACAGCACCCTGCCCCGAGGCAGATGGAGAGCTCGGCATTCACTTACCTAAGGTGAGAGCGTTAACCTTTGGGGGTCTACAGGAGAGCAAAAAAGGGAAGAGATAGGGACACCCTAATAACCCCAGTTCATTAATCCCATATTTTCTGTCTGCAGACATCTTACTCTTGAAGTCAGGCATACAGTGCACAGAGGTCCAGCCCAAAGAGCCAACCGGGTGCTACACATCACCTTTGAAGATACGGTAGTCGCCCAGTCAAGACCGGCACCTCTGCGAGAATCAGGTGAGCGTTACAATTTGTCTCCATTTGGCTTGGGTGGTGAAAATACCCCAAAAGGGTGATCCTGCCTGCAAGGGTAGAACCAAGCCAGCTGTGGCTAGCATCACCAAGAAGAAGAAGAGGAGTTCTTAACTGTGTGCATCATAGACTATGAATTACAATTATGCCAGGGACTGGATGCATGTTTCCTTGTGTCACTGAGTGGAATAGATACTGGGTCCCCAACTGTGACCCCTGTCCCTACTAACACAGAGATCTTCTTGGAACATGTATTCATAAATGGGAACAACCCCCCACAATATGATACTGCTGTGAGTATCACCGGCACTGACTATGGTGGTACGAGAGGACCAGATCCTTCCTGAACCTCCCAAGCTTGTTTCAGGGTTTGGCAGCCTTATTCGATGACCAATGGCTATCGTGGAGTTCAGCTGCAGAGGGGAACCTCTGAACTCCATGTCACCATCAAAGATGCAATTCCGATAGACTGTCTGTTAGAGAATGACCAGTGTGATTCCGAAATCACAGCCACATTCACAAGATCCAGGGCCAAGGAAGCAGCACAGAAAGCCAAACTCATGGCCATGGGTCAGGGACGCATACAGCTGATGATGGAAAAAGACTGGCACTACCTGTTCTGCCTAGACCAGATCCAGAGCCCACAGAGGCACCTGTGCTGATAGAGAAGGCATAGTGGCCACTGAGGAGATTGTTGTTGAGGCACCAGATTCAATTACCCCAAGGTTGCTTACAGGCATTGAACCAAAACCTGGGATGCAGGACACAGTAGTTTCAGCCCTTAAGGTCCTGCAAGAACTATGTGACATGTCCTTAGCTCTAGGTCCCATACAGGCTGATTTTTGCAAAGCCCAGCGTGACTGCCCCACACTGGCAGATCTGCATGACCAAGCAGGCAGAGAGACAGACCCAGGGGAAGCCCCTGGGATGCTCACGGTGTACTAGGAGAATGGTCACCTGTACAGTGAGCCCACAAATTCTGAGACAGGGGCCAGCCATGAGTTGGTGATCCCCCAATACCACAGGAGGTTCCTATTGGACTTGGCTCACAACATTCTATGGGCAGGTCATTAAGGAATGGCCAAGACAGTCGAACAGTTGTCTGGCTATTTTTACTGGCCCCAGATGGGAGTAAAAATCACAGAATTAGGATGGTCCTGCCGCACTTGCAAAGCATCTGGAAAAGCGGGCAGAGCAACAGAGGCTACTTCATCCCAGTGCCAGTTGTTGGTAGACATTTCAAGAAGATAGGTATGGACATTGTGGGTCCATTAGATACCCAAATATTGTCAGGATACGGAAACATATTGGTAGCGGTGTATCATGCCACCCTGTAATATAACAGTACAAAATATAGGACTGTCCAATCAAGGTTCGATAAAAATATATACTTTATTCAAACACACCATATACAATCATAACTAACTAGAAAACATTGTAAATACCCACCCCTCTAGAAAGAACATAGAATATGCAAAGATCGAAAAGATGCAGCACTCTGCTAATAAGTCTGGGGAAGAAAAGGCAATTGCAAGACAACCATGATAAAAATAATTATGTTTCTTGAGGTTGCAAACAGAGATTAAAATGACCTATCCAGTCACTAAGGCCCAAAGATGAAACATGGGGTAGTAAGCAGTTAATCATATCTGTTTGCAGTTCTTGGTGGTGTGGCAGTGACAAATCAGACTTCTTGGCACTTGTGTGAAGATCGGGAGACTGAAAAAGGCAGCAACAGAGGTCCCAGGTGGTTCAAATATGTCAAACAGTTCTGGAAATACTTATACACACAGTTCAATGGTGAACAACATTGGCATCCTGGCTGTTTTGGCTCTCTAGGTGCTATGAGTTCCAATCCAGGCAGTGAGATCCTGGGGGACCGCTATTACTGGAAGAGAGACAGGTCTTTCTTCAGCAGCAGGTCAATTCTCAGATTGCTATAAGTCCCACTCCAGGCACTCAGGGACACAATTGGCCCTTGTTATTGGGCTCCCAAACACAGGGGAGGTAGGGACAGAACTGTAGGGATCGTTCAACACAGCAAGGTCCTGGGCCTCTCTGTGACTGGTAGTGAGGCAGGTCTTGTTTGTCAGAAGAAGCTTCACCCCCAATTATCCATGTGGATGATTAGGAGACAGAGATCATCTCTGCCATTGCCCACCTACTCCACCTCACAACTGGTGGACTCTGGAAAAGACAGCTCTCCAGCAGGGTCCAATGATATTGGAGTTGAGGCCAAAGGATGATTCAAAGAAGTGATGCGAGACCCATACATTTGAAGGCAAAAACCTGCAAGTGATTGGACTAAAGCTAGCCTGCTTTAGGGGTCCAATCCCTGCTCTTGAAATGAATGAGTGGATCTTGCCCTTCTGAAATCACACCCAAAGTGATTTGTGATACTGTAAATGGAGGGGACAGGAAAGCAAAAGAGAGGCAGAGAGAAACGTGTACAGTTCTCCCTGTGGTTACACTAACCACACTCCCTTACCTTCTCAATAGAAAAAAAGGCCTTTAGATCTACATCACCCTGGTGTGAGGCTCCTCCTTTTCAATGGGTGTGCTCCAATGATGCACGGGCCCAGGGCAGCTGCCTGCTGTGCGGCTGTCCTTGCCGAAGGGTATTACCTGTCCTCACTAACAGATGCATGACCATTAGGGTTCCGGGACTGTCATTTGACTGGTTCAACCAGTCTGGTCAGAATACATGTCACCTTCCACAGCTGTGCCGGTTCACAGGAGTTGACATATGTGTGATATCAAATTGGATGTGGCTGCACTGATCATACATAATCTTGTGAGGCTAAAAACCTGGGTGTCATCTTTGACTCCTTCTCTCCTTCTCACCCCACTTCTCTGACCTTGCCAAGATGGCCCACTTTTAGCTTTACCTCATCAGAGGCAGTCTCTCCATCCTCACCTTCCCCCAGAAACACTCTAGAGCTATGGTTCTCTGCTGGCTGGATTATTGCAACAGCCTCTTCCTTAACCTTCCCCTTTCCACCATCTGCCCTCTTAAACTAATTCAGAATAGGACTGCAACACTTATCCTTGGCCTCAAGCCCAGGGGCCGCATCTCTCCAGCCCTAAAATCTCCACACTGGCTCCCGGTGGTTACAAGGATCAAATTCAAGAGCACCTGCATCATCCACAAGACTTTCTTGGGCCGTGGACCTTACTTCATCCAACTCTCTCTCCCTAAATGCAACCCGCTGGAAGTACCGGCGGGTTACCGCCAACCTCGCAATGAGGCTATAGTCTCTCAGAACGGATAGGTTTAGGGACTGGTAATTTTCTCATAAGAATGAGCAAAACAGGGAAGGGAAGTACAACATAATTCTTTACTGACCTCTAAAAATTAAGGACAGTTCAAAAAAGAATGGGGTTCACATAGAAATCTATGGAAGCTAAGGTGCAAAAATAAAATATTGCATAATCGGCAAACTAATTGATTGTTCATTTTTCTCAAGCATATATATTAGGATTATATGAACTATGGGCACTACTCATTTTATTAGATAATCAACAGCCTATCTCCCCTACGAATTCACATAAATATATTCTTATGCGCATGCGCATGTTATATGCGCATGGTCCTTCCACCTGTGACAGTGTGACTTTTGTATTTTAGAGTCATTTTCCAGATTGACCTCTGTTCCCTCATGAAAATGCGTTTCTGAGTTGAAGTCTGAGACCCTTTTGTTGGCAAGAGTGCCCACAGTGAAGTCGGTGATATATAACAGAATAACAGAGAATATCCAAGAATCCTTGCAGGTTAGAGGTACAAAACAAGACCTGTCAGCCGACTAGCTTACCAGATGTGTCCACTTCTGAAGTACTTTATAATGTGCGTTAAACAAGCTGAGTCACATCAGAATCTGCACTTAAATTGGAGTTTGCTGTTTTGTCAGTGCTGCCATAAAATGTAGTTGCAAACTCTGATTTCTTCACATGGTGAAGGGTCACTCTGTCACTCTGTCACCATCTTTCGCGAAGCAACAGATTTACATGCAAACACCAAAGCCTTCAGTGTTCCCATGCTTTTCATAATTTATCGGCCGACAAAATCAGCTTGAAAGTAACTTGATAGTAGATGAGAGCAGCATTGAGAAGACTTCCCATTCCAGGAATGGCATACTTCTAAATTGTGTCCTTCCTGTTAGGAATACCTAGGGACAGCCAATGTTGAGCACAATATGCAGGGAAATCAGCATAACGTGAGGAGGATGAAGATGCTATATTACTGCCCAAAAAACATTTTTTATATGTAACAAATGCATCAGAAAATGAAGTAAATGCTACAAAAACTCCCCCGTAATTGATACTCACAGCATTGCTGTTTTGCTAACTTTTCTAGACTTTCCACTCACAATCGTGGAACCACACATGGACCATGGACCAGATAACATTGTAAATCAGACATCAACAGATGGCACAGGGATTGATGCTAATTAATACATGCATGCATCAACATTGCCCCTGCCAGCAACACTGTCAGTCCCAGAGCAGTACAGAGTAAAAAGATTGAGCTACATTTTTGGGTTTGTGTTCCAAGGGCCAGATTACAAAAACATTGCACCGGTGCAAATGCAAAGTTGCATGGTATTAGCAATAGGGCAAAGTGGATGTCCTGGGTGTTAGTCTTAGCAGTGGATGGCGGTCGGCCGAGCTGGTTTTAAGATTTTGCCCTGCAGCTATAACTTTCCTTTGGCAACTTTTTTCACTGAATTTTACAGGTTTATAATAGCGCTATTTAACCATAATGTCCCTTGGAAAATGTTTTTTCATAGAATATATATTTCAAATGATTAGTTAATTTTATTGTTTAAAGCATGGACCTAGCTTGAGAGAAGCAGAGCACTGTACAAGGTTTGGGTAGCCAGCGTTTTGGCTGGCATCTTCTAACAGTAGCACAGTACTGTGAGATGCTGTTGGTGCATCCTTTGTAATTAGTACATGGTCAGGTGCTGTTGAAATAGCCACATTTATGTTTAAATGTATTAGAGGGCATGCGGTAGCGGCCCTGTAGTTAGGGTTAAGTTGCTCCACCCATAGGAAGAGCAGTTTTTGGGTGGCTTATAACTTTGGCGCTGTTCAACGAATGTGCACAAAACTTTGCAAGAAAAGGCATATGGCCCCTTTGAATTACTTTGTAAAGTTGCATGTGGTTTAGTGAAGTGGGGCCAACGTTTTTATTTATTCATTGGGTAGGTATAATGCACCTATACACAATGGGCCTCATTACAAGTTGTGCGGAATGCGTTTAACGGCGCCAGTAATGGTACCGGCGCCGTTAAATGCATTCTGCACTATTACGAAGTTCCCTCGCAGGACCCGATGTGGATGTCTTGTTTATCCAGACGTCCATAGCGGGTCCCGCGAGGGAACCAGGGAGCTAACAACGGGCCCTCTTGTAAAGGGCCCGTTGTTAGTTCCCTCCAATTTACATTCAGCCCTATGGGGGCTCGAATTGAAATGGGGAAGGTCCAGGTCCGGGTTCCCTCAATGGGGAAATACCGGGCCCTCCATACTCGGAATGGCCCGGTGTTTCCCCATTGAGGGAACCGGACACGGTTTTGGAGGCAGCCATGGCGCCAATAGTGCCATAGCTACCTCCAAAGTCGTAATGAGGCCCAATGTGTTTTGATGCACAAGTTAAAGGGGGGGTCCCAAAACCTTTGAAATCCAGATAGACATGAATGTCCTCCCCTCTCCCGCCCTCCCAACCCTACTTACCTTCAGGCTGCTTTGTCCCCAGTGGCAGCCTCCAGCCATGTGGAGATTCGGAGTGGGCCCATTCCACACGGCTGGAGGCTTCCATCGTCCCCTGCCGGGTACCCAGGTATTTTTTTGTTTCTTTTTTTTTTTCTCCCTCCCTTAGACCCTCCGAACCCCACTTACCTTCTCTTTTTTTTTCAGGAGTGGACATGCTGTGAACAGAAGTGTTCCGTATGTCCGCTCCCGATGGCTGGACTCCGTTTTCCCTTCGCCGGCGGACATTTTCTCAGTCATTTTTTTTGTTTGTTTTCTGTTCCGAAAAGCTGCAGCATTTCGGGACAGAAAAAAATGCTTTTAGTACCATGGTCTCGCCGATCTTGCAGGCCTGGGTATTAATAGCAATATGCCCCGAGCTCTGGACTATAACTATGGGCCCCGGGGCATTACCTGACTCGGTAATGCCCCCACCGCTTGGGGCATATTGCTTAAATAACACATTTACAGTGCTGTAACATCATGAAACATTTTCACTTAAAAAAGACATTGAAATTCAGTGTCAAAACATTGTTAAATGGAATGTTATGGTCAAGTTGCACTAACAAAAACCTATAAAATGTACAGAAAAATCTTTGTTAAATGGACGTTATGTTTAAGTCGCACTAATAAAAAAAATGAAGTTCACTGAAAAAAATGTTGATGAAGGGATGTTATGGTATAGTTGAAGGGAATGGTTAAGTAGCACTCTTAAAAACATATCAAACTCACTTTAGTTTAGTTTAGTTTATTCATTTGTATTGCGCACCAGACCCGAGGATATGAGGGCGGAGGAGCAGCACGATTATTCACAGCTTTGTCACAAGTTACAGTGCATTACAGTAATTACAGTATGACAATGACAATGGAGGCAAAAGGTTTACAAATTTACAAATAAACAAATGTACATAGTATACAGCAGTGTGGTGGGCTGGATAGTATTAGTGGTCATTGTTCTTTATCCAGTGGATATAGTTGCGTCTAAAGTGTGTGTAAGTTTGGGGTGTTCAGTAAAATAACTTTTACTAAAGGGTTGCCATGGTTACAAAGTAAAATTGAAAAACCCAAGAAATACGCCAGTTATGATTTGGTATGCAACCATAACTAGTGCCACCGCCATGCACTGCTAAGACTAACACCTAGGACATCAAAGATTACATCACAAATTACATCATAAATGACATCAATGAACGGACATTTGCGGACACAGCGCGATGTGCGAGGACACCATTTTTCGTAAATGGACCCTCGAATAGTCGTCTAGTCCGTAGACTATTAATTGGGGTTTAAAAAAAGAGGAATGTATCACAGAATAATAGACAAGATATTATAGTACAAAAAATAAATGTATTCATCAAAGTCATAGGGGTATCAGAATGAGAAACATAAATGTGATCATTTGGAATGTATATAAAGTGTTTATTGGGTGAGGGAGGGATGTTTATATAATGAATGGTAATAATATTATTGGTTAAGTTGCTGAACCTACAGAAAGAGTACTATTTGGGCAGTTTATATCTTTGGAGCCATTCGACGAATGCTCACCAAACTTTGTAGACAAGCGCACACTCATTGGATGATCGAAAATGGGAGGTGTGTCATCATTTTTGAAATGGTGTTTGAAATATCCATTTGCATATCAGTCTTTGTCCCGCCAACATGAGCTGTCCAGCACCGAAATGCTATGGCATTTCCGCTCTGAACAATAGTACCAAAAGGAACCCCATCCACGTGTTTCAGCCTTGTTGGGCCTCATCAGTGAGGTGAAGCTTTGTCTCTCTGAGCACAGTGAGCAGGGAGTCCACATCTGGGAGTCCAGACGTGGACTCCCTGCTTACTGTGCTTAGAGAGACTCAGCTTCACCTCACTGATGATGCCCAACAAGGCTGAAACACGTGTATGGGGTTGCTGTTGGTACTCTTGATCAGAGAGGAATTGCCATAGCATTTCGGTGCTGGACTGCCCATGTGGGTGGGACAAAGACTGATATGCAAATGGATATTTCCCATCTGTGAAAGGTACAGTGAGCAAAAAGCAGAAGGCTGCGAACTATCAATGTGGTTAACAACCACTGAACAGGTTATCATGCCTTGTTCTTCCGAGAGGGGCGCATGCTACCTTTGTTGAATTCTTTGAAGGAACTTGGGGTTGGTCACCCTAGGTTACCTGGGGGCAACCAGACGTGGAATCCCTGCTCACTGTGCTTAGAGAGACTCAGCTTCACCTCACTCATGATGACCAACAAGGCTGAAACACGTGTATGGGGTTGCTGTTGGTACTCTTGTTCACAGAGGAACTGCCATAGCATTTCGGTGCTGGACTGCCCATGTGGATGGGACAAAGACTGATATGCAAGTGGATATTTCCCATCTGTGAAAGGTACAGTGAGCAAAATGCAGATTGCTGCGAACGCTCAATGTGGTTAACAACCACTGAACAGGTTATCATGCATTTGTTCTTCCTAGAGAGGGGCGCATGCTACCTTTGTTGAATTCTTTGAAGGAACTTGGGGTTGGTCACCCTAGGTTACCTGGGGGCAACCAGACGTGGACTCCTTGCTCACTGTGCTTAGAGAGACTCAGCTTCACCTCACTGATGATGCCCAACAAGACTGAAACACGTGTATGGGGTTGCTGTTGGTACTCTTGTTCAGAGTGGAATTGCCATAGCATTTCGGTGCTGGACTGCCCATGTGGGTGGGACAAAGACTGATATGCAAATGGATATTTCCCATCTGTGAAAGGTACAGTGAGCAAAAAGCAGATGGCTGTGAACTCTCAATGTGGTTAACAACCACTGAACAGGTTATCATGCTTTGTTCTTCCGAGAGAGGGGCGCATACTACCTTTGTTGAATAGGTACTATAAAGGGACTATATCATATTTGCAATATGGTGTAGTTATATAATTGAAATGTTTATGGTATTTATGATTGTAGCACAATTGAGGATAGTGGTTGTCGATCTTTGCTTCGCCTTTGACACAGTCAACCATTCTATCAATAGTAAATGGATCCATGATACCTTTGGCATTACGGACCGGGCACTAGACTGGCTGACTGCCTCTGTCATTAACCACCCTTAAGCAGCTGCATCTCGCCCATTTCTCCTTCACCATTTCACTCTCTACTTGCAATGTTTCCCAGAGTTCTAGGCTGGATTACTGCAACAGCGTCTTCCTTATCATCCCCTTGTGTTCCCTACACCCACTTCAGCTAATCCAGCAAGACTTATTTGTGCCCTGAAGCCCAGGAATCACATCTGTTCAGCCCTAAAATCTCTACAGTGGCTTCTGGTTGTCACAAGGATGAAATTGAAGACCCTGTACATTACCCAGAAGGTTTCTTTGGGGCTGTGGACCATACTATTTACACATTTGTTTCCCGAAATACTCCACTGCTATAGCCCTCCGCTCCTGTAACTTGAATTTTATGCTTGTTAAATGCTTGTTGAAACAGAGCGGGAGGCAGGTCTTTCTGTTCCGATTGTGCCTCTTTGGAACAGGCTCCCTGCCCCTCTTAGACTTGAGCCAGACATCTTTAAGTTCTGGATACTCTCAAACTGTGCTCTTCTCTTCCTGTTTCCCTCTCTCCCTTTTCTATAAACTCATGTCACTGCCTTTGGGATTGGTGACCTGGTCCCTTATAGACCTGGCATGCTGCAGTCCCTATTCCTAGTCAACATTAGAACCCTACTCTTTCTTCAGCACTGTGCTTGCGGATCCACCATCTGGCAGCTGTGCACCCCTCTCGTGGGACAGCTATGTCCCAGGACTTAGGCAGTGGTCTCCAACTTTGGTACTCTTTGAAATTTACTTCCCGGGCTCCTTTCAACACTGGGGCATCCCTACACCCCTTCTATTAATGCACTTCTCTCACTGCATATGTGCATTTATAGCAGCACTGTGTGCAATTCATGTTATATAAGTAAGGGAAATGTAGATGGAAAATATTTCAAGAACATTGTTAAGTAGTAGTTCGTGTGAGAAAGTTTAATATGTTGTTAGGGTTACATGTAGATTTTTTGGAAGTGATTGCTGGATGGATGTGTGAGTGATTAAAAGCAAGCAATGATGGAGTGTTAGAAACATAAATGTAAAAAGGGTAGAAGGGCAGTCGTGTGGGAAGGTGTGCACATGATATTCGGGTCTGTTAATGATTCCTGGCCTGGATAGGGGGCTGCAGAGACTGCAGATAGTTATTGAGTTGCATGGATTATGATCCTTATTGTATGCTAGAAAAGTATTTGTGATCAAAAATGGTTTGATTCCTTTTTCTCTTTTTCTCTACTATCTTATTGAGTCTAACTACTATATTGAAAAATGTAAAGTATATGGAATCTATAAGAATGTTTATAAGACTGTTTTTGTTCTATTTTGTAAGGAACCTTTTTTTTGGAGTTTTTTGATTTTGTATGTTCTTTTTTTTTGCAGGAGAGGCCAGGAAGTAAGATGGGAGAGGGAAATTAGGGAATGGGTACCAATGACAGATACAGAGGGGCAGGTGGACAGGAGAAGAGGTTGTTTTGCCTTAATTCTGAGATAAGGGGCAGTGTTTCTCATGCTCCTTGATTGCAGCCTCCAAAGCACTTCTGCGGGTGGTGTGTTGCAGTATGTATAAACAGAGTACTATTGTCTTGGAAAGATATGGATCAACAGCCTCTTTTATGGCTTGCAAGGTAGCTGGTGGGATATTCTGCCCCACATGAGTAGCCTGTGTCATGGCAGTATTGGTTGAGGAAGATGCGGTAGAGGAAGACAGCCTACAACTTCCTGAGAAAGGAACATCCTTTCTGAGAGCATCCCGTTGGTTGGATTTAGTTGTGGTGGCGCATGGAGGTCGTCCTGTAGGAATAGTGCACAGGGTGTCCGTGACTGAGTGCAACTGCACTCAGTGCATTTCACCTTGATAGCCATAGCCTTGGGTACACCCCTAACGGTGGTAGAGAACCACCACACCCATGATTCTCTCCGGGTGCTGGAGGTAGGCATTTACTCTATGTCATCTTCCTGGTCCTCTAGATTCTATTCTGCATCATTGTGATTTTTCCATTGTCCAGGCCCTCCACCTGGTGGTGGTGGTGGTGCTGCTGGTGGTGGTGGTTCCTGTGGACGAAGGAGGGCTATGGATGCTGGCATTTTAGAAGTTAAATAGCATTTATGCTAATATGCTTTCAAAGCAAGTGCTCTGTTCTGGATTGCAGATGGAAAATCAGTAAGAATAGGTCTAGGAGTTGTGTGCAAGGGTACATTTAGAGCTTGAAGCTTCCTACATAATTTGAACATGGAGTTTTGAACTGTTCTTGAAGTGCGTACAGATTTTCTAGACACGTCATCACGTCGTGCACGTGCCATGCTCCATCTCCTAGCAACATTTTTAACACTTCTATTAACTTTCTTCTACTTTTTGCTCGATTTTCTTTTCACTGACGTTCGTGAACCTCAGACATCACTGCAGACGTTCTGTACATTGTCACGTGACCTTGTGCACAGCTTGATGCGATGACATGTTCACAAACGGGGGAGCAGCTTTGTGAAACAGTTCGAAATTCCACTTTGAGTGGATGTAGGAAGTTTCAATCCCTACATTTTAAGGTGAGACTTTCTAGATCAGCCGAAAATGCTGCTATATTGAGGAGTAAATATGATATTCAAAGTTGTAGCAAATTAGGGTGCACTAGTAAAAACCTATGACATTGGGGGTCATTCCGAGTTTGGAGGTAGCTATGGTGCTATTAGGCCAGTCATGTAGTACTTAATGTATGGAAGAATGTACTCATCTTAACAAAATATTGTATTTGAGTGTTGTTGTTAATACAGGAATCTAATCATACATGTTTTATTTATTTATTTATTTATTTATTGGACATTTGTATTGCACCTATACACAGGTGTTTCCAGGCGCCACAAGGATGAGGGGAGGAAACATGGGAAAATAAAGAATACAACAACAAAGAAATGAAGGAATGTTATATTGGCCTTGTGACAATCCTACTGGTCAAGTGGTGGTAGAGCAAGAAGTGCAGAGTGTAGTACCCACACGGGTGGGGACGGCCAAGTGCTGGTCACGCGAAGGTGGCAAGTGCCAGGCGAAAGAGGGGGTAAAGGAGGAAGAGTGCAGTGGGCAGGGAGGACTAAGTTGGGATAGTCTGGGAAAGGGAGCCCGAGGGCAAGTGCTGGCAAAGGATGGTGCGAGGGACTGGTGGGGGGTGGTCTGGTAACTGGGTGACTCTGAAGGGACCAGGCCCCAGTCACAGTGGCAAATGGAGAGTTTAGCAAAGGGGGGGGGGGATAAAGGTTGTGAGGAGTTTCCAGACATTAAGAAGATCTGGCCCAAGTCTGAGGGTTGGAGGGAGGCTGTTCCAGAGGGAGGACACAGTTCTACCTCCACTCTCTGCTTGGGGAAATATTTTACCTGCAGAGAATTGGAGCCAGAAGCCAGAAGGATTCTGGCTGGGAGGTATTTTGGGAGAGAGAGCTGGATGTAGATAGGTCTCAGGCCTCAGCCAGCCTTGTGGATCCTTGCAATCACCGGGAGCGAGTGGAGCGATTTTAGGGCTTGAGAGATGCAGTTCCTGGGATTGAGGCCAAGGATAAGTCTTACTGTCCTATTCTGGATTAATTGTGGGGGTGAAGCAAGGAAAGAGGATGGTTGAGGAAGAGGCTATTGCAGTAGTCAAGCCTCGAGAGAACCAGGTCTCTGGAGAGATTGAGCTTCTGGAGGAAGGTGAGGAAAGGTGCCATGCCCCTGAGAAGTTGAAACTGACAATTGGACTTCTTGGCAAGGTTTGTGAGGTGTGGAGAAAAAGAGAGAGAGGAGTCAAAGATGATATCAAGGTTTTTTGCCACACAAGTGGGTGAGGGCAGTGACCCAAGGAGTCTGGCATGAGAATGAAGGGGAAACTAGGAACATACTTACCAATGAAAAGGATCTCTCTCTTGCTGGCGTTGAGGCAGATATCATTGGCAGAGAGCCATGCTGAATAGCAGTCATGCAGTCAGGTATACAGGAGGAAGAGTAGGAGGAGAATGAGGTAGGGGAAGGCAGCCGGAAAGAGATCTGTGTCTTGTCTGCATAACACTGGAAATGAGGGGAGTAGGTGGAGATCAGGTTGGCCAGAGGGTGCCAGGTAGATGTTGATGAACCATGGTGATAGGATCGTTCTCTGAGGGACTCCACAGGTAGAGAGTGAAGTGGAGGAGAGAAAAGGACACATTTGCACTTGGGAGGGTCTGTTAGAGAGGAAAGAGGTAATCCATTCCATTGCCCTGTCTGTGATGCCTAGGGTATCATGGAGACGGTTTATGCAGATGGAGTGGTAGATAGTGTCAAAAGTAGAGGAAAGATCAAGGAGGATCAAATCAGAAGGAGTGTTAGAGTCCAGATGGGGTATTCAGAAGAGCAGTTTCAGTGCCTCTAGCTCCCCTGAAAATGGACGTGTGGTTCTGGAGGCAGCCAACCATTTCTGTGTGAATGGTCAGTTAGGGGATGACCAGCTTCTGCATGAGTTTGCCCAAGACAGGGGTGATTCTGAAAGGTTGATAGTTATCCAGGCAAAACAGGTCATCAGATGGCTTTTTTTACTTGAGGGAAATAGCCTGTGGCAAAAGAGTGGTTGCAAAGGTCAGCCAAGGCAGGGGCAGGAGTTTTAATGTTATCCTTGATGGTCCTGGAGGAGCAGGAAAGCACCTGTTTAGAAGAGATTTTTATAGAGCAGACAACTCTAGACTACTCTAGAGATCTCTTCTGGCACAATGGGGGGGGGAGGAGAGTACGGGGGAGTCAGAGGGTTCAGAAGAGGTGAAAGAAGGTGAAAGAAGGAGGGCGGTTGAGGGAAGCAGATGACAGAGAGGACAGGATGTCAAAAGTCATGGAGGAAAAGTGTGAGGCCAGTACAGAGCATAAGGAGGAGAAGTGGAGACTATGG
Source organism: Ambystoma mexicanum (assembly GCF_040938575.1). NCBI lineage: Eukaryota > Metazoa > Chordata > Amphibia > Caudata > Ambystomatidae > Ambystoma > Ambystoma mexicanum. The sequence goes on from NC_090922.1 coordinate 1,137,545,301, forward strand.
AAGGATTGGTGAGTTCCTTGTAGATTTTAAAAAGTTGAAACAGTGTTATTTGTGATTCCAGAGATGTGAGCTTGGACATGAGCTTGTTTCTTGGAGAAGATGGGAAAAAGGGATTGTCTTTAGAGTAGATGGCAGGTAAGTTTGTCAGGGGATGGGCTAGAAGTCTGCCACTTCATATATTGCCACTGTTTGAACATGTACTGATGTTTTCTCTTGCTGGTAAGTATTTGTTCATATGTGTTGTTTTTTTATTCATTATTGAGAGCAAATTGTCTGTGGTCGTTTCCATTTAGGACAGTGCACTTTGTGTCATGTGTTGTGCATTCATTTGGTTGCTTTCACATTGCATGCCATGCCATGCTGTGTTGGGGAGGTGTTGGGTGACATTCCACTATTTTGATGTGGTATTTTGCAATGGGGTAGTCATTCATGCTGCATGAATTTGTGCCTTTTTGTGACACAGCATTGGGTGTCTTTGAGTAGCTAGAGATGCACACAATGTAGCACCTCCAGGTGAGCAATCTCAGGCTGGTATGGTTGTGACAGTTGACTGTCCCTTTTCTCATCATCATTGATTGTGAGCTGGTATGTGCCAGGCCTGTGTGCACTCCGCAGGGGTGGGATTTTAGGTGAAGTAATTTTCCACAAGCTGGGTCCGGGCTGCCTCACCACGTGCCCTTTCACCTCCCAGCAGCCGTGGATGTGTTTGGGGATGTGGGGGCACCACCATGTCCACCGGCACGCCCCGCCGGATTGCAACATTGTGCAGGACACATGCTGCCACTATGATCCTGCACACTACTGGGGGCGCATATAGCCGCTGCCCACCAGAGCAGTCAAGGGAGCGAAAGCGTGACTTGAGCACTCCGAATGTGCGCTCCACTATGCACCGTGTTGCAATATGGGCTGTGTTGTATCTTACCTCGGGTGGCCTGGTGGAGTTCCGAATTGGCGTCATCATGTAGGTGCTCAGAGGGTAGACACTGTCCCCTGGGGAGGTGATAATGGTTGTCAATAGTGGGGTTTTCCCATTTCCCAGTTTCTGACATGCATGCACGTACAGAGGCATTTATACTCATCAATTAGCCATGTGTCGCCATGCCGGCCAGCTTCCAGGTCCCAGTTTAGGGGTGACATTCTGAATATGAAATTATCATGGCTGGACCCTGGATAGTTGGCACATACTGAGGTGATGATTCCCTTGGCATCACATACAACCTGCACGTTGATGGAGTGTCAGTGCTTGCGGTTCCGATAGATATGCTCAGTGGCCCTGGGTGGACGTAGAGCCACATGGGTGCAATCAATGGCACCTAGCACTTTGGGGAAGTGTGCCACCCTGTAAAATTGCTGGACAACAGCCTGCCTTTCTGCAGGCGTTCTGGGCATGTATATGTGCCTGCAGACTGAGGGGCGTGCAGTCATGATGGCCAACACCTGGTGTAGGCAGTGTGACTGCATGGCCTGTGACACACCCCCTACTATGGCACTTGTCTGCTGAAATGAACCAGTAGCCAAGAAGTGCAGTACATTGAGCACCTTTTCCAAGGGGCTCAGTGGTTGCCAGCACAGGGTGGGTGATGTGAGGTCATCCTCCCACTCCCTCACCCTGTCTAGGATTATGTGTGGTGGAAACCTGTACCTTCCATACACCTGGTCATCAGGCATCCCAAAAAGGCTGGTCCTGGGTAAAAAAATGTGGGGCCTGGCTATCCTCCTCCTCCTGCGGTGTCCACGACCACTGCTGTGAGGAACGGTATATTTATCGTAGTGTCTGAGCTTGTTTGTTGTTAGCACGCACTTTTATGCTGTGCGGGGCCGCTTATGCCTGCTTCCTGCTGGCGTACGTGTTTCCGGATTAGCGCGTCTTTTTTGGCGCACACCTTTCCCCTGTTCGATTCCATGAATACGTGTTGTTAGCGCACGTGTGGGGGTTGCAAGCATTTACCTCCAGTACTTCCCCCGTAATGCCCACCTTTTTACGTGTTGTTCCCCATTCCGCGTGTTACGCCCCGTGTTCCGCCCACTTTTCTTGTGTGCGCTACACGATGTGCGCTTTCCCTGTGCCCGTAGCGCACACTGTTTAGTGACGTGTACACCCGCGTGCGCCACCCACGGATTTGGCACACACCAGGTTTTACTAGCGCAGCGCATTCCATGAATCAATGAACGGCTCCGTGCGCGGCTTTGGCACGCTTGTGTTGTGATTTTCACGCTTGCGCTCCCCTTTTCGGCACACATTTATATCATGAATTACCCTGTGAATGTGTACTGGAACTCGGCTGCAATTGGCGATGAAACCTCATAGACTGCTTCTTCTGTGCCATAGACCAAGCTAGCGAGAAATCTGTGCACATAGATGTTATAACATGCAGACATCTAACCATCCATCTGTTCGACCCAGAAGGGCTCATGCTTGAGGAAGAAATGCTTCTCCCATGAGTTCAATGTTGGAATAAGGAAATAACTAATAGAAACCTGTACCATTTGATACCATAGATAAAATAACGCCCAACCAATACCAACATGGGCCCAAGGCAAAACAACTACCATAATTGATTACATCTATATCTCGCAAATAAATAAAAACATATGTAAAACTGAAAATATCCAATCTCTGATTATTGCTCATTACATCATGACACGAAGTTGAGAAAATGAAAGCACTGCAAAGGTCAAAATCAATCTGCCGGCCATGAAAGTTAACAGTGGGATGTCCAGACTGAGAATAACTCAGGGCCAAATGGATAAACTTCCAGAAATCTTTTCAACTTCAAAGCTCAAAGGCATTATCGAGAAAATGAACTATGAGTGGATACTCTGCCCTTTTAGACAAGCCAAAAAGAACAGGAAAAGCGCAAGACAGATCCATAATCACTGGTTCAATCCTCAGGTAGCCGAAAAAAGAAGGAATTCCAGAGGAACTTAAAAGCAATAAAACAACAGAACCACATAGATAAATGCTGCAGCTACACGAAGCAGAAAGCATGCTGAAAGCATTAACAAATAACAACTTGAGAGATCTATGGAACCTCTTAAACCTACAGTCTGCGCGACAAGAAATGATGATATCAGATGTTCCAGAGGACTGTTGGATTGCATATTTCACAGAACTATACAAAGAAAGGCCCCGACTGGAAAAAACAAGCGAAATCAAACAAAAAAAGAAATGGGACTTTGTATGGGACCGTGATGATATTATGAGAGCAATCCATAAGTTGAATGTATCATGGGTCCCGGGCCCAGATGGGCAAGCTAATGTTATCATCAAATGCAACACTGAGATCTGGGTGAATATTTGTGGCAAAATGTTTGAGCAAATTAACCAAACCATCTCCATCCCAAGGTCTTGGCAGTGAGTAATCCTGATACCCATCTATAAACAAGGAAGGATGAAAGAACCACAGAATTACTGGGCCATAGCCCTACTCAATCCGTTGGGGAAGATCTTTGCCACCCTTCTGTTGGAAAAACTCAATATCTGGGAAGAGAAGGCGGAAAGACAATCTACAAGACAAACTGGATTTGTCAAAAACATTGGTGCAAACATAAACTTACTACTCCTTAACCTAGTAAAGCAGAAAACAATAAAGAACAACATACTGGTATATGCAGCCTTCATTGACCTCAAGCTTGCCTTTGATATGGTTAACAGGAATAAAATATGGGACAAACTGTCTTTGTGGGGTTTCCCCGAGAAATCCTTGAACCGATAAAGCAACTATACTCATAAACCACCATTAAAATCAGAATGTCGAAAGATGGTGTTCTGTCAGATTCGATCAGAACTTGGCAAGGCTTGAAACAGGGCTGCCCCCTTTTGGCCACATTGTTCAATCTATTTACATCAGATTTTGAAAAAATTATACAGACGCCAATGATGAATCCTCCAAAACTGAACGCAACCTCACTACCATGCATGATGTACGCAGATGACAATGAAAAGATGGTGAAAACCTCAAAGAGGTCTCCGAATAGCCCTAACAAACCTACAACAGTATATGGAAACAAATCAGTTGAAGATTAATGCACAAAAAACAAAATTCATGACTTGTGAGTACACAAATAAAAATAAATCACATTCTTTCCTTCTGCAGGATCAAAAATTGGCACAAGTAAAAACAATCAAATACTTAGGCATTTGGCTTAACCAGTCACAAGTGGAATTGAACACATCAAATCTAAGGCACATGCCTTAGCCTGCCAAAGCCTTTTCTTACATCTCACATTTGTAAAGTTCTCCGTAAGACCAGTAATAACATTCTACAGACAGAAGGTGTCTGCAATCCTAATGTATGGCAGTGAAACAATGATCAACATAGTATGCACAATCTGGCAACAACTTGAAGACATATTTTGGAGAAAGGTTTAGTCACTACCAGCATCTTTCCCTATGCCTCACATTCGCTATAAACTTGCAATCCAGTTGCTCAAATAAATCATTACATGGAAACAACTAGACTTGTATAGGAAAATGATCAGCGACAAGTGCCTGCAGGTGGACATCTCCATGGAAATGCGTATACAATGCCCACACAAAACGCAAAAAAGACAATAGCCTATAATGAGTGGATTACCACGGTACACCAATTAGACCTCCGTTGCAAATGCGAGAAGAGGGCGATCAATGATCCCACAAATTATCTAAAGATGTTTCCTTCCCTGATATGAGACACGTTCATGAGGCTCTGACTAAACATTTTGCCTGCGCGTGAGGTCCTGGCAAAAAGGAAAATCATTCAGATGAATCAACAGTACTGCTGATTTTGCAAACAAACTGCAAGTATAGAAAATCTATATCACATAAAATGATTTGTCCAGCTTTAAGAGAGAAGCAAATCCCATTTAGGAACATGTTTATAAAATCGGATGCGCAGCTACATCCAACGAGCGATGGGTGCAAATTCTTCTGGGAAACAACTAAAAACTAGTCTTTACAATCATCCAATTCTGGAATAACATTATGGAAGAAATGAAAAAGTGAACTCCCCACAAGAAGTACCGACAAACTGGCAGCATGAATAAAATAAATGCTGAACACCGACTGAAAATACGAGATAATTGAACTTCAACCAATTCAGGCACTATTATATCGATGTGACAAGCAAAGAGAGGAAAGTAAAAGATGCTAACTAAAACTGCCAAAAGAAGTCTGAAGACAGAAGAACAAGACAGACACACATGAATGAAAAAAACAGATGACGAAACGATTATCCAATCTCAATTTCTCACTACTGGCACAACAAATAAAAAGTTTATGATATAAACTAATACATTTGAATTAAAAAAAAAATAATAATTAAAATAAACAGTATGACATATTGGCCTTGTGAGATTATTTGTATGTTGGAACGATGAATGTCTGAATTGCAAAAAGGGCACAATATGCTATGATTTGCATTTGTAGAAGCTGCTGAAATGGAATGGATTCCCAATTTGGTATGAATACATACAGACATCGTTCATTAGGTATGTGCTCTTGTGAAACATGGTTGCAGAGAAGGTATGTATGTTTCCATGTGTATGTAATCTGGAAGGTTTCATTTATAGGGATGTTTTTGGTTTCTAGTACTTGTAGTAAGTGCATTGGGAATTCTTGTGGGTCTTCCTGTGTGTTTAAGGTGAATTTTACCATCCCTGCACAGTAGTCTAATGCGTGCCTTGTACCTAAGAAACTATAAGTGTTGTCAGGATTATTTTTGGCATTTGGATTAATGAGGAGCATTTGAAAACACATCTGGTGGGAGCCCTTTAAGTAAATGGTGTGTACAAATGGGGGCAATTAGACAATTGGAAGAGATGATTGATTGCTACATTTGCATAGCAAGTTACTCTACTTATGTTTCTGACATTAAATGAACCAGAAAGGTCTGCTTTTGTATCTACTGATGGGACTGCAGTTGATTTTTGAGAAGAGACATTTGTCTCTTTCTCTTCTGATGGATGTACAGTTGGTTTTTGACTAGAGAGTTGTGTAGTTGTATTATTTGATAGACTAGCAGTTGTTTGTTTTTTCCAGTGGTATTGCAGAGAGATCTTGATATGTTTTGTTTGTATTAAATTTCTTTTTTAAGGTTTTCTTTTTTTAGCTACTTGGTACATAGCTAGGTGGCGGGTACAGTGCATGTAGCCTGTCATAGTCTAGGATGCAAGTAATGTCAGTGTTGACTTTATTTGCATCAAAGTTAACTAGGACTAGACAATAGAGTGTGCGCAGATGTGAAAGTGATATGTAACTCATACCTTCTTTGAAGACTGCACTGGCAATGTCAATCAATACGTGATCTAGGATTAGACCTTGTGATTTGTTAATAGTGACAGCATATGCAACAGATACAGAGAATTATCATCTGTGTACGTACATGTCTTTTAAAAGAAAGAAACTTTGTATTTTGTGGCCTATTTTCTTAAGGTTAGGTTTTAGAGATGACTCTGCAGTTTAGACATAGAGGCAATACTTTTTCTAATCCAGCTGTGTTGGATATACATTTTTCTAAGCTATTTAGTTGTGCTTTTGCTTGTTGACACATAGGTAGTGTTTTACCGTGCACATCTATTTTGTCTGTGGAGCGGACATGCACTATGGGTTGCATTTCCTTTTTCAACAGTGTATCATTGAATTGACTAAAACTTGCAATGGTTGGCGTTAAGGACATGCAGTTTATATTTTGTTGAGTTCATTGTTCCATGAAATCAGGGGCAGATCTGTTTTGCCCAAATAGTTCATGGATTAGTCTAGTTTTTAAGAAGGATTTTGCATCTTTGGTAAGCTATTCTTCAGTTCTAATGCTTTTTAAAATGTTTTCATAGGTGAGATCTGCAGACAAATGCATGTTTTGAGTTAGTTCTCTGTAGCGAAAATGTTGCCAGAGATTTGCATTTCCAATGCTGCCGAGAGTGTTTTGCACTGTTTGTGTTCTAATGTTGTAAAAATAGGTTCACCTCTTACTAGTGTTAACTGTAGAAGATCTCCGAAAAACAATTACTTGTTTTCCTCCAAACAGTTCTTCGTAATCCGTTTTTATGACTTATTGCATTCTCAGATGAATTAAAGCCAACATGAGGTTGGAAACCATGCTTACTTCATCTATTAGGAGCATTTTCATTTGTTTCAGAATTCTGCATACTTCAGTAGCAACTTCTTGTGATACATTTTAGTATTCTCCTTTGTTTTGGTGTTCTACTGGGAAGAGTAGTAGTCGGTGTAAAGTTACATCTCCTATGTTGTAGGCAGCTAAACATGTGGGGACTGTTACAACAGATGAAAGGTTGTTGTTTGTTAAGTCTTTTAGAAATCTTCTGATTATTTTAATTAAGAACAATGTACCCAAATCAGCCTCACCATTTACATACAGGAGCAAAGGTTTATAATTTGTACAGCTACACATTATAGTTTCATGTTTAAAACCCTGTTCAATTTCTTCAGTGACTTGTAAATAAATGGTTAGTTGTTCATCATTTAGCTGTGATTTGAGCTCTGGCAAGTCTACTACAGATTGTTTAGATTGATAGATTGTATTGCTTACTACAGCCAAGGCTATTTCTGCATTATTTAGAAGGAGTGGTTCTACAAGTGGTTCGTGCTTTCCTGTAAGGGAAGGTTGACTGCCCTCAGGAGTGCCTTTATCGAGTAATAATTTCACTGTCTTCCTCTTGTTGGCATTCATTGTCCGACATTTGTCCGACATTTGTCCGACATTTGTTTGTATTGTTTGAAATTAACATTTGTTATACTGCATTTTCTTTGAATGTTGCTTCAAATGAGTCATTTTCAGCTAATAATTCTTCGTCTTTTCTCCAAGGTTTAATTTAAGTTGGGCCATGTAATAAAGTTCTCTATATTGCAGAGATTTAAATGATCACTTTATACGATAGATTAGGCTGGGTTTTGTATGTTTTACTAGGCTTCCTTCACAAGCTGAGACTGAATATTCGGCAGTTGTCTCATCTGGTGTGACATTACTTTTCTTTTTAGGAATTGTTTGGGCTATGTCATATAGACATGTTTTCCAAGCTAGTACTTGTGTTAGGGTAGTATGTGTCAATTACATTGTTTTTTTAAAAATGTGCAGGCTGTTGGGATCATTTGTGTCTATTGTTTCTATCTCTTGGTAGACTTTTAGTACTCTTTTCCGGGATGAAGCTGGACCAGGGTTTAGCCAGACAATGGGCCTCATTACGAGTCCGGCGGTAACCGCAGCGGTAAAACTGCCTGGTTACCGCTGGACTCGTATTACCATTCCGCCTTCGTGACTCCCGAAATTACCAGGGCATTACAGCCCTGGTGTCCCGGGAGTCACGGAGGTGGAATGGTGTTAATCCCCATTCCCATGGAGTCTCATAGGACTCAATGGGAATGGGGAAGTGGAAAAGCCAGCACCATCTCATGATGGTGCTGGTGTTTCCACGTCCACCTGCAGGCTGGAGGTGTTCAACCCGCCAGGTCAGACCTGGCGGGAAGATCACCTTCCGCCTGCAGGGGTCGGGATCGTGCGGTCCGGAATTAACAGTGGCGGCGGGTTTACCGCCACTGTTAATTCCGGACCGCCCGACCCATAATGAGGCCCAATGTGTTCAGATTTGCAATATAAGGTGGCTCCTGTTAAACGATCTGCAGCTTCATACCACCAGCATTCTCTATGGGAGAGTGTTTTTATACTGAAGTTGTTTAATTTTTGTGACAGTGTTTTGTCAGATGATATGTCATCCCAGAGGTCTTTTAGCTCTGTTTGGTGAGACTAGCTGTGACATAAACTGTGACATATCTTGCATCTTCAGTGGAATTATCTGCAATGTATTGGATGTCTATATTTGCATTTGCATTGTAATCATTGATGTGTTTGGATGCTTCATCCCTTTTAATATTGTATGTGTTTTTAGGGGATTTCCCTTTTACACTGTGTCTAAAAGAAGACATTAAAGACATTAAGCTATTTACATGTCCGGATGTGCAGACTGGTGAAGGGAAACTAAAGCGACATTTGGTATAGTATTTACCTTTGTTTTTATATCGCCGTCTGCAGCATTTGCCCCACTTGTGTTTTTGGAAGTGTAAGGTTTGTGTATGTAGGTCACTATCTGTGGTTCCTGAAGGGATGTCACAGGTAATGTATTTCTGAATAAATTGTAAAACAGTGGCATCACTGTCATGGCCAAATTTGGGAGCATATATTATCTACAAAAGCATGTTGATGTGTGGTGCACCTCAGGATTGATATTCTTCTCCCTAAATGAAGTGTTCCACTTCTCAGAGTGAAACTAAGAAACTATAAGTGTTGTCAGGATTATTTTTGGCATTTGGATTAATGAGGAGCATTTGAAAACACATCTGGTGGGAGCCCTTTAAGTAAATGGTGTGTACAAATGGGGGCAATTAGACAATTGGAAGAGATGATTGATTGCTACATTTGCATAGCAAGTTACTCTACTTATGTTTCTGACATTAAATGAACCAGAAAGGTCTGCTTTTGTATCTACTGATGGGACTGCAGTTGATTTTTGAGAAGAGACATTTGTCTCTTTCTCTTCTGATGGATGTACAGTTGGTTTTTGACTAGAGAGTTGTGTAGTTGTATTATTTGATAGACTAGCAGTTGTTTGTTTTTTCCAGTGGTATTGCAGAGAGATCTTGATATGTTTTGTTTGTATTAAATTTCTTTTTTAAGGTTTTCTTTTTTTAGCTACTTGGTACATAGCTAGGTGGCGGGTACAGTGCATGTAGCCTGTCATAGTCTAGGATGCAAGTAATGTCAGTGTTGACTTTATTTGCATCAAAGTTAACTAGGACTAGACAATAGAGTGTGCGCAGATGTGAAAGTGATATGTAACTCATACCTTCTTTGAAGACTGCACTGGCAATGTCAATCAATACGTGATCTAGGATTAGACCTTGTGATTTGTTAATAGTGACAGCATATGCAACAGATACAGAGAATTATCATCTGTGTACGTACATGTCTTTTAAAAGAAAGAAACTTTGTATTTTGTGGCCTATTTTCTTAAGGTTAGGTTTTAGAGATGACTCTGCAGTTTAGACATAGAGGCAATACTTTTTCTAATCCAGCTGTGTTGGATATACATTTTTCTAAGCTATTTAGTTGTGCTTTTGCTTGTTGACACATAGGTAGTGTTTTACCGTGCACATCTATTTTGTCTGTGGAGCTGACATGCACTATGGGTTGCATTTCCTTTTTCAACACTGTATCATTGAATTGACTAAAACTTGCAATGGTTGGCGTTAAGGACATGCAGTTTATATTTTGTTGAGTTCATTGTTCCATGAAATCAGGGGCAGATCTGTTTTGCCCAAATAGTTCATGGATTAGTCTAGTTTTTAAGAAGGATTTTGCATCTTTGGTAAGCTATTCTTCAGTTCTAATGCTTTTTAAAATGTTTTCATAGGTGAGATCTGCAGACAAATGCATGTTTTGAGTTAGTTCTCTGTAGCGAAAATGTTGCCAGAGATTTGCATTTCCAATGCTGCCGAGAGTGTTTTGCACTGTTTGTGTTCTAATGTTGTAAAAATAGGTTCACCTCTTACTAGTGTTAACTGTAGAAGATCTCCGAAAAACAATTACTTGTTTTCCTCCAAACAGTTCTTCGTAATCCGTTTTTATGACTTATTGCATTCTCAGATGAATTAAAGCCAACATGAGGTTGGAAACCATGCTTACTTCATCTATTAGGAGCATTTTCATTTGTTTCAGAATTCTGCATACTTCAGTAGCAACTTCTTGTGATACATTTTAGTATTCTCCTTTGTTTTGGTGTTCTACTGGGAAGAGTAGTAGTCGGTGTAAAGTTACATCTCCTATGTTGTAGGCAGCTAAACATGTGGGGACTGTTACAACAGATGAAAGGTTGTTGTTTGTTAAGTCTTTTAGAAATCTTCTGATTATTTTAATTAAGAACAATGTACCCAAATCAGCCTCACCATTTACATACAGGAGCAAAGGTTTATAATTTGTACAGCTACACATTATAGTTTCATGTTTAAAACCCTGTTCAATTTCTTCAGTGACTTGTAAATAAATGGTTAGTTGTTCATCATTTAGCTGTGATTTGAGCTCTGGCAAGTCTACTACAGATTGTTTAGATTGATAGATTGTATTGCTTACTACAGCCATGGCTATTTCTGCATTATTTAGAAGGAGTGGTTCTACAAGTGGTTCGTGCTTTCCTGTAAGGGAAGGTTGACTGCCCTCAGGAGTGCCTTTATCGAGTAATAATTTCACTGTCTTCCTCTTGTTGGCATTCATTGTCCGACATCTGTCCGACATTTGTCCGACATTTGTTTGTATTGTTTGAAATTAACATTTGTTATACTGCATTTTCTTTGAATGTTGCTTCAAATGAGTCATTTTCAGCTAATAATTCTTCGTCTTTTCTCCAAGGTTTAATTTAAGTTGGGCCATGTAATAAAGTTCTCTATATTGCAGAGATTTAAATGATCACTTTATACGATAGATTAGGCTGGGTTTTGTATGTTTTACTAGGCTTCCTTCACAAGCTGAGACTGAATATTCGGCAGTTGTCTCATCTGGTGTGACATTACTTTTCTTTTTAGGAATTGTTTGGGCTATGTCATATAGACATGTTTTCCAAGCTAGTACTTGTGTTAGGGTAGTATGTGTCAATTACATTGTTTTTTTAAAAATGTGCAGGCTGTTGGGATCATTTGTGTCTATTGTTTCTATCTCTTGGTAGACTTTTAGTACTCTTTTCCGGGATGAAGCTGGACCAGGGTTTAGCCAGACAATGGGCCTCATTACGAGTCCGGCGGTAACCGCAGCGGTAAAACTGCCTGGTTACCGCTGGACTCGTATTACCATTCCGCCTTCGTGACTCCCGAAATTACCAGGGCATTACAGCCCTGGTGTCCCGGGAGTCACGGAGGTGGAATGGTGTTAATCCCCATTCCCATGGAGTCTCATAGGACTCAATGGGAATGGGGAAGTGGAAAAGCCAGCACCATCTCATGATGGTGCTGGTGTTTCCACGTCCACCTGCAGGCTGGAGGTGTTCAACCCGCCAGGTCAGACCTGGCGGGAAGATCACCTTCCGCCTGCAGGGGTCGGGATCGTGCGGTCCGGAATTAACAGTGGCGGCGGGTTTACCGCCACTGTTAATTCCGGACCGCCCGACCCATAATGAGGCCCAATGTGTTCAGATTTGCAATATAAGGTGGCTCCTGTTAAACGATCTGCAGCTTCATACCACCAGCATTCTCTATGGGAGAGTGTTTTTATACTGAAGTTGTTTAATTTTTGTGACAGTGTTTTGTCAGATGATATGTCATCCCAGAGGTCTTTTAGCTCTGTTTGGTGAGACTAGCTGTGACATAAACTGTGACATATCTTGCATCTTCAGTGGAATTATCTGCAATGTATTGGATGTCTATATTTGCATTTGCATTGTAATCATTGATGTGTTTGGATGCTTCATCCCTTTTAATATTGTATGTGTTTTTAGGGGATTTCCCTTTTACACTGTGTCTAAAAGAAGACATTAAAGACATTAAGCTATTTACATGTCCGGATGTGCAGACTGGTGAAGGGAAACCAAAGCGACATTTGGTATAGTATTTACCTTTGTTTTTATATCGCCGTCTGCAGCATTTGCCCCACTTGTGTTTTTGGAAGTGTAAGGTTTGTGTATGTAGGTCACTATCTGTGGTTCCTGAAGGGATGTCACAGGTAATGTATTTCTGAATAAATTGTAAAACAGTGGCATCACTGTCATGGCCAAATTTGGGAGCATATGTTATCTACAAAAGCATGTTGATGTGTGGTGCACCTCAGGATTGATATTCTTCTCCCTAAATGAAGTGTTCCACTTCTCAGAGTGAGGGGTATTTTTATTGCAGATGAAGTGCAGCATGGCACGAAGCGATGGTCGAAGTACCCTGATACATTAACAGGGTCAAGAGAACAGAGTTTTTATATCTATTCACTATTTATTTTGGTTTGCAGTGCGTAAGAAGTCATACAAGTCATCTGATGCATATTTTGCACTACTTAAAGTAACAAACCATGTGGGTGGGCCTAGGTTTCTTAGCATACAACGTACATCAGCGTGATGTCGGAACCAGCATTCTTTTGTACCATGCATGTTTGCCAAGAGATGTGTGATATTTGATTGCAAATCTTCATCTTTGACATTTATTTTTTGACGAAGTTGGGTAGCATTTTTGTTTGAAAAATCTGAGCCTGGTTTTAATGTGTATGCATTTCCATAACATAGAGTACCTAGGTCCCTTTCAAACAGAAGGTGGAAAATGTATTCTACATTTTGTCTAAATCTTGGGTCTTCAGACTACATTCATAAAGAGCAATATTTGGATGCATTCATTTGTGTGGATCTTTCATCATATCTGCCTCAATTTTCTGCAGGAAAGAGTAGAGGAAAAGAATGTACTTGCATACTTATGTTCCATATGTTCATTGTAGAACCTTTGGTTTCGTGCATTTGATATGTTTCTAATGCATCTTCTATGGTGTCTTTGATGTGTAGTGGGTCAATTCTATACTGGTCTAAATTGTTGGCTGCAGTATCAGAATACACACGTTCAAATTCGCCCGTTTGCGGTGAATTTTGAAACATTTGGGTGGTTTCTCTTAAATTGTCCTCTATTTTTATATCTTTGTAGTATTCATTGTTTTATTTAGGGTATTGTATGTCTTGTCTAACTTTGTTTAAGTCGACTAGTAGTTGCCAAATTGGTTTGTCTTTTGTTGGTACTCCATTAAGTAGTACAATTATTCATTGATCTATTGGCCATTGTACTTCTACAGTTTCAACATGTTCTTTAAGCTCTAATGGCAAATATACTACTTTGCCACAAATTCCTTTGATTAAATCAGATGGAGGCAATTTGGCCATTTTCATTTGGAGTCGTATTATAGCTTGAAATGGTTGTACTGTTTGTATTATAATGTTTGCATTCAAGTTACGTTATTAGTAATAGCATGTGCTGGCATTTGTTTATTGTCCAGCTTTGTATTGCAGTATATGGCAAATATTGAGGTGTCAGTTATTTATTTATTTTTTGCTGTTAGATATAAAGCTAATTGAAACTATTGGAATTCCTCATTGTTTTCTATACTGTAGGCCATATCCACTATTTTGGTGCTCAAACCAAAAAGTTCTTCGAACAACAGACACATACTTTGTCTGGTATTTCAGCAGATGTGTTTTGAAACTTTTTCTATCTGTTTTTAATGTGGGTGCCATGTAGGAGAATGCTATTTAAATGTTGCAGTTCTAGAGCAGGCCTTTTTGCATAGTAAAGTCTATGCACAAGATTTTGTTGAGCGGAATGATGTGTTGCTAACATTTTGATGTGACGGAAGGTGCTTTTGCAAGCAGTTCCTGAAATGCAGTCATGTGTGGATGTGCACTGGTCAGGAGTCCATGGTTTGCAAAGTTTATATTCTAATTGTGTCTTTTAGTTTCACATAGTGATTTGGGAATTGTCATAAAGATTTGAAGGATTGTTGTTGTACATTACATATTGAGCTGCAGGTACATTTTTTTTGGGCAGTAGTGCCATAATGGTGTCTCCTATCATTTTATAGCATCAGCCATTATTGTGTGTGGCAATTGGGTTTCTGTGTTCTCATTTATACACGTCTTCATTGAAATATGTCTCTGTGCTGCTTGTGTGAATCCATTCACCGTCTCAGAAATTTGAAAATATATCTCTGTTAATATTGCACATGTTTAGAAGTATTTTCTGTAATTTATTGATTAATTTAATTAGTATTTTTTTTAATTCTGTTTAATATTAATATAAACAACACTCCCTTCAGTAGAAATGTGCTGTCAATTAGAGCTTCGAGTATTAGTTTTCTGCTGTAATTTCTATGGGTAGATCGTGACTTTGTAGCTGCTTTTATAAGATTGTTAAGAACTCTACGGCGGAATTTTTTTTTGTACAATTAATGTTCTGGTTTGCTTTACTGTGGCTACACTAATACCAGTAGGTTCATTACTCAGTCTGGTTTTGTTTGTATATGTGTTTTCACTTTTAGATTTTGCAAGAGGGACATTATTTGTTTTAGTGGTGGCTGGTTTAATTTTGTAGAGTGAGGTTACTAACTGTTTTGTTTCAAACCTTTCTATAAATTTGTTTAGAGGAGGATGACTATATGCCTTGTTTTTATTCTTATCTGCTGTATTTTCTTTGTTTTCCTCTGTTTTAGTATGCATTGTGATTTGCCTGTTGGGAAAAAAAGAAAGTTTGTTTTTGAGAATTGTGGAACGTGTATGCATGTATTATGCATTGTTGTTTGTTACGATTGTGAAGTGGGATGATATGTGTGATTGGGAAGGTTGTAAGAGTAAGAGACTTTACAGGTGTGATAGGCTTGAGTTAGTGAGCAAGGGAGTGGTGGGGTGATGGAATAAGTAGGGACATTATGATGCTATGAGGAAAAGAGTGGTTGTTATAAAGGTTTGATTTACTGCATAGGCATTAGGGTTGTGTGGATGTAATGGAAAGGGGGTGAGGAAGTGTGTCTGTGTGTGTTATTGTATGAAAGTGATTTGGAATGCAATTAGTTTCAAAGTTGTACTGTTGGAATTAGGACCTTTTATGCATAGGGGTATGGAATATTAAGGAAGTAAATTGTGGTATTGAAGTTGTTGAGAGATGGCTTTGCTGTTAGGTAGTAATGAATGGGTGGTTTTTTGAATAAAGAACAGTGTTTAGACAGGAATCGAAAGACTGTGAATGTTGTAATATATTGAGTAACAGTGAAATACAATGTTGTAGAACAGAATGTTCTTGGCTAATATATGGTGAAAGTACATTGTTACAATTAGAGCAGTGAACTGTGTACTTACTTTTTAGGATTTGAAGAGTGTTCTTTCTTCGGTAGCGGTTTTCTTCATTCTTCTCTGTTCCTTTTAAAAGAAAGTTAGTGGGTATATGGTGAAGTAAACTAGTTTGTTATTTATTAAGGTAGTAGCAGTTGTTGGGAAAAACATTAATAAAGGTGGGTTATGGGTGGTGTAGTAAAGTATGTCAAGTATATTGTTAAAAAAATTGGACTATGGCTCTTATTATGAATAAGCTAAATAAGTTACCGGAGAAATGTTACCAGCAGCTTTTCTGGACCGGCTTACTCTGTGTTTAGTGTTAGGGGCACTGTAAAACCAGAAGTTGTTACCTGCTTGTTACCTGCTTGGAGTTGAGGCCGCTACCGGCTTTACAATGAAGCAATGACATTGTTTTTAATGGTGCTAGTACTTCATGGTTCCCACTCCCCTGGAGTCCTAAAGGGACGTTTGTGAACAGCAACTTAGTGTTCTCACACCGATTATGATAGTTTGGTAGCATTGAGTCGTCAGGTGGTGGTAACGGTAATACGGGGTTGATGGCAACACACCGGCTACCGGTGGGTTTTTACCTGCAATCCTGTTAGGAGGCCTGATGAGTAGTGTTGTTTGGCACATTATCAGGTGTAAGGCAAAAATGGGTGTGTAAAAAAGAGGCATATATATGTTATGTTTATGCTGGTAATTTTAATAAGAGAAGGGCTGTGTTTGTGGTGCAATGTATTTGCAGTGTGTTACAGTGTTTTTAAATAATAGGTAAACTGTGACTTAGTGGTAATGCAATGGCAGATTGTAGTTGGAGCAATGTTTGGTGTGTTATACCAGTGGTTGGAAAAGAACAATAGTTTATATGTATAGAGAAGTTTTGTATATAAGTAATTTGAGCCTGATTAAAGGAATTTTTTTCCACAGTGCAAAGTGAATTTGCACTGCTGAAAAGTGACTTTGCACTGCGTATAGAAAGCCTTATTCATGGAACTGTGCAAAATGTATGTTTGCAGTGGAAAGAGTTCAAATTCATTTTTGCAGTTTAACGTGATTTAGCATTGACTTTGTACTACAGCAATACATTTTGCACAGTACCATGAATAAGGGATGACTGTGTTGGCAGTGATAAATATGATAAATTGGGCCGTTTGGCAATATACACGTATGTCAGAGCAGGTGGAGAATAGTTGAACTGTTGGAATCGAAATAATATTATACCTCCTATTGCATTGTTTGAATGTGTGTTGGCCTACGCCAAGTTGTCTAAAACATTGTGTAAATAGATTCCGCGGCAAGGTCTTGACCTTAATGTACTGTGTAAATCGCCATCTTGGATTTAGCCGCCATTTTAGGTTCTCTTGTAATGTGGAAGTCACCCTGAACACCAAAATGGAGGCCGAATGACATTTTGAGTGGGATTCTGGCCGTTGTGACCTCCGCACACATGAATAAATAATATGCCTGCAGGCCACTTGTTGGGGTCGCGAACTGAGACCTTGTCCTATCCCTGACCTTTGTGTAAATGAACAACTGTATCAGCAGAACTGATCAAAATGCATACATTATGGGATTGACCTGGCAAGGAACCCTAGGCCTGGTCCTAAGAATGGTTAACCCGCGAGGGGGTTGGCCAGAGCAGGATAAAGAGTATAAAAACACGAGTATCCCAATGTACGGTCTCTCACACTAACGCAGTGAACTCTCGTTGAAGTTCGTTCTGTTACTCTGAGAGCCGAATAGCTATCCGTTAGTCAATTTACTTTTTGGTAACTGTTGCAGCTTTTAAATAAAGCACTTTGTATGTTCTTTGTAACCTGTGTTGGTGTGTTTCCTTTGGGCTTCCCGGCCTCATATCAATTTCTTTGTTTTCACAGAACTATAATGAGAAATTTTGTAAAAATTGATGTTCATATGGAATGAGACATGGAACATTTTTAGGAGGATTTAGCTGAAAGTAAAACAATGTACATGTGCATTTACATCAGCACTGTGTCTAAGTATTTTGTAAAAGAAAGGAAACGCTGATGTCAAAGAGTTCTAGCACATTTTTAAGTGGCACTTGGTGTTTGGAACTTGAATATGTTGGCAGTGCATGTAAGTAGCTGCCACTTGTTGTTAGTAGGTGCAAGGTGCTGTCATATATGGCATTTGATAGAGTAGTTAAAAAGAGAATATGCTTATTGAGAAGATTATTACAGGATAAATTGCAGCAACCCTGTATATTTGTCTTATGGAATGGAAGGAATCTGTGGAAATGCTGAGCGAGAATAAACATAATCTCAAATTCACTGAAACACACAGCAGCAAATCTATTGTTTTTTAGACATTTTACTGAAAGCAGAACATGATGAAATTCTTACAGAACTATACTGCAAACCGACCAGCTCCAACATATCACTCTTTGGCAGCAGCATCCACATGCTCAAATGGAGTATACCATACAGAGAATTCATAAGAATAAGAAGAAATTGCAGTAAATTGGAAAGCTTTGACCGAGAATGTGGAGTCATTGCATAACATTTTCACAGACAAATGTATCCCAAAACAATCCTCGAATGTGCCTATTTAAAAGCACGAGTATGAGATATAAATCTGCTTTTGCATGCCAAATTTGAAATGGAAGATAACATGCAGTGGATACAATAAGACTTATTCTTACCTATGGTGCTCATTCTAAGATCATTCGTCAAACCTTGCATCGGCATTGGCTTGGCATGTTCTTGATCTAGACATAATCTCTCTAATAACATAGGGGAAAGAGTCAATATAGCATTCAGGAAATCAACTTCCCTTAAATACTTGTTGGAATCAAATTACATGCCATCTGAAAAATCAAGTGGACAGGAAACATGACTGAATCAACAACCGACAGGTTTTTTTAAATGTATGAAATGTAAAGCCTGCAAATATGCATCAAACAAAACTAGCTATGTTCATCCAATTTTACATCAGAAAGTGCCAATAGAGTCTAACATTTGCAGCAATACTGAAATTGTAGTTTATATTCTAACATGTGCTTGTGATCTTTGGGTTGTGGGAATTAAAATTGGCAAACTAAAATTACGAATTCTGCAACACATGCGAGTCATCAAGAAGTGTAACCCTTCCCATCCTATGGCTCTTCATTTTAAAGAAAAACATGGCAGTCTATTAGATTTATTTATATCTAGACACCCTAGAAACAAAGAGCATTCTTCTTAGAAAAAAAAAGGTTACAACCTTGATGAAGAATTAAACACGTTCCTTGGAACATAATTAGTTTGTATGCATCTGCTTTTCTGTTTATTTGGTTTTGAGGTATTGGTTTGCATTTTAATGGATTTCTGTAGGTAATTTCTTATTAACATATGAATTATAGGCACTATACACTTTCAGTCATTTGATAATGCCAGTCACTCATACCATATCTGTATTGATGTATCATGTTTCGGAAGGTTAGACATTATGCACATTAGTGATCGGTCCTTTTCATCTTAAGTGACCAATTTATTGGATGTATTGTTATTATTCACCTATGATTTTAATACATGTTTCATGCTTTTGATTGTGCAAATATCATGTACTCTGGAAGGTCATGTGTCTATTTTGGTTGGAGATATAAGCATGACATTCATTGTAGTCTTTTTTCACTGCTGATTGCTGGAGCCTGGCCCTTATAATCTAGGGTCCAATGTGAAGCGGTACGCATAGTTTGTACCGCTGAGGTTGACTGCAGTCTACGGCAGTCCACTTTGCATTTTTCTGGTGAAAGGAAGGTGAACCGCAGTCTTTTTTCACTGCTGATTGCTGGAGGCTGGCCCTTATAATCTAGGGTCCAATGTGAAGCGGTACGCAGAGTTTGTACCGCTGAGGTTGACTGCAGTCTACGGCAGTCCACTTTGCATTTTTCTGGTGAAAGGAAGGTGAACCGCAGTCTTTTTTCACTGCTGATTGCTGGAGGCTGGCCCTTATAATCTAGGGTCCAACGCGAAGTGGTACGCAGAGTTTGTACCGCTGAGGTTGACTGCAGTCTACGGCAGTCCACTTTGCATTTTTCTGGCAGAAGGAAGGCGAACCGCAGTCTTTTTTCGCTGCTGATTGCTGGAGGCTGGCCCTTATAATCTAGGGTCCAACGCGAAGCGGTATGCAGAGTTTGTACCGCTGAGGTTGACTGAAGTATACGGCATTCCACTTTGCATTTTTCTGGTGAAAGGAAGGCGAACTGCAGTCTTTTTTCGCTGCTGATTGCTGGAGGCTGGCCTTTATAATCTGGGGTCCAACTGAAAGTGGTACGCATAGTTTGTGCCTCTGGGATTGACTGCAGTCTACAGCAGACCACTTTGCATTTTCCTGGCGAAAGGAAGGCGAACCGCAGTATTTTTTCACTGCTGATTTCTGGAGGCTACACAATTACAAAGCAAAACGTTGAAAACAAATCCAACAAAGCAAACAACTGCTTTGAATGTCCCCCACCTGGTCGACCATGACGTGATTGAACTCGACAAGTCACCAGTGACATCAAAAGAGTTCATGGACAATTCTTCATTAATGAATTTAACATTACACCCAGAAGAAGTGGAAGACGCTGATGTCTCCTACGAATCCACAAATGAGGACGATGCATCTAAACATCCGTATCAATGCCCAATTGACTCAACGCCCAAAATTAAATCACATACAGAACGGGCACAAGAACAACGACCAGACTTAACATTAAAAAACCAGAGAAAAGACGAAGTGAACCATTCGGAAAAAACAAAGTCGCAAATACTGAACAAAAACCAAATGAGGCAGGGTAAAACTAGCCCACATAAGTCTTCAAGAGAACAAAAAGGGCAAACCAGAGAAACAGATCCAACACAAAATCATATCCAAAATGACCACACGAGACGTGCTTCAAATTCTAATTAAACCCGCACTTTCAAAATGGAACAACTGGCGCCAGGCAGAAACTACGTGGTTCTAAATAGAAAATCAGTGTTACAAATACTGGGGCAAGTTCGAAAGCTTAGCACACTAAATACTGAAGACTTTACTTTGATTGAACCCTATTATAAGGACAAAAAAGCGAAAGCCTATTTACATATAAAAACATAAGCACTATACAAAATCAAACAAGAAGTCTATTCTGATTTGGAACATTTAGGGTTCAAAATATCAGAACTACCAAGTGCCCATTCCACCATAGTCAAACACGTGCCCATAAAACAAAGCAGTCAACACGAAAAACCCAATACAGGTCCAAGACAGAGAAATATCATGACAACAGAAGAAACAAACAACCGTATGGGGCAAGATATCGGACATACCCAAGCAGGCCCAACCCGGACCGGCACATAGACGACAAAGCCCTGTATTATCGGTCTGAAAACTACGACAACTATAGAAGGGGGAGACTGAGGTCAGACAGAAGAATCACCCTAAGAGACCAGATGAAATGGAAAGCATTAGATGTCCCAAGAACAAATCATGAAGACGACCAGAGGGAGACAGATCAAAAATCGGCCTCCACCGGCACTAGAACAGACAAGAATCCTCACAGCAGTCACGGCCCATCTGGGCCTTGGAACGGCTGAACGATGCTCTGAAGATGAAACCTACAAAATAGCAGTCGAGAGACAAAAAGAACATATAAGAAAATGACTTCCCCAACTACAGAGATTAGGCATTAATAAAACCACTCACCATGGGCTCATGAAACACACACGGCCACAAGCACCTAGCAAATCCCAAGGCCCAAGACTTGGAAACTTTGGACATCATCTGCCTCCAAGAAACATGGCTACAGGAAAAACCAGCGTTGGATGGCTATCAAATCCAGCTATCGCCTGCAATAAGAGGACTGCTAGGGAGACCATCATAGGGCATCTTAACGGCAGTAAGATCTGGTTCAGGAATTGCCATGGAAAAAAAAGTAGTTGAATCCTACTGAATCCTGGCAACCCTAGCCTCATGGACTAACATAACCTCAAAAGTACAGAGGCAACTTTCAACGAAGCTGGGAATAATAAACTTGTACTGGAACCCACAGAGAACCACAATTGCCAATTTTTGCACGGCAGTATCCGACGCATTAGACAAATTTCAAATTGAACTAAAAACCACATATATTATTATTTGCGAAGACCTAAACGCAAATTGCAACATATTCTCTAAAGCCAGTACTCAGAAACAATCCAGCCTTTTGACGATTGATAGATCAAAGGCGTGGATGGACCTCATTAAGGAAAGAAACTTCCACAATGTAGCATCAACATATGGAAAGTATCCAAACCTTCCAACATGGGAACGAGCAAAGTCGGCGGCAATGCTAGATTACATTTTAATGTCTCAAAATCTACTACACTATGTCGACTCATTTGAGATCCACCGTACTAGTGAAAGTGACCACAACTTACTTTACATGACTCTAACTTCTATCTGTCAAAAAAAGACCGCTATAAGACAAACCTGGAACAACACGAACAACAGATGCGTCTTCGACTAACAGCAGCAGACGTAAAACACATAACAAATAAATACAATTTCAATATGGAAAACGATCCTTCTGGCGCAAAACCAGTGAGACCAAATTATTTACCACTCCTGATGGCTTATAAACTGGATCCTATGACAGGCAGTGGGCCAAAGAAAAATGGAAATCATGAATACGACAAAACTCTAGTTGCCAAAAGAAGGGAATTGAGAAAACTAAAATGGTCTGCACAAGCGCATGAATTGGAGGAAGGAATAAAGAAGCTGAACGATGCAATAAGGAGCTATTAAACATGGCTGAGAGGTTATAGAGCAACCCTCTATCAAGAACATGATACAAATCTTAACCAACAAAAATACTAGAGACGTTTGGGAATTGATAAAAAGCAAATATTCCCCGACTACCAACCAGTTAGTCAACGCAGTCTCGGAGACAGACTGGATAGCCCACTTCTTTAAGCTCCTTGCACCCCTAAAGCCACAGGTAATGATACTATAATTCCTGGATGAAAACAATTGGGTCGATCTTACGGACATCGAAAACATCAAAAACCTAATCTCAAAACTAAAAAGATCAAGAGCACTGGGGCCAGATGGTACCACTAACATCGACCTCAAACAGAACTCGGATGAGTCGGCGACCTTCATAAGTAGCATCTATCGGCAATGCAAAGTAATTTAACAGATTTCGGCATCCTGGACCGAAGCGGTAGTGGTACCAATTTTCAGAAAAGGTAAGCGCGATAATCCATCAAACTACAGACCAATCGCGCTGATGGATATAATTGGCAAAATCTTCGCCTCATTACTATTAAAGACATTTCAAAAGTGGCCCAAAACATCACCAAGTTCAGATCTTTTTCGAACTGTTTTTTTGAAAAATGCGAGTACCAGCATCAACATCTTGCTTCTCAATATAATAAAAAGCAATATCAAGACCGGCGCGCCAAGAGTTTTTTTGGCATTTATCGATATGTCACAGGCTTTTGACAAAGTCGACTGTCAAAAACTGTGGACCAAACTCTCCCAATGGAATTGCCCAGCTGAAAACCTAGAACCAGTAATTGCCCTACACACCAATACTAAAATCCGAGTACGACTGAGTCAGCAGGGCCACCTTTCAGAGGAAATTAAATCTGAGCGAGGAGTGAAGCAGGGTTACCCCCTTTCACCTGCCCTCTTTATTGCCTACATCAGTGATTTCCAACACTCCGTAGAGTCTGTCAAATCCTTTCCGCCTAAGATAGGCAACCGTCTAACATCTCGTATCCTATATGCGGACGACTTAATCCTTTTATACCAAATTCACATTGGGCAACAACGCCAGATATCTAACCTGGTTGAATATACCAAAAACCAAAGTACTGATTCTCAACAAAAAGCAAAATGGGAAAAAGAACAAAAGCCACTGGTCACTTAACACCAGAAAAATAGAAGTCGTCTCGCAATTTAAATATCTAGGCATAATGATGGACTCAACAAACAATGAAAAGGCAATGATACAATCACTTTGGAGCAAAACAAAAACCCTGACCAGCCAAATTAGGATGGTTGACAGAATATTCGGGAAATTCTTGCTAACACCAGCAATACATTTCTATAAATCTAAACTGGTTCCAACGCTGACGTATGACATGGGCGCATCGCTGAATATCCTACCATCACTCTGGCCAAAGGTAAAAGGCTATGTGTGGAAATCGGTTATGGGACTTCCTAAATCAACTTCAATATCAGCCATCAGGTGCAAACTTGGTGTCCTGTCACTGGCAGCCTCAGTGGAACAAAAGCAAATGCAGTTTTCACGGAAAATCCTAATGCCCGAGAACCTGCCAATCTATAAAATCATTAACAAAGAACTACAAAGTGGCCGATGCAAAGACTTAAGCAACGGAAACTCAATCTGGACACTAGATTGAACGATCTTGCTTTCTCTCATGAAGATCTGATCACGAATCCAGAAAGAATAAAGACCAAAATGGGACAAGATGACTGGATATCGACATGTGAGAAAACAACTGCTGACCGTCTGCTGAGCCATCTTCCATCATCAACAAACAAATTGAAAGTTCCGCTAGCATACTGCTCCAAATTTCCAAATAAAGCACTGCAGAAAATGTTTATGAGAATACGCCTGAATTTACTGCCAACTCAAGAAATTTGAGCAATACGTAGACTCACAACATCAGACAGATGTAGACCGTGTAAAGAGGAATCGGAACAGGAACTACTACAACATTTACTAATGAATTGTCAAAAAACCAGACATATCCGGGTATCATTTCTGATACCACTTTTGGCGACTCAAAAATTTGAGATGAAAAAATCTGGTGGCAACGCATGATAGCAGGGGAGACAACGAGATACACCGTAGCGGCAGTTAAAATTTTAGAAGCAGCTATGAAGATGATTACTGCTCAAACAACGGCTGACCGAAAGGTTGAATGTACAGCTTCACCACTATCTGTTTAACTATAAGGAAATCAGCAGCTTTTCAGACAGCATCATTCTCACTGAATAACGTTCCGTACCCTCTGCAACTCTCTATTCAGTGTACCTTTTCGGCAAGTCTACTTGTCTGCTCATCTTTTAAACACGTCATTATTCTCTTGGAGAGATCCTTGTAAAAATCTTTATGATTATAAACAAGTAAGAAAAAAAATATTGATGCTATATTTGCACTCTGCACTTTAGAGCCTCAATTGCTGCTGTTATAGATGCACTTTGAACTTTAAAGCACCATGCACTTTTGAAGAAACATTTGTATGTTTTCTGTATAGTCAATACCAGGAATGCAGAGAGTACTTTATGTTATTCTTAGTATCTGGCTTACCCTCATTTTGAGTGATCAATCAAACGTATGTTATTTTAAAGAACTCAAAACCTTAATGTCAATTGTTGTTGCTAAATATGCATCATGCACTTTATAAATAGCACTATGTATTTTTGGAATGGGTTCTTATGTAGCCTTTTCTTTCCATCCAAGTAGGCTGTCTGAGGTAATGGCTCTTATTCTGTTATGTCTAAAGAATGGCTCATAAATGGTTGTTGCTATGTACATATCATGCACTTCACCATCAGCACTATGCATTTTTAGTTGAACACAGATTTATATAGTCACTGCGGATCTATCATCTTTGTTGCTAGAGGTGTCTGGCCCTTACATTGTTATTATGACTTTGTTACTATTACTGCGGAATATGTTCTATGAATTTCATAATTCTATAAATCTATACTTAGTGTTAATTCACTGTTAAAAGGCTTGCTTTTTAAAGTGTTTTCTTTCTTTCTTTTTCATTCAATCTTAGTGCACATATTTACACTTTGGCTTTACTGATGTTTTCTTATTGGTAGATTAAAGCAAGAAGAACTCTAGCTCTTTACAGATTTCCATTGAAAAATGTTGTTTCAAAATGTATTTGCATTGTGAGGACGTGGTCCGCGCTGACAGGGTGCAAAATGCATTGCCAGAACAAAGGGCAAACTCTGAGCACTATGCTCAGCTAGAAAATGACTATATTTGTATTATTAAAGAATAATAATGGGCATATTTTGAGCATTGCACTTAGAAAAGCAACTAAAATGCCATGATTTGGAAAGGCACTAAAAACAAATAAATTATGCAAACTTTACATGCAGATTCGAAATTGGGTGCCATTCTTTTGACAAATAAGCTGTATAAATAAAGCCATAACAAGCTACTAAATAACATTAACAAATGGCTGCCAGGTTCCTTGGCCGATTTAGCCAGCGATTCTGACTTTACACTTCCTGACAGCGAGAAAGCACTGCGTTCCAAGCAACCATAGAGTTTCACTCTTGCATTCCTGTTTCGAGATATAAGGAAACCAGTACATCTGGCTAGCCACACACAAACCCGCAACCAGTGTGTTGCGAAACGCATCATTTATTTACTTATTCTGTCATTGTGGAGATTTAAAAAAGATCTAAAATTACCAATGTTTGTATAAAGCAGCCTTGGAGTGGTTTTTACTTTTGTCTGTAATTGACGGTGAGTTAAAGGAATGCAGGTCCCCAAGCTTTCTTTCTGTGTTGTGTCAATTTTTCCTTATATTATATATATATATATATATTCAGTGAGAAAACTTTGTTAAAGGGACGTTATGGTTAAGTTGCGCTACTAAAAACGTATGAAATTCAGTGAAAAAACTTTGTTAAAGGGAAGTTATGGTTAAGTTGCGCTACTAAAAACCTATGAAATTCTGTGAAAAAACTTTGTTAAAGGAATGTTATGGTTCCAAGTAAAACCGAAAAACCCTTGAAATTCGCCAGTTATGGTAAGCTAAGCAACCATAACTCGCGCCACCACCGTGCACTGCTAAGCCTAACACCCAGGACATCAAAGAGGGCATCATTAGCTAATTCCTCCTTCCTCCATTGCCCTTCCCCATTCCCATTTTTGCCCCATAGGTCATAATGGGAATGGGGAAGGCGCTAATTACGGTACCGCAAATTGCGGTACCGTAATTAGCTCCCTGGTCCCTTTGCGGGTTGGATTTTTAACGCCTGCAAAAAGCAGGCGTTAAATTGCCCAACCCGCAAAGGGACCTCGTAGTAAGGCGGTAAGGATTTACTGGTACCGGTAAAATACTGGTACCGGTAAACCCTTACCGCCTACCGTGTAATGAGGCCCATTATCTTTTTTTTCTCTCACAGAAATGTCTAGAACGCTGGAATGGCTAGAGGAGCATTTCCCACATGAGGAAATGTCACAAGATAGTGAAACTAAAGGTAAACACTTTACAATATAAACCATTTAATGATTATTATTTCATATACATTTAACATATATATATATATATATTTTTGTACATGGCATACCAAAATAGAAAATACCTCTGAAAAAACTGTTATGGATAACACGCTTGACAGCATAAAAGAAAAAATGAATTTATTGTTGACCAATTTTAATAATTTGAAAACTTTTCTTGAAGATCATTTTAAAACAAAAACGTCATACCATTGCCCCACATGTACCTGTCCCCCCTCACCATATCCCAGTCAATTATCCCCAAACCCTCTCCATAACCCAAAACGTTTAGATGAGACTTCCATCCCTTCTTCACCTGATACCAATCATGTTGAAACCCCTAATTCTCCTGTTTTTGTTTCCGTTTCTGCCTCACCTTCTCTGTCATAAATTATTAATATATGTTAAATAAAGTTACATTTTTATATTGTGTTGTACTTAGTTTCTTTTTTTTTTGTTTTAAAAAACAATGTAGGTTTCCGCGGATAGCGCGGGTGTTCTAAAATGTTCGTAAATAAATGAAAATGGAGGTGTCCTGAAGAACACTATACATGTCCGTGGTGTTCGCTAGCAAGTTGAAACTGTTCTAAGAACACAATTTCTGTCCTGAAATGTTCGTAAATAAACAAAAATGGAGGTGTCCTGAAGAACACTATACTTGTTCGTACTGTTCTTTAGCAAGTTGAAACTGTTCTAAGAACACACGCGGTGTCCTGAAATGTTCGTAAAGAAATGAAAACTAAAGTGTCCTGAAGAACACTATACCTGTCCGTACTGTTCGCTAGCAAGTTGAAACTGTTCTAAGAACAAAATTGGTGTCCTGAAATGTTCGTAATTAAACGAAAATGGAGGTGTCCTGAAGAACACTATACCTGTCCGTGGTGTTCGCTAGCAAGTTGAAACTGTTCTAAGAACACAATTGGTGTCCTGAAATGTTTGCAATTAAACAAAATCGAGGTGCCCTAAAGAACACTATACCTGTCCGTACTGTTCGCTAGCAAGTTGAAACTGTTCTAAGAACACAATTTCTGTCCTGAAATGTTCGTAAATAAACATAAATGGAGGTGTCCTGAAGAACACTATACCTGTCCATACTGTTCGCTAGTAAGTTGAAACTGTTCTAAGAACACAAGTGGTGTCCTGAAATGTTCGTTTGACGTGTGACGCACTTTGAATTACTTCAGGACGAGAACAGTGTTCGTAGAACATCAGCGCGCATGCGCAAACCAATGTCCGTGCATTTGGTGTCCTGCGGACAGGCGCTTCCTTCGCGGACATGTTTGCGAAGGGATCATGTGACCCCACCCACGCTAATGGCGTGTTTTGAATGCGGACACTGTTCGTGTCCCCAAACAATTTAAAAGTACATTTTAATGTAATCCACAATATTTTTCAATAAAAACTCATCATGGCACAAGTCCCACATAGTAATCCTGAGTTTCTACATACCTTTTGAAACGTTTTGAACCCTTGTTTGTGTTCGATCTGTCTGTGGACAGCGCGCATGTCCGTGGACCGCATACAAGCACCCCTATAAAAGACCACACCCTAGAGCTTATTCTCATTGTGTTTCTGACTATTCTTCAGAGCACTGCAATTTTTGCTGCAAATTGCAGATATCCATCATCAACCTTATGGCAACTATAGCTCCACTGCTGCCAGCCGGTGCTGTATCTACCACAGCACCACCCTCACCCCCTCCACCACTCCCACCTTCCCAAGGGCCTGAAGAGGGGAACAGGAGTCAGGATGCAGAGGAGGAAGAAGAGGATGAGGAGAATGAGGTAGAGGAAATCCGTACTACCCGCACTAGGCATGAGTCTTGGGTGTGGTGGTTGTTTACCATTCATGGGGATGGTCCTAAGGCTTGTGCGAACCGTGTCACCTGTAATGAGTGCAAAATGATACTCAATCGCGGGAGGCACGGTTTATATAGCTTTGGGACCATGACCATGAAGCAACACCTGAGGTCATTCCACTCTGGGGCTATTCGCAAGAACGTAGTAGGTTGATTTCCTCTACTTCATCCTCCGTTTCTGATCCTGTCACCACAAGGACCACCTCTGTGGGACAGCGTCTTCCTCAAGCAGCCTCACAGGCCTTACAGAATTCTGATGACCCTTACCTTTCGAGGGTCACAGTTGTATGTATGTACTGTGACACAGTACTCTGCAGGAGGAAGCGACTTCGGAGTGCTTTTGAGACTATCGTCTCAGAGCACGAGAAGACCTGCTCACTACCCAAATAAAACCCACTCTACATCTTCCTCTCTCAGCTTGCCCTTTCTTATCCCTGTGGTTGGTGTCCCCCCCTTTACCCTTTTTTCCCCTCCTCTCCTAGTGTGTCGTGTATAAAAAACAAAAATAATACAAAATAACAAAAATAAAAAAAAAATAAGGCTCCTTTCAGAGTCGCCTTTCACAGTTAAAAAATAGAAGTGAAGATAAATGAAGCAGGGCCCTTTGTATTTTTTAGAAGTCCGCGGACAGTTTGCGAACATCTAAAAAATTGGGGTACTACCCTATTATAACCATTGCAATTTTCTCTGGGAGGAAGTGGTGGCTCTGAAAAGAGCCTTTGGGAGGTGTTTGTATGTCATTATAAATTCTTAACATCTACTTCAAAATGGATGCTGTAATTTTAAAAAAGGTTGCAATGCATTTTGAACATTTCTCAGAAAAATCTGATTGCCAGCATAAGTAAGATGGACTCCATCTCTGCGAAAAATGTATGTACTACGAAACATAATATTTTCATTGTGAAAAGAGGACATGACAAAATCTCTTAGAAAGGCACAAACAGCCTTATTAACATTGCGCCTTGCTTTTTCCATTTGCGGACCAAATGAAGACGAACAAAGCCGCATTGGTCTATGTGCAATACGTGAAAATATCACTTGAGAATTAGGAAACATGTCCATGACCTTCCCAAGTCCTCCTTTCATAGCAAATTGCAAAAAAATTCCAGTCACATGTCCTAAACTGTTCCCTCCACAATGAATTACAATTATGTCTGGATGTTGCTCTGTCTCCAAAGTAGCACAGAGAGGTAGCAAGTCCAACCACTTCATTCCAAGTACTCCATGCCAGTGTAATTCCACATGTGGAAATCCAAGATCTACAGCTACTCCACAGCTTTCTGCATGCACCTTCAACCAATGTATCCACGAATCTCCCAAAATCCAAACAATCGGTTTTCTGAAACACACAGCCATAGCTATCTGTTGTTCTCTCAGCAAAAAGAGTATCTGAGAAACTCTCTCTTGGCACAACACACCCACTAAACTTTCATGACCAATCCCTTTCAGTGTTCATTCTCATTTGAATGACTTCTGAACCAAAAAACTCCCGGATGTAACTCCTGTTGTCTGCGAACTACCGCCATGTCTGCGGACATATAGTAACATGAACAACCCTTCTACCATTTCCACTTCACTCTCTGTGCCATTCCCTCATTGGATGTAGCTAAGAAATCACATGACCATGCACCAATCACATTCAAGACCTCTACATCTAACTGCATGATCATAGATCAGCACCGCAAATGTACTGTGAATCTCTCTGAGTACAAGTGTCATATCATTGGCAAGCACCATCTACAAGAAATACTGTACAAATCTCCAAGATTTCTATTTGCAGCTCTATGCATATCCATATGCATGAACACAAACTGCAGGTATGCATATTTTCTATACAGTACATGAACACATTTTCAAAACTGAATTTTAGCTTGTGTAATCTGTAAAATGAATCTACTGTCTTATTTCCAATTTCCTAAAATCAACTATCACTTATAAACCTTTATACTATTTACTTTCTTTATACACACACACTCAAATCATGTTAAACTAACATTTTTTAAATGAAATATATAGACTACATATATTCAAACAAAATTGCATGCATGCACACTCTATGTTCAAATCTCAAAAAATAATACTTATACAATTACATATATTTATTTATTTATTTATTTATTTATTTACTTTAATTTAAGCATGACATTGAGGCACTCTTACCTAGAACAGCTTAGTTACAGAAATAGTGTTATTCAGTGGTACATTATGAATTTCACAAGACATAGTAAATATATTTTGTTTGCTACAGTTAGTCATTGCAATACAATTTCTTCATTAAGAAAATATCATATGTATTGAACTGGTGCGACGTATCTTATGTAAATAAGATAGTTTTAATGGTTTTGAGGAAGGCGCTGAAGATTTCAATTAAAAAAATCAATGTCTAAATTAAAAACAATTCTATATACAAACAAAATTACTAATTTGTTTCTTTTACAATTGCAGTGAAGACCATTCTCCTGAAAAGAAGCAGCCGAATTTGAAGAACCAAGAAGAACTAAGAAATAACCTGTTCATTTTAGAAAACAAGTAAGTAGAATATCACAATAATATTTGTATTATTACTCAAACACACTGTAAAGTTAATTAATGCTATTTCTGTGCCTAAAAATAGAGATTGTGCACCATTCTGTCCAAAAATCCCCATGACTTAAACAGCTATTTACAACCAGAATGGCCCACAAATTCCTATTTTTGGACACACAAATTACTCAACTCAACCACTAGAATGTTAATATTATAGAACAAACAACTGTTTTAATTGTATACATTAGATTTACTATTTGAACTTCTCCACAACACTAGCTTACTTTTTTCTGTCATCTGAACCCCAGTTTAGTAGCACATAAATTCAAGAATACCCATCCCTACTAGTTGTAGTTCACAATGCACAATCACACACCATTACATACTTCTTTATCATCTTACTCAAACACTCATGCACACAGCATACATACATTGCAGAACACCCCAACCCATAACATCTTTACTTTTTTCAACAGTCCCTAAAGACTGCCTATCAAAAGTCAAGTCCGTAGAAAGCAACGCAGAAGTAGAGCAAATGAAAATAAAAGTGTCCACAATAAGCATCCATCTCTAGCAGAATTTGTAAACAAATTGAAACAAAACAGCTAAAACAGTCATTTAGTGAAACACAAGAAGTTTCAAGTACAAAAACTTTGCCTCCTCTATCAAAATGTAAAACAAACCAAAAAACAATTAACAGAAAATCAGCTATCACTATAGATAAAACTGCTTCTTTAAATTTTGATATAATGCAAAGTAAGCATACCAAGAAAATTATTTTAGCCAAAATGTACCGTCAAAAAGTCCTTCAACATCTTATAAAAACTGGAGAGAAATCAGGTTCAATTCTTAAAAACTATCGTAGGAAATTAATCTTAGAAGCGTTGATAGACAGTGCAATTCTTCTCAAAAGAAAGTTATTTATTTTAGTGTTAAACAAAATAAAACCACTAACAAAACTAATAACTAAATTACAAAAAAGACTTCTCAATAAACGAAATGTCAACAGAAAGAACTTCTTAAGTATATGCGGAGGTGAATGGAATCACATTACGAGCACAGAACCATACTTTAATGAAGAAGCGTACAAATAAACGCAAACAAATACAATTGCATACATAGCAGTGGTCGAGGTTATGAAAAAGTGAATAATACCATAATGGAACAAGAAGTACTCCTTTCAACTGAATCAGAACATCTAGTGTACAAATGGCCATGAACGTCAATGTGTAACATTCCCAAACAATGTTTCAAGTCGTTACACCAATTCCTCAATCAATATGTAAAAAGCAAAGACAAAATCAAAATTAAACTACTGCAAAATATGGATACCTGTCCAGTGCGCAAGTACACAGGACTACAAGGACATTCATTGGCCTGCATTACAGGATCTACTTGTAAAACCAGCTTCCATGATATCAAAAGGATATCAACACATCATTCAACTATAAGAAATGTAGTCTAAAAACTGTACTATGCTAAAAGTCCTGTTTAGCACTAGCAAATTTAAATAACATTCTTCTACATGGTACAGCAAAAGAGCTACTTGAAGAAATTGACTATATCCAGAAAAAATATTTTGGAAGTGAAAGCCATTTACAGAATGTAATAGCTTTAAACCAAATTAGCAACAATTCTACAAATGGCAACCTTTTACTAAACACATACAAAAAAGAAATAATAAAATGTAAAAGTACATCAGCTGAAGTACCAAACCATGTGTGTGTATGTTGCCGCAGAACTTTTTTATAAAAGTAACACAAAAACTGTAGACCTATCATACAAAATAGAAGACAATGAAGATTCTAAATGGTTTGAATTAGCTCTCTACCTTGTAGCAGAAAACAAATACGAAATAACTGACCCCTTAATACTTTGCAGTTACTGCACTACAAAACTTGACAACAACCAAACTCCTTCACGTGCTATCACAAATAATTTTGAATTACACCCACTACCAAAACCCCTACAACAACTTAATTTATATGAGAGCATCATAATTCAAACAGTGCACCCATTTCAAGCAATAATACGCCTTCAACCAAAAACAGCAAAATTACCTCCCTCTGAATTGGTAAAAGGCATTCGTGGAAAAGTAGTTTATTTACCATTAGATCTCAAAGAAAATGTGCATACTCTAGGAGTGCAACGTCCAATGCAGCAATCTTTAATTATCTTAGTAAATGGAGTACCTACAAAAGACAGCTTGTAGATGTACATAAAGTTAGACAAGCCTTGCAATATCTTAAAGAGAATAATGAATATTACAAAATTAATATTGAAGAAAAAGTGAAGGATACAACTGAAATAATTCAAGAAACACAAGAATCTGGTCAATTTGAGCTCCTAGATCCTGCTACAATATCAAATACTTTAGACCATTATACAATTCATCCTTTGCACTCTAATGACACCATAGAAGATGCACTGGAAACATACCAAATGCGTCAAAGAAAAGGATCACCAATCAGCATATGGGAAAAAAGTATAGAAGCACGTGCTTTTCCTCTACTTTTTCCTACTGGCAAAGGAGGAAGGTACGATGATAGACCTATTCAAATAGCATCAGAATACTGCTCATTACGGATGTATTCTGAAGATCCCAGATTTAGACAAAATGTGGAATACATATTCCACCGACTCTTTGAAAGTGTACTAGCAACTTTATGTTACAGAGTTGCACACGTATTAAAATCAGGATCACACTTTCAAAATATGACAGCTACACAATTATTACAAAAAGTCCAACAAAACGATGAGGTTTTACAATCAAATATTACAAATCTATTAGCAAATATGCGTGGTACTAAAGAGTACTGGTTTCGACGTCATGGAGATGTAGGTTGTATGATCAGAAACCTTGGCCCACCCACTTGATTTGTTACATTAAGTTGTGCAGAATATGCATGGGAAGATTTACATAATTTCCTACGCATATGAAACAAAAACAAAACAAACATAGATATACTAACACCTGGAGAACTTTGTTCTTTGGATCCTGTTAATGTTTCAAGATACTTTCACCATCGCTTCATTGCTATTCTACATTTTATTTGTAATAAAACTGTTCCTCCCCTTGGAGAAGTGCAACACTTCTTTTGGAGAAAGGAATACCAAGCCAGAGGAGCACCACATATCCACATACTTTTATGGATTAAAGATGCTCCTAAATTTGGTCAAGACAGTGATGCCACTGTTTTACAGTTTATTGAAAAATATGTCACTTGTGAAATTCCATCAGAAGCCACAAATAGTGATCTTCATGTACACATTTTACAATTTCAAAGACACAAATGTGGAAAATATTGTTGTTGCAAATACAAAAACAAAGGGAAATACTACACCAAATGCCGATATGGTTTCCCTAGACCAGTTACAAATACAGATCAAGTGAACAACCTCATGTCTTCAGTTAGACATAGCATTAAAGGTAAGTCACCTAAAAATACATATTACATAAAAAGAAAAGAAGAAGAAAAATATATCAATGATTATAATGCAATCATTGCCCACTTATGGAATGCAAACATAGATGTGCAGTACATTGCAGACAATTCTACGGCAGTTGCACGATATGTCACAGCATACTTAACTAAAGCAGAAAAGACAGAGCTCCAAGACCTCTGGAATGACCTCTGATCAGATAAAACAGTGTCTCAGAAATTATACAGCTTGGGCATAAAAATGCTCTCCCATGAGAATGTGGATCATATGAAGCAGCTGATCGTTTAACTGGTACTGCATTGTATGGCAAATCTGAAAATATAGTATGGCTAAGTCTTGGTCCAGCTAAATCTAGAAAAAGAGTTCTAAAATCATACAAAGATATAGAAACAATAGCCAAACGTGATCCCAACAGCCAAGACACTTTAAAAAACAATTTATTGGACACATACTACCCAAACAGAAGTAATACTTTGGAAACCATGTGTCTATAACACATAGCCCAAAACTACACATACAAAAATAATATAAAACCTGATGAAAAAAAAGGTAAATACAAAGTGACAAACTGTGAAGGCAGCTTAGTTAAAGTCACTAAACCAAATTTAATTAATCATATCAAATTGTCATTAAAGACTTCTCAACATAACGAAGTATATTACTTGTGCCTGCTACAACTCTTTTAACCATGGAGAAAAGTAGATGAAATACTAGATAACTATGACTCATATAAAGATGCTTTCAAAGCAAATGAAAGCAATATAACTGATTTAAACTTTACACAATACAAAACAATGTTGCACAATGAACAGCAACACGAAGAAGAACTCCAGGTCCAACTAGATAAGGACACTCCTGACAGTAGTCAACCTTCTGTAACAGGAATTCAAGAAGCACTGGGAAAAAACACTAATAATAAATGAGGCAGAATTAGCTATGCTAGAAGTAGAAAACACCATGTGTCAGTATGAAGATAAAGAAGACTTAACTATACTACAATCAAAACTAAACAATGAGTAACGTAGCATTTTTCAAGAAGTAGCAAAACAAATTGCCCATGGTGTACAACTTGAAAATAAAGAATGTTCCTGCTATAATTATAAACCTATACTACTGTACATCAGTGGTGAAGTTGGTTCTGGCAAAACATTCCTAATCACAATCATCAGTAAGTTCTTTCAACAATTGACAAACAACAAACTGTCAGCTGTTGTCACTGCCCCCACAGGTTTAGCTGCCTACAATATAGGTGGTGTCACTTTACACCGATTACTACTATTGCCAGTAGAACACTAGAACACATTAGACTATTACAAACTTTCTGCAGAAGCTGGCTGCAATGGAACTATGCAGAGTATTGAAACATATGAAAATGCTACTAATAGATGAAGTGAGCATGGTCTCCAACCTAATGTTGGCTTTGATTCACCTCAGATTACAAGAAGTACTTAAAACAAACTATGAAGAGCTCTTTGCAGGAAAACACATTATTGTTTTCGGAGATCTTCTTCAATTGACACCAGTAAAAGGGGAGCCTATTTTTAAAACATCAGGACACAAACTCTGCCGTAAAACTGTTGGCAGCATTGGAAATGTCAACCTTTGGCAACATTTCCAATACAGAGAATTAAACGAAAACATGCAGCAATCTGCAGATCTCACGTATGCCAACATCTTAAAAAGTATCAGAGTTGGTATACTTTCTAAAGAAGCAGAAGCAATATTGAAAACCCGGCAAATTAATGCACTTTATGGCGATAATTAGCCCACAAAAATGTCAATTGTATGGCCTTAATGCCAACTCTTGCAAGCTGTTTCAAATTCAATGAAATAATGTTAAGTAAAGAAATGCAACCAATAAAGGAAATTAGCGCCACAGACAAACTAGATGTACATGGTATGACACTACCCATGTGTGACCAAGCCACAACAAGACTAAATCGTTTAGAAAAATCAATCTCAAACACAGCAGGCTTAGAAAAGATATTAAAATTATCCTTAAATTGCAGAGTAATGCTTAAAAGTAACATTGACGTGGACCAAGGACTAGTTAATGGAGCACTGGGTACAGTTGTTGGCTTTCAAACATACCCACGTGACAACAAATTTCAATTTGTCAATATGCTCTTTGACAAACTTTCAGAAGTAAAAAGGATAGGACGCTCAACTTCTCTTCAAAGACATGTATGTACGCAGAGAACAATTTTCTCTAACTCTACGCAGTCACGATTCATAAATCACAAGGTCTTACCCTAGACAAAGCAATGATAGATATTGGTAACAGAGTCTTTAAAGAAGGCCTGAGCTACGTAGCACTGTCACGCTTATGTACACTTGACGGTCTATTTCTGATCAACTTTGATGCAGGTAAAATAAACGCTGATATTCCTTGCATTTTAGAATACAATAGAATTTGCTCACTATACACCCCCCATCTAAACACATATTCTGTTCTACAAAAAGTAAAACATTATAAAAGAAAAACAAATCAAACAGAAATTCAACAGGATGTCATTGCAAATCCTCCAAAGAGAGTAAAAGAAAGCAATACTTCATCAAGTACCACAAGCAAAAAAGAATCAATTAGGAAAAGTAAACCAGGTACTTTGTTAAAGAAGGAAGACAAACTCTAAAAAAAGCAGTCAGATACAGAACTACCTGGTCCATTTAAACTCTCAAATATAGTTGGTGTAAGTTGCTACGTAAATGTAGCAATGAATATTCTATTTCAATTACCACCAATTGTTGACAACATTTACTTACACAGTACAGACCCATTGTGTATGAAAATGTTAGTACTTCACAGAAATGCAGCAAACAATCCTGACAACACGTATAGTGTTTATGGAATAAGACAACAATTGGACTACTGTGCTGGAATGGTGAAATTCACTATAAAATCACAAGAATTTCTAATGTACTTACTACAAGTACTGGAAAACAAAAACATACCTATAAATGAAATCTTCCAGATTTCATACATGTGGAAACATACATGCACTCTCAGCAACAATGTGACACAAGAGGAAATCCCAAATGAACGATTCATATATATATCAATACCTAATTGTGAATCCATTCCATTTCAGCAACTTGTACAAAAAGCAAACCATGGTAGATTATGTTCTACCTGCAATTCAGATAATCGCTCCACGTTAGTAATACAAACACATAGTAAATATGTAATACTAATCCTTCTACGTTACAATGCTGATGGTACCAAAAACAACTGCAAGCTGACTGGATTCACACATGGTCAAATATCACTTGGTAAGAAAACCTTCACAACAATAGGTATACTCTACCACGCAGGTGCCACAACCAATTCAGGGCACTATACTGCACATATAAAAAAGAAATGCGGATGGTTTGAATGTAATGATAGTACCATTACTCTAAAGCAGAGATTACCTGCAAATCTTACAAATCCTTACTTAATGTTCTTAAAACCAAAATTTGATAACTAAACTGTACTTAAACCTTAAGTAAACTTGTATTAAAAAAATATAAACTGTTAGAATATTCCAAAAGCTATCGAACTGCCCAAAGATTGTACAACTAATCAGATAAATGAATACCACTAATATATATAAAAAAATAGACAGTTAGAATACGCCAATTGGTATCTAACTGTCCAAAAATGTAACAATACCCAAACAGATAAATCATTACCACTAAAATATATCAATAAATAGACAGTTAGAATACGCCTACTGGTATCTAACTGCTCCAAAATTGCATAATATCCAAACAAATATGTTACTGCTCCAAAAAATGCAACAGCCCAATGTATAAAGCATTAGCCAGAAGCAACAAGTGAACACTGAAAACAAACAAACAAATAAACTGTAGCATAACAGAAAACGTTTTTTTTTTTAAATCAACATGTTTTTTTTTCTCCCACAGACCCAATGATTTTAGCAACGAACACAGAAACTGAGCAAATTGCACATAACTCTGGTTTGTAATCTACTAAATAAGAGGGTCAAAAAAAAAATGTTGATTATACAATGTAATAAGTCATTACAAAATACTAATACTAACATGCTATTTTCTTTTATCACAGAAATTAACAAGAAATACATGCACTCCAGTTACTAAACCAAACAGTAAGTATATTATACACTCTATGCCATGGCCACAACCATCGCAGCATATCACACCCATAATATCTTATAACTTTGTTCCTTATAAATTTGTTTTTGACCCAAAGTTATAAGCAACTATAAGTGTGATATGCTGTGGTGGTTGTGGCCAGGGTATAGAGTGTTGGGTGCATGACCAAATGGACACCGCGTGTGTTCTTAGAACACTTTCAACTTGCCAGCGAACAATACGGACAGCGTCGTCAAGACACCCCCTACGAACATTTCAGGACACCACGAGTGTTCTTAGAACATTTTCAACTTGTCAACGAACAATACGGACAGCGTCTTCAGGACACCCCCTACGAACGTTTCAGGACAACGCGAGAGTTCTTAGAACACTTTCAACTTGACAACGAACAATACGGACAGCGTCCTCAGAACACCTCCATTTTGTTTTTTTGCGAACATTTCAGGACACCGCGAGTGTTCTTAGAACACATTCAACTTACCATCGAACAATAAAGACAGCGACCTCAGAACACCCCCCATTTTGTTGATTTGCAAACATTTCAGGAACCACGAGTGTTCTTGGAACACATTCAACTTGAAAAAGAACAATACGGACAGCGTCCTCAGTACACCCCCGTTTTGTTTATTTACGAATATTTTAGGACACTGCGAGTGTTCTTAGAACCCATTCAACTTGACAAAGAACAGTACGGACACTGCGTGTGTTCTTAGAACACTTTCAACTTGCCAGCGAACAATACGGACAGCGTCTTCAGGACACCCCCATTTTGTTTGTTTGCAAACATTTCAGGACACCGCGAGTGTTCTGAGAATACATTCAACTTGCCAGCGAACAATATGAACAGCGTCTTCAGGACACCCCCTATGAACATTTCATGACACCGCAAGAGTTCTTAGAACATTTTCAACTTGACAACGAACAATACGGACAGCGTCTTTAGGACACCCCCTACAAACATTTTAGGACACCACGAGTGTTCTTAGAACACAATCAACTTGTCAAAGAACAATATGGACAGCATCTTCAGCACACCCCCTACGAACATTTCAGGACAACGCGAGAGTTCTCAGAACACTTTCAACTTGACAACACACAATACGGACAGCGTCCTCAGAACACCCCCATTTTGTTTATTTGCGGACATTTCAGGACACCGCGAGTGTTCTTAGTACAAAAAATTATAGCATCCTTGAAACCCTCGAACTGCAAGGGGGACAGTTGCCCCGCACAGATTATCAAGGATGCTGCCAGGGATCTCTCCCCCTTCATCACCAAATTAATAAATTTGTCGTTTTCCAACAACATGGTCCCAAGTAATCTGAAACAATCCTGGGTCCTACCCTTGCTAAAAAAACAGACCCTCGACCCAGACATACCCACAAATTATAGACCCATTACTACTGTCCCATTTTTACTAAAGATTCTTGACAGAGTGGCCTATCTACAAATTCAGGATTACCTTGAAACTAACCTATTACTAGGTACTCGCCAATCTGGCTTTCGTCCCCAACATGGGACGGAAACAGCCCTTGTTGATCTCAAGAGCCAGATAGACGAAATTAAAGATAAAGGGAGGGCTGCCATCCTGCTTCTCCTCGACCTCTCCGCTGCCTTTGACCTGGTTGACCACAAAATTTTGTGCAACCACTTATCATCGGCAGCACACTTCTCCCACTCAGCGGTCACATGGATCCAATCCTTCCTGGACAATAGGACCATGCGAGTCTTCTCACCCATAGCAGCAGCCGACCCTATTTCCATTACCTGCGGTGTCCCACAAGGATCGTGTGTTTCACCCACTTTGTATAATATATTTACAAAGCCCCTATTCGATAAACTGGACCATCTGGGTGTCACCTACACCAACTACGCAGATGACACCCAGATACTCCTCACTTTATCAGGCAACTACAACGCGGACGCCAACAGGATCGGCGAAGTCTTCTCCATCGTTCAGGCATGGATGGCCACACATGGCCTCTGCCTGAACGATGACAAGACTGAACTGCTCCTTGTCGGCTCACCCAACACTATCCGGAATCTCAGCCCGAGCTACTCTAGCTTCATCATCGACGGCAACACTATTCCCACTGCCAAAAGTGTAAAAACTCTTGGTTTCTATCTCGACACTAACACCAACCTCGCCAAACAACTTAATATGACTGCCTCAGCCACTGCTTACACTGGGAAACTAATTAGAGCCTGCAGACCTCTGATATCCCCCAACAATTGCCTTACTCTAGCCAGAGCACTTATACAATCCAAACTGGATTATTGCAACAGCCTGTATGTAGGTGCCAATAAAACGGTTGTCAACAAACTGCAAGTCCTACAAAACAACGCACTCCGTGCCGCCCTTAATATTCCCAGAAGAGAACATATCTCAGCCACAAGAATCTCATGCAAATGGCTTTCCATCCAACAAAAAATAGACCTAAAAACTATCTGCCTCACCTACAAAGCTCTTAACCACCTGGCCCCACCTTATCTAACCGATAAATTCATCTTAAGACAGAATATTAGAACCACCAGATCCTCTAATACACTACAACTGACAGTGCCCAAATACTCCCTCAAAAGAGCCGGTGGCTCCAGTTTCCCAGTTCTAGCCTCACAATTATGGAACACTATTCCATTGGACATCAAATCTACCCCTACATTTCAACCTTTCAGAACTAAGATCATCACCTGGTTACTTAACAATTAACTAGCACTGTATGTATGCATGTCACTAATTCTACTATAACTGCTCTCATAACTGATTTTGTAACTATACTTATGCTGCACAATTGTACAAATGTTCCTACCTATGCCTGTAACCTGATGCTTAAGCGCCCATATACCTCTGGGTCAGGAGCGCTATACAAATAAATAAACAAATAAACAAACAAACAAACAAACATTCAGCTTGCCACAGAACAATACGCAGTGTCCCCAGAACACCCCCATTTTGTTTATTTGCGAACAATTCAAGTCACAGCAAGTGTTCTTAGAACAGTTTCAGCTTGTTTGCGAACAGAACGGACACATATTGAGTCCTCAGAACACCCCCCTTTCAGTTTATTAAGAACATTTCAAAACACTGGTGATGTCCGCAGACAAATCAAACACAAAAAGAACGTCTACCACATAAAAAAGCACACCATTTAACCTATCTCATACCCTCCCATCATCCCCAAACACTCCTACACACCAACAGACTCTACTAGATACACATTTTGAACAAACTTTAACCGCGCTGTCCGCGGACGTCCGCCAATCGAAGGCTGGTGCTACCGAAAATATGACGTATTCAGGCTTCACACCGTCCAATCAGCGAACACACTGCATTTCCGTCGACATGACGTAAGCCGCTCGGCGAATCAGGACACTGTCCACGGAGCGAACAGGGAAGTGTGTCCGCGGACCGAACACAGATATCACTATTTTTTTTACCTACTTTTTGGTCATTTTAAAAAAAACTACTGGATGGATTT
This sequence comes from Ambystoma mexicanum, assembly GCF_040938575.1. Taxonomy (NCBI): domain Eukaryota; kingdom Metazoa; phylum Chordata; class Amphibia; order Caudata; family Ambystomatidae; genus Ambystoma; species Ambystoma mexicanum. Next base: position 1,137,587,773 of record NC_090922.1, read on the forward strand.
TCACCAAACGAAAATCCGTCCAGCGCTTTGGGCTGTAGGCACGAGCAACATGTTTTCCCATTCAGTTTATGGGCCATATACTTTTCTTGCAAAGTTTGGTGAGGATTCGGCCAGGGGGAGCAAAGTTATAAGCCACCCAAAAAGTGCTCTTCCTATGGAAACACCAAACCAACTTAACACTACCGTGGCCATGTAATATATTATATATATACATATTGCAGGGTCTGCGGTATGGTTAAGTTGCTCAACCCATATGAAGAGCACTTTTTGGATGGATTATAACTACCCCACCCGCTGGACGAATCCTCACGAAACTTTGCGAACGAAGTATATTGCCCCGTCAGATCGTTCCTGCGAAGTTTGGTGAGGTTTCTTCAAGGCGGGGTAAAGAATAGGCAGGGTCCCAAAATGTGTGTTTTTTACCATAGACGCAACGGTCAAAATGATTTGCTCACGCCTACAGCCCAAACCGCGGGAAGGATTTTCACCACATGTGTGGCAGGAGTGGTGGCTTGGTCCTGAAAGTGTGCTTTTGTAAATTTGGTGTAAATCCGACCAGTATATATTTTTTAAACAACCAACAAGTAGGTCAAAATAAATTAAGCATATCTGGGTTCTGGCTAGAGACTTACTTCCCTGCTGTGGAATTGAGATTGGTCTGCTACCAATGAACAAAGACAGAAACACAGTCTCTTCCAGTGGGCAAAGAATCTAAAGCCCTAAACAACTTACCAAAATACTTGGAAACATTCCCCAGCCAACATTATTGGCACTTATTCATGAAATTTCGTTTTAATGTATTCCATATGATATGATATGATATGGCATTTGTAACGCGCCTATACACAGGTGTTTCAAGGCGCGACGAGGCAGGGAGGGGAGGAAACAAGGGGAGACAGACAACGATCCTACTAGGCCAGGTGTCATTCAGATCGCGCAAGTGCAGGGGTGGGGGAGGGGGAAAAGTGCAGGGGGAAGGGGAGGGGGGAAGTGCAGTACAAGGTAAGTGGCGTAAAGTAATAAATAAATAGGGCCAGCTATTGGCAAGTGCAAGGTAAGTGCAGAACAAGTGCTGGAAAAGGGGGGGGCTGTAGGGATACAGAGACAGTCCCGCAGTGCAGAGGGGATTCTAGGGCATCAGTGGAAGTGGAGAGTGTCTGGGCCCAGGACCGAGGCCGTTAAGAGTGGTCCAGTTGCAGAATCAGTGCAGTTTCAGTAAAGAATATTAGCTGTTCAGCAGGGGAGAGGGAGAGAGAAAGCAGAAGCAAAGAGGAAGGTTTTGAGGTGCTTCCGGAACCGGAGATGGTTCTCCTCAAGTTTCAGGGAGGCAGGAAGGCTGTTCCAGAGGGAGGCCCCTGCCGCGGAGAGAGATGTACCCCCAGCTCGTTGCTTCGAGAAGCGGCTGACCCTGAGGGAGTTGGAGGCGGATGAGCGAAGGGCTCGGGAAGGAAGATATTTGGGAAGAGAAAGTTGAAGGTATTTAGGACCAAGGCCCCAGAAGGCCTTGTGGACAATGCAGAGGGTTTTGAACTTTATCCTCGCAGCCACTGGGAGCCAGTGTAGAGATTTCAGTCCTGGAGAGATACAGTCCCTGGGCTTGAGGCCAAGGACAAGTCTCGCAGTTCTGTTACAGAACTTACAGAAGAGATTTTGGAAAGTTGGAGAATAAAGTTGTTCAAGGATAATAAGTGCTGTTTCTGTCAAGGCTCAGTTGAAACATTACAACACTTGATTTTATTTTGCCCTGCATTAAGAACACTGAAAAAAGACACCTAGGAACAGTTATTGTGGCAAGAATGATGGCAAGGGGAAAAGTTCAAAACTCTCTTTTGCCCTGATGACATTCGTGGAGCAATTAAGTAAACTGCTAGGATCGCCCGTAACCATTGACTTTGCCACAAGAACATATCATGAACAAAAAACTGAAGAAGAATGATGAGGGAAGACAAAAAACAAAGTTTGATCATTACGAGATGTGTCTCTGTGAATTGTGATTTTGTCTTTTTTAAAGTTTATAATAAACTAAATAAAAAGAAATATAACTATAATGTTTTCCTTTGAATTCTATAGGTTTTTATTGGTGCAACCTAGCCATAACGTCCCTTTAACACATTTTTTGCAGTGAATATATATATCAATATATATTTGTAAAAGAGTTGCTAGAAATAATGTCTAAGTTATATAAATATACCTATAGTATGTTTTCTTAGATGCATATGAGTTAGTTGCAGCCTGAATACTGCAGCACGCGAGTATTCCCGATCCTGCCAAGAAATAGCCTCACGATCATACGATCGGCCAGAAAGTCACAAGAAGCATCCTGCCACCATTAAGGCACACAAGGTACCTGGCAGCTCCAAGATGGCCTCCCGCCCGAGGCCCGCAGCCCCTTCTGCCTACTAGCCCTCAGATGCCATCTGATTGGCCACCGGGTCCATCTGTACCCACATTGGCCGCAGCAGGCGAAGCCGCCCACTCCCTCCAAGGTCCACGGGAGGCAAGGCCAACACCTGTTTTGTGCCTGTTTTGCCATGTCTGCCGTCTGCCAGACCCCCTGGCCCTTGCATGCTAAGGTAACCCGTATGTAGCTACTGTACACTGCCAATAGCCACAGCCAACACGCTCAAAGTGATCCAGACATTCTGCTACCATTGGCTCCGGCCTCTGTACTCCCCATGCACTACCAGTGACTAACATTGCTCTAGCCCACCAAAGAGCTAAATGTCTCCACCTTCACATCTTGATGCCCAGCTCAAGGCATGAGGTGGTTCCCAGAGGCACCACACTCCTAGCCTAATGTGTCTGTCGCTGTACACCGGTAACTCCCTAACGTAGCACAAGCTAATGCTCTATTCTTAACTCGCATCCCCTACCACCTTGTCTACTGTTCTCCTGATCACTGTTACTGCCTAGCACGCCTACGACTGATTGGCCCATACTACTCCAATCATGCTATGTACTCTGCTCAAATGTGCTCCAGTATGCCTCGCAATTTCAAGTCTGAATGTGCCTTCAACCTAGTCAGCTTGTCACTGTTAGTCACTAAACTGCGCCAATGTGTACTCTGACCAACTGTACTGTTGAATCTAGTTGCGTTTTTAACCTAGTGGGCAATTTCGAATCTAGTTGTGTCTTTAACCTAGTGTGCAATTTCGAATCTAGCTGTGCTTTTAACCTAGTGTGCAATTTCCAAATCTAGTTGTGTTTTTAACCTAGTTACTATAGCGCCCAAGGTGCACTTTGACCAACTGTGCTGTTGAATCTGGTGGTGTATTTTAACCTAGTGTGCAATATTGAATCTAGCTGTGCTTTTAACCTAGTGTGCAATTTCGAATCTAGTTGTGTTTTTAACCTAGTTACTATAGCGCCCAAGGTGCACTTTGACCAACTGTGCTGTTGAATCTGGTGGTGTATTTTAACCTATGTGCAATTTCGAATCTAGTTGTGTTTTTAACCTAGTGTGCAATTTCGAATCTAGATTTGTCTCCAACCTAGTTACTATAGCGCCCCAGGGTGTACTCTGCCCAATTCTACCCAGCCAAAACTAGCCACTAACTATCATAGCCTGGCCTGCTCCCCACTAGTGCCACTAGCCTCCAGTAGTATGCACCGTTACCACCAGACCATGATCTTCTGGCTTGCCCTAATCATGTTCCCTTTCTGCATAACTCTGGACAACGTACCCTGTAGCAGCAATAGCTACATAGCCCACCAGGACGGCCTGGCTAAACTAGGGTGCCCCAGACACCACCCCATCCCCTGCCCCACTCCGTTCCTACCCTCCACATCCCCCTTCCCTCCCACTCACCACCACCCTCTCACCTCCATTGTCAACCAAGGCCCACCTACCAACACTACACGCAGCCACCCCAGTCCCATCGCTAAGTACAACCAAATTAAACTGACTACCAAACTTCCCGCCCGCTCTAGGCCTCCCGGCCTAACCCCCCTCCCTTACTCCCAACCTCACAGCCCACAATGACAGATTAGGCTCCAGGTTCCCCACCACAACTACTAGACCCAACTCCAAACCTAACACCAAAACCAATACAAAACAAATAAGCCCGCACCTCGCCCACTAAAAGGCGCCATACTGAACGTCAGATCCCTGGATGCCCACCCCAAAGAAATTGCAGACGTCATCCTTACCAACGACCTCAACTTTCTAGCCCTAACAGTAACCTGGCTTCATGAGGCATCTGGACCACATTAATCGCTAGCCAACCCAGACAAAAACTCTATCCTCAGATAACGCCATAGGTGGAGGTGTAGCGATCATTTCCAAATCCTCCCTAGACCTCAGACTAGCTGCTACAGTCTGACTCACATCCTGCGAGATATTCACAGCCAAACTACAAACCTCCCCCACAACCACGATCACCTTCCACCTCATATATAGACCCCCAGTACCACCTCGGACCTTTGAAGAAGACATCACATCCCTCATCACCGAATATTCCAAACTATCAGCACAAATCATGATCCTTGGGGACTTCAACCTCGGTTACCAAGACCCGAACGATGCACCTGCTGCTTCCCTAGCCAATGTCCTAACTGATCATGATCTCACTCAACTCCTTGTACTCCCCACCCACCAAAAAGGCAGAACCCTTGATTGGGTAGCAACCTACAATTGCAATACAACCTGTAAAGACCCCCAACCTCTGGCATGGACCGATCATCACATGATCCCTATTGAGGTCAACACCAATCAGGTACTGCCCAAAAAACACCCCCTGGCACCAGCCTGTCCCACCAGGAATAAACGCAACATTACTGCTGAAGCCCTACTACCACTGGTCCTACCCACCCTCAATGCTCTCCCAGCCAACGCTGACCTAAACCTGCTGATCGACACCTTCAATGATTCCATGGCTAGACGAATGGACACCGTTGCCCCCCTGAAAATACGCAAAGTCAAACCCAAAGCTCATCTGAACCCGTGGTACAGCCGTGAGCTCAAACTACTCAGAAAAGAGAAAGCCAAGGCACAACACACTTGGAAGACTAATCCCACCGCGGAAAACAAATCCAACCTCACAAACCTATCCTCACTTTACAAAAGCGAGATAATCCGCACCAAAAAAGATGTATACAAAACCAGGATTGTTCAGGCAGGTTCCTCCACCAAAGAATTATTTAAAATTCTGAAGGAACTAGAAAACCCTATTTCACCTCCAGAAACCTGCCTGAAAGACAAATCCTGTTGCACCAGCATCCAAAACGCCCTCAACAACAACATTTCAGGACTCCAAACTAAAATTGAGGACAAATGCCAACAACTCCCCAATAACAAGGTCACCAACCCTAGCCTACCCACGCCTAACAATACTAGTTCAGGCTTCTCGTTTAAGAAAGTCACCACCCCGGAAGTTCAAAAAATCATCACCTCCTTGAAACCCTCAAACTGCAAAGGAGACAGCTGCCCGGCACAGATCATAAAAGATGCAGCCAGAGAGCTCTCCCCCTTCATCACCAAACTCATCAACCTATCCTTCACCAATAACTCGATCCCTAGCAACTTAAAACAATCATGGGTTCTCCCACTCCTAAAAAAACAATCTCTCGACCCAGCCATACCCACCAACTATAGGTCCATCACCACAGTCCCCTTCCTACTAAAAATCCTGGACAGAGTCGCCTTCATCCAAATTCAGGAATACTTGGAATCCAACCAACTGTTAGGAATACGCCAATCTGGCTTCAGACCTCAACATGGAACAGAAACCGCCCTTGTTGATCTCAAAAGCCAGATTGATGATATTAAAGATAAAGGCAATGGCGCAAGCCTACTCCTACTGGACCTCTCAGCGGCTTTTGACCTGGTCAGCCATGAAATCCTTTCCAATCACCTTGCCACCGCAGCCCACTTCTCCTCCTCTGCCATCACATGGATACAATCCTTCATGGCAAACAGAACCATGCGGGTCTTCTCCACAACAGCTGCAGCAGACCCAATCCCCATCACATGCGGGGTCCCACAAGGATCCTGTGTATCCCCCACTTTGTACAATATATTTACAAAGCCTCTATTTGACCAACTGGACCGTCTGGGTGTCACCTACACAAATTACGCAGATGACACCATATACTCCTCACCATCACAGGTAATTACCAAGCAGACTCCACCTGGATCAACAAAATATTCTCCATCATTCAGACATGGATGGCCTTGCATGGTCTCTGCCTGAATGATGAGAAGACAGAGCTCCTCATCATCGGCTCCCCCAACACCCTAACAAAACTTAATCCTAGCTATAATAACATCACCATCGATGGCCACACCATCCCTATAGCCAAAAGCATGAAAACCCTTGGCTTCTATCTAGATGCCAACACCAACCTCACCAAACACACCAATATGACCGCCTCAGCCGCCGCCTACACTGGCAAGCTTATTAGGGCCAGCAGACCATTCCTATCACCCAACAGCTGCCTCACCCTTGCCAGGGCCCTCATACAATCCAAACTGGATTACTGCAACAGCCTGTACCTAGGTGCTAACAAATCCGTACTCAACAAGCTGCAGGTAATACAAAATAACTCCCTGCGCGCAGCCCTCAACATTCCTAGACGAGAGCATATCTCCGCTACTAGAAAAACCGGCAAATGGCTATCCATACGCCAAAACATTTAAAAACCATCTGCCTCACGTACAAGTCCCTCAATCATCTAGCACCACCATATCCAGCTAATAAATTCACCATGAAACCTGCTACCAGATCCACCAGATCCTCCAACACTCTATGCTTGACAGTGCCCAGGTTCCACCTAAAAAGAGCTGGAAGGGCAAGTACTGTGAAACTCTGGAACACCCTACCTCTCAACATCAAAACTATCGAATCCTTCCAGATCTTCAGGAAGCAGGTCATCAGCTGGCTCCTAATCAAAGAATAGCCCCACTAACACCAGACCATACACCCCCGTGCGGTAACTGGTTTAGGTACTATATTCACATTGAAAACTGTATATTGTGTGTATTGTATGTGCACTGTATATTGATAACTGTATATATATATGTATATATTATAAGTATGTGCGAAGTATGTAACACAAAGATACTTCTCAACGCTGTAACCATATTCTTAAGTGCCCTTCTACCCCTGTGTTTGGAGCGCTATACAAATAAAATAAACAAACAAAGCATATGTTTTTGAATATGCAAGTAGAAATCTTAGAAAGTTTCACAGTAGTTTTTGATGCAGGTATCTGTGATTAACAGGAGATATGTATTTTCAGAGTTCAAGTGTACATCTGTTAGGTGTAGAGTTTGTAGATGTGATTGGTGAATGGATGTATGACTGTTTGAAAGCAGCCAATAAGGGAATGTTAGACACATGAATGTAAAAAGAGTGGAAGGGCTGCCTTGTGCTACATGGGACACGGGCAACGCAGTACTCTACGAAAATCGGACGTGCCATCTGGTTTCTTTAATGGTGCCTGGCATGGAAAGAGAACTCTGGGGATTACCCAATCACATTTTGTGGTTGTAGTTTATAGGAAGACTGGTTAGAGTGTATTTTGTTTGTTCTGTGCAGTGAAGATGGATGCTTCTATTGCTATTAAGAAGCAGAGTGTGTGGGTGGTGGGAGATTGTTGGATGCATTCATTGAATGTTCATAGTGAATGTTGTGGCATCACTGGTGGTAATGGATTGCAAGAAGTGGACGTTTCCTGGTATGCAGTTTGTGCGGTAAACTGGGCAACTTTATTTTCATTCTGAGGGTATGGCTCACTTTAAACATCCAGACATTAATATTGTGGTTTGTGGAGGAACCAGTTTGGGCCATGTGACTGCTGTATCATTGCCGTTTTCCATTAAGGAATTCTTGGGAAGCTTAATGGAGCTGTTTCTAGCTGTGCAGATAATTGTTTCTGCAATTAATCCAAGGCAAATATGGAGATCTCCAAATGTATTCAGTCCAGACATAGACAAAGCTAGGAAGCTTGTTATTAAAGGTGTATGTGCTTGTGTATATGCTTCATGAGTGGCCTCTTTTGAGAATGAAAATATCATGTTGAGTGGTGTAAATACTTTTCAGAGTGCATTTAAATGATGTTGCAAATCACATTGTTCTGTTCAATGTTATTTAAGGTAGGTAGCAGTGATACTCGTGCTCCTTGACTGCAGCATCGAAAGCACTGCAAAACTGCTCCCCTCTGCAGATTGATGCATCGGAGTACAAACATAATACTGTGACCCTAGAAAGGTAAGGGTCAACAGCATTCTGTATGGCCTGCAAAGTGGCCACCAGGATCCTCTTCCCCACAGGAGTTGCCTGTGTGGTTGCAGGAGCACTCAAGGAAGATGGGTTAGAGCTTGTTAATCTGCTTCTAACAGCCTTTCTCAGAGCACTCTGGTGGTTAGATCTGGTTTGACGCTGCATGGAGGTGGTTCCCGTAGGAGTACAGTCCAGGTTTTCTGTGACTGAGTATGATGCAGCACTCAGTGCATCTGACCTTGTCTGCCCAAGCCTTTGGTACACCCCCAATCATGGTGAAGAACTGCAGGACCCATGATTCACGCTGGGTGCTGGAGGTAGGCACTTGATCTACTGTATCTTCCTCTTCCTCTTCATCTTGTTCTGTATCACCACGCCTGTTCCCCCCTCCAGACCCTCCTGATGGTGATGCAGGTGGTGGGCCCCTTGGGTGGAGGAATGGCCATGACAGATGCTGGAAGTCTACTGCAAGAAGGTCTCCAAAGATGCTATCTCCTGGTCTGCCAGATAGAGAATGACTGAAAGTAATGGGTGGGTCCCTTCAGTGGAACCGTCCACGGACCTCGCGAATGTCCACAGACTGTTGCATTAAGTATAAGCATTGGAAAGTTGTAACATATTGACAGATCAACTAAAAATGGGGCTAGCAGCTCTGGAAGGGTAAAACTTTACTTTGAAGCTTTCTATATTGGGTGAAAATGTGTTTTTAAGCTGCAGTCACAGTCTCTGTTTATGGACACATCGTCATGCCGCAAGGGTCAGGTCACATGATGACCTTCCACAGCTGTGATTTGAAGTTCGCCGGGTGCATGTGCATGGGTGTCTGCAAATTGGGGAATCTGGGGATTTTCCGGTTTTACTTGTAACCATAACGTCCCTTTAACAAAGTTTTTTCACAGAATTTCATTGGGTTTTATTTCTGCAACTTAACCAAAATGTCCCTTTAATAAAGTTTTTTCACTGAATATATACATGCTTATATTGCTCAAACGGAGGCTGTTACCACCATTTTGTCAAAAGAGAGCATGCATTTATGGTCATCTTTAGTTTGCCAGGTAGACATTTAATTCTCCATTGCTGTAGTATTGTTAAAAACATGGCAACATGACTTTCTCCAAAATCTCAATATATAGAGTTTGCAGCAATGATGCTGTTATGACCCACCAACCCCAGTTTGCATTTAATGTTGTGGTGTCAGAGAAATTATGTAGCAGAATCACTCATACATTTACCCCATTCACAGGGTAATTCATAGAATTTCGCAGAAAAGTGTCGCAATCGGCTGGCGCAGAGTGTCCGCGTGCGATTGACTGCGCCAGGCACGTGCGATAAAACCGATTTCCGCGCACAGCGTATTCATGGATTACATGCTCCCAAACCAGCCGTGGCGCAGAGTATCGCAGCGACCCTGCAGCAGCGCCAGTAACGCCCCCAAGAACGCCCTCTCGCAAGGAAAAGCCAGCAAAATCGCTAAATCATCGCAAAGGGCTGCGCTAACTCTGGACCAGTTTACAGGGCAGCCAAACAAGGAACGCAAAGCGGGTAACGTGCATATCAGGGGTACACGTGAAGTCATACACGCGATTAGCCAGGGTACGTGTATTACAGGGGTACGCGGGAAGTTCAACACGCGATTGGCCAGGGTACGGTACGTGTATTACAGGGGTACGCGGGAAGTTCAACACGCGATTAGCCAGGGTAAGTGTATTACAGGGGTACGCGTGAAGTCATACACGCGATTAGCCAGGGTACGTGTATTACATGGGTACGCGGGAAGTTCAACACGCGATTGGCCAGGGTACGTGTATTACAGGGGTACGCGGGAAGTTTAACAGGCGATTAGCCAGGGTACGTGTATTACAGGGGTACGCGGGAAGTTTAAAACGCGATTGGCCAGGGTACGTGTATTACAGGGGTACGCGGGAAGTTCAACACGCGATTGGCCAGGGTACGTGTATTACAGGGGTACGCGGGAAGTTTAACACGCGATTAGCCAGGGTACGTGTATTACAGGGGTACGCGGGAACTTTAACACGCGATTAGCCAGGGTAAGTGTATTACAGGGGTACGCGGGAAGTTCAACACGCAATTAGCCAGGGTACGTGTATTACAGGGGTACGCGTGAAGTCATACACGCGATTAGCCAGGGTACGTGTATTACATGGGTACGCGGGAAGTTCAACACGCGATTGGCCAGGGTACGTGTATTACAGGGGTACGCGGGAAGTTTAACAGGCGATTAGCCAGGGTACGTGTATTACAGGGGTACGCGGGAAGTTTAAAACGCGATTGGCCAGGGTACGTGTATTACAGGGGTACGCGGGAAGTTCAACACGCGATTGGCCAGGGTACGTGTATTACAGGGGTACGCGGGAAGTTTAACACGCGATTAGCCAGGGTACGTGTATTACAGGGGTACGCGGGAACTTTAACACGCGATTAGCCAGGGTAAGTGTATTACAGGGGTACGCGGGAAGTTCAACACGCAATTAGCCAGGGTACGTGTATTACAGGGGTACGCGTGAAGTCATACACGCGATTAGCCAGGGTACGTGTATTACATGGGTACGCGGGAAGTTTAACACGCGATTGGCCAGGGTACGTGTATTACAGGGGTACGCGGGAAGTTTAACAGGCGATTAGCCAGGGTACGTGTATTACAGGGGTACGCGGGAAGTTTAAAACGCGATTGGCCAGGGTACGTGTATTACAGGGGTACGCGGGAAGTTCAACACGCGATTGGCCAGGGTACGTGTATTACAGGGGTACGCGGGAAGTTTAACACGCGATTAGCCAGGGTACGTGTATTACAGGGGTACGCGGGAACTTTAACACGCGATTAGCCAGGGTAAGTGTATTACAGGGGTACGCGGGAAGTTCAACACGCAATTAGCCAGGGTACGTGTATTACAGGGGTACGCGGGAAGTTTAAAACGCGATTGGCCAGGGTACGTGTATTACAGGGGTACGCGGGAAGTTCAACACGCGATTGGCCAGGGTACGTGTATTACAGGGGTACGCGGGAAGTTTAACACGCGATTAGCCAGGGTACGTGTATTACAGGGGTACGCGGGAACTTTAACACGCGATTAGCCAGGGTAAGTGTATTACAGGGGTACGCGGGAAGTTCAACACGCAATTAGCCAGGGTACGTGTATTACAGGGGTACGCGGGAAGTTTAACACGCGATTAGCCAGGGTACGTGTATTACAGGGGTACGCGGGAAGTTATACACGCGATTAGCCAGGGTACGTGTATTACAGGGGTGCGTGGGAATCATCACACGCGATTAGGCTGGGTGGGTCCTCACAGGTGTTCCCTGTACACCCTCCACGGCCCCTGCAGGCAGTCTACAAAACAGGGGACTACCCTGCACACCTGCTCATGTCCCCCTGCACCCCCACCCCCCCAGCAGTGCAGGGGCAGCCTCCACCAGGCCCCCACTCATGTCTCCCACCACCCCCACCCTCCCGCCACCAGGGGCAGCCTCCACCAGGCCCCCACCCATGTCTCCCACCACCCCCCGCCACCAGGGGCACTCTCCACCAAGCCCCCACCCATGTCTCCCACCACCCCCACCAGTGCAGGGGCACCCTCCACCAGGCCCCCACCCATGTCTCCCAACACCCCCACCCACCAGCACTGTGGGGCACGTGGCCAGCAGGCAGTCAAGCAGCAGCAGATGGCAGGTGGGAGCGTGCTCAGGGCTCTGGGGGGCAGTAATTTCGCCTCCTGGCCAGGAGCGTGGTCTCTCGTGTGTGAACGCGTGGACAGCCTGATAGGTAGTGAAATCCCACACGTCAGCAAAGGCCCTTAGCGCGTAAACCCGTCAACAGCATATGCGCGCCTATAGTCACCTGCACGTGCAGGAAATTGTTACGTGACACGTCCCAGTGTCAAAGCGTGTGATTGGTGAAAATTGATGTACACGTAGAAGTGACAAAGCGTGTGATTGGTGAAAATGGATCTACACGCAGGAGTGACAAAGCGTGTGATTGGTGAACGTACACGCCGCGTAAGTGACGCTGTACGTGTGGGCCTGTATATAAGGTACATGTCGAACACTATTTCCTTGTACGTGCTTTTCGTGGAGAGCGAGTGGGTGAAATCTGTACTTCTTGTCGTTTCACACGCGATTTACTTCACGGCGTTTCCAGTTCGTATTCCCTGTTACCTCTGACAGCTTTTTCTCTTTTTTCTCTTTTACTGGTTTACCTGGGCCTGTTCCCTCAAACAGTGTCCCCTTCTACTGTTGTCCTGTCTTCTCAGACAGCGTACACATCTTCTTTTGGCGGGGGTTTAGCCAGCCAAACGCGCTCATTCTTCACGCTCTTTTACCTGGCAGACGGTGAGTCACGCACGTATCCAACTTCTGTGCTTGCCCCGTGTGTTGCCTACCCCTTCAGAGGTCATTCTAGGCTGCGTGTGACACGCATACGTTCATTCTTGTGTTACTGGGTGCCACAGCGTAGTGCATGTTTTTCTTTCTGCACACGTGGTCTAGGAGGGGTTGCGTGCACGTCATCTCCCTTTTTTGGGCCTCCTGTGCGTTGCGTGACCCGTCATCTTTCCCCAGGGGTTACAATCAGCCGTGCTAGAGCACTAGGGTACAATTACCATCTGGTACCCAACCCCTTTGACCCCCAATTGCCCAGGACAATTGTCTACAGCCACTCCCATACGCACATTAATATCAGTGCCATGGCTGGGAGGCGAGGATTCCGTAAGGGTGGCAAAGGTGGAAGAGCCACAAGTGGTGGCCGTGGTGGATCCGGTAGGGGACGTGGTCGTAACTTGCAGGGTGAGCCTGTCCCCCCATGTGTGGAGGACCAGTCAAGGGCACCCATCATCCCCCCCCCCCCCCCTCCCCCCCTCCCGTTGAGGCTGAAGTGGCTGACACCATCCATGCTCAGCCCTTGTTGGACCAGCCCATTGTGGCACCAGACCTGGCTGACTCCATGGCTGACTTCCAGGTCAGCAGGGCTACGACACGTGCGCTGGTGCACGTTGATGCCATCATGCCACGTGGATCTGGGGCAGCAAGGTCATCTACTGCACCAAGGAGGCAGGGCGGAGTGGCTGCAGGGGCAGCTGCGGCTCCATCCACCCCAGCCCTCACACACCCAGCCAGGACAGTGTCGGTCCTAGTCCATGCTGCTGAGATTCCCCCTGACACCATCACACTCGAGCCAATGCCTGCACCAACTCCCATGCTGAGTGTGCAATCCCACACTCCTGATACAGAGTCCACCAGGGCTCCTGCCCCTAGTGTCCAGAGCGGCGCAGGACACTCAGGATCACCACCACCTTCCAAGCGGAAGAGGAAGAGTGCTCGTCCGGCACAGGCTGATGCCCCAGACACGGCTACACAGTCCGGCCCGTCCAGGAAGCCCAGCTTCACGGATGACGAACTGAATGCACTTGTCGAGTATGTGTCCGGACATGACAACGAGATGGTCATTGTTGCAGGATCCAAGACCACACCTGCACAACGCCAGGCACACTGGCAGACCGTTGCGGACATCGTAAGTGCCCTTGGAATCGTGAGGCGCACAGCCAATGATTGCTATAAGCGCTGGAATGACCTAAAGCGCAGGGCAAAGAGTAAGCTGGCCTCAAGTCATGCCGCAACTCTAGTGACTGGAGGTGGGTCTCCAGTAGTAGACATGGAACTCACTCCACATGAGTCAGTCGCTGGGACCTACGTCACGGAGGAACAGATCCAAGGCGTGGGAGATCTGGCTGATTACGAGGCATTGTCCGGTGAGTGCACATGCATGTGTGTGTCATACATGTGCATGGTGTGTGTGTGAGGGCTTCTGTTTGGGTGGCAGGAGAAAGTGTGTGCGCCTCAGTCGTATGGGTCAGCCATGTGCTTCATGCAATACTTCCTGCGCAGCTGCATTTGGCCATAGCAGTATCCCTTCTGCCAACAGTAGACATCTAGCACAACTGCACGCCAGTAGCCCTTGAAGTGTCACCTTGACACAACAGATTTGCTTATTTTTCACTGTTCATTCAGTCAGTTTGTTTGCATTCCACCACTTTCACTAGGCATGTCGCTGTCCACTAGTCACATGTCTGACATGGGTATGGTAAAGGGGAGTGACTTTGTTACCTGGATATCATTTGTACACACATGTCCCTGTGCAATTTGACCATTACAGACTGGCAGCTCCAGGTGAAAAATCTGACCTGTTAGAATCAGAAAAGCTATTACATGCGGGAACTGGACTGAATGAATAGGTGCTGCCCTCCTCTCCATCTTCACTCAATAGCAATGGTACATGCCATCTGTGTGATGGCATGTGTGTTTCACCTGCCAATCACAGGCCAATGTGTGATGCCACTGCCAGGCAGCATGCAGAAAATTTGTTCATCTTCCATCTTGGTGTCATCAGTGTGTGCCGTTTGCCTGCACTTCATACGCAGTGTGGGTGCATGCATGGGAGGGTTTTAGTCATGTGGGACATGTCAATCAAGTACTGGTTCTCTTGCTTCTCAGCCCTCAATGTGTGCCATGGTGCTAATGCCTGTTTCCATTACTTTGTTTTCATGTCTTTGCAGGGGAAGACGCACCTGATACTGCTGGGGTTGTGGAGATGGTGCAGACCCAGGAGGTGTCCCAGGGCCGACCAACCACCAGTGAGGGACGTGGTGTGGTGGTGGGGGAGAACCCACAAGTGCTGCAGGTCGTGCTCTCAAGGGGTGTCTCTGGCTGCACCTCCCCCGAGCTGTACTCAGGTGTTGATTCGGATGAGACCTACGTGCCGTCGCAGGTGAGTGTTCCAGGGAGGGATTCTGTTCTGTCTCACCCACCTGCACCAGGGTCAGTACCCTCCATGGGGATGTCAGTGTTGGCAGCTACGCCTTCGGTGGTTACGGATGCAGGGTCACACTCCGCGACATCTGATCCTGTTCCTGGGCCAGCAGATCAGAGGGGGAATGCAGTCCTGCAGCCTCAGGCAGTGCCGGCACAGCAAGGCGCAGTTCGCCTTGCCCCAGACAGGTGTGGTGCCCGCCGACGTGGTGGCCGTACGCCACCTGGCAATACCGCATGGGAGCAATCCATTTACGGTATGGCTACCCAACAGGCTGCATCATCCGAGATGATGGCTCAGGCCATGGATAGGGTGGCCACTTCCATTGTCCCCCCAGAAAGGCTGATGGAGCGACTAGAGCAGGCAACTGACTCCATCTGCCAGTCACACAGGGAGGACATGTTGGGGTCCAACAGGGACAGGCGGGCGGCACTGGCGACTCTGCAGGAGGCCATCTCCATTGAGTCCCAGGGCCACAGGGAAGCCCTGAGGCAGGAGCTCCTACACCTCAGGACGACTCTTGTTGAGCTTGAGGCTTCAACACACCAAAGGACAGAACAGCAGCTGGAGCGTCTCACCCGTACGCTCTCAGCTGAGATGCAGGCAACGAGGGCGGAGGTCCGGGCATCCCGTGAGTTGTTGCATGGGGACCTCCGCACACTCATCCTCCAGAACCAGACCTACCACACCCGCATGCTTGCAGCCATGGAGGAGCAGACTAGGGCCTTGCGTGGGCTGCCTCCCATAGTGCAACCACCTCCGGATGCAGCTGCACAGGGTGATAATAGCGACAGCAGTGACACTCCCACAATAGGGTAGCCGTGTGGGCCATGAGCCCATGGAGGTGTTTTATTTTCCCAGGATCCACGCAGGTGGGTTCTGGTGTGCATCCTGTCCTCGGACCTCCTGGGTGGCCTCCCCAACCCCCCCGGGCCCATCAATGGCCATTTTTGATTTTTTCTTATTTTTATTTTTATTTTGATTTCTTTTATTCCCAATTTTTTTGGGAGGATCTGTTGGCTCCGATCTGTTGGCTCCGATCTGTTGGCTCCGATCTGTTGGCTCCGATCTGTTGGCTCCGATCTGTTGGCTCCGATCTGTTGGCTCCGATCTGTTGGCTCCGATCTGTTGGCTCCGATCTGTTGGCTCCGATCTGTTGGCTCCGATCTGTTGGCTTCCGTGGTTCCTGTGGGCATACGCTGCATTGTGGCTGGGCACATGCAGGCTTGTAATGTATTTGGTTCAGATGCTTGGGTTTGAGTCACACACACCCCTCCTGCTTCCCGTTTCCATGGGCTTGCAAAGGGTGTGCCCAAGTGACAGTGAATTACACAGTGACGTTGGACTCCCATGACCTGTGTGGCCAGTCTGTAGTCAATACTGTGTATACATTCCTAGTGCATATTGCTGTTGTGTTGTACACTGCATGTTGCATTGATGTGTAACTCTTCTTCTGTGTCTACCTCCCAATTTGCAGGTCCCTTCCTCAAGTCCACACAAGGACGTCTAGTCTGGCGATGGGGACCATGTTGGCAGCAGTGCACCTACAACTCTACATGGCGCCAACACTGCACAGTTGGTAGTGGTGGGAGTGCAGGCATTTCCAGGTGGTGAGACTACTAATATGTTACATTTTTGATGTCATGTTAATGGTACTACGTGCTCAAGTATGTTGTTGGTCCGGCATTGCTGTGAGCATTTCAGGTGTTGCAGGTTTCTAATAGTGCCACTGTACATAGTGAGAGTGATGTCATGTTGTGGGGATTACTTTGTTTACCTGCAATTAGCATGACATGGCACGGTGTGTCGTGTGGCAGTGCTGGGGTTGGGTTGGCTGACATGCCACTGTCCTCTTGTTGCATTTTGCAAGTGGGTATTCATTTTAGCTGCTTCAATGTGTAACTTCACAAAACTGCATTGGTGGTGTCTGTGTGGGTAGGGATGCACACATTGTGACACTTCCAGGTGAACAATCTCAGGCTGACATGGAATTCCCCATTCATTCTCCACACATTCAGGATCAGTGTCAGGTTGAGTCATCATTGATTGTCAGATGGAATGTGCCAGGGCAGTGTGCACTCCACAGGGGTGTGATTTCTATGTGAAGTAATTAGCCACTAGCTGTGTACGGGCTGCCTCCCCCCGTGCCCTTTCCCCTCCCATGCGCAGCGGCTGTGCATGTGGTTGGGGATGTGGGGCCACCACCATGTCCACGGCCAGGCCCCGGCGTGTTGCAACGTTGTGCAGGACACATGCTGCCACTATGATCCTGCACACTACTGGGGGAGCGTATAACAGCTGCCCGCCAGAACGGTCAAGGGAGCAAAAGCGTGACTTCAGCACTCCGAATGTGCGCTCCACTATGCCCCTGGTTGTAATGTGGGCTGTGTTAAATCTTACCTGGGGTGGCGTGGTGGGGTTCCGAATTGGCGTCATCATGTGGGGGCTGAGAGGGTAGGCACTGTCCCCTGTGGAGGTGGGGATTGGTATCATTGGTGAGGTTGTGACCTTGCTCAGTATCCAACATGCATGCATGTGCAGTGGCATACATACTCACCAAGCAGCCATGTATCGCCATGCCGCCCAGCTTCTAGGTCCCGGCTTAGGGTGGACATTCGGTAAATGAAGCTGTCGTGGGTGGAGCCGGGATAGTTGGCATATACTGAGGTGATGATTCCCTTGGCATTACATGCTACCTGCACGTTGATGGAATGCCAGTGCTTGCGGTTCCTATAGATGTGCTCAGATGCCCTGGGGGGACGTAGAGCCACATGGGTGCAGTCGATGGCACCTAGCACTTTGGGGAATCGTGCCACTGCGTAAAAATCCAGGGCGGCAGCATGCCTTTCTGCAGGTGTTCTGGGCAGGTATATGTGCCTGCGGACTGATGGGCGTGCAGTCATGATGTTCAAGACCTGGTGTAGGCAGCGTGACTGGGTGGCCTGTGACACCCCACCCACTATGGCACTTGTCCGCTGAAATGATCCAGTGGCTAAGAAGTGCAGTACATTGAGGACCTTCTCCAGGGGGCTGAGTGCTTGGGAGCACAGGGTGGGTGATGTGAGGTCATCCTCCCACTCAGTCACCAGGTCCAGTATGATGTGTGGTGGAAACCTGTACCTCCCATACACCTGGTCATCAGGCATCCCGAAAAGGCTGGTTCTGGGTGTGAATATTCTGGCCCTGACTATCCTCCTCCTCCTCCTTTGGTAGCCCACTGCCACTGCTGCTAGGAACGGTATGTTCATCCTGGCGTCTGAGCTTGTTATTGTTAAAGTCCGCAATTTATGCTTAGCGCGTGTTCTAGGCGAGCGTGTGACCCGCGCAGCCCTGGAATCCTGTTGCCAGTCCAATAGCGTGTGGAAATTCACACGCACCACGGGATACAGCGTGTGACCCGCGCAGCCCTGGAATCCTGTTGCCAGTCCAATAGCGTGTGGAAATTCACACGCACCACGGGATACAGCGTGTGACCCGCGCAGCCCTGGAATCCAGTTCCCAGTCCAATAGCGTGTGGAAATTCACACGCACCACGGGATACAGCGTGTGACCCGCGCAGCCCTGGAATCCAGTTCCCAGTCCAATAGCGTGTGGAAATTCACACGCACCACGGGATACAGGTTCGCTGACGTACTTGCGTGTGTAAGTGGCCGCGCACCCATTAAATACACGTACATAGGCCAATCGCGTGTACGCGCACTTTTGTCCAATTACACGCGATGACACTCTGACGTGCAGTATCTCCACGTGTGCCCCGTCATCACGTCCTGAGTGGGGAACACCCGTGCGGGTCACGTCACAGACGCGCTTACGCGCTGAGGGACTCTGGTCCAATAGAATCGCGTATGCGTGCTGACGCGCTTACGCGCTAAGGGCCTTTCCTCGGATTTCACGCTGACGTGCAGGATTTTCACGTGCCAAATCACTCCGTATCAAGCTGGCCACGCGAAAACACACGGAAGCCCACGCTCCTGCCCAGAAGGCCGAGTTACTGCCCCCCAGTGCCCCGAGCAGCCTCCCACGTGCCATCTGCTGCTGCCTGCCTGCCTGCCTGCTGCCACCGTGCCCTGCCATTTGGTGCCTGCACATCAGCCATCTGCAGGGGTCCAGTTGCTGTGTCCACCCCTGCTGGAACTGAAGACTCCCGACTGGTATTACATCGCTCCACAGCCCAGCCCCAGGACCCAGTTGCCCACCCACACCTGCCTCTGGGGTTGCCATGTCGGGCACTTCCACATCTGGCACCAGTGGCAACCCCAGGCCAGAGGGGCAGAGGGGCACCAGCTTCACTGTCACCGAAGTTGGTGTCCTGGTGGAGCATGTCCTGGGGCAGTATGATGCCCTCTTTGGATCGTCCCGCGCCAGCAAGGAAGGACGGCAGAGGATCTGGGCCGACTGTGTGGTTGCCATCAACGCGGAGGGGGTGGCAACCCGCGACGTCCTGAAGATCAAGAAGCGCTGGGAGGACTTGAGGTCCAGGACCCTTGTGAAGGCCCGGCGCCTCGTGGAGGGGGGCCGGGGCCGCATGAGTACCATCCAGATGAGGGTCCTGGAACGCGTACGCCCAGCGCTCCACGCCCAGATCCTTGAGAGGGAGGCCCGTCTGGAGTTGAGCGGTAAGTGTCCATGCATTACTGTGTGAGACAGGGCATGTTGCGGTGTGCTGGTTCTATGTTACTTGCCTGTATGTGTGCCATAGCCCATGTATGCATGTATGTGTGCAGGGACATCATGGTAATGCATGTGCGACCAGTGATGTGTGATGCACATGGTTGTTGCATGTGTTGAAATGCCGCATGGGGAGCCCTAATCAGATTATGAACATGAGAGCATGCCAGTCTCTGTACCTGAACATGGGTGGGGGTGAGGGATGGGTGCTGATGCCAGGTACATATATGGTAGCCATGTCTGTGTGCCTGACCTGCGTGTCTGTGACTTGTGCATGCCATGGATGCATGACACATGTGTGTGACAATGCAGAGATTCAGTAAAGCAGCAAAATGACCCTTGTATCCGCTGTGTTTGGTGTGTTTGGGGCCAGATGGATGTGACTGAGGTGATGTGTGTGCATGTGATGGGCATGAGCCATGATGCATGTGAGTTACATATCATTGAATGTTTCAAGAGTCCATTGGACATGCATGGAAATGTCCATGGCATGCACCATGCCTGTTACTGTGTGTGTTTTGCCTGGACTGGCCCATGTGTTGTGGAGGGACATGATGGAAGTGTACTTTGACAGTGGTGCTCATCTGCTATTGCTTCCTGTCTAGGGGACCATTGTACAGTGCCCTGATGCTTGTGTTCTTTGTCTCCCTCTACGCAGCGGCTAGTGAAGAAGAGGGCGGAGACGGCGCTGTGGAGCAAGGCGGCGGGGATGCCCCCACGGCTGCAGCGGAAGGGGTGGGTGAGCCCCCACAGGGGCCTGCTACGGTGGGAGACGGTGAGGAGCCATCCAGGTTGGTGGTTTGCACAGAGGAGGAGGAGGCCGCCACTGGGGCACACATGGGGCCTGGTGGGGGCATCCCTGCTGGTGCAAGTGGTGCAGTCCAGGGCCAGGGGCAGGAGGCAGCACAGGTCACCGTGGAGGGGCCTGTGCATGTCGCTGTCCCTGACCCTGTGAGTGCACCACCATGCACCAGCAGGGATGCCCCGTCCCAGGCCTGTCCGCAGGTAGAGGGGATGTCCATGTCACCTGACTCCCCTCCACCTGCGGACGTGGGAACCCCTGGCCGTGCGGAGAAGGTCCTGATTGGGGTCGCGTTGCGCACGGCTGCGATTCGTGATGCCGTGCGTGCTTCCCGGGAGGAGCACGCACGTCATCACGAAGTGCACCGTGCCGACGTGGCCCAATTGGGATCGGCCATGTTCGGGGGTTTCCTGCATGTGTTGGCCAATGTGGCGGCCCTCTCCTCCTCTGTGCAGGCTATCCACCAGTCGTTCTCCTTGCCGTCTTCCAGCCCAGATGCCACCAGGGCCCCCTGTGGACCTGCCCCGACCAATGCAGCCAGCTCGGTGGGGATCCCATCCCTGCCACAGTCGGGAGTCAGAGATCCAGCAGGGGTGGACACCAGAGCAACTGGACCCCAGCAGATGGAGGATGTGACGGCATCATCGGGCAGGGCACGTGCACGACGGCGTCGGTGGTTTCCATCAGCCTGGATGCCGTCGTGCTGGCACAGGCAGTTGCGTCGGAGGCAGCAGCAGGCTCAACGTGGGAGGCATCATGGCTCGGGGCCATCAACATCAGGGGTGCAGGCATCGGCCGGAGGGCAGGAGAACCCTGGAATGGGAGTGGCTTCCGTGTGGGAGAGGTTGTGCCAGCGGATAGGTGCGGAGCGGCAGCGGGCAGAGGAGGAACGGCTCACGATGGTCAGGGCGGAGGACTCCATGCGGAGGGCGCTGAGGCGGGCTGAGTGCCTCGAGGGTCTTCGCAGGGAGTTTGAGCTTGACACTGCGTTATCCCTGCGGGACCTCGGGGCCAGGGAACATGCCCGCCTCCAAGCCATTGAGCAGGAGTTCGAGGATGCCCTGGCCCATGACAACAACCAGTGAGCCGTCCGAATAGCCCGCTGCCTTTGTATATAGTTGTATAGTTAGGGTTAGGTTTCCTTTGTTTTTTTGAATTTTT
Source organism: Ambystoma mexicanum (assembly GCF_040938575.1). Classification (NCBI taxonomy): domain Eukaryota; kingdom Metazoa; phylum Chordata; class Amphibia; order Caudata; family Ambystomatidae; genus Ambystoma; species Ambystoma mexicanum. The sequence goes on from NC_090922.1 coordinate 1,137,609,447, forward strand.
TTTGGGTTGCGATTGGACAATGCACCACTTTTTTGTATATAGTTCCCTTTTTAGTTAGTAGTCAGTTAGGTTTAATTTGGTAGGGCTCATGGACCCAGGATTATCTTCTTGATTGGCTTATTTTATTTTTTCATAATTTTTTCATGGACATTCATCTTGTTTTGTTTGATTTGCTTTGTGTTTTTTCTTATTTGCTGTTCAATACATATTATTTTTTTAATCTTCAATGTGTCGTATCATCTCATTGCTTTCAGGCATGTCATGTTGGGTGTTTTGTCATTCACTTGCAGCCATTGTGTGTGACAGACATGTGTTAAATTGCATTATTTACATTGGGGGTGTAACATGTAATTGCCTTTGATATGTGGGTGGGTGTGATAGTTGGTTGGGCCTTTTGGCAGGGGAGGATGGGCATTACGGACATGATTGGGGAATGTTGGGACCCAGGTGCAGGGGGGCATGGATTGGACATGGGTGGGGGCCTGCTGGCAGGTGCCCCACAGTGCTGGGGGGTGGGGGTGGTGAGAGACATGAGTTGGACATGGGTGGGGGCCTGCTGGCAGGTGCCCCACAGTGCTGGGGGGTGGGGGTGGTGGGAGACATGAGTGGGGCCCTGGTGGAGGGTGACCCTGGTGGCTGGGGTTTGGGGGTGGTGGGTGACATGAGTTGGACATGGGTGGGGGCCTGCTGGCAGGTGCCCCACAGTGCTGGGGGGTGGGGGTGGTGGGAGACATGAGTGGGGCCCTGGTGGAGGGTGACCCTGGTGGCTGGGGTTTGGGGGTGGTGGGAGACATGAGTTGGACATGGGTGGGGGCCTGCTGGCAGGTGCCCCACAGTGCTGGGGGGTGGGGGTGGTGGGAGACATGAGTGGGGCCCTGGTGGAGGGTGACCCTGGTGGCTGGGGTTTGGGGGTGGTGGGTGACATGAGTTGCACATGGGTGGGGGCCTGCTGGCAGGTGCCCCACAGTGCTGGGGGGTGGGGGTGGTGGGAGACATGAGTGGGGCCCTGGTGGAGGGTGACCCTGGTGGCTGGGGTTTGGGGGTGGTGGGAGACATGAGTTGGACATGGGTGGGGGCCTGCTGGCAGGTGCCCCACAGTGCTGGGGGGTGGGGGTGGTGGGAGACATGAGTGGGGCCCTGGTGGAGGGTGACCCTGGTGGCTGGGGTTTGGGGGTGGTGGGTGACATGAGTTGGACATGGGTGGGGGCCTGCTGGCAGGTGCCCCACAGTGCTGGGGGGTGGGGGTGCAAGGGGGCATGTGTTGGTGTTCATTAGTTCAAGGAGACATGTGCCTTTGCTGGGGGGCATGCCCATGTTGGGTGGGCTGCCTGCGGGACATGACCAGGGATGCAGGGTAGTCCCCTGTGGTGTGGGCTGCCTGCAGGGGCCGTGGAGGGTGTACAGGGTACACCTGGGAGGAGCCACACTGTCAAATCACATGTGGAACTTCCCGCGCACCCCTGAAATACACGCGCCCAGGCTATTCGCGTGTGGAACTTCCCGCGCACCCCTGAAATACACGCGGCCAGGCTATTCGCGTGTGGAACTTCCCGCGCACCCCTGAAATACACGCGCCCAGGCTATTCGCGTGTGGAACTTCCCGCGCACCCCTGAAATACACGCGCCCAGGCTATTCGCGTGTGGAACTTCCCGCGAACCCCTGAAATACACGCGCCCAGGCTATTCGCGTGTGGAACTTCCCGCGAACCCCTGAAATACACGCGCCCAGGCTATTCGCGTGTGGAACTTCCCGCGAACCCCTGAAATACACGTGCCCAGGCTATTCGCGTGTGGAACTTCCCGCGCACCCCTGAAATACACGCGCCCAGGCTATTCGCGTGTGGAACTTCCCGCGCACCCCTGAAATACACGCGCCCAGCCTATTCGCGTGTGGAACTTCCCGCGAACCCCTGAAATATACGTAGCACGCTCCCCCAGGCCCGATCGCGTGTGGAACTTCACGCGAACCCCTGTAATACACGAAGCCCGCTCCCCCAGGCCCGATCGCGTGAGGAACTTCACGTGAACCCCTGTTATACACGTAGCCCGCTCCCCCAGGCCCGATCGCGTGAGGAACTTCCCGCGCACCCCTGAAATACACGCGCCCAGCCTATTCGCGTGTGGAACTTCCCGCGAACCCCTGTAATACACGTAGCCCGCTCCCCCAGGCCCGATCGCGTGAGGAACTTCCCGCGCACCCCTCAAATTCACGCGCCCAGGCTATTCGCGTGTGAAACTTCACGCGAACCCCTGAAATATACGTAGCACGCTCCCCCAGGCCCGATCGCGTGTGGAACTTCACGCGAACCCCTGTAATACACGAAGCCCGCTCCCCCAGGCCCGATCGCGTGTGGAACTTCCCGCGCACCCCTGAAATTCACGCGCCCAGGCTATTCGCGTGTGGAACTTCCCGCGCACCCCTGAAATACATGCGGCCAGGCTATTCGCGTGTGGAACTTCCCGCGCACCCCTGAAATACACGCGCCCAGGCTATTCGCGTGTGGAACTTCCCGCGCACCCCTGAAATACACGCGGCCAGGCTATTCGCGTGTGGAACTTCCCGCGCACCCCTGAAATACACGCGCCCAGGCTATTCGCGTGTGGAACTTCCCGCGCACCCCTGAAATACACGCGCCCAGGCTATTCGCGTGTGGAACTTCCCGCGAACCCCTGAAATACACGCGCCCAGGCTATTCGCGTGTGGAACTTCCCGCGAACCCCTGAAATACACGCGCCCAGGCTATTCGCGTGTGGAACTTCCCGCGAACCCCTGAAATACACGCGCCCAGGCTATTCGCGTGTGGAACTTCCCGCGCACCCCTGAAATACACGCGCCCAGGCTATTCGCGTGTGGAACTTCCCGCGCACCCCTGAAATACACGCGCCCAGCCTATTCGCGTGTGGAACTTCCCGCGAACCCCTGAAATATACGTAGCACGCTCCCCCAGGCCCGATCGCGTGTGGAACTTCACGCGAACCCCTGTAATACACGAAGCCCGCTCCCCCAGGCCCGATCGCGTGAGGAACTTCACGCGAACCCCTGTTATACACGTAGCCCGCTCCCCCAGGCCCGATCGCGTGAGGAACTTCCCGCGCACCCCTGAAATACACGCGCCCAGCCTATTCGCGTGTGGAACTTCCCGCGAACCCCTGTAATACACGTAGCCCGCTCCCCCAGGCCCGATCGCGTGAGGAACTTCCCGCGCACCCCTCAAATTCACGCGCCCAGGCTATTCGCGTGTGAAACTTCACGCGAACCCCTGAAATATACGTAGCACGCTCCCCCAGGCCCGATCGCGTGTGGAACTTCACGCGAACCCCTGTAATACACGAAGCCCGCTCCCCCAGGCCCGATCGCGTGTGGAACTTCCCGCGCACCCCTGAAATTCACGCGCCCAGGCTATTCGCGTGTGGAACTTCCCGCGCACCCCTGAAATACACGCGGCCAGGCTATTCGCGTGTGGAACTTCCCGCGCACCCCTGAAATACACGCGCCCAGGCTATTCGCGTGTGGAACTTCCCGCGCACCCCTGAAATACACGCGGCCAGGCTATTCGCGTGTGGAACTTCCCGCGCACCCCTGAAATACACGCGCCCAGGCTATTCGCGTGTGGAACTTCCCGCGAACCCCTGAAATACACGCGCCCAGGCTATTCGCGTGTGGAACTTCCCGCGAACCCCTGAAATACACGCGCCCAGGCTATTCGCGTGTGGAACTTCCCGCGAACCCCTGAAATACACGCGCCCAGGCTATTCGCGTGTGGAACTTCCCGCGAACCCCTGAAATACACGCGCCCAGGCTATTCGCGTGTGGAACTTCCCGCGCACCCCTGAAATACACGCGCCCAGGCTATTCGCGTGTGGAACTTCCCGCGCACCCCTGAAATACACGCGCCCAGCCTATTCGCGTGTGGAACTTCCCGCGAACCCCTGAAATATACGTAGCACGCTCCCCCAGGCCCGATCGCGTGTGGAACTTCACGCGAACCCCTGTAATACACGTAGCCCGCTCCCCCAGGCCCGATCGCGTGAGGAACTTCCCGCGAACCCCTGTTATACACGTAGCCCGCTCCCCCAGGCCCGATCGCGTGAGGAACTTCCCGCGCACCCCTGAAATACACGCGCCCAGCCTATTCGCGTGTGGAACTTCCCGCGAACCCCTGTACACACGTAGCACGCTCCCCCAGGCCCGATCGCGTGTGGAACTTCACGCGAACCCCTGTAATAGACGAAGCCCGCTCCCCCAGGCCCGATCGCGTGAGGAACTTCACGCGAACCCCTGTTATACACGTAGCCCGCTCCCCCAGGCCCGATCGCGTGAGGAACTTCACGCGAACCCCTGTAATACACGAAGCCCGCTCCCCCAGGCCCGATCGCGTGTGGAACTTCACGCGAACCCCTGTAATACACGTAGCCCGCTCCCCCAGGCCCGATCGCGTGAGGAACTTCACGCGAACCCCTGTAATACACGAAGCCCGCTCCCCCAGGCCCGATCGCGTGAGGAACTTCACGCGAACCCCTGTAATACACGTAGCCCGCTCCCCCAGGCCCGATCGCGTGAATAACTTCACGCGAACCCCTGTGATGCACGTACCCTGCAAATCGCGTGTGACACTTCCCGCGCACCCCGGTATACATGCACACGTATTTTTTGTCAGCGGGTGTCCGTGTTTGTGGGTACCCCTTTGCACGTCATTTTTCCTGGAGGGCCACAGTATGGGACATTCATCATGGCAGTATATAGGTGCTATTTGTTGGCGCACCTTTTGGCGCACATTTCTTACAGCCGCAGAGACGCTACCGCCTCCTTTCTTGTGGCGGTCGTGTTTGTGCCTGTGCGCTGGTTTGAGCGTGCGCTTTTTTCCCCTATTCTATTCCATGAATACGTGTTGTAGGCGAGCGTGTGGGCGTTCCGCGCACTTGTGCCCTGTACTTCCCCCGTGACGCCCACGTTTTGGCAAGTTGTTCCCCATTCCGAGTGTTACGCCCGTGTTCCGCCTACTTTTATTGCGTGCGCCGCGCTATGTGCGATTTTCGCTGTGGCCTGTGCGATTTTCGCTGTGACCTGGCGCACGCTGTTAGATGGCCTGTGCGCTAACGTGCGCCGCGCACTTTTTATCGCACATCCGCTGGTTTTCTCGCGCACGGACTTCCATGAATCGACGTGCGCTGCTTTTCGTGCGATTTTCGCACGTTCACTGCGATTTTCGCTATTCCACTGCGATTCGCACGTTTTTGCCCACTTGCGCCGCGCTAATTATTCCATGAATCGGCCTGTCAGTTTCTTCAGCAGTATCCAAGATTTGAGATCTGTAGATCACCAACAGGTGGCAGGACTACATGGTATGTATAATATCTTCTCCTGCACCTACACATCTCCAACAGGTGTCATCAGTTCGCAAACAGCCACTTATCTATTCAGTGTGGCAATGGAGTATTAAATTCCATTGGCGATCCATCAAAACATGGCCCTGTGATGAACTTTCTACTGCTCTTCAGGAGTATAGGGATAAGTAGTTGAAAATGCAGCAATTAACTTAATTATAAAGGTGAACCAGGTACAACCTGCAGGTCGACTTTGTCTCAAATGGTAATATGAGCTGAGGGCAGACTAAAATGTTCAGGTGAGTGTGAGCTAGCAAAGAAACATCCAAACAACAATAGAACTGTGGTACCAAATACAATAATGTCTGAAAAAGGTTCTAATACAATAGGAATGTTTAATTCAATTAAAAATACAATTACACTCATAAAACATTAATATGCAGACTTTAGAATGAATGACACACTCTCAGCCTGAAGGCAGTGGTAGATAGGCTATAGTCTATGCAGCAATGTTCAAGTTCAAAGTGTCAGTAAAAGGTAAGAAGTGGGGTCTTAAATTGTCACTAAGGCACTTAAAAGTAGCCCAAGGGGACATCACCACTGTGAATGCCTTCATTTGTTCTTGAGAGGTTTGACAGAATTGAACCATGCTTCTTGGTTCTTTCGTATGGATCAAGTCAGCATTGAGACATCGTGTGAGATACCCTCAATGTACCAGTGTAGAGGAGGAGAGTTGATTCAATGCAGTCCTGTGATGCAATGTCCTGCAGCAGTGATCATCTCAAATCAGTTGTGGAACTGGCAGGTGATGGTAAGGATGGTGTCCAAAGCAAATTCAGGTTGATGAGGTCCAGCAATGAAATTTGGTTCTACCACAGTGATTGTCTTGAAGAATACTGTATCGCAGGCAGGTAATGGTTGAGTCAGTGTTTTGATGACTTGAAGCAGATTGTAAAAGTGCTGAGTATCAAAGGCAGCTCCAAGAGGCCTTCCACAGTTCAAATAATGACTCAATGGTGGTCAGGTATGCTTGAATATGGTGCAACATGGGAAAAGGGCTGAGCTACGTTCCTTGGCTTCTTGATTGCTGGAGGACTCTCTCTTTGGTCTCCAGAAATGTTTTGTCAGAGATGATTTGAAATGGCCGTCACCTCCAGTGACCAGGACTCTCAATACTAATCCTCAGCCAGCAGGTAGGCCTTGTCCAAACAGCAATTTACCCACAACCCAAAATGGTCCACCAGATGAGCAGGATGAGCCTCTTTAGATTCTTTATCTTCACCTCTATTGTGCTGGACTTTAGGTAGACCATACAGGAATAGAGTGTTGTTGTGATAACCTATTACTGTTGGTATCCTAAAATTATTCAGCTTAAGGGGCAGTCTGATATCCTTAAATACACAATTTACAGCAGGGATTGCTCAATTTACTTCCTACTGTAAAGGTTCAATCTGTGTTTTTGTGACTAGAATTTTCCTGCGGTTGTCAGTCCCATAGCTCTTTGTCTGCATGAACTGGTGAAGGGGAACTGGACATGTGAGTGATCTAATAGATTCCAAGATGGTGGGATCCTTCACTAGACTGCACATTCTCTTATGGGCTACTCTAACTCCAAACATTTGCCTACCTTGTATCAATTAGACTGCACTAGGTACTACCCAGGTGTGACCACTCTATCATCCTAACTGTACATTTATTTGAAGCACTGGTCCCCATTTTATTCTCAGAGTGTATCACGTGCTCTTGTAAAGGTGACAAACCCTCACAGAAAGAACAGAAGAGGCTTATAGGGTGGAATCCCAAATGATTTGTTGGGTTAAATTCTGTCTATGAAAGCTGATACAGAAAAGGCCCTAACAATGGAATAAGTCAATAGATCACAGGCTGGCAATATTAACAACAAACCTTTTTGGTCCATATTACTGCATATTCCCATAGGCCACCATCACAAGCCAAACATCCCTTATATTAATATATGAACCAAACTGCCTTCAGGTATTACTGGTACACATCTATATAGATTTTGGACCAGGGTTGTCCACTGTTAAAGGCAATTGATGGTTAGTGGAAATACGGGTTCCAAATATTGTATGCAGGAATGCACACAATGCACACTGCACTCCACTGTTGTGGTTGCCAGTAAATAGTCCCAGCAGAGATATATATTTTCACTATACATTTTAGAACAGATCATTTGACAGTGAGGTCTGATTAGAAGTTCCTGTTACCACTGCTTGCTCATCTGGATCATATTCTGTGACAATTCCTGCAGGACTTTCCACTATCAACTGCTTGCATGCAGCAACTCCTACTCCCACTTGGATTGGCTGGCAGCCAAGTGGTCCCCACATGTGTGTGGACTAGGTAGGCATGATGAAAATGGTCTGCCCTATCATAATGACTCAACATTCTGTGGATTACATCATATACCAGACATACTGCCCTACCCAGGACTGCAGACTCCACAGATGTTGTTGGCAATAGCACTGACCCAGATACAGGCCCTACAGCTGTTGGCACACCATAGCAAGTCACATTTGAATTTAGACTCACATGTGCCCTGATGTACCTGCTACAACTTGCATATGTCTGTCCCTTGTGCCATCATCAGACTATACAGGGGCACGGTGGCCTGCGCATGTTGCTGTGGCTCTGCATCTGACATGGAAAGGAGGAACCCCTCCTAATCCTGTTTTGTGAGCTTGGGACCATGCATGCTTTCTTCAAACATGTTATCTACAGTAGCCAGCCACATCTTCTGGTGAGGAAGCATGTTCACTATTGCATGCAGGCACTGGGACTGTTCACCAGACACTGATAGCTGACTTGTGCTGGCAGACCCGCCTCATCTTCGTCTAGGGAATACTCATCTGCAAAAGAACATTCAACAACTATCATGCACCTCAAAATATATGCACATAGGCTATAAGGTTCATACTATGTTGCTCAATAACCCTGCATTACAAGCTTTCCAACAGGTTACTGTGTACATCATTCCCATATCACCACCACACTGAGCACATCACATGCTGGAAAAGCAAGCAATCATGCTAGATGCAATGTTCCCTCAGTGCCAAAGTCCTGCACACCATCACATCTGTGAAATGTTTGTGACATACATCGCATTTTAACATTCAAAACTTCCTCTCACCGTGTGCACCATGCAAGGTACATGGCATGGGGCCCGGTGTGCAATATTCAGTGGAGATTTGGTATGTGCAGCAATTACATGCCATAACATGTTTATCATCATCACACATTCCAAGGAGACTGCCATAATATCACTCAAACACCATGATCACTCATTTCTATCTTATCACTCCCCATGCTCCAAAACCGAATCCTATTACCTGGGCAAGCCTCGATAGGGACCCAACCCCCCATTTCACATAATAACCTTTTCTCTTTACAAATGCCACATTCTGCTAATCACCCACAACCAGATGTAAGAGGCGACACTGACAACAGTCTGCTGCATTTTACTTGATACTCTAAGTTTGGCCCTTTGGAAGACGTCCGATGAGCGGCATTGGATGCTGATTGCCCTATAAGTCCCTGCACCTCCAATCCACCCACACTTGTTCATGAGGCAGGGCACATTTGCTCCATAGACCCATGTCAGATGCACCGCCACTCAGTAGCCATTCTGAACTGTGTCTACCCTAACCCCTGTCCAATGTGTGTGTCAGCATCAGAAGGAACACATGGCAGACTGAAGCTGGGCCAAAAGTAACCACAGGTGGACCTTTACACAATGTGATTGGATGGACATCTACAATGTCAGGTGGGTGAATGTACTGACCATCCTTAAATACACTCCCAAATGAATGTAGCAACTGACATACACACCTACTCATAGAGAAGTACACTGGACATGCTCAAGCACACACTCTAGTGGACCTTATTCAGAGGCACGTAGAGGATGTGCATGTCACCATATCTACATACAGGTGTATAGCAGTCATAGCAATGGCCTTTTCCAGTATAATACTTCAATGTGTTGCCATATGAGTGTATAAGTTTTACCAACTTACTAACCAGGATGGTCAGCCATTATGCATGACAACCAAATCATGCATGCTAGAACATGTGGAAATGACATTCTCATCGCCACCTTCGCTTTCATTCATAACATAAGTACACTGGTGTCCTTGCCCATGCTCCTATGCATTCTCAACATGTCTGCCATGAGTCAAATGTGGACATGGCCACAATGGATACCAATAAACAGTCTATGCTTGCCACTTACAGTCTGGCCTGGGCATGTGTAATGACATTCCAACACTGCCGTATCAGGATGGTTGACGGCCAGATGGCAGGTAAACCATCGATTATACCACCTAATCACCCTGTGGCTGCTGTGGACACTCAAGGCATGGCTCCTACATAGACAGAAGTATAGTGTAACTCAGGAAATGACAGCTGTAGTGGGGCCACATGCCCATCCCCTGACCTGACACTAGGATTGTCCACTGTAACATACACTTCTTTTGTATGACCGATACAGTTATGAGTGAAAGGACAGCTATGTTCCATTGACCCTGGGCTGATGCCTTTATCAGGCTTGCAACACCCCATAACATGGAATAGTGTATTTATTTTTACATTTTTATAGCGCGCAAACAGCCCTTGGGCATCGAGGAGCTGTTACTTGTAATGAGTCATAAAAATACAGGTTGGATACATACATTATACATTATAGGCACTCAATATATATTGCAGGCAGGAGATGGTAGCAGTATTGCATAGAGACTGCACATATGAAGCACATATAGTATGCCTTGTGGAACTGACATGCTGAGAGTCTTTCCTCTACTTTTCTCTGTCTGCTGCCTCATAATGTTCCTAATGCCACCTTCACCTTGCTTTTCCTCCTGTCTTTCTTGCTATCTTGACCCTGCCCTGCCCCATTTGCCTTATCTACATGCAAACTCTTGCTACTTGGTAGTCTGTCATTGGTGGTTGGACACTTACACTGTCCTGATGTGACTGTTTTACCACCACAGCCTGTCACCTCCTAACAATGCACTGTACCCCATTTCACCACCTACTCCCCCTGGCCATTTCATCTGCCAAATCTGCACACCAACACCTCCATTGTTCTATCATAGCTCCTCTTTTCTGGTACTTTCAGGACCCACAGTTACCTTTACCGGTGTCACCTGTGGCATGGCTCCTAAGCCATCGGACAGCACAAAGCTTGTGAGGCTGAGGGCTGCCAACTTCTCAGCCAATCAACCGGGTCCTGAGCCATTATGAGCCCCTCTTCAGTGCTAAAAAGCAGCTTGGGGCCTCTGCCCATCAAGGTAGTTGGCAGTCCATAACGTTGCAAACATCATCACATGCTGGGATGACATGAGGATCAGGAGCTATAGGAAAGGAAGGGTGCTCATTGAGACAGGACACACTACGGAGATCCATTCTCATGGCTGTTCATCATGTAAAACTGCTTCTTGTCTGGAACATGAAGAATTTGAACCCATCATTTCATGCCTCGGTCCTTGAACTGCAGGCCTGGATACAAGCTGGTAGGTGGTAAACAAAGGCAATCAGCTCCTGCATTTCTACACTCCCATGGATTTGAAGACATGAAGGGATGGAAAGTGTATGATTAACACTAACTAGGCGGTGTCCAACATGGTTGTTGCATGATGGCTCATAGCCACACTGCAAACATTGTAAGAGACACATAGGCCTATGGGACACTCAATGGGCTTGGGTGCATGTGGTCAAGCAGTGGAAGCAATCACTGGCTCCTGTCCAGTGCATGTGTAAATTATTAAAACATCTGTTTCCATGTGCTGTTCTTCAGTGATGTTCACATGAGTTGGTGAGATGCTTTCACAAGTAGAGTCTTGAAGGACATGTCCTCTCATCTGCTCACACTACACCTATCTGGTGCAGCACGATGCATGCATGGCTGGGATGGTGGCCATGGTCTGCTCTGAAAGGTAAATGTGACAGGTGTGTAGATTGACCCACATGTCAAAGCATTGCATGAATGGTCATCTTTTGTTTTACATTCCCATGTCAGGTAGGCATTTCATTCTCCAATGGTGTGGACATCCTTTGGTACAGAAGCATGTAGGATATTTTGTGTAAATTTGGGGTTTGGCGGTATTTTCTTACCGCCAAAAGAGGAGCGGTACCTTGATAATACCTATCCTTGTGTTTAGATTGGGTTTGGCCTCACATCCTTTTAGTGACCATACTTTGTTATATTATATTGGAGCATCTAGTAATATGTACTACTGGTGGGATTGTGTGGTAATAGGTTACTTAGTGGTGAGCATCATTTTCCTTCCCTACATTATAACCCATCATACACAAAACCTTCCTTACTATTATACTAGTAATATTATAATACTCTTAGTGATCTATAGAGAGCCTTGGACCTACATCTAGGAACACAAAACACTTTTACATAGAGTGCACCTACAGCCTGTGGCCGGTATCACGGGTTTATCTACACCAGTGATCTATGCCCATAGGTATTGCTGGCTCATGGACCTCCAGCAATATATAAATATATATTAGAATTCCCCAAACAACATGCAAGGGGAACACACACACGCGCACACCTGTTTATCACTGCTTATTATTGTTTATTATTCTATCTGCATGGGCAAAATGACAAATGTATTACCAAAGAGAATACATCTCCCCTGTGTCAAAATTACATTCCGAAATGCAATAAAAAAATACACCATCTGTTTTTATATATTATTTGTATTGCATACAAATATCCTTCACAATTAAATCTTACCATGTACTTGCATCGTTATCTGTAATACATGAACAGAAAAATACATAGACAGAACAAAATGCACTTTGTAACATTATAACATGATGAATGAAATGCAGGGAATTTCTTTTGGTTACACTCCCTAAATGATATTTTTAGACCAGACATTCGTCAAACAACGGCACACAGTAACCTCATTTCAACGGTGTGTGCTTATCAAAAAGATTTGCAGTTCTCTCCCCCACACAACCTTCTTTCACTCACCTCAGAAGGACAGGCCCAGTCAGCATGAATTGCCTCTGTAATCTTGGTGTCTGAGATGCACAGCGAAACTTCCAAGCCAGTACCAGTGACACCAAGATCATCTATCTCCCGAGCACAGCAAACACAAACTATCTTCTCTCTCTGACAGTCTTCCCCTAGCAGAGCTCTGCACCTTCCCACTTTGCCTACGTAATGAATCTGCAGACACTTTGCTCCAATCAGGTTGAAAGGCTGCATCACCCTTCACTTTTGTATAATAGGCTCTTTACCCAGGGAGCAACTGTATCTAATATCATTTCCTGGTATGCAGGCTCTCTGCTTGCTGCAAACACAGAAAAAGAAGGAAGAGAAAAAAAAACTCCAGTGCACATTTGAAAAACGAATTTCAGAATATGTATTTTCACCTCATTTTGCACACAGAGATTACATTATAATGTTAATGAGTTAGCACTAGTGATGAGTAATTGTTAATTAAATCAGTCAGTTATATAAATAATGTAGTCTCCTTTGCATGAGGTATTCCAGAGAAGAGAACACATTTTGGTGCACTTTGACTCTTTTGCAGCTTCAATTTTTTTGTTTTTGTTTTTATATTATAAATCCTGTACCTTGCATGCCTCCAGCCACATACTCACATGTTATACTGGCAATATAAAACTGGCTATATGTGGATGCCACATTATTGCTGGCAACAAAATGCCATCACATTCAGTGAGGCGCTACACACTCCAAGGTGCTACAAATATTATAAAGCACTATATATATTACTACAAGCAGGAGTAGCAAGGCACATTTGTAGGCTGCCAGTGAATGTTGTGAACTTAACTGTACGTGGCATGGAGGTTCCAAAAGTCCACCATCAGGTGCTGACTCTGGCCAAATATCCATGTATCAAAACTAAGATAAGGGTGCAGGGGTGCGCAGCCAGGTATTAATTTATCTATAATATATAACAAATTTAAAGATATCAGTCTCTTGAAATTAAATGAATCTCTAATTGTTGTTTCAGGTGCAGGCGGGCTGAAGTCACAAGGCCACTTGGGACGAGAAATTGTCAAGAAACAGAGCTGTGTATTACTACCCAGTAGGCCCAAATGCACTCCTGATTGGGTACAGGACCCAATGTTGATTTGTGAATGTTTGAATAAGGCTTTAGCCTATAAAGGCTTAAATTTGTATTTGTACATTCATTCAAATTCTTGCTGAATATCAAAGGTTATTTTATAAGCTTTACTGAACAGTGTATCTCATTCAATAGAACCAGTCCCCAACACACATGTTAGAGAATCTCTTCCCTTTAATTCTCTAATTTTAAACAAAATTAATATAATAAACAACAGATAGCAGATATCAACATGATTCTTCTTTTTGTAACAAAATATCAAAACATCAAACAAGAAGTGAACATAGGAATACAATTCTCTCTTAGAGCGGATAACTCCCTCCAGGGAAACCCTTCAAGGTTGTAACAAGTAACCAATGCGTTTCGGATCAAAGATCCATCTTCAGGGTAGGGGCTTCTCTCTTCTCTGTTCCTATACATGGTGAGATATGAAAAGTAGCAATTTCCTTAATTCTGATCCTGTGGGAAATTCAAATGAACATTCATTGTAATAAGTGTTTAAATAGAGAGAGGCTAAAAGTAGGGTAAGGGGAGGCTAATGGTGCTAACCTATCCCAGCAGGCTGGTAAGGTCCAGAAAATGACCTATCAATGGAACAAGAGAGGAAAAAATAGCCAAGGTAAGTGTTTTTAGTAATGTAAAAAACTACTCACTCAGAAGTAGGAAAATGTAATGGGAAGTGACATCCCTGCACTCACCCAGTGTTCTGGTGAAGATCACTGGAGACTGGGATGCGGCCACGCATAGTACGGTAGAAACCCTAAAGTAAATACATGATACTCATATTTAGGGACATGAGGCAACCTCATGAAGAATCACAAAACATTAAACATTAATCTCCATTCAATCTAATGCATTTAAAATCGGGCGGCGGACTGTAGTCCATAGAACGCTCGATCGTGAAATCTAGAGCCTGACAAGAAACGTATATCTCTCATAAGGGCGGCGCTCATGGAGAAAGTGCGTGCACAGCCCCATCGGTCTTGATTCCCAAAGGGGACTGAACAAGGACTCACCAAGTTGTGGAGTTTCTCCTCCCTCGCCGACTGCTAGACTGAAAGCAGCGCGGCTATGGGTAGCGTCCTAAGTTGACCTGGCAACCCCGTGCATGCGCACTGGGGCGGCCGGGTGGAAGCCATCTTGGTGTGGACCTACGGCCGTAACATAGGTTGTCATGGGGATTAAGAATGCGTGGGAACATCCAATCTGTTAACAATCTCGATGAGCTCAACTAGTGGGGATAATGACCTAGTATACTGTGTGTATATTTTTTTTTTTTTTATTGTAAAACTTCAGTTTAATACAAGATCAAACTTTTGTTACATTACAGTATCCTGAGATTCAACTTTTAGGTTCCCATTAAGAGTGCATGTTTGAGTCACACCTATAATATAGCATTAGGGCTCTTTGAGATGTTCAAAAAGAAGAGGAAGAACAAAAGATTCCTTACACCTCAGATTAAGTACTTTGGTTACAGACAGATTTTCGGTCAGTGGGCAAGATCATGTCTAAGAAGTTGATTAAGCTACATGTGAGCATGGTATTTCTCCCAATCGAAACAGTGTCCCACCAGTCATCGGCATCATAAAAGAACGGTTTGTAAGCACCAAGGTGTAGTTCGCGAGCGGTCTTGAGCTGAGTACATTCAGTTATAAGATGTTTTAATGACTCAGTTTCTCCTGTCTTGCAGAACCTGCATTTATCGGAGTTGATTGTAGTATCTCGTCGTTGCCAGAGTGTTTCTCTTGTTGTAAGGGCGTTCAGTCTGAATTTCAGGAATTGAGTCCGATGGTGGCGAGAGGGGCAAGAAAATAAGTATTTGGGAGGGGAGTGTAATTTGATCATGCTCTTGGAACCTGGTAGAGTGGATTTAAGAGATGTGTGATGTTCGTAGGTGAGAATCCAGTCCCATAGCTCGAGTTTTTTTTTTGCATGTTGTGGGCGATCAATTAATTCTTCAATGCTGATATTGGCGGCTTCCATGATATTTGTCAGAGCGGAAAGCCATGATTGAAGTAGGCCCGAGTGTATACCAGCAGTGTTATTGACAAAGATTTCATATGCTGGAATTTGTTGACCAAGCTTCATTTTCCTCAGAGTGGATAAGGATTTCCAAATAATTGTCGTCTGAAGTGAGGTCAGAGCCAATTCGTATCTCAGAGCCACCATTGAGATGTCCTTTGAAAGCCCCAATGCCCGTTTACAAAACCTTCCTTCGAGTTTTTGCCATAACCGATGATCGAGGTTCCATCCTGACTCTCCACCAAATGATATAGTGGGAATGAACTTCTGCAGATAGAATGTTATTAGTGGTTCAATTGAAAATTTGCCATAGTCTTTATTAATTTTCGCACCTTGAATACCAAGTGTATTGGCTCTTGCCATGAGGTCGTTCGTCCAGGCTGATTCGCAAATGGAGGTGTTAACCATTATGCCTAAGTATTGTATGGATGACACAATAGTTAGCGGAGTGTTCTCAATTGCCCATCGAAAATGTTTGTCCTTCCGTGAGACAATGTTCCCAATACACATGATCTTAGTTTTCCCTGTGTTCAGTTGCAGTTCGTTTATTTTTAGATATTCGTTCAACTTCAACAACAGGTTTTGCAAACCTATCTGAGTGCGGTCAATCAGCACAATGTCGTCAGCATACACAAGGCAGTTAACAGGTTTGGCGTTGATCTTTGGGGGAAAACAGTGTGTGGCTTCCATCCATTTCGGTAGGTCAGAGATAAATATTTTAAACAAGTCAGCCGCCAGTGGGCATCCTTGCTTGACCCCTTTATACGTTGGAATTGGATCGGTCAAGTCGCCTTGGGAATTTACTCTTACTTGAACAGAAGTGTTGGAGTGAAGCGCTATTAGAGGATCAAGAATTTGGGATGGACAGTTCCACTCGCTTAGTTTGGTCCACAGTTTTTCGCGATGGACTGCGTCGAAGGCTTGTTTTAAGTCGACAAAAGCAAAAAAGATTTTTGTTTTAGCTTTCAGGGCTTCAAGTTTTAGGATGGTTAATATAGTTAAATTGGCATCAACGCCCACGTTTTTCGTGAAACCTGTTTGTCGACAATCTACTTGATTCGCCTTTGAAGCCCAAGCAGTCAACTTCGTTCGGAGAAATGAGCCAAATATTTTGCCCATGGTATCAAGCAGGGCAATTGGACGATAGTTCGATGGATCATCTATGTTACCCTTCTTGTAAATTGGTACCACAATTGCCTTAGTCCAAGACTCAGGTGTTTTCCTCGAGGTTGAAATTTGTCGAAACAAAGATTCCATGAGTTTGGCCCAATGGTGCTTGTGTTTTTTTAGCATGATGTTAGTTATTTGGTCGGGTCCTGCTGCTCTTGATTTTTCAAATTTTTGAATTGCTGATTCAAGGTCAGCAGATGATGGAGTTATATCCCATACTTTAGTGGAAGGAAGACGGTGAACTTGGGGGATTTGATAAGGTTGTTCGTAAATTTTGGTAAAGTAATCCACCCATGAAGAGCTTGAGATTGCATTCGAGATGAATGGATTGGTTCTTGTGTTTCCTTTATTTAGGATGGTCCAAATTTCTCGTGAGTTCTTTGTAATAATTATTTTTAACATAATTTCAGCTCTGTTTTGCTCTATTATGACAGAATGGGATTTAAGCCAACTTCTATATTCCTGGCGTCGTGCCTTTGCGCTTCTTCGTATGTCATTTGGATCAGCATGTGTTTTCCTTAACATTCGAATGTCTTTCCTCAACAGTTTTTTGGCCGCTGCTATTTCTGAGCTCTATAGATTTTTCGATGTAGGACCGTGTGTGTTTGAGTTGGCGTGTTGTTGTGAACATGCAAACAGCAAAGGAACATAGTCCATGTTATTTGAGGCTTCGAGATGGAGGGTTAATTTCTCTATTGACGAGCCAGTGGTTTTTAGCCGATTTCCGGCCGCAGTTATTGTCAGTGGGAGTTTGTAGGTCTCCGGATGAGCAAAAGTATCGAAGTCCATACATAAACGAAGCAAATCGTGGTCACTTGCATCTTTTTGAACTACTTCTAGTGAAACAATTCTTTCAAATAGGTTACAAGAGACCCAAATGTAGTCAAGAGTGTTTCTAAGTAGAAGTCGCTTCCAGATTGTCTTGGAGGGTTGGTCACCTTTGGCGTTGCCATTAACCATCTTGCAGTTTCGTGACGAAAGTGCTTGTGTCCATAGTTTACCTCGTAATGTAACTTCGTCTTTAGGAATAGCATTGTTTTCCAACGTGTGATGGTTAAATCGATACCAGCTGCAGTTCAAGTCACCACATATTAACAGCGATAGATTGCAGTATTTAAGAAAAGCATCGTCAATGAGAGTTGTTATTGAGTCGATAAATTCTGTGGTGGAAATCATTGCCGGGTTCCAGTAGCAATTGATTATAAGGAGATACTTTGAAATTCCTGAGTTTTCCTTCCAAATTCGAATGATCGTACCCTGAACAAACGGGTTTGGGTTAATCGCGTCCTGGGGAGTCATCCAGTTTTGAATTTTCAGTAAGGTGATTAAGCCTGAATATGGACGACCCTTAGTATTTCTTTTGGCTGGATTCAGATGAGTGGTAAATCCGTCACGATTCGGAGCATTGCGCAGCCATGTTTCCTGAAGGCAATTGCGAAGACCTCATCAAGCGGTTCTGTAAAATTATCAAACAGATGAGAGAATCCGCGAGTATTCCAGGAGTTAACGTCGTCCGTGTCGTTCATGGTTATTGAGGATTGTTGTGAATAGACTGAGCCTTCTGTCTGAATCCTCTGATGGTGGGTTTGTAATCCATATCATTTTGTAATCTGTGCGAGAGGGATAGCGACTTCCGTAGGGATGTGAGACAGATTGCTCTTTCGAAGTTTCCTGAATTTGATAAATTAGTTGAAACTTCTTTTTGAGTTTTCAAGTCGGGTTCTAGGGTTATATCGAATCCATAAACTAGCAGTTCTTCGACTGCTTGCAGTAGGATGTTTTTTACT
The DNA here is from genome assembly GCF_040938575.1 of Ambystoma mexicanum. Lineage (NCBI taxonomy): Eukaryota > Metazoa > Chordata > Amphibia > Caudata > Ambystomatidae > Ambystoma > Ambystoma mexicanum. Next base: position 1,137,627,883 of record NC_090922.1, read on the forward strand.
GCAGACGATTTGATGTGTAATTGTACTTGATCAGTTGTTTTTTCAGTTGCATATTCTACGATCTTGATGTCGTCTGTAGTTATTGATCTGAGTTGGGGAACACAGGAGAATAGTTTTAGGACGTTTGCTATGTTCAGGTTTACTTCTTTTCCGTCAGAGTCGATATTCTGGAGACGAAGCTTCCTTGTTACAGGTTTGGCACTTAGTCTATCGGATACTCGCGAGTGTGAGTGTGAACCGTTTATTCTTTCGTTTATTGTTTGTTTCGGGTCTAGTTTTGAGCTAACAGGTGAAGACTGGATCTTTAAGGAAGTGGACCGAACCGTCCTTATAGAATCTCTAACGTGACGTCTAGACGTGTTTTCTTTCAAGAGGGATTTCTTCCTTGCCTGGTTTCCTTTGTCGATTGGTGCCGAAACTACAGGAGAAGAGTCAATATTAGTTTCGCTTCTAATGGAGTACGTAGACAAATCGCATAGGTCGACAGAGCCGTTTTCGCCGGACATATATGAAATATCAGCGTCTGTATTCAGGCGACGGCGTTTGGTTGGTAATTTGGTCATGATTTTTTTTTGGTCAGTTGCATGTACTAGCTCAAGAGATTGTGTAAGATCATCGTGAGGTTTTACATTGTCACGTACAAATAGACTAGGTTTTTTCAGGGTCGTCAAAGTTCTTATGAATTTTTTGACATTCGTTCGTTTGTTTTTTTGTAATGCTTCTTTTGGACCCAATTTAATTAGAGGTATCCCATCAGGTTTTGAGCCTTTCTTATGAGTTTTGGTTAAATCTAGAGTTTTGGCAGGGCCAGTAAAGATGTTAAATGAAGTGGGTTTAAAGATCAATGAACCAGAGGATACTTCTTGGTTCTCAGTTGTGTCTTTTGTATGACGAAGAGCATTTTTTAATTGTTCGTCACGACCACTAATACGTTCAGCTGAGCTAAGATGCTCAGCTGTAGGTTGCAAGAAGTGGGTGTGAGGTGAAGGGGGCTGGACCTCGTTCGAATTTAATGCAGCAGCATTAGAATCCGGAGTTGTTGCGTTTGGTAATCCTATGTCCACATTTTGAGTTGCCGGAGAACTTGAAGCCGGGACTAGAGGGACTAGCGTTTGGGGATATTGGGTTGCATTTTTTCTCATCCATTTCAGTGCTTCTAGAAGACCTTCTGATAGAGATTCGTTTTGACAATGGTGTCCAGCTGCCAGGTCACCTAACCACTCTAGCCATCTTGTGGACATATCAGCATTTTTTTCCATTTCTGTTTGAAGAAAATTCATAAAGTGATCGATTTTTTCTATTTTTTGAGTCAAGTTTTGAATAATCGCACCTTGATCACTTAATTGTCCATGTAGAGCTTCATATAATTTGGTGAACGGGGCTAAGGCTACCGCTGATGCTGCTAAAACATTATTGTGAATTTGTGATAAAGCTTCCATTGATATATTCACGGATTTGACTTTGCCTGCTAAAGGTAGTTCCTCGATTGAAGACGCATAAGAGCAATTCAGGTTGAACTTTGCCTTAAGTGGTGAAAGAGTTTTTGTTAGATTTGGCAGGTGAGTATCGCCATAGACAGACTCAGTCGGCCGGTGAGGTGTACTTGCGTGACTAGCATGCTGGTCGTCGGGTTTTTGCGGAAAGTGCATTTTGGATTTTAACTCTGCAATTCTTTTTAGGCGACGCGCTCTTGCAAGAGAGCTTGGATCCAGGTCAGATGTTTTTGCTGTTGCTGTTTGGGGGGTCAAGTCAGAGGGGTGCCGGTGTGGACCGCTCGGAGACGCACTTAAAACCTCTGGCGCCTGACATGCATACCCACTATTATTGCCTTGTACAGGGGCCTCAGGTTTGTGGTTCGGTCCCGGATAAATCATCTTGGGCGTTACAGTCGATCGGGCCAGAGGATTGGAGGTTTTGTGGGTTAGGTCAGAAGAAGAGTCCTTTGGCACTATCGGCCGTTCATGGTGATTTGAGGACTCAGCGTCTTTTGAAAAAAAAATTGACTGAGGCGGGTTGAACTGGCCGCAAGGAACAGAAGTAGAAGTGCAAGAGCCTAAGTTTGCCGATGTTACAGCCCTGGAAGACTTCGTCTGTAAAAGTGAAGATGTTGGGTTTGCAGAGATAACATTTGCCGGAAGAAGGTGAGGAGGCATCGCGTTTGAGATGTTTAGTAGTTCATCATCACTCACCACAAGAGGCAACATTGCATGATTAGTAGAGTCCATTAGTTTGCAGGGAAATAAAGTCGTTGCATTTTTGACCTGAACTATGTCATGGTCTACTAAATGTGCTCGTTGTTGCGAGACACGGGTAACATCTGTACTCAGTTGTGTTGTAGTACGCAAGTTGCAATTTGAGTGAGTGGCAATTGAAGGTAATGGAAGCTTACCAAGTTGGGGAGCCGCATCTTCATCCGGAACGCTGGCCGGAGGTGCTGACATCAAGTTGGTGGGGTGACTATGAGAGAGTATTATGGGCACGGAATTTACAAGCTCTTTTTCAAGTCCATCACCTTTGTTTGCTTCTTGTTGAGCATGAGTTGGCGTTATGGAAGAATTCATATGTTTCCCTTGATGGATCTGGTGTACAAGATCCCAAACTGCCGTGTCAGTGACAGATAAATTGTCAATTGTTAGTTGGGATGTACATCTTTCAATGCAGGGAAGTAGTTCTTCAGTTGAACTTAAGGTGTTTTGTACATCTTGTATAGAGTTTGTTGTTTGTAGTCCTAAAGAACAGACCGATGTGCCATGTGAGAAAACTGCAGGGAGAATGGGTGAAGCAAGTAAGATACGGCTTGCAGTTTTGCTTACCTTTTTAGAGGCTGAGGCTTTCATCGCCGTCCAATGATTAAGCGTGCGCCGATGTTGGAGAGTTTTTTTCCGTGTCTGGGGGCCTGTGGATTCAGCAGTCAGCGTCATCAATGAATCTTACTGCAGATGAACCACAGTGCAGATACAAGGATGCTTGGGGGCGATTTGGGATCAACTAGAATCGAATGTTGTACTCCGAACGCCGCAAGTAAGCTCAAGAATGATTTATCGAGGAAGGGGGCGAGCAGTGTCTCGTCGTGCAGCTCCTCAAGTGATAAAAAAATAAAATAATCAAAAGACAGAAGACAGGCGAAACTCTGCTACTGGGCTCCTCGGGATGCCTGAATGTTTCGCGGGTCCAGCAGCCTCTGCTTCTTGCGCCGGGTATGGTACCCGCCACACGCCAAAGCCGCCAAACAGCTAAACAGGTGTAGCACAGCCCTTCTGCCACAGGGCTTACGCCGCAAGGGCGGATTAGTTCTGCGGACATAGCCCAACGATGGTCATGTGACTTGCACGTCACTGCAGGGAATCCTTGAGTTGTTTAAAGCAACGGCGTCCTTTTCACCGTTCGCTTTATGCTGCACTCGTGCTGAAATGAAAGTGGGAGAAAGTTCAGAGAAAGTTCAGCCTCTCATCCACGCCGATCAACAGGGAAGCAGAATAACTGTCAAGCCGCCACAGCTAAACAGGTGTAGCACAGCCCTTCTGCCACAGGGCTTACGCCGCACGGGCGGATTAATTCTGCAGATATAGCCCAACGATGGTCATGTGACTTGCACGTCACTGCAGGGAATCCTCGAGTTGTTTAAAGCAACGGCGTCCTTTTCACCGTTCGCTTTGCCAACATTGCAGTAATATCATTAGGGGCAACTTCATCTCGCATCCCCATTCAGGGAAACCTGTACTACTAAAACACTCCTGTACCTGTGACGCCCAGAATGTAATATACGCTTTGAAATGCTCATCTGGACTTTACTATGTTGGCATGACAACCAGGAAGGCGAAAATGAGATGGACCGAGCACAAGTCCAATATTCGGACAAAAAATCAGAAATCACTGGTTGCAGCCCACTTTGTAGAAGCACGGCACACTGTTGCACAGCTAAAATGTGCCATTTTAGAGCAGGCAACGGCAGGAAGCAGAGGGGCAATGTACAACGTACATTTTCACAGCGGGAGATCCTATGGATCGAACTTTTGGACTCATTAAGCCCTCGAGGCATGAACACTGAGTTTGACCTAATTTGTTTTGTGTGACTTTGGAATATATACCACATGATTCAAATTATGCTTCTGACTGCACCAATGTTAATCAAAACCGTTTAAACTATTGCTCTGTGAATTTGAGAATCTGAGGGTTCGAATTTTGACTTGACCTTGCTCAATGCCTGATTAATGTTACACTGTGCTTAAAATATGGCCTTGTCTATTTATGTTACTTGGCAAGACGCCAGGTCACTAGCCAGGTGGAACCAAGGCAGGGTAAAATAATTTGTCATGTATGTACATTGTGATCTGTAATTGATTGTATACCAATGAAGTGACACATGCAACCAATATACCAGCACTGCACATCTTTGTGATATGGCCTGTGCGCAACCCTCCAGAAGCCCTTATGAGTGAACGCATAATTGATGCATCGTGGGGGCACCCCGCTGATTCCCTTGAACCGCGGTGGTGCCCCCACGCGCATCTGTCACTTTCCATTCCTTCTATTAATATACACACAGTATACTAGGTCATTATCCCCACTAGTTGAGCTCATCGAGATTGTTAACAGATTGGATGTTCCCACGCATTCTTAATCCCCATGACAACCTATGTTATGGCCATAGGCCCACACCAAGATGGCTTCCGCCTTGCCGCCCCAGTGCGCCTGCGCGGGGTTGCCAGGTCAACTTAGGACGCTATCCATAGCCGCGCTGCTTTCAGTCTAGCAGTCGGCGCGGGAGGAGAAACTCCACAACTCGGTGAGTCCTTGTTCAGTCCCCTTTGGGAATGAAGATCGATGGGGCTGTGCACGCGCTTTCTCCATGTGCTCCGCCCTTATGAGAGATATACGTTGCTTGTGAGGCTCTAGATTTCACGATCGAGCATTCTATGGACTACTGTCCGCCGCCCGATTTTAAATGTATTAGATTGAATGGAGATTAATGTTTAATGTTTTTTGATTCTTCATGAGGTTGCCTCATGTCCGTAAATATGAGTATCATGTTTCTGCCGTACTGTGCGTGGCCGCATCCCAGTGTCCAGTGATCTTCACCAGAACACTGGGTGAGTGCAGGGATGTCACTTCCCATTACATTTTGCTACTTCTGAGAGAGTAGTTTTTTACATTACTAAAAACGCTTACCTTGGCTATTTTTTCCTCTCTTGTTCCATTGATAGGTCATATTCTGGAACTTACCAGCCTGCTGGGATAGGTTAGTACCATTAGCCTCCGCTTACCCTACTTTTAGCCTCTCTCTATTTAAACACTTATTACAACAAATGTTCGTTTGAATTTCCCACAGGATCAGAATTAAGGAAATTGCTACTTTTCATAGGTCACCATGTGATCCGAAACGCATTGGTTACTTGTTACAACCTTGAAGGGCTTCCCTGGAGGGAGTTATCCGCTCTAAGAGACATTTGTATTCCTATGTTCACTTCATGTTTGATGTTTAGATATTTTGTTACAAAAAGAATAATCATGTTGATATCTGCTATCTGTTGTTTATAATATTAATTTTGTTTAAAATTAGAGAATTAAAGGGAAGAGATTCTCTAACATTTGTGTTGGGGACTGGTTCTATTGAATGAGATACACTGTTCAGTAAAGCTTATAGAATAACCTTTGATATTCAGCAATAATTTGAATGAATGTGCAAATACAAATTTAAGCCTTTATAGGCTAAAGCCTTATTCAAACATTCACAAATCAACATTGAGTCCTGTACCCAATCAGGAGTGCATTTGGGCCTACTGGGTAGTAATACACAGTTCTGTTTCTTGACAAATATCCATGTATGACATACATTTCTCAAAGACGCAGAAACTGTCCAAAAGGTAGACTCTCCTTGACACTTCTAGGGTGAAAGCTGGAAAAATGCAGGAGGATATTCCTATCAGTCGGCTTTTTATGCATCAAGGAGACCAGAGAACACTGATGATTCTTAATGGCAAGGTCTAAGAAATTAATCTGGTCTTTGCTTGATTCCATCGTAAATTGGATATTGTGGTGGCAATTGATACACCCAAAAAAACCTTGCTTAGAGTATCTTGGGGAGCAGGCCAGATGGGCACAATGGGCCTCATTACGATTTTGGCAGTAGCAATGCTGCTATTGGTGGCATGGCTGCTGCCAAAATCGGGTCCGGGTTCCCAGAATGGGGAATTACCGGGCCATTCCGAGTTCGGAAGGCCCGGTAATTCCTCCCTCCAGGAAGCCGGGCCCGGACCTTCCCCATTCCCATTTCAGCCGCCATAGGGCTGAATGGGAATGGGGGAGGGAGCTAACAACGGGCCGATTACGACCGGCCCGTTGTTAGCTCCCTCTTCCCCTCGCTGGACCCGCTCTGCACGTCTGGTGAAACCAGACGTGCAGAGCAGGTCCCACGAGGGGACCTCGTAATGTGGCGGAATGGTGTTAACGTGTCCGCATCCTTTTGCGGCACCCGTTAACCCATTCTGCCACTTTTGTAATGAGGTTTTATATCATACACTAGAGTATTAGGATTTTGTTTGGGCAGTGTCATTTTCAACTTAACCAGTTGTTTGTATGGTAGAGCTTGTTTGGCACTGCTCCATGTAGCACTGCTCTTTGTACATAGAGGTAGACATTGTTGTTTGTACAGCTAACCCATTTTCTCCCCTCGCACACCACACTTAGCGGAAGGCACGTGATCTTTCCACACACCCTGCACTCACATGTAACACAAACATTATTGCGCAACACCTATGCCATAAGAATGAAACTACCTTTAACAGAAATTCGAACTATAGCTTCTCACATAATTCTCCATCTCCTTAAACACAATCCATCCCTTTTCAGTTCATAGTTTGCCTCTGCTGCACCCATCCACATGTCATTCAGACATGGGTGACTAACAAGGTCTTGGCCACTCTCACATAATAGCAACTCAACCAACAGTGCTCTGGCACCATGATTATGGTGAAAGGCGCTATATAAATGTCAAAATGAATGAGTGAACTGTGATTGATTGGTCAACACACTGGGTTTTAATGCATTTACACTGGGTGTCCGATGATGGATTTATTCCCATTTAGACTGGAGGGATTTTAGCAACCATTTATTTTCATTTCATTGTTTACATATTTGTTTTTCTTCTTATTGTCAATCACAGGGCCAACTACGGTTTGGTCCAGAGGAAGGTGGTGACAGTCAAGTATCCAAAGTATCCATCGAAACGTATGGAATGTGCCTTAGATACTGATTGAAGATGAAATAACGTACTACTTGTAGCACACGTATGTACGTAGACCCTATGTGGTTTGACCCCACGGGAACAGGAATAGTCGGCCTATGTCAGTTATAACAGGGCTTGGGAAAGGGACATGTGCTTTTCAGTTTAGATTATCGTTTTATGTTTTTGTTTCGTTGTATTTGATGTTTGATGTGTTTGATGCAATGATGTGTTCAGGTATGTCACTGTCAGACAGAAAATACATTCTGGTATTGTACATTTATAACTCTTGAAATGAGTGCTGGATGATATAGATTTTCTCCAGTTCCCACTGGTGTCAGGGTTTGCCCTCTAGTCTGGATGTGGAGGGCCAACAGTAGCTACAGGACCGTTTCAGCATGGGTTTCTCTTTCTGTAGGCTTTGCTGAGATGGATTGCAAGGCAGAGAAAGTTGTGGCGTCAGAGAAGTTGTGACATTGCCATCAAGGCAGAGAGGAGGTGGCAATAGATCTGCACCTTCACACGTTCAAGGAAGCATGCCAGTTTAAGGGGTGCACAAGGGTGGCAGTTGTGTTGGATCAAATGAGGCAGTAGGGGTAGGAGATGCGGGTAGCCTGGGCTGCAGCATGTGATGTTGCCATTGCCAGGGATAGGGCTGAAGTGGAGGACAACATGGCCCCTTGCGAGCGCTTCCGTCATGGAGGAGTCTCTGAAGGCTGCCCAAAACACTTAGGCATGAGATCCTTTACCTCAGGGTTCTGCAACCTTTGACTCTTCAGATGTTTTGGACTGCATCTCCGTCAGCCCCAGCCAGCATAATCAGTGCTGTAAGCTCATGGTCCAAAACATCTGGAGAACCACAGGATGCAGACCTGTGCTGTAGATGGAGTGCGAGGTCCGACTCTGGGGGGCCAGTGTGGAAGCAGAGTTGACCTTGGCCCATACATTGGAAGCAGTGTAGGAGGACATGGAACTTTGATTTTTGTATATAGTTGTGTGGATGCATGTATTATTTGGAATGGGTAGGGTTAGGCTTGTTTTGATAGATGCTGGTATGTTTGTGTCACATGTTCTGAATTTTCATATCATGTTGCATTCCTTACTTTTCTGTGACAATAACTGGTTGCATTGATATTGTAGCATGTGGTGAATATGTTGCTTGCTGCCATGAGTGTGTCTGAGTGGGTTAGTATGCATGTTGCTATCTGTTTGCCACATCATCTTCATGTGCCAGGGTCTGTATTAGGAGTGTCGCAAGGATAGATATAATACACTGTGGGCCCTTCTGGTAATTGCTATGTGCCTGCAGGCCATGGGTCAAAGGTTCATTCCACTGTGTAGATATGTGTAATGAGCACTGATTGTAGATGGTAACTGAGTAGTGTCAGCAGGTGACGTGTTCGCAGTTTTCAAAATGTATAGTCTGTGGCATTCATATTGGACTCTCGAAAGAAAGCAAACATTAGGTCTACTTGAAAATAACTTATGTTGTGGATGTGGCAAAGCGAAAGCGACCCTTATTCATATGATTTGGAATTATACTCGGGTCAGGGGTGTGTGGGGAGATGTGTTTGACAGATTGAATTTGATAACTGACATCAATATTGAGAGACAGCCTTTACAGATAATATACCATTAGATGTGAGAAATTCAATAAATAATAACACTGGATTAATTAAGTTTTATTTGCCATGTTTAACATGACATCATGTATAGAGTCACATTCATATCTATCAATCATATTCTAAGAAACTTTACTTTTCCTTACAGAAGAAAACTTGAAATCTCTGGCAGAGAACAGACTCAGCGGGAACAGACTTTGGGGTTTTGCCGTAGGATTGTTTCCCCTACAGTATAAAGCAATGATTGATAACATGCACTTTAGCAGAAGGTGATTCATAGTAAGAAATGCCCTTGTAACTATCATTTTTTTAAAATCTCAATGCAATTTGAGAACTGCTCAATCTAATCATTACTTCTGTCAACTAAAATAAAAGCTGGTGTTTATGTCAGGGTCATATGTAGGTCTGCAGCTCACGGAAATGCATGCATGAAATGGCATTCATTGTATCTTCTTAGTTTTCCTTTCTCTTATGAAATTACAAAGCTGAATTGAATTAGAAGACATTCATTGAATTCAATTGTAATGTTAATAGCCTGTTGAAAACATGAGCGGATCACAGGAAGTTGCTTATGAATTATGGAAATGTTGGTTTCAAACTAAGAGGCATTAGCTAGGTTTTCCTCCTATATCCTTTCTTTGTATCAACCTTATTCAAGCTTCACAGTAACAAAACAAATATCATCCGGCTAATAATTGAACATTTTTGTTCATTACTTTCCAATATCATGTCCACTTTATACTAACAATTCTAACCTTTCAGCATGGCTCCTTAAAACAACAAGCCTGCTTTACAAAGTTATGCACTGGAGCAAATCAGGAGATGAACATGAATATTTCAGGTAGCATCACCTTCCTCCCCTCCTTATAGATTCACAATGCCCGAAGATACAGCATATCTGAAGATACCCACAAGTCTGAAATGCCCATTAGCAAATCTTTGGCTATTGTATTGGCAGGCAAGATGCCCTTAATCAAATGTTTGGACATCGTATTTGCACACATAAGCATGTGAGAAGTGCAGAAGACATATCCGGGTTTGCTCCAGTTGTAGGCTTTGTGCATCAAGCCTGAAGGACCAGGCGCAGATCTGAGATGTTTGTGGGCATCTGTTGATATGCTTCAATAAAGCTCTTTGTGAATCACCTCCCATACATTTATTAAATATCAACACAGAAGACAATAAAGAGAATGGCTGGAACAAAAGATGTGATAGTGGGGAGGGGGGGCAACAGAAGAGTTATTGTTTTTAGGGCTGTGAGGTCATTCGAACCATGAAGGAAATGTTAAAAGGGTCAGAAGTCAGGAAGTGGTTAACAGGCTGGCCCTAAAACAACATAAGATAACAAGAACACAGCTTTACTGATGGGGAATTTTGAAGGCTGATGCAAGTGAAAGGGTCTATTTTTGCATTTGAAGTGGGATGGGGGATGCCAAAGAAATCAGCAGAGGGGACTGAAACATCAACCTTACAAAAAGTGGGAAACAGTACGGAGAGCAGAATAAATCAGGGGGTACATATCTTTCCTACCTGTCGCCCCATTTCTACTCCACCTCCTCTACTCCCAACTAGAGGACATCGCTGGGCATATAGCTGGTGTGTTATAATGTGTTTAATGAAAATCACTGTCTAGAATTCCTGAGTTTGCTTTAAAGGGAATGCTAATCTGAACTTTAAAAATGGGACTAAGTATAATGTTTTTTGCAGCTTGGTGCTTCTCGATGTGACATAGCATGTTCCATCGTTTATGCTAAAAGAGAAGTGGACTTTGTAAAATATAGGTCCAGATTTATATACATTGGTTCACGACAGGAATATGCAAAGTGATAATCTCACTCCGAATCCACTCCGAATCCAGCAGTGTCTTCATGCATTTCTGTGGTGTGCCGAAGGAAGGGTGTACCGTTTGTTTTACGTCAACACTTACCAACATGCATCACTGAAATAACGTCCTGTTTAACTATGCATGTACTGTGTTCTATTTAGACTAAATAATAACCCTCATTTTACATTTAATGCATGAAAGATAACCCTTTGTGAATAATTATCCTCACTGTAGGTTTAATGCATGAAAGATAACCCTTTGTGAACATCTATGTGACAGCCTATGCATGAGCCCCTGCCATAATGTATTTTGTTCTGTGTCCCTTCCCTGCAGTGATTATTTGGAGGGATTCTTTAGAGAGGGACAAATAAGTCAGAGTGTATCTCTTTGTGAGCATTTTGTCTTTGTGCGAGGAGGTGGATTTGGGGATCCACATGGACACAAAGCATGCACAGCCCCTTGAGCTAGAGTCAGGCACCTCATCTGAGGATGTAAACGTGATAGCGTTGTAATGGGGATGTTGGTACAGACTACATTTGGGGCATGGGTGAAGTTACTTTTGGACAGGCCAGGGAGCCACTGATGGCAACAGCCTGGGGAGGATGGGGAAACAGAGGATGCTCGCAGTAGTATGGAACCAGGAATCAGTCTGGGAGCACCTCAAATGACTTGGCAAGTGGTAGCATAAGTGCAACAGTGTTTGATGCTAGAACTTGGTGGCAATGTAGAGATATTAATATAAGAGGCTGAGGGTGAGGTCGAGTTGGAGAAGGGAAGCAATAGGTAGACTTCATACAAATGAAGGAAGAGGTGGAGGGGCATAAGGAGGATGGAAACCAGTTGGTGGAGCACAGGGAGGCAGGTGCAGGGAAAGAGGAGGAGCTGCAGTGGCAGGTGTGCAGGAGGACAATATTATGAAAGCAAGCTAGAAGGATGGACAGCAAAAAGTAGAACTTGAGATGGAAGATCAAATGCAGGAGGATAGGTAGCAGGAGGTTAGGAGGATGAGGAGGGTTATGAGGAGTTGGAACCAATGGTGGTGGGTGTAAGGCACAACGAGAACATTGAGCATGTAGGTATGGGACAGGATGAAAGGGGCAGGAGAACGAGCATTGCCAGCAAGAGGATATATTGGAGGAGATTGGCCTTGCTAATACTTGTGGCCACATTCTTGTGGAGGAGCAAGGCATGCCAGAGGATGGCATTAAGGACAGGAGACACCCCTTCTATGTCTACTATGTGCTCTCTCTGGATGCAACTGTACATTCGCCTGCACAGAGGTGTGCTCACCTGTGTGCACACTCTGCAATCAGTGTGAAATGCAGATAATTTACATTGTGTCTTATTCACTAGGAACGATTGCATTGTGAACATATATTTAGAGGTCATGAAAAACCCATCTTAAAGATTCATGTGGCTTCCCTCACAAAATGAGACATTCTAGTGGTGAGGGGGAAGCACCTGCCAATACAACTGGAGACACTGGTCATTCGTCCTCAGATCATTGAGAGGGGTGGTCTGAGAAGCAGTCCCAACCACAGCCAAAGGCACCAGCTGCAGTGACACTGGGCATGGAGGTGCCAGCCACAGAAATCAGACCTTGTTGGTTTCCTGAATCCATGTGTCTGTGTGTGTGGGCTGCCAGCATGATCACATGTTATGGCATGCAGGCACCCATTGATTGAAATTTTTGAAAAAAACAGATGTTGCAGCCAATGTCGGCTTGAGTTCCTATCTAGAGCGAAGCCTTTGTGCCTCTCTGGTTCCTTTCTCAGATGGCCAAGGGTCTGCACCAGGGGTGCCTGTATTGTGGCTGCAGCAATATATGTACAATTCCGAGAAATAAAGTTGGTACCCTTTAGTGCGCTCCTTGGGAAGAATTACTCAATCACTTGGTTATGTTAATTCCAATTTGTTTATTCAGTATAGGTTCTGGATACTCCATACACTTAAAGTTTCAATAAACAAACTTTGTCTCCCAAATTGTCTCCCAACACGTGTTTCCCCATGACTTTAGCCACGGTTCCTCAGGGGAGATTCTAAAGTGAAAAAAGAACCCAAGTTCATACATTGTATATAAACAGAGACTTAAGTGCATTAAACCTCTAGTTTCATAACCACTTCTATCTGAGAAGAGGACATACACTCACCCTTGTCATGTTTCTCATAATTCTGATTCAGTATTGATTGGTATTCAATTTTCTCTCTCATCGGCTCTCTATTTGTCTTCCTTTTGTTCTTTTTCCCTTTTTTTTCCCCTTTTTTTCTTTTTTTCTTTTTTTCTTTTTTTCCCTATAAGAAAAATGCACAAAGCTCATATGCTTTGGTTCACATTCTAATACTGGCTATTAATGTGTTATATTTCTGAACAGCAAAGCACAGCAGTGTGCTGTGTCCTTCCTAGCCTATATAGAATGGCATTTTAGTATTGGTCCATTATTACTAGTATAAATTCTGCATTTGCATTGGTATTCAGTTTGATTGAATTTATGCACCCTCTATGAGGTAGCCCTTTACATTTCTAGAGAAAATTATTTTAAATTGCTATAGAGTTTACCTTGTGTGTAGATTCTTGTGGATTCAAAGATGTTCCTTTCTCTCGGTACGATTGCCTCTGTGCATCCGTGGTTCCCTCAATTCTGCTTCTGTTTATATATCGCGGAGCACGTCGTGTGATGACGTCATCGCGTAATGTGCCGCGATGACGTCATACGCGTCAAAAAACGTGCGGCGGCCATCTTGGATTTGTTTTTTGTGAAAAAAAAAAAAACATTTTTTTTTTTTTTTTTGGATTATTGATTGAATGTTAGGGTCATGGCCAGTCTGGTAAAGCTGTAGGATAGTGATAGTGCCGTCTAAGCTGTGGGTCCATCAACCCAACACCCATTAGTAAACTGAACACCAGGACAACATAAGCTATATGAGAAAATGGGAAGGAAGCAGCTAGAGAGACCTTCGAACATAGTAATGGTTGCAACTATTGTGTAACGGTGACAGCGAGAGACATAGTTCTCCGTTCATCTATGGCATAGTAGGGAGATCCTTCAACTCTCGGCCTTTGCAGCTTTCACATATCTTAGATACACAGATTAGTAATGGCAGTCACACCTATTGTTACTTAGGGAGACTTACATGAATGTCTCCAGCAGCAGCTATACTGTATTTAGGAGACTCTAATGAATATTTGTGGATGGAGTTATTGAATAACAGACAAATATGTGTATGGGCTGCCAAGGAATGCAGGGAAGACATGGAGAAATATTCACAGTTGCAGTTAAATGTATTAGGGAGACCCACCGAATGATTTGATCAAAGAAATACGCACAACACTCAAAGACCCACACTCTTATCAGCATGATTTATTTATGTTTTTCTTTTGTGTTTCACACAATATATTAATGCATTGTAAACCGGTATTCCCAAATTGTGCACTCATGTATTTTTTATTCAATTCATAAACAAAAATTTTAGATTTCAAGTACAGAGTTATAGATTGGTTTCCTGTTACCTACTATAAGTGTATATTTAACAAAAGTATAGTAAATGCTGTGCAAAAATACATGTAGTCGTACATATTTCAATTCACACCAAGGCTGTAGTTAATATTAGAGAATTATTTTTAATTGTGTCTTAATTTAGTATGGTGTTTTGTTAATTTCTGGAGCCTTGACTCTTGCCAACACATTTCATGACAAAAGAAAATTCACTTTTTCAAGGCAAACGTTCTAATGAGGCATATATTACTTGTTGCCCCAGTAGTGTGGCGAACTACTCCAGTCACTCAATTTTGTATTTCCAATTGGTTATTGCAATTGCACATATAGTACTCATTAGTACATTTTGGATAAAAATAGTGATGTATTAAAGCATTTCCTGAAAAATGCATTATATGATATATATTTGTCTTTGGTTAGTTGACGTTAGCTGAGTGTTAGGGAGAATTCTGCAGAATGGCTAATTTCCCTTACCTGTTGAGTCCCTCAGCAGCTTTGCTGGATTTCTAGGATTTATTTTTCCACCTGGTAAGAGTGTGAGCCTTTTTTCCCACTCTTACATGTGTTTTGCTGTGTGTTTTACTTGTATGCTCATGGGATTTGATTCTCACCCCCTCCACGGGCATCCTCTTTTTACTGTGTGTCACACAGCACCTTCAGTGCATTGACACAGGGTTGTCTTTTTAGACTTCCCACTTTAAACTCCAGTTTCTGGGACTGACTCCTGTCTCCCAGAACAGGTAAAGTTGACATTGACTTTACTGGTCTTTTTAAATTTATAGACCCAGTACAACCTATCTTCCAATAGAGTACTGGGAGGGTTAATAGTTATCCCTTTTGTCTGATTCTCATGGAACATTATTTTGTTCCCCTTTCTCTAATCTCTATCTATCATTTTTATTCTACCGCAAGCTATGAAAATAGCCTCAGTTACATTAGAGGCTATGGTGGTAGCCTCAAACTCTAACCCGCTTGTCCCCATTCATTTTTATTTGGCTCCGGTCGGGTTTATTCACCATTTCATGTTGTAAAGGTCTTTCTCATGTTTTACTCTGCACGCCAAGCCAGGTTTGGTTCCTTTGTTCGCCGTCCTTTTGCGGGCTTCTGCACAGAAGCCCTCCTTAGGCGCCTGAGTGTCTCGGTGGATAGCATGTGAGGGAGGTTTGAGGCCCCCTGCACAGGGTCTCCTTGGAGACCAAGTCACACTCTAGTTTGATTGGCTAGGTGGCTGTCCTGACAGGACATCCACTTTGCTGTGTGATGGACAGCCAGGCTCTGTGTGTCAAGGTCTACGGTCTCTTCCCTCTCTTCCTCCTCAGCTGAGACTTCAGTGGAATTGTCAAGATGCTCGGTCTTCCTTCTTTGGCTTATGTGAAGCTTTCTTTTTGGCTTCTTCTTGGTCGTGTTATCGTGTAAATAAGGACCAGCTCTTTGGGATGCCACACTGTCGGGAAGTTAGGAAACTGAGCAGTGGGGATTCCAGGGAGCCGATCCCTTGGCAGGGAAAAAGCCGCTTGGCAGAAAAAACCCTGTTTGGCTGCATTCAATTGATGGATTGGCCAATGCTGGTGCACTATCTGTCCACGGCTGGAATGGTACAAGAAAGAAGTCAGGTAACGGAAAAAACGCTGAAGGTCTGAGGCTGTTCCAAAGGTTGTGGACAACTTGTAAATTCTCCACAGGTACGTTGAGGAATTTTACCACAGAGTGAATAGAAAATATATCACTCGAGCAAAGACTGGTAGGGTTAAGGATGTAAAAGTACAACGGGGAGAAAAGAAGAAACCAGGGAAATAATTAAACGTAATGGGAAAACAGAGGAAAAGAGAAGACCTGCTCACAGAATGGAGGGCAAGGCAGAATACAGATGAAAAGGGAACAAGGAAACCGCAGGATACTGTAGGTAAAAAATGGAGAAAAAGTATAAGCAGTAAACTAGCATAGATATAAATGCGGATATAACCAAGTACAGAAAATAGGGGAAATGCTACAGAAGTAAACAGGCAAGGAGGAGCCAGTGACACGGAAACAAAAAACTAAAGGAGGCAGCAGAAGGCTAAAGGAGGAGAGTGTAAACACAGGCAAGGAACGAACACAGCGTTACCTTCCAAACCGCAATGACGGTGTGACGTGAGGAACGCTGCACAGAACCAGCACTTGAAAGCGGTGGCCATCTTGTGATCAACAACCAGACCGCTGAACACAGATGGCCGCCGACATAATGGCATGGCTAATGGCGCTTCCTAGCGTCCCATTGCCGCCAACATGCAGAATGCATGACAGTGTGAATGGGGGAAAACCGCTTAAAAGCAGGTCTCTGGGACTTGGAAGGCAGAGTCGCCACTGGAACGAGAGAATCAATGAGGAGCTGGAGGAAGACGACTGCTGCAACTACTGGACATCCCAGTGAAGCCCTCCTGCAGGTCCAAATCACCTGAAACTCCGATTACAGAGAAGATCTGCAAGGAATCTTCTTTCTTTGAGCTTGTTGGGACCAACCAGCTCACCAAATGCCAGACACCGGTCCTTCTCCTGGTCAAATTTGCTGTGCATCGCTGCACTGAACTTGATAGCCAGGAAGAACGGAACCAGTTTGGGTTTTAAGGAGTGCACCTTTTATTTATTTATTTTTTTATTTATTTGCATTTGTTAAGCGCACTTGCAGCCCATGAGGCATCGAGGCGCTGAATTTGACGCTTTGCTCTGCTGCTGGCTTCTTCCCTGGGCACAGCAGGACTCTCCAGTCTTCCTTCTCTTGTCACCATGACAGTCGCTTCAGGAACCGTGAGCCTGCAGGAACTGCCAGTAACAACCGCTTCAGCTATAGCATTCTTCTTCATTTAAGGTACTGTGCCAATGCGGTTGTTCGGACCGTCCGACCGCAGTGAAAGTGTTTGAAATCTTTCGCCTCTCAGAAGGCTTGTCCTTCTCTACTCTTTTGAATAACTTTTCCTTCAACCAACTTCATTTTGAACTCTTGGCAAAGACTTAACCACAAACTACTTAGACTCTGAAACTTTAACATTGGCCCAGGCCTATTGACTTTAATCCTAGTTGTAGTAAGCCTTTTCTAGATTGCCCTGCCTATCACTTGTTGGTGTTGTTGATTTGGGATAACCTTGTCTTTTCCTCCCTTTTAAATTGCTGGAGTGCCATTTTGCTCACACTTCATTTTGAGCTTAACTTGTCCAGAATTTATTGGGGGTTATTGTAGTGCATTAAGATTGTGATTTTCTGCTGCTTTATAATAGTGAACTGTTTTATAACTGATGGTGTAAATAAATGTATATTCTTTTACTCAGAAACCTTAAATCAGTGTGTGTTTGAACCATAGTAATTGCTGTCCTTTGTGTAACTTCTGATATTGCTCACTTTACTCTTGAGATAAGTCTGGCTGCTCAGCCATCGCTACCACTTTACTGTGTAGTACAGGCTTGTACCAAAGGTGAAATTGTACTTACACTTGTAGTCTTAATTGTGTGTGGTGTTCCCAAAGTGTACTGCATATGATTCTGCCTAACACTGAGTTAATGCGCTGCATGTAGATTGAAGTGTGCCTGATCATTTGTAAATGTGTGGTTACATATGCTATTAATTCATACATGAATCTGTGACATTGGCCTATGCGCGCTATGTCTTAAATGGTTTTGTTCTTTATGTATAATGTGTGGGTCCATATTGTTATAGTTAGAGAATATAAAAATGCGTTGGTTCTGTATATTAAGGAATGGTGGATCGATGAATATGAATGTGAGGATTGGTGAATGAGAGAACAATGAAGGTGCATCAATAGCTGGCTATGAGGATAGATGGTGGATTAAATGAAAATGCAAAAGGCAGCTAATGAAGTAGAAGGACCATGTGGAAGCACAATGACAAAGGAAAAGGACTGTGAAGAAGGAGGACTGTGAACAAGCGGCACTGTTATGAAGTAAGGGAGTGAAGGATGGTGATGAAGAAGAAGTGAGATTTAGGTGAAATACTGTCTTGAAGATGAAGGGCTATGAAGACATAGAAGGTGGGAAAAATAGGGAAAATAACTGTAACATTAAAGAGAATAATTTTGGTGATGACATCATAGAAGGACTGTAATGAATGGGTACTTGTGATGAAGTAGAACTACTGTGATGAAAGACTGTGACAAAGCAGACGGAGGAGGTATATGAAGTTGACACAATGTGACAAAGAAGGACTATGATATTGAAGGACCGTGACACAGATATATTGTGATAAAGGAGAGGTGCATCAATGAAGGAGATGAAAGGGAATGACTGGGATAAAGGACTTTGAGAAACCGGGAAGATTTAGGCAAAGGTGAAGGACTGTGATTGAGGAGGAATGTGGACAAAAGAACAACTCAGATGAAGAAGGACTGAGAAAAGTAGTACAAATAACTTGACAAGGAAGGATCATTATAAGGAAGGAAAGTAAGCAAGATCTATGGCAATGAAGTAGGAATATGATGAAGGAGAACTATGGTTAACAGTCTTTGATAACGAAGTACTGTGGCAAAGGACAGTGATGATACACTCATAGAAAAATGGGATATGATGAAGGCAAAATATTGTGATGAAAGAAGGGCTGCGATGAAGAAGAAAAACTGTGATGAAAGAGAAGGACTGATAAAGAAGGACAGTAACAAAGGATGCAAATACCTCAAGAGCCAAATAGGGAAAGCACTGTGATGAAAGAGAAGGGCTACACCACGAGGGTATTGTGATGAAGGACCATAACAATTAGTAAGAATGTAAATGTAATGAAGACAAAGGATGATGGGGAGGTAATGTGGCTCAGCTGATGGGCTGTGACCAAGGGGAATGATTGTGACAAAGGGGAGGGACTGTGATGAAGAAGGACGATGATAATGGAATGTCACAAATAAGAACAATGGTTAACAAGGAATGTGACACAGGAGACGGACAGTGATAAATGAGGAGGAATTAGAGGAGGAATGTGATGAAGGAGGCATAATGATGATGTATGTATGTGATGCAGGAGAAGGACTAGAACAACGTGATGTGACAAAGTATGACTGAAGCAAATGAAAATTACTCTGACCAAGGAGAAGGACTATGAACAAGTATAGGTACTATGACCAAGGGTAGTGATTATGCTGGCCAACTGTGCAAGGGAGGACTGTGATGAATAAATATAAACAAGGGAAGGGCCATGATGAAGAATGACTATGTAAAAAGAGAAGACTTTGATGAAGGGCTGTGGGAAAGATGGACTGTGACAGAGGAGAAGGGCTGTCACAAAAGAGATAGAATAGTATGAAGGACTATGAAGAAGGAATCTTACAAAAAAAACTGTGATGACTTTAACAAAAGTGAAAAAGTGAAGAACAGCAATGAAAGGGAAGAAAGGTGATAAAAGTTAAGTTCTGATACAGAAGGACAGATGATAAAGGAGAACGACTGTGATAAAGGACTGCGAGTTTGGGGAAAGTGTGATGAAGGAGTTGGGCTGTGATGACTTTTTTCAACAATGACTATCACAAATGAATGTGACAGAGAAGGTCTGTGATTAATAAGGACTTTTATAAAGGAGAACAACTGTGATAAAAGAGGACTGTGCTAAATGTACAGACTGATGATGAATAACTGTGATGGAAGGAAAGGTCTGGAAAAAAAGACTGTGTTGAAGTAGATGAGGCGTGACAAGGAAGAATTACTCTGTTCAAGGGGAAGCACTAAGAACAAGACTGAGAACTACAATCAGGGAGAAACACTATGTTGAAGGATAATGCCAAAGACATCTGTGATGAAAGAATATGATGAGGTACAAGGACTGTGATGAAGAACTCTGACAGATAAGGACTATGACACCAGAGAAAGTATGTGATTAATTAGATGCACTGTAAAACGGGACAGTGATGAAGAAAGAATGTAATAAAATCATTTGGCACAGAAGGACTGTGATGAAGGAATATGAAGCAGGAAACAAACTGTGACAAAAGTCAGGGACAGTAATAGAGGACTATGAGGAAGAAGAACTGTGATGGAGTAATGTGACAAAGATGGACAATGAAGAAGGACTGTGATGTAGGAGGACTCTGATGAAGGAGAACTGTGATGATGATGAAGGCCATGGACTGAGATGAAGGGGTCAGTGTGATAAAGGAAAATAACTGTGAAGAAGGATTTTAAAAAGTATAAGGTCTGTGGTGAAGAAGATTGTCTATGATGAAGGACTGTGATATTGAATGACTGTGACATAAATGGATTGTGATGAAGGTGAATGGGCATGATTAAAAAGAGGGACTGTGATGAAGATTGATTGTGATAAAGGACTCTAACAAAGTTGGATGACTATGGCCCTTATTATGAGTTGAGCAGTAATACTGTGGAAATTGCTATTAACTCTATGGTGGGTGGCGGAATTACCGATGTATTACAACCTACTGAGGGTGCGCATTGACCGTAAATCTGTCCAGCAGAATTTCCATGGAAATCGGAATGCTGATTGTGATCCACCCATATATGGTCGACTGACGGTTAGTGCAGGTCATTCAATGCTAATTCCACCCCCATGGAATTACCGTCAGCGGAAATAGTGCCATCAATGGAACAAGAAGTGCATCAGCAGGCATCTTGAAAAACTCAATCTGATCTGAATCCACCACTTCCTGTAGCTATCCACAGCAACAGGACACAGGCACCATGTCTCAGGACAGATCAAAAGATAATGTGCCAGAACACATGCTGAAAATGCCCAAATTCAGTGAGGGGGAACTTCAAGTCCTCACTGATGAGGTGGTGGTCCATTGAGATGAATTATATGGCATCTGCCACTGCAAAACATAGGGGTGGCGGGAGTCAGACATCTGGGCATCCATTAGCCAGAAGGTGACAGCAGTGAACATGGTACCCCAGGATGGAGAAGACTGTTGCACGTGATGGAATGACCTCAGTATCAGGGTACGCAGTCTCCTCTCACAGCACCAACAAGAGTCACTGGCCACAGGAGGTGACACGACAAAGCTCCTTGCTCCATCCTCCACAAGGAGGTGATTGAGGGAGGCGATGGGGTGGAAGGCAGGTGCCAGCATCCATGAACAGGCAGGTGAGTTTGAATTCCTGCACCCCCTAACTATGCACAGGGCAAATGACTAACCAATGTATGTGTCCCTTTGTTCAGATGGGCCCAATGGACAGGGTAAGATGACAGAACATGGCCATAAGGTAACGCCACCCAATGCATAACCATGTAGAGCCAGTTGCAGGCATAGGTGATCCAGCCAGTTGCCCGGGGGCCGCATCAGGACCACAGACATGCTGGCGTGGGGTGCACAGAATATCATTATTCCCTGTGCACTGCGAGGGCATATGCTGTGACTCAATGCAGGGGTAAGCTGTACACTGTGCACATAACCATGAACAGCAGTACACACTTTCAAGTGCAGCACCCATGTGTGGTGAGAAAGTCCAAGTGCCAAAGTGGACCCTCAGCCCAGTTGTATAGACAGGTTGTCTTGGCAGCAGAAGGGGCAAAGAGCACCTGCTTATGGGTTGTACACCCTCATCAGTGACGATAGCTGCCATGCTGTTGTCATATGCAATGGCCCATAAAGATCTATATCCCTCTGTCTACATGTGTGTGGTCAACTGCCTCCAGGCCATCCGGGACTGTATCCAGGAAGCCACACGTAGAATTGTTCGGGCCATGGACCGTGACCGATGTCAGGCAACTGCAACATCTGCCACCTTATCTGTCTGCAGGCAAAGGGCATGGGAATTAACTGAAAGCATCTCAGCCTTTACTGAGACCATGCAGGCAAACATGCAATTGACCATGCAACACATAAGGGGGCCAGGGTCTGAGAAATCAATCCTTTTCTGTCACTCCCACAGAGGGTTTATTACCCAGAACTCTGAGACACCATTCCAGGCATATTCTAGTTCCAAAGGAGCTGGGGTACGCCAGTATGGTGAAGAGGCCACGCAAGTGGCTTAACATTTGTAGATAAGCACAAGAGTGTATATGGGATGGTGTTGTGCTGTGTGGTTGGCTGTGCTGATACTGGTGTGGGGTGGGGGTGGGTTTGTTGGGGATGGTGTTATGGGGTGGGTGTGGGTGTGTTGGGGATGTTGTCGTGGGGCGAGTTTACTCAAAGCAATGCAAGGACATTCATTTTTTTGTTTAGGTGATTTTATATTCATGTGTCAGTATTTACATTGGTGCATACAATGTGGTAAGTAAACATTTAAGAAACAATTGTCCATTAGTTCTTGGCAGACCATTCATCTGTCTTGGATATTTCCCCACATACCACCTGCCAAACCTTCACCCACAGGCAGAGTCTCCACCTCATCAGGGTGTGGCATGTCCACCTCAGCGGGCAGAGGGACATTCCTCCTGAGGCACATGTTGTGTAGCATGGCACATGACAGCACAATTTTCGCCCATACATTAGTGCACCTCCAGTCCAGACCAGGCAGCGGAAAGGTCTGCTCTATACAAAGCCTGGTCTGGATGTGAGCTCATTGTAGGCCACCTCCTGTGGCATTTGGGGACCTCGCACAGGTGTCAAGAGCCATGGTAACTGGGGGTATCCAGAGTCCCCTGCAAGGACAAATGTCAATGGTGTAAGTCACAGGGAATTGTGTATGTGTTGCTATTTACTACAGCATTTAGATGAACATTCTGCATGCATTCCAGGTTACATCGCACTACATGTCTCGCAATCACTGTATTAGTATGTGGAATCAATTACTATTTGCATTATCTTGTCATTCCATGCAACCAGGTCACTGCTAGCAGTGGGCACATTCTGGGTCTGTGATTGTAATGGCATCATGCCATGGTGCAGGTTTTGGGCCTGTGCGTTTCTCTCATGCATGCGTCCTGATGGGTTATCAGTTGTACCTCAGCATGATTATGTCTACTGCATCTGTGACGTTATGGTGTCACATTCCTGTGCACATGGCTTGACTACTGTACATGGCTTGACTACTGTCAGTGTTACTTTTCATTGGTGCTGTGCTGCACTTTGTGGATCAATGTACAGGGATGTGCTATGCTGCCTTATGGTACCTGGAATACTGGGTATCTTGGTAAGGCTGTTCGGGCCAAATGTGTTCATGTAATCATTGTTATCATCATCATGTCAAAGTGCTGTGGGTTATAGGCTGTCTTCCGTATGGTGAGAGGTCAGGGCATGCATGTAAACGGTACGCATATTATGTAGTTTGTATTAACCTCCCACTCACATTACTGTGTGTCCGCATTTGTACTCAACCAAAATCCATGTCTGTTACCCTCTGTGCCATTACATGTATTCTGGCTGTGTATCTTTGCGCAGGACCATGGCGCTGTGGGTGGATCCTGGAAGCAGGCACAGCAGTGTGTAATGTGGAGGTTGGGATCGCAGGTGACCTTGATCTTGAGGGAGTGGAAGTGCTTCCTGTTTCGGTTCACCTCCTCATGTTCCCCTGGGGCATCCAACACTATGTGGGTACAATCGATCACACCAATCACATTTGTCATGTGTGTTGCAATGTAGATATGTGCCTTCATGGCATGCACCTGTGCTGGGGTGGTGGACAGGGAGATGGACCGGGACACGTGGCACAGGAGGACATTGAGCACCTATCCAAGCATTATGGAGAATGTGGTCTGTGCAATGCCATGCAGCATGGCCACAGAGTGCTGGAAGGTGCCAGTACCCAGGAGTAACAGGACGGACACTAGCCTGAGCAGTGGGGTCACAGATATTCTGATGTTAATTCTGCTCACTGGTTCCACCTGGATTAGGGTGAGCTGCTCATCTATGGTGTCCTGATTCAGCGAGTAGAGTGTTAACAGCTGGGTTTCTGTGTAGGTCCAGGGTGTGGCTGTGACCCTGGTTATGATGGGATCTCTATCCTCCTACTCTCTGCTCCCTGTGCCCTGTGCTGTTCTCCCTGACCCTCTGCATGGATGTGCAGTCTGAGCTGCAGAATGTCCCATTCTGCAAATAGCAAGTGGCAGCATGACGTTTCGAAGTGTGTTTGGGCATGGCGTGTGCCTTATCAAGCCTTCTAGGGTTGATTGAATGCACCTGTGGCTTAATTTCTGGCACCTCTCTGCATTTAGCTCTACCTTTCAGTTGGAGGTAACTGTGCTGTATTTTTGGTGGTATTAGCACAATTTCAATGGTACTATCATCATATCCCAACTCGTAATAAGACTGTAATACCGTTTTGGAATCTCGTAGGTGGATTTTCAGCCAACTGTATCTCTGTCCACTGCCGACACTTACCGGTGACTTGTGATTCAGCAGTACAGTAAATGTGGCAGTAATTCTGTTACTGACACTTTTGCTGTATACCTCTCAACTCATAAGGAGTCCCTGTGATGAAGAAGCAATGTGGTGAAGAAGCACTGCAATGATGAAGCACAGGTACAAAGCAAGACTCTGGCCCTCATTACAACCCAGGTGTTAAGGGGTTAATGGCTCCGTAAAAGGTGGCGGCGCCGTTAAACCCTTAATGCCTGATTACGAGGTCCCTTTGCGGTTCGGAGAATTTAACACCTGTTTTTTGCAGGTGTTAAAAACCAACCCGCAAAGGGACCTTGGTGCTAAGTACGGTGCCGCAATTTGCGGCACCGTACTTAGCGCCTTCCCCATTCCCATTGAGCCCTATGGGGCAAAAATGGGAATGGGGAAGGGCCGTGGCGGCATGGGGAATTACCGCCCCGCCAACCTTGGAATAGGGCGGTAATTCCCCATTCCACCATGGCGGAGTCGGTAAGTTACCGGCATGGACCATGGTGCTGAACGAGGATAGCAATGAAGAACTATTACACAATAGTAGTAGGAATGTGATGAAAGGTGAGGACTATGAAGAAGAAATGTGGCTTAGATGATGAACTGTGAAAAAAGGGAGATGACATTGACAAAGTGGAGGGGATGTGATGAATAAGGTCTATGATATAGGAATAAGACAAAGAAGGATTGTGATGATTAAGAAGGACTGTGATGAAGGAAAAGAGCAGGGACAAATGAGAACGACTGTGAAAAAGGAGACAGCTGGATGGTGAGTGGCTGGGATGATGGAGAAGTATTATGACAAAACATTGTGATGAAGTAGAACTGTGACAAATCAGAATGTCTCTGCCCAAGGGAATGGACAAGTGAAAGTAGAAGCTTTTTGATCAAGATAATGTCTATGTTGAAAGACTATGCAAAAGAAGGACTATGATGAATGAATACAAAAAGGGCAAGAACTGTGATGATCGAGAAGGACTGTGTTGAATGGGAAGGACTTTGATGAATGACTGTGGGAAGAAGGACTATGACACAGGAGAATCACTTTGACAAAAGAAAAGGAAATGTATGATGGACTGTGATGAATGAGAACTGTAATGAAGAAATGGGGCAGGATAAGGACTGTGATAAAGGAGAAGGACTGTGACAAATTCGAAGGAGTGAAGGACAGTGATGAAGGGGGAATGTGATGGGGTGAAATGTTGTGATGAACAAGATAGACTGACATTGAAGGTGAAAAAATAAGGACTGAGAGGAAGGGATGACTGTGATAGTTGGACTTTGATGAAGGACGGTGACAAAGTAATGTAGGATTGTTTCACATGTTTTGGGAGCACAGAGCACAGCACCACTGCACAGGATCAATGTATAGCATGTTTTTTGAAGTGCAACACCACTGCATGGGTTTGGTGCATTGCTATAAGGTGGTACAGCAAGGCATGCGTTGCCAGTGTAACATGGACATGTAAATGCAGTCAAAAACGATTTCTACATATAAAATACAAATATTTTTTTTCACAGTTAAAAGCATATATTTTTTTACCTGAAATTCCTCTGTTGCAGGAGACATATTTGAGAATTAATAAACTAACCTCATTAACAAAACTAACCTGATTTTAACTTCTTAATGATATAATGTGTTCTCCACTGCAAAATGAGGCAGACTCTGAAAGTCATTTTAAACGCGCATCCAGATTTTTTTTGTTCTCTGTGCTGCTTTGTCCACAGTATTTTGCAGGAAGCAAAGATTCGAATAAGCAGGAAATCAGTTTTGTTACAGTTGCTTACTGTAAAAGATTTCTATTTAGTTTAGTTTAGTGCAGGAGGAGGATAGGACATAGGGGATTCTTATTGGACAAGCATCATATTAGAGGCTGTAACCAAGTTTTCCTGTAGAATCTGGGGGAAGGAGAGAGGCAGAATACATTATACACAGCTCGGAGAAAGACCTGACTGGTGGCTGTGGAGCTCCTGATTGAAAAAGCAGATCCCAGCTGCACTGCTGCAGAGACTGGGAATCCCAGACAATAATCCCCGGTTTGAGTAACGGCAGATGCCTGTTCTCACTGGGGGTGCTTGAAGAGGGAATTGCCACATCCATAAGGCGACCAGCCGAAGAATTTCACATGCTGAACAGATTAGGTAATTATACATTGCAAAGTACGGGGGCAGTGTGCATGAGTGCGAAACTATTCAGTCAGTGTAGAAGAGTGAAATTCCAGTGTTTATCAACATGTTTAATGTTGTGACTGTTCTCGTCGCTCTCTTCTCATTTTGTTACAGATAATGTTGACTGTGCTATTTCATTTATTTCTATAAAAAGAGTAAGATCATGTTTAAATGTTGAATTTTTATAATAAACAAAAATATCTGAAAGCAGACGGTTAGTGTGTTTTATTTTCTCTTTCCTTTGTGCATTTACCATTACAGTGCTGATGATGTGGGGAGATGTTTAGACAGTGCAATTGTAATTTTTAAGGTAGCTAAAAATAAGGCTTGGCTGCAGCTGTGTGCACGATTTCATTCAGTATGAGCAATTATAAATAACTGTGTGTGTTATAGCCTGCTGAAGGTAAATGAGTCAGCAGAAATAGAGACCCGGGACATAGTTCACTGTTGTGTATAAAATAGTGAGTGTTGTACCACATGTTACCTCGCTGTTGTAAATAATTCAGTGAGAAGTTGCCCATGGTGGCACACTAAACTGAAAATGTGGTATTTCTGAAATGTAGGCCTGAGGTCTCTCTAGTGATCACACGAACAATCTAAACAAAAATAAGGGGTTCTGGATATTGGGGCCACAAATAAAACAAAGGAATTATGCTCACCAAAAATACCACCAGCCACGCATACCAACCGCGCATACCAACACATGTATACCATCTAAATATGTCTGTGTACTGAAATAATGCATATCCACTGTATTATTATTATACATAACCCAATCTGAATAGAAGGAGTGATTGTTGCTAAATTATTTTTTTAGCGGTAAGAAAATACCACCAGGCCCCAAATCTACACAAAATACCCAACATATTTATGGTGCGTTGCAGGCCGGGAAAGTGATCATAGAGCACCTACTGGGCGTGGCAAGGGTGTCTCACACTGCCGTCTGTACATTAAAGGGAACCCATTTCATAATAACAGTTTGTCACCAAAACGAATTTCAGAATGTCACAAAGGGAAACCACATTCTCAGACCTAGTGCAATATTTAGAGGCAAAGTTGTTTGCAAATGGGACGTGGTCATCGAACAGTTCCTCAGAATTGTCGTAAATCTCCCCCCGTCTCACCTGTGATCGGGATCTCCCTTGTTCGGCCGCAGGACTCTTCCTGTGGATGGTTCGGGTCTTGAATAGGCTCGCCCGAGCCTCGTCAGGTTGCAGGCCGCGTTCAGAGTTCCGGGAAGTTCGTGGTTCCAGGGTATCCAGGATAGTGATGAACGAGTAAGTAGGGGGGGAAATCCAGGAACAGGATAAAAGGCAAGGAAGGAAGTAAGAGGATCAAAGGAAACCAATGTAGAGAGTAAACACACGTCGGGTCACTACCGAAGATAGCGTTGAGACGTGTGGACCTGCAGGGGCATGACCAATTTATAGTACGTGCCACGACGTGAAACCTAGTGCGTAGCATGGAGTTTGGTACGGCCATGTTGGGAGGAACAAGGAGTACAAGCCCTTCGTGAAAATGACCATGAGGTCCAGATAGGGCAATTTCGCCGGGTCATGACAACAATGGCATGACCGCATTCAGGGTGAGGTGCAGAAAGAAAAACTAGACAATATTTTTGCAGAAGGCAGCATAATTCAGGTCTGCCTTGCAAGGTTATTGAATGCAGCTGATAAAAGTGCAGAGCAAGTCTGTTTAATACGGCTATGCGCCAAAATATGGTTTATTTTGAATAGGTCCCTGCGAATGCAAGAAAATGATACCCAGCTAATTAACAGGTTAAAGACTGACTTAGATGGGGCAAGTAAAAAAGAGGAGATGTTAAGAACAGAATTAGAAGGATGTCAGAAAGACATGCAATTAAAATGCAGAGATTTTGATATTCAGTTGTCCAAAAGCAAGAAACAGTTTGAAGACAGTGAGCAAGAATTGGTACACTTAAAAGCCTTAGTGGATCACATTAGACAGGATAAAGATGAGATTGTTTCAGAAATGCAGATTTTACAAAAAGAACATTTTGAAAAAGAAAGTGATCTCCAAGGTGCAGAGCAAGAAATGGTTAAAATGATTCAAGAAATAGACAAGAGAAACAAAGAATTCAATGAATGCCAAATGCAAATGTGCGACGTGCAGGAGGTAATAAATAAAATGAGTGATGAAAACAACTATCTGCAAAATGAAGCATGCAGGCTCCTTAAAAAGTGCAAAGACTTAGAACAACAAATGTGCATTCCCAGGTCCCAGGGGAGGCGGCAGGGTACTACATTCAATGGAGTGGAGGTGAATTCTAGTTCTGCCCAAAGAGCTAGTGCTCCAGTGACTGGGCCGGTGACTGAACTTGGTTGCAGCGCCCTTGGGGGATTTGGTACTCCCATTGGGGGCAGCCACCAATCCCATACACCTGGAACCAGGATTGAGTCACCAAGTAGTGCAATTCCATGAATTGCAACAAGTAGCCCCATAAACATAATGAAATCTATTAAAGCTCTGATCAAACCATTTAAAAAAGGAGGGGAATGCTGCATTGAGGATCAATTACAAGCGGTTCATGACATTTTTAAAGCACTCCAGATACCTAAGGAACAGTACAGACAATATTTTCATTTAACTTTAGATGCTCCGACGGCCAGCATCATAAGGGGATTAAATGAACAGCAGAATATGACATGGGTGGAGTTTGAAAAAGAAATTAGGCGTCATTTTTCTCCTTTCCAGTCATTGCAGGAGGCAAAGAAAGTCGCTTACACAATCACTGCTGGGCCTAATACATCCCCTCGCCAATTTTTACAGGATTTAAAAAGGGCATTCTCTCGCTTTGATGTATCTTTTGACCCCAACTCTAATGAGTTTAAAACTGCCTACTTCTATGGGCTACAGAAAGACATCATATATTGGTCCGTGAATTTGACCGTGACAAGTCCCTTGAATGGATTGTACATCAAAGCACAAAACTATATGAGGTACTCTATTGTCAGGGTAGTGAAAGTGATAAAATGAAAGCTACTAGACCCAAATCTAAAGAACCCTCAGCCACAGTGATGGAAATCAGATCAGCCAAAATGTCCCTTGAGTCTGCTCAAAGTCCAGGTAAAAACAATGTGACTCCTGAACAAAGGGGTAATCAACAAAGATCGTCATTTCCTGTACCAATGTTCCAATCGCATGATCCTAGTAATAGGGAGAGCTACATCAGCCCTAGGTATTTAGGGGATAGACCCCGGGCAGGATATCGGCCTGATATGTCAGGTATGAATAATAACCAGACCAAATCAAGATCAAAGAAATGATGGTCCCTACCAGACATTGGGGACACAGAGCAGATTTGATCCCAACACCATGATATATGGTAATCAGGATAGACCCTGATGTGTGGATCGATTTGCTGATAATGGGAATCAACATAGGGGCCAGTACCCACAACCTGAGAGACAGGACAAGAGGCAGAACATGAAGTACAATCCACGTCAGTACAATGATTCCCCACCTGGGGACTATAATCAAAGGATGGGCGCACCCCGCTCCCCTCCACGAATGA
Organism: Ambystoma mexicanum; assembly: GCF_040938575.1. Lineage (NCBI taxonomy): Eukaryota > Metazoa > Chordata > Amphibia > Caudata > Ambystomatidae > Ambystoma > Ambystoma mexicanum. The sequence goes on from NC_090922.1 coordinate 1,137,658,002, forward strand.
ATCAAGTGTTCAGGAACCATCCCAATAGAAATCACTCACCTGAGATGTATCATAATAGATCCAATCAGGGGGAAAACAACCAATATCGACCTAGGCCACAGAAAGAGGATTCTAGAGAGATGGAAAGGTTCCAGTGCCTCGAGGCCCAAGTGAAAATGTTAGCTGAACAAATACGAAAGCTCTATACAGCGCAAAAGCAACCATCTAAAGAGGGGGCTGATGGCCATAGGAACGACCGGGGGGCTTCTGAAAAGTGACTAAGTACTCATGATACCTACAGCGCCGAAAAGACAGATTGCTCTGATGTCATTTCGCATAATGACTATGAGATGTCAAATGATTTAAAACTGAAAGCACCAATGAATTAACATGTAACAGAAAGTGCAAATAATTCTAAAAAAGAGGTACGGTTTAACCTAGAGCTAAAGCAAACATTGAAGATTTGCACAAATGAAAAAGAAACACCTGAAATTCCAAAAGAACAAAGGGACAGATTTAAGAAAAATGACTCATGCATGGGGAATACCAGTGAACAGGGAGTAAGTGGGGATGCTATAGCTCCTTCCCTGGACAGTCAAAACGGTGAACAAACACAGGCAGAAAAATGAAATACACAAAAGGAGGGTACAATCAATCACATGAAGAATTCTTTGAGCCACATATTTTTGAAGAGGCTGAAAGGGCTGGTACCACACTAAATTATCACAAATGCACAGAATTAAACAATGACAAATTACTAAATGATGTTGTTACACATGTTCAGCTGGAAGGTTGTAATGTGGTCCCTATTGATACCCAGATGGATGGGCGAACAGTGGCCACACTCCAAAAAACCTCTGAACATGGAGAAATGAATAAAGTCCCTCGCACAGAAATGGGCAAAAAGGAGGGAAAATGTCTTTCCATTTACCAATGTGCTTAGCCAAAAGTGAAAAAGACCTGAGAAAGGTGTGCCCTGAAATCAGTAATAACTCACATTTCTTATGTGTGTTAGAGGAAGTTAAAGACATATATTATGCTCCCATCACTGTAGAAGAAAAATGCCAAACATTTGCAATGATTGACACTGGCGCACAGGCCACAATCATGTCTAAAGAATTGGTAAAGAGTATCAATGAAGGGAAATCCCCACAATCCTCACAGTGAAGGAAAATCAAGGTCCAGTGCATAACTTTAACGGGGAGGAGGTGCCCATTATAGGTGTCACTGAAGTTGACATAAAAATAGGAAAGCACAGAATGAAACAAGAGGTATTGATCACATCTATTTGTGAAATTCAATTTCTGATGGGAACAGATTGCCTGAAAAGATTGTCATAGATGGGGTAAATGGAGTACTGTGGTCCTTAACCAAAAAACCAACATAAATGAATGTCACACCGTTGCCAAAACACATGATGCAGTGGAGGTATATCTCCAGAATAGTTGCATACCTAGTGTCACTGTTATATTGATGTGTCAAGACAAAATGCAGAGCGACAATGAAAGACTACCTGTACAAATATACTTGGACCCAAGGAAAAATTGACAGACTGCCATAGACGAGCACACAGTGCGTTTTTATTTAAAAGAGAAAACATTCAAACAGAATATTGCTCATAAAACAGATTCAGAAAAACACATTACCACTCTTGCTGAAATACACATGGAAGATGAGCAACCATGGGTTCATGTTGGTATAAATGACTGTTTTAAAACAATAAAAGCCACTTTAGCGCTTGAACAGGAAAGGAGTTTCATTAATGAGAAATTATTGCAAAAAATAATGGAGAGGGAGGAGATCCCGAAATTTAGAATTAAGTACCAATATGTCTCTGGTTTGGACAGTCCAGACTTTGAGACTGAATTGCAGGCAGATGCATGCTGAAAATTAACATTGGACAAAAAACAATTCACCATAATGTGTGGATAGTGAGTGGCCACAAAATTACTTTTACATGGGCAATGACATCATGCACAGAATGTGTATGGTGTTAGACTTCCTTAATCAAAAAATATGGTCGCGCCTAGGTGGGCCTGCACCCGAATTTGAAGAAAAAAGAAGGGCTTATCATTGCGCACAGCTGGTCCCATATGCAGTTGAATTACAGATGAGGAAGGATACTATTATCCCTGCATCCACCAAACAGGTTGCAATAACACTGAGGTGCAAAAATGGACAGCAGATGAAAGATTCTGATGCATTTGTGTGCCTGAATGAATCCATAAAACAGCAAGGGCTGGATTATGAATGCATTCAATTGTAGATATTGTTGAAGGGTCTGTAAAAATGATGTTGAATAATAATAAAGGTTGTCAAGATATTCTTTTAGAGGAAAACTCTCCATTGGGAATGGCTATACAAAATTCACATTATGCTGCAGATCTAAATAACATGGTGATTGGAAAAATACCTGAGAGATATGTAGATGCCAAGGGTGAGTTGCCAGAATACCTGAATTCTCAGCCCAAAGGAATATTTAAAATTCATTCTGTGTACCCTTATGATTCAAAAGAGACAGCGTGCTGCCATCAAGAAGATTGCATAACATTTAATTTAAATGAAAATGAAACAGAAAATAAGCCCATTGAAGTGGAAGCTGATATGCCAAAATATTTAAAAGTGGCAGCTTTACAAAAAGACACAGCCACACAGTTAGAAGAAAGCGCCGAGATTCCCTTACCAGAAGATTTTCCAGAAATTTCCAAAATTGTAGAAGAGCAGATTTTATCAGCGGATGCATGTGACTGCGATGAGGATAGAAACAATCTGAGGGAGATATTTATGGAGTTTAAGGATGTATTTGCAAAAGATGCTTATGATTGCGGTTTAACTGATTTACATGTGGCCACACTACCAGAAGGGTGTAGCAGAAGTCCAGTATTTGTACGCCAGTATAGACTACCGCTGGCATGTTTAGAATCATTAGCAGAGATTATAAAAAATGTGGAATCGCGGGGAATCAGGCCCATTCATAGCACATCCAATACACCTATTTTAGGTGTGTTTAAGCCAAATGGTCAATGGCGGCTATGTGCAGACTTGAGGGAGTTAAATAAAAGAGTACCAGTATCCAGATGGCCACTGCCATTCATTGATCAGGGCCTAGCTCAGGTACATGGTTCAAAAGTATTTACCACATTAGATCTCACCTCTGGATATTGGTGTATGCCATCGGCAGACGAGATACAGAATTTGTTTTCCTTTTCGTTTGATAAGACTCAATACGCCTGGCTTAGAACTCTGTTCGGGTACATCAATAGTGGGAGTGAATTTGGCATATTTTTGAGAAAGGCCATGCCTGATGCAGCGGAAAGAGGAACCATAGTTTATGTGGATGATGTCCTAATAATTAACGAAAGCCTGAAAAGCCATTTTGATGAAATAAGACATGTGCTTGGTCAATTGCAGAAAGCAGGCGCCAAAGTATCTTTACAAAAAGCACAATGATGCAAGAAAAAAGTTAACTTTCTAGGTCATGAAGGGACTGAACATGGGATAAATCCACAAAAGAAGAAAATAGAGGCCATACAAAAACTAAAGGACCCTAAAAATGTGAAAGGGGTAAAAAGTTTATTAGGGATGACAGGCTATAACAGAAAGTTCATTGAAAATTATGCTGAAATCACTCAACCATTGACTAAACTGCTTAAACTGAATACACCCTGAATATGGGAAAAAGAGCAGTCTGAGGCAGTGGCTAAATTAAAGGAATGTCTTGTAAAGGCATCATGTTTAGCATATCCCATAAAGGACAGGGATTTCTTTATAGAAATAGGTTTCTCTGAACATTGTATGTCAGCAGTGTTATCACAAAAACATGACTTGAATCACAAAACCATTGCCTATGCAAGTAAGGCATTTTCCCAAGTTGAAATAAAATTCAATGCATGCTGTGTGGGCGCTACAACATGTCCGCCCCATTGTTCAGGGAGAAAAGGTGATTATTGAGACAAATCATCAACCTTTGCAGTTTTTAGAGAGTAAAAGAATTAGGTCAGGAAATCTAGCGCAGTCCAGAACCACTTCATGGACACTGGCATTACAAGGTTTTCCTGTAGAAGTGAGATATGGACAAAATAAAAAGAGCCCAATTGCTCAAGGGTTAGCTGACTTACATGACTGTGCAGCTGAACAGGTATCAAATGAAATGGAAGTGGAACCTAATTTGCAGGAATTTGAACAATCACCACACAAAGCTTTTGATGAAAAAACATGCAAGGATTTGCCAACTGTATATGTGGATGGTTGTGCTTTTCACATTGAAAATGACAGTAATACACAATTAGTGTCAGGAATAGGAAACGTCTGGTTGAAATGTGAAGGCGTCCCCAGTATGAGGATTGGAGCTAAAAGCAGTCAAGTGGCGGAATTGGCGGCCATTTATAAAGCAATTGCTACTGCAGTTGATAATAAATTCAGTGAAATTGTCCTGGTGACTGATTCTGACTATGCACGAAATAGCTTTGTGGAGTATTTACCTGGCTGGAAAGCGGGAGGCATGATTACATACAACAAAAAGCCATTTAAACATGGAAAAATGATACAAGCCATAGACAAATTGGTGTCAGAGAATGATTTAACAATATACTGGAGAAAAATTTGTGGGCATTTAAAAACACCCGGAGAGGATAAGGATAAGGAGGGAAATGATAAGGCAGACCACCTGGTTAAATTGTGGCTGTGATGGGAGAATTGCTACCTATTGATGATTTACTGGGTGAAATACAAATTGATGCAGTAAAACGTTCTAAAGCACCAAAGGAGGTAGATCAACCAGTGGTACAGTGGGGTCATGATACGCCAGACCAGGATTTGATTGAGGCACAAAAGAATGATCGAATTTTGGGAATCTATTATAATCATTTGATAGATCCTGAACAAAACCCTTTAACAGAAAATGATTGTATGGGAAAAGAAGAGTTGAGCGTGCTATTAAAGAATAAAAAATGAATTAGATTACAGGATGGACTCATGATTGGAGAGTCCATAACAGGACAGATACAGTGGGTGGTACCCCTTTCATTCAGAGGGCTAATGCTACAACATGCACATGATGCAATAACTGCAGGCCACAGAGGTTCACAAAAAACATTGGAAATACTAAAAGATTATGCTTACTGGCCACATATGTCCCAAGATGTGGAATTATATACTAGAGGATGCCTAGTATGCATCCAATTTAAACCTGCTTCACCAATGCATATAGCCCCATTGATGAAAAGAGGCCTAACTCTTCCATGGTCAGATTTGCAAATAGACTACGTAGGCCTTTTAAAAAGGTCGAGCAGAGGAAACCGTTATATTTTAAGTGTGATATGTTTGATGTCGACGTGGATTGAATGTATTCCTGCACCAGATTGTAGTGCGCAAACAGCAGCCACATTGCTAGTGAATCATATGTTCTCAAGGTTTGGGTTGCCACAAAGAATTGAGTCAGACAGAGGAAGTCATTTCACAAGTACTCTAATGAGTAAGGTATGGCAAATACTGGGTGTGAAAAGAAAACTACACATTGCATATCGGGCGGCTTCTTCAGGTGGAGTTGAACGGGGTAATAGGTCTGTTGTGGACATTTTAAAGAAATTTGTAGCTGAAGCAGGTTCGAGCTGGGATTTACTTTTACCGTTGGTTTTAATGGCAATCAGATCAACTCCTGCCAAAGCAACAGGTGTTAGCCCCCATGAGGTCTTGACAGGTAGGAAAATGGTGTTACCACAACACCTGCTATACAGAACACATGAGAAGACACTTGTAAGTGCATCTACAGTTCATGAGTACATTGATGAACTAAGGAAGAATTTACAACATGCATTTGCTTTTGTGCAGAGAAATCTGGAAAGGGCTGCTGACAGTGCTAAGACATACTACGATAAAAGAACATCAGTGAGAGAATACAGTGTAGGGGATCAGGTGTATAAGTTTCATTTTGGAAAAAGTAAACAGAAAAAATCTAAATTTCTAGCAGCCTGGCAGGGGCCATTCCGAATTATAGATAAAGTCTCTCCTGTAGTTTACAAAATTTTAAAGACTGAAGGTGAAACAGCAATAGAACAGTTTGTGCATGTAAACCAAATCAAGCCATGTCATCCAAGACATGAGATAAAAAATCTGGAGCATGTAGAAACAGATAAAGTCCCTTGAACACAAGAAGGTAAAATAAATGAGTACAGTCAGGAGGCAGTGACAGAGAAGTTAAATAAAGATGGTTGATTATAATGGCACATAAACACTGTAATATATGTAAATATATATATAATATAAAAAAGAAGCTGAAGTTTATGGAGTCGGTGTGCAGAATTAAAATGCATTAAATATTGAATGTTGTTTTATGTGTGTTGTTCTCTGTAACCTGTGTTTAATTTCAGAAGGCGAAAGAAAAAGGGCAAAATATTTTACAAAGCATTTTTTATTTTTGGCAAAAGGGTGAAGTTAATATTGTGCTATATTCTTAATCTGTTTCTTTTCTATTTTGATTTAGAATATTAACAGCTTAAGTCGGAGGTTCCGGGACAAGAGGCCACGGGAGACGATGGAGTCCTGGAGTCCCCAGGATGAAGATTAAATGATGCCTGCCTCCGGGGGGAGGTGAAGACAAAATAACCGGAATGCCAAAAGAGATGACTATAGAAAAAGGATCCAAGAATGCAAAGATGAAAGAGTACCCGAATGAACCAAAAGAGGCAGACAAGTGTCCTGCCATATGGAGTTCCACGTATTTATTATTTTAATTAATTGTTTTAATCTGTTATGTTAATTATTTGTTTTAGTTAGTTGTTTTATTTAATTGTTTTCAATTGACTTCAAGTATAAAATTGAAACACTGAACTATGGATGCTTCCATTGGGAAGGCAAATGTAGAACATTTTAAAAGAACTGATGGACTCAGGTGAATTTTAATATATGTTCAGCAGTGGTTTTCAATGTTTTCATTTATGCACGTGAATATTCATTTTATGGGATTGCTACACTTTGAAAAGGGGGGCAAATTGTTTTTTTTTTTCAATTGGCTTGGATCGTAGCCAAGTAAAAAAAAAAAAAGGAGGGGATATGTAGGATTGTTTAGCGTGTTTTGGGAGCACAGAGCACAGCACCACTGTCCAGGATCAATGTATATCATGTTTTTTCAAGTGCAGCACCTCTGCATGGGTTTGGTTCATTGCTATAAGGTGGTACAGCAAGGCATGTGTTGCCAGTGTAACATGGACATGTAAATGCAGTCAAAAACGATTTCTACATATAAAATACAAATATTTTTTTCACAGTTAAAAGCATATATCTTTTTTACCTGAAATTCCTCTGTTGCAGGAGACACATTTGAGAATTAATAAACTAACCTCATTAACAAAACTAACCTGATCTTAACTTCTTAATAATATAATGTGTTCTCCACTGCAAAATGAGGCAGACTCTGAAAGTCATTTTAAACGCGCATCCAGATTTTTTTTTTCTCTGTGCTGCTTTGTCCACAGTATTTGCAGGAAGCAAAGATTCGAATAAGCAGGAAATCAGTTTTGTTACAGTTGCTTACTGTAAAAGATTTCTATTGTGTGCAGGAGGAGGATAGGACATAGGGGATTCTTATTGGACAAGCATCATATTAGAGGCTGTAACCAAGTTTTCCTGTAGAATCTGGGGGAAGGAGAGAGGCAGAATACATTATACACAGCTCGGAGAAAGACCTGACTGGTGGCTGTGGAGTTCCTGGTTGAAAAAACGGATCCCAGCTGCACTGCTGCAGAGACTGGGAATTTCAGACAATAATCCCCGGTTTGAGTAACGGCAGATGCCTGTTCTCACTGGGGGTGCTTGAAGAGGGAATTGCCACATTCAGAAGGTGACCAGCTGAAGAATTTCACATGCTGAACAGATTAGGTAATTATACATTGCAAAGTACGGGGGCAGTGTGCATGAGTGTGAAAATATTCAGTCAGTGTAGAAGAGGGAAATTCCAGTGTTTATCAACATGTTTAATATTGCGACTGTTCTCGTCGCTCTCTTCTCATTTTGTTACAGACAATATTGACTGTGCTATTTCATTTATTTCTGTAAAAAGAGTAAGAATGTGTTTAAATGCAATTTTTATTATACACAAAAATATCTGAAAGCAGACAGGTAGTGTGTTTTATTTTCTCTTTCCTTTGTGCATTGACCATTACAGTGCTGATGATGTGGGGAGATGTTTAGACAGTGCAATTGTCATTTTTAAGGTAGCTAAAAATAAGACTTGGCTGCAGCTGTGTGCACAATTTCATTCAGTATGTACAATTATAAATAACTGTGTGTGTTATAGCCTGCTGAAAGTAAATGAGCAGAAATAGAGACCCGGGACATAGTTCACTGTTGTATATAAAATAGTGAGTGTTGTACCACATGTTAGCTTGCTGTTGTAAATAATTCAGTGAGAAGTTGCCCATGGTGGCACACTAAAAATGAAAATGTGGTATTTCTGAAATGTAGGCCTGAGGTCTCTCTAGTGATCACACGAATAATCTAAACAAAAATAAGGGGTTCTGGATATTGGGGCCACAAATAAAACAAAGGAATTATGCTCACCAAAAATACCATCAACCACGCATACCAACCGCGCAGACCAACAAATGTATATCATCTAAATATGTCTATGTACTGAAATAATGCATATCCACTGTAATATTATACATAACCCAATCTGAATACAAGGAGTGATTGTTGCTAAATTATTTTTTCGGTGGTGAGAAAATAACGCCAGGCCCCAAATCTACACAAAATACCCAACAGTAATAAATAATCCCTTAAAACCACACTATTCACATAACCCTCTCCACAACACCGCTCTGCTATCAATCCACCTGCAACTTACATGCTATGTGCTATTTTTTGCTATGCTCTTTCTTGTTGAACCTAACCTAAATGCAAATACATACTACCTGCCTTACCTATGTAACTCCAAGTTGAATCGGAAATGTAAACATCTATGTAACTACTAAAGTTGAACTGCAAATGTAAATATCTATGTTACTTCTTAACCCTGCCTTGTAACCAGCAATGTATTTTATGTAACAGCGCCAAGATGCCCTTGGGCTGCTGTGCGCTATAAAAATACGAATAAATAAATACAATAAATAGAAGGAATATGATCAAACATAAGGTCTGTGATGAAGAAACAATGTGATAAAGAAGGGCTATAATATTAAGGGGCTGAGACACAAATAGATTGTGATGAAGGGGAAGCACACTGAGGAAGCAGACGTGCTATGATGACAGGGAAGGACTATGATGAAGAAGAACTGTGATAAAGGACTATGAACAAGTAGAATGACTATGATGAAGGTGAATGATTGTGATGAAAAAAGAATGTCGTGAACACGGACTGAGGTTAAGAAGAACTGATTCAATTAAGGACTGTTTTAAAGGAGGACTATTAGGAAAAAGGTCTGTGAGTCAGGCAGTGACACAGAGAAGGACTGTGATACAATTAAGGAGGAATGTGATGAAGGAGAAGGACTTTGACAAACAATGTGCATGGCGAGGAAGAAACATGCTGAAATAATCTGAGAAATAGTGTTGTGAATGAAAATGACTGTAATGAAGGAGAAAAGCTTTGATGTAGAATAAGGCATCTGATGAAGCAGAAGAAATGTTAAAGAATGACAGTGATGAATTAATGTGATGAATTAGAAGGTCTGTGAAACAGGACATGGTCTGTAATGAAGCAGGATTAGGAATACAACATGTGTGATAAAAGAGAAGGGTGTGCTGGCAGAGGATTGTGATCAAGGACATTGACAGATCAGTAGGACTCTGATGAAGAAGAGTGACTTTGGTGAAGGAGTGTGGATTATGAAAAGGACTATGACACAGTCAAATGATTGCAACAAAGGAAGACTTCATGAAGAAGGACTTTGACATGTGACAAAAGAAGATTGTGATGAAAGAGACAGACTGAAGATGAATGACTGTGATGAAGAAGAAGGACTAGGCATAGTACGGGATGAAGTAGATGGACTGTGACACATGAGAATTATTCTGACCAAGGGTAAGGACAATGAACAAGAAGAAGGACTATAACAGAGGATAAGGGCTATGCCAGTGCAGGACTGTGATGAAGGAATATGATGATGGATACTGTGAAGTTGTTATTATTATTCTTTTATTGTTTGGTTTATATAAACCATTTACAATTTTCAACATTTTCGTAAAAAATTTCAAATATTTGCTTACAAAGATTTGCATATTTACAGGCACTAATATTTACACATAAATTCGCATACTTCTAACCTCTAAAACTTTAGCAAGTCATACTATAAATAAATATTTTACTATGATAGAATACAACATTCAATCTTGTTTCCATGCTTTCATGGTGCCAAATAATTGAAACATCGTAAATTCCCTCTTTGTCATACTTCTTTTTTTCAATCAAATGAGTAATAATTAAGCTCCAACTAAACAATTACCCCATCTTATAGTTCATTCTAATAAACATAAAGTATTTAAAAATGAGAGCATTTTCAAATTCAATGCTAGTGAGCTACCATGTAGCATATCATGCCATAATTTCTCTCTATTGACAAACAAAGTGTCCCTTACAAACCTGGAGAAATATTCAATTCTTGATACATTTAGATTGGTACACACCAACAACAGATGTAACAGTGATTCTTTCATCTCGGCATCTTTGCAACATCTACATCCAGTGAAGCCCATAGCATTTAAACCTCTAATTTCTAATATTTCATTACAATTCATAACATTAAAGCAAAAACGCATCATCCTGTTTCTGAACGACTTGCAGGGGTTTTTTAACAGATAATTCTCTGGCTTTGGACACCATTTCCAGAAGGAACCATCTGTGCATATAATTTCGAATTCAACAGTATGATATTGTTCTCTAACCAATCAAACGCTTTTACTGTTTCTTTTACTTTTGTTGGTTTGCTTATCAATGTTTGAAACAACATCCCCTGGCCTACCAACGTCTTGAGACGTGACTCATTTAAGGCCATCATAAATTTGCTCTTCTTATCTGCATGCAAATAATAGTACAAGGAATCATTTTTGTCTGTAAGACATTTTCTCATCAGAGCAAGTTTTGTAATTTTCATGATGCAGGCTAAAGATGTTAGGCAGAACTCACACCGAATCGTGTCAAATGGTACGCAAGTTGGTATAAAGAATAGGACTTTACGCCATATTGTAGCTTCTATCTGTTTCAGAAAGTTTACCATAGAATCTGGTAGAAATTCAATCCCATAAGTTAGTATTGGGATCATTTTTAACCTGTAGAATTGCATGCAGAGTGCTATGGTAAATTTTCCAAACCTTCTTTCTATGGCTTTCATTTGGAACAGAGCGTTTTTTGCTTTCAGTAACAGTGTCTTTTTTTCTATCTCGTTCGAATAAGATTTATGTACAACGTAAGCCAAGAATCTTAGTAGCGTTTGACTTCTTATTTCCATACAACTGCAATGCAATGAGTATTTCTCCTTTTTACACCCTACATGAAAGATGACTGTTTTACTTGGGTTGATTTTTAGTTTTCGTTCTGAAATACATTCGCTGAAGGCATTTATTAATCTTTGTAGCCCTATTTTGGAGCCATCGATCAACAAAAAGTCATCAGCATAGATGATCCATCATATCATGAGACCACCCATCTTTAGACCAATTAGACCACTCATATTTAATTTTTTACCAGCTTCAGTCACATACAGGTTAAATAAAGTGGCTGCAAGACTGCAGCCTTGTTTTAATCCATTTGAGGTGTTTATGATGTCAGTTAATAAGCCCTTATTATTTAGCCTGACCCTCATCACAGTGTCTGAGTATAGGTTGATGATAATATTTAGTAATCCGTTGTCGATCCCCAGTGACACTAGGGTTTTCCGCAATGTAGGCCTATCCACTAGGTCAAAGGCTGACGTCAGGTCCATTGATGCAACATACAGTTTATCAGACCTTTTACCTTTCACAGAGTTCAACAAATGATGTAGTAAGAGACCCCCCGTATCTGTGCCAATGCTTCGTCCGAACCCAATCTGTCTCACATCTAATACCACTTTATCGTTAATCCAGTTATCCGGATACTGTGAAGTAGAAGAACTGTGGTGAAAGAGAAACACCATGATGAAGAACTCTGACAAAGAACGACTGTTATACAGGAGAAGTAATGTGATGAATGAGGTGGACTGTGATAAAGGACTGTCATGAAGAAATATTGTGATGAAGAAGGAATGTGAAGAAAGAATGTGAAAATGATGGATGATGGCAAAGAAGAACTTACGATGATGGAGAAGGACTGACAAAGATGTATTCTGGTAGAATGACAATGACAGAGGACTGTGCTGAAAGACTATTCCAAAGGAGAAGAACTGAGTAGCATGAGAAGGAATGTGATGAAGGACTTTCATGAAGGAAATTGACTGTTTACAAGGGGAAGGATTGCCATGAAAGGAAGAACTGCGATGCAAGAGAAGGACTGTGTTGAAGGACTGTGCTGAAGGAAAAGTAGTTTGATTGAGGACTAATTCAAAGGTTACGTTCTGAGATAACGTATTGTGACAATGGAGGAGGACTCTGCTGAAGGAAATGGATTGTGATGGAGGTGAAGTACTGTGAAGAAGAAAGTGGACAGTGATACAGGACTGTTATGAAGAAGGACTTTGATTCAGTAAACTGTAATTAAGGAGGAGGCCTGATGAAACATTTTGAAAAAGGAGAAGGACTATGATGATGAAGGGCTGTGTTGAAGAAATGTGACAAAGAAGGACTATAATAGGGCTTAATGTACAGGGATGTGCTATGTTGCTATAAGGACTGTGAAGAAGAAAGAACTTTGATGAGGCAGAAGAAGTCTGACATGGAGATGAAGTAGAGATGAAGTAGAAGAACTCTAAGAATGGATAAGAACTGTAATGAAGGCAAAGGAGAGAGGGAAAAAAACTGTGATGAAAGAAGTAAGGGGTAGGACTGAGAGAGGGAAAAAAACTGTGATGAAAGAAGTAAGGGGTAGGACTGTGATGAAGAAGAAGGACAATGAAGAAGGACAATGTCAAAGGACACAGGCTATTAATAAGGAGAACTGTGACAAAAAACTATAACTAACTAGACAGACTGTGATGAAGTAGAACAAAGATAAGGACTTGATAAGGGAATATGATGAGGGAGACTGGCAACTGCAAAGCAGAAGGGCTGGCACCAAGGACTAGAAGAAAGAATGGCTCATATGTTTTTCAATAAGGGGTGGGAGGGATTGGCGGGATAAGAGCTTGCATCTAATCATGGTCTGCCTGACTCTGTTTTGTAAGTGGCACACACAAACCTTATTGGATGAATGCTCTACAGGAAGGAATAGCAAGTCAAACTACATAGTATTCTTACATGCATCCGAAAGGCCCCATATATACAAAAGAATATTTAGGCAAAGTGCACTTTGCACATTTATAGCCACATTTAAATTTGGATATTGACTGTGACATGCATTAGTATTTTAAATGTATCCCAGAGTGGAAATGTGATTATTTGCTAATACAATCAAAGGTCCAACATACAATAGTAATCAAAAGGGGATTAACCATTACACCTGTGCCTTAAACCTATTTATTTTTTTACTATTTAGGTATGGGCCCCCATATCAAATGTCTCTATCTATTTGTTATTGCTAGGAGAGATTGAAAAATATATATGTTCAAATAAACAGGTTACCTATAATGTTTCATTGATAATTAGTCATGTTTACTGTTAGACAATTTTTTCATATTTATTGTTGATCCCATGACCAGCACTGCCCCCTCCCCTTTCCCCCCCACACTTTTTCATTCCCCACTCCCCTGCACTTGCACAATCTCAATGTCACCTGGCCTAGTAAGATCATTGTCTTTGTCTTCCCACTGTTCCTCCTCCCTTGCCTCGTTACGCCTTGAAACACGTGTGTATAGGCACGTTATAAATGCCATATCATATCATATCATGATAATTATACTAGTGTGCTAGATTCACTATCACAAAAAGTTTTACAAAAACGCAAAAAAGGTGCAACATTTCCATCACCAATATTAAGTAAAGTGTGTGTTATAGAAAAATACTTCATTATTACAAATGACAAGTTTGATATTTGACTCAACATATTCTCTCCTTGATGTCAATTGAAATACAAAATAAACAGAGAATGTGACTGTAAAAACTGAAGGGGGGTATCTCTACTTCTGTCCTCCATATGGCAGAGTAGTTGGACAGAGCACCCCAGCCAAGGTTGTAAATATGGTAGCTATGGACGAGCAACCAAGGCTTAAGCTCTCAGGAGGAGTTGCAGGCTGGTTCTTAAATACAGTGAGTCCCCAAGCCCCCACAAAGGATGTCCACACAATATGGTATTTGCTAACACAGTTATTCATATAAAAATGAAGGTATATATATATATATATATATATATATATATATATATATATATATATATATATATATATATATATATTAATAATAAAAAAACAAGCGCGCTTAAAATGAACATGCCCTTCCACAATGAAACTAGCATTTATGGATTATGTGTGCTACAAAATAAATGCAAAAAAATTAACCTTCCTAGATTGCTTGGGTGATGTCAGAGCAGTCAGAGGGGTAGCTATGGTGTCATGGTCTGCTATGAAGTTTCGGCAGTACCCAGTAAGGCCCAGAAAAGCTCTCACATGGGTTTGAGTAGTGGGAGACTCCCAGTCATGTACATCATGTACTGGGTAAAGGTTGGATTCAACACTCTGCACCCCATGACCAATGTAAATGGCCTTCCACTGAGGTATCTGGCACTTGGTGGTTTGATAGTGAGGCTAGCACTTTTCAAGGCCTGCAACACCTTATCCAAATGAGTTAAATGCTCATCCCTTGTGGAACTCTAGACAGCAATTTCGGCTAGATAGGTCACACAAAAGGCCTCCAGCCAACTCAGTGCATGAATTACCAAATGTGCTTACATAACTGGCAGCACCTATGGTGTCCAAAAGCTCATCAGGCATGGGCAATGGGTGAGCATTGACTACTATGTAGTCCATACAGAACCTCAAATCAAATCATTGGTACCTGCCTGGGAACTTTCCTTGGGGATAAGGACCACTGGACTGGACCAGGGCCTGGCCCTGGGATGGGTTGAGCGTTTAATTACACCCAGACCCAACATATTGGCAACCTCTGCCTGGATGTGGTTCTTAATCGTGTCTGACATCCAATAGCAACTGCTTTTGACAAGTACACTGTCACCAGTTTCAATGTTGTGCCTACACCACGAGGTGAGGCCTGGTGTCAGTGAGAACCAAGGGACATACTGCCGGAGCAAAGCCCTGCAGGCCCTCTGCTGCTCTGGTGTCAGATTGGGAGAGAGATGTACTTTCTCTACTGAGCCATCCTGAGGTTTGCTATACGGCAAATCAGGAAGAGCTCACTCTCATCCTCCTCTTGCTCTGAAGCAAGCAGAAGACATGAGACTTCCTCTCTTCTTTGGAAAGGTGAAAGTGAGCAGTCCCCCAAAATACAATACAAACCTCCCCAGTGAGAGTCAATAACGGACACACCCCAGTAGGGAATGAGACGAGGACCAAGTGCGGGTGAAGTTAAGAGATACCTTTATCCAAAATATAGGGCATACAGAGGACTCTGCATACTCTGAGATGTGGAATATAGGGGGCACATGAGTTGTGGGGATTGGACGGTGAGGGCTGGACATTATGTATTCTTTAGGCCTGGTGCTCCGGGATTGGTGGAGGTGCATGTGGTGAAAGCTCGGGGTGCACGGGAAAGATGGGCTCTTCTGGGTGGTGCACAGGGTCAGATGATGTCCGAGCGGATTCAATTTACACTACTTAACAATGTCCTTTTGGCCACACATACTCTGACATGTATTGGCATATCTCTAATCATTTAATATATGTCACACTCATAAATTATATATACTTAAAAGGGTTACTTCATGAATCAGGTGCTTTATCTTGAGGTTACATTCTGGGGCTATCTGCATCATCTCATTCATTAGATTTATTAGGGGACAGCTTAATAGTGTGTTAGAACAAGAGAGGATATATTATAATTTGAATTTGAGTGTTAGGGGTGAGCTGGGGTGGTACTTGATCAAGGGGAACACAACTGGCACATCAAACAGAGCTTAGAGTTAGGGGGCTGGGGGCCGTGTCTCTGAACCTAGGGGTCTGCTTGTGCTGATTCAGAATTATGGAGATGGATGTTTTTTTACAGGCCAGAGATGTAGCCCGGTTCACTCCCAGGGCAGTGACGTAAAAGGAAAGACAAAGGATACAGCGTTCGAAGTTTTTATACTCGAGCTTGCTGCAAACACGGCACAGGGGAGGAGGAGAGGGAGGTTGGGCTGGCTAACTGTACACGGTCCCAAGGGGAGAGGTGCAGGCCCGCAAGCCAGCGCTTCTGCGTAGCCTACTGGAACTTGTACAAAATGGAGTCGGTGACCATAGAAAATTGAGTCGGGAGTCGATTCTCTTGTGGGTGTTGCATGTGTATGTGTCGCCCTAAGGCTGGCCAGAACCGTGGCCAGTGGCGCATGGTCAGCCATGGAACGAGCATGGTGTGCATGTGGGGATAGGAATGAAGGGGAGGGGGCCAAAAAGACCTTTACTCCCTTACAAAGGCTTGAGACTGTTAACATGGAATACCTGAGGGGCTACCCCAGGGATTCCCATGTCAACCAGATAGTTGACCTCACCCATCTTGGAGGTTATCCTGAAGGGTCCAGTCCACTTATCTGCCAGAGCTCTGGGCTTGGTAGGCCTTAATCTCATGCCAGTACTTATTACATTCTTGGCTTGCTTTAAGATTCACTGATGCCTGGCCCATCATCTGTGTCATTCTCCTTCTGAGGCCTAACACCTAGTCCCCCACTTGTTTGGCAGGACCTGGAGGTGTGGCTTCAGACCTACTCTGATAAAAGCAAGGGGCACCTTCACTGGATGTCTAAAGAGGAGCTCAAAGGGGCTGAAACCAACACCCTCTTGAGGTACCTCCCTATAGAAAAACAACAGGCATGGTAGGAGGAGATCCCATTTCCTCATTAGGGTTCTTCCAAATGTAGGGATATATGGCAGTAATTTTAAAAGTAGCCAGCAACATGTGTGCAGATGACAGTAGTTTTAAAAGCAGCCAATAAAATGGGTGCAGCTGGGTAGTGGAAATGCAGAAAAGAAATGGTAAACTATATGAAACAGGTGAAATGCCACATGATTCATTATAACAGTGAATTAAGCCTTCCATGGCAAAGCAGAATGTTTGCAAAAAGCAATGGATTCAAAGTGCATTATATATATGTATGGATTATGAGAATTCCCCTCTGTGTAATATTGTATTGTGAAAATGACCTATATAAATTAACTAACTTCCCAATTATTAACATCCCAGTAACTATTTAGTTCTGATTAACATTGCAATGCAATGTCAGTGAACACGGAGGGAAATCTGTCTTAGTGTTTCTCCATGGAAGAGAAATGTGCACTAAATAAAAAGGAGAAATGAATGGGCTGTTCTTTTGTGCATTCTGAGAGCCCTTTGTATGTGAAGGAAGTAGAAAAGTAGGTGGATATATATACGAATTTACGAATTGCTGCAGAGGATTGGTCAGTGGGATCAGGAGCATAGGAGGTGTTTAGATACGTCAGGGGGAGGAAACTCTGTTTGACAGGTACATTGATTAAATAGGGGGTGAATGGAAGGGCTGGGCTCTCTTCTTTCATACGCTTCTGCTGGGTGCTCCTACTTTGCTCCCAGTTCCCAAGGGGATTCAAAGGCTGCAGTCCTAGGCTGTTCGGGAGTCCAAGGCCACTTCTCGGGAGTGCCAGTGATCATGTGGAGGCTTGGGAAGACTTCCCCATAGACGGACAGAAGTAAAAAGGGATCACGCAGATAAGACACCGCTATTTCAAGTCATTATGTAAATCCTTGTGGAATTGATGAGAAAGTTGGATGACTTCCAATTATCTCTGTGACTGTTTAGACAATAATAGTTCATTATTTTCAACTGGATCATTGAGGTATTTCGCACACTTGGACTAAAAAACTAAAAAGGTTTTGCAATGCACATTTATATCTTGTCTCTTAGATGACCGCAGCGGTGTTGATCTGTCGGTAAGAGCTCATAACTGTGTTATTATGAAATGTAATGTTTTGTTTCTTGTTTCATAAATAGCAGTAGTAGTAGTGCTATAACACTAAAGCATACAAATGGACAGCAGATGAAGGATGCCGATGCATTTGCATGCCTAAATGAATCCATGAGGCAGCAGGGACTAGAATGTGAGTATACACTATTGGTGGAGATTGGGGAGGGGCCCATCAAAATCATGGTAGATAATAAAGGGTTTCAAGATATTTATTTGGAAGAGAATTCCCTGTTAGGAATGGCAATACAAAAATCACATTACACTGCAGATTTCAACAATACAGTGATTGGAAACATCCCTGAGAAATATGTGAAAGCACAGGGTGAATTGCCAGAGTCTCTGGATTCTCAACCTAAAGGGATGTTTAAAATTCAGTCTGTGTATCCTTATGATTTCAATGAGACAGTGTGCTGTCACCAGGAGAATTGCATATTATTTGATTTAAGTGAAAATGAAACAGAAAATCAGCCTATTGAAATGGAGGTTGATGTTCCAAGATATTTAAAAGTGGCAACTCTGCAAAGAGATACAGCCACACGACTAGAAGAACGCACAGAGGTTCCTCCATTGGAGGATTTTCCAGAATTTTCAAAAATGATAGAGGAGCAGATTCTGTCAGCAGATACATGGGATAGTGAAGAGGACAGGAATGAATTTAGAAAAATATTTATGGAATTTAAGGACGTGTTTGCTAAAGACACTTATGATTGGGGCCTAACTGACTTGCATTTGCCACATTACCAGAGGGATATGGTAGAAATCCGGTATTTTTGCATCAGTATCAGTTACCATTGGCATGCTTGGAGTCACTGGCAGAAATAATTACAAATTTAGAATCCAGAGGAATTATCAGACCCATTCATAGTACTTCAAACACTCCTATTGTGGGTGTATTAAAACCAGATGGTCAATGGCGTCTGTGTGCAGACTTGAGGGAATTAAACAAAAGGGTACCAGTATCTAGATGGCCGCTCCCATTTATTGATCAAGGCCTTGCCCAGGTTCATGGATCAAAAGTGTTTACCACATTAGACCTTACATCTGGGTACTGGTGTGTGCCATTGGCTGAAGACATTCAAAATATATTCGCATTTTTATTTGATAAAACGCAGTACGCTTGGTCCAGGACACCATTTGGGTATGTTAATAGTGGGAGCGAATTTGGCATATTTTTGAGAAAAACACTCCCAGATGCGGCAGAAAGGGTAACCATAGTCTATGTGGATGATGTTCTGATTAAAAATAAAAGCCTGAAAAGTCATTTTGAAAAGATTAGGCATGTGCTTGGTCAATTACAGAAAGCGGGAGTCAAAGTATCCTTGCAGAAGGCCCAATGGTTCAAAAAGAAAGTAAACTTCTTAGGCCATGAAGTGACTGAGCATGGACAGAAGCAAAAGGTGGAAGCAATACAGAAATTGAAAAATCCTACTAATTTGAAAGCTCTAAAAAGTCTACTAGGGATGACAGGATATTACAGGAAGTTTATTGAGAATTACAATGAGATCACTCAACCCTTTTCTAAATTGTTGAAGCAGAATATACCTTGGAAATGGAAAAAGGGCAGTCTGAGGCAGTGGAGAAACTGAAAGGATGTCTCATGAAGGCACCATGCTTAGCCTATCCCATTAAGGATCAAGATTTCTTTGTAGAAATAGGATTCACGGAAAAGTGTATGTCTGCTGTGTTAACTCAGAGGCATGATTTGAATCATAAAATCATTGCCTATGTGAGCTAGGCATTATCACAGGTTGAAACTAAATTCAGTGAATGTGAAAAAACTCTTCTGACCACTGTCTGGGCGTTGCAACATTTTTGTCCCATTATTCAGGGAGAGAAAGTAATTATTGAAACAAATCACCAACCGTTGCAATTTTTACAAAGTAAAAGGATTAGATCACTCCCTGGACATTGGCGTTGCATGGATTCCCTGTGGTAGTAAGATATGGACAGAATAAAAATGATCCCAATTGCTAAAGGGATAGCAGATCTGCCTGATTGTGCAGCTGGATGTACTTTCAATGAAATAGAAATAGAGCCCAGTTTGAATGAATTTAAACAATCACCACACAAAGGTTTTAATGAAAATATGTGCAAAGATGTGCCAACCATGTATGTAGATGGATGTGCGTACCATATAGAAAATGATACTGAAAAACAGCTGGTGGTAGGGATAGGAAATGTCTGGATAAACTGTGAAGGCATTCCTAGTATAAGAATGAGAATTGGAGCCAGGAATAGCCAAATTGCAGAGTTAGCTGCCATTTATAAGGCAACTGCTACCACAGTTGAAAACAAATTCAAAGAAATTGTCCAAGTAACTGATTCTGATTATGCATGAAACAGCTTCGTAGAGTATATACCTGGCTGGAAGGCAAAAGAGTATGCTAATGATCCAAGCTATAGATAAATTAGAGTTAGAGAATCGTTTAATAATACACTGGAGGAAGTTTCGTGGACATTTAAAGACACCAGGAGAGGATAAGGAGGGAAATGACGAAAGCAGATCAATTAGCCAAAATTGGGTTGTAATGGGAGAATTATTCCCCATTGAACACTTAATTGGTGAAATACAGGTGGATGCAGTTACACGCTCCAAATCTCCAAAAGAGGTTGAACAACCTGTGGTGCAATGGAGTTATGATAGATCAGATCACGATCTGATTAATGCACAAAAAGAGGACCTAGTGTTAAGTTTTTGTTATAATCCTTTAATAAACCCCGAACAAAATCCCCCATCGGAAAATGATTGCAAAGGAAAGGAAGAGTGTTGTTGAAGAACAAAAAAATAAATAAGCTACAAGATGGTCTGGTGATTAGGGAGTCTGTGACAAGTAAAGTGCAGTGGGTGGTGCCTCTTTCATTTAGAGGGCTAATATTATACCACATGCATGACACAATAACTGCAGTACACAGGGGTTCACAAAAAACTTTAGAAATATTGAAGGACTATGCTTATTGGCCATATATGTCCCAGGGTGTAGAATTATACACCAGGGGGTGTCTGGTATGTGCACAATTTAAACCTGCTTTACCAATGCATAGAGTTCCATTAATGAAAAGTGGTTTTACTCTTCCATGGACAGCTTTGCAAATCAACTATGATGGGCCAATGAAAAGATCATCCAGAGGAAATAGATATGTGTTATCGGTGGTATGCCTGAATTCGAAGTGGGTGGAGTGCATTCCTGAACCAGACAGTAGTGCACAAAGAGCAGCCACATTGTTGGTAAATCACATATTTTCAAGGTTGAGGTTACCCCAAAGGATAGAATCAGACAGGGGAAGTCATTTCTCGAGTGCTTTGATGAGCAAAGTGTGGCAGATATTGGGAGTAAAGAGGAAATTACATATTTCATATGGGCCGTCTTCTACTAGAAATGTGGAGAGAAGCAACAGATCTATAGTAGAGATACTAAAGAAGTTTGTAGCTGAAGCAGGTTCCAGTTGGGATCTACGGTTACCTTTAGTATTAATGGCCATTAGGTCGACTCCTGCTAAAGCGACAGGCATCAGCTCTCATGAAGTGTTGACAGGATGAAAAATGGTACTGCAACAACATTTATTGTACAGGACACACAAGCAAATACATGTGAGTGCATCCACAGTTCACAAATATATGGAAGAATTGAAAAAGAACCTGCAACATGCATTTGCACAGCGTAATCTGGAAAGAGCTGATGAAAGTGCAAAGACCTATTATGATAAAAAGACATTTAAATTCTAAATTACTCGCGGCAAGGGCCGTTTGAGATTGTAGATAAGATATCCCCTATTGTAAATAACATAATGAGGATGGAGGGTGAGATGGTGACAGAGCAATTTGTTCACGTCAACCAAATTAAACCCTGCCCCCCAAAACATTAAGTGAAAGGTCTTGAGCGAATAGAAAATGGTTGAATGTATTGATTGCAATGAAAATAAAGCTAACAGTGTAATTAAGAAAACAATGATAAAAGCACAGTAAGTGTATCTGTTGGCAGATACATTGAATAGTGACTGTTTCATAATGCATCTAACCTAATAACATGAGAGCATGTACAAGGCGGTATATATTTCACCCATGAGTATTCAGAAATATGGTCTGGTGAGTAAGCAAAAACAAACAGAAGTGCCACATATGATCCTAGGAAGTGGTGCATTATTTCATGAAGAGGCGCTGAATCAATCTGAGCTATTCTAATATTATCTAGTAAGATTTTTCTGCATGGGCATCAAATAAACAAGGGAACATGGTGAGGGGGAATGTAAATGTAAATATTATGGAGGGTGTTTAGTTAGTTGGGAATTATTGTGGTGCAAAGTGATGCAAAGTATAACATGGTGTCTTGTTTCTATGTAATATGTGTTTGATTGCAGGTAACCAAAGTGGCAAATCCAGGGAGTTTATGTGTTTTGGCCAACATTTCTTTTCCAGCCTTGTAGTGAAAGAGGGATAGACAATTGTTCTATACTATGTACTGTCTCTTTTCTATTCACTTTAGAAATCAATAATCAATTATCCTGGCAGGGCCGGTTCCTTGAAACGATGGTCCATTGAAAGCCACGGGATTGGAGTTCACGGGAGGAGACCCCGATAAGCCCCCGGACCGGAGGATGGGGGTAAAGATATAGAGCCCATGGTGCCAAAAGAGATGACCATAAGAGCTCCATGGTGTGCCACACTAAAGAAATTGAAGAAATCTCTCTGAGGATGTTGTTATGTGGAAAATTGGTGCAAAGACTGATGGATAGAACATCCAGAGGCGTGGTCATGAGGAGTCTGGGTATCAAAAAGTGAACAGGATTGGTCCTCATTTTGCCTGGTTCATCTTCAGTGTGTTCTGTTCTTCATTCATGGCTGACAGAACGTATTATTGTGCTGTGTTGTGCCAGTTTGGACTTGAACTGTTTATTTTTATTTATCATTTTATTTTATTGTTTTATTTTCTGTGCATACCCGATGATATTGCATACAAGAAAGAACATCCTTACCCCATAAAATACATACATGCTGAGACTATATGATTCAAAAACTGTGGTATTGTGGGATTTGAACAACTCATGGACATGTGAACTATTGGATGTGTACACTTCAGTCGGGAGTGTGCACATATGTTATTCTATTACATATACTCATGCATGTGAGGACTGATATACATACTTTATTTATTCTTCTCTATTTTGCTTTGCACTCAATTATTCATTGTGAAATACCCATATGTTAATTTTCATTACCGTGGTATTATTTTTAATTGTTATTATTCTGCTAATTTTTGTTGAGCTATCCCAGCGACATTGGTGTGAGATTCTTCCAACTATAACATTGCGAGCAGCCATAAATTGGGGGAATATGCAGGAATATATGGCAGTGATTTTTGAAGCAGCCAGAAAAATGTGTGCAGATGACAGTAGTTTTAAAGGCAGCCAGCAAAATGTGTGCAGATGAAAGTCATTTTAAAAGCAGCCAGTTAAATGGGTGCAAATGGGTAGTGGAAATGCAGAAAATAGATGGTAAACTATATGAAATAGGTGAAATACCACATTAACTCATTATAACAGTTAATTAGGCCTTGCATGGCGAAGCAAAATGTTTGCAAAAAGACAGTGGTTTCAAAGTGCATTATATATATGAATTATGAGAATTCTCATCTGCGTAAAATTGCATTGTGAAAATGACCTATACTAATTAACTTACTCCCCAATTATTAACACCCCAGTAAGTAATTAGAATTAGTTCTCCTGATTAACATTGCAATGCAATGTAAGTGAACACGGATAGAAATTCTGTCTTATTGTTTCTCCTTGGAAGAGAAATTTGCACACAAAAAAAATGAAATTAATGGGCTGTTCTTTTGTGCATTCTGAGAGTTCTTTGTGTACGAAGGAAGCAGGCAAGTAAGTGGATACATATACAAATTCCTGCAGAGTATTGGTCATTGGGATCAGGAGCATAGGAGGCGTTTAGATACATCAGGGGGAGGTAACTCTGTTCTTGATTGACAGGCAAATTGATTAAATAGGGGGTGAATCTGAGGGCTGGGCTCTCTTCTTTCTTGTGCTTCTGCTGGGTGCTCCTGCTTTGCTGCTGGCTGCCGAGGGGATTCAAATGCTGCAGTACTAGCCTGCTTAGGAGTCCAAGGCCACTTCTCGGGAGTGCCAGTGATCATGTGGGGGCTTTGGAAGACTTCCCCGCAGATGGACAGAAGTAAAAATGGGTCACGCAGATAAGACACAGCTATGTCAAGTCATTATGTAAGTGCTTGTGGAATTGAGGAGAGCGTTGGGTGACTGCCAATTATCTCTGTGACTGTTTAGACAAGAATAAGACTCTATTTTCAACTGGATCATTGTGGTATTTCGCACACTGGGACTAAAAAAACTTTTTTGCAATGCACGGTTACATCTTGTCTCTTAGATAACCGCAGCTTTGCTGATCTGGTGGCAAGAGCTCATAACTGTGTTATTATGAAATGTAATGTTTTGTTTCTTGTTTCATATATAGCTGTACTATATATATAATAACTCCAATAACAGAAAAAAGTTGGCGTCTATGGTCACTATTTCAGTGGGGAAAAGTAACTGGAAAACACCTTGGGGATTATATCACAGTGGTAAAAGTGTTTACCGCCAGAGGTAAACAGTAAGAAACAAAATTGGCAATACAAAGACAAGCTAGAAGGTTTGTGTGTTGGTGTGAGTGAGTTCCACCATGCATGCTGAAGTGGAACAGAGCCCTCCAAGGGCATAGGGTGGTGAAGTAGACAAGTCATTGGCACACTTTATGTACAATGTATACAATATTACATTATTTATGAATTTACCGGGTTCCCTCTAAATGTGCTAAGCCTGGGTGGATGCCTACGGTCAACCCAAGTACAGGACATAGTTATAAATGAGGAAGGTTTGTATTATTATATAGGGCAGTGTTGTGAAATGTATGCTCACCAATAAATGACCACCAAAATGAGGTAATGCCAATTTACCACCAATATACCACAATACTAAAATACTGCCAAGTTAGGTAATATCGCAAAGACAAAACCTCCTACACAAAGCATCCAACATGCCTTTGTGAGTTTTGCTAAATCTGTCAACCAGACCATTGGTCTGGGAGTGGTAGGATGTAGAGAAGGTGTATGTTACCCCACATTCCTTCCATGAACCTGTGTCCACCTGATGTGGGAGGGTCCAAGGGACTGACGATGTTGATGTGACCCTCTCAAATGGTGTGCCAACCACTGGCAAAGGCTGCAGTGGGGCAATGACACTGCCTCCAGACTTGCCAGACAACTGACAAGTGAGACAGGTCTGACAGTGGGACTCCACTTCTACTCCCATCCTGGGTCAGTAGAAATGTGCAGTCAGCCTATGTTGGTCTTCTTAGTGCCAAGATCACTAGCTAAGGGCACCTCATGCACCAACTGCAGAAGAAAGGGCCTGTAAACCTTGGGTACTGTGGGATGTTTTTACCCATGCATCCGAGCCCTACCACAAAAACTGTGCAGTACTGGCATGGAAAACATCATGATGGCCAGAACTTCCCAGAAAATGCACAGGGAAATGCATGAAGAATAGGCTGTCACCCATTTTTGCCTATGTTGTGAGCACAGAAGGGCACAGAGCCTAAAACCATTGTAAAAGGGGCAATGCTGATTGCCAAAAGCAACCCATAACTGATGGGAATTCGTTTTCTTCAGGTCAAACATGGCTAATTTATGGGCATAACATTATTTTACTGCAGAACTACACCAATGCCATTTGTTGAACCTGGACAATATACTTCCATGTAATATCTCTTGTTTGAAATGCTTGAATTCAAGACTGATCCAAAAAAATTGCATGCAGTACCCGCTTTTGACTGAGGGCGGCGCTAGCGGTCTAAACTCTGACAGGGAAACTGCATGTCAGGAGTTGCAGGAGAGGCCTTTACATCAAAGGCTGGGAGTTAATTAAAATCTTAACCACGTGCTGTTCCCAGAAGACAATCTGATTTAATTAACAGGCCAGAGGCTGGGAAACCACTCACCTCCAGAGATTCACACCAGGAGTTAGAATCTCACATGACCTCTTGATTGATAGAAGGCAGACTGGCTGGGAGCCTCCTGGAGACCACACAATAGGCTCTTGCACTTGAATAGAATATGTTGATTTTGACTGTTTCCTGTCAACAAAGGCCTGCCTGCCAGAAGACATGTGATCACTGACCCACCCAAGTCTTGGAGGCGGACTCCAACACTCTGAGAACTGAATTGAAAGCAAAATATATATTTTACAGAAACACTGATAACTCTTTGTAATCAAATGACCGGAATGTATAACTTTGAGAGCCTTAATTTAAAGAATGTACCTTCGATTCAAGCCCAAACTCCAATTTGTGTGATGTTCTTGGGCAAAACCCCGCTATTTATGGATACTACAGACTCTGTGTTTAAGCTAGAGACATGGGAATTTACTGGAGTATGTATGGACAGGCCGTGTATATGTGTATAATTTTTTAATGAAAAACCAATATTGCAAAACCAGTTAAAAAACGCAAAATGTTGCTGTTTCTGAATGCAAGTTCTTAGAAACATCAGAGTTTGAACAGAGTATACCTCATGTGATACGTGATGGGTGCATGTAATTTCAAACCACTGTGTATCTATGAAATATGTCTTTAGGTCAAATATAGATTTGTGGGCAAACTGACCAGGGGAGGATCCTCTGACCCATAAAACCTACAGCATCACTCTGACTCACAGTTTCTTCCCCAATCATGGGAGAGGGGAGAATTGGGCCAATGACAAGTAGAAAGGGGCAGGCTTAGCTAGGCCCAGGCACACACCCACTTTCAAAACACATAAAAAGAGACTGTTGGGACAGGTAGAGACATTCAATTCAATTTGCTGCGGAGCATGCTGACCGACGACTTCACATCCAGAGATCCTACACTTAGACTTCCAAGCTAAACAGAGACTACAGAACTTTGAACCAAGAAGGCCCACTGCAAGCAAAAGTATTTGTCAGCAGGCCCAAAAATCATTAGCAGGCTATTCACAGCCGGACCCAGGTGTTGATTCTGGCCTGAAACCCTGTGCCAGAAAGATTCAGAAGCAGTGCTGTACCCAGAGAAAGCAGAGCAGTATCCAGAACCAGAGGCCAGAGATCCAGAGTGACCCAGACCGCTGTTAGCAGAACCAGAGAGCTGACCCAGATCACTGTGAAGTGCCGAGACCAGAACCGGAGTCCAGTCCAAAACCTGACCAGATCCGTGGGGAGGCCTATTTCAAAATATATTGTGAGTACCTAGCAGAACTGTGCAGAACCAATCTCTTAGTTAAAATAATATAATTCAATCTAATTTAATCCAACCAGAACTGCCTCCTAACTGTCACCTGTCATTTGCAAAGCTGTCACCTGTCATTTTCTAGCTGCAAGCTGTAACCTGTCGCTTTGAACTTTTAAAACTTCAAATCCGAAAAACTACCTTTATTTAATCGTCCGTATCTCTGGAACCGTTTGTGCTAGGAACTTGGTTTAACTTTCCTCTGAAAGCTTAGAATCTCAGCTTTTCAACAAGCCTAGAACCTTTTGCCGTAATCACAATTCTCGCACTCGCGAATTTTGCCGCGATTTGCGATTTGGCCCGATTTCTTTACTTGTAAAAAGATAGCTGCTTTTGCCTGAACTGCTAAATTTCGTTTGCCTCTTAAGAACCATCCCATAATCATTGCTAGAGTGAGCCTGAACTCATATTAACTAAATACCACTCACCCTGAACCTCCTGAAGGGAATTAAAAGCATTTTCAGCATATTTCTCACTGCATTGTCACCATATTCAAAGCATTTTGCCTGTGTTTCAAAACTCCTATCTGTTGTATAAGCTGCTGGGGGGGGTGAATTGTCCAAGAAAGTGATTACATTGTCTTTTGCTGAAACCCTATCAAGTTTTTTTTTCTGTACTGCATTTTCATTCCACCTTGCATCCATTTGAAACCATAAAAGTATTGTTGCTATCTTATCCATCCTATAACCAATTATCATTGATTATAAAGAAGTGTGCTAGTGCCAGACTATCCATTATTGATTACTGCTCAGATTAAGTGTGATATTCAATTATTAATTTATTATAAAGTGTGATATATATATATATATATATATATATATATATATATATATATATATATATATATATATATATATATATATATATATTTTTTTTTTTTTTAATTCTCAAATAAACCTTTTAACTTGCAAAACAGAACTACTTCTTGGCTCAGTGGGGTCAGGGGGATTCCAAGAGAGGGGTGTTATATAGGGGTAGTCATCCAGAACTCATGAACTGGACATAAAGATATATCAATAAGGGTTTCCATTCAGTATCCCAGACTCGGCATTGACTTAGCTGTAGTGCTGGATTGAATCCTCTTACAGTACCACCGACTTCTTGAGAACACCAGGTTCAGGCTTAGTGGGCTCTCTACAAAGGAGCTCACCCTCACAATAGATCTTGAAAGACCTAGGCACATCACCTTGTGCCTGGGCTTGTTTCCTTAGACCTTCGAGAGAGTGGCACTCTCTCTGACCCTTACAGATGTCTCCCCTACATGGCCCATCTTCCGTCAGCAGGCATTGCGTTAAAAGCAAGAAGAAGAATGTTTTTTTATGAAATTGTATTAAACCCGTAAGATATACTATATGAATTAAACTGTATTTTTCATACTATATACACATCTTGAGTATATGGCTGTTTTTAAAAAAATGCTAAGTTCACATTTTTTTTTTAATTGAAAGGATGATTATATGTTTTCCTTACTTCACTGTTATTCCCGAACTGTAAAATGCAGGTTTTTCGGGAATTACATTATTCTGTGTTCTTAGGTATTCCTTTCTTTGTGGCATACAATGTGTGAATACAAAATGCCTCTTGCAGTCTGAGTATCTATTCTCTATTATCATGTTCCTCATGTGCCTTGATCTGTTTAATATCAATACATTTAAGCGGACCTGATTGTTCTACATTGTGTTGTTCACACCAATGTCCTGGAGGGTGTACTTTGCTTCACCATTTGTTGCACCTGTATTATTCTGGAGGGTGTACTTTGCTTCACCATTTGTTGCACCTGTATTGTTCTGGTGCCTTCTGGTTTAATAGTACTCTGCATCTATGCAGAATAAAATATACATTATGTAGTTTCATAGATGAATTCCCTGGTTGGGTAATGTCTGGCAGCATTGAATTGAAATATTTGCAATTTATTGACAGCCTTCATACAAATCTCACACATCCCACATTTGTAAAGTCCTTTTGATTTCAAGGGTAGAAACTGCTGGAAACTTAGTTCTGTTCAAAGGACTTGGCAATAATACACTACATTGCTTGGGGGCTGTGATGTAAGTCAAATCAGGTGTATTATGTCAACAATAGTGCAGGCCTTTGTGAGATACTGGTATTTCTTTTACCTTCTATCGGTATGTTTGAGCTTGAGGTAGTGCTCAATCAATACATCCATGTCAAGCATTGATATATTACATATGAAGAGATATACAAAATATTGTTAACCTGTAGTATGCCATTTCACAGTTCTCTATCCTGCCACCATTTACTTTGTTTTTAAGCTAAAAACGCTAGTTTCTTAAATCATATTTCATCATGTGCTTACATTACTTAATAATAATAAAAAAGTAAAAATACATTTCATTGATTGGTTCAACCAATTGCTATCAAAAGCTATTACCAAATGAGTTTTCAAAATCATTTGCCAAACATGAAATGTAGCATATTTCAATTTCTGATTGTCACCTGAAAATATATACAGCCAACATTGGTCATTTGGTATATTCCTAATATCTGTTACAAAAATATAGGTACCTCTAGCATATGTCCCCTCAGTTTAGAACATGAGGAAAGCAAATGTTGTATAGATTCATTTTTGTCATGAAAAATACGACATAGCCTAGCCTCGTGAGATACATTGATCCAGGCATCTTGACGTTCATAAATAGGTAGTTGGTCAAAACGTAACCTCATTATAAAGTGCTGTTTTTAAATATTTAAATGGGAATCTAATGGTAAAACCTGGCTTAATGTAATCTCGGAAAGACATCTTGCTGGATAAATATTCAATGTGCTTTATACAGTCCCCGATTTCGGCTTTATTTATAAATGTCCTTAGTATCCAATCCTACACTAGCAGGAATCTGTGCTGTAAATCCAATGTCTGTATGGAATTTTGCAATGTCTTTCAGCCAGCATTCCATCATTTTGCCTGGACCATCAGAGTTAATCATTAAGTCAGATCCAAAATAAAGAGATTCTAAGTTCTTGCTCTGGTCCAGCACATGTAGGAAGAACAGACTGCATGGAAGTGATGCCCAGTTCTATACATATAGTTTCCACTGGGGTGCCTCGTCATAGTTTGCCTTCTAGTATACTTAACCATTACATCTCCCGGTCCAGCATTATCTCTAAACCATTTAAAGTGCTCGGGACAACGGTTGCTCTATATATTTTAATCAATCCTTCCATTGAGTAGCCTCCACTGTTAGATATACATGTTCTAATGGTGTTGAATTTCCTGCTCACCCTGCTCTGGATGTCATTTGCTAAACGTTTGGAATCAAACAATATATATATGTATACATATATATTGATTCCCAGGTACATGTAATTTTTAACAATTTCTTTGTCTATCCCAATTATTGTTCTTATATTTATTCTTTCTGCGGTTAATGACCATAACCGTTGTCTGTTCCAGGTTCAATTTTAGTTCATCACTTCTGAAATATTCATGCAATGCTGTCAAGGTATGCTGTAGCCCGATGGAAGTAAGGTCAAAGAGGACCGTGTCACCGGCAAGGGAAAGCCACCGCATTGTTTGCTGTCTGATTTTGGGTGATTATTCTTGCTTTTACACAGAGCATTGCATTGGTCCGCTATATATAAATATATTAAAAAGAACGGGGGTGAATGTGCACTTCTGCTTCAGACAATGGGCCTCATTATGAATTCAGCCATAGCCGTACCGGTAAAAACGGCATGGCTGCTGCTGGAGTAATTTTTTTTCCGGTGCCCGGCAATGGGGACTTTCTACAGCATTACGGCACCCGCAGGCCCGGCAGTTGCCCATTGCCGGGCACCAAAAATATTTCTCCCCATTCCCATTCAATGGATTCAATGGGAATGGGGAGGACGGATGCACCAGCACCATTCATGAATGGAGCTGGTGCATCCGTCAGGGTCTGGGAGCTGGTGGCGTTCTGCCTGCCAGGTCAGACCTGGCAGGCGGAAAGGCACCCGTTCGCAGACCTCGTAGTTTGCCGTTCTGGTAACAACGGTGCCGGTAGCTTACTGGCACCATTGTTACCGGACAGGCAACCTTGTAATGAGGCCCAATGTGTCTTTGTGTAGGGCGATTACAAAGTGCAGACTCATCAAATCTGCCCCCCAGCATTGTAGTTTCCTCCATAATCTTTGCCTATTCACAATGTCAAAGGCTTTGTAATAGTCCACATATGATATGTTTAAAGTATCCTTCTTATAACTGTAGGCTGACTGGATTAAATAACTCATACACCACAAATTGGTGAATGTGTTGACATCTTTAGGGAAACCCGTTTGTTGCTTTTTAAATATTTTATCAGTTTGTAGCAGGTTATTCATTCTTCTCAATAAAAGGTGACTAGATGAAAAGTAGCCGTTAATTTTCTGATAATTCTCGCGGGCCGTTTTTAAGTATGAGGACCGATATGGAACTCCTCCAATTTGGGGGAATGTCTCCTGTTTTAATTATTTGTTTAAACAATTTTTCAATTATTACCGCCCATCCATGTGGGTTCCGTTTGAAAAACAAAATTAGCGACCTGATCTGACCCTGGGGCTCTTGAAGATTTTAATTTTATAATTACTTCAATATCTACTGCTGAGTAGGAAAACTCCTCACCATTATAAGTTGAAACCATTTTGGACACTCTTTCCTTGTATATCGCCCAGAATGTTCATGTGTCCGAAATGCACGTGGCGTTATTTATCATTTTCCACTGCAATGGGGCCATAGAGTTTTTAAGCTGCCTGGTCCCATTTATGTAGACAGTTCTCAATTTGACTATTGCATTATGAGATTCTATATTAGACACCATTATTTTTACATTATGTATATTGGACCGCAGCTATCTTTTTCTATAAGCAATTATCACATCAAATAACGTGCCAGGTTCCTTTGCACCATGTGTGCATTCTCAGCCATAGTTCCCAATATGTCATCCATTTTTCACAAAAAACTTCAAGTTTAGTTAGTCTATGCTGTCCATGTCTAGGATTAAGTTTGAGACCTCCTCATTTAGTTTGACCATATTTCTTTCTGTCCAGGTAACTCTATTAGCAGCAACATTGGTTGTAAATGAGTCAACCATTTGGTCCTAATTATAAAGACACCTGGACAGGTCTGGTCCCTAAACGTGTTTATTTCAAGATGCTTTACAGCAAGCCCCCAACTCGACCTCCAACTCCCACTCTCAACTGACTCCTTCAGAACCCGGAGCTAGGTTTACTTACACACCCAATTTCCACCCCAAAAGTCACAACATCCTTGACATTCCATCCTGGGATTTTCAAGCCGTTTACAACATATCTCCTTTCCTTTTTCTTAAACATCTCCACTTTCTAACAACAGCAATCCTATTCTTATTGCACACTTACCCTCCTCTCACTCTCACATCACTGTCCATAACCCTCTCCACCTGGACTGGCTATGAGTACAATGATGCTCCCTTCTTCCTCACAACCTCTTTCTTGATTCTCATTCAGTCACCACACTTCACCACCGCTTTCCTTCCTTTCCTTTTTCATTCTCCTATTCTAACCACACAATTTTCTTTCTATACACCAGGGTTATCCTTCTAGGTGACCTCAACCTCGACCTCAATGACCCCAGAGACTTCCAAGCATCCACCCTTGATAAAGCCATCTATATGCTGGGCTTCAAACAGGAAAACACTGAGCCTACCCACAACAAAGGACAAACCCTTGACTGGGTGGACCACCACAATTGCCCTATCACTATCACTAGCCTCTCACCCGTTCCGTGGGCAGACCACCATGTCCTCCTCTTTGATATTAACACCACCAAGGTGACACCCAAGTCAGATACTCCTCTCCCCCCTAACCTCACTAGGAGCTCCCACCAACTCACTAAAGAGAGACTCACATCTTACCTACTGTTGCTTACCCTTAGGCCCCACTTCTCTTCAGACCCGGAAATTTTGGCAGATACTTTCAATACTATCATTGCCCAGGCCGTATAAGCCATTGCCCCACTCACCCTAAGGAAAGCCCAACTATCCAAGCACAGTAATGCCTGGTTCTCCCCTGAGCTACTCGAGTTACGTACAGGGAAAAGGGCAGCTCTCTCCTCCTGGAGAGCTAACCATAGTGACTCCTCCAAACGTGCCTTCCAAAATATCTCAAGACAATACAAATATGACATAATGAAAGCAAAAGCGACCTCATTCAACCATAGGATAGCCAACGCCAAATCTGACACTAAGGATATCTTCACCATTTTCAGGGAGCTTGAAACTCCCACTCACCCCCACCCACTCTCACCAAGGATGAAGACTGGTGCAACAGCATAAAATTAGCCATGCTAGACAAACTTAACACCCTTCAAAGTAAAATTCTTGCCCATCAACCTTTCCCCAACCACCTAACAGCAAACAACCATAGCCACTACCCATGTGACTCTGAAAGAGGTAAGTGAACAGGAAGTCCTTTGGCTATTTAAATCCATCAAATCCTCGAATTGCAAAGGGGACGATGCCCTACTCAACTCTTCAAAGAGTGTGCATCTACCCGTGCCCCCTTTGTAACATCATTTATCAATGCCTCCTTTGCCACTGGCCATGTCCCAACCTGTCTCAAGGAAGCATGGGTATGCCCTCTCCTGAAGAAACCAGCCCTCGACCCAACCAGCCCAGGAAACTACAAACTCATCACCACAGTCCTGTTTCTTCTGAAAATCCTTGACAAGGCAGCATATCTGCAATTACAAAAGTTCCTTGAGGATGATTATCTTCTTGGTCTCCGACAGTCAGGCTTCCACACAGGCTACGTTACCGAATTCGCACTATTGGACATCAAAAATCAAATGGATGACATCAGAGATTCGGGCAAACCTGCTGCTCCTGGACCTATCAGTGGAAATTGATCTGGTGGACCACAAAACATTTTGCCATCAGCTCTCCTATGCTGCCAACTTCTCCCCCAAGGCCTCAGCCTGGATCACCTCCTTCCCTCAGTAAAGAGCTCTGAAAGTCTTCTCTGACCCAGCGTGCTCCACCCCATGCCTCATCAATTCCGGAGTCCCACAGGGCTCATGCATCTCCCCCACCCTGTACAACCTGTTTACAAGACCGCTGTTCAACATCCTCGACTTGATTGGCATCACATACACCAACTATGCTGATGACACTCATGTCCTTATCCCCCTCACTGACAACACCCGAATCGTAGTCTCGAAAGCGATCAAAACCTTGGGATTCTACCTAGACGCCAACATCTCAATGACTAGACAGGTCAATTCCATAGCATCAGCAGCGGCTTACCACTCTAAACTGCTCAACGCAGCCAGACCTTTCCTCTCCAAACTCAACTGTCTCACCATAGTGAGAGCCATGATAGGGTCTCCACTGGACTATTGTAACGCCCTCTTAGTAGGCACCTCTGCTAAAAATGAATAAACTACAGACTGTACAGAACAATTACCTCAGGGCAACCATTGGCATTCCCAAAAGGGACCGTATCTCAGAGGCCAGGAAACAAGCTCACTGGCTACCCGTCAAAGAGCGCTTCATCATTAAAACACTCGCCCTCACACATAAATGTGTCCACAGCACTGCCCTCTTGTACCTGTCACAGAGAATCACCAAGCCAGTCGCATGCGGGCCTACAAGGACCACATACACCAACTGAAACACTATCCCCAGGACACTAAGAGCTGGAGCAGGAGGCTCCAGCTACCCCTTCATGGCAGCAACCCACTGGAACGCCCTACCACCCCACCTCAGAAGTTTAGAGTCACACCTTGTGTTCCAGAAAGCTATTGAAACCCAACAATTTGTATAAATAGGGCCATAGCTTTCACCTGCTCATTATGCTGCTGTATCCTGTAACCACCCTTCTGTACTGTCTCTAGATCTCCACCATATTCCAGTACGCTATGCAAAATGTAACGTGGAGCAATCTAGTGTCCATGCAACTAAGTCACTATCAAGCAACAGCGCCTTGATGCCTCTGGGCTGTTTGTGCACTTTATAAATGTAAAAAATAAATAAATAAATAAATAAAATATCACGTTTCTTCTTCAAAACCACCACAACACAATCCGTTTCTATGGCCCTTCTTAACCAGGGGGCACTACCCTAGTTTTAGCTTTGCACCCTCTCATCATTTCAAACAAGCTAACTCCAGAAACCACATTGGGAGACATTAACAGGTGATATGCCATCTCCCGAATCGCAACCTTCTTGTCTTTCCAACACACACCTGCAATCTGTATTGCCTCCATGATACATCTATTCATTCTCTCCACCATGCCATTACTCTTTGAATGAAATAACACTGTTTTCTTGTGGTGAATCCCACACATTTTCACATATTCTTAAAAACCTCCCCCTACAAGTGTCATTCCATTGTCAGTCACCAGACTACCAGTCAGCCCTTCCCTTCCAAAAATGTCTTGTAAAAATTCAACCATCACTTCAATTGTAGCTTCCCTCACAACTTTGTATTATATCCACCTAGACAGTTGATCCACCAAAACCAAAACAAACTTTCCCCGTCCACCAGCCAAATCGACTGGTTCAAGAACATCAATGGCCCATTCTTCCCATACAGCATTAGGAACATAGTTTTTCACCAGCGGTTGCACCCCGGCACACTCATCTTTCCCTGACCAACTACACTCAAGACATTCCTTCAACCTACTCTCTATGTCTCGATCAAAACCAGGCCACCAATAGTCACCCCTCAGAACAGCCTTGGTGCACGACACACCCAAGTGGCCCTCATATACCAAATCAATCATTCTTTTACACAACACTGTGGTAACTATCATTTGATCCCTTCGATCAAGTATTCCGCCCACTTTGCTCAATTCCTCATGGACCTCCCAAAAGGGTATCTCATCCTGTGATAACCCTGATCTGTTCAGCCACCCCGTCTACATATATTCCTTAACATGATTTATTGCCTCGTCATTACTCATTGCCTCCACCCATTCATCCTTTCCAACAATTCCATCATGATTTACGAAAAAGCAGTTCAGTAATCTCCTCTTTACCAACTTCCTCTACCTGACCACCCAAACTTCAAACATAATCGGCCAACACATTTTCCTGGAAAGAAATGACCTCCACATTAAACTTATGGCTCTGCATCCTAGTGACCCAGCCAGCCACCCTTTGGGATACCTTACTGAAACCCTTATTTTCGAAAATGCTTTTCAGTGGTCTGTGGTCTATTCTAACAACAAATACATTACCCCACATAAAATTGGAAAACTTCTCAACTACCCAATGACATGCTAGCACCTCCTTCTCCAACACTGAATAGTGTTCCTTTGGACCTCTCAACACACACAAGGCATGAGCCACAATCCCCTCAAGACCTTTGTCATTGTACTGTGACAATACTGCTCCTATGCCATTATCACTTGCATCCACAGTGATGGCGCTCTTTCTTCTAGTATCAAACCTTTTCAGTGCCTTTGCCAAATCTTTCCTCCTTTATTCTCAAATAATCTGCCTCAAACAACTTGTTCCACTCAAAAAAAACACTGCTCTTAAGAAGGATCCTCATCTCCTTAATCTTGTCGGCAAAGTCATCATCACATTTTTGATAAAACTCTGCTTTCGATTTGGGATTTCCACTCTCTTAATTGCACCAACCATTTCACGTTTGGGCTTCACTCCAGACCCTGATATCTCATTACCAAGCTATTCAACAGTTGCTTTCCCAAACTTACACTTCTCCTTTCTTTAAATGATACCTCTTTCTTCCAAGATTGTCAACACACGTCTCATAATGGCATCATGCTCCTTTTCATCTCTTCCAGATATCAAGACATCATCTTGAAGGCAAAACACACCTCTGATTCCCTTAAACAACCTACCCATAATTTTCAGGCAAACGGCGGACACTGACACCAGTCCAAACGACAACTGCATAAAATGAATGATTCACTCATGTGTTATAAACGCTGTGAATGTTCTGCTCTCTTCATCCATTTCAATTTGATGATATGCAGACACCATATTTAACTTTGAAAATATCCTTCCATCACCAATCATAGCCAGCATTTCGTTCATATTGGGTAATGGGTCGCTACACCACAACACACTTATTTACTTCCCTTAAGTAGACACACAAGCGAAGTTCACCCAAAGGTTGTTTAACACCACGAGAGGAGCAATCCATTCAGTTGCACCCACACTTTCAATCACACCAGACACGTATAACTTATTTCACTCCCTCTTCAAACCTTTTCTTTGATTCAGGGGAGCAGGGTGCAAATTAGCTGCAGCTGGCACACAACCCCTTTTCAAGATAATGTTGTGTTTCATCCATTTCACCTTTCCTTCCCCATCCTTAAACACTTGTCCATATTCTTGACATACAGCATCTCCAACATCATGACTTGTTCATCTGCATTGGGATCCAATTTAATTCATAACCTCTTTTGTTCATGCCATCCTAGTAGCGTTGCCCCCTTTTTTTTACATGAACGTTTCCTTGAGTGCATGTTACTTTCCCAACTCATTAGATCACTTATATTACTAGCCACTTTTCATTCAAAAACATCTTTTGACATCAGAGTGATCCTAGCCCCAGAATCTGCCATCATAGATACTGGTGCACCATTCAAACACACCACAGCAAACGGCCTCTCACAATCCTCCTCATCCTCACCCAAAACAACATCAGCAGTATTAACAGTAATTGTTTCAGTATGAAACTCTTCATCTTCGGCAAAAAACCCTTGATCTTCTTCCGTCATGTATAATACTTTTCTGTGAAAATGGTTGCAACAGATTGCAAGGTGCCCTCTCTTCTTGCAATTGGTACATATTGCTCTCCTACCTGGGCACACCCGCAACACAGCAAAGTGTGTCCCACTTGCACATCTGAAACATAATCTTTATTCTTCCTACTGGCTTCTTGACCACAGAGTTTTATTTTCAACAACACCTTTCTCTTTATTACTCAAAGCCTTCTTCTTCTGCTTGTTCTCTTTCATCTTCAACACTTCAGCTTTAGCCTCTTTGCTTTCCGCCTTGACCAGCTTAGCTAAACATGCTAGGGAATGCTCCACTCTACGAGTAATTTCCAAAACGTCATCAGTACTTGTTTGATCTTTAAGCCATAGTTCCTTCCTGATGTGGTTAATGTTGCAATGTGTCATGAACTGATCTTGTATGTGTTCATCAAAGGAATTCCAGAATGTGCATGAGCAGGCTAAGTGTTGCAAGGTTGTAACATACTCCACCACTGCTCCCCCCTCTTCTTGTACACACACTCTTAAACTGTACCGCTCAAGAATCGGGCTCTTTTTTTTGGACAAAGTGCGCATCCAACTTAGACAAAGCTAATGCCAGTTCACTGGCAAAGTCACTTCTGCTAACTGGGTCCAGGTCGGGAGAGTTTGATATATTAATTGACCTTCGTACCCTAAAAAATGCATTAACAACCTTTTTGTCATTAGAGAATGAAGGATTAAAAGCAGCCCTGATGAAGTGAAGAAAGCCCCTTGTCAATGAATTCCATTTCACTTTCACAGATACCAGAATGTATGAAAATAGCTGAACCAGGGACTCCTGGCATAGCCATGGTCCTGTTGCTTATTAACTGTGTTTGTTAAATAATAACAGCATTTCCTTTACTTTAAATGGACCCTTACACACAGTATTTATACTCTGAGTGGGATTGTTCAGGAAATGCTATATATATATATGGTTATATTGCCAACCACCCTTCCAATCCTAATATGGGCATATACTGGGCTGCTCCACTCTTGCTAATCATATGGCCACCGCTAACATGGCTGCACGCACATAAGGGTTCTTTTCTCTGATGCACAGTGATTCGGTTGGTCCCACTGTGTTGCATTCTCGTTGTCCACAGGTGCAGGAAGCACACAAGTGCCAAAACAGAAGCGGTTAACTCTCCAAACGTGGTAAGACAAACGTGGTAAAACGGAGATGCAACATCCTTAAGGGGGGACAGTGTCCGATGCTGGACTGAGGTGTGTAATTCTCCACGCCACAATTAGTGAAATGTATCTCTCTCACCCGGCGGTCCTCGCTACTGGGTGCAGGCTGCCCGGCTGCCCACAACGTTGTACCTTTTACTTTGCCTCCTTTACTCACTGTGGGCACTCTACTCGTTTTAGCGCGGCAGCTACTCGAGGTTCGCATCAACTGCTTACTGCAAATCATAGCAATTCCAGTATTCTGGAAGCTGTTAGGGGCTACTAATCCTCATCACTAATATCATAAAGACACCTGGACGGATCTGGTCTGTAAACGTGGTCTTTATTTCAAGATGCTTTACAGCAAGCCCCCAACTCGACCTCCACCTCCAACTCCCACTCTCAACTGACTCATTCAGAACCCAGTGCTAGGTTTATCAATAGACATTCCGCACCCAAGTTCCACCCTGCAAGTCATGACATCCTTCACATTTCATCCTGGCGTTTCCAAGCCTTTCCAACAGTCCTTCAACCTGAGTTTTGCCATTGAGCTCAAATTTCACAATGTTGCAAATAGATCCCTCTGGTCTTGTACATAATCAGTCCAGGATTTGAAAGTACTATCATACCATGTATGCAGACTAGGTTGCACAGGATTCCCTTCAATGTACAATTGTGTGAGATCGTAGCTAGTGATGAAAACCTCCCATTGGTTCCCTCTGCCCCTTCCCATTATTATCTCTTCAGGCTCAAATTCTATTGCAGTGACATTATGGCTGTTTTTCATTATATTATGACAGTAATGTGTATCCCTATTTGGGGGTTTTGTTGGATATATTTATAAATTAAGATCACCCATGATGACAATTGACCCTTGCGGGCTGGACGGGTACCATTCATTAATTAGATATTCCATATGGGTTATAATATTGACGGTTTTCTCTCCTCCCGGGAGATCATAAATATTAACAATAAGAATGTGTCGCATATGTCCACCAATCTGAGTTGTTATAATTCCAGCAATAGCAAATACATTTACACTCTCTGATTTAAACTCTACCATTCTCAGTGAGTTTCTAGTGCCTATGAGCAGCCAACCACCACCCCCAAGTGGTCTGCCAGTCTGATTTCGTCTGGCCAGCCTCTGAATAGTAGAGTACCCATCCAGGCTGAATTCGCTGGTAAGCCAGGTATCTTGCACAACTAAAATGTCAGCCTCTTTCAGTATATGATGACCCTGAGGGTTCTTTCAAATGAATTAAAACCCCTGGAGTTATAGCCACCACTTGATAGCATATCCATACACTCCTTGGTCATACCAATTAATTCACTTTGCTACTCTTCTGATGATATTTTATTTTTTGCAAGTAGGGTCAATAAAATCTGAGTGCAGTAGCTACATTTCGTGTAATCGTTTCTAATTCTGTTATCATATGTCTTTCCTGTTTACCTTCCAGCCCTTTATTGGTCAATATGGTATTAACGATTGGATTTTTCTGTATTTGTGTGAAATCCAAACCTAACTTCAAAAACTCTGCCCTCACCAGTTCTAAAATGATGGTTGAAGCAAATTAAACACCACCCAATCGCCTTCAGTTAAAGTGGCAGGTATTTGTGCAAGTGAGGTATGTTATGTCATATTTGTAAAATATATTTGCGATTTAAAATGGGGCTAGAATCTGTCACAAACTGTTCAGATATTCTGATCGTGTTACTGATGTAACAATTAGCATTCTCCGTACTCTTGATGGTGTCATTCAGACGTTCCAGCCCTTGATCTTATCTCTCACCAAGTAGGCACCATTCTCAACATCAATCAGGGTCATATTGCTTACATATTTTGCAGTTGTAACGTTTGCCTAGAACGGGGAAATTTATTACAGTTTTCTCTGCCGGTAACTCAAATTGGTTAGATGTAGCAATGTTTACTGACTTAGGAGTGGTCTTGTCGTTGTGAAGTATCAGTTGCAGTTTAGCATTCACTTTACTCTCATT
Organism: Ambystoma mexicanum; assembly: GCF_040938575.1. NCBI lineage: Eukaryota > Metazoa > Chordata > Amphibia > Caudata > Ambystomatidae > Ambystoma > Ambystoma mexicanum. The sequence goes on from NC_090922.1 coordinate 1,137,699,325, forward strand.
AGATTTACCCAAGGTGCCTGAGCTTTTTCCCTCCTTATTACTGCTTGACGCCTATTCCGTCATGCTTTTTTTGGTTGACCATGATTTTTGAGGCACTTTGATTTAGGGTAATGTCTTAATACGAGTGTAATTGCTGTCAGGTCCATCTTAGTAGCCTCATGTTCACCATCTTTTTCACGAGTTCCCACGTTGTCAGCTATTATGTTCTGGGGGGGGGGTTGGAATAATACCCCTTCCTCCGGTTAATATTTCTGTTCACCTAGGCCGACCTGATAATCCTCCCCGCTCTGAGACTCCAGGTTAGGTGTCAAAAATAATTCCTTTGATGATAGGACAACATCCACCAGCTTTATAATACCTGGCCTTAACACCTGCTCTTCTTTACATAAATTATTACGGAAAGTGAACAGCGCCTTCCTTCACAATTATCAGCACTTCTGCGCCAGGTTATTCCTCCGACTCCGATGAGTCTGAGGTGCTAAGGAAAGCATTATACACCGAAGAGGAAGCATATATGGTTCTTGAAATGCGTTCTTAGTCCGGAGATTTTGATAGATTCATTCCATCAGTGGTTGCAATCCCAATAATGTTTCCCATACTGAGTTTTTCACTGGTATCACTTGCTATATTTGGTTGAACAAAGGTACCTAAGATTTAAACACATGTTCAGCAGCAAACGGTTGTCTACTGTGACAGATGTAAATAACAATTAATTTATGGGTGCCTGTAGTTCTTCAGTTAGTTCTATGGTTGGTCCCTTGGTAGATACATTCACGTTGATTGTTGGGTTGGTTGGTTTAAGCAAAGTAGTTATTTTGCTTTGATCCATTCGTGGATCATTTTGAGCTCTGCATTCTTCCACCCTGGTCACAATACTCTGTGTGGCCGCATTAGCATGCAACCTGCTGCAGACATGTTTTGTGGCTTGAGAATATCCTGCATTATTTATGCTTCTAAAATGATAGGTTTTACATGTTGCTGGCATCGTTAATGTTCAGAGAGTGCCGTTTTTATTGTCACTCAACTACCTCAAGTCAGAGTACCCGCTGAGAAGAGGCCAAAGAATGGCAAAGACAGGCACTCCCCTCTGCTCCCTCCATGCCCCTGAGCAGGGCGCTGATTGCACTCACCGCACTTGCATGACTGGTGATTGGGCCCAAAGCTGCATCAAGCATTGCCTATCGGTGCACACTGGCACACATCTTACTTCACTATAACGTTCAGCAGCCTTGTATATCAGTACTGTTATAGTGAGTGTTAAACGATGGCACTCGACCAGCTCAAAGGGTTAAACCCAGCAGTTACTTTTCAGGAACCCACTCAGGCTCCAGTGGCTCCATTGCACCACATACCATATACAGAAAGTGAGAGGCAAGACAGGTAACACTGCTACCTTGATGCCATACCCTCAATGGAAAACCAGGCCTTACCGCCAAGCCAGCGAGCCAACTGGAACTGGAACATGCAAGTGCTGCAGAGGGGGGCCACCAACCAACAAGGGCTGCCAACACTAGTGTGCCTCTCACCGTATCGTGGCAGCAATCTCTCCAATCTCTATGCCCATGGGCCGAGACGGGACAGACACCACTGGGGCAGCATAGACACAGCACAGCAGTGCAGCACTACAGTCTGCTTCAGCCCGAGGTTCAAGGAAAGGACCTTGAAGCGTTTGCACGTGAGAGCTCTCATCAAGCCGCACCAGACTCCAAAAACTCACTGTCTGCTTCCGACTTCTTTATAGTAAATCATTATTTTCAGTTTGTTATTCTTAGGAATCAGGTAGAATTTAAGCATTTCTCACATTTGCCCCTTACTTGTGGCAGGTAGAACTTGTGAAATCCCAGTTTTTGTGGCTTAGTGTAGCATATTCATATAAATGTTTTTCTTGCATTGCCTGTACAAGAACCAGATGAATTCCTTAATCTGCTGTCTCATCCATGGAAGGTTTGCTCTCCTGCTTGCTTTAACAAATTATAGAATACATGAGCAGGACAGGAACGGAATATTATTAGCACAAATGTTAATGACATTTTATCATTACAGTCATCACAAGTCATTCAATGCAGCTAACTCATTCACAATCTCAAGCACCGCCAAAAAAAAAACAAATCTGCTATTCTGTTTGTGAAATTAAGCACACTGCAATTCTTCATCATTGAAGCTGACGTTTTCTCGGTTCCTAAAGTACTGTACTGTAAAGTACTGATCATTCACGTTGTCAGTCATTTGATTTGAGGGTTTACAAACCTTCTCCTGTGGCTATATGGATTGCTTACTACGCCAATACTGCAGTTGATCATGACCTCTACCCATATGGAATGCAGTAAATATATAAGCATCACTGAGTGAGTGGATGAAGGTCTACTAGAGGTACTTGTAGATAGAGCCCTCCATGCTGTAGATTGGCAGGAAATTATATCCCACTGGCCCCTTAGCGTAACAGCAGTCTTCAGCGTCTTCAGAGTTGATGGCTCTGATGGTGTATGTTCCTAGAATTAAATGGAACAAAATAGGTAGTAGGCACCCATAACTAGAAAGAACGTGGCATGACAACCTGTTCTGTGTTTTTTCCCATTTTGAGGGTCCTCAGCCATCGCTTTTAGCTCACTGTACTTTTCACAAAAGAGGAATAACCATTTGCATATCAGTCTTTGTTCCACCCAAAGGGCAGTCCAGCACCGAAATGCCAGGCAAACCTCCTTTGAACAAGAGTACCAACAGCAACCCCATACACGTGTTTCAACCTTGTTGGGCCTTATGAGTGAGGTGGAGCTGTGCCTCTCTGAGCACAGTGAGCAAGTGGTCCACGTCTGGGTTCCCGCAGGTAACATAGGGTGACCAACCCCAAGTTCCTTACAAAAATACAAAATAGGTAGTAGGCACCCCTCTCTAGAAAGAACATTAAATGGTTCCTGATGTTAAACAACCAAGCTGATGTGCTTTTTTCAGACCTCTACAACTTTCCCCGATGCCAGGCTCACCATAACATTATTCATCTGGTGTCTTAGGCAATGCCTACGGGCCTCCAAAACTCTGATGGGCTGTTCATCTGTGGATCTCTTCCCTCCCATCATCTGGATCAGTGCTGTGAAGTGTACCACAAATTGGCAGAATTTGGCCATGAGACCAACCCTCATTCCTGTAATAATTGCCTGATCTAGGGCATCCTTGCATAGGCAGCTTTGTGGAGGACGTCTATAAAGGATCATCAACTGTTTCCCCTTTGTAAAGCTCACCGTCCATTCATCGTTCAAAACATGTATTTTGTCCTTGTTTACAATAAATAAATACAAATATAGTAGCTCTACCATGAGATTCCAATGACAATCGGGCATTGCACTCTCTTTCTGCTCTCTCCTTCTCTGTCTCTCTCTCCTTCTCTTTGTATCACCACTCTATTTCTCTATTTGATTTATTTATTTTCAGCTAGAATGTTTTATTCTAAAACGGAAAGTTAGCAGAAAATCCTTTTGTGCTCTTTCAAAATAAATAAACCCCTTTATCAAAAGCATGTATGAAATAAATAGCACCAGTGATGGTTTCTGTCTGATGTGCATGAAATAAATGAATATTTGGGAAACATAAGATGGCTGCATTTATTTTATTTGACAAACTTATCTGTGATAAAAGGGTAAATTCATCACTAGGTACACAATGCATTGTGGGATTAGTGTTCATACAATTTGTTACAGCACCAATGCTGACATTAAAAGGTTTATAACATTGAGCCAAATATACTGATTCAGGCATCGTTAGGATGTTGATAGAATGACTGTGTCATTGGTCACTCCACTTGGGTCAAAGAGGTGTCCTCCAAATAGTATTTCAGTCGATCTCTGGGTAAGAAAGGATGTGCACAAGCTCAGTTTCTAATGGAAAGAAATCTTAAAAGAATTATATATATAAAAAGTACTTCCAAGCATTGGCAATAGCCGTTACAAAATGGCAACCATGTTTACTAACTGCGAGGTACCGAGCACAGGCAGAAACGAAAACGGAAAAGGGACAAACACAGACTGCAGAACCATAGAGTTGGGAATTTGAGGGAATATATACACAATGTTTTAGAGCACTCACTTGTACGTGAACAAGCAGCAAGCAGGCTGCGAAACGCGTTGTACCGTGTTTTTTCTAATCTTTGGCTGATGCCTCAATAAAACTGGATTTCTAAAAAAGATAAAATTATTGTCTGTTTCAAGGACGAAGCCCTATCCTGGGGAGTATTTCACTGTCCGGAGTGCCTTCCTCATTAGGGGAAAAAGGAGTAATTTTCCCCTTTCTTTGCAATATTTATATATATATATATATATTTTTTTTTTTGTGTAGGGCCTGCATAGCGGCCATGTAGTTATGATTAAGTTGATCAATTCATACAAAGAGCACTTTTTAGGTGGCTTATAACTTTGCCCTCCTTGGACGAATCTACACCAAACTTTGCAAAACAATGCTATGGCCCCTTCGTGATCCTGTGAAGTTTGGTGCAGTTCTGTCATGGGGGAAGGGCAAAGTTATGGGGAGGTCCCAAAATGTGGGGAGATCTTCATAGACACAATGGAAAAAAAATATGTGCTCACACCTACATCCCAAACCGCTGGACGGATTTCCCAAATTTGCACCAGTAGTGGCGGCTTGGTCCTGAAAGTGTGCTTTTGTAAATTTGGTGTAAATCCGTTCCCAATTTGGGGTCCACAGACACGTCTGGATCAATCAGCAACTGCTGATTGGATGGTGAAAAGCGTGAGGTGCGTCATATTTTTTTAAACGGTTATCATATTGAATCGCGGACAGTTAGTGGTGTCCACGGATAGTGCGATGGGAAAAAAGTCTGGAAAACACATTTGGGGTTGTTTAGTGGTCAGAAGAGTGTCTGTAAAGGGTGCAGGTGGGTGGAATAAAGATCATATGGACCTGTTATTCAAGGTGAAAAAGTGGGAGTGGTGCCGCCAACTCTGCGGACACCGCAATCGTCTGCAGACAGCGATGAGAACAAACAGTTTGGAAAACACATTTTGGGTTATTTGATGGCTGAAAGATGTGTGGAAAAGGAAGGGGAGTGGAATAAAGATGATATGGAGCTGTTTTGTTAGGTGAAAAAAGAGTTTTCAGATGCCGCTGAGTCCACTGTTTATTTTGGTGTCTGCTGAAATGTTTTCATTTGCAGGGCGGTCAGGGCATGTTTTGTTATTTGAAGGTGTATTGAACGTACTTGGTATATGGTTTCATTATATTGTTGGGGTTATGACCAGTGGGTGGTCAGATTCTAGGGGGAGATGTGTAGAACATTTTAAAGTGGCAGTTGGTGTGTGGAAGTTTAATATGTAGAGTTTTTTAAACTAATTGGTGGATATGTGTGTGACTGGTTCAAAGCAGGCAAAGAGGGAGTGTAACAAACATAACAGTAAAAAGGGTAGAAGGGTTGTCTTTTGTGATGGTGTGCACATGTAATATGTTTTTTTTTAATGATGCAGGAGACCGTGGATATTCATGAAGATCCATGGATGATGGTTCACATTGTACGACGCTAAGAGAAAAACATTTGGGACAGAAAATTGTTTCTGTGCTTTTTTCTTTTTCTCTAGTATAGAATTGTCCAGTATTTCTATTAGCATAGCATAACATGCTAATGGGATTGGTGGAGAATCTTAATGAGTCTAACTGTTTTACTCCTATTTTTAAACCTTGAAAGGTGGTTGCTAAAAAAAAACGTTTTTTTATGATTTTTGATTTAGCATTTTATTTTCACTTTTTGCAGAATATGTAAGTAAGTAATGTGGGTGAGGGAAATAAAGGAAGGGCCACCAACCACAGATATGAAAGGGCAGGTGGACATGAGAAGATTTTGGGCATCCTTTAAATCTAAGGTAGAGGGCAGTGTTTCCCATGTTCCCTGATTACAGCCTCAAAAGCACTTAAAAACTGCCCCCCCTGCACAGTGGTGTGTGTTCTTGGAAACACATGGATGAACAGCCTCTTTTATACCTTGAAAGGTAGCTGGTGGGTTTTTCTGTTCCACAGGAGTAGCCTGTGTGGTGACAGTAGTGGTTGAGGAATATGAGGTAGAGCAAGATACAGTACTTTTTCCTAAGAAAGGAACAGCCTTTCTGAGAGCATTGCAGTGGTTGGATTTGGTGTGGTGGCGCATGGTGGTGGTCCCGTAGGAGTACTGCCCATGTTGTCTGCGACTAAGCACAACGTTGCTCTCAGTGCATTTCACCTTGGTAGCCTTAGCCTTTAGTACATCCCCAGTGGTGGTGAAGAACTGCCACACCCATGATTCTCTCTGGGTAATAGAGGTAGGCATTTCCTCTATCTCATCTTCCTGGTCCTCTTGATTGTTTTCTGCATTATTGCGCTTTTATGATTTTCTAGGCCCTCCAGCTGCTGGTGACTCCTGGGTAGGAGGGATGGCAATAGTGTATGCCATTTCTGAAGATAAATATCAGTTGTAATAATATTCTTCCAAGAATTTGCCCTGTCCTAGATTGCAAATGGATAATCTGTAAGAATAGGTGTAGGAGCTGTGCAAGGGAACATTTTCAGCTTCAAACTTCCTAGATCAGCTACAAATGCAGTTTAGAACTGTGCACGAAGCACATGCATGTTTGAGAAGTATGGACCCGTTCGCAAAACACGGACGTGTTCGCGAGCACGTCATTATGTCATGCTTGCACACGTGGTCACGTGACACTGTCTGCAAAATCTGTGATTACATCAGACGTTGGCGACCATCGGCGAACAAAAAACTGTGTAAATAGTTGCAAAAAATGTCTAGTAGTGTTAAAAATGCTGCTAGGAGGTGGGGATGGCACCGTTTTAAGTTCACACTTTCTACATTGACAAAAAATGCTGCTATATTGGCGGTAAGTGTAATAGTAGGAAGTTGTAGCAAATTAGAGTGCACTAATATAAACCCATGAAATTCAGTGAAAAAACTTTGTTAAAGAGACATTATGGTCACAAGTAAAACTGAAACCCCAGAAATATGCTAGTTATGGTCAGCTAAGCAACCATGACTCGTGCCATAAGCTTTTACTGCTAACACTAACACCCAGAACATCAAAGATGAGATCACACATGTCATTGATTATATCACCGATGACAGGCAGATGGATTGCTCTGCCATACTTGGTTCAAATCATCTCCATCTACCGTCCTCCTGTTATCACTGGACCATTCTTTGATGATCTTAAGAAACTTCTTGATTCTATTCCTACTAAACATCACCTCATTCACTTAGGTGACTTTAACTTTCCCACTCCAAACACTTCTCAGAAATCCAAACTTTAGTATTTTCTTAGTGACCACCCTCTCCACCCTATCCAAAACTACTGTCACTATTCATATCTGATCACTTAATTGTTTCCACCACCATCTCCTTTCCACCCTCTGACCTTTCCTCACCACTTGCTTCACCTATTGCTAAAAGGACATTTAAAATGTCTGCCATTCCCCCTTTCTCTCTGAAATACACTTCTCACTCTCCCCTTCACACCAAATTCCTCTTCTTGCAAAACATCTCCAGCTTCCATTCCCTATTATATTATTCTCATTCTCCTCTCACTTTGCACTCCTTACTTCATCCCTAAGTCTCAGCATTCTCAGCCATGGGTCACCCCATTCACATGCTCTCTGTGCACAGACATGCATCAGCTGCTGTGCAAATAGAGGCGCACCCACTCGCTTGAGGACCTGCAACTCTACCTCTCTCTCTCTGCCCTGACCAGTCTCAAGTATACTCTTGATAGAGTGAAAACGGAAATCTACATAACCCTCATTGACTCTCACTCCATCCATCCCCAGCGGTAACAGGGCTCCCTAAACTCACTGTTCCTAAGCCTAAAGCCCTCATTACAAGTCGGCGGCATCTTTTAAAAGTGCCAGCAATACCATGCACTGGCAATGTTACAGGACCAGCATAGTATGTTTAACAGGGAACCCATTTGCCAATATTACAGGCACAGGTAACACCATTCATGGAATTACCAGCAATGGTAACTCAGGCAATACAAATACCAGCAATGTTGGAAACATGTGCTGGTAATACCAGCAGAACGGTATTACTGGCACATTATGAGCATGACTTGCCAGTAATACAGGCAGATATTTGCTGGTATTAATGGAAAATCCATGCCGGAGACATCACCTCACAGATGGACACATGTGGAAGAAACAATGCTACATGTGCACCCAATCCACATAAGTGCACACATGAACAGTACTAAAGGGCCACACCCACCCCAAGAACACTCCCAACACAACCAGCTCCCCCTCATTGTCACTTCCATGGGCCTAGAGGAACTACATGCTAGTGTGCAGCTGATGCTGCTGGAGCAGCAGCAGTGTCAACAGAAGGCCAGTGACAGCAAACCTCTCCCCCAAAGCCTGTGCATGGATCACCTAATTTCTTCAGGAAAGGGCTATGAAAGTATTTTCTGACTCAGCGTGTGCCACTCCCAGTCACATCAAATGTGCGGTGCCTCAGGGCTCGTGCATCACGCCCACCCTCTTTAATCTCTTCACAAAGCCCCTCTTCAACCTGCTCGATACTTTGGACATCTCATGCACCAACTATGCTGATGACACCCAGGTGCTCATCCCGCTTACAGGTGACTATGAGGCAGACAGAACTATCCTTAAATCCATTTACTGCACCATCCAAGCCTGAATGGCAGAAAATTGGCTGTGCCGTAACATCGAGAAAACAGAGCTCCGACTCATTGGTTCACCAACCATTCTCGGTAACCTGGACAAAAACTACTGCTCCTTCATTATTGATAATATATCCATTGCAGTATCCCAAAGAGTCAAGACCCTGGGAGTCTACCTCGATTCTAATCTCACTATGAACAAACAGGTCAATGCCATTGCCTCCTCCTCCGCATACTATTCCAAACTGCTCAATGCAGCAAGACCTTTCTTAACATGACAGAATTGCCTTACCATTGCTAGGGCTACGATTGGTTCAAGACTGGATTATTGCAATGCTCTCCTTGGTGGGACCTCTGGCAAAAACATTGCTAAACTCCAACAAGTTCAGAACAACGTCCTCAGGACTCTCCAAAAAGGACCACATATCACACCTGAGAAGACAGGTCCACTGGTTACCCGTTGAGGAGAGAATCATCTTCAAAATCATCTCCCTCACACACAAATGCCTCCATGATCTTGCACCACCCTACTTGGCTCAACGCATATCCATGCCAACTTCCTTTAGGCCATCCAGACTGGCCTACACTAACCTGATCTCCATGCCCAAACCCGTAGAGAGTGTGCAGGGGGCTCCAGCTTCCCAGCCATGGCTGCCACACACTGGAATGCCCTACCTACGCACCTCAGGAGAATTGATTTGCACCTAGCCTTCCGCAAAGCCATCAAAACCGGGCTATTTGTTTGACCGGTTAACATCAGTGCACACTGAACTGCACCTAACTGTATTGTGTATTTTGTGACTGAGCACCTCTGATCCTCCACATTGTAACCAGGTAACCACATACTGTAACCGTAATCTTCACCATGTATACTTCCTCTTTGTAACTAAGCAAGTACAGTGTGTAACCGCAATCTTGACTATGCTCACCTTCCTGTAAAGGCGCCTCAATGCCTTTGGGCTGTAGTGCGCTATACAAATGTAAAATAAAATAAAATAAAATAAAACAAAAGGAGGAGGAGGAGGATGAGGATAGGGATACAGGGGATGCATGTGGCGAGGCAGAGGTGTTCCATGATTGCTCAAACAAGGGCCACACCCTAGGCCCTCACAAACAGCCAGAAACACATCCTGTACTACCTAAACCGGGAGACCTTTCATGTCCTCCTGACCCCCATCCAGGATGACATTGTGATCGGCATCAGGACAGCCATGCCACCACTGTGTAAGCTGGTGTCAGTCCTGCAGTTCCTGGACACTGAAACATTCCAGTACTCTGTGGGCCTGCCTTCTCCAGAGTGCTGGTGCAGGTAGTGGAGACCCTCTGAAGACATGTGGAGACATGTGGGCCAGCACATCACCCTCCCAGCCATCCAGGCATAGATACATGCCACCAAGGCTCATTTCTATACAATTGCAGGCACACCCAATGCGTTTGCAACATTGGACTCCATGCACGTAAAGCTGGTACCCCCCCACATACCTCAGAGGATGTCTACAGGAACCAGAACCAGTACCATTCTCTCAATGTCCAGGTGACCTGCGACACCAACCTGTCCATCATGTTGTCGGGGGGAAATTCTGCCGGGGTCGGCCGGACCGTCCGCAGACCTCCGGGCAGGGAGGCCCCAACTCCTCCCGTATATCCCAAAAGAGATAGAGTATGAGACACACGCAAGAAGCAAGGTGACTCTGCTGTTTATTAGACAAAACTGCAGGGATGGGTCAAGGAGCGTACGCGTCCGTCCTGACACACACACAATCGTGGGGCTCGCAGGCCCTTTTTACCTTAGTATGACGCGCTACTTGCGTCATCTTACAAAGTTTAGTAAAAAACCTATTTCCACTCTGGATTGGTTCTCGAGTGGTAGGGTTAGTATAGCGCACATATAGAGAACGGTGTCAGTGGCTGAGGGTTAGTCAGGTGGTATACCTGGGCTGTCCCTTCAATTTGATACATGAAAATTGTTACATGAAGACCTCTGAGGATTGGTCAATGTTAATGGCGTCAGTGATAAGAGCCCCATGTTCTGATTGGTCCGCTCACGAGCCTCCCAGTCTGGGACTATCGCTGTTCCCAGCTCGCGGTGCACCTGTCATTTGCAACAATGTTTTAATATGGGTAGATGTAAACAATGTGAGGATTTATTCATATGTTGGGAGGTTGACTACTCCCACTGCTGCAGATGTCCAATGAGTCTTTTAATTGTATCTGCCTGTGTCTTGAAACGTGGATTCAGGCGTCTCCTTCCTCCTGGGCTTGGCATCTTGTCAGGTTTGGCTTTGTCACGTGAGGTGGGACCGTGTTTGAGGCAAAATTCAACATAATTAATATTGTTTTTCCTACTGTGTGCCTGGTTTATCTTGCAGGTGCGACCTTGGCGTTGGCTTGCAGCGTGCGAGATTGCAACATCGTGCCCTTGGCGTTGTGGTTTCGCCGGGCTCATTTTGCAGGGTCAACAACCCAGTTCTTGCTCATTCAATGTTCATGGAAGCTTTTGCTTGCGGCCTACTTGGGCCTGGTGCATAGGTGGAACCATTTGATGCAGAGCACTTTAGGTTACGGTATCATATTGCTTTATCCTCAGTATCGTGTCCCCGTTATATTCTTCATTATGGTACATGGCTCTTAGAAGAAGCGTGAGCAAGCCTTTTTAGATAAGTTCATGATGCGTCTTGCGTTTCTGCATTTTGAGAGCCTATGTGGAAAATAATAAAGATGCACGTCCGTGAGTATGTCTGTCGCCTACGTCATAGCACTGAGTATATTCTTCGTGTGGATTGGTGTGGGAGTGTCCAGTGTGTATATTTGCACAGGAGTGCTGACCGTTGGCTAGGTCGTCATGGCATCTCTAACGACGTGTAGGTTTAGTCGAGTTGATCCGTGCCGCAGGTGTCGGCATGGACAGGGCGGGCTGCTGGGCAGGTAGATGGGCACATCCATATGTTCCTGTACCAGGGTATTTGGTCGTCTGGTAGATAGGCAAACTCCTCTCGTGGCGGGTGTCTAGGCCGTGATCCTCTAGGCCAAGCGCGAGGGGGGAAGGGAGGGAGCCTGGTCTTCCATTCTCCCACTTCAATGTATTTACACCTACATTGCAGCATGGTTTACAGGCAAAGGGGTGTATCCAGAACTGCCTGTCCGGGAAGCACTCTGCACATGCAGGACCAACCATGGCATGCCTCAGTTGACAGGCCAGAACACACAGGAGTAGCAAATGACTGGCCATGTAGCAGTTACTGACCAGGGCATTACAAACCCAAAAGGACATCACATACAATGCACTACAGGTACTAGAATGCAACACCACCACCCCCCCCCCCCCAAAGCAAGTGAATAAGTATACTGTGGCATCACATAGCATTGTTCCTAAGTACACTATGAAAAATAGGGTTGCGATATCACTGTAATGTGATATACATTTCATACAAGAATGGATCACAATATGTATCATAAACATCAGTGTACATAGACCCATATTAACAAATGACTGAATGCAAGCAGATGTCCAAGGCCAAATGACAATGGTGTGTATTTTATAGCACTTATCCGTAAGTACTTTATTTAGAACAAATATACATACAATATCCCCCAACATGTGTTCATAATCATTTATCAACCTCAGAAGGATGAACAGCTGAGTTGAGGTGTTTAGGAACAGACTAAATCAGTGAAGTGTGCCTGAAACTTTTAATGAGTCTAGCAATTATTGTATAGAAATAGTGTTGAATCAGGCTCCTGGTTACACAACAGTCCTTATCAGCTAATTTGAGCATTGAAAAAAACAATGTGGACAGGGCCAGAGAAATCTGGATTAACACACTCCCTTTAAGCATGCAACAAAATTCTCAGTAATTGTAGGTTGTATTCAAATTTTACTTTTTCAAAGCAGGATGCTCAATGTTTTTGCAATATAGACCATAAAAGAAACCAAGAGTACATTACAGATTCAAGTGTGATCTGATGAAATTATAAACAACAAAACCCTGAAAACAACTCGAAGGGTCACATGGGAATACAATATTGAACAAGAAAAATACAAAATGCTTGAGTGCAATGGCAAATGGAACCAGTATGGAAGGAGCACTGTGTTATCAGCTGTTCTTGGATCAACATTCATCAGGATGGAAAAAGTGTTTTACTGATAGCAAGGGAGACCACAGGGGTCACATCTGCGACCCCCCTCATGATTTCTCTGGCTTTGATGTATGTGCTGTTGGCACCTTCAGTGTCACTGTGTGTTGTGGCCTTCTGTGCTTGGTAGCCATCATGTTGTATTGATGCATGATTGTGTATGGTTTGTTCTCATTGTGGGTGTCGTGAAGTGCGTGCAGTCAGTAGTTCGGTACAGGCATGGTTGAGTTCAGTTCAGACTATGAGGGTGCGTAATCAGACTAGTGAGTCCCTTCGCCATTCATTTCATACCCCCAGCTATCCGTCCATGTGTAACAAACTGCCCACCCCAGAACAAACCATTGGCCAATTTCAAGTTCTAATTCAATGTTCTTCAAAATGTCACTGAACTACCCAAATGTCATTAAGAGGAAAAGTACTTCCAGTCTATCTATAGCAGCCACATTCTCAAAAGCCTCCTGCTTCTAACGCTGCACACAAGACGGATAAGAAACGCCATCTCATGTGCCTTACATAAAATGTGAGGGAAACCATTGCTAACTAACCCACATGAACGTTAAAGGGAATTTAGAAACATTGTATGGTTCATTGTTTGGAAACTTGGTTGGTTTGGACACTTTGCAAATATGTTTTCCAGGGATTACCACATGTGGCAATATGTGGAAAGCAGGTGGCGGGCTAGTTGTCAAGTTGTCATAAATTGATTAGGTTCAGAAAGTGGTGGCTCAGACATGTAACTACGTGGATGGCATTATTTGGCGATTGTATGAATGTATTGTGGCCATGTAACAGAGGAGTTCCTTCTTCTCAGCAAACATTGAACTGCCTCATATTTATGCACTTAGTGATTGACATCATTTTATTTTTTACTGGAGATAAAGTTAAAGTTTATTGTTTTGAGAAATTGAGTGATTAGAGTACACATTCTGGCAGGAAGCCAGGACTGGAGTAGTAGTAATAATGTAATGGTTGGCAAGTTGGTGCAATGAGAGAAGAAAAACAAAGCTTTATTGCTTGGGATAGAGCAAAAGAAAATGCGAGAAAGATAGTGAGTGTGCCTAGTTATAGGCATAACTGCTCATAGGGTTTACAAATGCTCATTTTTCCATCACCAATGGCCCTATGAGAACTGATGTTCTGGTATAGACATTACAATAAGGACTAGCTGTCCTTCCTGCAACTGGTCGTAGTGTAAAAAGCCTGGGGGTTAAACTTCTTCCCTCAGTATCCAGAGAGGCCCAGATTGCTTCAGCCTGCATGGAAGGTTTTCTCAGATAGAAACTGCTTAAGAAAGTTTGCCTTTTCTCCTTTCTGTCTGTCTTGCTACTGTTGTCACCTCATCCACAATGGGATCCGTTGATTACTGCAATGGGATCTAATTAGGACAACCAGACTATATCACCAGACTATATCACCTCGCTATTAGGTCAATTCCACTGGCTCCGGTTTAGGAGACCAATCGAGTTCAACATTTTGTACATTGTGCACCGGGCCGTCCACACTTCTGGCCCTATCTTTTTACGGCAGAAGCTTAAAGCCTGAGTTCCTTCCGGTGGACTTTGCTTCACCGAAAAAAATCTCTTCGAAGTGCCACATCACTTAAAACATAACACTGTACACTACTGCTTAATGCAACATACATCACCCTATTTTTAACCCCTGCAACCACAATGTGAATACATTGTTGCTCTTTCTGTATGGCTATATGGTGTTTCTAATATGTGTCAAAACTAACTACAAATGGGCACCTGCACATTCTGCTGTGTCCAACAAGAACACCCATCGCTAGGATTCATGCTAATACATTTTTCGCAGTCTACATATCTTCGCCTTTCTAGGACGTTTGACTTGCTTCCCAACACTCCACCCTTTAGTTAATACTTCATTAACTAACACAGCTTCCCGTCTTCTATAATCGCTGTCTTTGGACAGTAACACTTTTCACACGTCGAGTAAACTTTCCCCTTCCAGGCATATATTTCTGGGGTACATGTTATGAAACAACATTCCCCATATCCTGCCATATCTATCCAATGCCATGCATGCTTTTCTGGACCAGGTGTGGGGGTTAGACAGTGCCCCCAATGGGCCAATTGGTTGTTCTACTCTTACCATCCAGTGCTCTATTTCACCATTTTACTTCTTGGTCTGTGTCTACATGTGTTTTGTGTGGTGAGCAGTTTTACCTCTTGTTATGGACACTACATCATCATTGTACTCTTAGGCAGTGTTTTGGAGCAGCACTGTAGAATCATTTGACACAAACAAAAAATTACAACAACAAATATTTCAATTAGGAACCAACACCTTTACGGCTATCCCCAACCAAGACCGGGCCCCTAAAAACATTGAATCCAAACAATCATCAGCACTCACGTCAGCTTCTTTCCATGGCAATCTGCAAGATAGGACGGCTCCTATGCCATGGGTCAAAGATACATTGTCCACAAAAATAGGGAGTATGTATGTGCATCAAGACAATCACATCTTCTTGCACACGGCCACTTCCATTGACATAAGTAAATCCAGAACATACTGGTTCTGGAGGGACATGAGGTGAATACCCTGCAATTCTGCTTTTATTGAATTGAGACCATGCTCTACCTGGTTCGCTATCTGGAGTATCTCCTACCTTATTATCTGAAACCACTTTAGATTCGCAGCAGTTTGTATGCTAGGCATTAGGAGGAAATTAAAACAATATTCTGTATTTGTTAACAGATGGAATTGCTCTGGAATCGCTTTGAGGTTGTCAGAGGAGACTTGGGACCAATAATTCAACCTCTTTTGTCGGCGGGTTCTCAGTGAATGGTGAGCACTCACGGCGCAGGGTATTTATTTGCCGCTGGGAGTGGCATGTTTATGACAGTCAAATGTGAATATGACACTATGAGGATGGCATAATGCAAGGTGATGTGTGAGCAGACACTTCTTCGGGATGGGGGAAGGTGGAGATAAGTGTATTGTCTGCACACCCAATAAAAATCTATTAATGCGGATGTGCCATTAGTCATGTCGGGAACACATAAAAGTCGTATTGCACCTTTCATTTGTGCCAATGAGTACAGTGTTGTTTCCTCTGAAGCAAAAAGAAAAGTATGTCAGTATCTGCACCTTAGCTGGCTTCTCGTTCAGTTCGATCCAGGTGAGTTTTGACACATAAGGGCTCCAAGTTTTAGAACATCTATGGTTGACACATGCCACTATTTCCTCCGTGACCCCATCCACTGTACAGCTCACTAGTCCTTTCACCCATAGATCATTGGAAAACAACACACCTTCAAATTTAAGCAATGGTCTAATTTGTCAAAGTGCTTGCTCTTTGTTCTTGGCACACTCACTTTCATCTCAGTGAATTGAATTATGACTGCCTGGACTGTGTGTCCTTGAAACATGCTTCACATTCTGCAAAGGGTCAGGTTGCACTAAACATTTGACTATAAAATGTGGCATTTCTTGCGGGTTAAACAGTTTGGGTGTGCCTGTTGCATGGGGCATAAGGGAGCAAATATAGAAGATCTCATTTGACTTTGCTCTTCCATCCTCCCTCATGTGGTTGAACCAAATATGATCTGTTTCGGGGTGGTGTATAGCCACAATAATATCCAAAATAACTCCTTTATATTCATTATATTCTATTTCATTTTCTGTTTCCCTTTGATTTCTTGCCATATCTCTTGTCATCTCTATGCTTAATGTTTCTTCTGTGCCATTCTTATACCCCCAATTATATGCACACACCATATAAAACGTCCTACAATAAAGAAAAGAAGACAGAAACGGAAGCATGCTAAATATAACAATCTGTACATTGCATTATGTATGAATCTCTGAAGCTGTGAGGAAGAAGACAACTCAGTGTCCTGGTGCCTGCGGTGTGCATCTGTTAAAACAATGTCCTTATCAAGGTTACCACATTCATTGTTTATTGTCAATATTCGTGAGGGCCTGCAGGAGGTGGGGCTGCGCCAGTTGCCTTCCAGACAATTCAACAAGAAAAGAAACCATGTGTTGTTCATTTCCCTGACCAATTAAGCAAAACTCAGTGGGCCTCATTCCGAGGTTCGCGTTAAATTTCTGACTTCACCGGCATGGCGGAAATACCGTATACGCGTTGGTAGCAGGGCGTAATTAGCACCATATTCCGACCTCGCGGGCACGAGCTTTCCGCCATGCCGGTAAACTCCCTAGCGTCATGCCGGTAAAGGGCCCTTACCGACAACAACCGAGACGTAACTAACCACCACCACGTAGTGCGTAAATAGCAGTGCCCGTAATTAACGATGACCCTAAATTACGGGCACCGGTAAAAACCGTAGACGGAAATTACGTCATCGAACAGGAACGGGAAGCATCATGGCGGCCATCTTTAAAATCACAATCCATTGCAATCCTCTCCATACAGGACTCGTGGGCATATTGTGATAGGCAAAATAGACTCCAGAGACCAGCATCATGCCAAAAGCATTAAAAAAAGGGTGCTGCGCGCATCAGGAAGGAGAAATTCTCCCAGGATGAGCTCAAGGTACTCGTCGATACTCTGCATGAACATGCTGAGATTGTTTTCAGCAGCGACATGCGCAGGCCCACCATCCTCAGGAAGAAGGAGATATGGGAGCTGGTCTCGCAGAGGGTGAGCGCTGTCGGAAACACCCCCCGCAGAACGACGCATTGCCGCAAACGCTGGGATGACCTCTGTCTGAGGGTGCGGGCCATCCTCTCAGCAAACCGCAATCTGGCCCTAGAGACAGGAGGAGGCCCAGCCTCACCCATAAAAATGATGCCCTGGGAGGAAACATGTGCGGAGATGATGGGCACAGAAGCCATCGAAGGTGTCGGCGATATGGATTGCAGTGATCCTTCATCAGCTGACGCAGGTGAGTGCCATGAGTGTAAACAGTACATACATCCCTAATGCAAGTCATCGCCAAGGACTGGTCAAGCAGTCACATCATGTTTGGGTAAACCCCACCCCCCCTCCAACGATGCCGTAACAACTGGGACCCAGGATGATGTCAGGTGCAAGGCTGACACCCATATTGGGCATGCCACACAAAAAGCTGGTCAATGTCAGTCACCACAGTACTCCGCCAACATGAGTGACCCTGCCGACAGTATGCTTTTCCCATCCAAGCAAAGATCACAGTCCCACTCAGCACCCAAATGTCACCAAAACGCTGCTATCCCATTGTAGTACCATTGTCTGGAAGTAATTCTGACCCTCAGATCATTGCTCATGCCGTCTCTCTCTTGCCCCCCACAGGCACCGGTCATGAAAGTGAGGACCAGGAAGGCCCCCGGACAAGTACCTCCCGGGGCACAGGCAGGGGACAGCGCACACCTGCAAGCAGGAAGAAGGCACATGCCACACCATCTGCCCCAGCAACCCCCATGGAGGGTACACAACCCCCATCCGCGGCCCTGGACATGCCTGCAGTTCTGCGGGACACATGCCCCACACTGCACCATGAGGAATTGAGTGCGTCAGGGGAGAATGCTGCCATGTGCATCCTCGATGTGCCAGGCAGCACATCACCAAACACCATTGACAACGTGGAGGAGCCCAATGACTATGTACAGAGCCCAGACACTCCCTCATACAGCAAGGATGCCCATAGCGACCCTGGGTCGAGTGACGGCCCAGGGCTCACAGGCGAAGGGGATACACCTGCCGGTCATGAGCCCACTTCCCCTGCAGGAAGTCCTGAAAGTCCTGCAGGCACAACAACACGAAGCCTGCCGACCACATCGCCCACATCGGCTGCAGGAACAGTGTGCTGCCAGCACCTCACGGGCATGATAGAGGAGTTTTTCTGGGACAACCGGGAATCAGGGTTGGTGCTTCATAATGACATTCAGGCTCTGGGCGAGATCATCAGTACCAGCACAAACCGCATCTGTGAGATGCTTGGCAGGATTGCTGATGCCCTGGAGGCAGCACCCCCCAGACCACAGCCCCAGCAGGAGGTGCCACCCCCCCGGAGCTCCTCCACGCAGACCAGCCCAGTCCGTAGGTCACTGCGCATGATGCGCCGGAATGGAAGGGATGCCCCAGGCTCTGGCAGTGCCCATTGACTGTGCAGCCACACACATGTGGCCAATGCTGCACTAATGGGAACATTGTGGGGTTGTTGTGGGGGGAGGGTGAGGGGGTTGAGGGTGTGTGTGGGAGTTGGGGGGAGGGTGAGGGGGATGAGGGTGTATTTGGGAGTTGGGGGGGAGGGGGAGGGGGGTGAGGGTGAAGGATCTGTTGTACACATTTGGACATCATCATACAATACACAGTTTGGTCTATCCTACAATACAGAGTGGACATTCATGATTGTGCATGTGTCTTTTAATGTCTCACAGTGCATGTAGTACATGTATCCCCAAACCCAGTGCCCAATGCCCTATCATTCTCACCCCCTAAGCTGACTTGTGATTCAGAAATATTGCTCGATCAATGCTTGTCGCACGGAACGTCCCTCCCGTGCATCGGCACCGTGTTGCTGTTCTGCCATTCCTTCCTCCACCTCCTCCTCCTCCTCATCTGGTGGTAGCAGTCCCACGTCAGGGGGCAGTGGCACATTCTGATGGATGCACATGTTGTGCAGCATTACACATGCCATGGTGATCTTGGACACCTTCTCGTGGCTGTAGATGAGGGCCCCACCTGACCGGCTGAGGCAACGGAATCGTGCCTTCAGAAGGCCGAAGGCCTGCTCTATGACCACCCGTGTACGGGTATGAGATCTATTATAGTCCTCCTCGTGCCTGTTTTGGGGGTTGCGGACCGGGGTCATGAGCCATGGTTTCAAAGGGTAGCCAGCATCACCTGCATGAGAGTGGAATGAAGGTAAGTGTTAGTACATTCATGGTGGAGAACTGTGCTAGTCTTACATTGCAGCGGGTGATGACTGGCCATGCACACATGTCCCTGGATACAGTCAACCCATTACTGGTTCGGCCATGTGTGCTGGCCAATGGAATGATGGAGGGGGTAGCTTCTCCCTGATGGGTCATGGTGCGCACTCATGTCTTGTTGCATGTGCATCGTTTATGCATGCAGCAGTGTTGGACTGCATTAATTGATGACTTGCGTAAGACCTGCTGTAAGGGTGTGTTGGTAGTAGTCGGTAGCATACCCTTCATTCAGCACTGATCCCTATCATGGTGATTGGCAGCTATCCTATGGAGGTGCTGAACCAGTCACACGCAGTAGGTTCCCTGTTAGACTAACCTCTATGCACTCCCATGTATGACTGTCCTTTGTGTTGAGATGCAGGAGTCGGCGACATGGTGCTATTGCACTGCATGGTGCACGATGACCTTACGGTGTGTAAGATCCACCGATGTGTGGTGCATGTGTCGTGGTCTTTGGCCAGGGTAACTGTTTGTCAGGTACCATTAGGTGTTGGCTCGTATTCACAACTGTGTGGTTAGGTGGTAATGTGGCGTGCCACTTGTCATGGGGCACAGTGTTCTGTGAGGTGCACAACTTACAATGGCGTTGACATTCCCTCCCGGGTGGAGTATGCATCCCCCCCCACTTTCCCTCCCGGGTGGAGTATGCACCCCCCCCACTTTCCCTCCCGGGTGGTGTATGCATCCCCCCCACTTTCCCTCCCGGGTGGAGTATGCATCCCCCCCAGTTTCCCTCCCGGGTGGAGTATGCACCCCCCCACTTTCCCTCCCGGGTGGAGTATGCATCCCCCACCACTTTCCCTCCCGGGTGGAGTATGCATCTCCCCCACCCCCTTTCACAGTGGGGTATGCTGACAACCTACTCAGAGCCCCAATGCACTGCCATGGCCCATTACGGTTACTCACCAAGCAGCCAGGTACGTTGTCCGGCATGTCGGTCCATGTAGCCTGGTAGTGTTGAGTTCCGCAGGACCAAAGAGTCATGAGTTGATCCGGGGTACCGAGCATTGCATTGTGTGATGGCTTTACTGGCATTACACACCATCTGGACGTTGATGGAGTGGTATTGCTTGCGGTTGCGATACGGCACCTCCATGGCATGAGGAAACACCAATTCTACGTGGGTGCAGTCGAGGGCACCTATGCAATTTGGCATGCCTGCAAGTGCATGGAAGGCAGCTTTGGTATCATATATCTCCTGTGGAGTCAGGGGGAGGCATATGTAGTCCCTTCTGTGCTTGAGGAGGGCATCCAGCACTTGGTTGAGTATCCGGGAAAATATTGGCTGTGAAATGCCATGCATGTGCCCCACTGTATGCTGGTAGGTGCCTGTGGCAAGGAAGTGGAGCACGGACACTACCTTTAGTAGAGGGGGGATGGCAGTGCTGATTTCTATGAGGCTCCCTATGTCGGTATGTATCAGGGCCACTATGGTGGTTATGGTGTCCCAGTCAAGCCGGTACAGGGTGTGGATCTGATCTGGTGTGAGATTGAAGGGGGTGGCTCTGATGCGGGGAATTGGGGGCTGCCGGCGTGGTAATGGTGGCTGCACCGGTAGGGCATGCTGGCCCTGTCTCACCCTCCTTCTCCTCCTGTGTATCCTCTGTGGTGGGGGCTGTGGTTGCTGTGGTTGCTGTTGTCGTAGTTGCTGCCTTGCAAGCAGGGCCTCCAGCTCCAGGAATGCTGCTACAATTGATATCATCGTGGTGTGGGAGGGGGTGTGGTGTGTGGGTGTGCTCCTTTTGTGCTGTGCCAGACTCTATTGCCTCCACCTGTGCTGATTGGGTGCACCTGTTCCTCTTCCAAACACTGATCAGGGTTGTTAACACCTTCCCCGCGATGCCGGTATTAACGCCATGGCGGTAAGGTACTTTGCGCCCTTGTGGAGGTCGTAATTTCCGTGTTCGCTTTGCTTGGACTCGGAGATGGTTTACGCCTTCCCGTTATTTCCGCGATGGTGTGTCGGGCGCGCGACACTGGTCCGCTATTTACGCCATCATAGTTTACGGTGGCGCAAATAACGGTGTGGCGGAACAGAATGGCCCGTAACGGTAAAGGAAGTCGTTATTCCTTTACCGGCCTCGTTTTTCCCTTAACGCCGGACTCGGAATGACCCCCAGTGAGTGCAAAAGCATTCAATAGAAATATATGAATCAAAAGTTAAATAATTTCCCATCAGCGCCATCTCAATGTAAACAGTGCACCAATCTTTTACATTTCTGGCAACATATATAATAAATAAACCTGCACACATAGTAGTAAACAATATACAATCAAACACTTGTAGCCAATGGTTGTTCCCACAAAGGGATGTTTACTCATATCAGAAATTGATTCCAGCTTGAGTTTCAGCCAAGTGCTGCGGCTGTTTCCAAAGGAGCTCAGCCTTCTTCAGGGCAGATAGATTTGGGCAGTGAGGATGACACTTATTGTTTTGATGGGCACATGTTATTTGAAGAAATAACGAAAAACTAATCTTACAACATAAAAAACTTCAATAATGAACAACATTCAACACAGCATAATTGCATATATGTCCACTTGGGTCCTAAACCATTGCAACAATTTCTGCACGGACAGGCGATGGGGAAGGAGCACCCCTGCCACCGGTACAGAGCCCAACCTCAACCCACTCAAAGACACCACTTGAAGATTTCAACCAAAGATCTCACCTGAAAACCAACAGAATGAATCCTACTTACCATAGTGCCTTAAATTGAAGAAATGAAGAGAAGAGGGAAGGGGTAGAAAAGCTCCATAGTGTCACTAAAGAAAAGGTGAAAAAGCCCATAAATCTCCAATAATCTTATGCCATGTTGGTCGATTCCACCATAAACACATACACACACGCAACAGAGTCACTGGCCCACCACTTGTGATACCTTCATTACATTTTAGATCTTTGTACTTTATTGGGCAAACTAGATCTACATTTAGCTGCTAACTGCTGCCATGTCACCGGGTTTGATGCAAATAATAAAAATACATAATAATAATAATTAATTTATTAGATATAAAAATGCTCGCTGTTATCCACTTATGGCAGTTCTGTGAATCCAACAGCATAGGGTGGGTACGCATGCATGGTTGTATTCAACAAAGGCAGGCTAATGTGCAAACGTGTACCCCAAGTTGGCCAAAATAAGGGGGAACCATACATCTGGAAAGAAATCAAAAGAGGGCAAATTATCCTCCTGTTCCCTGGGTGAGAGTCTGTGAACCTTTTCAGCATCTATCAAATCTAGTGTTGTGTGGCACGTCTACTCATCTACTTCTTTTCCTTGTTAGCGTGGTAGTGTTAGGCAGAATCATATGCAGTACCCTTTGGGAACACTACACACATTTAAGATTACAAGTGTAAGTACAATTTCACCTTTGGTACAAGCCTGTACTACACAGTAAAGTGGTAACGATGGCTGAGCAGCCAGACTTATCTCAAGAGGTACAGGAGGTGAGCAGTACAAGAGATTACACAAAGGACAGCAATAACTATGGTTCAAACAAACACTGATTCAAGGGTTCTGAGTAAAAGAATATACATTTATCTACACCATCATTTATAAAACAGTTCACTATAAAAAAAAGCAGAAAATCACAGTCTTTATATACTACAACAACACCCAATCAATTCTGGACAAGTTAAGCTCGAAATAAAGTGTGAGCAAAATGGCACTCCAGGAAAGACAAGGTTATTCAAAATCAATAGCACCAACAAGTTATAGGCAGGGCAATCTAGAAAAGGCTAGTACAACTAGGATTCAAGTCAATAGGTCTGGGCCAATGTTAATGGTTCAGGGTCTTTGCCGAGGATCACAGAGTTCAAAGTAGTTTGCGGTTAGGTCTTTGCCAAGAGTTCAAAATGAAGTTGGTCGGAGGAACAGTTAGTTAAAGGAGAAGAGGACAAGCCTCAAAGAGGCGAAAGATTTCCTGCGCTTTAACCGTGGTTGGACGAAAAGGAACGACCAAATTTGCACAGTACCTTGAAAGAAGAAGAATGCTGTAGCTGAGGCAGTTGTTCCTGGCAGTTCCTGTGGGCTCAAGGTTCCTGAAGCTTCTGTCATGGGGACAAGAAGAAGGACGGCTGGAGGGTCCTGCACTGCCCAGGCAAGAAACCAGCAGCGGAGCAAAACAACAAATAAAAGGTGTGCTCCTTAAAAACCCAAACTGGTTCTCTTCCCACTGGCTATCCGCTCTACTACAGCTATGCACAGCAAATTCGACCAGGATGAGGACCGGTGTCTGGTGTTTCGCGAGCTGGTTGTTCCCACCAAGCTCAATGTAAAGAAGATTCCTTGCAGATCTCCTCTGTCGTCGAAGTTTCAGGTGATTCGGGCCTGCAGCATGGCTTCACCAGGTGTCCAGTAGTTGCAGAAGTCGTCTTCCTTCAGCTTCTCATTGGTTCTCTCATTCCAGTGGCGACTCTACCTTCCAGTCCCAGAGACTGGCTTTTTATGCACCAAATCCCCCATTCACACAGCCTGGCAGTCAATCACACAACAGGGTGGCTGTCCTGGCAGGGCAGCCACCTAGCCAATCAAACAAGAGTGTGACTTGGGTCTCCAAAGAGATCCTGTGCAGGGGGCCTCAGACCCCTCCCTCACATCCTGCCCACCCAGACACTCAGGCGCCTAAGGCGGGCTTCTGTGCAGAAGCCCACCAAAGGATGGCGAACAAAGGAACCAAACCTGGTTTGGCACGCAGAGTAAAACACTAAAAAGACCTTCACAAAAAGATATGACAATAAACTTGACCGGAACCAAGTTAAAATAAAAGTGGATTTCCTGGTCTGGATTTGAGGCTACCACCATAGCCTCAAATGGTACCAAAGGCTATTTTCATAATCTGCGGTAGAATAAAAATGATAGATACCACTGCCAGCAGCCAAATCTTAGAGAAAGGGGAACATACTAATGTTCTATGAAAATCAGACAAAAGGGGATAACTATTAACCCCTCTAGTGTTCTGTTGGAAGATAGGGTGTACTGGGTCTGTACATTTAAAAATACTAGTAAATTCAATGGTAACTGTACCTGTTCTGGTAGACAGTAGTCAGTCCCAGAAAATGGAGTTTAAAGTGGGAAGTCTGAAAAGACAAACCCGTGTCACTGCACTAAAGGTTCTAGGTGACACATAGTAAAATGATGATGCCTATGGGGTGGGTGAGACTCCATAGTCCATGAGCATAAAAATGTACAACACACAGCAAAACACATGTAAGAGAGGAAAAAAGTCTTACACTCTTACCAGGTAAAAAGCTGAAACCCTAGAAATCCAGGAAAGCTGCTGAGGGACTCAAAAGGTAAGGGAAATTAGCCATTCTGGAGAATCCTCCCTAAAAGGTATCCACTGATTTAAGCATTCAGTCACAAATGAGGCTCACAGAATTAAGAACTGTAATGCAAGCTTTTGGTGCTCATGTTTGAATTATGAAGAAGTTCAATGCAATGCCTAGCCTGCACTAGTTCAGCCATCTTGGCCCAATAACTATGTTTAACTAACATTGTGCCGAAAGGATAACATCTAGCGAGCCGGTTTTAATACACATCTACCACACTGTATTACAACATGTAGTTCAATCTTAACTACCTATATGTAGCCAACAAGCATGCTAGTGCAAGTGATTAAATAGAAAGATGGGGGAAAAGTATGTACCACTAGAAACATATCAAGTTACATAGATGTGCCACATCTGATCTTAGTGTGAAGCTCCTTGGTTATGAAGGTTGATATCAACATTACAGTGAGGTAACAGTAGAGAAACCACTTTAGGCAAGTATGGTTGCCCAGTGTATTTCATTGTTTTGGCAGAATGATGAGAATCTAATCTATGAATCCAAACCTGCTCAAGCCTGTATAGGTGAGTAAAAGTGGAAACACCATGGAGGTCAGCTTGAACATGGTTGACAACAAACCATTTTTATCTCATCACTGCCATGTTTCTGCTCTATAAAATGCTGGACGAGAGGGCAAGTCATGTTCCCAGTCCTGATTCTACTCTTATCTCCAATGTGCACTGATATCTTCTGTGTAGTCATGCCAACATACAATAGCTGGCATGGAAATACAACAACTTACGTCACATTTTTTGAATTGCACGTTGGGAATTTACAGAACTGTCATGAGAAATTTCCATGTGCGAAATTCATGTTTATTTTCCGTAAATTTATATACCCCTCAATTGCCACAAGGATGGTGACCCATGGCAGCCTTCCTGAGGCCTTCCTCAGATTTTGGCCATCTTCTTATATGGATTGGAAGGACTGAATCAAGAATGAACTAGTTTGTCTTTCAAATTAGAGTCACGTTTTTGGGCAAAAAGTGGCATTTGAGATTTGCATCCAGTAGACAGTAGACAGTACTAATCGCCAATGTTTGCTGTTGCTTTTTCAGAAGTCAGACAAATGGACCAATATATCCTTTTACTTTTCACAGTTCTTATACTCACACAGCAGATGGAGTTGCATACATCACCTTGAATGGGCCTTGGTACCGATAGTCTTTCCACTTCTTCATGAACGACCATACGTATAAAAACTTTCTGGGGTAGAGCTGAGGCATCTGTAGAGAAATTGGGTCTACCGTAGGCATGGCAGCTGTTTCCTTTCTGCTGGGAGCAAGCTGTTGAGATATAATATTAATATATTTTGTTAAATCCCTCAAATACCCCTGAGCCCCATGCCCGAAAATCTCAGCTGCCCTGGGTGCAGGTGTGAGTGGTGTGTAAAAACCTCCCATCACTATCTGGTGAGGGGACAGGTGGTGGTCCTTACCTACCTGGTTCCTAAGGCTGAACAGAGTCAAAGGAAGACAATGCAGTCTATTTCTCCCAAGAGTATGACACAATTTTGTTTCAATATAGCATTGAGACGTTCCAATAACCCGTTGGCTTGAGGGTGGTAAATCGGCTCAATTTATGTTTAATAATAAAAGGGATGTAATCTCTTTACATAATTAGCTGAAAAACTGAGTCCTGTTGTTTGACTTAAGGGCATTGCATAACCTCAGCACGAAAGACCTCATGTACTAAAAATTTGGCAGCCAATTTAGCATCTGGTTGTGTACAATGGCCCACCTCAATCCAATGTGAAAATGGGCAAACAACAACAATAAGATAACAGTAGTTACTGCACCTGTTTATCATGTCCACCTAATCTATGTGGAGTTCCTCAAAGGGTCCTGTTGGACTTGGCGATGTGCTGCAATGTCCTGAGGGTGTGTCTGGTGCTGTAGTGGTCGCAGGTAGTGAATTTTGCCATTCATTTTTCAACATACTCCTGATGTTTCGGGACAAGCCAGTCCTCATGAATGTCAACTGCATCAAACTGTTGAGATGTATGCGTCGGGTAATGCAGTTGCTCAAGAGCAGCCCTAAACAATTTTGGTGGCTTTACTACTTTACCTGTAATGTTTTACATGTAATGTTTCACCCCTTGAAACACTTGTCTAGAGGTGTGTTATAAATGCTGCATCATATCTGGTAAGATCAGTCAGTAAGAGAGGGCACCCACATTTAACCTTCTCCTCTTGCAGTGCATGACCTTGTAATTCAATTATCCAAGTGAACGGGACTGCTGTGTAAGGCATCTTAGAATATGCTGTGACATCCAGGACTTCTAAATATGCTGCTTCTTTGGCAGCCTTCTCTGCAGTGCCATTCCCAAGTGAAACATGGTCTGTGTCCCGGGTGTGGGTGGTGCATTTCACCACTGCTACCACTGTTGGGTGAGATAGAGCATAAATGAATCTTTCTAGCTATGTTGCATGTTGCACACGCATCCCATCGGACCTCCTGAACCCTCTCCTTTGCCATCTGGAAAATCCTGAATGTAGTGAAGATTTAACATACAGCGGATCAGAATATATTGTTACTAGACTCCATGTGCAACTTCTAGTCCTTCAATCAGTGCAATGATTAATGCTGCTTGTGCAGAATGATGTATTGGTAATCTATTTGTAAGCGCTACTTCATACTCCCCGTCTAGGAGGTGACCCACTGCAACACCTGCATGTCATTGTCCCGTCACCTGATCGATCATCGATGAACCATCAATAAAGAGCACCTCCCCCTCCTCAAGTGCATCCTCCCTCACTTGAATTAGGTCCTCCTCAGGACCTTCGTATGTAACACAGTCATGACCTTGTCCCTTGGCTGAACTGGTATTGGAATAAATGTAGCAGCGTTCACTGTGCGCTACTTTACAATGTGAATGGAGCGATTGGATAGTATGACCTCATAACCTAATTGCTATTTGGGTAGTGAGGGTTGATTTAGACGTTTCCACAATGACAAACATTGCGTGCTCCACATATAATGTTACTGAGCACCCCATGGTGATTGTGTATGATCCTCACAGGACTGCTGTGACGGCTCATCTTTTTGCAGAGGTACCCCTGGTTGCACAGGTTAAACAACCAGAGCCTTATTCAAGAGCTCCACTCAAGAGCTCCTCTCGACAAATAGCCAACCACTACTCATTCTCACATGCCTTGAAAAAGACCCCTGTTGAGTTGAAACACATGTTGTTTCGAGAGTGCCAATAAATCACTTTCCCACTTATGGGAAAAAGAACAACTTCTCATTTATTGCATTAATAATTTAAACCAAATAGAGTTACTACATTTTCAGGGATACAGCACCTAGGTGAGCTTGGTTCTTAACCAAACTCACAGTAAATGTGCTGAGACTTATGAGCAGTGTCTCCTAAGAACCACTCACCGGCTGTGGGATCAGTTCATTAATTAACATGATCAGCACAGTGACCTATATATTCTAGTGCTCTTTTATTCCATTGGTTACCGCACCATGTGGCAGTGGGCTCTTGTCCCAGGGGTAAGATTGCGACTGTGTGGCTTGCTGCTGCATATATGCGCAAGTGCAGAATTTGGACCTGGGTTCTGAATTTGCTGGTGTGGGGGTGTCGTATACTGATATTATAGTGCTTTTCCAGGGTTAGGTGCTTGTGGTGGGCGTGGGTTGGCCAAAAACAGGTATTGACTTAATTCAACCCTCAAAATACAATGGACTAATATGTTCTGCTACAATCAGCCATTATGTGTATAAGCGTCCCCCAACTGTCTCTGTTCCCCTGAGTGAGAGAGCAGGATGGCAGAAACACCACAGGGGGAGAAAACCCTGTGGTCCTGTGATGCTATGATAATGTAGTTGCAGGCTTCTCTGCACAGTGTAATCTTCATGCATGGAAGATAAGTGTTTAAGGCAAGTACAGGTCTGGGCAGGCTGCTGCAGGGAAGACAAGAGCAGTTGTGAGGGCTAAGTGCCGCAAGTATGAGCTTGTCCTGGGTCTCCCTGATTGCAGGTGAGATTACCTTAAACATGGAGTGGAAGGCTTAGAGACCAGAAGCGAGACAACCAGATGGAAAAGGAGCAACAGGAAAGAGTTGTGCATTCAGTTGAGAGATTGCAATGTGCCATCACTCTGGTCTTCCACGTACTTGAGCATTTCTCCCATTGCAGTCTGATGCCACAGATGCAGTGTCCACTGACTGCCTCGCCTCCTTCTGAAACACTACACCATTTCATGACACTCTGGCAGCCATGTTGGGAGAACCAGGAAAAAAGAAACACACTCTCCTCCAGCGACACCAAAATGACTGCTGGCAAATTCTGGACATGACATGGTGGGGCAATTGGGGACATCATCTTTGATGGCAGATAGTTTGTAAGCGCTAACGCAGGTCCAGCAGTATAAGTGCAGGGATCATGATCAGCTCCTACACTCTTGCACAAAGTGCCCTGTCCTGCTATAGGTCCAGCACTGTCCTGGTCCCCTGAACATCAGTCTCACCCCCTCAGATTCACTTCCTCATCCTCCCTAGAAACCTCCTCTTCCCCTCTAATAACCTACTATGTCCCGTATATTGTCTGGATAACCTTGGTAACCTTCCATCCATTCTGGTGCTTGCCCTTTGTCCTGCTGTCCCTCAGGGGAGCTGGTAATCAGTGTTCCTTCTATACTTAACTTTGCCAACTTCTTCTGTACTAACTTTGCTTCAGCATTCTGAGCCTGCTCTGCTGTTTCCTTTTCCTGCCTCTTCCTACAATGATGCACTATGATTGCCTGAATCTATGCCCACCCCTTCAGTTTAATCCCTACTACCATTATCTAAATAATTGAGCACATCCTTGGGGAGTCCCTTCCATAGCCTATGATAAAATAGTGCTACATTCTTGTCCCAAATGTCTCCACATTTCTTGAATCTGGTTTACATACAATGCAGGGTCTTGATCTAACTTCATGGTACAAGCCATAATCAAATTTATATCTGGTGTGTCTCGGTATGCTCAACAGTCATTAAACTGTGCCCCATCATGATTATCATTATTCATCTGTACCCCTGGTTTCCCCTCCTTCCTCCAAATGTCATCTGCCTATTCTCCTAGCAGTGCAACAAATATATTTTTCATGTCCCCCAGTGCCAATATTATCCCTGCAGTCTGTATTTCTGATGCATGTATCCATCTGCCTGCCTCCACTCTAAGTGAGTAAGTGAGGGAAATGCCATCATTAGATTGTTTCTGTCCATGGCCCTCATTACAACTGAGGTGCTAAGTGCACCAACTTTACCACCATGGTGTAAACTACGTTTACACCATGGTGGATGGCGGATTTACCGCCCCATTACAAGGTGAGTGGGGCGGTAAATCCCCATTTCCCATTTTCCCTTCCCCATTCCCATTTTTGCCCCATAGGGCATAATGGGAGTGGGGAAGGCGCTAATTACGGCACCGTAAATTACGGTGCCGTAATTAGCACCAAGGTGCCTTAGCACCATGGAACTTAACGCCTGCAAAAAGCAGGCGTTAAGGTGGGAATCAGGCGTTAAGGGTTAACGGTGGCGTTAACCCTTAACGCCTGAGTTGTAATGAGGGCCCATGTGTGGTGAGTGCACATATTGAGCCCTCCATTGTCTTTGTGTATTAATGGTAGCTGTTTATGGACTGCTTAACCTGTATGGTTCTCCCTCATATCTTGTCTTTTGCCCCAGCCATCCAACCTGCTCGTGTCCTAAGCCTCTGCCCCCATAAGCTTTCTACCCTCAGTGTATGTATGAGTGGTATCTCAGCCTCCTCATTCTCCCCATGCCCATAATTTCTACTGATTTCACGCAATGGACACTCTGGATGCCCCCCAGCATTGGGCCTATCTTTGCTTGCAGGTACCTGTTTGTTGCTAATCACTATACTATCAACTCGAAACAGAATGACACCTACTCTCCATTTGTCTGCATTCTCTGGCCCCTTTCCCTGAACTTCTTCAGCCAGCTCTGCCTCATTTCTAATTTTCTTCACACCCTATGTTCTACTTCCATAACTAATTGGTGTCATGAAGCATTGGCCACTGAGTCGCAAGTGGCATTCATATTAACAGTCTGAGTTCCCTGCCATGGTGCGGGTTGGGGTACATACTGGGGGTTGGTATAACCTGCTGTGCATTGCAATGGATAACACCCATATGGAGGTGGGCTGTGGGTCTAACCTTAGATGAAGGTGTTACCACCTTTTGTTATTTTTGTTACTCTGGGGCATTTTCTAAACCCTTGCCCATTCTCCAAACTTCGAGGATAACCTGTCTACTTCTCAACTTTCTCCCTTCATACATCACAGCCAAATAAGTAAACATATGTCTCAACACATCCTTTTTATTTGAGCCCTCTTGGGGCTACAGCTTGTACATTCCCCTGATCTCCAACCCACTAATAATGGCATTTGAGAATCTTTTCCTGGTACCACGGACGAACGGTACACATATACCCGAGTTGGGTAATCATTGAGCGAGTAAGACTCACTTCTTACACTATGTTTTGAGGGGTTTAAGAGCAATGAAAAAGTATACAAATACGGGCATAATGGTTGATTTCATAGTATAATTTGTACTAAGTGGGTATAGGTTTAATTGACACTTATGAAGGGAACATAAAATAGATGAAGACTGGGCAACACAAATGCAACATCCTTTGTAGTGAACCGGTTAGCATAGAAAGAGCCCCTTGCACATAGAACAAGTGTGTTATGGGAAGTGTTATGGGAATCAGAACATGCTTCATTCACAAATAACATATAAAGTTGCAGGTGGAGCAGGTCAATGTTCATAGAACAGGCCCCACATGGGCATCAGCATCCAGGCTTCTCGCTCAGGAAGAACTGATCGAGCAACTGTACAAGCTTCCTTCACAAATAACAGATACATTTGCAGGTGCAGCAGATCAATCTTCATGGAACAGGCAAAGCATGGGCCTTAGCAGCCCATGAGTCTTACACATGTAGATGTCTCTCACACAAGAAAGGTCAGCTTTATCTGTGGTATTCTTCTTTGATAGCTAATGTGTTTAGTGTAAATCCTGCCTGACATATGTGTGACTGGGGTGGTGCAGGATATGACAATGGTCTTCTGAAGGTGGTGGGTCTAGTTGTCCAATTCACACTTGAAGCAGTTTTGACATTTGTTCAAGGAATGTTGCCTGGCTGCAGTGGGTTTGGTAGGGCATCAGGGTACGCTTCTCTCTCACACGCAGAATAATCACAATATGTGCAGCAGCACTTCAAGTTTCGATGACAAAAAACTAGTCACATTATGTGCAACAGTAATGTAAGCAGGACAAGGCCAGCCTTTAAGTTTTTCACACACAGGGATTATACGTCGACATGAACTTCGCTCACTATGTCATGATAGGCCTCAGTAGAAGGGCATATCATCAAGCGGTACAGAATGGGCCATACCAGTACATGTTATTTCAAATAGAGTGTGTCAACATGAGCAGAAAAAGCACATTTTTCCCTCTCAAACAAGTAACCAGGAACTTCAGGGGTGCTAGCTTCTCTTGTACATAATAAATCAACAGTATCCTCAGCAGTGAAACCTTCCCTCAAACAGAAAAGGGCCATGTGGGCTGCACTGGTGTAAGGTAACTGTCATTCAACACAGAATGCAGTTCAAAATCCACTCACAAAGAACTCTCAAAGGAATGGCCTCAGTAGTGCACGCTCCCCTTATGTAAAACAGCATGTGTCCCAAGTACAAGCTCCCTCAAGAAAAACAGGTTCAGTATGGGCCTCAGCAGTGCAATCTCACCCCACATATATTTGTTACCATACAGGCATTTGTAGTGCCTGTTCCCCTCACAAAGAATATATAGAACATGCATAGCATGGGCATCCACAGTGCAGGTGTCCCTCTAATGTAACAGGCATAGCATGTGGTCTAACAGTGCATTCACTCTTCATGTAGAATAGGCACTGCAAGGGTTTAGCAAATCAAGCTTCCCCGTCGTAAAATAGCCACAGCATGGGCTTCTGTAGTGCTCCCTTCATGCATCCAGGTCCTCTGTAAACGTCACCTTATAATTCTGTGCTCCCAGGCTACCACATTTAATAGTCACAATATGGGCATTGGTAATGCTCGCTCCCTCACATAAAGTAGCCACTGCAGGAGCCTCTGCAATGTTCCCTTCATTTATGTAAGTCCCAACGACATCATGTTCTTCTACCAGACTGCTATGTGAAACGGTCAAAATATGGCCTTCGTAGTGTCTGCTACCTTCTCCATGGGAATAGCCAGGGCATGGGCCCCTTGCAGTGCTCACCTCATGTATCTGGTGCCCTGCAAACCTCCCCAAAAATCATGTTGTGCTCTGAGACTAACACATAAAATAGGCACGATATGGGCCTGAGCAATGCTGCTCCTCTCACCTACAATAGCCACGGCATGGGCCTCTGCAGTACTTTCATGCATGTAGGTCCTCTACAAACTTCATCAAATCATTATATGCAGCTAACAGATTGCCACATATAACAGTCACAATATGGGCCTTGGTAGCACCTGTTCCCCTCACCTAGAATAACCACAGCATGTGTCTCTGTAGCTTTCCTTTCATGCACCCAGGTCATCTGCAACCGTCCACAGATAATGTTGTGCTCACAAACTAACACACATATCAGTGCCTGCTCTATCACATAAAATGACAAACAGCATGGGCCTCTGCAGTGAACCCTTCATTCATTTGAGTCCTCTGCAAACCCCCTCCCCATTATTATATAGCGCAACTTGTGATCTAATTAATAGCAGTATCTGACTAAAATCATGGGGTTAAATGAAAATGGTTAACATGTGATTCCAAGGCCAATGTTTCTCTGGTTCCTCTATCTGAACACCACATGTGAAGCAGCTAGCAGCTCCCAACTTCTTCTAGGGAATTTTCTCCAGTGGATTGCAAAGAAAACACATATATTGTAATGCAGTGAATCACACATAGTAGAGAGAAAAAGTAACTTAGAATGTCTGATTGCATACATATGCAAACTACAAGATTAACATTGAACTTACGTAACTTATAGAGTGCCATTATAACTTTGTAAACTGGCTGCCTCTAAAATGGAAACATGCATAATGCATTGAACTATTAAAGTGAAGCACACTGCATCTAATCAGAAAATAAACATTGCTGTCATGTAGAAAAGCAAGCTGTATTTTAAATGTAGCTCAACAA
This sequence comes from Ambystoma mexicanum, assembly GCF_040938575.1. Taxonomy (NCBI): domain Eukaryota; kingdom Metazoa; phylum Chordata; class Amphibia; order Caudata; family Ambystomatidae; genus Ambystoma; species Ambystoma mexicanum. Next base: position 1,137,733,518 of record NC_090922.1, read on the forward strand.
AGCATCTTCTCACTGGAGAATTACATGTAATCTTAATTTTAATATTTTAATTACACAAACATTAACACTGTATTTAAACAGGACATGTATGTTTCAGACAATGCAACTGGGTTGTCTGCATTTGTACCAAGTAGTCTGTGACAGAATTTATTTAATGTATGTATTTATTGAGCATTTTTTAGACACCTATACAACTGAGTGGTGTTTCCAGGTGCCACAAGACAAAATCGGGAGGGGGCAGAGGAGAAAATAACAGTGGCAACACAGTAAATACACAGTTGTGGTCCTACTAGGCCTTGTGATATTTGGACATGCAAGTGCAGTGAAAAGATGTGCAGGTGCAGGAGATAGGGATAGGAGGGGGGAAGCAAGGTATGGACAAGTGCTAGTGGGAGCCCGGGAGGGAAGTGCAGAGGGTAGCCATGGAGGACGCCACTGGCTAAGTGCTGGGGCGGAGGAATCCCAAGGATGGGATGTACAGCCGCCTGGCAGGGGGCCTGCAAGGGCAGTGCTGGAGAGGGTGGGTGCTGGTGTTAACTGGGTAGAGTACCTGGTAAACTGTGAGATTCATAAGGCCCATGCCTCCAGTCTGAGGGGCAGTAGGGTGATTAGCAGGGAAGGGAGTAGGAAAGAGGTAGAGAAAATCAGAGTTTTGAGAAGTTTCCAGAACTTAAGGAGGTCCGGCTGAAGTCTGAAATGAGTAGGGAGTCTTTTTTAAATAGAGGCACCAACTGAAAAGAGAGACCTGCCCCCCACTCTCTGCTTGGAGAAGCGTTTGACAAACAGAGAGTTGGAGTTAGAGGAGCAGCGGGCTCTAGCAGGGAAGTATGTAGGGAGTAGAGTTGGAGATGGTGTGGTCCCAGACCCCAGAAAGCCTTGTAGATGATGCAGAGGGACTTGAATTTGATCCTTGCTGCCACCAGGAGACAGTGGAGAGATTTTAGGGCTGGAAAGATATGGTCCCTGGGCTTGAGGCTAAGGATAATTCTTTCAGCCCTATACGAGATTAGTTGATGGTGGCGTGGGGAGGAGAGAGGGAGATTGAGGACGAGGCCATTGCAGTAGTCTAGCCTTCAGAGGACCAGAGCTCTGGAGACATTGAGCTTCTGGGGAAAGGTGAGAAAAGGGAGTATGCCTCTTAGGAGGTGAAGCTGGAAGTGGGCCTTCTTGGCATGGTCCAAGATGTGTGTGGTGAAGGTAGAGGACCTAAGGAGGGCGGACAGAGGGTGGGAGGGAAACAGGTTACAGTTTCCCAATGAGAAGGATCCCTGCCTTACTGGCATTAAGACAGAGATTGTTAGCCACGCACCATGGCTGAATGTTGGTCAGACATTTGGTGATGAGAGAGGAAGAGGAAGTAGCAGAGGACAGTTTGAAGGAAAGCTGTGCGTTATCAACAAAACACAGGAAATTAGGAGAAAGGAGGACATTAGGTGAGCAAGAGGGGCAAGATAGATATTGAAGAGTCACGGCGATAGGATAGAGAGTGAAGTGGTGGATGAGAAAGGGCCCAGTTGCAACTGGGAGGGGCATTAGTAAGGAAAGAAGTCAGCCAATCCAGTGCCCAGTTTGTGATGCTATGGGTATCACAGCACAGTTTTATGAGGATTGAATAGTTGACAGTGTCAAAAGCAGAGGAGTTTTCTAGAAGACTGAGAACAGCAGGACAGTTAGAGTCAAGATTTGCGAGCATGTCTTCACAGGTATTCAGGAGAGCAGTTTCTATGCCTTTAGATGCCCGTAATCCCGATTGCTGGTCTTGGAGGGAACCGACAAGTTCAGTATGAAGGATCAGTTGGGGGAGGACCAGTTTCTCAAAGAGTTTACCCAGGAAGGGGGTGTTGGAGATAGGGTGATGTTTAGCCGGGTAGGACGGGTCAACAGACAGTTTTTTTTAGGAGAGGGTGCACAAGGGAGTGTTTAAGAGATAGAGGGAAAGGGCCAGAGGTGAAGCAGTGGTTACAGAAGTCGGCAAGAGCCAGGGCAAGAGAGTAGATGTTGTCCTTAATTGCTCTAGAAGAGCAGGGGATCACCTGTTTGGATGAGACCTTCATAGAGTGGAAAACTATAGAGACCTCATCAGGTGCTATGGGCAGGAGGCAGGAGAGTGCAGGGGTGAAAGGAGGGGAGCCAAAGGAGGCAGGGGAGCAGGAGCAGGAGTGGAGATGGGCTCTTGGAGAGTCCTGTGTTTTAGATGTGAAATCGGAGACCAAAGCAGTGCACAGGGCCTGGGAAGGAAGGTGAGAGTAATGGAGACTGCAGTAGGATTGGTGCGTTGCTTCCAGATTTTGTTGTTAGTGGCTCCAGGCTTTATTGTGGGCCCTCTTCTTGGAGTGGATAGAAAAACTATATTGCCTCCGGAGCAGGCGATAGGCCAGTTTGTCGGAAGGTGAACCCGAAGTCTGTCATTTCCGTTCAGCAACACTGCACTTGTATTTCAGAGAAGCTAGACAGGAGTCATACCATGCGCTGCACTTGGAGGCAGTTTTCAGGAGGATCTTCATGACAGGTGCAAGAATGTCAAGGGTGTTAGAGATGTAGAGGTGAAGGTTATCAAGGACAGAGTCAGAGGGAGAGTGTGAAGCAGGGCTGGGATGGGGCATGAAAGTTGAGGCAAAATCAGCGACTGTCATTCGCTGCATTGGTCTAATGACAGCGAAGAAGGCTAGCAGTTCAGAAGGTGGCTCAGCCAGAGGGCTGAAGGGTCCCAAATAGGAGGAGAAGAGAGAGTGGTCGGACCAGGAGAGGGAGATAGTAATCAGGTTGGAGATAGGGATGCCCCCAGAGACAAAGGCATCTAGAGTGTTTCCGGCTGAGTGGGTCGGACCAGAAGGAAGAATAATAAGAGAGAGGGAGTCACAAAAGTCATGGAACCATGAAGTGGTTGATTCAGATGAATTGAGGTGGAAATTCACCAAGGAGGAGGAGTTTGGAAGTAGCGCTCAAGAGGGAGGAGGTGAGGTCGGCCCATTAAGAGAGGAAGAGAGGGATGGGGCCAGAGGGCCTGTAGATGGTAGCAAGTGTGAGTGACAGAGTAATGAGACCCCAAGCCAACAGACAGCGCATTCAAAGGAGGTGTAGGATTGAGTAGGTACGATTGAAGCAGGGAAAATTAGGGCCACTCCACCTCCGGGTTAGTTGGGCTTGCGATTGTCAAAAGCAGTGAAACAGCTGGCATTGAACCACATCCCAGTAAGTGCGAGGACGTTGTGGTCAAGGACTTCAAGAAGGAGACAGATGTCAGAGGAATGTTTGACAGCAGAAAAAGCGTTCAGAGTAGCTAAGTGAAGCTGATAACCAACTTTGAAAGTTTTCCAAGGAGGGGTACAGGTGCAAGGTACTCCCATCAGTGGTGGTGGAGAGACTGGAGGAGAGGAGGTGGGAGGAGTATCAGGAGAAGGGAGGAAGTTAATGCGAGGGGGCAGATCCTGGTCAATAATGAGAAGAGTAGGTTGAGAACTTTGAGCCATGATAGTGCCATTGTGATAGACATTAATGATGCACCAGAGGATGAGAAGTATGCTAAGGGTACTTCCGATCTAGTGCCACCATAAATGGGTGAAAAGGAAAAAGAGGAGAGAGAGGAGACCAGGTGGGGAGTCCATAGGTCCGAGGAGGGGACATAAAAGAGGATGTTGGTAATAGCCTTCCTGGAAGTAGCATCGATGTAAGTGTCAGCAATAGCTAGCCCTGGATTAGAGGGCAAGAGAGCTTTTTCAAGCTTTTTTCTTCAATACTTCGTGAGAGGGATAGGATAGGTGATAGAGTAGCAGTTAGAATAGACATGGGAGATAGAGAGTGCCATGTAGCGGGGGAGTAGAGAGACAGGCAGGGGGATGCACAGTGCACACATAAACTCACCAGGCGCCCTAGCAGCCAAGCAATCACAGATGCAGGAGGTTTTTTAAACAAGATATGCACAGGGTAGCAGAATTTCAAGTACCAGGACTGGGGGTGCTCTAAGTGCAGCTGAAAACAATCAATGCACAGGTTTAAAGACACATCTAGATTTGAATTTCCAGCAAACACTAAAATGCAGCAGAAAACCATCAATGCACAGGTTTAAAATACTGTAAGATTCTAGTTACAGGCGGTCCCAATTTCACAGGGTACTGAGACACATACAATGGCAGGTGTCTGTCTGTCTCTCATTTAGTAGTAGTTGCATGGGACCCCTAGTGGTTCAGCTTACACAAAGGCCTTTGTGTTTATTTGTTGCTCTGTAGGAGTGCATATTTTTTTGCTGCAATACATGACCGAACACACAACATTGACTGACCCCACTTTCAAGCTACTGACTCTAGAAGTCCATGTGAACCCTATGGATCAACATCCAAACAGCTAGATAAACTATTGGCCTAAGGAATAAGAAGTGAGTATCTTCTCTCTAAGAATAACTCACGTTACATGTGTTTTTCATATCTTGTAGGAGGGTACAGATTTGCCACTGCACTCCGCCACAGAATACACAATAAGGACTAATCCCATTACCAAGTCACTGTCCCCTGAAACCCAGTGGAGGTGAGTTGGAAATGCGCTATAGATTGAGACATTGCCGGTGTTTTTCATTAAAAGTATTCATGAAAATTACACAAGATGACAGGTGTTATAGGAATGGATTGTAATTAGCTTACCATTATTATCTTGTAGATCACGGGGCTCATCCCGTCTACTCTTGAGCAACGTATATTGGACAGTTGCACTCCGTCCTGAGGAATGTTGGCTAGAATATCAGGGCAAGATGTTTTCCGCCCACAGTGAACTACAACCGAAACATGTGTTGACAGACAAACAACTCCTGTAAGAAATACACAGAGAGACATCTAAAACTATCAGGTCGATTCATGGAATTAATGTGCGCGGAAAAAACGGCGCACACGTGCGAAAACGTGCGATTCGCAGTGAAATAGCGAAAATCGCAGTGAAAGTCCGTGCACGCGCAAAATGTGGGATATGCGCTGAAAAAGTGCGCGGGGCACGCTGGCGCAAAGGTCATCGAACGCTGTGCGATGAGGTCGCAGCGAATTCGCACATAGCGCGGCGCACATAACAAAAGTAGGCGTAACACGGGGCGTCACACGCAGAATGGGGAACAACTCGTGCAAATGTGGGCGTCACGGGGGAAGTAAAGGAGGCAAGTGCGCAGAACGCCCACACGCTCTCCTACAACACGTATTCATGGAATCGAATAGGGAAAAACAGCACACGGCCAAAGACGCGCACAGGCCCATACATGTCCGCCACACGAAAGCAGGCGGTAGCGTCCCTGCGCAGGAAAAAAATGTGCGCCAAAGTTCTACACGCGTGAGAAGGCCCACACGCGATCGGGCCTGTGGGAGCGTGTGCGTGTATCTCAGAGGTGCGCGAGAAGTTTCTCACGCGATTTGGCCAGGGGGAGCGTGTGCGTGTATTTCAGAGGTGCGTGTGAAGTTCCACACGCGATTGGCCTGGGCGCGTGTATTTCAGAGGTGCGCAAGAAGTTCCACACGCGAATGGCCCTGGGGGAGCGTGTGCGTGTATTTCAGAGGTGCGCAAGAAGTTCCACACGCGATTGGCCTGGGTGCGTGTATCTCAGGGGTGCGCGAGAAGTTCCACACGCGATTGGCCTGGGCGCGTGTATTTCAGGGGTGCGCGAGAAGTTTCTCACATGCGATTGGCCTGGGCGCGTGTATTTCAGGGGCTCGCGGGTGTTTTCACACGTGATCGGGCCTGGGGGAGCAGGGTACGTGTATTTCAGGGGCTCGCGGGTGTTTTTACACGCGAATGGGCCTCAGGGTGCGTGTGCGTGTATTTCAGAGGTGCGCGTGAAGTTCCATACGTGATTGGCCTGGGCGCGTGTATTTCAAAGGTGCGCAAGACGTTCCACACGCGATTGGCCTGGGCGCGTGTATTTCAGGGGTGCGGGAGAAGTTCCACACACGATTGGCCTGGGCGTGTGTATTTCAGAGATGCGTGAGAAGTTCCACACGCGAATGGGCCTGGGGGAGCATGTGCGTGTATTTCAGAGGTGCGCGTGAAGTTCCACACGTGATTGGCCTGGGCGCTTGTATTTCAGAGGTGCGCGAGAAGTTCCACACGCGATTGGCCTGGGCGCGTGTACTTCAGGGGTGCACGAGAAGTTCCACACGCGATTGGCCTGGGCGCGTGTATTTCAGAGGTGTGCGAGAAGTTCCACACGCGAATGGGCCTGGGGGAGCATGTGCGTGTATTTCAGAGGTGCGCGTCAAGTTCCACATGCGATTGGCCTGGGCGCGTGTATTTCAGAGGTGCGCGAGAAGTTCCACACGTGATTGGCCTGGGCGTGTGTACTTTAGGGGTGCACGAGAAGTTCCACACGCGATTGGCCTGGGCGCGTGTATTTCAGAGGTGTGCGAGAAGTTCCACACGCGAATGGGCCTGGGGGAGCATGTGCGTGTATTTCAGAGGTGCGCGTCAAGTTCCACATGCGATTGGCCTGGGCGCGTGTATTTCAGAGGTGCGCGAGAAGTTCCACACGTGATTGGCCTGGGCGCGTGTATTTCAGGGGTGCGCGAGAAGTTCCACACGCGATTGGCCTGGGCGCGTGTATTTCAGGGGTGCGCGAGAAGTTCCACACGCGATTGGCCTGGGCGCGTGTATTTCAGGGGTGCCCGAGAAGTTTCTCACACGCGATTGCCCTGGGCGCGTGTATTTCAGCAGCTCGCGGGTGTTTTCACACACGATCGGGCCTGGGGGAGCGGGGTACGTGTATTTCAGGGGCTCGTGGGTGTTTTTACACGCGATCGGGCCTGGGGGAGCGGGGTACGTGTATTTCAGGGGCTCGCGGGTGGTTTTACACGCGATCGGGCCTGGGGGAGCGGGGTACGTGTATTTCAGGGGCTCGCGGGAGGTTTTACACGCGATCGGGCCTGGGGGAGCGGGGTACGTGTATTTCAAGGGCTCGCGGGTGGTTTTACACGCGATCGGGCCTGGGGGAGCAGGGTACCACTCACCGTCTGCCTTGCGTGTAGAAGAACGCGTAGCCAACACCCACCCACTGTGAAGTAATAGCGTGTAAACCCCAACGCCTGCAAGACACACGCGCCGCACCCCACGAAAAGCAACGCCCGTGCGCGATACGTCACAGACACGCATACGCGCTAAGGAATCGCGTATGCGTGCTGATGCGCTTACGCGCTAAGGGCCTTTCCTCGATTCACACGCTGACGTGCAGAATTTTCACGTGCCAAATCACTCCGTATCAAGCTGGCCACGCGTAAGCACACGGAAGACCACGCTCCTGCCCAGAAGGCCGAACTACTGCCCCCCAGTGCCCCGAGCACGCTCCCACCTGCCATCTGCTGCTGCCTGACTGCCTGCTGCCCACGTGCCCTGCCATTTGCTGCCTGCACATCAGCCAGGGGTGCTGTTGCTGTGACCACCCCTGCTGGAACCGAAGACTCCCGACTGGGATTCCATCGCTCCACAGCCCAGCCCCAGCACCCAGTTGCCCACCCACTCCTGCCTCTGGGGTTGTCATGTCGGGCACTGCAACATCTGGCACCACTGACAACCCCCGGCCAGAGAGGCAGAGGGGCACCGGCTTCAGTGCAAGGGAAGTTGGTGTCCTGGTGGAGCAAGTCCTGGGGCAGTATGATGCCCTCTTTGGAAGTTCCCACGCCGACAAGGAAGGACGGACTCGGATCTGGACTGACATTGTGACTGCCATCAACGCGGAGGGGGTGGCAGTCCGCGACTTCCAACATGTCAAGAAGCGCTGGGAGGACTTCAGGTCCAGGACCCTGAACAAGGCCCGGCACCTCTTGAAGGCAGCGGATGCCAAGGGGCGCCGGGGCCACTTGTCAGAAGTTCAGATGAGGGTCCTGGAACGCATATCCCCAGCGCTCCACGTCCAGGTCCTTGAGAGGCAGACCCGTCTGGAGTCGAGCGGTAAGTGTACATGCATCCTGATTGTGAGCTGTGCGTGTGGTGATGTTTCAGTAGTGTGCAGGTTGCACATCTGTTTGTATGGGGTCGAGTATGGGTGGGGGTGTACAGGGCCGTGGGGTTAACACATGCGAGGGCTGTAATGTGTGAGACATGGATGGTGCTTGTGTGTGTAGGCTTGCATGCCAGATGCAGTTGTGTGGGCACACATGTTTGGATAAATGTGTATGTAAGTAGACATGTCCGTGATGTCACGCATGTATGTTGTTTTCAGCTGCATGTATCAGCACTGTGTACATGTGCATTTGTGTGTATTTGACAAGGGTGCAACAGTGATGCAACATGGATGCATGTGACAGCGGGATGTGGAAGCCTGATTGGCAGATGTGACATGGATGCCCATCTGTACACTGCAACACTTGGCAGAGGTGTACACATGCATGCAAGTGTGGTGGTGTGTGTACATGTGTGGTGCACTTCCTGTGTTGCATGTGATGTCTGGCTCAGCTTTGCCTGCTCATGCTGTTGTATGGGTATGGATGGTGCTGGCAGTTGCGATATGGCTGTGGTATGGCTCATGTGTGCGAGTTGTAATGACATGTGTGTTGGGGATTGTGATGGCATGTCTGAGGTTTGCCAATGCCACTCATGTACAACTGTCATGTGTGCATGTGTCCATTGTACAGTGCCCTGATGCCTGTGTTTTATTTCTCCCTGTCTGCAGCGTCAACTGATGAAGAGGGCGGAGAAGGTGCTGTGGAGCACAGCGGCGGGGATCCCACCGCCAGCCGGAGACGCAAGGCCCGGCTCCCTTCCCATGTTGTCATCTCGTCGGGGAGTGAGGAGTCCGGTGCCGCGTCCCAGGCCGCAGCTGCCGGGGGAAGGTCCAAGAGGCGGAGGTTGGAGTTGGACTCCTCGGCAGCAGAAGGGGCAGCTGGGACCCCACAGGGCCCAACGGGGAAAGATGGCACGGAGTCATCCAGGTTGGTGGGGGGTTTGGTGGAGGAGGAGGCCGTGCAAGCACCAGAGACGGGGTCTGGAGGTGGGGATCCCACTGGTGCTAGTGGTGCAGTGCAGGACCAGGGACAGGAGCCAGCACAGGCCGCCACGGAGGTGCCTGTGTGCAATCCTGTCCCTGATCCTGTCCCTGCATCATCTTGCACCAGCAGGGATGCCTACGTCCAGACCTGTTTTCAGGCAGGGGATGAGCAAACGACAACTGGCCTTCCTCTGCCTGCGGACGTGGCTATCAGGGTCCGGGTTGAGCCTGTCCTGACTGGTGTGGCGTTGCGTCAACGGGCGATGCGAGGTGACCTGCAGTCTTTTCATGAGGAGACTGCACGTCATCTCGAATGGCTCGTTGACCACGTCAGCCTGCTGCGACAGGTCACCCAGGCCGGATTCCTCCGTTTGATGGGGCTTGCTATGACCCCCTCCTCAACTGAACTCCCTACGCGCCAGTCGTCCTCCGTGCCATCTTCCCACCCATCAGTCACCTGGGTGCCCTGTGGAGCTGCCTCTGACGGTGCGGCCAGGCTGGTGGAGGAGGCATCCCTGCCACAGTCGGGAGTCGGACGTCCAGCAGGGGTGGCCACATCAATGACTGCACCCCAGCCGGCGGAGGATGTGCAGGCAGCAGGAGGCAGTGCACGGGCAGAGGCACAGCAGCAACGTGGTGGGAGCCATGAAGGCTCTGGGCCTGCAACATCGGAGGGGCAGGCATCGGCCGGAGGGCAGGAGGACCCAGGACAGAGAGTGTCTTCCGCGTGGCAGCGGTTGGGCCACGCCATAGATGCGGTGCGGCAGCGGGCAGAAGAGGCACGGCTCACAATGGTCAGGGCGGAGAACTCCATGCGGAGGGCCCTGAGGCGGGCCGAGTGCCTCGAGGCAATCCGCAGGGGGTTGGAGGTGGACATGTCGACGGCCCTGCGGACCCTCGGGCCATGGAGGAGGACCACCTCCGGGACATTGAGCAGGAGTTCGATGATGCCCTGGGCCAGGACATCCAAAAGTGAGCTGTCAGACTAGCCCGCTGCCCTTGTACATAGTTATGTAGGTAGTGTTAGGTTTCCTTTGTTTTTTTATTTATTTTGGACCTTTTGGACATTGGCCACATTTGTGTATATAGTTTATTTTATTAGTTAGTGTTGTTAGATAGGTTTCATTTATTTTGTTGGGATAATGGACCCTGGCTTGTTCGTCTGTGCATAGTTCACTGTTGGATTTTATTTTTCTTTCACAATTTACCCATGGAGCAATGGCTTTCAATTATTATTTCCCATTGGATTTTCTTTTGTGGACAGTGACTTTGGACACCATTACTTTGGATTATGAGTTTTGGTTTTGCTTTCTTTCACGGACATGCTTCTTTTCATTTTTGTAAATTCCCATTTCTGTTTCTTTATTTTTGAATCTGTTTATGTTTCCTTTAATACATATTTTTTTATCGAACTTCAATGTGTAGTATCATCTCATTGGTTTCATGCACATCATGATATGGGTTTTGAGATTCACTGACACCCATTGGGTGTTTGTGAGGGACATGTGTTTGTTTCGAAACATGCAATTGGTGTTCTGTCATGTAATTGCCATTTCTGAGTGGGTGGATGCAATTCTCGGGTGGGTATTTTGCATTTGGAGGCTGACCATAGGGACCAGGGATCTAGATTGTGATGAAATGTTGGCTGGGGAACATGAGTTGGGGCCTGCTGGCAGGTGCCCCACAGTGCTGGGGGGTGGGGGTGGTGGGGAATATGAGTTGGACATGGGTGGGGGCCTGCTGGCAGGTGCCCCACAGTGCTGGGGGGTGGGGGTGGTGGGGAACATGAGTTGGACATGGGTGGGGGCCTGCTGGCAGGTGCCCCACAGTGCTGGGGGGTGGGGGTGGTGGGGAACATGAGTTGGACATGGGTGGGGGCCTGCTGGCAGGTGCCCCACAGTGCTGGGGGGTGGGGGTGGTGGGGAACATGAGTTGGACATGGGTGGGGGGCTGCTGGCAGGTGCCCCACAGTGCTGGGGGGTGGGAGTGGTGGGGAACATGAGTTGGACATGGGTGGGGGCCTGCTGGCAGGTGCCCCACAGTGCTGGGGGGTGGGGGTGGTGGGGAACATGGGTTGGACATGGGTGGGGGCCTGCTGGCAGGTGCCCCACAGTGCTGGGGGGTGGGGGTGGTGGGGAACATGAGTTGCACATGGGTGGGGGCCTGCTGGCAGGTGCCCCGCAATGCTGGGGGTAGGGGTGCAAGGGGACATGAGTTGGTGATCATTAGTGCAAGGAGACATGTGCCTTTGCTGGGGGGCATGCCCATGTTGGGTGGGCTGCCTGCGGGACATGACCAGGGATGCAGGGTAGTCCCCTGTGGTGTGGGCTGCCTGCAGGGGCCGTGGAGGGTGTACAGGGAACACCTGGGAGGACCCACACTGCCAAATCACATGTAGGACTCCCCGGCACCCTTGAAATACACGTACCCTGCTGAAATCGCATGTGAAACTTCCCGCGCACCTCTGAAATACCCGTACACAGCCCAATCGCGTGTGAAACTTCTCGGGCACTTCTGAAATACACACACACGCTCCCCCAGGCCAATCGCGTGTGAAACTTCTCGCGCACCTCTGAAATACACGCGCCCAGGCCAATCGCGTGTGGAACTTCTCGCGCACCCCTGAAATACACGCGCCCAGGCCAATCGCGCGTGGAACTTCTCGCGCACCCCTGAAATACACGCGCCCAGGCCAATCGCGTGTGGAACTTCTCGCGCACCTCTGAAATACACGCACACGCTCCCCCAGGCCAATCGCGTGTGGAACGTCACGCGCACCTCAGAAATACACGCACCCAGGCCAATCACGTGTGGAACTTCTCGCGCACCCCTGAGATACACGCGCCCAGGCCAATCGTGTGTGGAACTTTTCACACACCCCTGAAATACCCGCACGCAGCCCAATCGCGTGTGAAACTTCCCGTGCACCCCTGAAATACCCACACGCAGCCCAATCACGTGTGAAACTTCTCGCGCACCTCTGAAATACACGCGCACGCTCCCCCAGGCCCGATCGCGTGTGAATCTTCTCGCGCACCCCTGAGATACACGCGCCCAGGCCAATCGCGTGTGGAACTTCTCGCGCACCCCTGAAATAACCGCACGCAGCCCAATCGCGTGTGAAACTTCTCACGCACCTCTGAAATACACGCGCACGCTCCCCCAGGCAAATCGCGTGTGAAACTTCTCGCGCACCCCTGAAATAGCCGCACGCAGCCCAATCGCGTGTGAAACTTCTCACGCACCTCTGAAATACACGCGCCCAGGCCAATCGCGTGTGAAACTTCCCGCGCACCCCTGAAATATACGTGCCCTGCTGAAATCGCGTGTGAAACTTCTCGCGCACCCCTGAAATACACGCACCCAGGTCATTCGCATGTAGAACTTCTCGCGCACCCCTGAAATACACGCACACGCTCCCCCAGGCCCGATCGCGTGTGAATCTTCTCACGCACGCGTGTTCCTGACACCCGTAATACGTGTTCCCCGCTTTGCGTTTGCTGTTTGCCAGTCCGGTAAACTGGTACAGTGTTGGCGCAGCCCTTTGCGATGGTTTTGCAATCTTGATGGCTTTTCCTTGCGCGAGGGCGTTCTTGGGGCCGTAACTGGCGCTGCTGCAGGGTCGCTGAGCCACTCTGCGCCACGTCTGCTTTTGGAGGCGAGAATCCATGAATACGCTGTGCGCAGAAATTGATTTTATCGCATGCGGCTGGCGCAGACATTCGCACGGGCACGCTGTGCGCCAGCCGCGTGCAACACTTTTGTGAGGAATTACATGAATCGGCCTGTAAGTGTTTTGAGTTTGAATTCATTGTTTTCGAATTATGTCCTGGGAATAATAAATACCCAGATTAGGATGACTGTTGGTATGACAATGGTGTATATGAGATATGAATGAGTTGTGAACAATGGAAAACGTTTTGTTGAGCCTTTTTACTGTGCTGTAAGATGCAAAAGAATTGTGTTGAAATTTGAAATAAATAAATAAATACTATGTACTGCTAAGATTTGATATGTATATTGAATCCTGTCATTCTTGTTCTACTGGTCCTTTTTTTGTTTGTTGATTCTACTTTGGCCTACAGATGAAACCCCAGAAAAACATGTCAACAAAAGTAAACAAAGGGACTCACAAAAAATGCTATAAAACAGCAGTGAATAAGTGAGGAAGAATCAAACATTGCTGTATTTTATATTTTGCAAAACATATAGCAGAGTCTGATCAATCTACCAGGAAGATCAATAGTAGTGAACATTGAATCTATTCTTGAACCTTTGTTAATTAAGGTGAATTATTTTCTGAAACTGTTCACTTGGGATATTATGCATGTTTATTCAAATAGGACGAGCATACTTGTCCTCGGCACTTAACAGTTTAAAGAGATACACGACTCTGAAGATAGGATACATTTAATAGAACGTGTTGGGAAGGAAATTTGTCTTTCCCACACCCCTAGGCACTTTAAGGTGAGGCAAGTCATGTATGAAGTCGTGTAGTGTACAAGGGGCTAGAGGTCCGCACTGTGAAAAACAGCACAGGTATAACATTGCGAGAACGAGACCTGCATATACTCAGTGTGTGCATAGAAAGAAACACCATTTTGTAGTTATGGTGGGTGCATAGCCTGTCAGGGCAGCACAGCAAAACTTTAGCTCCCTTGAAGGACTCACTTGGCCCCGATCATTAAGCTGAGATGAGTCTGCAATGCCAGTTCTCAAGGAAGCTTCCCATTGTCCCTTCATTGTTGCAATTACTTAGTATAACTGGGAGGAATGCACCTTGCAAGGCTGTGAGACAACACCAGGCTCCTTGCAGTGCCCATTCATCACAGCCGAGTTGCCAACAGACCTCTAACCACCGCCCATTCTACCCCGAGCCATGGCCCACACAACTGACTCAATTCCCACACCCCTGCATTCTATGATAGTGAGTGACCTCAGCCCCAATCATAAACAAAATGGCCATAAAAGATCTAAGCATGTGTGACTGTTTCACCTCTCCACATAAATACGTCCTTTGTAACACGAGGTACAGGTAATAATACATTATTGATCAAAATGAGAGTGGAAGCCTTGGGTGCGAGGGGTACGGTATCAACAAAGCACAGAATTTGTGGGTCAGCATGACTGCATTTCTTCCTCCCTTGCCCCTGGCACAAGTCCCCAAGCCGCAGAGTCCTTTGCTGATACCTTTGCATTCTGTAAATATAAACCTTGTTATCCTTGCAAGCTATCTCTTGCCCTTTTTTCCCTAGCCGGTTGTATTCTTTCTGGCATGAGCATAAACAGGAACTTGCCTTCATTTGGTGATGCTGCCGACGTGATGACAATGCCGGTGTACCACCAGAGGCATCCAGTCTGCCTCTCCGGAAGAGCAATGCCCATCTACAGTGATTAGTCCAAAAACGCAAAGCCTGAGTGGCCTTGTGGGAGCTGTCTTTGCAGAATCCCACCTCCTCTTTGGAGCGGGGTGTGGCCCAAAGGAAAGGTACAGGCTGGTTTTGGAACCCCATGAACGGAGGTCTTCAGAAGAATGCGAACACGTGAGTATAGGGATAACAAAGTAGGGCTGGATGTATGGAGCAGTGAACACGCAGTGATTGAAATTGAGATTGTGGCATATTTGTGGAGTTTGGCCATTTTTACTTTTTTTTTAATAATTCTTTTTAATGATGTTGAGGAAAAGGAAAATGGAATAGAGGTAACCCCCGTACTCTGAGTAAGCTGAGTAAGGGGGAAGGTGGAGCCACGTGCACTGTATTGACCAGTGCAGGAAAAATACAAGTATAAATATAGGAGCTCTGTATAATTGGAGAGCTCGGGAATAGTAGTGGTTGTTGTTTTAACTTATTATTTTAGTTTGTTTTGTTGGTGTATTTTATGATATTAAGGAGGAGGTGCAGGAGGGGCATGTACGTGGAGTGTGTGCAGGCATGAAAGGAAGGTGTGAGGTTTAAGTGTATAAAGCTATAGTGGGGATAATGGGATTGGGGAATTGAAATGATGATTTTTTTTTTCTCAGGTTTATCAATGATATTGGATTGCATTGCTGGCAAAAGTGAACTGTACATTTTTTAAACTGACTAATGTTCCATTGTGGAGCAGTAGCCTAGGCGTAGCCCTAATACCAGACACACGAGAGATATGACTATGGTAGTAGAAACGCCCCTAGACCACCTATGCAAGGCCATGCCCCTATATTGCAAAAAGATTAAGAAATATCACAACCAATGGGTGTCTGATATTAAACGGGGGGAATGCCCCACTCCTGGCCAGATCAGGGATCATTTGACAGAAGCGAGCTGGAACATATGTCCATCTACCTGACAGCAAAATAAAAGGGAAGATTGTTGCAGAATAGAAGGGAAGTATTGAACCTCTGGAAAATGTTTGAGGACACAGAGGATTCTCAGGGGGAAGGGACGAAACACAGTAGTAAAGAGACAGACACATTGGAAAACAGGAAGAATGTGGAAGGGAAAAAAGGGACATATCCTCTAGCAACACACCAAGCGTAATGTTATACCAACCCAACATATGTATCGGCGGGCACAATGGTAGCAACACCAGGCACAGACCCACCCCAACATATGTCTCCCCCAGAAGTTACTGCCCATGCAGGGGTGAGCGCAAGAGACATAGAAGTAGCCCTAGCATCAACACAGACAGAACTATCCTGGCTGAGGGCCGCATGCAATGCGAACAAGGTAGATACATCTGTGCCGCTTATAGGGGCACTGGTACAACCAGCAGGAGATGAGTGGGAATCGGGCATCCATAAGAACCGTGCATGAGAGCGTGAGAGAGAAAAATAAAGAATGGGCTATGAGAATGTGGGGTCCCGAAGAGGAGATGAGGAATATTGGAGTGATTTTAATGAGACCGAGGATGATGGGAAAGGGGACACAGAGCAAGTACCTCAGCGCACCCCAAGGTTAGAAAGTATGTGGGACGGATGACTGAGGGAGAGATTTGGCAGGATAGCCTTAGCAAGGAAAAAGGGAAGTGTGACTAAAAGCGGAAAAGGCAAGATGAAATGCAAATGGCACTGATACACAAGAGTGCAGGGAGCCCTCAATATGTACCCTTGGCGAAAAGACAAAAAGACACAAATAACCTCCTCAACCTCCTCAAGGCACTCTCACAACGCAGGAAAATTGATTTATGCATTTGAAAAGAATACGGCAGGGGTTCCCCCTAGCAATAGAAGATATCAAAAGCCTGTTAGTGGCTGCAGTTGGGGATCATGCAGAAAATGTGTGTGTGAAAGCAGGTTACCCAGGAGTAACATTGAGCAATGATGCCCATGATGGAGTGTCATTTAACAAAATTAGAGCCAGGGTATGGGATGCACTGCAGCAGATGTTCTCAGCTACTCCAGACTTACAATCGATCATGCAATGTACAATGGGAGATGATGAAGACGCAGCTCAATGCATCCTTAGGGTCCAAGAGATATGGAGAGCAGAAACGGGCAATGAGTGGAACCAATCAACCTCACTTTTGGTAAAAAAGGGTATCCCAAAAGAAGTGCAGAAAGCACTCGACAAAATAGCTGGGATAGAAGCAAAAGAATGGCCTGAAATTCAAAGTATTATAGTTCACCGTTGTAGAAGGATAAAATACTGTGAGAAAGAAATGATTCAGAGGCAACAGGCTGAGGAAACGAAACTGGTCCAGAATAGGTTAGTGAAACGAGCTGTAGTAGCGACGGGGCCAGCGCCAGCACAGGCAGAGGAGGAAGTTGATGCACCTAACGCAGCAAATGCATGAATAGCGGCAGTGTGGGCCGAAGGAGGACAAGGACAATGGGATGGTAACCCACATTTCTCGTGGCCCCAGTGGCAAGGATGACAACAGCTGGGACAAGGTGGCTTCTGAGGTTTACGTGGGGTAGATTTGGCAGTCCGAGGCCAAAGGAAGGGGTACCAGGGCAGTGCTGGTCATTTAGGAGATGGGGGTGAGCGAAGAGCCCTCTGGGTATCGTGCATGCAACGGACGGGGATGCAGAATAACTCTGACACCAAAAATCGAACCAACTCAGTACGATGGCAAAGTTTACAGTTTTATTATCAGTTGTCTAAACCAGTGAGTTACAACATACATCATCGGACGTTCGCTCAAGCTCTCAGTTCATTTCACATAGAAACACATTTGTATACTAGAAATTTGTCATAGGTGACATCATACTACATGGAAAATGAGAAAAACCTATGATAGGTTGTCATAGGCTCAAGGGGAACATCTAAGTATACTTTCTATATGAGGTGGGATTGTGATTGGATATCTACTGTCAGGTGGCCAATTTATGCCTACCTCTAAAACTTGTCATCTTCAGCACTATTAAGTACACAGTATATCATTGGCTCTCACACTATAAGGCCCTTCGTTATATGGCCCTCTACAATTGGTTGGTACGCCTGTGACATGTCTGGAACATTCAGTTCGCTTATCAGCGCACAAGCTGAGACCCAGATTACAGGAGGTGGACTTGACTTAACCTCTCCACCCAATTAGCCCAGTGTCTCTTATCACCCATGCCTTCCGCCTTGAAGATTGTCTTTGAACTTGGCCTTGTAAAGTATTCTTGTCGCTGGGAATATAAAGGCATGTGAGCATGCACTATCGCTGTTCTAGGACTCCAAGCTAAACTCTATTTCCATCCTTGGCTCACGTGGCACAAGCCCATGATAAAATCAATTTTGCAGCATTTATATGTCATAAATGAATCAAACTTGGCATGCTTGGTGTTATTTCTTCACACCTTAACAAGGGATGATTCAGCTTCTCATGTTCACTGCATTTAAGAATAGATAACTGGCCTTGGCTACTTCAGCTTTGACATCAGGCCAAACAAATGAGCCATTTGTATCCACAATCTCAGCTTATTCATGCTGCGACACAGTGCTCAGCCTTTCCTCTCCTTGGGTCTGGGGTTACTAAATTCATGACACCGATGTCCAGCTTCTATACAATGGCGGCTTCGCCTGAAGTCTATTCACTATGTACAGCCAGCTTCTAAGATTACTTAATCTACTTGCACTGCTGCATCTGTACAGTTATTGAACGTCTTGCATTTTCTGCAGTGCATCACACACATACAATCTTCTTATTGCACATCAAAGTTTACTTGATTCTTAACTTCGTCATTAGTTTCTATAAGCTCCTTGCATCCTCTTCAGCCAGTATCTCAGGGTATCATGCACGTCTCTTGTGACGTCACCAGCTCCTCTTCCACTCGTTCTCATATTTCTTCAGGGAGTTCCTCCCTCAGATTATTGTCTATTTGGGATTACATTTGATAGGGTTTACTCATTGGGTATCTTCTCTCGAATATTTGCTGTGGAATGGTCACAACTGCTAGTGTCAAGCATGGCACGATTTCAGGCTTCCAACATACAGGAGTTAAGGGGTGGGAATTCCTGTAGAGGCATGAAATAGTGCCTCTACATTCCCCCTCTGGTTGAGTCATCAACCACCTCTTCAGTGGTCCACATCTTGATATTTTCTCTTGAAGAAGTGCTTCTTTGGAGTCCAGACCTTCATTACCCCGTCAGGGAGCCAACTGATTTGACATGTTCGTCTACACTCCGGGTCATGTAGTTGCACTGTCCATTCGGATTACTACAGACCCACTGGCCCACATACTTCTTATGATTCTTTGGAAATAGGTGCTACGATACTGGCCTCTTTGTATTTTCTGACATCTTCATCTGTCAATTTCTTGCTTCCAAACCCTGATTCGACATCAATCAATGACCACCTCTTCCTGTCCTGTCGCAGGATACGTGAGCATCTTGCTGTTCCACTCAGGTTCCTTTTCCATCTGTGTACTCTTGATATAATCATCCTGAAATGGAAACAACCATTTTGAACTCCATCACAAAGTGGCCCAACTTCCCTGAAATTGTCAATGAGACACATGGCATCGTGTTCTGGAACTTCTCTGGAAATTAAAAGTTTGCACTGTATTCATGGCATAGGGTATGAGAGCGCAGACATAGCAACTCTCCTTAGATGTTCTTAGATGTTCTTTCTCCCACCTTTACATTGTACTATGTTATTACCCAAGTGTGCTGCATTGTCTAAATAGGTATTTATCCCCTCATTATCTTCCTCTGCATTTCTCTTATGTCTCACAAATGTAGCGGTTGTATAGTACTCATGAAGCAAGTCAAAAATAGATCTCTCAGTGTGGTTAATATAGGAGCCTCCATCTCAGTGGAAGTAAGCAAATCAAAAGCAGTTACCATAGTGGGGGGAATCAAGGAGGCATCTGCTTCAGTGGGAGTACTGATATGAAAGAGACTGTGAAAAAAGGAATACAAAGACAAAAAGTGTAATCGTGCAGGCATATAGTATGCACCAAAACATTGTCATCCACCTTTTGCACCATTTTGGTACTCGTTGTACTTGTTCATTCTCTCCAACTGTGCCATCTTCCAAATTTCTCATCTTTAATACAATTATCAAATTGTTTTAAACACTTGTAACTGTATCATTTGCTCAATTATAGCAATGAGAAACCTTCTAATCAGAGGGCCATTTTTAGGATCCTGTAAAAAAGTGCAAATATCAACGTCTCTACTGACAAGAGCAGGATAAGCTTGAAGTATAAACACAGAAACAGCAAGCAAAACCGATGAACGTCACTCAGTACCATAGGGTTAACAGCGTAGAACAGGTTTGTAACACAAAATAAATCTGGATATGGATTTCATTTCCAATTTCTAATCAAGAACCTTATGTTTAGGCATACATTTGCTGCTTCAATGTGTTTCTAAAGTTCATTTTTGGCCTACTAAAATTCTCAGAAAGTCCTTGCACTCCTGCTAAAATATCTATAAGGAGTGTCCTTTGAATTGTAGTCCAAACTAAATCTGTGTCATCCACTGGCCGTTGCTTTATCGTCCTTCTTCTTTGTCACTGATCGAGTCTGCACACGCTGAAATTCTTCTTCTTGTCTTGATATGATATGATATGGCATTTATAACGTGCCTATACACAAGTGTTTCGAGGTACGATGAGGCAAGGGAGGGGGAACAGAGGGAAGACAGACAGCGATCTTACTAGGCCAGGTTTCATTCAGATCATGCAAGTGCATGGGAAGGGGGAAAGGGAAAAGCACAAGGGGGAAGGGAGAGGGGAAAGTGCAATAAATGGGATAGTAGAATAAAAAGGATAATAGAAAGGCCAGATGGTGGCAAGTGCAGGTAAGAGCAGACATAAGTGCTGGTAGGGGGACTGTAGGGATACAGAAACAACAGTCCCCAGGTGCAGGGGTTGCCAGGGAGGCAGTGCAGGTGTGCAAATTGCAGAGCCTGGGCCAGAGATCAGAAAGGGTGGCCAGGTAACTGGTGCAATTTCAACCAGTAATTTAGAAGGGGAGAGGGGAAGAGAAGGCAGAAGCAAAGAGGAAGGTTTTGAGGTGCTTCCGGAACCGGAGATGGTTCTCCTCAAGTTTCAGGGAGGCAGGAAGGTTGTTCCAGTGGGAGGCCCCTGCCAAAGATGGAGATCTACCACCAACTCGTTATTTGGAGAAGCGACTGACGCTGAGGGAGTTGGTGGCGGATGAGCAAAGAGCTCGAGAAGGAAGATATTTGGGAAGAGAGAGTTGCAGGTATTGCGGCCCGGGCCCCAGAAGGCCTTGTGTACAATGCAGAGGGTTTTGAACTTAATCCTCGCAGCCACTGGGAGCCAGTTCAGTGATTTTAGTCCTGGAGAGATACGCTTCCTGGGCTTGAGGCCAAGGACCAGTCTTGCAGTCCTGTTCTGGATAAGTTGCCGAGGGCGGAGAGTAGAGGCAGGCAGATTTAAATAGAGGCTGTTACAATAGTCCAGTCTAGAGAGAACCAGGGCTATGGAGACGGTGAGCTTCTGGGGGAAGGAGAGGAAAGGGAGAATACCTCTGAGGAGTTGTAGCTGGTAGTGTGACTTCTTAGAGACATCAGAGATGTGAGGAGAGAAGGAGAGTGTGGAGTCGAAGATGACCCCAAGGTTTTTTGGCTTGCAGATGGGAACAGGGAGAGGGCCAAGAGAGGCCGGCCAGAGAGCTGCAGGGAAGGAGGGTGTGGGTGTGCCCTTGAGTTAAATCTCAATCTTACTGGCATTAAGGCAGCGGTCATTGGCGGCACACAAATCCTGGATAGCCAACAGACAGTCAGAGATGAGGGAAGGAAAGGAGGAGGAATAGGGTAGCCTGGAAATGAGCTGGGTATCATCCACATAGCACTGAAAATTGGGACAGAGAGCGGCGATGCAGTGGGCTTGGAGTGCCAGGTATTGGTTGGACAGCCAGGGAGAGAGGTTAGATCCCTGGAGGACACCACCGGTGGAGAAAAAGATATCAGAGAGGAAGGACCCTAGTTGGACCTGGGAGGGTCAGTTAGAGAGAAAAGAGGTCAGCCATGCCAGAGCCTGACCAGTGATACCCACGTTATCCTGGAGATGGTTGAGCAGGGTGGCATGGTTGACAGTATCGAAGGCAGAAGAGAGATCAAGCAAGATGTGGACACACAGGGTGTTGGAGTCAAGGTTAGAGAGCAGGTCTTCACAGATGTTCAGGAGAACAGTTTTCGTGCTTCTGGCAGGTCTGAAGCCAGACTGATCGTCATGAAGACAACCAACAGATTCAGTGTGGAGAATAAGCTGGGAGATGGCCATTTTCTACAGGGGCTTGCCTAGGAAGGGAGTGATGGAGATAGGGTGATAGTTAGCTGGTCAGGAGGGATCGAAAGAGGGTTTTTTAAGAAGGGGTGCACAAGGGAGAGCTTTAAGGGGGATGGGAAGACTCCAGTGGTGAAGGAGTGATTGCAGAAATCAGCCAGGGCAGGAGCCAGTGAGTCGATGTGATCCTTGATAGTTTTGGAGGAACAGGGGTGAACCTGTTTCTATGACACTTTCATAGATTGGACTTATGTAGAAAACTTGTCAGCAGAGAAAAGGGGAAAGGCAGAGAAGGAGGGAGGGGGGGTGACTACAAAGGAGCCAGAGGAAGAGCAGGGGTTGGTGGGAAGGAGGCCTCAGGAGGAGAGTGAGGCAGGATGTCCTGAGTTTTTTAAATGAAGTGAGATCCAGTGCTGTGTAGAGAGCCTGGGAAGGTACAAGATAGGTAGAGACTGTGGCAGGATTGGCTAGTTCCTTGCAGATTTTAAAGTGTTCAGCCGAGTTGTTAGTTGCAACAGAGATGCGTGCTTGGATATGAGCTCTCTTCTTGGTGCGGACGGAGAGCCGGTATTGCCTTTGCAGCAGGCGGCAGCCCAGTTTGTCAGAGGATGAACATGAAGCATGCCATTTACTCTCAGCCACCCTGCACTTGCGTTTTAGGGTGACGAGATCTGAGTCATACCAGGAGTTACACTTGGCTTTGGGCTTCAGGCGGATTCTCATGACAGGGGCAAGGATATCAAGAGTATCAGATATAGAAGATTGGAGCATGGAGAGGGCTGTGTCAGGGTGAGAGTCAGCCAAAGGGGGAAAAGGGGGGGAGAGAAGGTGGCAGCAAAAGCCTCAACTGACACACACTTCATTGGTCGGATGACCGAGAAGGTGGGTGGCAGTGATGGAGGTGGCTTGGCGTGGGGGTAGGGAGGGTGAGGTGGGAGGATAGGAGAAAGTAATCACCCCAGGAGAGAGGAGTGGAGAGAGGGACAGAGAGGGGAAGGTCAGAGGAGATAAGAACATCGAGAATGTGCCCTGCAGAATGAGTCAGGCCAGAGGGGAGAATAGTGAGTGAGAGAGAGTCGCAGAGGTTTGGAAAGAGTCCAGAGTGGGGACAAGAGGCATCCAAGTGGATGTTGAAGTCTCCAAGAAGGAGGGAGGAGTTGAGTGGTTGAGGCCAGGATTGAGGAGGAGAGGTCAGCCCACTCAGAGAGGAAGGAAGAAATCTGCCCAGGTGGCCGATAGATAGTAGCCACAGTAAGGGGTTGCTTCTGTATTGGCAATGGTGGGACGGAGGGTCTCACCTTTGTAGACTTCTATGTCAACCAAGTAAAGCCAAGCTTGTCTTCCTTGGTCCTTCACAGCTGAAGGGGTTATATTTTCAACACAAAAGGGGCCATTCAAACTTGGTACATGCCACTTCCTACTAAAATTCTTGATCAGGACAAAATCTCCAACATATAACTTAGGTGCTGATAATAGTTCAGTTGTGTTGGTTGTTGAATTATCTTAATCTGTGAATTATCTTCATCTGTATTCTGACACCAACCCCTCTGGCACTTGACCTGATCTGAAATGAGAGAGATGCTAGAGGTCACACATGTCAAATAGTAATGCAATTCACCACCTTAGGTTTTAGCTACACTTTGGGCATCACTTCTACTCCTAGATGGATGTTTAAGGGGCATTCTCATGCGCCGCCCTGTCACTTGCTTGTGAGGGGTGAGATGATGGTCTGATCCTGGCTGATTTCGAAGGGCATGTAAAGGTAAGGGTAGGCAATGTAGCCATACCTTTTTCAAAGTAAATTTCATCTTTGCAATCCTTTCTTTAAGGAGGCCGCTAAGCAGAAGAAAACGTATGTTTAATATTCAATAGAAGCCCTATTTGTTCAAATAACATATTAACAAAATTTAGCCCATTGTCAGATCTCAGCATTTCACACACACACCATCTCGGAAAGACTTTGCCCACTAAAAACTTCACTGTGCAAGTGGCATCAGAGTGTGTACATGGACCTGCATTGATCCACCTAGAGAAGGGACACACCTCCACTAATAAATACCTACATCCATTACACACCCGCAGCATGCCAACATAATCAATATGTAAATCCTGAAATGGACCATTCGGTTGAGGTATTACCCCTCTAATAGTTCTCAGTATATGCCCAGCAGTAAACCTTTGACACACAATGCAGTTTACCATAAATAATGCAATATGATCCAACAAATTTGGAATTAACCAGTCTGCTACAATTGTAGCAGCAAGGCTTTCCCTAGTTACATTCACTGTGTAATACAGCTGTTCAAGCACAACCTTTAATAATGCTACTGGCATCACCGGCTTTCCAGTGTTATCTTGTTGCCATAATGCTTCTGTGGGGGATAAAGAACACACCCTGGCCCTCATTACAACCCTGGCGTAGGACCATGGTGCTATTAGCACCATGGTCCATGCCGGATTCCGCCATGGTGGATGGCGGATTTACCGCTCCATTCCAAGGTTGGCGGGGCGGTAAATCCCCATTCACCATTGCCCCTTCCCCATTCCCATTGGGGATGGGGATGGGGAAGGCACTAATTACGGCACCGTAAATTACGGTGCCGTAATTAGCACCAAGGTCGCTTAGCACCTTGGACTTTAACGCCTGCAAAAAGCAGGCGTTAAAGTGTGAATTGCGTTAAGGGCTTAACGGCGCCGCAGCCTTTTACGTCGCTGTTAACCCCTTAATGCCAGGGTTGTAATGAGGCCCCTTGTGTTTCCACAATTCCTGCTCGTCCTTTGGCACACTCCCTTGAATCTCCATTGATTGGGTTATCGGCTATTTATTGAACCCTTCTTGCATTAACATGGTTGTGACTACTTTTTCTTTAATATTCTCAGTATCAAAACTTGAAATGTCTGGGGAATATGCACCCCTTTTGGCTTCTTCGTCTGTGGCTTCGTTCCCACAAGAGATAACATCTGATCGCTTAGTGTGAGCTGCACATTGAACGACCACTATGGCCACTGGGAGTTGTAGTGCTTTAATAAGCCTGTCCAATAAGGATGAGTGCTGCACTGGGGTGCCGTCCACATGGAGGTAGCCCCTCCTTTTCCACTGTGCTAATCAAGTGTGTACGGTTGATGTCACATAGGCCAAGTCACTGTTCACCGTTACCTCCTGCCCTTTGTGTTTCTGGAGTGTGACAATAAGAGCTACTAAATCTGCTACTTCTGCTGACAGTTGAGACGGTAGTCTTGCCCTTGTTACAACTTCAAATTCTCCATTTAATTTGTGTCTCACTATGCAGCGCCTGAATGCCTTTCCCCAATAGTCTGATCAATTTTTTTGAAGAACCATCAATAAAGAGAATTTGCCCTCATGCCAAAGCAATTTCCTTTACTCAAAGTGTATCATCAAACAATTCAGGATAATTAGCACAGTCATGCACATGCTCACCTTCTTTTAATGGCAAATAGAGCATGTTCCATGAAGAGGGTCACAGAGCAGCCCATAACAATACTTGGACACTTCTCAATTGCAAACGCAGCAGCTGCCTAAGACTGTTTGCAAGGGAAGTGTCCCCTCTTAAATGGGTCTAAAATACCACTGTAATACACTAAAGGCTTGTACCCCAGTGTGGTTCTCTATATAAGCATGGCTTTCATGACTGACCCATTTGTGTGCGAAAACAAATACAATTTTTCAGCATAATTGGGAATTCTTAAAACAGGGGCTGTACAAATTGCTTTTTTCAACTCCTCACACCCTTCCTCCATTTCCTCAGTCCATTCTATTTTTACTTTATCCACTTGTGCTTTCTTTAAAGCTTGCAACAGGGGTCTCACATGTGTATTGTAATCAAACACCCAGGCTCTAACATAGTTGCATAACCCCAGAAACTGTTGCAATTGTTTCACTGTATTTGGCTTTGCGGTTTTCATAATCGCCTCAGCACTCTCGGGCGTCACCTTCGTTCCTTCATGCAAAATTGAGTGACCTATGTATAACACCTCTTCTTGGCAATATTGCAATTTCTCCTTGTGTACATTATATTCCTTGTCTGATAGAATAGTCATCAACTGAATAGAATCTTGTCTGCACTCTTCTTACGTGGTGCTACAAATTAAAATGTCATCTACGTATTGGATCACTGCACTCTTAAGATCAATATGATCTAAATCCATCTGTAGGACTTTGTTCAAGATTGATGGCTACTCACAGTACCCCTTTGGCAAACAAGTGTGTTTCATTTGGGTTTGGCGGCACATAAAGGAAGTCAAGCCTTGTGAGTCTTTGTGCAACGGGATTGAGAAAAACTAATTTTTCAAATTCGATCACAGTGAAATATCGAGCTTCCACCAGGATACTGCATAGTATCATCGCCGGATTTGGATTTAGAGGAAACTCAGCTTCTACAATCTGGTTAATCGGTCTCATATCTCGTATCTATCTCCATGACCCTCCTTTAGATTTTTTGATCTGATACACTGCAGTATTTCATAATGATTCTGATGGCACCAAAATCCCTTGTTTGATCAGTGCCGAAATGGTCTGAAATATACACTCATCAGCCTCTCGAGCCAAGGGGTACTTGTTCAAGGTAAAATCACTTCTGGATTCAGCTTTATTTGAACTTGCTCAATTCCATTTAATAAATATGCGTCATAAGGGCCTGTGGTCCAGAGGAAGCTTGGCACCTTCTCCAAGTCTTCCTGAAAATATGCTGGATGTTGCCGCATTATCACCATTTGTTGTGGGACTTCCCTCTTTTCTATCCTTATCCAGTATGTGATGCTCATAAAGAACACCACTTCATCCTCTGTTTGGTCCTCCCTGAACATGTCATCATCAGTTATGTCAGTCAATCTGTACCCTTCCTAGAGAGCTATTATCATCTCCATGGTCTACCTTTATCATCTACTCCTTTGAGCATTGCCATTTCCCTTTGTACTATGGCTGCTTCCAATTCTATACGGATAGCCTGTCGCTCCTCTTCATCCGTAGTTATTCGTGGTGTAAACAAGAACTCATCAGGTATCCTCGCAATTTTTCCCACTAAGTCAGGTAGCCATGTCATATAGAAACATCTATGGATCTACCTGAACGCCTCTCAGAGCCACTTGTCCAGTGAATGCCAATATAAATATGCCCACATTTGAATAGTGTATTCCTGCAGTGGAACACACTATCCCTTGATCAGAAAAAAAAATTGTTATGGTAAGTTTTGTCATCAAATATCTTCCCAAAATATTAACCGCTGTCTGTCATGAATACAACAAAGGAACAGACATGTCACACTCTCCTATACAGACTGGTAGTTCATCTGTAAAAGGAACTCGACTTGTAGCTCCAGAGAACTCTTGAGCATTTACATGCAATTCCCGACATTGGATATTTTCCCTCTTGTATACATGAACGTGTAGCTCCAGTGTCATCTAGAAAATAAAACGATTTGCCTCTTATCGTCACATCGACCCTTGGTTGCTCTTGGGGGTTGGTGTGACAGATAGTATGAACACATCAAGTCACCCTATGAGCTGTCCTAATGTGGGTACAGGCTCATCTCCCTTTACCTGTACAAGGATTTCCTTCTAACACAGTGACACCTCCTATTCTGGGTGTCAGCACTTGTCCTGTGTTTTCATACTTCTGCGTCTGCATGGGGGCTTGTTGCAACTGCCCTTGTGGTGGATTAATTTGCACTCACTCTTGCTGCTGTACCTGCTGCACTCACGGCGCTTGTGTCTGATAAACCCTGTGATCGTCAGAGAACCCCTCTCTAGTTTGTGTGCTATATGGTACAGGATAAACTGTCCCCCCTCTTGAATATGTTTCATTTTGTACATTACCTTGGTTCCCACATATGCGTGCAATGTGTCCTGTCATCCCACAAGTCCAACATACTGGCGGTGCCCATCTAACAACTCCCCCTTGGTTAAATACTACTTGGATACTCTGATTGTCAATCTGCGTATTCTGAAACCCACCTTGATTGTTTTGCAATCCTCCTCTTTCTCTATAGTCCATACCTCTGCCTCATGGCAGAAACCCATATCAACCTTTGTCCATCGGGCGCTGATTATTTGCCTGCAATGTACCCACGGCTTCCAGCATTTCCAATCCTTCTCTGCTTGTCAATGCTGCTCCTTATATGACAAATGTTGACATTTCTTTCTGAACTAAGTCGACTTCCTCGATTTTCCTAGTCTCATCTTTATTCCTATTTTTCTCTTGTAACAACCGACAGTGATGCACTATCGTCAACTGTATCTCAGCCCACGATTTTGCTTCCATTGCCACTTGTTTCTTCATCTGTCTCTGTACTGGCTCAGGCCACCCCTGACATAAAATGTGGCAAAATAATGCCACTGTTTTTTCCCCAAGTCTCTCAAGTTTTAAGTTGCCATTTCTCTTGAATGTCCTGAATGTAAGCAATAGGGTCTTCATCTTCCTTAATCTTATGTGTCATAATTGCACCCATATCTGATTTGTCAGGATACTCTACCCTGAGCGCCCTCCACACATCTTCTCTACAATTGTTAAATGGCGCTCCATCATGCGCTGTGTTTTGTGCTGTCACACTTGGATACTCTGCCCTTCTCCATATGTCATTGGCTCTCTCCCCAAGATTAGCTGCCAGGAGACCTTTAATGTTCCCTGTGGACAGAGTGTTTCCTCCTGTCATTTTTTCTAATTCATATATCCATTTCCTAGTGCCCGAGGTCAAACTCTGGAGCTTACACCTTAAATTATCCTTATCCGTCTGCGGCCATGGAATATTCTGTGGTCTTGCTCCCCCTTTTTCCATTGAGGGAAACTGTGCAAACCCCAAATCAGGGTCAACTCCTAACCTAAGTCTATCCATGGCAGGGGCGATCGTCCCTGTCTGTCTCTTTGCTGCCAGCGAACTTAGCCTGCTCAAATATGGTGGCGATTCTCCCTTCTCACTATACGATCGCCTTCAGGGATGCTCTGGATATGGCATCCTATACTTAGGTTGTTCCAGATGCAAGCGTCTTGATTCTTTATCCATTTGCAGGCTTCCAGCAAGGGCGCGCGTACTTCCTCCTCCTACCTCGAGTATGGATTCTCTTTCCTTATCTGATATGTCTTGTCCCCAAGTAGTATGACTATCAACTCTTTCACCTTTGTCTAGGTTCAGTCTTCTTAAGGACAATGCTCTACATTTGTGACTGAATGGAATTTCTTCTCCACTTTGTGATTGAAATGCTAGGGATTGATCACCCTTCCCTCGACTTCCATACCTGCTACTTCCCTTTAATACTTGATAGCCCTTATCTATCCTGTCTCGGATGTTTCCCGCATCAAAGTTTTCTTCTCCCACTACTACTCTAGATGTCCCTAATGGTACTTCCTTTATCAGAAGAAACTCGTCTGTTCTATCCCAGCGTATTCCTGGGCTAGGGCCTACTGTATCCTTCTGAACAAAACTGGTATCAGGACCTCGCTGTCTTCATCTCTGTTCCGTTCTTCTCCATTCTATGCATGCATTCATTTCTTTGTCCAGTCTTTCCACACTACATTAAACCACAAAAAACTATTTTCTGGAATGAAAATGGTCCAACTGCACAATTAAAGTAAACTTTGAAAAATGTATGGGGAATGAAATAAAGGGTGGAGAACCCAAAGTACAAGCTGTGGATGGCTGGCGATGACACCCATGCAGAATCACATAGGTGGGTGTTATGAAGACATTTTCAGGGTGTAAGAGTTCTCCGCCATCTCTCACCCCACAGTGACTATGATTGCACAACACAGCTCACTGTGGCAGTGGTCACAACATAATTTCTTTTAACTCCCAATGCAAGGGTGCAGCTGCAGATGACTACAGTAAAGCCACACTTGTCAAATCTCTCTACAGAACCATCCCAAGAACTGGATGCCGGCACAGCACCGCAGCCAATTTGGGAAATATCCACACAACAGCTAATGCATGGAATCACATTCTGTTCTGGTAATTTTGCCTGATGCCTGCCAGTTTGAGGGAGGGATTACCTGCAGCATTTGATGCTGCCATTTATAGACATATGTTGCATCACCATCCATTAGTGGAGGGGTTAATGTTTTGTTGACACAAACACTGGGGTCTTATTTGTGGGTTAATTCCTGTCTTCATTGTGTACATTATTTTCCATTTTCTATGAACCTTTGTCAGTCATCAAGCATACATTTCTAGAGTGGGCATTAGCACTCTCACCACAGTTTTGGGATTTTACTAATCCCTGCAGGTTATCCTTTATTTATTGTACTCGGCTGATTTGTCTGGTGAAACCAGGTGTACTTTGAAAGCAGGTGCAATTTTAATAACAGTTCCAGAGTTGAACACAAATACAAGCTGATAAATACTATTAAGGTTAAGCAGTAACTCCCTCTAGTCTGCTTTGTAATTTAAGGTCCCATATATGTTTTTTTTAGCACAACCAATTAAGACCCAATCATACAATAACACCCTGCTGTTAATGTATGAAATAAACAAAACTTCTACTATGTATTAAATTACCACTTGAGAAATGTTTACCTGCACTGCATAAGCAAACAGTGAAGACAGACACAAGTGATCAGAGTTTAAGGCTGTTTATTGTACTTCAATGGGTTGGTTGAATGCCTATCTTAAACTAATTCTAAGGATGGGAGCAAGCTACGACCATCAAATAATAGTAATGCAGTCCTAGTCCAGTGTGTCAATATAAAAGGGCTTATACTAATAAACCTGTTTTCAATCCTTACTTCTAAATACAAAATGGTGTGGGATAATAGTGTATGAAAAAGAAAAAAAAGTTCAAGAAATAATATGTCAGGATAGTTGAGCAGTTGTCTTTCCTTCCCAATCTTGACAGCTGGGACAAGGCGGCAGGTATGAGCTTCGCACACACCCTGGCTTCTTGGCCACGAGGAAACAGTTCCAAGCACAGGTATCAGCCCATTATGCCTAAGCCTCTCTCCCAATGGCAGTCTCTTATTGCAGAGGGCCTGACGTAACAAACAAACACCAAAGTTCCATGGCGGATCGAAGTTCCAGTTAATGTCGGGAATCCTTACAAAGAACAAGTAAAAACCTTGGCACCTGGAACACCAGAGGTTTTGCTCATCTATTCAATATGGCGTGGACCTGGATGGATGAATTGGATATCTTGTGCCTACAGGAAAATTGGTTAGATGTATGCCTGTTGGTAGATCAGTTTGAAGTAGTAATTAATCTGGCCATAAAAAAGAACAAGGGAAGGCCAATGGCTGGACTGCCGACAATGGTCCGAAAGGAATCAGGGTTCCGTATATCTGAATCTTGGAATAAATCTCTGTATATTCAAATAAGTAGACTTGTTCGTGACGGCACCGATAAATGGGAGTTAACCGAAATCTATCGAATAAATGTATAGTGGCAACATCAAGCGACGGATTCCTGGGCAGTAATTGATACAATAACCCAAGTCATTGACATCTTTAACGAGCATTATGAGACACCTAACATCACTATATGCAGAGATTTAAATATTAACTGCATTGACCGTGATCATGGTACAGTTGGAAACAAAAGAAAATATTGCAGTGAAGAATTATCTGTTGCATGGTGTGAAGAGATGGAAACAAGAGAACTCCATCTGATGAATGGGACACGTACAGATTCCAAGTAAACAACTTAGAGTACATGAATTTGTTAAAACAATTTACTGTGCGGAACCAAGGGCTGCGAAATTGCGCATTTAAACCAAAACACGTGTTTGATGTCACAATTGCGCACAGGAACAGAGCACTCGAACAGGAACTCAGACAATGTGTACACGTAGAGCTGCCCAAATGACTCATGCAAGCAAGAGTTGCTAAACAGAAATATGAGAACAGGTTGAAAGCCCACAAACCTCAGCTCAAACAACAAGATGCCGAAGCCATGCTGACGAGACTTGCAAACAAAGATGCTCACGAATTCTGGAGGATCATAACGGAAGAGTCCTGTCCTGATTCTGCGGTGCAACTCAACATGGTAACTGCAAGTGACTGGGAACAACACTATACTGAGCTCTATGCCAAGAAGGGCCATCTAGCTGACTGTGCAGATTTAACAACTGAAAAATATGATCTATCGTTTGATGAACACAATATTTTAGGTATCATCAAAAGGGCAAGTTCATCAAGAGCCCCAGTCGCTGATGGTTTGAGAAACTTTACCCTTAAACAACATCTGGAAAAATTGGATGACCTGTGTGGTCCAATAGTTGCAAGGATTGTGAGAGAAAAATAAACTCCAGCATCATGGAAGTCCGCTACAATTGTTCCAATATTCAAAAAGGGCAACAGGTTGAATCCCAAGGATTATAGACCAATTGCTCTTCTGGACGTTTTGGGCAAGGTCTATGCCACACTGTTACAACAGAATTTGTTGGCCTGGATTCAATCTACCGGGAGGTTTGACATTAGAGAAACCGGTTTTCTGAAAGGAGTTGGCTGTGGGCTCCAACTTCTCATCCCGAACATCATGAAAATGGAAGCTATAATGGCAGGAAAATGTGTCTATCTAGCATTCATTGATCTCTCCCATGCGTTCGACAGCAACAACCGTGAGCTCTTATGGGAGAAGATGCGCAAGTGGAACTGTACGAGTAGCCTGCTGGCGGCAATTAAAGACCTAAACACCAATACCAACATAAAAATATGCTGAATTGGAGAGGCACCCTATCTAATCTAATTCAAACCTACTGTTGGGTTAAACAAGGATGCCCTTTGGTCGCTATCGTATTTAGCCTCTTTATATCTGACATAGGGGGTGAGTTTGATACCATCGCCGCATTCCATCCAAAAATTGGCACTAAAGAAATAAGCTGGATCCTCTATACAGATGATTTGGTTTTGCTGGACTCTACGCCAATAGGTTTACATCGAAAACTAAATTTAATTGAAAAATAGGTAGCTAAAAATGGCCTAACTATTAACACCAAGAAATCTGAAATCCTGACACTGCAAAATCAGGTAAAACACAAATATACTGCAAGAAAAAAAAAAATATAAATGGTATTTGGGAAAGGAACAAGTGAGGTTGGTCTCAAATACTAGATACTTAGGTATGCAAATGAGTGCCAGCCGTAATGATATGATCTGGGTCAACTCCATTAAAGCCAAATGTTGCCAACTAGCCGTACAGGCAGCAGCTGTACAGAAAAATTATGGGAAGTTCTCTCTGCTGCCAGCCATACGATTTTACAAACAAAAAGCAGTACCTGCGATGCTAAATGGTGCAGATTGTGTTTTGGTCGAAGGTTCTGTGGTTGCCTAAAGGGATTCAAACGGTGTGCATAAGACATGAACTAAGCTTGACATCCTTAAGTTCGAGAGTCTCTTGGAACACGTCTCCACCGCCCTTCCAACAAAGATAACCTCATTGTTGCTACTCTCAACTACAAGGAAGCTATCTTCCAAGCAAAAAAAGAGACCTGCAACACACGCATAACACAAGCTAAATCTAATACTAAGGAGCTTTTCAAAATCCTGAAGGAACTAGAATTGCCAACATCAAAAAAGCACTCTTAGACAAGACAGCTGTGATTGAGTTTAAAATCAATAATAAAAAAAAAATGCCTTCAAAACGCTCACAACGGAATCATGCAACCACCCCATCGGTTCAAACTCAGCCACCATTCAAGTTCCTACCACTTACAATCTTAGAAGTTGAAAGTATCATTAACAAACTTAAAACGTGTATCTGTCAGGGTGATACCTGCCCTTCCCCTATCATCAAGGAAGCTGCTCATGAGCCAGCCCCCTTTATCACGGCCCTTACAAATTCCTCCTTCAATACTGGTACTGTCCCTGACAACCTCAAGGATGGCTGGGTCATTCCCTTCTTAAAAAAAAAACAACACCGGACGCAAACATGCCAACCAACTAGAGGCCCATTACCACCGTCCCTTTCATACTCAAAATCCGTGATCATGCGGTGTATCTGCAGATACAGGACTATCTGGAAACTAACAATCTATTAGGCCTTAGACAATCTGGCTTCCGCTCTAGCCATGGAACTGAGACTGCACTTATCGACCTTAAGACATAAATTGAGGACCTCAAAGATAATGGCAAATTAGCCCTGCTACTTCTTCTCGATCTGTCAGTGGCATTTGACTTGCTCAACCACCATATCCTCTGTCAACACCTCAAAACTGCTGCTCATTTCTCAGAGAAAGCCACTACCTGGATTAGATAATTCTTGTACAATAGGTCCATGACGGTCTTCTCCCCTTGCGCCTCTGCCGATCCTTCACCAGTCCTATGTGGGGTCCTCCAAGGATCTTGTGTTTCTCCCACACTCTATAATGTGTTCACCAAACCCCTATTTGACATACTTGACTATCTGGATGTCACATACACCAACTATGCGGACGGCACCCAGATACTTCTTCCTATCCCGGGTTTCCACATTATAGACACCAAGGCTCTGAATGAGGTCTATCAAGTCATAAAGGTGTGGATGGCCCAACATGAGCTCTGTCTCAATGATGACAAAACAGAACTCCTCATCCTTGGCTCACAGAACCAGATTAACAAATTGGACCCAGCCTTCAAAGCCTTCAGCATCAATGGTAATTCCATCCTGGTCTCTAATAGTACCAAAACCCTTGGAATCTACCTCGATTTTCCTGACCACGCCTAATTGCATTATTCTCACCAGAACACTGGTTATGTCTAAACTAGATTACTGCAATGCACTGTACCTAGGGACTAGTCAATGCAACCTAAACAAACTCCAGGTTACTCAAAACAATGCCATTAGGGCTGCCCTTAACTTTCCCAGATCTTCTCACATCTCAGACACAAGATGATGCTTGATTGGTTATCAGTCACCCAAAGAATATCACTTAAAATGCTCACCCTCACACATAAATGTGTGAACAATGAGGCCCCCACTTACTTGGCAAATCACTTTGTTCATCACGCTTCAACTCGCCCACAGAGATCTGCCCAAACGCATAGTCTCAACGTACCAAGATATAAACTTCAAAAAGTGGGCGGGGTGAGTTTCCCTGTCCTCGCCGCTAAATTATGGAACTCAATGCCCACCCCCATTAGGAATGAGCCATCTTTCCACTCCTTTGAGCACCAAGCCAAGACATGGCTGGTGTCCCAAGATGTCTAAAGTCGCCTTGCTGTACATTAACTTTGTATTTATATTGTAGCTCTCTTACCTACTGTCTGTCTACTTACTCTCTGTGTACCTTTCGCTCATGCTTATTGTAAGTATTGTCATTGCACCTGTAGAGTGTATGTAACTGCAACATAAGATATGTGCTCATGCTCTTTGTACATATGTGTAAATGTACTCTATTGTTCATATGCAACTGTAACATAAGTTATGTCCCCAGATGCCTTTGGGCCAGGCGCGCTCTACAAATAAAACAAATACAAATACAAATGTTGGTTCTCTATCGCAAAATAACAATCAAGCTGACCCTACCCCAATTTGAGATACTGCAGTTCTCAGATGGCCTAGACAAATATAAAACTGGCGAGCTTAGATGCAAACAAAAATGGATGCTTTTGTCTCCACCAGAAGCAAAAAAACGTAACGAAATTCAGAAATATCAGTAACAGTCAAGGGGCCTCATTACGACCCTGGCGCTAAGGGATTACCGGTACCGCCTGATTACAAGGTCCTTTGCGGGTTCCCACCTTAACGGCTGGTTTTACCAGCCGTTAAGGATTGGACCCGCAAAGGGACCTTGGTGCTAATTACGGTACCTTCACAGTACGCAAAACTCTAATAAGAAAGCAGTTATCATTTCACTATTCAACATGGCAAGATTGTGAATATTACACCTTCATCATGTATGCTGCACACACTGCCTATGTTTCTGCATAAGTAGCTTAGTATACTGGATAGAACTTCATAATAGACTGCTATTTATATCAATGCATTGCTTAATGCACTAATTAGCTCATGATATTTATCCCAATGATCCTTGACAGTTTTGTGTCAGCATTATAAGAATCCCTTGTACAGAGTTTTCATGAAAAGTAAATGCACATGTGATGTCAACAGTGATGTCATCAATGACATTTGTGATGTCATCTTTGATGTCCTGGGTGTTAGTGTTAGCAGTGCACGGTGGCGCGAATTATGGTTGCTTATCTTACCATAACTGCCGAATATCAGGGGTTTTTCGGTTTTACTTTGAACTATAACGTCCCTTTAACAAAGTTTTTTCACTGAATTTCATAGGTTTTTCGTAGCGCAACTTAACCATAACGTCCCTTTAACAAAGTTTTTTCACTGAATTTCATAGGTTTTTAGTAGCACAACTTAACCATAATATCCCTGACTTCATATACATGTAACATAGAACATACTGAACCCCAACGTAGTGATTTTGATGTCCACGGTCTACCGCCATGTCCGCGGACATATCGAGAATCTGAGCATGGTGAATGTAAATTTAAATAGTGTGCCCCATTTCCCCTCTGAAAAGAGCCGTTTTTTTTTTACAGATGCTTGACAGACACCTGTTATTTTGTATTTTTTTTCTTGTTTTTTTTTCTTACTTTACTCCTAAAATCTTCACATAACCTTCTCCAAAGCAACCCTTACATTCCAAAATAGAAAAGCATTTCCCGTAAAAGATACAGAGATGCCATCTTCTTTAAAATTAACAGTATTACTGGCATCAATATTCTCATTATTACAGAAGAACATACCAGCTCTAAGCATGAAGGCACACATGCCTCGGTTGATGACACACCTAGCAATGTTTTGCTGAGGACAAAAAACTGAACTATTGTGCCATATTGCCCTAGGTAGTAATCCAGAAAAAATTACTTTCGCATTTCGAAGAATCTTTATTACGGCTTGAACCAAGAGTTCCAAATCAGCCGACAAAGTAGGGGCACTGACGTTGCCCAAATGGAAAGCACCATAGTGCAAAACTACCACATGCGGACTGTTCATCGTGGCCATATCCTCACAAACTTGTACAATTCCCTGTACATTGCAATCAGGCACAGTGCTCCTTACTACCTCCACTCCTTTCACATAAAAGTTCTTTTCAACATGCCTGCATCGAGCGTACTGTTGTAAACCATGCACAAACATATCTCCAAGCACCAACACCCTGACTTTCTCTACTTCTGCCATCTTCACCACACACAGTCTCTTTCAACACAAATCCACAACCTCGACATCTGATTGGCTAATCCGTACAGTCTTCTTTCCATGTTGGATTTGCTGGAAATCCCTGGATGTAGCACGCCCTGTCCACGGACAGCCGCAGTGTCTCGTGGACCGCGTAACTCTTCGACTCCCCTTCTACCATTTCCACTTTACTCTCTGTGCCATTCCCTCATTGCATACAGCTAAGCAGTCACACAATACGAATAACGTCCTCAGAACACCCCCATTTTGTTTATTTTCGAACATTTCAGGACAATTATCATTTCATTATTCAACATATTAACATTACAAATATTATACTTTCATCTTGTACGCTGCACACAATGCTATGTTTCTCCATTAGTAGCTCAGTATACTATATAGAAACCCATAATACAATGCTATTTATATCAATGCATCGTTCAAAGCACTAATTACGGTATGATATTTATTGCAATGATCCTTGACACTTTTTTCGCAACATTATAGAAAAAATCCCTAGTACACAAATTTCATGAAAAGTAAATGCACATGTGATTTCATCAGTGATGTCATCAATGACGTTTGCGATGTCATCTTTGATGTCCTGTGTGTTAGTCTTAGCAGTGCACGGTGGTGGCGCGAGTTATGGTTGCTTAGCTTACCATAACTGGCGAATTTCAGGGGTTTTTCGGCTTTACTTGGAACCATAACGTCCCTTAAACAAACATTTTTTATTAGCACGCAAACAATATACAAAGATGTAGTCCAAACAGCAAGTTCTCACAGATGGCTTTACACAGAATGTTGCAAAGTAAGCATTTATGCTCGTTCACAGTGAAGGTCAGCTGCTTCCTTTTTTTTCTCGCGGCCCGGAGAGGCCCACGACTCCCAGTATAAGGTTCTATTTTTTTTTACCTTGACAGACAGAGATTGTGCTGAAAGACTTCTTTTGAAAAGTGTAGCAAAAACGTAAGACACGATAAAGATGAAATTTCTGAAACGAAACCACTTTTGTATATTATATCACTTTGAGAAAGATCGTTGGCACACGCAGAGTCGTATTTTGGGACTGCACTACACTTGGACAATGGAAAATGCAATTATAATGTAAGTAACCCTTTAGATTATTTTATACCTCAATATAATAACAATAGCGTAGCATTAAAGCCCGGTCAAGTTGTACTTGTTCGTTCAATGTGGCATATTGTTTTCTACCGTGCACTATCACTGCCAAATTGATCCGCTGTCGTTTAGAGGGCTCTGAAAAAGGCAGACGACACAGGGTGGGTTAATAGAAATAATTTAACCGGTCTGTAGCCGGTCAAGTGCTCTACTCGCTGTGCCCTTTCACTGTAGCCGGTCAAGTGGCACAGCGAGTAGAGCGCTCGCTTTGACATCCGTGCACAGCTTGCTAACGCAGGTTCAAATCCTGGCATGGCAAAACTCATCCTTCCATGGTCGATAAATGAGCACCACACACCGTGGGTAATAATAAGCAGTGCTGAGATACCTGACAGTTCTTAGCACTATATAAATGCGAAAATATTATTATTTTATTTTTAACATACTCCGTTGCACTATCTTCGCTAGCAAATAGTTTCACACCCTAATAAATAAAATGAATATTTTTAATAACGATCGGCTGGTGAGACTAAGTTATGCTTTTTAAAACAGGTATGTTGCCCCATTTTGCCAATGTCACGATTTTCAGACTCCAGCAGATGGATTTTTCAACTGCCAGTTGCAGCTCCATGTAAGCAACTTCATGACCCTCACCATTTTATGGGACAATCACCAAGGACCAACATGCCCTTACGCAGTACTAGCAGCTAGAAGCAACATACCAACCATTATGGTGGTCTAATGCCTCGTTGTTGGAGCAACCTTCTGATTATCAGTGCGACCATTTACTGCTTTTATCATAAACCAACAGCATATCTACCGCAAAGGAACAGCGCGTGGCTCAAAATAAACTTTTGCTGATCGACAGCAGAGACAATTGCAAATCGCTGAATATTCACTAAACATTTCATGTGAAATAAATGTACTTTACCAAATGTACAATCCTGCAGTTTACTTTTAAACCACAGTTTCATATTCCGAATTGTGGCGCACTGTGTTCTAAGCTGATCTAACACCCTCTGTACCGCAAAGGAACATCGCGTGGCTCAACATGAACTTTTGCGGATCGACAACAAAGACAAATGCAAATCGCTGAATATTCTCTAACCATTTGATGTCAAATAAATGTACTTTAAAAAATTTACAATCTTGCTGTTTGCTTTTAAAACACAGTTTCATATTCCGAATTGTGGCGCGCTGTGTTGTGACATAATGGGCCCCATTCCGAGTACGGCGCTAACCAATGGCGCTATTAACGCCTTGGTTGACGCCGTACCCGGACCGGCAGCGCCTTGGTGGATGGCGGAATCACCGCCCCATTCCAAGGTTGGTGGGGCGGTAATTCCCTATTCACCAAGGCTCTTCCCCATTCCCAAATGAGCCCCCATAGGGCTCAATGGGAATGGGGAAGATGCAAATAACGGTGACCGTTCATTACGGTCACCGTTATTGGCTTGGAGGCCCCTTTGCGCCCTCGACTTTAACACCTGCTCAAAGCAGGCGTTAAGGGCGAGGGCGCAGAGGGAACTCGGAGTGTGGCGGTAAGGGATTACCGCCACCGGTCTCGTTACCGGTGGCCGCTATCCCTTACCGCCATACTCGGAATGAGGCCCAATGTGTGTTGTCTTCCGGGTTCTGTGTAACGTCATGGAGAGAGGCGGGGAATATGAATGCTTTCATAATGTCAGGCTTAGGGGCGGGAGATATGATTTAGTGTCGCAAAAGCAAGTCAGCCAGGTCAATAGAGCCAGTCATAGGATTATCACATAATGTCGGCGCACACCAGCCTGATTTATCGTTTCTTTAGTGGACAAAAAGTCGGGTGAGGCCCATAGGAAATTGTACTATCAGCTGACAAAAGGAGGGTTCGTAGAACACTTTCAACCTGACAATGAAGAATACAAACAACGTTCTCAGAACACCCCCATTTTGTGTAATTGCAACCATTTCGGACACCGCGAGTGTTCTTAGAACACATTCAACTTGACAGATGACAATATGGACAACGTCCTCAGGACACCCCCAGTTTGTGTATTTACGAACATTTAAATGCACTGCAAGTGTTTTTAGCTCAATTTTACCTTCCTTGCGAACAAAAAGGACACATACACCGTCCCCTGAACACCCCACCATTTAGTTTATTTACAAAATGTCAGAACAGCCGTGTTCTCTGCAGACAAATCGAACACAACAAAAGCATATAGCACATAAAAAAACAAAACATTGAACCTATCTCATACTCCCCCACCCTCCCCAAACACTCTTACACACCAACACACTCCACTAAATACAATTTTTAATGCAAGTTTCACCGCCCTGTACGCGGTCGACGGCGAATACAAGATGGCGAGCACCACAGAAAATCTGACGCGCTCCACGCCCCATGCCGTCCAATCAGCGAACCACGTCGCATGTCCGCAGACATGACGCAAGCCCATGGGACAATCGGGGTGCTGTCCGCGGAGCGAACAGAGAAGTCCGTCCACGAAGCGAACACAGATATCACTCATTTTTTTGCCTTACATTTTGGTCAATTTTAAAAAAAACTACTGGACGGATTTACACCAAATTTGCAAAAGCACACTTTTGGTACCAAGCCGCCGCTCCTGTCGCAAATTTGGTGTAAATCCGACCAGCGGTTCAGGCTGTAGCCGTGCGCAAAGTTTTTTCCCATTATGTCTATAGGAAAAAACAAAAGTTTTGGGACCCCCCCTATAACTTTGCCCCCCCTGGACCAACCTCTCCAAACTTTGCAAACAAATTCAGACCGGGCCATATACTTTTTTTGCAAAGTTTGGTGAAGATTCGTCCAGAGGGAGCGAAGTTATAAGCCCTCCAAAAAGGGCTCTTCCTATGGAAACACCAACTTAACCATAACTACATGGACGCTACCGCGTCCATGTAATATATTTTTTTTTAATGTTTGTAACAAACCATATAAACAATTATTTTTTTTTAACAGTCCTTTCTTTTCAGGATTTTCACATTCATAGGTTCGCAATTGGGTCCCTCGTTTGGCTCAGACCATGGATGCCCCTTGTTCGGGCTCAGATCCCTTTAGCACAAAGTTAACGATTGGTCTCTCTCGTTCTAGCTCGGACCACAGATCCCCTTGTTCGCGCTCAGGTCTCTTTGTAT
This sequence comes from Ambystoma mexicanum, assembly GCF_040938575.1. NCBI lineage: Eukaryota > Metazoa > Chordata > Amphibia > Caudata > Ambystomatidae > Ambystoma > Ambystoma mexicanum. Next base: position 1,137,774,501 of record NC_090922.1, read on the forward strand.
CAAAAACCAAAGACTTTTGATTGTGCAATGGGTATTGCTTAAACGGTAGCAGGACCACTTCGATTCACACCAATTCTTATTCGTTATCTTTTACTTCCCTTTCTGCCACTTCTTGGTTGCATATCTTACAGAGACCTTCGAATGAGCACACTGGTGGTGCCGGACTGCTCTGTCACGAATATTGTATATTCTTTGCTACAGTTCTAACATTCATCAGCTGTTAGCCTGTTCTCACGTCTTTCATCACACTCGTTCAGCAATCGTTATCTTTGCTCTTTGTATACAATGTTGCTGCTTGCAACCTTGACTTCAACACAGACTGGTCTTGCATCAGTTTCCCCAACTCAGTGGCTGTGTTGTTCTTTCTTTGATCTTGGAGCCGTGGATGGTACCACAGCGGCTGCTGCTTCTGTCCTACTTGATAAGCCATGTAGGAGGGCTCTGGGTATCTCCGACACACATTATACATCCGTCTGGTTTCTTGGTCATATCCTCTGAAATCCAAAGGTGTCTAGAAAGTAATGGCTTTTCATCGTAAAGGTCAATGGTACCTCCCTCCTTGTACACTTTTAGTAGTTTGCCGTTTTACATCCCTCGTTCAGCTGCTGTCTTGAAACTGCTGTTCCTTTGTGTGCTTTGCCTTGCTCAGAGTGTGCTCTCATGCTCTGCCTTTTATCCGTGTGAGCAAGTTTAATGGAAGTCAGGTGTGAATGGTTACCGCGGATTGCCTGACCTTGCCTGACCATAGTAGTGGGACGTGTCAGGTACACAGCTAGGGTGTGAGTGTGGTTTCTCCCAGTGTGGGCTGTCCTTGTGAAAGAATTTGTGCAGGAAAAGGGGTGGTAGAGTTTCCATATACCCTACTAGGTCTGATGGGGTAAAGGTTCTGCAGGGAAGAGAGGGATACTGCGTCTCACCATCAGCTGTCCCACCCCCACTCCCAAGAGACCCCTTACCCAGGAGGTCCTCCCGCACTGGTCCACCCCTAGGAATTGGATCCAAAAGCGATGGTCGTGTGATGGCCACCTGGATGACAGATCCCTGATCACTTGCATGTGAGAGACCTTCTGCTTTCTCACAACTTCAATTCAATCAAGTTGACAAAACAAAAGTCAATTATACACTTTTGAACTGGACCTAGAATATGATCATTTACAAATGTACTAGATTCTCTTTACATTTCCATTTCTAAATTAATCAGCAGACTTCTAAGACTAGAGCAGGGATTCTCTAGCAGAAAGCATCTACGGAAGCAATGCCAGCTCAGTGCTTTTTTCCATATTGTAAGGAAATAAGCCTCTTAGCACAGTTGCCTGCTATTTCAACAACTCTGAAACCTGCGTGTTAGAACACTCTGACTTTCTCCACCAGGCTTCAGGGGTTTGTCATTTTAGTGACTTGGGATTTAGCTGGACATCTATTTGTGCATTAGCTGTGAGGTTGCACATGGAATGTGGAACCAGAGGAACCTGAGGGTTTCAGGTATGAAAGTTGGAGGACTTCAGAATGGGAACCCTGACTAGAAAGATGTGTTTACCTGATTCTCCTACTCCTACTTTCTAACTCCAACTTTCTAACTGTTATGTGTATCAATAAAGGGAGCACTCTATTTTCTACTTACCTGGGTCCAGACTCCTTCCTGCATGGTTACTGCCTTACCTAGGGCCCGGGCATCAATTTGGCGACAAGTTTGAAGTTTTAAAGTGAAACAAGAAAGAGGGAAAGCTGGATCGTGATGCTGGCACTGGAGAAGTATCCAGAGACAAAAGTTAAGGAGGTGATGCTTATGTCTGTAGTCAGGTGGCACCCCAGGACTGTAAAGAGCTTGAGGGCAGCAGGAACAGAGCTCCCACCGCAGCTGAGACACAGAGGTATGGTGGAGGAGTGTTGTTGTGCTCATTGTGCAGCCTCCTTAGAGCTGTAGTCCTTAGAGGGTCGTGGCTGTGCAGGGTGCCGGCCTCATTACAAGCTGCTCGACCCCTGGCCCAGGAGCGCTGTCAGAGGAGAGCAAGGAAGCAAAATGAAGGATGGGCTCCAGCTCTCACCTGAGGGAGGTCTGTTGGAGTGGTGGACAAGGAGGAGCCCTGTTGCGCTCTGAGGCAAAGCAGCCACAGATGACATCATACTGGCGTTAGGGGAGTTTGGCGATTCTTTGAATGCCTCCCAAGATGGCATTCTGGAGGTTCGTGCTGTATAGAGATGATGTGGTAAATGCTTGGCTGTGCTGTGTGAGAGTCACTGTCCGAGGAAAGGGCACCCACCAACAGGAGCATGATGACAACACGTGCCTTGATGATGACAGAGTGGGACAGTGAAGCCGACGAGTGCTGTGATGAATCAAAGCTTGATGAAATTGCAGTGGACTTTTAACAGGGCAAACACAGCAGGATTATTTGCCACAGCAACATTGTGAGGACTCAATATGGCTTTAAAGGTATTGTGGGGTAATGCTGGAGCATCTGGGGGAACCATTTTCTCATGTTCATTGCTGCTGCAGCACACATTGTGTCCATGAGGTTATTTTCACGACTTGTTTAGCAACACTGAGGAGATGTTGGAAATAACTTTCTGGGTTCATACATCCTGATCATCTATTACTCTTATTGATGTATCCATTTTATGGTTTTGTATTTTGCATTAGCTCCCAGCAGAGGGGAGCCAGCCAATCAGGTGGCTAGGAACTCCAGCTCCACCCGCTGCCATCCGACACCCTCCCACCCCATCACCTTTTTTTAATTTTAAATCCCTCTGCTGCCCCCAAACTTACCTTATTGCTTTTGCGGCAGGACCTTCCTCTCTGATCACAACAGCTGCCATATGGAGCCCCTCTTCCCTTTCCATGGCAGCCATGTTGGTAAAGATGTTTCCTTCCTACAATGGGCTGCCGAGTCGCGGGTTTCTGCTTTGGTAACCCGGGGTGCAAATGGCCTTAACACCCGATCCAGTCCGCTAAATCGGGTGATAAGGCCACAATGTATCCAGGCACTCAACAGTGTTATCTTCCTTGCAACATGGCAGGCTGGTCTGCCATTGTGTGAGGGAGCTATGGAGTTTTGTGTGCTGTTTTATAAAGATCAGTTCATGTGATATGTATTACAAGAACGTGTCAAGAGAAGTACACCATTTCAATGATATTGTATTCTAATGTTAATGAGCATTAGAAGATATAATTACATCCGTTTTAACCGTTTGATGCAGATGAGTCTGCGTGCAGGGTTTACTTTCGCGTTTATAAGAGGAAGGAAAACAAAGCCATTACAATTCGTGTACTAGAATAATAGAATGCTGCGGAAATGTAAAACAATCTTATTGTATTTTTAATAAGTAGAATGTTAGGTGATTTAAATGGTGTTTACAGTATAAAATGTTATGTTACATTGGTGTGTGTCTGAGTGATGCACCATTGGAGTACTTCGATAAGTATAGAAGAAAGTATTATTTAGTTAATGAGGTATAAAGTTACATTCTAACAGAACCATACAACTTTCGAAAATGCTGATGTCATACTGAGATACCTCTACAATGCTGTGACTGATTGCCACTGCCAGTAGGAGGTGTGATGCATTTCTCGTTTCAACATATGTGTACAGTATGTTTGAATACTGTGAGAGTGGATGCGTTGTCTATGGATATTTTATCTTGTGGGATGAGAGTGGGAGAGAGCATAGAGTTTATAGCAAATTAGAGAATTGAAGGTTTAAGCACGTTAGAGATTTTTAAAATGTGGCACATAATTTGCAAACGCAGAGGAAGTGAGTGGACATTAATGAGGAGTGCCATTCGAGTGGAAGCCCATAGGGTGCACAAGTATAAGCGGGAGCACATAGCATGTGTAAGCATAATAATACCCAGGGCCCTGTTACAGCAGACACACTTCAGGAACATCTGCCTTAAGTATCCTCTCCTCCTCGGATTCCTCTCTTTGTGGTACCCATAACCATGCGCACTACCCGCCATGTCTTTGTCCACCAACTACCAGATGTTTTAGCGCATTTGAGTGAATGCTCCATCCTTTTCTACCAAACAGCCCTGCCCCCCCCTATCCTTTTCACAAAAGGGCGGTGCGTGAATTTTAGCATTCTCAGAATGAAATCAGACATGTTGGAGGAGGGAATGTCCTTATAATTATATTCTATCCACTCTGATTTTTAAAACGACAAGTGGTCCAAATCAAAGAAGGTGCTGATCCCAGCAAACACCAATGAAAGGTGGATAAAAAACAAAACACATGGGATGGAATTCTATTTCGGTGATGTAGAGTGCAAACATGTTGCCAGAGGAACTCTGCATTCAAGAGCGCAGGATTGCTGCTTCATTAAGCAATACGTGGATTAATGGCCCCTCCTGAGTTGTAGATCACATGCAAAGTATGTGCCACCAGTATGTGTAAGTTATCATTTGTCAGACAATAATTTGATTCGCTATAAAGCAGACAAACTATATTAAAACCTTATCACAGTTAGATAGCTTGAGATTCCATAAGCAGGGCATGCATTTAGCAAATAAAGTCCCAAAGGATGTCAAATAACCTTTAAATTATTATGATATGTGCATGACAAATATGAAACTACATTATTATTCGGCAAATGCAACACATTTGAAAACATTTGAATAGCCAAAAAGATAAGGCCAATTTCATAAAAGTTAATGAGCAGAAACATACAATTCACGGCCTGTTTTCCCTCAGGGGCAGAAACTGTTATGAAAAAAAAGTCAAAACACAATAGAATGATAGATTGTATGTCCATTTGAAATCTGCAAGCCTACTTTTCTCTACCCCTGTTCTGCAGAATATACTAAAACTATATGTAACTGAAGAAGGATCCGGTGGGTAGTAGAGCGACAGGGAGGGACTACAACGCGAGTCTTGACACTGGATCTGGGGTGCACATGTATTTCCTTTGACTCAGTACTTTCAAATATATCTTTCTGTTTTTATGAAATACAAACTTTCTATTGGGGACCGGACGCCTGCTTTGTCTCTGTTCCCTGGCAATTTGACTGTGTGGACAGGAGCGGCGTTGTCACCTACAGGCTAAAGCAGAATGGTGTTTTTTGTTTTGTTTGAGGTAAACGTCTAAACACCTGCTGTGGTGTGAAGCAGCCACGGAAGTGCACGTCAGGTGCAGTTAGCTGCAGGATTTTTGTGTTGAATAGACACCTGCTTTTCTCTCGTTCCTGGCTGGAGTTGTGCTGTCATCTTAAAGCTAAAGCAGGAATTTGATTTTTTTCTAAGGTGGACTTTTAAACACCCCAACATTGTACAGTGCTAGAAATATTTCGTGGACCCTGAATAGTAAATAGTGTAAAGCACACTGTACATATTGCCTAGGATCTGAGGAGACGAATGTTCTGGATGAGCAACATCAACAGTGTTCGCCAATTAATTTTAAATCATACCATTTTCTTTCAAATATGTTCAGCACGAAAACACCAATTAGTCTAGAACATTTCGGGCAAACTGTAGGTCAAATCAGTGAAGGGGTCTCTCCCTCCAAAGAAGTGCTAAATGAGAAGTCAAAATGCCATCTGGCAAAGATAACATTACAACATTCTTCCCTTAAAGATTGTCAGGAAAGGGACTCTTAAAACATGAGGTTGGAATTGGGCAGGCATGCTTAGTCCCTGGCTAATAAAAAACGAACTAATCCACTGAACCCGTTTACCTCACCTGACTTCTTGGAAATCGAGTCTTCCTTTGTTCGTACTCGCCTCTATTAAAAAGGAGACAATACAGACTTCAGGGGATGAAGGCAGCATAACCGTGTGTTTGATTACTCCTACCACTCCCCTGCAGATGTCTTTGGGGGAACACCAGTCTGCTGATGACCATAACGTTTTTAAAAGTCCACCATTATCATTCTCCCAACAGATGCAGTTGTCCGCTCCATTAAGCACACCATTAATTGGATCTATCTATTTACTGTACATTAACCAGACTTACATTATTAGAGACACTTTGAATAAAGTTATTCCTGTACAATTCTTGACAGAGAAGAAGCTAAAAGTTTCACCGCCTTCTTGTCCACTGACTGATTCAGCAAACCCCCTAGTCCTGAGGAAAGGGCCCACTTATTCTTTTGCGCAAAATTACCTGAGAAACTATAGACCTGGGCCAGAGTGTGATAAACCTCAATGGTACAACAGGAAGAGATACATGTTTTAGAGAATATAACTTTCCAGGACGATTAAGGCACCCAAAAACGTACACTAAAATATAGGGGCATGCATTTAACAGATGACAACAAAATACCACAAACTGAAACGTGCTGAGTCAACACAAACACAATTTGTCACAGAAGTTCTTAAAAAGTTGGAGCATTGTGGCAAACTCATTCCTTATTATCCCTGCAGAATACACTATTCATACGAAGAAAGCAAAGACAAATGCAAAAAACGTCTAAAAAGGAATAAAAGTATGAGGAATCGAATTGCAGAGGACATCCGAGATAGTCACTCCTAACAAACATTGGGCACCACAGGAAAAGAGGCCAGTTGCAGCTGAGGACCCTGTGTGGAGCCATGATGTGCTACTTACCCTATCACCTGAAAGAAAGTGGATTTTCTCCGTCTGACATGCAGTGTGGGAGAGGGTCTCATGGATGAGGAGGGGCAGATAAATCAGGAACCCCAAAAATCGTAAGAAAGCCACGTGATTTGAATGGTAAGGTATATTATTTTACTCAAAGTGTCCCTCAAGTGGAAAACTTTAAAAAATGCTATTTGTCTATCAGTTGAACTCCTTGGATAAAGGCCTAGAAGCCTAACTTGAATATTGGATTGCCCTATTATTAGGTATGGATTCTGGAAACCCCATGTACGGATGTGGAGACTATGTTTCTGAAGAAAGATGTTGAAGGTCTGAGGGGGTGCTAACCTGGGATTCTTTTCATTGCCCATAGAAATCTCTTGTGAGCCATTGTTGAACTTTTGACGCACATGTCTTTAGAAGTGGTAATGGCAGTTTACTTGTAATAGGAAGGGTACATTGAGCTTGAGTATTTGTCTTATTCAATATTTTTTTTTAAACATGGGCAGTGTGATGAGGACTTTTGGATTAAAGAAGTAGTATGCTTAATATTGACCTGCTCTATGAAGAGAAGATCTGAGAAAATAGTGGTGGGAGGAGATTTAAATCGCTAATGCCCTCACAACTACACATTTGGTAAAACATTGGCTTTTAAAATTACAGCTGATATACCAACTGCTAAAGTTTGTGATAATGAATCTGATTCCTCAGGTCCAAGAGAATTTCCTGGTTGAGCTAAACTTGTATTGTGTGCGGGGTCGCTCAGGATTCACCAATTAAATATTACAAAAGTAGTCAAAAAAGGAGTGTACGCAGGCAAGAAGTAACACAGCTTTATTCAGGACCCAACCGCAGCTGGGACAGCTATATTCAAAAAGATCACGGAAACAAACTGTGTGAAAAGTTGCTGTCTTATAAATGTCCCTAAATCAAAAACCTTTATAGCACTCTAGCTAATTAACATTAGTAACTTTGCAACATGAATAATCTCCGCACTCCAAGATGATTTATGCTTGCACATTATACCCTTATAGAAAAGCATACATTATGTTCTGCAATTGGGTCCACAAACCTTCCCACACCGCCCTTAATTATAAATTGTGACATCACAATCCAACGCCCACTTCCCACATTATAATGACAATTCAATGAAATATTTGAGATGACCAGAAGAATTTTATTCTTCTGGCCCGGTCATCTCTTCTAAGTTCTCATGAGAAGCGCTCTCTATCACGGCACTGTCAGAACCTTGAACCACAGACATTCTGCTATACAAATTTGCATATTAAGAACTCTTCAACCTTCTTCCCAGTTGAAACGTACTAAGAGGCAATTTGAAACCGTTGTGGTTCTTTTGACTCCATCTAAAAATTGTGTTTTGCAAATCATTTTGAATTATAAAATGGTTATGTCCTCCTTGCCTGTCAGGACCCATGGTTTCTAATCTGTGACCTTGAAAAAATAACAACTATTGTTTGCTTCATACCATGCCAGCCTGGGATCGTGGGATCGTGGGATCTGCAAAGTGTTACCAGCCACTGTGGCTTTGTTCCAGATTACTAATAAAGCTAACACTTCTTTGCTGTAAGGCCCCTTTACTGTGTATCACCATACCCCTAAATTTGGTTATACTAACCTGTGCCCCTGCATTTATTTCATATGTCAGTAACTTTTATTCAGGGCTTGACTTGTATAACGATTAAGAAAGAGCCCCCTTCCCTTTTACAGTACTACTCTCGCAATTGATAAGTGTGCAACTTTTATAATGGAGACAGACTATATATTTGTGTCAACTCTCTTACACAGCTGGTGCACAAAGCTAACAATAAATGTGAATAAAGCAAGCAACCATTTGTAAACATTAGTACCATAAGGAATGCAAACTTGACAAATCTGAACAAGAATTAAGTAGTCTGTCTATTAATCAAGCTTCTACCTGAATTAGGTGGACACACAACACCACTAGGAAATTGATCAACATTATAGAAACATGCTATGTTGATCATAGCACTAAATATGCGAAGGCATATTTGCAACCCACCCACCTTTCTTGGATAGCTTTAATTCCAAAACAGCATTCAGTTCACATCTCATTTCTAGGTAACCGGAAACTGGAAAAAAACTACATACCCTGCTAGTAAAGCAGTGAAAGGATGAAGGGAATGGTAAGGAAGGAACTGAGAACTTTGCTGACCTACATTCATAAAGGCTGAAACAATTATAATATGAAAAATCAAATAAATAAGGCAGACATAAAAATTGTCTGTCGAGGCAGAAGGGCAATCAGTTACTATTGGAAAGACATAATATAATTAAGACCTTAATCACTACAAATATGTCAATTTCTTCGAAATTAATTCCAGGCAAGCTAAAAATTATATCAATGTAAAACCCACACATCTACTTGGATGAAACCCTTTACCACAACCTATTCCCCGATCAACGTTAATGAAGGAAGTAGAGACGGAAAACAACTGTGTGATTGGGAGTGTTCTTTTGCCACAAACAATGTGAATTTCTTATTAGAGGCTTGAAAATATCTAGGGCACCTTGTCCCGATGAATTAGCAAATGTCAATTTAATGGATAACGCAAGACTTTGGGTGAAATTCTTTACAGGTGACTCTTGGAGTGGAAGTTATGATTGTGGCCAGATCATTACTAAAAAGGAGAAACAACAGTAGGTCAATATACACCCCTGCCAAAATTCAACATTAATAAGGACATATGATGCAACCTCTCCACCTACATCACATCAGACCACCAGCGATTTATTAGAGTATTTGTGCATGGTTAAAATCAATAAAGTGAGGGGAACCCCCGTTTTCAGGAAGATCTTCCACAGTAAGACCTATCCATACTATTGAATGCCATTTTTTTGGTCAATAAAAGTGATATAAATTACAATTTTCTAGATCACTGGACATCTTTTGAGGATGATATAAAAGAAACACCTTCTCCACTCTACCCATGGTTATCCTAACTGGGCATTTGAGATCATGTTGTTTTCAATAACCCTATCTTCTAGGCATGCCCCCATTACTTTTCCATACATTTTGGCTGCACCATTGATTAAAGAGACACATCAATCATTTCCAGGGCATTTTCTGGCACCCTTTTCATTTTGCATGATGTTTAAGCTATCTTTCAATGTGAGAATATGCTGTTTTTTGTATAAATGGCATTACAATATCAATAATAAGAAATTATTCTATATGTTAGATTTGGTTCTGAAAGCCCTATGGATAATTTATCTACACCTGGCACCTTTTCTGGATATTGTGCTAATTTTAGTACTGCAATTTCAGAACTATCAGAGATCAAGGAAGACATTATAGGTAGCAGCAGATCAATAGCCAAGTCCTCGATGATACAGGAGAGGTGCCCTTATAGATTTTACTAAAAAGGTTTATCCATTTTTTAGATAGGTTTATATCAAACAGCTCTAAACTGGTACCCAAATGTATCCTGGAGAATTCAGCAATCATTTGCCAGAAATGTTTCTGATAATCTTTTTTAAATGGCTCTCCGCAAATAATACCCTTATTTGGTTCTCATCTTTCTCTTCTTCTCTAGTGTAGTGCCATTTATATGAAACGATTGACATAGAAATTGTGCACCTATCTTCCCCTCCATTGGATTTCTCTAATAAGCTCCTATTTTACTTGTTGGCATTATTTTATGCCTCCTTCCCATCTTCAGGGAACTCCTGGTAGCCAATTTTCTAAAATATGTTACTCCTTCTTATCGTCCTCCTCTGTGCCTCTCCTATTCTTCCTCCTTTTCTTCATCCCTCCAGCTTTGTCCTCTCCATTCTCTGTTCCTTTCCCCATCCACTCCCCACTCTCCTTATTCCTTCCCTTTTCCCTCTCTCTGCTTTTCCAATACAACCCTTCACCTCCCCTCTTTCTCACCTCTATCATTCAACCGCCTCCTCTCTGCTCTTCCTTCTTCCCTCTTCCCTTCCTCTGCATCTTTTCTAGACTGTCTCACTGCTTTGTCAATGTATACTCAGAACTCAACTCTCTTGCAAATAGACACTCCATCTTTAGCCACCCACACCTCCACACTGCCCGACTTCCCAAAATAGGCCAGTGGGGCTGGGCAATGTACCGTGTTGATTGGTGTCAGCTGTCTGAGAGTTGTGAGGGTGCCCAATTTACTGTACAACATTGGGCAACTATAATTTCCACAGGTGGATTGTGTTGCTTGCCCTGGTTTCAAGGTTTCTGTCTGTCCCCTATTAAATTTAAATAAGTTTGACATCAGCCCACAATCATATGATTTTGTCTGCAGATTAGTGGACCCTCCTTTTGAAATGTGTCTTTCATACAATGTTTCCTCCTAACACCCTTGGAGAACACAATATAGTATGTGGTAGGCATTGGGAGCTCTCTGTGAGTGGCACTTGAACACCTATCTCCTCCTGACAAACATAGCTGTTGTTTAGACACCCTCAGAAGTGGATACCCTAGAAGCCTATTTTGTGTTCTTTTCATGGTTACAGTCTTGTACATATGATTAATGGGTCACACAAGGTTTCAAGAAAGAAAATGTATACACTTCCTAAAGGTATGAGTTTGGGCACCTTGGGGATTATAATAAGTAGGTGGCAGTTATTAGCGAGAAGGAAACCCAACTCTGTTCCCCTAGCATCCTCCCTGGGACTTATTGAAACACTCCATATGTAGCTCCTCTTGTTCCACCTTCTGCTACTGATTCTATAATCTGCCTTCCCCAACTATGAAATGCTCTCTAAGAGATCCACTTGTTCTGAATCATCTGTGCTGCGACCTAAGGGATTATTTTCCCTACGGTTCTTATCTTACAAAACTACCAACCACTGCAGGAAATATTTGGCTCATCATGTGAGCTTGGTCTGGTGGGTGTTCGACTACACTTAGTGAGTGGTAAGGGGGACATATGGGAGAGCCATAGGGGAGAGTCCTGGGTGGTGGATGAGGAAATCCTCTCATGCAAAGTGGGCAGGTATTTGAGAGCTTCCCCATTCATTGATTCCTATGTTAGAAGAGGATATGGTATTATGGTTGTAGGCCATTTCACTCTTCAAAGTTCTGTTCTGCACCTAAATCTTGTCCCATTTGAAAGAAAAAATTGCTTTCAACTGTATTTACATATCGATTGTCTTAATGTATTTATTGTATATTGACCACATTCAAAGCAATACATTAATCAATGTATCCTCAGTTTATGTAAAACAAAAATATAATCCACTCATTAAAATAAATTGACTACATAGAAAGAGAAAAATAATCATTCTTTTCATCCATTTATCTCACCATTTGTATTGCATTTATACTCTCATCCAACCCAACTCATTTGCAGTAATTAATACAAATTAGTAAATGAATAAATTAAATGATATATTTCAAAATTACTTTTAGCATAAGATACAAATGTATCCAAATAGTAGTAAATAACTTTTTATATCGGTTGTAATACATAACCTTTAACAAATGCACTACTTTTTCTACATGTTTTGACTTTATGTTGCAATATTTCTTTCACCAACAAGTCTTCATTAGGATTAACAGGACTGATTTTTTGTTACGTAATTGTGCAATGTAGGGATCATACCTAACTCTGTTCTTGAATTCTACATATATATTTCATCACATTTTTGTAATCTTCATTTTTGTGTTTTTCTTTTGCTCTAATGAGGTGTTTTAGAAAGTAGAGATGTTTCTCTCTTTCCTTTTTTATTTTTCTTACTATTTTGGACTTCTAACGGACAATTTCCAATTGGTTTGATTGAGGTATTTTTTTTTTCAAAATTAGTTTTATAAACCATTTACTTGTGCATACATACAAACGTCATCGAACCATTAGATCGCAAAAGAAAATGAACGGGCATGTCTTGTCGTTCAAGTATTTAACATAAATTAACTTCCCATTTCCCCTCCCCCCATCCTCCCTTAGCCCAAGTGACACAACTGGTTATAGACAGTATTCATCTAATCAAAAGCATATAAAGCAGTCTAGCTTTTGGCTCTAACGCTGGGTTCCAGTCACTTACAGATCTCGAGAAATGGGGCCCATTCCATTTCCCTGCTCGGAAATAGGCCGTGGCTGGCTCCTGTGATATTCTCCATGTCGAAGAGTTCTTTGGCTTTTCTTGCCCAGGTTTTTTCAGACGGGAGATACTTTGCTGTCCAATTGATTGTGATACAGACCCTGGCTGCAAGCAGGAGGAAGTGGGTCATGTGGGGGACTTTAACCCATCTCTCTTCCTGGTCTTCAAATCCGAACAATACTAGTCTTGGGTCCATGTCCCCTGGTATCCCTTCTATTTTCAAGCTAAAACGTCCCTCCAAAATGTTTGGAACACAGGGCATGACCACCACATGTGCCAGTAATCTGCTGTGCCGAAATGGAGGTGTTTTTGGCTGATCTACACATGTTTGGCCACAGTTGTTCTGACATTAATGGGCCCAGATCTTTCTCCGATTTTTTCCTGAGGCTTTCAAGGTTGCTTTTCTGCTCCACAATTAAGGGTCTGTACAAGCGTGAGGTGAGTCCTTTGCTTGAGAGGCTTTCGCTAAGTATCTTTTCGAAGTTTGTGAGATCTCTTTGGAGATATGGTTTCCATGTTGGTGCCATGAGCACCCCTTTCAATTGCAAGTACATGAACGTCCGCAGGGGACCCTGCTGAGGGCCTGTTTCTAAGTCTTGGATTGGTATGTATCCCTCGTTCTTTACAAATTGTCCAACTCTCTCGAGACCTGCTGTGTACCATCCTTGATAGCGGCTGTGATCTTGGATTCTGTCTCTGATTGGGGGGGCCGAGGTACAGTTCATGGGGTCAGGCCTTCCATTTCTTTCTTCTTCCACCATACGGTTAGGAGCGGAACTCATTGCAAGGTGATTTATTACGCTCTTTGGAAATGCTTTTTGGGGGCCCAGAGCCATTTGCCCAGCGTTACAGGTCTGAGTAGATGATTTTCAATGGCCACCCATGCTTCTGTTTGTCTCCTCTCAGATGAGAGATAATGGCATGGAGCTGGGCCGCGCGATAGTATGTGTAGGGATCCGGTATCCCGACTTCTCCCTTTTCTTTTGACTGGATCAGAGTGGCGTATGCGATGCGTTGCTTCTTGCCTTGCCGCAGGAACTTCATAAACATGGTTTTTAATTCGGCGAAGTCTGATGGAGGGACAGTGATGGGCATTGTGTGGTATTGGTTTAGGAGTTTGGCCATAATCATCATCTTTATGGCATTAAGCCAGCCCAGCCATGATACTGTGTGCTTGCCCCATCTACCCAGGTCTTTTGTCATTGTAGGCAGTAGTGGAGGAAGGGTTGCTTTATAAAGGTCTTCAGGGTTTTTGGTAATCTTGATCCCCAGATATTTTAAACTTTGCTGTGTGCTGGGTATCCCGCATGGGGGTGTGTGTCCGACTCTCAGGTTTGCTGTAGCTTTGTACATAAAAAGAAGATTTTTCCTCGTTCACCTTCAGCCCTGCCCACTTTCCAAACTCCTTCAGCATGTGCAGCAGTTCTGGTAGTGAATTGATGGGATCAGCAAGGAAGAGCATGATATTGTCAGCGAACATGGCCAGCTTGTGCTCCATGTCACGCACTGCAACGCCCTTTCTAGCTGAGTTGCTCCTTATTATATTACCAAGAGGTTCAATTGCAAGGGCGTAGAGGAGCGGAGACAGGGGGCAGTCCTGCCTGGTACCCCTGGATAGAGGGAATTCATGTGATAGACTGTTGTTCACAACTACTCTGCCGTGAGGTTTCTTGTAGATTGCTTGCACTCCCGTTAGGAAGCGCTCGCCGAATCCCATTTCTCTTAGGGTGGCCAAGAGGAATGCACATTCCTGCTGTCAGTCAAAGGCTTTCTCCAAGTCGACACTAAGGAGCAGATGGTCACCGGCCAGTTTTCTAGAGTGTTCCATGATGTCCAAGGTTTTTCCATTGCATCTGACCGTTCCCTCCCTTTAATGAAGGCCACCTGGTCTGGGTGTATCAGGCGGGGCATTAAGACTTCCAAGCGCGTGGCTATGATTCTGCATACAAGTTAGCGGTGTGTTCAGCAGCGAAATTGGGCGATAAGATTTGCATGATGTGGGGTCTCTGTCTGCCTTGGGGAGCACCACATGTGCGCTATTGAGAAGGAAGGTGGGGCTTGGCACGATGCCTGTATGTGGTTAAATAACTTAGCAAGAGGTGGGGACAGTGTCTTTTTTAAGTGTTTGTAAAAGCCCATTGTGTATCCATCTTCGGGCGTTATCGTGGACACGAGGAGGGTCTGTTGCGAATGTGTAAAATGGGTCAGGCCAGTTTTTTTTTAGATATTCCCCAAAGTCTGTTTCAGCTCTATTGCCTTCTGAAGTATATAGTTTTGCATAATAGTCAGCAAATTGGTTGGCTATTCCTCCCGGGGAGTGAACCCAGCCCCCTTCATCTGCTCTGATCTTGTCAACCCATCTTTCCACCCTTTGGGCTCTAAGCTTGCTGGCTAACATTTTATCCGCCTTGTCCCCTTTCTCGTAGAATTTTTGTTTTAGGAGCGTGAGCTTTCTCTTGACGTCACCCATTCCAAGCAATCTCAACTCTTCCCACTTTTTGCCGGAGCTTCTCCAAGTGATCTTTATTGTATGATCCCAGGTCATGCAATCTCCCCTCTAAGTGCAAGAGGTCTTTAACAAGTTGTTCCTCCCGTAGTTTCCTTTCCCTCTTATGTAATGCTCCTTGTCTCATCAAATGTCCCGTCCAGACTGTATTTACTACTGCCCAGACTGTGGTGATCCCAACCTCCCCTCTATCGTTTATTTGGAAGTATTCCTGTATTGTTTTGTCTGGCTCCTGGGAGTACAGCTTATCCTTTAGGAACGGGCCCGTTGTTAGCTCCCTGGTCCCCTCACGAGACCCACTATGGACGTCTGGAAAAAACAGACGTCCAGAGCGGTTCCCCCGAGGGGACCTCGTAATTGTGTTGAATTGGTTTAACGGCGCCGTCACCTTTACCGGCACCGTTAAACCCATTCCGGACAAATTATAATGAGGCCTCTTGAGTTTGGAGCCTTGAAACAGGACATCTTGTGTTTGCTTCGCTTTTAGGAGGACTTCTGTTTTTTCTTTATAGCTCAGGAACTTCACTATTATGGAGTGTGGTCCCCCCGCAAAGGCCCGCCCACCTCTGTAGGCCCTTTCAAAATGTACTGTTTTGCCCCCTTGCTTTGTGAAGAGGTGATTATTAATGGCTTGAACTTACCTCTCGACCATGGCCGGTGTTTCGCCATCCGACTCTGTTAGACCGGTTATTCTTAAATTAGATCTTATTTCCCGGTTTTCCATGTCATCCATCTTTAGAGTTAACTCCTCTGCTTTCATTTCTATTTCAGTCATCCTTGTCGTGAGTTTCATAATTTCATTTCATTCAGGTCTGCATTTATTTGATTATGCTCTAGGTTTTCCACCTTTTTCTTAATGCACTCGAATTTCCCCTTGATTTCCGAGATGGAGGTTTGTATGTGCGACCTCAGCACACGTATTTCCGCCATGATTCCTACAATGTTTTCTGTTGTGGCCGCTGCCCTCATCTTGGCGGGGTGAGTAAGGGCCTTATGTTCTTCTCTATTGTTGCAGACTATCTGGAAACCGTGTTGCCTCCTGTCTTGGTTGCCCCTGTGCCACCTTGCTAGGACTCTCACTATGGTCATGGGGGTGTTTCTTGCTTTTATCCAGAGCGGCTTCCAGGTTTCACCATGCCTCCCGGTGGGTCTGCCAAGTACCAGATCACCCATATGTGCACTATGGCATCCCACGCTGCTAGGGAAGCAAAAGCAAATTCTCTTGTGCCCTGTTTAATGTCCTCACTGTCTGTCTTCCCCTGGCTCTGGGTGCCGTTTGGGCCCGGGGGTTGTGGAGAAGCTGCTTTTGGGGTGATTCTCCTGAACTTTTAAGTACATTTTGGGCTTCTGCCAGTGGTTAGTCCGGTCTCTTGGCTGGTACCAATTTCATTGGGATCATTTACTGATTCTTTTCCATTTCATTTGACGACAAATTGTGGAAAACATTTGTTGGGATTGAATTTAATAAAGAAATTGAATGCTGTGATTTACTGTTCTCCAGATGGAGTGTACTTAACGATTTTGCCCCAACCAACTTCCATTCCACAATTTTTGTCTATGCCTTCAACAGCTGAAATGAATAAGGTTCTGACATGTTTATGGGCAGTTAATGACGATGATGTTCGAATTGTACAGGTTGAGCCAGTTAAAATTGTGCTGAAACCAGGTATTAAATTGCTGCGTATTCCGAATTATAAGATTCCGGTCGAAGGTCATTATTTCTGATTTCGTACACCTAGGTGTGATTGAAGAAATTGCGAAGAGTGTGTGTAATAGTCTGATTTTACCAGTCTATAAGAAAGGGGATAATGCGATTCCTATTCATTTTATTATTGATTTCCGTGAAATTAATAAGGTGGTTGCTCCACATTTTCCAATTGTACCCAATGTCACCACAATTCTGACAAAGATTCCATCCACGGCTACACATTTTAGTATTGTGGATTTGAAAAACGCTTTCTTTAGTATCCCTGTGCATGTTGATAGCAGAAATTTGTTTGTGTTCACCTTAGGGGGACACTTGTTAACATTTACTTGTCTACCGCAAGGGTACACTGAGAGTCGAAATATCTATAGTAGAGCGTTGAAAGAGCAGCTTGATATGCTCGAGTTGCCTTCCACTTGCACATTGTTGCAATATGTTGATGATCTACATCTAGCTGCTGATTCTGAAGATGTCTACAAAGAGGGCACCACATTGCTGCTAATTCATTTAGCAGAACATGGGCATAAGGCTCCATTGAAGAAGTTTCAGTATTGTCGATAGGAGGTCGCCTATTTGGGCTATCTCATGCCAAAGGAGGGAAGTAGACTGACATTTGAACGGATACATAGCATTTCTGATATGTCTGTTCCAAATACACAGAAAGAGGTCAGAGCTTTAATAGGCATGGCCTCATATTGTAGACAGTGGATCCCACATTTTTCGTTGTTGATAAAACCTATGTTGGCACTGCCTCACTTTTGATTTGCTTGAGGCTGCATTGTGTTCAGCACCATTTTTGGGAACACCAAATTATGAAAAAAGGCTTTCTTTTGTATGTGCATGACTGTGATGGATGTGCTTTGGCTGTTTTTACACAGGCACATGGGGGCAAAAATAGGCCATGTGGCTATTTTTCCTCCAGGTTAGACTCTGTTGCAGGCGCTTTGCCAAGATGTTTGAGAGCTGTAGCAGCTGATGCTGCATCCGTGAAACAAGGTGAGGGTATGGTTTTGCGTCACTCTTTAACCATAATGCACCCCACTCCTAAGACATTCCATTAAACAGAACGCAGACACAACATCTCACATCAGCTCAACTAACAAGGTACGAGCTGATTCTATTTGCCCTGCATATCCAAATTAAGAGATGTTGTTCATTGAATCCGGCTGAACTATTGCCTTCTCCACAAGAAGCAGCTTGCAGTGACAAGATGTCCCATGATTGCCTCTATATTACAGGACAGGAGATCAAGGGCAGAATTAATTTAACTGATACACCTTTAAAGAATCCACAAGGGGAGCTATTTTGTGATGGCTCCTGTTTTAAACTACTGGATGGTACATCCACCGGTGCTTATGCAATCACCACATTAAGCACTGTTGTGGAGAGTAAACAAATTCCACATAACTCTGCACAAGCTGCAGAGATTATTGCATTAACCAGAGCTTGTGAAATGTTTCAAGGGCTTAGTGGAAACATATATAA
The DNA here is from genome assembly GCF_040938575.1 of Ambystoma mexicanum. Taxonomy (NCBI): domain Eukaryota; kingdom Metazoa; phylum Chordata; class Amphibia; order Caudata; family Ambystomatidae; genus Ambystoma; species Ambystoma mexicanum. Next base: position 1,137,792,819 of record NC_090922.1, read on the forward strand.
AGATAGCCAATATGCCTTTCTTGTGGTTCATAATTTTGGCCGACTATGGGCTGAGAGAGGATTCTTGACCTCACATGGAACAAAAATTCAACATGGCACTCTGATAGTCTGGTTGCTATCAGTGCTTGCGCTTCCTACACAACTAGCAATAATGAAGTGCGCCGCACATCGGAAAGTGACGGACGATGTAGGAAAAGGAAATGCTTTTTCTGACAGAATATCCAAATAGACCGCTATTGATTTGCACTCAAAAATGTACATGCACGATTCAGCAAGATGGGTTACTGATACTTGTATGATGGATGAAGGGGTTAGCAGTGTAAAATAAATTCAGGCTGAAGCTACTCCAGAAGAAATCAAACAGTGGGCTGAGGGTCCAACGGGTCTAGACGATGAGGGTTGTTGGGTGGATAATGAGAAGCAAAGATGGATGCTACCCAATGCCTATGTCACTGCTATGGTCACCATGGCTCATAGCCCAACACACATATGTGCTTAAAAGATTTGTCAACAATTAGATCCCGTCTGGTATAACACTAATATCCAGAAAACTGCTGAACCTTTAGTACAGAGTTGCATGATTTGTTTGTAACATAACATTGGGAAGGGAACACCGACACTGAAGGGCAGTTTTGGTCCCCCCTCCATGCCTTTTGAGGTGATCAATTTTGATTTCATTGAGATGGAACATTGCCAAAACTATAAATATGTCTTCGTTATGATCTGTGCCTTTAGTAAATGGGTTGAGGCTTTCCCACTAAAAAATGCCACAGCAATGTCAACGGAAAAGACCATGCTTAGGGAATATTTCCATAGGTTTGGCTTGCCGAGAGTAATTTGGTCCGATAATGGCCCACATTTTATCTCTGCTGTCATCCCGCAAGTATGTGCGGGATTACAGATAGATAAACGCTTCCACTCGGCCAGACATGCTCAGAATGCCGGCCTTGTGGAAAGCCATAACGGTATCTTAAAGAATAAAATTGATAAAGTCTGTACACACAGCAATCTGAAATGGCTGGACACTTTGGGCCTCATTACGACCCAGGCGTTGGACCATGGTGCTAATAGCACCATGGTCCATGCCGGTAACTTACCGACTCCGCCATGGCGGAATGGGGAATTACCACCCCATTCCGAGGTTGGCGGGCGGTAATTCCCCATGCCACCATGGCCCTTCCCCATTCCCATTTTTGGCCCATAGGCCTCAATGGGAATGGGGAAAGCTCTAATTACGGCACCTTTTACAGCGCCGTTAACCCCTTAACGCCTGGGTTGTAATGAGGCCCTTTGTCAATAGCCTTACTATCGATGCAGATGACCACACAGTCAAAGACAGGACTCTCCCCCTATGATAGTGTCATGGGGAGACCAGCCAACGTGTGGAATACACTGAGGCCCGAACAGTTGAAAGATATCGAGTATCCGCTTTTGTCTGATTATTGTGATCAATTGACTCAAAACTTGCGTGTGATTCAACAACAGGTACGAGCAGCCCTCCCTGTAAAATAAGAGGGTCCAGGTCATCGACTTTGACCTGGTCAGTGGGTCCTGTTGAAGAATTTTGAGAGGGGCACCTGTCTTGCACCTTGTTGGAAAGGACCACATCAGATCCTGTTGGCTATGCAAACTGCAGTACGAGTGACCGGAAAGAAACACTGTATCCAGGCGACACAAGTGAAGAGGATTCCTTTTCCTCTGCCCTATGACAAAGGGGAGGAGAAGGGAATTGATGATCCTGACACTCATAACAAGCCTGCTTTGAGCGACACCGAGGGTGCCACAAAAATTCTTACTGAGCCCGTGAGGCCTGGGGAGATTGTTGCATCTCCTTCGAAAGTCCGTCCTGAGCCCGTGGGGCCTGGGGAGATTGCTTCTTCTTCTTCAATGTATTCTTCACCGTTGGTCGATCTTGTTTCTGCTTCTTCATCTTCTTTAGGAAATGACAACACTTTGTTCACTGACCATTCTGTATCTTGTGTGTCAAGGTACAATCTGCAACCGCAAAAACAGGATTTAGATTTAGAGCTAGCTGACATTACAGTAATGTAAATAGAATAGGAAAGTACAGCTAAGATTCTGTACCCACAAGAAACCAACTTTTAGTCAATCCTTCGTCATTCCTCTGCTGCATACGGTAAGAGGCACGGACCGGCAAAGTTACCTTCATTCAAGATAGGCCACGTGGTCAAGTGCCACCCATGGATGAACTAAAAGAGCCTAACAGTGAGGCTTCTTAACGGACACTGAGAAATTATGCATGTGTTTGGGGCCACTCCTACTAATAAGGATACTGATCATTTTGCTGAGTCTGCCCATTGAGGGCATTGGTCCACTAGGACCAAATGGATACTGATCACAACAACAGCTTGTATTGTAATTACATTGACACTCGTATTTTGGTATCTGGAGAGTGCACATCCGCTTGATATGTTATTGCCAACTGCAAGTGTCTCCACTATGTCTCCACCATATGTGCATTCACACACTCTTCCTCCTCGAGATTTCCGACAAAGAGGGGGTTATCACAACAACACCTTCTTGATGATTATGAACACATTCACATTCCATTCTAAATAAAACCTATTGTTGGATATGTTCATATCTGCCACTACATGGGGAAAAAGAATGGGCTGGTATATACCTCATCTCCCTCTTACTACTGCTTGTTATGCTTCACTTAGGGCTTTATTCTTTGGAAGGTGGAATAATAGTGTCACTGGGAATATTGATGGAACTAATCTCAACGAGTTTGAAAAATGAGTTTTAGCACCTTTAGGATATTCTCGGTTTGCAAATAGGAGCAAGCTAAATGTTGCTTCTATCAGGTGTTCTGATAGACTCTCCAAACTGTTTCAATCTATGATTACTTTTAAAATGGCTCATGTAGGTAATAGGGATTCCATCCCTCCTTCCTATACCATTAACCACAGTCCACATTCAGTTCAATTTTGCATATAAAGAGAGGGCGCCCAGCCAATGGGAACATTTGAGGGATGTATGAATACTGTCATACTAACCAGTGAGGATAGACCTCTGTATGTAGGAGATCCTGTTTACTTTGTTTGCGGTAATGACGTGTATCCATGGTTGCCAAGAGACTGGGAGGGTACTTGTTATTTTGGAATACTGTTACCAGGTGTATATGTCGCCACCACTGCTGACGTTTCTCGAACTCGTCCCAGGCGGGATGAGAATGGTGACAATCCCTCACAGATTCTGGGTGACATTGCTAAATCCTTTGTACCATTTTGGGGATAGATAATAAACTCCCAAGATATTAGAAAATTGGCGAGGGTTTTAGAGAAAACCATCAATGAAACCACTGACATCCTATATAACATGACATTAGAGCAAAAGGCTATTAGATTAGTGGCTCTCCAAAATAGGATGGTGCTAGGCATCATTCTAGCTGAGCGGGGTGGAGTGTGCAAAATGGTGGGATACACGTGTTGCGTTTTATCCGATTCCTCCCCCACCATATTTAAGGCAATTAAGAAATTGCACACCTTGAGTACTGAAGTACAGGTTCCAGAGGGAAACTGGGATATTGGCACATGGTTCTGGGAGTTTTGGCAATCTTGGGGCTGGAAAATCTTTGCAGTCCCAATGGTGATCCGTGGCATTGTACTGTTTTGCTGTTGTTGCATAAAGTGTCTTCCTGTCATCTGTCCCATGATAGGGGGAAGTTGTGCACACGCAGTTGGTAAACTACAAACTGAAACACATAGGCCGGGAAAAATTACTAATGATTTGGTAATGCAGGAGATCACCATAAAGGAATTAATGGCGATCAATGTATTTGAAGATGGCGATTCAGGATGCTCTGATGATGATACGTGGTTTTTGGATGATGCTAATGTTTGAGTAATGCTCTCGGCTTGGGCCAAAAGGAGGGTTTGTAAAAGTATATTTTGCATGAATACCACCTGATAGTAAACGTTGGGCTTAGCACTTTCTCATCGCACAACAAATCGCGTTGAATGAACCTGAAACAGGCTGACTACACCGCCATTTTGAGTTATCCGCCATTGTGATCACCTCTTGCTTTCTGTCCCATGTTGAGAATTGTGTTCTCAGCTCCAGCAGAGCAAAATGAACTTTGTACTGTATCCATGATGTCAACGTAGATAAGAATGTTGAAGCTGCTAAAGTGGATTCTTTGTCCTACATTGAGAAATCTTGGAGTTAAACAAAAGCCGTACTTATCAGTAATTTAGATACCATCTGTTCCTATAGTGACTTCCCCATTCAAACAGCAAAGTAGATTGATGAATAGTTGAACGTGCTCTTCTTGCAGAAATCTTTGTTTTCACTCCTTGAAACTAAGCTGACTTTAAACTCAAGAAAAATTATAGAGCATAAGCGAGCAAAATAAGGAATGTTACCTTTGTGTCTTATGTTTGGAAAACATGTGAAATATTTAAGGGAAAACAACAAACTATGTAAAGATGTTTAAACATGAATTAGTTGTTTGGAAAGGCTGTGAATCCTAGGTAAATGTATTACACGAAGAGGGACTGAACGATGTGTCCGGGATTGTGGAAAACCTGTATAAATACTTGTGTTTTTGAAATGTCCAGCACTCTCTCACCTCACGGTGTCTGCTTGCACATATTGCGGGGTGTTGTGAGCCAGACAGCTGCCTGTTAATAAATAGTACATTGTACCTTTGGACTCATGACTGGCATATTTCTATTATGTGGTATTAATCCTCGATATTCTTTAATTTTCAATTGCCTGATCTGAAAATACCTCATCCTTTCCTGTTCATCTCATCCAAAACATTACTTACATTCGACAAAGGATTTGATGACTGGGGTCGGAGACATGTAGAGCATGTCTCCAATTCTGAAACATCCACCTTTTGCCATTGGGAAAACAACCCAGCCTCCATGCCTGGAAAGAAACTGGAGTTGTTTAAAATAGGTGTATAAGGGGATGGGAATGATGTTATCCCATACTTCCTGGGCAGTTTTTCCCATGTATTCAGCCCTAATTTGGTGATCAGACATGGTCAGGTTAATCTTCAGGCCCAATCCCCCAAATTCAGACAGAACCATCCTACATCGCTTCAGCAATGACCCCGGGTTCGACAGTGGAAGAAGTATGTCATCCGTAAAGGCTGATACTTTATTTTGTACTCCCCTAAAGGGACTTCCTTGGACTTCGCCCAAATGCTCCAAGGTCTGGAGGAGCAGTTTCTAAATATATTGCAAACATCAGGGGAAAGGAGCGCCCCTGTTTGTTTCCCCTTCTCAATATGAATTTCTGGGACATAATTCCATTTAGAAGGAGCCATCACCTTAAACAAGAAAGACCATTCTATTTGTCGAAGGCCTTCTTGGCGTGAATGGAAAGGAAGACCGCTCGGGTGGAGGTCTTATGGACCTTCTGCACAAGGAGAAAACATTTGTTTGATATTGTCGAATGATTGGCACCCTTGTACAAACCCTGATCGATCAGAGTAGATCAGGGATGGGAGAATTTTGGGGTAAACCTAGGCATTGACATTGATTAATGCTATTGGTCTGTAGGAACCACACTTGGTGGGGTCCTTATTGGGCTTGGGAGTGAGAGGGATTTGTGCCTCCTCCATTGACGCCGAGATATGCCTGGTCTCCCCAAAGTGGTTAAAGAGCCAAGTAAGACATGGAACTAGTACTCTCACAAATTTTTTATAGAAGGCTGGCTGGCCCTGATGATTTATTAAGGAGCAATACCATAATGATAGCATGCACCGCTTCTTCTGATATTTCTCCCCCAACACTATACTAGCATCAGCCCCCAGCATGGGCAGTCAAGTATTTCTCAAGAAGTCCCCTTGCAACTGATCAGCAGATGAGTATAGGTCTGCATAGTAATGCAAAAAGCACTCTTGGATATAGGTCGTATGGGAGTGGTGAAGCCCCTGCTCGTCTGTGACAGCAGTGATGATTTTGGAACCTGCAGCTGCCCTCAACAGTCATGCCAGAAGCCTATCAGTATTGTTGGCCTTACATAGTAGCATTGGCAGACGGCCAGTAAAGACGTCTGTGCCTTATTTGTTAAAAGGATGTATAGCTGCCCCACTGCCTGTCTATATTCCCTCATAACCCTTCTTGAAGAGGCCCCCACAGATCGCTGACTGATGTCTTCAATATCTGTGTTTTTATGGGTCTCACGTTTAGTAGATTTAAGTTGCAATGGAGCACAAGATAATCAATTGCCCCATGCAGCACCTGTTAAAATTGTTCCACTTGACCGTTAGGATTAGCAGTCGCAGAAAAACCTGGAAAGACCTGGGAGAACTAAAGGAGAACTAGCCACTGGTATGAGCTTTTTTAGATTCTGTACCGTTTTCAAAGTTCTGTCATTAGAGTCAACCTGAACTGATGCCTATTGGAAACAACAAATGAAGGAGTTTAGCAGATGATCGGAGCATGGGCAGTGTCAGTAAAAATATATTACTACAAACCACAAAGATTATGCATTATTATGTCATATTGTAATGAAATTAATTTGTGAAGGTGTGAAGGTGCATAACAGGGTGCCCATTTATTTTCTGATATTTATATAGGTTACCTAATTGTAATGTAAATACCCATGTCAGCAACTGGCTCCTGAAAATACTTTAAAATGGATTTTACTGGATACATTTCCTGATGTCTGTTTTGCATTTACATCTACTGAATTGCTCTGAAGGGTGGTTCAGTGCTAGTTAAAGTGTAGCATTTGAAAGTTCAATATTTATTTGCCTGATATATCTTTAATTGTTTGTATCTATCCTCCCCTACCTCTCCTTCCCTCACAGAACCCTTACAATCATATTAACTTCAAACCCTCAGCATCACTCCCAAATCACGACACAGACAAGGAGACAAATTCCTGTAAGCCAAAATCAACTGCTACCAACGAGGAATAATCCTAAAATCAAGCAATGACCTCCAAATTGAAACAGAACACTATGGGCCTCATTACATGGTAGGCGGTAAACCATGGTGCTATTAGCACCATGGTTGCCGACGGTACCATACCGGTACCACCATGGAGAAAAGGGAAATTACCACCCTATTTCGATGTTGGCGGGCCGGTAATTCCCCCTTTCTCCATGGCCCTTCCCCATTCCCATTTTTGCCCCATAGGACTCAATGGGAATGGGGAAGGGGTTAATTATGGTACCGCTAATTGCGGTACCGTAATTAGCACCAAGGTCCCTTTGCGGGTCCCAACTTTAACGACTGGTCTACACCAGCCATTAAGGTCGGGTCCTACAAAGGGACCTCGTAGTAAGGCAGTAAGGGTTTACCGGTACTGGTGCCCTTACCGGTACTGGTAAACCCTTACCGCCTACCGTGTAATGAGGCCCTATGACAAAAGGAAATTCAGAGTAACCACATTCTCCCATCTAATAGCCAAGCTATGGAATTCAATCCTGAGGGGAGATAAGAAGGAAAGATCACCTTACTTTCAGAAAAATGTCTGAAAACCTAGCTATTCAACTCATCCAGACTCGCATAAAAATGGGCACCACTCACAATATCGCTGCATACCCAAGACAATCAAGGGATAGTACAGATCCTGGAACCAACAATATAACAACTACACTGTACTAACCACTAACCGCCCTGCTCCTCTGTCCTCTCCAGCATACCCCACTCATACCTCATACAAACTAATGGGCCAGCCTTAACACACACAAAACACACATCTCACAAAAGAACAAACTGCCACGAGCAAACAACCTAGACACTGGACGTTGCCCCTCCAGACACAATAACCCCAGTGTGCACAATTTAAAAAGACAACACGCAGAGTGACACGTTTCTTCTAGTTCTGCAAACACCAACAGAAGAGCACAACCTCTATCCTATCCCTCTTCCTTCACTAACCTACCCAATCCACTTTCTTAATTGTCTTATTTTATAACGCTTAATACCTGAGTTTGGTTTCTAAGCACAGGTCCGGGGTTCGAACCTCTGTTGCTCTGCTTGGTAACGTTGCTCCTGTGCTATCCTTCCTTACAGAGCAACATGAGTGCATGCAGACCATGCAAATGGTAGCATACGCATAATGAATCAACTTAACATAACATTTACCATAGTAGATCATGGCTCGTCATTGCCCCACTTTCCTTCAATATTTGGCTGTCTGCACTCCTTCACTTCCCACACTCCTCCCTGCTGCTCTTTCCTTTTGCGTCCCTCTTTCCGTCACTCCTTGAAGACCCTCTGCCAATTCCGATCCTATGCCTATAACTATTGCTTGGCAAATGCTTGCTGAGTGGACAGCTCACAAGTGGCCAGAGTTGTAGTTCTGTTCTCTTGCAGAAATTATATTTCCTTTCAGAGAATTTCAGGTGCGCAAACTTCTAAACGAGGTCCTAGTAAGTGTGATTCTAGTTTTATTTCTATCGGCCTTATTAATAAAAGCGCTTTACAATGGTACAATCGTATCGAAATACGCTTTGTAAATCAGTCCCATTCATCTTTCAGATATATGTTGAATGTTTGATAATATATACCGTGTATTCCAAGTTCGGGTTATTTCATGTACAGTTAAATGCTGTGCTTAATGTTAACCAGGCAACTTCACAAATGTTTATTTGAAGACTTGGAACATGTGTTTTTAACCTAATAACAGCACTTCTGGGGCCAGATTACAGAACATTTGCACCGGTGCAAGTGCAAGGTTGCACAGTATTAGCACTAGGGCAAAGTTTGCCCTATGTTTTAAAACACTGGGACATATTGGAAAACGATTGCACCATGACAAGTGCAATTTGGCATAGTGTAGGCATGAGGCAAAAATTGCTCTTCGGCAGAACAGAAAAGATATATTTTCACTGCATTATTTCAACAGGGCAAAGTTTGCTCTAGTGCTAATATGGAATGGTATTAGCACTAGGGCAAACTTTGCCCTGGTGAAAAAACGCATCCAAAATGTATCTTTCTTGCACCAGGGCAATTTTTTCCCAGGTGCTTATACAATGTCAAGGTGCGTTTGTCATAGTGCAATAGTTTTCTAATATGTCCTAGTGTTTTTAAAATGAGGGCAAACTTTGCCCTAGTGCTAATACCGTGCAACTTTGCCCTTGCACTGGTACAAAGTTTCTGTAATCTGTGTTTTGGTCTTTCAAATGTTGCTGTATAAAAATAAAACATGTTCTAAATAGTGTAATTAAATGCGGACTTGTGAACTATATGGGGTAAATTAATTCCTCAATAGTCCTATCATTGTTTTCATGTTACAAAACATACCAGTCGGCTATTTGCATAGTGGAGGTTAAACAAACCATTTGGGTTGTAAGACAGGAAGCGCTTGATGGCCTCTGGGATTCCCAACCTATAGAAATGATGCTGCCGACATTACGTGATGAGATTTGGAATTTAATACGAGATCAAGCGTTCATAATCTTTTGACAAGAGGAGATTAAGAACTAGACTGAGATTCATTTTGAGAGATGTATTGAAATTGTACTGCAAAACCTTTTTCTGGGAAAATACGAAGCGTTCATGTCATCTATGATTAAATAAAGCATTTTTTAAGTATACTATCATAATATAATTCACATTTATGTCTCATCTTCTTGAATTCATTCCGTTTTCGTCTTCTGGAAAACCTGTCAAAAACATTGGTCAATGTAGATTTCGACGGATTTGTCTTGTGTGATAGATAACTATTATCAAGGTACACAAATCAGCATTTCTGTGGGATACAGTTTTAGGGTTGATTGATGGAATTTCACGTGGACATGGATGGCGATTGTGTTAAGTAGTATGTAGCTAGCTATAATATTAATTGACAATGTGAGAAGTACGTTTGGAAACATTGTGAAATAGGGGTAATTAGCTAGAGCAAGCACTCATATAAATGTGATTTTATTACATGTTTGGTTTTTAACAATAACAGCTTGGTTTATTGGTTCGTGTCGACTATGCCCAAGATTTTGGGCTAATCAAATCACATTTGAAACAGCAAGATTTTTTAAACATCTACTCCATTGCTCTACAACCAAACAGAGAAGCTGCCTCCTGTAAGAAACATATCCGCTTCAAGCATGGCAGGAAGTGGCAATATGCTTTGAAGGTCCAATGCAATGGGGCAGTCCATCATCACTAGTCTGACTGTGGAATATGCAGTTCATCACTAAGCCAGCAGAAGAATTCCTACCCCTCACTAATTATCTCCTGCCACCCACCACTAAAACAGGCAACGATCTTAGATGCTTAGTTTAGAGGTAGCAGTAAGTGGTGCAGGAGTGGAGGTAGAAAGCTGCATGTAGACCGAGCTTCCACCGCCAGAGCTGAGGTATCGCTGTCGATAAATCTGGCAGAGGGCGTGGCCTTCACCTGGCACACACTAAATCACATCAATTATGAAGACCGCCTATCAAAATTTTAAAGGAAGCTATGCAGCCTGTTTATGAGATCTAATTAAACATACATGGATGGAGCTTCGCTGAAGTGATGGGTGCTTTCATACCTCTTCCATTGATTACCCCTACTGGGTTTACGAGGCTCTATTGGGTTTAGGAGTGTTAGTTGAAATGTGTGTGATCTGATAGATGGATTACCTGGGGATCTGTCTGAAGTTAGGTGCACTCCCATTAAAAGGCTGCGCTCTTTTGTCAGTCAATAGCTGTTCTGTAAAGCAGGTAGCAATAATGAGAAATGACTGCAAATGGAAAGTGATTAGCAGCACGTGCATTACCAGAGGCGTTGCTAGGGGTGGGCTAAGGGGGCTTTAGCCCCTGATCTTTTGGTTGTAGCCCCGGATGGAATCTCAGGAGCTACTACCAAAAGGCTAGCTAGCCCCCAGTCCCGACAGTCCAGACATCAACGTAGCCCCGGGTCTTTTCCAAACATAGCAACACCCCTGTGCATTACCATGTCAAACTTGAAGGCCACGTCTTTAATGCGCTGCTATTGACTCCGAACTTAAAGTCAGCATCTCTGTTGGGAGGTGCTTGATGGGGGCAGGTAAGGGCTGTGTAGGGGCCATCGAAGGGGCATTGTCCAGTTGGGGAATCAGAGCCACAAGACCGGAGCCAGTTGTGAAGGTGCGTTAGGGGGCACCCGGGAAAAAAACAGTATTTTTAAAATTGTATTTGTTTATTTATATCACGCCGAAAGCCTGTGGGCATCGGGCACGTACATTTAGATAAGGGACATCAGGGTTGCTTAGTCAGATCCTAACTATTTACTTATTTAAAGATACTTGTTTTTCATCTTTTACTGAACACCATGTAGTTTTCCTCGTGTCTTAGATTAGTTGGTAATCCATTCTAGGTCTGAGCCGCTTTTACGGGGAAAGATTGTCCTAGCCCGTTAGCTCTTTTGGCAGCGATCCGTACGATCTATCCCTGTGCCTCTGATCTCAGAGATCGACCTGGGTTATAGAGGGCGATCTGTTAGAGGGTAACAGAGGATGCCGACCAAGGGTCACAAGCAAGAATGGTGTGCCAAGTGATCCTGCCATTGGGACCCATGTAGTAAGTGCAGAGTGCAAAGACATGGAGCCCATTTAGCAATGTTAAACACATAATTGCAACTGGTTGTAGTAAAGTCCACTCTCAGTATATCTTTCAGGCTCGCCCTTGTAATGTGCAGGCTGCTCGGTCATTCCAGCCATCCATGCCAATATCACTCTGCAAACCTGTTACTTTAATATCAAATGACATGGGCCAAAACACCAGGACCCACAGCTCTTCTAAGACCCTACATGGACAACGTAGAAGCTCTGTTTCTTATATTTTGTGAATTTATTTTTAATAAAATGGTTTTTTTATGACCTTGTTATGTTAGATATGAAAAGTGGGCAGTAGTTTGTTAACATATTTATCTTAATTAAAATGCTCCTACTGGGAAGTTACTTCCATGCAGATTGCTTCTTTGTAGCTGCACAATCCAAGGTGCATCAATGGCCCACACTGCTATTAGGGAAATATAATGACAGCCTTGGTAAAGAGTTGACTATTGGCTGTACTCATCACACAGCCGAGCAGTTCCTGCCTTGGTCTGCCCATGAGCTTGAGGGATGGGTCTAGTTCGTCTTTTGCAAGTGTTTTGTGTCAGAATGTGACTTTCCGTAAGATCCCCAAAAGCGCTACCACCAGGTTTTAATATACCAGACATCATTTTAATCAGGCCATTCACCGCAGAGGATGACACACTGTATTGGCCCAAGTAATCAAACTTGTGGCATACACATTACACCCATCTCTGGAGAATGGACTTACCATGCCTTGTTATGTTCTAATCATTCTCCTACATGTTAGCCGATGTTTCCTTTCGCACACTTTTGAATGCCTCATTAATCAATTCTATTTGCAAGAATGATTTCTGAACTCTTTACTCAAGGTGCATTAGTAGAAACAAATGATCTTTATAAATACTGTACAGGCAGGTTTTCTGCTCCTTATATTTGTCATTATGCAATGGAGGAAGACACAAAGTCATATTTAATTCCCAGACCGTGCTGGGTAGCTTTGAATTTGTTTTGCATATATGCCTTTTCTGGTTTGCTCATTGGCGCATACAGACTTAATGATTCTTGTTTGCCAAAAATGTTTCCATCAATTGCCCTCATGCAATGTCTTGTTGGAATGCCATGTTGTTTAATGATTTTTAAATTAGCTTTATTGAACATAGATCCTGGTTTATCTTTCAAAAGGCAACTATGCAACCAGCAGTGTAAGTTGGTGGTATTCTACAGATGACATGGTATGAGATCAAGTGAACTTCTTAAATTAAAAATGTGGAACCAAGAAACAGAGTTGCAAAGCCTGTTTGCCATCTTTGTCATACAATATGATCCGTGCAAAATCCTTCTACAATGATGTGCCTAATGGCACTTCCCAAAAGAGTGATCAGATTGATTGAGATGTACACATACATAGGATAGTGTACTACAGTGTTGCCACATGTATAATATTGGCCATTATGTATACAAAGCATATCAGAGGCGCACATGTCACTTAGCTCATTCATGGCACATCAGTAGTGAGCCATAGCTCTCTCTCCTCACAGCTAGGTGAGATAACGGATACTAGATTGTTTGCTCTTTGAGCGATCCTTGGAGAGTATTGAAACGCCAAGCAGCACTCAATATTTTGAAAGAATGTGTTGTTGCTGGAAGCAGGAGTGTTGGAGCCTGAGGTCATGCAAATCAAATGAAAGGCTATTGGCCTGATTTACAAAATGTTTTGCACAGTGCAAAGTGACATTGCACCGAAAAGTCCACTTTGCAATGACACAGTGAAGCTTGCCCACATTTTTCCCCATCTTTTAGCACCACATGAGTCCAAAGTATGGGCTAACGCAAAGGTGAAGAATGGGACAGAATATGTATGAATCCCCACTATCTTACAAAAAAAAGGAAGTGGGATGGGTAGGTAAGCACTGGGCAAGTTCCCAAACAACCACAAAAGTACATATTAAACATTATTCGCAAAAAATACAGCGCTCTCACAAACCACAAATGACCTGAACCTTACGTTCTATTTGAAGCAGGAGCAAAGTATACGTGCATGGCTGACCATGCATTGCTCATACTTGTGTTTGCACAAAACGCATCCACATTCATTGTAGGGGGACCATCCCAGACTGCCCAATCCCAGTGCATTCATTTGGTGCTGCAGTGCATCATTGCATGGCTGCATAGCCACATAGACATTCCCCACACGCTGCTGGCAAAGCAAAGAGAGTCCCAGGAGTTCCATGCCTTTGGCATCATTTCCCTTGATCTTTATTTTATTTATTGAACCTATACAGCAGAAAGTGTTTTCAGGCGCCACAAGACAAAAGAGGGGTGGGGAACATGGGAGAAAAAACAACAATAACCGTCGTACTAGGTCTTGTGACATTCGGATTGTCCAAGTGCAGTAACAAGAAGTGCAAGGGGGGCACAAGGGGGTTAGGGAGGAGGGATTGGATAGGGAGATGAGGAGGAAGTGCTGGGGGTGGGGGCCCCATGGACTGAACAAGTGCAAATGGGAACCGAAGATGCAAGTCTCACATTACCTGAGGTAGGGATAAGCTAAGTGCAGGGAATGGGGTGGACCAGAAGCAGAGGCTGGTCAGGGAAGGTAAAGGGTGCAGGGAGGGGACTGGTTAAGGGAGGGCCTGGCCCCAGAAAGACTCATAGGGGACACAGGCAACCAGCCACAATTGCAGGTGAAGATCAGCAAGGGCAGGGGAGAGAGAAGGAGAAGAAAAGGAAGATCTTGAGAAGCTTCCGGAAGATAAGGAGATTTGGCTCAAGACAGAGAGGAGCAGGGAGGCCATTCCAGAGGGCGGCTCCTGTTGAGGAAAGCGTTCTACCTCCCACTCTCTGCTTAGAGAAACATCTGATATGCAGAGTGTTTGAGCTAGAGGACTGAAGAGTGCTAGCAGGGAGGTATTTAAGGAGAGAATGTTGGATATAACAAAGTCCAAGTCCCCAGTAAGCCTTGTGGATTACACATAGGGCCTTGTATTTGATCCTTGCAGCCACTGGGAGCCAGAGGAGAGTTTTTAGGGATGGAGAGATGCAGTCCCTGGGCCTGAGGCCAAGAATAAGTCTTGCAGTCCTGTTCTGGATTAATTGAAGGGGGCAGAGGGAGGAAAGAGACAAATTTAGGAAGAGGCTGTTACATTAGAACCAGAGCTCTGGAGACATTGGGTTTCTGGGGGAAGGTGAGGAAAGGGTGAATGCCTTTGAGGAGGTGAAGCTGAAAGTGGGGGAGAGAGGAGTCTAAGATGACACCAAGGTTTTTTGCCTCACATGAAGGCGACGGGAGAGGCACAAAGAGGGTGGGAGGAGAGTAGGCGGGAAGGATGGCGCAGGAGTCCTAATCAGAAGGATGTCAGTCATACTGGCATTAAGCAGAGATTGTTAACAGCTGACCATGCCTGAATAGCAGTCAGGCAATTAGGAATGATGGAGGAAGATGAAGAGGTAGAGGAGGGGTACTTGAAGGAGTGTGGTGTGTCATCATCAGAACACTGGAAATGAGGGGAGAACGTGGAGATCAAGTGGGCCAGAGGGGCAATGTAAATGTTGAAAAGCCACAGTGAGAGGATATAGCCCTGAGGGATGCTGCAAGTAGAGATTGAGGTGGAGGTGAGAAAAGGGCTCAGATGCACTTGCGAGGGCTGATTAGAAAGGAAATAATTCAACCAATCCAGTGCCAAATCCGTAATGTCCAGAGTATCACAGAGCCGATATTTGAGGATGGAATGATTGACTGTGCCAAAGGGAGAAGGCAGATTGAGGAGAATGAGAACAGACGGGGAGTTAGAGTCTAGGTTGGAAACCAAGTCATCACAGGTGTTCAGGAGAGCAGTTTCCCTGCCTCTGGCTGCTCTAAAGCCAGACTGGTGGTCATGGAGACATTCGGTAGATTTGGTGTGAAGGATGAATTGGGAGATTACCAACTTCTCCAAGAATTTGCCCAAGACGGGGGTAGTGGAGGTAGGGTGATATTTAGCTGGGCAGGATGGGTCTGCAGACGGCTTTATTAGTAAGGGCTGCACAAGGGAGAGCTTAAGGGGTGAAGGGAATGAGTCAGTGACAAAAGAGTGGTTGTGATTCTGGAAATACATTGGAGGGACAAGGCCACCATGTCTTTGTCCTGTAGTCCTTTTATCATGTGTGTTCTGCTGTGTTATTTTCTGCACAGAACATGTGGGACTCCTGGCAGTGCATCTCTTCCTCTTTTTGATTGTTGTAAACACACCCTTGGGATACCCTTATGGAACCCATGTGTAGGAGTACAACCCTGTACAACTAGTGTATGTTTTTGGGCACCTGTGTGTGGCCCACAGAGCAGGGTATGGCTGGTGGCAGCTACATGCTGAATTGACAGGTGCTCAGAGTATCCTTCATTTTGGGATACCCAGACCCTAACATTGGAATCAGTTGATTCATGATATGAGACAAGATGAGAGGGTGCTAGAGAGCCGACCAAGATGGGCACTGCCCTGTGAGCTCCCGTGTGGCTCTTTATGAATCCTGTCTAATCACAGCTGCTCCGGTGGGTAATTGACCCTATTCTTCGCTCCTGTGCAAGGCTGAGAGCCAACGTTAACAACATGCCCAAAATTGTGGAGTCCTGAGTCTCCGGTGATCGTGAACCCAGCCTGCTGAGAGACTGTGCAAGAGAAGTGCTGTTGGGCCTCCATTGCATGGCTGCCACCTGGATGCAGCCCGCGGGCGACTGACAAAGCCTTCGGTGGGAGATGGCTTATTGAAAAATGTTTAGGAGGCAGCGCCGCAGGGTGTACATGCCCGCTCCAGCATGTGCCGCATTGGCCGCACTCCAGATGAGGGAACACATCCGCACGTCCCCCAGGCAGCGGCTGGAGGCCGGCATAACAGTGACCTGCCTACTCAGAGGGATACTCGGAGGGCCCAGAGCAGGGAAACACCAGGCGAGGTCTCCGAGACGTAGGTGCAAGAACAGAGAAACCCAGCCCAACTCCGGATTCGCAGCACCAGTACACGTCGCTCTGCACCGCAGATGCCAACTCTGTGCCCATTGGAGGGTGCGCCGCAACTGGCCTACCTCCCTCATCCCGCTTCTCATCCCGACCGGAGTAGAGGCAGCGGAGGTATGCCGCCCAGAATCCAGCATCAGTGACCGGCACATAGCATCAATAAAAGGGGAGAATCCCTCCCCCCGGCATGCCCGGCCTGCAGGGCCATGGCCGGTGGCGGTTGCGGCTGGAGTTTCCTCCAGATCGGCGTGCTACGAACCTGAGATAGTAGAATCAGAGCTCCTCACATACCACAAGCCCTGGTGATCCTACAATGCCCGCCCGCACCGGAACGGAGGCTAAAAACTTGTAATTCTGCAGAAAATCCACACAAAGATTCTTCACAACAGACAACGATGCACACAGCGACCACAGAAGCGACTGCCATCCATACAAAAGGTACTGTGCCCCGTGCGTATTCCACTGTTAACAATCTTTGCTGGTCTAGGTGCTGAGATCCTCGCTTCCCGGCGTCAATCGTCCTCATAGACAACTTTCCACAGCAACACTCAATAAGCAGCAATCAGCATTACATATTATGCTGAATTCCGCCCGCCCCCCTGGCATGACCGCGCTAGTTGCAACAAGGGGATCATCAAGGCAATAAGCGGTCAGAAAATAGCCGAGCACGCCGTCCCTCCTGTCACGTCCTCTGAGGAAGTAGACCAAGAAATAATACAATGGGCCTCATTACAACTCAGGCGTTAAGGGTTAATGCCGTCGTTAACCCTTAATGCCTGATTCCAATTTTAACGGCTGCTTTTAGCAGCCGTTAAAATCCATGGCGTTAAACCGCCTTGGTGCTAATTACGGCACCGTAATTTACGGTGCCGTAATTAGCGCCTTCCCCACTCCCATTATGCCCTATGGGGCAAAAATGGGAATGGGGAAGGGTAAATGGGAAATGGGGATTTACCGCCCCACTCACCTTGGAATGGGGCGGTAAATCCTCCATCAACCATGGTGTAAACATAGTTTACACCATGGTGGTGAAGTTGGAGTACTTACCGCCTGGGTCGTAATGACCCCAAATAATTTCAGAGCATTGCAAAGCTTACCGACTGCTATTAACACGAACAATGAAAAGCACAGACGAGGACCGCAGTAAATCCGACAACCCAGCTTACAATTAAAAGCAACCTGGAGTGACCCCCACAGCATTATTCCCGATTCCCACTGAGACTGCACTCATTTCAAAGGCCTGCAGACCCTAACTATAGTCGCTCAATGTATACAACTGTCTATGACCCCTGAAGAGCGTTTCAAGACAAGCTCACTCTGACCACCTGGCATCTCCCTTGCACCCAAGAGAATAAGTGTGAAGGGACTCCGTTGGGCCTGGCCTATTCCAGTGGATCTTGTCAGCACCACGCTTCGGCGAACACCCTCAACTCAGCTCCTGGCCCAGCCACATTTTCCATGGGGAAAACTGATAAATCACAATGCAAGCTGAATTTTGATGCCGGAACCACATCCAGGACACCTCGACTTAACAGTAGGCCAGTATCTCCCACACATGACATGCTCCAAAAAGAAGACCTTCCCCAACCCATTGACATCAGAGACATCCTCCTTAAACTGAAACCTGGGATAGGGAACCTAGATAGGAAAATAGACAGACTCTCCTCTAAAGT
Organism: Ambystoma mexicanum; assembly: GCF_040938575.1. Classification (NCBI taxonomy): domain Eukaryota; kingdom Metazoa; phylum Chordata; class Amphibia; order Caudata; family Ambystomatidae; genus Ambystoma; species Ambystoma mexicanum. The sequence continues at coordinate 1,137,810,952 of NC_090922.1, forward strand.
GGATCAACTGCAGCAGCGGCTTGGCAAACATGCTGATTGTCTAGTGGAGCAGAGGGTGTCTGACTTGGACGATGGCCAGCAGCTCTAACAGCCAGAGTGTCAACACTGGAGGCTCAAATGAAAACAGCAAAGGCAAGGAATGAAGACTTGGAAGGACACTCCAGAAGAAATAACGTGAGGCTAGTTGGGGTCAGAGAACAACAGTTGCAGTCCAGAAAGGAAGATCACAGTAAAAAGATTTGTACAGAACTCTTCGGGTCAGAGGCGCTATCCTGACTGTTCCTCGTTGAGAGGGCTCATAGGATCTTGTCAACCAAACCGGTTCCTGGGTCCCCCTCGCCCAATCATCGTGAAGCTACTGAACTAGAAAGATTGGGACACGATTCTTAGACTCATGAGAGAGAAAGGCTAGCTGCAATATGATGGTGACATCATCCACTTTTACCCGGACTTTTCGCCGACCGTCCAAGAGCAGAGGAGATCCTTCACAGGAATCAAACATCAACTACGTGATAACAAGATCCCCTATTTGATGCTCTTTCCCATCAGGCTCCAGGTCCAACATAATGGGAAAGCCCAGTTTTACCAGTCCTCCGAAGAGGCCAGCTCCTATCTGGACTGGGCCGGATGCAGGCCTTTAAATAACAGCCCAGGGCTACCACAAAGAGACATAGCATGGAGGAACCACCGTAACCAGACATCAGAAGTTGAAACAAAGCACATTCAGAGCAACACTGCCACCAAAGAACCGTAACTGTGCACTTGACACAGAGCCACTCGACTTGGGAGGCCCCTAGCGCCCCTTGCATAGCACTGTTACAATATTCTACCGTTTGCTTGTTACTAGGGGGGGGGGTCCAGCAGACGAGCATGTTGCGGGTTGCTCGCGAGAATGGGTGGTAGACAACAGGCAAGTTGGGGGTTGCAAGTCATGTGAAGTTCATAGTTTTAAAAATACACCGGCAATGGCCTGGAATACTCGGCCCCGTTCGGGCATGCCACATCACGCTATGCTTCCCCACCACGCGACGATCTCTTAAGAATAACTGCACAGTACCAAAGAGAAATAGAAGACTCCAGAAACGTGGTCAAAAATCTAGACCAAGCTTGCAAAATACTGAAATATGTAAAGCCTAAGATCTTCGCAATATCTGGAGGCATAAGCACTTGGATACCCAGGAGTACACCTAGTATTCCTGGGTCCATAAAACTAGCTTGATACTTAATTACCTCCTTGTATCTTCACACAGCCGACTCCATTGGGGGGAATGCCGAATCCTGGCCAGATCCCTATCGGCTCACTCAGTGGTAACCCTTGAATGCTCCATGTTGTGAAGCAACAACAACAGACCACACTGGAAGTTCAAACCCAGAGCTTTCCAAGGCCAAGTTTTCACAGACAAACTAAGAGCCGAGTTATCATAATTCATCGAGGTTAATCATGGCTCCGTGACCTCAGCCGGCACATGCTGGGAAGTGCTACGTCACGGGGATATGCCACTCAAAAGAAAACAGGATCCTTAAGTTGACAAGGAGAGAACTCGCCCAGAGTGAAATCCGTCTCAAAGAATTCGAACACGCACACTTGTCAGAAAATAACACCCAAACTTTGGCAGTGCTTAAGGAGGAACTAGAAACCTTCAGAACTACAGCAGGGAGAGAATCCAAATTTCTAACTAGACATCACAAGATCCGCCAGTATGACGAGGGGCATAAACCCTGAGCTCTCCTAGCCAGGCTAGAATCAGCTGAAAAGAAACCCACAAAAGTCGAAACAATCCGTGACCACATGAGTAATCTCGTATACTTGGAAGAAGACATTGTTGAAACCTTCTGCAAGTTTTATCAAAAACTGCACAACTCTCACTACACCGCGGATCCCACTGAACTGGCCCGATACCTACACGAAGTCGAACTGTAATGGATGAGCACCGAACTTCAAGAACCACTTAATGAACCCATCACTATAGATGAAACTCTCGAGGCGATTAAGGAGTTACCAAAAGCAAAGGGAAACCGGCCCAGACGGGTTAATCGGCGAATTCTATAAATCCTTTGCAGATCTTCCAGCCTCGCTCTGCTACAGGTCTACGACAAAGCTCTGGTCAATGGCCACCTACCACCAAAGCTCTATAAAGCCAACATTATTCTCCTCCAGAAGCCCGGCAAACCAAAAAACGATTGTGCCTCCTTTAGACCCATGTCCCTAATAAACCTGGAAAATTAAATCTTTGTGAAAATCCTCACTAAAAGACTGCTCCCACTGATGCCCGCAATGGTGTTGTCTGACCAAGCTGGCTTTATTCCAGGCAGAAACACGTTGTTCAGCATATGAACGATGTTCGGTGTCATCGAGGCCTTTGACCCAGAAAGCCAAGCGATAGCGGTGCTACTCGACGCGGAAAAGGCCTTCGAATCAGTCGAATGGCCCTTCCTCTATACAGTCCTGGAATGCATGGGCCTTGGCAAACTTTACATACAATTAATTGCCCTCCTGTATAAACATCCTACGTCCAACATCACATTAGGTAACATAAACTCAGCCGATATATACCTACATAGAGGGACAAGATAAGGCTGTCCTCTGTCGGAATTACTATTCGCTCTAATCATGGAATCTCTGCCTTCAGAGCTTCGGCTCCACCATCTGCATAGAGGCCTTTCCCTGGGACCACATAGGCTTGTTATTTTTCTCTATGCTGACAATGTGGCACTCTTCCTTCACAACCCCACCGAAAACCTGAACCCAGTGATGTGTGCTGTGATTAAATTTGGCAAATTCTCAGGGCTGAAGATCAACAACACGAAATCTATAATTTTTCCTTTGACTGCCTCCATCAATGAATTTCCAGATGACTTTGGCTTTAAGTGGCATCTAACAAAGGTCAGGTATCTAGGTATTTTAATGTCCAGATCCAGCCGTGACATCATGCAGGACAACTACGAGAATGCAGTCGAAAACATCCAAAACAAAATGAACAGGTGGAAACTGCTCCCACTCACACCCTGGGGCAGAGTCTCCCTGGTAAAATGGGTATCCTTCTGAAAATGATACACATCTTTTCAAACATCCCTCTGATACTGCCACAGCGGTTTCTACAACGCATCAGAAGCATGATTCTCAACCTAATATGGACAGGCAAGGTGGTGAGAGTGGCATATACCACACTGATTCTTCCGGTGACGCAAGGAGGACTCGCCTCGCAGACCTGCAACGCAACTACTGGGTCGCTCAAGCACAATTTCTTTGCCATTGGTATGCCACATACTTCATTAGGCCCCATGTCCAGATAGAGAGAGCTTTGGCTGCGCCCTACCTTCTCCGCACCGTTATCTTTGGCCAATTGCAAACGCCCCGTTGTCCAATGAACATTGTCTATACAACATACACAATCTGGAAAAGTTGGCCAAGAAGAGTGAAGTTCACGCTAGATTCTCCTGCATCCTCCCGGTGAGATGCATACCAGGAATTCACATTACCTCAGAGTGGGTCTTCCATCATTGGACTGAAAAACTACAAGTGAATACCCTGGGCGACCTCTTCCCGGAGGGCACATTCCTGTCGTCACAACAAGCCTGAGAGAGGGGCAGCAACAATGCTTTAGATACATTCATTTATTTCAGGCTGCGCCTTGCTCTTCAGGCCAACATCCCCACATTCCCACAACAACCGCCTATCTGGCAACTGCTCCACGGTGTGATACAAGCTCAAGGAGAGAGCTGCCTGGTGGCAAACTTTTACAAATCCCTCCTCACCCAAGCAGCAGTATCGAATACAAACCCCATTGGGAGATGGGAGAAATCACTACACACCATGATAGTAGACGAGGACTGGAACTATATCCTTTGACTTACTCAGACTTACTCAGACTTACTCAGAAAGTAGAGATTAATACTAGATATAAGCAGATCCATTTTAATTACATCCACCAGGTGTACCTCACCCCAGTGAAACTACATGCCCAACGGCCAATGAAATCTGCGGCTTGCAGCTGTTGCTGAGCCCCTGCAGTGGACTTTATGCACCTGGCATGGTCATGCCCCGGTGTTGCAGCATTCTGGAACGCAGTGTTAAAGAAAATATCAGCAATCATTGGAACTCAGCTGGATCCTGAACCTATATTGGCAATGCTAGGTTTAACCAAAAACTTGACAGGCACAGTCCGAAGGCTAGCAAACTTATTACTGGTCCTAGCATGTAGAAGGGTAGCATGCAACTGGGGACGAGGGCCTCCACTGAGCCTGCAATGCTGGTTGAACGATGTCATGTACTGCCAAGATGTGGAATCCAGCTTTATAAAGATGCTGCCCCTTCATGATCGCCCCGCGGATATCTGGGGTCCCTACATTGCTTACTTGATATACACCACTGATAGCCTACATTCGCAGACTTCATCCCCGACTCAAGTTCAGCACTCCCCGTTGCGGCGAGGTGCCAGAGACATTGTGACCACTCAATTTTGACTGCGAGTTTGATCTCCTATGTTGGTCATTGCGATAAGTCATGGGCGAGGGGAAGGCGGAAGAGAGGGGCGGAGGGGTTTTTGTCATGGGCAGTGCATGGCCTCTTTGTTTAGTTGTGAGAAAAATCAATAAAGAAAGTTTTAAAAATAACAAAAAACATTTTTTAAAAAATTATAGGAGACAAGATGGCCCCTGTGGCCTCTTGCTTTCTATTGCCTGTTACTTTGTTTTCCCGAAGTCCCGGGAAGCCCTGACTCTGTCCCTTACCTTGACTAGCTGTTGGATGGAAGTTCCATGTATGGTATTGTGGAGAAATCCAGGCCAGACTGGCTGGAGCATTCCCAATGACTGTATGTTGTGGGTACGCCCGTGGGGTGGGGCCTGGGTGAATGGAGTGTGTGACGAATACACATTCTGTGTTATGGGTGTAGTTTCTGGTATGTGACACAATGACTGAGACAGCCTTGCCCGAAACTGGTATGAATGCATTGTGGAGTGCTTGCCGGATACACATTCTGTGTTGTGAGTGTCTGGATGGATACGATTGGCCTGAATGCACTGTGAGCCTGATTGGCTGCCTGCCTGAATGCCCTTCTGAATGATTGGTTGCCTGAGTGTGACCCAGCAAGAGTGAATTAGAGACCAAACATTATATCTGGGTACCTATTACTGATGGAAATCGTTCAGAAGCTGTAGTCGAAGCTTGAAGTCCAGCCAGATGATAAGATCTGCTGCCGCATTTCTTCAACAACTGAAAGCTGTTGTGTCTTCAAGAACTGATGCAAGAGAGGACCTGACTAGGAGACCTCTTCCCAAGCTACGAGGGACCATTGTGCAACAGTTGATCTTTGCCAAAAGCTCCCTGGATGTCAGACCCTCGAAAGGCTGCCGACCGGAGAAGGGGACCGCAGCGGAATCTGAAGTGAAGCACCCGGACCTCCAAGTCCATCGTCGTTGACCAGGCTTCGTACATTTGCAATAACTGCTGGAAGCCCAGCGAGTCGTGTTGCTCAGAAGCAGGGACAGCTGACGTTGTACTGCTCAACGACCGGAGCTACAACGCTCCATTGCCTAAGACATTTAAATCAAGGATTCCCTTGCTTATCATCATCGACCGCTTTGTCCAGCTGTAGACGACCAAGGAGAATCTGCCGGTGGGTTTCCCGTCACCCGAAGTACTCAAATACCCTGACAAAGATCCCTCTCAGGAAGTGATGCAGGATGGTTCTTAAGTACAGTGTAGTCCCCAAGCACCCACAAAGGAATGTCCACAACTAAGTAGGTGATAACACAGTCCTTTATATAAATAAGGGTCAAGTTATATACACATACAATAACACATTTTGTACTCTGGCAATAACATAATGGCAAATATGTACAAGTCAATGTGGTACCACTCTTAACTATCAGTTCCTTTGAAATGCACCAACTGCTAACAGTTCAAATGGCATATGAATCAGATGTAAGATGAATCAAAGATAGACACAGAAAGAAGACAAGGCAAATTAAGCAATGGCAGAATACTGGGTCGCTACCACCCAACACAATTCTGTGTGAGGATCCCGCACCTGGGCAACCTGTAAATAAAGCATGTTGACAAGACCAGTCCAGATATGCGTAATATAGTCCTGATTCCTTCTAAAGGTTCTACAATCCTAATGTACCTGTTTTCAAGGAGTTCTTCGATGAGTCGTCAATGGGCCCTTCCACGTATACCAAATACAGAATCTTGGCTGGGGTGCTCTGTGCCTCGACTCTGCCATATAGGGAGCAGGAGTACAGATACCCCCTCCAGTTTTTACAATGGTTGCAGAACTGAACCAAGGAGGGAGCCTTTGACTGCACACATGAGGCACTACAACTCCCAGGGAAACTGAGCAAATACATGGGAATCACAAAAATATATATTCCAACAATATGGATGTCATCTGTGATACAAACAGACACTTAAAACACATGAATGCAAATGTTCTTTTGTGTACTCAGGATAGCTATATTCTCTGCCTTTCACCTGACCATTATGCTCTGGCCTTCAGAACCTATGGCAACATGTGGTTCTTTGGTAAGTTTGACCAATCACATACATCTTACCACAGACACCTAACAATCACATGGCAAACATTCACCTACCACAGGTAACAAGCTAACCAATATTTCCTATTTACCCCATTGCAGGGGACAGTGCCTATCTGGTCTAACTATTTCTCCTGGCCTCCTTCAGGAATCCTAAAAGACTAGGTGAGGCCTGCTACAATGCAGCATACATTGCCACTAGGGGCATAGTGGAGCTCACCTTTGGAGCACTCAAGTCACGTTTCCGCTGCCTTGACCACTCAAATGGTGTATTGCTGTACATGCCACTAGTGATATGTAAACGTATACTGGCTCAAATTGCGCTGCACACCATAGAAAAACAAAGGGCAAAGTATACAGGTAGCAGCCACTGGCACACAAGTGGTGTAAACATTTTTACATGAAACACACCTTGTGTTGTGGACACTCTATAAACTCCCATTACTGATGGGTTTTCTTGCTAAAAGAGTGCAAGTCCTATCTGCCCAGTATAACACCCTGAGAATGCCTGTCAGGAGAAGAAATGAGTGTGCACACTGATAGAAACACCACACTGTATGTTCACCTGCCTATATGGGCCACACACATACGCAAACACACACAGGACTCCTATAATTCATGCCTCACAACACCACTACCCAAACACAACACATGGACTATGTGCAGTGCCATGAGCACATAATCCAAATCCTCAATACTTAGAACAACGACCATACAGAAACCTCAGAAACCCACATACATAATGTGATGACACACTGCAACCAACACTTGAAGGGCTCATTCTGCCAAAACTCCAGAACACATAGACCATTAATTTGGACAAGATACACATAACCACACATCACACTGGCAGAAGACTTTATTCATGATTGTGGGAACCCAGAACCCATACACTTGTAACAAAAGGACATGGTATACTCCCTTATGAGAGCTTTGCAGTCCACTCTACGTGATAGTATGTGAGCACCTACACCTGCAGGTGACTGATCGCAGTCAGGACTGTGCTTTCACTATTACTCGGAGAACCATTACTGCATAACCAAATATTGTGGCCACAAGAAAATCACACCACATCACATACATACCTCCTAAAGAAGAATTGTACTGCCAAGAAAACACATCACAGCATCAGATGTCCTAAACACCAACTGCAGTGTCATCACAACAGCGGGGCAGACCAAAACTAATATCATGCATATCACATATAAGCCAATCCAGGAGAGTCAGCATGTCCACAGCAACTGTGAGCCACCCTCCTGTGGATCATTCTGGACTGGGAGACCACTCAAACCATGCAGTGTCAAATGTGGATCCACCATTGCAACAGCAATGATTGAAAGAGAGGCACGCAACAACCTGAAAATGGCTTACATATTCAGGTGCATGATTACCCTTAATGCCATCAGGTCCTGGTGCATGATTTCTCTCACTGCCACCAAGTCCTGGTGCATGCCCTCCCTTAATGCACACATCTCCTTGCAAAGATGCTCAACAGCTGCTACAACTTTACTGCCCATTCGGATCATGTGTACTGTGTACCACTACAAGGCCCAAAGAAAATGGGCCTGTAAGGATATTTGGCGTGTTACAGTACACAGTACAGCAATACTGCACAAGTAGCATTTTTTTTTGCAGCACCACCACAAGGGTGCGGTGCATTGCTATATGGGTTAGCAGATTAACAAGGAAAGACAGACTATTCAGTCAAAAACGATTTTAACATATAAGATGCAAATCTATTTTTACAGTTAAAAGCACACGTGTTCATTTAAAAATGCACACTATTTTTCACCTGAAATGCCTATATTGCTAGAGACACATTTGAAAATTAACAGCTAACATATTAACCATTAACCTGACTAATAAAACCTTATTTTAATATAAATCACTAATAAAATGTGTTCTCTACTGCAGAATTAGGCATACTTTAAAAACCATTTAAATGAGTGTGCAGATTTTTTTTTCTTCTCTTCTCTGCCTGATTATCCGTGTTGTTGTGCACAGTAACGGCAGGAAGGAGGAAGTCAGATTTGCAACAATTGCAAATGTATAAGCGAAGCTATTGTTGAAGAATAGGAGGATGAGAGATGATGGATTTCATTGGAACACGTCATAAAGAGGGCTGAGAGGAAAGTTTTAGTGGGCAGTATCAGGGAAAAAGACAGGCAGACATCTTTCTGCACTACTGGGGAGAAGACCTGGCTGTGGGGGTGTCCTGCTGCAGTCGAGACTGGGGAAAGCTGAAAGAATTACCTTTCCACTGGCAGAGGCAGTCCTATCTGAAAAAGCTGAGAATTCCAGGCAATGACCCCGGCTTGAGAAGGCAAGCGTTCCTTTTTGCTGGAATTAAGCCAAGAGAGCCACATTCACAGAGAGAAGCCTCTGAACAGATAAGGTAATTACCTAACTGGGGGAGCTGTGTGTGTGCACGAAAGTATGCAGTCAGTGTAGAAAAATGAAAGTCCCGTGCGTGTCTTAATCAAGTGCTAATGTTGCAATTTAAGTTCTGTTCTCCGCCACTATAATTGCAGTGTGTCATTGAAAATGCTTTGATTGTTCCATTTTATTGCTGTAAAGAATGAGATCATGTCTAAATGCAACTTTTATAATACAGAAAATATTTGAAAACAGACGGGTGGTTTATTTTCTATTTACCATTACAATGCCAATGATGTGGGGAGATTTTTAAACAGTGCAATGGTCATTTTAAGACAGATGTGTGTATGTCAGAATCAGTATGAATAATTGTGAGTGACTGTAGTATAACTTGTTGGAGGTACATGAGCCAACGGGAAGAGAGACTCTCTGAACATAGCTCCCTACCGTATATAAGGTAGTGGAAATTACCACAAGACTACCACATATAGCTCTCTGTCGTAAATAAGTCAGTGAGTTTGCCCATGGTGGCGCACCAACACTATCACTGGAAATTGTGGTATCTCTAGAATGCAGGTCTGAGGTCTCTCTAGTGATCACACGAAAAATCTAAGCGAAGATAAGGGATTCTGGACATTGGGGCCACAAATAAAACAAGGGAATTATGCTCACCAAAATACCACCAACCACGTATACCAAATATGCAGGTCTGGGTGCTGAAATAATGCATGTCCATTGTATTATTGTTGCACATGGCCAAATCTGAATACAAAGAGTGATTATTGCTAAGTTATTTTTCGGCGGTAATAAAATACCGTCAGGCCCCAAATCTCCACAAAATACCCTACATATTTATGGTGCGTTGGCCGGGAAAGTGATCACAGAGTACCTACTGGGCGTGGCAAGCGTGTCTCACACTGCCATTTGCACATTAAAGGGAACCCATTTTATAATAGCAGTGTGCCACTAAAAACGAATTTCAGAATGTCACAAAGGGAAACCACATTCTCAGATCTAGTGCAATATTTAGAGGCAAAGTTATTTGCACATGGGAATTGGTCTTCGAACAGTACCTTAGAATGGAGTAACCGCATTCAGGGTGAGGTGCAGAAAGAAAAACTAGACAATATTTTTGCAGAAGGCAGCATAATTCAGGTCTGCCTTACAAGATTATTGAATGCAGCCGATAAAAGTGCAGAGAAAGACTGTTTAATACGGCTATGCGGCAAAATATGGTTTATTTTAAACAAGTCCCTGCGAATGCAAGAGAATGATACTCAGCTAATTAACAGGTTAAAGACTGAATTAGATGGGGCAAGTAAAAATCAGGAAATGTTGAGAGCAGAATTGGATGTATGCCAAAAAGACATGCAATTAAAATGCAGAGACTTTGATACTCAGTTATCCAAAAGCAAGAAACAATTTGAAGATAGTGAGCAAGAATTGACACACTTAAAAGCCTTAGTGGATCACATTAGGCAGGATAAAGATGAGGTTGTTTCAGAAATGCAGATTTTACAAAAAGAACATTGCGAAAAAGAAGGTGAAACAGCAATAGAGCAGTTTGTCCATGTAAATCAAATCAAACCATGCCATCCCAGACATGAGATCAGGCAGCTTGAGCATGTGGAAACGGATAGAGTCCCTTGAGAAAATAAATGGGTGTGATCAGGAGGCAGTGACAAAGAAGTTAAAAAAAAGTTGATTGTTAGGATGGCACATAAACACTGTAATATATGTGAAAATATATAATATAAATAAATAAATAAATAAATAAATAAATAAATAAATAAATGCACATATAACGGAAGCTCGTGGTTGGTGTGCAGAGAGAAAGGTATTAAATATTGAATGCTGTCTTATATGTGTTTGTTTTCTTTTAACTTGTGTTTAATTTCAGAAAAAAAAAAAAAAAAAAAAAAAAAAAAAAAAAAAAAAAAAACGAAGTATTTTTACCAAGCATGTTTTATTTTTGGCAAAAGGATGAAGTTAGTATTGTGCTATGTACTTAATCTGTTTATTTTCTATTTTGATTTAGACAATTAACATTATTTGGTCGGAGGTTCTGGGACCAGAGGCCACGGGAGACGATGGAGTCCTGGAGACCGCGAGGACGGATTCCGGGAAAGCCCCAAAGAGGGGTGAAGACCAAGGCTACAAAGCGATCAGCATTGAAGATGATACCGATGACATGTTTAACGATGGTGATATTTGGAGGGATCTTCAAGAATTCAGAAGCACAGGTTGTCATTGAACCTGGACCAGCATCTGGTATCGCGGTGGAAGAGGCACCAGGATTCATCATGAGTGATAGAAGGATGATTTTCCAAAATATATACATTCCATTAAATCCTGAGATTTTGATTGAAAAACACTTGAACAATACCGGAATTAAGATTGAACAGACTAAAGAGTGGCTGGAAATAAGAAAAGAGGACGCTAAGCAGTCAATAAGAGATATATTAATGCAATTGGAAAAAACATTCGTGAATTCAGCAGACATTAAGAAGAAGAGAGGAAAGAGAGGTGCGGTGATGCTCGCGATATCAATGGTAATGTCTATAATTGGAGCAATAATAGGTACTACAATATCAACAGCCAATTCTATTTCGGTAGGAACACTGAGTACTAAAGCACAACAACTGAGTATTGACCTAGAAATAATACAAAAGACATTAGATGGAATTAGAGGGGGACTGGATGAACAAGTAAGATTCATAAATGAAACTGCAATCATTCTAAATGAACAAGCGGATGTGATGCAACGGGCGACTAAAATAATACTTAAGCATGACAGAACTTTAAATGAAATATTGAACATAATGAGTCCTGTTGATAGACTATTAACGAATTATATGAGAGAAGTTCAAACTGCAGTTTCACAATTGATTCAAGGACATATTCCCTTGTATTTTGTTTCGCAGGATATCATTCGTCAAATGATAGAAAGATTGACCAGGAGGGAAATTGACCTTATACAGATAAAAATTGCATTCGAAATGGGGAATGCAATGCCGTTATATGTGGACTTGGAAAGACTAGAGATCGGATTTTTGCTATGCATCCCATTTGTAGCCCCTGAACTTATTTATCAAACGAAGTGGGTACACAACGTGGGATTTTGGCAAGAGGACAAATTCATTAAGATTAAGACTCCAGAAGTGGTGGCATTTCAGTCATGGGAACCTGAAGTTTATTTAATACCAAACCTGGAAACATGTGTAACATTTAAAGAACAAAATTATATGTGTCCAGGTAAACCGTTTGTTCCTGATGCCACAGATGCTATTTGTGGATTGAAATCTGACCCAAGTATATCAGAGGGATGTGAAGTGATTATTAGTAATATGGGGAGTGAAGAAATGGCACAGGCTAAGATGGTCAGAGGTAAATGGTTGGTCAGCACCTGTTTAAAGAACATGACGGTAGTACATTTAAACCATGGAACATACGTGGTTAAACAGGTAAAATATAATGTTTTTTATTTACAGGTTCCAAAGGATGCAATTGTGTCAATTGGGGGATTAACATTGTTCCATGTAACAAATGATGTTTGGGAAAGCCAAGTGGAAAATATCGATTTTTTTCAAAGGGATACTTTTCCAATAGATCCAGATGTGGAATATTTATTGAATCACAAAGAAAGACATGTTATGAAAATGAATTTGCGAAAAAACAATATTACAATTAGTAATCTGGGCATAATAGAAGTGGAAAGATTTAATTGGGGAACCTGGGGGGAACGCTCAATAGTGGGTTTGGCTATCCTGGTGCTAATCATGGGTGGATGGTTGATTGTGCTATCAGTAAAAATGAAAATGTTACTGATTTTACTGACTACGTCAGGAAGAGAAAGATATCCCAATACACATGCATTTTAAGAGAAAAAGAAAGAACAAGTTGTTTTTAGGAATTGGCTTGGATTATAGCCAAGTTCTAAAAAAAAAGGAGGGTATATGTAAGGATATTTGGCGTGTTACAGTACACAGTACAGCAATACTGCACAAGTAGCATTTTTTTTTGCAGCACCACCACAAGGGTGCGGTGCATTGCTATATGGGTTAGCAGATTAACAAGGAAAGACAGACTATTCAGTCAAAAACGATTTTAACATATAAGATGCAAATCTATTTTTACAGTTAAAAGCACACGTGTTCATTTAAAAATGCACACTATTTTTCACCTGAAATGCCTATATTGCTAGAGACACATTTGAAAATTAACAGCTAACATATTAACCATTAACCTGACTAATAAAACCTTATTTTAATATAAATCACTAATAAAATGTGTTCTCTACTGCAGAATTAGGCATACTTTAAAAACCATTTAAATGAGTGTGCAGATTTTTTTTTCTTCTCTTCTCTGCCTGATTATCCGTGTTGTTGTGCACAGTAACGGCAGGAAGGAGGAAGTCAGATTTGCAACAATTGCAAATGTATAAGCGAAGCTATTGTTGAAGAATAGGAGGATGAGAGATGATGGATTTCATTGGAACACGTCATAAAGAGGGCTGAGAGGAAAGTTTTAGTGGGCAGTATCAGGGAAAAAGACAGGCAGACATCTTTCTGCACTACTGGGGAGAAGACCTGGCTGTGGGGGTGTCCTGCTGCAGTCGAGACTGGGGAAAGCTGAAAGAATTACCTTTCCACTGGCAGAGGCAGTCCTATCTGAAAAAGCTGAGAATTCCAGGCAATGACCCCGGCTTGAGAAGGCAAGCGTTCCTTTTTGCTGGAATTAAGCCAAGAGAGCCACATTCACAGAGAGAAGCCTCTGAACAGATAAGGTAATTACCTAACTGGGGGAGCTGTGTGTGTGCACGAAAGTATGCAGTCAGTGTAGAAAAATGAAAGTCCCGTGCGTGTCTTAATCAAGTGCTAATGTTGCAATTTAAGTTCTGTTCTCCGCCACTATAATTGCAGTGTGTCATTGAAAATGCTTTGATTGTTCCATTTTATTGCTGTAAAGAATGAGATCATGTCTAAATGCAACTTTTATAATACAGAAAATATTTGAAAACAGACGGGTGGTTTATTTTCTATTTACCATTACAATGCCAATGATGTGGGGAGATTTTTAAACAGTGCAATGGTCATTTTAAGACAGATGTGTGTATGTCAGAATCAGTATGAATAATTGTGAGTGACTGTAGTATAACTTGTTGGAGGTACATGAGCCAACGGGAAGAGAGACTCTCTGAACATAGCTCCCTACCGTATATAAGGTAGTGGAAATTACCACAAGACTACCACATATAGCTCTCTGTCGTAAATAAGTCAGTGAGTTTGCCCATGGTGGCGCACCAACACTATCACTGGAAATTGTGGTATCTCTAGAATGCAGGTCTGAGGTCTCTCTAGTGATCACACGAAAAATCTAAGCGAAGATAAGGGATTCTGGACATTGGGGCCACAAATAAAACAAGGGAATTATGCTCACCAAAATACCACCAACCACGTATACCAAATATGCAGGTCTGGGTGCTGAAATAATGCATGTCCATTGTATTATTGTTGCACATGGCCAAATCTGAATACAAAGAGTGATTATTGCTAAGTTATTTTTCGGCGGTAATAAAATACCGTCAGGCCCCAAATCTCCACAAAATACCCTACAGGCCCAAACCATCAGGAAGCTAAAGTCACATTGTGCCATTTGCCAACACAAGACACCGTTGTTATGGGTTCTTAGGTGGCCCCAACACAGTGAGGACTTACCATTTGGAGATCCTGCCATTGTGGGACCTCCCCATCAAAAGGTGCTAGCATGATGAGGCCTCCAACACAGGTAAAACTCACCAGAAATAAAAACCTGCAACAAAAGATAAGACTGCCCCCTGGGATAGTTTCCACCTAAGGAAGGACCCAACTAAGGTAGTCTTGCATCTGGGATGGTTCTGAACCAAGAATAGTTCTGCCCCCGGGATAGGTCCTGCCCCTGGGATAGGTCACGCACCTGGGATAGGTCTCGCTCCCGGGAACAGTCTCACCCCTTGGATATGTCCTTCCACTCAGGTAGTTCCCACCCTTGGTATAGATCCCTGTCATCAAATAGATCCCGCTCCTGGGATAGTGTTTAACACCCAGGATAGGATTTAGCCCCTGGGAAAGTTTGAGGCTTGAAATAGTCTAGCCCCAGGGATAACTCGACAACTGGGAAAGCTGGCCCCATATCACCATCACACTTCTGCTCCATGCTGGAGTTGGAAGAAACTCAGCCCAAGCGAATAGAAAGAAACTGAGGACAAACAGACAACCCACCAGGAAAAAACAAAAAAACCTACCTGATTGAAAAAAAAACAGAATCATACCAGGAACTCAGGCCCCAACCTGCAAGCCCACACCACAATACATTATACCAGGAAAGACTGATGCACAAGAAATAACCAAAACAGAACAAACCAAACAGAACAAGGCCAACCATCACCAGAAAAAGCATACCTAAACACCCACTGGAAGAGAGCCCCATTGCTGGAACAAGACCAAAATCACTCTATCATGCTACCTATCAACCTACCAGCCACTCGCACAACCAACCACATGTATCCTAAGCACAGAAGGAGGAACGTCGGAAACACAATAGACAGACATGAATTCCACAGAAGCAGACATGAATGAAACTATATCAACCGCCCCCAATTTGTCACAAACAATTGGCGAGGCACAAAGAATCATCAATGTAAGCAGACTGACGACCCCGAAAATAACATCTACCCAAAATGCAACCTTCTTAATGTTGAGAGGCAGATAAATGTGCCATCTATAGCTTCTGCCCCTTCCGCAGCCCAATACTGCATAGGTGAGAAATGTTACTCACTAAGGCAACCGTACCATCTATATCCCAGGCATGTACAGCAGGAGTTGGACACAATCTAATGTGAAGAAGGCAAGAGTAAACAGACTAACATAGTAACAATACATGTGCATGCATTAGAAACAAAGCAAATGTGCACTCAGCGTGAAGAACACTTACATGAGGTAATAGATGCATTTATGCATGAAGAATATTAAAATTGCACCCACAAGACATAAAGAATAAATAATAAAAGCTATTATAGCTCACTAAAATAAAAACACAAGTGTGATGCACAGCCATCTTTTCCGAAATGGAAGCTGCAGCATGCTTTTAAAACCTTAAGACTTTGAGAGGATATAAAATGTCAGAATTATAGAAATACAGATACGTGCAGAGCTCAGGCAGCAGCCAGCAACTAGAGTTATTGCAAAACAAGGGTGGGTCATAACGCTGCAGAGAATATACAAAATACAAAATAGCAATTCCCAGGATGCAAATGTATACTCCCAGATTAATCAAAGTTCAGAAGAGCACCAATGACCATTTTTAGCCAGGTGCTTGCAAACTATAAGCCGGAAGAAGTCCATGTAGAATAACTCAATAGTGTAATCCAGTGGTAAAAGAAACCACAACACTCACATTAATATTTGCTAAAATCCTAATGAATGCCAGGTAAAATAATTCCAACCACGGTCCCACCACGTGATGCATAATTGACGAACACTGTCTATTCTTTAGAAACCAACACAGATAGGACACCTGCTCTACTCCATAAACATACACCCAGACACGAGAGAGATTACACAAGGCCAAGTAGAAAGGAACCCTTCTGGCTCTGGGTCTAGGAATAGGGAAAGGTATCTGTTTTTAATGGACTGGAAAGCAGCCCATGGACCTCTCGACCCCCAACTCCTATCATGTCTTGACGGCCGATCACTTGTTCAAGGTTGATTAGTAGAACGCCAACCATGTATTTATTTATGTTTAGTTTAGTTTATTATTTGTATAGCGCCGCCTGGCCCTGGGGCACCCAGGCGCTTGACCGGTTACATTGTGGCCAGCATGTTACAAACAGTTCAAATAATAGTGTTACAGATAATAGTGACAATTATAAACATTTGCTCTTAGCATATACAATACATACACATATACATATTTACACAGGTTTGAGGTAAAACAAGTTTGAGAAGGCAGTATTTACAATTGTGTGTAAATGAATAATCATATTAGTTGGCTTTGGCCAATAGCCATGTTTTGGCGCTCTGTCTAAATCGTTGAAAGGAAGGTTCTTGTCTGAGCTCGGTTGGTAGTGAATTCCAGAGTTTGGAGGCAAGCACAGGGAAGCTTGAGCCACCTGCTTTTTGGAGCTTGAATCTGGGGATGTTTAGGTAATGTGTTTGGGCTGATCTGGTTAGGCGAGAAGGGATGTGTTTCAAGAAGTTGTCCGACAAGTATCTAGGTGCTTGGTTGAATAAGCATTTGTGTGTGAGCGAGAGTATTTTGTAGTCTATTCTTTGGGGTATAGATAACCATTGACAGGTGCGTCTAGCACCTGATATGTGTTCATGTTTTGGTATATTCATAGCTGCTCTTAGTGCGTTATTGTGGATAACTTGAAGCTTATTGATATTCTTTTGGCTGGTACCTTGGTAGAGGGTGTTGCAGTAGTCTACTTTGGAAAGTACTAATGCTCTAGCTAAGGTGATGCAGTTCGGGGTTGAGAGGTACGGTCTGCTGGCATTCATAAGCTTGCATGTGTAGGCGGTAGCTGATGCAATCGCGTTATTTGTCTTGTCAGTGTGAGGGAGGAGTCCAGGTAGATCCCTAGAGTTTTGACGTTGTTAGAGACAGAGATTTGTTTGCCGTCAATGGTATATGTCTGATACAGTTTGTTTAATTTATTGAGTCTGGATTAGGAGCCTAGGAGGAGAAGCTCTGTCTTGTCGTCATTGAGGCAAAGGCCATGATTATCCATCCATTCTTGGATAATTGAGAAGATATTGTTGAGTACTGTGCTGTCGGTAGTGTAGTTGCCTGTAAGTGGGATGAGAATTTGGGTGTCATCTGCAAAATTTGTGTTGATGACACCCAAATGATCTAGTATGTTGAATAGGGGGTTAGTGAAGACATTGTAGAGTGTCAGGGAGACAAATGACCCCTGGGGGACACCACAAGTAACGGGGGCTGGTTCGGCAGAGGCTGTGGGTGCAAAGACCCTCATGGATCTATTGTTAAAAAATGACTTGATCCAGGCATTAGCCTTGTCGGAGAATTTAGCTGACACAGTAAGGTGTTTGCAAAGAATGTCGTGATTAACCAGGTCAAAGGTGGCCGACAGGTCGAGGAGGAGAAGGAGGGCTAGTTTGCCATTGTCTTAGAGGTTGTCCATTTGTGCCTTGAGATCGATCAGAGCTGTCTCTGTGCAAAGGTGTTTCCGGGCACCACAAAAGTTTGTTTTCTGGGTTGTGTTTGTCCTTCGATGGTGGCTTGGTGATTTTAGTTGATATTGATTCTTTTTTCCATCAGATTGTGTCTTTAGTCTTGTTGTTTCTGTTTCTTCATTGAGCAGTTTGTTGTTAAGCTGGCCCAGAAGAGTCCCGAATTACTCAGAGGATCTGGAGTCAGTTCAAGGAAGACTCAATAACGGAAGTCAAGAAAGTGCAAGGCAAAATCCAGCTGTATTATCATCTAAATAAAGCAGGGACAGCATACAAACATTAAAATCATGGATCTATGAATTAATTGACTACAAAACAATGAATGAAATACTCAAAACTTGTCATTGCTGACACCCAGCTCATGTTCAGGTTACTCTCGGCCTCCTCCTCTCCTTTCCTTATCTCTGACTCTCTGTCTGCTATCCAGGAATGGTGTGCCGCCAATGACCTCTGCCTTAATGTCAGTAAAACTGAGATTCTCCTCATTGGCACACCCGCTCCCTCCTTTCCTGCAGCTCTCTGGCTGGCCTCTCTTGGCCCTCTTCCTGCTCCCACCTGCAAGGCAAAAAACCTCGGTGTCATCTTCGACTCCACACTCTCCTTCTCCCCTCACATCTCTGACGTCACTAAGAAGTCACACTACCAGCTGTACCTCCTCAGAGGTATTCTTCCTTTCCACCCCTTCGCCCAGAAGCTCACTGTCTCCAGAGCTCTGGTTCTCGCTAGGCTGGACTATTGCAACAGCCTCTTTCTAAATATTCCTGCTTCTACTCTCCGCCCTCTATATATCTTCCTTCTCGATCTCTCCGTTCATCCGCCTCCAACTACCTCAGGGTCAGTTGCTTCTCCAAGCAACGAGTTGGTGGTAGATCTCTTTCTTCGGCTGGCACCTCCCTCTGGAACAGCCTCCCGACTCCCTTAAACTTGAGGAGATTCATCTCTGGTTCCGGAAGCACCTCAAAACCTTTCTCTTTGCTTTTGCTTGTTCTCCTCCTCACCTCTGCTGACCTCCTGGCTGTAATCGGGACTGCACTGGCAACCTGGACACCCTCTGATCTCGGGCCCAGGCCCGACCCTGGTTAGTAGCCAGCGTCACACACCTGCACTGTCCACCTGGCAACCCCAGCACTTGGGGACTGTTCCTGTATCCCTACAGTCCCCCCTACCAGCCCTTGACACCTGATGTCTGCACTTACCCACGCACTTGCCACAAGCTGGCTGTTACTTACTTATTGTTATCTTTCCCATGTGCTGCACTGTCCATGCCCCCCTCCCACGCACTTGCGTGATCCAAATGACACCTGGCCTAGTAGGATCGTTGTCTGTCCTCCCTCCTGTTCCCCTCCCTTGCCTCGTCACGCCTTGAAACACTTGTGTATAGGCGCATTATAAATGACATATCATATCATATCATATCATATCATTATAACCAACAGGGACTGCGGATTGGTTAAGAGGAGTGGCTACATATAGACTCTATGGGGGTCATTGCAAGTGAGCTGGTCTGGAATGAAGGTGCTGATAAAAATGTCACTGGCATGTTTTCTGGACCGGATCACTCTGTGTTTGCTGGTAGGGGCTGTGAACTGCCAGCATGCCTGACCTGCTGGTAATTTAGGCCCCTACTGGCAGATAATTTACTGAACCACCTGCACCATTAATGGTGTCAGTGCTTCAGTAGTTCTCATCCCATGGAGTCCAACGGACATTCCTCTTCTCCTCTTCCTTCTCTCTCCATCTACCGAGCTAACCTTTCTCTCCAGTCTATTCCACTCTCCATCCTTTTCCCTGCAGCCTGCTGACTGGCCACCTGGTGTACCTCAGAGTGTCACGGGTCCCTGGCACCCTCGCCAGTCCTCTCACGCTTGTCTCTGTGCCTAGCACTTGCCTCATCGCTACTGCACTTGGTGAATGACCCATGAGAGTAGCATCTCTCAGCACTTACCCCCGATTCTGACTGACTGGGCACACTTGGTCCCCTCCCCCACACCTCCACCCTTTGCACTTGTCCCCCCTTCCCTCCCCTGCACCTGTCTGCACACCTGTACAATCCGAATGCACCAGGCGCACGAGAAAGTTCACGACTAAGTTCCGCTTTGCCGCTTGGGAACGCTGCTTGGGAACGTTTGTGCTCGCCTGCTTCGTGTGCTTTCAAGCTACCAGCTGATGCCAAGGATTGCATTTTCCTGATTCAATCAGTGTTTTTCTCGCCTCTCCACATTTCCTGTGAGTGACAGGCAACATTGACCCGCCCAAGAACCAGAGAACTCCAACGTGCATAAAATCAGCACGCTCACGCTATGCGCGCGCGCACGATGAAGTTCACAACTAAGTTCGGCTTTGCCGCTTGGGAACGCTGCTTGGGAAAGTTTGTGCTCACCTGCTTCGTGCGCTTTCAAGCTACCAGCTGATGCCAAGGATTGCATTTTCCTGATTCAATCAGGTGATTGACTAGATTGACTCGATTAAGCAGTGCATTGACTTTGCCCCATCTGCGCTGCTGCCTGATTGCCACTATCTGATTCTGTGATTCTGTTTGTTTGTCCATAGTGTTTTTCCAGCCTCTCCACATTTCCTGTGAATGACAGGCAACATTTTCCCGCCCAGGAACCAGAGAACTCCTATGTGCATAAAATCTGCACGCACGCGCACAGTGCGCGCGCACGAGGAAGTTCATGACTAAGTTCCGCTTTGCCGCTTCGCTGCGGCGTGGCGGCATGGCGGCGTGGGCGCTAACCCAATATTTGCAAAGGATTCTTAATGCTGTGACTTCTTTTTGGTAAGAACGTGAGGCTTTGTAGTACTCCTTAGTGATATTTTGTGTGTTAGGTAACCCAAAATTGTACATGGTGTTTACAGTTTATACTCTCAAAACTAATATGCCCAACAATTTTGTACCAATAGCACAGTCACACAATACACCTAAAATGCATCATTCCCAAATACCAGTATTTATTCTTACCCCGAAAACCTTTGTTGTCAATACGATGCAAAACAGAGTTCAATCTGTACCCGTATTCTCACAAAAATCAAATATGCCTGCGAACGAGGATAACCCTAATCAACGCTCAAATGTGTTCCAGAGAAACACGTCCTCTCATGACACCTGTAGTGCCACTTGGGATGGAGACAGACCCTTTGCAAATATTATCCAAAGGTCTGAAGTAATCTCTGATTTTACTATTCTCGATTCCATAAAAATGGATGAGCGAAAAAAAGAATCCTATCAACATTCTCTAAAAAATATATCACCAATAACACCGATTGCTTCTATGAATAGCTCAGAAGATCATGCTGGCATCTCTTTACATGCTAGCCAGTGTGAATCTCCCACTTCTCTTTGGTCCGAAGGCCAGCAATCTGTGAGTGAGAATTCAATTTCAATTTCATCTTCTTCTGTTAAAACAACGTCTCAAGCTGCCTCTTTTGTCTATCCTACACCACATGCTGTTAGATCGCCGCCTCATGGCGCTTTTGAATTTACATCTAAAATGACAGCAGTTGCTCTCTCCGCTATTAATACTTCTGTGCTAGGCATTCACAAATTACATCTACAGCTGGATGAAAAACTGCAGAGACAGGCAGTTCAATTAGAGAGGATTTTATTATGGACTCAGAACAATAGCCAGCCTCCGGCTGTACGTTGTCAGACTTTGCCCAATCCTCTTGAAAATTTGAATCAATCGGTGATTGATTGTGGTGAGCTGTCTGTACAAGCGTTTGCTCATCCTGTACATACAACCGCTAATCACCACATCGCTACCGGCATTTACCAACATCATTTGTCTGCCTGACATAGAATTGGCTGAACAGAATGTCCAGGTGGATAATTTAAAAATGATTGCTACGGTAGTTACAGTAGATGACGTGGTGATATCGGATCCAACTGAATGTAGCAAACAAACCTTGAGTGCTAAAGGCAAGCGTGTGGTTCGCCCTAAATCCCAGAAACAACTTACCATGCTAAAAAAATCTAAAAATCTTCTGGCTCAGAGAGGAACTTAAAGCACTCTAAATGCCTTTTTCAAAGCTATAGGTGGTACTATGCCTCTAGCTCAGGTTCCCAATATATCCTCAAGGGTCCCTCCGGCTCACACAACATCAACATATGACCCTGCTAAAGAGACTGTGTTATCAGATCCTGAAGTGACGCCTAGTGGTGCTGATGTAATAATGGAACAGAATCTCCCAAAAAATATTCTGGAATATGCCCCATTAAACAAGCTTCTAGCGAGCCTAAATCAGGCTGCCCTAATTATTGGCCCAAGTGTTCAAGCAAGTACAATTGTTGATAGGGACATTCCCACTGCTTTAAACCCTGTGGTATGCTCCATGAGCCAGCCCCTGGAAACTGCAAATTTTGCCAAGAACACTTCTATGTCACCAAAGTCCCTACCATCGTCCTTGACCCAAGCCCAAAGACAAAACGCTACAGATGCACTGAAACAGGCAGTTGATGCATACTTGATGGAAAAGCTCCCTTGTCCCAAGACCAATTATCAAGTATTAACACAACCAATCCAGCAACAATGCTTCTATACCCCAAATTGTGTTCTTCCGACTATTGATCGCCAACCCTATCCTTATGAAACAAATCTGAATCAAGATCGATTTCCCCAAAGCAATAATGTCAATGTTCAAACTATATACTCGGAAGTTCAGACCAATGCACGTTCTAACTCAGTTCCAAAATCATCTGCTGAGAGAGATAGAGCGGGCCCTTTCACATTTATTTAAAAATGTAGAGATGGTGGACATTTTCCAATGTATGACTTGAACAGACGCAGTGTTTTAAACATCTTTAAAGATGTCCCTGAGTTACGAGATGTTACATCTAGAGACATACAGCAAATTGAATTTGTTTCTGATCTTTCATCAGCTGTGGTCAGACTATGGATTCCTTCGGGGGTGGTGGCAAAGATAATCTGGCAAGCCAAAATGTGCCTGTTTGAGATGGGTTTTTTATTGGCACAGGACCCACAATCATCTATAAATCCATCAAAAACCCAAAGTTACAAACCAAACATATATGTGAGCCACTCGGTACAAGACACCACATATATTCCACCCCAAACTTCACATAGACAGTAACCATTAAAAAAATGCCCAAAAAGATATTAATGATTGCTTGTTGGAATACGAGAGGAAATACTCATCTTCAATCCTCCATACAGAAATTTCCTTCTCAATTTGACATTTTGGTATTCCAAGAAACATGGTATACGGTTCCCCCGATTTGGGATGGGCATGAAATTGTTCTCTCTCCTGCAATGACAACCAAGGGGAGACCTTGATCGGGGCTCCTCGTAGCTGTTAATCGTCTTCAGGGGTTGTCTATCAGGCCATGGGCTCAAGAGAGCACTCACTTGCAACTGGTAAAAGTTATAATTGCTGAAAAATCAATTGCAATCTTCAATGTTTATAGAAATCCTCTGTCTTGGTGTGATGATGCCTTTTATTCTGGATTGACCCGCCTTCTTGAATTAATCAACACTTCTGTCTCAACAACTCATACCCTCATCATGGGGGACTTTAACATGGATTGTTTTGATTTGTCGTGAAAGTCTAAACATGTAACAATGTGGAAAAATGTTATGAGTGAGAGACAATGTTAAATGGATCTGTCATTGGTGATTTGCCCCCTCAAACTACCTGGTTTCGCAATATTTCTGCAAGTACCATTGACTACATATATGTTGATAATAGTCTCTTTACAAAAATAGAAAGATTGGAAATTAGTGCTCAATCATGTAGTGATCGCAAATTGCTGGCCTTAACAATCAATTGGATCAACCTTGTAGCAAGGGAAGGCTTGAATAATGTAGGCTTTGGAGTAAACAATGCACAGACAAGGATTAAATTGACTCATTCTAGGGTCTGTGAGTTTGAACATCTTTTTCTCCAGAAAATTACGAGAGTTGGTCTCCAGTACACTGATGTCCTGCTTCCTTTTGTTAATACCATTACACAGCCAAAGAAAGGCTTTATTAGGCATAAGCATCTTTTTAATGAAGATATTATGATTAAAAGGAAAGAATTTAGATTGTTAAATAAAAGAATCATCGAGTCACATATGAGTGATCGATGGCAACAACTGACTTTAGCTAAAACAAGACATCAAAATTGGATAAAAAGTCAGAAATCAATAATGTTTCAAAGAGACAGTGAACAGATGTCTATTGCCATGAGTAACAAAAATGTTGCTGAAATGCGGTTTCTTTTAAACAATAATGGTACCCATGGTCAAGCAGAAGCACAACTAAATGCTGTAAATGAAGCACAATGGACTAAATATTTCAGTTGTCTATATGATGATTCTAGTTTCAATGAAGTAAATGACGCATCGTCACTGGAGATTAAGTGGAATCTGCCCTTCTCTTTGGAGGCTATTGAATATACCATTAAAAAATCTACTACATCTAAAGCGGCTGGGCTGGGCCCGATGGTATATCAAATTATAATCTTAAAAGTAATCCTCATGAATGGGCTTGAATTTTACATCATATCTTCAAGCTCATTGTTACAACTAGAACAATTCCAACATCATGGCAATCCTCAATAACCATCTCAATTTTCAAGAAGGGGGACTGAGCGGAAGCAAAGAATTACCGCCCGATTGCCCTTTTAGATTCTCCAGGGAAGATGTTTTCAAAATGTGTTCTTCAAGCCTTCAATAAGTGGTCCTTAGACTTTGACCATCGAGATTCTCAGCAGACAGGTTTCATTCCAGGTATGGATACCCATATCAATTTGATAACTATAAATGCAATCAAATCACATTGCCAAGAATGTAAACAGCCATTATATCTGGCGTTCGTAGACTTAAATTCTGTATTTGACTCAGTTTACCGAGTCCTCCTATTTGAGAAACTACTAAGAGATGATTGTCCTGCGACCCTGTTTGAAATCATTCTTGCTTTACATTCTAAAACATCAATATGGGTTTGCCTATCCCTGGATGGAACCTTGCCTGGCCCAATTGCAACTGCTCATGGGCTGAAACAAGGCTGCTTGTTGGCCTCTGCCATCTTCAACTATTTTATCCATGATGTGCCTCAGGAGTTTAAAAAGGTGATATCTGACTCCCCAAAAATAAAAAACCAACCGATACACAACTTGATGTACGCTGATGCCATGGTGCTCATGTCAAAAACACAGAGTGGTTTACAAAATCTCCTTGGGGCACTTGAGTCTTATTTGGTGAAGAATTAACTTATTGTAAATACCAACAAAACACATATAATCATGTATTCTCCCAAGAGAACTGGTGGCAAGGAATATTCATGGCACATTAACAAGATGAAATTGAATCTGGTATCAAGCTATGTTTATCTGGGTATGTGCTTTGAAGGCTTGTCGCAACCTTTGGCCCATTTAGAACAAGTTGGCAAGAGACTAGATACTGCTTTGAACTATTGGATGCAAAAGGCTGTTCCCTCTATTTTGTACGGCTTGGAGACACTGGACGTGTATTCGAAATTAATGTTTGATAAATGGGAATCATGTTTTTGGAAAAAATTACTATTTTTGCCCAATTCTATTCCATCTTCGTGGATTTGCTATGAGCTGGGTTTGATCTCACTTGAAGCAATTTATGGTTGGCGACTATGATCCTTATTTGAAAATGCCTTTTTTCTACCACTCATGGTGTAATCATTAAAGAATTAACTGCATATATGTTTTCAACAGACCATCAGTTTTTTCAACTTTGGGTAAAGAGAGCTTATTACATCCTTGCCAATGCAGATTTAACACTTGATGTTTTAATTAATAATCCTGATAAGGCAAAAAACCAAATTTACAGCACCGACTGGATCAAGACGTGTGAACATTGCCACTCATATATGGGTGGCGACATTGTTCGATTTCCACCAAAATGCATGAGATCTCTTCCAGCATATTTCATTAAAGCGCCTACTCCCAGATATCGCACCCAAATTTTACGCTTATGGTTTGATATATTACCATCTCGCGCTTTATTCCTGAAAAGGAAAATAATAACCACTCAAGAAAGTGATTGTAGATTTTGCAATGTCAAATCTTCATGTGAAACACTAGAACATTTGGTAACTAAATGCCCAGCATTATTTCAAAAAAGGAGCATTCAGTTTTCTAGGCACTGTCATTATTTGGATATTCAGGAAACAGATCAATGTTGGTCCCTAATACTGAATAGTTCATACCTTCCAATCCAGATAGCTGCTGTGAATTTTCTGGCTAGCCTTGATTTAGAAATTGGTAATCGATCTGAATCTGAGAGTGTGAGATGAAATCTGTCTTGTTGTTGAAATTTGTTTTCTGTGAAATTTTATTTTTATTTGATTACGGATTACTGATCAATGAATTGAGTGATATGATATGTTATGTAAATTATGCGAGAATTAATTATATGAATATTTGAAGTTTTTATATGTATGTTAAGTATGTATTAATTTGGAATTCTATGTAAGTGCCAAATTAAGTGCATTTTTGTATGTTATTTTAATGAACAGAATCAAAATTGAAAGGTTGATTAAATTCAACCAATACAATTTTAAATAAAAAAAAATACACCAGGCCTTGAAGATTGTCTATCTGTTTTTCCCTTGTCTCCCCTGCTTGGAAAACCTGCAGAATTGTCGTCATACCTATTTGCTGTTATCTACACTGTTAATTGTATTACATGCACTTGTTCCATGCACCCACTCTGCCCGTGCAGACTTACATCATTCAAAAATTCAAGGGCTCTTTTCCCTTTGTTCCCTCCCTCCTTGAGCGCTTTGAAACACTTGATTTGTGTATAGGCGCCTTACAAATAAACAATACAATACCATAGGTTACCATACTGGAACGGCAACTTACTGTTCCACCACCACCCATAATATCCCAGCAATAGCGTGATATCGGGTAGGGGAAAGACAACACATACATTTTTGTATAATTCCTCTAATCCGAGTATCTTTTTCCACCCAATACCACACAATAATATTTTAACAAATTTCTCCAATCCTCCAAGGGAATTCAAGGTTCACCGGGTGTTGCCAAAAATGTGGGTGGTGGCTCTAGATTTTGCATGGTGTTGTCGTTGCCTATAACTGAACAGTTCCCAACTATCTTCAGATCAGGATGTCTGCCACTGTCACAGTTCTATGAAGAAGATTGTCTCAAAAATGAAAAGACATTCTCTCTAATCGCAAACACCAGGTCCCAGCTATCTTCAGACAGTATTTCCACCCACTGCCACTTCAAGATGGTGCTTGGACAGTCAATATAGTACCAACAATGTTCTGAGCCTTTCCTATTCCCAGCTATCTTCAGACAGGAGTACCTCAAACTGTCACTTTCAGATGGTGTTTGGAAAGTCCCTCACTCTGTGAAAATCACGCAGGGATGCCAATGCTAACAACTAAAGTAGATTCTGCCAAAATGAGTCCTTGGATACCAATATATAGCAATCCACAGAGTGAAACTCTAAATGATGAAGGTCACCTCTTGATATTCACCATGATCTTCACCCATACCTCATCATCCTATCTGAGTGCTTTGCCCAGGAATAAAGCATGAACCCACAAGGGGAGCTGTGGGTATGAAATATGCAACTCTTGAATATAGGGAATATTCTTATGTCCACCACCAGGGGAGCTTAATGTAGTATGTTAGAAGAATGATCCTGCCTCCCACAGTAGGCGTGTAGAAGATGATACGCTGGAAGGATTATATTTCTGCACCACACACAGAGTTAAGGCTGTACCGGCACCCTTCATTACGGGAGCGCCACAACACCAATAGAATGCACAGTGATCAAACTCTGTTTAACCAAATTACACACTAATACTACCATTACAAGTGCTATATTTGTGGAGTGGGCATGCCCTATCGTCAGTTGTTGTTCAATTTATACATTGAAGAGAAACACCTACCCAACAAAGAGAAGCAGAATTTCTGACGTGATCGCATCATAAATGTCTGGGACGTTACACAAGCAAGTCGTTGATTTTCATCTTGCAGGCTCTGACATCGACCGCTAATAGCGGGATGCAAATGCCGATCGTACTTTTGACATCGACCTCTAATTAGTTCAACGTGAACACTGGTCATATTTTCACATTGTTAAGTTACGAGGCGGGCGTCACATGAATAAAGGAGCACCATCTTGGATTGGGATATTTTGTATTTGCACAACATATAAGCAGGAGCAATGCAATTATTTCCTTTATAGCTCATCCTTAGGACAAACCGTGTGTTATAATGATTTCCCAAAAATTATTTAAGAATGATTCCAGTTTGCCCGGGCTCCATACTGCAGAAGAGACTGCAGGGAGAGAAAATACTGTTGTTGATTACGAATATTCTTTCGGGAAGACATCTTTATGTTGCTGCCCCGTGCCGCTATGATTGCGAAAAAAACTAGAAAAAACACGTCATGTAACACATATTCAAATACGGAATCAGCGTTATTACATAGCAAACCTATAATGTTCCCACAGTATCACTGGGTGAGAACAACCTTGAGTGAGTATTGCTGTCACATGACTTCATTTCTGTTCTACTCAATAGTTTAGAGAACATACAAGAATAAAGGGCCCACGTTGTGCAGGCTCTATGTTTCTTACTCAGAAGTAGAATCAATATTTTTTTTTTTATTGAAACAATAATAGATTATGATCACCACCCCTTGCTGGACATCTTATAGTTTGAATCACAGACCTCAGGAGATCTGTATGTTTATGTGATTTTGCTTTGAAATGTGCCAATATCAGTTTTTCAGGCACCAGATTCTTCAGGCACAAGCAATGATAACATATACGCTGACAAATCTCTCTCTTAGTCTTTCCTACATAAATGAGGCTGCAGAAGCATGTAATGCCATAAACAGCCCACGTTTTTAGACAATTGATAAAACTACAGAATTTCCAAATGAGACCATTCAGGTCTATTTCTTTCAAATCCCTTGTGAGCGGGCACACAGAGCATTTGCCGCATCTGAAATGCCCAATGACAGGCAGGAGAGACCACAGGGTGGCTTGGTTAGTGGTCTGCGTAATCTGTTTGTCTTTATATGTGTTGACCAACCGGTATACAAATTTGGTGACAAGTCAACCCCCCCGCCCTCAGTATTATTTTGGGCATGTTCAGTCTGCCAGCCACTGCTACCGTGAGAAAGAGAGAAAGAGAGCCCTGTGTGAGCTGCTTGCCGGCTTACATGTGGGCCGTGGAGTGCCCTAACGGGTGATAATGTCCTTCTCTCCTATCCCATTGGGCATGCAGAGAGGCCGGTGAGTTGACCTGCACTTTGACGAAAGGGAGCTTGACAGGTTTTGTATGAGACGCTCAGGAGAAATCATTTGGTGCCCTGATTGGGACCTTTGGACCATCCAGACCCGGGAAGAACCCCTCTTGTGGCTTATATGGCAAGTCCTAAGCCCTGGTTGATATAATGTGGATTGATCTGGTTTTGGTGAACTGACAGCACTGAGGGGAACAGTGATTCGACACATCCCGTAGTTGGTACACTTCACCCACTCTGGGGGCTGAACTGTATAATTCCCTCTTTGATGGTGCCAAGGGTGGCCCTTTCAATAATGTAGTGCTAAGGAGGGGTTACTGCCCGGTGTCTTGACTGGGTAGCTTGGCGCAAGGTGGTGTGAGTGTGGTACCTCTCAATGTTAGTTCACTTATTTGAACATCTATTTACAAAAGGTGAATGTGCACTTTCTCATGTGAACTACATGGTATATGTGAATATTTAGTACCTCTGGTGAATGTGCCCTTCCTCATGTGACCTACATGAGATATGTGAATATTTAGTGCCTCCGGTGAATGCATACCTCCTCATGTGACCTACATGATATATGTGAATAGTTAGTACCAGAGGTGAATGCGGACTTCCCAAGTGACCGACCTGATATATTTGAATATTTATTTACCAAAGGGGAAAGCGCACTTCCTAAAGTGACATACATAATATATTTGACTATGTATTTAGCAAAGGTGAATACGCACTTCCCATGTGTCCTTCATGATATATTTGAATATTTATTTACCAAAGGTTAATGCACACTGTCCCATGTATCCTACATGATATATTTGCATATTTATTTACCAAAGGTGAATGCCCCCTTCCTCCTGTGACCTACATGATATATTTGAAGATGTATTTACCAAAAGGGGAATGTGCACTTTCTCATGTGATTGCAGTGTAAAAATAAGTGTATATTTAGTTAAACAAAGTGTATGTACCAATTCCCAGGGGCCCAGGCACTTAAATGTATGAATAGTTATTCAGCTAATGGTAATGAAGTGGGTCCCAAAGGCCCCACAGGACGAAATGAACATGGTGAACATTGCGACTTTCCTGTATTATCTGAGGAAGCCTCCAATAGGAGCTCAGTAATGTAATATGGCTTATGTGTGACAAAGATTTGGTTGGTCTGAAACATACATATGAAGTAAAGAGATCTCTGTTTGTGACACTAAGCCAGACTGTGTATGTTTATTCAACCGGCGCACTGGGGCAACTGTCTCCTATATGGAGGGAACTCCCTTTGGTCCATACTAGGGTCCATCCACCATCCCCCGGGGTACTTCTGGTATGCCATGTGTGCAGTGAGGTGTCAAACTCCTTTGCTCAGATCTCCTAGAGGATGCAGCCCACTCATACATACACAGAAAGCAAATAAACAAGGGAGAGGCACCTTACAATGTGTAGCTTAACATGTCACCAGGATAACATTCTTATGGTTATGCAATTTTTGGAACAAAGCTGCATATCATAAAGGCAGCATCTGGCCTGCCGAGACTTAGCAATCACTGTAACTTTCAGATGGACAAATCTGACCTAAGGACCTATTCTGTGCCACTGGAGATCAGGTGCTGCAGATCAGGCTATTGATGCAACAAGGCGTATGCATGATATGATATGATATGGCATTTATACTGTGCCTATACACAAGTGTTACAAGGCGTGACACAGCAAGGGAGGGGGAACAGAGGGACGACAGAGACAACGATCTTACAAGGCCAGGTGGCAGTGAGATCGCGCAAGTGGAGGGAATACACTATGCTTTTGGCATGGAGTTTATGAAAGTGGAATCTGATTTGAGATTACCTTTTGAGAGAGGGAAATGCCAATGTAATTTTATTAATTAATTGTGAAGGCATCATAAATTAAGATACAGACGACAGATTCCCTTTTCTAAAAAAACAATTTCATTTCTCAAATGTAAGGATGGAGTAAGCCTAACTTGTCCTATGCCAAGATGGGATTTCCCAGCCTAAAAAAATAAGGATATTCTGTGTCATAAAGTTCAACTCAAAAGTATGTCTGTGTCCAAACCCTATAATAGCCCTCGCAACCAAAAACATACAATGTTTAGGGGTGTCAGAAACCAGCAAAACTGTTCAAAGTAAAGTTCTGAGTTTCTAACAGCTCCTTGCTTATTTCCAGCTTCTTCCTCTTCAGTTTCAAACTATTTCACAAAATGCTCTTGGAGCCTTCTTCCCCAAGTTCAACACAGTTTCAAACAACCTTGGGTTCCCTTCCACAAAGTCAACACAGTTCAAAACAACATAGGGGTTCCCTTCCCCAGGCTCATCATAGTTCAAAATAGCTTTAGGGTTCCCTTCCCCTGGGGAAAACACAGCTCACAGTTGATTCAACTTTGTCAGCTTTCTCCAGGAATGGCCATCTTTAAGGCTTTCAAGCATTGACTTGGCTGTTCTTTTCTTTAGTTACTTTCTGACTGATGAGGTGAAATACGTCAATCCCTTTATTTTCCTTTGCTCACTCCAAGCAATGGTTACTCAGTCTACGTGCAGTTGGCAGACCACAAGGTCCACCCATCACAAGTCACGCAACTGATAACCTTTGGCACTTTATGATGTTCATTGATTATCATCGGACTACTTTGCCACAATATGTTTCCTTTCTGCACTTGTGACATTGGTCCAGCTGTACTACTGTTTCTTCTTGGCAGTCTCCTGATTCTGCCAACACGTGCCTTTTAAACAGGTCCCTTTCAGGTGTTTATTGCTTGTCACTACCTTACTTTCACACTATGGTGATTTTCATTTGCCGTTCAAATTCTTCATCAATTCTCATTACTAGCTTTCACTTGTCTTTGTACTTTCACATTGTTAAAAAAAATGTTTTCCTTATTTTCATTCCGTTTGTAAATACACATCACTTTCTCTCCACTTGTGCAGTATTTTCATATATTGTCCATAGTTTTTTTTTTATTCGATATTTTATATTTGTTTAAGTACTTGGCAACTTTCTTGATACTCAATAATGTCCATCTGGTCACCAGACCCATTCACAATAGGCATTCATTTGTTTGGCAACTTTCTTGGCTCTTACTAAGCCCCCCAGAGCACCCTGGTCTGAGTGCTCTCTGCCGCCGCTCACTGGTATGCGGCAGCACCTCTGGCTGCTTGTGCAATCCTCTTCTCTCGCTCCCCTATATCACATTTGAAGCACAGATGAGCCGCGCCCAATGCTTCCAGAGGTTTCTGTTGCCTTCTGTCGCATAGTGGAGATTTCTTTGTTTCCCTAGCTCCAGCTGGGGACAAAAGGCTCAGAGCCCTGCAGTGCTCTTGCCTCTCTCACGGCTCTCTCCACCTTGGCATCATTCCTGCTCTCCTGCAGCGGCCACCATCCTTTTCACTGGCACCCACTCTCCAGCATTCTTCACGGCGACAAATCAAGGCCGGTTTCAGCCTCCTCCTGCACCCTTGCTGAAAAGATGATAGTTTTAGAGACTGTCAATTTAGGGAAAAAGCATGGTAAAAGGAATAAGGTACTGATTTGGACATTGCTCCTGTGTTTCCTAAGTATGGTAGTACCAACAATAACAGCTATTACACTATGGTTCATGGAGTCCGAGCACCCATTAGAAACACTTTTGCCAAAAGCAGCTACTGAAAGCCCGGTTCATGTAATCACTGGTACTTTGTCCCCAATGGAAGAAAGACATAGAGAAGGATATGGCAACAATACATTGTTGCTCATCATGAACATGACCCATGCAGTTTTAAAGAAAAAAGATTGCTGGGTTTGTGCCCATTTACCACAGCACGGTGGGAAAGGGATAGGCTGGTATGTACAACCGTTACCATTGGTTTATTCATGTGAAGTATCGTTGAGTGCAATGTTCTTTGGGAAATGGAACAAGAGTAATACGGGTCAGCTAGATGAGACCAATATGAATGAATTTGAGGAAGTAATCATGAGACCTGTGGGTTGTTCCATATTCCACAAAGCTCGCGTGTTTTCACCAGATCCCATGAGGAAGAATACACAAAAGACAACAAGACTAGATAGATTACATAGGCAGAATAGACCGACCCCGCCAGCAGAAGAAACATCAGTAATGACATTTCGAATGAGGGATGAATGGAATAAAGATGCTGTGCCCCCTGCCTATACAGTAGATCACAGCCCCGAAACTGCTCCCCTATGTTTACAGAAAAAAGGTTCCTATAAAGTAGGAACGTTTAGCAGCTGCCTGAACACAGTGGTTTTAAAGCACAAAATAGAACCCGTGTACGTAGGGGACCCTGTTTACTTTATATGTGGAGAAAAAGCATATACATGGTTACCTAGGAACTGGGGAGGTACATACTACCTAGGTCTACTGTTTCCAGGAGTGTTCCTCTTGGAGACAGCAGAAGTAGCGAGACCCAAAAAAGGTAGAACTCAAAGGAGTAGCGAAGATGGAATGATAGCAATAGACATAGCCAAATCATTTATACCATTTTTGGCCCAAATAGAAAATTCCTATAATATAAGAAAACTGTCTAGAATATTAAAAAATACAATAGATTCAACAATGGATATTTCATTGAATATGATGTTAGAAGAGAAAGGAATAAGACTAATGGCACTACAAAACAGGATGGCTCTCGATATAGTATTAGTTGATCGTGGGGGAGTTTGCAAACTCGTAAAAACTGCATGCTGTGTGTATATAGAAGATTACTCCCCTACGATATTTAAAGCAATCCGGAAATTACATGTCTTAAGTTCCACACTCTCTACTGAAGCAGGGGGTTGGGGGATAGGATCCTGGTTGTGGCGACTATTGCGGTCCTGGGGATGGAAGTTAATTTCAATACTAATGGTGGTTCTTGGTATATTCATAACATGTTGCTGTTGCATACAATGCCAACCAATAGTTTGCACTGAAACAACTGAGGGATGTACTAAGGGATGTATGCACATGGTGTCGAGAGGAAAACAAACGCATGACCGAAATAACAGAGACACTAATGAAACAAAAACAGTAAAACAATTTATGGCTATAGACATTAATGATGAAGATGATGCTCATGATAGCATGAGAGGTTCAGACATAGATACCCCAGACTTATCCTCATCGGAGGAGGATACAATGAATGAATAAGACGTTTGGCATACGGCCAAAAGGAGGGTTTGTCAATCGGGAAAAGTGAATCCCCTTCATTTGAATGACAGGCGTAACTTGATGGCCGTAGGCCAACCGTCTTATGCACCGGATTATAGAAATACAGACTGCTATGCTTGACCAACAAGCGACCATTTTAAACGTAGCAAGAATCGCCATTTTGCTTGTTAACCATTGCTCATTGCTTTCTGTCTAAAAATGCTTTGCAGCTTGCAATTCTTGCGAATTCTGCTTACTCTGCTCAACTGTTAACATTGTTGTCTGAATATGAAAGGGCAAGGTCGCGGGACTGAGGAGTTTGTTGAAACTCCTCATGAATAGCCCAGAAAGGAATGCCCACGCTCCTTCTCTGTAGCCTTTAGGGAGAGCTACAGGGCATTTAATCATTTCACAGCTGCCAGCCAGTCTCATACAGTGGTAGAATATGTTAGAATAAAGCAGCTAAAGGCTTGAATTATGCTCTTCTTATGGCCCCCCTTCGCAACACCCTTTAGAGCGTGTCGGCTCCCAGGACACGAATAGTACCTCATAGATAGCAAAGCTTGGAATGTGACTCTTCCCCCGTGTGCAGCTTGCTTCCAAGAACAGAACCACTGTGTTCTGTTCAACAACTAGAAGATGCCTCCGCACTTTCTAATTGCACATTGTTACTAGAATAGACATCGAAAGTCTCATAATTGTCATACCTGTCGGAAATATCCATCGTCATCCCGAGTTCAAAGAAACTTAATAAAGGGGGGTGATAAACATGACATAGCTGATTGTATGATATGCATTTTGTATATATGTAACTGATGTACGTAATTCGCTCTCTTGCATCCCTTGAGGTCTAGGACACTCACGTCGCACAGTTGGCCAATTGGGACTATTATTGCTTGCAATAAACCCTAGCATTGGGAATTTGAACCTTGTGTCTGGAGCATCCTTTCGTGTATGGTTATTGCCTTGTTTCCATATCGCGAGGGACCCCTAGGGGCCCCTTTCACCCTGGCTACCCAGGCGGTTCGCCTCCTGTGTGTGGGTCACTCCTATTTTAAATGCACCTGTAGCCTCTTAAGGGGTTGAAGGGTCAAGTTATTTGCCTGACTACAATTACCTTTATCAATGGGATACACCTGACCTTTAGAATGGTGTTCTACAGTCCTCTTCCTTGTTCCCGTACCAAAGTGGTGTTCACAGGTGGAATTGTGCATCACTACTAGTCGCCTCTTCCTCGTCCTAGTGTTAAAGGGGCCTGAATGCAATACAGTTGGAGCATGTCATGGTGGGGAAATAATCTAGGCAGGTTGGGGGAGTGGAGGATATATTTTGGCATATACATTTTCACCTAAATGCTCCTTCCCTCCACTATCTCCACCCAGGTGACCGTCCCTCACATATCCATCCCCATTGGTTCAGGTTTCCAAAAGTGATGGCTCTTCCTGGCCACCTGAGAGGACGATCCAAGGGGAGTAGATGGGGGGATGCCTTCAGGTTCATTTCCTCACAAAATAAAAATAAAAAAGCCAGGGTTTCAACACCTTTACACAATATTGAGAACAGTACAATTGCATTAATTGTGTATGTCCTGCAGGGTAAAAGGGGTGGTGTGCTCAGAACTGAACGTGCGACAAGCTTGTGTATCTCCTGATGGGACTAGAGTTGATGTGTTCAGAACCCCACATACATATGTCATTACGTTTGTATTGTGAGGTTTGCCTGAAAATAGACCCTCTCACTTTTTTCACATGATGCCTCATTTCCAGTACCTTTTTTTGCTAGGCTTCTCTCTCTTGTACATCAAGTGCCTTACATCTTGGTGGCAAAATATGGACAGTGTGAGCATAAAGAGTCTGCTTAAAACACATTCTTCACAATGATACTGGAAAACAATTCCAGGTTCATCCAAAAAGCTCACCATAGGAAAGAGAACCTGAACATCCAGGCTGGTAGCACATTACAGAAACAGCAGACTTACCTGTGTGGGGAAGTGGGTTTTAAACTATTGCACCTGTGTATCCCCTGGGGTAAGAATAGCCGAAGAATGGCCCAAAGTGACAGAGGACTCATGGAACCAACGGAAGGTGGTGGGTGGTAGAACTAAGAGGCAAATATGAAAGAGAGAGAATGAGAGACAGAGTGTGGCTTGCATAGGTTGGAAGGATTGGAGGCATATCTAGGGCCAGGCAGAGGAAGGATGGTGGAGAAACATGTTGAGGAGTTGGTGAAGAGTTCAGGTGAGGAGCTGCTTCTGTGAGAGAAGGGTACCCTGTGTATGTTTGAAGCTGTGAATGGGTGAGTGTGTGACAGTGATTTTAGTGAGGAGGGTCAGAAGGAGTAGATGTTGAGAGGAAAGTCTACAGAAGAGGTGTGTGGAGAGAGAAGAAGAGTGGGTGCGAAAGGAAGGGGAGGAGAGGCATGAGGGAAAAGGTGATGCACAAGGAGGGTGAGGAACGAGGAAAAGATAGGTGTTAAGGAAAAAGGAGAGGAGAAGGATGACTATTGAGGAGTGAAAAGAGAAAGAGATAGTGTGAACATCTAACTGATAGAAGGGCAGAGAGTTGGGAAGACAATCAGAGGGAGTTATTCTCCAGAACTTTATTTTGGTGTCATCAGCATACCAATCACTTGACAGCCATTCAATGAGTTTCTTACAGTTTTGGCCACATTGCTGGGCAGGCAAGTAGCAATTATAATTTGCTTTAGTGAAAATCACATAGGAAATGGAGTACAGAGGTGGATGGATCTATTAAAAACACCACCTTGTTTCTGTGTAAAAGGCGTACATTATTTGGTTAAACAGCACAGTACCATAAGGTTTTTTTTAACATCTAGTGCATCATGCAAACTGCCTGTGATATTGGCAGGGTTGCCAAACAATCAAAATGAAACACCGACTTCAAGAAATGACTCTTTCAATAGCACCCAGAGACCTATTTGGGGTATTTGCACTGCACAGGTAAGTTACTTATGTGTTACTTATGTGTTTAACTCTCTAGGCAAATGCTAGGGAGTTTGTCAAACGTTACTGTCTGTGACAGAACTTGGAAAAGCCCATTTTGGCTGACAGTGTTGTAAACTATCCAAAGGTTTGGTAGCAATGCCTGAGCAGCCAGGCTTAGTATAGGAGGGATACGGGCTGTAATGAAGCACACAGTACTTAGAGCATATAACTGTTCAAATATGTATTTATTTTATATACACTAAGGCTTTAGAAATAAGTCATGTAAGAACTATCCACACAGTAAAATCACAGTAGAATAAAAGGTATCACACTTTAAATCAGAAGTGTAAAGCAACACAAAGGTTTGTGAAAACTACAATACTTCTAGACAAACTTAAATTAACTCTTGCAACTTTAGTTAACTCTTCCTTATCCACTCTGCAAATGTACAACCCTATACTAAATGAGTCACAAAGTGTCCAGGGGTCACTGGGGTTCCAGTGGCCAAGGGCTGAGGAGGAAAGAGGTAGGTGAGCAGCAAACAGAACATAGTCTATAAGGATGTCTTCAGGTTTTGTAAGGGAGGCATGGTAGCAAAAGTATGAAAC
The DNA here is from genome assembly GCF_040938575.1 of Ambystoma mexicanum. Taxonomy (NCBI): domain Eukaryota; kingdom Metazoa; phylum Chordata; class Amphibia; order Caudata; family Ambystomatidae; genus Ambystoma; species Ambystoma mexicanum. The sequence continues at coordinate 1,137,849,032 of NC_090922.1, forward strand.
TGACACAAAAGGTACCATTTGTAAAAACCTTTATTGAAGTTTCAATGGGGTTGGAGAAACTCCTACTTTGCCCTATAGCTAAGATGGGAGTAGTCTCAACCATCAAATAATAAATTACACAGTCCTAGTTGAGTCTGTCAAATCTAAATGTCCTATAGTAACAAAATGCAAATGCCTGCTTATATCTTGTACACGAAGTGCGAAAAAGGAGAATATGCATGCAAAGGAAAATCAGTGTTCAAATGTAAAGAATAAATGTGGCATAAATGTGGCAAATGTGTCCCCATGTTGGACAGTACAGAGCGAGGCAGTCCCTGTAGGGCAAGATGCCACACTCTGGCTCAGGCTCTTAACACAAAGGCCCTCATTACGACCCTGGCGGAAATCAACCGACCGGACCGCCATAGCGTAAATAGCGTTTCCGCCATTGCACGACGGAGCAAAGTGCGGCTCATTCCGACCCATCGGGCACGAGCATCACGCCATGGCGGAAGTGCAAAGTCCGCGATGGCGGAAATGACCCCAAAACGGCCCACACCGCCGCCGTACGGCGCCCTAGGTGCAATACCGCCACCCATCTTAGCGGACACCGCAGTGAGCGCCAACCGGAAAGTACGGTGACCGGAAATATACGGAAACGGAAGTAAAAGCATGGTCCCGGAACGGGAAACATCACGCCGTACACCTATAAAACCACAAATTCCACACAACCATTAAAAATACTACCCTGAGACACATCCCAACCCGTCATCCACCCTAGTGAAACCAAGAAAAATGGGAAAAGTAGCGAAGAAAGCGTGCGACTGCAAGCGGCAGGTCCACTTCTCCCATGAGGAACTCACCGTGCTCACAGAGACCCTCCAGGAGAATGCTGCCGCCGTCTTCTCCACGCAAATGACCAGGACGGCACTTGCGAACAAGAAGGCCATATGGGCCCTGGTGGCACAGCGGGTAAGTGCGGTGGGGACCGCACCCCGCAACCCACAGCAATGCAGAAAGCGATGGGACGACCTGCGGATACGCGTCCGTAGCATACTTTCTGCCAACCGCAACATTGCCACAGCTACCGGGGGAGGATCGGAATCACCCATCAAGTTGACCCCCTGGGAAGAAATCTGTGCCTCCACCATTGTAATGGAGAGCATAGAGGGAGTCGGAGGGATGGAGAAAGGAGTGCAGACATCCGAAGAATCAGGTAGGTGTCCCAAATAAAACAATGCCAAAACCACAATGTCCAATCATGTGAAGTACCACGTGTCCACATAGTGCAACAGTAACACATGTCCAGGAGAACGTCCACATACATAGGCCTGATAGCACACTTTAAAACTCACATCAAATACATAAATAATTAAAAATCCTAAAAACACCCTCTACACGTGCAGCAGGCACACCCTAACTGCAGGCTGCAAAACAACTGCACCCTCACTCCACACACAAATGAAACCACCTCCAAGGCCCCGACCCAAATCACCCTCAGGTACCACCCCAATTCATGTGATACATTGCCATTCCAATTCCCACAGACCCATTAATAACGCTCGCCCTCCTTTACTCCACCACAGGGTCCGATCCAAACGACGAGCTCCAGGACACCCCTACCAGCACACCTGCAAAGAGGGCCAAGACCAACGGCCAAAGACCCTCCACCTCAGCTGCACGCATCAAGACACGGAAGCAGCACAAATCAAGTGGCAGCACAGAGGAGGGAACTCCAACAGGCACCCCAGCAGCCAGCATGCCCACAACAGCACCACCACAGGTCCCCCCAATGGATGCCACAGAAGGCACTGCTTCTGGTGGCAGCAGCACCATAGGTGACACTGCATTAATGGCAGCATGCTCCTACACAGAAAACGGGGATGTCGAAGTTAGATCCATCCATGACCTGTCTCAAATCCCTTTTTTGTTCCATCCCGTACACCATGAGGATACCACGCAGGGGCACCCACAAGACAACGACTGGCCATCCCCCACAAGCCCTGTGGCAAGGCAACATGAGGTGATCAGCCACTCTGTGACACCACCGCAAATGGCCATGGCCCAGCAGAGGCAACAGTCCCTCGACCAGGTAATCGTGCAACAGCAGCAACTGGCCACGCTCCTCAAGGACCATGCCGATGAATGTGGGGGCACTAAGGCAGACATAGAAACATCAACTGAGACACTTAGGGCAGAAATGGAGAGAAGTACAGAGACACTAAGGGCACAAATGGAGAGTAGCACCGAGAGCCTGAGAGTACAAATGGAGAGTAGCACCGAGAGCCTGAGAGTACAAATGGAGAGAAGCACCGAGAGCCTGAGGGGGGAACTGCATGCGACGTCCAAAGACGTATGTGCCGAACTTGCCGCAGTGCGCCGTGTGCTCACTGAGCTCTCACAAACCCTTAGGGACATGCATGGACGTGAGCAGGCAGAGAGATCATCCGTTGCAAGTTCCGTCCAGGGAAGCCCCCAACGTAGATCTGGGAGGAACCTGCGCTCCACAGGCAGGGGTGCCCCTGATACCCGGAGAGGGGGCTTGCAATAGCGACTGCCCACTGACAATGAGCATCTTTGGACACTGGTGTTCGGGGGGGAGGTAGGAGGGTGGAGGGGGTGTGTTGGGCTCACTTGGGTGGCGGGTCGATAGGGTGTTTAACATGATATCACATATGCCATAAACAATGCACGATCATCCAATGAGATGTGTGGACATTGATCTTTGTGTACGAGGCCATTATAGGCGTACAGTCCATATTGTGCATGTTCCAGACACACACAGTGCCACGAGTCCCGTGTCCATGTATCAGCCACCAGGCGTGAGTGCTAGAAGCATGCATCTATGAGATGCTGACGAATGTCACGGCCCTCCTGTGCCTCGCGGACTCCTTGAGGTGCTGCCACATCCCCACCCTCATCATGACCATCTTCAGGTGCTTGCAGTTCTGCGTCAGGGGGCCTGGGCACATTTCTACGTACGCACATGTTGTGAAGCATGACACATGCCATGACCATCTTTGCAACCTTCACATGGCGGTACAGGAGTGCCCCGCCAGACCTGCTGAGGCAGCGGAAACGAGTCTTCAGTAGGTCGAATGCCTGTTCTATGACTACACGGGTACGTGAGTGGGCATGGTTGTAGTCCTCCTCATGCTGGTCCCGTGGGTTCCGGACTGGTGTGAGGAGCCATCTCTTCAGTGGATACCCGGCATCACCTGTATGTGGACAATAAAGGAATTTTGAGGAATGCCATTGCTACGTACGCACCCCCCCCCTTCCTGCCAGGTCATTGCCGCATCACATACCCCACATCATCATGCATGAAATGAGACTCACCGAGTAGCCAGGATCTGTTCCCTGCGTGTCGCTCCATGTAGCGTGGTATTGTAGAGTTCCTCAAGACCATAGAATCATGGGTTGATCCAGGGAATCGGGCACAACAATGTGTAATGATCCTGTTGGAGTCACACACCATTTGTACATTCAGAGAATGAAATTGTTTTCGGTTGCGGTACTGGGCCTCCATGGCATGTGGGACGACCAATTCCACATGGGTGCAGTCGATGGCACCAATGCAACCCGGTATGCCGGCAAGTGCATGGAATCCCACTTTTGTGTTGGTAATTTCCTGCTCCGAGCGTGGTAGAGAGATGTAGTCGTCTGCGTGCTGCAGGAGGGCATCGAGCACTTGCAATAGTGTCCGTGAGAACAGTGGCTGTGATATGCCATGCAACTGTCCGACTGTGTGCTGGTAGGTGCCTGTGGCCAGGAAGTGGAGTACAGACACCACCTTCAGTAGGGGTGGGATGACGGTTGGGCTATCTATCATGCTGACAAGGTCAGCCTGTGTCATGTCCACAATGGCGGTTATGGTGTCCCGGTCCAAACGGTAGAGGGTGTGGATCTGCTCATCAGTGAGGTTGAACGGATGTGCTCGGAGGTGTGGGATTGCGGGCTGCCTGCGTGGTGGTAGTGGCTGTGCTGGCGGCCCTTGCTGGCCCTGCCTTGCCCTCCTCCTCCTCCTGCGTCTCCTCCGTGCGGCCGGTTGTAGTTGGTGTTCGTCTTCTTCTTGAAGTTGGAGTACTTGCAGTGCTATCAGGTCCCCCAGGGCCAACATAGCTAGTCCTGCCGGTAGCATTTCGGAGTGGGTGTGGTTGTGGGAGGAGACTGGGTGTGCAATTTATGTGTTTTCAGGCTGTATGGCCTCCACCTGTGGTGATTCATTCCACCTGTGCAAGCTGCTCTCCCCTTTGGGCGAGCACGTCCCGCACACAACGCTGCAATTCGACGAATGGCATCTTGCTATTACAATCATGTATTTGTACCCGATGGCAGTGTAACATTGGTTGATATGTTCATTCGGCTATGGTCCCATTGTTTCACGTACTATCTTTGCAGTCGCGAACAGACTTGTGAAGGGTCAGTGGAACGTAGTACTCGAGTAACGGTGGACCCTCATGCAACACTGTACCGAGGTTCACCGACGGGCGGGGCGTCCCATTTGTGAGTGAAGGCAGTTGCCATTTTCACACACAGCCGCACTAGATGGATTAATTTGTGATTTCAAGCGGCCACAGATGCCTTTTCGACGTGATGTTGCAAATGAGGAATTCGAAGGGCGGCGCTTTTGGTTTTCAGCTAGCGGCGAGGAGATGCCCACAGGTCTGACTGCAAATTTAACGTTCTATTGTTCAATGTCCTTGGGACAGGGGCCATGGCGAGGATGCAATGATTGATATGAATAGTTTGGGATGCGCAATAGCGAAGTGGGCGATAAGGCCGGACGTTCCCAAATACATGTTACTTCACAACACTGGAATTACGGGCTGGGGCACAGTGGATTTTGCAGGCTGCTTAACGCACAGACTCAATGGAAATTTCACATGTTATGTGAGTATGGAAACAGGCGTTTTCATTACGGGATGAGGGAATGATGTATGGATGCATGGACAGATGATTTGATACAGAGTTTGCCATGTACAGGGCTTCTTGGAATCTATCCGCCTCCCCTGCGCTATGTGGTGCAGGGCTGCCATAGTGGGACCATCGTCTATCTGGCCTTGTTGAGCCCTCCCTGTCTCGACGCGCCTTCAGACACTTGTGTCTATGCACGTTACCAATCCCATCTGATGGATTCTGTTTTAACAGACGCATGCACAGGTACACTCGTTTGTGATAGTGTTTTCACCTCGATATAGATAGTTATGATTCGCAAGTGGTTTTTGGGTGGTGATGATCCTTTGGAGTGGGCTAGCATGCATATGGCTGTGGATTTGGTGTGATCATTGAAGTGAGTAATTCAAATGTAGTTCTGATGGCCATACTATTCTTTTTCATTTCATTTGGGTGACAGGTATCTCCTCCCCTTTTGCCACTGCCATCTGTATGCCACTCCTGCAGATGGATTTTACTCCCGACACCTGCTGCTTCGTGTTAATCAGTGGAGCAGCATTACGATCTTATGGGACGATCGCCAATGGGCCACATGCCCTTACGCAGTACTAGTGGCTAGGAGCAACATTTCGGCCTTTCAGCTGGACTAGTGCCTCCCTATTGGGACGGCCCTGCGGTTCTAGGCGCTTCCATGTTGCCTTTTCGTACGAGAATGTAGCCCCTGTGTACCAAGAAGGAACAGGGCGTCACACAAGAAGTAGCTGGTCATTTATTGCGGATGCAGCCCACAACGGTGAAATGTATTTTGGAGTTCATGGCCTAATGGCTGTATGGGCTTGGTGAATTTGTTGTGCATTAAATTTCTATTCTGATATGAACCGTGTAGCGTTCTTCTTTGCAAGTGATGTGGCATATTCCTATTTGGGGAGCGATGTATTGTGAGGAGATCTACATTGGGTTCCAGCTTCGGTGTATAGTTGCGTGGTACTGTGCTGGGCGTGTTTGCCTACGTAGCCCAGTGAGGTCAGGGATAAGGGCTGCCAATATGACTGTTTTGATGATGTCATGCTCAGGGGCGGGGGATTAGCTTTTGTGTGACAGATGCCGGTCAGCCAGTTGGATTGGTGGAATGATGTGATTATCGGAATATGGCTGGTCACAGGTGCCTGTGTTTGCGTGCGTTTCTTGGTGGGAGACTGAGGTCATGTCCATTTGTATAGCTTCTGTATTCGTGCCATCTGTGCCCTGCAGCTCCCATTGGCCCCTCTTGAGATTCATTTGTTCGTTGGCAGGCATGGATGACTAGTACATTTCACTGGTTGCATTGTGTGACTTCATTGCACCTACGGGGAGTTGTACAATGTGGCCAGGGAGCGGTGTACAGGCACTCAGTAGGGCCGTTTACGGTTGGTTCGCGATGCCGTACTTCTCACCATGGCGGAATGGTACTTTCCGCCGTGCTTGATGGCGTTAGGTGCATGTCCGCTAGGGTCAGAATTTGCGTACCGTTGCGCCATGGTGGTAATTACGGTTTGGCATGGCGCGCGCGCGCGTACTTGGTGCAGTTAGCGTTGGCGTTCACTACGGTGTCGCTAATGGCATCGTACTTTGCGGTGACGGGTCATGATCGCACCGAGCGCTATTCGATGGCGGTATTGCATTTCCGCCATCGTTTTTCGATTTCCGCCAGGGTCGTAATGAGGCCCAAAGACAGTTGAAGATGTGGATCAAGGCCTGCCTGGCCTTCCACGTTAAAGTCTTACTTTCCAATTTCCAAAACACATTTCACCAAAATGTTCACTTGGGCCCCATCTTTTGAGCTGAGACCTCTTAAAGCAAAAGTTCACATTGGTCTCCCTCAGTCGGGCTCAGACCTTTCACAGCAAAAGTTCATGTTGGTCTCCCTCAAGTTTACATTGGTCTCCCTCAGTTGAGCTCAGTCATCTCAAAGCAAAACAAAACACTTGCCTGGGTTCCCTTCCCCAAGATTAATTCACCTCCATATGCGGTTCCCTTACCCTAACTTATAACACCTTCGGGTTCCCTCAGTCGGGCTCGGCCCACTTCCTAATGTCGAATGTGCATGGTTTTTTTCTTTAGACCTCCACAGGATCAGTTCGACTTTCCAGCTTTCAACTCACACTCCTATGTTATTTGCCCCACTGTTTCCTGTTCTGGGTAGTTCATTATATTAAACACCAAAGTTAATTGTTCATCTTTACACTCTCCCCTTTTCTCTGGGTCAATTTCAATCACCTCTCTTTTACAGTACATTCACTTTATCCCTAAAATCTTTACCTTTCACAGAGACTTTCGAGTAGGATACTTCCTTTCTCCAGACCACTCTGTTAATCCGTATCACTGACTTTACACCTATCATTACTTCAATGATCATTTGCATGTCTGCCTTTCGTTGCCTACTGTCAGGGATGTCAGGGATAAGGTTTGGGGCAAGGGACGGCACTTCCTGTACCCAAAAAGACGTTAAATAGGGAAAAAATACATTTCCCAGCATGCTTTGAGAGTGTGTAGTTCGAAGGTTTCCTGCGGCCCTCCAGCTGGGCTTAATTAGGAACTGCTTAAAGTTCACTGCCGCCCGTGCCTCAGTGCAAGTAAGTACAGTTTATCAGCACGGGCGGCAGCTGAGGACGCGAGCAGATGAAACCAGGCTGGAATGCTGAAGGACTGTGAAGCTTATCCCCGGGCCGCGGCAGTGATATATGCAAGAGAGAGCAGGAGCTGGGGCCTCAGCGAAGAATCAGCAATACTTTTCATGATGGGCAACTGACTTCAGGGTCTGGATGTCCTTGTGAGGCATCCAGACCGCCAGTTAAGTGCATTACTTCATTGGCTTATTTCTGAAATCTGTGTTCTTTTAGCTGCTTATCTGTTTTACGTTGCTGAGAGGGTTGAAGGAATCACGCCATTAAGCGAAGAACTGATTAACATTATTCCTAACCCAATACGCAATTGTCAGGAGAGAATCATCTCTAGTTCATTTGATTTATGAAGCCTTACAAAGGGTCCCACAGCAAGAGGACACATGTTTGGTGTAATTGTTGTGACTCATTGCTTGCCGCTTCACTGTGCCCCATGGCCATGAGTCTTGTCTCTTCATGCAAGGGATATCCCTTTGTTTGTGCCATTTCACCTGTTTGCCAGCTTCCAAGTGTCAAGTGGAATATTCCACTGTTTGCTTCAGTATTGTGTCATGTTTGAGTATTTAACCCCATGTTCTTTGTCTCGGAAGTGGTGTCTTAAATGACCAGTACTAAGGATATGCTATGCTAGGTACTCTATGGTTTACTATCTTTGTATGCAGGAGGTTTATTTCAGGTATTAGGAGGACAGGTTAAGGGTTCATGAGTAGAGTACCGGTATAGGAGTTTTGACCTACATAGTAATACTTGTCATGTACTTGCTTGTTATGTATTCCCCTTCTTCCCTTTGTCATTCCACCCCTTTCCCTAACTCCTTCTTCCCCCCATTGGTTGCCACGTGGCTTCCTGTGTTATTCCTTATCAGGCGCCCGTGCCAACCATGGTGGGAGGGTCGATCTATTCGGCTTCTGTGGTTCAGGAGAGGGGGTCGTGTACCCTATCCTCCCTTTGTGAGTTTGACACCTCTCATCCACAAGCATGCAGCCTTAAATTGTGCAATATAATGATGCCAGTTCAATCTTTCTTTAGCACACAACTTTCTCTCATGTCGCTTCAACTCACCAGCTCTGTGAGTTTCTTTCTTGTCTTTACTGTCTTCCAGTTTACGAGTCAAGTTTAGTACCACAGGTTTGTCCTTGCCTCCCCAACTCTGTTGTTCACCCAGGGTAGTCGATGGCATCCTTGAAACACAATGCAGCCTTCTTGTTTGGGATTTGGGCTTCTCTGGGAGTCTTTCGAAGCCTTTTGCAGGTGACAACCTCCTTCAGGGTTCTCCTGGGGTTCTCCACCCATGGCTCTCGTCCCTCAGTTTACTGCTCTGCTCCAGTAGGTTCACCTTCACCCCAGAATTTCTGCTTTTATTCGTGTTCTACATTGCTCAGAGTGTGTCTCTATGTTCTGCCTTTTATCCGAGTGAGGAGAGCTAATTGGTATCAGATGTATGCACTTAGAATCAAGTGCCTGACTTTGCCTGACCCAATTAGTGGGACTTGTCCAATGCGATGTGTAAGAGTTAGCATTGTTGCTCTCAGTTGCCCTCTTCCTCTGCAAAGTCTTTGTGTGGAAAGGGGAGAAATACTGCATCTCGCTACCGGCTGCCTCACTGCAACTCCCTGGAGGCCCCTCACCCAGGTGATCCTTGCGCACTGGTCCACCCCCAGGAACTGGATCCAAAAGCAATGGCCGTTTCCTGGCCACCTGGATGACAAGTCCCCGAGGGCTAGAGGGTGGGGCACCCTTTAGTATCTCACAGTTTGCAGGTAGGTTATAGTTAGTTTAAGCAATATAGAGCTCAATGGGTTCTTCACTCCAATGGGACTCAGGGTGCCCTGGAGGGGGGTGCAAGTAACTGCTTAGCTGCAGCCCTTCAAATAACACATGAGCAATGCAACAAGACTAAGGTAAATACCTAGGCTTGGAATAGTACCTTATCAATGAAGAACTTGGTGCAGCAGGTTGTTCCTCAAGGTGAGGCAACAGTTGTCCCCGGTTCAGTCTTCTTGTCCTGGATGGCTGAAGAAGGAACCTTTGAGGGACATACAGATGCACTTGAACAGTGGGGTGCCAGAAGTGGATCTTCATGGCACTGGTGCATTGGAGCTTTTCACAGGCTTCGGGTTCAGCAACGGTTGTTGTCTGGGAGACTTTTCTTCAGTTCTCAGTCCTCGAGCTAAGAGTACTTCAAGGAGTGGAAAAGTGTCACTGCAGGCCCAGAAGGATTCCCACATGGTTTCAACCAGATCTGTCTTTAGACGATGCTGCACAGTAAAATTGCACAGGTCCCAGGGTATTGGGAGCTTGCAGCCTGAGTGTTCACTGCTCTTCACATGATGGCCTAAAATGCAGGTGGTCTACAGACAAGTTGGTCCCACTAGTCTATGGGAGGAAGTTGTCTTCAAAATATCTTCCATTTTGCTCAGATTTCGGGGTCAGGTCTTCAGCGGTCCCCCACCAGCTCTGGTAGTCACTTGGAAGTTTCTGGGATGTACTTCTTTAAATTATTCTTTGGATATTCAGTATAGTAGTTGACTCTGAGGTTCAGCTCCATGACCCTCATCTTTTATGCAAGAAAACTGGCTGAGCCCACCAATCACCATTCAAGCCTCTCATGCAAATCAGGGGGTGTGTTCAAACTGGTTCCAGACAGGCACACTGCATGATAAAGACTAGCAGAGTTTCAGTTACCTCCCCCACTTCCTGTCCTTCAGGCACTCAGAGTACCTTGGCAGGATTTCCAAGGGAAGTCCGACAAAGACAAAAGACCCATCAAGACTTCCCCCACCCTGGAAGGGAGAGGAATCCACAAGGCTCATGAGCCCACAGCTCTCAAGAAAGAGAGCTGGAGGCTCCTGCTTTACCACCATTACTCCCACACTCTGGGAAGCCCTCTCTCAGCATATCCAAAACAAAGCCAGTTACACACTCTTCCGAAAGAAAGTAAAAACCTCACTGTTTATCAAATCTGTGTAACTCTTACAGCCCACTGTCCACGTTTGAACATGATTAACTATTTTTGCTGAGATGTAACACGACTGTTTCCAACCATCCTGTAATGCACTATGTACTGCCTTCTTAGCGCTGTGATAGCTCCGGGTCTGGACACTACCAACAAATACAATAAGTAAATAAAGTATAAATAAGTCATCATGAACTGGGCTTAAAAAAGTACAGCCACCATTTTAGGCAAATGGTGACTCAAGTGTCCCTACTGAATCTGCAAAGACAGACTGCAGTAGCAGTCCACAAAAAGTCATGCGTAAAGGTACACTGCCACCAGCCTGTCAGTTGAACTTGTAACAGTAACTAACGGTTACTAGAACAATGAGAAACAGGAGAAAATGTTCCCCTCAGACCTCCACATAAGGTTGGGTGTGCTGATCTCACAAAATAAAATACAGGAGGGACAAAAGTGTGTCCCCCTACCCTGGTAACTGGAAAAAGGGTCCCACTCACTCAGTAGAGTCAGATAAAAAAAAATCATGAGTCCAGTGCTGGGGGCTCAAAGGTGGAGAGAATTTCACCCAACAACGAAAATCCATGTTTCCATCTTAGATCCATATCATCTGAAGGAGAGTCTAGAGAAAATGTATTACAAAATTATACAATAGTTATACATACATCACAATTACAGTGATAAACAATACAAGAGGAAAATAGGTGCATTTGTGGAGTGGATTAATAACATAGAATTCATTGTACATTTGTAATTGAACATGTGTTTCAGTTGTGTGGCATTGTAAAATGGTTGGGCCGCATACCTGCACATAGCTGCAAGGTTATACTTGTAGGCTGCCATTAGGGTGTTGGATTTACCTCGAGCTCTGAGCGGGATGTTTACCCGCCACCCTACTGGCAAAAGAAACGGTCTGGTAAAGCTGGTGCTGGTAATACCAGCAAATTCCCCCCATGGAGTCCTGCCAGAGTCCTCCATAATTTACTGATGTTTATGCCACTTGGAATCTGCCAGTAATTCTGTATAGTTCCAGTATGACCGGCCGGATACCGTCAAACTTGTAATGAACATGTTGTATTAAGTGTGTGAAGTTATGTTGTAGTATGTGTGTGGAGTCATGTGGTGTGCAGTGTTTGATTGATTTTATGAATACAAATAGTTTTTCTGCCATTTTACATTTTCCTCTTGTTTGTGAACCCTGTAATTGTGATTTATTTATAACTATTGAGTAATTAGCATAGACATTAAAATTATTCAATTTTTTCATTCGTTTTTTCTAGACTCTCCTTCAGTTGTTACTATTCTGTTCCCTGAATCTGAAGGGTAGGGACACCTGCTTTTCAGTACAACCCTGCCATCTTAGAATCACCATATTGATTTTACGCCTTTTTAGTGTTCCACCAAAGGGTACATTCATAGCAATAGTTCTATCCTACCGGTATAACTACAGCCACACAAATGTGTTCAGAACCCGGCAAGATGCTTTCTTGGCCCTCCAGTGGATTATGTGTCAGTTTCATATTTTTTCAAGCATGTTATCAGGCTTGACGTGCACAGGGCAATATGGTTAGGAAAGATACAATGAGATCTTCACCATCATTCACCCATTGAATGCAGTGGCAAGAAGAAAAGCACCATTGGCTATGGTACATCACTGCCCACACTGAGTGAGACTTGCTTAGGTCCTTGGATGTATTTTCCACTGCACCGCTTCACCTTAATCAATGCAGCAAACACTCTACACACTATTTTATTCAAATATACAATGGGCCTCATTACCACCCTGGCGTTAACCAATGGCGCTATTAGCGCCATGGTTAACGCTGGTAACTTACCGACTCCGCCATGGTGAAATGGGGAATTACCACCCCATTCCAAGTTTGGTGGGGCGGTAATTCCCCATTTACCAATGGCCCGTCCCCATTCCCATTTTTGCCCCATAGGGCTCAATGGGAATGGGGAAGGCGGTAATTACGGTACTGCAAATTGCGGTACCGTAATTACCTCCAAAGTCCGTTTGCGGGTTCATTCCTTAACGGCTGGTAGAACGGGACCTCGTAATTAGGCGTTAAGGGTTTAACGGCACCGACACCTTTTACGGCTCCATTAACCCCTTAACGCCTGATTCGTAATGAGGCCCCTTATCTAGATGGATCATCGCTGAACTTAGCATTACAAGCCATGAAACATGGCAGACCATCATGTGCAACACTTGCTTAAAAACTTTGACCAATATCCACCCACAATCAAAATCAATGCCTTTACACATTTTCAAAGAACCTACAGTGCAACAAGACAACAGCAATGGCAGATTGACACTATGCAAATAAAAAAATAGCATGCAATAACATAAATTAGTGCATCGAAATCATTACTGACCTCCTCTTAACCAATCAGAATTTTCAGAGTGCAGTCAGTAACTACTGGTTTTGTATGCATTCTGAACATCCTGACTTGAAAAGCAGACAGGGAATCAACAATGCAATTTTCAGGCAAGGTTTCTTTCAACAAGACACTTCGGGCCTCATTTAAAATATGTTTTGCATGGCTCAAAGTCACTTTGCGCTGTAAAAGTACACTTTGGGTTATGCAAAAAATAAATACATTTCCGGTTACACGTGTCGAACTTTGCACTGGCCCTTACCACTTAGTGCTTGTGTGGGAGGCGTGGGAAGGGCCAGCGGAAAGAACATAAAGGGAATGGAGCATGCACAATCCTCATTAAACAGGGGAATATGAGGAAGAACATGGGCATGGGCGTGCGCGTGGGGATGGAGGTACCATACAAATAACAAACATGCCTCATGAAGCGCCACAGAAGCTATTGCACAATAATCTTGAGTCAAAAGGCGTACAATCATCCCACAAACTTGTTGGCACATGTTATTTGTCGCAAATCCCATACATAAAAGTGCAAAGCAACACCAATACGATTGCCACGATGCCAGACCCTGCATCGCTTGGCACGGGAAGTATAGCTCAGCGGAAACACGCTTATCTTGGTAGCAAAACGACAAATCAATACAGGTTTGAATCCTGGGTCCATGCTTAGAAACCTCTTCAGTATTAAGCACATTATAAAAAAATAATTATAATGTATTATTATTACATGGAGGGAGGAGGTAAAGAATAACATTATTTGGGATGCAAGATGAGGAGGTGCATAGAAGAAACTGCTTACCTCCCCATGTCATCCTATACTTGGGATGGTATCACTCACTATGTGCTCACCCTCTGCTCAAAGTGCTATCAGCGCTGCAATTCCTGGCCATAGGATCATTCCAGCATATCACAGCCATTGTGGAGGGTATATCAGAGCCCACACAATCAAGGTGCCTCAACCAGATCTTGCCCTGCATCCTACCAAGTGTGCATAAGCACATCACATGCCACACTCACTGAGGGCAAGGCAGACACTGTGCTAGATCCTCTATGCATGTGTACACTTTCCCCGGGTATTGTGAGACACTTGGAGACATTGACTGCTCCCATGTAGTGCTACAACCCCCTGAGAAACAGAGCACTGTGAGAAACCTGAAGGTGTCTCACCCACTAGTCCCCAGGGATCTGTCATCCAGGTGGCCAGGACATGGCCATCGCTATTGGATCCAATTCCTGGGGGTGGACTAGTGCGGAGGATCACCTGGATGAGGGGTCTTCGGGGAGTGGAAGTGGGACCCAAAGGGTGAGAAGAGGTAACCCCTTTGCAGTAACACCTTTTCCCCATGCTACCAGGCAGGATACCTAGAGGCTCAATCCACCCTTTCCTGACATTAACACTTTCTCACAAACAGTTAATCGTGAGTGACAATGGACTCACACCAGAGCTGTACACCTGACATGTCCCAACACAAGGGTCAGGCAGAGTCAGGCAATTACTGATAATTACACACACCAGACTTCCAACACACTTCCCCAAACAGATAAAAGGCGGAGCATGAAAGCACACTCTGAGCAAGACAAAACCCATGAGGAATCAGCAATTCAGGAAGGCAGTTTAAACGGAGGAGAAAGGGGGCAAGAGCAGAGAGGGTGGCAAGGTGGGAGCTACCCTTGACCTTTTCAGAGAAGTACTGCACATTTCAAAAGGCTTGGAGGAAAAGAAATATAAGACCGGGAATCACAGCTGAAGAACGGTGCACTGTGTGTCGAAGGAACACAGGGTGCTCCTGCATTCATAGCCTATGCAATGCAGGGAGAAGATTTAGCACCATGGTACTGTCCTTGGCTCCGACAACAAAGCAACACCAGTAAATTCAGCATGGCCAGTGAGTCGGGGAGACTGATAGCTAACCGGACTGTGTTACACTCAAGGTTGTAAGCACCAACATTGTATGAGGAAAGATGACTCATATGATTGAACTTTATGAAATCGAAATAGGTACCAGATACAGAGTGGTCTGGCGCCACGTGGGTGCTCACTCGAAGGTCTCTGTTTTGTATCCAACTGAGCATGTGAGAATTATTGAACTGTGAAATGGAATTGGTCCTGCAGTGTGTCAAGCTAAATACTATGCACATTCAAAAGTCTTTGATAGCCTACAAACTGAAATTGGTCTGAGCCTGGCTGAGGGAGACTAATTGTATAAAAGGCAATCTGAACCCAGGAAGAGGGTGATCGAGGTGAACCATGAGTCACCTAAGAAGATATTGCTGTGGCAAATGTCAACCCGACTGAGGGATCCCTGCAAACTAAAATTGGTCTGTGCTCGGCTGAGGGAGGCTAATTGTATAGAAAAGGATCTGATCCCAGCTGAGGGGGATCCCGGGTAAAGAGTGAATCTCCCCACTTGAATATTTGGAAAGGAACTTGTTTTGTTGTTTTTGGTACATCAGATTCACTGAATCAAGAGACTTTAAACATAAGAGACTTGGGCACAGAAGGCCCTGATGTTGGTAAAAGGAACTGTATCCTCATGCCGAAGAAGCCCAAGAGTGTGCTATGCTCGAGTGAAGCACCTTGTCCTGTGCTAAAAAACGTGGGGATGGGAGGCCAACAGCCTGAACATCCTGAATTATCATTTTGTGAACACTTCTTTCTTTTTTGTGAACATTAACCCACACTATTTGTAACATTTTTCTTAGTATAGACCCTTTTTATTTGATGAGACTCCACTAGGACTGTATTATTATTATTTGATGGTCGTAGCTTGCTCCCATCTTAGATTTGAGAAAGTTCAATAAACACCCTTGAACAGTGGTCACTTATGTCTGTGTTACTTTAATACCATGCATTCCTTACAGCACATATATTGTAACAGGAAACATTGGCATTCCAACAATGTGCAAGTGATCTGTGATGCCTAGGTACACATCATGCATGTCAATTACCCAGGATGCATGCAAGGTAGCTACATCTTCGGCCATTCCCCCATATACCAGTCCGTACTTGTTGTACGTGTTACATGCTTGCATTCCGGACTGTCAGGGGTGCATGTTGCAAGACGTAGTTTAATGTAGATGTACATATGGTGATATGGAGACCTGTGGCCAGGTGGCCTTTCCATGGTCATGCAGGCAGGATACACTTAGGTCACTGCTACATTGCGATGGTGATTTGAGATGAGTTGTTGTCGTGGTAACACGCCGATGTGCTATGTTCACACATGTAAGTCTAATCATTGTGACTTCCCATTTTGGTTACACTTTTGAGACTGGATCTGATGATGCCACTGATAGAATGGATGGGAGTGCACATGCATTGGCACTAATGATTAATACCTATTTCCTGTGTTCCCTTTTCCACAGTTGCAGCAGCGGAAGAAGAGGGTATTACCGGTGCTATGAGCTGCGACCCAGGGGCAAGGCTTCTAGGCGCAGGTGCATAGCCCAGGAATGCCCTGCTGTTTTCACCTCCTCTGAGGCCTAGGGAACTGCCACATTCTGTTGGCACTACTGCTGAGGATGAGTCCAATCGTCGTGGTGGACTCCTCATCAGCGGGTGGACAGGGCAGTGGTGGCAAGGTTGATACACAAGGGCCCCAAAGCAAGAATACCTCATTGGAGGCATCTAGGATGATAGAGGAGGAGAAGGAGGGGTATGCCATTTGTCGGCCGCCCACAGTGTCAGGTGAGGGTATCGAGGTGGGGGTATTGACAGGGATGTGCAGGCTTCACACCTGGCTCAGAGACAGCAGGCTGGGCAGTCGACCTTGGAGGGACAGCACCAACTCCTGTCCCAGGGCCATCTGCAGCAGCACTGTCCACAATCACTGATGCCTCCACCCAGACAGAGCCTGCATTTCTGGCTGATGTGGCTATCTGGGATGAAGTGCCGCCTGATGGGTGGCTTGAGGCAGCATACTTCCATACATGGTGCTGTGAAAGTAACTCATTAGTTGCTTGTACAGCATCAAGGGTAGATGGGCCACCTCTTGCCACAGTCGGCAGCTGCACTGCTTTCCAGTGGTTATTCTGGACAGGTAACTGCATCGGCCCCTCCTCCTCTGTGCCCCAGTCAACCTCAACTGAGGCCTTTATGCCAGCTACCACTCCTGTGCCTCTGTGCTGCCATCAGCCAGTCTGGATGGGCATGTTCCCCTTGTGGAGGTGGAAGTCCGTACTGTGGCAGATGAGCTGGTCACTGAGCCATACCAGGAACAGATGGGGGAACAGGCTGCGGAGGAACAACAGGCACTTAATCGCAGTGCAAGTGCTGTACTCCCCTGACTCAGTCTGTCATCCAGTCAGAGGGGGTACATTTTCAAAATACAAATTGCCAGGCAGCAGGAGATGGTGATGTTGAGGAGGCAAGTAAAGGATGCCATCACAACCAGGAGGAGGTAATTAGGTGCACGCATGGTCCATGTGAGTCAGGAGGCACAATTAGGATTACAGAGTAATTACATTATGTTTGCAGGTGTTGTTTGTGACTCTGTAAAGAAGGTCAAACCCAACATGTTTTATTTTCGAGGCGTCTGTGATGTATGTGGGTACTTATATAACGAGAAAAAAGGGGAATCACAGACTTCCTCCTGCTCTTGCACAACAGTGACTCTATATCATCAGGCCCAAACTAGTATCCAAGAGTGAACAATTCTTTTACCTCTTATGCACCAAGAAATATACCATTTTTCCATTGTCGTAACACAGAACCATATTTTATTCTTTTCTGTATTGTGGTTTCCTGTGTTTCACACAACCATTTCTTTTTCAATAAAAACAACATATAGCACGTAACAAATAACAAAATCACATATAACGCATTTGCTTATATACACATCAATTGTGGGTTAATATAGCAATAAAGAAACAACAATGTGCCTTAGAGTACTAGCTAATCATTCTCCATAATTATAGAAATTCGTATTGCTTTAACAAATCTCTTGTACAGAGTAACATTAGATATGGGTTTCAGTAGGGTAGAGAAACAATCATATATACAGTTCATCATACAAAGTACGTATGAGCACTTAACATTATCTTGTTCAAAGCCTCTCGAGGGATGTCACAGCTTGTATATTAACAGCTCTATTCTTTATGTGTATAATAATTTCTCAGGCTTTTCTGCTCTAACCCCTTTTGTTATGTCTGGGAGGTGCTGACTCCCTGTCACCTCTAATGTTTCCTTAGTTCACAGTGGGTATCTATACAGATATAGGAGGTCATTAGAAGTTTGGCGGTAAGGGGTTAACAGCGCCATCAACCCCTTACCTCCTTATTCCGAGTTCTGCTCATGGGACACGCTAAGGAAGCCTGGTAAAACCAGGCGTCCTTAGCGGGTCCCGCGAGCAGACCAGGGTGCTAACAACAGCCCCGTTATTAACAGGCCCGTTGTTAGCACCCTCCCCATTCCCATTGAGCCCTATGGGGGCTCGAATGGGAATGGGGATGGGTTCCTTAAATGAGGAATTATCGGGCCCTCCAAGGTCAGAATGGCCCAGTAATTCCTCATTCAAGGAACCCGGACCCGGTACCTGGTAACGGGATAGCCATGCCGCTAATAGCAGCATGGTTACCTCCTACCTCGTAATGACCCCCATAATGTCAGTGCATATGTATACAGATATAATGTCGACGCAGTGCGTATCGGCCCTTTTCAGTGGAGATTGACCACATCCGAACTTGGTCTTTTCGTTATTTATGCCGGGCCTTCATCAGGACAGTGATGAGAAATCTTGTGAGACCTTTAATCGTCTAAACCCAGGTTAGGGAGAGAATCTTATTGTGTGGACAGTGCAAGCACAGGTTACAATGTCGAGGCATCGCATACTTGTCACGCTGAGGCATTGGTACCTTTCCTTGGTGATTGTCTAGTGTATTGCAATTGTTCTTCATCTACAGGCTCTGTTGGCTTTGTTTGTTCACTCTTGGATACTAGTTTGGGCCTGACCATATAGAGTCACTGTTGTGCAAGAGTAGTCTGTAATTCCCCTTTTTTCTCTGTGTTGTTTGTGAGGCAGCAGAAGGTGGAGAGGCAGCAGGCACATCAGCCGGCAATAGCCAGGGTGAGGGCTGAGGTGGATGAGCATTTGATTCAACCACACTGTTTGCTTTCTATTTGTCCATGTGCACTTTTTGTTTGAACATGTTCTCTGAGTAAGTATGTCCTATGGCTGTCATGTGGGTTTAGCACACACGCTGGGGGTTATGTTGTTACTGAGCTGTTTGCTGGGAGACATGAGTCCATGATTCAGGTGTGACTGATGTTTAGTATGTTGCATCTATGGTCAATGAACCTATGTGGTATATCATAAATATGGGAAGCTGACATGATCTGGGAACCATTTTCGTCTTTGTCAAGCACATATGTTGCTTGCCTACTTTTGCGCTTTGCATTACAGGCATGTTGGCTAATTGTGTACATGGTGTGTGTGGGTGTGAGATACATGTATGCTGTGGTTGACTAGGCACTTTATTTGAGAATATGTTCATGGATGTTGAGTAATCTTATGAGTTGTTGGTGGTTGGCATGGTGGCCGTACTTTGATTGATTTGGACATGTGGGCATGTGCTACACATGTAAGGGATGGACCATCAGACGGAAGGACGTGGCACTGGATGGTTGTTTGATGCCATTCCTTGTGCAACGGCACTGTATGTCTGGTGTCAGTATCTCAGTGTTGATTACGTTTTTGATTGTATGCTTAACAGTGTCAATGTGGAGATTGTTTGGTGATAACTGAGATGTTTCATGATGTTATTTGGAGTCTCTGATAGTGGAAGGATACTCATTTCTTCATGTGTCTGACAGTTGTACCACAATGTATAGATGGTTGTGTTATCTGGTGACAGATCATTCATCTCTACCCATTCACTACTCGAGGTTCCGTTTTGTGCACATTGTGACCCTTTCTGGTCCACTGATGTTTTGGTGTCCCTTTGGCACTTGTTTGTCAATGTGGATGTGTTCAAACTTCATTCACAGGTATGGCTTATTGGCATTGGGGATGTTGAGCAGGAATGTGGCCTCACTCTGGATCACTAGGCTACACACATCAAATGTGCACTATTTATTTATTTATTTGTATAATGTGTTATAGTTTTGATTTAAAACTTTACACATATACAATAAATAATACACAGCAATGAAAAGAAAACACATAAAAGTAAAACCAGAAATTGCATTCACTTATACTTATTCATACACTTATTGAAATTGGTAGTAAAATAGTTAAGAACCACTATATTAAACGATCAACAATCAATCACAATCAGTGTCAAATTCATAGTTGCCACCACGCACATCCAAATAGATGAGATGTATCAATAATATGTTAAGATACATAAGAGCAGGTTAACAGGTTTAAACAGTTTAAACAGTACAGCCATGAACAATACACTGATAAGGAACTAAGCATTTTAGCAGCATATATTGAGTTATTGAAATATTAAATTATTATAGTCACCCTATCCTTGTCACATAATATTCCCCATGTAACCGGGGTACAAATACGTTAAAGTGTGTTTTCTTCATTTGCCGTAATTAGATGTGTTTCCACCTCCTTCCAAATTCTATACAAAGCAATGTGCAATCCCCTATTATAGGTGTTTAATAACTCAATTTGCCTTTTTAAATTACTAACCAATAAAGTTACATTTTTACTTCACCAACAAAACTCCAAAATATGCACTGCTATTCTCACTGTTTGCTAATAGCCAGCTAGCCCTTGAGCGAGGTATTTATCGATTGGAATAATGACCCACCACCACGTAATGGCACAAGTCAAAGCGCCATAATGACCTCCACCCTCCCTCAGTCTATAAGGCTATAATATTGGTTGGAATAAGTGCATTTTGCCTAACAGTAAGCATGAAAAATACATTACAATACCACACATCTAAACGTATGAGCCACATTTTAAACTGTACTCAAAGTGAAAAGAAACCCTTTAGCATCCTAACTTAGCTTCACACATTTGCTTTATACTGACTTGACAACAGAAGCCTTTGGGGCTTAGAAAGACGAACATGACACGTCTGCGGATGAGTACTCAGGTGCATGAAACTAGCGCATTAATGAGGAGGGGGTGTTGGACTACGGATTCTAATACCAGAATAAATAAAACAAGATGTGTCATTTGCTTTACAGTGTTTGCAGTTGTCTTCACTAAAAGGAGTCAAGCACAGTGTGTTTACTGAATGAATCAGAACATATGTTAACTTGAGCAGAGAGCATCTCCAGGCCTGACCGCGATGAAAGGGTTTTCTAGACTTGCAGGCAAGTAAACTGAAAGAAAAAGCAAGAAGTTAATTATTTTCCAACATATATTTTTGTAACTGATTCGTTCATCTACAGTAAACCGCAGTGTTGTGCAGAAGGTCACTGAAAAAAAGATCATTAAATGGCAATCAATGGAATTGTTAACATGATACATCTGAAGATCAGAGAGACTGGGGAATAAATGAGCTGCGACGAAGGGTAAACACAGCTTCACAAATGCAAACATCTGTATGAAATATTCATGACCTTCTATGCAGTTTAGTCTTTTATACAGAGTGTTTTGGGACATCGACAAACAATAATTGTGGAATTCAATCCCAGTCTTAACACATATATAATGCTAATATATAGGGTTTAATCAGTTAGTTAAGTCATTTATATTTTCTAGCCAATTGCAAGCTTGTGTACAGTCATAAACAGATGCTACACCGTCGTGTGCTTTGTTATGATTTCTCTGTAGACAAATCTGAAAAACAATTACTTAATAATAATTAGAAAGCACACAGGTATTTATATATACATTACAATTGACAAAAACAGTGAATTATGTATTGCGATTTGAGAAACAATTAGTTTACGACTATCTGTCCAAACCTAAGTTAATCATGCTCCCTCTTCCTTTACTGAAAGTCGTATTAATAAAATAATTCAACAATTGTTTATTTATTTATGTTTTTATTTTAATGTATACGTTGTATATATCATGGATGTGGCAGCATAGGGTATCAGGAGGCAATACTCCTAGTAATTAAATTGTCCAGCAAACAACTTTCATAATTACTTGCAACAACAAAATAAATATTTACATTACCAGTGGTTTGATTACACCCTTTAGTTGCATATCCAGTTACTGCTGTTTGGTATGCAAAGTCAAGCAAGACATTTAAGATAACATCACATATCCAACATCCTAGATTTGTGACTTGTACACCAGGAGGGAGGAGGGCTGTTGTTCCAAACATGCATAAAGGTGCTTAGTCATCATGTAACTTGGGGGGATTAGCAAAGGGGGGGTGGAGATGATGAGACCGAGCCATGTTATGCTCTGCCTTTTAGTATGACAGGTATGGATATGAACACAGCTGTGACTGGATGAGTGATGCTGTGGTGATGGAGATGAGGGAGGGCCACCTTTCCATTACACGTTTCAGAATGCTGTGGGAAATAGCCATATTTTGAGGTCCTTTTGAAGGAGAAGTTGTCTTTATTGGGCCGGTTGTGTAGTGGAAGAGAGTTACAGATGGAGGGGGTTTGGATAGAAAAAGCAGATCATCCCATTCTGGTGAAGTTGTGAGGGGAATTATGAGAAGGAGTGGCAAGCCTGATACTAGGGATCTGGTAGGTTGGTAGCGAATGAGCTTGTCCTGTAGGAACTATGGTCCAGTATTATGGAGGCTGTTGTGTTTGTTGCACATGGCTTTAAGGGTGGCCTGCAGGCTTATAGGGAGCCAGGGTAGTACTCTGAGGGTGTGGTGATATGCTCTCTTGGCAAGAGGGAAAGAAGGAGTCTGGCCAAAGAGTTTTGGATTTGTTGGAGTTTCCTGAGTTGATGTGCTTGGACGCCTAGATAGAGGGAGTTGGCATATCCTGGATGGGAGAGAATGATGCCAAGAGCTGCAGAGAGTCTGTGAGGGTAGAAGAGATAAGGGAAGAGTCACCTTGGGCTGCATAAATAGAAGTGCCAGGTTCTGGACACATAGTTGATGTGTTGGGAGAGTGAGAGTCCAATGTACATCCAAGATTTTTTGACAGAAGTGGAAGCTGCAAGTGCACCTGCTAGAGCATGTGGCAAGGGAATTGGTTGGTGGATGAGGGTGGTTTTGCCACGCAGTAAGATTTCAGTTTTGCCAGGGTTGAGGAGGAGGTGGTTGACTGTCATCCAGTTGTTGATTGCAGAAAGGCAAGAGGAGAGGTCGGGGGTGATGTTGGTGTTTTGGGGATCTTGAAAATGATCAGCGTGTCATCTGCATAGTTAAAGCATGAAAGGTTATGATAGCGGATAAGTGCCTTCAGTGGGCTGAGGTAGAGATTGAAGAGAAGGGGTGACATGGAAGCTCCCTGAGGGACCCCTATCCGAATGGTGCAAGGGGCAGAGGCAGAAGGAGCATGATTTGCAAATGACTAGAAAGGAATGAGATCCATTTTGAAGCAGAGTCTCTGATGCCTAGTGTGTAAAGCCTGTCCATGACTATTGCCTGGTCAATGGTGTCAAAAACAGCAGATAGCGCGAGGAGGATGAGTTCAGCGTATCCTTCTGAGTCAGCTGTTCTTTTTATATTGTCCCAGATGGTCACAAGAGAGAATTTGGTTCCTCGAAGAGGTCTGAAGCCCGATTGGGCTGGGGCATGGAGTCTGTAAACTTGTGAGAGTTGCTCATAAGCAGTTGGTATAGGAGTTTGGCAATGACGCATGTGTTAGCGATAGGCGCATAGTTTGAAGGGAGGAGGGGGTCAAGCGAGGGCTTTTGAGAAGGAGCTTGACGTAAGAGGCCATACCCATAGAGCATTGATGAGGTGGGTGAATAGTGAGAGTCCACACTCTTCACACATCTATGCAGCATGGTGCTACATATATGGGTGAACAGCCTTACCAGTGTTATTGGAAGAGAGATAACAGGGTAGGCCAGGGTGCAGATGGAAATCAGAATGCCAGTCACAATTGTACAGGAAGCCATGACGATAAGCTCCTAGGGATGCCAATATTCTAAAAGGGCATGGGTCTCGAGGAGGGATGCAGATGGGAGCCTTCGAATTGGCTTGCAATATGGGTCATAGATGGTTAAATAGCCTAGCCTGTGGGCAGAAGGGAGCTTGCAGGGAATAGGATGGAGAAGGAGAGAGAAAGAGAGGGAAAATGTGGCAGGGGGTACAAAACAGTAAGGTAGGGAATCCAAATAAAAAATGTAAAGGGCAGTACCACGACTTCATGCCCAGGAGGATGAGACTAACAAATCGGAATGACTATGGGCCTGATTTACAAACATGTTTTTTTTTCCTTCAATGGGA
Organism: Ambystoma mexicanum; assembly: GCF_040938575.1. NCBI lineage: Eukaryota > Metazoa > Chordata > Amphibia > Caudata > Ambystomatidae > Ambystoma > Ambystoma mexicanum. The sequence continues at coordinate 1,137,873,188 of NC_090922.1, forward strand.
CTTTCCTATGTTAAAACATGTTTGAAAAAAAAACATGTTTGTAAATCAGGCCCTAGGTGTTTTACTTTGCAGAAACTTTGAGTTCTGCAAATCATATGTTCCTGTTTAATAGTGTGTTACCTGTTTCCAAGTAGACATTTAGCAGGAAAGTTTACATAGATGTTTATTTTATTTATTTCAATCCTACTGCATGAAAATATCAAGTCTTCAAGATGCATTTAGAAATAAACAGGAGGATTAAATGAGTAACACGAACTTCATTGATCCCTAGCTCTATTGATTAGAGGGGCTTTCATTTCTAGAATGAGTATTACATGGACGAGCCAGCTATACGAGGAGGATGTTAAACACATATGCTGTGTGTGCAGTGCTCTGCTGTTGTTCATCAGGTCTTTGTCTCGCACTCGATGCACAATTAGGGTGCAGGGCAAAGAGGCAGTGCATAAAGAGGCTGGTACAATCCACCTTTTGAATATTTATGAGGAGGCATTTTCATATATATCTCATTGGTAGAGCAGGCAAAGGTTGTGAGAGGGGCCGCAAGCGACAGGCAGAGTCCGCTTTTCGATTTGCACTAGCACTGTGACCTGCATTTCAACCAATGCCGGTTATTGGGGCAGCGATTGCAATGTAAGGAACATGTGGGGGTCCAGTTTCTTGAGACTGCTACCTGCCGGCACCAATGACGTCAGACACATGCTACCTGCCGGTCAAGTGGCACAGCGAGTAGAGCGCCCGCTTTGACACCCGTGCAGAGCCTGTTAACGCAGGTTCGAATCCCGGCGGGGCCAAACTCAGCCTTTCATCCTTCCGAGGTCGATAAATGAGCACCACACACCGTGGGTAATAATAAGCAGCGCTCAGATACCTGAGGGTTTGTAGCGCTATATAAAAGCCTAATTATTATTATTATTATTATATAGCACAGATGAACCCGTAATTAAAATATCCCAGTAAAAGGAATGCAAAAGTGAAGATAGAAAAGATCGAAATACTAGTGTGACTGTGCTAACCTTGCTCGTTTTTTCAGAGCTATTTTTACGAAACGTAATCAGGGACGTAATTTCACCAAAATACCAAGGGTAGCGGAAGTGAAATCACACGACCCTTGAGCCCATGATGACATCACAGCAAGTGATGTCATTTGACCCCACCCCAAAGTGATAGCGCGAGAAGCGATGGAACACAACCTTTCACCCGTTGACAAAACAGGAAGTGGCATTGCATAGCATTGTACACTACGAAAAATATGGTTACGATATCACTATAATGTGATGTACATTTCATACAAGAATGGATCGCCATATGTATTATTAAGATCAGTGTGTATAAGCCCATATTACCAAATTACTGTGAATGCAAGCAGACGTCCATGACCAAATGATAATGATGTGTTATTATATAGCACTTACTCTTACGCGCTTTATATAGAAAAAATATACACCCATTATCACCCAACCTGGGTTGGTACTCATTTATCGACCTCAGAAGGATGAAAGGCTGAGTTGAGGCATTTAAGAACAGACTAAATCAGTCACTCACCCCTGAAGTGTGTCTGAAAAAAACCTTTAATGAGTCTAGCAATTATTGTATAGAATTCCAGAAAGACACATTATTTGGTATTCCTATTCTTTCATATTTAGGGTCAGTGCTGAAAGTGTTAGACTTGTGGCACTCCTGTTCTTATTTTTGTTTGATTTTTTTTTTTTAAGGGGCCTGAACAAGAAAGCCAGCCTCTCCAGAAGTAAAGAGCCACATGGTGCTGGCCACAGCCCATGAGCTTGCATTACAAAAGAAAAAAAGTTTTTTTTTTTTGTTTTGTTAGAGGTCGCAAGGGAGACCACAATGGTCGCAAGGGAGACCTCAGAGGTTGCAGTTCCGACCTCTGGTGACCCCTAAATGATGTCCCTGAATGTAATGCTTTTGGGGACGACAGAAAAGGCAGGTTTCTTTCTTCATCCCTCTAGCCCACTGGATTGATGTCCTTCAGGAGCAGGATAAGCCACATAACAAGTCTCTTGCACTTGCACACACTTATGACCCCCCTCAGCACCCACCCATATGCCTGACCTCTTGCGTTGCTTACCAGTGCCTAGCCAGCCCATCCAATCCCTAATCCTGGCCATATGCACACACGCATTTGAAACTCTCTGAGAATTTCCCATACTCTGGACTGCGTTCCTCCAGGGCATTCCCACCACAAGCATATTGAGAGGAGGGAGTAAGATGCCCTTGATTCCTTATGACAGGAACTTACTGCACAGTCAGAGGAATGATATGGGGACCCTCTCTCTCCATGTGCTCAATAGGATTCATAGCCCTGGATTGAAGGGATAAAATAAACTACAATGATAGATGAAGACCCTTCTGAAGGTATTACCCTTAATGCAGTGCTGCTGAACACTATATCAGCAGTAGCTCATGCCACAAAAATGCATATGCTTATTGAAGACAATAAGGTAGAAATCTTGTTTCTAACCAAAGCATGGTTTAGGGACACATCATACGCAATGCTCCATAACCTTTTGCCAGAGGGATGTTCAAAACAGAATATTGATCACCCCACAAAGACAGGAGGAGGAATTGCAGCTATTTGCAGATCCCATTTAAAAATGTCTCACTTTGAACCTGTTTGGTGGAGTGATACTGCTGAGATTGGGCACATGGCCCTCTAAATTTCACCAAATTGGTATTTAAAAATACTTCTTGTATATAGGCCACCAGGCCCTGCCAAATACTTTTTTGAAGAACTGGACCATTATTTGATAAATATAGGAAGTACAAATAGAGAGATTTTGTTTTTGTGGGGTCAAAATATTTGGCTGGAGGACCAAACAGGGTCCTACTCAAATCATCTATGGGGAATAATGAATCATCATGATCTGACACCACTAACAACGTCATCCTCACACACACTCAGCCACTGTCTTGATGTTGTATTGGTTAGAGGTAAATGATGGTCGATGAGATATACAGTACCAGACTCTTGGACAGACCACTACCATAGGCTCTTCTCAGTGAATCCGAATAGGTGTAAAGATCAGTCATTTAAGACCAATTGATTGGCTTCAACACACAAATTGAAAAATTTGGAGAAAATCCGATGTAATATGCTAAGAAACAAACTGCCTTCTCCTGACTCTTCTTCTGATTGCCAAGTTTTTTTTTTTTTCTTTTAAACATGGGTCTTCTGTAATGAACAACATCTATGCTTGTTAGGCTTCGTTAAGAGCAAAAGGGCAAAAGAACGTTGCAAAAGCCTGGTATAGTCAGCTTTTAGACGTAAAAAAATAATATAAAAGATATGCTGACAAGGCAAAAGCAGCCCTAACAAGGTATAAAATAGCCATATTTAGGGCAAAGTCTGATTTCCTAGCAGGACAGATTGTGGGGGCTGCTAATCAGACACAAGAACTATTTAGCGTTATCTCAAATTTTGTCTGCCCAAACAACACATTTACTGGGAAGCAACCATCAGCACAAAGGAAATTGGAGGGAAATGAAACCCTCAATCCTTCAGACTCAGGGAATTTACAGAAGGGTGGAAGTAATATCAATTCCTTGCAGTTCTGTTTCAAACCAGTGTCAGATGTGAATTTTCTTACCTTGATAACAGCCCTTAAACCAACAAACAATGCGCTTTTTGCTCTCCCTGAATGCGCGTAAAAGCATCTGGCTTTGTATGTATCCTCATTTGTAACTAAAATTGTAAATGCCTCACTCAATTATGGGATAGTGCCAGAAAATCTGAAACATTTTGCTGTCTCCACTCTGTTGAAAAAAACAAATCTGTACCCAGATGATCTCCAGAACTATTGCGCAGTCGCAGGTCTCCCATGGGCGGGTAAAATTCTTTAAAAAGTGGTCACAATGCGATTCCAAGAATATGGTGAAAGAGAGGGTCTTGTAGACCCTCTGCAATCAGGGTTTCGCACATGATCTAGTGCTGAAACAGCGTTGGTCACGGTTTGCGATGAGCTGTTGTGTCCCTGCTTGTAATGCTAGACCTATCTGTGGCCTTCGACACTGTGGACATATTCTTTTGGAGTGCCTAAAACCTATAGGAAACGTCTCAGGGAGCATTCTTAATTGGTTCACCTCCTTCTTGGATGGGCTAAGACAATGGGTGGAGTTGGGGAGTTTCGGATACCCTCCAACAAAGCTGCGGAGTCCTCCAGGTGTCTTCTCTGTCACTGTTGTTGTCTCGGGAAGATAGCTCAGGGGCACCAGACTCGCCTTGAAAGCAAGACGACGTGGATCAGTGCAGGTTCCATCCTCGGCTCAGCGCTTAGAAACATCTGGGTATTTAGCATGTTATAAATAACGAATTACAAAATGATTATAAATAATCGGTATCTGCGCCTGTTGGTGAATATATTAAGAAATCATAAGAACAGTGTCCAGTCATACGCAGAAGACACTCAGGTGTTCATCAAGCTTGATAATGTAGAAGAATCCCTTAATAGGGTTAATAAATGCCTAGGAGAAGTCAGAGCATGGATGGCATCTAATTGGTTAAAACTTAATCCAAGCAAGACCAAGGTGATTGTATTTAGACCAAAACATTTGTGGGAGGTGAACATTCTTAGGTTTACAACTGAAATATGTCTTCAAAGTAATAAACCTGGGGTGTATCTGGCAAAGTGACATAAATTGTCATGGTCAAATTACAGCCAAAATGCCAGCAGCCTTTTTTTATCCTGCAGCTGCTGCAACAGGCTCTTCCCTATGTCCCCGGGAAAGACCATGCTGTAGTGGAAGGAATCCTAGTAAATTCAAAGTTGGATTACTGTAACAGCTTACTAGCTGGGGCTCCTGCCAAATTAATCCATCAGTTATAGAAAGCTCAGAACTCAGTGGTCAGATGAGTCTTTGGTGTTTAAAAATCTACCCCGGGATCTGGCTTACACCAGCCCATTCACTGGTTAGCAGTTGAGGACCATATTACGTTCAAAACTGGTTGATTAATATTCAAATGCTTGAATAATTTAGCACCTGGGTACTTCATAGACAATTTTAAGCCATACCGACTACCACGATCTTTAACATCGGTGGAAAAATATCTGCTGACTGTTTCTCAATTGAGATGCGTCTCTAGGGGAGATTGTAGATTTTCGGTATTTGGACCCAAAATTGTGTAACAATTTCCCTTTGGAACTGAGGAAAGCAGAATCCTTAGCACCGTTTCAAAAAATCGAAAAACCTATTTGTTTAAATGAATCAGTTAATGTCAGGAGTCTGCTGTCGATTTATCATGGGTGATGGGTGATGGTATTTTCATTCTGTGATTTTTCTAACTGTGCCTGGATACGATTCGGTTTGTTGTGAGTGCATTTATAAAAATCTCAATCATTCAATCTCAATAGTAATGGTCAAAGGTGCTATATAAAGGACTATTATAATTTCAATTACACACACAATTAAACATACACTTAATCACATTCAAACCTCTTCACCCACCAGTCACTCACCCATACACCTTTTCTGATATTAACTCACAATTGCAGCCAGAACATTCGCAATGTATTCTCCAGACAGCCACACACCTAGAACATTCCCACACATGCGATCAAATATATACCATGCACTCACACATACACCTTCTCTCATATTCATTCATATGCACACTGCACTCTGCTTATGGGCACCCACCCAGAACATTAACACAAGCTCATAAACACATTCATACTCATTCACCCAAGAGTCACTCACACATGCACCCAGAACATTCACATTGCTTTCTTCACAATGGCGCCCACCCAGAACATTCCCACACATACAATCACATTCATACCATTTACACACAGGTCACTCTTCCATACAGTTTATCTCACACTGTATTCACAAGGTGCACACCAGCTGAGAAAATTCACACAAAATCACATTCATAACCATTTACCCACCAATCACTCACCAATACACCTCTCAAATTCACTTACTCACGCATCCACAACATTCCCACTGAATTCTCCACAGGCGCCACTACCCAGAACATTCACAAACACTGCATTCTCATTCACGCAATGATACACACACTCACATCCATATACAGATACACATCATGATTCACATGCACACATGCATATATACATATACACACAACACACACGCATGCACCATACACATGTACATACATTACACACATTACACATATACAAAAAGGAAGTTCTCACCTGTTTCTCACTAGCTTCGGTCCTCCAGACTTGACCGATGGTCACTCTCCTGGCCTCTGGCTGATGCACTTCATATAGACATTAACCAAGAAGCAGGGAGAGCTTACTCATTCTGGTCTGAGGTGTGCAGGTGTGCCGGAGGCAAAGCAGCCCTTTCTGACTCCACCAGCCAGCTGCAGTCAGCCCCAGGGTGAGGGCTGAGAGAGTACCCCCTCCTGGATATAGGGAAGTAGGGCACTGCGCGCTGTGAAGGCTGTCAGGGACCACGCTATGCCACTGAATCAAATGTGTTTTTGGGAAATTATTGAATTTATACCAATTTTACCACCCACATATTACGATACCCATTTGTATTAATACCGCTCAGTGGCCAATATACCGATCTTTACAATAATCTTGCCTACACAAGAAAAAAACACCATACTTACAATTATATATTCAGATGCAAACCTTGCAATATGCTATTCACTACCATCGATATGAGAAGAAACATACAGTATTACTTATGTTTAGATTCCTTGTTCCTTCCCCTGCTCAGAAATGCCAAGAAAATAACTAACTACAATTAGGGTGTCTGCATATATCTTACACGAACGGTATGCCAATCTTGCGCTCACTGTCTTTCTGTCTCTCTCTCTCTCTCTAGTTCACTCTCCCTCTCTATCGTTATTGCTTTTTGACTTTGTCTCTCAAGCTTTCTCGGTCGCTCTCTTTCTCCCTCTTCATGTCACCCTCTTTCTCTCATTCTAGTGTTCTGTCTTTTTCTTGCTCTCTCTCTGTCTGTGCGCCAGTGTCAAGTTGTGAGTTGCACATTTGCTAGAGTGACAAGAACCATGTCTGGCAGTAGGGTGACAAGAGAAGGAAACAAAACAGATGTTTTGAAGAGCATAAATGAGTTTTTATTTGTTTTTTCTGTAGAATGAGATGAACAGCAGAGGCAGTTGCATCTACAGTGATGAGGGCAGACATAGACCTGCAATTTGCAGATATACATTGTCATCACATGTGTCGGAGTAATACCCCTGTCACATTAAGCATCTAATGTCCATACAGTTTAAAGTGAGAGTCATGTGAATTGGCATTGCAGAGGGTGCCAGGGTTCTGACAGACATTGGAAAATCCCAGATGACCATGCTGCAGGATCTCTCAACATCATTGTTAGTTTGTTCTTTTATTTGTTGTTTCTTTTGAGCATTCTTACATATTGTAACAAATATGGAGGCTGATCAGCATTACCAACCCATCAGTTGCCAGCACACACAATTAAACATTGCCTTGGTACTCAGAAAATAATCAGAATATTAGTATTATTTTGACCACAATTTCCGAGAATAATCAGAATATTAGTATTATTTTGACCACAATTCCTTCCAAGAAGGAATGGTGTTTTGGAAGACAAAATGGCGTATATGCTTTGTAATAGATGCTTTTAAAAAGAACATGTTTTAATTGTACTAAACTTGTGAATTAGACAATTTTAAAATCTTACAATGTTTATTTCTAGCAATCAGTCACACTATATTTAAATCATAAGACAAACTTTAAACCTATTTTACTGAGCGAAGAATATTATCCAAATCTAGAATAACCATTTGAATTATTTTCTGATAGAAATGTATAATTCCAAGATGCAGACTCTGTTAAATTCCTATTGAACCCTTTAAAATTGCCATCTAAGAAAGTGGCAACGTACACATAGCAACATTAAAGGATAGTTCCGGGACTTTTTTTTTATTGTCCCTACGGGTCGGCCATGTGTTTGTAAGCATAAATCGGTAGATCGTAGGAAACTTTCCTATGGACCTTACCCGACTTTTCGCCCATTATCGCACTCGAAATCAGCCTCCATTTTGTGATAATCCTATCATTCCGCCGCATCGACCTGGCTCACCTGCCTTTGCGGCACTAAATCAAATCCCCCGCCCCTGAGCCTGACATCAGCAGACGCGTACTGCCCATTTCAAGCACGTCTCGTGTCAACAATCGCTGCGCCTCAGCTATTGACGTGTTGCCATGGAAATGGCAGGACGCCTCTTTCCCCAATAAGTATAAACAGACCGTTTCACAACACACAGCAGCAGATTTTCGATTCCATTCCTCTCTCTGTGTTACTTTGAGTATTCTGTGACTCGTTTCAGTGCTCTGGTCAGCTACCTTCGCCGCTTGTAGCCCGTGTGAACACCTGTACCATCTCTGTAAATTATTTTACTATCTTTACCGCACAATGGCCACAATAATGCCGTATATGTACGAGCCCGAGTACACCGAGGAAGAACTACTGGAAAGTCAAGCACGCGAAAACGATGGGGATTCGGACGGCAGTTGGGAGGACCAGTCAACGGATGAAGAGCCTGGACCATGTCGCATGGACGGCGTCTCCACCTGGTGCACGTGCAATCGGTGCGAGCTAATGCCAACTGAGGAGGAGAACTGCTGCTGCCGTGAAAATTCCGGGTGCTTGGCCTACATTTCGGAAAGCGAGCAAAGTCTGCAGGAAGGCGAGCAAAGTCCGCAATGCATCACCGAGCTGCCAGAGTTCAGGGAAGCCTGCCTCTCACGGACCGTGTTGAGGATGATGATGGTGCTTATGCACGAACTTCGCGGCACTGTTCGTCCGCGTAATCCGAGTAACGAGTAAGTATACTCTGTTTGTGATGTCAGTGATGCCACCACTATTTCATGGTCGTCTCCCACATATAAAATTACATTTACATATCATTCGAACGCATGTAAATTTGTTCCATATAGTGCATTTTCTAGATATAATTTTTTTCTAAGAAAAATGACATGTGTTACCTGAATCGACATTGATAAGAAAGTTTGGTCAGTTTAATACAGTTTGCATCTTTTTTTTTCACAGGTGGTACAGGCTGGTGGCCTATCGTTGCTTCACTTGGTGGCTTCACGGGAGGCTCGGACACCGCGTTCGGAGAGTAATACCTGCCTGTGCGGTACTTGCCATTAGACAACATTTCCCCAGTGACAGTGGACAATACCGCAGATTTTCCCTCGATGTGCTGCAACCTCAACTTTACAATGTGTAATGTTTATTATTTATGTTTAATTAAAATCTAAAATAAAGCCCAACATATATTTTAACAATGGTTGTTTTGATTTTTTAAATGAATCTAGTGTATATTCTCCTGGGAGGGTGAGGTATTTATAAACTCACCCCCCTGCATTCCATGTAGTAGATCCTGCAGCCATCCTCTTACATTCAGTTAGATGGCCTCTCCTTGGTGAGGCCCTGCGGCAAACTGGTCTTGTCTGCACGACCACCGCCCCGATCCACCCCCCGCCCTATCAAAGGCAGTTTGCACCGGGGTACTTGTGCTGGCAAGTGGAGCTGTCAGGGAGCGATAAAGGCCAAGAGGTGCCAAAGACCATGTACACTTCAAAGTGGTCTATAGAGCATGGGTTGTTGTTCCCATGTCTACCTACAGACCCCGTGTCTCCTGCCAAGCATCCCCCCTCACGCTGGACGGCCCCCTGCAATCCACATAAGTGTGTCTCCATTCACGAGTCTTCCTGTGTCTTGTCTGCACGACCACCGCCCCGATCCACCCCCCGCCCTATCAAAGGCAGTTCGCACCGGGGTACTTGTGCTGGCAAGTGGAGCTGTCAGGGAGCGATAAAGGCCAAGAGGTGCCAAAGACCATGTACACTTCAAAGTGGTCTATAGAGCATGGGTTGTTGTTCCCATGTCTACCTACAGACCCCGTGTCTCCTGCCAAGCATCCCCCCTCACGCTGGACGGCCCCCTGCAATCCACATAAGTGTGTCTCCATTCACGAGTCTTCCTGTGTCTTGTCTGCACGACCACCGCCCCGATCCACCCCCCGCCCTATCAAAGGCAGTTCGCACCGGGGTACTTGTGCTGGCAAGTGGAGCTGTCAGGGAGCGATAAAGGCCAAGAGGTGCCAAAGACCATGTACACTTCAAAGTGGTCTATAGAGCATGGGTTGTTGTTCCCATGTCTACCTACAGACCCCGTGTCTCCTGCCAAGCATCCCCCCTCACGCTGGACGGCCCCCTGCAGACCGCATAATGCCACGACATATACACGTCATTCATTCACAAACACATCCCTGTTTCGAATTCTTTATAACCCACTTCATATTTCTAATGAGAACTTCTTTGCGCTTTGCTAGTCAACCCGTGAAGGTGCTGGTTATCTGCTCTTCGTCTCTGTGAACTTCCGTGACCACTTTGAGCAAACTCGTCAGTTTGCAACCTGTGAACTGCTCCCTGTTCTACGACAAGAAACTACTCTGATCCCTGCATCTAACTGTTTGTTCGTCAAGGTAAGTCCATGTACCATAATCATTTTGCGTCCAATTTTTTAATTTATATCTATTTGCTAGTAGTCATCAAATTGCATCCATGTTTTCTTTTCGTTCACGACAGTACATGCAAGGAACTAGTCACATGTTCTGAGTTTAGTCAAATTACTTTTTCTATTTTTTGAAAGTTATTGAAATACTTATCCGCATGTGAATAACGTGTATAGTTCCAAGAACCAAAACGGACCTTGCATTGAACCTTTTATGTGTCATTTAATGTTTTAACACATTGGTATTCATAGAGAATTGTTGATCTTTACTTTTCAGAACTTTCCATAATGCCTGCCTGTTCCATTGGCGGTTGCCCTTCGAAGACCCATAACAAATCTGAAGGTACTATAATGCATGTTTTCCCTAAGACAATAGATCAGATAAGAGAATGGGTCCGATATTGCGGATATCCAGCCTCTGAGATAGAAAGTAGAGTCCTAGAAGTCTTTGCGGACAAGAGGGGTGATCGATACCGCATCTGCAGCAGGCACTTTAGCCCAGACATGTACTCCACATCATTGCTAATAAGGACGAAAACACCGCGAGCGAGGCGAAAATTGCTCTCAACCGCTATTCCCACTCTATTCGTCCACATCCCTCCACTGGTGAGTCAAGTTTACGTATTTATCTCTCGGCATTGCGGTAGTGTGTAGCATTAGCTAACAATAATTTCCCCATTTATGTATCCACTCAATATGAAGGCTGAAGATTCTCCATCCGTGTCGTTATTGCAGTCATCAGCCACTTCAAGCGCCTATCGGGTAATCTTACTTAGCTATTCTGACACTGACTTGTTTTAGGCATGTAAATCAATAGTTTTAATTGATTGTGTAATTATTTTACCTAATGGTACACCACAGTACTCGTCCTCTAGTCTTTGTTTTCAGTTATAATTATTGTTATCCAAAATAATGCAAGTACTGTCTTTCAGGGAGATGCTGAGGAGTCCAACGCATTGACGACAACCGTAGATGTCACTCAGATGCTCGAGGTACGTTTCCGGACAGTTCCATCGATGGAGATCATCAGATCTTGCATTCTTGTAGCGTGATTGTTACACACAATGTTTCTTTCGTTTTTAGCCATTGGTATGTCCTTCTGTCGTCGCCCTCCTATGTGTCTTCTTTTTTCAATATTGTGTTCATTACTAATGAAAGTCCTATGTTTCAGGGAGTCGATGGAGCATTAGTCCAAGAGGAAGGGGGAGCATGCAGTTACGGGTCGGCGCAACAGCTTGCAGAAGTGTGCACCGCAGTTACAGCGTCCCTTGATGTTCTTATGCATTTCGAGGTATGGATACTGACAGATCAATCATGCGAGATCAAATGACGTGATTACATCCGCTATACTTCCTTCTTTATTAACGCAAGTACTATGTTTCAGGGAGCTGACGGAGCTTCTTCAACAAGAACATCACCCCTAGTAGTTGATGCAGATCTCTGGGTGGTGACACTTCCAACGATGGAGCAAATCGAATCATATTTGGATATCCATTATTTATTTTAGACAACTGATCATTTGTGCAGGTCTATTTAGATGAGCCGTTGACGCCTGCAGAAAGTTTATGTTCTTTTAAACAAAATAGAAAACCATACTAATGCAATTACTGTGTTTCAGGGAGTTGCTGAAGCGTCATCTTCAATAATATCATCAATGGAAGTCTATGCGGAGCCCGAGGTATGGATCTTGACAGTTCAATCTAACTAGATCAACAATGCGTGAACTATTGTCGTTTGAATGTTCTACACAATGCGTTCATTCGTGTTTTGCTATTGAGATGTACGTATGGGTATTGGTCCCCAAGTACATTTTGTGTTTTCAATATTATTATACATACTAATGAAAGTTCTATGTTTCAGCGAGTCGATGGAGCCTCAGTGAGTGATGGATGTGCTTATCATGAAAGTATAGTCGTTGCAGCGCGAGAGGAAGTGGAGACATGCACACACGAGTCGGAGCAACAGCGTCCAGATGTTGAAGTTCGAGGAAAGAAAGTTTCAAAGAAAAGAAAGCAAAAGAAGGTTAGTGTCCTGTTCACTATATTATGTTGTCTTTCACTGTCAATAGTTCAATACTGTAAATTGTGTTTAAACTGAACATCCCTTTTCTAATCTGTCCTCTAGTTGCGAGTGGGTGTAAGAACTAGATCTACACAGACAGTGAAGCGAACGAGAGATGTTGCTTGTCAAACCTTTTGGCAGGGACTTGAGACTGGAGATGCATCGTGCTAATGGGAAGAATATGAAGTGATTGACAACGGAGCTATACCACCACCAGCCATTGATAGTGAATGTCCTCCTGGTAGTTTGGATGCAGTCGTAGATCAATTCACAGAATCCACACCCGCAAAAAATAAGAGCACGCGAAAGTTGAAGACATTGTTTTTTTCTCCCATCTCCGGACAAGGAACATATGTTGCAATGGAAGAGAATGAAGTGGACGACAATGAAACACCATCAATATCACTCAGCATAGCGGAAGACGATATCAGAGATTGTACCTTTCATGCGAGTGACATGTCCTCAACGTTACAGGCCGAACCAGCTGGGATGCAGAGTGACAGTATAAGGAAAGAGGCCAAATTCATTGTATTCGATAGCTGTTTGATGGATATTATTATGATGATGAAATGTGGGCATTGGGTTGGTGGGGAAGTATGTGGGGAGCCATTGATTAATGTGACTCGTGCAATTCGAGGCACTAACCTTAAAATACATGCCACCTGTACACAATATCATCCGTTCGCATGGTCTGCACAACCCATGCTGGGGCAACTGCCAGCAGGCAATCTACTTTGTGCAGCGGCCGCACTTTTTAGTGGTTCAAGTTTTAAAAAGTTACAGTATTTCTTTCAGTTTGTGGGAATCCATTTCATTGCGAAAAGTCAGTTCTACAAATACCAAACCGATTATCTATTTCCAGCCATCAGCGAAGCTTGGAGAATGGAAAAAATGTCAATGGAAAGTACATTCGCGGGCAAACGCTTCAGGCTAGCCGGTGATGGACAATGCGACAGTCCAGGATTTTCAGCCAAGTACTGCACCTACCACTTTCAGGACATGGAAAGTAAGAAAATTGTGAGTTCGGTGGTCGTGCAGGTGTCACAAAGTACATCCTCAGTGGCCATGGAGAAAGTTGGCTTTGTAGCATCATTGCAAGAACTACAATCGCGGGGAATGGTGATCGACCTGATAGCCACAGACAGACACGTTTCAATTGCCAAGACAATGAGAGAACAGTACAAAAATATAAATCACCAATTTGACGTTTGGCATCTTGCAAAATCAATCAATAAAAAATTGTCGGCTGCAGGAAAAAAAAAAGATATGCAAGGTATTTCACAGTGGTCCAAGTCAATCAGCAACCATCTTTGGTGGAGCTCAAAAACATGTGAAGGGTCGTTGGAAATTCTACTGGAAAAATGGCGGTCAGTAATGTTGCACTGTAGCAACGTACATCGATGGTCGACAAATGAGCATTTCCACAAATGTGAACATGGCCATTTGTCCACAGAGGAGGCACGGAAGAAGAAGTGGTTGATTCCTTCATCACCCACTCACAAGGCCATTGAAAAGATTGTATTTGATAAAACTATAACAAGAGATTTGAGGGGACTCACGGAATTCTGCCACACAGGAGATTTGGAGGTGTTCCACAATATGTGCCTAAAGTACAGGCCCAAAAGATTGCATTTTGGCATGGAAGGCATGATAAATCGGACTCTTCTAGCGGTCTTGGCACATAACCATAATGTTGGCCGTCAACAAAGTAGGACGACCGGAACTTTAGGGACGCTTCGCTACAATAAGGCCTTCACTAAAAGAAGTAAACAATGGGTGATCAAACCAGTGTTTGAGGATATGCAATATGAGTTTATTGAGAGACTTATCGTAGATGTCCTCGATAGGCACATACATGGAGTGGTGAACGAACCTATGCAGGGGACAACTGCATTGCCACCCAACATTGCCTCTGTTCCATGTCCACCTAAAGCAGAGCTCATTGAGAAATACACATCACGGTTTAAATGATTGTAATTCGATTGTCTGTTCTCTCGAGTCTCCTCATGTTGCAGGCCCATTGCAATTAAACCAAACAGTAATATAAATCATTTTTACAAAAATTATAGAATGTTTCCGTATTACAAACACATGGCCGACCCATAGGGACAATAAAAAAAAAGGCACGCAGACAAGATGCCCTTACACTAACTGGAGCTAACTAGAAATGTGTGCTCGCTCAAAGTGAAGGTCAGCTGCTTTGATGTTTTGCTCGGGTGGCGGAACGGCCCACGACCCAATATAAGGTTCTATTGTGATTTGACCTTGACAGGCCGGGACCATCCTGAAAGACTAAGAAAAGATAATGAATAAAATTTCAGAAACGAAACGATGAGCCACGTTCATTAGAAGAAGTAACGTCGGCAAAGAAGGAGTGGTGTTTCGGGTCTGCCCTACACAGAGACACAATGGAAAATGCAAATATAATGTAAGTAACTTTTGATGAGTTTATACCGCAATTTCATTACTATACAGTGGCTTTAAAGACGGGTTCAGTTGTACTTGTTCGTTCTATGTGGCATAGTGTTTTCTACCGCGCACTATCTGGAGGAGAAACATCTGCTTTTACTGAAGCACCTCAAAACCTTCCTCTTTGCTTCTGCTTTCTCTCTCCCTCTCCCCTGCTACAACTGGTCCACTGTCTGCGACCTCGGTCCTGGGCCCTTCCACTCTCCACCTGCACTGCCTCCCTGTCAACCCCTGCACTGGGGGACTGTCTCAGTATCCTACAGCCCCCCCTTCCCAGCACTTGTTCTGCACTTACCTTGCACTTGCCACCAGCTGGCCCTATTTATTTATTATTTTATGCTACTTACCTTGTACTCCACTCCCCCCCCCCTCCATGCCTCGCCACGCCTTTAAACACTTGTGTACACCCAGTAGCGCTGTCCTCGCTATGAAATGAATAATTTTAATAAGGATCTGATGGTGAGACTAATTTCATTTTTTATGTTTTTAGGTACATCATTCACTACTGTCTGTGTCACGAGTACCAGACACCGGCGGACGGCTTCTACAGCCGCCAGTTGCTTCTCCGCGTGAACAACGTTACCACCCTGACCATTTTATGGGACGATCGCCAAGTACAAGTATGCCCTTACGCGGTACTAACGGTTAGATGCAACATACCTACCGTTGTGGTGGCCTAGTGCCTCGTTGTTGGAACAGCCATGCGATTATCAGTGCGACAGAAGAGCTTATTTTTATCGTAAACCAACACCCTGTGTACTGCACACGAACATCGCTTCCCTCAAGACGAACTAATTTGGATCGAGAGCAAAGAAAAATGCAAATCGCTGAATATTCTCTAAACATTTGATGTCCAATAAACGTACTTTGCCAAATGTACAATCTTGCCGTTTGCTTTTAAACCACGGTTTCACATTCCGAATTGTGGTGCTGTATTGTGAGATGCTCTAAGACCCTGTGTACAGCAAAGGACCATCGCGTTCCTCAATACGAACTTTTTGGAACATGAGCAAATAAAAATGCAAATCGCTGAATATTCTCTAAACATTTGATGTCAAATAAATGTACTTTACCACATTTACAATCTTGCGGTTTGATTTCAAAGTACAGTTTCATATTCCGAATTGTGGTGCGCTGTATTGTGAGCTGATCTGTGTTGATTTCCGGGGTCTGTGTGGAGTCGCGTAGAAGACGCCTGGGCGCGTTTGCCTACGCAGCTCAGTCACGTCACGGATAGAGGCGGGGAATATGAATGTTTTGATAAAGTCTGTTTCAGGGGCGGGGGATTTGATTTAGTGCCGCAAAGGCAGGTGAGCCAGGTCGATGCGGCGGAATGATAGGATTATCACAAAATGGAGGCTGATTTCGAGTGCGATAATGGGCGAAAAGTCGGGTAAGGTCCATAGGAAAGTTTCCTACGATCTACCGATTTATGCTTACAAACACATGGCCGACCCGTAGGGACAATAAAAAAAAAGTCCCGGAACTATCCTTTAAGGGTTCCTGGCAGTTTTCCATAAAAATGTAGAGCATTTAGGGGAAATAATAATGACCAAAGTCTATCAACTTTGACACATATGTCTGTGAATCAAGGGCGAAATGATTGATTCTCTATGTATGTCGGTGCTCATTTCATTTTTCCCAACACGCACCTACTATACATACTCATGCAGACATAGGTAAGAAAGCGGAACCTAAGAAAACGTATCTGTTATTTAAAAGCCCAAATACTACGCCAAAGGGAATACAATGCTGAAGTAAAGGAAATTAGAAGCAGATATAGAGGCTGGGCAAAAAATCAAATAGTTTTCCGTCAGCAACGAGACAGGGAACAAACGTTAAAGCTGGTCTCAGAGTCAAACACAAGAAGCTTCTGGTCAGTAATAAGTCAATTGGACTCTAAGTCCAATAGCTCCTTATGCAACTTGGTCCCCAAAAGGAAATGGACAGAACATCTCACAGGCATTTTTAGGAAACTGCAAACAGAGTTTGAATGTGTGCCGTTAGACTGTGGGTGGGAGTTACACCTGGAGGAGGAAGAGATTAAGGGAATAATAACTACGACATCAACATCAGGAGCAGCAGGGCCTAACAGGCTCACATACCAAGTTCTCAAAATAGATCCATCACTTTGGTCAAGATTATTAAAATAACTGTATAGTGAAATCTTAGGGAAAAGACAGTTCTCTCAGTCGTGGAAAACGGCTCTGGTAATACCATTTGTGAAGGAGGGCGACAGTACAAATCTATCTAATTATCATCCTATCGCCCTCCTTGAAATTGAGAGCAAGGTATTCATGAGATTACTGCTGAATGAGATATTGGTTTGGGTGGAGCGTGAGAAGGTTCTATCCTGTTTTCAGACAGGATTTAGAAAAGGACTGTCAACGGCACTGAATGGTATCATACTAAATCTGCTCAGTGAAACTGCTTCATCAACGGGAGGTTTGCCTTTATATGGAGCCTGGATCGACCTCTCCAAGGCCATTGACCAGATGGATAAATCAAAGCTGTGGCACAAGTTAAGGAGGAAAGGGATCCCGCAATCACTGCTGTCAATGTTAATGGAGCTACACAAGGGTACCTCAGTGAAGGTGCGGTTGGATAAGAAGGGCCACCTCTCGGAGTCAGTGGTAGTTGAAAGAGGTGTAAGGCAGGGGTGCCTGGGAGTGCTCACATTCTTTAACCTATTTTTAGCAGATGCAGGGGAACATCTGATGTCGTCGGCTCTGGCCAGCCCAGAACTAAACGGGAGAAAGATGTTCTGGCTGGCATATGCGGATGACATCACCCTGGTAGATAGGACTGCTATTGGCCTCCAGCGCCTGGTAAATAGTTTGGGAGAATATGCTGCCAAAAATGGGCTGGTCATAAACCCAAATAAATCGAAAATCTTAGTATTCAAGCACCCCAGGAAGAAGATCAATTTCAAAGAATGGGTATTAGGTGGCCAAATAATACCGCAAGTGGAAGAACTAATATATCTGGGTATAGGTGCAAGGTATATGCAAGTCCGGCAACCTACAAAGCTGAACAGGATATCCTTACCAAATCCCTTTCCCTGGTGCCTCACTTGAAGAAAATCAACTCCAAATACAGTAAGTTTTCCATCCTCCCAAAGATAATGTACTATATGGTAAAAGTAGTTAGAATAATACTTTATGGCTTAGAAGCCAAACCACAACTGTGGGACACAAACTGGTCTAAGCTGGAAGGTAGAATATGGAAGAGGGCTTTAAATCTACCATTGAGTACTCCAGGGTGGCATTTGTGCTATGAATTAGGACTGAAATCATTAGGTTGTTTGGCAGAACGGAAGCTGCTATCGCTCTATAGAGCGATTATAAGCCCTACGCTAGACTCCCTTTACGAGGACATTAAGGTGCATCTTATCCATTCAAAATCCATTAGCTTTGTGGGGTTGGAACACAGAGTGAATGCTGCACTGGCCAAAACAGAATCAGACCTTGAAATCCTGATTGCCAACCACCTGAAGGTAAAATGGGAGTTGGAACTACTGAATTGGATAGAAACCATCTCCAAAGTAAGAACCTCAATCGTCTATAACACATTCCTGGTAGTAGAAAACAAGTTAGGATTTCTCCCACGATACCTAGAAAAATACCCAGATAGCAAGATCAGGAATAACTTTCTAAGGGCTAGGCTTAATATACTGCCCACCGGCGAGATATTAGAAGCTTGAAAGCAGGGGGACAAAATAACTACATACTGTAAAGGTTGTGTCCCCCCATTAAGTCAATCCCTCTGGCGCTTACTAATGGAATGTGAAGGTACATGGCCCTTGAGGGTAAATAAATTGGGGAGATGTGTGTCAAGGATTGAATGGTTCAAATCAGAAAATGTGTTGTACAGATTGATATCAGGGCTCAAAGTGCTCTTGACAGCTGCAGTTGTAGATATACTAAGTACCCTAATTCTGCTAAATTAAGATAAAGAAAACATTAAGAAAGGGGGGTGCTGTGGGATATGAGCTATAATAGTTGACAATGATCCCATTATTTGGTCAATGAAGAATTGGGGACAGTGAAGAATTTTAAATTAGCCTGAGACAAAAGATGGATGGAAGAAGAATGGGCAGAGAAAACTGTGTGAAATCTGGAGGGAAGGCGCAGGTGCAGATGGTTTTAATGTGAGGAACTTGAATTTCCCTTCTTTCTGGTTCCCCCTTCGCATATTTGGTGATTGGTATATGTCTCTGGTATTTTATTGTAGAAACGAAATGTGAATAGTTTTGTTAATCAAACTGTAAAGGTTTGACTCTATTGGATCTATAGTTGGTAAACCAAATACAACAAAAAAATTAAAAAAATAACAAAAATGATGTGAGTATCAAGAGGCTATTCCCTTCTATTCTATAAAATTATTGTAAAGTGCCAACGTGCCCACAGGCCTCAGAGCACTGACAGAACATACAGGCATGAAAACATTAAAATGTGCAATAGAGGGCCCTAAGACTGAGTAAACGTGAGCTGCAATTGCGGATGGAGTTAAATTCCTCCACCATCGAAAAAAAATGTTTTTAGGGGTTTTCTGAACTGTCCTAGAGGGGGGAGTTGCCTGATTTGTAGGGGTAGATTGTTCCAGACTCCTAGGCCACAGGCATTGAAGCTCAGATCTCCAAACCTTTTTAAGTTTGATGCAAGGTTGCAAGAGTAAATCCCTATTGTTAGACCGCAGTGCCCGTGGGATGGCAATCTGCTAAATTGAGATTTGAGGTAACCAGGAGCATTCCCAGCAAGGCATTTATAGACTATGCAGGATGCTTTAAAAAG
Organism: Ambystoma mexicanum; assembly: GCF_040938575.1. Lineage (NCBI taxonomy): Eukaryota > Metazoa > Chordata > Amphibia > Caudata > Ambystomatidae > Ambystoma > Ambystoma mexicanum. The sequence continues at coordinate 1,137,893,017 of NC_090922.1, forward strand.
AATCCTCTGCTGTATCGGGAGCCAGTGCCGTTTTCTCTGTGTATCCGCGACATAATCTCATCATCTGATGTCACAGATGACTTTAACGGCCTCGTTCTGAGCAACTTGCAATTTCTTGACATTTGCCTGTGTATTACCAGCCAGAAGACTTTTGCAATAGTCAAGTCTGGAATTAATGGTTGCTGCAGCTAACAGAGCCCTATTGTCTTCTGACATGTATGGCCTAATCTGCCACAGAAGCTGAGTCATATATGTACAGTTGGAGGTCATATAGTAGACATGCTTCTTAAAATCAAGGTGACAGTCAAAAATCACTCCCGGAGATTTAACCTGGCTAGACACCTGGATTCTGTCCCCTCCAATATGAAAGGGCTCATAGTCGGGACCTAAAAAATTAAGTTTAAATGGACTTCCAACAATTAGGAGCTCAGTTATTTTGTTGTTCAGTGCCATGGAGTTTTTCCCCAACCAGTCTTTGATGATGTTTAACACCCCACTGATAAGAAGCTAATTTGCCTCATAATGGGCAGATAATTCTAGGACAACCGGGGTGTCCTCAGCATAGTTTGCATGTTTAACACACATGCTGTCCAGTAAATACAAAAAAAAGATTTATAATAGACCTTATATAGCAGAGGTGATACTCTGGACCCCTGTGGGACACCACAGCAGAGGAGAACTTCTTGAGATTAACAGTCCTCTACAGCTACTTTGGCTCTCCTAGGACCCAAGAAAGATCTAAATCAATTGGAAGCTAGTTTGGTGCATTTTCCATCTTTAGTTAGCCTGTCTGCCGGCTTATCTTGATCCACCAGATCAAAAACGGCAGGCAGGTCTAACAACAACAGCATAGCTAATTTGCCTCAGTTGACAATTCCTGCAATGATAGATCTAACTTGCACCAAGGCTGTTTCTGTTCCGTGATTTTTTCTAAATCCAGACTGACTGCTGGACAAGAGGTCCCCTTCTTCATCAAATGTGATGTACTGAGTACAAGCTACCTTGTCGAAGATTTTTAATAGGAACGGGACATTAATTATTGGCCAGTTATTAAGAGGGTGCATGGGATATAAACCCACCTTTTTTAATAAGGGGGTGATCTTCCTTATTTCGGGAGGAAAGCTCAGCGGCAACATGCTTGCCTTGGAAGCAAGACGACACTGGAGAACCACAGGTTGGATCCCGTGTCTGCACTTAGAAACCTCTGGGTATTAAGCGTGTTATTAATGCCCTATCATATATCATATATCATATATCCAGGCCTCCTTTATGCAGTCTGGAATATTCCCCTTCTGGAAGGACACATTCATGAGAGATGTCACTGGTTTGGCAATACTGGAGAAGAATTCCTTATACAAAGTAGATGGAAAAACTTTGCCTTTGCATTGGGTGGGTTGAATATTAGCAACCAGTGCAGTCAGTTCGCAGACTGAGACATGTTTGAAAGAGAAGGAATCAGTCTCAGTGGGCATCATTACAAGTATGGAGGTAGCCATGCTGCTTTTAGTGGCATGGCTACCCCCATACTGGGTATCAAGTCCGGGTCCCGCAAAAGGGGACTTACCGGACCATTCCGACCTTGGAGGGCCCGGTAAATCCCTTTCGCGGGACCCGGACCCGGTACATCCCCATTCCCATTGAGCCCCTACAGGGCTCAATGGGAATGGGGAGGATGCTAACAAAGGGCCCGTTAATGACGAGCCCGTTGTTAGCATCCTTGTATGCTAGCGGGTCCCGCTGCAGACCTCATAATAGGGCGGCTCAGAATGAACGGTGCCGGTCCTTTACCGGTATCGTTCATTCCGCAGCCGCCAGAGTCCTAACGAGGCCCAATATCTGTATCAGCGTGGAAAGTTCTAGTATCTGCACTCGTCGTCTGAGGGGTTTAAGTATTGATCGCAATACAGTCTAGATATTGCCTGATTTTTTTACCATAAAATTGTGCAACTTTTGACACCAAGCGTCATCAACAATTAACTGAGGTTCTTGTACCAGCCTCTGACTCCCGAGGGTCATTGGCCCACAGGTTAAAGTCACCAGCCACCATTAGGGTGGTTTTTGATTTGATATGAGAGCCAAGGAAAGCAACCAAATGTTCCTGAAAATCAGGTGTGCTAATGGGAGGGCGATAAAGTAACAGGAGGCTAAATGTAGCAGTAGCACTGACTCTAATTTTAACCAACATACCCTTGTAGGCGTGCAATGCCAAGGTACTGGATAAGAAAAAGTTAACATTTTCCCTGAAGATTATAGCCAAATCACCACCGCTCTGACCTATTCAGTTGGAATGCATGCTTTTATAGCCCTAGGAAGTCACCAGCCCCCAGTAGCGGGATTTTTGATTTGGTATGAGAGCCAAGGAAGGCTACCAACTGTTCCTGAAAATCAGGCGTGCTAATGGGAGGGCGATAAAGTAACAGGAGGCTAAATGTAGCAGTAGGACTGACCCTAATTTGAACCAACATACCCTTGCAGGCGTCCAATGGCATGGTAGTTGATAAGAAAAAGTTAACATTTTCCCTGAAGATTATAGCCACACCACCGCCTCTCTGACCTATTCAGTTGGTATGCATGATGTTACAGGCTTTGAAAGTAGCGAGTTGCAGAGAGTGTAAGTTAGTTTTGCAAAGCCATGTTTCTGTAAGAAGCACAACGTCAAGATTAGAGGACATGATGTGGTCTGCAATCTCAGCAGTGTCCAACGAGTGAACGTGTATTTAATAAGGCTGTTTTTAACAGCGTGTTACTACACAAGTAAGTGTGGATGGGTTCAAAAGTCGGCAGTTGGGCAGGGCCATCACCCCGGCGAGTCTTTTTACAGCTGGCATGTCCAGAGCTGGTACAGATAACTTAGTAGTTTGGAAGGTATTATGAGCTCTGACCGACTAAGAGGAGGGGGAATCTAGATCAAGGTCATATTGCTGAGGTAGTTAAGGTGGATATGTCTAATCAAATTGTTATGTGACATTTTTAGCGAGCGGGAGAGAGGGGCTAGATAAGGAGGAACTTACTGTAGAAGTATCTAATCATAGGATAAAGCCTGGAGAAGAATCCTCTTGCACTCACCACGCACCAACCGGCACGAACCGACCTGTTGCATTTGCGCTGGTGCGTTCGCAACCTGAACACCAAATAAGAGACTCAGCGAACTACAATACTGCTGGGTATTGTAGTTGTGAGTAACACCTTGCGTGTAGAGCGCACAAAATGGCTTCTGATTGAAATCGCAATTGAGAGGTAGGTAATGTGAAAACTAGGAAACTACTATATAATTTGCCAATAGAGAAAAGCTAATATAACACTATAGAGCACAATGCAATTAATTAAAAAGTGCTAAGTAAAAGTTTAACTTATATCAAAAAGACGCTATTTAAAAGATTTTTAAAAACGACATAGTGGCTAGCAGCAAAGTGAAAAGTAATCAATGAGGGAAGGGCAGGGAAGGCCCTTATATGCCGGCACAAACCGGCTTGTTGGGTTCGCACCGGCGGGCTAGTTGCCTTGTAAATTATGATAATGCATGGACAAGAATTTGATTGGGATGGAGAGTGGCAGTTCAGCCTGGAAGATTTCGCCAATATTATTGGCCAATCTGAAGTCACAGGTTCGAATCCTGGCATGGCTGACTCACCATTCATCTTCTGAGCTTGGCAGAAATGGGAGGTAAAACTACTGTTAATACATCGGGTAAAAATCGGCCAGCAATCGGAACAAATGTGTTAAAATGTAGTACTGACCGTTAAACATGTCATAACTTGTACATTTCATGTCTGTGAGTGACTTACAACTTAAAACCTGCTGGCAAAACAAGTATCTTAATTTAAAGTAGGAAAGACAAGCCTCTGTCATATAACTAATTTACAACACCTACTTCATGATTTAAGGGAGAGCAAGACAGGGTCACAACACACCTTGCTTCTGTGTTGTCCTTTTGTCATTTCCACATTTACAACATCACACCCTCCATGTGTAAGTGCGAGTTGGTCAGAATTGTCCTGTAGTGTGCTTTCTGCAAATCACTCACACCGAACGTTTGGCAAAGAACTGGAGTCGACGCCAGTATGAAGCACGCTGAATGCCATACAGTGAAACCGACCCTACGTTGTAATCAATATCTTGTCTGTGAGGGATATTTATTACCTCGCATCAGAGTAAGTAATCTTCTGCTGAGTCAAAGGTTAAGTTAACCGCATCAAATAATCATTACTGTTTGCTGCACACATGTGCACAAGAAACCTCATAAAAGTCAAAGTTGAACTGCATTGGTATATGTCCGATTAATCAGATACACATTGCATTGCAAAACACGAGAGAATCAGCATTGCACAATATATGCACACTGAGAAAATACCAACTGTGTTCACAGAACGACCATCACTCTATTTCCAAGGCACGGTTCATAAGGGTAAAGAGTGGGCGCAGCGTCAGAGAACACAATCAAACACACAACACATTTTGACCTTAATTCGTATTAGTACAGTTTGAAAAGAGTGTATACATTAGCTGCTTTCTCAACGACTGGAATCTTGGCTGCAAGTTTATAAAGAGGACAGATTGGTACAGTTAGACAATGTTGCGTTGTATTGAAGACACTGGGTAGTATTTGTGAAAATATCTGTTGCTTTCAAAAGCTTGTCAAGTACTGGGACCTCATTGCAGAAACTTTGCTCCAGTAAAAATGCAATTTCCCACGTTGTTAGCTCTAGTGCACACATTGCTCTAAGGCAATACATGCATTTTTGACTGCATTTTTGATTAGGGGCAACGTTTACTGTAGTGATATTTTCATTTTGCATTAACACTAGTGCAGATTGCAGTCTGCAAAAATGCATCCAAACAAAAAGAAATGCATTGAAACCATTCTTTGCACTAGGGAAATACATTCACTAATGATAGGGTCAAGGTGCTGCAGTACGGTCCATGGCTTCCAAATGCATCCTTTTAAGAAAACATGATGGCTGCATGGCAGTGATTTTCTTTTCTTTCTTTGTTTTACCATTAATTTATATGATCTCCAAGGAAAGGGCAAAGGGACTACATGTAGCAGCCATTTTATTTTCGCTTTATTTTCTCTCGAGTTGAGAAGTGGATTCAATGCCATTTCTCAGCTTGTGAAAAAAAAAGCTATTAGTACCCCAGAACCCCCGGAGGAGGGCATTACCGGTCATCAAACTCCCCATTGATGACTCCAGCTTCCAAATCCAGGGAATAATTATGGGCCCATCCTGCACTATGCTCATAGATCCCTTCACATACTTCCACCTTCAGTGTTGACTGGGGCCATGCCCCAGGGTGGAAATGTGTTGTCCTCCTCCCCATAAAGGCTACATCCTGCAGCCCTGGGTGTTTCTCTGGTTTGGACTCTGGCCATCTTGTTCAGTCGCCCTATCCGCCGGTCTTGCTGAAGGTAGGGGGCCATCACAATCCACGTGGCATAAAGCATTGGGATTTCTGGTATACACTACAGAGTGCTCTGCAGTATGATATGATATGATAGGTTATTTATAACGCGCTTAATTCCCAGAGGTTTCTAAGAGCGGACCCGGGGATCGAACCTGCGTTGCTCCGTGTCGCCTTGCTTCCTGCTGAGCTATCCTCCCAAGACCTGCAATTCCTGGCTGGCTCTCTCCTCCTTGTAGTCCTCACTCTCTTCTGGCTGATGTAGTTCTATGAGGCAAACAGAAAGAAACTTACCAGCATTGTGCCTAAAAGTTATGGGTCCAGAAAAGGGGGTAATTAGTCTTCTCATACAGGAGCAAATACATGGAGAGAGTGGGACTCTCCCAACTCCCACAACCCATCTCTGGGGCAGAACTGGCTCTGGTAAAAACCCTGTTAGGCCTCCTGCCTCATGATGAAGGTGCCCCCATCTTCTCTTGACAGGTTCAGGTCCCTTGCCATGTCACAATGCGCTTATTTTATTTATTTAGTGTTGATTTGTATTGCACCTCCTGCAGTTCGAAGATTGCTTTATGGCTCCTAAGAAAGGTGCATGATTAGCAATGACAGAGGAAGGGTACAAATGAAAGGTCTTTTACACTTTATGCATCTTTTAGATCTACAGAAGTTCAAAGGAAGGGTAAAAGCCAAATTGTAGGACTGCTCGAAACAACATATATGTGCAAAGGAAACACACAAGGAGCAAAAGGTTAAGGGGCAATATGCTCCAAAAGCATATTTGATTTAGTGTGATGCTTTGCACTGAAATGTCAAGTTATTGGTATAAAAGAAAAACAAATCATGTAATGTACTGCGGCAGAGGCATGTTTGCTGCAATGTGAAAGGAGAACGTGGTGAGCCGCGCAACTTGAATTGTAGTATTTCATAAGGCAAGTATATTTATGAACAGATAAAGATATTATCAGATTAGCATTGCAAGTTAGTATAGAAGTGAATTATTTTGTAAAACAAGAATTCACAGACCCATCATTACGTATTCACTTTGATAAATGCTTAAAAGAGTTGATGGCAAAGATGTGTTACGAAAGACAAAGGCTTTGTGCCCACATTACCGATTACCCGAAATGCATCTAAATGCAGGCTTTATTTTGGGGATCCAGGCCAAATCCATGGCTTTACACTTCAACGTAATAGCAGATGCACAGGGCAGGTTCTTGACCCCTGACCTGGCACAGCATTAGGCTCCATGAAGAATGGTTCTGTTTCATTATGTCCCGATTATAATGGTCCCTTCATTCAATAGAATGTCCCCCTCAACAGATTGATTCTGACTGAATTTCAAGGGGTGTGTTATTTTGAACCACTTCAACTTGACTCTCTGTTAGCTAAAATGTTTTCACCGTAGAATGTGGTTTACAATAAACCAAATGGATAAATATTCACTCAGAGGCGTCTGTGGAACTGGGCTGCATTAGCCTTTCATCCTCATGAGGTCTATAGATTTAGGTATATTGAAATGATTGATTGAGTACCATTGAGTTGTTTAATAATACTATTATTACAGCACTAAGAAGTAGAAGAGTCTGTCAGGCAATGCCTCCTGAAATGGCTACTATCCCAACGTAGTTATTTGAGTAGTTGACACTGACATACTAGGATGTGAGATGACATAAGACGCCCTCCAAAGCAGAGAGGGTCCAACTGACAGGCTTTCCTGTAGATGGTTTGAAGATTGGAGGAACAAGGGTTTACGATGTAAGGCATCTCCTGGCTTATCCTTTAGGTACAAACCTGAGGCAGGATAGTCATGCAGGTGTGATGCCCCACATTATCAGTGGGTGATGCTGTGATGTGGACTTTCACATCACCTGTGATCGATATGTATTGCAGAGGATGTGACGTTTGAGGTAGAGAACGCCTTTTTGGATCATGTACGTTTTTTGTTTTTTGCCGACATGAAAATGATTTATCAGAAATGTACGGCAGTCAATTGCAGTATCCTCGTGAATACATTTGCATGTTCTCATTCTGTGTGCAGATGGCATGTGCAGCAATGGGAAATTAATTGAAGTAGGTGCCCATGTTTGTGTCCTCGTATGAATTGCACTGTTCTCTTCCTTGGGCCGGGAGGATATCTGAGGGGAAAACCATTTGTCTTGTAAGCAAGGGGTTTTGTTACTTCCTTTCAAGCAAGACAACCCCTAGCAACACAAGATCGAATACTGGGCTCGCGCTTAGAAACTCGTCCCAGGTATTAATTGCGTTATCAAAGAACAATTATAATTATTATAATTATTATCATAACACAGCTGGCAAGTGCATAATGGACAAAACCGTTGCCTCCATGAACAACTTTCCTTACTTAAACAATTTGCATATGCACCCTTTTGGAGAGATGAGGTGTGTTTTTGTTGCGTCTGTGGACACTATTTTCTATAAAGATTAAATTCTTCTTGCAGTGTCCTTGTGGAAAAAGTGTCACTGTCTGATATTTTGCTTAGCTTGGCTGGGGATAATAGGCAGTAAAGCAAATTCATTCAAATTGTGCACAATAACATACATTGCATACCTTCCTTTGACTTCAATTGGAAGTTACGGTCAATAATTTCTTCTTAATATATTACAAACAATGTGTGTTTTAATATAGGGCTGCATTCCTGATTGCTTTCACTTCATAGCTCTGTATTAACCAGTGTAATTATTACCCAATGTAATGCACTCAATGTATCAAACTTAGAGAGCTAAAGGGCTGACTTCTGAAAGATGTATAGTTGGGTTGACCCTACCATGGCTTTCCAACTTGCAAAGTACAGGCTGGCACCATGGCTAGGGTGAACACTGTATGTATTTATGAGGGATTCGTCCATAAACGTATATGCTTTCAAATATGAAGGAAAAACGCAAAGTCGTGTTTAAATGTTTCATGTTCTGACCAATGTAACTGACCAAATGTGTTTAAAAATGCACCATTTGCTACTACATTTCACGGAATACCACCCACATCCTTCACTGAACTCTTCTTTATTCCTTTACACATTTTTACCAAGGTAAAAGTGTCTACATTCTTTGAAATTTATTGTTTGCCATATACCCTAAGCACTGGATGAAGTGATCTTTGAATCCTACCAGGTTCTTAAAAAAATTCACCTTCTACTAATAAAGATCCTGGAAATTACTTGGCGGGGGAAACCAAAATGAATATGTATATTTCTGTTTAAATGCTCCACTTGAGACCAATTTACTATCAAAACACCCTTAAACTCAAACATTTGCTATGAACATTTCCTGATGGAGAACTCCAAACATGCGGCAATAGTTCTTCAATCCTGCAATGATTTTGAAAACCATTTCTGGACTCATGTCGCTATCAGTGCTCTGTTTGAAATGTAAATTCCTAAACATGTTAGGTAAATATCAATCTAATGTCAAATTTTGGTAAAGGTCATTTGTTACTGCCCATACTCGAATTTGGACTGGCCGAGATGACCGTTACCTTCTGACTCCATCTTCCACCTTCATGTAACTATTTCTAAATACGGGGCCTATAACACTCTGCCCGATCTATTGCCTTTGCAACCATCACATTAATACATGTGTTGTTCCTTCTGTGTTGCTTTATGACGTATCTATTAAATGTCAAAACAAACTGCGTGATGTGTGCACCATCTGCCATGCAAAACACAAACTGCTCCCACTAATAGGTTTTTCTCATCCTAAAACCTTTTGCCTGGCTGGGACACTGTACGTGCATCCCAACACATACAATTCTAAATTCCTGCTAGACAAGGATCTGCCTTATCATTCTAGGTTAGGTAAATCACACTTAGCAAAGAACTAGGCCCAGCATGGTTGCAGACTTTCACAATGATGCACAATCATCAGTACACGCAAACCATCTATTTGGATCTCTAAAGGAAATCTGCACTCACTCATATTTGTTTCTGCTCAGAACAAACCTTCTTCATTGCAAACCATTCCAGCTCTATAAAATAATAATTTCTGTCAGAGGTATTTGGGACAAGTTAAAAAATATGTTGTTCCACCTAATCACAAGGTTCAACCTGAAGTACAACAGTTTAATTTACTGTCAGGAGAAATACCAGCTTCAGTGATGTAAGGTATACAACTGTGCAGATTTTCTAGCACATTACCACAGTTAAAGGACCATAGGGATGTTCAAAAAGCATTCATACCTCGTTTACTCTGTTGAAATACTTTATTGAAGTTCTCATGAATAACTAAATTATTACTGAGAAATATAATGTAAACAGTTCCAGAAAAAACTGTTTATAAAATGTGCGTTCTCTATAAACGATAGGTCTTCCTTAACATTCTTCCGAGGCTCACAGAAAATAATGTTGACACCATTTATGCTCCATAGACAGTTGAGTGACATAAAGCAAATATACCAAATTTCGATACTCTTCATCTGAAACTCACACTTGTTGATACTCTCTGAAAACATATTCTTGTTAAAGTTACTAACACTTCCAATATACTATTCTGACGATGTGTCAAATGTAAATATGCCGACATGTTCACATAGAAAATACAATTTAGATTCAGGACAACAGAAATCTTCACACAAATGGAAAATGCCTGGCACATTGCCTAACCCGATTTTATTTTTATTAATTAGAATTTACTAATAACACCTTATGTTCTTAAACAGCAACACAGCAGCAAATAGATATTTCTACCTCTGAGGTAACATATTGAGAGAATAGGATTGTAGTTAAGGCTTTGCTGAATACTTGATTAGTGTTGTCTTTCAATATAGCAAGAGGAGGGAACGGCACAGAAGAGAATCATACATGTAGTTGTGAGTTCCTATTTTAAAATGCTTGTCTTTGGAATCAAAAACAACCTGTGGTCAGATAGCAATTTCAACAGGTTGGAATTTTTCAAGTAGTAAACTTTGTGACCCAAAGAGATTATTTTACATTTGATTTCTTTGGCCACCAAATGTTTGCCGAATGAGAACCAGAGTTTTTTTGGACAGTTCTGGTGAAGCATTGGTTCATCTTGGTAGTGTGAGCAGTAGCAGTAGTTTAGCTTCTGTATTCCGCTCTCACCAGGGTTTCACAAGGCCTAGTCAGACTGAGTTTAAAAAGTCAATTACTATGTAGGGTTTAACAGAAAGAGTCTGCTGTTGACTCTACTAATTACGGAATATGAGTCACCCCGGGGAGATTTCTTCGCTGCACCTCACTTTTAAAAATTATTTCCAGCACAGAGGGCCTAGTAGAGTGCAGTCTGCTGCAGGCTCTACTGTGGATGGCTTGTGTATCATTTCCTGGCTGCACCTGACATGTAAAAGTGCGTTCCCATACAAAGTGCCTGGAATAGTGCACCCTGCTCCAGTCCGTGGGAGACCCGGACATGGAGACCTGTATTCTTGGTACATGGAGACCCGTTCTTCAAATTTTGCCTACTGCTGATTATACAACTAAGGATAAAGAGGGACCGTGAGGATTCTTTGAACAGGAATTGTCATTGGCCAGTTTGGTGAGGTGTGATAATTGTGCCTCACTTTTAAATCTTAATGTAGGCCTTACAAAGTAAAGCTACAGCAGTAGTGCAGTGTTCTGACTCTGATTCAAATATTCTACTGGAAGAATCATTGTCAATGCGGATGGGCAAAGAGATAACAATTACCAACCCAAATGTCACTTTGGCTTTGCTTACTAATTTATTCATGGCTAGTGTCCCCCATCGGAAAATTGCAGGCTTTTAAAACGTATTTAGTGACCCTTCAATTCTTGCTTTGATGCATGATTATTCCCTGCTTGGTCTCTCAGGAGTGGGGGCTGTTTCCTTGGTCGTACCTGGCAATTCAACAGACGGCATACCTAATTCTTCTTCGCTGTGCATAAAATCTGCCCCTCACTTGGATTTCAGACCTGCTCCGCAAGAGATTGATGCCTCACTCGCAATGTAACTATCACTGTATGCTTTGGATAACTCCAAAGCCGTTGAACCTCTGCCTTTTCTTTTCACCCATCTCCCACCCCTCTTTATTCTCCATTACAACTACTGTATAAAGTACCATTAATATAGTTACAAGAAAAAAGGCTTTGAGCTTCATTCCATCTAAGCCCAGTAAGTCCAGTTCGTCAGGTACTATGAAAAGAAAGGTTCCATTTCACCTAAACATGCCCCAACTCCAGCCATAGTCAAAGGTTTGATTAGACACCTTTTTAAGCCCTTTGTGGAACATCCTGTTTTGAAATAGAAAAAACTTAATCTTAGTGCCTTAACAACGCAGTCTCAAGAAAATCTGCTTGAAGATAAGGATCCATTGCCAATTGATGCACCAATAACTTGTGTTCCTTGGGTAGTTTTGAAATTGGCCCCGTTCTCTCTTGACAGAAGTGGTTAATATAACAATCTTTACCAGGAAACGCTGTTTCATCTATTATGGATGGTCCCTCTCCTTTCCAGACTCTCAAAGCCAAATGAATGGCACAGTTCAATATTTGTCCTAACAAAGTGTCTGGTCCTAGGACCTTCTCTCAGTTGCCTCCATTTAGACAGGTGCAGAATATTGGCTTTGAACAATCTTCCATATTATGGAAAAACAAGTAATTAGCCTCTGGAAGAAAGATGGATATGGACTTTTATATAGCTTGCTCAATAAAGCAACCTTGTACAATGTCTAGTTCATTCTTTGTCTGTTCAGAACATCCTTTTAATTACGATAAAATGATGGTGCTTAAACTTCAAAACGCATTATCATTATTTTAGGATTTTCCACAGCAAAGAACAATCACTTTGAGTAACATTCTCCAAATCAAATTCATTGTTTGATAAAAGGATTGACTTTGAGCTTCTTCATTTTGTATCAAGTCTTTTTGTAAACACATTACTTAAAGAAGCATTGTCTTTTCTGTCCTTATTAGATAAACCCATTTTCTCTGACTATGATACATTTCATACTGTTGATTAAAAAGGGTCACTTGGCTTAATCTCTGCTATTTGTTGTAGTTTGAGCATAACGTTTGAAAGCACTCCTGACTTTCTTGTAATGAAATTAAGATGGATAGATTCACTCTCTCATACCATGATTCACTGTCTTTTGGGGAATGTATATTGGAACCCTAAGAGAACCTTTGTAGATGCCTGTATTCATTTACGTTCTTGTTTGAATTCTTGAACAGTAGAATAGGAATGAATCAGGTCACCTTATAATCGTTGTTATAGAAATGAGGGGTTTATTGATGTTGAACAGGACAATTGCAAATATCATACTGGCCCATTCACCTGTCGAGGTAACAATTGGTTATCTATTTCGGACTACATCTTTGTATCAAGAATGATTCTTGAGAGGTATAAAAGTCTAGATATTGTTGAATCTATATCAAGTGAGCGTGCTTCTATGCAGTTCACTCTTGATCTGTCCTTTTCAAACTCTAAATGGACTAATGTTTCTCTGTCTTTGCTGACTAATACTCAAAGGACAAGTTCAGTCTGAAAACCTGTGATGCCTATTCTGAAGCAATCCAATGGTATTCTACATTCAGGAACAGAGACAGCTTAAATCAGGCAAACCGTCCACCTATCTCCCTCTTGGATGCCTCCTGCAAGATTTTCTTATCTTTACTTCTGAAAGACTTGGAAAACTGGACCCTTCGGGTGGGGAGCTTGATTACAATCAGTCCAGATTCAGAAAATCAATGGGCACTTCGTTGAATGGGGTTTTTATAATACCTGTTTCAGAAACAAGCCCTTTTTAAGAAGCATCCAATCTATCACATTTTCATAGATTTATCCATGCCTTTTGATAGAGTTAATTGTACCAAACTTTGCATTAGACTGTACACTCCATCATCCTTGTTAAATATCCTCATGTATTTACATTCTGATACACGGATTAAAGTTTGGCTGGATATTGAGGGTCTTTCTCTGAGGAGCTATTCACTCATTGTGGTTGGTGTCATGGTTGAGTGCCAGTGCAATTTCCTTTCCACATATATATTGCAGATATTTGCCTCCCCTTATCCAAATCCAATTCCTGACTTCCGTGGTTGGGTTACTTTTCTGTTCAGCATTTGGCATATGCAGATGATTTCATCTTTTTGGACTGGACACCCATCACCTTTCCAGCAGTCTATACATTTTTCTGTGTACATTTCTTAATTTCATAGGGCCTCATTCCGAGTTGGGCGGTAAGGGTTAACGGTCACCGGTAATGATGCCGATGCCAGTAAACCCTTACCACTCAATTCCGAGGTCCCTTAGCGGGACCAGCAAAGGGACCAGGGCGCTAATAACGGGCCTGCTATTTGCCAGCCTGTAATTAGCGCCTTCCCCATTCCCATTGAGCCCTATGGGGGCTCAAATGGGAATGGGGAATGGTTTACTGAATGGGGATTTACCAGGTCCTCCAAGGTCGGAATGACCCGGTAAGTCCCCATTCAGCCAGACTGGACCCGGGTTTGGAGGCAGCCATGGTGCTAATAGCACCATGGCTGCCTCCAAACTCGGAATGATCCCCATAGACTTAAAGATTGATCTGGCAAAAAATAGAGTATGATCTTTAAACCCACCAAGTTGAAAACTTTGCATTTTCAATGGTACTAAGAGGATAATGAACATGATCTTGTTGATAGATGCACGTATTTGGGTTCCATGAAGATATGTACCCGGTCTGGTGGCTTTTTATGCACAGATGAAAAAAGCCAACCTAAAATACGGTGAAATATCTATTTGTCCTCCCTTAAAATTGTACAACGTTAAATTTGTTCTGTGTAACCTTTTTGATGCTGAATATAAGCTTCTATCACTGAGAACCTTTTTTGGTGGCATTGCCTTACTTAGCCTAATGTCACGCCTATCTGAATGATTCACAACAAATTTGGCTTTGTTTTGTTACAAGATATAATGGATTGGGAACGCTTGAAACTTTTCCAGAAGATTTTGAATCCACCTCTGAATTTGCTCTGTGTTGATCCAAAGTGATAGTTGATCATGTGCTCCTTTAAACATGTGGGTTTTGTATTGTGAAAGAGTTTTAACTATTCCAAAGCAGAATTGGCAATTTACAGTCTTAGAAGATTGCCGGAAAGGATGCTGTTGTTGATGATCTCAAAGGCTGCAGAAAGATTTAAAAATAGTTTTGACCCAACAGCAGTGCAATGAACCATTTTTCTCATATTGCCCATCTTGTATACAGACTTGCAGAGTATGAACAACGCCTGATTGAAAGGGGTCAAAAAGCTGATTTATTTCAATATGTTGCAACTGTTGAAATGAAACTGCCTTACGTAGCACTTTCTCTAAAAATGGGAGACATTATTTGGGTGTAAAATGATGCGCTCCATGCAATCAAGGAATAGTTTCTTAAGTCATGAGTTACCACTTACACTTTAGCTTTTAAGGAAATATTAAATGGGAGAGTTTTTCATGAAAGTTCTGTTTATTGGGCTTGCAGCAGGATTGATTGCCTTGGGACTTTATTTTGCTGCATATCCCTAAGTGAGGCAAATGGATTGAATTTAGCAAATGCAACTACAAGCTTCAAGACACAACGGAGAACAATAACTAAATGAAGGAGGATAAGTGGAAGAGTGTTGTTTTATACACATTATCAACCTCAGGGCTGGGTTGAGTGATCAGAAATTCTCGTCATATAGTGCCTACTTCCGTGAGTCTGATGATGAGATAGGATTGTTAAATGAATTAGGCGATAACTGCAATATCCAATCAGAGTCCAAAAAGCAATCCTTTTTTGATCTCCAAATTTAGTTTAAAATAGTTTCAATTCAATAGGTCAAATCTGTCATGCACAGTTTTTAATTTGAATAACGTATGGTGCTGTTATGTCTGTGTGAAGGTATGGAAAAAGTAGGCGTAATGTTTGTAACTTCAAATCCTTCGAAATATTATTTGCTCCAACAATTATTTATGGTCAACTTTGGCTAATTCTGTCTATGCATTCCAAAGTATCGGTGTGCTGGTTCCATTGCCATCCTCCCACGTGCTGATATCCTTCAGCACATGTTGTCTTCATTAGAACTCCCAAACATACTGTAAGCGCTCCAATGTGGAGAAATGTATAATGTTTGTTTGTTTGTTTGTTTGTTTGTTACTTGTATTGCGCTCCACATCCATAGGTATCAGGGCGCATTGCAAAAGATAACTTACAGCTTAGTTACACACATATAGTAACATACAAAAGCATCTTAGTTGCACAGAGGAAATAGATCATATACATATATACATAAATACACATATATACACATTGATCCAAATGGCTAGATATGAGATGGGTCAGTAACGGGTTCAAGACAAACATTACTTGTCTGAGTTTTTAAGACACGTTATAAAGTTCTGATGGAATTTCGGATATGATTGATCCACTCGCAGGAGAGGAGGTAGTGAGTTCCAAAGAAGAGCTGCTTTAACCTGAAAGCTATCTCCCCAAACTCTAGAAAGTTTACATCTAGGAACTGCGAGACAGTTAGTGCTTGATGATCTAGTGTATCTGATAGGAATAGATTTGATGAATCTCTCTGAGAGATAGCGAGGAGCAGCCTCATTTAAACATTTGAATACGTTTGAGGTGACTTTTAGCTGATTTTATTCCTGAGTTGAGAGCCAGTTGTTTAATTTTCTAGTTTCAGATATATGAACTCTCCTCGAGATTCCAAGTGCAGCTCTCAGAACGTTATTCTGGAGAAGCTGGATCCTCTTAATGGTTGCCTTGTTAGCTCCAATGTGAAGAGTGTTACAGTAATCCAAATTCGACAAAATTAATGCTCTGGCCAAAGTGATGCAGCTATTGTTGGAGAGGAAGGGTTTACCTGCTCTGATTAATTTACAGGTGTATGCGGTCGCGGAGGCCCTCACATTAACCTGCTTATTAAAGGTGAGGGTCGAATCTAGGTAGACGCCGAGAGTTTTCACTTCTGTTGCAGCTGTGATAAGCTTATTGTCCACATTGAACGAGGAGTATCTAGGTCCCAATGTTTTTATGGTGTGAGAAGTACCCAATATGAAAATCTCTGTTTTATCATCATGCAGGCATAGTCCATTGGTGGCCATCCATGCCTGAATGATGAGATACACACTGTACACCAAGGGCAAATCCTAATCGTAATCACCTTTAAGTGGTAGAAGAATCAAGTTGTGTCATCTGCATAGTTAGTGTAGGTGACACCAAGATGGTCCAGATCATCGAAAAGGGGCTTCGTTAAAATGTTGTATAATGTTGGAGATACACATGATCCCTGGGGCACTCCGCAGGTAATGGGGATGGGGTCTGCAGCTGCTGTAGGGGAGAAGACTCTCGTGGTCCTATTGTTGAGAAAGGATTGGCTCCACACTATGGCTCCATCAGAGAAATTAGCAGTCGAGTCCAGATGATTGCAAAGAACCTTGTGGTCCACGAGTTGGAATGCAGCTGATAAATCCAAGAGGAGGAGTAAGGCTGGTTTTCCCGAGTCCCTGTGCTTGTCAATTTGAGCCTTTAAGTCAATTAAAGCTGTTTCGGTTTCGTGCAGAGGGCGGAAGCCGGACTGTTGAACTCCTAACAGGTAGTTGGATTCCAAATATTTCTGAATTTGTGAGTAGGCCATTGTATCTATGATTTTCAGGAGGATTGGTATAGTAGTAATTGGGCGGTAGTTAGTCGATATGGCTTTTGAGTAGGGGTAGCAACCAAGATTCTATGAGATTGCTTGGTATGGTGCCCATGGAAAAAGACGCATTAATGAGTTTAGTGATAAAGGGGGCCAAGTCTCTGGCGGCGTCCTTTATTAGTTGGGCAGGTCATTGGTCTCCCTTACAGTTAGAATGTTTAAAAATTAGGGGAGTCTTTTGGGTCTTGATGATAAAGACTTTAGAAAATTTGAATCGAGGATGGTCAACATTATTCGTGGAAGAAGACGGGGAGTTATTGTGCGAGGGATTAGTAGTGAGTGACACTTTTTTCTTTGTAATTTTGGCTTGTAGAGTTGTAACTTTATTGGCTAACGCGTGCTGTATATTTGAACACCAAGATTTATCTTTGACTCAGTTGTCTGGTGCTGGGGTGGGAGCTTCTAGTTCCTTCAAGATGATAAAAAGTTCTTTTGTACTCAAGTTAGCTTGAGATATTCTGGTATTATAGGTAACACGTTGGCCAGTAGTATTTCATTTTTGTAGAGAGCAGTTATGTTGCTTAGGTTAGTTTTATTTTCACCAGAGGGTAGTAATCTCCAAGATACTTAACATTGTCTTTTTTTATACGTAGGGTTTTTAAGTGTGGTGTGTACCACGAGTGAGGTGAGCTTTAGGCTCACCTTGCCTCATTTTAAGAGGTGCGATAAGGTCAAGTGAGATAGACATTATTTTATTATACTCATCCACCAGGGCTTCCGGGGCCAAGGTGTCTGGGAATTAAATTTGTTTCTTGTTGGAATGGGCAGCGCCAATTGAATAAGAGTGGAGGTCGATCTTTTGTTTGCTAAGGAGAATGCCACAAGGTAGTGGTCTGTCCAAATTTGAGGAGAGATCGACAAGATGGACAAGATGGAGGCGTTACAATTGTAGTCTGTCACCCAATCTAGTATTCTGCCTTTATTGTGTGTGGGGTGGAGTAATCTTTGGGTGAGGCCGAGTTTGGACATAATATTGTGCAACAAGATATTTGATAAGTCTTCCTTGAAAGTTCCCATCGGGCCTGGAGGTCGGTATATCAGATGGATAGTGAGAGTCTGGGAGTTGTTAACGAGAAACTGGGCTGTGAGACTTTCACAGGAATGGATGTCAGAAGATGGAGCTAATCTGATAGAGAGGTTGGATTTGACAATAATGGCTATGCCACCTCCACTTGCTTCACTTTTATGCGATCTGAGGATACTGTATCCGAAGGGATAGCTAGCGTGAGGACCAGGCCTGCAGCACTGTGCAACCAAGATTCGGTGATAGCCAAAAATTCAAGGTTATCATTCTGGATAAGGTCAGCTTACTCAATGGCATGTGCTACCATCGATCTGGCATTTATTAGGGCTCCCTTGAGGTGATAACTAGTAGATATAGGGTTAGCAGTCGTTCCTAATGGTGTGGTTTTGGGAATACAGTAGGTTCTTATCACAAATGCCTTCAGGGGACTGTATCGTCTTTTAGTCTTGTTATTAGATGATTCATTGGGAAGGGTGGCCTTCCTATCGTTTGTATTGGGGAGAGATCTAGCTAAAGGTTCGAATAATTTAGCTAGTCTGGCGTGAAGTCTTAGATTTCTAGCTGTCGTATTACAAGGTTGAGTGTTGTAAATTGGTGGTTGTTGTGGTCTTGCCTCATTGTTGTTAATGGGTAATTGGGAGTGTGTCTGGATAAACTGGGTCATTGTTAAATTGCAAACTGAGAGGTCGTAAGAAGCTGGGCCTGTCCTATATATACAGACTATGGCTATAATTAGTGTAACAAAGAGTAAAGGTGACCCTAAAGCCCACATTTTATAATGACACAGTGATTGAATGGTCTTATATGGCTATATCGTAGTGCACATATGCAGTTGTAAGCGGAATTACAAGATCAATTGTATAAGGTACTGAGTCGAATTGTAGGAAATACTGGATGGACTAATTCTGTACTAGAACAACAAATAGGCTATTTCAAATTAAGAGGAGTGCACTAGTGTAATCTAGTTTAGTTTGCGCAAGATGCAGGATAGGCTAGTCCAATGCTGGGTACATCAGGTAGGCTAATCTAAATTGCAGTGGAGCCATGCTCTAAGCCGGCCATACGTGTTAACATGTTCACATTGTACAAGATGGAATGAGTTAGATAAGTTCAATGGCCGATATACTACATATACTGGTTCAATAATAGAAGCAGTGTGGTAGGCTGGTTCTATTTGTGGAGGACAATGTATGTATAAGCAAAATCGGATTTATATGAAAAGCAATGAAATGAGCTAGAACCATTTGCTATTTGTTCCGTAGATGGGCTAATGCAGTGAATGAATAGGAACATAGTAAACTAATAAAAATGTCTAGGTCGGCATGTAGGCTAGTTCACTTTGCACATAGGTTACGTGGGCTGGTTCATTTATACATGGCATTACTTTGTATGGTTAGTTAACACAAAATACAGACAGGTATAATGGTATTATCGGGCAGCGTGGTCAGGCAGCAGTTGTTAAATCATGAAACAGGTTATATAAAGATCATACCAAGCGAGCGTACACATAATAGAGATGCTAACAATCGTGCAGGCACGTGAGTAACAGACCGATTAGTGAAGGCGGACTAGATGTACTTACAGAGATGGTAGTCTGAAGGCAAAATAGTGTATGCTGTTCAGGCTATTGGTAACGGCAGCTTTTGCAGCTTGGTGTACGTGCATTTGTGTAATTCATACACAAGAAAAGTTAGTTAATAGCATATGATGCGACCAAGGTATGTCACATGGTATGGGACAGTTAAATGTGACCAAGGAAATGGTGGCTAACCTGCGTAACCGTGCGTATAACTTGCACAGAACAGGGCTTTTTCCCCACTGGCCTTATCCAATGAGAGCCGGCTTCCACCTCACTGGCGGATGCTGTGCAGATATGAGTACGGGCTTCTCCTGGCAACGGACGACGCTCAGGTGGCGGCGGCCATCTTAGGTGCAGGCCGAGAAAGGTAGTTGAGCAAGGCAATGCAAACTACTGATGTAGCGAGCTGCTTTGCATGTAGGGCTTGGATCACATCGGACGATGACCAACAGAGGTCTGGTGTATCAAATAGTAGGCTTAAGGGTAGGTCCAAATGTTGTAGACATTTCCCATTCCTAATTTCCTTTACAGTTGGGTCGGATGTTGATCTTGGGTTTGTAACATTTCAAGATCCGAGAGTTAGGCTAAGAATTTAAATCCAAAAACCAGAAATGCGCAGCAATTCCACACTATAGATCAATGTGTATGTACTACTTAAGCAATAAGCAATAAGCCCATCACGGGGGGGGCATTACCATTTCAGGTAATGGCTCCGGGCCATAATTACAGACCCCGGAACATTACCTGAAATTCCCCCCCCCCCACTCTGAGGGGCTTATTGCTTATTGCTATTAGTACACCGGCAGGTAAGACCGGGGTACTAAAACCATTTTATTTTTCTTCTACAAAACGCTCCGGTGTGTTGGAACTGAACATTTTTTTTTTCAAACATAGCTGCCAGGGAAGGGAAAACAAAGTTTGTTTTCCCTTTCCATGGCGGCCATTAAAAATAATTGAACAAAGTAAACAAGCAAAATGGCCGCCATGGAAAAAGAGAAGGGACTACATGCAGTCACTTCTCCCTTTCCATTGCGGCCATTCAAAACATAGGAAACAAACTAAACTAAAAATGTCTGCCATGGAAAGGAAGAAGGGACTCCATGTAGTCCCTACTTCCTTTCCATGATGGCCTGTTGCAGATCGGGAGCAGACACGCTGGAGGCAGAAGTGTTCCCAGCGCATCCTCTCCTGAAATGGACAGAAAAGAAGGTAAGCTGGGGTGGGAGTACGAGGAGGGAATTCTGTGGATGGGAGGATGGGGGAGGGAAAAACGTACCTCATTCCCCAGCGAGGGTAGATGTCGGCCACCAACCCTGAGGAGGCTCAGGGCACCGTGATTACAGGCTGGTAATGCCTGTGTTGTGAGCCTCCCTATTGGCTGGGAGGCCGCTACACCCCCGTCACTGGGTACTAATAGTTCATGCTGCAAATGTGCTCATCATGTCAAGAACTGATTTGCATCTCCCGGTAACAAACCTCATCCTCCTGTTTTGATGTTATAGAAGAATACAGATAGCATGTTTTGGGTCTTTCGTGCACTACAGTAGAAAATGTGTATAGACCATATACATGCATGCAATCACATAGTGACCACAATAGAATGCACTAAATAGTATATATCATCTTGCTGAAAGACAGTTGTTTTATTCAATGCCTCCCGTTTGCTCTCTAGTTGAAGATTCGCTTTAGGTGCTAAAGCTGATGAATACAAGTCAAGGAGAGGGATACAAGAGGTTAAAATGGCATCGTAAGTCTGTGGATGTTATAACAATGATTTTTCATGTCTTATAATGTCTCATATGCTCTGGAACTATGAAAGGCCATGGAAGAGCCTTAGGGAATCTTTGTTATAGATATGAGAGACTATCTTGTTCCAATGCCTCTGCTGTTTGTGTGATGAGGGACATCTTTATATGTTGATAATTGTTATTATTAGCATGTGTTAATTATTATTATACCTGCTTGCTATATATATATATATATATATATATATATATATATATATATATATATATATATATATATATATATATATATATATATATAGTGCTTCAAGCCAGATTCCTCTTATTATCAGTGCATATATAGCTGTTTTTTGTTTTTTTTTGCCCAATATAGTAAGAATTGATGTATTGCCCAATATAGTCAGAATGCATTTATCAGAGGCGAAAGCTAAACCCGTGATCTATATACACCTGGTATAATAACATAGACATCAAGTGGCCTCAAGTCTTGTGTGACAACTGCAGCTATTCCTGGGAATTTAGCCAACAGCACTTTGCATGCTGTGACATTGAGAACTGATGTAGCCAGAATACAAACTGCTACTAGAGGAAAACACACGTGGCCACCTGACAACTATTATTATTGCTCTGACACTTCCTTGATCTTCCCTATTTCTCATTTGCTGTTCATTAAAAAGCTGAATTTTACTCCCAATAACTGTGAAATGAGAACACAGCTGTAGTTCCATGTGCTACCTGGAGCCTCTCCAAACCATTGATCATAATTAATTATCAAAACCACCAGGAGTTGAAATGTATCTCCCATGCACAAGCCGAACATATTTCCCATTCCAGGTGAAGAACAACCTATGCATATTTTCTTGTGCATGTGGCATTTAAAACATTTCACAGAAGTCGCCCATGTTCACCATTTAAAATAACGTCCCCAATTATATTTCAGTTGAATCACATAATGTAAATGGCATTTACAAATCTGAGACCTTTCGTTTTGTACCCTCTACTTAATTGTGCAATTATTTTGTGAAAGCAAAGGTGTTTGCATCTGTGCTTAGAAGGTTTTTAAACACCACAAAAATTCACGTAACTTCAGCAGTACTTCATCAATGAACAACGGACACTGTATATAGTTGAGTATCATATTCACACTTTCAGCATGGTATTAATAATAGGGTTGGTTGACCCTGGTCGATTTTTATGTGAACCTATTTAAACAAATGTGGGTCTAATGATCTAGAATTATTCCACTTATTTGATTTGAAGCTTGAAGGTGATTCCAATGCTCCAAACCCCATTTACAGTGGCTGAAACGTTGGTTCAATCGGACTCAAAGCTGGTTCGATTCCTTTGCAAAATCTCTATGGCATTACTGGAGTTTAAGGGAACTGCTTTTTTTTTTCAGAGAAGAGTTTTATTTTTTGTATAATTTGGTTTAGGAAAATTGAAAACTGAAATCAGTTCATGTTTCAGTCAACCAACTATTTATAGCAGGTTCCTTCTGCCTCATAAAGTGGCTGTTTCATTGTAAAATATCAAATATTATGAAACAGAAATCAGTTAAAGTTTCAACCAGTAAGTGCTTAAAGACGGTTGTTGATGCATTGTTTTTTACAAATAAGGCTTCAGTTCTGTGCCATTGTGACCAGCATTGTAGGAGTTTGATACTGGCTTACTTAATTTTGAAAATATTTAAATGTATTGTCATTCTGAATCCAAGAAGTTCTATGTTTACTAAAACGCCCAT
The DNA here is from genome assembly GCF_040938575.1 of Ambystoma mexicanum. Classification (NCBI taxonomy): domain Eukaryota; kingdom Metazoa; phylum Chordata; class Amphibia; order Caudata; family Ambystomatidae; genus Ambystoma; species Ambystoma mexicanum. The sequence continues at coordinate 1,137,916,148 of NC_090922.1, forward strand.
TAGTGCCTAGAGTTTAAATAAAAAAAAGTCAATTGAAAACATTCTGATACTTTAAAAAAGACATAGGGCCGAATTTACACAAAAAAAGCTACAACCGCACAAAGTAGCGCACAAAATAATATTGCACGGACGAAAAGATTGACCTTTTCTCTGGACGAATGGAAAACAGTAATCAGCGATTATTTACTGTTACAGGCTTGTCCTGCTCCCGGCAATACCAGTGCTCAACCAGCTCACCCACGCCACCTCAGGCACAGCAGGCACTCGGCACTTGAACACAAATAATACACAGAAGACCAGAAGCAGGGAGAAACTGGCTATAATGCAAAAACACACCAGTGCATACGAGGGCTGCATTGTGCTCTGCCCCTCCCAGGTCTGACTCATCTTCATATACAATGGAGTGCTAAATCTATTCTCAACCCAAAAACCAGCACATATAATGCACATATGATAACAGAGGTCATTTTGCAGAACAGAGGGAACAAAGCCTGCAGTTGCGAAAGGCATGACGCAGCCTCTGGCAGCCTTGGGATTTGAACCAGCAGTTTCATCACTGTGTTCTTCTCAGGAGGGGCTCGGACCTGAGGTATCACGCATTCCACAGCTCTGCGACCTCGTCTGGCATTGGTGTTCAGCTGTTAGGCCAGCCTCTTCGGCAAGTCAGTAGGCCAGTCTCCATGCCTCAGATGTACCTTAAATAAACCAAAAGAAAGTTCAGTATCAGAGATGGTATTTTATGCCCAATTTGTTTCCCTCTCTTCTCATTTTATCTATGAATTGCTGACCACATACTTGCACTACTTCTACATAAGTCACACTGCAATAAAACTATTCTAATACATACAAACTCAATAAGGAAGCAAACAAAATTCAGAAAACCTTGTTAAACTAAGACAAATGATTTATGTCCTAACTCATCTAACACCGTTCATTCACTGTACTGTATTGCATAAACACCCCCACTATCTTCAGCCAGTATCCAAGGTGCATCAAAAACAGTCATATCTACATGTCCCTCCCTTTCTAGCTCTGATCATCCCTGTCACTCTAACATCCAGCTTCGCCCCTTTCATATGTCAGTCATGTTTGTGTGCACTATCCAAGTAAAAGTCAATGTTTCTCTTACTTTCCAGTACATAGTCATCCTCCAGTACTTCCCAGTCCCTAGGTGCACCCACAATCAGTATCAGCAACAACTTGTCAGTGCTTGTCATATTTTTCCCGAATAACATTTTGCATTGTGAATACCTGGTTGCTGACCACTCTCTCACTTTTAGCCCATCAAGAACAAACAACCAGTCTTCCCACGGTGTGCCTTTCAAATCCATCTGCTTGAACTCCTCCTTCTTTCGCTCATCTGTCTATTTTTTCTTCCAACAAGTCACACAAATGTCCACATGCTCCTGCCAGCCTTCTTTTGATGTGGGCCACCAGGCCATCTCTGTCGGAACACTGAAACACATTGTCTTGCTCTTTCTCTGCATTGATACGTTGCATCATTTGTTCATCCTCCCTTTTCTGAGTGGCCAGGAGCTGCTCACATTTCCTTTGCCTCTCCTTCTTGCTCTTCTGTAGGATAATCTTCACCACTTCAAGGCGTGGGCCCTACGCCACATTCCACTCCTTATCTTCTATTATCTGTGGCTGCAGGTCAATGTCAGGTGTCAGGGCCCCTCTCGCTCAGATGGAATTACCTTCTTTCTTCTTAGCGCCAACACCACTGATTGTAATTTCCCATACTGTTCTCTTCCCCGCAAACACTATTGAGTCATGCTGCCGCTGACCACCTTTTTTTATATATCGGCCTGTCAATGGCCTTCTCTGTTGCACATGCCCTGAAAGAGTCCTGTTGTGTTTTTACAACCTCTGACATGCATTTGCCTGACACTAGCTCTTCAACTGGCATTTTGTTCACTGCCTCCTCTAAGGTGCATGCTGCACAGTCAACCGTCCTTCTGAAATCAAGGTTATTTCTTGACCCTTTGTCCAGGCATGTCTTCCCCCATCATGTCAGGACCCTGTTTGTGTGTGTCAGAATGTGGGTGTTACTACTAATAGTGGCAGTCACCATAGCCATTTGGGGATATTTGCGCTCTGCCTCTTTCTCCCTGCAGGCACCTATTTGCCAAATCTGTCATTGTGCCACTTTTTTCAAGAATGTTCTCCCTCTCTATTGCATACAGTTGCCTCCCACAGTACCTATTTAGTACAGGGGGGTGGTCCTGACCTCAAACATTTAAACTACAATGGTTTGCTGTAGAGACAATTATAACACATCTCCATATTAAGGAAAATACATCTTCATAAGTATGCATCATAGGAGGGAAACGTACCAATCCAAATTCTGGAAAAACTGGAAAACCAGTTATTGAAACCTTTATTTATTTAGGTCACATATTTCAGCATGGGTAATTCAATTTTGCTAGCTGAAAGACTTGCATATATACATTATACAATAAACATAGTCACCTACTGAGTTTTGTAAAGCAAAATCTAAAGTGACTTTTTATAGGCACTCTGCCAACATTTCAAAAAAGAACACATTTGTAAGATAAGTATAGTGTGTTGTCTCAGAGTGCCTATTAAAAGTCAATTTAGATTTTTGTACGACTTTAAGTATTACAGGCAGCATTTTGTGGCTTCTGTGTTAAACATATGTGTCCTTGCTTTACAAAACTCAGCAAGTAGGTGACTATGTTTATTGCTTATCGTTTATATGTAAGTCTTTCAGCTAGCAAAATTGAATTACCCATGCTGAAATATGTGACCAAATAAATTAAGGTTTCAATAACTGGTTTTCCAGTTTTTCCAGAATTTGGATTTGTACGTTTCCCTCCTATGATGCATACTTATGAAGATGTATTTTACTTAATATGGAGATGTGTTATAATTGTTTCTACAGCAAACCATTGTAGTTTAAATGTTTGAGGTCAGGACCACCCCCCTCTACTAAATATCATTTCAGCCTTAACGTCCTGCCCGACCACAGGCTATCCCTTAGGTTACAAAAATCCCACAGTACCTAGCCAGCCAGTATCTCCTCCCTCTTCCTTCCCTTTCTCGGAAATACACAGAGCCACCCCCACAGCATTCTACATCATCCACCCTAACACCGACAGGCACTGGTGTTAGCTCCTCACAATCCTGCCCCTCCGTGTGTTCTCCCTCCTCTCACTCCTTGCACTCCTTCACTGGCACTGCTTTTCTCACTGTCAGCCATGCGTCATCAGCTGCATTAAGAATGTATGCCCACCCCTGTGTGGTCGTTAACTTTTCCTCCACAGCTACCTTCCCTCATTATCTCGTCTGGCAACAACCACCATATTGTGTAAGCACTACTGCAAAATCAGATGCTCTCTGATCCCTCCCTCTCTTCATCCCCTTTGTGATATCTTTGTGCTTCGCATATAGTTCAGCACTATCTCCCCTGTCCCTTCCCTGTGGTACCCTTTATAACTTCTGTTCCTGGGCGACGCTCACCTCCTTATTCATGTGTACCGACTAGGGGACCACATCCCAATTGTCCTCAGCCTCTCCAGCACTGCCCTCAACCCTGATTTATATGACAGATCTGCCTCCTCCTCTTGCCTGGTGAGTCGACTTGCATTTGCCATATTGTAACAGAAACTGTAATCTGTAACTGTAATCTGTAACTGGTATCTGCCTGCAGGTTAACTCATGCTTCCAACCTCACACTATTACCCTTTGTCCTTTACAGTGTCGCAGGTGCCTAAGAAGGCTCTGACCTGACCTGATTGCAGTCCTGTAGTTGCCCTTGCAACTCCATATTGTATCATTGCAGCATTCTGAGGCACTGTCTCTGTATTATTCCTGGAGTCCCTGAATACTCCAGTCCCCTAGTCAAGCGCGCAAAAGGTAAAGCGAAAAACACCTTTTTCACTTAACCGTTGTATTGTTGTACAGCCCAGTCATGCGCATCAGGAAGGGGAGCTCCCAGGAATTGGCATCATCTGTTACATGCTCGTCCTGATCCCTACGATACCAGTGCTCGTCCAGCTCCCCCACACCAGCCCAGGCACAGCAGTCATTCAGCACTTGGACACAAATAATACACAGAAGACCAGAAGTAGAGAGAAATGGGCTGTAATGCAAACACACAACAGTGCATAGGAGGGCTGCATTCTGCTCTACCCCTCCCAGGCCTGGCTCATCCTTATGTACAATGGAGTACCTACATTTATTCTCCACCCAAAATCCAGCACGTATAATGCATGTATGATAACAAACAGATAATTTTGCAGAACAGGAAGAACAAAGCCTGCAGTTGTGAAAGGCACAAAGCAGCCTCCAGCAGCCTTGGGATTTGATCCAGCAGCTTCGTCACTGTGTAATTCTCAAGAGGGGCTCGGTCCAAGGCATCACACATTCCACAGCTCTGCAACCTCATCTGACATAGGTATTTCAGCTGTTAGGCCAGTCTCTTAAGCAAGTATGTATGTCAGTCTCCTTGCATCAGATGTACCTCAAATAAACCAAAAGAAAGTGCAGTGTCAGAGAAGGTAACGGTTACCATTACTCCCACTCCACTCCTGCTACCGACCAGCCCATGTCCCAGCACCCTCACGAAACTGCACCTCTTCCCCTAACTTAAAGCAGTGACCGCATACCCCGACAAAACTGTGTCTCTGTCCCCTAACTTAAAGTAGCACCTGCATACTCTGATGAGACTGTGTGTCTGCCACCTAGCTTAAGGCAGCACCCACATACCCCAACAAAACTGCACCTCTGACCCTAACTTAAAGCAGCACCCATGTACCCTGACTAAACTGTGCCTCTACTCCATAACTTTAAATCAGCAACAGTGCAACCTGATGAAACTGCGCCTCTACCCCCTAGCTTAAAAAAAGCACTTGCCTACCCCAATGAAACCACACCTCTGCCCCTAATTTACAGCAGCACCTGCTTACATTGACAAAACTGCACATCAGCTCTTAAATTTCCTGTACCCCCATTTGCCTGTGCTATAACCCTTGAACCAAGGCAGCATATGCAAGTCTGCCTTCATCCCAGTACGCCCACCGACCTGTGCCCCAATCCCCAACCCAAGGCAGTACTGAGAAGAGAATTATCTTCTGTGGCTAATTTCCCTTACCTATAGAGTCCCCAAGCAGCTTTGCTGGATTTGAGGGGTTTATTGTTTTCTCCTGCTAAGAGTGAGACCCTTTTTTCCCACTCTTAGACAGATTGCTAGTGTGTGTTTTAGGCTATCTTGTGTGCTTATGGTCTGTATCTTTTTCATGTGTGGTACACATCACCCTCCGTGCCGTACCACAGGGGTGTTCTAGCGACCCCCAAACATAGACTCCATACTCTGGGACTGACTACTGTCTCCCAGGGAATGTAAAGTCCCCATTGACTTTACTAGTCAAATCTTATGAACAAAACCAGTACAACTCATCTTACTATGGAGGTACTGGGAAGGGTTAATAGTTTTTCCCTAGTGTTAATTTTCGAGGGGGTACCGTACAGTCCCTCTCTCAAACGTTTCTGGCTGGTGGCAGTGGTTACTACCGTAAATATTCGACCGCGAATATTTCCCTATGGGATTTTCCCATTGTTCGAGGCTACCACTTCTACTGACAGCCTCTAAAATACAGCCAGTTTATTTTAATATTAACTTTGCTCTGGTAGGTTTTTACTGCCAGAACTTTTATTTAATTTCTTTCTCGTGTCTTTCTCTATAATCCTAACCCAGGTCAGGGATCCTTTGTTCGTCATTTTGGTGGGCTTCTGCACAGAAGCCCTCTGCTAGGCGCCACTGAGTCTGGGGTAGACAGGATGTGTGGGAGGGGGAATAGGCCCCCTGGACAGGGTTTCCTATGCAAAACAAGTCGCACTCTGCCCTGATAGGCTAGGGGTTTTCCCGCCAGGGGAGCCATCCCACTGTGTGAGTGACAGCGAGGCTGTATGAATGGGGGTCTTGCTGCATAAAAGCAGGGTCCTGAGGGCTGGAGGACAAAACATCGCCACTTGAACTAAGAAGCCGAAGAGGAGAGAAGCCAAAGACATCTGCAATGACTGAACCACCAGTGAAGCCCTGCTGCAGATCCTCACCACTTTTCTCCAACGACTCGAGAATATCTTCACCTGCAAGAGTCTTCTTCCCTTGAGTTGGTCGGGCCAACCAGTTCGCCAATCGCCTTCCAGGACCTGCCCTGGTCGAATCGCCAGTGCCGAGAACTAGGAGACCGGATAGCCAGGCACCTGTCCACCCGGACCACGATTTAAAGGAGCATACGTTTTATTCGTTTGGCAGCGCTGCGGCTGGTTTCATCCCTGGGCAGTGCAGTAACTCGAACCTTCCTCCACGACGAGAGCCTCTCTTCCTCTGTTGGATCTCCCGAACTGCAGGAACTGCCAGGAACTACCGCCACCGCAGGAGCCTCTTCCACTTTTAAGGTAAATTGTTCCGCCAGGCCTCCCTTTTCCTTGGGTACTGCTAAAGGTGTTTTAAATCCTTTCCTTACTTACTGGGTTGGCCGCCCATATCATCTAACATTGTCTTTCACCTTCTGCAACCGCCTTTCGAATTGTTTAACAAAGACTTGACTACAGCTACAAGAACATTTTGCTCCTGGGCACTTTGCCCTGTACCACTGACTCTGGCACAGGCCTATTGACTCTGGCTAAATCTATTACAACTGCCTTCTCTAGATTGCTTCTCACCTAGAAATGTGTTGGTGCACCAAATTCTTATAACCACCTTTTCCTTCCCTCTTTTGAAACTTGTGAAGTGCCATTTTGCTTGGTTTTTGCCTCTGTATTATACATGCTAAAGTACTGCCTTGCCTAACTTGTTCACAATCTTATTGGGAAGTGTTACTGGTGTGTTTAAGAGTATATTCCTGTATAACTTGGCCTTTCCCTCCCTTTTGAAAAATTTTTAGAGTGCCATTTCTGCTTGGTCTTCACTGTGCCGTTTTGCTCAGTTTTCACTCTTGCTCAAACTTGTCTACAATTTAAATAGGGAGTTGTGTATACTTTTCTCGACTGATTTAACTTGCTTTTATAATAGTGATTTGTGTGTGAACATCAGAGTGTGTAAAATAACTATATATATATATATATATATATATATATATATATATATATATATATATATATATATTCATTTTGTTGAGGGGATGTTATGTTTAAGTTGCCCTACCAAAAACCTCTGCACTTCACTAAAAAAAAAATGTCACCCTCCCCTTTATGCTTCAACTTACAACCGAAAAAAACCTGAAATTCGACAGTTATGGTAAACTAAGGCCCCAAACCTGCCACCACCCCTGTGCACTGCTAACACTAACATCCAGACCATGAAAAATGTCATCTCAAATGTCACTGATGACATCACTGACGACATCACAGGTTTAGCCCCTTTGTTTTCGTTCCCTGCCATATATACATGTACATTCAGTAAAAAAACTTTGTTAAAGGAATGTTATAATTCACAGTGAAGCCAAACACCACTGCACATTCCCCCATTATGGTAAGCTAAGCAACCATAACTTTCACCATCTACGTGCATTGCTAAGACTAACACCCAGGACATCAAAGATGACATCACAAATATCATTGATATTATGGACATATTGAACGAAAATTTTAAAAGTTTACAGGAGTCTGTGGAGGACTCTGTGAGAGGAAAAGTTTGTTACCATTGCCCCACCTGTACCTGCCCTGCTTCTCCATTCACTAGTGAACCTTCCCCAAACCTTCAAGAGGAAAATAGACGTTTTGACGAAATATCCATCCCTTCTTCCCCACACAAATCTTTTCCTCATAACCAGCTGTGTTGAATCCTAATTCCCCCATATTTGTGTCAGTGTCCGCTTCCCATGCTATTTCTTTGGACTGAAGTGTGTGTGTGTGTGTGTGTGTGTGTGTGTGTGTGTGTGTGTGTGTGTGTGTGTGTGTGTGTGCGCGCGCGCGTGTGTGTGTGTGTGTGTGTGTGTGTGTGTGTGTGTGTGTGTGTGTGTAATGTTTTTGTACAGTAGTTGTGGTGAAAGAGTCTTTTTAAAAAGACGTCAAATGTTTGCGAACAGCGCGCCTGTTCGACCTATCCACAAGGAATGGAATGTGGGTGCTTAGAAGGCAGTACACCTACCCTAACTAATGTCAAGGAAGATGGATTTGATGGTTGACTGCAGCATCTGTAGAAGGTGTGCGTATATAAACAGAAAGGGGCATCCTAAGGACATTATACCTCGCCATACCGCTTGCAAACGAGATGAAACATGTTCGTAGAACACACCAGATGTCCGGCATGGGTGTAACTGAGCAAAATGGGAGTGTGTGAAGGACAGTATACCTGTCCGTATCAGGCGCAGCCAAAATGGTGCTGTCCATAGAACAGGGGCGGTGGCCGGCAAGTTTGTAGGCAAATAAAACTGAGTTCTCCTAAGGACACTGGAACTGTCCGTACAGTGAACATATCATGTGTGCACATGCGCAGTACAACTGTAAGTATAGCGAACATCGTGCCTGTCCCTAACTGTCCATCTCACGTGTGTCGCACTTTGAATTAGCTGGAGAACCCGAACACTGTCCGTAGGACACTTGTGCGCATGCGCACGTTGGGTAATCTGCATTTGCTGTCCAGCGGAGTCCCATTTCTTTTGCGGATGTGTTGAGGATGTCATCATGTGACTGCACCCATGCTGAGCGTGTGGACTAATTTGCGCAGTTTGTGTGCTTCCGCAGCAGAACAAAAGAACAATAGCTGACCTGAAGACTTGGTGTAAACGTTTTGTACCGCTTTGCAGGGAAGAAGACGGTCACGAGGCACACCCCGCCACCCCTACAAATGGCCACACCCCCGAGTGCATCTTCATTGTCCTTCTAGCTATAAACTTGTTTTCCGTTTATGGGAACGTACCAAAAGCACGTGCGAACCTGGTGAAGTGTAACCAGTGCAAGGTGGTGCTGAGTCGCGGAAGACTTGGTGCGTACAGCTTTGGTATGACAACCATGAAGCGACACCTCACTTCGTTCCACACTGCGGACATTCGCAAGGTGGTGCCATGTGAAGAGCGTAGTCAATTGAGTTCCTCCACAGTATCATCCGTGTCTGATCCTCCAACCACAAGAGATACTCCTGTGGGGGAGCGCCTCCCTCCAGCTGCCTCACAAGCCATTCGCAATGCTGTTAACCCTTACCTTTCAAAGGTGACAGTAGTGTGTACGTATTGTGATGCAGTACTCTGCAGGGGGGAGAGTTTTCAAAGTGCTTTTGACGCTGCAGTCACAGAGCACCAGAAGATCTGCTCCTTACCTAAATGAAGCTACACCTATACATTTCTCTGTTCACTTGCCCTTTCTTATCCCCGTGGCTGAAAAGAAAAGAAGCTAAAGTTTCATCAATTACCACAAACATAGAACAACCTATTAGGGAATGTAAACCAGGGACGTCGGCAAAGAAGCAACAGAAAAAAACGAAAAATGCACTTTGGCTATGCTCCCAAAACACTACACCCTCCCCACAACCATCTTAATGATGTTGCATAGTACAAGTGTACTAATAGCTCTGATATGGTGCAGTAGTTTGTAGGCACTGGCTACAGAGGTGAGTTTGAGGCCATAGCATTATGAATGTATGGGTATACAGTATTTGAAATGCATAGTTACTTACAACTGCAGTGCTTATTACTTAGCTCAAGTACTCTGCATCCTGGCCACTACTATCACACCATATGACATTCATTATGGCTTATAACTGCACTATGAACAAATATACTTCGGCTATGCACCCTTGATTGCAGCCCCTCCCCACAGCCGACAGAGTGATGCACTACCACACCATATCGTACTCACTGTACCTTGTAAGTACACTACATATAACTGTGCTGTTGGGTGCATGGCCTGCGGCCATGCACTCATGACTGCAGACTCTCCCCACAGCCACCTGACTGATGTTGAATACTAGGGGTGTCTGTGTAGGTCTGAAATGCTGCACTGTTTGTGGGCAGGGCCTAAAATGTTATGTGTATTGCCATACATTTCAATATATGGTTGTGAAGTGGCTTATAACTCCAGTGCTTACCAGTTTCCTGTTGGGTGCATGCTTGGGTGTATGGCATACAGCCTGCAACCATGCACTCAAAAGTAAACATCTTGTCCACAACCACCGCAATACATGAAACCCATGTGGCTTGTAAGTGAAAAGATTATAGCTTTGTTGTTGCGGGCATGGCCTTCAGCCTTGTACCCAAGTGTGCACACACTCCCCACAACCAGGCAATCGATAGGCATTAGTAAGAGGGTATCCATGGGTGTGACATGCTGAAGTATTTGTGGCCAGGGGCTAGAGTTTTGGAAGTAAGGCCTTTGGCCTTCGTCCGACGGCCATGCCTCCAAGACTCTAGGCCCTGGCCACAACCAGTAATGCAATCACGGCATGTTGTCACTTTTAATGTTTTCTGCCACTACGCTGGTCCTTACAACAGTTACAAGTTCCCCGTGCACTGGACGGACTGAAATAGTGCCCTTATTGGACCCCTCATTTTCTGTGCATACAAGGTGGCCATAGGAAATACATCATAAAGAGATAACTGCGTTATTGGGTGCATGGCCTTCGGCCATGCACCCAAGAGTGCAGGGTCTCTCTACAACCACCTCAGTGATGTGTGGTAGTGGGGGTTTTTCTATAGGTGTGGTATCCTTCAGTGCTTCTGGCCAGAGGCTTCACTCCTAGCTGTATGTCCATAGATCTTACATGGGATGTGTGTGCAGTGGCTTCCACGTCTAGTACTTATAACTTTGGTCTTGGGTGCAAGGCCTTCGGCCATGCACCCAAGACTGTATGCAGTCCCCACAATTTGCCAATCAAAACGCAATACTATGGGTGTATCCATTGGTGTGACATGCTGCAGTGGTTGTGCCAGGGCCTACAGTCTTAGAAGGAAGGCCTTCTGCCGACGGCCATTCATCCAAGAATCTAGGTCCGGGCCACAACCACTGTAGCATGAGACACCCATGGTGGTGTACTAATGAATATAATAATAGATATCGAAAAAAGTAATGCAATCACGGCATATTGTCAATTTCAATGTTGGCTACCACTACGCGTGTGTTTTCAACAGTTAGAGGTTTCTTGTCCACTGCATGGACTGAAGTGCTATTGTTATTACACCCCACATTTTCTGTGCGTTCAATGTTTCCATAGAAAGTACATCATAAAGACCGACCCCCAGAATAAATGCATTGATCACCCATGTCTTACTGTCTGAACCTTTCCCAATTATCTGTGACACAGCAAAAGAGTTTTACAAATAGAGCATGTGTACGCTGGTTGTTGCTCCGTTTTTGGCGGATCCAAGATGTCGGGCGCATCCAAACAATCTGACGCAGAACAGGTCTCGCAGCAGCCAATGGGCAGAGACATCGCGTGTCCGCGGTCATGACGCCAGCCCCTTAGCCAATCGGTATCTTGTCCGTGGACCGAACAGGGAAGTGTGACCGCGAAGAGGACATAGATATCACTAATTCTTTTCAGACCTACTTTTTGATAATTTCAAAGAAAAGTACTGCACGGAAGGTCACCAAATTTACAAAAGCACGCTTTCGAGACCAAGCCGCTGCTCCTGCCGCAAATGTGGTGAAAATCCGTCCAGCTGTTTCAACTGTATCCATGCACAAAGTTTTTCCCCCATTCAGTCTATGGGAAAAAAAGAAGTTTTGGGACCCCCCCTATAACTTTTGCCCCCCTGCACCAAACATCTCCAAACTTTGCAAAATAAGTGGCCCATATACTTTTCCTGCAAAGTTTGGTGAGGATTCGTCCAGGGGGAGCAAAGTTATAAGCCGCCCAAAAAGTGCTCTTCCTATGGAAATAGCAACTTAACCATAACTACACGGCCACTACCGTGGCCATGTAATTATTTTTGATACAAAGCTTTGGTCAGTGTTTCCTTGTTCCATAGTATTGTAGTCCTAATGTGTAAACACTGAATACTGCTCATCTCCCTCTTGAGATAAGCCTGACTGCTTAGCCACAGCTACCAACTAAATCTTTGTGGTACAGACTGATACCAAAGGGTATTTATTGCATATACCTGTAGTCTTAATCTTCTGTAGTGCTCCCCAAGGGAACTGCACAGGATTTAACAAGTACCAGCAAGTTTTCGCCCCTTCCCAGTACCCCACTGACCTGTGCCCAATTACCCAACCCAAGGCAGCACCCACAAGTCTGCCCTTCTATCAGTACCCTCATTTAACTGTTCCCCAGCCCAAGGCAGCACTTGTAAGTCTGTCATCGTCCAAGTACCCCCTGACCTGTGCCCCAACCCGAGGCAGGACCTGCAAGTCTGCCTTCATCCCAGTACTCCCACCGACCTGTGCCCCAATCCCCAATCCAAGGCAGTACCCGCAAGTGTGCCCTCATCCCAGTACCCCCAGTGACCTGTGCCCCATTACCCAACCCAAGGCTTCACCCACAAGTCTGCCCTTGTACCAGTACCCTAATTGAACTGTTCCCCAGCCCAAGGCAGCACCTGTAAGTCTGTCATCGTCCCAGTACCCCCCTGACCTGTGCCCCAACCTGAGGCAGCACCTGCAAGTCTGCCCTCATTCCAGTATGCCCAATGGCCTGTGCCCCAATCCCTGACTCAAGGCAGCATCTGCAAGTCTGCCTTCATTACAGTACTCCCACTGACCTGTGCCCCAATCCCCAACCAAAGGCAGTACCCACAAGTCTGCCCTCACCCCAGTACCCCCACTGACCTGTGCCCATTCCCTAACCCAAGGCAGAACCTGCAAGTCTTTCCTTGCCCCAGTAACTTCCTGACCTGTGCCCCAATCCGAGGCAACACCTACTAGTCTGCTCTCATCCAGGTATCCCCACCTGCCTGTGCACCCAACCTACGAACAAAGGCAGCACACACAATACTGCCCTTGTCACAGTAATCCTACTGACTTGTGTCCTGTCAGGCAGAATTACATGCAGTACCATTTGGGAACACTACACACAATTAAGACTACAGGTGTAAGCACAATCTCACCTTTAGTATAAGTCTGTACTACACAGTTTTGTGGAAGCAGGGCTGAGCAGCCAGGATTATCTCAAGAGTGAAGTGAGCAGTACAAGGTGTTATACAAAGGACTTGCAATCGCAGTGTTTCAAACCAACACTTAGTCAAGGTTTCTTGGTAAAAACACTATACATTTATTTACATAGTTAGTTAGAAAACATTCTACTAGCAATACGCAGCTCAATATCACACTATAATACACTACAGTACTAAACAAATACGTTTCTGAACAAGTAAGGCTCCACAAAAGTGGGAGCAAAATGGCACTTCAGTAAATTTCAAAAGGGAGTAAAAAGACAAAGGTTATAAGAATCAAACACTACTTTCTTTTTGCAGGCCAAATAGTTTCAGTTCACTACAAGAGACAGTCCAATTCAATAGGCCTGGGCCAAAGTCAATGGATCAGTGTCTTGCATAGCACAGTTCTGGTAGTAAATAGTTAGGTCTTTGCCAATGTTCTTGGAAGTAGTTAGCACGAAAAAGAGTTATAGGTCGGATTAGGAGTGAACAAGACTCCAAAATCGGGAAAGTTTCACAAACTTTCACCGCAGCAGAGAGGATTTCTCAACCGCATTTGCACAGTACCTTGGTAATGAAGAAAAGCTGTAGCTGAGGCAGTTTTTCCTGGCAGTTCATGCAGATCTCGCTGTTCCTGGGCCTCAGTCATGGGGACAAGAGGGAAGACGTTGGGAGGTTTCTGCACTGCATGGGGATGGATCCACAAGCTTGGCAAAACGTTGGATTATGGTGCGTGTGCCTTAAAGTCCACAAACTGGTATCTTTCTCACTGGCTATACGGTTTTCAATAGCACTCTGAAGAAAATTCGACCAGTATGAAGATGGTTTCCAGGTGGCTTGCGAGTTGGTTGTTCCAAGCAGCTCAAGGGAAGAAGTTGCCCTTGGAGGGCTTCTCTGTCGAGGGAATTTTAGGCAATATGGACCTACAGCAGGGCTTCACCGGGCAAACCAACGGTCCAGGAGTTGCAGCAGTCATCTTCCTTCAGCTCTTCTTCGGTTCTTTCGTTCCACTGGTTGACTCTTCCTTCCAAGTCCCAGAGACCTGCTTTTAAACAGTTTGCTCCCATTCATTCCAGCCTAGCTGTCACTCACCCAGCAGGGTGGCTGTCCTTGCTGGACAGTCAGCCAACCAATCATGCCAGAGTGCATTCAGGTCTCCTAGCAGGCTAAGCACAGGGAGTTTCGGGCACCTTCCTCACATCCTGTCCACCCCAGATACTCAGACTCCAAGGGCTGACTTCAGTCCTGTAGCCCACCAAAGGCTCACAAACAAAGGGACCAAACCTAGTTTGGCGCGCAGAGACAAACACCAGATGGTCCTTTCCAAAAAGAAATGGGGAAAAAAGTCGATCAGAACCTGTTTTTACAGAGGGGGCTCAGACGCCATCTTGAAAAACATGGCTCTGATGGATTTTAACTACCAGCGTTTAAACGGGTTGCGGTCGTGAAAATCATGGTAATAACACTGCCACCAGCCATTCTGAGAGGAAAGGGTAGCATTTGAGTGTGACATGAGATTTCTAGGCATAGGGAATACTAGTTATTCCCTCCAGCACTCTGCTGTAAGGCTGGGTGTGCTGGGTCTAGCAATTTAAAAAGACTAGCAGAGTCAATTTGACTTCTCATTCACTGGGAGACAGACGTCAGTCCCGGAGAAGGTATTTAAAACTTGGGAAGTCTGAAAGACCTCCCTATGCCACTGCACTGAGGGTGCTGTTTGACACACACGAAAAGATGATGCCTACGGGGTTGTCTAAAACTCCATATTAAAAGAACACAAAAGTAATACACACGTCAAAATACATGAAAGAGTGGGAAAAGAGGCTCACAGTCTTTCCAGGTAAAAATTAAAGTCCTACAAATCCAGTAAAGTTGCTGGGGGTCTCAAAGGGTAAGGGAAATGAGCACATTTATGAGAATTCTCCCTAACATGCCCCAACCTCCTAACCCAAGACAGAACCAACAAGTCCACTCCTGCCCCAGTACTGCCACTGACCTGTACCCCATTCCCCAAACCAAGGCAGCACCTGCAAGTCTGCCCTCATCCCAATCCAATGTGAAGCTGCAAACTACCTCTGGACTGGGTCCACTATATGAAGTACACCTGCCAGAAACTCTCCTCCAACATGAAAACCTGGTAGCAGTGCCATTGATTCCAGCTGCAGAGCCCCTTTCCTGGCTCTCTGTTGGATCACAATCAGCTGCATATCAACATCTACCATACTGTTACAGCAACTACACCACAATAAACTGAGTAGTACATTTGTATGTGTAATTGGTTATTTATAACACGCTTAATACTGAAGAGATTTCTAAGCGCGGACCCGGGATTCGAACCTATGTTGCCCTGCGTCGTCTCTCTTCCAAGACGAGCATGTTGCCACTGATCTATACTACCTGTGCCTGGGAAGAGGTAAATGAGCAGCCACCAGATACAACCAACATCTAAACCTTGTTGAACATGGGGCAACACACATCAGGAAATTAGTACACATCCCCAATGAGAGATCCCAAACATCATCATGAAACATCCCACACATCACCAAATGTGGATGCAAATGCTGTAATAACTAACTCAACCAACACTGATACACAGACACCCAACATGCAGTGCCCCTTACAAGGAATGGCAACATACAACCAGCCCTCGCGATCTCCAGGATTCTGATGGTCCCTCCCCTACATGTGAAACACATATCAAAGTCAATCAAAGTAATGCCACTGTGGCAACCACAAACAAACCACAACATTACTTAACACCTATGAACATATTCATAAAAGAAGTGCCATATCAACCACAGCATACATGTATCACACACACATGCACACGATGTAAACTATTGGCCTACATGCCTGTACTGCAAAGCACTGAAGGAGGCAAGAAACAAATGCACAGGTGAAAGATGTGAAACACTTGAATCCCAAAACATATCATCTCCCCACATCTACAATAGACCACATACATGCATTGAACATGAATTCAACATTCTAAACAACACACACAAAGCATGAACACACTAACAACATGAACCACAGAGTGTACCACCAACCCACATTACAGCAATAGGACATACTCGCTTGGAGAACATGGCCAAACAAAAGGTGTACATGGACAAAGAAACAGCAAGCAGTGTGGTAGAATCATGATATTAAAATGTATTTAAGACAAAGTATGTACAAAAAAGGATAGGGAAAAACTGGCCTTCAATGAAAGACATATGTACAGTGGGCTAGTCCATAGTGATTTCCAACAATGCCCCACCAAAGACCGATTCCCACTGCACCTCTGCCCTCCGCAGGCAGGCCTCCTTTGCTGCCTCCTTAGTTGCCTGGAGGACTTGTATGGCTGCCATCATCTAAGACTCAATCCCTTCTGCTTGCCTGCAATACTCCCCCAGGATGGCAGCCTGTGTCCATGACAACCTCTCCTCCACCTTGGCCTTGCCCCTGGCTATTGCTGCATCACATGCCTGCTGCCTCTACACCTCCTGATGCCTCACATTGCCCACATGGGCTGACACCAGAGCTTGCAGTTGCCTTCATGCATCCTGCCTCACTTTTGCCATTTTTGTGCCTGCTTGCCTCTCCTACTGCCAATGCCCACCAGGATGTGCCTCCTCACCGTCACCATCTCCTGCGGCCTGGCATTGTGTGTGCAGCACAGGTTCTCCCTCCGACTGGATGACAATCTGTGTCAGTGGAGTACATCATCTGCACTGCCCTCAAGTTCCTGCTGTCCCTCCACAGCCTGTTCGCCTGTAGACTTCTGGACATGCTCAGTGACCACTGCATCAGCCATTGTATAGACTTCCACCTCCACCAGGCACACAAGTACATCCGGACTGGGCAATGGTGGGACTGGTGCACAGGAGGCCATGGTGTTAGCTGGCATGGAGGCCTAATGAAGGATGACTAGGACACAGATGAGGAGGAGGGGCCATTGCAGTGGCAAGCCAAGCGAGACCACCAAAACAAAATGAGTGTGCCAATGGTGCCAATAAGCAGCTCTCTGGCCGGCACCATTGGCCAATGGCCTCTGCCTTAATGCCAGTAAGACTGAGATTCTCCTCATCGGCACATCCGCTCCCTTCTTTCCTGTCACTCTCTGGCCGGCCTTTCTTGGCCCTCCTCCTGCTCCCACCTGCGAGTTTAAAAACCTTGGGGTCATCTTCGACTCTACACTCTCCTTCTCTCCTCACATCTCTGACGTCTCTAAGAAGTCTCACTACCAGCTGCACCTTCTCAGAGGTTATCTTCCTTTTCTCTCCTTCCCCCAGAAGCTCACTGTCTCCAGAGCGCTGGTTCTCTCCAGGCTGCACTATTGCAACAGCCTCTTTCTAAATCTGCCTGATTCTATTCTCCGCCCTCTGTAACATATCCAGAACAGGACTGTGAGACTTGTCATTGGCCTCAAGCCCAGGGATCGTATCTCTCCAGGACCAAAATCTCTGCACTGGCTCCCAGTGGCTGCGAGGATTAAGTTCAAAACCCTCTGCATAGTCCGCAAGGCCTTCTGGGGCCTAGGGCCTCAATACTTTCAACTCTCTCTTCCTAAATACCTTCCTTCTCGAGCTCTTCGCTCCTCTGCCTCCAACTCCGTCAGGGTCAGTCCCCACTCCAAGCAACAAATTGGTGGTAGATCTCTTTCTTCGGCTGGGGCCTCCCTCTGGAACAGCCTCCCTGAAACTTGAGGAGAATCATCTCAGATCCGGTAGCACCTCAAAACCTTTCTCTTTGTGTCTACTTTTTCTCCACCTCTCCCTTGCTGATTTCTGGGCTGACACTGAAACATCACTGGTTACCTGGCCACCCTCTGATCTCGGGTCCACTGTGGGCTCATCAGCAGCTTGAATGGGTGCCTGCAGGTCAAGAACCTTGATGTGGATGTCTGGGTTAACCCTCTCCAGGACCCAGAGGTGAAGGAGTGACACACAATGGCGGCCTGTATGGTGGACCACTGGGGCACCTGCCTCGAGGATCGCCTATGCTTTGCTCTGAATCACTATATGGACTGCCAACCCCTCCACATTGATGGCACCTGTGATGTCTGCACAGATATTCAGACTCCCACAAGTCCCAAGCTGCTGCTGCGAGTTGAAGAGGGCATCGTAATGGGCTCAGACCTGCTCACCCAGGATACAAACCTCTGCTGCAGTGAGACATCAGCCTTTCTTTAGGGGTGCGGTTTGATGTCCTATTAATAGAGTCCATTGAGACTGGTGGGGTGGAGCTGGGCCATGGCAAACCATGCTGTGAAGCTGTGGTGGTTGAAGAGAGGGGTGGAAGTCCCAAGATAGCAGATACGTTGGTCACAGAGCCTGACAGATGAGCCACAGGAGAACCGGCTATAGGGGAAACAAGGCACTCCAAGGCAGTGCAGGTGGTCAACAGCCACTCACCCTCTACCAGGCAGCAGATGGTGAGCTTTGAATGCAAGTTAGGGCACAAGGAGGCAAGAAAAGCTCTCTATTATGCAACTGTGCTGTTGCATACCCCTGTAAAGTGCTCTGTTGCTTCTCAAAGTTGTGCCAGAGACATTTAGTGAATGAAATGCACATGTCCTTGTGTGCGCAGAAGCAGAGACATTTAGGGGGTGCAATGCACATTTCCTGGCATGTGCATGGACATAGATATTTAGGGGGTGCAACGGCCAGTGCATTTCATGTTGTCCACAGAGACAGACATTGTTAGGGGTGCAATGAACAATTGGTGGAGTCAGGTCATTTTTGTGAGGCACCACCCCAATTTTGCACCCAGATTTACGGGTAGCTTGCCCTAACTGCACCATGAGTGGGAGGACAACGCAGAGTTGGATAGGATGAGGGCAGGAAAGAGGGCAGAAGAAGGGTTCACCTGCTACATGTGATGGTGAACCTACAAGTTCCCCTGCACCAGCAAGGTCCAGTAGAGGCAAGAAGAGCCAGCCTGCAGCGAAGGAAGAGACAGCACCCCACAAATAGGCACAGGCCAAGGAGAAGGTCCCATCAAGGAAGAAGCACATTTGAGATAGGAGCTAACAATCTTCACTGATTACGCTGCTGAACACCAGGTTCACTTGTACGCTTCGGCTGTCAGTACTCTTCCTCTGACCCAGCGGTGGTGTATGTGGCAGGAGGTCACAGATTACATCAGTGCCTGTGGCGTAGAGAGGTGCACTATGGAAGACATCGCCATGAGGATGGAAGACTGCATGCGACAGACCAATGTGAAGTTCAGCAGCAACATTGCCTGCATTTGAAGACGTCGCTACTGGACTTGAGAATGGTAAACCCAGAACCTGATATGAAAAACAACTCCAAAAAGAGTGTGAATGCACGTTGTCAGAAAAGCTATTCTATTACATGTAAATGGCTGGAAGGGGTTAGTCAGCTTTGTAAAGATGGAAACGATTAATTCCATGCTCCAAAAAGTTACAGTTTGTATACACACAATTAGATAACACAGTACACATACCAGTTACAATGTCATCTGACAATCCCCATTGGCTAACCCTGTACAAAGAAATCTAATCATCCTCTACTTACTTTAATCCCATTGTATACATTTATTTAACACAAACCCCTTTCCACCTGATCTCATTATGTAGTTAATCATGTAAAAAATTCAACACTTGAAATTGTAACCCAGCACGCGATGTGCATAGCATCGATATGATTTCCTAAATTGGAGGGAGGAAAGAAAACAGTGGACATTCCATTAATTGTACAATAACCTCCTTATCGCCCCAGATAAACTGGCGTCCCAAACTGCCTTTTCAGCATTCCTAAGTCTCACCTCATGCGACTATCATCTTGAATCATATAGCCTCCCTAGCATGTACTATGCGTATCATCATGAGAATCTGGATGGAACCATGCAACACTGTTCAATCTTGCCCTCAAATATCGATTACATAAATTTATTATCTAACCCCAATTTGACCATCGCAACCTAACCGGACAGCACTGGTCATTCAATAACAAGTCTTTGTGTTCTTAAGAAGTTTGTTCCGTGTATCTACACCATCTGCCCATAAAAACCAACCTTATGGCTTTTCATTCTGTACTCGTCTCAAGAGACCATTTGGCCTGCTATCATCATCTGCTCGATGTGGTTTGCTTCCTTCCCCTCTCTTGACCTGGTTACCCAAACACCCCAGGGCTTAGAAAAACTCAGCTACTGCAAATCAGAAACTCTGTGGCCTAAAGAAGACTGCAATCTATGAAGTGTTTATTTACAGACAGTAGAACTCATAACACCATGATATTCTAACTGCATATTCAATCTAAGTCATCCCAAGTCCCCACATGTTCACTTCATACGATTACTGCTTCTCTGTTGACAACCCCCTTCTCTCGCAAGCTGTGGAGCCCTTCACACTTCGCTCTAGGCTCTAAAAGGTTGTCCCCCACAGTTAACTAAAATGAATTCAAAACTAGAATCAAAGAAGCACATATATCTCAAATCTTCTAACTACACAGACCATATGCTAATTGCAACATCACATTTAAACAAGCCACACCATATATCAATACAATTTACATAGCGTAAACCTCTTTTCCTTGTTGGGACATTGCATATGCATCCAAAATTCCCCTGTAAGTTAATGCATTAACTAATCTATTTGTATCCCTCTTCTGATCAAATCTTCCTTGGGGACCCACACCCTGCAAAAATCCAGCATACTCTCCCCACTACGAGCATTCTCCTCTGGGGTACAAGACAAAAACAAACACCCTCCATCTCTTCCACAATCTATGCAGTGCTCCTCATCATTATCTGTATCAGGTGGAGTGTACAAAAGAGTACCTGGAGGTCCAATTAGAATCAAATCTATCCCTGAATATGTTTGTATGCCACATCTTAAGATGGCAGTGGCCTTAACTGCAGTCAGAGTGACTGACATCATACTGGCGGTTCTAGGTAGCCTGGCAGAACAGCACCTCAAAAGTACCTGACAGGAGAAAAATATCACAAGCAGGAAAACATAAACTGGCACTAACAGTTTAACCAGGATGGGATCCAAGAAAACAAGTATTCAAGCTTCCTTCTACATAGCTGCACGAAGGTTATTCAATGCTCTGACTGCATTAGCAAAACAGCTGTTATACAAGTCCTTGGGAAGGGTATAGGTGATAAAAGCTGTCCTTACATAGCAGTGAGAAGATTTAGAGTGTAACGATTTTGGAGTGTTTTAAGACTAATCACTCTCATCTCCTCCATAATAGCATTAAACGTGTGCTCTGTATAGTTAGCAAACTCGTACCGGGTCACTTGAAGTCATTTTGCATTGGCAAAAACCTGAACACGTGGAGCCAAGAAGGAGGCAAAGAACACCTCAATTTTGCTAAAAAGTTTGTATTGCTCAGCAATGCTCCTCAAAGTCTCTGAAGCCATCAATGATACATCATTACTATTGGTAGTGATCTCTGTAATGTCACTAATATTTTGTGTCCCTTGAATGTTGTAGCGGAGGGAGCACAGGGGGCAATGATGTAACTTGAGGTGGCATATAAGAGACAATGAGATGAGCATCAGGTACAATAAGAACTAACGACTGTAATGAGGAGAGACTGAACACACCTCCCCAAGCTGGTGGGAGCTGAAAATAGGCAAGGTCCCAGCATACCCAGTATGTATCTACCATCATGGAAGTCCTACCGGCAAAGCCTGCAATTTGTAAAGCTCTGCCACAGTATTGATTGGTGCTCACTGACACAGTGCCATCACTCCTGAAACATAAGGATTGTACAAAAAAACAGAAGTTTCTAATTTTAGCCGAGAACATAGACTGCACCTCACATTTTCCTTTTCCTCACATTCAAGTTCATCGATTGGTATGACCATAGCTTGTACTTATTGTTCTTGAAATAGGTTAAGTATTCTGCATAAGGCTAGATGCACTAAACATTGTACTACTCGAGGTGGTCTCTCACTTGGAATAAACATTCTGGGAATGCCAGAAGCATGTGGTATCAGGAATATGTAGCCCTCGTCCTTCAGACCTGGCTCATGTGGTTGTATGACATATTCTCTGAATCAAGGCAATTCACATCAAAACTACTATCCAAAACCATCCCCTCATTTGCGATAACTCTTTTCTGCTCAGTGTCTCTTCTTTTCCTGGGCACTGACACATCATGAGACCTTACATTAATATCTACTATATTATCAACATTTTAATTCCTACCCTCTCCATCCCCCACCCGCACAATTTCCGTTACACATAAACAAAAAAAGAGAAAAAGTAAAGACAACAGAAAAATATACATAAAATTCTTGTTCTTGCGTACTGTTCGCGAATAAACTGAAGAAAACACTTTGTCCACTTGTCCAGAAGGATAACCTAATCTAAAAAAGGGCACAAATCTCATAGGAGTACTCATCTTGGTTATTAATATTGTCAAGAAATGTTGAGGGAGAGGAGTGTGTTACCTTACCTTTTTATTCATGCCTGTGTATCCTGTGGTTGGATACTTTGCTTTCTGGTATTCCTGGAGAGAATCTGCATGATGGAACAGGAGACAAGTTGAGGGTATCAGAAACATGCATGTGGAAGGGGTGTGTGGGCAGATGTTGATTTTCCCCATTGCAGAAGCACGTGGTGTGTGAAGGTGAGCAGGTTCAGCATCAATCATGTGGAGGGAAACATCATGAACATGGCTTGTGAATCCTCTTAGCTGGCTCACATAGGCATGCATTGCAGAATGAAATATGGACTGGCTCGAGGTGTCCTGCATAGAACTGGGCAACTTGACAGCTATAGTGTACCCAGCAGTGCCCTCTGCACGTACAGGGAGGGCACCTACCCTTCAAATCCTTAATGTGCTTAGTGGTTGCCCGACATCCCTAGGGCCTCACAGCCCCACTCCCCTAAACTGCCCGGGCTTTACCATCTGTGGCTATGCAGTGGGGAGGATTTGCCAGAGGGCATGGGCACCCATCATGTACATTGAAAAGCTCTATTGTGTCCCTGCCTGAGCTCCAGGACAGCCAGAGGGATCTATCTCCTCCCTTGGGTGCCTGCCTTGCACGTGGGTTGCACATGGGTTGTACATGGGTTGGCCACTCCCCCTACCCTGCTAAAGTCCCTGGGGGCCTGCCATTTATTTACCAGGATGCCAGTGGCCCTTCTCTCATGGGCCCATTGTAATGCATTTCACTACGCAATTGCTGCTCTCCTAGCCCGCCAAATCTGGTATAGGAATGCATAGCAGGACCAGATGGTCATTCTGCACTTGAAGTCTGTACGGGTGCCAATTTGAAGGTTCTCTCCAGTTGGGTCTTTAAGGTGGCTGGACACTTTTGCCCAGACCTCTTTGCACTGTCACTCAGGGTATACAGATTACAAGAAAGCTCAGTCACCTTCACCCAGATTACTGTAGACAGTGTTTATTGCTCCAGTCTGTGCTCCACTTGGTTCTTGCTGCCTAACACGGGCTCTGTGGCAAAACCACTGCAGCCCCCCTCAATGCCATCAACAAGGGATGTACCCCATGTGATGTCTCAGCAGAGCTTGGCCTTCTAGTGGTCCTGTTCCAGCCTACTGCAGTGGAGAAAAAATAGAGGCTTGCTTTTTAACAGGCAGCAGGGTGCCTGGCTTACAAAAGATCCTCAGCTGACTTTCACACAAATGGAAGGGTGGCCTGACTGTGTGCCTCCTTGTACTCCACTGGATTGATTTGGTGAACTTTGTCCATCTAGGGTTGGACTGCTTGGTAATCCTTGGCTGTTGTTGCAAGCAATTAGCTTCCACCCACCTTGGGAATGTGTCAAGGGCATGTCCCCTCGGGGAGGGCCCCCTTATGTGGATGGTACTCCCCTCCATGCACTGCAAATTCTGTGCAACCCTGCAACTCCCTAGTGGTCAGATCAGAGTGGACAGGGGCAGGTGGTGCTAGCCCCAATGTGGGCCCTGTAAGCCGTGCTGTTGTCCCTTCCACACTAAGAACATTTCTACAGGAGTTTGGAATGACCATTCCATGGGGTGCCCACCCCCATGTCACCACACGGGTTGTGGTGCATGGAGAAACCTCTCCTGCTTGTGCCTGCATCCAGTCCCCTTACACCTCTACCCCCTATGGCCAGAGCAGGCTGGGCTGCCCGTGCCCATGTGGTAGACCTGTCCATCCCCCTCCTAGTGTTAGTGGGGGGGGGAACACACTGATGCTTTGATCCTGAAGACAGCCGAGGTTGGAATGTCAGCCTGAGGCAGGTGCACGGCTCGCCCCTTTTCCACCCACCAGCATGTAAGCTGTGCTGTTGTCCCTTCCGCACTGAGAACATTTCTACAGCAGTTTGGAATGACCATTCCATGGGGTGCCCACCCCCATGTCACCACACTGGTGGTGGTGCATGGAGAAAGCTCTCCTGCTTGTGCCTGCGCCCAGTCCCCTTACACCTCTACCCCCTCCAGCCAGAGCAGGCTGGGCTGCCGAGGCCCATGTGTTAGACCTGTCCACCCCCTTCTAGTGTTAGTGGGGGGGGAACACACTGATGCTTTGATCCTGAAGACAGCCGAGGTTGGAATGTCAGCTTGAGGCAGGTGCACGGCTCGCCCCTTTTCCACCCACCAGCAGGTGTGGCTACCTGGTTAAAACTGCTAGTAGCATATGCTTATCTCAAAGTTTAAGCGATACATGTGTAAGCACACACAGCCGGTACAGTGAAACTGCGAATGGCTCATTGAATCAGCTCTTTGATTGTTCCATCAATTACTTGGATAAGTGTGATAATGCTAAAGGGAATACATGCCAACAAAACGCTGACCTCCTGTGATGCATTCAATTATCAGGCCAAGATAAATCCGGCCTTGCCGTCCGCGTTGTTGACTCGAGACAGGCTTCGGCAAATTTCACGTCCAACAATACATTCAGATGTCAGCCCTTTGACATGATATGATATTTTATTTATATCGCGCTTGTACACAAGTGTTTCAGAGCGCGACAATGCAGAGGACAAGAACAGGGGAGAACAAAAACAACAATATTACTAGGCCCAGTGACATTGAGAATGTGCAAGTGCATGGGAAAGGGAAAGGGGAAAAGTGCATGGAAGGTAGATAAGTGGGAAGTGTGGAGCAGATGAGAACAGATAAATAGATAGTGAAGGCAATTAAACAGTGGTAGTGCAGCCAGCCAGCAAGTGGCAAGTGTTATGTTTAAGGTTGCAGACTAAATCTGTCAGATAAGTGCAGAAAGAATACGAAAAGTGTGCGGTTGGGGGATTGTATGGGTACAGATACAGTCCCCAGTGCAAGGGGTAGCCCAGAGGCAGTGCATGAGGGTGGCAGGGTGAGCAGGTACCTGGGCCCAGGTGATAGAGGGTGGCCAGGTACACTGTGCCAAGAGAGAAACGGATCAGTAGTGGACAGGGGGGAAAAGGCATAAGAAAAGAGGAGGGTCTTGAGGTGTTTATAGAACTGGAGATGGTTTTCCTCAAGTTTCAGAATGGCAGGGAGGCTGTTCCAAAGGGAGGTCCCAGCAGAAGAAAGAGATCTACACACAGCTTTTTTTTTAGAAAAACAACTGACCCTGAAGAATTAGAAGTAGAGGAGCAAAGAGCTCGAGAGGGGAGGTATTTTCAGAGGGATAGTTGAAGGTATTATGGACCCAGGCCCCAGAAAGCCTTTCAACTGTCTACTGTACTTTCTTTGCCTACCATGGTGATATTATTTGATGAGTTATTTATAACGGACCTGTATACAAGTGTTTCTAGGCGTGACAAGACAGGGAGGGAAGACAAATGGAGATCAAGACAAGCGATTGTTGGGGATGAACTGCCAGGTAGGTCTGCGGGCTACTTGCAGACTCAGTGAAGGCCCAACACCTTCCCCCAAAAGGAACGTAGACCCAGACAGACTGCAGTTTATTACAGCCAAAACCAACAGGGATCATTACAAGAATAAGCAGGAATCCTGGAATGTCTCGGTGAGCTGAGGCTCGCAGGCCGGTTTTGATAACATTCTCATCATAAGGATGTCATCATCTGGGTGTTGAATGGTAGTTCTCCTATAGCAGCCCCTATACCTGTTAGTTCACTGGCTCTCCCATGTCAGTTGTCAGGCCTGGCCCGTCCCAAAATTGTTACCACTAAACAATGCTGCAGTGTGAGTGTCTGATCATTGGTTGTTGCCCATTGCTACCCACCCCTAGGGTCCTCTGCTGTGATTGGCTAGAGCTGGTGTCCCCAGGCCTGGGATCTGAAATGTTTCTCAGCGTGAGGTGTACCTTTTCAAGGTAATAAATATAACTATGTGTCTGCATTGTATGTGTGTGCACCATCAAAGACTTTGAGGATGCCAGTTCACATCATACAACATATGTCTCTTGTATTGACCTTGTTGCAAGCTTCTGTCTGCTCGCGTGGGATCGCTCCTCTTTCCCCTGGCTAGTTTCAATAAAGCACTCGAGTCGGCCAAACCACGTGTTCAGCGACCGTGTTTTGGGTTTCTGGAGTTCTGAATTATTCTGAATTACTCATATTTACTGTAACTGGTGTTGCTGTCATTCAGGGAATGGAATGTCACTCGTATCTTGGTGGCCTTGGCTGTGGTTTCTGTCCCACACGTTTGCTCTCCTGTTCATGCTGAATTCAGCTCAGCTGTGAGAGGCGTTTGGCCTACTGTGATTTCCTAAGCCATGGTCTGGCTTCTACATGTTTGTGTTATCCTATGGTCCGCATAGGTTAGTTATACAAGGATCTGTCAGGTCCCATAGGTGCTCCTGCAGCTCCATACGTTAATTGCATGTAAGCATCTGCAAGCTTACTCAGGATCTCTTGTTTCTTGTGGTTTCTGCATTGCTACAGTTAAGCTAATGACAAATAAAGGCAAACCAGTATGTATATGCATCTGTCCTCTAACTTATAGACCTGTTCTACATGTGTTCTTCGTGTATTTGGGTGCATGTCTTGTGTCCCGATGTGCAGATGGCACATGGGCTTCCTGCCTAATGCTGCCATGTCGTGGTGTCTCTACTGACGTCAAGCTAGGCTTCTTGGTGCTTTAGTCAAGGCTGTCAATTGAAGTGTCCTTAATGGCATCCAGAGGCTCTTTGTCCACCTTAGGCAGTGTCTGGACTGTTCATGGGCTATATGGTTGGTTGAGTAGGTACCTTTCAGCGTACTTGTCTATCATATGAGCACTAGGAATCGGTGCAAAATGGTATAGGCGATCATGATATCTTCGGTTCTTCTTCCGGGCCACGTGTCTGATGGGAGGGGGAGCAGGGGTAGGCTATGACCATACCTCTTCAGTACAACCAACTCTTGAAAAGTAAAATTCTTCTCACTGGGCCGCCATATTTTTGTTACTCATCCACAGTGACCATAAAAGTTTGTGTGAGCATCAAAAGACCAGTACATGTAACTGCATACTCCTTCGGGGTTGCACCAAACCCACTTCCCTTCATAGGCCCTTGGATCACAGGGATTGTGCAGCTTCACCGTTCCAGCAGGGAATACATCACACTGTGTTATTTTCTCTCTTAGTCGGTCTCATTCTCTCACAATGTCATCCTATGTTCCCCCTATGTTCACACCCTTAATGATCTGCATCCCAATTGCCTCTTCTGCAGTTTTCTTTCACCTTCCAATGCATATCTTCACACCACATATTGATGCTGCTCCCAGCACGAGAGCCTCAGCTATCACCTTCAATCCGTCCGCCAGCCCGGATGGCATCCATGACCATATGTATGCCAGCCAGCTCTGGTCCTTCCCAGTTCCTCGTACTTCATCCTCCATCTTCACATGCATTTGTGTCAACTGTGCAACTGCATCTGAGAGAGTGCCGTTATTTTCATCGTTAGCTGGTGTGAAGGTGCAACATACATTTTTGCGCAAACTCCTCCTTCCATTCCAACATGCCTGTTCTGGAGCGCCACCAATCTTATTGCTCTGAGCTCTTCTTTTATGGTGTCAAACCCATTCACGTTGAAATTGATTGTTCCCATCAGCTCCCAATGAGTGCTCTGTAACCATTTGGCATTCACATATGTTTGGACTCCCGGTATTAGTGATGCAAAGAACATTTATGTCCTGCTAAACAGTCTGTGGTGTGCTGGGACCACATCCAGTGCATTTTCCGATGCCTCTGATAAGTATCATACCCCCTCTTTATTCTAATCAGGACTTTTGACTTCTCTGTCTTCTCTATCTTGGCAGGTAATGCCACTTCCTGTGATCTTCCAGTGACCTTTTCTTCGGTTTGTTACTGTGCATTTTTGGGAAGTCATCAAGCTTCACATCTTTCTTAGGTACCACCAGTGAAGGCATGTTGAGGTGCACCAGAGAGCATACCCCTCCACACTCAGGTGGCAGCTTCTCATACGCCTCCGATCCGCATGACCAATAGTGATCCATCAGCACTGTCATTCCTGCTCTCATTGCCGGAATATTCTCAACCATCTTGCATCCCACATTCTCACCAACTTCCACATCACCATTATTCTGGTAGCACAGAGCTGGTGTCTTCAGGGACATTTTTGGCATCGGTGCAGCTACGTTCTCCACCTAGGTCAGCAAATTAGCGCTTGTGTTCCATTCCTTCAGGCACTTGTCATTTTCTTCTTGCACCTTGTTCACTGCCACCTGTGCTAAGGTCAGTGCATTGCTTCCCACTACTCCATCTTCACAGCCATTGTTAGTGTGTACATGTCCATAGACAAATATCTGTGGTCTTTCCCAGCAACTAGCCTCTCCTCCTATCTCCTTTACTCTTGTCAATGGACATGGTAACTCCTTCAGTGCGATAGTTTTTGTCTCTCCTTTCTCTGGCCCATCAGTTATGTACTGCAGCGCTTCATCAAGCTGCCAGTAATTGTTCATCATGTCTAGTGTCTTTATATAGTTATCTTCATATGGGAAGGTCCCCTTCAACATTCATCTTAAGGTTGTTATCTTCCTTTGGAATCGGCCCCACGTTTGGACCATCGTGAGGTACCTCAGGCATTGTGCTCTTGCTGCAGGTATTTTTCAGTTGCTATGAACATTCTGTAAACACTCATGGGGTAGAGGATTAAAGAGCAGACATAACAGCTCTCCCCAGAGGTGTCCCTACCTACTTTGGACATGTGTTTGTACCACATGTTATTGGATACCTGTGCTGTGTCTGTGAGATGCATGTCAACTCCTTTCATGTCTGCATCAACACTGCGCATACCTCTCCTACCTTATCAGCAGTGTCTTCTCTTCCAGCTGACATGGTAGTTCCTTCTGCTTGCGTTGGGGAAATACAAAGATAGGGTACAGTGGTAGCACTCATTGCAAAGTAGAGCTGCCTGAATATTATCCCCAGTACTCCAGTGGGAATCAATAAACACACCATTGTTAGAATGATTTTTATTGTGTCTGACATTACCACTTACGCTGCTTGATCCTTGCAGCCAGATGACATGATAAAGTTGCCCGCCTGCAAATCGCAAGAAAGGCGTTACTGTGTTAGCATGTGTCAGTACCCTCAAGCTCCATTGAACTAAATAACCACTGATGGCAAAAGCAAATACCTCCTCCCAAACTTCCCTTACTGAAGAATCTCTTAATATGAGTGGAAATGGGTATGCACTGTGTTCAAGTTGTGGGTATGCTTGGGCCAAATATTATATAAAGACAAGGATATATACTGCAGGGGATCGTGCTCTGAATCATCTGTGTCTTCTGATATAATGTAGTGGTTGGAAAAGGCTTCTGGGTGGTCAGTGGGAGGTAGCATCAGGATAACCCCCTATACAATTCTAACAACATTCGCTTCAGCCTGCATGTGCGAGAAAAGAGAACAAAACAGTGTTTCAGCTGTCAATGTACACGCCTTATCTTAGAATTAGCTTGGTATGGTAGTGACTCAAGTGCTTCTCGAAGGTGCAAGGGTGGTTAACTTCACTCGCCAATGGTGGAGATAATAGTGCTAACAGCTTTTGGTAAAACTATGAAGGATTTAAGAGTGCCGTTTGTGAAGGTGATGTCTAGTTGGCACAATGTCTTCTTACCACAATGTGGTAAGGAGGCGAAGTGTCAACTTAAACAAACAGATTCGGTGTGCCAGGAACAGAAGAATAATTCCCCAAACATATGCACAGTACATTTGTATGAGGATGGTGACAATCAGCAAATGTATCACAGTACAGAAAACAGTGTAGTTTCAATTCTGCATTCATAGCCCCAGGTGCTAAGGACTCAAGCCTGTGCACCCATAAATCTTCTTTCTGTGGTCTCTTCTTGGCAATGTCTCCTTGATATCCTTTGGTGATTATCACTTCTACCACCTGGAATCTCATCTGCGCTATGGTGTGTCCTTTCTCTTTGAAATGTCGGGCTACGGATGAGTTTGCATTCTTGGTGTGCATGTTCGATTTGTGCTTGTTTCATCTGATTTGGGCTTGTCATATGCTTTCTTCAATGTAGTAGCTTCTACAGACATACCTAATGCAGTATATAATATTCTCGGAAGCGCAAGTTGCAAAATCTCTGAGTTTGATGCATTCACCTGTGCCTGGGTGAAAAACTATGGGGCCATTTGTGATTTTGCAATTCCCACAATTTAGACAAGGGAAAGTGCCCTGCCTTCCTGTACTGGTATTTTGGATTTGGGTTCCCTGGTGCTCACTAGCATGTCTCTTAAATTCTCACTTCTCTGGTAAGCGAAGACAGATGGTTCAGGGAACAGGTGCTTAGTTCTCTCTCTCTCATCAATTTTGAGACAAAGACCAGCGGGTGAGTCATCCTTTTAGGTCTTGTCAGCAAGAGTTCGGTGAGTGGTTGGGTGGCTGTTCTGGTGATGGCTGCCTCAAGATCTTCTGCTGGGTAACCCCTATGTCAGGATGTGTGCATGAGTTTACTGAACTCTGCCCTGCATTCTTCGTGTTCACTAACAATCCTTTTGATTGTAAGCAGTTGATCAAAATGAAGGTTCCTAAGAATGTTCGGTGGGTGGAAACCCATACAGTGAAGTAAATGTTATTGATGACCTTGAAGTTAACGTCCAAGAAACGGACATGAGGTGTACTGCACATATTTTCGGGGAGTTATTGCTCTGTTCCTGACACACATAATCTCTTTGTTTAGGTTGACACCCCTCACCCCCTCCCTCCCACTATGTGGTGAGCAGACCATGTGCCAACTAAACCTTATGGTATTCTTTTACCTTATTTGCAGAAGTAGAAGCAGTTGGTTCTGACATGCGCTTTGATTCACTCTTTTCTCTCATTGGCAAGCACACGCCACTGGGTGTACAGCCAGATGGGCAGCTGATGATTGTGACACCTTGAGACAACCTGAACTCCACTCGCATTCTGTATTACAGGTAGATGGAATTTTGCTATATATGTGTTATTGAGAAACATTAGCCACAATTGTGATGCATTACATTTCCAGTCAGTTACAGCACCGACATTGGTACGGTTCATTGCCTAATTCCAGTCTGTATATTTTTTCTCACTTCCCTTTTCCTTGACTATTCCATTCTTCTCATTGCTTTGAATTATGAATGCCGACTGCACAATGATATTGGGCCTCATTACACGGACGGCGGTGGACCAAGGTGCTATTAGTAAAATACCGGCACCACCTTGGAGGAAAGGGGAATTACCGCCCTATTCCAAGGTTGGTGGGGCAGTAATTCCCCCTTCCCCCATTGCCCTTCCCCATTCCCATGTTTGCCCCATAGGGCATAATGGGAATGGGGAAGGTGCTAATTACGGCACAGCAAATTGCGGTACCGTAATTAGCTCCCTGGTCCCTTTACGGGTTGGTTTTTAACGCCTGCAAAAAGCAGGCGTTAAAGTCTCCAACCCGCAAAGGGACCTCGTAGTAAGGCGGTAAGGGTTAACGGTCACCTGTACCATTAACGGTGACCATTAACCCTTACCGCCGTCCGTGTAATGAGGCCCATTGTCTCTTGTTAACCATGCCGTTTGACATATCGAATATGTAATTGCGGTGATGGGATGTAACCACTAAATGCATTTTGCGACATTTCCACACAGTTCACTAATGATGTATCTTTCTGTTATGATCATGGGTTTGCCCTTGCTCCACTGATTGTTTGGGGTCCCAATGGCCTTCCTAAAGAGATGCACAGCTATATGTCCTGATGATTGACCACTGCTCCAAAATGCATAGGCTTTGTAGCATTTTGGCTTCGGCAGCAGTATAATGGTCAACACATTGAATACAACATTGTTTTGTCTCAAAAATTATCTGTAGTTTTGTACTTTATTCAACCTATGAATACTACAAGATCACTGACACCATTAACGTACATTGCTTTGGCTCTTTATCTAAACTAAGAGTGTGCAACCCACACCGCTGGCCTTCACTAGCCAAGGTCCACAGTTCTGAAGCTATTTGGCATGGCCATAGATATATTGATACCCTGCTGGAAGTATGAATTCTTATTTTCCGCACACAAAAACAATTATACTTAGCCTAATTCAAAGATGCCAATACAAAATGCAGACTTTGCAAACATGGTTGCTCATTATGTGGCAATCCAGATGTTTTGGAGTACAAATCCCATGATCCCTCAACCACAATATAATGATCCATCATGGGAGTTCTAGCCCAAACAATCTGGTGGGCCACAGAAGGAGAGTCAACTAATGCATATTTCTACATGGGCCAACCTCTCCTCCTCCCTCCTGGTGCCTTGTCTGCAGGCTTTCTCTCTTCCCTGGTCACACTCTCACCATTGCTAGTATCTATCGGCCACCTGGTCAGACTACCTTGTTCCTCTCCAAGTGGGCCAACCTCTCCTCCTGCCTCCTGGCCTGAACCACTCAACTCCTCCTCCTTGGATACCTCAACATCCACCTTGATCCCTCCTGTCCCTCCTCTGGACTATTTTGTGACCTCTGCGACTCTCTCTTTCTTTCTATTCTTCCCTCTGGCCCAACTCACTCTGCAGGGCACACTCTTGATGTTCTAATCTCCTCAGAATTCACCCTCTCTAACCCTCTCAACATTCCTCTCTTGTGGAGTGATCCCTTTCTCCTCTCCTCCCCTCTCTCCCTCTCCACCCCCCAGGCCAAGCCAGCTCCACCACTGCCACGTACCTTCCTGGTCATCCGTCCCATGACGTGTGTGTCAGTTGAGGTTTTCACTACTTCGTTCTCTCCCCCTCCTCCTCCTCTGGCTGACTCACATCCTGACACAGACCTTTCCAATCTCTAGTCTGCTATCTCTGATACTCACAATGTCTTTGCCCCTGTCATGAGGATCCACTTGAAACTAAAAGCCAAGTGCAACACTTCAACTTTGTCACCCTTAAACACAAGGGTGGGCGACTGAGAGGAAATTGCGGGCTTCTTGAGCACCCTCTGACAAACTGTACTGCCGCCTGCTCCAAAGGCAATACCGGCTCTCTGCACTCCCTATGAAGAGAGCCCAAATCCAAGCCTTCGTCTCTGCAGCATCTAACAACTCAGCTGAACTCTTTAAAATCTGCAAAATATGCAAGGAGCTAGCCTATCCTGCTACAGTCTCCACCTCTCCTGTCCCCTCCCATGCCCACTGCATGGCCCTGGCTTCTCATTTCATCTCTAAAACCCAGGACATCCTGTCCACCATCTCGTCCTCCCCTCCTCTTCCAGCTTCTCTCTCTGCTGCCTCCAGTCCATCTGCAGCCGCCTCTCCTCCCTCTTTCTCTTCCTTTCCAGTGTTCTCCCTTGATTTCTAGACAAGTGCAATCTATGAAAGTCTTGTCAAAACAGGTTCTTCCCTGCTCGTTCAAAACCATCAAGGATCATATTGACATCTTCACTCCTGCCCTGGTGGACTTCTGCAACCACCCCTTCACCACTGGAGCCTTCCCCTCCCCTCTCAAGCATTTTCTTGTGCACCCTCAAGAAACCCACAGCAGACCCCTCCTGCCCAGCTAACTATCGCCCGATCTCCATCACTCCTTTCCTGGGCAAACTCCTAGAAAAGCTGGACATCTCCCAGCTTAATCTTCACTCTGATTCTGTTGGTTATCGTCATGACCATCAGTCTGGCTTCAGAGCTGCCAGAAGCATGGAACAGCAGTGCTGAATATCCGTGAAGACCTGCTCTCCAACCTTGATTCTAATCTCCCCTCTGTCCTCATCCTACTCACTCTCTCTTCTGCCTTTGACACGGTCAACCATGCCATCCTGCTCAACCGCATCCGTGATAACCTGGGTATCACTCATCAGGCCCTGACCTGCCTGACCTCCTTCCTCTCCAACCGACCCTCCCAGGTCCAACTTGGGTCCTTCCTTTCCTATATCTCACTCTCCACTTGTGGTGTTCCCCAGGGGTCTAACCTCTCTCCTTGGCTTTTCAACCAATACCTGGTACCCCTCACACACTGCATTGCTGCTCTAGGCTCCAACTTTCAGTGCTATGCGGATGACACTCAGCTCGTTTTTAGGTTCCCAGCTAGCACCTCCTCTCCCTCTGTCATCTCTGACTGTCTGTCTGCAATTCAGGAGTGGTGTGCCGCCAACGACCTGTACCTTAATGCCAGTAAGGCAGAGATTCTCCTCATCAGCTCTCCTGCACCTTTCTTTCCTGACACACTCTGGCTGGCCTCCCTTGGCCCTCTCCAACCTCTGGGTCATCTTCAACTCCACGCTTGCCTTTTCTCCACACACCTCTGACGTCTCTAAGAAGCCTAATTACCAACTGCACCTCCTCAGAAGTATTCTTCATTTCCTCTCCTTCCCCCAGAAGATCACTGTCTCTAGAGCTCTGGTTCTCTCTAGGCTGGACTACTGCAATAGCATATTTCTAAATCTGCCTGCTACTACCCTGTGTCCTCTGCAACTCACGCAGAACAGGACTGCAAGTCTTGTCCTTGGCCTCATGCCCAGGGACGGTATCGCTCCAGTCCTGAAATCTCTTAATTGTCTCCATCGTGGCTGCAAGGAACAAGTTCAAGACCCTTTGCATTGTCCACAAGGCTTTCTGGGGCCTGGGTCTGCAATACCTTCAACTCTCCCTTCCCACTCAAGCTCTTCGCTCCTCCACCTCCAACTCCCTCAAGATCAGTCGCTTCTCCAAGCAATGAGTTGGTAGTAGAGCTCTCTCTTCAACTGGGGCCTCCCTCTGGAACAGCCTCCTGGCCTCTCTGAAACTTGAGGAGAACCATATTCGGTTCCAGGAGCACCTCAAGACGTTCCTCTTTGCTTCTGCCTCCTCTCTTCCTCTCCCATGCTTATCTCTGTCTGTTCTGCACTGGGCATCTGGCTACACTCTGATTCGGGCCCAGATCCCTGCCCACCCAGTTGCAGTCCTACCTCCTGCCATCAATTGCACTTGGGTCTGTATCTGCAACCCTACAGTCCCCTTACCTGCAGTTATGTATACCTTTTGTCTGTGCTTAGTGCATGCTCTTGCCGCCTGCTGGCCATGCTACCTGTTCGCTGTTTTTGATCACGTGTTCAGAACTTTCCACCCCTCCTATGCCCCTTGCACTTCCCCCCTTCCCTCTCCTCTGCACTTGTGCATTCTCAATGTCATTGTGCCTAGTATAATGGTTGTTTTTGTCCTCCCTTGGACCCCTCCCCTGCCTCATTGTGCTCTGAAACACTTGTCATATCATATCATATCATACATTGGCATTTTGTTCAAAGACTGGCATTTGTTAAACAACGCATTGATACACTGAGTTTTTTAAAACTATTTATTAAAATTCATATTCCATTTAACAATTAAATAAACAATCAAAAACATTCAATACGTATATATGTATGTATTTATTGGATACAATAGTACTCACCTACAAAGAACCAGAGATCTTTACAAAAAAGGGGAGACACCGGTTGAGAAGTAAAGGAAGACTTGGTACAGAGATTTGGAAGAGAAGTTGTGGGGCGGAGGGAGTCAATGGCCTATGGAGCAGTGTCACAAGATCATCAATATCATTTAATTAGAACACGTTGTTCTCACACAAACCTTTTTTGACCCCAGATTGAATAAGTTAAGAAGTCAGCAATAAATATCTTACATTTACTCAAGGACACTGATAGGGTTGACTCCAAGGGGCTGCTGTGATTGATTTTCAGATATAGCGTGTATTTGCAATTAGACAGTGGGCTACTAGATTTATTTTTCCAGACTAGCCGCTCTGTTGAACTGCCGCAATATTTCCAGTATGAGATGACTATGTTTACTGAAAATATTTCAGACACTGGTGATTATATTAATAAGCAAATGTTAATGAAAGGCCTGCTAGGATTTCACATTTGTTTACCCTTTTTTGCTTCGTAGGAGCACAACATAAAAACGGTAATTGAAGGTAGGGGACATGGCTTCAGTGAAATTGAAGAGAGTGCAGAGAATGGCATGCAATCAGTTGCATGCCATCGCCCCCACAATAAGGTAAGTCTGAAGGGAAGGGCTAGGGAGTAGTGAGAGCATCGTGAATTGAGATGTTCGCCGCCTCACAGAGCCTTTCGTTTAGGCAGCTCAGAAGCTGTCGGAATTATAATTAAAAAAGGAACAAGAACAGGTATTCCCTCTGGTTCACTTAGGTTTAGACAAATCTTTGTGTGAACTAATAACTATTCAAGTGTGCTTCTTTCTGAAGACTGAGACAATTAATTACTCATGGAAGAATAAATGCTTAACGCCTCGGTTTCTTGCGACATGAGAGCTTCCTAAAGCATGCTTCTAGACAATTTGCTCACTTGACTGAATTTGATAATTCTGTTCATTATTACACAAGGGGCTCACTCGCCGGCCCACTGAATTCTTCTTGTCTTCTGTCTTTGAGATTAGACATGGGATGGCAACCCTTTAGGCCATTAGATGCCATTATATGATCGGCTTAAAGACAGCCTGACTAATCTTTCATTTACCCACTCGGAGAGCATATGCTTGATCATAGCACTCTAAGGTTATATTTTATTTTTATTCAGACATTTAAATATGAAAGTATTTCTAATAAAAGAAGCAGAAAGAATAAAAGATCATTAATTCAGTATTACAACTAAATACCACACATTAGAAGGATGATGATAAATACAGCACTGCAATTTTGAGCTGCAGTTTGTAAATCGTTCATGTTTTGTTTATGTACATTTTGGGGAGCAAAGAAGACGCAGTGCGAGTATTTCCGGGTCACGTTATGGTAACAGGATTTGTACTACGAATTGGAGCCATTGCAATGAGGCCCAGGAGCTCTAGCGGATCTGGATGGGAGTGGGTGCGAGACGTATTAGTCCAAACGCTCATGATTAGTCCTGTTTAAGCATTGAATATCTCAGGGGCCATATTGAAGCTGGGCCGCTGTTTCTTCTTATACCGCTTCAATGAAGGTTTTCCTGGAATTGCGAGCCGTAGGTATCGCAATATGCACACACTTCTTGATGTGAGCACAAACGCGTTGCACGGGCATGCACCGAAGCTGAATGTTCTCGGGTACTCGAGAAAGCAGTGAGGTAATTATCCTCACACATTGATCTACAAGTCAAACATCGTTTTAGACCACAGTCATGCAGTTTTCGATGCTCATGGCAATGAACTCCAAAGTGTTATATAACATTCAAATTGTTTTATATATCATGTGATAGTCTAGTCTCTAAGCACAGACGGGGTGTCGAAACTGGAATGCTCTGCATTGCCGTTTTTCCAAAACAACAGTCTTGCCCTGAGCTATCCTCCCAGTAAGATGGGATAACCTCGAGAGTGAAGAAAAATAAAAACAGAGGAAGGTTCATATTTTGTATGTCATGATCACTGCTTCCAAGGAGCCAGGACCAGCCCAATGTCCTTGGAAGCAGGCCCCTAACCCTAATCCTAGGCACCAGCCTGTCCCCACTGGGACCTTTTGGGCCTTGTCCTGGCGCCGGTGGCACCAGGCTCATCAAAACCATTGGTCCCGGCACTGGAAGCGCCGGGCTCATATTAGGTGTGAGGATGCTTGGGTGGACTTACCTGCAGCAGACCATGCTGCTTACTTACCAGCCACTTAGAAGCTATCTAAGAACAGGAACTACTTTCTTACCTGGGTGGGGCAGCTCCACTCCCTGGATACAGCACTGGAACTCTTCTGGAAACTGGAACTCTTTTCTTACATAGGCGGGGCCGTGGAAGAAGACGCCTCATCACTCCAAGGCTATTTAAACCACACCCGATAGATGAAGCGTGCTTCGCGTTATTCTGCATCTGCAGCAGAACGCTCACCGAGTCTGCTCCGGCTTTTCTTCTTCTGATCCTGGACCTGCAAGAATCCTACTTACCATTTCAGTATCCAGACATCATCAGCACCTGCAAAGAACAGAAACAAAAGGTTAGCAAGGCGAACTTTACACGCAGTACTTACCTGATCCATCGGCTGCGGCCGCTTCTTCACGCCGCATCTCCACCTGCAAAGGCAAAAGCATCGCCATACTTACCGGTACGCTGTGAATTCCGGATTTCTTCGTTCTGCATCGCCGCCTGTAAAGACAAAGAATCGTTAAAAACTTACTGGCATTCCGCGGACTCCGGCGCTGCAAACCAATATCTGAAAGGCAAAAGAAAAGACATTAAGCAGGTATTTACTTACATCCATCACGCTCGTCTCAATCAAACGCCTGCAAATACTCCGGCGTCTCTTTAACACGAACTAAGCTTCAAGGAAAGAGACAGTTAGAGCGCTGGCCATACTTACGAACTTCCAGGCGCTTCACTTCATCTTCCATCTCAAGAGCCCTGCAATACATAAGGGAAAAGCATTATATAGAGTCTGCATATAAACGTGCCACGCATTTAAAGACTATAAAGACAAAAGGTGTCCAGAAACTCACCGCTCGTGCAGATAACGACGGTAACCATCCTCTGAATTCAAGAGGCCTATGTTTCACCAGTGAAGGAACTGGCAACGGCACCCTGCACCAGACGCAGATGGAGAGCCCAGCATTCACCTATATAAGGTGAGCATGTTGACCTGGGGGGGGCTCTACGAAAAAGCTGGGAAGAGAGAGAGAGAGAGAGAGAGAGGGACATTCAACTACCCAGACCATTAACCCCCATATTCTTTCACCTGCAGAAACCTCACTCTTCGAGTCCGACACACAGTGCGAAGAGGTTCGACCCCAGAAGCCAATCGAGTCCTGCACATCATTTTTCGAGTCACAGAGAGCTTCCTGCCAAGACCCGTGCCTCCGTGGGAATCAGGTGAGCGTTACATTGTATGAACTTTTTGTTAAATGGTTGGTGCCACGTAGACAAGTTCAGTGTTTCCCTTAGCCTCATTATATTGTCATGCTTCCTTGCCAGTGCTGATCAATCAGGTGACGTCATTAATGTGTGGCTTCTGTGAAACTAAGGGCCTGATTTACAAAATGTTTTCAATGAGACTTTCCTTTATTAAAACATTTTTGTAAATCAGGACTTAAGTTTATCAAGGTGTTTTTTTTTTAACATCTTACATGCTACTTCCCATTTCTTTAATCTCTAATGTTTCTACCTCCTAAAGAATGGTGTAAAATCCATCAAAACTCTTAGGAGTTTCTGATCTGTGACGCCAGTGCATCATTGTCGAGTCACTCACATTAGGGCCTCATTACAAATATGGCGGTACGGTAACAATGGTGCCAGTAGCGCTACAGTCACCGTTGCTACCTTACCGCCATACTACGAGCTGTGCTCGCAGGTACCTGGTGGGCTGAGCGGCACCCACGAGCACAGCCAGTCGGATGCACCGGCACTGTTGCAAACGGTGCCGATGCATCCAACATCCCCATTCCCATTTGAGCCCTATGGGGCTCAAATGGGAATGGGGAGGTACTGGTTCTGGCGCCCGCGAAAGGTCAAATACTGGGTCCCGCAATTGCCCATTTGCTGGGTGCCGTACCCGGATGCGAGTTTGGGGGTAGCCTTGCAGGTTGTACCGGCAAGGCTCCCTCCAACCTTGTAGTGAGGCCCTATTTACCCTGGAATTGTACAATGATGTTAGAGATGTTTTAATAATGAATTTTAGTCTGCACCAGCGGATTATAGTGTGTGGTAGGTTAATGTCGCCCATGTCAGTGGTCCTGAGCTGAATTTCAAGGCCTTTAATGATGGAGAAGTTCACCTAGCACATGCTACAGCCCCCTGGTGCAGGCACTAATGCTATAATAGATCTTCTGTGGGGGCATAATGTAATCCTCTCTTGGGACTTCGCATGACCTTGCATGTACATGACTCCATACTCAGTGTGGTCTTTTTCGCTGTGACCACCACCCCACTCTAGACCAGACAACACTGTGTTATAGCATAGAGAACATGGGCGCGAGTTTCCGGGAGGCAAGGTTTAGAAATACTGGAACTCTTGTCAGTTTAGCAGCCATGTTGGGTGTACATTTGGAGCACCTCTTTCCAGGAGAGCAAAGTTAGGGGAAACAAATTACGTGCAACCGATCAAAGGTATCAATGGCATAATGTGGAGCATTGAATGTGGCCAAGTTTCTTGATTGGCTGCCGCACAGGAAACATTCCCTGATGTATTTATTTGCCTTTTCAAAACGTGTTTACGGATTCACCCTTGTGCAATACAAGTTAACATTACTTATTTTGCAGATTCAAATGTTTGCAACTGTCGTGATCCTACATCATCTATAATTTAACCAACTATTTTTGCTTTGTTTTATTTTGTTTTGCAATGCCAGCTGACATCTTTTGTCTAACAAGCGCTGAAATGTACACAGTATATTAACTTATCATTTTGGAATGGCGATGTTCTCTCCCAAACAATGTGAAATGATGGACACTGTACAGTCCATGTGAATTGAATTACTTAATTATATCTTATATTTCCAGCTGTTCGAAAATAAAGATATTGTGATCCATTTGGAGTCGCATTAAGCAATGCAACACTGGTAATGATATGAGCTATCATCCTATAAATTACTCTTGGAACATTATGTCTGCAGTGTTTTCCATAAAGAAGACAGACTATTGACAAGTGTTTGTTACAACAACATAGCGTTCCAGTATGCCATGTGTTCTTATATTTCTAATTATATTTTGGGAAGGTATTACAGATGACATTTCTTTTAATTAGTTATTCAGTTAATCAATTAAATATCTCATCTACAGCATTTCATTTCAGACAAGAAAGAGAGGACTCTCTCATGTGGATAGTCATAATCTAGCTCAAAATAATATTTCCATCTTGCACAGATAATATAGCCTTCTCTGCTAAGGAGGCATGCAAAAAACACAACATTATTAAGGCGTTATCATATGAATGATTGGTGTGATAGGATGGACATATTTTAAAATACTCACTTTTCTTGGATGTTAACTGTGCAGAAAGAATCAGTTGCAGGTTTGACTTACAGTTACTGTACATCATTAATGTAGGCATTCATTGATCTTCTCATATTCTGTTATCCAGTAAATGTATGTTTGTTATTGAGTTGGCCCAGCTAAAATATTCCAACTATATATTAAAGTGAAACAAGTTATCTTGGCATGATCTACAAACATGATGCACTTAAACTGTACTCACTAAGCAAATGGTCACATGTTAATTTGATTAAATTCAATGGCACCAATAGTGAGTGACCATATCATGACCATATTGTCATGTGAGTGAATGAATGCGTCAGTGATTGATTGAGTGAGTCGGCGGCTAAGAAAGTGTGTTTTGTTGTTGAGACTCTCTTTGTTGTATTTTTTCTTTGCCTAGTCAAACATGGTGCAGCAATAAAATGTGCACAATTGCATTTGGTGTGGCAAAGAAAGGAGGCAAACTAAGAATGAGCCAATCACCAACTGTTTCTTCTGCCTGAGGATAGTGGA
This sequence comes from Ambystoma mexicanum, assembly GCF_040938575.1. Lineage (NCBI taxonomy): Eukaryota > Metazoa > Chordata > Amphibia > Caudata > Ambystomatidae > Ambystoma > Ambystoma mexicanum. Next base: position 1,137,957,913 of record NC_090922.1, read on the forward strand.
TACAATGCCACCAGGCAGTTCAATGTTTTCTGGACCAAAACTCTATCTTATACCCTAGGCAGTCTGGGCTCACCATAGCACTGACAGTGCTTTATTGTGCCTTGAGACCAATATGCTTGAAATGGTCTATAATAGCAGGTGTGGACTGTTGGTACTGTTGGACTTATCAGTGGTGTTTCATCTGCTTGACATTCTTCTACTTACACTAGAAAGGGTTGGTAGGTGCTCTTAGTTTAGTTTAGTTTAGTTTATTATTTGATAATGCGCTCCAAACCCAGGGGTAGCTGGGCGCAACAGTACAAGAATACATAAGCTTGGTTACATAAGTAAATGCATGCATGTTATAACAGTAATTACAGTGCAAATGTACATCAGATCACACAGGGGGAGGGGAGGGGAAGGACTATATTACAATTTTCAGTAGAGAACACGTTTCAGAGTATTTACATGCATAAATCCAAGGTAGAGGCTGGGGACCAGTTAAGTGGGTTTCATTACTCTGGAGCCAGCTTTTCACTTTATATCTAAATCTAGAGTATGGCTGATCATCTCTTAAAGCAGATGGAAGTGTGTTCCAGGCCTGGGCAGCTCTAACGGGGAAGCTTGTGCCGCCTGATTTTGTGAGTCTAAATCTAGGGATTTCTAGCAGAGGGTGGCTGGAGGCTCTAGTGTGGTGGCTGGAAGTTTTTCTAGTCAGTCTAGCCGCTATATATGGTGGTGCTGTATTGTTGAGTCCTTTGTGGGTGATGGATAGCGTCTTGAGGAGGATTCTATCACACATTTTTAACCAGTGGTGATCCTTCCTAATATTAGTAATATGCTCTCTGCGGGGTATGTCTAGGGCTGCTCTGAGAGCATTTTTCTGTAGAATTTGCATTTTATTTATGATGGTTTTATTGGCACCTGCATACAGGGCATTACAGTAATCTAATTTAGACATTACTAAGGCGCTGGCTAGTGTGATGCAGTTAGTTTTGGAGAGGTAAGCTCTACAGGCCCTGATACATTTGCAGGTGTAGGCTGTAGATGAAGACAGGGAGTTGACTTGTTTTTTGAGGGATAGTGTAGAATCAAGGTAGAAGCCAAGGGTTTTAACCTCGGTTACCACCTTGATTATGTTACTGTCTATATTAAAGGCTGAATAGCTAGGGCTACGTTTTTGAGGCTAGAGTCGGAACCAGGATCAGTATCTCTGCTTTGTCATCATTCAGGCAGAGGCCATGGGAGGCCATCCATGCCTGAATGATGAGGTAAATCTTGTTTACTAGGGCTGAGTCTGTGACAAAGTTGCCAGAAAGTGGTATGAGGATCTGCGTGTCATCCGCGTAATTGGTGTAGGTTACCCCCAGTCTGTCAAGTTTGTCGAAGAGTGGCTTAGCAAAGATATTGTACATTGTAGGAGAGACACATGAACCTTGTGGGACTCCACAGGTGATTTGTATTGGGTCCGCTGAGGCTAAGGGGGAGAAGACTCTCATTGTACGGTTGGCTAGGCAGGACTGTACCTAGGCTATAGCTTCACTTGAGAAATGGGCGGCAGATGCAAGATGCTTACATAATACTGCATGGTCAACCAGGTCGAAGCCCGCCGATAAGTCAAGGAGGAAGAGCATAGCTGTTTTACCTTTGTCCTTCAGCTCATCGATCAGTGTCTTGAGGTCAATTAAGGCTGTTTCAGTACCGTGTACTTGTCTGAATTCAGATTGGCATGATCCTAGTAGTTGGTTCTGCTCCAGGTATTTTTGGATCTGGAGGTAGGCTACTCTGTCAATGATTTTAAGAAGGAACGGGACCGTGGTGATAGGCCTATAGTTTGTTGGGATGGCTGGGTCAAGGGTCTGCTTTTTGAGGAGAGGCAGTACCCATGATTCTTTAAGGTTGGTGGGCACGGTACTGGATCTAAAGGAGGCATTGATTAACTTAGAGATGAAAGGTGCTAAGTCTCTCGCAGCGTCCTTGATTACCTGAGCAGGGCAACTATCACCCTGGCAATTCGATGCTTTCAAGGATAAGATGACCTTTTCAGTTTCCAGTATGGAAATGTTGGTAATCCTGAATGGGTTACAACTACCTAGTCCATCTGAACTGAGTGTTTCTATCAGAGGGTGGTATACGTTCCTGCGGAACTCAGGGAAGCTTTCTTATTTGTAATTTTGGATTGTAGCGTTGTTATCTCATTTGCTAATGCATTTTGGATGCTCGTGAACCACTGTTTGTCCTTGGGGACATTGTCCGTGGGAGCAATAGGGTTTTCTTGAGGATGGAGAAGAGTTCTTTAGAGTTGGAGTTGGCTTTGCTGATTCTTTCGTTGAAAGCATTTTTTTTGGTCAGGATTATTTCTTTTTTGTATTTGTTTGCACAATTGGTAAGTAAGGTTTTGTTCTCATCTGAGGGTGAGTGTCTCCAAATAGCTTGGAGTTTACATTTTTGGATTTGTAGTTCTTTGAGGTGGGGGGTGAACCAGGAATTGAGGTGTGATACTTGTTTACTTTTACGAAGTTTGATAGGGGCAATGGTATCCAGGGCGTTGTTCATAGAGATGTTAAATGTATCAACTAATGAGTTAGGGTCAGGGTTATTGGCGCTAGCAGTGAGGGCTGGTAGGAGGAGGGGGAGTAGTTTTTCCACAGTGATATCTTTTTTACTTCTGGTGGGCTGAGGCGGTACAATTTCATGATTGTCTGTTTGAAAGGGTTCTATGATAGATGAAAAGCAGATGAGGTGGTGGTCTGTCCAGGTTTGAGGTATGATATTAGCTATGGTGGTGGTGCAGTTCAAGTTGCCTATTCAATCTAGTGTATGTCCTTTAATGTGTGTGGGATCTAGTACTTTTTGTGTGAGGCCATGTTCAACTAGAATGGTTTGGATAGATTGGGCCTGTTTGTCCTCGATATCATTGTACCCTTGGTTAAAGTCACCTAGTAGTAGGAGCTGGGTGGAGTTTTTGATGTTATTGGAGAGGAGGTTGGAGAGGTCATCCTCAAAGTTGCCTAGGGGGCCAGGTGGTCTGTACACCAAGAGGATAGTAAGTGTGCTATTATTGGAAATGGGAAGTTTAGCTGAGAGGAGTTCAAAGGATGTGATAGCTGGCGGTGGGGTGAGTCTTATAGCTAATTTAGTTTTGGCAATAATAGAGAGGCCGCCACCTCTTGAGTTGGGTCGGTCGACTCTAAGTATATTTTAGGTGTCTGGTATGGCAATCATGAGTGCAGGGCCTGCTCATCGTGGAGCCATGTCTCGGAGACAGCTAGAAGGTCTATGTTGTCCATATTGAGTATGTCAGCGATCTCCGTGCTATGAGCAATGAGGTACCTCACGTTGATCAGTGCTCCTCATAAGGTAGGGTTGATATTTTTTTTCTTGGGTGAGTTTAAGTTTGGGGTGCTTGGACCTCTTCTGGATATGAGGAGGGTGAATCTGTGTTTTAGGGGGTCTTTCCACCTCTGTGGCAAATAGGTTAGGGTTGGTGTTATTTAGAGTAAGTTTGGGAATCGAGGGTTTCGTTCTATTATTTTTGAGATCGTAGAGTCGTGGTAGCCTAGCTCTAAGCCGCATATTTCTCTCCTGCTGATCGCGGGGTGTGGAGTTAATGTAGGCCATTGTTGTGGTAATTATGAAGGTAGCCCCGAGTAAGGATTAGGATGTAGGTATAAAGTAAGTCTTAGAGGTGCGCACGGTGGGATGTTCTGTGATCGCTCCTAATTATAGGACTAGGAACTGGGCAAGGGTATTATTGCAGCTAGACTGTATACGTGCCGGGCACCTAGAAATGACCATCCCAAAACACACTAAAATGAATACGTGCCAGAAGGCACCTAGAATTGGCAATCCCAAAACATAACACACTAGAATGCATATGTGCCAGAGGGCATCTAGAATTGAAGATCCCAGGACACACTAAAATGCATACGTGCCAGATGGCACCTAGAATTGATGATCCCAGGACACACTAAAATGCATACGTGCCAGAAGGCACCTAGAATTGACAATCCCAAAACACAGCACGAGAATGCATACGTGCCAGAGGGCACCTAGAATTGACGATCCCAGGACACACTAAAATACATACGTGCCAGAGGGCACCTAGAATTGACGATCCCAGGACACACTAGAATGCATACGTGCCAGAGGGCACCTAGAATTGACAATCACAGGACACACTAGAATGCATACGTGCCAGAGGGCACCTAGAATTGACGATCCCAGGACACACTAAAATGCATACGTGCCAGAGGGCACCTAGAATTGACAATCCCTAAACACAGCACACTAGAATGCATAGTTGCCAGAGGGTATCTAGAGTTGATGAACCCAGGACACACTAAAAGGCATACGTGCCATCAAGAATGAACTGTCCCAGTACTACATATATGCCGCCAAGAGGGGATAATTCAGCTCAGCATGACATTAATATGATGTGTTGTTACAGCACATTGGGTTATATTGGGAGCGAGTCAGATAGAGTACTTACAGTGCAGTACCGCGGGCGAATCTGGGAATTGCTGGGTGCAAAGATCATGTAGTATACATCCCAGTGCGTTGTATGAGTTAGTCATATTATAATGGCTCCAGCGCAATGGCTCAGATGGGATAAGTTAATAGGGCGTAGTGGATAGGCCATGCCGCGCCTCCATGCGCCAAACAGGCGCAGAACAGGGCCTTAACCCCACAGGCCTTTGCACTAACAGGCCGGCTTCCTCCTGCCGGTTAAGCGGCTTCCTGTAAATGCAGGATGGCTGCTAGGCAGCACGGGCGGTAGCCATTTTGGAAGCAGGCAGCCGAATTCAAGTGGAGAAGCTCATGTGAGACTGCAGGATACACAGTAACGGGTTCGTGAAAGTAGGCTACTTGGCAGCCTTGTTGGATGGAACGTTGCTAGCAGAGGTCTCACCTAGTAAAATAAAATGCACAGAAGGGCCATCGCGTTGCGGTTATTCATTTCAGGCATTCCCACGAGGCTGGGTTCTGGTGGCAGGGTTTGTTGGAGGGGAGAGCTCCAGCCCACTCCTCATCCGAAGGGAAAGTGCACCCAAGGGGGCGCAGAACAGGGCCTTAAACCCATGGGCCTTTGCGCGGTAGCCATTTTGGAAGCAGGCAGCCGAATTCAAGCGGAGAAGCTCATGTGAGCCTGCAGGATACACGGTAACGGGTTTGCTATGGTTTGCTATGCCAAGGCGCTCTTAGGGGTACAACTAAAGGAAATCTTCTCAAACTTCAGAAAGTTCAGAACAATGATATCCACATAATTTAAAACATAACCCGTGGTGCACACATCTATGAACATAGGAAGAAACGTCATTGACTCCTGGTGAGACACAGGGTACATTTCAAGATTTCAAGATTCTCACCATAGTGCATTCACAGTATTTTTATACTTGAAAGCAAATACTGATAAACTATCAACCACAGAGGCTGGTGCAATCGGGGAACAGTCAGCTACTGGTGTGCCACAAGCCAAACCATTTCAGGGGAAATGAAAGATTGTTCCCTTTCTTTGCAGCAACAGCCTGTAATTCAGTTGCTCTAGCGTTAGAACTGGGAAAAAAAATGTACTACCCTTCTGCAAATAACAAAAAACCACCTCTGATCTTAGCACAGGTTGTCCTGTGCTTTTGTCTTTTCCGGTGTGTCTTCATCATGCCCTGATGCCTGTCGGGTTATCGGCACGTAATACACAAATAAATAAAAAATAAATAAATATTGAGGTACATAAAAGCAAAACCACAGGCTATATTTGTGGTTTCTCTGGAAGACTGCAGGATCAGTATCCTGCCATTGCATGGCTGAAATCTTGTTACCAGTGAAACTGAGCCCATGGACTGAGAAGGCGAATCTTTATGTGATTGAACCTTTATCCTTGTATGTAATGTAATGTAAAGTTTGTATGAATTTAGTATTTGTGTGTAAGATCACATTTTTGATCAAATTCACAATAAACAAAACACAAAATGTAATGTAAAGTTGTACAGCATATCCCATACTCGTTTGGCTGCCTCTTGATCATAGGTCCTGCAAGTGGTGATGGCAGGACATTTTTTTTGAAGAAGCGAGTCATAAGATACAAAACTTGAACCATGAATGCACACAGACCCGGAGCACTTTATTTTGATGCTCTGGTATATTCTATATGGTCATTTTATTGAGGATAATTGTGATGTGTGTATCAAAATAAGATGCCTTTGTGTAGATACCCTCCTAGTTTGTGACTAGTGAGTTCTTCCATGAGAGAAAGACATGAGTGAGAGTTGCAGCAAGCCTGTTTGTGACACACTAGTGGGAGAAGTGTAGCTTTACAGGTGGTAGTGTTTGCAGAGAGGAGGGTACATGCTAGTTTTAACCTACAGTGTGTGAGTATTTCATCATTACTTGTAGCGCAAGGTGAAGCGTACAATGGTGAGCAGGTTAGTGAAGATTACAAAGAATAAAGAAGCCCTCTATGACAAAGTATAACTTGGTATAGCAAGTCATGAAATATCATGGAAAGGCTCAAAAGACAAGAAGAACTTAATGGTCAAAACAAGGCATCAAAAGTGAAAAGGCATAGCACAGCATATCATAATTTCTACCTCACAGTCATATCACAGGTTTGTGCAGGCAGCTCTAATTTATTTTCACTCAAATCTATTTATCTGTCTCAATTAGATGTAATATACACAATGTGCAACAATGGTACTTTGAGGATGGCTGATAGTGGTCTCTGCACATTATTTAGGGTCTATGGGTGTAATGATTGGTAGGGAACAGTGCTAGAGTTGTTGTAACAAATAAGCATTGTGATTCAGCGAATGAGCTACCTTGAATGTGACACGTGAGAGGCCTCTCTGCACCTTTCTTCTAATGTTGGTTGTCAGGCTGAGTACTGTCTCAAAACTTAACCTAACTTGATCAGGTGATGTTCACATGGGGGCTTGACCGTCAAGGACATGTATAGGTAAAAAGTGTCATTTGTCAGCTGTTCAATAGGCAATGTGGGCAGTGGGCGGAATCGCAAGCTGTTTTTCCCAGACTTCTAACCTAGCCCCGTCAACATGACTAAAACCACTCTCACGCCACACACAGCCATACACCAAAAAGGACAATCCACTCACATGATGTTGAGACAAATATATAACTTTGATTTCCGAATATTGTTGAAGCCCCACAAGAAATTATGCTGAGGGTGTCCAATAAGAGGTGGAGTAGGACAAATTAACGGTGGAGCGAGAATGTGTTGAAGTATCGTAGAAAGCAGTGAGCACCATGATTTGGCTTGAAGGGGTGCCATGGCTGCTGGGAGGTAAAGTGAGGTATGCAAACAGAGAAATAAGGGACCTGAGAGGGAATGAATATCTATTAGGGAGAATATACAATCGAATAACATTGCGATGTCTGAGTTTGCATTATCTCAGAACCCATACTAAGCACTGATTTCTCTCAGAGCGCATTTGAAAGCTCTGCTCAATTTCACTGGCACAATAGCCTATTATAGATGAGCTGGTTGCGTTGCGTACAATAAACGGTTGTGCTTTTTAAAAATGTTATTATTAATGCGTTCTTGTTCACAATTAACTTTTCTCATGTCACATACACAGGAAAAAGAACAGTTTAGGAAGTACTTCATAAAAGAAAGAAAAATGGCACAAAGAGAACAGGATAAGGAAGACAAAACCTATTAAAATATCCACACACTCCATTGGTGCATGCACCCCACAATGCATATATAGTTCATATTACTGGAGATAAGAACAGAACCTGGTTTATTTGGCCCTTTTGAACATGAAGTCCATGTTCAAAAGATTGACACACTTTTGCTAAAGAAATCGACCTCGATAGTCTGCATCCAGAAACACAGTTCAACCGAAACACTTTGTTCTGAATATAGTGTAGTCCGTCTGAAAAGTTCATGTAATACTTAACGTAATGCTTGGCCATTCCTTACATGAAGTAAGAACATGTCTTAATGTTTCTAAAGCATAACATTCTACACACAGACAGCACAACCACTTTTCTTTTGGGATACCTAGCCATGCACCCTTCATCTCAAGTGCAGGCAATGTATTCAGCCTTAACAGCATGAACATACATCTCAGAGCCGGCCAGGGAAATTGATAGATGTGTGTAGCCTCCTTAGTGGTGTTATTTTCTTGTTTCACAATTGTGTAAAGAAGCGAGGTGTGTAGCATCCTGACTTACTGAATTTGTGTACCATTGAAGGTGCCTGGAATTTGGAATTTGGGAAGCCCCCGATTCCAGTAAAGTCTGTTGTAGTGGACTTCAAGATAGGAGCTTGAACATGATATATTCATAACCGTCACTCTCCTGCCTGGCTTCCTAACTGTTAGGGACATTTCTCAGAAATGTGCTTATTCCCTTCTACTTTAGGGACCCCCAGCTCTTTTTGCTGGACTTTAGGATTTTTAATTTATAACTTGGAGAGAGTGAGACCCTGTTCCCACTTTCGCATGTATTTTTCTGTGATTTGGACTCTTTTGACTTTGGAGTCTGACAAATTCCATAGGCATCATCTTTACATTGTGACACACAGCAACTTCAGTGCAGTGGTACAGGGAAGTCTCTTAGATTTCCCAAAGGTGTAAATACCTTCTCTTGGTGAAACTACTGTTTCCAAGAGCAGCAAAGGGAAATGAACTTTCTAAACCCAGCACACACTATCTTACAATTGGGTGCTGGAGGGGTTATTTAGTATCCCCTTTGTCTAGTTTCTAATGCAAAATGTGTATGTTACCCTGTCTACAATTAATGGCTGGTGGCAGTGGTTTACTTTTTCCTATCATTGTGTGTTTAACCGCGGGCTGCAATTGCAGGTGCAGTAAAGCACACATGGGTGCCCATTTTGTCAAAATGGCCCTTGTCTTCTTTTTTCACCATGTCTTTGGTGGGATTCACCAGGGAAGCCTGCCTCTGTCTCCAGCGTGTCTGGCAGGGGCAGGAATTGAGGGAGGTGCCCAAAGCTCCCTGTGCCTGATCACCTTGGTTACAGGAACGCACCCAACGGTGATTGGCTGTCTGGCTGTCTTTGCAGGACAGCCGCCCTGTTGTGTGCATGACAGCTAGGCTGCAAATGAATGGGAGAAACCTGCATAAAAGGTGAGGGTTTTTGCTTGGAAGGCAGAGTCGACCACTGGATGAAGGAATCCGAAGAAGAACTTGGAAAAGACACCTGCTTCAACTCCTGCACTGTTGATTTGCCCGGTGAAGCCCTGCTCCAGTGCTGAAGCTCCGAATTCACCTTGATTAGAGAAGCCCTGCAAAGGACGACTTCTCCCCTTGGGTTAGTGGCACCAATCGACCCCAAGATGAACTCATCTGGAAATCCTCTCAGAGCTGGCTGTTCTTCCATTGCTGCTGAAGGACCGATTGCCAGGGAGAGGAACACCAGAATTGAGTGTGTCATCTTTAAGTCGGACCTGAGCTCCAGGAAGATCCTCCAAACTCCCATGAAGCAGGACTGACCAAGCCTTAGCCACCTCAACAGAGTGCTGGAACCCAGATGCGAGGAAAGTCCACTATGGTATCTGAGAACTGCAGTTGTTCTATTTGCAAGAATCGGGAGAAGCTGAAACCGTGAAGTACCGCAGATCTGAAGTTTGCCCATTGCTGCAGGCAACCTTCAACACGTAGTGCAGGAGTCCCTAGATGTCCTCGCTCTTGTCCCCATGACTGTGGCCCAGGAACAACAGGATCTGCAGACCTACACAGAAACAGACACCAGCTGGAACCAATTTCTTCAGACCTAAGGTGCTGTAATACTAAGGGGACTTACCTCTTGTGCAGCCTTGCTAGTTCTCACTTGAGACTTGTCTTGGTTGCTCTTGCAGAGTTGCTTGCAGCTTTGCCCCTCACAAGCCTCCCAGCTTGTGGCCCTACAGTGACATCATTTTCTACAAAGACTTCTAAACCATTGTGCAAGACATTTTACTTACCTGCAAGAAGTGCTTCAGCTCACCTAGACTTTTTTTTCAATTAAAATTGGCTGTCCTGGCTCCCTGAAAGATTCTTCTATCCTCTGACTTTGTGCTTTAACTATCCCTCAACAAAAGGCACACGTTCTATAACTAGTGTAGCTGGGAAAGGGTTAGTTTACTTTGATTTGGGGGTTTAAAAAGGACCTACCTGCTTGAAAATATTTGTTAACCATTGTTTTATTCCCAAAACCTTTTCTTTGACACCAAACTCAGTATTGCTCTAAATGAACAAGTGATATATCAATGTCCACAGTGTCCTAGTTATTAAGTCACTGCAGGGTGTAGGAAGTGTCTGTGTGCCATCCCAAAAGGGTATCCACTGATTTAAAGAAACTGAGTGTGTTCAATTTGAAGTATATTTTGGTGTTACATATATTTGCTCCCATCTAAAGAAGGCTTGTTCAACTGACTGTTAAATGAATAAATAATTGTTTAATACAGAAATATTGAGTGCAAGTTTTTATGGTATCACTACATAATATCCCCAACAAAAATATTGCCTATGGCAAACCAAAAAGCCATATCTACAGCAATATTTTTGTTGGGGATATTATGTGGGAGCAGGGGTTGTGGGGGTGTCCCCCACACATTACAAAATGATGTTGGGGTTGCGGGGGTGTACCCCACAGGGTCCATGTGTGAATTTTGCCGCAGAAATATGGCGATATTTTTGCATCGCAATATTTTTGTGGCAGAATTAACACATGGAACCGTTTTTATTTGGATACTTGTCACTGTGGATCTATATGCTACAACCCTACAGCTAACATTGACAGCTCTTGAGATAAGCCTGGCTGCTCAGTCACTCTACCAACATGTGTAGTACATGCGTATACCAAAGGTTGGGTTAACACAACAGGGTACTGCATACAACTTGCCTAACACAAACTGAACACTGTAGCATGGAATAAAGACATTTTCATTTATACTCACTCGGTATCCTGGTGTTCCTGCTCTGTGTGATTCGTACCTGAAGTCCCAGGATGGCTTACAGGCAAGGTAATAGTGTAGCTGATAATCCAACATTTCCAATTAATGCATTTTTTCTGTGTGTAATACAATGTAGTAAAAAGGAGATGGTAATAAGCAGCCACCTTAGAGTGGTGTCTGATCAACTCTACTTCTTGGGTATATGTTGGTGCTGTGGGAGGTACCTGATCACTGCCACATATGGTATTAGTTTAGATGGAAGAATTAAATGAAAGTGAAGGCTCACCTACAGTGTATGCAAGAGTGTGCTGTAGATGTTGAATTGTGTATTCGAAGTATTACAAAGAGTAACTCTGTGAGTTTAAAACAAGGTGGTTGGATGAAGTTGAGAATAATGTTTAACATGTTCCAGTACCAGCATTAACGATGTATAAAGTATTAATGAATCCCAAATGATCTGTGTGTAAGTAAAGTGATGCACATGGATGAAGAAGTTTATAATAAGGAGTGGTGAAGATAATAATACAAATACTGTGGCAAAAAGTGCACACACTCAGTGAGTATATTGTGCTGGGATATTGGATGAGAGTAGAGAGTTCACCAGTTAAATATGAGGAGTTGACACTTCTGCCTTTAAGGATTCAGAGACTAGTGTTTAAACTTTCATTAATTATATGTGAGTATAATTACATGTGATGAATAGACTGACATACTTCTATCACTATGGTGCAGAGGTTATCAAATCGATGTTTATACTTTGGGCACAATGTGCAGAAGTTGTTCAAATGTCCTTAAGCACAGGATAATATATTCTTATGCACAATTGAGTTAACTGGAGTGAAATTATTAGGGTTTGAGAGAGAATGCTAGAGATTAGGCATAAAGGAGAATTCTGGCAAGGAAGATTTTGGTGTGCATAACGTAAGACATTGTTTTTTTTCTCCATCTTTCATGCAAATTAGGGTGATTTTCAAATCACGCCTTGTTTGAGTGGAATATATTATGCGAATGAAGTGGGGTCCTATCTTTAGAACTTTAGAGATTATAGAACTAAGCCAATTTACAATCTCATCAGAGGAGTTTAGCCTTTCATATACTTTAACCAGATTACCCATATATTTTGTTATAGCCATCAGATTTATGTCTCACCATCCAACTCGACGATCAAACTTGATTTAGACCATTCTTTACGTGCAAACAACCTACTTTATTGAGATTTCTTCTCTCAAGAGCACTGGGACCTAACGGATTGAGTAGTGTGGTTCTCAAAGGGGATCCGAGACACTTTTGTTTTTATCGTTTTTCACTTTGCCTTTAAATTTTTTCTTAGTTCCTTTTGAGAACACAGATAATGCTTATTTAGTGCAGCAGCATGACAAAGAAGCAATGCTGAAAGTACCTTGATACATTGACAGGGTCAAGAGAACAGAGATCTACTGGCGTTTTTATATCTAATCCATCTTTATTTTGGTTTGCAGTGCGTAAGAAGTTGGGCGTACTCTGCACAACTTAAAGTAACAAACCATGTGGGTGGGCCTAGATTCCTTAGCATACAATGTACATCACCATAACATCAGAACCAGTATTCATTTGTACCATGCATGTTTGACAAGAGATTTGTGATACTTTACTGCAAAACCTCATCTTTCTCTTTTAATTTTTTGAAGCATCTGAATAGAGGATATGTTTAAAAAATTAGAGTCTGTTTTTGATCTGTTTTAATGTGTGTGCAACTCCATAACATAGAGTTGCTAGCTCACTTTCGAAGAAGAGGTGGAAAATGTATTCAACATTCCTAAAGAGTGATATTCTGATGCACTCATTTGTGTGGACCTTTCTTGATATTTTCCTCTTTTTCCTGCAGGAACTAGTAGAGGAAAAGAGAGTGCTCCTACACTTTTTTTTTTCCAAATGCTCATTGGGGATCATTTGGCTTGATGCATTTAATATGTTTCTAATGCATTAATAGTGTCTTTGGAGTGCAGTGGGTGGGGTTCTGGTCTAAAATGTTTGCTGCTGTAACAGGATCTATACGTTCAAATTGGCCAGTTTTCACTATTTGCCATTGCAGTCCTAGAGTTTGTGCATTTTCTTTTACATTTACTGGTAAATATACTACTTTGCCACGGATGCCCATTAGTAACTTAGATTGATGCAGTTTGGCTGATTTTGGTTGACGGCGTATTATAGCTTGAAATGGGCGCACTGTTTGTATTATAATGCTCTCGGGCCGCCGGCGGTAAGAGCGTGAAAATTCCCCATTGAGAACAATGGGGAATGGGGCATTCCCGAATGGGCTCAGTGGGGAATGAGGAATTACATTACCGCCAAACCCATGATCCGGCGCTAATAGCGCCGGGGGGTTTGGCAGTAGGGCTAATATCGCCGGCGGTAATACCACCGGCGTTACCGCCCAACTCGTGATGAGGCCCTTGGTCTGGTATATCAGCAGAGGTGTTTTGAAACTTAGTTAATTCTTCTTTGTATGTCTTTATTAGGACGTTGGTTTTTATGAGTTTTCAGGTAATGTGTTCGAAAGGTACAGAATTATCTAAGTCACTTTGAGTTCCAATATATTTACGTTGGATGTGCTCTATATTTTGAAGAAGTTCTTTGGCTGTTCCATGTAGGAAAATGGTATTTAAATGTTGCTGTTCTAGAGCAGGACTTCTTGCAGAGTATAGTTGATGCACAAGATTCCATATAGTAGAATGTTGTGTCACTAACATTTTGATGTGGTGGAAAGTGCTTTTTCAAGCAATTCCTAAAATGCAGGCTAATGGATGTACTCTCAGACCAGTGCGGCTGTGAACTGGACAGGTATCTATGGTTTGCAAACTTTTCATTTTACTTTAGCCTTTTAGTTTCACATAGTGATTGAGGAATTGTGGTAAAGGTTTAAAGGATTGTTGGCGTACATTACACATTTGTACACTGGACGGTTTGTTTGGGTGAAAGGAGCATTTGGTTCAAAGTTTGTTGGGGACTATTTTCCTATAAGGGTTTCTTTTGCCGTAATGCTTTGATCCACCATTGTATAACCTCGCCCACTATTGTCTATGGCAATTGTTTTTTGTTGTTCTTGTTTATAAGCTTATTAATTGAAGTATGGTTCTGGGCTGCTTGTGTGAACACAGTCACCATCACTGAAGTTTGAAAAGGTCTCTATATTGACATGGTGCATGTTTAGAAGTACTTGTTGCAATGTATTGATTAATGTAGTTAGTGGTTTCATTCGATTTATAATCAATATAGACAATTTACTCTTGAGTAGAAAAGTGCTGTCAATTAGAGCTTCCAGGATTACTCTCCTGCTGTCGTTTTTAAGTGATGATTGTGACTTTTCAGATGTTTTTATAAGATTGTGAAGAACTCTAAAGTGGAACATTTTTTGTACCATCATTTTTTTTGGATTGGTTTACTATGACTATGTTAACACTTGTTGATAGAGGATTGGTTTCATTAGTAGGTCTGCTTTTCTGTGTACATTTTTTACTTTTTGTTTTTGCAAGAGAGGCATTACTTTCTTTAGGTGTGGTTAGTTTAGTTTTGTTTAGTGAAGTTACTATCTCTTTTGTTTTAATGTTTTATATAGATTGCTTTAGAGGTGGATGACTATGGGGTGTACTTTTACTCTTGTCTGCTCTACTTTTTCGTTCTTTTCTACAGAGTTGCTGTTTAGTAGGCATTTTGTTGTGTTTGTTGTGAAAAGAGAAAGGTTGCATTGGAAAGTTGTGCAATGTATATGCATGTATGGTGCATGGATGTGTGGGTGTGATTGTAGAGATGAATATAGTGCTGTTTGATTGTGATGTGGTATATTTGGTGTGGGTGGAAAGGTTGTGAGAATAGAGGTGTTCAGAAGTGTGATTAGTGAGGAAGGTAGTGGTGGTGTGTTCTGGAATTTGTACAGTTACTGTGCTGTTTTGAGGAACAGATTGGGTGTTGCAATGGTGGTGTGTAGATAGGAATAGTAGTAGTGTGAATGGTGGAATATAATGGACTAGAGTGAAAGAAATGTTGGTTTGAAAAGAGTAGTCTGGGGTAAAATATATATAAATATAATGGAACTGTGCTGCTATAATTACATTATACCTGCTACATTAATGTACTTACTTTGCTGGATGCGAAGCATAGTCATTTCTCGGTTGTTGATTGCCGTGATCTGCTTCTTTCCTATAATTGTAAAAGAAAGTTAGTGGGGATGTGTAGTAATGGTTAAGTACTTTTACAAAGCAAGGTTTATATTTACAATGGAAGGAGGAGTGGTGGGAAAAAGTTAATGAAATTGGTATGAGCAGCTGAATATTGGAATGGGTTATGTTGTATACATGTACTGTTAATATATTAAACTGGCACGCACTGAATGCCAATTACAAATGGTATGCAAATCTATTTTTTCTGCTTTTACTTTCTTATATGAAAAAGTGACACAGTGCTGCTGTAAATGCAGACATGCATTTTTTAACTTCCTTAAAAATGCTTTAAAAAATATTTTGAAAAGCAAAGCATTTTATATGTTTATTTGATATACATGTCACAGTTACAAATCTCAAAGTTCAGTTATGTTTTTTTTTCCTTTGCATTCTGCGACTTGTAGTTTGTGTTATAATGGAAGAAATGGGATTGGAAGTGACAGTATGCAAAAGAAAAAAGAAGGACTTAAGAAGCACCTATACATTGGAATGTTGGGATGTATGCATGTGCTTTCAACATATTGCACTGGCAGACACTAAGTGCCACTTAAAAATGCTTTACAAGTGTCTCCGTAGGTAGTCCATGGGGATCTGTCATCCAGGTGGCCAGGACACAGCCATCGCTATTGGATCCAGTTCCTGGGGGTGAACTAGAGAGGGATGGTCACCTGGATGGGGGGTCCTTGGGGAGTGGGAGTGGGACACTGATGAGTGATATGTGGTATCCCCCTTCTTTCAACACCTTTTCCCCATCCTACCACGTAGGATATTCCAAATCACTGCCCCCCCTTTGCCGACACGAACACATTTGCACAACATGAAATAGAACAGATTAACACCAGAGCCATTTACCTGACATGTCCTAATACAAGGGTCAGGCAATTGTCCAGAATCACACACACCTGACAGCCCTTTCACTTCCCCACAGGGATAAAAGGTGGATAACAAGAGCACAGGACATGCAAGACAGACCACACAATATGAGACCTAACTCAGCACAGCAGTTTAAGAGGAGGAGAAAGATGCTCCATACCGAGAGGGTGAAAAAAGCGAAGCAACCTTGCCCTTTCTGACCGAGGCCCGTGAAACCGCTGCAGAAGGATTCATAAGACTGCAAACCATAGCCAGAATGTGTTGCAGCAGATGTCAACTCTAGACGAGACCCTCCTCTGATGATTACTAAGTAGGGCAGAGATCCTTTTCTCTGTGGTACCAACATTGACTGCAAAGAGGAGAAAGCAATGTGGTTCAACACAGTCAGTGAATCGAAGGGAGATTTGATAGGAAACCAAACTGTGCTGAATGAAAAATAGCCAATGGTTAAATTGAACTTTGAAAGGCATAAAGACAATATTGATGATAATGGGTGAAAACCAGCAACAGAGGAGTCCAGCCCCACGTGGATGCTCACACTGGAAACTCTGGGCGATGACCCGATAGCAGAAAACCAGAAGGCCTTGGGATGGTCAAAAGAGGTCAACATGGTCACACAGGGGTCTTGTAAAATCCTCTGTACCATCGAAAGTCTTTGAACGTCAGATGATTGCGAAGCTAAGGGACATTGATCCCGTTTGGTGAAATGAATGCATGAACAGTGAGTTGCAAAAGATGGCAAGAGTGAACCCAACAGGTGGATGCTAACAAGAGGGGCGAAGCCTGAAGTCCCATGAGCAGTGTGTTAACAGAGGTGAACCCTGAGGAACTGTTTTAAAAGACATTAAGATTTGTGAAAGCAAGTATTGTATGACCAGGGGAAGTGCATTTTCCCCCTTGTCTTTTGGGTCTGAGCCCGACCGAGGGAGATCCGGGGGTGAAAACACATCACCCAAAGTATATTTGTGAAAGGAACTCTTTGCTTGTTTGTTGTTGAATACACCAGGCTCTCGAATGCAAGGGACTTTTTATAGAAAAGAGACTGAACGATTGAAAAACCTGATAACTGGTATGGAACTGTCAGCTTGTGCTGGGAAAGCTCGAGTGTGTGCTGTGCTTTACGAGATCCACCTTGTCCCTGTGCTCAAAACGTGCGGGAGGGAGACCCCTGGTAATCACATCCTGACATATTATTTGTGAACACTACTTTCTTTGATGAAAACCCTATTATCCCACACTCTTTCTGTAATCTGTTGTAAGGATTTGGCAATCATTTTTTTGTTTCTAGTATAGGCCTTTTACTTTGAAAAGATGCCACAAAGACTGCTTTTTTTTCATTTGATGGTCAAAGCTTGCTCCCATCTTAGATTAAGGTTTAAGTTAGGCATTTTTCCACTCTACATTTACAGTTTAATAAACACCCGTGGACTGTGATCACTTGCGTCTGTCTTTACTGTTGCCACTATGAGTTCCTTACAATACACATATGCAATTTTTTTAAGTGTCATCAAAATGATTGAAGAAAGAAACATTTTTAAATGCAGAGCATTCCAATTCTTTGCTGCTTCATGTGAGCAGGTGATGAATGCTGCAATGCATGGCATTTGCTACAGTGGTTAAAAGGGAGAATATACTTATTGAGAAGCTTATTACAGGGTAAGTAGAAGGCACTATATATATCTATATATATATATATATATATATATGTATAGTAAAACGAGGAGAGGGGCGCACTCCAGTTCCCTGCACAACCTCCTCAGCCATTAGTGTTCTCCTCCGACCGGTTTCTATGCTCTTACACGTCATCAGGCAGGCTGTCTTAACTTGCAGCTCACAGCAAGTGAAGGTGATGATAATCAATGATGATTTCTGCTGCAAGGGCTTCTGGTAGATGTAGTCATCAGGTTTAACAAGGAAAAAGCTCACGCCCAACCCACAGTGGAGAAAGGGGGGGAGTAGTCTGCAGTGAGGCACTCCAAAGCAGGGCATATGTCACCCCAGTGCAGCAACCTATCAGGTCTTGAAGATTCCACCCTTCAAAATCCTGGAAATATGGTAAAACGAGGAGAGGGGCGCACTCCAGTTCCCTGCACAACCTTCTCAGCCATTAGTGTTCTCCTCCGACTGGTTTGACAGCAGTGATGGGCACCTGCCAGCAGGCCCCGACTCATGTCCCCCAGCACCCCCACCCCCCAGCAGTGATGGACAGTGAGCCTCAGGCCCAGACTCATGTCCCCCAGCACCCCCCAACCCCCAGCAGTGATGGCACCTGCCAGCAGGCCCCGACTCATGTCCCCCAGCACCCCCACCCCCAGCAGTGATGGGCACCTGCCAGCAGGCCCTGACTCATGTCCCCCAGAACCCCCCAGCAGTGATGGGCAGTGAGCCTCAGGCCCAGACTCATGTCCCCCAGCACCCCCACCCCCCAGCAGTGATGGGCACCTGCCAGCAGGCCCTGACTCATGTCCCCCAGCACCCCCACCCCCCAGCAGTGATGGGCACCTGCCAGCAGGTCCCGACTCATGTCCCCCAGCACCCCTACCCCCCAGCAGTGATTGGCAGTGAGCCTCAGGCCCAGACTCATGTCCCCCAACACCCCACCCCCACGCAGTGATGGGCACCTGCCAGCAGGCCCTGACTCATGTCCCCCAGCACCCCCACCCCCCAGCAGTGAGCCTCAGGCCCCGACTCATGTCTCCCAGCACCCCCACCCCCCAGCAGTGAGCCTCAGGCCCAGACTCATGTCCCCTAACACCCCCCAGCAGTGATGGGCACCTGCCAGCAGGCACCGACTCATGTCCCAACAAACAACATGTCCTAACAAAACAGACCCATGTCTCTAAAGCCAACCCTAATCCCCCTTGCCCCCCAATCCAAGCATGCAACCATCCACAGAACCCACTCCCAAATTACCCATGCCATGATAGTTGAAATGAACCAACATGCCCATGCAGGAATGCACAACGTAGCCACACAGTGGCAACACGTGACTGAGGAAATGTTCAATGAGACATGCACAAAACCAATTACAGAACACAACACCAATTCTGAAGTTAAAAAAAATGTATTAAAAACATAAAGAACTGACTTGGAAAAATAGTTAAATGTAAATCAATGTAGAATGACCGATGTAGAAAAAAAAAATATTGTAAATCCAATGAAGTAAAAAAAAAAATATATCACGTAGAATAAAAAAGTGGTCCATTGCCAATGTCCATAATATAAACATGATCCAAATTAAAAAAAAAAAAACATTGATCCATGGGAATATAGAAAAAGAAAGTATGTACAAGTCTGCAACTATATACAATGTAAGTCCAAATGGTCCATGATCCACAAATAAAAGGAAACCTACAAAAAAGTCCTATGAAGAAAAAACTATATACACACAAAGTGGAACAATGTCCAATAACTCCAAATTAAAAGAAAAACAAAGGAAACCTAACACTATCTAACTATATACAATGGCAGCGGCAAGTCCTGCGGCTCACTCTGTCATGTCCCGGGCCAGGGCATCATCAAACTCCATGTCGATGTCCCGGAGGCGGGCCTCTGCCCTGGCCTGAGGTCTCGCAGGGATGCACTCATGGCCTGTTCCAACTCGCTGCGAGTTGCCTCGAGGCACTCTTGCCGCCTCAACGCCCGATGCATGGAGAACTCCGCCCTGACCATGGTGAGCCGTGCCTCTTCCGCCCGCCGCCGCTCCGCATCTATATGCTGGCCCAACCGCAGCCACACAGAAGACACTCCCATTCGAGGGTTCTCCTGCCCTCTGGTCGATGGCTGCCCCTCTGATGTCGATGGCCCCAAGCCATCATTGCTCCCACCTAGAGCCTGCTGCTGTCGCTGCTGTCCATGTGCCCTGTCCGATGCCTGCACATACTCCATCTGCTGGACTCCAGTTGTTGGGGTGTCCACCCCTGCTGGACCGCCGACTCCCGACTGTGGCAGGGATGGGATCTCCACAAAGCTGGCTGTGTTGGTCAGGCCAGGTCCACAGGGGGCCCTGGTGGAATCTGGGCCAGAAGACGGCAGGGAGAACGACTTGCGCATAGTCTCCACAGAGGAGGATAGGTCCGCCAGAGTGCGCGACACATGTAGGAACCCACCGACCAGGGCCCCTCCCAACAGTGCCACGTCACGACGCTGCTGTTCATGATGGCGTGCGTGCTCCACCCAGGAAGCACGCACGTCATCACGAATGTCATGCATGCGCAACGCGACATCAACCAGGACGGAGCACATACGGTCGTGGGACCCCTCATCCACAGGTAGTGGCATGGTGGTGCAGCCACAGGGTCAAGGACAGCTACATGCACAGGCCCCTCCGCAGTGACCTGTGCTGCCTCCTGACCCTGGCCCTGGACTGCAGAACTTGCACCAGTGGTACTACCCCCACCGGGCCCCATGTGCGGCTCAGTAGCGGGCTCCTCCTCCTCTGTGGAGACCACCAACCTGGATGTCTCCACACCGTCTTCCGCCATTGCAAGCCACTGTGGGGGCTCACCCGGCCCTTCCGCTACAGCCGTAGTGGCAGACGCGGCACCAGCCCCCTCACTCCCAGATGTTGGCACTTCCTAGGAGGGTGGCTGGGCCTTGCGTCACCACCCGGTGGAGGCATCCCCGCCGCTTTGCTCCAAAGCGCCGTCTCCGCCCTCTTCTTCACTTGACGCTGCATAGAGGGAGACATAGAACACAAGCATCAAGGTACAGTACAATATTCCCCTAGACAGGAAGCAATAACACATGAGTGGCACTGTCAAATGTCACTTCCATCCTGTCCCTCCACAACACATGGGTGAATGCACGCAACACACATGCAGAAACAGTCCCGGCGCCTACAATCAACATCAGCATCCATGTACAACGGCCTCTGGTAACCAAAATGTTGCCTTCAAACTCACATGCATAATGGCTCACACTGATCCCTTGCACACACATCATCGGAGGGTCATGCATCATGGCTTGTACACCACAGACACAGTGGATACAACAGTGACGGCACTGCATGAGTGAATCTACACATCATCACGGACATGTGTCATGCATCCATGGCATTTCAAAGTCACACACACACACTTCTCAGACACACACACATGTGCACCATACATGTACATGACAGCAGCACCTATCCCTGACACCTCCTCCATGTCCAAGAACAGAGACTGGCCTGCTTTCATGTGTGCATTCCGCATACAGCTCCCCATGTTGCATTGGAGCACATGCACCATCCATGTGGTTCACACATTACTGGTCTGACATGCATGACCATGATGTACCTGCACACACCCAACCATACATGGCCTATGTCACACATACAGGCACGTATCAGACTACCAGCACACTGTAACATGCCCTGCCTCACACAGCAATGCTTGGCCACTTACCGCTCAACTGCAGACGGGTTTGCCTCTGAAGGATCTGGGCGTGGAGTGCTGGGGCTACGTGTTCCAGGACCAACATCTGGATGTTGCTCATGCTGCCCTGGCCCCCCGCCGTGAGGCGCCGGCCTTGTAGAGGGTCCTGGACCTCAAGTCCTCCCAGCGCTTCTTGACGTGCTTGATGTCGCGGGTTGCCACCTCCTCCGCGTTGATGGCAACCACTGCGTCCTCCCAGATCCTCGACCATCCTTCCTTGTTGGCGCGTGATGTTCCGAAGAGGGCATCATAATGCCCCAGGACATGCTCCACCTGGACACCAATTTCCTTCTCAATGAAGCTGGTGGCCCTCTGCCTCTCAGAATGGGGGTTGCCAGTGGTCTCAGATGGTGTTTGCCCCAACATGGCGACCCCCGAGGCAGGCGTGGGTGGGCAACTGTGTCCTGGGGCTGGGCTGTGGAGCGATGATATCCCAGTCGGGAGTCTTCTGTTCCAGCAGGGGTAGACACAGCAACTGGACCCCTGCAGATGGCTGACGTGCAGGCACCAAATAGCAGGGCACGTGGGCAGCAGGCAGGCAGCAGCAGATGGCTGTTGGGAGCGTGCTCGGGGTTCTTGGGGGCAGGAAAATGGCCTTTTGGTCAGGAGCGTGGTCTTCTGTATGTATTCGCGTGGCCAGCTTGATACGGAGTGATTTGGCGTGTGAAAAAATTGCACATCAGCGTGAAATCCGAGGAAAGGCCCTTAGCGCATAAGCGCGTCAGTGACGTTACGCACACAGGCGTTGCCCACAACACGGGTGCATAGTGAATAAGCACGTGAGAAAACTGCACGTCACTGTGCTATTGGAGGAAAGGGCCTTAGCGCGTAAGCGCGTAAGTGACTTTTCACGTGTGGGCTGGCTTAAAAGGTACGAGTATCACGCTATTTCCTTGTACGTGCTTTTTGTGGATTGCGAGCGGGTGCATCTTGTACTTCTTGTCGGTTCATACGCGATTACTTCACAACGTTTCCAGTCCTTACTCCCTGTTTCCTCAGATTGCGTTCTTTTCTTCTTTTGGCGGGGGTGTTGCCAATGCGCACATGCGCGTCTTTTTCACATTCTTTTTCAAGGCAGACGGTGAGTTGCGCACATATTTTCCAACAGTGGTGGCCCCCCTGTGTGTCACATACCCCTTCAGAGGTCATGGTAGGCTGCGTGTAACCTGCGTACGCTTATTTTTGTGTTTCTGGGTGCCACAGCGTAGTGCAGGTTTATTTTTTCCATGCACGTGGTCTACCAGGGGTTGCGTGCATGTGTGCTTTTGTTTTTGGGGTGCCTGTGCGTTGCGTGACCCGTCTTCTTCCCCCAGGGGTCGCATACAGCCTTGTCAGAGCACTAGGGTACAAATTCCATCTAGTACCCTACCCCTTTCACCCCAATTGTCCAGGACAATTGTTTACTGCAACTCCCATACGCACAATAACATCAGTGCCATGGTTGGGAGGCGACCAAGCAGTAAGGGAGGCAAAGGTGGCTGACCTCCAAAAGGTGGGCGTGGTGGGCGCGGTAGGGGATGTGGCCAGGATTTGCATGGTGCCCTTAGAGCCCTGTGTGTGGAGGACCAATCAGGGACCAATCCCCCAATGGTTGTGGGAAACATAGCTGACACCATCCCAGCTCAGCCCTTGTTGGACTGGCCCATTTTGGCACCTGAACCGGCACAGGATGACTCCCAGGCTGACTTCCAGGTCAGCAAGTCTAAGCCACGTGTGGTGGTGAAAGTTGCTGTCGCCAGGCCACATTGATCTGGGACAGCAATGCCATCTGCTGCCCCAAGTAGCCAGGGTGGGGAGGCTGCAGGGGCAGCTGCAGCTCAATCCACCCCAGCTCTGAGTCTCCCAGCTGGGACAGTGTCAGTCCAGGTCCATCAAACCGACGTTGGCCCTGCCAACATCACCCTACAACCAATGCCTGCACCAAGACCTATGGTCATTGTGCCTTTACAGGCTTCTGTTACCCAGTCCACCTGTGCTTCTGCCCCTACTGATCAGAGTGGCGTAAACCACTCAGGATCCGCACCACCTTTGAAGAAGAAGAAGGGTGCTCTGGCACTACAGGCTGAGACCCCAGACACGGCTACACACTCCGGCACATCAAGGAAGCCTAGCTTTAATGACGCCGAACTTGATGCACTTGTGGCCTATGTGTCGGCACATAGCCGCGAAATGTTGGTGACTGCAGGGTGCAAGACCACACCTGGTCAATGTAGGGCACACTGGCAGACCATCGAGGACCACATTAGTGCCCTTGGATTTGTGAGGCACACAGCTGATGATTGCTACAAGCGGTGGGATGACCTGAAACGCAGTGCAAAGAACAAGCTGGCTTCCAATCATGCCTCTACTCTGGTGACTGGCGGTGGGTCTCCACCAGAGGACAACCAACTCACTGAACATGAGTCTGTTGCTGGAACCTTCCTCACAGAGGAACAGATCTAAGGCATGTGAGACCTGCCAGATTATGAAGCATTGTACGGTGAGTGCCCATGCATGTGTGTGTAATCCATGTGTATGTTGCATGGGTGACGTGTTAAGATTGAGTGCCAGGCGAGGGTGTGTAATCCTGAGTGGTATCGGTCACCCATGTGCTTCCTCCAAAAAATTCAGCGGCCTTGGATTTGGGTATGACAGTATCCCTTCTGACCACAGTAGCCAATTAGCGCAACATTACTGCAGTTGCCCTTGAACTGTCATCTTGCAACAACATTGTTCTGAATTTTTCAGTGTTCATTCAGCCTGATTGTTTCAATTCTCCCATTTCTCGAACGCATTTTTTAGCCCTAATGACACATATGTGACATGCTTCTGTCATTGATTACACCCCACATTGGGGCACATTTATTACCGTGTTATGGGAATGATTAGACCACTCAGGCTGATGGAGTAAGGGCCTGCTCACAAACATTTTTGGAGCCTTTTTGAATGTGGAACATGAAAGTCTTTTCATGTCATGTTGAAGTTACCAACCATTGATGTATCCATCTGCATGCCAATACTGTATATTTGTACACTGGATGTGTTGCAGTGTGTGGCACATGCATATTTTGACACACTATTTTGCATTTTTCATTTCATCATGTCCATCTCACATGGATGGGTGACAGTACTCATTCACTGACATATGGCTGTACTTGTCAAATGTACCATGGCTATGCTACATGGCATCTATGTGCTGGCATGTGTAATATATGTGTATTGGACATGCCACTCACAGGCTAATGTGTTATGCCAGTGCTACCCAGCATGCAGCAAATGTGTTGCTTTTCCATCTTGGTGTCCTCAGTGTCTGTTTTTTGCCTCTCCTTCCAACTCATTGACGTGCATGCATGCCAGGGTTATAGTCATGTGGGAAATGTGTAATTCATGTACTGGATCTCTGGCTTGTCAGGCCTATGTGTGTGCTATGGTGCTCATGCCTGTTTCCATTTGTTGTCTTTCATGTTTTTGCAGGTCATAACGCACTTGATGCTGTTGAGGTGGAGGAGATGGTGCAGACCCAGGAGGAATCTCAGGCACGACCGGGCACCAGTGGAGGACGTGGTGTGGTGGTGGGTGAAAACCCAATCTTACTGTAGACCATACTGTCCAGGGGTGTCTCTGGTTGCACCTCCCCAGTCCTCTATGATTCAGGTGCTGAATCGGATGATGAGACTTATGTGCTGTTGCAGGGGAGTGTTTCTGGCAGGGATTCTGTTCTGTCCAACCCACCTGCACCAGGGGTAGAACCCTCTATGTGGATGTGAGTTTTGGATAAGTCTGCCTTTGGCAGTTATGGATGCAGGTTTACACTCCACAACATCAGATCCTTTTCCTGGGCCAGCAGGTCAGAGGGGGAATGCAGTCCTGCAGCCTCAGGCAGTGCCAGCACAGCAAGGTGCAGATCGCCTTGCCCCAAACAGGTTTTGTGTCCGCCGACACGGTGTCCGTACACCACCAGGCAATACTGTATGGGAAAACTCCATGTGCGATATAGCAGCACAACAGGGAGCATCGGTTGAAATTATGGCTCAGGCAATGGAGAGGGTGGCCACTTCCATTCTCCCCCCTGAAAGGCAGATAGAGCAACAACAGCAGGCAACAGACTCCATTTGCCAATCACACAGGGAAGACATGTTGGCATCCAACAGGGACCGACGGGTAGCACTGGAGACTCTGCAGGAAGTGATTTCTGTAGAGTCACAGGGCCACAGGGAAGCCCTGAGGTTAGAACTCCAGTTCCTCAGGCAGACTCTAAGTGAACTTGAGGCTTCCCGAAATTTAAGGTCAGAACAGCAGCTGGAGCAGCTCACACGTTTGCTCTCAGCTGAGCTGCAGGCAACTCGGGAGGAGATCCGGGCATGACGCGAGGCCATGCATGAAGAAATGCAGGCAACCCGTGAGGTGCTGCATGGGGATCTCCGCACTATCATCCTCCAGAATCAGACCTTCAACACCCGCATGCTTGCTACCATGGAGGACCATACCAGGGCTTTGCGTGGGCTGCCTCCCATAGCACCACCACCTCCTGATGCAGCAGCAGAGGGTGAAGAGAGCAACAGCAGCAGTTCTCCCACAGCCGTGGGGCCATGGGTCCATGGAGGTATTTTTTTTATCTGCAACATCCACGCAGGTGGGTGTTGGTGTGGAGCCTGTCCTCGAACCTCCTGGGTGGCCTCCCTCCCTCCCGGCCCCCACATGGCAATTTATTATTTTTTTTTTTTTTAGAGTTTGTTGCCTTGTGTGGGTCCCGTGGGCATCCACTGTGTATTCCAGCTGGGCACATGCAGGCTTGTCCTGTCTTTGGGTTAGATGCTTGGGTTCCTGACACACACACCCCTCCTGCTTCACTTTCCATGGGCTTGCAAAGGGTGTGACCAAGTGACAGTGACTAACACAGTGACATTGGGCTCCCATGAGCTGTGTGGGCAGTCTGTAGTCAAAACTGTGTGTACATCCCTAGTGGGGATTGTTGTTGTATTGAACACTGCATGGTGTATTGATATGTGCTTGTGCATCCATGTCTTCCTCCTTATTCACAGGTACCTTCTTCATGTCTTCACAAGGCCGTCTCCTTTGCAGATGCAGTTCATGTTGTATGCAGTACACTGACGCATTTGCCTGACAGCAACACTCTGCAGTTGGAAGGGGTCGATGTACTGGCTTATTCAGGTTATAAGACTTGCACTACTTTGATTTTGTACTGTCATATTTTGGCAATGTTTCATCCTGTGTTGCTGTGTTGTGTTGCTGTTAAGTATTTGGTCATGTGTGCTGTTTGTTATTGATTACTGGGAGCATATTGTCTGTGGCCTGTTTCCATTTGGGACAGTGCACTTTGTGACACTTGTGTCATGTGTTCTGCATTCCTTTGTTTGCTTTCATATTGCATGACATGCCATGGTGTGTTGGGTAGCGGAGATGGGGAGGGGTTGGCTGTTTTCATGTTGTATTTTGCAAGGGGGTAGTCATTAATGCAGCATAAATGTGTGTCTTTTTGTGACACAGCATTGGTTGCCTTTCGGTAGGTAGGGATGCACACAATGTAACACTTCCAGGTGACCAATCTCAGGCTGGTATGGTTGTGAGAGTTGACTGTCCCTTATGTCATCATCATTGATTGTCAGCTGGTATGTGCCAGGGCTGTGTGCACTCCACAGGGGTGTGATTTTAGGTGAAGTTTTTAGCCACCAGCTGCGTACCGGCTGCCTCACCACGTGCCCTTTCCCTTCCCATGCGCAGCAGCCGTGCATGTGGCTTTGGATGTGGGGGCACCACCATGTCCACCGGCAGGCCACCGCGGGTTGCAACGTTGTGCAGGACACATGCTGCCACTATGATCCTGCACACTACTGGGGGCGCGTATAGCAGCTGCCCACCAGAGCAGTCAAGGGAGCAAAAGCGTGACTTGAGCACTCCGAATGTGCGCTCCACTATGCCCCGGGTTACAATATGGGCTGTGTTGTATCTTACCTCGGATGGTGTGGTGGGGTTCCGAATTGGTGTCATCATGTGGGTGCTCAGAAGGTAGGCACTGTCCCCTGGGGAGGTGATGATGGGTATCATTAGTGAGGTTGTGACATTACTCAGTATCTGTATTTATAGTCACCAAGCAGCCATGTATCGCCATGCCGCCCAGCTTCTAGGTTCCAGTTTAGGGGTGACATTCTGTAAATAAAACTGTCATGGGTGGACCCTGGATAGTTGGCATATACTGAGGTGATGATTCCCTTGGCATCACATACTACCTGCACGTTGATGGAATGCCAGTTCTTACGGTTTCTATAGATGTGCTCAGTTGCCCTGGGAGGACATAGAGCCACATGGGTGCAATCAACCTAGCACTTTGAGGAAGTGTGCCACCCCGTAAAAATCCTGGACGGCAGCCTGCCTTTCTGCAGGTGTTCTGGGCAGGTATATGTGCCTGCGGACTGAAGAGCGTGCAGTCATGATGGCCAACACCTGGTGTAGGCAGAATGACTGCGTGACACCCCTTCTCCCCCACTATGGCACTTGTCCGCTGAAATGAACCAGTGGCCAAGAAGTGCAGTACATTGAGCACCTTTTCCAAGGGGCTCAGTGCTTGGGAGCACAGGGTGGGTGATGTGAGGTCATCCTCCCACTCACTCACCAGGTCGAGTATTATGTGAGGTGGAAACCTGTACCTCCCATACACCTGGTCATCAGGCATCCCAAAAAGGCTGGTCCTGGGTGTACAAATTCTTGGCCTGACTATCCTCCTCCTGCGGTGTCCCACGACCACTGCTGTGAGGAACGGTATATTCATTGTAGCGTCTGAGCTTGTTTGTTGTTTGCGCGCACTTTTATGCTGAGCAGGGCCACGTACGCCTGCTTCCTGCTGGCGTACGTGTTTCCAGATTAGTGCGTCTTTTTTGGCACACACGTTTCCCCTGTTGGATTCCATGAATACGTGTTGCAGGCGCGTGTGTGGACGTTTCGCACATTTAACTCCTGTACTTCCCCTATAACGCCCACATTTTCACGCGTTGTTCCCCATTCCGTGTGTTACGCCCCGTGTTCCGCCCACTTTTGTTGTGTGTGCTGTGCTATGTGCACTTTCGCTGTGCACGTAGCACATGCCGTTTGATGACGTGTGTGCCCGCGTGCACCACGCAGGATTTTTGCAATTTTTATGCACATCCCAAGATTTACACGCGCACGGACTTCCATGAATCGATGTGCGCGGCTTTCGCATGCTTGCGCTGCGATTTTCGCACTTGCGCTGCGATTCGCACGCTTTCACACGCTTGCGCAGAGATTTTCAGCGCACATTAATTCCATGAATCTGCCTGTATATTTATTGTATATATTTATAAACTTTCTGTATTAGGTACACTAAAACTAATATATTTTTTTTGTACACAGAAATGTCCAGTACTTTGGAATGGCTGGAAGAACATTTTCCTCGGGATGAAATTTGTGAAGACAGTGATACTAATGGTAGACACTACACTTCTCTATATAAGCCAATTAATAACCATTACTTTATGTGTATTTGACAAAAAATGTTTTTCTAACAGACCATAAAGACATTAAAAATAATATACCAAGATAGACATTAGAAAATCCTCTGCACCAGATATAAAAGACAAAATTAAATATCAATGTCCCACATGTACCTGTTCCCCATCTCCATGTCCCAGCCAACTATCCCCAAAACCTCCCGAGCAAGAAAAACGGTATGATGAGACTGCAATCCCTTCATCTCCTACCATCCATCATGTCCAAACCACTAATTCCCCTGTATTTGTTTCAGTTTCTGCTTCCCCCTCTCTTTCATAATTTGTATACAATAATAAAATATCAAGTGTGTTGTATAGTATATTCCTCTGTGTCTTTTTTTTTTTTTAGAAAGGCAGTTAGGGTGTCCACAGTCAGAGCTGCTGTCATGGATGTCCTCAATTAACCAAAATGGGGGTGTCCTAAGGACACTATACCTGTTCATATTGTTGGCAATCAAAATGGAGGTGTCCTTAGGACACGCAAGATGTCTGCCTGTCCACAATTAACCAAAATGGGGGTGTCCTAAGGACACTATACCTGTTCGCATTGTCCTCAATCAAGATGGAAGTGGCCTTAGGAAACACAAGATTTCCACCTGTCTATAATTAACCAAGTAGGGTAGTCCTAAGGACACTATACCTGTTCAAATTGTCCGTAGTCAAAATGGGGGTGTCCGCAGAACACTAAAGACATCTGCATGTTTGTAGCTATGCAAAATAAAGTGTCCTAAGAATATTCCCCCTGTTCGCATCGTCCATAAACAGAATAAATATGGCTGGAGAACAGATAGCCCGTCTGCATGTCCGCAAAGTTGTGATGCACATTTGTTTTGTTCAGGGACCTGAACACTGTCCGTAGAACACCCGCGCGCATGTGTAGCACGCCGTTGCGGCTACAAACATTGTGCCTGTCCACAACTGTCCGCCACATGTGTGTCGCACTTTTAATTAGTTTGGGCACTGCAACACTGTTCGTAGAACACTCTCACGCATGCGTAGATCCGACCCCGCATATTTGGTGTCCTACAGACAGCCAGCCCATTCACCAACATGTTCTTGACGTCATCATGTGACCACATTTGCGCTAAGTGTGACGAACACTGTCTGGGCCCATGGACACCTAAAAAGTGTTTTTTTCTGCAATCCAAGGTATTTTCCTGGGAAAGTTCAGCCTTACACATGTCCCACACTATGTTGCTGGTGATCTGGATACTTTTTGGAATTTTTTGAGCCCTCTCTTGGTGTTTGAAATGTTCTGGGACAGCGCGGGTGTCTGCGGACACATCAAAAAATCGGAGCTTGGGGAATTAAAATTTAAATAGTGTGTCCCATTTCACCTTTGAGGTTGGCTCTGAAAAGAGCCTTTTTTTTGCAGATGCTTCAGAAACTCCTTTAATTTTGTGATTTCTTTTTGTTTTTTCCCCTTATTTTCTCCAGAAATCTTCACGTTAGCTTCTCCAAAGCAACCCTTATATTCCAAAACAGCATGGCATTTCCCTCAAAAGCTAAAAAGACAGACCATCTTCTTTAAAGTAACCAACATTACCAGAGTCAATGTTGTCATTGTTGCAAAAGAACATACCAGTTCTAAGCATAAAAGCAAACATGCCTCGGTTGATTAAACACCTACCAATATTTTGCTGAGGACCAAAAACAGAACTATTCTCCCATATTGTTCTGACTTGATGGTCGTGTAGATAAATAATACTTCCGTCCCCAAGTACCGCACGAGTAAGAGTAAAAACACTACTCGAGCAATCTTTGCGGCCACAGGTGTAGAGTGTCGTCAGCCTGGAACCGGGAACGCCGGAAGAACCCCCTGACCACTGTAAGGCAATGAAGGGTTATGTTTACGCAATGATAATTGACAACAATGGGAAGGACAGTAGTGACAATGTAACAGCGGCTTACCTAAAGTGGGCAGTTGGGAGATTGTAGGCGTAGGCAGGTAGGGAAATCTAAGGGCAGTCCAAGCAAAACGTTCTGAGATCAAGGTAGTATGTAAACAACAAGAGTAATCCAAACGCCAAGTAGTTCTCCGTGAAGAAGCTGTGAAGCAATGTTTCCGCGTTTACTCGCCCTTTTTCAATACGAGCATGGTCATGTGACGCAGTCTTGCGACCGCAGCTACTTGTCACGTGGAACGCAACGCAGACAGGGATTCGTGTTGATGTGGCGGGCGTCTTCCAGGCATGTGACGGGTGGGTTTCCCTACGCCCTTGTTTCGCTGCGGAGCGTGAAGGAGTCGCCATGGCAACCGCCAGCGTGGAAAGAGGCGTAAGGACACTGGTCCACCAGCTGGGAGACCTCTGCGTCTGTGCCGCTGCTGCTGTCGCTGCCGTTGGGAGTGCATGTGGGAACTGGGAACAGTAGCAGGTGAGCGATTGGACCTGACAGAGGATATGACAGAGCCCCTCCTCAGTAATCGAGGGGCATGGACATCCCGGGAGGGAACCCAAGAGCGGTCAGGACCGTAACCCACCCAGTCCACCAGGTATTGCAGGCCACCCCTGAAAACACGAGAACCCAATATAGCGCGTACCTCAAACACATCAGAATCGGAGACAGATACAGAAGAGGGAGGAGCAACCAGTCGGGTAGGACCTAAACAAGGCTTGACCAATGAAGTATGGAAGACAGGGTGGATCCGCCAGGAGGAGGGAACCGCAAGGCGTAGGGCCAACGGGTTCAGGATCTTGGAAACCCGATAAGGACCCACAAAACGAGGGAGCAACTTGCAACAACCAGGGATATGCAAATGGCGAGAGGAAAGCCAAACCCGATCACCCACCCGATAGCTAGGTGCATCCACCCTTTTCCTGTCGGCCGCTGCTTTCATGGACGCCTGTGCCTCGTGCAGATGGACTAGCATCTGGGCATGGATCGAAACCAGATCACGAGCACAAGCCGTGGCCGCAGGGGTGTTGGAGGAAGAAAAGTCAGGAAAAGGAAGGGTACGGAGATGTTGACCATAGAGGGCGAAGAAGGGAGAAAAACCAGCGGAGGAGTGTAGTGTGTTATTGTATGCAAATTCAGCAAGATGCAACAGATTGAGTCAGGTGTCTTGGAATTGGAGGGACAGACAGCGTAGATACTATTCTAATGCCTGGTTAACCCTTTCTGACTGTCCATCGCTTTCTGGGTGGTAGGCGGAGGAAATTCGAGCATCGATGCCGAGCAATTTGGTGAGGGCCCGCCAGAATCGGGATGTGAATTGCATACCACGATCGGATACTAAGACATAGGGCAACCCAAAAAGAAGAATAGCTTGGCCAACATTGGAGCCGAGGGTATCCCTTTACATGGTATAAATCGTGCCATCTTCGTATAGGAGTCAACCACCACCCAGATGGTGTCATAACCCTGAGTAAGGGGGAGGTCGGTGATCAGATCCATTGAGACAGTATGCCATGGTCTTGGGGGAATAGGAAGAGGTTGAAGAAGACCTAGAGGGCGACCCCTATGTGATTTACCGTGGGCACAAACAGAACAGGTGTTGACATAGTTCTCAACATCGTGTTTCATGGTTGGCCACCAGCACCAACATTTGAGGAGATCTAGGGTACGTTGTTGTCCAGGATGACCATTAAGGGCAGCATCATGGGACCAGTCTAATGCCTGATTTCGTGTCTCAGTCCTGGGTAAGTAGAGCTTCCCTTGTACGAAAGGTAGCCCGTCTTGCATAACCGGATCCCAGTCTGTTACCGAGTGCAGATATTGAGAGGCCCATTGACGTATGGCGGACAACATGGAACGCGATGGTGTACAGGCGCAAACAACATGCCCCTTTCCTAGTAGGGTATCAGGAAAAGACGGGAGGGCCTCCCCCCAAGGGGAGCGAGACAGGGCATCTGCCTTCCCGTGAACCACTCCAGGTCTATGCTTAATCACGAAATCAAATGCAGCAAAGAAGAGATGCCAACGCACTTGATGATTGTTTGTGCATTTGAGGGAGGCAAGATCTTGTAGGTTTTTGTGATCCAAGAACACCACAGTTTGATGTTTCGCACCCAGAAGGTGGTGCCTCCAGCTCTGTAAAGCATCTTTGATGGCTAAAAGCTCCTTCTCTGTGACTGTATAGTGCTGTTCGGTTGAAGTGAACTTCCGTGAATGGTATGCCACGGGGTGTAGTCGTCCTGTAGTAGGACAAGGTTGTGAGAGTACAGCATCCAATGCGTATGAAGAAGCATCTGCTTCCAAGACAAAGGGGAGCTCTGGATCAGGATGTTGAAGCACTGGTGCTGTAGTGAACATTGCCTTAAGGGAATCGAAAGCAGTTTGTTGTTCTGTGGACCAGGAATAAGGGACTAGAGCACTAGTCAGGGCAGTGAGAGGGGCAACAATAGAGGAGAAACCAGCAATGAATCGCCAGTAAAAATTGGCGAACCCCAAAAATGTTTGCAATTGTTTCAAGTTCACTGGAACCGGCCAATCACTGATCACTCGGACTTTGGATTTATTCATGGACAAACCCCCAGGTGATATATGAAACCCCAAGAACTCGACCTGACTGATGTGGAAAAGACATTTTGCAGGTTTGGCAAACAATGCGTTTTTTTGGAGTCGGGACAGCACTTCCCTGACATGTATAATATGTTCCTCCATGGAAGAAGAAAAGATTAATATGTCATCTAAGTAGACCACTATGTAGACGTTCAAGATGTCACTGAAAATGTCGTCCATTAAACGTTGAAATGTGGCTGGGGCGTTGCAGAGGCCAAATGGCATCACTGTATATTCAAACAATCCCAGTCGGGAGCAAAAGGCCGTTTTCCACTCATCCCCACTACGCATGCGAATCAGGTTATAAGCCCCCCGAAGGTCCAGTTTAGTGTAAACAGAAGCATGAGTGAGTTTATCTAGCAACGTAGAGATGAGAGGGATGGGATAACGGTTTGTTACAGTGATGGAGTTCAACAGCCTATAGTCCACACATGGACGGAGATCCCCTTCCTTCTTCGGGACAAAGAAGATCGGACTTGCTGCTGGCAAAGTCGAAGGGCGGATGTGGCCCAAGCGTAAAGCCTGCTGAATATATTCCTGTAGGGCTTGTTCTTCTGCCTGTGTTAAAGAGTAAATCCTGCCTTTTGGAATCGGAACCTCGGGGATCAGATCAATGGGGCAGTCGTATGGTCTATGTGGAGGAAGGCCTTCCGCGGAACCCTTGTCGAACACAGCTTGAAAGTCATGGTACATGGAGGGGATTCCTGCCATGACCGCTCCTACCACATGTGGGCTCAAAGACACAGAATCATCCTCGAGGACCAAAGAAGCTACTGCCCCGAGAGCATTCGTCGGGTTGGAGGTCGAAGGGGACTCTATTAGACAATAATGTTGGCATATCTCAGACTAGAAGAAAACTTGGCCTGTGCCCCAATTGATTAAAGGGTTGTGCTTCTTTATCCATGGAATGCCTAGGATGATCCCAAACTGAGGAGTACCAATGAGATCAGAAGACAGAGTTTCCTTGTGGATTTCTTGTATTACAACCTCCAGCGGGGCTGTTTGTTGCATAATCGGACCTGAAGCAAGAGACGTCCCATCAGCCGCCTGAACCGGCTCTAGATGTCTTTTGGATATCAATGGTAGATTTAGCGAGTTGGCTAGTGCAATGTCGATGAAGCATCCTGTAGCCCCTGAATCGATAACTATGTGCACTGGATGCGTGTTGCCTGTGGTAGGATTCAATAAGGCCTGGACCATCACGGGTCGGACAGGACCAAAGGCAAGGTCAGAAGGGTTTTGTGAAGGACTCGCCCCAACCCCTGATCTCAAGGGCGAGTCTTCTGAAAACCCAGAGTCTTATTTTTTGGGTGGCGGGGACACTCCTTAACGAAATGACCGTTGAGATCGCAGTACAAACAGGCATTGTCTGTTCTCCTACGTTCTCGTTCAGCATGGGTAATGGGACTGCGTATCCCACCTATCTGCATGGGTTCACAAGTAGGATCAGATGTGGGTGTTGGTGGAAGGTGTGACAGACCTGCTTCCGCCCTGCCTTCGGTTCGTCTCGCGTCCAACTGTAAGACCAAGTCAACCAGGTCAGCATAGACTGATGGGAGAGACGGTACAACCGACAATGCATCTTTCATGGTGTTACACAGACCCCGATAAAACACTACTGCCTTTTTGTTTTTGGGCCAGGAGGTTTCAGCGGAGAGCTGGTTAAACCGAGTAATGTATTCTATGAGCGACTGTCTGCCCTGGGTGAGGTCCAACAATTCCATATCCCGAGACTACGCCTTGTACCTAGTATTGAAAACCTTGTCCATTTCACTGACTAATAGATCGAAATCATAAAGAGCAGGGTGACCACTCTCTAACAGAGGGTTAGCCCAAGTGGCTGCCACACCTGATAAATGGGAAAGCAAAAATGCAGCCTTAGTTACTGAGTCACGGAATGCCTTAGGTCGGCCAAAAAGTGAGGTTTACATTGGTTTAGAAAAGTGCGATACTTTCTGGGGTCTCCCTGATATCTTTCGGGGGCTGCAATAGGAAATGGTGTTGGAATAACCAGAGGGACAGCTGAAGTGCAGGGTGGCGTGGCAGGAGTCGGGTTCTGTGATGGGGAAGGATCCCCAAATTCAGAATCTGCAGACAGAGGATGATGGGATCTTTGGAGGGTGTCAATGCAGTGATGTATAGCAGTTGTGGCGGCGGCCATGTCAGTCCTGAGTGCAGTGGTGGCGCCAGCCATGTCAGTCCTGAGTGTTGTAACTGCTTGCATTAGAGTAGCCAAAGGGTCCCCGGATGAGGTATCCATTATCTGGACGACCAAAAGGCTTCACAGTCTGTTCTGACTTGATGGTCATGTAGATAAATAATACCTCCATCCCCAAGTACCGCACGAGTAAGAGTAAAAACACTACTCGAGCAATCTTTGAGGCCACAGGTGTAGAGTGTCGTCAGCCTGGAACTGGGAACACCGGAAGAACCCCCTGACCACTGTAAGGCAATGAAGGGTTATGTTTAAGCAATGATAATTGACAACAATGGGAAGGACAGTAGTGACAATGTAACAGCGGCTTACCTAAAGTGGGCAGTTGGGAGGTTGTAGGCATAGGCAGGTCGTATGCTGACAGCAGCAGCAGGCTGAGGTGTTCTGATGGCACTCTTGGAGACACCTGAGTTAGGTATGAAACACGAACGTCATCCGTGATCAATCCAAAACACAATCCGAGGTCAGGAGCCAAAAGACAGAAGTGTAGACAGGGAAATCCAAGTACCAAGTCCAATATCCAAGCCAGGGGTCAAAGGTCCAGATGATCAGAGAGCACGCCAAAATCCATGTAGGGAAATCCAATGGCAGTCCAAGCAAAACGTTTCGAGATCAAGGTAGTATGTAAATAACAAGAGTAATCCAAACGCCAAGCAGTTCTCCGTGAAGAAGCTGTGAAGCAATGTTTCCGCGTTTGCTCGCCCATTTTTAAATACGAGCATGGTCATGTGACGCGGTCATGCGACCGCAGCTAAGTGTCACGTGGAACGCAACACAGACAGGGATTGGTGTTGATGTTGCGGGCGTCTTCCGGGCATTTGACGCGTGGGTTTCCCTACGCCCTTGTTTCGCCGCAGAGCGTGAAGGAGTCGCCATGGCAACCGCCAGCATGGAAAGGGGCGTAAGGACACTGGTCCACCAGCCGGGAGACCTCTGCAGCTGTGCCGCTGCTGCTGTCGCTGCCGTTGCGAGTGCATGTGCGAACTGGGTACAGTAGCAGGTGAGCAATTGGACCTGACAGAGGACATGACACATATTGCTCTGGGTACCAAACCAGAAAAAATACCCTAGCATTTGGAAGTAGTTTCATTAATGCCTGGACCAAGTTTTCTAGAGCTATTAACAAAGTACGGGCACTGATACCCCAAATGCAAAGCACCACAGTACAGGACCACCATATGTGGACTGTTAACCCTAGCCATATCTTGGCAAACTTCTACCAATGCCTGCAAATTCAAACCAGGCACAGTGCTCCACACCACCTCCTATCCTTTTACATCAAACTTCTTTACCACATTCCTACATTTTGCATACTGCTCCAAACCATTCGCAAACATATATCCAAGCACCACAACCCTGATTTTCTCCACCTCTGCCATCTTCACTACACACAGCCTCTCTCAATACGAAGCAGAACCTCAACACCTGATTGGCTAATCCTCAAAATACACTCACATTTCATGCTCGAAAGCCCTGGATGTCATATGTCCTGTCTGTGAACAGCCGCGCTGTCCACAGAGCGTGTAAATAACACTGGAGCAGCACTTCACCATTTCCACTTCACTCTCTGCACCATTCCCTCATTGGCTACTGTTAAGCAGTCACACAAACATCCACCAATCACATGCAAGACCTCTACAGCTAACTCGATCATCACAATTCAGCACTGTAGATGTACTGTTGATCAGTCTGAGTATAATTGAGCTGTGACTGCAAAGCACCTACAGCAACAACTAGTAAACTCTCCAACATTTCAACTTGCAGATTCATGCACATCCACATGCATGAACACAAAGTACAGGTATGAATATTTTTTGCACAGTACATCATACATGCCAACATTCCGACCTAGCTGGGAGGCACATTTCCTCCGAAAAATCGGGAGAAAACATTTGTGTCACAAGAATGCATTGGGCAAAGATGTATTTTCGGCGGGAGAATATAAAAAATAACAATATATTTCATGGAAAAATGGGGAGTCTCCAAACGAAATCGGGAGGATTGGCATGTATGGTACATGTGCATCTCTTGTATAAATTCATATAAACAGAGTAACTGCCACTTACCCTGTGTAACCTCTAAAACAAGCTTACTGTCATTTCTCCCATCTGCTATTATCAAGTGTGACTTGCAAAGTTCTCTGCTCTCCAAATTTTTATTTACCCATATTATTAACTGCAATATGCCAACTGTTATTTTCATCAATCATTCTATCATTTCTGTAAACACTGCCACGTATTTAACCACATTTCAACCATGATAGCATTTAATGCATTATAGTGCATAAGCTGTACATACAATGTCCTTTCTATACATTCTGCATACTTCACATATATTCTATCATTTCAACTATCTTTATAAATGATTATATTAGTAATCAGGCAAAAAACACACAGCTTTCTAACAAAGTGCCATTTAATGTTAAAAGATGGGAGAAATAACAGTATAATTATGGAAAAAGGCGTTCTAGTGTGTTATAAAATGACATGCTGCCAGGATGACTACATGCATCTTTATTAATGCACATAGATAGCCAATATCATTTGAAAGGCTCCCAGCTGAAACAACACCACTGCCTATACAACTATTCTTCCAATCTACTCAGTTGTCTCATTCCAGCTGGTTGCCTATTCCGTTCTAGATTTCACAACAGCATTCAACTATGCACACGTGCAGTCATATCTATCACATCATCCACAACTATGTACAGTGTTGTAAAGCAAGAAAAACAACATCTCCCCCTTCCCTTCAGTCTGCAACACAAGCACCAGGTCCTTCCTTGCAACCCTTATTTTATTTCAGACTCCCCCATCTCCAAGCACCACATAATCACCCAGTACTTTACTAATCACCTACTGAGTAATAAGCTGCTGACCCCATCAAATCCTTATGATTTATTTCCCACACCTTCACAAATACAAACATTGCATACTTTTCCAAACAGTTCTTGCCATTTTCCCTGTAAAAATAGCAAACAATGCATATGATTATTTCTTCTATCTCCTAACATCCAATAACACTGCCTTACAAAGCCAAGTGTGCTCTGTGCACTTATTATTGTACTCATTTCTAAAGCACATTCAACTAACAGATTCTAAATAAATTATACAGAATGCACATAGGCAAAGAAAAGTGCATTTGCATGCTATGCACAGTTATCAGAAAGCACTACTACTGCAACAACAAAGCAATCCATGTCTACATTAACAACAGTGCTATTAACACACATATTTACTAACTTTTGTCTTTCACAATTGCAGTGAAGACCACTCTACTGAAAAGCAGCAGCTTCTGAAGTACGAATGAGAAATCAGAAGAAAGATACTCTTTCCATCGAAAAAGTGCAATACTGCCATAATGTTCTAACTGTTACTCTGACACTGTAGAATTCTAGTATTTGGTACAAACAATGGTATTAAAACTGCAACATTAGATTCGATATTACTGCTTCCCCTCACCAGCTTCATACTTTCTATTGCAATCTGAACTCCAGTATAGTAACCCACATACAAAAGTAGCCTTCCCAACTCGATGTAGCAGTACATTGCACAATCACACAACTCACATACACTGCACAAAATCCCAACCCAGACTTTCTTTTTTCTCCAGCAGACCCCAAAGAATGCCTACCAAAAAGCAACTCCATAGAAAGCAACGCAAAAGTGAATGAAATTAAACTAAAACTCTCCAAAATAAGCATCCACGTCTAGCAGAATTTGTACAAAAAGTTCAACAAAACAGCTAATACAGTCATTAAGCGGAACAAAACAAGCTTCCAGCATAGAAATGTGGCCTCCTCTTTCAAAATGTAAAACGAAACAGAAAGTAATTAACAAGACAGCAGCTACCACTAGTGCTAACACAGCTCCTATAAATCTTGATGTAGTGTCAAGTAAGCATACCAAAAACATTATTTTACAAAATAAATTCCGCCAGAGAGTCCTTCAGAACCTTATAAAAACAGGAGAGAAATCATCCTTAAAACATACCCTAGAAAATTAAACTTAGAAGCTCTTATAGACAGTGTGATCCTTCTCAAAAGAACACTATTTATTTTAGTTTTAAACTGAATGAAACCACTAACAATACTAAGTCAAAAACTACAAAAAAATACTTCTCAATAAACGGAATATCAACAAAACTAACTTCACAAACATCTGTCGAGGTGAATGGAGTCACACCACAAGCACATACCCATATTTCAATGAAGAAGCATATAAACAAAAGCAAAGAAACCCAATTGCCATACATAGCAGTGGACAAGGGTATGAAAAACTTAATAATACCATTATGGAACAAGAAAATCTGCTCACAAAAATATCCCCAGAAAACTCAGTATCACCGGTCCATTCCACTAAACCAATACGTCCAGTCTACAAATGGCCGTACACATCAATGTGTAACATTGCCAAAAAATATTTCAAATCTTTACGCCAGTTCCTCAATCATTATGTGAAAGGCAAAGACAAATTCAAAATTAAACTACTACAAAATATGGACCCCTATCCAGTGCGGAAATACTCAGGACTACAAGGACATTTATTAGGCTGCATTTGTGGACTTATTTGCAAAAGCACCTTCCACCATATCAAAATGATATCAACACATCATTCAACTATAAGAAATATGGTCCATAAACTGTACTATGCTTAAAGTCCTGCTTTAGCACTAGTCAATTTAAATAACAATCTTCTACATGGTACAGTCAAACAACTACTCGAAGAAATAGAGCATATCCAGAGAAAATATTTTGAAAGTGAAAGCCACTTACAAAATGCATTAGCTTTACCACAAACTACCAACTACTGTACAAATAGCAACCTTCTATTAAACACATACAAAAAAGAAATACTAAAGTTTAAAAGTACCTCCGCTGAAGTACCAAACCATGTGTGTGTGTTGCATAACACCCCTATAATACCAAACATTTTGACTGTGTTATGTGGGCTGCTTATAGGGGATATTAATTACAATCAATCCTCTACTAACAACCCAAAACCAACATCATACTAAAGTGAAATAGCCAGTAGTGCATTGATTATATCCACGGACAACCGCTATGACCGCAGACATGGCGAAAACATCAGGGGCACCTGCCACCGAAACAAATACAGTATTTGACCCATCTCTTACTCCCCAACCCTCTTCAAGCACTTCTGCACACCAACACACACCCCAAAATTGCATTTTGCTTCTGTTAACCGCCACGCCGTCGGCATATCCAAGATGGCGAGCGCATTGAAACACCTCACCACAGCCAATCAGAGAACACGTTGCCTGTCCGCTGACATGACACAAGCTGAATAGCCAATCGGTGTCCTGTCCACGGAGTGAACAGGGAAGTGTGTCAGCGGAGTGGACATAGATATCACACATTTTTTTGCCTTACGTGTTGGCTGTTTATAAACAAAAAACTACTGGACGGATTTACACCAAAGCATGCTTTTGGGTCTAAGCCGCCGCTCCTGCCGCAAATTTGGTGGAAATCCATCCAGCGGTTTGAGCTGTAGGCATGTGCAAAGTTTTTTCCCCATTATGTCTAAGGAAAAAAATAAATTTTGGGACCCCCCTATAACTTTGCCCCTCCAGAACCAAACCTCACTAAAATTTGCAAGAAAATTCAGAGTGGGCCATATACTTTTTTTGGCAAAGTTTGGTGAGGATTCGTCCAGGGGGAGCGAAGTTATAAGCCACCCAAAAAGTGTTGTTCCTATGGGATTAGCAATTTAACCATAGTTTATTTGTGAAACTGTTCAATAACACTTTTTAAAAAAAGTAAACATATCTGTACTGTGTTTTGTTAGATGCAGATCTGGTTGAATCTGGACATACAAATCTTGGTCAGTTGCACAGTAGTTTTTCATGCAGATGTTTTTCATTAAGAGTTCAAGTGTAAATCTGAAGTGTTGAAGTGAGATCACAGGGTTAGGTGTAGAGGTTGTGGATGTGATTGGTGGATGGAGGTGTGACTCTTTGAAAGCAGCCCATCAGGGAGTGTTGAGAACATGAAAATGGAAAGGTTAGAAGGACTGTCCCCTGTTCTACGTGGTCGACATGTGCCACATCCAGTTCTTTTTAGGATGCCTGGCATGGAAAGGGGAGTGTGGGGTTCAGCGAATCAGCTTTACAGGTGTGGTGTAAAGCAAGAGAGCATAGAAGGAGTTTTGTTTGCAGGAGTTGTGAGAACAGTGACAATGGCTATATGTTTGAGAAGGCAGACTGTGTGGATTCTGGGGGACACTTCAATTCCATCATTGAAGGTTTATGCTGATAATCATGGCATCATTGGAAATATTGGACTGGCAGAAGTGGAAGATTTCTAGCATGCAGTTTGTGTCTTTACCTGGGCAAGCTTGCTTCTGTGAGAGTATGGCTCACTTTAAATGTCAAGACATTGTGATTGTCCATTGTGCAGGGGGCCGTTTAGGGTTTGTGATTTCGGTGTCTTTGCAAGTTGTGCTGAAGGATTTTTTTAAAAAGCCTAATGCAACAGTTTAATGCTGCTTAGATCATTTTTTCAGAAATAAATCAATCAGAGGCGCACATGGAGATGTCCAACAAAATGTTCAGTCTTCAGATTGAACAATCAAGGCAGATTGTCAATAAAGGTGTAGCTGCTTTTATATATGCTGCAGAAATATCATCTTTTGAGAATGATAACATCAATTCTCATGGTGTGATTTTATTTTGTCCAGATGGAGTTCACTTCACAGATGTCCGAAATGCAATTTTCCTTTACAATATTAGGAAAGCATTGAAGAAGTTCCTGTAAGGCAATTGTCAAGGAAGATGTAGAGTGTACAATACTATTGTACATAAAAGCCACAAAAAAAGAAAAGAAAAAAAGGTGTTTGTTACCAACCCCCCCCAAAAAAAGGTCTTTCCAAAGGCACCACTAAAGATTAAATAACTTAAATTGTGTTTAATCCCCTCCCCTCCTTTTGATTGGCCATGACGTCTGTGGATACCACAATGGTCTGTGGATAGCACGTGCCATATCTGGGTCTTTTGAGGTTGCCTGGCATGGAAAGGGGACAGCAGAGAACATGGACAGTCGAGGTGGCCGTGGACATCTGAGCAACAGCCAATCAGGTTTCCTCTCTTCTGGTGTACGCGAAGAGAGGGTAGCAGGAGTTTTGCTAGTAGGAGTTGTGAAAAGATTGAAAATGGCCATGGCAATGTCTTTCAGCAGACAGAGTGTTTGGATTTTGGGGGACTCATGGGTCCAATGGTGTATGATGAGCATTGTGGAATAGCCACAACTGTTGGATTCTCTGAATTGGAAGTGTTCTGGTATGGAGTGTGTGGCATGAGATTTTTCACCGCTGCAGGCCTGCGGTCTAATTTGATGCCCCAACCTTTTTTCTCCTCACCTCCTGCCTTAAAGGGAGAGGGAGTCTGCCAACAGGTGAAGCCGAGAGGTGAAGGCTGAAGGGAAAGGCCTCCTGTGCTCTTTGCAGCTCTGCTGCGAGCACATGAATAGCTGGAATGGAAATCAGCTGAGCACATCATTCGAGGAACAACCAAGTGTTCCCACCTTCCACCATGCCCGCCGCGTGGAGCGTGGCATCTGCGTCCCCCAAAATGGCTTGCTCTGGTTGCCGGGACAACCATCAACAAGAAGGCAGCTGAAATATTCACCGCTGCAAGCCCACAGTCTGATTTTCTGCCCTGACCTGCCTGCTCCTCCCCTCCCGCCTTAAAGGGAGCAGGAGTCTGCCGACAGGCGAAGCCGAGAAGTGAAAGCCGAAGGGAAAGGCCCCCTGTGATCTTTGCAGCTCCACTGCGAGCACACATTCAGCTGGAAGGGAAAACAGCTGAACACATCATTCAAGGAACAACCGAGTGGTCCCCACCTTCCACCATGCCTGCCGCATGGAGTGTGCCATCTGTGTCCCCCAAAATGGATGCACTGGTTGCCGAGACAACCATCAACAAGAAGGCAGCCGAAATATTCACTGCTGCAGGACCACAGACTTATTTCCTGCCCTGACCTGCCTGCTCCTCCCCCCCACCTTAAGGGAGAGGGTGTCTTCCAACAGGCGAAGCCGAGAGGTGAATGCCGAAGGGAAATGCCTCCAATGATCTTTGCAGCTCTTCGTTGCTCGAAGAAGCCACCTGATGATTGCCCACCCGATACACCTTCTCAACAAGTTAAGCATCCTCTGGCGATTGGTAACGCACTTCCCCGAGCCACTTGTGCTGCCGAGAGGGCACATGCTGCTACATCTCTCACCTTTTGTTTCCACTCTCCCCATCCCCCTCCAGCACTATGTGAATTGTCCTCAGACATAGTAAAATAGTTTCTCATTCTGTTTATTTCCAATCCCCTGCCCCACCCTCCATCTGTTTTTTTTTTTCCAGCACTACCTCAATTGCCGTCAGGCATAGTAATGTAGACCCTTGTCTGTTTCACTCTCCCTCCTTCCCCAATCCCTTAGCACTTGCACTATCTAGAATGTTGTCATGCTGATCATGATAGTTATCTTTGTTCTTTTTCACATTCTGACTTCATCAAGGACTGAACGAATGTTCATTGTATTTTTTTCCCTTGTTCCCTCCCCTCCTTTAAGTGCTTTCAAACTCATTGTGTATAGGTGCTATACAATCTCATGGTCCCATGTCAGCCCTGTTTGCTATTAGACTAACATACCTCAGTGCACGTACCCTTAATGCCCCACATG
Organism: Ambystoma mexicanum; assembly: GCF_040938575.1. Classification (NCBI taxonomy): domain Eukaryota; kingdom Metazoa; phylum Chordata; class Amphibia; order Caudata; family Ambystomatidae; genus Ambystoma; species Ambystoma mexicanum. The sequence goes on from NC_090922.1 coordinate 1,138,002,198, forward strand.
CCTCCCATCACCCGACACCTCACGTCAGGAAATCGCGCTACAGGCGAGGTTTACGTACCACTCTGACGCCCACCGCATGCAGCCTAGACCGAACATCCCATTAAAAAACAAGTTTACGAGATCCTTAGCACTCACAGTCTCCCACGTGACACATGGCTATGAGGCTTTGTCGGCTTCCCATTGCCTACAACCAGAGGCTAAGCGTTTAAATCATATATGCAACCAGCCCATCCAAAGCCTAGCACAAACTTCACCCATTACCTTTCGGGACTACGCAAGAAGCCCCCAAACTTCGTATAATCCTTTCGTCGGATCAGTCACAACAGTACATTCCAAGGGGCACAAGGTTCTACAGCACTCACCAGTACCCCCACTAAAAAGGGAAGCTTCCTTGCTGGCCAGACTGCCGCTCACTAAAGCAACCAACCCACTGTAACCACCTTCTGGTGACTACCTGGCACTGAACTAGCCCGCTAGTACCCTTGAGGGTCCATCTCGTGCCCCAGAGGCTTCACTGGTTGCACATATCCTAGCACCTCTCACTACTACCACCCTGCTTGAGACAGATACTTTCTATGATCAAGTTGGATGCCACACTGTATGCTGTTGTTGATACTACCATGCCAGGGCTTAACAAGTCTGATGCCACACTGTATGCTGTTGTTGATACTACCATGCCAGTGCTTAACAAGTGTGATGCCACACTGCATGTTCCTATGCCATCACCTGCTATTGCTGATTGTACCACGCCAATGCTTACTAAGTCTACAATTGCCGCAATGAATGTTCTGGCACTACCACCTCTGGTTACTGTCACCATGCCTGTCCTTGATGCTGTCCATGATCCTGCTCCTTCTGTAGCTACTCTACCACCCTCTGGCAGTAAAACCACTCCTGTGCTGGCTATCTTCCTTGAGGCCTCACCGCATAGACCCCTGCTACCATCTACCTTGATCAACGCCATGCAGGTATCAGCCAATGTTCATGCTACTGCAGCGTCAACATCTATCACACAACCCTTAGCTATATCGAACTCCAGCACCCCCCCCACCGGGTCCACTCCCCGCCCAACCCTAAATGCAGCAATTCCCCTATCCCTCTTCTCAGATGCACCCTTATCAATGTATGCTCACTACCAGCCCATGGCTTGGACATTCAAGACCTAATCATAAGCAGTAACCTCGATCTCCTAATTAACCGAGAAACTTGGCTCCACGAAGCCTCCGGTCCGGCCCTTTCCCTCAGCCATCCCTACAGGCTACACTATTTTCAGGCAAGACTGCCCCGTAAATAAAAGGTCCCCCACCTTTTATTTACGGGGCAGTCTTGCCTGAAAATAGTGTAGCCCGTAGGGATGGCTGAGGGAAAGGGCCGGACCGGAGGCTTCGTGGAGCCAAGTTTCTCTCATAGCCAAAGAGACCCTACCGATCAGAAAGGTGGAAGGAGAACTTGGCTACAACAGAGACTACATACTTCTTAAAGTCAACCCCCCCCCCCGAACTGCACCATTGCCCTTCACATTGTTTACCGACCACTGGGGCCTGTCACAGACTTCCAGGATGCCCTCCTTCACACCATCTCTAATAATCAGAAAAAAATCCATGGAAGCCATCCTCCCAGGAGACTTCAACCTAGGCCTCAATTACGCCAAAGTCTCCCAAGCATCCACTCCTAATAAAGCATTATCCACCCTAGGCTTCAAACAGGCTGTCAAGCAGCCCACACACATAAAAGGACGCACTGCTCGCTCACAGTCACAGCCATTTCACACATTCCCTGGTCTGACCATCACGCTCTTCATTTTAATCGTAACACCACTAAAGGGCCCCTCAAGCAAGAAACCCCTCCCCCACTGAACTCACTAGGCGCTCCCACCAGCTCACCAAGTTAGGGTCACACTCTATCTCTTGGTTCCTGCCCTCCAACCCTCCTTTTCCAGTGACCCTGAAATCCTTGCTACTACCTTCAACACCATTATCACCCAAGTGGTGGAAGCCATTGCCCCACTCACCCTTAGGAAAGCCAAGCAGACCAAGCATTCCAATGCCTGGTTCTCTCAGGAGTTTCTTGAGTTGTGCACTAGGAAAAGGGTAGCGCACTCTTCGTGCAAAGCCAAACCGAGTGACTCTTCCAAACTAGCTTCCAGATTATCTTCAGAGAATACAAGCAGTGATAATTAAAGCCAAAGCCACTTCTTTCAACACCAGGATAGCGAATGCAAAATCAGATACTAAAGAAATCTTCACCATCTTCAGGGAGCTGGAAACACCCACTTCCACTCTAGTATAATAGCATTCAAGGTGCAATTCTTCACAAGCTCAACACCCACAAAGAGAAAATCCTTGCCGCACCAACAGGCCCTCAACCACCAAATAGCCAATCTCCACAGTAGCACCTCCTGTGACTCCCCCCTTCTCCTGCAGAGACATGATTGAACAAGAAGTAATCACCCTCCTCAAATCCATCAAACCCTATAATTTTAAAGGAAATGCCTGCCCTGCTCAACTCATCAACGATTGTGCCCCCACCCATGCCCCTTTCCTTACAGCCTTTATCAATGCCTCTTTCACAACAGGCCATGTCCCAACCTGCCTCAAGAAAGCCTGGGTACACCCTCTTCTGAAGAAACCTGCACTACACCCCACTATCCCAGGAAACTATACACCTATTACCACAGTCCCTTTTCTCTTAAAGATCTTTGACAAAGCAGCCTATATGCAAGTCTAAACATTTCTAGAGGCTAATAACCTTCTCTTTCTCCGGCAATCAGACTTCCCTCCTGGCCACGGTACCGAAACCGCACTAGTAGGCCTCAAAAATCAAATGGATGATTTCAGGGACTCGGGCAAACCAGCACTCCTTCTGCTCCTCGGTCTACCTGCAGCTTTTGATTTAGTGGACCACAACACCCTGTGCCACGTTCTCTCTTCCACCACCAAATTCTCTCCCTTGGCCACAGCTTGAATCACCTCCTTTCTCCAGGAAAGAGTCATCAAAGTATTTTCCAAGCAAGCCTCCGCTCACCCGAGCATCATCAAATGCAGAGTCCCACAGCGGTCCTGCATCTCACCCACCCTTACAACCTGTTCATGAGGCCACTATTCAACATCCTGAATGCGCTTACCTACACTAACTATCTTTCACTCGGCAGACCAACTACCTTAAGTCTTCCTGCTACTTTTACATCCAGCTTCTTTGGCAGATTCTGCCCTATCTGTCCAGAGAAAATCTTGCACTGATAGCAGCTGCAATTGTGAACTGTAAGCTGGATTACTGCAACAGCATCTTGATTGCACATCCCAGGCCAATTTCAGAACACTGCAGGTGATCCAGAATAGCGCAGTGCGAGCTGTGCATGGGCTAAGGTGCAATATGCATGTTTCTGAAGCTAGGCGCAGCCTGCACTGGCTGCCTGTTCAAGAATGGCTGCAGCATAAGGGGCTGTCCGTTGTGCACAAATGCCTGCATGGCAAGGCCCTATCATATCTTATGGCTAGGTTAAAACAAAAAAAACAAAAAAAAACTTTGGTTGTTTATTACGATCAAATGGCAATATCTCTTTGGTCCAACCTCTGTCTATTCTGAAGAGATTTGGAGGAGCTGGTTACAATTCCTGGGCTCCTGCCCTATAGAACGCCATGCCACAATATTTGGCTGACATCAGTTCAATAACTGTCTTTAAGAAACAACTAAAAACTCTCTTGTTTGATGTAGGCCATGGGTAATGCTCCCTTTTCTCATGCTACTGATATTCATCCCTACACTGCCATCTTTGTGTAATATCATATGATTTCTTCCTTTCTTGTAGGATGCGTACTGCCCTTCTATCATGTCTTTCTTGAATGGTATGCTTTTTTGTCTGTTTCTTACACTCTTTGTGTGCGCCCTGAGGCCTTTGGGTTAGTGGTGCAATACAAGAACATAGATAGATAGATAGATAGATAGATAGATAGATAGATAGATAGATAGATAGATAGATAGATAGATAGATAGATAGATAGATGACATGCAGGTCCTCATCCCCCTCTCTCCGTCGACTATGAGTCAGACATGGAACCCCTCAACTCTATCTACTCCACTATCCAAACGTGGATGGCAGAAAACTTGTTGTGCCTTAATGGTGAAAAAGCCGAATTACTACTAATTGGATCACCTGCAACTATAAAGAATCTCGACAAACTGGATAGCTCCTTCATGATTGACAACTCTCCAATCCCGGTCTCCCAAGTGTTCAAAACGTTGGGGGTCTACTTAGACTTCAACCTCTCAATGGACAGACAGGTCAACACCTTAGCGTCTGCTACAGCCTACCACTCCAAACTGCTCAATGCAGCAATATCCTTCCTCTCAGAGCAGAACTGCCTCACCATAGCGAGAGCTATAATCAGGTTGTGGCTTGATTATTGTAATGCCCTCCTAGCAGGCACCTCCTCAAAAAAATATCTTTAAACTGCAGACTGTCCAAAATAACGCCCTCCCGACCACCACTGACATTTCCAAGAGTGAATACATCTCAGCAACTAGAAAACAAGTTCATTGGCTTCCCATCAAAGAGGGTATCATCTTTAAAACTCTCGCCCTCATGCCCTCATGCAAATATCCACAATACTGCCCGCGGTACCTATCACAGAGAATCACCAAACCGATCACAGACCGACCCACTAGCACTGCATACACCCCTGCATCTCCATTCCTAATACCCTGAGAATTTGCGCAGGAGGCTCTAGCTTCCCAGTCATGCCAGCGACCCACTGGAATTCCCTACCAACCTATCTCAAAACCATAGACTCACACATAGCCTTCAGGAAAGCTATAAAAACTCTGCTGTTTGTATAAACGATGCATGTGCTATATGCTGTTACTCACCATCCATTGTAATTTCACTGGAACTGTTGATTAAGGTAACCTTTAACCACTTATTAATGTAACCTGTAACGGCCTATGCAACCATCTACTTCGTACACTGTTAGGCTCTACGCTCATTGTAACCCTGAGCAAAGGATCATCCTTGTAACTAAGACACCTTCTTGCAACAGCGCCTCAATGTCTCTGGGCTGCTTTTGCGCTTTACAAATTTAAAAAATAAAATAAATAAATAAGTGGGTGGATTTGCTCCCACTTTGTGCAAATATGGTTCATTTGAAACATTCAGACATTATTATCATTCATTGTGGTGGGAACAGTTTGGGGAATGTGACTGGAGTTGAAGGAAGTCTTCTCTAATTCCAAAATATTTTTTTACGCATTGCACAGAGACAGATGTGGATGCGTTACAGTTAATTCGGCAAATGGAAAAAGCGAGGAGGGACAGTAATAAATCTGTTTGTGCTTTTTTCCGCAATGTTGACATGGCATTGTTTCATAATGAGAACATTAAATTGGATAGGGGCAAGCAACAAGATTTTCGGCAGGATAGAGTTCATCTAACTGATGTGGGTAATCACATTTTTGTGGGAAACATTCACAATGGTTTGAAGCAGTTTATGTGAAAGTGAGAAGAAATAATGAAATTCAGTGAAATGTTTTCTTAGTTCAGTTTGTAAAACCAAACATAAAAAAAATATAAAAGCCAAAAACACAAAAAAAGGTTACTTTAGGAGCAACTATTTTTGAACGCAAAACAATTAAAATGATTGCAATGATCCCACGCTTTGAATTTTTTAGATGTCTGCAGACTACCATGCTTACTGTGGACCACTGCGCTGTCCACGGTGTGTATGCAGGCTGCACAGGGGCCTGTGACTGTTTCTGGGTTTTTTTGCACAGGAGGGAAGTTAAGGGGGAAGGGAGGGAATGAGCACCAACCACAGAGATAGAGGGACAGGTGGACAGGGGAAGATGCTGGGCGTGCCTTGAATTTAAGGTCGAGGGCACTGTTTCTCATGCTCTTTGACAACTGCCTCAAAAGCACTGTGAACTGTCCCCCCCTGCAGCACAATGTGACCAAAAGGTAAGGATTATTTTTTTTTGTTTATTAATTTGTTTAGTTGCATAACAACTTTTCAAATACATATAAACATAAAATTCATTTCATTACAATTAATTTCATTTCAGTTCATTTCATTTACAATAAAACTATGATTAAATTGACACTTAAAATTTAAATTTAAAACATCATTATTCACGTGTATCCTTCTTGCTTTGACTATGGTCAGGCACAGTGATTTCTAGAAAGTGAACAATTGCTGCTTTTACCGATACTCTTGGGCATGAAAAAAACAATTGCCAAATTTCCTGAACATTTAAGTGTGCCGTAAAATCAAACACTCTCAGAAAACGTTTTTTGCGAATCGCACACAAGGCAGGACATTGCACCATAAATGTTTCAGTGTTTCGGGTTCACAATCATTTAAACAATACCGGCAATGTATTAACTCTTTAGGAATTATTCTCCTTCGCACCAATACATCGTGCGTATACCACAAATTCAGCCTAAAACGCATATACTGACATCGAATACGAGGTGAGGGACATTTAATCAGATATTCAGCCATTTGTCTATACCTTTTTGTCCCAAACAATGATGTATCATAGTCCTTATATTGCTTACAAATCTCCGCATTCTGAATCCAATCAGTTTGGAAGAGATTGATTTTTGCTCTCCCAGGGTTGTTCATTAATAATTCCAAATCAATAGATGCTTCTGTCATAGCATTATATGTTATTTTGCACCAGATTTTTGATAGTGTGTTGTAGTTTGATAATAGATGTTTGGCTACTATGCTCAACACATTATGCATTTGAATACTCAGTATACATTTGCATAAAGGGGAACACATTTTCCATAACAATTGAGAATACAGAGAGAGTGACCCCAATTTGTATCAGATCAGCGGTAGAAGGGTGCAGTGGGGCAAATTCAATACTTTTTTCCAAAAACTGGCTTCCAGTTTGTTCCAGTCCTCTTTTTTATCACACAAAAGGCCTCCATGCATATATTAGAATTGGTGTTACTTTCATTTGATAAAATGACAGGACATGTTTAAGTGAACATTTCCCAAACCTGTATGCTAATATTTTAGCTTGTGATGTTAAAGCTCGAAGTTTAGACTCTAGTTCACATCTGTGGTGAATTTGGTTAATTGTGTTTGAAAACATTATACCTAGATATTTGTAATGATCAACTACAGTCAAACTTGTGTTTTGAATTCTCCAATGGCCTTCTTGTTTTCTTTTTTTTTTAGATGGTCTTGCCTTGCATACTACCACCTGTGATTTATTGATGTTTATGATCATGTTATTCTTTTTGTTGTATGCATCTAGAGCTTGTAGCATGTTTTGCAACCCACTAGGGGTTTGAGACATAATTACCAGATCGTCGGCATAGAGTAGATATTTTATTTTTTGCTTGCCTAACTTTGGTGCATCACAGATAGTGCTAGTGAATATGTCACCCATATCCAGAATTAAAACATTTAATAAAAATGATGCAAGAGAACATCCTTGTTTCAGACCTCTCCTCGTAGCTATTATTTCTGATAAATGGCCCCCATATGTTAGACATACTTGCATTGTGGTATTCATATGGAGTAGCATAACCAAGGTTAATATGGTAGCGGGACACTTATGTTTTTTCAATTTGTTGTATAGCATGGTTCTGTCAATCGAAATGAATGCCGCCTGAAAATCGATAAATGCCAGGTATAATGGTTGGCTCTTTTCTGCGTATTGCTGTTTTATCAAGTTTAGGCATAAGATATTTGGCACTGTGCCCAAGCCCGACACAAAGCCTGCTTGAAATTGATCATTTAGATGCTGAGCTGTAGTCCATTTGTTTAGTTCTTTCAATAAAAGTCTTCCATAGATTTTACCAGGGACATCAAGCAGTGAAATGGGTTGATAACTAGTCAGCAGTTGACGATCTCCCTTTTTAAATAGGGGCACAGTTATGGCATGCGTCCAACTATTTGGGATCACTTGCTCTTGGTTTATGGCTATGTAGGGTATTTTGTGGAGATTTGGGGCCTGACGGTATTTTCTTACCGCCGAAAAATAACTTAGCAACAATCACTCCTTGTATTCAGATTGGGCCATGTACAACAATAATACAGTGGACATGCATTATTTCAGCACCCAGACATGCATATTTGGTATGCGTAGTTGGTATGCGTGGTTGGTGGTATTTTGGTGAGCATAATTCCCTTGTTTTATTTGTGGCCCCAATATCCAGAATCCCTTATTTTTGCTTAGATTTTTCGTGTAATCACTAGAGAGACCTCAGGCTTGCATTTCTGGAACACCACATTTTCATTTTTAGTATGCCACCATGGGCAATTTCTCTCTGTCTTATCTACGGCAGCGAGCTATCATGTGGTATTTTCACTATCTTATATACGGTAGTGAACTATGTCCCGGGCCTCCCTTTTTGTCGACTCATAGACCTCCGACAAACTACAACACACACAGTTAGTTATAACTGCTCATACTAAATTACATTGTGCACACGGCTGCAACCAAATTTGATGTTTAGCTACCTTGAAAATGACAATTGCACTGTCTAAACATCTCCCCACATCATCAGCACTGCTTTGGTAAATATAAAACACACCACCCGTCTGCTTTCAAATATGTTTGTGTATTATAAAAGTTGCATTTAAACACGATCTCACTCTTTACAGAAATAAATAAAATAGCACAGTAACAGCATTGTCTGTAATACACTGAAAAGAGAGTGGCGGAGACGAGAACTCAATTTGCAACATTAACATGTGTTTAAAGCACAAGAATCTCCTTTCCTACACTGACTGAATATTCTCGTACACACTCAGCCCCCACAATTCTGTAATTACCTTATCTGTTCAGCCTGAGTTTTCTTCAGCTGTTCTCTTTCTGAATGTGGCTCCCTTGAAGATTAACCCCGGTGAAAACAAGCGTCTTTCGTTCTCAAACCGGGGCTATTGCCTGGAACTCTCAGCTTTTTCAGCAGAAATGCTCCAACCAGGAAAACAGGTCCTTCTCGCAGCTCTCCAAATCCCGACTGTCCTCCCCCTCTCTTCAAACTCCCCCCAGCAAAAACTCTCATCACTGCCTCTAGCATGATACTTGCTATGACGCTGCTCCAATCAGAAATTAATCATGCCACATCCTCCCTCTCTACACAATGGCTCCTTTTTACAGTAACCATTTGTAACCAACTGATTTCCTGTACCTTCGAGCCCTTGGCTTCCTGAGTTATGTGGACAGAGCAGCAGAGAAAAAGAAAAAAAAATGAATGTGAGTTTAAACGTTCACTTTCAGAGTAGGCCTATTTCTGCAGTGGAGACACATTTTTATTAGTGGGTTATGTTAAATGCAGTTTTATTAGTCAGGTTAGTTATTAATAATGTTAGTTATTAATTTTCAAATGTGTCTCTTGCACCATAGGCATTTCAGGTGTAAAATAGTGTGCATTTTTGAATATGCACGTGTGCTTTTAACTGTAAAAATAGATTTGCATCTTATATGTTAAAATCGATTTTGACTGAATAGCCTGGCTTTACTTATATGTCATGTTAATCTGGTAACACATATAGCAATGCACTGCACCCATGTGGTGGTGCTGCATAAAAAACCTGTGCAGTAGTGCTGTACTCTGTGCTGTAACACGCCAAATATCCTTACATACCCTCCTTTTGTTTTTAGAACTTGGTTACAATCCAAGCCAATTCCTAAAAACAACTTGTTCTTTTTTTTTTTTTTAAATGCATGTGTATTGGGATATCTTTCTCTTCCTGACGTAGCTAGTAAAATCAGTAACATTTTCATTTTTACTGATAGCACAATCAACCATCCACCCATGATTAACACCAGGACAGCCAAACCCACTATTGAGCGTTCCCCCCAGGTTTCCCAATTAAATCTTTCCACTTCTATTATCCCCAGATTACTAATTGTAATATTGTTTTTTCTCAAATTCATTTTTATAACATGTCTTTCTTTGTGATTCAATAAATATTGCACATCCGGATCTATTGGAAAAGTATCCCTTTGAAAAAAATCGATATTTTCCACTTGGCTTTCCCAAACATCATTTGTTACATGAAACAATGTTAACCCCCCAATTGACACAATTGTATCCTTTGGAACCTGTAAATAAAAAACATTATATTTCACCTGTTTAACCACGTATGTTCCATGGTTTAAATGTACTACCGTCATGTTCTTTAAACAGGTGCTGATCAACCATTTACCTCTGACCATCTTAGCCTGTGCCATTTCTTCACTCCCCATATTGCTAATAATCACTTCACATCCCTCTGATATACTTGGGTCAGATTTCAAACCACAAATAGCATCTGTGGCATCAGGAACAAACGGTTTACCTGGACACATATAATTTTGTTCTTTAAATTTTACACATGTTTCCAGGTTTGGTATTAAATAAACTTCAGGTTCCCATGACTGAAATGCCACCACTTCTGGAGTCTTAATCTTAATAAATTTGTCCTCTTGCCAAAATCCCACGTTGTGTACCCACTTCGTTTGATAAATAAGTTCAGGGGCTACATATGGGATGCATAGCAAAAATCCGATCTCTAGTCTTTCCAAGTCCACATATAACGGCATTGCATTACCTATTTCGAATGCAATTTTTACCTGTATTATATCAATTTCCCCCCTGGTCAATCTTTCTATCATTTGACGAATAATATCCTGCGAAACAAAATACAAGGGGATATGTCCTTGAATCAATTGTGAAACTGCAGTTTGAACTTCTCTCATATAATTTGTTAATAGTCTATCAACAGGACGCATTATGTTCAATATTTCATTTAAAGTTCTGTCATGATTAAGTATTAATGTAGTCGCCCGTTGCATTACATTCACAACATCATTCAACTATGCACACGTGCAGTCATATCTATCACATCATCCACAACTATGTACAGTGTTGTAAAGCAAGAAAAACAACATCTCCCCCTTCCCTTCAGTCTGCAACACAAGCACCAGGTCCTTCCTTGCAACCCTTATTTTATTTCAGACTCCCCCATCTCCAAGCACCACATAATCACCCAGTACTTTACTAATCACCTACTGAGTAATAAGCTGCTGACCCCATCAAATCCTTCTGATTTATTTCCCACACCTTCACAAATACAAACATTGCATACTTTTCCAAACAGTTCTTGCCATTTTCCCTGTAAAAATAGCAAACAATGCATATGATTATTTCTTCTATCTCCTAACATCCAATAACACTGCCTTACAAAGCCAAGTGTGCTCTGTGCACTTATTATTGTACTCATTTCTAAAGCACATTCAACTAACAGATTCTAAATAAATTATACAGAATGCACATAGGCAAAGAAAAGTGCATTTGCATGCTATGCACAGTTATCAGAAAGCACTACTACTGCAACAACAAAGCAATCCATGTCTACATTAACAACAGTGCTATTAACACACATATTTACTAACTTTTGTCTTTCACAATTGCAGTGAAGACCACTCTACTGAAAAGCAGCAGCTTCTGAAGTACGAATGAGAAATCAGAAGAAAGATACTCTTTCCATCGAAAAAGTGCAATACTGCCATAATGTTCTAACTGTTACTCTGACACTGTAGAATTCTAGTATTTGGTACAAACAATGGTATTAAAACTGCAACATTAGATTCGATATTACTGCTTCCCCTCACCAGCTTCATACTTTCTATTGCAATCTGAACTCCAGTATAGTAACCCACATACAAAAGTAGCCTTCCCAACTTGATGTAGCAGTACATTGCACAATCACACAACTCACATACACTGCACAAAATCCCAACCCAGACTTTCTTTTTTCTCCAGCAGACCCCAAAGAATGCCTACCAAAAAGCAACTCCATAGAAAGCAACGCAAAAGTGAATGAAATTAAACTAAAACTCTCCAAAATAAGCATCCACGTCTAGCAGAATTTGTACAAAAAGTTCAACAAAACAGCTAATACAGTCATTAAGCGGAACAAAACAAGCTTCCAGCATAGAAATGTGGCCTCCTCTTTCAAAATGTAAAACGAAACAGAAAGTAATTAACAAGACAGCAGCTACCACTAGTGCTAACACAGCTCCTATAAATCTTGATGTAGTGTCAAGTAAGCATACCAAAAACATTATTTTACAAAATAAATTCCGCCAGAGAGTCCTTCAGAACCTTATAAAAACAGGAGAGAAATCATCCTTAAAACATACCCTAGAAAATTAAACTTAGAAGCTCTTATAGACAGTGTGATCCTTCTCAAAAGAACACTATTTATTTTAGTTTTAAACTGAATGAAACCACTAACAATACTAAGTCAAAAACTACAAAAAAATACTTTTTAATAAACGGAATATCAACAAAACTAACTTCACAAACATCTGTCGAGGTGAATGGAGTCACACCACAAGCACATACCCATATTTCAATGAAGAAGCATATAAACAAAAGCAAAGAAACCCAATTGCCATACATAGCAGTGGACAAGGGTATGAAAAACTTAATAATACCATTATGGAACAAGAAAATCTGCTCACAAAAATATCCCCAGAAAACTCAGTATCACCGGTCCATTCCACTAAACCAATACGTCCAGTCTACAAATGGCCGTACACATCAATGTGTAACATTGCCAAAAAATATTTCAAATCTTTACGCCAGTTCCTCAATCATTATGTGAAAGGCAAAGACAAATTCAAAATTAAACTACTACAAAATATGGACCCCTATCCAGTGCGGAAATACTCAGGACTACAAGGACATTTATTAGGCTGCATTTGTGGACTTATTTGCAAAAGCACCTTCCACCATATCAAAATGATATCAACACATCATTCAACTATAAGAAATATGGTCCATAAACTGTACTATGCTTAAAGTCCTGCTTTAGCACTAGTCAATTTAAATAACAATCTTCTACATGGTACAGTCAAACAACTACTCGAAGAAATAGAGCATATCCAGAGAAAATATTTTGAAAGTGAAAGCCACTTACAAAATGCATTAGCTTTACCACAAACTACCAACTACTGTACAAATAGCAACCTTCTATTAAACACATACAAAAAAGAAATACTAAAGTTTAAAAGTACCTCCGCTGAAGTACCAAACCATGTGTGTGTGTTGCATAACACCCCTATAATACCAAACATTTTGACTGTGTTATGTGGGCTGCTTATAGGGGATATTAATTACAATCAATCCTCTACTAACAACCCAAAACCAACATCATACTAAAGTGAAATAGCCAGTAGTGCATTGATTATATCCACGGACAACCGCTATGACCGCAGACATGGCGAAAACATCAGGGGCACCTGCCACCGAAACAAATACAGTATTTGACCCATCTCTTACTCCCCAACCCTCTTCAAGCACTTCTGCACACCAACACACACCCCAAAATTGCATTTTGCTTCTGTTAACCGCCACGCCGTCGGCATATCCAAGATGGCGAGCGCATTGAAACACCTCACCACAGCCAATCAGAGAACACGTTGCCTGTCCGCTGACATGACACAAGCTGAATAGCCAATCGGTGTCCTGTCCACGGAGTGAACAGGGAAGTGTGTCAGCGGAGTGGACATAGATATCACACATTTTTTTGCCTTACGTGTTGGCTGTTTATAAACAAAAAACTACTGGACGGATTTACACCAAAGCATGCTTTTGGGTCTAAGCCGCCGCTCCTGCCGCAAATTTGGTGGAAATCCATCCAGCGGTTTGAGCTGTAGGCATGTGCAAAGTTTTTTCCCCATTATGTCTAAGGAAAAAAATAAATTTTGGGACCCCCCTATAACTTTGCCCCTCCAGAACCAAACCTCACTAAAATTTGCAAGAAAATTCAGAGTGGGCCATATACTTTTTTTGGCAAAGTTTGGTGAGGATTCGTCCAGGGGGAGCGAAGTTATAAGCCACCCAAAAAGTGTTGTTCCTATGGGATTAGCAATTTAACCATAGTTTATTTGTGAAACTGTTCAATAACACTTTTTAAAAAAAGTAAACATATCTGTACTGTGTTTTGTTAGATGCAGATCTGGTTGAATCTGGACATACAAATCTTGGTCAGTTGCACAGTAGTTTTTCATGCAGATGTTTTTCATTAAGAGTTCAAGTGTAAATCTGAAGTGTTGAAGTGAGATCACAGGGTTAGGTGTAGAGGTTGTGGATGTGATTGGTGGATGGAGGTGTGACTCTTTGAAAGCAGCCCATCAGGGAGTGTTGAGAACATGAAAATGGAAAGGTTAGAAGGACTGTCCCCTGTTCTACGTGGTCGACATGTGCCACATCCAGTTCTTTTTAGGATGCCTGGCATGGAAAGGGGAGTGTGGGGTTCAGCGAATCAGCTTTACAGGTGTGGTGTAAAGCAAGAGAGCATAGAAGGAGTTTTGTTTGCAGGAGTTGTGAGAACAGTGACAATGGCTATATGTTTGAGAAGGCAGACTGTGTGGATTCTGGGGGACACTTCAATTCCATCATTGAAGGTTTATGCTGATAATCATGGCATCATTGGAAATATTGGACTGGCAGAAGTGGAAGATTTCTAGCATGCAGTTTGTGTCTTTACCTGGGCAAGCTTGCTTCTGTGAGAGTATGGCTCACTTTAAATGTCAAGACATTGTGATTGTCCATTGTGCAGGGGGCCGTTTAGGGTTTGTGATTTCGGTGTCTTTGCAAGTTGTGCTGAAGGATTTTTTTAAAAAGCCTAATGCAACAGTTTAATGCTGCTTAGATCATTTTTTCAGAAATAAATCAATCAGAGGCGCACATGGAGATGTCCAACAAAATGTTCAGTCTTCAGATTGAACAATCAAGGCAGATTGTCAATAAAGGTGTAGCTGCTTTTATATATGCTGCAGAAATATCATCTTTTGAGAATGATAACATCAATTCTCATGGTGTGATTTTATTTTGTCCAGATGGAGTTCACTTCACAGATGTCCGAAATGCAATTTTCCTTTACAATATTAGGAAAGCATTGAAGAAGTTCCTGTAAGGCAATTGTCAAGGAAGATGTAGAGTGTACAATACTATTGTACATAAAAGCCACAAAAAAAGAAAAGAAAAAAAGGTGTTTGTTACCAACCCCCCCCAAAAAAAGGTCTTTCCAAAGGCACCACTAAAGATTAAATAACTTAAATTGTGTTTAATCCCCTCCCCTCCTTTTGATTGGCCATGACGTCTGTGGATACCACAATGGTCTGTGGATAGCACGTGCCATATCTGGGTCTTTTGAGGTTGCCTGGCATGGAAAGGGGACAGCAGAGAACATGGACAGTCGAGGTGGCCGTGGACATCTGAGCAACAGCCAATCAGGTTTCCTCTCTGTGGTGTACGCGAAGAGAGGGTAGCAGGAGTTTTGCTAGTAGGAGTTGTGAAAAGATTGAAAATGGCCATGGCAATGTCTTTCAGCAGACAGAGTGTTTGGATTTTGGGGGACTCATGGGTCCAATGGTGTATGATGAGCATTGTGGAATAGCCACAACTGTTGGATTCTCTGAATTGGAAGTGTTCTGGTATGGAGTGTGTGGCATGAGATTTTTCACCGCTGCAGGCCTGCGGTCTAATTTGATGCCTCAACCTTTTTTCTCCTCACCTCCTGCCTTAAAGGGAGAGGGAGTCTGCCAACAGGTGAAGCTGAGAGGTGAAGGCTGAAGGGAAAGGCCTCCTCTGCTCTTTGCAGCTCTGCTGCGAGCACATGAATAGCTGGAATGGAAATCAGCTGAGCACATCATTCGAGGAACAACCAAGTGTTCCCACCTTCCACCATGCCCGCCGCGTGGAGCGTGGCATCTGCGTCCCCCAAAATGGCTTGCTCTGGTTGCCGGGACAACCATCAACAAGAAGGCAGCTGAAATATTCACCGCTGCAAGCCCACAGTCTGATTTTCTGCCCTGACCTGCCTGCTCCTCCCCTCCCGCCTTAAAGGGAGCAGGAGTCTGCCGACAGGCGAAGCCGAGAAGTGAAAGCCGAAGGGAAAGGCCCCCTGTGATCTTTGCAGCTCCACTGCGAGCACACATTCAGCTGGAAGGGAAAACAGCTGAACACATCATTCAAGGAACAACCGAGTGGTCCCCACCTTCCACCATGCCTGCCGCATGGAGTGTGCCATCTGCGTCCCCCAAAATGGATGCACTGGTTGCCGAGACAACCATCAACAAGAAGGCAGCCGAAATATTCACTGCTGCAGGACCACAGACTTATTTCCTGCCCTGACCTGCCTGCTCCTCCCCCCCACCTTAAGGGAGAGGGAGTCTTCCAACAGGCGAAGCCGAGAGGTGAATGCCGAAGGGAAATGCCTCCAATGATCTTTGCAGCTCTTCGTTGCTCGAAGAAGCCACCTGATGATTGCCCACCCGATACACCTTCTCAACAAGTTAAGCATCCTCTGGCGATTGGTAACGCACTTCCCCGAGCCACTTGTGCTGCCGAGAGGGCACATGCTGCTACATCTCTCACCTTTTGTTTCCACTCTCCCCATCCCCCTCCAGCACTATGTGAATTGTCCTCAGACATAGTAAAATAGTTTCTCATTCTGTTTAGTTCCAATCCCCTGCCCCACCCTCCATCTGTTTTTTTTTTTTCCAGCACTACCTCAATTGCCGTCAGGCATAGTAATGTAGACCCTTGTCTGTTTCACTCTCCCTCCTTCCCCAATCCCTTAGCACTTGCACTATCTAGAATGTTGTCATGCTGATCATGATAGTTATCTTTGTTCTTTTTCACATTCTGACTTCATCAAGGACTGAACGAATGTTCATTGTATTTTTTTCCCTTGTTCCCTCCCCTCCTTTAAGTGCTTTCAAACTCATTGTGTATAGGTGCTATACAATCTCATGGTCCCATGTCAGCCCTGTTTGCTATTAGACTAACATACCTCAGTGCACGTACCCTTAATGCCCCACATGCCTCCCATCACCCGACACCTCACGTCAGGAAATCGCGCTACAGGCGAGGTTTACGTACCACTCTGACGCCCACCGCATGCAGCCTAGACCGAACATCCCATTAAAAAACAAGTTTACGAGATCCTTAGCACTCACAGTCTCCCACGTGACACATGGCTATGAGGCTTTGTCGGCTTCCCATTGCCTACAACCAGAGGCTAAGCGTTTAAATCATATATGCAACCAGCCCATCCAAAGCCTAGCACAAACTTCACCCATTACCTTTCGGAACTACGCAAGAAGCCCCCAAACTTCGTATAATTCTTTCGTCGGATCAGTCACAACAGTACATTCCAAGGGGCACAAGGTTCTACAGCACTCACCAGTACCCCCACTAAAAAGGGAAGCTTCCTTGCTGGCCAGACTGCCGCTCACTAAAGCAACCAACCCACTGTAACCACCTTCTGGTGACTACCTGGCACTGAACTAGCCCGCTAGTACCCTTGAGGGTCCATCTCGTGCCCCAGAGGCTTCACTGGTTGCACATATCCTAGCACCTCTCACTACTACCACCCTGCTTGAGACAGATACTTTCTATGATCAAGTTGGATGCCACACTGTATGCTGTTGTTGATACTACCATGCCAGGGCTTAACAAGTCTGATGCCACACTGTATGCTGTTGTTGATACTACCATGCCAGTGCTTAACAAGTGTGATGCCACACTGCATGTTCCTATGCCATCACCTGCTATTGCTGATTGTACCACGCCAATGCTTACTAAGTCTACAATTGCCGCAATGAATGTTCTGGCACTACCACCTCTGGTTACTGTCACCATGCCTGTCCTTGATACTGTCCATGATCCTGCTCCTTCTGTAGCTACTCTACCACCCTCTGGCAGTAAAACCACTCCTGTGCTGGCTATCTTCCTTGAGGCCTCACCGCATAGACCCCTGCTACCATCTACCTTGATCAACGCCATGCAGGTATCAGCCAATGTTCATGCTACTGCAGCGTCAACATCTATCACACAACCCTTAGCTATATCGAACTCCAGCACCCCCCCCCCCCACCGGGTCCACTCCCCGCCCAACCCTAAATGCAGCAATTCCCCTATCCCTCTTCTCAGATGCACCCTTATCAATGCATGCTCACTACCAGCCCATGGCTTGGACATTCAAGACCTAATCATAAGCAGTAACCTCGATCTCCTAATTAACCGAGAAACTTGGCTTCACGAAGCCTCCGGTCCGGCCCTTTCCCTCAGCCATCCCTACAGGCTACACTATTTTCAGGCAAGACTGCCCCGTAAATAAAAGGTCCCCCACCTTTTATTTACGGGGCAGTCTTGCCTGAAAATAGTGTAGCCCGTAGGGATGGCTGAGGGAAAGGGCCGGACCGGAGGCTTCGTGGAGCCAAGTTTCTCTCATAGCCAAAGAGACCCTACCGATCAGAAAGGTGGAAGGAGAACTTGGCTACAACAGAGACTACATACTTCTTAAAGTCAACCCCCCCCCCCGAACTGCACCATTGCCCTTCACATTGTTTACCGACCACTGGGGCCTGTCACAGACTTCCAGGATGCCCTCCTTCACACCATCTCTAATAATCAGAAAAAAATCCATGGAAGCCATCCTCCCAGGAGACTTCAACCTAGGCCTCAATTACCCCAAAGTCTCCCAAGCATCCACTCCTAATAAAGCATTATCCACCCTAGGCTTCAAACAGGCTGTCAAGCAGCCCACACACATAAAAGGACGCACTGCTCGCTCACAGTCACAGCCATTTCACACATTCCCTGGTCTGACCATCACGCTCTTCATTTTAATCGTAACACCACTAAAGGGCCCCTCAAGCAAGAAACCCCTCCCCCACTGAACTCACTAGGCGCTCCCACCAGCTCACCAAGTTAGGGTCACACTCTATCTCTTGGTTCCTGCCCTCCAACCCTCCTTTTCCAGTGACCCTGAAATCCTTGCTACTACCTTCAACACCATTATCACCCAAGTGGTGGAAGCCATTGCCCCACTCACCCTTAGGAAAGCCAAGCAGACCAAGCATTCCAATGCCTGGTTCTCTCAGGAGTTTCTTGAGTTGTGCACTAGGAAAAGGGTAGCGCACTCTTCGTGCAAAGCCAAACCGAGTGACTCTTCCAAACTAGCTTCCAGATTATCTTCAGAGAATACAAGCAGTGATAATTAAAGCCAAAGCCACTTCTTTCAACACCAGGATAGCGAATGCAAAATCAGATACTAAAGAAATCTTCACCATCTTCAGGGAGCTGGAAACACCCACTTCCACTCTAGTATAATAGCATTCAAGGTGCATTTCTTCACAAGCTCAACACCCACAAAGAGAAAATCCTTGCCGCACCAACAGGCCCTCAACCACCAAATAGCCAATCTCCACAGTAGCACCTCCTGTGACTCCCCCCTTCTCCTGCAGAGACATGATTGAACAAGAAGTAATCACCCTCCTCAAATCCATCAAACCCTATAATTTTAAAGGAAATGCCTGCCCTGCTCAACTCATCAACGATTGTGCCCCCACCCATGCCCCTTTCCTTACAGCCTTTATCAATGCCTCTTTCACAACAGGCCATGTCCCAACCTGCCTCAAGAAAGCCTGGGTACACCCTCTTCTGAAGAAACCTGCACTACACCCCACTATCCCAGGAAACTATACACCTATTACCACAGTCCCTTTTCTCTTAAAGATCTTTGACAAAGCAGCCTATCTGCAAGTCTAAACATTTCTAGAGGCTAATAACCTTCTCTTTCTCCGGCAATCAGACTTCCCTCCTGGCCACGGTACCGAAACCGCACTAGTAGGCCTCAAAAATCAAATGGATGATTTCAGGGACTCGGGCAAACCAGCACTCCTTCTGCTCCTCGGTCTACCTGCAGCTTTTGATTTAGTGGACCACAACACCCTGTGCCACGTTCTCTCTTCCACCACCAAATTCTCTCCCTTGGCCACAGCTTGAATCACCTCCTTTCTCCAGGAAAGAGTCATCAAAGTATTTTCCAAGCAAGCCTCCGCTCACCCGAGCATCATCAAATGCAGAGTCCCACAGCGGTCCTGCATCTCACCCACCCTTACAACCTGTTCATGAGGCCACTATTCAACATCCTGAATGCGCTTACCTACACTAACTATCTTTCACTCGGCAGACCAACTACCTTAAGTCTTCCTGCTACTTTTACATCCAGCTTCTTTGGCAGATTCTGCCCTATCTGTCCAGAGAAAATCTTGCACTGATAGCAGCTGCAATTGTGAACTGTAAGCTGGATTACTGCAACAGCATCTTGATTGCACATCCCAGGCCAATTTCAGAACACTGCAGGTGATCCAGAATAGCGCAGTGCGAGCTGTGCTTGGGCTAAGGTGCAATATGCATGTTTCTGAAGCTAGGCGCAGCCTGCACTGGCTGCCTGTTCAAGAATGGCTGCAGCATAAGGGGCTGTCCGTTGTGCACAAATGCCTGCATGGCAAGGCCCTATCATATCTTATGGCTAGGTTAAAACAAAAAAAACAAAAAAAACTTTGGTTGTTTACTACGATCAAATGGCAATATCTCTTTGGTCCAACCTCTGTCTATTCTGAAGAGATTTGGAGGAGCTGGTTACAATTCCTGGGCTCCTGCCCTATAGAACGCCATGCCACAATATTTGGCTGACATCAGTTCAATAACTGTCTTTAAGAAACAACTAAAAACTCTCTTGTTTGATGTAGGCCATGGGTAATGCTCCCTTTTCTCATGCTACTGATATTCATCCCTACACTGCCATCTTTGTGTAATATCATATGATTTCTTCCTTTCTTGTAGGATGCGTACTGCCCTTCTATCATGTCTTTCTTGAATGGTATGCTTTTTTGTCTGTTTCTTACACTCTTTGTGTGCGCCCTGAGGCCTTTGGGTTAGTGGTGCAATACAAGAACATAGATAGATAGATAGATAGATAGATAGATAGATAGATAGATAGATAGATAGATAGATAGATAGATAGATGACATGCAGGTCCTCATCCCCCTCTCTCCGTCGACTATGAGTCAGACATGGAACCCCTCAACTCTATCTACTCCACTATCCAAACGTGGATGGCAGAAAACTTGTTGTGCCTTAATGGTGAAAAAGCCGAATTACTACTAATTGGATCACCTGCAACTATAAAGAATCTCGACAAACTGGATAGCTCCTTCATGATTGACAACTCTCCAATCCCGGTCTCCCAAGTGTTCAAAACGTTGGGGGTCTACTTAGACTTCAACCTCTCAATGGACAGACAGGTCAACACCTTAGCGTCTGCTACAGCCTACCACTCCAAACTGCTCAATGCAGCAATATCCTTCCTCTCAGAGCAGAACTGCCTCACCATAGCGAGAGCTATAATCAGGTTGTGGCTTGATTATTGTAATGCCCTCCTAGCAGGCACCTCCTCAAAAAAATATCTTTAAACTGCAGACTGTCCAAAATAACGCCCTCCCGACCACCACTGACATTTCCAAGAGTGAATACATCTCAGCAACTAGAAAACAAGTTCATTGGCTTCCCATCAAAGAGGGTATCATCTTTAAAACTCTCGCCCTCATGCCCTCATGCAAATATCCACAATACTGCCCGCGGTACCTATCACAGAGAATCACCAAACCGATCACAGACCGACCCACTAGCACTGCATACACCCCTGCATCTCCATTCCTAATACCCTGAGAATTTGCGCAGGAGGCTCTAGCTTCCCAGTCATGCCAACGACCCACTGGAATTCCCTACCAACCTATCTCAAAACCATAGACTCACACATAGCCTTCAGGAAAGCTATAAAAACTCTGCTGTTTGTATAAACGATGCATGTGCTATATGCTGTTACTCACCATCCATTGTAATTTCACTGGAACTGTTGATTAAGGTAACCTTTAACCACTTATTAATGTAACCTGTAACGGCCTATGCAACCATCTACTTCGTACACTGTTAGGCTCTACGCTCATTGTAACCCTGAGCAAAGGATCATCCTTGTAACTAAGACACCTTCTTGCAACAGCGCCTCAATGTCTCTGGGCTGCTTTTGCGCTTTACAAATTTAAAAAATAAAATAAATAAATAAGTGGGTGGATTTGCTCCCACTTTGTGCAAATATGGTTCATTTGAAACATTCAGACATTATTATCATTCATTGTGGTGGGAACAGTTTGGGGAATGTGACTGGAGTTGAAGGAAGTCTTCTCTAATTCCAAAATATTTTTTTACGCATTGCACAGAGACAGATGTGGATGCGTTACAGTTAATTCGGCAAATGGAAAAAGCGAGGAGGGACAGTAATAAATCTGTTTGTGCTTTTTTCCGCAATGTTGACATGGCATTGTTTCATAATGAGAACATTAAATCGGATAGGGGCAAGCAACAAGATTTTCGGCAGGATAGAGTTCATCTAACTGATGTGGGTAATCACATTTTTGTGGGAAACATTCACAATGGTTTGAAGCAGTTTATGTGAAAGTGAGAAGAAATAATGAAATTCAGTGAAATGTTTTCTTAGTTCAGTTTGTAAAACCAAACATAAAAAAAATATAAAAGCCAAAAACACAAAAAAAGGTTACTTTAGGAGCAACTATTTTTGAACGCAAAACAATTAAAATGATTGCAATGATCCCACGCTTTGAATTTTTTAGATGTCTGCAGACTACCATGCTTACTGTGGACCACTGCGCTGTCCACGGTGTGTATGCAGGCTGCACAGGGGCCTGTGACTGTTTCTGGGTTTTTTTGCACAGGAGGGAAGTTAAGGGGGAAGGGAGGGAATGAGCACCAACCACAGAGATAGAGGGACAGGTGGACAGGGGAAGATGCTGGGCGTGCCTTGAATTTAAGGTCGGGGGCACTGTTTCTCATGCTCTTTGACAACTGCCTCAAAAGCACTGTGAACTGTCCCCCCCTGCAGCACAATGTGACCAAAAGGTAAGGATTATTTTTTTTTGTTTATTAATTTGTTTAGTTGCATAACAACTTTTCAAATACATATAAACATAAAATTCATTTCATTACAATTAATTTCATTTCAGTTCATTTCATTTACAATAAAACTATGATTAAATTGACACTTAAAATTTAAATTTAAAACATCATTATTCACGTTTATCCTTCTTGCTTTGACTATGGTCAGGCACAGTGATTTCTAGAAAGTGAACAATTGCTGCTTTTACCGATACTCTTGGGCATGAAAAAAACAATTGCCAAATTTCCTGAACATTTAAGTGTGCCGTAAAATCAAACACTCTCAGAAAAGTTTTTTGCGAATCGCACACAAGGCAGGACATTGCACCATAAATGTTTCAGTGTTTCGGGTTCACAATCATTTAAACAATACCGGCAATGTATTAACTCTTTAGGAATTATTCTCCTTCGCACCAATACATCGTGCGTATACCACAAATTCAGCCTAAAACGCATATACTGACATCGAATACGAGGTGAGGGACATTTAATCAGATATTCAGCCATTTGTCTATACCTTTTTGTCCCAAACAATGATGTATCATAGTCCTTATATTGCTTACAAATCTCCGCATTCTGAATCCAATCAGTTTGGAAGAGATTGATTTTTGCTCTCCCAGGGTTGTTCATTAATAATTCCAAATCAATAGATGCTTCTGTCATAGCATTATATGTTATTTTGCACCAGATTTTTGATAGTGTGTTGTAGTTTGATAATAGATGTTTGGCTACTATGCTCAACACATTATGCATTTGAATACTCAGTATACATTTGCATAAAAGGGAACACATTTTCCATAACAATTGAGAATACAGAGAGAGTGACCCCAATTTGTATCAGATCAGCGGTAGAAGGGTGCAGTGGGGCAAATTCAATACTTTTTTCCAAAAACTGGCTTCCAGTTTGTTCCACTCCTCTTTTTTATCACACAAAAGGCCTCCATGCATATATTAGAATTGGTGTTACTTTCATTTGATAAAATGACAGGACATGTTTAAGTGAACATTTCCCAAACCTGTATGCTAATATTTTAGCTTGTGATGTTAAAGCTCGAAGTTTAGACTCTAGTTCACATCTGTGGTGAATTTGGTTAATTGTGTTTGAAAACATTATACCTAGATATTTGTAATGATCAACTACAGTCAAACTTGTGTTTTGAATTCTCCAATGGCCTTCTTGTTTTCTTTTTTTTTTAGATGGTCTTGCCTTGCATACTACCACCTGTGATTTATTGATGTTTATGATCATGTTATTCTTTTTGGTGTATGCATCTAGAGCTTGTAGCATGTTTTGCAACCCACTAGGGGTTTGAGACATAATTACCAGATCGTCGGCATAGAGTAGATATTTTATTTTTTGCTTGCCTAACTTTGGTGCATCACAGATAGTGCTAGTGAATATGTCACCCATATCCAGAATTAAAACATTTAATAAAAATGATGCAAGAGAACATCCTTGTTTCAGACCTCTCTTCGTAGCTATTATTTCTGATAAATGGCCCCCATATGTTAGACATACTTGCATTGTGGTATTCATATGGAGTAGCATAACCAAGGTTAATATGGTAGCGGGACACTTATGTTTTTTCAATTTGTTGTATAGCATGGTTCTGTCAATCGAAATGAATGCCGCCTGAAAATCGATAAATGCCAGGTATAATGGTTGGCTCTTTTCTGCGTATTGCTGTTTTATCAAGTTTAGGCATAAGATATTTGGCACTGTGCCCAAGCCCGACACAAAGCCTGCTTGAAATTGATCATTTAGATGCTGAGCTGTAGTCCATTTGTTTAGTTCTTTCAATAAAAGTCTTCCATAGATTTTACCAGGGACATCAAGCAGTGAAATGGGTTGATAACTAGTCAGCAGTTGACGATCTCCCTTTTTAAATAGGGGCACAGTTATGGCATGCGTCCAACTATTTGGGATCACTTGCTCTTGGTTTATGGCTATGTAGGGTATTTTGTGGAGATTTGGGGCCTGACGGTATTTTCTTACCGCCGAAAAATAACTTAGCAACAATCACTCCTTGTATTCAGATTGGGCCATGTACAACAATAATACAGTGGACATGCATTATTTCAGCACCCAGACATGCATATTTGGTATGCGTAGTTGGTATGCGTGGTTGGTGGTATTTTGGTGAGCATAATTCCCTTGTTTTATTTGTGGCCCCAATATCCAGAATCCCTTATTTTTGCTTAGATTTTTCGTGTAATCACTAGAGAGACCTCAGGCTTGCATTTCTGGAACACCACATTTTCATTTTTAGTATGCCACCATGGGCAATTTCTCTCTGTCTTATCTACGGCAGCGAGCTATCAAGTGGTATTTTCACTATCTTATATACGGTAGTGAACTATGTCCCGGGCCTCCCTTTTTGTCGACTCATAGACCTCCGACAAACTACAACACACACAGTTAGTTATAACTGCTCATACTAAATTACATTGTGCACACGGCTGCAACCAAATTTGATGTTTAGCTACCTTGAAAATGACAATTGCACTGTCTAAACATCTCCCCACATCATCAGCACTGCTTTGGTAAATATAAAACACACCACCCGTCTGCTTTCAAATATGTTTGTGTATTATAAAAGTTGCATTTAAACACGATCTCACTCTTTACAGAAATAAATAAAATAGCACAGTAACAGCATTGTCTGTAATACACTGAAAAGCGAGTGGCGGAGACGAGAACTCAATTTGCAACATTAACATGTGTTTAAAGCACAAGAATCTCCTTTCCTACACTGACTGAATATTCTCGTACACACTCAGCCCCCACAATTCTGTAATTACCTTATCTGTTCAGCCTGAGTTTTCTTCAGCTGTTCTCTTTCTGAATGTGGCTCCCTTGAAGATTAACCCCGGTGTAAACAAGCGTCTTTCGTTCTCAAACCGGGGTTATTGCCTGGAACTCTCAGCTTTTTCAGCAGAAATGCTCCAACCAGGAAAACAGGTCCTTCTCGCAGCTCTCCAAATCCCGACTGTCCTCCCCCTCTCTTCAAACTCCCCCCAGCAAAAACTCTCATCACTGCCTCTAGCATGATACTTGCTATGACGCTGCTCCAATCAGAAATTAATCATGCCACATCCTCCCTCTCTACACAATGGCTCCTTTTTACAGTAACCATTTGTAACCAACTGATTTCCTGTACCTTCGAGCCCTTGGCTTCCTGAGTTATGTGGACAGAGCAGCAGAGAAAAAGAAAAAAAAATGAATGTGCGTTTAAAAGTTCACTTTCAGAGTAGGCCTATTTCTGCAGTGGAGACACATTTTTATTAGTGGGTTATGTTAAATGCAGTTTTATTAGTCAGGTTAGTTATTAATAATGTTAGTTATTAATTTTCAAATGTGTCTCTTGCACCATAGGCATTTCAGGTGTAAAATAGTGTGCATTTTTGAATATGCACGTGTGCTTTTAACTGTAAAAATAGATTTGCATCTTATATGTTAAAATCGATTTTGACTGAATAGCCTGGCTTTACTTATATGTCATGTTAATCTGGTAACACATATAGCAATGCACTGCACCCATGTGGTGGTGCTGCATAAAAAACCTGTGCAGTAGTGCTGTACTCTGTGCTGTAACACGCCAAATATCCTTACATACCCTCCTTTTGTTTTTAGAACTTGGTTACAATCCAAGCCAATTCCTAAAAACAACTTGTTCTTTTTTTTTTTTTAAATGCATGTGTATTGGGATATCTTTCTCTTCCTGACGTAGCTAGTAAAATCAGTAACATTTTCATTTTTACTGATAGCACAATCAACCATCCACCCATGATTAACACCAGGACAGCCAAACCCACTATTGAGCGTTCCCCCCAGGTTCCCCAATTAAATCTTTCCACTTCTATTATCCCCAGATTACTAATTGTAATATTGTTTTTTCTCAAATTCATTTTTATAACATGTCTTTCTTTGTGATTCAATAAATATTCCACATCCGGATCTATTGGAAAAGTATCCCTTTGAAAAAAATCGATATTTTCCACTTGGCTTTCCCAAACATCATTTGTTACATGAAACAATGTTAACCCCCCAATTGACACAATTGTATCCTTTGGAACCTGTAAATAAAAAACATTATATTTCACCTGTTTAACCACGTATGTTCCATGGTTTAAATGTACTACCGTCATGTTCTTTAAACAGGTGCTGATCAACCATTTACCTCTGACCATCTTAGCCTGTGCCATTTCTTCACTCCCCATATTGCTAATAATCACTTCACATCCCTCTGATATACTTGGGTCAGATTTCAAACCACAAATAGCATCTGTGGCATCAGGAACAAACGGTTTACCTGGACACATATAATTTTGTTCTTTAAATTTTACACATGTTTCCAGGTTTGGTATTAAATAAACTTCAGGTTCCCATGACTGAAATGCCACCACTTCTGGAGTCTTAATCTTAATAAATTTGTCCTCTTGCCAAAATCCCATGTTGTGTACCCACTTCGTTTGATAAATAAGTTCAGGGGCTACATATGGGATGCATAGCAAAAATCCGATCTCTAGTCTTTCCAAGTCCACATATAACGGCATTGCATTACCTATTTCGAATGCAATTTTTACCTGTATTATATCAATTTCCCCCCTGGTCAATCTTTCTATCATTTGACGAATAATATCCTGCGAAACAAAATACAAGGGGATATGTCCTTGAATCAATTGTGAA
The DNA here is from genome assembly GCF_040938575.1 of Ambystoma mexicanum. Lineage (NCBI taxonomy): Eukaryota > Metazoa > Chordata > Amphibia > Caudata > Ambystomatidae > Ambystoma > Ambystoma mexicanum. The sequence goes on from NC_090922.1 coordinate 1,138,029,707, forward strand.
ACTGCAGTTTGAACTTCTCTCATATAATTTGTTAATAGTCTATCAACAGGACGCATTATGTTCAATATTTCATTTAAAGTTCTGTCATGCTTAAGTATTAATGTAGTCGCCCGTTGCATTACATCCGCTTGTTCATTTAGAATGATTGCAGTTTCATTTATGAATCTTACTTGTTCATCCAGTTCCCCTCTAATTCCATCTAATATTTTTTGTATTATTTCTAGGTCAATACTCAGTTGTTGCGCTTTAGTACTCAGTGTTCCTACCGAAATAGAATTGGCTGTTGATATTGTGGTACCTATTATGGCTCCAACTATAGACATTACCAATGATATCGCGAGCATCACCGCACCTCTCTTTCCTCTCTTCTTCTTAATGTCTGCTGAATTTACGAATGTTTTTTCCAATTGCATTAATATATCTCTTATTGACTGCTTAGTGTCCTCTTTTCTTATTTCCAGCCACTCTTTAGTCTGTTCAATCTTAATTCCGGTATTGTTCAAGTGTTTTTCAATCAAAATCTCAGGATTCAATGGTATGTATATATTTTGGAAAATCATCCTTCTATCACTCATGATGAATCCTGGTGCCTCTTCCACCGCGATACCAGATGCTGGTCCAGGTTCAATGACAACCTGTGCTTCTGAATTCTTGAAGATCCCTCCAAATATCATCATCATTAACCATATCATCGGTATCATCTTCAATGCTGATCGCTTTGCAGCCTTGGTCTTCACCCCTCTTTGGGGCTTTCCCGGAATCCGTCCACGTGGGCTCCAGGACTCCATCGTCTCCCGTGGGCTCTGATCCCGGAACCTCCGACCAAATAATGATAATTTTCTAAATCAAACAGAAAATAAACAAATTAAGTACATAGCATAATACTAACTTCACCCTTTTGCCAAAAATAAAACATGCTTGGTAAAAATATTTCGGTTTTTTTTTTTTTTTTTTTTTCTTTCTGAAATTAAACACAAGTTAAAAGAAAACAAGCACATATAAAACAGCATTCAATATTTAATACATTTTCTCTCTGCACACCAACCATGAGCTTCCATTATATATTTTTATTTATTTATTTATTTATTTTATATTATATATTTTTACATATATTACAGTGTTTATGTGCCATTATAACAATCAACTTTTTAACTTCTTTGTCACTGCCTCCTGATTGTACCCATTTATTTTCTCTTTTTGTGTTCAAGGGACTTTATCTGCTTCTACATGCTCAAGCTGCCTGATCTCATGTCTGGGATGGCATGGTTTGATTTGATTTACATGGACAAACTGCTCTATTGCCGTTTCACCAGGCTGCTAGAAATTTAGAATTTTTCTGTTTACTTTTTCCAAAATGAAACTTGTACACCTGATCCCCTACACTGTATTCCTTTACTGATGTCTTTTTGTCATAATAAGACTTTGCACTGTCAGCAGCTCTTTCCAGATTTCTCTGCACAAAAGCAAATGCATGTTGCAAATGCCTCCTCAGTTCATCAATATATTCATGAACTGTGGATGCACTCACAAGTGTCTGCTCATGTGTTCTGTATAGTAGGTGTTGTGGTTACACCATTTTCCTACCTGTCAAGACCTCATGGGGGCTAACACCTGTTGCCTTGGCAGGAGTTGATCTGATTGCCATCAAAACCAACGGTAAACGTAAATCCCAGCTGGAACCTGCTTCTGCCACAAATTTCTTTAAAATATCCACAACAGACCTATTGCTTCTTTCAACTGTACCTGAAGACGCCCCCTGATATGCGATATGTAGTTTCCTTTCCACACCTAGTATTTGCCATACCTTACTCATTAGAGTACTTGTGAAATGACTTCCTCTGTCTGACTCAATTCTTTGTGGCAACCCAAACCTTGAGAACACATGGTTCACCAGCAATGTGGCTGCTGTTTGCGCACTACAATCTGGTGCAGGAATGCATTCAATCCACTTCGACATAAAACATACCACACTCAAAATATAACGGTGTCCCCTGCTCGACCTTTTTAAAGGACCTACATAGTCTATTTGCAAATCTGACCATGGGAGAGTTAGGCCTCTTTTCATCAATGGTGCTCTATGCATTGGTGAAGCAGGTTTAAATTGGGCGCATACTAGACATCCTCTAGTATATAATTCCACATCTTGGGACATATGTGGCCAGTAAGCATAATCTTTTAGTATTTCTAATGTTTTTTGTGAACCTCTATGGCCTGCAGTTATGGCATCATGTGCATGGTGTAGCATTAGTCCTCTGAATGAAAGGGGTACTACCCACTGTATTTGTCCTGTTATGGACTCTCTAATCATGAGTCCATCCTGTAATATAATTCGTGTTTTGTTCTTTAATAAGACCCTCAACTCTTCTTTTCCCATACAATCATTTTCTGTCAAAGAATTTTGTTCGGGATCTATCAAATGATTATAATAGATTCCCAAAATTTGATCATTCTTTTGTGCCTCAATCAAATCTTGGTCTGGCGTGTCATGACTCCACTGCACCACCGGTTGATCTACCTCCTATGGTGCTTTAGAACGTGTGACTGCATCAATTTGTATTTCACCCATTAAATAATCAATAGGTAGCAATTCTCCCATCACTGCCCCAATCTTAGCCAGGTGGTCTGCCTTATCATTTCCCTCCTTATCCTCTCCTGGTGTTTTTAAATGCCCACAAATTTTTCTCCAGTATATTGTTAACTTATTCTCTGACACCAATTTGTCTATGGCTTGTATCATTTTTCCATGCTTAAGTGGCTTTTTGTTGTATGTAACCATGCCTCTTGCTTTCCAACCAGGCAAATACCCCACAAAGCTATTCCGTGCATAGTCAGAATCAGTCACCAGGACAATTTCACTGAACTTTTTATCAACTGCAGTAGCAATTGCTTTATAAATGGCTGCCAATTCCGCCACCTGACTGCTCCTATCGCCAATCCTCATCCCTATACTGGGGACACCTTCACATTTCAACCAGACATTTCCTATTCCTGCCACTAACTGTTTATTACTGTCATTTTCATTGTGAAAAGCACAACCATCCACATATACAGTTGGCAAATCCTTGCATGTTTTTTCATCAAAAGCTTTGTGTGGTGATTGTTCAAATTCCTGCAAACTAGTTTCTACTTCCATTTCATTTGGTATTTGTTCAGCTGCACAGTCATGTAAGTAAGCTAACCCTTGAGCAATTGGGTTCTTTTTATTTTGTCCATATCTCACTTCTACGGGAAAACCTTGTAATGCCAGCGTCCATGAAGTGATTCTGGATTGCGCTAGATTACCTGATCTAATTCTTTTACTCTCTAAAAATTTCAAAGGTTGGTGATTTGTTTCAATAATCACCTTTTCTCCCTGAACAATGGCGCGGAAATGTTGTAGCGCCCACACAGTGGTTAATAGGGCCTTTTCACATTTCATTTCAACTTGGGAAAATGCCTTACTTGCATATGTAATGGTTTTGTGATTCAAATCGTGTTTTTGTGATAACACTGCTGACATACAATGTTCAGAAAAACCAATTTCTATAAAGAAATCCCTGTCCTTTATGGGGTATGCTAAACATGGTGCCTTTACAAGACATTCCTTTAATTTAGCCACTGCATCAGACTGCTCTTTTTCCCATTTCCAGGGAGTATTCAGTTTAAGCAGTTTAGTCAATGGTTGAGTGATTTCTGCATAATTTTCAATGAACTTTCTGTTATAGCCTGTCATCCCTAATAAACTTTTTACTCCTTTCACATTTTTAGGATCTTTTAATCTTTGTATGGCCTCTATTTTCTTCTTTTGTGGATTTAGCCCATGTTCAGTCACTTCATGCCCTAGAAAGTTCACTTTTTTCTTGCACCATTGTGCTTTTTGCAAAGATACTTTGGCGCCTGCTTTCTGCAATTGGCCAAGTACATGTCTTATTTCATCAAAATGGCTTTTCAGGCTTTTATTTTTTATCAGGACATTGTCCACATAAACTATTGTTCCTCTTTCCGCTGCATCCGGCATGGCCTTTCTCAAAAATATGCCAAATTCACTCCCACTATTGATGTACCCGAACGGAGCTCTAAGCCAGGCATATTGAGTCCTGTCAAATGTAAAGGAATATAAATGTTGTATCTCCTCTGCCAATGGCACGCACCAATATCCAGAGGTGAGATCTAATGTGGTAAATACATTTGAACCATGTATCTGAGCTAGGCCCTGATCAATGAATGGCAGTGGCCATCTAGATACTGGTACTCTTTTATTTAACTCTCTCAAGTCTGCACACAGCCGCCATTGACCATTTGGCTTTAACACACCTAAAATAGGTGTGTTGGATGTGCTATGAATGGGCCTGATGATTCCCCGTGATTCCAAATTTTTAATAATCTCTGCCAATGATTCTAAACATGCCAGCGGTAGTCTATACTGGCGTACAAACACTGGATTTCTGCTACACCCTTCTGGTAGTGTGGCCATATGTAAATCAGTTAAACCACAATCATAAGCATCTTTTGCAAATACATCCTTAAACTCCATAAATATCTCCCTCAGATTGTCCCTCTCTTCATTGCTTTCACACGCATTCGCTAAGGAGATCTGTTCTTCTACCATTTTGGAAAATTCTGGAAAATCTTCTGGTAAGGGAATCTCGGCGCTTTCCTCTAACTGTGTGGCTGTGTCTTTTTGTAAAGCTGCCACTTTTAAATATTTTGGCATATCAGCTTCCACTTCAATGGGCTGATTTTCTGTTTCATTTTCATTTAAATTAAATATTATGCAATCCTCTTGATGGCAGCACACTGTCTCATTTGAATTATAAGGATACACAGAATGAATTTTAAATATTCCTTTGGGCTGAGAGTCCAGGTGTTCTGGCAACTCACCCTTGGCATCTACATACTTTTCAGGAATATTTCCAATCACCATGTTATTTAAATCTGCCGTATAATGTGATTTTTGTACGGCCATTCCTAATGGGGAGTTTTCCTCTAAATGAATATCCTGACAACCTTTATTATTTACCATAATTTTTACAGATCCTTCACCAATATATACCAATGGAATGTATTCATAATCCAGGCCTTGCTGTTTTATGGATTCATTCAGGCATACAAATGCATCAGAGCCTTTCATCTGCTGTCCATTTTTGCATTTCAGTGTTATTGCAAACTGATTTGTAAATGCAGGAATAATAGTATCTTTCCTCATTTGTAATTCGATTGCATAAGGAACCAATTGTGCACAATGATAAACCCTTCTTTTGTCTTCAAATTCAGGTGCCGGACCACCTAGGCGTGACCATATTTTTTGATTAAGGAAATCTAACACCATACACATTCTGTGCATGATGTCATTTCCCATGTAAAATTCATTTTGTGCTCCAATCACTATCCATACATTATGGTAAACTGTTTTCTGCCCAATGCTAATTTTAAGCATGCATCTGCCTGCAATTCGGTTTTCAAAGTCTGGACTGTCCAAGCCAGAAATATATTGGTTTTTAATCCTAAATCTCGGGATTTCTTCCCTCTCCATTATTTTTTGCAACAATTTCTCATTAATGAAACTCCTTTCATGTTCAAGCGCTAAAGTGGCTTTTATTGTTTTAAAATAGTCATTTATACCAACATGAACCCATGGTTGCTCATCTTCCATGTGTATTTCTGCCAGAGTGGTAATGTGTTTTTCTGAATCTGTTTTAGGAGCAATATTCTGTTTGCATGTTTTCTCTTTTAAATAAAAACGTAATGTGTGCTCATCTATGGCAGTCTGCCCATTTTTCCTTGGGTCCAAGTATATTTGTACAGGTAGTTTTTCATTGTCGCTCTGCATTTTGTCTTGACACATTAATATAACAGTGACACTAGGTATGCAGCTATTCTGGAGATATACCTCCACAGCATCATTTGTTTTGGCAACGGTGTGACATTCATTTATATTGCTGTTTTGTGATTTTAGTTTCTTAGGCCTCAATGGTTTTTTGGTTAAGGACCACGCACTCCATTCACCCCATCTATTAGAGGAGACAATCTTTTCAGACAATCTGTCCCCATCAGAAATGGAATTTCACAAATAGATGTGATCAATACCTCTTGTTTCATTCTGTGCTTTCCTATTTTTATGTCAACCTCAGTTACACCTATGATGGGCACCTCCTCCCCATTAAAGTTATGCACTGGGCCTTGATTTTCCTTCACTGTGATCTGACTCCGTGGGGGTCTCCCTTCATTGATACTCTTTACCAGCTCCTTGGACATAATTGTGGCCTGTGCGCCAGTGTCAATTATAGCAAAGGTGTGGCATTTTTCTTCTACAGTGATGGGTGCATAATATCTGTCCTCAACTTCCTCTAATACACATAGGAAATGTGAATTCTTACTGATTTCAGGGTTCACCTTTCACAGGTCTTTTTCAGTTTTGGCTAAACACATTGGTAAATGGAAAGACATTTTTCCCTCCTTTTTACCCATTTCTGCGCGAGAGACTTTATTCATTTCTCCATGATCAGAGGTTTTTTGGAGTGTGGCCACTGTTCGCCCATCCATCTGGGTAACATCAGAGACCACATTACAACCTTCCAACTGAACATGTGTAACAACATCATTCATCAATTTGTCATTTTTTAATTCTGTGCATTTGTGATCATTTAGTGTGATACCAGCCCTTTCAGCCTCTTCAAAAATATGTGGCTCAAAGAATTCTTCAGGTGATTGACTTGTACCCTCCTTGTGAGTATTTCCTTTTTCTGTCTTTGTTTGGTCATTGTTTTGCTTGCCCAGGGAAGGAGCTATAGCATCCCCACTTACTCCCTGTCCCTGTCCACTGGTATTCCCCATGCATGAGTCATTTTTCTTAAGTCTGTCCCTTTTTTCTTTTGGAATTCCTAATGTTTTTCATTTGTACAAATCTTTACTGTTTTATTTAGCTCTAGGTTAAACCGTACCTCTTTTTTAGAATTATTTGCACTTTCTGTCACAAGTTCATTTACTGGCACTTTCACATTTAATCCATTAGGCATCTCAGAGTCGTTATGCAAAATTATATCAGGGCAATCTGTCATTTTGGCACTGCAGTTATCATGAGTACTTAGTCACTTTTCGGAAGCCCCCCGGTCATTGCTATGGCCATCAGCCCCCTCTTTGGAAGGTTGTTTTTACGCTGTACATAGCTTTCCTATTTGCTCAGCTAACATTTTCACTTGGGCCTCAAGGCACTGGAACCTTTCCATCTCTCTAGGATCCTCTTTCTGTGGTCTAGGTCGATATTGGTTGTCTTCCCCCTGATTGGATCTATTCTGATAACTCTCAGGTGAATGATGTCGGTTGGGATGGTTTCTGAACTCTTGATTCATTTGTGGAGGGGAGCGGGTTGCACCCATCCTTTGATTATAATCCCCTGGTGGGGAATCATTGTAATGGCGTGGATTGTAGTTCACGTTTTGCCTCATGTCCTGTCTATCATATTGTGGGTACTGGCCCCTAGGTTGATTTCCATTATCAGTAAATCGATCCACATATCGGGGCCTATCCTGATTACCATATATCATGGTGTTGGGATCAAATCTGCTCTCTGTCCCCAATGACTGGTAGGGACCATCATTTCTTTGATCTTGATTTTGTCTCTGGTTATTGTTCATACCTGCCATGTCAGGCCGATATCCTACCCGGGGTCTGTCCCCTAAATACCTAGGGCTGATGTAGCTCTCTCTATTACTAGGATCATGTGATTGGAACATTGGTACAGGAAATGGCGATCTTTGTTGATTACCCCTTTGTTCAGGTGTCACATTATTTTTACCTTGGCTTTGAGCAGACTCAAGGGACATTTTGGCTGACCTGATTTCCATTACTGTGGCTGAGGGTTCTTTAGATTTAGGTCTAGTATCTTTCATTTTATCACTTTCTCTACCCTGACAATAAAGTACCTCATATAGTTTTGTGCTTTGATGTACAATCCATTCAAGGGACTTGTCACGGTCAAATTCACGGACCAATTGGGATATGATGTCTTTCTGTAGCCCATAGAAGTATGCAGTTTTAAACTCATTGGAATTTGAGTCAAAAGATACATCAAAGCGAGAAAATGCTCTTTTTCAGTCTTGTAAAAATTGGCGAGGGGATGTATTAGGTCCAGCAGTAATTGTGTAAGCGACTTTCTTTGCCTCCTGCAATTACTGAAAAGGAGAAAAATGACGCCTAATTTCTTTTTCAAACTCCAACCATGTCATATTCTGCTGTTCATTTAATCCCCTTATGATGCTGGCCGTCGGGGCATCTAAAGTTAAATGAAAATATTGTCTGTACTGTTCCTTAGGTATCTGGAGTGCTTTAAAAATGTCCTGCACCGCTTCTAAATGATCCTCAATGCAGCATTCACCTCCCTTTTTAAATGGTTTGATTAGGGCTTTAATGGATTTCATTATTTTTATGGGGCTATTTGTTGCAATGCATGGAATTGCACTATTTTGTGATTCAATCCTGTTTTCAGGAGTATGATATTGGTGGCTGCCCCCAATGGGAGTATCAAAACCCCCAAGGGCGCTGCAACCAAGTCACCGGCCCAGCCACTGGAGCACTAGCTCTTTGGGCAGAGCTAGAATTCACCTCCACTCCATTGAATGTGGTACCCTGCCGCCTCTCCTGGGACCTGGGAATGCACATTTGCTGTTCTAAGTCCTTACACTTTTTAAGGAGTCTGTTGGCTTCATCTTGCAAATAGTTGTTTTCATCATTCATTTTATTAATCGCTTCCTGCATGTCGCACATTTGCATTTGGCATTCATTGAACTCTTTATTTCTCTTGTCTCTTTCTTGAATCATTTTAATCATTTCCTGTTCTGCACTCTGGAGATCACCTTCTTTTTCACAATGTTCTTTTTGTAAAATCTGCATCTCTGAAACAACCTCATCTTTATCCTGTCTAACGTGATCCCCTAAGGCTTTTAAGTGTACCAATTCTTGCTCACTATCCTCAAATTGTTTCTTGCTTTTGGATAACTGAGTATCAAAGTCTCTGCATTTTAATTGCATGTCTTTTTGGCATACATCCAATTCTGCTCTCAACATTTCCTGATTTTTACTTGCCCCATCTAATTCAGTCTTTAACCTGTTAACTAGCTGAGTATCATTCTCTTGCATTCGCAGGGACTTGTTTAAAATAAACCATATTTTGCCGCATAGCCGTATTAAACAGTCTTTCTCTGCACTTTTATCGGCTGCATTCAATAATCTTGTAAGGCAGACCTGAATTATGCTGCCTTCTGCAAAAATATTGTCTAGTTTTTCTTTCTGCACCTCACCCTGAATGCGTTCACGCCATTCTAACGTGCTATTCGACGACCAATTTCCATGTGCAAACAACTTTGCCTCTAAATATTGCACTAGATCTGAGAATGTGGTTTCCCTTTGTGACATTCTGAAATTCGTTTTTAGTGGCACATTGCTATTATAAAATGGGTTCCCTTTAATGTGCAAATGGCAGTGTGAGACACGCTTGCCACGCCCAGTAGGTACTCTATGATCACTTTCCCGGCCAACGCACCATAAATATGTAGGGTATTTTGTGGAGATTTGGGGCCTGATGGTATTTTCTTACCGCCGAAAAATAACTTAGCAACAATCACTCCTTGTATTCAGATTGGGCCATGTACAACAATAATACAGTGGACATGCATTATTTCAGCACCCAGACATGCATATTTGGTATGCGTAGTTGGTATGCGTGGTTGGTGGTATTTTGGTGAGCATAATTCCCTTGTTTTCTTTGTGGCCCCAATATCCAGAATCCCTTATTTTTGCTTAGATTTTTCGTGTAATCACTAGAGAGACCTCAGGCTTGCATTTCTGGAACACCACATTTTCATTTTTAGTGTGCCACCATGGGCAATTTCTCTCTGTCTTATCTACGGCAGCGAGCTATCATGTGGTATTTTCACTATCTTATATACGGTAGTGAACTATGTCCCGGGCCTCCCTTTTTGTCGACTCATAGACCTCCGACAAACTACAACACACACAGTTAGTTATAACTGCTCATACTAAATTACATTGTGCACACGGCTGCAACCAAATTTGATGTTTAGCTACCTTGAAAATGACAATTGCACTGTCTAAACATCTCCCCACATCATCAGCACTGCTTTGGTAAATATAAAACACACCACCCGTCTGCTTTCAAATATTTTTGTGTATTATAATAGTTGCATTTAAACACGATCTCACTCTTTACAGAAATAAATAAAATAGCACAGTAACAGCATTGTCTGTGATACACTGAAAAGAGAGTGGCGGAGACGAGAACTCAATTTGCACATTAACATGTGATTAAAGCACAGGAATCTCCTTTCCTACACTGACTGAATATTCTCGTACACACTCAGCCCCCACACTTCTGTAATTACCTTATCTGTTCAGCCTGAGTTTTCTTCAGCTGTTCTCTTTCTGAATGTGGCTCCCTTGAAGATTAACCCCGGTGAAAACAAGCGTCTTTCGTTCTCAAACCGGGGTTATTGCCTGGAACTCTCAGCTTTTTCAGCAGAAATGCTCCAACCAGGAAAACAGGTCCTTCTCCCAGCTCTCCAAATCCCGACTGTCCTCCCCCTCTCTTCAAACTCCCCCCAGCAAAAACTCTCATCACTGCCTCTAGCATGATACTTGCTATGACGCTGCTCCAATCAGAAATTAATCATGCCACATCCTCCCTCTCTACACAATGGCTCCTTTTTACAGTAACCATTTGTAACCAACTGATTTCCTGTACCTTCCAGTCCTTGGCTTCCTGAGTTATGTGGACAGAGCAGCAGAGAAAAAGAAAAAAAAAATGAATGTGCGTTTAAAAGTTCACTTTCAGAGTAGGCCTATTTCTGCAGTGGAGACACATTTTTATTAGTGGGTTATGTTAAATGCAGTTTTATTAGTCAGGTTAGTTATTAATAATGTTAGTTATTAATTTTCAAATGTGTCTCTTGCACCATAGGCATTTCAGGTGAAAAATAGTGTGCATTTTTGAATATGCACGTGTGCTTTTAACTGTAAAAATAGATTTGCATCTTATATGTTAAAATCGTTTTTGACTGAATAGCCTGGCTTTACTTATATGTCATGTTAATCTGGTAACACATATAGCAATGCACCGCACCCATGTGGTGGTGCTGCATAAAAAAATTGCTACCTGTGCAGTAGTGCTGTACTCTGTGCTGTAACACGCCAAATATCCTTACAGCTATGAACATTTTGTACAATATAGATGTCCAAAGTTCCGGTTGCAATTTCAGCTGGTAGTTAGATAACCCATCAGGGCCAAACACCTTTGAATTGCTTGCTGATTTGATCAAGAGCCATATGTCCTCTTGATCAAATTCTAAGTTGAATTTGTGCATGGACTTGTTACCCTCTAGGCATTCACTACCCTGTGGGGCGGCATAAAGTTTTGTAAAGTGCTGTACCCATTTTTGTTCATTGACTGCATTCGCTTGGATTGCTACCTGTGAACAAACCATTGCCTGATTAATGATCGACCACATTTTTTCTGTATTTTTAGTGGCTAACATGCTCAGCATGTTAGCACCATCATTTTGATACAATTGGGCTCGGTGTTGTCTTACCCAATTTACATATTGACTTTTAGCCTTCCTGAGTTGAAGCGCCTTTTGATCCAGAGGGTTGCTAGCTATGCGCCTCACTTCGGCACGATATGCTCTTTTTCTCAATTTCAATTCTGGATCAAATGAATGTAGTTGAGGTTTAGCTGTTAACTTGACAAATGTTGATTTGGGCTGCTGGAAAAGTTGCATTGCATTACTATATTCCGTTCCCAGATGGCCCCTGCTCCCCACTTCCCTAGAGAGCAAATTTGTCAGAAATGTGTTAAAGTGCTGTAAACTCTTCTCAGACCATTTAAGGCGATTCATCCCATGATTGACCCAAAGGTGGTTTCATTGCTGTGTAGTATTCCAAATAGTGTTTTGATACTCGTTTACCCAAGTCATTGCCACAATATTGTGGTCACTTTTTTCTGAGTGCAGCACCTCAAAACCCACTACAATTGAAAATAAGTTCTCATTTACATATATGTAGTCTATTATGGAGTGATTACTCCCTCGTTTCCACGTGGCATGAGGTGGCATATCTGTTTTGAATGTCCCATTAAGCATATGTAGATTTCGATGTTTCATGAATAACTTCCATCTATGTATTTTAAGTTTATCATTTTGCGTTTTACTTTCCCAACAGTTAATATTAAGATCACCCGCCATTACTACATAGGATACTGTGGTGTCAGTTTCAATTAAATCCAAAAGCATGGACAAGTCATGATAAAATGTAGTTTCTGTTATTGCCATGCTATTCCAATATATATTTAAAATTGCATAAACAGTTTTCCCAATGATCGCCTTCACCATGAGCATATGATTGTTTGGCATTGCCCATAATTCCGATGAACTTTCGTTGAATTGATGGCAATTAGAAGTCCCGAGGATGGTCTTCCAGAGGAATGTTTAAATGCAGGGTTTAAATAGATATCGTGGTTATCCCACACCGGAATTGATGTCAACCACGTCTCTTGCTCTTTTGCAATAATATGATTTCTATAGACTCTAACTTACGATCATCATTGTTGAGTAAATGGGCAAACCCTCTTGTGTTCCAACTTGAGAGTATAGCTAAATTTTGTTGATTTGATCGGTCTAGTTAACAAGGTTTTTGGGAGCATTTACATTGACAAGTGTTAGGCATTTGTTGTCTCGGGTTTTCCTCCTTCTCTTGAGCTGCGTTTCTTCTATGGTCAATCTCTTGATTTAATTCAACGTTTTTTTTTTATAATGGTGGTTATTTCAGGCCTTAACTCAAAACCCGGGTTATATAAAGCATTTTTTGATGAACATATTACGTTTTGGACGACTCGAGCTTTCCATCTTTAGTAAATTATACACAGTCAATATCCGAGGATGTTATGTCCTCTAACTCTGTTATTTCTGAGAAGATTGCCATTACCGATCTCCTGTTTAGATCATATTGAACTCCAGGGGGCGGACGGCATGCTAGTGGCAAAGAATATGTTGCCAGACGTTTCAATCCTAGTTTGAGGTCAGGATTTGATTTCTCATTTCTTTCATTTTTCCTTTCCTCCAACTGAGGCTTGTTCAAACTTGTACGATCATGACTAGCTTCAATGGTTCTCAGGACTGTTTCAATTCTGTGTAGAACTTCAGTGGACATGTGTGAATTGCTGGCTACATAGTCATTGTTCTCTATGTTAGCTGTTTTTAGCGCTGACGCCAGTGCTAAAAGGGGGCCACAAGTCGTGAACCCTTCCCTCAAACAACCTGGTTCCGATCTTCTCTCTCTCAGCAGTTGGCATTTGCAGTTCTCTCACTATGCCTTGTTTGTTGGCTTCCGGTGCTCTATGGCTAGTCATATAAGCATCCACAGCTTTCCGTATCTCCAGTCTATGTTGGTTCATTGATTCTAAATCACAGGCTTGTGCCAATGCAATCGCTCCCACTTTATGGCCCATCGCTGTAACACTTTTATCCATTTGATCATTTGATTCAGGACAAGAATCTGAATTACCGATGTCTATGTGCTGCAGTAGATCATCTAATGGGGCATATGACATCTGACCAACTGAGACTTTCATCAGACTTTTATTCTCTTTTGCTAATGCTTGTTGTTTATATTTTTTCTTTATCGCCTGACAAGCGGAAGTTGCACTTTTTTGAGGTAGATTAATAGCCCTAAAAAACTGCTTAGTACTTGCTGTCACCCCCCTCTTTTCTTTCTTTGATTTTTTGACGGGTTTGTTTATGCCATTTTCTAAAAGAGAGCCCGCTTTACCTGCCTTAAAGATGGTGTAGTTCTTTTTAGAAGCAGCTTCCTGGTTACTGCTAGTTACTAATTCTACTGCAGACTTTTTTGTTTTGCGGAACATGGCCCGGCTCCATTATCTCAAGTATGACTTTTTCAATATATGGTGGAGATATGAGTGTCTTTTTTAGTTTGCCAGGCCCCAGGGATTTGCTGACATTAAGGGTTTGGCAAGCGACTGTTATCCCAGGTATTTTCGTTTTTTTAGTCGGAGTCCGGGATAGGAGTCTGTTGGTAAGTTGTTGTTCAAACGTTTCCTGCCAAATCGTATGTCTCCTATATAGTGGTGTGTTTAGCAAGTTTAGAATCAATGGACTCATATAATTTAACCAATGCCTGGATTGCCATATTCATGGCGTGCAATGTTACTTCAAGTAACTTTCTATTTTGTGTTTCACTAGAGGACTCAGTGGCCATTTGAAGCAAATTTTGATGTTTTCTAGGTGTTGGTTGCATGAAGGAGACACTCAAAGCAGAACTACTGTTCCCCTCTTCAGGGGAATCAAACAACACTGGGATTTGGAGAGATTATGTGAGAGAACTTTTATTGAAAAGGCAGTACCTTCAGGGTCTAAATCTGTAACTGCCACATCTGAACTCAGGCAAGTTACTATATTTTTTGATGGTAATTTATTTGTTAAGGGGATTGCTTTTAGTAGGGCACTATCTGAAATTGACATTCCTTCAGAGAGGGATATATGAACAACCCCAGGCTCAGGGACTGGGGGTATTACCCTGTCCGAGGGAGGATAGATTGACTTAGATGTTTTCAGTGTTGCGCTTGATGTTATGGTACTACCAGCAACACTCGCGCCTGTTATTCCAGTTTGCAACTGGTCTGACCCCAGGACTGTCCTAGCAATGGTCTTTTCTCTGGCCTCTTTCCAAAATATATGGATGTCTTTACAATTTCCCAAATTCAGAGAAGCCATACCTCTTTCTTTTGACTTCCACGAACGAGGGGTGGAGCATGCCATGCGTGCCACGTGTTGCTGTGGCACCGGGGTTAGTAATATTCTTTCACCTCTAACCGCCAGGGAGCCCGTTGCAGGAGGCATACCAGTTTTCAAAGTGCATGGCTGCATCTTACTTACAAGTAGGAGCGGAAGATGTCATGGGGCCTTGAACTCCGCGACCCAGCGGCAATGCGAACAAGAAATGCCACCACCTTATGCACACCTGAAACAAGACCGCAAGTAGGGGGGTGGTCTCCAGCGCCTAACAGCCGCACAACAGTCAGCGCCAATTATCCCGTCGGGCTTAATGCCGCAAGGGTGGTTCGTGGCTGAATATGAGGCCAGGTGATGTCACGTGATCAGTCTCGTGTGGTCGCTTAGCTCGGCCTCCTCCAGGAAGCAACAGGAAGCACAAGGGCACAGCAAGAGCTAGTCTTTGCTCGCAGTGCTGTGAAAGGCAGGTAAGCGTTTCCTTGTAAAAACGAAAGTTCCAAATACAGCAATGCACCCCGCTCAGCGGCTGGTGGCTGAATATGAGGCCAGGTGATGTCACGTGATCAGTCACGTGTGGTCGCTTAGCTCCGCCTCCTACGGGAAGCAACAAGGGCACATCAAGAGCTAGTCTTTGCTCGCAGTGCTGTGAAAGGCAGGTAAGCATTTCCTTGTAAAAACGAAAGTTCCAAATACAGCAATGCACAGCAAGGTAAGGAGCTACAGCATCCTGTATGGCCTGCTAGGAGGCCCGGTGGGATCCTCTGCCCCTTAGAAGTACCCTGTGTGCTGGCAGGAGCATGAAAAGAAGATGGGCAGACAAAGATATCCTGCTCCTTCCTGAGAAAGGACCAGCCTTTCTCATTGCAACCAGGTAGTTAGGTGGCAGCAGATTGATGTTGCACTGAAGGAGTAGTGACCCTGTTCTCCATGACTGAGTTTCACTCCACATTCATTGTATTTAACACAGGCGGAGTGAACCCTCGGGACTCCACCCACGGTCTTGAAGAGCTGCCACACCCAAGACTCACTCTGGGTGCTGGGGGTAGGCATTTCCACTACCTCCTCTTTGTCTTCCACTTGATCCTCCTCTACATCATTGAGCCTGTTTCCCTGCGCAGGTCCTGCAGATGGTGATTTTGGTGGGGGTGAATGAGGAGCAGAAGTGGCCATAGCAGATACCATGATGCTGTCCACTGTCCACAAAGAAGGGTATGCAAAGCATGTGCTGTAAGATACTCTCCCTGGATAGCCAGATTGAGAATGAGGAAAAGTAATGGTGGGTCCCTTTAGAGTAACCGTCCGAGGACAGTTATAGTGGCTGTGGACTACCAAGTCGCAAATAGGCCTTGAAAAGTATTAACATGTTGCCATATCAATGTAGATTGGGTCTGGGAGC
Source organism: Ambystoma mexicanum (assembly GCF_040938575.1). Lineage (NCBI taxonomy): Eukaryota > Metazoa > Chordata > Amphibia > Caudata > Ambystomatidae > Ambystoma > Ambystoma mexicanum. The sequence goes on from NC_090922.1 coordinate 1,138,045,895, forward strand.
TGTGCATGGGTAAGGTTTCTGCTTGAAACACCCTAGATTGGCTGTAAAAGCACTTATAACTGTCCACGGCCATAAACACTGTTCGCGAACACAGCCGTCACGTTGCACAGGTGCGGTCACATGATGATGTCCGGGGATGTCCGCAGCCCCGATGGCTGTCCCTGGACGCCTCCAGGCGGGAATCATCGGGTGCAAGTGCCGGATGTCGTAGGACATGCGTGGTGTCAGCAAACTAATTAAAAAGTGCGAAAATTGACATGTTCGGAGATCCCGCCTGTCCGGGGGGCAACTCAATTTTGAGTGACATCTCCCTTCATCACTGAAATGTGTGATATCATCTTTGATGTCCTGGGTGTTACTCTTAGAGTGCACAGAGGTGGTGCGAGTAATGTTTGCTTCGCGTATCATAACTGGCGAATTTCAAAGGTTTTCAGTCTTACTTGTAACCATAACATCCCTTTAACAAAGATTTTTCACTGAATTTCATTGGTTTTTGTTAGTGCAACTTAACCATGACATCCCTTTACCAAAGTTTTTTCAGGTAAATACACATATATATATATTCAAATGAAAAAATGCCCTGGAACAGGGCAAATCTGGCGGGTTGCACTACCGAGAGCAGCTGGGAAATGGACAAAGGCATGACAGCAGGTCCAGGCAGCACGAAAATATCTTTATTGTAAAGGTGCAACAGGAGGGAAAACTTGTATGGCAGACAACTCGTTTTGCTGTATTCAGACTGCTTGTTCACATAGGTAGCATAGCTCTCAACCATTTGCGACGCAAAGGTGGGTGAAATCACCCGATTTTGTTTTTGGCGGGTGAGACGCCCATTGGAATGAATGGGTGTGCAGGAGGCTTCGCGGGTGAGTCAGCCCTTTACAAGTTGAGAGCTATGAGGTAGGGAGTGACACAGAGAAAGGACTCCTTAAAAATGCTTAACATACTCTATGGTACAACAACATAGAATGTCCCCATCCACATGAAAGTAGTTTTTGGTGGATTTGTGGCAGCCATGTTACAACAGTGTGAAACACCTCAATATCAAGTGTACTAACAAAGTCAAATACACTCCACAGTCATTGAGACATTGTCGAAGTACTGTGTAGTTCAAAATATTAAAGCGAGTGCAAGGACACTATTTATTTATTTATTTAAATGTATATAGCGCGCAAGCAGCCCAGGGGCATTGAGGCGCTGTTACTTGCATGAGCTTAGTTACAGGCATGGTATCAGTAATTGGCATATTACAGATAGGTACAAGCATGGTTATCATTACAGCTTATGCGGTTGGTCAATACAACTTAAGCAGTGGGTCCTATGGTTGGTATTCATGCTGCTGCGAGGGACCTTATGAGAAGAGGGTGGTTTTCATTGCTTTGCGGAAGGCGAGGAGGGAGGGCTCACTGCGGATGGTGGGAGGTAGGGCATTCCAGTGAGTGGGTGTGAGATAAGGGAAGCTGGATCCACCTGCTCTGGCTCTTTTTACTAGTGGTACAGAGAGCATGTTGGTGTAGGGTGATCTTGTTGGTCTTGTAGAGGCGACGGAGTGGATTCTTTGTGAGAGGTAGTCGGGGGCAGTGAGATGGATGCATTTGTGTGTCAGTGTGAGCGCTTTGAAAATTATTCTCTCCTTTATTGGGAGCCAGTGGGCTAGTTTTCTGGCTTCCGAGATGTGGTCCCTTTTGGCAATACCTTGGGCTGCTCGGAGAGCACTATTCTGGATGACTTGTAGCCTCTCCAAGTTTCTTTTTGAAGTTCCTAGGAAGAGTACGTTGCAATAGTCTAGCCTGGAGCAGGTGATGGCTCTGGCTATGTTTGTGCAGTTCTCTTTGGAGAGGAAAGGCCTGACTGCATTGATCAGTTTAGCATGATATGCGGCTGAGGAGGCAATGGCGTGGACTTGTCTGTCCATGGAAAGGTTAGAGTCTAGATAGACTCCAAGAGTTTTGACTGAGTCTGAAACAGGTATTTTGATGGTGTCGATGGTGAAGTGACTGAATTGGGAGTCAAGTTTTTTTAGCGTTTCGGGGGAACCTACCAGTAGGAGTTCTGTCTTGTCAGAGTTGAGGCATAGTCCATTGTCTGCCATCCAGGCTTGGATTGTGTTGTAGAGGTTGTTAAGGGTCATGGAGTCAGTGTAAACACTACAATTCCAAAAACTGAGGAGGAAAAGGTGTAACAAGCGGAAAAATGGTGGGAGGAGGAAAACATAGATATAGATGAAAGCACTGCGCTGTGAATACAGCCATGCATATCGCAAATATCACGCATCTAAGGCTGCGTCATAGCTAAATACTATGAGCATAAGTATGAATGACAAAACAATGCATGAGCCAACTAGAAGCCTCCAACTTTAAATAGACATGTTGGCAATACTGACTGCTACTGGCCTCTAAAGAATAAAAAATAAATTATTTAAATAGGAGAAGCCTAGCCAGAAAAACAGCAAACATGTGAATATCCCGTCTGTGCACAAAAAAAAAATATATTACATGGCCACGGTAGCGGCCATGTAGTTATGGTTAAGTTGGTGTTTCCATAGGAAGAGCACTTTTTGGGCGGCTTATAACTTCGCTCCCCCCGGATGAATCCTCACCAAACTTTGCAAAAAAGTATATGGCCCACTCTGAATTCTTTTGCAAAGTTTGGTGAGGATTCGTCCAGGGGGGGAAAAGTTATAGGGGGGGTCCCAAAACTTTTTTTTCCCCATAGACTGAATGGGAAAAAACTTTGCGCACGGCTACAGCCCGAACCGCTGGACGGATTTACACCAAATTTGCGGCAGTAGCGGCGGCCTGGTCCCGAAAGCGTGCTTTTGCAAATTTGGTGTAAATCCGTCCAGTAGTTTTTTTAAAATGACCAAAATGTAAGGCAAAAAAATTAGTGATATCTGTGTTCGCTTCGCGGACGGACTTCCCTGTTCGCTCCGCGGACAGCACCCCGATTGGCCCATGGCCTTGCGTCATGTCCGCGGACATGTGACGTGTTCGCTGATTGGACGGCGAGGGGCGTGGAGCGCGTCAGATTTTATGTGGCGCCCGCCATCATATATTCGCCGTCGACCGCGTACAGCGCGGTGAAACGTGGATAAAAAATTGTATTTAGTGCCCTGTGTTGGTGTGTAAGAGTGTTTGGGGAGGGTGGGGGAGTATGAGATAGGTTTAATATTTTGTTTTTTTATGTGCTATGTGCTAGACGTTTTTGTTGCGTTCGATTTGTCCGCGGAGAACACGGCTGTTCTGACATTTTGTAAAAAAAATAAATGGTGGGGTGTTTAGAGGACGGATTATGTGTCATTTTTGTTCGCAAGGAAGGTAAAAATGAGCTATGAACACTCGCGGTGTACTTAATTGTTCGTAAATACACAAACTGGGGATGTCCTCAGGACGCTGTCCGTATTGTAATCTGTCTAGTTGAATGTGTTCTAAGAACACTCGCGGTGTCCTGAAATGGTTGCAATTACACAAAATGTGGGTGTTCTGAGAACATTGTTTGTATTGTTCGTTGTCAGGGTGAAAGTGTTTTAAGACCACTCCTTTTGTCCGCTAATAGTACAATTTCCTATGGGCGTCAACCGACTTTTTGTCCACTAAAGAAACGATAAATCCGGCTGGTGTGCGCCGATATTATGTGATAATCCTATAACTGGCGCTATTGACCTGGCTGACTTGCATTTGCGACACTAAATAATATCTCCCGCCCCTAAACCTGATATTATCAAAGCATTCATATTCTCCACCTCTCTCCGTGACATTACCGGGTGTGTCATGAAACGCGCCCAGTCCTCTCCAGTCCTAAGTGACTTTACACAGAGCCTGGAAGACAACACAGATTACGTCACAACACAGCGCGCCAAAATTCGGAATATGAAACAGTGATTTAAAAGCAAACAGCAAGATTGTAAATTTTTTAAAGTACATTTATTTGACATCAAATGTTTAGAGAATATTCAGCAATTTGCATTTGTCTTTGTTGTCGATCCGCAAAAGTTCATGTTGAGGCATGCGATGTTCCTTTGCGGTACAGAGGGTGTTAGATCAGCTTACAACTCAGTGGGCCACAATTCGGAATATGAAACTGTGGTTTAAAAGTAAACAGCAGGATTGTACATTTGGTAAAGTACATTTATTTCACATGAAATGTTTAGTGAATATTTAGCGATTTGCTATTGTCTCTGCTGTCGATCAGCAAAAGTTTATTTGGAGCCACGCGTTGTTCCTTTGCGGTAGATAGGCTGTTGGTTTATGATAAAAGCAGTAAATGGTTGCTCTGATAATCGGAAGGTTGCTCCAACAACGAGCCATTAGACCACCCTATTGGTTGGTATGTTGTTCGTAGCCGCTAGTACTGCGTAAGGGCATATTGGTCCTTGGCGATTGTCCCATAAAATGGTGAGGGTCATTAAGTTGCATATTTGGACCTGCACCTGGCAGTTGAAGACCCCATCCGCTGGAGTCTGTAAATCGTGACATAGGCAAAATGGGGCCACATACCTGTTTTAAAAAACATAAATTAGTCTCACCAGCCGATCTTCATTAAAAATCATCATTTTATTTATTAGGGCGTGAAACTATTTGCTATCGAAGATAGTGCAACCGAGTATGTTAGTAATAAAATAATAATATTTTCCCATTCATATAGCGCTAAGAACCGTGAGGCATCTAAGTGGTGCTTATTATTAACCACGGTGTGTGGTGCTCATTTATCGACCACGGAAGGATGCAAGGCTGAGTTTGGCCTTGCCGGGATTCGAACTTGCGTTAGCAAGCTGTGCATGGATGTCAAAGCAAGCGTTGTACTCGCTGTGCCACTTGACAGGCTACAGTGAAGTGGCACAGCGAGTAGAGCGCTTGACCGCCTATAGACCGGTTAAATTATTTATATTAACCCACCCTGTGTCGTCTGCCTTTTTCAGAGCCCTCTAAACGAAAGGGGATCAATTCGGCGGTGATAGTGCGCGGTACAAAACATTATGCCACTTTCAACGAACAAGTTCAACTTGAGCGGTCTTTAATGCTACGCTATTGTAATTATATTTGGTATAAAATAATCTAAAGGGTTACTTACAGTACAATTGCAATTTCCATTGTCTACGAGTGGTGCAGTCCCAAAGTACGACACCGGGTGTGCCAACGATCTTTCGCATAGTGATATAATATATAAAAGTGGTTTCGTTTCAGAAATGTCATACTTATCTTCTCTTACGTTTTAGCAACACTACTTCAAGAGAAGTAGTAGACAAGAGAAGTCTTTCTTCACAATCTTTGTCTGTCAAGGTCAAAACACAATACAGCAGCTGACCTTCACTGTGAACGAGCATAAATTCTTACTTTGCAACATTCTGTGTAAAGCCATCTGTAGAAGTTGGTTTTTGCACACCATGTTTGTATATTGTTTGCGTGATATTAAAAAAAGTTTGTTTAAAGGACGTTATGTTTCTAAGTACAGCCGAAAGACCCCTGAAAATTGCAAGTTATGGTAAGCTATGAAAAATAACTTGCGCCACCACCGTGCACTGCTAAGACTAACACCCAGGACATCAAAGATGACATTGCAAATGGTATTGATGAAATCACTGATGACATCACATGTGTATGTACTTTTCATGGAATTTGTGTACTAGGGATTTTTATTATAATGTTCCGAAAAAAGTGTCAAGGATATTGCAATAAATATCATACCATTATTAGTGCTTTGAACGATGCATTGATATATGTATTATGGGATTCTATCTAGTATACTGAGCTACTAATGGAGAAAGATAGCATTGTGTGCAGAGTACAAGATGAAAGTATAATATTTGTAATGTTAATATGTTGAATAATGAAATGATAATTGTCCTGAAATGTTCGAAAATTCACAAAATGGGGGTGTTCTGAGGATGTTATTCGTATTGTGTGATTGCTTAGCTGTATGCAATGAGGGAATGGCACAGAGAGTAAAGTGGACGCCGTCCGCGGGCACCGCGGCTGTTCGTGGACAGGACGTGCTACATCCGGGTTTTTCCAGGAAATCCAACATGGAAAGAAGACTGTACGGATCAGCCAAGATAGCATCCTGTGCAGAGTACAAGATGAAAGTACCCTTTAACAAAGTTTTTTTTACTGAATATATATATATATATATTCAGTAACGGGACGTTATGGTTAAGTTGCGCTACTAAAAACCTATGAAATTCAGTAAAAAAACTCTGTTAATGGAACGTTATGGTTAAGTTGCGCAACTAAAAACCTATGAAATTCAGTGAAAAAACTTTGTTAAAGGGACGTTATGGTTCCAAGTAAAACCGAAAAACCCCTGAAATTAGCCAGTTATGGTAAGCTAAGCAACCATAAATCGCGCCACCACCGTGCACTGCTAAGCCTAACACCCAGGACATCAAAGATGACATCACAAATGTCATTGATGACATCACTGATCATGGGACCTTGCCCGCAGGGAGGGTGAGGAGGGTCGTCACTACTGTGACGAGGAAGAGTAGGACTAGGAGTAATGAAGATTAACGGTAAGTAATCAGAGCATTTGAGGACACCGCAAGTGTTCTCAGAACACATTCAACTTGCCAGAGTACAATACGGACAGCGTCCTCAGGACACCCCCATTTTGTTTATGTACGAACATTTAAGGACACCGCGAGTGTTCTTAGCTCAATTTTAGCTGGCTTGCGAACAAAACGACACATACTCCGTCCTCAGAACACCCCACCATTTAGTTAATATAGAAACTCAGAACAGCCGTGTTGTCCGCAGACAAATCGAACACAACAAAAGTGTCTAGCACATAAAAAAAACGGGACATTGAACCTATCTCATACTCCCCCACCCTCCCCAAACACTCTTACACACCAACACACTCCACTAAATACAATTTTTAATCCAAGTTTCAATGCGCTGTCCGCGGTTGTCGGCGAATGGAAGATGGCGGGCGTCACAAAAAATCAGACACGCTTCACGCACCACGCCGTCCAATCAGCCAACACGTCGCATGTCCACGGACATCACGCAAGCCACTGGGCAATCAGGGCACTGTCTGCGGAGCGTACCGGAAAGTCCGTCGGCGGAGCGAACAGAGATATCATAAATTTTTTTCTTTACATTTTGGTCATTTTAAAAAAAAACTACTGGACGGATTTACACCAAATTTGCAAAAGCACGCTTTCGGGACCAATCCCCCGCTCCTGCCGCAAATCTGGTGTAAATCCGTCCAGTGGTTTGGGCTTTAGACGTGCGCAATGTTTTTTCCCATTATATCTATGGGAAAAAACAAAGGTTTTGGGACCCCCCCCCCAAAAACTTTGTCTGCCCTGGACCAAACCTCTCCAAACTTTGCAAAAAAATTCAGAGTGGGCCATATACTTGGCAAGGTTTGGTGAGGATTCCTCCAGAGGGAGCGAAGTTATAAGCCACCCAAAAAATGCTCTTCCTATGGAAACACCAACTTAACCATAACTACATGGACGCTACTGCGTCCATGTAATACATACAGTAGGTTAACTGTGCAGGGAACTGGAGTGCACCCCTCTCCTCTTTTTCATCATATACATATATATATATTTATATATATATATGATGAAAAAGATAATGAAAGTTCCCTGCACAGTTACCCTACTCAGCCACCGGTTTCTGTGCTCTTCATATCGTCAGGGAGGCAGTGTTAGCTTGCAGCTCACAGCAAGTGCAGGTGTTAACAATCAATGACGATTCTGCTGCAAGGACTTCTGGTAGCTGTAGTCATCATGTTTGCAAGGAACAAGCTCACACCCAGTCCCATAGTGGGGAAAGGGGGGGGGGAGTAGCTCACAGTGAGGCACTCCAAAGCAGCGCATGTGTCACCCCGGTGCAGCCCCTTTTAGATTTTGAAGATTCCACCCTTCAAAAATCCAGGAGATATGATGAAAAAGAGGAGAGGGTCGCACTCCAGATTCCTGCACAGTTAACCTACTCAGCCACTGGTGTTCTACCAGTTTCTGTGCTCTTCGCATCGTTAGTGAGGCAGTCTTAGCTTGCAGCTCACAGCAAGTGCAGGTGTTAACAATCAGTTATGATTCTGCTGCAAGAACCTCTGGTAGCTGTAGTCATCAGGTTTGCAAGGAACAAGCTCACACCCAGTCCCACAGTGGGGAAAGGGGGGAGTAGCCCACAGTGAGGCACTCCGAAGCAGGACATGTGTCACCCCGGTGCAGCCCCTTTTAGATTTTGAAGATTCTACCCTTCAAAAATCCAATATATATATATATATATCAAACGGCCCGCGGTAGCGGGCGTGTAGTTATGGTTAAGTTGCTAAACTCATAGGAAGAGCACTTTTTTGGCAGCTTATAACTTCGCTCCCCTTGGAAGAATCCTCACCAAACTTTGCAAAAAAAAGTATATGTGCAGCTCTGAATTCTTTCGCCAAGTTGGGTGAGTTTCATGCTGGGGGGAAAAAGTTATAGGGGGGGGTCCCAACATTTTTTTTTCCCCATAGACTGAATGGGCAAAAACTTTAGTGATATCTGGGTCTGCTCTGTGGACCCATTTCCATGTTCTCTCCACGGACAGAAGTGTCATTGGATCGCGGTACGTGGTGGTGTTGGAGAAGTTTGGACGCAGCCGTTGGTTGGCTGGAGGGAAGCCTGCTGTGTGTCAACATTTTTGGGGAAATCCGCCATCGTGTTTCGGAGGACAGTGTGGTGGCGGAAGGGTTTGGAAAATGTACCATTGCATTGTGTTGGCGGCAATAAGGGAGGGAATGGCTGGGGGAGTGAGAAGTGGTTTATATGTGACATAAGTAGGCTAGTATTTTCTCTGGTGATTGGAGGAAGCTGTCGTAACGGTCCCTTAGCTTCTGCTATGACCTGTTTGCGGCAAACTCTTTTCGTGGTGAGTGGTGGCAGGTCATTTGCAGATGGGGAGTGATTTGCACATGACATAGGTTAGGTGGGAGCGCGGATGGTGGTGCGCTGAAGATGGAACGCAGTAGTTGGGCACTTGATATTGTTGTGTACACCCTATGGTAACTACGCCCTGGACCATTTTCCGTCTTCGGTGCACTTTGTTCAACTGTAAATCTATCCTATTGTCATATGTGACTGTGCCCTTATGTGGAGCTGTTACCTCAACATACTGGAGGTAGATACTTACCTTGTATTTCCACTGTATATAATCTCACCTTCTCCGTTGTCATTCACTTTCGTGCTTATCGAAAGTTGTGTAAAATAATTGAAAACCCATCTTCAAAGAAACCTGTGTTTATGAAATAAATGTATATGTTCTGAACCACACAGTTGCTTGTAGGATCTCTCATCCTGATTTTTTGATGTTTATATATATACCCACCTGGGTAGATCAGGACCCCGCCAGGCGCCCTAATATTTAACTTAGTGTGCAATGCAGAGGTTTTGTATGTGATTGGTGCATGTATGTTTTGAAAGGTGACAGCACAAGTGGAGTGCTGCAAAAAGTGAACGTGCAAAGGGAAGAAGTATTGTCAGAGCTTTACTGGGCTGTGGCCCTCCCTTTAGATGGGAAAGCGCACATGAAAATCCTCCCATTATGGACGGGATGGAAATAGAAATGGAATTGTGGGAAATAGGCAATTAGGAGTTTAGGGCGTGGTTCATAGGAAGGGGTGGTACCATTTTGTCACAATACTGTGTCATGAGGGTGGTCGACATGGAAAGATGAACAGTGCTTATCGTCGGTGATACCTTTGTGTACCATCTGCACAGGTGTTGCGTTCAAAGAGGCGTAGCTGGCAATTTCATGTTGGAAGAGTGGACGCTTTCTGGGCCTGTCAGTGTGACTGCAGTTCGGCAGGATGGTTTGCCTTTGCAGATATGTGGCGTCCGTTACAAACGTGGACTTCGTCGTGGTGCACTATTGAAGTGCACATTTGGGTTACATGTCGTGTGGACGATTAATCCGTCTACTGTTGAGGTTGCTGACAGGTTGCTGACAGCAGTGATGCGTATTTTTCCTACTGCCAAGGTGGTTTTCTCATGCATAATACCAAGAGCGGTGTGGGTCATGACAGTTTAATTTGTCCACAGCCAGCGGTCGGAAGGTGTGTTATAAACAGAATTATGCATCAGTTTATGCAGACTGCTGGCATGTTCTCCACCCTCTATGAGATCACAAAATATGCAGCGGTTCCGTAGAAATGGCATTTATTTGAGCGCCATTGGCAATGCCATTTTCTTTCACACTGTGCAAGAAACATTGACCAGAATGTTGTACAAATATGACAGGCAAACAGAAGCGCATATAAAGAGAAATACAAAACAAATTGCTTGCAAGCACGTTAAAAACACTTTATACATATACGCTGGAAGATTAAATCCCCTGTCCAGTTTCATATTGTTTATCACCCTACCAGACCCCCCACCTTCAATATCATGAAAAGGTAATGGATTACGCAGTACTTTCAGGATGGCACATGCCACATCCTGGGTGGCTACGTGGATGGAGAAATCGTGCATACTTTCATTGAACTTTGTAGTGGAAGTGCTTTGAAATGGAACGACATTTGTACTGTAAATGTGTACAGTACATCCAAGTGTAGTATAGCAGTGACAGTTTTCGATGATGGTGGCTTTAATGCAATTGGTGGATGCGTATGTGCCTATTTACCAGTAACCTAATGAAGTAGAGCTGCAGAGAAGGACTGTTCCAGTTTTACAGGGGTGCGGCCCATGCACTACTTTGGGAGGCGCACGTGCCAAAATCTGCCCTTTACACCACCTTGCCCAATTTCCATGGCAGTGTTGAGATTAGCCAATCAGGTAGTGTGGGTGTGGTTAAAAGGAAGGGGAGGTGAAACGGTTGCACATTATACTCTGCTTACTGAGGGTGGCTGACATGGCAAAAAGTATTGTGTTGACTGTAGGTGATCCCTTTGTAATGGAAAGAAACTTTGATGGCAGTTTTGGTTTGGAAGGAGAGGATGCATTGTGGAACGCTGTGTATGAGTGCCATTTCGTCGATATGCATGCACTTTGCAAAGACCTCGCCACGTTTCCAGTAGTTGATGTTATCGTAATTCATGACGGTGGTATGCATATGGGTTACCTGCCTTGCTTACATTTGTTCCGTAGACTGAGGAGGTTGCTGGGTGTCGTGAGGATGCTTTTTCCCACCGCCAAGGTGCTTTTCTCATCTATAATACCGCAAAGAGTATGTCCTACTGCTCATGGATGTTGTTCCGAGCCAGACGAAGGAAGGTGTCTCATCAACAGAAGCATGTACACGTTTTTGTCCGCTCATGGAATGTTCCTCTGCAACAATTACCTTATTACTTGCAGGAAATGCAGTTTATCTAAGAAAATGGCATTTTGTTGTCAACCATTGGCAATGCAGTTGTGTTTGCTCATCTACAGGATGTGGTGAAGAGTTTGCTGAACTAATGTGCGTAGAAGAAAACACAAAAGCTACTAAAATCAGACAAAAAAAGGTGTTTTTGTAGAAGGATATACACAAAAAAAACAGACTCTTTTAAGAGTTGCCCCTTACTACGAACTCTCCCTGCACTGGTTTCAAGTTTTTCCCCCACGACCGCATGCAGCACGAAGGTCACATGCAGGGATTTTACTGGCGACGGCCAATAAAATTGAACTGTGGGGATTGTCCTATGAGCTGCTTAGGATGTGCAGCAATAGGAAGAGGGACTCCTGCTGCACTGGGGACCGGCCCTCGACATACTTGGGGACCCGCACGTGCCACATTCGACGCTCCTCACCATGCTGGCTGATGGAAATGGGACTGTAGCAATTGTCCTATCACATGCTGCTCAGGGTGTGCGTCAGAGGAAAGTGCGCCAATGGGAAGAAGGTCTCCTCCTGCTTTACTGGGGCACACCTGGCGGCACTTGGAGAAAGGTACGTGCCACATTCTGCGTTTGTGAGCATGCTGGCCAATAGAAATGGGACTATGGACTTTGGCCAATCAGGTGCTTTGGGTTTGCGTCACAGGAAAGGGAGGCATTCACTTTCCCCATTACTTTGTGCACTGCGGCTGGCAAACATGGCAATACGTACAGTTTTCATTGTGGGTGATGGCTTTCTGGAAGATCTGTGTGTGTATGCCCTCCAAGAAGACATGTCTGGCAATTTCGATTTGGAGGGAGTGGACTCTTTGTGGAGTAGTGTCGAATCGGTGGACTGCTTCTAGAATGTTGACACGTGGCCTCTATGTCAACTGTACATGGAGTGACTGTGCACTTTGAAGCCTTCTTTATGGGTTACATGCCTTGTTCCTGTGTGTTCCATCAACTGAAGATCATGATCAAAGCAGTGCAGCACTTTTTTCCTACTGCCAAGGTGCTTTTCTCATGTATACCGCGAGAATAGTGTGGAAGTATTCCAATGATTCCAGCCAGAGGTCGGAAGGGGTCTCATCAATAGAAGCATGTGTGACTTCTTAAAGGCTGCTGGGATGATCTACTGTGAGAATGAGAACATTGGTTTGCGATACATACACCTTTTCACAACAAATGGCATGTCTTTGTCGTACAGTGGCAATGAAGTGTTGTTTCGCAATCAATACACTGCACTGAAGAGCCTATTGTAAGAATGTGAGCTAAAGTTGAAAACACACATTTATGTATAAAAACAACAAAAACAGTGTTTCTAGGGAAGCACCTTTAAAAAAAAAGAAGACACAAACAAAGACCCCAAAAGTTATTTTCAGAGCCAGCACAACTAACGACGTCCGCTTCTCTGGTTCAAAGTTATTTCCTGACTTCCGCGTGCGCCCAACACCAAAAGACCACAAATATCATGATAGTTGCAGGGTGGCATGTGTTACATACGCCATTTTTGCAGATGACACTCATAGAAATGGGCCTGCAGACACTACGGGATTGGGTAACACAGTGGGCCTCATTACGACCCTGGCTCTAATGGGTTAACGGTGCCGTAAAAGGCTGCGGCACCGTTAACCCATTAGCGCCTGATTACGAGGTCCCTTTGCGGGACCCGACCTTAACGGCTGGTCTACACCAGCTGTTAAAGTAGGGACCCACAAAGGGACCTTGGTGCTAAGTATCCGTGAATGCAGACAGCGAGGTACATTGCAAAGAAGTGTATTTTCCCCTTTCTTTGACATGTGCCAATGACATACTTTGCCCGTGGGAATGTGATGTTTCACATCACGAATACGTTTTGTCAGCTATAACGTTTATCTTAGTATGCCAGCCATCACGATTTTTGCACACCGCCTCTACATTGGTTTGGTGCCCTTCTTGAAAGTATTCAGACTTATTTGTAGTTAGTGTTGATCTGTGACACTCTTGAAAATGCTCTGCAACACGTAAACAAAACTATTTGTACAGCGACCCCCTTTCTAACTGATTCCACTACAATGTTTCCCACACTGCCACACATATAGCCATGCATGTGTGCATTGGCAATTCTGTTGTTGATCTGTGCAAGGTGCTTTTTTTATTTACCTTTTGTTCCTTTCCCAGTTCATTTTCATTTATCATGCTGTTCTCACACACGCCACCAGAAGGAACGACAGAAAAGGTCAGGTACAGAAGGGGCAGCACCTACATTCATACCATAGGGGACATGCCAGGAGACGGAATAATTGGGTGGCCCTCACGTACATAGGCGCCAGTCATTGTAATGCTCCCGTAAGGACCGTTCCCATGCATTTCGAAGTACCTTCCCTCTGTACAGTAGCGCGTTCCAGTACATCCACAATACAATGCCCCTTGCCGGATAAGGGTCTCTAGTGTGGCACATGGTTTGCTAAGGTTGTTTTAGAGCTCCACTGCCCTACAAGAGTGCCCCTCTTGTTGCCCGTAGAAGTTGTGGGCAATGCTGTACATGAAAGTAGGATACATAATTGTTGGAAGGGCGTTAGCCTGCCCACTGGTCCCCTGTGCTTTCATTTCAGTTGTCGTTACATACCACTTTATGCTACGCCTTTAGTGTTAGGGTTAGCATTCACGGATATGCATGCATTGTGGTATTCAAGAATGTTTACAACAATGGGAAACACAGCTTCATTACATGCAGCAGGAAGCCATTTATCGTGTGAGACCCATGCAGCTAACGTGCTTTTCTTACCACCACTAAGGTTGTTTGCACTCTGCATCTTCTGCTGTTTTTTATTTTCCTTTACATGCACTAGTATGTGCATGAGGAAGGTGCACAAGCTTTTCCATTTTGCAGACTTAGCACAAACTGTCCCACCTGCAGTTACATGCTTTTCTTCAACTGCACGACCAGCATTCGACCTCGTGATACTTTCTGTCACGCTGCTGAGTGCACACACAATGTATCTGTTTAACGGGTCACGGATATGCAACCAGCAAATAAATCAAAGTAATGTGGCATTTATCATGCCCATGTGATATTGCAGGTAGCTGTTCCTTGTTTACCAGTGGCCATAATACAGTTAGGAGTACTTAAGCCACACATTGGTAGGTTTGCAGAGCCACCCAGGAAGTCGGCAGCAGTACTTTAAATGTGGTAGCCTACTGCATGAATCCGTAGGCCTAGCGACAGGGACGGTGTTACCAGCATACAGTGGACGACCTATGCATGGGTCTAGGTGTCGAACGGAAACACGTGCCCTTCCCCAACTACGTTCCGGAACATTTGAAGATGCGGACATGCAGCCACTAATGGATTCCTACCGACAGCTGCAGTGTGATTGTACATACAACAACTAGGTGCAGTGTCCTTAGGAAACGTTCATATTGCTCATCTGTAGTTATCTCGGCCAGTATTGTGCGGTAAAGATTTATCATGCACTGTTAACAGAAAAAAAGAGCCTCCTGACACACTAAACAACATTTACTATGTACATCTGTAATGGGTATGTATGGGATGATAGGTCCAAAATACCCCCCCTCCCCTGCAGCCCCCCCTCTTGTGGAGTCCATGGCTCTTCAGGGACCCCCCCTGCCACCAGGGCCCAGGTGGCGGGTGGACCACTGGCTGACACATTGACCAAACATGCTGTATTAAGCTAGGCCCTGGAAACCATTTTGTGAAACCAGAATGACATGAGCCCCTGTGCACCCCCACCCTTGGAGAGTTCTCACTTGTCCCTGTGGCCGCAGCTCCCTGGCAGATCCACTGAGAGCCCGTTCCCACGACCAGACGGACATGAGCTAGTGCTAGAAGCAAACACTGTAACATTCACCTTCCGCAGTGTATCACTGTCCACAGTATGACCCGGCCAGCAGGGCCGGGGTGGAAAAGATCTGTAAAATGGTCCCCCGACAAAAGTAGAGACCCTAAATACCAACATGCAAACTGCCTGTGATTAAACTTTTTTCTCCATGACCCTTTGATAAAATATGTAAACTCCATGAAGATGGCAGAGTGTGTGTGTTCATGTGGCATCTTGGTTGAAATACCCATATCCCCTTAGCTATGTGCAAATGGTAGAAGTGTCTCAGGTACTGTTATATGTTTCTCCGAGAAGAATGTATTCCAAGGCCCTATGCCATAACTGAACGTACACAACGGAAATCAAGTGCAACTACACTGGCAGCTCTTGTGAATTGTGTAAGAAAGCGCATAGAATGTATTCGAATGTTCAAGCTCACCATGTGTCAATGCCCTCAGTCTTATTGGCCAGTTGTTCCTGCGCACTCCACCAACCTTAATACTACCTCGCTTATCGTGTATGCATAGAGTGTAACAAAATGTCGTGGTTGTAAAATACTTAACATATAGTTATCAATAGCAAAATTGGTATAGGTAACGCATTTTGAAATGGCCATGTAAAGGTACTAACGATGTACAAATGTAAGCTTTTAAAAAAAACTCAATGAGTATTGTACATTATATGAATGTTTATGCCTTTTTATATAATCTGCAACACACGAGGAGAATACCATTGTGGGCATATCCAAGGCCATTTCCCCTCCCTCCCCATTGAAGCCTGCCAGACGAAAGGCAGAGGCCCGGCTGCTCCGCCTCACCTCCCCCAATTCAGCTGAAGCTGCTTCAAGCATTCACATTCCCCCGCAGCTCACATGGCCACGGCCAGCCACCTGAATTATTTACAACCCAGCAGTAATCCCCGGCCATAAACGCAGGCCAGAGGTGCCCTGTCTTAGACTCCCCGACCCACCAGTTCACCCCAGGTTAATGGCCCCTGTAAAATTAGGACACCCAATATTATAGCAACACTGTAGGAAGACATTCATAATGACTTCTAACGAGGCATGAAAACTTGGACAGCTCACCCCTTGCCCTGAGACCCAACCTCGTGACCTATGATACCCGGCCAACAGGATGATGGTAACCATGTATTGATGTATCACCAAAGGACCCCACTCTAGGTGCATTCCTCCTGTGTTGCATTAACCTGTAGAATAACCTATTGTAGGATTTACCGGGAAAGATAATATTGCAGTATTGAATGAATGGGGTGTGTGTGGCCCTTAGGGCAGAAAGCCAAGGAAGACGTTCATCAATGACACTGGCCAGGCCTGGCACCGCAACACCGCCCGGATGAGCCCAGCTGACCTGCCCGCTCCACGTTGGCACCCAGTGACGTCCACCAACCACGGCGTAACACATCACAGCTGCACCTATAGTTAGTCGTCGCCACCCAATCCCCACGAACATGTGCCCCCTATAGTGTGTAGGTTCTTATGACGCGTTTTGTAAATATATACGCCTGTCTTTGCTAGTGTCAGACAGAGCGCTCTCGGAGTTTGCAGAGTCCTTTGCATGCCCTATTTTGACTTATATAAACTCCCGTTAAGCTCACCCGCACTTTGTCTTAGCCTTATTCCCATTTTGGGAGAGTCCATTACTGCCTCTCATTGTGGGGAGGGTTGTGCTATCCGGGGACGCTCGCCTTCAGGTACGATACACCAACTGTATTCAGAAAAGTAAGGGGTAGCGCAAATGGATACATACACCAGACAATTTGCCCTTTCCACACGTTTCTCATGAGAGCAGGCAAGGAATCAGTAACAAACCGTTGTTAACGGGACTTTATGTTTATGTTGCTGTACCTATCCTATCCTCTTAACATTTGTGATGTCATCTTTGATGTCCTGGGTGTTTGTCTTAGCAGTGAACGGTGGTGGCACGAGTTATGGTTGCTTAGCTTACCCTAACTGGCGAATTTCAGGGGCTTTTTGGTTTTACTTGGAACTATAACGTCCCTTGAACGAAGTTTTTTTACTGAATTTCATAGGTTTTTAGTAGCGCAACTTAACCATAACGTCCCATTAACAAAGTATTTTTACTGAATATATATATACATATGTATTATTTTTACTTTACCTAATACAGAAAGTAGGGGAAGACACAACCTTGAAAGACAGCAATCCTTTTTGTGCATTAAAATTATCAGTAGAGTTATCAACACTTTCTGATAGTTTTGATGTTTTTAATTACTGTACTTTCCCTGTATATGCTCATATTTTTATATGTTGTACTCACACTATTTTCCTTAGGATCCAGACACATCATGTGATATATATAGATAGGGTAAGTAACAGCTTTGAAACAGAGCAATCATTTCTCTGCATAAAGGTAATCAGTTAGGATATGAACACTTTCTGCTACTATTGCTGTTTCTTTTTCTTACTTCAATTCCCTTGTATATATTCATATTTGTATCTGGTATTGTCTCTTTGTGATTTGTCTATAATAATGCAATTATGTAGTAAGTGGGTTGTATTACCTACTTATCACAAGTTTCACTGTACGCAAAACTGTACTATGAAAACAGTTTTCATAAGCTTGCCATGTTGAATAGTGAAATGATTATTGCACCTCCATCATGTATGCTGCACACAATGCCTATGTTTCTACATGAGTACCTTAGTATACTGGAGTGAAGTTAATAATAGAATGCTATTTATATCAATGCATAGCTTAATGCACTGATTAGCACTTGATATTTATTCCAATAATCCTTGACACTTTTTTTATTAACATTACACTAAGAATCCCTTGTACAGACTTTTCATGAAAGGTAAATGCACATGTGATGTCATCAGTGATGTCATCAATGACATTTGTGATGTCATCTTTGATGTCCTGGGTGTTAGGCTTAGCAGTGCACGGTGGTGGCGCGAGTTATGGTTGCTTAGCTTACCATAACTGGCGAATTTCAGGGTTTTTTCGGTTTTACTTGGAACCATAAGGTCCCTTTAACAAAGTTTTTTCACTGAATTTCATAGGTTTTTAGTTGTGCAACTTAACCATAACGTCCCGTTAACAAAGTTTTTTTACTGAATTTCATAGGTTTTTAGTAGCACAACTTAACCATAACGTCCCTTTAACAAAGATTTTTCACTGAATTTCATAGGTTTTTAGTTGTGCAACTTAACCATAACGTCCCGTTAACAACGTTTTTTTACTGAATTTCATTGGTTTGTAGTAGCGCAACTTACCCATAACGTCCCGTTAACAAAGTTTTTTTACTGAATTTCATAGGTTTTTAGTAGCGCAAGTTAACCATAAACTCCCTTTAACAAACTTTTTTCATTAGCACACAGACAATATACAAAGATGGAGTGTAAAAAGCAATTTCTCAGGGATGGCTTTACACAGAATGTTGCAAAGTAAGAATTTATGCTCGTTCACAGTGAAGGTCAGCTGATTTCATTTTTTGCTCGCGGGCTGGAGTGGCCCACCCCTCGCACTATAAGGTTCTATTGTTTTTTGACCTTGACAGACAGGGATCGTGCCAAAAGACTTCTTTTGAAGGAGGGGTACAAAAACGTAAGAGACGATAAGGATGAAATTTCTGAAACTAAACCGCTTTTATATATTATATCACTATGAGAAAGATCGTTGGCACAGACGGAGTCGTATTTAGGGACTGCATTACGCGTAGACAATGGAAAATGCCAATATAATGTAAGTAACCCTTTAGATTATTTTATACCGGAATATAATAACAATAGCGTGGCGTTAAACCCGGTTAAGTTGTACTTGTTCGTTCATTGTGGCATATTGTTTTGTACCGTGCACTATCACCGCCGAAGTGGTCCCCTGGCGCTCAGACGGCTCTGAAAAAGTCAGAGGAGAGAGGGTGGGTTAGTGGGAATAAGTTAACATACTCCGTTGCACTATCCTCGCTAGCAAATAGTTTCACGCCCTAATAAATAAAATGAATATTTTTAATGAAGATCGGCTCTAAGAGACTAATTTATGTTTTTAAAACAGGTACATCCTTCCCTACTGTCAATGCCACGATTTTCAGACCCCGGCCGACGGATTCTTCAACTGCCAGGTGCAGCTACTTCTAAACAACTTCAAGACCCTCACCATCTTATGGGACAATTGCCAAGTACCAATATGCCCTTACGGGGTACAAGCGGCTAGAAGCAACATACCAACCATTATGGTGGTCTAATGCCTCGTTGTTGGAACAGCCTTCCGATTATCATTGCGACCATAGTGCTTCTTTTATCATAAACCAACACCCTGTGTACCGCAAAGGAACAGCGCGTGACTCAAGATGAACTTTTTTGGATCGACAGCAAAGACAAATGCAAATCGCTGAATATTCTCTAAACATTTGATGTCAAATAGAAGTACTTTACGAAATGTACAATCTTGCTGTTTGCTTTTAAATCACAGTTACATATTCCGAATTGTGGCGCGCTGTTTGGCTACGCACCCTGTAACGCCACGGAGAGAGATGGGGAATATGAATGCTTTGATAATGTCAGGCTTAGGGGCGGGAGATATGATTTAGTGTCGCAAAAGCAGGTCAGCCAGGTCGATGGGGCAAGTGATAGGATTATCACATAATGTCGGCGCACAGCAGCCTGATTTGTTTACTGGACAAAAAGCCGGGTAAGGGCCATAGGAAATTGTAATGTCAACGGACATAAGGAGGGTTCTTAGAAAACACTTTCAACCTGACAACGAACAATACGAACAGCGTTCTCAGACCACCCCATTTTGTTTAATTGCAAACATTACCTCCACGTCCACTCTTCCTCGTCCGAGTACTTACTTCATGAGGCCCCTGCCTCCGACACAGGACCTTCTTCTATTTCTTTAAATTCCTATAACTCCTCCCCCACATCCACATCACTCAGTTTCATATTACCAAGCCAGAGCATGGGACCTTCCCCGCAGGGAGGGTGAGGAGGGTCGTCAGTACTGTGACGAGGAAGAGTAGGACTAGGATTAATGAAGATTACCGGTAAGTAATCAGAGCATTTCAGGATACCGCTAGTGTTCTTAGAACACATTCAACTTGCCAGAGTACAATACGGACAGCGTCCTCAGGACACCCCCCTTTTGTTTATGTACGAACTTTTAAGGACACCGCGAGTGTTCTTAGCTCAATTTTAGCTTGCTTGCGAACAAAACGGACACATACTCCGTCCTCAGAACACCCCACCATTTAGTTTATATAGAACATTTCAGAACAGCCGTGTTGTCCGCAGACAAATCGAACACAACAAAAGTGTCTAGCACATAAAAAAAAACAGAACATTGAACCTATCTTAGACTCCCCCACCCTCCCAAACACTCTTAAACACCAACACACTCCACTAAATACAATTTTTAATCCAGGTTTCACTGCGCTGTCCGCGGTCGTCCGCGAATGCAAGATGGTGGGCGCCACAGAAAATCTGATGCACTTCACGCACCACGCCGTCCAATCAGCGAACATCACGCAAGCCGCTCGGCCAATCAGGGCACTGTCCGTAGAGCGAACCGGGAATTCCGTCTGCGGAGCGAACGGAGATATCACTAATATTTTTGCATTACATCCAGCGGTTTGGGCTGTAGGCGTGCGCAAAGTTTTTTCCCATTATGTCTATGGGAAAAAACAAAAGTTTTGGGACCCCCCCTATAACTTTGCCCCCCCTGGACCAAACCTCTCCAAACTTTGCAAAAAAAATCAGAGTGGGCCATATACTTTTTTTTGCAAAGTGAGGATTCGTCCAGAGGGAGCGAAGTTATAAGCCACCCAAAAAATGCTCTTCCTATGGAAACACCAACTTAACCATAACTACATGGACGCGGTATATATATATATTTTTTTTTTATTTTATTTTTTTTTACACAGAAATGTCTAGTACTTTGGAATGCCTGGAAGAAAATGTTCCTCATGATGAAATAAGTGAAAACAGTGATACTAATGGTAGACACTACACTTCTCTATATATATAATAATAAGTAATTATTAGCCATTACTTTATGTGAACTTACCAAAAATTTGAAACACACCATACAGACATCAAAAATAATAGAGAAACACTGACCTTAGAAAATCATCTGCAGCGAATGGAGCAAAAATCGATCTATTAAAGGAATATTGCGCTCGGAAATATTATTGTCCCGAGGTTTCGGGCATGTGTTTCTAAGCATACGTTGATCGATCGTACAAACATTCCCTATGCACCTTTCTGTAGTTTTCCTCTTTTTTGCACATGCAAAATCAGGCAGAAGGGCACGGCCATCTTGTGATAATCTTATCCGTTGCCGCATCGGCCAAGGTAGACTGCCCTAGCAGCACTAATTCATATACACCGCCCCTCAGGCTGACCTCACCAGGCTTTGGCATCAACTTGGCACTAGTTGTAAGCGATGTCAGGTTGCTCCTTATCACTGGTACTGCATAAGAGCATATTGGCCCTTGGCAATTGTCCCAAAAAAGAGTCATTGTTATCCAGCCATTCACGTGTATCTGCAGCTGCCGGTTGAAAAACCTGTCAGTTGGTATCTGGAATCGATGACAATCGCAGAAAGGCAGGACAAGCCAGGGACAAAGGCAAGTACACACACAGGTTGTATTTGCATGTCAATGCAATATGACACAAACAACAACCGAGTACAATGTAAGCCAGCAATAACAGTCGGCGAATGATAAGTTGACTCGTTGGTCTATAAAATCGTCCAAAGTAAAACTTACATAATATTTGGCATTTCCATTCTGTCGGCGTAACCCAGACACTCCGTACAGGTGAATGCATTTTCATAAAATGAAATTACATGTTCCTTTGTCCAGTTTTGGAATAGTGAACCTTATCATATTTGACAGTGTTACATCCCTCCCTTTTTGCATTCCTTTTGGAATCCTTTGTTTGTTTCAAAGTCAAAAAACAATTGAACCTTATACTGCGTACAATGCGTGGGTTTGCTTAGCTCCAAGGCAAAATTTCAACAGCCCTGACCTTCATTCAAAATGGGAGCCAATAGCCATTCAGACCATAGTGGCATTAGAAATATTTTTAAAAAAGATATTAAGTGTTTGCTACCATTCGCCAATGTGGGCAACATTTCTACTGATTTACTTTGTTCCTCTGGAGAACTTCGCACTCTCCCAGTGACTCCCACAGCCAGGCCACACCACCTGTCAGCTCAGCCCATCTCCTCTTGACACTGCAAATTACCTGAAGATTTTTCGCAAGGAGCAAGTCTTGAGTCCTGACAAAATGTTCTCATACAAGAATGTCCGAGCAAGCCCTGCTGCAACCCCCTCCAGCCAGACCACTGTCCCCTGACCCCATGACCGCAGTTATATATTAGAGGCCTATATTTTGCATACATGTGTTTGTACTATCCTACTTTGGGTCAATAGTGAGGTGAACGGTGTGGGGGTCTTGCCACCTTAAAAATACAGACACATAGTAAATACGTAATAGTAATGCTTTTACGTTATAATGCAGATGGTACCAAAAACAACTGCAAGCTAAGTGGATTCACACATAGTAAAGTATCACTTGGTAAGGAAACCTTCACAACAATAGGTGTAATCTACCACGCAGGAGCCACAACCAATGCAGGTCACTACACTACATATATAAAAAACTATTGTGGATGGGTCAAATGTAATGATATTAACATTACTGTAAAACAGAGATTACCAACAAATCTTGTAAAAGCTTACTTAATATTCTTAAAACCAAAATTTACTAACTAATCTGTGTATGAACTTAAACAAAACTTGAACTTCAAAAGTATGACCAGTTAGAAAACGCCAACAGGTACCTAACTGCCCCAAGATTCTGCAACATGCAAACAAATAAATGAATTCCATTAAAATGAAACAAGCGATAATACACCAACAGGTATCTAACTGCCCTGAAAATCAGCAACAAACCAACAGATAGATAAATACCACTAAAAAAATGTTTTTTTATGGTTATCAAAACCTTCATAAATGTTATCACTTCCATACAACAAACCAATCATCAATAATAACAAACAAAAAAAAAAACAAAAAGACTTCCATTTTAGCAGGGCATGCCCAGGGGTCTTAGACCTTTTCCCACTTAATAAAATCACAATGTCCATTTCACTATTCACAACCCCCTTCCTTCTTATTACACCCACTACTTTGCATCTCATTTTGTACTGCCATTCTTACACATCCTGCCCCTCCATTAGGCTTAGGTGAGGAATTTCAAGGCCTGCAATATGTCAACCACTGCTGCTGTTACCTGTACTTCTTGGCCTGAGATCATTCTATTCCAAATGTGATGTGATAGAATACCATCCTCTCTATGGAGCAAACTTCGAAACTTGGATAACCTTAAGGGCCATGTTCCTACAAATTCCATTAACAGATGGTGAAGCGACCGGTTTGATGGTATGGGACATATGTTGCTTAGCTTGCTTACTTGATCTCCTTGCTGTCATATATTCAGTACTTCACAAGTGGGGAGGAGATTTAATCTTACCCTTAGAAAACTGTTCCTTATCCTATGGTCAGGGTATTTTACTAGATAACGAGGCAGATGGCCTTGCTTTTTTTCCGCTGCCAAGAATGGGTTGGTTGGGGTCGAGCTTCATACCTTGGCTATAGATTCTATCCAATCCAGATTTTCAAGGTTGCGCTTTACCTTCAAAGGATTGGTTATTAGAGTTTCTAAGTCAAGAATTGTCTTTGCTAGGATTGCTTTTACCTTTCCTTCTAGACCTATCTAATTGCAGCAATACTACCACCACTTCCAAATCAAAAACCATACACATGTTCAATTCCTCCTACTGAACTCAATGAAAGAAATGTATTGTACCACAACGTAGAAAGGTTGTTTTTTTTTATCCAGTATGGAATTTTTTCCCACACACCCAATGATTTAATCAGCAAACAAAGGACTGAGCAAATTGCACAGTACACTGGTTTGAACTATAGTACTTCTAAAGTGCTAACTATGAGGGTCTACAAAATACAGAAATGTCTTGTATGAAATGCAATAATCATTAAAAACTAACTACACTAGCATGTGTTTTTTTCTTTTATCACAGTGATTGAAATAAAATGTCTGCTCCAACTACCCATGTCATGAAAAAACTGCAAAAAACAAGGGGGTTCCTGGGAGTCTCTCTGCCAGATATTAGTCCTGAGTACGAGAGCCTTACCCAGATTCTTTAGTTCACTATCTTTCACAGAGGAGAAATAAGCCAATCATATCATTCTTTGTCCTGCCCAGGGACAGTCCAGCACCAAAATGCTAGGCAATTCTCCTCTAAACAAGAGTACCAACAGCAACCCCAGACAGGTGTTTCCGTCTGGTTGGACCTCATTAGTAGCGTGGAGCTGTGCCTCTCTAAGAATAGAGAACAAGGGGTCCATGTCTGGATTCCCCTAGCAACTTATGGTGAGACCCAAAGTTACTTAAACATGCAAAAAACAAGAGGGGCCCTGGGAGTCTCTCTGTCAGACATTAGTCCTGGGTTCGAGAGCCTTACTCAGAATCTTTAGCTCACTATCTTTCACAGAGGAGAACTATCCCAATCATATCAGTATTTGTCCTGCCCAGGGGCAGTCCAGCACCGAAATGCTAGTCAATTCTCCTCTGAACAACAGTACCAACAGCAACCCCAGACATGTGTTTCGGTCTGGTTGACCTCATCAATAGGGTGGACCTGTGCCTCTCTAAGAATAGTGAGTAAGGGATCGACGTCTAGATTCCCCTAGTAACTTAGGGTAGGACCCAAAGTTACTTAAATATGCAAAAAACAAGGGGGTTACTGGGAGTCTCTCTGCCAGACATTGGACCTGGGTGCAAGAGCCTTCCCAGATTATTTAGCTCACTACCTTTCACACAGGAGAAATATCCCAATCATATCAGTCTTTGTTCTGCCCAGGGGCAGTCCAGCACCAAAATGCTAGGCAATTCTCCTCTCAACAAGAGTACCAACAGCAACCCCAGACACGTGTTTCGGTCTGATTGCACCTCATAAGTAGGGTGGAGCTGTCCATCTCTAAGAATAGTGCGGAAGGGGTCCACGTCTGGAATCCCCTAGTAACTTAAGGTGAGACCCAAGGTTACTTAAATGTGCAAAAAACAAGGGGGATCCTAGGAGTCTCTCTGCCAGACATTAGTCCTGGGTGTGACAGCCTTACCCAGATTCTTTAGCTCACTATCTTTCACAGAGGAGAAATATCCCAATCATATCAGTCTTTGCCCTGCCCAGTGGCAGTCCAGCACAGAAAAGCTAGGTAATTATACTCTGAACAAGAGTACCAACAGCAACCCCAGACACGTGTTTCGATCTGGTTGGACCTCATCAGTAGGGTGGAGCTGTGCCTTTCTAAGAATAGTGATCAAGGAGTCCATGTCTGGATTCCCCTAATAACTTAGGGTGAGACCCAAAGGTACTTAAATATGCAAAAAACAAGGGGTGTCCTGGGATTGCTATTGGTACTCTTCTTCAGAGGAGAATTGCATAGCAGTTTGATGCTGGACTGCCCCCCAGGGCAGGACAAAGACTGATATGTTTGGGATATTTCTTCCATGTGGAAGATAGTGAGATGAAGACTCTAGGTAAGTCTCTCGTAACCAGGACTAATGTCTAGCAGAGGAACTCCCAGGACCCTTTTTGGTAATTTGCATGACAAACCTGCATACAACCACAAAAAGTCAAACAGTAAGAATATAATGATTATACTCACAAACACCACAGAATAACACACCCATTCAAGCAAACACCTCAACATACACCACAATCAAAAATGTTTGCTTCCATTGGTATCTTATGCTGCAGCACTTGTTGCCAAACAGTACAATCTTGACTGCATGGCCTGGCCAAAACTCTTCATACAGCCTCACCAAAAGAAACACTAAGTATATAATAATTCAACTCACCACCGCCACAACATAACACAGCAATGCAAACGAACACCTCACCAATAAATACAACCCAAAATGCCTAGAGTCTTGAATACCAACATTCTGAACACAATCCAACAAACAAGCTAAAACGCATCATGTCACTATTCTATAAACACTATTACATCACTACCAATTAGTGCACACATTTTTAAAAACATATCCACTAATCAGCCCACATACCACAGTCAAAGTCTTTGGTAACATGGTGTGTTATGCTGCGGTGGTTGTAGCCAGGGCCTAGAGTCTTGGGTGCATGGCCAAAGGCCTACGGCACTTCGGCCATGCACCCAAGACTCTAGGCTTTGGCCACAACCACTGCAGCATAACACACCCATAGAAACAAACACCTACCAAATAACCACAACCCAAAAACATAATACATCCAGCTCAAAACCTACCCACTTCAATTAACATTCTAAAAAATAATTACAACCAATCTAGAAACTCTTCAATGCATACCCTCTTCACCCAATGCTCTTCTAATGACCCAAAACCAACATCATACTAAACTAAAATAGCCAGTAGTGCGGCCAGTGTTTATTATGTCCGCGGACAACGCAAACACATCACAACCTTCTCCGACCTAACAAATACAGCATTTGACCCATCTCTTACTTCCCCGCCCTCTCCAAGCACGAATAA
Source organism: Ambystoma mexicanum (assembly GCF_040938575.1). NCBI lineage: Eukaryota > Metazoa > Chordata > Amphibia > Caudata > Ambystomatidae > Ambystoma > Ambystoma mexicanum. The sequence continues at coordinate 1,138,072,601 of NC_090922.1, forward strand.
ACACCAACACACTCCCCAAAATTGGATTTAGGTTTACTTCCACGCTGCGCTGTCTGCGCATCCAATATGGCGGACACATAAAAACAATGCACGCACCCCACGCCTCAACCCAGCCAATCAGAGAACACATTGCGTGTCCGCAGACATGACGCAAGCCGATTATCCAATCGGTGTCCTGTCCGTGGAGCGAACAGGGAAGTGTGACATAGATATCACTAATTTTTTTAGACCTACTTTTTGGTCATTTAAAAAAAAAAACTACTGGTCAATCCTTATGAACAAAACCAGTACATCCCATCTTAAAATCGAAGTACTGGAAATGGTTAATAGTTTTTCCCTAGTGTTCATTTTCGAGGGGTTACCGTAAAGTCCCTCTCTCAAAAGTTTCAGGCTGGTTGGCAGTGGTGTGTACCATAAATATTCAACAAACAAATATTTTCCTATGGGATTTTCCCATTGTTCGAGGCAACCACTTTTACTGACAGCCTCTAACATACCGCCGGATTATTTTTATATTAACTTTACTCTGGTAGGTTTTAATTGCCAGGACTTTGATTTAATTTATTTCTTGTGTCTTTCTCTATAGTCCTAACCCAGGTCGGCGATCCTTTGTTTGTCCTTTTGGCGGGCTTCTGAGCAGAAGCCCTCCTCTCGGCGCCACTGAGTCTGGGGTAGGAGACAGGATGTGTGTGAGGGGGAATAGGCACCCTGGACAGGGTTGCCTACGCAACCCAAGTCGCACTCTGCCCTGATAGGCTGGGGGTTCTCCTGCCGGGAGAGCCACCCCACTGTGTGAGTGACAGCTAGGCTGTATGAATGGGGGTCTTGCTACATAAAAGCAGGGTCCTGAGGACTGGAGGACAAGACGTCGCCACTGGAACTAAGAAGACGAAGAGGAGAGAAGCCAAAGACATCTGCAACAACTGAACCACCGGTGAAGCCCTGCTGCAGCGTCTCACCACTTTTCTCCACACAACGAGAGAAGATCTTCATCTGCAAGAGCGTTCTTCCCTTGAGCTGGTGGGGCCAACCAGCTGGCCAATCGCCTTCCAGGACCTGCCTTGGTCGAATCGCCAGTGCCCTGCACTCGGAGACCGGATAGCCAGGCACCCCTCCACCACGACCGGCATTTAAAGGAGCATACCTTTTAATCCGTTTTGGCATCACCGCGGCTGGCTTCTTCCCTGGGCAGTGCAGTAACTCGAACCCTCCTCCACGACGAGAGCCTATTTTCCTCTGCTGGACAACACGAACTGCAGGAAATGCCAGGAACCACCACCACCGCAGGAGCCGCTTCCACTTTTTCAGGTACATTGTTCCGCCTGCCTCCCGTTCCGCGGGGTACTGCTAAAGATGTTTGAAATCCTTTACCCTCGTCCTGCGTTGGCCGCCCCTATCGACTAACATTATCTTTTACCTTCTGCACCCTCCTTTTGAATCGTTAAAACAAAGACTTGACTGCAGTTACTAGAACACTTTGACACTGGGCACATTCCTCTGTACCGCTAACTCTGGCACAGGCATATTGACTTTGGCTAAATCTGTTACAACTACCTTCACTAGATTGCTTTTTACCCTCAACTGTGTTGGTGCACCAAGGACTCTTATAACCACTCTTCCTTCCCTCTTAAGTGCCATTTTACTCGGTTTTCACCTATGTATGACTATTGCTAAAGTGTTACCTTGCCTTACTTGTTCACAATCCACTTGGAAAGTGTGCTAGAGTGTTTAAGAGGTTAACTCTGTATAACATGTCCTTTCCCTCCCTTCTGAGAAATTACTAGAGTGCCATTTTTGCTTGGTTGACCCTGTGCCATTTTGCTCAGTTTTCACTCTGGCTCAAACTTGTCTATAATTTAAATAGGGAGTTGTATATACTTTTCTTGACTAGTTTAACTTTGATAATTGTGATTGATGTGTTGAACTAGAAGTGTGTAAAATAAATATATATATATTCTTTTTAATACAAAGTTTTGGTCAGTGTTTCCTTGTGCCATAGTATTGTAGTCTTATTGTGTAAACCCTGAATACTGCTCATCTCCCTTTTGAGATAAGTCTGACTGCTTAGCCACAGCTACCAACTAAATCTTTGTGGTACAGGCTGATACCAAAGGGGATTTATTGCATATACCTGTAGTCTTAATCTGCTGTAATGCTCCCCAAGGGAACTGCAGTGGATTATGCCTAACAGTTACTGCATACAACATGAACTGCATCTGCAATGAACACAAGCAAGTTAACACATGAAGAAGCTACATGTTAAATATGGATAATGGCCAGTATGTTATAAAATATACATATCAACCATGCAGTGGAGAAATCATCAGCAATCCCCACTAGGGGTGTATACACAGTTTGAACTACAGACTGGCCACACAACTGATGGAAGCCCAATGCCTCACTGTAAGTTACTGTCACCCGGTGACACCCTTGTGAGCCCATGGAAAGTGGAAGCAGGAGTGGCATATGTGGCAGGACCTCAAGCTGCTAACACAAACACAGGGCAAGCCTGCATGGGCATAGCCGGACCACACATTGAATGCCTACGGGTGCCGCACAAAGCATCACACTGTAACATGAATGTACAATTGAAGCAAAAGAATGTTTACACCAAAAAATGAAAAATGTTAAAAAATGTTAAATAAAAATAAAAATGAAAAATTAAAATTCCATGTAGAAATTAAAAAAGAAAATGAAAATGAAAAAAGAAAAATGAAAAAGAAAAAGAAAAATGAAAAAGAAAAATGAAAATGAAAAATGAAAATGTACAAATTACTATTGAAACTAAAAAATGAAAATGAAAATGGAAAAAGAAAAAAGAAAAATGAAAATGAAAAAAGAAAAAAGAAAAAAGAAAAAAGAAAAAAGAAAAAAGAAAAATCAAAAATCAAAAATCAAAAATGGCCATGGGTCGACGGGGGGAGGGACCACCATGGAGGGAGGAGGTACAGAGTGCTCCCCAACACCCACAGGGGCTCATGGCCTGCACGGCTATCCGATAGTGGGAGAACTGCAGTTGCTGTCGTCACCCTCTGGTGGTACATTAGAAGGTGTGCGTGGTATGGGAGGCAGACCACGCAAAGCCCTGGCATGCTCCTCCATGGCAGCAAGCATGCAGGTCTGAAAGGTTTGGTTCTGCAGGATGATGGTCCGGAGTTCCCCATGCAGCACCTCATGGGTAGTACAGACTTCTGCCTGCAAGGCCTCACGTGATGCCCGGATCTCCTCACGGGTTGCCAGGAGCTCTGCTGAGATTGTGCGTGTTAGCTGCTCCAGCTGCTGTTCTGACCTTGTACTCTGGGACACCTCAAGTGCACCCAGAGTATCTCTGAGGGACCTGTGTTCTACCCTCAGGGCATCCCTGTGGGCCTGTGACTCTGCAGATATGGCTTGGTGCAGAGTCTTAAGTTCAGCCCGTCTGTCCCTGTTGGAGGCCAACATGTCCTCCCTGTGTGAGCGGCACGTGGACTCTGTTGCCTGCTGCTGGAGCTCCACCTGCCTTTCTGGGCGGAGACTTGAAGTGGCCACCCTGTCCACAGCCTGAGCCATCATCTCACACGATGCCCCCTGTTGTGCTGCAATAGTATACATGGAGTTCTCCCAGACAGTATTGGCCGGTGGTGCACGGACACCGCGTTGGCGGACACCATACCTGTTTGGCCCAAGGTGATGTGCATCTTGCTGTGCTAGCACTGCCTGAGGCTGCAGGATTGCATTCCTCCTTTTATCTGCTGGCCCAGGAACAGGAGCAAATATAGTGGAGTGTGACCCTGCATCTGTAACCGCCACAGGCAGACATTCCAACACTGAATGGACCATTGAGGGGTCTACCCCCAGTGCCGGTGCATTGGAAAGAACAGCATCCCTGCCAGAAACACTCACCTGCGACGGGACATTTGTCTCAATGTCTGATTCAGCACCTGAGGAATAGAGGTCATCGGAGGTGTATTCAGAGACACCCGTGGACAGGATGATCTGTAGGACTAATAGACTTTCCTGCACCACCACCCCACGTCCTCCACTGGTACATGGTTGGTGCTCTGAGTCCTCCTGCCCCTGCACCATCTCCCCTTCCTCAACAGCATGTAGTGCCTCATCACCTGCACACAAATAAAACAAAAGTAATGAAGACAGGCATGAGCAGAATAGCCGACATGCATAGGCATCACAATCTACACATCAAATACATTAATGAGACATGTCACACATGACACTAACTCTGGCATGCATGCAGTGGCAATGAAGTGGAAGGGAACCTTAAAAGCAGACACTGAGGACTCCAAAATGGAAAAGCAACACATGTGCTGCACGGTGCATAGCACCTGCATCATACATTAGCCTGTGAATGGCATGGACAATGCACAAACATGACACATGCCAGCACACAGATGGCACATATCATAGCCATGGCAGAATTGACAAGGGCATCCAGATGGTAGTAAATCATTACTGTCCCCATCCATGTAAGACGCACAACATGAAATAGAACATGCAAAAGAGTGTGACAAAACACACATGTGTCACACACTGCAACAACGCCAGTGTTTACCAATACAGTGATGGGAGGCACATGGATACATAAATGGTAGGTCACTTGGACATGACACAAGTCAATTGTCATGTTGAGCAATCAAACAGGGCTCCGAAGTGATCGGGTGCAGTGCATGTTTACATGCACAAAAGTCAATCAGCCTGATTGATGAAATCATTTCCATAAAAAGTTAACAAATGTGGGGCATTGTGGGGTGAAATATATGTCTGAAGTATGGTGAATTTGGGGCAGAACGGCACAAACATGTGTGTTAATCATGCAAATGATTCCATCAATCAGGCAGAATGAAAAGAAAAACAGTATTAAGAAGGTTGTGGCATGATGCCAGTTGAAGGGCAAGTGCAGTCATTATGTGCAAAGTGTTTTCAGTGGTCAGTAGGGATACTGTGAAACCCAAACCCAAGGGCAGGGATGGTTTGGAGGCACCACATGGGTCACATATAGCAGTCATGACTACACAGCCTGACCTGGCACTCAATCAGAACAGATCACCCAAGCAACATACACATGGTCTGGACACACACACATGGCCACTCACCGGACATTGCCTCAAGATCTGGTAGGTCTCCCACGCCTTGGATCTGATCCTCTGCGATGAACCCTCCAGCAATTGCCTCATGTTCTGTGATTTCATCCTCCTCTGGTGGAGACCCACTGCCAGTCACTAGAGTAGAGGCATAATTGGAAGCAGCATTGTTTTTTCCTGAGGTAATTCCACTGCTTTGCGCAATCATCAGCTGTGCGCTTCACAAATCCAAGGGAACTAATCTGGTCCGCGATTCACTGCCAGTGGGCCCTAATTTGAGCAGTCATAGTCTTGCACCCTGCAGTCACCAGCATCTCACGACCATGTGCGAAACGTAGCCCACAAGTTCCACATCATTAAAACTCTGCTTCCTTGACGTGCTGTAGGTGCGAGCCGTGTCTGGGTTCCCAGCCTGTTCTGCAAGCGCACGCTTCTTCCCCTTGAGAGGTGGTGCAGACCCTGAGTAGCTCTGGTCAGTAGGGGCTGAAGCGCAGGTGGACTGGCCACTGGAAGCAGGCAATGGCATGATGACCAAAGGTCTCACTGTAGGCATTGGCTGCTGGGTGCTGTTTCCAGGACCAAGCGGCACAACTGCCTTGGTGTGATGGTCTGGGACCAACACTGTCCCGGCTGGGTGACTCAGAGACGGGGTGGATTCAGCTGCAGCTGCCCCTGCAGCCTCCTCACCCTGGCTACTTGGGGAAGCAGATGACATTGCTGTCCCAGATCCATGTGGCCTGGTGACTGCAACTTTGACTGCCACATGTGGCTTTGACTTCGTGACACGGAGGTCAGCCTCTGAGTCATCCCGTGCCAGTTCCGTGATCAATCTGGGCCAGGTTAACAGGGCCTGAGCTGGGATGGTGTCAGCTGCATCTGCCTGACCCATTGGGGAGTGGGGCATAGGTGTCCCTGATTGGTCCTCGACACTCTGGCCTCTTGGGCCACCCTGCCCACATTGCCCACCACTGCCACCTTAGCCACCCTGGCCACCCTGCTCATCCTGGCCATGTCTCCTACCACGGACACCTCTTGGAGGTCAGCCACCTTTGCCTCCCTTAGCACTTGGTCACCTCCCAACCATGGCACTGATGTTCTTGTGCAAATGGGAGGGGCAGTAAACAATTGTCCTGGGCAATTGGGGTGAAGGGGGCAGGGTACTAGATGGAATATGTACCCCTGTGCTCTAGCAAGGCTCTCTGTGACCCCTGGGGAAAGATGATGGGTCACGCAATGCTCAGGCACCTCAAAAAAAATTAACATGCATGCAACCCCTCGATAGCCCACATGCATGGAATGAAGGACCCGCAGTACGGTGTGGCACCCAGAAACACAAAAATAAGCGTATGCGTGGTATACGCAGGCTACAGTGACCTTTGAATGGGTACGTAACACACGGGGGCAACCACTGTGGAAAAATATGTGCGCGACTCACCGTCTGCCTTGAAAAAATAATGTGAAAAAGACGCACGTGGGTGCATAGATAACACCCCCAAAAGAAGAATTGAGCTCTTTCTCACTAAACAAGGAGTACGCACTGCAACCGTTATGAAGTAATTTGCGTGTGAACTGACAAGAAGTACAAGAATCACCCGCTCGCTTTCCACAAAAAGCATGTACAAGGAAATGGTGTCCTACATGGACCTTTAACCCCTGCCCACAGAAACACCCATGCATGCCATGTCACTTACGCGCTAATGGCCTTTCCTCGAATTACACGCATTAACATGCTGACGTTCTGTTTTTGCATGTGCAGATTCACTATGCACCCGTGCCGAGGGAAATGCCTGCATGCATCACGTCACTTACACGCTTACTCGCTAAGGGCCTTTCCTCGAATTACACGCTGACATGCTGTTTTTTCATGTGCCAAATCACTCTGTATCAAGCTGGCCATGCAAAAAAACACACGGAAGACCACGCTCCTGCCCAAAATGCCATTTTCCTGCCCCACAGAGCCCCGAGCCGCCTCCCACGAGCCATCTGCTGCTGCCTGCCTGCTGGCCACGTGCCCTGCTATTTGGTGCCTGCACGTCAGCCATCTGCAGGGGTCCAGTTGCTGTGACCACCCCTGCTGGAAAAGAAGACTCCCGACTGCAGCTCCATCGCTCCACAGCCCAGCACCAGGACCAAGTTTCCCACCCACAACTGCCTCAGGGGTTGCCATGTCAGGCCAAAATCCATCTGGAACCAGTGGCGACCCCTCAGCAGAGAGGCAGAGGGCTGCCAGCTTCACTGCAGGAGAAGTTGGCATCCTGGTGGAGCAAGTTCTGGCACATTATGATGCCCTCTTCGGAAGAACATGCACCAACAAGGATGGACGGAAGAGGATCTGGATGGACATCGTGGTTGCCATCAATGCGGAGGGGGTGGAAATCCTACCACATGTCCATAAGCGCTGGGAGGACTTCAGGTCCAGGACCCTCAGGAAGGCCCGGCACCTCTTCGACACATCGGATGCAGTGGGGTGCCGGGTCTGCCTTACCACCGACCAGATGAGGGTCCTGGAATGCATTCACCCAGCGCTTCACCTCCAGGTCCTCGAGAGGCAGACCATCCGGAGTTGAGTGGTAAGTGTCTATGCGTACTGATTGAGCGCATTGCATGTTGAGGTGTGCCAGGAGTGTGCAGCTTGGACATATGTCTGGAAAAGCCCATGTATGGATGTGTATGTGCAGGGACATGACCGTGATGCACGTGAGTCCAGTCAAAGCATGATGCACAACTGCATGTGGAGATGCACACATGTTAGCATTTCTGTGTTTGTACTATGCCATGTTTGGGGTGTGACACATGGATGCTGGTTCCATCTTCATGTATGTGCACAGTGTACATGCGCGTGTGTGTGTTTGACATGTGTGCGACTGTGATATGCCATGGATGCATGTGACATGTAGGAACCCGATTGGCAGATGTGACATAGTTGCCGATGATTGCTCTGTGACAGGTGGTGGAGATGTACAGATGCATGTCTGTCTGGTGGCGTGTGTGCATGTGTTTGGCACTCCCCATGTTGTTTGTGACATCATGCCAACCTGCGGATGTTCATGCTGTTGTGTGTGTATGGATGCTGTTGCCTGCTGCACGATTCCTGTTAATTTGTGCATGTGTGTGGGTTCAAATGATATGAGTGTTGGGGAGTGTGATGCCATTTGTGAAGTTTGACACTGCCACTCATGGGCAACTGTCATGTGTGTATCAGACCATTGTGCATGGCCCTGATGCCTGTGTTCTGTCTATCCCTGTCTGCAGCGTCGACTGATGAAGAGGGCGGAGACGGTGTTGTGGAGCACAGCGACAGGGATCCCACGGGCAGCCGGAGACGCAAGGCCCAGCTCCCCTCCCAGGTAGGGATCTCTTCCGGGAGTGAGGAGTCTGGTGCTGCGTCCATGGCTACAGCTGCCGAGGGAAGGTCCAAAAGGCAGAGTTTGGAGGTGGACTCCTCGGCAGCAGTAGGGGCATCTGAGCCCACACAGGGGCCTACGGAGGAAGATGGCATGAAGTAATCCAGGTTGGTGGGGGGTTTGGTTGAGGAGGAGGCCGTGGAAGCCCCACACACAGGGCCTGGAAGGGGGATTCCACTGGTGCTAGTGGTGCAGTCCAGGGGCAGGAACAGGAGGCAGCATAGGCTGCCGCGGAGGTACCTGTGTGTAATCCTGTCCCCGATCCTGTGACTGCATCATCCGGCACCAGCAGGGATGCCTCCGTCCAGACCCGTTTTCAGGGAGGGGATGCAAATACAACTGGCCTTCCTCTCCCTGCGGACATTGCAATCTGTGACCGGATTGAGCCTGTCCTAGCTGGGGTGGGGTTGCGCCAACGTGGTATTCGGGATGACGTGCAGGGTTCTCATCTGGACAATGCACGTCATTTCAAATACCTCTTTGGCTGCATTGTCCTACTAGGACAGGTCATTGGCACTGGGTTCATCCGTGTGCTGGATCTTCTTGCAACCCCCTCCTCAACTGAACCCTTTGGCACCGGTCATCCTCCGTGCCATCTTCCCACCCAAGTATCACCTGGGCCCCTGTGGAGCTGCCCCTAAGCCAGCGGCCAGGCTGGTAGAGGACACATGGAGGTCCAGCAGGGGTGGCCACCCCACCAACTGGACCCCAGCAAGAGGAGGACGTGCAGGCATCAACAGGCAGGGGACTTGCATGGCAGCAGCAGGCTCAGGGTGGGAGCGATCATGGCTCGGGGCCATCAACATCCCAGGGGCAGGCATCAACCGGCGGTCAGGAGGACCCAGGATTGGGAGTGTCTTCCATGTGGCAGCGGTTGGGCCGGCAAATAGATATGGAGCAGCGGCAGGGGGAGCGGGCATGGCTCACAATGGTCAGGGCGGAGAACTATATGCACCGGGCGTTGAGGCGTGCTGAGTGCCTCGAAGCAACTCGCAGGAGGTTGGAGGAGGCCATGGCTGCATCCCTACAGGACCTCGGGGCCAGGGAAGAGGCCTGCCTCCGGGACATTGAAGTGGAGTTCGATGATGCCCTGGCCCCGGACATCAATGAGTGAGCCGTCGGACTAGCCGGCTGCCTTTGTAAATAGTTATGTAGGTGTAGGTTTCCTTTTTTTTCCTTATTCTTTGGGGTGCATGGACTATGCCCCACCTTTTTGTAAATAGTTATTTATTAGGTAGGTTTTTGGTCAGGTTCATTTGGATTGTTGGGCTCAGGGACCCTTGAATATTCATTTGTATATAGTTATGGACCTGGATTTACTTTATTTTATGACCCATGGAGGAAAGTTTTGGTTTTTTTGGAACTTTGGATTTTATTTTATGGACTGACGCTTTGGAGCCATTTTACTTTGGATTTTTTTGATTACAGCCTTCATTTTTGTTGCTCAATTTTCGACATCTCTACTTTACTTGTGTGGTCTTCTCTCATTCGTTTTGTGCATGTCACAATGTGGGTTTTCTCAGTCATGTGTCGCCATTGTGTGGGTCTGACGGACATGTATTCATGGGCATGCTGGTTATTTGGTTTCTATCATGACATGGGGAATTCAATGTGGAGTGGATGGAATGCTTGGTTGGGTGTTTGGACTGGGGTGGCGTGGCATGAGGTGGGATTTGGGTGGCCATAAGGGGCATGAGATGGATTGTGATGACGTGTTGGGTGGGGGGGACATGTGTTGGGGCCTGCTGGCAAGTTGCCGTCAATGGGGGTGGGGTGGGGGGGGACATGAGTTGGGGCCTGCTGGCAGGTGCCTTTTAATTGGGGTGGGGGGACATGATTCGGGGCCTACTGGCAGGTTGCCCTTACTGTGGGTGGAGGGGACATGTGTCGGGGCCTGCTGACAGGTTGCCAGCAGGCCCCGACACATGTGCCTGTTAATGGGGGTGGGGGGCATGTGTTGGGGCCTGCTGGCAGGTTGCTCTCACTGGGTGTGGGGTGGGAGGGTTCATGAGTCGGGGTTTGTTGGCAGGCTGCCCTCACTGGGGGTGGGGGGACATATGTCGGGCCTGCTGGCAGGTTGCCGTCACTGGGGATGGGGTGGGGGACATGTGTCGGGGCATGCTGGCAGGTTGTCCTCACTGGGGGTGGGGTGAGGGGACATGAGTCAGGGCCTGCTGGCAGGTTGCCCTCACTGAGGGTGGGGTGGGGGTGACATGTGTTGCAGCTCCCAAGTGCATGGTGCCATGTGGCCTACCTGTGGGGCATGGTGAGGGTGTATGGGCTGCCTGTGGGGCATAGTCTGAGGTGATGGGCTACCTGCAGGGCATGGGGAGGGGTTGTAGGTGTGGTTTATTCACCATTTCTTTTTGTAAAAGTCTTTCTCGTGTTTTACTCTGCGTGCCAAAAGAGGTTTGGTTCCTTTGTTCTCCGGACTTTGGCCGGCTTCTGCATAGGAGCCCTCCTTAGGTGCCTTGAATGTCTGAGGTGGACAGGATGTGAGGGACGGGTTTGAGACTCCCTGCACAGGGTCTCCTTGGAGACCCATGTCACACTCTATGTGATTGGCTGTGTTGACTGTCCCGCCGGGACAGACCCCCTGCTTTGTGATTGACAGCCAGGCTGTGTGAATGGGGGAAAACTTCATAAAAAGCAGGTCTCTGGGACTGAGAAGGCAGAGTTGCCACTGGATTTTGAGAACCGAAGAGAAGCTGACAGAGGAGGACCTCTACCATGACTGAACCTCCCGGTGAAGCCCTGCTGCGGGTCCGCATCTCCAACCTTCGACAACAGGGAAGATCTGCAAGGAATCTTCTCCCCTTGAGCTGGTGGGACCAACCAGTTTGCCAAACTGCTACAGTGAACCTGATAGCCAGGAGGACCGGACCCTGCTTGGGTTTTAAGGAGTGCACCTTTTATTTGTTGCTTTGCTCTGCTACTGGTTGCTTCCCTGGGCAGTGCAGGACCCTCCATTCTTCCTACTTCGTGTCAGTCCAACAGTCGCTTCAGGAACTGTGAGCCTGCAGGACCTACCAGGAACGTACACCTCAGCTACAGCCTTCTTCTCCATTTAAGGTACTGTTCAAATCTGGTCGTTCATTCCGTCCGACCATGGTAAAAGTGCTTGAAATCTTTTGCCAATCTGAGGGCTTGTCCTTCTCTATTCTTTAAAGTACCTTTTCGTATGACCAACTTCGTTCTGAACTCCTGCCAAAGACTAAACCGCAAACTACTCTGAACTGGGTGATCCTCTGTGCCATTTTGCTCACACTTCACTTTGAGCTTAACTTGTCCAGAATCTATTTGATGTGGTGTAGTGTATTAAGATAGTGATTTTTCAATCGACGAAGTCGATAATAGTTACATGTTTTATAACTGATGTGTAAATAAATATATATTCTTTTACTCAAAAACCTTGAGTCAAGTGTGAACCATAGTAATTGCTGTCCTTTGTGTAACTATTGATACTGCTCACTTTACTCTTGAGATAAGTCTGGCTGTTCAGCCATTGCTACCACATTACTGTGTAGTACAGGCTTGTACCAAAGGTGAATTTGTACTGTCACTTGTAGTCTTAATTGGCTGTGGTGTTCCCAAAGGGTACTGCATATGATTCTGCCTAACACTAGTGCAATCACGAGTTCTGCTCGCGGGTGCCGCACAGCCCACCAGGTAAGACCTGGCGGGCTGTCAGGAACCCGCAAAGGAAACTCGGAATAAGGCGGTACGGTATGGACGGTGCCGGTGCCATACCGGCTCCCACAGTCGCAATGAGGCCCATTGCCCCGTATTTGGGGACCTGGACGCAAAAAAAGGAAAGGTTAAAACAAAGGAACATGGTTGTAACTATTTTTGTAAGATTAACTCAGATAGTGCTTGTGGTGTACGGTTAGTAAATACATCAGTAGTGCATGAGAACATTGTGAAGCAATATTTCACTTCATTTTAGTCCCTGGAAATTGTCAGGAACTGCATTTATGTGACTGAAATGGTGATCATGGGAAGCTGTGAAAAATGCTAATGGTAGATCTTTTTCCAGACCCCTGTTGTCCACACTTGGACCACACAGCGGTCTTAGAATCATAATATCTGATTTCCAACTTAAGGGTCACAGCAAATAGGGACATGTACTCTGTACAGTTCATACATCACACTCACGCCTGATGCCCAGACAGTGCAAGCACATATATCTATATATATAGGCTATATATATAAATATATATACATGGCCTGCAGTAGCGGCCATGTAGTTATGGTTAAGTTGCTAAACCCATTGGAAGAGCACTTTTTGGGTGGCTTATAACTTTGTTATCCCTGGACAAATCCTCATCAAACTTAGCAAAAAAAAGTATATGGCCCACTCTAATTTTTTTTTGCAAAGTTTGGTCAAGGGGGAGCAAAGTTATAGGGGGGGTCCCAAAATTTTCTTTTTTTTTCCCATAGACATAATGGGACAACAATTTTCTCATGCCTACAGCCCAAACCGCTGGACGGATTTTCACCAAATTTGTGGCAGGAGCGGTGGCTTGGTCCTGAAAGCCAGCTTTTGTTGGTGTAAATCCATCCAGTGTTTTTTTTTTTAAACAACTAAAACGTAAGGCAAAAAAATGTGTGCTATCTATGTCCGCTCTGCGGACACACTTCCCTGTTCGCTCTGGGGACAGGACACCGCTTGGCTAATAGAATTGTGTCATGTCCGCGGACACACAACGTGTTTGCTGATTGGTTGGCATGAAGCATGAGGTGCATCAGATTTTTGGAAATGACCGCCATCTTGGTTTCACGGACATCGGCCGTGGTCTGCAGACATCGTGGTAAAAATATGTTAAAAAGCACACCATTGCACTTGTCAAACCTATCAAATAATCTCTGGGGAGGTGAGGGGTGATGAGGATGGCAAGGAATATGGCTGCAAGAAGCAAAAAAACGGGTGGTTTTCACCAGGAAAGTCCGTGAACAGTTCGGATGTTCAAAAACAGTCCTGTGAAGTTCGTGGTCACCTCTGCAATACTGGTTTGGTGAAAAGCAGTTCTTGGATGGCTTATAACTTTGGCGCAACATAATAGAACTGCATGTCATTTTGCAATTATATTCCTGACCTGATCCTGAATGAGATTGCAAAGTTTGGTGGGATTCTGTCAAGAGGGGGCAAAATTAGTGGGGGGGTCCCAAAATAATGTAAAGACTTATAAATGAGGTGTCATTTGATGAATATACACTTAATTTGGCAAACTGATAATACATTACATGGCCAGGGTAGTGGCTGTGAAGTTATGGTTAAGTTGCTGTTTCCATAGGAAGAGCACTTTTTGGGTGGCTTATAACTCTGCTCCCCCTGGACGAATGTTCACCAAACTTTGCAAAGAAAGTATATGGGCCACTCTGAATTACTTTGCAAAGTTTGGTGATGTTTGTTCCCGGGGGGGGGGAGTCATAAGAGGGGTCCCAAAACGTCTTTTTTTCCCATAGACTGAATGGGGGAAAAACTTTGCGCACGGCTACAGGGCAAACCGCTGGATGGATTTTCACCAAATTTGCGGCAGGGGCTTGGTCCCGAAAGTGTGCTTTTGTAAATTTGGTGAACTTACATGCAGTAAGTTCTCAAGTAAGTAGGTCTCAAAAAATGTGTGATATCTATGTCCGCTCCACGGTCACACTTCCCTGTTCGCTCCGCGGACAAGATACCGATTGGCTAAGATGCTGGCATCAAGACCGCGGACACGTGACGTCTCCGCCGATTGGCTGCAGTGAGACGTGTTCTGCGTCAGATTATTTGGATGCACCCGACATCTTGGATCCACCTACAGCGGAGCGGCAACCAACGGCACCATGCTATTTCGAAAACTATTTTGCTGTGTCATAGTCTTTGGGCAGGTTCAGACAGTAAGAGATGGGTGAAAAACTGCATTTGTTCTGGCGGTAGGTGTTCATGATGTATTTTCTATGCCCGCCTTGTTTGGGATGTTTGTACGTACAGAAAACAAGGGGTTTAAAAGGTTAGTATTTCAGTCCATGCTGTGCACAGGGAACTTGAAACTGTTCTAAGGACACGTGTGGTGTTAGCAAACATTGAAATTGAGTACATGCCGTATTTACATAATTCTTTCCTATGGGCATGCTATTCATTAGTACGCCGCCATGGGTGTGACATGGTGCAGTGATTGTGGCCAGGGCCTAGAGTCTTGGATGCATGGCCCTAGGCCGTAGGCCGAAGGCCATACTTCCAAGACTGTAGGCCATGGCCACAACCACTGCAGCATGTCACACCCATGGATAGACCTGTAGTATTGATTATCGATTATCTGATTGTGGGCAGTATGTACAGTCTTGGGTGCATGGCCGTAGGTCATGCACCTAAGAACAAAGTTATAATCAATGGAGGTCTAAGCCACTGCAGACCCATACATTGCAACATCTATGGACAAACAAATAAGAGTCTATACTATGGCCTTTTCCTCTGCAGCATACCGCAACTATACATATACCCATGGTATCGCACATCCCTCAGGTGGATGTGGGGAGGCCCTGCACTCTTACCCAAGAACAAAGTTATAAGCAATGGAGGTCTAAGCCACGGCAGACCCATACATTGCAATACCTATGGACAAACAAATACAAGTCTATACTATGGCCTTTTCCTCTGCAGCATACCACAACTATACATATACCCGTAGTATCGCACATCCCTCAGGTGGTTGTGGGGAGGCCATGCACCCAACAACAAAATTATAATCTCTTACCTTATTAAGGCAACATGGATTTTATATAGTGTGGTGGATGTGGGCAAGACGTAGACTTTTTGGGTGCATGGTTGCAGGCTGTATGCCATACACCCAAGTAGGTACACACTGCCCACAACCACTGCAGCATATTACATTAATACATCACACCCATACTATTGATTATGTATCTGGTAGGTGTGGGCAGGGCCTGGAGTCTTGGATACAAATTGAATATATGCTACAGCTACATGTTGCTTCTAATGGTGTGCCACTGATTTATAAGCAACCATGGGTGTAATATGCTGTGGCGGTTGTGGCCAGGGCCTAGAGTCTTGGGTGCATGACTGTAGGCCATGTTCCTGTATGACATTGTTACAGAGAGTGCTTGTATGTTTCCACATGTATGAAATCTGGAAGATTTCATTTATAGGTATGCTTTTGTTTTCCAGTACGTGTATTAAGTACATTAGAAAAACTTGTGGATCTTCTTGTGCGTTTAATGTGAATCTCACCATTCGAGCACAGTAGTCCAAATTCTTGTCTTATTCCGTGAACACTGTATGCGTTGTCAGGATTGTTTGTTGCGTTTCTATGAAGGACTAACATTTGTAAACACAATTGGTCTGTACTGTGTAAGTAAATATTGTTCACAATTGATGGCAATTGAAATAGAATATTCATTGCTACATTTGCATAGCAACTTACACCAGTTTCATTAGAAAATTCGAATGGACCAGCTAGTTCTGTATCTGAGTGCTTTTTTCAGAGTTTCTCTTCCTTCTTTGAAGAAGTACCTGGATTACTTTCTGTAATAGATTCTTCTTTGCTTGTGTTGATTGATGAATCTTTACCTTCTTTTATTTTCTTTGAAGGATTTGATGTCAGCTTCTGTTGCATTTATGTTTCAATTAGTTTTCTTTTACCATGTTTTACTTTTTCTGGAACAGGATATTGTTTTAGATGGGGGTTGTAGAGTGAACGTAGTCTATTGTATTCTAAAATGCAAGGAATATCAGCGTTCACTTTACTTGCATCAAAGTTGATTAGAAATAGACAGTCAAGTGTACGTAAGCGTGATAGTGCTACGCAGCTCATGCCTTCTTTAAAGACTGTGTTTCCTATATCTATCAATGTTTTGTCTAGGGTAAGACCTTGGGATTTATGAATAGTGACTGCATATGCACGAGTTAGAGAAAATTGTTCTCTATGTACATACATGTCTTTGAACAGAAGAAATCAAGCAGTTGAGCGCCCTATACTTTTCACTTCTGAAAGTTTGTCAAAGCGTATATTGAAAAACTGAATGTTGTTGTCACGTGGGTATGATTGAAAGCCAACAACTGTACCCAGTGACCGATTAACTAGCCCTTGGTCTATGGCAAGGTTACGTTTAAGCATTACTCTACAATTTAAGGATAATTTTAATATTTTTTCCAACCCAGCTGTGTTGGAGATTGAATTTTCTAAGCTATTTAGTCTTGTTGTGGCTTGCTCACACATGGGTAGTGTCATACCATGTACGTCTAGTTTGTCTGTGGCGCAAATTTCTATTATTGGTTGCATTTCTTTATTTAACATTGTTTAATTGAATTTGAAACAGCTTGCAAGAGTTGGCATTAAGGCCATACAATTGACATTTTTGTGCGCTAATTGTTCCATAACATCAGTAGCACATGCATTTTCGCCATAGAGTGCATGAATGTGCCAGTTTTTCAATATTGTTTGTGCTTCTTGAGATATTACACCAACTCTAATACTTTTTAGGATGTTGGCATAAGTGAGATCTGCAGATTGCTGCATGTTTTCTGTTAATTCTCTGTATTGGAAATGTTGACAAAGGTTGATATTTCCTATGCTGCCAACAGTTTTACAGCAGAGTTTGTGTCCTAAGTTTTAAAAAATAGGTTCACCTTTTACTGGTGTCAATTGTAGAAGATCTCCGAAAACAATACTGTGTTTCCCTGCAAAGAGATCTTCGTTGTTTGTTTTAAGTACTTCTTGCAATCTGACGTGAATCAAAGCCAACATTAGGTTGGAGACAGTGCTCTCTTCATCTATTAGTATCATTTTCATTTGCTTTAATATTCTGTGTAGTTCCATAGCAGTTTCTGCAGAAAGTTTGTAATAGTCAAATTTGTTTTGGTGAAGAAGTAGTAATCGGTGTAAAGTGACACAGCATATGTTGTAGGCAGCTAAACCGGTAGGGGCAGTTACAACAGCTGACAGTATGTTGTTTGATTAAGAATGTTTTTCCTGATCCAGCTTCACCACTGACGTACAGTAGTATTGGTTTGTAATTTTGGCAGGTACATTCTTTATTTTCGTGTTGTACACCACGTGCAATTTGTTTTGTTATGTCTTCAAAAATGGTGCGCTGATCTTTGTTAAGTTTTGCTTGTTGTACAGTTAAGTCTTCTATATTGTCTTGATAGTGACACATGATGTTATCCACTTCTGTCATAGTTATTTCTGCCTCATTTGCTATTAGTGGCTGTCCTAGTGGTTCTTGGCTTCCTGTTACAGAAGGTTGACTACTGTCGGAAGAATCCTTATCTAGTTGGGCCTGTAGTTCTTCTTCATGTTGCTGTTCATTGTGCAACATTGTTTTGTACTGCGTAAAGTTCACATCAGTGATAGCGTTTTCATTTGCTTTGAAAGCATCTTCATAGCAGTCATAGTCATCTAGTATCTCTTCCTCTTTTTTCCATGGTTTAAAAAGTTGTAGCAGAGACATGTAATATAGTTCTTTCTGTTGAGGAGTTTTTAATGACAATTGAACATGATTAATTATGCTTCGTTTGGTAAGTTTTACTAAGCTGCCTTCACAATCTGTGACTCTATATCTGCCTATGCTTTCATCGGGTTTTATATTATTTTTGTATGCTAAGTTTTGAGCTATGTGGTATAGACACATGCTTTCCAAAGTGCTACTCCTTTTTGGATAGTGTGTCCAGTAAATATTTTTTTTTAAAATGTCTTGGCTGTTGGGATAATTTCTGGCAATTGTTTCTATGTCCTCATATGATTTCAGAACTCTTTTTCTAGATTTAGCAGGACCAAGACTTAGCCATACTATGTTGTCTGATTGTCCGTACAAAGCAGTACCGGTTAAACGATCTGCCGCTTCATAGGCGCAACATTCTCTATGAGAGAGCCTTTTTATGCCTAGGCTGTACAATTTCTGAGATAGTGTTTTGTCTGATGATAGGTCATCCCAGAGGTCTTGGAGCTCTGTTTTTTCTGCTTTTGTTAAGTAGGCTGTAACATATCGTGCAACAGCAGTGCAATTGTCGACAATGTACTGCACATCTATGTTTGCATTCCAGAGGAGGGCAATGATTGATCGTAATCATTGGTATATTTTGATTCTTCTGTTCTTTTTATGTAATACGTGTTCTTAGGTGATTTACCTTTAATACTATGTTGAACTGAAGACATGAAGTTGTTGACTTCACCTGTTTCTGTAACTGGTCTAGGGAAACCAAACCAGCATTTAGTGTAGTATTTCCCTTTGTTTTTGAGATTTGCGCCGGCAATATTTGCCACATTTGTGTCTTTGAAATTGTAAAATCTGACCATGCAGGTCACTATGTGTCTGTGTGTAGGAATTTCACAAGTGACATATTTTTGGATGAACTGCAAAACAGTGTCATCAGTGTCATGACCAAATTTAGGTGCATCTTTGATCCATAAAAGCATGTGAGTATGTGGTGCTCCTCTCACTTGGTATTCTTTTCTCCAAAATACGTGTTGCACTTCTCCGAGGGGTGGAACAGTTTTATTGTAAATAAAGTGTAGCATAGCAATGAAACGATGATGGAAATATCTTGAGACATTAACTGGATCTAGAGAGCAAAGTTCTCCAGGTGTTAATAAATGTATGTTGGTTTTATTGCTGGCTGATATGCGTAGGAACTCATGTAAATCTTCCCATATATATTCTGCACAACTTAGTGTAACAAACCAAGTCGATAGTCCAATGTTTCTGATCATACAACAAACGTCTCTGTGCCATCGGAACCAGTTTACTTTTGTACCACGCTTGTAATACTTGATTGTAAAACCTCATCTTTTTCTTGTACTTTTTGTATTAATTGCGTAGCTGACATACTTTGAAAGTGGGTTCCAGATTTCAAAATGTGTGCAACTCCGTAACATAGGGTTTCTAGTTCACTTTCAAAAAGTAGGTGGAAAATGTATTCCACATATTGTCGAAACCTGGGATCTTCCGATTACATTCGTAATGAGCGGTATTCTGATGCCGTAATCTGAATGGGTCTATCATCGTATCTTCCACCTTTGCCAGTAGGAAATAGCAGTGGAAAAGCACGCGCTTCTATACTTTTTTCCCATATGCTCATTGGTGAACCTTTGGTTTGTCGCATTTGGTAAGTTTCTATTGCATCATCTATGCTTTCATTGGAATGCAATGGATGAATTGTGTACTGGTCCAAAAAAGTGGATACTGCAGCAGGATCCAGAATTTTGAATTGTCCAGTTTCTGATGACTCTTCAATTATTTCAGTTGTTTCCCTTATGCTTTCTTCAATATTTATTTCCTTGTAAAATTCATTATTCTCTTTTAGATATTGCAAGGCTTGTCTAACTTTATGTAAATCCACCAGTTGTTGCCAAATGTTTTTGTCTTTTGTTGGTTCACCATTTACCAAGACAATTAAAGAATGTTCTATTGAATGTTGCACTCCTAGAGTGTGTACATTTTCTGTTAGATCTAATGGCAAATAGACTACTTTGCCATGAATGCCTTTCACCAATTCAGAGGGAGGTAATTTTGCTGTTTTTGGGTGAAGGCGTATAATTGCTTGAAATGGGTGAACTGTTTGAATTATAATGCTCTCATACAAATTGAGTTGTTGCACGGTTTTTGGTAGTGGAAACAATTCCAAATTATTTGTGATAGCACGTGAAGGAGTTTGGTTGTTGTCTAGTTTTGTAGTACAGTAACAGCAACATATTAGGTGTTCACTTACTTGATATTTGTTTTCGGATAAAAGGTAGAGAGCTAATTCAAACCATTTGGAATCTTCATTGTCTTCTATTTTGTATGCTCTGTCTATATTTGTTGTGTTCATTTTGTAAAACGTTCTGCGGCAACACACACACACATGGTTTGGTATTTCAGCCGATGCACTTTTAAATTTTAGTATTTCTTTTTTGTGTGTGTGTAATAGAAGGTTGCTATGTGCAGAATTGTTGCTAGTCTGCTCTACAACTATTGCATTTTGTAAGCGGCTTTCACTTCCAAAATATTTTCTCTGGTTTCGGTCAATTTCTTCTTGGAGATATTTGGGTGTACCATGCAGAAGAGTGTGATTTAACTCAGTTAATTCTAAAGCTGGACTTTTAGCATAGTATATTTTATACACTAGATTTCTTACATTTGAATGATGTATTGATATCCTTTTGATGTCATGGAAGGTGCTTTTGCAAATAGGTCCAGAAATGCAGGCTAATGAATGTCCTTGTAGTCTTGTGCATTTGCGCACTGGACAGATATCCATATTTTTCAGCACTTTCATTTTAATTTTATCTTTACCTTTCACATACTGATTGAGGAACTGACGTTAAGATTTGAAAGATTTGTTAGGAATGGCACACATTGACGTGCACGGCCATTTGTATACTGGACAGTCTGGTTCAGTTGAATCGAGAGGTAATTCTGCATTTTCAGGGGATACTTTTCTAAGCAGTGTTTCTTGTTCCATGATGCTATTATTGATTTATTCATACCCTCGTCCACTGCTATGCATGGCAATTGTGTTTCTTTGATTTTGTTTGTATGCTTCTTCATTAAAATATCCTTCTATGTAAGAAGTGATTTTTGTACACATTCCATTTATTGATAAGTTTCTTTTGTAGTTTGGTACTTAGTTTGTTAGTGGTTTCATCCTATTTAACACTAATATAAACAACTTCCTTTTGAGAAGGATTGCACTGTCCATGAGAGTTTGTAGGATACATTTTCTACGGTACGTTTTTAGGGTTGAGGATGATTTTGGTCCTCTGCTTATTAGATTCTGAAGGACTCTGTGGCGAAACATTTTTGCTAAAATACTGTTTTCATTATAGGTTCTTGTTACTGTATCAGGATTAATAGGAGCATTGTTAGCAGTACTGGTAGCCGATATTTTTTTGTACAGTGTTTTGTGTTTCGTGCCACATTTTGTGTGAGGAGGTAAAGATTCGGTAGTTGAAGCTTCCTTTGTTTCGCTAAATGATTGTATTAGCTGTTTTGTTCCATCGTTCTCTCTAAATTCTGCTACACATGGATGCTTAGGTTGGACACTTTTATTTTTATTTGCTCTACTTCTGCGTTCCTTTCGACAGACTTGCTTTTTGGTAGGCATTCTTTGGGGTCTGTTGAAAAAAATAAGGCATAGTTTGGTCTGTTGTATAATGTATGTGTGCTGTGTGCATGCGTGCATGAGTTTGATGGGGAAGCTCTTTGTGGTGGTGTGTGAATGTGCATTGGCCTCTTACAATGATTTGGGAAGGCTATTTCTCTGTTTGTATACCACTACAATGTGCTTCAGATGAGAGTACAAAGTGGGTAGTGGCGAGGAGAAGCATTAATAGTAAATGTAATGGCATAAAATTGAAACAGCTATTTGCTTTCTAGTACTAACATTCTAAGGCTTCTTTATGTTATTTGAGTTCCAAACACACAGGGATTTGTAAGCCATTCTGCCTGTTATTCTTTGTTTAATAAATAGTGATGTGTGGGTAGAATGGTTCAGAAATAATTATTGGCTTTGGTGCGCAAATTACATACATAACCCACACAGTCTGTTTGAGGAACAGTTAGAATATAAAGGTCGTACTGTACTTACTTTTTTTTGCAGAGTAACCAGGTTTCTTCGGATATGTTGTTTGAAGTGTAGATACTGTTGATTTTCAGCAGAGTAGTCTTCACTGTGATTGTAAAAAGAAGAAGTTAGTAACTTACAGGCCGATTCATGGAATAATTAGCGCGGCGCAAGTTGGCAAAAACGTGCGAATCGCAGTGGAATAGCGAAAATCGCAGTGCAAGTGCGAAAATCGCACGAAAAGCAGCGCACATCGATTCATGGAAGGCCGTGCGCGAGAAAACCAGCGGATGTGTGATAAAAAAGTGCGCGGCGCACGTTGGCGCACAGGCCATCTAACTGCGTGCGCCAGGT
Organism: Ambystoma mexicanum; assembly: GCF_040938575.1. NCBI lineage: Eukaryota > Metazoa > Chordata > Amphibia > Caudata > Ambystomatidae > Ambystoma > Ambystoma mexicanum. The sequence goes on from NC_090922.1 coordinate 1,138,094,983, forward strand.
CACAGCCAAAATCGCACAGGCCACAGCGAAAATCGCACATAGCGCGGCGCACGCAACAAAAGTAGGCGGAACACGGGCGTAACACTCGGAATGGGGAACAACTTGCCAAAACGTGGGCGTCACGGGGGAAGTACAGGGCACAAGTGCTCGGAATGCCCAGACGCTCGCCTACAACACGTATTCATGGAATAGAATAGGGCAAAAAAGCGCACGCTCAAACCAGCGCACAGGCACAAACATGACCGCCACAAGAAAGCAGGCGGTAGCGTCTCTGCGGCTGTAAGAAATGTGCGCCAAAAGGTGCGCCAACAAATAGCACCTATATACTGCCATGATGAATGTCCTATACTGTGGCCCTCCAGGACAAATGACGTGCAAAGGGGTACCCACAAACACGGACACCCGCTGACAAAAAATACACATGCGTGTATACCGGGGTGCGCGGGAAGTCTCACAAGCGATTTGGCCGGGTACGTGGATTTCAGGGGTGCGCGGGAAGTTCCACACGCGATTTGGCCGTGTACGTGGATTTCAGGTGTGCGCGGGAAGTTCCACACGCGATTTCAGCAAGGTATGTGTATTTCATGGGTGCGCGGGAAGTTCCACACGCGATTTCATCAGGGTACGTGTATTTCAGGGGTGCGCGGGAAGTTCCACACGCGATTGGCCCAGTGCGAGCAGAGTACGTGTATTTCAGGGGTGCGCGGGAAGTTCCACACGCGATTGGCCCAGTGCGAGCAGGGTACGTGTATTTCAGGGGTGCGCGGGAAGTTCCACACGCTAATGGCCCTGTGCAAGCAGGGTACGTGTATTTCAGGGGTGCGCGGGAAGTTCCACACGCGATTGGCCCAGTGCGAGCAGGGTACGTGTATTTCAGGGGTGCGCGGGAAGTTCCACACGCGAATGGCCCCGTGCAAGCAGGGTACGTGTATTTCAGGGGTGCGCGGGAAGTTCCACACGCGATTGGCCCCGTGCAAGCAGGGTACGTGTATTTCAGGGTTGCGCGGGAAGTTCCACACGCGATTTCAGCAGGGTATGTGTATTTCAGGGGTGCGCGGGAAGTTCCACACGCGATTTCATCAGGGTACGTGTATTTCAGGGGTGCGCGGGAAGTTCCACACGCGATTGGCCCAGTGCGAGCAGGGTACGTGTATTTCAGGGGTGCGCGGGAATTTCCACACGCGATTTCAGCAGGGTATGTGTATTTCAGGGGTGCGCGGGAAGTTCCACACGCGATTTCATCAGGGTACGTGTATTGCAGGGGTGCGCGGGAAGTTCCACACGCGATTGGCCCAGTGCAAGCAGGGTACGTGTATTTCAGGGGTGCGCGGGAAGTTCCACACGCGATTTCAGCGGGGTATGTGTATTTCAGGGGTTCTGGGGAGTACCACACGTGAATTGGCCGTGTGGGTCCTCCCAGGTGTACGCTCCACAACCTCCACGGCCCCTGCAGGCAGCCCACACCATGGGGGACTACCCTGCACCCCTGCTCATGTCCCGCAGGCAGCCCATCCACCATGGGCATGCCCCCCAGCCAACCACATGTCACCGTGCACTACTGATCAACAATGCATGTCTCCCACCACCCCCACCCCCCAGCCACCAGGGGCACCCACCACCAGGCCCCCACTCATGTCTCCCACCACCCCCACCCCCCTGCCACCATGGGCAGCCCCCACCAGGCTCCACTAATGTCTCCCACCACCCCCACCCCCCAGCAGTGCAGGGGCACCCTCCACCAGGCCCCCACCCATCTCTCCCACCACCCCCACCCCCCAGCAGTGCAGGGGCACCCTCCACCAGGCCCCCACTCATGTCTCCCACCACCCCAAACCCCCTGCCACCATGGGCAGCCTCCACCAGGCCCCCACCCATGTCTCCCACCACCCCCACCCCCACCCCCCAGCAGTGCAGGGACACCCTCCACCAGGCCCCCACTCATGTCTCCCACCACCCCCACCCCCCAGCAGTGCAGGGGCAGCCTCCACCAGGCCCCCACTCATGTCTCCCACCACCCCCACCCCCCAGCAGTGCAGGGGCACCCTCCACCAGGCCCCCACTCATGTCTCCCACCACCCCCACCCCCCAGCAGTGCAGGGGCAGCCTCCACCAGGCCCCCACTCATGTCTCCCACCACCCCCACCCCCCAGCAGTGCAGGGGCACCCTCCACCAGGCCCCCACTCATGTCTCCCACCACCCCCACCCCCCTGCCACCATGGGCAGCCCCCACCAGGCCCCCACTCATGTCTCCCACCACCCCCACCCCCCAGCAGTGCAGGGGCAGTCTCCACCAGGCCCCCACTCATGTCTCCCACCACCCCCACCCCCCTGCCACCATGGGCAGCCTCCACCAGGCCCCCACCCATGTCTCCCACCACCCCCACCCCCCAGCAGTGCAGGGGCACCCTCCACCAGGCCCCCACTCATGTCTCCCACCACCCCCACCCCCCAGCAGTGCATGGGCAGCCTCCACCAGGCCCCCACTCATGTCTACCACCACCCCCACCCCCCAGCAGTGCAGGGTCACCCTCCACCAGGCCCCCACTCATGTCTACCACCACCCCCACCCCCTAGCAGGGCAGGGGCAGCCTCCACCAGGCCCCCACTCATGTCTCCCACCACCCCCACCCCCCAGCCACCAGGGGCACCCTCCACCAGGCCCCCACTCATGTCTCCCACCACCCCCACCCCCCAGCAGTGCAGGGGCAGCCTCCACCAGGCCCCCACCCATGTCTCCCACCACCCCCACCCCCCAGCCACCAGGGGCACCCTCCACCAGGCCCCCACTCATGTCTCCCACCACCCCCACCCCCCTGCCACCATGGGCAGCACCCACCAGGCCCTCACTCATGTCTCCCACCACCCCCACCCCCCAGCAGTGCTGGGGCACTCTCCACCAGGCCCCCACTCATGTCTCCCACCACCCCCACCCCCCAGCAGTGCAGGGGCACCCTCCACCAGGCCCCCACTCATGTCTCCCACCACCCCCACCCCCCAGCAGTGCAGGGGCAGCCTCCACCAGGCCCCCACTCATGTCTACCACCACCCCCACCCCCCAGCAGAGAAGGGGCACCCTCCACCAGGCCCCCACTCATGTCTCCCACCACCCCCACCCCCCAGCATCCAGGGGCACCCTCCACCAGGCCCCCACTCATGTCTCCCACCACCCCCACCCCCCAGCCACCAGGGGCACCCTCCACCAGGCCCCCACTCATGTCCCCCTGCACCCCCACCCCCCAGCAACCAGGGGCACCCTCCACCAGGCCCCCACTCATGTCTCCCACCACCCCCACCTCCCAGCAGTGCAGGGGCAGCCTCCACCAGGCCCCCACTCATGTCTCCCACCACCCCCACCCCCCAGCAGTGCAGGGGCAGCCTCCACCAGGCCCCCACTCATGTCTCCCACCACCCCCACCCCCCAGCAGTGCAGGGGCAGCCTCCACCAGGCCCCCACCCATGTCTCCCACCACCCCCACCCCCCAGCCACCAGGGGCACCCTCCACCAGGCCCCCACTCATGTCTCCCACCACCCCCACCCCCCAGCAGTGCAGGGGCACCCTCCACCAGGCCCCCACTCATGTCTCCCACCACCCCCACCCCCCAGCAGTGCAGGGGCACCCTCCACCAGGCCCCCACTCATGTCTCCCACCACCCCCACCCCCCAGCAGTGCAGGGGCACCCTCCACCAGGCCCCCACTCATGTCTCCCACCACCCCCACCCCCCAGCAGTGCAGGGGCACCCTCCACCAGGCCCCCACTCATGTCTCCCACCACCCCCACCCCCCAGCAGTGCAGGGGCACCCTCCACCAGGTCCTCACAATCCCCAATCATGTGTGTAATGGTCAGTCTCCACAGCCAAAAAGCCCTACCAAGTAACCCATTCACCCACATGGAAATGGAAATTACATGTTACACCCCCAATGTTCATGAAGCTAATGAACCCATGTCCGTCACACACAACGGTTGCAATTGAATGGGAAAACACCCAACATGACATGCATGAAACCAATGAGATGATACCAAACAGTGAAGTATGAAAACAAAATTGTATTGAAAAAAATAAAGAATGCTAAAGAAAGGAAACAAACTACAATGGGAATGAGAAAAAATAAGCTGCATGTCCGTATTAAAAAAAAAAAACTGCAAATCAGAATCCAAAAAAATGTCGTCCAAAGTCAAATGTAAAAAAATCTCCATGCAATAAAGAACTATGTAAAAAACTACCAAGGGTCCATGAGCCCAACTGAACAAAGGAAACCTACTAAAAAACCTAACTAAAAATCAACTATATACAAAAAGTGGAGCAGTGTCCGTCGACTCCAAATCATAATAAGAAACAAAGGAAACCTAAAACTAAAGAACTATATACAAAGGCGGCGGGCAAGTCCAGCGGCTCACTCCGTGGTGTCCCGGGCCAGGGCATCATCGAACTCCTGTTCGATGTCCCGCAGGCGGTCCAGTTCCATGGCTCCGAGGGTCCGCAGGGACGACGCTGTGTCCTCCTCCAACCCCCTGCGGATTGCCTCGAGGCACTCGGCCCGCCTCAGGGCCCTCCGCATGGAGTTCTCCGCCCTGACCATTGTGAGCCGCGCCTCTTCCGCCCGCCGCCGCTCCGCACCTATGGTGTGGCCCAACCGCTGCCACACGGAAGACACTCTCTGTCCTGGGTCCCCCTGCCCTCCGGCCGATGCCTGCCCCTCCGATGTCGAAAGCCCCGAGCCTTCATGTCTCCTACCATGTTGCTGCTGCTTCTCTGCCTCTGCCCGTGCACTGCCTCCTGCTGCCTGCACATCCTCCGCCGGCTGGGGTGCAGTTGTTGATGTGGCCACCCCTGCTGGACCTCCGACTCCCGACTGTGGCAGGGATGCCTCCTCCACCAGCCTGGCCGCACCGTCAGAGGCAGCTCCACAGGGCACCCAGGTGACTGATGGGTGGGAAGATGGCACAGAGGACGACTGGCGCGTAGGGGGTCCAGTTGAGGAGGGGGTCGGAGCAAGCCCCATCAGACGGAGGAATCCGGCCTGGGTGACCTGTCCCAGCAGGCTGACGTGGTCAACGAGCCATTCGAGATGACGTGAAGTCGCTCCATGAAAAGACTGCAGGTCACCTCGCATGGCCCGTTGACGCAATGCCACACCAGCCAGGACAGGCTCAACCCGGACCTGGATGGCCACGTCCGCAGGCAGAGGAAGGCCAGTTGACGTCAGCTCATCCCCTGCCTGAAAACGGGTCTGGACGTAGGCATCCCTGCTGGTGCAAGATGATGCAGGGACAGGATCGGGAACAGGATTGCACACAGGCACCTCCGCGGCGGCCTGTGCTGCCTCCTGTCCCTGGTCCTGCACTGCACCACTAGCACCAGTGGGATCCCCACCTCCAGACCCCGTCTCTGGTGCTTGCATGGCCTCCTCCTCCACCAAACCCCCCACCAACCTGGATGACTCCGTGCCATCTTCCCCTGTTGGGCCCTGTGGGGTCCCAGCTGCCCCTTCTGCTGCCGAGGAGTCCAACTGCAACCTCTGCCTCTTGGACCTCCCCCCGGCAGCTGCGGCCTTGGACGCGGCACCGGACTCCTCACTCCCCGACGAGATGACAACACGGGAGCACCTTCTCCGCCCTCTTCATCAGTTGACGCTGCAGACAGGGAGAAACAAAACACAGGCATCAGGGCACTGTACAATGGACACATACACACATGACAGTTGCACATGAGTGACATTGGCAAACCTCTGACATGTCATCACAATCCCCAACACACATGTCATTGCAACTCGCACACATGAGCCATACCACAGCCATATCGCAACTGCCAGCACCATCCCTACACATACAACAGCATCAGCAGCCAAAGGGGAGCCAGACATCACATGCAACACATGAAGTGCACCACACATGTACACACACCACCACACTTGCATGCATGTGTACACCTCTGCCAAGTGTCGCACTGTTCAGACGGGCATCCATGTCACACATCTGCCAATCAGGCTTCCACATACCGCTGTCACATGCATCCATGTTGCATCACTGTTGCACCCTTGTCAAATACACACACATGCACATGTACACAGTGCTCATACATGCAGCCGAAAACAACATACATGCGTGGCATCACGGACATGTTTACTTACATACACAGGGTAGAAAATATAGGGCGCCTGGCGGAGTCCTGATTTACCCAGGTGGGTATATGTACAAAAAAAAGGAATAATCAGGATGAAGGAGATCCTACAAGTAAGCCAGTTTTGCCGTGCATGTATGTTTATTTTACATTGACACAGTCCTTTTTTAGTTCATTCAACAATTTTTTTTACAGGTCTTTCGATAAGCACAAAAGTTTTTTGGCATCAAACGGACAAAAGTGATTGTGAACGGTGGTAACACGGATTAAGTGTCAACCTCTGATGTATTGAGGTTAAAACTCCACACTGAAGTACATTCCCTGTATAGATGTGATAGAGAAAGAACTATCAAGCAGGGAAAGTATACCTGAGGCTTGAAAATGGCCCCAGGGTTAGTTCACACAAGGTGTACACAACAGATATTTACACAACATACACAAGGGGGAAGATACAGTTGTGTCACGGGGATCGACACAGGTGTCTTTCGGCCAAAACATGGCTTGATTGAAGCCGGTCTATATGCTGGCCTTCGTCAGGAAAGGCACCATTGGTGGTGCTGTCCGTTGGTTCTGCTGCTCCGGTGGCAGTGGCAAGCTGGGAAATATCCTCACGTGGTTGAAGGATAGTGTGTGCGTGATTGCACTTAGGAATATGCCTGAGAGTGCTTCAGGCCGACATCTCTCGGGTTCCCGCTCTGTATACGGGGTCCTCAGCTCGAAATGACACAGTGTCATTTCGAGCTGAGGACCCCGTATACAGAGGTACGCCGGACATACTGCGATCTGGGACCCACTGTGGCCCTTCACAGTCAGCGGGAACCCGAGAGATGTCGGCCTTGGGTTACTTGGTAGGGCTTTATGGCTGTGGAGGCTGACCATTACGCACATGATTGGAGATTGTGAGGACCTGGTGGAGGGTGCCCCTGGTGGCTGGGGGTGTGGGTGGTGGGAGACATGGGTGGGGGCCTGGTGGGGGCTGCCCATGGTGGCAGGGCGGTGGGGGTGGTGGGAGACATGAGTGGGGCTTGGTGGAGGGTGCCCCTGGTGGCTGGGGGGTGGGGGTGGTGGGAGACATGGGTGGGGGCCTGGTGGAGGCTGCCCCTGCACTGCTGGGGGGTGGGGGTGGTGGGAGACATGAGTGGGGGCCTGGTGGAGGGTGCCCCTGGTAGCTGGGGTGTGGGGGGGGTGGGAGACATGGGTGGGGGCCTGGTGGAGGCTGCCCCTGGATTTTGGACTCGACCCTGACTTGCCTTTGGATCATCCCTTGGTACCTTGCTGAGCTCCTACGCAATTTCCCTTTTGGGATTCAAATCATGCCTTCAGTCCTACAGGTGGCTTATCCTGCATCCACGTTTTTTACGGTCCTATTGTTCTAGGGACTGCCTCATCTGAGTCTCGAACCTCCCTCCTAGGTTTCCTGGGTTTTCCAAACACCAGATAGGTAAGACTATTCAGATCCTTTGGTTGACGTGATATATTGTAATTGCCTGGTACTTAACCTCGTTCTTTTTGACAGCAGCATTGGTGTTCCAGAGGTTCCGTGGATCCGGGAAGTAACATCTCCCACCTGTGGCCCCAAAGGTCGCACAGCGGGTTTCTTTTAGTTCCCCTGTGCGTCACTTGAGGACGGAGGTTTCAACGGTCTACACGACACTCAAGTCAGAACAGACTGAGAAGCCGTATAGTTGTGTTAGACAATGCAGGGATCCACGGAAGAACCCATAGCTGCTTTAGTACAGGCGATTACAGTATTAAGGGCAGATATGTGGCCCGCGAATATGGTGATTCACCAAAGATTAGATTCCATACAGAGTGTTCAGCATTCTCTTCCTGCAGACCCTGAATTCGGGGATGCTAGCACTTCAACCAAACCTCCTCCCTTGGCAAATACCCCAGCTCCAACTCCGGTGGTCCTCCCAACCCCTTCCCCCCTGGCCGCTCCTGAACGTTATCAAGGTGACCCCAAGAAATTCAGGACCTTCATCAATCAGTGCAAGTTACATTTCTTGTGCAGACCTCTGGCCTTTCCTAATTCCACTGCTAAAGCCGCCTTTGCCCTTTCCCATTTGGCCGGGACTGCTGCCACTTGGGCTAATCCTTTATTGGAGAATAACAGCCTGGTTCTGATTTGTTAGTTCTAGAAATGTCTCGAGACTTTGATACCAGACACAAGGCACAGTCTAGGGATTTGGAGTTGTTAGAACTAACTCAGGGCAGAGGGACTTTGATAGATTATATCACCCGGTTCAATCAATTGGTTGCCGAGACATCATGGCCAGAAAGCAAGCGGGCAGTTATCTTTTATAGGGGATTGAGTAACGTAATGAAAGATGCTTTAGCAGTGATACCTTCCATGCCCACTCAGTATCAGGAACTAGTGGATCTTGCTCTGCAGGTAGATGCACGGCGATCAGAGCGCAGAGCTGAGTTGGGGGTTTCTTCCCATCCCACAGTTGTCAGTACCCCTGCTTCCAATACTGAAGAACCTATGCAAGTAGGAGGTTTACGTAGCCCTATTACAACATCTGAGAGAGAACGTAGAAGGGTGGATAATGCATGCTTTTATTGTGGCACCACGGGACACTATGTGAAGAAATGTCCTCGGCGTCCCAAGAAGAGTCAGGTTTTTCGGACAGCTCGACCTTAGATCCGGAGACCAGGTCGAGTGTTCAGTCTTCATCTCTGGGTACCCCTCTTGCCTTTGCTCGTGTCCAGCCCATCTTTGTACAGGCCACTCTTTGTCCCTCTACAGGTATTTCTCATGATCATCATTGACTCAGGTGCAACTGTGAACTACATAGACATTGCGTTAGCCCATTCCCTCAATCTACCTTTAGTGGTAAAAACCCGACCTGAACCTGTTCAGGCCGTAGATGGCACTGCACTAGTCTCTGGTCCTGTTAGACACCAAACTGCACCTCTATTGTTAACCATACAAGACATTCACACAGAGACGTTAAGTTTTGACTTGATTACCACACCTCAATTCGGTATCATATTAGGAATACCATGGTTACGTGAACACAACCCTCTGATTAATTGGCAATCAGGCACGGTGCTCTTCGAGTCTGAGATTTGTCAGAACTATTGTCTCCCAACCCATCAAGTAACCAATACTCCTTCTCGGGCCTTGGGAGCCCTAGCTCAACTCACGCTGAATGATGATGGATCAGAGGTTGTGAATTCCCATACCGTTGGGGGGGTGGTGTCAGGGATTCCATCTGAGTATAAAGCTTTCGAATCGGTTTTCGATCGCGGTTCTTCCGAGGTACTTCCTCCACACAGACCATATGACTGCCCAATTGAATTAATCCCTGATTCCACCATTCCTTCGGGCAGGATTTATTCCTTGTCTCCCTCGGAAGAACAAGCATTGAAACAGTATGTACAGAACGCCCTACGGTTAGGACACATCCGCCCCTCTACTTCACCAGCTGCAAGCCCTATATTTTTTGTACCTAAGAAAAAGGGGGATTTACGTCCTTGTGTGGATTATCGGCGTCTTAATGCTATCACGAAAAAGGATAGATATCCAATTCCGTTAATCACACCCCTTCTGGACCACTTATCTCATGCTTCTGTTTTCACCAAGCTGGATCTTCGCGGCGCATACAATCTTGTGCGCGTTCGCGAAGGCGATGAGTGGAAAATTGCTTTTTGTACCCGTTACGGCTTGTATGAATATCTAGTCATGCCCTTCGGCCTATGTAACGCCCCGGCAACATTCCAGCCTTTTATGAATGACATATTCAGGGACATTCTGGATGTTTACATGGTTGTTTATTTGGACGACATCTTGATCTTTTCACGTAATCTTGATGACCATGTAAAGCATGTCTGAGAAGTAGTATCCCGTCTGAGGGAACATTCCCTATTTGCCAAACCCGAGAAATGTCAGTTCCATAAAACGTCTGTTGAGTTTCTGGGATTCCACATTACCCCTGGGGCATTATCCATGAACGAATCCAAGGTTAAAGCAGTCCTAGATTGGCCAGTTCCTCAAACACTCAAGTCCTTGCAGGCCTTTTTGGGTTTCGCCAACTTTTCTAGGTGTTTTATTTCCTCATTTTCCACAATTGTTGCCCCACTCACGGCTCTGACCAGCCCTCAGGTACCCTATCGATGGCAGAGGGAACATCAGGAATCTTTTGAGGCTTTAAAAACCGCTTTCACTACCGCACCGGTGCTCCAGCACCCCAATCCCGATCTTCCGTTCATAGTTGAGGCGGATGCCTCTTCTTTTGCTCTTGGTGCGGTATTGTCTCAGACATGTCCTACAACAGGCAAATTGCACCCGGTGGCATACCATTCCCGTAAGTTCTCCAATACTGAGACCCATTATACCGTAACGGAGAAGGAACTCCTGGCTGTCATGGACGCCTTTCGTGTCTGGCGCCATCATCTTCTGGGGGCTAAGCATGTGATCTCTGTATACTCAGATCATCGAAATCTACAGGATCTGGCCTCATTGAAGTGCATCAATAGCAGACAGGTCCGGTGGCATCTTTTCTTTTCCTCTTTTGATTTCCATATTATGCATCGTCCTGGAACCTCACATGGAAAAGCGGACGCCTTGTCACGTTCCCCGGGTGGGGTCGAGTTTCCAACCTTCCCTGACACTGTTCTCGGAAAGAGTCATGTGATTTGTCTCTGCACTCCCTCTTTGTCATTGTTAGATTCTGTACGATCTTGGATTAGCAATCATTCCGACCAATTGCGGGATTGGGACCCCTTTTATTCTGATGGTTTGCTTTTCGTGCATGAACGTCTGTTTCTTCCCACACCTGACACTCGTAACTTGGCCCTTGAGTGGTCTCATGATGCTCGCTTCAATGCCCATCCCGGTCAAGAGCGCACTTTGGATCTCCTAATGCGCTGGTGTTGGTGGCCCTCTATGAAGCGCGATGTGGAATGCTATGTCAATTCATGCGCTGTTTGTGCTCAGGCTAAACATCGAAGAGGACGACCGGTTGGGCTGCTGCTTCCGCTTCCGGTACCTCCAAGACCTTGGCATACACTGACAATGGATTTCGTAACTGATCTCCCCAAGGTACAAGGTTTTGACACCATCTGGGTGGTGATGGACACGTTCACAAAAATGGCTCGTTTTGTTCCTTGTAAGGGTATTCCTTCGGCCCCGGTCTTGGCAGACTTGTTTTTTTAGCATGTGTTTGTGTTATTTGGACTCCCTTTGGTCATTGTATCCGATCGAGGGTCACAGTTCACCTCTCATTTTTGGAGGTCATTGACTAAATTACTGGGCATCCATACCAGGTATTCTTCGGCCTATCATCCTGAGACTGATGGGCAGACCGAAATGACAAATCAATCTATGGAGCAGTATCTTCGGTGTCTTATATTGCAACAGCAGACCTCCTGGTTGGCCGCTTTACGGCTTGCTGAGTTTGCATACAATAACGCGGCTCATTCTGCTACAGGGTTTTCTCCATTCTACGCCCTCTACGGTCAACACCCCAAGGTCTTGCCTGTCCCTGATGCTTCTGTTTCTTCGAATCCTGCGGCCACGGCTTGTCTTAGGGATCTGTCTGCTGTTCATGCCAGTACTGTGGTCCATCTTACTGAAGCAAAGGCTTCTATGAAGACTCGTGTTGACGGCAAGCGTCTAGCTGCTCCTCCCCTGGTGGTGGGTTCTAGGGTGTGGTTGTCTTCACGTCACCTTCGCCTAGTAGGTTGCCGGAAACTGCTACCTTGTTTCGTTGGCCCGTATGTGATCTCTCAGGTTGTGAATCCGGTGGCTTTTCGTCTAGTTCTCCCAAGTTCTTGGTGTATCCATCCTGTCTTTCATGTCTCTCTCCTCAAGCCTTGTCCTGATTCTTCCCGTCTCCGGGCCCCTGTTGCTCTGGTGTCCCTGGCTTCTCCTGATGTTTTTGAAGTATCGGCCATTTTGGGTTCCCGTTGGTTTAGGGGTAGGCTCCAGTATTTAGTGGATTGGAAGGGCTACGGACCGGAGGAGCGTTCTTGGGTTTCCGCCTTGGATCTTGACGCTCCTCAGTTGGTAGCTCGCTTCCATAGGGATCACCCGTCCTGCCCACGGGGTAGTGGGCCGTTGGGGGGGGCTATGTTAGGTGATCCTCTGCACACCAATCCACTGCACACCAGAACACTGCTCACATTTCCCCAACACCTCCCTCCAGGGTTCGAGGCTCATGTGATTCGGTTTTCCCAAAGGACCGAAAGCTCTGTACCAGGTATGATTTATGGGCCCGATTGCAACCCTTCCTGCACTGGCAGTTGCCATGGAGAACTTACAGCAAAAGAGGCGGTGTTACATCTCCACGCCGATCGTCAACTTGCTCACGTGATCCAGAGTGCCGTTCCTCACGTGACCTTGGTGGACGTCACATGATCCCGAAAAGCTCAGTATATAAGGCTTGAGACACGGAACACTCATTGCTTCTCAGCTGTCTTCAGACCCTGTTTGGCGTTACGTTTTGCTTCACTGTTTACCTTGATCTCGGAACTTATCTTGGACTCCTTCGGATTACCCCTTTGTACCTTTGCTTGGAACTGTTTACCTGTTGCTGGATTTTGGACTCGACCCTGACTTGCCTTTGGATCATCCCTTGGTACCTTGCTGAGCTCCTACGCAATTTCCCTTTTGGGATTCAAGTCACGCCTTCAGTCCTACAGGTGGCTTATCCTGCATCCACGTTTTTTACGGTCCTATTGTTCTAGGGACCGCCTCATCTGAGTCTCGAACCTCCCTCCTAGGTTTCCTGGGTTTTCCAAACACCAGATAGGTAAGACTATTCAGATCCTTTGGTTAACGTGATATATTGTAATTGCCTGGTACTTAACCTCGTTCTTTTTGACAGCAGCATCGGTGTTCCAGAGGTTCCGTGGATCCGGGAAGTAACATCTCCCACCTGTGGCCCCAAAGGTCGCACAGCGGGTTTCTTTTAGTTCCCCTGTGCGTCACTTGAGGACGGAGGTTTCAACGGTCTACATGACACTCAAGTCAGAACAGTACAGTTTAGTTAATACATTTTGGTTTTAAGAAATTATAATGAAGTGGTATTGCTTTATCTGTTCGGATATTGTACAATTTTGGGGTAGTTAGATTCCATTTGGCGTATTCCAACTGTATATTTTTTGTTATAATGTAGTGGTATTGATTTATCTGTTTGGTTATTGAAAATCTTGGGGTAGTTAGATACCAGTTGGCGTATTCTAACTGTTTCTTTTTTTATATAATGTAGTGGTATTTATTTATCTGTTTAGTTGTTGTAGAATCTTGGGGCAGTTATATAGCTGTTGGCATATTGTAACAGTTTATAGTTTTCTAATAAAAGTTTAGTTAATGTTTAAGTACAGTTTAGTTAATAAATCTTAGTTTTAAGAAGATTAAATAAGCGTTTGTAAGATTTGAAGGTAATCTCTGCTTTAGAGTATTGGTACTATCATGACATTCAAACCATCCACAATTCTTTTTTATATATGCAGTATAGTGACCTGCATTGGTTGTGGCTCCTGCGTGGTAGATTATACCTATTGTTGTGAAGGTTTTTTTTACCAAGTGATACTTGACCATGTGTGAATCCAGTCAGCTTGCAGTTGTTTTTGGTACCATTTGCATTGTAACGCAGAAGCATTAGTATTACGTATTTACTATGTGTTTGTATTAGTAAGGTGGAGCGATTATCTGAATTGCAGGTAGTACATAATCTACCATGGTTTGCATTTATACAAGTTTCTGAAATGGACCAGATTCACAATTAGGTATTGATACATACACAAAGCGCTCATTGGGGATTTGTTCTTGTGTCACATTGTTGCACAGAGTGCATGTATGTTTCCACATGTATGAAATCTGGAAGATTTCATTTATAGGTATGTTTTTGTTTTCCAGTACTTGTAGTAAGTACATTAGAAATTCTTGTGGATCTTCCTGTTAGTTTATAGTGAATTTCACCATTCCAGCCCAGTAGTCCTATTGTTGCCTTATTCCATAAACACTATACGTGTTGTCAGGATTGTTTGTTGCGTTTCTATGAAGTACTAACATTTGCAAACACAATTGGTCTGTACTGTGTAAGTAAATGTTGTGAACTAATGGTGGTAATTGAAATAGAATATTCATTGCTACATTTGCGTAGCAACTTACACCATTTACATTTGAAAGTTTAAATGGACCAGGTAGTTCTGTATCTGAGTGCTTTTTTTGGAGTTTGTCTTCCTTTTTTGAAGAAGTACCAGGTTTACTTTCCCTAATAGGTTCTTTTTTGATTGTGGTTCTTGATGAACTATTAGTTTCTTTTAATCTCTTTGGAGGATTTGCAGTGATATCCTGTTGCATTTCTGTTTGATTTAGTTTTCTTTTCGAACATTTAACTTTTTGTGGAATAGGATATGTTTTTAGATGGGGGTGTATAGTGAACGCAGTCTATTGTATTCTAAAATGCAAGGAATATCAACGTTGACTTTACTTGCATCAAAGTTGATTAGAAAAAGACCGTCAAGTGTATGTAAGTGTGATAGTGCTACGTAGCTCATGCCTTCTTTAAAGACTGTGTTACGAATGTCTATCAATGCTTTGTCTAGGGTAAGACCTGGTGATTTATGAATGGTGACTGCATATGCAAGAGTAAGAGAAAATTGTTCTCTTCGTACATACATGTCTTTGAAGAGAAGGAATCAAGCTGTTGAGCATCCTATCCTTTTCACTTCTGAAAGTTTGTCAAAGAGAATATTGACAAACTGAATGTTGTTGTCACGAGGGTATGTTTGAAAGCCAACAACTGTACCCAGTGTTCCATTAACTAGTCTTTGATCCACGTCAAGGTTACGGTTAAGCATTACTCTGCAGCTGTGTTAGAGATTGAATTTTCTAAACTATTTAGTCTCGTTGTGGCTTGTTCAGACATGGGTAGTCTCATACCATGTATGTCTAGTTTGTCTGTGGCGCTAATTTCAATTATTGGTTGCATTTCTTTTTTTTTACATTGTTTCATTGAATTTGAAACAGCTTGCAAGAGTTGGCATTAAGGCCATACAATTTACATTTTTGTGGGATAATTGTTCCATAACATCCGTAGCACATGCATTATGGCCATAAAGTGCATGAATGTGCTGGATTTTCAACATTGTTTGTGCTTCCTGAGATAATATACAAACTCTAATACTTTTTAAGATGTTGGCATAAGGGAGATCTGCAGATTGCTGCATATTTTGTGTTAATTCTCTGTATTGGAAATGTTGCCAAAGGTTGACATTTCCAATGCTGCCAACAGTTTTACGGCAGAGTTTGTGTCTTAAGGTTTTAAAAATAGGCTCACCTTCCACTGGTGTTAATTGAAGAAGATCTCCGAAAACAATAATGTGTTTTCCTCCAAAGAGCTTTTCCTAGTTTGTTTTGAGTACTTTTTGTAATTTGAGGTGAATCAAGGCCAACATTAGGTTGGAGACCATGCTCACTTCATCTATTAGTAGCATTTTCGTTTGTTTTAATACTCTGCGTAGTTCCATTGCAGCTTCTGTAGAAAGTTTGTAATAGTCTCATTTGTTTTGGTGTTCTACTCGAAGGAGTAGTAATCGGTGTAAAGTGACCTCGCCCATGTTGTAGGCAGCTAAACCTGTGGGGGCATTGACAACAGCTGACAGTTTGTTGTTTGTCAATTGTTGAAGGAATTTACTGATGATTTTGATTAAGAATGTTTTGCCAGAACCAGCTTCACCACTCACGTATAGTAGTATAGGTTTGTAATTGTGGCAGGTGCATTCTTTGTTTTCATGTTGTACACCATGTGCAATTTCTTTTGTTACTTCTTCAAAAATGCTACGTTGTTCATTGTTTAGTTTTGATTGTAGTATAGTTAAGTCTTCTTTATCTTCGTACTGACACATGGTGTTTTCTACTTCTGTCATAGCTAATTCTGCCTCATTTGTTATTAGTGGCTCTCCCAGTGGTTCTTGGCTTCCTGTTACAGAAGGTTGACTACACTCAGGAGTGTCCTTATCTAGTTGGGCCTGCAGTTCTTCTTCGTGTTGCTGTTCATTGTGCAACATTGTTTTGTACTGTGTAAAGTTTACATCAGTTATAGTAATTTCATTTGCTTTGAAAGTGTCTTCATAGGAGTCATAGTTATCTAGTATTTCTTCTTCTTTTCTCCATGGTTTAAAGAGTTGTAGCTGGGACATGTGATATAGTTCTTTATGTTGAGGAGTCTTTAATGACAATTTGATATGATTAATTAAATGTGGTTTGTTGGGTTTTACTAAGCTTCCTTCACAATTTGACACTCTGTATTTACCTTTTTTTCATCAGGTTTTATATTATTTTTGTATGTGAAGTTTTGGGCTATGTGGTATAGACACATGGTTTCCAAAGTGCTACTTCTGTTTGGGTAGTATGTATCCAGCAAATTGTTTTTTAAAATGTCTTGGCTGTTGGGATCATGTTTGGCTATTGTTTCTATATCTTTGTTTGATTTTAGAACTCTTTTTCTAGATTTAGCAGGACTAAGACTTATACATACTATATTTTCAGATTTCCCATACAAAGCAGTACCAGTTAAACAATCTGCTGCTTCATAGGAGCCACATTCTCTATGGGAGAGCATTTTTATGCCCAAGCTGTATAATTTTTGAGACAGTGTTTTGTCTGATGACAGGTCACTCCAGAGGTCTTGTAGCTCTGTTTTTTCTGCTTTGGTTAAGTATGCTGTATCATATCATGCAACTGCAGTGGAATTGTCTGCAATGTACTGCACATCTATGTTTGCATTTCATAAGTGGGCAATGATTGCATGTAATCATTGATATATTTTTCTTCTTCTGTTCTTTTTATATAATATGTATTTTTAGGTGATTTGTCTTTAACACTATGTCTAACTGAAGACATGAAGCTGTTCTCTTGACCTGTTTTTGTAACCGGTCTATGGAAACCAAAGCGGCATTTGTTGTAGTATTTCCCTTTGTTTTTGTATTTGCGACGAGAATATTTGCCACATTAGTGTCTGTGAAATTGTAAAATTTGTGCTTGGAGATCACTATTTGTTGCTTCTGATGGAATTTGACAAGTTTTCCTTTATCATATGTAGAAGAACTTTTGTTGACATTTGAATTTCAGTTTGTCATGTTGTTGAATATGTTTAAAAAATGTCCACAATTTTCCCACTTACTTTCCTATAGCTAAAGAATCATGAAGTTAAATGACTGTGTCTGTTTCTGAACCTATGTAATGCACAGAATTTATCTTATGCACATGGTAAATATTAATACTACTTTGTAGAAAATGCACAAATGTTTTGGACTAGATTATTTCTCCAAATGGAGTTTTTGATTTACTGTCTCCAACCTGCTAATGATTAGTGGCTAACACATTATTGTTTTGGTTTTCTTTCTCCCTCCAACCTTATCATCCTCACTAGAAAGTGGACAAATACTAGCACTAGTGGTTTGATAAGATCTTTAGCACCCTCGCAAAGAAATAGTCGAGTACTTGCTCCCTCAACAATCATTTAAACTTAGACTTAGTCTAACAAAGGGTAGGATACACCTATTGTTTATGGAATTTGACAAGTGACATATTTTTCAATAAACTGTAAAACAGTGGCGTCACTGTCTTGACAAAATTTAGGAGCATCTTTAATCCATAAAAGCATGTGGATATGTGGTGCTCCTCTGGCTTGGTATTCTTTTCTCCAAAAGAAGTGTTGCACTTCTCTAAGGGGAGGAGCAGTTTTATTACAAATAAAGTGTAGCATAGCAATGAAGCGATGGTGAAAATATCTTGAAACATTAACAGGATCTAGAGAACAAAGTTCTCCAGGTGTTAGTATATCTATGTTTGTTTTGTTTTTGTTTGATATGCGTAGGAAATCATGTAAATCTTCCCATGCATATTCTGCACAACTTAATGTAACAAACCAAGTGGGTGGGCCAAGGTTTCTTATCATACAACGTACATCTCTGTGACGTTGAAACCAGTATTCTTTAGTACCACGCATATTTTCTAATAGATTTGTAATATTTGATTACAAAACCTCATCTTTTTGTTGCACTTTTTGTAATAATTGTGTAGCTGACATATTTTGAAAGTGGGATCCTGATTTTAATGTGTGTGCAACTCCGTAACATAAATTTGCTAGTTCACTTTCAAAGAGTAGGTGGAATATGGATTCCACATTTTGTCTAAATCTGGGATCTTCAGAATACATCCGTAATGAGCGATATTCTGATGCTGTTATTTGAAAAGGTCTATCATCGTACCTTCCTCCTTTGCCAGTAGGAAAAAGTAGAGGAAAAGCATGTACTTCTATACTCTTTTCCCATATGGTGATTGGTGATCCTTTTGTTTGACGCATTTGGTACGTTTCTAGTGCATCTTCTACGGTGTCTTTAGAATGCAATGGGTGAATTGTATAATGGTCTAAAGTATTGGATATTGTAGTAGGATCTAGGAGCTCAAATTGACCAGCTTCTTGTGTCTCTTGAATTATGTCAGTGGTATCCTTCAAGTTTTCTTCAATATTAATGTCTTTGTAGTAATCATTATCGTCTTTTAGATATTGCAAAACTTGTCTAACTTTATGTAAATCTACCAGTTGTTGCCATTTTTTTTTGTCTTTTGTAGGTACACCATTTACTAAGATAATTAAAGATTGATCCATTGGATGTTGCACTCCTAGAGTGTGCAAATGTTCTTTTAGATCTAATGGTAAATACACTACTTTTCCACGAATACCTTTCACTAATTCAGAGGGAGGTAATTTTGCTGTTTTTGGTTGAAGGCGTATTATTGCTTGAAATGGGTGCACTGTTTGAATTATGATGCTCTCATATAAATTGAGTTGTTGTAGGGGTTTTGGTAGTGGATATAATACCAAATTATTTGTGATAGCACGTGAAGGAGTTTGGTTGTTGTCAAGTTTTGTAGTGCAGTAACTGCAAACTATTAAGGGGTCAATTATTTCATATTTGTTTTCTGCTATAAGGTAGAGAGGTAATCCAAACCATTTAGAATCTTCATTGTTTTCTATTGTATATGTTAGGTCTACAGTTTTTGTGTTACTTTTATAGAAAGTTCTACGGCAACATACACACACATGGTTGGTATTTCAGCAGATGTACTTTTAAATTTCAGTATTTCTTTTTTGGATGTGTGTAGTAGAAGGTTGCCATGCATAGAATTGTTGCTACTTTGCTTTAAAGCTATTTCATTCTGTAAGTGGCTTTCACTTGCAAAATATTTTTACTGGATATAGTCGATTTCTTCAAGTAGGTCTTTTGCTGTACCATGTAGAAGAATGTTATTTAAATTGGCTAGTGCTAAAGCAGGACGTTTAGCATAGTACAATTTATATACTAGATTTCTTATGGTTGAATGATGTGTTGATATCATTTTGATATAATGGAAGGTGGTTTTGCAAGTAGGTCCTGAAATGCAGGCCAATGCATGTCCTTGTAGTCCTGTGTACTTGCGCACTGGACAGGGATCCATATTTTGCAGTAGTTTAATTTTCATTTTGTCTTTGCCTTTCACTTTTTGATTGAGGAATTGGCGTAAAGACTTGAAAGATTCTTTGGGAATGTTACACATTGACGTGCATGGCCATTTGTATACTAGACTTTCTGATTCAGTTGAATGGAGAGGCAATCCTAAGTTTTCTGGGGATATTTTTGAAAGTAGTATTTCTTGTTCCATTATGGTATTAATAACTTTTTCATAACCTCGTCCACTGCTATGTATGGCAATTGTATTTGTTTGCTTTTGTTTGTATGCTTCTTCATTAAAGTATGGTTCTGTGCTCGTAGTGTGACTCCATTCACCTCCACAGATACTTAAGAAGTTATTTCTGTTGACATTTCATTTATTGAGAAGTCTTTTTTGTAATTTAGTCATTAGTAGTTTTGTTAGTGGTTTCATTTTGTTTAACACTAAAATAAATAAGTTTCTTTTGAGAAGGATTGCACTGTCTATCAACGCTTCTAAGATTAATTTCCTACAATACGTTTTAAGGGTTGAGTTTGATTTCTCTCCTGTTTTTATAAGATTTTGCAGGACTCTGTGATGGAACATTTTTGCTAAAATACTTTTTTTGGTGTGCTTTATTTGCACTATATGAAGATTTATAGGAGCAGTTTCATCTGTAGTGGTAGCTGATTTTTTGTTAATTGTTTTGTGGTTTGAGGCAAAGTTTCTGTACTTGAAGCTTGTTTTGTTTCGCTAAATGACTGTATTAGCTGTTTAGTTTTAACTTTTTTTACAAATTCTGGTAGAGATGTATGCTTGTTTTGGACACTTCTATTTTCATTTGCTCTGTTTCTGCGTTGTTTTCTACAGACTTAATTTTTGGTAGGAATTCTTTAGGGTCTGTTGAAAAAAATAAAGAAGGTATGGGTTGGGGTGTTCTTAATGTATGTGTGATGTTTGCATGAGTGTGTGAGTAAGATAATAAAGATGTATGTAATGTTGTGTGATTGTGCATTGGGCAACTACAACTAGTTGGGATGGCTATTCTTGAATTTATGTGCTACTAAACTGGGGTTCAGATGATAGTATAAAGTAAGCTGGTGGTGTGGAGAAGTAGATATAGTAAATCTAATGGTATACAATTAAAACAGTTGTTTGTTCTATAATATGAAAATTCTAGGGGTTGAGTTGGGTTATTTGTGTGTCGAAAACTAAGAAATTGTGTGTCATTATGCCTGTAAATCCCTGTTTAAGAAATGGGGATTTGTAGACAGAATGGTGCTCAATCTCTATTTCTATACACAGAAGTAGCATGAATTAACATTACAGTGTGTTTGAATAATAGTGCAAATAATATTGTGGTATTCAACTTACTTTTTTTTAAATGAGCAGGTTTCTTCTTAGTTGTTCTTTGTACTTCAAATTCGGCTGCTTCTTTTCAGGAGAATGGTCTTCACTGCAATTGTAAAGAAAACAAATAAGGAATTTTGTTTGTATATAGCATTGTTTTTAATTTAGACATTGTTTTTTTTAATTGACATTGACCAGCACCTTCCTCAAAAGCATGAAAAGTATCTTATTCACATACAATGCGTTGCACCAGTTGAATACATATCATATGTTCATAATGCATAAACTGTATTGTAATGACTAACTGTACCAACCAAAATATCATTTGTATGCATTGTGGAATTCATAATGTGCCACTGAATACCACTATTTCTAAGCTCTTATAAGTAACAGCGCCTCAATGCCATGGCTGCTTGTGCAGTATATAAATATAAGTAAATAACTGTTTACATTTTTGTACAAGTATTGTTGTTTGATTTTTGAACATACAGTGTACATGCAATTTTGTTTGAGTATGTTAACTCTTCATATTGCACTTTAAATATGTTAGTTCAACATGCTTTGAAAATGTGTGTGTAAAAATAAATTAAATAACAGAGAGGTTTGGAAGTGAGAGTTGATTTTAGGAGATGGGAAAAATGACAGTAAATTCATTTTATAGATTATACAAGCTAAAAGTCAGTTAATCTGTTTATATTAATCTATACAAATTGTACATGTACTATACAGAAAATATGCATACCATATGGATATGCATGCAGCTGCAAGTAGAAATCTTGGAGACTTGTACAGTATTTCCTGTAGAAGGTGCTTTCCAATGGTAAGACACTTGTACTCAGAGAGATTAACAGTACATTTAAAGTGGTGATCTATGATGATTCAGTTAGATGTAGATGTCTTGGATGTGATTGGTGGATGTTCATGTGACATCTTAGCTATATCCAATGAGGGAATGGCACAGAATGTGAAAAGGAAATGGTAGAAGGAATGTTCATGTTACGATATGTCCACGGACATGGCAGTAGTTTGCAGACATCGGGTGTTACATCCAGGGATTTTTAGTTTGGGGAGCCATGCAAATGAGAATGAGCAGAGAAAGGGATTGGTCAGGAAAGTTTAGTTGGTGTGTTGTGCCAGGAGAGAGTTTCTCAGATACTCTTTCTGCTGAGAGAAGAAGAGATAGCTATGTCTGTGTGTTTAAAAAAACAGATTGTTTGGATTTTGGGAGATTCGTGGATACATTGGTTGAAGGTGCATGCAGAAAGTTGTGGAGTAGCTGTAGATCTTGGATTCCCACATGTGGAAGTGCACTGGCATGGAGTACGTGGAATTACGTGGTTGGACTTGCTACCTCTCTGTGCTACTTTGGAGACAGAGCAACATCCAGACATAATTGTAATTCATTGTGGAGGGAACAGTTTAGGACATATGTCTGGAATTTCTTTGCAATTTGCAATGAAAGAAGGACTTGGGAGGGTCATGGACATGTTTCCAAATTCTCAAGTATGGTATGTAGTTGTTTGTTTGAAGTGATCCTCCACAAAGTTTTTCATATTATTACAATTTGCCAAGAATTCACTGAATTTCATAGGTTTTTAGTAGTGCAACATAACCATAATGACCCTTTAACACAGTTTTTCCCATAGGAAGAGCACTTTTTGGGCGGCTTATAACTTCGCTCCCCCTTGACGAATCTTCACCAAACTCTGCAAAAAAAGTATATGGCCCACTCAGATTTTCCTTGCAAAGTTTAGTGAGGTTTGGTACAGTGGGGCAAAGTTATAGGTGGGGTCCCAAAATTTATTTTTTTCTCATAGAGTGAATGGGGAAAAAACTTTGCTCACGCCTACAGCTTAACCCGCTGGAAGGATTTGCACGAAATTTGTGGCAGGAGCAGCGGCTTGGTCCCGAAAGCGTGCTTTTGAAAATTTTGTGTAAATCCGCCAGTAGTTTTTTCAATAATTACCAAAAAGTAGGTCTAAAAAAATGAGTGATATCTATGTCTGCTCCCCTGACACATTTCCCTGTTTGCTCTGCGACCAGGACACCGATTGGCTAATCGCTTGCATCATGTCCGCAGACAGATGACGTGTTCGCTGATTGGCTGGGTTGAAGCGTGAGGTGCGTCGTATTGTTTTGATGCGTCCGCCATCTTGGATCTGCGGACATCTGCGGACATCGCAGCGACGAACTGGGGAAAAATACAAGTTTGGGGCGTGTTTTGGTGTGTAAGAGTGCTTGGGGAGTGTGGGGGAATAAGAGATGGTTCAAATGCTGTATTTGTTTAGGTGGCAGGTGCCCCTGATGTGTTCGTCTTGTCCGCGGTCACCACGGCTGTCCGCAGACATAAAAAAAATGCACTTCTGGCTATTTTACTTTACTATGATGTTGGTTTTGGGTTGTTAGTACAACATTGATTGTAATTAATATCCTGTATAAGTAGACCATATGGCACAGTTAAAATGTTTGATTCTATGGGTGTGTTATGCTGCGCTGGTTGTGGCCAGGGCCTAGAGTCTTGGGTGAATGGCCGAAGGCCGTAGGCCATAGACCATGCACCCGAGACTCTAGGACTTGATCACAACCACCATATAATAACACACCCATAGAATCAAACATCCATCAAATATCCACAAATCTACAGTTTGTGTACTGTTTGATTTGTATAGTTTGTATATGAAGTTTTGGGTATGTCATGCAATTGAGATTGTAGAGTTTGGTAACAAGCACTGCAGTATAACATATCCATGGAAGCAAACATTTTGGATTGTGGTGTATGGTTAGATGTTTGCTTCAATGGTTGTGTTATGGAGCAGTATTTGTGAGTTGAATTATTATATACTTACTGTTTGACTTTTTGTGATTGGATATATTTTTTTCATGACTTTGGTAATTGGAGCAGATTTTCTTTTTCAATTTCTGTGATAAAAGAAAAGATCATGTTAGTGTAGGTAGTTCATAATGAGTTATTGCATTGCATAATAGATATTTCTGCATTATTTCGACCCTCATATTTAGTAGTTTACAAACCAGAATACTTTACAATTTCCTCAATTTCTGTGTTTGATTCTTAAATCCATGATGGATTAAAAAAAAACTTGTTTTGTTATGGTACAATATATTTATTTCTTTGTTTACAGTGTTTCAGGCCGATTCATGGAATTAATGTGCGCCGAAAATCTCTGCGCAAGCGTGCGAAAGCGTGCGTATCGAGGCGCAAGTGCGAAAATCGCAGCGCAAGCGTGCGAAAGCCGCGCACATCGATTCATGGCAGTCCATGCGCGTGTAAATCCTGGGAGGTGCGCTAAAATCCTGCGTGGCGCACGCGGGCGCACATGTCATCAAATGGCGTGCACTACGCGAACAGCGAAAGCGCACATAGCGCGGCGCACAAAACAAAAGTGGGCAGAACACGGGGCGTAACATGCGGAATGAGGAACAACACATGAAAATATGGGCGTTACGGGGGAAGTACAGGAGTTAAATGCGCAGAACGCCCACACGCGCACCTACAACACGTATTCATGGAATCGAACAGGGGAAATGCGTGCGCCAAAAAAGACACGCTAATCCGGAAACATGTATGCCAGCAGGAAGCAGGCATACGCGGCCCTGCGCAGCATAAAAGTGCACGTAAACAACAAACAAGCTCGGAGGCTACGATGAATATACCGTTCCTTGCAGCAGTGGTTGTGGGACACCGCAGGAGGAGGAGGATAGTCAGGACCAAAATATTTACACCCAGGGCCAGCCTTTTTGGGATACCTGATGACCAGGTGTATGGGAGGTACAGGTTTCCACCTCACATAATACTCGACCTGGTGAGTCAGTGGGAGGATGACCTCACATCACCCACCCTGTGCTCCCAAGCACTGAGCCCCTTGGAAAAGGTGCTCAATGTACTGCACTTCTTGGCCACTGGATCATTTCAGCGGACAAGTGCCATAGTGGGGGGGTGTCACAGGCCACGCAGTCACGCTGCCTACACCAGGTGATGGCCATCATGACTGCACGCTCTTTAGTCTGCAGGCACATATACCTGCCCAGAACACCTGCAGAAAGGCAGGCTGCTGTCCAGGATTTTTACAGGGTGGCACACTTCCCCAAAGTGCTAGGTGCCATTGATTGCACCCATGTGGCTCTACGTCCTCCCAGGGCAACTGAGCACATCTATAGAAACCGCAAGCACTGGCATTCCATCAACGTGCAGGTAGTATGTGATGCCAAGGGAATGATCACCTCAGTATATGCCAACTATCGAGGGTCCACCCATGACAGTTTCATTTACAGAATGTCACCCATAAACCGGGACCTAGAAGCTGGGCGGCATGGCGATACATGGCTGCTTGGTGAGTATAAATGCCTCTGCACATGCATGCATGTCAGATACTGAGTAATGTCACAACCTCACTAATGATACCCATCATCATCTCCCCAGGGGACAGTGCCTACCCTCTGAGCACCCACATGATGACGCCAATTCGGAACCCCACCACACCACATGAGGTAAGATACAACACAGCCCATATTGCAACCTGGGGCATAGTGGAGCGCACATTCGGAGTGCTCAAGTCACGCTTTCGCTCCCTTGACTGCTCTGGTGGGCAGCTGCTATACGCGCCCCCAGTAGTGTGCAGGATCATAGTGGCAGCATGTGTCCTGCACAACGTTGGAACCCTCTGGGGCCTTCCGGTGGACATGGTGGTGCTCCCACATCCCCAACCACATGCACGGCCGCTGCGCATGGGAGGGGAAAGGGCACATGGTGAGGCAGCCCGTACGCAGCTGGTGGCTAATTACTTCACCTAAAATCACACCCCTGTGGAGTGCACACAGCCCTGGCACATACCAGCTGACAATCAATGATGATGACATAAGGGACAGTCAACTGTCACAACCATACCAGCCTGAGATTGGTCACCTGGAAGTGTTACATTGTGTGCATCCCTACCTACCGAAAGACAACCAATGCTGTGTCACAAAATGACACACATTTATGCTGCATGAATGACTACCCCTTGCAAAATACAACATGAAAATAGCGCCATGTCACCCAACCCACTACCCCATCTCCGCTACCCAACACACCCTGGCATGTCATGCAATGTGAAAGCAAACAAAGGAATGCACAACACATGACACAAGTGTCACAAGTGCAGTGTCCCAAATGGAAATAGTTATATCAACACAGGTAATCTCCCTCAATTTCTGTTATCGGGGGCCAGTCTCTCGGAACGGGAGACACACTCAAAGGGAAAATATGCAGAATTGAGGACTGGCTACCCCTCTCTCAGTCCTACCATGCTAGGCCGAGTAACCTACAGAATCCTATTGAGCCACATGAGTCACTTGCCAATTAGTGAAGCTTATGCACATAAACAAAACACAGAGTGAGCGAGAGGAACCATCTTATTAAAAAATTAAAATACAGTCACAAGATGACATCTTTTATATTAATTTATACAATATCAAAAAACCAATCGCAGGTAGTTAAAAAAAGAAAAATATGGCGAGAGGTTCAGCACACATATTAGAGTAAATATTAAACATCACTGACTACTTCTCGCTTATTTAAAAAGCAAACACAGTATATTTCATGTGGGGTTCAGCATCTTAGTCGTGACCACTCTATTAATTTAGGTGGTTTACGGATACAAGACTATCTACTTGAGCTAGTCTATTGTCATGTGTCGACATGTTTCGGCCATCTCAACATATGAAACACTATCCCTAGTGTCTCTACAGACAATAAATTGTGGGCCTTCTTCAGGACAGACAGATTTCTTTTCAGATGGTGAGCCTCTTTTCCAAATCCCTGTTGCAAGGCGAGTACAATCTAAAAATCAAACTTATATACATTTATCACATATTAAAAAAATGGTTCCTTTCACAAGCAACATCTCTGGTTTTTAGTTACTAGTATTTCATATCAAACATATTAATCTCATGTGCTCATTTCACATCTAACCATAGTCAAGTTGTGGTCGCATTACATTCTGTAGATTACAATGGCCTTTACTTACATCCCAAATGGAAATAGGCCACAGACAATATGCTCCCAGTAATCAATAACAAACAGCACACATGACCAAATATTTACCAGCAACACAATACAGCAACACAGGATAAAATATTTCAAGAATATGACAAAATCAAAGTAGTGCAAGTCTCACAACCTGAATAAACCAGCACATCGACCCCTTGCAACTGCAAAGTGTTGCTGTCAGGCAAATGTGTCAGTGTACTGCATACAACATGAGCTGCATCTGCAAAGGAGACGGCCTTGTGAAGACATGAAGAAGGTACCTGTGAATAAGGAGGAAGACATGGATGCACAAGCACATATCAATACACCATGCAGTGTTCAATACAACAACAATCCTCACTAGGGATGTACACACAGTTTTGACTACAGACTGCCCACACAGCTCATGGAAGCCCAATGTCACTGTGTAAGTCACTGTCACTTGGTCACACCCTTTGCAAGCCCATGGAAAGAGGAAGGAGGAGGGGTGTGTGTGTCAGGAACCCAAGCATCTAACCCAAACACAGGACAGGCCTGCATGTGCCCAGCTGGAATACACAGTGGATGCCCACGGGAGCCACACAAGGCAACACACTGTGTAAAAAAAAAATAATCAAAAATGGCTATTTGGGGGTTGGGGGGGAGGCCACCCAGGAGGTTCGAGGACAGGGTGCACACCAACTCCCACCTGTGTGGATGTTGGGAAAAAAAATACCTCCATGGGCTCATGGCCTGCACGGCTACGTTAATGTGGGAGAACTGCTGTTGTCGCTCTCTTTACCCTCTGCTGCTGCATCAGGAGGTGGTGGTGCTATGGGAGGCAGCCCACGCAAAGCCCTAGTATGGTCCTCCATGGCAGCAAGCATGCAGGTGTTGAAGGTCTGATTCTGGAGGATGATAGTGCAGAGATCCCCATGCGGCCTGCATTTCTGCACGCTTGGCCTCGCGTGATGCCCGAATCTGGTGCCTCTGCAGCCTCCCCACCCAGGCTACTTGGGGCAGCAGATGACATTGCTGCCCCAGATCCACGTGGCCTGGTGACAGCAACTTTCACCACCACAGGTGGCTTAGACTTTCTGACCTGGAAGTCAGCCTGGGAGTCATCCTGTGCCGGTTCAGGTGACAAAATGGGCCGTTCCAACAAGGGCTGAGCTGGGATGGTGTCAGCTACCTTTCCTACAACCATATGGGGCGGCATGGGTGTCCCCGATTGGTCCTCCACACACAGGGCTCTAGGGGTAACCTGCAAATCCTGGCCACGTCCCCTACCGGGCCCACTAGGCCCACATTTTGGAGGTCGGCCACCTTTGCCTCCCTTACTGCTTGGTCACCTCCCAACCATGGCACTGATGTTGTTGTGCGTATGGGAGTTGCAGTAAACAATTGTCCTGGGCAATTGGGGTGAAAGGGGTAGGGTACTAGATGGAATTTTTAACCTAGTGCTCTGGCAAGGCTAAATGTGACCCCTGGGGGAAGATGACAGGTCATGCAACACACAGACACCCCAAAAACAAAAGCACACGTGCACGCAACCCCTGGTAGACCATGTGCATGGAAAAATAAACCTGCACTACACTGTGGCACCCAGAAACACAAAAATAAGCGTACACGTGTTATACGCAGCATACAATGACCTCTGAAGGGGTACGCGACCCACGGGGGCAACCACAGCTGGAAAATACGTGCGCGCACACCATCTGCCTTGAAAAAGAACAGGAAAAAGATGCGCGTGTGCGCGTTGGCAACACCCCCGCCAAAAGAAGAAAAGGACGCAGTCTGAGGAAACAGGGAGTACGAACTGGAAATGTTGTGAAGTAATCGCGTGTGAACCGACTAGAAGTACAAGATACACCCGCTTGCTCTCCACAAAAAGCACAAACAAGGAAATAGCGTGATACTTGTACCTTTTAAGCCTGCCCACACGTGAAACGTCACTTACGCGCTTACACGCTAAGGCCCTTTCCTCCAATAGCACGGTGACGTGCAGTTTTCTCACGTGCTGATTCACTATGCACCCGTGTTGTGGGAAACACCTGCGCGCGTAACGTCACTCACGCGCTTACGCGCTAAGGGCCTTTCCTCGGTTTTCACGCTGACGTGCAATACCATCGCTCCACAGCCCAGCCCCAGGACGCAGTTGCCCACCCACGCCTGCCTCAGGGGTCGCCATGTTGGGGCAACCACCATCTGAGACCACTGGCGACCCCCAGTCAGAGAGGCAGAGGGCCACCAGCTTCAGTGAGAAGTAAGTTGGTGTCCTGGTGGAGCATGTCCTGGGGCATTATGATGCCCTCTTTGGAACATCACGTGCCAACAAGGAAGGACGGTCGAGGATCTGGGAGGATGCAGTGGTTGCCATCAATGCGGAGGAGGTGGCAACCCACGACATCAAGCACATCAAGAAGCGCTGGGAGGACTTGAGGTCCAGGACCCTCTACAAAGCCTGGCGCCTCGCGGAGGGGGGCTGGGGCAGCATGAGCAACATCCAGATAAGGGTCATGGAATACGTAGCCCCAGTCTCCACGCCCAGATCCTTCAGAGGCAGACACATCTGGAATTGAGCGGTAAGTGGCCAAGCATTGCTGTGTGAGACAGGGCATGTTGCAGTGTGCTGGTTATATGATACTTGCCTGTATGTGTGACATAGGCCATGTATGGATGTGTGTGTGCAGGGACATCATGGTCATGCATGTCAGACCAGTAATGTGTGAACCACATGGATGGGGCATGTGTTCCAATGCAACATGGGGAGCTGTATGCAGAATGCACTCATGAAAGCAGGCCAGTCTCTGTTCTTGGACATGGAGGGGGTGTGAGGGATGGGCGCTGCTGTCATGTACATGTAAGGTGCACATGTGTGTGTGTCTGAGAAGTGCGTGTGTGTGACTTTGAAATGCCATGGATGCATGACACATGTCCGTGATGATGTGTAGATTCACTCATGCTGTGCCGTCACCGTTGTATCCACTGTGTCT
The DNA here is from genome assembly GCF_040938575.1 of Ambystoma mexicanum. Taxonomy (NCBI): domain Eukaryota; kingdom Metazoa; phylum Chordata; class Amphibia; order Caudata; family Ambystomatidae; genus Ambystoma; species Ambystoma mexicanum. The sequence goes on from NC_090922.1 coordinate 1,138,124,891, forward strand.
ATCCACTGTGTGTGTGGTGTACAAGCCATGATGCATGACCCTCCGTTGATGTGTGTGCATGGGATCAGTGTGAGCCATGATGCATGTGAGTTTGAAGGCAACATTTTGGTTAACAGAGGCCCTTGTACATGGATGCTGATGTTGATTGTAGGCGCCGGGACTGTTTCTGCATGTGTGTTGCGTGCATTCACCCATGTGTTGTGGAGGGACAGGATGGAAGTGACATTTGACAGTGCCACTCATGTGTTATTGCTTCTTGTCTAGGGGAATATTGTACTGTAACCTGATTCTTGTGTTCTATGGCCCTCATTACGACCCTGGCGGAATCCGAAAAACGATGGCGGAAATGCAATACCGCCATCGAATACCGCTCGGTGCGACTATGACCCGTCACCGCAAAGTACGAAGCCATTAGCGACACCGTAGTGAACGCCAACGCTAACTGCACCAAGTACGCGCGCGCGCGCCATGCCAAACCGTAAATACCACCATGGCGCAAGGGTACGCGAATTCCGACCCTAGCGGACATGTACATAACGCCATCAAGCATGGCGGAAAGCACCAATCCGCCATGGTGAGAAGTACGGCATCGCGAATCAACCGTAAACGGCCCCACTGAGTGCCTGTACACCGCTCCCTGCCCACAAAGTACAACTCCCCGTAGGTGCAATGAAGTCACAATGCAACCAGTGAAATGTACAAGTCACCCATGCATGCCAACGAACAAAAGAAACACAAGAGGGGCCAATGGGAGCTGCAGGGCACAGATGGCACGAATACAGAAGCCATTCCAATGGACATGACCACAGTCCCCCCCCCCAAAACGCACGCAAACACAGGCACCTGTGACCAGCAATATTCCGAAAATCACAACATGCCACCAGTCCACCTGGCTGACCGGCATCTGTTACACAAAACCCATTCCCCCGCCCCTGAGCATGACAACATGCAAACAGTCACATTGGCAGCCCCCATCCCTGACCTCACTGGGCTCCGTAGGCAAACGCGCCCAGCACAGTACCACGCGACTAAACTCCGAAGCTGGAACCCAATGCAGATCTCCTCACAATACATCGCTCCCTAAATAGGAATATGCCACATCACTCGCAAAGAAGAACGCTACACGGCCCATATCAGAATAGAAATTTAATGCACAACTAAATCACCAAGCCCATACAGCCAGTAGTCCATGAACTCCAAAACACATATCACCATTGTGGGCTGCATCCGCAAGGAATGACCAGCTACTACTTGTGTGACGCCCTGTTCCATCATGGTACACAGAGCCACATTCACGTACGAAAAGGCAACATGGAAGCGCACAGACCCGCAGGGCCGTCCCAATGGGGAGGCACTAGTCCAGCTGAAAGGCCGAAATGTTGCTCCGAGCCACTAGTACCGCGTAAGGGCATGTGGCCCATTGGCGATCGTCCCATAAGATCGTAATGCTGCTCTACTGATTAACACGAAGCAGCAGGTGTCGGGAGTAAACGCCATCTGCAGGAGTGGCATACAGATGGCAGTGGCAAAAGGGGAGGAGATACCTGTCAACCAAAAGAAAAGAAAAAGAACAGAATGGCCATCAGAACTACATTCGAACAACTCACTTCAATGATCACACTAAATCCACAGTCATATGCATGCTAGCCCACTCGAAAGGATCATCACCACCCCGAAACCACTTGCGACTCATAACTATCTATATCGAGGTGTAAACACCATCACAAACGAGTGTACCTGTGCATGCGTCTGTCAGAACAGATTCCATCAGATGGGAATGTTAACGTGCATGGACACAAGTGTCTGAAGGCGCGTCGAGACAGGGAGGGCTCAACAAGGCCAGATAGACGACGGTCCCACTATGGCAGCCCTGCATCACATAGCGCAGGGGAGGCGGATAGATTCCAAGAAGCCCTGTACATGGCAAACCCTGTATCAAATCACCTGCCCATGCATCCATTCATCATTCCCTCATCCTGTTATAAAAACGCCTGAATATTTACTCACAAAACATTCGAACTTTCCATTGAGTCTGTGCGTTATGCAGCCTGCAAAATCCACAGTGCCCCAGCCCGTAATTCCAGTGTTGTGAAGTTACATGTATTTGGGAACGTCCGGCCTCATCGCCCACGTCACTATTGCGCATCCAAAACTATTCATATCAATCATTGCTTCCTCGCCATGGCCCCTGTCTCAAGGACATCGAACAAAAGAACGTTATATTTGCAGTCAGACCTGTGGGCATCTCCCCGGCGCTAGCTGAAAACCGAAAGCGCCGGCCTTCGAATTCCTCATTTGCAACATCACGTCGAAGAGGCATCTGTGGCCGTTTGAAATCACTAATTAATCCATCGAGTGCGGCTGTGTGTGAAAATGGCAACTGCCTTCACCCACGAATGGGACGCCCCGCCCGTCGTTGCAACTCGGTACAGTGATGCATGAGGGCCCACCGTTACTCGAGTACTACGTCCCACTGACCCATCACAAGTCTGTTCGCGACTGCAAAGATTGTATGTGAAACAATGGGACCATAGCCGAATGTACATATCAACAAATGTTACACGGCCATCGGGTACAAATACATGAATGCAAGAGCAAGATGCCATGCGTCACATTGCAGCGTTGTGTGCGGGACGTGCTCGGCCAAAGGGGAGAGCAGCTTGCACAGGTGGAATGAATCACCACAGGTGGAGGCCATACAGCCTGAAAACACATAAATTGCACACCCAGTCTCCTCCCACAACCACACCCACTCCGAAATGCTACCGGCAGGACTCGCGATGTTGGCCCTGGGGGACCTGATAGCACTGCAAGTGCTCCAACTCCAAGAAGAAGACGAACACCAACTACAACCGGCCGCACGGAGGAGACGCAGGAGGAGGAGGAGGGCAAGGCAGGGCCAGCAAGGGCCGCCAGCACAGCCACTACCACCACGCAGGCAGCCCGCAATCCCACGCCTCCGAGCACATCCGTTCAACCTCACTGATGAGCAGATCCACACCCTCTACCGTTTGGACCGGGACACCATAGCCGCCATCGTGGACATGACACAGGCTGACCTTGTCAGCATGATAGATAGCCCAACCGCCATCCCACCCCTACTGAAGGTGGTGTCTGTACTACACTTCCTGGCCACAGGCACCTACCAGCACACAGTCGGACAGTTGCATGGCATTTCACAGCCACTGTTCTCACGGACACTATTGCAAGTGCTCGATGCCCTCCTGCAGCACGCAGACGACTACATCTCTCTACCACGCTCGGAGCAGGAAATTACCAACACAAAAGTGGGATTCCATGCACTTGCCGGCATACCGGGTTGCATTGGTGCCATCGACTGCACCCATGTGGAATTGGTCGTTCCACATGCCATGGAGGCCCAGTACCGCAACCGAAAACAATTTCATTCCCTGAATGTACAAATGGTGTGTGACTCCAACAGGATCATTACACATTGTTGTGCCAAATTCCCTGGATCAACCCATGATTCTATGGTCTTGAGGAACTCTACTATACCACGCTACATGGCGCGACACGCAGGGAACAGATCCTGGCTACTCGGTGAGTCTCATTTCATGCATGATGATGTGGGGTATGTGATGCGGCAATGAACTGCCAGGAAGGGGGGGGGTGCGTACGTAGCAATGGCATTCCACATCATACGTTTCTCGTCCACATACAGGTGATGCTGGGTATCCACTGAAGAGATGGCTCCTCACACCAGTCCGGAACCCACGGGACCAGCATGAGGAGGACTACAACCATGCCCACTCACGTACCCGTGTAGTCATTGAACAGGCATTCGGCCTACTGAAGACTCGTTTCCGCTGCCTCAGCAGGTCTGGCGGGGCACTCCTGTACCGCCATGAGAAGGTTGCAAAGATGGTCATGGCATGTGTCATGCTCCACAACATGTGCGTACGTAGAAATGTGCCCATGCCCCCTGACGCTGAACTGCAAGCACCTGATGATGGTCATGATGAGGGTGGGGATGTGGCAGCACCTCAAGGAGTCTGCGAGGCACCGGAGGGCCGTGACATTCGTCAGCATCTCATTGATGCATGCTTCTAGCACTCACGCCTGGTGGCTGATACATGGACACGGGACTCGTGGCACTGTGTGTGTCTGGTACATGCACAATATGGACTGTACGCCTATGATGGCCTAGTACACAAAGATCATTGTCCACACATCTCATTGGTTGATCGTGCACTGTTTATGGCATATGTGATATCATGTAGAACACCCTATCGACCCGCCACCCAAGTGAGCCCAACACACCCCCTCCACCCTCCTACCTCCCCCCCGAACACCAGTGTCCAAAGAAGCTCATTGTCAGTGGGCTGTCGCTATTGCAAGCCCCCTCTGCGGGTATCAGGGGCACCCCTGCCTGTGGAGCGCAGGTTCCTCCCAGATCTACGTTGGGGGCTGCCCTGGACGGAACTTGCAACGGATGACGTCTCTGCCTGCTCACGTCCATGCATGTCCCTAAGGGTTTGTGAGAGCTCAGTGAGCACACGGCGCACTGCGGCAAGTTCGGCACATACGTCTTTGGACGTCGCATGCAGTTCCCCCCTCAGGCTCTCGGTGCTTCTCTCCATTTGGACTCTCAGGCTCTCGGTGCTACTCTCCATTTGGACTCTCAGGCTCTCGGTGCTACTCTCCATTTGGACTCTCAGGCTCTCGGTGCTACTCTCCATTTGTGCCCTGAGTGTCTCAGTTGATGTTTCTATGTCTGCCTTAGTGCCCCCACATTCATCGGCATGGTCCTTGAGGAGCGTGGCCAGTTGCTGCTGTTGCACGATTAACTGGTCGAGGGACTGTTGCCTCTGCTGGGCCATGGCCATTTGCGGGGGTGTCACAGAGGGGCTGTTGACCTCATGTTGCCTTGCCACAGGGCTTGGGGGGGATGGCCAGTCGTCGTCTTGTGGGTGCCCCTGCGTGGTATCCTCATGTTGTACGGGATGGGACAGACAGGGGGAATGGGACAGGTCATGGATGGATCTGACTTCGACATCCCCGTCTTCTGTGTCGGAGCATGCTGCCATCAATGGGGTGTCACCTATGGTGCTGCTGCCACCAGAGGCAGTGCCTTCTGTGGCATCCGTTGGGGGGACCTGTGGTGGTGGTGTTGTGGGCATGCTGGCTGCTGGGGTGCCTTTTGATGTTCCCCCCTCTGTGCTGTCACCTGATTTGTGCTGCTGCCGTGTCTTGATGCGTGCAGCTGAGGTGGAGGGTCTTTGGCCGTTGGTCTTGGCCCTCTTTGCAGGTGTGCTGGTAGGGGTGTCCTGATGCTCGTCATTTGGATCGGAGCCTGTGGTGGAGTAAAGGAGGGCGAGGGTTATTAATGGGTCTGTGGGTATTGGAATGGCATTGTATCACATGCATTGGGGTGGTACATGAGGGTGATTTGGGTCGGTGCCTTGGAGGTGCTTTTATTTGTGTGTGGGGTGAGGGTGCAGTTGTTTGGCAGCCTGCAGTTAGGGTGTGCCTGCTGGACGTGTGGTGGGTGTTTTAGGGGTTTTTAATTATTTATGTATTTATTGTGGTTTTAAGGTGCACTATCAGGGCGATGTGTGTGGACGTTCTCCTGGACATGTGTTTCTGTTGCACTATGTGGACACATGGTACTTCACATGATTGGACATTGTGGATTTAGCATTGTTTTATCTGGGCCACCTACCTGATTCTTCTGATGTCTGCACTCCTTTCTCCATCCCTCCGACTCCCTCTATGCTCTCCATTCCGATGGTGGAGGCACAGATTTCTTCCCAGGGGGTCAACTTGATGGGTGATTCAGGACCTCCCCCGGTGGCTGTGGCAATGTTGCGGTTGGCAGAGAGTATGCTGCGGACGCGTATCCGCAGGTCGTCCCACCGCTTTCTGCATTGCTGTGGGTTGCGGGGTGCGGTCCCCACCGCGCTTACCCGCTGTGCCACCAGAGCCCATATGGCCTTCTTGTTGGCAAGTGCCGTCCTGGTCATTTGCGTGGAGAAGACGGCGGCGGCATTCTCCTGGAGGGTCTCTGTTAGCACGGTGAGTTCCTCACGGGAGAAGTGGACCTGCCGCTTGCGGTCGCACGCTTTCTTCGCTACTTTTCCCATTTTTCTTGGTTTCGCTAGGGTGGATGACGGGTTGGGGTGTGTCTCAGGGTAGTGATTTTAGTGGTTGTGTGGTTTTAGTGGTTTTATGGGTGCACGGCGGGATGTTTCCCGTTCCGGGCCCATGTTTTAACTTCCGTTTCCGTATATTTCCGGTCACCGTACTTTCCGGTAGGCGCACTCTGCGGTGCCCGCTGTGATGGCTGGCGGTATTGCACCTAGGGCGCCGTACGGCGGCGGTGTGGGCCGTTTTGGGGTCATTTCTGCCATCGCGGACTTTGCACTTCCGCCATGCCGTGGTGCTCGTGCCCGATGGGTCGGAATGGGCCGCAATTTGCTCCTTCGTGCAATGGCTGAAACGCTATTTACGCTGTGGCGGTCCGGTCGGTTGATTTCCGCAAGGGTCGTAATGAGGGCCTATGTCTCCCTCTAGGCAGCGTAAAGTGAAGAAGAGGGCGGAGACAGCGCTGTGGAGCCAAGCGGCAGTGATGCCTCCACCGGGCGGCGACACAAGGCCCAGCCACCCTCCCAGGAATTGCCAACATCTGAGAGCGAGGGGGCTAGTGCCGCGTCTGCCACTACGGCTGTAGCAGAAGGGCCGGGTGAGCCCCCACAGGGGCTTGCAATGGCGAAAGACGGTGTGGAGACATCCAGGTCAGTGGTTTCCACAGAGGCGGAGGAGCCCGCTACTGAGCCGCACATGGGGCCTGGTGGGGGTAGTACCACTGGTGCAAGTGGTGCAGTCCAGGGCCAGGGTCAGGAGGCAGCACAGGTCACCGCAGAGGGGCCTGTGCATGTCTCTGTCCTTGACCATGTGACTGCACCACCATGCACCAACAGGGATGCCCCATCCCAGGCCCTTCTGCAGGTAGAGGGGAGTGCCACGTCATCTGCCTCTCCACTACCTGTGGACGAGTGGTCCCACGACCGTATGGGCTCCGTCCTGGTTGGTGTCGCGTTGCGCACGGGTGACATTTGTGAGGACTTGCGTGCTTCTTGGGGGAGCACGCACGCCATCACGAACAGCAGCATTGCGACGTGGCACTGTTGGGAGGGGCCCTGGTCGGTGGGTTCCTACATGTGTCGCGACTCTGGCGAACCTCTCCTCCTCTGTGGGGACTATGCGCCAGTCATTCTCCCTGCCGTCTTCTGGTCCAGATTCCACCAGGGCCCCCTGTGGACCTGTCCTGACCAACACAGCCAGCTTGGTGGAGATCCCATCCTTGCCACAGTCGGGAGTCAGCGGTCCAGCAGGGGTGGACACCCCAACAACTGGAGTCCAGCAGATGGAGGATGTGCAGGCATCGGACAGGGAACATGGACAGCAGCAACAGCAGCAGGCTCTAGGTGAGAGCAATGATGGCTCAGGGCCATCGACATCAGCGGGGCAGGCATCGGCCAGAGGGCAGGAGAACTCTGGAATGAGAGTGTCTTCTGTGTGGCTGCGGTTGGGCCAGCACATATATGCGGAGAAGCGGCGGGCGGAAGAGGCACGGCTCACCATGGTCAGGGCGGAGTTCTCCATGCGTCGGGGGTTGATGCAGGCAGAGTGCCACGAGGCAACTCGCAGGGAGTTGGAACAAGCCATGAGTGCATCCCTGCAAGACCTCGGGCCAGGGCAGAGGCCCACCTCCGGGACATCGACATGGAGTTCGATGATGCCCTGGCCCGGGACATCACAGAGTGAGCTGCAGGACTTGCCCGCCGCCATTGTATATAGTTAGATAGTGTTAGGTTTCCTTTGTTTTTCTTTTAATTTGGAGTTAATGGACATTGCTCCACTTTGTGTGTATATAGTTTTTTCTTCATAGGAATTTGTTTGTAGGTTTCCTTTTGTTTGCGGATCATGGACCATTTGGACTTACATTGTATATAGTTGCAGACTTGTACATGCTTTCTTTTTCTATATTACATTGGATCAATGGTTTTTTTTAAAATTTGGATTATATTTTTATTATGGACATTGGCAATGGACCACTTTTTTATTCTACGTGATATTTCTTTTTTTTTAACTTCATTGGATTGACAATATTTTTTTTCTACATTGGTCATTGTACATTGATTTTCATTTTACTATTCCTCCAAGTCAGTTCTTTATGTTTTTAATACATTTTTTATTACTTCAGAATTTGTGTTGTGTTCTGTAATTAGTTTTGTGCATGTCTCATTGAACATTTCCTCAGTCACGTGTTGCCACTGTGTGGCTACGTTGTGCATTCCTGCATGGCCATGGTGGTTCATTTCAACTATCATGGCATGGGTAAATTGGGAGTGGGTTCTGTGGATGGTTGCATGTTTGGATTGGGGGGCAAGGGGAATTAGGGTTGGCTTTGGGGACATGGGTCGGTTTTATTAGGACATGATGTTTGTTGGGACATGAGTCGGGGCCTGAGGCTCACTGCTGGGGGCTGGGGGTGCTGGGGGACATGAGTCTGGGCCTGAGGCTCACTGCTGGGGGGTGGGGGTTCTGGGGGACATGAGTCAGGGCCTGAGGCTCACTGCTGGGGGGTGTGGCTGCTGGGGAACATGAGTCGGGGCCTGATGGCAGGTACCCATCACTGCTGAGGGATTGGGGTGCTGGCGGACATGAGTCTGGGCCTGCTGGCAGGTGTCCATCACTGCTGGGGGGTTGGGGTGCTGGGGAACATGAGTCTGGGACTGAGGCTCACTGCTGGGGGGTGGGGGTGCTGGGGGACATGAGTCGGGGGCCTGAGGCTCACTCCTGGGGGGTGGGGTTGCTGGGGGACATGAGTCGGGGCCTGCTGGCAGGTGCCCATCACTGCTGGGGGGTGGGGGTGCTGAGGGACATGAGTCTGGGCCTGAGGCTCACTGCTGTGGGTTGGGGGTGCTGGGTGACATGAGTCAGGGCCTGCTGCCAGGTGCCTATCGCTGCTGGGGTGTGGGGGTGCTGGGAGTGCTGGGGGACATGAGTCGGGGCCTGCTGGCAGGTGCCCATCACTGCTGCGGGGTGGGGGTGCTGGGGGACAGGGGTGCTGGGGGAAATGGGTTGGTGATCACTAGTGGAAGGTGACATGTGGGCTGGCTGGGGGGCATGCCCATGGTGGATGGGCAGCCTGCGGGGCATGACCAGGGGTGCAGGGTAGTCCCCTGTGGTGTGGGTTGCCTACAGGGGCTGTGGAGGGGGTAGAGGGCACACCTGGGAGGACCCACACTGCCAATTCACGTGTGGGACTCCCCGCGCACCCCACTGTATACACCTACCCCGCTCTGACAGCAAAATCGCATGTGAATCTTCCTGCGCACCCCCAAAATAGACGTACCCTGCTCGCACAGGGCCAATCATGTGTGAAACTTCCCACGCACCCCATTAATACACGTACCCTGCTCGCACAGGGCCAAATCGCGTGTGCAACTTCCCACGCACCCCCGAAATATACGTACCCTGCTTGCACAGGCCAATCGCGTGTGAAACTTCCCGCGCACCCCCGAAGTACATGTACCCTGCTTGCACAGGCCCAATCGTGTGTGAAACTTCCCGCGCACCCCAGTAATGCACGTACCCCACTCGCACAGGGCCAATCGCGTGTGAAACTTCCTGCGCAACCCCAAAATACACGTACACTGCTCACACAGGCCCAATTGCATGTGAAACTTCCCATGCACCACAGTAATACATGTACCTCGCTCACACAGGGCCAGTCGCGTGTGAAACCTCCCGCACACCCCCAAAATACACATACCCTGCTCACACAGGCCCAATCGCGTGTGAAACTTCCCGCGCACCCCAGTAATACACGTACCCCACTCGCGCAGGGCCAATCGCGTGTGGAAGTTCCTGCGCACCCCTGAAATACATGTACCCTGCTCGCAGAGGCCCAGTCGCGTGTGAAACTTCCCGCACACCCCAGTAATGCACGTACCCCACTCGCGCAGGGCCAATCGCGTGTGAATCTTCCCGCGCACCCCCAAAATACACGTACCCTGCTCGCACAGGCCCAATCACGTGTGTAACTTCCCGCGCCCCCCAGTAATACACGTACCCCGCTCGCACTGGGCCAATCGCGTGTGAAACTTCCCGTGCACCCCCGAAATACACTTACCCTGCTCGCAAAGGCCCAATCGCGTGTGAAACTACCCGCGCACCCCAGTAATACACGTACCCCGCTCACACAGGCCAATCACATGTGAAACTTCCCGCGCACCCCCTAAATACACATACCCTGCTCCCACAGACCCAATCACATGTGAATCTTCCCGCGCACCCCCAAAATAGACGTACCCTGCTCGCACAGGGCCAATCACGTGTAAAACTTCCCACGCACCCCATTAATACACATACCCTGCTCGCACAGGGCCAAATCGCGTGTGCAACTTCCCACGCACCCCCGAAATATACGTACCCTGCTCGCACAAGGCCAATCGCGTGTGAAACTTCCCCCACCCCTCCGAAATACATGTACCCTGCTCGCACAGGCCCAATCGCGTGTGAAACTTCCCACGCACCCCAGTAATACATGTACCTCGCTCGCACAGGGCCAATCGCGTGTGAAACTTCCTGCGCACCCCCAAAATACACGTACACTGCTAGCACAGGCCCAATTGCATGTGAAACTTCCCACGCACCCCAGTAATACATGTACCCCGCTCACACAGGGCCAGTCGCGTGTGAAACCTCCCGCACACCCCGAAATACACATACCCTGCTCGCACAGGCCCAATCGCTTGTGAAACTTCCCGCGCACTCCAGTAATACACGTACCCCGCTCACACAGGGCCAATCACGTGTGAAACTTCCTGCGCACCCCTGAAATACACTTACCCTGCTCGCACAGGCCCAATTGCGTGTGAAACTTCCCGCACACCACAGTAATACACGTACCCCACTCGCACAGGGCCAATCGCGTGTGAAACTTCCCGCGCACCCCCGAAATACATGTACGCTGCTCGCACAGGCCCAATCGCGTGTGAAACTTCCCGTGCACCCCAGTAATACACGTACCCCGCTCGCACTGGGCCAATCACGTGCGAAACTCCCCGAGCAGCGGGGTACGTGTATTCGGAGGGGTGCACAGGGAGTTTTACAGGTGTTTTCGTGGTTGGGGACCTGTGCGCCATGAACGGGATTTGTGCACTGTACATGGCGCACAGGGAGGGGTTGGGGGAGTAACTGGCGCTGCTGCAGGGTCGCTGCGCCACTCTTCACCACGGCAGGTAATGGATGTTAAAATCCATGAATAAACAGTGCGCAGAAATGGATTTTGGCGCACGCAGCTTGCGCAGACTGTCGCACGCGCACACTGTGCGCCAGCCGCGTGCGCCACTTGTGCGCTGAATTCTATGAATTACCCCCATCATTTGTTGTTTCTAGCTAATGTTCGATCTGTTGGCTTGTTGCAGATTTCTTGGGGCAGTTTAACTGTTGGCGTATTCTAACTGGTTATAGATTTTTATTTATATTTTCAAGTTGCTCATCTATCTGTTGGATTGTTGCAAATTTTTGGGGCAGTTAGATACCTGTTGGCTTGTTCTAACTGTTTATTTCTTCTTATATTTTAGTGGTATTGATTTATCTGTTTGGTTGTTGCAGAATCTTGGGGCAGTTAGATACCTGTTGGTGTATTCTAACTGTTTATAGTTTTCTAATTGAAGTTTTATTAATGTTTATGCTCAGATTAGTTATAAAATTTTGGTTTTAAGAATATTAAATAAGTGTTTATAAGATTTGCTGGTAATTTCTGCTATCAGCCGGTCTGATAGCACAGCGTGTAGAGCACTCCCTTTGACATCTGTGCAGAGCCTGATGACGCAGGTTTGAATCCCGGCAGGGCCAAACTCAGGTTTTCATCCATCCTTCCAAGGTCGATTAATGAGTACCACACACCGTGGGTAATAATAAGCAGCGCTCAGATACCTGAGGGTTTGTAGCGCTATATAAATGCTAAATTATTATTAAATTATTTGTATTAATTATTATTAGAGTAATGGTACTATCATTACATTCAAACCATCCACAATTCTTTTTTATATATGCAGTGTAATGACCTGCATTGGTTGTGGTTCCCGTGTGGTAGATTATAGCTATTGTTGTGAAGGTTTTCTTATCAAGTGATACTTGACCATGTGTGAATCCAGTCAGTTTGCAGTTGTTTTTGGTACCATCTGCATTATGACCTAAAAGCATTAGTATTACGTATTTACTATGTGTTTGTATTTGTAAGGTAGAGTGAGCGATTATCTTAATTGCAGGTAGTACATAATGTACCATGGTTTGCATTTTGTACAAGTTGCTGAAATGGAATAGATTCACACTTAGGTACGGATACATACATGAAGCGTTCATTAGGGATTTGTTCCTGTGCCACATGGTTGCAGAGAGTGCATGTATGTTTCCACATGTAGGAAATCTTGAAGATATCATTTATAAGTATGTTTTTATTTTCCAGTACTTGTAGTAAGTACATTAGAAATTCTTGTGGATCTTCTTGTGAGTTTCTAGAGGATTTCACCATTCCAGCACAGTAGTCCAATTTCTGTCTTATTCCATGAACACTGTATGTGATGTTAGGATTGTTGGTTGCATTTCTATGAAGGAATTACATTTTCATTTTCAAACACAATTGGTCTGTATTGTGTAAGTAAATATTGTGAATAATTGGTGGCAATTGGAATATAGTATTTATTGCTACATTTCGTAGCAATTTACACCAGTTATATTTGAAAATTTGAATGGACCTGATAGTTCTGTGTCCAAGTCATTTCTTCGTAGTGTGTGTTGATTCTTTGAAGATGTACCTGACTTACTCTGAGTAGTAGATTCTTCTTTGGTTGTAGTAATTGATGAATTATTATCTTTTTTTACTCTCTTTGGATGATTTGCAGTGAGATCCTGTTGCATTTCTGTTAGAAGTAGTTTAATTTACAACATTTTGCTTTTTGTGGAACAGGATAGGTCTTTAGATGGGGGTGTACAATGAACATAGTCTATTGTATTCTAAAATGCAGGGAATATCAGCACTTCCTTTACTTGCATCAAAGTTGATTAGAAATAGACTGTCAAGTGCATGTAAGCGTGATAGTGCTACGTAGCTCATGCCTTCTTGAAAGACTGTGTTCCCAATATCTATCAATGCTTTATCTAGGGTAGGACCTTGTGATTTGTGGATGGTGACTACGTATGCTAGAGTTAGAGAAAATTGTTCTCTGCGTACATACATGTCTTTGAAAAGAAGGAATCAGGCTGTTGAGCATCATATCCTTTTAACTTCTGATAGTTTGTCAAAGAGAATATTGACAAACTGAATGTTATTGTCACCTGGGTATGTTTGAAAGCCAACAACTGTACCAAGTTCTCCAATAACTAGTCCTTGCTCCTCGTCAAGGTTACTTTCAAGCATTACTCTACAGTTTAAAGATAATTTTAATATTTTCTCCAAACCAGCTGTGTTGGAGATAGAGTTTTCTGAGGAATTTAGTCTTGTTGTGGCTTGTTGACACATGGGTAGTGCCATACCATGTGCATCCAGTTTGTCTGTGGAGCACATTTCAATTATTGGTTGCATTTCTTTTTTCAACATTGTTTCATTGAATTTTGAACAGCTTGCAAGAGATGGAATCAAGGACATACAATTGACATTTGTGTGTGCTCATTTTTCCATGATATCAGTAGCACATGAGTTATGGCCGTACAGTGCATGGATGTGCCGGGTTTTTAATATTGATTGTGCTTCTTGAGATAGTACACCATCTCTAATACTTTTTAAAATGTTGGTCTATGTGAGGTCTGCCAACTGGTGCATGTTTTCTGTTAATTCTCTGTATTGGAAATGTTGCTATAGGGTGACATTTCCTATGCTGCCAACAGTTTTACGGTCGAGTTTGTGCCCTAAGGTTTTAAAAATAGGCTCACCTTTTGCTGGTGTCAATTGAGGAAGATCTCTGAAAACAATAATGGGTTTTCCTCCGAAGAGCTCTTCGTAGTTTTTTTTGAGTACTTCTTGTAATCTCAGGTGAATCAAGGCCAACATTAGGTTGGAGATCATGCTCACTTCATCTGTTAGTAGCATTTTCATTTGTTTCAAAACTCTGCGTAGTTCCATTGCAGCTTCTGTAGAAATTTTGTAATATTCTAAGTTGTTTTGGTGTTCTACTGGAAGGAGTAATAATTGGTGTAAAGTGACAATGCCTATGTTGTAGGCAGCTAAACATGTGGGGGCAGTTACAACAGCTGACAGTTTGTTGTTTGCCAATTGTTGAAGGAACCTGTTGATGATTTTGATTAAAATAGTTTTTCCTGAACCAGCTTGACCACTGACATATAGTAGTATAGGTTTGTAATTTTGGCAGGTACATTCCTTATTTTCATGTTGTACACCATGTGCAATTTCTTTTGTTACTTCTTGAAAAATGATACGCTGCTTATTGTTCAGTTTTGATTTCAGTACTGTTAAGTCTTCTGTATCTTCTTCATAGTGACACATGGTGTTTTCTACACAAATCTTCGTTTTTCAGCGCAAATAATTCCATGAATCAGCCCCATGGTTTCCAAAGTGGTACTTCTGTTTGGGTAGTATGTGTCTAGTAAATTGTTTTTCAAAATGTCTTGGCTGTTGGGATATTGTTTCTGTGTCCTCATGTGATTTGAGAACTCTTTTTCTAGCTTTAGAAGGATCAAGACCATACTATATTTTCAGATTACCATACAAAGCAGTACAGGTTAAATGGTCTGCAGCTTCATAGCAGCCATATTCTCTATGAGAGAGCATGTTTATGCCTAAGATGTACAATTTCTGATACAGTGGTTTGTCCAATGATAGGTCATCCCAGAGGTCTTGAAGCTCTATTTTTTCTGCTTTGGTTAAGTAGTCTGTAACATATCGAGCAACTGCAGTGGAATTGTCATCAATGTATTGCACATCTTTGTTTGTATTTCATAAGAGGGCAATGATTGATTGTAATCATTGATATATTTTGCTTATTCTGTTCTTTTTATGTAATATGTGTTCTTAGGTGATTTACCTTTAACACTATGTCTAACTGAAGACATGAAGTTGTTTACTTGACCTGTTGCTGTAACTGGTCTAGGGAAACCAAAGCGGCATTTGGTGTAGTATTTCCCTTTGTTTTTTTATTTGCGATGACAATATTTCCCACATTTGTGTCTTTGAAATTGTAAACATTGTGCATCAAGATCACTATTTGTTGTTTGTGAAGGAATTTCACAAGTGACATATTTTTCAATACACTGTAAAACAGTTGCATTGCTGTCTTGACCAAATTTAGGAGCATCTTTAATCCATAAAAGCATGTGGATATGTGGGGCTCCTCTGGGTTGGTATTCTTTTCTCCAAAAGAAGTGTTGCACTTCTCAGAGGGGAGGAACAGTTGTATTACAAATAAAGTGTAGCATAGCAATGACGTGATGATGGATAATCTTGAAACATTAACAGGATCTAGAGAGCAAAGTTCTCCAGGTGTTAGTATATCTATGTGTGTTTTGTTTTTGTTTGATATGCGTAGGAAATCATGTAAATCTTCCCATGCATATTCTGTACAACTTAATGTAACAAACCAAGTGGTTGGACCAAGGTTTCTTATCATACAACGTACATCTCTGTGACATCAGAACCAGTATTCTGTAGTATCACACATGTTTGCTAACGGTTTTGTAATGCTTGATTGTAGAACCTCATCTTTTTCTTGCACTTTTTGTAGTAATTGCGTAGCTGACATATTTTGAAAATGGGTACCTGATTTCAATTTGTGTGCAACTCCGTAGCCTAGAGTTGCTAGTTCACTGTCAAAGAGTAAGTGGAATATGTATTCCACATTTTGTCTAAATCTGGGATCTTGAGAATACATTTGTAACAAGCGGTATTCTGATGCTGTTATCTGAGTGGGTCTATCATTGTACCTTCCTCCTTTCCCAGTAGGAAAGAGTAGAGGAAAAGCATGTGCTTCTACACTTTTTTTTCCCATATGCTGATTGGTGATCTTTTGGTTTTTCGCAATTGGTGTGTTTCTAGTGCATTATCTATGGTGTCTTTAGAGTGTAATGGATGAATTGTATAATGGTCTAAAATATTGGATACTGTAGAGGATCCAGAAGTCAAATTGACCAGTTTCTGGTGACTCTTGAATTATTTCAGTGGTTTCCCTCAGGTTTTCTTCAATATTAATTTCTTTGTAGTATTCATTATTGTCTTTTAGATATTGCAAGGCTTGTCTAACTTTATGTAAGTCTACGAGTTGTTGCCAATTTTTTTTGTCTTTTGTAGGTACACCATTTACTAAGACAATTAAAGATTGATCTATTGGACGTTGCACTCCCGGAGTGTGTACATTTTATTTCAGATCTAATGGTAAATAAACTACTTTGCCACAAATGCCTTTCACTAATTCAGAGGGAGGTAATATTGCTGTTTTTGGTTGAAGGCGTATTATTGCTTGAAATTGATGCACTGTTTGAATTATGATGCTCTCATATAAATTTAGTTGTTGCAAGGGATTTGGTAGTGGGAATAATTCCAAGTTATTTGTAATAGCATGTGAACAAGTTTAGTTGTTGCCAAGTTTTGCTGTGCAGTAACTGCAAAGTATTAGGGGTCATTTATTTCATATTTGTTTTCTGCTATAAGGTAGAGAGCTAATTCAAACCATTTGGAATCTTCGTGGTCTTCTATTTTGTATGTTATGTCTACAGTTTTTGTGCTACTTTTATAAAAAGTTTGCAGCAACACACATGGTTTGGTCCTTCAGCGGATATACTTTTACATTTTAGTATTTCTTTTTTGTATGTGTGTAGTAGAAGGTTGCAATTTTTTAGAATTGTTCCTAGTCTGTTGTAAAGCTATTGCATTTTGTAAGTGGCTTTCACTTCCAAAATATTTTCTCTGGATATGCTCTATTTCTTTTGGCTGTACCATGTAGAAGATTGTTATTTAAATTGCCTAATGCTAAAGCTGGAGCTGGACCTTTAGCATAGTACAGTTTATGGACTAGATTTCTTATAGTTGAATGATGTGTTGATATCATTGTGATATGATGGAAGGTGCTTTTGCAATTAGTTCCTGAAATGCAGGCTAATGAATGTCCTTGTAGTCCTGTGTATTTGCACACTGGACAGGTATCCATATTTTGTACTAGTTTCATTTTGAATTTGTCTTTGCCTTTCACATACTGATTGAGAAACTGGCGTAAAGATTTGAAAGTTTTTTACATTGACATGCACAGCCATTTGTACACTGGAAGTTTTGGTTCAGTCAGATGGAGAGGTGGTACTGAGTTTTCTGGGGATATTTTTGTAAGCAGCATTTCTAGTTCCATTATGGTATTATTAAGTATTTCATACCCTCGTCCACTGCTATGTATGGCAATTGTGTTTGTTTGCTTTTGTTTGGATGCTTCTTCATTGATATATGGTTCTGTGCTCGTGGTGTGACTCCATTCACCTCCACAAATAGTTAAGAAGTTATTTTTGTTGACATTCCGTTTATTGAGAAGTCTTTTTTTGTAATTTAGTAGTTAGTTTTGTTAGTGGTTTCATTCTGTTTAACACTAAAATAAATAACTTCCGTTTGAGAAGGATTGCACTGTCTATGAGAACATCTAAGATTCATTTTCTATGGTAGGTTTTAAGGGTTTTGCATGATTTCTCTCCAGTTTTTATAAGATTATGAAGGACTCTGTTGCGAAACATTTTTTGTAAAATACTTTTTTTGGTATGGTTACTTGCCACTACATCGAGATTTATGGGAGCAGTGTTAGCAGTAGTGGTAGCTGAATTCTTTTTAATCACTTTCTGGTTTGTTTTACAATTTGAAAGAGGAGGCAAAGTTTTTGTACTGGAAGCTTGTTTTGTTTCGTTTAATGACTCTATTAGATCTTTTGTTTGAACTTTTTGTACAAATTCTGCTAGAGATGGATGCTTATTTTGGACACTTTTATTTTCATTTGGTCTACTTCTGCGTTACTTTCTACAGACTTGCTTTTGGTAGGCATTCTTTGGGGTCTTTTGGGGAAAAAAGAAGGTATGGGTTGGGCTGTTCTGCAATGTATGTGTGCTGTGTGCTTGAGTGTCTGAGTATGATGGTAAGGATGTATGTGGAGGTGTGTGATTGTGCAAAGGCCAGCTACAACAAGTTGGGAAGGCTATTCTTGTATTTTTGTGTTACTATACTGGATGACAATACAAAGTAAGCTAGTGGTGAGGAGAAGCACCAATACTAAATCTAATGGTATAGAATTAAAAGAGTTCTTTGTTCTGCAATACTAACATTCTAGGGACTGATTTATGGAATTTGTGTTCCAAAAAATGGGGATTTGTGTGCCATTCTGCACGCAATTCCCTGTTTAACAAATGGGGATTTGTGGGCAGAATGACGAACAAATCCCTGTTTTGCAGTGCACAAATTCCATGAATCAACCCCACAGTGTGTTCGAGTAACAGTTAGAACATTATGGTAGTATTCTACTTACTTTTATTGTTTGGAATGAGCAGGTTTCTTCTGAGTTGTTGTTTGTACTTCAGATGCTGCTGCTTTTTAGGAGAGTGGTCTTCACTGCAATTGTAAAAGAAAGAAGTTAGTAATTGTGTGTGTTTATAGTACTGTTGTTAATTTAGACGTTGATTTTTATGTTTGTGTAGTAGTATTTTTGTTTGATAACTGAAATTAATGTGTGCTTGCAGTTTCCTTTGACTATGTGCAGCCTTTATATTTTCCTTACAATCTGTTAGTTCAACATGCTTTGCAAATGAGTATAATACTAAGCGTATGAAACTCACTTAGTTTCTTAAGGCTGTGTTATTGGATGTTAGGAGATAGAAGAAATAATCATATACTTATTTTGCTATTTTTATAGGGTAAATGTCAGAAACTGTATAGAAAAGCATTGAATGTATGCATTTGTGAAGGTGTGGGTAATAAAGCAGAAGGATGTGATGTACAGGCAGTGGTGTTATTTCAGCTTGGAGCTTTTTAACGATAGTGTCTATCTGTGTGAGTGTATAAAGATGCATGAACTTATCTTGGCTGTGTGTCATTTTATAATACACTACTAAGTGTTTTTCTACAATTATACTGTTATTTCTCCCATCTTTTAATATTATACTGTTTTAGATAGCTGTGGGTGTAAAAAAATAATTTAGATAGCAGACAGGTTTGGAAGTGACAGTTGATTATAGCAGATGGGAAAAATAATACTAAGTTCATTTTATAGGTTATACAGGTTAAGTGGCAGTTACTCTGTTTATATGCATTTATAAGAGTTGTACATGTACTGTACATAAAATATGCATACCTGTAGTTTGTATTTATGCATGTGAATATGCATGCAGCTGCAAGTAGACATCTTGGAGACTTGTACAGTAGTTTTTTTAGTAGGTGCTTTCCAATGATATGAGACTTGTACTCAGAGTGATCAACAGTACATTTGAAGTGCTGAACTATGATGATGGAGTTAGATGTAGAGGTCTTGGATGTGATCATTGGATTGTTTTGTGACTGCTTAGCTGTATCCAATGAGGGAATGGCACAGATAATGAAGTGGAAATGGTAGAAGGGCTGTCTAAGAGTTACGCGCTCTGCAGACACCGCGTGTATCCGCGGACAGGGCGTGCTACATCCGGGGTTTTCCAGCAAATCCAACATGGAAAGAGGACTGTAGGGATTAGCCAATTAAGTGTTGAGGTTGTGGATTTGTGTTGAAAGAGGCTGTGCGTAGTGAAGATGGCAGAAGTGGAGAAAGTCAGGGTGTTGGTGGATGGATATATGTTTGTGCATGATTTACACCAGTATGCTCAATGCAGGAATGTGGCGAACAATTTTGATGTTAAAGGAGTTGAGGTGGTGTGGAGCACTGTGCCTGATTGCAATGTACAGGTAATTGTACACGTTTGTGAAGATATGGGCAGGATGAACAGTCCCCATGTGGTAGTTTTGCACTGTGGTGCTTTGCATTTGGGCTATGTCAGTACCCCTACTTTGTTGGCAGATTTGGAACACTTGGTTCAAGCAGTAGTGAACGTCCTTCCAAATGCCAAAGTTATTTTTTCTGGTTTAGTACCTAGGGCAATATGGGACAATATTTCTGTCTTTTTGTCCTCAGCAAAACATTGCTAGGTGTGCAATCAACCGAGGCATGTTTGCTTTCATGATTGGAGCTGGCATGTTCTTCTGTAATAATGAGAATATTGATTCCAGTAATGTTGTTTATTTTAAAGAAGATGGCATTTCTTTATCTTTTATGGGAAAGGCCATGCTGTTTTAGAATGTAAGGGTTGCGTTGGAGAAGCTTATGTGAAGATGTTAGGAGTAAAATAAGAAAAAGAAATCAATGACATATGTGATGTCATCTTTGATGTTCTGGGTGTAAGTCTTAGCAATGCATGATGGTGGCGCGAGTTATGGTTGTTTAGCTTACCATAACTAGCGAATTTCAGGGGGTTTTCGGTTTTACTTGGAACCATAACGTCCCTTTAACTAAGTTTTTTTACTGAATTTCATAGGTTTTTAGTAGCACAACTTAACCATAATGTCCCTTTAACAAAGTTTTTTTACTGAATATATATATAGGCAAACCCCCAGAAATAGTATTCAGGTATTCTGAAGGTTTACATAAATGCAGGTTTATATTCAGAATATTCAGAAGTTACCAACTAATCAGTGTAGGAGGAGGCCATCTAGCCTCACACAAATATGATTGAAGCTAATTGCTGTTTCAATTGCCCCTAAAATCAGAATTATTTTATGAAAGTTGAGCTGGCATATCTGATGATCATTGAAACAATTAAGGGTGAAGAAATGGTATGGTTTCTGGCTATGTAGGTTAAAACCGAGGAGACTCTTACAACTGATATTCCATCCTGGCAGTGGTTCACTGCACAGAATCATTTAGTGGCTCGGAGTAGTCCGTTTTTCTTGATATAGAAAGGGCATCTTGCATTACAATAATTCGAGTGAAATATTAATGGGCCGTGTTATTACCAGTTGAAAAGAAATATGGGCAACCGAATAAGGGAAATATTGGGTGGCAATGCTTTTCAGAGTAGTCAAGAATGAAAACTCAGATAAGCGGTGGAGCCGCCCATGGGTTGCCTCATGTTTGGGGCTAAAGCCCCGTTTGTAACTTGGTGGGACCAGTTTTGATGTTCAGGTACCTCTTCTGTGGAATTCTCTCCCTGCCTCCATGCGTCTAGCCAGCAATCTCATTTCCTTCAAGAAAGTAACTAAAACATCTCTTCAACCTTAGCCGGGATTAATTTCATCCTTTTCTACCGCTGACTACTCTGGTATGACTCTCTTCTTATGCTTTTTGTTGTCTTTTATTGTTATATTCTTTGTGCGCTCCGAGGCCTATGGGCATGTGGCGCTCTATAAAAATGAAAATAAATAAAATTAAAATAAACTAATAAGATTTGCCAAACCTCACTGTAAGCTAACATTTTAGGAAGAGTAAGAGAAATACACACATGCATAAATGCTTTGTATTATTTGATATTTAGATTTAGATCTATAATCCTCCTGCAATACTGCGCAGCACCCTGGTCTCCCGTATCCACACAAAGCTTCTCTAAGTGGGCAGGTCAACTTGCCCCAATTACGAACTTGCACCGTTGATCCTACTTACATTCACTTGTATGGTGAGCCACCCCTAGCTGTATCCCCTGTCTACTGCACCATCACGTGTCGGCCTTGTTGCTTGATATGTTGCACTACGCCCTAACACATGCTATTGCATTAACCTATGCTAGCCGATTTACCCTGTAATCGTTCCGCCGCAGCGACCTGATCACTGCTAGAACTTGCCTAGCCATACTCTTGGCTGGCTTCTTTTTTTCACCACCTCTCTTTACTGCTGAAACCTGCCCTATATCCCTTCTACCATAGCCTGCCTCAAGCAGCAATTGACGTCCTAGCTTATAATAAACCTAGGAACTGCTCATCGGCGCGCGATACATCCACCATGTAATCGATATTTTCTGTTGACACTTATTAACCTACTGCACGTTGTGCGCTCAACTTGTGCACTGTATCTGCATACCTGATGTTTTGTGTCGCATTGCATCTTTATTATTACTGCAGTGTACCTGCATCTGTCACATTGTACCTGTACCATTCAAATTGTTTCACTTCATATGACTAATGACTACATGATATGCTCATTACACGCCTCACTTCTAGCCTAGGCCCTCTGATCCTCAGTTAATGACTGTTATCGACCTTTACACATATCCCCACATCTTATAGCCGCATAATGCCTTAGATGCACCAACTGCTTGCTGACATATCTGTTATGTCTCTCTGTGCTAGCGAGCCCACAGAGTGTGGTAAGAAACTCAATACTGTTGTATTGCATTGCATTGTGTTAGACATCCATTATTGTTGTCAGCTATTTACGGCCATCTGACTGCTACTGTACCTCTTCTTAACCTTGTTAGGACTCGGCTTACTCTTGTAATAACAGGTCTATCCACTATCCCTAGATTTTGCTTTTGCCTCTGCCTATGTAATAGTGTCACGCCCTCTGCGCTCATCGGCATCCGAATTTGCACGTAATATATGTGCTCCACTAATTCCTGAATACGAAATTGACTGCAATTTGTGCTTTGGCCTGACTGGCATTTAAGTCCGGGGCACGCCTAGTGTGCATGTTGAACCTATTTGTCTTTCTCATTTATGCCTACTGTCAACCCTGACTGACTCTGTGCCTATCGTGTAATCTAGCACTAGTAGAACACCATCTCAACCACATCTAACCTCCCGTGTTCCACTATAGCGAGAAATCATAGACTCTGGCGCAAGGTTAACTAGACTGCACGAGCCTCAAACCAGTATACTTCAGAAACCATGTTCCCCGTTATTGAAAGACACTGTTGCCAAAATTAACTCCAGTAATTTAAATAATATCACTCATTCTACTCACACCAGCAATCACACCTTCAAAGAAACGATGCCAGTGCAAACCTATCACCAATCTACCCATCAAAAAAGCCAGTCAGGACAAACCTTACACTTCCAACATTAAGGCTGCCCTAATCAACCCCAGATCTCTGGTGGCACATGCTACAGAGATAGCTGACTTGATCCAGGCAGCTGATTATGACTTTATAGCTATAACTGAATAATGGCTACACCCAGCTGCGGACCCGGCCCTCCTACTGGCAGTCCATGACAATTATACCATCTTTACAACAGACGGGGTGATACCAGAGTGGAAGGTATAGCAGTCTTTGACAAGTCTAGCGTTGCAATGAGACTAGCCCCATCACCAGTAATCAAATCCTGTGAACTACTTACTCTTAAAGTACTAATCTCTGACTCCGGAACGCTCACAGTACAGCTTATCTACAGATCTCCAGGACGCATTGGTTCTTTCGAGGAGGACATCTCTATAATTTTATCTGACAACACCAAACCTCCTCGCAAATAATATTGCTGGGAGATTTCAACCTGGGATTCAATGACCCCAGCGACCAACAAGCCTCAGTTATAGCCAACGTGATCACTGTACTTGGCTTTATCAAAGAGTGACCCAGCCCACCCACGACAAAGGCAGAACCCTAGATTGGGTGGCAGACTTCAACTGTAATACAGCTATAACCTCCATCACTCCTCAACTATGGACTGATCACTCCCTTCTGTCCTTTACCATTGCAGCTATCACCCTATTCAACAAGGTTAACTCTATAGCCACTCCTATCCTCACCAGGAACAAAAAGAATATTACACTGGATAAGATTCTACCACACATTCTCACCAGCCTCATCTTACTGCCAGAATCATCTGACCCTGACATATTAGTAGATGAGTATAATGCTACTATGACCAGAGCCTTAGACCTTATCGCCCCTCTAAAGTTGCGAAAAAGTAAACCGAGAGCTCACCTGAACACTTGGTTCACCCCCATCTCAAACAGCTGAGATCTGAAAAGAGAAAACTTGAACTCCTCTGTAGACACTCACCTACTGAGGAAAACAAAACCAATTTGACTAATATCTCTACCCAATACAAAAAAGAAATTATACGTACCAAGCAGGATACATATAACAACAGTATTCACCAAGCCAGTTCAAATACTAAGGAACTCTTTGTGATCCTAAGGGATGCGGAAGCTCCCATAAAGCCTACAGATGATTGCTTGAAGGATAAACTCTGGTGTACCAACATTCAGAATGCCCTATCTAGTAAAATTGTCCTTCTCCAGAAAAAGATTGCTGACAGAAGAGCGAACTTACCTAACCGAACCACACAATATAGAAAAGCATTGGATTCTACAAATCTGCCTCAATGCTTCAGATTCACACGAGTCTCTATACTTGAGGTAGAAAAAATCATCTCATCTCTCAAACCTTCAAACTGTCAGGGAGACAGCAGCCCAGCTCAGATTATCAAAAATGCCGCCAGAGACCTGGCAACGTTGATCTCTAAATTAATGAATGCATCCTTTACATCGGGCACTGTCCCCAGTAATCTTAAGGAGTCATGGGTTCTACCACTCCTAAAAAAACAATCTCTCGACCCATCCGTTCCCACCAACTACAGGCCCATCACTACAGTACCATTCCTACTTAAGATCTTAGACAAAGTAGCCTACACTCAAATACAGAAGTACTTAGAGAATAATCATCTCTTGGGAGTCCGCCAATCTGGATTTAGGCCTCAACATTGCACCGGAACTGTGCTGATTGATCTTAAATCCCAAATCGATTAAATAAAAGACAAGGGGAAAATAGCTCTACTACTTCTCTTTGATCGTCCTGCTGCCTTCGATTTGGTGGACCATAAAGTGCTTTGTAAACACCTCTACTCAGCAGCCCACTTTTCGCAAGACGCAATTGCATGGATCCAATCCTTTCTGAACAACAGGACCATGCGAGTCTTTTCGACTTCAGCAGCTGCAGATCCAATCCCTATTACTTGTGGCGTGGCACAGGGTTCCTGCGCCTTGCCAACAATGTACAATATATTTACAAAGCCATTGTTCGATGATCTGGACCATCTGGGTGTCACCTACCGGAATTATGCAGATGACACCCAGATCCTCATACCACTCACTGGGGATTATGACAAGGACAGTGACATTGTAAATAAAATGTATCTTATGATCCAAGCATGGATGGCCATTCACGGCCTATGCTTGAATGATGATAAAACCGAGATCATCATACTCAGAACTACTGCTAACTTGAACAAACTCAACCCTAATTATACCTCATTCAATATTGGCGGTAACCACATCAAATTGGTTAAAGAGGTCAAAACTCTAGGCTTTTACCTAGATTATACTCTCATACTTAGCAAACAGGTCAACGCCATTGCTTCGGCTACAGCATGCTGATCAGATCCTGCAAACCGTTTCTCTCTAAGGACATTTGCACTATTCTAGCTAAAGCCCTAATACTCTCCAAGCTGGATTATTGCAATGCCTTATATTTGGATGCGAGTAAGCACATTATCAACAAGATCCAAATCCTCCAAAACAATCCCCTTAGAGCGGCACAGGGCATTCCAAGGAGAGAACATATCTCAGAAATCAGGAGACAAAACAAATGGTTATCCATCAAGACAAAATCTGGCTTAAAACTGTCTCTTTAACCCATACATGTCTCAATAAAGCTGCCCCTCTCCACCATTCTGATAGAATCATCAGAAGAACTTCAGAATGCCTTACCATAACAGCCAACACATCCTGCCTGGTTGTTCCTAGATTCAAACTTAAAAAGACTGCGGGAGTAGCTTCCCTGTCTTGGCAGCACATATTGGAATGCCCTCCCTCCACCATTCAGAGCTGACCAAACCTTCCTAAAATGTAGGCGCAACACCCTTAACTGGCTCAGAGCCAAGGATCATTGTCCCACCTAAAGTCCTGACTTTACCTGTACTGCACTGTATAAACCATGTTGTTTATAACTGCACATGTATATAAACACTGTAAATTCTTGTATATTGTTTTGACTACGTTATGTACATAACTATGACAACTTCTGTAATCTCATGCTACAACTATTGTAATTCATGCATTATTTGTAATTCCTGTAATCGTGTGTATATTTTATCTACAACCATGCTAACTCATGCCTAAAGTATGCTTGTAACCTTCCTCATGTTGCGCCCAGATACCTTCAGGTGGGGTGCACCCTACAAATGAATAAACACACAAACAAATAAACAAATAAAAGATACTGCTGCTCTATTTAATGTACTTTCCAAATCTATTTGGTTATCAAGGACACATCATTTAAATGCTCACATTATGATCAAAGGGAGATATGAATCTCCGTTGTCCAATACATTTAGAGCAAGAATGGGGGGATCGTCTTCTCTGAAATATTGGCAAGATGAGGCCCCATAATCACCTGCTTCATGTGCTTGGTCAGGAAGGACACAAACCATTTAAGGGTTTTGTCTGATATCCGCCCCACTGATGACAGCCTGGAGATGAGGATCTCCAAGTAGACTGTGCGAAGACTACCACAGGTCCAACATGATCAAAATACTTATGTCCCCTTTGTCAGGATTTTATTAGGTCCTGGGGGACACAACCCTGTGACAATGACGCATTTACCATTGTCTGGATTTCCCCACCATGTGTATTGGCATGCCGCTTGGCCAGATATGCTGAAATTGGGTCTTATCCAAGATTCCAGAATACGTATCCTTTATCTAGTAATTCCTGGGGAAAATGTAAATTTGGGGTATAATATGTCCACATTAAGATGAGCATCTTTTTCTGGGGTGTGACCCATGTCAGTGGATTGGTCCTCAATTCCTTCTCTAATAGTTTCAGTGATTTCCTTGGAGAAAAGGTTAAACTTATTGCCCATTATGAGTGAAGTTGGCAGACTTAGGTTCACACATTCAGAGTTGGAAACGCTGTTAATAGCAAGAAACTGTGATGGTTTCAGCACCCTGATTCCTTCTTCTCCCCCTTCTTTCACACTCTCCTCAACTGAACTGCTGTATTCCTTGTCTGTGTCTTGCAGGTGCTGCCGGGTCAGGTATTCTCTCTCCTTTTTTAGGTGCACATGCTTGTCACGGAGGGAAAGCCACAGTAGACAGCCGCTCCGTGACTCCACTTCCGGAATCAAGCCGGAATAAGGGAAAAACCCAAACAGGGAAAAAAAAACTTTGTGGCGTGTAGACTCTTTCTTAATTCCGCTGACAAGATGAACTGTTGACTGGAGGGTCATGTAGCAGGTAAGGCTGGAGAGTCTTTGCAGAGCAGAAGATCCGGAGGAGAGGAAAAGAAGAACAGCTGATTGTGCCAGAAGCAGGAGCCCCGCCGGCCAAAGTGTGGTACTATCCGTGGACCCGTGCAGGACACAGGAGAGCACAGCCAGGTAAGTAAAGGAGGGTAAGTAGGACCGGAGGGACAATAAACAAGCAGATAGAAAAAGAGAACGATATTGGGGAGAGAGAGTAAGTAGGCAGCGCCAAGTCCGAGAGGACAGGGCCGTGAGTAAATAAAATACAGCAGATCGCCGAGAGCGGCGGCAGAGAAAGGGAGAGGAGAAAAATGCTTTGATAACAAAGTGAACCCAGAAAAACATGGAACACCACTGACAGATCCGGGGTGGAGCGTCAGTCGTCAGGAGCGAGGGAACCCGGAAACAGAAACTTCCAAGAGGGTTGCAACGCAGTGTCACCGGGGGTTAGGAAGAATATATACTCCCGGCGGCACCGCGCTCGTCAGGATGGAGCTGCGTCCAAGGACACAGAGAGGGGACTAAAACACCCTACCTCTGTGTGGCCAACCCCAACGCGGAAGAATCCGCCAATCGCAGTGGCGGCGGATGACAGTATGCCCCCCCCCTAGTCCGCACCACCCCAGGCTTCCCCGGGTGCAGGCGGTGGAACCTGGCAAGCAACCAAGGGGCATGTACCTGGGAAGCCGGTTCCCAAGAATCCTCCGACTCAGGGTAACCCTTCCAGGACAAGAGGTATTCCAACCGGCCTCTGTAAAACCTAGAGTCCTGAATGGTGGAGACTTCATATTCCTCCCTGTCCGGCGTAGGAGCAGCAGTATGTTGGGGAACAGTTATGTGATGCAGATCAGGATAGTGAGGTTTAAGAAGAGAGGAATGGAAGACTGGGTGAATGTGACTAAGTGTGGGAGGGAGCCGAAGGCGATAAGCCACAGGATTGACCTTCGAGAGAATGGGAAATGGTCCCAGAAAGCAAGGAGACAGCTTAGAAGGCTGTGTCCATCTGGGTAAGAACCTCGTGGACAACCACTCCTTGTCATCTGGCTTCCATTCAGGGCAATCTTTGCAATGTCTGTCTGCTCCAATCTTAGTCTGTCTCCGGCTGACTTCCAAGATTCGTAATGCGGTGGCATGTGCTTCCCTAATATTGCCCAAAACCTCCTCTGCAGCTGGGGAGTTGGTAAAACTGGGTACGTCTGGTAAAACAGACCATGGGTGCACACCATAGGTACAGTAGAACGGGGAGAGACCGGTGGCAGAGTGTCTGGTGTTGTTATAGGAGAACTCAGCGGTGGAGAGCAGAGAGACCCACTTGTCCTGATGTTGAGTGATGTAACATCTCAAGTATTGCTCCAGAGTGGCATTAAACCGTTCTGTCTGGCCATTGGATTGAAGATGGAAACCCAAGGAAAGGGCTCTTTCGACCCCCAATCGGTTGCACAAGGCTGTCCAGAACTTAGAGATGTACTGACTCCCTCGATCGGAGATTATCTTATTGGGTAGGCCATGTAACTTGAAAATGTCATGTGCAAAGACCTCCGCCATCTTAGTTGCCGTAGGGAGTCCCAGAAGAGGAGAGAAATGTGCCATCTTAGAAAAGGCATCCACCATAACCATAATGCAAGTACACGATTTGGACTCAGGAAGATCCACGATAAAATCTGTGGATATAAGTCCCCAAGGATGAGTAGGTATCTCAACTTGAGTCAGCAGTCCCAGGGGTTTGCCCGACGGATACTTGGCCCTGGCACAAATTGGACGAGCCCTCACATACTCCAAAATCTCCTTCCTCACATTGGGCCAGAGAAAAGATCTCGAGATGAGTTCCAAGGTGTTGTTTCCTCCTCTATGACCCGCAGTGTGTGAGTTGTGGCACCAACCTAGGATCTTCTTGCGTAGTGGACCTTCCGGAATGTACAACCGCTTCTTATAGAAAACCCAGCCATCCATCTCTTGATAGAGAGAGCTGGGATGCAAGGACAGTTGTGGTAGTTCTTGAACAACCGTTGTCTTTACCTCTTGAAGAAAAGAACCAACTAGAGCCAGGATCTGATTCCTGTGAAACATGGGCTCGACCCATATCGAGGCCTTTTCTTTGCTGGAGTGCTTGCAAGATAATGCGTCAGCTACCCTGGAATGTACGTGATCTGAAAATCATATTGTGAAAAAAGGTAGGCCCACCGTGCCTGTCTGGAATTAGAACATTTCATCTCCTGTAGAACCTTCAGATTCTTATGATCTGTTCTGATTAGAAATTGGTGTTGGGCACCCATGAGTAAGTGACGCCATTCTTCACAGGCCAGTTTCATGGCAAGTAACTCTTTTTCAAGGACTGAATAGTTTAGTTGACTGGGAGAGAGTGTCTTAGACAGGTAGGCCACCGGATGTTCTACCCCATTGATTGTCTGAAGTAACACTGCCCCAATCGCGATGGCTGATGCGTCAGTCTCCAAGATAAATGGTTGCGTCTGGTCCGGATGTTGAAGAATCGGAGCTGAGCAGAAGAGGCTTTTGAGATTTGAGCAGTCGAGTAATGGGAAAAACTACCTCTGAGAAGTTTGGGATGAACCTCTTATAGTAGCTCGAAAGCCCCAGGAATCTTTGTACTTCCCGGACTGAAGTAGGAGCAGGCCAGTTGAGAATGGCGTGGACCTTGTCTTGATACATGGCTATCCCTTCCTCTGACAAAACATATCGAAGGTATTGCAGAGAAGGGACAGCGAATTTGCACTTTTTGGCCTTGACCAACAAGGCGAAAAGTTGGTTCTCTTGAAGGCGGTCTATTACCTGAGTATCTTGTACACCATGTTCCTTCATGTTCGAGGTGAAAACCAAAATATCGTCAAGATAAATGATGACTGACATTGAAAGCATATCGGAAAACATTCTGTCCATAAATCTCTGGAATGCTGCTGGTGCGTTCACCAGTCCAAATGGCATTACCTTATACTCATATAAGCCGAATGGGGTGCGAAAAGCTGTTTTCCACTCATATGCCCTGGGTATCCGAAGCAAATGGTATGCGTTCCTGAGATCGAGTTTTGTAAACACTCTAGCTCCTTGTACCGCCTCTACGAAGTCAGTTATAAGCAGCATCAGATATCGATCCCATACGGTAACCTTGTTTAGACCCCTGTAGACTATACAGGGCCTAAGATCGGTGGTGCCCCTCTTCTTGATGAAAAATAAGGGAGCTCCTGTGGGAGACTTCGAGGGCTGAATAAGACCATTCTCCAGGTTGGTGTCCAAATAGCTTTGCAGCACGTGCTTCTCAGTCTGCGTGAGGGAGAACATTTTTCTGAACGGAACCAGGGCATTTGGTTCCAGATCGATTGTGCAGTCTTCTGGCCGATAAGCCGGCAGTTTGGCATGAAGACACTCCTGGAAAACATCTGAAAAACCAGAACAATAGCTGGGCAATGTGTGGACACCAATGTGGTTATTCGAGAATATTTTTTACCGGCTGAAGGTCTCCTCGACTTTCCACCGTTGGCTGTACAATATGGGGAACAAAAGCTCAGTTGATTCTCGGTCCAGTTTATCTGAGGATTGTGCCTACGAAGCCATGTGATGCCCAAGATAATGGGGAAATGGCCGGCCCGGATGATGTTGAATTTAAGGACTTCCGTATGTTGATTGATTGTCAGGGAAAGTTCCAATGTCGTATGTGTGATGGAACCGGAAGACAACGGTGACCCGTCTACTCCTTCAACTTTCTGACCCTCTTTCCGGGCTATCCTGCGTAGGCCCACCTTCTCTGACCACAGGGTATCAATGAAGTTACCCGCCGCTCCACAATCCAGCAGGGCTAGGGTCTCCACTTGTTTGCCCTCCAGGATGAGGATCACTGGGATCATCATGAGCTAGAATCATCTTTGGAGTCGGGAGAGGATACAGAAAGAGAAACGTAGGGATGATGAGAAAAGCCTGAAAACCCCTGGACACTCGTCCCTATTGGCGCCAAGGGTGTTTGTTTCCCGATTTCTTGTTTGGCAGTTCTGTGCAGTCCTTGAGAAGGTGTTGATCAGAACCACAGAACGCGCACAGTCCCTTCTCTCTCCTTCGCTGTCTTTTCAGCGGCAGGCAGAGGTGCTCTGGTGGCGCCGATTTGCATTGGTTCGTCAGAAGATGTTGCAGGGGAGCGACCAGGGGAAGAGTGTGAAAGGGGGTCCAATGGAAACCATGAACCTCTTTGTTTGCGGCGCTCCGTCCTCCTTTCTTGGAGACGACTGTTAGGGAGAATTCTCTGTTTAGGCTGAATTTCCTAACCTAGTGAGTCCCCCAGCAGCTTTGCTGGATTTTTGGGGTTTATTTTTTTCTCCTGCCAAGAGTGAGACTCTTTTACCCTCACTCTTGGACATGATTTGAGTGTGTTTCTTTGAATCTAGATGTGTTTAATGGGCTATGGGGTCTTTTACTCCATAGGGCTTCATGTGTTTTTGTGATGTGTGTTACCCAGCACCCTGAGTGCAGTGACACGGGGGTGTCATAGTGACCACCCAGTATAGACTCCATACCCTGGGACTGACTACTGTCTCCCAGGGCATGTAAAGTCACCATTGACTTTACTAGTCTTACATTCTGAACAGAACCAGTACAAAACCATCATATTGTGGACGTACTGGCTGGGGCAATTCGATAGTCCCAGGGTCTGTTAGTCGAGGGGGCACGTCTCCGTCCCCCCTGATCGAGTTTTGGCTGGTGGCAGTGGATGCTACTTTTTATATTCAACCGCAACTATTTTCCTATGGGATTTCCCATTGTTTTAGGCTACTATCTTTATTTAATTATTTATGGTAGCCTCGAACATACCGCCGGTTTATTTAATTAATATTAATTCTCCGGTTGGTATTTTTTGCCAAAACTTGATTCTAAAATGGCGTTTGTGTTTTCTTCTGTGACTCCAATCCAAGTCGAGCCTTTGTACCACTTTTCGGCGGGCTTCTCCACAGAAGCCCTCCAAAGTGGTGCCACACTGTCTGGGGTACTTAGGAGGGGTGGAGGGGAATTTAGGCACCCTGGACTGAGTTGCCTAGGCAACTCAAGTTGCACTCTGTTAGGGAGAATTCTCTGTTTAGGCTGAATTTCCTAACCTAGTGAGTCCCCCAGCAGCTTTGCTGGATTTCTGGAGTTTGTTTTTTTCCATCCTGCCAAGAGTGGGACTCTTTTCTCCCGCTCTTGGACATGTATGTGTGTGTTCTATGAGCTATGGGGTCTTTTACTCCATAGGGTCTCATATGTTTTTCTATGTGTGTTACACCACACCCTACGTGCCGTAGCACCGGGGCGTCCTAGCGGACACCCACCATAGACTCACTACCCAGGGACTGACTACTGTCTCCCTGGGCATGTAAAGTCACCATTGGCTTTACTAGACCTAAATTTACTAACAGAACTAGTACAAACCATCTTATTGTGGACGTACTAGTAGGGGTAATTCGATTACTCCTGGATCTGTTACTCGAGGGGGCACTGTCCCGCCCCCCCTCGTCGAGTTTTGGCTGGTGGCAGTGGAAACTACTTGTTATGTTCGACCCCGAACATAACCCTATGGGATTCGTCCCATTGTTGGAGATTGATACTTTTTCTCGTTAATCTCTAACGTACCACCGGTCTACTTATCGTAAATAAGTTTATCGGATGGTATTTTCTGGCAGAACTCGGTTTTTAAAATGGCGTCTTTCTTCGTCTCTGTGACTCCTAAACCAAAGGTTGAGCCCTTTGTTCCACTTTTGGCGGGCTCTGTACAGAGACCCTCCAAAGTGGTGCCATTCTGTCTGGTTTACCACAGGGGTGTGGGAGGGGGTTTAGGCACCCTGGACCGAGTTGCCTTGCCAACTCCGGTCGCACTCTGGAATGATTGGCCAAAGTGGTGAGCCTCCCCGCTCACCACTTAGCATGTGTTGATTGACAGCTAGGCTGAATGAATGAGGGTTTTCTGCATGAAAGCAAGGCTTTTGGGACTGGATCTTACAAATTCGGCACAGGACCTAAGAATCAGACGAGGGTAACGCTGAGCCGACCTGCACGATGACACCTCCGGTGGAGCCCGGCGGAACCGACTCACCACTTCCCGACGACAGAGGAGATCTCCCTGCCGGAGAGTCTCTTCCCCTGACTGGTGGGAACAACCAGTCCCCTTTGCTTTTTATTCGCCTCAGGACGCAGTGGTCGAATTGCCCGTGCAGAGCACCTCGGCAACCGGATAGCCACTACCCCTGTACCGCGAGCAAAAGGTGGTGCCTTGTGACGGAGCACTCCGCGGCTGGTCTCTTCCCTGGTGGTACACCGGACTTCACTTTTCTTCGACGACGAGAACCTCTCTACTCTTGCCAAAGACCCGACGTGCATCCACCACCAGGAACAACTGCCCCTGCCGGAGCTGCCCTCCACAACAAGGTACCGTGTCCGCCTGGCTTCCCTTTCGATCGGTTCGAGTGAGGTGTCTTAATCCTCTCCTTTCCGTTGGGTCGCCTCCAGGCTTTCTCCCGTATTGTTCTGAACTGGTTAAATCTGCCGATAACAATTTGCCACAAAGACTCGAACGCATTTCCACTAGAGACTTTTGGGACATATCGCCTTGCCTCTCTCCGAGTGGGCCTGGCCTCTGAACTTTATGATCTATTGTGATTCTTGCCTTCTTGCCTTGCATTTTTTTCCCGTGAAGTATTGAACTGTGTTGCTTTCATAACCTGCCCATTTTTCTCTCCCGTCCTAACTAATATTAGAGTGCCATCTATGTTGAGGCATACACCTCTGTCTGTAAATAAGTGGTGCCGGTAAAACCTAGACTTGTCGAAATATTGCTGGGGGGATTGATCGTTTCTTATTCGTAGAGTAATTGTGTTTGATTTGTTTGCCGTGATAGTGCCATAGTGTTTTTGATAGATGAATCGTTATAAATAAATACCTTAATGTCTTTACACTGAGCCTCGTTGCGTGTTTGCTTGTCTTACTGTGAAGAATTGCCCTATCTTGTATACTCCACATACTGCTTAACTCTTCTTGAGAGAAGTCTGACTGCTCAGCCACAGCTACCAACAGTGAATCTGTGTGGTGCAGACTGCTACCAAGGGGGTTTACTGCCAAACACCTGTAGTCCTAAATCGTTTGCAGTGGTCCCAGAGGGAACTGCACAGGTTTCCGCCTAACTGGTGTACAGCGGTGGGATTTGTATCGAGTATACAGTTTAGAGTGCTTTTTGACACTTTAGGATAACTAACCACAAAGCTTAGCACTAAAAAGCAACTTTCAGAAACATGTCTGCGATGGAAAGTTACAGTCAAGAGTCCTTCTCAGGTGAATATACTGAGAGTTTGCGAGCTCTCTGTAGGCAAGAGAATCTTCCTGTAAGAGGCAAGAAGTTAGAACTAATAGAGAGATTGCTGGCGAACCAAAGTCTGGGTACTGGTTCAGAGGAATCAATTACGCCAGCAAATGTAGATAACAGTGATGGTGTTGATCTAAATCGTAATTCTGATGATAGCGATGAAGAAGCTGAAGAGGAAGGAGAGGCTAACGAAACTGTCTCCCCTGCTCCTCTACGTGCCTTACCAGCTGTGCCTACAGGGCCCATACCAGTTCCCACAAGTAACCCTGCTTATTTTGAACTTGAAAAAATGAAGCTCGAATTAGAATACAAACGGTTCTTGGCTCAATCTGAACGAAACCAAGAGCTCGAGTTCAGACGGATGAATGCCCAGGCTGAGCAGAAGCAAGCTGAGTTAAGACTCAGGGAAATAGAACTTAATCACGAGTTAGAGATGAAAAAGTTGTCTATGGAAAATGCTTCTCTCTCCTCTGGTTCCTCTAGGAGCTCCAGTCCCAAAAGACCGCGGATGCCGAAGGAATTAGTGGGTATGTATGAACCGAGATTGGACGTGTTGGATTGGTTGAAACTGTTCGAGTACAATCATGGGCTCCAGGACATCACCGGGAATGATTTACTTCCCTGGTTGTTCTCTAGGCTCCCTCCTGTTGCGACTGATGTGGTAATGGAGTTGGGGGAGGCGGATAAGACAGATTACGAAAGTGTGAAACTGGCTTTGATAGCTAGATTCGGGAAGACCCCTTCCCTTATCTTAAGATGTTTAGAACTCTCAAAAAGCATGATGGTACCCCTTGGGCTACCTGGGTGAGTGAAGGGTTGAAAAACTTAGAGGGATGGATTAAGGGTTACAAAGTGAACACTTATGAGGGTATGAGGAATATTTTTATGTTAGAGTCTATTTATGATGCCTGTCCTCCAGAGCTCAGACAGCACTTGGCTGATTCGAAGGAATTGGATTCCCGGAGGCTAGCTAAGGCTGCTGACTTATGGGTTGCCAACAGGGCTACTCATAAGGATTCTGGGGCAACTCAGACAAAGGATGAGGGAAAACAGCCTAAAAAAGACTCAAAAGAGAATTCTAATAACTCAAATTCCAAAGATGGCCCCAAACAAAACCAGAAGGGTAAGCCACAAGGAAAACCACAGCAGAATAGTGTGTCTTCTGGTGCCAAACCGGAAGGAGGTCAGAACAAGCCACCATTCCAGAAAGCATTCGGTAAATGCTTTGTTTGTGGCTCAACTGACCACGTGAAAGGAGATCCCAAATGTAAGGGTAAACCTTCAGAGGTCCAGCTTGTCTCCTTAGCCTTCGCTCCAGAGGAGGAAGTCCAAATGGCAAGTGGAAACTTTCTACTGCTAGCTGACGAACCTATTGGAGTCTCAGCCAGCGTTTCTTTAGTATCTCTGGGGTTGCGGGAACAACAGAATTTAGATGTCTATAATTCTATCCCCGATAATACTAAAGAGTATTATAAGGACAGTGTCCAGGTGAATGGTCAGGAGACTCCTGCCATTAGGGACACTGGGGCCAGCATAGCTGTGGTGGATAAATCGTTTTTTCAGGCTGAGGATGTTGCTAAGGCACCCAAATGCCTCACCAAGTTAGCTGGAGGGCCTGTGCAGATGCCTCCCCAATTACAAGTTCTGATCCAGTGTAACGACATGACTGTGAAGATACCTGTCAGCATACAGAGTGAGGTACCAGGACGCGTACTGTTGGGTAACGATTTGAAAACTCTCGGAGTTGTATCGCATACTCCCAGACCTCCTAGTAAACGGTTACAGGAGCTAACCAGACCCGCAAGAGAGAGGACCATGCGCGGTACTCTCCAGGAGATGATGAAGAAAGAAATCACTCCTGCTCCACTGGAATTGTCGGCCGCTGTCTCCAAGACATCAGAAGCGAAAGGGCAACCTAAGACTTCTATCTCGAAACCAGCAGCCAGCATTCCAGTGAAGCCAACATGGACTTCCCCGCGGTTGTCCAAAGTTACACCCATAACTCCACCTCCAGCCGAGGCTGAGAGGGAGGTACAACCCTGTGTGGTAGAATTAGACTCTGAGGAAGAGCTGATGGAAGGCCAGGAACTCATTGGATATCTGGATCCTGTTGACCATCCTGAGCTACAGTCTTTACTGGCAGAAGGTGGACCCAGCAGGGCAGACTTCAGTAAGGGACAGAGGGAATGTCCAACTCTGGAAGGTCTTCGCCACCAGGCAGAAGCTCAGGCTGAAGGGCAAGAGCCTGGGAAATACAGGTTGCACTGGGAAGATGGCCTCTTCTACAGTAAACCAACCGAGTCTGCACCTGGAGACTACAAACGACTTGTAGTACCCCAAGAGAACAGACCACAGTTCTTGCAGTTAGCCCACGAGATTCCTTTGGCTGGTCACTTGAGTTTCAAGAAGACTAAAGAAAGGCTCTCGCTCTACTTCTATTGGTCAAAGATGGGGGCCGAAGTAGAAAAACACTGCAGGAGCTGCCACACCTGCCAGACCTCTGGTAAGGTTGGCTCCAAGAATGTGGCACCTTTAGTGCCTCTCCCAGTCGTGGGAGTCCCGTTTGAGAGAGTAGGGATTGACATTGTTGGTCCCCTTGATCCTCCAACCTCCTCAGGGAACAGGTTTATACTTGTTGTAGTAGACCATGCTACTAGGTATCCTGAGGCAATTCCTATGAGGACTGTTACAGTTCCGGCTGTGGCTAAGGCCCTCCTTGGTATTTTTACTAGGGTCGGGTTTCCTAAGGAAGTAATCTCTGACAGAGGGTCAAACTTTATGCCCCACTACATGAAAGCCATGTGGAAAACCTGTGGAGTTACTTACAAGTTCTCAACAGCGTACCACCCACAAACCAATGGGTTGGTAGAATGGTTCAACCGAACCATGAAGAGCATGATAGGTGCATAGAAGAACCTCTTAAGCGTAAGTGGGACCTTCTACTGACATGCCTTCTCTTTGCTTATAGAGAAGTCCCTCAGGAGGGAGTAGGTTACTCTCCCTTCAAACTACTCTATGGTCATCCCGTCAGAGGTCCATTGGCCCTGATTAAGGAGGGGTTGGAGAGTGCTCCTTCCCCCAAGCCAGTCAGAGTGACTGACTACGTGATAGGTCTCCGGAGGAGAATGTCACACATGATGACGGAAGCAAGCGATAACTTGAAAGCTGGACAAGCATTGGTCAAGCACTGGCACGATCAAAAGGCTAACATGGTTGAGTTCGCTCAAGACCAGCTCGTTCTCGTTATGATCCCAACAAGGCAGAGGGCCTTGCAAGACAAGTGGATGGGACCCTTCAGAGTTGTGGGTAAACTCGGAGAGGTCAACTATCTGGTGGACTGGGGCAATCCCAACGAGGCTCCGACAGTCTTTCACACCAACCGACTTAAAGCGTATGTCTCACGACCTGATGTAGGAGCGTTGCTTCTAGCATCATCCGAGGAAGAAGAAGAGAGTGAAGCTCTTCCGGATCTCCTCAGAGGCTTACCTTTAGATGAAAAAATTGAAGGAGTAAATCTCTCATCCATTCTGACACCCGAACAACAAGAAGAGTGCAAATCTATGTTGAATCAGTTTGCCTCTCTGTTTTCGCTTTCACCAGGCTTGACCCCTTGGGGCCAACACGACATACTCACTGGTGACTGTCTGCCAGTCAAGAGCAGAGGATACCGAATGTCAGAGATTGTACAAACCCATATCAAAGGTGAGGTCAGCAAAATGCTTGATCTCGGGGTAATAGAGCCCTCTACGAGTCCATGGTCTAGCCCAGTTGTGTTAGTACCAAAGGCCGGATCTAAAGAACTTAGATTCTGCGTGGATTATAGAGCTCTTAACGCAGTCACCAAGACTGATGCCCACTCTTTGCGAAGAACAGATGAGTTGGTGGATAAACTTGGCGCCGCCAAGTTCCTCAGCACATTTGACTTGACGTCAGGCTATTGGCAAATAGCCCTGATAGACCATGCCAAGGAGAAAACTGCATTTTCTACCCCCGTTGGCTTATACCAGTTTAAGGTAATGCCTTTCGGATTGAAGAATGCACCTGCTACGTTTCAACGGATGGTAAACCAGGTTCTGAATGGGATGGAGGACTTCTGCATGGCATACTTGGATGACATCGCAGTGTTCAGCAATTCCTGGGAAGAACATGTAACCCACCTGAGAGATGTGTTGCAGGCTCTTGGATGAGCCAATCTGACCATAAAGGCGAGTAAATGCCAAATTGGACAGACTAAGGTAGTCTATCTTGGACATGAGGTAGGAGGTGGAGAAATAAGGCCTTTGCTCAGTAAAATTGAAGCTGTGCAAAATTGCACAACACCGACTACTCAAACCCAAGTGAGAGCCTTCCTAGGCCTCACTGGGTATTACAGGAATTTCATAGAGAACTATGGGACCATAGCTTCTCCACTGAATGCCATCTCCTCGCCCAAATTTCCTAAG
Organism: Ambystoma mexicanum; assembly: GCF_040938575.1. Lineage (NCBI taxonomy): Eukaryota > Metazoa > Chordata > Amphibia > Caudata > Ambystomatidae > Ambystoma > Ambystoma mexicanum. The sequence goes on from NC_090922.1 coordinate 1,138,163,927, forward strand.
AAGGTTAGATGGAACGAGGAGTGCAATCAGGCTTTTGAAAACCTGAAAAAGGCTCTTTGCCAAGCCCCAGTACTCAGAGCTCCTGATTACCGCCAACACTTCATTGTGCAGACAGATGCTTCAAATGTAGGAATAGGTCCCATACTCAGTCAACTGGATGGGAAAGGTAGGGAGCACCCCGTTTGCTTCATCAGCCGCAAGCTGAAGGATCCTGAAACAAGGTGGGCAACAATCGAAAGAGAGTGCTTTGCTATCGTGTGGGCTCTGAAGAAGTTTAGGCCGTACTTGTATGGGTCTACTTTTGTCATTCAGACTGACCACCAACCCTTGAGATGGTTAATGCAAATGAAAGGGGAAAACCCAAAACTATTGAGATGGTCGATCTGTCTGCAAGGGTTTGATTTCACCATTGAGCACAGGTCAGGGTGTCACCACCAAAATGCTGATGGTCTCTCTAGGATGTATGTCATCGACTAGAGGTATGAGATTCATCCAGGAGTGGATTAAATCCTCCTGTCCCTTAGTCTGGGGGGGCCGAGTGTTAGGGAGAATTCTCTGTTTAAGCTGAATTTCCTAACCTAGTGAGTCCCCCAGCAGCTTTGCTGGATTTCTGGAGTTTGTTTTTTTTCCATCCTGCCAAGAGTGGGACTCTTTTCTCCCGCTCTTGGACATGTATGTGTGTAATTCCTTTGAATGTCCATGTGTTCTATGGGCTATGGGGTCTTTTACTCCATAGGGTCTCATATGTTTTTCTATGTGTGTTACACCGCACCCTACGTGCCGTAGCACCGGGGCGTCCTAGCAGACACCCACCATAGACTCCATACCCAGGGACTGACTACTGTCTCCCCGGGCATGTAAAGTCACCATTGGCTTTACTAGACCTAAATTTACTAACAGAACTAGTACAAACCATCTTATTGTGGACGTACTAGTAGGGGTAATTCGATTACTCCTGGATCTGTTACTCGAGGGGGCACTGTCCCGTCCCCCCTTGTCGAGATTTGGCTGGTGGCAGTGGAAACTACTTGTTATGTTCGACCCCAAACATAACCCTATGGGATTCGTCCCATTGTTGGAGATTGATACTTTTTCTCGTTAATCTCTAACGTAACACCGGTCTACTTATCCTAAATAAGTTTATCGGATGGTATTTTCTGGCAGAACTCGGTTTTTAAAATGGCGTCTGTGTTCGTCTCTGTGACTCCTAAACCAAAGGTTGAGCCCTTTGTTCCACTTTTGGCGGGCTCTGTACAGAGACCCTCCAAAGTGGTGCCATTCTGTCTGGGTTACCACAGGGGTGAGGGAGGGGTTTAGGCACCCTGGACTGAGTTGCCTTGCCAACTTCGGTCGCACTCTGGAGTGATTGGCCCAAGTGGTGAGCCTCCCCGCTCACCACTTAGCATGTGTTGATTGACAGCTAGGCTGAATGAAAATGGTTTTATGCATAAAAGCAGGGCGTTTGGGACTGGATCTTTAAGAAGTCGCCACAGGACCTAAGAATCCGACAAGGGTAACGCTGAGCCGACCTGCACGACGACACCTCCGGTGGAGCCGTGCGGAACCGACTCACCACTTCCCGACGACAGAGGAGATCTCCCTGCCGGAGAGTCTTTTCCCCTGACTGGTGGGAACAACCAGTCCGCTTTGCTTTTTATTCGCCTCAGGACGCAGTGGTCGAATTGCCGTGCAGAGCACCTCGGCAACCGGATAGCCACTACCCCTGTACCGCGAGCAAAAGGTGGTGCCTTGTGACGGAGCACTCCACGGCTGGTCTCTTCCCTGGTGGTGCACCGGACTTCGCTTTTCTTCGACGACGAGAACCTCTCTACTCTTGGCAAAGACCCGATGTGCATCCACCACCAGGAACAACTGCCCCCGCCGGAGCTGCCCTCCACAACAAGGTACCGTGTCCGCCTGGCTTCCCTTTCGATCGGTTCGAGTGAGGTGTCTTAATCCTCTCCTTTCCGTTGGGTCGCCTCCAAGCTTTCTCCCGTATTGTTCTGAACTGGTTCAATCTGCCGATAACAATTTGCCACAAAGACTCGAACGCATTTCCACTAGAGACTTTTGGGACATATCGCCTTGCCTCTCTCCGAGTGGGCCTGGCCTCTGAACTTTATGATCTATTGTGATTCTTGCCTTCTTGCCTTGCATTTTTTTCCCGTGAAGTATTGAACTGTGTTGCTTTCATAACCTGCCTATTTTTCTCTCCCGTCCTAACTAATATTAGAGTGCCATCTGGGTTGAGGCATACACCTCTGTCTGTAAATAAGTGGTGCCGGTAAAACCTAAACTTGTCGAAATATTGCTAGGGGGATTGATCGTTTCTTATTCGTAGAGTAATTGTGTTTGATTTGTTTGCCGTGATAGTGCCATAGTGTTTTTGATAGATGTTTCGTTATAAATAAATACCTTAATATCTTTACACTGAGCCTCGTTGCCTGTTTGCTTGTCTTACTGTGAAGAATTGCCCTATCTTGTATACTCCACATACTGCTTAACTCTTCTTGAGAGAAGTCTGACTGCTCAGCCACAGCTACCAACAGTGAATCTGTGTGGTGCAGACTGCTACCAAGTGGGTTTACTGCCAAACACCTGTAGTCCTAAATCTTTTGTAGTGGTCCCAGAGGGAACTGCACAGGTTTCCGCCTAACACACTCCATCCTGATTGGCTCAAGTGGTGAGCCGGCCGGCTCACCACTTAGCATGTTTGAGTGACAGCTAGGCTGAGTGAATGGGGGTTTGCTGCATAAAAGCAGGGCTTTGGGGACTGGAACTTCAGAAGTCGCCACAGGACCTAAGAATCTGACGAGGGAGAAGCTGAGCCGACCTGCCATGACACCACCACCGATGGAGCCCTGCTGGACCGTCTCACCACTTTTTCCCAAAGACAGAGGAGATCTCCCGCCGGAGAGTCATCTTCCTTTGACTGGTGGGGATAACCAGTTTCACCGTCTTTTTGCCTTCCCGACGTACCTCGTGGCCGCCTTACCTGTGCCAAGCACCCCGGCAACTGGGATACCACATTTTACCACAACCGCGAAGAAAGGTACCACCTTTAACCGGAAAACTCTGCAGCTGGTTTCTGCCCTGGTAGTGCAACAACCTTCATCTTTCCTCCAAGTCGAGATCTTCTCTTCCCCTGGACGACGACGCAACTTGCACCCACTACCAGGAATAACTGCCACCGCTGGAGGATCCTTCCCACTTAAGGTACCGTGTCCCGCCTGTTTTCCCTTGCTACCGACAGTACGGGGTAGATTTAGCCCCCGGCTTTCGAACCTGGGTTAGCCTGGGACACCCTGGCTAAACTTTCCTAAGCCTCTCTGAACTCTTTTTGAACCCTCTGCAAGACTTTCTACGCCTTGTGTAACTGTGTGATCTTGGGCGCATTTGTGCTCTGCTCTCTCTAAGAGTGGGCCCAGCCTTTGGACTTTGGCTCACCAGTGACTTTTTGCTCTTCTGCCTTGCTAATAGTGTTCCTGAATCTTAGAGTGGTGTACTTTTCCATATGCTGTCTTTTTCCCTCCCTTTTGCATAAACTTATTGGAGTGCCATCTAGTTAAGCGCTCACCTCTGTATGAAAATAAATGGTGTTTTACAGTGACTTATCTGATAAGGAAAAAGGGGTGTATATATTACAATAGTAACTGTGTTTAGAATATTTTACAATAAGAGTGCTGGAGTGTTTTCAACAGTGTGTTTTTAAATAAATAATTCTATACTTTGATACCAAAGCTCTGGTCAGTGTTTGTTTGTATTGTTGTATCTGAGTGCCTATTGAGTATACTTTGCATACTGCCTAACTCTTCTTGAGGGAAGTCTGACTGCTCAGCCACAGCTACCAGGTAAATCTGGGTGGTACAGACTGCTACCAAGTGGGTTTACTGCCAACACCTGTAGTCTTAAATCTTTTGCAGTGGTCCCTAAGGGAACTGCACAGGTTTCTGCCTAACACTGGTGTTCAGCGGTGGGATTTGTATTGAGTATACACTTTAGAGTGCTTTAGGATACATTAGTACAACTAACCACAAAGCTTAGCACTGAAAAAGTAATCTTTCTAACATGTAAACTATGGAAACCTATAGTCAAGAGTCCCTTGCTACAAAAACTGCTGACTGTTTAAGAGTATTATGTAAGCATAAGAACCTCCTGACTAAAGGCAAGAAAAAGGAATTAATAGAAAGGTTGTTAGCTAACCAAAGTCTGGATGATGGTTCTGAGGAACCTACCATGACAGAAAATGTAGATAACAGTATAGAAATTGATATTGATCAAAATGTTGATAATCTTGAGGAAGAGTCAGAAGAGGAGGGTGAGGCTGCTGTGACTGTCCCCCCTAGGCCTCTGTCTGCTCTACCTGCTGTACCTACTGGGCCTTTGCCAAGTCCCACACTTAGTCCTCAATATCTCGAATTAGAGAAAATGAAACTTGAACTAGAGTTCAAGAGACTGAATACTCTGGCTGAACAGAGACATCAGGAAATGAATCAAGAACTAAGGCTAAGGGAAATGGAGCTCAAGCATGAGCTAGAAATGAAGAAATGATCTGTTGAAAATGCTTCTCTCTCTGGCTCCTCTAGAAGTTCCAGTCCTAAAAGACCCCGGATGCCCAAAGAATTGGTTGGTATGTATGAGCCTAAGTTGGATGTGTTGGATTGGTTGTCTCTGTTTGAATATAATCATGGGCTCCAGAACATCACAGGAAATTACTTACTCACCTCGTTGTTCTCTAGGCTTCCCCCTGTTGCAACTGATGTGGTAATGGAGTTGGGGGGAGGAGGATAGGAAAGAGTATGAATGTGTGAAACTAGCTCTGATATCTAGATTTGGGAAGACCCCTTCCCAGTATCTTAAGAGATTTAGAACACTCAAAAAGCATGATGGTACCCCTTGGGCTACCTGGGTGAGTGAAGGGTTGAAAAACTTAGAGGGATGGATTAAGGGTTACAAAGTGAACACTTATGAAGGTATGAAGAATCTTTTCATGTTGGAGTCAATTTATGATGCCTGCTCTCCTGAGCTCAGACAGCACTTGGCTGATTCAAAGGAATTAGATTCCCGAAAACTAGCTAAGGCTGCTGACTTGTGGGTTGCCAACAGGGTCACTCACAAGGATTCTGGGGTAACTCAGAAAAAGGATGAGGGGAAACAGCCTAAAAAGGACTCCAAAGAGAATTCTAATACTGCCAATTCCAAAGAGGGCCCCAAACAAAACCAGAAGGGTAAGCCACCAGGGAAACCACAGCAGAATAGTATCTCCTCTGGTGCCAAACCAGAGGGAGGTCAGGGCAAGCCTCCATTCCAGAAGGCATTTGGTAAATGCTTTGTTTGTGGCTCTACTGACCATGTGAAAGGAGATCCCAGATGCAAGGGTAAACCTTCAGGGATCCAACTTGCCTCCTTAGCCTTGGCTCCAGAAGAGGAAGTCCCCATGGCAAGTGGAAACTTTCTACTGCTGGCTGATGAACCCATTGGAGTCTCAGCCAGTGTTTCTTTAGTCTCTCTGGGGTTGTGGGAACAACAGAATTTATTTTTTTTTTCTTTTTTTTTTTTTTTTAAACTTTCTTTATTGATTTTCAACAGATTGATAGACCACGAACATATCAGGTACTGCATATACATTACACGTCCACAACTCCCCCCATACCACCCTCCACCCCCACCCCACCCCCCAAGACTCCGATCAACTCCACTGTTCAATATCAAGCCAGTTCAGAGGTCAGGGCTGGGTGATCAACTGAGGGGTCATCCGCCGCTCCAAGGTGGAGTAATGGCACGGTCAGCGACACCCAGCGATGTAATTCCTCACTGGAGTCCAGCCTCTGTTCGTGGATAGCGGTTTCCCACGCTCCGGTCTCGGCTGCCAACCACTTAGTGAGGTCGTTCCACCATTGTGCTTCAATCGGGCCTCTGGGGCTCTTCCAACACATGGCTATGCGTCTTTTAGCCGTGATATAAATTAAGTCTTTGAGTCTATTTAGGGGTTTGTTTTTGCGATCACGGCTGCACCTGCCCAGGATGCAGGCCACAGGGCTATGTACGTCCAGTTCAATGTCTGCTTTTGCCACCCTTCCCCGCACCTGCATCCAAAAGGAGCGTATCGCTGGGCAACCCCAGAACATGTGAGTCATTCCCGCCTTCGGCTCATTGCATTTAGGGCATAGCTGGATGGCTGCGCCCTTGAAAGACGATATAGTTTCCGGAGTTAGGTAAGCCCTGTTGGTAATGTATAGTTGGATAAGTTGCAGACGGGCGTTTCTGGAGATTTTCTTGTGATAAAGGGTTACTCCTTCCCATTCCTTGTCGTCAAATTCCCGGCCCAGTTCGTGCTCCCACTTCCCTCTGCTCCTGAGCTCATTCCTGGTCGTGCCTAACATTAAGGCTTCGTAGAGCCGTGAGGTCTCGTGGCCCCCCTCGGCGGTGTTCAACATAGTCTCAATAATCTCGTCCTCCGCTGCAAGAATGGGCGCCACCGGCCATCTGTCTTTCATGGCCTGGATCACTGCTCTGTGGAGCAGAAATTGTCCTGTAGGTAGCTCCGAGGACTCGCTCAGGTCGGAGAATGTTAGGATTACCCGGTCCTGAACCAGGTCTCCGAGGGTGGCCACCCCGCAGGGCTCCCACTGTGCTCGCGTTTCCAGTTGTCCCCACGGGCGGTGGGTCATGAGTGCTGCTATGGGGATCTGTGGGGAGTACGGATCAGGGGACCCCAACGTTCTGCAAGCCCTTCTCCAGAGCCGAGTTCCGAGCTGTACCAGATAAGGGTACTGCCTTAGGGCGTCCTCCTTGACCCAGAGTAGGTCCCTGAGTAGGAAGCCTGTCAGAGCTGGTTGGAGAAGTCTGGTGTCTGTGGTGATCTCATCGGCCATCCATCGCATCACATGTCTTAGCTGGCTTGCAAGGTAGTATAGTTCGAAATTGGGGACTTTCAGACCCCCTCTTTCGTAGGGTCTTTGAAGTGTTTCCAGTGCTACCCTGTGCCTGCCCCCCTGCCAGAGGAACTGCCTGCATAGTTTATTGATGTCTCTAAAGAAGGAAGGGGGGATGTTGAAGGGCACGTTGGTGAAGTTGTGTAATAGGCGTGGAAGTGCTACCATTTTGAGGAGACCTGCTCTCCCGGCCACGGAAAGCGGAAGCTTCCCCCAAAAGTCCATGGAATTTGCTAGGGCATCTTTAGCTCTGACTGTGTTGAGGATGTGTTCTGTGTGGGGGTTGCGGTGTATAGTGATTCCAAGGTATTTAAAGGAGGTCGACTGCCATTGTAGATCTAAGGAGGGCAGGGATCTGAAGTTTTCTCTGTATAGTGCAGCAAGCGGGTAGAGGCAGGACTTGCTTTTGTTAATCCGGATTCCTGTGTGAATTTGGAAGCATTCTAGGGTTTCGAGAATGTAGGGCAAGAGGTGTTCGGGGTTGTGTAAGTATAGCAGGGTATCGTCAGCGTACATGGAGACCAGATGAGTTATCCCGTCGATCTCAATGCCCCCATCGCCATACTCCTGTCTGAGGTATGCGGCCACGGGTTCACTGGCGATGATATAAAGCATCGGGGAGAGAGGACATCCCTGGCGAGTGCCCCTGTGGAGAGACCACGAGTCAGAGTATGTCTTGTTGGTCCGCACCCTGGCAGATGGGTTGGTGTAAATCAATTTAGTCCAATTTAAGAAAACAGGTCCTATTCCCATTTTTATCATGGTGGCATATAGCCACTCCCAGCGCACAGAATCGAAAGCTTTGGTGGCGTCTAATGACGCGACCGCGTATTTCTGGGGCCTCAGTTCCGTGCTGTATATAACGTGGTGCAATCTCCGCAGGTTCTCGGTTATGGAGCGCCCGGGCACATAGCCCGTTTGGTCCTGGTGGATTAAGTGTGGTATTACCCTACGCAATCTGTTCGCTAGGAGAGAGGTGAGGATTTTACCGTCAACGTTTAACATGGAGAGGGGCCTATAGGAGCCGCAGTCCGTACCTTCCTTGCCAGGCTTGAGAAGGGGGATGATAACGGCTTCCCTCATGGTGTCAGGGAGGGTGCCGCGCTCATAAGCTTCGTTATACACTTGGGTCAGCAGAGGAGCCAGAGTTTCCTCGTAAGTTTTGTAAAACTCACCGGGGAGGCCATCAGTACCAGGGGCTTTTCCAGAGGGGAGGGATCTAATGATTGCTTTTACTTCGTCGGGAGTGATGGGCTCGTCTAGTGTTTCGGCCATCTGTGAGTCTAATTTAGGCAGCTCAATGATGTCTAAGATGTCTTCAATGCTGGTATCAGCCTCGGGCGGGGTCTCGGAGTAAAGATTATGATAGAAATCTGAAAAAACTGAGTTGATTTCAATTTGGGTATGTGCCGTGGTGCCATCCGGCTTAAGAATTTGGCAAATGGGAGCTCGGGGGGTCTCACTTTTATACAACCAAGCCAGGAGTTTCCCGGGTTTGTCTCCTAGGGCGTGGGTTCTTTCGATGTGTTTAGTATAACTCAATTTACCCAGGGATTCCCAGTGTGTTAAACAGGTTTGCTTCAGGTCGGTTATTTTTTGTAGGAGTTCAGGGGTTAAATCAGCCCTGTTTTCCAATTCACCCAGCTCCGCTTCCGAGCGTTCCAGGGAGGATGTGATGGATCTACGGGCCCCTCCTATGGACGCAATCATCTCCCCTCTTATGACTACCTTGTATGCCTCCCATGCAGTGCCCATGTATCTGACGCTATTCAAATTTCGTTCCCAGTACTCCTCGGTGTAGTCGCTTACGTGTTCCCGAAGGGTCGCGTCGTGGAGGGCTTCGGCTCTAAGCCTCCAAGTGGGGATCGGGGGTCTAGGCGGGAACACCTCCCAGGCGGCCATCAGCGGGGAATGGTCAGACAGGACCCTGGGCAGGTAGAGGGCGTCGCTAAACATAGCTTGCTGTTCTTGGCTTACAAACAAGTAGTCCAGCCTCGTGTGGACAGCATGGGGAGGGGAGTAAAAGGAAAAAACTCGCTGATCAGGGTGCAGTTCTCTCCACAAGTCTCGGAGTAACAGCTGGTTAGTCAGTTTGGACAGAATCTTGGCCGGGGGGGATGGGCGGGTATGTTTATCATCAGATCTATCTTTTAGAGGGTCTAGGGTGCAATTGTGGTCGCCTCCCCAAATCATGACGCCGTCCCTGTAGGGGCTGAGCCTTGGGTATAGGGAGTGGAAGAAAGCGGTAGCGTCGTGGTTGGGTGCATAGGTGCTAATTAGGCATACCTCTCTGCCTTCGATGGTGCCATACGCTAGTGCCATCCTACCTTCATCGTCAGTCTTTGAGCTTATTAGTCTGAAGGGGGTGGTTGGGTCAACCCATATCAAGACTCCCCTTGCATAGGAGGAGTAGGAGGATCCTATCAAGGTTCCTCGCCAAGTTTTGGCCAATGCTTTAAGTTTATCAGCAGAGAGATGAGTTTCCTGAAGCATGGCAATCCCGGCTTTGCACCTTTTCAAGTATGCGTGGACGCGACGTTGTTTCACATAGCTATTCATGCCCCTGACGTTCCACGTGATGATTTTTATCGTGGCAGCCATGGGTAATTGGGGGTATAGCGTCTATTTGGGGGTGCTGGTAGGGGCCGTGTCAGCGGCAAGAAGCATGTAGGGGATGTCAGTGGTCTAAGCGCTCTTAGATAAGGGTACATAACTGTGAAGCAACTGCCTCTTGTTCCCCCACTCAGTGGCTTGGGTGTCGCCTGGCTTAGGGGCTGAGTGGTCCTCGGGTTATGTATTCTGGACGTCAGTGGTCTAGTGGTTTCCCTTCCCCGGCACCTAACCTTCGTGCCAACTCCCATATTCCCTCCCCCCCGTAACTTTAAACAACTCAAACTAATAACAAGTCGAGCGAGGTATCCCCCGTCATGACTATCCCGTTTCTGCTCCATTAGACCGTGCATTGGTCGCCTGGTGCCCTACGGGCGGGTATGGGTATACCCAAAAAAAACAGGAAAAGATTCCGGGGGTGGAAGAGTGTTCGACTCTGGTGCCTCGCTGCTAAGGATCTGTTCAGCTGTGACAAGCTGGCACTTGCGTGGAGGGGACCATGGGGGTCCTCGGGCCCAGCGCCGCCAGCGTGGTGTGGCTCAGCGCGGTCGTCGCCCCTTCGCCTCTATGTCGGGGATCTGTTCCCTATCCATCCAGTCGCGGGCCTCAGACGGAGTGTCGAATAGGTGGGCTTTGTTGTTGCGTATTACTTTCAATCTAGAGGGATAGAGGAGCATGTAGCGCAGTCCGGCGGCCTTCAATCTAGCTTTGGTATGTATGAATTGAGCCCTCTTCAGTTGGACCTGGAAGGTGTAGTCGGGGTAGATGGATATTTTGGCCGAGTCTCTGAGGATCTGGCCGCCCGACCGCGAGTAGGCCAGGATGGTCTCCCGGTCTCTGTAATTAAGAACCTTCGCTATTACTGGTCTGGGTGGGGTGCCAGGAGGGGGTCTTTTGGTGAGGGATCGATGGGCCCTCTCGATCGTAAAGCCTTGGGACAGTTTCTCGGCGCCAATCTCCTGTAGCATAAGGTTCTCCACGAAGTTCGTGGGGTCGGATCCCTCAATGCCCTCCGGCAGGCCCAGGAGGCTGATGTTATTTCGGCGTGCCCTCCCTTCTGCCTCTTCGGCCCTTTCCTCCAAGTTCTTCACTCTTTGCCGCAGTTCGTCAACATCTCTGAGGAGCTCCACTTTGGTTTCTGTATTTTCGCGCACTTGAGCCTCAAGTGTATCAGTCCTGTCGGCTAAGGAGCGGACGTCCTGGCGTAGGAGGCCCAGATCTATGGCCACCGCGTCAATTTTTTGCTCCATGGTGGTCTGGAACAATTTAATGGCCTCAAGGATTTGGGCATTGCTAGGTTCAGTGGCCGTTCCCGGGAGGTCGGGTTGTGCGTCCAAGGTTGTGCCGCTAGAGGTTTCGGAAGCGATGGGGCCCCCAGCAGTGAAGGTATCTATGGTGGTTTGGCGCTGTTTGGACCTGGCTCCTTTGGTGGACATAGCGGAGGGCCTGGCGGATCTTGTCTACGCTAGCGTGGGCCCGGGGCGGATGGAGCCGTTCGGGGTGTTACGCCTCGGGGTTCCAGAGGATATGGTGGGCAAAGGGGGTGGGGGAATGCAGGTCTTCCCCCGGCTCACCTCGTGGGCTCAGCGACGCCCGGGCCTTCCGTTCTTCTCTCCGGCCACCACTCCAGGGGCTCCGCTCTCGGCAGGCTGCGTGCAGCACCCAGGCCGCGCCGCCCTTCGATCTCCGCTCGCGTGTCGAGTCGCGTGTGCCCTCCGCTGGTCAGGTGCAGTATCGGGGCTCCGGGCCCCGCACGGGTTGATAAGGAGGAGCAGGGCGGGTAGGCCGCTCGGGACTCCGTCAGCGGCACTGGAGGCAATGCACGCGGCTGAAGGGCTTCCTCTCTCGGCCGGGCATCCAGGTCAGGCAGGATCGTAGGCACCGTATCCGATCAGCTCAGCTAGCGCGGCGCCGCGGTCCGGGCGCGGCTCTGGTGTAAGGGCTGCCGCGTATCTCAGCGCGAGGGAGCCGCCATTTTGGCTTTGGTGGGCGGCGATTTTCCGTGCGGCAGCTCTTTCTTCATAGGGTGCCTCCGGGCTTGGAAAAACAGCCAGCGGGTGCAGGATGGTAGCGGCGTTCGATGAGAAGGAGTGCAGGCTTCAGGGGTTCACATTTAAGTAGGAAAAACAGTTTATGTTGGTCGCATCGAACGGAGCGCACCCAGAGCACGTCCTCTTCACATGGCGGTTAGCCACGCCCCCCCGGGAACAACAGAATTTAGATGTCTATAATTCTATCCCAGATAATATTAAAGAGTATTATAAAGACAGTGTCCAGGTGAATGGTCAGGAGACTCTTGCCATTAGAGACACTGGGGCCAGCATAACTGTGGTGGATGAATCATTTTTCAAGGCATAGGATGTTGCTAAGGCACCCAAATGCCTCACCAAGTTAGCTGGAGGGCCTGTGCAGATGTGTCCCCAGGTACCAGTTCTCATCCAGTGTAATGACATGGCTGTAAAAATACCTGTCAGTGTACAATGTGAAGTGCCAGGTAGGGTTCTGTTAGGTAATGACCTAAAAGCTCTTGGAGTTGTGTCACATACCCCCAGACCAAGTAGTAAAAGGTTACAGGAGCTCACAAAACCTGCAAGAGAGAAACCCTGAGAGGGTTATCTCAGGAGATGATGACAGAGATCACTCCTTTACCACTGGAGCAACTCACTGCAGTAACTACCAGATCAGGAGCAAAGGGGCAACCCAAGACTCCTAGGAAAAAGTCAGCAGCAAGCACTCCAGGGCTTCCAACAGTTACACCTGTAACTCCACCTCCAGCTGAGGCTGAGAGGGAGGTACAACCGTGTATGGTTGAACTAGACTCTGAAGAAGAGCTAGTGGGAGGCCAAGAACTTATTGGAGATCTAGACCCTGAGGACCATCCTGAGCTGCAGTCTTTACTGGCAGAAGGTGGGCCCAGCAGGGCAGCTATCCGTAAGGGACAAAGAGTATGTCCAACTCTGGAGGGTCTCCGCCAACAGGCAGCTGCTCAGGCTGATGGGCAAGAGCCTGGGAAGTATAGGTTGCACTGGGAAGATGGCCTCTTCTACAGTGAACCAACTAAGTCTGAACCTGGAGACTACAAACGCCTTGTCGTACCTCAAGAAAACAGACAACAGTTCTTGCACTTAGCCCACGAGATTCCTTTGGCTGGTCACTTGAGCTTCAAGAAGACCAAGGAAAGGCTCCCACTCTACTTCTATTGGCCGAAAATGGGGGAAGAAGTAGATACGTTTTGCAAGAGCTGCCATACCTGCCAAACCTCTGGTAAGGTTGGCGCCAAGAATGTGGCACCCTTAGTGCCTCTCCCAGTTGTGGGAGTACCATTTGAGAGGGTAGGAATTGACATTGTTGGTCCCCTTGATCCCCCTACCTCCTCAGGCAACAGGTTCATCCTTGTTGTAGTAGACCATGCTACTAGATACCCTGAGGAAATTCCTATGAGGACTGTTACAGCTCCGCTGTGGCTAAGACCCTCCTTGGTATTTTTACCATGGTTGGGTTTCCTAAGGAAGTAATATCTGACAGGGGATCAAACTTTATGTCCCACTACATGAAAGCCATGTGGAAAACCTGTGGAGTTACTTACAAGTTCTCAACCGCCTACCACCCCAAACCAATGGGTTGGTAGAAAGGTTTAACAGAACCATGAAGAGCATGATAGGTGCTTTAGAGGAACCTCCGAAAAGAAAGTGGGACCTTCTACTGCCATGCCTTCTCTTTGCTTAGAGAGAAGTCCCTCAGGAGGGAGTAGGTTATTCTCCCTTTGAACTTCTCTATGGCCATCCGGTCAGAGGTCCATTGGCCCTGATTAAGGAGGGGTTGGAAGGCGCTCCTCCCCTCAAGCCAGTCAGAGTGACTGACTATGTGATAGGTCTCCGAAGGAGAATGTCACACATGATGGCAGAAGCTAGTGATAACCTGAAAGCTGGACAAGCTTTGTTCAAGCATTGGCATGATCAAAAGGATAACATGGCTGAGTTCACTCAAGACCAGCTAGTTCTCGTTATGCTCCCAACAAGGCAGAGGGCCTTGCAAGACAAATGGATGGGACCCTTCAAAGTTGTGGGAAAACTTGGAGAGATCAACTAGCTGGTGGATCTGGGCAGACCCAGGGAAGCTCCTAGAGTCTTCCACACCAACCGACTGAAAGCGCACATCTCCAGACCTGAAGTAGGAGCCTTGCTTCTAGCTTCAGCAGCAGAGGAAGAAGAGAGTGAGTCTCTCCCTGATCTCCTCAGAGGTGTACCTTTAGATGAAAACATTGAAGGAGTCAATCTCTCTTCAGATCTGACACCTGAGCAACAAGAGGAGTGCAAATCTATGTTAAATCGGTTTGCCTCCCTGTTCACACTCTCACCAGGCTTGACCCCTTGGGGACAGCACGAGATACTCACTGGTGACTGTTGCCAGTCAAAAGCAGAGGATACCGAATGTCAGAAGATGTGAGAACCCATATCAAGGGGGAGGTCAAGAAGATGCTTGATCTCGGGGTAATAGAACCCTCTACTAGTCCATGGTCTAGCCCAGTTGTGTTAGTACCAAAGGCAGGATCCAAAGACTTGAGATTCTGTGTGGACTATAGAGCTCTTAATGCAGTCACCAAGACTGATGCCCACCCTTTACCCCGGAGAGATGAGTTGGTGGATAAACTTGGTGCAGCCAAGTACCTCAGCACATTTGACCTTACGTCAGGCTATTGGCAAATAGCCTTGACAGACCATGCCAAGGAGAAAACTGCATTTTCCACCCCAGTTGGCTTGTACCAATTTAAGGTCATGCCTTTTGGATTAGAAAATGCACCTGCTACATTCCAAAGGATGGTAAACCAAGTTCTGGCTGGGATGGAGGACTTCTGCATGGCATACTATGATGACTTTGCAGTCTTCAGCCACTCCTGGGAAGATCATGTGAACCACCTAGGACATGTTTTGCAGGCTCTTGGACAGGCCAATTTGACTATCAAGGCAAGTAAATGCCAGATAGGTCAAAGTAAGGTGGTCTATCTTGGACATGAGGTAGGAGGTGGAGAAATAAGGCCTTTGCTCAGTAAAATTGAAGCTGTGCAAAATTGGACAACACCGACTACTCAAACCCAAGTGAGAGCCTTCCTAGGCCTCACTGGGTATTACAGGAATTTCATAGAGAACTATGGGACCATAGCTTCTCCACTGAATGCCATCTCCTCGCCCAAATTTCCTAAGAAGGTTAGATGGAACGAGGAGTGCAATCAGGCTTTTGAAAACCTGAAAAAGGCTCTTTGCCAAGCCCCAGTACTCAGAGCTCCTGATTACCGCCAACACTTCATTGTGCAGACAGATGCTTCAAATGTAGGAATAGGTGCCATACTCAGTCAACTGGATGGGAAAGGTAGGGAGCACCCCGTTTGCTTCATCAGCCGCAAGCTGAAGGATCCTGAAACAAGGTGGGCAACAATCGAAAGAGAGTGCTTTGCTATCGTGTGGGCTCTGAAGAAGTTTAGGCCGTACTTGTATGGGTCTACTTTTGTCATTCAGACTGACCACCAACCCTTGAGATGGTTAATGCAAATGAAAGGGGAAAACCCAAAACTATTGAGATGGTCGATCTGTCTGCAAGGGTTTGATTTCACCATTGAGCACAGGTCAGGGTGTCACCACCAAAATGCTGATGGTCTCTCTAGGATGTATGTCATCGACTAGAGGTATGAGATTCATCCAGGAGTGGATTAAATCCTCCTGTCCCTTAGTCTGGGGGTGCCGAGTGTTAGGGAGAATTCTCTGTTTAGGCTGAATTTCCTAACCTAGTGAGTCCCCCAGCAGCTTTGCTGGATTTCTGGAGTTTGTTTTTTTTCCATCCTGCCAAGAGTGGGACTCTTTTCTCCCGCTCTTGGACATGTATGTGTGTAATTCCTTTGAATGTCCATGTGTTCTATGGGCTATGGGGTCTTTTACTCCATAGGGTCTCATATGTTTTTCTATGTGTGTTACACCGCACCCTACGTGCCGTAGCACCGGGGCGTCCTAGCGGACACCCACCATAGACTCCATACCCAGGGACTGACTACTGCTTCATCAGCCGCAAGCTGAAGTAAAGTCACCATTGGCTTTACTAGACCTAAATTTACTAACAGAACTAGTACAAACCATCTTATTGTGGACGTACTAGTAGGGGTAATTCGATTACTCCTGGATCTGTTACTCGAGGGGGCACTGTCCCGTCCCCCCTTGTCGAGTTTTGGCTGGTGGCAGTGGAAACTACTTGTTATGTTCGACCCCAAACATAACCCTATGGGATTCGTCCCATTGTTGGAGATTGATACTTTTTCTCGTTAATCTCTAACGTAACACCGGTCTACTTATCGTAAATAAGTTTATCGGATGGTATTTTCTGGCAGAACTCGGTTTTTAAAATGGCGTCTGTGTTCGTCTCTGTGACTCCTAAACCAAAGGTTGAGCCCTTTGTTCCACTTTTGGCGGGCTCTGTACAGAGACCCTCCAAAGTGGTGCCATTCTGTCTGGGTTACCACAGGGGTGAGGGAGGGGTTTAGGCACCCTGGACTGAGTTGCCTTGCCAACTTCGGTCGCACTCTGGAGTGATTGGCCCAAGTGGTGAGCCTCCCCGCTCACCACTTAGCATGTGTTGATTGACAGCTAGGCTGAATGAATGGGGGTTTTCTGCATAAAAGCAGGGCTTTTGGGACTGGATCTTTAAGAAGTCGCCACAGGACCTAAGAATCCGACAAGGGTAACGCTGAGCCGACCTGCACGACGACACCTCCGGTGGAGCCCTGCGGAACCGACTCACCACTTCCCGACGACAGAGGAGATCTCCCTGCCGGAGAGTCTCTTCCCCTGACTGGTGGGAACAACCAGTCCCCTTTGCTTTTTATTCGCCTCAGGACGCAGTGGTCGAATTGCCGTGCAGAGCACCTCGGCAACCGGATAGCCACTACCCCTGTACCACGAGCAAAAGGTGGTGCCTTGTGACGGAGCACTCCGCGGCTGGTATCTTCCCTGGTGGTGCACCGGACTTCACTTTTCTTCAACGACGAGAACCTCTCTACTCTTGGCAAAGACCCGATGTGCATCCACCACCAGGAACAACTGCCCCCGCCGGAGCTGCCCTCCACAACAAGGTACCGTGTCCGCCTGGCTTCCCTTTCGATCGGTTCGAGTGAGGTGTCTTAATCCTCTCCTTTCCGTTGGGTCGCCTCCAAGCTTTCTCCCGTATTGTTCTGAACTGGTTCAATCTGCCGATAACAATTTGCCACAAAGACTCGAACGCATTTCCACTAGAGACTTTTGGGACATATCGCCTTGCCTCTCTCCGAGTGGGCCTGGCCGATGAACTTTATGATCTATTGTGATTCTTGCCTTCTTGCCTTGCATTTTTTTCCCGTGAAGTATTGAACTGTGTTGCTTTCATAACCTGCCTATTTTTCTCTCCCGTCCTAACTAATATTAGAGTGCCATCTGGGTTGAGGCATACACCTCTGTCTGTAAATAAGTGGTGCCGGTAAAACCTAAACTTGTCGAAATATTGCTAGGGGGATTGATCGTTTCTTATTCGTAGAGTAATTGTGTTTGATTTGTTTCCCGTGATAGTGCCATAGTGTTTTTGATAGATGTTTCGTTATAAATAAATACCTTAATATCTTTACACTGAGCCTCGTTGCGTGTTTGCTTGTCTTACTGTGAAGAATTGCCCTATCTTGTATACTCCACATACTGCTTAACTCTTCTTGAGAGAAGTCTGACTGCTCAGCCACAGCTACCAACAGTGAATCTGTGTGGTGCAGACTGCTACCAAGTGGGTTTACTGCCAAACACCTGCAGTCCTAAATCTTTTGTAGTGGTCCCAGAGGGAACTGCACAGGTTTCCGCCTAACACACTCCATCCTGATTGGCTCAAGTGGTGAGCCGGCCGGCTCACCACTTAGCATGTTTGAGTGACAGCTAGGCTGAGTGAATGGGGGTTTGCTGCATAAAAGCAGGGCTTTGGGGACTGGAACTTCAGAAGTCGCCACAGGACCTAAGAATCTGACGAGGGAGAAGTTGAGCCGACCTGCCATGACACCACCACCGGTGGAGCCCTGCTGGACCGTCTCACCACTTTTTCCCAAAGACAGAGGAGATCTCCCGACGGAGAGTCATCTTCCTTTGACTGGTGGGGATAACCAGTTTCACCGTCTTTTTGCCTTCCCGACGTACCTCGTGGCCGCCTTACCTGTGCCAAGCACCCCGGCAACCGGGATACCACATTTTACCACAACCGCGAAGAAAGGTACCACCTTTAACCGGAAAACTCTGCAGCTGGTTTCTGCCCTGGTAGTGCAACAACCTTCATCTTTCCTCCAAGTCGAGATCTTCTCTTCCCCTGGACGACGACGCAACTTGCACCCACTACCAGGAACAACTGCCACCGCTGGAGGATCCTTCCCACTTAAGGTACCGTGTCCCGCCTGGCTTCCCTTGCTACCGACAGTACGGGGTAGATTTAGCCCCCGGCTTTCGAACCTGGGTTAGCCTGGGACACCCTGGCTAAACTTTCCTAAGCCTCTCTGAACTCTTTTTGAACCCTCTGCAAGACTTTCTACGCCTTGTGTAACTGTGTGATCTTGGGCGCATTTGTGCTCTGCTCTCTCTAAGAGTGGGCCCAGCCTTTGGACTTTGGCTCACCAGTGACTTTTTGTTCTTCTGCCTTGCTAATAGTGTTCCTGAATCTTAGAGTGGTGTACTTTTCCATATGCTGTCTTTTTCCCTCCCTTTTGCATAAACTTATTGGAGTGCCATCTAGTTAAGCACTCACCTCTGTATGAAAATAAATGGTGTTTTACAGTGACTTATCTGATAAGGAAAAAGGGGTGTATATATTACAATAGTAACTGTGTTTAGAATATTTTACAATAAGAGTGCTGGAGTGTTTTCAACAGTGTGTTTTTAAATAAATAATTCTATACTTTGATACCAAAGCTCTGGTCAGTGTTTGCTTGTATTGTTGTATCTGAGTGCCTATTGAGTATACTTTGCATACTGCCTAACTCTTCTTGAGGGAAGTCTGACTGCTCAGCCACAGCTACCAGGTAAATCTGGGTGGTACAGACTGCTACCAAGTGGGTTTACTGCCAACACCTGTAGTCTTAAATCTTTTGCAGTGGTCCCTAAGGGAACTGCACAGGTTTCTGCCTAACACTGGTGTTCAGCGGTGGGATTTGTATTGAGTATACTCTTTAGAGTGCTTTAGGATACATTAGTACAACTAACCACAAAGCTTAGCACTGAAAAAGTAATCTTTCTAACATGTAAACTATGGAAACCTATAGTCAAGAGTCCCTTGCTACAAAAACTGCTGAATGTTTAAGAGTATTATGTAAGCATAACAACCTCCTGACTAAAGGCAAGAAAAAGGAATTAATAGAAAGGTTGTTAGCTAACCAAAGTCTGGATGATGGTTCTGAGGAACCTACCATGACAGAAAATGTAGATAACAGTATAGAAATTGATATTGATCAAAATGTTGATAATCTTGAGGAAGAGTCAGAAGAGGAGGGTGACGCTGCTGTGACTGTCCCCCCTAGGCCTCTGTCTGCTCTACCTGCTGTACCTACTGGGCCTTTGCCAAGTCCCACACTTAGTCCTCAATATCTCGAATTAGAGAAAATGAAACTTGAACTAGAGTTCAAGAGACTGAATACTCTGGCTGAACAGAGACATCAGGAAATGAATCAAGAACTAAGGCAAAGGGAAATGGAGCTCAAGCATGAGCTAGAAATGAAGAAATGATCTGTTGAAAATGCTTCTCTCTCTGGCTCCTCTAGAAGTTCCAGTCCTAAAAGACCCCGGATGCCCAAAGAATTGGTTGGTATGTATGAGCCTAAGTTGGATGTGTTGGATTGGTTGTCTCTGTTTGAATATAATCATGGGCTCCAAAACATCACAGGAAATTACTTACTCACCTCGTTGTTCTCTAGGCTTCCCCCTGTTGCAACTGATGTGGTAATGGAGTTGGGGGGAGGAGGATAGGAAAGAGTATGAATGTGTGAAACTAGCTCTGATATCTAGATTTGGGAAGACCCCTTCCCAGTATCTTAAGAGATTTAGAACACTCAAAAAGCATGATGGTACCCCTTGGGCTACCTGGGTGAGTGAAGGGTTGAAAAACTTAGAGGGATGGATTAAGGGTTACAAAGTGAACACTTATGAAGGTATGAAGAATCTTTTCATGTTGGAGTCAATTTATGATGCCTGCTCTCCTGAGCTCAGACAGCACTTGGCTGATTCAAAGGAATTAGATTCCCGAAAACTAGCTAAGGCTGCTGACTTGTGGGTTGCCAACAGGGTCACTCACAAGGATTCTGGGGTAACTCAGAAAAAGGATGAGGGGAAACAGCCTAAAAAGGACTCCAAAGAGAATTCTAATACTGCCAATTCCAAAGAGGGCCCCAAACAAAACCAGAAGGGTAAGCCACCAGGGAAACCACAGCAGAATAGTATCTCCTCTGGTGCCAAACCAGAGGGAGGTCAGGACAAGCCTCCATTCCAGAAGGCATTTGGTAAATGCTTTGTTTGTGGCTCTACTGACCATGTGAAAGGAGATCCCAGATGCAAGGTAAACCTTCAGGGATCCAACTTGCCTCCTTAGCCTTGGCTCCAGAAGAGGAAGTCCCCATGGCAAGTGGAAACTTTCTACTGCTGGCTGATGAACCCATTGGAGTCTCAGCCAGTGTTTCTTTAGTCTCTCTGGGGTTGTGGGAACAACAGAATTTAGATGTCTATAATTCTATCCCAGATAATATTAAAGAGTATTATAAAGACAGTGTCCAGGTGAATGGTCAGGAGACTCTTGCCATTAGAGACACTGGGGCCAGCATAACTGTGGTGGATGAATCATTTTTCAAGGCAGAGGATGTTGCTAAGGCACCCAAATGCCTCACCAAGTTAGCTGGAGGGCCTGTGCAGATGTGTCCCCAGGTACCAGTTCTCATCCAGTGTAATGACATGGCTGTAAAAATACCTGTCAGTGTACAATGTGAAGTGCCAGGTAGGGTTCTGTTAGGTAATGACCTAAAAGCTCTTGGAGTTGTGTCACATACCCCCAGACCAAGTAGTAAAAGGTTACAGGAGCTCACAAAACCTGCAAGAGAGAAACCCTGAGAGGGTTATCTCAGGGGATGATGACAGAGATCACTCCTTTACCACTGGAGCAACTCACTGCAGTAACTACCAGATCAGGAGCAAAGGGGCAACCCAAGACTCCTAGAAAAAAATTCAGCAGCAAGCACTCCAGTGCTTCCAACAGTTACACCTGTAACTCCACCTCCAGCTGAGGCTGAGAGGGAGGTACAACCCTGTATGGTTGAACTAGACTCTGAAGAAGAGCTAGTGGGAGGCCAAGAACTTATTGGGGATCTAGACCCTGAGGACCATCCTGAGCTGCAGTCTTTACTGGCAGAAGGTGGGCCCAGCAGGGCAGCTATCCGTAAGGGACAAAGAGAATGTCCAACTCTGGAGGGTCTCCGCCAACAGGCAGCTGCTCAGGCTGATGGGCAAGAGCCTGGGAAGTATAGGTTGCACTGGGAAGATGGCCTCTTCTACAGTGAACCAACTAAGTCTGAACCTGGAGACTACAAACGCCTTGTCGTACCTCAAGAAAACAGACAACAGTTCTTGCACTTAGCCCACGAGATTCCTTTGGCTGGTCACTTGAGCTTCAAGAAGACCAAAGAAAGGCTCCCACTCTACTTCTATTGGCCGAAAATGGGGGCAGAAGTAGATACGTTTTGCAAGAGCTGCCATACCTGCCAAACCTCTGGTAAGGTTGGCGCCAAGAATGTGGCACCCTTAGTGCCTCTCCCAGTTGTGGGAGTCCCATTTGAGAGGGTAGGAATTGACATTGTTGGTCCCCTTGATCCCCCTACCTCCTCAGGCAACAGGTTCATCCTTGTTGTAGTAGACCATGCTACTAGATACCCTGAGGAAATTCCTATGAGGACTGTTACAGCTCCGCTGTGGCTAAGACCCTCCTTGGTATTTTTACCATGGTTGGGTTTCCTAAGGAAGTAATATCCGACAGGGGATCAAACTTTATGTCCCACTACATGAAAGCCATGTGGAAAACCTGTGGAGTTACTTACAAGTTCTCAACCGCCTACCACTCCAAACCAATGGGTTGGTAGAAAGGTTTAACAGAACCATGAAGAGCATGATAGGTGCTTTAGAGGAACCTCCGAAAAGAAAGTGGGACCTTCTACTGCCATGCCTTCTCTTTGCTTATAGAGAAGTCCCTCAGGAGGGAGTAGGTTATTCTCCCTTTGAACTTCTCTATGGCCATCCGGTCAGAGGTCCATTGGCCCTGATTAAGGAGGGGTTGGAAGGCGCTCCTCCCCTCAAGCCAATCAGAGTGACTGACTATGTGATAGGTCTCCGAAGGAGAATGTCACACATGATGGCAGAAGCTAGTGATAACCTGAAAGCTGGACAAGCTTTGTTCAAGCATTGGCATGATCAAAAGGCTAACATGGCTGAGTTCACTCAAGACCAGCTAGTTCTCGTTATGCTCCCAACAAGGCAGAGGGCCTTGCAAGACAAATGGATGGAACCCTTCAAAGTTGTGGGAAAACTTGGAGAGATCAACTAGCTGGTGGATCTGGGCAGACCCAGGGAAGCTCCTAGAGTCTTCCACACCAACCGACTGAAAGCGCACATCTCCAGACCTGAAGTAGGAGCCTTGCTTCTAGCTTCAGCAGCAGAGGAAGAAGAGAGTGAGTCTCTCCCTGATCTCCTCAGAGGTGTACCTTTAGATGAAAACATTGAAGGAGTCAATCTCTCTTCAGATCTGACACCTGAGCAACAAGAGGAGTGCAAATCTATGTTAAATCGGTTTGCCTCCCTGTTCTCACTCTCACCAGGCTTGACCCCTTGGGGACAGCACGAGATACTCACTGGTGACTGTTGCCAGTCAAAAGCAGAGGATACCGAATGTCAGAAGATGTGAGAACCCATATCAAGGGGGAGGTCAAGAAGATGCTTGATCTCGGGGTAATAGAACCCTCTACTAGTCCATGGTCTAGCCCAGTTGTGTTAGTACCAAAGGCAGGATCCAAAGACTTGAGATTCTGTGTGGACTATAGAGCTCTTAATGCAGTCACCAAGACTGATGCCCACCCTTTACCCAGGAGAGATGAGTTGGTGGATAAACTTGGTGCAGCCAAGTACCTCAGCACATTTGACCTTACGTCAGGCTATTGGCAAATAGCCTTGACAGACCATGCCAAGGAGAAAACTGCATTTTCCACCCCAGTTGGCTTGTACCAGTTTAAGGTCATGCCTTTTGGATTAGAAAATGCACCTGCTACATTCCAAAGGATGGTAAACCAAGTTCTGGCTGGGATGGAGGACTTCTGCATGGCATACTTGGATGACTTTGCAGTCTTCAGCCACTCCTGGGAAGATCATGTGAACCACCTAGGACATGTTTTGCAGGCTCTTGGACAGGCCAATTTGACTATCAAGGCAAGTAAATGCCAGATAGGTCAAAGTAAGGTGGTCTATCTTGGACATGAGGTAGGAGGTGGAGAAATAAGGCCTTTGCTCAGTAAAATTGAAGCTGTGCAAAATTGGACAACACCGACTACTCAAACCCAAGTGAGAGCCTTCCTAGGCCTCACTGGGTATTACAGGAATTTCATAGAGAACTATGGGACCATAGCTTCTCCACTGAATGCCATCTCCTCGCCCAAATTTCCTAAGAAGGTTAGATGGAACGAGGAGTGCAATCAGGCTTTTGAAAACCTGAAAAAGGCTCTTTGCCAAGCCCCAGTACTCAGAGCTCCTGATTACCGCCAACACTTCATTGTGCAGACAGATGCTTCAAATGTAGGAATAGGTGCCATACTCATTCAACTGGATGGGAAAGGTAGGGAGCACCCCGTTTGCTTCATCAGCCGCAAGCTGAAGGATCCTGAAACAAGGTGGGCAACAATCGAAAGAGAGTGCTTTGCTATAGTGTGGGCTCTGAAGAAGTTTAGGCCGTACTTGTATGAGTCTACTTTTGTCATTCAGACTGACCACCAACCCTTGAGATGGTTAATGCAAATGAAAGGGGAAAACCCAAAACTATTGAGATGGTCGATCTGTCTGCAAGGGTTTGATTTCACCATTGAGCACAGGTCAGGGTGTCACCACCAAAATGCTGATGGTCTCTCTAGGATGTATGTCATCGACTAGAGGTATGAGATTCATCCAGGAGTGGATTAAATCCTCCTGTCCCTTAGTCTGGGGGGGCCGAGTGTTAGGGAGAATTCTCTGTTTAGGCTGAATTTCCTAACCTAGTGAGTCCCCCAGCAGCTTTGCTGGATTTCTGGAGTTTGTTTTTTTTCCATCCTGCCAAGAGTGGGACTCTTTTCTCCCGCTCTTGGACATGTATGTGTGTAATTCCTTTGAATGTCCATGTGTTCTATGGGCTATGGGGTCTTTTACTCCATAGGGTCTCATATGTTTTTCTATGTGTGTTACACCGCACCCTACGTGCCGTAGCACCGGGGCGTCCTAGCGGACACCCACCATAGACTCCATACCCAGGGACTGACTACTCTCTCCCCGGGCATGTAAAGTCACCATTGGCTTTACTAGACCTAAATTTACTAACAGAACTAGTACAAACCATCTTATTGTGGACATACTAGTAGGGGTAATTCGATTACTCCTGGATCTGTTACTCGAGGGGGCACTGTCCCGTCCCCCCTTGTCGAGTTTTGGCTGGTGGCAGTGGAAACTACTTGTTATGTTCGACCCCAAACATAACCCTATGGGATTCGTCCCATTGTTGGAGATTGATACTTTTTCTCGTTAATCTCTAACGTAACACCGGTCTACTTATCGTAAATAAGTTTATCGGATGGTATTTTCTGGCAGAACTCGGTTTTTAAAATGGCGTCTGTGTTCGTCTCTGTGACTCCTAAACCAAAGGTTGAGCCCTTTGTTCCACTTTTGGCGGGCTCTGTACAGAGACCCTCCAAAGTGGTGCCATTCTGTCTGGGTTACCACAGGGGTGAGGGAGGGGTTTAGGCACCCTGGACTGAGTTGCCTTGCCAACTTCGGTCGCACTCTGGAGTGATTGGCCCAAGTGGTGAGCCTCCCCGCTCACCACTTAGCATGTGTTGATTGACAGCTAGGCTGAATGAATGGGGGTTTTCTGCATAAAAGCAGGGCTTTTGGGACTGGATCTTTAAGAAGTCGCCACAGGACCTAAGAATCCGACAAGGGTAACGCTGAGCCGACCTGCACGACGACACCTCCGGTGGAGCCCTGCGGAACCGACTCACCACTTCCCGACGACAGAGGAGATCTCCCTGCCGGAGAGTCTCTTCCCCTGACTGGTGGGAACAACCAGTCCCCTTTGCTTTTTATTCGCCTCAGGACGCAGTGGTCGAATTGCCGTGCAGAGCACCTCGACAACCGGATAGCCACTACCCCTGTACCGCGAGCAAAAGGTGGTGCCTTTTGACGGAGCACTCCGCGGCTGGTCTCTTCCCTGGTGGTGCTCCGGACTTCACTTTTCTTTGACGACGAGAACCTCTCTACTCTTGGCAAAGACCCGATGTGCATCCACCACCAGGAACAACTGCCCCCGCCGGAGCTGCCCTCCACAACAAGGTACCGTGTCCGCCTGGCTTCCCTTTCGATCGGTTCGAGTGAGGTGTCTTAATCCTCTTCTTTCCGTTGGGTCGCCTCCAAGCTTTCTCCCGTATTGTTCTGAACTGGTTCAATCTGCCGATAACAATTTGCCACAAAGACTCGAACGCATTTCCACTAGAGACTTTTGGGACATATCGCCTTGCCTCTCTCCGAGTGGGCCTGGCCTCTGACCTTTATGATCTATTGTGATTCTTGCCTTCTTGCCTTGCATTTTTTTCCCGTGAAGTATTGAACTGTGTTGCTTTCATAACCTGCCTATTTTTCTCTCCCGTCCTAACTAATATTAGAGTGCCATCTGGGTTGAGGCATACACCTCTGTCTGTAAATAAGTGGTGCCGGTAAAACCTAAACTTGTCAAAATATTGCTAGGGGGATTGATCGTTTCTTATTCGTAGAGTAATTGTGTTTGATTTGTTTGCCGTGATAGTGCCATAGTGTTTTTGATAGATGTTTCGTTATAAATAAATACCTTAATATCTTTACACTGAGCCTCGTTGCGTGTTTGCTTGTCTTACTGTGAAGAATTGCCCTATCTTGTATACTCCACATACTGCTTAACTCTTCTTGAGAGAAGTCTGACTGCTCAGCCACAGCTACCAACAGTGAATCTGTGTGGTGCAGACTGCTACCAAGTGGGTTTACTGCCAAACACCTGTAGTCCTAAATCTTTTGTAGTGGTCCCAGAGGGAACTGCACAGGTTTCCGCCTAACACACTCCATCCTGATTGGCTCAAGTGGTGAGCCGGCCGGCTCACCACTTAGCATGTTTGAGTGACAGCTAGGCTGAGTGAATGGGGGTTTGCTGGATAAAAGCAGGGCTTTGGGGACTGGAACTTCAGAAGTCGCCACAGGACCTAAGAATCTGACGAGGGAGAAGCTGAGCCGACCTGCCATGACACCACCACCGGTGGAGCCCTGCTGGATCGTCTCACCACTTTTTCCCAAAGACAGAGGAGATCTCCCGACGGAGAGTCATCTTCCTTTGACTGGTGGGGATAACCAGTTTCACCGTCTTTTTGCCTTCCTGACGTACCTCGTGGCCGCCTTACCTGTGCCAAGCACCCCGGCAACCGGGATACCACATTTTACCACAACCGCGAAGAAAGGTACCACCTTTAACCGGAAAACTCTGCAGCTGGTTTCTGCCCTGGTAGTGCAACAACCTTCATCTTTCCTCCAAGTCGAGATCTTCTCTTCCCCTGGATGACGACGCAACTTGCACCCACTTCCAGGAACAACTGCCACCGCTGGAGGATCCTTCCCACTTAAGGTACCGTGTCCCGCCTGGCTTCCCTTGCTACCGACAGTACGGGGTAGATTTAGCCCCCGGCTTTCGAACCTGGGTTAGCCTGGGACACCCTGGCTAAACTTTCCTAAGCCTCTCTGAACTCTTTTTGAACCCTCAGCAAGACTTTCTACGCCTTTTGTAACTGTGTGATCTTGGGCGCATTTGTGCTCTGCTCTCTCTAAGAGTGGGCCCAGCCTTTGGACTTTGGCTCACCAGTGACTTTTTTGCTCTTCTGCCTTGCTAATAGTGTTCCTGAATCTTAGAGTGGTGTACTTTTCCATATGCTGTCTTTTTCCCTCCCTTTTGCATAAACTTATTGGAGTGCCATCTAGTTAAGCGCTCACCTCTGTATGAAAATAAATGGTGTTTTACAGTGACTTATCTGATAAGGAAAAAGGGGTGTATATATTACAATAGTAACTGTGTTTAGAATATTTTACAATAAGAGTGCTGGAGTGTTTTCAACAGTGTGTTTTTCAATAAATAATTCTATACTTTGATACCAAAGCTCTGGTCAGTGTTTGCTTGTATTGTTGTATCTGAGTGCCTATTGAGTATACTTTGCATACTGCCTAACTCTTCTTGAGGGAAGTCTGACTGCTCAGCCACAGCTACCAGGTAAATCTGGGTGGTACAGACTGCTACCAAGTGGGTTTACTGCCAACACCTGTAGTCTTAAATCTTTTGCAGTGGTCCCTAAGGGAACTGCACAGGTTTCTGCCTAACACTGGTGTTCAGCGGTGGGATTTGTATTGAGTATACACTTTAGAGTGCTTTAGGATACCTTAGTACAACTAACCACAAAGCTTAGCACTGAAAAAGTAATCTTTCTAACATGTAAACTATGGAAACCTATAGTCAAGAGTCCCTTGCTACAAAAACTGCTGAATGTTTAAGAGTATTATGTAAGCATAAGAACCTCCTGACTAAAGGCAAGAAAAAGGAATTAATAGAAAGGTTGTTAGCTAACCAAAGTCTGGATGATGGTTCTGAGGAACCTACCATGACAGAAAATGTAGATAACAGTATAGAAATTGATATTGATCAAAATGTTGATAATCTTGAGGAAGAGTCAGAAGAGGAGGGTGAGGCTGCTGTGACTGTCCCCGCTAGGCCTCTGTCTGCTCTACCTGCTGTACCTACTGGGCCTTTGCCAAGTCCCACACTTAGTCCTCAATATCTCGAATTAGAGAAAATGAAACTTGAACTAGAGTTCAAGAGACTGAA
Organism: Ambystoma mexicanum; assembly: GCF_040938575.1. Taxonomy (NCBI): domain Eukaryota; kingdom Metazoa; phylum Chordata; class Amphibia; order Caudata; family Ambystomatidae; genus Ambystoma; species Ambystoma mexicanum. Next base: position 1,138,191,661 of record NC_090922.1, read on the forward strand.
TACTCTGGCTGAACAGAGACATCAGGAAATGAATCAAGAACTAAGGCTAAGGGAAATGGAGCTCAAGCATGAGCTAGAAATGAAGAAATGATCTGTTGAAAATGCTTCTCTCTCTGGCTCCTCTAGAAGTTCCAGTCCTAAAAGACCCCGGATGCCCAAAGAATTGGTTGGTATGTATGAGCCTAAGTTGGATGTGTTGGATTGGTTGTCTCTGTTTGAATATAATCATGGGCTCCAGAACATCACAGGAAATTACTTACTCACCTCGTTGTTCTCTAGGCTTCCCCCTGTTGCAACTGATGTGGTAATGGAGTTGGGGGGAGGAGGATAGGAAAGAGTATGAATGTGTGAAACTAGCTCTGATATCTAGATTTGGGAAGACCACTTCCCAGTATCTTAAGAGATTTAGAACACTCAAAAAGCATGATGGTACCCCTTGGGCTACCTGGGTGAGTGAAGGGTTGAAAAACTTAGAGGGATGGATTAAGGGTTACAAAGTGAACACTTATGAAGGTATGAAGAATCTTTTCATGTTGGAGTCAATTTATGATGCCTGCTCTCCTGAGCTCAGACAGCACTTGGCTGATTCAAAGGAATTAGATTCCCGAAAACTAGCTAAGGCTGCTGACTTGTGGGTTGCCAACAGGGTCACTCACAAGGATTCTGGGGTAACTCAGAAAAAGGATGAGGGGAAACAGCCTAAAAAGGACTCCAAAGAGAATTCTAATACTGCCAATTCCAAAGAGGGCCCCAAACAAAACCAGAAGGGTAAGCCACCAGGGAAACCACAGCAGAATAGTATCTCCTCTGGTGCCAAACCAGAGGGAGGTCAGGACAAGCCTCCATTCCAGAAGGCATTTGGTAAATGCTTAGTTTGTGGCTCTACTGACCATGTGAAAGGAGATCCCAGATGCAAGGGTAAACCTTCAGGGATCCAACTTGCCTCCTTAGCCTTGGCTCCAGAAGAGGAAGTCCCCATGGCAAGTGGAAACTTTCTACTGCTGGCTGATGAACCCATTGGAGTCTCAGCCAGTGTTTCTTTAGTCTCTCTGGGGTTGTGGGAACAACAGAATTTAGATGTCTATAATTCTATCCCAGATAATATTAAAGAGTATTATAAAGACAGTATCCAGGTGAATGGTCAGGAGACTCTTGCCATTAGAGACACTGGGGCCAGCATAACTGTGGTGGATGAATCATTTTTCAAGGCAGAGGATGTTGCTAAGGCACCCAAATGCCTCACCAAGTTAGCTGGAGTGCCTGTGCAGATGTGTCCCCAGGTACCAGTTCTCATCCAGTGTAATGACATGGCTGTAAAAATACCTGTCAGTGTACAATGTGAAGTGCCAGGTAGGGTTCTGTTAGGTAATGACCTAAAAGCTCTTGGAGTTGTGTCACATACCCCCAGACCAAGTAGTAAAAGGTTACAGGAGCTCACAAAACCTGCAAGAGAGAAACCCTGAGAGGGTTATCTCAGGAGATGATGACAGAGATCACTCCTTTACCACTGGAGCAACTCACTGCAGTAACTACCAGATCAGGAGCAAAGGGGCAACCCAAGACTCCTAGGAAAAAGTCAGCAGCAAGCACTCCAGTGCTTCCAACAGTTACACCTGTAACTCCACCTCCAGCTGAGGCTGAGAGGGAGGTACAACCCTGTATGGTTGAACTAGACTCTGAAGAAGAGCTAGTGGGAGGCCAAGAACTTATTGGAGATCTAGACCCTGAGGACCATCCTGAGCTGCAGTCTTTACTGGCAGAAGGTGGGCCCAGCAGGGCAGCTATCCGTAAGGGACAAAGAGAATGTCCAACTCTGGAGGGTCTCCGCCAACAGGCAGCTGCTCAGGCTGATGGGCAAGAGCCTGGGAAGTATAGGTTGCACTGGGAAGATGGCCTCTTCTACAGTGAACCAACTAAGTCTGAACCTGGAGACTACAAACGCCTTGTCGTACCTCAAGAAAACAGACAACAGTTCTTGCACTTAGCCCACGAGATTCCTTTGGCTGGTCACTTGAGTTTCAAGAAGACCAAGGAAAGGCTCCCACTCTACTTCTATTGGCCGAAAATGGGGGCAGAAGTAGATACGTTTTGCAAGAGCTGCCATACCTGCCAAACCTCTGGTAAGGTTGGCGCCAAGAATGTGGCACCCTTAGTGCCTCTCCCAGTTGTGGGAGTCCCATTTGAGAGGGTAGGAATTGACATTGTTGGTCCCCTTGATCCCCCTACCTCCTCAGGCAACAGGTTCATCCTTGTTGTAGTAGACCATGCTACTAGATACCCTGAGGAAATTCCTATGAGGACTGTTACAGCTCCGCTGTGGCTAAGACCCTCCTTGGTATTTTTACCATGGTTGGGTTTCCTAAGGAAGTAATATCCGACAGGGGATCAAACTTTATGTCCCACTACATGAAAGCCATGTGGAAAACCTGTGGAGTTACTTACAAGTTCTCAACCGCCTACCACCCCAAACCAATGGGTTGGTAGAAAGGTTTAACAGAACCATGAAGAGCATGATAGGTGCTTTAGAGGAACCTCCGAAAATAAAGTGGGACCTTCTACTGCCATGCCTTCTCTTTGCTTAGAGAGAAGTCCCTCAGGAGGGAGTAGGTTATTCTCCCTTTGAACTTCTCTATGGCCATCCGGTCAGAGGTCCATTGGCCCTGATTAAGGAGGGGTTGGAAGGCGCTCCTCCCCTCAAGCCAGTCAGAGTGACTGACTATGTGATAGGTCTCCGAAGGAGAATGTCACACATGATGGCAGAAGCTAGTGATAACCTGAAAGCTGGACAAGCTTTGTTCAAGCATTGGCATGATCAAAAGGCTAACATGGCTGAGTTCACTCAAGACCAGCTAGTTCTCGTTATGCTCCCAACAAGGCAGAGGGCCTTGCAAGACAAATGGATGGAACCCTTCAAAGTTGTGGGAAAACTTGGAGAGATCAACTAGCTGGTGGATCTGGGCAGACCCAGGGAAGCTCCAAGAGTCTTCCACACCAACCGACTGAAAGCGCACATCTCCAGACCTGAAGTAGGAGCCTTGCTTCTAGCTTCAGCAGCAGAGGAAGAAGAGAGTGAGTCTCTCCCTGATCTCCTCAGAGGTGTACCTTTAGATGAAAACATTGAAGGAGTCAATCTCTCTTCAGATCTGACACCTGAGCAACAAGAGGAGTGCAAATCTATGTTAAATCGGTTTGCCTCCCTGTTCTCACTCTCACCAGGCTTGACCCCTTGGGGACAGCACGAGATACTCACTGGTGACTGTTGCCAGTCAAAAGCAGAGGATACCGAATGTCAGAAGATGTGAGAACCCATATCAAGGGGGAGGTCAAGAATATGCTTGATCTCGGGGTAATAGAACCCTCTACTAGTCCATGGTCTAGCCCAGTTGTGTTAGTACCAAAGGCAGGATCCAAAGACTTGAGATTCTGTGTGGACTATAGAGCTCTTAATGCAGTCACCAAGACTGATGCCCACCCTTTACCCAGGAGAGATGAGTTGGTGGATAAACTTGGTGCAGCCAAGTACCTCAGCACATTTGACCTTACGTCAGGCTATTGGCAAATAGCCTTGCCAGACCATGCCAAGGAGAAAACTGCACCCCAGTTGGCTTGTACCAGTTTAAGGTCATGCCTTTTGGATTAGAAAATGCACCAGCTACATTCCAAAGGATGGTAAACCAAGTTCTGGCTGGGATGGAGGACTTCTGCATGGCATACTTGGATGACTTTGCAGTCTTCAGCCACTCCTGGGAAGATCATGTGAACCACCTAGGACATGTTTTGCAGGCTCTTGGACAGGCCAATTTGACTATCAAGGCAAGTAAATGCCAGATAGGTCAAAGTAAGGTGGTCTACCTTGGGCATGAGGTAGGAGGTGGAGAAATAGGGCCTTTGCTCAGCAAGATTGAAGCTGTGCAAAATTGGACAACACCTACTACTCAAACCCAAGTGAGAGCCTTCTTAGGCCTCACTGGGTATTACAGGAATTTCATTGAGAACTATGGGACCATAGCGTCTCCACTGAATGTAATCTCCTCTCCAAAATTCCCTAAAAAGGTCAAATGGAATGAGGAGTGCTATCAGGCCTTTGAAAAACTGAAGAAAGCTCTTTGCCAAGCTCCAGTATTGAGAGCTCCTGACTGCCACCAAACTTTCATTGTACAAACTGATGCTTCCAATGTAGGTATAGGTGCAGTTCTAAGCCAACTGGATGAGAAGGGTAGGGAGCACCCCATTTGCTTCATCAGCCGTAAGCTGAAGGATCCTGAGACAAGGTGGGCAACAATAGAAAGAGAATGCTTTGCTATTGTGTGGGCACTGAAGAAGTTTAGGCCATACTTGTATAGTTCTACTTTTGTCATTCAGACTGACCACCAACCCTTGAGATGGTTAATGCAAATGAAAGGATAACATTCAAAACTATTGAGATGGTCAATTTGCCTGCAAGGGTTTGATTTCACCATTGAGCACAGGTCAGGGTGTCACCATCAAAATGCTGATGGACTCTCTAGGATGTATGTCATCGACTAGAGGTATGAGGTTCATCCAGGAGTGGATGAAATCCTCCTGTCCCTTAGTCTGGGGGGTGGGGCGAGTGTTAGGGAGAATTCTCTGTTTAGGCTGAATTTCCTAACCTAGTGAGTCCCCCAGCAGCTTTGCTGGAATTCTGGGGTTTGTCTTTTTCTCCTGCCAAGAGTGAGACTCTTTTACCCTCACTCTTGGACATGATTTGAGTGTGTTTCTTTGAATCTAGATGTGTTTAATGGGCTATGGGGTCTTTTACTCCATAGGGCTTCATGTGTTTTTGTGATGTGTGTTACCCAGCACCCTCAGTGCAGTGACACGGGGGTGTCATAGTGACCCCCCAGTATAGACTCCATACCCTGGGACTGACTACTGTCTCCCAGGGCATGTAAAGTCACCATTGACTTTACTAGTCTTAAATTCTGAACAGAACCAGTACAAACCATCATATTGTGGACGTACTGGCTGGGGAAATTCGATTGCCCCAGGGTCTGTTAGTCGAGGGGGCACGTCTCCGTCCCCCCTGATCGAGTTTTGGCTGGTGGCAGTGGATACTACTTTTTATATTCAACCGCAAATATTTTCCTATGGGATTTGTTTTAGGCTACTATCTTTATTTAATTATTTACGGTAGCCTCGAACATCCTGCCGGTTTATTTAATTAATATTAATTCTCCGGTTGGTATTTTTTGCCAAAACTTGATTCTAAAATGGCGTTTGTGTTCTCTTCTGTGACTCCAACCCAAGTCGAGCCCTTTGTTCCACTTTTTGGCGGGCTTCTCCACAGAAGCCCTCCAAAGTGGTGCCACTCTGTCTGGGGTACTTAGGAGGGATGGAGGGGAATTTAGGCACTCTGGACTGAATTGCCTAGGCAACTCAAGTCGTACTCCATCCTGATTGGCCCAAGTGGTGAGCCGGCCGGCTCACCACTTAGCATGTTTGAGTGACAGCTAGGCTGAGTGAATGGGGATTTGCTGCATAAAAGCAGGGCTTTGGGGACTGGAACTTCAGAAGTCGCCACAGGACCTAAGAATCCGACGAGGGAGAAGCTGAGCCGACCTGCCACGACACCACCACCAGTGGAGCCCTGCTGGACCGTCTCACCACTTTTTCCCAACGACAGAGGAGATCTCCCGCCGGAGAGTCTTCTTCCTTTGACTGGTGGGGATAACCAGTTTCACCGTCTTTTCACCTTCCTGACGTACGTCATGGCCGCCTTACCTGTGCCAAGCACCCCGGCAACCGGGATACCACGTTTTACCACGACCGCAAAGAAAGGTACCATCTTTAACCGGAAAACTCTGCAGCTGGTTTCTGCCCTGGTAGTGCAACGACCTTCATCTTTCCTCCAAGTCGAGATCTTCTCTTCCCCTGGACGATGACGCAACTTGCACCCACTACCAGGAACAACTGCCACCGCTGGAGGATCCTTCCCACTTAAGGTACCGTGTCCCGCCTGGCTTCCCTTGCTACCGACTGTACGGGGTAGATTTAGCCCCCGGCTTTCGAACCTGGGTTAGCCTGGGACACCCTGGCTAAACTTTCCTAAGCCTCTCTAAACTCTTTTTGAACCCTCTGCAAGACTTTCTACGCCTAGTGTAACTGTGTGATCTTGGGCGCATTTGTGCTCTGCTCTCTCTAAGAGTGGGCCCAGCCTTTGGACTTTGGCTCACCAGTGACTTTTTGCTCTTCTGCCTTGCTAATAGTGTTCCTGAATCTTAGAGTGGTGTACTTTTCCATATTCTGTCTTTTTCCCTCCCTTTCTCATAAACTTATTGGAGTGCCATCTAGTTAAGCGCTCACCTCTGTATGAAAATAAGTGGTGTTTTACAGTGACTTATCTGATAACGAAAAAGGGGTGTATATATTACAATAGTAACTGTGTTTAGAATATTTTACAATAAGAGTGCTGGAGTGTTTTCAACAGTGTGTTTTTAAATAAATAATTCTATACTTTGATACCAAAGCTCTGGTCAGTGTTTGCTTGTATTGTTGTATCTGAGTGCCTATTGAGTATACTTTGCATACTGCATAACTCTTCTTGAGGGAAGTCTGACTGCTCAGCCAGAGCTACCAGGTAAGGGAACTGCACAGGTTTCTGCCTAACAACGACACTCTGTATGAAGTGTGGCGGAGAGTAAATCCGAGAAAGTGGGTGAGCGGGGAGATCTGGCCATATTTGATCTCCTCCTTCAAACCCCTTCTGAACATGACATATTGTGCTGCTTCAGGCCATCCTGCTCAGGCCGACAACGTCTTGAAAGAGGAGATATATGACAATACGTCCAGAGAGCCTTGTCTGACATCCAGCAAATCCTCACAGGCTTTAAAAGACAACTCTGGCCATTCAAAGGTCTGCTTCAGCAGATTCTGGAACCCAGCAAAGTCCTGAAGAATGGCATTACCACTTGTCACCAATGGGGTGGCCCAGGCTAGCGCGTTCCCGGTCATATTGGAGATTAAGAATCCCACCCTGGCCTGATCCATTGTGAAGGTACGAGGCCTGAAAGTGAAATAGACCATACACGCCTCCAATAACTCCTTCACCTTCTTAGGAGAGCCATCAAACTTTCCTGAGGAAAGCGCCATGGGTGGTAATTCCGGAAGGGAGGGTTCCGTAGCGGATACCATTTGCTTAAGGATGGAATTCTCTGTCTTCACTCCCTGTAATTCCTGGGACATTGCTTGAAAAGCCTTCCAAAACTCTTGAACCTGCTCTTCGGCAGACATCTTGAAACTTTTTTGCGTTGCAATCTGTGATGGTTTCAGCACCCTGATTCCTTCTTCTCCCCCTTCTTTCACACTCTCCTCACCTGAACTGCTGGAGTCGTTGTCTGTGTCTTGCAGGTGCCGCCGGGTCAGGTAGTCTCTCTCCTTTTTCAGGTGAACATGCTTGTCACCGAGGGAAGCCACAGTGACCGTTGGTAGACAGCCGCCCTGTGACTCCTCTTCTGGAATAAAGCCGGAATAAGGGAAAAACCCAAATAGGGAAAAAAAAACCTTTGTGACGTGTTGACTCTTTCTTAATTCCGCTGACAAGATGAGCTGTTGACTGGAGGGCGATGTAGCAGGTAAGGCTGGAGAGTCTTTGTGGAGCAGAAGATCCAGAGGAGAGGAAAAGAAGAACAGCTGATTGTGCCGGAAGCAGGAGCCCCGCCGGCCAATGTGTGGTACTATCCAAGCAGAAAGAAAAAGAGAATGATATTGGGGAGAGAGAGTAAGTAGGCGGCGCCGAGTCTGAGAGGACAGGGCCGTGAGTAAACGAAATACAGCAGACCGCCGAGAGCGGCGGCGGAGAAAGGGAGAGGAGAAAAATGCTTCGAAAACAAAGCAAACCCAGAAAAACAAGGAACACCACTGACAGATCCAGGATGGAGCGTCAGTCTTCAGGAGCGAGGGAACCCGGAAACAGAAACTTCCGAAAGGGTTGCAACGCAGTGTCCGCCTGAGGGAGGAGGAATATATACTCCCGGCGGCACCGCGCTCATCAGGATGGAGCTGCGTCCAAGGACACAGAGAGGGGACTAAAACACCCTACCTATGTGTTGCAAAACCCCAACGCGGAAGAATCCACCAATCGCGGCGGCGGCGGATGACAGAAACAAAGCTTTAGGTCTATTCTCAGCCTGATTCATTTGTTTTTGCAGAGATAGGGATTTTGCAAATATGATCTCTATTTTTTAGGCTGCCAAGGCTCGTCTGATCCATATTTTTTCTTTTTTTCTATAATGTAATTTTAGGAGTTTCAGCTTCTCACTACTCCATTGATTAGTATTTTGCCGTAATTTGTTCTTATTTGTTTTTTAAAAATGTGAGATTATTACAGTTGAATTGCAACTGCAGCATGATTTTAGAATAACATCTAGTACTGTCAGTGGTGACTGACACGTCAGGTAGATCCTGCAAGAGATCTTTACCAGATATGAGGTCAAGGTCCTTCTTACAGTGAATCGAAGGCTCAACAGTGGGTGCAGGTTGTACCTGCAGGAGCTGGGAACTGGGAATCTCACAGGGGATATTTCAGGTTTGCCTAAGTAAGGGAAATCACAGGGTCCAAATTGGCTGTCCTTGAGGCTTGAAGCAATATAAAATATTATTGAATAATGGTGGACATGACAACCAGTATTAACACTGGTGCTCTGTCATTACTTGCTAAGAAATTCTTGAATTGCAAATTATTTCAATTATTTGAGGCACTTATTGGTTTTAATGCAGCCTTTGACATGTTGATTTATCTAGGCTGTGGGCAATTGCAGAAATTGGGAAATATCCACTATTTTCTATACTTTCTATACTTGCTCCAGATGTTTAAACAAAACACTACTGTGCAAGTTCCTGTTGACGAAGAATGTAATCTGTCTAAGGAAATGTTTACCTACCACGGTCTCAAAAAGGGTGCCTTCTTACCATAATGTTCTTTATTCTTTAGCTGGCTGATTTACCACCGTATTTCTCATCTGTAAGAACCTTTCCATTACACTTAGGGAGCATGATACTGCAATGTTGACCTGCATGGAATGATTTCATTCTTCTGAACACAACATAAATTGGATGACAGTGGTTGTGGACCACCTCATCTGTTTTTACTGAAAACATTAGCTTGCAAATAAATATGTCCACTACTAAAATTTGCCAATTCACACCTAAACTACAAATAAATAGAAATAAAACGTTATATATGATATTTAAAGGTTATTGCAATTGGAAGCATCTCAGAGTGTAAATACGTGTGTACTCTTATCAATGATAGAATGAGTTGGATTCCCTTGCAAAAGGATAGACAAAAACAAATGAATGCTATATAGATACCTATAGTACCATATGGAGCAGAGGTGTGATCATGTGGAAGCTTAATTTGGTTAAATAGGTCAGAAGTTAACATCTATTGAAGTTTTTTGCAACTTCCATAAATGAACACAGTAAAACTTCTGAATCTTGGCTTGGGACTATCTTCTCAGAATTGTGATCACTAGATCAAGAAATATGCCTAGGCTATTGTCTTTTGGGGCAAATTCTGGATTTGGCTGTACTTTCTCACCACTGTATTTGGGCTATATTTTGGCGGTAAACTGGCCTTACCATTACAGATAGTTCAGTATTACCCTATTTTGGTGATAATATAGTGTTAGCTTATATTGGCGGTAATTTTTTGTGGAATCCTACTTTTTGTGGTAAAGTGGTGATATTTTTAGATTTACCTTATTGTTGTGATATAGTGGTGAGCATGTCTTTTTTATACTACTGCCCCATCATAGAACAAACTCTCCCTTGTTACAATTGTGACCCCCTTTTGGCTGACTGCAGGTACTTTGTGGACCCATCACCTTCAGGGAACCCAGTGAGTTTATTCAGAATGCAACTTATTGCATGTAACTCGTGTTACTGACTTATTTACATTCAGTAACCTATGTGCTCTGGGGCACTGCCGTCTCTTCTGCAGGCAGAGAAAAACGCATTCAAAACACTTATACACACCTTCCTACCTTGCAGATAGATATATATACATATATGCTATTCCTTGTTTACTACCTTAGCTTTGGCAATAAAATGGCAAATGCTTTACTGCTCTGGCATGAACATCAAACACTTATGATTTCCCTTTCTCTTGAAAAATGACCAACAGTTGCATGAAATGAAGCACAAAGGAAAAGCCCAGTCTGTTTTCAGTACACGATGTATCACATCATCATAATATACAAGGTCACATTATATGAGATTACAATTGTGTGCACTTATCAACAATGGTTACAGCCTCCGAGCCTACAAAAGACAATAAAAAAACCAAAACAAACACATCGCAAATGCAATTATGCAGAGAGAAATCTGACACATTTTATTTTTAACCCTGACTTGCTACACTGTCTGGCAAAAACACATAATTTCTCATTCATATTTTCACACCCCACACTTGAAAACTAACTCACCCAGATATAAGAAGTCTGAATTTCTTGTGGCCAGGACCTTATCAGCGCAACCTCCCAGCTCACAGACACAGAGTTCGGAATTCCTCTGGTTTCAATGCCAGCAACCTTTTTGTTTAATGGGCTGCCAGCTATTTCCAAAGCTGCATAAACCAAGCCTCCATCCAAGGATACACCGGCAGCATCCGAATCCCTGGAAGTACTGTTCGCATTCAGATACCAAGCAGCTCTGCCTACTTTCCCCAGTCCAGCTGATTAAAAAAAACTCTCCCTATCTGTCACTCTTAGGTCAGCCCTCTCTGACATCAGCTCTTCCACTTCTCGATCCCTACCAATCAAATTACAAAGATGTCCTGCACTAATTCCTTGCCTGTTAGAACAATGAAGGCTTCAGTGTAAACTTGTTTCATCTATTTCCTGCTGGTGCATATTTCTCCAATATTTCTCCTCTCCATGGAAAAACACTACAATGGAATGAATCTCACTGGGCCTCATTACGACCCTTGCGGAAATGGAAAAATGATGGCGGAAATGCAATACCGCCATCGAACACCGCTCGTTGCGATCATGACCCGTCACCGTAAAGTACGATGCCATTAGCGACACCGCAGTGAACGGCAACGCTAACTGCACCAAGTACGCGCACGCGCGCCTTGCAAAACCGGAATCACCGCCATGGCGCAACGGTACGCGAATTCTGACCCTAGCGGACATGTACTGAACGCCATCAAGCACGTCGTAAAGTACCATTCCGCCATGGCGAGAAATACGGCAACGCGAACCAACCGTAAATGGCCCACTGAGTGCCTGTACTCCACTCCCTGGCCTCATTGCACAACTCCTGGCAGGCGCAATGTACTCACACTATGCAACCAGTGAAATCCACAATTCACCCATGCATGCCAACGTAGAAAAGCATGCAGGGGCTCAAAGCGCCCCGTGAGTGGGCATCCATGTACGGCATGTCACCATAGCCGTACTGACGCAGCACAGGCATGTGAAGCTACAATACATCAAAATGAAAATCAAGAACACATGACACAAAACAACAGTAGTCCCCCATCGCTTGCCACCAGCGCAAGGCAACATCCAAAACAGCATCCTGAGGGGGATTGCACCAGCCCTGTACTCATGCCAGTAAACAAACCAACCATCAGCAGAAGCATGTACCACACAAGTCGGCAGAGTGACTGAGCAGCCAGGCTCATCCCAAGAGGGGCCGATGGGAGCTGCAGGGCACAGATGGCATCAATACAGAAGCTATTCCAATGGACATGACCCCAGTCCCCCTCCAACAAACGCACGCAAACACAGTCACCTGTGACCAGCCACATTCTGAACAACCCATCATTCCACCAATCGACCTGGCTGACAGGCACCAGTCGGCCAAAAGCCAATCCCCCGCCCCTGAACAGCACATCATGTAAACAGTCACAATGGCAGCCCCTATCCGTGACCATACTGTGCTACGTAGGCAAACGCGGCCAGTACTGTACCACACAACTCAACTCAGAAGCCGGAACACAATGCAGATCATCACGCAATACATACCGCCACAAAGCGAAAATCGCCACATCACCTGCAAAGAACAACGCAACACGACAAATATCGGAATACAATTTAAATGCACATCCAAATGACAAAGGCCCCACAGCAATTTGCAAAATACCACCAAAACAACCATCATCACCGAGGGCTGCATCTGCAATAATTGACCGGCTTCCACTTGTGTGACGCCCTGTACCATCATGGCACACAGGGCCTACATCAACGTTCCAAAAGGCAACATGGAAGCGGCAAGAACCGCAGGTCCGTCCCATGAGGCAGGCACTAGTCGAGCTGAAAGGCCGAAATGTTGCACCTAGCCACCAGTACAGCGTAAGGGCATGTGGCCCATTGGCGATCGTCCCATATGATCGAAATGGTGCTCCACTGATTCACCCGAAGCTGCAGGAGTCGAGAGTAAAAACCATCTGGAGGAGTGGCGTAGAGATGGCATCTGCAATAGGGCAGGAGATACCTGTCACCCAAAAGAAACACAAATCAACCGATTGCATTACGGGACTCATGATGCATTACAATCTTCATTCAACACACCAAATCCACACCCATATGCATGCTAGCCCACTCCAAAGGAATATACACACCCCTAAATCAGTATCGAATCATAACGAAACCAATCGAGCTAAATACACCATTGTCAACGTCGGTTACTGTGCATGCGTCCGTCAAGATAGAACCCATGACATGGGATTAGTAACGTGCCTAGACACAAGTGTATGAAGGCGCGTCGAGACAGGGAGGATCCGACAAGGGCAGATAGACGTATGTCCCACTATGGCAGCCTTGCATCACATAACGCAGGGGAAGGGGAGTGAATCAAAAAACCCATGTACATGGCAGACCCTAAACGGAATCATCAGTCCATGCATCCACACATCATTCCCTCATCCCGCAATGAAAACGCATGAATATTCACTCACATAATATGTGAAACTTCCATCGCGTCTGTGCGTAATGCAGTCCGCAAAAACCACTGTGCCCCTGGCCGGATCTGTAGTGTTGTGAAGCAAGATGGATTTGGGAACGTCCTGCCTTATCGTCCACTACGCTGTTGCGCATCCCATTCAATTCATATCATTCATTGCCTGCTCGTTATGGGCCATGTCCCAAGGACATTCTACAATAGAACGTTACATTTCCAGCCAGACCTGTGGGCGTATCCTCGCCGCTACTTCAAAACCCAAAATGCTGGCCTTCGAATTCCTCACTTGCAACATTACGTCGAAAAGGCTTCTGTGAACGCTTGCATTCACAATTACATCAATGTAGTGCGGCTGTGTGTCATGATGCTAACTGGCTGCAATCACAAATGGCACGCCACGCCCGTCGGTGAAGTACGTTACTGTGCTGCATGAGGGTCGGCCATCGATCGAGCCCTACATACCACTGACTCTTCACAGGTATGTAAGCGGCTGCAATCATAGCATGTGTAACAATGGGAGCATAGCATGAAGATCAGTCAAAGTACATCACACTGCCATCGGGATTTGATACATGAATCAAATCCCAAGATGCCATGCGGCCAAATGCAGCCTTACGTGCGGGACGTGCTCGGCCAGAAGGGATTGCATCTGCCACAGATTCATTCAATCAGCACAGGTGGAGGCCATACAGGCCGACAGCACATATATTGCAGACCCAAACCCCTCCCACAACCACTCCCACTCCAAAATGCTACCGGCAGGACTAGCGATGTTGGGCCTGGGGTACCAGATAGCACTGCAAGTGCTACAACTACAAGAAGACGACGAACAACAACAGGTACAACAACCGGGCGCACAGGGGAGACGGAGGAGAAGGAGGAGGAGGAGGGCAAGGCAGGGTCAGCAAGGCCCACAAGCACTGCCACTACCACCACGCAGGCGGCCCGCAATCCCACGCCTCCGAGCCGATCCGTTCAACCTCACTGCTGAGCAGATCCACACCCTCTACCGTTTGGACCGGGACACCATAATCGCCATTGTGGACATGACACATGCTGACCTCGTGAGCATGATAGATAGCCCAACCGCCATCCCACCCCTACTGAAGGTGGTGTCTGCACTCCACTTCCTGGCCACAGGCACCTACCAGCACACAGTGGGACAGTTGCATGGCATTTCACAGCCACTGTTCTCACGGACACTCTTCCAAGTGCACGATGCCCTCCTGAAGCACGCCGACGACCACATCACACTACCACGCACGTACCAGGAGATTACCAACGCTAAAGTGGGATTCCATGCACTTGGCGGCATCCCGGGTTGCATTGGTGCCATCGACTGCACCCATGTTGAATTGGTTGTCCCACATGCCATGGAGGTCCAGTACCGCAACCGGAAACAATTTCATTCAATCAATGTGCAAATGGTGTGTGACTCCAACAAGATATTTACGCATTGTTGTGCCAGATTTCCAGGATCTACCCATGATTCTATGGTCCTGAGGAACACAAGAATACCACGCTACATGGAGCGACACGCAGGGCACAGATCCTGGCTACTCGGTGAGTCTCATTCCATGCATGACATCGTGGCCCATTTGATGCGTCAATGACCTTGCAGGGGGGGGGGGGGGCTACTTAGCACTATCATTCCACTGACACCCTTTATTCGTCTCATACAGGTGATGCCGGGTATCCACTGAAGAGATGGCTCCTTACACCAATCCGGAACCCACAGAACGAGCATGAGGAGGACTACAACCATGCCCACTCACGTACCCGTGTGGTCATTGAACAGGCATTCGGCCTACTGAAGGCTCGTTTCCGCAGCCTCAGCAGGTCTGGCGGGGCACTCATGTACAGCCATGAGAAGGTTTCTAAGATGGTCATGGCATGTGTCATGCTGCACAACATGTGCATACGTAGGAATGTGCCCATGCCCCCTGACGCTGTACTGCATGCACCTGAAGATGATGATGATGATGAGGGTGGGGATGTGGAGGCACCTCAAGGAGTCCATGAGGCACAGGATGTACGTGCAATCCGACAGAGCATCATAGATGCATGCTTCTAGCAACCACGCATGGTGCCTATTACACGGAAAGGGGACCTGTGGCACTGTGTGTGTGTAGTACAGGCACATTGTGGACTGTACGCCTATGAAGGCCTCGTACGCAAATATCAATGTCCACACATGTCATTGGATGATAATGAGGTGCTGTATTGTTAATGTGATTTGATTTATACACCCTATGGACCCGCCACCCAGTGAAGCCCAACACACCCCCTCCACCCTACTACCTCCCCCCCCAACACCAGTGTCCAAATATGCATGCTGTCCGTGGGTAGACGCTATTGCAAGCCCCCTCTACGGGTGTCAGGGGCACCCCTGCCCGTGGACCGCAGGTTCCTGCCAGATCTGCGTTGGGGGCTGCCCTGGACGGAACTTGCCACGGATGATGTCTCTGCCTGCTCGCGTCCATGCATGTCTCTGAGGGTTTGTGAGAGCTCCGAGAGCACACGGCGCACAGCAGCAAGTTCAGCACAAACGTCTTTGGACGTCGCATGCAGTTCCCCCCTCAGGCTCTCGGTGCTTTTCTCCATTTGTGCTCTCAGGCTCTCGGTGCTTCTCTCCATTTCTCCCCTGAGGCTCTCACTACTTTTCTCTATTTGTGCCCTGAGTGTCTCGGTGGATGTTTCCATGGCTGCCCTGGAACCCCCGCATTCATTTGCATGGTCCTTGAGTAGCGTGGACGCTTCCTGCTGTTGCTCGATCAGCAGGTCGAGGGACTGTTGCCTCTGCTGGGCCATGGACATTTGCGGTGGTGTGACAGGGGGGCTGCTCAACACATGTTGCCTTGGCACAGGACTTGTGGGGGTTGGCCAGTCGTCGTCTTCAGGGTGCCCCTGCGTGGTTTCGTCATGGTGTAGGGGATGGAACATGCAGGGGGATTGGGAAAGGTCATGGATGGTACCTACGTCGCCAGCACTGTTTTCCGTGTCGGAGCATGCTGGCATGACAGCTGTGTCACCTATGGTGCTGCTACCACCAGAGGCAGTGCCATCAGATACGTTCTTTGGGGGGACCTGTGGTGCTGGGGTTGTGGACTTGCTGGCTGCTGGGGTGCCTGTTGCAGTCCCCTCCAGTGTGCTGCCACTTGATTCCTGCTGCTGCCGTGTCTTGATCCTTGCACCTGAGGTGGAGGCTCTTGGGACGTTGGTCCTGGCCCTCTTTGCAGGCGTGCTGGTAGGGGTGTCCTGCAGCTCGTCGTTGGTATCGGACCCTGTGGTGGAGTAAAGAGGGGCGAGCGTTAGTTATGGGTCTGTCGGATTTGGAATGGCAACGTATCAAATGCATTGGGGTGGTACATGAGGCTGATTTGGGACTGGGCCTTGGAGGTGGTCTCATTTTCGTGTGGATTGAGGATGCATTCATTTGGCTGCCTGCAGTTAGGGGGTGCATGCTGCACATGTAGGGGTTGTTTATGGCTTCTTGATTGATTTGTTTGTTCATTCTGACTTTTAGAGGGCGCTGTCAGGGCAAAGTATGTATTGCACTATGGGGTCACATGGTACTGCACATTCGTGGTTTGTGGATTTCGCATTGTTTCTCTTGGCCAACCTACCTGATTCTCCGGATGTCGGCACTCCTTTCTCCATCCCTCCGACTCCCTCTATGCTCTCCATTCCTATGGTGGAGGCGCAGATTTCCTCCCAGGGGGTCAACTTGATGGGCGACTCTGAACCCCCCCCCGGTAGCTGTGGCGATGTTCCTGTTCGCAGAAAGTATGCTGCGTACGCGGATCCGCAGGTCGTCCCACCACTTGCGACATTGCTGTGGCGTGCGGGGTGTTGTCCCCACCGCACTTACGCGCTGTGCCACCAGGGCCCATATGGCCTTCTTGTTGGCAAGGGCCGTCCTGGTCATTTGACTGGAGAAGACGACGGCGGAATTTTCCTGGAGGGTCTCGGTGAGCACGGTCAGTTCCTCTCGGGAGAAGTGTACCTGCCGCTTGCGGTCACACGCTTTCTTGGCTACCTTTCCCATATTTATTTTTTTAACTGGGGTTGCTAACGGGTTGGGATGTGTGTCAGGGTCGGATTTTTTATGGTTGTGTTGGGATTCGGATTTTATAGTTGTGCGGCGTGCTGTTTCCCGTTCCGGCCACATGCTTTTACTTCCGTTTCCGTATATTTACGGTGGCCGTAATTTGCGGTGCACGCTCGTTACGGTGACCGCTCATTACGGTGACCGCTAAGATGGGTGGCGGTATTGCACCTGGTGCAGCGTACGGCGGCGGTAAGGGCCGTTTTGGGGTCATTTCCGCCATCGCAGCCTTTCGGATTCCGCCATGGCGTAATGCTCGTGCCCGATGGGTCGTGATTGGCCGCACTTTGCTCCTTCGTGCAATGGCGGAAACGCTATTTACGCTGTTGCGGTCCGGTCAGTCACTTTCCGCCAGGGTCGTAATGAGGCCCACTGTGTTTAATGAACTGCATTATATGTTAGAGGAACAGTTAACACATTAGTGGGACAAATTAGTATAGGATTAGATAATTATATATTTCCAATGCAGTTCCAGGCAGATAAAACACCATCTGTACATATGCACATTTTCTGCATTGACAGCACATTGTGCTAACTGCTTCTGAAACGAAACCCATTTTTCTGGTTTGGTTTTCCTTCTCCAGTGCGCTAAGCCTGCGTGAACTGTTGACGTCACATAGGCATAGTCACTGTACACCGTAACTTCCTGGTCTGCATGATTCTCAATGGCGAGTATCAATGGCAATAATTCTGCAGCCAGTGCTGAATTGTGAGATGGTATTCGTGCTCTAATAAGTACTCAGAATTCTCCATTTGCTGTGTGTTTCATTACAGCAGCGCCTGTATATCTTTGTCCGTCACTTTGACTGATCCTCGTAGAACCATCAATAAAGACCATTTCTCCTTCTGCCAAGGCATTCTCATCATAGAATTCTTCATAGTTGGCAGAGTCATGTATTGGCTCTCCTTCAGTGACTTGCTCTGCTATTAACATAGCTGGGTTCACTATCTGACATCTGACTACCTTAATCGAGGGATTTGATATGATCACTTCATAAGCAGAAGCTCTCTGAGATGTCAATGTGCCCTTTGGTTTCTCTAGAATGGCAAATAGCAAGTGCTCGATGTACAACGTCATGGAGCATCCCATCACAATGGTTGTAGCATTCTCTATGGTGAACGCTGCAGAAGCTTAACTTTGTTCACACGGGAAATGACTTCTAATTACTGGGTCCAAATTTTCACTGTAGTACCCCAATGTGGTTCTCTGCATGAGTACTGCCGTCATAACACTGCCATTCGTGTGTGAAAACAGGTAAATTCCTCTGCATAATTGGGAATCCCTAGAACTGGTGCTGTGCAAATGGCTTTTTTGAGTTCAGCAAATCCATCCTCCATGGTCTCAGACCATTTGATCTTTTCTTTCGTTACTTGGGCCTTCTTTAGGTCCTGAAGTAAAGGCTTAGTGTAAAAGCTATAGTCAAAGACCCCTGCTCTGACATAGTTTCATAGGCCTAAAAAGATTTGTATCTGTTTTATCGTATGTGGCTTAGCCGTGTTCAGTATGGCTTCAGCCCGTTCTGGGGTCACTCTCTTTCCCTCATGTGAGATCAGCTGGCCTATGTACAGCACTTCTTGTTGACATTATTGTAACTTCTCCTTGTCAACCTTATATACTTTCTCAGCCATTATAGTCAATAGCTGAACAGAATGGTGCCTGCATTGCTCTTCTGTTGTGCTGCAAATCAAGATGTTATCCACGTATTGCAGGACAACACTTTTTAGTGCAATATTGCTCAAGTCCATCTGCAGGACTCTGTTAAAAATCGATGGAGACTCACAATACCCCTGGGGTAGCCTCGTGTTTTTAAGATGCATCTGTCTGAATGTAAATGACGTCAGATCTTGTGAGTCACGGTGCAACGGGATTGAGAAAAATGCATTTTTCAAGTCAATCACTGTGAAATATTTTCCCTCAATGGGTATATTACATAGAATTGTAGCCGGGTTAGGGACTAGAGGGAACTCGGCCTCACCAATATCATTTATTGGCCTCAGATCTTGGATTAAATGCCAAGACCCTCCCTTTGATTTGTTGATCGGATAAACCGCAGTATTGCATGACGACTCTGACGTCACTAAGATGCCTTGCTCCATCATTGCAGAAATTGTCTTAAAAATCCCCTCATCTGCCTCTCTGGACATGGGATATTGTCAGGCTTTTGGTAGATTTGCTTCTGGTTTCAGTTCAATTTTCACTTCTCTAACCCCTTTCAAGAGACCTACGTCATAGGGTCTTGTAGTCCATACTGAGGCAGGCACCTGAGCTATGTCGTCATTAATGTATTCAGGACAGTTTCATGCCAACATCATTCTCTGAGGCACTTCTCTTTTGATCATTTTTACCCAAAAGGTGAGACTCACTTCCACCATTTTCTCTCCCATATATGCTTGTTCTTCAAACAGATCGTCATCAGTGACGTCAGTCAATCGACATCCTTCTTCACGGCGATTACTGAGCACCATTGTCGGCCCTCGTCATCATAACCATCAATCAAAGCCACTCTCCCTCGTACTGCAGCTGTGTGTATACTCAAGGCAAATACTTGTCCCTTTTCCTCGTGCATCAGTATTCTTGGTCTGAATAGGAATTCGTCAGGGGTTCTCATGATTCTGTCTGCAAGGCCTGGCAGTCCTGCCATAAGCACACGCATACCATATGCAAATATTTCTGGCTCTAATGGAATAGCCCTCATGGCTGTGCGTCCTGCGTATGCTCTGATTATTTTGCATACGTTTGAATAGTGCATTCCTGGAGTTGAGCATACTATGCCCTCCTCCGTGAATGAGATTGTCATGTTTAACTTTGTCATTGAATCTCAACCCAAAATGTTTACTGGCGTCTGACGTGAATATAGTACAGGCACATTCATTTCACATTCTCATATAGAGACTGGAAGTGCATTTGTGAAGGGAACACAACTTGTAGCTCCTGTAAAACTATGAGTATTTATGGCCTCGCCGGACAAGGAAACATTTCCTTCACGTATACACGAGCATGTTGCACCCATGTCAACTAGGAAGGAATATTCTTCATCCCCTACAACAACATCCACCCGAGGTTCCCTGTGAGGGTCTGGTGTCACTGATAGGATAGAACATATCAGGGTTCCCAGTGAGCTGTCCTAGTCCATATACAAATTTGGCCCACTGTGTGCTGGTGGAGTTGCACCATTCCCATTGTTACTTCCCATTCCAGGGTTCGTGGTCTGCCCTGTGCTAAACGTCTGTGACAGTTGCATCAGTGACTGTTGGGATTGCCCTTGTGGAAAATACTCCATATATTGAGGTTGCGCTCCTGGCGCTTGTTGTTGCACAATGTGATTTTGTGCAACACCCTGCTGTAAAACTGCAGGTGGATTTGTCATGTCTGCTCCTGTCCCTTGGCCGATCTGCATCATGCCCTGGTTTCTGCATGTGCGTGCTAAGTGCCCTGTCTTCCCACACAACCAACATACTGGTGGTGGTCGGATCATTTGCCCATTTGACATATCTTGATTGCCATTTTGCATATTCTTGAAACCTCCTCGGTTATTCTGAAAGCCTCCCTGATTGCTCTGCCATCCACTTCCCCTAAACCCTCTTCCCCGTGGGTAAAACCCAGTATTGCCCTGATTATTCTGCTGTGGATTAGTCACCTGCTGCATGCTTGATTCAGCTGCGTTAGTTATCAGGGCTCCATCAAGAGCATTTTTTGACAATTTCTTCTGCACCAATTTCCTTTTTGCGATTTATTTCTTGCAGTAGTCTGCAATAGTGTGCGATGGTCAGCTGTATTTCTGCCTAAGGTTTAGCCTCAATTCCTACCAATTTCTTGAGCTATTTCTGTACCGGCTCTTGCAGCCCTTGGCACAATATATGGTAGAACACAGGTATAGATTTTGCCCAAGATTCAGGAGTCTCGAGCACCCATGCATCTTGAAAATTCTGTATATGAATTAACGGATCCTCAGACTCCTTCATTTTTTGTGTCATTATAGCTCCCATGTCAGAAGTGTCTGAGTAAAGCACTCATAGCGCTTTCCATACTGTGGATTAGCAGTTGTTAAATGAAGCTCTGTCATGCGCGGTATTAATTGTGGTTACACCATGGTAGCCTGCCCAAGTCCAAACATCATCTGCTCTCTCACCAAGCATGGCAATTAGGAGACCCTTAATATCTCCTATAGCTAACGTGTTCCCTCCTGTCATTTTCTCTAACTCGTGTATCCACTTTCCAGCTCCCGATGTCAGCATTGGAAGCTTGTTCTTCAAATGTTCTCGGTTCATGTGTGGCCATGGAATATATTGTGGTCTTACTCCCCCTTTCTCGAGTAATGGAAATTGAGATGCATAGTTCTCTCTCTCTTCCCACATGGTTCTTCTATCTATGTCAGGGGTGATATTTCTGCATCGTCGCCTGCCTGGTAGAGACCTAAGTCTGTCCACGTAGGGCGTAGAAGACTACACGTGACTGTGTGGCTGACTCTGATGCCCTTGGTGCCGACTCACTAGTGTCTGACCATCTTATTCCTGTTTCCCTTCGGAGTCATCTTTCGATCCGTCTCTCTTCCTCATTTTCCTCGCACTCCTTCCTTTCTGTTTTGGACATTGTCTGTCCCCAATTTGGTCAACTTCTTATATATTCTTGGTTCCTACTTATTTCTAATCTATCCAGGGATAGTACCCTATTCCCACTACTTCGGGTGACATCCTCAGTGTCATAGAGCTGGGTGCTCTCCAGGCACTCATCTTCCCCCTCCTCTTGAGATGTTTGTTACAGCCCCATTTCATCATATATTCTATTGATCCTTTCTCGAATGCTTCTGGTGTCGAAGTCATCTTCAATATTCGCCCTAGACGTGCCTGGTACTGAATCGTACACAGGAAAGAATTCTTCTATATCTTCCCAATCTACTACAGGATCGGGTTATTTAACCTCTCTCCCCAAATATTCAAGATCGCGTGCTCTTTGTCTTTGCTTACGTTCTACATCGTCATCAAATTCTTTGCGTTTCCTCGCCTCTTCTCTGACTCTATCTTCTTCATTTTTCTTTTCATTTCTACATTCATCTGCCTTCGAATTTCCTCTGACCTTTGCTGCTCTTGTCTGTCGTGATCATTGACTGCTCTAGGTTTGCGATCAAGCTGTCTTTCGTGCTCTTCACGATATAGCTGTTCTCGCATCTGTCTGTCTTTCTTTCTTATTCTTTCGTCTCTTAACTCCTTCTCTTTCCCTTTTCTCTGTACATCATCTAGCCTCTCCTTTTGTTTCGCGTCGTCAATGCCTTTGCCATCAAGTCTCAATAAAATTAGCCCTCCCATCCATTTGTTTTTTTGCGAATGCTATTTCATCAGTTCTATCTTTGTTTCCCTTCCATCTTTTCCCTGCTCTCTCTTTATCTTGAGATGCACTTGTCTGTGCCTGATCCGCCTGATCCCTTCTTTCGTCTTTGCGTCTCCCCATGTCCTGTGGGACTGTGGAGGTAATATCCTTATCCTTATCTTTCCCCTGATTTTCATCACTACTTTGCATAGGTGACTCATATGCAAGGTTGCTATACCCCACGGCTGGTTTAAGTTCTCTCAGCGGGTATAATCCCTCGTCTTTACTTTCTTCAACTTTCTTTCCAGATGGGGTGGGTGGTGTGGTAGGCGTCTCACCCCCCTCTCTGCATATGTTACGTATCCAATCTATTGGCGGCTCCTCTCCCTTTTCTTGTTCATACATTTTCCAAAGTTCTAAAATAGCTAGGTGTTTGTCTAACTTTTTGCCATGTATGTGGCATGCAAATATGTCATCATGTGTTGCAAGACAGCTTTAGATAAGGACCCACCTTGTGGCCATGGCATAAACATTTTGTGGGCGGTACCCACAACCCACTCTGTACTATATTTCTTCAGTTTGGGTGCGTGTTTTGGCAACTGTTTGCACAAGTGTGTCAATGGAGTTATGTCTTCCATGCTTAAATCTGTTCCCT
The DNA here is from genome assembly GCF_040938575.1 of Ambystoma mexicanum. Lineage (NCBI taxonomy): Eukaryota > Metazoa > Chordata > Amphibia > Caudata > Ambystomatidae > Ambystoma > Ambystoma mexicanum. The sequence goes on from NC_090922.1 coordinate 1,138,214,656, forward strand.
TTCCACTTATATAACACTTGTCACCACGTGAACATCACTTAAATAGTTCCAACAATATGAGTGAGCACTGCAAGCTCCAATCTCGATTTTTCACAAAATTGTATACCTTCTATTTTACTCAAAAAACATAAATTCATATGTGATATTTTTATTATCTCAGCTATTCAATCGTGTAAAATGTAAATAAGTTTTTTCAAGGAACATTTGTGATGTCACAACAAAAAACATGTAAGGCAGACGCTTAACAGACTAGACGAACACCAGCTGGTCACAGATATCTCTGCCTCTAATCATTAACCCTTCATGGAATTTAAATGTACCCCTTTCACAGCGTCTTTAATCGCTGTGGTAGTCTATTTGTTCCCCTTTTTTTGGGACTATGTGTACACGTTTCTTCTAGGGCGTCTTCCCCGGTAAACTCTCTCTTCTCGGGTGTCCTCCCTGGTTACCCTTATTTACTTAATTATTCTCGAGTCATTATCCCCTTATATATATATACATTCTTCTCTACTTCTAACTATATTTTGTTTTCCCACCTCCCTCCTTTACCTTCTCCCTTTAATTGTTCTAAATCATGCACTTTTGCCAAAACACTCAATCTTTTTTTACTCACCATTCTCATATTTCCTGTCTGGACCCTCGGGATCACTGCCTTTGTTACCGTCTTCTTCGGCTTTTCACCCATTCAGCTGCCCATAGGAATGGGAACGGATAATGTGGGGAACACGGGTCCCTTCAGACCCTGGTCTACAGTTTTTTCTTACACTATCACTGTCTATGGGAAGCTTCATGGTCTACTCGGCCAAATGGCAAAGGACTCGTGATATTGCCGAAGACCTAGAGTTACTTTATGTCGACGGTCAATGGGTGTCTTATTCTAATCAATAATTGATAACCATCAATCTCTGCTACCAAGTGTACTCCAGAGACCCCCTGCCGGCCCATAGAGCCGAGGTTTGCTCTGAAGTACTTTAAGACGAGATAGGTGCATCCTTGAGATGGATGGGGGTGCAGATTTATTACTCCAACACCAATCAACAAGGACAACTCAATGGTTTGGCAAAGGGAGTCCGCTAATGACAAGTACAAAAAACAGGGAGTCATGGAAATCAGCAGTAATGCGATCATCCTTCTCGCTTCAATGCCTCGAAACTGCATCTTCGGTCTGGAAAAGTTCTGATATCTCTGTCTGGGCGGATGCCAAGCGTAGGTGTGAACTCATGCTTCTTCTCGCTCGGCTGTTCACCTGTTTCCCACATCGTGAATTTGTCTAGTTTCTTCTTATTTAGCTTGCCACTTGCCTATGCCTCCTTATATTCACCTTTCAGAGACAGGATATTCTGCTCTTAAGTTTCAATTATATGTAGCTACTGTTTGTTCCATCTATTGGTATGACCTTGGCTCTCCTGGCACGAGTTGCATCTGCCGAGTTTCGATTCAGCCGTCTCTCCTCGTGTTACTAGAATATGAATCTTCTTGCGTTTGGCATTCAGTAACCTGGGTTGATTCTGCTTTTGTGCAAAGTGGAATATACTTATACTAAAATACTTTGTTTGAGGTAGATTTTTGTATAATGGCGCTTGCCGCACTATCCTTCTACTTAGCATAGCAAGCTGCACTGTTTTCTTAGCTTTCTTGCGGTTCCAAGCATATTTACAGGTGTAAACTGGTTGAATATCTTCATCTTGCTTACAACTTTAACTTCTTTGCATTTCAACATTGTTCTTCCACTTTAGGTTCACGATATCTTTATTAATGGTGCTTCGTCTCTTTGTGTGATTCTCGGGTCATCATTTCTTCTATCTGTGAGTCTGTCCAGGTCCCTGTGACATCACCATTCATCTTCCATTAAGACTTTTTTGGTTTCTTCCAGGACAGTGTTTAGGCCCTCTTCGTTTTGTCTCATTTGCTGGAAGGATTTTATTAATGGATACCTTACTGTCCATGGTGTCTGGGTATCAGTACTTCAATAGGCGTTGCTCTTCTAATAGTTACTGGGCAGAGCCCTACTGTGGCTCTCTGCTGGTTTATTTGCTCATCATACGTCACATATTTTGGTGTGAACGTTCCTGGTACCTCAAAATGGGCGGCTGGAGTACAGGCTTTATTTGGGACCTCCTCTACACTATCTTCAGGACCACACCTGTGAGATGTCCTGATCACCAAACTTCCATACTCGCATCCTTTTCAGTGGAATCCCTCCGGCCTGGTGCTCAAGGGCATTTCTCCATAGATATCATCTCTTTTGACATCTCAAACCGTTTACTGTTTATCTTCACCTTCATACTTCGGTCCGAAGGCTTTCCTGGATCCTTGGTCCTGCGGCCTTCCGTGGACTCCCATAATAGTCATCTCCAGGAACCGGCCCTGCCAGTACAATTAATTATTCACATCTAAATTGAATAGAAAAGAACAGATTAAGTACATAGCACAAAATAAATTTCCATCCCTTTCACCAATCAGCCAAAAATAAAAAATGTCTTTTAAGCCAACACGACTTATCACTTTTGGACACCTGCAATTAAACACACATTATAGAAAAACATTTACATCTCACATTATTATACATCACAATAATTTTTACCACACTGTATTAGAATAAGTTAACCTGATTTAGCGCCTTCTAGGAATGCATAGTACCACACTTTCTTTTTTCCAAACGTGACATTTTCATTCATATTTACTTCTACACTAAACTATATCTCTGGTTTCTCATGAAGTGAGACATGTACCATCTTGTCATTAGGTTACATGCATTATTACTTTTTATCAATTCTTGGACATAATTGTGGCCTGTGCACCTGTATCAATTATTGCAAGTGTATTGCACCTCTCTTCCACAGTAATGGGAGCATAATATATGTCCTCAACTTCCTCCAATACACACAGAAAGTGCACATTTTTACTGATTTCAGGACTCACTTTTCTCAGGCCCTTCTCACTCTTGGCTAAGCACATCAGTTAATGAAAGGACATTTTTGCCTCCTATTTCCCATTTCATTTGATAAACCTTGCCCTTCTCCCTATGTTCAGAGGTTATTTGGAGTGTGGCCACCGTTGGCCCCTCTGTCCGGGGATCATCAGCGTTCACACTGCAATTCTCCAACTGAACATGCTCATAAACGTCAGATAGAAATTTGTCACTTTTTAATTCTGAGCATATATTGGTGTTTGGCACAGTATCAGCATGTTTAATTTCTTCAAAAATCTGTGGCTCAAAGAACTCTTCAGGTAACTGATCTGTACCCTCTTTTTTAGTACTTATTTTTCCTGTCTGCATTTTATCTGCATCTTGATTGTCTAGGGAGGGTGTTTTAACAGTCCCATCTACTTCCCCATCAGTTATTTTATCAGTGCATAATTTGTCTTTTTTGAATCTGTCTCTTTGCTCCTTTGGAACTTCATATTTTTCTCCTTTTCCTTTTTCATTTGTACATTCTTCCAAAGTTTGATTCAACGCTAGGTTAAACCAAACCTCTTTTTTAGGTGTGTTTATAATTCCTGTCTCCTGTTCATTTGCAGGCATTTTCATGTTTAAATCATCAAGCAGCTTAGGACCGTTACGCACAACTGGCTCATGGGAATCTGTCTTTTTATCATTGCAGATGTCATGAATGTTCAGTCACTTGTTATCAGAAGCCACCATGTCACTTCTATGACCTTCTGCCCCCTCGTTTGATGACTGTTTTTGAACTGTACAGAGTTTCCCTATTTCTTCAGCCAACATTTTTAGCTGGGCTTCAAGACATTGAGACCTGTCCATTTCTCTAGAATCTTCTCTTTGAGGGATTGGTTCCTATTTGGATTGTTTCTGAACTCTTGATTCATGTGAGGCGTGGAACGGGGTGTGCTTATTCTTTGGTTGTGATCCCCTGGTGGCAGTGATTGATTGTATTGACGTGGAGCATAATTCAATTACTGCCTCATGTTCTGTCTCTCATTTTGTGAGTACTGTTCCCTATGCTGATTCCCATTTTCAATAAATCAATCCACATACTGTGGTCTGTCCTGGTTACCATAAAACCATGGTGTTGGGGGAAAATCTGCTCTGTGTCCCCAATGTGATCTTGATCTTGATGTGATCTGGATTTTGCTCTGATTGTTGTTCATGCCTGACATATTGGGCCGGTATCCTACTTGGGGTCTGTCTCCTAGGTATCTAGGACTAATGTAACTCTCTCTATTACTTGGATCATGTGACTGAAACATTGGTGCCTGGGTTTGCAGCCTCTGTGGAGTACCCCTCTGTTCGGGTGTCATATTATTGTCACTTGAATTTTGAGCAGACTCAAGTGACATTTTAGCAGATCTGATCGCCATTACTGTTGCAGAGGAGTCTTTAGATTTTGGTCTTGTTTCTTTTACCTTATCCCCCCCACTGTGGCAAAAGAGTACCTCATATAGTTTATTACGTAGGAGCACAATCCATTCAAGGGACTTCTCACAATCAAACTTGCAAATTAATTGTGATACAATATCTTTCTGCAACCCATAGAAATAAGCAGTTTTAAACTCATTGAATTGGGATTGAAAGAAATATCAAAGCGAGGCAACATATTTGACTCAGCTGTCATCGTGTATGCAGCTTTTTTCTGCATCCTGCAATGACTGAAATGGAGAAAAATGGTACCTAACTTCCTTTTCAAATTCTGCCCATGACATGTTCTCCTGTTCATTCAATCCTCTGATGATGCTCGCTGTGGTAGCATCCAGAGTTAGGTCAAAGTATTGTCTATATTGTTCCTTAGGTATTTTTAGGGCTTTAAATATATCATGTACTGCTTCTAGGTGGTCTTCTATACAGCACTCCCCTCCTTTTCTGAACGGTTTAATTAGTGCCTTTATTGACTTCGTTATCTTGATAGGGCTACTCAGCGCTATGTTTGGAGTTGCATTACTTTGTGGTTCAACCCTTTTCTCATGAATGTGGGATTGGTGGCAACCCACAAGGGGTGAGTCAAATCCCCCAAAGGTGCTGCAACCATGTCCAGATACTGGCACAGCCATCGGGACACTATTTACCCATGTAGAAATGAAGTTAACCTCAATCCCATTGAATGTGGTGCCTTGTCGCTTGTCCTGAGACCTGAAATCGCATATCTGCTCTTCCAAATCTTTGCACTTTTGAAGGAGCCGGTCCGCCTCCTGACACAGATAAGTGTTTTCATCGCCCGTTTTATAAATCTTATTCAGCATATCGTTCATCTGTATTTGGCATTCATTAAACTCGTTGTCCCGCTTGTGCCTTTCTCTTGACAGACCTGAATTATGCTACCCTCTTCAAAAATGCCGTCTGGTGGTTCTTTCTGAACTTCCCCATAGATACAGTCATGCCATTCTAAGGTATCATTTGATGACCATGTTCCATTTGCATATCATTTTGCCGCTAGTTATTTCACCAATTCTGGGAATGTGGCATCAATTTAAGACATCTTGAAATTCTACTTTCAGTGTCACACTGATCTCACAAAATGAGTTCACTTTAATGCACGTATGGCGGTGTGGGACACGCTTGCCACACCCAATAGTCTGTCTACAGTATGTTCCCACAAGGCCAGTGCACCATACATGTAGGAGGTTTTGCCTTTTGGGGCAAATTCTGGATTTGGTGGTATTTTCTTACTGTGGTATTTTGGCAGTAATCTGGCCTCACCATTAGAGATAGTTCAGTAGTACCCTATTTTGGTGATTATATAGTGTTAGCTTATATTGGCAGTCATTTTTAGTGGTATCTTATTTTTGTGGTAAAGTGGTGATATTTTTAGAATTACCTTATTTTTATGGTATAGTGGAGAGCATGTCTTTTTTATACTACCGCCCCATCATAGAACAAACTCTCCCTTGTTACAATTGTGACCCCCTTTTGGCTGACTGCAGCTACATTGTGGACCTATCACCTTTAGAGAACCCAGTGAGTTTATTCAGAATGCAACTTATTGCATGTAACGTGTGTTACTGACTTATTTACATTCAGTAACATATGTGCTCTGGGGCATCGCCTTCTCTTCCGCATGCACAGTAAAGTGCATTCAAAACACTTACACACACCTTCCTACCTTGCAGATAGATATATCTATATATGCTCTTCCTTGTTTACTACCTCAGCTTTGGCAATAAAATGGCAAATGCTTTACTGCTCTGGCATGAACATCACACCCTTATGATTTCCCTTTCGCTTGAAAAATGACCAACAGATGCATGAAATGAAGCACAAAGGAAAAACCCAGTCTGATTTCAGTACACAATGTATTACATTATCATAATAAACAAGTTCACATTATATGAGATTACAATTGTGTGCAGTTACCAAGCCTACAAAAGACAATAAAAAAAAACACATCGCAAATGCAACTATGCAGAGAGAAATCTGACACATTTTATTTTTAACCCTGACTTGCTACACTGTCTGGCAAAAATACATCATTTCTCATTCATATTTGTGCACCCCTCACTTGAAAACGAACTCACCCGGATATGCGATGTCTGAATTTCTTGCAGCCAGGACCTTAACAGCGCGACCTCTCAGCTCACAGACACAAAGTTCAGAATTTCTCAGTTTTCAACGCCAGCAACATTTTTGTTTTATGGGCTGCCAGCTGTTTTCAAAGCTGTATTCAGAAAGCCCCCATCCAAGGAGACACTGTCAGCATCCGAATGCCTGGAAGGACTGTTCGCATTCAGATCCCAAGCACCTCTGCCTACTTTCCCCAGTCCAGCTGATTAAACAAACTCTCCCTGTCTGTCACTCTTAGGTCAGCCCTCTCTGACATCAGCTCTTCCACTTCTCTATCCCTACCAATCAAATTACAAGGATGTCCTGCACTAACTCCTTGCCTGTTAGAACAATGAAGGCTTCAGTGTAAAATGGTTTCATCTATTTTCTGCTGATACATATTTCTCCAATATTTCTCCTCTCCATGGAAAAACACTACAATGGAATGAATCTCACTTTTTTTAATGAACTGCATTATATGTTAGAGGGACAGTTAATGGGTTAGTGGGACAAATTAGTATAGGATTAATAATTATATATTTCCAATGCAGTTCCACACAGATAAATCACCCCATCTGTCCATATGCACATTGTCTGCATTTTAAAATGACAGCACATTCTGCTAAATGCTTCTGAAACTAAACCCATTTTGCTGGTTTGGCTAAATGCTTCTCCAAAAATTAATGGTTGCTGGCTTGTTGCTAAAAAGAAAAAGGTTTTACTAAATCATTTTAAAAATAATGCTTTTCCAAATATTAATGCTTGTTCGCCTGTTGCTAAAAACTGCCCCTAGCACTCATTTTAAACTAACTGTATTTACATACTAAACAATGAAACCCACACTTTTTCTCCCTTTTACTCTACACACATGTGCTGTTGTTTGCACAAGTATGTAATTCATGAATATATCCCTACACTATTCAGATACATCATTTTTCAATAGGGTCTAGAGGAAGTTGGGTTCAGACACGTTTCCACGATGACTTGAGCACAGAACTAAATGGAATTGTTGTAGGCTGTTTGAGAGGGGAATCGGGAAGAACCGGAAGCCTCCCATTGTTTATGGTAGCTGTAGACTATACACAGGCATTTAATTACAACAATATAAATGTAGTATGGTGCAAATTAAGTTATTGGCAAATTACAGGGATTTTGCTGGCTATCTTGGTTGCTTTGCACGAACATACTATCTTGCAGGTGAAATTGAATGGGCAGGGAGCCCTGACAGAGAGAATTCGGCTGAGAGGGGTCTCTGTCAGGGCTGCGCCTTGGCTCCCTGTCTATTCAATCTGTACCTGTCTGACCTGAGGGATTTCCTGTCCCATTTGGATCTTGCTCCACCAAGGATCACATTTGTGGCTGTCCCGTACCTTATTTACACGTACAATGCTCTTCTTCTAGATAGGATCCAGATCGGATTGCAGAGGAAATTAAATGCTACATTGGAATACTCCTTATTGAATGAGCTCTGCCTTAATGAGAAAAAAAAAAGATTTATCTGTAATCCCAGAAAAAGAATGGGCTTTTCCTGGATAGTGAGCAATAAGGTATCAACACCTACAGAGTCCCTTACATACCTGGGCATAATATTAGATGATAAGGATAGTAACAAATTGTTTTTGGCTCACATTATGGGAAAGGCAAACCAGACAACTTCTCAGATGAAAAATATGAAGGCTCGTTATTGTAGATTTTCAATTCTTCCCCACTTAAAATTCTACAATATAAAAGTGGTACCTAAATTATTATATGGTACAGAGACAGTGGCCAGTCTGAGAGCCCTACCTTATGACAAAGTCGAGTCTAGGGTATGAAGCATGCTTTGGGTCTGCAAGATGTGTACCTTTTTCAGCTTTAAGATTTGAACTAGGTTAATCTTCATTAAGTTGCAAGCTGGACTGGAGAATTATGTCTTTATGTGGAAGAATGCTTTTTCAATGGTGGACACATTGTACAAAGAACTTGCTGCTATCCTGAAGTCAACATCAATGAATGCAGTCATCCGGTTCAGGGAAAGAGCAGATTGAAATGTGCCCAAAAGACCTCATTGACCAACCAAATGAAGTTAATAATTCTAACAAGACAAGACTGGATACAATCCTTTTCCAGGGTGAGAGAGTACAGACTATTAGGGTAATTCATAGAATTTCGCACAAAAGTGGTGCACGCGGCTGGCGCACAGTGTGCGCGTGCGAATGGCTGCGCCAGCCGCGTGCGCTAAAATCGTTATCCGCGCATTCATGGATTTCAGCCTCCAAAACCAGCTGTGGCGCAGAGTGGCGCAGCGACCCTGCAGCTGCACCAGTTACGCCCCCAAGAACGCCCTCGCGCAAGGAAAAGCCATCAAAATTCCCAATTCATCGCAAAGGGCTGCGCTAACACTGTACCAGTATACAGGGCTACCAAACAGCAAACGGCGAGCAGGGAACGTGTATTACTGGGGTGCGTGGGAAGTTCCACATGCGATTTCAGCAGGGTACGTGTATTTCTGGGGTGCGGGGAAGTTCAACACGCGATTACAGCAGGGCACGTGTATTACAGGGGTGCGCAGGAAGTTCCACACGCGATTCCAACAGGGTACGTGTATTTCTGGGGTGCGGGGAATTTTTACACGCAATTTCAGCAGGGTACCAGTATTACTGGGGTGCGCGGGACGTTCCACACGCGATTTCAGCAGGGTATGTGTATTTCTGGGGTGTGGGGAACTTTTACACACGATTTCAGCTGGGTACCTGTATTACTGGGGTGCGCGGAAAGTTACACACGCGATTTCAGCAGGGTACATGTATTTCTAGGGTGCGGGGAAGTTCAACACGCGATTACAGCAGGGTACGTGTATTACAGGGGTGCGCGGGAAGTCCCACACGCGATTCCAGCAGAGTACATGTATGCCTGGGGTGTGGGGAAGTTTCACACGCGATTACAGCAGGGTACATGTATTTCTGGGGTGCTCGGGAAGTCCCACATGCGATTCCAGCAGGGTACGTGTATTTCTGGGGCGTGGGGAAGTTTCACACGCGATTTCAGCAGGGTACCTGTATTACTGGGGTGCGCGGGAAGTTCCACACGCGATTACATCAGGGTACGTGCATTTCCGGGGTGCGTGGAAGTGTAACACGCAATCACAGCAAGGTACCTGTATTACTGGGGTGCGTGTGAAGTTCCACACGCAATTTCAGCAGGGTGCGTGTATTACTGGGGTGCGCAGGAAGTTCCACACACGATTTCAACAGGGTGCGTGTATTACTGAGGTGCCCGGGAAGTTCCACACGCGATTTCAGCAGGGTACGTGCATTACTGGGGTGCGGGCAAGTTTCACACGTGATAGGCCCTGTGCGAGGGGGATACGTGTATTTCGGGGGTGCAGGGGAGTCCTACACGTGAATTGGCAGTGTGGCTCCTCCCAGGTGTTCTGTCTACACCCTCCACGGCCCCTGCAGGCAGACCACACCACAGGGGACTACCCTGCACCCCTGGTCATGTCCCGCAGGAGCCCATCCACCATGGGCATGCCCCCCCAGCCAAGCCACATGTCACCTTGCACTAGTGATCACCAACGTATTACCCCCTTGCACCCCCACCACACAGCAGTGCAGGGCACCTGCCAGCAGGCACACACTCATCTCCCCCAGCTCCCTCACCCCCCAGCAGTGCAGGGCACCTGCCAGCAGGCCCCCACTCATGTCCCCTTGCACCCCCCACCCCCCCAAGCACTGAGGGTCACCTGCCAGCAGGCCCCCACTCATGTCCCCTTGCACACCCACCCCCCAGCAGTGCAGGGCACCTGCCAGCAGGCCCCCACTCATGCACCACTCATGTCCCCTTGCACCCCCATCCCCCAGCAGTCAGGGTCACCTGGCAGCAGGACCCCACTCATGTCCCCTTGCAGCACCACCCCCCAGCAGTCCAGGGTACCTGCCAGCAGGCCCCCACTCATGTCCCACTCATGTCCCCATGCACCCCAACCCCCCAGCAGTGCAGGGCACCTGCCAGCAGGCCCCCACTCATGTTCCCTTGCACACCCACCCCCCAGCAGTGTGGGGCACCTGCCAACAGGCCCCCACTCATGTCCCCTTTCACCCCCAGCACTGAGGGGCACCTGCCAGCAGGCCCCCACTCATGTCCCCTTGCACCGCCACCCCCCAGCAGTGCGGGGCACCTGCCAGCAGGCCCCCACTCATGTCCCACTCATGTCTCCCTGCACCCCCACCCCCCAGCAGTGCAGGGCACCTGCCAGCAGGCCCCCACTCATGTCCCCTTACACACCCACCCCCCAGCAGTGTGGGGCACCTGCCAACAGGCCCCCTCTCATGTCCACTTGCACCCCCAGCACTGAGGGGCACCTGCCAGCAGGCCCCCACTCATGTCCCCTTGCACCACCACCCCCCACCACTGAGGGGCACCTGCCAGCAGGCCCCCACTCATGTCCCCTTGCACCCACACTCCCCAGCAGTGCAGGGCACCTGCAAGCAGGCCCCCACTCATGTCCCCTTGCACCCCTAGCCCCCAGCAGGGCAGGGCACCTGCCAGCAGGCACCCACTCATGTCCCACTAATGTCTCCTTGCACCCCCACCCCCTAGAAGTGCGGGGCACCTGCCAACAGGCCTCAACACATGTCCCCTGCACCCCCACCCCCCAGCAGTGCGGGGCACCTGCCAGCAGGCCCTGACACATGTCCCACAGCCAACACGTCATCACAATCTAGATCCCTGGCCCTTATGGCCAGCCTCCACATGCCAAAGACCCACCCAAGTATTGCATCCACCCACATACAAATGCCAATTACATGACACACCCCCAATGGCAAGTATGTAAATGAAGACATGTCCCTCACACAAACACAATGGGTGCAAGTGAATCTCAAAACCCATATCATGACATGCATGAAACCAATGAGATAATACCACACATCGAAGTTTGAAGAAAAAAATGTATTAAAAGCAACATGAATGGAATTAAAATCAAACAAACGACAATGGAAATTAAAAAAGAAAAGCTGCATGTTGTAAAATAATGAAAAACAACAAATCATAATCCAAAGGAAAGGTGTCTAAAGTCACTGTTCCAAAAATGAAATCCAAGGGAAAAACAAAAGTGAAAACCATTGCTCCATGGGGAAATCCAAACAAAAATGTAGAATCCAACAGTCAACTATATACAGATGAACAATCCAGGGTCCATGATCCCAACTGAAGAAATGAAACCTATCAAAAACTCCTACCTAATAAAAAAAACTATATACAAAAATGTGGTCCATTGTCCAAAAGGTCCAAAATAAAGAAAAAACCAAAGGAAACCTAATACTAACTAAATAACTATTTACAAGGGCAGCGGGCAAGTCCAACGGCTCACATGTTGATGTTCCTGGCCAGGGCATCATCGAACTCCTGCTCGATGTCCTGGAGGCGGTCCTCTTCCATGGCCCCAAGGGTTCGCAGGGACGATGACATCTGGAAATCCAGGTCCCTGCGAATGGCCTCGTGGCACTCGGCCCGCCTCAGGGCCCTACGCATGGAGTTCTCCGCCCTGACCATTGTGAGCCGTGCCTCTTCCGCCCGCTGCCGCTCCGCATCTATCGCATGGCCCAACTGCTCCCACACGGAAGACACTTCCCGTCCAGGGTCCTCCTGCCCTCCGGCCGATGCCTGCCCCTCCGATGTTGATGGCCCCGAGCCATCATTGCTCCCACCTACAGCCTGCTCCTGCTGCTGCTGCTGTCCATGTGCCCTGTCCGATGGTGCCTGCACATCCTCCATCTGCTGGTCTCCAGTTGTTTTGTCCACCCCTGCTGAACCGCCAACTCCCAACTGTGGCAGGGATGGGATCTCCACCAAGCTGGCTGTGTTGGTCAGGCCAGGTCCACAGGGGGCCCTGGTGGAATCTGGGCCGGAAGACGATGTGGAGAACGACTGGCGCACATGTTAGGGAGAATTCTCTGTTTAGGCTGAATTTCCTAACCTAGTGAGTCCCCCAGCAGCTTTGCTGGATTTCTGGAGTTTGTTTTTTTCCATCCTGCCAAGAGTGAGACTCTTTTTCTCCCACTCTTGGACATGAATGTGTGTAATTCCTTTGAATGTCAATGTGTTCTATGGGCTATGGGGTCTTTTACTCCATAGGGTCTCATATGTTTTTCTATGTGTGTTACACCGCACCCTCCGTGCCGTAACACTGGGGCGTCCTAGCGGACCTCCATCATAGACTCCATACCCGGGGACTGACTACTGTCTCCCCGGGCATGTAAAGTCACCATTGGCTTTACTAGACCTAAATTTACTAACAGAACTAGTACAAACCATCCTATTGTGGACGTACTAGTAGGGGTAATTCGATTACTCCTGGGTCTGTTATTCGAGGGACACTGTCCCGTCTCCCCTCATCGAGTTTTGGCTGGTGGCAGTGGAAACTACTTGTTATATTCGACCCCGAATGTAACCCTATGGGATTCTTCCCATTGTTGGAGATTGATACGTTTTCTCCTTAATCTCTAACATACCCCCGGTTTACTTATCTTAAATAAGCCTATCGGATGGTATTTTCTGCCAGAACTCAGTTTTTAAAATGGCGTCTGTGTTCGTCTCTGTGACTCCTAAACCAAAGGTTGAGCCCTTTGTTCCACTTTTGGCGGGCTTCTGTACAGAGACCCTCCAAAGTGGTGCCATTCTGTCTGGGTTACCACAGGGGTGTGGGAGGAGGTTTAGGCACCCTGAACCGAGTTGCCTTGCCAACTCCGATCGCACTCTAGTGTGATTGGCCCAAGTGGTGAGCCACCCCGCTCACCACTTAGCGTGTTTTGATTGACAGCTAGGCTGAATGAATGGGGGTTTTCCGCATAAAAGCAGGGCTTTTGGGACTGGATCTTCAGAAGTCGCCACAGGACCTAAGAATCCGACGAGGGTAAAGCTGAGCCGACCTGCAACGACGACACCTCCGGTGGAGCCCTGCTGAACCGACTCACCACTTCCCGACGACAGAGGAGATCTCCCTGCCGGAGAGAGTATCTTCCCCTGACTGGTGGGAACAACCAGTCTCCTTTGCTTTTTCTTCGCTCCAGGACGCAGTGGTCGAATTGCCCGTGCAAAGCACCCCGGCAACCGGATAGCCACTACCCCTGTACCGCGACCAAAAGGTGGTGCCTTGTGACGGAGCACTCTGCGGCTGGTCTCTTCCCTAGTGGTGCACCGGACTTCATTTTCCGACGACGACGAGATCCTCTCTTCTCTTGGCAAAGACCGGACGTGCATCCACCACCAGGAACAATGGCCCCGCCGGAACTGTCTCTCCACAAACAAGGTACCGTGTCCGCCTGGCTTCCCTTTCTGCCGGATAGAGTGAGGTGTCTTAATCCTCGCCTTTCCATTGGGTCGCCTCCAAGCTTTCTTTAACTTGCTGTTCTGAACTGGTCAAATCTTTCCATAACAATTTGCGATAAAGACTCGAAGCGCATTTCCACTGAGACACTTTTTGGGACATATCGCCTTGCCTCTCTCCGAGTGGGCCTCGCCTCTGAACTTTGTGATCTGCAGTAGACCCTGCCTTACTTGCCTTGCATTTGTCCGTAAAGTATTGGTACTGAGTTGATTTCTTAACCTGCCTATTTTTCTCTCCCGTCCTAACGAATACTAGAGTGCCATCTAGGTTAAAGCATACACCTCTGTCTGCAAATAAGTGATGCCGGTGAACCTAGACTTGTCGAACTATTGTTAGGGGGATTGATCTTTTTCTTCGTATAAGTAATTGTGATTGAGGTTGTTTGCCGTATTAGTGCCAGAGTGTTTTCCATAGATGTGTTGTTGTAAATAAATACCTTTATATCTTTACACCGAAGCCTTGTTCCGTGTTTGCTTGTTCTACTGTGTAGATTGGCCTATTTTGTATACTCCACATACTGCCTAACTCTTATAGAGGGAAGTCTGACTGCTCAGCCACAGCTACCAAGTGAATCTGTGTGGTACAGACTGCTACCAAGTGGGTTTACTGCCAACCACCTGTAGTCCTAAATCATTTACAGTGGTCCCAGAGGGAACTGCACAGGTTTCCGCCTAACAGCACAGCCTCCACAGAGGAGGAGAGGTCCGCCAGAGTGCACGTCACATGTAGGAACCCTCTGACCAGGGCCCCTCCCAGCAGTGCCATGTCACGACGCTGCTCTTCGTGATGGTGTGCGTTCTCCGCCCAGGAAGAACGCACATCATCACGAATGACATGCGTGCGCAACGTGACACCCACAAGGACGAATCCCATATGGTCGCGGGACCCCTCGCCCACAGGTAGTGGAGAGGCAGGTGATATGGCACTCTGCCCTTCCTGCGGACGGGCCTGGGGTGGGGCATCCCTGCTGGTGCATGATGGTGCAGTCACAGGGTCAAGGACAGTGACATGCACAGGCCCCTCTGCGGTGACCTGTGCTGCCTCCTGACCCTGGCCCTGGACTGCACCACTTGCACCAGTGGTACTTCCCCCACCAGGCCCCATGTGCGGCTCAGTAGCGGGCTCCTCCTCCTCTGTGGAGACCACCAACCTGGATGTCTCCACACCGTCTTCCTCCATTGGAAGCCCCTGTGGGGGCTCACCCAGCCCTTCCGCCACAGCCGTTGTGGCAGACGCAGCACCAGCCCCCTCGCTCCCGGATGATGGTAATTCCTGGGAGGTTGGCTGGACCTTGCGTCGCCGCCCAGTGGAGGCATCCCGGCCGCTTGGCTCCACAGCGCCATCTCCGCCCTCTTCTTCACTTGACGCTGCGTAGAGGGAGACATAGAACACAAGCATCAGGGTACAGTAAAAAATACCCTAGACAGGAAGCAATAACACATGAGTGGCACTGTCAAATGTCACTTCCATCCTGTCATTCCACAACACATGGGTGAATGCACACAACACACATGCAGAAACCGTCCGGGCGCCTGCAATCAACATCAACATCCATGTAGAAGGGCCCCTGTAAACCAAGATGTTGCCTTCAAAGTCACATGCATCCATGGCGTTTCAAAGTCACACACACACTTCTCAGGCACACACACACACATGTGCACCATACATGTACATGACATCAGCACCCATTCCTCACCCCCCCTCCATGTCCAGGAACAGAGACAGCCATGCATTCATGTGTGCATTTCACATAGAGCTCCCCATATTGCTTTAAAACACATGCACCAACCATGTGGCTCACACATAACTGGTCTCACATGCATGACCATGATGTCCCCGCACACACACATATCCATACATGGCCTATGTCACACATACAGGCAAGCATCAGACCACCAGCACACTGCAACATGCACTGTCTCACACAGCAATGCTTGGCCACTTAACGCTCAACTCCAGACGGGTCTGCCTCCCAAGGATCTGGGCGTGGAGCGCTGGGCCTATGCGTTCCAGGACCCTCATCTGGATGGCACTCAGGCGTGCCTGGCCCCCCTCCGCGAGGCGCCGGGCCTTGTGGAGGGTCCTGGACCTGAAGTCCTCCAAGCGCTTCTTGACGTGCTTGATGTCGCGGGTTGCCACCCCCTCCGCGTTGCTGGCAACCACTACATCGTCCCAGATCCTCTCCCGTCCTTCCTTGTTGGCGCGTGATGTTCCGAAGAGGGCATCATAATGCCCCAGGACATGCTCCACCATGACACCGACTTCAGTGGCAGTGAAGCTGGTGGCCCTCTGTCTCTCTGCCTGGGGGTTGCCAGTGGTGCCAGATGGTGTAGTGCCCGACATGGCAACCCCAGAGCAGGAGTGGGTGGGCAACTGGGTCCTGGTGCTGGGCTGTGGAGCGATGGAATCCCAGTCGTGAGTCTTCTGTTCCAGCAGGGGTGGACACAGCAACTGGACCCCTGCAGATGGCTGACGTGCAGGCACCAAATAGCAGGGCACGTGGGCAGCAGGCAGACAGGCAGCAGCAGATGGCTGGTGGGAGTGTGCTCGGGGTTCTGGGGGGCAGGAAAATGGCCTTCTGGGCAGGAGCGTGGTCTTCCATGTGTGTACGCGTGACCAGCTTGATACGGAGTGATTTGGCACGTGAAAAGTTTGCACGTCAGCGTGTAATTCGAGAAAAGGCCCTTAGCGCATAAGCACATCAGCACACATACGCGATATCATTGGACCAAAGGCCCTTAGCGTGTAAGCGCGTCAGCACACGTACGCGATATCATTGGACCAGAGGCCCTTATCGCGTAGGCGCGTCTGTGACATATTGTGCACGGGCGTTGCCCTTTCGCATGTAAAACTTGCCACGCACCCCTGAAATTCACATACTCCCTCGACCAGGGCCCTTTCGCGTGTGAAACTTCACGCGCACCCTGTAATACACTCACCCTGCTGAAATCGCGGGTGAAACTTCCCGTGAACCCCAGGAATACACGTACCGTGCTGAAATCGCGGGTGAAACTTCACGCGAACCCCAGGAATACACGTACCCCGCTCGCTCGCACAGGGCCAATATTCCTAGGTTTCGCGTGAAGTTTCACACGCGATAGGCCATGTGCGAGTGGGGTACGTGCATTACTGGTGTTCACGGGAAGTTTCAACCGCGATAGGCCCTGTGCGAGTGGGGTACGTGTATTTCAGGGGTTCACATGAAGTTTCACACGCGATAGGCCATGTACAATTAGGGTACGTGCATTACTGGTGTTCGCAGGAAGTTTCACCCGCGATCGGCCCTGTGCGAGTGGGGTACGTGTATTTCAGGGGTTCGCGTGAAGTTTCACACGCGATAGGCCATGTGCGACTGGGGTACGTGCATTACTGGTGTTCGCGGGAAGTTTCACCCACGATAGGCCCTGTGCGAGTGGGGTATGGGTTCGCGGGAAGTTTCACAAGCGATTTAGCGGTCGGAGCGGGGTATGTGAATTTCGGGGGTGCACGGGGAGTCCTACACGTGAATTGGCAGTGTGGGTCATCCCAGGTGTTCCCTCCACACCCTCCACTGCCCCTGCAGGCAGACCACACTACAGGGGACTACCACGCACCCCTGGTCATGTCCCACAGGCAGCCCATCCACCATGGCCATGCACCCCAGACAAGCCACCTGTCCGCTTGCACCACTGATCAACAACTCATGTCCACCTGCACCCCCACCCCCCAGCAGTGTGGGGCACCTGCCAGCAGGCCCCCACTCATGTCCCCTTGCACCCCCACCCCCCAGCAGTGTGGGGCACCTGCCAGCAGGCCCCCACTCATGTCTCACTCATGTCCCCCAGCAGCCCTACCTCACAGCAGTGCAGGGCACCTGCCAGCAGGCCCCCACTCTTGTCCCACTCATGTCCCCTTGCACCCCCACACCCCAGCAGTGTGGGGCACCTGCCAGCAGGCCCCCCCTCATGTCCCCTTGCACCCCCACCCCCCAGCAGTGCGGGGCACCTGCCAGCAGGCCCCCACTCATGTCCCCTTGCACCCCCACCCCCCAGCAGTGTGGGGCACCTGCCAGCAGGCCCCCACTCATGTCCCACTCATGTCCCCCAGCACCCCCACCCCCCAGCAGTGCGGGGCACCTGCTAGCAGGCCCCAACTCATGTCCCACTCATGTCCCCTTGCACCCCCACCGCCCAGCAGTGTGGGGCACCTGCCAGCAGGCCCCCACTCATGTCCCACTCATGTCCCCCAGCACTCCCACCCCCCAGCAGTGCAGGGCACCTGCCAGCAGGCCCCGACACATGTCCCACAGCCAACACGTCATCACAATCTAGATCCCTGGCCCTTATGGCCAGCCTCCACATGCCAAAGACCCACCCAAGTATTGCATCCACCCACATACAAATGCCAATTTCATGATACAACCCCAATGGCAAGTATGTAAATGAACACATGTCCGTCACACACACAAGGGCTGCAAGTGAATGTCAAAACCCATATCATGACACGCATGAAACCAATGAGATAATACCACACATCGAAGTATTAAGAAATAAATGTATTAAAAGCAACATGAACGGAATTAAAAACAAACAAACGACAATGGGAATTAAAAACGAAAAGCTGCATGTCCGTAAAATAATGAAAAACAACAAATCATAATCCAAAGGAAAGGTGTCCAAAGTCACAGTTCAAAAAATCAAATCCAAGGGAAAAACAAACGTGAAAACCATTGCTCCATGGGTAAATAAAATAATAAAAAAGATGAATCCAATAGTGAACTATATACAGAAGAACAATCCAGGGTCCATGATCCCAACTGAAGAAATGAAACCTATCTAAAATACTACCTAATGAAAAACTATATACAGAAAGGTGGTGCATTGCCCAAGCGCAACCAAAATAAAGGAAAAAGGAAAGGAAACCTACCACTATCTAACTATTTACAAGGGCAGCGGGCAAGTCCAACGGCTCACATGTTGATGTTCCGGGCCAGAGCATCATCGAACTCCTGCTCAATCTCCCGGAGGCGGTCCTCTTCCAAGGCCCAGAGGGTTCGCAGGGACGATGACATCTGGAACTCCAGGTCCCTGCGAATGGCCTCGACGCACTCAGCCCGCCTCAGGGCCCTACGCATGGAGTTCTCCGCCCTGACCATCATGAGCCGTGCCTCTTCCGGCCGCTGCCGCTCCGCATCTATCGCATGGCCCAACCGCTGCCACATGGAAGACACTTCCCGTCCAGGGTCCTCCTGCCCTCCAGCCGATGCCTGCCCCTCCGATGATGAAGGCCCCGAGCCATCATGGCTCCCACCTTGTTGCTGCTGCTGCTGTGCCGCTGCCTGTGCCCTGGCTCCTGCTGCCTGCTGTTAGGCAGAAACCTGTGCAGTTCCCTCTGGGACCACTGCAAAAAGTTTAAGTCTACAGGAGTTAGCAGTAAACCCAATTGGTAGCAGTCTGTACCACCCAGATTTACCTGGTAGCCGTGGCTGAGCAGTCAGACTTCTCTCAAGACGAGTTAGGCCATATTTGGAGTATACAGGATAGGGCAATTTACACAGTAGAACAAGCAGACACTGATCAGAGCTTGGGTGTAAAGATATATAATTATTTATTTATAAAAACACATCTATGGAAAACACACTGGCACTAATATGGCAAACAACTTCAATCACAGTTACTATAAGTATATATCAATCCCATAACAATATTTCGACAAGTCTAGGTTCAACGGCACCACTTATTTGCAGACAGAGGTGAATGCTTTAACCTAGATGGCACTCTAGTATTCGTTAGAAAGGGAGAGAAAAAGGCAGGGTATGAAACCAACTCAGTACCAACACTTTTACGAAACAAATGCAAGACAAGCAAGGCAGGGTCTACTGTAAATCACAAAGTTCAGAGGCCAGTCCCACTCAGAGAGAGGCAAGGCGGTATGTCCCAAAGGTATCACAGTGGAAATGCACTTCAAGTCTTTGTAGCAAAATGTCACAGAAAGGTTGGACCAGTTTAGAACAAACGTTTAAGAAGGTCTCGAGGCGACCCAATGGAAAGGTAAGGATTTAAGACACCTCACGCTAACCGTCTCAAGGGAAGCCAGGCGGACACAGTACCTTGCAAGTGAAGAGACAGCTCCGGCGGGGGCAGTTGTTCTTGGTGGTGGATGCAAGTCGGGGCTTTGCCAGAAGATGAGAGGATCCCGTCGTCGAGGAAAAGTTGAAGATCGTTGCACCACCAGGGAAGAGACCGGCCGCAGAGTGCTCCTTCACAAGGCACCACCTTTTGGTCGCAGTACAGTGGTTAGTGGCTATCCGGTTTCCGGGGTGCTCAGCACGGGCAATTCGACCACTAGACGCCCTGTAAGTGAAGAAAAAGCAAGGGACTGGTTGTTCCCACCAGTCAGGAGAAGAAGACTCTCCAGCAGGGAGATCTCCTCTGTCGTTGGGAAGTGGTGAGTCAGTTCAGCAGGGCTACACCGGAGGTGTCTTCGTTGCAGGTCGGCTCAGCTTTACCCTCGTCCGATTCTTAGGTCCTGTGGCGACTTCTGAAGTTCCAGTCCCCAAAGCCCTGCTTTTATGCAGAAAACCCCCATTCATTCAGCCTAGCTGTCAATCAAACATGCTAAGTGGTGAGCGGGGCGGCTCACCACTCGGGCCAATCACACCAGAGTGCGACTTGAGTTGGCAAGGCAACTCAGTCCAGGGTGCCTAAAGATCCCTCCCACACCCCCTTGTGGTACCCAGACAGAATGGCACCACTCTGCAGGGCTTCTGTGCAGAAGCCCGCCAAAAGTGGAACAAAGGGCTCAACCTTTGGTTCGGAGTTACAGAAGCGAACACATACGCCATTTTAAAAACCGAGTTCTGGCAGAAAATACCAACCGGTGGATTTATTTAATACAAATAAACCGGCGGTATGTGAGAGACTAATGTGAAAAAGTATTAGCCTCCAACAATGGGAAGAATCCCATAGGAATATATTCGCGGGTGAATATAAAAAGTAGTATCCACTGCCACCAGCCAAAACTTGACGAGGGGGATGGGACAGTGCCCCCTCAAACAACAGACACAGGGGTAATCGAATTACCCCTACCAGTACGTCCACAATAGGATGGTTTGTACTAGTTCTGTTAGTAAATTTAGGTCTAGTAAAGCCAATGGTGACTTTACATGCTCTGGGAGACAGTAGTCAGTCCCAGGGTATGGAGTCTATGGTGGGGAGCCTCTAGGACACCCCAGTGTTACGGCACGGAGGGTGCGGTGTAACACACATAGCAAAACATATGAGGCCCTATGGAGTAAAAGACCCCATGGCCCATAGAACACATTGACATTCAAAGAAATCAACCACATTCATGTCCAAGAGTGGGAGGAAAAGCGTCTCACTCTTGACAGGATGAAAAAAACAAACTCCAGAAATCCAGCAAAGCTGCTGGGGGACTCACTAGGTTAGGAAATTCGGCTTAAACAGAGAATTCTCCCTAACACCTGCACATCCTCCTCCAGCTGGGGTGCAGTTGTTGAGGTGCCCACCCCTGCTGGACATCCGACTCCCAACTGTGGCAGGGATGTGTCCTCCACCAGCCTGGCCGCAGGGTCAGAGGCAGCTCCACAGGGCACCCAGGTGACACATGGGTGGGAAGATGGCACAGAGGACGACTGGCGCATAGGGGGTGCAGTTGAGGAGGGGGTCGGAACAAGGTCCACAAACCGGAGGAATCCGGCCATGGTGAGCTGTCCCAGTGGGTCAACGTGGTCAACGAGCCATGCGAGAAGACGTGCAGTCTCCTCATGAAAAGACTGCAGGTCTGCTCGCATAGCACGTTGACGCAATGCCACCCCACCCAGGACCGGCTCAACCCGGTGCCGGATAGCCACATCCGCAGGGAGAGGAAGGCCAATTGGTGTAAGCCAATCCCCTCCCTGAGAACGGGTCTGGACGTAGGTATCCCTGCTGGTGCAAGATGATGCAGTCACAGGATCGGGGACAGGATTACACACAGGCACCTCCGCGGCGGCCTGTGCTGCCTCCTGTCCCTGCCCCTGCACTGCACCATTAGCACCAGTGGAATCCCCACCTCCAGACCCCATCGCTGTCCCTTGCACGGCCTCCTTCTCCACCAAACCCCCCACCAACCTGGATGACTCCGTGCCATCTTCCTCCGTTGGGCCCTGTGGGGTCTCAGCTGCCCCTTCGGCTGCCGAGGAGTCCAACTCCAACCTCCGCCTCTTGGACCTTCCCTCGGCAGCTGCGACCTGGGACGCGGCACCGGACTCCTCACTCCTCGACGAGATGGCAACCTGGGAGGGGAGCCGGGCCTTGCGTCTCCGGCTGGCAGTGCGATCCCTGCCTCTGTGCTCCACAGCACCTTCTCCGCCCTCTTCATCAGTTGACGCTGCAGACAGGGAGAGATAGGAGACAGGCATCAGGGCACTGTACAATGGACTCATACACACATGACAGTTGTACATGAGTGGCATTGTCAAACTTCAGACATGGCATCACAATCCCCAACACACATGTCATTGCAACTCACACACTTGAGCTATTCCACAGCCATATTGCAACAGCCAGCACCATCCATACACATACATACAGCATGAGCAGCCAAAGGTCAGCCAGACATCACATGAAACACAGCGAGTGCACTAGACATGCACACATGCCACCACAATTACATGCATGTGTACACCTCCACCAACTGTCGCAGTGATGAGATTGGCATCCATGTCACATCTGGCAATCAGTCTTCTACATATCAGTCTCACATGCATACATGTTGCATTACTGTTGCACCCATGTCAAATACACACACATGCACATGTACACGGTGCAGATACATGCAGCTGGAACCAACATCCATGTGTGACACCACAACCATGCCAACTTACATACACAGTAATCAAAACATGTGTGCTCACACATCTGCATTTGGCCTGCATGCTTACCCACACACACACCATCCATGTGTCCCACACATGAAAGGACTTGCATGTGTCAGTCTCACAGCCCTGTACATACACATCCATACATGGCCCTACAAAACCACATGTACAACCTGCACACTACTGGCACACCACCACACGCACAGCTTCCAATCAGTATGCATGTACACTTACCGCTCGACTCAAGACGGGTCGGCCTCTCAAGGACCTGGACGTGGAGCGCTGGGCGTATGCGTTCCAGGACCCTCATCTGATGTTCCGACAGGTGGCCACGGCGCCCCTTAGCCTCCGCTGCCTTCAAGAGGCGCCAGGCCCTGTTGAGGGTCCTGGACCTGAAGTCCTCCCAGCGCTTCTTGACATGTTGGAAGTCACGGACTGCCACCCCCTCCGCGTTGATGGCAGTCACGATGTCCGTCCAGATCCGAGTCCGTCCTTCCTTGTCGGCGGCCGACCTTCGGAAGAGGGCATCATACTGCCCCAGGACTTGCTCCACCAGGACACCAACTTCGGTGGCAGTGAAGCTGGTGGCCCTCTGCCTCTCTGGCTGGGGGTTGCCAGTGGTGCCAGATGGTGTAGTGCCCGACATGTCAACCCCAGAGGCAGGTGTGGGTGGGCAACTGGGTCCTGGGTCTGGGCTGTGGAGCGATGGAATATCAGTCGGGAGTCTTCGGTTCCAGCAGGGGTGGTCACAGCAACAGCACCCCGGGCTGACGTGCAGGCAGCAAATGGCAGGACACGTGGGCAGCAGGTGATCAGGCAGCAGCAGATGGCAGGTGGGAGCGTGCTCGGGGCTCTGGGGGGCAGTAATTCGGTCTTCTGGGCAGGAGCGTGGTCTTCTGTGTGCGTACGCGTGGCCAGCTTGATACGGAGTGATTTGGCATGTGAAAATCTAGCATGTCAGCATGTAATTTGAGAAAAAGCCCTCAGCGCATAAGCGCGTCAGCACGCATACGCGATTTCATTGGACGAAAGGCCCTTAGCGCGTAAGCGCGTCTGTGATGTGCGCGCGGGTGTTTCCCTGAACCCGGGTGCATGTTACACGTCCAAGAACTGCACGTCCGAGTGTCATCTCGTGTAATTGGAGGTTAGGGCCTTAGCGGGTATACGCGGAAGTGACGTTGGACGTGTGGGCCGGTTCAAAAGGTGCGTGTAGGACGTCATTTCTTTGTACGTGCTTTTCGTGGAGAGCGAGTGGGTGAATTCTGTACTTCTTGTCGGTTCACACGCGATTTACTTCACAGCGTTTCTAGTTCGTACTCCCTGTTACCTCTGACAGCTTTTTTCTGATTTTCTGTTGGGCCTGTTTCCTCAAACAGCATTCACTTCTTCTTTTGTCCTGTCTCCTCAGACAGTGTACAATTCTTCTTTTGGCGGCGGTGTTGCCAACGCGCACACGCGCGTATTTTTCACGCTCATTTTCCAGGCAGACAGTGAGTCGCGCACGTATTTACCAACTGTGCTTGCCCCGTGTGTCGCGTACCCCTTCAGAGGTCATTGTAGGCTGCGTGTAACACGCGTACATTCATTTTTGTGTTTCTGGGTGCCACAGCGTAGTGCGGGTTCATTTTTCCACGCACGTGGTCTACGAGGGGTTGCGTGCACGTTATTTTCTGTTTTTGGGGTGCCTGTGCATTGCGTGACCCATCATCTTTCCCCAGGGGTCACATAATGCCTTGCTAGAGCACTAGGGTACGAATTCCATCTAGTACTCTACCCCTTTGACCCCCAATTGCCCAGGACAATAGTTTACTGCAACTCCCATACACACAACAACACCAGTGCCATGGTTGGGAGGCGACCAAGCGGTAAGGGTGGCAAAGGTGGCTGAGCCTCAAGAGGTGGCCGTGGTGGGCGCGGTAGGGGACGTGGCCAGGATTTGCAGGGTACCTCTAGCCCCCCATGTGTGGAGGACCAGTCAGGGACACCCATGCTCCCCCCCATAGTTGAGGGAAATGTGGCTGACACCATCTCTGCTCAGCCCTTGTTGGACCGGCCCATTGTGGCACCTGACCTGGCAGAGGGTGACTCCCAGGCTGACTTCCAGGTCACGAAGTCTAGGCCACGTGTGGCGGTGCAAGTTGCTGTCACCAAGCCACGTGGATCAGGGGCAGCTATGTCATCTGCTGCCCCGAGTAGGCAGGGTGGGGAGGCTGCAGGGGCAGCTGCAGCTCCATCCACCCCAGCTCTGACTCTCCCAGCCAGGGCAGTGTTGGTCCCAGTCCATCTTGCTAACATTCCCCCTGACTACGTAACACTTCAGCCAATGCCTGCACCAAGTCCCATGATCAGTGTGCATTCCCACACTCCAACTAGCCAGTCCACCGGTGCTCCTGCCCATAGTGGCCAGGATGGCTTAGGCCACTCAGGATCCCCACCACCTTCCAAAAAAAGAGGAAGAGTGCTCGTCAACTACTGGCTGATACCCCAGACACGGCTACGCAGTCCGGCACACAAAGAAAGCCTACTTTCAATGATGCCGAACGTGCTGCACTTGTGCAGTATGTGTCCGCACATGACAGCGAAATGTTGATCACTTCAGGGTGCAAGACCACACCTGCTCGACGTCAGGCACACTGGTAGACCGTCGCGGACATCATAAGTGCCCTTGGATTAGTGAGGCACACAGCTGGTGAGTGCTACAAGTGCTGGAATGACCTTAAGCGCAGGGCAAAGAAAAAGCTGGCCTCAAGTCATGCCGCTACTCTGGTGACTGGAGGTGGGTCTCCACAAGAGGACATTGAACTCACTGTACATGAGTCTGTTGCTGGGACCTACATCACAGAGGAACAGATCCAAGGTGTGGGAGAACTGCCAGATTACGAGGCTTTGTCCGGTAAGTGCACATGCACGTGTGTGTGATCCATGTGTATGTTGTGTGTGTGAGGGGTTCTGGCCAGGTGAGGGTGTGTGTGTGCCTGAGTGGTTTGGGTCACCCATGTGCTTCATCCAAAACATTCTGCACCCCTGGATTTGGGTATTACAGTATCCCTTCTGCCCACAGTAGACATTTTGTGCAGCATCACACCAGTTGCCCTTGAAGTGGCATCTTGCAACAACATTGTTCCGTATTTCTCATTGTTCATT
Organism: Ambystoma mexicanum; assembly: GCF_040938575.1. Taxonomy (NCBI): domain Eukaryota; kingdom Metazoa; phylum Chordata; class Amphibia; order Caudata; family Ambystomatidae; genus Ambystoma; species Ambystoma mexicanum. The sequence continues at coordinate 1,138,240,522 of NC_090922.1, forward strand.
CAGGCTGATTGTTTCGATCCCCCACTTTCACTACGCATTTCTCAGCCCTATTGTCAAACGATATGTGACATGCCTATGGTACATGCGATCTGTGTGATGGCATGTGTCATGTATGTGGATTGGACATGCCACTCACAGGCCAATGTGTGAAGGCTCTGCTAGCCAGCATGCAGCTAATGTGTTGCTCTTCCATCTTGGTGTCATCAGTGTCTGACATTTTCCTCCCCTTCAAACTCAGTGACAGTGCATGCATTGGAGGTTATAGTCATGTGGGACATGTGTCAATCAAGTACTGGTTCTGTAGCTTGTGAGGCCTAATTGTGTGCTATGGTGCTAATGCCTGTTTCCATTTTTTGTCTTGTTTCTGCAGGGGATGACGCACTTGATGCTGTTGAGGGTGAGGAGATGGTGCAGACCCAGGAGGGATCTCAGGCAGGACCGGGCACCAGTGGGGGACGGGGTGTGGTGGTGGGTGAAAACCCACTCTTGCTGCAGACCATTCTCTCCAGGGGTGTCTCTGGGTGCACCTCCCCAGACCTCTATTCAGGTGTTGATTCGGATGATGAGACCTATGTGGCTTCGCAGGTAGGTGTTTCTGGGAGGGATTCTGTTCTGTCCGACCCACCTGCACCAGGGGAACAGCCCACTAGGGGGATGTCAGTGTTGGTAGGTCCACCTTTGGTGGTTACGGATGCAGGGCCACACTCCACAACATCTTATCCTATTCCTGGGCCAGCAGATCAGAGGGGGATTGCAGTCCTGCAGCCTCAGGCAGTGCCGACACAGCAAGGCACAGTTCGCCTTGCCCCAGACAGGTGTGGTGCCCGCCAACGCAGTGGCCGTACGCCACCAGGCAATACCGTATGGGAGAAATCCATATACGGTATGGCAAACCAACAGGCAGCAGCATCTGAGATGATGGCTCAAGCTATGGAGAGGGTGGCCACTTCCATTGTCCCCCCAGAAAGGCAGATGGAGCAACTACAGCAGGCAACAGACTCCATTTGCCAATCACTCAGGGAGGACATGTTGGCGTCCAACAGGGACAGACGGGCGGCCCTGGACACTCTGCGGGAAGCCATTTCTTTAGAGTCCCAGGGCCAGAGGGAAGCCCTGAGAGTAGAAGTCCATCACCTCAAACTCTTGTGGACCTTGAGGGTTCCACTGTCACGAGGACAGAACAGCTGCTGGAGCGGCTCACACGTACACTCTCAGCAGAGATGCAGGCAACTCGGGAGGAGGTCCGGGCATCATGTCAGGTGGTGCATGGGGATCTCCGCACCATATTCCTCCAGAACGAGACCTTCCACACCCACATGCTTGCTGCCATGGAGGACCAGACTAGGGCTTTGCGTGGGCTGCCTCCCATAGCACCACCACCTCCTGTGGCGGCAGCAGCACAGGGTGATGAAAGCGACCACAGCGATTCTGAATCTCTCACGATAGCGTAGCCATGCAGGCCATGAGCCCATGGAGGTGTTTTTTTTTCGCAACATCCACACAGGTGGCTGTTGGTATGCACCCTGTCCTCTGACCTCCTGGGTGGCCTCCCCCACACCCCTTGGCCTCCACATGGCCATTTTTGATTTTTGATTTTTGATTTTTGTTTTTTGATTTTTGAGTTTTTGTTACAGTGTGTTGCCTTGTGTGGCTCCCGTGGGCATCCACTGTATTCATGCAGGCTTGTCCTGAGTTTGGGTTAGATGCTTGGGTTCCTGAGACACACACCCCTCCTGCTTGCCGTTTCCATGGGCTTGCAAAGGGTGTGCCCAAGTGACAGTGACTTACACAGTGATGTTGGTCTCCCATGACATGTGTGGGCAGTCTGTAGTCAATACTGTGTATACATTCCTAGTGCATATTGTTGTAGTATTGTACACTGCATGGTGTATTGATGTGTGCTTGTGCATCCATGTCTGCTCCTAATTTGCAGGTTCATTCCTCATGTCTTCACAGGGCCGTCTACTTTGGAAATGGAGTTCATGTTGTAAGCAGTGCACTTCCAGATTTGCGTGGCACCAACACTGTATAATTGGAAGTGGTCGATGTGCTAGCATCACCAGGTTGTAAGACTATGTATCCTTTAACTTAGTACTGTCATGTGAATGCTATGTTTGGGGTTGGCTAGCTGCATTATATTGTGGTAAGTCTTTGGTCATGTGTGTTGTCAGTTCTACATTAATGGGAGCATATTGTGTGTGGCCATTTTCCATTCGGGACACTGTACTTTGTGACACTTGTGTCATGTTTTGGGGATTCCTTTGTTTGCTCTCACATAGCATGACATGCCATGGTGTGTTAGGTGGCGGTGCTGGGGAGGTGTTGGGTGACATAGCACTGCTGTCATGTTGTATCTTGCAAGGGGGTCATGATTTTGGCAGCATTCAAGTGTGTCTTTTGATGACACAGCATTGGTGGTGGAGACATGAGTGGGACATGAGTGGGGGCCTGCTGGCAGGTGCCCTGCACTGCTGGGGGGTGAGGGTGCAAGGGGACATGAGTGGGACATGAGTGGGGGCCTGCTGGCAGGTGCCATGCACTGCTGGGGGGTGGGGTGCAAGGGGACATGAGTGGGGGCCTGCTGGCAGGTGCCCTGCACTGCTGGGGGTGGGAGTGCTGGGGGACATGAGTGGGGGCCTGCTGGCAGGTGCCCTGCACTGCTGGGGGTGGGGGTGCTGGGGGACATGAGTGGGGCATGAGTGGGGGCCTGCTGGCAGGTGCCCCTCAGTGCTGGTGGGTGGGGGTGCTGGGGGACATGAGTGGGGGCCTGCTGGCAGGTGCCCTGCACTGCTGGTGGGTGGGGGTGCTGGGGGACATGAGTGCGGGCCTGCTGGCAGGTGCCCTGCACTGCTGGTGGGTGGGGGTGCTGGGGGACATGAGTGGGGGCTTGCTGGCAGGTGCCCTGCACTGCTGGGGGGTGGGGGTGCTAGGGGACATGAGTGGGGGCCTGCTGGCAGGTTCCCTGCACTGCTGGTGGATGGGGGTGCTGGGGGACATGAGTGGGGGCCTGCTGGAAGGTGCCCTGCACTGCTGGGGGTGGGGGTGCAAGGGGACATGAGTGGGGGCCTGCTGGCAGGTGCCCTGCACTGCTGGGGGGTGGGGGTGGAGGGGGTCATGCGTTGGTGATCAGTAGTGCAAGCTGATATGTGGCTTGCCTGGGGGGCATGCCCATGGTGGATGGGCTGCTTGCGGGACATGAAGTCCCCTGTGGTGTGGGCTGCCTGCAGGGGCCTTGGAGGGTGTAGAGGGAACACCTGGGAGGACCCACACTGCCAATTCACGTGTAGGACTCCCCTGCACCCCAGATATACAAGTACCCCATTTGCACAGGGCCTTCCCACGCACCCCCGAAATACACGTACCCCGCTCGACCAAGGCCAATCGCGTGTGAAACTTCCCGTGCACCCCAGATTTACACGTACCCAGGCCAATCACGTGTGAAACTTCACGCGAACCCCAGGAATACACGCACCCCACTCGCACAGGGCCTATCGTGTGTGAGACTTCCTGAGAACCCGAGATTCACACGTACCCAGGCCAATTGCGTGTGCAACTTCACGCGAACCCCAGGAATACACGCAGCCCACTCGCACAGGGCCTATCGTATTTGAAACTTCCCACAAACCCCTGGAATACACGTATCCCGCTCCCCCAGGCACGATCGCATGTAGAACTTCACGCGCACCCCTGAAATACATGTACCCCGCTCGCCCAGGCCCAATCGCGTGTGAAACTTCCCGCGAGCCCCTGAAGTACACGTACCCCGCTCGCCGAGGCCCAATCGCGTTTGAAACTTCCTGCGAACCCCTGGAATACACCCCCAGGCACGATCGCGTGTAGAACTTTACTCGCACCCCTGAAATACATGTACCACGCTCCCCCAGGCCCGATCGCGTGTAAAACTTCCCGCGCACACACGAAATACACACACAAGCTAATTTTTCACACAGCAGGTGTCGTGTTTGTCGTGTACCCCTTTGCACATCATTTGTCCTTGGGGGCCACAGTATGGGACATTTATCAGAGCTGTATATTTGTGCTTTTTGTTAGCGCACATTTTGGCGCACATTTTTTTCCAGCGCAGGGATGCTACCGCCTGCCTTCGTGTGGCAGATGGGTTTGGGTCAGTGCGCGTCTTTGCCCGTGCGCTGGTTTGCCCTATTCGATTCCATGAATACATGTTGTAGGCGAGCGTGTGGGCGTTCCGCGCACTTGCCTCCTGTACTTCCCCCGTGACGCCCACATTTTCACGAGTTGTTCCCCATTCCGCGTGTTACACCCCGTGTTCCGCCTACTTTTGTCATGTGCACCGCGCTATGTGCGCTTTCGCTGTGGCCTTAGTGTACGCCGTTAGATGACCTGTGCGCCGGCCTGCGCCGCACACTTTTTCAGCGCACATCCCTGATTTTACTCGCGCACGGACTTCCATGAATAGATGGTTTCCCTGCGATATTCGCACTTGCACTGCGATTTTCGCTCTTTCACTGCGAATCGCACGTTTTCGCACGCTTGCGCCGAAATTTTCGGCGTACATTAATTCCATGAATTGACCTATATATATGAGCCTCTCGATCTAGGACAAGCCTTTGGGAATGATTCCAGAATATTTAAAAGGCATATTGATTATTTCAGAACATTTGTATATATTTGTTTTCTTTTAATGTGTAAGGTTGAATATGTACCGCCAATAACACAATAAAAACATTAAAACAAAGAGAAATTGGAATCTGAAAGACAGGATTACTGAAAATGTAAAAAATATGCTGTGGGAGGCGGAGATGGCCTTTAATGGCCCCCAGCACGAGCCCAGGTAGGCCCGAGTGAAGTGAAGGCATACGCAAGGGCTGGGCCACTAAAGGCCATGTCCGCCCCCCAAAGCAGTGCTGAAACCATTCCCATCCCAGGGTTTAACCAGGGTGTGAATGGTTTATTTTCCTTTCCTCCAGTGATTGGTGTGCAAGCAATGCCAATATCTAGAGGAAAAATATGGCTGCCACTATAGAGAAAAGGCACTGGGCCTCTTTATGAGTCACCCGGTATCGAAATAACGGTGGCGGTAAACCCGCCACCACCGTTGTTTCCATACCGGGTGATCTCGAGTCCTGCAGGCGGAGGTGTCATTCCCTCCAGGTCTGACCTGGCGGGTTTAACACCACCCGCCTTCAGGCGGACGTGGAAACACCGGCACCATCACGTGATGGTGCCGGTGATTCCAATTCCCCTTTCCCATCGAGTCCTATGGTACTCAATGGGAATGGGGATTTACCGAATTCCGCCTCCTGAATTCCCTGGTCACCAGTACATAATGCCCCGGTAATTCTGGGAATCACAGAGGCAGAATGGTAATACGAGTCCGTCTGTAACCTGCCGGAATTTCAGGCACGGTTACCGCTAGACTCGTACTGAGGCCCACTAAGTCCCTTTTCCATGTCCATGGTGGCGGCCAGGAGCGACAAGGGAGATGGGCCAGATCCAAAGCTCTGGTACAGTAGGCAAGTGGGGAGGGAGGAGTGTGGTAGAGGTTTGGATTGTTTTGGGGGGTGGGGAGGCAACCAGGAGAGGCTTTCCCGTGCCTCCCCACATAAAAAATGAAGAACTGGCAGCAAATGTGTATTCTCACCCCTGTTCCATCCACCTGATTGGCTATTCATTCATCCCCGGGAGCGAATGAGCCTTATTTTGACTTCATTTCATGCTCCTCTGACAGGACAATTTATCAACCCTCACACTTAGCACTATTTGCACAGACAGAGCCAGTCAATGTCATGTAATTTCAGCTGCACTATTGGATTTCCATTCACGAGAGAACAGTAGGTGTGAGTAAAATTGCATGATTTACTTCTGCATATTTGTTTTTTGTTGCCATATTTCTTTGCTTGTAGTGGAAATCATGCCGGATTCTAACACCTTAGAATGGTGAAATAAGGAATATTCACAAGAGGACATAAGACACTCATGAATGTTTTGTTTTCCTGATGGTGCTGCAGGCATGCTGAATCCACTTTTTTCTGAAAGAAAACAAATACAAGTATCAAGCACTATTTGCCTATTCTACATCATCCTCAATAACTTCACCAGTGTCTACTGACCAGTGGACTGATAGTAAAAGCAATATCTGCCATAATGCGGCTCTAGAATGTGGGTCAGGTCGGAATAACCTGCTGTTGAAGTGGGGGAATTACACCTAGTATCTTATTCAGAAACAATATTTTGCATTGTTGTTTCCATAATCTTTCCAGATACATATTTTCTAAAACATTCCAACAGGTAGGGCATTCACAATTTTTAAAAGGAGCACAATGTCATAGAAGAAGGTGTGTGTGTATGTGTGGTACATGCCATTTTACCACACATCATGACTTAATTTGGCATACACAACAACACCCCTAGGGTATTTTCTACTCATGTATAGTGTTTTAACATCAGTGGGATGGCGACATTTTCTGAGTAAAGACCCGCCATATACTATCACAGACATGATGTTTAGGTATTGTTTGACATTCTGCCTAACATTAACACATGTTAACTTCCTATGCTGATGTTGGATTTATATTACCCAAGTGTGACCCAACCCAGCATGTACACCCTCCTCACACATGCAACGACATGACATGTAACGTTATGCATGAATTAATGTGTCACCAAGTTATACATGAATGAGTGTGTCACCAACATCTTAATGGCTTGTAACATTCACAGTGTGTATCATGCAGTTGCTGCAGGAAGATGGCAAAATGTAAATGTACACCATGAAAGCATTTAACTTAAGTCATATTATGAGTCAATGAATGGGGTGGGCACAGAGTGGCTCTATTTATATGCAGAGGGATAGAAGTGTGTGCATGTTTTGCAGAGGGATTTGACACCACATGGTGCATCATAGGGACGGTCTACACACACAAGGAGGACAACAGCGAAGCCCCAGGAAGGCTAGCAGCAAGGTGGCAGAGGGATGTAGTCAACATATGCAAAAGCAGGAGTACAGACTCAAGTGGACTGCACTCAGTGGAAGGTAACTTTAACCTACTAAAGCAGTTGCTTACTGATGTCCATTTCTAAGAACAGGCCCTCACAACCTCATGCCCACAAACCACTAGACAATTGCAGAAGAGAGCCACTACCATGTGCAATACCTGGCAAACAAACTGCTACAAAATTGCCAACACACAGCAGGACAGAGACAATGCACACAGAAGCCCGAAGCAATGAGGTAAGTAAAGCCCTATTAACCCAACCCTAAAAGCTCAAGTTGTGCATGCACATCTCAAACACACACAAAAAAACACAACCACCTCTCTGCAAAGCAACCTGCATGCACTTCACCACACTGCAACGACTAAACATCCACACAGAGTCCTGCACAACAGCCCATAGGAACCTACGGAGCAGTAAATCGCACCCTAGCCCAACAAACGTTGCAAACCGAACTGAAGCTGTCAACAGGCTATCACAACTCTCAGTCTACTTGTTTCCGATACACCATACTAGCCCACCACTCACCACACACACTCTTATCTTTCAGATCTGCCAGAGTGCCAGGGGACCACTCCAGTGGTGATATTGCGCTATACAAATGATCTTTAACATTAACATTTAGTTGGCAGATGACACATTCAAGTATTATAGGTTTATGTATCGTTTGTACTTGTAGTATAAAAAAGGGCCAAGTTACTTTAGTACTCAGGGGGAGATGAGTGCAATGTTGTATGCAAAAGATGGGGGCGGGTGGAGACATAGATGCTGTAGTACCTTCTCTTGGAAGCATGCTGTTTGTTGTGGAATGGAGGAAACCTGACAAAAGCACGCCACATGGGATGGGAGAACATCTGTGACCTGTACTATTGCCCATGCATGTGAAAGAAATACTGTGTCTATGTTTCTTTCTGTTAGGAGCTAGTGGCAGTCTATCTGAGTGCTGAGCACAATATCAGCTCAGCAGTCGCTGCTTCCTGCATTGCTTTCCTGTAGCACTGGTAGCTTTGATTATTTGTGGTAGATATTTGATGTGGTCCTTACGTAGGAAGACGCGTATTTGACATTCTTGTTCTGTGCAAGCATGCAGTGCTTTTATATTGTAAAATGCCCTTCCCCTACCTGCCTGCATCATTTCAGATCATGCTGTGTGAATAGTACGCCTCATACATTACCCATTTTCCTGTGGGTATGGGCTTTGGGTGAATAATTTATTTTGGAACACTGATCCTGGTGAGCAAGATGACTTTTCTCTTCCACCCCCAAGGTTTAACATAATATTAAAGTTAGGCTTTTTCATTCCATTTTGGCATCAATAAACTTGTTTGGGTGCAACATATTCGGATGTTAAATTCCTTTGCTTTCTTCACAAATGTGTGGATAGCTGGTGTGCTATAAATATTGTCAATTACATATTGAGATTGTGTTGCTGTGGTAGTAGTAGAAGTTAGCATGTTTCTATATTCTGCTGTGTTTATTTTTCACTGCAAATATTTAGATGTAATTGAAACATGGACAAAACATGCAAAAGTTAAGAAAAAATTCACGTCTGAACATTCGTATTTTAATTTAAAGAATGATTTTCCTTCACACTTGGGAAATTGATTTATTTTACAGACTGTTCTCAAGTTTTACAAATTAGAGGTGGATTATCTGAAGAAATGTTACAGGAAAATCTCAAAACAACAACAAAGCGACATTGCATCAGTTCAACATTGCATTAATTACGTCCCGTCCTCCCTTCCTTGTCACAGTCTTTACTACATGATAGCTGACTGCCTTCCCAGTAAGGTTGCCTGAGGTCACTTCCCCATGTTGCACTCACAGGCTGTGGGTGCTGCACTGTAGCAGAGCAGGTGGACACCTTCTCCCTGGTCTCTGCCCCTTAGCAACATCCCATTGGAATAACAGACAAAAAGCCACTATTAGGAACCTGTGCATGAATCCTTGCAGCATTCCTGTATCACATCGAGTATATGAGAGATGATATGCACTCAGGCAACCGTTAAGCTTCCCTCAACCCTGATGGAGCCCCTTCCCTCTGCCCTCCAGCACCGGATACCATTGCGCTGGACTCCCCATCAAATCGTGCACTGCTGGGGGTAAGGATTGACTTTTTTGCTGACTTTTCATTAATCATGGCAAATAATATTCAAACTGCCTCTTAATTGCACCTTATCATTGTGCTTGCCTCCTCTTGGTCTGGCATGCCCTGCATGGCGCGCTTTGCGTGAAACCCACTTGGGTACATTTACAATCTGATTTGTGTGCTGTATGCTGCCTCCATCCTTTGAGACCCTCTAAGATGGCCGTCATTTTTATTGTACTGCTTGCATTATGTTGTCCTGTTGTGGGCCAGCCCCTGCCCCCCTCCCACTGGCTGCCATGGCCCCTTTAGCAAGTGGCTGAAGCCGGGAGGCAGGAGCCGGCCACACCACCTACGGCCCAAAACGGGGCCCTGTCTACCCCTGTCCACCACGGTACGCCACTAGTCCTCCCCTTATTATACCCCTTAGTGAACCCCCGCCAGTGTCTCCGTGTCCCCTGTGTCCCCGCCAGTGTCTCCGCACCCCCCTGCCCCCGCCAGTGTCTCTGTGTCCCCCCTGCCCCTGCCAGTGTCTGTGTCTCCCCTGCCAGTGTCTCTGTGTCCCCCATGTCCCCGCCGTGTCCCCCGGCCCCCGCCAGTGTCTCTGTGTCCCCCCTGCCCCCACCAGTGTCTGTGTCCCCCCTGCCCCTGCCAGTGTCTCAGTGTCCCCCCTACCCCCGCGACTGTCTTTGTCCTCCCAGGCTCTTCCAGTGTCTCCATGTCCTCCTGCCCCAGCCAGTGTCTGTGACCCCCCTGCCCCTTCTAGTGTCTCAGTTTCCCCCCTGCCCCCGCCAGTGTCTGTGCCCCCCTGCCCCTGCCAGTGTCTTTGTTTCCCCCCTGCCCCTGCCAGTTTCTCTGTGACCCCCTGCCAGTGCCTGCATGTCCCCCTGCCCCCGCCAGTGTCTCTGTGTCCCACCTGCCCCCGCCAGTGTCTGTGTCCCCGCTGCCCGCCAGTGTCTCTGTGTCCCCCCTGCCCCCACCAGTGTCTCTGTGTTCCCCCTGCCCACTCCAGTGTCTCTGTATGCCCCCACCAGTGTCTGTGTCCCCCCTGCCCCTGCCAGTGTCTCTGTGTCCCCCCACCAGTGTCTGTGTCCCCCTGCCCCCACCAGTGTCTCCGTGTCCCCCCTGCCCCGGTAGTGTCTGTGTCCTCCCTGCCCCCGCCAGTGTCTGTGTCCCACCTGCCCCCACCAGTGTCTCTGTGTCCCTCTGCCCCTCGTCAGTGTCTCTGTGTCTCCCCTGCCCCTGCCAGAGTCTGTGTCCCCCCTGCCCCCGCCAGTGTCTCTTTGTCCCCCTGCCCCTGAAAGTGTCTGCGTTCCCCTGCTCCCGCCAGTGTCTCTGTGTCCCCCCTGCCCCCGCCAGTGTCTCTGTGTCCCCCTGCCCCTCGCCAGGGTCTCTGTGTCCCCCTGCCCCTGTCATTGTCTTTGTCCTTCCTGCCCCCGCAAATGTCTCTATGTCCTCCCTGCCCCGCCAGTGTCTCTGTGTCCCTCCTGCCCCCTGTCAGTGTCTATTTATCCCCCCTGCCCCCACCAGTGTCTCTGTGTCCCCCCAAATCCCACCAGTGTCTCTGTGCCCCCCCCACCCCCTGCCAATGTCTCTGTGTCCCCCCTGCCCTCTGCCAGTGTCGTCCCCCTCCCTTCCTCTTCCCCCTCCTCTCCCCTTTCTCTCCTCCTTCACTCCCCCCCCTCTGTCAAATCCTTGTACTACCCCAGTTGCCTTCCGACATTGAAATCCTTAGCCGGCTGTCTTGCCTTTCGTCCTACCCATCCCCCTCCCTCACTTCTTGACCACTCTTAGCACTTACTCTTATCACTGGTCTTGACCTCCGATAACAGCTTGTCTGTCCCCTTCTTCCCTTCTTGTTTTTCTCCCCCTCCCACCCCAGTACTATCTTGAGTAGCCATTGACTCTTTGGATAGTCTTTTGTTTTGTTCCTCACCTTCCCCTTTCTCTCCTCTCCCCTACCTCCCCTCCTTCCCCTACCTCTTGTCACTCTTGCACTGCAACAATTGTCGATAGATATAGTAATGTTACGGCTAGATTTGTTCTCCTTCTTTCCTCCTTATCCTCTCCTTTTTTTTTGTTCCATGCACTTTACTATATGTTTATGATTTGATAGTTATTTTTCTCATTCTGTACTGTTTCAAGGACTTGTACGAATGTAATTGTATTCTCACATGTTCCCTCCCTCCTTGAAGCTCTTTGAAACACTTTTTTGTGTATAGGCGCTATACAAAAAAACAATCAATCAATCAATCGATCAATACCCACACGCTGAGATAGTGGATGAATGCTATCAAGAAGATGCCCTTTGCCAAGCTGTCGAAATGGAGCATGAACAGAATGGATGTACATTACAACAAATTCTAATGACAGTAAAACAATGTCATAAAGAAGATATAAGAACCTATGCTGAAACAATATAAAAATACTTAAGGATGGCGATATAATTGGAGTACTAAGAGAAACATGTATGATACAGTAATCATGAACACAAAGAAGAATGAAGTGATTCACTAGTTATTAACTGTAAATATGCCCTAACGCAAGGTAGAAAGAACACATAGATGCTTGCTTATAAGAGGTATATATTCAACGTTTAGGCCGACCATTAGAAACAAAACGGATGACGGCTTATGTCAATCAACCCAGCTACCTCAAAATACAAGCCCAGGATCACAAAGTGAAAAGTCGATGAAGAGGCTGTTTTTCCCTTGCAAAATAAAGGATTATATTGGTCTGAGGCCAAGGCTGCTATTTCGTGAGATGAAGGAAAAGTAGGAAGGGAGTCTAATGAGCAGAACATGTGCAAAGGACATATTTCTCAAGATTGGGAGGAACAAGAACATTTACAGATGCCAAGTATTGGACAATTAAAAGTGTAATAAGATTATATGTGATAAAGTGAGCAAGTCTCTAAAGGCCAAGAGGAGCAACTGCAACTAGTATAATTGAATCAAACAGTGTTAAATACACTGTCATCAAAACGGACACATTTTTGGTCTCTTAACACCTGGTGAAGAGCTCACAAACAAGGGCTATTCATTAGGGTTGAAACTAAGATAATGGTGTGCCTACACTCCCTTGAATGTTCCAGGACAGTGCAGACTGGCAAGGTCAATATTCAAACTGAGGACACTGACATCAGGCCTACCGATGAGAGAGGGTAGACTAATTGGGAAAATAAGGGAAGAGCTGATGCATCTCAAAGCACCTCGGTTCCATTTCTATGTATATGCTGCTAGCGAGCCAAATGTTCAAGGTTGGGTTTGGGTTGCCAACCAATCAGAAAAGCCTGCCATGCTCTTTTACATACAATTTTGCACACCGAAGTACACTAAAGTACTGTTGGCTGTTGCAGGCGACTCGTCTAAGACTTCACTGGATTTGCCTGCCTTGGATTTGAAAAGACTTTCCCTGTCGCCCAGCTAGTCTGCATTAAAGCAGACGTCTTTGGCGGGCACACAGAGGCTGCCTGACCCTCAATTTGGAACTTGCCACTCGATTGGACCAGTAGTCGAAAGCCCGCCTCTGGCTCCTCCCCCCCATTACATTCAAATACAACGTGTGCAGCGCACCCGCGCGCACACACGGAAGTACACTAAAGTACTGTTGGCTCTTCGCTGCTTCGATGAATTTTGATGTTAAGATTGTGCCTGATAACATTCTAACTTTGATCTCGATATAAGGCCTGACTTTGACTTGTGGTTCGGTAAGATAAACTTGAAGAAGTTTACTCAAAGTAAATTATTTGGTGTGTTGCCCTCTGCCCTTTTTCTGTATCGTGGCTCTTCTAGCTACTGTCTCAGTGGCGCATTCGTATTTACAAAGCGTGTCCTTAACTCGCTAATTTAGAAATGCCAGTTACCGTTAACTATACTGTTAGCCATTTACTTACACTTATTTACCTCACCTGTGTTACCATTCTTAGGAATTCCTATGATAACTGTCTATAACAGTTATGGGTGCAGGCTTACAGAGTAAATGTAACCACTTAACCATTACGGCACTTACATCTTCTAACATTGATTCACTTGTTTGTAACGGCCGCACATCATACATTGAACCCACTGCTTTAGAAGCAATGATCCCAGGTACTCTTGCGGTGGACAATGCCTGCCCTAATTTGTCTTCATATGCGGTTATGATACACGCCAATGAAATTAGTTCACCATCAACTCCTTGTCCCATAACTTCACATGGTGATAGAAATATGAACAACTCTCCAGCTATGCCTTCAGCAAACTTTTCGGAAGTTGCCCCGAGGTGCCCTTATCGAACCTATCTACCAGTGATCTACACAATCGCATCATAAAAAACCTATCCACCAGTGATCAACATGATCGTATCATAAAAAACATGGCTGCCCTTGATGACCAAGTGTCCCGTGCCATAGGTACATTGACCCCTCTTCTCTATGGCCCGCTTAAGAAGTTTCAAAGGGCTCTGTCGCAATCACTTGCTGACCAAGGTTCGGTAAGTGAGCCTGTTTGTGTCAGTTTACAAGATATTAACCACAAACTGCCTCCTCCGTGTATGTCCTATTCATTGGTTATTGCAGATGTCTCAATTAGGCCTTTCCAAATCGATCTTTTGGATGGCCCAATTGACTCAGGTGAGAAACTTTTGCGATCGCCATGTACTTTTCCAATAATCATTAAAATACTAGATTTACTGGATAAAGGGCATGACCTGAATCATTTAGAATTGAAAGAGAAAAAAGGCACCCTGCACCATCTAGGCTCCAAAATGGATAAGATTGAAGGTTTTATTATTGCTTCAGACACCTTACGAGCCATAAATAATAAAACTACTCAGTTTGCCTCGGTGCAATTTGAAAAAGCTACTCAAGCTGGTGATGAGTCAAGCACTCACGCCCCACAACCTCCAAGCATCTCCAATACCTCCTTGCCATGCAACTGCACATCTGAATTAAAATAACTTAAAGTTTTAATAGAAGCAATGAATTCTGCCATGATTTCTCAATTGAGCAAGCTGGTTCCCCGTGCTGACTGTCCGGATAGTCCTTCAACTTTGGTGAGGGTGCTTGACGAACAACAGCTGAAGGAACGTAAATTCCGAAAAGGATTTCTTTTTCATGTCTTGCCATGCAAAAAAGGTGCACCTAAGAGCAATGAAAAGAAATACAAAGAGGAAAAAGGAATCCATGGCTAAAAACTCTGACAAGGAGGGAAGTAATAACAATATGACATCATTGAGATCTGAATCTTCTCAGATCTTCCAACAAGAAACGGTCATAGTATGATAGTCTGATGAGGAAAGCATTGACCTTCAGCAACTCTCAAAAGAGAGTCAGGAGGCACTAATATTGACTCCAAGCATTAAATCTAAATCACAAACCAAAAATAAAAGGATTGAATCTATCACGAAAAAAGCAAGGGTCCCTGTGAAAATGACAACAATTAAGCCCCCTCTAGCCGATGTCCCGATCAAAACCCTTCTGGTTAATCTCGAATCATTGGTAACTGAAAAGGAGACCAAAGTGATCGACGAGACATCTCTCTCACACTCGAAATCAAATTTGACCAGCTATTTTCCGATTTTAGGAAGAAGCTGTACTACTAGAAAAGACGTCACACTCGAGCATTCCATCGCCAATAATGAATTAAAAACCAATACCAACCCTCATCCGGAATTGAGAAAATCTTACAGTGCAGCTTGCACTGAGCTTCCTTGTTGTCCAGGGATCCCTGTAGGAAAAAAAGAGATTAGCAAAACCAAGTTCTCAAATACTGTAAATGGCAAGGGAAAAGTCTCAGTATTAGATACTGAATCTGCCCAACATAAATCCAACTCCGTAGCACCCACCCCTGGCAAGTACAAGATGCCCTTGTCAGATAACGAGTTGGAAAATGAACAATCTACTTCAATGAAAAGGAACAGTACCTTTGGCAATGTGGAGGCAAAAACTATCTTTGCCCCTACTCACATTTCCATAAATGGTCCAGCTCTGAGTAGAGTCGTTCCTGAGACCAACTCTAAGGACCTTGTGAACTCTTATCAAATCCCTCTAGGAATTCTGAAAGAAGCACTGGAAGAGGGTACGTTTAGTATTGAAACACTCATGAAGCCGATCCCTGAAGTAGAACCATTGCCACCTTTATGCACTGAACTAAAAATCCCCTTGAAATCCCACCATGAGATTCTAGAAATTCTCAGAAAGGCTTTATACACCCACGATTTAATGTTGAAACCCAAAATAAGGCATTACCAACATCCGGATCGCAAATGGTGAAAGGGGAAGCCCCCCCCTTTGAATTGAGGAGAAAAGCCCTGAGAATTCGCATGAGGTTATTAATAAATTCCACCTTGTTGGCACGAAGGAAACAGGGCTTCAACTGCAGGGTAGCGCATTAATCAATCTTTTATCCTGTCGCTTTTCTCACCTATCCCACAACTAAGAATGGTCAAATCTGAAGACATTCTTAGAGTGTCTATAGCCCAGACTGACAATTGTAGAGCAGTATGCTATTTGAGCTCTGAAACCATACAGAAGTTTCTTTGGTTTCATCGTGATGAGCTCAAAAATCAAGGTCTAAACCTATTTACCTTTGAATTGGAATCTACAGCCAATGACTTTCTAGCCTACATTGACCCTGTTGTTGCTGCGAAACCAGTGAGTGGTATTAACGCTCAACAAACTAACGGTAGAGTTGATGGAGATTTGCATGCGCTCCTAACCCATTTAGCCATAACAAAAGGTATGCCATGGGTTGAACCAATGGTCACTGCTTTTTTGGGAACCAAAACACCAACTATTTCTTCGTAGCATGCTGAATATGGTTTGCTTAAGGTTCTCTCTTGGAACACCTGTGGCTACGCAAATTTCATGGGATGGCATGCATCATTACCAAGCAAAGATCAACCAACGATTCTAATATTACAGGAGACAATGAAACTGACCGCATTTTCTATACCAGGGTTTACCACTCATTGCAAGCTTGCTAATAGGCCTCTTTCAGGACGACCCAGTGGCGGCCTTGTAATAGCCATTAACAATTCGGTTAACCTCCAGTCAAAATGGGTATGGGAATCTGTAAATCTTTTGGGTGTCTTGTACAGAACAACTTGTCTAAAAAAAACGTTTATTTTAATTATTTGTCTATACTGGAATCCCGCTAGATCCTCGATCGAAGTAATGCTAGACAAACTGGATGAATGTCTAGGGAACATATCCACGAAATACCAACCCCTAGAAATTATTATTGGAGGTGACTTCAACGGTGACTATAGGGAATTCAGTGAATGCAAACCTCTTAAACCCTCACATCTGTCACGAGGAAGAGGTGCGCAATTCAGAGAGCTACTAGAAAATTGGGATATGGATATGGTAACAAGTAATGATGTAAAGAACCAAATTACATGGTCCCGTGGATCCAAATCATCGACAATTGATTTTATTTTTGCCACCCGATCCCTGTTCACTCTCATCTCACCATTGCAATATAGTTGCATCCTTACTAGTGACCATGCACGCATTGTTTGTAATCTGAAATGGGAATGCAGACTATTGGCTATTGAACCAGCTCTGACACTAGTTGAGATCGATCGTCCTCAAATCTCCATTAGATGGAGTCAAGGACTGTGCCAGCAATTTGTTAATTATGTATCACATCAGATACAATCATTTCAATTCTCCAACAAGGAAATTGAACCTTCCATGATAAATTGTTATTCTGATGTGATAAATAATGTGCTTTCCTTCTTTAGCAAAAGGTATACTGGGTGTGCTCACCCCCACCCGTTTGATTCCACTTTTAAGATCCTCAAACGAGTGAAAAATAAGGCACTTAGACAACTCAAAACATCTAGCCGATTTATGAGGGCGCAAATTCTGAAGGAATTTAAGAGGAACTTGAAACACGCACGTATACTTAAATACAATAGAGAGAATTGCAACCCCATTAGAGCAATATCTTTGCATGACACAAGAACAATATGGCGCATGATGAGAAAGCATGACAAAGGACTCCCATCAACCTCATTTTGTTGTATACCTGATAGAGTATGGTGTGACTACATAACAACCAAATTACGCATTCCATTGAGATTTGAGTATGTTCCAAATGTACAGTTGTGCTATAGCAGGATCACCCGATTGAAATGGACGCAGGAAGATCTCAAATGGGCAATGTCAAAAATATCATACTCTAAATCAGCAGACCCTGATGGCTTTCCTCCCTGCCTTTATAAAGCTGACCCTGAGTTTTGGGTAGAAATTTTGAAAACTAAATTTGACTTTATTATCAATAATGGTCAAATTCCCCCCTCATGGACTACAGCTAATATTGTCCAAATATTCAAAAAGGGCGATCCTTCTATGCCACAAAATTACAGACCAATCTCTTTGATCGATACAGATGCGAAATGGTTCGCCATTCTTCTCTTACACGACCTTGAAAAGTTTATTGAAGAAAACAGCCTTTAATCGAGACACCAAACAGGTTTCAGAAAAGGTATGAGTACCTTGTTGAATGCTGCTGTCATGTCCCACCTCACTGCAGGCACAAAGGTAAAGAATTCTCAATCTATATACATGGCCATGATAGACATCACATCAGCTTTTGATAATATGGTACGAAACCTCCTATGGAACAGGTTGAGGTCGATGGGAATCCCCTCAGCACTACTCTATTGGTTTATCAAACTCCATACTAACACCTCATACAAAATAAAAATTTCTGTAGACGGTAGAACAACTGATCAAATTAGCACGTCCATTGGTCTCCAGCAAAGCTATAATTCAGCGGCAACTTTCTTTAATCTGTATCTTTCTGACATTGATAAGGAATGGGACCATAGCAACTTGTTCTCTGTGAAAATTGGTTCTCTACAGCTGAAATGGATCACGTTTGCAGACAACATCATAGTCTTCGATCCCACGCCAGCCGGGCTGCAATCTAAGCTATAGCTTTTTCAGAAATTTGCAGTTGCACATAAACTTATTCCAAACCCTGCAAAAACAGCCATTTTAAAATTCGGTACTGTAACAATCAAGAGGGTCAGTTATACCACGGAGGGGCCCGAGACCCAGAGGCCCACCTGGTTGGGGAATGGTGGGGTCAGGAGATATCTAATCCAGGCGAAGCACAGATGGAGGAGTGTAATATGGAACTCCAGGACGGGCCCAAAAGAGTCGGAACGCAGCCTTTCTGCGAAGTAGCAGAGACGCCGACGTTCGAATCTGGCGGAGGTGTGAAAGACTTGGAACATTCGGGCGGACACACAAGAGTCAGAACATCGCACTCATATGAATTAGAAGTCACGCCGACGTTCGATTCTGACAGCCGGCAGAGAAATCAAGGAAACGCGCGCAGGGAGAGGCGGGGCTAGCGCAGCATGGGGAACCTGCGGGTGCTCGGCAGTTGTAACCCACATGAGAACCGCGGAGCCGCGGACTATGGAAATCTGTTACGCTCACCTGGTGTCCACGGGGGCGTCGATCTGCACTGGGCTGTTGTTACCTCTTCCAGCGACACACGGGGCGCCAAAATGATGGACTGGACCGGACCACCCAGCTTAGCTTGTTTTGCCCGTATGAATATTCTTCTGTAATGGAGAAAAGGGAATTAGCCACCTGCGGGGACTGGGCGCCCACCCCACCTTCCCCCACTCCTGCGATCTCTTCCCACAAATTACTTCCGAACTCTTGCTATGTTCTCACCTGATAGTTTGGAAAGATGAGCTCTCCATCCTGCCTCGAGCGCAGGGGCGCATAGATGACCAGTTACTTCACTGGTGTGGGATGTTGGAGAGTTGCAGTACGGTATTGACTCTGTAAGGAAATTGTTTGAAAAAGAGTTAAAAAACGTCTGGCTTTCACTCTGTCCAAATTCCCTAGGTTGCCTTAATAGTTCTTGAGAAGAGTTCCAAGTGGCAACCAGTAAGATACAGATAAGTGTTTATGGATTCTGTTCAGTTCGATAATGAGGACCTGGTCTAACCTGTGACCCTTTCATTTTGCAGGCGCTGAATCTGTGGAGGTTCTGGTGATTGCTGCCTCAGGCAGTAACCAGGTAAGTTTGTATCGGAATTCGGTTTCCCCTACTTGCGCTTTTGTGTTGCTTTTGTTTCCCCTTTCGGGCCGGGGTACGGAGGAGAAGCTGTGGAGGCCGCGCCGACCCGAGATGAGGTAAGTACCCCCTGTGGTATCAGGTAAGTCCTGGGGATTGCCTTTATTGTCTGGAATGCTCCCTTGCGCACCTTATTGTCTTTATTTCCACAGGTGTTGGAGAGCGGCCGCTGGATGCTGAAAAGCGCGATGGAATGCGGAGGATTGCTTCAGGTGAGTTCCCGCGCGGCGCTGCAGGATGCGAAGCGGCGAGTGTCTGATGATTTCTTCCTTCTAGGTCAGAGCCAAGAAGATTCAGGATTCAGGTAAGGATTGCAGGTAAAAACTCCGGTTCTAACCTTCCCTCTGCTTTCTTTTAGGTTTTCAGGAGCTGCGGCATCCAGGTGGGCGTGGCTGAAGACTGGAAGCTGCTGCAGGCACGGTGAGCATTACGCTGCAGGTGCAGAATAACGGAAAGCATGGATTGCTGTCAGGGCGTGGTTTAAATAGCATTGGAAGTAGTTCCAGGTAAGTATCCTTCCGTGGTCCCACCCGAGTAAAAAATAGTTCCTAGGGAAAAATAGTCCCTCCTAGGCCTCATTTGACTTCTGGTCACTGGCAGCATGGTCTGCCTCAGGTAAGTTAGCAGCATGGTCTGCTTCAGGTACGTCCTTGACCATGAGCCTGGCGCCCATGGCTCCAGGACTGATTCTGAACTTATGAGCCTGGCGCCATAGGTGCCAGGACTGCACCCAAATAGCCCCTAATTGGGGTTCATGGGCTTGCATTAAATGGCATGATGCCTGCTTCTGGGGTAGCTGGGCCAAACCTGGTTTCCCGGGGGCAGACTTCGTGACAAAATCAACATTATAACAACATAATAGAGCAGGACAAAAATACAAGACTCCCAGAGACCCACTAAAACCCTTCCAGGAAGGAACTACGATCTCACCTGGTCAGAGATGACCGGAATGGGGAGCGGGTGGAGGTCGAGGACAGCTTGCAATGCCTCAACGGAAAAGGAGGTGGTGTGGAAACAGAAAAATAATATGAGGCCGGGAAGCCCAACAAGAAACACACCAACACAGGTTACAAAGAACATACAATGGCGGAGTTCGGGCAGAGTTCCAGTCTGCTCCAGTGCTCTACGAGTGAGGACGTGTTTTCTACTGCTGACGCTGCTGTGCCTTTAAGGTTTTTTCCCAGCATCACCTTCAAAAACCTGCCCTGCGCGCGGAGCGCGCGCGGAGTTCGGGCAGAGTTCCAGTCTGCTCCAGTGCTCTACGAGTGAGGACGTGTTTTCTACTGCTGACGCTGCTGTGCCTTTAAGGTTTTTTCCCAGCATCACCTTCAAAAACCTGCCCTGCGCGCGGAGCGCGCGCGGAGTTCGGGCAGAGTTCCAGTCTGCTCCAGTGCTCTACGAGTGAGGACGTGTTTTCTACTGCTGACGCTGCTGTGCCTTTAAGGTTTTTTCCCAGCATCACCTTCAAAAACCTGCCCTGCGCGCGGAGCGCGCGCGGAGTTCGGGCAGAGTTCCAGTCTGCTCCAGTGCTCTACGAGTGAGGACGTGTTTTCTACTGCTGACGCTGCTGTGCCTTTAAGGTTTTTTCCCAGCATCACCTTCAAAAACCTGCCCTGCGCGCGGAGCGCGCGGAGTTCGGGCAGAGTTCCAGTCTGCTCCAGTCCGCGCCAGGACAAGGGACAAGGCTCCAGACGGTCTAAGAGCCCCAAGGTAACTTTTACAACTGAACCTGTCCGCGAAATCCACCGAAACCCACCAACTACCAACTACCAACTTGCAACTATCTTCCTCTCTACACCTTTCCCTACCGGTTACCCACTCCTGTTCTCTCACCCTCTTTCTTCTTTCTCCTTTCCTTCCCGCCAATCACTCCCTACTGTGCCCTCTCTTCCCTCCTTCTCTTCCCTCCTCTACCTACCTCACTGTCCCCCTTTTCCCTCCCCCCCCCACCACCCCCCCTCCCTAATTCCCCCTCCCATGGAGGAAGATTCAGATCAGCGCAGACTCAGAAGCAAAGTGCGTAAGAACCTACACGCACCATCGGCCGCCTCGGCCCCAACCTCTTTACATCTTCTGAGGCCTTTGACGGCGACCACTACGCTGCCGTCGCCTGCCTCGACTCCTCGAGGATATCTTCTTTTTCCTATGGCGAGCCAAACTCATGGAACTACCATAACTTCTGGGACACAGTCATCGGCACCCATGGAGCCTGTGAAGCTGGGCGCCCCCCCTGGGCCTGAGTCCCGGATCGTCCATACGCACCTTACAACGCATAAAGGTGGACCAGCTAACGCCACAGCGCCGGCCAGCTGTCTGGTGCCAGCTCCTGACGCGACCTGCCCTCTCACCGCTTCGGCGAGTGACCCATTCCGTGCAGGGACCGGAGGGTCCCTGCCAGTGGGTCTGAGGGCACCCGCATCAGTTGACTCACCCGGCACAGCCCGGCCAGATCCCGCTGTATCAACCGATACGGCTGAGCTGAGCAACATAGCGGCACCACCAAACACTTCTTTCAACTTGACTCCGGCCCACACGCCGTCATCGGTCTCTGAGCCTTGTTCTGAGTCCCAGCCATGCACGTCCAACATAACCATCGAGGCGATGATTCATATAACTACGGACGACCCCAGGACCTTATCGGATATGGCTAGACGTGAGACTCTAAAAAAACAATCAGCCTCCGCTCAGGCCCCAGTGGCGCTTTGCATGGCACCGGACCTGACCTCAGTCAATCTCACACAAACATCCGATATTGAGTTGAGCATTCTGCAAGACAATACATCTACAGCTGAGATTTCTCTTCTCAAACCTCCTTCAGATTCACAATCTCAACCTCAAAACAAACCCAAAGACACATCGATGAATTCCTTCTTGGAATCAATAACTGACACAGATTCAGATGAGGATTCCACCTCTCCGAACATCGCTTTGCACAAAAAACTGTGCGCCCAAACAAGACCACCGCATAAAAACCAAACTAATACAAGAACGAAACCTGTGCCAACGACACAAGCGCTCAACAAATTGACGGCACCAACAAAAAAAAAAAAACACCAAGTTCTGGCGTCTGTACCAGCAAAATCTTCCAAGCACCCACTAAGAGAGGTCCGACCCCAGTCTCGGAAAAAGAGAGGTGATTCTAAACTTTCTTTACCCACACCTCTCTTGTCATCCGCCTTGCTGAACTTCTTCAAGATCCAAGGGAAAAGAAAACTATCGACTGACTCTGAGCTGTCTGATGCGGAAATTCTAGAAGCGCTTGACGAAGCCGCGCCTGCCTTAAAAACCAGAAAAATTGTAGATATTGAATGCCCCCACCCACCCATCTGTCCTACAGATCCCAAAGACAACCTACAAGACCTCCCGACACCAGTCACGTTGACCCCTGAGCGGATACTTTCTGCTCCACTCATCACTGCCCCAGACATCCAAGCTGAGAAACACCTTTCTAGAAACCCGGAACCCAGCTCATCTCTTCACTTAATACTCAAAGACTGCCCGGCTAACCAGGGCCTTCCGGGCATTCTAGAATTATTACAGCCCAAGCCCGTCTCTTCATACAAAGTAAAGCCCACACACTCGTGGCCGAAAGCCCACCTACCCATCCTTCCCCCCCTGGCGTCGCCGGCAGATTCACCACCCAGCGTTATCATACAAGACGACAGCGACCAACACCAGAGCCCGATCACAGAGAGACATTCAAACGACGCAGAATTCGAAAGAAGATCAGTAAGGCGCAGGCATTCCCTGGCGAACCCTGCATCTTTAGGACCCAGAGATTTCCCAAGAAACAACAGACCACTCTTGGATCCTGTCTCTACATCTCAAAAAGACACATCGGGCAACAGAAAAGATTTAACGACAATTATGTCGGCAATAACCATCGCAATGGCCCCTTTCTGCAAACTCTATGAATCATTAGGAGATGCATCAAGAGACAACACGGCCATCTTGGCCTCCATTCAGTCTAAACTCACCTTCCTCGAAGGCTACATCACTGCTATCGACTTGAAACACGACATATTTAACACCTCAAAAGACCCAACACTGTTGGCCCCACAGCAACCACACTCACATGCGTTAAGGACGACGATCCTTCCTCAAAAGTTCTGTGCTGACAGCTCTACACAGACGTCCAACACTACCTCCCTCATTGACCTTGCTCCAATATTTTCGAGCAAACCAAAGCCCACGTCAGTGGCTCTAACGCCCACTTCCAGTTTCTACCCGACTTCTGCTCAAAACCAGGACCGGATCCAACGGAGACTTCAAGGCAAAAAGACATTAAATCTAGCGCCAAGCGATTGTCAATCCTCCCCGCTGATCCATCCCCACAATCTTCTGTCAGAACGCGGCCTAACAAACTCCGGCCATTCTATCTCAACGGACACCTTGGATCTGCCCAGGCCACGGCCTCAAACCACAATAACCTTGGCCCAGTCTTCGAAAACCTTTGAAGAATCTCTCGCTTCAAGTCCTTTACCTCCATCTGCAGCCCAAGAAGTGGCCGACTTGCCTATGGCACCTTCGTCTACTCAAGAGCTTGACCAAACCCCTTGCCGGCTGCCCACTCTACAGGCGCCCCCTGAGGCCCCATCCACCTCAACATGGGAGCCGGCTGGGAAGCATCTCGAGACTCACCCTCTGCCCACGCCTGCTCCAACCACGTCGACCAAACGAAACACTAACTACGTTCAAAATAGTGTGGTAGACAAAACAAGACCATCAAAGCCGCCCAAGACCCCCAAGCCAACGGAACTGAACCCGTCCAACGTTAAGCCAACTAGAACCATAACCCTGTTCAAAATCGAACAGATCTCAAGCAAAGATAAATACATAATCCTCAACAGAAGAACAGTGCTGAAAATATCATCGTCAATACCCGCCTTAAAACATCTGAAATCGGACCACTTTCAGCGGGTCGAACCTTACCACAGAGACAACAAGGCCAAGGCGCACCTTTACATCTACAGTTCGGCAATACAAGATATCTGTAAACAAGCAGGCGAAGACCTAAAGGCAATGGGGTTCCTTCTCTCAGAAATAAAAACCTATGCCGACAGACCAACCCCTTCTGGGGTATACTCAAGGAAGGAAATTAACAACGACCAGAGCCCATCTAGACGCCTCTATGAGCGCAGAGACAAGTTAAGGTCCCACTTCAATGTCCCATCAAGAAAAAAGTCAACCTCTGATCAGACCCATGAACATCGGGCAGACCCTACCCGGGACCACTTCTCTCAATACAGAACCTCATCGAAAGCGGTCTGGGTAGACGCATCACCCCAAAGGCCCCTCTGCCACAGCGAACACAGGCAAGCCACACCTGCCCGCGGCTTGTCTCAGTACCAGCAAGACAGGCAACGCACGGATAGATCAGCGCATGCCCGGAGACACTACTCACCTCAAAGTGATAGTCGTGCCTACAGGTCCCAACACCGACACTCAACTTCTGCCTCATCACCAGCGAAATCTACTACAAGGCCAACAGGACCATGGCACTGGATTAAAGAAGTTCTAGCTCCAAACAAGGCAAAATAGCAATCACTAGAGGAAGCCGATGTCCCCCTACATCTAAAACTTCTAACGCTGGCCTCCTGGAACACAAGGGGACATACTCACTTAACGACTCAAAACCGCATAGACTTACAACAGTTCGATATCCTCTGCCTCCAGGAAACATGGCTGCTAGACAAACCTGTGTTGGATGGATACGAAATTGTGACATCACCGGCGGTAAAGGGTCCTCTGGGTCGTCCCTCAGGGGGTCTCTTAATAGCGGTGAGATCGGACCAAAATTTAAAAATTCTCAAAACTACTGCTAACTCCTACGGGGTTCTGGCGGTCCTGTTGGCATGGAACAGCCCGTCGGACTCCCTCAAACCATCTTCTAAACCAACCCTGTCGCCCCCCCTTGCGTTGATCACCACCTATTGGAACCCACAGAGAACTTCCACATCTCTTTTTTGTCAAACTATGGAGGAAACAATCGACGACATTTGTATAGAATGGGAGACGCCATGGATCATCATTTGTGGTGACCTCAACGCTAAGTGCGACCAGCCGAAAGAGATCTCTTCGAAGGACACGGAACCCACGCAAGCCGAACGAAGAGGCGAAGTATGGATGGCACTCATGTCCTCTAGGAACCTACATAACGCCGCCAAGATCAGAGAAGGCCAGCCTCTCCTACCAACATGGAAAAGAGGCCACTGGGCGGCCACTTTGGACTATATTTTTGCCTCTCCAGCCCTATGTGCACAAGTCCTAGACTTCCAAGTGCTGGAAACCATGTCAAGCGACCATAACCTTTTGTCCCTCTCTTGGGCCTCAACAGCGCTCCCGAACGACAGCTACCTCCCCGAGGTGGAGCTCAATCCACAACAAACGCGCTTGCGTCTGTCTGCCGCAAATATAAGGGCAATCACCTCTCAATACGTGACAAACCAAAACGCGGAGTCACCCCTGAAATCTCCTGGTAGACCAAACTACCTCCCACTCCTCCTATCCTACAAGTATTCTTCGACGTTGGGTCCAAAAGCCCAAAAGATCCACACTCATCGCTTCGACAAACAAATAGCACTCAAAAAAACGGCATTGAGAAAGCTAAAAAGACAAGTCAAAGCTGTCAAAACCGTCGAAGCATGGAACAAGTGGGCCAACGAATTTCGAATGTATAAGGCATGGTTAAGAGCCAGACGGGCAGACATCTACCAGCGGGATGCTGAACTTATGCTCCGAGTCCTCACAACTAAAAAGACAGCAGACTTCTGGTCTCTAATAAACCGCACGCAAGCGACAACCTCCTCAAGCATGAGTAACGCTGTTCCGGAGCAAGCCTGGGTTACTTTCTTTACCGACCTTTATGCGAGCCCATCGGCAGCAAAATCTCAGTGTATCACCATGCCAGACTCCCCATGGGTGGACCTTTCAGCCGTATCTGACATATCTCTCGCAATCAAAAGGCTTAAATCGTCCAGAGCGCCAGGTCCGGATGGGCTGTCTAACATAGACTTAAAAAAACATCACAACGAATGGTCCACCTTTATTTCTAATCTGTTCAGCCATTGCAGACAAACGAGAAAGATCCCACTCTCGTGGTGCACATCCATCATTATTCCCATTTACAAACAGGGACCCAGAGACATCCCGAGCAACTATCGTCCGATAGCTTTGCTGGACATCATGGGCAAGATCTTTGCGTCTCTCCTCCTAGGCCACTTTCAACAATGGGTCAAAACAGCCCCCTGCAATGACCCTCTTCAAACAGGCTTTAAAAAGCAAGGGAGCACTACACTGAATATATTCATACTATCCCTGCTGAAAGCGAAAACGAAAGAAACCTCTCAGCCTGTCTATGCTGCCTTTATCGACCTTTCACAGGCTTTTGATAAAGTCGACAGAAGGAAATTATGGGGCAAGTTAAAAAACTGGAACTGCCCAGAATCGGTCCTAAATCCACTAATGGCCTTGCATACCAACACCACTCTCAAGGTCAGGCTGAACAGACAAGGCACTCTCTCCAGGGAAATGAGTGCAAACAGAGGGGTCAAGCAAGGCTGCCCACTGGCTCCAGCCCTTTTTGTCGCATTTCTTGGTGACTATAAAGACTCTGAGCGGCATGTCCGCTCCTTTCCGCCAAAGCTTGGAAACACGGTTCTGTCACGACTCCTCTACGCGGATGACATGATTTTGTTCGATCAGACGCCAATCGGCTTGCAACGGCAGCTCGACAACCTTGCAGCCTATATGTCAACCAACAATTTACTAATAAACCAGGCCAAAACCAAAATCATGATTTTTTCAAAAGACATTCGTCCTTACAAAAAACCTACATCGTGGACAGTAAACAACATCAGAATTGAGGTGGTTTCCCAGTTCAAATACCTGGGAGTAGTAATCGATGGTTCAACCAAGGAACAGAAAATGCAAGCTCACCTCTGGACAAAAACAAAGCTTTTGACTTCTCAACTTAAAGCGATCGACAGGAAATTTGGCAAATACTCACTCTCCCCGGCCATTGCCTTCTACAAAGGGAAAATAGTGCCAGCGTTAACATACGGCATGGACGCAATGTTCACGATTCCACACCAACTATGGCGAAGGCTAGAGGGCCACATCTGGAAATCACTTCTGGGTTTACCAAATGCAATTCCCATCGAAGCAGTCAGAAGAGAACTGGGACTGCTCTCGTTAGGCGTGACTGTCAGTGTGGCCTCGCTTGCCTTGTTTAGAAAGACCTTAATAAAAGATGGCCTTCAAATCTGCAACTTCATCAGCCAAGAGCTGTCATCCACGTCCTCCAAAGCCGTTCTGCTTTGGGTGCGCCGGCAAGAACACACACTGGAGGAAGTGTTATGTTCCAAACTTGACCTAATTTCGAACCCCCAAAGGGTAAGCGACAAATTAAAGACCCAAGACTGGATCTCCACCATAGAAAAAGCGGCAGCAGCGAAATGCTTAAGACATCTCCCGCCAACATTTAACAAGGTGAAGTCGCCCATAAATTACTGTGTTAAATTCCCAGACAAAAAACTTAGAGGAATATTTTTGCGAGCACGTCTCAACCTACTCCACACAAGAGAAATCCTGGGGATTAGATCTTTAACTGCCATAACTACCTGCAGGCTATGTAATGATCCTGACTCAACGGAGTCAACACGCCATCTCCTGTTGAACTGCCCCTCGCTGAACCGAGAACGCCTGGCCTATCTTCCTCCACTATGGCACGACTCAACCCTGATTGAAGAAAACACATGGTGGTGCCGTTTGATTTCTGGTGAAAAACCTTGCTGGGCAACGGCTACGGCAAAAATAATTCAGGAGGCTTTCCTCAAAATTGCGAACCAAAGCTCGAATTCCTTACCGGAGGTGCACGGTGGATACCAACATGACCACACAGACGCACGACATGAAGTCTCAACAGGCGAACCAGGCGTCGGCTGAATATCCCCCTTTATTCTGTAAAAATCCAACCTTGACCTGATCACAAATTCTCATCGCCTCGTCTGATCGCCGCCTTTTGCACCTGTGTGGTTCTTCGAATTTTATTGAAATTATGAACTGATACCCCTTGTAAAAATCATGCTTTTCTAGTTGATTATGTACAAGTAATAATAAAAAAAAAAAAAAAAACATACAAGTGCTTTATTTAAAAGCTACAACAGTTACCAAGTCAATTGACAAACGGAGAGCTATTCGGCTCTCAGAGTAACGTAACAAACTTCAACGAGGGTTCGATGCGCTAGTGAGAGACCGCACATTGATATACTTGGGCCTTTTATACAATTTGTCCAGCTTTTGGCCCCCCCTCTCGCGGGTTAACCATTCTATGAGCCGGTCCTATGGGTTCCTTGCCAGGTCAATCCTGTAATATATGTATTTCAATTAGTTTCACTGATATAGTTGTACATTTACATATAGGTCAACGGTAGGAAAAGGTCTCAGTTCGCGACCCGACAAGTGGCCTGCAGGCATATTAATTATTCATGTGTACGGAGGTCACAACGGCCAGAATCTTACTCAGAATGTCATTCGGCCTCCATTTTGATGTTCAGGGTGACTTCCATATAACAAGAGAACCTAAAATGGCAGCTTAATCCAAGATGGCGACTTACATTACTTTCTCTAAGGTCAAGACCTTGCCGTGGAGTTTGTTCACATATGATGTTTAGACAACTTGGCGTAGGCCAATACACATACAATTGTTACGATAGGAGGCATAATATTGTTTCAATTCCGACAGCAGGGCTTGGGAGAGTTTATATAGACTGGAGGAGGAAGTGAACACTGGTTGGCCTGTTAAACCCTGCCTATATAGAGACAACACTGGAAGGCGAGGTCGTGTTCATTCTTGGTTTTGTTGCAGATCGAACCAGACAGGACATCAGGAGTTGCTGAAGGCTGATGGGCGTATGAGGACTAGGAGGAGAAGCCTTGCCAGAAGTCCTTACCAGATCCCCTGCAAGGATCAGAGATGAAGCATAAGCACAGAGAAAGGACATTGCAGCAACTTTTGATTAAAGCTTATTCTTTTCTTTTTATCCTTTTTGAAATAGTCTGAATATAGACCAATTTTTAATTTCCATCAATCCGCCTAGCTGTCTCATTGTCACAAATTTGGTGGCAGAGGTGGGATACTGAAACACGGTATGGAGAGTATCATCAAGGCCTTAGCAGAAGGACAGCAACAGCTCCAGCAACTGGTGCAGGTGCAGGGACATCAAGCCCAGGCGGATCGATACGCTATACAACAAGCCCTACAGTTGCAAGCTGCGTCCCAGGATGCCCTGAAGAAAGTAACAGAAGCTGTGGTCGCTCATAGAGCCATGACGCCTGCCCCTTTCAACATTCTACAGAAATTCCAGGCCGGCGAGGATCCAGGTAATTTCTTTACAAATTTCGAACGGGTCGCTAGAAACTCCCAGGGGCCGGTGGAGAAATGGGGGCATTTCATAGCTCCTTTGCTAACAGGCTCAATGCAAGGGGCTTACCAGGCAGCAAACCCTAACGGAGACACAAGTTACGCAGACATAAAAAGAACCATCCTAGAAAGGATGGGGGTGGATGAGGAGGCCTATCGTCAGAAACTTCGGGAAACCAAATTCTGCAATGTGAAAACTCTGAGGCAAATGTACTATCGGGTACACGACTTAACCGAAAAATGGTTAAAACCAGCCAGCTCCACTATACCTGAAATCATGGACAAAGTGAAGTTAGAGCAGTTTGTGGATGCACTTCCAAGCAATATGCAACGATGGGTCCGACACCACCATCGACCCACTCTCACTGAAGCCATAGACATTGCCACAGCATTCCAAAAGGCAGGTGGAGCCAGGATAAATCCTGTCGAAGGAGGAAATAAACCCCTACTTCATCGACCCACAAATTTGGGAGATATAAAGCCAACCAAGGTAGATTCCAGAGGTTCGACATGGCCCATCTCCAGCAGGCAACCCCAGTGTTATGATTGTGGGGAGTGGGGACATATCGCCCGATTTTGCCCAAGAAAGAACAAACCCGAACCTATGGAGATTGGTTGTATACAGAACTGGGAGTTTAGAAGGAGAAGAGAGCCCTATACAGTGGAAGTTCGAGTGGACGGTGTACCCCCACAAGGCATGGTCGACAGTGGAAGCGAGCAAACTGCCATCAGACCGGAAGTAAGTGTCTTGGGGAAAAAGGGGAAGCAAAATATTTCGGTGAAATGTGTGCATGGGGATGTAAAGTCCTACCCTTCCAAAGAAGTAAACATAGAGGTTAACGGGGTTCACACACCAATGGAGGTAGCCATCATGCCTCATATACCTGCTCCTGTGTTAATAGAGACTGACCTGCCCAACTTTGATGACTGTGTTAGAGAAAAGGAATGGTTAAGAAGAGCTCCTTTCTCAGAAACTGATATTGAAGGGAATAGTAAGAGAATACCAAGGAAAACCAGAAGAGAGGGGAGAGAAGAGAAACGGAGATGGGTGGAGAGTTTCAGTCGACTCGTAGATTGGATTTCTGAAGATAAAAGAGTTTCTTTCAGAAGTGAAACACCAACTGACCCATCTTTAAAGCATGTCCTCGAGCAAGCAATGAAAGACCCAGAAAGTTCAAGCAGTTATCCGAGGTTTAAAGTACAGCGGGGACTTCTATACAGCTTTACCAAAAAGGACGATGAACAGGAGATGGAGCATCTTCTAGTACCAGAGTTTCAGGAAGTCTCTACTGGGGATGGCTCATGATGACCAGACAGGCGGTCAAATGGCCAGAGAGAAAACCCTAGAGAAAATCTTGAAGTGGTTTTACTGGCCAGGAGTTTATAAGGAAGTGGCAAAGTACTGTGATGAATGCCCCACATGCCAAAAATCAAACCCAAACAAACCAAGACGTGCCCCATTAGTACCTATGCCATTAATCAAAGAACCATTTTTTAGGATTGGCATGGATATAGTAGGTCCAATGGAACCCAGTAGTCATGGATACCAATATCTATTAGTAGTGGTGGACTACGCTACAAGATATCCAGAAGCTTTTCTGATGAGAGGAACAAGTACCATCCAAGTATGCAACCAATTAATTCCATTTTTTGCCAGGGTAGGAATACCATCAGAAATAGTAACGGATCAAGGTCGAAATTTTGTATCCGGAGTGATGAGAAGAGTATGTCAACAGCTTCAAATAAAACAAATCCGGACGGCGATTTACCATCCACAAACTGATGGTTTAGTAGAGCGTTATAACAAGACCATTAAATTAATGCTTAAGAAGGTAATGGCACCTACCGGAAAGAATTGGGACAGAGCAGTACCCTGGGTCCTAATGGTATTAAGGGATACTCCTCAATCTTCAACAGGTTTTTCACCCTTTGAATTATTGTTTGGTCATCAACCGAAAACAATACTGGATATTGTCAAAGAAGAATGGGAAGGTCAAGAGGATCCTGCCACCCTAACAGACTATGTGATTGAACTCCAGGATAATTTAACTAGGATGAGGGAGCTGGCACAAACCAACCTGGGAAGATCCCAGTTGACCCAAGAAAAATATTACAATCGGAACACCAGAGTTCGACAGTTTAAAATAGGTGACCAGGTGTTAGTATTATTGCCCACAAGCCAGAACAAAATGTTGGCCCAAAGGAGGGGGCCATATAAAATGAAGGCAATATTAGGTCCAGTAAATTACTTGGTGGATCAACCCGATCGGAAGGAAAAAACACAGAATTACCACGTAAACTTGTTGAAAGAATGGAAGACCCCGGACCAAGCCATACAGGTAGTCACAAGAATGACCCAGGAACCTGCATTCAATTCAGTTCAGTGGGGAAAACAGCCTACAACAGAACAGAAAAGAGAATTGAAGGAACACCTTGAGCCTTTAAGTAATGTGTTTTCCTTTTACCCAGGAAGAACACACTTGGCAGAACACAAAATTGAAACAGAACCAGGACAGAGCATAAGGATCCGTCCTTACCGATTGCCTGAGTCAAAAAGGAATGCAGTGCAAGCAGAAGTGGAGGAGATTCTGAGGCTGAGGGTAATTGAACCATCATGTAGCCACTGGTCATCCCCTATTGTTCTGGTCCCAAAACCGGATGGGAGTATACGCTTTTGTATGGACTACAGACAATTGAATTCCATCTCTACATACCAAGCCTACCCCATGCCACATATTGCTGAAGTTATTGAACAGTTAGGCACTGCTAAATACATTAGTACCATTGATCTGACAAAGGGTTATTGGCAGATTCCGTTAAGGACTGAAGAGAAAATCAAAACCGCTTTTTCTACCCCTTTCGGTCTATATCAATTTACAGTTCTACCATTTGGTTTACATGGAGCCCCAGCAACTTTTCAATCACTGATGAATCAGGTTCTCGCTCCTCATAAGGAATACAGTGCAGCCTACCTGGATGACATAGTTGTATACAGTAAAACCTGGGAATATCATCTGAGTCAACTATCATCCGTGATAAAATCATTGCAATCAGCAGGTCTTAACATAAACCCAAAGAAAACTCTACTGGCCGCCAATCAGGTCTATACAGGACAGGGCTATACAACCCCAGTTGTACAAAATTGAAGCAATAGGGAAACTGCCTATGCCCAGCAATAAGAAGCAGATGAGAGCCTTTTTAGGCTTCATTGGATATTATAGGCATTTCATACCTTTGTTTTCTTCCATTGCCAGCCCGTTGACGGAGGCTCTCAAATCTTCCTACAAAGGCGACCTGCTTAAAGATGAAGAAGCTTGTAAAGCCTTTACAGAGCTGAAACAGATAATATCAACACAACCTGTTCTAAGGTGTCCCAATTTCAAGAAAGTTTTTTGTGCAATCAGATGCATCAGGAATAGGAATAGGGGCCGTACTATCACAAGGTAGTGAAACGGATCTACAGCCAGTGGCCTTTATAAGTCGCAAGCACTTACCACATGAAATGGTGTATTCTACCATTGAGAAAGAGTGTCTAGCTATGAAATGGGCCATTGAGACACTCAGATATTACCTCGCTGGAAGAAAGTTTACAGTTTTTACAGATCATGCTCCCCTCCAATGGTTGGCCACGCACAAGGACTCAAACCAATGAGTATTGAGATGGTTCTTAACCCTACAGGAATTTTGTTTTGAAACAGTACACCGACCAGCGGTTTTTCAATTAGTTCTGGATTACTTATCCAGAAATCCTGACCAGCCCGATCGGCTGGATGCTTCGGGGGGTGTATGTAGCAATCAAGAGAGTCAGTTATACCACGGAGGGGCCCGAGACCCAGAGACCCACCTGGTTGGGGAATGGTGGGGTCAGGAGATATCTAATCCAGGCGAAGCACAGACGGAGGAGTGTAATATGGAACTCCAGGATGGGCCCAAAAGAGGCGGAACGCAGCCTTTCTGCGAAGTAGCAGAGATATCGACGTTCGAATCTGGCGGAGGTATGAAAGACATGGAACCTCCGGGCAGACACACAAGAGTCAGAACATCGCACTCATGTGAATTAGAAGTGATGTCGACGTTCGATTCTGACAGCCGGCAGAGAAATCAAGGAACCGCGAGCAGGGAAAGGCGGGGCTGCCGCAGCATGGGGAACCTGCGGGTACTCGGCAGTTGTAACCCACATGAGAACCACGGAGCCGCGGACTATGGAAATCAGCGTTATAACAACATAATAGAGCAGGACAAAAACACAAGACTTCCAGAGACCCACCAAAACCCTTCCAGGAAGGAACTAAGATCTCACCTGGTCAGAGATGACTGGAACGGGGAACGGGTGGAGGTCGAGGTCGAGGACAGCTTGCAATGCCTCAAGGGAAAAGGGGGCAGGGCTTGGGAGAGTTTATATAGACTGGAGGAGGAAGTGAACACTGATTGGCCTGTTAAACTCCGCCTATATAAAGACAACGCTGGAAGACGAGGTGGTGTTCATTCTTGGTTTTGTTGCAGATCGAACCAGACAGGAAATCAGGAGCTGCTGAAGGCTGGTGGGCGTATGAGGACTAGGATGAGAAGCCTTGCCAGAAGTCCTTACCAGATCCCCTGCAAGGATCAGAGAAGAAGCATAATCACAGAGAAAGGACATTGCAGCAACTGTTGATTAAAGCTTATTCTTTTCTTTTTATCCTTTTTGAAATAGCCTGAATAAAGACCCATTTTTAATTTCCATCAAGCCGCCTAGCTGTCTCAGTGTCACAGGTACCAAGCAAAACAGTAAAAGATATCAATGGGAGATTATGCAAACTAAAATTCATTGTACCTCCAGTGCGATATTTCTTGGTTACAACTTAACTGCTCAAAATTCAATTAAACATTGGACGGACTTAATCAAAATTAAGTCGCGCCCTCTATTATCCCAACTCAAAATGATTTATTCAAAATATTGTAAATTTTCACTAACACCCATGATAGAATTTTTGACTCTAAAAATAGAAACTGTCATTCTCTACTCTATTGATATGTGCTTAAGTGACATTACTGCAATCTGAACTCAACACAGGGATCACTGCTAAAATATGCTATGCACCTTCCAAAGTGCATACCAAATGCAGTGCTACGTCACGAGCTTGAGTTGGTTGCATTATCTACACGCTGGAAATGGCGTCAACTATCTGGTTACGTATGTTACGTAGGATGGCATCATAGATGATGCATCTAGCATTATATAAATTAAGTATAAATAAGAAAACAGTGTGATCCTGCATGAATCAATTTGATGAATGATGATTAACCCTGCTTTCCTTCATTGAGTTAAATGCAGTATTTTACCATCTTCTTTGAGTCTGTCCAGTTATTTGGTCTGATTCATTTTATTGGTAATTCCATCTAGCACAAAGACGTTGTGTGGTTCAATCTGGCAGTAGGCTTTGTGAAATATTTTAGTTTGGAGCCCCACCACTTCTTGCACACATCCACATTAATAAAATATGCACATATAATAGATGTTTGGTTGAGGGCATGGGCCCCGGACACACTGTTCTTGTAGTATCCTATCCTCAGCCAAATGAGGGAAGTACAATAACAATGCCTGTGTTCCACAGCATTTTCTCAAATCAGGTCATCTTGCATTACTATAGTTGAAATGTTTGGAAGTCACATATATGGCTACTTAACAAATGCCGTTGAGGGCCTATTAGCAAACTGATATTCTTTGATGTTTTAAAACATTTTTTTACTAGTATGTTTGGTTGTGACACAGCCTCTAATCAGGAGGGTCTTAAACAGTTAAATACAACTATTTGTGATATTCTTTGTTATTGCTGTAATGGCACGTCTGTTGCAATGGAGCACAAAAAGGCATCGGCAAAGAAGAATCACCTGTATCCAATTTCTGTGTCTTCCAGATTGTCTTACCCTATTTATTTATGTATTTATTGATATACAGGAGGAACAATGCTCTTTTGATCACAACACAATACACAATAATAATAAATCAGATTCAACAGGAAGTAGTAAGCTTCTTGCAATTGGGAGAGTTTGAGGGGCATTCTGACCAGGTTGTGGAGGAGAATAAATGGAACAGTCATGGGGACAATACATAAGTGGACATACATAGATTAAGGACAATCAACATTAGACATTGTTAAGTGCAGGTAGGTGGTATGGCCTACTGTGCTTGGGATGTGGCTGTGATGAATGAAGTGCTAGGGTGGAGGCAGAGGAATTGAGGGACAGATGCAGGTTAGAGGCAAGGGAAAACTGTTAGCTAGCAGGCAGATGAGAGGTAGGTTAAGCGGATGACTCAGAGGTGAGGAGGTTGGCTCTTAGTTTGGTTTTTAATAAATCCATGGGGACTGTTTCTCAAAGGTCCGGTGGAAGAGAGTTCCATGCAAGTGGAGCAAAAAGAGAGTAAAAGAAGAAGTGAGAGGAGGCGCAGGGAGGGTGAGGAGCCACAAGGCTAGTCGAGGAAGCAGATTGAAGATTGCAAGAAAGGTTGAAGAGTTGGATAGCGGAGGATAGATAAAGTGGTGGCTTACCATGGATAGATTTGTGTACCAGGAAAAGACATTAAATCTCACGCTCTTTTGCATCATCAGCCATCCAGATTGGTGATGGTACAAGGAAGTATGTTTGAAGTGAGGGAGTTCAAAGAGAGTCCTGCTAGCGAAGTTAACGATCTTGTCGAGAGGACATAAATCATAGTTGGGGACACTAAAGAGGATGCTGGCGCAGTAGTCCAGTTTAGAGAAAACAAGAGTGATTAAGAGATGCTTGGCTGTGTTGCAAGGAAGGAGGTGCCTGATGTTCAGGAATGCTGATATTCTAGTTTTGGAGATGAAAGTAGAGACTGTGGGAGGAGGGTCATAGATGATGCCAAGGTTTCTAGCTGAAGAAGAGTAGGGGGGAGTGTCATGTGGGTACTGGATGGCAGAGGAAGAGATGAGAGAGAGCTTTAGGCAGGGAAGAAGAGCACCTCTGTCTGGTAGAATTTAACATCAGAGAGTGCAAAGCCATCCAATATTTAATGGCAGAGAGACAATTGGCATTTTGATAGGGAGATTAGAGGAGAGTTCAGGAAAACAGAAGAAGATTTGGCTGTCATCCGCAAAGAGTTAGTATGAGAAACCACAGGTGCAGATCAGTTCCCCAAGAAAACACGTGCATAGTGTAAAGAGATACAGACCTAATACACAGCCTTGTGGAACACCAACAGTTAGAGGATTTAGTTGAGAGGTGCTGTTTCTCGAGGAGACATAGCACTGACAATATGCAAGGTAGGATTCAATCCATGCCAAGACTTGATTGTGAATCCCAAGAAAAAAAATAGTATGAAGGAGATCAGAGTGATCAACAGTGTCAAATGCAGCAGGCAGGTCAAGTGGGATTAGGATACAGGATAGGTTGGAGTGCTTAGCAGAAGAGATGATGTTGGACACATTCATGTGAGCAGTTTCTGTGGAGTGACAGGAGCAGAAACCTGCGTGTAGGGGTCTCAAAGTTTGTGGATGTCTACAAAATTGGTAAGACAGTTGAACACAACCCTTTCAAGCATTTTAGAGTAGTGCAGAAGGAGAGACAAAGGGTGAGAGTTAACCATCGGTTTGGATCAGCCCATTGCTTTTTTAGTAGATGGATGCCTGTGGCTGTTTTGAAAACAGTTTCAAAGCAAGCAGAGTCAAAGGACTTGTTGAAAAGTTCAGTGAGGTGAGAGGCCACTAAAAGGAAAATGGACTTGGCTAGCAGAGGAGCAAGAGGGTCTGATGGGGCATAAAAGGGGTTAGTCTTCATCAGTGGAGATATCACTTCAGTATTAGTGTGACTATAATCAGAGATAGAGGCAACGGATGATGGTAGAGTAGGCAGAGTGTAAGGAAGGTCAGGAGGGAGACTCTAAGTATGGAAATGCTTGCAGCAAAATATTCAGCTAGGTTATTTGCTGTGAGAGTGGAGTTGATAGCCATACACTCAGGAGGATTGAGGAGTGAGTTTAGGTTGCCCTGTAACTGGCAAGGATGTTTGGGGTGAGAGTTGATGAGGGTTAGGTAGAATTCATTCCCTTTTCACTCTATCAATAGTGAACTTGAGAGACTTCAAGACAGAGAGTTAGAGATGCAGGTCTTCATGCGAGTGGGTACACCTCCATTTGCGCTGCAGCCGATGCATGTCTGTGCAGAGAGAGCGTATGAGTGGGGTGACCCATGGTGGAGGATCCTGAGACTTAGGGGTGCAAGTAAGTAGTGGGAAGTGAGAGGAGGATGAGTCATACAGTAGGGATTGGAAGACACTAAGAATCTCTGTAAAGGATGGTGGCTATGGAAATTATTAAATAGGTATACACGTCAGTGCTGAGGTTATTCAAAATGTAATTTTTAACCTGCTGTTGATAACGCTATAGTGGCCCTCAGTAGACTTGTGTTTTCAGAGGTTCCTACCCCACCAGAAAATACCATTTCAAAGATCTTCCTCCCTCATGTTTTCCTTTTCATGAGAACAATGACAATCTACTGACAAAAGAGTGGGCAGACACTAAGTGCCCACGCACTCCCTTGTGCACGCCCTCCTAAAAAAACCTGTCAGATGACCCCTTTTGCCTGGATAACTTGCACCCTATTTCCACTACCCCTTTCCTGGGCAAACTTTTGGAGAAGTTGACCATCTCTAACTGACCCTCCACACTGAAACTGTTGGTTGTCTCCATGACCACCAGTCTGGCTACAGAGTATCTCGAGGCACAGAAATTGCTCTCCGGAGAACCCGTGAAGACCTGCTCTCAAACCTTGACTCCAAGTCCTAACAAGCAAACAATAAATAAAATCTCCTTCTGTTCTTATCCTCCTGGATTTGTCCTCTGCCTTTGATATAGTCAATCATGACACCCACATAAAGCGGCTCCATGACACCCTTGATATCACAGACCTGGCACTGGATTGGTTAACCTCCTTCTTCTCTAATCATCCTTCCCAGGTTCAACTGGGCCCTTTCCTCTCCTCCATCTCCCTCCATACCAGTGTCATCCCTCAGGGCTCTATCTTATCGCCCTGGCTCTTCAACATCTGCATTGCCCCTTTGGCCCACCTGATTTCCTCGTTCTCTCCTCATTTCCAGTGTTATGCTGATTACACTGAGTTCTCTTTGAAGCTTCCCTCTGCTACCTTCTCTCTGATGTCTGACATGTGTGACTTCTACTCAGGCATGGTGCATGGCTAATGATCTCTGTCTTAATGTCAGCAAGACCGTGATCCTTTTCATTGGGACCCCTGCTTGCCGCTTCCCTCCCACTCTCTGGGTGGCCTCCTTGTGTCCCCTCCCCTCACCATCCAGATCAAAAACCTTGGTGTCATCTTTGATCCCTCTCCCTCCTAAACCACTCACATCACAGACCTTGCCAAGAAGGCCCACTTTCAGTGTCACCTCCTCAGAGGCATTCTCCCCTTCCTTCCCTTTCCCCAGAAACTCAATGGGGGTCATTATGACCTTGGTGGTAGGCTGTTGCCGGAGTCATGAATTTTCCGGCACCTGGGAATGGGCAATTACTGGGTAAATACAGCCACGGTGGACCCGGTAAATGCCCATTCCTGGGTGCCGGAAAATATTACTTCCCATTTTAGTCCCATTGGACTCAATGGGAATGGGGAGGACAGATGCAACAGCACCATTCATTAATGGTGCTGGTGCATCTGTCAAGGTCTGCAAGCACGTGCCATTCCGCCCGCTAGGTCAGACCTGGCGGGCTGAAAGGCAACCGCTCGCAGAACTCGTAGTTGCCGGTCCGGAAACAATGGTACTAGCAAGCTTACCGGTACCATTGTTTCTGGACCGGGAAACTTATTATGAGGCAAAATGTCTCCAGAGCTCTGGTCCTCTCTAGGCTTGACTACTGCAATAGCCTCTTCCTTATTCTGCCTCTTTCCTCTCTTTACCCACTTCAACTAATCCAGAATAGTACTATGAGACTCATCCTTTGCCACAGGGACTGCATCTCTGCAGCCCTTAAATCTCTCCATTGGCTATGGGTGGCTGAAATTATCAAATTCAAGATCCTCTGCATCATCCACAAGGGCTTCTGGGGCCTGGGACCCCACTTCCTCCAACTCTCTCCCTAAATACCTCCTTGCAAGAGCCCTTGGTCTTCTAGCTCCAAGTCTCTGCATATCAGATGTTTTTTCTAAGCAGAGTGTGGGGGTAGATCTTTCTCTTCGGCAGGTACATCCCTCTGGAATGACCTATCTTCCCATCTTGGACTTGAGCTGAAACCTCCTTAAGTTCTGGAAGCTTCTCAAAAGCCTGTTCTTTTCTACCACCTTCCCTTGCTAACACCCCCACCTGTCGCTACAACTGGCGGTCTGTTCACTTATGAGTCACATAGAGAGCCAGGCCCTCCATAACCAGTCTATATCAGCCAACCCCTCACCAGCACTGCACTTCCAAGCACCCATGCCTAACTAGGCTGGAGGGACAGGCATCCCTACTGAGTCTGATACCCCCCATCCTTGCACTTTGACTGTAGTCCACCACTGCTATCCCCTAGCACTTACCCCCCAACCAGGCTCTCACCAGCACTTGCCTAGCCCATGGGCCCTGACTCCTTCTCCCCCATACAATTTCTGCCCCTGCATTTATGCCCGCTTCCCTGACCGTCACTACCCTCCTCCACCACTTCCCTGCCCCCTCCGCTTCTTGTTATTGCATTTTCACAATCCAAATAGCACAAGGCCTATTAGGACCGTTATTGTTGTAAACACACTTCTCAATACATCTTTTTACTCATTGGGCCTTACATCATATGGTACAGTAAATGTTTTTGCACAACTCTACCAAGTGAACAATCATGTATTGTACAGTAACGCGATATATATGTCAAAGAGTCCAGCAGTACATAAGGCTGTTATGGAGTGCCCCGTGCCTCGGGGAACTACCAGACAGTCATGCGGCCACTCATACGCACACGGCACAAGAAGACACGGGACGCGCTGTTGGTCTGTACGCGTCCCGGTGCGAACTGCCGCACGGGCGCTGTTTATTGCAACCGCGCATGCATGGCCGAGAACGAGGCCCACGCATGCGCGATAGTGGCACTGGGACGTCACATCCCTTCTTTTTTCCCAACAACAGAGCAAAACAAAACTGTGGTGCATACCCCTTATAGTAGAACATAACAGTAACACAACAATGATAAACCGGTGACCTCACGCGTCACTCACACCTCGCTCAGTCAGCTGTGTCCATGACATAGTCTTTCAGATGACCCGGAAGCCTCCGACTCCCGCGCGCAGGATATCTCGATGTGATGGTGGGCAAAACTTGGCCCGCTTCCGTTGTGGGTCCAGGATCCGATGAGGGGACGCCGCCCTGGGCCTCCGATGTTCCTTCCTGACTCAAAGGGTTGTTCGCTACCGGAGGTTCATCCGGGACATCCACTTTCTTGAAAAAGGATCGATTTCGGGTGACTGTACCCCGCTCGCTGGCTGCGGTCACCATCGTGCCCTTAATGTGAGTCACTGTCCAGGGGCGGGGTTCAAAAGGAAGGGATAACTTTCCTTCCGGATGTCTATTCTTGACTAGTACGACATCTCCAACTCTTACAGAGTTGTAGTCCTCTGTGTTCACTCTCCTTCTGGTTGCGCAACGCTCTGTCTTCACGAACTTTGTCGTTGTCTATGACCCCTGGCCTCCTGTCCTCCATCTCTGGCAACATCCCTTTCGGGCACCGCCCGAAGAGCGCCTCAGCTGGGGCAACCCCTGTGGACTGATGGGGGGTTGATCGATACACCCGAAGGAACTCCACCACTCTTTGGACCAGATCCTCACCCCTGCTGGCCGAGATCTGCGTTACCTTGTTGAGCGTTCTCATCATCCTTTCGGCTTCGCCATTGGCTCTCGGCCATAGCGGGGAGACTCTTCTGTGCTTTATCCCCCTTTCCCATAGATACTGCGCAAACTTGCTGCCGGTGAACCGTGGCCCATTGTCTGAGCAGATGGTCTTCCTTAATCCGTGTGCCGCGAACATTTTGTCCAATGCCGCCGTGGTGAACTCAGTTGCCGTCGACTCAACCACCTCTACTTCCGGGTACCGTGACCATTGGTCGACGGCCACCAAAAAGTACCGTCCCCGACCTGTCGACCCAAAGTCCACATGGACCGTGCCCCACGGCTTCTCACTGCGCTCCATCGAGCTAATGGGTGGCGCTTTGTCACCCGGTGTTGCCGCCTGGCAGGCCAGACACCTCTTCACAAAGTTTTCCACCCTCCCCTCTAGATCGGGAAACCAAACCTTTGGCCTTAACCTGGCTTTCGTCTTGACGACGCCCTGGTGTCCAATGTGCGCCAGCTCCAGCACCCGCAACCTCAGTTCCCTCGGAATGACGATCTGCTGCCCCCTGAGAAGCAGTCCATCCTCGGAAATCGACAACTCATCTCTCACCCTCCAGAGCGCTTGCAAATCCTTCTGTGCTTCCTCCTGGCGCCTTGAATTGTTCCGCAGCACTTCCCTCCAGTCCCCACTCCTCACCGCTGCTTTGATGATGCGGAAGACTTCGTCATTGGAGGACTCCGTCGCTACGGTGAGCCTCGAGAGCGCCATGGGAAGTGCATTTTCTACTACTTGACACAGCAGACCCTTACAGTCCGCTTTCTCACTGCCCACTTCTGCGTACTCTTTGTTAGGGTGACGCGACAAATAGTCTGCGGGGTTGTTGGTCCCCGGTCGATACACAAGCTTTACCCCATATTCCATTAGAGCCAGCATCCACCTCTCTATTCGGGGCGGCGGCTTTGATGATGCGCCCACCAGTATTGGCAGCAAAGGCTTGTGGTCGGTGACTACCACAACTGGCTTGCCCAAAATGTACAGGCGGAAATGCCGACAGCCCCATAGGATGGCCAGCGCTTCCCTTTCAATCTGTGAATATCTCATCTCTGTACTGGAAAGCGCTTTGCTGGCGTAGGCAATGGGTCTCATCTCGCCCCGCTCATCTGGTTGCAGCAACACCGCCCCTACACCCACGGGGCTGGCATCCACCACCACTTCTGACTCCACAGCCGGGTTGAAATATGCCATGGTGACTGTGTCTGATAGAACATTCTTGAGGGCATGAAATGCCTCTTGTTCTCGGGATTCCCATTTCCATACCGCGTCATTCCTCGTCAGAGCCCTGAGAGGCTCCGCCATCGACGCTAGTCCCCTGATGAACCTCCCACAATAAGTCACAATTCCTAGGAAGCTCCTTACCTCCGTGGGGGATTGTGGCGCTGCTGCCTCCTTTATGTCTCTGACCTTTGCCGGGTCTGGTGACACGCCGGCAGCCTGAAAGATGAAACCGAAGAATCCTATCCAGTCTTTAAAATATTCGCATTTTTGGCGATGTAAAGTGAGACCCAGTTCTTTCAATCTCCTTAGAGTACCCTCCAACCTTCTCAGGTGCTCCGTCTCAGAGTCTGCGAACACTAAAATGTCATCGCTCATGTTTATCACGCCTTGTAGGCCGGCCAGTGCCCCCCTTATGGTGTTCTGAAAGACTTCAGCCGCCGACGAGATGCCAAAACTCAGGCGCTTAAATTGGTAGAGGCCTTCGTGAGTTGTGAAGGTTGTAATGAATCGGGAGTCCGGATGAAGTTCCAA
Source organism: Ambystoma mexicanum (assembly GCF_040938575.1). Classification (NCBI taxonomy): domain Eukaryota; kingdom Metazoa; phylum Chordata; class Amphibia; order Caudata; family Ambystomatidae; genus Ambystoma; species Ambystoma mexicanum. The sequence goes on from NC_090922.1 coordinate 1,138,283,706, forward strand.
CTGGTGATAGCCGGCCCGTAGATCCAGCTTTGAGAACACACGTGCCCCCTGGAGTTCCCCCACAATGTCATCAAGTGTCGGTGTTAAGTGTCTCTCCCTCTTAATCGCGGCGTTGGGGAGGCGCATATCCACACAGATCCTTACCGCTCCTGGCTGCTTCGGTTTGGGAGCGACCACTATAGGCGATACCCAAGGTGTGGGTCCCTCCACCCTTTCAATGATATCCATGCTGATGAGCGACCTCAGTTCTTCCTCCACCTTCTCCTGGAGATGAAACGGGATCCTCCTGTGCTTGAGGGCAACTGGTCTGATGGTGTCGTCGATGTGTAGCCTTATCGGGGGCGCTTTCAACTTCCCGACCCCTTCGAAGATGTCCGCATACTTGTCGAGTAAGCTCACAATGTCCACTTGATACACCTCCCATGCAAAATGCACCAAGTCAAGAGCTTCAGACGTAGCACAGCTGAGCAACGAATGGGGACTCACGTCTGTGACAAAGAATCGCGCTCTGATGATCCTGTCACCCTTTTCGACTGGCGTGATAAACACCCCTTTGATAGGTAGTGGGGCATCTCCACCAAAAGTGAATATCTTTGCTGCCGAACTGTCCAGTGGGGGAGGCCCTGGTAACTTCTGATAATGGTCCTCAGCCAGCACACATACTGACTCACCAGTATCAATCAGGACCTGTGTTGGCACACCCTGAATGTTCACCATGCATTTGGGCTGTCTCTTCTTCTTAGCCACAGATGCTAGGTTTGAGATGAAGAATACCTCTTCTTCGTCCTCCTCCTCCTCTTTGGCCAGCTGCAGCCGCTGTATTTCATGTTCAAGTGCCGCAATGCTCCTTTGTCTTCTGGGCCCACTGCTACCACTACGTGCAGGGCCTCTCGGCACCGGAATGGGAGCCGGAGCACGACACATCCGGGCGTAGTGCCCTGACTTGCCACACCGGCCACACGACCTCGACACAGCTGGGCATTCTTCTGCATGGGGTAGGTCGTACCCACACGCCGGACACATCGATCCCGACTCGGGAGAACGAGTCTCTTGCCTTCTCTGTCCCCACTTGTCCTTTATTCCGGGCCATTTGCTTATGGCAAATGCCTCCTTGGACGTGCTTGGATGCCTTGCAGCATCCATCTTGGCTGCTCTCACATCCACCAGCTCATATATCCTGCCGCTATCTAGGATCTGCAGCAGATTCCACCCCGGTTCCCTTAGCACTTGCCTTCTTAATTTTCCGGAGTTACAGCCTTGGATGAGCTGGTTCCGTATCATTAGCTCATCATTATCCCACCGACACGTGGTGGCCATCGACCTCAACCTGGCGCAGAACTGATCAAGGGATTCACCTTCTCTCTGCTTCTCGCCACAAAACAGAAACCTCTCGTAGTCAACATTTGAGAGAGGAATGAAGTGGTTCTCCAGCGCAGTTTTGACAGTATTGTACGTCACCACCTGCAGATTGCATGATTCGAAAATACGTAAAACGTCCAGCCCCGCAGAGTATAGCAGCGTGGCCCTCTTCGAATTATAATCGTTGATGCCAGTTGCTGTAAAGTACATCTCGAGTTTCTTAATCCATAGCAGCCACCTCGGCCCCAATTTGGATGGGGGGCCAGACACATCAAACTCTTGCATCGGTAGCAGAGACCCTTGTTGCGGCCTGACTGTACCTGCCGCCGTTCCTTCCTCCCCCTCGCTTTCCGCCATGTTTTCAGGTCGCACAGGCACCTCCTGGTGGTGTAGAGGCCGCAAACCTTACTTGGGGTTCTTGAGGCTGCTGCCAGACGGTCGCCCACTGTGTCTCTTCTAGGGTCTCTTTTCCTGGAGGCGTCCGCGTTCCAGAATAAAGAAGAAAAAAAAAGTCGTCCCCGGGTGCTGGGGGACAAACAAAGTTCCAAAAATTTAACGTAACCAAACCTTACAGCGGCGCACGAGCACCTATGCAGGCCGCAACCGCTATACGTGCATTACGGGATCATCCGCGTCGGGTCCGTGTCTCGCTCCGACACTCACTCTCGCGGCCGCAGTGCATACATGCACGACGTTGCCATGGCGATCGTTCCCCTCGTCGCCAGTTGTTATGGAGTGCCCCGTGCCTCGGGGAACTACCAGACAGTCATGCGGCCACTCATACGCACACGGCACAAGAAGACACGGGACGCGCTGTTGGTCTGTACGCGTCCCGGCGCGAACTGCCGCACGGGCACTGTTTATTGCAACCGCGCATGCGTGGCCGAGAACGAGGCCCACGCATGCGCGATAGTGGCACTGGGACGTCACAAAGGCTATATAGATGTGTACGGATGAAATTATCAGTTGATGCACCTTTGTCAGTTAGAATATTTAGTATTCACCTTAATTGTTCTGTTCTGTGCCACTAGACTTATTATCAAATGTCCTAGGTATGGTAACATGGCCAAAGTCTGCCATACTATTGACTCATTTAGACTCTGCTTATCAGTTTTTAGGCGGAATATCCAGTTTTGTTCTCGTTTGAGTAACAATGCTTGCATATCCCCCTCACTCTAAGGGCACATGACCTTCGCAATTATAGACCATTGTATGTCTGTAGGGGCATGTTTGAATTCATCCCTCTTGAAATCACACTCCAACAGAACCAAAACCCACAAGAACAGACTATGGATATTTCACATTTTGCTCAGCCGCGTAATAGAATAGCAGTTATGCATAGCCCGCCTGACCTAACATGTTGGACATCACGTGATCTCCGCTCCGGCAAGGTCACGTGAATTGATACGAGGATTACGGCTTTAACTTGCAGGGAAAGCCGCTCTCGTTGAAAAACACCCAGATCTTTTCTTCTTCTTGGCTGATGAGTGTTATCGTGTAATATGGTCTTTCAAGTGCAGGTATTTACACGTATAGCAATGTATGTCTGCGTTTTGCCCTTGCACTGCTGGCGAATTTTGGACACCTTGATTCAAACGAGTGTTTCATTTTCCCCATTAGGGTCTTTTTGTCCATGTTTTGACTGTTGAGAGTGCCATCCCACCACCTGAATGGCTGATTAACAAGTTAAAAAGTGAAAAAGAAAAAAACACTTTTGCTTCTAACTGGGATAAAGCGTGCATTGTGCACAGAGAGGTAGGCAAGTAACTGCAATTCAGACGTAAGTGGGATATAGACATTCCTTGCATCTACAACTACAGAACAGTCCTTAATGGCTTAAATTAACAAAGTCTGAGAGTAGCGGCAAATATTTTAGAAAAACCTTGAATTGAATGAGTGAATATTAAACAGGCATGCCTTTTGCAAATCACAAATGCTGCATTTATAATGCCACGAGCGTGGGTTAGCAAAGTGGCCTGACAAAATGCATTACATTTTGATAGAACACCGATCCTGACATGTTTTTAAATTCGAAACTTGGAGTTTTCCCTTAAATGTAAAATCGACCTGCATTTGTTATAGAAATGGTTCAATGAGTCTTGACTCAGTGCAAAAGTCGGATATATTACTCAAATGGTGCTTATTGTTAAAACATGCTATAATAAGCATAGTTTTAGATTTAAATGAATTCAATCATGCAACACAAGAATGACCCCGTTATTGTTTGATTCATTACAGAGTCACCAACCTGTTCACGTGTTATACAGCAGTAATAGGAAGGAGGGGCGAAGAATCACGAGATCCGTCCTTTCCATTCCTGATGCAAAAAGTTATATTCATTGGGATATGAAGACTGTGCCGAAGAGAGTGGGTAAATAACTTGTAAACCACTGACTCTGGTAGACTAAGAACTCTCAGAGACCACACAGTTTTGCTTCTACGCTGATTGGACACCCTGCGCCTTTTCTGAGGAGCCGCTTTCAGTGTGGGATAGCCCTTTTTGGTCTTCTTTAACATTTCTATGACAGAAACGTCATAGTGAACAATTTGAATGTTCTAAAACCTGTTTTTTTAAACCTCTCTGATTGAATTGATAACTTATGTTATATCTTTTAGAGCACTAGTACACATTAGATTGCGTCTACAGGTTATTAGAATTTAAATTTTTACAATGAGTAGACTGACCTAGTGTGAGTATTAACACTACCCGTGACGTCACACACTGTGCCTATTATGCAGTGTGATTGACGCTTTTGTAGGCAGGAGATTGCCAGATTTCAAATCCTGCCATCAGCTGCATATTTGGATTGTGTTCATTTTCCATTCCTTAAACTGTTTGCTTTTAGATAAGCAGCACACCAGCGCAACCTAGCAATAGAGGGTATTTGGGTAGGTGTAGTTGTTAGAACTTCATCCTATCGTTCTATCCTCTGTTTATGCAAACTGAAAGCTGGGGCACCTACGGTTGTATTCCATACTGGTTCTCTCATGATGACCAATTTTGGAACAGTGTGACAGTTGTTGCATTTCTTAATGTAACCTTGGGGTACTGTTCCCTTATTGTGTTAAATTACTATTGTTGGGACACATTTACAGGCCGATTAATGGAATTAATGTGCACTGACATTTTCAGCGCAAGCGTGCTAATCGCGGTGCCAGTGCGAAAATCGCAGTGAAACCCGCACACAGCGAATCATGGAAGTCCGTGTGCATGTAAATGCCAGGATGGGCGCCAAAATTCTGCATGGCGCACGCTGTCGCACACGTCTCCAAACAGCGTGCGCTACGCGCACAGCGCAATCGCACATAGCGCGGCGCACACAACAAAAGTAGGAGGAACAGAGGGCGTGACACGCGAAATGGGGAACAACGCATAAAAATGTGGGCGTCACAGGGGAAGTACAGGAGGCAAATGCGCGGAACGCCCACACGCACGTTCAAAACACGTATTCATGGATTTGAACGGGGCTAACGCGTGTGCCAAAAAAGCCGTGCTAATCCGGAAACACGTACGCCAGCAGGAAGCAAGCGTACCTGGACCCGCGCAGCATAAAAGTGCACACAAACAACAAACAAGCTCAGACGCCAGGATGAATATACCGTTCCTAGCAGCAGTGGTCATGGGATACCGCAGGAGGAGGAGGAGGATAGTCAGGCCCAGAATTTTCACACCCAGAACCAGCCTTTTTGGGATGCCTGATGACCAGTTGTATGGGAGGTCCAGATTTCCACCTCACATAATACTCGACCTGTTGAGTGAGTGGGAGGATGACCTCACATCACCCACCTGTGCTCCCAAGCACTCAGCCACCTGGAGAAGGTCCTCAATGTACTGCACTTCTTGGCCACTGGGTCATTTCAGCGGACAAGTGCTATAGTGGGGAAGGGTGTCACAGGCCACGCAGTCACGCTGCCTACACCAGGTCTTGGCCATCATGACTGCACGCCCATCAGTCCGCAGGCACATATACCTGCCCAGAACACCTGCAGAAAGGCAGGCTGCCGTCCAGGATTTCTACGGGGTGGCACAATTCTCCAAAGTCCTAGGTGCCATTGATTGCACCCATGTGGTTCTACGTCCCCCCAGGGCATCAGAGCACATCTATAGAAACCGCAAGCACTGGCATTCCATCAACGTCCAGGTAGTATGTGATGCCAAGGGAATCATCACCTCAGTATATGCCAACTATCCAGGGTCCACACACGACAGTTTTATTTACAGAATGTCAACCCTAATCCGGGACCTAGAAGCTGGGCAGCATGACGATACATGGCTGCTCAGAGAGTATAAATGCCACAGCACAAGCATGCATGTCAGATACTGAGTAATGTCACAACCCCACTAATGATACCCATCACCACCTCCCCAGGGGACAGTGCCTACCCTCTGAGCACCCACATGATGACGCCAATTCGGAACCCCACCACGCCACCCGAGGTAAGATACAACACAGCCCACATTGCAACCCGGGGCATAGTGGAGAGCACATTCGGAGTGCTCAAGTCACGCTTTCGCTCCCTTGACCGTTCTGGCAGGCAGCTGTTATACGCTCCCCCAGTAGTGTGCAGGTTCGTAGTGGCAGCATGTGTCCTGCACAACGTTGCAACATGCCGGGGCCTGCCCGTGGACTTGGTGGTGCCCCCACATCCCCAACCACATGCACGCCTGCTGCGCATGGGAGGGGAAAGGGCACGGGGTGAGGCAGCCCGTACGCAGCTGGTGGCTAATTTCTTCACCTAAAATCACACCCCTGTGGAGTGCACACAGCCCTGGCACATACCATCTGACAATCAATGATGATGACATAAGGGACAGTCAACTGTCACAACCATACCAGCCTGAGATTGGTCACCTGGAAGTGTTACAGTGAGTGCATCCCTACCTACACAAACACCACCAATGCTGTGTCATCAAAAGACACACTTCAATGCTGCTAAATGCATTACCCCCTTGCAAAATACAACATGACAACAGTGCCATGTCACCCAACCCCTCCCCAGCACCGCCACCCAACACACCATGGCATGTCATGCTATGTGAGAGCAAACCAAGCAATCCCCAAAACCTGACACAAGTGTCACAAAGTACAGTGTCCCTAATGGAAACTGGCCACACACAATATGCTCCCAGTAATGTAGATCTAACAACACACATGACCAAATACTTACCAACAATACAATGCAGCTACACAACCTCAAACATAGCAAAAACATGACAGTACTAAGTTAAAGTAGTGGTAGTCTTACAACCTTATTATGCCAGCACATCACCCCCTTCCAACTGTACAGTGTTGCTGCCATGCAAATGTGTAAGTGCACTTCTTACAACATGAACTCCATCTCCAAAGTAGACGGCCTTGTGAAGACATGAGGAATGAACCTGCAAATTAGGAGGAAGACATGGATGCACAAGTACATATCAATACACTATGCAGTGTACAATACAACAACAATATCCACTAGGAATGTATGCACATTATTGACTACAGACTGCCCACACAGCTCAAGGGAGTCCAACGTCACTGTGTAAGTCACTGTCACTTGGGCACACCCTTTGCAAGCCCATGGAAAGGGGAAGCAGGAGGGGTGTGTGTCTCACGAACCCAAGCATCTGACCCAAACTCAGGACAAGCCTGCATGTGCCCAGCCGGAATACAGTGGATGCCCACGGGAGCCACACTAGGCAACACACTGTAAAAAAAATCAAAAATCAAAAATGGCCATGTGGGGGCAAAGGGGGGGAAGCCACCCAGGAGGTCCGAGGACAGGGTGCACACCAACAGCCACCTGTGTGGATGTTGGGAAAAAAACACCTCCATGGGCTTTGGTCTGCACGGCTATGCCAATGTGGGAGAACTGCTGCTGTCGCTCTCATCACCCTCAGCTGCTGCATCAGGAGGTGGTGGTGCTATGGGAGGTAGTCCACGCAAAGCCCTAGTATGGTCCTCCATGGCAGCAAGCATGCGGGTGTGGAAGGTCTCGTTCTGTAGGATTATAGTGCAGAGACCCCCATGCAGCACCTGACGTGATGCCCGGATCTCCTCCCGAGTTGCCTGCATCTCAGCTGAGAGTGAACGTGTGAGCCGCTCCAGCTGCTGTTCTGTCCTCAAGTTAGTGGAAGCCTCAAGGTCAACAAGAGTCTCCCTGAGGTGATGGAGTTCTACCCTCAGGGCTTCCCTGTGGCCCTGGGACTCTATTGATATCGATTGGCGTAGAGTCTCCAGTGCCACCCGTCGGTCCCTGTTGGACGCCAACATGTCCTCCCTGTGTGATTGGCAAATGGAGTCTGTTGCCTGCTGTAGTTGCTCCATCTGCGTTTCAGGAGGGACAATAGAAGTGGTCACTCTCTCCATTGCTTGAGCCATCATCTCAACTGATGCTGCCTGTTGGGTTGCCATACTGTACATGAATTGTTCCCATGCGGTATTGCCTGGTGGCGTACGGCCACCGCGTCGGCGGGCACCTCACCTGTTTGGGGCAAGGCGATCTGCGCCTTGCTGTGCTGGCACTGCCTGAGGCTGCAGGACTGCATTCCCCCTCTGATCTGCTGGCCCAGGAACAGGATCAGATGTTGTGGAGTGTGACCCTGCATCCGTGGTTCACACATAACTGGTCTCACATGCATGACCATGATGTCCCTGCACACACACATCCATACATGGCCTATGTCACACATACAGGCAAGCATCAGACTACCAGCACACTGTAACATGCCCTGTCTCACACAGCAATGCTTGCCCACTTACTGCTCAACTCCAGACTGGTCTGCCTCTGAAGGATCTGGGTGTGGAGCGCTGGGCCTACGCGTTCCAGGACCCTCATCTGGATGTTACTCATGTGTGCCCGGCCCCCCTCCACGAGGCGCCAGGCCTTGTGGAGTGTCCTGGACCTGAAGTTCTCCCAGCGCTTCTTGACGTGCTTGATGCCGTGGGTTGCCACCCCCTCCGTGTTGATGGCAACCACTACGTCATCCCAGATCCTCTCCCGTCCTTCCTTGTTGGCGCGTGATGTTCCGAAGAGGGCATCATAATTCCCCAGGACATGTTCCACCAGGACACCAACTTCGGTGGCAGTGAAGCTGGTGGCCCTCTGCCTCTCTGGCTGGGGGTTGCCAGTGGTGCCAGATGGAGATGTGCCCGACATGGCAACCCCAGAGGCAGGAGTGGGTGGGCAACTGGGTCCAGTGGCTGGGCTGTGGAGCGATGGTATCCCAGTCAGGAGTCTTCTGTTCCAGCAGGGGTGGACACAGCAACTGGACCCCTGCAGATGGCTGATGGGCAGGCACCAAATAGCAGGGCACGTGGGCAGCAGACAGTCAGGCAGCAGCAGATGGCAGGTGGGAGCATGCTTGGGGCTCTGGAGGGCAGGAAAATGGCCTTCAGGGCAGGAGCGTGGTCTTCCCTGTGTGTATGCATGGCCAGCTTGATACGGAGTGATTTGGCATGTGAAAAAATTGCACGTCAGCGTGTAATTCGAGGAAAGGCCCTTAGCGAGTAAGCGGGTCAGCACACATACGCGATTTCATTGGACCAAAGGCCCTTAGCGCGTAAGCGTGTCTGTGATGTATCGCGCACGGGCATTACCCTTTTGCGTATAAAACTTCAAGCAAACCCCAGGAATACACGTACGCCACTCGCACAGGGCCCTTTTGCGTGTAAAACTTCACGCGAACCCCAGGAATACACGTACGCCACTCGCACAGGGCCCTTTTGCGTGTAAAACTTCACGCGCACCCCCGTAATACACATACCCTGCTGAAATTGCATGTGAGACTTCCCGCAAACTCCATTTATACACGTACCCCACTCGCACAGGCCTTTTTGCGTGTGAGACTTCCCGCGAACCCCTTAATACACGTACCCTGCTCCAATCGCGTGTGAAACTTCCCGCGAACCCCAGTATACACATACTCCACTCGCACAGGCCCTTTGGCGTGTGAAACTTCCTGCGCACCCCGTAATACACGTGCCCTGCTCCAATCGGGTGTGAAACTTCACACGAACCCCAGTTATACACGTACCCCACTCGCACAGGCCCTTTCGCATGTGAAACTTCACGCGAACCCCAGTAATACACGTTCCCTGCTTGGCGTTTTGCTGTTTGGCAGCCCTGTAAACTGGTCCAGGGTTAGCGCAGCCCTTTGTGCTGGATTGGGGATTTTGATGGCTTTTCCTTGCGTGAGGGCGTTCTTGGGGGCGTAACTGGCGCTGCTGCAGGGTAGCTGCGCCACTCTGCGCCACAGCTGGTTTTGGAGGCTAAAATCCATGAATGCTATGTGTGCGGAAATCGATTTTAGCGCACGCAGCTGGCACAGACAATCGCCCGCGCACACTGTGCGCCAGCCGCGTGCGCCACTTGTGGGCGAAATTCTATGAATTACCCCCTCAGCCTATAGCACCCTATTGTGTTTTTGTACTTCTCAATGAGATGAATATAAGTTATTAAATATTGTTTTAAAGTCATGCTTCTTCTGTCAATTTTGTTTTTCTAAATTGTTTGTTGATGGGTTTTGTTAATTTGCTTTTATGAATTTGAATTTGTATTTTGTGCAAGGTACAATTCGTACTAATAACACACAAAAACATTTATTTAAAAAAAACTATGGATGTTTGTTTGTTTGTTTATTTATTTATAACGCACGCCAGACCCGAGGGCATCCGGGCGCAAGTTCAATAATTCTCTAAGCTTACAAGTTACAGTTACACATTCCAAGTAGTTAGAGAATACATTGACAAGAATAGGTTAATGAAATGCAGGGTTATATACACAAGTATTTGTACACAGAAGTATATACACAGTATACATTGAAAGTTAGAGAACAGGGTGGAATAAGCAGGAGAGCTATGCATATAGGTATGCGTTCAGTAGTTGGATAACAGACAGGTCAGATATGGAGAGTCCTAGTGTAAGTCAGTTATAAATCGTTTTCTTTGAGCCATTTAATGCAGTTAAGTCTGAAGTGTGGATAGGATTGGTCGGATGAGAAGATGGGAGGGAGTTCCACAACTGGGCTGCTTTGACAGGGAAATTGTTGCCTCCGGCTGTGCTCAGTTTAAATGGGGACAACACTAGCTGGTTGGTATATGCTTCTCTTGTAGGTCTATTGGAAGTTCTTCTTTTGAACCTGTCTATTAGATATTTGGGGGCTAGATTATTCATGCTTTTGAATGTTAGTGACACTGCTTTAAGTTTAATTTTGTTAGCTGTGCAAAGCAAGTTAGATTGTCTTCTGATATCCGAGATATGCTCTCTTCTTGGGATTCCTAAGGCAGCTCTAAGGGCATTGTTCTGCAGGGTTTGGATTTTTTGAAGCGTGGGTTTATTGGATTCTATGTATAGTGCATTACAATAGTCCAGTTTGGATAATACCAGAGCTCTTCATAAAGTGAGGCAACTGGTAGTGGACAAGTATGGTTTCGCAGCTCTAATCAGTTTACAAGTGTATGCGGTGCTAGAGGCCATCACACTCACCTGTTTTGTTAGATAGAGGCAGGAGTCGAGGTAAACACCTAATGTTTTGAACTCTTTAGCTACTTTTATGGTGTTGCCATCTATAATAAATGATGAGTAGTCATTGTTCAGTCTTTTGCTGTTTTGTGTATTCCCCATCATGAGTTCCGTTTTGTCATCATTCAGGCATAGACAATGGCGGGCCTCCATGCCTGGATGATGAGGTATATCTTGTTCACCAAGGCCAAATCCTGTTCATAACCCCCCGAAAGTGGGATGAGAATCTGAGTGTCATCTGCATAGTTTGTGTAGGTGACACCCAGAAGGACCAGATCATCAAACAGGGGAAAATGTTATACATGGTCGGAGAGACACACGATCCCTGGGGAACACAACATGTGATGGGTACCGGATCAGCCGGTGCAGAGGGTGAAAAACCCTCATGGTTCTGCCGCTTAAGAATGACTTGATCCATGCAATGGCATGAGTGGAGAAGTGGGCTGCAGATTCCAGGTGGGTACAGGGTACATCATGATCCACCAAGTCAAATGCTGCTGAGAGATCCAGTAAGAGGAGTAGGGCAGTTTTTCCATGGTCTATCAGCTCGTCAACCTGGGTTTTGGGATCGATGAGCGTGGTTTCGGTACCGTGTTGAGGGCTGAAGCCTGATTGTCTGGTACTTAATAGTTGACGCAGCTCCAAGTATTTTTGGATCTGTAGGTAGACTACTCTATCTAGTATTTTTAACAGAAATGGTACTGTAGTAATTGGCTTGTAATTAGTCGGGATGGAAGGGTGCAGGGTTTGCTTTTTAAGGAGGGGGAGGACCCAGGATTGTTTGAGGTTATCTGGTATCGTACCAGATGCAAAGGAGGCGTTATTGAGTTTGGAAATAAATGGGGAAAAGTCTCTGGCCGCGTCAGTTGGGCAGGGCATATGTCGCCACGGCAGTTGGAAGGTTTGAGTGAGAGTATTATTTTTTCAATCTCTAAGATGGTTACTTTGGTGAAGTTGAATTTGTGTTCTGGTTTGGTGGAGGTAGGTGGTTTTCCACTTTGACTGGTTGAAGGAGGAATATTTTGTTTCTTTTTCTCAATGTTTGTTTGGAGCGTGGCAATTTTGTAGTTTAGAGCTTTTTGGATGTTGGAGCACCACGTTTTGCTTTTGTCTCAGTTGTCCGGAACAGGGATAGGGTTTTCTAGTTCCTTTAATTTAATGAAAAGCTCTTTGGTTCCAGATTTGGCCTGTAGTATTCTGTTGTTATAGTTCTCTTTTTTAGCTTTCTTTATTTCATTTTTATACATCTTGGAGGCATTGATGAGAGCTGCTTTATTAGACTCAGAAGGAGTCAGTCGCCAGGCGGATTCACATTTGCGTTTTTCAATCCTTAGGGATTTGAGTTGCGGGGTCAACCAAGTGTTTAAGTGTGCTCTAGGATTCGTTTTTCTCAACTTCAATGGGGCAATAGTGTCCAAGGCTATGGCCATGGTAGCACTGAATTTGTTCACTAGTGCTGATGGGTTTAATGATTTAGGTAAGGCATTGAGAGTTGGGAGGATAAATGGTAGCAATTTATCTGTAGTTATATTTTTTTAAATTTCTGGTTGGTAAGAGGGGAGCCAATATATTTTCCTTGGGTTGGGTAGTGTTTTCATTTAAGAGGAAGGTTATTCCTTGCGCATGATCAGTCCAGATTTGTGGGCAGACATCAGTAATCGTTACATTACAGTTATGGGTGGCTATCCAGTCTAGGGTTCTACCTTTTATGTGAATTGGTTGTGAGATTCTTTGGGTGAATCCAAGTTCTGTGATGAAATTGGTGATATTAGTCGCTTTCAGGTCTCCCAGAAGGATGGCTTCTGAAGCGTTTTTTAGATTGTTTGAGAGGATCATAGATATGTCCTCCTCAAAAGTTCCAATAGGTCTTGGTGGCCTATAGATGAGGTGTATGTTAATAGATTGAGAGGAAGATGTTAAGAATTTAGCGGTTAGGGATTCACAAGATTTGGTGATTGAGGGTGTTTCTATTTTTATGGCAAGATTGTTTTTAGCGATGATGGCTAGGCCACCTCCAAGAGAATTGGTTCTATCTTCTCTGATAAGGTTGTAATTAGGGGGAAAGGCAAGCATCAGAGCTGGTCCTGCTGCTTGGTGAAGCCAAGTTTCCGTTATGGCAAAGAGGTCATAATCACCTAATTGGATGAGGTTGGCGATTTTGGTAGCATATGCTATTAGTGACCTAGCGTTGATAAGGGTACCCTTCAGAGGGGTGTTTGGTTTGGGTGTCGCCGGGGTGATGCAGCTTTTCGTCTTGGTTAGCCTACTGCTTGATTTGCAGTGATGGTTAATGGGATTGGTAAAGTGGGAATCTCTTTTAGAGGTGGATGTGTTTAGGGGGCAATACGTTGGAGATCTCTTTTATTACTAGGTTTGGTGACTAGTCTAGCTCGCGGTTCATAGATTTTAGGTAATCTTGAACGTAGCTTTGCATTTCTGTTTAAGGTGCCACATTGTTAGGGGGATGTGGGGGATATGTAACTTTATAGACGGTAGGTTAGTGTCTGGGGTGATGGATGGTTGGCACTCATCAGAGTTCAATATTACAGTAGGCAAAGATTGCGGTGGGTGGTTTGCTGTTGTCATTATGGACCAGAGAGTAGTCAGGAAAATGAAGGTGGAGATCATTCTATCCTAGTGATAATTAACTATGTCTGGTAATCACTAATAGGTTATAGAGCTCATAGTTTCTAGCACTGCATCATAGTGATGATAGTGACCTGGAGCAATGCACTAGGATATTCATTTAGTCACCACACGCAGTAGTGGTGTTCACAACACTGTCTAACAACAGTATGCAGTGTGGAGGCTAAAGTAGTCGAGGTAGAGGGCTAAACAATGCTTGGCAGTAATCTGGAAAGTACAGAAATAACAGTAGCAGTGCAGTATATTGAGGCAGACATTATGCTTAGCTATGGCGAGTAGGGTAGCTATTAAGTGCATATGCAGGTACGGCTAGCACGTTACATATGCACAAATGCATCAAACAGTAAGACTAGCAAGTTAAATATGCCAGAGTGATCAGACAGTAAGACTAGCAAATTAAATATGCCGAAGTGCATCAGGCAGTATGGCTAGCAGGTTAAATGTGCCAGAATGCAGCAAACAGTAAGACTAGCAAGTTAAATATGCCAGAGTGCATCAGGCAGTATGGCTAGCAAGTTAAAAATGCCAGAGTACATCAAGCAGTGTATCAAACAGTGTGTGCATCAAACAGTATGACTAGCAGAATTAGTGTGGCTGAATGCAGTCAACAAGGGTATACGCGAATCAGGTGCAGCGTATGCTTAGGTTAAGTCAGATAGTCATCAGCAAGGGAAGCAGTTGTGCAGCGCAATGCGTTAAATATTGCTGTTGCTGTTACAGTGCTGGCACATACATACTTTGCGGTGGCTAGGCAGAGCGAATGAGGTTACAAACATTTGGGGCGTTCATAATCACAAAAAAGTTAGGCGGGCAGCTATGCCTGGGTTAATTAAGGAGGTACTATGGGTCACAGTGTGGGCACATATGATATGGACAACGAGAAGTTCAGCAGTCTCACCATGAGAAGGTTGGTGGAGGCGAGTAGTCCTACGGATGATGAGGAATGCAGATACAGTGCAGGTTTACAGGATGTAGGTAGATACCCAATGGCATATTCTAACTCTATTGGACTTTACAAGTTCTACTGTAGTAGTATGGATGTATTATGCAAGTACTAGCCTAAGTACCTGGCTTTTCCCGGGATGTCCATTATCAGATTTTTAAATCTCTAATCAGTAAATCTCAATTCAGTTTCTTCAGCAGTTTCATTGCTTCATTTTTTTAGCAGCACAAATTCTCAGTTGAATAAGTCTCACTTGAGTTTCTTCAGCAGTTTCATTCATTCGCTGTTCAGCAGCACTAATTTTCTTAACAGCAAGTCGTGCTTCAGTCTCTCGAGAAGTTTTGTTGTTTTTTTTAGCAACACAAATTATCTGATTAATAAGTCTTTGCTTCAGATTATTGAGCACTTTCATTGTTCTGTCTGAAAGCATGTTGAATTCTATGAGCTTCATGGTCTTGAGATCTTCCTTCTTCAGAATGTTGATTATGTTTCAACTTTCAATGTTTTGTTTTGATTTGGGTGGAATGAAATATTGCTCTCTTTTTTTCGTGGTATTTCTGTAAAAATGTAGAGCATACAGAAGAAAGATGTCTTTTTTTAAAACATGGAACCTGATTCAAATCAACTGATTCAACTATGAATTCTTCAAATTGTAGCAAAATTCCATTTGATGTCATGAGGGTGAATTACCTGTCCTTTCTATCGAGCCGGAAATAGTTGGATTCATTTGTCAATGAAATAAATAATATTCTATGCAAAATTCATGACACCAGTCCTCACTGTACATGAGGAGTTACGTCCCCAAGAATGCCACATACAAACCCACAAACAAATATGACTTTGTTTTGCATATATGGATAACTGTGATGGTATATGTGAAGTGTATTATCATGAAAGGTATGTTTAAAGTAGTTAGATACCCGTTGCATATTCTGACTGTGCATTGTATTATACTTTACTGAGTCAATTTGGGTTGAAGGAATATTAAGTCGGAGTTTTGCTAGATTTGCTGGCAACCTATGTTTTGGAGTAACAGATGTGTTGTTCCATTCAAAGCAATCACTTTTTCTTTGGACAAATGCTGTTAATTTGTCTGAAGTGGTTGTGGCACCAGTGTGGTAGATCATGCCAATGTTGTGAAGTTTTCTTTGCAACAAGATATTTGCCCGTTTGGAAATCTAGTGAGCTTACAATTATTTCTGGTACCATCTGCATTGTACCTTAGAAGCATTAGTATGACATATTGGACATGTCAGTATATTTGTATGCTGGATCAATTGTCTGAATTGCAAAAAGGGCATCATATGCCATAATTTTACATTCAGCATAAACTGATGAAATGGATTAATAATTTGGTATGGGTACGTAGACAAATCATTCATTAGGCATGTGATCTTGTGAAACATGGTTGCTGAAACTGCATGTATGAAATCTGGAACATTTCATTCATAGGGAGGTTTTTTGTTTCTAGCACTTGTAGTAAGTACATTAGGAATTATTGTGGATCTTCCTGTGTGTTATGGTGTGTTTTATCATTCTTGTATAATACTCCAATTTTTCCTTTATACCTAAGACACTATAAGGATTATTTTTAACACTTCTATGAAGGACGAGCATTTGCAAACACAACTGGCCTGTTCCATTTAAGTAAATGGTGGGAACAATTGGTGGCAATTGAAAGAAAGATTGATTGCTACATTTTTATAACAATTTTCTCCAGTTGCGTTGCAAAATTTAAATGTTCAAGCGAGTTGTACCTCTTTATCCTTTGATGGGCCCGCAGTTGGTTATTGTTAAGAGACATTTGTATTTTTGGTCTGATGTTGGACGTTAAGTTGATTTTGGACTTGAGGGTTTTGTGGTTGTATTATTTGAAGTAGCAGCAGTTTTTTGTTTTTTTAGTGGTATTGCAGGGAAATATGGTATAGTTTCTGTTTGTATTCATTTTTTAAAAGGTTTTCTTTTTTGAGGTACTGGGTACATATATAGATAGGGGGTGTACAGTGCGTGTAGCCTGTTGTATTCCAGGTTGCAAGGAATGTCTGCATTGACTTTGTTTGCATCAAAGTGGGTGAAACTTTGTTTCCTTTGTGGCATGAGGGGGTTCTGCTGCTGCCCAGACTCTGCTGGTAATACCCTGCTGGGCTGTTATTTGTGCTGCATTAACTGTATTCTGGTTCCCACTGCCCCCTGCTCATTGCTCCCTTTTAGTGAGTCCCTGTGTTTGTTTCCTCCCGCCTCCCTGCGTGACTGCCCGCCCACCCCCTCCCTGATTGACTGACTGGACATCCCGTTTTGCTTTGTCTATTCCCCCGTGACCGTGCTCGTCATTTCCTTCGTGGCGTGAGCGGGAGCTGCTACTGCCAAGACCCTTGTGGGCCGTTATTTGTGCTGCATTAACTGTATTCCCGTGCCCCCTGCTCATTGCTCCCTTGTAATGAATCCCTGTGTTTGTTTTCTCCTGCCTCCCTGCGTGCCTGCCCGCCCACCCCCTCCCTGATTGGCGCTCCCTTCCTACTTCCAGGCCCCTAGGGAAAGGGCAGCTCCCACTTGGCGGCTCCCTATAAGTGTCTGCAGGTGTCCGCAGGAGGACGCCAGCTGCCAGTCCCCTCCCTTCCTGATTCCCCTGCCTACCCCCTTACCCCCGCTAACCCCCCTTCCACCTGCAAGCGATCTTCCACCATGCATTGAAATGTGACGGTCTTAACATCAAAAATTGTATTGTGAATCCTAGGACTTTTTCCCCACTATTTAGGATTCTCAAACTTAGGTGGATTTTCCACTGTGTTCTTAAATGTGACTGTCTTAATATTAAAAATTGCATTGTGAAACCTAGGACTTTTTCCCACTATTTAGGATTCTCAAATTTAGGTGGGGTTTCCACCGTGTGTTAAATGTTCATTTTGCTATCTCTTAATCCTGAGTGTCCTCTGTCCCGCTGCTCAAATTACCTGCCTCTCGCTGTCCTGTCTGCCTGCCTTAGCTTCCTGTCTAGTTTCCCCTTCCCTCCCCCTCCTCTCCCCTCTCCCACCTACTCCATGGTGCTCTCTGTCACTGCTATCTTCTCCAACTGCTTCTCTATTTTCTATCCTGCTCTCCTCACCAAATCGGGTAGGAAGATTTTTAAAAAGGACATCCTGGTATCCAACCCAGGCATCCTTATCGCTGACACCTACACCAGTGCCTCCTCCATGGAAACTGTCACCCACATCCTCTTCGTTGTTCATTCACCAGAGCTATGAACCCTTCATGTGGTCTCTGTACTCTCTCCTTTCTCTTCCTCTCCCATTAATGGTGGCACCCGGTGGGATGCCCTCTTGGCCTCCTTCCATTCCTCTAAGGTCATCATTAATGTTTACTCTAATGGGACCGTCTTGGTCCAAGACCCGCAGGCCAACCTTCATCTCCTTGATAGATGCTTCCTGCGCCTCATCAACTTCCTTTCTTCTCCTGCTGTCCCCTCTACCCTTTCTGTGAATTCCTCGCCTCCTCCCTCTGCCTCTTCCTCGGCTACCTCGCCTTTATCCTTCCCTTTCTGCCCCCTCTCTTGCTCCCTCCACACCTCGAAAGGGCGTACCTCTGATTTGTACCCCTCCCCAGAAGTCTTTCAAGGACGGCAACCTTCTGCATATCGCCACTCTCATCTCTCGCTCTGCTGTCAAACATCCCTCTGATATCTGCCGGCTTCTTGAAGAACTTGACCTTGATGTCTTCAGTCTCACAGAGACATTGTTCACGGCCAGCTCTGTCGCAAGCTTTGATACACTCCTACCTGAGGGCTCCATTCCCAGGGCCAACCGCTCCAGAGGGGGTGTATCCCTGATCTTCCCTGAGTGGATTCCTGCCTCTGACACTCCTACGCTGGCCTCCTCCTCTATTGAATGCCTCGTCTGCAGGCTCTTTCTCTCCCCTATCCATTCCCTTACTGTGGCTACTATCTATCAGCCACCTGGTCAGATCTCCTCCTTCCTCTCTGAGTGGGCGGACCTCTCCTCGTTACTCCTGGCCTCAACCACTCACCTCCTCCTTCTTGGGGACTTCAACATCCACCTGGATGCCCCCTGTCCTTCCTCTGTACTCTTTTGTGACCTCTGTGACTCTCTCCCACTCACTATTCTCCCCTCTGGCCCAAATCATTCTGTAGGGCACACTCTGGATGTTCTGATCTCCTCAGACCTTCCCCTCTCTCTTCCTCTCTCCACTCCTCTCTCCTTGAATGATCACTGTCTCCTCTCTTCCCACCTCTCCCTCCCTACCCCTCAGGCCAAGCCACTTCCATCACTGCCACCCAACTTCTCGGTCATCCGATCCATGAAGTGCGTGTCAGTTGAGGCTTTCGTTACCACCTTCTCTCCCCCGTCCCCTTTGGATGACTCTCACCCTGACACTGCCCTCTCCATGCTCCACTCTGCTATATCTGATACTCTTAATATCCTTGCCCCTGTTATGAGAATCCGCCTGAAGCCCAAAGGCAAGTGCAACTCCTGGTATGACTCAGACCTTGTCACCCTAAAATGCAAGTGCAGGGTGGCCAAGAGGAAAGCGTGTGCTTCATGTACATCCTCTTACAAACTGGCCGGCTGTCCTGCTCCAAAGGCAATACTGGCTCTCTGTCTTAACCAAGAAGAGAGCGCATATCCAATCTTGCGTCTCTGCGACATCTAACAATTCGGCTGAACTCTTTAAAATCTGCAAGGAACTGGCTTATCCTGCTGCAGTCTCTACCTCGCCTGTCCCTTCCCAGGCCATTTGCCCAGGACTGGCTTCTCACTTCATCTATAAAACTCAGGACATGCTGTCCTCACTCTCCTCCTATCCCCCCCACTCCCTGCTCTTCCTCTGGCCCTTCTGCAGCCACCCCTCCTCCCTCCTTCTCTGCCTTTCCCCTGTTCTCTGCTGATGAGGTTTCTAGACAAGTCTGATCTATGAAAGTCACATCAAAACACATTCACCCCTGTTCCTCCAAAACTATCAAGGACCACATCGACTCCCTGGCTCCTGCCCTGGCCGATTTCTGCAATCACTCGTTTGCCATTGGAGTCTTCCCATCCCCCCTGAAGCACTCCTTTGTGCACCCTCTTCTTAAGAAACCCTCTGCCGACCCCTCCTGCCTGGCTAACTATCACCCAATAGCCATCACTTCCTTCCTGGGCAAGCTCCTGGAAAAGCTGGCCATCTCCCAGCATAATCTTCAAACTGAATCTGTTGGTTATTTCCATAACCATCAGTCTATCTTCAGACCTGCCAGAAGCATGGAAACTGTTCTCCTGAACATCCGTGAAGACCTGCTCTCCAACCTTGACTCTAACTCCCCTTGCATCCTCATCTTGCTTGATCTCTCTTCTGCCTTTGACACTGTCAACCATGCCATCCTGTTCAACCGTCTTCGTGATAACCTGGGTATCACTGGCCAGGCTCTGGCATGGCTGACCTCCTTCCTCTCCTACAGAGGCTCCCAGGTCCAACTTGGGTCCTTCCTCTCTGCTATCTTTTTCTCTACCTGTGGTGTCCCCCAGGGGTCTAACCTCTCTCCCTGGTTGTTCAACCAATACCTTGCTTTCCTTGCACAATGCATCACCGCTCTCTGCCCAAACTTTCAGTGCTATGTGGGTGACACCCAGCTCATTTTCAGGCTACCCTCTGACTCCTCCTCTCCTTTCCTCATCACTCCTGGATAGCAGACTGTCTGCTATCCAGGAGTGGTGTGCCACCAATGACCTCTGTCTTAATGCAAGTAAGACTGTGATTCTCCTCATAGGTACACCCGCTCCCTCCTTTCCTGTAACTCTCTGGCTGGAGTCTCTTGGCACTCTTCCAGCTCCCACCTGCAAGGCTAAAAATCTTGGGGTCATCTTCGACTCCACACTCTCCTTCTCTTCTCACATCTCGGACGTCTCTAAGAAGTCACACTACCAGCTGCACCTCCTCAGAGGTATTCTTCCTTTCCTCACCTTCCCCCAGAAGCTCACCGTCTCCAGAGCTCTGGTCTTCTCTAGGTTGGACTATTGTAACAGCCTCTTTCTAAATCTGCCTGCTTCTACTCTCCGCCCTCTGCAATTTATCCAGAACAGGACTGCAAGACTTGTCCTTGGCCTCAAGCCCAGGGATTGTATCTCTCCAGGACTGAAATCGCTGCACTGGCTCCCAGTGGCTGTGAGGATTAAGTTCAAAACCCTCTGCATCATTCACAAGGCCTTCTGGGGCCTGGGGCCTCAATACCATCAACTCTCTCTTCCTAAATATCTTCCCTCTCGAGCTCTTCGCTCATCCGCCTCCAACTCCATCAGGATCAGTCGCTTCTCTAAGCAACGAGTTGCTGGTAGATCTCTTTCTTCGGCTGGTGCCTTCCTCTGTAACAGCCTCCCTGCCTCACTCAAACTTGAGGAGAATCATCTCCGGTTCCGGAAACACCTCAATACCTTTCTCTTTGCTCATGCATTTTTCTCCTCTTCTCCTCTGCTGATCTCCTGGCTGTAACCTGAACTGCATTGGCTACCTGGATACCCTCTTATCTCTGACCCAGGTCCTTCCCCTGCCTGTGTCACACACCTGCACTGCCCATCTGGCACCCCCAAACTTGGGATTGTTTCTGTATCCCTACAGTCCCCCTACCAACCCTTGACATCTGATGTCCGCACTTACCCTGCACTTGCCACTTGCTGGCCGATACTTACTTATTGTTATCATCTTCCCATGTACAGCACTGTCCCTTCCCCCTTCCCACCACTTGCGCGATCTGAATGACACCTGGCCTAGTAGGATCGTTGTCCGTCCTCCTTCTGTTCCCCTCCCTTGCCTCGTCGCGCCTCGAAACACTTGTGTATAGGCGCGTTGTAAATGCCATATCATATCATATCATATCAATGTTAAATATGAATAGGCCATTGAGTACACAGAGATATTAAAGTGCTACATAACTCATATCTTTTTTGAAGACTGTACTGCCAATGTCAATCAATGCGTGATCTAGAGTTAGTCCTTTCAATTTCTTAATAGTGACAGCATATGTAGGAGATAGAGAGAATTGTTCTCTGCGCACACACACTTCTCTCAGTTTGTCAAAATGAATTTTGACAAACTGAATGTTGTTGTCATGTGGATATGTTTGGAGTACAACAACTGTCCCATTTGCTCCATTGACTAAACTTGGTTTTATGTTAAGGTTACATTTTAAAATTAATCTGCAGTTTAGACAGAGAGATAATAGTTTTTCTAATCCAGCTGTGTTGGAGATACATTTTTCTAAGCTATTTAGTCATGCTGTTGCTTGTTGACACAAAGGGAATGTCATGCTATGCACTTCTAATTTGCCTGCGGAGCTGATATGCACTATGGGTTGCATTTAAACATGGTATCATTGAACTGACTACAGTTTGCAAGGGTTGACATGCATTTTATATTTTGTTGAGTTAATTGTTCCATGACATCAGGAGCAGATGTCTTAACTCATATATCTCATGTATCAGTCTAGTTTTGTAAGATGGATTTTGCATCTTCAATAGGCATAGCAGTTCTAATGCCTTTTAAAATGTTAGCATAGCTGAGATCTTCAGACCGACACATGTTTTGAGTTAGTTCTCTGTAGTGAAAATGTTGCCAGAGATTTACATTTCCAATGTTGCTGAGTGTATTATGCCATTGTTTGTGTTGCAATGCTTTGAAAATAGGTTGACCTTTCACTGGTGTTAACTATAGGTCTCCGAAAGCAATAGCATGTTTTCCTCCAAACAATTCTTCGTAATTGGTTTTAGGACTTCTTGCATTCTGAGATTAATTGAAGCCAGTATGAGGTTGGAAACCATGCTTACTTCCTTAAGTTGTAGGCAACTAGACCTCTGGGGGCTGTTACAACAGATGAAAGAATGTTTTTTGTTAAGTCTTGTAGAAATATGTTGACTTTTTAAAATTAAGAACGTTTTGCTAGAACCAGATTCACCACTTACATACAGGAGCAGAGGCTTATAATTTTTACAGTTTTAGTTTCATATTTAAAACCATGTTAAATGTCTTCAGTGGCTTGTAGGTAAATGGTGAGTTGTTCATCATTTAGCTGTGATTTGAGCACTGACAAGTCTTCTTCATATTGTTCAGATTATTTTCTAACTCCGTCATGGCTATTTCGGCTTCATTTAGAATGAGTGGTTCTGCAAGTGGTTATTGGCTTCTTGTAAGAGAAGGTTGACTGCCTTCAGGAGTGACTTTCTCTAGAAGAAGTACAATGCTTTCCTTTTGTAGTCGTTCATTGTCCAACATGTGTATTGTTTGAAATTGACATTTGTTAAACTGCTTATATTTGCAATCAAATGAGGCATGGTCATCTAATAACTCTTCTTCCTTTCTCCAAGGTTTGAGATGCTGTAGTAGGTGTAAGGAAGGAGGGGGTCGGTTGAGCCCCCCCATTCATTCTACACGAAAGGAAACACTTGCTCTTGCACTATTGGAGGGAGGCCTACTTTGACCTTCTTCGGGCTCAGGGGACAAGGTCCGGGGGTAAGCAGAAGTGGGGCTATTGCAAGACACACTTGGACTCCGTTTTGTGTACCTTCGACTCCATCTTTGGACTAGGCTGCATTCTGGTATCGCAAACTCTCCTCTCCAATCAGCAGCGCCACACACAGCGAGCACTTTTGTCCCACGCCTGTGCCTCCCAAGTCCCTTTCTTACGGATGCCTTGAGACAAGATGTTGCAAACAAACAGTGTATTCATTTAATTTTTCCTCTGAGATCACTGTCCTGTTTGTGACCTGTCCGAACCATGACTTGGAGTTCATCCATCTCAACAAACCTGCTACCGCGCCTCTCACTCCCACTGTTGGAAAATGACTTCCTGTGCCCCTCCAAAATTATTCTTTTGATGCAACAGAAGTATGACCCTTCCTTGCTGACCACCCTAGAGTGCCCCCAATACAATGGGACTCCTGTCACAGTATATTCTGTCTTAAACTAACATGTGCCACTCCACTCCCTCCTGCTCTGATGTGCCAGACCTGACAGCTATCAATCCTGCCCCCCACAGGTTACCTAAGGGGCAAGACCCACACACCTTTTGCCTCACCAGTGACCCAACACGAGATAATGCAAACCCATGTGTACAATGTACAGGCCTCTCATAAAAACTTCAAAGGGGTAGTAATGATCATTATTTAATATATGTCTAGGATAAGTGTGTAGATTAGATAACCAGAACCAGCCGCCTCTCCGGACCTGACCCAACTTTCACCTCGCACGGACCGGCCCAGAGGAACCACGTGATGTCCAACCTCCCGCCAAGTCATCAGCCAATCCCGTGGAACCGGCCCTTACAGCACTATACTCACACCCCTCCCCTACCCAATGAAAATATAACTTGCAGACTGTATAGAAATCATCACTGATGACACTGTAACCCTTTAAAATGAATTGTTTCTGTATTGTTTGCCAGAGCGCTCTCAAACCTTTGCTGAATCTCAAAACCAGTCTCCTACTGGGATGTGTCCTTTATTCAGAGTTTTCATTGGTGATGTGGGGAGTGAGCACCTTCATAGGGCCAATGTGATAAAGTTATCTATGTTAAGGAGATTTGAATTATAGCTTTATTTGATTAATTAGGCTGGTTTTCATATGTTTTACTAGGCTTCCTTCACAAGTTGAGACTGAATATTTGCCAGTTGTCTTATTTGGCATGACATAGTCTTTGTAGGAGTAGTTGTTAGGCTATGTTGTACAGGCACATGTTTTCTAAAGCAGTACTTCTGTTTGGATAGTATGTTTCAATTTAATTGTTTTTTTACAATGTCTTGACTGTTGGGATCATCTCTGGCTCTTGTTTCTATCTCTTGGTAGGATTTTAGTACCCTTTTTCGTGATGAAGCTGTACCAAGGATTAGACAGACAATGTTTTCAGATTTTCCATATAAGTGTGTACCTGTTAAACGGCCTTCAGCATTGTAACACTCACATTCTCTATGGGAGAGCCCTTTAATACCAAAGCTGTGCAATTTCTGTGACAGTGTTTTGTGCAATATTGATATTGATATTTTATTGCTATCACACTCATACACAAGTGTCTCACACATGTCCCCCTGCACCCCCACCCCCCATCAGTGAGGGGCACCGGCCAGCAGGCCCCCACTCAGGTCCCCCTGTACCCCCATCCCCCATCAGTGAGGGGCACCTGCCAGCAGGCCCCCACTCATGTCCCACACATGTCCCCCTGCATCCCCACCCCATCAGTGAGGGGCACCTGCCAGCAGACCCCGACTCATGTCCCCCTGCACCCCCATACCCATCGGTGAGGGGCACCTGCCAGCAGGCCCCCACTCATGTCCCACACATGTCCCCCTGCACCCCCACCCCCATCAGTGAGGGGCACCTGCCAGCAGGCCCCCACTCATGTCCCCCTGCACCCCCAGCCCCCATCAGTGAGGGGCACCTGCCAGTGGGCCCTCACACATGTCCCCCTGCACCCCCACCCCTATCAGTGAGGGGCACCTGCCAGCAGGCCCCCACTCATGTCCCACACATGACCCCCTGCACCCCCACCCCCATCAGTGAGGGGCACATGCCAGCAGGCCCCCACTCATGCCCCACACATGTCCCCCTGCACCCCCACCCCCATCAGTGAGGGGCACCTGCCAGCAGGCCCCCACTCATGTCCCACACTTGTCCCCCTGCACCTCCACCCCCCATCAGTGAGGGGCACCTGCCAGCAGGCCCCCACTCATGTCACTCCCCTACATGAAATAAAAATGCACAATCATGGCCCAATTCTACACCAAAATACCACAGCACGCCACCCCATTTCTGAGATGCAATGATTTCCCAATCGAACCCACACTGACATGCCCATCTCAAGACACAAACCAAAAGTCAACTATGTACATCAACACATGTCCGTCACACACACACACTCATTGGCATTGATTGTGTAAACCCACATTTTCACATGCATTAACCCAATGAGCAAATCCCACACATGGAACTAAAATATGAAAATGTATTATGAACAAAAATAAATGAATAAAATGAAAGCATAACAAAATAGCAAACATGAAATGAAAAGCATGTGCAAAAGAAGAGTAATTGAAAAGTATAACCAATACAAAGAAATCCAAAAGAAAAATAGTCCAAACTCTCCCTCCACCAACGCAAATCCAAAGGAAACGTTAAAAAAAAATCCATTGGTCCATGGTGAAATTAAAAGAAAAAGTTTAAAATAATCCATTGTCCAAAAGAAAAATCCATGAATCCATGTACAAAATCAAAATCAATCCAACGTCCAACTATGTACAATCAAATTTCCAAGGGTCCATGAGCCCAACGAAACAAATGAAACCTATCTAATAACCTACCTAACAAAAAAACTATTTACAAAAGTGTGGGCATAGTCCAAAAGCCCCAAAATAAAGAAATAAAAGGAAACCTAACACTATAAACTATTTACAATGGCGACAGGCAAGTCCTGCGGCACACTCAGTGATGTTTTCGGCCAGGGCATCATCGAACTCCATGTCTATTTGCTGGAGGCGGGCCTCTGTCCTGGCCCCGAGGTCTCGCAGGGAGGCAATCATGGCCTGTTCCAACTCCCTGCGAGTCGCCTCGAGGCACTCTGTCCGCCTCAATGCCCGACGCACTGAGAACTCCGCCCTGACCATGGTGAGCCACACCTCTTCCACCCGCCGCTGCTCTGCACCTATACGCTGGCCCAACCGCAGCCACACGGAAGACACATCCATTCCAGGGTTCTCCTGCCCTCTGGCCGATGCCTGCGCCCCTGATGTCGATGGCCCTGAGCCATCATTGCTCCCACCTAGAGCCTGCTCCTGCTGCTGCTGCTGTCGGCCATGTGCCCTGTCGATGATGCCTGCACATCCTCCATCAGCTGGTCTCCAGTTGTGGTGTCCACCCGTGCTGGACCGCCGACTCCCGACTGTGGCAGGGATGGGCTCTCCACCAAGCTGGCTGTCTTGGTTAGGCCAGGTCCACAGGGGGCCCTAGTGGAATCTGGGCCACAAGACGGCAGGGAGAACGACTGGCGCATAGTATCCACCGAGGAGGAGAGGGCGCCAGAGTGTGCGTCACATGTAGGAACCCACCAACCAGGGCCAACAGTGCCACGTCACAACGCTGCTGTTCGTGATGGCATGCGTTCTCCACCCAGGAAGAACACACGTCACCACGAATGTCACGTGTGCGCAACGCGACACCAATCAGGACGGAGCCCATACGTTCATTGGACCCCTCGTCCTCAGGTAGTGGAGAGGCAGATGACATGGCACTCTCCCCTACCTGCGGACGGGACTGGGATGGGGCATCCCTGCTGGTGCATGGTGGTGTAGTCACAGGGTCAAGGACAGGGACATGCACAGGCCCCTCCACGGTGACCTGTGCTGCCTCCTGACCCTGGCCCTGGATTGCACCACTTGCTCCAGTGGTACTACCCCCACCAGGCCCCATGTGTGGCTCAGTAGCGGGCTCCTCCTTCTCTGTGGAGACCACCAACCTGGATGTCTCCGTACCGTCTGCCGCCATTGCAAGCCCCTGTGGGGGCTCACCCGGCCCTTCCGCCACACCCGTAGTGGCAGACGCGGCACCAGCCCCCTCACTCCCGGAAGATGGCAAGTCCTGGGAGGGTGGCTGGGCCTTGCATCGCCGCCCAGTGGAGGCATCCCCGCCGCTTGGCTCCACAGCGCTGTATCTGCCCTCTTCTTCACTTGACGCTGCGTAGAGGGAGACATAGAACACAAGCATCAGGGTACAGTACAATATTCGCCTAGACAGGAAGCAATAACACATGAGTGGCAGTGTCTAACATCACTTCCATCCTGTCCCTCCACAACACATGTGTGAATGCACGCAACACACATGCATAAACAGGCACAGCGCCTGCAATCAACATCAGCATCCATGTACAAGGGCCTCTATTAATCCAAATGTTGCCTTCAAACTCACATGCACCATGGCTCACACTGATCCCATGCACACACATCACTGGAGGGTCATGCATCATGCCTTGTACACCACAGACACATTGGATAGACACAGTGCATACAACCGTGACCGCACTGCATGAGTGAATGTACACATCATCACGGACATGTGTCATGAATCCATGGCGTATCAAAGTCACAGACACACTTCTCAGACACACACACATGTGCACCATACATGTACATGACAGCAGCACCCATCCCTCACACCCCCACCATGTGCAAGAACAGACACTGGCATGCTTTCATGTGTGCATTTGCCATACAGCTCCCCATGTTGCATTGGAACTCATGCACCAACCATGTGGTTCTCACATTACTGGTCTCACATGCATGAACATGATGTCTCTGCACACACACATCCATACATGGCCCATGTCACACATACATACAAGTATCAGACTAGCAGCACACTGCAACATGCCCTGTCTCACACAACAATGCTTGGCCACTTACTGCTCAACTCCAGACGGGTCTTCCTCCGAAGGATCTGGGCGTGGAGTGCTGGGCATATGTGTTCCAGGACCCTCATCTGGATGTCACTCATGCTGACCCGGCCACCCTCTGTGAGGCGCCTGGCCTTGTGGAGGGTCATGGACCTGAAGTCCTCCCAGCGCTTCTTGACGTGCTTGATGCGCGGTTTGCCACACCCTTCGCGTTGATGGCCACTACATCGTCCTAGATCCTCTCCCGTCCTTCCTTGTTGGAGCGTGATGCTCCGAAGAGGGCATCATACTGCCCCAGGACATGCTCCACCAGGACACCAACTTCCTTCACACTGAAGCTGGTGGCCCTCTGCCTCTCTGGCTGGGGGTCGCCAGTGGTCTCAGATGGTGTTTGCCCCGACATGGCGACCCCCGAGGCAGGCGTGGGTGTGCAACTGGGTCCTGGGTCTGGGCTGTGGAGCAATGGTATCCCAGTCGGGAGTCTTCTGTTCCAGCAGGGGTGGACACAGCAACTGGAACCCTGGCTGATGTGCAGGCACCAAATACCAGGGCACGTGGGCAGCAGGCAGGCAGCAGCAGATGGCAGATGGGAGCATGCTCGTGGCTCTGGGGGGCAGTAATTCAGCCTTCTGGGCAGGAGCGTGGTCTTCTGTGTGTTGTTGCGTGGCCAGCTTGATACGGAGTGATCTGGCACGTGAAAATCTTGCACGTCAGCATGTAATTCGAGGAAAGGCCCTTTGCGCGTAAGCGCATCAGCACACGTACGCGGTTTCATTGGACCAAAGGCCCTTAGCGCGTAAGCGACGTGACACGCGAGGGCATGTCCCTCATGACGTTAGAATAGTGGCTCATGGCGCATGAAAAAACTGCACGTCCGCGTGCGAATGCGTGTAATCTGAGGAAAGGCCCTACACATCTGTGACGTGATGCGCGGGTGTTTCCGTCAGCACGGGTGCATGTGTACACGTCCAAGAACTGCACGTCCGAGTGTCAGCTGTGTAATTGGAGGAAAGGGCCTTAGCGTGTACACGCGTAAGTGACGTTGTACATGTGGGCCGGTTAAAAAGCTACGTGTAGGACCCCATTTCCTTGTGCATACTTTTTGTGGAGAGCGAGTGGGTGAATTCTGTACTTCTTGTCGGTTCACACGCGATTACTTCACAGCGTTTCATGTTCGTACTCCCTGTTACCTCTGACAGTGTTCATTTTTTTTGTTGGGCCTGTTTCCTCAAACAGCGTTCACTACTTCTTTTGTCCTGTCTCCTCAGACAGCGTACAATTCTTCTTTTGGCGGGGGTGATGCCAACGCGCACACGTGCATCTTTTTCACTTTCTTTTTCAAGGCAGATGGTGAGTCGCGCACGTATTTACCAACTGTGCTTGCCCCGTGTGTCGCGCACCCCTTCAGAGGTCATTGTAGGCTGCGTGTAACACGCGTACGTTTATTTTTGTGTTTCTGGGTGCCACAGCGTAGTGCGGGTTCATTTTTCCACGCACGTGGTCTACGAGGGGTTGCGAGCACATTACTTTTTGTTTTCGGAGTGCCTGTGCATTGCATGACCCATAATCTTCCCCCAGGGGTCAAAGACAGCCTTGCTAGAGCACTAGGGTATGAATTCCATCTAGTACCCTACCCCGTTCACCCCCAATTGCCCAGGACAATCGTTTACTGCAACTCCCAACGCACAACAACATCAGTGCCATGGTTGGGAGGCGACCAAGCGGTAAGGGAGGCAAAGGTGGCCGACCTCCAAAAGGTGGGCGTGGTGGGCGCGGTAGGGACGTGGCCAGGATTTGCAGGGTGCCCCTAGACCCCCATGTGTGGAGGACCAATCAAGGACAACAATGCTCCCGCCCCCCATGGTTGAGGGAAACGTGGCTGAGACCATCCCAGCTCAGCCCTTGTTGAACCAGCCCATTGTGGCACCTGACCCAGTACAGGATGACTGCCAGGCTGACTTCAAGGTCAGCAAGTCTAAGCCACGTGCAAGTTGGTGTCACCAGGCCACGTGGATCTGTGGCAGTAATGTCATCTGCTGCCCCAAGTAGGCAGGGTGGGGAGGCTGCAGGAGCAGCTGCAGCTCTATCCACCCCAGCTCCGAGTCTCCCAGCCAGGACAGTGTCAGTCCAGGTCCATCAAACTGACGTTGACCTGCCAACATCACACTTCAGCCAATGCCTGCACCAAGACCTATGGTCATTGTGCCTTCACACACTCAGAGTACCCAGTTCACCGGCGCTTCTGCCCCTACTGACCAGAGCAGCGCAAGCCACTCAGGCTCCGCTCCACCTTTGAAAAAGTGGAAGAAGTGTGCTCTGGCACTACAGGCTGAGACCCCAGACACGGCTACACAGTCCGGCACGTCAAGGAAGCCTAGCTTTAATGACACCGAACTTGATTCACTTGTGACCTATGTGTCGGCACATAGCCGTGAAATGGTGGTGACTGCAGGGTGCAAGACCACACCTGGTCAACGTAGGGCACACTGGCAGAACATCGCGGACCGCATAAGTGCCCTTTGATTTGTGAGACGCACAGCTGATGATTGCTACAAGCAGTGGAATGACTTGAAACGCAGAGCAAAGAACAAGCTGGCCTCAAATCATGCCGCTACTCTGGTGACTGGCGGTGGGTCTCCACCAAAGGACAATGAACTCACTGAACATGAGTCTGTTGCTGGGACCTTCGTCACAGAGGAACAGATCCAAGGCGTGGGAGAGCTACCTGATTACATCGCATTGTCCGGTGAGTGCCCATGTATGTGTGTGTAATCCATGTGTATGTTGTTTGGGTGATGGGTTCTGATTGAGTGCCAGGTGAGGGTGTGTACTCCTGAGTGGTATGGATCACCCATGTGCTTCCTCCAATACATTCACGTGCCTTTGATTTGGGTATGACAGTATCCCTTCTGCCCACAGTAACCAATTAACCCCACATTACTGCTGTTGCACTTGAACTATCATCTTGCAACAAAATTTTTCTGATTTTTTTCTGTGTTCATTCAGGCTGATTGTTTAGATTATCCCATTTTTCATATGCTTTTTATCATCCCTAATGCCACATATGTGACATGCTTCTGTCATTGTTTAAACCCCACATTGTGCCACTTTAGTTACCCGGTTATGTGAATGATTAGACCATTCAGGGCGAGGGAGAATTGGCCTGCTGAAATGTATTTTTAGGGCCTGTTTGCATGTGGAACATGATAGTTGTTTCCTGTCATGTTGAAGTGACCAACCATTGATGTTTGTTTGTTTGTTTGTTTATTTGGTAATGTGCTCCAAGCCCGTGGGCAGCTGGGCACACCAATACATGTAGACTCGAAACTTAGTTACAGTGCCTGACACAGGCTATTACAAAACAGTGGTAACTTACAACAAATGATACAGGTGAAGCAGTACATATAGGATCAATATAGGTAAACGCAGAAGAATGTTGTTTTAGCAAGTGTATAGCGTGGTCAGCTACATAAGGGTGAATATCGTTACAAATTGTTTTTGTGCAGCCATTTGCGAGCATTAGATCTAAATCTGGTGTAGGGTAGAGGGCGTCTAAGGTCAGGTGGGAGTGTGTTCCATGATTGTGCAGCTCTAACTGGGAATCTAGCTCAGCCCGCCGTGATGAGTTTGAATCTAGGGACTTCAAGTAAGAAGGTGTTGGCAGATCTTGTCAATCGGTTAAATGGTCTCCAGTTGATTCTTTCAGCTAGGTAGGGGGGTGCTTGATTGTTGAGGCATTTGGCTGTGAGAGAAATAGTTTTAAGGAGGATTCTGTCCTTTATCTTGAGCCAGTGGGCCGCGGTCCGGTGTTTAGAGATATACTCTCTAAGTGGGATGTTCAAAGCTGCTCTAAGAGCATTATTTTGTAATCTTTGATAGTCAATGATCGTCTTATTTGCACCTGAATATAAGGTGTTGCAATAGTACAGTCTGGACATGACAAGGGCATTGGCCAAGGTGAGGCAGCTGGCACTGGACAGGAAGGGTCTGGCAGCACGGATAAGTTTACACGTGTAGGTGGTTGTGGAGGCGAGAGAATTCATTTGCTTTTTGAGGGTGAGAGCTGAGTCAAGGTAAAAACCTAGGTTTTAACCTTGCGCGTAACCTTGATAGTATTATTGTCGATGTTGAATGAGGCATAGTCCGGGGTGAGTTTAGATCCGAGGAGCAGGATTTCAGTTTTATCATCGTTCAGGCAAAGGCCATGGGTGGCCATCCATGCCTGAATGAGAATTTAAATTTTATTCACCAAAGCCAGGTCCACTCCATAGTTGCCCGAAAGAGGTATGAGGATCTGGGTGTCATCTGCGTAATTTGTGTAGGTGACGCCCAGTCTGTCCAACTTGTCGAACAATGGCTTGGTGAACATGTTGTACATGGTGGGTGAGACACAAGAGCCCTGTGGGACTCCACATGTAATTTGGAAGGGATCGACACAAGTGGATGTGGAGAACACCCTCATGGTCCGGTTGGCTAGAAAGGTTTGGACCCATGCTACAGCTTCTCCTGTGAAATTGGCAGCAAGCTTGAGGTGGTTGCATAAGACTGCATGATCCACCAGATCAAAAGCTGCTGACAAGTCCAGTAGGTACATCTGCCTACAATCACTTTCTTATTGTACACTGGATGTGTTGCAGTGTGTGGCACATTCATATTTTGCAACAATATTCTGCATTAATCTTCTTATCATGTCCATGTGACATGGAATTGTGACAGTACTCATTGACTGATATATCGCTGTAGTTGTCTAATTTACCATGACTATGCTACATGACATCTGTGTGTTGGCATGTGTCATGTATGTGTATTGGACATGCCACTCACAGGCTGATGTGTGATGCCAGTGATACACAACATGCTGCAAATGTGTTGCTTTTCCATCTTGGTGTCCTCATTGCCTGCCTTTTTGACTCCCCTTCAAACTCATTGACAGTGCAAGCATGCCAGGGTTATAGTCATGTGGGACATGTGTAAACCATGTACAGGATCTCTGTCTTGTCAGGCCTATGTGTGTGCTATGGTGCTCATGCCTGTTTGCATTTCTTGTATTTCATGTTTTTGCAGTTGACGACTCACTTGATGCTGGTGAGGTTCAGGAGATGGTGCAGACCCATGAGGATTCTCAGCCACGACCAGGCACCAGTGGGGGACGTGGTGTTGTGGTGGGTGAAAACACTTTGGTACTGCAGACCGTACTGTCGAGGGGTGTCGCTGGGTGCAGCTCCCCAGACCTCTATTCAGGTGCTGAGTCGGATGATGAGACTTATGTGCTGTCGCAGGTCAGTGCTTCTGGCAGGCATTATGCTCTGCCCAACGCACCTGCACCAGGGGTAGAACCCTCTATGGGGATGTCAGTGTTGGTAGGTCCGCCTTTGGCGGTTACGGATGCAGGTTACACTCCACATCATCTGATCCTGCTCCTGGCCAGCACATCAGAGGTGGAATGCAGTCCTGCAGCCTCAGGCAGTGCCAGCACATCAAGGTGCAGATCGCCTTGCCCTGAACAGGTGTGGTGCCCGCCAATGCGGTGGACGTGCGCCACCAGGCAATACTGTATGGGAAAACTCCATGTACGTTATGGCAACCCAACAGGCAGCACCAGTAGAAATGATGGCTCAGGCAATGAAGAGGGTGGCCACTTCCATTATCCCCCTGAAAGGCAGATGGAGCAACAACAGCAGGCAACAGACTCCATTTGCCAATCACACAGGGAAGACATGTTGGCGTCCAACAGGGACCGATGGGCGGCACTGAAGACTCTGCGCAAATCCATATCAATAGAGTCACAGCACCACAGGGAAGCCCTGAGGGTAGAACTCCATAACCTCAGGCAGAGTCTTCTTGAACTTGAGGCTTTCCAAAATGTTAGGGCATAACAGCAGCTGGAGCAGCTCACGCGTTCGTTCTCAGCTGAGCTGCAGGCAACATGTGAGGAGATCCGGGCATCCCGCGAGGCCATGCGTGCAGACGTGCAGGCAACCAGTGAGGTGATGCATGGGGATCTCTGCACTTTGATCCTCCAGAATCAGACCTTCCAGACCTGCATGCTTGCTGCCATGGAGGACCATACCAGGGCTTTGCGTGGGCTGCCTCCCATAGTGCCACCACCTCCTGATGCAGCAGCAGAGGGTGAAGAGAGCGACAGCAGTTCTCCCACAATGGCATAGCCGTGCAGGCCATGAGCCCATTGAGGTATTTTTTTTTTTCGCAACTGTCCTCGAACCTCCTGGGTGGCCTCCCCCATGGTCTTGTATTGTTTTTTCTTTACAGTGTGTTGCCTTGTGTGGCTCCCGTGGGCATCCACTGTATTCCGGCTGGGCACATGCAGGCTTGTCCTGAGTTTGGGTTAGATGCTTGGGTTTGTGACATACACACCCCTCCTGCTTCCCGTTTCCATGGGCTTGCAAAGGGTGTGACCAAGTGACAGAGACTTACACAGTGACATTGGGCTCCCATGAGCTGTGTGGGCAGTCTGTAGTCAATACTGTGTGTACATCCCTAGTGGGTATTGTTGTTGTATTGTACACTGCATGTTGTATTGATATGTGCTTGTGCATCCATGTCTTCCTCCTAATTTGCAGGTTCCTTCCTCGTTTCTTCACAAGGCCGTCTACTTTGCAGATGGAGTTCAAGTTGTATGCAGTACACTGACACATTTGCGTGGCAGCAACACTCTTCAGTTGGAAGGGCTCGATGTGCTGGCTTATTCAGGTTGTAAAGCTATCACTACTTTGACTTAGTACTGTCATGTTTTTGCAATGTTTCATGGTGTGTTGCTGTATTGTGTTGGTGGTAAGTATTTGTTCATGTGTGCTGTTTGTTATTGATTACTGGGAGCATATTGTCTGTGGGCAGTTTCCATTTGGGACAGTGCACTTTGTGACACTTGTGTCAGGTCTTGTGCATTGCTTTGTTTGCTTTCACATTGCATGACATGCCATGGTGTGTTGGGTGGCGGAGCTGGGAAGGGGTTGGGTGTCATGGCGCTATTTTCATATTGTATTTTGCAAGGTGGTAGTCATTCATGCAGCATAAATGTGTGCTTTTCTTATGACACAACATTGGTTGTCTTTCGGCAGGTAGGAATGCACACAATGTTACAATTCCAGGTGACCAATCTCAGGCTGGTATGGTTGTGACAGTTGACTGTCCCTTATGTCATCATCATTGATTGTCAGCTGGTATGTGCCAGGGCTGTGTGCACTCCACAGGGGTGTGATTTTAGGTGAAGTAATTAGCCACCAGTTGCAACGGGCTGCCTCACCACGTGCCCTTTCTCCTCCCATGCACAGCGGCCGTGCTTGTGGTTTGGGATGTGGGGGCACCATCATGTCCACCGGCAGGCCCCGGCGTGTTGCAACTTTGTGCAGGACACATGCTGCCACTATGATCCTGCACACTACTGGGGGCACGTATTGCAGCTGCCCAACAGAGCGGTCAAGGGAGCGAAAGCGTGACTTGAGCACTCCGAATGTGCGCTCCACTATGCCCCGGGTTGCAATATGGGCTGTGTTGTATCTTACCTCGGGTGGTGTGGTGGGGTTCCATGGGCTTGCAAAGTGTGTGGCAAAGTGACAGAGACTTACACAGTGACATTGGGCTCCCATGAGCTGTGTGGGCAGTCTGTAGTCAATACTGTGTGTACATCCCTAGTGGGTATTGTTGTTGTATTGTACACTGCATGGTGTATTGATATGTGCTTGTGCATCCATGTCTTCCTCCTAATTTGCAGGTTCCTTCCTCGTGTCTTCACAAGGCCGTCTACTTTGCAGATGTAGTTCAAGTTGTATGCAGTACACTGACACATTTGCGTGGCAGCAACACTCTACAGTTGGAAGGGGTCGATGTGCTGGCTTATTCAGGTTGTAAGACTATCACTACTTTGACTTAGTACTCTCATGTTTTTGCAATGTTTCATGGTGTGTTGCTGTATTGTGTTGGTGGTATTTGTTCATGTGTGCTGTTTGTTATTGATTACTGGGAGCATATTGTCTGTGAGCAGTTTCCATTTGAGACAGTGCACTTTGTGACACTTGTGGCAGGTCTTGTGCATTGCTTTGTTTGCTTTCACATTGCATGACATGTCATGGTGTGTTGGGTGGCGGAGCTGGGGAGGGGTTGGGTGACATGGCGCTATTTTCATATTGTATTTTGCAAGGTGGTAGTCATTCATGCAGCATAAATGCGTGTTTTTTTTGTGACAAAGCATTGGTTGTCTTTCGGCAGGCAGGCATGCACACAATGTTACAATTCCAGGTGCCAATCTCAGGCTGGTATGGTTGTGACAGTTGACTGTCCCTTATGTCATCATCATTGATTGTCAGCTGGTATGTGCCAGGGCTGTGTGCACTCCACAGGGGTGTGATTTTAGGTGAAGTAATTAGCCACCAGCTGCGTAGGGGCTGCCTCACCACGTGCCCTTTCCCCTCCCATGCACAGCGGCCGTGCTTCTGGTTGGGGATGTGGGGGCACCATCATGTCCACCGGCAGGCCCCGTCGTGTTGCAACGTTGTGCAGGACACATGCTGCCACTATGATCCTGCACACTACTGGGGGCGTGTATAGCAGCTGCCCACAAGAGCGGTCAAGAGAGCGAAAGTGTGACTTGAGCACTCCACTATGCCCCGGGTTGCAATATGGGCTGTGTTGTATCTTACCTCGGGTGGTGTGGTGGGGTTTCGAATTGACGTCATCATGTGGGTACTCAGTGGGTAGGCACTGTCCCCTGGGGAGGTGATGATGGGTATCATTAGTGGGGTTGTGACATTACTCAGTATCTGACATGCATGCATGTGCAGGGGCATTTATACTCACCAAGCAGCCATGTATCACCATGCCGCCCATCTTCTAGGTCCCGGTTTAGGGTTGACATTCTGTAAATGAAACTGACATGGGTGGACCATGGATAGTTGGGATATACTGAGGTGATGATTCCTTTGGCATCACATACTACCTGCACGTTGATGGAATGCCAGAGCTTGCGGTTTCTGTAGATGTGCTCAGTTGCCCTGGGAGGACGTAGAGCCACATGGGTGCAGTCAATGGCCCCTAGCACTTTGGGGAAGTGTGCCACCCCATAAAAATCCTGGATGACAGCCTCCCTTTCTGCAGGTGTTCTGGGCAGGTATATGTGCCTGCGGACTGATGGGCGTGCAGTCATGATGGCCAATACCTGGTGCAGGCAGCGTGACTGCGTGGCCTGTGACACCCCCCCCCACTATGGCACTTGTCCGCTGAAATGAACCAGTGGCCAAGAAGTGCAGTACATTGAGCACCTTTTCCAGGGGGCTCAGTGCTTGGGAGCACAGGGTGGGTGATGTGAGGTCATCCTCCCACTCACTCACCAGGTCAAGTATTATGTGAGGTGGACACCTGTACCTCTGGTCATCAGGCATCCCAAAAAAGCTGGTTCTGGGTGTAAAAATTCTGACCCTGACTATCCTCTTCCTCCTCCTGCGGTATCCCACGACCACTGCTGCGAGGAACGGTATATTCATCTTAGTGTCTGAGCTTGTTTGTTGTTTGCGTGCACTTTTATGCTGCACGGGTCCACGTACGCCTGCTTCCTGCTGGCGTTCGTGTTTCCGGATTAGCGCATCTTTTTTGGCGCACGCGTTAGCCCCGTTCGAATCCATGAATACGCGTTGTAGGCGTGCGTGTGGGCGTTACGCGCATTTGTCTCCTGTACTTCCCCCGTGACGCCCACATGTTCACGCAGTGTTCCCCATTCCGTGTGTTACGCCCCGTGTTATACCTACTTTTGTTGTGTGTGCTTCGCTATGTGCGCTTTCGCTGTGCACGTAGTGCACGCTGTTTGAAGACGTGTGCGTCAGCGTGCACCATGCAGGATTTTAGCGCACATCCATGGATTTACACGTGCACAGACTTCCATGAATCGCTGTGCGCCGGTTTCGCTGCGATTTTCGCACTTGCGCTGCGATTCGCACACTTTTGCATGCTTGCGTGGGAATTTTCGGCACACATTAATTCCATGAATCTGCCTCATAGTTTGTAGAGTTTTGATTTTACTTTTGGCTTTTAGTTTCACATAGTGATTGAGGAATTTTCATGAAGATTTGAAGGATTGTTGGGGTATGTTACATATTGAGCTGCTCTTCCATTTTTATACTGGATGGTTTCTTTGGGGAACATTTGGTTGAAAGTGTGTTGGTTTTTTTTCTATAAGTTTTCTTTTTTGCTATAATGGTCTTTCTTACCACTTCATAGCCTCACCCATTATTGTATATGGTAATTGCATTTTTTTATCTTGTTCATAAGCCTCTTCATTGAAATATGGTTTTGTGCTGCTTGTCTGAATTTATTCACCTTAACATAAGTTTAAAAAGGTATCTATATTGACATTGGGCATGCTTAGATGTACTTTTTTGTAATGTATTGATTACTTTAGTAAGTGGTTTCATTCTGTTTAGTATTAATATACACAACTCTTTCTTTAGTAGGAATGTGATGTCAATTAAAGCTTTGAGGATTTGTTTTCTGCAGTAGTTTTTAAGCTTAATTTATAAGAGTGTTAAGAACTCTACAGTGGAACGTTTTTGTAAATCGTTTTTTAATGTTTTACTGTGGCTATGTTAACATTGGTAGATATAGTGTTAGGTTGATTTGTATGTCTGCTTTTGTTTGTACATCTTTTTTTACATG
Organism: Ambystoma mexicanum; assembly: GCF_040938575.1. Taxonomy (NCBI): domain Eukaryota; kingdom Metazoa; phylum Chordata; class Amphibia; order Caudata; family Ambystomatidae; genus Ambystoma; species Ambystoma mexicanum. The sequence continues at coordinate 1,138,322,237 of NC_090922.1, forward strand.
TAATGTTTGCAAAAGGCACCATACTTTTTTAGTGGTCGTTGGTTTAGTCTCGTAGTATGAGTTTACAAGCTGTTCTGTTTTAATTATTTCTATATATTGTTTTAGAGGCGGATAACTATATGGCTTGTTTTTATTTGTATCTGATCTTCATTTTCTTTGTTATCTACATAGTTGGTTTTTAGTAGGCATTCTGTTCTGTCTACTGGGAAAAAGAAAGTTTGTGTTTGAAAGTTTTGGAAAGTTTATGCAGTTATTATCCATGGGTGTGTGTGTGTTATTGTACAGATGAATAGAGTGGTGTTTGATTGTATAGTGGGATGTTAGATTTTGTTGGGAAGCTTGTAAGAGTAAGAGACATTGCAGGTGTGATGGGCTTGGGTAAATATGAGATTCAAATTGAGTGGTGGTGTATAAAATAAATCTATTTATTTGATGTGTAATGGGTAATAAACTATTGATAGTAGAATGTGTTGAGCATTACTGGTGTTAGTGAGTAATGTAGTGGTGGTGTGATTGAATAAGTAGGAATTGTATGATGTGTTGGGAAAACAGAAGTTGCTTTAATGTTTTAATTCAGTGCATAGGTCTTAGGGATGTGTGGGTGTAATTGAAAAAGGGGAAATGAAGTGTGTGTATGTGTTGTAATATGTGTTAGTTATTTGGAATGCAATAAGTGTGAAAGTTGTTGGGTTGGAATTAAGGACATCATGTGGATAGGGCTATGGAAAGGTAAACAAATTAATTTGTGATATAGAAGTTGATGAGAGATGGATTTGTTGTTAGGCAGTAAGGAATTGGTGGTGTATTGAAAAATAACAATGTTTAGATAGAAATAGAAAGAGTGTGAATGTTGCATTAGAATGAGTAAGAGTGAAATAAAAAATGTTGAGTAGAAAAGAATACTGTTGGCTAATATGTAGTGAACGTACATTGTTACAATTATAAAGATATGCATGCTATACTAATCTTCCTACTTTTTATGATGTGAAGAATGTTCTTTTTTTGGTAACTGTCTTTGTCAATCTTCTTTTTTCTGTAATTGTAAAAGAAATATTGTTGGTATATGTGGTAATGGGGAAGTAGTTTCACTTACACAGGTTGTTATTTAGGAGGAGTTATTTTAAGAAAAGTAAATACAGTTGTGTTATGTGTTGAGTGCTAAATTATGTTAACTAAGTCATTGCAACGATTGCACGTGCTGTTTGGTATTTTGTAAGCAACAGGGTAAACAATGGCATAGTGTAAAAAGGATGCATATTTAGTACCTTTTTGTAGCACATGAAAGTTTGTACTAGGATTGATATGGAATGGTGTTAGCTGTACAGCAAAGTTTGGCTTCATGTAAAAATGCATGAACATTATATGTTTTGCAGTATGGCAGAAAAGAAAAGTGCTGTATTTGTGGTGCAATATCTTTGTAATATGTTGCAGCATTTCTAAAGAATACCGAAACTGTGGTTTAGTGGTAATGCAATGGCAGGTTGTAGTTGGAGCAGTGTATGGTGTCTTCGAGTAGTGTTTGGAAACAAGCAGTATGTTGTATGTAAGGTGAAGTATTGCATATGTATAGTTTGGCAGTGTACACATACGTGTGAACAGGTAGAGAATGGTGCTACCATAAGGGATGTGATGAGAAAGGCTGTAAAGTATGACATTTATACGTATAGAAACATTTAAATGCTATTTGTTTAAAAAACATTCTTTTTAGGAGCATTTTGTTGAAAGTAAAAAAATGCATATGTGAATTTACAGCAGCACTGTTTGTAACTTATTTCTACAAGTAAGGGAAATGCAGTTACAAAAGATGTAAAGCAGTTAAAGTGTGTGGAAGTTTAATATGTTGGCAGTACATGTATGTAAATGCCACTTTATGTGACCAGGTGCAGAATGTTGCAGTACATGGCATTTGATAGTGATGGTTAAAAAATAGAATGCGTATTACAGGGTTAATTGCAGGAACATTGTATATATATATTTATAGGGTTGTTCAAATACTTTACACAATGTAAGCATACCTGTAATATATTTTGTTAGATGTAGCTATTGTTGAATCTGCAAATAGAAATCTTGGCGAGTTTCACAATAGTTGTTAATGCAGGAGGCTGTGACTAACAGGAGACATGTACTCTCAGAGTTGAAATAAACATCTGAAGTGTTGAAGAGAGGTGACATGGTAACATGTAGCGTTTTTCAATGTGATTGGTGGTTGGATGTGTGAGTGTTTGAAAGCAGCCAATGAAGGAGTGTTACAAACATAAATATAGAAAGAGTAAAAGGGCTGCCCTGTGCTATGGTGTCCGCAGACATGGTGGTTGCGGACCGGCATGTGCCATCTGGGTCTTTTAAGGCTGCCTGCATGAAAATAGGACCGTGGAGACCGCGTACAGATGCAGACATGTGTGGTGTGTGGAAGTTTAATATGTTGGCAGTACATGTAAGTACAGGTGTCCAGTCAATATGTCGAACGCATTTTTTCGAATGCAAAAATGTTGAAAACATTATGTGGAAAAAAAAATGTGAATGTTAATTTTTTTATTTAATACTTTTTTTGGGGTTTTGGTAAGTAAAATAAAGTGTAAAAAAAACAGGGGTTTTGGGGAGAACCCCCTCATTAAAAAAAACAAAAAAAATATTAAAACATTCAAGAAAAAAAATGTCGACTTAATGTTTTCGACATTTTTGCATTCTAAATAATTGAATTTGAAATATTAACTATAAACCGTAAGTACATCAGGTTTTGTGACTGTGGTGTACAGGAAGACAGTGTAGCATGCATTTTATTTGTTGTGTGCAGTGAAGGTGGCTATGGCTACGAAGAAGCAGAGTGTCTGGATGGTGGGAGATTCTTGGATCCATTAGCTATAGGTGTACTCTGAGCAGTGTGTATTAGCTGTGAATTTTTGGTATGGAGTTCGAGTAATGAAGTCGGCAGATTTGCTACCGTTTCGCAAGTGTATGGTTACTTTGAAGCATCCAGGCATCATCACTGTTCACTGTGAAGGCAACAGTTTGGGCTATGTGACTGGAATACCCTTACAGTTTGCCATGTAGGATACATTTACACAGTTAATTTCCAGGTTCAACAATATTTTTTTTCTGGGATAGCTCAAAGGCAAATGTGCAAGTGTTCTAAGTTTTAGGCCACAAATTGAAAAAAGCCAGTCAGAATGTAAAAACAGCTGTATGTTCTTTTTTTTACAGGATGTTGGAATTGCATCTTTCCACAATGAAAATATCAAGTGATTATTTTTTGAAGAGATGAAGTTCAGTTAACTGATGGTGGAAATCACATGTTCCTTTCCAATATTCAGAATGCATTGACATTTCATGTGGACATGTAACATATATATTGAAGTATGTTTTAGTAGCTGTAGTAAATAAAAAGCAAAAACTGAAAACATTGGGAAGCCTTTTTTGTGAAAGTTAGACAAAACAAATAAGTACTGTAGAACATTTGTTATTTCAGTATATAAAACCTCACTTTTTTTTAAAATGGTTATTTTAACAGCCACCATTTTTTAATCAAAAACAATTGAATTGATTTTAACACCCTCTGTTGGAATTGTACAGCGGTCTTCCGATTATGTAGGTTACAAAAGGTGCTTAGGAAGTTATAGTATTTATTGTATGCTAGAGAAAAGTATTTGGGACCGTAAATGGTGTCTGCCCTTTTTTCTGTATCTCTAGTATACAATTGTCCATTATTCCCATTAGCATGGAACAAAATGCTAATGGAAATGTATTTAGTCTAACTACTTTATAAAAAAAATGTAAAGCAGATGGAGCCTATATAATTATTTTTTTAGTATATTGTTTAACTGCGAAAGGTGGCTCGAAATGGAACCTTTTTTTGGTATTCTTTGATGCAGGAGGCTGTGACTAACAGGAGACATGTACTCTCAGAGTTGAAATGAACATTTTTTTAGTTATTTGTTTTTCCAGGCGAGGCAAAGAGGTAAGGTGGGGGAGGGAAGGGAGGAAAGTGGCACCAACCACAGATACAGAGGGGCAGTTGGACATGGGAAGATGTTGGGCCTGCATTAAATGTAAGGTAGTGGGCAGTGTTTCTCATGCTCCTTGACTGCAGACTCAAAAGAACTTTGAAACTGCTCCCCATGCAGACTGGTGTGTCGCAGTGCTCACAGAGTACTGTAGTCCTAGAATGGTATGGATCAACAGCCTCTTGTATGGCCTGCGAAGCAGTCAGTGGAAACCTCTGCCCCACTGGATTTGACTGTGTGGTGGCAGGAGCAGTAGAGGAAGATGGGATAGAGGAAGATAGACTACTCCCTGAGAAAGTAAAGCCCTTTCTCAGACCACCACAGTGGAATGTACGGGATGTATGGGTTTGGCGGTGCATGCCGGTGGTACCGAAGGAGTACTGCCTATGTTGTCCATGACTGAGTGTGATTTTATACTTAGTGCATTTAACAAGGGTTGCCCACGCCTTTGGTACCCCTCCAACAGTTGTAAAATCCACCACACCCATGATTTTCTCCAGGTGCTGGAGATAGGTACTTCCTCTACCTCATCATCCTCGGCCTCTTCATCCTCCTCTGCTTGAGCGTGCGTGTTCCCCTATCCAGACACTCCAGCTGGTGGTGGCCCCTTGGGATGAGGGATGGCCATGACTGATGCCATTTGAAGAGAAATAGCAGGTTTGCTAATAGTCTGAGAGAAGGTCTTTCTGCAGGTGCTCTCTTCTGGATTGCCAAATTGAGAATAACTAAAAGTAATGGTGGGTCCCTTCAGAGGAACCTTTCACAGACTTCTCTCTTGTATGCGGACTACTGAGTCTAAAATAAAACTTGGAAAGTTGTACAAAGTTGGGAGAACTTCCAACTTCAAACTTCCTAGATTGGGCAAAAATGTCCATGGAGCACAGACACACCGATCGCGGACACATCATAATGATGCAAGGGTGCGGTCTCATGATGCTGTCCAGGGACGTCCACAATGCTGTTGTTGGCAAACAAAAACAGTGCACAAAGTTGTAGAAAGTTGATAGAAGTGTTAAGAATGTTGCTAGGAGGTGGGGTGTGGCAAAGTTTTCACTTGAATCTTCCTAGATTGGCCGAAAAAATGGTTTAAAAAAGTCTGCAGTGTCTGGACACCGTTCGTGGACACCTCATTATGCTGCACAGGTGCAGTCACATGATGAGGTCCGGGGATGCCCGCAGTGCCCCAGTGACGTCCCACGCCAGTGAGAGTAGCTGCTTAATTAAAAGTGTGTCATATGAGATTGAAAATGTCTGGACTAGGAGGGTCATCCGCGAACATCATTCATTGCGGAGGCAGACACAGTTTAACAGTTTTCTTTTATTGATACAACTATATACAAGGGGCCTCATTACGAGTCACCGGTTATGGAAATAACGGTGGCCGTAAACCTGCCGCCACCGTTGTTTCCATACCGGGTGATCTCGAGTCCTGCAAACGGAGGTGTTATTCCCGCCATGTCTAACCTGGCGGGGTTAACACCACCCGCCTGCAGGCGGACATGGAAACACTGGCACCATCACGAGATGGCGCCGGTGTTTCCACTTCCCCATTCCCATTGAGTCCTATTGGACTCAATGGGAATAGAGATTTACCAAATTCTGCCTCCGGAATTCCCGGGTTACCGGGGTTGTAATGCCCCGGTAATTCCAGGAATCACGGAGGCGGAATGGTAATATGGGTCCGGCGGTAACCTGCCGGAATTTCAGGCACGGTTACCACCGGACTAGTAATGAGGCCCAAGATATTTGTAGTATGAACAATAGCTTAATTTATTAAAGCTATGAGATATCAGAATGGGGAACATAAATGGGAGTATTTCGAGTTTCAATAAAGTCTCAATCGGTGGAGGGAGTGGGAATAATTTCATCAAATTGTCTGTGATCTATGTTTTCTGGATTTGATGTGGGTGATTGCTGAGGGCAAGTGAACAGGAGCAAGTAGGGCAGTGAGTGCTAAATAATTAATGTATGTGTACATTTCTAAATGTTGAATTGTATACAGAGGTATATTTGGGTGTGGTAAATATTGGTAATGTTGGTTCATGTATATGTTGTTGTTATTAGTAGGGTACGAAATGTTCTGTTGTCCCTGTGCTTCAAGGTTTTGTTGATGCACCCTGCTGTTTGTGGACCTTTATACTGTCCGCAGACTGTGGAACTGTTACATTGGGGGTGAGTAGGATATTAGGAACTTCTAGCAAATTAGGGTGCACTAGTAAAAACCTATGAAATTTAGTGAAAAACATTGTTGAAAAGACACTATGGTTAATTTGCACTAATAAAAACCTATGAAAGTCAGTGAAATAACGTGGTTAAGGTTACGTTATGGTTGCAAGTAAAATCAAAAGACCCCAGAAGTGTTCCGTATATGGTAAGGTAAGCAACTATAACTCATGCCACCACCGTGCACTGCTAAGGCTAACACACAGGATATCAAAGGAAACATCACAAATGTCCTTGATGACATCACTGATGACATCACATTAAGAATAATTCTGATGAAAAGTCTTTACAAGGGGTTGTGTTTACAATGTTGGTAGAAACATATCAGAAAACAACAGGAGTGCTCTTATGAACTACTTGTAATCATTTGAACAAAATGTTATATTGGAGTGTTGTTAATACTAAAACCTAATAATAAATACACCTAGGCAATAAGTGCAGCATGCACCATAGAAGTACAGTATTTTTAATATGGTAATATTTGTCAGTAAAATAATTATTGCAAGGCTATCAGAATCTTCACTAATGTTAAACTTGGAATGAATAGCTAACAATACATTTTGTCCTGGGTGTTAGTTTTAGCAGTGCACAGTGTTGGCAAGAGATATGGATGTTTACCTAACCATAACTTGTAACATTCTCGGGGTTTTCAATTTTACTTTTAACCATCATGTCCCTTTAAATTTGTTCCACTGAATTTCGTAGGTTTTGATTAGTGCAACTTAATATTATTTTATATCCTATATTGAAGATATAATACACTTTCAAAATATGTGGATTGTTTGTATACTCATTTGATAGTTTGACAATAGGTTATGTAGGTTATATGTGTTTGGTCACTGATATTTGTTAATTTAAATGTAATTGTTATTCACATTTTACATGAATGTATAGAATTTACTTACAAAATCATGATTGTGGTGTATCTTCGTCTGGAGCATTGTTTTTAGTGTCTTCTTTTCTAATCTCTTCTTCTGTAGGGCAATTCCCCTCCAGCCATTCCATGCATTGTTCCATTGTTCTAATGGTATGGAGAAAACATTCTTGTCATTTCAGAGTTAAAATTTGGAATGGAGGAAGATTAATGAGGAGAAAAGGTGGAATGTTTGTGTTTGCTTTGTGATTGGTTGTTCATTGTTTGTGAGGTGGGCGGCTGCCAATAAGATTTCAAGTAGCTCAGGTGCTGTTCAATTGTATAGAGCCTTTGAGAGAATGCCTTGTTTTGAGTGATCTTTATATATACCAATAAAATTGTAGATGGGTGAGGTGCACCCTTAGGAAACAGTGTTGTTTTTGGGATGTATTTATTGTTGTATTTGATATTTGAAACATGGAGCCAATTCCAGAAGGAGTGGAATGTCTTTGTTCAGAAGGTTGTGGAGATTCTTTAGAGAATGGGGTTAATAGTGATGCTGGGGACACAGGTGATGAGTTATCAAACCAATTGCTTACAAGGTTTTTTTAGTTTTATAATATTATATTAGATGGGGTGTTTGAAATAAGAGGTTTATGCTGCGATTGTGGAGAACATTTTTTGACAGGGAACACATGTTCTTTTTCTCTTAATTAATCATATAAAGAAAGCACAGACAAGTTTTTCAAAATGTTTTGAATCATCATAGAGGTGAAGAGTAGTTGTTTGATTGAAAATCTTGGTGATGAATTGGTAGAAGAACTCAAAAGCTCTTTTAAGAGCCACCCAGAGAACCTTTTTATTATATTGTAAAATAGCTGCGGCTACAGTAAAAGCCAAATAAATATTGTGCCCTGTCAGGTGTATTGCATCTGCGGGTACCAACCATGGGGCATCCTACAGCAGCGTGTACGAGCAGGCACATGGCACGTCGTGTATTTTTGGTGGGTGCAGGCGGGGCTACAACTGTCGCACCCTAGCCATGGGTATGAAAGCACCAATTGCATGTTGCGGTCTTTGATAGCGGTGGGTATGAACAGGCAAATGGCACGTTGTGTATTTTTGTCAGCTGCACCTGGTGTTCTAACTGTCGCATCTTAACTGCAGGTTTGAATGCACCAATTGCATGTTGCAGCCTTTGCTAGCCATGGGTACGAGCGGGAAAATGGCACGTTTTGTTATTTTGGTGGCTGCAGCCGAGGCTATACCTGTCACACCCTAGCTGCGCATATGAAAGCACCAATTGCATTTTGCGGTCTTTGATAGCCATGATATCAACCACAGGATAGTCGTGGGTACGGCCAGGCTAATGGCACGTTGTGTATTTTTGGCGGGCGTAGCTTCGAATATCAATGACACGTTGCTATGCCTGTCACTACAGCAGGTTGTATTTTGGTGCAGTGTTCATATTATATCATGGCGGTTTTAGCTCAGTTTTGTACATATGTTCCTATTTGGATGTTGACACTTGAAGGCTAATGTGAATTGCTTTTTAAATGTTTCTGATATGTGGTTATGAGTGCATTAGAAAAATGTTTGTGCTGCCGCGACTCTGGGTGTTTTTTTGTTTTTTTTGTTGTGTAACTGGGGTTATAGCTGCAGGTATGTTATTGGGAAAAATTAGGAAGAAAATAAAAAGGTTTTTTGGATGTAGTGTGTAAATATTGTATAAAGTATTCTTTGAAGGATTATGATATGATATGATGTGATATGGCATTTATAACGTGCCTGTATACAAGTGTTGGGGTTTATTCATTGATATAGCTTGTAATAGAAATGTTTGTCATTTTACTTGTATGCTTTCTACAGTCTTCTTCTGCTATTGAATTGTGAAAGCTATGAAAGTGAAATTTGTGTGAACTTTTGACAGAGTGTGCACATGTTCTGAGTTTGGCTCTGGTGAAGTTCTATTCGTTATTTGGAGCAGCTGAAGGTGAGTGATAGTGTGTTTTTATGTACTTTATCTACAGTATGAATTATTGTATTTGTAAAATAACTGAAGTATGATTAGGTGTCTCATTTGGTCAAGTCTTAAGTATTGTTTGCAAAGTAGTTTTTCTATATTTCACTCCAGTGCTTTGAGGAGAGTGATTAAGCAGTATGACATTGTATGCTATGGGTATGTTTGCCAGAAAATATATTTGCAAATAAAGGTTGTTTCTTAGTGGCATTGGAAGATGTGATATGAATGGGGGTGCATAAGAAATCTGTGTGTGAACGAAGCAGTATAACTCTAACTTTGACAACGATTTTGGCTGTGTATGTGCTTTGTAGATGGATAGTAAGCTGTTTTTTGTTACCCTATATTAGTGATTTTGTACTGGTAGAATTGTGGAAGTGTGAAATTATGAAGTGAAGAAGGTGAAGTTACAGTGGCAACGAGGGTAGGGTTTCATAGTATATAAGTCATTTTTTTATACTGCAGGATTTTTACTGGCATGTAATTGTTGGTAGTCATTTTGAATAAAGAACAATCTTATTTGACATTTTTCCAATTTGCGTGCAAATGATGTGCTTTAGAAGTACAGGAATCTCTTTAGGTTCCATGCTGTGTAATGCAATATGTTGTTATGGAATGCACTGACATAGAGAGATGCTAAATGAATGGGGGGTGCATAGTGGGTTGGGGGAAACAGTAGTATGTATGAGGTTTGCGAACATGGTTTTCTCAATCTACTTAGGTGACATGGCCATTGAAGTTTAGTGCAGTGGAGATGGGCAGTCAAGGGAGGACATACATGTTGATATGTTTTTTTGAGTAGTAGTAGTAGTGATTAGTGTGTGGGTGAACTGTAAGATAGTGGGTCTGGCTACTGGTCCAATGGTAGTTGAATAGATAACAGGTGAGCCATGTGACTTTACATGTTATTGGATGAGGATGACTAAGAAGGACTGATTACATGGGTGTTAGGAGGATGAAGGTTGTGACAGAACAGAGTTATGTGAGTAGCAGGAGTGTGAATGTTGTCTACCGGGAGTTGACCTACAGTCTTTAAGGAGAGGCTTGTTAGGTGTGAAAACTGGAGCTGGGTGGACAAACTTAGTGCTAGTGCATTATTTTTCAGCTTTTATTCTCTTCATATCTTTGTCATGAATGGTTTATGTATATATTGTTTATATTATGTGTATGTTTTATTAGGAATTGTTATGTTATGTACGAAATGGGCAGTGTGGTGTGTCATTTAGGTGTATCATCAGTCTCAGGAGGACAGCTCAGCGGCAACATGCTCGCCTTGGAAGCAAGCCGACACGAAGCACCACAGGTCCGACCTTAGAAACCTCTGGGTATTACGCTCATATCATATTGAAAAATGTATGGTTTCAAGCGCAGATATATTAGAAGTTGGCAAAGTTAATGGCCAGTTGCACCTCTGTTTCCTTTCAGAGCGCATTGCACTCATGCCTACCTCTTGTCCCTGGTGGACCATAGGGTATGTGCCACTGCTCCTGTAGGTGCCCCAGACAACTTTCACATCAACTAGCCATTAGTCCACCAACACATCTCAGCTGTATTGTGTGCTTCAACATCAATTTTTGTCCAAGCTCACTGTCAGTGCTGCTAATAAGCATGCATGTGCAACAGGCCAGGTGGAAGGTTTGCTGTGTTGTGGCCCCCTTGTGCTGCTCACCTTGCCTGGAGTCCCTTGAAACATGTCAGCTGTTTTCGGATGTCTGAGTGGAATCCCTGTGCTTCTGCTTGCGTACACATGCGCATGTCGGCACCACCAAATGTGTCCAGCTGGCAGACGTCCAATGGCCCACGTCTGCTGGCAAAGGTGGTCTGGAGGCTCATCCCCCTGCAGAAAGGGCATGAAACAAATGATTAATGCTTTAAATCCATCTGTATGTGTCTCTTAAGCCATTTCATGACTGCACCATGTCAGAGACGTACATCAGAAATGACACCATCAGTCCGTCTTTCACAGGCAAAGTGTGGAACACACTATCTACGGCATGAATTGCAACAAGCACATGTACAATAAAGATAAAAAACATACTACACAATGCATAGCAATTAATGTACACATGAATCACGAAACTCCCCATCTAGTGAAAGAAGACAGTGCTCAATAACACCCGTATCATCCCCACTAGGGGTGTTAACACAAGTTCGACAGCAGCAGACATGCCGCAGATATGACAGTCCAAAGCCCTTGTGTAATAGGCTGTTACACTGAACCATCCTTGCGAGCCCATGGATAAGGGAAGCAGGAGTGGCATATGTGAGTCAAGGACCCCAAGCTGCAAACACATACACAAGACAAGCTTGAAGGGCCCAGCTGGAACAGACAGTGGATGCTTTCAAAAGCCACAAAGCACCACACCGTCACATGAAAGCACAATAGACAAGCAATTTTAAATTATATTAACTAATTACACTAACTATGAAAAACCTACATTACCTAATTAAACTAACTATCAAATAGAAACTTAACTAACTAAACTAAAAGAAAAATAAAAAATGGTCACATATGACCCGGGGGGGGGGGCACCCAGGAGGGGGGCGATACAGGGTGCTGCTCAACACCCACATGCAATGATGTTGAGGAAAAAAAACCTCCATGGGCTCAACACCTGCACAGCCCGACCTATGTGGGAGATAGATTGTCGTCCGAGTCTGGCTCTTCCTGGAAAGGAGGACGTGGCACAGGAGCCTGACCACACCTAGCCGCAGCTTGCCCCTCGTCGGCAGCACGTCTGCCAGACGGGTGAGCCTGGTTCTGTGCAGCGATCACACGTAGGTCTGCATGCATGACCTCACGTGATACGCGGGCTTCCTCTTGCAAGTTAACACGTGTAACACGGAGTTCCTCCTGCAAGGCCTGGCTGGACAACTGTTGCACCTCCCGGCAAGCACGTAGCTCAGCCGAGATGGTACGCTCAAGGTGTGCAAACCTCTCCCCTGCCAGCTCCCTCTGGGACATCATAAGGACACCCAGAGTGGATCTGAGGGAAGCATACTCCTCCCTCAGGGCCTCCATGTTTGCCTCTGCGTGAGCAGCAATTGCTCGACGCAAAGACACCATCTCAGCCTGGTGTGCCCTGTCTGAGGCCGCCATGCCCAGCCTGAGCAAGCGGGCCATGGACCGTGCCGCCTGCTGCTGGAGAAGCACCTGACTAGCAGGGGGGAGCACGAATTGGGCCACACGCTCCATGCTCACAGCGATGTTCTCCATTGCTGCCCCCTGGCCTTCTGAATTGGCAGTCATGTCTTGCTCCCACTCAGTATACAGTGGTTGCACGCGGCGACTGCGTTGCTGGTCTTGACCCCTACGGGACCCAAGGACTGGCTGTCCTCGTTGTGTTGGCACCGCCCGCGGCTGCACGACTACATGCCCCCATCGACGTGATGTCCCAGGCACATCATTGACTGGTGTGGAGGGTGACCCTGCTTCCCGATCCACCACAGGCGGAGGTTCCAAGACTGTTTGACCCCTCAGTGCAGGTGTTGTGGACAGAGGAGTGCCCACATCAGAATCACTCACCCCTGACATATGGACCTGATGCTCATCCAACTCCACATGGAAGTCAGAGTGGTCATCAGGGCTGGACCCATTGCCAGCCAGAGACAAGATGGACTGTAGCACATGTGGGTTTTCGTGGCCTACCACCCCATGACCCCCACTTGTGCTGGGTTGCTGTAGTGAAAACAACCCTGTGCCTGGCATGAGAACACCATCCTCTGGCTCCATTGCGTCATCATCTGAAAAGTAGAGAGAACAAAGGTCACTACACATGTTAGTAACACACAACTCACACACACAGAGACATCACACAGACAACAAACACATCAAGCAGACATGTCACACACAAAAGAGAACCGGCCATGCATGATGGGTCAACTTGACACTGCTTATGTGATTAGGCTTGTAGAATGGTGTCATTTTGCACAGAAGTGGGTCGATGCAGTGCAGCAATGTTGTATGTTACTCACTGTCTACATGTAGAAGTACTTCATGATGTGTATCTGAAAATGTGAAGGCAGTGCAAGGTCAACTTCAGCCATCACGTGCAATGTGCATTCAATGGCTAGCATGGATACAAGCAAACCACCCCTCCCCCCAGGTGCAAATGCAGGGATGCCTAGCATGGTATCAAAAGGCTTACCATAGACCCGTGTATTGACAGACAGTGTAGACTAGCATCAACTGCATCATGTGAGTCAAGTGATAACACAGCAAATGATGATGGGACAGTAAGCAGGACACATGATGAAACCTCTGGAGTACACCCACGTGTGAAGAAGACACTACACCAGTTGGACAGAGTCATTGGCCATTAAACAGGCTGAGGCCTGTGACCCACACAGACTGTCACACCCTAAACATGTGTGCGACGCAGGACTGAGCCACAGTGGAAATGGGAAGGCTGATGAAATGCCATGCAAAGTAGGTCCCCTTGGACTCCTACTACAATGATTATCCAGTCAAGGACACATAAGGGCATGAGTGGAATACACATGGGCACTCATGTCCCTGCGGGGCATCTGACCTCTGCACAGTCCAAGTGAGATACCCTTCATCAAGTAAAAAAAGATGTACCACACAGCATATGTCTGGCAGATTGGCTGCTGGAAGTTAGCATGTACACTGGACGCATGAACAGGGAAGTACTCAATGGCAAAATTGAAGCATACCAGTGTTAAGGTGGAATTGGGGTGCAGAGGGGTGGTGGAGGGGCAAGGGAGCATGCCTACATGGAGTACCCGCATGCAGGCAGAGGACACATGCATGTCAGTCATGCTATGACATAGTCCCTGGGCTGAGAGGAAGGTCACCCCACGCTACATGCAGAAGGGCCAGTGAGCTGGAACATGGACTTGAGGGGCTTCCTGGTGACCAGCATGTGAGTAGGGTGCAATAGTGGTGATGCGGACAGTCCCCGTCCACTCCACATGTCCACAATCCAGCAGAGCAGACATGCATCAGGGAAGCATTGCATTACTTGCACATCAGAACCATGTACACGTGACATGTAGTGGCAGTCTTGCACAACACATCACACAAGTAAAACAGACATGTCCACAACAAACACACAGCAACTCTCCCTGGACTAGGCATCAAAGTCCGGCATCTCTCCCACTCCTTCGACCGATTCAGATGGTATGAACTCCGCGACGAGCGACTCAAGCGGAGTGAGGTCTTCTTCCTCAGGTGCAGGCACACTGCCAGTCACCAGAGTCAAGTTGTAATTCGAGGCACGCTTAGCCTTAGCACATAGTCCACGAGGTAGTCCAGTTCCTGGTTGCAGAAAGGCTTCTTCCTCAGCCTGTGCTGCAGGTGCAACCTTCCTCCTCTTGGATTGTGGTGCAGAACCTGGCTGGCAAATGCCGCCCTGATCACTATGGCCAGTAGCACTGGTGGATTGAGCCAAGGGATTGGCAGGTGGAGGGACGACCAAAGGCCTGACTTGCATCAGTGGCAGCAGGGTGCCCTCTAATGGACCCTGCGCAGCAACATCTGCTATGGCTGGGTCATTGACCGCGACTGTCCTGGTTGGCAGACTCACAACTGGGGTGTTGTTGGCTGTATCTGCCCCTGCACTTGCCAATACCCGACTGTTCGGGGCAGCAGATGACATTACTGCCCCAGGGACACATGTCTTGGTCAGGGCAGCCCTGCATGCACCTACGGTTTCCCTCCTGGCCTATTGGAAATCTTCCAAGGGCTCTTCAAGTGCCAACGCAGCCTGTGCTGGCAGACCCTGAGCCTGGGTGGTGGTGTCCACAGCTGCACCTGCAGCTACCACTACCCTTGAGCCTGTGGCAGTTGATGAAACAGACTGCCGGGTCACTCGGGCGCCAATGCCAGATGCAGAAGCTGCATCTCCCGGAACCACAGGGGGTGGTGGCATGACTGCACTGACACATGGCACAACATTGTGCTCAAGTGGCGCACCCCTGCCTCTTCCCCCTCTGCGCCCACCCTGGACACCCTGGAATCCCCCTACTCCCTGGTCACCCCAGCCACGTCCCTGACCACGGCCACCATGAGGAGGATGCCCAGCTGAGGCGCCCCTCACCTTTGGTGGCCTCCCAACCATGGCACAGATAGAGTAGTGCCGGCACAGATGGAGGTGTGCCAATGGGAGGTGTACACCACAATTGTCCTGGGCAATTGGGGTGAAGGGGGTGGGATGCAAGATGTTAACAGCCCCCCTGCACCTGCAAGGCTGTATGTGACCCTGGTGATGTAGTGACGGGTCACGCAACGCTCAGGCACCCCAAAACTGCAGTAAAACTGTGCACGCAACCCTGCAGCCTATGTGCGTCGAATCAACCTCCCGCAGTACGCGGTGGCACCCAGTAACATGAAAAATGCGTACGCGTGGGAGATGCAGGCTACTATGACCTTGAAAATGGGTGCGATACACAGGGGCCCCCGCAGTGGGAAAAATAGCGTGCACGACTCACCGTCTGACTTGCATGATAATGAAAAACAGGAGTAGCCAATACCCCCGCCAAAAGAAGAGATACGCCCTTGATCTGCTGTGAAGTTGTGATGGCGCGCGAAACAACACGAAGTAGCAACACACGTCGGTCTCCACGAAAGGCACGCACAGCAAACTGATGGCCCCGCTCACCTTTAACACGCACTGAGGGAAACACCCACACGCGTCGCGTCACTTACGCGAGTAGGCCCTTACACGCATTCACACGTGGACGTGCAGTTTTTTCATGCACACGCTGAAACACTATGCCGACAATATGAGGGAAAAGCCCACGCACGTCGCGTCGCAGACGCGCTTACGCGCTAAGGGCCTTTCCTCGAATTACACACTGACGTGCACATTTTTCACATGCCAAATCACTCCGTATCAAGCTGGCCACGCCAATACACATGGAAGACCACGCCCCTGCCCAAAAGGCCATTTTCCTGCCCCCAAGAGCCCCGAGCACACTCCCACCAGCCATCTGCTGCTGCCTGCCTGCTGCCCACGTGCCCTGCTATTCGGTGCCTGCACGTCAGCCATCTGCAGGGGTCCAGTTGCTGTGTCCACCCCTGCTGGAACAGAAGACTCCCGACTGGGATACCATCGCTCCACAGCCCAGCCCCAGGACCCAGTTGCCCACCCACGCCTGCCTTGGGGGTCGCCATGTCGGGGCAAACACCATCTGACCCCCAGTCAGAGAGGCAGAGGGCCACCAGCTTCAGTGAGAAGGAAGTTGGTGTCCTGGTGGAGCATGTCCTGTGCCCTCTTCGGAACATCATGCGCCAACAAGGAAGGATGGTTGAGGATTTGGGAGGACGCAGTGGTTGCCATCTACGCGGAGGAGGTGACAACCCGAGACATCAAGCACGCCAAGAAGCGCTGGAAGGACCTGAGGTCCAGGACCCTCTACAAGACCCGGCGCCTCACAGAGGGGGGCCGGGGCAGCATGAGTAACATCCAGATGAGGGTCCTGGAACACGTAGCCCCAGCGCTCCACACCCAGATCCTTCAGAGGCAGACCCGTCTGGAGTTGAGCGGTAAGTGGCCAAGCATTGCTGTGTGAGACATGGCATATTGCAGTGTGCTGGTAGTCTGATCCTTGCCTGTATGTGTGACATAGGCCATGTATGGATGTGTGTGTGCAGGGACATCATGGTCATGCATGTGAGACCAGTAATGTGTGAACCACATGGATGGTGCATGTGTTCCAATGCAACATGGGGAGCTGTATGCGGAATGCACACATGAAAGCATGCCAGTCTCTGTTCTTGGACATGGAGGGGGGGGTGAGGGATGGGTGCTGCTGTCATGTACATGTATGGTGCACATATGTGTGTGTCTGAGAAGTGTGTGTGTGTGACTTTGAAACGCCATGGATGCATGACACATGTCCGTGATGATGTGTAGATTCACTCATGCAGTGCCGTCACCGTTGTATCCACTGTGTCTATCCACTGTGTCTGTGGTGTACAAGCCATGATGCATGACCCTCCGGTGATGTGTTAGCATGGGACCAGTGTGAGCCATGATGCATGTTAGTTTGAAGGCAACATTTTTGTTAACAGAGGCCCTTGTACATGGATGCTGATGTTGATTGTAGACGCCGGGACTGTTTCTGCATGTGTGTTGCCTGCATTCACCCATGTGTTGTGGAGGGGCAGGATGGAAGTGACATTTGACAGTGCCACTCGTGTTATTGCTTCCTGTCTAGGGGAATATTTTACTGTACCCTGATGCTTGTGTTCTATGTCTCCCTCTACGCAGCGTCAAGTGAAGAAGAGGGCGGAGAAGGCGCTGTGGAGCCAAGCGGCGGGGATGCCTCCACCGGGCGGCGACGCAAGGCCCAGCCACCCTCCCAGGAATTGCCAACATCTGGGAGCGAGAGGGCTGGTGCCGCGTCTGCCACTATGGCTGTAGCGGAAGGGCCGGGTGAGCCCCCACAGGGGCTTGCAATGGCGGAAGATGATGTGGAGACATCCAGGTTGGTGGTCTCCACAGAGGAGGAGGAGCCCGCTACTGAGCCGCACATGGGGCCTGGTGGGGGTAGTACCACTGGTGCAAGTGGTGCAGTCCAGGGCCAGGGTCAGAAGGCAGCACAGGTCACCGCGGAGGGGCCTGTGCATGTCGCTGTCCTTGTCCCTGTGACTGCACCACCATGCACCAGCAGGGATGCCCCGTCCCAGTGCCCTTCCACAGGTAGGGGGGAGTGCCACATCATCTGCCTCTCCACTACCTGCGGACAAGGGGCTCCACGACCGTATAGGCTCTGTCCTGGTTGGTGTCACGTTGCACACGCGTGACATTCGTGATGACGTGCATGCTTCCTGGGCGGAGCACGCACGCCATCACGAACAGCAGCGTCGCAACGTGGCACTGTTGGGAGGGGACTAATGAAAATTAGACTATGCACCAGTCATTCTCCCTGCCATCTTCCGGCCCAGATTCCACCAGGGCCCCCTGTGGACTTGGCCTGACCAACACAGCCAGCTTGATGGAGATCCCATCCCTGCCACAGTCAGGAGTCGGCGGTCCAGCAGGGGTAGACACCCCAACAAATGGAGTCCAGCAGGTGGAGGATGTGCAGGCATCAGACAGGGCACATGGACAGCAGCAACAGCAGCAGGCTCTAGGTGGGACCAATGATGGCTCAGGGCCATAGACATCGGAGGGGCAGGCATAGGCCAGAGGGCAGGAGAACCCTGGAATGGGAGTGTCTTCCGTGTGGCTGCAGTTGGGCCAGCGCATAGATGCGCAGTGGCGGCGGGCTGAAGAGGCGCGGCTCACCATGGTCAGGGCGGATTTCTCCATGCGTCGGGCGTTGAGGCGGGCAGAGTGCCCCGAGGCAACTCGCAGGGAGTTGGAACAGGCCATGAGTGTATCCCTGTGAGACCTCAGGGCCAGGGACATCACAGAGTGAGCCGCATGACTTGCCCGCCGCCATTGTATATAGTTAGATAGTGTTAGGTTTCCTTTGTTCTTCTTTTAATTTGGAGTTAATGGACATTGCTCCATTTCGTGTGTATATAATTTTTTCTTCCTAGGACTTTTTTGTAGGTTTCCTTTTGTTTGTGGATCATGGACCATTTGGACTTACATTGTATGTAGTTGCAGACTTGTACATACTTTCTTTTTCAATATTCCCATGGATCAATGTTTTTTTCGTTTTTTTTATTTGGATTATGTTTTTATTATGGACATTGGCAATGGACCACTTTTTATTCTACATGATTTTTCTTTTTTTTAACTTCATTGGATTTGCAATAATTGTTTTCTACATCGGTCTTTGTACATTGATTTTCGGTTTACTATTCCTCAAAGTCAGTTCTTTATGTTTTTAATAAATTTTTTATTACTTCAGAATTGGTGTGTTCTGTAATTGGTTTTGTGCATGTCTCATTGAACATTTCCTCAGTCACGTGTTGCCACTGTGTGGCTACGTTGTGCATTCCTGCATGGGCATGGTGGTTCATTTCATCTATCATGGCATGGGTAATTTGGGAGTGGGTTCTGTGGATGGTTGCAGGCTTGGATTTGGGGGCAAGGGGGATTAGCGTTGGCTCTAGGGACATGGGTCTGTTTTGTTAGGACATTTTGTTTGTTGGGACATGAGTCTGGGCCTGAGGCTCATTGATGGGGGGTGGGGGTGCTGGGGGACATGAGTCGGGGCCTGCTGGCAGGTTCCCCTCACTGCTGGGGGGGTGGGGGTTCTGGGGGACATGAGTCGGGGCCTGCTGGCAGGTGCCCCTCACTGCTGGGGGGTGGGGGTGCTGGGGGACATGGGTTGGTGATCACTAGTGGAAGGTGACATGTGGGCTGGCCCGGGGGCATGGCCATGGTGGATGGGCTGCATGCGGGACATGACCAGGGGTGCAGGGTAGACCCCTTGTGGTGTGGGTGGCCTGCAGGGCCCATGGAGTGGGTAGAGGGCACACCTGGGAGGACCCACACTGACTCCCCACGAACCCCACTGGATACACATACCCCACTCTGACAGCGAAATCGCGTGTGATACCTCCCGCGTACCCTGGAAATACACCTACCCAGGTCGCACAGGGCCAATCGCGAGTGAAGCTTCCCGCGAACCCCAGTAATACACGTACCCCGCTCGCACAGGGCCAATCGCGTGTGAAACTTCCCGCGCACCCCAGTAATACACGTACCCCGCTCGCACAGGGCCAATCATGTGTGAAACTTCCCGCGCACCCCCGAAATGCACGTACCCTGCTTCCACAGGCCCAATCCCCTGTGAAACTTCCTGCGCACCTCAGTAATACACGTGCCCCGCTCGCACAGGGCCAATCGCGTGTGAAACTTTTACAGGCGTTTTTGTGGTTGGGGGCCTGTGCGCCATGTACGGGATTTGTGCACTGTACATGGCGCACAGGGGGGGGTTGGGGCCATAACTGGCGCTGCTGCAGGGTCCCTGCGCCACGGCTGTTAATGGATGTTTAAATCCATGAATACGCTGTGAGCAGAAATAGATTTTGGCACACGCGGCTGGCGCAGAGTGTCGCACGCACTCACTGTGCGCCAGCCGCGTGCGCCACTTGTGTGCTGGATTCTTTGAATTACCCACTTAATGTTTTATATTTGGCATTGCAGGTAGACCAAATGGTTGATTTTCTAGCCTCTGTTGTGTCAGGTTATCTACATCCTGTTTTTTCTAAATCCTGTTATGCCATGTATTGGTATGTAAAAAATGGGTAATGCAGTGTATAACACATCAAATTAATGGGGTTGCATAGTGGGTTGGGGAAACAGTGTCATTGATGAGGTGTGTTAAGAATGTTTTCTGGGGCTGGTTATGGCATATGGAATATGGCCATTGAAACCTTAGTACAGTACGGATAGACAGTGAAGGGAGGGCATATATGCTGATATAATTTTGTTGATTAGCAGTAGTAGTTATTAGTTTGTAGGGGAAGGGCAGAATAGTACATTAGGCTACAGTGTTATTATGCTTAGATGGGTGGAATCAGGTGAGGTAGTTAATTGTGTATGCTTTTTGTTGAGGATGGCTAAGGAGGAGTAATTGATGGGTGATGGGATAAGCAAGAGTGTGGTAGGGCCTAATATGTTGTACAAACAAAAATATATAAATACTGTATTTGTTAATGTGGAACATGGGTGTGTACGATGGGCATAGAGGACAATAATGATGTGATCTGCGATGTCATCATTGTGGTCATAGGCTGCACAACAGGGGTGCAAAGTTAAGGGGGATATAGCTACATTTCAGGGGTTTTGTTGCATTACGTTCTCAACTTAACCTCCCTGCAACTTTGAATATATATATATTACATGGCCACATTAGTGGCCATGTAGTTATGGTTAAGTTGGTGTTTCCATAGGAAGAGCACTTTTCGGGCAGCTTATAACTTCGCTCCCCCTGGACGAATCCTCACCAAACTTTGCAAAAAAAGTATATGGCCCACTCTGGATTTTTTTGCAAAGTTTGGTGAGGCTTCGTCCAGGGGGGGAAAAGTTATAGGGGGGGTTCCAAAACTTGTTTTTTTCCCATAGACTGAATCGCTGGACAGATTTACACCAAATTTGCGGCAGTAGCGGCGGCCTGGTCCCGAAAGCGTGCTTTTGCAAATTTGGTGTAAATCCGTCTAGTAGTTTTTTAAAAAATGACCAAAATGTAAGGCAAAAAAATTAGTGATTCGCTTTGCGGACGGACTTACCTGTTCGCTCCGCGGACAGCACCCCGATTGGCCCATGGCCTTGCATCATGTCCGTGGACATGTGACGTGTTCGCTGATTGGACGGCGAGGGGGGTGGTGCGCGTCAGATTTTCTGTGGTGCCCGCCATCCTGTATTCACCGTCGACCGCGTACAGTGGGGTGAAACGTGGATAACAAATTGTATTTAGTGCCCTGTGTTGGTGTGTAAGAGTGTTTGGGGAGGGTGGGGGAGTATGAGATAGGTTCAATGTTTTGTTTTTTTATGTGCTAGACATTTTTGTTGCGTTCGATTTGTCCGCGGAAAACACGGCTGTTCTGATATTTTGTAAATAAACTAAATGGTGGGGTGTTTAGAGGACGGAGTATGTGTCATTTTTGTTCGCAAGGAAGGTAACAATGAGCTATGAAAACCCGCGGTGTACTTAATTGTTCGTAAATACACAAACTGGGGGTCTCCTCAGGACGCTGTCCGTATTGTAATCTGTCTAGTTGAATGTGTTCTAAGAACACTCGCGGTGTCCCGAAATGGTTGCAATTACACTAAATGGGGGTGTTCTGAGAACGTTTTTTGTATTGTTCGTTGTCAGGGTGAAAGTGTTTTAAGACCACTCCTTTTGTCGGCTAATAGTACAATTTCCTATGGGCGTCAACTGACTTTTTGTCCACTAAAGAAACGATAAATCCGGCTGGTGTGCGCCGACATTATGTGATAATCCTATGACTGGCGCTATTGACCTGGCTGACTTGCTTTTGCAACACTAAATCATATCTCCTGCCCCTAAGCCTGATATTATCAAAGCATTCATATTCCCCGCCTCTCTCCGTGACGTTACAGGGTGCGTCATAAAACGCGCCCAGTCTTCTCCAGTCCTAAGTGACTTTACACAGAACCCGGAAGACAACACATATTATGTCACAACACAGCGCGCCACAATTCGGAATATGAAACAGTGATTTAAAAGCAAACAGCAAGATTGTAAATTTTGTAAAGTACATTTATTTGACATCAAATGTTTAGAGAATATTCAGCAATTTGCATTTTTCTTTGTTGTCGATCGGCAAAAGTTCATGTTGAGGCACGCAATGTTCCTTTGCGGTACAGAGGGTGTTAGATCAGCTTACAACTCAGTGCGCCACAATTCGGAATATGAAACTGTGGTTTAAGAGTAAACAGCAGGATTGTACATTTGGTAAAGTACATTTATTTCACATGAAATGTTTAGTGAATATTCAGCGATTTGCTATTGTCTCTGCCGTCGATCAGCAAAAGTTTATTTTGAGCCACACATTGTTCCTTTGCGGTAGATAGGCTGTTGGTTTATGATAAAAGCAGTAAATGATCGCTCTGATAATCGGAAGGTTGCTCCAACAACGAGCCATTAGACCACCATACTGGTTGGTATGTTGTTTATAGCCGCTAGTACTGCGTAAGGGCATATTGGTCCTTGGCGATTGTCCCATAAAATGGTGAGGGTCATGAAGTTGCATATTTGGACCTGCACCTGGCAGTTGAAGACCCCATCCGCTGGAGTCTGTAAATCGTGACATAGGCAAAATGGGGCCACATCCCTGTTTTAAAAAACATAAATAAGTCTCACCAGCCGATCTTCATTAAAATCATCATTTTATTTATTAGGGCGTGAAACTATTTGCTATCGAAGATAGTGCAACGGAGTATGTTAATAATAAAATAATAATATTTTCCCATTCATATAGCGCTAAGAACCGTGAGGTATCTAAGCAGTGCTCATTATTAACCACGGTGTGTGGTGCTCATTTATCGACCGCGGAAGGATGAAAGGCTGAGTTCGGCCTTGCCGGGATTCGAACTTGCGTTAGCAAGCTGTGCACGGATGTCAAAGCGAGCGCTGTACTCGCTGTGCCACTTGACAGGCTACAGTGAAGTGGCACAGCGAGTAGAGCACTTGACCGCCTATAGACCGGTTAAATTATTTCTATTAACCCACCCTGTGTCGTCTGCCTTTTTCAGAGCCCTCTAAACGACAGGGGATCAATTCGGCGGTGATAGTGCGCGGTAGAAAACATTATGCCACTTTCAAGGAACAAGTTCAACTTGAGCGGTCTTTAATGCTACGCTATTGTAATTATATTTGGTATAAAGTAATCTAAAGGGTTACTTACAGTACAATTGCAATTTCCATTGTCTACGAGTGGTGCAGTCCCAAAATACGACTCCGCGTGTGCCAACGATCTTTCGCATAGTGATATAATATATAAAAGTAATTTTTTCTGGATTACTACCTAGGGCAATATGGGACAATAGTTCAGTTTTTTGTCCTCAGCAAAATATTGCTAGGTGTGTCATCAACCGAGGCATGTGTGCCTTCATGCTTAGAGCTGGTATGTTCTTCTGTAACAATGAGAATATTGATGCCAGTAATGCTGTTAATTTTAAAGAAGATGGCATTTCTTATCTTTTACGGGAAATGCCTTTCTATTTTGGAATGTAATGGTTGCTTTGGAGAAGGTTATGTGAAGATTTTAGGAGTAAAGTAAGAAAAAAAAACAAGAAAAAAAATACAAAATAACAGGTGTCTGTCAAGCATCTGTAAAAAAAGAAAAAAAAAACCAAAAAAACGGCTCTTTTCAGAGCTAACTTCAAAGGGGAAATGGGGCACACTATTTAAATTTAAATTCACCATGCTCAGATTTCCGATGTGTCCGCGGACATGGCGGTAGTCCGCGGACATGAAAATCACTACGAGGGGGTTAGTATGTTATATGTTACATGTATATGAAGTCAGGGATATTATGGTTAAGTTGTGCACTAAAAACCTATGAAATTCAGTGAAAAAACTTTGTTAAAGGGACGTTATGGTTAAGTTGCGCTACTAAAAACCTATGAAATTCAGTGAAAAAACGTTGTTAAAGGGACGTTATGGCTGAAAGTAAAACCGAAAACCCCCTGAAATTCGGCAGTTATGGTAACATAAGCAACCATAACTCGCGCCACCGTGCACTGCTAACACTAACACCCAGGACATCAAAGATGACATCACAAATGTCATTGATGACATCATTGATGACATCACATGGCTGGCTCTCCCTTTTTATCGTTTACTGACATATCAAAGCCACATAGTTTTCTTCAGTAACAGTCAGGAAGTAAAAATTGAAAAGGTACTATATTTGTAGACTTAGGGTCCAGTCACATCATATGAAACAAATACATAGCGGAAGATACGTGCTTGAAAGAGAGCAATCCTTTCTGTGCATGAAGATAATCATTATGGTTATCAGCACTTTCTCATAGTTTTATTTTTATTACTCTACCTTCCCTCTATATGCTCATATTTGTATACATTATACTCACTCTCCATAGAGTGAATGGGAAAAAAATTTTGCTCGCACCTACAGCCCAAGCCGCTGGATGGATTTCCACCAAATTTGGACCAGGAGCAGCGGCTTGGTCCCGAAAGCGTGCCTTTGCAAATTTGGTGAAAATCCGTCCAGTAGTTTTTTTTAAAATGACCAAAAAGTAGGTAAAAAAAAAATCTGTGTTCGGTTTGCGGACACACTTCCCTGTTCACTCCGCGGAAAGTGTCCTGATTGGCCAATCAACTTGCGTGATGTTCTCGGACATGCAAAGTGTTCGCTGATTGGACGGCGTGGAGCGTGAAGCGCGTCAGATTTTTCGGTAGCGCCCGCCATCTTGGATTCGCGGACGTCCCCAGACAGCGCGGTGAAACTTTGTTCAAAATGTGTATTTTGTAGAGTGTATTGTGTGTAGGAGTGTTTGGGGAGGGTGGGAGTGTATGAGATAGGATGAAAGTTGTGTTTTTTATGTGTTAGACATTCTTTTTGTGTTCGATTTGTTTGCGGCCATCACGGGTGTTCTGAAATGTTCTAAATAAACTGACTAGGGGGTGTTCTAAGGAGTCAATATGTGTCCGTTTTGTTCGCAAGCAGACTGAAACTGTTCTAAGAACACTTGCGGTGTCCGGGGAGTGTTCGTAGGGGGTGTCCTGAGGACGCTGTCCGTATTGTTCTCTGTCAAGTTGAATGTGTTCTAAGAACACGCGCGGTGTCCTGAAATGTTCGCAAATAAACAAAATGGGGGTGTTCTGAAGACGTTTTTGAGAACACTCCCGGTGTCCTGAAATGTTTGTAGGGGGTGTTCTGAGGACGCTGCCCGTATTGTTCTCTGTCAAGTTGAATGTGTTCTAAGAACACTCTCAGTGTCCTGAAATGTTCGCAAATAAACAAAATGGGGGTGTTCTGAAGACGCTTCTAAGAACACTTGCGGTGTCCGGGGAGTGTTCGTAGGGGGTGTCCTGAGGACGCTGTCCGTATTGTTCTCTGTCAAGTTGAATGTGTCCTAAGAACACTCGCGGTGTCCTGAAATGTTCGCAAATAAACAAAATGGTGGTGTTCTGAAGACGCTTCTAAGAACACTCCCGGTGTCCGGGGAGTGTTCGTAGGGGGTGTCCTGAGGACACTGAACGTATTGTTCTTTGTCAAGTTGAATGTGTCCTAAGAACACTTGCGGTGTCCTGAAATGTTCACAAATAAACAAGATGGTGGTGTTCTGAAGACGCTTCTAAGAACACTACCGGTGTCTGGGGAGTAGTCGTAGGGGGTGTCCTGAGGACGCTGTCCGTATTGTTCTTTGTCAAGTTGAATGTGTCCTAAGAACACTTGCGGTGTCCTGAAATGTTTGCAAATAAACAATATGGTGGTGTTCCGAAGACGCTTCTAAGAAAACTCCCGGTGCCCTGGAATGTTCGTAGGGGGTGTCCTTAGGACGCTGTCCGCATTGTTCGTTGTTAAGTTGAAAGTGTTCTAAGAACTATCGCGTTGTTTTGAAATGTTCGTAGGGGGTGTCCTGAAAATGGTGTCCGTATTGTTCGCTGGCAAGTTCAAAGTGTTCTAAGAACACTCACATTGTTCGCGGACATTAAAAGTTTCCCATAGATCATAGTTGAAATGTTTGACTCTATGGATGTGATATGCTGCGGTGGTTGTTGCCAGGGCATAGAGTCTTGGGTGCATGGCCACTAATTTAGTGGTATTCCATTTGGCCATGCACCCAAGACTCTATGCCCTGGCAACAACCACCGCAGCCTATCACATTCATATTTGCTCATAACTTTGGGTGAAAAACAAATGTATAAGGAACAAAAGTATTAGATACTATGGATGTGATATGCTGCTATGGTTGTCCTTATTATTGTATACTTACTGTTTGGTCTAGTAATGGGAGTCCATGTTTTTCTTCTTCATTTCTGTGATAAAAGAAAATAGCATGTTAGTATTAGTATTTTGTAATGACTTATTACATTGTATAAGCAATATAATTTTTTTTTTTTTTCGACCCTCATATTTAGTAGAGTACAAATCAGAGTACTGTGCAATTTGCTCAGTTTCTGTATTTGTTGCTAAAATCATTGGGTCTGTGGGAGAAAAAAAATCCATGTTGGATTAAAAAAAAACCCTTTTTCTGTTATGCTACAGTTTATTTGTTTGTTTGTTTTCAGTGTTCAATTGTTGTTTCTGGCTAATGCTTTATACTTTGCTTTGTTTTATTGTTTTTGGAGCAGTAACAGATTCTTCATTTGTTTTGATATTATAAAATTGTGGAGCAGTTAGATACCAATTGGCGTATTCTAACTGTCTATTTTTTGGCCTAATTTAGTGGTATTCATTTATCTGATTAGTTGTTGTAGAATCTTTGAGCTGTTAGATAACTTTTGGAGTATTCTAACAGTTTATATTATTTTAGCACAAATTTATAATTTTGGGACAGTTAGATACCAATTGGCGTATTGTAACTGTGTATTTTTTGTTCTAATTTAGTGGTATTCGTTTATCTGATTAGTTGTTGTAGAATCTTTGAACAGTTAGATAGCTTTTGGAGTATTCTAACAGTTTATATTTTTTTAACACAAATTTACTTAAAGGTTTAAATACAGTTTATTTATCAAATTTTGGTTTTAAGAACATCAAATAAGCGTTTGTAAGATTTGGTGGTAATCTCTGCTTTAGAGTAATGGTACTATCATTACATTCAAACCATACACATTTCTTTTTTATATATTCAGTGTAGTGCCCTGAATTGGTTGTGGCTCCTGCATGGTAGATTATACCTATTGTTGTGAAGGTTTTCTTACCAAGTGATATTTGACCATGTGTGAATCCAGTCAGCTTGCAGTTGTTTTTGGTACCATCTGCATTGTAACGTAGAAGCATTAGTATTACGTATTTACTATGTGTTTGTATTACTAACGTGGAGAGATTATCTGAATTGCAGGTAGAGCATAATCTACCATGGTTTGCATTTTGTACAAGTTGCTGAAATGGAATGGATTCACAATTTGGTATTGATATGTATATGAAGCGTTTATTGGGGGTTTCTTCTTGTGTGACATTGTTGCAGAGAGTGCATGTATGTTTCCACATGTATGAAATCTGAAAGATTTCATTTATAGGTATGTTTTTGTTTTCCAGTACTTGTAGTAAGTACATTAGAAATTCTTGTGGATCGTCCTGTGAGTTTATAGTGAATTTCACCATTCCAGCACAGTAGTCCAATTGTCGTCTTATTCCAAAAACACTATATGTGTTGTCAGGATTGTTTGCTGCATTTATGTGAAGTACTAACATTTGCAAACACAATGGGTCTGTACTGTGTAAGTAAATGTTGTCAACAATTGGTGGTAATTGAAATAGAATATTCATTGCTACATTTGCATAGCAACTTACACCAACTATATTTGAGAATTTAAATGGTCCAGGTAGTTCTGTATCTAACTGTTTTTTTTGGAGTTTGTCTTCCTTCTTAAAAGAAGTACCTGGTTTACTTTCTCTAATTGATTCTTTTTTGTTTGTGGTACTTGATGAAGTATTAGTTTCTTTTACTCTCTTTGGAGGATTTGCAGTGACGTCCTGTTGCATTTTTGTTTCATTTAGTTTTCTTTTACAACGTTTTAGTTTTTGTGGAACAGAATATGTGTTAAGATGGGGAGTGTATAGTGAGCGAAGTCTATTATATTCTAAAATGCAAGGAATATCAGCGTTTACTTTACTTGCATCAAAGTTGATTAGAAATAGACCGTCAAGTGTACGTAAGCGTGATAGTGCTACGTAGCTCATGCCTTCTTTAAAGACTGTGTTACCAATATCTATCATTGCTTTGTCTAGGGTAAGACCTTGTGATTTATGAATGGTGACTGCGTATGCAAGAGTTAGAGAAAATTGTTCTCTGCATACATACATATCTTTGAAGAGAAGGAATCTAGCTGTTGAGCGTCCTATCCATTTTACTTCTGAAAGTTTGTCAAAGAGTATATTGACAAACTGAATTTTGTTGTCACGTGGGTATGTTTGAAAGCCAACAACTGTACCCAGTGCTCCATTAACTAGTCCTTGGTCCACGTCAAGGTTACGTTTAAGCATTACTCTGCAATTTAAGGATAATTTTAACATCTTTTCTAAGCCTGCTGTGTTTGAGATTCATTTTTCTAAATTATTTAGCCTTGTTGTGGCTTGGTCACACATGGGTAGTGTCATACCATGTACATCTAGTTTGTCGGTGGTGCTAATTTCCATTATTGGTTGCATTTCTTTACTTAACATTATTTCATTGAATTTGAGACAGCTTGCAAGAGTTGGCATTAAGGCCATACAATTGACATTTTTGTGGGCTAATTGTTCCATAACATCTGTAGCACATGCATTATCGCCATAAAGTGCATTAATGTGCCGGGTTTTCAATGTTGCTTCTGCTTCTTTAGAAAGTTTACCAACTCTCAAACTTTTTAAAATGTTGGCATAAGTTAGATCTGCAGATTGGCGCATGTTTTCTGTTAATTCTCTGTATTGGAAATGTTGCCAAAGGTTGACATTTCCAATGCTGCCAACAGTTTTACGGCAGAGTTTGTGCCCTAATCTTTTAAAAATAGGTTCACCTTTTACTGGTGTTAATTGAAGCAGATCTCCAAAAACAACAATGTGTTTTCCTGCAAAGAGCTCTTCATAGTCTGTTTTGAGTACTTCTTGTAATCTGAGGTGAATCAAAGCTAACATTAGGTTGGAGACCATGCTCACTTCATCTATTAGTAGCATTTTCATTTGTTTCAATACTCTGCGTAATTCCATTGCAGCTTCTGCAGAAAGTTTGTAATAGTCTAATTTGTTCTGGTGTTCTACTGGTAATAGTAGTAATCGGTGTAATGTAACACCACCTATGTTGTAGGCAGCTAAACCTGTGGGGGCAGTGACAACAGCTGACAGTTTGTTGTTTGTCAATTGTTGAAGGAACTTACTAATGATTTTGATTAGGAATGTTTTGCCAGAACCAGCTTCACCACTGACGTACAGTAGTATAGGTTTATAATTATGGCAGGAACATTCTTTATTTTCATGTTTTACACCATGTGCAATTTGTTTTGTTACTTCTTGAAAAATGCTACTTTGCTCATTGTTTAGTTTTGATTGTAGTATAGTTAAGTCTTCCTTATCTTCATACTGACACATGGTGTTTTCTACTTCTATCATAGCTAATTCTGCCTCATTTGTTATTAGTGGTTCTCCCAGTGGTTCTCTGCTTCCTGTTACAGAAGGTTTACTACTGTCAGGAGTATCCTTATCTAGTTGGGCTTGGAGTTCTTCTTCATGTTGCTGTTCATTGTGCAACATTGTTTTGTACTGTGTAAAGTTTACATCAGTTATAGTGCTTTCATTTGCTTTGAAAGCATCCTCATATGAGTCATAGTTATCTAGTAATTGTTCTTCTTTTCTCCATGGTTTGAAGAGTTGTAGCAGGGACATGTAATATACTTCTTTATGTTGAGGAGTCTTCAATGACAATTTGATATGATTAATTAAATTTGGTTTAGTGAGTTTAACTAAGCTGCCTTCACAGTCTGTCACTCTATATTTACCTTTTTTTTCCATCAGGTTTCATATTATTTTTGTATGTGTAGTTTTGGGCTATTTGGTATAGACACATGTTTTCCAAAGTATTACTTCTGTTTGGGTAGTATGTGTCCAATAAATTGTTTTTTAAAATGTCTTGGCTGTTGGGATCATGTTTGGCTATTATTTCTATATCTTCATATGATTTTAGAACTCTTTTTCTAGATTTAGCTGGACCAAGACTTAGCCATACTATATTTTCAGATTTACCATACAATGAAGTACCAGTTAAACGATCAGCTGCTTCATAAGATCCACATTCTCTATGGGTGAGCATTTTTATGCCTAAACTGTATAATTTCTGAGATACTGTTTTATCTGATGACAGGTCATTCCAGAGGTCTTGGAGCTCTGTATTTTCTGCTTTAGTTAAGTATGTTGTGACATATTATACAATTGTAGTAGAATTGTCTGCAATGTACTGCACATCTATGTTTGCATTCCATCAGTGGGCAATGATTGCATTATAATAATTTATATATTTTTCTTCTTCTTTTCTTTTTATGTAATATGTATTTTTAGGTGACTTACCTTTAACACTATGTCTAACTGAAGACATGAGGTTGTTTACTTGACCTGTATTTGTAACTGGTCTAGGGAAACCAAATCGGCATTTGGTGTAGTATTTGCCTTTGTTTTTGTATTTGCGACGACAATATTTTCCACATTTGTGTCTTTGAAATTGTACAATTTGTGCACGAAGATCACTATTTGTGGCTTCTGATGGAATTTCACAAGTGACATATTTTTCAATAAACTGTAAAACAGTGGCATCACTGTCTTGACCAAATTTAGGAGCATCTTTAATCCATAAAAACATGTGGATATGTGGTGCTCCTCTGGCTTGGTATTCTTTTCTCCAAAAGAAGTGTTGCACTTCTCCAAGGGGAGGAACAGTTTTATTACAAATAAAATGTAGCATAGCAATGAAGCGATGGTGAAAATATCTTGAAACATTAACAGGATCCAAAGAACAAAGTTCTCCAGGTGTTAGAATATCTATGTTTGTTTTGTTTTTATTTGATATGCGTAGGAAATCATGTAAATCTTCCAATGCATATTCTGCACAACTTAATGTACCAAACCAAGTGGGTGGGCCAAGGTTTCTAATCATACAACGTATATCTCCATGACGTCGAAACCAGTACTCTTTAGTACCACACATATTTGCTAATAGATTTGTAATATTTGATTGTAAAAACCTCATCCTTTTGTTGTACTTTCTCTAATAATTGTGTAGCTGTCATATTTTGAAAGTGTGATCCTGATTTTAATATGTGTGCAACTCAGTAACATAAAGTTGCTAGTTCACTTTCAAAGAGTAGGTGGAATATGTATTCCACATTTTGTCTAAATCTGGGATCTTCAGAATACATCAGTAATGAGCGGTATTCTGAAGCTGATATTTGAATAGGTCTATCATCATACCTTCCTCCTTTGCCAGTAGGAAAGATCAGAGGAAAAGCACGTGCTTCTATACGTTTTTCCCATATACTGATTGGCGATCCTTTTGTTTGACGCATTTGGTAAGTTTCCAGTACATCTTGTACGGTGTCATTACAGTGCAAAGGATGAATTGTATAATGGTCTAAAGTATTTGATATTGTAGCAGGATCTAGTAGCTCAAATTGACCAGCTTCTTGTGTTTCTTGAATTATTTCAGTTGTACCTTTCAAGTTTTCTTCAATATTCATTTCTTTGTAATATTCATTATTCTCTTTAAGATATTGGAAGGCTTGTATAACTTTATATAAATCTACCAGCTGTTGCCATATTTTTTTGTCTTTTGTAGGTACTCCATTTACTAATATAATTAAAGATTGCTGCATTCAACGTTGCACTCCTAGAGCATGCACATTTTCTTTTAGATTTAATGGTAAATAAACTACTTTTCCACAAATGCCTTTTACCAATTCAGAGGGAGGTAATTTTGCTGTTTTTGGTTGAAGGCGTATTATTGCTTGAAATGGGTGCACTGTTTGAATTATGATGCTCTCATATAAATTAAGTTGTTTTAGAGGTTTTGGTACTGGGTATAATTCCAAATAATTTGTGATAGAACGTGAAGGAGTTTGGTTGTTGTCAAGTTTTGTAGTGCAATAACTGCAAAGTATTAAGGGCTCAGTTATTTCATATTTGTTTTCTGCTAGAAGGTAGAGAGCTAATTCAAACCATTTAGAATCTTCATTGTCTTCTATTTTGTATGATAGGTCCACAGTTTTTGTGTTACTTTTAAAAAAATTCTACGGCAACATACACATACATGGTTTGGTACTTCAGCTGATGTACTTTTAAATTTTAGTATTTCTTTTTTGTATGTGTTTAGCAAAAGGTTGCCATGTGTAGAATTGTTGATTAATTGGTTTAAAGCTATTTCATTCTGTAAATGCCTTTCACTTCCAAAATATTTCTTCTGGATATAGTGAATTTCTTCAAGTAGGTCTTTTGCTGTACCATGTAGAAGGATGTTATTTAACTTTGCTAGTGCTAAAGCAGGACTTTTAGCATAGTACAGTTTAAAGACTAGATTTCTTATATTTGAATGATGTGTTGATATCCTTTTGATATCATGGAAAGTGGTTTTACAAGTAGGTCCTGTAATGCAGGCCAATGAATGTCCTTGTAGTCCTGTGTACTTGCGCACTGGACAGGTATCTATATTTTGCAGTGATTTAATTTTGATTTTGTCTTTGCTTTTTACATATTTATTGAGGAATTGGTGTAAAGATTTGAAACATTGTTTGGGAATGTTACACATTGAGGTGCATGGCCCTTTGTACACTAGACGTTCTGATTCAGTTGAATGGAGGGGTAATTCTAAGTTTTCAGGGCATATTTTTGTAAGGAGTACTTCTTGTTCCATTATTGTTTTATTCACTTTTTCATAACCTCGACCACTGGTATTTATGGCAATTGTATTAGTTTGCTTTTGTTTGTATGCTTCTTCATTAAAATATGGTTCTGTGCTCGTAGTGTGATTCCATTCACCTCCGCAGATACTTAAGAAGTTCTTTCTGTTGACATTTCGCTTATTGAGAAGTCTTTTTTGTAATTTAGTTATTAGTTTTGTTAGTGGTTTCATTTTGTTTAACAGTAAAATAAATACATTTCTTTTGAGAAGAATTGCACTGTCCATCAATGCTTCTAAGATTAATTTCCTACGATAGGTTTTAAGCTGTGAACCTGATTTCTCTTCTGTTTTTATAAGATGTTGAAGGACTTTGTGACGGTATATTTTGGCTAAAATACTTTTCTTGGTATGCTTACTTTGCACTATATTAAAATTTGAAGAAGTAGTTTTATCTGTACTGATAGATGATTTTCTGTTAATTGTTTTTTGGTTTGTTTTACATTTTGATAGAGGAAGCGAAGTTGTTGTACTTGAAACTTCTTGTGTTTCACTAAATTATTGTATTAGCTGTTTTGTTTCAACTTTTTTTACAAATTCTGCTAGAGATGGATGCTTATGTTGGACACCTTTATTTTCATTTGCTCTAATTTTGCGTTGCTTTCTACGGAGTTGTCTTTTGGTAGGCATTCTTTAGGGTCTGTTGAAAAAAATAAAGAAGATATGGGTTGGGGTGTTCTGGAATGTATGTGTGCTGTGTGCATGAGTGTTTGAGTAAGATGATAAAGATGTATGTAATGGTGTGTGATTGTGCATTGGGAACTAAAACTAGTAGGGATAGGTATTCTTGAATTTATGTGTTACTAAACTGGGGTTCAGATGACAAAAAAAGTGTGGAAAAGTACAAATAGTAAATCTAATGTATACAATTAAAACAGTTGTTTGTTCTATAATATGAAAATTGTAGTGGTTCAGTTGGCTAATTTGTGTGTCCAAAAATAGAAATTTGTGGGCCATTGTGGCTGTAAATCGCTGTTTAAGACATGGACATTTTTGGACAAAATGGTACAAAATCTCTATTTTAAGAAACCAAAATAGCTCGTATTAATGTTATAGTATATTTGATTAATAATATAAATATTATGGTGATATTTTACTTACTTTTTTAACAGGTAACTTCTTAGTTTTTCTTTATTCTTCGAATTCGGCTGTTTCTTTTCAGGAAACTGTTCTTCACTGTAATTGTAAAAGCTTCAAATTAGTAACTTTGTTTGTATATAGCACTGTTTTTAATTTAGATATTGATTTTTTTAATTGGAATCCTCAGTGCCTTCTGTAAAACCATTAAACTAATTTATTTACATAAGATACATTGCATCAGTTCAGTACATATGATATGTTCTTAATGAACCAATTGTATTGAATGACTAACTGTAGCAAAAAAAAATATCTTTACTATGTCTTGTGAAATTTAAAATATATTAGTGAATACCACTATTTCTGTAACTAAACTGTTCTAGGTAATAGCGCCTCAATGTCATGTCTAATTTAAAGTAATTAAGTAAATAAATAAATAAAAACAAAAAATATGAAATTGTATAAGTATTTTTATAAAGGTTTAAACATAGATTGTGTTTGCATGCAATTTTGTTTGAATATATGTAGTCTATATATTTCATTTAAAAAATGTTAGTTTAACATGATTTGAGTGTGTGTGTATAAAGAAAGTAAAAAGTATAAAGGTTTATAAGTGATAGTTGATTTTAGGAAATTGAAAAAAGTACAGTAAATTCATTTTACAGATTTTACAAGGTAAAAGTCTGTTTGAAAATGTGTTCATCTACCATAGCTCTCAACTCACACGCTTTTGGCGGGTGTCACACGCCTTGTAAAGGGCAGACTCACCCGCCAAGCCTCCTGCACGCCCATTCATTCCAATGGGCGTCTCACCCGCCAAAAACAAAATCGGGTGATTTCACCCGCCTGTAAAACAAAAATGGTTCAGAGCTATGTCATCTACTATACAGAAAATATGCATACCTGAAGTTTGTGTTCATGCATATGGATATGCATGGAGCTGCAAGTAGAAATCTTGAAGACTTGTACAGTATTTCTGGTAGATGCTGCTTGCCAATGATATGACACTTGTACTCAGAGAGATTCAGAGTACATTTGCAGTGCTGATCTATGATGATGCAGTTAGATGTAGAGGTCTTGAATGTGATTGGTGCATGGTCATGTGATTTTTGAGGTACATCGAATGAGGGAATGGCAGAGAGAGTGTAGTGGAAATGGTGTAAGGGCTGTTCATGTTACGATAGTTAAGTCATGCAAATGAGAATAAGTACTGAAAGGGATTGGCCAGGAAAGTTTGGTGGGTGTGTTGTGCCAGGAGAGATTTTCTCAGATACTCTTTTTGCTGAAAGAACAAAAGATAGCTATGGCTGTGTGTTTCAGAAAACAGATTGTTTGGATTTTAGGAGATTCGTGGATACATTGGTTGAAGGTGCATGCAGAAAGCTGTGGACTAGCTGTAGATCTTGGATTCCCACATGTGGAAGTACACTGGCATGGAGTACGTGGAATGAAGTGGTTGGACTTGCTACCTCTTTGTGCTACTTTGGAGACAGAGCAACATCCAGACATAATTGTAATTCATTGTGGAGGGAACAGTTTAGGACATGTGACTGGATTTTTTTTTGCAATTTGCTATGAAAGAAGGACTGAGGAAGGTTATGGACATGTTTCCTAATTCTCAAGTGATATTTTCACGGATTGCGCAGAGGCAAATGTGGCTTCGTTCTTCTTCATTTGGTCAACAAATGGAAAAAGCAAGGCGCAATGTTAATAAGGCTGTTTGTGGCTTTCTAAGAGATTTTGGCATGTCTTCTTTTCACAATGAAAATATTATGTTTTGTAGTACATACATTTTTCGCAGAGATGGAGTCCATCTTACTTATGCTGGCAATAAGATTTTTCTGAGAAATGCACAAAATGCATTGCAACCTTTTTTGGAATTACAACAACGATTTTGAAGTAGATGTTAAGCATTTACAATTTTTGACTTACAAACACCACCCAAAGGCTCTTTTCAGAGCCACCACTTCTTTCCAAAGAAAATTACAATGTTTGTGATGGAGTAGCAACCCAATTTTTTTAATGTTCGCGAACTGTCCGCAGACTTCTAAAAAATACAAAGAGCCCTGCTTCATTTATTTTCACTTCTATTTTTTAACTGGGAAAGGCGGCTCTGAAAAGAGCCTTATTTTTTTTTGATTTTTGTAATTTTGTATTTTTTTTTGCTTTTTCAGACACGACACACTAGCAGAGGAGGGTAATGGAGGGTAAAGGGGGGGGACACCAACCACAGGGATAAGAAAGGGCGAGCTGAGAGAGGAAGATGTAGAGTGGGTTTTATTTGGGTAGTGAGCAGGTCTTCTCGTGCTCTGAGACGATAGTCTCAAAAGCACTCCGAAGTAGCCCCCCCCGCAGAGTACTGTGTCACAGTACATACATACAACTGTGACCCTTGAAAGGTAAGGGTCATCAGCATTCTGTATGGCCTGTGAGGCAGGTTGAGAAAGACGCTGTCCCACAGAGGTGGTCCTTGTGGTGACAGGATCAGAAACAGAGGATGAAGTAGAGGAAATCAACCTGCTACGTTCTTCGCAAGGTACAACCCTGCGAATATCCCCAGAGTGAAATGACCTCAGGTGTCACTTCATAGTAGTGGTCCCAAAGCTGTAGTTACCGTGCTTCCCGTACTCATTGCAGGTAACATGGTTCGCACAAGCCTTAGGACCATTCCCATGAATGGTAAATAACCGCCACACCCAAGACTCACGCCTAGTGTGGGTAGTAGGGATTTCTTCTACCTAATTCTCATCATCCTCTTCTTCCTCCTCCGCATCCTCAGTCCTGTTCCCCTCTTCAGGCCCTTGGGGAGGTGGTGGTGGTGGAGGGGGTGGTGGTGGTGCTGAAGCAGGTGCAGCACCAAGTGGCAGTTCAGCAGCCAAGGATGCCATCTCGATGATGGTGTAGTCTGCAGGTGGCAGCAAAAATCACTGTGTTCTGAAGAATAGCCAGAAACACAATGGGAATAAGCTCTTGGGCGTGGTCTTTTATAGGGGTGCTTGTGCGCGGTCCGCGGACATGCGCACTGTGCGCGGACAGATCGAACACAAAAAAAGGATCGGAAAGTTTCAAAAGGTATATAGAAACTCAAGATTGCTATATGGGACTTGTGGCATGGTGAGATTTTATTGAAATATATTATGGATTAACTGAAAATGTACTTTTAAATTGTCCTGGGACACAAACAGTGTCCGCATTTCAGGACACACGATGAGCGTGGGCGCGGTCATATGATCCGTTCGCGAACTAGTCTGCGAAGGAAGCGCCTGTCCGCAGGACACCAAGTGCACAGAGATTGGTTAGCGCATGGCATTGATGTCCTACGGACACTGTTCGGGGTCTTGAAGTAATTAAAAGTGCGTCACACGTGAAACGAACATTTCAGGACATCGCGTGTGTTCTTAGAACAGTTTAAACTTGGTAGCGAACAGTAAGGACAGATATAGTGTTCTTCAGGACACGTGTAATTTAGTTTATGTACGAACATTTCAGGACACCAATTGTGTTCTTAGAACAGTTTCAATTGGGTAGCGAACACTACGCACAGGTATAGTGTTCTTCAGGACATCTCCATTTTCGTTTACGTACCAACATTTCAGGACACCAATAGGGTTCTTTGAACAGTTTCAATTGGGTAGCGAACACTACGCACAGGTATAGTGTGCTTCAGGACACATCATTTTCGTTTATTTACGAACATTTCAGGACACCAATTGTGTTCTTAGGACAGGTTTAAGTTGATAGCGAACATTACGGACAGATATAGTGTTCTTTAGAACACTTTAATTTTTGTTTCTTTACGAACATTTCAGGACGCCACGTGTGTTCTTAGAACAGTTTCAACTTGCTAGCGAACAGTACGAACAGGTGTGTTGTTGTTCAGGACACCTCCATTTTCATTTATGTACGAACATTTCAGATCACTCTCACTGTCCGCGGACAATTTTATTGGTTTTAAAAAAAAAAACGGAAACTATTCACAATACAATATAAAAATTAAACTTTATTTAACGTATATTAATAATTTATGACAGAGAAGGTGAGGCAGAAACAGAAACAAAAACAGGAGAATTTGGGGTTTCAACATAATTGGTATTAGGTGAAGAAGGGATGGAAATCTCATCAAAATGTTTTGGATTATGGAGAGGGTTTGGGGATGATTGACTGGGATATGGTGAGGAGGGACAAGTACATGTGGGGCAATGGTATGACGTTTTTGTTTTAAAATGATCTTCAACAAAAGTTTTCAAATTATTAAAATTGGTCAACAGTAAATCAATTTTTTCTTTTATGTTGTCAAGCGTGTTTTCCATAACAGCTTCTTCAGAGGTAGTTTCTATTTTGTTATGCTCTCTACAAAAAAAAAATATATATGTTAAATGTATACAAAATAATATTATTTAAATGGTTTATATTATAAAGTGTTTACCATTAGTTTCACTATCGTGTAACATTTCTTCAAGTGGGAAATTGTCCTCTAGCCATTCCAGAGTACTAGACATTTCTGTGAGAAAAAAAAAAAAAAGATAATATATTTTTTAATCTAATACAGAAAGTTTATAAATATATGAGTAAAATGAAGTACACTTACTATTTCTGGTAAGATAAGTCCTATGTATTCAGTGGGTCAGGTCTTGTTCTCAGTTCTGTTGTGTCTGTGAGGTAATTATGTTGGAAGCCAATTTATGTTCTTGTGGTATATTCAATTTCAGAACATATTGTATTTACATGAATGGTTAGTGTGTTACTATATATAATGTGTTTGTGTGCTGGTTTTTGAATTTGTTAAATTTTCCTATATTATGATATAACAATCAAACATACACCACCACCCCCCCCCCTCACAGTTTTTAGGTAGTGGTACTGTTCTCCGAACATGTCCGCAAACATTAAATAAGTTCGCGGACATCACGTTCATAAGAAGAGATCTAGTCAGTTCCATATGACATGTATATAAAGTCAAAGTCATTATTGTTAAGTTGTGCTACTAAAAAACTATGAAATTCAGTGAAAAAACTTTGTTAAAGGGACATTATGGTTAAGTTGCGCTACTAAAAACCTATGAAATTCAGTGAAAAAAACTTTGTTAAAGGGACGTTATGGTTACGTTGCGCTACTAAAAACCTATGAAATTCAGTGAAAAAACGTTGTTAAAGGGACATTATGGTTAAGTTGCGCTACCACCGTGCACTGCTAAGACTAACACCCAGGACATCAAAGATGACATCACAAATGTCATTGATGACATCACTGAAACAGCAACTTAACCATAACGTCCCTTTAACAAAGTTTATTCACTGAATTACATGGCCACGGTAGTGGCCATATAGTTATGGTTAAGTTGCTGTTTCCATTGGAAGAGCACTTTTTGGGTGGCTTATAACTTCGCTCTCCCTGGACGGATCCTCACCAAACTTTGCAAAATAAGTAGTTCGGTCACTCTGAATTTATTTGCAAAGTTTGGTGAGGCTTCATCCAGGGGGGGCAAAGTTATAGGGGGGGTCCCAAAACTTTTTTTTTTCCCATAGACATAATGGGAAAAAACTTTGCTCACGCCTACAGCCCAAACCGCTGGACGGATTTACACCAAATTAGCAGCAGGAGCGGCAGCTTGGTCCCGAAAGTGTGCTTTGCTTTATTTGGTGTAAATCTGTCCAGTAGTTTTTAAAAAATGACAAAAATGTAAGTGAAAAAAATTAGTGATATCTGTGTTCGCTTCGCGGACACACTTTCCTGTTCGCTCGGCGGACAGGACGGTGATTGGGCAAGCAACTTGCGTGATGTCCGTGGACATCTGACGTGCTCTCTCGTTGGATGCGTGAAAGCGTGCAGTGCGTCTGGCTTCAGAGACGCCCGCCATCTTTGTTCCTCGCATGAGAGGCTTTGTATCCTGCCTGCACAGTAAGTCCCCCACCCCCGCTCATGCCTGTGTCTGTCTCCTGTTCCTCCCCCCTGCTCATGTCCGTGTGTCTTTCTCCCTCCCGCCCACCCCCCGCTCATGTCCGTGTGTCTTTCTGCCTCCCTCCCGCCCACCGGCGGCTCATGTCCGTGTGTCTTTCTCCCTCCCGCCCACCCCCCGCTCATGCCCCGCTCGTCTCTCCCAACCGCCCACCCCCCGCTCTTGCCCCGTGTGTCTCTCCCACCCCTGTGTGTCTCTACCACCCGCTGCTCATGTCTGTGTGTTTCTCCCCGCCCACCCCCCGCTCATGTCCGTGTGTCTCTCCCCACCCGCCGCCCAGCCCCCGCTCATGCCCCGTGTGTGTCTCCCCACCCGCCGCCCAACCCCCGCTCATGCCCCGTGTGTGTCTTCCCCTCCCGCCCACCCCCGCTCATGTCCGTGTGTCTCTCCCCACCCGCCGTCCACCCCCGCTCATTCCCCATGTGTCTCTCTCTCCTTCCCCCACCCCCAACTCATGCCCTGTGTGTCTCTCTCCCTCCCCCCACCCATGCCCCGTGTGTCTCTCCCCTTCCCCCCCACCCATGCCCCGTGTGTCTCTCCCCTTCCCCCCCACCCATGCCCCGTGTGTCTCTCCCCCTCCCGCCCAACCCCCGCTCATCCCCCATGTGTCTCTCCCCCTCCCGCCCACCCCCCGCTCATGCCCCACGTGTCTGTCTCCCTACCCCCGACCCCCGCTCTTGCCCCATGTCTCTTTCCCCCTCCCGCCCACCCCCGCTCTTGCCCCGTGTCTCTTTCCCCCTCCCACCCACACCCCCGCTCTTGCCCCGTGTTTCCCCCTCCCGCCCACACCCCCGCTCTTGCCCCGTGTCTTCCCCCTCCCGCCCACCCCCGCTCTTGCCCCGTGTCTTCCCCCTCCCACCCACCCCCGCTCTTGCCCCGTGTGTCTTTTACCCTCCCGCCCACCCCCGCTCTTGCCCCGCGTGTCTATCACCCTCCTGCCCACCCCCGCTCTTGCCCCGTGTCTTCCCCCTCCCGCCCACCCCCGCTCTTGCCCCGTGCCTTCCCCTTCCCGCCCACCCCTGCTCTTGCCCCGCGTGTCTTCAACCTCCCGCCCACCCCGCTCTTGCCCCGCGTGTCTTTCAACCTCCCGCCCACCCCCACTCTTGCCCAGCGTGTCTATCACCCTCCCGCCCACCCCCGCTCTTTCCCCGCGTGTCTATCACCCTCCTGCCCACCCCCGCTCTTGCCCCGCGTGTCTATCTCCCTCCCGCCCACCCCCTCTCTTGCCCCGCATGTCTATCTCCCTCCCGCCCTCCCCCGCTCTTGCCCCGCGTGTCTATCTCCCTCCCGCCCACCCCCGCTCTTGCCCCGGTTGTCTATCTCCCTCCTGCCCACCGCCGCTCTTGCCCCGCGTGTCTATCTCCCTCCCGCCCACCCCCGCTCTTGCCATGCGTGTCTATCTCCCTCCCGCCCACCCGCTCTCTTGCCCCGCGTGTCTATCTACCTCCCGCCCACACCCGCTCATTGCCCCGCGTGTCTATCTCCCTCCCGCCCACCCCCGCTCTTGCCCCGCGTGTCTCTCTCCCTCCCGCCCACCCCCGCTCTTGCCCCGCGTGTCTCTCTCCCTCCCGCCCATCCCTCTCATGCCCCGTGTGTCTCACTCCCACCCACCCCCGTGTGTCTGCCTCCCACCCACCCTGCCCACCCGCCGTGTTTCTCCCTCCCACCCACCCTGTCCACCCGCCGTGTGTCTCTCTCCCTTCCCCACCCCCGCTCATGCCCCGTGTCTGTCTCCTGTACCCCCCACCCCCCCGCTCATGCCCTGTGTCTCTCTCCTGTTGCCCCCCACCCCCGCTCATGCCCCGTGTCTGTCTCCTGTACCCCCCACCCCCCCGCTCATGCCCTGTGTCTCTCTTCTGTTGCCCCCCACTCCCTGCTCATGCCCCGTGTCTGTCTCCTGTACGCTCCCCACCCCCTGCTCATGCCCTGTGTCTGTCTCCTGTACCCCCCCACCCCCTGCTCATGCCCCGTGTCTGTCTCCTGTACCCCCCCACCCCCCGCTCATGCCCCGTGTCTCTCTCCTGTACCCCCCACCCCCGCTCATGCCCCGTGTCTGTCTCCTGTTCCCCCCACCCCCCGCTCATGCCCCATGTCTGTCTCCTCTTGCTCCCACCCATGTCCCGTGTCTGTCATTTGTACCCCCAACTCCGCGCTCATGCCCGTGTCTCTCTCCTGTTGCCCCCCACACCCCCGCTCATGCCCCGTGTCTGTCTCCTGTTGCCCCCACCCACTCGCTCATGCCCTATGTCTGTCTCCTGTTCTTCCCACCCACTCGCTCATGCCCTATGTCTGTCTCCTGTTCTCCCCACCCCCCGCTCATGCCCCGTGTCTGTCTGCTGTTCCTCCCACCCCCACTCATACCCTGTGTCTGTCTCCTGTTGCCCCCCACCCCCCGCTCATGCCCCGTGTCTGTCTCTTGTCCTCCCCACCCCCCGCTCATGCTCCGTGTCTGTCTCCTGTTCCCACCCACCCCCCGCTCATGCCCCGTGTCTGTCTCCTGTTGCCCCCCACCCCCCGCTCATGCCCCGTGTCTGTCTCCTGTTGCCCCCACCCCCCGCTCATGCCCCGTGTCTGTCTCCTGTTGGCCCCCACCCCCCGCTCATGCCCCGTGTCTGTCTCCTGTTGCCCCCCACCCCCGCTCATGCCCCGTGTCTCTCTCCTGTTGCCCCCACCCCCGCTCATGCCCCGTGTCTGTCTCCTGTACCCCCCACCCCTGCTCTTGCCCCGTGTCTGTCTCCTGTACCCCCCCAACCCCGCTCTTGCCCGTGTGTCTGTCTCCCTCCCCCCCCACCCCCGCTCTTGCCCCGTGTGTCTGTCTCCCTCCCCCCAACCCCGCTCTTGCCCCGTGTGTCTTTCCCCCTCCCGCCCACCCCGTTCTTGCCCCGTGTGTCTTTCAGCCTCCCGCCCACCCCTGCTCTTGCCCCGTGTGTCTATCGACCTCCCGCCCACCCCGCTCTTGCCCCGTGTGTCTTTCTCCCTCCCGCCCACCCCCGCTCTTTCCCCCTCCAACCCACCCCCGCTCTTGCCCCCTCCCACCCACCCCCGCTCTTGCCCCGTATCTTTCCCCCTCCCGCCCACCCCAGCTCTTGCCCCGTGTCTTTCACCCTCCCGCCCACCCCCGTGTCTTTCCCCCTCCCGCCCACCCCCGCTCTTGCCCCGTGTCTTTCCCCCTCCCGCCCACCCCCGCTCTTGCCCCGTGTCTTTCCCCCTCCCACCCAACCCCCGCTCTTGCACCGTGTCTTTCCCCCTCCCACCCACCCCCACTCTTGCCCCGCACCCCCGCTCTTGCCCCATGTCTTTCTCTCTCCCACCCACCCCCGCTCTTGCCCCGTGTCTTTCTCCCTCTCGCCCACCCCCGCTCTTTCCCCGTGTCTTTCGATCCTCCCGCCCACCCCTGCTCTTGCCCCGTGTCTTTCTCCCTCCCGCCCACCCCCGCTCTTGCCCCGTGTCTTTCTCCCTCCCGCCCACCCCCGCTCTTGCCCCGTGTCTCTCTCCCACCCACACACCCCCCGCTCTTGCCCCGTGTGTCTCTCTCCCTCCTGCCCACCCCTGCTCATGCCCCGTGTGTCTTCTGTTCCCCCCGCTCATGCCCTGTGTCTGTCTCCTGTTCTCTCCACACCCCGCTCATGCCCCATGTCTGTGTCCTGTTCGCTCCACACCCCGCTCATGCCCCATATCTGTGTCATGTTCCCCCCACCCCCCGCTCATGCCCCGTGTCTATCTCCTGTTGCCCCCCACCCGTCCCGCTCATGCCCCGTGTCTGTCTCCTGTACCCCCCACAGGCTCATGCCCTGTGTCTCTCTCTTGTTGGACCCCAGCCACCCCGCTCATTCCCTGTGTTTGTGTC
Organism: Ambystoma mexicanum; assembly: GCF_040938575.1. NCBI lineage: Eukaryota > Metazoa > Chordata > Amphibia > Caudata > Ambystomatidae > Ambystoma > Ambystoma mexicanum. The sequence goes on from NC_090922.1 coordinate 1,138,366,219, forward strand.
CTGTTCTCCCCACCCCCTGCTCATGCCCCGTGTCTTTTTCCTGTTCCTCCCACCCCCTGCTCATGCCCCATGTCTGTCTCCTGTTGCCCCCCACCGCCCCGCTCATGCCCTGTGTCTGTTCTCCCCACCCCCCGCTCATGCCCCGTGTCTGTCTCCTGTTCCCCCCACCCCTCGCTCATGCCCTGTGTCTGTCTCCTGTTGCCCCCCGCTCATGCCCCGTGTCTGTCTCCTGTTGCCCCTCACACCCGCTCATGCCCTGTGTCTCTCCTGTTGCCCCCCACCCCCGCTCATGCCCCGTGTCTGTCTCCTGTTGCCCCCCGACATGCCCCATGTCTGTCTCCTGTTGCCCCTCACCCCCCGCTCATGCCCCGTGTCTGTCTCCTGTTGCCCCCCACCCCCCGCTCATGCACCGTGTCTGTCTCCTGTTGCCCTCCACCCCCCGCTCCTGCCCCGTGTCTGTCTCTGTTGTCCCCCCACCCCCTGCTCATGCCCCGTGTCTGTCTCCTGTACCCCCCACTGCCCGCTCATGCCCTGTGTCTGTCTCCTGTTGCCCTCCCGCTCATGCTCCATGTCTGTCTCCGGTTCCCCCACCCGCTCATGTCCCGTGTCTCTCTCCTGTTGCCCCCCACCCCCCGCTCATGCCCTGTGTCTGTCTCCTATTGCCCCCCCTGCTCATGCCCTGTGTCTGTCTCCGGTTCCCCCCACCCGCTCATGTCCCGTGTCTGTCTCCTGTTGCCCCCCACCCCCAGCTCATGCCCCGTGTCTGTCTCCTTTGCCCTCACCCCCTGCTCATGCCCCGTGTCTGTCTCCTGTTGCCCCCCACCCCCGCTCCTGCCCTGTGTCTCTCTCCTGTTGCCCCAACCCCCCGCTCATGCTCCGTGTCTGTCTCTTTTGTTCACCCCACCCCCGGCTCATCCCCTGTGTCTGTCTCCTGTTCCCCCCACCCCCCGCTCATGCCCGTGTCTCTCTCCTGTTGCCCCCCACCCCCCGCTCATGCCCCGTGTCTCTCTCCTGTTGTACCCCCCGCTCATGCCCCTTGTCTGTCTCCTGTTCCCCCCACCCGCTCATGCCCCGTGTCTCTCTCCTGTTGCCCCCCACCCCCACCTCATGCCTTGAGTCTGTCTCCTGTACCCCCCACCCCCATCTCATGCCCCGTGTCTCTCTCCTGTTGCCCCCCACCCTCCCACTCATGCCCCGTGTCAATCTTCTTTTACCCCCTCCCCCCGCTCATGCCCCGTGTCTGTCTCCTGTTCCCCCCACTCCCCGCTCATGCCTCGTGTCTGTCTCCTGTTGCCCCACCCATGCCCTGTGTCTGTCTCCTGTACTCCCCCACTCCGCGCTCATGCCCCGTGTCTCTCTCCCGTTGCCCCCCACCCCCCCGCTCATGCCCTGTGTCTGTCTCCTGTAGCCCCCCACTCCCCCGCTCATGCCCCGTGTCTGTCTCCTGTTCCCCCATCCCCCGCTCATGCCCCGTGTCTGTCTCCTGTACCCCCCCGCCCCCCGCTCATGCCCCGTGTCTCTCTCCTGTTGCCCCCCACCTCATGCCTTGTGTCTGTCTCCTGTACCCCCCCACCCCCGCTCATGCCCCGTGTCTCTCTCCTGTTGCCCCCCACCCCCCCGCTCATGCCCTGTGTCTGTCTCCTGTTGCCCCCCACCCCCCCACTCATGCCCTGTGTCTGTCTCCTGTTCTCCCCACCCCCGCTCATGCTCTGTATATGTCTCCTGTTCCCCCATCCCCCGCTCATGCCCTGTGTCTGTCTCCTGTTCTCCCCACCCCCCGCTCATGCCCCGTGTCTCTCTCCTGTTGGCCCCACCCCCCGCTTATGCCCTGTGTCTGTCTCCTGTTGCCCCCCACCCCCCGCTCATGCCCAGTGTCTCCCTTGTGTTCCCCCCACCCCCCGCTCATGCCCCGTGTTTCCCTGGTGTTACCCCACCCCCCGCTCATGCCCCGTGTCTCTCCCCCTCCCGCTCACCCCCCGCTCATGCCCCTTGTGTCTCTCCCCCTCCCGCCCACACCCCGCTCATGCCCCGTGTGTCTCTCTCCCTCCCCCCACCCCCGCTCATGCCCCGTGTGTCTCTCTACCCTTCCCCCCACCCCCCACTCATGCCCCGTATCGGTCTTCTGTTCTCCCCGCTCATGCCCCGTGTCTGTCTCCTGTTCTCCTCACCCCCCGCTCATGCCCCGTATCTGTCTCCTGTTCCCCTCATGTGCTGTGTCTGTCTTCTGTTGCCCCCCAAACCCCCCGCTCATGCCCCTTGTCTATCTCCTGTTCTCCCCACCCCCGCTCATGCCATGTGTCTGTGTCCTGTTCCCCCTGCCACCGCTCATGCCCCGTATCTATCTCCTGTTGCCCCCCACCCCCCCGCTCATGACCCATGTCTGTCTCCTGTTGCCCCCCACCTCCTGCTCATGCCCTGTGTCTGTCTCCTGTTGCCCCCCACCCCTGCTCATGACCCGGGTCTGTCTCTGTTGTTCCCCCACCCCTGCTCATGCCCTATGTCTGTCTCCTGTTGCCCCCCACCCCCTGCTCATGCCCCGTGTCTGACTCCTGTACGCTCCCCACCCCCTGTTTATGCCCTGTGTCTGTCTCCTGTACCCCCCCACCCCCCGCTCATGCTTGTGTCTGTCTCCTGTACCCCCCACCCCCCCGCTCATGCCCCATGTCTGTCTCCTGTTGCCCCCCCTGCTCATGCCCCGTGTCTGTCTCCTGTTCCCCCCACCCGCTCATGTCCCGTGTCTCTCTCCTGTTGCCCCCCACCCCCCGCTCATGCCCCGTGTCTGTCTCCTGTAACCCCCCACCCCCCGCTCATGCCCTGTGTCTCTCTTCTGTTGCCACCCACCCCCTGCTCATGCCCCGTGTCTGTCTCCTGTACCCCCCACCCCCCGCTCATGCCCCATGTCTCTCTCCTGTTGCCCCCCACTACCCCGCTCATGCCCTGTGTCTGTCTTCTGTACCCCCCACCCCCCGCTCATGCCCCTTGTCTGTCTCCTGTTCCCCCCACCCCCCACTCATGCCCCATGTCTGTCTCCTCTTGCTCCCACCCATGCCCCGTGTCTGTCTCCTGTACCCCCCACTCCGCGCTCATGCCGTGTCTCTCTCCTGTTGCCCCCCACACCCCTGCTCATGCTTCGTGTCTGTCTTCTGTTCCCCCCACTCCCCGCTCATGCCCCGTGTCTGTCTCCTGTTCCCCCACCCCCCGCTCATGCCCTGTGTCTGTCTCCTGTTGCCCCCCACCCCCTGTTCATGCCCCGTGTCTGTCTCCTGTACCCCCCCACCCCCGGCTCATGCTCCTGTCTGTCTCCTGTACCCCCCCACCCCCCGCTCATGCCCCATGTCTGTCTCCTGTTGCCCCCCCTGCTCATGCCCCGTGTCTGTCTCCTGTTCCCCCCACCCGCTCATGTCCCGTGTCTCTCTCCTGTTGCCCCACACCCCCGCTCATGCCCCGTGTCTGTCTCCTGTACCCCCCACCCCCCCGCTCATGCCCTGTGTCTCTCTTCTGTTGCCCCCCACCCCCTGCTCATGCTCAGTGTCTGTCTCCTGTACCTCCCCACCCCCCGCTCATCCCCCATGTCTCTCTCCTGTTGCCCCCCACTACCCCGCTCATGCCCCGTGTCTGTCTTCTGTACCCCCCACTCCGCGTTCATGCCCCGTGTCTCTCTCCTGTTGCCCCCCACACCCCCCGCTCATGGCCCGTGTCTGTCTCCTGTTGCCCCCCACCACCGCTCATTCCCCGGGTCTGTCTCCTGTTCTCCCCACCTCCGCTCATGCCCCGTATCTGTCTCCTGTTCCCCCCATCCCCTGCTCATGCCCCGTGTCTGTCTCCTGTTCTCCCCACCCCTCGCTCATGCCCCATGTCTGTCTCCTGTTCCCCCTACCCCCTGCTCATGCCCCGCGTCTGTCTCCTGTTGCCCCTCACCCCCGCTCATGCCCCGTGTCTCTCCTGTTCCCCCCCGCTCATGCCCCGTGTCTGTCTCCTGTTGCCCCCCACCCCCCGCCTTGTTGCCCATCACCTCCCGCTCATGCCCCGTGTCTGTCTCCTGTTGCCCCTCACTCCCCGCTCATGCCCTGTGTCTGTCTCCTATTGCCCCCCACCCCCTGCTCATGCTCCGTGTCTGTCTCCTGTTGCCCTCCACCCCCCCGCTCCTGCCCCGTGTCTGTCTCTGTTGTTCCCCCCACCCCCCGCTCATGCCCCGTGTCTGTCTCCTGCCCTCCCCACCCCCCGCTCATGCCCTGTGTCTGTCTCCTGTACCCCCCACCGCCCGCTCCTGCCCTGTGTCTGTCTCCTGTTGCCCCCCCGCTCATGCCCCGTGTCTATCTCCGGTTCCCCCCACCCGCTCAAGTCCCGTGTCTCTCTCATGTTGACCCCACCCCCGCTCATGCCCTGTGTCTCTCTCCTGTTACCCCCCACCCCCCGCTCATGCTCCGTGTCTGTCTGTTGTGTTCCCCCCACCCCCGGCTCATGCCCTGTGTCTGTCTCCTGTTCCCCCACCCCCCGCTCATGCCCCGTGTCTCTCTCCTGTTGCCCCCCACCCCCTGTTCATGCCCCGTGTCTGTCTCCTGTACCCCCCCACCCCCGGCTCATGCTCGTGTCTGTCTCTTGTACCCCCTCACCCCCCCGCTCATGCCCCATGTCTGTCTCCTGTTGCCCCCCCTGCTCATGCCCCGTGTCTGTCTCCTGTTCCCCCCACCCGCTCATGTCCCGTGTCGCTCTCCTGTTGCCCCCCACCCCCGCTCATGTCCCGTGTCTGTCTCCTGTACCCCCCACCCCCCCGCTCATGCCCTGTGTCTCTCTTCTGTTGCCCCCCACCCCCTGCTCATGCCCCATGTCTGTCTCCTGTTCTCCCCATCCCCCGCTCATGCCCCATGTCTCTCTCCTGTTGCCCCCCACTACCCCGCTCATGCCCCGTGTCTGTCTTCTGTACCCCCCACCCCCCGCTCATGCCCCGTGTCTGTCTCCTGTTCCCCCCACCCCCCGCTCATGCCCCATGTCTGTCTCCTCTTGCTCCCACCCATGCCCTGTGTCTGTCTCCTGTACCCCCCAATCCACGCTCATGCCGTGTCTCTCTCCTGTTGCCCCCCACACCCCCGCTCATACCCCGTGTCTGTCTCCTGTTGCCCCCCACCCCCTCGCTCATGCCCCGTGTCTGTCTCCTGTTCTCCCCACCCCCGCTCATGCCCCGTGTCTGTCTCCTGTTCCTCCCACCCCCGCTCATGCCCTGTGTCTGTCTCCTGTTGCCCTCCACCCCCCGCTCATGCCCCGTGTCTGTCTCCTGTTCCTCCCACCCCCGCTCATGCCCTGTGTCTGCCTCCTGTTGCCCTCCACCCCCCGCTCATGCCCCGTGTCTGTCTCCTGTTCTCCCCACCCCCCGCTCATGCTCCGTGTCTGTCTCCTGTTCGCCCCCACCCCTGCTCATGCCCCGTGTCTGTCTCTGTTGTTCCCCCACCCCTGCTCATGCCCTGTGTCTGTCTCCTGTTCCCCTCACCCCTGCTCATGCCCCGTGTCTCTCTCCTGTTGCCCCCTACCCCCTGCTCATGCCCTGTGTCTGTCTCCTGTATCCCACCACCCCCGCTCATGCCCCGTGTCTGTCTCCTGTTCCCCCCACCCCCCGCTCATGCCCCGTGTCTGTCTCCTGTTGCCCCTCCACTCATGCCCCGTGTCTGTCTCCTGTACCCCCCCACGCTCATGCCCCATGTCTCTTTCCTGTTCCCCCCACCCCCCGCGTCTGTCTCCTGTTCCCCCACCCCCCGCTCATGCCCCGTGTCTGTCTCCTGTTGCCCCCACCCATGCCCCGTGTCTGTCTCCTGCATTCCCCCACTCCACGCTCATGCCCCGTGTCTCTCTCCTGTTGCCCCCCACGCCCCCCGCTCATGCCCCGTGTCTGTCTCCTGTTGCCCCCCACCCCCGGCTCATTCCCCGTGTCTGTCTCCTGTTCTCCCCACCCCCGCTCATGCCCCGTATCTGTCTCCTGTTCCCCCCATCCCCCGCTCATGCCCTGTGTCTGTCTCCTGTTCTCCCCACCCCGCTCATGCTCCGTGTCTGTCTCCTGTTCGCCCCCACCCCCGCTCATCCCCGTGTCTGTCTCCTGTTGCCCCCAACCACGCTCATGCCCCGTGTCTGTCTCCTGTTGCCCCCCACCCCCCGCTCATTCCCCGTGTCTGTCTCCTGTTCTCCCCACCCCCCGCTCATGCCCCGTATCTGTCTCCTGTTCCCCCACCCCCCACTCATGCCCCGTGTCTGTCTCCTGTACCCCCCCACGCTCATGCCCCGTGTCTCTTTCCTGTTCCCCCCACCCCCCGCTCATGCCCCGTGTCTGTCTCCTGTTCCCCCACCCCCCGCTCATGCCCCGTGTCTGTCTCCTGTTGCCCCCACCCATGCCCTGTGTCTGTCTCCTGCATTCCGCCACTCCACGCTCATGCCCCGTGTCTCTCTCCTGTTGCCCCCCATGCCCCTCGCTCATGCCCCGTGTCTGTCTCCTGTTGCCCCCCACCCCCGGCTCATTCCCCGTGTCTGTCTCCTGTTCTCCCCACCCCCGCTCATGCCCCGTATCTGTCTCCTGTTCCCCCACCCCCGCTCATGCCCCGTGTCTGTCTCCTGTTGCCCCCACCCATGCCCCGTGTCTGTCTCCTGCATTCCGCCACTCCACGCTCATGCCCCGTGTCTCTCTCCTGTTGCCCCCCATGGCCCCCGCTCATGCCCCGTGTCTGTCTCCTGTTGCCCCCCACCCCCGGCTCATTCCCCGTGTCTGTCTCCTGTTCTCCCCACCCCCGCTCATGCCCCGTATCTGTCTCCTGTTCCCCCACCCCCCGCTCATGCCCCGTGTCTGTCTCCTGTTGCCCCCACCCATGCCCCGTGTCTGTCTCCTGCATTCCCCCACTCCACGCTCATGCCCCGTGTCTCTCTCCTGTTGCCCCCCATGCCCCCCGCTCATGCCCCGTGTCTGTCTCCTGTTGCCCCCCACCCCCGGCTCATTCCCCGTGTCTGTCTCCTGTTCTCCCCACCCCCGCTCATGCCCCGTATCTGTCTCCTGTTCCCCCCCATCCCCCGCTCATGCCCCGTGTCTGTCTTCTGTTCTCCCCAACCCCCCGGTCATACCCCGTGTCTGTCTCCTGTTCTCCCCACCCCCCGCTCATGCCCCGTGTCTCTCTCCTGTTGACCCCACCCCCTGCTCATGCCCCGGGTCTGTCTCCTGTTCTCCCCACCCCGCTCATGCTCCGTGTCTGTCTCCTGTTCGCCCCCACCCCCGCTCATCCCCGTGTCTGTCTCCTGTTGCCCCCAACCACGCTCATGCCCCGTGTCTGTCTCCTGTTGCCCCCCACCCCCCGCTCATTCCCCGTGTCTGTCTCCTGTTCTCCCCACCCCCCGCTCATGCCCCGTATCTGTCTCCTGTTCCCCCACCCCCCACTCATGCCCCGTGTCTGTCTCCTGTACCCCCCCACGCTCATGCCCCGTGTCTCTTTCCTGTTCCCCCCACCCCCCGCTCATGCCCCGTGTCTGTCTCCTGTTCCCCCACCCCCCGCTCATGCCCCGTGTCTGTCTCCTGTTGCCCCCACCCATGCCCTGTGTCTGTCTCCTGCATTCCGCCACTCCACGCTCATGCCCCGTGTCTCTCTCCTGTTGCCCCCCATGCCCCTCGCTCATGCCCCGTGTCTGTCTCCTGTTGCCCCCCACCCCCGGCTCATTCCCCGTGTCTGTCTCCTGTTCTCCCCACCCCCGCTCATGCCCCGTATCTGTCTCCTGTTCCCCCACCCCCGCTCATGCCCCGTGTCTGTCTCCTGTTGCCCCCACCCATGCCCCGTGTCTGTCTCCTGCATTCCGCCACTCCACGCTCATGCCCCGTGTCTCTCTCCTGTTGCCCCCCATGGCCCCCGCTCATGCCCCGTGTCTGTCTCCTGTTGCCCCCCACCCCCGGCTCATTCCCCGTGTCTGTCTCCTGTTCTCCCCACCCCCGCTCATGCCCCGTATCTGTCTCCTGTTCCCCCACCCCCCGCTCATGCCCCGTGTCTGTCTCCTGTTGCCCCCACCCATGCCCCGTGTCTGTCTCCTGCATTCCCCCACTCCACGCTCATGCCCCGTGTCTCTCTCCTGTTGCCCCCCATGCCCCCCGCTCATGCCCCGTGTCTGTCTCCTGTTGCCCCCCACCCCCGGCTCATTCCCCGTGTCTGTCTCCTGTTCTCCCCACCCCCGCTCATGCCCCGTATCTGTCTCCTGTTCCCCCCCATCCCCCGCTCATGCCCCGTGTCTGTCTTCTGTTCTCCCCAACCCCCCGGTCATACCCCGTGTCTGTCTCCTGTTCTCCCCACCCCCCGCTCATGCCCCGTGTCTCTCTCCTGTTGACCCCACCCCCTGCTCATGCCCCGGGTCTGTCTCCTGTTGCCCCCCACCCCCCGCTCATGCCCCGTGTTTCCCTCGTGTTACCCCATGCCCCCCGCTCATGCTCCGTGTCTCCCTCGTGTTCCCCCCACCCTTGCTCATGCCCCTTGTCTCTCTCCTTTCCTCCCCACCCCCGCTCATGTCCCGTATGTGGCCTGTACCCCCCGCTCATGCCCTGTGTCTCCCTCGTGTTCCTCCCCACCCCTGCTCATACCCCGTGTCTCCCTCATGTTCCTCCCCACCCGCTGCTCATGCCCCGTGTCTCTCTCGTATTCCCCCCACCGCCGCTCATGCCCTGTGTTTCCTTCCTTTTGCCCCCACCCCGTGCTCATGCCCCGTTTGTACCCTGTTCCCTCTCACCCCCCGCTCATGCCCATGTGTCTCCCCTGTGCCCCCCCAACCCTGCTCATGTGCCGTTGAGTTCTTTATACACCCCGCCTTCCCTTTCGATGGTGGCCATCTTGGTAAAAGATTTTCCTTCCTACACCGAGACGCTGCAGGCGTCCCGCCGTAGGAAGGAAAATCTTTTTGTTTTTTTTACCACCCGGCATTCCCACTTTGAGGACATAAGATGTTAGTGGTCTTCATCTATTGAAAAGGATGTAATGGTCACGTTGTACTAATAAAAACCTTTAAAATTAAGTAAAGAAAAAATGTTACAGGGACGTTATGGTTAAGTTGCACTAATAAAAACCTATGAAATTCAGTGAAAAAACTTTGTTAAAGAGACGTTATGGTAAAGTTGCGCTACTAAAAACCTATGAAATTCAGTGAAAAAACTTTGTCAAAGGAACGTTATGGTTCCAAGTAAAACCGAAAAACCCTTGAAATTCGCCAGTTATGCTAAGCTAAGCAACCATAACTCGTGCCACCACCGTGCACTGCTAAGACTAACACCCAGGACATCAAAGATGACATCACAAATGTCATTGATGACATCACTGATCACTTTTTTCACTGAATATATTACATGGCCACAGTAGTGGCCATGTAGTTATGGTTAAGTTGCTGTTTCCATAGGAAGAGCACTTTTTGGGCGGCTTATAACTTCGCTCTCCCTGCACGGATCCTCACCAAACTTTGCAGAAAAATTAGTTGGGTCACTCTGAATTGTTTTGCAAAGTTTGGTGAGGATTCGTCCGGGGGGGGCAAAGTTATCGGGGGGGCCCCAAAACTTTTTTTTTCCCATAGACTGAATGGGAAAAAACTTTGCACACGGCTACAGTCCGAACCGCTGGACGGATTTACACCAAATGTGCGGCAGGAGCGGTGGCCTGGTCCCAAAAGCGTGCTTTTGTAAATTTGGTGTAAATCTGTCCAGTAGTTTTTTTAAAAATGACTAAAATGTAAGGCAAACAAATTAGTGATATCTGCATTCGCTTCGCGGACGGACTTCCCTGTTCGCTCCGCGGACAGCACCCCGATTGGCCCATGGGCTTGCGTCATGTCCGCGGACATGCGACGTGTTCGCTGATTGGACGGCGAGGGGCGTGGAGCGCGTCAGATTTTCTGTGGCGCCCGCCATCTTGTATTCGCAGTCGACCGCATACAGCGCAGTGAAACGTGGATAAAAAATTGTATTTAGTGCTGAGTGTTTGGGGAGGGTGGGGGAGTACGAGATAGGTTCAATGCTTTGTTTTTTTATGTGCTAGACGTTTTTGTTGCGTTCGATTTGTCCGCGGAGAACACGGCTGTTCTGACATTTTGTAAATAAACTAAATGGTGGGGTGTTTAGAGGACGGAATATGTGTCATTTTTGTTCGCAAGGAAGGTAAAAATGAGCTATGAACACTCGCGGTGTACTTAATTGTTCATAAATACACAAACTGGGGGTGTCCTCAGGACGCTGTCCGTATTGTAATCTGTCTAGTTGAATGTGTTCTAAGAACATTCGCAGCGTCCCGAAATGGTTGCAATTACACAAAATGGGGGTGTTCTGAGAACGTTGTTTGTATTGTTCGTTGTCAGGGTGAAAGTGTTTTAAGGGCACTCCTTTTGTCCGCTAATAGTACAATTTCCTAGGGGCGTCAGCTGACTTTTTGTCCACTAAAGAAACGATAAATCCAGCTGGTGTGCGTCGACATTATGTGATAATCCTATGACTGGCGCTATTGATCTGGCTGACTTGCTTTTGCGACACTAAATCATATCTCCCTCCCCTAAGCCTGATATTATCAAAGCATTCATATTCCCCGCCTCTCTCCGTGACGTTACAGGGTGCGTAATGAAACGCGCCCAGTCGTCTCCAGTACTTGCGACTTTACACAGAACCGGAAGACAATACACATTATGCCACAACACAGCGCGCCACAATTCAGAATATGAAACTGTGATTTAAAAGCAAAGAGCAAGATTGTAAATGTTGTAAAGTACATTTATTTGACATCAAATGTTTAGAGAATATTCAGCAATTTGCATTTGTCTTTGTTGTCGATCCGCAAAAGTTCATGTTGAGGCACGCGATGTTCCTTTGCGGTACAGAGAGTGTTAGATCAGGTTACAACTCAGTGCACCACAATTCGGAATATGAAACTGTGGTTTAAAAGTAAACAGCAGGATTGTACATTTGGTAAAGTACATTTATTTGACATGAAATGTTTAGTGAATATTCAGCGATTTGCTATTGTCTCTGCTGTCGATCAGCAAAAGTTTATTTGGAGCCGCGCGTTGTTCCTTTGCGGTAGATAGGCTGTTGGTTTATGATAAAAGCAGTAAATGGTCTCTCTGATAATCGGAAGGTTGCTCCAACAATGAGCCATTAGACCACCGTATTGGTTGGTATGTTGTTTGTAGCCGCTAGTACTGCGTAAGGGCATATTGGTCCTTGGCGATTGTCCCATAAAATGGTGAGGGTCATGAAGTTGCATATTTGGACTTGCACCTGGCAGTTGAACACCCCATCCGCTGGAGTCTGTAAATCGTGACATAGACAAAACGGGGCCACGTACCTGTTTTAAAAAACATAAATTAGTCTCACCAGCCGATCTTCATTAAAAATCATCATTTTATTTATTAGGGCGTGAAACTATTTGCTATCGAAGATAGTGCAACAGAGTATGTTAGTAATAAAATAATAATATTTTCCCATTCATATAGCGCTAAGAACTGTGAGGTATCTAAGCGGTGCTTATTATTAACCACGGTGTGTGGTGCTCATTTATCGACCACGGAAGGATGAAAGGCTGAGTTTGGGCTTGCCGGGATTCGAACTTGCGTTAGCAAGCTGTGCACGGATGTCAAAGCGAGCGCTGTACTCGCTGTGCCACTTGACAGGCTACAGTAAAGTGGCACAGCGAGTAGAGCGCTTGACCGCCTATAGACCGGTTAAATTATTTCTATTAACCCACCCTGTGTCGTCTGCCTTTTTCAGAGCCCTCTAAACGGCAGGGGATCAATTCGGCGGTGATAGTACGCGGTAGAAAACATTATGCCACTTTCAACGAACAAGTTCAACTTCAGTGGTCTTTAATGCTACGCTATTGTAATTATATTTGGTATAAAGTAATGTAAAGGGTTACTTACAGTACAATTGCAATTTCCATTGTCTACGAGTGGTGCAGTCCGAAAATACGACTCCGCGTGTGCCAACGATCTTTCGCATAGTGATATAATATGTAAAAGTGGTTTCGTTTCAGAAATTTCATCTTTATCTTCTCTTACGTTTTAGCAACACTCCTTCAAGAGAAGTCTTTCATCACAATCTCTGTCTGTCAAGGTCAAAACACAATACAACCTTATAGTCTGCTTCGTGAGCCTCTCCGGGGCCCGAGAAAAAAATGAAGCAGCTGACCTTCACTGTGAACGAGCATAAATTCTTACTTTGCAACATTCTGTGTAAAGCCATCTGTAGAAGTTGGTTTTTGCACGCCATGTTTGTATATTGTTTGCGTGATATTACAAAAAGTTTGTTTAAAGGACGTTATGGTTCTAAGTACAGCCGAAAGACCCCTGAAAATAGCAAGTTATGGTAAGCTATGAAAAATAACTCGCGCCAACACCATCCACTGCTAAGACTAACACCCAGGACATCAAAGATGACATCGCAAATGTCATTGATGAAATCACTGATGACATCACATGTGTATGTACTTTTCATGGAATTTGTGTACTATGGATTTTCATTATAATGTTCCGAAAAAAGTGTCAAGGATATTGCAATAAATATCATACTGTTTTTAGTGCTTTGAACGATGCATTTATATCAATAAATAGCATTGTATTATGAGATTCTATGTAGTATACTGAGCTGCTAATGGAGAAAGATAGCATTGTGTGCAGAGTACAAGATAAAAGTATAATATTTGTAATGTTAATATGTAGAATAATGAAATGATAATTGTCCTGAAATGTTGGAAAATTCACAAAATGGGGGTGTTCTGAGGATGTTATTCATATTGTGTGATTGCTTAGCTGTATGCAATGAGGGAATGGTACAGAGATTAAAGTGGATGCCGTCCGTGGACACCGCGGCTGTTCGTGGACATGGCGTGGTAAATCCGGGTTTTTCCAGGAAATCCAACATGGAAAGAAGACTGTACGGATCAGCCAATCAGATGTCGAGGTTGTGGATTTGTGTTGAAAGAGACTGTGTGTGGTGAAGATGGCAGAAGTGGAGAAAGTCAGGGTGTTGGTGCTCGGAGATATGTTTGTGCATGGTTTACAGCAGTACGCTGAATGCAGGCATGTTGCAAAGAACGTTGATGTCAAAGGAGTGGAGGTGGTGTGGAGCACTGTGCCTGATTGCAATGTATAGGGAATTGTACAAGTTTGTGCGGATATGGCCACGATGACAGTCCGCATGTGGTAGTTTTGCACTATGGTGCTTTCCATTTGGGCAACGTCAGTGCCCCTACTTAGTTGGCTGATTTGGAACGCTTGGTTCAAGCCGTAGTGAAGATCCTTCCAAATGCCAAAGTAATTTTTTCTGGATTACTACCTAGGGCAATATGGGACAATAGTTCAGTTTTTTGTCCTCAGCAAAACATTGCTAGGTGTGTCATCAACCGAGGCATGTGTGCCTTCATGCTTAGAGCTGGTATGTTCTTCTGTAACAATGAGAATATTGATGCCAGTAATGCTGTTAATTTTAAAGAAGATGGCATTTCTTTATCTTTTACCGGAAATGCCTTTTTATTTTGGAATGTAAGGGTTGCTTTGGAGAAGGTTATGTGAAGATTTTAGGAGTAAAGTAAGAAAAAAAAACAAGAAAATAAATATAAAATAACAGGTGTCTGTCAAGCATCTGTAAAAAAAAAAAAAAAGGCTCTTTTCAGAGCCCACTTCAAAGGGGAAATGGGGCACACTATTTAAATTTACATTCACCACGCTCAGCTTTTCGATGTGTCCGCAGACATGGCGGTAGTCTGCGGACATGAAAATCACTACGAGGGGGTTAGTATGTTCTATGTTACATGCCAGGGATATTATGGTTAAGTTGTGTTACTAAAAACCTATGAAATTCAGTGAAAATACTTTCCAAGTAAAACCGAAAAACCCTTGAAATTCGCCAGTTATGGTAACATAAGCAACCATAACTCGCGCCACCGTGCACTGCTAACACTAACACCCAGGACATCAAAGATGACATCACAAATCTCATTGATGACATAACTGACGACATCACATGGCTGGCTCTCCCTTTTTATCCTTTAGTGACATATCGAAGCCACATAGTTTTCTACAGTAACAGTCAGGAAGTAAAAATTGAAAAGGTACTATATTTGTAGACTTGGGTTCCTGTCACATCATATATGAAACATGTACATAGCGGAAGATACAGGCTTGAAAGAGAGGAATCCTTTCTGTGCATGAAGATAATCATTATGGTATCAGCACTTTGTCATAGTTTTATTTTTATTACTCTACCTTCCCTCTATATGCTCATATTTGTATACACTATAGTCACTCTCCATAGAGTGAATGGGAAAAAAATTTTGCTCGCGTCTACAGCCCAAACCACTGGACGGATTTCCACCAAATTTGGACCAGGAGCAGCGGCTTGGTCCCGAAAGTGTGATTTTGCAAATTTGGTGAAAATTTGTCCAGTAGTTTTTTTTTAAAATGACCAAAAAGTAGGTAAAAAAAAATAGTGATATCTGTGTTCGGTTTGCGGATCCACTTCCCTGTTCGCTCCGCGGAAAGTGTCCTGATTGGCCAATCGTCTTGCGTGATGTTCGCGGACATGCAAAGTGTTCGCTGATTGGACGGCGTGGAGCGTGAAGCGCGTCAGATTTTTCAGTAGCGCCCGCCATATTGGATTCGCGGACGTCCCGGACAACGCGGTGAAACTTTGTTCAAAATGTGTATTTTGTAGAGTGTGTTGGTGTGTAGGAGTGTTTGGGGAGGGTGGGAGTGTGTGAGATAGGATGAAAGTTGTGTTTTTTATGTGTTAGACTTTCTTTTTGTGTTCGATTTGTTTGCGGACATCACAGGTGTTCTGAAATTTTCTAAATAAACTGACTAGGGGGTGTTCTAAGGAGTCAAAATGTGTCCTTTTTGTTCGCAAGCAAAGTGAAACTGTTCTAAGAACACTCGCCGTGTCCGGGGAGTGTTCGTAGGTGGTTGTCATGACCACTGCTTTCAAGGAGTCAGGACCTACCCAACATCCTTGGGAGCAGGCTCATAACATGTCTTATCGGCACCAGCAAGTCCCAATAGGGACCTTTTGGACCTTGTCCTGGCACCGGTGGTGCCAGGCTCATAGTAAGGATCCGTCCCGGCACAGGAAGCGCCGGGCTCATATCAAGTGTAAAGGTGCTTGGGTGAACCTACCTGGAGCAGACCATGCTGCTTACTTACCAGCAAGATGAGGCTTTACTCTCTTCTGGCAGGGACTACTTTTCCTTCTGGGTGGGGCAGGCACCACTCCCTGGATCATTGCTGCTGGAACCCTTCTGGAAGCAGGAACTCTTTTACCTGGGCGAGGCTGCTGTGGAAGAAGACACCTAAGCACTCCTATGGGCTATTTAAACAACACCCGATTGGTACCACATGCTTCGCGTTATTCTGCATCTGCAGCAGGACGCTCACCGTGTCAGCTCCAGCGAATCTTCAGCTCCGGACCCTGTAATTACGAAAATTACCTGCTGGGAACCAATCTTCAATCTTCATCGGCTCCTGCAAAACAAAAGGCACAGGTTAGACAAAGGCAAAGTTAGCGCTTCGACTCACCCGATCCATCGGCAGCATCCAAGACGTTTTTTCTGCATTTCTCGTCCGGCATCGGGCCTGCAAAGACAAAGAACATTGGTTAGCAACGCTTGGTTACAAAACTGCTTACCTGTGTTGTGCTTGCTCCAACCTTGCTCACACTGCATTCCGGCACCTGTAGAGACAAAAGGGGACATTAAGGTGCATTCTACGGCCCCAAAACAGCCTTCCTACTTACGTGCCTTCGAATTCATCATCTTCTTGTTACGCTCTCTGCCACGAATCAGGGAGAGCATCTTCTTTGGCATCGACAGCATCTGAAAAGTAAAAGACATAGACATTAGGGGAAAAGACACTTGAAGAGAGCAATCTAAAGAGAACTTTAATACTTACAAGTCACGCTCGTGCAGCAAACGGCGGCTTCGCTCTCAACTACCCTCTGCAATCAAGAGGTGGAACTCACATCCAGTGAAGTAACTGGATCCAGCGCCCCTGCACAAGACGCAGGATGGAGAGCTCAGCATTCACTTACTTAAGGTGAGCACAACAATCACCCGAGTACCACGGGAAGAGAGGGAGAGAGGGGCTAAGAACTTCTCCCAGCCTTCCAGCCACTAATACCTTAATTTTCCACTTGCAGACACCTCACACTGCAGGTCAAGCTTTCGGTGAGGAAGGGGTCAAATTCGGGAGCCAAACGAATCCTACGCCTAACGTTGAAGACGTTCTCACCGCCCAGTCAAGACCAGCGCCTCCGAGGGAACCTGGTGAGCGTTACAGAACACGAAGCCTCACCATACATTTCCCGCCCAGGTGCAATGGAGACTTCGGACACAGACCAATTGGCCCAGTTGCTCGGGGAGTTGAGAGCAGAAGTACACGCAGCTCGCCAGGAAACAAATGCCCTAAGGAGAGAGCTAGTGGTTTCTAAGGAGCGAACAGACGACTTGGCTAGACAATTGTTACAAGCCCAAGCGGGACAGACTCCTCTGCCTACCCCTGGTGGTAGCCATGCCCCAACAGCTTCCTCTAATCCGGTGCAAATTAATCTACCAG
Source organism: Ambystoma mexicanum (assembly GCF_040938575.1). Classification (NCBI taxonomy): domain Eukaryota; kingdom Metazoa; phylum Chordata; class Amphibia; order Caudata; family Ambystomatidae; genus Ambystoma; species Ambystoma mexicanum. Next base: position 1,138,382,797 of record NC_090922.1, read on the forward strand.
GAAATGTACCTTTGGCTCCGCCCGAACGCTTTTCAGGTGATCCGAAAAGATTTGCTGTTTTCATCAATCAGTGTCGTTTGCACTTTCTGTGTAGACCTGCCGCTTTTCCAACGGACCAGGCTAAGGTGGCCTTCGTGCTTTCATATCTTAGCGGCAGTGCCGCAGATTGGTCTATTCCTTTAGTGACTCAAGATAACCCTATTCTGTATAATTTCCAGGACTTCCAAGCTAGTATGGAAAGATTGTTCGCAAGACATTCTCAGGGACAGGCCCTGGACAATGAACTTCTTTCACTACGACAGGGTAATCAAGATCTTCTGGCCTACATTACATCATTCAACAGACTAGTGGTTGAAACCGGGTGGCCTGAGGATAAGAGAATCACCCTTTTCTATGGAGGCCTTCGTGGAGAACTTAAAGACGTTCTGGCCCAGGTGGTGAATCCTCCACAAGACTGTTCCGAATACATTGATCTGGTGGTGCAACTGGATCATAGAATACAAAATCGAAAAGCCGATCGTTCCAGGTTTGAGAATCGAGTTTTTTCAAGACCACAGAGCTCGGTTAAAGGAAATGATACTGTGGAACCCATGCAGATTGGGGTGGTGAAAGGACCTCTAACCCAAAAGGAAAGAGAAAGGAGAAGACAACTGCAATTGTGCCTCTATTGCGGGAACTCAGGGCACTTCCTCCAAGATTGCCCAGTGAAACCAAAGAAGAAGACAGTAGGAGCTTCCGATAAGGGTGCCAAAAGTTCAGAGTCGGAAAACGACCTCGTCCGACAAGTGTAGAGGTCCGCTTGCCGAGCGTTAAAACCAGTTCTTTGACCTCGCATTTTACCATGCCAATGGTCCTCGTGAGTCCGGAACAACCCAATCGTATGCATGCCATTAAAGCATACATAGATAGTGGCGCAATCGGCAATTACGTGGACTGTGAATTGGCCGCCAGGATGAATCTATCTCTTTGTCCTAAGTCGGTGAAAGACGTTATCATCACCGTGGATGGTACGGAAATAGCTTCCGGACCAGTTACTCACACCACCATGGAAGTGACGTTGGTAAGCCAAGATGGACATCAAGAGAAGATCGTGTTTGACGTGATCAAGGCTCCACAGTTTCAAGTTATCCTGGGAATCCCTTGGCTGGAGAAACACAATCCTCAAATTGATTGGCGAGCAAAGACAATCCGGTTTCCAGAATGCGCACCTACCTGTTATCCGCAGCCCCGCACGAAGATAGCTGCAACTACTTCTGAGAGTCCTCACCTGCCTCCTGAATACCGGGAATTTCAGGATGTCTTTCGGAAAGATCAAGCTAATTCGCTGCCTCCTCACAGATCATACGACTGCCAAATAGACTTGGTTCCAGGATCCACTCCTCCATGCAGTCGAATTTATGCCCTCACAGAACCTGAAAATCTTCACCTAAGGCAGTATTTGGACCAGTACTTGACTAATGGATTTATCCGTCCCTCGAAGTCCCCAGCCTCTTCAGCTTTGTTCTTCGTGCCAAAAAAAGAGGGAGACCTAAGAACATGCATAGATGACCGTGCCCTGAACCAGATTACGATTAAGAACAGATATCCGTTACCATTGATCCCTGAACTTCTTGACCAGGTTAAAAGTGCCTGTATCTACACAAAGCTGGACCTCAGAGGAGCCTACCATTTAGTACGAATAAAAGAGGGCGATGAATGGAAGACGGCCTTTCGTACTAAATATGGACTGTTCGAGTATCAAGTAATGCCCTTTGGGCTTTGCAACGCTCCGGCAGCCTTTCAGTATTTTATGAATGACGTCCTCAGAGAGCTCATTGACGTATGTGTAGTTGTCTATATTGATGACATTCTGGTCTACTCGTCCTCTGAGGCGGAACATCGAAAACATGTCACCGCAGTATTGGAGCGGCTCCGAAAACACAGGCTCTTTGCAAAATTGGAAAAATGCGTTTTTCACGTCACGGAGGTCGAATTTTTGGGAATTATTTTGTCACCTAATGGAGTCCACATGGTCTCAAGAAAAGTGGACGCTATCGTTAAGTGGCCCTCACCAACATCAGTGAAAGGAGTTCAAAGCATGTTGGGCTTCGCCAACTTTTATTGAAGATTTATCCCAGAGTTTTCTCGAGTAGTCCAACCCATTACAGCCCTCCTCAGAAAGAATAAACGTTTCGAATGGTCTACAGAGGCTGAACAATCTTTTCAGGAACTAAAAACAAAATTCACCTCGGCTCCAGTTCTAAAACATCCTCGCCCGGAACTTTCCTATATAGTAGAGACTGATGCTTCCAGTCTCGCAATGGGAGCAGTACTTTCGCAAAGAGACCCGGAAACAAATCAGTTACACCCAGTGGCATTTTGGTCCCGCAAATTTTCAGCTCCTGAAATTAACTATACCATTAAAGATAAGGAACTTTTGGCTATCAAGTCCGCCTTTAAAGCTTGGCGGCATTATCTCTTGGGGGCCCGACACACAGTCACCGTCATCACGGATCATCGTAATTTACAGTACCTTAAATCAGCCAAAGCTCAATCCTCGAGACAGCTTCGCTGGGCATTGTTTTTCGCCGAATTCGACTTTGTGATAATTTACCGACCAGGCAACAAGAATGGAAAAGCAGATGCTCTCTCCCGAATTGGAGTAGATGAACTCACGACCAATCCTGAACCCGTACCCATAATTCCGGAACAGAGAATCCTGGGTTTGATAGGTGCACAATCCATTGAAGACATTGAAGCTACAGTTAAGGATCTGCTGACTCCAGCAGAAGTGCAAGACTGGCAACGCAAGGGAAATGATTTCACAATGGATAAGAGCCTACTATACTTTCGAGGAAGATTATATCTACCATGTACCGATTTACAAAGACAGGTGATCTCTTGTTACCATGACTCCTTAATGGAAGGACATCCCGGCATTACCAAAACGTTGGAAAAGATAAAAAGACATTTTTGGTGGCCGTCTTGGAGAAAGGACATTAAGGATTTCATTAATTCCTGTGGTGTGTGCACTCAAAGCAAAAACCAGAAGGAGAAACCAGCAGGCCTCCTACATCCATTAGGCATTCCTCCACACCCATGGCATACTCTCTCCATGGACTTCATCACGGATTTACCACCATGCTCCGGATTTAATACAATCTTAGTGATTGTGGACCTATTCTCGAAAATGGCTCATTTCATCCCATTGAAAGGGTTACCTACAGCTCCAATTTTGGCCCAAGAATTCCTCGAAAACATCGTTCGGTTGCACGGCTTTCCTTCAGTTTTAATCTCAGATAGAGGGAGTCAATTTATTTCCCACTTCTGGTGGAGTTGTTGTCGCCTAGCCCAAATTGACATAAGGCTTTCGACCAGCCACCATCCCCAGACCGACGGGCAGACCGAGAGGATCAACTAAACCTTGGAACAGTATCTACGCTGCATGTTACAACAATCAGAGGGCACTTGGAAAGACATTCTCTGGATTGCGGAGTACGCTTATAATAATTCAGTCCACGCCGGAACTGGGAAAACTCCGTTTTTTCTTTCATATGGAATCCACCCTCGCACCTCAAATCTTGACCCACCTCAGACTCTTGGAACACCCGCTGTAGATCATCTGCATTAGATCAGGTCTGGCTATCCACCAAACATTTACCCCTAAAAGGACCGCGTACTTTCAATCCACGATACCTGGGGCCTTACCCAATCACTGCCATAATCAATCCAGTGGCGGTTAAATTGGGCCTACCTGCCCATATGAAGATACATCCAGTTTTCCACGTCTCACTACTGAAACCCATGCAACCTGGAACCCGTTTGACAAAATCTCCAGACCCTATTCTTGTGGACGGAGAACTAGAATTCGAAATACAAGACATATTAGACTCCAAGATTTCCAAATCTAAATTATACTATCTGATTGACTGGAAAGGTTATGGCCCCCAGGAACGATCTTGGGAACTGTCGGAACATGTTCATGCACCCCGTCTGGTTAAGAAGTTTCATTGAACTTTTCCTGATAAACCAAAACCCCCGGAGAAGACGAATTTGGGAGGGGCCTTGAGGGGGGGTGCTGTCATGACCACTGCTTTCAAGGAGTCAGGACCTACCCAACATCCTTGGGAGCAGGCTCATAACATGTCTTATCGGCACCAGCAAGTCCCAATAGGGACCTTTTGGACCTTGTCCTGGCACCGGTGGTGCCAGGCTCATAGTAAGGATCCGTCCCGGCACAGGAAGCGCCGGGCTCATATCAAGTGTAAAGGTGCTTGGGTGAACCTACCTGGAGCAGACCATGCTGCTTACTTACCAGCAAGATGAGGCTTTACTCTCTTCTGGCAGGGACTACTTTTCCTTCTGGGTGGGGCAGGCACCACTCCCTGGATCATTGCTGCTGGAACCCTTCTGGAAGCAGGAACTCTTTTACCTGGGCGAGGCTGCTGTGGAAGAAGACACCTAAGCACTCCTATGGGCTATTTAAACAACACCCGATTGGTACCACATGCTTCGCGTTATTCTGCATCTGCAGCAGGACGCTCACCGTGTCAGCTCCAGCGAATCTTCAGCTCCAGACCCTGTAATTACGAAAATTACCTGCTGGGAACCAATCTTCAGCGGCTCCTGCAAAACAAAAGGCACAGGTTAGACAAAGGCAAAGTTAGCGCTTCGACTCACCCGATCCATCGGCAGCATCCAAGACGTTTTTTCTGCATTTCTCGTCCGGCATCGGGCCTGCAAAGACAAAGAACATTGGTTAGCAACGCTTGGTTACAAAACTGCTTACCTGTGTTGTGCTTGCTCCAACCTTGCTCGCACTGCATTCCGGCACCTGTAGAGACAAAAGGGGACATTAAGGTGCATTCTACGGCCCCAAAACAGCCTTCCTACTTACGTGCCTTCGAATTCATCATCTTCTTGTTACGCTCTCTGCCACGAATCGGGGAGAGCATCTTCTTTGGCATCGACAGCATCTGAAAAGTAAAAGACATAGACATTAGGGGAAAAGACACTTGAAGAGAGCAATCTAAAGAGAACTTTAATACTTACAAGTCACGCTCGTGCAGCAAACGGCGGCTTCGCTCTCAACTACCCTCTGCAATCAAGAGGTGGAACTCACATCCACTGAAGTAACTGGATCCAGCGCCCCTGCACAAGACGCAGGATGGAGAGCTCAGCATTCACTTACTTAAGGTGAGCACAACAATCATCCGAGTACCACGGGAAGAGAGGGAGAGAGGGGCAAAGAACTTCTCCCAGCCTTCCAGCCACTAATACCTTGATTTTCCACTTGCAGACACCTCACACTGCAGGTCAAGCTTTCGGTGAGGAAGGGGTCAAATCCGGGAGCCAAACGAATCCTACGCCTAACGTTGAAGACGTTCTCACCGCCCAGTCAAGACCAGCGCCTCCGAGGGAACCAGGTGAGCGTTACAGAACACGAAGCCTCACCATACATTTCCCGCCCAGGCACAATGGAGACTTCGGACACAGACCAATTGGCCCAGTTGCTCGGGGGGTTGAGAGCAGAAGTACACGCAGCTCGCCAGGAAACAAATGCCCTAAGGAGAGAGCTAGTGGTTTCTAAGGAGCGAACAGACGACTTGGCTAGACAATTGTTACAAGCCCAAGCGGGACAGACTCCTCTGCCTACCCCTGGTGGTAGCCATGCCCCAACAGCTTCCTCTAATCCGGTGCAAATTAATCTACCAGGAAATGTACCTTTGGCTCCGCCCGAACGCTTTTCAGGTGATCCGAAAAGATTTGCTGTTTTCATCAATCAGTGTCGTTTGCACTTTCTGTGTAGACCTGCCGCTTTTCCAACAGACCAGGCAAAGGTGGCCTTCATGCTTTCATATCTTAGCGGCAGTGCCGCAGATTGGTCTATTCCTTTAGTTACTCAAGATAACCCTATTCTGTATAATTTCCAGGACTTCCAAGCTAGTATGGAAAGATTGTTCGCAAGACATTCTCAGGGACAGGGCCTGGACAATGAACTTCTTTCACTACGACAGGGTAATCAAGATCTTCTGGCCTACATTACATCATTCAACAGACTAGTGGTTGAAACCGGGTGGCCTGAGGATAAGAGAATCACCCTTTTCTATAGAGGCTTTCGTGGAGAACTTAAAGACGTTCTGGCCCAGGTGGTGAATCCTCCACAAGACTGTTCCGAATACATTGATCTGGTGGTGCAACTGGATCATAGAATACAAAATCGAAAAGCCGATCATTCCAGGTTTGAGAATCGAGTTTTTTCAAGACCACAGAGCTCTGTTAAAGGAAATGATACTGTGGATCCCATGCAGATTGGGGTGGTGAAAGGACCTCTAACCCAAAAGGAAAGAGAAAGGAGAAGACAACTGCAATTGTGCATCTATTGCGGGAACTCAGGGCACTTCCTCCAAGATTGCCCAGTGAAACCAAAGAAGAAGACAGTAGGAGCTTCCGATAAGGGTGCCAAAAGTTCAGAGTCGGAAAACGACCTCGCCCGACAAGTGTAGGGGTCCGCTTGCCGAGCGTTAAAACCAGTTCTTTGACCTCGCATTTTACCATGCCAATGGTCCTCGTGAGTCCGGAACAACCCAATCGTATGCATGCCATTAAAGCATACATAGATAGTGGCGCAATCGGCAATTACGTGGACTGTGAATTGGCCGCCAGGATGAATCTATCTCTTTGTCCTAAGTCGGTGAAAGACGTTATCACCACCGTGGATGGTACGGAAATAGCTTCCGGACCAGTTACTCACACCACCATGAAAGTGACGTTGGTAAGCCAAGATGGACATCAAGAGAAGATCGTGTTTGACGTGATCAAGGCTCCACAGTTTCAAGTTATCCTGGGAATCCCTTGGCTGGAGAAACACAATCCTCAAATTGATTGGCGAGCAAAGACAATCCGGTTTCCAGAATGCGCACCTACCTGTTATCCGCAGCCCCGCACGAAGCTAGCTGCAACTACTTCTGAGAGTCCTCACCTGCCTCCTGAATACCGGGAATTTCAGGATGTCTTTCGGAAAGATCAAGCTAATTCGCTGCCTCCTCACAGATCATACGACTGCCAAATAGACTTGGTTCCAGGATCCACTCCTCCATGCAGTCGAATTTATGCCCTCACAGAACCTGAAAATCTTCACCTAAGGCAGTATTTGGACCAGTACTTGACTAATGGATTTATCCGTCCCTCGAAGTCCCCAGCCTCTTCAGCTTTGTTCTTCGTGCCAAAAAAAGAGGGAGACCTAAGAACATGCATAGATGACCGTGCCCTGAACCAGATTACGATTAAGAACAGATATCCGTTACCATTGATCCCTGAACTTCTTGACCAGGTTAAAAGTGCCTGTATCTACACAAAGCTGGACCTCAGAGGAGCCTACCATTTAGTACGAATAAAAGAGGGCGATGAATGGAAGACGGCCTTTCGTACTAAATATGGACTGTTCGAGTATCAAGTAATGCCCTTTGGGCTTTGCAACGCTCCGGCAGCCTTTCAGTATTTTATGAATGACGTCCTCAGAGAGCTCATTGACGTATGTGTAGTTGTCTATATTGATGACATTCTGGTCTACTCGTCCTCTGAGGCGGAACATCGAAAACATGTCACCGCAGTATTGGAGCGGCTCCGAAAACACAGGCTCTTTGCAAAATTGGAAAAATGCGTTTTTCACGTCACGGAGGTCGAATTTTTGGGAATTATTTTGTCACCTAATGGAGTCCACATGGTCTCAAGAAAAGTGGACGCTATCGTTAAGTGGCCCTCACCAACATCAGTGAAAGGAGTTCAAAGCATGTTGGGCTTCGCCAACTTTTATTGAAGATTTATCCCAGAGTTTTCTCGAGTAGTCCAACCCATTACAGCCCTCCTCAGAAAGAATAAACGTTTCGAATGGTCTACAGAGGCTGAACAATCTTTTCAGGAACTAAAAACAAAATTCACCTCGGCTCCAGTTCTAAAACATCCTCGCCCGGAACTTTCCTATGTAGTAGAGACTGATGCTTCCAGTCTCGCAATGGGAGCAGTACTTTCGCAAAGAGACCCGGAAACAAATCAGTTACACCCAGTGGCATTTTGGTCCCGCAAATTTTCAGCTCCTGAAATTAACTATACCATTACAGATAAGGAACTTTTGGCTATCAAGTCCACCTTTAAAGCTTGGCGGCATTATCTCTTGGGGGCCCGACACACAGTCACCGTCATCACGGATCATCGTAATTTACAGTACCTTAAATCAGCCAAAGCTCAATCCTCGAGACAGCTTCGCTGGGCATTGTTTTTCGCCGAATTCGACTTTGTGATAACTTACCGACCAGGCAACAAGAATGGAAAAGCAGATGCTCTCTCCCGAATTGGAGTAGATGAACTCACGACCAATCCTGAACCCGTACCCATAATTCCGGAACAGAGAATCCTGGGTTTGATAGGTGCACAATCCATTGAAGACATTGAAGCTACAGTTAAGGATCTGCTGACTCCAGCAGAAGTGCAAGACTGGCAACGCAAGGGAAATGATTTCACAATGGATAAGAGCCTACTATACTTTCGAGGAAGATTATATCTACCATGTACCGATTTACAAAGACAGGTGATCTCTTGTTACCATGACTCCTTAATGGAAGGACATCCCGGCATTACCAAAACGTTGGAAAAGATAAAAAGACATTTTTGGTGGCCGTCTTGGAGAAAGGACATTAAGGATTTCATTAATTCCTGTGGTGTGTGCACTCAAAGCAAAAACCAGAAGGAGAAACCAGCAGGCCTCCTACATCCATTAGGCAGTCCTCCACACCCATGGCATACTCTCTCCATGGACTTCATCACGGATTTACCACCATGCTCCGGATTTAATACAATCTTAGTGATTGTGGACCTATTCTCGAAAATGGCTCATTTCATCCCATTGAAAGGGTTACCTACAGCTCCAATTTTGGCCCAAGAATTCCTCGAAAACATCGTTCGCTTGCACGGCTTTCCTTCAGTTTTAATCTCAGATAGAGGGAGTCAATTTATTTCCCACTTCTGGTGGAGTTGTTGTCGCCTAGCCCAAATTGACATAAGGCTTTCGACCAGCCACCATCCCCAGACCGACGGGCAGACCGAGAGGATCAACCAAACCTTGGAACAGTATCTACGCTGCATGTTACAACAATCAGAGGGCACTTGGAAAGACATTCTCTGGATTGCGGAGTACGCTTATAATAATTCAGTCCACGCCGGAACTGGGAAAACTCAGTTTTTTCTTTCATATGGAATCCACCCTCGCACCTCAAATCTTGACCCACCTCAGACTCTTGGAACACCCGCTGTAGATCATCTGCATTAGATCAGGTCTGGCTATCCACCAAACATTTACCCCTAAAAGGACCGCGTACTTTCAATCCACGATACCTGGGGCCTTACCCAATCACTGCCATAATCAATCCACTGGCGGTTAAATTGGGCCTACCTGCCCATATGAAGATACATCCAGTTTTCCACGTCTCACTACTGAAACCCATGCAACCTGGAACCCGTTTGACAAAATCTCCAGACCCTATTCTTGTGGACGGAGAACTAGAATTCGAAATACAAGACATATTAGACTCCAAGATTTCCAAATCTAAATTATACTATCTGATTGACTGGAAATGTTATGGCCCCCAGGAACGATCTTGGGAACTGTCGGAACATGTTCATGCACCCCGTCTGGTTAAGAAGTTTCATCGAACTTTTCCTGATAAACCAAAACCCCCGGAGAAGACGAATTTGGGAGGGGCCTTGAGGGGGGGTGCTGTCATGACCACTGCTTTCAAGGAGTCAGGACCTACCCAACATCCTTGGGAGCAGGCTCATAACATGTCTTATCGGCACCAGCAAGTCCCAATAGGGACCTTTTGGACCTTGTCCTGGCACCGGTGGTGCCAGGCTCATAGTAAGGATCCGTCCCGGCACAGGAAGCGCCGGGCTCATATCAAGTGTAAAGGTGCTTGGGTGAACCTGCCTGGAGCAGACCATGCTGCTTACTTACCAGCAAGATGAGGCTTTACTCTCTTCTAGCAGGGACTACTTTTCCTTCTGGGTGGGGCAGGCACCACTCCCTGGATCATTGCTGCTGGAACCCTTCTGGAAGCATGAACTCTTTTACCTGGGCGAGGCTGCTGTGGAAGAAGACACCTAAGCACTCCTATGGGCTATTTAAACAACACCCGATTGGTACCACATGCTTCGCGTTATTCTGCATCTGCAGCAGGACGCTCACCGTGTCAGCTCCAGCGAATCTTCAGCTCCGGACCCTGTAATTACGAAAATTACCTGCTGGGAACCAATCTTCAGCGGCTCCTGCAAAACAAAAGGCACAGGTTAGACAAAGGCAAAGTTAGCGCTTCGACTCACCCGATCCATCGGCAGCATCCAAGACGTTTTTTCTGCATTTCTCATCCGGCATCGGGCCTGCAAAGACAAAGAACATTGGTTAGCAACGCTTGGTTACAAAACTGCTTACCTGTGTTGTGCTTGCTCCAACCTTGCTCGCACTGCATTCCGGCACCTGTAGAGACAAAAGGGGACATTAAGGTGCATTCTACGGCCCCAAAACAGCCTTCCTACTTACGTGCCTTCGAATTCATCATCTTCTTGTTACGCTCTCTGCCACGAATCGGGGAGAGCATCTTCTTTGGCATCGACAGCATCTGAAAAGTAAAAGACATAGACATTAGGGGAAAAGACACTTGAAGAGAGCAATCTAAAGAGAACTTTAATACTTACAAGTCACGCTCGTGCAGCAAACGGCGGCTTCGCTCTCAACTACCCTCTGCAATCAAGAGGTGGAACTCACATCCAGTGAAGTAACTGGATCCAGCGCCCCTGCACAAGACGCAGGATGGAGAGCTCAGCATTCACTTACTTAAGGTGAGCACAACAATCACCCGAGTACCACGGGAAGAGAGGGAGAGAGGGGCTAAGAACTTCTCCCAGCCTTCCAGCCACTAATACCTTGATTTTCCACTTGCAGACACCTCACACTGCAGGTCAAGCTTTCGGTGAGGAAGGGGTCAAATCCGGGAGCCAAACGAATCCTACGCCTAACGTTGAAGACGTTCTCACCGCCCAGTCAAGACCAGCGCCTCCGAGGGAACCAGGTGAGCGTTACAGAACACGAAGCCTCACCATACATTTCCCGCCCAGGCGCAATGGAGACTTCGGACACAGACCAATTGGCCCAGTTGCTCGGGGAGTTGAGAGCAGAAGTACACGCAGCTCGCCAGGAAACAAATGCCCTAAGGAGAGAGCTAGTGGTTTCTAAGGAGCGAACAGACGACTTGGCTCGACAATTGTTACAAGCCCAAGCGGGACAGACTCCTCTGCCTACCCCTGGTGGTAGCCATGCCCCAACAGCTTCCTCTAATCTGGTGCAAATTAATCTACCAGGAAATGTACCTTTGGCTCCGCCCGAACGCTTTTCAGGTGATCCGAAAAGATTTGCTGTTTTCATCAATCAGTGTCGTTTGCACTTTCTGTGTAGACCTGCCGCTTTTCCAACGGACCAGGCAAAGGTGGCCTTCGTGCTTTCATATCTTAGCGGCAGTGCCGCAGATTGGTCTATTCCTTTAGTGACTCAAGATAACCCTATTCTGTATAATTTCCAGGACTTCCAAGCTAGTATGGAAAGATTGTTCGCAAGACATTCTCAGGGACAGGCCCTGGACAATGAACTTCTTTCACTACGACAGGGTAATCAAGATCTTCTGGCCTACATTACATCATTCAACAGACTAGTGGTTGAAACCGGGTGGCCTGAGGATAAGAGAATCACCCTTTTCTATAGAGGCCTTCGTGGAGAACTTAAAGACGTTCTGGCCCAGGTGGTGAATCCTCCACAAGACTGTTCCGAATACATTGATCTGGAGGTGCAACTGGATCATAGAATACAAAATCGAAAAGCCGATCATTCCAGGTTTGAGAATCGAGTTTTTTCAAGACCACAGAGCTCTGTTAAAGGAAATGATACTGTGGAACCCATGCAGATTGGGGTGGTGAAAGGACCTCTAACCCAAAAGGAAAGAGAAAGGAGAAGACAACTGCAATTGTGCCTCTATTGCGGGAACTCAGGGCACTTCCTCCAAGATTGCCCAGTGAAACCAAAGAAGAAGACAGTAGGAGCTTCCGATAAGGGTGCCAAAAGTTCAGAGTCGGAAAACGACCTCGCCCGACAAGTGTAGAGGTCCGCTTGCCGAGCGTTAAAACCAGTTCTTTGACCTCGCATTTTACCATGCCAATGGTCCTCGTGAGTCCGGAACAACCCAATCGTATGCATGCCATTAAAGCATACATAGATAGTGGCGCAATCGGCAATTACGTGGACTGTGAATTGGCCGCCAGGATGAATCTATCTCTTTGTCCTAAGTCGGTGAAAGACGTTATCACCACCGTGGATGGTACGGAAATAGCTTCCGGACCAGTTACTCACACCACCATGGAAGTGACGTTGGTAAGCCAAGATGGACATCAAGAGAAGATCGTGTTTGACGTGATCAAGGCTCCACAGTTTCAAGTTATCCTGGGAATCCCTTGGCTGGAGAAACACAATCCTCAAATTGATTGGCGAGCAAAGACAATCCGGTTTCCAGAATGCGCACCTACCTGTTATCCGCAGCCCCGCACGAAGCTAGCTGCAACTACTTCTGAGAGTCCTCACCTGCCTCCTGAATACCGGGAATTTCAGGATGTCTTTCGGAAAGATCAAGCTAATTCGCTGCCTCCTCACAGATCATACGACTGCCAAATAGACTTGGTTCCAGGATCCACTCCTCCATGCAGTCGAATTTATGCCCTCACAGAACCTGAAAATCTTCACCAAAGGCAGTATTTGGACCAGTACTTGACTAATGGATTTATCCATCCCTCGAAGTCCCCAGCCTCTTCAGCTTTGTTCTTCGTGCCAAAAAAAGAGGGAGACCTAAGAACATGCATAGATGACCGTGCCCTGAACCAGATTACGATTAAGAACAGATATCCGTTACCATTGATCCCTGAACTTCTTGACCAGGTTAAAAGTGCCTGTATCTACACAAAGCTGGACCTCAGAGGAGCCTACCATTTAGTACGAATAAAAGAGGGCGATGAATGGAAGACGGCCTTTCGTACTAAATATGGACTGTTCGAGTATCAAGTAATGCCCTTTGGGCTTTGCAACGCTCCGGCAGCCTTTCAGTATTTTATGAATGACGTCCTCAGAGAGCTCATTGACGTATGTGTAGTTGTCTATATTGATGACATTCTGGTCTACTCGTCCTCTGAGGCGGAACATCGAAAACATGTCACCGCAGTATTGGAGCAGCTCCGAAAACACAGGCTCTTTGCAAAATTGGAAAAATGCGTTTTTCACGTCATGGAGGTCAAATTTTTGGGATTTATTTTGTCACCTAATGGAGTCCACATGGTCTCAAGAAAAGTGGACGCTATCGTTAAGTGGCCCTCACCAACATCAGTGAAAGGAGTTCAAAGCATGTTGGGCTTCGCCAACTTTTATTGAAGATTTATCCCAGAGTTTTCTCGAGTAGTCCAACCCATTACAGCCCTCCTCAGAAAGAATAAACGTTTCGAATGGTCTACAGAGGCTGAACAAGCTTTTCAGGAACTAAAAACAAAATTCACCTCGGCTCCAGTTCTAAAACATCCTCGCCCGGAACTTTCCTATATAGTAGAGACTGATGCTTCCAGTCTCGCAATGGGAGCAGTACTTTCGCAAAGAGACCCGGAAACAAATCAGTTACACCCAGTGGCATTTTGGTCCCGCAAATTTTCAGCTCCTGAAATTAACTATACCATTACAGATAAGGAACTTTTGGCTATCAAGTCCGCCTTTAAAGCTTGGCGGCATTATCTCTTGGGGGCCCGACACACAGTCACCGTCATCACGGATCATCGTAATTTACAGTACCTTAAATCAGCCAAAGCTCAATCCTCGAGACAGCTTCGCTGGGCATTGTTTTTCGCCGAATTCGACTTTGTGATAATTTACCGACCAGGCAACAAGAATGGAAAAGCAGATGCTCTCTCCCGAATTGGAGTAGATGAACTCACGACCAATCCTGAACCCGTACCCATAATTCCTGAACAGAGAATCCTGGGTTTGATAGGTGCACAATCCATTGAAGACATTGAAGCTACAGTTAAGGATCTGCTGACTCCAGCAGAAGTGCAAGACTGGCAACGCAAGGGAAATGATTTCACAATGGATAAGAGCCTACTATACTTTCGAGGAAGATTATATCTACCATGTACCGATTTACAAAGACAGGTGATCTCTTGTTACCATGACTCCTTAATGGAAGGACATCCCGGCATTACCAAAACGTTGGAAAAGATAAAAAGACATTTTTGGTGGCCGTCTTGGAGAAAGGACATTAAGGATTTCATTAATTCCTGTGGTGTGTGCGCTCAAAGCAAAAACCAGAAGGAGAAACCAGCAGGCCTCCTACATCCATTAGGCATTCCTCCACACCCATGGCATACTCTCTCCATGGACTTCATCACAGATTTACCACCATGCTCCGGATTTAATACAATCTTAGTGATTGTGGACCTATTCTCGAAAATGGCTCATTTCATCCCATTGAAAGGGTTACCTACAGCTCCAATTTTGGCCCAAGAATTCCTCGAAAACATCGTTCGGTTGCACGGCTTTCCTTCAGTTTTAATCTCAGATAGAGGGAGTCAATTTATTTCCCACTTCTGGTGGAGTTGTTGTCGCCTAGCCCAAATTGACATAAGGCTTTCGACCAGCCACCATCCCCAGACCGACGGGCAGACCGAGAGGATCAACCAAACCTTGGAACAGTATCTACGCTGCATGTTACAACAATCAGAGGGCACTTGGAAAGACATTCTCTGGATTGCGGAGTACGCTTATAATAATTCAGTCCACGCCGGAACTGGGAAAACTCCGTTTTTTCTTTCATATGGAATCCACCCTCGCACCTCAAATCTTGACCCACCTCAGACTCTTGGAACACCCGCTGTAGATCATCTGCATTAGATCAGGTCTGGCTATCCACCAAACATTTACCCCTAAAAGGACCGCGTACTTTCAATCCACGATACCTGGGGCCTTACCCAATCACTGCCATAATCAATCCACTGGCGGTTAAATTGGGCCTACCTGCCCATATGAAGATACATCCAGTTTTCCACGTCTCACTACTGAAACCCATGCAACCTGGAACCCGTTTGACAAAATCTCCAGACCCTATTCTTGTGGACGGAGAACTAGAATTCGAAATACAAGACATATTAGACTCCAAGATTTCCAAATCTAAATTATACTATCTGATTGACTGGAAAGGTTATGGCCCCCAGGAACGATCTTGGGAACCGTCGGAACATGTTCATGCACCCCGTCTGGTTAAGAAGTTTCATCGAACTTTTCCTGATAAACCAAAACCCCCGGAGAAGACGAATTTGGGAGGGGCCTTGAGGGGGGGTGCTGTCATGACCACTGCTTTCAAGGAGTCAGGACCTACCCAACATCCTTGGGAGCAGGCTCATAACATGTCTTATCGGCACCAGCAAGTCCCAATAGGGACCTTTTGGACCTTGTCCTGGCACCGGTGGTGCCAGGCTCATAGTAAGGATCCGTCCCGGCACAGGAAGCGCCGGGCTCATATCAAGTGTAAAGGTGCTTGGGTGAACCTACCTGGAGCAGACCATGCTGCTTACTTACCAGCAAGATGAGGCTTTACTCTCTTCTGGCAGGGACTACTTTTCCTTCTGGGTGGGGCAGGCACCACTCCCTGGATCATTGCTGCTGGAACCCTTCTGGAAGCAGGAACTCTTTTACCTGGGCGAGGCTGCTGTGGAAGAAGACACCTAAGCACTCCTATGGGCTATTTAAACAACACCCGATTGGTACCACATGCTTCGCGTTATTCTGCATCTGCAGCAGGACGCTCACCGTGTCAGCTCCAGCGAATCTTCAGCTCCGGACCCTGTAATTACGAAAATTACCTGCTGGGAACCAATCTTCAATCTTCAGCGGCTCCTGCAAAACAAAAGGCACAGGTTAGACAAAGGCAAAGTTAGCGCTTCGACTCACCCGATCCATCGGCAGCATCCAATACGTTTTTTCTGCATTTCTCGTCCGGCATCGGGCCTGCAAAGACAAAGAACATTGGTTAGCAACGCTTGGTTACAAAACTGCTTACCTGTGTTGTGCTTGCTCCAACCTTGCTCGCACTGCATTCCGGCACCTGTAGAGACAAAAGGGGACATTAAGGTGCATTCTACGGCCCCAAAACAGCCTTCCTACTTACGTGCCTTCGAATTCATCATCTTCTTGTTACGCTCTCTGCCACAAATCGGGGAGAGCATCTTCTTTGGCATCGACAGCATCTGAAAAGTAAAAGACATAGACATTAGGGGAAAAGACACTTGAAGAGAGCAATCTAAAGAGAACTTTAATACTTACAAGTCACGCTCGTGCAGCAAACGGCGGCTTCGCTCTCAACTACCCTCTGCAATCAAGAGGCGGAACTCACATCCAGTGAAGTAACTGGATCCAGTGCCCCTGCACAAGATGCAGGATGGAGAGCTCAGCATTCACTTACTTAAGGTGAGCACAACAATCACCCGAGTACCACGGGAAGAGAGGGAGAGAGGGGCTAAGAACTTCTCCCAGCCTTCCAGCCACTAATACCTTGATTTTCCACTTGCAGACACCTCACACTGCAGGTCAAGCTTTCGGTGAGGAAGGGGTCAAATCCGGGAGCCAAACGAATCCTACGCCTAACGTTGAAGACGTTCTCACCGCCCAGTCAAGACCAGCGCCTCCGAGGGAACCAGGTGAGCATTACAGAACACGAAGCCTCACCATACATTTCCCGCCCAGGCGCAATGGAGACTTCGGACACAGACCAATTGGCCCAGTTGCTCGGGGAGTTGAGAGCAGAAGTACACGCAGCTCGCCAGGAAACAAATGCCCTAAGGAGAGAGCTAGTGGTTTCTAAGGAGCGAACAGACGACTTGGCTAGACAATTGTTACAAGCCCAAGCGGGACAGACTCCTCTGCCTACCCCTGGTGGTAGCCATGCCCCAACAGCTTCCTCTAATCCGATGCAAATCAATCTACCAGGAAATGTACCTTTGGCTCCGCCCGAACGCTTTTCAGGTGATCCGAAAAGATTTGCTGTTTTCATCAATCAGTGTCGTTTGCACTTTCTGTGTAGACCTGCCGCTTTTCCAACGGACCAGGCTAAGGTGGCCTTCGTGCTTTCATATCGTAGCAGCAGTGCCGCAGATTGGTCTATTCCTTTAGTGACTCAAGATAACCCTATTCTGTATAATTTCCAGGACTTCCAAGCTAGTATGGAAAGATTGTTCGCAAGACATTCTCAGGGACAGGCCCTGGACAATGAACTTCTTTCACTACGACAGGGTAATCAAGATCTTCTGGCCTACATTACATCATTCAACAGACTAGTGGTTGAAACCGGGTGGCCTGAGGATAAGAGAATCACCCTTTTCTATAGAGGCCTTCGTGGAGAACTTAAAGACGTTCTGGCCCAGGTGGTGAATCCTCCACAAGACTGTTCCGAATACATTGATCTGGTGGTGCAACTGGATCATAGAATACAAAATCGAAAAGCTGATCGTTTCAGGTTTGAGAATCGAGTTTTTTCAAGACCACAGAGCTCCGTTAAAGGAAATGATACTGTGGAACCCATGCAGATTGGGGTGGTGAAAGGACCTCTAACCCAAAAGGAAAGAGAAAGGAGAAGACAACTGCAATTGTGCCTCTATTGCGGGAACTCAGGGCACTTCCTCCAAGATTGCCCAGTGAAACCAAAGAAGAAGACAGTAGGAGCTTCCGATAAGGGTGCCAAAAGTTCAGAGTCGGAAAACGACCTCGCCCGACAAGTGTAGAGGTCCGCTTGCCGAGCGTTAAAACCAGTTCTTTGACCTCGAATTTTACCATGCCAATGGTCCTCGTGAGTCCGGAACAACCCAATCGTATGCATGCCATTAAAGCATACATAGATAGGGGCGCAATCGGCAATTACGTGGACTGTGAATTGGCCGCCAGGATGAATCTATCTCTTTGTCCTAAGTCGGTGAAAGACGTTATGACCACCGTGGATGGTACGGAAATAGCTTCCGGACCAGTTACTCACACCACCATGGAAGTGACGTTGGTAAGCCAAGATGGACATCAAGAGAAGATCGTGTTTGACGTGATCAAGGCTCCACAGTTTCAAGTTATCCTGGGAATCCCTTGGCTGGAGAAACACAATCCTCAAATTGCTTGGCGAGCAAAGACAATCCGGTTTCCAGAATGCGCACCTACCTGTTATCCACAGCCCCGCACGAAGCTAGCTGCAACTACTTCTGAGAGTCCTCACCTGCCTCCTGAATACCGGGAATTTCAGGATGTCTTTCGGAAAGATCAAGCTAATTCGCTGCCTCCTCACAGATCATACGACTGCCAAATAGACTTGGTTCCAGGATCCACTCCTCCATGCAGTCGAATTTATGCCCTCACAGAACCTGAAAATCTTCACCAAAGGCAGTATTTGGACCAGTACTTGACTAATGGATTTATCCGTCCCTCGAAGTCCCCAGCCTCTTCAGCTTTGTTCTTCGTGCCAAAAAAAGAGGGAGACCTAAGAACATGCATAGATGACCGTGCCCTGAACCAGATTACGATTAAGAACAGATATCCGTTACCATTGATCCCTGAACTTCTTGACCAGGTTAAAAGTGCCTGTATCTACACAAAGCTGGACCTCAGAGGAGCCTACCATTTAGTACGAATAAAAGAGGGCGATGAATGGAAGACGGCCTTTCGTACTAAATATGGACTGTTCGAGTATCAAGTAATGCCCTTTGGGCTTTGCAACGCTCCGGCAGCCTTTCAGTATTTTATGAATGACGTCCTCAGAGAGCTCATTGACGTATGTGTAGTTGTCTATATTGATGACATTCTGGTCTACTCGTCCTCTGAGGCGGAACATCGAAAACATGTCACCGCAGTATTGGAGCAGCTCCGAAAACACAGGCTCTTTGCAAAATTGGAAAAATGCGTTTTTCACGTCATGGAGGTCAAATTTTTGGGATTTATTTTGTCACCTAATGGAGTCCACATGGTCTCAAGAAAAGTGGACGCTATCGTTAAGTGGCCCTCACCAACATCAGTGAAAGGAGTTCAAAGCATGTTGGGCTTCGCCAACTTTTATTGAAGATTTATCCCAGAGTTTTCTCGAGTAGTCCAACCCATTACAGCCCTCCTCAGAAAGAATAAACGTTTCGAATGGTCTACAGAGGCTGAACAAGCTTTTCAGGAACTAAAAACAAAATTCACCTCGGCTCCAGTTCTAAAACATCCTCGCCCGGAACTTTCCTATATAGTAGAGACTGATGCTTCCAGTCTCGCAATGGGAGCAGTACTTTCGCAAAGAGACCCGGAAACAAATCAGTTACACCCAGTGGCATTTTGGTCCCGCAAATTTTCAGCTCCTGAAATTAACTATACCATTACAGATAAGGAACTTTTGGCTATCAAGTCCGCCTTTAAAGCTTGGCGGCATTATCTCTTGGGGGCCCGACACACAGTCACCGTCATCACGGATCATCGTAATTTACAGTACCTTAAATCAGCCAAAGCTCAATCCTCGAGACAGCTTCGCTGGGCATTGTTTTTCGCCGAATTCGACTTTGTGATAATTTACCGACCAGGCAACAAGAATGGAAAAGCAGATGCTCTCTCCCGAATTGGAGTAGATGAACTCACGACCAATCCTGAACCCGTACCCATAATTCCTGAACAGAGAATCCTGGGTTTGATAGGTGCACAATCCATTGAAGACATTGAAGCTACAGTTAAGGATCTGCTGACTCCAGCAGAAGTGCAAGACTGGCAACGCAAGGGAAATGATTTCACAATGGATAAGAGCCTACTATACTTTCGAGGAAGATTATATCTACCATGTACCGATTTACAAAGACAGGTGATCTCTTGTTACCATGACTCCTTAATGGAAGGACATCCCGGCATTACCAAAACGTTGGAAAAGATAAAAAGACATTTTTGGTGGCCGTCTTGGAGAAAGGACATTAAGGATTTCATTAATTCCTGTGGTGTGTGCGCTCAAAGCAAAAACCAGAAGGAGAAACCAGCAGGCCTCCTACATCCATTAGGCATTCCTCCACACCCATGGCATACTCTCTCCATGGACTTCATCACAGATTTACCACCATGCTCCGGATTTAATACAATCTTAGTGATTGTGGACCTATTCTCGAAAATGGCTCATTTCATCCCATTGAAAGGGTTACCTACAGCTCCAATTTTGGCGCAAGAATTCCTCGAAAACATCGTTCGGTTGCACGGCTTTCCTTCAGTTTTAATCTCAGATAGAGGGAGTCAATTTATTTCCCACTTCTGGTGGAGTTGTTGTCGCCTAGCCCAAATTGACATAAGGCTTTCGACCAGCCACCATCCCCAGACCGACGGGCAGACCGAGAGGATCAACCAAACCTTGGAACAGTATCTACGCTGCATGTTACAACAATCAGAGGGCACTTGGAAAGACATTCTCTGGATTGCGGAGTACGCTTATAATAATTCAGTCCACGCCGGAACTGGGAAAACTCCGTTTTTTCTTTCATATGGAATCCACCCTCGCACCTCAAATCTTGACCCACCTCAGACTCTTGGAACACCCGCTGTAGATCATCTGCATTAGATCAGGTCTGGCTATCCACCAAACATTTACCCCTAAAAGGACCGCGTACTTTCAATCCACGATACCTGGGGCCTTACCCAATCACTGCCATAATCAATCCACTGGCGGTTAAATTGGGCCTACCTGCCCATATGAAGATACATCCAGTTTTCCACGTCTCACTACTGAAACCCATGCAACCTGGAACCCGTTTGACAAAATCTCCAGACCCTATTCTTGTGGACGGAGAACTAGAATTCGAAATACAAGACATATTAGACTCCAAGATTTCCAAATCTAAATTATACTATCTGATTGACTGGAAAGGTTATGGCCCCCAGGAACGATCTTGGGAACCGTCGGAACATGTTCATGCACCCCGTCTGGTTAAGAAGTTTCATCGAACTTTTCCTGATAAACCAAAACCCCCGGAGAAGACGAATTTGGGAGGGGCCTTGAGGGGGGGTGCTGTCATGACCACTGCTTTCAAGGAGTCAGGACCTACCCAACATCCTTGGGAGCAGGCTCATAACATGTCTTATCGGCACCAGCAAGTCCCAATAGGGACCTTTTGGACCTTGTCCTGGCACCGGTGGTGCCAGGCTCATAGTAAGGATCCGTCCCGGCACAGGAAGCGCCGGGCTCATATCAAGTGTAAAGGTGCTTGGGTGAACCTACCTGGAGCAGACCATGCTGCTTACTTACCAGCAAGATGAGGCTTTACTCTCTTCTGGCAGGGACTACTTTTCCTTCTGGGTGGGGCAGGCACCACTCCCTGGATCATTGCTGCTGGAACCCTTCTGGAAGCAGGAACTCTTTTACCTGGGCGAGGCTGCTGTGGAAGAAGACACCTAAGCACTCCTATGGGCTATTTAAACAACACCCGATTGGTACCACATGCTTCGCGTTATTCTGCATCTGCAGCAGGACGCTCACCGTGTCAGCTCCAGCGAATCTTCAGCTCCGGACCCTGTAATTACGAAAATTACCTGCTGGGAACCAATCTTCAATCTTCAGCGGCTCCTGCAAAACAAAAGGCACAGGTTAGACAAAGGCAAAGTTAGCGATTCGACTCACCCGATCCATCGGCAGCATCCAATACGTTTTTTCTGCATTTCTCGTCCACCATCGGGCCTGCAAAGACAAAGAACATTGGTTAGCAACGCTTGGTTACAAAACTGCTTACCTGTGTTGTGCTTGCTCCAACCTTGCTCGCACTGCATTCCGGCACCTGTAGAGACAAAAGGGGACATTAAGGTGCATTCTACGGCCCCAAAACAGCCTTCCTACTTACGTGCCTTCGAATTCATCATCTTCTTGTTACGCTCTCTGCCACAAATCGGGGAGAGCATCTTCTTTGGCATCGACAGCATCTGAAAAGTAAAAGACATAGACATTAGGGGAAAAGACACTTGAAGAGAGCAATCTAAAGAGAACTTTAATACTTACAAGTCACGCTCGTGCAGCAAACGGCGGCTTCGCTCTCAACTACCCTCTGCAATCAAGAGGCGGAACTCACATCCAGTGAAGTAACTGGATCCAGCGCCCCTGCACAAGATGCAGGATGGAGAGCTCAGCATTCACTTACTTAAGGTGAGCACAACAATCACCCGAGTACCACGGGAAGAGAGGGAGAGAGGGGCTAAGAACTTCTCCCAGCCTTCCAGCCACTAATACCTTGATTTTCCACTTGCAGACACCTCACACTGCAGGTCAAGCTTTCGGTGAGGAAGGGGTCAAATCCGGGAGCCAAACGAATCCTACGCCTAACGTTGAAGACGTTCTCACCGCCCAGTCAAGACCAGCGCCTCCGAGGGAACCAGGTGAGCATTACAGAACACGAAGCCTCACCATACATTTCCCGCCCAGGCGCAATGGAGACTTCGGACACAGACCAATTGGCCCAGTTGCTCGGGGAGTTGAGAGCAGAAGTACACGCAGCTCGCCAGGAAACAAATGCCCTAAGGAGAGAGCTAGTGGTTTCTAAGGAGCGAACAGACGACTTGGCTAGACAATTGTTACAAGCCCAAGCGGGACAGACTCCTCTGCCTACCCCTGGTGGTAGCCATGCCCCAACAGCTTCCTCTAATCCGATGCAAATCAATCTACCAGGAAATGTACCTTTGGCTCCGCCCGAACGCTTTTCAGGTGATCCGAAAAGATTTGCTGTTTTCATCAATCAGTGTCGTTTGCACTTTCTGTGTAGACCTGCCGCTTTTCCAACGGACCAGGCTAAGGTGGCCTTCGTGCTTTCATATCGTAGCAGCAGTGCCGCAGATTGGTCTATTCCTTTAGTGACTCAAGATAACCCTATTCTGTATAATTTCCAGGACTTCCAAGCTAGTATGGAAAGATTGTTCGCAAGACATTCTCAGGGACAGGCCCTGGACAATGAACTTCTTTCACTACGACAGGGTAATCAAGATCTTCTGGCCTACATTACATCATTCAACAGACTAGTGGTTGAAACCGGGTGGCCTGAGGATAAGAGAATCACCCTTTTCTATAGAGGCCTTCGTGGAGAACTTAAAGACGTTCTGGCCCAGGTGGTGAATCCTCCACAAGACTGTTCCGAATACATTGATCTGGTGGTGCAACTGGATCATAGAATACAAAATCGAAAAGCTGATCGTTTCAGGTTTGAGAATCGAGTTTTTTCAAGACCACAGAGCTCCGTTAAAGGAAATGATACTGTGGAACCCATGCAGATTGGGGTGGTGAAAGGACCTCTAACCCAAAAGGAAAGAGAAAGGAGAAGACAACTGCAATTGTGCCTCTATTGCGGGAACTCAGGGCACTTCCTCCAAGATTGCCCAGTGAAACCAAAGAAGAAGACAGTAGGAGCTTCCGATAAGGGTGCCAAAAGTTCAGAGTCGGAAAACGACCTCGCCCGACAAGTGTAGAGGTCCGCTTGCCGAGCGTTAAAACCAGTTCTTTGACCTCGAATTTTACCATGCCAATGGTCCTCGTGAGTCCGGAACAACCCAATCGTATGCATGCCATTAAAGCATACATAGATAGGGGCGCAATCGGCAATTACGTGGACTGTGAATTGGCCGCCAGGATGAATCTATCTCTTTGTCCTAAGTCGGTGAAAGACGTTATGACCACCGTGGATGGTACGGAAATAGCTTCCGGACCAGTTACTCACACCACCATGGAAGTGACGTTGGTAAGCCAAGATGGACATCAAGAGAAGATCGTGTTTGACGTGATCAAGGCTCCACAGTTTCAAGTTATCCTGGGAATCCCTTGGCTGGAGAAACACAATCCTCAAATTGCTTGGCGAGCAAAGACAATCCGGTTTCCAGAATGCGCACCTACCTGTTATCCACAGCCCCGCACGAAGCTAGCTGCAACTACTTCTGAGAGTCCTCACCTGCCTCCTGAATACCGGGAATTTCAGGATGTCTTTCGGAAAGATCAAGCTAATTCGCTGCCTCCTCACAGATCATACGACTGCCAAATAGACTTGGTTCCAGGATCCACTCCTCCATGCAGTCGAATTTATGCCCTCACAGAACCTGAAAATCTTCACCTAAGGCAGTATTTGGACCAGTACTTGACTAATGGATTTATCCATCCCTCGAAGTCCCCAGCCTCTTCAGCTTTGTTCTTCGTGCCAAAAAAAGAGGTAGACCTAAGAACATGCATAGATGACCGTGCCCTGAACCAGATTACGATTAAGAACAGATATCCGTTACCATTGATCCCTGAACTTCTTGACCAGGTTAAAAGTGCCTGTATCTACACAAAGCTGGACCTCAGAGGAGCCTACCATTTAGTACGAATAAAAGAGGGCGATGAATGGAAGACGGCCTTTCGTACTAAATATGGACTGTTTGAGTATCAAGTAATGCCCTTTGGGCTTTTCAACGCTCCGGCAGCCTTTCAGTATTTTATGAATGACGTCCTCAGAGAGCTCATTGACGTATGTGTAGTTGTCTATATTGATGACATTCTGGTCTACTCGTCCTCTGAGGCGGAACATCGAAAACATGTCACCGCAGTATTGGAGCGGCTCCGAAAACACAGGCTCTTTGCAAAATTGGAAAAATGCGTTTTTCACGTCACGGAGGTCGAATTTTTGGGATTTATTTTGTCACCTAATGGAGTCCACATGGACTCAAGAAAAGTGGACGCTATCGTTAAGTGGCCCTCACCAACATCAGTGAAAGGAGTTCAAAGCATGTTGGGCTTCGCCAACTTTTATCAAAGATTTATCCCAGAGTTTTCTCGAGTAGTCCAACCCATTACAGCCCTCCTCAGAAAGAATAAACGTTTCGAATGGTCTACAGAGGCTGAACAAGCTTTTCAGGAACTAAAAACAAAATTCACCTCGGCTCCAGTTCTAAAACATCCTCGCCCGGAACTTTCCTATATAGTAGAGACTGATGCTTCCAGTCTCGCAATGGGAGCAGTACTTTCGCAAAGAGACCCGGAAACAAATCAGTTACACCCAGTGGCATTTTGGTCCCGCAAATGTTCAGCTCCTGAAATTAACTATACCATTACAGATAAGGAACTTTTGGCTATCAAGTCCGCCTTTAAAGCTTGGCAGCATTATCTCTTGGGGGCCCGACACACAGTCACCGTCATCACGGATCATCGTAATTTACAGTACCTTAAATCAGCCAAAGCTCAATCCTCGAGACAGCTTCGCTGGGCATTGTTTTTCGCCGAATTCGACTTTGTGATAACTTACCGACCAGGCAACAAGAATGGAAAAGCAGATGCTCTCTCCCGAATTGGAGTAGATGAACTCACGACCAATCCTGAACCCGTACCCATAATTCCGGAACAGAGAATCCTGGGTTTGATAGGTGCACAATCCATTGAAGACATTGAAGCTACAGTTAAGGATCTGCTGACTCCAGCAGAAGTGCAAGACTGGCAACGCAAGGGAAATGATTTCACAATGGATAAGAGCCTACTATACTTTCGAGGAAGATTATATCTACCATGTACCGATTTACACAGACAGGTGATCTCTTGTTACCATGACTCCTTAATGGAAGGACATCCCGGCATTACCAAAACGTTGGAAAAGATAAAAAGACATTTTTGGTGGCCGTCTTGGAGAAAGGACATTAAGGATTTCATTAATTGCTGTGGTGTGTGCGCTCAAAGCAAAAACCAGAAGGAGAAACCGGCAGGCCTCCTACATCCATTAGGCATTCCTCCACACCCATGGCATACTCTCTCCATGGACTTCATCACAGATTTACCACCATGCTCCGGATTTAATACAATCTTAGTGATTGTGGACCTATTCTCGAAAATGGCTCATTTCATCCCATTGAAAGGGTTACCTACAGCTCCAATTTTGGCCCAAGAATTCCTCGAAAACATCGTTCGGTTGCACGGCTTTCCTTCAGTTTTAATCTCAGATAGAGGGAGTCAGTTTATTTCCCACTTCTGGCGGAGTTGTTGTCGCCTAGCCCAAATTGACATAAGGCTTTCGACCAGCCACCATCCCCAGACCGACGGGCAGACCGAGAGGATCAACCAAACTTTGGAACAGTATCTACGCTGCATGTTACAACAATCAGAGGGCACTTGGAAAGACATTCTCTGGATTGCGGAGTACGCTTATAAAAATTCAGTCCACGCCGGAACTGGGAAAACTCCGTTTTTTCTTTCATATGGAATCCACCCTCGCACCTCAAATCTTGACCCACATCAGACTCTTGGAACACCCGCTGTAGATCATCTGCATTAGACCAGGTCTGGCTATCCACCAAACATTTACCCCTAAAAGGACCGTGTACTTTCAATCCACGATACCTGGGGCCTTACCCAATCACTGCCATAATCAATCCAGTGGCGGTTAAATTGGGCATACCTGCCCATATGAAGATACATCCAGTTTTCCACGTCTCACTACTGAAACCCATGCAACCTGGAACCCGTTTGACAAAATCTCCAGACCCTATTCTTGTGGACGGAGAACTAGAATTTGAAATACAAGACATATTAGACTCCAAGATTTCCAAATCTAAATTATACTATCTGATTGACTGGAAAGTTTATGGCCCCCAGGAACGATCTTGGGAACCGTCGGAACATGTTCATGCACCCCGTCTGGTTAAGAAGTTTCATCGAACTTTTCCTGATAAACCAAAACCCCCGGAGAAGACGAATTTGGGAGGGGCCTTGAGGGGGGGTGCTGTCATGACCACTGCTTTCAAGGAGTCAGGACCTACCCAACATCCTTGGGAGCAGGCTCATAATATGTCTTATCGGCACCAGCAAGTCCCAATAGGGACCTTTTGGACCTTGTCCTGGCACCGGTGGTGCCAGGCTCATAGTAAGAATCCGTCCCGGCACAGGAAGCGCCGGGCTCATATCAAGTGTAAAGGTGCTTGGGTGAACCTACCTGGAGCAGACCACGCTGCTTACTTACCAGCAAAATGAGGCTTTACTCTCTTCTGGCAGGGACTACTTTTCCTTCTGGGTGGGGCAGGCACCACTCCCTGGATCATTGCTGCTGGAACCCTTCTGGAAGCAAGAACTCTTTTACCTGGGCGAGGCTGCTGTGGAAGAAGACACCTAAGCACTCCTATGGGCTATTTAAACCACACCCGATTGGTACCACATGCTTCGCGTTATTCTGCATCTGCAGCAGGACGCTCACCGTGTCAGCTCCAGCGAATCTTCAGCTCCGGACCCTGTAATTACGAAAATTACCTGCTGGGAACCAATCTTCAATCTTCAGCGGCTCCTGCAAAACAAAAGGCACAGGTTAGACAAAGGCAAAGTTAGCGCTTCGACTCACCCGATCCATCGGCAGCATCCAAGACGTTTTTTCTGCATTTCTCGTCCGGCATCGGGCCAGCAAAGACAAAGAACATTGGTTAGCAACGCTTGGTTACAAAACTGCTTACCTGTGTTGCGCTTGCTCCAACCTTGCTCGCACTGCATTCCGGCACCTGTAGAGACAAAAGGGGACATTAAGGTGCATTCTACGGCCCCAAAACAGCCTTCCTACTTACGTGCCTTCGAATTCATCATCTTCTTGTTACGCTCTCTGCCACGAATCGGGGAGAGCATCTTCTTTGGCATCGACAGCATCTGAAAAGTAAAAGACATAGACATTAGGGGAAAAGACACTTGAAGAGAGCAATCTAAAGAGAACTTTAATACTTACAAGTCACGCTCGTGCAGCAAACGGCGGCTTCGCTCTCAACTACCCTCTGCAATCAAGAGGCGGAACTCACATCCAGTGAAGTAACTGGATCCAGCGCCCCTGCACAAGACGCAGGATGGAGAGCTCAGCATTCACTTACTTAAGGTGAGCACAACAATCACCCGAGTACCACGGGAAGAGAGGGAGAGAGGGGCTAAGAACTTCTCCCAGCCTTCCAGCCACTAATACCTTGATTTTCCACTTGCAGACACCTCACACTGCAGGTCAAGCTTTCGGTGAGGAAGGGGTCAAATCCAGGAGCCAAACGAATCCTACGCCTAACGTTGAAGACGTTCTCACCGCCCAGTCAAGACCAGCTCCTCCGAGGGAACCAGGTGAGCGTTACAGTGGTGTCCTGAGGACGCTCTCCGTATTGTTCTCTGTCAAGTTGAATGTGTTCTAAGAACACGCGCGGTGTCCTGAAATGTTTGCAAATAAACAAAATGGGGGTGTTATGAAGACACTTCTAAGAACACTCGCGCTGTCTGGGGATTGTTCGTAGGAGGTGTCCTGAGGAGGCTGTCCGTATTGTTCTCTGTCAAGTTGAGTCTGTCGTAAGAACACTCGCGGTGTCCTGAAATGTTCACAAATAAACAAGATGGTGGTGTTCTGAAGACACTACTAAGAACACTTGCGGTGGCCGGGGAGTGTTCGTAGGGGGTGTCCTGAGGACGCTGCCCTTATTGTTCTTTGTCAAGTTGAATGTGTCCTAAGAACACTCGCGGTGTCTTGAAATGTTCGCAAATAAACAAGATGGGGTTGTTCTGAAGACGTTTTTGAGAACACTACCGGTGTCCTGGAATGTTCTTAGGGGGTGTCCTGTGGACACTGTCCGTATTGTTCTCTCTCAAGTTGAAAGTGTTCTAAGAACTATGGCGTTGTTCTGAAATGTTCGTAGGGGGTGTCCTGAAAACGGTGTCCGTATTGTTCGCTGGCAAGCTCAAAGTGTTCTAAGAACACTCACATTGTTCGCGGACATTAAAAGTTTCCCATAGATCATAGTTGAAATGTTTGACTCTATGGATGTGATATGCTGCCGTGGTTGTTGCCAGGGCATAGAGTCTTGGGTGCATGGGCATTTGTACATTAGAAATTCTTGTGGATCTTCCTGTGAGTTTATAGTGAATTTCACCATTCCAGCACAGTAGTCCAATTGTCGTCTTATTTCAAAAACACTATATGTGTTGTCAGGATTGTTTGCTGCATTTCTGTGAAGTACTAACATTTGCAAACACAATGGGTTTGTACTGTGTGAGTAAATGTTGTCAACAATTGGTGGTAATTGAAATAGAATATTCATTGCTACATTTGCATAGCAACTTAAACCAACTATATTTGAGAATTTAAATGGTCCAGGTAGTTCTGTATCTAACTGCTTTTTTTGGAGTTTGTCTTCCTTCTTTAAAGAAGTACCTGGTTTACTTTCTCTAATTGATTCTTTTTTGTTTGTGGTACTTGATTGAGTATTAGTTTCTTTTACTCTCTTTGGAGGATTTCCAGTGACGTCCTGTTGCATTTCAGTTTGATTTAGTTTTCTTTTACAACGTTTTAGTTTTTGTGGAACAGAATATGTGTTTAGATGGGGAGTGTATAGTGAGCGAAGTCTATTATATTCTAAAATGCAAGGAATATCAACGTTTACTTTACTTGCATCAAAGTTGATTAGAAATAGACCGTCAAGTGTACGGAAGCGTGATAGTGCTACGTAGCTCATGCCTTCTTTAAAGACTGTGTTACCAATATCTATCATTGCTTTGTCTAGGATAAGACCTTGTGATTTATGAATTGTGACTGCGTATGCAAGAGTTAGAGAAAATTGTTCTCTGCGTACATACATATCTTTGAAGAGAAGGAATCTAGCTGTTGAGCGTCCTATCCGTTTTACTTCTGAAGGTTTGTCAAAGAGTATATTGACAAACTGAATTTTGTTGTCACGTGGGTATGTTTGAAAGCCAACAACTGTACCCAGTGCTCCATTAACTAGTCCTTGGTCCACGTCAAGGTTACGTTTAAGCATTACTCTGCAATTTAAGGATAATTTTAACATCTTTACTAAGCCTGCTGTGTTTGAGATTGATTTTTCTAAATTATTTAGTCTTGTTGTGGCTTGGTCACACATGGGTAGTGTCATACCATGTACATCTAGTTTGTCTGTGGCGCTAATTTCCATTATTGGTTGCATTTCTTTACTTAGCATGATTTAATTGAATTTGAAACAGCTTGCAAGAGTTGGCATTAAGGCCATACAATTGACATTTTTGTGGGCTAATTGTTCCATAACATCTGTAGCACATGCATTATCGCCATAAAGTGCATTAATGTGCCGGGTTTTCAATGTTGCTTCTGCTTCTTTAGAAAGTATACCAACTCTCAAACTTTTTAAAATGTTGGCATAAGTGAGATCTGCATATTGGCGCATGTTTTCTGTTAATTCTCTGTATTGGAAATGTTGCCAAAGGTTGACATTTCCAATGCTGCCAACAGTTTTACGGCAGAGTTTGTGCCCTAATGTTTTAACAATAGGTTCACCTTTTACTGGTGTTAATTGAAGTAGATCTCCAAAAACAATAATGTGTTTTCCTGCAAAGAGCTCTTCATAGTCTGTTTTGAGTACTTCTTGTAATCTGAGGTGAATCAAAGCTAACATCAGGTTGGAGACCATGCTCACTTCATCTATTAGTAGCATTTTCATTTGTTTCAATACTCTGCGTAATTCCATTGCAGCTTCTGCAGAAAGTTTGTAATAGTCTAATTTGTTCTGGTGTTCTACTGGTAATAGTAGTAATCGGTGTAATGTAACACCACCTATGTTGTAGGCAGCTAAACCTGTGGGGGCAGTGACAACAGCTGACAGTTTGTTGTCTGTCAATTGTTGAAGGAACTTACTAATGATTTTGATTAGGAATGTTTTGCCAGAACCAGCTTCACCACTGACGTACAGTAGTATAGGTTTATAATTATGGCAGGAACATTCTTTATTTTCATGTTTTACACCATGTGCAATTTGTTTTGTTACTTCTTGAAAAATGCTACTTTGCTCATTGTTTAGTTTTGATTGTAGTATAGTTAAGTCTTCCTTATCTTCATACTGACACATGGTGTTTTCTACTTCTATCATAGCTAATTCTGCCTCATTTGTTATTAGTGGTTCTCCCAGTGGTTCTTGGCTTCCTGTTACAGAAGGTTGACTACTGTCAGGAGTATCCTTATCTAGTTGAGCTTGGAGTTCTTCTTCATGTTGCTGTTCATTGTGCAACATTGTTTTAAACTTGTGTAAAGTTTACATCAGTTATAGTGCTTTCATTTGCTTTGAAAGCATCCTCATATGAGTCATAGTTATCTAGTAATTGTTCATCTTTTCTCCATGGTTTGAAGAGTTGTAGCAGGGACATGTAATATACTTCTTTATGTTGAGGAATCTTCAATGACAATTTGATATGATTAATTTAATTTGGTTTAGTGAGTTTAACTAAGCTGCCTTCACAGTCTGTCACTCTATATTTACCTTTGTTTCCATCAGGTTTCATATTATTTTTGTATGTGTAGTTTTGGGCTATTTGGTATAGACACATGTTTTCCAAAGTATTACTTCTGTTTGGGTAGTATGTGTCCAATAAATTGTTTTTTAAAATGTCTTGGCTGTTGGGATCCTGTTTGGCTATTGTTTCTATATCTTCATATGATTTTAGAACTCTTTTTCTAGATTTAGCTGGACCAAGACTTAGCCATACTATATTTTCAGATTTACCATACAATGAAGTACCAGTTAAACGATCAGCTGCTTCATAAGATCCACATTCTGGGTGAGCATTTTTATGCCCAAGCTGTATAATTTCTGAGATACTGTTTTATCTGATGACAGGTCATTCCAGAGGTCTTGGAGCTCTGTCTTTTCTGCTTTAGTTAAGTATGCTGTGACATATCGTGCAACTGCAGTAGAATTGTCTGCAATGTACTGCACATCTATGTTTGCATTCCATAAGTGGGCAATGATTGCATTATAATCATTGATATATTTTTCTTCTTTTCTTTTTATGTAATATGTATTTTTAGGTGACTTTCCTTTAACAGTTTGTCTAACTGAAGACATGAGGTTGTTTACTTGACCTGTATTTGTAACTGGTCTAGGGAAACCAAATCGGCATTTGGTGTAGTATTTGCCTTTGTTTTTGTATTTGCGACTACAATATTTTCCACATTTGTGTCTTTGAAATTGTAAAATTTGTGCACAAAGATCACTATTTGTGGCTTCTGATGGAATTTGACAAGTGACATATTTTTCAATAAACTGTAAAACAGTGGCATCACTGTCTTGACCAAATTTAGGAGCATCTTTAATCCATAAAAGCATGTGGATATGTGGTGCTGCTCTGGCTTGGTATTCTTTTCTCCAAAAGAAGTGTTGCACTTCTCCAAGGGGAGGAACAGTTGTATTACAAATAAAATGTAGCATAGCAATGAAGCGATGGTGAAAATATCTTGAAACATTAACAGGATCCAAAGAACAAAGTTCTCCAGGTGTTAGAATATCTATGTTTGTTTTGTTTTTATTTGATATGCGTAGGAAATCATGTAAATCTTCCCATGCATATTCTGCACAACTTAATGTAACAATCCAAGTTGGTGGGCCAAGGTTTCTGATCATACAACGTACATCTCCATGACGTCGAAACCAGTACTCTTTAGTACCACGCATATTTGCTAATAGATTTGTAATATATGATTGTAAAATCTCATCCTTTTGTTGCACTTTCTCTAATAATTGTGTAGCTGTCATATTTTGAAAGTGTGATCCTGATTTTAATATGTGTGCAACTCCGTAACATAAAGTTGCTAGTTCATTTTCAAAGAGTAGGTGGAATATGTATTCCAAATTTTGTCTAAATCTGGGGTATTCAGAATACATCTGTAATGAGCGGTATTCCGAAGCTGATATTTGAATAGGTCTATCATCATATCTTCCTCCTTTGCCAGTTAGAAAGAGTAGAGGAAAAGCACGTGCTTCTATACTTTTTTCCCATATACTGATTGGCGATCCTTTTGTTTGATGCATTTGGTAAGTTTCCAGTACATCTTGTACGGTGTCATTACAGTGCAAAGGATGAATTGTATACTTGTCTAAAGTATTTGATATTGTAGCAGGATCTAGTAGCTCAAATTGACCAGCTTCTTGTGTTTCTTGAATTATTTCAGTTGTATCTTTCAAGTTTTCTTCAATATTAATTTCTTTGCAATATTCATTATTCTCTTTAAGATATTGGAAGGCTTGTCTAACTTTATATAAATCTACCAGCTGTTGCCATATTTTTTTGTCTTTTGTAGGTACTCCATTTACTAATATAATTAAAGATTGGTGCACTCCTAGAGTATGCACATTTTCTTTTAGATTTAATGGTAAATAAACTACTTTTCCACGAATGCCTTTTACCAATTCAAAGGGAGGTAATTTTGCTGTTTTTGGTTGAAGGCGTATTATGCAAAATGGTACTCAGTCGCGGGAGGCATGATTCGTACAGCTTTGGGACCACTACCATGAAGTGACACCTCAACTCATTCCACACTGGGGCCATTCGCCAGGTTGTACATTGCGAAGAGCGTAGTAGGCTGATTGCCTCTACTTCATCCTCTGTTTCTGATCCTGTCACCACAAGGAACACCTCTGTGGGACAGCGTCTTCCTCAAGCTGCCTCACAGCCATACAGAATTCTGATGAGCCTTACCTTTCGAGGGTCACAGTTGTATGTATGTACTGTGACACAGTACTCTGCAGGGGGGAGTGACTTCGGAGTGCTTTTGAGACTAGTGTCTCACAGCACGAGAAGACCTGCTCACTACCCAAATAAAACCCACTCTACATCTTCCTATCTCAGCTCGCCCTTTCTTATCCCTGTGGTTGGTGTCCCACCCTTTACCCTCCTTTCCCCTCCTCTCCTAGTGTGTCGTGTATAAAAAACCAAAAAAAATACCAAATAACAAAAATAAAAAAAAATAAGGCTCTTTTCAGAGCTGCCTTTCACAGTTAAAAAATAGAAGTGAAGATAAATAAAGCAGGGCCCTTTGTATTTCTTGAAAGTCCACTGGCAGTTCACGAACATGACAAAAATTGGGGTACTACCCTATTGTAACCATTGCATTTTTCTCTGGAGGAAGTGGTGGCTCTGAAAAGAGCCTTTGGGAGTTGTTTGTATGTCAAAAATTATAAATACTCAACACCTACTTCAAAATGGATGCTGTATTTCTAAAAAAGGTTGCAATGCATTTTGTACATTTCTCAGAAAAATCTGATTGCCAGCATAAGTAAGATGGACTCCATCTCTGCGAAAAATGTATGTACTGCGAAACATAATATTTTCATTGTGAAAGAGGACATGCCAAAATCTCTTAGGAAGGCACAAACAGCCTTATTAACATTACGCCTTGCTTTCTCCATTTGTGGACCAAATGAGAAAGAACGAAGCCACATTTGTCTCTGCGCAATCCGAGAAAAAATTACTTTGGAGTTTGGAAACATGTCCATGATCTTCTGAAGTCCTTCTTTCATTGCAAATTGTAAAGGAATTCCAGACAAATGTCCTAAACGGTTCCCTCCACAATGAATTACATCTTCAAAGTTGCACAGAGAGGTAGCAAGTTCAACCACTTCATTCCACGCACTCCATGCCAGTGCACTTCTACATGTGCGAATCCAAGATATATATATACTCCACAGCTTTCTGCATGCACCTTCAACCAATGTATCCACGAGTCTCCCAAAATCCACACAATCTGTTTTTTGAAACACTCAGCCATAGCTATCTGTTCTTCTCTCAGCAAAAGAATATCTAAGAAAACCTCTCCTAGCATTACACACTCACTAAACTTTACTGACCAATCCCTTGCTACATTCAATCTCATTTGCATGCCTCCCCACCACAAATTCCCCGGATGTAATACGCAGTGTCCTAGAACTACAGCCATGTCTGCGAACATATTGTAACATGGACAGCCCTTCTACCATTTCCACTTCACTCTCTGTGCCATTCCCTCATTGGATGTAGCTAAGAAATCACATGACCATCCACCAATCAAATCCAAGACCTCTACATGTAACTACATCATCATAGATCAGCACTGATACCATTGGCAAGCACGATCTACGAGAAATACTATACAAGTCTCCAAGATTTCTACTTGCAGCTTCGTCCATGTCCATATGCATGAACACAAACTACAGGTATGCATATTTTCTATACAGTACATGAACACATTTTCTAACCGACTTTTACCTTGTACAATCTGTAAAATGAATCTACGATCATTTTTTCATTGTCCTAAAATGAACTCTGACTTACAAACCTTTATACCGTTTAATTTCTTCATACACATTCACACACGCAAATAATGTTAAACTAACATTTTTTAAATAAAATATATACACTACATATAATCAAACAAAATTACATGCACACTCTATGATCAAATCTCAAACAATAATATTTGTACAAACACATAATTGGTTTTAATTTTTTTAATTTATATAATTACTTACATTTATATAGGACAAGCAGGCTATGACATTGACTCACTATTACGTGGAAAAGCAGGCTATGACATTGACTCACTATTACGTGGAAAAGCTTAGTTACAGGAATAGTGGTATACAGTGGTACATTATTAATTTCACAAGCCATAGTAGAGATATTTTCTTTCCTACAGTTAGTCATAAGATAGTTTTAATGGTTTTGAGGAAGGCGCTGAGCATTTCAATTTAAAAAATCTATGTCTAAATTAAAAACAGTGCTATATCCAAACCAAATTACTAATTTCTTTCTTTTACAATTGCAGTGAAGACCATTCTCCTGAAAAGAAGCAGCCGAATTTGAAGTACAAAGAACAACTAAGAAGCAAACTGCTCATTTTAGAAAAAAGTAAGTAGAATGTTACCATAATATTTGAATTATTACTCAAACACACTGTAAGATTAATTCATGCCATTTCTGTGCCTAAAAATAGAGATTCTGCACCATTCTGACCAAAAATCCCCCTGTCTTAAAAAGTGTTTTACTGGCAGAATGGCCCACAAATTCCTATTTTTCGACACACAAATTACCCAACTCAGCTGCTAGAATTTAGATGTTGTAGAACAAACAACTCTTTTAATTGTATAGCTTTAGATATACTATTTATACTTCTCCACACCACTGACTTACTTTTGTCTGTCATCTGAACCCCACTTTAGTAACACATTAATTCAAGAATACCCATCCCTAGTAGTTGTACTTCCCAATGCACAATCACACACCATTACATACATCTTTATCATGTTACTCAAACACTCATGCACACAACGCACATGCATTGCAGAACACCCCAACCCATACCTTCTGTATTTTTTTCAACAGACCCTAAAGAATGCCTACCAAAAAGCAACTCCGTAGAAAGGAACGCAGAAGTAGAGCAAATGAAAAGAAAAGTCTCCAACATAAACATCCATCTATAGCAGAATTTGTAAGAAAAGTTGAAACACAACAGCTAATACAGTCATGTAGTGAAACAGAAGAAGTTTGTAGTACAAAAACTTTGCCTCCTCTATCAAAAAGTAAAAGAACCCGAAAAACAATTAACAGAAAATCAACTATCACTACAAATAAAACATCTTCTATAAATCTTGATATAGTACAAAGTAAGCATACCAAGAAAAGTATTTTAGCCAAAATGTTCTGTCACAAAGTCCTTCAAAATCTTATAAATACAGGAGAGAAACCAGGTTCAACACTTCAAACCTATCGTAGGAAAGTAATCTTAGAAGCGTTGATAGACAGTGCAATTCTTCTCAAAGGAAAGTTATTTATTTTAGTGTTAAACAGAATGAAACCACTAACAAAACTAATAACTAAATTACAAAAAAGACTTCTCAATAAACAAAATGTCAACAGAAATAACTTCTTAAATATCTGTGGAGGTGAATGCAGTCACACTACAAGCACAGAACCATACTTTAATGAAGAAGCGTACAAACTAAAGCAAACAAATACAATTGCCATACATAGCAGTGGTCGAGGTTATGAAAAAGTGAATAATACCATAATGGAACAAGAAGTACTCCTTACAAAAATATGCCCTGAAAACGTAGATTTACCCCTCCATTCAACTGAATCAGAACATCTAGTGTACAAATGGCCATGCACGTCAATGTGTAACATTCCCAAAAAAATGTTCAAGTCTTTATGCCAATTCCTCAATCAATATGTGAAAAGCAAAGACAAAATCAAAACTACTGCAAAATATGGATGCTTGTCTAGTACGCAAGTACACAGGACTACAAGGACCTACTTGCAAAACAACCTTGCATGATATCAAAAGGATATCAACACATCATGCAAGTATAAGAAATCTAGTTTATAAACTGTACTATGCTGAAAGTCCTGCTTTAGCACTAGCCAATTTAAATAACATTCTTCTACATGATACAGCAAAAGACCTACTAGAAGAAATCGACTATATCCAGACAAAATATGTTGGAAGTGAAACCCACTTACAAGATGAATTAGCTTTAAACCAACTTCGTAACAATTCTGCACATGGCAACCTTTCACTACACACATATACAAAAAAGAAAAACTAAAATTTGAAAGTACTGCAGCTGAAGTACCAAACCACGTGTGTGTATGTTGCTGCATAACTTTTTATAAAAGTAACACAAAAACTGTAGACCTATCATACAAAATAGAAGACAATGAAGATTCTAAATGGTTTGAATTAGCTCTCTACCTTATAGCAGAAAACAAATACGAAATAGCTGACCCCATAATACTTTGCAGTTACTGCACTACAACACTTGACAACAACCAAACTCCATCACGTGCTATCACAAATAACTTGGATTTATATCCACTACCAAAACCCTTTCAACAACTTAATTTATATGAGAGCATTATAATTCAAACAGTGGACCCATTTCAAGCAGTAATACGCCTTCAACCAAAAATTGCAAAATTACCTCCCTCTGAATTAGTGAAAGGTATTCGTGGAAAAGTAGTGTATTTACCAATAGATCTAAAAGAAAATGTGTACACTCTAGGAGTGCAACGTCCAATGCAACAATCTTTAATTATCTTGGTAAATGGAGTACCTACAAAAGACAAAACATTTGGCAACAACTGGTAGATTTACATACATTTAGAGAAGCCATGCAATATCTTAAATAGAATAATGAATATTACAAAGAAATTAATATTGAAGAAAACTTGAAAGATACAACTGAAATAATTCAAGAGACACAAGAAGCTGGTCAATTTGAGCTCCTAGATCCTGCTACAATATCAAACACTTTAGACCATTATACAATTCATCCATTGCACTTTAATGACACCATAGAAGATGCACTGGAAACATACCAAATGCATCAAACAAAAGGATCACCAATCAGCATATACGAAAAAAGTATAGAAGCACATGCTTTTCCTCTGCTCTTTCCTACTGGCAAAGGAGGAAGATACGATGATAGACCTATTCAAATATCAGCATCAGAATATCGCTCATTACGAATGTATTCTGAAGATCCCAGATTTCGACAAAATGTGGAATACATATTCCACCTACTCTTTGAAAGTGAACTAGCAACTTTATGTTACGGGTTGCACACATATTAAAATCAGGATCACACTTTCAAAATATGACAGCTACACAATGATTACAAAAAGTTCAACAAAAAGATGAGGTTTTACATGCAAATCTTACAAATCTATTAGTGAATATGCGTGGTACTAAAGAGTACTGGTTTCAACGTCATGGAGATATACGTTGTATGATCAGAAACCTTGGCCCACCCACTTGGTTTGTTACATTAAGTTGTGCAGAATATCCATGGGAAGATTTACATGCTTTCCTACGCATATCAAAAGAAAACAAAACAAACATAGATATACTAACACCTGGAGAACTTTGTTCTCAGGATCCTGTTAATTTTTGAAGATATTTTCACCATCGCTTCATTGCTATGCTACATTTTATTTGTAATAAAACTGTTCCTCCCCTTGGAGAAGTGCAACACTTCTTTTGGAGAAAAGAATACCAAGCCAGAGGAGCACCACATGTCCACATGCTTTTATGGATTAAAGATGCTCCTAAATTTGGTCAAGACAGTTTATTGAAAAATATGTCACTTGTGAAATTCCATCAGAATCCACAAATAGTGATCTTCATGCAAAAATTGTACAAGTCCAAAGACACAAATGTGGCAAATACTGTCATCGCAAATACAAAAACAAAGGGAAATACTACACCAAATGCCGATTTGGTTTCCCTAGACCAATTACAAATACAGGTCAAGTGAACAACCTCATGTCTTCAGTTAGACATAGTGTTAAAGGTAAGTCACCTAAAAATACATGTTACATAAAAAGAACAGAAGAAGAAAAATATATCAATGATTACAATGCAATCATTGCCCACTTATGGAATGCAAACATAGATGTGCAGTACATTGCAGACAATTCTATTGCAGTTGCACGATATGTCACAGCATACTTAACCAAATCAGAAAAGACAGAGCTCCAAGACCTCTGGAATGACCTGTCATCAGATAAAACAGTGTCTCAGAAATTATACAGCTTGGGCATACAAATGCTGTCCCATAGAGAATGTGGATCCTATGAAGCAGCTGATCGATTAACTGGTACTGCATTGTATGATAAATCTGAAAATATAGTATGACTAAGTCTTGGTCCAGCTAAATCTAGAAAAACAATTCTAAAATCATACGAAGATATAGAAACAATAGCCAAACATTATCCCAACAGCCAAGACATTTTAAAAACAATTTATTGGACAAATACTACCCAAACAGGAGTACCACTTTGGAAACCATGTGTCTATACCACATAGCCCAAAACTACACATACAAAAATAATATAAAACCTGATGAACAAAACCGTAAATACAAAGTGACAAACTGTGAAGGCAGCTTAGTAAAACTCACCAAACCAAATTTAATTAATCATATCAAATTGTCATTAAAGACTCCTTGACATAAAAATTATATTACATGTCCCTGCTACAACTCTTTAAACCATGGAGAAAAGAAGAAGAAATACTAGATAACTATGACTCTTATGAAGACGCTTTCAAAGCAAATGAAAGCAGTATAACTGATGTAAACTTTGCACAGTACAAAACAATGTTGCACAATGAACAGCAACACGAAGAAGAACTCCAGGCCCAACTAGATAAGGACACTCCTGACAGTAGTCAACCTTCTGTCACAGGAAGCCAAGAACCACTGGGATACCCACTAATAACAAATGAGGCAGAATTAGCTATGATAGAAGTAGAAAACACCATGTGTCAGTATGAAGATAAAGAAGCCTTAACTATACTACAATCAAAGCTAAACAATGAGCAACGTAGCATTTTTCAAGAAGTAACAAAATAAATTGCACATGGTGTACAACATGAAAACAAAGAATGCACCTGTCAAAATTACAAACCTATACTATTGTATGTCAGTGGTGAAGCTGGTTCTGGCAAAACATTCCTAATCAAAATCATCAGTAAGTTCCTTCAACAATTGACAAACAACAAACTGTCAGCTGTTGTCACTGCCCCCACATGTTTAGCTGCCTACAACATAGGTGGTGTCACTTTACACCGATTACTACTCCTGCCAGTAGAACACAAAAACAAATTAGATTATTACAAACTTGCTGCAGAAGCTGCAATGGAACTACGCAGAGTATTGAAGCAAATGAAAATGCTACTAATAGATGAAGTGAGCATGGTGTCCAACCTAATGTTGGCTTTGATTCACCTCAGATTACAAGAAGTACTCAAAACAAACTATGAAGAGCTCTTTGCAGGAAAACACATTATTGTTTTCCGAGATCTTCTTCAATTGACACCAGTAAAAGATGAGCCTATTTTTAAAACATTAGGACACAAACTCTGCCGTAAAACTGTTGGCAGCATTGGAAATGTCAACCTTTGTCAACATTTCCAATACAGAGAATTAACAGAAATATGAAAACATGCGCCAATCTGCAGATCTCACTTATGCCAACATCTTAAAAAGTATCAGAGTTGGTATACTTTCTAAAGAAACAGAAGCAATATTGAAAACCCAGCACATTCATGCACTTTATGG
Source organism: Ambystoma mexicanum (assembly GCF_040938575.1). Taxonomy (NCBI): domain Eukaryota; kingdom Metazoa; phylum Chordata; class Amphibia; order Caudata; family Ambystomatidae; genus Ambystoma; species Ambystoma mexicanum. The sequence goes on from NC_090922.1 coordinate 1,138,423,784, forward strand.
TGATAATGCATGTGCTACAGATGTTATGGAACAATTAGCCCACAAAAATATCAATTGTATGGCCTTAATGCCAACTCTTGCAAGCTGTTTCAAATTCAATGAAATAATGTTAAGTAAAGAAATGCAACCAATAATGGAAATTAGCGCCACAGACAAACTAGATGTACATGGAATGACACTGCCCATGTGTGACCAAGCCACAACAAGACCAAATAGTTTAGAAAAATTAATCTCAAACACAGCTGGCTTGGAAAAGCTATTAAAATTATCCTTAAATTGCAGAGTAATGCTGAAACGTAACCTTGACGTGGACCAAGGACTAGTTAATGGAGAACTGGGTACAGTTGTTGGCGTTCAAACATACCCACGTGACAACAAAATTCAGTTGGTCAATATTCTCTTTGACAAACTTTCATAAGTAAAAAGAATAGGACGCTTAACAGCTCGATTCCTTCTCTTCAAGACATGTATGTACGGAGAGAACAATTTTCTCTAACTCTTGCATACACAGTCACCATTCATAAATCACAAGGTCTTACCCTAGACAAAGCAATGATAGACATTGGTAACACAGTCTTTAAAGAAGGCATGCGCTACGTAGCACTATCACGCTTATGTACACTTGGCGGTCTATTTCTAATTGTCACACCGTGCGCTCGCTCGCGGGCACCACTTACCTGTCCTAGGGTCCCGGGTCCACGGCCGCAGCAGTCCCCTCCTTCTCGGAGGCTGTACCCGCGGTGGCGTCTTTCCCCACGCGGACCCGCGGTCCGGATAGGCTCCGTGGACGCCGCCATCTTGCGAGGATCTGCGCATGCGCGGATCGTCAGTATCCGACGTCCCGCGCATGCGCAGTGTCGCGACATGCGTTCCAAGCCTCGCTTTGATGCCGGGCTTTAAAAGAGCACCGCATACACAGGGACAACGCGTCTCAACACGGTTGTTACTGTGTATGCGCTGCTGGAGCCCTGGCATCCGTGCCTCAGCCTCTCCAGTTCCTTGCTCTGCCTTATCCTGCCTTGTCCAGCCTCTCCTCCTTGTCCTCTCCCTGCTCCTTAGTCCTCCTATCCCTTGCTTCCCAGTTCTACTTGGTCCTTGCCTGCCTCCTGGTTAAGGGTAAGGGGAGGTCCTGTCTGGGTTCCTGGATTGCTTCCCTTCTGCTAGGATAGTAGGATTCCCCTGTCTGTTCTGCTTGTCCTTGCAGACATTCCTCCTTTACCTGTCTTGTGCCCTACCGGTACCTGTGCCTTGCTGCCTTCTTGGATGTTCCGGAGTTCAGCTTCCACTATTATCGGTGTCTTCATCAAGCCTTCTCTGCCAGTGGAAACACTGTCCCGACGTCACGTAAATACTGAGAAGTGCCACCCGTGGCGTTGGGAGTTGGTTCAGTGCCATCCTGTCATATATCGTCAGGAGGGTATTGGGCTAATTTCTCGCGCTACCCATTCATCGGCAATAGATTCTCCGACAGACTGGCAACCTCAACTCCACGGTCTCCAGGAAGAAAAGGTAACCAGCGATCTCGTGTAGACTCGTTTAACAGATTGAGATGCCTTTCCTTCAGTCTCGACATGGACGACATTCAGGAACTACGTGAAGAAATGCGTGCCATGCGTCTTGAAATGACCACCCTCCGCCAGGAGAACGACACCCTTCGACAAGCGATGGGCCGGAGTTTGGCTAACCCCTCACAACCAGCTACACCACCTGAGAACTCCATGGCTTACACTACTCCGATGAAGTATGATGGTGACCCGCGTCGAGTGGCAAAGTTCTGTACACACTGTCGGATCCATTTCCAGTTCAGGTCAAGTCATTTTGGTCAAGACAAGACCAAGATCGGGTGTATCCTTGGAAACCTAACCGGCAATGCACTTGCTTGGGCCGCACCTTTGGTCTCTACCAACAGTCCCCTGTTGGGTGATTTCGCTGCTTTCAAGAAAGCCTTTTTGGATGTCTTTAAACCGCTCAATTTAGCAGCCATGGCCCAGAATCAATTAATGGAGATCAAATAAGGATCAGGTGACATAATCCACTACATCAGTCGGCTTCGACAATTAGCAACCGATTCACAATGGCCCGAAATCACTCAGAAAACCTTGTTTCGTCGGGGACTACGAGAAGAGTACAAAGACGAATTGCTGCACATCCCGGAGCCAGAAACGTTGCCTGCATTGGTGGAACAAGTCTTACGCATTGACCACAGGTTAGCTGAACGACGGTGTGAACGTCGCAGATCTGACAGGTATCACCCGGTCCTTCCGGTACAGAACCCCGGACCAGCTGTCTCTACCGATGTGGGCCCAGAACCCATGCAGTTGGGTGCCATCCGAGGCCCGTTGTCCAAGGCCGAAAAGAAAAGAAGACGACAGCAAAACATGTGCTTGTATTGTGGTGGTTCTGGCCATTTTCTAGGCACCTGTCCACTACGCCCTCTGAAGAAACAGGAAAACTAACAGGCCCGTTGTTTGAGGCGAAGGCAGCAGCGGGCCGCCTCTCTGAATCTGACCTTCCTCCTATGAACCCGGTGCCCTAGTTGATCCTGAAAGTCGGTGTTGCCTGGCTAGGGAAGTGTATGAAAACCTGGGCCCTTCTGGATTGTGGAGCATCCGGCAACTACATCGATGCCTCATTCGCGATTGCCAATGGGATCCGTTTACATTACAAAGAACGACCAACAGTGGTCGAGGTGATCGATGGTTCTGCTTTGTCTTCTGGTCCAGTCTGCCAACAGTCCGATCCCTTGTGGCTTTCTGTGGAAGGGCATCTCGAACAGATTTCGTTGGATGTCATCAAGTCTCCCTCTTTTCCGGTGATGCTGGGCTTACCTTGGCTGTTATATCACAATCCTCAGGTCGACTGGACCGCTCGTTCCCTGGTGTTCTCTTCGACGCGTTGTCCTCGGGACTGTGGACTTCAAGAAACCTTTCCTGCAATTTTGGAGTCCCTCAATCCTGCTGACGTATCTGCCCGTTTATGTGCCACTCAGTTGGTACCTCAGGAATATGCCGGATACCACAAGGCGTTCTCCAAGCCTGAGGACATACCATTACCGCCCCACCGGCACTTTGATTGTTCCATTGACATCCTGCCCGATGCGGTCATTCCCCACGGCAAGATCTATTCGTTGACTCAACTCGAGAAAGGCGTCCTACAGGAGTACATTAAGGATTGCCTCAACAAGGGCTACATAGTGCCGTCCAAGTCCCCCGCAGGATTCCCGTTATTCTTCGTCAAGAAGAAAGAGGGCACTTTGCGCCCTTGTATCGACTATCGTCAACTAAATGAGATCACAAGGAAAGACAGGTACCCATTACCACTCATCCGGGACATCATCGAATCCCTGAAATCCACACAAATCTTCACCAAGCTGGATCTAAGAGGGGCCTATCACCTGGTGCGGATTAGGAAGGGAGATGAGTGGAAGACGGCCTTCAAAACACCTATTGGTCACTACGAGTACAGGGTGATGCCGTTTGGACTCTGCAACGCCCCGGCCGTCTTCCAGCGGTTCATGGACGATGTCTTTTCGGACCTTATTGGAATATCTGTATGGGTATACCTTGATGACATCCTGGTTTTTCTGACACTCGTACTGCACACGTTGCGCATGTTCAGGAAGTTCTCCGTAGACTAACAGCTAACGGCCTGTATGCCAAGGTAGAAAAATGTCAATTTCATATTGAAAGCATGGAATTTCTGGGCTATGTGATCAGCAGCACGGGAGTGCAGATGGATCCCGCGAAACTGCAAGCTATACGAGAATGGAAACCGCCACAAGGCGTGAAGTCACTTCAAAGGTTCTTGGGCTTCGCCAACTTTTATCGACGCTTCATTCCACGCTTTTCTCAACTTGCCAACAGCCTAACCCGCCTGACCAGTACCAAGGTGCCGTTTCTCTGGGACACGCAGGCCGAGGAGGCATTTCTGGAATTGAAAAAATCCTTCATGTCGGCTCCTGTTCTTAGACATCCAGATGATGAAAAGCCGTTTGTGGTTGAAACAGACGCTTCGGACTACGCAATTGGTGCGGTCTTACTACAGCAAGATTCAGTCACAGGAACAGAGCACCCGGTGGCTTACTACTCACGGAAATTGTCAGCGAGCGAGAGAAACTATGCGGTGATTGAATAGGAATTACTGGCTATGAAAGCAGCTCTCGAGGAGTGGCGACATCACTTGCTAGGTGGGAGGTACCCGGTGGTGGTTCGCACAGATCACCGTAATCTACAGTTCCTGCGCTCTTTGCAATGCAGAACCTCCCGTCATGCTCGTTGGGCCTTTTTCTTTTCGCAGTTTGATTTCACCGTCACGTACATTCCTTGTTCCCAGAATAAGAAGGCTGATGCCCTGTCTCGGTCTCTGGAAAACAACGTTGAAGGTGCCAAGGAACCGGAGCCTCTCATAGCGTCAAAGCATTTTCTATCGATGGTGACTCCCCAGCTCCAACAGTTGATAGAAGCCACACGAACGGATCCCTCAAGATCACAGATACTACAACGCTCTGACATCAGAGAACGTGACGGCTTGTTGTTCTTTAAGGATCGTCTGTACGTTCCCACCTTGGAGCTCCAGAAGATCGTTCTACAGAATTGCCATGATTCCGTCGACTGTGGTCACTGTGGGGTCCGCACAACACAAGAACTGGTTGCACGGCAGTACTGGTGGCCTGGATGGGCCACGCTGGTAAAGCACTACGTGGATTCCTGCCCTGTATGTGCCCAGACCAAGATTCCTCCCAAAAGGCCCATTGGTCTCCTGAAACCCACGCCTACGCCTCCGTACCCTTGGCATACCATCACCACGGATTTCATCGTTGACCTGCCCATGTCTGGTGGTTTCACGTGTATAATGGTGGTGGTGGACTGCTTCACCAAGACTGCTCATTTCTTGCCCTTCCCTAAACTGCCCACTGCCTCCCAGATGGCACAACGTTTTCTACACGAGGTGTATCGTCTTCATGGTCTTCCGGAGAAGATTCTATCGGACCGGGTATCTCAATACATCTCATCTTTTGGGGACCAATTGTGTCGGCATTTGGACATTCAGCGAGCCCTGAGTTCCGGCTATCATCCACAGACCAATGGGCAGACGGAGCGCACCAATCAAACCCTTGAGCAATACCTACGTTGTTATGCCAATGCCACTCAAGACAACTGGTCGGAATGGTTGGACACCGCGGAAGCGGCTTACAACAATGCTGTTCATTCTGCTACCGGACTCAGCCCCTTTTTCTGCTCTACCGGTCTTCACCCCAGACTGCTGCCAGTTCGTCCTACATCTTCCAGTGCCGTACCATCTGCATATGCCCTGGTATCCCTGATCCACAATCAACATCGCCTGGCGGCCGGTACCTTGGCAGTGGCACAAGCACGTATGAAGGAACAGGCTGACAAGAGATGGAGCCCTGAGCCTGTCCTTCATGTTGGGGACAGGGTATGGCTGTCCTCCAAGAATCTACCGGTACGCAATTTACCAGTGAAACTGGCTCCCCGCTTTTTTGGTCCCTTTCGCATCCTTGGGCGTGTTTCTTCTGTTGCCTTTTGTTTGTCTCTGCCTCGTTCTTGGAGGGTCCATCCTGTCTTTCATGTCTCTCTTTTGAAGCCCTATGTGCCCGATGTTATGGGTCGCACCTGTTCCCGTCCTGCCCCGGTTTTGGTTCGGGGGTCCCTGAGTTTGAGGTGCAGGAGATATGTGATTCACGGATTTGGCGGGCTGCTCTGCCGCTCCTGGTCAGCTGGAAAGGTTATCCTGCTTGTGACCGCACTTGGGAACCGCGCTCCTTCGTGCATGCACCGCACCTTGTTCGGGACTTCTATCTCCGCTACCCTTGGAAACCCGGTGCTCCGGGGTTGTCCGGGAGGGGGTATGGTGTCACACCGCGCGCTCGCTCGCGGGCGCAACTTACCTGTCCTAGGGTCCCGGGTCCACGGCCGCAGCGGTCTCCTCCTTCATGGAGGCTGTACCCGCGGTGGTGTCTTTCCCCACGCCGACCCGCGGTCCGGATAGGCTCCGTGAACGCCGACATCTTGCGAGGATCTGCGCATGCGCGGATCATCAGTATCCGACGTCCCGCGCATGCGCAGTGTCGCAACATGCATTCCAAGCCTCGCTTTGATGCCGGGCTTTAAAAGAGCACCGCATACACAGGGACAACGCGTCTCAACACGGTTGTTAATGTGTATGCGCTGCTGGAGTCCTGGCGTCCGTGCCTCAGCCTCTCCAGTTCCTTGCTCTGCCTTATCCTGCCTTGTCCAGCCTCTCCTCCTTGACCTCTCCCTGCTCCTTAGTCCTCCTACCCCTTGCTTCCCAGTTCTACTTGGTCCTTGCCTGCCTCCTGGTTAAGGGTAAGGGGAGGTCCTGTCTGGGTTCCTGGATTGCTTCCCTTCTGCTAGGATAGTAGGATTCCCCTGTCTGTTCTGCTTGTCCTTGCAGACCTTCCTCCTTTACCTGTCTTGTGCCCTGCCGGTACCTGTGCCTTGCTGCCTTCTTGGATGTTCCGGAGTTCAGCTTCCACTATTATCGGTGTCTTCATCAAGCCTTCTCTGCCAGTGGAAACTCTGTCCCGACGTCACGTAAATACTGAGAAGTGCCACCCGTGGCGTTGGGAGTTGGTTCAGTGCCATCCTGTCATATATCGTCAGGAGGGTATTGGGCCAATTTCTCGCGCTAACCATTCATCGGCAATAGATACTCCGACAGACTGGCAACCTCAACTCCACGGTCTCCAGGAAGAAAAGGTAACCAGCGATCTTGTGAAGACTCGTTTAACACTAATCAACTTTGATGCAAGTAAAATAAATGCTGATATTCCTTGCATTTTAGAATACTTAGACTTCGTTCACTATACACTCCCCATCTAAACACATATTCTGTTCCACAAAAAGTAAAACATTATAAAAGAAAAATAAATCAAACAGAAAAGCAACAGGATGTCACTGCAAATCCTCCAAAGAGAGTAAAAGAAAGTAATACTTAATCAAGTGCCACAAGCAAAAAAGAATCAATTAGGGAAAGTAAACCAGGTACTTCTTCAAAGAAGGAAGACAAACTCCAAAAAAAGCAGTCAGATACAGAACTACCTGGTCCATTTAAACTCTCAAATATAGTTGGTGTAAGTTGCTACGCAAATGTAGCAATGAATATTCTATTTCAATTGCCACCAATTGTTGAGAACATTTACTTACACAGTACAGACCCATTGTGTTTGCAAATGTTAGTACTTCACAGAAATGCAGCAAACAATCCTGACAACACGTATAGTGTTTATGGAATAAGACAACAATTGGACTACTGTGCTAGAATGGTGAAATTCACTATAAACTCACAGGAAGATCCACAGGAATTTCTAATGTACTTATTATTAGTACTGGAAAACAAAAACAAAATGCAAACCATGGTAGATTATGTTCGACCTGCAATTCAGATAATCACTCCACGTTAGTAATACAAACACATAGTAAATACATAATACTAATGCTTCTACGTTACAATGCAGATGGTACCAAAAACAAGTGCAAGCTGACTGGATTCACACATGGTCAAATATCACTTGGTAGGAAAACCTTCACAACAATAGGTTTAATCTGCCACGCAGGAGCCACAACCAATTCAGGACACTACACTGCATATATAAAAAAGAAATGTGGATGGTTTGAATGTAATGATAGTACCATTACTCTAAAGCAGAGATTACCAGAAAACTTACAAACGCTTATTTAATGTTCTTAAAACCAACATTTGATAACTAAACTGTACTTACACCTTAAGTACACTTGTAGTAAAAAAATATAAACTGTCACAATATTCCAAAAGCTATCTAACTGCCCAAAGATGCTACAACAACTAATCAGATAAATTAATACCACTCAAATAGAGAACAAAATAGACAGTTAGAATACGCCAATTGTTATCTAACGGTCCCAAAATTTGGAAATATCCAAACAGATAAATCAATACCACGAAATTATATAAAAAAATAAACAGTTAGAATATGCCTACTGGTATCTAACTGCTCCAAAATGTTACAATATCCAAACAAATACCTAATATCTTACTGCTCCCAAAAAGTAGAACAATCCTGTATAAAGCATTAGCCAGAAACAACAAGTAAACACTGAAAACAAACAAACAAATAAACTGTAGCATAACAGAAAAAGTTTTTTTTTATCCACCATGGATTTTTTTCTCCCACAGATCCAATGATTTTAGCAACAAACACAGAAACTGAACAAATTGCACAGCACTCTGGTTTGTCATCTACTAAATATGAGGGTAAAAAAAAGAAGAAAATGTTCATTGTAAAATGTAATAAGTCTTTATAAAATACTAATACTAACATGCTATTTTCTTTTATCAAAGAAATGAACAAGAAAAACATGGACTCCCGTTACTAAACCAAATACTAAGTATAACATGATAAATACAACCATCACAGCATATCACACCCATACTGGCTTATAACATTGTTCATTATAAATGTGTTTTTGACCCAAAATTATAAGCCACTATGAGTGTGATATGCTGCAGTGGTTGTGGCCAGGGTATAGAATGTTGGGTGCCTGGCCCAGGCTCCCAACATTCTATACCCTGGCCACAACCACCGCAGCATATCACACCCATAGATTCAAGCATTGCAACCATTTTAATGTCCGCGGACACAAGGAAGTTCCTAGAACACATTCAACTTGCCAGAGGACGATACGGACAGCGTCCTCAGGACACCCCAATTTTCTTTATGTATGAACATTTCAGGACACCACAAGTGTTCTTAGAACACTTTCAGCTTGCCAACGAACAATACAGACAACGTCTTCAGGACACCCCCTGCGAACATTCCAGGACCCCATGAGTGTTCTTAGAACACTTTCAACTTGGAACCGAAACCATTCTGTTTATTTACGAACATTTCAGAACAGTCGTGTTGTCCGCAGACAAATCGAACACAACAAAAGCGTCTAGCATATTAAAAAAATACAACATTGTACCTATCTCATACTCCCACACCCTCCCCAAACAGTCTTACAAACCAACACACTCCACTAAATACAATTTTTAAACCAAGTTTCACCTCGCTGTCCGCGGTGGTCCGCGAATGCAAGATGTCGGGGTGCCACCAAAAATCTGACGCCCTCCACACCCCACGCCGTCCAATCAGCGAACACGTCGGATGTCCGCGGACATCGCACAAGCCGCTCGGCTAATCAGGGCACTGTCCACGGAGTGAACCAGGAAGTCCGTCCACGGAGCGAACGGAGAGATCAATAATTTTTTTGCCTTACATTTTGGTAATTTTAAAAAAAAACGACTGGACGGATTTACACCAAATTTGCAAAAGGACGCTTTCGGGACCAAGTCTATGGGAAAAAAACAAAAGTTTTGGGACCCCCCCTATAACTTTGCCCCCCCTGGACCAAACCTCTCAGAGTGGGCCATATACTTTTTATTGCAAAGTTTGGTGAGTATTCGTCCAGAGGGAGTGAAGTTATAAGCCACCCAAAAAATGCTCTTCCTATGGAAACACCAACTTAACCATAACTACATGGACGCTACCGCGTCCATGTAATATATCTATATATATATATATATTACATGGCCACGGCAGTGGCCATGTAGTTATGGTTAAGTTGCTGTTTCCATAGGAAGAGCAGGCGGCTTATAACTTTGCTCTCCCTGGACGGATCCTCACCAAACTTTGCAAAAAAAAGTAGTTGGGTCACTCTGAATTTTCTTGCAAAGTTTGGTGAGGATTCGTCCAGGGGGGGCAAAGTTATAGGGGGGGTCCCAAAACTTTTTTTTTTCCCATAGGCTGAATGGGAAAAAACTTTGCGCACGGCTACAGCCCGAACCGCTGGACGGATTTACACCAAATTTGCGGCAGGAGCGGCGGCCTGGTCCCAAAAGCCTGCTTTTGTAAATTTGGTGTAAATCTGTCCAGTAGTCTTTTTAAAAATGACTAAAATGTAAGGCAAAAAAATTAGTGATATCTGCGTTCGCTTCACGGACGGACTTCCCTGTTCGCTCCGCGGACAGCACCCCGATTGGCCCATGGGCTTGCTTCATGTCCGCGGACATGCGACGTGTTCGCTGATTGGACGGCGAGGGGCGTGGAGCGCGTCAGATTTTCTGTGGCGCCCGCCATCTTGTATTCGCAGTCGACCGCGTACAGCGTAGTGAAACATGGATAAAAAATTGTATTTAGTGCCGTGTGTTGGTGTGTAAGAGTGTTTGGGGAGGGTGGGGGAGTATGAGATAGGTTCAATGTTTTGTTTTTTTATGTGCTAGACGTTTTTGTTGCGTTTGATTTGTCCGTGGAGAACATGGCTGTTCTGACATTTTGTAAATAAACTAAATGGTGGGGTGTTTAGAGGACGGAGTATGTGTCATTTTTGTTCACAAGTAAGGTAAAAATGAGCTATGAACACTTGCGGTGTACTTAATTGTTCGTAAATACACAAACTGGGGGTGTCCTCAGGACGCTGTCCGTATTGTAATCTGTCTAGTTGAATGTGTTCTTAGAACACTCGCAGTGTCCCGAAATGGTTGCAATTACACAAAATGGGGGTGTTCTGAGAACGTTGTTTGTATTGTTCGTTGTCAGGGTGAAAGTGTTTTAAGAGCACTCCTTTTGTCCGCTAATAGTACAATTTCCTAGGGGCGTCAACCGACTTTTTTTCCACTAAAGAAACGATAAATCCGGCTGGTGTGCGTCGACATTATGTGATAATCCTATGACTGGCGCTATTGACCTGGCTGACTTGCTTTTGCGACACTAAATCATATCTCCCGCCCCTAAGCCTGATATTATCAAAGCATTCATATTCCCCGCCTCTCTCCATGACGTTACAGGGTGCGTAATGAAACGCAGCCAGTCGTCTCCAGTACTACGCGACTTTACACAGAACCCGGAAGACAACACACATTATCAGGGTAATTCATAGAATTTCGCAGAAAAGTGCCGCAAGCGGCTGGCGCAGAGTGTCCGCGTGCGATTGTCTGCGCCAGGCACGTGCGCTAAAACCGATTTCCGCGCACAGCGTATTCATGGATTTTAGTCTCCCAAACCAGCCGTGCCGCAGAGAATCGCAGCGACCCTGCAGCAGCGCCAGTAACGCCCCCAAGACTGCCCTCGCGCAAGGAAAAGCCATCAAAATCGCTAAATCATCGCAAAGGGCTGCGCTAACTCTGGACCAGTTCACCGGGCTGGCAAACAGCAAACGCCAAGCGGGGAACGTGTATTTCAGGGGTGCGCGGGAAGTTACACACGCGATTGGCCCCGTGCAAGCAGGGTACGTGTATTTCAGGTGTGCGCGGGAAGTTCCACACGCGATTTCATCAGGGTACGTGTATTTCAGGGTTGCGCGGGAAGTTCCACACGCGATTGGCCCAGTGCGAGCAGGGTACGTGTATTTCAGGGGTGCGCGGGAAGTTCCACACGGGATTGGCCCCGTGCAAGCAGGGTACATGTATTCCAGGGGTGCGCGGGAAGTTCCACACACGATTTCAGCAGGGTACGTGTATTTCAGGGGTGCGCGGGAAGATCCACACGCGATTGGCCCAGTGCAAGCAGGGTACGTGTATTCCATGGGTGCGCAGGAAGTTCCACATGCAATTTCATCAGGGTACGTGTATTTCAGGGGTGCGCGGGAAGTTCCACACGCGATTGGGCCAGTGCGAGCAGGGTACGTGTATTTCAGGGCTGCGCGGGAAGTTCCACACGCGATTGGCCCCGTGCAAGCAGGGTACGTGTATTTCAGGGGTGCGCGGGAAGTTCCACACGCGATTGGCCCAGTGCGAGCAGGGTACGTGTATTCCATGGGTTTGCGGGAAGTTCCACACGCGATTTCAGCAGGGTACGTGTATTTCAGGGGTGTGCGGGAAGTTCCACACGCGATTGGGCCAGTGCGAGCAGGGTACGTGTATTCCATGGGTGCGCGGGAAGTTCCACACGCGATTTCATCAGGGTACGTGTATTTCAGGGGTGCGCGGGAAGTTCCACACGCGATTGGGCCAGTGCGAGCAGGGTACGTGTATTTCAGGGGTGCGCGGGAAGTTCCACACGCGATTGGCCCCGTGCAAGCAGGGTACGTGTATTTCAGGGGTGCGCGGGAAGTTCCACACGCAATTGGCCCTGTGCAAGCAGGGTACGTGTATTTCAGGGGTGCGCGGGAAGTTCCACACGCGATTGGTCCAGTGCGAGCAGGGTACGTGTATTCCATGGGTGCGCGGGAAGTTCCACACGCGATTTCAGCAGGGTACGTGTATTCCAGGGGTGCGCGGGAAGTTCCACACGCGATTTCAGCAGGGTACGTGTATTCCAGGGGTGCGCGGGAAGTTCCACACGCGATTTCAGCAGGGTACGTGTATTTCAGGGGTGCGCGGGAAGTTCCACACGCGATTTCAGCAGGGTATGTGTATTTCAGGGGTTCTGGGGAGTACTACACGTGAATTGGCCGTGTGGGTCCTCCCAGGTGTACGCTCCACAACCTCCACGGCCCCTGCAGGCAGCCCACACCACGGGGGACTACCCTGCACCCCTGCTCATGTCCCGCAGGCAGCCCATCCACCATGGGCATGCCCCCCAGCCAACCCACATGTCACCTGGAACTACTGATCAACAATGCATGTCTCCCACCACACCCACCCCCCAGCAGTGCAGGGGCAGCCTCCACCAGGCCCCCACTCATGTCTCCCACCCACCCCCACCCCCCAGCCACCATGGGCAGCCCCCACCAGGCCCCCACTCATGTCCCCCTGCACCCCCACCCCCCAGCATCCAGGGGCAGCCTCCATCAGGCCCCCACTCATGTCTCCCACCACCCCCACCCCCCAGCAGTGCAGGGGCAGCCTCCACCAGGCCCCCACTCATGTCTCCCACCCACCCCCACCCCCAAGCCACCATGGGCAGCCCCCACCAGGCCCCCACTCATGTCCCCCTGCACCCCCACCCCCCAGCATCCAGGGGCACCCTCCACCAGGCCCCCACTCATGTCTCCCACCACCCCCACCCCCCAGCCACCATGGGCAGCCCCCACCAGGCCCCCACTCATGTCCCCTATCACCCCCACCCCCCAGCAGTGCAGGGGCAGCCTCCACCAGGCCCCCACTCATGTCTTCCACCACCCCCACCCCCCAGCAGTACAGGGGCAGCCTCCACCAGGCCCCCACTCATGTCTCCCACCACCCCCACCCCCTAGCCACCAGGGGCAGCCTCCACCAGGCCCCCACTCATGTCTCCCACCAGCCCCAGCCACCATGGGCAGCCCCCACCAGGCCCCCACTCATGTCCCCTATCACCCCCACCCCCCAGCAGTGCAGGGGCAGCCTCCACCAGGCCCCCGCTCATGTCTCCCACCACCCCCACCCCCCAGCAGTGCAGGGGCAGCCTCCACCAGGCCCCCACTCATGTCTCCCACCACCCCCACCCCCCAGCAGTGCAGGGGCAGCCTCCACCAGGCCCCCACTCATGTCTCCCACCCACCCCCACCCCCCAGCCACCATGGGCAGCCCCCACCAGGCCCCCACTCATGTCCCCCTGCACCCCCACCCCCCAGCATCCAGGGGCACCTTCCACCATGCCCCCACTCATGTCTCCCACCACCCCCACCCCCCAGCCACCATGGGCAGCCCCCACCAGGCCCCCACTCATGTCCCCTATCACCCCCACCCTCCAGCAGTGCAGGGGCAGCCTCCACCAGGCCCCCACTCATGTCTCCCACCACCCCCACCCCCCAGCAGTGCAGGGGCAGCCTCCACCAGGCCCCCACTCATGTCTCCCACCACCCCCACCCCCCAGCAGTGCAGGGACAGCCTCCACCAGTCCCCCACTCATGTCTCCCACTCACCCCAGCCACCATGGGCAGCCCCCACCAGGCCCCCACTCATGTCCCCCTGCACCCCCACCCCCCAGCATCCAGGGGCACCTTCCACCAGGCCCCCACTCATGTCTCCCACCAGCCCCACCCCCAGCCACCATGGGCAGCCCCCACCAGGCCCCCACTCATGTCCCCTATCACCCCCACCCTCCAGCAGTGCAGGGGCAGCCTCCACCAGGCCCCCACTCATGTCTCCCACCACCCCCACCCCCCAGCAGTGCAGGGGCAGCCTCAACCAGGCCCCCACTCATGTCTCCCACCACCCCCACCCCCCAGCAGTGCAGGGACAGCCTCCACCAGGCCCCCACTCATGTCTCCCACTCACCCCCAGCCACCATGGGCAGCCCCCACCAGGCCCCCACTCATGTCCCCCTGCACCCCAACCCCCCAGCATCCAGGGGCACCCTCCACCAGGCCCCCACTCATGTCTCCCACCACCCCCACCCCCCAGCCACCAGGGGCACCCTCCACCAGGCCCCCACTCATGTCTCCCACCCCCACCCCCCAGCCACCATGGGCAGCCCCCACCAGGCCCCCCACTCATGTCTCCCACCCACCCCCACCCCCCAGCCACCATGGGCAGCCCCCACCAGGCCCCCACTCATGTCCCCCTGCACCCCCACCCCCCAGCATCCAGGGGCACCCTCCACCAGGCCCCCATTCATGTCTCCCACCACCCCCACCCCCAGCCACCATGGGCAGCCCCCACCAGGCCCCCAATCATGTCCCCCTGCACCCCCACCCCCCAGCAGTGCAGGGGCAGCCTCCACCAGGCCTCCACTCATGTCTCCCACCACCCCCACCCCACAGCCACCGGGGGCACCCTCCACCAGGCCCCAACTCATGTCTCCCACCACCCCCACCCCCCAGCCACAATGGGCAGCCCCCACCAGGCCCCCACTCGTGTCCCCCTGCACCCCCACCCCCCAGCAGTGCAGGGGCAGCCTCCACCAGGCCTCCACTCATGTCTCCCACCACCCCCACCCCCCAGCAGTGCAGGGGCAGCCTCCACCAGGCCCCCACTCATGTCTCCCACAACCCCCACCCCCCAGCAGTGCAGGGGCAGCCTCCACCAGGCCCCCACTCATGTCTCCCTTACATGTTACACCCCCAATGTTCATAAAGCTAATGAACCCATGTCCGTCACACACAATGGTTGCAATTGAATGTGAAAATACCCAACATGACATGCATGAAACCAATGAGATGATACCACACAGTGAAGTATGAAAACAAAATTGTATTAAAAAAAAAAAGCAAAAGAAATGAAACAAACTACAATGGCAATGAAAAAAAGATAAGCTGCATGTCCGTTTAAAATAAATAAAAACACCAAATCCTAATCCAAAAAAATGTTGTTCAAAGTCAAATGAAAAATAAAATCAATCCAATGAAAAACTATGTACAAAACATCCAAGGGTCCATGAGCCCAACTGAACAAAGGAAACCTACAAAAAACCCTAACTAAAATGCAACTATATACAAAAAGTGGAGCAGTGTCCGTCGACTCCAAATCATAAGAACAAACAAAGGAAACCTAAAACTAAAGAACTATATACAAAGGCGGCGGGCAAGTCCAGCGGCTCACTCCGTGCTGTTCCGGGCCAGGGCATCATCGAACTCCTGTTCGATGTCCCGGAGGCGCGCCTGTGCCATGGCCCCGAGGGTCCGCAGGGACGACGCCGTGTCCTCCTCCAACCCCTGCGGATTGCCTCGAGACACTCGGCCCGCCTCAGGGCCCTCCGCATGGAGTTCTCCGCCCTGACCATTGTGAGCCGCGCCTCTTCCGCCCGCCGCCGCTCCGCACCTATCTGCTGGCCCAACCGCTGCCACACAGAAGACACACCCCGTCCTGGGTCAACCTGCCCTCCGGCCGATGCCTGCCCCTCCGATGTTGAAGGCCCCGAGCCTTCATGGCTCCCACAGCGTTGCTGCTGCTGCTGTGCCTCTGCAAGTGCACTGCCTCCTGCTGCCTGCACATCCTACGCCAGCTGGGGTGCCGATGTTGATGTGGCCACCCCTGCTGGACGTCCGACTCCCGACTGTGGCAGGGATGCCTCCTCCACCAGCCTGGCCGCACCGTCAGAGGCAGCTCCAGAGGGCACCCAGGTGACTGATGGGTGGGAAGATGGCACAGAGGACGACTGGTGCGTAGGGGGTCCAGTTGAGGAGGGGGTATAGCAAGCCCCATCAGACGGAGGAATCCGGCCTGGGTGACCTGTCCCAGCAGGCTGACGTGGTCAACGAGCCATTCGAGATGACGTGCAGTCTCTCCATGAAAAGACTGCAGGTCACCTCACATGGCCCGTTGACGCAACGCCACACCAGCCAGGACAGGCTCAACCCGGACCTGGATAGCCACATCCGCAGGCAGAGGAAGGCCAGTTGACGTCAGCTCATCCCCTGCCTGAAAACGGGTCTGGACGTAGGCATCCCTGCTGGTGCAAGATGATGCAGGTACAGGATCAGGGACAGGATTGCACACAGGCAGCTCCGCGGCGGCCTGTGCTGCCTCCTGTCCACGGTCCTGCACTGCACCACTAGCACCAGTGGGATCCCCACCTCCAGACCCCGTCTCTGGTGCTTGCCCAGCCTCCTCCTCCACCAAACCCCCCACCAACCTGGATGACTCCGTGCCATCTTCCCTTGTTGGGCCCTGTGGGGTCCCAGCTGCCCCTTCTGCTGCCGAGGAGTCCAACTCCAACCTCCGCCTCTTGGACCTCACCCCGGCAGCTGCGGCCTGGGACGCGGCACCGGACTCCCCACTCCCCGACGAGATGACAACACTGTAGGGGAGCCGGGCCTTGCGTCTCCGGCTGGCGGTGGGATCCTCGCCGCTGTGCTCCACAGCACCTTCTCCGCCCTCTTCATCAGTTGACGCTGCAGACAGGGAGAAACAAAACACAGGCATCAGGGCACTGTACAATGGACACATACACACATGACAGTTGCACATGAGTGGCATTGGCAAACCTCAGACATGTCATCACAATCCCCAACACACATGTCATTACAACTCACACACATGAGCCATTCCACAGCCATATCGCAACTGCCACCACCATCCCTACACATACAACAGCATGAGCAGCCAAAGGTGAGCCAGACATCACATGCAACACAGGAAGTGCACCACACATGTACACACACCACCACACTTGCATGCATGTGTACACCTCTGCCAAGTGTCGCACTGTTCAGACGGGCATCCATGTCACATCTGCCAATCAGGCTTCCACATACTGCTGTCACATGCATCCATGTTGCATCACTGTTGCACCCTTGTCAAATACACACACATGCACATGTACACAGTGCTCATACATGCAGCCGAAAACAACATACATGCGTGACATCACGGACATGTCTACTTACATACACATTCATCCAAACATGTGTGCCCACACAACTGCATTTGGCATGCAAGCCTACACACACAAGCACCATCCATGTCTCACACATTACAGCCCTCGCATGTGTCAGCCCCACGGCCCTGTACACCCCCACCCATACTCGACCCCATACAAACAGATGTGCAACCTGCACACTACCGAATAATCACCACACGCACTGCTCACAATCAGGATGCATGTACACTCACCGCTCGACTCCAGACGGGTCTGCTTCTCTAGGACCTGGACGTGGAGCGCTGGGGATATGCGTTCCAGGACCCTCATCTGTTCTTCCGACAAGTGGCCCCGGCACCCCTTGGCATCCGCTGCCTTCAAGAGGCGCCGGGCCTTGTTCAGGGTCCTGGACCTGAAGTCCTCCCAGCGCTTCCTGACATGTTGTAAGTCGCGGACTGCCACCCCCTCCGCGTTGATGGCAGTCACGATGTCAGTCCAGATCCGAGTCCGTCCTTCCTTGTCAGCGCGGGAACTTCCGAAGAGGGCATCATACTGCCCCAGGACTTGCTCCACCAGGACACCAACTTCGGTGGCACTGAAGCTGGTGCCCCTCTGCCTCTCTGGCCGGGGGTTGTCAGTGGTCCCAGATGGTGTTTGCCCCGACATGACAACCCCAGAGGCAGGAGTGGGTGGGCAACTGGGTCCTGGGGCTGGGCTGTGGAGCGATGGAATCCCAGTCGGGAGTCTTCGGTTCCAGCAGGGGTGGTCACAGCAACAGCACCCCTGGCTGATGTGCAGGCAGCAAATGGCAGTGCACATGGGCAGCAGGCAGTCAGGCAGCAGCAGATGGCAGGTGGGAGCGTGCTCGGGGCTCTGGGGGGCAGTAGTTCGGCCTTCTGGGCAGGAGCATGGTCTTCCGTGTGCTTACGTGTGGCCAGCTTGATACGGAGTGATTTGGCACGTGAAAAATCCAACACGTCTCTGTGTAATTCGAGGAAAGGCCCTTAGCGCGTAAACGCGTCGCCAGCGTATGCGCGTCTATGAAGTCACGTGCACGTTGAATTGGGCACACGTTTGAAAATGTTGCGTGTGAAAAAAATGAAAGACACGTCCGTGTGTCAAAGCGTGTAATTGGTGGGAATGGGCCTAGCGCGTACACGCGGCAGTGACAAAGCGTGTAATTGGTGGAAATGGCCCTACACGCAGAAGTGACAAAGCGTGTAATTGGTGGAAATGGCCCTACACGCAGAAGTGACAAAGCGTGTAATTGGTGGAAATGGCCCTACACGCAGAAGTGACAAAGCGTGTAATTGGTGGAAATGGCCCTAGCGCGTACACGCTGCGTAAGTGACGCTGGACGTGTGGGCCTGTATAAAAGGTACGTGTAGAACACCATTTCCTTGTACGTGCTTTTCGTGGAGAGCGAGTGGGTGAATTATGTACTTCTTGTCGTTTCACACGCGATTTACTTCACGGCGTTTCAAGTTCGTATTCCCTGTTACCTCTGACAGCTTTTTCTCTTTTTTCTCTTTTACTGGTTTACCTGGGCCTGTTCCCTCAAACAGTGTTCCCTTCTACTGTTGTCCTGTCTCCTCAGATAGCGTACAAATCTTCTTTTGGCGCGGGTGTTGCCAACCAAACGCGCTCCTTTTTCACGCTCTTTTACCTGGCAGACGGTGAGTCACGCACGTATCTAACATCTGTGCTTGCCCCGTGTGTAGCCTACCCCTTCAGAGGTCATTCTAGGCTGCGTGTGACACGCATACGTTCATTCTTGTGTTACTGGGTGCCACAGCGTAGTGCAGGTTTTTCTTTCTGCACACGTGGTCTAGGAGGGGTTGCGTGCACGTCATCTCCCTTTTTTGGGGCTCCTGTGCATAGCGTGACCCGTCATCTTTCGCCAGGGGTTACATTCAGCCTTGCTAGAGCACTAGGGTACAATTACCATCTGGTACCCAACCCCTTTGACCCCCAATTGCCCAGGACAATAGTTTACAGCCACTCCCATACGCACATTAACATCAGTGCCATGGCTGGGAGGCGAGGATTCCGTAAGGGTGGCAAAGGTGGAAGAGCCACAAGTGGTGGCCGTGGTGGATCCGGTAGGGGACGTGGTTGTTACTTGCAGGGTTAGCCTGTCCCCCCATGTGTGGAGGACCAGTCAAGGGCACCCATAATCCCCCCCCCCTCCCGTTGAGGCTGATGTGGCTGACACCATCCAAGCTCAGCCCTTGTTGGACCAGCCCATTGTGGCACCAGACCTGGCTGACTCCATGGCTGACTTCCAGGTCAGCAGGCCTATGACACGTGCGCTGGTGCACGTTGATGTCATCATGCCACGTGCATCTGGGGCAGCAAGGTCATCTGCTGCCCCAAGTAGGCAGGGCGGAGAGGCTGCAGGGGCAGCTGCGTCTCCATCCACCCCAGCTCTCACACACCCAGCCAGGACAGTGTCGGTCCTAGTCCATCCTGCTGACATTCCCCCTGACACCATTACACTTGAGCCAATGCCTGCACCAACTCCCATGCTGAGTGTGCAATCCCACACTCCTGATACAGAGTCCACCAGGGCTCCTGCCCCTAGTGTCCAGAGCGGCAAAGGACACTCAGGATCACCACCACCTTCCAAGCGGAAGAGGAAGAGTGCTCGTCCGGCACAGGCTGATGCCCCAGACACGGCTACACAGTCCGGCCCGTCGAGGAAGCCCAGCTTCTCGGATGACGAACTGAATGCACTTGTCGAGTATGTGTCCGCACATGATAACGAGATGGTCATTGTTGCAGGATCCAAGACCACACCTGCACAACGCCAGGCACACTGGCAGACCGTTGCGGACATCGTAAGTGCCCTTGGAATCGTGAGGCGCACAGCCAACGATTGCTATAAGCGCTGGAATGACCTAAAGCGCAGGGCAAAGAGTAAGCTGGCCTCAAGTCATGCCGCAACTCTAGTGACTGGAGGTGGGTCTCCAGTAGTAGACATGGAACTCACTCCACATGAGTTCAGTCGCTGGGACCTACGTCACGGAGGAACAGATCCAAGGCGTGGGAGATCTACCTGATTACGAGGCATTGTCCGGTGAGTGCACATGCATGTGTGTGTCATCCATGTGCATGGTGTGTGTGTGAGGGCTTCTGTTTGTGTGCCAGGTGAGAGTGTGTGCGCCTGAGTCGTATGGATCAGCCATGTGCTTCATGCAATACATCCTGCGCAGCTGCATTTGGCCATAGCAGTATCCCTTCTGCCAACAGTAGACATCTAGCCCAACTGCACGCCAGTTGCCCTTGAAGTGTCACATTGCCACAACATTGTTGCTTATTTTTCACTGTTCATTCAGTCAGATTGTTTGCATTCCACCACTTTTACTAGGCATTTCGCAGTCCTCTAGTCACATGTCTGACATGGCTATGGTAAAGTGGAGTGACTTTGTTACCTGGATATCATTTGTTCACACATGTCCCTGTGCAATTGGACCATTTTGGACTGGCAGCTCCAGGTGAAAAATCTGACCTGTTTGAATTAGAAAAGCTATTACATGCGGGAACTGGACTGAATGAATAGGTGCTGCCCTCCTCTCCATCTTCACTCAATAGCAATGGTACATGCCATCTGTGTGATGGCATGTGTGTTTCACCTGGCAATCACAGGCCAATGTGTGATGCCACTGCCAGGCAGCATGCAGAAAATGTGCTCATCTTCCATCTTGGTGTCATCAATGTGTGCCATTTGCCTGCCCTTCATATGCAGTGAGGGTGCATGCATGGGAGGGTTTTAGTCATGTGGGACATGTGTCAATCAAGTACTGGTTCTCTTGCTTCTCAGCCCTCATTGTGTGCCATGGTGCTAATGCCTGTTTCCATTTCTTTGTTTTTATGTCTTTGCAGGGGAAGACGCACCTGATACTGCTGGGGTTGTGGAGATGGTGCAGACCAAGGAGGGGTCCGAGGGCCGACCAACCACCAGTGAGGGACGTGGTGTGGTGGTGGGTGAGAACCCACAAGTGCTGCAGGTCGTGCTCTCAAGGGGAGTCTCTGGCTGCACCTCCCCCGAGTTGTACTCAGGTGTTGATTCGGATGATGAGACCTACGTGCCGTCGCAGGTGAGTGTTCCAGGGAGGGATTCTGTTCTGTCCCACCCACCTGCACCAGGGTCAGAACCCTCAATGGGGATGTCAGTGTTGGCAGCTACGCCTTTGGTGGTTACGGATGCAGGGTCACACTCCGCGACATCTGATCCTGTTCCTGGGCCAGCAAATCAGAGGGGGAATGCAGTCCTGCAGCATCAGGCAGTGCCGGCACAGCAAGGCGCAGTTCGCCTTGCCCCAGTCAGGTGTGGTGCCCGCCGACGTGGTGGCCGTACGCCACCTGGCAATACCGCATGGGAGCAATCCATTTACGGTATGGCAACCCAACAGGCAGCATCATCCGAGATGATGGCTCAGGCCATGGATAGGGTGGCCACTTCCATTGTCCCCCCTGAAAGGCTGATGGAGCGACTACACCAGGCAACCAACTTCATCTGCCAGTCACACAGGGAGGACATGTTGGCGTCCAACAGGGACAGGCGGGCGGCACTGGTGACTCTGCAGGAGGCCATCTCCATAGAGTCCCAGGGCCACAGGGAAGCCCTGAGGCAGGAGCTCCTTCACCTCAGGACGACTCTTGTTGAGCTTGAGGCTTCAACACACCAAAGGACAGAACAGCAGCTTGAGCGTCTCACCCATACGCTCTCAGCTGAGATGCAGGCAACGAGGGCGGAGGTCCGGGCATCCCGTGAGTTGTTGCATGGGGACCTCCGCAAACTCATCCTCCAGAACGAGACCTACCACACCCGCATGCTTGCAGCCATGGAGGAGCAGACTAGGGCCTTGCGTGGGCTGCCTCCCATAGTGCAACCACCTCCGGATGCAGCTGCACAGGGTGATAATAGCGACAGCAGTGATACTCCCACAATAGGGTAGCCGTGTGGGCCATGAGCCCATGGAGGTGTTTTTTTTCCCAGGATCCACACAGGTGGGTTTTGGTGTGCACCCTGTCCTCGGACCTCCTGGGTGGCCTCCCCAACCCCCCCGGGCCCATCAATGGCCATTTTTTATTTTTTTTTATTTTTATTTTTATTTTTAATTATTTTTTTCCCAATTTTTTTGGGACAATTTGTTGCCTTCCGTGGTTCCTGTGGGCATACGCTGCATTGTGGCTGGGCACATGCAGGCTTGTCATGTATTTGGTTCAGATGCTTGGGTTTGAGTCACACACACCCCTCCTGCTTCCCGTTTCCATGGGCTTGCAAAGGGTGTGCCCAAGTGACATTGACGTACATGGTGACATTGGACTCCCACTACATGTGTGGGTAGTCTAGTCAATACTGTGTATACATTCCTAGTGCATATTGCTGTTGTGTTGTACACTGCATGTTGCATTGATGTGTAACTCATCATCTGTGTCTACCTCCCAATTTGCAGGTCCCTTCCTCATGTCTACACAAGGCCCTCTAGTTTGGAGATGGGGTCCATGTTGGCAGCAGTGCACCTACAACTCTACATGGCGCCAACACTGCACAGTTGGTAGTGGTGGGAGTGCAGGCATTTCCAGGTGGTGAGACTACTAATTTATTACATTTGTGATGTCATGTTAATGATAGTACCTGCTCAAGTTTGTTGTTGGTCCTGCATTACTGTGAGCATTTCAGGTGTTGCAAGTTTCAATTAGGGACACTGTACATTGTGACACTAGTGTCATGTTGTGGGGATTACTTTGTTTACCTGCAAATAGCATGACATGGCACGGTGTGTCGTGTGGCGGTGCTGGGGATGGGTTGGCTGACATGGCACTGTCCTCTTGTTGCATTTTGCAAGTGGGTATTCATTTTAGCTGCTTGAATGTGTTTCTTCACAAAACTGCATTGGTGGTGTCTGTGTGGGTAGGGATGCACACATTGTAACACTTCCAGGTGAACAATCTCAGGCTGATATGGTTTTGACGGTTGATTCTCCAGACATTCAGGATCAGTGTCAGGTTGAGTCATCATTGATTGTCAGATGGAATGTGCCAGGGCAGTGTGCACTCCACAGGGGTGTGATTTCTATGTGAAGTAATTAGCCACTAGCTGTGTACAGGCTGCCTCCCCCGTGCCCTTTCCCCTCCCATGCGCAGCGGCTGTGCATGTGGTTGGGGATGTGGGGCCACCACCATGTCCACGGCCAGGCCCCGGCGTGTTGCAACGTTGTGCAGGACACATGCTGCCACTATGATCCTGCACACTACTGGGGGAGCGTACAACAGCTGCCCGCCAGAACGGTCAAGGGAGCGAAAGTGTGACTTTAGCACTCCGAATGTGCGCTCCACTATGCCCCGGGTTGTGATGTGGGCTGTGTTATATCTTACCTGGGGTGGCGTGGGGGGGTTCCGAATTGGCGTCATCATGTGGGGGCTGAGAGGGTAGGCACTGTCCCCTGTGGAGGTGGTGATTGGTATCATTGGTGGGGTTGTGACCTTGCTCAGTATCTGACATGCATGCATGTGCTGTGGCATTCATACTCACCAAGCAGCCATGTATCGCCATGCCGCCCAGCTTCTAGGTCCCGGCTTAGGGTGGACATTCGGTAAATGAAGCTCTCGTGGGTGGACCCGGGATAGTTGGCATATACTGAGGTGATGATTCCCTTGGCATTACATACTACCTGCACGTTGATGAAATGCCAGTGCTTGCGGTTCCTATAGATGTGCTCAGATGCCCTGGGGGGACGTAGAGCCACATGGGTGCAGTCGATGGCACCTAGCACTTTGGGGAATCGTGCCACACCGTAAAAATCCAGGGCGGCAGCATGCCTTTCTGCAGGTGTTCTGGGCAGGTATATGTGCCTGCGGACTGATGGGCGTGCAGTGATGATGTTCAAGACCTGGTGTAGGCAGCGTGACTGGGTGGCCTGTGATACCCCACCCACTATGGCACTTGTCCGCTGAAATGATCCAGTGGCTAAGAAGTGCAGTACATTGAGGACCTTCTCCAGGGGGCTGAGTGCTTGGGAGCACAGGGTGGGTGATGTGAGGTCATCCTCCCACTCACTCACCAGGTCCAGTATTATGTGTGGTGGAAACCTGTACCTCCCATACACCTGGTCATCAGGCATCCCGAAAAGGCTGGTTCTGGGTGTGAATATTCTGGCCCTGACTATCCTCCTTCTCCTCTTTTGGTAGCCCACGCCCACTGCTGCTAGGAACGGTATGTTCATCCTGGGTCTGAGCTTGTTATTTTGTTAGCGCGCAAATTTATGCGTTGCGCATGTTGTAGGCGAGCGTGTGACCCGCGCACCCCTGAAATCCAGTACCCAGTCCAATAGCGTGTGGAAATTCCCGCGCACCCCGGGATACAGGTGCGCTGACGTACTTGCGTGTGTAAGTGCCCTGATATACACGTACATAGGCCAATCGCGTGTACGCGCACTTTTGTCCAATTACACGCGATGACACTCTGACGTGCTGTCCAATTACACGCGATGACACTCTGACGTGCAGTCTTTCCACGTGTGCTCTGTCATCACGTGCTGTGTGGGAAACACCTGTGCGGGTCACGTCACAGACGCGCTTAGGCGCTGAGGGCCTTTGGTCCAATAGAATCGCGTATGCGTGCTGACACGCTTACGCGCTAAGGGCCTTTCCTCGAATTTCACGCTGACGTGCAGGACTTTCACGTGCCAAATCACTCCGTATCAAGCTGGCCACGCGAAAACACACGGAAGAGCACGCTCCTGCCCAGAAGGCCGAATTACTGCCCCCCAGTGCCCTGAGCAGCCTCCCACGTGCCATCTGCTGCTGCCTGCCTGCCTGCTGCCACCGTGCCCTGCCATTTGGTGCCTGCACATCAGCCATCTGCAGGGGTCCAGTTGCTGTGTCCACCCCTGCTCGAACTGAAGACTCCCGACTGGGATTACATCGCTCCACAGCCCAGCCCCAGGACCCAGTTGCCCACCCACACCTGCCTCTGGGGTTGCCATGTCGGGCACTTCCACATCTGGCACCAGTGGCAACCCCAGGCCAGAGAGGCAGAGGGGCACCAGCTTCACTGACACCGAAGTTGGTGTCCTGGTGGAGCATGTCCTGGGGCAGTATGATGCCCTCTTTGGATCGTCCCGCGCCAGCAAGGAAGGACGGGAGAGGATTTGGGCCGACTGTGTGGTTGCCATCAACGCGGAGGGGGTGGCAACCCGCGACGTCCAGAAGATCAAGAAGCGCTGGGAGGACTAGAGGGCCAGGACCCTCGTGAAGGCCCGGCGCCTCGTGGAGGGGGGCCGGGGCCGCATGAGTTCCATCCAGATGAGGGTCCTGGAACACGTACGCCCAGCGCTCCACGCCCAGATCCTTGAGAGGGAGACCCGTCTGGAGTTGAGCGGTAAGTGTCCAAGCATTGCTGTGTGAGACAGGGCATGTTGCTGTGTGCTGGTTCTCTGATACTTGCCTGTACGTGTGACATAGGCCATGTATGCATGTATGTGTGCAGGGACATCATGGTAATGCATGTGCGACCAGTGATGTGTGAACCACATGGTTGTTGCATGTGTTTAAATGCCACATGGGGAGCCCTATGCAGATTTTAGACATGAGAGCATGCCAGTCTCTGTTCCTGGACATGGGCGGGGGTGAGGGATGGGTGCTGATGGCAGGTACATATATGGTAGCCATGTCTGTGTGCTTGACCTGCGTGTCTGAGACTTGTGCATGCCATGGATAGTTACCCTTGTATGCGCTGTGTTTGGGGTGTATGGGGCCAGATGGATGTGACTGAGGTGAAGTGTGTGCATGTGATAGACATGACCCATGATGCATGTGAGTTCCATATCATTGTATGTTTCAACAGTCCATTGGACATGTATGGAAATGTCCATGGCATGCACCATGCCTGTTACTGTGTGTGTTTTGCCTAGACTGACCCATGTGTTGTGGATGGGCATGATGGAAGTGTACTTTGACAGTGGTACTCATCTGCTATTGCTTCCTGTCTAGGGGGCCATTGTACAGTACCCTGATGCTTGTGTTCATTGTCTCCCTCTACGCAGCGGCTAGTGAGAAGAGGGCGGAGACGGCACTGTGGAGCAAGGCGGAGGGGATGCCCCCACAGAAGCAGCGGAAGGGGTGGGTGAGACCCCACAGGGGCCTGCTACGGTGGAAGATGGTGAGGAGCCATCCAGGTTGGTGGTTTCCATAGAGGAGGAGGAGGCCGCTACAGGGGCACACATGGGGCCCGGTGGGGGCATCCCTGCTGGTGCAAGTGGTGCGGGCCAGGGCCAGGGGCAGGAGGCAGCACAGGTCACCGTGGAGGGGCCTGTGCATGTCGCTGTCCCTGACCCTGTGAGTGCACCACCATGCACCAGCAGGGTTGCCCCGTCCTAGGCCCGTCCGCAGGTAGAGGGGATGTCCATGTCACCTGACTCCCCTCCACCTGCGGACGAGGGGACCCGTGTCCGTATGGAGAAGGTCCTGATTGAGCTTGCGATGCGTGCGGGTGCAATTCGTGATGACGTGCGTGCTTCCCGGGAGGATCACGCACATCATCACGAAGAGCACCGTGCCGATGTGGCCCAATTGGGATCTTCCATGTTCAGGGGTTTCCTGCATGTGTCGGCCAATCTGGCGGCCCTCTCCTCCTCTGTGGAGGCTATACGCCAGTCGTTCTCCTTGCCGTCTTCCGGCCCAGATGCCACCAGGGCCCCCTGTGGACCTGCCCTGACCTATGCAGCCAGCTCGGTGGGGATCCCACCCCTGCCACAGTCGGGAGTCGGAGGTCAAGCAGGGGTGGACACCACAGCAACTGTACCCCAGCAGATGGAGGATGTGCCGGCATCATCAGGCAGGGCACGTGCACGACGGCGTCGGTGGATTCCATCAGCCTGGATGCCGTCGTGCTGGCAGAGGCAGTTGCGTCGGAGGCAGCAGCAGAGTCAACATGGGAGGCATCATGGCTCGGGGCCATCAACATCGGAGGGGCAGGCATCGGCCGGAGGGCAGGAGGACCCAGGACAGGAAGTGTCTTCCGTGTGGCTGCGGTTTGGCCAGCAGATAGGTGCGGAGCGGCGGCGGGCGGAAGAGGAGCGGTTCACGATGGTCAGGGCGGAGAACTCCATGCGGAGGGCCCTGAGGCGGGCCGAGTGCCTCGAGGCAATCCGCAGGGGGTTGGAGGAGCAGATGGCGTCGTCCCTGCGAACCCTCGGGGCCATGGAACAGGACCGCCTCCGGGACATAGACGAGGAGTTTGATGATGCCCTGGCCCGGAACACTACGGAGTGAGCCACTGGACTTGCCCGCCGCCTTTGTATATAGTTCTTTAGTTTTAGGTTTCCTTTGTTTATTCTTATGATTTGGAGTCGACGGACACAGCTCCACTTTTTGTATATAGTTGCCTTTTTTGTTAGGGTTTTTTGTAGGTTTCCTTTGTTCAGTTGGGCTCATGGACCCTTGGATATTTTGTACATAGTTCTTCATTGGATTGATTTATTTTTTAATTTTATTTTTTCTTCTCCATGGAGCAATGGTGTTTGGATTTTATTTTTTTTCTGTCGGATTGATTTCATTTTTAATGTGACTTTGGAGTACATTTTTTTTGGATTTGGTGTTTTTCATTTTTTGGGACGGACATGCACCTTTTCTTTTTTTCATTGGCATTGTAGATTGTTTCATTTCATTTGCATTCATATTTTTTTAATACATTTTTGTTTTCATACTTCACTGTGTGGTATCATCTCATTGGTTTCATGCATGTCATGTTGGGTGTTTTCAAATTCATTTGCAACCATTGTGTGTGACAGACATGGGTTCATTTGCTTTATGTACGTTGGGGGTGTACCATGTAATTTTCATTTCCATGTGGGTGAATGGGTTACTTGGTAGGGCCTTTTGGCTATGGAGGCTGACCATTACGCACATGGTTGGTGATTGTGAGGACCTGGGTGCAGGGGGACATGGGTGGGGGCCTGGTGGAGGCTGCCCCTGCACAGCTGGGGGGTGGGGGTGATAGGGGCCATGAGTGGGGGCCTGGTGGAGGCTGCCCCTGAACCGCTGGGGGGTGGGGGTGGTGGGAGACATGAGTGGGGGCCTGGTGGAGGCTGCCCCTGCACTGCTGGGAGGTGGGGGTGGTGGGAGACATGAGTGGGGGCCTGGTGGAGGGTGCCCCTGCACTGCTGGGGGGTGGGGGTGGTGGGAGACATGAGTGGGGGCCTGGCGGAGGCTGCCCCTGCACTGCTGGGGGGTGGGGGTGGTGGGAGACATGAGTGGGGGCCTGGTGGAGGCTGCCCCTGGTGGCTGGGGGGTGGGGGGTGGTGGGAGACATGGGTGGGGGCCTGGTGGAGGCTGCCCCTGCACTGCTGGGGGTTGGGGGTTGTAGGAGACATGATTGGGGGCCTGGTGGAGGGTGCCCCTGGTGGCTGTGGGGTGGGGGTGGTGGGAGACATGGGTGGGGGCCTGGTGGAGGGTACCCCTGGTGGCTGGGGGGTGGGGGTGGTGGTAGACATGAGTGGGGGCCTGGTGGAGGCTGCCCCTGCACTGCTGGGGGGTGGGTGTGGTGGGAGACATGGGTGGGGGCCTGGTGGAGGCTGCCCCTGGTGGCGGGGGGTGGGGGTGATAGAGGCCATGAGTGGGGGCCTGTTGGAGGGTGCGCCTGCACTGCTGGGGGGTGGGGGTGGTGGGGGACATGAGTGGGGGCCTGGTGGAGGGTGCCCCTGGTGGCTGGGGGGTGGGGGTGGTGGGAGACATGAGTGGGGGCCTGGTGGAGGCTGCCCCTGCACTGCTGGGGGGTGGGGGCGGTGGGAGACATGAGTGGGGGCCTGGTGGAGGGTGCCCCTGCACTGCTGGAGGGTGGGGGTGGTGGGAGACATGAGTGGGGGCCTGTTGGAGGGTGCCCCTGCACTGCTGGGGGGTGGGGGTGGTGGGAGACATGAGTGGGGGCCTGGTTGTGGGTGCCCCTGCACTGCTGGGGGGTGGGGGTGGTGGGAGACATGGGTGGGGGCCTGGTGGAGGCTGCCCCTGGTTGCGGGGGGTGGGGGTGATAGGGGCCATGAGTGGGGGCCTGGTGGAGGGTGCCCCTGCACTGCTGGGGGGTGGGGGTGGTGGGAGACATGAGTGGGGGCCTGGTGGAGGGTGCCCCTGGTGGCTGGGCGGTGGGGGTGGTGGGAGACATGAGTGGGGCCCTGGTGGCTGGGGGGTGGGGGTGGTGGGAGACATGGGTGGGGGCCTGGTGGAGGCTGCCCCTGGTGGCTGGGGGGTGGGGGTGGTGGGAGACATGAGTGGGGGCCTGGTGGAGGCTGCCCCTGCACTGCTGGGGGGTGGGGGTGGTGGGAGACATGAGTGGGGGCCTGGTGAAGGGTGCCCCTGCACTGCTGGGGGGTGGGGGTGGTGGGAGACATGGGTGGGGGCCTGGTGGAGGGTGCCCCTGGTGGCTGGGGGGTGGGGGCGTTGGTAGACATGAGTGGGGGCCTGGTGGAGGCTGCCCCTGCACTGCTGGGGGGTGGGGGTGGTGGGAGACATGGGTGGGGGCCTGGTGGCGGGTGCCCCTGGTGGCTGGGGGGTGGGGGTGGGTGGGAGACATGAGTGGGGGCCTGGTGGATGCTGCCCCTGGTGGCTGGGGGGTGGGGGTGGTGGGAGACATGAGTGGGGGTCTGGTGGAGGCTGCCCCTGCACTGCTGGGGGGTGGGGGTGGTGGGAGACATGAGTGGGGGCCTGGTGGAGGGTGCCCCTGCACTGCAGGGGGTGGGGATTGTGGGAGAAATGGGTGGGGGCCTGGTGGAGGGTGCCCCTGCACTGCTGGTGGGTGGGGGTGGTGGGAGACATGGGTGGGGGCCTGGTGGAGGCTGCCCCTGCACTGCTGGGGGGTGGGGGTGGTGGGAGACATGGGTGGGGGCCTGGTGGAGGCTGCCCCTGGTGGCGGGGGGTGGGGGTGATAGGGGCCATGAGTGGGGGCCTGGTGGAGGGTGCCCCTGCACTGCTGGGGGGTGGGGGTGGTGGGAGACATGAGTGGGGGCCTGGTGGAGGGTGCCCCTGGTGGCTGGGGTTGGTGGGAGACATGAGTGGGGGCCTGGTGGAGGCTGCCCCTGCACTGCTGGGGGGTGGGGGCGGTGGGAGACATGAGTGGGGGCCTGGTGGAGGCTGCCCCTGCACTGCTAGGGGGTGGGGGTGGTGGGAGACATGAGTGGGGGCCTGGTGGAGGGTGCACCTGCACTGCTGGGGGGTGGGGGTGGTGGGAGACATGAGTGGGGGCCTGGTGGAGGGTGCCCTGTACTGCTGGGGGGTGGGGGTGGTGGGAGACATGAGTGGGGGCCTGGTGTAGGGTGCCCCTGGTGGCTGGGGGATGGGGGTGGTGGGAGACATGAGTGGGGGCCTGGTGGAGGGTGCCCCTGGATGCTGGGGGGTGGGGGTGAGAGGGGACATGAGTGGGGGCCTGGTGGGGGCTGCCCATGGTGGCTGGGGGGTGGGGGTGGGTGGGAGACATGAGTGGGGGCCTGGTGGAGGCTGCCCCTGGTGGCTGGGGGGTGGGGGTGGTGGGAGACATGAGTGGGGGCCTGGTGGAGGCTGCCCCTGCACTGCTGGGGGGTGGGGGTGGTGGGAGATATGAGTGGGGGCCTGGTGGAGGCTGCCCCTGCACTGCTGGGGGGTGGGGGTGGTGGGAGACATGAGTGGGGGCCTGGTGGAGGCTGCCCCTGCACTGCTGGGGGGTGGGGGTGGTGGGAGATATGAGTGGGGGCCTGGTGGAGGCTGCCCCTGCACTGCTGGGGGGTGGGGGTGGTGGGAGACATGGGTGGGGGCCTGGTGGAGGCTGCCCCTGGTGGCGGGGGGGTGGGGGTGATAGGGGCCATGAGTGGGGGCCTGGTGGAGGGTGCCCCTGCACTTCTGGGGGGTGGGGGTGGTGGGAGACATGAGTGGGGGCCTGGTGGAGGGTCCCCTTGGTGGCTGGGGGGTGGGGGTGGTGGGAGACATGAGTGGGGGCCTGGTGGAGGGTGCCCCTGGTGGCTGGGTGGTGGGGATGGTGGGAGACATGGGTGGGGGCCTGGTGGAGGCTGCCCCTGGTGGCTGGGGGGTGGGGGTGGTGGGAGACATGAGTGGGGGCCTGGTGGAGGCTGCCCCTGCACTGCTGGGGGGTGGGGGTGGTGGGAGACATGAGTGGGGGCCTGGTGGAGGCTGCCCCTGCACTGCTGGGGTTGGGGGTGGTGGGAGACATGAGTGGGGGCATGGTGGAGGGTGCCCCTGCACTGCTGGTGGGTGGGGGTGGTGGGAGACATGAGTGGGGACCTGGTGGAGGGTGCCCCTGGTGGCTGGGGGGTGGGGGTGGTGGGAGACATGAGTGGGGGCCTGGTGGAGGCTGCCCCTGCATTGCTGGGGGGTGGGGGTGGTCGGAGACATGGGTGGGGGCCTGGTGGAGGCTGCCCCTGGTGGCGGGGGGTGGGGGTGATAGGGGCCATGAGTGGGGGCCTGGTGGAGGGTGCCCCTGCACTGCTGGGGGTGGGGGTGGTGGGAGACTTGAGTGGGGGCCTGGTGGAGGGTGCCCCTGGTGGCTGGGGGTGGGGGTGGTGGGAGACATGAGTGGGGGCCTGGTGGAGGCTGCCCCTGCACTGCTGGGGGGTGGGGGTGGTGGGAGACATGAGTGGGGGCCTGGTGGAGGGTGCCCCTGGTGGCTGGGGGGTGAGGGTGGTGGGAGACATGAGTGGGGGCCTGGTGGAGGGTGCCCCTGCACTGCTGGGGGGGTGGGGGTGGTGGGAGACATGAGTGGGGGCCTGGTGGAGGGTGCCCCTGGTGGCTGGGGGGTGGGGGTGGTGGGAGACATGAGTGGGGGCCTGGTGGAGGGTGCCCCTGCACTGCTGGGGGGTGGGGGTGGTGGGAGACATGAGTGGGGGCCTGGTGGAGGGTGCCCCTGGTGGCTGGGGGGTGGGGGTGGTGGGAGACATGAGTGGGGGCCTGGTGGAGGTTGCCCCTGGTGGCTGGGGGGTGGAGGTGGTGAAAGACATGAGTGGGGGCCTGGTGGAGGGTGCCCCTGGTGGCTGGAGGGTGGGGGTGGTGGGAGACATGAGTGGGGGCCTGGTGGAGGGTGCCCAGGCACTGCTGAGGGGTGGGGGTGGTGGGAGACATGAGTGGGGGCCTGGTGGAGGGTGCCCCTGGAGGCTGGGGGGTGGGGCGGTGGGAGACATGAGTGGGGGCCTGGTGGAGGGTGCCCCTGCACTGCTGGGGGGTGGGGTGGTGGGAGACATGAGTGGGGGCCTGGTGGAGGTTGCCCCTGGTGGCTGGGGGTGGGGGTGGTGGGAGACATGATGGGGGCCTGGTGGAGGGTGCCCCTGGTGGCTGGGGGGTGGGGGTGGTGGGAGACATGAGTGGGGGCCTGGTGGAGTGTGCCCCTGGTGGCTGGGGGGTGGGGGTGGTGGGAGACATGGGTGGGGGCCTGGTGGAGGCTGCCCCTGGTGGCTGGGGGGTGGGGGTGGTGGGAGACATGAGTGGGGGCCTGGTGGAGGGGGCCCCTGCACTGCTGGGGGGTGGGGGTGCTGGGTGACATGAGCAGGTGTGAAGGGTAGTCCCCTGTGGTGTGTGCTGCCTGCAGGGGCCGTTGAGGGTGTACAGGGAATACCTGGGAGCACACAGCCAAATCGCGTGTAGAATTTCCCGCGCACCACTGAAATCCACGTACCCTGACAAATCGCGTGTGGAACTTCCCGCGCACCCCTGAAATCCACGTACCCGGCCAAATCGCGTGTGGTACTTCCCGCGCACCCCTGAAATCCACGTACACGGCCAAATCGCGTGTGGAACTTCCCACGCACCACTGAAATCCACGTACCTTGACAAATCGCGTGTGGAACTTCCCGCGCACCCCTGAAATCCACGTACCCGGCCAATTCGCGTGTGGAACTTCCCGCGCACCCCTGATATCCACGTACACGGCCAAATCGCGTGTGGAACTTCCCGCGCACCCCTGTAATCCACGTACCCTGACAAATCGCGTGTGGAACTTCCTGCAAACCCCTGGAATTCACATGCCCTGCCAATTCGCGTGTGAGACTTCCCACGCACCCCGGTATACATGCACACGTATTTTTTGTCAGCGAGTGTCCGTGTTTGTGGGTACCCCTTTGCACGTCATTTGTCCTGGAGGGCCACAGTATGGGACATTCATCATGGCAGTATATAGGTGCTATTTTTTGGCGCACCTTTTGGTGCACATTTCTTACAGGCGCAGAGACGCTACCGCCTGCTTTCTTGTGGCGGTCGTTTTTGTGCCTGTGCGCTAGTTTGAGCGTGCGCTTTTTTGCCCTATTCTATTCCATGAATACGTGTTGTAGGCGAGCTTGTGGGCGTTCCGCGCACTTGTACCCTGTACTTCTCCCGTGACGCCCACATTTTGGCAAGTTGTTCCCCATTCCGAGTGTTACGCCCCGTGTTCCGCCTACTTTTGTTGCGTGTGACCTGGCGCACGCAGTTAGATGGCCTGTGCGTCTACGTGCGCCGCGCACTTTTTTATCGCACATCCGATGGTTTTCTCGCGCACGGTCTTCCATGAATTGATGTGCGCTGCTTTTCGTGCGATTTTCGCACTTGCACTGCGATTTTCGCAATTCCACTGCGATTCGCACATTTTTGGCCACTTGCGCCATGCTAATTATTCCATGAATCGGCCTGTATGTCAAAACACAGCGCGCCACAATTCAGAATATGAAACTGTGATTTAAAAGCAAAGAGCAAGATTGTAAATGTTGTAAAGTACATTTATTTGACATCAAATGTTTAGAGAATATTCAGCAATTTGCATTTGTCTTTGTTGTCGATCCACAAAAGTTCATGTTGAGACACGCGATGTTCCTTTGCGGTACAGAGAGTGTTAGATCAGGTTACAACTCAGTGCGCCACAATTCGGAATATGAAACTGTGGTCTAAAAGTAAACAGCAGGATTGTACATTTGGTAAAGTACATTTATTTCACATGAAATGTTTAGTGAATATTCAGCGATTTGCTATTGTCTCTGCTGTCGATCAGCAAAAGTTTATTTGGAGCCGCGCGTTGTTCCTTTGCGGGAGATAGGCTGTTGGTTTATGATAAAAGCAGTAAATGGTCTCTCTGATAATCGGAAGGTTTCTCCAACAACGAGCCATTAGACCACCGTATTGGTTGGTATGTTGTTTGTAGCCGCTAGTACTGCGTAAGGGCATATTGGTCCTTGGGGATTGTCCCATAAAATGGTGAGGGTCATGAAGTTGCATATTTGGACTTGCACCTGGCAGTTGAAGACCCCATCCGCTGGAGTCTGTAAATCGTGACATAGACAAAACGGGCCCACGTACCTGTTTTAAAAAACATAAATTAGTCTCACCAGCCGATCTTCATTAAAAATCATCATTTTATTTATTAGGGCGTGAAACTATTTGCTATCGAAGATAGTGCAACAGAGTATGTTAATAATAAAATAATAATATTTTCCCATTCATATAGCGCTAAGAACTGTGAGGTATCTAAGCGGTGCTTATTATTAACCACGGTGTGTGGTGATCATTTATCGACCACGGAAGGATGAAAGGCTGAGTTTGGGCTTGCCGGGATTCGAACTTGCGTTAGCAAGCTGTGCACGGATGTCAAAGGGAGCGCTGTACTCGCTGTGCCACTTGACAGGCTACAGTGAAGTGGCACAGCGAGTAGAGCGCTTGACCGCCTATAGACCGGTTAAATTATTTCTATTAACCCACTCTGTGTCGTCTGCTTTTTCAGAGCCCTCTAAAAGACAGGGGATCAATTCGGCGGTGATAGTACGCGGTAGAAAACATTATGCCACTTTCAACGAACAACTTCAACTTCAGCGGTCTTTAATGCTACGCTATTGTAATTATATTTGGTATAAAGTAATGTAAAGGGTTACTTACAGTAAAATTGCAATTTCCATTGTCTACGAGTGGTGCAGTCCGAAAATACGACTCCGCGTGTGCCAACGATCTTTCGCATAGTGATATAATATGTAAAAGTGGTTTCGTTTCAGAAATTTCATCTTTATCTTCTCTTACGTTTTAGCAACACTCCTTCAAGAGAAGTCTTTCATCACAATCTCTGTCTGTCAAGGTCAAAACACAATACAACCTTATAGTCTGCTTCGTGAGCCTCTCCGGGGCCTGAGAAAAAAATGAAGCAGCTGACCTTCACTGTGAACGAGCATAAATTCTTACTTTGCAACATTCTTTGTAAACCCATCTGTAGAAGGTTTTTGCACGCCATGTTTGTATAT
This sequence comes from Ambystoma mexicanum, assembly GCF_040938575.1. Lineage (NCBI taxonomy): Eukaryota > Metazoa > Chordata > Amphibia > Caudata > Ambystomatidae > Ambystoma > Ambystoma mexicanum. Next base: position 1,138,459,238 of record NC_090922.1, read on the forward strand.
TGTTTGCGTGATATTAAAAAAAGTTTGTTTAAAGGACGTTATGGTTCTAAGTACAGCCAAAAGACCCCTGAAAATAGCAAGTTATGGTAGGCTATGAAAAATAACTCGCGCCAACACCATGCACTGCTAAGACTAACACCCAAGACATCAAAGATGACATCGCAAATGTCATTGATGAAATCACTGATGACATCACATGTGTATGTACTTTTCATGGAATTTGTGTACTAGGGATTTTCATTATAATGTTCCGAAAAAAGTGTCAAGGATATTGCAATAAATATCATACCGTTATTAGTGCTTTGAATGATGCATTTATATCAATACATAGCTTTGTATTATGGGATTCTATGTAGTATACTCAGCTGCTAATGGAGAAAGATAGCATTGTGTGCAGAGTACAAGATAAAAGTATAATATTTGTAATGTTAATATGTAGAATAATGAAATGATAATTGTCCTGAAATGTTGGAAAATTCACAAAATGGGGGTGTTCTGAGGACGTTATTCGTATTGTGTGATTGCTTAGCTGTATGCAATGAGGGAATGGTACAGAGAGTAAAGTGGACGCCGTCCGCGGACACCACGGCTGTTTGTGGACAGGGCATGGTAAATCCGGGTTTTTCCAGGAAATCCAACATAGAAAGAAGACTGTACGGATCAGCCAATCAGATGTCAAGGTTGTGGATTTGTGTTGAAAGAGACTGTGTGTGGTGAAGATGGCAGAAGTGGAGAAAGTCAGGGTGTTGGTGCTAGGAGATATGTTTGTGCATGGTTTACAGCAGTACGCTGAATGCAGGCATGTTGCAAAGAACTTTGATGTCAAAGGAGTGGAGGTGGTGTGGAGCACTGTGCCTGATTGCAATGTACAGGGAATTGTACAAGTTTGTGTGGATATGGCCACGATGAACAGTCCGCATGTGGTAGTTTTGCACTATGGTGCTTTCCATTTGGGCAACGTCAGTGCCCCTACTTTGTTGGCTGATTTGGAACGCTTGGTTCAAGCCGTAGTGAAGATCCTTCCAAATGCCAAAGTAATTTTTTCTGGATTACTGCCTAGGGCAATATGGGACAATAGTTCAGTTTTTTGTCCTCAGCAAAACATTGCTAGGTGTGTCATCAACCGAGGCATGTGTGCCTTCATGCTTAGAGCTGGTATGTTCTTCTGTAACAATGAGAATATTGAAGCCAGTAATTCTGTTAATTTTAAAGAAGATGGCATTTCTTTATCTTTTACCGGAAATGCCTTTTTATTTTGAAATGTAAGGGTTGCTTTGGAGAAGGTTATGTGAAGATTTTAGGAGTAAAGTAAGAAAAAAAACAAGAAAAAAACTATAAAATAACAGGTGTCTGTCAAGCATCTGTAAAAAAAAAAGTCTCTTTTTAGAGCCAACTTCAAAGGGCAAATGGGGCAGACTATTTAAATTTACATTCACCACGCTCAGATTTTCAATGTGTCCGCGGACATGGCGGTAGTCCACGGACATGAAAATCACTACGAGGGGGTTAGTATGTTCTATGTTACATGTCAGGGATATTATGGTTAACTTGTGTTACTAAAAACCTATGAAATTCAGTGAAAAAACTTTGTTAAAGGGACGTTATGGTTCCAAGTAAAACCGAAAAACCTTTGAAATTTGCCAGTTATGGTAACATAAGCAACCATAACTCGCGCCACCGTGCACTGCTAACACTAACACCCAGGACATCAAAGATGACATCACAAATGTCATTGATGACATAACTGATGACATCACATGGCTGGCTCTCCCTTTTTATCCTTTAGTGACATATCGAACCCACATAGTTTTCTACAGTAACAGTCAGGAAGTAAAAATTGAAAAGGTACTATATTTGTAGACTTGGGTTCCTATCACATCATATATGAAACATGTACGTAGCGGAAGATACAGGCTTGAAAGAGAGGAATCCTTTCTGTGCATGAAGATAATCATTATGGTATCAGCACTTTGTCATAGTTTTATTTTTATTACTCTACCTTCCCTCTATATGCTCATATTTGTATACATTATAGTCACTCTCCATAGAGTGAATGGGAAAAAAAATGTGCTCGCGTCTACAGCCCAAACCGCTGGACGGATTTCCATCAAATTCGGACCAGGAGCAGCGGCTTGGTCCCGAAAGCGTGCTTTTGCAATTTTGGTGAAAATTCGTCCAGAAGTTTTTTTTTTAAATGACCAAAAAGTAGGTAAAAAAAAATTAGTAATATCTGTGTTCGGTTTGCGGATACACTTCCCTGTTCACTCCGCGGAAAGTGTCCTGATTGGCCAATCGTCTTGCGTGATGTTTGCAGACATGCAAAGTGTTCGCTGATTGGACGGCGTGGAGCGTGAAGCGCATTCGATTTTTCGGTAGCGCCTGCCATATTGGATTCGCGGACGTCCCAGACAGCGCCGTGAAACATTGTTCAAAATGTGTATTTTGTAGAGTTTGTTGGTGTGTAGGAGTGTTTGGGGAGGGTGGGAGTGTGTGAGATAGGATGAAAGTTGTGTTTTTTATGTGTTAGATGTTCTTTTTGTGTTCGATTTGTTTGCGGACATCACGGGTGTTCTGAAACTTTCTAAATAAACTGACTAGGGGGTGTTCTAAGGAGTCAAAATGTGTCAGTTTTGTTCGCAAGCAAGGTGAAACTGTTCTAAGAACACTTGCGGTGTCCGGGGAGTGTTCGTAGGGGGTGTCCTGAGGAGGCTGTCCGTATTGTTCTCTGTCAAGTTGAGTCTGTCCTAAGAACACTTGTGGTGTCCTAAAATGTTCGCAAATAAACAAAATGGGGGTGTTCTGAAGACGCTTCTAAGAACACTCGCGGTGTCCGGGGAGTGTTCGTAGGGGGTGTCCTGAGGACGCTGTCCGTATTGTTCTTTGTCAAGTTGAATGTGTCCTAAGAACTCTCGCGGTGTCCTGAAATGTTCGCAAATAAACAAGATGGGGGTGTTCTGAAGACGTTTTTGAGAACACTCCCGGTGTCCTGGAATGTTCGTAGGGGGTGTCCTGAGGACGCTGTCCATATTGTTCTCTGTCAAGTTGAATGTGTCCTAAGAACACTCGCGGTGTCCTGAATTGTTCGCAAATAAACAAGATGGGGGTGTTCTGAAGACGTTTTTGAGAACACTCCCGGTGTGCTGGAATGTTCGTAGGGGGTGTCCTTAGGACGGTGTCCTTATTGTTTGTTGTTAAGTTGAAAGTGTTCTAAGAACTATCGCGTTGTTCTGAAATGTTCGTAGGGGGTGTCCTGAAAACAATGTCCGTATTGTTCGCTGGCAAGCTCAAAGTGTTCTAAGAACACTCACATTGTTCGCGGACATTAAAAGTTTCCCATAGATCATAGTTGAAATGTTTGACTCTATGGATGTGATATGCTGCGGTGGTGGTTGCCAGGGCATAGAGTCTTGGTGCATGGCCATTTGGCCATGCACCAAGACTCTATGCCCTGGCAACAACCACCGCAGCATATCACATTCATATTTGTTTATAACTTTGGGTGAAAAACAAATGTATAAGGAACAAAGGTATTAGATACTATGGATGTGATGTGCTGCTATGGTTGTCTTTATTATTGTATACTTACTGTTTGGTCTAGTAATGGGAGTCCATGTTTTTTTTCTTCATTTCTGTGATAAAAGAAAATAGCATGTTAGTATTAGTATTTTGTAATGACTTATTACATTGTATAAGCAATATACTTTTATTTTTTTTCGACCCTCATATTTAGTAGAGTACAAATCAGAGTACTGTGCAATTTGCTCAGTTTCTGTATTTGTTGCTAAAATCATTGGGTCTGTGGGAGAAAAAAAATCCATGTTGGATTTAAAAAAAACCCTTTTTCTGTTATGCTACAGTTTATTTGTTTGTTTGTTTTCAGTGTCCACTTGTTGTTTCTGGCTAATGCTTTATACTTTGTCTTGTTGTATTTCTTTTGGAACAGTAACAGATTATTCATTTGTTTTGATATTATAACATTTTGGAGCAGTTAGATACCATTTGGCTTATTCTAATTGTCTATTTTTTTAATATATTGTAGTGGTTTTCATTTACCTATTTGGATATTGTTAAATTTTGGGACAGTTAGATACCAATTGGCGTATTCTAACTGTGTATTTTTTGGCCTAATTTAGTGGTATTCATTTATCTGATTAGTTGTTGTAGAATCTTTGAGTGTTAGATAGCTTTTGGAGTATTCTAACAGTTTATATTACTTTAACACACATTTATAATTTTGGGACAGTTAGATACCAATTGGCGTATTCTAACTGTGTATTTTTTGGTCTAATTTAGTGGTATTCATTTATCTGATTAGTTGTTGTAGAATCTTTGAGCAGTTAGATAGGTTTTGGAGTATTCTAACAGTTTATATTTTTGTAACACAAATTTACTTAAAGGTTTAAATACAGTTTATTTATCAAATTTTGGTTTTAAGAACATCAAATAAGCGTTTGTAAGATTTGCTGGTAATCTCTGCTTTAGAGTAATGGTACTATCATTACATTCAAACCATCCACATTTCTTTTTTATGTATGCAGTGTAGTGTCCTGAATTGGTTGTGGCTCCTGCGTGGTAGATTATACCTATTGTTGGGAAGGTTTTCTTACCAAGTGATATTTGACCATGTGTGAATCCAGTCAGCTTGCAGTTGTTTTTGGTACCATCTGCATTGTAACGTAGAAGCATTAGCATTACATATTTACTATGTGTTTGTATTACTAACGTGGAGCGATTATCTGAATTGCAGGTAGAGCATAATCTACCATGGTTTGCATTTTGTACAAGTTGCTGAAATGGAACGGATTCACAATTTGGTATTGATATATATATGAAGCGTTCATTGGGGATTTCTTCTTGTGTCACATTGTTGCAGAGAGTGCATGTATGTTTCCACATGTATGAAATCTGAAAGATTTCATTTATAGGTATGTTTTTGTTTTCCAGTACTTGTAGTAAGTACATTAGAAATTCTTGTGGATCTTCCTGTGAGTTTATAGTGAATTTCACCATTCCAGCACAGTAGTCCAATTGTCGTCTTATTCCAAAAACACTAGATGTGTTGTCAGGATTGTTTGCTGCATTTCTGTGAAGTACTAACATTTACAAACACAATGGGTTTGTACTGTGTGAGTAAATGTTGTCAACAATTGGTGGTAATTGAAATAGAATATTCATTGCTACATTTGCATAGCAATTTACACCAACTATATTTGAGAATTTAAATGGTCCAGGTAGTTCTGTATCTAACTGCTTTTTTTGGAGTTTGTCTTCCTTCTTTAAAGAAGTACCTGGTTTACTTTCTCTAATTGATTCTTTTTTGTTTGTGGTACTTGATGGAGTATTAGTTTCTTTTACTCTCTTTGGAGGATATCCAGTGACGTCCTGTTGCATTTCAGTTTGATTTAGTTTTCTTTTACAACATTTTAGTTTTTGTGGAACATAATATGTGTTTAGATGGGGAGTGTATAGTGAGCGAAGTCTATTATATTCTTAAATGCAAGGAATATCAGCGTTTACTTTACTTGCATCAAAGTTGATTAGAAATAGACCGTCAAGTGTACGTAAGCGTGATAGTGCTACGTAGCTCATGCCTTCTTTAAAGACTGTGTTACCAATATCTATCATTGCTTTGTCTAGGGTAAGACCTTGTGATTTATGAATTGTGACTGCGTATGCAAGAGTTAGAGAAAATTGTTCTCTGCGTACATACATATCTTTGAAGAGAAGGAATCTAGCTGTTGAGCGTCCTATCCGTTTTACTTCTGAAAGTTTGTCAAAGAGTATATTGACAAACTGAATTTTGTTGTCATGTGGGTATGTTTGAAAGCCAACAACTGTACCCAGTGCTCCATTAACTAGTCCTTGGTCCACGTCAAGGTTACGTTTAAGCATTACTCTGCAATTTAAGGATCATTTTAACATCTTTTCTAAGCCTGCTGTGTTTGAGATTGATTTTTCTAAATTATTTAGTCTTGTGGCTTGATCACACATGGGTAGTGTCATACCATGTACATCCAGTTTGTCTGTGGCGCTAATTTCCATTATTGGTTGCATTTCTTTACTTAGCATGATTTCATTGAATTTGAAACAGCTTGCAAGAGTTGGCATTAAGGCCATACAATTGACATTTTTGTGGGCTAATTGTTCCATAACATCTGTAGCACATGCATTATCGCCATAAAGTGCATTAATGTGCCGGGTTTTCAATGTTGCTTCTGCTTCTTTAGAAAGTATACCAGCTCTCAAACTTTTTAAAATGTTGGCATAAGTGAGATCTGCAGATTGGCGCATGTTTTCTGTTAATTCTCTGTATTGGAAATGTTGCCAAAGGTTGACATTTCCAATGCTGCCAACAGTTTTACGGCAGAGTTTATGCCCTAATGTTTTAAAAATAGGTTCACTTTTTACTGGTGTTAATTGAAGCAGATCTCCAAAAACAATAATGTGTTTTCCTGCAAAGAGCTCTTCATAGTCTGTTTTGAGTACTTCTTGTAATCTGAGGTGAATCAAAGCTAACATCAGGTTGGAGACCATGCTCACTTCATCTATTAGTAGCATTTTCATTTGTTTCAATACTCTGCGTAATTCCATTGCAGCTTCTGCAGAAAGTTTGTAATAGTCTAATTTGTTCTGGTGTTCTACTGGTAATAGTAGTAATTGGTGTAATGTAACACCACGTATGTTGTAGGAAGCTAAACCTGTGGGGGCAGTGACAACAGCTGACAGTTTGTTGTTTGTCAATTGTTGAAGGAACTTACTAATGATTTTGATTAGGAATGTTTTGCCAGAACCAGCTTCACCACTGACGTACAGTAGTATAGGTTTATAATTATGGCAGGAACATTCTTCATTTTCATGTTTTACACCATGTGCAATTTGTTTTGTTACTTCTTGAAAAATGCTACTTTGCTCATTGTTTAGTTTTGATTGTAGTATAGTTAAGTCTTCCTTATCTTCATACTGACACATGGTGTTTTCTACTTCTATCATAGCTAATTCTGCCTCATTTGTTATTAGTGGTTCTCCCAGTGGTTCTTGGCTTCCTGTTACAGATGGTTGACTACTGTCAGGAGTATCCTTATCTAGTTGAGCTTGGAGTTCTTCTTCATGTTGCTGTTCATTGTGCAACATTGTTTTGTACTGTGTAAAGTTTACATCAGTTATAGTGCTTTCATTTGCTTTGAAAGCATTCTCATATGAGTCATAGTTATCTAGTAAGTGTTCTTCTTTTCTCCATGGTTTGAAGAGTTGTAGCCGGGACATGTAATATACTTCTTTATGTTGAGGAGTCTTCAATGACAATTTGATATGATTAATTAAATTTGGTTTAGTGAGTTTAACTAAGTTGCCTTCACAGTCTGTCACTCTATATTTACCTTTTTTTTCATCGGGTTTTATATTATTTTTGTATGTGTAGTTTTGGGCTATTTGGTATAGACACATGTTTTCCAAAGTATTACTTCTGTTTGGGTAGTATGTGTCCAATAAATTGTTTTTTTTAAATGTCTTGGCTGTTGGGATCATGTTTGGCTATTGTTTCTATATCTTCATATGATTTTAGAACTCTTTTTCTAGATTTAGCTGGACCAAGACTTAGCCATACTATATTTTCAGATTTACCATACAATGAAGTACCAGTTAAACGATCAGCTGCTTCATAAAATCAACATTCTCTATGGGTGAGCATTTTTATGCCCAAGCTGTATAATTTCTGAGATACTGTTTTATGTGATGACAGGTCATTCCAGAGGTCTTGGAGCTCTGTCTTTTCTGCTTTAGTTAAATATGCTGTGACATATCGTGCAACTGCAGTAGAATTGTCTGCAATGTACTGCACATCTATGTTTGCATTCCATAAGTGGGCAATGATTGCATTATAATCATTGATATATTTTTCTTCTTCTTTTCTTTTTATGTAATATGTATTTTTAGGTGACTTTCCTTTAACAATATGTCTAACTGAAGACATGAGATTGTTTACTTGACCTGTATTTGTAACTGGTCTAGGGAAACCAAATCGGCATTTGGTGTAGTATTTGCCTTTGTTTTTGTATTTGCGACGACAATATTTTCCACATTTGTGTCTTTGAAATTGTAAAATTTGTGCACAAAGATCACTATTTGTGGCTTCTGATGGAATTTGACAAGTGACATATTTTTCAATAAACTGTAAAACAGTGGCATCACTGTCTTGACCAAATTTAGGAGCATCTTTAATCCATAAAAGCATGTGGATATGTGGTTCTCCTCTGGCTTGGTATTCTTTTCTCCAAAAGAAGTGCTGCACTTCTCCAAGGGGAGGAACAGTTGTATTACAAATAAAATGTAGCATAGCGATGAAGCGATGGTGAAAATATCTTGAAACATTAACAGGATCCAAAGAACAAAGTTCTCCAGGTGTTAGAATATCTATGTTTGTTTTGTTTTTATTTGATATGCGTAGGAAATCATGTAAATCTTCCCATGCATATTCTGCACAACTTAATGTAACACACCAAGTGGGTGGGCCAAGGTTTCTGTTCATACAACGTACATCTCCATGACGTTGAAACCAGTACTCTTTAGTACCACGCATATTTGCTAATAGATTTGTAATATTTGATTGTAAAATCTCATCCTTTTGTTGCACTTTCTCTAATAATTGTGTAGCTGTCATATTTTGAAAGTGTGATCCTGATTTTAATATGTATGCCACTCCGTAACATAAAGTTGCTAGTTCACTTTCAAAGAGTAGGTAGAATATGTATTCCACATTTTGTCTAAATCTGGGATCTTCAGAATACATCCGTAATGAGCGGTATTCTGAAGTTGATATTTGAATAGGTCTATCATCATATCTTCCTCCTTTGCCAGTTGGAAATAGTATAGGAAAAGCACGTGCTTCTATACTTTTTTCCCATATACTGATTGGCGATCCTTTTGTTTGACGCATTTGGTAAGTTTCCAGTACATCTTGTACGGTGTCATTACAGTGCAAAGGATGAATTGTATACCGGTCTAAAGTATTTGATATTGTAGCAGGATCTAGTAGCTCAAATTGACCAGCTTCTTGTGTTTCTTGAATTATTTCAGTTGTATCTTTCAAGTTTTCTTCAATATTAATTTCTTTGTAATATTCATTATTTTCTTTAAGATATTGGAAGGCTTGTCTAACTTTATATAAATCTACCAGCTGTTGCCATATTTTTTTGTCTTTTGTAGGTACTCCATTTACTAATATAATTAAAGATTGGTGCATTGGACGTTGCACTCCTAGAGTATGCACATTTTCTTTTAGATTTAATGGTAAATAAACTACTTTTCCACGAATGCCTTTTAGCAATTCAGAGGGAGGTAATTTAGCTGTTTTTGGTTGAAGGCGTATTATTGCTTGAAATGGGTGTACTGTTTGAATTATGATGCTCTCGTATACATTAAGTTGTTGTAGAAGTTTTGGTACTGGGTATAATTCCAAATTATTTGTGATAGAACGTGAAGGAGTTTGGTTGTTGTCAAGTTTTGTGGTGCAATAACTGCAAAGTATTAAGGGCTCAGTTATTTCATATTTGTTTTCTGCTAGAAGGTAGAGAGCTAATTCAAACCATTTAGAATCTTCATTGTCTTCTATTTTGTATGATAGGTCCACAGTTTTTGTGTTACTTTTATAAAAAATTCTACGGCAACATACACATACATGGTTTGGTACTTCAGCTGATGTACTTTTAAATTTTAGTATTTCTTTTTTGTATGTGTTTAGCAAAAGGTTGCCATGTGTATAATTGTTGCTTAATTGGTTTAAAGCTATTTCATTCTGTAAATGGCTTTCACTTCCAAAATATTTTTTCTGGATATAGTGAAATTCTTCAAGTAGGTCTTTTGCTGTACCATGTAGAAGGATGTTATTTAACTTTGCTAGTGCTAAAGCAGGACTTTTAGCATAGTACAGTTTATAGACTAGATTTCTTATAGTTGAATGATGTGTTGATATCCTTTTGATATCATGGAAAGTGGTTTTACAAGTAGGTCCTGTAATGTAGGCCAATGAATGTCCTTGTAGTCCTGTGTACTTGCACACTGGACAGGTATCTATATTTTGCAGTAATTTAATTTTGATTTTGTCTTTGCTTTTTACATATTTATTGAGGAATTGGTGTAAAGATTTGAAACATTGTTTGGGAATGTTACACATTGACGTGCATGGCCATTTGTACACTAGACGTTCTGATTAAGTTGAATGGAGGGGTAATTCTAATTTTTCAGGGCATATTTTTGTAAGGAGTACTTCTTGTTCCATTATTCACTTTTTCATAACCTCGACCACTGCTATTTATGGCAATTGTATTCGTTTGCTTTTGTTTGTACGCTTCTTCATTAAAATGTGGTTCTGTGCTCGTAGTGTGATTCCATTCACCTCTGCAGATACTTAAGAAGTTCTTTCTGTTGACATTTCGCTTATTGAGAAGTCTTTTTTGTAATTTAGTTATTAGTTTTGTTAGTGGTTTCATTTTGTTTTACAGTAAAATAAATAAATTTCTTTTGAGAAGAATTGCACTGTCCATCAATGCTTCTAAGATTAATTTCCTACAATAGGTTTTAAGCTTTGAACCTGATTTCTCTCCTGTTTTTATAAGATTTTGAAGGACTTTGTGACGGTATATTTTGGCTAAAATACTTTTCTTGGTATGCTTACTTTGCACTATATTAAAATTTGAAGAAGTAGGTTTATCTGTACTGATAGGTGATTTTCTGTTACTTGTTTTTTGGTTTGTTTTACATTTTGATAGAGGAAGCAAAGTTGTTATACTTGAAACTTTTTGTGTTTCACTAAATGATTGTATTAGCTGTTTTGTTTCAACTTTTTTTTACAAATTCTGCTAAAGATGGATGCTTATGTTGGACACCTTTATTTTCATTTGCTCTAATTTTGCGTTGCTTTCTACGGAGTTGTCTTTTGGTAGGCATTCTTTAGGGTCTGTTGAAAAAATAAAGAAGATATGGGTTGGGGTGTTCTGGAATGTATGTGTGCTGTGTGCATGAGTGTTTGAGTAAGATGATACAGATGTATGTAATGGTGTGTGATTGTGCATTGGGAACTAAAACTAGTAGCTGTAGGTATTCTTGAATGTATGTGTCACTAAACTGGGGTTCAGATGACAAAAAAAAGTAAGCTAGTGGTGTGGAAAAGTACAAATAGTAAATGTAATGTATACAATTAAAACAGTTGTTTGTTCTATAATATGAAAATTGTAGTGGTTCAGTTGGCTAATTTGTGTGTCCAAAAATAGAAATTTGTGGGCCAATCTGGTTGTAAATCGCTGTTTACGACATGGAAAGTTTTGGACAAAATGGTACAAAATCTCTATTTTAAGAAACCAAAATAGCTGGTATTAATTTTATAGTATATTTGATTAATAATATAAGTAATATGGTGATATTTTACTTACTTTTTTTTAAAATTAACAGGTAACTTCTTAGTTTTTCTTTCTTCTTCGAATTCGGCTGCTTCTTTTCAGGAAACTGGTCTTCACTGCAACTGTGAAAGCTTCAAATTAGTAACTTTGTTTGTATATAGCACTGTTTTTAATTTAGATATTGATTTTTTTAATTGAAATCCTCAGTGCCTTCTGTAAAACTATTTAACTAATTTATTTACATAAGATACATTGCATCAGTTCAGTGTATATGATATGTTCTTAATGAACAAATTGTATTGAATGACTAACTGTAGCAAAAATAAAATATCTTTACTATGTCTTGTGAAATTTATAATATATTAGTGAATACCACTATTTCTGTAAGTAAACTGTTCTAGGTAATAGTGCCTCAATGTCATGTCTAATTTAAAGTAATTAAGTAAATAAATAAATAAAAACAAAAATATGAAATTGTATAAGTACACGCTTTTGGCGGGTGTCACACGCCTTGTAAAGGGCCGACTCACCCGCCAAGCCTCCTGCACGCCCATTCATTCCAATGGGCGACTCACCCGCTAAAAACAAAATCGGGTGATTTCACCCGCCTGTAAAACAAAAATGGTTGAGAGCTATGTCATGTACTATATAGAAAATGTCCATACCTGAAGTTTGTGTTCATGCATATGGATATGCGTGGAGCTGCAAGTAGAAATCTTGTACAGTATTTGTGGTAGATGCTGCTTGCCAATGATATGACACTTGTACTCAGAGAGATTCGGAGTACATTTGCAGTGCTGATCTATGATGATGCAGTTAGATGTAGAGGTCTTGAATGTGATTGGTGCATGGTCATGTGATTTTTGAGGTACATCCATGAGGGAATGGCAGAGAGAGTGTAGTGGAAATGGTAGAAGGGCTGTTCATGTTACGATATGTCCGCGGACATGGCGGTAGTTCCAGGACATCGGGAGTTACATCCAGGGATTTTTGGGTTCAGAAGTCATGCAAATGAGAATAAGCACTGAAAGGGATTGGTCAGGAAAGTTTGGTGGGTGTGTTGTGCCAGGAGAGATTATTTGAGAACAAAAGATAGCTATGGCTGTGTGTTTCAGAAAACAGATTGTTTGGATTTTATGAGATTTGTGGATACATTGGTTGAATGTGCATGCAGAAAGCTGTGGAGTAGCTGTAGATCTTGGATTCCCACATGTGGAAGTACAATGGCATGGAGCATGTGGAATGAAGTGGTTGGATTTGCCGCCTCTCTGTGCTACTTTGGAGACAGAGCAACATCCAGAAATAATTGTAATTCATTGTGGAGGGAACAGTTTAGGACATGTGACTGGAATTTTTTTTTGCAATTTGCTATGAAAGGAGGACTTGGGAAGGTCATGGACATGTTTCCTAATTCTCAAGTGATATTTTCACGTATTGCGCATAGACCAATGCGGCTTCGTTCGTCTTCATTTGGTCCGCAAATGGAAAAAGCAAGGCGCAATGTTAATAAGGCTGTTTGTGCCTTTCTAAGAGATTTTGGCATGTCTTCTTTTCACAATGAAAATATTATGTTTTGTAGTGCATACATTTTTCGCAGAGATGGAGTCCATCTTACTTAGGCTGGCAATCAGATTTTTCTGAGAAATGTACAAAATGCATTGCAACCTTTTTTGGAATTACAACAACGATTTTGAAGTAGATGTTAAGCTTTTACAATTTTTGACTTACAAACACCACCCAAAGGCTCTTTTCAGAGCCACCACTTCTTTCCAGAGAAGATTACAATGTTTGTGATGGAGTAGTAAATACATTTTTTTAATGTTCGCGAACTGTTCGCGGACTTCTAAAAAATACAAAGAGCCCTGCTTCATTTATTTTCACTTCTATTTTTTAACTGGGAAAGGCGACTCTGAAAAGAGCCTTATTTTTTTTTGATTTTTGTAATTTTGTATTTTTTTTGGTTTTTCAGACACGACACAGTAGGAGAGGAGGGTAAAGGAGGGTAAAGGGGGGGACACCAACCACAGGGATAAGAAAGGGCGAGCTGAGAGAGGAAGATGTAGAGTGGGTTTTATTTGGGTAGTGAGCAGGTCTTCTCGTGCTCTGAGACGATAGTCTCAAAAGCACTCCGAAGTCGCTCCCCCCTGCAGAGTACTGTGTCACAGTACATACATACAACTGTGACCCTCGAAAGGTAAGGGTCATCAGCATTCTGTATGGCCTGTGAGGCAGCTTGAGAAAGACGCTGTCCCACAGAGGTGGTCCTTGTGGTGACAGGATCAGAAACAGAGGATGAAGTAGAGGAAATCAACCTGCTACGTTCTTCGCAAGGTACAACCCTGCAAATAGCCCCAGAGTGAAATGACCTCAGGTGTCGCTTCATAGTAGTGGTCCCAAATCTGTAGTTACCGTGCTTCCCGCGACTGAGTATCATTTTGCACTCATTGCAGGTAACATGGTTCGCACGAGCCTTAGGACCATTCCCATGAATGGTAAATAACCGCCACACCCAAGACTCACGCCTAGTGCGGGTAGTAGGGATTTCCTCTACCTCATTCTCATCATCCTCTTCTTCCTCCTCCGCATCCTCACTCCTGTCCCACTCTTCAGGCCCTTGGGGAGGTGGTGGTGGTGGAGGGGGTGGTGGTGGTGCTGAAGCAGGTGCAGCACCAAGTGGCAGTTCAGCAGCCAAGGATGCCATGTCGATGATGGTGTAGTCTGCAGGTGGCAGCAAAAATCAATGTGTTCTGAAGAATAGCCAGAAACACAATGGGAATAAGCTGTTAGGTGTGGTCTTTTATAGGGGTGCTTGTGCGCTGTCCGTGGACATGCGCACTGTGCGCGGACAGATCGAACACAAAAAAAGGATCGGAAAGTTTCAAAAGGTATATAGAAAGTCAAGATTGCTATGTGGGACTTGTGGCATGGTGAGATTTTATTGAAAAATATTATGGATTAACTGAAAATGTACTTTTAAATTGTTCGGGGACACGAACAGTGTCTGCATTTCAGGACACATGATGAGCGTGGGCGCGGTCATATGATCTGTTTGCGAACTAGTCTGCAAAGGAAGCGCCTGTCCGCAGGACACCAAGTGCACGGAGATTGGTTAGCGCATGCGCATTGATGTCCTACGGACACTGTTCGGGTTCTGAAGTAATTAAAAGTGCGTCACACGTGAAACAAATATTTCAGGACACCGCGTGTGTTCTTAGAACAGTTTAAACTTGGTAGCGAACAGTAAGGACAGATATAGTGTTCTTCAGAACACGTGTAATTTAGTTTATGTAGGAACTTTTCAGGACACCAATTGTGTTCTTAGAACACTTTCAATTGGGTAGCGAACACTACGAACAGTTGTAATATTGTTCAGGACACATAATTTTCGTGTATTTAGGAACATTTCAGGACAACAATTGTGTTCTTAGGACAGTTTTAAGTTGATAGCGAACATTACAGACAGATATATTGTTCTTTAGAACACTTTAATTTTTGTTTCTTTACGAACATTTCAGGACACTACGAGTGTTCTTAAAACATTTTCAACTTGCATGAGAACATTACGGACAGATGTAGTGTCCTCAGGACAGTTACATTTTCGTTTCTTTACGAACATTTCCGAACAACCGCGGTGTCCATGGACACCTAAATTGGTTTTATTACAAGGAACTGAAAGTAATTACAACACAATATAACAAAAGTAACTTGATTTCATATATATATATACAATTATGACTGGGAAGGTGGGGCAGAAACGGAAACAAAAACAGGAGAATTAGGGATTTCTAGATAACTGGGATCAGGTGAAGAAGGGAAGGAAATGTCATCAAAACGCTTTGGTCCATAGACAGGGTTTGGGGTTAACTGCGTGGGATAGGGTGAGGGGGGACGAGTGCAAGTTGGACAATGGTGTGCTGTTGGGGGTTTCACATAATTTTCCACAAAGTTTTTCAAATCCATAAAATTTTACATAAGGTCGTCCATTTTTTGATGAATCTGCTGTAGAGTGATATCCTCTGATTGTTGTTGTGAGATGCTTGGAATTTTTGTATGGTCTGTAATAAAAATAAAATGTACATGTTAAATGTATACAAAATAATATTTATTAATTGGTTTATATAGTAAAGTGTGTACCATTAGGTGGACTATTTTCTAACATTTCCTCTCGTGGGAAATGCTCCTCTAGCCAGTCGAGAGTAGTACACATTTCTGTGAGAAAACAAAAAAGTAATATGTTTTTTTTTTCTAATATAGAAAGTTTATAAATATATGAGTAAAAAGAAGTGCACTTACTATGTCTGGTGAGATATGTAATCAGTAGTGTATACGTCTGGTCTTGCTGTTGGTTGTGGAGCGTCTGTGAGGTAATTATGGTGGAAGCCACTTTATCTTCTTTTGGTATATTCCTTTTTAAAACATATTGTATTTACATGAATGGTTAGTGTGTTACATATATGGGTAACATTTTTTAAGTATTACTACATATACTTTGTATGTGTGCTGCTTTGTGAATTTGTTAAATGTTCCTATGTTATGATATAACTATTACACATACCTCCCCAGAGTTTTTAGGTGGTGGTACTGTTCTCCGAACATGTCCGCGAACATTAAATAAGTTCGCGGACATCAAGTTCATAAGAAGAGATCTAGTCAGTTCCATATGACATGTATATAAAGTCAAAGTCATTATTGTTAAGTTGCGCTACTAAAAACCTATGAAATTCAGTGAAAAAGCTTTGTTAAAGGGACGTTATGGTTAAGTTGCGCTACTAAAAACCTATGAAATTCAGTGAAAAAAACTTTGGTAAAGGGACGTTATGGTTAAGTTGCGCTACTAAAAACCTATGAAATTCAGTGAAAAAACTTTGTTAAAGGGACGTTATGGTTCCAAGTAAAACCGAAAACCCTTGAAATTTGCGCCACCACCGTACACTGCTAAGACTAACACCCAGGACATCAAAGATGACATCACAAATGTCATTGATGACATCACTGATGACATCACATGTCTGGCTCACTATTTTTTCTTTTGCTGACATATCTAGGCCACATGGTTTTCTTCAGTAACAGTCAGAAACTAAGAATTTTATTTTATTTGTAGACATATCCTTTTAGTAGGTTCTTACAGTAATTCCCTTAGAGTACAGTCACATCATATAAAACATGTACATATGGGAAAACGCAAGCTTGAAAGACAGCAATCCTTTTTGTGCATAAAGATAATCACTAGACTTATGAGCACCTTCTGATAGTTCTGTTGTTTTTTTTTATGGCTGTACTTTCCCTGTATATGGTCATATTTGTATACATTGTACTCACACTACTTTCCTTAGGGTCCGATCACATCAAGTGATACATATACATAGGGTAAATAGCAGCTTTGAAACAGAGCAAACATTTATTTGCATGAAACTAATCAGTTAAGTTATGAATTGTTTCTGCTACTACTTGTGCTTTTTTGCTAACTTCACTTTCCCTGTATATACCCATATTGGTATGTGTTCTTGTCTCTTTGTGTTTTGTCTATAGTAATGCAATTATGTAATATATGGGTTTTATTAGCTACTTATACATATTTCACAGTACACAAAAATCTATTAAGAAAACAATTATCATATCATTATTTAACATATTAACATTACGAATAGTATACCTTCATCTTCTACGCTGCACACAATGCTATGTTTCTGCATGAGTAGCTTTGTGTACTAGATAGAATCCCATAATAGAATGCTATTTATATCAATGCATCGTTCAATGCGCTAATTAGGGTATGATATTTATTGCAATGATCCTTGACACTTTTTTCGCAACATTATAATAGGAATCCCTAGTACTCATATTTGATGAAAAGTACATACACATGTGATGTCATCAGTGATGTCATCAATGACATTTGTGATGTCATCTTTGATGTCCTGGGTGTTAGTCTTAGCAGTGCACGGTGGTGGCGCGAGTTATGGTTGCTTAGCTTACCATAACTGGCGAATTTCAAGGGTTTTTCGGTTTTACTTGGAACCATAACGTCCCTTTAACAAAGTTTTTTCACTGAATTTCATAGGTTTTTAGTAGCGCAACTTAACCATAACGTCCCTTTAACAAAGTTTTTTTCACTGAATTTCATAGGTTTTTAGTAGCGCAACTTAACCGTAACGTCCCTTTAACAAAGTTTTTTTCACTGAATTTCATAGGTTTTTAGTAGCGCAACTTAATCCCTAGTACTTATATTTGATGAAAAGTACATACACATGTGATGTCATCAGTGATGTCATCAATGACATTTGTGATGTCATCTTTGATGTCCTGGGTGTTAGTCTTAGCAGTGCACGGTGGTGGCGCGAGTTATGGTTGCTTAGCTTACCATAACTGGCGAATTTCAAGGGTTTTTCGGTTTTACTTGGAACCATAACGTTCCTTTAACAAAGTTTTTTCACTGAATTTCATAGGTTTTTAGTAGCGCAACTTAACCATAACGTCCCTTTAACAAAGTTTTTTTCACTGAATTTCATAGGTTTTTAGTAGCGCAACTTAACCGTAACGTCCCTTTAACAAAGTTTTTTTACTGAATTTCATAGGTTTTTAGTAGCGCAACTTAATCCCTAGTACTTATATTTGATGAAAAGTACATACACATGTGATGTCATCAGTGATGTCATCAATGACATTTGGGATGTCATCTTTGATGTCCTGGATGTTAGTCTTAGCAGTGCACGGTGGTGGCGCGAGTTATGGTTGCTTAGCTTACCATAACTGGCGAATTTCAAGGGTTTTTCGGTTTTACTTGGAACCATAACGTCCCTTTAACAAAGTTTTTTCACTGAATTTCATAGGTTTTTAGTAGCGCAACTTAACCATAACGTCCCTTTAACAAAGTTTTTTTCACTGAATTTCATAGGTTTTTAGTAGCGCAACTTAATCATAACGTCCCCTTAACAAAGTTTTTTTCACTGAATTTCATAGGTTTTTAGTAGCGCAACTTAACCATAACGTCCCTTTAACAAAGTTTTTTCACTGAATTTCATAGGTTTTTAGTAGCGCAACTTAACCATAACGTCCCTTTAACAAAGTTTTTTCACTGAATATATATATATATATATATACACACGTGAAGTTTAGTTGTGATAATTTCGACAATCCCATAATGGTATAGAGAATATCTTTATTCAGAATGCTAGCATATCAGGCCTCATTTTGTTGTTCTAGAATTTCAAGGACTTTTGTCATTAGGAGGCCTTGGAGAAGAGACAGTCTGATAACGAAGAAGGTGCCATATTCTGGCGGATTGTTGATTCATGTGATTGCAGAATATTGCATATCAACCAGTCCAATGTTTTTGTTATTGATTACTAGGGAATATAGGTTTAGGGTTCAAGGATTCTGGAGTTAGTGGCATGATGGGTCTGATGGAGGATGGAGAATGACCTAATGTGGTATTAGGTAAGAAAGGAATTTATCAAGTTAGTTGAGACCATATAGAAACGTGTTCTGCCCCTAGACTTGGGCTGGTACTGTAAGCAGAGGTAAAGAGAAAGGGACCAAATGCTTTTAGTTTAATGTCATAAATGATGAATATGTGATTCTATATTTCTATGCTGCCTTTGACTTAACAGTATGTGATAAAATGTATTGTGCTTTGATTGCTCATGTTCATGTCTGGTCTGATGTAATGAATTGTTATACAGCATTTAGTGTAATTACTTGTGTTATATTCATTTAGTGGATTCTGTTTTAGTGGAAATTCTGGTGATTCTAAAATAGTGAGATTCTGGATTATGAAACACTAGCAGAAGTTCTCTAAACGGGTTCTGTGGACAGACATGATAACACTGATCCTGTAGGTCACTTTTCTGATTTGCTTATCGCTTGATGTGGTTTGCATCCTGAAGTAAACAGCAGTGAGAATGGGTGTGTGTGGCTGGCTGACATATCCCAGAGCAGATGTTAGGGGAGGACAGATTTTGTGTGCTGCTGCATACTGGGACCTTCTGTGCTCTCACCCCACCAGTCGCCTCACCCTGGTGTGGTGCAGTTCATTGTGGTGCACATTTCTTGGAAATTGTGCGTCCTATGGCCGGGACCTCGAGTTTTGTTCCTCTTGTCGGGACTGACCCTTCTACCACCACATTGATGTTTTGCCAATTTCAGTCATCCATCTAATGTGTAAAGTTGGCAAAATCCAGGGAAAGGGGTGGGTTGTCCAAATGTCCTGTAGCTAGAAATGTCTGGAGGGTCCCAGCAGTTAAATTGGTGAAACAGTGTGCAATTGTATAAGGAACAACGCTTTGCTAAGCCACAAACCCACCAATAAATATTGACTTGTGCTGAAATCAGCAGAACGGGTTGGGGTGTCCAAATGCCATGTAGCCAGTATTGTCCAAAGGGTCCTAACAAAATACTGTGCAGAATTTAGTGAAAATTGGTAAAACAGTGTGGAATTATTATAGTAACAACACTTTGCCACAAACCCACCAACACCTTTTGACTTTTGCTGAAATCCAGGGAAAGGGGTGGGGTGTCCAAATTTTCAGATTGCATAGTTCCTCGACCAATTGGAAGAAATACTCCTAACTCATACCCGATATTTCCAGATTGTTTGGGTGACATTACATGAAAAGACGGGCATATCCTTCCTACCATGGGCAAGAATGTTGATACTCCAGGAACACCTAGGGAAGATCAAGTAGAGCACAGAAGTTTTCGCATGGACATGGTTATGCCTGTAAAGGGACATGACCGTTTGAATGCTCACAGTTTCTTGGAAACATTCAACTGAAACCCTTCTTCAGCACCTTGTGAGACATTGAGATCCAGTCTCAGAGATACCAAAAATTAATTCTTGCCATGCCAGAATTAGGCAGAAGGTGTTTCACCCCAGAATCCAACATGCTTGTGACAACTGATGCCAGCCGCTGCAGTCAGGGTGCACACCCAGAAAAGGTAACAGCAGAGCCCTGTGGTGTCAAGTGTAAGTTTGGAACTCTTCTACTAGTTAGAATATAGAGGCTAGGATTGGTGGCCCGGAACCTGAATTAGGTGGCCTTCTAAATCTAGACATCTCAACAGAAGTGGCTCTGGAAATCCAGAAAAACCACAGGCTTTCTACCATAGAACCATATCAACATTACTGGGCATATTTCTCAAACTGCAGTAGCATAAGAAATGTATTGCTCACAGAAGGCAGTCTGGATGTTATTGATGCTCTAAAATAGGTCTTAAGAATGCGATGCTCAGCTTCTATGATGTGTATGCTATAGACACAAAGGGATCCATCACTGATCCAGGCATATCATTATCAGACACACTGTACTGCATAAATCTACATGGAAACACATCCTGACACAACAGGATCCACGTCTACTTAAGAAAATGCTGCATTTACCTCCATTTGTACCTATGCAGACAGCAGATATTGAGTTTATTTCCTGCTAAACGGGTATGTTAGTGGCAATCACCTCAAGAAGGAGTTTTGATCCTTTCTGATGGAATGTGCATAATTAATGTTCAAAGCAGAGATGGCTATCATGAAAAGAAGTTCACATTCCATTCTGAACATTTGTTTGCATTTTTAGCTGAACCAAGAAGTGGTGTTGCTGAAACTTCAGGTTGCTCCTGGTTCACAGGCAGATGAAGCAGTCATTTGCAACTTGGAGGTCACCAAGTCAATTTAAATCAATCTTCACAAAACATCAGATGTCAGGTGAACAATATCTTGGTGCCCTTTTGGAGCTCTACTAAAGGGAAGAAGCCATGAGCTCCAACCCTTAATCACTGTAA
This sequence comes from Ambystoma mexicanum, assembly GCF_040938575.1. Taxonomy (NCBI): domain Eukaryota; kingdom Metazoa; phylum Chordata; class Amphibia; order Caudata; family Ambystomatidae; genus Ambystoma; species Ambystoma mexicanum. The sequence goes on from NC_090922.1 coordinate 1,138,480,402, forward strand.
AATAAGCACTATAATTTGTGCAAATGAGAAAGCAGGTGTCCGGATTCCCAGGATAAATCAGGAATGCTCAACTAGGACTTTGACAGCTTCATCTTTAGAGTTACAGGTTGCATCCCCTGGAGATATGTCTGATACTACGACCTGTGTTACAGCCACTACCTCTGTTAAACAGTATAATTTGGTAAACACAGGGGTTCACTGTGAACAGGGTTTGAAGCAAGGATCCCCAGAGCAATCTCCGTCTGGAAACTAAAATGAATTATCAGTCAGGCATATGCATGTGTGTGTTATTATAAATAGTGACAGCACACGAGTATGCACACTGCTTGTGAATTCTACATGTATTAAGGATTGTGAATATAAAGGGGGGATGAGAGGCAATGGCAGATTATGAATGGTAATCATCATTAATCTTAGTCCTCCCTACTCATGATAGCTTTAACAATCCTTCCACCTCAGTCGGACCTTCCTGAAAAGAGCATTGGGACATGTCAGGAGGACATAGAGTAATGATGATTAACATTCACAATCAGGCATTCTTTAAAATAACCTAAAGATAAAACTATGAGGAAACCCATTGATATGTTCAGTTTGTTCCTTGTGACTTTCTCAGTCAGTGTTATTGATTTTTGTTACAGAAGAAGCAGTCATATGTCCTTTCTTTTTATTCTCCTCATGCCTTCAAAACAACCATATACAGTGAAGGAAAACCATGGCATCTTAAATAGGCTTATTGCATGACCCTTCAGGCTAGCTAGAGGTGTTCTTGCAATGACATCTTGCATTGCAGCCTCAGTATGAAGAAAACTCAGAACAAGTACATGTTATGAAATATTTAAGTCATCTCTTTAATGAATTCGTGAAATGCAGTACAGCCAGTCTCATGCAGTCTTTACAGATTCTGTAGACAAGTTACACAAAAAAAAATGTTTTTCCTATTTTAAACTAGGAGTATTGCCTGGAGACTTGCATGCTGGATCACATTTTTCTATTTAATTGATTTTACAACTTATTAACCCTGGATGAAGCATCTAATAAATATTATGAATGAGAAGTAAACATAATGCAACTTGTGGAATTTCATTTAGGCTAATGTATTCTCAAGGGGAACAATTACATCCTATTAGATGAACAAATTTACTACATCTTCCTGTGCTTTTATAGGAGGGAAGCCTCTCATACGCTTGTCTTTCAGATCCCATCACTCTCTCCTAACCCCAGCCTCCCCACCCCACTTATTTTACCCAATACCTGCAGTCCTAATACTGCATGTTGATGTGCCGCTAAAGAATACACACGAAGGGTGCTGGTGAATGGGAGGATATCCTTTCAAGGAATAAAGTTGAACAAATGTCTATGCTTGACTGTAATGAGTGGTAGTCCAAGGCAGACACAGCCACACAGACTCAATTATACCTATAAGGAATGGAAAATGTACAAATAGAAGTCATTTTATTTGGGGGTCGAAAGGAATGGCTGCACTTTTCCCAAGTGGAAGGAGAAGCACAGAAACAGGTGGCATTCAAGGTATGGTGGAAAGGAAGATTAACCCTACCAACTTCCCTATGGAGAGGTGGTGACCTGAAGCAGTTTGCAAAGTCCAAATGGTTTACGCAGAGGGGTTGAAAGTAGCAGTGCTATGTGAAAGGTGGAGTGCCAATAGGTTTCCAGGAAAAACAGAATCTGTCTTTCTGGGGGATGATTTATTTTCAGATTTGTACAGTTTAGTCATGCACAGATGGCACAATTCAGGGCAGACATCACCCCCTAGAACAATGATAGAGATAAACTTGCTAGATGTGACAGTTAAAGTAGTAGTAGTAGTAGTAGCAGCAGCAATAGCAGACATTTCTGAAAAATAATCTGTTGGATTTAAAGCTGAGATGGGACGCACGTTAGGGAGATTATTGGATGAGGACTTGTAGTAAGCACTACACCATCATAGGGAGGTGGACAGAATAAGCCATATTATACAATTCAAATATTTCCAAAGAGTGTTATCTGAGTGCAAGAATACACACCTTTGGAAGAAGTGGAGATAATATATGTTGCAGTTGTAAGAACCCTATGGGAGGGTAAAAAGACATGATTAGGGAATGTAAAGGAGCTCTTCTGGCTTCAGATACAGAAAGTGATTGTAGGGGGATTTGTGGTGGTAGCAGACATACAAAATTATCTGAGGAAAATGAGGGGAAAAGACCAGGTTATGACCTGGTGCTGTTATATTGATGGTGTGAATTGAAGTAGCACTTAACCATAGTTGCAATGATGAGATACACTGATGCCATGTGGTTTATTTGGTGAGGGTTTGACTCCTCAAACAATATGTTGATTTTATGAACATTTACTTTCAGAACATTAACGATTTTGGCATCACTCTAACCTTTAATAGTAGCATTGTCTAAATAGACATTGAACTATATATGAACTATATATTAACCATATGAATATTGAGGCTAGATGGTACAGAATACTGTCTGTCTGAAGTCACGTGCAAACAGCTTTCACCACAAGAACGTCATCAAAAACAGTCCAACTGGATAATTTATCAGAGCTAAGAGAATAATGCCAAACTAGAATTATGAAGAGATTTTAAGAGGATATGAAGATGTGACAAAACAAGATTATATGATTACAGTAGATCGAATGTTTAGGCAATAATTTATCAGTCCAGAACATGATTATAAAAAGAAACATTTTAAATTCACAAACGGGGTGATTTATCACACAATATGCAGCCAAGAATTGAAAGATCTATACATTTCTCAGGAAACACCAGCACTAAATAAGAGCTTATGCCACTATTGCTAAATGTGTAGATTAGATTCCCAAAAAAACATTTAAGGAAACACCTACAATTGATGATAAATTAATTCCAACCCAATTGAATACAGTCCTGAATATAACCAAGTTTTGGATAGATGGAATTAGCCTTGTACCCAATACACACATTAGATATCAACCAACATAAGATCAAAGATAATCAATGTATTAATTCTAAGAGTAAATATGTGATTGATGTAATAAAATGAATTTGGAAAAATTGGAAGTTGAACGTCAAAACACAGAACACCTACAAGCTACAATGAGTGACAACTGTAGGTATTTACTTGCCGTACACTCACATAAAGTACAACCAACTGGCAGGATTGAGGATATTTCTTTAGCTAAATTAACGCATAAGAGAGGTGACAGAGAACTCTTATCAAGTCAGAACAAAGTCAGACTCCTTTTTTACATGTACAACACAGCTTTGGAGCTAAATATTGTAAGAGAGGAAAGGTCTTTTCAGACCCCCTTGACATTCCCACGTGAAATGGATTTTGTGTTTACCCAAATGGCGGGAGACGTCCCCACGTTTGTTTGTCTGTTATAATAATTTGGCCTCAATGTAAACACAAAAAAGACGGTAATCAAAGCCATCTGGGGAGACGTACAGACTCCATTGTGTGCCACCCTAGAACGCCATCTTTTTCTAGGCCTGTCATAATTTCTAAAAAGCCATTTCTCCCTCTGTCCAGCGCGGCACACAGAAAGCCCAGTCTCATCCTCCACCTCCTGGCAGCTCCACACAGACCCATTTCTCACGGAAGCACCTGGCCATATATTGTGGCGAATATTCAGTATCCTTCTCTCTTCCTCTGAGATCATTGCCCTGCGTGTGACTGGAGCAAACCCTGGCCTGTATGCTCATCCGTCTCCACAAACCTGCCTGTGCCATCTCGACCACCACCTCTACAGCTTACAGACTCTTTGCCTGCATTCTCCTCTCTCTTTGAATGTAACTGCTGGAAGACCCTTCCTCAAGGACCACCCTAAATTGCCCATCATATGCCTAATCCTGTGTGATCATATATCCTCCGCTAAAGTAAACATTCATCCATCCTATCGTTTGAATCGTGAGGCACCAGGGAGAATAAATCACAGTTCAGATGCTGCAGATAAGGCACCTGGAAGAAGGGTCAAAGATACCCTTGCCCCTATAAAGGCATGGGTTAGAATGTGCAAATATAGATCCACATTTTATAGACCCCTCCATTTAAGTAATCGTTCCATGTCTAACATTATTCTTTGCCTGCCAATGATCATTTTGTAGTTTAGATTATTTAGGAGTGTGACATCTTGTTAACCAAGCCTGTTCTTTACTTTATGAACATGAGCCTAGCTGACCCACATGCCAATTTAACTGCCCCAGCCACAGCAACCAATTGGAGCCCGACATCACCTACACTCCATAGTGGACTATGCGGGCCGACCAACTGAAATTGTTATGTTGTACTTATGTCATTGCGTCACTCATGACGATTTTCTGGTTCCTAATGTGCTGCCTGTGTATTATTGGCCAGAGTTCTCTCAGGGCAGCAGACTTCTCTGTGTGCTCATCTTTATTGATATAGAACTTTGTTCAAATTGCAATCTATCTCCTGGTCTCATTCCCTACCGGGGTGCGTCCTTTTTATTTGGTCTATTTTGAATCATGTTGGTACCAGCTGCCTTCAAAGTGATGACATGTACGATGTGATATTTCTGGACGCCCCATACTGCGGCAAGATCCGGGGCTTATCCAGGAGGGCAAAATGCCACCTACAGCCGGCAGACTTCTACAAAAAGTGTACGCTACTGAGCAGGTTCTGTGGGTCCAGGCATTGCGAATACCCAACTGCTCACTGGAGCTGGGCAGGAACCGCCACGGGTAGGTCCCCCTTTTGGATAGACCGCAAATGGAGGCTCCCTGGAATACCATGGACACGTGAGTGTTGATTGTAAGAAGAATTAAAGGTGGGAAGTATGAAGGTTATGGAGCAGATTTTATTAAGGGAAGAGTGTTATGGGTTGGGTTTCATATGCGTGAATAGAGTGAGTGTTGAATCTAAAGAGATTGTTCTTTCTTCTAGGGCCATTAGGTCTTTATATAAAATGACGAAATAAGAGGAGATCGGGGAACCTAGCTCTGAGAGGGGGTGGAAGGCAGTGTTGCATAGCACTGTCCCGACCAGTGCAGGAATATAAGTGTAGATAAGGATAAAGTAGGAGCCTCATATATTTAGAGGGCTCGGGAAAATAGTAGTAGTTCTTCTTTTAATATCTATAATCTTTTAGAGGAAGGCCCATGAGGGGCAGAGATGATGTGAATGTTGAATGTGAGTGGGGGACACAGATTTTCCAGAGTAAAGAGAGATGCTGAGGAAGATAACAAACGTATTAACACATATTTAGATAAATCAGCTCACTTGGAAAATAATGTATGGTCCCAGCACATGAAGCAAGTGGGAGAGAGGACATCAGAAGGAAGTTGCTTAGTCTTTTCCATAATGCTGTATGCCATGAATGCGGCAAGAACGTTTATTGCAAGAGAAATTTCCCCACACGATGAACATGTTCTCAGTCTTCTATCAGTCTGCACTACGGGAGGCAAATTTAAAGGGAAGTGGGCAACTTTAAGTTGGAGATCAAGACAGACGTTTCCATTTGAAGATACATATGGCAAGAGAAAAATAATGTAAAGTGGATAAGGGTGAAGATAACAAATGTATCAACACATATTTAGATACATCAGCTCACTTGGCAAATAATGTATGGTCCCAGCACATGAAGGAAGTGGGAGCGAGAACATCAGAAGAATGTTGCTTAGTCTGTTCCATGATGCTGTATGCCATGAATGGCAAGAATGTTTATTGCAATAGAAATGCCCCCACACAATGCAAATTGTCTCAGTCATCTATCAGTCTGCCCTACGAGAGGCAAATGTGAAGGGAAGTGGGCAACTTTAACATGGAGATCAAGACTGACTTTTCCATTTGAAGATACATATGGAAAGACAAAAAGAAAGTAAAGCGGATAAGGGTGGACAAATCAAAAACGTATATATCCATCCCAATTTGGAGAGAAGATACAAGCTGTTAACATGAAGAGAATGAATCCGACATGACTGAAAAATCAGGGGAGCCAGGATGCTGGGAAAGAGCACAGCTGTTGGTGTATGGGCAAGCAGCAACCAGAAATTGATGGGAAGATGGGCTTATATCATGCCCTGCACACTATTTAAAAAAAGATTCTGTCCACCAAGTACAAAAGGTGAATGATGAAAGTTCGGAGTCATGTGCTAAATGTGCAAAATTACTCACTTGGATTGACAATCATGCAGGGCCAGTCATATACTACAAGTGTTAATTTTAATGTTAATGTTTAATGATGTTTACCATGCACCGTCACCACAAAATGAAGAATGCAGCAACCTGTTTCAAGAATTATGGCGTGGTCTATGCTGGAAGGAACAAAGGATGTGGAGAAACAATTGAAGTACCATGAATGAATGGACAAAATGCAGTTCTGATGGATCGATATTGGCCCTGTGGATCCACAGCCTATATGCAGTTACTTAAGGATTGGGGAAGAGTGTGCTTCAGTGTATGTTCCAGCACTAGTCATTTCACAGAGTGACCTCCATATCGAAGAATTCCCAAAGATTAATGAATTTAACAGAAAGAAGAGACCATTCCATCTTCTCTGACTGAAGAGAGAGAACTATTTCTCATCAAAATAAATCAGGGCTTATGAAGACATTCCTGATGAGCACAAACTATTCACCAAGACTGCCATGATAATGACATCTATGTACACATCAGGACTTCAAGCTGCAGTAAATGTAAACTGGTTCCAGATAACAAGATGGGAGCTGCTGCAGATAATTAATGCAACAATATAAGGATGTAATGCAATAAAAAAAGAGTTGAGAGCTATCAGGCTGATGACTCTGATAACAGCAATGGAGGGGGTGTGTGCGCCAAGTTCGGACCGCCTTGCTGTACAATCAACCAAGTCATGATGGAGACAACGGGACTCTGATAGAGGCAATAACGATTTTGACGATGCTGCAAACAAAGATGGAAGATGAAGCTTATGAAACAGCAGGAAATGATTGGTTCTCATCTTTGTTTGAATGGATTCCATCTTGGTCAGCAAATGTTCTTAAATTACTTGGAGCAATATTACTGTTAGTAATGTTGGGATTGTGCCTCATAAGAATCATTGTGGGACAATGCCAGAACGCCACCAAAAAAGCTATTGGAATCAAAATAATGATTGACATTAATAGACATACTGGAGAACGGATGCAAACTATAGAAATTACTTGTGAGAATGTAAAGAAGAGTTATCTTGCACCTCCAGGTACAAAGTTCTCTTATCCCCAGTATCAGAAGAAATATGTAGGATGATGGATATTCTGTGCACCTGCAGGAGATTGTCCTCTGATGAGCTGGAGTGTGGATGAACATATAAAGAATCCTGGCCACCTGAGGGGGTAACAAAAATATGGTTCCAAAGAAAAGAAAATATGATGAGATGATCGAATAAGATGAAGCAGGAATTGCAGAAGAGGAGGCAAACAGTCTGGTCGAGAATGTGACCAGAGGTGGGATCTAGAGGAGAAAGTGGATGCATTCTCCTTAGTCAACACCCCCTCACCCAGTCCTATCGGAATGACGGATGAAGAGCTACAATTTGGAACCCATGCTCAAGTGTATGTGATATTTCCATACCCCGTCGACTATATGAAAGCCGATATATGCACTCCGGCAGTCATACAGATGATACCCTCATGTTGAAACAGTGGAAGAAAATTACCAAGAAGGAGTGCCTTGTCGAGTTGTCAATATGCAGCCATGGACAAAAAGCTGCACAGCATGGATATATGTTAAACAAAGTATAATAACAGCAAGAGAATGTCCTAAAGAAGATATATTAACCTATGTTGAAACAATATGAAAATGCTTAAGAATGGCGATGTAACTGAAGCACTAAGAGAAACATTCTCCACGATGCAGCATTTATGAATAAAAAGGAGAATGAAGTGGCTCACTGGTCAATAACGGTAAAAACTCTGAAACACAATGTAGAAGGAATACATAGAAACTTAATTATAAGAGGTATATACTTTACTTTAAAGCATTTATACTTTAAAGCATTTACAAAGTGCAAACCATGGACCCGTAGGCATTAGGGCGCTGACAAACACAAAAAGCAATATATTTAACCTTTAGGACTACCATCAGAATAAAATAGACGATGGCTTATGTCAATCAATTCAACTACCTCAAAATACAAACCCAGAATCTTAACGTGCAAGGATAACAAAGAACCTGTTTTTCTTGCGAAATAGGGGAGTACATTGGCATAAAACCAAGGATGCTATTACTAGAGATGAAGTAAAAAGCCCAAAGGGAGTCTAATGTCAGACCATGTGCAAGGACATATTTCTCAAAGATTAGGAGGAACAAGAACATGTACTGATGCCAAATATTGGATAACTTAAAAGGGCATACAGTCAATATGGGATAGAGAGAGCTAGTCTTTAGAGGCTAAAAGGAGAACTACACCCATCATTATTGAATTGCACCGTTGAAATTCACTATTTCATTGGCTTTCAACATGTAATTATAATTGTAATGGTTTATTTGTAAAGTGTTTATACACAGGTGAAGTGCTTCAAAGTGCTTAAAGGTGGGAGGGGAACAAGAGAACACAGAGTCATTCTTAGGTCTTGATGTTTGTGAATGATCTAACAATAAATGACTAGCAAACTAGGCCTGGGTTCATTACTACTAGTGTGAGTGCATAACAAGAAGGAAGGAGAGAAGGGAGGGATAACATACAATCCATGAACTACTCTACTAGGTCAACACCGTTCCATCCATGCCCAAGAGTTAGCTGATGGGGGGGTAGAGGAAAGAGAACATACAGAAACAACAAAAAAAAAACACTATACAGAAACAAAAAAACGACCATAGTAGGTCTGGCGAACTAGGCCTAGTACATTAAGGTAATGTAAGTGCGCGGACAGGCAGTGAAAAGGAGGGGGAGTTGGACAGGTTTGCCCAGTCCAGCAGGGCCCTGGGTTAAGTGCAGAGAGGTTACCCTTCTCATGGAACGAAATTCCGGTGTAGTATTGCTGAGCACAGTGCAGAGGCCCAGAGGCACGTGCAAGGGTTGATGGGCGAGGCTGTGACCTGTTAGGCTCTAGAGGAGCACCAGGTGACCAGTCAACAAAATAGAGTGGAGGTAGGGAAAAGAAAGAGGAGGGAAGGCAGTGAGAGTAGAAAGGAGGTTAGCAAGGGAGAGGGAGAGAACAAGAGGAAGAAAAATGGAAGGTCTTGATGAGGAGCTTGCAAACAAGGGCTAATCATTAGGCCTGGAGGTAAAACAGTGGTGTACCTATAGAATGTCCCAAAACACTGCAGACTGGCAAGGCCAGTCCTCAAACAGAAGACAATGGCATGAGGCCTACCGATGAGTGACGGTGGCCTAATTTGGAAACAAGGGGTGAGCTGACGTGTCTCCAACCACCTGGGTTTTGTTTTCTATGTATGTGCTGCGAACAAGCTGAATGTCCATTGAATTTGGTTTGACAACCAATTATAATAGACTGCCAAGCACTTTTATATACAGTGTTGCAAAGTATTATTCTGTTGCCACATTTTCTGCAATGACGAGTACCCTACACCAAGTGGTTAGAGGTAGCTAAGGGTGTGTCTCACAGAAACAAGACCACTAATGAGAGACTAACATCCACATTTTTGATACGTAGATACGATCCCCTAATCCAATCCCACCCCTTGATAGGTTTTGAAGTTTGCCATGTAGGATGACATCATAGATGATGCATCTAGCAATATATAAGCTAAAAACAAATGATAAGACAGTGTGATCTTGCATGAGTTGCCACATTTTCTGCAATGACGAGTACCCTACACCAAGTGGTTAGAGGTAGCTAAGGGTGTGTCTCACAGAAACAAGACCACTAATGAGAGACTAACGTCCACATTTTTGATACGTAGATACGATCCCCTAATCCAATCCCACCCCTTGATAGGTTTTGAAGTTTGCCATGTAGGATGACATCATAGATGATGCATCTAGCAATATATAAGCTAAAAACAAATGATAAGACAGTGTGATCTTGCATGAGTTGAATTGATGAGTGTTTATTCGTCCTACTTTACCGCTTGAGATTAAATTTGTATTTTCCCATCTCCTATATATATTCCGGTTATTGGGTCTGACTTATTTTACTGGGAATTCCATCTAGTATAACAGATGCTTCAAGGTGCTAGGGCACATGGGCTGACAGGAGGAAAGAAGCAGTTTGTGCACCACCGCCATGGACACCAAGTAGCCATGCTATGTCTGCACCAGTGTCTTAAAATGTGACAACATTTGGGTTTTAGTCGAGCCAAAAGTCTTCTGTACAGTTATTCCAAAGAGAGAAATGTATCTCCTACACTACATTGAAGACTTGCCTCACAATTGTCCCTCTACAGTGGTAGTAATATGTTCCTAAACATGGCTGCTTGGCATGGTGCTTGTGATCCACTGAGTGGGGAGTGTAACTAAATGGCCACATGACTTCCCTGGACCATGATCAGTCAGCCATCCCTGTGAAAATGCAGACAGAATTCCCCACCATCAATCTGCTCTTCTGTGCTACACATGGAGGGGGATAGTAAACCAATATTGGCCTACCCAATACTTAACTAACACCTTCAAATTAAGCTACATTCATATCTCACTTCTCCAGGGAAACCATCAATACCTGAGGAATTTTAGAATAATCTTTCACATACATTATAACATTATGTGTGTTGATACTTGAAAGGGATGAAGAGCCCTATGTAACGAAAGACAATAGAGCATTTAGACTGCAAAATATATTCTTGTGGGTCACATGAGTGAACGGAAAACAGTATAGAAGAGGGATTCAGATATGAATATGTTATATAAAATGTTGTTCAATGTTTAGTAGGGTGTGTCTGTCTAGGTAGACCGTGCATCACATTCATAAGTACTGTACCCAGTATTTACCTGAAGTGTTAGCCTCTTCTACTTTTAGCTGGCTTTTTGAGTTTTGGACTTTGATTTCCCTCCGAGCCAGGCTTAATCCAAAGCATGATTTATAGAGTGACTCTGTTTTGTGTGTTCTGCAAGAAGTGTCCTTATACATCTTAAGTCAGTGGTAGAAAAAAGGTAATTCACAGAATCCCAGAGAAGGTACCCTATCGCCATTAGTCATATAAATAGGCTGTAGTGGTGTGTTTGCCTGCGTTAATGTTTTGTTTCCACAGAATGCAATCCATGTTTCCCAGTCTGTGTCCTTTTTCAAATCCTGCACAGTTTAACAAAATAGAGGTTTCTTTGTTTTCCTCAAAGTTCTGAGGGGGTCACAGCCCCTGCCTTTGTCCCACTTAAAGTGTATGAGAGGAGGTGTTCATATTTGGCCACTAGATGCCTGTATGCCAGGACTTGGGGCTGTCGTCACCTAAAAAACAGTTTGTACTTGGAATGCGTGTCTGCTATATTGTGGATTCACTTACTTTGTATGAAAGCCTTTCTGAATGCATGTGTGTAGTTAAAGGGATGGTTTGCCATTGGCGAACAACACATGTGTTGCAATGATTAATGTTCACTCACTGCCTCCCATAAGGGATGAAAGCAACCCCCTCCCCCCCTTGCCAACGTTCCTTGTTTACTACTGGAAAACTGTACCGTCATTCCTGAAACCCTCTGCTGGTCAATGAACAACCAATGATCTGCACAAACATCTTTTGAAACTCCCCTGAATCCAACTGCACTGTTTTGCCCCTCTAGAAGTGCCTAACCATGCCTTCCTCACTGGGTATAAAAGTGGAGCCCCCTATATTCCTGAACTGTGAAGTCCCTCTTTGCTAAACAGACATAACATTTTTCATCCTAGGACATCAGGAAAGCATGCTGATTCCTTTTCCCCAGCTAGGAAGCACACCACTCCATGCCCCACAACTACACTACCAAATTCACCCACCATTCCTTCTTCTGTGACTGGATACTCTCTGGTGTGACTTTAGAACCTTTCTTCAATAATCATTCTTCCCTGGACTCTCCTCAAGTTGACTCCGGGCTCAGAATTGAATCCTGGCCCAAGGACCTTGGAGTAACATTGCATTTCTGACTACCACCAACCACAGTTTATTTGCCTTCCTGCTACTCTGGCTTGAACCCTCAGCTCAGGCTGCCACCACAAATTCAACAATAATCCTTCCCAAGGGTCTTGTGGGTCCCTCCTACGCTGATGTCATTGGTGGAACTCAAAATGTTTCACCAAACAATGTGGACAGTGACCGCCCTTGGTAACCAGAAACCACTGGCTCCAGAACTGCTTTTAAGACACAGGTTATTGCTCTTGCGACTCTCTGGTGCTGCTTGTGAGTCCTTTATTTGTTCATTCCTTCATCTGTGTCCTCTCTTCATCAGCAAGGGTCTCCTATGTGCTTCACATCATCAGAACTGCAGCGGCAGCACCCTGGACCAAATCTGCATAACTGGTGCCCCTCTGCATCTCTTGAAATGTTCTGGCCTTGATGAGAAACATCTTTTACTTACCTGTGATCTTATTTCCCCTCCTAGACATTTTTAGTGAGCTTTCAAGAACTTTTTTCAAACTGTTGTCTTACCTGCTACAATGTTGCACATTTGTTTATGTGTTAACGCTTGCTTTTTTGAATGAAAAGATATTTGTCTTTATGAATATATAGTGTGTAGACTTGTTCTCTTTTTGTATTAGTGAGCAGTGTGTACTGTACCTTTCAAACACCCCACCCCACTCAATGACAGCTAGGCCTTAATGCTCTGTCATAGTACCACTTACAGAGCCTGGTGAGCTTAAGGATATCACTGGTTATTCTATGTTAGGAAGACACACTTAAGGACCATAACCATAAGACATAAAGACAATCTCCCTAACAGAGGAGTTAGTGATTCATTTTATTGAACTGGTTAACATGATATGCATTACTCATTAAACCATAGATGTTGTGCATTTAAAACATAATCAATGTTTCACACACTTTAGATGGCATCTCATAGAGGAGTGAACAGAAGTACAAACAACACATGTTGATGCTGTGTGAATCGAGTTGTTGACTTGATTCTTATAACATATCTTCCAAAAAGAGAAGGGCATCTGAATAAGATCGGGTAAAAAACATGTGACAGAGGAAATATAAGAGCCAACTCAGTGGGTTATTTATTTTGAAGTTTGTCCCACAAGAGAATTATTATGGCCCCTGTTTGATTTATAGTTCATAACTAGTGGGTGAATAACTATATGAAAGGCTAGTAAAAGTACATGGTACCCAGTAGGTTTATTTTATTTATTTAGAGTTGTTCTTTATGAACACGGTCACTTCAATGTGGCATGTAATTTTAAGCAAGTTACAGTCATTAAAAGTATAGATACCAAGCAAGAACCATCATTTATATGTTTTAAAAGCAATGTTAACCAGGAAGGGGTGGAGAGGGGAGACAAAAAGAAAAAAGAAAGGCAATACATTAGTCACGGATGTTCCCTCATTAATGTGTGCATTGAGGATAATTACAAATCGATGTCACAATCTATACAATTACTTTGTTGTCACTACACTAGATTACCTTTTAGGTATTTGCAATTTTTCTTTTGTATCTATCTTGAACATGTATGCAATAATACATTGTTCTGCAAACCGAACTTTTATTAGTTTGATTAGACTAGCCCTAATTTGAAAATGGCCGATAGGGGCCGAAACACGTGTAATTAGAAGGGCATTTCTTTTATTACAGATGAGAATAAAAGACAGCTGAATGGATAAAGGTGCAATGTCCTGGACTTTTTTGTATGCTTTGGCATATTCTTTTTCCTATTTTTGACAGATTTATTGCGGCTTACCGTCAGTCCAGTGATCTGCGACTAATCACTGAATGTGAAAAACAGAGGGGTGTTTCCTGTCCCCTTTTTTGGATTCAAGTACAACTATATAGATATTTATTGCATTCAGTTAATGTTGAATGAGTCGCCCGACACACCGACTGTAACACTAAGCCCAAAGTTTGTGCCTTAATCCTTGATTTAAATGAATGAATGTTTGGTGTTCCAGTGGAGTGGCACAAGAAAGATGCAGCTCATAGCTGGTGAGGTACAGACAGATGGAGGAAGGCACCAGACCATACGGTTTGGAGAGGGGAGTAGCAGGACATGGAGAATGCCTGGAGGAGTTGGGGACAAGGCCATGATTATGTCTGAAGAAGAGATGAATTTTATTGAGAGACGGGGTGTGCAAAGATAGCCGCCAGCATGAAGGCAGTAGAGAGATGTGAAGGAGAAGTGAGGGAGATAGTAGAAGGTGTGTTTGGCAGAGTTACAAGGACATAGTCAAGGGGAGCAAAGTGGTAGCAGTAGATGGTTGTATGTGATCTAATTGATGGAAAAAAATATATCAAGGGGTGACAATATTTCTTGTAAGTCGCTAAACAGCCATCCCAACATAGGACTGGTGCAATTATAGAAACAACTTCCAGTCCTAGAATATGTGGGGAAAGTGTTGGATGGTGGTTTCAAAAAAAGATTGTGTTCCCCTCAATGTTTATTTCCAGCGATGAAATCACTGGATACCACAGCAGAAGACTAGGATAGATTGTGAATAAGTAATTAAAATGACTGATAACCAGTGTGGATATGGATGATTTTATTGCAAAGTAGGAGAGGAGGAGGTAGAAATTGCAGGTGGTAAGAAGATTGATCTGATCCTGTTGGCGTGGAAGTGGAGGTTTCCCCAACATTGTTGTGTACCGTGTGAGAGTCTGTGAGGAGGTCAGACGAAAATACAATGGGGATGGGAGATGGAGCAGGTAGGGCAGACAGTACCTGGGTGAAATATGGTTTTCGTTATAGACGAGTTGTTCATCAGCTTATTGTCATTTTGTGACAGATTGTAAAGATATAGTTGGAGATACTCAGAGTGAGGCTGGGGGTGATTCTAAAGCACAGACATCTTCGTTTCCATTTCTTCATCCAGAGGCATCCCCAAAGGAACCACCTTGCAAATAGTGGAAGCCCCATCCGAAGGGCAGCAGCAAGAAAAGGCAACAAGTGTGTGCATTTCCAAGGGAACAGTAATGTTGATTGTTCAAGATGTCCTTGTATATATAACCAGTACTGAAATAAATGAAGGGATCATATCACCTTGAGGAATTGACACACAATTAATCTTTCCACCTTGAATTTTATTTCAATTAATATGATTCCCAAAATTGATAAAACAGCAATGTTTTTAATACGTTTTTTGTGGAGCTCCGTGGGATAGGTGTCTGGTGCATGGATGTGTGCATAACCACAACCAGCATATTACTTATTTGAATGAGAACATGGTTAAATTAGCCATTGACTCATCAAAGGTTGGCAAAACAATGTACATTGATTAGTTTCAGTTGTACTTTTCATCAACATAACAGAGGTTTCAGAAGCGAGACTGAGGGCCTCATTCAAATTGCATTCCAGGCTTGGGCTGAAAATCATACAAGTTGCAACTTCAGAATCCTTTTGTTAATGGCGACATACTTATAAGTGGATGGAGGGAAGTCTCTAAGTGTAACATTAATTAACAGCTGCAAGATCTTGCAGTATCAGATAGAATATGTGCTGTTTTGTCTAGTGGGACATAGGCAGTCACAAGACACCCCAGGAAAATTCCTGTGAAGAGCAAACAGTCACTGATAACTTGGAGGATGAACCGTTAAACACCCCACTCTGACAAACCAAGCAACACTTAACAGCATTCCTCCCCAACTGTCTTCTATTTTCCCTTCAGTGCCGGCTAGCCATTTTGCTGCCGTAAACTTAACAACATTTTGTAAATGGAGACACTATTTTTGAATTAGCAAGCATAAGCAGGTGCTCTCGAGGTAGAAATGGAAAGAAATAACTAGAATGAGTATGTCTGTTTGTAGTGGAAACCCTAAAATGATTTTCTTTCGATTCCTTGTTTGTCAGTTATCTTTAGAGTGTAAAATCTTTGACATGCCCCATTAACCATTTGGATAATAACATGTCCATAGAGATCAGTTGGGCATGTTCAAAGCGTCTTAAACGAATGGAAACCTTCTTACTTGGAAGGCCCTCATCCTGTCTGAAAGTCAAACTGTTTAGGCCAGAAAGTTATAACGTTCATGGGACCTCAAACAAACGAAAGGCTGGGAGGTTTTGAGGATCTCTTCAAAACTAGTTTGGCCAATAATAGCCAGTAATTTCCCTTTTGGGTTATGCAGGCAGTGATTGGTTCACAAAACGTGTCAGCTCATCTGCCCTTGGGAGTGCTAGTGACTCCAAATACACTTCATCTGATCTTGTTGGCTTCAAGGCAAGCCAAAGTGTTTACCTGGGTTGCCTGGATATGCAAGAATTATTTATTGATTCCTGTTTGCCTAATGACAAATTATACTTTTCTTTACCCGTGTTTTCCATTTATTAAGCAGCATCTGAGTTACAATGTTTTGCTATGTCACTATTTTTGCAGATGTAGTGTATAATTAAAGCACACATTTTGAAAGCACCTTGTATGGACAGTCCCTTTATTTTGGATGGTTTTGCTTTGCTGTTTGAGTTGCTACTGCATCACATTCACCCCTCATGAGAGTGTAGCCATCCCTCTGACCACTTTATCATGAAAGGAGAAGGAGGTATCTCTCTTAACCAGGCCCGTTTCACTTTAATGATTGGGTTCAATCTTGTTTTGTAGAAATGTGAGGACTGAGTAGGTGGTTTAGCCTCTACTCATCTTTGTACACCGGTGGTTAGGTATTGTTGAAAAAGCCATGCTTTGAGAGCTGTGTGGGATTGTACAATTGTGGAGGCATTCCGAGCTGATATTAGGAACAGACAGTGGGTGTGTGACAAGAGAAGGATTGTTTGAGAGCCCTCTCTTACAGGGCGAGTTTTGATTTCAGCTGGTCAGTCGATTTGCTGTGCTAGGTGTGTCTGCACCAGATATGTGGAGCTTAGCCAGCAAATATGCTGGCGTGCTACTTGTGACTGTATTGAGAACCACAATATGCTACAAACCGGGCATTTTCCCAGATCCGCGAGACTACACCCGACTATGAAACGTGTCTCTGGACGATTTACTCGAACGGGGCACACGTGAACAGCCGAGACATCTGCCCCGGCATAAGATGCTGAGCATTTGTGCGACTGCCACAACATCCAATATCTATTGAAGCTTTAACTTGAGAACTTGATGCAACTGCAGGAACCACAGACACAATAAACCCCACATATACCCAGATCTGAGAGATTACGCCCAACTAGATAACATGTTTCTGGACGATTTAGTCGACCAGTGCACATGTGAATAGCAGTGACACCTGCCACCCTGCACATGATGCTCAATATATGAGGGACTCCCAAGAGACCTAATATCCACTGAAGCTTCAACTAGAGAACCAGGACAAGACATTACAAGTGGCAGGTACCGCCCCCCATCAACGTTCCTCTCCACATAGAGGGTGTAGAGGTGGAATGCATGAGAGATATTGAAGATTAAAGTTTGGGAAATGAAATATGAAACATGAAAATGATATGAAATGATGCTCCTGAAGAAGGGATCTTAATCTCGAAATGTGTAGAGCTCATGGTTTTAGTTACTTGAAAGTTGAATTGCATGGACTTATTTGTACTGTTTAATAAGATTTAAATATTGCAGGTCATGTCTGATAATCTATGTTTTTGAATTAAAAACACTAGTTAGTGATTAAGAAAAAACGTTTTGGTATGAATTTGATATGTGGTAACCCCACATCCCTAAACATTGTCTGATAAACTCCCCTTTGTAATTGTCATTAAGAATTGTTTGTTTTTGACAAACATATTCAGTGTGCATGGAATGGGAGTGTTCCACAGACAGTAGACCAACCAGTTTTGCACAGTGCCCTGGTCTGAAGAGGAAGCCAATGTACCTCCTGTAGGACAGGGGTAATTTGGTCAAATGTATGTGTGCCTGTAATGAGACTGACTACTTTTCGTGAAACCAAGTGAGCAGCTGTGAGCCCTGTTGGGAGGGAATTTTCCCCATTGATGTGCAAGACCACAACAGCCTCCACAAGGGTCCGGAAGCCGCAGGATGAAGGGTTCGATTTTGCAAAGGGTGGAGATTTGGAGCCAGCCCATTTGTGCTTTGTTGGCTATGGATTTATGAAAAGACAGTCTACTTCAAACACCATGCATGTATTGGAAGCTTTGAGGGTTACTACAATATTCATTAAGATAACAACTTAGCATTTCTCATATCAGTTGAAGAGCAAGATAATTCAGATTCCTCCTCCAAAAAGTTATTTTTCTAGAGTCTAAATAAATTGGTGTAAAACATTATCTTTCATGAAATGCATGCCAAATCAATATGATTCCATCTCTCTCTTTCCACCAACTTTAATGCACTACTATAAATAATGTCAAACTCAATGCTGGCACCCTCCTGTCTAAAACACAATAAATACAATAAAAGCACAATATTCAGTGCATGTATAATGAACGCTGACTACTTTGACCTATGTGGCTTACTGCTTTAAGCAGTTGTGTAAGGTCAGTGGATGGAGGCACTTGTCAATGTCATGATCGGTAAGAGCATATAGTACATGTTACATTTAATATTCAATTATACATGACATCTCTGCTTTTGGTATGTCTAAATAGTTCACACCTTTACATTTTTAATGCATTGATCATATTCAGTTTCTTAAACATGGCCTCTGTTAGAATTACAACTCCGTTCAACATGTTCCCACAAGGCCAGATTAACCTAGTCAAATGGCCTTCAATATGCATATTGCAACTTGATAATCATGTCTTTCATTATTTTTGGAACACAGTACAATATAGTTTAAATAGCAATGTTCAAGCTGATACATTCCTGTTTCTATTTAATACAATCTCACTTAAGAAACATACACGCTGAACACCATTAATACATTGATGTGCAACCATAGATCTTTTTTTCAAAATGTGGTCAGTCTTTGAAACACTCCAGGATACCGTAGTGTTGTTTTTCAGTGTGTGCACTTCATTCAGTGATAGCTCTAGGCCATTTGTCAGTGGTTGAAATTGCTAACCATCCATCACACCTAAATGGAGGTAGACAGTACACTGTTCACTTCGGTGGGTAGTGTTTTAAAATTGTCCATAACACATGGGTGTGGTTTGTCAGTGTGGGCAATTTATTTGAGTATGACCAGGATTAGCTACCTTCCGTGATCTTTGTGTGCTTTTTGTAAGGGTCTGTTTCTTCAGAGGGCACTGGTTCGAAACCTCCCTTGTCCTATCACTATGATTGATCGTGGTGGGTGAGTTGCCTCAGAGTTACTGGGCCTTCCACCCTTATATGTGTTAGTTGTCACTGTAATGATATTCCCACATAAATGTCGGGGTGTGCAAGCGTACAAGAAAGACAAGTATGGTTTGTGAGAGTGATCTTTTCCTTCAGTGCTGTGTAGGTTGACACGACATCTGAGTTTAAGTTGTACCTTTGTAATGATATTACCGCATAAATGTTGGGTGTGCAAGGGGACGGCAGCTGCGACCTGATCCTAACCCTTGGGGTAGTATTAGCCAGGTGGATCACCTGGGAGGAGAACGGCCCCAAGGGATTGGATGACCCCATTAGGAGAAAAGCAGTATTTCTCTTCTTCAGAGGAAGTGATGTCCATGATGCCAGAATATCTAATGGCTTGTTGTCAGAGTGAGGCTTCTCTTCCCAAAACTACCCACCTTGTTAGGAGTAAAAACTGTTATGACCACCATCGGTATAATATATATAAAAATCAAAGTACTACCACCTTAGCTGGTGGTTATGAGTCTTCCTTAGGTTTGAGCTATGAAGACAATATTTAATTATGACCTCTTCTAATATCCTTCCCTAAAGGTGTGTTCCACAAACAGAGTGAATTAAATAAGGTTGGACTTGAAATTAGTGACACAAAAAGGAACCAGCACCTTAGGCACTTCAAGTACAATACTACCTTAAATACCAGCACGGGGAAGAGGGTTTCAGAGGTATTAAAGTGCAGTTGCAGTCTAGTTGTTCTAATGACCCACACCTGAGCATGACTTTGGAATATTAAAAGCCCCTTCCGATGCAGGTCATTAGAACAAGAAGGTGGAGCAGTGGAAGAAATTACCAGCCTAAGTTGCCGAAGCAGAAGCAGAGAAAAAAAGACGCCAGAGACGTCACTGTCTTTGGAGCCGATGTCGGTCCTGAGAGGGTCTTCAAGTTTGAACACCTGAAGTGCAAATGATGCGCAGTGGGAAGCGCTGTTTTGACAGGCTTTACCCTTATTTTGTGCCTTGTCCCAGGGACTGTGAGAACAGCAGTGCAGGAGGAGCAAGAAAGGTTCCTTTCCCTATCGGCAGGGGTCACAGGGATGTGACCAAAGCATTCAGACGTTCAGGGATCCTAGGAAGAAGCCGAAGTGGGAGAGGCAGCAAATCGAGCAGATGCGTATAGAGAGACTGGTGACTTTATCTTTATTAGGTAGTTCCGGAACGCTCCGTAGTCGACAACTAGCTGCTCATTAATTTTTTGAATACCAAACTAATACAACAAAGTCATATTGGCGTGATAAAAACTTTGAAAGAAGACAAAAAAGTAAACGATACAAATATTATTGCCAAAGCAAAGAGTGTTGCCAAAGCAAAGAGAGGGCCCTATTGAATTAAGATAGAAGCTTGTGTTATCAAAGTAAAGAGGTCACAATACTGAAGAATAACTTTAACCACCATTGCCAAAGTAAAGAGGAAGCAAAACTTCAGAAAGATTGTAACCAACAGTGGCAACGTAAAGAGAGAACCATATTGCAGAAAGATCAGGGGTGGACTGGGAACTAAAAGAGGCCCTAGAAATAATGATTGGGGACCAAAAGAGACCCTGGAAATAATTTCCAAAGTGCACCCATATGACACATTTTTAGCAAGTCCAATGCTTTTCCTATGAGAAAATGTGGAAACACCACACAAAAGAGGCCCAGGGTGCAGAGGCCCAGTGAAACAGGGATTCAACCCCAGGGATTACAAGGAAAAGGATAGGTGGACCACATTTCTTTGTTTGACGAGTTGTCCTTCCCAATATTGGCATGAATCTTGAACTCTATGGATAGGGTGTATGGCTCATAGAATTTCCAAGTATGCAAGGTAAGGCAAACCCGGAAGGAGCTTGCAGGTAAAGTTAGCGTCTTAGAATACTTTATAGTTGCCTCATCAACGGTCCACATTCCTGCGTTGGTGCCAAAGGTCCAAGTGGAGGGGGTTGATCCACCTCTGAGGCCCACCTATGTTGTGAATGCATTATAAGTGATTAAAGTGGGAATAGAAGGTTTGATAGATAAGCCCCAGGGAGAGGCATCACTGGTTTTAGTTGGAGAGCCTTTGCCGCCAGTATCAATTCTAGGGATGGGCCATGAGGAGGCAGATGTAATTTTGTGCAGCTGCCTGTAAAAGAGTGTGGCTGAAAAAAAGAAAACTGTAAGTTACCCAAAGAAAAACAACAGGGGAACATGCACATTTGTGGCAATGTTGAGGACGGAGGTCGAGCAGGGCAGGGATTCGAATTTGGACCGGAATAAGGATTTCTTGAAAACTAGGAAGGTGAAGGGGACTGCAGCACTTGTCACAAGTCCACTACAAGGTGAGGGGCCGGGGATTGGTTTAAATGCTCCTAAGAAAGTTAAACAAGTAGATGATAGTCCTTCTTTTGGCCTAAGTAACATTTCAACATATTCAGTTTAGGAGAATGAAATGGACAGGGTGGAAGGGGGTAGTGAGCCTAAGGATTTAATCAAGGCTGACCCGATAGTGGGTAGGGGAGGTGGTACATTTTTATTTGAGGGATTCAACCCCTAAACCTCTACTTGGTTTGAAGCTCTTTAAGTCTCTGGTGGAGATGAACAAGGTGGCACATGAGTTGGTGCCAGTGAAGGAGCAGGCACTCTACTCTAGTTTTGCTCGACAAATGATTATGCACGCTGAATTACTAGATGGGGGTACACATGGCAAACTGCCGGTGCCACCGTCATGTAGGATTGAAGAAAAAGGGTTTGGTGCACCCAGGAGTACAATGTTACCAGTGGGTATCGCTTCTGCTCCCAATCCTCAAATTTAGGGCGGGGGAGTTAAGGGGTGTTAGTGCTAAAGAGATGTTGGGGGAAGATGTGACTTGTCACTATTTAAGCCGCCTTTTTGAAAGTTCTAATATAATTAGACTAAATAGACATTATATTCTGTCTCTGATGTTTGAAATACCTAGTTTAAGGTTGGTAACTACTGGTGACATCAGTTTAGTGGGATTTGTACATGAGGACTGCCTTGATATTGTCAAACAACACCTTCACTCACAGATGATCAAAATGCGATTATGGTCAAAAATTAATGTTTTCTAACTCTAGGCTTCAAAGTAGCAGATGCAGGTGCTTTGATTATATACAGACTTGCTCCCCAGAAGCCTTGGGTGGGACAAAGGGAGGCAGTGCACTAAGACACTAAGCGAGTATATCTAAGTGAGCCTTTGTGGCATCATGTCCATTTTCCAAAAAATAAGGGTAACGATGGTTAGTATCATGGGATTACCGGGGACAACATCACATGCTAGGAAGCCTGAAATCTGAGGGTCTCTATGGTATCCTGGAACTCTAGGGGCTTCGTAAAAATCGTAAATAATCAAGATCTGTTTATCTCATATGACATTGTATGTTTGCAAGAAATTCTGTTGATGGACACTCCGATTATTGAAAATGTCGATGTTCCATATATCAAGGCAGAACGCGGCCTAAGGGATCATCCTTTTGGTGGAATACTAACGCCCATTAGGTGAAACCAGGGATTCACGAAATATAGTTCTGCAAATAAGAGATATGCTATCAGTCCTGCTTGAATGGCCAGTCCAGGGAGCAGAAAAGTTCAACAAGTGTCTTTGGTGAATGTGCATTTGAACCCCGACCCAATTAAGATGGAGGAAGCTATGACTGCTCTTTCTTTCTTACTTCTGGGGGAAACCCCTGAAGAGAGTGCCTCTGTTGTTGTCGTGGGGGATTTTAATGCAGAAGGCTTGGATGACCTTTGGTATCAATCCTTGATTAGGAAAAAAACATCAGGTGAAGCTGTGACAAATGATACAACAGGAGTTAGATACATGAGACCTGTTGCCATTAAATGGAAATTCTTCAGGTTATGCCCCCCTCCGTTTCACGTGGCAAAATATGTTCCCCTGAATTTTACCTTGAATTATAACTTCATGTCTGCCCATCTGTTTCAGAAAGGTGGAACTTTGAAGGTTAATTATACAGTCTTAAGTGATCACTCCATGGTTTATTGTGAAATGATGATTTCTAAAAATATTGGGGGCTTTCGATGAAAATATCAGGGGTCTCTTTTGTTCAGTGGCGGATGTTCTGTGCTCTGCTGATGGTTTCGCCCCCTGCACCTTGATCGTCCTGGGGGGCCTAGTGCTGGTTAATTACTTGGAAAAAGGAGCAAGGAGGGTGAGGTTGAACCATGCCTTTGACCCTCTAGTAAGGGTGTGTGAAAGGCAGATGTGCCAAGAAATGAAGGATGCAGGAAGGAAGAGGCATTTAGGAGAGCACACTGAATTTTGCATCATAAAGCAAAACTATAACAATTGATTAAAGGACCATACATTCCTTATGGAGATCAACGATGCAGAGAAAAATGTTGAGTTTTATGCTCGGAAAAGATTCCACAAGATTTTTGCAGCTAATAAAGCCTAGTGGAACTGACCAATATTTGCAAACCCAAGCAATATCAGCGGAGGTATAGGTGAAATATTTTACAGTGGTGTATGTTGTCTCAGGTATAGAGATGGAATCAATTACCCTCACCAAAACTCCGCCCCCATGTTGCCTATATGTTGGTAGCCAGAAATTGCAGTACCAATGAGGATTGCTATACTGCAGAGAATCCTGGAAACAAGGTATCCATTGAGAAAACCCTATATGCATTACCGAAGAAGTAATAGCCTTTTGGACAAAGTCCTGGAAGATGTGTGAACATTTGTGAAAGAGAAGACTGCTGATGTCATGCAAAGCAGAGCTGATGCACCTAGAGAAGGTGCACAAACTAAAGGAACATAAACATTCTATAAGATCTGAAGAGGAGGTGTCAAAAATGAGCAACATTTTGAGCTTGAGATGAAGATGCTCATGCTACAGAAACGTTGAAGAAAATGCAAATCAGTTTACACTTGTACAGATGCAGTAACACAAGTAGACAAAGTGATCTTAAGGTTGGCTACATAGTGAATAGTTTGCTGTGATGTGCCAATGTATATACATAGGAATGTATAAAACCTGGATATTTCATAAGCAGTTTTAGCAGGGCCTGAAACCCTGTGATTGGAAAGGTTTTCAGTGTGGCGCAGTTGGAAAATGACTCATGGCGGAAGAGAAATTCAAGAAAAGCTTGGCTGGCCCAGCACCAAGAAGACGAGGCCACCATGAGCCTGGTTGTTCATTCAGTAGTTATACGAATATTTGAAAGAAACAAACTTCTGGTTGAGGTGGAATGGAAAAACACTGAAGGTGTCAAAAGTTCATCATTTAATAGAATCAAATACAGAAAAGAGCTCAGAAACGCGGTCTCCAGTCACATGGTCAGATCAAAATAGAAACTGGGCCGAGTTACACCAAAACCAAGAAGATACTCCCTTTCGTTCCCAGGCACAGAGAGCTTCTGCAAGGCGAAGTTCAAAAGCCTTAATTGACTGGCAGACTGCAAGAATGATGATAGATGTAGGCTAATTGGGAGGGGGGGCATGATCACGCCGACCCTCCCTGCACCTGGTATGGTAGCCTGCATGCTGCTAGTGTGTAGGAATATTCCAGACGGTTACAAGGGTGCCAAACCAATGGGAGAGGGCAATGTATCAAAGTGCCGTATAGCTTGTGTAACCAATAGAGTGTTGAGTATTAGAGTGACACAGAAGATGACTAGCACTTGGGATGGGCCTAGTTACCCACTTGACATTAGAGACCCACCCCTTCCCCAGTCAGTATCAAACGTATACCTAGATGCTCCCTGTATACCTATCACATCCCCAAGTAGGTTTTTGTAGTTTGCCACGAAGCGTGACATCACTTATGACAAGTTTTGACTATAAGAGATGTGTTTTTTATAATACGCGCTGAGAGAAATTGAGCGAACGTCCGTTGATGTCCGTTTTAACTCCATGTTTTAGATAATTGCAAATAAAACAGACTAACTTTTGCAAACTTCCCAACTCGGTTTGATTATTGATGATTGAATACATTCTGCATCCCCATCTATCTCTAAGTAATGCTACCTCATCTTAAAGGGCCCTGGTTCTATGGGTTCACAGGCAACACTGGAAGCAGACAATTTTTAGATGATAGTTGGCAAGGGGCTTTCATTTGGGATCTGGATGATATTGCCCTGTTGATAACATCGAGTAAAAACTAAATGCCCCGGGGCCTGATGGTTTGTCAAATTTGACCCTTAAATCGAATGTTTTGAATGGGCCCAATTATTGTAACATTTGTTTAAGAACATTTCGTAATTAGAAGGCTTCCATGGACATTTTGTGTGGTCTTGATAGTCCTAATTTTTAAGGGAGGTGATGGATTTTCCCCCAACACAGTATAGGCCTATTTCTTTACTGGATGTGTCTAATAAAATTGTTTATATAATAATCCTGAGAAAACTGCAATCATAGGCAGGAAGAGCCAATTGCTTAGATTTATGCCAGGCGGGTTACAAGAAACGAGTGGGAACAACTTTGAATAGTTTTGTCCTGGCTTTGTTATATGGTCAAGCTAAGGAACAGAGGAGACTGGTATATCTGGCATTTCTGGGCGTTAGCAAAGCTTTCAATAATGTCAACAGGGCAATTCTTTGGAAAAGTATGTACGATAATGGAAGCCCTGAACCATTAATTAGAATTCTGGAGGCTTTGCACTCAGAAACAAAAATAAAAGTGAGATTAGACTTGCAGGGCTCATT
Organism: Ambystoma mexicanum; assembly: GCF_040938575.1. Classification (NCBI taxonomy): domain Eukaryota; kingdom Metazoa; phylum Chordata; class Amphibia; order Caudata; family Ambystomatidae; genus Ambystoma; species Ambystoma mexicanum. The sequence continues at coordinate 1,138,506,257 of NC_090922.1, forward strand.
TCCTAATTGGCTAGAGACTAATCGGGGACTCAGCCAGGGTTGTGACCTCGGCCCATTTATTTGCTTTTATTTAAAGGATATGCCTACTTGTTGGAACTCTATTAGGACTAACCCGCCTAAACTAGGGGATCAAAAAGTGCAACACTTGACATACGCTGATGACATTGTCATCTGTGATTTGACCCCTATTTGGCTGCAAAGAGTATTGCAGGCGGTGGAAGAGTTCCATAGTCCTAATCTTAAAATTAACAACATCAAATTGAAAATTCTGGTACCGAATAGGAGCAAGTGTAAGTGGAAAACATTTTGTTGTAACATAAAAGGCCAATCGTTGGAGGTGGTTGATACATTTAAGTATGCAGGATCACTTATTTATGATGGAACTAATAGGAATGTGCCTGATGCTGATGTAAAGTCTACATTTCTGCTATCCACTAGCCAGTTAATTCAATTTGCCAGACCCGTAATGAGGCCCATAGATGCTGTGTGAGATAGGTGGGGATGAAGGGTAGAGGAGTGCATGTCGCGAGGCTAGGGAATGAGGTTAGGGCGGGGTAATGGGTAACAGTGGGCACAGTGACTTAGGTGTTCCTTCCATCTCATCCCACTGCTGGGTAGGCTGCCAGGAGAGAACAAGACATTCAGTGGCACACAATTGTAGTGGAGGTAATCAGTTTAAAATTGTTGAGAGAGCAAGGCAAAATAAATGAGCAGGGCAGTTCAAGTCCATCATGCCTGAATAAAACGGAGTGTGTTCCAATAGGTGCCAGAAATGTATTCAGTGATAAACAGTAGTAGAGGTGACAGTGGTAAACAGTGATGAATAGTGTTAGTGGAGGAGGTGGCAGTTGTGAAATATATTCCAGCAAATCTTACTTACCTGTTTGGCACATTGATTTCTTCGATCTCAACCCACTGTTGGATAGGCTGCTAGGAGATAACCGGAGATAACAGGACATTCTGTGGCACATACTTGTTCAGTATGTTACTGGAGTTTCGAAGTGACTAAAACCGATGGTGGGCAATATTCTGGAGGCTAACATGCCCCCATCACAGTGGCAAATCATTGGCATTGGCAGCCTGGTTTCCTCCCAATACCACAACACATCGATGACAAAATATTAGTGACAGAAAAACAAAATCAAACAGTTTTTACTTAATGAGACAACAAGTCCTGCATTGAGACAAAGGGTGCATTGTGTGTTAGTGGATACTATAGTTCTTGAAGGTAGGTACTCTATGTGCTGCCCAACATTGAATTCCCTGTAAGAGGGTTTGTTCTGTGACAAAGTCCCCTGCCGGTTTCTGTTGGTCTGTAGAGAAGTGACCAACAGGGCTGGGTATCTACCTAAACTAGAGGATGATAGCTCTGAGGGCAGTTTGGGGAAGACCACGTGGTCCATAACGGGTTTGGTGAAATGGACACAATTGTCTCTGCTTCACAATTTTGCCACAAAGCAAAATTGCCCATTTGGGTATTTTATTGTCTTTAATGTCAAATGTTAGCCAAAGTGTGCTGTTTTTGTCTGATATTTTGGCCAATTAGGAGCCAGAAAAATGTTTCAGCCCCGTTGTAGCCAAGAAATCTAAATCCACTAGGAAATTTAGAGAAGTGCTACTTGTTACCCAGACTGGACTTTCATCCAAAAGCTGGGGACAGCCCCAGAAGGCATCCCTGATCACCATCTGCCTTTTGGGAAAGGTTTGCAAGGCTCTTAACACGAGCCAGGATCAGCAAAATTAGGAGTGTATACAGAGTCCTCATGGCACTTGCTGAGGGAACATGAACAAATGGCAGAGGCATACACCTTTGAAGTGTATACCATATGAGAGAAGGGAAATCAGTTTCTTCCCAGAGCAGAATATTCTCAATTCTACTGAGTCCACAGACTCTGTATCTAATTCCCCTTTAATGAAAGTAAGATGGGGTGGTTCCAAAATACTGTTAGTGCCTGCTCACTCAGTTTCCCTCATGCTGAACCCTTCACGCTGATACAGAAATCACTCCTAATTCTACAGAGAGAAAGTGGGGGACTTGACCTTGAAAAGGCCTTTGCTCTTATTCAGTTAAGAGCAGATATTCTAGGGGACGCCCTGTCAAGGGCAGGGCTAGAGTTTTATGAGTAAAGAGGGGACCATCCCAGAGGAGGGACTAGGCATCCCGAGGTACCACCTCAGAATTGTGAGGTATCCTCTGGGATTGGAACCCTCTACCAGTCAACATACCAGCGACCAATAGATAAAGATAGGATTGGGAACTCGAACATGGCAGACAGGGTTCTGGAAGCTGCAGACCAGCACATACCATTACACACTAGAGACCCCTGCAGGCTCAGAAAACTCCAAATCATAAATGTGTGGTGTAAAAAGGGAGGACCACTAAGGAGGAGGTAAATGCCAACACACAATCTCACCCCAGAGGGGAATCTGACGAGCCATCCCCTTTCCTCTTACCCCAGAGAGCAGTTGGGGGCTGTAACACAGCAGTATAAAATCACAATGCCCCAGTCTGTCAGTGTCGGTGTTTGGAGGTGGAGCTTGAATCTGGAACTCATAGGGAGATGTTTGGAGGAGAGAGCATGGAGGATAGAAGCTGGAGCTTATTTGGTGACACTTGAAGCAGAGAGCATGAGCCTGCTCTGTGCCAAGAGGAGTGGAGGAGAGGTCCAACAGAACCCAAGACCCTAGGAGCTGGAGGAGAGATCCAAAGACCAGGCCAAGGACCCTAGAAAGCAGGAGGAAGAAGCAATGCGGGGAAGATCTGCAGCCAATAAGGGCAGCACTAATGTTGCAGATGAGGGGTTTGGTGCTCAGAGGAGAGAAACAGGTGCCCAAAAGTGTGAATAACTTGAGGGTGATAAAAGTATGGAGGAAGGCAGTGCTTTGAGGAGCAACGTGTGCAACTAGCATTGTGACAAACTTGAGGGTGCTAGTAGCGACTAGGGAGGTGATTGTTAGAGGACCAAAGCAAACTCACAGGAGTGTGAGGACCATAAGTGTGACATTAGTGCTAGTACTGTAGAGGAGGGAAGCACACAAAGGAGTGATATGGTTCTCAAAGTGATGAAGATCTTGAAGATGATATTGGCATCAGAAAGGACATTACTCAGAGGTTTTAAGAAGTTGACGATAACAACAGCCACATTGAACAAGGAGTAGACAATGATAGTAGTGAAGAATGTGGAGAAGTGAAAAAATACTGGAAATGCAGAGATGTGAGGAGGTTTCACAAGGTGGAAGCCTTAGATAGTGGAGACCGGAAGTGTGTTGAGCTTCTCATAGAGGACTTTACCCACGCCAAGTAGGATATGGAGTTAAAAATATAAAAAAGAAAGAAAAGAAAGTCAAAAGAATTACGAGGATGGGTGGAAGTTAAAGTGGTTGAAGTAGGTAGAGGAGAAGAGAGAGGTATGATCACTGGGGATGCAATATGGCACCAGGAATAGAAGCGAAGATCCTAGAGTAGTTGCATGCCATCTCCCCCATCCCATTTCCAAGGTCCAAATCCCAGTTTTTAGAAGATTCTGAAGTCTTGACCAAGATTCTCCCTTTCTTGCCCAAGAAGCAAGAGATTTCGACTGAGGATGTAAAACTAGAACAGACAGTGGGAAAACCAAAGAAGAAGATCAGACAACAAGTCCAAAAGGAGACATAAAAAGAAAGGGGAGACATCCCCATTAAACTTTTTCAGTGAAGGACTGGCCAGGGCCCCGGAAGAAACACATCCCTGGCACTATGAATCTTATAGTCTTGGCTATGCAAAGAAAGGCACACCATCATCTCAACACTGCATGCTAATGTCAATATTCATCTACTCCCCACCACACACTCAGGGACCACACCCTTGCAATTGAATCCATGGTCTGTGGGGATGTGGAAAGGTTCTCTGGGTCCTAGGAAAGTGAGCTTGTACATGGGCAATATTGTAGCTGCTTGCTCCTTACTGCCTGATCATTGCACCCATCATTAAATTGTGATTTTTACACTTGCTTTACAAATGAAGGTACAGGGCAAGGCAGAACGTTCTGCTTCTTTGCCAACAACAGCTTTACCACTCTTTTCAACGTGAACTTTCTGGAGGGAGAATAAAACAATGGTGTAATCATTGTTACACAAAAAGCTTCATCCCCCAGGAGTTTGCTGCAACCTCAAACAACCGCGCTCTGACGTTTTCAAAAACCGACAGTCGAACCCACTAACTTGCTGAAGGCAAGTGGCATGTGTCCCCACCCACCCTCAAATACACTATGAGGCAGTGGCAAAAGTTAACAAAGTGGAATGAAAACCCTATCTTACTTGCTGACCACAAGCATGAATATTGCTTATTTGGCTGGAGGACCATAAACTGAGTTCCTAATACTCCTGTGCTTTTTAACCACTCTGTATACAAGGTGAACACAATACGCCATTGAAGACATGGACACACCTTAAAGATATGGTATATCCTAACAAGCAGGTAGGTTTTCTGCAAGTCTGTCTTTTATGAAAGGGTTATGTGCTACATTACTTAAGTTGCAACAGAAGAAACACATTTCATTAGTGCACATTTTGTTCGGTAAATATGTTGGCCGGATGTGTAAATCCAGTACAAAAGAACGATCACAAAAGATGCCTCAAAAATGTTTTAATCATACTACCTGTGATACTTCATGATAGATGGAAAAAATCTTTATATCAGATTTTGGCTGAATTAAAGTCAAAATGTAATGAGAAGAGAAAGGAAATAACCGTAGGCTCTACAGTGAAACCTAACGTAGCTTTTAGAAGAAAAAGCATTGGTGTATACAAGTGGTCCCATTTGTTGATTATTTGGCAGCCGAGCAAGTTTAAATGGTCAGATCAAATCGAGAAAACACAATTAAAAATAAGGCAGTCCTCAGGTCACAATTTATGTTTTCATAGGTGAATTTTTTGTTTTTCGATCCAGACAAATTTAGAAGTATACTAAGCCAAGTCGTTATCTCAAGAATGACACGGTACCTAGATCCGTGGCCCTTCTCTTCCTAAAGGTTTTAAAACTGTTGAGAATTGATTGCTTAAATTACTCTTGGGTGCAAATCCCCTTTCCTCTAATTAGGCCATTCAGAAAGTAAGTGAAGTTCCGATTGTGACAGATGTTATTGTAATCACAGCTGTAAAGGACTGTATTAATATCTGATGAATAAAGATCCCCCCTTGTTCAAATCATTAGTACAAGAGCTCTGGTCTGGGGACTCAAGTGTTTGAGTACTGCCTTTGTAAAAAGCTCTGCTTTGATAACCGCAAAGAGACAGATGAAGTTGTTGTGAAGCTAATCAAACAATAGGTTCTCATAGTAAGAGTGGAGGCTGAACTCTATGAATTTGTTTCTAAACCTACTGATTGTATTCATAATGCTAGAGATATAGGGCGTCATTACAAGTCCGGCGCTAACCCTGTCAGTGCTACTGGCGGGTTGCCGCTGGTCTTGTAAAGTTTTACCAGCATCTGACTACCCGGTGGGCCCAGAAAGTCAGGCACCGGTAAAATGTAAGTCCCCATTCCCATAGAGCCCTTATTTGAAAAAGGTTTCAAACCCGCATTGCCAATTGCAATATTAAAGTGGTACGACTGGTGCTCACCCCAAGACATCTCTGTGTAAAGATGTCAAACGTATATGCACACAAATCTACCCTTTACTGACCCATGAGTGCTGCTATTGTAAAACGATTAAAAAAACAATGTATAAAAAGCCTGGGTATGATATTATTGTAAGTGACATATGTGAACCAGTTGAAGAAGTGAACCACATCTGATGTTGATGGGAATGTTAGTTGAACTTGTTATTTGATCAGAAGCATAATGTTGTAATTTTTCACTGAGATCAGTGCACCCACCAACATGGTCCTACCTCACCTTTTATGTTCAATGTTCCTCATGGGCTCCAAGCAACAGAATGACAAACGTTGTATGGTGTAAATGATAAGTTTCTCTCCATTGATCCTGTAAACATGAGCGCACGCGAGGTGTAGAGATATGCAATTTACAGAATGCCCCAAATCTAAGCAGCCTGTCTCTATTCAGTAAACAGGGACCCGCGAAAAGTTACAAGGCCATCTCGCCCTCCTTCTAGAGAGCTGCACATCCAACTCCATTCCTCCCCCCAAGGCTCGGCAAGGCTTTAAGGTCCCTAGTTTTCTGTTGTTGGAAGCATTCCAGCTGCTCCTCCCTGCATTCCTCCTGGGCCCGCACCAAGTATTTACCCCCCGTGCCCCCAACAGCAGAGGCCATCATAAAATCACTGTGTACCGCCATGACCAGGCCAAGAGGAATTATGAGACACCCGGTCCCGAATCCCATCGCCTTTGAGGTGCCAGCTACGTGCCCCCACTGACCCAATAGTATTTCAGCTCACCCTAAGCCTAACGGGCCATAGAGACAGTTATTCACCCCTGTGCTAACATACCATAAAACTATCACTCACTACATCTAACAGAATAGAATAATAAAGCTAGCCTAACCCGTGCCCCCTGATAAGACACCTGGGCTCATGAGACTGGGTCCTTTGCTAAGGCAGCTTTTATGGTGATGTATTAAGAAAGCCTTGTATTATATACTGGTTTTCTGTGTTTCCCCCCTGATATTAGATTGACGTGTTGTAGGATTTACATGGTAACCTGACATAGCAGTTTGTGATGAATGTGTACGAATGGCCAAATTGTTAGTATTGTAGAAATGTATCCACATGGACATCTCGCACCCTGACTCTCCACCCTGATGAGCCCAGCTGACCAAAGCACTCCGTGATGCTACCACGTGGATCTCCGCCAATCATGGAGCGCCGTACCTACATTATACATAGTAGCTAGTCATCGCCATCCAATCCCCACGACTATGTGCCCCCTATAGCTTATCTCACGTATGACGTGTTTTTGTAATAAATATGACTGTCTTTGCTATTGTCAGACAGAGCGCTCTCGGAGTTTGCAGAGTCCTTTGCATGCCCTATATTGATTTAGATAAAAACCTTCTATAACTCACCTGCACTTGGTCTTGGTCTCATTCCCTGCTGGGGTGTGTCCATTATTGCCTCTCATTGAAGGGGGTTAACTGCCTTATTGGGGGATGCTCACTTGTCTACTCCTACTGATAATGTTAAACTAGTTCCTAGAATGATCCACAATATCACATGGACATCAGTGTGTGGTATTCGATGTACTAGCTATGTGTTTTAATTTTTGGAAGTTGTACTGTTAGTGCCATAACTGATGTTGAATTGTTTACTAACATTATGACCTCTATTATTGGGAAATTAATATATTACAATAAGTATGTATTTTATCAATAGGAAATATATTTCTTATCTATATATCTTAAATAATGCACCATTGTATTAATGTAATTAGTTACAAATGTCAACAATGGATGATTATAAAATAAAAGAAGAATATTACCACTACTTCACCTAACATAAATGCTCATGAAGAAATTATGGAATAGTACCTCAAAAACTAAATATCTGAAATTCAGTGCAAACTACAGGTTTTCCGAGAAAAAACACACTTTATTAACGAGAGGGGAAGGTGGGTTATCTAAAAAGTTGCTGGTCTGATGCATACACCTTCCAGACAGTGATTTCGTGAATGTTTTGAGATAAGGAGCGTTGCTGCCATTGATGTTCAGGGTTCTAGTGCTTGATGATGAAATAGTTTGTGGCCTGTAAGTTGCAGATTCATATCCCAACAAGGTTAACTCAGCTTTTCATTGTTCTGTGTTTGTGACAATGTTTATATCGCTGGGTAGGGAAAATGATTTGATTATGGCATGCTATACATAATGTGATTTGATTAAGTATGTGTAAAGCAGAGAATTAATATGGTGCTCCTCCTAGCAAACATACAGGTGCGGCCCTCACTGTGAATGTCAATTATTACTGGAACAAGTTTGAGACCCTTCCCCAAAAAGTTCAGGACAAAGTAGTAATTTGTTGACCCTCATATTGTTGATCTTATGCAGATACATATCCGCTGAACTATATATTGTACACAAGCAAGAACTCAAGAACCACAGATGCTCCTGAGAGGTAACAATGCAATAATGTACTTTTTAATATCCTAGTAGTTATCTTGGTGCATCAAATTCTATTAATGGCACAGGGGTGATTATTGCACACTCTCTTTCCTTTATCTTTATCAACCGGAGAAACACGGCTCCCTGACAAGACTACAGTGAGTAAATCTGCCATCATCCGAAAGAAAACCAGACACATAGGCATCCCCATCTTGACCGAAAATGATTGTAGAGACTACCAGTATTTCGCCGGGCAGGCCCTAAACAAAGTTGCAATGCACTTAACAATCCATATGCCAGAATATTTAATTTAAGAGTATTTTCTAAACCTGATGTTCATGAGTAGAAAGCAAACCAAAGTATGCTCCCGCACCAGACTGCTCTTCAATCGAGCATGCTTGGAGTAAAATGCTGATCTATATGGATGCACCATCCAGTAAGAAAGTAAGAAAGCCATTTTATCTTAAATATGAGCTACCTGAGCTAATCAAGAATTAAGGGGATCCATTTCCTGTTGAAGTCACCAGCATAACAAGAACCTTTAGGCAGTGTTGTAGGTATTGACAGTGCTAGGGGCCCATAATTTAGCAAAGAGTCCTCATGCCTCTCCCTAAAGTGCCATGCATACAAATGTATCCCTAGAGTGTTCCATTGTACCAGCCACAGCCCTCCAACAGCCCAGATAAGTACAAAGGAATTGTTCTTGAACTTAATCCCAACATAGGGGTACATGAATTGGAGCATCCACAGTAAACTATAGGGCCAATGGGTACCTCAGTGGAGCTGGCCAGAATGGCATTATCAGTACCAAAGATGTCTCCTGCAAATGAGCATGTAGTATTGTCTCTGCCATGTCCACGATGCCTAGGGCATCATGGAGATGGTGTATGAGGTTGGAGTGGTTGACAGTGGCAAAGGCAGAAGAAAGATTGAGGAGGATCAGAAGAGAGGGAGTCTTTGAGTCCAGATTGTAGAGTAGGTCTTCATGGTTGTTGAGGAGATCAGTTTCCTTCCCTCTGGATGCCCTAAAACCGGATTGGTGGTCATGGAGGGAGCCAGCCACTAAATTGTGGAGGGTCAGTTGGGGGATGACCAGCTTCTCCGTGAGTTTTCCTAAAAAAGGCATGACAGAGATAGGGCAATAGTTAGCTGGGCATGAATGGTCAGCAGATGGCTTTTTTAGGAGAGGGTACACAAGAGAGGGCTTGAGGGGAAGTGGGATGGAGCAAGTGGAAAATGTGTGTTGCAGTGGTCAGCCAAGGCTGGGGTGAGGGAGGTGGTCACTGATGCTTCAGGAGGAGCAGGGGGCACTTGTTTAGAGGAGACTTTCATAGAGCAGACAAATGTAGAGATCACATTTGGTGCAATGTGAGAGTAGGAGGAGAGTATGGGGGTAAGGGAGCAAGATAAGGGGAGTGGGAAGGAGAAGAAGACAGGGAGGACAGAATGTCCAGAGTTTTAGAAGAGAAGTGGGTGGCAGAGCAGACGGCCTGGGAGGGAGGAGGAGAGGAGTAGGCTGCGGCAGGATTGGCAATAGTTTAGCCATGTTATTGGTGGCCCCAGAGCAGGCTTAGACATGAGCCTTCTTCTTGGAGCAGATGGTGAGATGGTATTGCCTTTGGGGTAGGCGGCATGCTAGTTTGTCAGAGGATGAGCTAGAGGCCTGCCACTTTCGCTCTGCAGCGTTGCACTTGTGTTTCAAAGCTGCCAAGTCTGAGTCATACCAAGAGTTGCATTTGGAGGAAGGCTTCATGCGGATCCCGATGATGGGGGCAAGGATGTCCAGAGTGTTGGAGATAGAGAGATGGAGGTTAGCTAGATTAGAGTCAGAAGGGGAGTCAAGAGAAGAAGGTGGAGGAGTGATGAAGGAAGAGGAAAATGCAGCGACAGACACACACTTCATCAGTCAAATAACGGAGAAGGAGACTGGCGGTGTGGGCGGAGGCATCAAAAGTGGACAGAGGAGGTCAAAGTGGGAGGAGAGGAGAGAGTGGTCAGACCAGGAGAGAGGGGTAGTAAGAGGGTTATAGACAGGGATGTCTATTGAGATGTGAGCATCCATGGGGTGTCCGGCAGAGTGGGTTGTGCCAGAGGGAAGGATAATGAGGGAAGGAGTGTCACTGAGGTCACAAAAGAGAACAACAGCCACATCTGGAGAGTTGAGATGGATGTTAAAGTCCCCAAGGAAGATACGTTTGGGGGAGGGGGCCAGAAGAGAGGATGACAGGTCTTTCCATTCTGAGAGGAAGCGTGAGGTCGGTCCGGGGGGGCCTGTGGGTGGTAGTGAGAGTAAGAAAGAAGGTAGGTGAGACACAAAGTCTGCAGACTAGGCTTTCAAAGGAAGAGTGGGTTTCAGTGGGGATGGTGGAGGCAGACACCCACTCAGTGAAGATCAGAGCCACTCCAGCACTTTCTACTAAGTAGAACATCTCATCTATTTGACTTGAAATACTAGCTCAATGCTGCAGACAAACTCAAACCACCACCGCTCGTACATGGCATTGGACCATCTGGGTCACAGCTTCAAACATCTTGGTCTCATAGTGAAGAGTTGGAGCATTGTGTCATAGTCAACCCAAACCAGCAGTTAACAATGTTGCTAACTGACAGGACCTTCAAACCGATTCTGGTGATCCATTCAAATCGCATCGCTCGATTCCAGCATTCAAACAATACAGAGAACACACTTCATACCGACTACACTATAGCTTGCAGCATGGACCAATACAACTCACCACACCCAAACCTGGTGTGACCCACATATGTACCATCTCAGAGCCTGGTTCAACACAATCAAACCACCTAAATGTTGAATATGGTATTGTTGGAAGACCCCAAACCCCATGGTCAATTTAATTGGGACGCTAGAGACTGGTTCCTTTTAGCACCTTTTCCTTCTGGCATATTGTGTGTAACCCCTTGTTGCATTTCTTGCCTGTTTTCCTCCATAAGTATCTATAGAGCTTACATCATTACATTGTGCATTTCTCTGTTTCCTTTTACATGGGTAGGTTTTCATAGTGGTTTTGATAGTTGAGTGTACAATTGATTTGTGTAATTAGAGTATATATTTGTATACAACATTGGTTGGACAACCTTTTATTTTGGAACTGTTATATTATTGCTGTTTGGGTTGCTACTTGCTCCCTTTCCCACCTCTTCAGAGCATATAGCCTTCCATCGGACCACATTACTGCAATGCTGAAAGAGGTATATATTTTAACTGTGTCTGGTTTACCTTAATGAACAGGATCATTGTTGGTTTGTAGATGTGTGAAGGCTGTGTAGGCAGTTTAGCTTTTCACCCTAAAACAAACATCGGTGAACATAGGTGGTTGATGGTAGAGAGAAGAAAACTTTGCACCTTGACAAAATCAAAATATCATCCAGATTAATAAGAAGGCTTATATCTCAGGCTCTGAGGAAAGCTACTAATTGGTGAAATTCTGTAGTTTAGTGACACACCAAGGAACAAAAGAAAACTAAAAAACATAGAAGTGAATTGGTAACCAACATCTTCTCAAAGGAACTGGACAACTGGAAAAATCCTCTCTTCTGCTGATAGATTATGTACACATCTTTCTGATACATTCGAGCCAACCCGTATCCTCAACAGGTCTCCCAAATGGAAAATGTTCTCTATCTTGAACTGGCAACACACCACACACCTTTTCATAGCACTGTGATTAATAACCAAAAATAATCTCTTGTTCTTTTTCTGTACCCAAAATATATTGTTGAGGATCTCACAAGCATGAGATGGAGACCGTTATATTTCTCTTTCCCATAGTAAGTCCATGAAATCTCCTAAAATCAGATTGAGGTGGTCCTGAACATAGAACAGCATCCTTCTGATACTGCTTCGGCAAGGTTCTGCTGCAGATCATATATGGAACCATTAACTGTCTGGAATACCAGTGAATGTGACATATTAGGAACCAATTCTTTATAATAAAATGTGCAGTCTGCCTCAATATAGTGTTCTGGCAGTATCTGATGCCTGTGACACAGCTTGCTAAAGAATTGCTCTACAATTGGGCCCCCTAAAGCCCTTTCCACTAGTCACGTGAAATCTCTGAGGAAACAAGATTCTAAACCTTTATTGAGACAGCGGGGGTCCCGTTGATGCTGCTAAGAGGCGACTGAGGGTTCAAATCCTTGGTCAGCCATACGGCACCTTCTATGGCTGATCCTGAAAGAGACCCAAGTTGAGAACAGACTGGGCCCTGTACAAATATGTGAAACTCCACACATATTTCCCATCTCCTTGACAAAGTCATCACTAAATAGTAGGCTGCACAAATCGGTAGATTCTCAAGAATCTGCTATCCCCACAGCTTTTCAATGTCTGACAGGCACTGGGTAACAAATCGCTGTCATCATTCGAGCTGTGTTGGCTAGCAGTAATGTTCTTCCATAGTCTTTTACAATCAATGGTTCCTTAATTTTATAAATGTCAATTGTTGAACATGCCGTTAGATAGACAAACAACTCTTTTGCACTGCTCATTTGTAGTGTACAGTTTATTGATTCTACAGCATGCCGCAGAAGTGTGGCTGGTCAGACAGACCAATCGAAGTACCAATACTGTCACAGGTCACTATCCCTTGCGACTGAAGTATGTAGTTGATGGCCTGCTGTCGGTTTCTGTTGATGACTCGTCTGTATTCAAGATACTTAAGCTAGTAGAGTGTGTCCCACATATTCCTTTACTCATAGATTTCAACAACACATTTCAGAAAGCTTTCAACAGATGCCAGTGATGTTCTGTCCATTGATGCCATTGTCTTCCAGGATCTTATCATGCCAGTATACTTGGCAGTATTTGGGCTAGTCTGTCTACTCCTGCATCCTGTTTTTTTTTATTTCGTCTGCCTGCTTAATGATGCAACCACTGCAGAAAAATGTCCTTACACAGTGTTTACATATTGCAGTGCTTGCTGCACGTCCTCCTCCTCTACGGAAGAATAAAGATGAAAAGTGGCTAATTTTGCTTTCAAATGTGGATCCAGAAAAGAAGCAAACAGGTACTAAATGTAGATTTAAATCCAACTACATGTGGATCATCAGGCAGGGTTATAACAAGTCCATTACCAGCCATGCCACATCTGCATCACCTACCAAGGCGTGGGTACTTGCCATGTCGGCCATGTTGAGCTCAAGCAGGTACTCTAAGAGGAGAAAACCACTGAGGGATGCATAGTGATGGCCATGCTGTTGTGTGGCCTCTTTGGATGGCTGTAGTGCAGAGCAGACATAGGAGATCAGCTGCCACTGACACAGCGTTAAGAAATTGTATGTTTTCCTATGAGTGTGGTAGTAATCTGTGATGGCATTGCATTGCTCATGTAGCCTGTCCTGTATGTGCACAGTAGAATTTCAATGGGTGACCACTTGGGTTTCAAACGTTGGCCCATTTGCAGTGAGTGCAGTGCATTTGTGGCATGCCAAGCCAAGCTGAAGTGGAAGTTAATCTTTGGGTACAGCAACACATTATTTTACAGGCTCACAATTATGTATAAAGCATTTGACAACAAGAGGAAGGACATGCACAAATCAAGGGACCTGCATTGTCTTTTCAGTTGATAAGGAAGATAGTGACAATTATGCATTGTCTGCTGCAACAAATGCCTCATGCAAGATATGAGGCCTTAGCAACTATTCTTTTAACTACTCCAAGATGGCAACCTTACATATAGATTCTTCACCGCAACCCTTGCATGACAATGTTGCCTGGTGATGAATTGCACACACCTGCTGCCCCCTTGATCTGTCGAAGGAAGGAAAGGCCTCCCATTGTCCTGTGACAGCCTTTTAGTCAATACTCTGAACACTGGTCCACATGTCCATTGTGAATTGGAATATTTTCTCCACTTAATACTGTCGTCCCCCCCCCCCACTGTAGTCATAACCTTGTGGTACAATCACGGTAATCCTTTGCAAGTGAAAAATGGTCAGTCTTTAACTTCCTAGGAGTGATTGACTTTTCCCCACAAAGTGCGAGAATTCATGCTTTTCCACACATTAATTGGGCAAGGTAGCTCTTGATAACATTACAGCCAGTTTACTATCAAGAAGTCGGTATTTCTCTTGGGACTTGTGATATGTGTGTCTATATTCAAAGGCTTCTACAACACTGACATAATGCAATTGAGGATCACTGCAATTCAGCACTTGAATATGAGGGGTAAAGCTTGGTATTCTACTCCCAAGCACTGATGCAGCTGAAGTATTTTCAAGTGCAGTTGTGCAGCCTAGTAGAGGTTTGCTGCCTTTATGATGGTATGGGAAGGCCTGCACTTTGGATCTTTTGACTTCTCTTGTCTGTGCACTGGGCCGCTGTGGATGGTACATGATAGATGTGATACCCAAGTTGGTGCCTGTTTTCAATCTGCACACTGTTTTCCAGCTGATTGTACAAGTTCCCAGATTCAGTTGCTTTTTATTCTCTTTGACTTACATAGTGGAGTGGCAGCAGTGCACAGGATGGCTTCATATTTGCATGATCATGCTGGACATGGTGGTTGAGGTTCGACTGATAACACATAATGATTTGATGTGCTTTCTGATCTGCAACAGTTAGGCTGTTTCTCAAATAGACTTTATGAAGAGGGGGCAATTTCTATTAATATTACAGCCTCTGCATCTGTGGTGTCATTCTACTGTGCCTCCTCTGTATCATTGCTTCATAACATTATTCTATGTGATTTTTGGAGCATAATCTTTGTCTTGATCATCTTCCATTATCATTAATGACTGACCCATTTGGTGGGGAGGAGGGTGCTGACAGAGTGCTGTGATTTTCAACCTCCTCTTGCTGATCTTTGCTAGATAAGGTCTGCACACCCCCGTCTGTACCTTAGATAGTTAGACAGAACTGAAATTGCAACCTTCTTAGTTGTTCTTGATAGATGTTCATTATGGTGATGCATTTTCCTGTACTAACACATGCTCTTGAGTGACTTGTGACAGTGAGTGTGAAGCGTGAGTTTGATGATACTTTCAATTGACCATAATCAATTCTGGCCTCACCAGTGCACTCAAAACGTGCAGCTACTGGAGTGAAACGACCATGAGCAGCACATCTCTTTAGGCCACTGGTTTGCTTGGATGCTGAATATCTGCTAACAATGTGTCAAAATCTGTGTCACCTGCCTCCCTGAATATCTGATGCTATTTCCCATCAGAACTATGCAAGTGTGACTTATTGACAAGCTGCTCTCAGGAATTCCTGACTCCTCCCGCTCCTCATCCCAGATGTCATATGATGACATTTTTCTAAATCGCTGACTTCAAGAGGTAGACACCCACCACCTCCAAGATTCTCTTATGCTTCCTCCCTGCAAATTGAGGCAGGCATGATTCTCTCACACGCTTAACTCTGAATTTCCCAGCTACTCCCTCTCATCCTCCCATTTGTCACCCAATGGCATGTTGCATCTTCGTGCTTCAAGAGAAGAACACTGACGTGTTTCAATCACCTCCCCAAATCTCTAGTAATGTCACTTGTGTTGCTCACACACTGCAAACCACAGAACGTCTCACAGTGCCGCATAAGCAAAACCAACTCTAAATCAAACTCACTGAGTGCCACTCACTCACTTATTCACCCTACCCTTCTTCATACTAGTGTAAATACACTCCAGTTCAATAGGCTTTCCCCGACTATCTTAAGCCAGTGACCTCCTGCCTCTCTGAAAGCTTCCTGAGACTGGATGGGAGCTCCAGGCACATATTCCCTTTTAAATCAGGGAGACAACCCTCATACAAAATATGTCCTACCTCTGTCCTTGACAAAACACTCCAAATTAAGGTGATTTGGGTCTGTTGCAGGAGGGTTCATCAGGACTATTGAAGACCAAGAAACAACAAGCATCAATGGTAATTTTGCAACTTGAATGGGGTCCATTGAACCTTTTGTGGATGATTTTAACAACATTTTTTAGTTAAGATAACCATGCGCTCCCTGGGGTGTATAAATGTGTTTATTATTGTAAGGGTTGTGAAATTGTGTACAATTTGGAATTCAATTTGTTAAATACTGTTCAAAATTGTAGGTGACATGGATAACACATTGTTCTCTGTCTGGAAGTTCAGTGTCTATCTTTCATGAAAACTCGCTTTGGTATTTGTCAACATTTGCATTTGGATTCATTTTAGAACATTTCTAGCTTAAATTAATTACAGAATAGGTAGAGGAGAAACATATACCAAGGGCTGGAGGACCTTACAGTTTTGAACTTTGGATCACCATTGATAAAGGAGTATGTTTTGTTCAACAATGCTAAATAGGAAATGGGTCAATGCACTCTAACTGTTCTCGTTCTAATGCAAATGAGTCATCTTCGTGAAAAATAGCGGTTTGTCTTTGCATGTGAGCCCGTAAATCGCAGGCTGTTCTGGCATCATTGTGTATGACTTAAACCCAGAGAAGGAGGAAGAATTGGTACAGAAGCATTGCACCTGTGCAGCACAGCTTTGGCACAAGGTAAACATTAATAATATCAATATAGGGCAGAAGTGCATTTTTATGCATATGCGCAAAAATTACACTGTGCCAACACATTTTTTGTAATACGAGAGCTTATCCGTTTTCCCACCACATCACTTACACTGATACTGCTACAGTCAATATAAACCTATCAATCAATCAATCTTTATTGTAATACTGTTGGAACTAGTCAACCTTACACAAAACGTTAAAACAAAGACAATTAGAAATCACATTACAATGGCAACAATATTCTAAAATTCGAAAAATAATTCTGAACATTCTAAAATTCACATTTCATTCACAGTATTGTGCTAGTAGGGAAAGCCCTTTATGTGCAAATAAGCAAACAACAATCATTGCATTACTTTCCCTTTAAAATTTCTCCTGTGCAAAACACACAAGAAAAAGAAAGAAAACGCCAAAGTGCCAATTGGCGGGCGTTCTTAAAGGGGCAATTAATACGATTTTACGATAACTCTTAAAACCAACAACTTCAGTGCTGCGATAGTAAATAATGTTTCCTCCCTGCTAGACAGTCTAAAAAATATTATTTCATTATTCACAAAATCAGGAAGCCAGAAAAATCGTTTCACTAACTCCGACCTCTGTGTCTGTAGCGCCTCCCATTCTACCAGAATGTGCTCTTGGGTCTGCAAAGTATTAATACACTTATACATTGGACGTTTCCCAAGCCCTCTACATCTTTCACTTATGCGCCAGAACTGATCTGCTTAATTTCACCAGTTAATAACATGTTTTATCTCAGTCTAAGGAATTCTTCCCACCAATAAGGATTTGGAAAACTTCTCAAATACACGGGTAGGCAACTCAATGACTTAGGACTGGTCGAGAGAGGCCTATAAAATGTATATTATTATTATTATTATTATTATTATTATTATTATTTTATGCCATGGATTGTTTTAATGCAGTACACAAGTCCGCTTCTCTTAGCTACTTCTTAATCAATCCAGGGTTGAAAAACCAACACATTCATTCGCCTTGGCAGTACTCTCGCTCAAAATGAGCTCTGCTGCTTTACCAAATTCAGCAAGTGGAGCACACCTACCTCTCTCCAACGCAATTCTCAAATTCATGTATGGACTATTCGACGAGGGCTTTAACATGAGCCTATACTGGGTCAATAATTTCCACTTAAAAGTATAGGCCAAAAAATTCAGGCCCAGTTCTAAACGAAGTGGGACAATTGGTAAACAATTTGGCAGAGCCAATGCTTTTCTCCAAATAATAGCTTCGCATTTTTCCCAATCGAGCCCCCGATAAACATACATAAACAAGCACTATTTAAATATTGGGTTGAGAAATTACAGTACTTTATCCACATTCTTCTCATCTTGGCAGCCAGCGATTCTGCTTTAGATCTCAGCCCAACCAAGAACAACTCCCTTATAAGGGTCAGCATCTATTGAGAAGTCCAAATAGGTAAGGTTTGTTTTCATGATCACCGTTTCACTACATGTTGACCAGGAGAAGTCCATATGCTTTTTACCGTTTTTACAAAATCTCAATACATTTGTTTTGGCACAATTTACCTCAGGCTCTTTTAACTTAACATATCTTTCTACTGCCAGTTTCTGTATCTCAATCGGTGTACAGTCCATCAGGATAAAATCATCTGCATAAGTGAGTTGAGACACCCAAAGGTCTCCAAGTTTGGGCGCCACAAAACTTGCTGCACCCAACCATTCCCCCAGGTCAGCCACGAACAGGTTGAACAGACAGGTAGCCAATACACAACCTTGTCCCAGCCCCCTACAGGCAGGAAATCCTTTGACATGGCCCCCTGTCAGTTCAGCCTGACATGTATAACTGCCCCCTTATGTAGATATATTCGTATTGCCAGGAGAGAATGCGGGATACCCCAGGCATGAAACATTGCACAAAGGCATGAACGATTCACCGAATCGAACGCTATAGAAAAATCAATCACCATCACAAATGCCAGTCTTGCCGACTCCATCCAGGCATATTCCTGTATACTGGATATTACCAAACCACTAAAATAAGTGGAAATGCCCTTTCTGAAACCTATTTGAAATGCTGTTAGGTGACCGGCTGTTAATACCCAATCCTCCAATTCCTGCATGGACCAGATTGGCCAGTATTTAACTTTCAGAATCCAGCAGTGAAATGGGGCGATAGTTCGACTGATTAATTCTGTCGCCTTTCTTGAAAATAGGAATGATCACTGATTGCTTCAATGTGCTTCGAGCCTCTTGAATTCCCAGAACCAATTGGAATAAACAGAATAGAAAGATAGGGATCTATGTGATTATTGCGACCCAGTTTACTGCGCTGGCCGAACATGGTGATGTTTTTTCTTTTTTTTACCCCGTTTTCACAGACTATGTATGCAGGGGGATACACCCCGCAAAACCCATACTCCCCACAACATTAATAATTTACTTTACCACATCCCCCACATATATATTCTGAGAAATGGTGCTAAAAAATAATAAAGAAGTCAGTATTCGGCGCAATAAACCCGGCATAGTAATTGTATGATTCCGAAAGATAGCATTAAAAAGACCATTCGGTACAGCCACCCTTGAATTAGAGGACTTTGTGCTACCCAATGTTCAATCTCCATGGACAATTAATAGGTGGATCCTGACCAGTGATTGCTGAGTCCCTGTAACTGAGTTTGAAATCTTGACCCCACACTGCTTCCAAGATGGCATTATCTAATTTATCATCCTGACGTTGAACCAGGTTGTTAATAACCCCCCCAGAAATGTTGGGAATCCTTGCTAAGAATGATTCTCAAGATTTGTTCACCTTCTAGATATGACCATATCCAATATTCCAATTTTTAAATCCTTTTTTCAAATCGTTTTTTTAAATCCTTGCTTCAGTTTTTTTACTTGTACAATCAAAGATTTGTTACATATCACATTTTTCCTAGCCCAGAGTATTTCTTTTTGCATGTTTGTTTTCCACTCCTGCACCAAACTATATAATATACATCTCTGCATTTCAGCTGTTTTCCTTAAGTCCAATTTTCCACACATAAATAGTGAATACTTACATGTCATTATTTTATAAACAACAGGATCAGTTGTGTAGAAGATTTCAACATACAAACACCTTCATGTTATTTTTTCTCTTCAAATAATAAGCGCGTGGGCCTCATTATAAGGATGGCAGTAGCCGTGCCGGTAAATACCTGCACAGCTGCCGCTGGAGTCAGTTTTTTAATGGCACCCGGCAATGGAGATGTATTGGGGCATACCAGCCCCGGTGGATCCGGTAATTCCCCTTTACCGGGTGCCGCTAAAAATTACTCCCCATTCCCATTTGAGTCCCATAGGATTCAATGAGAATGGGGAGGCCGGTAGCACTGGAATCACTAATACAGTGCCGGCGCTACCGTGTAGGTCTGCAAGCGGGTGCTGCTCCCCCTGGCAGGTCAGACCTGCCGGGTTGACCGGCACCCGCGAGCAGACCTTGTAGTTTGTCGGTCTGGTAACAAGAGTACTGGCAAGCTTACCGGTACCATTGATTCCGGACCGGCATCCTTGTAATGGTCATGTCATATGTAAGTAGCTGATCCAGGTGCATTTTTATCTTTGGATTCTGGTAACCACCATTTGGCATCATATTTAACCACGTTTTGAACAAGTTTCCTACAATTTGTTGTATTGTATATACAGAAAAAAAACATTAGACATTCACCATCTCTCTTGTCGCCCAAAATACACCCCAGCCACCTCCCGTCTCCAACATTGGCCAGAAGCTCAATACGCATTACCAAGGAATGAATCATGCCATTGCTCAACACAATCCAATTTGAACATCTCAACAGCTCGTACCCTAATCTACTTAAAAAACTGCTATGCTGAGACACTGACTAAAACTATCAAACCATACCCCCTCTTGTACCTTGTGAAACGAATTAGCCATTCACAAAAACTCCTGATTCATCCCGACCTACTAGACCTCCGAACCAACAAACGCTTAGCTGAAAAAAGTGGGAACAGTTGCCGTCCAAAGACAGTCCATCACCATAGCGGCCAGTCTTTACAAAAAAGCCACACTCCTTGCAAAGCAACCACATGCAACACAAGAATAGCTAACACCAAATCCAACACCAGAGACATCTTTGCAATTCTTAGGGAACTGTAAACCCTGTCCTCGTTTCCACCCCGTTCATCAAAGATGAGGTGTGGTGCTTAAATAGTCAAAAAACCCTACTGGATAAAATAGATACCCAACAAATTAAAATAAACCCTCAAACAAAGCTCCCTCAGAACCCACACATACCTCTCTCCACTCCACACTCCTTGGTCAAGACAAGGCTATATTTTACGTTACCAAAGTCACTGAGCTGGAAGTCAAAGCCATTCCTTAGGCTTAAAACCTTCCAGAACCAATATGTCCAGCAACTCTTCATTCTACTCTGGGGTCGTCCCCTCCAGGCTCAAGGAAGCCTGGGCACATCCCCTTATCAAGAAATCCTCCTTAGACCCGACGATTCCCAAGAACTAAAGAACAATCATGAAAGTCCCTTTCCTCTTGAAAATACTAAACAGAACTTCCTATATCCATATACAACACTTTTTGGAAGCCAACCATATCCCACGATTGCACCAGCTGGGATTCCACCCAGTTCATGGAACTGAATCCGCACTGCATGATCTGAAAAACCATCCAGAAGAAATCAAATATGAAGGGAAGCTGGACCTTCTTTTACTGCTGGATCTCTCTGCAGAATTTGACCTGTTTGATCATAAGATTCTCTGTAACCATCTTACTACAGCGGCCAAATTCTCACTGGAAACTACTGCATGGATTGACTCCTTCCTAAAAGACAGAGCCATCAGAGTTTTTGCAGAAGAGGCCAGTGCCGCCCCCCTAGCCTCCAATCTCTTGTGGAGTTCCCCAATGGTCATGTGTATTTTATCTACATTATATAACATATTCACCAAATCCCATTGAGACCTTTTGGATTCCATCGGTGTATGCTACACTAATTATGCTGATGACACTCAGATCCTCAGCCCCTTCTCTGGCAATTACCAAGATGACTCCACCAAGCTCAACTCGGTCTATCTGACTATCCATGCCTAGATGGCCATGCATTGTCTTTGCCTAAACGATGACAAGACTGATATCCTCCTGATAGGCTCCCCGTCAGTGCTGAAGAATCTCAATGCACAATATGCATCATTCAATACTGACGTCAACACCGTTCTAGCCTCTTCCACATCCCCTGGGAGTCTACCTGGATGCCTCTCTGTCCCTAACCCACCAAGTGAACGCCATTGCCATTTCTGCTGCATTTGCCACAAAATGTATCAATGCGTCCATACCTTTCCTTTCACAGGATATCTGTCTGACAATTGCCCCTGCAATTGTAGGATCCAGGCTGGAGTGTTGCAACCCACTGTTTGCTGTCAGCTCCTCCTCCAACATCCCAAAAATGCAGGGGATCCAAAATAACGCACTTCGAGTGGTGCTGAACATTCTGAGGTAAAAACACATCTCTACCTTGAGAAAAAAGGTTCACTGGCTCCCAGTGTGCGAACGAATACTATTCAAAACCATGTCAATTTCACATATATGTCACACCAAAACTGCTCCTTCATATCTCTCAGGAAAAATCCAACCAGTACAATCCTGCTGACCTACCAGATTGGCCTACACTCACAGACTTATCCTGACAATCTTCAACAGAACAAAGGAGGGGGGCTCTATTTTCCCGACAATGGCAGCTAAACATTGGAACGCCTTGGCACCTGCACTACGAGCCGAACAATCCGACTGGGCGTTCAGGAAAGCTTTAAAAACAATGCCTTTTGTGTAACATCTGAACAGTATAGCAACCTGCATTTGAATGGACGTTTTTCCCTTCCCTTAACTCATGTAACATGTTGTGACAGTGCCTTACTACCCTTGGGTTTAGCACGCTTTATAAATGTAAGAAAAGAAATAAAAACAAAATAATAGGAACAAGAATGGAACGAAATATACTGGGCAATGAACACAATCAGGCATGGAGTTGACACTCTCAATGTTAGCATGTATAGAGTTTGACCTGAGTGTGAGAATGAATACCAATTTTAACAAAAAAAATCAGTTCTGCCAGGAGCTGTCTGTGTCAGCAAGTCATAGAACCACTGGGTACGCCTACACGACAAGCTCAGATTTAGGCCTGCTTTCGGTAGATGTCGCATGCAGTTACACTTTAGGCTCACATTTAATTATTTATTTATTTATATATATATATTTATGAATGTGTTTTATAAAGAGGTGGATTAATGAACGTGCATGATTCCGTTAATTCTGAGAACACATGGTTGATAGAACGGGTTGGTTGTGTGAGTCTATCCCTTCACTGTGAGCAAATGCTGTGTAGTTGATAAGCCCTTTCGGTTGCATAACAAATTGGTGAATTTGTATTAGGATGATGAAGGTCAGTTCTCCACTGGGGACGGTGGGGATTCTATTTGTTGCTCCGAATGTCCGCCTGTTTCTTGAGAATGCTAGCACAGTGGACATTCGGAGCAACAAGTACAATCCCAACAGGGAATGATATAAACGCTACCTACAATCCGAACCTAGACCAACTGACCAAAACTTGGGATGGATCAGAACATGGACTGCAAGATATTGCAGGATGTTCAACCCTAACAAGATCAAACAATTGTGAACAACTTACCAAAATTAAAAAGAACCACATAAATACGTTCAGTCAGAAACTTCACTAACACCCGACTGAGGGACAAGTTGTTGTGACTTTTGATTGCAAATTTCTATGCCATTTATATAATACACTGTACTTTTGATAAACATACAATGTTCTAAACCAATGTACTAGTGCCTTGAAAAAGCCCAATGAAGGGTGAAACAAACGCACATGACTCCTAGTGGAGTTATATTGGTACACACTGTTATAAAAGGACACACAACTATTATGAATTACGTATATAAATACACTGAAAGGATTGAATTAAAACCAACAAGCTTTTTTTCACTAACTAGTGTCCATTTGGAAATTATTGATGAAAATCTATATGCAACAAACTGCAACCTTAAGTGCACATTGGCTAACATAGAAGCTGTAATTATTCTATTACATAATCTTATGCCTTCACAGGGACTCTGCAATAGAACAAGGTTGACAATTCCACGTCTACAAAGACACATCATCGAAGCCTGTGTAATCGATGGATTAAACTTAGATACTGTTGTTGTACCGCATAACTCGCTTTCCATCTCACATAAATATGCCTTTTTAATTCAAAAGAACACTGTTTCCTATATGTTTAACCTTTTCATTGACCATTAATAAGGCACAGGGACCTACACCTCCTTCCTCGAAGCAATCAGTGGTTATTCCAATATATAAGAAGAAGGACTGACGTGACCTCATTAAATGCCAACCGATATTGACCCTTAAAATATGGTGGAACGGAGAATGTTACGTCGAGAACAGATAGTATACAAAGTTGTTTTAATATATAAGTTGTTTACAAAATTTGATTTTATAGATCTGTAAATGTGTATTAATAACATTACCCAGCAAAATGGTATTCTTTTAATTCACCTTGGAAGAATGAAAGGTTGAGTCATCTCTGATGTGAATCGAACATGGGAATCACCGTTACACAAAGATAGGCATTTGTTTGTGCATAATACACATATGATTTGCAAGAAACTAACACACGCCCACCTCAACCTGCAGATGAACTTCCAGTGATGGGTACTGGCTCGTGCTGTGGTGTGTGACTTGGCTAAAATGGCTCATTCTACTTTCTCATCATAGGTGTTTTTTTCAAGCCTTGTAAATACATCATAACTTTACTGGTGTTTACTCAGCATGCCCAAATGCCCTGAACACTAAGACTGAGACATACTGCAGTGATGACCCCAATAAGGGTGAACCAGGTATGCATTTGACATCCTTGGAGAGCTGTCTGCTTTTGGTTGAACAATTCTATGTATAAAATAGCACTGCACTATAGACACATTTTTTTTTTCTGGGACAAAGGCCCATATATCCACATTGTAATCCATATTGAGCATATATCCACATTGTATTACCCACCGGATTCTGAACTGGAGCTGCTGTGGTGTTTGACTTGGATGACTTGGATGAAATGGCTAATGATGATTTCACATCTCAGTGGAAGAGTTTTTTTAAGACTTTTAATCCCAGAATTACTATAATTGTTGGTGTTCTCTCTTTCTCTTTATCCGTCTTTCTGTATGTCTGTCTGGCATTCTTTTTTTTTTTAATAACATATTTTATTGGTTTTAAACATACATACAATACATCTACCTTACCCCCCCCCCCTCCACCCTCCCTTCAACATTCCGGTTGGTACACCCCTTGATTCCAGTCATTGCTCTTCCGCACCATTGTTTCCGAGGCTTGTGTTTCTTTTCATGTCTCGTATGCGGAATGTGTCCATCTTCTTACCCCTCCACTTCACCGGCAATTTCTACCACACACAGTCCTCCCATTTCCCCCAGATCTTGTGCGCCTTTGCCGGGCATCCCCGTGCTGTGTATATTCTATGCTCCTGTGCTGCGCAAATGTCCATTTCATTCGACCATTGATTCACGGATGGGCTTTCCGGGGCTCCCCATTTTTGTGCTATATCCCGTTTTATTAAACCCATTGCATTGGAAAGAAAGATACCCTCCCACCTGTTCGAGATGCTCTCGTCTGGGGCCCCCAATATCATTATAGCAGGTTCTGGGGTTATCGTGCGCCCCAGGGCTTTTGTGAGTTGTTGACAGCATTGCTCCCAGAAAGTCTTAATTTCAGAGCATCCCCAGAGGAGGTGGATGAAAGTGCCCTCCTCCCTTCCACATTTCAGGCAGTTGGGGTCCTCTGCTCTTCCCCAGCTAAATAGGGCCTTTCGCGGGTAGTACACCCTATGTAGTATTTTTAGTTGTACCAGTCTGATCCTGGAATTAATTGCTATTTCGCGTGGGTGCATAAGTATTTGGATCCAGTTCTCTGGTTCAATAGGCCCCACGTCACGCTCCCATTTGTTCTTAAGGCTAGTCAGCTCCGGGGTGGCAAAGGCATTAATCGCCTTATACAGGGTAGTGGTGACTTTTGCAGGAATGTGTTGTACCAGGAGGTTACGTTCCAGGGGTGTGTAGTCTGCTAGCTCGTCAAGCTCTAGCCTATGTGCACCAATGGCGTGTGTTAATTGCAAATAGTGGTAATTTTCTGTTTCTGGCAATCCATATGTTTGCTGCAGGGTTTCGAATGGGAGGATTGAGCCATCCGTAACGATGTCTCCTATTGTGGATATCCCAGCCTCCACCCACCTGGTCCATGCATTCAGCTTCCTCACCTCCTTCAACCTATGGTTGTGCCAGAGTGGTTGTGCCATGGTAACTTGTTTTCCCCAACCTATGTGGGTATGTGCCTGCCTCCATACCGTCGCGATATGGGTGGACATTGTTTGTGCGGGGGGCCTGGCTAGGGTCTGGTATAGTATTTCCAGTGGCGGGCTGCCCCGGGTAATGGGTTCCTCCGCTCTTATATGTGGTTGTCCGGGATCTCCGTGGAGGAGGTCGTTGACTACGTTTAGTTGAGAGGCCCAGTAGTAGGATCTTAGATGTGGGAGACCTATACCCCCCTCCCAGATGGATCGTTGTAGTGTGGTTAATGCAATTCGGGGCTGCCCGCCCTTCCATATCAGTTTTCCAACCAGGCGTTCTATTTGAGTGAACTCTGAGTTTGGTATGGTCAGTGGGGCGTTCTGTAGCACATAAAGAAAGCGCGGGAGCGCCATCATTTTAAAGAGGGCCGATCTGCCCATGAGCGTAAGAGGGAGGAGCATCCAATGTCTTACGTCCTCTGCGAAACGATCTACTAGTGGGTGCAGGTTGTGGGTCACATATTCCGAGAGGATCCCGGAGATCCATATGCCCAGATAACGGAAGCCCT
Source organism: Ambystoma mexicanum (assembly GCF_040938575.1). Taxonomy (NCBI): domain Eukaryota; kingdom Metazoa; phylum Chordata; class Amphibia; order Caudata; family Ambystomatidae; genus Ambystoma; species Ambystoma mexicanum. Next base: position 1,138,532,716 of record NC_090922.1, read on the forward strand.
CCCTTTCTACTCGGTATGGGATGCCTCGGGGAATTGCCATGTCCCCCCCCCTCACCGGGAACAGGACCGATTTATCCCAGTTGACCCTTAGTCCACTGAACTCCCCAAAAGTCGTCAGCATTTGGGTTATGATTGGGCATGCGTGCTCTGGATCGCTGAGGTAAAGTAGTAGATCGTCAGCGTAAAGGGACACTTTGTCCTCTCTTCCATCCGGCCATCGGAATCCAGACCATGTGGTGACTTGTCTGAGCCATTGGGCCAGTGGTTCGATCGCCAGGGCAAATAGGAGGGGGGAAAGAGGGCATCCCTGTCGGGTGCCTCTGCCCAATGGGAAGGCTTTCGAGGTCCAGCCATTTACCCTAACCGTCGCCATTGGGGCTTCGTATAGGAGCCGTATCCAACCGAGAAAAGCCTCACCTATGTTCATGCGTCTCATCACCGCCCATAAGCTTTCCCACACTACCGAGTCGAAAGCCTTCTCAAAATCAATAGCTAGGAGAGCTAGTGGCGCTTCTATGCTCGGGGCTTTTTCCAAGAGTAAATGTAGCCTGCGTAGATTCATTCTAGTGGATCTCTGCGGCATAAAGCCGCATTGATCCGGGTGGACCAATGTGGGTATGGCCTGTTGGAGTCTATTGGCCAGTGCCTTGGCAAGGATCTTCGCCTCACTATTAATAAGCGATATGGGTCGATATGACGTGCATTGGTCAGGGGGTTTACCCTGTTTCGGAATAACCACAATATTTGCTGTTCGTAGGTCCCTCGGGAGGGTGCCCAGGTCTTTGGCTGCTAGGAATAGTTCTCGAAGGGGGGTCGCCATTTTGTTACTGCCTAGTTTTTTCCAGGTCTCGGCCGGAAAGCCGTTAGGACCTGGTGTCTTCCCAGATTGTAACTGGGACATGGCCTCTGCGATCTCTACTTCGTCCAGTTCTCTGTCTAGATGTGTTTTTTGCTGTTCCGAGAGGCGTGGGATTGCGATCTCATCCAGCAGGGACGGATCCATTGGTAATGTCGGGGCAGCGTAAAGTGTGGCATAGAAGTTGGCGAATGCCTCCGCTATTTCTGGGTCTGTTTTGGCGGGGGTGTTGGGGTTCTCCGTTATCTGTCTGACATGCCGGTGCCCTTCCTCACGGCGTTCCAGCCAGGCCAGTAGTTTGCCGGCTTTGTCACCATACTCATAAACTCTGGTCCTGGTCTCTCTGTGTGCCTGTTTTGCATTATCTAACGCTGCGTTATGAAGAGTTGCTCTGGCTTTCATAAGGGAGCGGTGGACCTCGGGGCTGGGACTGGTGACATATCTAGTTTCCCATTCCTTTGCGGCTACCTCCGCCTCCGTGATTTTTTTGTTTTGTTCTTTCCTTTTATTACACGTCCATGCCATTATTTCCCCTCTAAGTACCGCCTTATGGGATTCCCATAGCGTCACCGGGCTTTCTACAGAGCCTGTGTTTATTTCGAAGAATTCGTCGGATTTTTCCGTGATGTGTTTCACGAACTCTGGCAGACCCAGGTAATAACTATTTAACCGCCAGGTCTTGGGGGGCAGTGGTTTATCCACCTGGAGCATTAATTCCAGGGGAGAATGGTCAGAGATACCGCGGGGAAGGAGTTCCGCTGTCTTAACCCTATATGCTTCGGGGGTCGGGAGGAAGAAGTGATCCAATCTGGACAGGGATCCATGAGCCCCTGAGTGGAAGGAGAACCCCTGATCTAAGGGGTGGAGGTCTCTCCATACGTCACTCAGCCCCAGAGCTGTTGCAAAGGTCGCTAATCGGGTGGGTTTATTTGGGTCTCGATTTCGTATATGAGTTCGGTCCCGTGTATTGCACATCACATCATTGAAGTCCCCTCCCAGGATCCATAAGTCTGGCTGTTGTTGTACTATCAGTGCCGTGACATCCCCTAGGAGAGTATCCCCCAGTCCCGGCGGGGAGTATATTGCCAGGATGGCCACCTTCTCCTCCCATAGGGTGCCTTCAACCAGCACAAAACGGCCCCCGGGGTCTAGTTTCACTTCCGACAGTGTAAAGGGGAGCCTCTTATGTAAAAGAATCAGGACTCCTCGGGAACCCATCGTGTACCCTGCGTGATGCGCCTGGCGATAGTTCGTTCTGCGGAAAAATTGGCAGGTCGTGCCCGCCAGGTGCGTCTCTGTAAGGAGAGCTATGTCAGGAGAACGCCTGTTAAGGAATTGCATTATAAGTCGGCGTTTTATGCTTGAGCCCATGCCATTCACATTCCATGTGAGGAGTTTTAAGGCTCTGTGCCGAGTATTAAGTTCCCTTGGGGCATGTGTTTCTTCATCTGAGCCGCCGTTATGTTGTTGTGTGGCCATTCCTGTCTACAGGTCTAGATTGTTGTATCAGATATGTATGTGATGTATGCGGGTGTAAGGATGCGGTGGGCATGCCCTTCGGGTGCGTGGATATTGGGTGTGAGGTGCATCTTAGCTTCTCGGTGGGAATTGGTTTGGTGTCGTGTCCCGGATAAATTTTAACATATAACAACTCCCTGTCCCCCCTCCCCATACTCCTCCCCAACATGAAGTATCTGTCGCCCGAACTTTACTGGCGCTAGAGAAAACTATGCGGCCAGATTAACTTAAACTGTTATTTCTTTCCCTCTGACCCACTACTCCTTACTGATTCAAGTGTCCGGAGCCTTGGGTCGGGGGCGTGGTGGTCGCCGGTGGTCTGTTGTGTTGCTTCTGATTAAGTACGTTGCGTTTGATCCTTCGTGCAGCGGCGGCTATGACCTCACTCTAGTGACTGTTCAAATAAGGAGGATGTCGCCATGGCCCACCTACTGGGCCGTTGGTTGATGCGTTCTATCCCGGTTTCCATCTGTTCTTTGGTTTTGCGATTGACTCTGTTAACTTCTTTCTGGGTCAGGGATCCCCATTTGGTTCGTCGTGGTTTCCCTGCGCGGGGTATTGAGCAGGTCCATTCTCCCTTGGTCTTGGTCTCGGTCTTTCCCCCCGGTTTCTCTCAGTCCTGGTCCAGTCTCCCACGATGTGGGTTTCGGCCCATCTCCATGCCTCCTGTGGGTCCGTGAAGTGGATTGTCTTGCCTTCGTGTTGGATTTTCAACTGTGCCGGGAACAACAGTCCGTATTTCACGTTCATCGAGTGCAGCTTCCTTTTCAGATGTTCAAAGGACTGTCTGGCCCTCTGGACTTCTCGGGTGTAATCCGGAAAAAAGGCGATCCTGGAGCCATTATATGTTACTGTCCCTTGTGTCCTGGCCATCTGTAAAATGGCATCTCTATCGCGGTAATTGAGAATTTTTGCAATAACCGTTCTTGGGGGAGCTCCTGGATTTGGTCGACCGGTGGGTACCCGGTGCGCACGTTCCACCGAGAAGAAATTCGAGAAGGTCTTTGGGGCGAACAGGTCCGCTAGCCATTGCTCCAAAAAGAGTTCCATACTGGGGCCTTCTGTGCGCTCCGGCAGGCCCAAAATGCGGATGTTATTGCGTCGTGACCTGCCCTCTCCCTCCTCCACTCGGGCTTCTAAGGTTTTCAGGCGGGTTAGTGATTGCGTGAGTTGTTGGTGCACACCCCCCATGTCGTCCTCCACATTGGATATTCGCTGCTCTGCTTCTCCTGTTCTAGAAGACAATTTTTGGAGGTCTTGGCGAAGAAATGAGACCTCGGTGGAGATAGCGTCCACTTTTTGTTCCACCGAAGAGCGTGAGTTGGCGATTGCCGCCATGACGTCTTTTAGTGAGAGGGTCTCTTCCATCGGGGGGGTGGTGTTTGTTTCAATGTTCTCCGCGGTTTGTGCCGGTTGTGAGTTTGTTGCATACTGATCCATGGTGCTCTGCGTTGCGTTCTTCTTGAATCTTTCCTTCCCCATGATGTGGGAGATCCTCAGGGTTATGGACGTGAGGGGTAAAGCGTCTTATCCTCCCACGGCGTCGTCAGGGCCTTCTCGCGTTACCCTGCCGCCCCTGCCTCACACCCGTTGTGTTGTTACTTGGTCGATTGTATCTTCGTCTTCCCCGGGGTCTCAAGAGCTTGTGGATTATGCTCGAAGCCTGACGTGTGGGGAGCGCCTACTTGCTGTGGGTCGTCCCTTTTGTTGGCTTGTTAGTAGGGCAAAGGCACCGGGAGATACCACCGGCCAGCATCGGCGTTCGATGGCACGTCCGTTTCAGCGTATCAATACGCTCCCACTAGAGTCTCTCGTTGCGGGTCTGCCTGCAGCTGTGGTCCGGTGAGGGCGTCGGCTTACCAAAGAAATACACGGTACCCTCCCGTTATTCTCTCCTTGTCCTCGAGCTTGCAATTGCACCGGACGCGCCGGACGTGGCCCAGGTTGTCCGCCCGGTTTGTTTGTGTGCGCGGTTGTGTCCGCGGTGACTCCGTTCTAGTCGGTCCGTCGCTTCTCGGGCCCTTGTCGAGGGAGTGGCGCAGGGTGGGTGGGGGTTATTCTCCCCCCCTCGGGTTCCTTCAGTGGATCGGACTCGGGGCCTTCGCTGTGTCTCTAGCCACTCTCCGACGCGGCGGCCATCTTGCTTTGCCGGCGGGGTTTCCCTTCGTTTCTTCAATGCAGATATTTCGTTCACCGCGCCTCGTTTTTGGTCTAAACCTTGGTCATTTGCTGTCGCCAGGTTCCGCTGCACAAAAATGTCTTTATTTCATCTGAACGAGTTCCTGAAGCAAAGGATTTTCCAGGATATTTCGGGCGGCCATGAGAGCGCTCTGGGATCACGTCTCCATCCCGCGCTCGCAGGCCACGCCCCCTGTCTGGCATTCTTGAGGCAGAGGGGAACCCAAGGATTAGCAGGCCGATTCATGTAATTCCTCACAAAAGTGTTGCATGCGGCTGGCGCACAGCGTGCCCGTGCGAATGTCTGCGCCAGCCGCGTGCGATAAAATCCATTTCCGTGCACAGCGTATTCATGGATTCTCGCATCCAAAAGCAGACGTGGCGCAGAGTGGCGCAGCGACCCTGCAGCAGCGCCAGTTACGCCCCCAAGAACGCCATCACGCAAGGAAAAGCCATGAACGCCAAACCATCGCAAAGGGCTGCGCCAACCCTGTACCAGTTTACCGGACTGGCAAACAGCAAACGCAAAGCGTGCAACGCGTATTACGGGTTCCGGGAACACGCGTGCGTGAGAAGTTTCACACGCAACCTGTCCTGGGGGAGCGCGTGCGTGTATATCAGGGTTGCGCGAGAAGTCCAATACGCGAATGGCCTGGGCGCGTGTATTTCAGGGGTGCGCGAGAAGTCCCACACACGAATGACCTGGGCACGTGTATTTCAGGGGTGCGCGAGAAGTTCCACACGCGATTGGCCTGGGGGAGCGTGTGCGTGTATTTCAGGGGTGCGCAAGAAGTCCAATACGCAAATGTCCTGGGTGCATGTATTTCAGGGGTGCGCGAGAAGTTCCACACGCGAATGGCCTGGGCGCATGTATTTCAGGGGTGCGCGAGAAGTTCCACACGCAATTGGCCTGGCCGCGTGTAGTACAGAGGTGCGCGAGAAGTTCCACACGCGATCGTGCCTGGGGGAGTGGGGTACGTGTATTTCAGGGGCTCGCGGGTGGTTTCACACGCGATCAGGTGTGGGGGAGCGGGCTATGTGTATTTCAGGGGTGCGTGAGAAGTTCCACACGCAATTGGGCTGGGTGCATGTATCTCAGGGGTGCGCGAGAAGTTCCACACGTGAATGGCCTGTGCGCGTGTATTTCAGGGGCTCGCGGGTGGTTTCACACACGATCGGGCATGGGGGAGCGGGGTACGTGTATTTCAGGGTGCGTGAGAAGTTCCACACGCGAATGGCCTGGGCGCGTGTATCTCAGGGGTGCGCAAGAAGTTCCACACGCGAATGGCCTGTGCGCGTGTATTTCAGGGGTGCGCGAGAAGTTCCACACGTGATTGGCCTGTGCACGTGTAGTTCAGAGGTGCGCGAGAAGTTCCACACGCGATTGGCCTGGGCGCATGTAGTTCAGAGGTGCGCGAGAAGTTCCACATGCAATTGTGCCTGGGGGAGCGGGGTACGTGTATTTCATGGGCTCGAGGGTGGTTTCACACGCGATTGGGCGTGGGGGAGCGGGGTACATGTATTTCAGGGGTGCGTGAGAAGTTCCACACGCGATTGGGCTGGGTGCGGGTATTCCAGGGGTGCGCGGGAAGTATTACACGCTCGCCTACAACACGTATTCATGGAAGCGAACATGGCCAATCCGGAAACAGGTACGCCAGCAGGAAGTAGGCGTATGTCCACCCGCACAGCATAAAAGTGCACGCAAACAACAAACAAGCTCAGACGCCAGGATGAACATACCGTTCCTAGCAGCAGTGGCCGTGGGATACCGCAGGAGGAGGAGGAGGATAGTCCCGGCCAGAATTTTTACACCCAGAACCAGCCTTTTTGGGATGCCTGATGACCATGTGTATGGGAGGTACAGGTTTCCACCTCACATAATACTCGACCTGGTCAGTGAGTGGGAGGATGACCTCACATCAACCACCCTGTGCTCCCAAGCACTGAGCCCCCTGGAGAAGATCCTCAATGTACTGCACTTCCTGCCCACTGGATCATTTCAGCGGACAAGTGCCATAGTGGGGGGGATGTCACAGGCCACGCAGTCACGCTGCCTACACCAGGTCTTGGCCATCATCACTGCACGCCCATCAGTCCGCAGGCACTTATACCTGCCCAGAACACCTGCAGAAAGGCAGGCTGTCGCCCAGGATATATACAGGGTGGCACAATTCCCCAAAGTGCTAGGTGCCATTGATTGCACCCATGTGGCTCTACGTCCCCCCAGGGCAACTGAACACATCTATTTAAACCGCAAGCACGGGCATTCCATCAACGCCCAGGTAGTGTGTGATGCCAAGGGAATCATCACCTCAGTATACACCAACTATCCAGGCTCCACCCATGACAGTTTCATCTACAGAATGTCTACCCTAAACCGGGACATAGAAGCTGGGCGGCATGGCGATACATGGCTGCTCGGTGAGTATAAATGCCACTGCGCATGCATGCATGTCAGATACTGAGTAATGTCACAACCCCACTAATGATACCCATCACCATCTCCCCAGGGGACAGTGCCTACCCTCTCAGCACCCACATGATGACGCCAATTCGGAACCCCACCACGCCACCCCAGGTAAGATACAACACAGCCCACATTGCAACCCGGGGCATAGTGGAGCGCACATTCGGAGTGCTCAAGTCACGCTTCCGCTCCCTTGACCGTTCTGGCGGGCAGCTGTTATACGCTCCCCCAGTAGTGTGCAGGATCATAGTGGCAGCATGTGTCCTGCACAATGTTGCAACACGCTGGGGCCTGGCCGTGGACATGGTGGTGCCCCCACATCCCCAACCACATGCATGCCCACTGCGCATGGGAGCCGAAAGGGCACGGGGTGAGGCAGCCCGTACGCAGCTCGTGGCTAATTACTTCACATAAAATCACACCCCTGTGGAGTGCACACAGCCCTGGCACATACCAGCCGACAATCAATGATGATTGTAACTGACAAATATGATGTGTCAATGGACAGTCAACTGTCACAACCATACCAGCCTGTGATTGTACATCTGGAAGTGTTCCATTGTGTGCTTCCCTACCTACAAAAACACCACCAATGCTCTCTTCAAAAGACACAGTTCTATGCTGCTAAAATCATTACCCCCTTGCAAGACACAACATGACAACAGTGCCATGTCACCCAACCCCTCCCCAGCACCGCCACCCAACACACCATGGCATGACATGCCATGTGAGAGCAAGCAAAGTCATCCCCCAAACATGGCACATGTCACAAAGTACAGTGTCCCCAATGGAAACTGACCACACACACTATGCCCACATAAATGCAGAAACAACAACGCACATGACCAAATACTTACCACAATACAATCGACATAGCATAAACATGACAGTACTAAGGCAAAGGATACGTAGTCTTACAACATGAGAATGCCAGCACATCCACCACCTCCAACTGTACAGTGTTGTTGCCACGCACATCTGGAAGTCCACTGCTCACAACATGAGCTCCATCTCCAAAGTGGACGGCCTTGTGAAGACATGAGGAATGAACCTGCAAATTAGGAGGGAGACATGGATGCACAAGCACACATCAATACACCATGCAGTGCACAATACAACAACAATATGCACTAGGAATGTATACACAGCATTGACTACAGACTGCCCACACATGTCGTGGGAGTCCAATGTCACTGTGTAAATCACTGTCACTTGGGCACACCCTTTGCAAGCCCATGGAAATGGGAAGCAGGAGGGGTGTGTGTCTCACAAATCCAAGCATCTAACCCAAACTCAGGACAAGCCTGCATGTGCCCAGCCGGAATACAGTGGATGCCCACGAGAGCCACACAAGGCAACACATTGCAACAAAAAATCAAAAATCAAAAATCAAAAATGGCCATGTGTGGGCGAGGGGGGGTGGGGAGGCCACCCAGGAGGTCCGAGGACAGGGTACCCACCAACAGCCACCTGCGTGAATGTTGGGAACAAAAAAACACCTCCATGGGCTCATGGCCTGCACGGCTACTAAATTGTGGGAGATTCACTGCTGGATTTGCTCTCCTCAACCTCTGCTGCTGCTGCCACAGGAGGTGGTGGTGCTATGGGAGGCAGCCCACGCAAAGCCCTAGTTTGGTCCTCCATGGCAGCAAGCATGCGGGCGTGGAAGGCCTCGTTCTGGAGGGATATGGTGCGGAGATCCCCATGCAACACCCGACGTGTTGCCCAGACCTCCGCCAAAGTTGCCCGGGCCTCGCCCGAGTTGTCTGCATCTCTGCTGAGAGCGTACGGGTGACGCTCTCCAGCAGCTGTTCCGTCCTGGTGACAGTGGAAGCCTCAAGGTCCACAAGAGTCTGCCTGAGGTGCCGGACCTCTCCCCTCACGGCTTCCCTCTGTCCCTGGGCATCTATAGAAATTGATTCCCTCAGATTGTCCAGGGCTGCCTGTCTGTCCCTGTTGGATGCCAACATGTCCTCCCTGACCGATTGGCAAATGGAGTCTGTTGCCTGCTGTAATAGCTCCATCTGCCTTTCTGGGGGGACAATGGAAGTGGCCACCCTCTCCATTGCTTGAGCAATCATTTCTGATGATGCTGCCTGTTGGTTGGCCATACCGTAAATGGATTGCTCCCATGCGGTATTGCCCGGTGGCGGACGGCCACCGCGTTGGCGGGCACCACACCTGTCTGGGGCAAGGCGAACTGCGCCTTGCTGTGTCGGCACTGCCTGAGGCTGCAGGACTGCATTTCCCCTCTGAACTGCTGGCCCAGGAACAGGATCAGATGTTGCGGAGTGTGGCCCTGCATCCGTAACCACCACAGGCGCACCTACCAACACTGACATCACCATAGTGGGCTCTACCCCTGGTGCAGGTGGGTCGGACAGAACAGTATCCCTTCCATGAACACATACCTGCGAATCCACATAGGTCTCATCCGAATCAACACCTGAAAAGAGTTCTGGGGAGGTGCAGCCAGGGACACCCCTGGACAGTATGGCCTGCAGCAAGAGAGGGTTCTCCCCCACCACCAAACCACGTCGGCCTGCACCATCTCCTCTCCCTCAACAGCATCAGGTGCGTCATCCTCTGCAAAAACATGAAAGACAAAAAATGGAAACATGCATTAGCACCATGGCACGCTATTAGGCCAGACAAGCTACAGTACCAGTACTTGATTTACACATGTCCCACATGACTATAACCCTCCCATGCATGCACTGTCCATGAGTTGGAAGGGGAGGAAAATGTCAAACACTGATGACACCAAGATGGGAGAGCAACACATCAGCTGCATGCTGGCTAGCAGTCCCATCACACATTGGCCAGTGAGTGGCATGTCCAATACACATACATGACACATGCCATCACACAGATGTCATGTACCATAGGCATGTCATATATGTGACAATAGGGCAGAGTGATGCGCAGTAGAACCAGGTGAATTTCTACAATCAGCCTGAATGAACACAGCTAAATACGGAACAATGTTGTAGCAAGATGCCACTTCAAGGGCAACTGGCGCGATGTGGTGCAAAGCGCCTACTGTGGGCAGAAGGGATACTGTAATACCCAAATCCCGGGGCGCCGAATGCATTGGATGAAGCACATGGGTAGGCAAAAACACTCAGGCACACACACCCTGACCTGACACTCAACCAGAACCCCTCCCACAAACAACATACACATGGATCACACACACATGCATGTGCACTCACCGGACAATGCCTCGTAATCTGCCAGTTCTCCCACACCTTGGATCTGCTCCTCCGTGACATAGGTCCCAGCAACATGCTCATGTAGAGTGAGTTCAATGTCCTCTTGTGGAGACCCACCTCCAGTCACCAGAGTTGCGGCATGACTTGAGGCCAGCTTTTTCTTTGCCCTACGTTTAAGGTCGTTCCAGCGCTTGTAGCACTCAACAGCTGTGCGCCTCATAAACCCAAGGGCACTTATGCTGTCCACGATGGACTGCCAGTGTGCCTGACGTCGAGCAGGTTTAATCCTACACCCTGAAGTGACCAACATTTCGGCATCATGTTCAGACACATACTGCACAAGTGCATCCAGTTCGGCATCATTGAAGCTAGGCTTCCTTGGCGTGCCGGATCGTGTAGCCGTGTCGGGGTCATCAGCCTGTACTGGACAAGCACTCTTCCTCTTTCTTTTTGTGGGGGGTGGGGATCCGGAGTGCCCTACGCCGCCCTGGACACTGGAGGCAGGAGCACCGGTGGACTGTGTAGTAGTATTGTGGGATGGCACACTGACCACATGACTTTCTGCAGGCATTAGCTGAAGTGTGATGATGGCAGGGGGAACCTCAGTCTGATGTACCGGGACCAACACTGTCCTGGCTGGGAGAGTCAGAGCTGGGGTGGACGGAGATGCAGCTGCCCCTGCAGCCTCCCCACCCGGCCTACTCGGGGTAGCAGATGACAAGGCTGCCCCTGTACCACGTGGCCTGGTGACACTGGCTTGCGCCGCCAGCCGTGGCCTAGACTTGGCGACCTGGAAGTCAGCCTGGGAGTCACCCTGTGCTAGGTCATGTGCCACAACGGGCCGGTCCAACAAGGGCTGAGCAGGGATGGTGTCAGCCACGTTTCCCTCAACCATGGGGGGGGGATGTGTGTCCCTGACTGGTCCTCCACACGTGGGGGGCTAGGGGGAGTCTGCAAATCCTGGCCACGTCCCCTACCACGCCCTCTTGAGGCTCGGCCACCTTTGCCACCCTTACCACTTGCTCGCCTCCCAGCCATGGCACTGATGGAGTTGTGCGTATGGGAGTTGCAGTGGACAATTGTCCTGGGCAATTGGGGGTCAAAGGGGTAGGGTACTAGATGGAATTCGTACCCAAGTGCTCTAGAAAGGCTGTATGGAACCCCTGGGGAAAGATGACGGGTCACGCAACGCACAGGCACCCCTAAAACAGAAAATGACTTGCCTGCGACCCCTCGTAGACCATGTGCGTGGGAAAAGGAACCTGCACTACGCTGTGGCACCCAGAAACACAAAAATGAACATATGCGTGTCACAAGCAGCCTACAATGACCCCTGAAGGGGTACGCTACACACGGGGCTAGCACAGTTGGTAAATACGTGCACGACTCACCGTCTGCCTGGCAAAAGAGCGTGAAAAATACCCGCGTGTACCCCCGCCAAAAGAAGATTTGTACACTGTCTGAGGAGGCAGGACAAAAGGAGAAGTCAACGCTGTTTGAGGAAACAGGCCAGTGAGTGGCATGTCCAATACACATACATGACACATGCCATCACACAGATGTCATGTACCATAGGCATGTCATATATGTGACAATAGGGCAGAGTGATGCGCAGTAGAACCAGGTGAATTTCTACAATCAGTGGTGCAAAATACTGACAGAGGTAACAGGGAGTACGAACTAGAAACTCTGTGAAGTAAATCGCATGTGAACCGACAAGAAGTACAGATTTCACCCACTCGCTCTCCACGGGAAGCACGTACAAGGAAATGACGTACTACACGTACCTTTTAAACCGCACCACACGTCCAACGTCACTTCCGCATATACGCACTGAGGCACTATCCTCCAATTTTGTGGGCTGACACTCGGACGGGCAGTTTTTGGTCTTGTAACATTCCCCCGGGTACAGGGACACGCCCGCGCGTGTCACGTCACAGACGCGCCTGCGCTGTCAGGGCCTTTGGTCCAATGGAATCGCGTACACAGGCCAATCGCGTGCGGAACTTCTTGCGCACCTCTGAAATACACGCGCCCAGGCCAATCGCGTGTGGAACTTCTCGCGCACCTCTGAAATACACGCACACGCTCCCCCAGGCCCGATCGCATGTGTAACTTCTCGCGCACCTCTGAAATACACGCACACGCTCCCCCAGGCCCGATCGCATGTGGGACTTCTCGCACACCTCTGAAATACATGCACACGCTCTCCCAGGCCAATCACGTGTGGAACTTCTCGCGCACCCCTGGAATACACACGCCCAGGCCAATCGCGTGTTGAACTTCTCGCGCACCCCTGAAATACACGGCCCCAGGCCAATCGCGTGTGGTACTTCTCGCGCACTCCTGGAATACACGCGCCCAGGCCAATCGCGTGTGGAACTTCTCGCGCACCCCTGGAATACACGCACCCAGGCCAATCGCGTGTGGAACTTCTCGCGCACCCCTGAAATACACGCGCCCAGGCCAATCGCGTGTGGAACTTCTCGCGCGCCTCTGAAATACACGCGCCCAGGCCAATCGCGTGTGGAACTTCTCGCGCACCTCTAAAATACACGCACACGCTCCCCCAGGCCCGATCTCATGTGGGACTTCTCGCACACCTCTGAGATACACGCACACGCTCCCCCAGGCCAATCGCGTGTGGAACTTCTCGCGCACCCCTGAAATACACGCACCCAGGCCAATCGCGTGTGGAACTTCTCGCGCACCCCTGAAATACATGCGCCCAGGCCAATCGCATGTGGAACTTCTCGCGCACCCCTGAAATACACGCGCCCAGGCCAATCGCATGTGGAACTTCTCGCGCACCTCTGAAATACACGCACCCAGGCCAATCACGTGTGGAACTTCTCGCGCACCCCTGGAATACACGCGCCCAGGCCAATCACGTGTGGAACTTCTCCCACACCTCTGAAATACATGCGCCCAGGCCAATCGCGTGTGGAACTTCTCGCGCACCTCTGAAATACACGTACACGCTCCCCCAGGCCCGATCGCGTGTGGGACTTCTCACACACCTCTGAGATACACGCACACGCTCCCCCAGGCCCGATCGCGTGTGGAACTTTTCTCGCGTGTAGAACTTTGGCGCACATTTTTTTCCTGCACAGGGACGCTACCGCCTGCTTTTGTGTGGCGGACATGTATGGGCCTGTGCTAGTCTTTGGCCGTGCGCTGTTTTTCCCTATTCGATTCCATGAATACGTGTTGTAGGCGAGCGTGTGGGCGTTCTGCGCACTTGCCTCCTGTACTTTCCCCCTGACGCCCACATTTTCACAAGTTGTTCCCCATTCTGCGTGTAACGCCCCGTGTTACGCCTACTTTTGTTATGTGTGCCGCGCTATGTGCGAATTCGCTGTGGCCTTATCGCACGGTGTTCGGTGACCTGTGCGCCAGCGTGCGCCAGTGTGCGCCAGCGTGCGCCGCGCACTTTTTCAGCACACATCCCACATTTTGCGCATGCACGGACTTCCATGAATAGATGTGCGATGTTTTCTGTGCGATAATCGCACTTGCACTGCGATTTTCGCTATTTCACTGCGAATCGCACGTTTTCACACGCGTGCGCCGTTTTTTCGGCGCACATTGATTCCATGAATCGGCCTGTAAAAGTCAGTGCAAAAAATCACCAGCAGGGTTCCATCATTTAAATGACAGTAAACAGCTAGCATTTGAAGGATTAGTACTGGTACATGTATGTGACAGCACTATTCAGAAGGTCAATTGTACTTTTAATAGGATACTACATTGCCGGAAATCTTTCAGCTGGGCTGGCATGATCTTTTGATATTCTAAATGCGTATTCAGTGCCCCCTTGCTACTAGAATTAACTCTATGTGCTAGACAAAAGGCGAATTGGTCCTCCAGGCTACATTCATTTGGGACACAATATGTATAGATCTTCCTGACAAATACAAATTGGAGGACAGTACTTTAGATAGAAACGGAGGTGGCTCTTGCTGCAAACAGGAAAAGTCATCATATATTGTATTATTAATTGTCGTTATTGAAAAACAATGGTGCAATTTAGGAAGTATTTAAGGATTCAATGAAGAGGGCCAGTTGATGAAGGAGCAAGGTTGGGAAAATATACCAGTGGCATGGACAGTACAACAGAACTTGATATTTCTGACTTTAAATGCCTAAGACAAATAATTAAAGAATTTAAAAAGAGTAGTGCTGAGGCCAGAAGCAAAAGAGGTGGCTTGGGAGTTTAGTTTCAATAGGAAGGTAAATTGGGGCGTTACTCCTATCAAGTAGACATCAGCCAGGCAGAAAACAAGCTAAACAACAAATCAAGTAGACACATGTGTCCACGGGAGTCACATTTTCGAAGAACCATGCTCACAATATGAAAGCATTTCCGGAAATTGTACATAAAATATAGTTTGCTGATGTAATACTGCCCGCATTTGCCAACATGGTGATTCATACAAACACATTCTGAGAGATATACTTAGCGCACTGAAATATAGGAATAAATATGTTTTCCATCTGTGAAATACTAATTATGGCAAAGTCAAAAACACAGTCAGATGTTGCTAATGCATCATTGCGTTCTGCATATTCTTGATGAAGTGCCTTTTCTTTTGAAATGTATGCAATTTCAGAGTGGTTTGCATGATGCCTACGCCTTCCGCTCCCAAGAAAATGATGGAGGGTGTTAAAACTGAAAATTACGAGCCAACACGAGCCTTTACTTTCAGGGCACAGCACTCCAGAACTGCATGCACATATGATGAACAGGTGGGAACATCTGCATTGAATGTTGGATGCTAGCATAATTAATAGAACACGACTATTTGATGAGGCTTACCAGGCTTCATTATGAGTGCTGTGTGCAGTAAAAATGGTGCTAAGGGTTTTTCTTCTGTTTTAAAAAGAGATCTATATCACTTGTTTGGAGGTATATTTGAAGAAAACATCTAGCAACTTGCTAGAAATCTTTCCTCCAGACAAATTGAGGGTTTACCCTTGGCTGTAAATCCGACTGCAGTAAATTCTCTATATCACAATGCAGTCCAATGAGACTCTGTAATTGGGAGAGACACAGCTGTGGTCCCACTCATTATTTGGTGGATATACTGCCAACGTGAGTGACTGTTACCGTACAGCTGGTCAATCCCACAAACCCGTAATTAGGCCCTGGAGGAATGTGTGAATGCATGAGAAGATACTTCAAGATCACTGTACATACCTCCACTATTTATTTTGTATGTGTCATTACACATCAGGGTCAATCATAACCTTCAGCAAAATAATCAATTGGACCTGAATTGTCAAGCCACATCACCTGTGAACACAACAATATTTTATTTATTTATTTATTTATTTATTTTAATTCTTGTAATACGCCAACATGCCCGTAGGCCTCAGGGCGCACATAAAACTGAACAAACAAACACACATGACAAAGAAGAAAGAGGTGTCAAAGAGTTATTCCAGATTGAAGTAGTGGGTTTTTAGAGCACGTTTGAATGCAGTGTAGTCCTGGATCTGCCGCATCTGGGCTGGGAGTTTGTTCCATAGAAGGGGACCTTGAGCGTCAAGAGTGGTAACTCCAAATTTGGCTGTCCTGTATTTTGGATGCTTGAGAATAGTGGCAGAGGATGAACCAAGGTTCCTCGCGTTAGATTTATTGCTAATGCGGGCTGACAAATAAGTGGGGCTACAGAGGCTGAGGCATTTGTGGGTCGTGGTCAATATCTTGTGCGTTATCCGATGTTTAACGGGAAGCCAATGAGGTTTTTTCCTAAAGATGGAAATGTGTGTACGACAGGACTGATTGAAGATATTACGAACAGCATTATTCTGAGCCACTTGCAATGATTGAATATTGGAGGCTGTGGTGCCCGCTAGGAGGCTGTTGGAATAATCCAATCTAGAATTGATCAGTGCAGTGGACAGAAGGGCACAGTTTTCTTCCGAGATGAATGGTCGAATATAGCCTATTCTTTTATTTATAAGACCGCAGCTAGATTTAATGCTGGAGACATGGGACTTCATAGAAAGTTCTTCGTCAAGAACGACGCCTAAGGTCTTAACTTTCTTTTGGACGAGAATGGTATTGTCGGCAATATGGAAACTAGCATAGTTGGAGTCGAGTTTCGCCCGGGTGTTTTTAGATGCCACAATGAGGAGTTCAGTTTTTTTGTCGTTCAGGGCAAGAGAATTGCAGGCCATCCAGTCTTGTATGGCTTTGTATATTTTATTGATGGTTACTGTATCGCTGCTTTAGGTGCCACTTAGCTGTATGACCACCTGAGTGTCATCAGCGTAGTTCGTGTATTGCACTCCTAATTTGTTTAAGAGGTCAAGAAGGGGACGAATATAAAGATTGAAAAGCAGAGGCGATAGGCAGGAGCCCTGAGGATCTCCGCATGTCTGAGATATTGGAGAAGATTGATTATCGCCAACACAGACCCTCACCATTCTGGGACCCAGAAAGGAAGCAATCCATCTGGATGCAATTACGGAGCAGTTGGCGACCTCTCTGAGCCTTGACACCAGTAAGCTGTGATCAACTAGGTCGAAGGCTGCAGAGAGGTCTAATAACATGAGCAAAGCAGCTTGATTGTTATCAGCTATGCTAGCTAAGGTAGATTTAAGATATAGCATTGCTGTTTCATTCCCGTGACGAGTCCTATAGCCCGACTGACGGGTACCCAAGATGTTATATTTTTCGACATGGGCTTGTAACTGTGAATAGGCAAGTTTGTCAATTATCTTGAGAACATATGGCACATTGGTAATGGACCTGTAATTGTCGTTGTTCGCTGGATCAAGATTTTCCTTTTTCAATAAAGGTGTGATCCACGTTGATTTTAGCAGTTCCGGTACCAGGCCCTCATCAAAAGAGAGATTGACCAGTTTGGTAATCCATGGAACCAGAGGTTCTAAAGACTCCTTAAGAGTGCTTGTGGGACAGTCGTCAGCAGGACAAGACGTGTCTTTAAGGTCCTTTATGATTTTGAGTACTTCGTCCTCAGAGTAGTGTGTGAAGGAGAATTGAGGGATGTTGTTTTCGCAGGTATGGGGCAGAACAGTGTCTATGGGGATTTGCGGGGATGTTACATTGCCTAGAGCTTTATTTATTTTTTCTTTGTGAGAATCAATCTTGAGTAGAAAGGCATCATGTATGCCCTGACACCATTTATTGTCCTTAATGATATTATTAATGGTTGGGGGCTGACTTTGGAACTCCGCTAAGATTTTGAAAAGCTCCCCAGTGTTGGATTGAGCATTCACTATCCTTGCATTATAATGTGTGGCCTTAGCTTCTGTGATAAACATTAGAATATAGAACATTGTGAATGTTCACTAGGTTCTCTTACCAGCCATTGGAAGAAAGCAGTCCTGTCAATGTCCCAAATTAAGCTTTGTTGGTTTCTGACCATTGCCAGTCAACTGCCTGACACATACCTCATCAGCCACATCCAAAAACAAAGATGATCCCTGTGTGATCATTCCAGAGTGCTAGCTTTTTACAGAATTAAACCATAATCCTAGTTGTGTTGTGTTATCCATAGTACATTCACATTCCCAATGTGCACTTAGTTTGACCACCCCTGAATACTACACGTTTGTTATATTCCAGAAGTCTGGAAAAGATCAGGGGCTAAGGTAATGTCGGGACTGGCGGGACTTGGGGCTAGGTAGCATTTTGGTTGTAGCACCTAAGCTCAATCCAGGGTTACAACCAAAGACCATTGTACTACCAGTTAACTGTTACACGAGAACAGTACTTTAAATCCTTGGTTTGAAAATCTGAAACATACTACTAGTCATCATGCACCCAGTTCAAAATGCCAACATCCCAGTTTCAACAGCACCAATACACTCTAATGTGCACCGTTTAAGCACATTCCTTATCTAACCTGATGCTCCTTATGACAAGCCTGACAATTCCAATATTCACCCATCTTGGAAAGTATCCCTAAATACACAATGCAGCACATTTCCAGCATTTGTAATGCTAGTATATTGGACAACTGCTGTCACCATCGTTCAGCAGCCTAAGTATATTGCACGTTTATCAAGACCAGTAAATCCCCGGCTTCACAATGCAAGTCTATTCTAAGTTAACATATGTTCAGTGCATGTCCATTCTTGAAAACCGCAGCATGATTCTGGAGTATAATCCAAGTATACGTATAGCTTAACACTTTGAATTTTCCAAACACACTGTAGTCCAGTTGCTACCCAGGTTCTTCACAATTTGCCAAGTCCATTGAACACCCAGTTTAATAACGTTGCTATGCTCCTGAAGTCAGATCACTTGTACATTTTGGAAGCGGAAATGCCTTTTTGTACATTACAAATGGCATTTGCAAACTAGCATTAAGGCTAGGCAAATACATTTGCAGAGATATTAAGCATGCCATAGTCTTTCCTTTTAGGAAAAACTGAAAAGCCTTGTCTGGATCCTCCAGATCATGGAGCCTATAGCTGGAAAGCATTTGCAGTTACATCTTTATAACTACCTTCTACTGGACGATTGACAATTAGGTATTTTCCTGGTAGGAGAGTTAAGAATGTCACCCTAGCTCGTATTGATGCAGCAGGGACCATAATCGTTCTTGATCTTTCTGCACTGTTAAACAAGGTTGACTATATCATCATTCTCGTTACTTCTTCTGCTTCAGCATTTTTGAGACAGCCTTTTGCTGGGCTGAGTCGTTTTTGGGAGGCATAACCCTGACAACTACTGAGGTTCAGCACACTCTGACATTTGCACCATATCTTCCAGAGTGCCCAAAGGTCCTGCAATGACACCCATTATTTTCAACTGGTATCTTCAGCACCTGGTTCAGCTTTTAAAGGACGGTGCCATGCAATGTTACGCCTGTGCAGATGATGTCCACATATTGATCGACATTACGACGGCCTCCACCTTAATTAATAACACATTTATGACTTGTATGCCGACATCAATCCACTAGATCAATGTCAATAGGACAACTTGTAATGGATCCAAGATATATGTCATCCATTTTGGAACCTCGGATTCTCAAGTGCACCCCCATCATGGACCAATATTTTGGGGCTGTTAGATTTTCCATTCAGATAATTACTACAGTTTAGCATTTTAATAGCTATCAAATTAGATGTCATGTCACAAATCAGCAACATTTCCAAATTAAATTGGTGAAAATGATTTGTACCATAATGCACATTTCCCCAATTGGTGAAGTTAATAAAACATTTCACCTCAGGGAGTTTGGACCATTGCTATTCGTTCTACACAGTCCTTATAAAAACTGAATTCACTTTAAGCTGCAAAGAATTCAAAATCTGACAGATAGACTGATCCTTAGACTTTCAAAGGAAACCAGAATCTTTAAAGACTTGAGAAAGTTACTTGGGCTCCTCGTTGCTGATAGAATGATGTTTATCAATCCCGGTCTGTCATTTATAGCCCCAAAAGGTACAGGACATTCGGTTCTGGCATGCCAAATGACACCATAGAAATCTTTAAATGCTCTGTTCTCCTGTGATCTGGAGTTGGCATTATTCCCAAAGTTTAATTGACAGAAAGGAGCGACAGCATTTTTATCATCCACTCACTCTTTACAAACAAGACATCTTGCTACTATTTAGGAATCAGCTCAAAACAATCTATTTCCATAAGCTTTTTTAAGTGTTCCTTCTTTGATTCAAATGCTGAGGTATGGCTTTCTTTCAGTTTTCACACATTTCTTATTTGCACATCAGCGCTATGGTGCCCCTTAGGATGATTGTGTACTATATACGTAGCAAATACATATAGAAAATATACTAAAACAAATACAATTGAGCATGTGCACATGCCATGGGGGTAGAGTCAAAATAAATTGGTGCTCTAACAATGTTTTGTGACAACAGGCCTAGTAGTTTTCAGGTTTGCTTGATCACAGTAGATTCCCAGTTTGACAATCTAACTACATAACTAGTTTACACATTCCCTGTATACTCGTCCATTTGACAATCCCAGTATACTGCCCATTTGAGCTCATCACTATATTCCCAGTTTTCACAATTTAAGTACACTGCCAATTTGCACAAGCGACAGATAATTGAGTGTGAAAACCTCAATATAGGTATAGTATAAAAACTGCAGAATGCTCCACGTTTGCAGAATCCCAGTACTTCTTATTCAAAGGTTCACCAGTTTAGTAGAATTGCAGGTTTTATGACTGTTGTATAATCTCAAATGCTACAAATCTGGCAACACCATATATGTCTAGCTTACAATAGTATACCATACTCAGTTTGCAACAACTAAGTTTTTGTCAATCAAAGAATGTGACAAAATGACAACTGCTCTGCAGTGGTATAGGAAGGTGCAGTGGATACACTACCTACTCAGCCTCACACTGATAGAAACCAACAGTGATCTCAATCATAAAGGTGAAACAGGCACAGTGAAGAGATATACCTCCTTTATATTTAGTGGTATAATGGTCCGAGGGCAAGCTATATGCTCTTAAAAGAGGCGTGAATGTTATAACAGTAGGACGTCTAACAGCAAGAGTGTAAACCCAACCCTATGGAGAAAATCCAGAAAATGCACAACATATGAGTAATAGCAGTCTAGATACTGGAGCAGAAGTGCCCTGGTAATACACAGAAATAATATCAGTTGAATGAGCAAATGTCTTTATAAAAAGATGCAAAGGTTGACTTATCAGACACTATGGTCTCAAAAGTAGTTCAATGCAGCATTTCAGCAGTGCAATTCAATGAGTCCACTAGGGTTGTGTTGATGGTCGAGCTGGTTCAAGAGGATGGTAATATTAGGTTGAGTTGGTAGGTTAAACGATGCTTCCATGCTACATTGGAAATTGTGCTCTTTTCACAAAGGTGTCCTTAAAAAGTATGAAACATGCAGAGCTCTGAGAAATCAGGCGAGGTCCTTTAACACAATCCAACTTAACTTCAACATGTTCAATACTTGTATTGTGAGGAAAAGTGTGAAATGCTATCACTTTTCCATTGCTCCATTGACTAAACCAATGTCTACATTAAAATTCCTCTTCAACATGACTTGTGCATTGATGTACAGTTTTAAAACTCTTTCTAGACCTGTAGTTTTAGAAAATGAATTCTCTAATTGACCTAATCAAGCTTTTGCTCCTTTATCCACCTCTAAAGGCATAACATGGCCATCTAAAGCATCACATGATTTTATCTCTACAATATTTTGCTTCTCTGACAGTAGCATTGTATAGTTAAATGTGTTACACGCTGGAAGTGTGCACATCAAAGCAAGACAAAAAATGTATCTTTCCTTAAGGGTCAGCATGACATCAGATGACTGCAATCTACATGTACATGTTATAAATCCGTTTTCCCTTTAAGACGACTTTCACATTTTCTTGAAGAACACCTATACAAACCTTGTTAGTCTGCATACTCTAAGTGCCCAGATTGCCTCATTTTAATGGTCATTTCCTGGAATTCAAAACAAATCCAAATGTTAAAATGACCAATACTTCCTATACTTGTTTGAGCATCCTTAGATTGCAGTATTCTAAAAACTGGTTGACCTTTCACAGGAGTTATTTGTATCAAGTCTCCAAACACAAGTGTGTGTGTATTTTTGTGTGATTAACGTAAATGCATGCAGCATGTCACTGATTTCAAAATATTTAACACAGCTATTAAATTCCATGTGTGTCCCCCTAGGGCCTTTTCCCGGTTCCCACTCAACGATTCAAATATATCCCTTTTCTATCATTCTCAGATGGCATGTGTTGAACTATCAATCTGTCAGTCTCCCAAAAGTCAGAATATTCCCCTTCCTGTACGCTGCCTAATCCTGTATGTGTTTGTATGTGCACATGTAGAGCATTTTTCTTTTGATATCAGAATTGAGGAGGAACATATATCAAATATATCCCTTTTCGATCATTCTCAGATGGCATGTGTGGAACTATCAATCTGTCAGTCTCCCAAAAGTCTGAATATTCCCCTAGCTGTGCGCTGCCTAACCCTACACCCTAAGCCAATACATTCTGGACAAATTAAGCTCAAAATGAAATGTGAGCAAAATGACACTCCAGCAATTTAAAAGGGAGGGAAAGACAAGGTTAGACAAAAGTTGAGCAGCACCAACAAGTAAGTAAGCAGGGAAATCTAGAAAAAGTAACTACAGTGAGGAAATCAAATCAAGAGGCCTGGGCCAAAGTCAATGGACCAAAGTCTTTGCAGAGGATCACACAGCTCAGGGTAGTTTGAGGTTAAGTCTTTGCCAAGAGTTCAGAACGAAGTTGGTCAGACAAAAGTTACTTTAAAGAATAGAGAAGGACAAGCCCTCAGATTGGCGAAAGGTTTCACACACTTTCACCGCATTTGGACGGAACGAACAACCGGGTTTGAAAAGTGCATTAAATGAAGAAGAAGGCTGTCGCTGAGGCGGACGTTCCTGGCAGGTGCTACAGGCTCACAGTTCCTGAAGAGACTGTCGGACTAACATGAAGTAGGAAGACTGGAGAGTCTTGCACTGCCCAGGGAAGAAACCAGCAGCAGAGCAAAGCAATAAAATAAAAGGTGCGCTCCTTAAAACCCAAGCAGGGTCCGGTCCTCCTGGCTATCCGGTTCACTGTAGCTGTGCACAGCAAATTCGACCATAGGAGGGAGGCCTGGCTTGCAGTTTGGCGAACTGGTTGGTCCCACCAGCTCAAGGGGAGAAGATTCCTTGCAGATCTTCCCTCTTGTTGAAGTTTGGAGATCAGGACCAGCAGCATGGCTTTACCGGGAGGTTCAGTCGTGGTAGAGGTCTTCTTCTGTCAGTTTCTCTTCGGTTCTCTCGATCCAGTGGTGACTCTGCCTTCTCAGTCCCAGAGACCTGATTTTTATGCAGTTTTCCCCCATTCACACAGCCTGGCTGTTAATCACATAGCAGGGTGGCTGTCCCAGCGTCACCACAGCCAATCATACAGAGTGTGACATGAGTCACCAAGAAGACCCTGTGCAGTGAGTCTCAAACCCCTCCCTCACATCCTGTCCCCCTCTGACATTCAGGCACCTAAGGAGGGCTTCTGTGTAGAAGCCCACCAAAGGACAGCAAACAAAGGAACCAAACCTGGTTTGGCACGCAGAGTAAAACACGAGAGAAAGACCTTTATAAAAAGAAATGGCAAATAAACCCAGCAGGAACCAAATACAAGTAAATGGGATCAAGCAGGTCTAAGTTTGAGGCTACTAACTTACTCTAAAACAGTACCAAGGCTATTTAAATGGACCGCAGTAGGAAAAATAGGGTAGATACCACTGTCACCAGCCAAATCTTAAAGAAATGGGAACAAAATGATGTTCCACAAGAAACAGACACAAAGGGATAATTATTAAACCTTTCCAGAATTCAATATAAGATAGTTTGTACTGGGTCTGTGAATTTAAAAAGACTAATAAAGTCAATTGCAACTTTACATGTTCTGGGAAACAGTAGTCAGTCAGAAAATGGAGTTTGAGTTGGGAAGTCTAAAAAGCCAACACTGTGTCACTGCACTAAAGGTGCTGTGTGACACACAGAAAAAAAGATGATGCCTGTGGATTAGGTGGGGCTCCACAGCCCATGAACACACATAAATGTTAAGCACACACAGCAAAGCACATGTAAGAGTGGGAAAAAAGGCTTACACTCTTACCAGGTGTAAACAAAAAAATCCTAGAAATCCAGCAAAGCTGCTGAGGGAATCAGTAGGAAAGGGAAATTAGCCATTCTGGAGAATTCTCCCTAACAAGCGATTCAAAAGTTAATAAGTAAACAAACAAAACATTTTGTTTTTGCCATAGAGAAAACGGTTCTTTCGTCGAACACACATGACGTAGGAACCACTAGACAGATATACACCAAATAGAAAACAATTTGGACACAAGGCACTGTAGAGTGCCTTTTATTGGTTTGGGTGAAAAGTGTGAAGTAGTTATGAAATAATTCGACAGAGCCGTGAGTACTCTCAAAAACCATTTAGATATGTCCCATGGTGCACTGCACCAGATAAGACTTTTCAGAAATGAAAAGCCACCATTTTTTTCTGTATTCCTGATGGAAGTGATTCCTGTGTTTATCCCAAGGGAAGTGGACAAATAAATGTCCGGAAATGATATTTGGAGGAGGAAAAGGGTTGTTCGCATATGAGAAAATAGGTAAATACAGTGGGATAGTAAGGGGAGTAAGACCGCAGGATACGTTCAGAAAAAAACAATCTGTCACATGGACTGGCGACTTATGGGCATAGTAGAATAGTGATAGGTAGGATTTATACAAAGGGGCCCTGAAAAGGAGTAGGTGGGCACATGGAGCGTTGCAGTGGGGACAAGCAAGACTTTTACATTGCAGAGGGATTTCCCGTTACTGTGGTAACCTACCATTTATTACCATCTATAAAAGGTTTTCTGCAGTTAAATCACAGGTTTAGAACCTTCCATGCAATTGTAGTGAAAGCTTGCCACCATGCCCGTGCCTGCATTCCTTGCATTCCTACTGCTACATGGAAGGAGGAGGTGAAGGAGGAGGAAGGGAAGAATATGCCATATATGCACAACACTATTCAGCATGCCCAATGAGGAAGTGTATGGCACATATCGCTTCCCCCCATGTCATCCTTTAATTGGAAAGGGAGGGGGAGAATTACCTGGTGTCACAAACCATGTGCTCACAGCCAATACCACCATTGGTGAAAGTCCTAACTGCACTTTACTCACTGGGGACCAGCACATTCCAATGGGCCACAGCCATTGTTGGGGGCATTTCACAGCCTACACAATCACTCTGCCTCAAACAGGTCCTAAGCTGAATCATTGCATGTGTAAACAGCCAGATAGAAATGACATGCAATGTGCTGGCACGAGAATTATATGCAGTTACCGATGGCAATGATCACATAATGCTTGTGGATGCACACATGACAGTTACATACTACGCCATTCACATATCCACCAGGCACTGGCATCGGGATCGTTTGGCAACAAGTGGCTCATTGGTGAGTATCAGCCAGCACACACACAAAAACACACTGATGGGGGGGGGTCACATCCAATACAAACCACCATACCATAACATCAGAGAACAAAGACTGCTGTTGTTATGCACAGGGGACAGTGCATATCCGCTATTATCACTCCTGAGGACGACACCTGAAATCCCACCACACAAGCGGAGGCCCACTATAATACAGCACACATTGCGACCATAGGCATAATTGAGCGGACATTTTGAGTGCTGAAATGATGGTTCCACTGCCTTCACCATTCAGTTTTAGTACTGTTGTATGCACCAGTTTTGTCCTGTAAAAGCATATTAGCATGTTGCACCTTGCAAAATATAGCCACACGTTGTGGCATACTTATTGAGGTGCATGAGGGATTGCTGCCGCAGCCACAGGCAGTATCCATAACAATAGCAGGTCAAAGGGTGAGGGGCCAGCACATTCGCAACCAGCTTGACCAGACATACTTCACATGAAAACCATCCAGTGTGAAAGTCACACCATAGCCACATCCCTGATTTCCTTTGATGACGAAGCATGTCAATTCCAGTTCAGCCATAGACAACTACCTGAGAATGGCAAGCAAGGGTGGACATGTGGTGTGTGCCTCATACACGTTAAAATCACTCATATCCACCATCTACAACCTCACAGTAAAACCTGATGACATGGTCAGTGTCACTAGTTGGACACATTGCATACCCAATGCAACACACACATGCACACAAATACAGACAACAGGACCACTTGACAACACATCTCAACTAAGAAAGCAACATGGACAGAATATATCAAACAAAGGATAACTGAGACCATGGCAAACCATCCCAAAATGATGCACTTCCCTCATCCATTGATGATGGATGAACTCCCAACAAGTACATTATAAATGACTGAATGACACCCAGATAATCAGAATGTACCAATCAAATGGCACTAAAGGTGGGCCTGCTCCCATGGCTGAATGGCCGCAGGCCTCTCTGGGCCCACAGGTGCCAGGGCAGCAGAAGAACCTGCGGCTCCAGGCAGAATCCACCCAAGATTGACTGGAGGCAGCACCAGCACAGCAATACGTGTGCAGTGGCTGATTCAGCAGGGGTGTGCCAGCTCCAGGTCACACAGGCTGTGCCAGTGCCTCATTGGCTGGGTCACATGACTACATGTGCTTCCACGGCACCCTCCCAGGGACTGGCATTAGGGCACCCGGGGACTGGTCACAGAGTGCTGGGTGTGTGGGTGGGGGTAATACCCAGGCGTGACAGTGAGCTGTAGGGCATGGGAGCATTCCCACAGTAGTTGTTCAGCATGGCATGCCTATGTGATTTAGCACACAGAGTAGACCTTGCCCTGCACCCATCCATAGAATTTCAGCTAATCTCACACCTCATGACCATGCAAACATGTGAAAAGCACAAAGTATGATGCTGCATTTCACTTAAAAAAATCTCATCACTTGGAATGTGAGACTCAGATGTGCGGGATGCACAGGCATGATGGACTGGCTACTTAACCTCTTAAGTGCCATTAAGGTTCCCCCCCAGTGCCAATGTTTTTTTTTAAAATCGCGGTATTCACCGCCCAAACCCGCCAACATTTCCCCCCTCATTAACCCCTTAAGTGCCACCGACGAGCCGGCTCGTCGGTGGCAACCTGGAGCGGTTTTTACCGACGAGCCGGCTCGTCGCTGGCATTTAAAGGGTGACAATCATGGCAGGAAACGGCTTGCAAGAAACCCAGGACATGACATCCAAAAACCCAGCAACAAACAAAGGTGCCATTGTATTGACCATCACCTGAAACACGTGCACATAAGCACTGCAAATGTACAGACTCTCACCAGCATGCAGTTGATTCATAAACAGCGTCCACAACAATAGTAATATTAGCACTACCTTGTCTGCTGACTGTGACAATCACCCACATAACACCACAATGACACAATCATGTGCCACCCTCTAGTACCACAACAGGACAGTACTAGAATGCATAGGACAACAATGCCTGCCATGTTCTACCCCACCTTGTGTCCCTAACGGTGTGCTCTGCATCCCCACCACCTCACCTAACAATGTCCTCCTCATTTGTATCATGAGGTTGTTAGGGAGAATTCTCATAAATGTGCTAATTCCCTTCACCCCTAGAGACCCTCAGCTACTTTGCTGGATTTTGAGGACTTGATGTTTCTACCTGGAAAGAGTGTGAGCCTTTTTTCCCACTCTTTCATGTATTTTGTTGTGTGCTTTACTCATGTGTTCTTTGATTATGGAGTTTTTTAGATAACTCCATAGGCATCATCTTTCTCGGATAAACTACTGTTTCCCAGAGAATGTAAGGTTAAATTGACTTTACTAGTCTTTTTAAATTCCTACACCCAGCACACACTATCTTCCTATAGAGTGCTGAAGTGGTTACCTAGTATCCCCTGTGTCTAGAAACTCAAGCAGCAATCAAATGCTACCCTTTCCTATTGAAATGGCTGGTGGCATTGGTTTTACAACAAACTACCATGATTTGTTCTGACCGCGAACACCATTAGCGGAAAATCATGGGAGCCATGTTTTTCAAGATGCCGCCTTAAGCCCCTTTGTTTAAACAGGTCCCGGTCTTCTTTTTTCGTCGTTTCATTTTGGAAAGGTCCTTCTAGAGTTTGTCTCTGTGTGCCAATCCACCTTTGGTCCCTTTGTTGTTACGCCTTTGGCGGGCTCCAGGACTGAAGATTGCCTCTGGTGCCTGAGTGTCTGGGGTGGAAAGGAAATGAGGGAGGTGCCCGAAACTCCCTGTGCTTAGTCTCCTAGGAGACCAAAATGTGCTCTGGCATGATTGGCTGGCAGACTGTCCGGCATGGACAGCCACCCTGCTGGGTGAGTGACAACTAGGCTGGAATGAAAGGGAGGAAACTATTTAAAAGGCAAGTCTCTTGGCTTGGAAGGTAGAGTCGACCACTGGAACGAAAGAACTGAAGACGAGCGGGAAGAGGATGGATGCTGCAGCTCCTGGAGCGTTGGTTTGCCCGGTGAAGCCCTGCTGCAGATCCAAATTGCCAAGTTCATCTCAAAAGAGAAGCCCCTTCAAAGACGACTTCTTCCTTTGAGTTGGTGAGACCAATCATCTTGTAAGCCACCTGGCTACCATTCTCAGAGCTGGTTAGGATCAAGCAGGGGGAAGGACACCAGTGTGTGTGCTTGACTACAGCTACTCGAACCGAAGATATTCCAATTGCCAGATTGTTTGACCAGTTCCTTTGCAGTGCAGGAGTCCCCTGATGACCTCCCTCTTGTCCCCACAACTGAGGTTCAGGAACAGTGAGATCTGCAGGAACTGCTAGGAACCAACCTCTTCAGCTACATCTTTTCTTCATATTAAGGTACTGTGCCAAACCAATTGAGAGAACTTATCTCTCGCGGTGAAAGTTTGTGAAACTTTCCCAACTTGTAGGCCTAATCAGCTTGTAAGCCAACATATGATTCTTTTTCGTACAAACTACTTCTGAGAACTTTGGCAAAGACTTTACCGTTGACTACAAGAATTGCTCTTTCCTATACAATACACAAGCCCATTGACTTTGGCCTAGGCCTAATGAACTGAATTGAGTCCTAAACGATTTGCACCGCCTAAGACAGTATGTGTGATCTATTTTATTAACTTGTGTCTCTGTACTCCTATTGAAAGGGACTGAAATGACATTTTGCTCCTATTTCAGGGGACCCAAATTTACTCAGAAACGTATTGGTTTGGTATTGAAGTGTGTTTGTGTATGATATTAAGTTGACTCCTTCTAGTGAATGTTTTCTAAATGACTGTGTAATAAATTAATAAGTGTTTTACCAAGAAACCTTGAGTGTAAGTGTCTACTTGAACCACTGTGATTGTAAGACCTCTGTGTGACATCCTTTTACTGCTTAAATTCCCTCTCGAGATAAGCCTGGCTGCCCAGTTCGCTACCAAAAACTGTGTAGTACAGACTTATACCAAAGGTTGGTTTTGCTTACACCTGTAGTCCTAATTGTATGTGGTGGTCCGAGAGGGTACTGCATGCAATTCTGCCTAACAGAGGTTCAGTTTCCAGCAGAGTGAATTGGGAATTGTATCAAAGGAGAGTGTGCTGTTTGCAATCACAGGGTGTGCGTGAGATGATTATGCAAGGTGACCTGAAATGACAACAGATACATGACCATTAGTGTGCATTTTCCCTGTCACACATATTGTACTCATAATGCACATCATGGTTCAAAATTATGTTTACCTGAATGTCCAAGCTTGTCCCTCAGGGAAAAAAACCAGCATGTTAGTTAACATCACTGAACATTTACAACTGAACATGACACCTTCATCATCACATTCAAAGTTTCATCATGAGAGAACCAACTGCACATGTCGTAACATGGCAATGTCCACCAAACAAACACAATTACTCCACATTGAACTGTCCAAAAACAAAATGAATAAACATCATATTCTTCAATTTGCACATAGTCAGCGGAGGTGATGAGGAAGGGGCATGGCAAGGTCAACGTGAGAAGCAACATTCCCGCTATGACCCATCCTGTGGATCATCATGTGAAGGGGTTCCCTGACCACACAAGGACAATGCCTTGTCCTCCTGTGTGGCTGCCAGACGTGACATAGAGGCATGCAACAGGATGCTAATTGCAACAAGGTCCTGGTGATTCTTCTTACGTGTCTGAATCATGTCTGCCTGCATAGCAGCCCTTAAGGCATCCAGCTGGACATTGATTGTGTCCCTCAGGGAAGACATCTCAAGACGGAGACACATGCAGGAATTCCTTCAAGCCAGAGATCTCGCCATGTATCTGCAGATATTCTGTGCACATTGTGGCATTGGCTGCAATGACGTTATCAGCAAGGTGATGCATGTCCATGCCGATCTCCTGCATGACCTTGACATGTTGCATGATTTTGTGGATCACCTACTCATCACAGTCAAATCGTGAAGCTGGCATACGTCCCCCACATGAGCTTGGGCACCGGAAAAGTGATGATGCAGTGCGCCCCTGCCTGAGTGGCTGCACTGACATGGCCTGCTTCTCCACATGCATACCACTCCCTGTACAGACCTCTGTTGCCTCCAAAATGGGTGTGGGCAATGTTGCAGGCACAGTGCCGTCAGATGATGCATGGCTCATCAGGGGCAGGACCACAGTCTCCTGCCCCCTCAGACTCAGTCTTCTCCACAAACTCACAGAGGATCATGGGGTCGGGACTGCAGAGTGGTTGCTAACCCACCATCTGCCTCAAAAAGTCTGCAACATCATCATCGCCAACCTCCTCCATGATGATGCCTGTGCAGACATGTTGAAGTAAGCCTGCAACAGATGCAGGTTCTCACCATGCACAGCAGCCTGGCCACTACTGGTGCTTGGTCGTGCATCTCCTGACAAGCCCTATGGCACCTGCTGCCCCTCAACAGCAGCTTCACCTATGAAAGGTAAGACAACACAAATCAGGGCTGCATCTGGATATGCATCCATGCCACATATGAATTGCATACAGTACAAACGGCCTATGGACACATGCAACAGAATCCCAAACTGGTTCCATAGTCCTGTTCCACATCCATACTAACCAAAGCAGGGGCACATTGGCACCCTAGACACCATGCATATGACATACATGTTCTATGTTTGACTATTTGTGACGATGGTGACTGTGCCTTGCAGTGCGCATGGATTTTGCACTGTAGACGCATGTTAACATGAGATGTGGTTGGTGATCATTGCCCCACCATTGTGTAGTGAATGTGGGTGCGCTCTCATGAGGGATGGTACTATCGCCAAGGCTTTGTCAATGTTGCATGTGTGTCACAGATGTGTTGGGTGTGGTTATGCTGCCTGTGATGGTGTTTGTTGCTATGCGATTTTCATGTTCCCAATTATGGTCACTGTCATGCTCAGTATATGTATTGAGAATGTCTGTGCTGCCGGAATCTGTACTTTTGTGCAGGGTTGCATTCATTTCACACCGTGGTGTTACTCACCAAACGGCACAATGACATCTGTAGGTCTGATGGATGTGTGATTAGGGGGGTATGTAGCTGTACATGAGCTTCAGGTGAATGCATGTCAACATCACCACGGGTATCTCCGATATATGTGGTCATTGAAATATTGATGGAGTACATCATGTGAGATACATCTGTGTAGTATTTGTATCTATGCAACCGGTGTACTAGGTTGGGTGCAGATGTGATGGACCACTGATCACTCACACTAGGGATGTTGTGATGACACATTCATGTGGATGTGTAGATACACTCAGGTGGTAGTCTTCACTGCCCATTTATTTTGTGGCGAGACATGTGGAGTAAATTTGCTCAGGAGGGGTGTTATGGTTGACCATTAGTTACAACAGCCATACAACGACAATGTCAGTAATTGAGGTGGTGTCAAATGCTTGTTGCATTAGTGATTGTGGACACTCATTTGCAGAGTAACAGGCACAGGTTGTAATTTAGATGATGTTTGCTCAATGTCCATCAACCGTTTACAGTAGTGTGTTGTGGTTACACACTGGAGGTGGTGACACTTCTGGTGGAATTTGTTGGGTATTGGGCTGTGTACTTGTAAGCAGCTGTATTTTCATTTGGGCAGAGGGCTGAGTTCTTGTGGAGTGCAGTCCCAGGAGGACAATGCCTGGTGTGGCCCTGTCCAGTCCCACAGTCCAGCCCTCACTGCATTCTCTCTATCTGTGCGTCCAGCTGATGTGCTTAGTTGTGACTCACATTCAACTCTGGCCATATTGGTCAGCTTGGTGGGTGCTCAGGGGTCAGGATTGATGGAAAAGGGTGTGATGGCCCACCTCACAGTGCACATCAAGCTCTTCCCCTGGGACCTCAGCTTTGAGTCTCAATTAAGCTTCAATTTGTCCTCAGGGCAATGGGGTGATGCATACACTGGGGGCACACAAGCCTGGTGTGGGGTAATTGGCTTCCTGCATTCCTGTTCCACACATACAGCTGCAGGCAGGGCATCTGCATGCTGCATCACGAAACAGCTAGGTCATCCACCTCTGTGCCCCCACTGGTGTGTGATGATGGTAACAGCCAAGTTACATATATTTGGTTTGGACAGGTGCACTATTTTGTAACTCAAGGGCGATGCGTGGGTGGTGTGTTGTGCTGTTTTTGGGTACACCTTGTGTGTGCTGTCCATTTGAGGGGGAACAGTGCATGTTGGGTTATCTGTGTTGTGTGGTGATTATTGGAAGAACAGGGTTTGAGTTTTTCGGGCTTAGGTGCCCTTCATATTTGGGTGGCTTAGTTTGGTGGGTGTACAGGAAGTAAGAATTTTGGCTGCCCTTTTTATGTGGGTGGCTTTGTTTCGTAGGTGTACAGGGAAGTGGGAATAGTGGGTGTAGGTGCACTGTGCATGTGTGTGGCTTAGGTTGGTGGGTGTACAGGGAGTAGGAATGGCGGGTTTAGGTGCACGCTGCATTCTGGGTGCGCAGATTTATTTCACCCATGGGGTTGTTGATGATTGTTATGGGTGCAGCTAATGGTGATGGCTTGT
This sequence comes from Ambystoma mexicanum, assembly GCF_040938575.1. Taxonomy (NCBI): domain Eukaryota; kingdom Metazoa; phylum Chordata; class Amphibia; order Caudata; family Ambystomatidae; genus Ambystoma; species Ambystoma mexicanum. Next base: position 1,138,565,457 of record NC_090922.1, read on the forward strand.
GGGTACTCACCATGCAACTTGTGTTTTTTTCACTGAATCTGGTGTCACAGGTCGAAATGTGCGCAAATTGTCCGGTTTTAGTGGCTCCTTGGTCTGCACTAGGAGTATGCTGGGGGCATGCCAGGTGCAATCCTAATTTCTTTGCACTGTTGGTCCCCGCTTGCGCTTATTTCTGTAAATCCCCTCCCTGTACGATGTATTTTTCTGCGCGAAGCTAGCGCACACACTCGAATGATTGCACAAGATTTTCAGGATTCTGTAAATCAGGCCCTTTATCTCCATCAATAATGTATATTGTTATGCATATGTGTATTCTGCACACCAATGCCGCCCCTTCCTGATATTATAATTCTGCCGTTATGACGTTTTTCCCATATCAATGTAAAGCACACTTTTATGGGTATGCTCCAGTTTGTACGGATACCCTTCAAAAGCTTTTCTGGCAGAAACATTCATAGACTAGGGGCCTCATTACGAGCATGGAGGTAATTAAAAAAAAAGGAAGGCGGAATGGTATTACCGGCATCGATAACCGTGCCCTTTCTTACCGGCATGCGTGCGTACATGTGCCCCTTCGCAGTGGAAATACTGGGATGCCGCTAACAGGAGGACATCACAAATTACGTGGGCATGCACTTACCGGCATCCCGAAGGCAGTTAATAGGGCCTGCGCGATGGCGGCAATACAGGCATCGCGGTCCACCCGTAAATAGCAACCTGCAGTGTAGCCAACTGCCACAGGTGCACACAATCACCACAGGTGGAGTCAATGGAGCCTGTCCCAGTACAAAAGGGGCACACCCACATGCCACACCCCTTCCTACACCAAAATGATCCCACTAGCTGTTGCAATCCTGGGACTGGAAGACATGCTGTACTGCTACACCAACAACAACAGGCATCACAGAGGAGATGCAGGAGGAGAAGGAGGGTGAGACAGGCCCAGCAAGTCACACCAGTGCAGCCAGTGGTACCACGTAGGCAGCCACCAATCCCTCGCATCAAAGCCAGTCCATTCAACCTGACCCCTGAGCAGATCCACACCCTGTACCGGATGGACTGGGACACCATCACCAATATAGTGGACATGATACACGACGACATCGTCAGCCTGATAGAAGTCCACACTGCCATTCCCCCTCTACTGAAGGTAGTATCTGTGCTCCACTTCCTTGCCACAGGCACCTACCAGCACACAGTGGGCCAGCTGCATGGCATATCACAACCTCTCTTTTCACGCATGCTAACCCAAGTGCTGGATGCCCTCCTGAAGCACGCAAGCATCCACATAACCCGACCACGGACTGCCCAGGAGCTTGCAGACACCAAATTTGACTTCCACACACTGGCAGGCATGCCCAATTGCGTTGGTGCCCTCGACTGAACCCATGTAGAATTGGTGGTCCCTCATGCCATAGAGGTGGTGTACCGCAATCATAAGCAATACCACTCCATCAATGTGCAGATGGTATGTGACTTCAGCAACATCATCACACGTTGTTCCCGATATCCCGGATCCGCACATGATGCCATGGTGCTGCGTAACTCTCTACCCAGCTACATAGAGCGACATGCTGGACGACGTGCCTGGCTGCTTGGTAAGTTGCCTGACAGGCCCATGGCAGTGCAGTGGGGGGTCTGATGGAGGGGAGGCATAATCCACCTAGGTGAGAATGGGGGAATGCTTAATCCCCCTGGGTGAGATTGGGTGGGGATGCATAATCCACCTGGGTGAGATTGGGGGGGATGCATAATCCACCTGGGTGAGATTGGGCAGTGAGTGGACAATGCACATACAGCTAAACACTGTTGCCCTGAGCATCCCAACCTGAGCATGACACATCAATGCCATACATAAGACCAATGCTGCACAGCAATGTCAATATGCCAGACGCACAAGCAGGCCACCATGGGAATGTCAAGCAATGGATGAGAAAACATGATTACACCTGTGACAATGCCGCTAGTGGCAATACATACCGAGTGCCATACATCGGCAATATGGGTGGCAAGACATGGTTCCGCATCCACACTAAATCTGCATCAGCATTCAAGTGAACGCCCTGCATCATTTGGACAATGAAATCCACACCTGCAGACCATTGTCCAGCACACATTGCGACAAATGTACCTGTGTGCATACATCCAGGGACAAGTGCATTTGAACACCAAATAGCTGCAGCCATGACAGTGATTACTACAGGTGTAATGTCAGAAATTGAGTCACACATACCTCATTGTGCTCCCATGCAGGTGATGGTGGCTATCCCTTGAAGCCGTGGCTTCACACCTCTGTTCGGATCCTGCAGACCAGGCACGAAGAGGAGTACAATCAGGTTCATACCCATACCTGTTTTGTGATCAGCAGACCTTTCACCTGTTGAAGGCACGTTTCCGCTGCCTCAGCAGGTCTGGTGGAGTACTCCTTTACGGGCCTGAGAAGGTGGATAAGATCACCATGGTCTGTCCCATACTGCACTACATGTGCATCCGGTGGAATTTACCCCTGCCACCTGACAATGATCAGCAATCACCGGGTGAAGATGGGGATGATGATGGATAAGAGTAGTACATCAGCCATGTGCCAATGCACAAGACGGACGTGCTGTGCCCAATCAGTGATGGACATTTTCATTTGATGCACTGTGATGAAAAGGTTGCATCAATTCCCACTCGCTGTGCACTGGGATCGGGGGACTCTGGGCAGTGTACACTGTATAGCATTAAATTGTGACTCAATAAGCAATGTCCGGTCATGTTATTTGTTTCCATATGAGATGTAATTATCAATGAAATGATTGACATAGATGAACAGCCCACCCAACTATGCAACTGAGCACCCGCCTGGCGACATGGTTCACAGCACAGGTGAGTTTCTGTGTGGTGTCATGGTGGGCCTGCCGTGTGGCTTCCCCTACTCTGATGAATTGTCGCAACATCTCGTCCATGGACTGCTTATCCTCCTCCATGTGGGTGATGCAGGCCTGTAGGTCACGTATGTCATTGACTGCTGGTGGTCACCTGGGAGCTGGAGTTGGGCTGCTTTGAGGGCTGAATACGGGTCCGGCCGTCTCATCCCCAGAGCTACCACCACAAGACCGACGTCCCATGGAGTGCTGTGGTGTGTGTCCCATGGATGGCCATGTGAGAATCGTCCTGTTGGACATCATCCTCTACACTATTTGTTACGGATTGGGCCACCTCTCCTGGGTCACTAGTGGCCGGTGACTGAGGAGCCTTACCATTGCTGGCCGTTGGTGTACCCTCCTCATCCACATGAGCTGGCTGCAGTGGGGCAGGGGTCATTTTGTTTATGGGCTTGGGCCCGGTGTTCCTTGTGGCAGATGTGCAGTGATGGCACCCAATTTCCTAGGCTAGTGCACATTCCCATGTGTCAGGGGTGGATGCGCCTCAGCTCCTACAGCCTGTGGCCCCTGTTCACCGGACCGATGTGGCATGGGGGTGCTGGTTTTCATCCGTCCGGCCCTTGAAGTGGACAGCCTGATGCCATCATCTTCCCTTCTGCTTCTGCGTGGTGCTGTTGGCTTTGTTTCTGCGGTGGGCCTGTCATCGCTGTCTGATACTGTGCCTGTGTGGGATGGAGAAGCAGGGCATGAGTCATGGGTGCAGTGGGATGTGACACTGGTGGGGCCTGCTTCTCTGCAGTGCTGCATGTGTGTGTCTGTATGCTGATGATACTTGGGTTTGGAATTGGGGACTTTGGTGGTTTGTGTCAGTGGGGTTGGTTGTGTGTGTTCACTTTTGTGTAGTGCCAACGCTCACTCACCTTCATCAGCCAATGATGTTACTTCTGTCTCAGCACGCCTGACCCCTTCAATGGGCTCCATGTGTATCAGGGAGCAGCACGTCTCCTCCCACCATGCTAGCTTGATGGGCGAGGATGGTTTGCTTCCTGTTGCCTGGGCCTGCTGACGGTTGGTAGTCAGTATGTTGCGGACACGCAGCTGCAGGTCGTCCCAGCTTTTCCGGCATTCCTTTGTATTGCATGTGGTTGTCCCCACTGCGGACACCTTCTGGGCCACCTCCTCCCAGATCTGTTTCTTCTTGATTTGTGTTGCAAGGCGCAGGTTTGTGCAGAACACCACATCTGCATGCTGGGCAAGGGTGTCAACCAGCATGTTTAGCTCCTCATCGGATAAAACATTGTTTGCGCAAACGAGGTGTGCCATTGAGGGTGGACTGTGTCATTTTCTGGCAGGCTAGGATCTCGGTTTTGGATTTCAGTGCCTGTATACATGGGATTGCAATGGATTGTGATTTTCAAGATGGACGCCGGAGCTTTTCCCGTTCCGGCACGATGACGTTATTTTCAGGTCTGGTATTACGAACCAAGTATTTGCATGATGGTATTCACAGGTCTGTTGTTAAGTGGTTGCTCCTGGGAGGAGGCGGTATCAGCGGGTTCCATGATGCCGCTATCAGGAGGTTGTAGGGCCTTTTGTGGCATAGTGGTGCAGCCATTAGCGGCATGGGTGTTCGCGTTTGCTCACGCACTCGTAATAAGCAGCTATTAGAGGCGTCAAGGGTGCATGGACGCGCTAATACCACCATGCCGTTAATGACTGTGTTTTTAGCACGATTCTCATAATGAGGCCTTAGCTCTAGTAATCAGAAATAAAATATTACAAATACTGAAGGCAGGAGAACGTTTTGCGATGTCACTTTTTACAAACTGTTTTTTTAGCTAGGTTTTATTATGATAGCGCGGCATTAATTTATGGTTATATTTATCTTCATTAGCAGTGGGAACTGTAACATTGCAGATATTCGTGTTATTATCACAACAATGATATATATATATGCTTTAAGTAGGGAATGTTCACGAAAAACAAAATAAACATATGGACTGCTGAGCACATTCACATTTTTGTCCCATCAACAGATGACAATATTTATTTCTGTGTTCTCTATTGTGAGATCTCGGCTCACAGACAAATTACCGAAAATTCCAAGCAACCTGTTTAATAGACAGATCGTCTTTTCTCGAGCTAACGAGATAAATTCAAAATGAGAAAATAAAAAATGAATACACGAGAACCCACCTTGATCTTGTATGTAGCGCTTTGTACATTTTTAAGTAAATATACATGCATATGAGCACCTTTCTGGAAACTGTCTTTCATCACCTGAAAGACATGTTTGTGCAATGCTCCAGAGTAGATTTAGTAGGCACTCATGTAAAACGGAGCCACACATTATTATTGAACATGGACCACGTCCTCTCCCAGGTAGTTTAAATTGCGGTAATGGTGTGGAAACCTTTTTAAGTGGAAACCTTTTTAAGTTGCAGTTGTCAAACACTTGCCAAAGCAATTAATCGTCTAGTAGGTAGCTTCGAATACAAGCGTTTGGGCCTGATTTAGAACGAATTTTCCAATGGTATTGTGCCATTAAAAAACTCCTTTGCAAATCAGTCCATTTGTGTTGTATAAATCACGCATCTTACATTTGCCTTTGTGGAAGGGCATTACATTGGCCATTAAGGTTTAAAGGGACTAAATCCAAGCTTCAAAGTCATGGATGCCCATACCTACCCACGATCGAAGAACAAAATACAATATTTATGTGGCATGACGGCGTCCAAAATCTTATTTGGGGATAGGCTGGAGCAGCGGTCGTATCAGAGGCAGCAGGCTCAGGAGCGGCATTATTTGTTATCTGTTCCTTCAGGCACTTTCTTGATTAGTACTTCCTTATTATGCATTAAAGTCTACACCTGAGGGAAGCATGGATGGAAGGACTGCTTTGTAATGTTGATTCAACAGTGTGGCCAGAATGTAATTTTCAGCCATCAGCACAAATTGAGATTGTAGGGTCCACTATGAGATATGGTTTTGTACAACATAAACACCCTCAGGGCATTCTCAGTGTAGTCGTTTCATTGCATGCCTATGGTACTCTATTTATCAGACATGGTTTTACAATTCACAAATACAATACAATTAGGTGCCCCATATCCTAAAATAAAATGCTTAAAGTGGTCTATTACAGGCATATTAAAGTTTGAGCTCTGACTACCTTCTTCAAATGGTTTCAGAAAACAACTAAGTACAATGTATTTGTGTATTTTACTGTATCATATGTGACATGAAAGTGCAGTGTTTTTTTCTGAAAGGTCTCTTTAAAATACGACCAATTGACCTTTGGATACTGTCCTTGTTGGTAACACGTTTTACAGTTTGTGTGTTCTAAACCAGGGCATTTCACCGACGCTTCTACAGGCAAATCCCAGCCTTAGGATTCGCAGGGTCTCGCTCATGCCTCAGCTACACCTTAGTTTGTCATTTCTTTCACGTGGCACAACCACCAAGTAAGGTTCAGAGTGAACAGCTGTCAACCTATGTTCTCAGGTTTTCCACAGTATACAGCCATTCCTTAATTTCTTCACGTTTTTGACAGTGCACAGCCACAACTTATGGCTCCTGGGTTTTTTCACAGTGTAAAGCCAGCACTTAAGGTTGTCAATTAGGGACACATAATGCACCCACTCACAAAGGTTATTAGGTGTTTTTTTTTCCCACAGGCCACTTCCTCCCCATAGGATGCTAAGGTTTTACCACAAGACTTGATCACTCCTTAAATTTCTCAGATTGCCAGTCCTTTGTGTCATATTTCTTTTTCATCACAGTGTTCACACATCATTTAAGTTTTCAGTTTCTATTTTGTTAACGAGCACAGCCAACCACAAATATTTTCAATCTCTCCCACAACTTTGCTGAATGTCTCAGGAGTGGGGGAGTCCCCCTGTAAGGTCAGAGCATGTACCATGACTGCGTCATTCCTTCCATGTGCAATGCCCTATGGGAGGCAAGGGTGGTGGCGCTCCACCTATCATCTCAAGTTGTCCTTCATATGCGGTCCAGTTCCCCTTCACAGACTGACTCACCACAATAAGGACAGTAGGTCCTCCCGTGTTGTGGTGCAGGAGGTCTTGTGTCTATGCATGTTCACTGTGGCACACCTCCCCCAAATGCGTGTGAGGCTGGTGCTTGCAAAAAGGGCCTACTGTTGGTCATAGTTGCCAATGACACTGATTCGGCAGTCTGGACATGTGAAAGGTTTGGACTTTGGACCTTTACAATTAAGGAGCACCCTCGTTGTAGTGTGTGTTCTGCCCTTACTTCACCAGCTTCCCAAGCCCTTCACAATGCAGACTCCCCCGTTTGATGGTCTTCCCTGCTGGTTGCACAGCCAGGATCCAATGGGATGTGATGGGGATTGAGGTTGCTACTCCCTGAGGCTGTTTTACCCATCTGATTCAGCAAGGACACGTTTCCTCTACCACCTCCTCTTCCTGTATGTGCACCTCCTCCTCTACACCAGGTTGGTCCACCTAGTGCAGAAGCACCTCTGCAGCCTGGCTTTTACCCTGAGCATCCTCGTGATAGACCATGGCCTCATTCACAGCAGCACCATCACTCTGCTGGGTGGAGACAATGTTACCCTCTATGCCCTCCGTAAGGAGCCATCCCTGTGGGATGTATTTACCCATGCATCCGAGCCCTACCTCAAAACTGTGCAGTACTGACATGAAAACATCATGATGGCCAGAGCTTCCCAGAAAATGCACAGGGAAATGCATGAAGAATAGGCTGCCACTCATTTTTGCCGATGTTATGGGCACAGAAGGACACTGCCTAAAACCACCATTGGACTCCCCACACAGTAGTCTGAAACCATTGGGAATGGCAATGCTGATTGCCAAAAGCAAACCCATAACTGTTGGGAATTCATTTTCTTAAATCCCAAAAAGGGGTGCAGTACCAGTACTCACCACTATCCAAAAGCCGGCGTTTTAAAACCACCAGATTTTGTAGAAAACTGAATAAATGAACCCAAAGCAAGCCAAAGAAAGACTTACTGAGAGGTGGATCCAATGTAAAGTTATATTCTGAAGTGACTTGAAGGTGTATAACAAGACTGGCTGACCTGTGGATTTCAGCAGTTTAAGTAAATTTGGACTGAAAGACACTACAAATCTAAATGTTCAAATTGACTGAGTGACCTACTTTTGAGTGTCACATAGGTTGAAATTGTTTAAATGTCATAGTTTTAAACTTAGAATCAGCATTCTAGCTGCATATGTAAAAATGTTTAGTTTTATTTGAATGCAGGAACTGGGGAACAGAAGTGACATTTTATCTAAAAAAAAAAAAACTGGCTTAAGGAACTGAACTTTGCCTGGCAACTACCCCATCAGGAGTGAAACTTGAGTCACAACTGTGTTCCCAGGCCTATCTGCCTTTTGCTGGCCACACTAAGGATATGCCATCTCTCTGATAATTGAATTAGGGGGAGCCCCACAGAACACAGGAGCTCTGAACAATGCAACCCCCTTCACCCAGGCAGATGGTTTATTACAGAGGTCGTAAAACAGCTTCCTCTTGGCAGAAGCTGGGAGGGGCACTGCCTGTGAGAGCAAGCTGGCTTGGCAGAAACTGGAAAGACTGGTTTCTGTACCATGTGACCTGAAAAGACACACCTCTATAGCCAGAATATGGTTTTAGAAAAAGATGAATAACTCATAGAGCGGACATGTGAAAATTATTTAAATGACACCATAATTCTTGTGATTTTTCTGCCCACATTTTAAGACGTGCTAGGACCCGGTGGTATGTTCAGGGGGGGTTTGGCGGAAAAGAGGATATTACTCAAAATGTGTGCATGTGAAAAATCTGACACTTCATCAACTAATGTCCATACTCCTTGCGCACATGTGTGTAAATTTGGGGTAATGTACGGTATCGCAAACCAGTTAAAAAGTGAAATATGTGCCATTTTTGAATGCAAGCCCCCAGGAAGAGCAGATTTGGACAGGGTATACCTCCTGTAATGCATGATGGGTGCATATGATTTTAAAACAATATGTACCTCTGCAAATATGTATTTGGTTCAAATCTAGATTGTGTGCAATTTGGCAGGGGGGTGTCCTCTCTGCAAGCCATAAAATGACATCACTCTGACACAATTTAGCTCCCCCAATCAGGGGAGAAATGAAAGCTGGACCAATGGCAAGTGGAGAGGGGTAGGGTCTAGTGATGCTGCATACACACCCACTCTCAAAACCCATAAAAGCAGACAGTCAGGACAGATAGGGACCTTCATTTCCATCTGCCGCTGGAAGCTCTGCCGGAAAAATCCATATTTACCTCCATCAATCTCCAGAGAAAGCTGTGCAGAAAGATCCAGACTTTAAATCCCTCAATCTTCAGAATCCAGAGAGAGAGCAGACCCAGATCACTGTGAAGTGCAGAGACCAGAGTCCCGTCTAAAACCTGACCAGATCCATGGTGAGGCCCATTTCACTCAAGAATATAGTGTGAGTACCTAGAAAACTGTGCAGAACCAATCTCCTAGTTAAAATAATATAATTCAATCCTATTTTAATCTAAGTAGAACTGCCTCCTAACTGTCACCTGTCATTTGTAAAACTGTCACTTGTCATTTTCTAGTTGCAAGCTGCACTTGTCTTTTTTGAACTTTAAAATTTCAAATCTGAAAAACAACCTTTATTCAATCGCTCATATCTCCGCAACCGTTTGTGCTAGAGACTTGCAGTAACTTTCATCTGGAAGCAGAGATCCTAGGCTTTCTTAGGACCCCAAAACGATAGTGCTAGCCCTTGTAGTTCCTCTGTAATAGCACCAGACGCATTCGCGAATTTTACCGCGATTTGCACATTTCTCCACTTGCAAAAAGATAGCTGCTTGCCTTTCATTTGCCAAAAATTCGTTTAACCTGCTAGTTACACCCTAGATCCTTGCTAAAGTGAGCCTGGACTAATATTAACTTGATTTCACTCACCCTGAACCTCCTAGAGGGAATTAAAAGCATTTTAGCATATTTTTCACTTTATTGCCAGCACATATAAAAGCATTTTGCCTGTGTTTTAAACTTCTGTAGTCTAAGTTGCTGGGTGAACTGAATTACATTTAATTGCATTTCTGAGAATTGTGTGCCTTCCTTCCATTTCCTTGCATTGCATAAAAGGGGGGGGGGGGTGAATTGTACAAGAAAGTGATTACATTGTTTTGCTGAAATCCTATCAAGTTATTTTCTGTACTGCATTTCATTCCACATTGCATTCATTTGAAACCATAAAAGTATTGTTGCTATCTTATCCATTTCATGTCAACTCCTTAGTGATTATAAAGAAGTGTGCTAGTGCCAGATTCTCCGTTGTTAATCTTTATCATATCAGATTAAGTGTGCTATTCAATTATTAATTTATTATAAAGCGTGATATATATATATTGTTTAAATTATCAATTAAACCTTTTAACTTGCAAAACAGAACTACTTCTTGGCTCAGTGGGGTCAGGAGGATTCCAAGAGAGGTGTGTTATATAGGGGTAGTCATCCAGAACGCATGAACTGGACATAAAGATATATCAATAAGGGTTTTCATTCAGTGTTATAGACTAGGCGTTGACTTAGCTGTAGTGTTGAATTGAATCCTCTCACAAATTGGGGGCTCGGGCCGGACGTTTGGGTTAGAATACCACTTGTGCAGCTTAATACAGTGTGCCAGCTGACCAGATACACATATCCAGTCGGATCACCACGCTGCATTACGCTGTGAAGCATTCCTCAAAAGGGACACTCCAAGAAAAGTTCTGTTCTGCAAAAATAAAATACAAATTTCTGTAAGTCAGGACAGAGACCAATCTCTAGAATGACGACCTTGGTAGACATGAAAATAGCCAGAGAGCACCTCTTGCATAAGCTATTTGTGAGAGGTGAATGGACCGAACAGGGCCAGGATGCGTGGTTGCAGGCCATCACACAACAGGTCACTGAAACAGGGTCAGATATATATAGAGATCAGGGTCCCTTACATGTGGCCCTGAGTGAACTATATATGGCTCCTAAAGCCAAAGAGGAACACAATAAGATTGCCAGGATAGCAGCATACCTGTACCTATATATGGGAGACATGCAGGATAGATGTGCTGAAAGCCAAAATCTGGCAAATAGGCAACAGATGGTGTTAGAGAAGGTCCAATCTGACCTGGTCTCTTCTGAGCAGAGGCTGCAGAGGAGCCAGGAGTCAGAAAATGACAGCAGACGGTACATCATTAAAATAAAGGAGGATATGGATATACTGCAACAGGAAAAGGCTGACCAGGATACTAGATTTCTGGCCCTGCAGAAGGAGCACCAAGACAGTTTGGACTCCTTACTGCAGAGCCAGAAAAAGCTGGAGCAACAATTAGACTTTAACAGGGCATGCACGGAGCAGGTAGTCACCCTGCAAGGCCACCTAGATAGAGTGAAGGCAGAGAGCAACAAACTAATTCTGAAAGACCTGGATACCCAGGCAGAGTTTGATCAGGAGCGCCAGAAAGCTGGTGCCTTCCAAAGGCAAAGGGACGACCTGGCAGCACAGATGCAGGCTCTCAGTCAGGAAAGAGACACCTTAGGCCAGGAAGTCTGCCACTTAAAAAGAAAAATGGAAGAAAATCACCTGGCCCACCAGGGACTGGGTGACCTCCAAAAAGAACACCAGAACTTGCTAGAGCACACCAGGAGGGTGGAGGATGCTCTAGCAAGAAAGGAGCAGGCCAATAGGGACACAGCTCAGGAGGTAACCCTCCTGCAGCAAAGACTGGCCCAGTCTCCAGGACCAACCAGGAAGCACGGAGGGAAAATGAGGCTCTCTGCCAGCACAATGAGAGGCTCCAGCAACAGGTAGCGATGCAGGAGAAACTGATAGAGTCGAGTAAGGCCTTAACAGAGGAACTGAAAGCACAAATGCAGGCTCTTGCATTGCAACAGGGAGCATGGGCGGATAGAGATGAGGTCCGCTGGGAAAGAGAGATTCCTGACCATAACCGCAGGAGCCCTAACACCAGGGGCCTTCATCTCCCCCAGTCCCTGGACTCTACCACCCCCATGTCCCCTGGCGCACATGAGCACAGGGCCACAGGGATGGCAGATTACTATCCAGCTAAGAGTATGGGGCTCATAGGCCAGTACCACTCAGGAATGGAGGGGTGGGCATCCGGGTATGGGCACCCAAGTACAGTACAGTTCAATGGGGAACCCCAGGAGAGTAGGCCCATTAAGGGCATCCTGAAAACCTCTGCCCAGTTAGGTCGGTGGAGGGGGTACCCATCGAATCCTGGCAGCAAGGAGGAATCTGAAGACTCCTCTGAACTGCGCAGGACACAGGAGACCAGGTCCCCACAGTCTGCCAGCCATTCCCAGGCTCGCAGAATCCGGGAAAACCTGGAAGAACAGACGGGAACCTCAGGGAGCAGTGCCTCTGAGTCCGAGGACGAATGGACAAGGGTTACCCGAACCAAAAAGGCCAATAAGGCAAAAAGGGCCTTGCTTAAGGACCCCTTAAAGCAGATTAAGGCGATCAGGAGCGTCATCACGCCTTACCATAAGAACGCTAAGTATTCTGTTTGGGAGCACTTAGAGTTGTTTGAACAAATGATGGAGACTTTCCATTTGAAGGACAGCCAAAGCTGTATTCAATATGTAAAGTGGACCTTCTCCCCGGAATACTCCAGTTTCTTTGCGGGGCTGGAGGACCAAAATCATTTAAGATGGTCCACCTATAAGGCGGCCATCTTGAAACATTTTTCTGTTCACAGAAATCCTCAAGAGGCTCGCAAGGCAGCCTACAATTTGCAATGTGGGGAGGATCAGGCCCCACAAGAATTTGTGCAGGAGTTAAAGCGTGCTTTTGCACAGACCACAAGAAGGGTGCGCACGGATAGCAGAGAATTTATTAATACGTTTTTCCATGCCTTGCCCAAATATATCATGACCCAGCTCGTGAGGGATTTTCACGAGAAAAGATCTTTAGACTGGGTCATTGAACAGGCTACCCGGATCTATGAGGTGCAGAAACCGATAGATAGCAAAAGTAATGCCCAGAAAAACCCCAAAGCCAACAGCACCCCTGCTGCTGCCAAGGTGGCAGAGGTAAAGGTCACCCCCGTTTTGGATTTGGAGATGGGGGGGCCTAAAAACCTACCTGCACCTAATAATGCTAGGCCCAAGAGGTCCTCGGGTCAGTCACAGACAGGGAGCCAAGGAGGCAGCCCCACAAATGGGGTCCCTCGCTCTCCTGATTATGTAAGTCCCCGTTACAAGGGAAATCGACCCATCCTGGGTTATGTGTGGACTCCTCCAGCCCAAGGGGGGGGATCCAGCCAAGCACCTAACCCAGGGAACTTCCCTCCAAACTTCCCACAGGAGGGCAGAAATTTACCAAACCCTGGGCAGAACTTTGTCCCCAGATATCCACCCGACTTTCAGCCCCAAAACCATCTATCCTTCTTTCCCCAATTCCCTGAGCCCAGACCACTGAATCCGGGAGAGGGGAGGCCAAGGGTGGAGGGGTACCCAAATCTTCCCAACCCGGGGTATTACCAGAGGAGGGACAGCTACCCTTCCCGGGATCAGCCCAGGGGAGAAAACAGGGCCCCGTATCAGCCTGAGCGGGTTTCCCAGTTAGAGCGCCAGGTTCAAAACATGGCGCGGGATCTGGGTCACATACTGAGGGCTCAGCAGAACCCTCAGATCGGCATGCCGGCGCAGAACGCACCCAACTCTGGACCTGGTGCTCCAGAACAATGACGGGGGCAGCACCCCGATAACACACCGGTCCCCAGGGAGGAGGCACAAGGGGAAGGGGGGTGTAAAGCCTTGGAGGAAGCTTCCTTCCTCACTTGTAAACAGCCCCTGGAAACCCAGGAACCGGAAACAAAATCTCTTGCCCCGGAAAGTCTGCCTCCTAAGGAGCAGAGGGGGGGTAGGAGAAACAAAAGACCCAAACAGACTCAGTTTGAGGAGGAGGTACAGATCTTCCAATTTGAGGGAGAGGGATCCTCAGAGGATCCTGGGAAAAGGATCTTCTCCTTCAGAGAGGGGGGAACTCCTCCCAAAGAAAAATGGGTCCCTAGGGATGCAAATCCAGACTGGGGAGATGTGGAGACTGAGCTACCGCCGCCCACCATCTCATCCCAGAACCAACAGCAAGAAAATCCCCTGGTTCAAACCCACCCTGGGGACTGCCTCCAAAAAGGGGGGGGGCGGCCCAGAACCGGAACCAGGGGAACCCACAATGGCTCTGATCTCCAGTTGCCAAATTTTTCTTTCAGATTCCCAAGGCTCTCCACAGAATTCTGCCCAAAATTCTTCTCTCGCGATGTCCAGAACCAGAAAATTAGCCCACCAGTTGTCCAAAAATGTACATTATCTGTGCCCCCTTGAGGAGAAGGAGGGAAGATATTATGCCCCGGTACAAGTACAGGGGCAGGGTACAATCTCGGCACTGGTGGACACTGGATCTCAAGCTACCCTTCTGTCCAGAAGGGCCTTTGACGAACTGAATGCAGGAAGGGGAGAGAATTACCAAATTCCTCTCACCTCTCTTCCTGGACAACTCCAGAACTTTGACGGGAAGGAAATTCCCGTTGAGGGGACGGCAGACTTGGACATTAAAATTGGGCGACATAAGTTGAAACACCCGGTCATAGTTGTGACCCCAGAGGGCACCCCTTGTTTACTAGGGAATGACCTCCTGAGAAGGTTGTCACCCCTAATAGATTGCGTAAACAAGGTCCTCTGGACTCAGACTAGCCAACCAATAAAATTAAAACAGAGTGTCAGCCATGTTAGTTTAAACGGCACATGCCACATAGTTGAACAAAAATCTGACCAAGCCGAATTTCACTTCCAGAATAGCCAAATTCCAGACGTGACAGTAATAGCAGTAGGACAACAGACTGGTGATGGAGGGTCCTCTCTATTTCTGAAAATCAACCTTCCTTCCAGTCTAAAGTGGTACTCCACGCTGGAAGGAAACACCCTGAAATTCTTTACTAATCCACAATCAGAAACTCCCACTCCTACAGTCCAGAAAGATGTGAAATCAGCTCAGAGCCTGGCTGATATTCAGCAAATTGGAGAGCAGTTGTTCATCCCTGTTCAGTTAAATGATGGGAAGGACTCTGTTCTCACTCGAGTGCGTGTGAACAACGATAAGAGCTTCATCAGCGAAGCCATGTTTCGCCACCTCCCAAAAGATCCAGCCATTCCCACCTTCAAACTGATAGACAAATGGGAAATGGACCTGGAAGCACCTGATTCCAAACATCTCCTGCCAAGCAGGTGTATGCTCAAAATCTCCATTGGCAACAAGAGCATAGTCCACAATTGTTGGGTCGTGCGAGACGTCCCTGCCGCCTTTTACTTAGGCAGTGACCTTCTCAATCGCTTTGCCATTAGTTTGGACCTAATAAACTTCAAAGCTTGGTCCCGATTAGCGGATAATCCCATGAGCTTTGATGATCCAGAAAAAGCATTTAGGTCAGCTCAATTGCTACCTTATGCAGTTGAAATTCAGGTTAAAGAGGAAGTCACCATCCCAGAAAGGACCCGACAATTCTCCCTGGAAGTGAAAGTCAAAAGGGGACAAGAGTTGAAAAACCCTGATGCTTACATACATCTAAATGCTTCTCTCCAACAGCAAGGGTTGGGGGTAAACCCAACTCCATTAGTCAACATAGAACATGACACCATTCCAATAGAGGTGGATAACAGCGACTTAAAGAGTATTACTCTAGCCGCAGGCACCATTATTGGAATGGCGGTTGATGACCGACATTTTTCCATCGACTTATTAAATGAACTGTTAGGACCAATCCCCAAGGACTGTTTTGACAGTGACAGTGAGGACAATACAACACCAGACAGGATTTTTACCCGGCATGGGGGGAACTTCCTGGTGTACACTTCCTGCCCCTATGGTAAGGAAGATGTGACTTGTGACTTCAGGAGGGATGAGGTGATTTTCCAGGTCCATGAGGGCTGCCTTTCCCACCTGAAGCCTCCAGTCCAAATCAGCACTCTGACCAGGGACTTCTCCACACAGCTGGAGGAGGCCGCTGAAATAGCCAAACCAGAAGTCTTTCCAGGCTTCAGGCAGATGGTGGAAGAGAGAGTCAACCTAGCTGATGCCTGTGTGACTCTGGAACAAAAGCAAAAGTTGAAACAAGTTTTCTTGGATTTCCAAGATCTCTTTGCGGTAGACTCATATGACTGTGGTCGCACTGACATCCACACAACAACAATCCCCACGGACCCTGGCATGACCCCAGTGTTTGTGAAGCAATATCGCTTGCCTCTCGCATCCATGGAGTCCCTTACTGAAATAATTAAGAACCTTGAGTCCCGGGGAATAATCCGTCCAGTCCACAGCACCTTCAATAATCCGGTGCTGGGAATATTGAAGCCGAACGGCCAGTGGAGACTCTGTGCTGACTCTGTGCTGACCTTCCCGATGGCCTCTGTCCTACATTGACCAAGGGCTAGCCCAGATCCAGGGGTCACAGGTATTCACAGCAATAGACCTGACCAATGGATACTGGACTGTGCCTGTCAGTAGGGAGGACCAATACAAGCTGGCTTTTACCTTTGGGGGCCAGCAGTACACATGGACCCGGACTCCCTTCGGATACCTCAACTCCGGTAATGAGTTCAATATTTTCCTACATAAGGCCATGCCCGACCTGGGTGCGAGGGGTAACCTGGCTTATGTAGATGATGTCCTCATCAAAAGCTCAACTGTTGAGGAACACATAGCGGAGATCCGTTATGTTCTAACACAGTTGAGGGCCGCCGGAGCAAAACTTTCCTTTCAGAAAGCACAGTGGTGTAGAACCCGTGTTAATTTCTTGGGGCATGAGATTACTCCTCAGGGTCTCTGTCCCCAGGAAAAGAAAGTGGAAGCACTTCAGAAACTGAAAGACCCCACAACTCTGCGGGAACTAAGGAGCCTCCTTGGACTGACTAATTACAGCAGAAAGTTCATTGAGGGCTACGCAGAGATCACCAGACCCCTGATTCATCTCCTGAAGGGGGGGGTCAAGTGGGAATGGGGTCCAGAACAAGCCGAGGCGGTAAAACAACTCAAAAGAAGCCTCTCACAAGCGCCTTGCCTAGCTTACCCTGTCAGAAACAAGGAGTTCTTCCTGGAGACTGGGTTCTCTAATACGTGCTTGACAGCAGTATTATACCAAAAGCATGACAAGGTCAATAAAGTAATCTTCTATGCGAGCAAAACTTTATCCTCTGTGGAGGAAAAATTCAACGATTGTGAGAAGGCACTCCTGGCAACGGTGTGGGCATTGAAGAATTACCGCCCGTTTATCCAGGGGGAACACATCATAGTGGAGACTCCACACCAGCCTCTGCAATATCTCCAAAGTGATAGAATCCGGACCGGAAATGTGAGTAATTCCCGAATTACTTCCTGGATTCTATCAATGCAAGGCTTTCCTGTGGAGGTCAGATATGGCCAAAACAAGAAGAGTCCCCTCGCGCAAGGTCTGGCGGACTTGCATGATTGTGCCAGAGAAAACTGTCTCGAGGACGAAAGTCTAAAAATAAAGGACAACATGGAGGCATACCTTAATTCCCCACACAAAGTCTTTGAAGAAGACAAGTGTGAGGGAATGCCCACTGTCTATGTGGATGGATGCTCTTACCATGTTGACAACAACGGGGAAAAATAACTGGTGGCTGGCGTAGGGAATGCATGGGTGAATGAGTCCCCAGAACCCTCCGCTGGATACAAAATTGGTCCCCGAAGTAGTCAGGTGGCAGAATTGATGGCTGTGCATCAGGCCATCCTCACTGATGTCCAGCATCAACTCCACGAACTGGTCATAATCACAGATTCGGATTATGTACGGAATGGGTTCGTGGAGCACCTGGTTAATTAGAAAACCAGAGGCATGTTATGTGCTAACAACAAACCCTTGAAACATGGGAAGTTGATCCAAAACATTGATGATCTGGTCACCTCGAATGAGATGACCATCTATTGGAAAAAGATCAAGGGTCATTCCAAAGTAGAGGGACCAGACAAAACTGGAAATGACTTAGCTGATCAGCTGGCCAAAACCGGGGCCATCCAAGGGGATCTAATTGAGATTGAGTCCCTGTTGGGGGAAATCCAGGTCACTGCTATCACTAGGTCCCAGACAAATGCTCACAACGACCTTTCAATTGCACAATGGAGTAAGGAGACCCCTGATGCTGATTTGATTACCGCTCAGAAGGGGGATCCAATAATTGGCAAATTTTACCAGCACCTTGAGGACCCTGAGAACTTTCCCCTGACGGATACCGATTACATTGGGAAAGAGGACCTAAGAGTGTTGATGAAGTGTCCAAAAATGTTCCGGATCCAAGACGGTTTGTTGGTAAGGAAATCCAAAGCTGGCCACGATCAGTGGGTGGTTCCTACCTCATTCCGAAGCCTGATGTTAAGTCACGCCCATGATGCAGCCACCACCGGTCATAGGGGGTTTCACACAACACTGGAAATCTTAAGAGAGGTTGCATACTGGCCACACATGGGGCAGGACCTCGACCAATACTTGATGGGGTGTCTGGTGTGTGCACAATTTCAGCCATCCTCCCTCACGCACCGTGCGCCTCTCCAAAAGAGTGGGATGACACTGCCATGGTCAGATTTACAAATCGACTTTGTAGGCCCCGTGATTCGCTCTGCTAGGGGGAATAAGTACATGTTGACCGTCACATGCTTGTTTACCAAGTGGGTGGAATGTCTCCCAGCCCCAAACTGCAAGGCAGAAACGGCAGCTGCCTTGATGATTAACCACATCTTTTCCCGTTTTGGTCTACCTCAAAGGATTGAGTCAGACAGAGGTAGCCACTTCACCAGTGAAGTAATGACAAAGATGTGGGAGATATTGGGGGTCAAGAGAAAGCTGCATATTGCTTATAGACCAGCTTCTTCTGGGGCAGTAGAGAGATATAACCGGACAATTGTGAGCATATTAAAGAAGTTTGTGGCAGATTCTGGGCCAAGTTGGGATATCCGATTACCTCTGGTCCTAATGGCCATCAGATCTACCCCTTCATCTGCAACCAAAATGTCACCATTTGAGTTGATGACTGGGCGCAAGATGGTGCTTCCGCAGCATTTGCTCTATAGGACCCAAGAGCAGACACTGATAAATGCCTCCACAACTCATGAGTATGTGGAGAATTTAAGGAAACACCTTCAACATGCTTTTGCTTACGCTCAGCGGAATCTAGAAAGATCGGCTGATAGCATGAAGACCCATTATGACCTGAAAACTTCCAGGAAGGAATATCAGGTGGGGGACCGGGTCTATCTATACAACTTCCAAAGAAACCAGGCCAAGCAGCGCAAATTTTTGCCTACATGGAAAGGACCCGTTGAGATCATCGACAAGATCTCTCCTGTGGCCTACAAAATCCACATCCCCAAAGGTCCTTTGGCAGCGGGGGAAGACAAGTGGGTCCACATAAACCAGTTGAAATGTTGCCATCCCAGGCACACTCTGCAACAACTGGAGGAATCCTCTGGAATCCTAGCGGGTACTGTCTCAGACTAATTCAGTTCCAACCATAAAACATACCAGATCTAGTCTCTAAAAGATTGTGATTTGCATGAAACTGTCTCTTAGTTATACTGTTTTTTTTTTCAAAATAAGAATGTAATGTTTTGTTATGATGAAATGCATATGCTGCCCCACTATCTCAACAGTGGTGGAAAAACGTCTATGAGTAGGTATTGCCGCTTTTGCTTTATCATCCTAGGAGAGATGAAACCATGGAGAATGACCAAGGAGGACGATCCGGAGACCGCGAGCAGAGACGCAACGGGCCCGGGGTACCGCCCAATATTCCCATCAGGACCGGCGAGGAGAACCGATCGATCCGACCGGATGGAGGAAAAGATGCTGAACTGTGCCATCTATTGGAAGAAGATGAGGAAACATCCCAGATCTTGCGAGTCCCATCAGTGAAACCGAATGGCCATCGCAAGAGGGGGGCTTGTGGGATGTATTTACCCATGCATCCGAGCCCTACCTCAAAACTGTGCAGTACTGACATGAAAACATCATGATGGCCAGAGCTTCTCAGAAAATGCACAGGGAAATGCATGAAGAATAGGCTGCCAGTCATTTTTGCCGATGTTATGGGCACAGAAGTACACTGCCTAAAACCACCATTGGACTCCCCACACAGTAGTCTGAAACCATTGGGAATGGCAATGCTGATTGCCAAAAGCAAACCCATAACTGTTGGGAATTCATTTTCTTAAATCCCAAAAAGGGGTGCAGTACCAGTACTCACCACTATCCAAAAGCCGGCGTTTTAAAACCACCAGATTTTGTAGAAAACTGAATAAATGAACCCAAAGCAAGCCAAAGAAAGACTTACTGAGAGGTGGATCCAATGTAAAGTTATATTCTGAAGTGACTTGAAGGTGTATAACAAGACTGGCTGACCTGTGGATTTCAGCAGTTTAAGTAAATTTGGACTGAAAGACACTACAAATCTAAATGTTCAAATTGACTGAGTGACCTACTTTTGAGTGTCACAAAGGTTGAAATTGTTTAAATGTCATAGTTTTAAACTTAGAATCAGCATTCTAGCTGCATATGTAAAAATGTTTAGTTTTATTTGAATGCAGGAACTGGGGAACAGAAGTGACATTTTATCTAAAAAAAAAAAACTGGCTTAAGGAACTGAACTTTGCCTGGCAACTACCCCCATCAGGAGTGAAACTTGAGTCACAACTGTGTTCCCAGGCCTATCTGCCTTTTGCTGGCCACACTAAGGATATGCCATCTCTCTGATAATTGAATTAGGGGGAGCCCCACAGAACACAGGAGCTCTGAACAATGCAATCCCCTTCACCCAGGCAGATGGTTTATTACAGAGGTCGTAAAACAGCTTCCTCTTGGCAGAAGCTGGGAGGGGCACTGCCTGTGAGAGCAAGCTGGCTTGGCAGAAACTGGAAAGACTGGTTTCTGTACCATGTGACCTGACAAGACACACCTCTATAGCCAGAATATGGTTTTAGAAAAAGATGAATAACTCATAGAGCGGACATGTGAAAATTATTTAAATGACACCATAATTCTTGTGATTTTTCTGCCCACATTTTAAGACGTGCTAGGACCCGGTGGTATGTTCTGGGGGGTTTTGGCGGAAAAGAGGATATTACTCAAAATGTGTGCATGTGAAAAATCTGACACTTCATCAACTAATGTCCATACTCCTTGCGCACATGTGTGTAAATTTGGGGTAATGTACGGTATCGCAAACCAGTTAAAAAGTGAAATATGTGCCATTTTTGAATGCAAGCCCCCAGGAAGAGCCGATTTGGACAGGGTATACCTCCTGTAATGCATGATGGGTGCATATGATTTTAAAACAATATGTACCTCTGCAAATATGTATTTGGTTCAAATCTAGATTGTGTGCAATTTGGCAGGGGGGTGTCCTCTCTGCAAGCCATAAAATGACATCACTCTGACACAACTTAGCTCCCCCAATCAGGGGAGAAATGAAAGCTGGACCAATGGCAAGTGGAGAGGGGTAGGGTCTAGTGATGCTGCATACACACCCACTCTCAAAACCCATAAACGCAGACAGTCATGACAGATAGGGACCTTCATTTCCATCTGCCGCTGGAAGCTCTGCCGGAAAAATCCATATTTACCTCCATCAATCTCCAGAGAAAGCTGTGCAGAAAGATCCAGACTTTAAATCCCTCAATCTTCAGAATCCAGAGAGAGAGCAGACCCAGATCACTGTGAAGTGCAGAGACCAGAGTCCCGTCTAAAACCTGACCAGATCCATGGCGAGGCCCATTTCACTCAAGAATATAGTGTGAGTACCTAGAAAACTGTGCAGAACCAATCTCCTAGTTAAAATAATATAATTCAATCCTATTTTAATCTAAGTAGAACTGCCTCCTAACTGTCACCTGTCATTTGTAAAACTGTCACTTGTCATTTTCTAGTTGCAAGCTGCACTTGTCTTTTTTGAACTTTAAAATTTCAAATCTGAAAAACGACCTTTATTCAATCGTTCATATCTCCGCAACCGTTTGTGCTAGAGACTTGCAGTAACTTTCATCTGGAAGCTGAGATCCTAGGCTTTCTTAGGACCCTAAAAGGAAATTCTCCTTGTAGTTCCTCTGTAATAGCACCAGACGCATTCGCGAATTTTACCGCGATTTGCACATTTCTCCACTTGCAAAAAGATAGCTGCTTGCCTTTCATTTGCCAAAAATTCGTTTAACCTGCTAGTTACACCCTAGATCCTTGCTAAAGTGAGCCTGGACTAATATTAACTTGATTTCACTCACCCTGAACCTCCTAGAGGGAATTAAAAGCATTTTGGCATATTTTTCACTTTATTGCCAGCACATATAAAAGCATTTTGCCTGTGTTTTAAACTTCTGTAGTCTAAGTTGCTGGGTGAACTGAATTATATTTAATTGCATTTCTGAGAATTGTGTGCCTTCCTTCCATTTCCTTGCATTGCATTAAAGGGGGGGGGTGAATTGTACAAGAAAGTGATTACATTGTTTTGCTGAAATCCTATCAAGTTATTTTCTGTACTGCATTTCATTCCACATTGCATTCATTTGAAACCATAAAAGTATTGTTGCTATCTTATCCATTTCATGTC
This sequence comes from Ambystoma mexicanum, assembly GCF_040938575.1. Classification (NCBI taxonomy): domain Eukaryota; kingdom Metazoa; phylum Chordata; class Amphibia; order Caudata; family Ambystomatidae; genus Ambystoma; species Ambystoma mexicanum. Next base: position 1,138,587,990 of record NC_090922.1, read on the forward strand.
AACTCCTTAGTGATTATAAAGAAGTGTGCTAGTGCCAGATTCTCCGTTGTTAATCTTTATCATATCAGATTAAGTGTGCTATTCAATTATTAATTTATTATAAAGCGTGATATATATATATATTGTTTAAATTATCAATTAAACCTTTTAACTTGCAAAACAGAACTACTTCTTGGCTCAGTGGGGTCAGGAGGATTCCAAGAGAGGTGTGTTATATAGGGGTAGTCATCCAGAACGCATGAACTGGACATAAAGATATATCAATAAGGGTTTTCATTCAGTGTTATAGACTAGGCGTTGACTTAGCTGTAGTGTTGAATTGAATCCTCTTACATACCAAACACATCATCCATGGTGATTGTTGTGGGCAATCACACCTCAAACATGAGGGTCATGCCTGCCTGCTCCTGCAATACCTCTGTGGGGGCACCATCATAAGGCCTGCGTCCCCTGTCTCAGTGCTACTCACCACTAGTACCTCCCCAGATGGTCCTGCTGCCTCTACCACTCCTATGGCCTACACTAATGTCTCCACTTGCCCCACAGAGTCAGATGATAGGCACTACTCTGTGCCCATGTCCAACAACTGGCATGCATAAAAAGCACAAAGTACCCTCCTCTTCATCAGTCCTCCTTACCTTCTTCCCTTACAAACATCACAGGTGTGCCTCAGATGTGAAACATTACAAAGCCAAGAACCATGTATCTGTGTGCTCAATGCTCTGCCTCTTAGCCCAATAACCCAAAACTGTGTACCCTGAGACCCAGAGAGAACCAGTGCACCCACAATATCCCCAAGTGGAAAAACAAAAGAAAAAGCAAAACAACCCTACTTCTAAATATAAAACAACTACAACTATTAAAATAGTACGACCACTACTAACTACTACTAATATAAGTACAACACCATGCAAAATAGGTACATGACAAAAGTGCATAGGGGAAACTCATTTCGTTTACTGTGTTGGTTTTTGGGGGATATAAATGGATTTGCAAAACGTGTCTGGGCGTTGACAAATGTTAGAAGGGAATACAAACGTGGAAAGGCACACAAGGAAAAGGCAGCATGTTCTGTACTTTTTTCTAACGTGTAAGAAATATAAGTCACGATTCCACTCTGAAGAACAATTACACAAAGGGGAACACAAAATGGCTTCATAAATACACTAAACTGTAAGACATGACACTACAGAACAACAAGAGTCACGTACAACTCTTCCAAAATCCTCAAAAGACTGCCCGTATGCTTCAAATTCCCTCTAAACACCCTCCAAACGTGACTCTAACGTATCTAACACAATCCCCACAACGTTTCACAACCCACAAAGGATCAGGAAGTGAGCTAGGCCTTGTATAAGGGGACAAACCTTCGGATGGGGATATGTGACCCCTCACTGATTGGTTGCAGAAACTCGTATGATCACAACAAATCACTGAAGTGGGCTCTGATTGGCTTGACAACCCCAGCAAGTACATCTGTTAACCAACACTACATACGACGCTCCTGAATGGACAATGAATCATTGAGTAAGTACTGGAAGACCATTGCTAGCTAATCAGGGAATCGTCAGTGCCCAAAAACCGGTTCCATTCTCACAGTAGGGATGATTCGCCTCTAAAAGATGTGTCCTTTACAACTGGACAGTTTAAGAGCAGTTCATCCACACCCTATCAAAACACAGATACCGATGATATGTCCTACTAGATCCTGTACCATAGTGCTTGTGAACTTACATGCAGCACTGCAAACAATCTCACATTGGACCATATAACTCATATGTCAAATTGAAATGTGCCATGCGCGGTTCTCCATTATCATATCCACCTATTTACAACAAATGAGGATGAGAGGAAAATAGTCATGGAGTTCAGCCACACAAACTAGACCATAACACTTCATATGCCTGACTCGACGTATTTTCAGGTGTTTTGTGTAACTGCTGAATTAAGGAGGACTCTGGTGGGGGAGAAATCATGTTACAATACAGGACACGTAACACAAAACCCCCAGATGTTGCATAAAAATGGAGATCTTAAATCCGAATTACCATTGCATTTGCACGTCCATAGAGTGGACTCACAACCGTGACAGCACCCGCATGGCACTGCAGACGAACAGGATTCGCATATGCCTTTGCTTCAATCCAACTAACTACCACCCTTTCCACTTTCCTTGTATTACACGGCCTCATGGAGCGGGGCCACCATAATGGCAGAAGGGTCTTATACAAAATACTTTGCATTGTAGCCCATTACATTGCATCATGCTGCATGACAAGAAAGGAGGCAGGGTGGAGACATTAGGCAGAACAATTGGGGCAGCGCACACACATTTCAGTGAATTGGAATACCATGAGGGGAACTATGAACGTAGGGTATGACAATGCGCGTATGGACTGGTAGAAACGATGCTTTATCAGTTATCTATGCAGGCAATTGCCATTCAAATGGGGATATACAGCTCAATGAACAAGGCTCGCAAGTACCTTTACAAAGTGCTTTCGGAAAACACAGAATGCCATTTGGTGTGTTAAGCCTAGATATAGCGATTGTCCAATGGGTATAGTAATAACGAAAAGTCATGAACAATGGGTGTTAGTGAAGTCTGATAAAATAGTATTGCACACAATTATACCATGCCGACTATTATGTAACAGTGATAAATGTAACAGCATTTTGCAAAAAAAAACGAAAATTAACATACATAATACATGATTACAAGTTTACTGCTGCTTGATCCTAATTTTCAAAGCACTACACACTTTTTTATCCAGTGTTTAAATATCTAAGTAGTACAGAGAAAGGGATTCAAATGAAGGCTTCATGCAACACACAAACTATGCACTCTAAAGGTGCACCATCAACATATAAGCAATGAGTGGAATACAACATAATGGTTTAAAACAGATACTGCAAGGGAGCGTCTCCATTCCCTGAACGCTCCGTTATGTCTTCATTCAGGCTGTGCACTCCTTCTTCGTGGACATTAGGCTGATCCTCTATGGCAGGATAACATCCTGAACGAAACTGCTTATCATTCAGTAACACCGAGCTTGATATACGGTTGAGCAAAATTGTGTGCCTTTGAAGTGTCATTTTAATCTGCTGGATTCTTCATGGTTCTAAACCACTGAGCTGGTAAGTATTATAGACATTTCCCTTTAAAGGAAAATGCATCACTTTCACTTGCAGCGCTCCTAGTATTCCCGCTTGCATTTGAACGCAAGAAACATATTTCTTTGCCTATGGAATGTTATCGATGATTACAAATCGTATTTCTACTTTATTTACTAGCGAATTTCAAAAAGGATGGATTGCTCTACATAAAAGCAGGAGGTGTTTGCGTTGAGATGGTTTACCATGTGGATTAAGGTAGGCAGTTTATGGGCGGGCAACGTACACAATAGATTAGCGGCTAGTAAAATAGCCGAGTGGATTACGTGCTTGCTGCTGAGATGGTTGTGTGATCTGCAGGTCATGGGTTCAGATGCTGGCAAGGTAAATGCAGTCTCTCCTCCTTTGAGGTCATTAAACGAAAGTTCGGCTTGGTAAAAATAATTGTATATGTAATTGATGTATGTGAAGTGTTTTGGTGAATGGGCTATATAAATAACACATTTCTATGATTGCTATGCATGCGGTTGTTAGGCTACTTTATCAGTCGGTGGCACAAATGGTGCCGTACCAGAGGCAGTCCATAGCATAGGGGTCTGTAATCTGTGGTTTTCAGATATTTTAGCCACGACTTTCAAGATTCCTCTACTTTGACTATGCTAACTTGGGCTGAGAGAAGTTGTAGTCCAAACAATCTGGAGAGCCAAAGGTTGCAGACTCCTGCCACACCACTACTTAGCACAGATGCAGAGAAAGAAAGCTAGTGTCAGCAGTTAGTGGCAATGTTTGGGAAAAAACCTCCTTCTGGTGTTACAATTTAAGTAGTAAATCTGACTCGGAAATGCTCAGTATTTCAGATTTGACTAATTGCGAATGCTGGAAACACTGTCAATACTACTAATGTATTTATTTGTTTATTTAGTTGTTTGTAGTTCACGGAATTTATACAACTAATACATATAATAACTGAATCTATACATACACCAACACGCAACAATACATAGTATAATCATTTCATCATTTACAAATCTTATTTCACATACAATTCATCGATAATACAGGATGTATTACTGCTTCCTTGATTAATACCAGGCAATATCATTGAACATTTTGATCTCAACCTCATCAGCTAAAATAATTCATAATAAGAGATAAACAACACAATTTACGGTAAGCCTAAAGTAATCAACACTTTGGTCCAAACTCTATAAAGTGCCATATGCAATGATTCCGACTGAGAATTTAGACAACAATGCCAGAAATGGTATGGCTGAACAAAAGACCGGTTATGCACAAAGCGACCATAATTTGACTTATACAATTCTTGTGTCAGAGAACAGCCCGTCAATACATGTCTCATTGTTTCCAAGGACTTAAACTTCCTACACATTAAGCAGTAACGTTGCTGTGGAGACAATTTCCATTGATCAACATGTGTGGCTCTTACCGGGAGTTGATTTTTTCACATTAATATACAAAATGTACGTACCAGGGGGTCAGGACAACGTAAAAAGTAACTTTGGGGCCGTAAGAATCTATGCACGATTCCCTCAATATACCTATAATTATGTAATTATGTAATAAGTTGTTCTGCCAGTCTTTCCTCTTGAGTTTAAATTTGAATGCTGATGTAATGGATTTGTAATGGCAGCAACGATTACGTTCCACAGACCAGCCCAGATTAAACAGGTCACAACAAGCTGTATCATATATATTGGATCAGTCAATCTTCATATGTCTAATCACTTTAGAGTCAATGATGCGAAGTAGGTGGCTTTCAGGGTGACACACAGCTTTCAGGGGCAATAAACCCTGTTGAACTAGCACAATAGTTTTAAGTCATTGGAGTTCAAGTTCGACCCTAATATATTGTATGGGGCAGGAGGAAGCCAATCCCAAGGTGTTATGCCAAAGGTAGCCCTCTATGTCCTCTAACCATGACAGATTTTTCATTGTAATGGCGTCAATCCCATATTATACAAGAGGTGTCAACCACAGCCTATAAATCATCTGAATTCCTTTCAGGGACTACCCAGCATAGTTGTTAACAAAGTTCCTCACTAACATAGTGATTTGTTTAGCACATCTAATCTTACTTTCAGTAAACAGATTATATACAGTTTTACTGCTGAACAGCACTCCTAGATACTTATAATTGTCTGTGTATTCTATACTTCCCGTGATACTTACATTTTTGGCCTGTTGATTCCTTTAGATGAGAACAACATCATTTGAGTTTTTTTTTTAAAATTGATGCTAAGAGAGTGCTTGTCAGCAAAACGCCCGACTCCCCTAATATGGATTTCATCCCACTGTACATGTGAGCTACTATAACGAGATCATCAGTGTACAGGAGCACCGTAACCACAACATCATCAAATTTGACTGGACAATTATCTTTTACAACTAGACGACCAATCAAATTAGCGAGGTAAAGATTAAACAGGTGAGCAGCCAATAGGCATCCATGTTTAACACCTTTATTTACCATTATCGGCTGGGATAAGTGACCCATGTTTTCCAATCGAACTTGGGTGCTGGTGTTTGAGTGAAACATCAGAATATCAAGTAACCAGCTGAGGCAATGCATCTTGGTCAATATGTCCCACAATTTCCGTTGGTTGACGCTATCAAAAGCAAATTTAAAGTCTATAAAAGGGATAAAGACTGATGGATTATTTTTTTATTTTAGCTCTAGAAGTGACAGCGTCAGGTAAACAAATATTGTGGGTAGTGCTATTCCCACTTCTAAATCCAGATTGAAACGGGTGTAATAGTGAGAGAGCGTTCGTCCAACTTTGTAAATTATTTAACACAATTGCAATAAATACCTTACTTGTCATGTCTAGAATGGATACTAGTTGGTAATTTGCAGCAAATTCTCTAGCTCCGGCTTTGTAAAATGGATTTAAAATGGATTTTTTCCAGGATTCTGGTATGTACTGATCCTCACATACTTTCTTGAAAAGGATATAAAGCAATTCCGCCCAAAGACTAGGGTCCTGTTTTATAACCATAGAAGCAAGACCTTTTGGGCCGGGAGCATGAGAATTCTTCAGATGAATATCATTTCAACTATGATTTTCTTAGAAAATGTCAAAGGCCATGTACTATTGTTTGTTTGTAAATAAGAATGGGAGCTATCTTCATACATAATTTTAGTTATATGAGATACCTATTAATCTTCACCAAAGGGATTCAGTATCAATTGGGTAGAATCGGTACTAGCCCTGTTCCACAGTTTCCAAACTGCAGAAGCATCATTTTTTTTGAAGCACTCGTATCATGGTTTGCCATCTTACATTATTTTGGAAAACCTGCAACGTTTACACCAGTTATGGTAAATGTTAACCAAGCCTTTCTTTCTGCTATTATACACTTGACGATTTTAATTTTCGGGGATCATACATATTTTCATTATTAATATTTTGGGAGCTGAGATGCAATTTTTTGAGGTAACTTGAACAGCAAGTACATTATCATTAGGTTGCATTAGAACTATTTGAAAGGCATTAAAATCATGGCTAATCCCAGTTATTAAGCCACCAAACAGCCTTCCCATTTTACCTTTTGTTGCATTATTCTGAATTAATATGTGAGAATCAATATGGAAATCTTTTTGTAACCAGGTTTCCTGCAACATAAATACTGCATTAGTAATAATGGGCTCAAGGGAACTACCTAAGTTAATGAAATGGGCGTGACCGCGGGGTGTTAGAGGCCTCTACCGAACACGCTCATGGTTGAGGTGGCTGCATCTGATTCACCAATTTCTGTAGCCACTGCAAACCAACCTGATTTTCAGTTACAGTATCAGAGTCCATTTTTTGTTCTACAGTTACTTTACAAGAAGTACAATGTTCACATTGAAATTGTTGGTCAACAGATGGAATTGCCTGATCAAACTCATATCCGAGATAATCAAATGAGTCCTCTTGTGTCCGTCTCAATAAAGCTATAGCTGGCAGCACCCAATGCACCAAAGTGATTGCACCAAAGACTCTTTTCAATGGTTGAATACATTTAAAATCGCAGGAACTGCCTATACGTAAGGCTGGGATTTATGAGCACAATGACAACAGTGTCACTCTGTTAATAGGTTTCTTAGATGTTGTGTCTGCTTTTTCACTCAAAGTCACAACTCTATTATTTAAATGTTCCAACGTAGGTTTTATAACAACTTCTTCAGAACTTTTATCTTTTACAGCTTTACGATTAATATTTATATTATTGTGAGAGGTACACAGGTGGGAAGATATTTCATCCCGTTCACTGGTCGAAAGAATTTGCTTCTCCACAATACTATCCTGCACTTTGTTAATGTTAGGAGTGCCTTATTAGAGGAGCCAACTAGTTAACATACCAGTTTTGGATTCCTGTCTTTTTCTCCTACGGTTAGCTCATTTACGTAGCCACTTGGATTGACTTTTAACATCATTCAACGAAGAAGCAGTATAATTATGAGGGTGATCAGGTTGAGGTTGCACTTCCTCAGAATGAAACATAGATGGAGATTTGATACTAGTCTGCTTCGGTTTCTTAGCTTGTCTTCTGGCTTGCTTACAATTGTGATATGGCATCGGGGTCACTTCTATGACATTGCAATCATCAGGAGGGTCAATCATTACTACAGAATTGTTCGTATTATGAGCTTCCTTTTTACCATCGATTTAAGTGGCTAGGCTTCCATTATTCATATTAGACCTACCACTATGTTGGTCATAAAGAATTTCCAGAATTTCACCATGCTTTATGGATTGGGTAAACATTCTATCACAAAGTTTAATTAAAATGTTATGTGCAAAATAAAGTAAACTAGTCGATGGCATGGTGTTATAAGACTCAGGCATAATGGAGTTATGTTTAAAATCATTACAGTCCTCATCAATTATTTCTTTGGGAGACAAATGTTCACTGATGACCTCTTCGATGGTTATCATATGAGGTGAACAATGTTGAAACGACAAAGGAAATAAAGACGGCGTACTGGAAAGTCTTGGTGAAGAGCATGTTTGGTTACAATCCTCAGTGGGTCTCGGTGGATCGGCATCTCGATCAACAGGGTCATTAATGTTACTCAGAGATTCAACAGCATTCCTATTAGAGACAAACAGTAGATAGCAGAGCTCCAATAATGAGTTATCATTGATTGCGCCGAAGGAGGATACCGATGTCAAAGTCAGGTTCTCGTTGGCATCTCTGTTGTTAACTTGCGCAATTGTCTTTGAAGTAGCATTATTCGTCTTTGCATTAGTGACAAGCTTGCTGTGTTTAAAAAAATCTGTAATTTGACTGAGACTTTGGGGCTCATTCCAAGTTTGGAGGTAAGTAACGGTCCTTACCAGCATGGCGTAAATAGCGTGTCTGGGCAGTCATTAGTCCGCAAATAGAGGGCTATTACGACTTCGTGGGCACATGATTTGCACCATGCCGGTAAGGTCATTACCGCCATGCCGTTAAAGGCACGAAAATTGCCCTTAGCGGCAGCATGCATAGCGCAGATAGCACTATCGGCATGGCCCAATGTGGCATTAGCAGTGACCGTTATTAGCAGTGACCGCTAATAACGGTCACCCCTAATAAGCGGAACCGGAAGTAGCGTCATCGCACAGGAACGGGAAGGAACACGGCGGCCATCTTTAAAAACACAATCCATTGCCACCCTCACCACACAGGACCCGTTGGGCTCTGCTGTTTTTCTGAAAACATTCTCCTATCACACCACTATGCCCAAGCCCCTTAAGAAGGGAGCTGCCTGCCATCGCAAGGAAAGATTTAATGAGGATGAGCTGGAGATGCTGGTTGGGACACTGCAGGAGCATTCTGGGATAGTCTTTTCCAGCAACATGAAGAGGGAGGCAATTCTGAAAAAAAGGAGATCTGGGCACTTGTTGCTCAGAAAGTCAGTGCTGTTGGGAACACCCCACGCACCATCAAATACTGCCGTAAGCACTGGGACGACCTGCGACTCAGAGTTAGAAATATACTCTCAGTGAACAGGAGCCAGGCAATGGGAACAGGACGAGGTCCCAGATCACCAATCAAGCTGACCCCATGGGAGGACATCTGTGCCAGCATGATCAGAATGGAAGGGATAGAAGGTGTTGGCACGATGGAGTGTGGCGCCACAACATCGGGCGATGGAGGTGAGTGTCCTAAGAAAACATTGTAATGCCGAGTCTGATGAAAGTCAACCAATATGTCAGTCCAAAGAGTCAAGCCATGGTCCAACACACTCCCAGCAAAGTAGGCGGACACATCACAGACACATGCAGATGCCTGCTGCAAGGCAATGCCGTACCTGAAACATACCACACAAAGATGTAAATGCCATGAGTCACACAGCGTGCAGGCCCCAAATAATATGCATGTCAGATAGCATAGCTCTTGGCCAACATGAGTAATGCCCACATATGTCTGCATAACCCACCCATGGAACTAACAACGTGCTCATCCAAACACAAATGCCTATTACCCCCAATTGTGTGGATGATCAATTGTCCAAATGTATGTATGATGCCTATCAAAATATCACTCATGCCGTCCCTCTCTTCGACCCCCACAGGCACTGACCATGACAGCGATGGCAGGACTCAACCCCCACAGAGACCACACCCCGGAAGAGCTCTTGGGATGATGCCAACTGCCCTTCGACCTCGAGGGGACAACCAAGGGGCCGCCGTGCACCAACAGGCAAGACACCCCAGGTTGCCAAGACACTGGTGCCACCAAGGGCCGTAGATGTTGAAGCACCACCACCCATTGGCCATCCTGAGGAATCAGGCGAGGCACCACATTCTGAGGAGTCCAGTTTGGCTGGGGAGGTGGCAGCCACAGCACCCCTGGCTGTGGTGGACCAACAGGATGACATGTGGGTGCCCGTTGAGGACGATGCATCGGAAGTGGTCCGTACGCCCAGTCCACCGGCATCCCCCCACATTTCGTCCCTTAAAACTGACCACACCACCACCCCGGAGCAGTCTGGTCAGGAGCAAATGGAAGGGCACTTCAGTCCCATTTTGACGAGTATAGAGGCTGAGCAGGCTGAGCAGGACAGCCAGGGACCATCAAGCTCCACAGGTGCACCCGCAGGGCCGCAGCGGTCAGAACAGCTGACTGCCCTTGTGCGGAAGTTTGTTGAGGACAACACACTGGCCAGACAGGAGTGCCATGAGAACTTCGCCTCTCTAGGCAGGTCCATCACGGAGAACACCGCCTCCATGGCCAAAACCTTTGCAGATCACACCAGCCGCCTCTGCGAGGAGGTCTCGGCCCTCCGCCAGGTCTTAGGCCGCATAGCTGATTCCATGGAGGCAGGGAATCCGGCTACCCAATCCCAGCAGGCAGCCACACCGTCATCATCTAGTTTGACCCAGACGAGCCCGCTCTGCAGGTCAGCACGTACCATGCACCGGCAAGACATGCCGCCACCTGGACCAGGGAGTGGCAATTGATAATCAGGGCAGCCTCATGTAGGCATTGGAGACTTGATGGGACATGTGTGGGGGGAGGGTGTGTGGGGGAGTTGTGGGGGACGGGGGAGGGTGAGGGTGGTGGAGGGTTTTTGCACTTTTGTTATCATTGTTATATTTAATACACCCGTTGTGTGAAAAGCAAGACCTGAGTGGACATTCAACATTGCGCATGTGTCATTTATTCATATACAGCGCATAGTGTACATGTACCCCCACACCCAGTGCCCAACTATCATGTCACCCTCTGCTGCCATCTGTGTCAGAAATATTGTGCAATCACTGGCTGGCGCACAGCACGTCCCACCTGCCAGCCACTCCTTCCTCATCCCCTTCATCATCACCAGGTGGTAGCAGTTCAATGTCAGGGAGCAGGGGCACGTTCAGGTGGATACACAAATTGTGCAGCATGACACATGCCATGATGATCTTGGCCACCTTCTCATGCCTGTAGAGGAGTGCCCCACCCGACCGGCTGAGGCTGCGAAACTGTGCCTTCCACAAGCCAAAGGTCTGCTCGATGACCACACGGGTACATGTTTCGGAACGATTGTAGTCCTCCTCGTGCCTGTTCTGTGGGTTTCGGACAGGGGTGAAGAGCAACGGCTTCAAGGGATAGCCACTATCACCTGCATGAGAGGCAATAAAAGGTAAATGTTAGTCGATTCATGATAACCCGTACCTTTTCCATAAGGTTTAGACTTGCGTAGATTATAATTTTTACTTTTACTTTATCTTTTCCATATCAGGCTCCATATCTTTTACTATTCCACACAGGCTAGAACGGCCAAGCAGCACGGTATAAAGACAGACTAGCTGTTCTTTCCGAAGTGGAAAACAGACCCGATGCAATCCAATATGCTCCGCTCACCCGCAGAACAATGTGCAACACACTCGGCTACCTAATTTACCTAAATACTAAAGTACCTAAAATACTACTCATGTTAACTACTGTCATTTGGCTAATACGAGCACATGCAATAATACGAAACAACCAGCCCCTGCTAAGACTACAAATACATTTCACCTATAAAGACGCCCGGATCAAAAATCAAACTGTTTCTTCCTGTAATGGGTGTCAGTAGAGGTATTAAACAACCTGCAGTGTTAGATTGGGAGCGGTACACTTTTGAGTGCATATTTGATCTGGCTAGTCTGGCAATCGAGAATGTGGGCAACACCCAAGAGACTCAGAGGTGTCGCTTAAATGGCTCTGTCCTGTCTGACTTAAGTAATGTACAAGTGCAATTGAAGGAATCGTCTTCTGGAAAACCTTCAGCTTTGAGAGACCTGATGGCTTAGGGTCTAGACAGCGGGGATTTTTCTAGTGTAGCGTCAGACATGCCACGGCTGCACCATACTCTAAGGGAAGGTGATCATCAAATCAAGCTGACGGCGCCGACAATATCAGCACTAAATATAGTACTTAGCTTCTTTGTGAATCTCTTTGATAATTTTTATCTCTCTTTTTTAACTTTCTAGACCCAGCACACACTATATTACCATATGGTGCTGGAGGGGTTACTTAGTATCCCTTTTGTCTAGTTTTTCATTATAAAATGTTTATGTTAACCTTTCTACAATTGATGGCTGGTGGCAGTGGTTTACTTTTTACTACCATTGTGTGCTTTTACCGCAGCTGCGGTAAGTCACCCTTGCTTGCCCATTTCATCAAAATGGCCCTGGTCTTCTTTTTTCACCATTTTCCGATGGAAACGTCCTTCTACAGATTTACTCTGCGCGACAAACCAGGTTTGATCTCTTTGTTCATTTTGTTTTTGGCGGGATTCACAAGTGAAGCTTGCCTCTGGCTCCAGTATTTCTGGCAGGGGCAGGAAGTGAGGGGGTGACCGAAACTCCCTGTGCTTAATCCCCTTGATTACAGGAATGCACCCAAATGTGATTGGCTGGCTGGCTGGCTGTTGTGTTATTGACAGCTAGGATGGAATGAATGGGAAAAACCTGCACAAAAGGAGAGGCTTTTTGGCTTGGAAGGCAGAGTCGACCACTGGACGTGGGAATCTGAAGAAGAACTTGGAAGAGATGCTGCTGCAACTCCTGCACCTTTGCTTTGCCCGGTGAAGCCCTGCTACTGTGCTGAGGGTCCGAATACACCTCAACTAGAGAAGCCCTGCAAGGACGACTTCTCTCTTTGAGTTGGTGGGACCAATCAACTCCAAAGTAAGCCCGGCGGATATCCTCTTGAAGCTGATTGCATTTCCACTGCAGTTGCTGCTGGAACCGAAGAGCCAGGGAGAGGAACACCACATTGTGAGTGTTGCTTTTATGTCGGACCTGAGCACTAGGAATATCCTCCGGACCTCCCTGATGCAGAACTGACCAAGCCTGAGCGATCTCAACAGAGTGCTGGACCCTAGAAGCAAGGAAACTCTGAAGCGGTATCTGCGAACCGCAGTGTTGCTATTTGCTGTCAGACATGAGGAGCTGAATGAAACACTGAAGGACCGCAGAATTTAAGTGCACCCATGGCTGCTGCTGACCGTCCCATTCCAGACGTCCTCCCACTTGTCCCCACAACTGAAGCTCAGGAACAACAGGATCTGCACAGCTGTACAGGAACAGAAGCCAGCTGGAACCATTTCTTCTATCCAGAGGTACTGTCAAGTCTAAGAGAACGTACCAGTTGTCGTGCAGCATTTACTTGCTCTCAGTTGAGACCTGTCTTGGTTACCTTGCAGAATTGCTAAAGCTGTGCCCATCACAAACCTCCCAGCTTGCCCTTCAAGTGTTCTATTTTCAACAAAAATTTCTACAAACATTGTGCAAGACTTTTTACCTACTTGCAAAGAATATCTTCCGCTCCCCTTAGGATTGTGCAATTAACATTGGCTGTCCTGTCTCCCTGAGTGACTCTCCTTACCTCCGACTCTGTGCTTTATCTTTTGCTCAGGAAAGGGTTCATTTACACTGGTTAGGAAGATTGTTTTTAAAAGTACTTACCAGTTTATGAATCATTTGTTAACCATTGTTTTGTTCCTCTATTCTAACTTATTCACCAAACTCATCATTGCTCTAAATGTGCCAGTGATACAGCAATGTCCACGGTGTCTGTGTGCCATCCCCAATGGGTATCATCTGATTTAGAGAAACTAAGAGTGTGCTTTGAAGTATATTTAAGTGTTACATGTTTTGCTCCCTTTCTAAAGAAGGCTTATATAACTGACTGTGAAATAAATGTATAAGTGTTTTATCAAGAAACCTTGAGTATAAGTATTTATTTGGATAACTGTCCTGTGAAACTCTGTGTCACTACATTACTTCTCACATTGACCCCTCTTGAGATAAACCTGGCTGCTCGACCACATTACCAACCTGTGTAGTTCAGACTTATACCAAAGGTTGGGTCCCTATTGCCAGGAGGTCAAGGTTATTGTAGTGCACCCAAAGGGTACTGCATACAATCTTGCCGAACACTGGTTGCAGCGGTGGGATCTATTGTAGAGTTGTTACATAGAGTGTTTGCATTACCTTTGTTCAATTAAAAACTTTCAAAAGGCTACGCTCCACTAGAAATAGCAATTGTAACATGCGTAGTATAGATAACTTCAAGCAGGAGGCCTTGCTCATTCCAACAGTAGAACAACTGAAAGAAATGTGTTAAGTCAGCAATCCTCCTGTTAAAGTAAAGAACAATAAAATGATTACAAGGTTGTTAGATCACCAAAGGTTGAAAAGTAGGCCTGTAACTCCTACTACTCCACAAAATGTGGACATTGATATTGAGGATGATAATTCAGAGTCTCACTCTAATGTCTTAGAAGAATCAGAGGGGGAGAGGATTCCCAGGATAGGAGCCCCTCTATGCCTCAGCCTGCCCTTTTATCTCAACCTTCACTGAGTCCGGAATATGTGTCTGTTGAAAAAATTAGACTTGAATTGGAGTTCAAAAGAATACAGGCTGAAACTGAAGCCAAATATCAGGACATCAAACTCAGGGAACTAGAAATGCAACATGCTCTTGAAACGAAAAAAAAAACTGTCTCTTGAAAATGTTTCTATCCCAGTGTCCTCTAGGTCTTGCAGTCCAAAGAGCCCTTGCCTGCCCAATGAAGCAGTGAGTATGAATGATGCAAAACTTGATATTTTGGATTAGTTGTGTGCTTTGGAATACAATCATTGGATTCAGGGTCTCACAGTGAATCAGCTGATTCATTGGCTTTTGTCTAGGCTCCCCAGGTTGCAACTGATGCTGTAATGTAGGTGGGGGAGCTTGAAAGATTGGAGTATGATAATGTGAAACTAGATTTGATAGCTACATTTAGGAAAACCCCTTTGCAGTACCTTAAGAGGTTTAGGACCCTCAAAAAGACTGATGGTACCGCTTGTGATACTTGAGTGTGTGAATGTTGAAAAACGTATATGGATGGGTTAAGGGTTACAGAGTAACTACTTTTTAAGGAATGTGAAATCGGTTTTGTTGGAATTTATTTTTGTTGCCTGCTCTCCTGAGCTGGGACAGCGTTTGGCTGACAAAAAAGAGATTGATCCCAAGAAGCTAGCAAAGGCTGCTGACTTGTGGGTTGCCAACAGGGCTACTCACAAGGATTCTGGGGCCACTCACAAAAAGGATGAGGGGAAGCAGCACAAGAAAGATGACAAAGCGAATTCTAAATCCAACCACCCAAAAGAGGGTCACAAACATAAGAAGGGAAACCAGGTCAGTCTAGTGAGACCTCTAGTGCCAAACCAGAGGGAGGTCAGCAGAATCCCCCATTCCAGAAAACATTTGGTAAATGTTATGCTTGTGGGTCAACGGACCATCTGAAAGAGGATCCCATATGCAAGGGTAAACCTTCAGAGGTCCACGCTGCCTCCTTAGACTTCATCACTGAGGGAGAAGTACATATGGCAAGTGGAAACTTTTATCTATTGGCTGAAGACCCCCATTGGAGTCTCAGCCAGTGTTTCTTTAGTGTTCCTGGGTCTTTGCGAACAGCAGAATGTAGATGTGTATAAAACTATTCCAGATAACACCAAAGAACATTTCAAGCACAGTGTACTTGTTAATGGACAGGACACCCTTGCCTTAGAGACACTGGGGCCATCATTACTGTAGTGGATGAAACCTTTTTCAAACCTGAGGATGTTGCTAAGCCACCCAAAGGTCCCGCTAAGCTTGCTGGAGGCCCTATCCAGATGGTTCCAATACTACCAGCTCTCATCCTGTGCCACAATATGACTGTAAGAATACATGTCAATGTTCAGAATGAGGTGCCTGGGAGAGTCCTGTTGGGGAATGACATAAAAGCTCTTGGAGTTGTAGCAGGCCTCCCAGTGAAAGGAAGCAGGATCAGACTAGGAAGGCCAGAGAGCTCACATTGGATGACTCTCAATGGGTTGTTACAGAGGTACCTATAACCCACAGTCCACAGGAAGAACACACTTCTAATTCCAAAATGAAAGAGACAAAGGGGAAACCCAAGGTCTCAGGAAGAAAGAAAAGTATCACCCCTGCGCACAAACCAAGGCCATCCCCAAAAGGACCGTCCAAGATCACACCTGTGACCCCTCCAACAGCTGAGGCTGAGTGGGAGGACCAACCAAGGATCGTGAAACAGTTACTGGTGAAACAGAACTGGAAGAAGACCTTCCCCTTGTTGGAGATCTGGATCCTAAAGACCATCCTGAGCTGCAGACTTTGCTTGCAGAAGGTGGCCCCTGTAGGGCAGAGTTGAGCAGAGGTCAAAGAAAGTGTCCTAATCTTAAAGGACTTCGCCAACAGGCAGCTTCCCAGCTGGAAGGGCAAGAGCCAGGGAAGCACAGGCTGTACTGGGAGGATGTACTCCCTTACAGTGAGCCTATAGAGTCGACCCCAGGGGACTACAGAAGACGTGTAGTACCTCAGGAAGTGAAACCCTAGTTTCTACAGTTAGCCCATGAGATTCCTTTAGCTGGTTGTTAGGCAGAATCATATGCAGTACTCTTTGGGAACACCACATACAATTAAGACTACAAGTGACCATACAAGTTCACCTTTGGTACAATCCTGTACTACACAGTAAAGTGGTAGCGATGGCTGAGCAGCCAGACCTATCTCAAGAGTAAAGTGAGCAGTATCAATAGTTACACAAAGGACAGCAATTTACTATGGTTCACGCAAACACTGACTCAAGGTTTCTGAGTAAAAGAATATCCATTTATATACACATCATTTATAAAACAGTTAACTAAAGTAAAATATCAGAAAATCACACTCTTAATACACTACACACCACCCAATAGATTCTGGACAAGTTAAGCTCAAAATGAATTGTGAGCAAAATGGCACTCCAACAATTTAAAAGGGAGGCAAAGACAAGGTTAGACACAAATTAAGCAGTACCAATAAGTAAGTAAGCAGGGCAATCTAGAAAAGTCAACTACGGTGAGGAAATCATATCAAGGGGCCTGAGCCAAAGTCAATGGACCAGAGTCTTTGCAGAGGATCACACAGTTCAGAGTAGTTTGCGGTTAAGTCTTTGCCAAGAGTTTGAAGCGAAGTTGGTCAGACGAAAAGTTACTTTAAAGAATAGAGAAGGACAGGCCCTTGTTCGGACGAAAAGTTACTTTAAAGAATAGAGAAGGACAGGCCCTTGGTCAGACGAAAAGTTACTTTAAAGAATAGAGAAGGACATGCCCTCGGATTGGCAAAAGATTTCAACCACTTTCACCGAGGTTGAACGGAACGAACAACCTGGTTAGCACAGTACCTTTAGAGTAGAAGAATTCTGTAGCTGAGGCAGATCTTCCTGGCAGATCCTGCAGGCTCACGGTTCCTGAAGCGACTGTCAGACTGACATGAAGGAGGAAGACTGGATGGTCCTGCACTGCTAAGGGAAGAAACCAGCAGCGGAGCAAAGCGACAGATAAAAGGTGCGCTCCTTAAAATACAAGCAGGGTCCGGTCCTCCTGGCTATTCGGTTCACTGTAGCTGTACACAGCAAATTCGACCAGAGGAGGGAGGCCAGGCTTGCAGTTTGGTGAACTGGTAAATCCCACGAGCTCAAGGGGAGAAGATTCCTTGCAGATATTCCATATCGTCGCAGTTTGGAGATTCGGACCCGGAGCAGGGCTTCACCGGGAGGTTCAGTCGTGGTACAGGTCTTCTTCTGTCAGCTTCTCTTTGGTTCTCTCATTCCAGTGGCAACTTCCAAGCCCCAGTGACCTGCTTTTTATAGAGTTTTCCCCTATTCACACAGTCTGGCTATCAATCACACCACAGCCAATCATACAGAGTGCGACATGGGTCTCCAAGGAGACACTGTGCAGGGAGTCTCAAACCCCTCCCTCACATCCAGTCCCCCTCAGACATTCAGGCGCCTAAGGAGGCCTCTGTGCACAAAGGAACCAAACCTGGTTTTGGCGCGCAGAGTAAAACACGAGAAATAGCTTAACAAAAAGAAATGGTGAATAAACCCTGCCGGAACCGAAATAAAATCAAAAGTGTCCAGTGGTTTTATAGTTCGAGGCTACTAACTTAGCCTAAAACCGTACCAAGGCTATTTAAATAGACCACGGTAGGAAAAATAGGGTAGATACCATTGCTACCAGCCAAATCTTAAAAAAAGGGGAACAAAATAATGTTCCATGTGAGGCAGACAAAAAATGATAACTATTAACCCTTTCCAGATAGTTTGTACTGGGTCTGGGATTTTAAAAGACTAATACAGTCAATGTCAACTTTACATGTTTCTGGGAGACAGTAGTCGGTCCCAGAAAAATTGAGTTTCAGTGGGAAGTCTGAAAAAGACAACCTTGTGTCACTGCACTGAAGTTGCTGTGTAACACACAGTAAAAAGATGATGCCTATGGAGTAGGTGAGGCTCCACAGTCCATGAACACATCAAAATGTACAACACATAGCTAAAAACACATGTAAGAGTGGGAAAAAAGGCTCACACACTTACCAGGTGAAAAACATGAATCCTAGAAATCCAGCAAAACTGCTGAGGGACTTAGTAGGTAAGGGAAATTAGCCATTCAGGAGACTTTCCCAAACACTGGTCACTTAAGTTTAAGAAGACTAAGGAAAGGATTTCTCTTTATTTATACTGGCCTAAAATGGAGTCTGATGTAGATATATTCTGTAGACATCTGGCAACAGTGGAGCCAAGAACGAGTGCCCCTTGGTGCCTCTCCCAGTGGTGGGAGTTCCTTTTGAGAGGATAGGAATCAACTTTGTTGGTCCCTTAGACCCTCCCACATCTTCAGGCAAATGATTTATATTGGTTGTATTAGACCATGCTACCATATATCATGAAGCTATACCTATGAGAACCATTACTGCTCAGGCAGTGGCTAAGGCCCTACTTGGTATTTTTACCAGGGTAGGTTTTCCTTAAGGAGGATATCTCAGACAGAGAGACCAATTTTATATCCCATTACATGCAGGCCATGTGGAAAAGCTGTGGAGTGACCTCTAAGTTCTCATCCCCAAACCAATGCGTTGGTGGAGAGGTTTAATAGAACTATGAAGAGCATGATAGGTGCATTAGAAGAACCCTTTAGAAGAAAGTGTTACCTTCTACTGCCATGCCTTCTCTTTGATTATAGAGAGGTCCCTCAAGAAATGGTTGGCTTTAGCCCCTTTGAGCTTATCTATGGTCACCCGGTTACAGTTCCATTGGCCCTAATCAAGGATGCATTGGAGAGTGCTCTTTCCCACAAGCCAGTGAAAGTCACTGACTTTGTGTTAGGTCTCCGAAGGAGAATGACACACATGATGACGGAGGCTTCAGAAAACTTGAAAGCAGGTCAGGATCTGGTTAAACATTGGCATGACCAGAAGGCCAACATGGTTGAGTTGACCACGGACTCCCTTGTGATAGTTAACAATCTAGATATCTGGTCACTAGCAAACAGAGTATAATTCAGTATCCATTAGGAATATCATAAAGGCAAGCAAAAGTGGGCAAAGCCATAAGAACAACAATAGTTCTCAGAACCATGTGATCCATTATTTTGACAACTGCCATTAACATTATTATGGTTGTGAACCTGTACAAGATTGGAACTGATAGACTCATAAACAATGGATGGTCAACGTATGAATCAATGATGCATTATAGTTGTAGTATGTAAATGAATCATTTTTAATTATTAGTTGAATACACTGTAAATTATGCAACAGTTGATACCGCTGTGACTTAATGGGTTTCCTTTCGACCATGAGCAGTACAAGTAACTCCGACACAATGAATACATTAATATGTATTGGGCTCTTGATTAAGTATGTTATTATTCCTATATATATATCTGAGATAGTATCAGAACCATGTGTAAGAATTACCGATATTTGTCATCCCGAGATCACCAGAATGTAATTAAAGAACCAGCACAGGACTTCTCTAAACCACAGTGACTCAGTGGACTCTATATCCCATATATCCTAGCTCACGAAGCGTGTCCACGTCAGACATGCAGCACGCGTAATTTATAAGACCTCATTGCCTAGAAACCTACCCACACAGTACACGATTGCGGCAGCTCTGCCTTCTCTGAAAGGCTGCTTCATTCAGGGACACACAGACGGTAAGCTAATTATAATGATACCTCTTATGTCTTAGAGGATAGAGAATCCTAAAAACATTGCTGCATCTATACTAATTCAAACACTTGCCTCCAGATACCTACGTAGAACTAACAGATTGGCAGCAGCCTGAGGAGATAGACTTAAGAATCACGTCATTATGATCACTGCCATAACACGGAGGGTGAGTACACTCGCCCCATTGAGCACAGTAATGAAATGTAAAGATTTATTATTAAAGAAAAAATGCACTCAATATTGGCAACATGTGTACTTTACCCACAGGGTTGGTGCTGATCCACACTAGAGAGAAACAGCGAACATTGCTAGCTGATGTATATGTATATGTACAATGCACTCATCAGCCACACCATTCAGTACGCTAGTGAGTATTATGACTACTAGTTATCTTATAAATTATTAGCATTTAACTAGTTAATAGTGGTTCCCCCGGTAGTCTCGTCTGCTACCATACATGAGGCAGCTAGATTGACATCTCAACAGGACCGAGACCATGGTACTTTAGTATGCAAACAAATGGACGAACCTCTAGATGCCATCATTGCTATAACAGAGGAGTAAGAAGAGCACCCAGCGTCCAGCCAGAGCATGGGCACAGAAGCTGCTGAGAAACAAGTACCTAATCCCCTCTCCTACACAAAGGCTGTAGAAGGTACGAAGAGACCAAATAAAGGCCTTGACACAAATCCCAAGATCTTTACATGTGGTATATTCAGTCAGCAAAAATCGATAGTTAATCGAAACTTTAGGAGGGATCACAACACGTTACAAGTTACATCGGGTTTGCAAGGCCGGAAGAGGCAGCCTGAGGCTGCTGCTCGAAGAGAAGGCCCCTCGTCTAACCCTAAGGAGATATCCGGCATGCATCAGAACCGTGCAAAGAAAAAACGAAACAACTGCATGAAGGAAACTGTTCCTGTCCTTGTCGTAGAGGAGCAGTCAGACTGGAGTATCTTGACAATTGATGAGATCGGGTTTGAAAATAACCCAAAGAAACCATCGAAGAGAAAAGCGAATGAAGTGACTACATGCACCTCAAATAACGAACCACCAAACAAAGTACAAATCCACAAATTTTCTGTTTCGCCGTCAAAGAACCCAGAGAAAACCCAAAGACCTCAAAAAGTGGAGGTTGTTGATACGATAAAAATAAGGTCAAACGCTGCAGAAAAAAAAGATCTGATCCGGTGAGTAGAGCAAGTACAAACATCTGGAAGGGGAATAAACCCTCAAATGCACCTGCCCACTCCCGGAAACAGGGGGAAAAACACGACCAGAAAAAAAGTGCAAAACCTAACAAGGAATCAGGCCAAAAGATTACAGATTCATATTCTGAACACATCTCTCTGGAGAATAAGAAGAGAAAAGATGATAGAAGACTGGAACCAGAAATTGACCGGAAACTGGAATCGAAGCAAATTGTGAGCGATTTCACTCTAAGGTTGAAAAACACCAACTTAAAGCGGGATGGCCTGATTATGAACAGAAACACCATTATCAAAATTTTAACTCAAATTCCAACCCTGAAGCATATTCAAAATAAGGATTTCTGGATGGTGGAACCAAGTACATCATGCAGAACTGACTATTCTTACATACATCTCAACTCCGAAGATATCAAGCTACACTTACTAAAAGAATCTGAAAATATGTTGGCAGTGTGTTTCGAACTATTGGAAATTAGACGCTCAAACAAACAGGCAGATACAGTAAAAAGATCGGACAGAGAAACAAGTAACCGAAAGGATCCTCCGACGACGCCCACGGACAATCGTATCCACTACATTAGCAGGATGACTCACGCTCGCCCTTCACAGAACGCTCAATCAACAAACAAACAAAGAACCCACAGATCTAACCAGATGGAAAGAGAAATATCTGAGAAAAATGTACACACAGAAAGCTATCGGGAACAGAATTTCGCTCAGAGCAAAAGGTCCCAACACATTTTACAAAGCGACCAAGTACCAAGTAGCCACGGAACATCAGGTGCAAATCAAACTGAACTCTGGTCCTGGCCTAAAACTGACAGCAATCCTAGACAAAAGTATTAGCAACGATTACTGGGAAAGAAGAACCACCTACAGATACCCCAGGAAAAGGCCACCAACAAGAAAACATCCTTACTGAAACTATTAAAATTAGGTTGCTTGAAAACGCAGGGTTCTGTGCACCTCACCAAAGAAACCAATGTCAACTTGGGCAACTTTGATGTTCTGTGCTTACAGGAGACCTGGCTGACCACCAAACCCCAGCTGGACGGGTACGAAATAATCTTTACGAGTGCCAAGAAAGGAGTAACAGGACGTCCCTCAGCCGGCCTCATAACTGCGATTAGAGCCTGATCAAGAGTGGATGTTTCTGAAATCCTCCAGTCCCCGCACTGGATCCAGGCTTCAATACTCACGAGAAAACCTTTGCCTAGTGAACATAAAGAGGGCACAGTTCTCCTAATAAACGTTTATTGGAACCCTGAGACGACAATGAATGAGGATTTCACTAATGAACTCCAAAATCTCCTATATGATGCACAGAAAAAAAGGTCGGATTACAGCATTATCATAAATGGTGATTTCAACACCATATGTGAAGGGATCGGTAATCGCTCGAAGCTACCAAACCAAAAGTCCCTAGCATGGGAAAGAGGGAAACTCCTCGACAAGATAATGTCTGACAGGGACATGCACAACCTCCACTGGCATTGTTCCAAATCAAACCTTCTGATTCTGTCGTGGCAAAGAGGTGACCAAAAAGGGACGATAGATCACCTATTTGTCTCAAGAGAAATTCTGCCGGGTATTCAATCCTTTAGGATCAGACCTACAGCCTTCAGTGATCATAACCTTCTAATTGTAGAAGGCTGGTCGCCCAGAACACAAATGTTCTCATGCTCATTGCCACTTGAGATATCGGAAGGAGGCAAACGAGTGAAGATTTCCAAAAAAGGATTGCTTGAACTAGATGCCCAATACACACGATCCCGAAACAAGATCAAGACAAATGCAAAAAAGAACGGGATAGACCTGGACTATACACCCTTACTAACCAGATTCCTGATGGCTACAGTCAAAACATATAAACCACAGAAAGGACACCTACACTCATATAACACAGATCTGGTAGAGAAAAGGCTAGAGCACAGAAGGCTGAAGAAACTGTATCAAAAGGTACCTTCTCCCAAGAATCTGGCAAATTGGTCAACGGCAGTCCGAGATTACAGAAGCTGGCTACTGCACTACCACTACAAATTATACCTGAATGACTCAGAACAAATGCTGTCCGCTATCTGTGGAAATAAGCCAAAGGAATTCTGGAACCTGATTAAGGGGACACAAAGTAACATCAATGATAACATCCAGAATAACGTGGGAGAGGCCCGTTGGATTGACAATTTTTCTAAACTATTTGCACCAGTCCCGGATGAGAACACCATCAAACCTCTTAGCAGAGAAAGCCATAAAAATGATATCCCTTGGAACATTCCTGACGACAAAGAGTCAATCTTAAATAAACTCAAGAAACTGAACAACTCAAGGGCTCCCGGTCCTGATGGTATCAGCAACATGGAACTCAAAAAACATCCTGAGTTTTGGGCCAACATCATGAGTAAGCTCTTCTCAAACTGCAATCAGACTAAGGAAATTCCACCTACCTGGAAAAAAGCAAATATCGTTCCAATCTTTAACAGAGGCGCAACTGACGATCCAAACAAGTATAGGCTGATTGCCCTTTTAGACGTCATGGGGAAAGTCTTCTCGTCCTTTGTACTAGACGCCTTCCAAAACTGGACTCGTGCTACTAATTCCATGGACCCCTTCCAGAATGGTTTCATCAGAAACTTAGGAACAACTACCAACATCTTGCTCATGAGCTCCCTGAAGGCTAACGTTCTACAAGGCGGCCTCCCGATCTACGTTGTCTTCATTGACCTGGTCCAAGCCTTTGACCAGGTCAATAGGGAGCGCCTCTGGGCGAAATTAGAAGGAAAAGGATGTCCGGACTCAATTTTAAACCCCATAAAGGCTCTACATCAAGGGACCTCCATTCAAGTTCCCTCAGTGCAGACGGACGCTTGTCTGAGGAGATCGGGACAACACGAGGAGTTAAACAAGGCTGCCCCTTGGCTCCCTCCCTATACAACTCCTACATTGCAGATTATGGGGAATCAAGCAATACGGTCAGACACTTTCCACTTCGTTGGGAGGGGAGAAGATAGACCGCTTATTGTACGCCAATGACATCATCTTGATGGATTTGACGCCCATTGGCCTTCAACGCCAACTGGACAATTTGGTATCATACATGTCAGAAAATAACCTACGGCTAAATAACGAGAAAACCAAAGTGCTCATTTTGGGTAGGCCCGCAAAGAAGAAACAAAACCCTCCTGGCACTGCGACGGCAAGAAACTGGAAACAGTAAATGCTTTCAAATATCTCTGAATCACAATCAGTAATGACAGGGATGAAAAGACCATGCAAGAAACACTCTGGTTAAAACTAAAGAACCTCACAGCGCAAGCAAAGGCCGTGGACAAGAAGCATGGTCATTTTTCGATTACCCCCATCTTGAGATTCTTCAAGTCAAAGGTGGTTCCTGCCTTGATATACGGCATGGACGCAATGCCACTGGCTCCAAACACCATATGGACAAATATGAAAGTTATTTCTGGGAAAAAATGTCCTAGGTGTGGCGACATCTACACCAATATCACTAATAAGGAGAGAACTTTGCATATCATCATTGCTAGCAACAAAAATGAGAGCCACCTTGATGCTATACCGCAAGGTCATCAACAAGCCAGAAGCACGAGTGCTAGATCTTATCCGAAAGGAAATCATAGATGGTGACAACTGGATGCTCGCGAAATGGGAACAAACTAATCTAGTGATCTTGAAAGACTTGGATCTGACGGTGGAAACACTAATTCAAAATCCCAACAGAGTGACGAAAAAACTGTTTGAAGCAGATTGGATCCACACGCAAGAAGTGGCCAATACCTATTCTTTGACAGCTAGTTTGCCAACTGCTCCGATGAAGCTCAATGCAGTACGAGGTTACCTGCATAAATTCCCAGAGAAGAGCCTCAGTCGCACGTTCTTACGATTTAAATTAAACCAACTGAAAACCAATGAGATTCTGGCAATTCGTAAGCAAGTGCAAACGAACACATGTTGCTTTTGCAAATCACAGGAAAACATAGAAACCACAAAGCACTTGATACTGGAGTGTCCCAGCCTGGTGATGGAAAGACATCGCTTTCTTATGGACCCGCTGAAGCACTATTCAACCCTAGACTTGGAAAACCTTTGGTCACTGTTGACTAATGGGAACAACAAGCGATGTGTCATAGGAGTGGCTTTGTTTCTAAAATCATTGAACTTACAGTAGAAGAAACTTGCTCCGGGGAGGTCTGTCATCAATTGCGAACCCATTGAAGGGCCTCCCCTCTTGTATATTGGGACTTAGGATCAAAGACTAAGCTAAAGCAAGGATCTGTCTCATACAAGTTTGTAGACAGGAGTCTATAAACGGTTTTCTGTTTTTGTAAAAATTGTCATACAATTAAATTAAAAAAAATAAAAAAATAGTGGTTCCTAAACTACAATATTTCGATTCTAGGATACTCCATACACTTTTCACTAATCTAAGAAGTGATGTCATCACTTAAATTGTTGGGCTACTCAAGAAACAAGATATCTCCAAACCATTGTCGGGTAACTGGGTCACCAGCTTTTACCATCTCTGTATCTTTGGACACTGAATCAAATACCACAGCATATTTGAGATTACACACAATCAATGTATACTCTATAGGTGAATCTTCATATTGAGACATCATACCAATGATGCAATTGATATAAGACTTCAAGAAGAAGCACCCATTAACTCACACTGGTAGCCGCAGCCAATATACTAGACACAGTGAAACCAAGATAAGTAATGAACTACTGCGATGAACGCATTACAAATGTGTACCTATCTTGACTACTAAAGATTGAGAACTATCATTGTCTTGCTCCTGAAGAAGATAGAACTTTCTCAAAACGTGTAGAGCTTTATTATTTTTGATATTCTTTGTTGATATGAATCTATGTCTTAAATATTTCTTTTTATGTTAACATGAGTAGAATGACTGGCAAATTAAGCAATGTTATTATTGACATGCACTTGATGAACTGATATGACGTATATGATTGAAATATGCAATAATATTTTTTTTTAAATAAATTACCAAGGGTGGTAATGCAAGATTCATGAAATTGGTCCATGGCTTAGATCGTGTAAAGAATTGTGTTACCAGATTGAAAGTACTTGTCAAATTTTGACTGAAATATTCCTTTCAGTATTTAGGTGTGCAAGGGACAGGAGTGTCCATAAAAGATGGACACTTTGTTTGTTTTACATATATGCTACTGACTTCCGATTTCAGAGTTTGCTAATTCTCCCCTGCACCCTCAACGTACATGAATATAGGAAGAGCCACTGCTTGGCTCTAAATGAATGAATCATATAACGCCACTTACTACATACAGTGTGCTTTACCACTTTTCTATTGTGAGTTTACTCAAGACCAGCTAGTTCTAGTTATGGTACCTACAAGGCAGAGGGCCTTACAGGACAAACGGATTGGACCCTTCTAAGTTGTGGGCATACTTGGAGAGGTCAATTACTTGGTGTACTTGGGCAATCCCAAGGAGGCCCCCAGGGTCTTTCACACCAACCGCCTATAGGCATATGTATCCAGACCAGAATTGGGAGCTTTGTTCTAGGCATCTGATCAGGAGGAGGAGGAGAGTGAACCTCTGCCTGACCATCTCAGTGGACAGCCTTTAGATGGGAAAATAGAAGAAGTGAATCTCTCTGATCTGACTGTGGACCAACAGGAGGAGTGCAAGGTTATGTTAAATCAGTTTGCCTCCCTTTTTTCACTTACACCAGGCTTGACCCTCTGGGGCCAGCATGATATTCTCACTGGTGACTGTTTACCTGTCAAAAGCAGGGGTTACATAATGTCAGAACATGTAAGAACCCACATACAGAAAGAGGTTAAGCAGATGCTTGATCTCGGGGTAATACAGCCATCTACAAGTCCATGGGCTAGTCATGTTGTACTAGTGCCAAAGGCAGGATCCAAGGAGTTGAGATTCTGTGTGGACTATAGAGCTCTTTATGCAGTCACCACGACTGATGCCCATCCTTTACCTAGGACAGATGAACTGGTGGATAAACCTGGTTCAGCCAAGTACCTCAGTACATTTGACCTAAACTCAGGCTTTTGGCAAATAGCTCTGAGAGACCATGCCAAGGAGAAACTGCATTTTCAACCCCAGGAGGCCTCTACCCATTTAAGGTAATGCCTTATGGACGGAAAAATGTACCTGCTACATTCCAATGGATAGTAAATCATGTTCTGAATGGGATAGAGTACTTCTGCATGGCATACTTGGATGCCATTGCAGTGTCCAGCTCCACTTGGAAAGAGCATATTGACCACCTATGATATGTACTGCAGGCTCTTAAGCAGGCCCAACTGACCATAAAGGCAATCAAATGTCAAATTGGTCAGAGTAAAATGGTGTACCTTGAACATGAGGTAGGAGGAGGTCAAATAAGGCCATTTCCTAGCAAATTAAAAGCTGTACAAGACTGGACATCCCTTCTACTCAAACCCAGGTGAGAGTCTTTCTAGGTCTCACTGGTTACTATAGGAACTTCATTGAGAACTATGGGACCGTAGCTTCTCCCTTGAATGTGATCCCCTCACCCAAATTCCCCAAGAAGGTCAGGTGGAATGAGAAGTGCACTAAGGCATTTTAGGGACTTAAGAAAGCCTGTTGTCAAGCTCCAGTCTTAAGAGCTCCTGACAACAACAAATCCTTTATTGTACAAATGATGCTTCCAATACAGGTAGAGGTGTGTTCTGAGTCAGCTGGATGAGAAAGGCAGGGAACACCCTATCTGTTTCATCAGTAGGAAACTGAAGGATCAACAAACAAGGTGGGCAACCATAGAACATGAATGTCTTGCCATTGTGTGGTCTTTGAAGACCACTAAACCTTGAGATGGTTAATTCAGATGAAGGGGGAGAACCCTAAATTGTTATGATGGTCAATAAACCTTCATTGGTTTGATTTTACTATAGAACATACATCAGGATGTAATCACCAAAATGCTGATTACTCCGGAAAGTATGACCGACTGGAGTAAAGAGATTCATACAGGAGTGAATTAAATCCTCCTGTCCGTTAGTCTTGGGGGGACGCGTGTTAAGGAGAATTCCCAGAAATTTGCTAATTCCCTTCTACCTTAATGGCCCCCAGCTCTTTTGCTGGACTTTTTGGAATTTTTAGCTCTCATGTAATTTCAATGGGATTTATTCTCTTTGTTTCCTTTGACTTTGGAGTCTAACAAACTCCGTAGGCATCATCTTTGCATGGTGTCACGCAGCACCTTCATTGCATTGGCACAGGGAAGTCTCTTAGAGTTCCCAGGGGTTTTAAATACCTTCTCTTGGTGAAACTACTTTTTCCAAGAGTAGTGAAGTAAAATTGACTTAACTTACATTTTGTAACTTTCTAGACCAAGCATACACTATCTTACCATAGGGTGTTGCAGTGGTTACTTAGTATCCCCTTTGTCTAGTTTCTCATGTAACATGTTTATGTTACCCTTTCTATAATTGATGGCTGGTGGCAGTGGTTTACTTTTTACTATCATTGTGTGCTTTTACCACGAGCTGTGTTTGCAGCTGCAGTAAGGTACCCATGGGTGCCCATTTTGTCAAAATGGCACTGGTCTTCTTTTTTCGCCATTTTCTGTTGGAAAGGTCCTTCTTGAGATTTTCTCTGTGTGCCAAACAAGGTTTGGTCCCTTTGTTCATTTTGTCTTTTGTGGGATTCACGAGTGAAGCCCGCCTCGGGCTCCAGTATGTCTGGCAGGGGCAGGAACTGAGGGGCATGCCCGAAACTCCCTGTGCTTAATCTCCTTAGTTACAGGAATGCACCCAAAGGTGATTGGCCGCTAGCTGCCCGGCAAAGACAGCCAACCTGCTGTGTGATTGGCAGCTAGACTGGAATGAATGGGAGAGACATGCATAACAGGTGAAGCTTTTTGGCTTGGAAGGCAGAGTCGACCACTGTATGAAGGAATCCGAAGGAGAACTTGGAAGAGAGCCTGCTGCAACTCCTGGACCGTTGGTTTGTCCGGTGAAGTCCTGCTGCTGTGCTGAAGCTTTGAATTTGCCTCGACTAGAGAAGCCCTGCAAGGACGACTTCTCCCTTTGAGTTGGTGGGACCAATCAACTCCAAAGTAAGCCTGTCTGGACATCCTCTCGAAGCTGTTTGCATTTCCATTGCAGTTGCTGCTGGAACTGAAGCCAGGGAGAGGAACACCAGATCGTGTGTGTTGCTTTTAAGTCAGACCGAGCATTAAGAAGATCCGCTGGACTTCCCTGATGCAGGACCCAAGAAGCAATGAAAGTCTGAAGTGGTATCTGAGAACTACAGTGTTGCTTTTTGCTGTCAGAAGCGAGAAGCTGATACACTGAAGGACCACTGAATTGAAGTTTGCCCATTGATGCCGCAGACCATCCTATTGCAGAGCAGGAGTCGCCATACATCCTCCCTCTTGTCCCCAAGACTGAGGCTCAGGGACAAGAGGATCAGCAGAGCTGTACAGGAACAGAATCCAGCTGGAATCATTTCTTCTAACCAGAGGTACCGTAAAGTCTAGGAGAACTTACCTCTTGTTGTGAGGCCTTACTTGCTCTCAGTTGAGACCTGTCTTGGTTACCTTGTAGAGTTTCTAAAGCTTTGCCCTTCACAAGCCTCCCATTTTGTGGCCCTTCAAGTGTTCTATCTTCAACAAACATTTCTACAAACATTGTGTATGACTTATTACCTACCTGCAAATAAGATCTTCAGCTCCCCTTGACATTGTACAATTAACATTGACTGCCCTGGCTCCCTGAGTGACTCTTCTTACCTATGACTCTGTGCTTTTTATCTTTTCCCCAACAAAGGGTTCATTTACTCTGCTTAGGAAGGTTGTTCTTAAAAGTACTTACCAGTTTATGAATCATTTGTTAAACTTTGTTTTATTCTCTATTCTATCTTTTTCACCAAACTCAGTATTGCTCTAAATTTACCAGTGATAAATCAATGTCCACAGGGTCCTAACTATTTAAGTCATCTGAGGGTGTAGGAAGTATCTGTGTGCCACCCCCAATGGGCGTCATCTGATTTAGAGAAACTAAGAGTTTGATTTGAAGTATATTTAAGCGTTACATGTGTTGCTCCATTTCTGAAGAAGGCTTTTATAACTGACTGTGAAATAAATTAATACATGTTTTATAAAGAAACCTTGAGTATAAGTGTTTATTTGGATAACTGTACTGTGAAATCCTGTGTCACAACATTGCTGGTCACATTGATCCCTCTTGAGATAAGCCTGGCTTCTCAACCACAATACTAACCCGTGCAGTTCAGACTTATACCAAAGGTTGGGTCCCTATTGCCAGGAGGTCAAGGTTATTGTAGTGCACCCAAAGAGTACTGCATACAATCATGCCCTTACGGTGTTGCAGACAATTGGGATGTGAACACGTACAAGAAATAAGGAATAGATAAGCACTACTCTGTGCTGAACTGAGCTAAGAAGGAAGTACATTTTAGACAAGTACAGAAGATGGCTTTTCAACAGATTTCTTTCTTAGGGAAAAGTGTGCACTAGGAGTCACAAATCAGATGCAATTGAAGTGGGTGTCCATGCAGAGTGTTGGGAGGTAAAACACAGTTGTTAGCATTTGTTGTGTACTGATAATTTGTCATATTGTACATGTTAAAATGTTTCCATATTGGCCTGTTTTAGCATATGTTTATGTTTCTATTGTAGATATATCAGAACACAGAAACTCATTCTTGGGAGATTCACAAATTATGTGTGTCCTGATGAAGGCTGAGAAAATGAGAACATTGGTTATTTGCCCATGAGGCTGAAACACTATGTGTCGACACGTTCTACTGGACAGTGTCATTTATATACACTGTATGACAGGCCACATTTTAAGGCAAACAAAGTATAAGGGTTTTTCCTGATGAGAAGGGGGTGAAAAACAATTAGTTAAAACTCGAATAAGTGAGTGTAAACAGATGAATACTAATATACTAATATGTTGTCTATCTCATTCATGTGTCCATGAAATTGTTTGGGTTCATATGGAATACTTGTTAAATCTTTGAACTGTTGGTAGTCTTTCATATGTTTGTGTACTGTTGATCTATAATCAAGAGCTGATGTGCAAGGTCCTATGTTTAGAATACTTATACATTGTAAAATAAATAACAATTGAAATAATAAAGAGGAATATTTATTTTATTATTAAATTAGTGCGGTAGTGAGATCCAAACTGTAGGAGATCTACCTGGAGAATCGTCCATATAATATTTCTGTGGAAATGTATATGGAGGTATTAGAATTAGTTTACTGGCAGCGTTTGAGCTTGTATAGAGTACAAGGAGCACAATTCTGAAGGATGGATTTATGTGGCCACAAAAGGATCATCCCTTCTGGGGTGGGAGAAGCAGGATACATTGTGATTAAGGATTGAGGCATTTATTTACATGCCTGTCACTGTAGCTCTGGTGAACAATAAGTGGACAGAGATATGTCCTCCAGTGTTTTCGGATGAATTAGATGAGGTGAAGTAGTTCATACACTGTATGGTTCTCAAGGAATTGGCTGTACCTGCAATACGCAAAGTGTGCCCCATCCCATGGAGGATGCAAGGAGACCTGAAAGAGGAATTGATGAGCTTGGCCCAAATTAAAGTGATTGTAGAAATAGAGGTAGCACACTGGCTTGCTGTCACAGTACTTGCCCCCAGACATCAGGAGCAGACCAACCTGCCCAGGGTACTGGCACCCATGGGGACCTTTAAGGCCCCAAAGGATTCCATAAGGGCTTCCTGGACTTGGTCCTGGCGCCGTTGGCACCATGCTCATGCTGCCATCACAAGTAAGGCAGGTTTCAAAGGGAGGGAACCATGTGAATACCAGTCTGAGGCAGGCTGAAGGGACTACTTTACCTGAGGAACTACTTGCTAGGTTGTGGTTGGAGGGAATACTTTACCTGGACACTACTTCTTGAAAGCTATATAAACCATGCCCTCAGAACAGAACACTCTTCGCGTTATTCTGCACTCCTGCAGTGTAACGCTCACCGTGTCTGTTAACTTCAGGCCTGTCTTCAGCCACACCCGTTCAGTTCTTCATGAGCTACCTGCAAAGGAAGGAAGCAAGAGGAGATAATAGAACAAGGCTCTTACCTGATGCTCCATCTCGATTGCTGCTCTGGAGCTTCCATTTCTGCTGAGCTGAAAAGGAAAAGAAATCAGGTTAGCCGCACAGACCACGTAAACTACATTGCTATCCTGCACAGTGTTAATACTCACCAGAGGGCTGCTCATCCCAGTGATCAATTGAAGCACCATCACTTAATCGCCACCATCACTCGATCGCCGCTCTGGAACTGCGGCACCTGTTGAACACAAAGAAAACATCAGGTTAGCTGCACATTGGGGAAAGGCCTCATCGGACATTTAACTCTTACGCAGCGCTACTACTCAACTGAAGGTTGCATTTCCTAGTGGTCCCACAAGGCACCACCACTCAATCTCCACCCTGGAAATACAGCACCTGCAGAATACAAAAGAAAACAGCAGGTTACTTATGCAGAACAACAATACCGCATGTAAAGACTTTATCGCATAATGCTGGCGTGAAACTTACCTTGGAATCCAGCTCAATGTTCCTGGGAAGAAGTCTGTTAGGCGGAAACCTGTGCAGTTCCCTCTGGGACCACTGCAAAAAATTTAGGACTACAGGTGTTTGGCAGTAAACCCACTTGGTAGCAGTCTGTACCACACAGATTCACTTGGTAGCTGTGGCTGAGCAGTCAGACTACCCTCAAGAAGAGTTAGGCAGTATGTGGAGTATACAACATAGGGCAATTCTTCACAGTAAGACAAGCAAACACGCAACAAGGCTTCAGTGTAATGATATAAAGGTATTTATTTATAACGACACATCTATATAAAACACTTTGACACTATCACGGCAAACACTTCAATTACAATTACTCTACGAAAAGAACAGATCAATCCCCCTAACAATAGTTCGACAAGTCTAGGTTCTACCAGCATCACTTATTTGCAGACAGAGGTGTATGCCTGAACCTAGATGGCACTCTAGTATTTGTTAGGACGGGAGAGAAAAATAAGCAGGTTACGAAATCAACACGATCCCAATACTGAACGGGCAAATGCAAGGCAAGAAGACAAGAACCACGATAGATTATAAAGTTCAGAGGCCAGGCCCACTCGGAGAGAAGCGAGGCGATATGTCCCAAAAGTATCTTAGTGGAAATGCGTTCGAGTCTTTGAAGCAAATTGTTATCGGCAGATTGGACCAGTTCAGAATAACACGCTAGAGAAAGCTTGGAGGCGACCCTATGGAGAGGCGAGGATTAAGACACCTCACTCTATCCGGCAACAAGGGAAGCCAGGCGGACACAGTACCTTGATTGTGGAGAGACAGCTCCGGCGGGGGCAGTTGTTCCTGGTGGTGGATGCACGTCTGGTCTTTGCCAAGAGAAGAGAGGATCCGGTCGTCGAAGGAAAGTTGAAGATCGTTGCACCACCAGGGAAGAGACCAGCCGCGGAGTGCTCCGTCACAAGGCACCACCTTTTGCTCGCGGTACAGGGGTAGTGGCTATCCGGTTGCCGAGGTGCTCTGCACGGGCAATTCGACCACTGCGTCCTGAGGCAAAGAAAAAGCAAAAGGGACTGGTTGTTCCCACCAGTCAGGGGAAGAGACTCTCCGGCAGGGAGATCTCCTCTGTCGTCGGGAAGTGGTGAGTCGGTTCAGCAGGGCTCCACCGGAGGTGTCGTCGTTGCAGGTCGGCTCAGCTTTTACCCTCGTCGGATTCTTAGGTCCTGTGGTGACTTCTGAAGATCCAGTCCCAAAAGCCCTGCTTTTATGCAGAAAACCCCCACTCATTCAGCCTAGCTGTCAATCAACACATGCTAAGTGGTGAGCGGGGAGGCTCACCACTTGGGCCAATCACACCAGAGTGCGACCAGAGTTGGCAAGGCAACTCGGTCCAGAGTGCCTAAACTCCCTCCCACACCCCTGTGGTAACCCAGACAGAATGGCATCACTTTGGAGAGTCTCTGTACAGAAGCCCGCCAAAAGTGGAACAAAGGGCTCGACCTTTGGTTTAGGAGTCACAGAGACGAACACAGACGCCATTTTAAAAACCGAGTTCTGGCAGAAAATACCATCCGATAGACTTATTTAAGATACGTAGACTGGTGGTATGTTAGAGATTAACGAGAAAAAGTATCAATCTCCAACAATGGGAAGAATCCCATAGGGTTATGTTCGGGGTCGAACATAACAAGTAGTTTCCGCTGCCACCAGCCAAAACTCGACGAGGGGGGACGGGACAGTGCCCCCTCGAATAACAGATCCAGGAGTAATCGAATTACCCCTACTAAGATGGTCCACAATAAGATGGTTTGTACTAGTCCTGTTAGTAAATTTAGGTCTAGTAAAGTCAATGGTGACTTTAAATGCCCGGGGAGACAGTAGTCCGTCCCCGGGTATGGAGTCTATGCTGGGGGTCCGCGAGGATGCCCCAGTGCTACGGCACGTAGGGTGCGGTGTAACACACATAGAAAAACATATGAGACCCTATGGAGTAAAAGACCCCATAGCCCATTGAACACATTGACATTCAAAGGAATTACACACATACATGTCCAAGAGTGGGAGAAAAAGAGTCTCACTCTTGGCAGGATGTAAAAAACAAACTCCAGAAATCCAGCAAAGCTGCTGGGGGACTCACTAGGTTAGGAAATTCAGCCTAAACAGAGAATTCTCCCTAACACTCGCCCCACCAGACTAAGTGACAGGAGGATTTAATCCACTCCTGGATGAATCTCATACCTCTAGTCAATGACATACATCCCAGAGAGACCATCAGCATTTTGGTGGTGACACCCTGACCTGTGCTCAATGGTGAAATCAAACCCTTGCAGGCAGATCGACCATCTCAATAGTTTTGGGTTTTCCCCTTTCATTTGCATTAACCATCTCAAGGGTTGGTGGTCAGTCTGAATGACAAAAGTAGAACCATACAAGTACGGCCTAAACTTCTTCAGAGCCCACACGATAGCAAAGCACTCTCTTTCGATTGTTGCCCACCTTGTTTCAGGATCCTTCAGCTTGCGGCTGATGAAGCAAACGGGGTGCTCCCTACCTTTCCCATCCAGTTGACTGAGTACGGCACCTATTCCTACATTTGAAGCATCTGTCTGCACAATGAAGTGTTGGCGGTAATCAGGAGCTCTGAGTACTGGGGCTTGGCAAAGAGCCTTTTTCAGGTTTTCAAAAGCCTGATTGCACTCCTCGTTCCATTTTACCTTCTTTGGAAATTTGGGCGAGGAGATGACATTCAATGGAGAAGCTATGGTCCCATAGTTCTCTATGAAATTCCTGTAGTACCCAGTGAGGCCTAGGAAGGCTCTCACTTGGGTTTGAGTAGTCGGTGTTGTCCAATTTTGCACAGCTTCAATCTTACTGAGCAAAGGCCTTATTTCTCCACCTCCTACCTCATGTCCAAGATAGACTACCTTACTCTGTCCAATTTGGCATTTACTCGCCTTTATGGTCAGATTGTCTCGTCCAAGAGCCTGCAAAACATCTCTCAGGTGGGTTACATGTTCTTCCCAGGAATTGCTGAACACTGCGATGTCATCCAAGTATGCCATGCAGAAGTCCTCCATCCCATTCAGAACCTGGTTTACCATCCGTTGAAACGTAGCAGGTGCATTCTTCAATCCGAAAGACATTACCTTAAACTGGTATAAGCCAACGGGGGTAGAAAATGCAGTTTTCTCCTTGGCATGGTCTGTCAGGGCTATTTGCCAATAGCCTGACATCAAGTCAAATGTGCTGAGGAACTTGGCGGCGCCAAGTTTATCCACCAACTCATCTGTTCTTGGCAAAGGGTGGGCATCAGTCTTGGTGACTGCATTAAGAGCTCTATAATCCACGCAGAATCTAAGTTCTTTAGATCCGGCCTTTGGTACTAACACAACTGGGCTAGACCATGGACTAGTGGAGGGCTCTATTACCCTGAGATCAAGCATCTTGTTGACCTCACCTTTGATGTGGGTTTGTGCGTTCTCTGACATGCGGTATCCTCTGCTTTTGACTGGCAGACAGTCACCAGTGAGTATGTCTTGCTGGCCCCAAGGGGTCAAGCCTGGTGAAAGCGAGAACAGAGAGGCAAACTGATTCAACATGGATTTGCACTCCTCTTGTTGCTCGGGTGTCAGATTGGAGGAGAGATTTACTCCTTCAATTTTTTCATCTAAAGGTGAGCCTCTGAGGAGATCCGGAAGAGCTTCACTCTCTTCTTCTTCCTGGGATGATGCTAGAAGCAACGCTCCTACATCAGGTCGTGAGACATACGCTTTAAGTCAGTTGGAGTGAAAGACTGTCGGAGCCTCCTTGGAATTGCCCAAGTCCACCAGATAGTTGACCTCGCCTTGTTGGAATCATAACGAGAACGAGCTGGTCTTGAGCGAACTCAACCATGTTAGCCTTTTCATCGTGCCAGTGCTTGACCAATGCTTGCCCAGCTTTCAAGTTATCGCTTGCTTCCGTCATCATGTGCGACATTCTCCTCCGGAGACCTATCACGTAGTCAGTTACTCTGACTGGCTTGGGGGAAGGAGCACTCTCCAACCCCTCCTTAATCAGGGCCAATGTTAGCAACATCCTCAGCCTGAAAAAAACGATTTATCCACCACAGTTATGCTGGCTCCAGTGTCCCTAATGGCAGGAGTCTCCTGACCATTCACCTGGACACTGTCCTTATAATACTCTTTAGTATTATCGGGGATAGAATTATAGACATCTAAATTCTGTTGTTCCCACAACCCCAGAGATACTAAATAAACGCTGGCTGAGACTCCAATGGGTTCGTCAGCTAGCAGTAGAAAGTTTCCACTTGCCATTTGGGCTTCCTCCTCTGGAGCGAAGGCTAAGGAGACAAGCTGGACCCCTGAAGGTTTACCCTTACATCTGGAGGGAGCCTAGAGAATAACCAGGGAAGTAAATCATTCCCGGTGATGTCCTGGAGCCCATGATTGTACTCAAACAGTTTCAACCAATCCAACACATCAAATCTCGGTTCATACATACCCACTAATTCCTTCGGCATCCGGGGTCTTTTGGGACTGGAGCTCCTAGATGAACCAGAGGAGAGAGATGCATTTTCCATAGACAACTTTTTCATCTCTAACTCGTGATTAAGTTCTATTTCCCTGAGTCTTAACTCAGCTTGCTTCTGCTCAACCTGGGCATTCATCCATCTGAACTCGAGCTCTTGGTTTCGTTCAGATTGAGCCAAGAACCGTTTGTATTCTAGTTCGAGCTTCATTTTTTCTTTTTTTTTAAACTTCTTTTTATTCATTTAGCGTGGCAGCAAAAAAGACAGGCGAACATCGCCAGGCAGGTACAATACAAGTACAATAAATATACAGTGCAGGTAAACAGGAGTTACATCGGAGATGAACACAGCCATTGGGCACTTTTATAACATAAACAACAAAAAGTCTGGAAGCTATGATGGAGGCGACAGCCTGGGTCGGTGGGGAGAGGTGGCTAGAGGAGATGTGGCCGGTGTCACATTCAGATCTGACATATAAGATCGGAATCTGAGCCAGACATTCCTGGGCCTAGAGTGGGTAGGTTGTAGGTGAGACCAGGCTTCCTCAGAGTCCGAGGCCACGTGACCGCTCTTAGCCATTGGGCGTGCGTGGGAGGCAAGGGGCGAAGCCAGCACAGTAGGATGGATCGAACAGCAAGAAGCATGCAGAGGCCCGCTAGTTTTCTGGAGTTCCGGGGGAGGCCCGGGAGGTCGTGAAAGAGGCATACCACCGGGGAGGGATTGATGGGGTGGTCGAGCATAGCCGACACCGTCGAGCAGACTGCCTCCCAAAACTGTGAAAGGCGGGGGCAGGACCAAATCATATGAATGTAATCAGCCGCATCAAGGCCGCACCTAGGGCAGCTAGAGGGGTGATCACTGGACATGTGGTGCAATCTGATCGGGGTGTAGTGGAACCTATGTAGGATTTTAAACTGTTTCAATTTAAAGCGGGAGTTGAAAGACACCCGGTGTATGCGATCACACAAGTGCGCCCAGCGCTCATCAGACATTTCAACACCAAGGTCCACCTCCCACGCCCGCCTCAGCTTAGTGAATTCTGGAATAGATCTGGATTGCAGCATGGTGTATAGTCTAGATATTTTACCTCTAGTGGGGGAGGGGGAGGTGGGGAGGTGAGCTCCTCGATGATAGGGTCATCCGGTGGTAAAGCCGGAAACATCGGATAATTACGCTTAAGGGTCCTGCGAAGAGATGAATATTGAAGCCACACACTCCGGCCTCTTCTCAAGGACAATGGGAGGTCGGGCGATTCGACAAATATTCCCTGATCGAACACATCGCGCAGCAACTCATATCCCGCCTCAGCCCAGCGTTGGACTATGGCCGATGGCACCCTTGGGACCCCAGGTAGGAAGTTCCAAAGAGGGAGGTTACCATGGAAGGTGTGAACAGTACCAGACAATTTCCATGTTTTGGCCAGTGCCAGGGATGTGCAGGCAACCGGGCTCTGTGAGTCCAGCTCCAGAGGGGTGGGCTGTATCACCAAGGAGCGAATGTCACGGTCACAGACCGCAAGTTTCTTGAGTCTGACATGTGGGGGGGGGTCCGTTGCGTTAAACCAGTAGGATGTATATTGGATTTGGGATACCAGCCAGTATTTAAAGAAGTCAGGGGCACCAAAGCCCCCATAAGCCATAGGGGTAGATAAGGTATCCAGTTTAAGGCGGACCGCGCCCGAATGCCAAAGGAAGGAATTGACCGTGCGAGTCAGTTCCCGGAAGAAACCACCCCCCGGCCACAGGGGGATATTGGCGAACTTGTAGAGTAATTGGGGCAACACCACCATTTTCAGTAGGCCTATCCTGCCTGCGAGGGATATTGGGAGTTTGTCCCAGGCTAGAACCTTAGATGACAAATGTGTGAGATACTTTTGATAGTTCTCGTTGAAAGTCAGCGCTCAATGGCGCGTTATCTCGATCCCCAAATAGGTGAAAGTAGACTGAGCCCATGTGAACCCCTGGGTTTCCGGGGGGGAGGGGGGAGTGCATTCTGTAAGAGGGAAAAGTGTAGATTTCGAGCAATTCACCTTGAGGCCAGAGATTCGGCCAAAGTGCTTGACGTCTTCCAGTATTGGGGATAAGTTGACGGAGGGAGAGCGTATAAGCAACAAAGCATCATCGGCATATAGAGACACTATGTCCGCCTGGCCCGCAGTACGGAGTCCTCTATGTGCGTGGAATTGACGGAGCATGTCAGCGAAGGGCTCTATTGCTTTAGCGAAGATCAGGGGAGAGAAGGGGCATCCCTGTCTCGTCCCCCTGGCGATCCCAAAGAGGGGGGAACAGTGGTCACCTGTACGGACCCTAGCCACGGGGTCAGAGTAGAGCAATCTGACCCAGGATAGAAAAGAGGGACCAAACCTACAGCTCTCGAGGACCCGCCACAAATACCTCCATGAAACCGAATCAAATGCCTTTTGCATGTCGAGGGTGGCCGCTACCGCGTGTGTCTCGGGGTTTATTCTGTTAATTATATTAAAGAGACGCCCAAGGTTCAGGGAGGTAGAGCGACCGGGGATGAAGCCCCCCTGATCCGGATGGATGACAGATGGCAAGAGGGGAGCCAACCGGAGTGCCAGTGCCTTAGCAAATATTTTGACATCACAGTTTATAAGTGAGAGTGGGCGGTATGAACCGCATTGTGAGGGGGATTTACCAGGTTTAAAGAGTACCGTAATTGTGGCTTCACGGAGTGAGGGGGAAATACCCCGGCTTCAACCGACTCCTCCCAGAGAGCCAACAGGTGACGGAGCAATAGTCGTTTATAGCGCTTATAAAATTCAACTGGGATACCATCCGAACCAGGGGCCTTCCCCGAGGATAAGGAGTCCACCGCATCAGAGAGTTCCTCAAGCGTAAGTGGGGAATCAAGAGAACCCGCGGACTCCGGAGAGAGAGTCGTCAAAGGAAGGGTATCGAGGAAGGAGTCGATCTCCACCGCTGGCACCTCATCAGAGTTGGAATATAGGGTTTCATAGAACTTGAAAAATTCAGTATTGATGTCTTGTGAGGCGACAGCCATAGAGCCATCCGGTCTCTCAATCCCAAGTATATGCGGGGACCCCATCTCGTGACGGATAAGTCTCGCCAGAAATCGGCCAGGGCGCTCACCCTCCCTGTACCTCCTCACCATGCCAGGGTTATCCAAGAATTTTTGTTCGCGCTCCGCCAGGGATCGGAACGTATCCAGCTCCACCCCGATGTCAGCCAGGGTTCCCGGAGTGGAGTGAAGTGAACATTGAGCCTCAAGGGTCGATAATTTGGATTCGCTCTCGGCGAGGTTTCTACGGATTGATTTAAGAACACCGTTCTCCTTCGACAGCGCCATCCCTCTAATGTAAACCTTGAAGGACTCCCATAGAATGGCCTGCAATGCTACCGAACCTGTGTTTGTCTCAAAGAACTCCTCGATAGATAGCTCGAGCTCAGAGCAAAATTCCGGGTCTAGCAGGGAAAGAGGCTTCAGCCTCCAACGTCGGGTACAGCCCGGATCCGGCCCCCAATTCATGGTGATGGTCACAGGAGAGTGGTCAGACAGGGTCCTGGGGAGAATCTGTAGCTGTATGACATTCTTAACCAGGACATTGGAGATCACCCATCTGTCAATACGGGAATAAGAATCATGGACCGAAGAGTAGAAAGAATAAACGCGGGAATCCGGGTAAAAGAAGCTCCATGCATCGACCATGGCGAGACAGGGAAGGGACGATAGTGCAGCGTAGGCTGCTCTAGAGAGTTGACGAGGTTTGGACCCAGACCTATCGAGGATTACATCGAAAATTGTGTTGAAATCCCCCCCCAGAGGATGGGGACAAGGGGGAAGCCATCGAGAAGGGACGAGACCTGTACATAGAATTCTGGATCATCTATATTGGGACCATAAATGTTCAGCAGGACTATCTCCTCATTTTGAAGCGTAGCATGAAGCAGTACATATCTGCCCTGAGGGTCTATGTGTGAGGAGATGAGAGTGAACTTGAGACTCTTATGGATGAGGGTCATGACCCCACGGCTTTGGGAGGAAAAATCGGTGGAGAATCTGTGGGGGCCCCATGATTTGGCAAGTCTTATGCACTGTTCCGTGCGGGCATGTGTCTCCTGTAAGAAGAGAACCTTGGATCCATGACGCTCAGCCAGTAGCAGTAGCTGCCTCATCTTTTTGTAGTTACCCAACCCCCGAACATTCCAGCTCATAAAAGCCAAGTAGCTCCCAGATATTGATGCGAGGACAAATATATCTGAGAAAATACCAATAGCCAATGGGCCAGTTTAGCAACCGTGCAGTAA
This sequence comes from Ambystoma mexicanum, assembly GCF_040938575.1. Lineage (NCBI taxonomy): Eukaryota > Metazoa > Chordata > Amphibia > Caudata > Ambystomatidae > Ambystoma > Ambystoma mexicanum. Next base: position 1,138,629,719 of record NC_090922.1, read on the forward strand.
CAGTCATTGAGTACCACATTGCGGTCCGTAATTGCTGCCAACGCCAAGCTTTTTGTAACATAACCCCCAACATGTTCCACCCCACCCACATCCCCCCCCCAAACAGAGGGATGACAATCCCAAAACCCCTCAACAAAAACCAAACCAAAGGCATCAGCGCCTGGGGGCCTGTAGGCTGGATTGGCCGTGTCTCTCCGGGCACGGCAGGTCAAAGTGAGATGAAAGGTGCCAACAGTGAGAACTTGTACGTAGCTTGGGCGGAGATGTTGCACATGTTGATGCGGCACATATTCATGACAGTGAACATTCTAAACAGGTTACAGAATAGAAAACCAGTGTGACTCCAGTATAGGAAGGTGGCAGGGTGCGGGCCCTCCTTCACCGGGCTAGAGGGTAGGAGTAGGACCTTGGACAGAGAGGGGGTATTAGCCTGGGAAATGTTCGTCCAGGAACTGAGAGGCCTCTTCTGGAAGAGTGAAGAAGAACACCCGGTTGGCGTGTTCTACACGGAGTTTGGCGGGGTAGAGCATGGTGTATTTAACTGAGAGATCACTCAGCCTGCGTTTTACCGCCAGGAAAGTCTTGCGCTCACGTTGAACGGCCACCGAGAAGTCTGGATAGAGGTGGATCCTCGCACCGCCCAGTAAGAGCTCACCCTTGAGCCTCGCGGCCCTGAGGAGGGCATCGCGGTCACGAAAATTCAGCACACGGGCTATGATGGGCCGAGGAGGAGCGCCGGGCCTGGGTTTAGCCATTAGGGCTCGGTGCGCACGCTCTATGGAAAATTGCGGGGAAAGTTTGGGTGAATCGAGGAGTGTCAGCAATGTATGTTCGACAAAGTCTTCCATTGATTCATGAACTTCATTCTCAGGAACGCCGATGATACGAAGGTTATTGCGCCTTGATCGGGATTCCAAGTCCTCGTTCTTCTTTTCCACGTCGAGGACTCGATTGGAAAGGGCGATGACCTCGGAGCGCAGAGCACCCAATGCATCCTCAGCGGAGCCCACCCTTGTCTCGACCTCCGCCAGCCGGCTATCCGTCCTCTCAATATGGGCCTTGATAGAGGATATAGTGCCGTTCATGTCATCTAGTTTTGAGTGGAGTGCGGTGAAGCCCTCCCGGATAAAATCCATCATGTTTTGAGACTCCGGAGCTATGGAGGATGATGACGCCGTTGGAGCCTGCTCGGTGGTTTCCTCTGGCGGTCTCACCGATGACTTCGCGAACATATTGATGGAGCTCTGTCTCTTTGAGGCCCCCTTGGTCATCCTGGCAAGGTTGGAGTTCCAATAGAGTAAGTGGGGGGTCCCAGCAGCTCAAGAGAGGGAGATATGGGAACCTCGCGGGGCGTGATGTAGAGCAGGTGATTTTCAGAGGGGAGGTCAGCGACTGTAGACCTGTTATGTGGGGACTGTGGCGGCCGGTGGGGCCCGTGGAGGCGAAGCCCGGAGAGATCAGGTGTAGGCGACCCAGGGACCGAGAGCGGTGGTGTGTAGTGGCCGCCGTGGGAGCCGAGGTCAAGGAATGATAGTTCAAGCGAGCCTGTAGGAGGGGTAGGGAAGAGCCCCAACCGGCCCCCCGATGAAATGGACAGGCTGAGACTCCAGAACAGCGATGTAGGATGAACCAAATCCCGAGGATCTTCAGGCCAGGAGGTCCCTTCAATGTAGATAATAATAATGTTGTGGGTGACTGGCGTGGCCCAGAGCCCCCCAAGTCAATTGCCAGATCCGCGGGAGAGAGGGGCACCCAGGTGATGTAACTCCAGGGCGAGGCCGACTGCGCTGGGTGAGAGCGCCAGCCCACAGCAAGATGGGCCCCAAGTCACTGAGGCCGGCACCACTACAGTGAGGCAGTACCCCCCCCATGGACCACGTACCTTATTGGGCCCAGGGCCCTACAGTGTGTGTCAGCAGGGGAGCGCGGCACTAGGCGTCCAGGGGGGCACCGCAGCTCGACCCCTCCATAGAAGTGTCCCCGAGGGGGGGGGCCTCCAGCCGTCGGCTCCCACGGCGAGTAGGACCACAGTCTGGGAAGGGCCAGGCCACAGCGGCGGCAAGGACACACCACGAGGTAGCGCTGGGTTGCGCCGCAGCCGTATGTGTGCCGCCCCTCCGCGATGGTAGGGAGCGCAGGGTCCGGGCTCCGGGGGAGGCTCCACAGTCAGCGAGCCCCGGCGGGAGTGGGTGAGGATCATCGCTGGAGCTTGTGGCGGCTCCAGCAATCCAAGAAGCCCGGCACGTCCCGCAGCTGAGGAAGGACGTCGGCGCGAAGCCGCCTCGCAGGTGGGGGAGGGGCGGAGAGATGACTGGATCTCGGGGTCCCCGGCCCCGTTTCGCGTCGGGGTTCGATCCAAATGGAGCACGGATCATCCTCGATCGAGTCATGCCCTCCGGAGTCCAGTGCGAATCCAGAAAGGTGCCGCAAAAGAGGATCCTGTGACTGCCTGCCGCGGAGAGTCACGTTCAGGCGGCCATCTTGTTCGGCGCTCAACAGCGCCACCGAGCTTCATTTTTTCAAGTTCAAAATAAGCAGGGTTACTTGTGGGACCTGGTATGGGCCCCGTAGGCACAGCTGGTAAGGCAGGTAGAGGAGCAGGGGAGACAGTTTCGTTAGCCTCTCCTTCCTCTTCAGCCTCTTCATCACTATCATCAGAATTATGATTTAGATCAACACCATCACTGTTATCTACATTTGCTGGAGTAACTGATTCCTCTGAACCAGTACACAGACTTTGGTTCGCCAGCAATCTCTCTATTAGTTCTAACTTCTTACCTCTTACAGGAAGATTCTCTTGCCTACAGAGAGCTCGCAAACTCTCAGTATTTTCACCTGACAAGGACTCTTGACTGTAAGTTTCTATCGTAGACATGTTTTTTTGAAAGTTGCTTTTTAGTGCTAAGTTTTGTGGTTAGTTATCCTAAAGTGTCGAAAAGCACTCTAAACTGTATACTCAATACAAATCCCACTGCTGCCACCAGTGTTAGGCGGAAACCTGTGCAGTTCCCTCTGGGACCACTGCAAAAGATTTAGGACTACAGGTGTTTGGCAGTAAACCCACTTGGTAGCAGTCTGTACCACACAGATTCACTGTTGGTAGCTGTGGCTGAGCAGTCAGACTTCTCTCAAGAAGAGTTAAGCAGTATTTGGAGTATACAACATAGGGCAATTCTTCACAGTAAGACAAGCAAACACGCAACAAGGCACAGTGTAAAGATATTAAGGTATTCATTTATAACGAAACATCTATCGAAAACACTATGGCACTATCACGGCAAATAAATCAAACACAATTACTCTACGAAGAAGAAACGATCAATCCCCCTAGCAATATTTTGACAAGTCTAGGTTTTACCGGCACCACTTATTTACAGACAGAGGTGTATGCCTCAACCTAGATGACACTCTAATATTAGTTAGGACGGGAGAGAAAAATAAGCAGGTTACGAAATCAACACAGTTCAATACTTCACGGGAAAAAAATGCAAGGCAAGAAGGCAAGAACCACAATAGATCATAAAGTTCAGAGGCCAGGCCCACTCGGAGAGAGGCAAGGCGATATGTCCCAAAAATCTCTAGTGGGGAAGCGTTCGAGTCTTTATAGCAAATTGTTATCGGCAGATTGAACCAGTTCAGAACAATACGTGAGAAAGCTTAGAGGCGACCCAACGGAAAGGAGAGGATTAAGACAGCTTACTCGAACCGATCGAAAGGGAAGCCAGGCGGACACGGTACCTTGTTGTGGAGGGCAGCTCCGGCGGGGGCAGTTGTTCCTGGTGGTGGATGCACGTCGGGTCTTTGCCAAGAGTAGAGAGGTTTTCGTTGTCGAAGAAAAGTGAAGTCTGGTGCACCACCAGGGAAGAGACCACCCGCGGAGTGCTACGTCACAAGGCACCACCTTTTGGTCGCGGTACAGGGGTAGTGGCTATCCGGTTGCCGAGGTGCTCTGCACGGGCAATTCGACCACTGCGTCCTGAGGCGAATAAAAAGCAAAGGGGACTGGTTGTTCCCACCAGTCAGGGGAAGAGACTCTCCGGTAGGGAGATCTCCTCTGTTGTCGGGAAGTGGTGAGTCGGTTCCGCAGGGCTCCACCGGAGGTGTCGTCATGCAGGTCAGCTCAGCGTTACCCTCGTCGGATTCTTAGGTCCTGTGGCGACTTCTGAAGATCCAGTCCCAAAAGCTCTGCTTTTATGCAGAAAACCCCCATTCATTCAGCCTAGCTGTCAATCAACACATGCTAAGTGGTGAGCGGGGAGGCTCACCACTTGGGCCAATCACTCCAGAGTGCGACCGGAGTTGGCAAGGCAACTCGGTCCAGGGTGCCTAAACCCCCTCATACACCCCTGTGGTAACCCAGACAGAATGGCACCACTTTGGAGGGACCCTGTACAGAGCCCGCCAAAATTGGAACAAAGGGCTCAACCTTTGGTTTAGGAGTCACAGAGACGAACACAGACGCCATTTTACAAACCGAGTTCTGGCAGAAAATACCATCCGATAAACTTATTTAAGATAAGTAGATTGGTGGTACGTTAGAGATTAACGAGAAAAAGTATCCATCTCCAACAATGGGACGAATCCCATAGGGTTATGTTTGGGGTCGAACATAAGAAGTAGTTTCCACTGCCACCAGCCAAAACTCGACGAGGGGGGACGGGACAGTGCCCCCTTGAATAACAGATCCAGGAGTAATCGAATTACCCCTACTAGTACGTCCACAATAAGATGGTTTGTACTAGTCTTGTTAGTAAATTTAGGTCTAGTAAAGCCAATGGTGACTTTACATGCCCGGGGAGACAGTAGTCAGTCCCCGGATATGGAGTCTATGGTGGGGGTCCGCTAGGACGCCCCAGTGCTACGGCACATAGGGTGCGGTGTAACACACATAGAAAAAACATATGAGACCCTATGGAGTAAAAGACCCCATAGCCCATAGAACACATTGACATTCAAATGAATTACACACATACATGTCCAAGAATGGGAGAAAAAGAGTCTCACTCTTGGCAGGATGGAAAAAACAAACTCCAGAAATCCAGCAAAGCTGCTGGGGGACTCACTAGGTTAGGAAATTCAGCCTAAACAGAGAATTCTCCCTAACAGTGGCCATGGATTTATTTAGGGTTTGGGATTTGTCAAAGGGAGCCAGCATAATCGAGAGACATGGCTATGCTTTTGGCCTGTGTGTCAGAGGGGTCTTTGAGGCCCAGGTTGAGGTCACCTAGGATGATGTGCTTGGAGATCGGTTTTAATGAGAGATTGATGCCTTGTAAGAGATCTTCCTCAAAGGAGGTGACTTGGTCAGGGAGTCAGTAGATAAGGTGGATATTGATGGTGCATGTTGGTAAAATGTTTTCCAAATGAAGAGCTTGGTGGCTGTGGTACTGTCCTTGGCTCCTTCAGAGCCAGTAAAGTCAGCATACCCGGTGAGTTGGGGAGACTGATAGCAGACTGGTCTGCGTTAGAACCAAGGTTCCAAGCGGCAACTAAGTAAGGAGAAATCTGAAGAGAACAGTGTGTGAAGCGTATGTGATGAATGACAATAATATAATTGAACATCCAAGCAGTGACTGAACTTTTTGAAGCCAAGATAGATACCATAGAAAGAGTGGTCTGGCACCACGTGGGTGCTTATTAGTGGAATCGATGTGGCCCTGTGCACATTTGAAAGTCTTCGATAGCTACTACAAACTGTAATTGGTCCCAGCTCGGCTGCTGAGGGAGAATAATTGTGTAAGAGGAAGGATCCGAGTCTGGCTGAGGGGGATCCAAAGTGAACCGTGAGGAACACGAGAAAGAATTTTCTCTGAACATTGGAGAAGGGGATCTGAGCCCGGAAGGGATGGTTGCAAAGTAACAATTGTGGTATAAAAAGGAATCTGACCCCGGCTGAGGGGGCTCTAGTGTGAAGAGTGAATCACCTGACTTGAGTACGTGTAATAGGAAAGGAACTTTTTGTTTGTTTTGGTACATCAGTCCATCCGAATAAGGAGACTTTGATAACTTAAGAGACACGGCCACAGAAGGCCGTGATGCTGGTAATGGCACTGTCCCCTCGTGCCAAAGAAGCCCAAAAGTGTGCTATGCTCAAGTGAATTGCCTTGTTCTGTGCTGAAAATGTGGGGAAGGGAGGCCATTGTCCTGAACATTCTGACATATCATTTTTGTGAACACTTCTTTCTTTTTCATGAATACTAACACACACTATTTATATTAAGAGGCACGGATTGGCAATATTTTGATTTTAGTATAGGCCCTTTTATTTTGACAAGAGTCCACTAATACTGCATTATTATTATTTGATGGTCCCATCTATAGATTTAGGATTAGATAATTATTTATCACACTCTTGTTAAAATTCAATAAACACCCTTGAACTGTGGTCACTTGTGTCTGTCTTACTATTGATAACATGCCTTACTCATACCACACAACCTGCCCTCTGATTGGCCAGGGTTTACCTTTTATTACATCCTCCATGGACAGCCCTTCTGCCTAGGCTGCCCGTTTTGCTAAAGGCCTCAAAGCAAAGGCCAGGAAGTGTTTGCCTATGTTCGTCTGGGAAGTCTGCAGGTGTCAACTAGCAGTGCCAGAAAAGGTAAACAGGGTGTACAGCAATTACTGTATTCCAAAATCTGTACCGCCCTTCACATCAACACAACCTAGCAAACCTAGACAATAGAGCTAGTAATGTAGCACTCCCATCACTCAGGTACACCTGTCTCTTGAAATTCACTGTTCCCACTGTTTTCCGCCAGTTGTAGCCATTTCTCCTTCCATCCAGGTGCCCCAAATCTAGGTGTGTTTACATTTACTTGTGTGCCACCATTTTAGGAGTTTCTTCCTCTATCCAGTTGTCCCAAACCTAGATGTGTTTACATTTACTGTTGTGCCCCCATTGAGTTTGAGATTGTTGTGTTTCAAGCCTAAGTGTCACTGTATATATTGTTGCATCTCAAATTTAGGAGTTTCTCCTTTTATCTAGGTAGCTCAAATGTGAGTGTTTTATCACTGATTTCTGTGTTTCATTAGGTGTAACTTCATTTGTTGTTGAGTCTCTAATTTAGGAATTTCTCCTTTTATCTAGGTAACCCAAACATGAGCATGTTATCCCTGTTTGCTGTGCATCAAACGTAGGTATCACTGCAATGTATTGTTGAATCCCAAAGTTCAGGCATTTCTTGATTTATCTAGGTGTCCCATGTTGGAGTGTTTTATCACTTACTGCTGATATTCGAACCTAGGTGTCACTGCATTTACTGTTAGGCCCCTAATTTGGGAGTTCTCCTAATATCTAGTTAGCCCATACTTGCTGAGTCCCACATCTAAGAATTCTCATTTATCTAGGTGTACCTGCTGCTTTGTCTCAAATCTAGGTGTCTCCATTCACTAATCAGGCTCTAACTGGTCCCGCTCACAGTAGTTCCTCACCCTCAGATGTTCCAAGCCCTCTCCAAACCACCCAATTTCGAGCCAGACCTAACATGCTGGAACACACTACCAGTGACAATTAGAGCTGACACGTCATTCTGGTCGTTCAGAGCCAAGGTAAAGGAACTACTTACAACTCAGCAATAGACTGTTAACTGCACTTAGCATCAAAGGTATGCCACCATGTATGACACTCGTATATTTGTATCAAATGTATGCCTCTTCTGAGACGGGCCAACGTGTAACGTGGTTCCCCTATAACCTTATTTTGCCACTCCTCACAGACTATTTTGTAACCTGGTCCCCCACACTATTTATTGTACTGAATCATCTTCTGCTGTCTTCTGTATGTGCAACCTTCTGTAACCATTGCTGCTAAGGATAAAGCGCCCAGTTACCCTAGGGTTCGGCTGTACTATATAAATAAACTAACTAAACTGAACTAAACTAAACATGACCATGATGATCAATACACTCTGGAGCCATAAACACTAACAACCAAGATCACCACCTCCTCCACCATTTGCCTGTCCACCATTACCACACTCACAGAGAATCACACACACACACACACACACACTCCGACTAACCACAAAACTCCCCACACAGGTGGAATAAACCCGAATCACCCAACAGCCTTCACACATGTGCCCTCATTCTTGAACCCAGGACCACACTCATCCAGAATCATTCACACACTCACTACCACTCACTACACACCTCCCCACACACACAAGAGAAGCTCTCAGGAATTCTGGAATACACCCCACCTGTCCTACATCCTTCATCCGCACACACATTATTGAACACACCTTACAAAATTATTCCCATTCCCTTCACTTCCACTTGAAGCCTACACACACACACTGACCCACTGCCGCAAACCACACACCCTCCAACTCCTAGACCGGACGAGCTCCAAGAGCCACCAAGACTCACCCACTCCCTGGCCCCCACCCATCTACCGCTGCAGACCTTGCACTCCTCTACAATCCCCCCTGACCGCCTAACCATTCAAGATAATTCACAACCTCCGACAACCTCTCAATGCCCACCATGCAACTCTTAGACAAGAGGAGCACTCTGGCACACCCAGAATCAATTGATCCCTGCACCACTCTCAGCAAACCTGACCCCTCTTCCCTCACCTCCCCACCGCACCCTCTGTCTTCGATGCCCAGCGTCCAACTCTCAGACTAGAAAACACTGCCCCACCACCAGCACAACCCTTGCACCTACTCTCGGGAACACACCCTGCACCTCTCTCATCCCACTCCTGTCCATCAACCCCACAGATAGAACCCTAGAGACCACCTCACATCACTCTCCATCTATCTCTAATTCACAGGGAGCCTCACTTCAGCCCAAATGCCCTTCTCTCCTCCCGCATCCTCCAACCGCACACCCTCCCTCACACACATTCACAACCAGTCCCACACCCTCTCCAACTCCACATCCAAGACATCCCGGCAGTGCTGTGACAGCCATTGCCCAACCTCTCCATTCTCCAGACCTACCCACTTCACCACCTTCGGTGCTATGTCCACCTCTCTTGCGCCGACCACACACACCTTCACAAACATGCCTCCTACCCTCTTACTCACCAACTCACTGACCACTAGTGGTAGACCACCCCCAGCCACTCCCGTCCCTTCTCTCAGCATGGCACATCTTGCCCTCTCCTGATTCATCGCCTCAACCCCCTTTCCTGCAGACCCCCCCACCCTCTTGCACACTCCTTCAGCACCCAAATGCACAAAACTCAGAGGGAAAGGGTGCCCCTCGCCCACTATTCTGCATGACTTGACAGCCCTGCATCATTCATCAGCCTCCCCTTTCCTAGCACCACTACCATGCCCCTCTGTCACCCCAGCTTACCACTTCATTCCTTGAACACAGCCTCTCCCCCTCCTTCTCATGCATTCCACTTCTTATGCCCTTCTCCAATCCCCCATGCACTATTCCGTAACAGCTCAAAGCCCGACAACCCGAATGGCCCAGCTCTCACCAGCCCGTCAAACCTCTGAACCTTTTGCATACAAAAGGAATGCCCATCCCATGTCATTACTCGACCTACGACCGCCCGGCCTCTCTTCCCAAACCACCAAACCACATACTGCCTTCTACACACCCACCAAACACAGCACAACCCCTGACAAATTCTGTCCTCCAAAGTACACAGTACGACTCATTCCACCCTCTCCCAACCACCACCAATATCCCACCGGTCACGCTGACCATCCCATACCTGCCAACCCCCGGACATCCAGAAAAACACAGCCTGACAACTCCTACACTTGCCTGCTTTTCAATGCCCGCTCTGACACCTAACTGGTTCTCGGACGACCTCAAACCAATCGCTTACAAAGCATTCCCACCTGATTTTCAAGGGTTTTAACAATGCTCCTGTCTGGGCCAGTGCATTCACCATTTTGCACTGAGAAACATTGTGGCCATGACGACAAGGACGCCTCACCTGAGGTAAACCCTTGCTGGGCCTTCACTGTCACTGGATAACTGTTTCCCACTGCATGATGGCTGGTATCATGGCCTCTGATAACTAGATGCCTGATCTTGCTTTAGGCCCACTTCTGCCGAGTGCAGATTGGCTGGGGCTGTGTTTTTCTACTTCCCTTGTTGGGAGCTGGCAGGTGATACTGGCCCCTTCTAAGGGACCCTTTGAAGGGTTTTGATAGTGCTCCTGTTTGGACCAGTCCAGGTGCAGACGGCGCACTAGTGGACCCTGTCAGTTTCTATACCAGAGCCAACTCTTCCTTTCATCGCCGTCCACACCTTTGATTCATGAGGAAAGGTGCCCTCACTATGGCCTCCTTTGTATGTGGGTCTCTATTGTTGAGATTTGTCAAAGTCATATTCGCAGAGTTTGTTTTCTCTACCTGCCCATTCACAGTACCTCCTCTTTCCCTTTTGTTATCATTGCACTCACCTACTGCACATCCCCCTTATCGCAAACTTCTGCTGCTGCATTCACCTCTGCTTTACCAGCCTCCTGACACACCAAACTGGTCGAATCATCCAACCTGTGCTGACAATTGCAGTCCCTCCCGCCCATTGCTCTTATGCGTTGCGATTTGTTAGCTCCTTCCATCTACTTCATCTCCACATACGCTTTCCTGCAACAGACTTGCGCTGCCTGCGCATCTTGCCGTCAACCTCCTTCGCTCGTCTGCCACGGGCAGAATCTTCATTACCCTGCTGAAACTTACTGACTTGAACTTTTTCTTGTGCCGTCTTGCATTCATTTGCCCTTAACTTGATCTTATCTCTGCACTCAGCCCCATGCTGCCACCTTTGTTTTAACACCTTGATATCCTTACCCACATTGGCTCACTGTCGTCTGCATGCCTGATGTAGCCCCTTGGACCATGAGGCGAGTTTTCCAGAACTGCATTCATATATATATATTGTTGCATTTGGCTTTCCAAAGTTGCAATGTACCTACTTGCACCTACTTACCTGATGTAGTTCCCGCCCCTGAGGCAAGACATTCCAATGCTGCACTTACCACCCACCCCAATGCCATTACGTAGTCTCATTTGTTTGCCTGTATGCCTGATGTAGCCCTCATTCCATGAGGTGAGGCTTTTTCAGGCTGCAGTCACTCTTACCTGCTTAGTCTCGTTTGCTTGCCTGTATGCCTGATGTAGCCCCTCATTCCTTGTGGCACATCTTTTCCCGGCTGCAGTCACTCATACCTGCTTATCATAATTGCATGTCTCGTCTTTCATTTATGCAGTTTACCTACTTGTTCTTGCACTTTTTTAAATGTGTTTAACTTGTCTGTATTTAATGTACATCCACCTCTTCCCGTCCTGCACTTCCGTTCCCCCTCCTGCCTTTTGTCATGTTCAACACATGCACATTCCAAATTGTCTAACAACCTAGTCAGAATGTGTTGTTTGTTTCTTACCTTCTACCCCATGCCTGCACTTCCCCTCCTCCTTCTCTCCCCTGCTCTCTTGCTATAGCACTTGCACCATCGGATGTTTTTTTGTTTTTGTTTTTGTTTTATACCCTCTTCCTCATCCTTTCTCACCCTTGTTTTTATGCGCCTTGAAACACATTTTTCTGTATAAGGCGCATTACAAATAACCAATGCATAACAATAAAATAACTATACCCTCTAGAGGAGGGAGTTTAGCCATCCTTCACAAATTTCACATCTCTATCACCTCCACAGAAACACAACCCAGCACATCTAAATGTGAATCCCTTCTAGTCAAACACTCTCTCCCGGCTGCTCTCTGACACAGCTTCCCAATAATCTCCCCGGTTATCACAGGCATTTCGCCAACAGCATATGCGAATCACTAGCAGCCACATTAGTTACTTAAGTTACCCACTCTGCACTCAACTCTGCACTCATCATACCGAAGGACTTCAAAATCTAGTTTGACGTGCCCAACAACTCCATAACCCTGCCCCTGGTCGAGAGCCTAGAGGCACTCAACCTCACCTAGTATACCACAGCACCAACAAACACAGCTGGCCACATCCTTGATGAAATCTTCAGCTCCTCCAACCTCATCTCCACATCCACCCCCAAACACTTAATTTGGACTGACCACTCTGCCATACTTTTCTCTCTCCTCACACCGCCACCAAACCCCAAGGCCGCACTCACCCCTAAATCTCAGTTCAAGTGCTGGAACCAATACCCATAGAGCTCTATGACCACTGGATATATAAATCACTCCATCCCCTATCCCCCTCCAAGCCTGCTCTTCCTTCCTAGGCCCTACCTCCAAATGTCTCACCCCTCACCTGAAGACTCTCAAAGTCCCTAACTGCTCCATTGAGTGCAAATGTCGAGCCTACAAATTAGTTCTCGCCCACCATCATCGAAATTACAAATCAGAGATCTGAAAGGCCAAAAAAGCCTATTATAATAAAAAGATTGTGTGCTGCCATTGCAGAAGCAAAGAGCTCCATATGATCATCTTAGAATACTTAAACTCCTCTTGTACCGCAACCCTGACTGCCTCCTCCCAAAAGCTCTTCAACTCCCTCGCTGAACATTTCCACAAAACAGTCCTATATAGGACGGCCACCCTCAATGCCAAACTCTCCAACCTCTCTGCCCACCCATAAATCGCTCTTCAAGAACAACCAACCTTCCTCCCCCTGAGAACTCCTCGTTCTGCTCTTTCAACCCTATTTTGAGCGAGAAGTTCCTTATACTGTTATCTGACAGCCGATTTTCCATATCCCCTCTCGTCCCTTGTCAGGCCTCTCTCCTCAAATAAATCTTCAACTCCACTTGCGCAGGAGAAATGGCAAGGTCCATTCTTAATGACTCCTTCACCTCCAGCAACTTCACAGAATCCTTCAAAACTGTGCGTGACAATCTCTGCTTAAAAACATCCCTCAACCCTCTCATATCAATCAACTAAAAAACATCTCCAATAGCTGATTCCTGGCAAAACTCAACGACCGCACTCCATACTCACAGCACAGTGACTTTGTGGAATCAAACAATCTCCTAGACCCCATGCAATTACGTTTCTATCTGTGACACAGAACAGAAACCACGCTGATCTCTATATGGGATGACCCCAAAGTCACAGCAGACTCAGAAGGCTGCATAGTACTTGTTCTTCTTCAGCAATTGACACCATTAATCACATGATCCTCCTTGACAGACTGCACTCCCTAGGAATATGAGAATCACCACACACCTGGATCACCTCATTCCTCACTAATAGACATCAAAAACCAAATTCCCTCCTTTCCTCTCCACCTCATGCCCCGTGAATACGGGAGTATCGCAAGGCACCTGCCTCTCACCCCTTTTCTTCAACCTTTGCATGACCCCCTGCCCAGGATCATCCTCTCACACAACCTCACCTGCTATGCAGATGACATACAAATCATCTTGAGAATCCCTAAATCGACCGCCTACCCTCGCCATGATCTAGCAGCATTTCTCAATGACATTGACCAATGGAGGACAACTAACCATTTCCTCCTGAACCCAGAAAAAACAGAGATCATGATATGCGGCAAAACTCCTCTATTCCCCCAACCGACCCCCTGGCCACCTTCACTCGACCCTCCCCCCGACCACCACCACTGTCAAAAACCTCAGTTGCACTATGGACCTAACCCTGTCTCACCGTCACCAACAATGCTTCCAAATCCTGCCATTTCCAATTTAGGCCTCTGAAGCGCATCTTCCCTTACCTCACCTACCCCAACAGACAATTATGTCCATTGTGATTACCAGGCACGTTTATCCAAGCTCCCTCTATCTGGGTGCACTGGCCTACCAGCTAAACAAACTCCAAAGAGTGCAAAACTCTGACGCTAGACTGCTTCTCACACTGGGATGAAGGGACCTAATCTCACCTGCTCTTTGCCCCTACACTGGCTCTGAGTTGGATGCATGCTGGACTACTGTAACAGCCTCTATCTTAATCTGCCTGCCTCCACTCTCCGCCCTCTGCAACTCATCCAGAACAGAACTGCGAGACTTGTCCTTGGCCTCAAGCCCAGGGACCGTATCTCTCCAGGACTGAAATCTCTACACTGGCTCCCAGTGGCTGCGAGGATTAAGTTCAAAACCCTCTGCATTGTCCACAAGGCCTTCTGGGGCCTGGGGCCTAAATACCTTCAACTCTCTCTTCCTAAATATCTTCCTTCCAGAGCCCTTCGCTCATCCGTCTCCAACTCCCTCAGGGTCAGCCGCTTCTCGAAGCAACGAGCTGGGGGTAGATCTCTCTCCACGGCAGGGGCCTCCCTCTGGAACAGCCTTCCTGCCTCCCTGAAACTTGAGGAGAACCATCTCCGGTTCCGGAAGCACCTCAAAACCTTCCTCTTTGCTTCTGCTTTCTCTCTCCCTCTCCCCTGCTAAATTCTTCACTGAAACTGCACTGAATCTGCTACTGGTCCACTCTCACCGACCTCGGTCCTGGGCCCAGCCACTCTCCACTTGCACTGCCTCCCTGGCAACCCCTGCACTGCGGGACTGTCTCTGTATCCCTACAGCCCCCCCTTCCCAGCACTTGTCTGCACTTACCTTGCACTTGCCACCAGCTGGCCCTATTTATTTATTTTTTACTCTACTTACTTTGTACTGCACTTCCCCCCTCCCTTTGTGATTTGCAGTTCACGGGTTCGAATCCCGGCATGGCCAACTCAGCCTCTCATCCTTCCAAGATTGATAAATGAGTACCAAATTCCGTTGGGTGAAATTGTATGTAAATATGTGCTCTGTAAAGCGCTTTGGATTAAGGCGCTATATAAATAACACATCATTATCATTGCCATGCAAATATGCACTACGCTATCAGTCCAAGAAATGCCCATGATTGCTAACCCTACTCTTTGGGGTATCCATGAGAAGAACTAGATACCTGGGGAAGTCTAGCACTTATTTTGCTAATCCCACCTATCTGGGAATGTATTTAGAAGGACTACCAATGGGAATGCATCTAGCAGAACTACCAACCCAAACACTAATAGCATTTATCAGCTTGATCCACACTATGCACCACACCATCACCACACCACACTCTGCAAATATGCACCACACTATCAGTCCAGGAAATGCCCATGCTGGCTAATCCCACTCATCTGGAAATTTGGGGAAATCCTTGAGCAGAACTATATACCAGGGACCATCTAGCATGTATCATATGCTAATTCCACCAATCTGAGAATGAATTTAGCAGTATTACCTATCGGGGAATCTAAATAGCAGAATTACCAACCAAGGACATCCCTAGCATGTATACTTTAATTACATGAATTGGGACAGATATACTTGTCAAGGGCTGCCCGACTTCGCCAAAGCAATTTGACCCAACGAGACACAGGGAGGGACTTTAGCCTAACAGCTGAACCCAAAGGGAGACACTAGCCCCTCGAAGGACACTGGCAGCGCATCAGGGAACAGGGTCCCCCTGGAAAGCACCCAAACACTTATACACACCAATATGCTAACTCACTCCTCTGCACCAACAAACAACAGAATGCAGCTATACCCGTTAAATAAGTTTGCTTAGATGCACACATACTTACACCGCGATGATCAACTCAACAGTCTTTGAAATGCAGCTATACCACACAAAAAATCATCCTAGCTGCATACATAATCCCATTCACAAACTCCAGCACCACCAGAATGCAGCTACCCAAGTCCATTTGGCCATGCTGCACATTCTGCCAATCTCACACATCTACCAACCACGCCTAGCACTAGAATGCAGCTACACAATACTTAATCCACACTGGCTGCACACTTGTCGTTTGCACATTTGACGACATTACTCTCTCCACTGACCTGGACTAGGTTCGCCAAGGGTGTTCAACCTACATTGCTTTGCTATCATACCAATGGTAAAAGGTGCTATAAAAATGCCCAATAACATAACATAATATTATACTCACATATGAATTTATTTTGGCTGTCTCACAGTCAGTACCCTCTTACAGACTGGTTAAATCCTCCCCTCTGGAATATTTGGGCATCGTCAGAATCATGGTGTCAGCTTCCCTCCACAGCCTGCTTCCCTTCTTTGTGTTTCTAGGCCTCTGTCCTGGCTTTCCCTCCAGAGAAGGCCTGGGACTGTAATTCCAGTTAGCCCTTCCTTGCACTGTGATGTTGTAATGCAAACATTGGCACAAAAGGAAAGCAATCTATTCCATTCTCCTTTCTCTTGTTATCAATTCTCATTTATCTCCTTCTGTCAGTCAGCTAGTCAGTTAGTGAGTGGGTCCCCTGAATTGAACAGAAACCACTCCCTTTAAAAGTGGGTACAAATTCTTTAAACTAATTGGTCAGTGTATGTGATTGAACAGTGTTCCAAAATTCATTGGCCATATTAATAAAGGTGGCAGTCTAATGAGATTGACGTCTAAACCTGGTCTCCCTCCCATTTGATGGGATGTCATCTTAGAGCGTTTACCTTAAACAATTGTAACTTTCTAAAACACCATGTTCCTCGCAAGTGATCATGTTACTAATTAGTTAATCAAATTTCTATCATTCAGACAAATCAAATGATGCTGGTCTGATCATCGTGGCACGTCGTGCGATGAATGTGTTACAAATTTGGGTCTTCTCCTCTGATAATTTTACACAAAAATGCAGTTCCCAATTCAGAATAAGGGGCTCACCAGCATGAATGCTAGGATATATGAATCATTGGTGCACGCCATTTCAGGGCTAAAATGTCAACATTTGCCCAATTTACATAATGAAATTAATAAATATTGTATTTGTAAGGGTCTTTAGTCTAAGCTCAGAAGCAGATGGAAATTGGAAATGTGTAGCATTTTTTTGTATTAAAATGCCTGGCTGAGAACCAACTTTAGGGAAAGTCATGAACATTTATAGTTCTACGTCTAGCCACTGTTCACATTTTTCTCCTTAGAAAGTATACCCAATATCCTGTAACTTTTTGTGGGATGTTTGCAATTTTCCCTTCCAGGCCTAGAGTTGCTTCTTGATTCAGCAATGCAGCCTTCCTTTCCTTTCTCCATTGCACGTGTCCCTTTAATGAGAATACTGTTACATCTACTTCACAAACTCCTGTCAACATTTATATCTTTAACATTTCTATGTTTATTTATGCAAAGCTGATTTTCAGTCCTCTAAAGGGAAACAGATGCAATGCAAGGCCCAATTCGATTTTTCATTTTCCTATTAACTGTTGTGCTTCTCACCCCAGATTGGACTGGTTTTCCATTTAACTAAAGATGGCTGGATTCGTCCATGTAACTGAACAGATTTCTTTTTGTGGCTTTACATATGTTGACCATATACTGAAATATAGATGGGCTACTAACGTACATTTTCTAGCACGTGTCATTTTTAAGATGCTGTGTACAGTTTTGCTTTCATCCTTTTCTTTCACATAGATTCCCTACAACACAGACATCCAATACAACTGGCCACCACACCAAACCAAACCCACATAACCCCGCCTTTTCTAATCAATAACTCAACAATCTTATGGAGTAGATGCATTATCTAAGAAAATGGGCAAATAACTCGAAATATGCTTGGAATGAGGCTATGAATATCCGAAACTAGCTGATATACCTGGCATTGTTCAGGCTTTCATTCCCTCATAGGTACAGGTAACTCTTCAAAATTTGGTGCAGATTGATGAAATGGTGTGGAATTGCATGAGGAACAAAGATTCGCCAAACCAAAAACCCACAAACAAATGTTGACTTTCGCTAAAACCCGGGGAAAGGGTTGGGGTATCCAAATGCCATGTAGCCAGTAATATCCAGTGGGTCCTAACAGGTGGCTGTGCAGAATGTGGTGCATATTGGTGAAACGGTGGGGAATTGTATAGGGAACATACACAAAATCCATAAAACCACACCCAAATTTTCACTTTTTCAGAAATCTGGAGAAAGGGGTGTGTTGTCCAGATGTCATATAGCCAGTAATGTACGGAGCATCCTAACATGTGAATGTGCAGAACTTGGTGCAGATTGGTGAAACAGTTTGGAATTGTGTAGGGAACATACACACAGCCACAAACATTCAAACCCAAACCCAAATGTTTACTTTTGCTGAAATCTGGGGAAAGGGGTGGGTGTCCAGATATCATGTAGCCAGTAATGTCCGGAGGGTCCTGATAGGTGCCTTTGCAAAATTTGGTGTGGATTGGTGAACCTGTGTGGAATTGTATAAGGAACATACACAAAGCCACAAAGCCATAAACCCACAAACCCACACCAAATGTTCACTTTTGCTGAAATATGCAGAAAGGGGTAGGATGTCCAGATGTCATGTAGCCAATAAAGTCCAGAGCATCCTAACATGTGACTGTACTCAATGTACTGTGAACCAGTGTGGAATTGTATAGGGAACACATGCAAAGCCAAACGCCCCCAAACCCACACATTTTCACTTTAATATACACAGATATGCCCGTAATGAAAGTGATTACAATATGAAAACACCATATGCTGAGAACACACGTTGGTACAATATGGATGTACATTGAGAATCCTTGACGTACAAGTAGGCACAGTGAACACATACTATATAGTTTAAACACAAGTCAGCATAGACAATATCAGAATATGCATCATACAAGCAATATGCAACACGGATACATATCATATGGTTGCAATATGAGTAAACACAATATGGAATATACATGAGCTCATAACATACACTCAGAATCCATGCATCAACATTTTGACAGCACACGCAGAAGATAAATGCACACAAAGAAAAGGCACTGAATTAGTTTCAACACATACACACACACACACAAACACACACACACACACGCAAACACACACACACACAGACTCCTCTCTCTCTGTCACTTCCTCTTGCTCATTTATCATTCCTCCCCTTTCTGACACACACACGCACATACCTGCCAGACACCTCAAACGCAAACACGCATACATTTTCGAAAAATGCTGCTTCATTTAGGGAGACATGCACACTTACAAACACAAACATAGGAAAAAATTGAAATAATTCACAGAAAATATCAGTGGTGCATAATTTGCTTGGCAAACTCCATTTAAACGAACTTTGGAAACTATTTCTACTGCTGACTGCAAGGTAGCACGTGTCCAACTAAACAGTCAATGCAACTAGTAACTGCTGCTTTCTCAGTTGAACATAATACTACACAAACTGCAAAAATAGCAGCCATGGCAAGTATGCTATGTTTTAGAAATAACATCTGATCATGACTTTGGATCCATTATGTTCCTTTATTCTACATATGCTATAAGTTTTTTCAAGGCCTGTCAATGGGACGCCAAAGTCCCTAGCGTACCATAACACAATGTGCTCCACCACACAAATGGTGCATTTTGCTGGTGGCTTCTACGCTGCAGGTGGTTACCACTGCATTATTCTGTTATATTCTGCAATTATTTCACAAGCTCAATATTTTTCATATACTCAAATTGTTACTGTCAAATCCTAGGGGCATAATGGTAAGAAGCCCTTAGCACAAGGATGTAGAATTCCAGGGTTGCCCTTGGAAAAAACATGTGCTCTGGCTCTGCCCTTTGGGCTGCACATTACTGTGTACTCAACCAATTAGACCTGATTCTGCTGTGGCTAAAGTCAGAAGAACAAACAATCAACCAAATCAACCAAAGAACAACCAAACAACCAACCAATCAATACATTAACACAGTTCAATTTAATTCTGAGTTGAGGCAGTATATAGATTTAATCTTGCCAATTCCTTTCAGACTAATGTCCGTCTATAGGAATGAACCCTTATAAAATAACAAATATAAACAAGTGCAAGATGTAAACAGATGGAAACACCCACAAAGTACAAGGTTCCAGTGTGAAACATTTTTTTTTTAAGTTTCAAATCTCAGTAACATGGTACCTGCGTATTTACACTCCTGGTGTGTACTGAATGTGGGAAACAGAAAGAATGGATAGAGACATGACTCGTTAGATCATCATTCTAAAATGAAATGCAAAAGCACATACACATGTCTAAAATCAAAAACAAAAGCACATAAACGTTTCTTGTGCACATTCAATGTATCACCTGTGTTTTCTTCTATTCCTGGTGATTAACCAGTTTCAATGTCTACAATCCCCTAAAAATGAAAATAAATGTAAAGTAAACAAAAATCCTATTTACACTAAAAGGAATCCCTAACATTTAACTTCTAATTCGGTTGTCCAGATACATGTACCTTTCTAGATAATGCAGCACTCAAAGAGAGTAGGAACTCTGAGCCACAATGACACTGGGGAGCGTACTGTAAGTACCTTCACTCACATTTGAGTTGCAGTCCATGTGACGTCACCCGCACGCCAGCGAACATGGTGACGTCATGGGATCTGAGCATGTAACGCACAGATGAGTTCAAATTGAGAAAAGCTTCCTATCCACATATAGTACATAGTGCGTGCAGTTCTACTGAACCACATTGCAGTATTGCCAAAAAGATAACATCCCAATTTAGGGCACAGCAAGAGCACATGGTTTTTTCAAGGGCGATTCTGAAATTTGCCTTTTGTTTCTAAGTGACACACATTGGTGTCTCAGAGTGGCAGGGGTATCTCTATTACGTGTTTGTATGCTTTCTTACCTAGGAAATTGTATGATGAATCATCTGTTGCATGTGTGCTCACGGGAGCATTAGCTCCCTTGCAGATTGACACAGATACTGAAACTGACAACATGGAAAGCTAACCACGAATTCACATGTCTCATTGGTACATCAAAAGACATGTGACTAATTTATTTCAAGACTATATGAAGGGTGTAGGAAAATAACGATTTAAGTTTGATAAAAGACGCAACATTATTGTGCAGTTTAAGCACAATTCATGCAAAAAATACAAATCATAATAACTGTTATTATTATTATTATTATTATTATTATTATTATTATTATTAATCATTTTAAATTAGTATCATTAAAATTATATATATATATACATATATATATATATATATATATATATATATATATATATATATATATATTCAGTAAAAAACGTTGTTAAAGGGACGTTATGGTTAAATTGAGCTATTAAAAACCTATGAAATTCAGTAAAACAACTTTGTTAAAGGGACATTATGGTTCAAAGTATATCTGAAAAACTCTGAAATGTGCTAGTTATGGTAAGCTAAGCGACCATAACTCGCACCACCAACGTTCATTGTTAAGACTAACACCCAGGACATCAAAGATGACATCACAAATGTGGACTGTGCGGACGGACGCGGACAACATCAACACTACCCAAAAACTTAGGGGGTATCTAAGATTGTTCTATCATGCTATATAAACACTGAACAAGTTCAAAAAGCAGTATATAAACATATCATATGTAATAATAAATTAGAAGTGGAACCTATATATGTAACACATCAACCATCCATTTAAATACCATATGTACTAAAATGGAATATACCAAAACAAAAAGCTTATGCTTCCAACATAATTACCTCACGGAAACTGCACAACTAGGAGCAACAGCAGATATACACAACAGTAAGAACACAATTTACCAGAAACTAGTAAGTAAACTTCATTTCTCTTATATATTTCTAAACTTTCTGTATTAGGTAAACTAAAAGTAATATATATTTTTTTTACACAGAAATGTCCATTACTTTGGAATGGCTTGAGGAAAATTTCCCACGTGAGGAAATGTCTGAAGACAGTGATACTAATGGTAGACACTTCTCTATATAAGCAAATAAATAATCATTACTTTATGTGCATTTAACATATATATTTTTTTTAACAGACCATACAAACATTGAAAATAATACACCGAAAGAGACATTAGAAAATACTCTGCAGCACATGGAACAAAAAATGGACATGCTTATGGAAAATGTTAATCTTTTGAAACATTTTGTGGAGGACCACATAAAAGAAAAAATTAAGTATCATTGTGCCACATGCACCTGTTCCCCCTCTCCATGTCCCAGTCAACTATCCCCAAACCCTCAACACCAAGAAAAATGCTTTGATGAGACCTCCATCCCAACATCCCCTCCCATCGATGCTCTCCAAACCCCTAATTCCCCTGTATTTGTGTCAGTTTCTGCTTCCCCCTCTTTCATAAATTCTATATCTGTACATAATAAAAAAAAATATTATGTGTCTTTTAATTCAGTCTTTTGTGTCTTATTTCTTTTAAAAAGACAGTTGGGTTGTCCGCGGACAGTGCGGGTGTACGGGATGTCCGTAATTAACCAAAATGGGGGTGTCCTAAGGACACTATACCTGTCCGTATTGTCCGCAAGCAACATGGAACTGTTCTTAGAAAACACCCGGGGTCCGGGATGTCCGTAATTAAGCAAAAAGGAGGTGTCCTAAGGACACTATACTGTCCGTATTTTCCGCAAGGAACATGGAACTATTCTTAAAACACACCCGGTCTCTGGGATGTCCGCAATTAACCAAAATTGAGGTGTTTTAGGGTCACTATACCTGTCCGTACCGTTCGCAAGCAAGATGGAACTGTTCTAAGAACACACCCAGTGTCCGGAATGTCCAAAATTAACCAAAATGGAGGTGTCCTAAGGACACTATACCTGTCCGTACCGTCTGCAAGCAAGATGAAACTTCTCTTAGAACACACTCGGTGTCCGGGATGTCCGTAATTAAACAAAAAGGGGGTATTCTAAGGACACTATACCTGTCCGTACTTTCTGTAGAACATCTACGCACATGCGCACCACACCCATAAGTCCTACGAACATCGCACCTGTCTGTAACTGTCCGTCTCACTTGTGTCGCACATTTAATTAGATTGAGGACCCGAACACTGTCCGTAGAACATCCTCTTGCACACGCACAACCGTTCATGTGCATTCGGTGTCCTGCGGACACCCGTTCCCTTCACGGACGTGTTCACAACATCATCATGTGACCGCACCCACGCTGAGCGTGTGTCCTGATTGTGGACACTATCCGGGTCCCCGAACATTTTAAAAGTACTTTTTCAGGCAATCCAAAGTATTTTATAGTAAAAATAATTCACCAGTGCACATGTCCCAGAAAATGACCCTGGCTTTCTACATACTTTTCGGAACTTTTTGATCCTTTTTGGGGTGTTCGATCTGTCCGCGGACAGCGTGGCTGTCCCCGGAGCGCGCCCCTGCACCCCAATAAAAGACCACACCCCAGAGCTCATCTTCATTCTGTCTTTATGCTATTGAAGATTGACCTGCTTTTGCTGCCTTTGCTTGATGGCATCCATGGCTGCTGTTCTTCCAGCTGGTGCTGCTTCTGCCTCATCACCACCGCCAACCCCTCCACCACCACCACCTCCCCAAGGGCCTGCAGAGGGGAACAGGCATGAGGATGTAGAGGAGGAGGATGAAGAGGATGACGAGGATGAGGTAGTGGAAGTCCCTATTACCAGCACTCGCCATGAGTCTTGGGTGTGGCGGTTGCTTACCATTCATGGTGACGTACCAAAAGAATGTACGAACAAGGTCACCTGCAACCAGTGCAAAATGGTGCTGAGTCGTGGGAGGCCTGGTTCAAATAGATTTGGTACACCATCCATGAAGCGACAACTAAGGTCGTTCAACGGTGGGGCTGTTCGCAAGATTGTACCTTGTGATCAACATAGTAGGTTGAGTTCCTCTACCACATCCTCCGTTTCCGCTCCTCTCACCACAAGAGACACTCCTGTGGGAGAGTGCATCCCTCCTGCTGCCTCACAGGCTTTTCGAGGGTCACAATATTGTGTATGTACTGTGATGCAGTACTCTGCAGGGGGGAGAATCTTCAAAGTGCTTTCGAGACTGCGGTCACGGAGCACCAGAAGACCTGCTACCTACCTAAATAAGGGCCACCCTACATCTTCCTCTCTCCACCTGCCCTTCCTTATCCCCGTGGTTGGTGCCCCTTCCTTACCCTCCTTTCACCTCCTTTCCTTGTGTGTCGTGTGTAAAAAAACAAAAAATATATAAAACAACAAAAAACAAAAAAAAGGCTCTTTTCAGAGCTGCCTTTCAGAGTTTAAAAAAAGAAGTGGCAAATAAATGGAGCAGGGCCCTGTGCATTTTTAGAAGTTTGCGGACAGTTCGCAGACATCTAAATTTTAGGGTGCTGCCCTAGCAAAACCATTTCAGTTTTCTCTGTGAGGAAGTGATGGCTCTGAAAAGAGCCTTTTGGTGGTGTTTTTTTTTGTGTTTGAAAAACTTGAAATGGTCAACACCTACTGCAAAATGGATGGCTCTAATTCCAAAAAAGGTTGCAATGCATTTTGTACATTTCTCAGAAAAAACTGATTGCCAGCATAAGTAAGATGGACTCCATCTCTTCGGAAAATGTATGCGCTACGAAACATAATATTTTCATTGTGAAAAGAGGACATGCCAACATCTCCTAAAAAGACACAAATAGCCTTTTTGACATTGCGCCTCGCTTTATCCATTTGTGGACCAAATGAAGAAGAACCCAGCCACATTTGTCTTTGCGCAATACGAGACAAAATTACTTGGGAATTCGGAAACATGTCCATGATCTTCCCAAGTCCTTGTTCCCTCCACAATGAATTATAATTATGTCTGGATGATTCTCTGTCTCCAAAGTAGCACAGAGAGGTACCAAGTCCAGCCACTTCTTTCCATGCACTCCATGCCAGTGCACTTTCACATGAGGGAATCCAAGATCTACAGCTACTCCACAGCGTTCTGCATGCACCACCAACCAATGTATCCATGAGTCTCCCAAAAACCAGATAATCTGTTTTCTGATAAAACACAGCCATAGCTATCTGTTCTTCTCTCAGGAAAACGACTTTCTGACAAACTCTCTCCTTACACAACACACCCAATAAACTTGTACTGACCAAAACCTTGCTCTGCTGATTCTCATTTGCATACCTCTCCATCCCAAAATCCCTGCATGTAATACACGCTGTCTGCGGACTACAGCCATGTCCGCGGACATATTGAAAATTCTGAACGTGGGGAATGTAAATTTAAATGGTGTACCCCATTTCCACTTTGAGGTTGGCTCTGAAAAGAGCCGTTTTTTTGTTGTTGTTTTGTTTGCAGATGCTCAACAGACACCTGTTATTTTGTATTCTTTTTCTTACTTTACTCCTAAAATCTTCACATAACCTTCTACAAAGCAACCCTTATATTTGAAAACAGAATGGCATTTCCCATAAAAGGTAAGGAAATGCCATCTTCTTTAAAATAACCAGCATTACTGGAATGAATATTCTCATTATTACAGAAGAACATACCAGCTCTAAGCATGAAAGCACACATGCCTTGGTTGATTACACACCTAGCAATGTTTTGCTGAGGACAAAAAACAGAACTATTGTTCCATATTTCCCTAGGTACTAATCCAGAAAAAATTACTTTGGCATTTGGAAGGATGTTCATTACTGCTTGAACCAAGTGTTCCAAATCTGCCAACAAAGTAGGGGCACCGACATAGCCCAAATGGAAAGCACCATAGTGCAAAACTACCACATGGGGACTTTTCATCCTGCCCATATCTTCACAAACTTGTACAATTCCCTGTACATTGCAATCAGGCACAGTGCTCCACAACACCTCCACTCCTTTAACATCAAAATTGTTTGCCACATGCCTGCATTGAGCATACTGCTGTAAACCATGCACAAACATATCTCCAAGAACCAACACCCTGACTTTCTCCACCTCTGCCATCTTCAATACACACAGTCTCCTTCAACACGAATCCACAACCTCAACATCTGATTGGCTGATCCCTACAGTCCCCTTTCCATGCTGGATTTGCTGGAAAACCCCAGATGTGGCACGCCCTGTCCACAGACAGCCGCCGTGTCCACGGACCGCGTAATCCTTAGACAGCCCTTCTACCCTTTCCACATCACTCTCTGTGCCATTCCCTCATTAGATACAGCTAAGCAGTCACACAGCCATCCACCAATCACATCCAAGACCTCTACATCTAACTCCATCATCAGAGTTCAGCACTTCAAATGTACTGTTGATCACTCTGAGTACAAGTCTCATATAATTGGAAAGCACTTACTACAAAAACTACTGTACAAGTCTCCAAGATTTCTACTTGCAGCTGCATGCATATCCACATGCATGAATACAAACTACAGGTATGCATATTTTCTGCACAGTACATGTAAAACTCTTATGAATGCATATAAACAGAGTAACTGCCACTTAACCTGTATAACCTATAAAATGAACTTACTGTCATTTTTCCCATCTGCTATAATCAACTGTCACTTCCAAACCTGTCTGCTATCATTTTTTTTTTTTTACACACAGCCATCTAAAAAATTATAATATTAGAAGATGGGAGAAATAACAGTATAATTGTAGAAAAACACTTAGGGGGTCATTCTGAGTTGGGCGGTAAGGGTTAACGGGCACCGGTAAGGAGATCGGGGCTGGTAAACCCTTACCGCCCAATTCCGAGGTCCCTTAGCGGGAACCAAAAAGAACGTGTGGTCTGACCATGGCGCAAATTACGGGCCTGCTATTCGCGGGCCCATAATTAGCACCTTCCCCTAATAGCACCATGGCTACCTCCAATCTCGGAATGAGGCCCTTAGTAGTGTATTATAAAATTACACACAGCCAGGATAAGGTCATTCATCTTCATACACTCACACAGATAGACACTATCATTGAAAAGCTCCCAGCTGCAATAACACCACAGCCTGTAAATCACATCCTTTTGCTTTATTACCCACACCTTCACAAATGCATACATGCAATGCTTTTCTATACAGTTTATACCATTTACCTTATAAAAATTGTAAAATAAATATATCATTATTTCTTCTTTCTCCTAACATTCAATAACACAGCCTTAAAAAAACAAGTGAGTTTCATACACTTACAGGGTAATTCATAGAATTTCGCAGAAAAGTGTCGCAAGCGGCTGGCGCAGAGTGTCCGCGTGCGATTGTCTGCGCCAGGCACGTGCGCTAAAACCGATTTCCGCGCACAGCGTATTCATGGATTTCAGGCTCCCAAACCAGCCGTGGCGCAGAGTATCGCAGCGACCCTGCAGCAGCGCCAGTAACGCCCCCAAGAACGCCCTCGCGCAAGGAAAAGCCATCAAAATCGCTAAATCATCGCAACGGGCTGCGCTAACCCTGGACCAGTCTACAGGGCTGCCAAACAAGGAACGCAAAGCGGGTAACGTGCATATCAGGGGTACGCGTGAAGTCATACACGCGATTAGCCAGGGTACGTGTATCACAGGGGTGTGCGGGAAGTTCTACACGCGATTCGGCTGGGTACGTGTATTACAGGGGTGCGCGGGAATTCTCACATGCGATTTGGCCAGGTACGTGTATTAAAGGGGTGCGCGGGAATTATCACACGCGATTTGGCCAGGTACGTGTATTACAGGGGTGCGCGGGAATTATCACACGCGATTTGGCCTGGTACGTGTATTACAGGGGTGCGTGGGAAGTTCTACACGCGATTGGCCAGGGTACGTGAATTACAGGGGTGCGCGGGAATTATCACACGCGATTTGGCTTGGTACGTGTATTACAGGGGTGCGTGGGAAGTTCTACACGCGATTGGCCAGGGTACGTGTATCCCCGCCACCAGGGGCACCCTCCACCAGGCCCCCACCCATGTCTCCCACCACCACCACCCCCCAGCCACAAGGGGCACCCTCCACCAGGCCCCCACTCATGTCTCCCACCACCCCCACCCCCCAGCCACCAGGGGCACCCTCCACCAGGCCCCCACTCATGTCCCCTATCACCCCCACCCCCCCGCCACCAGGGGCACCCTCCACCAGGCCCCCACCCATGTCCCCTATCACCCCCACCCCCCAGCCACCAGGGGCACCCTCCACCAGGCCCCCACTCATGTCTCCCACCCCCCCCACCCCCCAGCCACCAGGGGCACCCTCCACCAGGCCCCCACTCATGTCTCCCACCCCCCCCACCCCCCAGCCACCAGGGGCACCCTCCCCCAGGCCCCCACCCATGTCCCCTATCACCCCCACCCCCCAGCAGTGCAGGGGCACCCTCCACCAGGCCCCCACTCATGTCTCCCACCACCCCCACCCCCCAGCCACCAGGGGCACCCTCCACCAGGCCCCCACTCATGTCTCCCACCCCCCCCACCCCCCAGCCACCAGGGGCACCCTCCCCCAGGCCCGATCGCATGTGAAACTTCACGCGAACCCCTGAAATACACGTAGCACGCTCCCCGAGGCCCGATCGCGTGAGGAACTTCACGCGAACCCCTGTAATACACGTAGCCCGCTCCCCCAGGCCCGATCGCGTGTGAAACTTCACGCGAACCCCTGAAATACACGTAGCACGCTCCCCCAGGCCCGATCGCGTGAGGAACTTCACGCGAACCCCTGTAATACACGTAGCCCGCTCCCCCAGGCCCGTTCGCGTGTGAAACTTCACGCGAACCCCTGAAATACACGTAGCACGCTCCCCCAGGCCCGATCGCGTGAGAAACTTCACGCGAACCCCTGAAATACACGTAGCCCGCTCCCCCAGGCACGATCGCATGAATAACTTCACGCGAACCCCTGTGATGCACGTACCTTGCTGAAATCGCGTGTGAGACTTCCCGCGCACCCCGGTATACACGCACACGTATTTTTTGTCAGCGGGTGTCCGTGTTTGTGGGTACCCCTTTGCAAGTCATTTTTCCTGGAGGGCCACAGCATGGGACATTCATCATGGCAGTATATAGGTGCTATTTGTTGGCGCACCTTTTGGCGCACATTTCTTACAGCCGCAGAGACGCTACCGCCTGCTTTCTTGTGGCGGTCGTGTTTGTGCCTGTGCGCTGGTTTGAGCGTGCGCTTTTTTCCCCTATTCTATTCCATGAATACGTGTTGTAGGCGAGCGTGTGGGCGTTCCGCGCACTTGTGCCCTCTACTTCCCCCGTGACGCCCACGTTTTGGCAAGTTGTTCCCCATTCCGAGTGTTACGCCCGTGTTCCGCCTACTTTTGTTGCGTGCGCCGCGCTATGTGCGAATTTCGCTGTGGCCTGTGCGATTTTCGCTGTGACCTGGCGCACGCTGTTAGATGGCCTGTGCGCCAACGTGCGCCGTGCACTTTTTTAACGCACATCCGCTGGTTTTCTCGCGTACGGCCTTCCATGAATCGACGTGCGCTGCTTTTCGTGCGATTTTCGCACTTGCACTGCGATTTTCGCTATTCCACTGCGATTCGCACATTTTTGCCCACTTGCGCCGCGCTAATTATTCCATGAATCGGCCTGTTAGTATTCTACTCATTTGCAAAGCATGTTGAACTAATATATTGTAAGTAAAATATAAAGGCTGCACATAGCCAAAGGAAACTGCATGCACACACTATGTTCAGATATGAAACAAGAATACTACTACAAAAACATAAAAGTCAACGTCTAAATTAACATCAGTGCTATAAACACACAAAATTAACCACTCTCATGAAAAACAGCAGCATCTGAAGTGCAAACAACAACTCAGAAGAAATCTGCTCATTCCACACAAAAAGAGTAAGTACAATACTACCATAATATTCTTACTGTTACTCAAACACACTGTGGGGTTGATTCATGGAATTTGTGCACGGAAAAACGAAAGTTTGTGCACCATTCTGCCCACAAATCCCCATTTGTTAAACAGGGATTAGCAGGCAGAAGGGCACACAAATCCCCGTTTTTCGGCACACAAATGGTATAACTCAGCACCTAGAATGTTAGTATTACAGAACAAAGAACTGTTTTAATTCTATACCATTAGATTTAGTATTAGTGCTTCTCATCACCATTAGCTTACTTTCTACTGTTATCTGAACCGCAGTTTAGTAACACACAAATAGAAGAATAGCCTACCGAACTAGTTGAAGCTGCCCAATGCACAATCACACGCCACCACATACATCCTTACCATCATACTCAGACACTCATGCACACAGCACACATACATTGCAGAACAGCCCAACCCATGTCTTCTTTTTTTCAACAGACCCCAAAGAATGCCTACCGAAAAGCAAGTCCGTAGAAAGCAACGCAGAAGTAGAACAAATGAAATTAAAAGTGTCCAAAATAAGCTTCTATCTCTAGCAGAATTTGTACAAAAAGGTCAAACAAAACAGCTAATACAGTCATTACGTGAAACAAAACAAGCTTCCAGTACAGAAACTTTGCCTCCTCATCAAAATGTAAAGCGAAACAGAAAGTGATTAACAAGAATTCAGCTGCCACTACTGCTAACACTGCTCTTATAGTGGCAAGTAACCATACCAGTCCTTCAGAATCTCATAAAAACAGGAGTCAAATCATGCACAACCCTTAAAACCTACTGTAGGAAATTAATCTTAGAAGCTTGGATAGACAGTGCAATCCTTCTCAAAAGTAAGTTATTTATTTTAGTGTTAAACAGAATGAAACCACTATCAAAACGAACTACTAAATTACAAAAAAGACTTCTGAATAAACGGAATGTCAACAAAAATAACTTCTTAAATATCTGTGGAGATGAATGGAGTCACACCACCAGCACAGAACCATATTTCAATGAAGTAGCATACAAACAAAAGCAAACAAACACAATTGCCATACATAGCAGTGGAAGAGGGTATGAAAAACGTAATAATACCATAATGCAACAAGAAATACTGCTCACAAAAATATCCCCAGAAAACACAGTATCACCTCTCCATTCGACTGAACCAGAACGTCCAGTATACAAATGGACATGCACGTCAATGTGTAACATTGCCAAAAAATCTTTCGAATCTTTACGCCAGTTCCTCAATCAGTATGTGAAAGGCAAAGACAAAATCAAAAGGAAACTAATACAAAATATGGATACCTGTCCAGTGCGCAAATACACAGGATGACAAGGACATTCATTAACCTGCATTTCAGGACCTATTTTCAAAAGCACCTTTCATCATATCAAAATGATATCAACACATCATTCAACTATAAGAAATCTAGACAATAACTGTAATTTGCTAAAAGTCCTGCTTCAGCAGTAGCCAATTTAAATAACAATCGTCTACATGGAACAGCCAAAGACCTACTAGAAGAAATAAAGCATATTCAGAGAACATGTTTTGGAAGTGAAAGCCACAACAGACTAGCAACAATTGTACACATGGCAACCTTCTACTACACACATACAAAAAAGAAATACTAAAATTTAAAAGTATATCTGCTGAAGTACCAAACCATGTGTGTGTGTGTGTTTCTGCAGAACTTTTTATAAAAGTAACACACAAACTGTAAATGTAACATACAAAATAGAAGCCAATGAAGATTCCAAATGGTTTGAATTAGCTCTCTATCTTATAGCAGAAAATACATATGAAATAACTAACCCCTTAATACTTTGCAGTTACTGCACTACAAAACTTGACAACAACCAAACTCCTTCATTTGATATCACAAATAACTTGGAATTATTCCTACTACCAAAACCCCTGCAACAACTCAATTTATATGAGAGCATCATAATTCAAACAGTGCACCCATTTCAAGCAATAATATGCCTTCAACCAAAAACAGGAAAATTACTTCCCTCTGAATTAGTGAAAGGCATTTGTGGCAAAGTAGTTTATTTACCATTAGATCTGAAAGAAAATGGGCACTCTCTGTGAGTGCAATGTCCAATATAGCAATCTTTAATTGTCTTAGTAAATGGTGTACCTACAAAAGACAAAAACAATTGGCAACAACTCGTAGACTTACGTAAATTTAGACAAGCCTTGCAATATCTAAAAGACAATAATGAATACTACAAAGAAATGAACATTAAAGAAACCTTAAGGGAAACCACTGAAATAATTCAACAGTCACCAGAAACTGGTCAATTTGAAGTTCTAGATCCTGCTACAATATCCAATATTTGAGACCATTATACAATTCATCCATTACACTCTGTCCACTTGTGCCCCCTCCCGTTTCTGCTCCTTCCAGCTCCTAGCCCCCCTGCACTGGAACTCCTTACCTCTCTCAATCCGCTCTATTCCTACCTTCTCCTCATTCCGCACTTCCCTTAAATCTCTCCTTTTCCATTCCCCTCCTTGAAACCCCTTCCTCCTTCTTGCTTCCCCTCCTTCCTTTATCTTTTTCCCCTTGATCATCTCCCTCCCCTCTCCCACCACCCCACTCTCATCCTTTCCCCTTCTGTTTCCCTCCTCCTTCTCCTCCTCACCCCTCCCTCTCCCTCACAGTCCTACTTCACTACTCTCCCTGTTCCCTTCAGTTTAATTGCTCTTCTTACTGTTTTGTTGGACTAATTCATAATTGTAATATTTTGCTTCTACCATTATATTGTTATATGTATCAAGTTGTTAAAATGTTCAGTGTTTTGGAGTAAAGTGCTATATAAACAAAATAAATACAAATACAAAATACAAATAATGACACTATAGATAATGCACTAGGAACGTACCAAATGCGACAAACCAAAGGATCACCAATCAGCATATGGGAAAAAAGTATAGAAGCACTTGCTTTTCCTCTGCTCTTTCCGACTGGGAAAGGAGGAATGTACGATGATAGACCCATTCAGATAACAGCATCAGAATACTGTTCGTTACGAATGTATTCTGAAGATCCCAGATTTAGACAAAATGTGGCATACATATTCCACCTACTCTTTGAAAGTGAACTAGCAACTCTATGTTACGGAGTTGCACACACATTGAAATCAGGTACCCACTTTCAAAATATGTCAGCTACGCAATTACTACAAAAAGTGCAAGAAAAAGATGAGGTTATACAATTAAGCATTACAAATGTGTTAGCAAACATGCGTGGTACTAAAGAGCACTGGTTCCGACGTCACAGAGATGTACGTCGCATGATAAGAAACTTTGGCCCACCCACTTGGTTTGTTACATTAAGTTGTGCAGAATATGCATGGGAAGATTTACATGATTTCCTACGCATATCAAACAAAAACAAAACACACATAGATATACTAAAACCTGGAGAACTTTACTGTCTAGATCCTGTTAATGTTTCAAGATATTTCCATCATCGCTTCATTTCTATGCTACACTTTATTTGTAATAAAACTGTTCCTCCGCTCGGAGAAGTGCAACACTTCTTTTGGAGAAAAGAATACCAAGCCAGAGGAGCACCACATATCCACATGCTTTTAAAGATGCTCCTAAATTTGGCCAAGACAGTGATGCCACTGTTTTACAGTTTATCGAAAAATATGTCACTTGTGAAATTCCATCAGAAGCAACAAATAGTGATCTGCATGCACAAATTGTACAATTTCAAAGACACAAATGTGGGAAATATTGTCGTCGCAAATACAAAAACAAAGGGAAATACTACACCAAATGCTGCTTTGGTTTCCCTAGACCAGTTACAGAAACAGGTGAAGTGAACAAATTCATGTTTTCAGTTAGACATAGTCTTAAAGGTAAATCACCTAAGAACACATATTACATAAAAAGAACAGAATAAGTAATATATATCAATGATTACAATGCAATCATTGCCCTCTTATGGAATGCAAACATAGATGTGCAGTACATTGCAGACAATTCCACTGCAGAAAAAACAGAGCTTCAAGACCTCTGGAATGACCTATCATCGGACAAAACACGGTCTCAGAAATTGTACAGCTTAGGCATAAAAATGCTCTCTCATATAGAATGTTGCTGCTATGAAGCTTCAGATCCTTTAACCGGTACTTCTTTGTATGGAAAATCTGAAAATATAGTATGGCTATGTCTTGGTCTTGCTAAATCTAGAAAAGGAGTTCTCAAATCATACAACGACATAGGAACAATAGCCAAAAATGATCCCAACAGCCAAGACATTTTGAAAAACAATTTACTAGTCACATACTACCCAAACAGGAGTACCACTTTGGAAACCATGTGTCTATACCACATAGCCCAAAGCTTCACATACAAAAATAATATAAAACCCTATTAAATAAAAAGGTAGATACAGAGTGACACATTTTGAAGGCAGCTTAGTGAAACTTACCAAATGAAGCTTAATTAATCATATCAAATTGTAATTAAAAACTCCTTAACATAAAGAACTATATTACATGTCCCTGCTGAAACTTTTTAAACAATGGAGAAAAGAAAACGAGTTACTAGATATCTATGACTCCTATGAAGACACTTTCAAAGCAAATGAAATCACTATATCTGATGTAAACTTTATGCAGTACAAAACAATGTTGCACAATGAACAGCAACACAAAGAAGAACTCTAGGCCCAACTAGATAAGGACACTCCCGCAAGTAGTCAACTTTCTGTAACAGGAAGCCAAGAACCACTGGGACAGCACTAATAGCAAATTAGGCAGAATTAGCTATGACAGAAGTAGAAAACACTATTTCACTGTCTCTACGAAGAAGATACAGAAGACTTAACTGTACTACAATCAAAACTGAACAAAGAGCAGCTTACCATTTTTCAAGAAGTAACAAAAGAAATTGCACATGGTTTACAACATGAAAATAAAGAATGTACCTGCCAAAATTACAAACCTACAAACCTATACTACTATATGTCAGTGGTGAAGCTGGTTCAGGAAAAACATTCTTAATCAAAATCATCAGCAAGTTCTTTCAACAATTGACAAACAACAAACTGTCAGCTGTTGTAACTGCCCCCACAGGTTTAGCTGCCTACAACATAGGCAGTGTCACTTTACATCGCTTACTACTCCTTCCAGCAGAACACAAAAACAAATTAGAATATTACAAACTTTCTACAGAAGCTGCAATGGATCTACGCAGAGTGTTAAAACAAATGAAAATGCTACTAATAGATGAAGTGAGCATGGTCTCCAACCTAATGTTGGCTTTGATTCACCTCACATTACAAGAAGTACTCAAAACAGACTATGAAGAGCTCTTTGCAGGAAAACACATTATTGTTTTCGGAGATCTTCTTCATTTGACACCATTGAAAGGTGAACCTTTTGTTAAAATCATAGGACACAAACTCTGCCATAAAACTGTTGGGAGCATAGGAAATGTTAACCTTTGGCAACATTTCCAATGCAGAGAATTAACAGACAACATGCCCCAGTCTGCAGACCTCACCTACGCCAATATTTTAAAACGTATTAAAGTTGGTGTACTATCTCAAGAAGCACAAGCAATATTAAAAACCCGGCACATCCATGCACTTTATGGCCATAACGCATGTGCTACTGATTGTCATGGAACAATTAGCACACAAAAATGTCAATTGTATGTCCTTGATGCCAACTCTTACAAGCTGTTCCAAATTCAATGAAACAATGTTGAAAAAAGAAATGTAACCAATAATTGAAATGTGGTCCACAGACATACTGGACATACATGGTATGACACTACCCATGCGTCAACAAGCCACAACAAGACTAAATACCTTAGAAAACTCTATCTCCAACACAGCTGGTTTGGAGAAAATATTAAAATTATCTTTAAACTGTAGAATAATGCTTAAACGTAACCTTGACGTGGATCAAGGACTAGTTAATGGAGCACTGGGTACAGTTGTTGGCTTTCAAACATACCACGAGACAACAACATTCAGTTTGTCAATATTCTTTTTGACAAACTATCAGAAGAAAATGAATAGGACGCTCAACAGCTCGATTCCTTCTTTTCAAAGACATGTATGTACGCAGAGAACAATTTTCTGTAACTCTTGCATACGCAGTCACCATTCACAAATCACAAGGGCCCTACCCTAGATAAAGCATTGATAGATATTGGGAACACAGTCTTTAAAGAAGGCATGAGCTACGTAGCGCTATCACGCTTACCTACACTTGACAGTCTATTTCTAATCAACTTTGAAGCAAGTAAACTAAACACTGATATTCCTTCCATTTTAGAATACAATAGACTACGTTCACTATACACCCTCATCTAAAAACCTATCCTGTTCCA
This sequence comes from Ambystoma mexicanum, assembly GCF_040938575.1. NCBI lineage: Eukaryota > Metazoa > Chordata > Amphibia > Caudata > Ambystomatidae > Ambystoma > Ambystoma mexicanum. The sequence goes on from NC_090922.1 coordinate 1,138,665,510, forward strand.
GAAAAAGGAAAACGTTGTAAAAGAAAGCTACTTCAAATAGAAATGCAACAAGATATCACTGCAAATCCTCCAAAGACAATAAAAGAAGCTAATACTGCCTCAATTACTACAACCAAATAAGAATGTACTACTCAAATTAACTCAGTTACTTCTTCAAAGAAGCAACACACACTCCGAAGAAATGACTTGGACATTTTCAAATATAACTGGTGCAAATTGCTACGCAAATGTAGCAATAAATATTCTATTTCAATTGCCACCAATTTTTGACAACATTTACTTACACAATACGGACCAATTGGGTTTGCAAATGTTAGTCCTTCATAGAAATGCAAGCAACAATCCTGACAACACATATAGTGTTCATGGAATAAGACAGGAATTGCACTACTGTGCTGGAATGGTGAAATTCACTATAAACTCACAAGAAGATCCACAAGAATTTCTAATGTGCTCACTACAAGTACTGGAAAACAAAAACATACCTATAAATGAAATCTTCCAGATTTCATACATGTGGAAACATACATGCACTCTGTGCAACAATATGACACAGGGACACATCCCTAATGAACGTTTTGTGTATGTATCCATACCTAACTGTGAATCTGTTCCATTTTAGCAACTTGTACAAAATGCAAACCATGGCAGATTATGTACTACCTGCAATTCAGATAATCACTCCACCTGACAAATACCAACACATAGTAAATACATAATACTAATACTTTTACGTTACAATGCAGATGGTACCAAAAACAACTGCAAGCTGACTGGATTCACACATGGTCAAGTATCACTTGGTAAGAAAACCTTCACAACAATAGGTATAATCTACCATGCAGGAGCCACAACCAATTCAGGTCACTACACTACATTTATAAAAAAATAATTGTGGATGGTTCGAATGGAACGATAGTACCATTACTCTAAAGAAAAGATTACAGCACATCTTATACATGCTTATTTAATATTCTTAAAACCAAAATTTAATAACTAATCTGTGCATAAACATTAATACAACTTCAATTAGAAAACTATAAAAAGCTACAATACGCCAACAGGTATCTAACCACCCCAAAATTCTGCAACTACCAAACAATTAAATGAATACCACTAAATTATAAAAATATATAAACACTTAGAATATGTCAACATGTATCTAACTGCTCCAAGAATCTGCAACAACCCAACTGATAGATTAGCAACAGAATATGAATAAAAAAAACTATAACCAGTTACAATTCAACACCAGGTATCTAACAATCTGCAACAAGCCAACATATAGAACATTAGCCAGAAACAACAAGTAAACACTGAAACAAAGAAAGAAAAGTACTGTACCATAATAAAAAAAGGTATTCTTTAATCCAACATGGATTTTTTTCCCACAGACCCAATGATTTAAGCAACACACACAGAAACTGAGCAAATTGCACAGTACACTGGTTTGTAAACTACTAAATATAAGGGTTGAAATAAAGCAGAAATGTCTATTATTCAATGTAATAAGTCTTTATAAACTACCTACACTAACATGATCTTTTCTTTTATCACAGAAATTGACAAAGAATATATCTGCTCCAGTTACCCACGTCATGAAAAAAATATATCCAATCACAAAAAATCATACAGTAAGTATATTATAATAAATACAACTCATAAATACTGCTCCATAATGCAACCATTGAAGCAAACATCTAACCATACACCACAATACAAAATGTTTACTTCCATGGATATGTTATACTGCAGTGCTTGTTACCAAACTCTACAATCTTAACGACATGACGTAGACACAACTTTACATACAAACTGTACAAATCAAACAGTAAAGAAACTGTAGATCTGCAAATATGTATTATGCTGCAGTGGTTGTGGCCAGGGCCTAGAGACTTGGGTGCCTGGCCTATGGCCTACGGCCTTCGGCCATGCACCCAAGACTGTAGGCCCTGGCCACAACCACCGCAGCATATCACACCCATAGATCATACCCATAGAATCAAACGGCCATGCACCCAAGACTCTAGGCCCTGGCCACAACTACTGCAGCATATCACACATAGAATCAAACATTTTAACTGGCTATATGAGCTACTGCATTGCATTTTTTATGTCCATGGACAGCCACGGTGTCCGCGGACATGACAAACACATCAGGGGTCCTGCCACCTAAGAAAAATACAGCATTTGACCCATCCCTTACTCCCCAACCATCCCCAAGCACTCTTACACACCAACACACTTCCCAAAGTTGCATTTCTCCCCATTTGTCCCATTTGCGCATCGAAACAATACAACGCACCTCACGCTTCATTCCAGCCAATCAGCGAACATGTTGTATGTCCACGGACATGACGCAAGCCGATTAGCCAATCAGTGTCCTGTCCGCGGAGCGAACAGGGAAGTGTGTCTGCGGAGCGGACATAGATATCACTAAATTTTTGTGACCTACATGTTGGTCTTTTTAAAAAAAAAACTACTGGACGGATTTTCACCAAATTTACAAAAGCACGCTTTTGGGACAAAGCGACCGCTCCAGCTAGAAATTTGGTGAATATCCGGCCAGCGGTTTGGCCTGTAGGCATGCACAAAGTTTCTTCCCCATTCAGTATATGGGAATAAAATACATTTTTGGACCCCCCCCTATAATGCTGCCCCCCCTGGACCAAACCTCACCAAACTTTGCAAAGTGGGCCATATACTTTTTTTGCAAAGTTTGGTGAGGATTCGTCCAGGGAGAGTGAAGTTATAAGCCACCCAAAAAGTGCTCTTCCTATGAGATCAGCAACTTAACCATAACTACACAGCCACTAATGTGGCTGTGTAATATATATATATATATATATATATATATTCAGTGAAAAAACATTGTTAAAGGGACGTTATGGTTAAGTTGCGCTACTAAAAACCTATGAAATTCAGTGAAAAAACGTTGTCAAAGGGACGTTATGGTAAAACTGAAAAACCCTTGAAATTCGCCAGTTATGGTAAGCTAAGCAACCATAACTCGCGGCACCACCGTGCACTGCTGAGACTGACACCCAGGACATCAAAGATGACATCACAAATGCAGCGGGGGGTAAGGAGAACAGGAGACAGACACGGGGCATGAGCAGGGAGAACAGAAGACAGACACGGGGCATGAGCGGGGGGTGGGGGGAAGGGTAGAGAGACACACGGGGCATGAGGGGGGGTGGGGGGGAGGGAGAGAGACACACAGGGCATGAGCATGGGGTGGGGGGAGGGAGAAAGACACACGGGCATGAGCGGAGGGTGGCCGGGAGGGGGTGAGGCACACAGGGCATGAGCGGGGGGTAGGCGGGAGGGGGAGAGACACACGGGGCATGAGCGGGGGGGTGGGGGGCAACAGGAGATAGACACGGGGCATGAGCGGGGGGCAGGGGGAACAGGACACAGACACATAGCATGAGCGGGGGTAGGGAGAACAGGAGACAGACACGGGGCATGAGCAGGGGCGTGGGGGGCAACAGGAGACAGACACGGCACATGAGGGGAACAGCAGACAGATACGGGGCGTGAGCGGGGGGTGAGGAGAACAGGAGACAGACACGGGGCATGAGCGGGGAGAACAGAAGACAGACACGGGACATGAGTGGGGGGTGGGGGGAAGGGTAGAGAGACACATGGGGCATGCGCGGGGGTGGGGGGAGGGAGAGAGACACACGGGGCATGAGCGGGGGTGGGGGGAGGGAGAGAGACACACGGGGCGTGAGCAGAGGGTGGCCGGGAGGGGGAGAGGCACACGGGGCATGAGCGGGGGGTAGGCGGGAGGGGGAGAGACACACAGGGCATGAGCGGGGGTGGGCAGGAGGGGGAGAGACACATGGGGCATGAGCGAGGGTGGGGGAGGGAGAGAGCCACACAGGGCATGAGCGGGGGGTGGGGGGAGGTAGAGAGACACACGGGGCATGAGCGGGGGTGGGCGGGTGCGGGAGAGACACACGGGGCATGAGCGGGGGTTGGGCGGGGGGGAGAGACACACAGGGCATGAGCGGGGGGTGGGCGGGAGTCGGAGAGACACGGGGCATGAGCGGGGGTTGGGCGGGAGGGGGAGAGACACACGGGGCATGAGCGGTGGGTGGGCGGGAGGGGGAGAGACACACGGGGCAGGAGCGGAGGGTGGGGGGGAGGCAGAGAGACACACGGGTCATGAGCGGGGGTGGGGGGAGGGAGAGAGACACACGAGGCATGAGCGGGGGTGGGGGGGGAACAGGGGAGACACATGGCCATGAGAGGGGGTGAGAGGGAACAGGGTACAAACGGGGCATGAGCAGGGGGTGGGGGAAAAGGAAGGAAACACGGGGCATGAGTGGTGGAGGGGGGACACGAGAGAGACACAGGGCATGAGCAGCGGGTGAGGAGGAACAAGAGGGAGACACGGGGTATGAGCGGGGGGTGGGGAGGAACATGAGGGAGACACGGGACATGAGCGGGGGTGGGGGGGAAGGAGAGAGACAAGGGGCATGAGCGGGGGGTGGTGGGAACACGAGGGAGACACGGGGCATGAGCGGGGGGTGGGGGTAACACGAGGGAAACACGGGGCATGAGCGGGGGGTGGGGGGAACACAAGGGAGACACGGGGCATGAGCGGGGGTGGGGGGCAACAGGAGACAGACACAGGGCATGAGCGGGGGGTGGGGCCAACAGGAGAGAGACACGGGGCATGAGCAGGGGGTGGGGAGAACAGGAGACAGACACATGGCATGAGCGGGGGGGTGGGGAGAACAGGAGACAGACACGGGGCATGAGCGGGGGATGGGGGAACAGGAGACAGATACGGGGCATGAGCGGGGGTGGGGAGAACAGGAGACAGACACGGGGCATGAGCGGGGGGTGGGGGGCAACAGGAGACAGACACAGGGCATGAGCGGGGGGGTGGGGGGCAACAGGAGAAAGACACGGGGCATGAGCGCGGAGTGGGGGAGTACAGGAGACAGACACAGGGCATGGGTGGGGGCAACAGGAGACAGACACAGGGCATGAGCGGGGAGTGGGGGAACAGGAGACAGACACGGGGCATGAGCGGGGGGTGGGGGGAACAGAAGACAGACACGGGGCATGAGCGGGAGGGTGGGGGGCAACAGGAGAGAGACACGGGGCATGAGCGGGGGGTGGGGGGGTACAGGAGACAGACACAAGGCATGAGGTGGGGGTGGGCGGCAACAGGAGAGAGACATGGGGCATAAGCGGGGGGGTGGGGGGTACAGGAGACAGACATGGGGCATGAGCGTGGGTGGGGGCAACAGGAGAGAGACACAGGGCATGAGCGGGTGGGGGGAACAGGAGACAGACACGGGGCATGAGCAGGGGGGACAACAGGAGAGAGACACGGGGCATGAGCGGGGGGTGGGGGTTACAGGAGACAGACACAGGGCATGAGTGGGGGGTGGGGGGGTACAGGAGACAGACACAGGGCATGAGCATGGGGTGGGGGGCAACAGGAGAGAGACACGGGGCATGAGTGGGGGGTGGGGGAACAGGAGACAGACACGGGGAATGAGCGGGGGGTGGGGGGAACAACAGAGACAGACACGGGGCATGAGCAGGGGGTGAGGGGCAACAGGAGACAGACACGGGGCATGAGCGGGGGGCAACAGGAGACAGACACGGGGCATGAGCGGGGGGTGGAGGGAACAGGAGACAGACACGGGGCATGAGCGTTGGGTGGGGAGAACAGGAGACAGACACGGGGCATGAGCAGGGGGGTGGAGGGCAACAAGAGAGAGACACGGGGCATGAGCGGGTGGGGGGAACAGGAGACAGACACGGGTCATGAGTGGGTGGGGGGAACAGGAGACAGACATGGGGCAGGAGCGGGGGTGGGGGGCAACAGGAGATAGACACGGGGCATGAGCGGGGGGCAGGGGGAACAGGACACAGACACAGGGCATGAGCGGGGGTGGGGAGAACAGGAGACAGACACAGGGCATGAGCGGGGGCCATGGGGGGCAGCAGGACACAGACACGGCACATGAGGGGAACAGGGGACAGATACGGGGCATGAGCGGGGGGTGAGGAGAACAGGAGACAGACACGGGGCATGAGCGGGGAGAACAGAAGACAGACACGGGGCATGAGCGGGGGTGGGGGGAAGGGTAGAGAGACACACGGGGCATGAGCGGGGGTGGGGGAGGGAGAGAGACACACGGGGCATGAGCGGGGGTGGGGGGAGGGAGAGAGACACACGGGGCATGAGCGGGGCGTGGGGGAGGGAGAGAGACACACGGGGCATGAGCGGAGGGTGGCCGGGAGGGAGAGAGGCACACGGGGCATGAGCGGGGGTAGGCGGGAGGGGGAGAGACACAAGGGGGATGAGTGGGGGTGGGCGGGAGGGGGAGAGACACACGGGGCATGAGCGGGGGGTGGGCGGGAGGGGGAGAGACACACGGGGCATGAGCAGGGGGAGTGGGGGGCAACAGGAGATAGACACGGGACATGAGCGGGGGGCAGGGGGAACAGGACACAGACACATGGCATGAGCGGGGGTGGGGAGAACAGGTTACAGACACGGGGCATGAGCGGGGAGCGTGGGGGGCAACAGGAGACAGACACGGCACATGAGGGGAACAGGAGACAGATACGGGGCATGAGCGGGGGGTGAGGAGAACAGGAGACAGACACGGGGCATGAGCGGGGAGAACAGAAGACAGACACGGGGCATGAGTGGGGGGTGGGGGGAAGGGTAGAGAAACACAGGGCATGAGCAGGGGTGGGGGGAGGGAGAGAGACACACGGGGCATGAGCGGGGGTGGTGTGAGGGAGAGAGACACACGGGGCATGAGCAGAGGGTGGCCGGGAGGGGGAGAGGCACACAGGGCATGAGCGGGGGTAGGCGGGAGGGGGAGAGACACACAGGGCATGAGCAGGGGTGGGCGGGAGGGTGAGAGACACATGGGGCATGAGTGGGGGTGGGGGGAGGGATAGAGATACACGGGGCATGAGCGGGGGGTGGGGGAGGGATAGAGACACACAGGGCATGAGCAGGGGGTGGGGGGAGGTAGAGAGACACACGGGGCATGAGCGGGGGTGGGCGGGAGGGGGAGAGACACACGGGGCATGAGCGGGGGGTGGGCAGGAGGGGGAGAGACACACGGGGCATGAGCGGGGGTGGGCGGAAGTCAGAGAGACACGGGGCATGAGCGGGGGTTGGGCGGGAGGGGGAGAGACACACGGGGCATGAGCGGTGGGTGTGCGGGAGATTGAGAGACACATGGGGCATGAGCGGTGGGTGGGTGGGTGGGCATCAAGGGGAGAGACACACGGGGCAGGAGCGGAGGGTGGGGGGAGGCAGAGAGACACACGGGTCATGAGCGGGGGTGGGGTGAGGGAGAGAGACACACGAGGCATGAGCGGGGGGTGGGGGCGGAACAGGGGAGACACATGGGCATGAGCGGGGGTGAGAGGGAACAGGGTACAAACGGGGCATGAGCAGGGGGTGGGGGGAACACGAGAGAGACACGGGGCATGAGCAGTGGGTGAGGAGGAACACGAGGGAGACACGAGGTATGAGCGGGGGGTGGGGAGGAACATGAGGGAGACACAGGGCATGAGCGGGGGGGTACAGGGCACACACGGGACATGAGCGGGTGTGGGGGGGAAGGAGAGAGACAAGGGGCATGAGCGGGGGGTGGTGGGAACATGAGGGAGACACGGGGCATGAGCGGGGAGGTGGGGGTAACACGAGGGAAACACGGGGCATGAGCGGGGTTTGGGAGGAACACAAGGGAGACACGGGGCATGAGCGGGGGGTGGGGGGCAACAGGAGACAGACACAGGGCATGAGCGGGGGGTAGGGCCAACAGGAGAGAGACATGGGGCATGAGCGGGGGGTGGGGAGAACAGGAGACAGACACAGGGCATGAGCGGGGGGGTGGGGAGAACAGGAGACAGACACGGGGCATGAGCGGGGGATGGGGGAACAGGAGACAGATACGGGGCATGAGCGGGGGTGGGGAGAACAGGAGACAGACACGGGGCATGAGCGGGGGGGTGGGGGTAACACGAGGGAAACACGGGGTATGAGGGGGGTGGGGGAACACAAAGAGACACGGGGCATGAGCGGGGTGGGGGGCAACAGGAGACAGATACAGGGCATGAGCGGGGGTGGAGAGAACAGGAGACAGACACGGGGCATGAGCAAGGGGGTGGGGGGCAACAGGAGACAGACACAGGGCATGAGCGGGGGGTGGGGGGCAACAGGAGAGAGACACGGGGCATGAGCACGGAGTGGGGGAGTACAGGAGACAGACACAGGGCATGGGTGGGGGCAACAGGAGAGGGACATGGGGCATAAGCCGGGGGTGGGGGGTACAGGAGACAGACACGGGGCATGAGTGGGGGGTGGGGGTGTACAGGAGACAGACACAGGGCATGAGCATGGGGTGGGGGAACAGAAGACAGACACAGGGCATGAACGGGAGGGTGGGGGGCAACAGGAGAGAGACACGGGGCATGAGCGGGGGGGTACAGGAGACAGACACAAGGCATGAGGTGGGGGCGGGGGGGCAACAGGAGAGAGACACGGGGCATGAGCGGGGGGGTACAGGAGAAAGACACAAGGCATGAGGTGGGGGGCAACAGGAGAGAGACACAGGGCATGAGCGGGTGGGGGGAACAGGAGACAGTCACGGGGCATGAGCGGGGGGGACAACAGGAGAGAGACACGGGGCATGAGCGGGGGTGGGGGGCAACAGGAGAGAGACACGGGGCATGAGCGGGTGGGGGGAACAGGAGAAAGTCACGGGGCATGAGCGGGGGGACAACAGGAGAGAGACACGGGGCATGAGCGGGGGGTGGGGGGTACAGGAGACAGAAACGGGGCATGAGCGGGGGTGGGAGGTACAGGAGACAGACACAGGGCATGAGCATGGGGTGGGGGGCAACAGGAGAGAGACACGGGGCATGAGCGGGGGGTGGGGGAACAGGAGACAGACACGGGGCATGAGCGGGGGGTGGGGGGCAACAGGAGACAGACTCGGGGCATTAGCGGGGGGTGTGGAGAACAGGAGACAGACATGGGGCATGAGCGGCGGGGTGGGGGGTAACAAGAGAGAGACACGGGGCATGAGCGGGTGGGGGGAACAGGACACAGACACATGGCATGAGCGGGGGTGGGGAGAACAGGAGACAGACACGGGGCATGAGCGGGGGTGGTGGGGGGCAACAGAAGACAGACACGGCACATGAGGGGAACAGGAGACAGATACGGGGCATGAGCGGGGGGTGTGGAGAACAGGAGACAGACACGGGTCATGAGCGGGGAGAACAGAAGACCGACACGGGGCATGAGTGGGGGGTGGGGGAAGGGTAGAGAGACACACGGGGCATGAGCGGGGGTGGGGGGAGGGAGAGAGACACACGGGGCATGAGCGGGGGCTGGGGGGAGGGAGAGAGACACATGGGACATGAGCGGAGGGTGGCCGGGAGGGAGAGAGGCACACGAGGCATGAGCGGGGGATAGGCGGGAGGGGGAGAGACACACAGGGCATGAGCGGGGGTGGGCGGGAGGGGGAGAGATACACGGGGCATGAGTGGGGGGTGGGGGAAGGAGAGAGACACACAGTGCATGAGCAGGGGGTGGGGGGAGGTAGAGAGACACAAGGGGCATGAGCGGGTGTGGGCGGGAGGGGGAGAGACACACTGGGCATGAGCGGGGGGTGAGCGGGAGGGGGAGAGACAAGGGGCATGAGCGGGGGGTGGTGGGAACACGAGTGAGACACGGGGCATGAGCGGGGGGTGGGGTAACACGAGGGAAACACGGGGCATGAGCGGGGGGTGGGGGGAACACAAGGGAGACACGGGGCATGAGTGGGGGGTGGGGCCAACAGGAGAGAGACACGGGGCATGAGCGGGGGGTGGGGAGAACAGGAGACAGACACGGGGCATGAGCGGGGGATGGGGGAACAGGAGACAGATACAGAGCATGAGTGGGGGTGGGGAGAACAGGAGACAGACACAGGGCATGAGCGGGGGGGTGGGGGGCAACAGGAGACAGACACAGGGCATGAGCGGGGGGGTGGGGGGCAACAGGAGAGAGACACGGGGCATGAGCGGGGGTTGGGGGTTACAGGAGACAGACACAAGGCATGAGGTGGGGGGCAACAGGAGAGAGACACAGGGCATGAGCGGGGGGGTGGGGGGTACAGGAGACAGACACGGGGCATGAGCGGGGTGGAGGGCAACAGGAGAGAGACACGGGGCATGAGCGGGTGGGGGGAACAGGAGACAGACACGGGGCATGAACGGGGGGACAACAGGAGAGAGACACGGGGCATGAGCGGGGGGTGGGGGGTACAGGAGACAGACACGGGGCATGAGTGGGGGGTGGGTGCGTACAGGAGACAGACACAGGGCATGGGGTGGGGGGCAACAGGAGAGAGACACGGGGCATGAGTGGGGGGTGGGGGAACAGGAGACAGACACAGGGAATGAGCGGGGGGTGGGGGGAACAACAGAGACAGACACGGGGCATGAGCAGGGGGTGGGGGGCAACAGGAGACAGACACGGGGCATGAGCGGGGGTGGGGGGCAACAGGAGACAGACACGGGGCATGAGCGGGGGGTGGGGGGAACAGCAGACAGACACGGGGCATGAGCGGGGGTGGGGAGAACAGGAGACAGACACGGGGCATGAGCGGGGGGGTGGAGGGCAACAAGAGAGAGACACGGGGCATGAGCGGGTGGGGGGAACAGGAGACAGACACGGGGAATGAGCGGGTGGGGGGAACAGGAGACAGCCATGGGGCATGAGCGGGGGGTGGGGGGCAACAGGAGATAAACACGGGGCATGAGCGGGGGGCAGGGGGAACAGGACACAGACACAGGGCATGAGCGAGGGTGGGGAGAACAGGAGACAGACATGGGGCATGAGCGGAGGGCATGGGGGCAACAGAAGACAGACACGGCACATGAGGGGAACAGGAGACAGATACGGGGCATGAGCGGGGGTGAGGAGAACAGGAGACAGACACAGGGCATGAGCAGGGAGAACAGAAGACAGACACAGGGCATGAGCGGGGGTTGGGGGGAAGGGTAGAGAGACACACGGGGCATGAGCGGGGGTGGGGGGAACAGGAGACAGATACAGAGCATGAGCGGGGGTGGGGAGAACAGGAGACAGACACAGGGCATGAGCGGAGGGGTGGGGGGCAACAGGCGAGAGACACGGGGCATGAGCGGGGGGTGGGGGGTACAGGAGACAGACACAAGGCATGAGGTGGGGGGCAACAGGAGAGAGACACGGGGCATGAGCGGGGGGGTGGGGGGTACAGGAGACAGACACGGGGCATGAGCGGGGTGGGGGGCAACAGGAGAGAGACACGGGGCATGAGCGGGTGGGGGGAACAGGAGACAGACACGGGGCATGAGCGGGGGGACAACAGGAGAGAGACACGGGGCATGAGCGGGGGGTGGGGGGTACAGGAGACAGACACGGGGCATGAGTGGGGGGTGGGTGGGTACAGGAGACAGACACAGGGCATGGGGTGGGGGGCAACAGGAGAGAGAAACGGGGCATGAGTGGGGGGTGGGGTAACAGGAGACAGACACAGGGAATGAGCGGGGTGGGGGGAACAACAGAGACAGACACGGGGCATGAACAGGGGGTGGGGGGAAACAGGAGACAGACACGGGGCATGAGCGGGGGTGGGGGGCAACAGGAGACAGACACGGGGCATGAGCGGGGGGTGGGGGAACAGGAGACAGACACGGGGCATGAGCGGGGGGTGGGGAGCACAGGAGACAGACACGGGGCATGAGCGGGGGGTGGAGGGCAACAAGATAGAGACACGGGGCATGAGTGGGTGGGGGGAACAGGAGACAGACACGGGGCATGAGCGGGTGGGGGGAACAGGAGACAGGCATGGGGCATAAGCGGGGGGTGGGGGGCAACAGGAGATAGACATGGGGCATGGGCGGGGGGCAGGGGGAACAGGACACAGACTCAGGGCATGAGCGGGGGTGGGGAGAACAGGAGACAGACATGGGGCATGAGCGGAGGGCATGGGGGCAACAGGAGACAGACACGGCACATGAGGGGAACAGGAGACAGATACAGGGCATGAGCGGGGGGTGAGGAGAACAGGAGACAGACACGGGGCATGAGCAGGGAGAACAGAAGACAGACACGGGGCATGAGCGGGGGGTGGGGGGGAGGGAGAGAGACACACGGGGCATGAGCATGGGGTGGGGGAACAGAAGACAGACACAGGGCATGAACGGGAGGGTGGGGGGCAACAGGAGAGAGACACGGGGCATGAGCGGGGGGGTACAGGAGACAGACACAAAGCATGAGGTGGGGGTGGGGGGGCAACAGGAGAGAGACACAGGGCATGAGCGGGGGGGTACAGGAGAAAGACACAAGGCATGAGGTGGGGGTGGGGGGCAACAGGAGAGAGACACAGGGCATGAGCGGGTGGGGGGAACAGGAGACAGTCATGGGGCATGAGCGGGGGGGACAACAGGAGAGAGACACGGGGCATGAGCGGGGGTGGGGGGCAACAGGAGAGAGACACGGGGCATGAGCGGGTGGGGGGAACAGGAGACAGTCACGGGGCATGAGCGGGGGGGACAACAGGAGAGAGACACGGGGCATGAGCGGGGGGCGGGGGGTACAGGAGACAGACACGGGGCATGAGCGGGGGTGGGAGGTACAGGAGACAGACACAGGGCATGAGCATGGGGTGGGGGGCAACAGGAGAGAGACACGGGGCATGAGCGGGGGGTGGGGGAACAGGAGACAGACACGGGGCATGAGCGGGGGGTGGGGGGCAACAGGAGACAGACACGGGGCATTAGCGGGGGGTGTGGAGAACAGGAGACAGACATGGGGCATGAACGGAGGGGTGGGGGGTAACAAGAGAGAGACACGGGGCATGAGCAGGTGGGGGGAACAGGACACAGACACATGGCATGAGCGGGGGTGGGGAGAACAGGAGACAGACACGGGTCATGAGCGGGGAGAACAGAAGACCGACACGGGGCATGAGTGGGGGTGGGGGGAAGGGTAGAGAGACACACGGGGCATGAGCGGGGGTGGGGGGAGGGAGAGAGACACACGGGGCATGAGCGGGGGCTGGGGGGAGGGAGAGAGACACATGGGACATGAGCGGAGGGTGGCCGGGAGGGGGAGAGGCACACGAGGCATGAGCGGGGGATAGGCGGGAGGGGGAGAGACACACAGGGCATGAGCGGGGGTGGGCGGGAGGGGGAGAGATACACGGGGAATTAGTGGGGGGTGGGGGAAGGAGAGAGACACACAGTGAATGAGCAGGGGGTGGGGGGAGGTAGAGAGACACGCGGGGCATGAGCGGGTGTGGGCGGGAGGGGGAGAGACACACTGGCATGAGCGGGGGGTGAGCGGGAGGGGGAGAGACAAGGGGCATGAGCGGGGGGTGGTGGGAACACGAGTGAGACACGGGGCATGAGCGGGGGGTGGGGGGAACACAAGGGAGACACGGGGCATGAGCGGGGGGTGGGGCCAACAGGAGAGAGACACAGGGCATGAGCGGGGGGTGGGGAGAACAGGAGACAGACACGGGGCATGAGCGGGGGATGGGGGAGCAGGAGACAGATACAGAGCATGAGTGGGGGTGGGGAGAACAGGGGACAGACACAGGGCATGAGCGGGGGGGTGGGGGGCAACAGGAGACAGACACAGGGCATGAGCGGGGGGGTGGGGGGCAACAGGAGAGAGACACGGGGCATGAGGGGGGGTTGGGGGGGTACAGGAGACAGACACAAGGCATGAGGTGGGGGGCAACAGGAGAGAGACACAGGGCATGAGCGGGGGGGTGGGGGGTACAGGAGACAGACACGGGGCATGAGCGGGGTGGAGGGCAACAGGAGAGAGACACGGGGCATGAGCGGGTGGGGGGAACAGGAGACAGACACGGGGCATGAACGGGGGGACAACAGGAGAGAGACACGGGGCATGAGCGGGGGGTGGGGGGTACAGGAGACAGACACGGGTCATGAGTGGGGGGTGGGTGCGTACAGGAGACAGACACAGGGCATGGGGTGGGGGGCAACAGGAGAGAGACACGGGGCATGAGTGGGGGGTGGGGGAACAGGAGACAGACACAGGGAATGAGCGGGGGGTGGGGGGAACAACAGAGACAGACACGGGGCATGAGCAGGGGGTGGGGGCAACAGGAGACAGACACGGGGCATGAGCGGGGGTGGGGGGCAACAGGAGACAGACACGGGGCATGAGCGGGGTGTGGGGGGAACAGGAGACAGACAGGGGGCATGAGCGGGGGGTGGGGAGAACAGGAGACAGACACGGGGCATGAGCGGGGGGGTGGAGGGCAACAAGAGAGAGACACGGGGCATGAGCGGGTGGGGGAACAGGAGACAGACACGGGGAATGAGCGGGTGGGGGGAACAGGAGACAGACATGGGGCATGAGCGGGGGGCAGCGGGAACAGGACACAGACACAGGGCATGAGCGGGGGTGGGGAGAACAGGAGACAGACATGGGGCATGAGCGGAGGGCATGGGGGCAACAGGAGACAGACACGGCACATGAGGGGAACAGGAGACAGATACGGGGCATGAGCGGGGGTGAGGAGAACAGGAGACAGACACGGGGCATGAGCAGGGAGAACAGAAGACAGACACGGGGCATGAGCGGGGGTTTGGGGGAAGGGTAGAGAGACACACGGGGCATGAGCGGGGGTGGGGGGAACAGGAGACAGATACAGAGCATGAGCGGGGGTGGGGAGAACAGGAGACAGACACAGGGCATGAGCGTAGGGGTGGGTGGGCAACAGGCGAGAGACACGGGGCATGAGCGGGGGGGTGGGGGGTACAGGAGACAGACACAAGGCATGAGGTGGGGGGCAACAGGAGAGAGACACGGGGCATGAGCGGGGGGGTGGGGGGTACAGGAGACAGACACGGGGCATGAGCGGGGTGGGGGGCAACAGGAGAGAGACACGGGGCATGAGCGGGTGGGGGGAACAGGAGACAGACACGGGGCATGAGCGGGGGGACAACAGGAGAGAGACACGGGGCATTAGTGGGGGGTGGGGGGTACAGGAGACAGACACAGGGCATGAGTGGGGGGTGGGTGGGTAAAGGAGACAGACACAGGGCATGGGGTGGGTAGCAACAGGAGAGAGACACGGGGCATGAGTGGGGGGTGGGGGAACAGGAGACAGACACAGGGAATGAGCGGGGTGGGGGGAACAACAGAGACAGACACGGGGCATGAACAGGGGGTGGGGGAAACAGGAGACAGACACGGGGCATGAGTGGGGGTGGGGGGCAACAGGAGACAGACACGGGGCATGAGCGGGGGGTGGGGGAACAGGAGACAGACACGGGGCATGACCGGGGGGTGGGGAGCACAGGAGACAGACACGGGGCATGAGCGGGGGGGTGGAGGGCAACAAGATAGAGAAACGGGGCATGAGCGGGTGGGGGGAACAGGAGACAGACACGGGGCATGAGCGGGTGGGGGGAACAGGAGACAGGCATGGGGCATGAGCGGGGGGTGGGGGGCAACAGGAGATAGACACAGGGCATGAGCGGGGGGCTGGGGGAACAGGACACAGACACAGGGCATGAGCGGGGGTGGGGAGAACAGGAGACAGACATGGGGCATGAGCGGAGGGCATGGGGGCAACAGGAGACAGACACGGCACATGAGGGGAACAGGAGACAGATACAGGGCATGAGCGGGGGGT
This sequence comes from Ambystoma mexicanum, assembly GCF_040938575.1. Taxonomy (NCBI): domain Eukaryota; kingdom Metazoa; phylum Chordata; class Amphibia; order Caudata; family Ambystomatidae; genus Ambystoma; species Ambystoma mexicanum. The sequence continues at coordinate 1,138,681,223 of NC_090922.1, forward strand.
GAGGAGAACAGGAGACAGACACGGGGCATGAGCAGGGAGAACAGAAGACAGACACGGGGCATGAGCGGGGGGTGGGGGGGAGGGAGAGAGACACACGGGGCATGAGCGGGGGGTGGGGGGAGGGAGAGAGACACACGGGGCATGAGCGGAGGGTGGCCGGGAGGGGGAGAGGCACACAGGGCATGAGCAGGGGGTAGGTGGGAGGGGGAGAGAAACACGGGGCATGAGCAGGGGGTGGGCGGGTGTTGGAGAGACAAACGGGGCATGAGATGGGGGTTGGGGGGTAACAGGAGATAGACACGGGCATGAGCGGGGGGCAGGGGGAACAGGACACAGACACATGGCATGAGCGGGGGTGGGGAGAACAGGAGTCAGACACGGGGCATGAGCGGGGGGCGTGGGGGGCAACAGGAGACAGACACGGCACATGAGGGGAACAGGAGACAGATACGGGGCATGAGCGGGGGGTGAGGAGAACAGGAGACAGACACGGGGCATGAGCGGGGAGAACAGAAGACAGACACGGGGCATGAGTGGGGGGTGGGGGGAAGGGTAGAGAGACACATGGGACATGAGCGGGGGTGGGGGGAGGGAGAGAGACACACGGGGCATGAGCGGGGGTGGAGGAGGGAGAGAGACACACGGGGCATGAGAGGAGGGTAGCCTGGAGGGTGAGAGGCACACGGGGCATGAGCGGGGGGTAGGCGGGAGGGGGAGAGACACACAGGGCATGAGCGGGGGTGGGCGGGAGGGGGAGAGACACATGGGGCATGAGCGGGGGTGGGGGGGAGGGAGAGAGATACACGGGGCATGAGCGGGGGGTGGGGGAGGGAGAGAGCCACACAGGGCATGAGCGGGAGTGGGGGGAGGTAGAGAGACACACGGGGCATGAGGGGGGGTGAGAGGGAACAGGGTACAAACGGGGCATGAGCAGGGGGTGGGGGGAAAAGGAAGGAAACACGGGGCATGAGCAGCGGGTGAGGAGGAACATGAGGGAGACACGGGGTATGAGCGGGGGGTGGGGAGGAACATGAGGGGGACATGGGACATGAGCGGGGGTGGGGGGGAAGGAGAGAGACAAGGGGCATGAGCGGGGGATGGTGGGAACACGAGGGAGCCACGGGGCATGAGCGGGGGGGTGGGGGTAACACGAGGGAAACCCGGGGCATGAGCGGGGGGTGGGGGGAACACAAGGGAGACACAGGGCTTGAGCGGGGGTGAGGGGGGAAAGGGGACAGACACAGGGCATGAGCGGGGGGTGGGGCCAACAGGAGAGAGACACGGGGCATGAGCGGGGGGTGGGGAGAACAGGAGACCGACACAGGGCATGAGCGGGGGTGGGGAGAACAGGAGACAGACACGGGGCATGAGCGGGGGATGGGGGGAACAGGAGACAGATACAGGGCATGAGCGGGGGTGGGGAGAACAGGAGACAGACACGGGGCATGAGCGGGGGGGTGGGGGGCTACAGGAGACAGACACAGGGCATGAGCGAGGGGGTGGGGGGGGTGGGGGGCAACAGGAGAGAGACACGGGGCATGAGCGCGGAGTGGGGGAGTACAGGAGACAGACACAGGGCATGGGTGGGGGCAACAGGAGACAGACACGGGGCATGAGCGGGGAGTGGGGGGAACAGGAGACAGACATGGGGCATGAGCAGGGGGAGGGGGTAACAGAAGATTGACACAGGGCATGAGTGGGAGGGTGGGGGGCAACAGGAGAGAGACACGGGGCATGAGCGGGGGGTGGGGGGTACAGGAGACAGACACAAGGCATGAGGTGGGGGTGGGGGGCAACAGGAGAGAGACACAGGGCATGAGCGGGTGGGGGGAACAGGAGACAGACACGGGGCATGAGCGGGGGGGACAACAGGAGAGAGACACGGGGCATGAGCGGGGGGTGGGGGGTACAGGAGACAGACACGGGGAATGAGTGGGGGGTGGGGGGTACAGGAGACAGACACAGGGCATGAGCATGGGGTGGGGGGCAACAGGAGAGAGACACGGGGCATGAGTGGGGGGTGGGTGAACAGGAGACAGACACGGGGAATGAGCGGGGGGTGGGGGGAACAACAGAGACAGACATGGGGCATGAGCAGGGGGTGGGGGGCAACAGGAGACAGACATGGGGCATGAGCAGGGGGTGGGGGGCAACATGAGACAGACACGGCGCATGAGCGGGGGGTGGAGGGAACAGGAGACAGACACGGAGCATGAGCGGGGGGTGGGGAGAACAGGAGACAGACACGGGGCATGAGCAGGGGGGTGGATGGCAACAAGAGAGAGACACGGGGCATGAGCGGGTGGGGGAACAGGAGACAGACACGGGTCATGAGCGGGTGGGGGGAACAGGAGACAGACACGGGGCATGAGCGGGGGCAGGGGGAACAGGACACAGACACAGGGCATGAGCAGGGGTGGTGAGAACAGGAGACAGACACGGGGCATGAGTGGGGGGCATGGGGGGCAACAGGAGACAGACACGGCACATGAGGGGAACAGGAGACAGATACGGGGCATGAGCGGGGGGTGAGGAGAACAGGAGACAGACACGGGGCATGAGCGGGGAGAACAGAAGACAGACACGGGGCATGAGCGGGGGGTGGGGGGAAGGGTAGAGAGACACATGGGGCATGACGGGGGTGGGGGAGGGAGAGAGACGCACGGGGCATGAGCGGGGGGTGGGGGGAGGGAGAGAGACACACGGGGCATGAGCAGGGGGTGGGGGGAGGGAGAGAGACACACAGGGCATGAGCGGAGGGTGGCCGGGAGGGAGAGAGGCACACAGGGCATGAGCGGTGGGTAGGCGGGAGGGGGAGAGACACACGGGGCATGAGTGGGGGTGGGCGGGAGGGGGAGAGACACACGGGGCATGAGTGGGGGGTGGGCGGGAGGGGGAGAGACACATGGGGCATGAGCGGGGGGGTGGGGGGCAACAGGAGATAGACACGGGGCATGAGCGGGGGGCAGGGGGAACAGGACACAGACACATGGCATGAGCGGAGGTGGGGAGAACAGGAGACAGACACGGGGCATGAGCGGGGCGCGTGTGGGGCAACAGGAGACAGACTCGGCACATGAGGGGAACAGGAGACAGACATGGGGCATGAGCGGGGGTTGGGGGGCAACAGGAGATAGACACGGGGCATGAGCGGGGGGCAGGGGGAACAGGACACAGACACAGGGCATGAGCAGGGGTGGGGAGAACAGGAGACAGACACGGGGCATGAGTGGGGGGCAACAGGAGACAGACACGGCACATGAGGGGAACAGGAGACAGATACGGGGCATGAGCGGGGGGTGAGGAGAACAGGAGACAGACACGGGGCATGAGCGGGGAGAACAGAAGACAGACACGGGGCATGAGCGGGGGTGGGGGAAGGGTAGAGAGACACACGGGGCATGACGCAGGTGGGGGAGGGAGAGAGACGCACGGGGCATGAGCGGGGGGTGGGGGGAGGGAGAGAGACACACGGGGCATGAGCGGGGGGTGGGCGGAGGGAGAGAGACACACAGGGCATGAGCGGAGGGTGGCCGGGTCGGAGAGAGGCACACGGGGCATGAGCGGTGGGTAGGCGGGAGGGGGAGAGACACACAGGGCATGAGTGGGGGTGGGCGGGAGGGGGAGAGACACACGGGGCATGAGTGGGGGGTGGGCGGGAGGGGGAGAGACACACGGGGCATGAGCGGGGCGTGGGGGGCAACAGGAGATAGACACGGGGCATGAGCGGGGGGCAGGGGGAACAGGACACAGACACATGGCATGAGCAGGGGTGGGGAGAACAGGAGACAGACACGGGGCATGAGCGGTGCGCGTGGGGGGCAACAGTAGACAGACTCGGCACATGAGGGGAACAGGAGACAGATACGGGGCATGAGCGGGGGGTGAGGAGAACAGGAGACAGACACGGGGCATGAGCGGGGAGAACAGAAGACAGACACGGGGCATGAGTGGGGGGTGGGGAGAAGGGTAGAGAGACACACGGGGCATGAGCAGGGGTGGGGGGAGGGAGAGAGACACACGGGGCATGAGTGGGGGTGGGGGGAGGGAGAGAGACACACGGGGCATGAGCAGAGGGTGGCCGGGAGGGGGAGAGGCACACAGGGCATGAGCGGGGGGTAGGCGGGAGGGGGAGTGACACACAGGGCATGAGCGGGGGTGGGCGGGAGGGTGAGAGACACATAGGGCATGAGCGGGGGTGGGGGGGAGGGATAGAGATACACGGGGCATGAGCGGGGTGTGGGGAGGGAGAGAGAGACACAGGGCATGAGCGGGGGGTGGGGGGAGGTAGAGAGTCACACGGGGCATGAGCGGGGGTGGGCGGGAGGGGGAGAGACACACGGGGCATGAGCGGGGGGTGGGCGCACGGGGGAGAGACACACGGGGCATGAGCGGAGGGTGGGCAGGAGTCAGAGAGACACGGGGCATGAGCAGGGGTTGGGCGGGAGGGGGAGAGACACACGGGGCATGAGCGGTGGGTGGGCGGGAGGGGGATAGACACATGGGGCAGGAGCGGAGGGTGGGGGGAGACAGAGCGACACATGGGTCATGAGCAGGGGTGGGGGGAGGGAGAGAGACACACGAGGCATGAGCGGGGGTTGGGGGAACAGAGGAGACACATGGGCATGAGCGGGGGTGAGAGGGAACAGAGTACAAACGGGGCATGAGCAGGGGGTGGGGGAAAAGGAAGGAAACACGGGGCATGAGAGGTGGTGGGGGGAACACGAGAGAGACACGGGGCATGAGCAGCAGGTGAGGAGGAACACGAGGGAGACACGGGGTATGAGCGGGGGGTGGGAAGGAACATGAGGGAGACACGGGGCATGAGCGGGGGGGGTACAGGGCACACACGGGACATGAGCGGGGGTGGGGGGGAAGGAGAGAGACAAGGGGCATGAGCGGGGGGTGGTGGGAACACGAGGGAGACACAGGGCATGAGCGGGGGGTGGGGTTAACACGAGGGAAACACGGGGCATGAGCGGGGGTTGGGGGGAACACAAGGGAGACACGGGGCATGAGCGGGGGGTGGGGGGCAACAGGAGACAGACACAGGGCATGAGCGGGGGGTAGGGCCAACAGGAGAGAGACACGGGGCATGAGCGGGGGGTGGGGAGAACAGGAGACAGACACAGGGCATGAGCGGGGGGGTGGGGAGAACAGGAGACAGACACAGGGCATGAGCGGGGGATGGGGGGAACAGGAGACAGATACAGGGCATGAGCGGGGGTGGGGAGAACAGGAGACAGACACGGGGCATGAGCGGGGGGGTGGGGGTAACACGAGGGAAACACGGGGCATGAGCGGGGGGTGGGGGGAACACAAGGGAGACACGGGGCATGAGCGGGTTTTGGAGGGAAACAGGAGAACGATACTGGGCATGAGCGGGGGTGGGGAGAACAGGAGACAGACACGGTTCATGAGCAGAGGGGTGGGGGGCAACAGGAGACAGACACAGGGCATGAGCGGGGGGGTGGAGGGCAACAGGAGAGAGACACGGGGCATGAGCGCGGAGTGGGGGAGTACAGGAGACAGACACAGGGCATGGGTGGTGGCAACAGGAGACAGACACGGGGCATGAGCGGGGAGTAGGGGGAACAAGAGACAGACACGGGGCATGAGAGGGGGGTGGGGGGAACAGAAGACAGACACGGGGCATGAGCGGGAGGGTGGGCGGCAACAGGAGAGAGACACGGGGCATGAGCGGGGGGTGGGGGGGTACAGGAGACAGACACAAGGCATGAGGTGGGGGTGGGGGGCAACAGGAGAGAGACAGGGGGCATGAGCGGGGTGGTGGGGTGGTACAGGAGACAGACACGGGGCATGAGCGGGGGTGGGGGGCAACAGGAGAGAGACACGGGGCATGAGCGGGTGGGGGGAACAGGAGACAGACACGGGGCATGAGCGGGGGGACAACAGGAGAGAGACATGGGGCATGAGCGGGGGGTGGGGGGTACAGGAGACAGCCACGGGGCATGAGCGGGGGGTGGGGGTTACAGGAGACAGACACAGGGCATGAGCATGGGGTGGGGGGCAACAGGAGAGAGACACGGGGCATGAGTGGGGGGTGGGGGAACAGGAGACAGACAAGGGGAATGAGCGGGGGGTGGGGGGAACAACAGAGACAGACACAGGGCATGAGCAGGGGGTGGGGGGCAACAGGAGACAGACACGGGGCATGAGCGGGGGGTGGGGGGCAACAGGAGACAGACACGGGGCATGAGCGGGGAGTGGGGGGAACAGGAGACAGACACGGGACATGAGCGGGGGGTGGGGAGAACCGGAGACTGACACGGGGCATGAGCGGGGGGTAGAGGGCAACAAGAGAGAGACAAGGGGCATGAGCGGATGGGGGGAACAGGAAACAGACACGGGGCATGAGCGGGTGGTGGGGAACAGGAGACAGACATGGGGCATGAGCGGGGGTTGGGGGGCAACAGGAGATAGACACGGGGCATGAGCGGGGGGCAGGGGGAACAGGACACAGACACAGGGCATGAGCGGGGGTGGGGAGAACAGGAGACAGACACGGGGCATGAGCGGGGGGTATGGGGGCAACAGGAGACAGGCACGGCACATGAGGGGAACAGGAGACAGTTACGGGGCATGAGCGGGGGGTGAGGAGAACAGAAGACAAACACGGGGCATGAGCGGGGAGAACAGAAGACAGACACGGGGCATGAGCGGGGGGTGGGGGGAAGGGTAGAGAGACACACGGGGCATGAGCGGGGTGGGGGGAGGGAGAGAGACACACGGGGCATGAGCGAGGGTGGGGGGAGGGAGAGAGACACAAGGGGCATGAGCGGAGGGTGGCCGGGAGGGGGAGAGGCACACGGGGCATGAGCGGGGGGTAGGCGGGAGGGGGAGAGACACACGGGGCATGAGCGGGGGTGGGCGGGAGGGAGAGAGACACACGGGGCATGAGCGGGGGGGAGGGGGAGAGACACACGGGGCATGAGCGGGGGGGTGGGGGGCAACAGGAGATAGACACGGGGCATGAGGGGGGGCAGGGGGAACAGGACACAGACACATGGCATGAGCGGGGGTGGGGAGAACAGGAGTCAGACACGGGGCATGAGCGGGGGGCGTGGGGGGCAACAGGAGACAGACACGGCACATGAGGGGAACAGGAGACAGATACGGGGCATGAGCGGGGGGTGAGGAGAACAGGAGTCAGAAACGGGGCATGAGCGGGGAGAACAGAAGACAGACACGGGGCATCAGATGGGGGTGGGGGAAGGGTAGAGAGACACACGGGGCATGAGCGGGGGTGTGGGGAGGGAGAGAGACACACAGGGCATGAGCGGAGGGTGGCCGAGAGGGGGAGAGGCACACAGGGCATGAGCGGGAGGTAGGCGGGAGGGGAGAGACACACAGGGCGTGAGCGTGGGTGGGCGGGAGGTGGAGAGACACATGGGGAATGAGCGGGGATGGGGGGAGGGAGAGAGATACACGGGGCATGAGCGGGGCGTGGGGGGAGGTAGAGAGACACACGGGGCATGAGCGGGGGTGGGCGGGAGGGGGAGAGACACACGGGGCATGAGCGGGGGGTGGGCGGGAGGGGGAGAGACACACAGGGCATGAGCGGTGGGTGGGCGGGAGTCGGAGAGACACGGGGCATGAGCAGGGGTTGGGCGGGAGGGGGAGAGACACACGGGGCAGGAGCGGAGGGTGGGGGGAGGCAGAGAGACACACGGGTCATGAGCGCGGGTGGGGGGAGGGAGAGAGACACACGAGGCATGAGCAGTGGGTGGGGGGAACAGGGGGACACATGGGCATGAGCGGGGGTGAGAGGGAACAGGGTACAAATGGGGCATGAGCACGGGGTGGGGGGAAAAGGAAGGAAACACGGGGCATGAGCGGTGTGGGGGGAACACGAGAGAGACACGGGGCATGAGCAGCGGGTGAGGAGGAACATGAGGGAGACACGGGGTATGAGCGGGGGGTGGGGAGGAACATGAGGGAGACACGGGGCATGAGCGGGGGGGTACAGGGCACACACGGGACATGAGCGGGGGTGGGGGGGAAGGAGAGAGACAAGGGGCATGAGCAGGTGGTGGTGGGAACACGAGGGATACACGGGGCATGAGCGGGGGGTGGGGGTAATACGAGGGAAACACGGGGCATGAGCGGGGGGTGGGGGGAACACAAGGGAGACACAGGGCATGAGTGGGGGGTGGGGGGCAACAGGAGACAGACACAGGGCATGAGCGGGGGTTGGGGCCAACAGGAGAGAGAAACGGGGCATGAGCGGGGGGTGGGGAGAACAGGAGACAGACACAGGGCATGAGCGGGGGGGTGGGGAGAACAGGAGACAGACACGGGGCATGAGCGGGGGATGGGGGAACAGGAGACAGATACGGGGCATGAGCGGGGGTGGGGAGAACAGGAGACAGACACGGGGCATGAGCGGGGGGTGGGGGGCAACCGTAGACAGACACAGGGCATGAGCAGGGGGCGGGGGGCAACAGGAAAGAGACACGGGGCATGAGCGCGGAGTGGGGGAGTACAGGAGACAGACACAGGGCATGGGTGGGGGCAACAGGAGACAGACACGGGGCATGAGCTGGGAGTGGGGGGAACAGGAGACAGACACGGGGCATGAGCGGGGGGTGGGGGAACAGAAGACAGACATGGGGCATGACCGGGAGGGTGGGGGGCAACAGGAGAGAGACACGGGGAATGAGCAGGGGGTGGGGGGGTACAGGAGACAGACACAAGGCATGAGGTGGGGGGCAACAGGAGAGAGACACGGGGCATGAGCGGTGTGGTGGGGGTACAGGAGACAGACACGGGGAATGAGCGGGGGTGGGGGGCAACAGTAGAGAGACACGGGGAATGAGCGGGTGGGGGGAACAGGAGACAGACACGGGGCATGAGCGGGGTGGACAACAGGAGAGAGACACGGGGCATGAGCGGGGGGTGGGGGGTACAGGAGACAGACTCGGGGCATGAGTGGGGGGTGGGGGGGTACAGGAGACAGACACAGGGCATGAGCATGGGGTGGGGGGCAACAGGAGAGAGACACGGGGCATGAGTGGGGGGTGGAGGAACAGGAGACAGACACGGGGAATGAGTGGGGTGTGGGGGGAACAACAGAGACAGACACGGGGCATGAGCAGGGGGTGGGGGGCAAAAGGAGACAGACATGGGGCATGAGTGGGGGGTGGGGGGCAACAGGAGACAAACATGGGGCTTGAGCGGGGGTGGGGGGAACAGGAGACAGACACGGGGCATGAGCGGGGGTGGGGAGAAAAGGAGACAGACACAGGGCATGAGGGGGGGTGGAGGGCAACAAGAGAGAGACACGGGGCATGAGCGGGTGGGGGGAACAGGAGACAGACACGGGGCATGAGCGGGTGGGGGGAACAGGAGACAGACATGGGGCATGAGCGGGGGGTGGGGGGGCAACAGGAGATAGACACGGGGCATGAGCGGGGGCAGGGGGAACAGGACACAGACACAGGGCATGAGCAGGGGTAGGGAGAGCAGGAGACAGACACGGGGCATGAGCGGGGGAATGGGGGGCAACAGGAGACAGACACGGCACATGAGGGGAACAGGAGACAGATACAGGGCATGAGCGGGGGGTGAGGAGAACAGGAGACAGACACGGGGCATGAGCGGGGAGAACAGAAGACAGACACGGGGCATGAGCGGGGGGTGGGGGAAAGGGTAGAGAGACACACGGGGCATGAGCGGGGGTGGGGGGAGGGTGAGAGACACATGGGGCATGAGCGGGGGGTGGGGGGAGGGAGAGAGACACACTTGGCATGAGCGGAGGGTGGCCCGGAGGGGGAGAGGCACACGGGGCATGAGCGGGGGGTAGCCGGGAGGGGGAGAGACACGCGGGGCATGAGCGGGGGTGGGCGGGAGGGGGAGAGACACACGGGGCATGAGCGGGGGGTGGGCGGGAGGGGGAGAGACACACGGGGCATGAGCGGGGGAGGTGGGGGGCAACAGGAGATAGACACGGGGCATGAGCGGGGGGCAGGGGGAACAGGACACAGACACATGGCATGAGCGGGGGTGGGGAGAACAGGAGACAGACACGGGGCATGAGCGGAGGGCATGGGGGGCAACAGGAGACAGACACGGCACATGAGGGGAACAGGAGACAGATACGGGGCATGAGCGGGGGGTGAGGAGAACAGGAGGCAGACACGGGGCATGAGCGGGGAGAACAGAAGACAGACACAGGGCATGAGTGGGGGGTGGGGGGAAGGGTAGAGAGACACACGGGGCATGAGCGGGGGGTGGGCAGGAGGGGGAGAGACACACAGGTCATGAGCTGGGGGTGGGGGGCAACAGGATATAGACACAGGGCATGATCGGGGGGCAGGGGGAACAGGACACAGACACATGGCATGAGCGGGGGTGGGGAGAACAGGAGACAGACACGGGGCATGAGCGGGGGGTGTGGGGGGCAACAGGCGACAGACACAGCACATGAGGGGAACACTAGACAGATACGAGGCATGAGCGAGGGGTGAGGAGAACAGGAGACAGACACAGGGCATGAGCGGGGAGAACAGGAGACAGACACCGGGCAGGAGTGGGGGGTGGGGGGAAGGGTAGAGAGACACACGGGACATGAGCAGGGGTGGGGGGAGGGAGAGAGACACACGGGGCATGAGCGGGGGTGGGGGGAGGGAGAGAGACATAAGGTGCATGAGCGGAGGGTGGCCGGGAGGGGGAGAGGCACACGGGGCATGAGCGGGGGGTAGGCGGGAGGGGGAGAGACACACAGGGCATGAGCGGGGGTGGGTGGGAGGGTGAGAGACACATGGGGCATGAGCGGGGGTGGAGGGGAGGGAGAGAGATACACGGGGCATGAGCGGGGGGTGGGGGAGGGAGAGAGACACACAGGGCATGAGCGGGGGTGGGGGGAGGTAGAGAGACACATGGGGCATGAGCGGGGGTGGGCGGGAGGGGGAGAGACACACGGGGAATGAGCGGGGGGTGGGCGGGAGTCGGAGAGACACGGGGCATGAGCGGGGGTTGGGCGGGAGGGGGAGAGACACACGGGGCATGAGCGGTGCGTGGGTGGGAGGGGGAGAGACACACGGGGCAGGAGCGGAGGGTGGGGGGAGGCAGAGAGACACACGGGTCATGAGCGGGGGTGGGGAGAGGGAGAGAGACACACGAGGCATGAGCCGGGGGTGGGGGGGAACAGGGGAGACACATGGGCATGAGCGGGGGTGAGAGGGAACAGGGTACAAATGGGGCATGAGCAGGGGGTGGGGGAAAAGGAAGGAAACACGGGGCATGAGCTTTGGTGGGGGAACACGAGAGAGACACGGGGCATGAGCAGCGGGTGAGGAGGAACACGAGGGAGACACGGGGTATGAGCGGGGGGTGGGTAGGAACATGAGGGAGACACGGGGCATGAGTGGGGGGGTACAGGGCACACACGGGACATGAGCGGGGTTGGGGGGGAAGGAGAGACACAAGGGGCATGAGCGGGGGGTGGTGGGAACACGAGGGAGACACGGGGCATGAGCGGGGGGGTGGGGGTAACACGAGGGAAACACGGGGCATGAGCGGGGGTGGGGGGCAACAGGAGACAGACACAGGGCATGAGCGGAGGGTGGGGCCAACAGGAGAGAGACACGGGGCATGAGCGGGGGGTGGGGAGAACAGGAGACAGACACAGAGCATGAGCGGGGGATGGGGGGAACAGGAGACAGATACGGGGCATGAGCGGGGGTGGGGAGAACAGGAGACAGACACGGAGCATGAGCGGGGGGTGGGGGGCAACAGGAGACAGACACAGGGCATGAGCAGGGGGGTGGGGGGCAACAGGAGAGAGACACGGGGCATGAGCGCGGAGTGGGGGAGTACAGGAGACAGACACAGGGCATGGGTGGGGGCAACAGGATACAGACACGGGGCATGAGCGGGGAGTGGGGGGAACAGGAGACAGACACGGGGCATGAGCGGGGGGCGTGGGGGGCAACAGGAGACAGACACAGCACATGAGTGGAACAGTATACAGATACGAGGCATGAGCGAGGGGTGAGGAGAACAGGAGACAGACACGGGGCATGAGTGGGGAGAACAGGAGACAGACACGGGGCATGAGTGGGGGGTGGGGGTAAGGGTAGAAAGACACACGGGACATGAGCGGGTGTGGGGGGAGGGAGAGAGACACACGGGGCATGAGTGGGGGTGGGGGGAGGGAGAGAGACACACGGGGCATGAGCGGACGGAGGCCGGGAGGGGGAGAGGCACACGGGGCATGAGCGGGGGTAGGCGGGAGGGGGAGAGGCACAAACAACTCCACCGAACTCTTTAAAATCTGCAAGGAGCTGGCCAACCCTGTTGCAGTCTCTACCTCTCCTGTCCCCTCCCAGGCCCTCTGCACTGCACTGGCCTCTCACTTCATCTCTAAAACTCAGGACATCCTGTCCTCGCTCTCCTCCTTTCACCTCCCTCCCTCCCTACCCGGCCCTTCCTCTGGCCCTTCTGCGGTCACCCCTCCTCCCTCTTTCTCTGCCTTTCCACCTTTCTCTGCTGACGAGGTTTCCAGACAAGTCCGATCAATGAAAGTCTCGTCTAAACAGGTTCACCCCTGTTCCTCCAAAACTATCAAGGACCACATCGACTCCCTGGCTCCTGCCCTGGCTGACTTTTGCAACCACTCCTTCGCCTCTGGAGTCTTCCCTTCCCCCCTCAAGCACTCCCTTGTGCACCCTCTTCTCAAGAAACCCTCTTCCGACCCCTCCTGCCCGGATAACTATCGACCTATCTCCATCACTCCCTTTCTGGGAAAGCTCCTGGAGAAACTGGCCATCTCCCAGCTTAACCTCCATGCTGAATCTGTTGGTAGTCTTCATGACCATCAATCTGGCTTCAGAGCTGCCAGAAGCACGGAAACTGCTCTCCTGAACATCCGTGAAGACCTGCTCTTGAACCTCGATTCCAACACTCCGTGTGTTCTCATTCTGCTCGATCTCTCCTCTGCCTTTGACACTGTCAACCATGCCATCCTGCTCAACCGTCTCTGGGAAAACCTAGGTATCACTGGTCAGGCTCTGGCGTGGCTGACCTCTTTCCTTTCAAATCGACCCTCCCAGGTCCAACTGGGGCCCTTCCTCTCCGACATCTTTTTCTCCACCTGTGGTGTCCCCCAGGGATCTAATCTCTCTCCCTGGCTGTTCAACCAGTATCTGGCACTCCTTGCCCACTGCATCGCCGCTCTCTGCCCTAATTTCCAGTGCTATGCGGACGATACCCAGCTCATTGTCAGGCTACCCTCAGCCTCCCCCTCTCCTTCCCTCATCTCTGACTGTCTGTCTGCTATCCAAGAATGGTGTGCCGCCAATGACCTCTGCCTTAATGCCAGTAAGAATGAGATTCTACTCATCGGTACTCCCACTCCCTCCTTCCCTGCAGCTCTCTGGCCTGCCTCCCTTGGCCCCCTCCCTGCTCCTACGTGCAGGGCAAAAAACCTTGGGGTCATCTTCGACTCCACACTCTCCTTCTCTCCTCATATTTCTGACGTCGCCAAGAGGTCACACTACCAGCTGCACCTCCTCAGAGGTATTCTTCCCTTCCTCTCCTTCCCCCAAAAGCTCACTGTCTCCCGAGCCCTGGTTCTCTCGAAGCTGGACTACTGTAACAGCCTCTATCTTAATCTGCCTGCCTCCACTCTCCGCCCTCTGCAACTCATCCAGAACAGAACTGCGAGACTTGTCCTTGGCCTCAAGCCCAGGGACCGTATCTCTCCAGGACTGAAATCTCTACACTGGCTCCCAGTGGCTGCGAGGATAAAGTTCAAAACCCTCTGCATTGTCCACAAGGCCTTCTGGGGCCTGAGTCCTAAATACCTTCAACTCTCTCTTCCCAAATATCTTCCTTCCCGAGCCCTTCGCTCATCCGCCTCCAACTCCCTCATGGTTAGCCGCTTCTCGAAGCAACGAGCTGGGGGTAGATCTCTCTCCGCGGCAGGGGCCTCCCTCTGGAACAGCCTTCCTGCCTCCCTGAAACTTGAGGAGAACCATCTCCGGTTCCGGAAGCACCTCAAAACCTTCCTCTTTGCTTCTGCTTTCTCTCTCCCTCTCCCCTGCTGAACAGCAAATTAATTCTTCACTGAAACTGCACTGATCCTGAAACTGGACCACTCTAAACGGCCTCGGTCCTGGGCCCAGCCACTCTCCACTTGCACTGATGCCCTTGAAACCCTCTGCACTGCGGGACTGTCTCTGTATCCCTACAGCCCCCCCCTTCCCCAGCACCTGTTCTGCACTGTCGGGGGGGGATTCTGCCGGGGTCGGCCGGGCCGTCCGCAGACCTCCGGGCAGGGAGGCCCCAACTCCTCCCGTGTATATCTCGGATCGAGACAGAGTATGAGGCACACACAAGGAGCAAGGCAACTTCTGCCGTTTATTATGCAAACGGCAGGGATGGGTCAAGGAGCGTACGCGTTCGTCCTGACACACACACAATAGTGGGGCTCGCAGGCCCTTTTTACTACATTATGACGCGCTACTTGCGTCATTCCAAAAAGTTACCAAAAGAACCTATCGCCACTCTTGATTGGTTGCTCGAGTGGTGGGGTTAGTATAGTACGCATATAGAGAATGATATTAGTGGTTAAGATGTAGTCAGGTGGTATATCTGGGTTGTCCCTACAATTAGATACATAAGAATTGTTACATGAAGACCACTGAGGATTGGCTAACGTTACTGACGTCTGAGATAAGAACCTCATGTTCTGATTGGTGCATCCGTGAGCTCCCCAGCCTGGGACCACCGTTGTTCCCAGCACACGGTGCACCTGTGGTTGCAACAGTGTTTCAATATGGGTACGTGCAGGCAATGTGAGGATTTATTCATAGGTGGGAGACTGACCGTTCCCACTGTAGCAGGTGTCCATTGAGCCTTTCAAGTGTGTCGGCCTGCGTCTCGTAGCGAGGTACCCAGACGCCTTTTCTCTCCTGGGTTTTGGCATCTCGTCAGGTTCGGCTTGGTCACGTGGGGAGGGACCGTGTTTGAGGCATAATTCTGCACAATTAATATTGTTTTTCCACTGTATGTCTGGTTTAATTTGCAGATATGATTTTAACATTGGTACGTGGAGTGCGAGGTTGCAACATCGTGCCTTTGAAGATTTGTTTCTTGACTGTGGGTTTGCAACATTACGACCTTGGCTGGTTGCTCCACTGGGTTCTTTCTGCAGGCTCAGCAACCTGACTTTTGCTTTGTTAATGTCCACGGGAACTCTTGCTTGAGGCCTACTTGGGCCTGGTGCACGAGTAATCCATTTAGTGCATGGATGCTTTAGGTTATAGTGGCATACAGTTTCATGGCCAGTATCGTGTTTCCATTATATCTCTCATGATGGTAACGGGTTTCAAGAGAAGCGTGAGCAAGCGTTATAAATGAGCTCATGGTGCGTCTTGCGTTTCTGCATTCTGAAAGCCTATGTAAAAATAATAAAGATGCACGTCCGTGAATAAGCCTGTCGCCTACGTCAGAGCACTGAGTATGTTCTTCGTGTAGATTGGTGTGGAAATGTTCAGCGTGTATAATAGTTCAGCGGTGCTTCCCGTTATCTAGGTCGTCATGGCATCTCTAACGATGTGTAGATTTCAGTCTAGTTGGTCCGTGCCGCAGGTGTCGGCATGGCCAGTGCGGGCTGTTGGGCAGGCAGATGGACACATCCGTATGTTTCTGTACCAGGGTATTTGGTCATCTGGTAAATGGGCAAACTCTTCTCGTGGCGGGTGTCTGGGCCGCGACCCTCTAGGCCAAGCGCGAGAGGTGAAGGACGGGAGTCTGGTTTTCCATTCTCCCACTTCAGTCCCCCCTCTGGTCGACTTGTCGACCACAAACATATCCTTCTCGTTATCTCCTCTTACTCTCCATATCTTGGTTATCCCTCCGAGATGTCCATAATGGTTTACGTGATCTTCAAATGACCAATACATGTATTCGCATGTTCCTCCAGGAGTACAGTACACCCATCTTCCTATGTAGCTCCTAGGGTTCCTTGGGTTCTCGATCTTCACTGATGGTGGGTCTAGATGATTGGCGATGATTTGGGTGCGCAACTTCTCCCTTTCGTGTATTATCACACCTGTGTGCTGGCCGTCATCCGCTGGCATCAAGGGGTGCATTCCCACCATTTCCAGCAACTCATCAGTTGAGCGCGCCTTCCGGGCTTTCCAAAATCTAATTATTATCAGTGCAGCTCCAGCCAAAATAGCACATCCCACTATTATTTTCAGTCCATCTGACAGCCAAGATGGCATCCATGACCATAATAGTGAAAACCAGCTTTTATCCTTGTTTACGCCGTTACTTTCGTCCATCATTTTGGAGTGCATCTGGGCCAATTGTGAAACTGCTTCTGTTAGTGTACCATTGTCGGCATCGTTGGCAGGTATGAACGTGCAGCATGATTGTCCTATCTTTGCACAAACTCCTCCTTCCATTGCTGTGAGAAGGTCCAATACATATCTGTTCTGTAGTGCTACCATCCTTACAGCTCGCAGCTCCTCTTTAATTGCGTTAAACCCATTTACTGTCGAATTTATGGTCATCATTAGTTCCCATCTGGTTATTTGCAGCCATTTTGCGTTTGCGTATGCCTGCAGTCCCGGATGTATTATTGAGGAGAAGAACATTGCTGCTCTGCTGAATAGTCTGTGTTCTGGCGGTATTGATGTTAGTTCCGTTTCCGACCTTCCCCACAGATAATTTCCTGTTAATGGCTCTCCTTGTCTTTTTCTCCTGTTTAGGACAGTATCATTGCTGTTGGTCCTGTTTTCTTGCTCCTTCTGGAGTGGTGCAGATCTCTTTCTTCTCCTGTCTCCTTCATCCATTTTCGGAAATTTCGCCACATCGACATGCTTCTTAGGTACCACTAGTGATGGTACATTGACGTGTACCATTGTGCACACACCACTCCACAGGGGAGGCAGTGTATGATATGCCTTTTCTCCACAGGCCCAATAATGGTCCATTATTACTGCTGTTCCCGCTCCCCCCTCAGGTAACTCCATCACACTTGCACAATTGGTGTTATATCCCACGTCCACCTCTCCTTTATGCTGGTAACATACTTTGGGCGCAGTCAATGGTAATATAGTTATCGGGTCTTCATCTTCTTCTACCCACGTGAGCATTGGTACATACTTGATCCATGTCGTCCAACATCGATGATTGTGTGTCTCGATGGTTGAGATAGTTTCTTTTGTTACCATGTTGCTGCCAACCACTCCTATCTCCCAGCTGGTACCCAGGAACACCTTTCCTGTTATCGTCAGTAATGGCCTCTCCCAGCATCCTTGTTTACCCGGAACTTCCGTGGCGTACCAATCACATGGTAGATACTGCAGTGTTACCTTCTTTGTTTCTCCTTTTTCAGGGCCACTTGTTATGTATCTGAATGCTTCAGCATGTAAACTGGTCTTGTGATAACTCAGATAGGTCTTGAGGAAGTTGTTTTCATATGGGTATGAGTCTCGTGTTTTCCATGTCATGTGCACTACTGTTCCTTGGAATCTTCCTTTCGTTTGGAACAGGGCCAAATATATTATGCACTGTGCTGTTTTTTCATCTATTTCTGTGGCAACAAATGTTCGTGAAGCGCTCATGGCGTATGGTATTAATGAGCAAACGTAACAGCTATCCTCAGTTGTCTGCTTACCAATGCGGGTCATGTGCTGGTACCATATGTTGTTTGTGACGTGTGCTGAATCTTGTACATAATTATCAATACCTTTATTGTCTGAGTATGTGCTGCGTTTAACTTTATTTCGCTTTTGTTCATTGTTACTGTTACCACCTGACGTAACACCTGTTGCAGCAGGGAGGTGGGGTACATTAGGTTTGGGTGCAGCAAAAAAACTCATAGCATAGCTGTACTGCCATACAGAGGCAGCCAAAACTCCGGTGATCATAAAAATCCCTATTATTTTTATTACATATGCTAACCTCACCGACATTTTTGCTCTTACCTTGCTGCAGTCCTGGCAGCGTATTCTTGCGACGTTAAAGTTGCCCGCCTAAAAATTCTCAAAAAGTGCTTGTTATTAAATGTTAGTTTTGTTTCATTAAGCTCTCCCTATCAAATAGTCATTCAGTGCCCAGGTGAAGAGTTGCTCCCACGCTACTCTAAGTGATCGGTCTCTCAAGACCGGCAAGTATGGGCGGAGGTGGGGCATGTAATTTTCTATGGCCAGGAGGAAGGCCGTGTAGTATACACGTACCCTTTTCTTTTTTAAGTATGTTGGCCTTTTTATTTCGTATACAAATTGGTGTGACAATTCTTCTGGGTAACTATCGTCTGGCAGCACCATCTACGCCTGCACACTGAATTTGTTAGATAACTTTTCTTAACAATACAATATTACGCAGCTCCTGTATGTGCGAGAGAAAAAGAGAACATTCACGTGTTTACATGTGTATTGGTGCAAGCGAAGTCCTTAGTTTTTATTACAATTGTATTTAGTAGTCAATGGGGGGGGGGGTTTGCTCAGATGGCGGGAGCAGTTTTACTCTTTGAACGTGTGACCATGGGGTGGGCAGTGTGGGGATCACCCCCTTCTTCGTCCGTTATTCTCTCCGAGGGAACAATTGGGTCGTTGTCTGTGGTTGTGTTTTCTTCCGCTGCCGGGGATGTTGTTGGCGTTTTTCCAATGGACCTGTCGTTGGCGCTGGGGCGGGTCTGCAGTTTGTAAATTTTTACATCATGCAGGTGGTTCCACGCACGCTTATCCTTTAGTTTTACTGCTCTTGTTGATACGTCCTCTACTAAATGGGGGCCAGTGAACCTCTGCTGGTTCCACTTTCTATTAAAATTTCGAAGTAGTACGTGGTCACCTTTGGCAAGTTGGCACAAGTTCTCCTTTCCCAATTCTGTATTTTCGTCTATTTCTTGGTTGCTGGTGGACCCGCCCCGTGTGCGCTCGAGCTGTTGAGACACAAACACAACGCTAGTAATCAAAGAAGACACATATTGATACATTTCATCACCTAACACATTCGCAGAACTTTCTTGGTCGGTGAATGCCCTTGACGTTGGTGTTAGGGGAAGGCGCATTTGGCGTCCAGTAACCACCTCGTGTGGGGTGAGGTGGTGGTCGGACCCTGGCCTGTTTCTAAGTTCGAACAGTGCTAACGGAAGGCAATACAACCAACTTTTCTTTGTTGTTTGCTGTATTTTAGCAATTGCCTCCTTCAATAGGCCATTCAGGCGTTCACATACACCATTAGCCTGTGGGTGGTACGCACATGCAAATTTGTGTTTAATGTTCAGTAGGGATGTGATATGCTGGAACATTTCATTTGCGAAATGGGGTCCGTTGTCTGATCTTAACACCTCGCACACTCCCCACCTGGGGAATACCTCCCTTACTATAAATTTGGCTGCTCTAAACGCATCAGGGTGTGAACAGGGCCCTGCTTCGATCCACCTAGAAAATGGGCATACTACTACTATCATGTATCTATTGCCTTGACAAATGTTGATCATATCAACATAGTCAATGTGGAGGTGCCGAAAAGGTCCTTCTGGTCGGGGTATGGTACCTCTTATCACCTTTAAAGTATGACCGGCCGTGAACTGTTGACATGTAAGGCAATTGCTGATAAAATTTGACACATGGGATGTTAACTCGGGACAGAACCAATCTTCTCTAATTCGTGCTGCTATTATTTCTTTGCCTGTATGGGCAGGGTGATGTAATTGGTTCAAGGCGGTATTTAACAATGCCAATGGTATTACAACTTTCCCAGTGCCACCCTGGCGCCATAGTGCGTCGGTTGGTGACATTGTGCATCCTCTTTTCACCCATACTTCTTTTTCGGCCATTGGTGCAGCCGCTTGTAACTCCATAATCTGGGTGGCTGGGAGATGGGTGTACCCTTCTTTTATTAACATCTCCCTCGCTATTCCCCTCCCTCTCCCTCTCTGTGAGTCTGTGGGGTTCCATATCTCACCAAAATATGCAGCATATTTTGCATGTGCGTCTGCTGCTGCATTTCCTTTTGATATATAGTCTTCTCCATTGGTGTGTGCGGTGCATTTTACTAGGGCTAGTTCTTGGGGATCGTTTATTACTTCAATTAGTTCAGCCAACAAGAGGGCATGTTGTACTGGAGTGCCGTCAGCTCTCCTAAACCCTCTTCTTCTCCACTTTGATAGCCCTGAGTGGACAGTGGATGTAACATATGCACTGTCGGAATATATAGTAACTTTTTTATCAAAACTTTCCTTTAGTGCCAATATGAGTGCAACCAGTTCCGCCGCTTGAGCAGAGTAATGCTGTGGTAATTGTACACACTTAATAGCCACACACACTGGCGCTTCCATCATTTGTACTACTGCTGCCCCAGTCCTCCTTATCCCGTCTCCTTGATCAATAGTTGATGACCCATCAATAAACAAAAGCTCACCTCCCTCTAGTGCGTTTTCTTCAACTTTCCTAGTACATGAGTACATCTCAGTTACTTGGGTGCAGTCGTGGGCGTAATCTCCCTCTTCAATTACTTCTGCTAGGAACCTTGCAGGGTTAACCGTGCTACATCTAACAATTGCCAGTTCAGCTTTGGACAAAATAATCTCATAACCTGTTGCCCTCTGTGTCGTCAGTGTGGACTTAGGTTTATTCAATATCGCAAATAGTGCATGTTCTACAAATAGTGTAGTTGGACACCCCATAGTTATTGATGATGCTTTTTCTACTGCAAATGCAGCTGCAGCAAGACCTTGTTCGCAAGAGAATTGTCCTAACATTATTGGATCTAAGTGACCGCTGTAAAATGCTACTGGTTTATAACCCATGCTAGTCTTTTGGGCCAATACTGCTTTCATTACTGCTGAGTCGCAATGTGAAAATATAAAAAATCGTCGCTCATAGTCTGGGGATGCTAGTACTGGAGCAGTTGATATTGCTTCTTTTAATTCATCAAATGCCTCCTTCATTTCCATAGTCCATCCCAACTTTTTCTCCCCTTTATTTGCTTCCTTCAAACCCTCAAGCAGGGGTCCTATGTAAGAGCTGTAATCAAATACCCATGCTCTACAGTAGTTGCACAGTCCCAGAAATTGCTGCAGTTCTCTTACAGTCTGTGGCACGGGAGTGCCTGATATTGCCTGTGCTCTTTGTGGTGCAATCCTTCTTCCATGTTGTGATATCAGTTGGCCAATGTAAAGTACCTGTTCCTGACAGTATTGTATCTTTTCCATGTCTACCTTGTACCCCTTTTCAGCCAATATCGTCAACATTTTTAATGAGTCCTCTCTACATTTATCTTCATTTGTACTGCAAATTATTATGTCATCCACATACTGTAACACTGTGCTTTCCAACTCAACGTTACCCAAATCCATCTGTATTACCCTATTGAAAATTGAAGGTGATTCACAATATCCCTGTGGTAATCTGGTATGTTTCCACTTCCTATTTCGGTAAGTGAAGCTTGTCAAGTCTTGTGAGTCTGGGTGTAATGGTATTGAGAAAAAAGCATTTTTAAGGTCAATCACTGTAAACCGTGATGCTTCTGCTGGAATGCCACACAAAATTGTGGCCGGGTTTGCTGTTACTGGATACTCTGCTTCTACTATGTTGTTCAACGGTCTGAGGTCCTGTATGAACCGCCAAGACCCTCCTTTAGCCTTGCGCACCGGGTACACAGCTGTGTTGCATGGGGATTCTGAGGGGACCAATATGCCATTGTTTATAAGGGCTGTTATGGTTTCGTATATGCCCTCATCTGCCTCTCTTGACAATGGGTATTGTTTCACTCTTGGTAGTATGGCACCCTTTTTTAATTTTATCCTTACACCCCCTATGCTTTTAATGCATCCTACATCATAAGGGCTAATAGTCCATAATGATTTTGGCACCTTTGACATATCTTCTTTAAAAAATGGGACTGGTGTGCCAGCGGGTGCCTCAAGTGCCATTGCAATTTTCTGTGCCACTTGTTTGTGAGCCACTGTTAGCCACATTTCTACACTCATCATGAACACCATTTCATTTTCCTCCTTTTCTTCTGAAAACAACTCTTCATCTGACACCTGGGTCAGCCTACATCCTTCTGCTAGTGCTATCACCGCCCTCCATGCTCTCCCTTCTTTATCTTGGGCGTGCACAGCAACATAATCAGCTGTTGCAATAATGCTCTCAATGTCCACTGCAAGGACCTTCCCTTCCAGTTCATTAGCTGGTGTTTCTGGTCGGAATAGATAGGCTGCTGGTCTCCTCCATATTTTCCCTCCTATCCCTGGCATCCATGCAAATGCCATGTCTGTTCCGTACTGGAATAGCTCGCCGTCTACCGGCTCCGCCCTGATCGCTATCTGTCCACAGTATGCTTGCAAAATCTGTCGTGCTGCAAGCATGTTAATCCCTGGAGTAGAGCAAATTATGCCATCCTCTGTAAAGGAGATCGTCATATTTAATCTGTTCATTATGTCCCTCCCCAGTATGTTTACTGGTGAGGCACTATAATACAAAAGTGGTACTGACAGATCGTAATCTCCAATGGATAGCGGAACGTTATCAGTAAATGGAACCAACCCTTTAGCCCCAGAAAACCCTTGTGTGTTCATGGCTTCGCCTGACATCTTAAACTTACCTTCCCTTATGCAAGACCGGGTTGCCCCGGTGTCAACAAGGAATGATAATTTTTTGTCACCTATCGTTACCTCTATGCGTGGCTCCTCCGCACTATTAGGTGTTACTGACAGGATGGGACACACCAAGGCCGTCTGTGGGCTGTCCTATTGGGGGTACAATGACTGGCCATTCCCTGTGTAAGGGTTGTGTCCCAACACCGTCACCCCACCCAATTGCGTTCGTTCAGGTTGTGGTGGTGGTTGTATTAACGCTGCACCAGTTACTTGTGGCAGGTATTGTTTTATTTGTTGTTGTGGTAGGGAATAGTGTTGGTCACTCCCTTGTGGTGACATCTGCTGTGGTTGTATGCCCTGCTGTTCTTGTGATGTCCTATGTTGTGCTTGTTCGTTCCATGCTGGTGTTCCTGGCCTGACCCTGCATGTACGTGACATGTGTCCTAATAGTCCGCAGCTCCAACACACGGGTGGTTCCCTGTTTTGCCATGGGAAGTTCCCTGTGTTGTCCTGGTATACTGGTTGCCCTGTCTGGTAGTTATTTCTGAGTCCCCCAGCCTGTTGTTGGGTATTATATCCGTATCCTCTTCCCCTCATAAACCCTCCTCTCCCTCTATTATAATTATAATACCCAGCTCCTTGCATTGGGTACCCTCCTCCCATGTTCTGTGCGTGTGATTGCAGAGGCAGCACTTGCTCTATTACCTCTTGTGGAGGCGCTATTTGAGCTGGATTTTGTGCAGCCACTACTTGCGTTGGGCTTTGGGCCATTGGTGTTGGCGCAGTTATTAGTGCCCCTTCCATGGTATATTTAGTAAGTTTTTTCTGTACTAATTTGGCCTCTTCTGTTTTCCTGTCCTCTTCCTTTTGTTTCATTTTTCCTTGCCATGTTCTACAGTGATGTACTATAGTCAGTTGTATTTCCGGCCATGGTTTTGCTTCCATCCCCACTACTTTCTTTAATTGTCTCTGAACTCCTTCTGGGAGCCCTTGTACTAGTATATGATAAAATATGGCTGGTGTTTTGTCCCATTGTTCTCTAGTTTCCATGCGCCACTTCTCTTGAATATCCTGGATATAATCAACAGGATCCTCGTTCTCACCCATCTTACGGGAAGTAATGGCTCCTATGTCTGATGTGTCTGGGTACTGCACTCTTAGTGCCTGCCATAGCGCATGTCTGCAGTTTGCAAATGGTGCCCCATCATGCGATGTGTTTGTTATTGTTACCCCATGGAATCCCGCTCTTTTCCAAATGTCATCCGCTCTATCCCCTAATATTGATATTAACAGGCCCTTAACATCTCCCACTGCTAGTTTCTGTCCTGCGGTGTGTTTTTCCATTTCATATATCCATTTACCCGCACCTCCACTTAATGATGGGAGCCTACATTTTATGTTTTCCTTATCCGTATGTTTCCAAGGTACATACTGTGGTCTAACCCCTCCTCTCTCCAGCAGTGGCATTACATTCTGTCTTGTGTCATCCTTTATGCTCCATGATGTTAACTCTTCACACCCCTCCTCTTCCCCCATTCCTTTTACTACTTCAAATCCTTCCTTACTACCTCTTCTCCTACCTCCCTCTTCTTCCTTTCCCCTTTTTTCATCCTTTCCTGTGTTCAATATGGGCACGTCTGTTTGCCTGTCTTGCCTGCGACTAGGGAGGTCCCTAAGCCGACATGCATAAGGTGTAACTTCGTCCATGAAGGGTGCGAGCTTTATTCTGTGCAGAGAGCGTGCAGTTGTTGAACATGTGGGGTGTGGCGTTAGAGAGCGTGATGGTGATGTGGGTGGCGTGTGTTGGTTGGTGAGCGTCGGTGGCGTGTGTTCGTTAGTTTGTGTTTCTCCCATTCTTTTCACTTCCTCCTTACTTCTCTCCAGCTCCTCCCATCTTCTACTCACCCATGGCGAATCTATGTTTGTTCTAGTGAGGTATAGCTTATCTAAGCTTTCCCTTTCACTCTTCCTTCCATCCTCACTACAAAAATCATTCATAAATTGCGCCCCCCACTCTGCCTTTTTTCCTTTTATTGTTACAGTTTTTAAGTCTATTAGGTCTCCCTCTTCCTTTCCGTTGTTACCAACTGTTCCCCTTAGTGCTGACGTTGTTGCTACCTCTCTATTTTTATATACTTCTCCCCATCTTTCACTCTCCCTCTTACTCTCTTCTCTCTCCCCTTCACTCCTCTCCTCCATCTCCCTACTATTTTCCTCTCTTTTCCTTTTTAATTCCTCCATTACTTCGTTGCTCATCTGTTCCAATATCCTTTCATCCTCTCTCCTCCTTTCCCATTTCACCCTTTCTCTTTCTACTATACTCTCTATTACCTTCCCCTCTTCATATTTTTTAGCTGTCTCTGATATTATCCTCCTCCTCCATATTTCCATTTCTTTTTCATTTTCTTCTTCTTCCTTCTTCTTCTCCCTCATCACTACTCTTGATACCCTTTCTGCTGCTGCTTTTACCCTTACAGCTTCCCTCTTTCTCTCCTCACTTTGCTCCCTTAATTTTTCCAATTCGTCCTTACCTTCTTTCCTTTTCCTCACTCTCTCTCTTTCCTCCCCCTCAAGTTGTTTTATCAGTTCATTCTGCTCATCCCTTAGTTTAGCTAATCTTTCCTCCAAAATCTCTTCCTTCTGCCGTAGCAGCTCCTCTCCCCTCATTTCACTCTCTCTTTCACTATCCTCGTTTGTTCTCTTTACCGCCTCCCTTTCCTCTCCAGTTAGTGATCCTCGTAATTTCAACAATATCTGTGCAGCTACCCACTCATCGTTTCCTATCTCTACAGTCTGCTCTTCTCTCCTCCCGTCCCCCATTGGTATCTTTCCATGAGCCACATATGGTGGAGGGCTGTATGCCGGGTTTGAGTATCCTTCAGCCGCCCTTAACTGTCCTTTTATTTCTCCTAATTCTCTTAAAGGGTACAACCCTCCTCCCTCTGTTTTCACTCCCGGTGTTAAGGGTATCTCATTGCTCGGTTCCTGTTTTATGTCAGCTAATTTATCAACCTTTCCTCCACCCAGTTTTTCATTCCCCATATTCTTTGTTCCTTCACTCTCCTTTTCCCCATCCGTTCCTTCTTTCTTAATCTCCTTTTCTTCCGGTGTTTCCCCCATAGTGAACATTCCATTTGGTCCTGGTCTAGACCCCTGGAACATCCTCCATAAGTTAAACACCTCCACATGGTTTGCCAACTTCTTCCCCTTGTATGTATTGTGCAGATGGTTTAATAGTGAATGTTGGGCATATGGGTCAAAGCTACCATTAGGCGGCCATGGTGTCAACATTTTGTTGTCCGTCCCCTGGGTCCACTCTATGCTGTACTTAATTAACTTCTCCCTATGTGGTGGCAGTGTGGTGCATATATGTTGTAGTGGGGTAGTGAGGGTATTCCCCCACCCTCCCAACCCTCTCCCGTATGACATACTAGCGCACCCTTTCTTACCCTTCCCCTTGCTACCAGTTTGCAACATACAACCTTTTATTGCTTACCTTGCCCCGCAAGTGTGGGGACTTACGACAATCCTTTGACAAATTATGCAATGATAATAATCACAAAAAAAAAAAATTATAAAACAAATATATTTATGATGTTATATTATATTCCTTCCCCTACTGCCCCCTGCGGCCGAAGCGCACGCAGCCCCCTGCAGCTGCGTACCCCTTACGACGATCTTACACAGTCGTCCTTTTTCCCCGTTCTCCTCCCACCTTTACACTTGCCGTGGCCGGCGTTCTCCGTGCGCAGCCACGCCCCCTTCCCCTTCTCCTCTTTGATCCACTCGTTTATCGTTTATCTCCGTGTCCGCTCCTTTATCATGTTTCTCTTCCCCACCAATGTCAAACCCAAAGCTTCTTGTGTTCACGATATCTTACTAAATCCCTACTGGTGACGTCACCTATTTCTTCGAACTACTGGTATATTCGTGTTATGTTCTTTAAATTCAAAATACACTTGCAATCTACCCCGCTAACCCTACAGCTGTCTTCCTGTCTCTCCTGGAACAAGGTAATCTCATCAATACTATAACCGGACTGCGCACGCTGCGTCGCCTCGCGTGTGATACGCCCCTCAACAGGAGGGCTTAACCAGCCAATTATCTTCCGTTTTGGGCAACTACGTAACTAGCCACCGCCCACAGGGAAACGTCATCTACCTATCGAGTTTCTTGCTCGAACAATAGGGAACCTCATCTACCTATCGAGTTTCTTGCTCGAACAATAGGGAACCTCATCTACTCATTGAATGATAAATGTCAAATCGTAGGAAACCACACACACCCACCCTCACACGTAGTCGCGATTTAGGCCAATCAGTGTCTTTCGAGCGGCTGCACGTGATGTTTTCGTGCCCCGCCCCCCTCTTTCGCGTAACGTTAGCTTTTTGTTGCGAGCGTCTGCACGTGTTGTTCTCGTGCCCTGCCCCCCTCTTTCGCGTAACGTTAGCCGCCTTCTCTCTCACTCAATTCACTACCATTCATTCCATTATCATCACTCAATTAAACCTTCACCCCACCTTTTTACAATACCTCCCTCCTCCCTTATTTACTTCCGCCCCCTCCCTCACAATTTCGCATTGCTTGTTGTGCGTGTCATGCTCACCAAGTTCCCTCGATGCAGGGCCGCTCGACTGCGTGCACCCCTCCAAGCGGCTCGCCACCTCCCCTCGTCTGGACCACGTCTGGACACTCGCCGACCGCGGGCGGGATACTTCTCAACCGGCTCCCGAGGGCCAATATCCGGATTGCGCTGTCCGGTCCTCTCGCAGCTCCGCGATGGTCCTGTAGTCCTCAGAAGGGGGCAACGGCAGAGGGGGCCGCGCCGCCGGGCCTCCCCGCAACGGGAGTGCCTGGAAAAATAAAAAATAAAAGTCGATCTTAAACAGATCTCAGCAGTGCCTCCAACTTGTCGGGGGGGGATTCTGCCGGGGTCGGCCGGGCCGTCCGCAGACCTCCGGGCAGGGAGGCCCCAACTCCTCCCGTGTATATCTCGGATCGAGACAGAGTATGAGGCACACACAAGGAGCAAGGCAACTTCTGCCGTTTATTATGCAAACGGCAGGGATGGGTCAAGGAGCGTACGCGTTCGTCCTGACACACACACAATAGTGGGGCTCGCAGGCCCTTTTTACTACATTATGACGCGCTACTTGCGTCATTCCAAAAAGTTACCAAAAGAACCTATCGCCACTCTTGATTGGTTGCTCGAGTGGTGGGGTTAGTATAGTACGCATATAGAGAATGATATTAGTGGTTAAGATGTAGTCAGGTGGTATATCTGGGTTGTCCCTACAATTAGATACATAAGAATTGTTACATGAAGACCCCTGAGGATTGGCTAACGTTACTGACGTCTGAGATAAGAACCTCATGTTCTGATTGGTGCATCCGTGAGCTCCCCAGCCTGGGACCACCGTTGTTCCCAGCACACGGTGCACCTGTGGTTGCAACAGTGTTTCAATATGGGTACGTGCAGGCAATGTGAGGATTTATTCATAGGTGGGAGACTGACCGTTCCCACTGTAGCAGGTGTCCATTGAGCCTTTCAAGTGTGTCGGCCTGCGTCTCGTAGCGAGGTACCCAGACGCCTTTTCTCTCCTGGGTTTTGGCATCTCGTCAGGTTCGGCTTGGTCACGTGGGGAGGGACCGTGTTTGAGGCATAATTCTGCACAATTAATATTGTTTTTCCACTGTATGTCTGGTTTAATTTGCAGATATGATTTTAACATTGGTACGTGGAGTGCGAGGTTGCAACATCGTGCCTTTGAAGATTTGTTTCTTGACTGTGGGTTTGCAACATTACGACCTTGGCTGGTTGCTCCACTGGGTTCTTTCTGCAGGCTCAGCAACCTGACTTTTGCTTTGTTAATGTCCACGGGAACTCTTGCTTGAGGCCTACTTGGGCCTGGTGCACGAGTAATCCATTTAGTGCATGGATGCTTTAGGTTATAGTGGCATACAGTTTCATGGCCAGTATCGTGTTTCCATTATATCTCTCATGATGGTAACGGGTTTCAAGAGAAGCGTGAGCAAGCGTTATAAATGAGCTCATGGTGCGTCTTGCGTTTCTGCATTCTGAAAGCCTATGTAAAAATAATAAAGATGCACGTCCGTGAATAAGCCTGTCGCCTACGTCAGAGCACTGAGTATGTTCTTCGTGTAGATTGGTGTGGAAATGTTCAGCGTGTATAATAGTTCAGCGGTGCTTCCCGTTATCTAGGTCGTCATGGCATCTCTAACGATGTGTAGATTTCAGTCTAGTTGGTCCGTGCCGCAGGTGTCGGCATGGCCAGTGCGGGCTGTTGGGCAGGCAGATGGACACATCCGTATGTTTCTGTACCAGGGTATTTGGTCATCTGGTAAATGGGCAAACTCTTCTCGTGGCGGGTGTCTGGGCCGCGACCCTCTAGGCCAAGCGCGAGAGGTGAAGGACGGGAGTCTGGTTTTCCATTCTCCCACTTCAGCACTTATCTTGCACTTGCCACCAGCTGGCCCTATTTATTTATTACTTTTCGCCACTTACCTTGTACTGCACTTCCGCCCCTCCCCTTCCCCTTGCACTTTTCCCCCTCCCCCACCCCTGCACTTGCGCGATCTGAATGACACCTGGCCTAGTAGGATCATTGTCTGTCTCCCCTTGTTCCTCCCCTCCCTGCCTCGTTGCGCCTTGAAACACCTGTGTATAGGCGCGTTATAAATACCATATCATATCATATCATATCACACAGGGCATGAGCGGGGGAGGGTGGGAGGGTGAGAGACACATGGGGCATGAGCGGGGGTGGAGGGGAGGGAGAGAGATACACGCGGCATGAGCGGGGGGTGGGGGAGGTAGAGAGACACACAGGGCATGAGCGGGGGTGGGGGGAGGTAAAGAGACACACGGGGCATGAGCGGGGGTGGGCGGGAGGGGGAGAGACACACGGGGCATGAGCGGGGGGTGGGCGGGAGGGGGAGAGACACACGGGGCATGAGCGGGGGGTGGGCGGGAGTCGGAGAGACACGGGGCATGAGCGGGGGTTGGGCGGGAGGGGGAGAGACACACGGGGCATGAGCGGTGCGTGGGTGGGAGGGGGAGAGACACACGGGGCAGGAGCGGAGGGTGGGGGGAGGCAGAGAGACACACGGGTCATGAGCGGGGGTGGGGGGAGGGAGAGAGACACACGAGGCATGAGCCGGGGGTGGGGGGGAACAGGGGAGACACATGGGCATGAGCGGGGGTGAGAGAGAACAGGGTACAAATGGGGAATGAGCAGGGGGTGGGGGAAAAGGAAGGAAACACGGGGCATGAGCTTTGGTGGGGGAACACGAGAGAGACACGGGGCATGAGCAGCGGGTGAGGAGGAACACGAGGGAGACACGGGGTATGAGCGGGGGGTGGGGAGGAACATGAGGGAGACACGGGGCATGAGTGCGGGGGTACAGGGCACACACGGGACATGAGCGGGGTTGGGGGGGAAGGAGAGAGACAAGGGGCATGAGCGGGGGGTGGTGGGAACACGAGGGAGACACAGGGCATGAGCGGGGGGTGGGGGTAACACGAGGGAAACACGGGGCATGAGCGGGGGTGGGGGGCAACAGGAGACAGACACAGGGCATGAGCGGAGGGTGGGGCCAACAGGAGAGAGAAACGGGGAATGAGCGGGGGGTGGGGAGAACAGGAGACAGACACAGAGCATGAGCGGGGGATGGGGGGAACAGGAGACAGATACGGGGCATGAGCGGGGGTGGGGAGAACAGGAGACAGACACGGAGCATGAGCGGGGGGTGGGGGGCAACAGGAGACAGACACAGGGCATGAGCAGGGAGGTGGGGGGCAACAGGAGAGAGACACGGGGCATGAGCGCGGAGTGGGGGAGTACAGAAGACAGACAGGGCATGGGTGGGGGCAACAAGATACAGACACGGGGCATGAGCGGGGAGTGGGGGGAACAGGAGACAGACACGGGGCATGAGCGGGGGGTGGGGGGAACAGAAGACAGACACGGGGCATGAGCGGGAGGGTGGGGGCAACAGGAGAGGGACACGGGGCATGAGCGGGGGGTGGGGGGGTACAGGAGTCAGACACAAGGCATGAGGTGGGGTGGGGGGCAACAGGAGAGAGACACGGGGCATGAGCGGGGGGTGGGGGGGTACAGGAGACAGACACGGGGCATGAGCGGGGGTGGGGGGCAAAAGGAGAGAGACACGGGGCATGAGCGGGTGGGGGGAACAGGAGACAGACACGGGGCATGAGCGGGGGGACAACAGGAGAGAGACACGGGGCATGAGCGGGGGGTGGGGGGTACAGGAGACAGACACGAGGCATGAGTGGGAGGTGGGGGGGTACAGGAGACAGACACAGGGCATGGGCTGGGGGGCAACAGGCGAGAGACAGGGGGCATGAGTGGGGGGTGGGGGAACAGGAGACAGACACGGGGAATGAGCGGGGGTGGGGGGAACAACAGAGACAGACACGGGGCATGAGCAGGGGGTGGGGGGCAACAGGAGACAGACATGGGGCATGAGCGGGGGATGGGGGCAACAGGAGACAGACACGGGGCATGAGCGGGGGGTGGGGGGAACAGGAGACAGACACGGGACATGAGCGGGGGGTGGGGAGAACAGGAGACAGACACGGGGCATGAGCGGGGTGGTGGAGGGCAACAAGAGAGAGACACGGGGCATGAGCAGGTGGGGGGAACAGGAGACAGACACGGGGCATGAGTGGGTGGGGGGAACAGGAGACAGACATGGGGCATGAGCTGGGGGGTGGGGGGCAACAGGAGATAGACACGGGGCATGAGCGGGGGGAAGGGGGAACAGCACACAGACACAGGGCATGAGCGGGGGTGGGGAGAACAGGAGACAAACACGGGGCATGAGCGGGGAGAACAGAAGACAGACACGGGGCATGAGCGGGGGGTGGGGGGAAGGGTAGAGAGACACACGGGGCATGAGCGGGGGTGGAGGGGAGGGAGAGAGATACACGCGGCATGAGCGGGGGGTGGGGGAGGTAGAGAGACACACAGGGCATGAGCGGGGGTGGGGGGAGGTAGAGAGACACACGGGGCATGAGCGGGGGTGGGCGGGAGGGGGAGAGACACACGGGGCATGAGCGGGGGGTGGGCGGGAGGGGGAGAGACACACGGGGCATGAGCGGGGGGTGGGCGGGAGTCGGAGAGACACGGGGCATGAGCGGGGGTTGGGCGGGAGGGGGAGAGACACACGGGGCATGAGCGGTGCGTGGGTGGGAGGGGGAGAGACACACGGGGCAGGAGCGGAGGGTGGGGGGAGGCAGAGAGACACACGGGTCATGAGCGGGGGTGGGGGGAGGGAGAGAGACACACGAGGCATGAGCCGGGGGTGGGGGGGAACAGGGGAGACACATGGGCATGAGCGGGGGTGAGAGGGAACAGTGTACAAATGGGGAATGAGCAGGGGGTGGGGGAAAGGAAGGAAACACGGGGCATGAGCTTTGGTGGGGGAACACGAGAGAGACACGGGGCATGAGCAGCGGGTGAGGAGGAACACGAGGGAGACACGGGGTATGAGCGGGGGGTGGGGAGGAACATGAGGGAGACACGGGGCATGAGTGCGGGGGTACAGGGCACACACGGGACATGAGCGGGGTTGGGGGGGAAGGAGAGAGACAAGGGGCATGAGCGGGGGGTGGTGGGAACACGAGGGAGACACAGGGCATGAGCGGGGGGGTGGGGGTAACACGAGGGAAACACGGGGCATGAGCGGGGGTGGGGGGCAACAGGAGACAGACACAGGGCATGAGCGGAGGGTGGGGCCAACAGGAGAGAGAAACGGGGAATGAGCGGGGGGTGGGGAGAACAGGAGACAGACACAGAGCATGAGCGGGGGATGGGGGGAACAGGAGACAGATACGGGGCATGAGCGGGGGTGGGGAGAACAGGAGACAGACACGGAGCATGAGCGGGGGGTGGGGGGCAACAGGAGACAGACACAGGGCATGAGCAGGGAGGTGGGGGGCAACAGGAGAGAGACACGGGGCATGAGCGCGGAGTGGGGGAGTACAGAAGACAGACAGGGCATGGGTGGGGGCAACAAGATACAGACACGGGGCATGAGCGGGGAGTGGGGGGAACAGGAGACAGACACGGGGCATGAGCGGGGGGTGGGGGGAACAGAAGACAGACACGGGGCATGAGCGGGAGGGTGGGGGCAACAGGAGAGGGACACGGGGCATGAGCGGGGGGTGGGGGGGTACAGGAGTCAGACACAAGGCATGAGGTGGGGTGGGGGGCAACAGGAGAGAGACACGGGGCATGAGCGGGGGGTGGGGGGGTACAGGAGACAGACACGGGGCATGAGCGGGGGTGGGGGGCAAAAGGAGAGAGACACGGGGCATGAGCGGGTGGGGGGAACAGGAGACAGACACGGGGCATGAGCGGGGGGACAACAGGAGAGAGACACGGGGCATGAGCGGGGGGTGGGGGGTACAGGAGACAGACACGAGGCATGAGTGGGAGGTGGGGGGGTACAGGAGACAGACACAGGGCATGGGCTGGGGGGCAACAGGAGAGAGACAGGGGGCATGAGTGGGGGGTGGGGGAACTGGAGACAGACACGGGGAATGAGCGGGGGTGGGGGGAACAACAGAGACAGACACGGGGCATGAGCAGGGGGTGGGGGGAAACAGGAGACAGACATGGGGCATGAGCGGGGGATGGGGGCAACAGGAGACAGACACGGGGCATGAGCGGGGGGTGGGGGGAACAGGAGACAGACACGGGACATGAGCGGGGGGTGGGGAGAACAGGAGACAGACACGGGGCATGAGCGGGGTGGTGGAGGGCAACAAGAGAGAGACACGGGGCATGAGCAGGTGGGGGGAACAGGAGACAGACACGGGGCATGAGTGGGTGGGGGGAACAGGAGACAGACATGGGGCATGAGCTGGGGGGTGGGGGGCAACAGGAGATAGACACGGGGCATGAGCGGGGGGAAGGGGGAACAGCACACAGACACAGGGCATGAGCGGGGGTGGGGAGAACAGGAGACAAACACGGGGCATGAGCGGGGAGAACAGAAGACAGACACGGGGCATGAGCGGGGGGTGGGGGGAAGGGTAGAGAGACACACGGGGCATGAGCGGGGGTGGGGGGAGGGAGAGAGACACACGGGGCATGAGCGGGGGGTGGTGGGAGGGAGAGAGACACACGGGGTATGAGCAGAGGGTAGCCGGGAGGGGGAGAGGCACACGGGGCATGAGCAGGGGGTAGGCGGGAGGGTGAGAGACACACATGGCATGAGCGGGGGTGGGCGGGAAGGGGAGAGACACACGGGGCCTGAGCGGGGGTGGGGGGGAGGGAGAAAGATACACGGGGCATGAGCGGGGGGTGGGGGAGGGAGAGAGACAAACA
The DNA here is from genome assembly GCF_040938575.1 of Ambystoma mexicanum. Classification (NCBI taxonomy): domain Eukaryota; kingdom Metazoa; phylum Chordata; class Amphibia; order Caudata; family Ambystomatidae; genus Ambystoma; species Ambystoma mexicanum. The sequence goes on from NC_090922.1 coordinate 1,138,715,189, forward strand.
GGGCATGAGCGGGGGGTGGGGGGAGGGAGAAAGACACACGGGGCATGAGCGGGGGTGGGCGGGAGGGGGAGAGACACACAGGGCATGAGCAGGGGGTGGGCGGGAGGGGAAGAGAAACACGGGGCATGAGCGGGGGTGGGCGGGAGTCGGAGAGACACGGGGCATGAGCAGGGGTTGGGCGGGAGGGGGAGAGACACACGGGGCATGAGCGGGGGTGGGGGGGAGGGAGAGAGACACACGGGGCATGAGCGGGGGGTGGGGGGAAGGGGAGAGAGACACACTGGGCATGAGCGGGGGTGGGGGGAGGTCGAGAGACACAAGGGGCATGAGCGGGGGGTGGGCAGGAGGGGGAGAGACATACGGGGCATGAGCGGTGGGTGGGCGGGAGGGGGAGAGACACACGCGGCATAAGTGGGGGTGAGGGGGAGGGAGAGAGACACACGGGGCATTGGCAGGGGTTGAGGGGAGACCGAGAGACACACGGGGCATGAGCGGGGTGTCGGGGGAAGGGGAGAGAGACACACGGGGCATGAGCGGGGGGTGGGTGGTAGGGGGAGAGACACACGGGGCATGAGCAGGGATGGGGGGGAGGTAGAGAGACACACGGGGCATGAGTGGGGGGTGCGGGGAAGGGGAGAGACATGGGGCATGAGCGGGGGAGAGGGGGAAGGAGAGAGACACACAGGGCATGAGCGGGGGTGGGGGGGAGGGACGAGAGACACACGAGGCATGAGCAGGGGGTGGGGGAAGGGGATAGAGACACACCGGGCATGAGCGGGTGTGGGGGGGAGGGAGAGAGACACACGGGGCATGAGAGCGGGGGGTGGGGGGAAGGGGAGAGAGACACACTGGGCATGAGCGGGGGTGGGCCGGAGGGGGAAAGACACACAGGGCATTATCGGGGGTGGGCTGAAGGGGGAAAGACACACGGGTCATGAGCAGGGGTGGGGGGAGGGAGAGAGACACACGAGGCATGAGCGGGGGTGGGGGGAAGGGGAGAGACATGGGGCATGAGCGGGGGAGGGGGGGAAGGATAGAGACACACAGGGCATGAGCGGGGGTGGGGGGGAGGGACGAGAGACACACGAGGCATGAGCAGGGGGTGGGGGAAGGGGATAGAGACACACGGGGCATGAGCGGGGGTGGGGGGGAGGGAGAGAGACACACGGGGCATGAGCGGGGGGTGGGGGGAAGGGGAGAGAGACACACTGGGCATGAGCGGGGGTGGGGGGAGGTCGAGAGACACAAGGGGCATGAGCGGGGGGTGGGCGGGAGGGGGAGAGACATACGGGGCATGAGCGGTGGGTGGGCGGGAGGGGGAGAGACACACGGGGCATAAGTGGGGGTGAGGGGGAGGGAAAGAGACACACGGGGCATTGGCAGGGGTTGAGGTGAGACCGAGAGACACACGGGGCATGAGCGGGGTGTCGGGGGAAGGGGAGAGAGACACACGGGGCATGAGCGGGGGGTGGGGGGTAGGGGGAGAGACACACGGGGCATGAACGGGGATGGGGGGAGGTAGAGAGACACACGGGGCATGAGTGGGGGGTGGGGGAAGGGGAGAGAGACATGAGCGGGGGCGGGGGGAGGGATGAGCGACACACGGGGCATGAGCGGGGGTGGGGGGGAGGGAGAGAGACACACGGGGCATGAGCATGGGGTGGGGGGAAGGGGAGAGAGACACACGGGGCATGAGCAGGGGGTCGGGGGAGGTAGAGAGACACACAGGGCATGACCGGGGTGGGGGGTGGGAGAGAGACACATGGGGCATGAGCGGGGGGTGGAGGAAGGGGAGAGAGACACACGGGGCATGAGCGGGGGTGGGCAGGAGGGAGAGAGACACACGGGGCATGAGCGGGGTGTGGGGGAAGGGGAGAGAGACACACTGGGCATGAGCGGGGGGTGGGGGAAGGGGAGAGAGACACACGGGGCATGAGCAGGGGTGGGGGGAGGGAGAGAGACCCACGGCATTCGTGTGCAGGTGGCAGATCCCGCTCCTCGGCCCTCCGCTGGCCACCGTGTGCCGATGGCGTGAGCGGGGGGCTGGAGGAACAGTGTAGACATGGAGCATGAGTGGGGGTGGGGGGACAAGAAGGACACACGGGGCATGAGCGGGGGTGGGAGGAACAGGAGACAGACACAAGACTTACTGTGCAGGCGACGAGGAACAAAGATGGCGGGCATCTCTGAAGCCAGACGCACTGCACGCTTTCATCGCATCCAATGAGATAGCACGTCAGATGTCCGCAGACATCACGCAAGCTGCTTGCCCAATCACGTTCATGTCCGCGGACCGAACAGGGAAGTGTGTCCGCGAAGTGAACACAGATATCACTCATTTTTTCACTTACATTTTTGTCATTTTTTTAAAAACTGCTGGATGGATTTACACCAAATAAAGCAAAGCACGCTTTCGGGACCAAGCCGCCGCTCCTGCCGCAAATTTGGTGTAAATCTGTCCAGCGGTTTGGGCTGTAGACACAAGCTAAATTTTTTCCCATTATATCTATGGGAAAAAACAAAGTTTTGGGACCCCCCCTATAACTTTGCCCCCCCCTGGACGAATCCTCACCACACTTTGCAATTCAGAGTTACACAAATACTGTTTTTGCAAAGTTTGGTGAGGATTCGTACAGGGAGAGCGAAGTTATAAGCCGCCCAAAAAGTACTCTTCCTATGGAAACACCAACTTAACCATAACTACATGGCCACTACCGTGGCCATGTAATATATATATATTACATACACATTACGGAACTTTCTTTTTACATCATAGTGACACGATTATAAGAGATGTCAGATGGAGATGTTTGGATTTTACATCCCGTTTCTATATAGACTTAGATAAAATGTTTTATATTAATACCAAAAATAAATGTGATATGTGCACAATAATTTGTCCCTATAAAACATTAGTTCTATAATATACATGTGTGATTTATGACATGGGACTTAAAAACGTTTTAATATGTTTCTGATATTAGATTACATATAAATGGGATTTGACCCAACACACGTGTGCCATAAAAGGAGCTACTAACCCCCCGGTGTGGGTAAGCCAGCATATTTACAAGCTTTGGTTTAATATGTAAATCATTATTTGAGACAAAATGTAACTAACCAATTACTCATTTCTTGTTTCTGTGTACGCGTTTGTCTCTTTCCCCGCCTCTTTCTCTTCTTCTCCCCTGTTGTTTATGATTTGACTGCCATTTTTTGCATGCTAAAATGATGCCAAAAAATCTTCTAATTATGTCTGGATATGATGTTTCTTACTTTCTTTTTGATACGTCATGATACCTTGTTGCTTATAGCTGGATGTTATAACACATGCTGTTGTTCTTTTGTTCTGTTGTTTTGGCATCACAATAACTTGTCTTTTGACAGTATGTCCACACTAGCCCTGATTTGAGAAAGGCCTCATAGGGCCAAAACACGTGTTATCATCATAAGGGCGAATGCTACTATTGGTTGTTTTATGATTCCAAGATAATAAAATATATACATTCTTCAACTTTACAAGGCGCACTGTCCTGGATATTTTTGTATGTCTCGGCATACTTGTTTGACAGTTTATTACGGGTTTACCTTTGGCTTACCGTCAATACAGTGACCTGCAACAAGATATTATATATTTTTGGAAAATAAGGGGTTGTTCCTGTCCCCAATCCATAATTTTGTCACAAGCAGTTACGTTTCAACTAAATATGTAAGGAGTCGCCCAACTGACTAGCTTTACCAAGAAGCCTAGTTCTTCCTGTTTCACTATATATTTTACATGGCCACGGTAGTGGCCATGTAGTTATGGTTAAGTTGGTGTTTCCATAGGAAGAGCACTTTTTGGGTGGCTTATAACTTCGCTCTCCCTGGACGAATACTCACCAAACTTTGCAAAAAAGGAAAGTTTGGTGAGGATTCGTCCAGGGGGGGCAAGTTATAGGGGGGGTCCCAAAACTTTTTTTTCCCCATAGACTGAATGGGAAAAAAAAATGTGCTTGCGTCTGCAGCCCAAACCGCTGGACTGATTTTCAACAAATTTGGACCAGGAGCAGCGGCTTGGTCCCGAAAACGTGCTTTTGCAAATTTGGTGAAAATCCGTCCAGCAGTTTTTTTTTAAATGACCAAAAAGTAGGTAAAAAAAAATTGTGACATCTGTGTTCGGTCCGCGGACACACTTCCCTGTTCGCTCCGCGGACAGTGTCCTGATTGGCCAATCGGCTTGCGTGATGTTCACGGACATGCAACGTGTTCGCTGATTGGACGGCGTGGAGCGTGAAGCGCGTCAGATTTTCGGTAGCGCCCGCCATCTTGGATTTGCGGTCGTCCACGGACAGCGCGGTGAAACTTTGTTCAAAATTTGTATTTAGTAGAGTGTGTTGGTGTGTAGGAGTGTTTGGGCAGGGTGGGAGTGTATGAGATAGGATGAAAGTTGTGTTTTTTTATGTGTTAGACGTTCTTTTTGTGTTCGATTTGTCTGCGGACATCACGGGTGTTCTGAAATGTTCTAAATAAACTGAATGGGGGGTGTTCTGAGGACTCAATATGTGTCCGTTTTGTTCGCAAGCAAACTGAAACTATTCTAAGAACACTCGCAGTGTCCTGAAATGTTTGCAAATAAACAAAATGGGGGTGTCCTGAGGACACTGTCTGTATTGTTCGTTGTCAAATTGAATATGTTCTAAGAACACTCGCGGTGTCCTGAAATGTTCGCAAATACACAAAATGGGGGTGTTCTGAAGACGTTGTCGAACACTCGCTGTGTGCTAAAATGTTCGCAAATATGAATGGGGGTTGTAGCTGACAAGTTGAATGTGTTCTTAGAACACTCATGGTGTCCTGAAATGTTCGCAAATAAACAAAACGGGGGTGTCCTGAGGACACTGTCCGTATTGTTCGTTGTCAAGTTGAATGTGTTCTAAGAACACTCCTGGTGTCCTGAAATATTTGCAATTAAACAAGATGGTGGTGTTCTGAAGATGCTACTAAGAACACTCGTGGTGTCCGGGGAATGTTCGTAGGGGGTGTCCTGTGGACGCTGTGTGTATTGTTCTTTGTCAAATTGAATGTGTTCTAAGAACACTCGCGGTGTCCTGAAATGTTCGCAAATAAACAAAATGGGGGTGTTCTGAAGACGTTTCTAAGAACACTTGCGGTGTCCTGGAATGTTCGTAGGGGGTGTCCTGAAGGCATAGTCTGTATTGTTCGCTGGCAAGTTGAATGTGTTCTAAGAACACTCGTAGTGTCCTGAAATGTTCGCAAATAAACAAAATGGGGGTGTCCTGAGGACGCTGTCCGTGTTGTTCTCTGTCAAGTTGAATGTGTTCTAAGAACTCTCGCGTTGTTCTGAAATGTTCGTAGGGGGTATCCTGAAGATGCTGTTCGTATTGTTCTCTGTCAAGTTGAATGTGTTGTTAGAACACTCATGGTGTCCTGAAATGTTCGCAAATAAACGAAATGGGGGTGTTCTGAGGACACTGTCCGTATTGTTCGTTGTAAAGTTGAATGTGTTTTAAGAACACTCGCGGTGTCCTGAAATGTTCACAAATAAACAAGATGGTGGTGTTCTGAAGACGCTTCTAAGAACACTCGCGGTGTCCGGGAAGGTTTGTAGGGGTGTCCTGAGGGCGCTGTCCGTATTGTTTTCTGTCAAGTTGAATGTGTTCTAAGAACACTCGCGGAGTCCTGAAATGTTTTCAAATAAACAAAATGGGGGTGTTCTGAAGACGTTTCTAAGAACACTTGCGGTGTCCTGGAATGTTCGTAGGGGGTGTCCTGAAGGCGTTGTCCGTATTGTTCGCTGGCAAGTTGAATGTGTTCTAAGAACACTCGCAGTGTCCTGAAATGTTTGCAAATAAACAAAATGGGGGTGTCCTGAGGACGCTGTCCGTATTGTTCTCTGTCAAGTTGAATGTGTTCTAAGAACTCTCGCATTGTTCTGAAATGTTCGTAGGGGGTGTCCTAAAGATGCTGTTCGTATTGTTCTCTGTCAAGTTGAATGTGTTCTTAGAACACTCATGGTGTCCTGAAATGTTCGCAAATAAACGAAATGGGGGTGTCCTGAGGACGCTGTCCGTATTGTTCGCTGGCAAGTTGAAAGTGTTCTAAGAACACTCATAATGTCCACGGACATTAAAAGTTTCCATAGACCATATTTGAAATGTTTGACTCTATGGATGTGATATGCTGCGGTGGTTGTTGCCAGGGCATAGAGTCTTGGGTGCATGGCCATTTGGCCATGCACCCAAGACTCTATGCCCACCACCGCAGCATATCACATTCATATTTGCTTATAACTTTGGGTGAAAAACAAATGTATAAGGAACAAAGGTATTAGATACTATGGATGTGAGATGCTGCTATGGTTCTCCTTATTATTGTATACTTACTGTTTGGTCTAGTAACCGGAGTACATGTATTTCTTGTTAATTTCTGTGATAAAAGAAAATAGCATGTTAGTATTAGTATTTTGTAATGACTTATTACATTGTATAATCAATATACTTTTTTTTTTTGGACCCTCATATTTAGTAGATTACAAATCAGAGTACTGTGCAATTTGCTCAGTTTCTGTATTTGTTGCTAAAATCATTGGGTTTGTGGGAGAAAAAAAAATCCATTTTGGATTAAAAAAAACCTTTTTCTGTTATGCTACAGTTTATTTGTTTGTTTGTTTTCAGTGTTCACTTGTTGTTTCTGGCTAATGCTTTATACTTTGGCTTGTTGTATTTTTTTGGAGCAGTAACATATTATTTATTTGTTTTGATATTATAAAATTTTGGAGCAGTTAGATACCAATTGTCGTATTCTAACAGTCTATTTTTTTGATATATTTTAGTGGTATTGATTTATCTATTTGGATATTGTTAAATTTTGGGACAGTTAGATACCAATTGGCGTTTAATTTAGTGGTATTCATTTATCTGATTAGTTGTTGTAGAATCTTTGAGCAGTTAGATAGCTTTTGGAGTATTCTAACAGTTTATATTTTTTTAACACACGTTTACTTAGGGTTTAAATACAGTTTAGTTATCAAATTTAGGTTTTAAGAACATCAAATAAGCGTTTGTAAGATTTCCTGGTAATCTCTGCTTTAGAGTAACGGTACTATCATTACATTCAAACCATCCACATTTCTTTTTTATATATGCAGTGTAGTGCCCTGAATTGGTTGTGGCTCCTACATGGAGATTATACCTATTGTTGTGAAGGTTTTCTTACCAAGTGATATTTGACCATGTGTGAATCCAGTCAGCTTGCAGTAGTTTTTGGTACCATCTGCATTGTAACGTGGAAGCATTAGTATTATGTATTTACTATGTGTTTGTATTACTAACGTGGAGCGATTATCTGAATTGCAGGTAGAGCATAATCTACCATGGTTTGCAATTTGTACAAGTCGCTGAAATGGAATGGATTCACAATTTGGTATTAATAATTATATGAAGCGATCATTGGGGATTTCTTCTTGTGTCACATTGTTGCAGAGAGTGCATGTATGTTTCCACATGTATGAAATCTGAAAGATTTCATTTATAGGTATGTTTTTGTTTTCCAGTACTTGTAGTAAGTAGATTAGAAATTCTTGGGGATCTTCCTGTGAGTTTGTAGTGAATTTCACCATTCCAGCACAGTAGTCCAATTGTTGTCTTATTCCATAAACACTATACGTGTTGTCAGGATTGTTTGCTGCATTTCTGTGAAGTACTAACATTTGCAAACACAATGGGTCTGTACTGTGTAAGTAAATGTTGTCAACAATTGGTGGTAATTGAAATAGAATATTCATAGCTACATTTGTGTAGCAACTTACACCAACTATATTTGAGAATTTAAATGGTCCAGGTAGTTCTGTATCTAACTGCTTTTTTTGGAGTTTGTCTTCCTTCTTTAAAGAAGTACCTGGTTTACTTTCCCTAATTGATTCTTTTTTGCTTGTGGTACTTGATGAAGTATTAGTTTCTTTTACTCTCTTTGGAGGATTTGCAGTGACATCCTGTTGCATTTCTGTTTCATTTATTTTTCTTTTATAATGTTTTACTTTTTGTGGAACAGAATATGTGTTTAGGTGGTGGGTGTATAGTGAGCAAAGTCTATTGTATTCTAAAATGCAAGGAGTATCAGCGTTTATTTTACTTGCATCAAAGTTGATTAGTAATAGACAGTCAAGTGTACGTAGGCGTGATAGTGCTACATACTCATGCCTTCTTTGAAGACTGTGTAACCAATATCTAACATTGCTTTGTCTAGGGTAAGACCTTGGCCCTCATTACGACCCTGGCGGAAAGTAACTGACCCGACCGCCATAGCGTAAATAGCGTTTCCGCCATTGCACGATGGAGTAAAGTGCGGCCAATTATGACCCATCGGGCACGAGCATTACGCCATGGCGGAAGTGCAAAGTCCGCGAAGGCGGAAATGTCCCCAAAACGCCCCTCTCCGCCGTCGTACGGCGCCCTTGGTGCAATTCCGCCACCCATCATAGCGGTCACCGTAATGAGCGCCAATCGCAAAATACGGTGACCGTAAATATACGGAAACGGAAGTAAAAACATGGGGCCGGAACGGGAAACAGCACGCCGTACACCTATAAAATCAGAATCCCAACACAACCATTAAAAATCCGACCCTGAGACACATCCCGACCCGACAGCCACCCTAGTTATAACAAACAAAATGGGAAAAGTAGCAAAAAAAGCGTGCGACCGCAAGCGGCAGGTCCACTTCTCCCATGAGGAACTCACCGTGCTCACAGAGACCCTCCAGGAGAATGCTGCCGTCGTCTTCTCGACGCAAATGACCAGGACGGCACTTGCGAACAAGAAGGCCATATGGGCCCTGGTGGTACAGCGGGTAAGTGCGGTGGGGACCACACCCCGCAACCCACAGCAATGCAGAATGCGATGGGACGACTTGCGGATACGCGTACGGAGCATACTATCAGCCAACCGTAACATTGCCACAGCTACCGGGGGAGGATCGGAATCACCCATCAAGTTGACCCCCTGGGAAGAAATCTGTGCCTCCACCATTGGAATGGAGAGCATAGAGGGAGTCGGAGGGATGGAGAAAGGAGTGCAGACATCCGAAGAATCAGGTAGGTGGGCCAAATAAAACAATGCTAAATCCACAATGTCCAATCATGTGAAGTACCATGTGGCCACATAGTGCAACAGAAACACATGTCCAGGAGAACGGCCACATACATTGGCCTGATAGCGCACTTTAAAAGTCACATTAAATACATAAATAATTAAAAATCCTAAAAACACCCTCTACACGTGCAGCATGCACACCCTAACTGCAGGCTGCAAAACAACTGCATCCTCAATCCACACAGAAATGAAACCACCTCCAAGGCCCTGACCAAATCACCCTCAGGTACCACCCCAATGCATGTGATACATTGCCATTCCAATTTCCACAGACCCATAAATAACGCTCGCCCTCCTTTACTCCACCACAGGGTCCGAGTCAAACGACGAGCTGCAGGACACCCCTACCAGCACACCTGCAAAGAGGGCCAAGACCAACGGCCAAAGACCCTCCACCTCAGCTGCACGGATCAAGACACGGCAGCAGCACAAATCAAGTGGCAGCACACAGGAGGGGACTTCAACAGGCACCCCAGCAGCCAGCATGCCCACACCAGCAGCACCACAGGTCCCCCTAATGGATGCCACAGAAGGCACTGCTTCTGATGGCAGCAGCACCATAGGTGACACTGCATTAATGCCAGCATGCTCCGACACAGACAACGGTGCTGTCGATGTAGGACCCATCCATGACCTGTCTCAATCCCCCTGTTTGTTTCATCCCCTACACCATGAGGATACCACGCAGGGGCACCCACAAGACGACGACTGGCCATCCCCCACAAGCCCTGTGGCAAGGCAACATGAGTTGATCAGCCCCTCTCCGACACCACCGCAAATGGCCATGGCCCAGCAGAGGCAACAGTCCCTCGACCAGGTGATCGTGCAACAGCAGCAACTGGCCACGCTCCTCAAGGAGCATGCTGATGAATGTGGGGCTTCTAAGGCAGCCATAGAAACATCTACTGAGACACTTAGGGCACAAATGGAGCGAAGTACAGAGACACTTAGGGCACAAATGGAGCGAAGTACAGAGACACTAAGGGTACAAATGGAGAGAAGCACCGAGAGCCTGAGGGGGGAACTGCATGCGGCGTCCAAAGACGTATGTGGTGAACTTGCCGCTGTGCGCCGTGTGCTCACTGAGCTCTCACAAACTCTTAGGGACATGCATGGACGTGAGCAGGCAGAGACATCATCCGTTGCAAGTTCCGTCCAGGGCAGCCCCCAACGTAGATCTGGGAGGAACCTGCGCTCCACAGGCAGGGGTGCCCCTGATACCTGGAGAGGGGGCTTGCAATAGCGTCTGCCCACTGACAATGAGCATCTTTGGACACTGGTGTTCGGGGGGGAGGTAGGAGGGTGGAGGGGGGGTGTTGGGCTTACTTGGGTGGCGGGTCGATGGGGTGTGTAACATGACTTCACATATGCTATGAACATTACATAATCATCCAATGAGATGTGTGGACATTGTTCCTTGTGTATGAGTCCTTTATAGGCGTACAGTCCACATTGTGCATGTTCCCGACACACACAGTGCCACAAGTGCCGTGTCCATGCATCAGCCAACAGGCGTGAGTGCTAGAAGCATGAATCTATGATACTCTGACGAATTTCACGGGCCTCCTGTGCCTCGCGGACTCCCTGAGGTGCTGCCACATCCCCAGCCTCATCATGACCATCTTCAGGTGCTTGCAGTTCTGCGTCAGGGGGCATGGGCATATTTCTACGTACGCACATGTTGTGTAGCATGACACATGCCATGACTATCTTTGCAACCTTCTCATGGCGGTACAGGAGTGCCCCGCCAGACCTGCTGAGGCAGCGGAAACGAGCCTTCAGTAGGCCGAATGCCTGTTCTATGACTACACGGGTACGTGAGTGGGCATGGTTGTAGTCCTCCTCATGCTGGTCCTGTGGGTTCCGGAGTGGTGTAAGGAGCCATCTCTTCAGTGGATACCCGGCATCACCTGTATGTGGACAAGATAGGATGTTTGTGGGATGACATTGCTACGTACGCATCCCCCCCCCTTCCTGCCAGGTCATTGCCGCATCACATACCCCACATTATCATGCATGGATTGAGACTCACCGAGTAGCCAGGATCTGTTCCCTGCGTGTCGCTCCATGTAGCGTGGTATTGTAGAGTTCCTCAAGACCATAGAATCATGGGTTGATCCAGGAAATCGGGCACAACAATGTGTAAAGATCCTGTTGGAGTCACACACCATTTGTACATTAAGAGAATGATATTGTTTCCGGTTGCGGTACTGGACCTCCATGGCATGTGGGACAACCAATTCCACATGGGTGCAGTCGATGGCACCAATGCAACCCGGTATGCCGGCAAGTGCATGGAATCCCACTTTTGTGTTTGTAATCTCCAGCTCCGAGCGTGGTAATGAAATGTAGTCGGCTGCGTGCTTCAGGAGGGCATCGAGCACTTGCAATAGTGTCCATGAGAACAGTGGCTGTGAAATGCCATGCAACTGTCCGACTGTGTGCTGGTAGGTGCCTGTGGCCAGGAAGTGGAGTACAGACACCACCTTCAGTAGGGGTGGGATGGCGGTTGGGCTATCTATCATTCTGACAAGGTCAGCGTGTGTCATGTCCACAATGGAGATTATGGTGTCCCGGTCCAAACGGTAGAGGGTGTGGATCTGCTCGGAGGCGTGGGATTGCGGGCTGCCTGCGTGGTGGTAGTGGCTGTGCTGGTGGGCCTTGCTGGCCCTGCCTTGCCCTCCTCCTCCTCCTGCGTCTCCTCTGTGCGGCCGGTTGTTGTAGTAGTTGGTGTTCGTCTTCTTCTTGGAGTTGGAGTTGGACTTGGAGTTGGATGTGCTCGGAGGCGTGGGATTGCGGGCTGCCTGCGTGGTGGTAGTGGCTGTGCTGGTGGGCCTTGCTGGCCCTGCCTTGCTCTCCTCCTCCTCCTGCGTCTCCTCTGTGCGGCCGGTTGTTGTAGTAGTTGGTGTTCGTCTTCTTCTTGGAGTTGGAGTACTTGCAGTGCTATCAGGTCCCCCAGGGCCAACATCCCTAGTCCTGCCGGTAGCATTTTGGAGTGGGTGTGGTTGTGGGAGGGGGTTGGGTGTGCAATTTATGTGTTTTCAGGCTGTATAGCCTCCACCTGTGGTGATTCATTCCACCTGTGCCAGCTGCAATCCCCTTTGGGCGAGCACTGTACCGAGGTTCACCGACGGGCGGGGCGTCCCATTTGTGAGTGAAGCCAGTTGCCATTTTCACACACTGCCGCACTACATGGATGATTTTGTGATTTCAAGCGGTCACAGATGCCTTTTCGACGTGATGTTGCAAATGAGGAATTCGAAGGACAGCGCTTTCGGTTTTCAGCTAGCGGCGAGGAGACGCCCACAGGTCTGACTGCAAATATAATGTTCTATTGTTTAATGTCCTTAGGACAGGGGCCATGGCGAGAATGCAATGATTGATATGAATAGTATGGGATGCGCAATAGCGTAGTGGACGATTAGGCAGGACGTTCCCAAATACATGGGGCACAGTGGATTTTGCAGACTGCATTACGCACAGACTCAATGGAGATTTCAAATGTAATGTGAGTAAATAATCATGCGTTTTTATACCGGGATGAGGGAATGATGTATGGATGCATGGACAGATGATTTAATTGAGAGTTTGCCATGTACATGGCTTATTGGAATCTATCCCCTTCCCCTGCGCTATGTGATGCAGAGCTGCCATAGTGGGACCATCGTCTATCTGCCCTTGTTGAACCCTCCCTGTCTCGACGCGCCTTCCAACAGTTGTGTCTATGCACGTTACTAATCCCATCTCATGGATTCTGTTTTAACAGACGCATGCACACGAACACTCGTTTGTAATAGTGTTTTCACCTCGATTTATATTGTTATGATTGGCAAGTGATTCATGGGTGGAAATAATCCTTTTGAGTGGGCTAGCATGCATATGGCTGTAGATTTAGTGTGATCATTGAAGTGAGTAATACTAATGAAGTTCTGATGGCCATACTATTCTTTTTCATTTCATTTGGGTGACAGGTATCTCCTCCCCTTTTGCCGCTGCCATCTGTATGCCACTCCTGCAGATGGCTTTTACTCCCGACACCTGCTGCTTCGAGTTCATCAGTGGAGCACCATTACGATCTTATGGGACGATCGCCAATGGGCCACATGCCCTTACGCAGTACTAGTGGCTAGGAGCAACATATCTACCTTTCAGCTGGACTAGTGCCTACCTAATGGGACGGGCCTGCGGTTCTAGGCGCTTCCATGTTGCCTTTTTGAACGTGAATGTAGCCCCTGTGTACCATGAAGGAACAGGGCGTCACACAAGGAGTAGCTGGTCATTTATTGCGGATGCAGCCCACAGTAATGTAGATATTTCGGGGTTTATGACCTAATAGCTGTATGGGCTTGGTGAATTTGATGTGCATTAAAATTTTAGTCTGATGTTAACCGTGTAGCGTTATTCTTTGCAAGTAATGTAGCATATTCCTATTTGTGGAGCGATGTATTGTGAGTAGATCTGCATTGGGTTCCGGCTTCTGAGTATAGTTGCGTGGTACTGTACTGGCCGCGTTTGCCTACGAAGCCCAGTAAGGTCAGGGATAGGGGCTGCCATCATGACTGTTTTAATGATGTCATGCTTAGGGGCGGGGGATTAGCTTTTGTGTAACTGATGCCGGTCAGCCAGGTGGATTGGTGGAATGATGTGATTATCAGGAAATGGCTGGTCACAGGTGCCTGTGTTTGCGTGCGTTTCTTGGAGGGAGACTGAGGTCATGTCCATTGGAATAGCTTCTGTATTCGTGCCATCTGTGCCCTGCAGCTCCCATTGGCCCCTCTTGAGATGAGCCTGGCTGCTCAGTCACTCTGCCAACTTGTGTGGTACATGCTTATGCTGATGGTTGGTTTGTTTACTGGCATGTGTACAGGGCTGGTGCAGTCTCCCTCAGGATACTGCTTTGAATGTTGCCTTACACTGGTGTCAGGCGATGGGGGCCTGTTGTTGTTTTGTCTCATCTTTCAGTTCATTTTGCTGTACTTGAACCTTTGCATGCCTGTGCTGCATCAGTACGGCAATGGTGACATGCCAAATATGGATGGCCACTCACAAGGCACTTGGAGCCCCTACATTCATTTGTTTGTTGGCATGCGTGGGTGACTTGTGCATTTCACTGGTTGCATTGTGTGACTTCATTGCACCTACGAGGAGTTGTGCAATGTGGCCAGGGTGTGGTGTACAGGCACTCAGTAGGGCCATTTACGGTTGGTTCACGATGCCGTATTTCTCGCCATGGCGGAATGGTACTTTCCGCCATGCTTGATGGCGTTATGTAAATGTCCGCTAGGGTCAGAATTCGCGTACCGTTGCGCCATGGTGGTAATTACGGTTTTGCATGGCGCGCGTGCGCGTACTTGGTGCAGTTAGCGTTGGCGTTCACTACGGTGTCGCTAATGGCATCGTACTTTACGGTGACGGGTCATAGTCGCAACGAGCGGTATTCGATGGCGGTATTGCATTTCCGCCATCGTTTTTCGATTTCCGCCAGGGTCGTAATGAGGGCCCTTGTGATTTATGAATCGTGACTGCGTATGCAAGAGTTAGAGAAAATTGTTCTCTGCGTACATACATATCTTTGAAGAGAAGGAATCTAGCTGTTGAGCGTCCTATCCTTTTTACTTCTGAAAGTTTGTCAAAGAGTATATTGACAAACTGAATTTTGTTGTCGCGTGGGTATGTTTGAAAGCCAACAACTGTACCCAGTGCTCCATTAACTAGTCCTTGGTCCACGTCAAGGTTACGTTTAAGCATTACTCTGCAATTTAAGGATAATTTTAATATCTTTTCTAAGCCTGCTGTGTTTGAGATTGATTTTTCTAAACTATTTTATCTTGTTGTGGCTTGGTCACAAATGGGTAATGTCATTGTCATACCATGTACATCTAGTTTGTCTGTGGCATTAATTTCCATGATTGGTAGCATTTCTTTACTTAGCATGATTTAATTGAGGTTGAAACAGCTTGCAAGAGTTGGCATTAAGGCCATAAAATTGACATTTTTGTGGGCTAATTGTTCCATAACATCTGTAGCACATGCATTATCGCCATAAAGTGCATTTATGGGCCAGGTTTTCAATATTGCTTCTTCTTCTCTAGAAAGTATACCAACTCTGATACCTTTTAAAATGTTGGCATAAGTGAGATCTGCAGATATCCACATGTTTTCTGTGAATTCTCTGTATTGGAAATGTTGCCAAAGGTTGACATTTCCAATGCTGCCAACAGTTTTACGGCAGAGTTTGTGTCCTAATGTTTTAAAAATAGGCTCACCTTTTACTGGTGTTAATTGAAGCAGATCTCCAAAAACAATAATGTGTTTTCCTGCAAAGAGCTCTTCATAGTCTGTTTTGAGTACTTCTTGTAATCTGAGGTGAATCAAAGCTTACATCAGGTTGGAGACCATGCTCACTTCATCTATTTGTAGCATTTTCATTTGTTTCAATACTCTGCGTAATTCCATTGCAGCTTCTGCAGAAAGTTTCTAATAGTCTAATTTGTTCTGGTGTTCTACTGGTAATAGTAGTAATCGGTGTAATGTAACACCACCTATATTGTAGGCAGCTAAACCTGTGGGGGCAGTGACAACAGCTGACAGTTTGTTGTTTGTCAATTGTTGAAGGAACTTACTAATGATTTTGATTAGGAATGTTTTGCCAGAACCAGCTTCACCACTGACGTACAGTAGTATATGTTTATAATTATGGCAGGAACATTCTTTATTTTCATGTTTTACACCACGTGCAATTTGTTTTGTTACTTCTTGAAAAATGCTACTTTGCTCATTGTTTAGTTTTGATTGTAGTATAGTTAAGTCTTTTTTATCTTCATACTGACAAATGGTGTTTTCTACTTCTATCATAGCCAATTTTGCCTCATTTATTATTAGTGGTTCTCCCAGTGGTTCTTGGCTTCCTGTTACAGAAGGTTGACTACTGTCAGGAGTGTCCTTATCTAGTTGGGCTTAGAGTTTTTCTTCGTGTTGCTGTTCATTGTGCAACATTGTTTTGTACTGCGTAAAGTTTACATCAGTTGTACTGCTTTCATTTGCTTTGAAAGCATCCTCATATGAGTCATGGTTATCTAGTAATTGTTCTTCTTTTCTCAATGGTTTGAAGAGTTGTAGCAGGGACATGTAATATACTTCTTTATGTTAAGGAGTCTTTAATGACAATTTGATATGATTAATTAAATTTGGTTTAGTGAGTTTAACTAAGCTGCCTTCACAGTTTGTCACTCTATATTTACCTTTTTTTCATCAGGTTTTATATTATTTTTGTATGTGTAGTTTTGGGCTATGTGGTATAGACACATATTTTCCAAAGTATTACTTCTGTTTGGGTAGTATGTGTCCAATAAATTGTTTTTTAAAATGTCTTGGCTGTTGGGATCATGTCTGGCTATTGTTTCTCTATCTTCAGATGATTTTAGAACTCTTTTTCTAGATTTAGCTGGACCAAGACTTAGCCATACTATATTTTCAGATTTACCATACAATGCAGTACCAGTTAAATGATCAGCTGCTTCATATGATCCACATTCTCTAGGGGTGAGCATTTTTATGCCCAAGCTGTACAATTTCTGAGACACTGTTTTATCTGATGACAGCTCATTCCAGAGGTCTTGGAGCTCTGTCTTTTCTGCTTTAGTTAAGTATGCTGTGACATATCGTGCAACTGCAGTAGAATTGTCTGCAATGTACTGCACATCTATGTTTGCATTCCATAAGTGGGCAATGATTGCATTATAATCATTGATATATTTTTCTTCTTCTTTTCTTTTTATGTAATATGTATTTTTAGGTGACTTACCTTTAACACTATGTCTAACTGAAGACATGAGTTGTTCACTTGACCTGTATTTGTATCTGGTCTAGGGAAACCAAATCGGTATTTGGTGTAGTATTTCCTTTTGTTTTTGTATTTGCGACGACAATATTTTGCACATTTGTGTCTTTGAAATTGTAAAATTTGTGCATGAAGATCACTATTTGTGGCATCTGATGGAATTTCACAAGTGACATATTTTTCAATAAACTGCAAAACAGTGGCATCACTGTCCTGACCAAATTTAGGAGCATCTTTAATCCATAAAAGCATGTGGATATGTGGTGCTCCTCTGGCTTGGTATTCTTTTCTCAAAAAGAAGTGTTGCACTTCTCCAAGGGGAGGAACAGTTTTATTACAAATAAAATCTAGCATAGCAATGAAGCGATGGTGAAAATATCTTGAAACATTAACAGGATCCAAAGAACAAAGTTCTCCAGGTGTTAGTATATCTATGTTTGTTTTGTTTTTATTTGATATACGCAGGAAATCATGTAAATCTTCCCATGCATATTCTGCACAACTTAATGTAACAAACCAAGTGGGTGGGCCAAGGTTTCTGATCATACAACGTACATCTCCATGACATCGAAACCAGTACTCTTTAGTACCACGCATATTTGCTAATAGATTTGTAATATTTGATTGTAAAACCTCATCCTTTTGTTGCACTTTTTCTAATAATTGTGTAGCTGTCATATTTTGAAAGTGTGATCCTGATTTTAATATGTGTGCACTCCGTGACATAAAGTTGCTAGTTCACTTTCAAAGAGTAGGTGGAATATGTATTCCACATTTTGTCTAAATCTGGGATCTTCAGAATACATCCGTAATGAGCGGTATTCTGAAGGTGATATTTGAATAGGTCTATCATCATACCTTCCTCCTTTGCCAGTAGGAAAGAGTAGAGAAAAAGCACGTGCTTCTATACTTTTTTCCCATATGCTGATTGGCGATCCTTTTGTTTGACGCATTTGGTAAGTTTCCAGTACATATTCTTCGGTGTCATTACAGTGCAAAGGATGAATTGTTTAATGGTCTAAAGTATTTGATATTGTAGCAGGATCTAGTAGCTCAAATTGACCAGCTTCTTGTGATTCTTGAATTATTTCAGTTGTATCTTTCAAGTTTTCTTCAATATCAATTTCTTTGTAATATTCATTATTCTCTTTAAGATATTGGAAGGCTTGTCTAACTTTATATAAATCTACCAGCTGTCGCCATTTTTTTAGTCTTTTGTAGGTACTCCATTTACTAAGATAATTAAAGATTGCTGCATTGGACGTTGCACTCCTAGAGTATGCACATTTTCTTTTAGATCTAATTGTAAATAAACTATTTTTCCACAAATGCCTTTTACCAATTCAGAGGGAGGTAATTTTGCTGTTTTTGGTTGAAGGCGTATTATTGCTTGAAATGGGTGTACTGTTTGAATTATTATGCTCTCATATAAATTAATTGTTGTAGGGGTTTTAGTACTGGGTATAATTCCAAATTATGTGTGATAGCACGTGAAGGAGTTTGGTTGTTGTCAAGTTGTGTAGTGCAGTAACTACAAAGTATTAAGGGTTCAATTATTTCTTATTTGTTTTCTGCTACAAGGTAGAGAGCTAATTCAAACCATTTAGAATCTTCATTGTCTTCTATTTTGTATGATAGGTCTACAGTTTTTGTGTTACTTTTATAAAAATTCTACGGCAACACATACACGGTACTTCAGCTGATGTACTTTTACATTTTAGTATTTCTTTTTTGTATGTGTTTAGCAAAAGGTTGCCATGTGTAGAATTGTTGCTTAATTGGTTTAAAGCTACTTCATTCTGTAAATGGTTTTCACTTCCAAAATATTTTATCTGGATATAGTGAATATCTTCGAGTAGGTCTTTTGCTGTACCATGTAGACGGATGTTATTTAACTTTGCTAGTGCTAAAGCAGGACTTTTAGCATAATACAGTTTATAGACTAGATTTCTTATAGTTGAATGATGTGTTGATATCCTTTTGATATCATGGAAAGTGGTTTTACAAGTAGGTCCTGTAATGCAGGCCAATGAATGTCTTTGTAGTCCTGTGTACTTGCGCACTGGACAGGTATCCATATTTTGCAGTGATTTAATTTTGATTTTGTCTTTGCTTTTTACATATTTATTGAGGAATTGGCGTAAAGATTTGAAACATTGTTTGGGAATGTTACACATTGATGTGCATGGCCATTTGTACACTAGACGTTCTGATTCAGTTGAATGGAGGGGTAATTCTAAGTTTTCAGGGCATATTTTTGTAAGGAGTACTTCTTGTTCCATTATGATTTTATTCACTTTTTCATAACTTCGACCACTGCTATTTATGGCAATTGTATTTGTTTGCTTTTGTTTGTACGCTTCTTCATTAAAATATGGTTCTGTGCTCGTAGTGTGATTCCATTCACCTCCGCAAATACTTAAGAGGTTCTTTCTGTTGACATTTCGCTTATTGAGAAGTCTTTTTTGTAACTTAGTTATTAGTTTTGTTAGTTGTTTCATTTTGTTTAACAGTAAAATAAATAACTTTCTTTTGAGAAGAATTGCACTGTCCATCAATGCTTCTAAGATTAATTTCCTACGATAGGTTTTAAGCATTGAACCTGATTTCTCTCCTGTTTTTATAAGATTTTGAAGGACTTTGTGATGGTACATTTTGGCTAAAATACTTTTCTTGGTATGCTTACTTTGCACTATATTAAAATTTGAAGAAGTAGTTGTATCTGTAGTGATAGTTGATTTTCTGTTAATTGTTTTTTGGTTTGTTTTACATTTTGATAGATGAGGCAATGTTTTTGTCCTTGAAACTTATTGTGTTTCACTAAATGACTGTATTAGCTGTTTTGTTTCAACTTTTTTTTACAAATTCTGCTAGAGATGGATGCCTATGTTGGACTCTTTTATTTTCATTTTCTCTACTTTTGCGTTGCTTTCTACAGACTTGACTTTTGGTAGGCATTCTTTAGGGTCTGTTGAAAAAAATAAAGAAGATATGGGTTGGGGTGTTCTGGAATGTATGTGTGCTGTGTGCATGAGTGTGTGAGTAAGATGATAAAGATGTATGTAATGGTGTGTGATTGTGCATTGGGAACTACAACTAGTAGGGATAGGTATTCTTGAATTTATCTGTTACTAAACTGGGGTTCAGATGACAAAAACAAAGTAAGCTAGTGGTGTGAAAAAATACAAATAGTAAATCTAATGTATACTATTAAAACAGTTGTTTGTTCTATAATATGAAAATTGTAGCGGTTCAGTTGGGTAATTTGTGTGTCCAAAAATAGGAATTTGTGGGCCATTCTGGCTGTAAATCGCTGTTTAAGACATGGAGATTTTTGGACAAAATAGTACACAATCTCTATTTTTAGGCACAAAAATAGCTTGTATTAACGTTATAGTATGTTTGAGTAATAATACAAATATTATGGTGATATTCTATTTACTTTTTTTCTTAAATTAACAGGTAACTCTTCTTTTTTGTTCTTCGAATTCGGCTGCCTCTTTTCAGGAGACTGGTCTTCACTGGAATTGTAAAAGCTTCAAATTAGTAACTTTGTTTGTATATAGCGCTGTTTTTAATTTAAATATTGATTTTTTTAATTGAAATCCTCAGTGCCTTTTTTAAAACCATTAAACTAATTTATTTACAGAAGATACATTGCATCAGTTCAGTACATATGATATGTTCTTAATGAACAAATTGTATTGAATGACTAACTGTAGCAAAAAAAATATCTTAACTATGTCTTGTGAAATTTCTATTATACCAGTGAATACCACTATTTCTGTAACTAAGCTGTTCTAGGTAATAGCGCCTCAATGTCATGTCTAAATTAAAGTAATTAAGTAAATAAATAAATAAAAACAAAAAACTATGAAATTGTATAAGTATTATTTAAAGATTTAAACATAGATTGTGCTTGCATGCAATTTTGTTTGAATATATGTAGTCTATATATTTCATTTAAAAAATGTTAGTTTAACATGATTTGAGTGTGTGTGTGTAAAGAAAGTAAATAGTATAAAGGTTTATAATTGATAGTTGATTTTAGGAAATTGAAAACAATACAGTAAGTTCATTTTACAGATTACACAAGCTAAAAGTGTGTTTGAAAATGTGTTCATCTACTGTACAGAAAATATGCATACCTGAAGTTTGTGTTCATACATATGGATATGCATGGAGCTGCAAGTAGAAATCTTGGAGACTTGTACAGTATTTCTGGTAGATGCTGCTTGCCAATGATATGACACTTGTACTCAGAGAGATTCACAGTACATTTGCAGTGCTGATCTATGATGATGCAGTTAGATGTAGAGGTCTTGAATGTGATTGGTGCATTGTCATGTGATTTCTTAGCTACATCCAATGAGGGAATGGCAGAGAGAGTGAAGTGGAAATGGTAGAAGGGCTGTTCATGTTACGATGTGTCCGCGGACATGGCGGTAGTTCGCGGACATCGGGAGTTACATCTGGGGATTTTTGGGTTCAGAAGTCATGCAAATGAGAATGAGTACTAAAAGGGATTGGTCAGGAAAGTTTAGTGGGTTTGTTGTGCCAGAAGAGAGTTTCTCATATACTGTTTTGCTGAGAGAACAACAGATAGCTATGTCTGTGTATTTTAGGAAAAAGATTGTATGGATTTTGGGAGATTCATGGATATATTGGTTGAAGGTGAATGCAGAAAGCTGTGGAGTAGCTGTAGATCTTGGATTCCCACATGTGGAAGTACACTGGCATGGAATACGTGGAATGAAGTGGTTGGACTTGCTACCTCTCTGTGCTACTTTGGAGACAGAGCAACATCCAGACATAATTGTAATTCATTGTGGAGGGAACAGTTTAGGACATGTGCCTGGAATTTTTTTGCAATTTGCTATGAAAGAAGGACTTGGGAAGGTTATGGACATTTTCCTAATTTTCAAGTGATATTTTCACGGATTGTGCAGAGACAAATGTGGCTTCGTTCTTCTTCATTTGGTCCACAAATGGAAAAATCAAGGCGCAATGTTAATAAAGCTGTTTGTGCCTTTCTAAAAGATTTTGGCATGTCTTCTTTTCACAATGAAAATATTCTGTTTCGTAGTACAAACATTTTTCGCAAAGATGGAGTCCATCTTAATTATGGTGGCAATCAGATTTTTCTGAGAAATGTACAAAATGCATTGCAACCCTTTTTGGAATTCCAACATCCATTTTGAAGTAGGTGTTAAGTATTTATAATTTTTGACTTATAAACACCTCCCAAAGGCTCTTTTCAGAGCCACAACTTCCTCCCAGAGAAAATTGCAATGTTTGTGATGGGGTAGCAACCCAATTTTTTAAATGTTCGCGAACTGTCCGCGGACTTCTAAAAATACAAAGGGCCCTGCTTCATTTATTTTCACTTCTATTTTTTAACTGTGAAAGGCGGCTCTGAAAATAGCCTTATTTTTTGGGGGATTTTTGATATTTTGTATTTTTTTTGGTTTTTATACACGACACACTAGGAGAGGAGGGGAAAGGAAGGTAAAGGGGGGGGACACCAACCACAGGGCGAGCTGAGAGAGGAAGATGTAGAGTGGGTTTTATTTGGGTAGTGAGCAGATCTTCTGGTGCTCTGAGACGATAGTCTCAAAAGCACTACGAAGTCGCTCGCCCCTCCAGAGTACTGTGTCACAGTACATACACACAACTGTGACCCTCGAAAGGTAAGGGTCATCAGCATTCTGTATGGCCTGTGAGGCAGCTTGAGGAAGACGCTGTCCCACAGAGGTGGTCCTTGTGGTGACAGGATCAGAAACAGAGGATGATTTAGAGGAAATCAACCTGTTATGTTCATCGCAAGGTACAACCCTGCGAATAGCCCCAGAGTGAAATGACCTCAGGTGTCGCTTCATTGTAGTGGTCCCAAAGCTGTAACTACCGTGCTTCCCACGACTGAGTATCATGTTGCACTCATTGCAGGTAACACGGTTCGCACGAGCCTTAGGAACATTCCCATGAATGGTAAATAACCGCCACACCCAAGACTCACACCTAGTGCGGGTAGTAGAGTTTTCCTCTACCTCATTCTCATCCTCTTCTTCCTCCTCCGCATCCTCACTCCTGTTCCCCTCTTCAGGCCCTTGGGGAGGTGGTGGTGGTGGAGGGGGTGGGGGTGGTGCTGAAGCAGGTGCATCACCAGGTGGCAGTTCAGCAGCCAGGGATGCCATCTCGATGATGGTGTAATCTGCACGTGGCAGCAAAAATCGCTGTGTTTCGAAGAATAGCCAGAAACACAATGAGAATAAGCTCTAGGACGTGGTCTTTTATAGGGGTGCTTGTGCGTGGTCCGTGGACATGCGCGCTGTCCGCGGACAGATCGAACACAAAAAAAAGTTCGTAAAGTTTCAAAAGGTATGTAGAAACTCAGGATTACTACGTGGGACTTGTGCCATGGTGAGATTTTATTGAAAAATATTATGGATTAATTGAAAATGTACTTTTAATTTGTTCGGGGACCCGAACAGTGTCTGCATTCAGAACACGCGATCAGCGTGGGCGCGGTCATATGATCCGTTCGCAAACAAGTCCGCAAAGGAAGCGCATGTCCGCAGGACATCAAATGCACGGAGATTGGCTAGCGCATGCGCGTTGATGTTCTACGGACACTGTTCGGGTCCTGAACTAATTAAAATTGCGTCACACGTGAAACGAACATTTCAGGACACTGCGTGTGTTCTTAGAACAGTTTAAACTTGCTAGCGAACAGTAAGGACAGATATAGTGTTCTTCAGGACACGTTCAATTTCGTTTATGTACGAACATTTCAGGACACCAATTGTGTTCTTAGAACATTTTCATCTGGCTAGCGAACGGTACGGACAGGTATGATGTTCTTTAAGACACCTCCATTTTTGTTTAATTACGAGCAATTCAGGACACCGCGTGTGTTCTTAGAACAGTTTGAACTTGCTAGCGAACACTACGAACAGGTATAGTGTTCTTCAGGACACCTCAATTTTTGTTTACGTACGAACATTTCAGGACACCAATTGTGTTCTTAGAAGAGTTTAAACTTGACAGCGAACACTACGGACAGATATCGTGTTCTTTAGGACACTTACATTTTTTTTTTTGCGAACATTTCAGGACACCGCGTGTGTTCTTAGAATAGTTTCATCTTGGTAGCGAACAGTACGAACAGGTATAGTGTTCTTCAGGACACCTCCATTTTCATTTATTTACGAACATTTCAGAACACCTGCACTGTCCGCGGACACCTACATTGTTTAAAAAAAAAACTAAACTATTTACAACACAATATAAAAATGTAACTTTATTTAACATATATTAATAATTTATGACAGAGAAGGTGAGGCAGAAACAGAAACAAAAACAGGAGAATTAGGGGTTTCATCATGATTGTTATTAGGTGAAGAAGGGATGGAAGTCTCATCAAAACTTTTTGGGTTATGGGGAGGGTTTGGGGATAATTGACTTGGATATGGTGAGGAGGGACAAGTACATGTGGGGCAATGGTACGAGGTTTTTGGTTTAAAATGATCTTCCACAAAAGTTTTCAAATTATCAAAATTAGTCAACAATAAATTCATTTTTTCTTCTATACTGTGAAAAGTGTTATCCATAACAGGTTTTTCTGAAGTATTTTCTATTTTGGTATGCTCTGTACAAAAAGAAAATACATATATATGTTAAATGTATCCAAAATAATAATTAATGGTTTATATTATAAAGTGTTTACCATTAGTTTCACTATCTTGTGACATTTCTTTATGTGGGAAATGCCCCTCTAGCCATTCCAGAGTACTAGACATTTCTGTGAGAGAAAAAAAAAAAATATATATTTTTTTATCTAATACAGAAAGTTTATAAATATATGAATAAAATTAAGTACACTTACTATTTCAGGTAAGATATGTCCTATGTACTCAGTGGGTCTGCTCTTGTTCTCAGTTCTGTCGTGTTTGTGAGGTAATTATGTTGGAAGCCAATTTATTTTCTTGTGGTATATTCCATTTTAGAACATAGTGCATTTAAATGAATGGTTAGTGTGTTGTATATATGGGTTACATTTCTTATGTATTAGTACATATAATGTGTTTGTGTGCTTCTTTTTGAATTTGTTAAATGTTCCTATGTTATGATATAACAATCAAACATACCCCCCCAGAGTTTTTAGGTAGTGGCACTGTTCTTCGAACATGTCCGCGAACATTAAATGAGTTTGCGGACATCAAGTACAGTAGAAGAGATTAAGTCAGTTCCATTTGATATGTATATAAAGTCAAAGTCATTATTGTTAAGTTGCACTACTAAAAACCTATGAAATTCAGTGAAAAAACTTTGTTAAAGGGACGTTATGGTTAAGTTGCGCTGCTAAAAACCAATGAAATTCAGTGAAAAAACTTTGTTAAAGGGACGTTATGGTTAAGTTGCGCTGCTAAAAACCTTTCAAATTCAGTGAAAAAACTTTGTTAAAGGGACGTTATGGTTAAGTTGCGCTACTAAAAATCTATGAAATTCAGTGCAAAAACTTTGTCAAAGGGACGTTATGGTTCCAAGTAAAAGCGAAAAACCCTTGAAATTCGCCAGTTATGGTAAGCTAAGCAACCATAAGAGTAACACCCAGGACATCAAAGATGACATCACAAATGTCATTGATGACATCACTGATGACATCACATGTGTATGTACTTTTCATGAAATATGTGTACAAGGGATTCTTATTATAATGTTGCGAAACAAGTGTCAAGGATCATTGCAATAAATATCATACCCTAATTAGTGCAGTGAGCGATGCACTGAATATATATATATAGATATATATCCAAATAAATGCTCAAATGGTGCTCAAAATCTCTATCAGCGGGCGCTCATGTGGGTGTGAGAAAACCCAGCATGTAAAACACAGCATGCTGCATAGATGTGGAAAGTGACTAGATGTGTGACGCAATACCACAGCAACAGCCTGGAACACAAGCACTCAATCCCAGAACAACGTGCTAAAATGTAACTTTTATTTACAAAATAACATTTAAAAGTGAACAAGTCAGCATGGACTTACAAACAAAATTCTGGGCTCCATAGCCACTCTTTTTAACAGCGTAGGAGCCCAGCATTCGTTTTTTGGAACTAAGTGGTGGTAATACCATTACGAAATTAGTGCCATATTTCCTGCACCGCCAAATTCAAATTCAAATTCAACGCCCTACCACCACTTGTAATCCTTTGATTTTGGTGGCAATTCGGCAGATTTGCGCATTTATACTTTTGAAAATTGAACATGAAAGTCAGGAAAAGTACTACATTCAGAGGGTGGTGTGATGTACCATAGTAGATGCTTTTCTGCTGTCATCCACTTAAGCTTTGAGTCGGAGGCATGCAGCAGGGGCGGTTGTCACGGTTAGAAGCTCATCCCTGAGTCAGAAATGCATGATATAGTTTCACTTCGAAAAAAGAATGGACATCATCAAATTTTGTATTTTCATATGTGTGCCAGTGTATTTATGTTTGGGGTGCACGCTAACAGCTTTTTCCTTCAGAAGCTAACAGTTAGCAAATAATCTCGAGTGAAACAAGAGACAATACTGGTTACTACATGCTTTGAAATGCAGTTTGGTTTAACCTTAGCAATGCCACCTGTGCTGATTGCTCATTTGGCCATTTGCAATTTTGAATTTGTAAGACAATCTGTAAACAACGTACTCTGTCAGTCCAGATTACCCATTCTTTGCCACTTCATGTCAACAATGTTTTGCGAAATGGGAAAATCAGTCACATTTTCGTTTTCAGTGCCTCTCTTACTATTTCCTTTTTAATAGCATCACTTTTCCTTAGTACTTTAAGGAAAGAAAACATAAAACACTACTTAACAACAATGTCATAAAGCAATAGCCAGAGGTTAACACAATTTGGAGTCTTCAACCATCTGCATGACCATATCTTAAGACTTGAAGGCATAAAAACAGTGGTGCTTGTGAGTGTTACATCGCTTGTCTCAAGAATATTACAACTGTTCTTTTATAATGTGCATAATACCAGAGACCAGTTACTAAGTGCATGATGGGGATTCGAACCTGCGTTACTGTCTTGTTTTCTCACAAACGAGTTGCCCCCGAGCTATCCTCCCGACTCTAAAAATCACAGAAATTGGTTCACTTTCATATGTAATCTAATGAAATCTATTAATCTAGCCGTATAAACTGAGGCCCTGATTTACAATAGTGGTTTTGAATGGGAAAATCCACTGTAAAACGCTGTTTAAATCGGGCCATGAAAGAAGTGTCATTACAACATTATCACCCCTTAAGCTATGGACCAAGGGGAAGCTGAGGGACATCATTTTGGGAAGGATCATTTTTTTAAAGCTGGATAGTTTTGGTTTTGATGTATTTACTTTAAAAATATAGTTTTAAAGTGAGTGAATATGACAAATATATTTTCTTTTGTTCTATTTAAATACGGCTACATTTATGTGGTAAGCATTTTATTATAAAAGTAGTTAAACTGGAACAGTTTTTAAGATAAATATATAAAAGTGAAGGGCTTTTCTATGGGAAATGGAAGTGGTTTGCTGGCAGGGTTGGACTGAGGCATCAAATTGTCTCGGCCACCAATGAAAAAGTGGCTGGCAGTTGCAAATGGGAATTCATTCCTTTTGTGATTCTGTTTGAATAATACCCAATTAGGAGGTTTTTGATCAAATGTGATGCAAATTGTACATTTTAAGGAATATTTATTCAGCAACACTGGTCAAAACTATTAGCCGCATAATGAAGTAACTCATCAAACTGGACCACATTGGCCATAAAAGTGCCCCACTTTGACCCAAAAAAACTGGCCCACACAAGCATTTAGTGTTTTTGGTTCGGGCCTGGGCCTATTGCCCTATTAGCCAGTTCGAGCCTGTTTGCTGGCCGTTCTCTGTCATGCTAAAGATGGATTGAAAACAGATCCTCCTTGAGAGGATGATTTGAGTTAATAGCAGAAGTGGTCTCATGTTAGAGCTGCAGGTTTCGTTCAGCAGCTTCCACAGAAATAAAATACAGGTGTGTCTTGTGATTCCAGATCACAAGACACAAGAAGATTGGATGTGCAGGCAACTAGTAAATGTGTGCACTAGCAGTTCTGAAGACTTTTCTGTGCCCATGTTAGTCAATCGGGTGGAGGAGAATATTGAGGGAAATACTTCCTGTTGTGCTGTTTTCCTTTATGCTTCTGAAATCAAACATGCATGGAATGGAAATCAAACATGCATGGAATGCAGTAAACAAATACATTTTACAGACCTTGCTGGTCCTGTTCGAGGTCTTCAAGGCCCAATACTCCTGGTACGGCCCGGGGGCATGGTCAATAAAGCAATTATGCGCATTTGGTGAAGGGGGTAAAAAGCAGAGAGAGAAGGCAATCATCCTGGTGTGGTCGCTGGAAACTGGCTACTACCCAGCAACCACTTAGAATATAATGAGGAGTGAGAGATGGGTATTAAATCCCAGTCGGCCCGCAACAGCCAACGTGGCCTAGCAGGACCAGTGAGTGGCTGTTGGGGTCGCTAAACATCGAGAAGCCGGGCTGTTTCTGTCAGGTGTGGCCCAGCAGAGCCATCTGCACCCTATCTGTGTAAGGCAAGGAGGGGGAGGGCAGGGGATTCAGAATGCATGGGCAGAGGCTGTCAATTATGGCACAGGAAAGGTGGGTAGCGGCACTGGGAGCAAGGCACTCAGCGTGGCAATACTATGATGAGAGAGAGCGCTACTCTGATAGCCCTACCACTCAAGCACAGTTCTCCCATGATGGGGGGGAGCACAGCGCCTGGAGCCCTGCAGTGGTAGCAGCTGGACTCCCAGCACGGCACTCCCTCTCATCACAGGAGCACTGTGCTAACAGCCATGTCACTGATCTGGTCACAGGTCTATTGGCGCGACTCTATCTTGCCGAGATCCCTGCCACCAGTACAGCAACACTTGAGGAATGATGCAGATTCCACTTAATTGGTCAATTCATGGGCCATATGGAATTTCCTGATCATACCTGCTCATATGGCAGGGAAATTGGCCAATGGGGGAGTGCCCTCTCCCCAGGACATAATGCTAGTTATTAACTCAATTTCAAGCATCTGGGTAAGAGCTGGTCAATAATGACTATGCTGTTTTAATACACATTACTCAAGTCAGGAAACAGGGCCCATCCCTGGCTTCTCCAATTGAGCAAAAAACAGATCAAGCTTCAATTGTTCATTTAAGCTGTCCATGTTTAAAACAAATGTCTAGGTGAATCTCCCACTTATTGTTAGCCTCCACACACGTGGCAGCTGAGATTGCATTCCAAGAGACAGCCATTGGGTACCTACCTACATGATAGAGTTCCAACCTGTGCAGCTTTTGAGGGCCATCTATGTTTACTGTGTGGTTGTGCAATTTAATGCTCACTGGGCACATACCTTTGTGAAAGCAATCCACATGTGCTTATCCAGTCTACAAGGTCATATTAAGGAATGTACAGCTCATCTCAAGGCAATGCATACCTCTGTAAATTGTAATAAGAGACCACAACATAGAGGTTCTTCTCTTTCAAAAGGCTTTCAGAACAGTTATTCCAGAAAACTGCCAGGAATACTTGCCGATGAAACAGAATCATTTAGTGTCTTTTGTGGGTACTAACCATTGACAACTTGTTTTGTTAATATGATTGCTCGTTAGTAGGGTTTTATTAAATAACAAAATATAGTGTATGTGTTTTGTCTACGTATTTGTGAGTGTGGTATTTAATGTTGCAATTGAATTCCTGTGCATTGCCACAGCGGATATAATACGAGGAGACAAAAGTTCACGTTGATCAAAAGATACATGCACTAAATCCTGAAGTAGGATATAGTTATTGCGCATTGACATTCTAATCATTCTCAAGCTGCGTAAATTGTTATTTGCAAATTGAACAACAAGATGGCTATATCATTCTGTCTTTTAATGCTGCAGCGAGATAGTTTCTATATTTCTTTACTTTTGAGATCTGTGGACATCCGTTCATATGTGTAAAAAAAAAAATCAAAACTATCTGTGTTCATATAATTAATGCATATATAATTTACCTTGATGAGAAAATCTCGAAACAAAGTGAATATTTAAGAAAATAGGCATTTTGTTCTGTAGCACAGGAGGATGTCCACAAAGTCAGGAGGTGACACGTTTTGTGATATCTTGTTACCTGTGTCCAAGGGCTGAGAAGGGAAATCCGATGATCTTTTGGCCAGAGGTTTGCTACTCCATTAAGGGCAGAAGTTGGTATAGCACCAACCAGAAGAGGGCCAGAGATAGGGCAGAAGTTGGTATAGCACCAACCAGAAGAGGGCCAGAGATATTAATCACTGATGCTGGATCCTCTCCAGAAATATTTCTATACAAATGATAACAATAAAAGTCAACATTTGTACATGATATGGCATGTTTTATGGAATTTATAATGCTCCTATACACAAGTATTCCTAGGCGTGTAAAGGCGTTTCTATACGTAGATGCTGTAACTCTTTAGAAATTGAATTTTCGGAAATATGTGAGCCTTTCCTTCTCCAGATGAAACAAATAATGAAATGAAAGTAACATTTTCCAGGAATCTGTATCCTTTGATGCATAAGCAGTTGTACATTTGAGAAATGTATTAAAATATTGAATGCTCTGTAGCAAATTGAATCAATACATGTCTCAGGATAAACTGTCATTTTTGAGTATTCATGTTATTGGTTGGCAGCTTTGCCAAGGAAATAAGATCAAAAGGAACAGGTGATTAAAATGTATTCCAGTTATTCATGTATTTATTTATTTATTTGTTTATTCATTTATTTATTGGTCATTTGTTAGGCACTTATACAATTAGCAAAAACTGTTTCAAAGTGCCCACAGGGCAACCGAGTGGAGGCAGGGGAAGGTAGACAATGAATTACAACAAAGATAAATAATTGAATTAATAGTACAGACAAATAATGAAAATAACGGGGAGAGGAGACAAATGTAGTAGGCCTTGTGAGTGTTCAGAACGTGCAAGTTCAGAGTGGAGGGGGCCTAAGGGATAGGTGCTGTGATGCTCATGGAGAAGTGCTTCGGTGAAGTGCTTAAGAAGAGAAGAACGTAAGTGCCACCCCCAGTGGGAGCCTAAGTAAGTGCAGTAAAAAAGAGAGTAGCTGGGATGAGAGATGTGGGGAGTCAGATCCCCAAGGATACATAAGGGCCCTGCACATCAATCCCACTACTGTATGATTAGCAGGGAAGAGAGCAGGTGAAGGAAGAGGTAAAGCAAAAGGTCTTGAGGCTTTTTCTGAACTTAGGGAGGTCCTGCTCAAGTCGCAGATGGAGAGGGAGGCTATTTCACAGAAGGGAGCCCGCCGAGGAAAGTTATCGACCCTGTTTAGAAAACCACTTCACATGCAGGGAGTTGGTGCCAGAGGAACATAGGGGTCTAGAAGTGGGTTATTTGCTTAGGAAGCATTGAAGATAGAGTGGTTCCCAGCCCCAGATAGCCTTGTGGATGATATAGAGGGATTTGAATTCAATCTTTGCTGAGACCGGGAGCCAGCAAAGGCTTTGTAGGGCAGAAGAGATGCAGTCCTTGGGCTTGAGGCCAAGGATAAGTCTTGCTGCCCTATTCTCGGTTAACTGTACAGGTCGCAGGGTGGATGAAGGAAGATTAAGGAAGAGGCTTTTGCAATATTCTAGCCTGGAGAGGACCAGAGCATGGGTAACATTGAGTCTCTAGGGGGAGGTGAGCAAGGGTAGAGTTCCTTTGAGAACGAAGATCTGAAAGTGGGACTTCTTGATGATGTTCTAAATATGACGGATGAAGGAAAGGGAGGAGTTGAAAATGACTCCAAGATTCCTGGCTTCAGAGGAAGGAGGCAGGGGAGGAGCCCATGGATGAAGGCTTGAGTTTCCCATCCATTCCTTCAACAGCCTGGATGATCTCTCTGGATTCTCGGGGTATATGGTGTTTCAAAGCCCACTCGTGGTCCAGAAAAATACCCATAGCACCACAATCCACCAGGGCCAGGATGGAATGCTTCTCCCTATTGGCGGTTGACAAGAATACCTGAAGTATCACCAAGCTATTTGAATGTTGACAGTTCATCTAGGGAGAAAAATCGGAGCATGTACTTTTCTCCCAAAGCTGGGCTCCGGTCAATATTGGGAACTGGCATTTCCCGAACACTGATGTGGGGCTATTGGACAATTCTTTACGAGGTGTTTGTCAGAAGCACAATACATCCAGAGTCCAGTGTTCATCCGACGTGTCCTTTCTTGTGGAGAGATAGGTCCCCACAAGGAACCAAGTTGCATAGGTTCAGGATCTGGAGAATGAGGGGAGGCTGTTTCTTTAGGACTAGAATAATCCAAGGGAACCTTCGGTGGTAATGACTGTGTCTTTCTTTTTTACACCTTTCTTCTTGGATGCGGAAGTCTATTTGTAAGGACAAGTCTAACAAAGCCTGGAAGGAACCTGGAAGGGCCAGTTCATCCTTGATTTCGTCTTTTAATCCACAACGGAACAATGTAAAACAAGCTTTTGGAGTCCAATTTGCCTCCTTGGCCAATTGCTTAAAGCAGGTTATGTAAGACAACATATATTGATTGCCTTGTTGGAACTCCAATAGTTTCTCTTGAGCACTGTATACTTGTTCAGGGTGGTCAAACATAGTTTTGAAGGCTTCCAAAAATCCTTCATAGTTGTCCAGGAGTGGATCTCCCGAATTCACTAAGGGAGTTGCCCAAGCTAAAGCATTTCCAGAGAGGTGAGAGATTATGAATCCAACTTTAGCCCTAGGTGTAGAGAAATAGTATGGTTTGAAGGTGAAATGCACTAGACATGAATCAAGAAAGGAACGTAGTGCTTTGGTGGTTTCATCGTACTTGTCCACTATGCCCCCAACTA
Source organism: Ambystoma mexicanum (assembly GCF_040938575.1). Taxonomy (NCBI): domain Eukaryota; kingdom Metazoa; phylum Chordata; class Amphibia; order Caudata; family Ambystomatidae; genus Ambystoma; species Ambystoma mexicanum. The sequence continues at coordinate 1,138,748,081 of NC_090922.1, forward strand.
TGGCACTATCTTGAAATGCTGAGTCCCTGGATAGCACAAGTTGTTTTACTGCTGCATTTTCGGCTTTAGGATTCTGCACTTCGGTTGTTAACTCTTGCATTCCTCTCATGAGGTCCTGAACAGAGGCCTCCATATTTGTTTCGATATCAAATCCTTGGTGTCTCAAACTGTCACACTTTGCCTCGAAACTCACCTGTTTATCCTTTGAACTCTTGTTCTTCGGAGGTTTCTCCTTCTTTCTAATGGTTCGGGACTTGTACAGACACGGGCGAGCGTCCTCTGTGCCAGTGTGCAGGTAGGGTACCAGTCTCGTAGAGATGCAGGCATTCAGTTTCCCAAGGAGGATCAGGAAGGTATAGAACTGAGTCTGGGAAGGGTTTGGGAACCAGGAAGGAATCAGAAGGCTTGTACCGTACCGAAGGCAGAGTACGAGTGCAGTACGGATCTGGTCAAAGGCCGAGGAGAAGGCAGTAAGAACAATTCCACAAGCGGTAAGCGCGGGAAGAACCGAATATTACCAGAAAGGAATTGGAAACCACTAAACAATGGAGTAGCACGGGAGTAAGGGAAGTTAGACACACACTTGCTGGAACTTCGGAGAGGTAGCGTTGAGATGCGCAGAGCCGCAGGGGCGCATCTATTTTCTAGGAAGTGGCAGGTCAGTTGAAACTCTAGACAGGGAACGTCGTAATGGCGTCGGCCATGTTCGGAGTATACTAGAAAGGGTGTTGCAGTGTTTGATGGACCATGTAGTCCAGAAGGGGCAGAAACTGTGAATCATGACACTTAGGTCTAGATGGATTGCTCTCCTATTAAGGAAGGACAGTATTTTGGGTGACCCAATGCCCTTTCTTTTAGGAGATTTTCTAGTGGTATTACCATATCAAATATTGATTCTATTTATGGGGCTTGGAGGAGGAGAATTGGTAAAGTGAGGCTCACCAAACCTTTTTAAATTCTATGCGGATTCAAATGCTGATGTTCAACTGTTGCCTGTCTTATTAATTCACGTCTTCCTATCCCCTAGAATATATTGCTTTCCTGTGAAGTAAGTTTACTGGTAAAGAGATGGATGTTTTAAACTGTGTTTTAAATTCTAAGTTATTGTATGTTGTACTTCAGTTTGGTTTACATGAACAATGTGTACGTATTGTATTCAGTGGAAAAACATTGTTAAAGGGACGTTATGGTTAAGTTGTTCTAATAAAAACCAAACAAATTCAATGGAAAAACTTTCTCAAAGGAATATTATGGTTACTAGTAAAATCGATAACCCACAGAAATTTGCCAGTTATGGTAAGGTAAGCAACCATAACTCGCGCCACCACTGTGCACTGCAAGGACTAAAACCCACGTCATCATATTCAGTTAGCAATTAAGAGAATCTCATCATAAAAATGAGTCATCACTTAAAACCGAACATTAATCTAATTGCAACACACCAAGAAAATTAATTGTTGCAATTCCCCTCTGAATCAACACTTTTGTAATGCTTGAAGTGTTTTCTCAAATAAATGGTGTGCTTGCTTTTAAGTTTTATGCATTCAGCAATCAAGTGTTTTATCGTTTCGGGTTCACCTGGATGCTTACAAAAACGACAAACGTTTTGTACCTTATCAATGATTCTCCATTTTGCCAGTACATCATTAGTCGACCACAAATTCAGAGTCTTAACCACAAGAAGGCATTTTTCAGCAAAAGGTGATGGACATTTTGCAGGGTAAGATTCCAACGTCCGGTATCTTTTATTGTTGAAGGGGTTATTTTTAAAATCTATATGGTGAGGCATGTTTGTCGTGTTTGTAGCCAATGAAATTGGAATAATTTTTGTTTGGCACAAAATAGATTACCCAGCAAAAGTTCCAACGATATATCAGCAGCTGCCAATATTTTCTTGACAGTGGTTTTCCACACAATAATGAATCTTTGATATTATGACAGCAAATATGAAGTTAGTATGTACAATAAGTGGTCTGATTTAGGTGCCATCAAGCATTTTCTATATAATACACATAACTTCCATGTATACATACAATTGAGTGAGAACAGACCACGTACAAATCTAATCATTGCCACTGGTGTACATTGAAGCAGTTTTAAAACCCGCCTTCATAATGTTTCCTCAATATGGATCCAGAAGTGTTCTGATAGCACATTCTTAGTTTCAGCTCCATATAATATCCGTGGTACAGCCTTCTGGTAAAAGGTCAAAAGCAGGACACAAGAGAATATGCCTTATTTGGCATGTATCACCGATGCTTGAGCAATTGCGTGCGGATCTTGCTGCTAATGGTTGCCAAATATGGATGATCACTTGCTTGATCATTTGTATTGACACCTAGATAGATATAATCATGCACTAGGCCAAGGTTGGACCCATGTAGCGACTACATAGTTGATTTAGTAACAGATTGTGAGTTGTTACAACACATGACCTTGGACTTGTTTAGGTTTATTTGAAAATGAATTTCTAGAGCATAGCTCTCTAGGGTGTTTAACAATCTCTGTAGACCTTTCAGAGTGACAAAAGCACCAGGTCCTCTGCATACAGTAACCATGGTATAACCTGTGATCCTCACTTTGGAGCATCCGCCAGAATGTTCACAAACGTTTCCTTTAGATCTGAAATGAAAACTTTAAAGAGGGCTGAAGCAAGGATACGGCCCTGCTTCAATCCTCTAAACGTAGGTATAGCGGTCGACAAAGTTCCATCCGATGACATTCATACCTAAATACTAACGTTGGTATGTAGCAATTCAATGAGAAATCTTATAGACGATGGAAAATTAGCTTTAACTAACTCGGTCATCAGCATATGCCTGGAGACAGAGTCAAAGGCTGAATGAAAATCCACAAAAGCAATATAGAGAGGCTGATGCTGTGCAAAATAATGCATCTTCAAGGCTGTGACTGTCAAAAGATTGAATGCCGTGCCTAGACCTGCGATGAAGCCCGTTTGAAGGGGTCATAAATCTGAGATTTTTTTTATCCAGTCAATAAAATCTTGCAGGATAAAATGGGCAAATATTTTGCCTAGGGCGTCTATAGGACTGTGATTAGAGGGGCACTGTTGATTGCCTTTCTCGTAAATAGGAACAATTTTGGATTTAAGCCATGACATCAGGAGCTGGCTAGTTTTTAGTACATAGGTAAAGATGTTATACAGAATTGAAGCCCAGGCTTCTGGGTGTTCCTTGAACATGGCATTGCTTAGTCCATCAGGGCCCAGGGCTCTCGAGCGACTAGATTTTCAGATGAAATACAAGGTGTTTTTCTCTGATACTTGAAGATGTAAATTTGAAGGTTGAAAATAAATGCAATCAGATCGAAAATCAGTGATCGAAAATGGTAACTTCGGGTAAGGCAAATAGCGCATTGTTGCTCAGGGACCCCATTGATCCGAATGGCAGCTGCGTAAGAGGATTGAGCAAGTTCCAGGTTTCAACTGAATTCTTGGAGGCGAATGCCACAAACATTAATACACCATCCCTTTGGAATAGCAATGCTCTGTGGGCTCTTATTCAGTTTTTTATCTAGTTTTTATTTGTCTGAGAGCTTCAGATCTTCTGGTGGGCGAGAGAAAGCGGGTCAGTCTTTTATCTCTACAGAGATTGCTTTTCTGTCCAGCAGTTCTGGATTGTAGAGGTGCTTTTGTATATATATCTTTCTTGTCACTGTGGATGGTTGTTGGGTAAAGAGTTGCAGCACTGCCACATAGTGTTTGCCCAAAAAGGTCACATGTTCATCAGGAAAGGCTTGATTCTGAATGATGCACTCATTTAGCTGTTGACTCATTCCACTGAAATCGATTTCTGCCACCAGTAACAGTCAATTGGCCCCCATGTTTTGACGTGGCTCGTTCAGCAGGTATGCAGTTCCAAAGCCAAGGCAGAGTCAACATTGTGTGTTCACTATGGGTTTAATAATTTCAAAATGTGTTGCTTCTGCAAATAGAAAAGAAAAGGTCAGGCGCACACTCTAGTTCCCAGTCGTTTTAATCCTTAAACTAGTAATAACAGGGTTTGATCCCAGCAATGTTAAAAAATAACAGGGTTAAATCCCTAATGTAAGTGGTAACAGGGTTGGATCCCACAAAATGTTCACAAAATATACCAGGGCTAAATCCCAACTGCCACAAAATGTTAAAAAAATATACGAGTGTTAAATCCCAACTGCCAGTTCAAATGCACAGTAGTTCTGCTCCTCCAAGTACTTTCGAGTCTCCAACTCTCTTCAGGGAGGTTGTGTTTCTTTTCAGCTGTTGCCAATTGCTTTTTTAATTACAGTCGCAAGGATTTCTGGTCTTTGTAGTGATGGCACAATGTTTTGTTCAGGACAGGAGACCAGGAACTAACTCCCCTCCAAACACACACATCTTACCTAAAATTGGGGTTTGGGGGAAAGACCATGATTATGGCTCTCCAAAGTGAGGACATGAGAACCCCCGGTGCTGCTGCCTCCAAGACCCGGGCTTCCTGCAACATTAAGTAAAAAAGAAAAGGTCTGGTGCGCAATCAAGTTCCCAGTCTTTTTAATCCTTAAACTAGTAATAACAGGGTTTGATCCCACCAATGTTAAAAACTAATAGGGTTTGTCCAACAAGATTGTCCAAGGGCTCATAGACAGGAATCAATTAATTTCTATTGCCACTATCTTTTTCCGCCTGTGTGATTTTCGCATACTTCTTAAGTACCGCCGAGCTGGCTATGGGACTCTGCTTTTTTGGAATGGTAATCGCTCGTATACATTGTTTAAAGCTCGAAGTAGATTGAGAATGTGGGATGTTCATGTTTTTCATTTTTATTCCTTATTGAAGAAGCTTGCTATATTTTTTTCTTTTTAATAGTAGGAAAGGACGGAGTAAAAATTGTGTGAATATGTTTTGACAATTTACACTCAACTCGTGCTGGTGCTATAGTTGATAAAGGAGATGTAGGGGGGGGGATTCTACCTGACACAGGTCCACCACATCAGTTTCACAAGGCTTGATTATTTCATCAAACACTGGCAGGACACTTCTTGTGGTATTGAACATATCGACTGAAACAGTGCAGGATAAATCTGCTGGTACGCCGGTAGGCATGTTAGGTCTCATTGGAGCAGGCTTCAGTCCGAACTGCGCTGAGGGTTCTAAGTTCGTAGGCATCTCTCGTTGCAGAAGTTGTGTGATGAGTGGCGTTTAGTGATTGATTTTTTTTTTAATATCTCAAACAGATTAGCCAGACAAGTTATTGCCGTATTCATAGCTATCAATGTAATGTCTAGAAAAGGGGCAGGCTGTATTGAACATTGGGCCCTGGGATGAGTTAGCAGTGCACCACCTGTTTTGCGAGGCGTGGGTTGGGTAAACAAAATGGACAATGCTGTTGAATTGTGCAGCAAGTGTGCAAACATTAAAGGAGATTGTGACAAGGTGCTAGTGTCCGTTGCATGAAGCAAAGTTGGTGATGCCCCTGCTTGTTCAAATATTGGCTCCTGCAAAGTGGAGACATCAGCATTCTCTACACACTGAACTTTCAGCCACTCTTCATGAGTCGGTACGGTATGTCCGGGTGAAAAACGGCATCAGGTTCAATAGTTAAGTCAAATATGGATTTGTCTCTCTCATTAGAACCAATGTTGCTAATATTCATATTTGAAAAGTTGTTAGATTGCATAGGCAGCTCTGCATCGACAGTGTTGGAACATGCAGAAATGCAGCATGAGTTAACAGATGCGAAATCCGGAGTGTTGGAAAAACCTGCTATCATAAACAAATCGGTAATAGTTATAGGAGTCTCACCACCGTGCTCCAAAATTCCAAAATGGAATGGATTGTAGGCTGGGGATCATAGTACTGTTCTCTCCGTGGACTTCATCTAGAGTTGCAGTAGGGTTTGTTTCTTGTTCCAGGTCATAAAAAACTTAGATGTCAGATGTGTGTAATTTTTTTGTTTGCAATGCTGAGTCTGCAACTTATGACTTCTTCACCACCGTCGGAGCAGGCAGAGTTCTGTAAGGCTTGTGTCTGAGCTGCATGATGACCTTGACGGGATCTTTAGGTGCTGGTATAGTAGATCTGAGCATATAGACCCCCTTAGACATGCAACAGATGTAGAGTAACAACATTAAACACCCACTTCAAAACAACTATATATAAAGCTATGAGTGGTTACATTGATCACAAGTCATCTACCTGGTTAAATGAAAGTGACTGAAGCTGCTGCTCGGTGCACTGCTAAGCAGCTAAGCAGCACCTCTAGCACTTCCACAGATGCGCACAAGCTGATTTGCGTGCACTCTGGTAAAGTAAAAGCTCGGGTGTATTGGGCGGAGCTTAACGCTCAATATAGTGAAACTCCAGCAATTACGCAGCAAACTAGGAGTCCAACAAAGATTCTGGGCGAACCACGTAACAAGGGTTTTCAGGATTGCTCAACACCACAAACACCACCACTTCCGGAGGACTTCCATGGATGATATTTACTCTTTAGGGGTGGCTCTGAAAAGAATCTTTTTTCTTTTTTTAAAAATTTTCATTGGGGGATTTTCATATTTTTCTCACATGCACTCTACCTCATTTCACAATAACTTTCTAAGTGCATTTAGACTATTAGGAATAAAGATTTCACTGTCACAATCCGTTAAAGTGATGCCATCGCTAAAGAAAGGACTTGCACCATCCTCCAGAGTGTTCTCATTTGAGAACAATGACATCCCAACACTGCACAAAAAAGAAGATATCCCTTGGATGACAAGACGCCTTTCTGCATCTTGTTGAGGACAAAAGACATTGGGGCAAGTCCATAGTGCCCTAGGTGGTATTGCACATGCAAAATGCTGCATTAGTGCCTTCAGCAATTCCTTCATGCACTCTGCAAACCCCAAATGCAATCCTCCACAATGCACCACAATGACATCTGGAGTGTTGAAAACAACCATAGTTTTGCAAAGTGCAAATACGCCTTGCAAGTTTCGCCCAGGCATACCACACCACAAAGCCGCCACTCCCTCCCAACCAAGGTTATGATATGATATGATATGGCATTAGTAATGCGCATATACACAAGTGTTTCAAGGCATGACGAGGCAGGGAGGGGGGAACAAAGGAAAGACAGACAACGATCCTACGAGGCCAGGTGTCATTCAAATCGCGCAAGTGCATGGGTGGTGGGAAGGGAAAAGTGCAAGGGGAAAGGGGGGGGAAGTGCAGTACAGGGTAAGTAGAACAACAAATAAATACTAGGGCCAGCTGGTGGCAAGTGCAAGGTAAGTGCAGACAAGTGCTGGGAAGGGAGACTGAAGGGATACATAGACAGTCCTGTAGTGCAGTGGTTGCCAGGGAGGCAGTGCAAGTGGAGAGTGGCTGGGCCAAGGACCGAGATCAGTGAGAATGGCCCAGTTGCAGATTCAGTGTAGTTTCAGTCAAGAATTTAGCAGGGGAGAGGGGGAGAGAAAGCAGAAGCAAAGAGGAAGGTTTTGAGGTGCTTCCAGAACCGGAGATCGTTCTCCTCAAGTTTCAGGGAGGCAGGAAGGCTGTTCCAGAGGGAGGCCCCTGCCATGGAGAGAGATCTACCCCCAACTCGTTGCTTGGAGAAGCGGCTGACCCTGAGGGAGTTGGAGGCGGATGAGCGAAGAGCTCGAGAAGGAAGATATTTATGAAGAGAGAGTTGAAGGTATTTAGGCCTCAGGCCCCAGAAGGCCTTGTGGACAATGCAGAAGGTTTTGAACTTAATCCTTGCAGCCACTGGTAGCCAGTGTAGAGATTTCAGTCCTGGAGAGATACGGTCCCTGGGCTTGAGGCCAAGGACAAGTCTTGCAATCCTGTTCTGGATAAGTTACAGAGGGCGGAGAGTAGAGGCAGGCAGATTAAGATAGAGGCTGTTACAGTAGTCCAGCTTTGAAAAAACCAGGGCTCGAGAGACAGTGAGCTTCTGGGGGAAGGAGAGGAAAGGAAGAATACCTCTGAGGAGGAGCAGCTGGTGGTGTGACTTCTTGGAGACGTCAGATATGTGAGGAGAGAACTAGAGTGTGGAGTCCAAGATGACCCCAAGGTTTTTTGCCTTGCAGGTAGGAGCAGGAAGAGGGCCAAGCGAGGCCGGCCAGAGAGCTGCAGGGAAGGAAGGAGTGGGTGTGCCGATGAGTAGAATCTCAGTCTTGCTGGCATTAAGACAGAGGCCCAGGTTATCGCGGAGACGGTTGAGCAGGATGGCATGGTTGACAGTATCAAAGGCAGAAGAGAGATCGAGCAAAATGAGAACACACAGAGTGTTGGAGACAAGGTTCGAGAGCAGGTCCTCACAGATGTTGAGGAGAGCAGTTTCCGTGCTTCTGGCAGCTCTGAAGCCAGACTGATGGTCATGAAGACTACCAACAGATTCAGCATGGAAATTAAGCTGGGAGATGGCCAGTTTCTCCAGGAGCTTGCCCAGGAAGGGAGTGATAGAGATTGGGCGATAGTTAGCCGGGCAGGAGGGGTCGGAGGAGGGTTTCTTAAGAAGAGGGTGCACAAGGGAGTGCTCAAGGGGGGATGGAAAGACTCCAGAGGCAAATGAGTGGTTGCAAAAGTCAGCCAGGGCAGGAGCCAGGGAGTCAATGTGGTCCATGATAGTTTTGGAGGAACAGGGGTGAACCTGTTTTGACGAGACTTTCATAGATCGGACGTGTCTGGAAACCTCGTCAGCGGAGAAAACGGGAAAGGCAGAGAAGGAGGGAGGAGGGGTGGCTGCAGAAGGGCCAGAGGAAGAGCAGGGCATAGAAGAAGGGAAGGAGGAGATGGGAGGAGAATGAGGACAGGATGTCCTGAGTTTTAGAGATGAAATGAGAGGCCAGTGCCGTGCGGAGGACCTGGGAGGGGACAGGAGAGGTAGAGATTGCAGCAGGGTTGGCCAGCTCCTTGCAGATTTTAAAGAGTTCGGCCGAATTGTTAGATGCCGCAGAGATGCAGGCTTGGATAAGGGCTCTCTTCTTGGTGAGAACAGACAGCCTGTATTGCCTTTGGAGCAGGCGGCAGGCCATTTTGTCAGAGGATGAACATGAAGCACACCATTTCCTCTCTGCCACCCTACACTTGCGTTTTAGGGTGAAGAGATCGGAGTCATACCAGGAGTTACATTTGGCTTTGTGCTGCAGGCGGATTCTCATGACAGGGGCAAGGATATCCAGAGTATCAGATATAGCAGAGTGCAGCGTGGAGAGGGCTGTGTCAGGGTGGCAGTCAGCCGAAGGGTGATGGGGGGCGAGAAGGTGGCAGCGAAAGCCTCAACTGACACGTGCTTCATGGGTCGGATGACAGAGAAGGAGGGTGGCAGTGATGAGGGTGGCTTTGCCCGTGGGGTAGGGAAGGTGAGGTGGGAGGATAGCAGAAAGTGATCACTCCAGGAGAGAGGAATGGAGAGAGGGACGGAGAGGGGAAGGTCAGAAGAGATCAGAGCATCAAAGGTGTGCCCTGCCGAATGAGTAGGTCCAGACGGGAGAATAGAAAGTGAGAGAGAGTCACAGAGGTCGCAAAACAGTCCATAGGGGGGACAGGAGGCATCCAGGTGGATGTTGAAGTCTCCAAGAAAGATGGGTTGAGTGGTAGAGGACAGGAGTAAGGAGGAGAGGTCCGCCTACTCAGAGAGGAAGGAGGAAATTTGACCAGGTGGCTGATAGATAGTAGCCACGGTAAGGGAATGGCTAGGAGAGAGATAGTCGGCAGACAAGGCATTCAAAAGAGGAGTAGATCTGTTTAGGAGTGACAGTGGCAGGAATCCACTCAGGGAAGAGAAGGGCCACACCCCCCAGCACGGTTAGGCCTGGGCATGGAGAGGATCTTGTAACCATCAGGTATGAGTGTGTCAAAGCAGGTGACAGAGCTGGCGGTGAACCATGTCTCAGTGAGACCGAGGACGTCAAGGTCCAGTTCCTCAAGAAGGCGACAGATATCAGAGGAATGTTTGATGGCAGAGTGAGAGTTAAGAGTTGCAACATGGAGAAGGTTGCCAACCTTGAAGGACTTCCGGGGAGGGGTACAGATCAGAGGCACGCCCTGTGGAGGTAAAGAAAGAGCACAAGAGGGGGCAGGGAGGGAGGGTGGAGGCAAGGTAGCCGAGGACAGATGAGGGGGGACAGCAGGAGAGGAAAGGAAGTTGATGAGGCATGGGAAGCGTCTATCAAAGTGGTGAAGGTTGGCCTGAGGGCCTTGGACCAAGACGGTCCCATTAGCGTAGACATTAATGATGACCTTAGAGGAGTGGAAGGGGGCCAAGAGGACATCCCAACGGGTGCCACCATTAATGGAAGAAGAGGAGAAAGGAGAGAGCACAGAGACCATCTGAAGGGTCCATAGATCAGGCAAAGGCACGAAAAAGAGGATGTCAGTGAGAGTTTCCTTAGAGGAGGCACTGGTCTAGGTGTCAGTGATAGGGAGGCCTGGGTTGGAGACCAGGATGTCCTTTTTAAACTTTTACCTACCAGATTTAGTGAGGAGAGCAGGATAGTCAATGGAGAAGCAGTTAGAGAAGATAAGCGAGATAGAGAGCACCATGGAATAGGAAGGAGCGGGGGGAAGACAGAGGAGAGCAAGTGGACAGGAAGTGAGCGGCAAGCCCTAGTTTACCACATTTCAGAACAACAGTAACACAGTAAATGCGTCTTAGGTACCCAGTGGAGAGGCTACCTAAGTTTGAGAATCCTGCAAAAATGCCCCACATTTCTGTGTACCTCTGCAAATGAAGCATAAAACAATCTCCCATCATCCCCACACTGAGTCTCTCCATCTCTGCAGCCACAGCCATCTTTACTGCACACAGCAATGAAAAAAACTATTACCCTCTCTTCCTATCAAGCACAACCAGAAGACCTAATTTGCTAATCCCCACAGTCCACTTTCCATGCCAGGCATCCTGAAAAGACCTGGATGTGGCATGCTCTGTCCGCAGAGTACGGCTGTGTTTGCGGCCTACTGCCGTGTCTGCGGATCCTGTAACACAGGACAGCCCTTCTTCCATTTCCACTTCAATCTTTGCAGTACTTCCTCATTGGCTACTGTTTAGCAGTCACAGACCCAACCACCAATCACATCCAAGAACTCAACATCCAACTCTGTCATCTCAGTTCAACACTTTAGATGTACTGTTCAACACTTAGAGTACAGGTCTTCTGTTGGTCCCAAGCACTTGCATCAAAAACTATTGTAAAACTCTCCAAGATGTCTACTTGCAGATTCATCCACATCTGCAACTATCAACACAAAGTACAGGTATGCATATATTTTTTTTAAATTGCATATCCAACTCTTTCACAAATACATATCAACAGGGTTTCTACCACTTACCCTGCATTAACCTACTCAATAATCATACCCTTGTGTGTCCCACCGCCTGACATCAAATGGCACTCACTTACAATGCTGTGTATTTGCAAACTTTTCTTTTAATGAAGATTTTTATAACACTTTCAGAACACATATTTGCAATTTCAGCAGAACTCTCTGTGTTTTTTTGAGAAACAAAAGAAAAACACATTTGAAACATTTCCAGAGCATGTTTAAGTGCCAGATCCTGTGTGAAACTTCAATATATTACCAAGACATGCATGCTCGTCAAAATCACACATTGTTAACTACAAACTGTTATTTTCTTCTTTCATTTTGTCACTTTTAAAATCACTTCTCCCACTAACAAAGCTGCCCTAAAACTCCCACAATGCACACTCAAAACACAAACTGCATGTATCTTGCTAAAGCATGGCATGTACATTGAATGAAAAATGACACAATCCAATGCGTTTAAAACTATCATTTCAGCAGCATTTCAAGAAAACAAATCAATGCATGTGTACATTTACAATAGTGATGTGTGAAGTGTTTAATAAATAAATGAAACAAAATGGAAATGAGTTCTCCAACATATTGCAATAGCACTCAGTGGGCCTCATTACAAGATTTGTGGTAAAAACCAAACCTTACCGGCATGGAGGCAATACCGCGTCCGGGTAGCACTGATGCCTCTAACAGCAGAGGATTATGAGAATGCATGCATGCGTGTAGTGGCATGCTCATAACATCTGTACCGGCATGCCGTTAACAATCCTAAAACGCCCGTAAGCGGCATTATGCAAAGTGCTGGAACCTCCTCTGCCTTCATCCACCCCTAAATAATGGGCACTGGCAATAACAGGCACCAGCATTAACGGGTCTGGCAATACCAGGCCCGGCAATACTGGAACCGGAAGTAACATAATTGCGCCAGAACGGGAAATGCAATGGCAGCCATTTTGAAAAACACAATCCATTGCAATCCTCCAGACACAGGGCCTGGATCCACAAACCACCAGCTACATCTCCAGCACAATGCCTAAGGCCATCAAAAAAGATGTCTCCCGTCAGCGAAAGGTGCGCTTCTCGGAGGATGAGTTGAATATGCAGGCAGACACACTGGCCCAGAATGGAGATGTGGCCTTCGCAGCAGACCTCAGGCGACCTGCCCAGATGAAAAAAAATATATATATTGGAGGAAGAGGCCTGAAAGGTCAGTGCAGTTGGCACCAACCATGCACTGTCAAAGACGTTAAAAAGAGGTGGAATGACTTGCTCCTCTGTGTGCGCAATATTCTATCGACCAATCAGAGCCAGGGTCTGGCAACAGGTGGCAGGGCCAACTCCCCCATCAAGCTCACCAGATGGGAGGAAACATGTGCCAGTATGATTGGCATGGAGGCAATTGAGGGAGTCAGAGACATGGAGCGTGGAGTTCCGTCAGCGGCAGATGGAGGTGAGTATCCACACAAACCACTTGTTACCAAAGCACAATGATGGGCCACAAATGTGACAGTGACATAAGCCAATGCATTGGCCATTGTTAGGGAGAATTCTCTGTAAAGGCTAATTTCCCTAACCTAGTGAGTCCCCCAGCAGCTTTGCTGGATTTTTGGGGTTTATTTTTTTCTCCTGCTAAGAGTGAGACTCTTTTCCTCCCACTTCTAGACATGATTTGAGGTGTTCCTTTGACTTTGTTTATGGGCTATGGGGTCCTTTACCCCATAGGGCTTCATGCATTTTTGATATGTGGGTTACACAGCACCCTCCGTGCCGTAACCCAGGGATGTTGTAGCGACCCCCAAACATAGACTCCATGCCCTGGGACTGACTACTGTCTCCCAGGGCACGTAAAGTCACCATTGGCTTTACTAGTCTCAAATTCTGAACAGAACCAGTACAAACCATCCTTTTGTGGACGTACTGGTCGGGGCAATTCGATTCCCCCGGGGTCTGTTGTTCGAGGGGGCACTGTCCAGTCCCCCCAACCGAGTTTTGGCTGGTGGCAGTGTATACTACTTTTTATATTTGACCGCAAATATATTCCTATGGGATTTTCCCATTGTTCGAGGCTACCACTTTTGAACATAGCCTCGAACATACCGCCGGTTTATTAAATTAATATAAATTCATTGGTTGGTATTTTTTGCTGAAACTTGGTTCCAGAATGGCGTTTATGTTCGCTTCTGTGACTCCAACCCAAGTCGAGCCCTTTGTTCCACTTTTTGGCGGGCTTCTCCACAGAAGCCTCCAAAAGTGGTGCCACTCTGTCTGGGTACCACAGGAGGTGTGGGAGGGGGTTTAGGCACTCTGGACTGAGTTGCCGCAGCAACTCAGGTCACACTCTTGTGTGATTGGCCCAAGTGGTGAGCCGCCCAGCTCACCACTTAGCATGTTTGAGTGACAGCTAGGCTGAATGAATGGGGGTTTTCTGCATAAAAGCAGGGCTTTGGGGACTGGAACTTCAGAAGTCGCCACAGGACCTAAAGAATCTGAGGATGGAGAAGCCGAGCCGACCTGCAACACTGACACCACCGGTGGAGCCCTGCTGAACCGTCTCACCACTTTTCCCGACGACAGAGGAGATCTCCAGTCCGGAGAGTGTTCTTCCTTTGACTGGTGGGGATAACCAGTTTGCCCATCTTTTCGACCTTCTTGGACCGTCTCATGGCCACCTTGCCCGTGCCAAGCACCCCGGCAACCGGAATACCACGGTTTACCACTACCGCAAAGAAAAGGGTGGTACCTTGTAACCGGGAAACTCTGCGACTGGTTTCTTCCCTGGCAGCGCAATGACCTTCAGCTTTCCTCCACGTCGAGACCTCCTCTTCCTCTGGACGAAACACTGACTTGCACCCGCTGCCAGGAACAACTGCCCCCGCTGGAGCATTCTTCCCACTTTCAGGTACTGTGTCCCGCCTGTCTTCCCTTGCAACAGATCGTTCGGGGTGACAGTAAATCCCCGACTTTCTAACCTGGGCTAGCCTGGGGCCAGTTAACTAACTTTTCCTGACTTGATTTCAATCTTTTGTGAACTTTCTAAAAAGACTCTTTGGGCATAACCCCACTGTGTGATCCTGGACACATTTCGCTTGCTTTCTCTAAGAGTGGGCCTGGCATTTGAACTTCCTTGCTCTCCAGTAGACTTTGCCTAATCTGCCTCAATGTGGTTCTTTGAAAAGTATTGAAATTTGTGTGCTTTCATAACCCTGCCTTTTTCCCTCCCTTTTTAATAACCTATTAGAGTGCCATCTTATGTTAGGCGCTCACCTCTGTCGGAAAATAAGTGGTGTTTCTCACTAAGACTTGTCTAATAAGTAATTAGGGTTATATATATATATAATAGTGACAGTGTGTTGAATTTATTTACCTCTTTGTGCCAGTGTAAATTACAAGTGTGTCTTACTTTTACACCAAAGCTCTGGTCAGTGTTTGCTTGTGCTACTGTATCTCTGTACCTATTGCGTACACTCTATATACTGCCTAACTCATCTTGAGAGAAGTCTGCCTGCTCAGCCACAGCTACCAGGTAAATCTGGGTGGTACAGACTGCTACCAATTGGGTTTACTGCCAGCCACCTGCAGTCCCAAATCTTTTGCAGTGGTCCCTAAGGGAACTGCATAGGTTTCTGCCTAACAGCCATCACACACACATGGACACATCCCTGCCTATATGCTGTCCCCAGCACCATCACATCAACATGCATGCAGCATGCCAATGCCATACCTGAGACTGCCCCCACAAACAGCTAAACGACATGTGTCACACTGCGCACAGTCCACAACACAAAGGCATGTCACAAAGCATGCACCACCTTACACATGTGAGAACCTGACGTATGCCTGAATAACCCCCCCATATAGCAAGCAACCTGTATGTCACAACTCCAAGACAGAAAAACATTACATGCATACAACTGCACTAATGCCAATGTGCATGATGCATGTACAACCATCACTGATGCCGTCCTCTCTCGGTCCCCCAAAGGCACAGATTCCGACAGCGATGCTGAGGACGCAGCTGCACAGGCCAGGACACCATCCAAAAAGGCCAGGGACAGGGATGATGGCACCAGGCCATCCACATCTAAGGGCACTGGCAAACAACAGCCAATGCCAAGGGACAGAGGTGGCAAAGGACTGCCGCAAAACCAACAAAAGCTAAACACGTGAAATCCACTGATCGTGAGGCAGTGGCAGACGGGACCCTGTCTGCCAAAAACAGCTCCGTAGGGGAGGCAGCTGCCACATCGCCCCAGAGTGGTGATGAAGGACAGTGCCAGGCTGAGGAATGTCTCCCTGAGGACGACAACCTGTCCATGGATGTGGTACGCACACCCAGCCCTGGGCAAACACCCCAGCACACCCCACTGAGCACCCCCAATAGCACCCCACTTGACCAGCCAGGAAGAGAGGCAATACAAGAGGCCTGGAGCCCCACACAGTACACACCTGCATTGGGAACCCTCAGTAGATGTTTCATCCACCTCAACAGGCATCTGGGACGGAGAGTGGCGCATGGCCCTAATGGAGGGGCGGCAGCAGGAGCTTACAGGGCTCGTGAAGTAGTATGTTTCTGATGGTGCCCTGACAAGGCAGGAGGCCCGTGAAAACACTGCAGCCATGAGAGGAGCCATGGAGTCAAGCACCAGGTGCATTTGCGAGGAGCTGTCAGCGGTGAGGCAGGTCCTGGCCAGGATTGCCCAGGCCTTGGAGGTTCAGCATCCGGCCCTGACAGTGGAGCATGCGGGCATGGCGTCATCGGCCCATTCCACCCAGACGAGACCCCTGCATAGGTTTTCATGCACCACGTGGCACCCTGACTTGCAGCCCCCGCAGGCCGACAGAGGCTGCCAGTAGCAGAGGCAGCCTGCATGTGTGGACTCATTTTGACTCATGTTGCATACAATGACTATTGCACACCATGTGTGGGGGAGTTGTAGGAGAAGGGGAGAGGGGAGGGGGTGTGTGGGGGAGTTGTGGGGGAGGCGGAGGGGGTGTGTGGGGGATTTGTGGGGGGAGTTGGAGGGTAAATGCACTTTGTATATATTACATGTTTAATACACCCGTTGTGTACCAAAAATCACATGGCTGGACATTGCTTATTGTGTATGTGTGCTTTATTGGTTTACAGTGCACAGTGTCCATGTACCCCCACACCCAGTGCCCAGAGTCCCACATCCATGGCACCCTCTGCATCCCTGTGTCTTAGAAATATTGGCCTATCACAGACTGGCACACAGCACGTCCCTCCTGTGCATCACCACCTGGCTGATGTGCAACCCCTTCTTCTTCATCATCTTCATCCTCACCTGGTGGTTGCAGGTCAATGTCAGGGAGCAGAGGCACATTCCGTCAGATGCACATGTTGTGCAGCATGGCACATACCATGATGATCTTGGCCACCTTCTCATGCCTGTACAGGAGTGCCCCACCCGACCTGCAGAGGCAGGGAAACTGTGCCTTCAACAGGCCAAAGGTCTGCTCGATCATGACATGGGTATGGGTATGGGCCCGATTGTAGTCCTCTTCGTGCCTGCTCTGTGGGTTCCGAACAGGGGTGAGGAGCAACGGCTTCAAGGGATAGCCAGCATCAGCTGCATGGGAGAAGAATGAGGTATATGTGAGTCAATTCCTACCATGACATCTGTACTTATCACTCTCATGCCTGTAGATATTTGTTGTTCACATGCACATGTCCCTGGATGTCTGCACACATGTTAATTTGCCACAATGTGTGCTGTTCTATGGTCTTAATGTGTGGGTTGCGTCGTTCAGATGATGCAAGTTGCCCACTTCCTTGCTGGTGTTCATGCACTGTGGATGCCTACTGCTGTATTTGCAATTATATAGGTGATGTGGAGTGATTCATATGTATTTTTACTAGCAGCATTGGCACAAGTTTCATCATGATTTGCCATTCATCGGTTAATGTTCCCATGGTGACATGCAGCTGAAGTGGGAGAATGGAAGACCAGGCTCCCGCCCTTCCCCTCTCGCGCTTGGCCTAGAGGATCACGGCCCAGACACCCACCACGAGAGGAGTTTGCCTATCTACCGGACGACCAAATACCCTGGTACAGGAACATACGGATGTGCCCATCTACCTGCCCAGCAGCCCGCCCTGTCCATGCCGACACCTGCGGCACGGATCAACTCGACTAATCCTACACGTCGTTAGAGATGCCATGACGACCTAGCCAACGGTCAGCACACCTGTGCAAATATACACACAGGACACTCCCGCACCAATCTACACGAAGAATATACTCAGTGCTATGACGTAGGCGACAGACATACTCACGGACGTACATCTTTAATATTTTCCACATAGGCTCTCAAAATGCAGAAACGCAAGACGCATCATGAACTTATCTAAAAAGGCTTGCTCACGCTTCTTCTAAGAGCCATGTACCATAATGAAGAATATAACGGGGACACGATACTGAGGACAAAGCAATATGATACTGTAACCTAAAGCGCCCTGCATCAAACGGTTCCACCTATGCACCAGGCCCAAGTAGGCCGCAGGCAAATGCTTCCATGAACATTGAATGAGCAAGAATTGGGTTGCTGACCCTGCAAAATGAGCCCGGCGAAAGCACACCGCCAAGGGCACGATGTTGCAATCTCGCACGCTGCAAGCCAACGCCAAGGTCGCACCTGCAAGATAAACCAGGCTGCCTCAAACACGGTCCCACCTCACGTGACAAAGCCAAACCTGACAAGATGCCAAGCCCAGGAGGAAGGAGACGCCTGAATCCCACGTTTCAAGACACAGGCAGATACAATTAAAAGACTCATTGGACATCTGCAGCAGTGGGAGTATTCGACCTCCCAACATATGAATAAATCCTCACATTGTTTACACCTACCCATATTAAAACATTGTTGCAAATGACAGGTGCACCGCGAGCTGGGAACAGCGATAGTCCCAGACTGGGAGGCTCGCGAGCGGACCAATTAGAACATGGGGTTCTTATCACTGACGCCATTCACATTGACCAATCCTCAGAGGTCTTCATGTAACAATTTTCATGTATCAAATTGAAGGGACAGCCCAGGTATACCACCTGACTAACCCTCAGCCACTAACACCGCTCTCTATATGTGCGCTATACTAACCCTACCACTCGAGTAACCAATCCAGAGTGGAGATAGGTTTTTTGCTAAACTTTCCAAGTGATGCAAGTAGCGCGTCATACTAAGGTAAAAAGGGCCTGCGAGCCCCACGATTGTGTGTGCGTCAGGACGGACACGTACGCTCCTTGACGCATCCCTGCTGTTTTGTCTAATAAACTGCAGAGTCACCTTGCTTCTTGCGTGTGTCCCATACTCTATCTCTTTGGGATATATGGGAGGAGTTGGGCCCTCCCTGCCCGGAGGTCTGCGGACGGCCCGGCCGACCCCGGCAGAATTTCCCCCCGACAAGTTGGAGGCACTGCTGAGATCTGTTTAAGATCTGCTTTTTTATTTTTACTTTTTCCAGGTAATCGCGTTGCGAGGAGGCCCGGCGGCGCGGCCCCCTCTGCCGTTGCCCCCTTCTGAGGACTACAGGACCATCGCGGAGCTGCGAGAAGACCGGACAGCGCAATCCGGATATTGGCCCTCGGGAGCCGGTTGAGAAGTATCCCGCCCGCGGTTGGCGAGTGTCCAGACGTGGTCCAGACGAGGGGAGGTGGCGAGCCGCTTGGAGGGGTGCACGCAGTCGAGCGGCCCCGCATCAAGAGAACTTGGTGAGCATGCCACGCACAACAAGCAATGTGAAATTGTGAGGGAGGGGGGAGGAATTAAATACGGGAGGTGGGAGGTGTTGCACAGGTGCGCGGCGAAGGTTTGACAATTTAGTGTTGGCAATGGAATGAATGGTAGCCGAACGAGTGCGAGAGCAGTCGGCTACGTTGCGCGAGAGAGGGGGGTGGAGCACGAAAACATCACGTGCGGCCGCTCGTAGACACTGATTGGCCTAGGTCGCGACTACGTGTAAGGGTGTGTGTGTGTGTGGTTTCCTACGATTTGGCATTTATTGATCAATGAGTAGATGAGGATCCCTATTGTTCGAGCAAGAAACTCGATAGGTAGATGATGTTTCCCTGTAGGCGGTAGCTAGTTAGTTGCCCAATACGGAAGATAATTGGCTGGTTAAGCCCTCCTGTCGAGGGGCGTATCACACGCGAGGCGACGCAGCGTGCGCAGTCCGATTATATTATTGATTACCTTGTTCCAGGAGTGACAGGAAGACGGCTGTGAGGTTAACGGGGGTAGATTGCAAGTGTATTTTGAACTTAAAGAATATATGAAGAACTTACCAGTAGCTCGAAGAGATCGGTGACGTCACCAGTAGGGCTTTCATAGGATATCCTGAGCACAAGGCATCTTTCTTTCTGAGAGGGGTGGGGAAGAGAACTGTGGTAAGGGAGTGGAAACGGAGATAAACAGTAATGAGTTGATCAGGGAAAGGTGAAACGGGGGACGTGGCTGCGCACGGAGAACGCCGGCCACGGCAAGTGTAGAAGAAGGAGGAGGAGCAAGTGAAAATAGGACGACTGTATAAGAATGTCATAAGGGGTACGCAGCCGCAGGGGGCTACGTGCGCCTCGGCCGCAGGGGGCCGTAAGGGTGTCGTGTAAAGGAAGAAAGACAGAAGAAAATATACAAATGTAAATACTATATTTTTATAATTTTCCTTAGCGGACTATCGCAAGTCCCCAAACTTACGGGGCCAGGTAACGATATAAGGCTGTATATTGTAAACTGCTAGTGAGATAACCGCTACCAGATAGGGGAAGGGTAACAAGTGGAGCGCTACTATGTCATACGGGACAGGATCGGGAGGGTGGGGGAACACCCTCACTACCCCACTACAACACATATGTACCACACTGTCACCCCATAGGGAGAAACTGATTAAGTATAGCATAGAATGGACCCAGGGGACGGACAACAAAATGATAACACCGTGGCCGCCTAATGGTAGCTTCGATCCATATGCCCAACGTTCACTATTAAACCATCTGCATAATACATACAAAGGGAAGAAGTTGGCAAACCACGTGGAGGTGTTTAACTTATGGAGGATGTTCCAAGGGTCCCGACCAGGACCAAAAGGAATGTTCACTGTGGGGGAAATACCGGAAGAAAAAGAGATTAAGGAGGAAGGAGAGGATGGGAAAAAGGGGAGTGAAGACCCAAAGAACACGGGGAACGAACAAGAGGGAGGAGAAAAGAATAATGCATCAAATGAAATAAAAAAGGAACCGAGCAACGATATACCCCTAGCAAAGGGAGTGAAAACAGAGGGAGTTAGGAGAAATAGGAAGAGGTCAGTTAAGGGCGGCTGAGGGGTACTCGAACCCAGCATACAGCCCTCCACCATATGTGGCTCATAGGAAGATGCCAGCAGGGGAGGGGAGGGCTGGAGAAGAACAAACTGTGGAAATAGGAAATGATGAGTGGGTAGCTGCACAGATACTATTAAAATTATGAGGTTCATTAACAGGAGAAGAGAAGGAGGTAGTAAGGAAAACAGACGAGGATAATACCAGGGAGAGTGAAATGAGGGGGGAAGAGCTGTTACGACAAAAGGAAGAGATTTTGGAGGAACGACTAGCAGAGTTAAGGGATGAGCAGAATGAATTGATCAAACAGCTCGAGAGGGAGGAAAGAGAGAGAGCGAGGAAAAGGAAAGAAGGTAAGAACGAATTGGAAAAAATAAGGGAACGAACTGAGGAGCAAAGGAGAGAAGCTGAAAGGGTAAAAGCAGCAGCAGAAAGGGTATCAAGAGCAGTGCTGCGAGAAAAGAAAAGGGAAGAAGAAGAGAAAGAAAGAGAAATGGCAATGTGGAAGAGGAGATTACTATCAGAAACGACTAAAAAATACAAAGAAGGGAGGGTGATAGAGAGTATATTAGAAAGGGAAAGGGTGAAATGGGAAAGGAAGAAAGCGGATGAAAGAATACTGGAACAGATGAGTAGTGAAGTAATGGAGGAATTAAAAAGGAAAAGGGAGGAAAATGGTAGGGAGATGGAGGAGAGAAATGAAGGAGAAAGAAAAGATAGGAGAAGGGAGAGTGAAGTATGGGGGGATGTATATAGAGACACAGAAGTAGCAACAACATCAGCGCAAAGGGGAGCGGTTGATAAAGGAGAAAAAGGAGAACTGGACCTAATAGACTTACAAACAGTAACAATCAAGGGGAAAAAGACCGAGTGGGGGGTGCCGTTTATGACTGACTTTTGTAGTGAGGAAGAAGAAGGAGTGGAGAAGGAAGGAAGAAACAGTGAAAGGGAAAGCCTAGATAAACTATACATCACCCGGACCAACACAGACTCACTATGGATCCGTAGGAGAAAGGATGAGCTGGAGAGAAGTGAGGAGGGAGAGCAAGGAATAGCGGAAAGACAGACACATGAGGCCGCACCGTCCCCATCACGCCCTCTCCCATCGCACTCTACATGCTCAACCACCTCACGCTCGTTACGCACAATAAAACTTGCGCCCTTCACAGATGAACTGACACCCTATGCATGTCGGCTTAGGGACCTCCCCAGACGCAGGCAGGAAAGACGAATACACATGCCCACATTAAATACAGGAAATGATGGAAGAAGGGGAAAAGATGGAGAAGAAAGAGTTACGAGCAGGGGAAATACGGATGAAATTGACGATGTAGAAGAAAGGGAAGAAGAGGAAGGGTGTGAGGACTCGATTTTATGGAACACAAAGGGTAAAACGAGACATAACTTAATGCCACTTCTGGAGAGGGGAGGGGTTAGACCACAGTATGTTCCTTGGAAGCATACAGACAAAGAAAATATAAAATGCAGGCTCCCATCATTAAGTGGAGGTGCGGGTAAGGGGATATATGAAATGGAAAAACACACCGCAGGACAGAAACTGGCAGTAGGAGATGTAAAGGGCCTTCTAATATCGATATTAGGGGATGCAGCGGATGAGATTTGGAAGAGAGCGGGATTCCCTGGGGTAACAATAACAAACACATCGCATGATGGGGCACCATTCGCAAACTGCAGACATGCATTGTGGCAGGCACTGAGGGTACAGTACCCAGACACATCAGACATAGGAGCAATTACCTCCCGCAAGATGCGTGAGAACGAAGATCCTGTTGATTATATCCAGGAAATCCAAGAGAAGTGGCGCATGGAAACTAGAGAACAATGGGACAAAACACCAGCAATATTTTATCATATACTAGTACAAGGGCTCCCAGAAGGAGTTCAGAAACAACTAAAGAAAGTAGTGGGAATGGAAGCAAAAGCATGGCCAGAAATACAACTGACTATAGTGCATCATTGCAGGACATGGCAAGGAAAAATGAAACAAAAGGAAAAGGACAGGAAAACGGAAGAGGCTAAACTAGTACAGAAAAAGCTTACTAAATACACAATGGAAGGGGCACTGATAACTACGCCTACAACAATGACCCAAAGCCCCACACAAGTAGTGGCTGCACAAGATTCCTCCCAAATACCACCTTCACAGACTATAACACAACAGGTGCCGCCACTCCAACCATACACGACCAACATGGGAGGAGGATACCCAATGCCAGGAGCTGGGTATTATAATTATAACAGGGGGAGAGGAGGAATTATGAGAGGGAGAGGATACGGATATAACACCCAACAGCAGGTGGGAGGACTTAGAAATTCCTACCCCACAGGGCAACCAGTATACCAGGACAACACAGGGAGCTTTCCATGGCAGAGTAGGGAACCACCGGTGTGTTGGAGTTGTGGATTATTAGGGCACATGTCACGCACGTGTAGAGTTAGACCAGGAACACCATCATGGAGTGAACAGGGACAACCAAGGCCCTCACAGGAACAGCAGGGCATACAGCAACAGCAGACGTTGCAACAGGGAAATGAACAGCAACAACTAATAACACAACAACAGCCAGAGACACATTCACTGCCACAACAACAGGTAGCGATAACACAACAACCCCAAGTACAACAAACACAACTGGGTAGGGTGACAGTCCTGGGACACAACCCTTACACAGGAAATGGCCAATCATTGTACCCTCAATAGGACAGCCCACAGACGGCCTTGGTGTGTCCCATCCTGTCGGTAACACCTAATAGTGCGGAGGAACCATGCATAGAGGTAACGATAGGTGACAAAAAATTATCATTCCTTGTTGACACCGGGGCGACCCGGTCTTGCATAAAGGAAGGTAAATTTAAGATGTCAGGTGAAGCCATGAACACCCAAGGATTCTCTGGGGCTAGAGGGTTGGTTCCTTTTACTGATAACATTCCCTCATCTATAGGAGATTATGACCTGTCAGTTCCACTTCTATATTATAGTGCCTCACCAGTAAATATACTTGGGAGAGACATAATGAACAGGTTGAATATGACGATCTCCTTTACTGAGGACGGCATAATTTGCTCTACTCCAGGGATTAACATGCTCACAGCACGACAGATTATGCAAGCATACTGCGGACAGACAGCGATTAGGGCGGAGCCAGTAGATGGCGAACTCTTCCAGTACGGGACAGACATGGCATTTGCATGGATGCCAGGGATAGAAGGAAAAATCTGGAGGAGACCAGCAGCCTATCTATTCAGACCAGAAACACCAGTTAATGAACCAGAAGGAAAGGTGGTTCCAGTGGACATTGAGAGCATTATAGCAACAGCTGATTACATTGCTGTACATGCCCAAGACAGAGAAGGAAGAGCATGGAGGGCAGTGATAGCACTAGCAGAAGGATGTAGGCTCACCCAGGTGTCAGCTGAGGAGCTGTTCTCAGAAGAAAAGGAGGAAGGTGAAATGGTGTTTATGATGAGTGTGGAAATATGGCTAAGAGTGGCGTACAAACAAGTAGCACAGAAAATTGCAATGGCACTTGAGGCAGCCGCATGCACCCCAGTCCCCTTCTTTAAGGAGGATATGACAAAGGTACCCGCATCATTGTGGACTACTAGCCCCATGACGTGGGGTGCATAAAAAGTATAGGGGGAGTAAGGATAAAATTGAAAAAAGGTGCAATACTCCCCAGAGTGAAACAGTACCCACTATCAAAAGAGGCAGATGAGGGCATATATGAAACCATAACGGCCCTTATAAATAATGGCATATTGGTCCCCTCAGAATCACCATGTAACACGGCTGTATACCCAGTGCGCAAGGCTAAAGGGGGGTCTTGGCGCTTCATACAGGATCTCAGGCCCTTGAACAACATAGTAGAAGCAGAATATCCCATAGCAGCAAACCCGGCCACAATATTGTGTGGCATTCCAGCAGAAGCATCACGATTTACAGTGATCGACCTTAAAAATGCTTTTTTCTCAATACCATTGCACCCAGACTCACAAGATCTGACAAGCTTCACTTACAGAAACACAAAGTGGAAACACACCAGATTGCCACAAGGGTATTGCGAATCACCCTCAATTTTCAACAGAGTAATACAGATGGATTTGGGTAACATTGAAGTGGAAAGCACAGTGTTGCAGTATGTGGATGACATAATAATTTGCAGTACAAACGAAGGAACATGCAGAGAGGACTCATCAAAGATGTTGACAATATTGTCTGAGAAAGGTTACAAGGTAGACATGGAAAAGCTACAGTACTGTCAAGAACAGGTACTTTACATTGGTCAGCTCCTATCCCAACATGGAAAAAAGATTGCACCACAAAGAGCACAGGCCATTTCAAACACTCCAGTACCACAAACAGTGAGGGAACTGCAGCAGTTCCTGGGGCTGTGCAACTACTGTAGAGCATGGGTATTTGATTACAGTTCATACATAGGACCCCTGCTTGAGGCGTTAAAGGAAGCTAATAAAGGGGAGAAAAAGCTGGGGTGGACGATGGAAATGAAAGAGGCTTTTGATGAATTGAAAGATGCGATATCAACTGCTCCGGTACTGACATCCCCAGACTATGAGCGACAATTTTTTATATTTTCACATTGCGACTCAGCAGTAATGAAAGCAGTGTTGGCTCAAAAAACAAGCATGGGCTACAAACCAGTAGCATTTTACAGTGGCCACTTAGATCCTGTGATGTTAGGTAATTTCCCTTGTGAACAAGGTCTCGCCGCAGCTGATTTTGCGGTAGAAAAAGCATCAGCAATAACCATGGGGTGCCCAACTACACTGTTTGTGGAACATGCACTATTTGCAATATTGAATAAACCTAAGTCCACCCTAACCACGCAGAGGGCATCAGGTTATGAGATCATCCTATCCAGAGCTGAACTATCGATTGTTAGATGTAGCATGGTCAACCCTGCAAGGTTCCTAGCAGAAGTACTTGAGGAAGGAGATTATGCCCAAGATTGTACGCAAATAACTGAAATGTACTCATGTACTAGAAAGGTTGAAGAAAACGTACTAGAGGGAGGTGAGCTCCTGTTCATTGATGGGTCATCAACTATCGACCAAAAGGATGGTATAAGGAGGACTGGGGCAGCAGTGGTAAAAATGATGGAGGTACCGGTGTGTGTGGCAATGAAATGTGTACAATTACCACAGCATTATTCTGCTCAAGCAGCAGAATTGATTGCACTGATCTTGGCGTTGAGGGAAAGCTTTGACAAACGAGTGACCATATACTCCGACAGCGCGTATGTTACATCCACTGTCCACTCAGGGCTGTCGAAATGGAGAAGAAGAGGGTTTAGGAGAGCTGATGGCACTCCAGTGCAACATGCCTTCCTATTGGCTGAACTAATTGAAGCAATAAATGACCCCCAAGAATTAGCTTTGGTCAAATGCACCGCACACACCAATGGTGAAGACCACATCTCAAAAGGGAATGCAGCAGCAGACGCACATGCGAAGTATGCTGCATACTTTGGTGAGATATGGAACCCCCCAGAGTCACAGAGAGGGAGAGGGAGGGGAATGGCTAAGGTGATGTTGATAAGAGAAGGGTACACCCATCTCCCAGCCACACAGATTATGGAGCTACAAGCGGCTGCACCAATGGCAGAAAAAGAAATATGGGTAAAAAGAGGATGCACAATGTCACCAACCGACGCACTATGGCGCCAGGGTGACACTGGAAAGGTTGTAATACCATTGGCACTTTTGAACACCGCCCTGAGCCAACTACATTACCCAGCCCACACAGGCAAGGAAGTAATTGCAGCACGAATTAGGGAAGACTGGTTCTGCCCCGAGTTAAATTCTCATGTGTCAAATTTTATCAGAAATTGTCTCACATGTCAACAGTTTACGGCCGGCCACACTCTGAAGGTGATAAGAGGTACTATACCCCGGCCAGAG
The DNA here is from genome assembly GCF_040938575.1 of Ambystoma mexicanum. Classification (NCBI taxonomy): domain Eukaryota; kingdom Metazoa; phylum Chordata; class Amphibia; order Caudata; family Ambystomatidae; genus Ambystoma; species Ambystoma mexicanum. The sequence continues at coordinate 1,138,774,637 of NC_090922.1, forward strand.
GGACCGTTCCGGCATCTCCATATTGACTATGTTGATATGATCAACGTATGTCAAGGAAATAGGTATATGATTGTAGTAGTATGCCCATTTTCAAGATGGCAGGGCCCTGTTCACACCCAGATGCATTTAGAGCAGCTAAATTCCTAGTGAGGGAGGTCTTCCCCAGGTGGGGAGTGTGTGAGGTATTAAGGTCAGACAATGGCCCACATTTCGCAAACGAAATGTTCCAGCACATTACATCCTTGCTGAACATCAAGCATAAATTTGCATGCGCATACCACCCACAGGCCAACGGTGTATGTGAATGCCTGAATGGCCTACTAAAGGAGGCAATTGCAAAGATACAGCAAACAAAAAAGAAGAGTTGGTTGTATTGCCTTCCATTAGCCCTATTTGAGCTAAGGAATAGACCAGGGTCCGACCACCACCTCACCCCTCACGTGGTGGTTACCAGACGTCAAATGCGCCTTCCCCTAATGCCAACATCAAGAGCATTTACTGACCACGAGAGTACTGCGAGTGTTCTTGGTGATGAAATGTACCAATATGTGTCTTCTTTGATTACTAGTGTAGTGTTTGTGTCTCAACAGCTCGAGCGCATGTGGGGCGGGTCTAACAGCAATCAACAAGAAGACGTGGATAAAGAATGGGAAAAGGAAAGACTGTGTAAAGTTGCTAAAGGTGACCACGTACTACTTCGCAATTTCAACAGAAAGTGGAACAGTCCACGATTCACTGGCCCCCATCTGGTAGAGGAGGTATCAACGGGAGCAGTAAAGCTACAGGACAAACGTGCCTGGAACCACCTACACGACGTAAAGATCTACAAACTCCAGACCCGCCCCAGCGCCACCGACAGGGCCACTGGAAGAACAACGACAGCGTCACCAACGGAGGAAGAGACTTCTACCACAACTAACGGCCTAAGTGTCCCTATACCCTGCCACCCCCAAGATTCCCCAGAGACAACTATTAGAGAAAAAAGGGGTGATCCCCATGGTTACACGATCAAAGGGTAAAGAGACTTCCGCCAGCTGAACCCCAAACCCTCTGCCCATTGACCCCCTGCCCACTGTAGTAACAATTAAACTGAAGGACACTGTTTTTGCACATATACACATGTAAACACCTGAATGTTCTCTTTCTTTTCTCTCGCACATGCAGCTAAAGCGTATTATTGTACTGTTAAGAAAGTAGATAACTAACTAATTCACTGCCCAGGAGTAGAGGAGTAGATGGTACCCTCAGACGATAATTACCTGGAAGAATTGTCACACCAATTTGTATATGAAATAAAACGGCCAACGTACCTGAAAGGAAGGAGGGTACGTGTCTACTACACAGCATTCCTCTTGGCCATAGAACATTCAATGCCCCACCTCCAACCATACTTGCCTGCCCTAAGAGATAGATCGCTTAGATTGGCGTGGGAACAGCTCTTCGCCTGGGCACTGAATGACTACTTGATAGGGAGAGGTTAATAACAATAACTAACCTTAATAACGAGCATATTAAGAATTTTCAGGCGGGCAACTGTAACGTCGCAAGAATAAGCTGCCGGACTGCAGCAAGGTAAGAGCAAAATGCCGGTGAAATTAGCCGGTTCTTGGCTGCCTCTGTATGGCAGTACAGCTATGCTATTGATATTATTGCTGTACCCAAACCTAATATACCCCCACCCCCAGCTGCAACAGGTGTTATGTCAGGTGGTACTAGTAAAACCCCACACCAGGAAAATAGAGTTAAACGCAGCACATACTCAGATAATAAAGGCATTGACAACTATGTACAAGATTCACCACACGTCTCTAACAACATGTGGTACCAACACATGACCAAAATAGGCAAGCAGACAACAGAAGACAGCTGCTACGTTTGCTTATTGATCCCATACGCCATGAGCGCTTCTCGAACATTTGTTGCTACGGAGATAGATGGAAAAATAGCACGATGTATAATATACCTGGCACTGTTCCAGACGAAAGGAAGATTTCAAGGGACAGTGGTGCATCTGGTGTGGAAAACACGAGATACATATCCATATGAAAACAACTTCCTCAAGACTTATTTGAGTTACCACAAGAGCAGTTTACATGCTGAAGGATTCAAATACATAACAAGTGGTCCTGAAAAAGGAGAAACAAAGAAGGTAACACTGCAGTACCTACCATGTGATTGGTACACCACTGAAGTCCCTGGTATAAACGGATGTTGGGAAAGACCACTGATGATAATAACAGGGAAGGTGTACATGGACAACAAATGGGACATAGGAGTGGTTGGCAGCAACATGGTAACAAGAGAAAATATTTCAACTATTGATGGACATAACCATAGATGTTGGATGACTTGGATCAAGTACGTACCCATGCTCACGTGGATGGAGAAGGATGAAGACCCAATAACAATGCTGCCTTTAACTGCGCCTAAGGTATGCTACCAAAATAAAGGAGAGGTGGATGTAGGATACAATACCAACTGTGAAAGCGTAATGGAGTTACCTGAGGGGGGAGCAGGAACAGCAGTAGTAATGGACCATTACTGGGCCTGTGGAGACAAGGCGTATCACACACTGCCCCTTTTGTGGAATGGTGTATGCACTATAGTACACGTTAATGTACCATCACTAGTGGTACCCCAGAAGCATGTGAATATGATGAATTTCCCCAAGATGGATGAAGGAAACAAAAGGAAGAAGAGATCTGCACAGCCTCGGAAAGGGCCAGAGAACAGACGCAGGGGCAACAACACTGTCCTCAAAAGAAGGAAAAGACAAGGAGAACCTCTGACAGGAAATTACCTGTGGGGAAGGTCGGAAACAGCACTGACCTCAATACCGCCGGAACACAGACTATTCAGCAGAGCAGCTATGTTCTTCTCCTCAATAATACATCCTGGACTGCAGGCTTACGCAAACGCAAAATGGCTCCAGATAACTAGGTGGGAAATAATGATGACAGATTCAACGCAATAAAAGAGGAATAGCGAGCAGTAAGAATGGTTGCACTACAGAACAGATATGTACTGGACCTCCTCACAGCAATGGAAGGAGGCGTTTGCGCAAAGATAGGACAATCATGCTGCACATTCATTCCTGCTAACGATGCTGACAATGGTACACTCACGGAAGCTGTATCACAATTGGCCCAGATGCACTTAAAAATGATGGATGAAAGTAAAGGTGTGAAAAAGGATTAGAGCTGGTTTTCAATATTATGGTCATGGATGCCATCTTGGCTGTCAGATGGACTGAAGATTATAGTTGGATGCACTATTCTGGCTGGAGCTACACTGATCATAATAAGATTTTGGAAATCCCGGAAGGCACGCACCACAGACGAGATGATCGAAATGGTTGGTATACACCTCTTGATGCCAGCAGATGACGGCCAACACACAGGCACAATCATAAAAGAGAGAGAGAAGTTGCGCAACCAGATCATTACCAACCACCTGGACCCACCATCTGTGAAGCTCGAGAACCCAAGAAACCCCAGGAGCTACATAGGGAAATGGGTATACTGCACTCCCGGAGGAACCTGTGAATATATGTATTGGTCATTTGAAGACCATGTTAACCACTATGGACATTTGGGAGGAATAACTAAGATATGGAGAGTAAGAGGAGATAAAGAAAAGGATATGTTTGTGGGCGACAAGTCGACCAGAGGGGGGACTGAAGTGGGAGAATGGAAGACCAGGCTCCCGCCCTTCCCCTCTCGCGCTTGGCCTAGAGGATCACGGCCCAGACACCCGCCACGAGAGGAGTTTGCCTATCTACCGGACAACCAAATACCCTGGTACAGGAACATACGGATGTTTCCATCTACCTGCCCAGCAGCCCGCCCTGTCCATGCTGACACCTGCGGCACGGATCAACTCGATTAAACCTACACGTCGTTAGAGATGCCATGACGACCTAGCCAACGGTCAGCACACCTGTGCAAATATACACACAGGACACTCCCGCACCAATCTACACGAAGAATATACTCAGTGCTATGACGTAGGCGACAGACATACTCACGGACGTACATCTTTATTGTTTTCCACATAGGCTCTCAAAATGCAGAAACGCAAGACGCATCATGAACTTATATAAAAAGGCTTGCTCACGCTTCTTCTAAGAGCCATGTACCATAATGAAGAATATAACAGGGACACGATACTGAGGATAAAGCAATATGATACCGTAACCTAAAGCGCCCTGCATCAAACGGTTCCACCTATGCACCAGGCCCAAGTAGGCCGCAGGCAAAAGCTTCCATGAACATTGAATGAGCAAGAACTGGGTTGCTGAGCCTGCAAAATGAGCCCGGCGAAAGCACACCGCCAAGGGCACAATGTTTCAATCTCGCACGCTGCAAGCCAACGCCAAGGTCGCACCTGCAAGATAAACCAGGCACACAGTAGGAAAAACAATATTAATTGTGTTGAATTTTGCCTCAAACACAGTCCCACCTCAGGTGACAAAGCCAAACCTGACAAGATGCCAAGCCCAGGAGGAAGGAGACGCCTGAATCCCACGGTTCAAGACACAGGCAGATACAATTAAAAGACTCATTGGACATCTGCAGCAGTGGGAGTATTCGACCTCCCAACATATGAATAAATCCTCACATTGTTTACACCTACCCATATTAAAACATTGTTGCAAATGACAGGTGCACCGCGAGCTGGGAACAGCGATAGTCCCAGACTGGGAGGCTCGCGAGCGGACCAATTAGAACATGGGGTTCTTATCACTGACGCCATTCACATTGACCAATCCTCAGAGGTCTTCATGTAACAATTTTCATGTATCAAATTGAAGGGACAACCCAGGTATACCACCTGACTAACCCTCAGCCACTAACACCGTTCTCTATAGGTGCGCTATACTAACCCTACCACTCGAGTAACCAATCCAGAGTGGAGATAGGTTTTTTGCTAAACTTTCCAAGTGACGCAAGTAGCGCATCATACTAAGGTAAAAAGGGCCTGCGAGCCCCACGATTGTGTGTGTGTCAGGACGGACGCGTACGCTCCTTGACCCATCCCTGCCGTTTTGTCTAATAAACAGCAGAGTCACCTTGCTTCTTGCGTGTGTCTCATACTCTATCTCTTTTGGGATGTACGGGAGGAGTTGGGGCCTCCCTGCCCGGAGGTCTGCGGACGGCGCGGCCGACCCCGGCAGAATTTCCCCCCGACACAGCGCTACTGTGTTGGTGGGCCAGTGACAATCAGTGTATTCCCTTGGTGGGATTGATTTGTGTGCACTCATGGATGCATGTCCTAAGTTATGTTGTGCTGCGGTCATTTACATTGTGCACACTCACAGCATGTTGCTGCATTGTGTTACAGAGGGTACGGTCTGATGATCTGTAGTGGACGTGTTGAGGGATGTGGGCTGGTTGCAAGTCTGGTATATTGGCATTGGTGTGCAGCTTCCATCATTTCTATGACATTTAGGTGTCATGTTCAGTTTGGGATGTTTTGGGGCACAGTATTTTGCAGTATAGGCATTGTCCAGTTACCATACCAATCTCACCCGGTTGGTGTGTGCATCTCTCCCCCCGCCATTACACTTCCATGTGCCTGTCATGCAACTTTCCAAGCAGCCAGTCACGTCGTCCAGCATGTCGCTCCATGTAGCATGGTATCGTGGAGTTTCCGCAGGACCATTGAATGATGAGTTGATCCGGGATATCTTCACAGATGCACTATGGTAAGTGTATTCTTTCTGTCACTCATAGAGTACAGTGTCGCTGTTTACTAGCCTACAACATTCTTTCCAAACCAACAACATTTACTTCACTCTTACACATTGCACCTCAGCAAGTACACTCTTTGTATTCTCATCTGAACACCAGTATCATAGCACCCACTATTATAGTGAAAATAGTGTAATGTTCTTACTTATTCATGCACACTACAATATCTTAAACATTAACACAAGCCCTTCACACATCTACACACACGACTACTCTTACAACCTTCCCAACCAGAACTAACAGACTATTGCACAATCACACAGCCCTCCATGGCTGCCCTCATATTCACACACTCATTCACAATGCACGCAAATACATTCCACAACTTTCAAACCAACACTTTCATTTTTCTCCAGCAGACAGAACAGTATGCCTACTAAAAAGAAACTCTGTAGAAAACAATGAAATAATAGAGCAGAAACTAAAAGCATGCAAAATACTCATCGACCAATAGTAGAATTTAGAGCAAATGTTCAAACAAAAATTCTAATACAGACAACCAGCTAGCAGTAAAAATCTAGGGCCCCTCTTCAAAAAAGTAAAAATAAAAACAAATGTATAAAGAAGAACAAAACTATTAATAGCACTAGCACTACATCTACCAATGGTAACATAGCCACAGTTAAGCATTCACAAAAATTAATTTTACAAAAAAATTCCACCACAGAGTACTTCAAATCTTATAGAAGTAGCAGAAAAGTCACGCTTAACCTTTAAAAATGACTGCAGAAACTAATCCTTGAAGCTCTCATTGGCAGCACAATGCTCATCAAAAGACAGTTGTTCAAATTAATTAGAATGAAACCACTAACAAAATGAATCAGTAAACTACAAAAGTACTTCTAAACATTCGCAAAGTCAATATAGATACCTTTGCGAACCTCTGTGCATGTGAATGGATTCACACAAGCAGCACAGAACCATATTTCAACAAAGAGGGATATAAACAAGAGCAGAAAAACCCAATTGCCTTACATAGTATTGGCGGAGGGTATGAAATGGCAGACAAGGCAATTATGTCACAAGAAACCTTCATTCCACCAACCCAATCAGTCCAGTCTGCAAAGAAACAATCCTTCAAATCTTTAAGCCAATTCCTCAATCACTATGTGAAAGTAAAAGACACAATTAGAATAAAAACTTTGCAATCCATGCACTCCTGTCCAGTGCACAATTACACTGGACTGTGAGGACATTCATTAGGCTGTATTTCAGGACCAGCTTGCAAAAGCACCTTCTACCACATCAAAACCCACCATTCCACTATACAGACTCTTCTACAGAGACTGTACTATGCGAAAAGTCCTGCTTTAGAACTGCAACATTTGAATAACATTTTCCTACAAGGCACAGCCAAATAAATCCTTCAATAATACTTTGGACCACATCCAAAGTACATATTTTGGAAGGGAAGATCACTTCGAAAATTCTGTAAATTTAGAGAAGAGTCGCAAAAACCTTACAAATGCCAATCCTGTAATAAACACATACAACAAAGATATAGTAAAGTTTAAAAACACATCTGCTGAAGTACCAAACCAAGTATATGTATGTTGTCACAGAACTTTTTATAAAAAGAGCACCAAAACTGTAGATATTACTTACACAATTGAAGACAATGAGGAAGCCCAATGGTTCCAGTTAGCTCTATATCTTATAACAGAAAACAAATACTTTGCACGTACTGCAATGCAAAGCTTGATAATAACCAAATGACCTCACTGGCTAGCACTAATAACTTACACATATTCCCATTTCCATAACTGTATAAGAGCATTGTAATCCAATCAGTACACCCATTTCAAGCTATAATACACCTTCAACCCAAAACAGCCAAATTTGCTTCTTCTGAATTACTAAAAGGCATTTGTGGAAAAGTCGTTTATTTGCCATTAGATCTTAAAGAAAATATAGAAACTCTTGGAGGGCAACGGCCAATAGATCAATCTGTGATTATCCTAGTGAATGGTGTACCAATGAAAGACAAACAAAAATATGGCAACAACTAGAAGACTTAACCAAAGTTAGTGAAGCCCTACAATATCTTTAAGAGAACAATGAGCACTACAAAGATATAAACATAGAACAAAAATTAACGGAAACCAACACAATAATTCAGGATTCCTCACCAAGTGGCCAATTTGAACTTGTAGATCCTATTACAGCATCCAATATTTTAGACCAGTATACAATTCACCCACTACACACCATAGACAATGCACTAGAAACATATCAAATGTGTCAAGCCAAAAGGATCTCCAATCAGCATATGGGAATAAAAGTGTATAAGCCAAGCCTTACCTCTCCTCTTTCCTATAGGAAAAGGGGGAAGATAGGATGAAAGATGCACACAAATAAAATCATCAACATACCGCTCTATAAGAATATATTCTGAAGACCCGAGATTCATAGAAAATGTTGAATACATATTCCACCTACTGTTCGAAAGTGAACTAGTAACTCTATGTTACAGAGTTGCACACACATTGAAAACAGGTTCCAATTTTTTAAATATGTCTGCTACCCAACTACTTCAAAAGATAAAAGACAAAGATGAAATTTTGCAGTCAAGTATCAAAAATCTCTTGGCAAACATTTTGGTGCAAAAAAATACTGGTTCCAAGGTCATGTTGATGTACAGTGTATGCAAAGGAACCTTGGCCCAGCCACATGGTTTGTCACTTTAAATTGAGCAGAATATGCATGGGAGGACTTGCACGACTTTCTATGCATTGCAAACCAAAACAGAGAAGGGATAGACATAAAACACCAGGAGGACTCTGCTCTGTTGACCCTGTAAATGTATCAAGATACTTTCACCACCGCTTTATTGCCATGCTGCACCTCTGTAAGAAAAATATGTCTCCCCTCGGAGAAGTGGAACACTTCTTTTGGAGAAAAGAATATAAATCCAAAGGTGCACCACACATCCACAAGCTTTTGTAGATAAAAGGTTCTTCTAAATTTGGTCATGAAAGTGATGCCACTGTTTTGCAGTTTATTCACAAATATATAACCTGTGACATCCCTTCAGAAACCACACATAGTGAGCTACATAGACACATTTTACACTTCGAAAAACATAAGTGTGGCAAATACTGCTGACGCAGATATTAATACAAAGGTAAATACTACACAAATGCCGTTTTGGTTGCCCTAGACCAGTTTCAGCAAAAGGATAAGTAAACAGTGTGTGGGAGTGAGGGGCCAATGGGCCCCTCTCTACCATCACATCTCAGTACAAAACTTGGACCAGTGCCTCTAGTGCTGGGTACGCCCCTCACCCTTATGCAATACTAACTTTTGGTTATATTCATGTAGATGGGACCACCGAGCAGGACACAGGGCATCCATTTTTTGTACCCCCTTTCGACTCCATCTTGGTAGCCAGGCCTCACTGCGATAGTACAAAATGCATCTCTCCCTTTTGCCTGCCACTGTAGCTCGGAGCACATGGCCCCCACCCTCGTCCCCACTCCAACTGGAAAACTCTGCAGCTCCATTCTCACGCTGAGGCTGGAGCTGCTTGCAACAAATATTAAATGTAACACATCCCCTTTCCTCAGAGATCACTGTCCCGCCTGTGAACCAACATGAGCCAAGCACATAGCTCGTTCATCTCCACAAAAGTGTCCTTGCCCTCTTTCCCTCACCAGTTGAAACTTATTGCCATTCTAACCCTGTGCCCTTGCAAGGCATCCCTTTCATGTGCCAGACTGCCCACCATGCTATGAAGCCCACCCAGCAGACCCCCAACTAACATTAGACCCCTGTTGCAGTATATCGCGCCTAATACTAACAAGTGCCACATGCCTGAGATTCTTGTGAAACTAACCCTATAGCTCAATGACAGTATTATAGTGGTCAAGGCCCTTAAATCTGTGACCTGTATAACCCAAATGTGTAGATGATATAAATCCTTGAGTGATTTGTATAACGACATGATACACTACTGAGAGTCTTTTGATCAACTATTATTTAGTGCATGCATTACTCAGAATCTATTTTCTTAGCTTAGATAGTGACCACCGTGTTCACAGCGACCTGACCTTCACCCATCCGGAGCACAAATGTCTGACGCCAATCCTCCCGCCAACCAAGCAACCAACCCGGAGGAAGAGATGATGCCCACACCTAAGTCATCACCACGGCTGACCAATCCCGGTCCAACGTACCATCATATGCTAAAAATGTAGATGTACTATATAAATGTGTTGTAATCTTGATGTGGTCAGAGCGCTCTCAGAGATCTAGATAAACTTTTCCTTGAACTCTCTCAGCCTGCTCTTTTGTGCCTTATTCCTTGCCCAGGGAGTGTCTGTTTTATTCATTTCACACGTGTGAGTCAGGGTGGGCACAAACAACAGCTTAATGTTTTCTATTAAACACAGTGTGAAAGGCACATCTCCTAAAAACACACACTGCATTAAAGGAAACAAAGCTTCAAAGTACATCAATGATTACATGCAATCATTGCCCACTTGTCGAATGCAAACATAGATATTGAAGACAATTTCACTGCTGTTGCAAGATATGTCACAACCTACCTAACCAAAGCTGAGAAAACAGAGCTATAAAACCTCTGGGATGAGATAGCTGACAAAACACTGTCACAGACACTGTACAGCTTTGGCATTAAAATGCTCTCCCATAGAGAATGTGGATGCTACAAAGCTGCAGGCGGTTTAACAGGCACAGCCTTATAAGGCACATCTGAATACATAGTCTGGCTAAGCCTTGGCCCAGCTGCATCTAGAAAAAGAGTGCTGACATTTTACCAAGACATAGAAACAATAGCCAAAAATGATCCCAACCACCAGGACATTTTGAAAAACAATGTATTAGACACATACTGCCCAAACAGAAGTACTGCTTTTGAAAACATGTGCCTATTCCGCATAGCCCAAAATGTCTCCGACCAGAATACTGTTAAACCAGATGAAAAAAGTGGAAAATACACAGTCTCAACTTGTGAAGGGAGCCTCGTCAAACTTACCAAACCCGGCCTAATTAATCACATGAAGTTATCATTTAAAACGCCTCAACAAAGAGAACTTTACTACATGTCCCTACTCCAACATTTTTAACCATGGAAAAAGAAGAAGATTTATTAGTCACCCATGACTCATTTGAAGCTGCGTTCAATGCAAATGAAAGCAGTATAACAAATGTCAATTTCAAGTAATACAAAAACACATTGGACAATGAACACCAGCAAGATGAAGAAGTTAAAGTACAACTAAATGAAGATACTCATGAGGGCAGTCAACCTTCTGTTACAGGAAGACAAGGAAGACTTGGAGAGCCACTCATAGTACATAAAGCTGAATTAGCCATGACTAAAGTAGAAAACACCATGTATCACTATGAGAAATCAGAAGAAAACTTGGCACTGCTGAAATTGCAACTACATCATGAGAAACATAGCATTTTCCTAAAAGTGACTAAAGACATTGAACATGGTTTACAGCATGAAAGTAAAACTTGTAGCTGTCAAAATGATACACTTGTATTCCTCTATGTAAGTGTTGAAGCTGATTCTGGCAAAACGTTCTTCATACAAATCTTCAGAAAATTCCTACAAATGTTAACAAACAACAACCTTTCAGCTGTTGTAACAGCCCCAACAGGTTGTTCTGCCTACAACATAGTAGAACACCAAAACAATTTAGAGTACTGCACACTAACAACAGAAGCTGCCACTGAACTATGCAGAATCTGAAACAAATGAAAATGTTCCTAATAGATGAGGTGAGCATGGTCTCCAACCTAATGTTGGCTATAATGTACCTCAAATTACAAGAAGTCCTTAAAGAGGACTACAACAAACTCTCTGGAGGAAAACACATTTTTGCTTTTGGTGATCTCCTAAAATTAACACCAGTGAAAGGTGAACCTATTTTTAAAAAACTTGGACACAAACAATGCTGCAACACACTTGGAAGAATAGGAAATATACATCTCTGGCAACATTTCCAATACAGAGAACTAACTCAAAACATGTGTCAGTTGGCAGACCTCCCCTTTGCTAACATTTTGAAAAGCATTAGGACTGGTCTTCTTCCTAAAAATACACAATATATCTTAACTAGTAAACTCATCCAAGAAATATATTTGGGCATGACCCATATGCTCCTGATGTCATGGAACAATTAGTACAAAAAAAGTAAATGTATGTCCTTAATGCCAACCCGCGCAAGCTGTACACAATTCACTGAGACATTGTTAATAAAAGAAATGCAACCAATAGTTTATATTAGCTCCAGAGACAAACTGGAAGTGCACAGCATCCCCACTTCTCCTATACACCCAGAGGGGTGAGGGCAGGAGCCCCCCCAGCCCCACAGCCCAGCGGAGGATCCACAGCAGGACCCAGGTACGGAGCGTGCCACTGTGCAGGGCCTGCCTGACCCTGTCCTGAAGAAGTGCCTGACTCGCCCATGCCGGGCGCATCGCGGCACGATATCGAGGCTGAACCTCGATTTGATTCGAAAGAACCGCCGGCAGGCGGAATCGCCGGCGGCCAATCCTAAGGCCATACAAAGGCCTGTTCTGCGCCCAGGTTCCCCCACTTCTCCTATACACCCAGAGGGGTGAGGGCAGGAGCCCCCCCAGCCCCACAGCCCAGCGGAGGATCCACAGCAGGACCCAGGTACGGAGTGTGCCACTGTGCAGGGCCTGCCTGACCCTGTCCTGAAGAAGTGCCTGACTCGCCCATGCCGGGCGCATCGCGGCACGATATCGAGGCTGAACCTCGATTTGATTCGAAAGTACCGCCGGCAGGCGGAATCGCCGGCGGCCAATCCTAAGGCCATACAAAGGCCTGTTCTGCGCCTGTTACGCGCATGGCAGCGGGGAGTGGCCATCAACTCGGCTCAACTTACACCTTACCCTCCACCAGAACCCTCTCGCATAAGGAGAACGTACTGTAAGTTCCTGCAAGTACCGGGACATTACTGCATGCATGTACTTTTAGCCACCTCTACTGAGATGGTCTATGGTCACTACTACCAGTCACACACCCTTTGGTCGTATCTAGACCACACTACTGTGTTGTGCCTTATGGTCGTACCTAGACCACACTACTGTGTTGTGCCTTATGGTCGTATTTAGACTACACTACTGTGTTGTGCCTATGGTCGTATTTAGATCACACTACTGTGTTATGCCTATGGTCGTATTTAGACCACACTACTGTGTTATGCCTATGGTCGTATTTAGACCACACTACTGTGTTGTGCCTTATGGTCGTATTTAGACCACACTACTGTGCTGTACCTTATGGTCGCACAGTGACCACACTACTGTGTTCTGCCCTATGGTCGCATAGTGACCTCACTACTGTGTTGTGCCTCATGGTCGTATTTAGACCACACTACTGTGTTGTGCCTTATGGTCGTATTTAGACTACACCACTGTGTTGTGCCTTATGGTCATATTTAGACCACACTACTGTGTTGTGCCTTATGGTCGTATCTAGACTACACTACTGTGTTGTGCCTTATGGTCGTATTTAGACTACACTACTGTGTTGTGCCTTATGGTCGCATAGTGACCACACTATTGTGTTGTGCCTTATGGTCGTATTTAGACTACACTACTGTGTTGTGCCTATGGTCGTATTTAGACCACACTACTGTGTTGTGCCTTATGGTTGCATAGTGACCACACTACTGTGTTGTGCCTCATGGTCGTATTTAGACCACACTACTGTGTTGTGCCTTATGGTCGTATTTAGACTACACCACTGTGTTGTGCCTTATGGTCATATTTAGACCACACTACTGTGTTGTGCCTATGGTCGTATTTAGACCACACTATTGAAACAAGGCGGGTGCCTATTTCATACCTGTTACACGCCAGTGCCTGCCGACGGCCAGACCCCCGGCATCACAACCCTATCAACTACCTTTATCTAGGGGCTACATAGACCATCCCAACCACGGTCACCTTAACCAGGTATTACTCAGCGTTTCCATAACATTCTCGACCCCACCATTTAGCATGTATCTACTCACCTCCATCTTGCTTGCCTACGTCATGACCAGCCTCAATACCACATTTCCGACCAAGATGGCTCCACACCTACCCAACATGCCAGCCCTACCCAGGCGTAACAACCAAGTACCTTACTCAGATTTAAACGCCTCTCAGACACTATCTTCCAGTCACCCTCGCACTACCACAGAAAGGAACTTAGGACTTAGAGCTAGACTAGCCAAAATCCATGAACCACTTGCCCGCTCACTGTCCACTACACATAACTCTAGATCGCTGCCACCGCGACCTATTACCTCCACACAACCCAGTAACCCACTACAAACCCTTCAGAACTCCCGCAACCAGGGTACCCCTAAACTTACACAAGACAAGCGCCATACTACTACCTCAAAAAATATAGCTACCATCTCTAAAAACAAAGCTAGCCCCAATATCAAGGGAGCCTTGATCAATGCCAGGTCGCTAGTAGCTCATGCTACAGAAATTGCAGACCTAATACTCACCGAAAACCTTGACTTCCTCGCCATCACTGAGACCTGGCTACACCCAGCAGCAGGCCCTATGCTTATGTTGGCAGTCCCAGATAACTATTCTATCCTGAGACAAGACCGCCCTAACTCTAGAGGAGGTGGTGTCGCCTTTATCCACAAGTGCAGTCTTACCATGAGACTAACCACCTCGACCGACGCCCTCTCTTGCGAATCACTAGCAGTCAAAATACCACTCACTAACTCCCAAACTCTTAACATCTATCTGATCTACCGTCCGCCAGGCCCCATCGGCACCTTCGATGAAGACCTTTACTCCATCCTATCCAGCAACCTCAAAAGCTCCACTCAAGCCCTCACCTTAGGAGACTTTAACTTGGGCTACAATGACTTAGAAGACCATTCCGCTAGTACCATAGCTAATACTCTTACTGAATTAGGCTTTGTGCAAAGATGTATGACACCTACGCACACGAAAGGTAGAACACTTGAGTGGGTGGCCGACCATAACTGCCTAGTGAACATCACTAATATCTCACCCCAAGCCTGGACCGACCACCACTTGGTATCATTCATGCTCTCCACCGACAGACCCCCACCCCCGCCCACCATCAAGGCCCCACCCACTCTCACTAGAAACAAGAAGAACATGACAGTAGAAAGACTTATCCCTGACCTCCTCCCCATTCTCAACTCACTTCCTGATAACTTGGACCCTGAGTCCTTAGTTGAAGAATATAACAAGATTATGGCCACCTCACTGGACCGCATCGCCCCCCTTAAACTGAGATCCAGTAAACCGAAAACGCACCTCAACAAATGGTACTCACCATTCCTCAAAAAACTAAGACAGCAAAAAAGAAACTGCGAGGCCATCTGGAAAAAATCCCCTTCAGTCTCTAATAAACTAAAACTCTCCAAACTAGCCGCACTCTACAAAAAAGAAATCTACCTGGCCAAACGAGCCTCCTTTGACTCTCGTATATCCCAAGCGAAATCTAACATGAAATAACTTTTCTCCATCCTCAAAGAAATAGAAACCCCCATAGCACCCCTTGACACGTGCACCAAAGATAAAAACTGGTGCTCAGAAATTCAAAGTGCCCTAGCCAACAAGATTGCGACTCTTCAAAGTAAAATCACTAGCAAAAGAGCATCCCTGAATGACACCCTCAACTCAATAATTCCGGACAATCCCACACCCACTGACCTAGCCCGCTTCCAATTCACCAAAGTCAACATACTGGAAGTCGAAAAAATTATCCTGTCCTTGAAACCGTCTAACTGCCAGGGAGATCTATGCCCTGCACAGCTCATTAAAGATGCTGCCCGCGACCTCTCCCCTTTCATTACAAAATTGATCAATGCCTCCTTTGCCACTGGCTCCATCCCTACTAACCTAAAACAATCCTGGGTACTACCTCTACTGAAAAAACCTACACTCGACCCAGCCACACCCACAAACTACCGACCCATAACTACTGTTCCCTTTCTACTAAAAATTCTGGACAAGGTTGCCTATGTACAAATACAGAAGCACTTGGAAGAACACAACCTCTTAGGCTCTAGACAATCTGGATTCCGTCCCCAACACGGGACTGAAACCGCCCTTATTGACTTGAAAGCGCAGATCGATTCGCTCAGAGACAACGGACAAGCCGCCCTACTCCTCCTCCTCGACCTACCTGCAGCCTTCGATCTGGTCGATCACTCCGTCCTTTGCTCACACCTCCACTCCTCGGCTCATTTCTCCAGCGAGGCCATCACCTGGATCACATCCTTCCTTAACGGCAGGACTATGAGGGTCTTCTCTCCCACGGCGGCAGCAGACCCTATACCCATCACCTGTGGTGTTCCTCAGGGCTCTTGTGTCTCCCCCACATTATATAACATATTTACCAAGCCCCTTTTCGATGATTTGGATCATCTTGGTATCACCTACACTAACTATGCAGATGATACTCAGATCCTCCTTCCGCTTTCAGGAGATTATGGAAAGGATTTGGCCTTGTTAAATAGGGTGTACATCATCATCCAGGCATGGATGGCTACTCATGGACTATGCCTGAATGATGATAAAACAGAACTCATCATCTTAGGCACCACAATCAGTATAAAGAAACTTGGCCCGGCTTATAAATCCTTCATGATTGACGGGAACAACATCAAAGTCGGACTGGAGGTCAAAACATTGGGTTTCTATCTAGACTCCAATTTTTCCCTCAAAAGACAAGTGAGCTCCCTTGCATCCTCCACGGCTTACACGTGCAAATTAATCCGTGCAGCCAAACCTTTCCTGTCCGACACTAGTTGTCTGACACTCGCCAGAGCCCTCATACTGTCTCGCCTTGACTATTGTAACGCCCTCTACCTAGGATCCACCAAGGCCATCACCAATAAACTGCAAACCCTTCAGAACAACGCTCTCAGAGCAGCTCTGGGCATCTCCAGAAGAGAACACATTACAGGACTCAGCCAACAGAACAATTGGCTCCCCACCAGAGATAAAATTCTCTTAAAAACGGCATCCCTCACCCACAAGTCTCTCAACAACGCAGCCCCAACCTACCTGATCAACAGGTTCCACAAACTATCCTCCTCAAGACCCATCAGAACCGCATACAAAGATTGCTTATCTGTCCCCCACTACAAACGGGCCACTATAGGAGGCAACAGCTTCCCGGTAAAAGCTGCCAAGTTCTGGAACTCCCTGCCTCCAAACCTCAGAGCAGACTTGCCTTATCAGAACTTCCGTTCCAAGTTAATCTCCTGGCTGAAACTGGAGACCCACTAAAACCAGGTAGTGTCCAGCGCTACACGCACACATCGTAACCACGTGTGCCTATTGCTTATCTGTATATTACATTACGGCCTGCTGGCCTACTGTTGATTTGTATATATTGTATATAACATTTGTGCACCTATATTTGTATTATGTATTTTCCTCGTGTAGTGTAACCAAGCTTCGAAAATTCTTGTAAAGTCTGCGCCCTGATACCCCCGGGTACGCTCGCGCATTATAAATAATAAAACAAACAAACAAACAAACAAACAAACTTCCTATGTGTGAACAAGCAACCACATGCTTAAATAGCTTAGAAAAATGTATCTCCAACACAGCTGGTTTGGAGAAAATGTTAACATTGTGTTTAAACTGCAGAGTAATTCTGAAATGTAACCTTGACATGGAACAAGGTTTAGTCAATGGAGCAATTGGTACAGTTGTTGTCTTCCAGAGGTATCCACATGACCACAACATTCAGTTTGTCTACATCCAATTTGATAAACTTTCAGAAGTTGAAAGGATGGGACGCTCAACAGCACAACTGCTTATTTTCAAAGACATGTATGTACGCAGAGAGCAATTTTCTCTGTCTCTTGCATATGCAGTCACGAGTCACAAATCACAAGGTCTAACCCAGATCAGGCATTGGTTGACATTGGCAGAACAGTCTTTAAAGAAGGTATGAGTTATGTACCACTGCAACATCTAGGTACACGTGAAGGACTATTTCTAGTCAATTTTGATGCAAACAAAGTCAAGGCTGACATTCCATGCATCGTAGAGTACAACAGACTGCTTTCACTCTACACACCCCATCTCTATATGTACCCTGATCCTGAAAAAGGTAAACCTTTTAAAAGAAAACACATGTAAACAGAACATAGACACATCTCACAACAGTACCACCAAAGAAACTAAAAACAACTGCTACTCCATCAAGTAGTACAACCACAAAATGATCTAGTGCAAACACAAGTGCACATCCATCAGCAGAAACAAAGAGAAATATGATATAATATAAACAACTGGAGGTCCAGCAAATGACACAGAGACAGAACTCTCTTGTCTATTTAAATTTTCCAACACAACTGGTGTAAATGGCTATGCAAATATAGCAATCAATATTCTGTTCTGATTGCCACCAATTGAGCAAAACAATTACTTGAACGGTCGGACCAGTAGTGTTTTCAAATGCTTGTCCTTAATAGAAATGCAACCAATAATCCTGCCAATGCTTACCGTGCCTCAGGAAAAAGGCAAGAATTGGACAACTGTGCAGGAATTATAAAATTCAGCATAAACACACAGGAAGATCCACAAGAATGTCTAATGCACTTACTGCAAGTACTAGAAAGCAAAACCTATAAATCAAATCTTCCAGATTTCATTCATGTGGAAGCATACGTGCACTCTCTGCAACCATGTTGCACAAGAGCAAGTCCCTAATGAACGATGTTGCACAAGAGCAAGTCCCTAATGAACGATTTGTGTATGTATCTATACCTAATTGTGAATCCATTTAATTTCATCAGCTGGTGCAAGATGCAAATCATGTCATATTATGCACTGTTGGCAATTCAAACAATCGTTCCACCTTACACATAGACTCACAATATGTACAAAAGTAATGTTTTTAAGGCACAATGTAGATGGTACCAAAAACAACTGCAAGCTTACTAGCTTCACACACGGGCAAGCAGGCAAGTATCTCTTGGCAAAAAAACCTGCACAACAGTAGGCATAATATACCACCCTGGTGCCAAAACCATTGCAGGTCACTATACTGCATACATTAAAATATGATGTAGCTGGTTTGAATGCAATGGCCCTTCCATTATTCTAAAAAATAGACTAACAGCAAATCTAGCACATGCCTACTTAATATTCCTTAAACCTAAATTTAGTCACTGACCTGTACAACTATCATAAGTTAGTGCACTTTAGACACCAACAGGCATCTGACTGCTTCAAAAAATACCGATCAGAACTGTAAAACTATCAACAGTTAGAATAACCCATCTCGTATCTAACTGCAGCCATACTACTTCAATACCACTTTTCAATAGCAAAATAGCTAGAATACACCAACAGGAATCAAAGTCCTTCAAAACATACCCCTCACAACTGTAAAACTATCAACAGTTAGAAACTGCAGTCATACTACTGCAATGCTACTTTTCAGTATCAAAATAGTTCGAATACACTGACAAGTATCAAACTGCTTCAAAAAATGTCCTTCACAACTATAAAAGTATCAACGGTTGCATGGCCGTATTATGCGGTGGTGGTTGTGTCACTGCCTAGATTCTCAGATGCATGGCCTATTTTTAACCTAGGGGAACATCCTCATATCATCTACATTCCGTTCCCCTACCCTAACAAAACCTGCCTGCAGTCACCAGGTAAGCCTGCCTGCCCAAGACTCTGTCCGCGGACTAAAGCGGTGTCCGCGGACATCCGCCTCCACGCTCCTCTTCCACCTAAACAAATAGCCCCATATCATCTTTCTTTCACTCCCCCACCCTTCCCAGCCCCTCTTTCTAACACCAGATGTTCCAAAATATGTTTCTCAGCCCCATCCCCCACCTCGTTAGCCGCAGATATCCGTGGATAGAATATGGCAGGCATTTCAGAAAAATATGACCCCATCACACTTTTCAACAACCAATCAGTGGGTGTGTCGGATGTCCGCGGACATCACAATGGTCCCTCGGCCAATCCGAACCCTGCCCGCGCAGGGAATAAAAAAGTGAGTCCGCGGACTGAACCCAGACCCAGATAACACCGATTTTGTTTACCTACATTTTGCCCATTTTAAAGAAAACTATGTGATGGATTTACACCACAGTGGTTTGGGCTGTATGGAAAGAAATATATTGGGACCCCCTATTACTTTTCTCCCCTTAACAAAACCTCCCCAAAATTGCCAATAAAATTCAGACCGGGCCATATGCTTTTTTTGCAAAGTTTTGTAATGATTCGTCCAGGGGGAGCAAAGTTATAAGCCGCCAAAAAAGTGCTCTTCCTACGAGTTGAGCAACTTACCCATAACTACAGGGCCGCCTCTGCACGCCCAGCAATGTGTAGCTGTTTTATAATTTGTATTTTTGACATGAAAGGCCCAGCCAGCCAAAAGTGTAATACAATCAATCAATCAATCAATCAATCAATCAAGAGAACTGGCTACCACTTTGACTAATACTTACGTTTTACAGCTCTACCAGAGTACTATACAAGGATCTATTCTGCAGTTTAAGGCGAAGTTAAAGGCCTGAGCACAGCAAGGACATTTAACAAGGTGTTCAGGATGTATTACTCCAGTTATGGCCAGAGGGTGTGGTCTACAAAGTTATTATGTATCTAGTTAAAAGATTAAAAAAAGGCCATTTGCCTGGAGTGGTTGCTGGGAACTGGCAAGTTCCCAGGAGGGGCATGGCTTAGAAAAGAGCCAGGCTATGTCTGCCAGGTGTGGCCCGCTGACGACCCCAGGCAGCCAGGAGTGGGTGCCCCCCACCGTAACAATGTAAAGAGTGATTGCTGCATGGCTGTCAGCGCGGTGCTCCTGTGATGCAAGGGAGTACAGCACAGAGGTCCATGCAGTGCTGGCAGCATGGTTGCCAGCGCAATGCTCCCTCTCATGATCGGAGTATTGCGCTGAGAGACATGCTGCCACAGCAGCAAGCCCAGGGGAATGTTGAGGCTTCCCTCATCAGCCAATTTCAAGGCTCTACAGATTTTCTGAACCATACCAGCTTGTGTAGCTGGGAAGTTGCCCAATCGGGGAGTGCAATGTCACTCCCCGGGGCATAATATGAATTCATATCACTCTAAAGTGTATTTGAAAATCACATGTCCTATTCCCATGGAAACATTGAATCAGTACGATCTAGCTTCATAGAGACAGACAAACACATGCTTGATATAAGTAAAACCAAATGTATGAAGGTCAATTATTTGTATTGCTTTGTACCAGATTAATTTTATTTTTGTATTTATTTTATTTGTATAGCGCAGACCAGGCCCGGAGGCTACCGGGCGCATTTCTTAAGGCAATGGTTACATACGTTGCATACAATGATGATATATCAACAATAAGTAAGGCATAGAAATAGACATGTGTAGGTGGTACATGGAAAGTCAAGTAATGCATCCTTACTGATGTTATTGCAGCACGTTTTAGTAAGAATCTTAGGCATTGGAGGAGGCGAGCCAACATTTGGCTTTGTTTTTGAAAAGGTTGAAGGAGGGGAGGTTTCTGATAGTCAAGGGGACAGTATTCCACAGTTTGGCTGCCAGGACTGGGAAGCTAGACCCACCGGCTGTTTGGAGCTTGTATCTGGGTATCGTTAGGCTCTGATTCAGGGTAGATCTAAGTGATCGGACTGGAGTGTACATCGTGAATCGTGAGGAGAGATACGTGGGGGCCAGATTGTTCAGGCATTTGTAGGTAAGGGCAAGCGATTTTAGTGAGATCCTTTGGGTGACTGACAACCAGTGAAGGTTCTTCCTGGTATCCGAGATGTGTGCAGATCTGGGGATATTGAGGGCTGCCCTGATGGCGTTATTTTGTATAATTTGGAGCTTGTCTAGGTTACACTGGTTAGTGCCCTGGTACAATGCATTGCAATAGTCAAGTTTAGACATGACCAGGGTCCTAGCCAGGGTAGTGCAGTTATGCGAGGAGAGGAGAGGACGACAGGCTGTGATCAACTTGCAGGTATAGGTGGCGGCGTTAAGAAACAAATGTCAGTTAACCTAAGAACTTGGCATTAATAAATGATGTATGCAATGTTCATAGTAATCAATACCTCACTAAACAGTGGAGACATCTCGCAAGAACTAAAACATGCAATCCTCAATCGTGGAAAATAAAAATAATGAATACAGACCCAAGGAACAGAGAAATGACTGATAAACTGACAACCGATCTGCAATAGCTTGGGCAGTATAATGCAGGTCATGGCTAGGTAATGTTTTTGTATGGGGCTGTATTTGCTGTGTGTGCTGAGGTAAGTGTTTGGGGATGTCCCACACCACACGGAAGACACAGTGAAACTGTTACATTAGCACAATCACACATTAACAGACTATGGGCTGTTTGTAGTATTGCAATATATGTGGACCTATCAGTAAATTAGATAATTTGATTTAAATACTACAAACAAAACATCTTAGATTGTTAATGAGTGATTGTGCTAAAGTAACATGTTTTACTGGTCTGCAGGTGTACAGCTTTGATTACAGCAGTAATCTCAATGATAAAGGTAACATGAATGGCGCACCTCCTTCAACTAATAAAGTTAGCATGGCTCAAGTTCTGGCTATATTATTCAAGTGGGCGGTGTGCCAGCATCAAAGCATCCAAAACAACAATAGGTCTGAGATTCCAAAATACAAGAAATGTTCAATCAAGGTTCTATTAATGAAGACGCTTTAATCAAAGTAGAGGGACCTACATATTAATAAAAACACTAACAACTCACCCCTGCAATGAACCACACCGACTATGCTGACTTTTGTTTAAAAGAGGAATTCTGGGTTTGAATACATGGTTATGCAGGAAATTGTCTTTGCAGCAGCGTGTAACTTAGCAGGTAGGATAACTCAAGAATAACAAGTTGTATGATTTCTGGCCATAGTGGTTTTATATAAAACACCAAAGGAAGTGAGGTATATTTCTTTCACATATACTGTGTTTTTAACAAGGCTGCTTGCCTCATTTGCACATTAATTGTGCATCTTTAACTGTGGTCGTTATGATCTACTTTATTTTTTAATATGTATGTTTTATTTGGGAGTAGGGGTTTGGGTGTGGATGGCAGGGTGAGGTGGGGGTGGGTTGTATGGGAGAATGTGAGAGCCTCCATTAAAATAAATAATTAGACCAAAACGACCACCTGAAATAATGCACCATTAATGTGCAAAAGAGGACATTTATCTCATTTAAAACATGTATAACCGCCTTTTAAAAAGTAAGGAGTGGGTTTTTAACTGACACTAAAATGCATAGGACAAGGCTAGGGGATCAGACCACTGTAGACACTGTAATATCTAGTGTCTAGGGCTTGACAGCTTTGAGCTATGTTTCTCAGTGCTTTACATTCTGCCAAAGTAGGTTTGTCGAGCTGGATTCAGCTACATCGTGTCATAGAACAAGTGGCAGCAGCACTTGTCAATTAATATTTTTATTTTATTTTAATAACAATAGGTTAAAACACATATACAAACACAATCAATGCAAACAATGTGGACCAGTGATAGAACTGTGCAAACCTAATGGATAGGCTATTCGTATCAATAAACTGTTACCGAGAGAGAGTAGGGAAGGCACATAGCAGGATACTTTTGTAGAATCAGCAATACAACCAGATCATATTCATGAGACATTTCAGGAGGCATTTAAATTACACATATTTCAAGAAGCGTTTAAATAACACATCAGTTAACCATAGATATCCAGGAACCCAAAGATCATTGGATATATCAGATTTTCCTCTGTATTTTAAAATCGCCTTCTCATGCGTGGGCACAGTCAGCAGTTCCTCCACGCAGTCATCAATGGTCAAGCAGTTGGGGGATTTCCACTCATGAAGGATCATTCTTTTAGCAAGCATGCAGCTTCTTACACCCACATTTTCTTAGGAAATGACAGGCCTGTTAATAGGGTGACACAAGAATCAGAAGGGAAGCCAGCACTAGGCTGATCCTCTCATATAACCCCGCCCAGAAGTCTCTTGTTTTCGTGCAAACCCAAAGTAAGTGGCTTAAAGTACCTACTAATCGATTGCATTTCCAGCATTGGTGTCTCTTAAAAACTATTTGCAGTGTCCAATAGGTCCAAAAAAGTAGCAGCAGCACTTGGAATGAAAAAGCTTGAGACATGCAGGCAATGTTCATGTTGGCATAGCTCACAAGTGCTTGAAGCAGTTTGAAATAGCAGAATGAGACAAAAATAGCTTCCTTCGATCATGACGTGTGTTGAGGTCCTGTCCAGTGTCTCTGAGGAAAGGCGAGTTCTTCTTCTGCCCTTTCCAGCCAGGAAGGTTGCCAGGTACACTTGTAGGGTTTGCCACTTCAGCAAGGAGAGTCCTTGGTACCAGTGTCCAAACAGCAGGCAGACATGTTTGAACAAAACGCCACTTCAAATGTTACTTTGTGGTGGGTAGGGCACAAGCCTAGATAGGAGAAACACAGCCTCAGTATTGTAGATGGCATGGTGAACAAGAGAGAGGATTTTAAACTTGACTCGACTCTAATAGGGAGCCAATGAAGATGGTGAAGGCAGTCTTGAGAGAGTGTGTGTCTGGGTGCTCCCAGAGCGAGGTGAGCAGCTGCATTCTGGAGAGTCTGCAGCCATTATAATAAAGACTGAGGTTGGCCTAGATAAATTCCATTACAAAAGTCTAGGGATCCCATTATGGATGCAGTCACAATCCTTGTTCTAGATTCAGATGGCAAAAACGGTAGAAATGTTTTTAATACTTTCAATTTAATGAAGCCAAGTTGGCAGACCACATACATGGGGGCCTCTCTAGAGCCTGAGAACATAACTTTTATCCCGAGGCTCTTGAATACTGGGGTAGGATCAGGGCATGGGCCAAGACAAATGGGCAGGTACTCACAAGTCCAGAGCTGTGTTATTGGTCCCAACCAGTAAGACCTCTGTTTTTTCTCCATTGAGTTCAAGCCAATTCTTGGGCATCCAATCCCCAACTGCAGATCAACACTCTTTTATTTTGTGGCAGGGGCTGGGGAGTTAGAAGATGGAACATTGAGGCAAAAGAGAATCTGTGTGCCATCAGCGTATGGGAAAAAGTGTACCCCATGGCTGGTGATCAGATTGGCTAGGGCATGCATGTATAAGTTGAACAAAAGGGGAGCTAGGGCGGACCCTTGAGGGACCCCACAGTTCAGAGCTGTGGTAAAGGAAGTAATAAGGTCAAGAGAGACAGTTAAACACCAGTTAAACAAAAATTAGGACAACCAACTCAGAGAGATAACTGAGATTCCTGCCCCTTGAAGGCACTGGATAATTTTATGATGGTCAACAGTATCAAAGGCCACAAAGAGGTCGAGGAGAATCAAAGCTCCCACCTCTCCACGGTCCTGAAGCAGGGCAATGTCATCCATAAGAGCCACCATTACAGACTCCCTGCCCATACCGGGCGGAAGCAGGCCTGAAAGGGGTGGAGAAGGTGATTGTCTTCCATAAAGGTATACAGCTGAAGAGTTACAATATATTCCATCAGTTTCAGGAGAACTGGAAGCAGAGATATTGGGCAGTAGTAGTTCTCCACTCTTGCCCATTCAATATGTGCCTTTTTCAGAAGTGAAGAGATAGTAGCATGTTTAAGGGGCTCAGGAATGTCTCCAGTAGAATAGGAATATTGAAGCACTGTCGTAAACTGAAAAATCGATTTGTGAGAGATAGCAGAATACGAACAGGAGTAGGGTCCGTGGGGAAGGCAGGTTTGAGTTCTGACAATGCAGCTAGGACCATAGTGTTGGTTACTGTGTTAAATTGGAAGGCACTGGGTTGTGACTCATCCAAGTTAGGAAGTGTGGCAAGGGAGCTTGTAGAGACAGATCTTCCTGTGCGCATCCAATCCTGAATTTTACAGATGTTATCCCTACAAAAAGAGTCAATATGGTCACAGTGTGTTTGTGTTTGCAAGGTCACAGGGGGTGCATACAAGAGTGGTCAGTTCTTAAATGTGATGGCACATCCACCCCCAACTTTAGGGGCTGGCCGATCAGGTTGTAGAATGCAATAATGGGGGTGGGGGGGGGGCATTTGGACTATGTCTGGCCCAGAGGTAGTATTGAACCAGGCGTCTGTTATGCATAGAACATCAGGCTTCAGATCTTCCATAACTGGGTATATGTTGTCACGGTGAGCAACAGCTTACCTTGCATTAATAAGGAGATCTTTCAGGAGGGGAATGACCAAGTCATTTTTCTTAAATGTCTCTTGGGGTAGAGTGTTAATAAAGCCACTTTAATTGCCAAGTACCTCTGATACACCTGGCAGGCGTAAAACATGTTAATCGCTGCTATCTGACTATTCATGCATTGTAAATTCTGCCTCTGAGCTTTGTACTTCATTCTATTCCTGCATTGTATTTTGATGTATACACTATCTATCTGTCTTTACCTTGCATAATTAATTGTAACCCTTCTAACCCATGCCTAAAGTATACTTGTAACCTTTGTGCACTTGTGCCCAGATACCCCTGGGTTTGGTGAACAATACAAATAAATAAACAAACAAACAAACAAATTGGCCAGCAGAGGTTTTTTGGGGTCAGTCAGTCAACTCATTGTGCGAATATATTTTGCAGGGAGAAAAGCTGCAGTCATCTGACACAGCGGGTATGGCCAGAATGGACCCAGATGTTTGTTCTCTCCTGCACATTTATGCCGGAGGGAGGGAGAAGCTGGGCGTTTACAAACGTGCCGTTCATGAAAGAAAAAAGAGGACTCGCGTTGAAAAAACAAGGATCCTCAATCGGTATAGTTAAAATACACAGTATAGTTAAAATACACTTTTAAAATAACACAATTCATCTGTATGATTTAAAAAAGAATCAGTGCCATAAATTCATAAGAAGGGAAAGCAAGTGGCTTTAAATTGCAGTCCCACAACTAAGGAGCAGCCTCACTTCTCACCTCCAGCATGCATCTACCTATCATGCGGGGCTTTATAATTATATTTAAGCGAGATACCACCAGGCCTTAGGGATCTACAGTTATCCTGAAACATGTTTGTTTACCTTCAAGGGGATTCCCATTTTTATTCCAAAAAAGGTCAGGTTAAATGTTAAATAGCATCCTCATATCCTCATATAGGCAAGAATTTATCTTCGAATGTGTAGGCTGTTAACAATATTTGTGGAGGCATTTCCAATCAAAAGTGTGTTGGCAACTTCTAATAAAATACATGGATGTAGCACTTTCTAAAAGTGTAGCCCCATTGCTGCTAACATGCTGCTAGTATGGTGCAAACTGATGTCTAGCAATGAGTATACGTTGGATGTGTTATACATGTTTTTTTTGTACGTTCAGTTATGCACCAATTGACATGCAAGCTCATCTGGTGGCAAACTGACCAATACCAGTATTTAAACAGAGATATATGTGGTCCCTGTCTCATCCATTTTATGAACTCCTCATTTCAACTTAATGATGTTTCTAAAAATATTTGAAAAGTTACTGTAATATCTCTTGTTAAATAGGCAAACTAAGGCCCTAGGGATAGTTTTGATCTGTGACCAATTACCACCATACAATTTCAGGATTTCTTATAGCAAATAAAATCCTTCACTCAATACAATCATGCTTCAGAGCACATTATAGCACAGAAAGTGTGCTGTTAGACATTCAATCAGACATGTTGGATATTGTGGATAAGGGTGGATGTTGCCTGCTGGTCATGCTAGATCTTTCAGCCGCCTTTGATTTGCTGGATCACAATTTTCTTTTGACTTAATTGGAAAGGGTTGGTAAATGTTCTTCTAAAGCTATTAAGTAGATTTATTATTTTGTAACAGATTGGGTTTCAGAAATTCATGTGGGAGACGCTGCTTTGGAATACGCTCCAATATCTTTTGGAGTACAGCAAGTAGCTTGTTTAGCAACATCTGTGTTTAATCTTTACATTAAACCCCGTTGTAAGTTGCTGGTGGGCATGGACATCTATTTTACAACCTATACTGATAATACTCAGATTTGTTTTGCCATCAGGACACAAGTAAATTGAACGCCATCTTTAAAATAGTGAAACAGTGGATGACAAAGCACTGGATGTGTTTAAAAAACGGCAAAACTGAACTGTTACTTTTTGGTTCAACACATATGAGGTGTAAATTAGGCTCTAGATATGCAAACTTCTTGTTAGATGGATGTTATATTAAGACACAAAAGAAAGGTTAAACCTTAGGCACATACTTGAATTGTTGTGTAAGCCCTGAGGCCTAAGTCTATGGCATTGTACACAATGCACATTATAACTTGAAGCTAATTGAGGTAAATTCGACCGTTGATTTCTGATAAAAGTTGCAAAATGTTAGCCAGCGCCACAATTTTATCAAGAGTTGATTACTGTAGCACCCTGTTGGGTGCTGCAGCTGAGAACATGTCTGCACAGACTTCAAGTGGTTCAGAATTATGCCATTTGCATCATAAAACAAGTTCCAAGGGGAGAACACATTACTGAATATCAAAAATCTATTCACTGGCTGCTACTCAAGGACAGAGTGCAATTTAAGATTTTTGTTTTAGTCCATAAGGCAAATTATGTAGCAGCACCTCATTATTTGATGGAGAGAATAACTACCAACCAAACAGAACACTGCTTCCAAGTAACATTATGTTGTTGAACGTGACCAAATCGAATGGAAGCTAATGGAAAATCATTTCCATATATTGCTTGGAATACTCCCCCCCCATATTTGTATTTAGAAAGTAATGTATCATCTTTCCAGAAGAACCTGAAAACTTGCCTGTTCGAATCAGATTTTATTTGCTCCTGTATCCCTTTGGCTTTCCTGTGATTTATGTTTTGTGTGGAAAGCTTTTGTCATGCCCTGATGCCTGTCGGTTTTCGGTATGTAATACAAATAAAAAATAAATAAAACACAGCGCACACTCTGAACGTGAGACCGTTCAGAAGATCTGCCTTTCTCAGAAGAATCTATTTAGTAGAGCTCCTCAGACGGCAAAAGGAGCTTTTGATATCTACCCTAGCAGATGCAAATACGTCACAATTGCAGATCAATCACTGTCTTCCTTTATGTGCCCAAGATCATTGAAGCAACTGTATTAGTTCTCTGAAATGAAATAAAATGTTCGCCAGATTATAATCTGGCTTCTGGCCCACACCACATACACAAATAGTACTAATGGAGATCCATTTCCATGAATCAAGGCCGTGCATGTACACAGATTCTCTTAAACATATTGGTGGTTGTTGAATTACTACTGTAAACTCCTCTAATGCCTACCTGGGTATTTGCAAATATAAAAACATTGTTTGCACTAATAATATAAAATTACAACCCCCAGTTCATTTGTTTTAGACCATCAAATATGCATATTGAATGCCATCAGATTAATACCTTTCCCTTATCCTATTGAGTGTCTACATAGCACTACGTGCAAAAGACCTATATAGTCAATGGATGTTCTGATTACAGATTACCTCTGACATAATGGCCACGTTTCATTATAGAATCTCAAATTGCCCTGGTGACTGTTTTCCTGGAATGTCTATACTTGACAGAACTACTCTGCTTTAATTCTTCCAAAATGGAAAACATGCTGATCACCTGTGAAAACCGCTCACAATGTGAACCAATTATCTTCCATCAATGGGCCCACTATCACACCCACAGAGAAGGACTAGCATTTGCGAGGCATCATTGATGCTCTGCTACAGGAAAACATTTTTTTCAAGATTTTGTTCTTCCACTGATGCCTCCTCCATGGAGTTTGTGCTCTCCAAATGCTACTTCAGCTTATTGCAATACAACTTGATGTAGCCCTTTCCATTAATTATTGGGATGACATTTATGGTGGCATCCCACTACAAATCCTCCCAAAGTACCAGATAGCACAAAATGATACCAGCCAACCAATTCTCAGATAGAAAAGGTAATAGCCCATAGCATCTACCCCAAGGACAATGTGTTGGAAGCACCAACGAAACAGTGGGAGCAATATACAACCAGGGTGTGCTGTAAGGGCGCTGGTTGCCAGCGTTTGGGTTGGCATCTTTTAACAGTAGTACAATACTTTGTGCAACATGTTCATTTGGACAGCCTGGTGTCTGCCCAATAGTTAGGAGGTAAACCAATTCAGGATAGTGCCGATATTCCCATTATGTTGGCGAGGAGGAAGAGGAGAATGCAGTGGTTGACAGGCCCAGATGAAGCCGAGAGGTCAAAGGAGGAAGAGGAGGCATGAGTCACTTGTATCCACCATCTAGTTTTTATTTTTAAATGTGTTTCTTGGCATTTGTAAACATATACTGATATCATAAATCATGTGCATTTATTACAAGTATAGATTGAGCTTGATTGGTGCAATTTACCAAAATAACAGCAAACAAACAGATCAAACAATATAACTATTCTCCACGCATGTCAACTAGGTCTCAGCATTACAAGTATTTTGGCCAGGCTCTGGGAAAAGGCCAACAACATTTTAATCATGCACAGGTGGGTCGTGGTAGCCATGGTCCCACTTGGACTAAGTTCCCACTTGGACTGGGGCTGTTAGGATTAGCACGTCCAACTATCTATACAACACTTCAAGCTGTGACAGGGCACTCACGGTGGCTTATCATCTGAGGGGTGAAACATATCCCACACCTTTTGTTTCCACAACTCATAAACTCCACCCGCATCTAGGCTCTATCATCTACCATCTAGATGGTGACTGCCTTGATGCTACACTTGGGGCTGAATGCCTTGCAAATCTGTACTAACCTGAGAACTATATTTGCCCTGTCAGTCAACAAGATGAGACATTTTGTTGGATGAGCATTACAAGGCACAACTTAACCACTTGGAAATTCCTCACCTGATATTTACAACACAAGGCAATGGCCCTCATAATGAGCTTGGTGTTATCTGGGCACTAAATACGGCCAGATACAATGGGGCTTTTTTGTTGGAACTACTGTGGTGGTAATTCCAATGTGGTAATTCTGCCAATGTTGCCAATTTTTCAGCAGAGAGTTGGATGATTTACCTCCTGCATGATCCTGGAGGTAAATCTTCCACTCCAGGTCTGGAAACTGTCAAAAAGATGTTTTCTTGCTTCTGCACACACAGTCTACAGATCTCTCACCATCAAAATCTCAATATCAGCCAAAATGCAGTGTGAAAGCTCACAGATAAAGAAACAGTGTATGGACAACAAATATTCCATGAAATAAATGTTTTATAAAGAAAAATGAAATATCAAATTGAGCTATCTACTTTCTTCTTTTATCTTTCCAACTATTTATCTCTCTCACTTGCACCTTACACCTTCCTTTTTTACGCTTCTTATCTCTTTCTTTCTTTCTTTCTTTCTGTCCCTCTCTATTACACACACATTCCCATGTTCTTGTGGTCTCTCCTTCTGTGTGTGTGTGTGTGTAACCACTACCTCATCCAAATGCAAGCTAGACACTCCCATTAGGAAAGAGAACGTTAAAGGATTATATATTCATCCCTGGCCATTTTCTACAAGCTGAGTGGCTATTGAATATGCTTTATGCAAACATAAATTCAGGTTGTCTACTGAGTAACCTAAAACCGCCAAGTAACATGCAAGTGGTTGCTGTATGCGAATTCTGTTGAATGCCAATTGGTGTTGCTAGTGACCCCCACGGGCGAATGGAAGCTCCTGATTTTCAATTGGAATCCAGGCAAACAATTGTGTACAAGGGGTTACACCAACCCCCCAACCCCCTACACATGGTTTAGGGAGGCTTGTAGTTAACATTAATTAGATTGATGCTGGTTTGTGATGAGATGATTAGTCCTTGCAGTAAAGAGGATGCATTGATAACTGTTAAAGTGTCCCATGCAGAAGAGGATTCTGTTGTCCGCTTTGAATACCCTCCAGTCATCTTTTAGTTGATGTAATAAGAGGCAGCAGCACTGTGAATGCAGAACAAGCCAAGAGCAGAAATCCAAGGTGTCTGGCATAAAAAAGGGGCCTGTTAAATTGGGTTATAGGTCAAAGTTTCGACTCAAAAGGGTCGAATGACAAAAGGGTCGAGTCAATTTGACCGAAAAAAAAGGTGGATTTTCTTTTGTTGTTGTTATGAAACCCCCCTCCCTCCCCCCCGACAAACCCCTGTTTTTGGTGTGAAAACACCTTTTTTTACCTATACTAAAGCAACAAAAAAAATATAGATTTAAAAAAAAAATCAATCCTTTTGTTTTCGGTCGAATTGACTCAACCCTTTTGTCATTGGACCCTTTTGAGTCGAAACTTTGACCGGACACTGTTGAGCACCGTTGAGCACTAAAATTTTCCAACTTAACAAGCGTGTACAATGGGAGAACAATGCATTTGGGACACCCCACTCTATTTGGTCAGTTATGATTCATAGGACCCAGAGTAACAAGTGTTATTCTTTTATATAACCTGATACCAACTGTGACCAGGATTACAGTTCACGTATGTCCTATCTTGCATATAGTATATAAAGCTATAATTAAAAAATGGATCCTGCAACTGGAAACTTGAAATATGATTAAAATCACAGAATAAATGCATCTCAATTTACTGCTGGCTAACAGATAATAGACATACAGAACACCTGACCATTTCCACTCTCTCTGTCTTTGAATATTGCATACAAAAGGTGTTATGCATGCCATTCTGTAAAGTAATATGGGATGAAGAATCATTAATATATGGCTTTCACATATAGCCTTGTATGGCCTTCACACTCTGGCTATAACACTATAAAAGGAGATTTTGAAAGATACCTTTAGACTACGTATTATAAAACAATGAATTTGGAATATGCTCACCCCTAACTCTGATATTACACACCTCATGTCCTATTTTGTGATACTTGACATTACCTTTGGTATGTCATCTGCTGTAGTTGTGTTGGTACTGAATCTCCAGACCCCTCTGACATCCATGTTGATGTTAAAGTCCTCGTAGATTTTAACCTGAGTATGGAACATAACAAAATTGCTCTTGTATTGATCCACTCCAATTACTATTGAATAGAAAAGTGTGCTCGAGAGATCTTACCTTGGTGTTTCCCTTTCCTAGAACACCAATCAAAAGTAGAGCTGACTTGGCGGAATGTGTTGTGGTCAAGAATCATTACCTCAAGCATTGACATGGGTCATGGTTTATGTGTTGTCCTATGGGCTCTTACCTGTTACAGATGTTAGTGCTATTTGTGGAGCTGCTAACCATGACATGTGTATATTTCAAATTCAATTTGGTAATTCCTGCAGACTGTAGGGTATTTTGTGGAGATTTGGGGCCTGACGGTATTTTATTACCGCTGAAAAATAACTTAGCAATAATCACTCCTCGTATTCAGAATGGGCCCTGTACAACAATAATACAGTGGACATGCATTATTTCATCACCCAGACATGCATATTTGGTATGCGTGGTTGGTATGCGTGGTTGGTGGTATTTTGGTGAGCATAATTCCCTTGTTTTATTTGTGGCCCCAATGTCCAGAATCCCTTATCTTTGCTTGGATTTTTCGTGTAATCACTAGAGAGACCTCAGACCTACATTTTAGGAATACCACATTTTCAGTGTTAGTGTTAGTGTGCCACCATGGGCGATCTCACTGACTTATTTACGACAGAGAGCTATATGTGGTAATTTTGTGGTAATTTCCACTACCTTATATACGGTAGGGAACTATGTTCAGAGAGTCTCTCTTCCCATTGGCTCATGTACCTCCAACGAGCTATGCTACAAATACTCACAACTGTTCATACTGAATCTGACATGCACACATCTGTCTTAAAATGACCATTGCATTGTTTAAAAATCTCCCCACATCGTCAGCATTGTAATGGTAAATAGTAAACACACCACCCGTCTGCTTTCAAATATTTTTCTGTATTATAAAAGTTGCATTTAAACACGACCTCATTCTTTACAGAAATAAATAAAACAGCACATTAACAGCTTTGTCTATGACACACTGCAAAGAGAGTGGCGGAGAACAGAACTCAAATTGCAACATTAGCATTTGATTAAGGCACGCACAGGAGTCTTACACTGACTGCATATTATCGTACACACTCAGCTCCCACACTTCTGTAATTACCTTATCTGTTCAGAGTTTTCTTTGGCTGTTCTCTTTCTGAATGTGGCTCCCTTGAAGATTAACCCCAGTAAAACGGAACGCCTGCCTTCTCAAACCGGGGTCATTGCCTGGAATTCTCAGCTTTTGCAGATAGGAATGCTCCAACCAGGAAAAGATCTTCCTCCCAGCTCTGCCAAATCTTGACTGCCTTTCTTCTTCCTCAAACTCCCCCCAGCAAAAGCCTGATCACTCCCTCTAGCATGATACTTGCTATGACGCTGCTCCAATCAGAATTAATCACGCCATCTCCTCCTTCTCTACACAATGGCTCATTTTTATAGTAATACTTTGTAACCAACTGATTTCCTGTTCTTTCGAGCCCATTTGCTTCCTGTAGTTATGTGGACAGGGCAGCAGAGAGAACAGAAAAAAAAAATGGATGTGCGTTTAAAAGTTCACTTTCAGAATAGGCCTAATTCTGCAGTGGAGACACATTTTTATTAGTGGATTATGTTTCATTAGTCAGGTTAGTTATAAGTTATGTTAGTTGTTATTTTCAAATGTGTCTCTCGCACCATAGGCATTTCAGGTGAAAAATAGTGTGCATTTTTAAATGAGCACGTGTGCTTTTAACTGTAAGAATAGATTTGCATCTTATATGTTAAAATCGTTTTTGACTGAATAGCCTGTCTTTTCTTGTTAATCTGGTAACACATATAGCAATGCACCGCACCCTTGTGGTGGTGCTGCAAAAAAAAAAATTGCTACCTGTGCAGTAGTGCTGTACTCTGTGCTGTTTGCTACCTGTGTAGTAGTGCTGTACTCTGTGACAAGCCAAATATCCTTACATACCCTCCTTTTGTTTTTAGAACTTGGCTATAATCCAAGCCAATACCTAAAAACAATTTGTTCTCTCTTTTTTTCTTTTACAATATAGCAATCCAAGAACATGAATATTCATGTGCATCAATGAAAAATTTGCAATCAACACAGTATTCATCTGAGTTCATTAGTTTACAAAATGTTCTACATTTGCCTTCTCAGTTGAAGTGGCATTACTTTAAGTTTAGATTTTCCAAGTCAATTAAAAACAAAGAAATAAAACAACTAACTAAAACAAATAATTAATATAACAAATTAAAATAAATAATTAAAATAATAAATACGTGGAACTCCATATGTTAGGACTCTTTTCCGTTTCTGATATGTCCCGACCAGCGATGTTATTCGGTTCATTCGAGTCGAGTACACTTCCATCTTGGCAATCTTAGATCCATAGGAGTCATCCTTTTTAGCATTCTGGTTATCTTGTCTTCACCTCCACCTGGAGGCAGGCATCTTTTGGTCTTCATCCAGGGGACTCCAGGACTCCATCGTCTCTCCCGTGGGCTCTGATCCCGGAACCTCCGACCAAATAATGTTAATTGTCTAAATCAAAATAGAAAATAAACAAATTAAGTACATAGCATAATACTAACTTCATCCTTTTGCCAAAAATAAAACATGCTTGGTAAAAACATTTCGTTTTTTTTTTTTTTTCTGAAATTAAACACAAGTTAAAAGAAAACAAGCACACATAAACAGCATTCAATATTTAATACATTTTCTCTCTGCACACCAACCATGAGCTTCCGTTATATGTGCATTTATTTATTTATTTATTTATTTTATATTATATATTTTTACATATACTACAGTGTTTATGTGCCATCATAACAATCAACTTTTTTAACTCCTTTGTCACTGCCTCCTGATTACACCCATTTATTTTCTCTTTTTGTGTTCAAGGGACTTTATCTGTTTCTACATGCTCAAGCTGCCTGATCCCATGTCTGGGATGGCATGGTCTGATTTGATTTACATGGACAAACTGCTCTATTGCTGTTTCACCTTCATTTTTCAAAATTTTATACGCTACAGGAGAGACCTTATCTATAATTCGAAATGGCCCCTGCCAGGCTGCTAGAAATTTAGAATTTTTCTGTTTACTTTTTCCAAAATGAAACTTGTACACCTGATCCCCTACACTGTATTCCTTTACTGATGTCTTTTTGTCATAATAAGACTTTTCACTGTCAGCGGCTCTTTCCAGATTTCTCTGCACAAAAGCAAATGCATGTTGCAAATGCCTCCTCAGTTCATCAATATATTCATGAACTGTGGATGCACTCACAAGGGTTTGCTCATGTGTTCTGTATAGTAGGTGTTGTGGTAACACCATTTTCCTACCTGTTAAGACCTCATGGGGGCTAACACCTGTTGCTTTGGCAGGAGTCGACCTGATTGCCATCAAAACCAATGGTAAACGCAAATCCCAGCTGGAACCTGCTTCTGCCACAAATTTCTTTAAAATATCCACAACAGACCTATTGCTTCTTTCAACTGTACCTGAAGACGCCACCCGATATGCGATATGTAGTTTCCTTTTCACACCTAGTATTTGCCATACCTTACTCATTAGAGTACTTGTGAAATGACTTCCTCTGTCTGACTCAATTCTTTGTGGCAACCCAAACCTTGAGAACACATGATTCACCAGCAATGTGGCTGCTGTTTGCGCACTACAATCTGGTGCAGGAATGCACTCAATCCACTTCGACATCAAACATACCACACTCAAAATATAACGGTGTCCCCTGCTCGACCTTTTTAAAGGACCTACATAGTCTATTTGCAAATCTGACCATGGGAGAGTTAGGCCTCTTTTCATCAATGGTGCTCTATGCATTGGTGAAGCAGGTTTAAATTGGGCGCATACTAGACATCCTCTAGTATATAATTCCACACCTTGGGACATATGTGGCCAGTAAGCATAATCTCTTAGTATTTCTAATGTTTTTTGTGAACCTCTATGGCCTGCGGTTATGGCATCATGTGCATGGTGTAGCATTAGTCCTCTGAATGAAAGGGGTACTACCCACTGTATTTGCCCTGTTATGGACTCTCTAATCATGAGTCCATCCTGTAATCTAATTTGTGTTTTGTTCTTTAATAACACCCTCAACTCTTCTTTTCCCATACAATCATTTTCTGTTAAAGGATTTTGTTCGGGGTCTATCAAATGATTATAATAGATTCCCAAAATCTGATCATTCTTTTGTGCCTCAATCAAATCTTGGTCTGGCGTGTCATGACTCCACTGCACCACCGGTTGATTTGCCTCCTTTGGTGCTTTAGAACGTGTGACTGCATCAATTTGTATTTCACCCATCAAATAATCAATAGGTAGCAATTCTCCCATCGCAGCCCCAATCTTAGCCAGGTGGTCTGCCTTATCATTTCCCTCCTTATCCTCTCCTGGTGTTTTTAAATGCCCACACATTTTTCTCCAGTATATTGTTAAATTATTTTCTGACACCAATTTGTCTATGGCTTGTATCATTTTTCCATGTTTAAGTGGCTTTTTGTTGTATGTAACCATGCCTCTTGCTTTCCAACCAGGCAAATACTCCACAAAGCTATTCCGTGCATAGTCAGAATCAGTCACCAGGACAATTTCACTGAACTTTTTATCAACTGCAGTAGCAATTGCTTTATAAATGGCTGACAATTCCGCCACCTGACTGCTCCTATCTCCAATCCTCATCCCTATACTGGGAACGCCTTCACATTTCAACCAGACATTTCCTATTCCTGCCACTAATTGTTTATTACTGTCATTTTCAATGTGAAAAGCACAACCATCCACATATACAGTTGGCAAATCCTTGCATGTTTTTTCATCAAGAGCTTTGTGTGGTGATTGTTCAAATTCCTGTAAACTAGTTTCCACTTCCATTTCATTTGTTATTTGTTCAGCTGCACAGTCATGTAAGTCAGCTAACCCTTGAGCAATTGGGCTCTTTTTATTTTGTCCATATCTCACTTCTGCGGGAAAACCTTGTAATGCCAGCGTCCATGAAGTGATTCTGGATTGTGCTAGATTGCCTGATCTAATTCTTTTACTCTCTAAAAATTGCAAAGGTTGATGATTTGTTTCAATAATCACCTTCTCTCCCTGAACAATGGGGCAGAAATGTTGTAGCGCCCACACAGTGGTTAATAGGGCCTTTTCACATTGATTAAATTTCATTTCAACTTGGGAAAATGCCTTACTTGCATATGCAATGGTTTTGTGATTCAAATCGTGTTTTGTGATAACACTGCTGACATACAATGTTCAGAAAAACCTATTTCTATAAAGAAATCCCTGTCCTTTATGGGGTATGCTAAACATGGTGCCTTTACAAGACATTCCTTTAATTTAGCCACTGCATCAGACTGCCCTCTTTCCCATTTCCAGGGATTATTCAGTTTAAGCAGTTTAGTCAATGGTTGAGTGATTTCTGCATAATTTTCAATGAACTTTCTGTTATAGCCTGTCATCCCTAATAAACTTTTTACTCATTTCACATTTTTAGGATCTTTTAATCTTTGTATGGCCTCTATTTTCTTCTTTTGTGGATTTAGCCCATGTTCAGTCACTTCATGCCCTAGAAAGTTTACTTTTTTCTTGCACCATTGTGCTTTTTGCAAAGATACTTTGGCGCCTGCTTTCTGCAATTGGCCAAGTACATGTCTTATTTCATCAAAATGGCTTTTCAAACTTTCATTTTTTATCAGGACATTGTCCACATAAACTATTGTTCCTCTTTCCGCTGCATCCGGCATGGCCTTTCTCAAAAATATGACAAATTCACTCCCACTATTGATGTACCCGAACAGAGCTCTAAGCCAGGCATATTGAGTCCTGTCGAATGTAAAGGAAAATAAATGTTGTATCTCTTCTGCCAATGGCACGCACCAATATCCAGAGGTGAGATCTAATGTGGTAAATACATTTGAACCATGTATCTGAGCTAGGCCCTGATCAATGAATGGCAGTGGCCATCTAGATATTGGTACTCTTTTATTTAACTCTCTCAAGTCTGCACACAGCCGCCATTGACCATTTGGCTTTAACACACCTAAAATAGGCGTATTGGATGTGCTATGAATGGGCCTGATTATTCCCCGTGATTCCAAATTTTTAATAATCTCTGCCAATGATTCTAAACATGCCAGCGGTAGTCTATACTGGCGTACAAACACTGGATTTCTGCTACAACCTTCTGGTAGTGTGGCCACATGTAAATCAGTTAAACCACAATCATAAGCATCTTTTGCAAATACATCCTTAAACTCCATAAATATTTCCCTCAGGTTGTCCCTATCCTTATCGCTTTCACATGCACCCGCTAAGGATACCTGCTCTTCTACCATTTTGGAAAATTCTGGAAAATCTTCTGGTGAGGGAATCTCGGCGCTTTCCTCTAACTGTGTGGCTGTGTCTTTTTGTAAAGCTGCCACTTTTAAATATTTTGGCATATCAGCTTCCACTTCAATGGGCTGATTTTCTGTTTTATTTTCATTTAAATTAAATATTATGCAATCCTCTTGATGGCAGCACACTGTCTCATTTGAATCATAAGGATACACAGAATGAATTTTGAATATTCCTTTGGGCTGAGAGTCCAGGTGTTCTGGCAACTCGCCCTTGGCATCTACATATTTTTCAGGAATATTCCCAATCACCATGTTATTTAAATCTGCCGTATAATGTGATTTTTGTATGGCCATTCCTAATGGGGAGTTTTCCTCTAAATGAATATCCTGACAACCTTTATTATTTACCATGATTTTTACAGATCCCTCACCAATGTCTACCAATGGAATGTATTCATAATACAGGCCTTGCTGTTTTATGGACTCATTCAGGCATACAAATGCATCAGAGCCTTTCATCTGCTGCCCATTTTTGCATTTTAGTGTTATTGCAAATTGTTTTGTAAATGCAGGAATAATAGTATCTTTCCTCATTTGTAATTCGATTGCATAAGGAACCAGTTGTGCACAATGATAAGCCCTTCTTTTGTCTTCAAATTCAGGTGCCGGACCACCTAGGCGTGACCATATTTTTTGATTAAGGAAATCTAACACCATACACATTCTGTGCATGATGTCATTTCCCATGTAAAATTCATTTTGTGCTCCACTCACTATCCATACATTATGGTAAATTGTTTTCTGCCCAATGCTAATTTTAAGCATGCATCTGCCTGCAATTCGGTTTTCAAAGTCTGGACTGTCCAACCCAGAAACATATTGGTTTTTAATCCTAAATTTCGGGATGTCTTCCCTCTCCATAATTTTTTGCAACAATTTCTCATTAATGAAGCTCCTTTCATGTCCAAGCGCTAAAGTGGCTTTTATTGTTTTAAAATAATCATTTATACCAACATGAACCCATGGTTGCTCATCCTCCATGTGTATTTCTGCCAGAGTGGTAATGTGTTTTTCTGAATCTGTTTTAGGAGCAATATTCTGTTTGCACGTTTTTTCTTTTAGATAAAAACAGAATTTGTGCTCATCTATGGCTGTCTGCCAATCTTTCCTTGGGTCCAAGTATATTTGTACAGGTAGTTTTTCATTGCCGCTCTGTATTTTGTCTTGACACATTAATATGACAGTGACACTAGGTATGCAGCTATTCTGGAGATATACCTCCACAGCATCATTTGTTTTGGCAACGGTGTGACATTCATTTATATTGCTGTTTTGTGATTTTAGTTTCTTAGGCCTCAATGTTTTTTTGGTTAAGGACCACAGCACTCCATTCACCCCATCTATGAGAGGAGACAATATTTTCAGGCAATCTGTCCCCATCAGAAATGGAATTTCACAAATAGATGTGATCAATACCTCTTGTTTCATACTAGCTTTCCTATTTTTATGTCAACCTCAGTTACACCTATGATGGGCACCTCCTCCCCATTAAAGTTATGCACTGGGCCTTGATTTTCCTTCACTGTGATCTGACTCTGTGGAGGCCTCCCTTCATTGATACTCTTTACCAGCTCCTTGGACATAATTGTGGCCTGTGCGCCAGTGTCAATCATAGCAAAGGTGTGGCATGTTTCTTCTACAGTGATGGGTGCATAATATCTGTCCTCAACTTCCTCCAATACACATAAGAAATGTGAATTCTTACTGATTTCAGGGCTCACCTTTCTCAGGTCTTTTTCACTTTTGGCTAAGCACATTGGTAAATGAAAAGACATTTTTCCCTCCTTTTTACCCATTTCTGTGCGAGAGATTTTATTCATTTCTCCATGTTCAGAGGTTTTTTGGAGTGTGGCCACTGTTCGCCCATCCATCTGGGTAACATCAGAGACCACATTACAATCCTCCAACTGAACATGTGTAACAACATCATTCAGCAATTTGTCATTTTTTAATTCTGTGCATTTGTGATCATTTAGTGTGATACCAGCCCTTTCAGCCTCTTCAAAAATATGTGGCTCAAAGAATTCTTCAGGTGATTGACTTGTACCCTCCTTGTGAGTATTTCCTTTTTCTGTCTGTGTTTGGTCATTGTTTTGCTTGCCCAGGGAAGGAGCTATAGCATCCCCACTTACTCCCTGTTCACTGGTATTCCCCATGCATGAGTCATTTTTCTTAAATCTGTTCCTTTGTTCTTTTGGAATTCCTAATGTTTCTTTTTCATTTGTGCAAATCTTTACTGTTTTATTTAGCTCTAAGTTAAACCGTATCTCTTTTTTAGAAGTATTTGCACTTTCTGTCACAATTTCATTTACTGGTACTTTCATTTTTAATCCATTAGGCATCTCAGAGTCGTTATGCAAAATTATATCAGAGCAATCTGTCATTTTGGCAGTGCAGTTATCATGAGTACTTAGTCACTTTTCGGAAGCCCCCCGGTCATTGCTATGGCCATCAGCCCCCTCTTTGGAAGGTTGTTTTTGCGCTGTATAGAGCTTTCCTATTTGCTCAGCTAACATTTTCACTTGGGCCTCAAGGCACTGGAACCTTTCCATCTCTCTAGGATCCTCTTTCTGTGGCCTAGGTCGATATTGGTTGCTTTCCCCCTGATTGGATCTATTCTGATACCTCTCAGGTGATTGATGTCGGTTGGGATGGTTTCTGAACTCTTGATTCATTTGTGGAGGGGAGCGGGTTGCACCCATCCTTTGATTATAGTCCCCTGGTGGGGAATCATTGTACTGGCGTGGACTGTAGTTCACGTTTTGCCTCATGTCCTGTCTCTCAGATTGTGGGTACTGGCCCCTATGTTGATTTCCATTATCAGTAAATCGATCCACATATCGGGGCCTATCCTGATTACCATATATCATGGTGCTGGGATCAAATCTGCTCTATGTCCCCAATTACTGGTAGGGACCATCATTTCTTTGATCTTGATTTTGTCTCTGGTTATTGTTCATACCTGCCATATCAGGCCGGTATCCTACCCGGGGTCTGTCCCCTAAATACCTAGGGCTGATGTAGCTCTCTCTATTACTAGGATCATGTGATTGGAACATTGGTACAGGAAATGGCGATCTTTGTTGATTACCCCTTTGTTCAGGTGTCACATTATTTTTACCTTGGCTTTGAGCAGACTCAAGGGACATTTTGGCTGACCTGATTTCCATTACTGTGGCTGAGGGTTCTTTAGATTTAGGTCTAGTATCTTTCATTTTATCACTTTCTCTACCCTGACAATAGAGTACCTCATATAGTTTTGTGCTTTGATGTACAATCCATTCAAGGGACTTGTCAGGGTCAAATTCACGGACCAATTGGGATATGATGTCTTTCTGTAGCCCATAGAAGTATGCAGTTTTAAACTCATTGGAATTTGAGTCAAAAGATACATCAAAGCGAGAAAATGCTCTTTTTAAGTCTTGTAAATATTGGCGAGGGGATATATTAGGTCCAGCAGTAATTGTGTACGCGACTTTCTTTGCCTCCTGCAATGACTGAACAGGAGAAAAATGACGCCTAATTTCTTTTTCAAACTCCAGCCATGTCATATTCTGCTGTTCATTTAATCCCCTTATGATGCTGGCCGCCGGGGCATCTAAAGTTAAATGAAAATATTGTCTGTACTGTTCCTTAGGTATCTGGAGTGC
Source organism: Ambystoma mexicanum (assembly GCF_040938575.1). NCBI lineage: Eukaryota > Metazoa > Chordata > Amphibia > Caudata > Ambystomatidae > Ambystoma > Ambystoma mexicanum. Next base: position 1,138,817,416 of record NC_090922.1, read on the forward strand.
TTTAAAAATGTCATGCACCGCTTCTAAGTGATCCTCAATGCAGCATTCACCTCCCTTTTTAAATGGTTTGATCAGGGCTTTAATGGATTTCATTATTTTTATGGGGCTACTTGTTGCAATACATGGAATTGCACTATTTTGTGATTCAATCCTGTTTTCAGGTGTATGATATTGGTGGCTGCCCCCAATGGGAGTATCAAATCCCCCAAGGGCGCTGCAACCAAGTTCAGTCACCAGCCCAGTCACTGGAGCACTAGCTCTTTGGGCAGAGCTAGAATTCACCTCCACTCCATTGAATGTGGTAACCTGCCGCCTCTCCTGGGACCTGGGAATGCACATTTGCTGTTCTAAGTCCTTACACTTTTTAAGGAGTCTGGTTGCTTCATTTTGCAAATAATTATTTTCATCACTCATTTTATTAATCACCTCCTGCATTTCGCACATTTGCATTTGGCATTCATTGAACTCTTTATTTCTCTTGTCTCTTTCTTGGATCATTTTAATCATTTCTTGTTCTGCACTCTGGAGATCACCTTCTTTTTCACAATGTTCTTTTTGTAAAATCTGCATTTCTGAAACAACCTCATCTTTATCCTGCCTAATGTGATCCACTAAGGCTTTTAAGTGTGCCAATTCTTGCTCACTATCTTCAAATTGTTTCTTGCTTTTGGATAACTGAGTATCAAAGTCTCTGCATTTTAATTGCATGTCTTTTTGGCATACATCCAATTCTGCTCTCAACATTTCCTGATTTTTACTTGCCCCCTCTAATTCAGTCTTTAACCTGTTAATTAGCTGAGTATCATTCTCTTGCATTCGCAGGGACTTGTTTGAAATAAACCATATTTTGCCGCATAGCCCTATTAAACAGTCTTTCTCTGCACTTTTATCGGCTGCATTCAATAATCTTGTAAGGCAGACCTGAATTATGCTGCCTTCTGCAAAAATATTGTCTAGTTTTTCTTTCTGCACCTCACCCTGAATGCGGTTACTCCATTCCAACGTGCTATTCGATGACCAATTCCCATGTGCAAACAACTTTGCCTCTAAATATTGCACTAGATCTGAGAATGTGGTTTCCCTTTGTGACATTCTGAAATTCGTTTTTAGTGGCACACTGCTATTATAAAATGGGTTCCCTTTAATGTGCAAATGGCAGTGTGAGACACGCTTGCCACGCCCAGTAGGTACTCTATGATCACTTTCCCGGCCTGCAACGCACCATAAATATGTAGGGTATTTTGTGGAGATTTGGGGCCTGACGGTATTTTATTACCGCCGAAAAATAACTTAGCAATAATCACTCCTCGTATTCAGAATGGGCCCTGTACAACAATAATACAGTGGACATGCATTATTTCAGCACCCAGACATGCATATTTGGTATGCGTGGTTGGTATGCGTGGTTGGTGGTATTTTGGTGAGCATAATTCCCTTGTTTTATTTGTGGCCCCAATGTCCAGAATCCCTTATCTTTGCTTGGATTTTTCGTGTAATCACTAGAGAGACCTCAGACCTACATTTTAGGAATACCACATTTTCAGTGTTAGTGTTAGTGTGCCACCATTAGCATTTGATTAAGGCACGCACAGGAGTCTTACACTGACTGCATATTATCGTACACACTCAGCTCCCACACTTCTGTAATTACCTTATCTGTTCAGAGTTTTCTTTGGCTGTTCTCTTTCTGAATGTGGCTCCCTTGAAGATTAACCCCAGTAAAACGGAACGCCTGCCTTCTCAAACCGGGGTCATTGCCTGGAATTCTCAGCTTTTGCAGATAGGAATGCTCCAACCAGGAAAAGGTCTTCCTCCCAGCTCTGCCAAATCTTGACTGCCTTTCTTCTTCCTCAAACTCCCCCCAGCAAAAGCCTGATCACTCCCTCTAGCATGATACTTGCTATGACGTTGCTCCAATCAGAATTAATCACGCCATCTCCTCCTTCTCTACACAATGGCTCATTTTTATAGTAATACTTTGTAACCAACTGATTTCCTGTTCTTTCGAGCCCATTTGCTTCCTGTAGTTATGTGGACAGGGCAGCAGAGAGAACAGAAAAAAAAAATGGATCTGTGTTTAAAAGTTCACTTTCAGAATAGGCCTAATTCTGCAGTGGAGACACATTTTTATTAGTGGATTATGTTTCATTAGTCAGGTTAGTTATAAGTTATGTTAGTTGTTATTTTCAAATGTGTCTCTCGCACCATAGGCATTTCAGGTGAAAAATAGTGTGCATTTTTAAATGAGCACGTGTGCTTTTAACTGTAAGAATAGATTTGCATCTTATATGTTTAAATCGTTTTTGACTGAATAGCCTGTCTTTTCTTGTTAATCTGGTAACACATATAGCAATGCACCGCACCCTTGTGGTGGTGCTGCAAAAAAAAATTGCTACCTGTGCATTAGTGCTGTACTCTGTTCTGTTTGCTACCTGTGTAGTAGTGCTGTACTCTCTGCTGTAACACGCCAAATATCCTTACAAGACCTACATCACTTAATATTACATTGACTATATTTCTTTAATGACTTTGTCTCCACAGATGTATTTTGCAATGTCCCATTTGAACTTGGAATCAGCTTTCATTTAAGTACTCCGTACAATGTAGGCCACTGCACAGAAATTGATCAAATCTTTCCAGCACCACTTTGGGCTATCTGTGTGGTCTTGTTTCTCTTCTTATTTTAACTCAGTCCCTCTACAAATGAATATAGCACAAGAACATGTGGGTTGAGTGATAGAATGGTCAAGGATAACCTAGCTAAGGGACTACTGTGACAAAACGACTTCTGCCCCGTAGGAGTACAATGGTGACTAATGGCTAAAGTGCCTACATAGCCTTCAAACTCTAAAGTGTTTCGAAGCAGCTGAATTATAGGGTGTTGCACTTTACAACCACCCTAAATGGAAAATTAAACACAATCTCTTAATCTGGTAACACATCAGTCTTCATTCAGATCACATGCATTAGAGCATGGCACTACCATTTAAAAGAGACAAAGCACATTTTATGAATGCAAACAAGGACTCATAGGTTAGTATTCCCTCCAAAGAAGGATGTTTGTGAATGAATAGTCCACCCTTCATATGTCCCTAATATAAGCTCATTTTAAATGAACTAAGGCACATGAAATTGGGCTTTAAAAATGCCTCTTCTGAGCCCTACCAGAATAAGAATTCATTTTTGTATAAATAGTCCACACATTCACCACACTTGTGGCTTGCTAAATGTGGAGAGACCATGTGGCCCATGACCTTCTTTTCCTGTACTAACAGTGAGGCAATAAATATACCATAAGGTTTGGTGCATCATCTACAAAGGTCTGCTCAATAAGTCCCAAACTAACATTTGAAAAACTATTTTGGCTCATATGCCCAGCTGACTGATTTCCTCTTTCAGACTTCAGATGCTCTATAGCCAATCTTTTAAGTGAATTTGAAGGTCGTACAGCTGCCCTCCATATCATGAATCGGCCTGGCCTCATCATTTTACCCTCATTTATTCCTTCTTTTGCACCTTCTACCCTGCCGCATCTACTGGAATAATGGCTATTTTCTATGTGCCAACCCCTCCAGAGCTCCTGTCAAGACGTTTGCTCCTTTAAGAATAAAGGCACTGCCACCTTATCCCTGCTCCTCCTCTCCACTCACTTCAAACTCTCTTTGGAAATAACCATGTTTCCGATCTGCTTCAAAGTAGCCAAGTTGCTATATATGACAAATCATTCCTTGGCTAACTCCAACAATACCACCAATTATAACCTCCACTCTCTCAATCGCCACTATTTCAAACACTGGGTTCATGTAATCTTCAATTGGAGTATCAGCTTCCTTGAGTTTGCCCAGGAAGCGGGAGGTGGAGATAGGGTGGTAGTTTGGTAGGATGCAGAATGGAGTGCTTTAGGAGAGAAGGGAAAGACCCAATGGCAAAGGAGTGAATGCAGACATTGGCCAAGGCTGGAGCAAGGGAGATAATATCATTGATAGTTCTGGAGGAGCAGAGAGCACCTGCTTGGATGATGCTTTCATAGAGCAGACTTGTCTAGAAACCTCATCAGGTGTTATGGGAGAAAAAGAGTATGCGGGGAGGGGAGAGTGGGGCAAGTGTAGGCAGGAGGGAGGGAGAGGGAGAAGTGTGAGGAGAAGAGGAGAGTGAGGACAAGATGCCCCGAGTTTTAGAAATGAAGTAAGAGGCCAAAGAGGTGCAGAGGAACAGGGAAGGAAGAGGAGAAATGGAGACTACAGTAGGGTTGGCTAGTTCCTTGCAGATTTTGAAAAGTTCTGTTGTATTGTTAGCAGCTGCAGAGATGCAGGATTGGATATAGGCCCTCTTTTTTGAGCAGATGGAGAGCCTATTTTGCTCTTAAAGCAGGAGGCAGGCCAGTTTGCCAGAGGATGTGCTAGAAGCCTGCAACTTCCACCCAGCAACTCTGCATTTATTTATTTATGTGTACATTTATAGAGCGTGCCAAGCCCTGAGAATCTGGGCGCTTAACTTAAGAATATGGTTACATGTTTGTTTGCTGACGTGCGTTACAATCGTACAACAGAGCTTGCAAGAGGGTTAGGTTACATTGCATTTCAAAGTGGCCAAATCAGAGTCATGCCAGGAATTGCACTTCAAAGCAGGTTTCAGGGGAATCCTCATGACAGGGGTGAGGATATCCAGTGTCTGTTAGCAATAACACATTTTAAAACATAGTTGGAATGCATGCAATTTTGGGCTCAGTGCCAAATTTAAATGTATCTAGCTCTATGAGTTCCTTTAAATAAAAGACTGCTCTGCAACCAGGAAATCCTAGGTTAGACTCTTCCATCAAATCTCACCCCTTACAATGGGAGCAGACATCAAAACGTCTTTTGGCTTTGGGCACCAAATAATTGTTACAGCCAAAACCATTGCAGCATAGTGTCTGTGATCAGGCACAGTTAAGAGACATACCTCCTTTGCCTCTTGTGGTAATGTGGGCCGAGGGAAGGCTATGTTCTTAAGAGGGATGTGAATGTGAGTCACCGGCAACCCAAAAAGCAAAGCATACAAGTCCAAAATAAAACGAATGTAAAATCAAGGTTCTATAAAAATAGATATACTTTAATAAAACACACCATCTGCAACATTACAAAATCGGTTCAAAGCAGTGGCCTTGCTATTCTAGTATGTGGTTCGGCGAGACAGAGGTGCAATGTTGAGAGGGATTGAATTGTTTGATAATAGGTGGCAGGAAGTCAGCGGGCGATGTCAAAGTGGTCTGAGTTGAAAGTCAGTAAGTAGCAAATGATTCGAACTGGGCAGGTGATGGTTCAGCGAGGTATGAGGTAGCATCAAGGTGGTTTGCTCAGTGCAAGCATATTGGGTCGAAGAGTTTAAGGGCAATAGCTGCGTGTTGTTAGTCAGCGAGCATGTGATGAGCCAGGTTGAGGCAGATGTACGTTGCAGTTCAAAAAGGTGGTTGAAGAGGTGCAGATCAGGAGGGCACCAGAGGCAGTTGATGATGAGGATGCTGGTGATTGGATGCGCAGAAATGTTTGAGCAGTTCAGGTGGTGTTTGAAGATCACTTTTTGAAGGAGTCCCCAATCGACTGCTCGTCTGTCAATCGGCAACAACAGCACCTTTGCGGTTGGATGGCGGTTAGGAGGATGCAGCTACAATGAAGATCTTTGAGTTCAAGCCTTGGCAATGACATGCTCATCAGTCATGGTGTGGCTGAAAACTTGTTTGAACACGTGGCTAAGGGGTTCATGAGGGTAGAGAGCCAAATACTGCTCTGCAGGGCTCTGTAAAGTTGAAGGCATCAGATCGGCCTAAAATCATGTTAAAAAATAGTTTGACTGGAGAACACAGGACTCCTGGCTGGCTTGATAAACTGATGACTTTGAGTCTCAATCCAGGGGTTCAAGGATATGTTTTTATCACTCCTATTGCTCTCCCCAGCACTAGGGGGCCTGGTCCACAACTGCAGGAGTCCTACATCACAGTGAGGTCCTGGGTATCATTGTGGCTGGCAGCGAGGCAAGTTTTGTCCTAGCAGCAGGTCACTCCCAGTGGTCCCTGGGGGGATGGTTATTGTGTTGAGTTTGCCTCTACATTGGACAATCAATTTCCACCTCACTGGTGGAGGACTTTGGTGAAATCAACTCTTCTAATAGATGTCCAATGAAATCCAACGATTCCAAAGGATGATTCAAAGAAGTAGTGTGAGTGAGTTCTCTTTTCACTGCGATTGGACTAAAGCTATCCTGATTTAGAGGTCCAATTCCTGTTCTTGAAAGAAGTGAACCTTGCCTGGTGACACCATATCCAACGTGTGTTTTGCAACAGAAAGTGGAGAGGACAGGAAGGAGAGATGAAGGCAAAGAGAAACAAGATGGTGAAACCTTCCACTAACTGTACATAGTTCTCACTACATACCACAACCACACCTCCTACCATTATCATTAGGATCAAAAACCCCTTTGGTATGCAGCACTTTGTTGTGATGCTACTCCTTTTGAAGGGGTGTGCTGCTTTGACTCCTGGGCCCAGGACAGCTTCCTATTGAGTGGCTATGGATGAGGGTGTTAACTATCCTCACAAAGAGATAAAGAAGAGCCATGGCCATTCCGTTTCATGTCCTGTCACTTGGCAGAACCAGCCTGTCTGGCCAGAATAACCATCACCTTCCACAGCTATGCTGGCTCGCAGTAGCTGGCACATGTGTGATATCAAATTGGGTGATTATGAGCAGTGCCATCCACCATGCCCTAACTCAGGCATGGCCTATAGTTTACCTTGCCACCAGCATGGGTTACTCATAACTATGATTTTTATTTTATTTTTTTTTTATTTTTTTTTTTATGTTTTATTGCAGGGTGCATATCTTAAATGCCACCTCTGTGCTGTAGTGACTTTGGCTGTCACTTCACTTGTCAACCTGAATCTGCATTGTGCCACTGTTGGGCAGGAGATGCAATCAGGATACTGATGCAGCAGTGCAAATGTGTACACTATGCTTTTGGCATGCAGCTTATGAAAAGGGAATCTGATCATCAATGTTCCCGATCAGAGGCAGCATTACCTGCATCATTTTATAAAATTAATAAAAATCAAGAAATCCAGGGTTTTTACAAACTTGCCAATGGCAATCTGTGACACTGACAAAGAAAGGACATTGACTGTGGGTCTTTAGGATGATCAAACTAATATTTGTGAGTCAATATGATTATCAAACGCCATAGAAAAACAACTATTTTATTTGAAGAACATCACACATATATTTGCAAACATTTTAGAAGTTGAATGCCGGAGGCCACCTTCTAAAATAGGTTTGTAGCTAATTTTGAAAAAGTAACTAAAAATGCATTTTGTCTGGAAGATCACAGCATTAAGCATGTTTTAAAGGTCACGTTTTGAGAAAATTGAGCCGCATACCAAGGTACTGTAGCCTTTTCAAAATGGAGAACCTATATTACATGTCGACAATGGTCTTTGTACAGAAAAATAAAATGCTGCGCTTCGTGCAATAATTCCGTTTTGATTAAGCAGTGCATTTGTAGTATCTATATAACAGGAAACGGTATGAGTGATTCATGCCAACCAGAGAGCATGAACTTTTGAAATGCTTTCATAACATCTTACAGTATGTGAACATTATAGTTCCTGTCTGTGCTTTCTCAGCGTGAGTCATACAGGAGAATGAGAATACATTTTACCGCCAGCTTGTATTTAGCGCCACAGGAACCATTGCCTTGTGTCTGCTGGCGAGCCGTTTGTTATAAGGTGTATGAATCACGGTGCGGTTGCATTTGTTAAGTATTATTCTGTATTAACCCTAAGTGAGCAAGGCACTAAGATGCTCGGTTCGAGCGAGCTATGTTTTACTATGATAGGTTGTGTTAGTGTCATGACCCACAAATTAATAAACGTTATTGTATGAAATACATAAAAGACGAGTACGGTGTTGTGTCCCTTCTTTAGATGCAGAAATTGCACATATATTTGGCTCCGACAATTAAACATTTCACAACTGCACTGAAGTATAGAATTATTGCACTGTACTGTGCTGTAAAACATCTTAGCAGCAATTTCTGGGAATTTAAGAACAGTGCTTTGCATGTAGCTTACAATCTACCGAAGATGTGTTAATGCAGGAGAAAAAAAAACATGTATTGTTACGTCTTTTTATCCTGCATTTCCACATGCTACATGTAATGGGCAGCGCACATTGGTTCCACTTACATGTGCTACCAACCCACAATGCAGATCTAAGGCATGCTGTCATGCACATGTCTGTGCATGCATCGATGTATCTTGAAGTTCTGTGCGAGATCAAAGCCAGGTACAATTCAAACAAACAAGTTGCTGACATAGTGGTGGTAATGACAGCCCCCCTTGAACCAATGGAAGCCAAAATTTGAATGCTCACAACGAACATCGCCCACGTTCATCGTATGCATCCAGTGAGGTTTATGAAACCCACTGATTCCCTGTGCGCAGACAATGCAATCAGTGCTATGTTTTCGTCATGCACAAAGGTTCAGAGTGCCTGGATATGCATGGTGGCATTGTGGTATTGGTCAGGCCATCTCTCAACGCCAAATCATATCACAGTAGCCAAAGGCGGAGGCAGTTTTGGTGCCCGGTGGGGGGGATTGCTCCTGAAGGGACACCAAGATTTCTAAGCGATGTATGGATTATGAAGCCCTTATGGGGTGGTGAATGTATTAAGTGGAGGCTTCTAAATTGTTCCTCAAATTAGCTCAAGCGACTGAGCGTAACCAGGGAACATCCAAAAATTAATTAATGTTTTTGGGTGGGTTCTTCCCTTGACAAATATTTTTTTATAACATGTTGAAATTATGCATTTGTGGTTTTTGCAGCACAATATTTCCCAAAAATTATGTAAAACGGGATACATATTACAATTGGTTCTCTAGGGGAATACATGAAAAAATCAAGTAAATGCCATGTCAACAAAAGTACACTACAACAGTACACTACATAGGAGCACGTTATACCATTTTCATAAGACTGCAGCCACAACCTATCTATGCCAGTCACTGTAAATTACATGCAAGAAGCGCTTTAACCTTCATGCATTTGACTTAAAGTGTCCATTGCTGGCATAAATATCTATTCCAGCAATGGGTATTTTAAATCCAGTGGCAGCTGGAGAATTTTGAAAATTGCAGACAGTTTGCAAGTTAGCAAAAGTACACACAAGCATTTCCCAATGCATTTTCATTATGCCTTTGCCCACAATATATGACAGTATTGTAGAGGAGGAGCCAGGTACCCCCACCTCAACCCTTCTGCCCCTATTGCCTGTATGTTGGAAACCAGAGTATGTGACATACACAGAGCAGTTGAAACGACAAAAGCAAAAGGTAATCCTAGAGGTAAGATTCCATTCACGAAAGCATATCTGCACACAAGGAGATATGATGGTTGTTTAATTGAGATTCCTGAAGAAGCAGAGCAAATGAAGGGTCAAGATGAATGGTGACGTCACACAGAGCTGAGCTGATGTACCTAGAAGTGATGCAGAGACTAGAAAATGCAGATATTCTGTAAGGTATCAAGAAAGTATCAAGGATAAGTGACATCTTGGGATCAAGGTGAAGAAGCTTATGCCACAGAAACAGATTAAGACATTAAGGGCCTCATTACGACCCTGGCGCTAAGGGATTACCGGTACCGGTAAGGGTACCCATACCGGTAATCCCTTAGCGCCTGATTACGAGGTCCCATTGCGGGTTCCCACCTTAAAGGCTGGTTTTACCAGCCGTTAAGGAATGGACCCTCAAAGGGACCTTGGTGCTAATTACGGTACCGCAATTTTTACCACCTTCCCCATTATGCCCTATGGAACAAAAATGGGAATGGGGAAGGGCCATGGAGGAAGGGGGAATTACCGCCCTGCCAACCTTGTAATGGGGTGGTAATTCCCCCTTTCTCCATGGCGGAGTCGGTAAGTTACCGGCATGGACCATGGTGCTCCGCCTGGGTTGTAATGAGGCCCTAAGTCATTTTACACATGTGAAGATGCAAAGACACACAAGCAGACAAAGTAATCTTGAGGCTAGCTTTTAAGTGAATAGATTGTGGCAAGCACCAATATATTTACATGCATATGGCCAAGTAAAGGATGGATGTTTCCACTACGCATTATAGTAGTGCTGGACAGTAGCCAGAAGGCCTCATTTCTAGTATGTCACAATTAAAAAGCAAATTGAATTACAAAGTGAATCTCAGCAGGCAAGGCTGGATGAGCCGAAAATGCCAAGTCTTATCCTATTGGAGTGAACTGACACTGGGTACATGTGAAAAAACAGAACTCTTGTTCAGAAGGCATGAACATAAAAAGGGATATGTCAGAGGTCTATTAAAACATAGTATTACATACACTAGAAGCTCAATTCCATGGTCTCTAGTCACATGGAAGCATGAAGTTGGATGAACAAGATGGTCACACCTACCCACGAGGGCAGAGCAGGCAGAGCGTGCTTTCACTCCCTGAATTTCTCGAAGCTAAGAACACTCTCAAAGCTTCAAGCCTAATTGACAGTAGACCACTGAGGTGATGATGGATTGATATGCTAATTGGTGGGAAACAATGGTTAAGGCTATCTCACAAGCACCAAGATGGCTAGCCTGCATGCTGCTAGACATAGATTGAAAAGTACTGACGGAAGTGAGAGTGCCAACCAATTGTAGAGGTCTGCATATTTAGGGGTCCTATAGTTGTGTAAACCAATGGGATGTTGTGTATTTAGTGACGTTCATAGTGGTAATTTCTATGTGAGGGCTTAGTTGCCCCATCTGATGTTAAGTAACCAATCTCATATTCACACTTTTTTAGATTTATATGGACCGTGTACTTAGATGTTCACTCAGAGCTAATCACCCATACTCGTAGGTTTTTATAGTTTGCCACGTAGGATAACATTGGTAGTGACGTAGGCCAACGTCATTGATGACGAGTTTTGTGTATAAATTCACAGTTTCACTCAATTTCTTCTCACTTTCACAGAAACTGCTTCAAAGCATGTTGAATGTTTTCCAGAAAAATCTGATTACCCACATCAGTTAGATGGACTCCTTAGCACCGAAAAATGCTGGCCCTATCAAATTTAATGATCTCATTATGGAACAATGTCATGCCAACATCGCAAACAAAACCACAAACAGCTTTATTGATATTGCACCTCACTTCTTTCATTTACGGACCAAATAAACTGGAACACATCCAGATCTATCTCTGGGCAATTTGGCAAAGCATTACTTTGTAATTAGGGAACATTTCGTTCAACTTTCCCAATGTCTCCTTCATTGCAAACTGCAATGAGATTCCAGTCACATTCCCCAAACTGTTCCCACCACATTGAATTTTAATAATGTCTGGATGCTTCAATTGAATCATATTTGCACAAAATGGGAGCAAGTCCACCCACTTCATGTTGCGCACTCCGTACCAGAACATTTCCATAATAGGGAATCCAAGATTTTTGGCTATTCCACAATTTTCAGCATGCACCTTTACCCAGTGGACCCAAGAGTCCCCCAAAATCCAAACACTCTGCCTGCTGAAAGACATTGCCTTGGCCATTTTCAATCCTCTCACAACTCCTGCTACCCTCTCTTTCTGTACACCACACCCATGAAACCTGACGCCACAAATGTCCATCGCTGCTGCAGCCCCCTTTCCATGCCAGGCAACCTCAAAAGATCCAGCTGTGGCATGTGCTGTCTGTGGACTCTGGCGCTGTCTGCGGATCGATCATCCAATTGATGGGGGTGGGGATGGAAATTAAACACAATATAAGTTATTTAGTGGTGGCTCTGAAAATTACCTTTTTGGGGGGGTTGTTATGAAACACCCTTTTTCCCCTTTTTTTCTTTTTTTTCTTACAGGTACTTCTTCAATGCATTCCTAAGATTGTAAAGGAACATTGCATTTAAAACATCTGTGAAGTGAACTTATCTGTACAAAACAAATTCACTCCATCAGAATTGATGTTATCATTCTGAAAACATGACATTACTGCAGCATACAAAAAACAGATATACCTTTATTAACAAACTGCCTTAATAGTTTAATTCGAGGACTGTCAAAGTTTGTTGGCCATCTCTATGTGCGTCTCTGATTTATTTCCCAAAAAATTATGTGAGCAGCAGGAAACATTTGCATTAGGCTTTTAAACCAATTCTTCAGTGCAACTTCCAAAGACACTGGAGTCACAAACCCCAAACGGTCCCCTCCACAATGGACAATCACAATATTTGTACATTTAAATTGAGCCATACTCTCACAGAATGAAAGCAAGCTTGCCTAGTTTGAGCCACAAACTGCATTCCAGGAAACTTCCACTTCTGCCAATACTATGTTTCCATGGATGCCATGATTATCAGCATATACCTTCATTACTGAATTGAAGAGTCCCCCAGAATCCACACAGTCTGCCTTCTCAAACACATAGCAATAGCCATTATCACTGATCTCACAACTCCTGCTAACGAAACTGCTACAACCCTCTCTACCTGGACACCACACGCTGCCACCTAATTGGCTACTCCCCACAGTCCCCTTTCCATGCTAGGCATCCACAAAAGATGTGCATGTGGCATGCATTGTCTACGGACCACCATGGTGTCCGCGGACCCTCTTACATAGGGGCTGCCCGTCTACCCTTTCCACTTCCATGTTCTCAACACTCCCTCATTGGCTGCTTTCACAGAGTCACACATCCATCCCACAATCACATCCAAAACCTGTACACCCAACCCTGTCATCTCACTTCAACACTTCAGATGTTCATTTTAACTCTCATAGTACATATCTCTTGTTAATGAAATACATCTGCATCAAAAACTACTGTGTAACTGCCCACGATTTCTATTTCCAGATTCAACAACATTTCCATCTATCAAAACATAGTACAGGTATGCTTATATTTTAAAAAAAGGTTTCCTTGAACTCTTTCACAAATATATATAAATAAGATAATATGACAATTTGAGACAAATAAGCACTGAAAGAATTACTTGAGCTAAAAAACTGCATTATCAAACACTCTGATAAGGGGCACAATAAAGTGCTACAAAGTAAAACACAGTACATAAAGATGCATACAAGCAGCACAATGATCAAAGGTGCTATAACAAGATTAACAAAAATCCTGTCAAAGAACTCATAAAACACAAAGTGAAACTGTTTCTCTCCAATTGGAAACAGAAGAGAATAATATCTGAGGTGACCTGAAATTTCTGATGACAACCACCTCCATCACACCCACTATATACTTTCTCCCGAAGCTACATAAAAACATTTAAAAAATGCCCGGGAGACCAATTGTGTGTCTAATAGGTTCAGCATTAAAAAATATGTCGAAATATATAGACAAAGTACTTTTCCCATCTGTACTGACACTGCCATTGTACATTAAAGACACTACTGACTTTTTGACGGGTATGATGGCAATGATGGATGTTGTCTCCCTGTACACTTCCATTGGACATGATTATGGCAAAAGGGCTTGTCAACAATATCTGAACACTACTTTTCTAAACTACCTCGAGCATACTAAAATGGTGATGGACATGATTGACATATGTTCCTCTTTAATGAAGAATACTTTAAACAGGTACACAGGACCGCGATGGGCACGACCTTCTCACCACCATATGCAAATCTCACGATGGGTGCATGGGAGGAACTTGAGGTGTGGACAGACAACAATTAAGAACAAACCAAAAAATGTAGCACTATGGTTAAGATACATAGATGACCTATTCATAATCTGAAAGGGGACGGAGAAGAGTTGGCTGGAGTTTGTCAAGAAGTTTAACCTTAACTCAAATAATCTCAGATTCACAGAAACTCACAGTCGGATACTAATCACATTTTTTAATGTGTTTTTAAGGATTGTGAATGACACCATAACCTGTGAATTACCTAGAAAAAATGCAGGCTCCATTACACCATTACACGCTACAAGTGGGCACCCAAAAAATCTAACATGGAGTGTCCCATATGGTGAATTTGTATCTTTGAAAAGGAACAACACCACCTTAGACACTTATGATTTGGAGAGTAAAATAACAGCAGCAGGTTTTCCAGGTTCCATGTAATAATGTCACCACAAAAATCTCGCCATGCAAAAATATCGCCGAAAAAAGGCCGTTTTTTGTAGCGCCAATATTGCATGGAACATGTGGGGGACACTCCCGCAACCCCCAAACTTTTTTTTTTCTTTTTTTTTACATTTTTTTTTTTTGGCCCCTGTCCCCATATATATGGTCACCCAAATAATATCACCATGACATTTTCCCGGTGATAATATTTACGGCGACCATATATATGGCGATATTATTAACTGATACCGTTTTCCACATACAAATGCACCCCAAAAAAGTTATCGAAAGGGCTTACCTCAGAGCAAGACTACTAGATAGATAAAGCCTTCTATCGGGATCCTGCAAAAAAGCCAAACTAGAGGTAGATATGAATAGTACACGTCTGATTTTAACATTTGCAGCCAGGCCAAAACAATCAGAAAGATTGTTCAAAAACATTGGAGCATATGTTTAACGGACTCTGATCTGGCTAACAGTCTTAAAAATAATCCTAAAATCAGTTTTTAGAAGAAACTGATCCCTCAAAGATATGTATATTTTTTTAAATACACATGGTGTAACATCTGTAAATATGCAATAAACTGTGGAACATATAAACATCCGGTCAAAGGACAGACCATCAGGATGTTAGAGAAAATCACCTGTGAGACAGACCATGTGGTGTATGTCCTAACCTGTGCATGACAACAATGGTATATAGGCAGCACTAAATTCAAATAAAAAATATGAATACAACAACATGTCCGAGCCATCCAGCGCAGCGATGCCAACTACCCTATGGCCAATCATTTCAAGAATGCCACAACAACAAGATGGACAGATTTGGATTCTTTGGACTCCACAGAATAGAAAATGGCCCTAGGGGGGAGATAAAGAAACTCTATTGTGCAAAGAGAGACTTGCTGTATTCTCGACTTGTATAGCAAAAAACCGAATGGGTAGAACATTGACAAAGAACACATTCCTGGGACAATGAATCACCCTGAAGAAGGGAATATGTAAAAAATTAACAAATGGCAAGGGCCGGTTCATTGAACTTCACCCAGTATTGGTTCCTGGGGTCTCTAACTTCTGATCAAATATTTCTATGGTTTATCAGGCACACACCACCACCTCACAGCTTCACATCTGCGGTTCTGTGTCATACATAATGTTGATAAATCCACGGCACTGGGAAGAATTTGGAATTTGAATGGAATGACCATGATGTATTTTAAATGTGTCAATTTTAGCTGTTTTTAATTGGTGGTTGTTTCTATTATATACTGTTCAATGATTTAATTGAACTAGTCTCTGATAGAGAGAAGAGTGAGGTTGCGGGCCGTTAGTAGTGTGGCATAGGAATCAGAGTGTGAGTTGTACACACATTGTAAGATCCTTAAAGAACAACTGCAAACATTACTCACTTATGGTGTTTCTACTTGTGTGGTTTTAAGCATAATGTATATGTTTTATGTACGATGATCATTTTTATGATTGTTTTATGAAATTTAGAATCTTAATAAAATATTGTGATAATTGAGACCACTTTTGTTGTGGGAAGAGTGTTTAGTGACACCTATGTAAATACCGGACTGTCTTTTTGATATAAAACTCCACAGAGCCAAAAAGGAGACCCATTATGACTGACTATATCATGGTGATCATGGGAAGGAAAGATACTCTACTTTCAACCAGATAAGACGATCTTCAGCTATTGAACTTCTGATTCAGCAATTTCTGAAAAATTAGAACGGGTTGTTGATTAATGATTTTACTCTGAATTGTTCAACATATGATGGATTTCATATATTGTGGTGAAATTCGGGTCATAATGTGTATGTAAATGCAATAATTAAGGCTGCTATTTGCACTATGCACTTTATTAGGCAATGTTGTTAGACCACCAAAGCACTATGCACTGTATGAGTCATTGTTTATAGGCTGCTAATGCACTATGCACTTTAGCATACTTCCAAGCATACTTCCACACGTAGCTGGCTGATGCATAGTTTGGATGTGTAGATTATGTACTTTTTCTAATTATGGCAGCTGAGTAAGCAACTTAATATTTGGATCTGTAGTATGCGCTTTAGGAAATTCTAATAAGATGCTAATGTGCCATAGGCTGTGAATGCACTTTGCACATTACATTACTATGCGCTGTCTGTGGGGGCACAATGTGTATGTGAATGCAATCATTAAGGCGGCTATTTCCACTATGCACTTTATGAGTTAATGCTGATAGGCTGCTAATGCACTATGCACTTTAGCATATTTCCACATGTAGCTGGCTGATGCATAGTTTGTATGTGTAGATTATGCACTTGTTCTAACTATGGAAGTTGACTAAGCAACTCAATATTTTGATCTGTAGTATGCACCTTAGGACACCTTAGGACATTCGGATGAGCTGCCAATGCACTACACACTTTAGCACATTACTATATGCTGTCTGCCGACAGCACACATACTCTAGATGTGTGAATGATGTACCTCTCCATTTGTAGCAGTACGTACTGCTTGGTCAGAGCAGATCCAAATATTCACCTTGTAACATTGCAATTGTATCATGCACGTATTTGGCCAGTGAAAACACATGTTGAGTACAATGCGATGTCCGAACCACCCAAGAAATACTGGTGTATGCATTGAGTGCACGACCAGGGTGAGTGGATATGGGAAGTAGACCATGTGCAATGTTTATGTTTATCGCCGATATTGGTGGTGGTGAGTAGAGGATTAGCTGCGGCCTCCTCTGCACTGATGTGCTCAGCCGACCACGAGTCACTGGAAGGCTACTATTGAGATTATAAAGGTGTGGTCTGATGTCACATTACTAGAAATTGACATAGGGCAGATTGATATCCCACGAAGGGTGAGACGCCAGGCCATGAGAAGTGATGGGAAACCCATGATCCGTGCAGAGAAGGTTATGCAGCTCCTCCCCATTTCACCACCAACATGGATCTGGTTTTTATGAAACTAGATTACAACCTAATTGGTAAAATGCATTGCAATAACTAAAAATTCCCTAAGTATGGCCCGTACATGAAATTAGGTAAATATGGCCGACATGCGACATGTTACACATTATATGTGGCCAGTGGAGCAACTCAGTACTCTTTACACCTCTAACCCCTCTTCTATTTTTAAATGATTGTGTCAGAGTGGGCAATTTGTTGTGAACAAGCAGCAAGTCAGCTGCGAAACGCGTAAATGCCTGAGCAAATTATTTGCCACACTATGGGAGAACCATCATTTTATGGTTTTTTGTGTACCATGATGTTTCCCCGAATTTTGATGTAATAAAGGAAGACATTGTCACACGAAGCAATGTGAATCTGGATTGGTGATTTTATCCTGTTGTGAGTGCTGCTCATTTTTTGTTTGAAGGAAGGAGTTTACAAAAAATGTCTACATATGTATATATATAGATACCCTAAAGCTATTTTGGAGAGAGCATACTTGAAAGCTTGTGACTTAAATCACACTGCTTTGCTCTCAACTAATAGGATATCAGAGAAAGAAATAGACAATGATACAATCAGACTCATTCTCACATATGGTACACATGCAAATATTATAAGAAGAATATTGCAGCATCATTGGCATTTATTACAGTAAAATGAATCTTTGTTGCCATTCCTTGAATATCGTGTTAACATTACTTTTAGGAAATCTGTCTCCCTGAAAGACTCATTGGTTAGCAGTTTATTGCCCCCTGAAATTAAAAACCCAAACAACATTACTTGGCTTCATGAGAAAACTGGTGGTTTTATCAAATGTACAAAATGTAAAGCATGCAAATATGCCCTGAATAGAACCAGCCATATACATCCTATATTAGGCCACTCAGTAGAACTAAGAAGTCGTATTACATGTAATACTGAGTTTGTTGTGTATGCTCTCCTCTGTTATTGTGATCTTTTGTATGTTGGTAGTACCATAGTGAAACTCAAATTGAGAATTCTACAACACATGAGAGCCATAAAAAACTTTGATACATCTTATCCTATGGTGGTCCATTTTAAGGATGTACATCAGGGCAAACTTGAAATCTTTAACTTCTTTGGGTTATACCACATTAAAGCCAACCTCGTGGGGGCAATCGCGAACTTGAACTGCGCCAAATGGAGACAAAGTCTATCCTAGATTTTGAAACTAAGAAACCAAAAGGACATAACCTTGATGAAGAGTTATATACATTTCTAGGGACCTGAACAATTTAGTCTGATCTCCTTTTTCTGATTTAATCTGATTTCTCTCCTTTTGCTCTCACTTTTCTCTCTTTTTTTGACTTTTTAAGTTGGGTATCATTATATGAACATCTATGAAATTGTTTGTTCAACTTAAGACATAATCTACAATTGTCAATGTGTAATACTTGTCTCTCAGTAACATAGTGATTAGACTCACTATTTTAGAATTTTTGTACAGTCTCTATTTATTTATTGTAATTTTAGCGTATAGCTTTTTACTCTTCAATGGTGATAAAGGTCATAAATGTGCCACGAAGTACCAAAGAATCTCGAGCCTTAAAAATCAGGGGTTAAAATGCATGTCAAATTTTTAAGTCGTATAGCAAAGGA
The DNA here is from genome assembly GCF_040938575.1 of Ambystoma mexicanum. Taxonomy (NCBI): domain Eukaryota; kingdom Metazoa; phylum Chordata; class Amphibia; order Caudata; family Ambystomatidae; genus Ambystoma; species Ambystoma mexicanum. The sequence goes on from NC_090922.1 coordinate 1,138,836,100, forward strand.
AAGTCCGTATCTATTAACTGCACTAGGCACTTAACCTTATTGTTTACAGTTCGAAACACGCATTATGCACTTTCATTGAATGTTTACATTAAGCATGTTGCACTTATAGATGTTCTTCTGAATTGGAATTTCCTTGGAATCAAAACTAAACATCTATGCACTTAGCACTTTAAATATCTTGTATGATCTGATTGTTTACAATGCACTATGCACTTTATTAACAATGTTAATAAATAATACTTTTTTCCTGACATAATGAATGGCTTGAGACCAATACAAAGATGTAAGCACTGAGCAAAATTTCTCATGAAATATTCATCCATAATAAGCGAAAGGCATGAGTTGCAAGATAAGTGTTACAATTGAATGCTAGTCAATATGTTTGACTTAACTAAATTCCAAAATGGCCACAACTTTAAATAAGGTTTTTGTGTTGCTGCAAAGGGAACTCAGTGGACCAAAAACAACAAAAAAGCAAAAAAGGACAATATGTTGAAACCACCATAGAGACTGTGACTGTCTGTATATTTGTTTGAATTCTCGAATGCACTTTTTTGTACGAGATCAAGCAGCAAGGGTGGTGTGAAACGCGTTGTACCGTGCTTTCTCTATTTTTTACCATGCTAAATAAACTGGACACTTCAAGGACTTTACAGTTGTGTTTGGTGAATCTTTAAAAGGAACCATCTGAAGGCGTTCGACTGGATTCCTGTGTGCCATCACCTCTGGGAGAGAGAGATATTTCTTTCCCTTTTTGCATATATATACACATATATTTATATATATATATATATATATATATATATATATATATATATATATATATATATATATATATATATATATATATATGGATCCTGCTACTTACCCTGTAATAAGCCTATCAATAAGTATATTTGTTTTTTAACCACTCTAGCAAATGCCATGCAGCATTCATCACCTGCTCACATGAAGCAGTGAACAATCGCAATGTTCTGCATTTCAAAATGTTTATTTTTTACAAGCATTTTAAATACAATAAAGGAAAACCAGATAAAATACACCTGCAGACTATTTTTAAGTGCCACTTAGTGTCTCACATTTTAGTAAGGCCGCTCTTGCAAAAACAAAAAAAGTACATACTTATGTACAAAGAAAAAAAGCAGACATACTTACAAACCCAATCCTCTAAAGCAATCCAAAAAAATGATTTTCTAAAACATGTTCCGTCATAGAGATCTTCACAATCTTATAAAAGCATCTAAAAAGTCACAATCTTCCCTTACAAACTACTGCAAGAGAGTAAACCTGTAAGCTGTAATTGACAGTGCTTTTCAACTAGAGAGAAAATTGTTGATATTGATTTTAAACAGAATGAAAACACTAACTAAAATAATCAATACAATACAACCAGTACTTCTAAACATGTGCAGTGTCAATACAGAGACATTTTCAAACTTCTGTAAGGGTAAATGGATTAACACAAGCAGTAAAGATCCATACATCAATGATGAAGCTTATAAACAAGAACAACAACAAAAAAATGCCATAGAAAATATTGGTAGAGTGTATGAAATGGTGGAACAAACCATAATGGCAAAAGAAAACCTTATAGAAAAATAATCACACACACACTTTCAAACAAATTCTCCTTTCACCCAAACAAACCATCCAGTGTACAAATGGACAAAAAGCTCAATGTGTAATATACGCCAACGATCCTTTAAATCTTTACAGCAATTCCTCAATCACTATATAAAACTAAAAGACAAAAATAAAATGAAAACCTTACAAACCCTAGACTCCTGCGCAGTGCACAGCCACACTGGTCTGCGGGAACATTCATTAGCCTGACATTTAGGAACTGCATGCAAAAGCACTTTCCAAAACTTTAAAAAGTTAGCAACACACCATTCCACTATACAGAATCTTATGCATCGACTATACTACGCAAAAAGACCTGCTCTAGAACTGAAAAATGTAAATAACATTCTCCTACATGGAACAGCCAAAGGACTCCTTCAAGAAATAGAACACATCCTACGTAAATACTTTGGAACTGAAGGTGACTTAGAAAATTCTGCACCTTCAGAAAACATTACTGAAAACCTAATAAACACCAACATCCTATTTAAAACATACAAAATATAAATAGTTAAGTTTCAAAACACATTTGCTGAAATACCAGACCAAATATGTGTCTGTTGCTGCAGAACATTTTATAAAAAGAGCACAAAAATGTTAACTCCCTTCATCACGGCTTTAATCAATGCCTCCTTTAACATGGGTGTAGTACCCCCTGCCCTAAAGAAGCTTGGGTCCTTCCCCTATTAAAAAATACTACACTCGACCCTTCAGCTGCAAATAATAACTGCCCTATTACCACTGTACTCTTCCTTCTCAAAATCCTTGACAGAGCAGCTTACCTACAAATTCAACACCACCTAGAAAACCACCAAATCCATGGTATGCGACAGCTGGGCTTCCGCCCTTGCCACGGCACTGAGTCAGCACTGCTGGACCTGAAAAACCAAATTGACAAAATTAGCGGCCAAGGAAAGCTTGCCCTACTTCTCCTTCTAGACCTGTTCGCTACCTTTGATCGGGTCAACCATAAGATACTACGTGAGCACCTCAACTCCTCTGATCCTTCTCTAAGGAAGCCACAAGACAGGTTGCCTCCTTCCTCGAAGGCAGGGTAATGAAAGTCTTTGCTGAAAATGACAATGCCCCAACTTCCTCCATTAGCTGTGGGGTCCCTAAGGGCGCCAGTGTCTCATCAACACTTTACAACATATTCACCAAGCCCCTCTTCGACGTCCTCTACTCGCTCAGCAAAGCCTATACCAACGATGCCGACAACACAAAAATTCTCCTCCTGCTTACCGGCTCTTACCTCAAAGACACAGCCTCCCTCATAGCCACCTATGCCACCATCCAAGTCTGGATGGCAACCCATGGCCTATGTCTCAAGGATGGAAAAACAGAACTTCTCATCACTGGGCTTCCTCTGTAAAAACACTTGGAGTCCATCTAGATGCCACTCTTTCCCTAAATAGACAAGGCAATGCTGTTTCCTCTGCCGCTGTCTACTCAACAAAACTGCTCAACACAGCCAGACCTACCTCACAAGTGACAACTGTCTAGTAATCGCCTGGGCAGTGGTGGGCTCTAGGCTCGATTAGTGTAACATCCTGTTCAAAGGCAACTCTGCACAAAACATTTTAAAAAACTCATAGCGTTCCTGAATAACACCCTATGTGCCACACTCAACATCCCAAGATCTGACCACATTTCTGCTGCCTGTAAAGCAGTTCATCGACTACCTGTCAAAGAGCGAATCCTGTTTAAAACCCTCTCCATCATGCACAAATGCCTCTCCAACACAGCCCCACCATACCCCGTCAAAGAAATCCAATCTGGTAGGCCCACCACAGCCCCATATCCCCATAGGCTAGCCCTACCTAAAATCAAGCATGGCAAAGCAAGAGAATCTAGCTTCCCAGTCCTAACCGTGAAACATTGGAATGCCCTGCCCCCCACACTGAGAGCTGAAGAATCCTATTGGGCTTTCCGCAAAGCCCTAAATACACAACTGTTGACCTTATCCCTATCTGCCTGATGCCTCGGGGTTTGTGAGCACTATACAAATGAATACATAAATAAATACATAAATACATAATGGGTATTTGCTAGTGAGCAGTAGTTCAACTAGATTGTTGCACATGTATAAAAGGAGGTAGTCAGTGCAAGTATTACAGAGAATGAATGCAGGGTTTATTAGAAGACCCTTGGTTAAATTAGCTGCAAATTTAGCCAGTTGGAATTAGGGACACATTAGACGTGGTACCTTTTGATTGCCCCAGATGACTAGCCCACAGTTTTAACTTTGGTTTTCATTAGAGAGATAGATTTTATTCCCCCGAAGCCATTGCACAGATGGTGCAAATGTCCTTGGAGTTGGTGTGAAATGCAGAGCAGTGATTGGTTGATGTCTTAGGGCGTATCCGAGGCTTCGAACAAAGCACATTATAACAGTTTGTGTTCCAGACATTGGCCCAGCATCTTAGTGGCAAAGGTCATATCTCAGTGTGAACAGGGTAGGGTTGAGCTGTGGCTAGAAGGATTTGATCAGGTTGTGGTTACACTGCCCCCAGTAAAACAATTGTCAGTCAAGTGTAACTGCTGTTAGCAGAGCAAACAAAGCCCATACATTAGGGACATTAATTTCCAAAGAGTGGGGCTCTCATAGGAGATAGGGAAGGGTATGTACTAGAATGGCAACATGTTTCCAAACGGGAGTTGCAATATGAGCTGTCAACTGTACAGCCACAAGAGTGAGCGCATTTAGGTGGTGCCAAGTTTTCTGGTTGCATGGTAACATGATGATGTATTTATTTCCGTTGTCACACTGTCTACACCTCACCATCTGATTGGTCAATTCTAAGAGGTGAGCGCACCATTTATTTTCAAGTTTCGTTATTGTGCAAAGGGTGATAATGCTTTATTGCCAGTAAATTACAGTAATTATCGATATAGCCTTACTCAGCCAGTGCATTTCTCAATAAACATATACAGATTAACAAAACAAAGAAAACACAAACGTTCCATAAATAAAACTGCCCTGGGTACGAAAGAAGGGTCAGACAATCTGATCATGTAGGGGCAACATGTTTCGGATTCCATGGCATGGTAGAATGTAGAAGGGCATGTCTGCGCATTGGCGGGGTCAGAGAAGGTGGGAATTGGCATACCTGAAATCAAATGTAAATATAAGAAAAATGGCTCAAAGATTCATGGCGGTTTATCATCTGACAGATGGAGCATAGTGAGGACAATTGATTTCCAGGCAGCAGAGGTTTCAGTGATAGCATCCATGCAGGAGTGTAGTGATATGGCCCATGTAGTGATACGGCCTCGCAACAGGTGTCAAACTTGTGAAGCCATCATTTAAAATGAGTGCCATTTGAGGATTTCCTGGACATGGCAATATGCCTCTTCGCAAGTATACGCGCTAAATCCATAAATTTGGTGACATGTTTTTATATGCTCTGTCTAGGATATGCACCCATCAGACATTTCATCAGGGTCCATTCATATCTAGTAACCCTGGCCCGCTTGCAAGCCTGCTCAATACGATTCCAAAAAATCTGCACTCTTACACATTTCCAGAACAAGTGAATGTGGTTCGCGTTTTCTTGCTGGCACCAGGGACAATCAGACGTGTGTTTCTATGAATTTGGCTACTCTGTCAGGGGTCATGTAAGTGCAGTGAAGGACATTAATCTGCAGCAGTCTGAACCAAGCATTTTGTAATACCTTATTGGGGAATCCAAGTGCATGTTCCCACTCCTTATTAGTGATTACAATACTCAGATGAGTTTCCCACCTAGATTTCAGGTCAGGGATTCTAATGCTAGAGGCACTCAGTAAGCAACTATATAGTCTCGCTAGAGGCCTCCAACCATCCTCCAGCATGTAAATCATGGCCAAGAGTGTTGATTCCTCTGGTTCCTTAGGCCACCCATTCCATCTGCGGCTTGGCTATCCCCTCGCTTTCATGTACTTCAAGAATTGTCTCTAAATCTACCATTGTCATACAGGTCCCCCATGTATATATGCCATACTCCTCCTAGCATCTAAGAGCACCCAGCTCCTCCCTGTTTGCACAAGCATCAGCCACTATTGGCACATTAGGAGAGTAGGGGTGGCTTACCTTATGCACCACAGGGTCCTAGCCCAAATTTGTCTCCCTAGTCGGACAAGCAGAGGTAGGGAATTCATACAACATTTCAGTAGACACACAATTTCATTAATCCTGGCCGGTGTTGGAGCATTGATGACTCCGATGTTGGAACATTTTGAAATAAAGCTCAATTGGGTGGCTATATAATAGAGCTCAAGCTTTGGTAGTTGTGCCCCTCCATCTTTATAGGGTAGGCACAATACAACCAGGGATAGTTTGTGGTGGCCCGAGCCCCATAGGAAATTCCGAATCAGCGAGTCCGATGGTGTAAAAACCCTGCCCCTATATAATAGTGGACATTGATGAAATTGTAGAGGAATCTAGGGAGATAATCATTTCGAAAATGCCAATTCTGCCCATGAGTGACAGGGGTAATCAAGACCTAAATGACATGGACTTCTTAAGGCCACCCACTACCCTAAGCATGTTGTGTTTGTGTGCATCCTCCGGTGTATGTGTAATCCGGATTCCTAAATATCTAAAGGATTGTGTCTCCAAAGGGAGGCTTAGATCCACCAAGTTGGCTGCACTTTCTCCAAAGAGACCATCCAGAGGGAAGAGACAGGATTTACGCCTGCTAAAGGAGATCCCGGATAACTCTGCAAATCTATCAAATATATCTAGGATCATGGAAAGATTGTGGTGCGGTTTTCACAAGTAGAGCAGAACGTTGTCTGCATAAGTAGATGCCTGAACCTTCCAACCATGATGCCCACATAAATGTATTCCTTATTAGAAATGTTGCCAAGGGTTCCATGGCCAGTATATATAGCATCAGCGAAAGTGGGCAACACTAATGGGTCCCTAGACATATCTTCCATATTCCAGATATCTGGTGACCAGATTGCACTTGCGCCATTGGTGAGGTGTACAACAATACTACTCATCAGACGAAACATTCTCCCTGCTCAAAACTATGCAGCGATGCAACCAGCCATTCCCATTACACCGAGTTGAAAGCTTTAACAGCGTCAAGAGACACCACCACATAGTGTTCTCCCCAAGGGTTTGTTTGGTTAATAATGTGCTGGAGTCTTCAGATGTTCAGGCCGGTGCTGCGAACTGGCACAAAACCTGTTTGGTCTGTGTGTATAAGGGAGGAGATAAATCTGCGGAGGTGCGCTGCCAGAATTGTTGTAAGTATTTTAATGTCATAATTCAGCATAGCAAGAGGGCAGTAGGAGTCGAACTTGTCCATTGGTTTCCTGGGATTGGGAATGGGTATCACCAAAGACTCCCTCATGCTAGCTGGTAGTATAGCTTTTTCATAGGCTTTGTCATAGACCTTTAAAAGTATTGGGGCTAGAGTTGGGCTATATGCCTTGTAGAACTCTGAGGGTAGCCCGTCAAAATCTGGCGTTGTACAGGTAGAGAGGAAGGCAATTGCTTTGTTGATCTCTTCCGCAATGAGAGGTTGATCATGGGAGGTTTGCTCAGCGGTAGTACGTTTTGGGAGCTGGATCAGCAATAGCTCCTCCAATATGTCTTTCTGGTGAACCTGGTTGTCGTGGCTGTACAGTTGCCTGTAGTACCTAGTGAAGGTGTCACTAATTGCCAGTTGGTCTCTCCACGGAGCCCCACAATTGTCAAGCAATAGAGTGGTCATAGGCCTAGGATGTTCACGTTTACAAAGCCATGCCAGAAACCTTCTGGGTTTGTCTCCCTTGATTTGGGCCCGGGCCTTCTGCATGGCATGGTCAAATGTAGCCAGGCTACCCCATGCCTCATTGCACCAGGAGCAGATCTCAGCTACTTTACTATTGTTTGCCTGACAGTGTGAGCCTTGGGCCTCAGGCATTCTAATCTCCTCTTCAGTGGCCTCCAATTCCTCATGTAGTGTCCAGTGAATGCTGCCGGTGCTCACTATGACCTCACACCGGGTTACCACTTTCATTGTCTCCCAGCCGGTGGCCCAGCTTTCCACACTCCTGACGGTATACTCAAAGAAATGAGTCAAGGAGTCTACCAGTGCTCTATTAAAAAGCTTCCCAGTTTTTGATATACATATTTTATTGATGTGGGAGACAAACCAAAATAAAAGAAACATTACAATTACCTATCTACCATCATATGTCCTTATTGTGGTCATATTAATAACAGTCACGTACATAATCACATTAATAAATCACTTAAATCGCATAACTGCCATATGTCATCACACACCCATGATTCCGTAGATCACAAAAGAACTTTAGTTCCCTCCTTCCTCCCATTTCCCCCATATCTTAGTAGCCTTGGTAGGACAGCCTCTTGCTGTGTATATTCTATGTTCTACAGCCGCACATACGTCCATATCGGCGGCCCATTGAGCCAGAGTCGGTCATTCCTGGAGCACCCCATTTTTGAGCTATGTTGCGCTTGATCAGACCTGCTGCTGTGGATAAGAATAGTCCTTCCCATTTGTTAACAGTGTTCTCATCAGGGACACCTAACAGCAGCGTGTTTGGGTCCAGTAATATAATACGGACAAGGACCTCAGACAGTTTATTGCAGTACTTATTCCAGAAGGTTTTGATTCAGGGGCATTCCCACAGTATGTGTATGAAGGTACCTTCCTCTTCTTGGCATCGTAAGCAGTTTGGGTTTAGGGCGCATTTCCAACCATACAATACAGTCCTGGGATAATAGATTTGATGGAGTATCTTGAGTTGAACCAAGCGGAGTCTGGAGGAGATTGCAATCTCTCGTGGGTGCATCAGCGCCAATATCCAGTCCTCCGGTTCTATAATTCCTATGTCTGCGTCCCATTTAGCTTTTAGATTGGCCAGTTCTGGGGTGGCAAAGGCTGTCATGGCATTGTATAGGATGGAAGTGGGTCTGGTGGGGATGCACCCAGTGAGTAGATTGGATCCAGGGGTGAGCACTCCGGCACAGTAGCTTCTGCCAGTCAGTGTTTCCTCAGAGCGTGAGTCAGTTGCGTGTAATGGTAATGCTCATTACTGGGAAGTTGAAATTTCCACTGCAAGGCTTCAAAAGGGGCTATACTGCCTTCAGCAAGAATGTCACCGAAGTAAGTAATCCCTGCCTCCGTCCACTTGGACCACAAGCTGAACTTTCCTAATTCAGCAAGATTACCGTAATGCCATAGGGTTTGCATTGTGGTCACTTTGTTCCCCCACCCAATGAAGACATGTGCCTGCTTCCACACCATGGCGATATGCGCTGCTGTTGATTGTGGAAGATGCCTAGTGAGGGGTTGGTAGATCAAGTGAAGTGACTTGCTGTGGTAGACATTGGCCAGCTCGGCCCTGATGTGTGGCAATTCTCAGTCTCCATGAAGTAAGCCATTGACCACCACGATTTGGCTTGCCCAATAATAAGTTTGAAGGCGTGGCAACCCTTTACCCCCCTCCCAGACCAACCTTTGCAATTTGATTAATGCAATGCAGGGCTGTCCCTCTCTCCATATAAGTTCCCTAAAAAGGTTTCTCGACCTGCTCAAAAACGGGATCAGGGATCCTGAGTGGGGCGTTCTGTAAGACATAAAGTAACCACGGCAATGCCATCATTTTGAAAAATGCGGCCCTGCCCATCAGCGTTAGGGGGAGGAACTTCCAGTGACGAACATCATTCGCAAGGCGGTCAATGATTGGGTGTAGATTGTGGGTCGCATAGTACGAGAGGTCTCCGGAGACCCAGAACCCTAAGTAACAGAAGCCACTATGCTCTACTCGGTAAGGGCAGTGTGGGGGAATTGTCTGTTCCCCACCTTTCACAGGGAAAAGGATTGATTTCCCCAGTTGACTTTCAGCCCACTGAATTCACTGAAGCGTGCTAACATTTGTGTAACTACCGGGCAGGTTCGGGCTGGATCACTTAAATATATTAGAATATCATCAGCGTAAAGAGATACTTTATCTTCATTACCTTCTGGCCATTTGAACCCTTTCCAGGCCTCGCTCTGTCGACGCCATAAGGCAAGTGACTCGGTCGTCAGTGCAAATAGGAGGGGTGATAGAGGACACCCCTGCCGTGTCCCCCTGCCGAGTGGGAAGGTTCTGGAGGGCCATCCATTTACTCTCACCTCTGCCTGTGAAGCCACGTATAATAGCTGCACCCAGCCCAAAAAACTCTCGCCAAACCCCATGCTATGCATGGTTTCCCAGAGACTGTCCCATATAACTGAATCAAATGCCTTCTCGAAGTCGATTGCCAGTAGCACAAGTGGCATGTCAAGAATTGGAGCTCGCTCCATTAACAAATGGAGCCGACGTATGTTTATTCGTGTTGATTTGTGCGGCATAAAGCCGCATTGGTCAGGGTGGACAAGAGAGGAGATATCCCGTTGCAATCTGTTGCCTAGGAGCTTGGCGAGAATCTTGGCCTCCCTGTTGATCAATGATATAGGCCTGTATGAGGCAAAAAGTTCAGGGGGTTTACCCGATTTGGGGGTGACTACAATGGTGGCTTTACGTAGATCTGGCGGGAGAGTTGCCTGAAGTAACATTTTGTGAAAGGGAGCTGTTATCTTCTCACTGCCCAATTTTTTCCAGGTTTCAACTGGGAATCCGTTAGGATCCAGTATCTTCCCGAGTGTAGCTGGCCAATGGCTTCGGCAATCTCAGCCTTGGTAAGATCGCCTTCAGTTGCATCTTTTGATGTTTGGATAAGTATGGCAGTGTGACGTTATCTAAGAAGGAGGGGTCCGTTGGGAATGTCTGGCAATGATAAAGGGCGGTGTAGAAGCCAGCAAAGGCCTCTGCCATTTCACAATCCGATTGGATTCGGTCATCGTGGTCATTCACAATCTCTCTAACATGTCGTTGTTCCTCATCCCTCCTCTCTAGCCAGGCCAACATTTTACTTGGTTTAACCGCATGTTCATAGATCCGGGCCCTCAACTCCCTGTGTACATGCTTGGCATTATCTATCATAATGTTACGGAGACATTCCCTAGCCTCTAGAAGGGATCAGAGTGTTTTGGGGACAGTATCAAGAATATATTTGGTCTCCCATTCCTTCACCTCCCTTTCAGCCTCTGTCACTTTACATAGATGTTCTCTTTTTCTGTTGGACGTCCAGGAGATTATTTCTCCTCTGAGCACCACCTTGTAAGCTTCCCATACAGCCACAGGACTATCAACTTCAACTGTTGTAGAATTTGTTTCAAAGTATTTGTTAGTTTTTTCGGTAAAATGGTCGATGAAATCGGGAAGCCCAAAGAACATCCTAGGGGGAGTTGGCCCTCTCACACGTACCTCCATCACTAATGGAGATGCCCCGGTAGAGTAGTTCCGCAGTATGTATCCTGTGCGAGTCGGTGATTGGGAGGAAAAAGTAGTCTAATCTAGAAAGGGAACCATGGGCTCCTGAGTGGAATGGGTAGCCCCCATCCACTGGGTGGAGTTCTCTCCACACATCACAAAAGCCCAGTGCTGATGTGAATTTTGTTAGCTTTGTGGGGATGTTCAGATTACGACCTTGAATGTGAGGGTGGTCTAATGTATTGCACATTACATCGTTAAAATCCCCCCCCTAGGATCCACCTATCTGGTTGATGCTTCACTTACAGATCAGTTATTTCATCTAGAAGTTTGTCTCCGAGTCCCGTAGGGGAATCTATATTTCAGTGACAGCCAATGTCTCTCCAAGAGTGTGCCTAACAATATCACATAGAGACCCTTGGGTTCCTGCTTCACTGTGAGCAGTGTGCACGTGTGCATTAGAATCAAGGCACCCCTAAAGCCCCTGGTGTATCCTGCATGGAATGCAGAGCGATAATTCATTCTCGGAAAGAGAGTGCAGGTTGAACCCTCCAGGTGAGTTTCGGTGATAAGGGCCAAATCGGGTGAGTGTCTATTTAGAAACTGGGTGATAAGACGCCTCTTGATCCTGGGGCCCATCCCGTTCACATTCCAGATAAGTAGTTTGAGAGACCTAGGTTCATCAGTGGGTGGTAATCGAGTTTGTGTAAGTGTAATTTTTGATATATGATACCAGAGTTGTAAGATCTGCATGGAGTGAGTGCATGGGTTGCGCCCAGTGGGTGATCATGTCAGTGGTGTTGTGCGATCACATGGTGGTTCCGGATAACGTGTTATAGGTGACTATGCTGGTTTTGCCTTGTGGACATGTGGTAGTCCTTGAACAACATTAAATACTTTCCCTCCCCCTCCCTATACTATGCCCCAACATAAAGTATCTGTAACCCCTACATGAAGTAACTGTCACCCCAACATGAAGTATCTGTCACCCGAACATTGCTGACACTTGAAAACTACAGCATCAGTGTTAACTTGGTAACCTGAATTTTCCTTAACCAAAGACTTACTGCCCCTGCTGGAGACTTAGGGTCCTAAGTGGTGGCCCTGGAGGCCGTCATCTTTGTGGTGTCGTTGGCGGAAGCTAACTGTAGATGATTTCTTCTGGCACCCAAATGGGTGTGCATCTTTGTCTGCCTCTATATCCTCTGTGAATCTTTGTCCATCACATCTGGGTCATTGGTCTTAGGAGTCTACGTCTTGAGCCGGGTCATTCTATTCCGGCGGTGGGGGGTGTTGCGCAGGTCAGTCCCGGTTCCGTAGGGGTCGGAGACTGCCCCCGGGGGCCGGACCACTCAGGACCCAGTTCCCATTTATATGGGTTTCCTCCCACTTCCTGGCTTCTCGCAGATCTGTTAAGTGTACTGTGGTGCCTTTGTGCTGGATCTTTAACTGGGCCGGGAAGAGCAATCCATACTTGACATTCATCGAGTGAAGTTTCCAAGACTGTTTGGCTTTTTGCACTTCTCCGGTGTAGTCCGGGAAGAAGGTGATTCTGGAGCCATTATGTGTAATCGTCCACTTCACACGGGCCATCTGTAGTATTGCATCCCTATCACAGTAATTTAAAAGTTTAGCTATGACAGTTCTTGGAGAAGCACCCGGGATCGGTCTTCCTGCTGGTATTCGGTGAGCTCTCTCTATTGAGAGAAAATAAAAAGGGACTTTGGCGCAAAGTGATCCATCAACCATTGTTCCAAAAAGAGTTCCATGCTGGGTCCCTCTGCGTTTTCTGGAAGGCCTAGGATACGAATATTGTTACGGCTTGATCTTCCTTTGCCCTCTTCAACTCGCGCTTCCAGGGTCTTCAGCAGTGCTATTGTCTTTGAGAACTGTTTGTGTTACTCCGCCGAGGTAATCTTCCACACTCGAGACACGATGTTCCACTTCTCTGGTGCAGGAAGACAATTTTTGAAGGTCATGATGGAGAAAGGATACCTCTGCTGAGATGCTGTCCATATTTTTCTCCATGGATGAGCAACAGTTGGCAATGGCGGCCATCACATCTTTCAGAGCTAGGGCTTCAACAGTGGAGGGGGAGGTCGTCAGTGGCTCAGCATCCATCATTGAGGTGGAGGAATTAGTTGCAAATTGGTCCATAGTGCTTTGTGTGGACTCTTTCTTCGTTTTGTCGTTGCCCATGTCTGACAGTCTACAAGAAGCAAGAGTGCTGCGGATTTGGATCACAGGGTCAAGTTCTGTGTCACTGCAGTAACACGGGTATGCCGCTGTAGCAGAGCGGCAGGAGATGGTATTTGCTATTTCCTATGGCCTAGATAGGGGGGGGGAGTCGGTGCAGTTCTGGAGTGTAGTGTGTTTATCACTTGGCCTAGCTCTCCTGGGTAGTGGCTGATCAATTCTGCTGCTTCTAGATGATATAGTGGTAGTAGGTATCTGTATATTATGAACTGATTAGTGATCTCTCGGGCAGTTTGTACTGTTTTAACACCACTGGATACCCTCTCATGTATTGGGGTCCAGGGTGAATTCAAGCATGTAAATAGGTGTCTGCCAGGGACCGGCCTTGCCCCTGTGGAACTGACGTTGAGTTCCCCCGTGCCTTCAGTGCTTCGGTAGAGCCCCCCTGACTGCCTGCCAGGTCCAGATAGCCAGTTTCGATAGTGGGGGGATAATTGGACTCTCGCTGTATACAAGGAGTGATTACCGGTATTGGACGGCGTTACCGTGTTGTCTCACTCTGGTGTGTGTTCTGTCCGGCGATCCCTCCGAATCTGGAGCTTTAGTTTTCCCTGGTTCCACAAGACGGGCAGGCAGGGGGGAATGACTCTGCAGGGTTAATTCAGCTTTGCAGTTATAGATGGGTTTGGCCCCTCAGCGGTGGACTGTTCCCCAACTCGCGACTCTTCGTTGATGCACCGCAGGGGAGAGGAGGGCAAGTGTATTGTAATCCTATGCCTCACCGTCCTTTCTCTCTGTGATGCGTAGGGGTGTGCATGTGTTTTACACATAGAGTTGGTGTGTTTGAAGCTGGGTCATCACCAGTAGCCCAGTTACAACTGGAGGGCGGTCAATATCACTTTCCTCCCTTGGAGGCTGTCTTAGATGTCAAGCATGCAGGCCGCACAGTGTGAATGCAGTCAGAAGAGGTGGGGATGTTGATTTCCCAGAGGGACATACTGTATCGCGCCAATTCCAACCCCAGGCAATACAGATGGATGTGGGTTGCAGTCCGGGGAGCCACTTGTCACCCCTTCCTGTCGATGCAATAAGATTTGGATGTCAATAAGAGTTTGGTGGGTGTGTATTTCTTCTGCCCTTTGCAATCTTCCCAGGATCTCCTGGGGCCCTCCACCCCATGCAAGTTCCATTACGATGGTCCCGCCATTTCTTGGGCACCGAGGTATATGTGTCACCTCTAAGTTCCTGGGTGAAGGGACAGGCCTTGACCCCCCAAAGTTGTCCCTGTTGCTATTATTATGGGGGGTTGGTGAAGCAGAGTTTAACTAACCTTGTTGCAGTGCACACACATCGCAGTGGTTATTCTCGTGTTGGAGTTAGTTGTTTTCAGGCCCGAGGTGCCACTAACATCCTCTTTCTTGGGGGTTGAGCTCCCAGGCTGGGGAGGGGGGTTCCTGACTTGCCCTTTGGGTCGGTGCAGCGTGGAGACAGACCTGGTCCATCTGAGATGGCCACCCGCTGTCCCAGAGTCCCGATCCACAGCGTGTGGTCCACTCTGCTCCCACACCTCCGCCCTGTAGGTTGGGCTCATCCAGTGCCTGTGTGTCTAGAGAGGGGGCTGTGTGTTTCTCTCCCTCTTGGGCTCCGGTTCTGTGGCAGCGTGTCCACGACGCCCCATTATGGAGAGCCTGTCGGAGGGAGTTCAGAGCGAGGAGGAGCACTAGGGGGGGGGGGCTCTTCAGTCGGGGTGCAGAGAGTAGGTCAGTTCAGGGGTTCGGCTTGTGGCCGCTGCTCCATTGTCCTCTCTCCTTCCCGCAGGCACGAGATACACTGTGCACCACACCTTTGCTTTGTTTCTTGATCCGTCTCGTTCTAGATTGTCTCAATCTAGACTGGCAGTCATAGGGCCGTCTCAACAGTGCCTACCGGTTCCTCCTGGCACTGCACCGGTCAGCAGTACCTACTCGATTGTGAGGTGTTTCTGTGATCGGGCCGTGTGATCACCCCAACGTTTGCACCTTTGTCGCAGTTGTCTGGGGATAAGCATCAATCCCAATTTGTTAATACCTCAGCTCAGGTAGGTGATGCAGGCGGCCATCTTGCTGAAGTGTTTCCGCACCAGGATATTTTGCAGGATAGTACCAACAGCCCCTGGAGCTCTGAAGATTCACGTCTTCACCGCTCGCATGTTGGCCACGCACCATCAACACATTGGTTGACATGCGCCATGTCGGGATAGGAGGTCTGTGACTAGCGAGGTTCCATTCAAACATTAGGCGAGAGTAACATTGCCCACAAGACACCGTTGTTGGGGCATTCCGGTATCATCTAGGCCTGGGGTGGCCATTGTGTACCAGCTAACGGGACCAGCAACAGGCTGTACCCAGCGTCAACTTGTGAGTGGTGAATAAGACCAACAGTGGGTAACTAGGCCTCACTCCCACTGAACAGAAAAGGATATTGGTAGTAGCGACTATGTAGGGACCCAGAAACACTAGATGGGGGAAACCCACCAATTGAAGCAGAGGTTACAAACTTGTTCTGCCACCCAATCAGGAGCAGCTTGCAGGTTCAGCGCCCATTCCACAGTCAGTACAAAGTTATCTCTCATCAAAATGGGAGGCACAGTTGTCCTGGGGTAAGAGAAGCTGTAGTAGAGTTCTGTAGGCCAGTCCCCCTGTCAGGCATCTGAGCTGTCCCCACTGGCCAAATTGTTGTTCTCCATCCACATCTACATATTTGCAGCTACAGGATTGTTCTGGAGATATGACTTGCCATTTTGCAGGATCTTCAGGCTGGCAGTGCACATGAGCATGCATTTGAGCCCAAGCTGTCTGAGCCTCGCTTTGATAGGTACACATGTGTTTCTGGCCCTCTGTACTGCCAGGATATAATCTGGCGATTCTTGTACTCTCTGGAGAACGGCAACATTACCTCCCTATTCTGGAAGTTAAGTATCCGAGCAATCACTGGTCTAGGATGGGATCCTGAGGTAGGCCGCTTCTGGAGGGATCGGGGAGGTCTTTTGACTGCAAACCTCTGTGGCAATTTACCTGGGCCCATCTCTTGTAGTAGTACATTTTCAACATAAGAGGTTGGGTCCACCCCTCAGTACCTTCCGGTACACGAAGCACGCATATGTTGTTCCTGCGTGACCTGCCCCTGGCATCTTCAGCACGCAGCTGCAGCAAAGCTTTTCTTTGTTCCAGATCCTTGATTCTCACCACTAGATCTTTGGTGGTGAACACAGTGTCATTTAATAGTGATTCTGCCATTGTAACCCTTTCTGACAGATGCCTAACAGCTTGACAGAGTAGTTGTATGTTAGGCAAGATTGTATGTAGTACCCTTTGGGTGCACTATAATAACCTTGACCTCCTGGCAATAGGGACCCAACCTTTGGTATAATTCTGAACTACACAGGTTAGTAGTGCGGCCAAGCAGCCAGGCTTTTCTTAAGAGGGCTCAATGTGAGCAGTAAGGTTGTGACACAAAGTTCCACCGCAGTTATCCAAATAAACACTTATACTCAAGGTTCTTGATAAAACAATTATTAATTTATTTCACAGTCTCTCTCTCTCTCTCTCTCTCTCTCTCTCTCTCTCTCTCTATATATATATATATATATATATATATATATATATATATATATATATATATATATATATATTCAGTAAAAAAGTAAAAAAACTTTGTTAAAGGGACATTATGGTTAAGTTGCGCTACTAAAAACCTACAAAATTCAGTAAAAAAACGTTATTAAAGGGACGTTATGGTTCCAAGTAAAACCTAAAAACGCTTGAAATTTGCCAGTTATGGTAAGCTAAGCAACCATAACTCGCGCCACCAACGTGCATTGCTAAGACTAACACCCAGGACATCAAAGATGATATCACAAATGTCAACAAGTTAAAGAGACAGTTTAACAACTCACTCCTGTCTGAAGAGTGAACAGGAGCAAATATCTTTTGATGACAAACGTTCAGAGACCAGACTATTTTTTTTTAATTGTGTCTGTATTGAACATAATATAACTAAATATTCAATGAACCCAAAGGGATGTTCCAGGCTGCAAATGTCCTCCAAAGTATGTTTCTATCCACCCTATCAAAGGATGCCGACATATCTCTATTTCAGAATGTAAAGCCCTTTCTTTTTTTCTTTGTGCTATACATTATAGATATTTAACTACACACGCATGGCAGAAAAAGTTAAATACAATACTATTTGGTACAAGTGGATCTCTGCACATGATGAAGACCCTACAGGTGACTCATATGTTCAATCACAGATCTTCCTACAATGAGCACTCCTTACTGTAAACGGCCAAGTAGTTATACTTATTCTCCATGAATGTAATGTGGTTTTGAAGGGAACACTTCTGCCATAGTGGTGCCCTCTTGATACATAGTTCTGCAATAAAGGGGGGAAGAGAGGAATTGATAATTTGTGTAGAGGGAGAGGTAGATGCAAAAATTGAGGTGTTGGTGTGCGCTGTTATTCTTGTACATGGTTT
Source organism: Ambystoma mexicanum (assembly GCF_040938575.1). Lineage (NCBI taxonomy): Eukaryota > Metazoa > Chordata > Amphibia > Caudata > Ambystomatidae > Ambystoma > Ambystoma mexicanum. Next base: position 1,138,853,741 of record NC_090922.1, read on the forward strand.
TTAGCATTGTTTGGGATGGTTTAATCATAAAGTAGTTTTTATGAACCTGGGACTCCAAATAAAACAATTTTGTTTCCCTACAGCCTCCCTCTCATTTCAGGACAAGAAACACATAGGGTTTATTTAGAAGGTCTATTTATTAATACAAATACAAATTAAGAAAATCAATTTTAAGTACACACACATTATGCATCTATGAATTTCCAATGTCAATGGTGACTCCCATGAAGATTTATCAATACACTAGTCACCAGAAATGTCAATGCTACTGTTTTATAGTGCTTGGAAGGTCTGCGTTGAACCCATGATGCAAGAGAAAATGTAGTGAGAATGTTGATGCTTGATTGTGAGAGTGTTAGATGTGGAAGTTCAGGCATTTAGAGGGACATAATCCTGGGTGATGTGTGCCGGTGGGCTCCTGTGAGGTACCTTAATGTAGCCTGGCAAGAAGCAATACAAATGTACTTTCATGTCACCTGAAGTGCTTACCGACTCACATTATTTCAGCTACATTTACAGATAGAGACAAGACGGAATCTTGTTTTCGAGTACAATAATAGCACCTGCACTTTAGAGGAATATGCCTCATTGGGTAGCACTACTTGCACTTTGTCTGAAATATATGTTTTGTATTTATATTCCAATTACCTTTTAATGTTGTTTTAAATTATGATTTCTTAATGTTCCATGAATGAATTAATACATTGTTGTGATATAAAAGGAACTATTTGAATGTATTGTATTGTAAGATAAGACGGAACACTCATTGAGGAAACAGTTTTTGCCTTTCTTTCTGTCTTTTGCTGTCAGAAAGAGTACTTGCTGCAATTTTCACTGTACGTAGTGCAACCTACCATTGCAATGAAACTGCTCTAAACATTTCACGTTTTTGAATAACAATAGGTTTTAAAATTCAAATTCTTATTCCCGGCAGGTAAATAAACAGAGGAATGCAGGCCGAAATATGATTTCTACTTTTCTGTGAAATTCTGCACTTTTCAGCCTGGATTGGACTGTGAATTAATTAAGAAAATACGATTTCTCGTTGTCCCTTATCAATTGTTTTGGACATATAGGGCCTCATTAGAGCTATTAGCACCATGGTCCATGCCGTTAAATTACCGACTCTGCCATGGAGAAAGGGGGTATTACCACCCCATTACAAGGTTGGCGGGGCGGTAATATCCCCTTCCTCCATGGCCCTTCCCCATTCCCAATTTTGTCCCATAGGGCTCAATGGGAATGGGGAAGGTGCTAAGTACGGTTCCGCAAATTGCGGCACCGTAATTAGCACCAAGGTCCCTTTGCGGGTCCCTACATTAACAGCTGGTCTACACCAGCCGTTAAGGTCGGGTCCCGCAAAGGGACCTCGTAATTAGGCGCTAATAGGTTAACGGCACTGCAGCCTTTTACGGCACTGTTAACCCATTAGCGCCTGGGTCGTAATGAGGCCCATACTCTTGTTGTAGAGGGGCTGCTACACTTACACATTTCCATGCTCGTGTCTTTTGCAGATGCTGTGCACAGGCTGCAGCTCACCTTTTTCATATTAAATTCAGCACTTTTCTCTACATTGTAGATTTCCTTAAAAACAAACTTGCTTTTGCTCCTTGCGCAGCAAATAGGGGAGGACCAGGGATTTCCTTTTCTGCTGAGTTTTTCTGGTTACTATGGATGAATCATTATTTATTTTTCTTTTGCGGATCATTAAAGGTTTTCTTTTCTGGATCGTCTCCCCTTTCCATTTTTCCTTAGAAGGATCCTTCCCAAACTAGCAAGCCATGGAAATAAGTCTCTGATTAGTTTACTGTATAGAGGGGTTGAAAGGCTGGTTTAATAACACATAGAAACATGGATTTAAAGAAAAAAAAGATGTCCTTCCTTGGAATTTCTGGCAATAACTTCACTAATATATACTATTATTTGCATCCAGTTATTTTTGTGCACTCTATTTTTATTACTTACCACCATTTTTTATTTGGTACTCCTTTCCTTTTTCTTTTCTCCAGGTTTTAGTTTTCATATCTTTCTTCAACCGTAACTGCGGAGGTCTCCCCAATCATTCTCAAAGCTAGTGAAGAAGGTGTAAATCAGATTTCCCATCTTGAATCACTCACACACGTCTCCAAGATACTCACAGCAGGTTGTTGTATCTCTGCATCCCTGCTCGATGCTGGGCATTTTCTTTTCACTCCTAAGATTTCCCACATCTTACTCATAAAACTCAATGCTAAACTGACTACCTATGTTGGACTCAATCCTTTGAGGAAGACCAAAGTGGGAAAAGATGTGGTTGATCATCAGAGTGGGTGCTGTATCTGCCTTACATTTTGGGGCAGGAAGGCACTCAATCCATTTGGTGAAGAGGCATGTCACAGCCAACATGTATTGTTTTCCTGTAGAAGAACAAGTGACTGGTCCAAGAAATAATATTTGCAAATCAGACCATGGCAACATCATTCCTCTGTTCTGAGAGGAGATCTGTGTGTGGGAGAACAGAGTGAGAACTCAACACACACAAGACACCGATGTGAATATGTATTTAGATCCTGTCCCATACATGGCCTGTAAGCGACTTCTCTCAGTATCTCCAGAGTCTTTTTTCGAAATCCACGCTGAGCAGAGGTTTGAGCACCATGGAAATGGTTTAATATCAGAATGCAATGAAGGTGCTGATCTGATACAGTGCCAAACAGGGGGGTACCTACCAATTGTGGGAATTAGGGGGTGGGGCAGGACACTTCCAAAGGGAGGTCTCTGGAAGCTATAGCTGGCACCAAGGACCAAGCATCGAGGAGGACAAAGGGGGGGGGGGACTCTGCATATAACACAATATGGACACGAGGGAACTTGGCACATAAATGTGAGGGAGGGGAAACCACAGTTAAAGTGCATTCCATGGGTCCCCGAAAGTGAGTCTCACTCCGAAGGCCAGCATTGAACACACAGGCTGTACACTGAGGCTGAGGGAGGGAGCAAGCTGAATTCAGTCTGCCTGTCTCAAGCAGACCACAGTAGCTGGGAAAAGCACTGGGCAATCCAATCAAGGCCGGCTAGCCAGTCCCACAGCTATTCGTGGGAGCTGGGGAAATCAACATAATCCAGAGAGGCCCTCACATGTTACCAAGGCAGTTTCAAATCTCCCCTTGGTCAGTGGGTATGGGAACAAGGATGTGGGATGGACGGACGCCCCAAGAAGAGTCAATCTGACACTGGGCCTCATTAGGACTCCGGCGCTAAACCATGGTGCTATTAGCACCATGGTCCATGCCGGGGTCCGCCATGGCGGAATGGGGAATTACCACCCCATTCCAAGGTTGGTGGGTCGGTAATTCCCCATGCCGCCATGGCCCTTCCCCATTCCCATTTTTGCCCCATTGGGCTCAATGGAAATGGGGAAGGCGCTGATTACGGCACCGTAAATTACGGTGCCGTAATTAGCTCCTAGGTCCCTTTGCGGGTTGGTTTTTTAATGCCTGCTAAAAGCAGGCGTTAAAGTGCAACCCGCAAAGGGACCTCATAATCAGGCGTTAAGGGTTTAACGGCGCCAACACCTTTTACAGCGCTGTTAACCCCTTAACGCCTGGGTTGTAATGAGGCCCAGTAAGTTTTGGTTTCCCTGGAATGTAGTAAACCCACAGAGTATCCACAATAGTGTTTGTGAAGATTATTATGAGCAGGTGCCGAGTGAATGTCTCCCTTCCTACTAGTTCAGGGTGTCTTGTGTTCCTACCTTTCTGGTGCTGACCAATGGTAGGTGAATAAAAATTCAGAGGTCAGCACAATCATGCCATTACTGATAGCAAACTGTTTGCTGGGTGATATGAGAGGCAATGTGGTGCCACATTAGGAGCGGATGAGCTGGGAGAGAGCAGGAATGTTTGCTCCAATCATGTCTAATTAACGCATGTCTAGCTATAGGGGTATAACGTTGTCTAGCCAGTAGGTTTCATGAGAACTGAGAAGATGTGAAGTTTCGTGTGCAACTGTTACCAACTTTACCAGCGGTATAACCAGTCTTGTCCATGTCAGTCATAGTGTCAGCACTCAGCAATCAGTTCTGTTCTACTGTGCTGTTTAATTTGTGATTGCCCAGCTCTAAAAAAAGTGTTCCTTCATGCCTGGTGTGCACTCCTTTTTGGACTACAACTGGTAACTTATTTATTACAAGCCCTAGTGGACCCTGAATACAAGACTTTGGAATGAGGTAGGGATCCCCACTGGTCATTTCCAGATTAAGGTTTCCTCACCAACAGTCGGGTCTTGAATCTTAAACAATTTGTGAAATGTCATCACAGTGCAGAGGACGTCCTTTTTTTGATAATCTGATTGTGTGAGAGGAAAACTGATTGTCTCTTCTAAATATTGCTAGAATGTCCCAATCATGGAATAGTTTTTTGTGCAGTTATCATCAGCAGCATCTCTACTCCACTGATCTGCTGAAAGTTTACTGTCTGTGTTGTGATCTGGTCACTGCTGTAACTTGGATTTCTATCAGGTGATGTTTCACATCTATGAAGTTCTCCTTGCAGAGCTCCTGTTTCAGCCAATTGGCCAGGCAAATAATTTCAAGTGTTATCAGGACCCTCTGTCTTGGATTGACCTGTGATCCTTTTTCAATGAATGGTTGTTTCAGATTTAACAGTTTATTATTAGCACAAAGCATGCCTCTGTTTTTTTCTCCAATTAATTATAAATAAATTACGATCAGCTCTAACCCTGATTAGTTTAGGGACCTTTTTTGTAACCAGCAGAGGATTCAGGAAGATCATTCACCCACATGTTCTCAATGCTAGCAGCAAATTATTTCTCCCCGCCTTCAGGAATTTGGTAGGAACATCCATCCACATAAACGGTGACAAGTGCATTCTTCAAATATCGTGTGCTTTGGTGTCAGGTATGCCTCCATATTTTCATTGGTTATTAGAGTTTCGACATTGAGACAATCTTCTTCAGCACAATCATGTAAGTCTGCTAAACTTTGAACTAATGGGCTCTTTTTATGTTGGCCATACCTGACCTCCACAAGACAGCCCATCATTGACAGAATATAAGAAGAAATTCTTGAATTCGAGACGTGCCCATCCAATAGCCTATCACTATGAAGATTGTGTAACGGTTGGTGGGTGGTATCAACCATGATGTGCTCCCCCTGGCTAAACGTACATTTGTTTTTCAACACCCACACTGTTGCCAGAAGTGCTATCTGACCATTAAGGATGTTTTCTTCTACAAAGGATAACGTTTTGTTTGCGCAGATTACCATATTGGATTTGTCATATTTTTGCTATAACACTGTCATCAAGCAGGTGTCTCAGAAAGCAGTTTTTATGAAAAACACGTTATTCTTGATGGGGTAGGCCTAACAATGAGCTTATGGCAGGCTTCTGTTCAGTTGTTTTACTGCCTTCGATTGTGCTTCACCTGACTCCGACTTTACCCCAGCCTTCAATAATTGTCAAGTGATCTCTGCATAATCCTCAATGAATTTTCTGCTATAATTAGATAGTCCAAGGAGGCTTTGCACTCATACAAAGTTGTGGGCTTCTTCAAATTGAGCATTGTGTCAACCTTCTTTTTCTGGGGATTGAGACATTCAGCTGTGATTTTGTGTCCCAGAAAGCTAACTCTGGTTTTGCCCCATTGTGGTGTTTGGAAAGATTATTTTGAACCAGCTTTTTGCAACTGGGCAAGAAGATATCAGGCGTGGTCTTGTGAAGACAAAGGTTTAGCTCATTTCCTGAATTAATGTATCCGAAGGGCTTATGGGTCCAAGGAAATCATATAATCAAGCTTTCCTGATCTTCCTTATTCAAAGGTACTGTTCAATAACCATTTGTCAGGTCAACGGCTGAGTACACTATTGATCCTTGTATTGGTACCAGTCCTTGGTCAATAAAAGGAAGAGGCCTCCTTGACATGTGGACACCTGTATTCAACTGCCTTAGATCAGCACAAAGTATGTGTTACATATTTGTTTTTAGGATAGGTTCCTCAGTACCGGGTTGTTAAAGGTACTGTGAATCAGACAATTTATCCCACAGGATTCCAGATTTCTTATACTTTCTGTGAGGGATTTCATGGAGGTGATAGGCAACCAGTATTGTTTTATAAACACAAGAGTAATTTCAGGGTCCATTGGTGGTGTTCTTGAATTAATAGTTCTATGCAATTGTAGGAGTCACATGTGAATATACTATGGTTTTGATATTTCAGAAATATTCACCAGACCTCGTTTAATGGTGTTTACCTGCACAAGGGGTTCCATTTGTTTGAGATAGTTATTATTAACTCATCTTTCAAGATGTCACAGGTAACATGTTCTCTCCCATAAGGCCATGAAGAATACACCAAGAAATACTACACCTGTCGGGTAATAACCTTTTCTGGTCAGGTACTGTCTTTTAACACTTTTAAGATCACTGTTATCCACCATTATCAAATGGTGTTGTCATTCAGGCAAAACAAAAGAGGTTATGGCTGGAAGGTTTACAATACATATTAATCTTCGGAATTGCTCTAGGCAACCCTCCAGATCATTGTTCCTCACCTGCCAAGTCATTACAGAAAGGGAAAAGGCCATATGCAAATCCAGCTTGGTCCCAGGGGGAAGACCATTCCTTCTGCACAAGACCACATCCATCCCCAAACATGTTATGGCCTTATCAGGGAGGATAAGCTTGGGTCTCTAGACCAGCAAGCACAGGACCCACGTCTGGGCATACCCCTCCCACTCGAAGTGACTGAAGCAAAACAAAATAGGTGAAAGACCATATGTTGTCCTTGAGATCGCCTAGAGGTGTTGGACTCAGAGACAATACTTGTTGAAGGATATTATTCAAATGTATAAACACTTCTTGAATTATCAGGGTGTGTCCTTTTTTTATTGAGGTATGTCCTGGAATAGTAACCTCTTCTTTTGCTTGAACTTCAACAGTATAAGACAACAGTTTGAGTTTCCTGTAATTCATTCTCAACATTATCAAAGCCCGTTGGGTTAACCCCAATCTTGAGCAAACTTTGGCAATACAATCCAAATTAATAACGATGGATAATGTAACACCCAGATACAATTCAGAACAGGTTTGATCCACTGATCCACGCTTAGAATCCTCTGGTTAATAGTTTATTACCAATTGAAAATTGTAACATGTGCCTGCTAGGTAGAAACTTGTATAAATTAGATAATCAGCCGGTTTGGGAATACAAAAAAACTTGTGTGGCATATTTGGTATGCAATGACGTGCTACTCAGGTAGTCAATTGTCTGATCCCTATCAAATAGGGTGACCTTGTCAATTAATAATCCTCTGGCCAACAGAAAATGAAAAATATAATTGTCAGACCAATCCTAAACCTCACAGGCCTTTGGTGTAAATCCGTCCAGTAGTTTTTTAAAAAAATGACCAAAATGCAAGGCAAAAAATGTGTGATATCTGTGTTCGCTTCGCGGACGGACTTCCCTGTTCGCTCCGCGGACAGCACCCCGATTGGCCCATGGCCTTGCGTCATGTCCATGCACATGCGACGTGTTTGCTGATTGGACGGCGAGGGGTGTGGAGCGCGTCAGATTTTCTGTGGCGCCCGCCATCTTGTATTCGCCGTGGACCGCGTACAGCACGGTGAAACGTGGATACAAAATTGTATTTAGTGCCGTGTGTTGGTGTGTAAGAGAGTTTGGGGAGGGTGGGGGAGTATGAGATAGGTTCAATGTTTTGTTTTTTTATGTGCTAGACATTTTTGTTGCATTCGATTTGTCCGCTGATAACACGGCTGTTCTGACATTTTGTAAATAAACTAAATGGTGGGGTGTTTAGAGGACGGAGTATGTGTCATTTTTGTTTGCAAGGAAGGTAAAAATGAGCTATGAACACTCGCGGTGTACTTAATTGTTCATAAATACACAAACTGGGGGTGTCCTCAGGACGCTGTCCGTATTGTAATCTGTCTAGTTGAATGTGTCCTAAGAACACTCGCGGTGTCCCGAAATGGTTGCAATTACACAAAATGGGGGTGTTCTGAGAACGTTGTTTGTATTGTTCGTTGTCAGGGTGAAAGTGTTTTAAAAGCACTCCTTTTGTCCGCTAATAGTACAATTTCCTATGGGCGTCAACCAACTTTTTGTCCACTAAAGAAACGATAAATCCGGCTGGTGTGCGCCGAAATTATGTGATAATCCTATGACTGGTGCTATTGACCTGGCTGACTTGCTTTTGCGACACTAAATCATATCTCCCGCCCCTAAGCCTGATATTATCAAAGCATTCATATTCCCCGCCTCTCTCCGTGACGTTACAGGGTGTGTCATCAAACGCACCCAGTTCTCTGCAGTCCTAAGTGACTTTACACAGAACCCGGAAGACAACACATATTATGTCACAACACAGCGCGCCACAATTCGGAATATGAAACACTGATTTAAAAGCAAACAGCAAGATTGTAAATTTTGTAAAGTACCTTTATTTGACATCAAATGTTTAGAGAATATTCAGCAATTTGCATTTGTCTTTGTTGTCGATCCGCAAAAGTTCATGTTGAGGCACGCAATGTTCCTTTGCGGTACAGAGGGTGTTAGATCAGCTTACAACTCAGTGCGCCACAATTCGGAATATGAAACTGTGGTTTAAAAGTAAACAGCAGGATTGTACATTTGGTAAAGTACATTTATTTCACATGAAATGTTTAGTGAATATTCAGCGATTTGCTATTGTCTCTGCTGTCGATCAGCAAAAGTTTATTTGGAGCCACGCATTGTTCCTTTGCGGTAGATAGGCTGTTGGTTTATGATAAAAGCAGTAAATGGTCGCTCTGATAATCGGAAGGTTGCTCCAACAACGAGCCATTAGACAACCCTATTGGTTGGTATGTTGTTTGTAGCCGCTAGTACTGCGGAAGGGCATATTGGTCCTTGGCGATTGTCCCATAAAATGGTGAGGGTCATGAAGTTGCATATTTGGACCTGCACCTGGCAGTTGAAGACCCCATCAGCTGGAGTCTGTAAATCGTGACATAGGCAAAATGGGGCCACATATCCGTTTTAAAAAACATAGATTAGTCTCACCAGCCGATCTTCATTAAAAATCATTATTTTATTTATTAGGGCGTGAAACTATTTGCTATCGTAGATAGTGCAACGGAGTATGTTAATAATAAAATAATAATATTTTCCCAATCATATAGCGCTAAGAACTGTGAGGTATCTAAGCAGTGCTTATTATTAACCACGGTGTGTGGTGCTCATTTATCAACCACGGACGGATGAAAGGCTGAGTTTGGCCTTGCCGGGATTCGAACTTGCGTTATCAAGCTGTGCAAGGATGTCAAAGCGAGTGTTGTACTCGCTGTGCCACTTGACAGGCTACAGTGAAGTGGCACAGCGAGTAGAGCGCTTGACCGCCTATAGACCGGTTAAATTATTTCTATTAACCCACCCTGTGTCGTCTGCCTTTTTCAGAGCCCTCTAAATGACAGCGGATCAATTTGGCGGTGATAGTGCGCGGTAGAAAACATTTTGCCACTTTCAACGAACAAGTTCAACTTGAGCGGTCTTTAATGCTACGCTATTGTAATTATATTTGGTATAAAATAATCTAAAGGGTTACTTACAGTACAATTGCAATTTCCATTGTCTACGAGTGGTGCAGTCCCAAAATACGACTCTGCGTGTGCGAACGATCTTTCGCATAGTGATATAATATATAAAAGTGGTTTCGTTTCAGAAATTTCATCTTTATCTTCTCTCACGTTTTAGATACACTCCTTCAAGAGAAGTCTATCATCACAATCTCTGTCTGTCAAGGTCAAAACACAATACAACCTTATAGTCCGCTTCGTGAGCCTCTCCGGGGCCCAAGAAAAAAATGGAAGCAGCTGACCTTCACTGTGAACGACCATAAATTCTTACTTTGCAACATTCTGTGTAAAGCCATCTGTAGAAGTTGGTTTTTGCACGCCATGTTTGTATATTGTTTGCATGATATTAAAAAAGTTTGTTTAAGGGACGTTATGGTTCTAAGTACAGCCGAAAGACCCCTGAAAATCGCAAGTTATGGTAAGCTATGAAAAATAACTCGCGCCACCACCGTGCACTGCTAAGACTGACACCCAGGACATCAAAGATGACATCGCAAATGTCATTGATGAAATCACTGATGACATCACATGTGTATGTACTTTTCATGGAATTTGTGTACTAGGGATTTTATTATAATATTGCGAAAAAAGTGTCAAGGATATTGCAATAAATATCATACCGTTATTAGTGCTTTGAACGATGCATTGATATAAATAGCATTGTATTATGGGATTCTATCTAGTATACTGAGCTACTAATGGAGAAACATAGCATTGTGTGCAGAGTACAAGATGAAAGTATAATATTTGTAATGTTAATATGTTGAATAATGAAATGATAATTGTCCTGAAATGTTCGAAAATTCACAAAATGGGGGTGTTCTGAGGACGTTATTCGTATTGTGTGATTGCTTAGCTGTATGCAATGAGGGAATGACACAGAGAGTAAAGTGGACGCCGTCCGCGGACACTGCGGCTGTTCGTGGACAGGGCGTGCTACATCCGGGTTTTTCCAGGAAATCCAACATGGAAAGAAGACTGTACGGATCAGCCAATCAGATGTCGAGGTTGTGGATTTGTGTTGAAAGAGACTGTGTGTGGTGAAGATGGCAGAAGTGGAGAAAGTCAGGGTGTTGGTGCTCGGAGATATGTTTGTGCATGGTTTACAGCAGTACGCTGAATGCAGGCATGTTGCAAAGAAATTTGATGTGAAAGGAGTGGAGGTGGTGTGGAGCACTGTGCCTGATTGCAATGTACAGGGAATTGTACAAGTTTGTGAGGATATGGCCATGATGAACAGTCCGCATGTGGTAGTTTTGCACTATGGTGCTTTCCATTTGGGCAACGTCAGTGCCCCGTCAGTGCCCCAACTTTGTTGGCTGATTTGGAATGCTTGGTTCAAGCCGTAATGAAGATCCTTCCAAATGCGAAAGTAATTTTTTCTGGATTACTACCTAGGGCAATATGGGACAATAGTTCAGTTTTTTGTCCTCAGCAAAACATTGCTAGGTCTGTCATCAACCGAGGCATGTGTGCCTTCATGCTTAGAGCTGGTATGTTCTTCTGTAACAATGAGAATATTGATGCCAGAAATGCTGTTAATTTTAAAGAAGATGGCATTTCTTTATCTTTTACGGGAAATGCCTTTCTATTTTGGAATGTAAGGGTTGCTTTGGAGAAGGTTATGTGAAGATTTTAGGAGTAAAGTAAGAAAAAAAAAACAAAAAAAAATACAAAATAACAGGTGTCTGTCAAGCATCTGTAAAAAAAAAAAAAAAAACGGCTCTTTTCAGTGAAATGATAACTGCTTTATTAGAGTTTTGCGTACTGTGAAACATGTAATAAGTAGATAATAAAACCCACTTAATACATAATTATTACAGACAAAATACAAAGAGACAACAACACATACAAATATGAGTATATACAGGGACAGTGAAGTAAATAATAAAGCAGAAATAGTAGCAGAAAGAGTTCATAACCTAACTGATTGTCTTTATGCAGAGAAACTATTGCTCTGTTTCAAAGCTGCTACTTACCATATGTATGTGTATCACATGATGTGACTGCACCCAAAGGAAAGGAGAGTGAGTATAATGTATACAAATATGAGCATATACAGGGAAGGTAGAGTAATAAAAATAAAACTATGAGAAAGTGCTGATAACCCGAATGATTATCTTCATGCACAGAAAGGATTGCTCTCTTTCAAGCCTGTGTCTTCCGCTCTGTATATGTTTCATATGTTGTGACTTGACCCTAAGTCTACAAATATAGTACCTTTTCAATTTTTACTTCCTGACTGTTACTGAAGAAAACTATGTGGCTTCGATATGTCAGTAAAGGATAAAAAGGGAGAGCCAGCCATGTGATGTCATCAGTGATGTCATCAATGACATTTGTGATGTCATCTTTGATGTCCTGGGTGTTAGTGTTAGCAGTGCACGGTGGCGCGAGTTATGGTTGCTTATGTTACCATAACTGCCGAATTTCAGGGGTTTTCCGGTTTTACTTTGAACCATAACGTACCTTTAACAAAGTTTTTTCACTGATAGAGTCCGGTAAGGGGAGGCTAATGCCCCATTTACTCAATGTATCCCATACATTTTATCTATTTACCATAACGAAGGCAGATGAGTAGTCAATGAATGCTATGTAGAGAGGTGTGTTCTACACAGATTAGAGTCTGTTATCAATTGTTGTGTGGTCAAGATGATATGAGCGCTACCCATCCCTTTCCAACCAGCCTGTTGTATGGGCAACAACTCTCTCTCCTCCACCCAGAGTGTGAGCCTGTCCAGAATCAAAGAACAAAATAATTTTCCAGCAGCGTCCAGCATGGCAAGGACTCGATAGTTAGAGGGCTAGCTCCTGGAACCCTGTTTGTGGACTTGTATCATTATCAATTTCTTCCAGAAGGAGTGAACTTGGCCCTCCTTAATTACTTTCTGGAATAAACCAGCAAGGGCCTCAGCCCACAAGTCAGGGCCACTCTTGAGTACTACATTGGTCAAACCGCCAGAACCAGAGGCTCAGGAAAACGGGAGCCTTTTGATTTTCACTACGATTTCTTCAGGGGAGATGGACAAAGCCGGGATGTCAGTGACAGCAGGTTGGTCAGGAGAAGTGCAGCAAACAAAGGGGGAGCCATATAATGACTCAACATGAGCAATCCAGTCATTGTCACTAATTGGGTTGATATCAACGTTGTCCCTCACACTCAGAAACTCTCTTTACACATGCCAAAATGTTCTCTTTTCTCTACAATAGCCTATATAAAGCCAACCATCTGGTTACGTACTGTGTGCTCTTGTGCACATGTGGCTGGTTCTTATATGCAGTACAAAAAGACGAAATTGCATGTAGCCCACTATTTACATCTATTTCCCCACTTTTGATATATATGAGCACGGACAGAGCAAATATTTATTTGTAATGTTGTCTTTCTCCCCACTATCAGAGGGTCATAGTAGAGCTTATTGTTTAGGCAAGCGGTTAGAGGTCCCTTTTTTCTCTTCTGACCAAACAATTAATTCCTCTAAATCCCTATCCCATAATGCAACCAAGAAAACAGGATCAGATTGAATGTACTTATTTATCATATCAATCTGATAAGTCGGCCAGCACATTCGGTTGCCCCAGGTCGAAGGGGCATAGTCACCAGCTAATACTTTGGGAAACAGAATATTCCACATAGGTAAATGGATATTGGGAGTTGTATGGTTACTGTTCTTGACAGATATCATTTTCACAACTGCATTATCCCATCCTCCATGTTTACAAGTGTAAATTAAGTCAATCCTGCTGCTGGCCTGTCCGTTGGACCAAGTGGCCGGTTCCAGACCCAGAGGCACACTAAGGAAATCAAAACCAAATGCCTGTAAAAGGCATGCCAATGTATGCCTTGCTTGACAGAGTTATTGCTCATAGCCAGGCCTATACTAGCACAATTTACATTCAAATTGCCTGCCAGTATCAAATGCCCCAATGGATACCAAGTGTCCCATTCCATGATGACATCACAAACATGATCCAAGATCCTGCTAGTCATAGTCCCTCCAGCAAGGTAATACATTTTTATAATTAACAAATAATATATGACGTCAGGAGGCTTCTGAGTGAAACAAGCACACAATACATTAGGATCCTGGGCCCCACGTTGAAAACCTTTCATGGCCATATGACTTTTTATGCCAATAACAAGGCCGCCATAAGGACGTCCCATTGTGCCCCTACCAGCACCTCCACGCAAAATCCCGTAACCATTGAGGCAAGACTAGGAGGTTATTATGGTGTCCTGCACTACAAACATTTCATCAGACTTTTTTCCCCAGCTCCTCCTTTCATCAAGTGCATAAATCCATTGGTGTTCCAACAGAGGATAGTTAGTGTTTTTTGTGACAAAATTGGCCCTCATTGGTGAACAAGCCCAGTGACATGAGGGATCCATCAAAGGCCTTCTGCAGAAACATCATGAGGCAAGATTAGAGTAGTGGCCTTCTGTTGCGGTGGTCCTGTGCCCTTTATCATTGCCCCATTCTGACCAACCCTCACAAGGCCATCAGTCGTAGACCTGCACTCCTTCAGACGGCCTCCTTTTTCAACAGAGAAACCCAGTCACAACAACTGAGGGGCATATGACATAATTAAGTCCACAATTTAGGGGGTCACTGAAATATAAGCAAGACCAATTCTGATCCTTTTCGAATTCTTGTAGGGCAACTCTGATTATTTCCATTGTTAGCAAAATTCCGAAAGGAATTTGTAGAGGCGGTTCAGACAGGTAGAACGGTTCAAAAAAAGACTACTGGCAGATGTGTCAAAACAAGCATTGTCAAATCCAACTGCTTTGGCTTGTGTGTAGGTATTAGGCACTTGCCAGCCACTGTTATTAGATGCCCATGTACCCGCATCATTTTGCACCTGCTACTATCGATGGCCAGTTAATACAACTACACAATGCCCGGCAAGTGCCTTTTGTATGCCTACACAAAAGCCCAAACCTTTGGCATTGCCAACGCTTGTTCTTTTTAAATTTAGAGCTTTTCTTTGCATCCTTCCCTTTGGTGTAGATTCCCCTACAATAGCCACATTGTAGCTTCTTTTATCAGGATGGAACAATGAACGATCTATTATCTCCCAGGCCTAGCACACAGGTAAACATCTGGTCTGTGGAACAAGCATATGGAACAGGGCTAAGCGGTTGTGGACCACACAGTCAGCTCTAGATGGCTCCTCATGTTTAAATATGACAGTGATGGTGCTATCAGGTTTAAGGATATAGTGTGGGACAGGAGTCATGTATGTGAAGTAGAGGTGACAATGGATTGAATGGTGAGTCGGCCAGTTGGGTGAAAGGTGCTAGAGAGGCTTATGAGAAGTCCTGTAATATGGTGTTTAAAGAAAAGGATGAATCAGTATTGTCCATTTGCCATCAGCTACAATGCTCCGTCCTGTAGTGTTGGTATAATGTAGGGAGGCAAATCCTTGCGGATCTTGTTGCCATATTATGATGCGTGTCGGGGTGGTTTTGAGGTCTCATGTCTGATTAAGAGGAGTTGGAGAGACTGAACTAATGGAATCTGATCTTGAGGGCCTACTTCAATTTAAAAATGTGCACTAGAGTTTTACACTTGTGGGGGAGAGACTGATCGACTGGGTCCCATCTCAAGATGTGTGTTGCTTGTAAGGGTAGTGCACCAGATGATCTGTGGTTCCCAGTTCATGATATCTATTACACATTACACCCGCAGGTGCAGGAACGAAAGAAACAGAAGGCAGACGTGGTTGTTTGTAGATCCCATTTGGCAAATTGTCCATCTTTCCTCTCCCATGTTGTTAGTTCCCCACTCCTTTATTCTCTGCTGCCATCAACAAGTTTGTTCCCCATATGATGGTAAAGCTCTTCATTTCTTCTCAAAGCTAGGTCTGCGCTCAATAAATAACCTAATAATAATAATAAAAATTATCATAACAATTGAGAGTGATTAAACAAACCAGCATTTTATTGAAATTGAAAAATGTAGTACAGGGAGTAACAACTGGGTGTGTGCTAGTACCATAGAATGTATATATCAACCAGCCTCCTGCTGCATTCACAGCAAGCGAGTCCCCCCTGGACTCCCCCAATGAAACAAATAGGACAAATATGTTGCTGTATTGCGCGGAGACCCAACATTGAAATATCAAATGTAAAAACAATCGTAATGAAAATGATCTCCTATTCAGTGGTTTGTTCCCAAAAAATATTTAATTCGCAAAATTGTTCCTTTATTAGTACAGCATGTTATTGAGGTCAGGTCTTATCAGCTTCCCAAGTTAAAGACTGCATCTGGTTTTTCAGAATGACTAATAGATATATTTCAAACAATCTGAATCTTAAATGCATTGCATTTACATTGTCCATACATATTCATTAAGCATACACCAAAAAAGAACTAGATTTTACTACTCCGCTGGCTGACAAAAAATGCCCCCATGTTCTTGAATATTTCTCCCATTTAAGCAGGCAGCCGGACGAACATAACAATGGCAACAAGGTAAACGTGCATCCTTTCAAAATAGCTAAAATATGGCCAGGAACTGCCTGACTGTCAAAGGCAATGCTAAAGTATGTCATTGACACAGTAATAACAATTCTGCGTTTTACTCGATGTGTACATATTACCACTGCATAACATAGGATGTAGCTTCACGACGTCTGTTCTTAACACACGGGGCACCAGCAAAAAAAATAGGACATGTATATAAGAAAAAATATGGTCTACACGTATTTTGTTTCTCCTACTTTCAGAATAAAAAAACACAGATGTTGCTTTATTATTAAAAAGCAACACCAGTGTGGGAGGGGCGCACCAGCTCTCATACCAAATTGCATTAACAATATGACAGCATGGATAGTCTGTTTGCCATACTGCAGAGCTCTCCATGTTATACGCTACGGGTAAAAGAATGTGTTTCTTGTAAATTGTAAAAAAAAAAGGAATGTGCCATTTTCTTGTGAAGCTTAGAACGCCCCGTTCACTTGCATCCTAAAACTCAAACAGCTTGCTTGACAAAATCCGGGATATCCTATTTTAGTTCTTTAGCAACCGATGTTGAAAAATATGATATTATGAGTTCTGGTTCAGCTGCTCAGATTATAATCAAATTTCTCTCACAGAAAGAGAGGCATGATGTATGGGTTTCTCTTTCTGAAATTAGTTTACACAGGAAGGAAAAGTTGATTTCCTGAGAATATAATAACGGCTTGATACCAAAGGGCAGACGCTAAAAGGTTTAAGAGATATATGCAAACAGTTTGTGTCAACGCGGGCGATTCCGTTCTGATATCCTCTGCTTTGCTATATTCCTTTCTTCTTCGGGTACAAAAAAGGTGGTGTGTCCAGTTCTGACTACCCTCGCAGTTTTCTCTCCCTGAGTGATCTTATATTGAAATAACTATCAGTTTACTAAGAAAAACACACAGCTGAACATGGTTTGTTTCGAGATGTACCTCATTAATTCCCATGGAAATCCTAAATATAAAGGTGGTATTAATAGTGTCAAATGAAGAAAAAAAAACGTGTTTTGCATGATTTGGTCTCAGACAATTAACATCCATTTAAATAGTAATGTACGAAGGGTGCAAGGTATCTTCTGCCTCTTTTTTTCCCATTGTGCAGAAAACGTGACTGTGTTTTTGCAATACTACAGAGTCACTCTATTAAAGTGCATCGAAAGCAGGTAAACACTATGTTCGTTCGCAACACATGATTGTGTATAGAATCAAATGATCAAATATGAATAGGACACGCCGCTATGGTACGCCTTCACAACTGTGAAAACATACATTACACAAGACTGACGAGACCAAATATATACTAGCTGCAACAAAAGTATGTTTTAAACTGCAAATGAACACTGAAAGTGGGCTCAACATATTGGGGGGGGAGGCTTCAGAAACATCACTAAGGAATATGGATTCAGGGGTGTGGCTCAAGAAGCATAATTTAGGAACCTGTATAAGAGGTAACATATAGGGCCTCATTCTGAGATTGGAGGTAGCCATGGCGCTAATAGTGCCATGGCTGCCCCCAATAACGGTACCGTGTCCGTCCTTATTCAATGGAGACTTACCAGTCTATTCGGACCTTTGCGGGACCGGTAAGTCCCCATTGAAAATACCATTCCCCATTCCCATTTGAGCCCCCATAGAGCTCAATGGGAAGGGGGAAGGTGCTAATAACGGTACCGAAATTTGCGGTACCGTTATTTGCTCCCGGGACCTGTAAAGGGAACTCGGAATAGGTTGCAAAGGGATTACCGGCACCAGTGTCCTTACCGGTGCCCGTAATCCCTTTGCGCCAGCCTCGGAATGCATAGTCTATGGAAGTAAGTGTGTGGCCCCTGAAATACGTGTATGATTAGTTTGGCACATTCCTGACTGCAACCTTACTTTACAAAGAGCAGAATAATTATGCTAATCAAAATCATATATCTTCATCAGTTTATATAGCATGATTACCCATGGCAAAAATAAAATGAACACAATAGATGCAAAATCAAAGAAGGTTTCATCCACATTGAACACAAGAGCTTAGGTGACATATAACAGGGTCTGTGGTAGCGACCCTGTAGTTATGGTACATTGCACTTCCCATAGAATGAGCCGTTTTTGGGAAGCTTATAACGTAGGCACCAATCTACGAATCCACCCCCCAAAAAAAATGTTTTACAACGTTTTGTGTGGTTTCATCAAGAGGGGAGCAAAGATGTAGAAGGGTCCCAACAACTAATAGACATGAATGGAAAAACATGTTTGCTTGCGGCTGCAGCCATACCGCTGTACAGGGGAATATGAAAATATGGGTGAATACATTCAGCATCCTAAACAAGCACGCAAATACAGGCTGCAAAGGTCCCTAGTAAGAAAGTGAGCAGCCCTGTGCAATGAAGGGTTGCCCAATGAGGCACCAGTAGCCATGCTTATAAATCGACCATAACACACCCCTTGTAAATGAAAACAATTATGTACCCCTAACGTGACACAGCAGCATCTAACATCAGTAGAGAAATATAGTAGAAATGTGTACATTAATGACTGAACGATCACTTATTCTCTGTAGTAGCTGAATATATACATGTAAGCCACAGAAATCAGTTATCTTTTCTTGAAGCATGAAAACCCCCATCACCACATAGCAGAGAACCGCAGTCAGATATTCGCAGAAACTCACACAGCTAAAGATTGAATCCCGCGCAATGATTGGTCGATGAAATGGGTTGAAAGCTTTCCCAGTGCTCAGTTTGCGGTAGTGAATTCACACAATAGAAGCAAGAAAAGATGCTAGACCCAGGAGTGTAAGGACCAGACACTGTACACTGATTGGTTAATAGAGTTAACCGAGTTAACAGAGTTTTCACAGCCATGTTCCACAAGAATTACAATTGATTTCCCTAAGCAGAATAACTAAATTCAACTTACTGAAGGTCATATGTTGGCACAGCCAAGCAGCAAGACATGAAGAAGCAGGGCCTCAAAGCTAGAACAATCACAGCACAGCACTGGCACGTATAGGGTAAATAGCACTTGCAGAGTCTCCAGTTATGGAACCATTATAAGCAGCCCCATTTAGGAATTAGTGAACAATACAGAAACGCGCACTTAATGCACACTGTGTGAATATAGAAGTGTGCGGGACAACTCAAGAAGCCATATATTAAACATAATTGCTCACACACTGAGACTACTTGCGACTATTATCTATGTGCGTTTGTGGTTATTTTGAGGATGAACGACTCCCTGTGGAGCGTGTGAGAAAGAAGAAAAGGAAACATGTATGTGATAATGTGTGTTAACATTGCTGTTGGTTTGTCACTGAGTGTGGATATAGTAAGAGTAGTAATAACAATACATATTGTTGTGGCCATGGCCAGTGGACAGATACTTTGGGGCATGGTGCCTTAACCTAAATACGCGTTTGGGGTTGCTGTTCGGACTCTTTTTCAGAGGAGAATTGCCTAGTATCTTCTGCTGGACTGCTGAAGTTGGTGGGGCCAGACTCATTTGTTTGTTTATGTTTAAAGTAGTTAGACCTTTGTCGTATAGTACTGTAAAAGTAGTTTAGTGGTAGTATGGATTTATTAACTAATTACAAAGGTAATGGCAAGTTTTAAGTGTATTGTAATTAAGGAATATTGTTTGTTTTGTATGTGTTTATGTTTCAAGTAGTTAGATACCCATTGGCATATACTATCTGTATACTATTGTAAATGTGAGTTTAACATGTAATTTAAATACTAAATTTGCGTTTAAGGAATATTAAGTAGGAATGTGTTAGATTTGTTGGTAACCTATGTTTTTGAGTAATGGAAGTGGTGTTACATTCAAACCAACCACTTATTTTTCTCACATATGCAGTATAGTGTCCTGTAGTGGTTGTGGCACCAGTGTGATATATATGTCTACTGTTGTGAATGTTTTCTTGCCAAGAGATACTGGTACATGTATGAAGTTAAGGAGTTTACAGTTATTTCAGCGCCAGATGCATTATATCTTCAAAGCATTAATATTACATATTGGGCAACTGAATCTATTTGTTTGATGGACAGATTGCCTGAATTGAAAAAAACAATCATAATATGCATGAATTGCATTTTCGAGAAGTTGTTGAAATGGAATTGCATTACAATTTAGATCCAGACAACCAGGCCAACTAATGGCCCATTACGAACCTCCCGTTTATTGAAAAAATCTTGGAAAAAGTAGTTACTGCACAACTGCTTGCCAGAATCGAACAACTTCATCTCCTAAATGACTATCAGTCAGGGTTCTGGCCAAAGTGTAGCATCGAGACAGCCACCATCCAGGTGGTGGGTGATGCTCTACACACCATGGATAAGGGCGATTCATGCCTCGTAGTCCTCCTTGGCCACTCATCTGCATTTGACACCATTGACCACTGCATCCTTCTCTCCCTTCTCTTCCTCCTTACAGACAGGATGGGATTCTCTGGCTCTCAATTGGTTTACCACCTTCCTCTTAGGCAGACACCAGGCTGTGCAGATGAACTCATTGTGTTCTAACCAACTCCAGTTCTCCTGTGCAGTTCTGCAATGATCCATCCTCTCACCTATCCCTTTTTAACATTAACATTAACATTTACATTTACATGAAGCCTCTCATAAATCCCAACATAGCATCCACCAATATGTAGACAATACTCAGTTGTACATGAGAGTAAATAGCGTGCATCATTTGTCTGCGCGATTACCTAGCCATCATCCAGTCCTGGAGGTCAACTGCCTACCTCAAACTAAACCCATCCAATACTGAATTCATCCTCATCGGACTCAACTTGTCCAACAATAGCTCCACGATATGCGGCTAGAAGGATTTGATCTACAAATCTCAGACTTAGAAAAATACATAGGCTTCACCATTGACAGCAATCGGTTCTTCCAGAAACACAAGCCAAGAAGCCCCAAATGGCCTGGCTTAGAATCTCCACCCTTTTCAAATGAAACACTTCATCCCGCGGCCGGGGTTCCAGAGCATAGTGCAGGCCCTTGTTGTCCCGCACATTGAAGGGAGAATGGCTCTTCTGACAGGGTTCCCAGCTGCTCACTTGGCTCCCCTAAAGAATATCCACACTGCAGCACCTCTTATTACGGAAGCACAGAAATCTGACCTAATTACCCCCATCATACACAAACCAGGATACTGGTCAAGAGTGAATGTATAACCTACACAACAGTCACTAGTAACACACCAGCATACCAGCGTACCTGGCGGCTAAGCTCCACATATCTGGTGGCACACACTCCTCACACAGCAAATCAACAAACCCGCTTCAGTCACAACTCGGCCGCAAAGAGAGAACACGCAAACAATCCTTCTCTTGTCTTACACTCAGCCTCTGTAACTCGATCCCGGTGTTGACTAGGAATGCCCCCACAATTTTCAATTTTTTCAAATCTCTCAAAAAATGGCTATTTGAACAACACCTGACCAAGGACGAATTCCAAAGGACGCACATACCAATGCACATACCTTACAGTACTTTGCTACTGTTAAAAGATGTCAGCACAAATGCAGCTATCCACCCTCTGTACAGTGCACTGCTGCTCTTGAGCTAGGTAAGCACTTACAAACAATAAAATAACATTTAAAAAATCTGGTATATATCCATAACCAAATCATTCATTAGGGATATGCTTTTGTGAAACATGGTTTCAGAGACTGCATGTCTTTTTCCAAGTGTATAAAATTTGATAGGCGCTGTGTCTCTAGTAATTCTAGTAAGTACATATGGAATTCTTGTGGAACGTCCTGTGTGTTTGTGGTTCATTTAGCGATTCCTGCACAATAATACAATTCTGCCTTATCCCTGAAACATTGTAGATAGTGTCAGGTTTGTTGGTTGCATTTGGGTTCAGGATGAGCATTTTAAACATATCTGTTTCGAGCCATTTAAGTGAATATTAGAATATAAGTTTGATTGCTACATATGCATAGCAATTTACTCCGGTTGTGTTGCTGAATTTAAAAGGACCAGAGAATGTTTTCTCTGTTTGGTTTGAAGGTCCTGTATTTGTTTTGTTTTTTGTTTTTTGTTTTACAGGGATTATGGGGAGATCTGCAATGGTTTCTTTTTGTACCAGTTGTCTTTTTAAAGGTTTTAATTTATGAGGTCCAGGGTAATATCAAAATGCGGAGTGCGCAGTGCACACAGATTGTTGTATTCTAGGATGCAAGGAATGTCAGTGCTGACTTTGTTTGCATCAAGGTTAACTAAGAATAGACCAGTGAGTCTAGGAAGACGTGAACATGCTAAGTAACTCATACCTTCTTTGTAGTCTGTGCAGCCAATGACTACCAGTGCATGGGCAAGGTTTATACCCTGTGACTTGGGAATGGTAATAGCATATTCAAGAGACAGAGAGAATTGTTTTCTGTGTATATACATATCTTTGAAAAGAAGAAAACATGGTGTGCTGCATGGGATTTCTTTAGTTTGTTCAAATTTGTCAAAACTGATAATGACAAGCTGGACATTGTTTTTATTTGGATACATGATATGTTTGAAAGCCAACAACTGTTCCAGTTACTCTAATGACTAAACCTTGTTCTACGTCAAGGTTGTGTTTTGTATCACGCTGCAGTTTAGGCAGATATTTAATTGTTTTTCCAATCCAGCTGAGTTTAAGATATATTATTCTAGGTTATTTTCATTGTGCTGTTGCTTGTTCACACATAGGACATTTCATGCCATACACTTCTAGTTTGTCTGTGCAGCTAATGTGGTCTATGGGTGCATCTCCTGATCTGTGGTGGGATTTTTGGCAAAGCCTTCTTCCTTAAACAATTCAACAGCATTTCACCAATCTGCACCACATTTTGCATAGTTACCTGTTAGGACCCTCTGGACATTACTGTCTACCTTACATTTGGACACCGTGCCCCTTTACCCAGATTTCAGCAAAAGTCAAAATGTGTTTGTGGGTTTGTGGGTTTGTGGTAAAGCGTTGTTCTTGATACAATTCCCTACCATTTCACCAATCTGCACCAGATTTTGCATGATTACCTGCTGGGACCCTCTGGACATTACTGGCTACATGACATTTGGACACCCCACTCCTCTGTTCTCCAGATTTCAACACAAGTCAAAAGGTTTTTGTTGGTTTGTGGCTTGGCGAAGCGTTGTTCCTTATACAATTCCACACTGTTTGACCAAATGGCACTACATTTTGATAGTTGCCTGTTAGGACTTCCGGACATTACTGGCTACATGCCATTTGGACACTCCACCCCGTTCACTGGATTTCATCAAATGTCAACATTTGTTTGTGGGTTTGTGGCTTGGCGAAGCTTTGTTCGTTATATAATTCCACACTATTTCACCAAATGGCACCATATTTTGCATAGTTGTCTGTTAGGACACTCCAGACATTACTGGCTCATTACATTTGGACAACCCATACTGTACACTGGATTTCAGCAGAAGTCAACATTTGTTTGTGTGTTTGTTGCTTGGCAATGCGTTGTTCCTTATACATTACTGGCTACCTGAAATTTGGACATCACACCCCTATACCTAGATTTCAGCAAAAGTCAAAATGTTTGTATGGGTGTGTGGGTTTGTGGCAAAGCATTGTTCCTGATACAATTCCACAGCATTTCACCAATCTGCACCAGATTATGCCTAGTTACCTGTTAGGACTCTCTGCTCTGGACATTACTGACTACATGGCATTTGGGCACCCCACTCTGTTCTCCAGATTTCATCACAAGTCAAAATGTGTTTGTTGGTTTGTGGCTTGGTGAAGCATTGTTCCTTATACAATTCCACACCGTTTCACCAAATGACACCACATTTTGAATAGTTGCCTGTTAAGACCCTCCAGACATTGTTGGCTAAATTACATTTGGACAACCATCCTGTTCACTGGATTTCAGCAGAAGTCAACATTTGTGTGTGTGTTTGTTGCTTGGCAAAGCATTTTTGCTCATACAAATCCACACCGTTTCACGAACCTGAACCACATTTTGAATAGTTACCTGTTAGTACCCTCCAGACATTACTGGCTACCTGACATTTATACACTCCACCCTGTTCCTCAAATTTCAGCACGAGTCAAAATATGTTTGTGGTTTTGAGGCTTGGCAAAGCATTGTTCCTTATACAATTCCACACCATTTCAACAATCTGCACCAATATCTACTTAGTTACCTGTTAGGACCATCCAGACATTACTAGCTGCATGACATTTGGACACCCCAAGGCTTTCCCTGGATTTCAGCACCTTCACACATGAGGTGGTTGCCTGAAATTGGTGAAACATCAAAGTGGTCGTAGAAGGACTGGTACGAACATGAGGAACACATCTCGAGGTCTATACCCTAGGATGCATGGTTTCCAAATATTTTCACTGCAATTAACTGCACCTCACATGGGTGAGGCAACAGGTGGGGAGAAAGTACAGAATGTGCCAGTATGCAGCAGCAAACTAATTCTCACCTCCCCCAACATCTGCTCCGGGGTATGTCAGCCAGCCAACACAAGCCCATTCTCAGTGCAGTCTACTTCATGGTGCAAAGGACATCATACGAAAAGCGAATAGGAATAGCGACATACAGGATCAGTGTTATCAGGTCTTTCTACAGAACCCAGGTTGAGTCAAGTCGACCGAAAAAAAAGATCGATTTTTTTTTTTGGGGTAAAATAACCCTTTTAAAGCTACACTAGAGCAAAAAAAATATATATATATATTTAAAACATGTTTTCGATCCTTTGGTTTTCGGTCGAAAGCGCTCAACCCTTTTGCATTCGACCCTTTTGCTTTCGACCCTTTAACTGGACACTGTTAGATATTCAGACTGATACATGTTTGTGCTAGTTCTCTGTAGTGAAAATGATACCACAGATTGACATTTAAAATGCTGCCTATTATATAACAACATTCTTTCTAGCTTCATGTTTTAAATAATAAGTTTCGCCATTTCACTGCAATGGTGAATAGCTTGACAATTGACATTTTTCTGCGCTAATTGTTCCATAACATCAGTAGCACATGAGTTATCACCATAAAGTGCATGGATGTGCCAGTTTTTTAATATTGTTTTTAATATTTTTTGTGCTTCTTGTGCTTCTTGAGATAGTACACCAACTCTAATACTTTTTAAAATGTTGGCCTAGGTGAGGTCTACAGATTGTCGCATGTTCTCTGTTAATTCTTTGTATTGGAAATGTTGCCAAAGTTTGACATTTCCTAGGCTGCCAAGGGGTCGATTCATGGAGCAAACGTGCGCTGAAAATCCCAGCGCAAGCAGGCGCAAGGTGGCGCAAGCGTGAGAAACCCAGCGCACGTGCACGTGTGTGATTCAAGGAAGACGCTGCGCATGTTTCCCGCTGTCCATGCACCAAATCCTGCCATGGCGCACGCGGGCACACACGGCGTGCGCTACGCACACAGCAAAAGCGCACATAGCGCGGCGCACACAACCAAAGTGGGCGGAACAGTGGGCATAACACGCGGCATGGGGAATAATGCGTGAAAAAGAAGGTGTAACTGGGGAAGTACTGCAGGGAACTACACGGAACGCCCACACGCACGCGAACAACCCGTATTCATGGATTCGAATACGGGAAACCCGTGCACGGCAAAAGACGCACAGAGGCGTCAATGCGCCGCCACACGAAGGCAGGCGGAAGCGTCCCCGCGCACATTATAAAAGTGCGCGCAAACAACAAACACGTATGTACAGCTACGATGAATGCCCCATTAGTCGTAGCACTGATCGTGGGACACCGCAGGAGGAGGAGAATAGCCAGGGCACGCATTTTCGCACCACAGACAAGCCTTTTTGGGATGCCTGACGACCAGGTCTACGGCAGGTAGAGGTTTCCACCCCATATCATCCTAGACCTGGTCAGGGAGTGGGAAGATGACCTTACATCCCCCACCCTTTGCTCCCAAGCATTGAGCCCCTTGGAGAAGGTACTCAATGTCCTGCATTTCTTGGCCACTGGGTCATTTCAGCGGACTACTGCCATAGTGGGGGGGGGTCTCACAGGCCACGCAGTCACGCTGCCTACACCAGGTACTGGCAATCATGACAGCGCGCCCCTCAGTCCACAGGCACATATACATGCCCAGAACACCCGCAGGGTGGTGCATTTCCCCAAAGTGCTCGGTGCCATAGATTGCACCCATGTGGCCCTACGTCCAACTAGGGCCACTGAGCACATCTACCGAAAACGCAAGCACTGGTATTCCATCAATGTACAGGTGGTATGAGATGCAAAGGGTTCATCACCTCTGTCTATGCAAACTACCCTGGATCCACCCATGACAGTTTCATATACAGAATGTCCGCCCTGAGCCGGGACCTGGAAGCTGGGCAGCATGGCGACACCTGGCTCCTAGGTGAGTACAAATGCCCTTGCACATGCATGCATGTCACACACACAAACACAAATACACAAACCCCAATAATCACAACCATTTACACCTCCCCAGGGGACAGTGCCTACCCTCTGAGCAACCACATGATGACGCCAATCCGGAACCCCACCACACCACCCCAGGTAAGCTACAACGCTGCCATATTACAACCAGGG
This sequence comes from Ambystoma mexicanum, assembly GCF_040938575.1. Classification (NCBI taxonomy): domain Eukaryota; kingdom Metazoa; phylum Chordata; class Amphibia; order Caudata; family Ambystomatidae; genus Ambystoma; species Ambystoma mexicanum. The sequence continues at coordinate 1,138,880,418 of NC_090922.1, forward strand.
CCATAGTGGAGCGCACATTCGGAGTACTCAAGTCACGTTTCCGCTCCCTTGACCGCTCTGGCGGGCAGCTACTCTATGCACCCCCAGTAGTGTGCAGTATCATTGTGGCAGCATGTGTCCTGCACAATGTTGCAACACGGCAGAGCGGACCGGTGAACATGGTGGTGCCCCCACATCCCCAACCACAGGCACAGGCGCTGCCCATGGGAGGGGACATGGCACGTGGCGAGGAAGCCCGGACCCAGCTTGTGGCCACATTTTTCACCTAAACTCCCACCCCTGCGGAGTGCACACAGGCCTGGCACATACCAGGTGACAATCGATGATGACAAAGAGACAGTCAACTGTCACAACCTTACCACCTTGAGATAGTTGCCATGGAAGTGCCAAATTGTCTGCATCCCTAGCTACTTAAACACAAGCTATCCTGTGTGACCAAAAGGCACACATATGACATATGACATGACATGATATGGCATTTGTAACGTGCCTATACACAAGTGTTTGAAGGAGCGACGAGGCAGGGAGGGGGGAACAAGGGAAGACAGACAACTACTAGGCCAGGTGTCATTTAGATTGCGCAAGTGCAGGGGTAGCGGGAAGGGAAAAGTGCAAGGGGAGGGGGAGGGGGGAGTGCAGTACAATTAGAATAAAAAACAAATAAATAGGCCAGCTGGTGGCAACTGCAAAGGTAAGTGCATACAAGTGCTGGGAAGGGGGTGCTGTAGGGATAGAGAGACAGTCCCGCAGTGCAGGGGTTGCCAGGGAGGCAGTGCAAGTGGAGAGTGGCTTGGCCAGGGACCGAGGTCGGTGAGAGCGGCCCAGTTGCAGATCCAGTGCAGTTTCAGTGAAGAATTTAGCAAGGGAGAGGGAGAGAGAAAGCAGGAGCAAAGAGGAAGGTCTTGAGGTGCTTCCAGAACCGGAGATGGTTCTCCTCAAGTTCCAGGGAGGCAGGAAGGCTGTTCCAGAGGGAGGCCCCTGCCACGGAGAGAGTTCTACCCCCAGCTAGTTGCTTCGAGAAGCAGCTGACCCTGACATGCAAGGTGTGAATCACACACACCTGCAAAACAGGCTGTGACCATCACTGTTATGTCACTCAAACCCTCTCAAACCACAACATGACATGGCAAGCAATAGCCATACACCAACAGAGTACAAATAAGGTACACATTTCCATGTCAAAAATGTACAGTGGCATCAGACAATGATGCCTGACATGGAATCAGATGAAATGACTGACCAACAACCTCCCACCCAAAATAACTCATTCCCAAATGCATTACAAAAGTTGTAGACATAACATAACAATGAATGCCTGTCTACATGCACATTGTGCATTGCAAAATCAACACTGCAGCTTCTGTGTGCTGTGTCCAACTCCTGCAACACACTGCTCAGCGCACAGCACAGTGAACATCTATTGTGTGTGATGCACACCCTGAGCATCACATCTAAGTGACAAACCACATCAAAAAGCAAATTAGGCTTGTACAGGATCCATAATTGGTCACAGAACATGTGCTGCAGGGACACAGTGGGCACCAGAAGGCAAACAGAGTGTACACCTGGATATCCAAGGGTGGTTGTACATGTAGTGCATCATAGGGCAAGTGTGTGGGTCAGTAAGGACATGCACTCAACATATGCATGTGCAATCAAGTGACCACCAGTGTCCTCTACACATCACATGTGAACATTCACCATGTGTACACCCCAGCATGTCAAACCAGAACTATCCCCTCACACCTGAAAGGTAAACACAACACATGAACAGGCATTGATCAGCAGAACCCAACATGTACATAGGAGACCACAATTACAATGTCAGGGTTCCCATCACACTGCAGGGCAAGGCAACTATCAACAACAAAACACCCCCCCTCCCTCACAAATGACCATGACCCACTGAACAACTGCACCTGGGTCATGGAGCCTTCAACCCTCAATTTCACCTGGCCACAGGATCACCCTTCCCCTTCGTCACCATCTCCCACCTTGTGTGTTAAAAGGTGCCTGCACCCTCAGAGTCCACCCTCATTTGCAAAAGCACAAAATCCAAGCCAGAAAAACGAACCAGAACACCCTCCAGTAGATGACTTGACGTAGCAGTACCTCACAAAGGCCAAGTACTACCACAATGATGTAACAACCAAGGTAGCACAGTAAAACAATGTCACAACAGGAAGTGAACCATGTGTGGTACATAACATAGAATGATGCACCATGAACGGATGTGTACTATGACAGGTCCCGTGTACATGCGCAGGAGTGGCACGAACCAACCACCCCCACCGTGGCCCGGGTGCCTGCAAGGTCAAACTCACACAGGCCTCTGAGACCCTGGTGGGGAAGGATGGTCAGGGATATGCAGTCGGGACAGGTTTTGGCACACTGGATAACTGGAATGAGCGGCAGGAGAGGGGAGGAGGAATGACACATGAAAGTAGGGAATGCACGAAAATGTACTACCTGCATGAACACATAGTCAATCCGAACAAACTTGGACATCATTGTCATGGCCTTCTGTAGTCCAGGCTTAGGAGTGGCACAAACCAACCACCCGCTCTAGGGTGTTGGCGCCTGCAAGTTTGGGGCTTACACAGGCATCCGCAACCCCAGCGGGGAAAGAGGGTTAGGGAACGTTGGTCGGATAGGTACGGGAAGCAGGAACACCAGGTAGAGGGTAAAGGGTTTAAAATTGGATAGGACTCCGGGTGATTAGAGGAAAAAAACATACCAAATTGAATTACACATTCATCCATGCATTAGTGCACCCCCCAGCAAGCCTACGCAGAGCAGTTTGAAAGAAAAACAAGACACTTAGCTCTGGTTTTGAGTGCTGGCCTCCTGCCTGCGCACTCTCAGGTCCGGTTAAAGGGAGCACTTCAATGCTGCAAAGAGAGCCACAGTTAATAATCTGTGCATGCCCATAACACAAAAACACACCACCAAATATGCCCCATAGCAACAAACTACTCTACAAACAGACAATCTGGTGTAGATGCTTCGTACCCATATGTAACATTACCCCTGTGATGGGTCATACACAGTCAATGCAGTAAGTCAGCTGCCGGTGGGTGCGTGGCAAATGGAACAACAATGTGTCACAATTCACACAACATGCAATGTTCCCTGGGTAAGCAGACAGACCCATTATCAAGGCATGACTTCAGAACAAGTTGTGTTCCACCATGACCAAAACAAAGTATGCAGTGCATGTTTCAAAATGTACATGGAAATGAAATGCACTGCACCCGAGTATGTCCCTTGCTGTATGTCCCTGTGAGCTGTCCCTTTCCATGTCTCGGAAGGCTACATGGTTGATACAAGTGCCTCAATGGACCTTGGTGTACCAGAGGATATGTGCCACTGCCCCTGCAGGTGCCCCAGACAACCTTACAATCAACAGCCATCAGTCCACCAACACATCTGAGCTGTATTGTGTGCTTCAACACCAATATTCGTCCAAGCTCACCCTCAGTGATTTTGCTAAGCCTGCATGTGCAACTGGCCTGGAGCAAGCTTTGCTGTGTTGTGGCCCCCCTGTGCTGCTCACCTTGCCTGGAGTTCCTTGGAACACGTCAGCAGTTCTAGGATGTAGGTCTGCAATCCCTTTGCCTCTGCTTGTTCACACATGGGCACCAACAAACGTGTCCAGAATTCAGACGTCCAATGGGCCATGTCTGCTGGCAAAGGTGGTCTGGAGGCTCATCCCCCTGCAGAAAGGGCATGAAACACATGATTAATGCTTTAAAGTCATCTGTGTGTGTCTCTTCAGGCATCTCATTACTGGACCATGTCAGAGACTTACATCAGAAATCACACCATCAGTCCGTCATTCACATCCAAAGTGTGGAACACACTATCTACGGCATGAATTGCAACAAGCACGTGTACAGTAAAGATAAGAAACATACTACACAATGCATAGCAATGAATGTACACATTAATCATGAAACATCCCATCTAGCAAAAGCTGAACAGTGGTCAATAACACCGCAATCATCCCCACTAGGGGTGTCAACACAAGTTACACAGCACCAGACATGCCACAGATATGACCGTCCAAAGCCTTTGTGTAATAGGCTGTCACACCGAACCATGCTTGCGAGCCCTTGGATAAGGGAGGCAGGAGTGGCATATGTGAGTCAAGGACCCCAAGCAGCAAACACATACACAAGACAAGCGTGAAGGGCCCAGCTGGAATAGACAGTGGATGCCTTCAAAAGCCACAAAGCACTGCACCGTCACATGAAAGCACAATAGACAAGCATTTTTAAACTATATTAACTAATTACACTAACTATGAAAAACCTACATTACCTAATTAAACTAACTATCAAACAGAAACTTAACTAACTAAACTAAAAAAAAAATCAAAAATGGCCACATATGACCCGGGGGGGGGGGGCACCCAGGAGGGGGGGTACAGGGTGCTGCTCAACACCCACATGCGATGATGCTGAGCCAAAAAAAAACCTCCATGGGCTCAACGCCTGCACAGCCCGACCTATGTGGGAGATAGATGGTCGTCCGAGTCTGGCTCATCCTGGAAAGGAGGACGTGGCACAGTAGCCTGGCCATGCCTAGCTGCAGCTTGACCCTCGTCGGCAGCAAGTCTGCCGGACGGGTGAGCCTGGTTCTGTGTGGCAATGTGACGTAGGTCTGCATGCAGAACCTCACGTGATACACGTGCTTCCTCTTGCAAGGTAGCACGTGTAACACGGAGTTCCTCCTGCAAGGCCTGGCTGGACAACCGCTGCACCTCCCTGTAGCTCAGCTGAGATGGTACGCTCAAGCTGTGTAAACCTCTCCTCTGCCCGCTGCCTCTGGGACATCATAAGGATACCCAGAGTGGATTTGAGGGAAGCATACTACTCCCTCAGGGCATCCATGTGCGCCTCTGCCTGAGCAGCAATTGCTTGACGCAGAGACGACATTTCAGCCTGGCGTGCCCTGTCTGAGGCCACCATGCCCAGCCTGAGCGAGCAGGCCGTGGACCGTGCCGCCTGCTGCTAGAGAAGCACATGCCTAGCAGGGGAGCACAGATCGGGCCACACGTTCCATGCTCTCAGCGATGTTCTCCATTGCTGCACCCTGCCGTTCTGAATTGGCAGTCATATGTTGCTCCCACTCAGTATACTGCGGTTGCACTTGGTGACCGCGTTGCTGGGCTTGACCCCTGCGGGACCCAAGGACCGGGTGTCCTCGCTGTGTTGGCACCGCCCGCGGCTGCACGACTACATGCCTCCGTCAACGTGATGTCCCAGGCACATCAGTGACTGGTGTGGAGGGTGACCCTGCGGCCCGATCCACCACGGGCAGAGGAACCAAGACTGTCTGATCCCTCAGTGCAGGTGTCGCGGACAGAGGAGTGTCCACATCAGAATCACTCACCCCTGACACATGGACTTGATGCTCATCCAACTCGACATGGACGTCAGAGTCGTCATCAAGGCTGGACTCATAGGCAGCCAGAGACAAGATGGACTGTAGCACTTGGGGGTTTTCGTGGCCTACCACCCCATGATCCCTACTTGTTCCGGGTTAATGTAGTGGTAACAACCCTGTGTCTGGCATGACAACACCATCCTCCACCTCCATTGCGTCATCACCTGAAAAATAGAGAGAAAAGAGGTCACTACACATGTCAGAAGCACACAACACACACACACCGACAACAAACACATCAGGCAGACATGTGACACACAACATATAACCTGGCATGCATGCTTGGTCAACTTTGAATTGCTTCTGTGATCAGACCTGTTGAAAGGTGGCAGTTTCCATGGAAGTGGGTCTATGCAGTGCAGAAAATGTCTACGCCACTCACTACCTACATGTACAAGGACTCCATGGTGTGTGTCACGAAATGTGAAGGCAGTGCAAGGTCAAATTCAGGCATCACATGCACTGTGCATTCAATGTGTAGCATATCTAAAAGCCAAGCACCCCTCCACCCAAGTACAAAAGCAGGGATGCCTAGCATGGTATCAAAAGGCTGACCATACACCTGTGTATTGACAGGCAGTGTTGACTGGCATCAACAGCTTAATGTGATTTAAGTGACAACACTGAAAATGATGATGGGACAGTAAGCAGGACACATGATGAAAACTCTGGAGGCCGCCCACGTGTGAAGAAGACACTACAACAGTTGGACAGAGCCATTGGCCATTAAACAGGCAGAGGCCTGTGAGCCACACAGATTGTCAGACCCTAAACATGTGTGCAACGCAGTACTGAGCCACAGTTGACATGGGAAGGCTGATGAGATGCCATGCAATGTATGTCACCAAGGACTTGTATTACAGTGATCATCCAGTCAAGGACACATAGGGACATGTGTGCAATGCACATGGAGCATGAATGGGCACTCATGTCCCTGCGGGACATCTGACCTATGCACAGTACAAGTGAGATACCCTGCATCAAGTACTAAGGCTGTACCACACAGCATATGTCTGGCAGATTGTACGCTGGAAGTTAGCATCTACACAGGATGCATGAACAGGAAAGTACACATTGGCAAGATTGAAGCAGACCAGTGCAAAGGTGGAACTGGGGTGCAGAGTGGCGGAGGAGGGGCAAGGGAGCATGCCTACATGGAGTCCCCGCATGCAGGCAGAGGAGACATGCACGTCAGTCATGCAATGACCTTGTGCCTGGGGTCACCCCACGCCACATGCAGATGGGCCAGTGAGCTGCAACATGAACCGGAGGGGCATACTTGTAACCAGCATGTCAGTAGGGTGCAATAGTTGTGATGCGGACAGTCCCCGTCTGCTCCACATGTCCACCATCCAGCAGAGCAGACATGCATCACGGAAGCATTGCATTACTTACACATCAGAACCATGTACAAGTCACATGTAGTGGCAATCATGCACAACACATCCCACAAGTGAAACACACACGTCCTCAACAAACACGCATCAACACTCACTGGACTGGGCATAAAAGTCCAGCATCTCTCCCACTCCTTCGACCAATTCAGGTGGTATGAACTCCGCAACGAGTGCCTCATGCGGAGTGAGCTCTTCCTCTTCTGGTGCAGGCCCACCGCCAGTCACCAGAGTCAAGTTGTAATTAGAGGCACGCTTTGCCTTAGTGCTGCGTTTGAGGTCATTCCAACACTTTTTGCACTCTTGCGCCGTGCGCACCTCATGGCCGAATGAACTGACATGTTATGCAACATGCTTCCAGTGGGTGTCACGGTGGGCAGCCGTAGTCTGACTATTGGCACCCACTAGTATGTCACAGCTGTAGCCCCGCACGTAGTCCACAAGGAAGTCCAGATCCTGCTTGCAGAAAGGCTTCTTCCTCGATGTGCAGGACGTCGTGTCTGTATGTGGGGTCCCAGCCTGTGCTGCAGGTGCAACCTTCCTCCTCTTGGACTGTAGCGCAGACCCTGGCTGGCTAATGCCGCCCTGACCAGTATGGCCAGTGGGTTCGGTGGATTGAGCCAAGGGAGTGGCAGGTGGAGGGATGACCAAAGGCCTGACTTGTGTCAGTGGCATCTGGGTGCCCTCTAATGAACCCTGTGCAGCAACATCCACTGTGGCAGGGTCATTGACCGCAATGGTCCTGGTTGGCAGACTCACAACCGGGGTGTTGTTGGGTGAATCTGCCCCTGCACTTGCCAACACCCGGCTGTTCAGGGCAGCAGATGACATAACTGCCCCAGGGACACGTGTCTGAGCAGCCCTGCCTGCCCCTATGGTTTCCCTGCTGGCCTGTTGGAAATCTACCAAGGGCTCCTCAAGTGCCAACGCAGCCTGCGCTGGCAGACCCTGAACATGAGTGGCGGTGCCCACAGCTGCACCTGCAGCTACCACTCCCCTTGGGCCCGTGGCAGTCGATGAAACGGACTGCCGGGTCACACGGGTGCCAGTGCCAGATGCAGAAGCTGCATCCCCCGGAACCACACAAAGGGAGTGGTGGCATGACTGCACCGACACATGGCACAACATTGTGCTCAAGTGGCGCATCCCTGCCTCTTCCCCCTCTTTGGCCGCCCTGGACACCCTGGAGTCCCCCTACTCCCTGGCCACCACGGCCATGTCCCTGACCACGCCCGCCATGAGGAGTACGCCCAGCTGAGGCGCCCCTCACCTTTGGTGTCCCCCCAACCATGGCACAGATGCAGTAGTGCCGGCACAGATGGAGTAGTGCCAATCGGAGGTGTACACCACAATTGACCTGGGCAATTGGGGTGACGGGGGTGGGAAGCAAGATGTTAACAGCCCCCTTGCACCTGCAAGGCTGTATGTGACCCCGGTGATGTGACGGGTCACGCAACGCTCAGGCACCCCAAAACTGCAGTAAAAACGTGCACACAACCCTGCAGCCTACGTGCGTGGAATCAACCTCCCGTAGTACGCGGTGGCACCCAGTACCACGAATAACGCGTACGCGTGGGACACGCAGGCTACTATGACCTCGAAAATGGGTGCAATACACAGGGGCAACCGCAGTGGAAAAAATAGCGTGTCCGACTCACCGTCTGACTAGCGCAATGCAGAAAAACACGTAGCCAATACCCCCGCCAAAAGAAGAGATACGTCCTTGATAGCTGTGAAGTTGTGATGGCTCAAGAAACAACAGGGAGCAGCAACACACGTCCGTCTCCACGAAAGGCACGTACAGCGAACTGCTGCCCCGCTCACCTTTAACCCATGCTGAGGGAAACGCCTGTGCGTGTCACGTCACTTACGCGCATGGACCCTTTCCTCGGATTGCATGCATTCCCACGCAGACGTGCAGTTTTTCACGGTCACTTAAATGCCCGTGCACGCCTTCGCCCGTCACGTTACAGAGGCGTTTGCGCTTGAAGGGCCTTCTGTCCAATGAAATTGTGTATGCGTGCAGACGCGCTTACGCGCTAAGGGCCTTTCCTCGAATTACACGCTGACGTGCAGAATTTTCACGTGCCAAATCACTCCGTATCAAGCTGGCCACGCGTAAGCACATGGAAGACCACGCTCCTGCCCAAAAGGCCGAATTACTGCCCCCCAGATCCCCGAGCAGCCTCCCACGAGCCATCTGCTGCTGCCTGCCTGCCTGTTGCCACTGTGCCCTGCCATTTGGTGCCTGCACATCAGTCATCTGCAGGGGTCCAGTTGCTGTGTCCACCCCTACTGGAACAGAAGACTCCCGACTGGGATACCATCACTCCACAGCCCAGCCCCAGGACCCAGTTGCCCACCCATGCCTGCCTCGGGGATCGCCATGTCGGGGCAAACACCATCCGAGACCACTGGCGAGCCCCAGCCAGAGGGGCAGAGGGCCACCAGCTTCTTTCAGAAGGAAGTTGGTGTCCTGGTGGAGCATGTCCTGGGGCATTATGATGCCCTCTTCAGATCATCACGCGCCGACAAGGATGGACGTGACAGGATCTGGATGGACATCGTGACTGCCATCAACACAGAGGGGGTGGCAGTCCGACTATTACATCATGTCAAGAAGCGCTGGGAGGACTTCAGGTACAGGACCCTCAACAAGGCCTGGCGCCTCTTGAAGGCAGCGGATGCTAAGGGGCGCTGGGGCCACTTGTCGGAAGATCAGATGAGGGTCCTGGAACGCATATCCCCAGCACTCCACGTCCAGGTCCTTGAGAGGCAGACCTGTCTGCAGCTGAGCGGTTATTGGCCAGTGGCCAGGCATTGCTGTGTGAGACATGGCATGTTGCAGTGTGCTGGTTGTCTGATACTTGCCTGTATGTGTGACATAGGCCATGTACGCGTGTGTGTGTGCAGGGACATCATGGTCATGCATGTGAGACCAGTAATGTGTGAAGCACATGGTTGGTGTATGTGTTTAAATGCTACATGGGGAGCCCTATGCGGAATGGACACATGAGAGCATGCCCGTCTCTGTTCCAGGACATGGGTGGGGGTGAGGGATGGGTGATGATGCCATGTACATGTATGGTGTCCATGTCTGTGTGTCTGACCTGCGTGTCTGTGACTTTTGAATGCCATGGATGCATGACACATGTCTGTGTCAATGTTCAGATCCACTGATGCAGCCTAGCTATCCTTGCATCCACTGTGTCTGGGGTGTACGAGTCCAGATGGATGAAAGTACGGTGAAGTGTGTGAATGTCATAGGCATGACCCATGATGCATGTGAGTTCAAAAACAACATTGTATGTTTCAAGAGTCCCTTGGACATGTTTGCTTATGTCCATAGCATGTGCCATGCCTGTTACTGCATGTGTTTTGCCTGCACTGCCCCATGTTTTGTGGAGGGACATGATGGAAGTGATCTTTGACAGTGCCACTCATCTGCTATTGCTTCCTGTCTATGGGACCATTGTACAGTACCCTGATGCTTGTGTTCTATGTCTCCCTCTACACAGCGCAAAGTGAAGAAGAGGGTGGAGACGGCGCTGTGGAGCAAAGCGGCAGGGATGCCCCCACGGCTGCAACGGCGGAAGACGGTGTGGAGCCATCCAGGTTGGTGGTTTCCACAGAGGAGGAGGAGGAGGCCCGCTACTGAGCCGCACATGGGGCCTGGTGGGGGCATCCCTGCTGGTGCAAGTGGTGCAGTCCAGGGGCAGGAGGCAGCACAGGTTGCCGTGGAGGTGCCTGTGCATGTCACTGTCCCTGATACTGTGACTGCACCACCATGCACCAGCAGGGATGCCCCATCCCAGGCCCGTCCGCAGGTAGGGGGGATGTCCATGTCATCTGACTCCCCTCCACCTGCGGACGAGGGGACCCCTGGCCATATGGAGAAGGTCCTGATTGGTGTTGTGTTGCACACGGGTGTCATTCGTGATGAGGTGCGTGCTTCCCGGGGGGCAACGTGGCCCAGTTGGGAGCGGTCATGGTCAGGGGTCTCGTACATGTGTCGGGCACTTTGGCGACCCTCTCCTCCTCTGTGGAGGCTATGCGCCAAACTTCTCCATGCCGTCTTCCGGCCCAGATGCCACCAGGGCCCCCTGTGGACCTGCCCCGACCAATGCAGTCAACTCGGTGGGGATCCCATCCCTGCCACAGTCGCAGTCGGAGGTCCAGCAGGGGTGGACACACCAGCAACTGGACCCCAGCAGATGGAGGGTGTGACGCCATCATTGGGCAGGGCACATGCACAACGGTGTCAGTGGATTCCATCAGCCTGGATGCCATCGTGCTGGAACAGGCAGTTGCGTCGGAGGCAGTGGCAGGCTCGACGTGGGAGGCATCATGGCTCGGGTCCATCAACATCAGGGAAGCAGGCATCGGACGGAGGGCAGGAGAACCCTGGAATGGGAGTGGCTTCTGTGTGGGAGTGGTTGGGCCAGCAGATAGGTGCCGAGAGGCAGCGGGCAGAGGAGGAACGGCTCACAATGGTCAGGGCGGAGAACTCCATGCGGAGGGCGCTGAGGCGGGCTGAGTGCCTCGAGGGTCTTTGCAGGGAGTTGGAGCTGGACACTGCATTATCCCTGCGAGACCTCGGGCCCAGGGAACATGCCCGCCTCCAAGCCATTGAAGAGGAGTTTGATGATGCCCTGGCCCAAGACAACATCCAGTGAGCCGTTGGACTAGCCCTCTGCCCTTGTATATAGTTATGTAGTTAGTGTTAGGTTTCCTTTGCTTTTTTCTTGATTTTGGACCTTTTGGACAATGGACCACATTTTTGTATATAGTTTTTTTATTAGGTAGTATTTTTAGATAGGTTTCATTTCTTCAGTTGGGATCATGGACCCTGGATTGTTGGATCATGGTTTATTTTTTGATTTACCCATGGAGCAATGGTTTTTGGTTTTGTTTTTCCCTTGGATGTACTTTTTTGAACTGTGACTTTGGACACCTTTCCTTTGGATTATGATTTGTGGTTTTTCATTATTAACGACATGGTGCTTTTTGTTTTTAATTCCCATTGTCGTTTGTTTATTTTTAATCCCATTTATGTTGCTTATAATATATTTTTTTCATCAAACTTCAATGTGAGGGACATGCGTTCATTTACATACTTGCCATTGAGGTTGTATCATGTAATTGGCAATTCTGAGTGGGTGGATGCAATACTTGGGTGGGTGTTTGGCATGTGCGGGCTGCCCATAAGGGCCAGGGATCTAGATTGTGATGACGTGTTGGCTGGGGGACATGTGTCAGGGCCTTCTGGCAGGTGCCCCACAATGCTGGGGGGTGGGGGTTCAGGGGGGCATGAGTGCGCATGAGTGGGGGCCTGCTGGCAGGTGCCTCACAATGCTGGGAGGTGGGAGTGCAGGGGGACATGAGTGGGACATAAGTGGGGGCCTGCTGGCAGGTGCCTCGCAATGCTGGGGGGTGGGAGTGCAGGGGGACATGAGTGGGACATGAGTGGGGGCCTGCTGGCAGGTGCCTCGCAATGCTGGTGGGTGGGGGTGCAGGGGGACATGGGTGGGACATGAGTGGGGGCCTGCTGGCAGGTGCCTCGCAATGCTGGAGGTTGGGGGTGCAAGGGGACATGAGTTGGTGTTCAGTAGTGCAAGGAGACATGTGCCTTTGCTGGGGGGCATGGCCATGTTGGGTGGGCTGCCTGCGGTACATGACCAGGGATGCAGGGTAGTCCCATGTGGTGTGGGCTGCCTGCAGGAACCGTGGAGGGTGTACAGGGAACACCTGGGAGGACCCACACTGCCAAATCACGTTTGGGACTCCCCGGCACCCCAGTAATACACGTACCCTGCTGAAATCGCGTGTGGATCTTCCCACACACCCCAGTAATACACGTTCCCAGCTGAAATTGCATGTGAAACTTCCTGCGCACCCCAGTAATACACGTACCCAGCTGAAATCGCGTGTGAAACTTCCCGCGCACCCCAGTAATACACGTACCCCGCTCGCACAGGGCCTATCGCGTGTGAAACTTCCCGCACACCACAGTAATACACACACCCAGCTGAAATTGCGTGTGAAACTCCCTGCGCACCCCAGTAATACACGTACCCCGCTCGCACAGGGCCAATCGCGTGTGGAACTTCCCGCGCACCCCAGTAATACATGTACCCAGCTGAAATTGCGTGTGAAACTTCCCACGCACCCCAGTAATACACGTACCTCGCTCGCACAGGGCCAATCGCGTGTGAAACTTCCTGCGCACCCCAGTAATGCATGTACCCAGCTGAAATTGCATGTGAAACTTCCCGCGCACCCCAGTAATACACGTACCCCGCTCGCACAGGGCCAACCACGTGTGGAACTTCCTGTGCACCCCAATAATACACGTACCCAGCTGAAATCTCATGTGAAACTTCCAGCGCACCCCAGTAATACACGTACCCAGCTGAAATCGCATGTGAAACTTCCCGCGCACCCCAGTAATACACATACCCAGCTGAAATCGCATGTGAAACTTCCGCGCACTCCAGTAATACACGTACCCCGCTCGCACAGGGGCAATCGCGTGTGGAACTTCCCGCGCACCCCAGTAATACGCGTACCCAGCTGAAATCGTGTGTGAAACTTCCCACGCACCCCAGTAATACACGTACCTCGCTCGCACAGGGCCAATCGCGCGTGAAACTTCCCACGCACCACAGTAATACACGTACCCAGCTGAAATCGCGTGTGAAACTTCCCACGCACCCCAGTAATACACGCACCCCGCTCGCACAGGGCCAATCGTGTGTGGAACTTCCCGCGCACCCCAGTAATACACGTACCCAGTTGAAATCGCGTGTGAAACTTCCTGCGCACCCCAGTAATACACGTACCCAGCTCGCACAGCGCCAATCGCGTGTGGAACTTCCCGCGCACCCCAGTAATACACGTACCCAGCTGAAATCGCGTGTGAAACTTCCTACGCACCCCAGTAATACACGTACCTCGCTCGAACAGGGCCAATCGCGTGTGAAACTTCCCGCGCACCCCAGTAATACACGTACCCAGCTGAAATTGCGTGTGAAACTTCCCGCACACCCCAGGAATACACGTACCCCGCTCACACAGGGCCAATCGCGTGTGGAACTTCCTGCGCACCCCAGTAATACACGTACCCAGCTGAAATCACGAGTGAAACTTCCTGTGCACCACAGTAATACACGTACCCCGCTCGCACAGGGCCAATCGCTTGTGAAACTTCCCATGCACCCCAGTAATACACGTACCCAGCTGAAATCGCATGTGAAACTTCCCGCGCACCCCAGTAATACACGTACCCCGCTCGCACAGGGCCAATCGGTGTGTGGAACTTCCTGCGCACCCCAATAATACACGTACCCAGCTGAAATTGCTTGTGAAACTTCCAGCGCACCCCAGTAATACACGTACCCAGCTGAAATCGCATGTGAAACTTCCCGCGCACCCCAGTAATACATATACCCAGCTGAAATCGCGTGTGAAACTTCCGCGTACTCCAGTAATACACGTACCCCACTCGCAAAGGGGCAATCGCGTGTGGAACTTCCCGCGCACCCCAGTAATACACGTACCCAGCTGAAATTGTGTGTGAAACTTCCCGCGCACCCCAATAATACACGTACCACGCTCGCACAGGGCCAATCGCGTGTGAAACTTCCCACGCACCACAGTAATACACGTGCCCAGCTGAAATCGCGTGTGACCCTTCCCGCGTACCCCAGTAATACACGTACCCCGCTCGCACAGGGCCAAACGCGTGTGCAACTTCCCGAGCACCCCAGTAATACACGTACCCAGTTGAAATCACGTTTGAAACTTCCTGCGCACCCCAGTAATACACGTACCCCGCTCGCACAGGGCCAATCGCGTGTGGAACTTCCCGCGCTCCCCAGTAATACACGTACCCAGCTGAAATCACGTGTGAAACTTCCCGCGCACCCCAGTAATACACGTACCTCGCTCGCACAGGGCCAATCGCGTGTGAAACTTCCCGCTCACCCCAGTAATACACATACCCAGCTGAAATTGCGTGTGAAACTTCCCGCACACCCCAGTAATACACGTACCCCGCTCGCACAGGGCCAATCGCGTATGGAATTTCCTGCGCACCCCAGTACTACACGTACCCAGCTGAAATCGCGTGTGAAACTTCCTGCGCACCACAGTAATACACGTACCCCGCTTGCACAGGGCCAATCGCGTGTGGAACTTCCCGCGCACCCCAGTAATACACGTACCCAGCTGAAATCGCGTGTGAAACTTCCCGCGCACCCCAGTAATACACGTACTCAGCTGAAATCGCGTGTGAAACTTCCCGCGCACCCCAGTAATACACGTACCCCGCTCGCACAGGGCCAATCGCGTGTGGAACTTCCCGCGCACCCCAGTAATACACGTACCCAGCTGAAATTGCGTGTGAAACTTCCTGCGCACCCCAGTAATACACATACCCCGCTTGCACAGGGCCAATCGCGTGTGAAACTTCCCGCGCACCCCAGTAATACACGTACCCAGCTGAAATCGCGTGTGAAACTTCCCGCGCACCCCAGTAATACACGTAATCAGCTGAAATCGCGTGTGAAACTTCCCACGCACCCCAGTAATACACGTAGCCCGCTCGCACAGGGCCAATCGCGTGTGGAACTTCCCGCACACCCCAGTAATACACGTACCCAGCTGAAATTGTGTGTGAAACTTCCTGCGCACCCCAGTAATACACATACCCCGCTTGCACAGGGCCAATCGCGTGTGAAACTTCCCGCGCACCCCAGTAATACACGTACCCAGCTGAAATCGCGTGTGAAACTTCCCGCACACCCCAGTAATACACGTAGCTGCGGAAATCGTGTGTGAAACTTCCCGCGCACCCCAGTAATACACGTACCCAGCTGAAATCGCGTGTGAAACTTCCCGCGCACCCCAGTAATACACATACCCCTCTCGCACAGGGCCAATCGTGTGTGAAACTTCCCGCGCACCCCAGTAATACACGTACCCAGCTGAAATCGCGTGTGAAACTTCCGCGCACTCCAGTAATACACGTACCCCGCTCGCACAGGGGCAATCGCGTGTGGAACTTCCCGCGCACCCCAGTAATGCACGTACCCAGCTGAAATTGTGTGTGAAACTTCCCGCGCAACCCAGTAATACACGTACCCCGCTCGCACAGGGCCAATCGTGTGTGAAACTTCCCACACACCACAGTAATACACGTACCCAGCTGAAATCACGTGTGAAACTTGCCGCGCACCCCAGTAATACACGTACCCCGCTCGCACAGGGCCAAACGCGTGTGGAACTTCCCGCGCACCCCAGTAATACACGTACCCAGTTGAAATTGCGTGTGAAACTTCCTGCGCACCCCAGTAATACACATACCCCGCTTGCACAGGGCCAATCGCGTGTGAAACTTCCCGCGCACCCCAGTAATACACGTACCCAGCTGAAATCGCGTGTGAAACTTCCCGCGCACCCCAGTAATACATGTACCCCGTTCGAACAGGGCCAATCGCGTGTGGAACTTCCCGCGCACCCCAGTAATACACGTACCCAGCTGAAATCGCGTGTGAAACTTCCCACGCACCCCAGTAATACACGTACCCCGCTCGCACAGGGCCAATCGCGTGTGGAACTTCCCGCACACCCCAGTAATACACGTACCCAGCTGAAATTGCGTGTGAAACTTCCTGCGCACCCCAGTAATACCCATACCCCGCTTGCACAGGGCCAATCGCGTGTGAAACTTCCCGCGCATCCCAGTAATACACGTACCCAGCTGAAATCGCGTGTGAAACTTCCCGCGCACCCCAGTAATACACGTACCCAGCTGAAATCGCGTGTGAAACTTCCGCGCACTCCAGTAATACACGTACCCCGCTCGCACAGGGGCAATCGCGTGTGGAACTTCCCGCGCACCCCAGTAATGCACGTACCCAGCTGAAATTGTGTGTGAAACTTCCTGCGCACCCCAGTAATACACGTACCCCGCTCGCACAGGGCCAATCACGTGTGAAACTTCCCACACACCACAGTAATACACGTACCCAGCTGAAATCACGTGTGAATCTTGCCGCGCACCCCAGTAATACACGTACCCCGCTCGCACAGGGCCAAACGCGTGTGGAACTTCCCGCGCACCCCAGTAATACACGTACCCAGTTGAAATCGCGTGTGAAACTTCCTGCACACCCCAGTAATACACGTACCCCGCTCGCACAGGGCCAATCGCGTGTGGAACTTCCCGCGCACCCCAGTAATACACGTACCAAGCTGAAATCGCGTGTGAAACTTCCCGCGCACCCCAGTAATACACGTACCTCGCTCGCACAGGGCCAATCGCGTGTGAAACTTCCCGCGCACCCCAGTAATACACATACCCAGCTGAAATTGCGTGTGAAACTTCCCGCACACCCCAGTAATACACGTACCCCGCTCGCACAGGGCCAATCGCGTGTGGAACTTCCTGCGAACCCCAGTAATACACGTACCCAGCGGAAATCGCGTGTGAAACTTCCTGCGCACCACAGTAATACACGTTCCCCGCTCGCACAGGCCAATCGCGTGTGAAACTTCCCGCTCACCCCAGTAATACATGTACCCAGCTGAAATTGCGTGTGAATCTTCCCGCGCACCCCAGTAATACACGTACCTCGCTCGCACAGGGCCGATCGCGTGTGAAACTTCCTGCGCACCCCAGTAATACACGTACCCAGCTGAAATTGCGTGTGAAACTTGCCGCGCACCCCAGTAATACACATACCCCGCTTGCACAGGGCCAATCGCGTGTGAAACTTCCCGCGCACCCCAGTAATACACGTACCCAGCTGAAATCGCGTGTGAAACTTCTCGCGCACCCCAGTAATACACGTAATCAGCTGAAATCGCGTGTGAAACTTCCCACGCACCCCAGTAATACACGTAGCCCGCTCGCACAGGGCCAATCGCGTGTGGAACTTCCCGCACACCCCAGTAATACACGTACCCAGCTGAAATTGCGTGTGAAACTTCCTGCGCACCCCAGTAATACACATACCCCGCTTGCACAGGGCCAATCGCGTGTGAAACTTCCCGCGCACCCCAGTAATACACGTACCCAGCTGAAATCGCGTGTGAAACTTCCCGCACACCCCAGTAATACACGTAGCTGCGGAAATCGTGTGTGAAACTTCCCGCGCACCCGAGTAATACACGTACCCAGCTGAAATCGCGTGTGAAACTTCCCGCGCACCCCAGTAATACACATACCCCTCTCGCACAGGGCCAATCGTGTGTGAAACTTCCCGCGCACCCCAGTAATACACGTACCCAGCTGAAATCGCGTGTGAAACTTCCGCGCACTCCAGTAATACACGTACCCCGCTCGCACAGGGGCAATCGCGTGTGGAACTTCCCGCGCACCCCAGTAATGCACGTACCCAGCTGAAATTGTGTGTGAAACTTCCCGCGCAACCCAGTAATACACGTACCCCGCTCGCACAGGGCCAATCGTGTGTGAAACTTCCCACACACCACAGTAATACACGTACCCAGCTGAAATCACGTGTGAAACTTGCCGCGCACCCCAGTAATACACGTACCCCGCTCGCACAGGGCCAAACGCGTGTGGAACTTCCCGCGCACCCCAGTAATACACGTACCCAGTTGAAATTGCGTGTGAAACTTCCTGCGCACCCCAGTAATACACATACCCCGCTTGCACAGGGCCAATCGCGTGTGAAACTTCCCGCGCACCCCAGTAATACACGTACCCAGCTGAAATCGCGTGTGAAACTTCCCGCGCACCCCAGTAATACATGTACCCCGTTCGAACAGGGCCAATCGCGTGTGGAACTTCCCGCGCACCCCAGTAATACACGTACCCAGCTGAAATCGCGTGTGAAACTTCCCACGCACCCCAGTAATACACGTACCCCGCTCGCACAGGGCCAATCGCGTGTGGAACTTCCCGCACACCCCAGTAATACACGTACCCAGCTGAAATTGCGTGTGAAACTTCCTGCGCACCCCAGTAATACCCATACCCCGCTTGCACAGGGCCAATCGCGTGTGAAACTTCCCGCGCATCCCAGTAATACACGTACCCAGCTGAAATCGCGTGTGAAACTTCCCGCGCACCCCAGTAATACACGTACCCAGCTGAAATCGCGTGTGAAACTTCCGCGCACTCCAGTAATACACGTACCCCGCTCGCACAGGGGCAATCGCGTGTGGAACTTCCCGCGCACCCCAGTAATGCACATACCCAGCTGAAATTGTGTGTGAAACTTCCTGCGCACCCCAGTAATACACGTACCCCGCTCGCACAGGGCCAATCACGTGTGAAACTTCCCACACACCACAGTAATACACGTACCCAGCTGAAATCACGTGTCAATCTTGCCGCGCACCCCAGTAATACACGTACCCCGCTCGCACAGGGCCAAACGCGTGTGGAACTTCCTGCGCACCCCAGTAATACACGTACCCAGTTGAAATCGCGTGTGAAACTTCCTGCACACCCCAGTAATACACGTACCCCGCTCGCACAGGGCCAATCGCGTGTGGAACTTCCCGCGCACCCCAGTAATACACGTACCAAGCTGAAATCGCGTGTGAAACTTCCCGCGCACCCCAGTAATACACGTACCTCGCTCGCACAGGGCCAATCGCGTGTGAAACTTCCCGCGCACCCCAGTAATACACATACCCAGCTGAAATTGCGTGTGAAACTTCCCGCACACCCCAGTAATACACGTACCCCGCTCGCACAGGGCCAATCGCGTGTGGAACTTCCTGCGAACCCCAGTAATACACGTACCCAGCGGAAATCGCGTGTGAAACTTCCTGCGCACCACAGTAATACACGTTCCCCGCTCGCACAGGCCAATCGCGTGTGAAACTTCCCGCTCACCCCAGTAATACATGTACCCAGCTGAAATTGCGTGTGAATCTTCCCGCGCACCCCAGTAATACACGTACCTCGCTCGCACAGGGCCGATCGCGTGTGAAACTTCCTGCGCACCCCAGTAATACACGTACCCAGCTGAAATTGCGTGTGAAACTTGCCGCGCACCCCAGTAATACACGTACCCCGCTCGCACAGGGCCAATCGCGTGTGGAACTTCCTGCGCACCCCAATAATACACGTACCAAGCTGAAATCGCGTGTGAAACTTCCAGCGCACCCCAGTAATACACGTACCCAGCTGAAATCGCATGTGAAACTTCCCGCGCACCCCAGTAATACACCTACCCAGCTGAAATCGCGTGTGAAACTTCCGTACACTCCAGTAATACACGTATCCTGCTCGGACAGGGGCAATCGCGTGTGGAACTTCCAGCGCACCCCAGTAATACACGTACCAAGCTGAAATCGCGTGTGAAACTTCCAGCGCACCCCAGTAATACACGGACCCCGCTCGCACAGGGCCAATCGCGTGTGAAACTTCCCACGCACCCCAGTAATACACGTACCCAGTTGAAATCGCGTGTGAAACTTCCTGCGCACCCCAGTAATACACGTAGCCCACTCGCACAGGGCCAATCGCGTGTGGAACTTCCCGCGCACCCCAGTAATACACGTACCCAGTTGAAATTGCGTGTGGAACTTCCTGCGCACCCCAATAATACACGTACCCAGCTGAAATTGTGTGTGAAACTTCCAGCGCACCCCAGTAATACAGGTACCCATCTGAAATCGCATGTGAAACTTCCGCGCACTCCAGTAATACACGTACCCCGCTCGCACATGGGCAATCGCGAGTGGAACTTCCCGCGCACCCCAGTAATACACATACCCAGCTGAAATTGTGTGTGAAACTTCCTGCGCACCCCAGTAATACACATACCCCGCTCGCACAGGGCCAATCGCGTGTGAAACTTCCCACGCACCACAGTAATACACGTACCCAGCTGAAATTGCATGGGAAACTTCCCGCGCACCCCAGTAATTCACGTACCCCGCTCGCACAGGGCCAAACGCGTGTGGAACTTCCCGCGCACCCCAGTAATACACGTACCCAGTTGAAATCACGTGTGAAACTTCCTGCGCACCCCAGTAATACACGTACCCCGCTCGCACAGGGCCAATCGCGTGTGGAACTTCCCGCGCACCCCAGTAATACACGTACCCAGCTGAAATTGCATGTGAAACTTCCCGCGCACCCCAGTAATACACGTACCTCGCTCGGACAGGGCCAATCGCGTGTGAAACTTCCCGCGCACCCCAGTAATACACGTACCCCGCTCGCACAGAGTCAATCGCGTGTGAAACTTCCCGCGCACCCCAGTAATACACGTACCCAGCTCGCACAGGGTCAATCGCGTGTGAAACTTCCGGCGCACCCCAGTAATACATGTACCCAGCTGAAATTGCGTGTGAAACTTTCCGCGCACCCCAGTAATACACGTACCCAGCTGAAATTGCGTGTGAAACTTCCCGCGCACCCCAGTAATACATGTACCCCACTCGCACAGGGCCATTCACGTGTGGAACTTCCCGCGCACCCCAGTAATACACATACCCTGCTGAAATCGTGTGTGAAACTTTCTGTGCACCCCAGTAATGCACATACCCCACTCGCACAGGACCAATCGCGTGTGAAACTTCCTGCGCACCCCAGTAATACACGTACCCAGCTGAAATCGCGTGTCAAACTTCCTGCGCACCCCAGTAATACACGTACCCCGATCGCACCGGGCCAATCGCGTGTGGAAGTTCCCGCGCACCCCAGTAATACACGTAGCTGCTGAAATCGCGTGTGAAACTTCCCTCGCACCCCAGTAATACACGTACCCAGCTGAAATCGCGTGTGAAACTTCCTGCGCACCCCAGTAATACACGTACCCCGCTCGCACAGGGCCAATCGCATGTGGAACTTCCTGCGCACCCCAGTAATACACGTACCCAGCTGAAATCGCGTGTGAAACTTCCCGCGCACCCCAGTAATACACGTACCTCGCTCGCACAGGGCCAATCGCGTGTGAAACTTCCCGCGCACCCCAGTAATACACATACCCAGCTGAAATTGCATGTGAAACTTCCCGCATAACCCAGTAAAACATGTACCCCGCTCGCACAGGGCCAATCGCGTGTGGAACTTCCTGCGCACCCCAGTAATACACGTACCCAGTTGAAATCACGTGTGAAACTTCCTGCGCACCACAGTAATACACATACCCCGCTCGCACAGGCCAATCGCGTGTGAAACTTCCCATGCACCCCAGTAATACACATACCCAGCTGAAATTGCGTGTGAAACTTCCCGCGCACCCCAGTAATACACGTCCCCCGCTCGCACAGGGCCAATCGCGTGTGGAACTTCCCGTGCACCCCAGTAATACACGTACCCAGCTGAAATTGCGTGTGAAACTTCCTGCGCACCCCAATAATACACATACCCCGCTTGCACAGGGCCAATCGCGTGTGAAACTTCCCGCGCACCCCAGTAATACACGTACCCAGCTGAAATCGCGTGTGAAACTTCCCGCGCACCCCAGTAATACATGTACCCCGCTCGCACAGGGCCAATCACGTGGGGAACTTCCCGCGCACCCCAGAAATTTACGTAGCTGCGGAAATCGTGTGTGAAACTTCCCGCGCACCCCAGTAATACACGTACCCAGCTGAAATCGAGTGTGAAACTTCCCGCGCACCCCAGTAATACACATACCCCGCTCGCACAGGGCCAATCGCGTGTGAAACTTCCCGCGCACCCCAGTAATACACGTACCCAGCTGAAATCGCGTGTGAAACTTCCCGCGCACCCCAGTAATACACGTACCCTGCTCGCACAGGTCCGATCGCGTGTGGAACTTCCCGCGCACCCCAGTAATACATGTACCCAGCTGAAATTGCATGTGAAACTTCCTGTGCACCCCAGTAATACACACACCACGCTCGCACAGGGTCAATCGTGTGTGAAACTTCCCGCGCACCCCAGTAATACACGTACCTCGCTCGCACAGGGCCAATCGCGTGTGAAACTTCCCGCGCACCCCAGTAATACACATACCCAGCTGAAATTGCATGTGAAACTTCCCGCATACCCCAGTAATACATGTACCCCGCTCGCACAGGGCCAATCGCGTGTGGAACTTCCTGCGCACCCCAGTAATACACGTACCCAGCTGAAATCACGTGTGAAACTTCCTGCGCACCACAGTAATACACATACCCCACTCGCACAGGCCAATCGCGTGTGAAACTTCCCATGCACCCCAGTAATACACATACCCAGCTGAAATTGCGTGTGAAACTTCCCGCGCACCCCAGTAATACACGTCCCCCGCTAGCACAGGGCCAATCGCGTGTGGAACTTCCCGTGCACCCCAGTAATACACATACCCAGCTGAAATTGCATGTGAAACTTCCTGCGCACCCCAATAATACACATACCCCGCTTGCACAGGCCAATCGCATGTGAAACTTCCCGCGCACTCCAGTAATACACGTACCCAGCTGAAATCGCGTGTGAAACTTCCCGCGCACCCCAGTAATACATGGACCCCGCTCGCACAGGGCCAATCACGTGGGGAACTTCCCGCGCACCCCAGAAATACACGTAGCTGCGGAAATCGTGTGTGAAACTTCCCACGCACCCCAGTAATACACATACCCCGCTCGCACAGGGCCAATCGCGTGTGAAACTTCCCGCGCACCCCAGTAATACACGTACCCAGCTGAAATCGCGTGTGAAACTTCCCGCGCACCCCAGTAATAAACGTACCCTGCTCGCACAGGGCCGATCGCGTGTGGAACTTCCCGCGCACCCCAGTAATACATGTACCCAGCTGAAATCGCTTGTGGAACTTCCCACACACCCCAGTAATACACGTTCCCAGCTGAAATTGCATGTGAAACTTCCCGCACACCCCAGTAATACACGTACCCAGCTGAAATTGCGTGTGAAACTTCCCGCGCACCCCAGTAATACATGTACCCCACTCGCACAGGGCCATTCACGTGTGGAACTTCCCGCGCACCCCAGTAATACACGTACCCTGCTGAAATCGTGTGTGAAACTTTCTGTGCACCCCAGTAATACACGTACCCCGCTTGCACAGGGCCAATGGCATGTGGAACTTCCCGCGCACCCCAGTAATACACATACCCAGCTGAAATCGCATGTGAAACTTCCCGCGCACCCCAGTAATACACATACCCCACTCGCACAGGACCAATCGCGTGTGAAACTTCCTGCGCACCCCAGTAATACACGTACCCAGCTGAAATCGCATGTGAAACTTCCCGCGCACCCCAGTAATACATCTACCCTGCTCGCACAGGGCCGATCGCGTGTGGAACTTCCCGCGCACCCCAGTAATACATGTACCCAGCTGAAATCGCATGTGGAACTTCCCACACACCCCAGTAATACATGTTCCCAGCTGAAATTGCATGTGAAACTTCCCGCACACCCCAGTAATACACGTACCCAGCTGAAATTGCGTGTGAAACTTCCCGCGCACCCCAGTAATACATGTACCCCACTCGCACAGGGCCATTCACGTGTGGAACTTCCCACGCACCCCAGTAATACACGTACCCTGCTGAAATCGTGTGTGAAACTTTCTTTGCACCCCAGTAATACACGTACCCCGCTTGCACAGGGCCAATGGCATGTGGAACTTCCCGCGCACCCCAGTAATACACATACCCAGCTGAAATCGCATGTGAAACTTCCCGCGCACCCCAGTAATACACATACCCCACTCGCACAGGACCAATCGCGTGTGAAACTTCCTGCGCACCCCAGTAATACACGTACCCAGCTGAAATCGCGTGTCAAACTTCCTGCGCACCCCAGTAATACACGTACCACGCTTGCACCGGGCCAATCGCGTGTGGAAGTTCCTGCGCACCCCAGTAATACACGTAGCTGCTGAAATCGCGTGTGAAACTTCCCGCGCACCCCAGTAATACACGTACCCAGCTGAAATCGGGTGTGAAACTTCCTGCGCACCCCAGTAATACACGTACCCCGCTCGCACAGGGCCAATCGCGTGTGAAACTTCCTGCGATCCCCAGTGATACGCGTTCCCCGCTTGCTGTGCTGGTACAGGGTTAGCGCAGCCATATGCGCTGGATTGGGGATGTTGATGGCTTTTCCCTGCGCAAAGGGCGTTCTTGCGGGCGTAACTGGCGCTGCTGCAGGGTAGCGGCGCCACTGTGCGCCACGGCTGGTTTTGGTGGCTGGAATCCATGAATACGCTGTGCGCGGAAATGTATTTTAGTGCACGCGGCTGGCGCAGGGATTCGCACGCGCACACTGTTCGCCAGCCATGTGCGCCACTTGTGCGCTGAATTCTATAAATTACCCCCCAAGAGTTTTACGGCAGAGTTTGTGTCCTAAGGTTTTAAAAATAGGTTCACCTTTCACTGATGTCAATTGAAGAAGATCTCCCATAAAAATAATGTGTTTTCCTCCAAAGAGTTCTTCGTAGTTTGTTTTAAGTACTTCTTGCAATCTGAGATGAATCAAAGCCAACATTAGGTTGGAGACCATGCTCACTTAATCTAGTAGTAGCATTTTCATTTGTTTCAAAACTCTCTGTAGTTCCATTGCAGCTTCTGTAGAAAGTTTGTAATAATCTAATTTGTTTTATTGTTCTACTGGCAGGAGTAGTAATCGGTGTAAAGTGACACCGCCTATGTTGTAGGCAGCTAAACCTGACGGGGCAGTTACAACAGCTGACAGTTTGTTGTTTGTCAATTGTTGAAGGAACTTGCTGATGATTTTGATTAAGAATGTTTTGCCTGAACCAGCTTCACCACTGACGTATAGTAGTATAGGTTTGTAATTTTGGCAGGTACATTTTTTATTTTCATGTTGTACACCATGTGCAATTTCTTTTGTTACTTCTTCAAAAATGGTGTGCTGCTCTTTGTTTAGTTTTGATTGTAGTGCAGATAAGTCTTCTGTATCTTCTTCATAGTGAAACATGGGGCCTCATTACAGGTCGGGCGGTCCGGAAATAACAGTGGCGGTAAACCCGCCACCACTGTTAATTCTGATCCACCCAATCCCGAGTCCTGCAGGTGGGAGGTGGCATTCCCGCCAGGTCTGACCTGGCGGGTTTACCACCGCCCTCCTGCAGGCAGACAAGAAAACACCGGCACCATCACGAGATGGTGCTGGTGTTTCCATGATCCCCATTCCCATTGAGTCCAATGGGACTCAATGGGAATGGGGATTTACACCATTCTGCCTCCGGAATTCCCAGCACACCAGGGTTGTAATGCCCTGGTAATTCCGGGAATCACGGAGGTGGAATGGTAATACGAGTCCGGCGGTAACCAGGCAGTTTTACTACCTGTTTACCGCCGGACTCGTAATGAGGCCCATGGTGTTTTCTACTTCTGTCAAAGCTAATTCTGCCTCATTTGTTATTAGTGGCTGTCCCAGTGGTTCTTGGCTTCCTGTTACAGAAGGTTGTCTACTCTCGGGAGCGTCCTTATCTAGTTGGGCCTGGAGTTCTTCTTCATGTTGCTGTTAATTTTGCGACATTGTTTTGTACTGCGTAAAGATCTCATCGGTGATAGTGCTTTCATTTGCTTTGAAAGCGTATTCATAGCAGTCATAGTTATCTAGTAACTCTTCTTCTTTTCTCCATGGTTTAAAAAGTTGTAGCAGGGACATGTAATATAGTTCTTTCTGTTGAGGAGTTTTTAATGACAATTTGATATGATTAATCAAGCTTCGTTTGGTAAGTTTCACTAAGCTGCTTCACTATCTGTCACTCTATATCTACCTTTGTTTTCATCAGGTTTTATATTATTTTTGTATGCAAAGTTTTGGGCTATGTGGTATAGACACATTTTTTCCAAAGTGGTACTCCTTTTCGGGTAGTATGTGTCTAGTAAATTGTCTTTCAAAATGTCTTGGCGGTTGGGATCAATTTTGGCTATTGTTTCTATGTCGTCATATGATTTGAGAACTCTTTTTCTAGATTTAGCAGGACCAAGACTTAGCCATACTATATTTTAAGATTTTCCATACAAAGCAGTAGCGGTTAAATGATCTGCAGCTTCGTAGGCACCACATTCTTCATGAGAGAGCATTTTTATGCCTAAGCTGTACAATTTCTGAGATAGTGTTTTGTCTGATGATAGGTCATTCCAGAGGTCTTGAAGCTCTGATTTTTCTGCTTATGTTAAGTAGGCTGTAACATGTTGTGCAACTGCATTGGAGTTATCTGCAATGTACTGCTGTTAGGGAGAATTCTCTGTTTAGGCTGAATTTCCTAACCTAGTGAGTCCCCCAGCAGCTTTGCTGGATTTCTGGAGTTTGTTTTTTTTCCATCCTGCCAAGAGTGAGACTCTTTTCTCCCACTCTTGGACATGTATGTGTGTGTTTAATTCCTTTGAGATGTTAATGTGTTCGATGGGCTATGGGGTCTTTTACTCCATAGGGTCTCATATGTTTTTCTATGTGTGTTACACCACACCCTACGTGCCGTAACACTGGGGCGTCCTAGCGGACCTCCACTATAGACTCCATACCCAGGGACTGACTACTGTCTCCCCGGGCATGTAAAGTCACCATTGGCTTTACTAGACTTAAA
Source organism: Ambystoma mexicanum (assembly GCF_040938575.1). Lineage (NCBI taxonomy): Eukaryota > Metazoa > Chordata > Amphibia > Caudata > Ambystomatidae > Ambystoma > Ambystoma mexicanum. The sequence continues at coordinate 1,138,907,794 of NC_090922.1, forward strand.
TTTACTAACAAGACTAGTACAAACCATCTTATTGTGGACGTACTAGTAGGGGTAATTCGATTACTCCTAGACCTGTTACTCGAGGGGGCACTGTCCCGTCCCCCCTCATCGAGTTTTGGCTGGTGGCAGTGGAAACTACTTGTTATGTTCGACCCCGAGCATAACCCTATGGGATTCGTCCCATTGTTGGAGATTGATACTTTTTCTCGTTAATCTCCAACGTACCACCAATCTACTTATCTTAAATAAGTTTATCGGATGGTATTTTCTGCCAGAACTCGGTTTGTAAAATGGCATCTGTGTTCGTCTCTGTGACTCTTAAACCAAAGGTTGAACCCTTTGTTCCACTTTTGGCGGGCCTCTGTACAGAGACCCTCCAAAGTGGTGCCATTCTGTCTGGGTTACCTCAGGGGAGTGGGAGGGGGTTTAGGCACCCTGGACCGAGTTGCCTTGCCAACTCAGGGCGCACTCTGGAGTGATTGGCCCAAGTGGTGAGCGTTCCCGCTCACCACTTAGCATGTGTTGATTGACAGCTAGGCTGAATGAATGGGGGTCTTCTGCATAAAAACAGGGCTTTTGGGACTGGATCTTCAGAAGTCGCCACAGGACCTAAGAATCCGACGAGGGTAACGCTGAGCCGACCTGCACGATGACACCTCCGGTGGAGCCCTGCGGAACCGACTCACCACTTCCCGACGACAAAGGAGATCTCCCTATCGGAGAGTTTCTTCCCCTGGCTGGTGGGAACAACCAGTCCCCTTTGCTTTTTATTTGCCTCAGGACGCAGTGGTCGAATTGCCGTGCAGAGCACCTCGGCAACCGGATAGCCACTACCCCTGTACCGGGACCAAAAGGTGGCGCCTTGTGATGGAGCAGTCCGCGGCTGGTCTCTTCCCTGGTGGTGCACCGGACTTCATTTCCTTTGACGACGAGATCATCTCTACTCTTGGCAAAGACCCGACGTGCATCCACCACCAGGAACAACTGCCCCCGCCGGAGCTGCCCTCCACAACATGGTACCCTGTCCGCCTGGCTTCCCTTTCGATCGGTTTGAGTGAGGTGTCTTAATCCTATCCGTTCCGTTGGGTTGCCTCCAAGCTTTTCTCATTCTTTGTTCTGAACTGGTTCAACCTGCCGATAACAATTTGCTACACAGACTTGAATGCATCTCCACTGAAGAGTTTTTGGGACATCAAGTCTTGCCTCTCTCCGAGTGGGCCTGGCCTCTGAACTTTATGATCTATTGTGATTCTTGCCTTCCTGCCTTGCATTTTATCCGCTAGGATTGAACTGTGTTGATTTCATGACCTGCCTATCTTTTTCTCTCCCGTCCTAATTAATATTCGAGTGTCATCTGGGTTGAGGTATACACCTCTGTCTGAAAATAAGTGGTACCGGTAGAACCTAGAGTTGTCGATATTGCTAGGGGGATTGATCATCTACTTCGTAGAGAAATTGTGTTTGATTTGTTTGCCGTGATTTGCCTTAGTGTTTTTCATAGATGTTCTGTTATAAATAAATGCCTTAATATCTTTACACTAAGCCCTGTTGCATGTTTGCTTGTCTTGCTGTGAAGAATTGTCCTATTTTGTATACTCCACATACTGCTCAACTTTTCTTGAGAGAAGTCTGACTGCTCAGCCACAGCTATCACGTGAATCTGCGTGGTGCAGACTGCTACCAAGTGGGTTCACCGCCAACGCCTGTAGTCCTAAATCTTTTGCAGTGGTCCCAGAGGGAACTGCACAGGTTTCCGCCTAACAACTGCACATCTATGTTTGCATTCCAAAAGTGGTCAATGATTTGATTGTAATCATTGATATATTTTGATTCTTCTGTTCTTTTTATGTAATATGTGTTTTTAGGTGATTTTCCTTTAACACTATGTCTAACTGAAGACATGAAGTTGTTTACTTCACCTGTTTCTGTAACTGGTCTAGGGAAACCAAAGCGGCATGCGGTGTATTATTTCCCTTTCTTTTTGTATTTGCAACAATATTGGCCACATTTGTGTCTTTGAAATTGTACAATGTGTGCATGAAGGTCACTATTTGTCATTTGTGAAGCGATTTCACAAGTGGCATATTTTTGGATGAACTGCAAAACAGTGGCATCACTGTCCTGGCCAAATTTAGGAGCATCTTTAATCCATAAAAGAATGTGGATATGTGGTGCTCCTCTGGCTTGGTATTCTTTTCTCCAAAAGAAGTGTTGAACTTCTCTGAGTGGAGGAACATTTTTATTACAAATAAAGTGTAGCATAGCAATGAAACGATGGTGGAAATATCTTGAAACATTAACAGGATCTAGAGAGCAAAGTTCTCCAGGTGTTAGTATATCTATTATTGTTTTGTTTTTGTTTGATATGCATAGGAAATCATGTAAATCTTCCCATGCATATTATGCACAAATTAATGTAACAAACCAAGTGGGTGGTCCAAGGTTTCTGATCATACAACGTACATCTCTGTAACGTCGGAACCAGTATTCTTTTGTACCACGCATGTATGCAAACAGATTTGTAATACTTGATTGTAAAACCTCATCTTTTTCTTGCACTTTTTGTATTAATTGCGTAGCTGACATATTTTGAAAGTGGGTTCCCGATTTCAATATGTGTGCAACTCTGTACCATAGAGTTGCTAGTCCACTTTCAAAGAGTAGGTGGAATATGTATTCCACATTTTGTCTAAATCTGGGATCTTCAGAATACATTCATAATGAGCGGTATTCTGATGCTGTTATTTGAGTGGGTCTATTATCGTATCTTCATCCATTGCCAGTAGGAAATAGTAGAGGAAAAGCATGTGCTTCTATGCTTTTTTCCTATATGCTCATTGATGAACCTTTGGTTTGTTGCATTTGTAAGTTTCTAGTGCATCATCTATGCTGTCTTTAGAGTGCATTGGATGAATTGTATAATGGTCTAATATATTGGATACTGCAGCTGGATCCACAAGTTCAAATTGATCAGTTTCTCGTGACTTATTTCAGTTGTTCCCCTTACATTTTCTTCAATATGTATTTCTTTGTAGTACTCATTATTGTCTTTTAGATATTGCAAGGCTTGTCTAACTTTATATAAATCGACGAGTTGTTGCCACATTTTTTTGTTTTATGTTGGTACACCATTTACTAAGATAATTAAAGATTGTTTTATTGGACGTTGCACTCCTAGAGTGTGCACACTTTCTGTCAGATCTAATGGTAAATAAACTACTTTGCCATGAATGCCTTTCATCAATTCAGAGGGAGGTAATTTTGCTGTTTTTGGTATTTGGTATTATTGCTTGAAATGGGTGCACTATTTGAATTATGATGCTCTCATATAAATTGAGTTGTTGTAGGGGTTTTGGTAGTGGGAATAATTCCAAGTTATTTGTGATAGTGCGTGAAGGAGTTTGGTTATTGTCATGTTTTGTAGTGCAGTAACTGCAAAGTATTAAGGGGTCAGTTATTTTGCATTTGTTTTCTGCTATAAGGTAGAGAGATAATTAAAACCATTTAGAATATTTATTGTCCTCTATTTTGTATGGTATGTCTATAGTTTTTGTGTTAGTTTTATAAAAGTTGTGCAACAACACACACGCACATGGTTTGGTAATTCAGCGGATGTAATTTTAAATGTTAGTAATTTTTGTATGTGTGTAGTAGAAGGTTTCCATGTGTATAATTGTTGCTAGTCTGTTGTAAAGGTATTGCATTTTGTAAGTGGCTTTCACTTCCAAAATATTTTTTCTGGATATGGTCAATTTCTTCAAGTAGTTCTTTGGCTGTACCATGTAGAAGATTGTTATTTAAATTGGCTAGTGCTAATGCAGGGCTTTTAGTATAGTACAGTTTACAGACTAGATTTCTTATAGTTGGATGTTGTGTTGATATCATTTTGATATGATGGAAGTCACTTTTGCAAATAGGTCCTGAAATCCAGGCTAATGAATGTCCTTGTAGTCCTGTGTATTTATGCACTGGACAGGTATCCATATTTTCCAGCAGTTTCATTTTGATTTTGTCTTTGCCTTTCACATACTGATTGAGGAATTGGCATAAAGATTTGAAATATTTTTTGGGAATGTTACACATTGACGTGCATGACCATTTGTATACTCCATGTTTTGGTCCAGTCAAATGGAGAGGTAATCTCGGGATATTTTTTTAAGCAGTATTTCTTGTTCCATTGTGGTATTATTATTTTTTTCATAACCTTGTCCACTGCTATGTATAGCAATTGTATTTGTTTGCTTTTGTTTGTATGCTTCTTCATTAAAATTAAAATTAAAATATGGTTCTGTGTTTGTGGTGTGACTCCATTCACCTCCACAGATATTTAAGAAGTTATTTGTGTTGATATTTCGTTCATTGAGAACTCTTTTTTGTAATTTAGTAATTAGTTTTGTTAGTGGTTTCATTCTGTTTAACACTAAAATAATTAACTTTCTTTTGAAAAGGATTGCACTGTCTATCAAAGCTTCCAAGATTAATTTTCTACGGCAGGTTTTAAGGGTTATGTATGATTTCTCTCCTGTTTTTATAAGATTCTGAAGGACTCTGTGGCAGAACATTTTTGCAAAAACAAAATAATGTGGTATGCTTACTTGCCATTATATCAAGATTTCTAGGTGCACTTTTAGCAGTAGTGGTAGCTGAATTCTTGATAATCGTTTTCTGTTTCGTTTTACATTTTGATAGAGGAGGCACAGTTTCTGTACTTGAAGCATGTTTTGTTTTGCTAAATGACTGTATTAGCTGTTTTGTTTGAACTTTTTGTACAAATTCTGCTAGAGATGGATGCTTATTTTGGATACTTCTTTTTTCATTTGCGCTACTTCTACATTGTTTTCTACGGACTTGCTTTTTGGTAGGCATTCTTTGGGGTCTGTTAAAAAAAGAAGGAAAGGGTTGGGTTGTTCTGCGATGCATGTGTTCTGTGTGCATGAGTGTCTGAGTATGATGGTAGAGATGTATGTGATGGTGTGTGATTATGCATTGGGCAGCTACAACTAGTTGGGAAGGCTATTCTTGTAATTGTGTGTTACTATACTAGGGTTCAGATGACAGTAGAAAGTAAGCTAGTGGTGAGGAGAAGCACAGATACTAAGGGGGCAATTCATAGAATTCAGCGCACAAGTGGCGCACGCGGCTGGCGCACAGTGTGCGCGTGCGAATCCCTGCGCCAGCCGCGTGGCCAAAACCCATTTCCGCGCACAGCGTATTCATGGATTCCAGCCACCAAAACCAGCCGTGGCGCACAGTGGCGCAGCGACCTTGCAGCAGCGCCAGTTACGCCCCCAAGCACGCCTTCCGTGCAGGGAAAAGCCATCAAAATCCCCAATCCAACGCAAAGGGCTGCGCTAACCCTGTACCCGCACGGCAAGCGGGCTACGTGTATTTCAGGGGTGCTTTGGAAGTCCCACACGCGATTGTCCTGGGCGCGTGTATTTCAGGGGTGCGCGGGAAGTTCCACACGCGATTGTCCTGGCCAGCAGGCCCCCACCCATGTCCAACTCATGTCCCCCACCACCCCCACCCCACAGCACTGTGGGGCACCTGCCAGCAGGCCCCCACCCATGTCCCATCCATGCCCCCCTGCACCTGGGTCCCAACAATCCCCAATCATGTCCGTAATGGCCATCCTCCCCTGCCAAAAGGCCCAACCAACTATCACATCCACCCACATATCAAAGGCAATTACATGTTACACACCCAATGTAAATAATGCAAATGAACACATGTCTGTCACACACAATGGCTGCAAGTGAATGTTAAAACACCCAACATGACATGCATGAAAGTAATGAGATGATACGACACATTGAAGGATGAAAATAAAAATGTATTGAAAATCAACAAGAATGAGAATGAAATTAGAAAAACCACAAAGCAAAACAACAAAAAGAAGATGAATGTCCATGAAAAAAATCCAAAAAATCCAAAAATCCATAGAAGAACTATATACAAGACAATCCCGGGTCCATGAGCCCAACCAAATGAAACCTAACTATGTCAACTAACTAAAAACTGAACTATATACAAAAAAGTGGCGCATTGTCCAATCGCAACCAAATAAAAAAAATAATAATTTAAAGGAAACCTACCACTAACTATATAACTATATACAGTGGCAGCGGGCAAGTCCTGCGGCTCACTCTGTGATGTTGCCGGCCAGGGCATCATCGAACTCCATGTCGATGTCCTGGAGGCGGGACTCTGTCCTGGCCCCGAGGTCTTGCAGGGATAACCCCATGTTCACCTCAAACTCCCTGCGAGCTTCCTCGAGGCACTCAGCCCACCTTAACGCCCGACGCATGGAGAACTCCGCCCTGACCATGGTGAGCCGCTCCTCTTCCGCCCGCTGCCGCTCCGCACCTATCCGCTGGACCAACTGCTCCCACACGGAAGACGCTACCATCCCAGGGTTCTCCTGCCCTCCGGCCGATGCCTGGCCCTCTGATCTTGATGGCCCCGAGCCATGATGCCTCCCACGTTGAGCCTGCTGCTGCCTCCGACGCCACTGCCTCTGCCAGCACGACGGCATCCAGGATGATGGAAACCACCGACGCCGTCGTGCATGTGCCCTGCCCGATGATGCCGTCACATCCTCCATCTGCTGGGGTCCAGTTGCTGTGTTGTCCACCCCTGCTCGACCTCTGACTCCCGACTGTGGCAGGGATGGGATCCCCACCGAGCTGGCTGCATTGGTCAGGGCAGGTCCACAGGGGGCCCTGGTGGCATCTGGGCCGGAAGACGGCAAGGAGAACGACTGGCGTATAGTCACCACAGAGGAGAAGAGGGCCGCCAGATTGGCCGACACATGCAGGAAACCCCCGAACATGGCCGATCCCAATTGGGCCACGTCGGCACGGTGCTCTTCGTGATGACGTGTGCTCCTCCTGGGAAGCACGCACGGCATCACGAATCACAGATGGAACGTGGGAGGCTGCTCGGGGCACTGGGGGGCAGTGATTCGGCCTTCTGGGCAGGAGCGTGGTCTTCCGTGTGTTTTCCCGTGGCCAGCTTGATACGGAGTGATTTAGCACGTGAAAAATCTGCACGTCAGCGTGTAATTCGAGGAAAGGCCCTTAGCGCGTAAGCGCGTCAGCACGCGTACGCATTTCATTGGACCAAAGGCCCTTACAGTGTAAGCGCGTCTGTGACGTTTTGCGCACGGGCGTTGCCCTGGCAGGGCTTGGAGATCCCGCATGCCTTTATGTTCTGTACGTGCTTTTCGTGCGATGCGTGTGTTTTTCATCCGTTGGGGTTCACACGCTATTACTTCACAGCGGGTGTTGGCTACACGTTCTACTACACGCAAGGCAGACGGTGAGTGGTACCCCGCTCCCCCAGGCCCGATCGCGTGAGAAACTTCACGCAAACCCCTGAAATACACGTAGCCCGCTCCCCCAGGCCCGATCGCGTGAGAAACTTCACGCGAACCACTGAAATACACGTAGCCCGCTCCCCCAGGCCCGATCGCGTGAGAAAATTCACGCGAACCCCTGAAATACACGTAGCCCGCTCCCCCAGGCCCGATCGCGTGAGAAAATTCACGCGAACCCCTGAAATACACGTAGCCCGCTCCCCCAGGCCCGATTGCGTGAGAAACTTCACGCGAACCCCTGAAATACACGTAGCCCGCTCCCCCAGGCCCGATCGCGTGAGAAAATTCACGCAAACCCCTGAAATACACGTAGCCCGCTCCCCCAGGCCCGATCGCGTGAGAAACTTCACGCGAACCCCTGAAATACACGTACCCCGCTGAATCGCGTGTGTAACTTCCCGCGCAACCCCGAAATACACGTGCCCTCTCGCACAGGCACTATTGCTGTATGTTGCCACTTTTGTAATGCGCAGGGACGCTACCGTCTGCCTTCGTGTGGCGGACGTGTTTGGGCTTGTGCGTGTTTTTCGCGGTGCGTGTCTTTGCCCTATTCGATTCCATGAATACGTGTGGTTCGGGTGCGTGTGGGCGTTCCCTCTGCTTCCCTGCAGTACATCCCCAGTTACGCCCTTGTTTTCGCGAGTTGTTCCCCATTCCGCGCGTTACGCCCCGTGTTCCACCCACTTTCTAGTGTATGCGCAGAGGTTGTGCGCTTTCACTGTGCGCTTCGCGCACGTCTTTCGGGATGTTGCAGTGACATGTGCGCCATGCACGGGTTTGGCGCACATCCCGAGGAAGACACGCGCAGGGACTTCCATGAATCGCACGCGCGTGCGCCTCTTTTTTTCCGCTTGCGCCTGCTTGCGCCTGCTTGCGCCTGCTTGCGCGTAGATTTTCGGCGCACATTTGTTCCATGAATCGGCCCCTAAATCTAATGGTATAGAATTAAAACAGTTCTTTGCTCTGCAATACTAACTTTCTAGAGGCTGAGTTATGTCATTTGTGCACTGGAAAACGGGATTTGTGCGGCATTCTGCCTGCAAATCCCTGTTTAACAAATGGGGATTTGTGGGCAGAATGGTGCACTAATCTTTTTTTTTTATGCACAAATTCCATGAATCAACGCCACAGTGTGTTTGAGTAACAGTAAGAATATTATGGTAGTATTGTACTTACTTTTTTGTGGAATGATTAGGTTTCTTCTGAGTTGTTTGTACTTCAGATTCTGCTGCTTTTCAGGAGACTGGTCTTCACGGTAATTGTAAAGGAAAGAAGTTAGTAATTTTGTGTGTATATAGCATGCAGTTTCCTTTGACTATGTTCAGTCTTTATATTTTATTTTAAATATGTTAGTTCAACATTCTTTGCAAATGAGGAGAATAGGAAGTGTATGAAACTTGCTTGGTTTTTTAAGGCTGTGTTATTGAATGTTAGGAGACAAAAGAAATAATGTATACTTATTTTGCAATTTTTAAAAGGTAAATGGCAGATACTGTATAGAAAAGCATGGAATGCATGCATTTGTGAAGGTGTGGGTAATAATTCAGAAGGATGTGATTTACAGGCAGTGGTGTTATTGCAGTTGGGAGTTTTTCAATGATAGTGTCTATCTGTGTGAGTCTATGAAGGTGCATGACCTTATCCTGGCTGTGTGTAATTTTAGAATACACTACTTAGTTTTTTTCTACCATTATACTGTTGTGTATAAAAAAATGTTTAGAAAGTAGATAGGTTTGGAAATTACAGTTATTATAGTAGATGGAAACAATGGCAATACGTTCATTTTATGAGCTATACAGGTAAACTGGTACTTACTCTGTTTATATTCTTTTACAAGAGTTGTACATGTACTGGGCAGAAAATATGCATACCTGTAGTTTGTATTCATGCATTTGGATATGCATGCAGCGGCAAATAGAAATCTTGGAGACTTGTATAGTAGTTTTTGTAGTAGGTGCTTTCCAATGATATGAGACTTGTACTCAGAGTAATCTACAGTACATTTGAAGTGCTGAACTCTGATGATGCATTTAGATGTAGAGGTCTTGGATGTAATTGGTGGATGGTTGTTTGACTGTTTAGCTGTATCCAATGAGGGAATGGCACAGAGAGGGAAGTGTAAATGGTAGAAGGGCTGTCTAGGTAACGATATGTCCACAGACATAGCGGTAGTCCGCGGACACCACGTATTACATACAGGGATTTTGAGGTGGAGAGGCATGCAAATGAGAATGAGCAGAGGAATTGATTGGTCTGTAAAGTTTGATGGGTGTGTTGTGTAAGGATAGAGTTTGTCAGAAGGTCCTTTTCCTGAGAGAAGAACAGTTAGCTATGGCTGAGTGTTTCAGAAAACAGATTGTGTGGATTTTGGGAGACTCATGGATACATTGGTTGGAGGTGCATTCACAACGCTGTGGAGCAGCTGCAGATCTTGGGTTCCCTCATGTGGAAGTGCACTGGCATGGAGTACGTGCAATGAAGTGGCTAGACTTGCTACCTCTCTGTGCTAATTTGCAGACAAAAAATCATCCAGACATAATTATAACTCATTGTGGAGGGAACAGTTTGGGACATGTGTCAGGAATTTATTTGCAATTTGCGATGAAAGAAGGACTTGGGAAGGTCATGGATATGTTTCCAAAAAGTAAATATTTTCTCATATTGCGCAAAGACAAATGTGGCTGCGTTCTTCTTCATTTGGTTCACAAATGGAGAAAGTGAGGCACAATGTCAATTAGGCTTTTTGTGCCTTTCTAAGAGATTTTGTCATGTCCGGTTTTCACAATGAAAATATTATGTTTCGTAGCACATACATTTTTTGTAGAGATGGAGTCCATCTTACTCATGCTGGTAATCAGATTTTTCTGAGAAATGTACAAAATGCATTGTGTCCTTTTGTGGAATTACAGCCATCTTTTTTGCAGTAGGTGTTGATTTTTTCAAGTTTTTCAAATATAAAAAAAAACACCACCAACAGCTCTTTTCAGAGCCACCACTTCCTCCCCGAGAAAAGTACAATAATTTCGATAGGGCAGCACCCCAACATTTTTGATGTTCACAAACTGTCTGCGGACTTTTAAAAAAAATACACAGGAGCCTACTCAATTTATTTGCCACCTCTATTTTTTGACTGTGAAAGGCAGCTCTGAAAAGAGACTTTTTTTGGGGGGATTTCTGTTGTTTTATTTTTTTTTTTGTTTTTTTTACACATGGCACACTAGGAGAGGAGGGGAAAGGAGGATAAGGGTGGACACCAACTACAGGGATAAGAAAGGGCGTGTGGAGAGAGAAAGATGTAGGGTGGGTCTTACTTAGGTAGTGAGCAGGTCTTCTCGTGCTCTGAGACCGGAGTCTCAAAAGCACTTCGAAGTCTCTCCCCCTGCAGAGTACTGCATCGCAGTACATACACAAAACTGTGACCCTCAAAAGGTAAGGGTCCTCAGCATTGTGAATGGCCTGTGAGGCAGCTGGAGGGATGCGCTCTCCCATAGGACTGTCTCTTGTGGTGAGAGGAGCAGAAACAGAGGATGAAGTAGAGGAACTCAACCTACTACACTCCTCGCAAGGTACAACCTTTGCAAACAGCCCCACCGTGGAACGACTTTAGGTGTCGCTTCATAGTAGTCGTACCAAAGCTGTACGGACCAAGCTTCCCGCGACTTAGCACCATTTTGCACTGGTTGCAGGTAACTTTGTTTGCACGCGCCTTGGATACCTTACCATGAATGGTAAATAACCGCCGCACCCAAGACTCACGGCGAGTGCTGGTAGTAGGGACTTCCACTACCTCATCCTTGTCATCCTCTTCATCCTCCTCTACATCCTCACGTCTGTTCCCCTCTTCAGGCCCTTGCAGAGGTGGTGTTGGTGGAGGGGGTGGGGGTGGTGCTGAGGCAGATGTAGCACCAGGTGGCAGTAGAGTAGCCATGGATGACATCAAGTTTCAGAAAAAAATCGGTAAAATTGGCAGCAAAATACACTGTGTTCTGTAAGGTAGCCAGAAACACAATGAGGATGAGGTCTGGGGTGTGGCCTTTTATATGGGTGCTGGTGCACGGTTCACGGACTCCTGTGCTGTCCGCAGACAGAACGAACACCCCAAAAGGGCTCAAAAAGTTCTAAAAAGTATATAGAAAGTCAGGGTTATTATCTGGGACATGTGCTATGGTGCATTTTTAGTATAAAATACTGTGGATTGCCAGAAAAGGTACTTATAAAATGTTCGGGGACCCGAACAGTGTCCGCGATTCAGGACACATGCTGAGCATGGGTGCGGTCATATGATGGCATCGCGAACATGTCCGCGAAGGGAAGGGTTGTTTGCAGGACATCAAATGCACGGGAATGGTTGTGCGCATGCGCCCGAGTGTTCTACGGACAGTGTTCGGGTCCTGAAATTAATTAAAAGTGTGACAAAAGCGACGCAAACAGTAACGGACAGGCACAATGTTCGGAGAACTTTTGGGTGTGGTGCGCATGTGTGTAGATGTTCTTTAGGCAGTACGGGCAGGTATAGTGTCCTTAGAAAACCTACATTTTGGTTAATTGGACATCCCGGACACTGAGTGTGTTCTTAGAACAATTTCAACCTGCATGCGAACAATACAGACAGGTATAGTGTCCTTAGAACACCTCCATTTTGGTTAATTGCGGACATCCTGGTCACCAAGTGTGTTCTTAGAACAGTTTCAACTTGCCTGCGAACAATAGGTACAGGTATAGTGTCCTTAGGACACCTCTATTTTGGTTAATTGCGGACATCTCGAACACCAAGTGTGTTCTAAGAACAGTTTCAACTTGTCTGCAAACAATAGGTACAGGTATAGTGTCCTTAGGACACCTCCATTTTGGTTAATTGCGGACATCCTGGACACCAAGTGTGTTCTTAGAACAGTTTCAACTTGCCTGCGAACAGTAGGGACAGGTATAGTGTCCTAAGGACACCCCCATTTTCCTTTGATTACGGACATCCCAGACACACGCGCTGTCCACGGACACCTCAACTGCCTTTTTTTTAAAGAAACACAAAAAAGAACCGAATTAGGACACATATAATATTTTTGCTTTATTATATATAGATGTAAAATATATGAAAGTGAAGGGGAAGCAGAAACTGAGACAAACACGGGAGAATTGGGGGTTTCAAGAGGATTGATAGAAGGAGATGAAGGGATGGAAGTCTCATCAAAACGTTTTTCTTCGTGGAGAGGGTTTGGGGATAATTAACTGGGATATTGAGAGGGGGGACAGGTACATGTGGGACAATGGTATCTAATTTTTTCTTTTATGTGATCCTCCACAAAAATTTTCAAATTTGCCATGAGCATGTCCATTTTTTCTTCCATGCGCTGGAGAGTCTTCTCCAATATATCTTTTCGTGTACTATCTTCAATGTTTGTATGGTCTTGCAATGTTCGGAGAATTTATGGGTGTGGTGCACCGCACAGTGTGCGCATGCGACGATATGCGCTAGCCGCGTGCACCAAAATCTATTTCCGCGCACAGCGTATTCATAGATTTTAACATCCATTACCAGCCGTGGTGCGGAGTGGTGCAGTGACCCTGCAGCAGCACCATTTATGCCCCCAACCCCTCCCCGTGCGCCATGCACAGCGCACAAATCCCGTACATGGCGCACACGCCAGTGGACCAGCATACAGGCTCCCAACCATGAAACCGCCTGTAAAACTCCCTGCGCACCCCTCCGAATACACGTACACCCCTGTGCATGGAGTTTCACATGCGATTGGGCCTGTTTGAGCAGGGTACGTGGATTTTGGAGGTGCGCAGGAAGATTCACACACGATTGTCCCTGTGCGAGCGGAGTACATGTATTTCTGGGGTGCACAGGAAGTTTCACATGCCATTGGCCCCGTGTGAGCGAGGTATGTGGATTTCGAGGTATGCAGGAAGTTTCACACGCGATTGGGCCTGTGTGAGCGGGGTACGTGTATTACTGGGGTGTGCGGGAATTTTCACGCGCGATTGGCCCTGTGCGAGCGGGGTCCGTGGATTTCGGGGGTGCGCGGGAAGTTTCACACATGATTGGCCCTGTGCGAGCGGGGTATGTGGATTTCAGTGGTGCGCAGGAAGATTCACACGCGATTGTCCCTGTGCGAGCGGGGTACATGTATTACTGGAGTGCGCAGGAAATTTCACATGCGATTGGCCCTGTGCGAGCGGGGTACGTGTATTACTGGGCTGTGTGTGAAGTTTCACACGCGATTGGCCCTGTGCGAGTGGGGTACGTGGATTTCAGGGGTGTGCGGGAAGTTTCACATGTGATTGGCCCTGTGCGAGCCGGGTACGTGGATTTCGGATGTGTGCGGGAAGATTCACACTTGATTGTCCATGTGCGAGCGGGGTACGTGTATTACTGGGGTGCGTGGGAAGTTTCACACGCGATTGGCCCTGTGCGAGAGGGGTACGTGTATTACTGGGGTGCGAGGGAAGTTTCACACGCAATTGGCCCTGTGCGAGCAGGGTACGTGGATTTTGGGGGTGCGCAGGAAGATTCCCACGTGATTTTCCCGGTGCGAGCGGGGTATGTGTATTACTGGGGTGCGTGGGAAGTTTTACACGTGAATTGGCAGTGTGGGTCCTCCCAGGTGTGCCCTTTACCTCCTCCACGGCCCCTGCAGGTAGCCCACACCACAGGGGACTACTCTGCACCCCGGGTTATGTCCTGCAGGCAGCCCACATGTCACCTTGCACTAGTGATCACCAACTCATGTCCCCCAGCACTCCCACCCCCCATCAATGAGGGTCACCTGCCAGCAGGGCCCGACTGATGTCCTCCAGCACCCCACCCCCCATCAGTGAGGGTCACCTGCCAGCAGGGCTCGACTCATGTTCCCCAGCACCTCCAGTCCCCATCAGTGAGGGTCACCTGCCAGCAGGGCCCAACTCATGTCCCCCAGCACCCCCACCCCTCATCAGTGAGGGTCACCTGCCAGCAGGACATCACACCGGATGGGTAACCCCTATACCATGGAACTGGGGAACAACAAAGTAACACAAAAAGATCCCAAAGGGAAAAAGGGAGTTCACATGGAGGAGTACTGTAATAATTTAAGTACTCAATTATGGAGATAGAGACGAGGAAAAAAAGGGGAGCCCAGTCATAAATATTCACATTTTCGTTTTTAATTTATCACCATTATAGAATTGCATAATATATAAACATCAAATCAACAATAAAATAGATGAATTAATTTTAATATAAAATACTTGTCAAATCTAATGCCTCAAACCATTCAATAGCAGTTTAATTGCCACAATTCGTAACCTCGTATTACTCAAGGTAAAGCATCACTATCTCATTTTGAATTTCATTCAAATAGTGGAAATGCTGTGGAGAGAGCGAATAGTTACCAATTGGATAAAGTGCTAAATGCAACCAAGTACTAAGTGCCAAATTGTTAACAATGAAATAAAGAAAATAAGTGCTAGATGCAAAAAAGTGCTAAGTGCCTACTGTGCATTACTGTGCATACATGATCTTCAAATATCATAACAGTTTCGGCGAATTCAACCTATCTGGCTCAATTGAGCGAGTCAGTAGTCGCCTTCTTCAGGGCGCACTAAATATTGCAAATAAAAACCTAGAACGAACTAATGCTTAGATTTTTGTCTATCATTCAGTAGTTCTCACAGGTAAAACTTTGTACAATTCATCAGGGCTTTGATTGTAGATCTGGAGGTCTGTGAAAGACGTTGACCCTTAATAAAACACATTAAAACAGACAAAATAGAAAAAACAAAAAGACTTCATGTTAAAATACAGAGTATAATGAGTGAGCCTCCTAATTTTCGATGCCTCTAGCCATAGAAATAAAACCTGGGGATATATATATATATTCACCTAAGTTGTTCCAGAAATGGTGCCGAAAAATATATTTGTTTCGATCCACCACCCAAGCAGGACTGGTGATGCAAGTAATTTTACATCTACAAAGACAAAAATAAGAAGCTAAGAGAGATATCACTAGATTATCTCAAACTTCAAGTGCTAAAACACAGTGTCCCCTATCTCTACAGGGAGCAGGTCAATATTTTAATATTTTACCCCTTCTATAACCAACCTTGGAATGTGGAATATTTTAACCTCCAATCATAGCCGCAATGGACTCTATAGTGGATGAGGATGGGGATTATTCCAATTCTTCGAGTCTTAAACGATATGGGGTCAAGTCGGAAGGAGAAGCCAGCAAGTGCAAACCCGTAGGTGAAAAGACCCTAAGGAAAAGGTATAGGACAAGTTTTTAGAGGTAACAAGTCATTAAATGCAGCAGTTAAAAAAGTGTTTTAAGTTGAAAAAGCAAACTGCATCAAATTGAATAAATTCAGACAGAATGAGGAGATGGACTAATGCTTGAGTCAGCCCAATGCCACTTGCACACGCCTGTCCTAGTTTGTCATGTTGAGACCGATAATTCTGGACCTCTAGTACACCCGTTTCAAACCACTATAATAATATCAAAGTTCTAATCTAGGAAAGTCTTTTCTCTAGCTATTTAAACAGCGCGTTCAGGTTCGCACCATAGTCAACTCCACTAAGTATATAAATATACACGGAACTTGAAACATAAAGCAGAGCTAAATAAATGCCCTATGTCCCGTCAATACCATAAAAGGAGACTGAATGCGGCGGGGAGAGCCTACGGATAAATATAAAATAACAAAATATTCTCACCCAATAACAGCCTTCTCTCTCGTCTCTAAGCGCAGCCACCTGAAGTGTACGCCGTCCGATGTAGCCTCCGCGGCTGTGTTTATAAACACACGCGGTACTAGAAACAGAAATAAGGCTGCGTGTGTACCCTTTGGCCTATAGAAACTAAAAAAGGACTAAGTACGTTCTCGCAGCACAAAGAGCCTGCAGATGTATATATGTATGTTGGCAAATATAACATGAATAAATATGACAGTGATGTTACCTAATAAGGCTATATTTAAATTACTGGCATAAAAAAGCGCTTGTCAGACATTAATCCCTACAGAGATGCCATTAAACTATATAAACGTTATATCGATGATATAATTATAATCTGGGATAAAACAAAGGCAGATCACCTTTCATTTCTCCCATGGCTAAATGCGATGGATACGAACCTCAAATTTACTATGTCAGTTAATAGTACTTCTTTGCCATTTTTGGATTTGTTAATTAAGAACTTTGAGGGTTGTATTACTGTTGACCTGTACCGAAAAGAAACTGATCGGAATACTATTTTAAGATTCAATAGTTTTCATCCCGAATCATTGCGCAAGAGCATTCCTTATAGCCAGTTTCTCAGGGCTAGACGAAACTGTACTAAATTGGAAGATTACAAGACTCAGGCGAACATTATTGAAGATAGACTGCATCAGCGAGGCTACCCTAAGTATCTACTTTGTCAAGCTCGCAAAAGAGCCAGATCCCAGCATCGAGATATTATTCTCGAGAAACATTCCCGGAAAGACATCACCAAGGAGCGGCTAGTTTGTGCGATGACTTTTAACACCTTTCATCATAAGATAAAACAAAGCATTATGAAACATTGGCACTTGCTCCAACTAAACAATCCAGGACTTGCAAAACCTATTTTTGCATTTAAGAAAGGCAAGAACCTCAAAAGTTGGCTAACTAAAGCTGACAGGTTGAGTACTGGACCTAAATCGAATACGGTGACAGGACTGTGGGGTGGCAAACCCATCCAAGGACACTTCCCATGTGGTTTTTGTAACCAATGTGCTTCTACAATCACTGGATCCTCCGTAGGGATTAATGGTAAAAACTGGAACCTTAACCACCACACCACCTGTAACACTAAAAACGTGATTTACGTAATTATCTGCCCCTGCGCCCTAACATACATTGGTAGAACATCTAGGCCTATTAAAACCAGAATTGGTGAACATAAATCCAAAATTCGAAATAAAATTGTGTCTGCTCCCTTAGTGTCTCATTTTGTCGAAAACAATCATGATCTGAACAGTCTGAAATGGTGTGTTTTGGAAAAAGTCTATGGCACCGATGTCAACAACATAGCAGCCCGCTTGGCGCAAAGGGAACAATGGTGGATGTATAACACCAATAGTTATGAGACAGGACTTAATCGCCAAGAGGAATGGCTCCATTGTATACCTTAACATGCAACACACACATATATATACTTGTTTATTAGAGCACTGTAAGTGGATCTTTACCTGGGTTTGCCCATGATTGCTTAATACATACATTCTGGTAATTTGTGCTTTGGCCACTGCATTTTAGAGTCTAAGTCCCTCTTGAGCATTTATGGGACTCAAAATTGATGTATGTAGGCTCTATTTGATTAGGGACCTGTGCCGCGCGCATTGTTCAATACAGCCGCGGTCACAACACCCAATGGCGCCTTTTTATGCCAGTAATTTAAATATAGCCTTATTAGGTAACATCACTGTCATATTTATTCATGTTATATTTGCCAACATACATATATACATCTGCAGGCTCTTTGTGCTGCGAGAACGTACTTAGTCCTTTTTTAGTTTCTATAGGCCAAAGGGTACACACGCAGCCTTATTTCTGTTTCTAGTACCGCGTGTGTTTATAAACACAGCCGCGGAGGCTACATCGGATGGCGTACACTTCAGGTGGCTGCGCTTAGAGACGAGAGAGAAGGCTGTTATTGGGTGAGAATATTTTGTTATTTTATATTTATCCGTAGGCTCTCCCCGCCGCATTCAGTCTCCTTTTATGGTATTGACGGGACATAGGGCATTTATTTAGCTCTGCTTTATGTTTCAAGTTCCGTGTATATTTATATACTTAGTGGAGGTGACTATGGTGCGAACCTGAACGCGCTGTTTAAATAGCTAGAGAAAAGACTTTCCTAGATTAGAACTTTGATATTATTATAGTGGTTTGAAACGGGTGTACTAGAGGTCCAGAATTATCGGTCTCGACATGACAAACTAGGACAGGCGTGTGCAAGTGGCATTGGGCTGACTCAAGCATTAGTCCATCTCCTCATTCTGTCTGAATTTATTCAATTTGATGCAGTTTGCTTTTTCAACTTAAAACACTTTTTTAACTGCTGCATTTAATGACTTGTTACCTCTAAAAACTTGTCCTATACCTTTTCCTTAGGGTCTTTTCACCTACGGGTTTGCACTTGCTGGTTTCTCCTTCCGACTTGACCCCATATCGTTTAAGACTCGAAGAATTGGAATATTCCCCATCCTCATCCACTATAGAGTCCATTGCGGCTATGATGGGAGGTTAAAATATTCCACATTCCAAGGTTGGTTATAGAAGGGGTAAAATATTAAAATATTGACCTGCTCCCTGTAGAGATAGGGGACACTGTGTTTTAGCACTTGAAGTTTGAGATAATCTAGTGATATCTCTCTTAGCTTCTTATTTTTGTCTTTGTAGATGTAAAATTACTTGCATCACCAGTCCTGCTTGGGTGGCGGATCGAAACAAATATATTTTTCGGCACCATTTCTGGAACAACTTAGGTGAATATATATATATATATCCCCAGGTTTTATTTCTATGGCTAGAGGCATCGAAAATTAGGAGGCTCACTCATTATACTCTGTATTTTAACATGAAGTCTTTTTGTTTTTTCTATTTTGTCTGTTTTAATGTGTTTTATTAAGGGTCAACGTCTTTCACAGACCTCCAGATCTACAATCAAAGCCCTGATGAATTGTACAAAGTTTTACCTGTGAGAACTACTGAATGATAGACAAAAATCTAAGCATTAGTTCGTTCTAGGTTTTTATTTGCAATATTTAGTGCGCCCTGAAGAAGGCGACTACTGACTCGCTCAATTGAGCCAGATAGGTTGAATTCGCCGAAACTGTTATGATATTTGAAGATCATGTATGCACAGTAATGCACAGTAGGCACTTAGCACTTTTTTGCATCTAGCACTTATTTTCTTTATTTCATTGTTAACAATTTGGCACTTAGTACTTGGTTGCATTTAGCACTTTATCCAATTGGTAACTATTGGCTCTCTCCACAGCATTTCCACTATTTGAATGAAATTCAAAATGAGATAGTGATGCTTTACCTTGAGTAATACGAGGTTACGAATTGTGGCAATTAAGCTGCTATTGAATGGTTTGAGGCATTAGATTTGACGAGTATTTTATATTAAAATTAATTCATCTATTTTATTGTTGATTTGATGTTTATATATTATGCAATTCTATAATGGTGATAAATTAAAAACGAAAATGTGAATATTTATGACTGGGCTCCCCTTTTTTTCCTCGCCTCTATCTCCATAATTGAGTACTTAAATTATTACAGTACTCCTCCATGTGAACTCCCTTTTTCCCTTTGGGATCTTTTTGTGTCACCTGCCAGCAGGGCCCGACTCATGTAGCACCCCCACCCCCCATCAGTGAGGGTCACCTGACAGCAGGGCCCACTCATGTCCCCCCACCCCCATGTCATGCCGATCCTCAATCATGGTCCTTATTGCCACCCACATCACACCCCACGAAACCCCAGTCCAAACACACAACCAGGTATCACATCCACCCCACAATGTAATCCCTATCACATGACACATCACAAATGGCAAGTATGCACATCAACACAGTTCTGTTGCACCCACACAATGTCTGCATGAGATTGAGAAAACACACATCCTGAGATGCATGTAACCAATGAGAAAATACCACACATTGAAGTAGGAAATGAAAATGTGTTAAAAACAAAAGCAAGGGAATGAAATGAAACACATAAGAATGGAAATGATGAAGAAAAAGCTGCATGTCCAAAGTATAAAAAGAAAATGAGTGAACGCAGAATCGAAATCAATCCAAATGCACATGGGTCCAAAGTGACTGTCCGGCAAAACAAATCCAAAGTGATAAACCAAGACAAAACTATTGATCCATGGGAAAAAAGATTCTAAATAAAAAGTGAAATCCAGTGTTGAACCATTTACATTTACAAAGTACAAAACCAGGGTCCATGAGCCCTACCTCTCAGCTGAAAACTAGAAAAAAGCCTACCTAATGAAGAACTATATACAAAAACATGGGGCATTGTCCAAGCGGCCCAAAATAAATAATAACAGAAAGGAAACCTAACACTATATAACTATATATAATGGCGGCTGGCAAGACCTGCGGCTCACTCTGTGATGTCCCGGGCCAGGGCATCATCGAACTCCATGTCGATGTCCTGGAGGCAGGACTCTGACCTGGCCCGAGGTCTCGCAGGGATGCACTCGTGGCCTGTTCCAACACCCTGCGAGTTGCCTCGAGGCACTCTTCCCGCCTCAACGCGCAACGCATGGAGAACTCCGCCCTGACCATGGTGAGCCGCGCCTCTTCTTCCCGCCGCCGCTCCACATCTATATGCTGGCCGAACTGCAGCCACACGGAAGACACACCCATTCCAGGATCCTCCTGGCCTCTGGTCGATGCCTGCCCCTCTGATGGCGATGGCCCCGAGCCATCATTGCTCCCACCTAGAGCCTGATGCTGTTGCTGCTGTCCCTGTGCCCTGTCTGATGATGCCTGCACATCCTCCATATGCTGGTCTCCAGTTGTTCTGGTGTCCAACCCTGCTAGACTGCCGACTCCCGACTGTGGCAGTGATGGGATCTCCACCAAGCTGGCTGTGTTGGTCAGGCCAGGTCGACAGGGGGCCCTGGTGGAATCTGGGTCGAAAGATGTCATGGAGAATGACTGGTGCTTAGTCTCCACAGAGGAGCAGAAGTCTGCCAGAGGGTACATGGATTTTGGGGGTGCGCGGGAAGATTCACACGTGATTGTCCCTGTGCGAGCGGGGTACATGTATTACTGGGGTGCATGTGAAGTTTCACATGCGATTGGCCCCGTGTGAACGGGGTACGTGGATTTCGAGGGTACGTAGGAAGATTGACACGCAATTGGCCCTGTGCGAGTGGGGTACGTGTATTACTGGGGTTTGCGGGAGGTTTCACACGCAATTGGGCCTGTGCGAGCGGGGTACGTGTATTACTGGGGTGTGCATGAATTTTCACACGCGATTGGCCCTGTGCAAGCGGGGTGTGTGGATTTCAGGGGTGCGCGGGAAGTTTCACACGCGATTGGCCCTGTGCAAGCAGGGTATGTGGATTTCAGTGGTGCGCGGGAAGATTCACACGCGATTGTCCCTGTGCGAGCGGGGTACATGTATTACTGGGGTGTGCGGGAAATTTCACACGCGATTGGACATTTGCGAGTGGGGCACGTGGATTTCAGGGGTGCGAGGGAAGTTTCACATGTGATTGGCCCTGTGCGAGCCGGTTACGTGGATTTCGGGGGTGCGCTGGAAGATTCACACGTGAATGTCCCTGTGCGAGCGGAGTACGTGTATTACTGGGTGCGCTGGAAGTTTCACACGCGATTGGCCCTGTGCGAGCGGGGTACGTGGATTTCGGGGGTACGCGGGAAGTTTCACACGCGATTGGACCTGTGCGAGCGGGGTAAATGCACTACTGGGGTGCGCAGGAAGTTTCACACGGGATTGGCCCTGTGCGAGGGGGGTACGTGGATTTCGGGGGTGCGCGGGAAGATTCACACGCGATTCTCCCGGTGCGAGCGGGGTACATGTATTACTTGGGTGCATGGGAAGTTTCACATACGATTGGCCCTGTGCGAGCGGGGTACGTGTATTACTGGGGTGCGCTGGAAGTTTTACACGCAAATTGGCAGTGTGGGTCCTCCCAGGTGTGCCCTCTACCCCCTCCATGGCCCCTGCAGGCAGCCCACACCACCGGGGACTACCCTGCACCCCTGGTCATGTCCTGCAGGCAGCCCATCCACCATGGGCATGCCCCCCAGCCAGCCCACATGTCACCTTGCACTAGTGATCACCAACTCATGTCCCCCAGCACTCCCAACCCCCATCAGTGAGGGTCACCTGCCAGCAGGGCCCGACTCATGTCCCCCAGCACCCCCCACCCCCCATCAGTGAGCGTCACCTGCCAGCAGGGCCCGACTCATGTCCCCCAGCACCCCCAGTCCACATCAGTGAGGGTCACCTGCCAGCAGGGCCCGACTCATATCCCCCAGCACCCCCACCCCCCATCAGTGAGGGTCACCTGCCAGCAGGGCCCGACTCATGTCCCATAGCACCCCCACTCCCCATCAGTGAGGGTCACCTGCCAGCAGGGCCCCACTCATGTCTCCCTGCCCCCATGTCATGCTGATCCTCAATCATGGGCCTTATGGCCACCCACATCACACTCCACGCCACCCCAGTCCAAACACACAACCAGGTATCACATCCACCCCACAATGTAATCCCTATCACATGACACATCACAAATGGCAAGTATGCACATCAACACAGTTCTGTTACACCCACACAATGTGTGCATGAGATTGAGAAAACACACATCCTGACATGCATGTAACCAAAGAGAAAATACCACAAATTGAAGTAGGAAATGAAAATGTATTAAAAACAAAAGCAAGGGAATGAAATGAAACACATAAGAATGGAAATTATGAAGAAAAAGCTGCATGTCCAAAATATAAAAAGAAAATGAGTGAACGCAGAATCGAAATCAATCCAAATGCACATTTGTCCGGCAAAACAAATCCAAAGTGATAACCCAAAACAAAACCATTGATCCATGGGAAAAAAATTCAAAATAAAAAGTGAAATCCAGTGTTGAACCATTTACATTTACAAAGTACAAATCCACGTCCATGAGCCCTACCTTTCAGCTGAAAACTAGAATAAACCCTACCTAATGAAGAACTATATACAAAAACGTGGGGCATTGTCCAAGCGCCCCAAAATAAATAATAACAGAAAGGAAACCTAACACTATCTGACTATATATAATGGCTGTGGGCAAGTCCTGCGGCTCACTCTGTGATGTCCTGGGCAAGGGCATCATCAAACTCCATGTTGATGTCCCGGAGGCGGGACTCTGCCCTGGCCCTGAGGTCTCGCAGAGATGCACTCATGGCCTGTTCCAACTCCCTGCGAGTTGCCTCGAGGCACTCTTCCCGCCTCAACGCCCGACGCATGGAGAACTCCGCCCTGACCATGGTGAGCCGCACCTCTTCTGCCCGCTGCCGTTCCGCATCTATACGCTGGCCCAACTGCAGCCACACGGAAGACACACCCATTCCAGGGTCCTCCTGCCGTTTGGCCGATGCCTGCCCCTCTGATGTCGATGGCCCCGAGCCATCATTGATCCCACCCAGAGCCTGATGCTGCTGTCCATGTTCCCTGTCTGATGATGCCTGCACATCCTCCATCTGCTGGTCTCCAGTTGTTGTGGTGTCCAACCCTGCTGGACCGCCGACTCCCGACTGTGGCAGTGATGGCATCTCCACCAAGCTGGCTGTGTTGGTCAGGCCAGGTCCACAGGGGGCCCTGGTGGAATCTGGGCTGGAAGACGGCAGGGAGAACGACTGGTGCATAGTCTCCACAGAGGAGGAGAGGTCCGCCAGAGTGCACGACACATTTAGGAACCCACCGACCAGGGCCCCTCCCAACAGTGCCACATCGTGACGCTGCTGTTCCTGATGGCGTGCGTGCTCCGCCCAGGAAGCACGCATGTCATCACGAATGTCATGCGTGCACAACGCGACACCAACCAGAACGGAGCCCATACGGTCGTGGGACCCCAATCCACAGGTAGTGGAGAGGCAGATGATGTGGCACTCCCCCCTTCCTGTGGACGGGCCTGGGAAGGGGCATCCCTGCTGATGTATGGTGGTGCAGTCACAGGGTCAAGGACAGCGACATGCACAGGCCCCTCCGCGGTGACCTGTGCTGCCTCCTGACCCTGGCTCTGGATTGCACCACTTGCACCAGTGGTACTACCCCCACCATGGCCCCATGTGTGGCTCAGTAGCGGGCTCCTCCTACTCTGTGGAGACCACCAACCTGGATGTCTCCACACCGTCTTCCTCCATTGCAAGCCCCTGTGGGGGCTCACCCAGCCCTTTCGCTACAACCATAGTGGCAGACGCAGCACCAGGCCGCTCGCTCCCGGATGATGGCAATTCCTGGGAGGGTGGCTGGGCCTTGCGTCGCCACCCGGTGGAGGCATCCTCGCCGCTTGGCTCCACAGCGCAGTCTCCGCCCTCTTCTTCACTTGACGCTGCGTAGAGGAAGACATAGAACACAAGCATCAGGCTACAGTACAATATTCCCCTAGACAGGAAGCAATAACACATGAGTGGCTCTGTCAAATGTCACTTCCATCCTGTCCCTCCACAATACATGGGTGAATGCACGCAACATACATGCAGAAACAGGCACGGCACCTGCAATCAACATCAGCATCCATGTACAAGGGCCTCTTTTAACCAAAATGTTGCCTTCAAACTCACATGCATCATAGCTCACACTGATCCCATGCACACACATCACCGGAGGATCATGCATCATGGCTTATACACCACAGACACAGTGGATAGACACAGTGGATACAATGGTGTACGCAATGCATGAGTGAATCTACACATCATCACTGACATGTCTCATGCATCCATGGCGTTTCAAAGTCACACACACACTTCTCAGACACACACACATGTGCACCATACATGTACATGAGAGCAGCACCCATCCCTCACCCCCGTCCATGTTCAAGAACAGAGACTGGCATGTATTCATGTGTGCATTCTGCATACAGCTCCCCATGTTGCATTGGAACACATGCACTATCCATGTGGTTCACACATTACTGGTCTCACATGCATGACCATGATGTACCTGCACACACACACATCCATACATGGCCTATGCCACACATACAGGCCAGTATCAGACTACCAGCACACTGCAACATGCCCTGTCTCACACAGCAATGCTTGGCCACTTACCGCTCAACTCCAGACGGGTCTGCCTCCGAAGGATCTCGGCATGGAGCGCTGGGCTTACGCGTTCCAGGACCCTCATCTGGATGTTGCTCATGCTGATCCAAACACAGGTGCATTGTGATTCAGCACGTGAGAAAACTACATGTCGCCCGTGCTATCGGAGGAAAGGGCCTTAGCGCGTAAGCCTGTAAGTGACGTTGCACGTGTGGGCTGGCTTAAAAGATACGAGTATCACGCTATTTTCTTGTACGTGCTTTTTGTGGAGAGCGAGCAGGTGTTTCTTGTACTTCTTGTCGGTTCACACGCGATTACTACACAAAGTTTCCAGTTCGTACTCCGTGTTTCCTCAGACTGCGTTCATTTCTTATTTTGGCAGAGGTGTTGCCAACGTGCACATGCGCGTCTTTTTCACATTCTTTTTCAAGGCAGACGGTGAGTCGCACACGTATTTTCCAACTGTGGTTGCCCCATGTGTCGCGTACCCCACGCTGCGTGTAACATGCGTACACTTATTTTTGTGTTTCTGGGCACCAAAGCATAGTGCGGGTTCATTTTCCATGCACGTGGTCTAACAGGGGTTGCATGCACGTGTACCTTTGTTTTTGAGGTGCCTGTGCGTTGCGTGACCTGTCAACCTCCCCCAGGGGTCACATCCAGCCTTGCAAGAGTACAAGGGTATGCATTCCATCTAGTACCCTACCCCTTTCACCCCAATTGCCCAGGACAATTGTTTACTGCAACTCCCATACGCACAACAACATCAGTGCCATGGTTGGGAGGCGACCAAGCAGTAAGGGAGGCAAAGGTGGGCGACCTCCAAAAGGTGGGCGTGGTGGGCGCAGTAGGGGACCTGGCCAGGATTTGCAGGGTGCCCCTAGAGCCCCGTGTGTGGAGGACCAATCGGGGACACCTATGCCCCCCCAATGGTTGTGGGAAACGTAGCTGACACCATCCCAACTCAGCCCTTGTTGGACCGGCTCATTTTGTCACCTGAACCGGCACAGCATGACTCCCAGGCTGACTTCCAGGTCAGAAAGTGTAATCCACGTGTGCCGGTGAAAGTTGCTGTCACCAGGCCACGTGGATCTGGGGCAGCAATGTCATCTGCTGCACCAAGTAGGCAGGGTGGGAAGGCTGCAGGGGCAGCTGCAGCTCAATCCACCCCAGCTCTGAGTCTCCCAGCCGGGACAGTGTCGGTCCAGGTCCATCACACCGATCTTGGCCCTGCTGACATCACCCTGCAGCCAATGCCTGCACCAAGACCTATGGTCATTGTGCCTTTACAGGCTTCTAGTACCCAGTCCACCTGAGCTTCTGCCCCTACTGACGAGAGCGGTGTAAGCCACTCAGGATCCGCACCACCTTACAAGAAGAAGAAGAAGGGTGCTCATGCACTACAGGCTGAGACCCCAGACACGGCTACACACTCTGGCACGTCAAGGAAGCCTAGCTTCAATGACGCCGAACTTGATGCACTTGTGGCCTATGTGTCGGCACATAGCCGCAAAATGTTGGTGTCTGCAGGCTGTAAGACTACGCCTGCTCAACGTAGGGCCCACTGGCAGACCATCGCAGACCATATTAGTGCCCTTGGATTTGTGAGGCGCACAGCTGATGATTGCTGCAAGCGGTGGAATGACCTGAAATGCAGAGCAAAGAACAAGCTGGCTTCCAATCATACCAATCATACCTCTACTCTGGTGACTGGCGGTGGGTCTCCACCAGAGGACGACCAACTCACTGAACATGAGTCTGTTGCTGGAACCTTCGTCACAGAGGAACAGATCCAAGGCATGGGAGACCTACAAGATTATGAGGCATTGGGCCTCATTACATGGATGGCGGTGAACCATGGCGCTATTAGCACCATGATTCATGCTGGTAAAATACCGGCACCGCCTTGGTAGAAAGGGGAATTACCGCCCTAATCCAAGGTTGGCGGGGCTGTAATTCCCCCTTCCACCATTGCCCTTCCCATTTTTGCCCCATAGAGCTCTATGGGAATGGGGAAGGTGCTAATTACGGTACCGCAAATTGCGGTACCGTAATTAGCTCCCTGGTCCCTTTGCGGGTTGGATTTTTAACGCCTGCAAAAAGCAGGCGTTAAATTCCCCAACCCGCAAAGGGACCTCGTAATAAGGCGGTAAGGATTTACCGGTACCGGTAAAATACCAGTACCGGTAAACCCTTAATGCCATCCGTGTAATGAGGCCCATTGTCTGGTGAGTGCCCATGCAAGCGTGTGTAATCCATGTGTGTGTAATCCATTCTTGGGTGATGTGTAATGATTGAGTGCCAGGTGAGGGTGTGTACTCCCCAATCGTATGGGTCACCCATGTGCTTCCTCCAAACCATTCACCAGGCTTGTGTTTGGGTATGACAGTATCCCTTCTGACCACAGTAGCCAATTAGCGCCACATTACTGCAGTTGCCCTTGAACTGTCATCTTGCAACAGCATTGTTCTGATTTTTCAGTGTCCATTTTTGCAACACATTTTTCTGCCCTAATGCCACATATGTGACATGCTTCTGGCATAGATTACAACCCACATTGGCCCACATTTATTACCTTGTTATGGGAATGATTTGACCATTCAGGCTGATTGAGAAGGGCCTGCTCACATTAATCTTTGGGCCCTGTTTGAATGTTGAACATGACTGTTGTGTTCTGTCATGTTGAAGTGACCAACCATTGATGTATCCATCTGCCTGTCATCAATGTATTATTGCACACTGGCACATGCATATTTTGTCACACTATTTTACATTTTTCATCTCATCATGTCCATCTCACATGGATGGGTGACAGTACTCATTCACTGACATATGGCTGTACTTGTCAAATGTACCATGGCTATGTTACGTGCCATCTGTGTGCTGCCATGGGCCATCTATGTGGATTGACCATGCCACTCACAGGCTAATATGTGATGACAGTGCTATCCAGCATGCAGCACGTGTGTTCATTTTCCATCTTGGAGTCCTCAGTGTCTGCTTTTTGCCTCCCCTTCCAAATCATTGACAGTGCATGCATGCCAAGGTTATGGTCATGTGGGCATGTGTTGTTCATGTACTGGATCTCTGACTTGTCATTTCCATTTGTTGCCGTTCATGTTTTTGCAGGTGATGACACACTTGATGCTGTAGAGGTGGAGATGGTGCAGACCCAGAAGGAATCTCAGGCACGACTGGGCACCAGTGGAGGACGTGGTGTGGTGGTGGATGAAAACCCAATCCTCCTGCAGACCATACTGTCCAGGGGTGTCTCTGGGTGCACCTCCCCAGACCTCTATGATTCAGGTGCTGAATCGGATGATGAGACTTATGTGCTGTCGCAGGTGAGTGTTTCTGGCAGGGATGCTGTTCTGTCCAACCCACCTGCACCAGGGGTAGACCCCTCTATGGGGATGTCAGTGTTGGTAACTCTGCATTTGGCGGTTACGGATGCAGGGTCACACTCCACAACATCTGATCATGTTCCTTGGCCATGAGATCAGAGGGGGAATGCAGTCCTGCAGCCTCAGGCAGTGCCAGCACAGCAAGGTGCAGATCGCCTTGCCCCAAAAAGGTGTGGTGCCGCCGACACGGTGCCTTTGCGCCACCAGGCAATACTGTATGGGAAAACTCCATTTTCGGTATAGCAGCACAACAGGGAGCATCGGTTGAAATGATGGCTCAGGCAATGGAGAGGGTGGCCACTTCCATTCTCCCCCCTGAAAGGCAGATGGAGCTCCAACAGCAGGCAACAGAGTCCATTTGCCAATAACACATGGAGGACATGTTGGCATCCAACCGGGACCGACGGGCGGCACTGGCGACTCTGCACGAAGCCATATCTGTAGAGTCCCAGGGCCACAGGGAAGCCCTGAGGTTAGAACTCCATTTCCTCAGGGAGAATCTGTTAGAACTTGAGGCTTCCCGAAATTTTAGGACAGAACAGCAGCTGGAGCAGCTCCCACGTTTGCTCTCAGCTGAGCTGCAGGCAACTCGTGAGGAGATCCGGGCATCATGCGATTTTCAGCTAGTATGTGCCAGGGCTGTGTGCACTCCACAGGGGTGTGATTTAAGGTGAAGTAATTAGCCACCAGCTGCGTACGGGCTGCCTCACCACTTGCCCTTTCCCCTCCCATGCGCAGCGGCCGTGCATGTGGTTGGGGCTGTGGGGGCACCACCATGTCCACCCACAGGCCCCGGCATGTTGCAACATTGTGCAGGACACATGCTGCTACTAAGATCATGCACACTACTGGGGGCGCATATAGCAGCTGCCCACCAGTGCGGTCAAGGGAGAAAAAGCGTGACTTGAGCACTCTGAATGTGCGCTCCACTATGCCCCGGGTTGCAATATGGGCTGTGTTGTATCTTACCTCGGGTCGTGTGGTGGGGTTCCGAATTGGCATCATCATGTGGGTGCTCAGAGGGTAGGCATTGTCCCCTGGGGAGGTGATGATGGATATCATTAGTGGGGATGTGACATTACTCAGTATCTGACATGCATGCATGTGCAGAGGCATTTATACTCACCAAGCAGCCATGTATCGCCATGCAGCCCAGCTTCTAGGTCCCGGTTTAGGGGTGACATTCTGAAAATGAAACTGTCATGGGTGGACCCTGGATAGTTGGCATATACTGAGGTGATGATTCCCTTGGCATCACATACTACCTGCACGTTGATGGAATGCCAGTGCTTGCGGTTTCTATAGATGTGCTCAGTTGCCCTGGGAGGACATAGAGCCACATGGGTGACATCAATGGCATCTAGCACTTTCGGGAAGTGTGCCACTCTGTAAAAGTCCTGGACGGCAGCCTACGGACTGAAGAGCGTGCAGTCATGATGGCCAACACCTGGCATCAATGACATTTGTGATGTCATCTTTGATGTCCTGTGTGTTAGTCTCAGCAGTGCACAGTGGTGGCAAGAGTTATGGTTGCTTAACTTACCATAACTGGCGAATTTCAGGGGTTTTTTGGTTTTACTTGGAACAATAACGACCCTTTAACAACGTTTTTTTACTGAATTGCATAGGTTTTTAGTGGCGCAACTTCACTATAACGTCCCTTTAAACCACTGCAAAAGATTTAAGACTACAGGTGTTTGGCAGTAAACCCACTTGGTAGCAGTCTGTACCACACGTCTTCACTTGGTAGCTGTGGCTGAGCAGTCAGACTTCCCTCAAGAAGAGTTAGGCAGTATACAGAGTATTCACAATAGATCAAAAGAACATACTAGAACACTGACCAGAACTTGGTGTAAAAGAGATATAATTATTTATTTAAAACCACATCTAGAAAAACACACAGGTACTAATAGTAAGCAATTAAAAAAAAAACGTCACTAAAAGATATACACTCCCTTAGAAGAATATTAGACAAGTCTTAAGTAAAGCCCCACTTATTTTCAGACAGCGGTGAGCACTTAATGTAGATGGCACTCTAATAATTCGTTTTAAGGGAGAGAAAAGCAGAGAATAATATGAAACAGATCCCAATACTTTTGTAAGATCAAAGCAAGAGAGGAAGGCAAGTAAAACCGTGAAGTTAGAGTTCAGTAGGCCGGATCCACTTTAAGAGGATCAGAACGAAATGTGTCCAAGGTCACACGGTTGAAGTGCACAAGAGTCTTGCAAAGGTTCAAAAAGAGTTGGACCAAAAGAAAGGGACCAGTTAGAGGGTCAAGGTTTCCAGCCCAGTCCGAAGGTTAAGGGGTTATTATTACCTTGTAGCAATCTTTAGAAAGGGAGGCCTGGCGGATACAGTACCTTAAAGTGGTGAGAATACTCCAGCGAGGGCAGTTGTTCCTGGCAGCAGATGCAAGTCGGTGCTTCGTTCGGGGGAAGAGAGGATCTCGTCGGGGAGGAAGACAGCAGTCCGTTGCACTGCCAGGGAAGAAACCGCAGAGTTCTCAGGTAAAAGGAGCAGTCCTTTTATTCACGGTCCAGTGGTAAGTGGATATCCGGTTGCCGGGGTGCTTAGCACGGGCAATTTGACCACAAGCCGGTTTGGGGTGCGAAGAGAAGAAGGTAAACTGGTTGTGTCCACCAGTCAGGGTAAGAAGCCTCTCCAGCCGGGAGATCTTCTCTGTCGTCGGGAAGTGGTGAGTCGGTTCCGCAGGGCTCCACCGGTGGTGTCGTCGTGGTAGGTCGGCTCAGCTTCTCCCTCGTCGGATTCTCAGGTCCTGTGGCGACTTCTGAAGTTCCAGTCCCCAAAGCCCTGCTTTTATGCAGCACACCCCCATTCACTCAGCCTAGCTGTCAATCAAACATGCTACGTGGTGAGCCGGCCGGCTCACCACTTGAGCCAATCACACAAAAGTGTCACTTGAGTTACCAAGGTAACTCAGTCCAGGGTGCCTAAACCCCTTCCCATGCCCCCTGTGGTACCCAGACAGAGTGGCACCACTTTTGGAGGCTTCTGTGGAGAAGCCCGCGAAAAAGTAGAACAAAGGGCTCGACTTGGGTTGGAGTCACAGAAGAGAACACAAACGCCATTTTAGAATCGAGTCCAGGCAAAAAATACCAACCAGCGAATTAATATTAAATAAATAAACCAGTGGTATGTTCGAGGCTATGAGAATTAAATAATTAAAGTTGGTAGCCTCGAACAATGGGAAAATCCCATAGGGATATATTCGCGGTCGAATATAAAAAGTAGT
This sequence comes from Ambystoma mexicanum, assembly GCF_040938575.1. Taxonomy (NCBI): domain Eukaryota; kingdom Metazoa; phylum Chordata; class Amphibia; order Caudata; family Ambystomatidae; genus Ambystoma; species Ambystoma mexicanum. The sequence continues at coordinate 1,138,939,641 of NC_090922.1, forward strand.
TTCCACTGCCACCAGCCAAAACTCGATCAGGGGGGACGGAGACGTGCCCCCTTGACTAACAGACCCCGGGGCAATCGAATTGCCCAGACCAGTACGTACACAATAGGTTTGTACTGGTTTCTGTTCATAATTTGGGACTAGTAAAGCCAATGGTGACTTTACATGCCCTGGGAGACAGTAGTTAGTCCCAGGGTATGGAGTCTATGGTGGGGTGACACTATGACACCCCTGTGTTACTGCACAGAGGGTGCTGTGTAACACACATGGAAAAAACACATGAGACCCTATGGAGTAAAGGACCCCATAGCCCATAAAACACATCAACAGTCAAAGGAACACCATAAATCATGTCCAAGAGTGGGAGAAAAAGAGTCTCACTCTTGGCAGGAGAAAAAAACAAACTCCAGAAATCCAGCAAAGCTGCTGGGGGACTCGCTAGGTTAGGAAATTCAGCCTGAAGAGAGAATTCTCCCTAACAATGGTTTCTGTTTAATGATTTTATAGAACACATTTTATAATGCTTTAAATTGGAATCACTGTATATCCTAAAGATTTGGGTTTGGTGTCCTCCCTTTCTACATTTACCAACTTTAATGGAGTGCTGTTCAAATTAAAAATTCTTAATGCATTTCAAAATGATAAACTAATAAGTTGTGTCCCTACCACATATTGAACTGTATACATGCAATACTAATGCAAGCAGGTTACCATTTGATTTACACAGACAGCAATTTCCTATAGTTTTAGCATTTGCTATAACTATTACTAGTCTCAAGGGCAGAGTTTTCACAGTGGTGGAATGTACGCCCATAGACCCTTATTCAGCCATGGACAATTATATGTTGCATTGTCAAGATGTCACTCAAAAACAGGTATAAAAATGGTAAGTTCTGAAACAATAAAAAATATTGTTTGGAAAGAAGTGGTGTAAATGAAGATGTTCCCAAGAAGACCTGTGTTATCTGCTTTCCAAGATCTGTTACTTAACAAAAAAAACAGTAAACAAGTACCCAAGGGGGGAAGGTTGAGAATGAAGCGTGCACCCTTGGTGGAGTAGTTGTACGAGGTGACCAAGCTGCTGAGTTCTAACACACAGCAGTCACCAAGGGCTAGGGGGCTGAATGAAGCAAGCCCCTAGGAGGTTTGGTGCCAAAGGTGCTAGGGGGGCCAGAGCCCCCCCCCCTGTTTTCTATATTGTGTTGGTGTTCTACTGGGAGGAGGACTAGTCAGTGTAAAGTTACACCTCCTTTGTTGTAAGCAGCCAGACCTGTGGGGGCTGTTACAACAGAATAACAGTTGTTATTTGTTTGGCTTCTAAACATTTTCGGAATGTTTTAATGAATATGGTTTTACCAGAAACAGCTTTGCCAGTTCCATACAAGAGCAGAGGCTTGTAATTATTATAACTAAGTTTTAGTCCATGGTCAATTTCTTCAATGGGTTTTATTTAAATGGTGAGGTGTTCCTCATTTAATTTTGTTTTGAGCACTGACAAATCTTTTTTAGATGGTTTGGATGGATACATGGTATTTTCTACCTCATTAATAGCTATTTCTCCAAGTGTTTCTGTTATGACCACGTTATAGAACTAACTATACAAAATTGAATGGACCCTTACATGTGTGCTGAGATGCTCCTGAAGATGAAAGTGGAGAGCCTTCCACACCCCTCACCGGTCCATAAAAGATAGAAACAGACCCCAGTGGGTAGGGGGGGCTGAGAAACCCTGCCACTGGGCTCTGGGGAATACAACCCAATGAAATGTGCCTGGCGTTTGACCTCTGGGTAGATTTTTCATTAGTGGTTGTAGGGATCTGCATCAGAGAGGCCCAGAAATACCAATGCTCAAGGCTGCTAATAAACAAGGGTACGTTAATTGAGAAGCCAGGAATATAGTAAAGCAAAATGGTATTTAAACAATGAAAGTCCTTAAAAGTGTAAGGCACAGGCGGATGTTTGTGGGAGGAAATGAGATCAGAGGGAAAGGCTGGCACGGAGACTGATCAGTAATCAGGCACCAGATGATTGTGCTCCATGTTGTGCGAGCAAGCAGAGGCAATGGAGATTGTCCACTCTGCCTGGCATGGCCTAGAATACCACAGGTAACTTCTAAAGGGAACACTGAGTGGCAAACAGACCTACTGTTATGCACATGCAAGCTGTGAAGCATGAGCTTGCTGATATCATAGGGCAGAAGGATAGAGCTTATGAGACGTGGAATGGGAATGGTAGCCACGTCGCCTCTCAGGGAAGTAATGAGAGCACGCTGAAAAGAAAGTTTGCTAATATTGAAATGGAACGGACAAAGTTGTGTTCGGCTCTGAGAGTGGGGAACGTGTTGCACTATGCAAAATCCCATGGGTCACCATGTTGAAAGCATTGTACTCAGGATCAAGATGACACAGTCCCACAAAGGTTTAGAACCAAAGCGAGAGAAATAAATGTAGTAAGAAAAGACAAATAGCAAGATGGGTATGGAGAAATGATTTAAACAGAGAGGTTTACAAGATAGATAGCGTAGAGGAATACTCACATAAGCGTCAAGTCACGAATGAAGCAATGTGGATACCTTACTTATCCTGCTTCTGGAGTATTTCTGATTGAGACACAGTTTGTCCGTGGTCATCTTGATGTACACTAGACTGCAGTTGACAGATCTCAATAGAGGAGCAATCCAGCATCATCTTGGATGAGGGGCTGATCAGCCTTATTCCCAATTTCATCCCCGGGACACAGGGACCCAGAAGAGATAGTTGACTCCCTTCAGGAGTGAATTTATCTAGTAGTGTTTCTATTTCTTCTTCTTGTTGGTGTCCATTGCCTAACATGCATTTGTACTGTTTAATAAGGTCACTTGTTATACTGCTTTCCTTTGCCTTGAATGCAGCTTCAAATATGTCATGGCCACCTAACCATTCTTCTTCTTTTCTACAACATTTGAAGAGCTGCAGTAGGCACATGTAATACAGTTCTATATGCTCTGCAGAATTAAATGTTAATTGTACAAGGTTAAAAAGACTGGGTTTTGAAAGTTTGACTAGACTTCCTTCGCAATTTAATACTGACTATTTGCTAGTTGTGTCATTTGGTATACATTTCTATTTGTAGGCATAGTTCTTGGCTATATCGTACATGCACATGTTTTTAAAGCAGTACTTCTGTTTGGATAGTATGTGTCAATGAGAATATTTTTTATCATCTCTAGGCTGTTTGGATCTTCTGTGGCTATAAATTTGATTTCTTTGTTCGACTTAAGCACTCTCTTTCGTGATGAAACTGGAACAAAGTTGAGACAGATAATATTTTCAGATTTCCCATACAAGGGTGCACCTGACACACATTCTGCAGCTTTTGGAGGACCCACCCTTTCTAGGTGACAGTATTTTGATATCAAAGTTGTAAAGAAAATTGAAATAGTTTTGTCAGAAGATATGTCTTCCCAGAGGTCTTTTAGCTCAGTTTTGGCAGCTTTGGTGAGATAGGCTGTGACATATCTTGCAACAGCAGTTGACTTGTCTGCAATATATTGAATGTCTATGTTAGCATTCCACCAGAGGGCAATGACAGGATTGTAATCACTGATGTACTTGGATGCTTCATCTCTTTTAATGTTCTATGTGTTTTGGGTATGTTTGCATTTGACACTATGCATAACTGAAGACTTGAAATGATTTACTGAAATGTTGGTACAAACTGGTCTAGGGAATCCAAAGCAACATTTGGAGGAGTATTACCCTTTGTTTTTGTATAGGCAATATTTGCCACGCTTATGTCATTGAAAACATAAGATGTATGTCAATAGGTCTTTATGTATGTCTTCTGAAGGATATCACAGGAAATGTAGTTTTCAATAAATTGTAAAACAGTGTCTTTATTGTCATGGCATAATTTGGGAGCAACGTATTTGGAAGGGTACCTGGTTACCGCCTTGCTCTGCCCAGGTTGGTACAATAATATCAACAAACAAATGAGCAAGGTCAGGTCGATCTCTGCTGAAGAGTAACCACTGCTGCACTCTGAGTGGGTAATCCCTTGTGTGGGTGGTAACAGAATTCTCATGAAACTGTTCTTCTGCACAAAAGGGTTTTATTTTGAAGTGCAGTGGTGTAGTAATACACTGGTATTTTTCAAAAACATAGGACATTCACATTTGAGGACATACAAAGTGTAGCACCTAAGTACGAATGATCAAGTAGTCAATATTTGAGACATCTACTTGTACAGTTTGTTCATTCTCTAGAGGTTCCTTGGGATGGAAGCTTAGAGAATTCAGTGGAATCATAGACAGGTAGGGGGCCCATAGAGTGTGAGCACAATCAAGAGTTGAACAACAACATATAATACATGTCAACACAACAGTGTTTTGGCCATTATGCATGGAGCTAGGTGAACTCTAATGGTGTAGGCCTTCATCAGGACAGGAGTGTCTTTATGAGTGGAGGGTCCTATGAAGTCATCCCATGCATATTTGCACCACTTAGTATATCAAAACATGTTGAGGGGGGATAGGTTCCTTAACATGCAATGTACATAAGCATGACGACACAACCAGTATTGCTTTATACCACGCATATTTGCCAAGAGATTTGTAATACTTGACTCCAACATTTCATGATATGGTATGGTATTTCATCTTTGTCTTTTATCTTTTGAAGGAGTTTCGGAAATGGGTGCCTGTATATAGTGTGTGTGCAATTCCCTAACATAGAGTTGCAAGTTCACTTTCAAACAACATATTGAAAATGTATTCAAGATTGTGCCGGTATCTTGGATGTTCAGAATTCATTTGTATAGAATGATATTCTGATGCACTAATATGTATGTTTCTTTCATTGTGTTTTCCTCTTTTTCCTGTAGGGAAGGAGTAGAGGAAAACACTTTGCTTCTACACTTTTTCCCTATATACTCATGGAGAACATTTGGCCTGACGCATTTGATGAGTTTCTAATGCATATTCCATGGTCTCTCTGGAATGTAGTGGGTGTATTGTATATTGATCAAGAATGTTTCCATAGTGATAGAATCAACACGTTCAAATTATTGTATTGTTTCTTTTAGATGTTCTTCTATGGTTATGTATTTGTAGGATTCATTGTTACTCTAGGGCCTCTTTAGCTTTGTTTAGTCAACTAGATGTTGTCAACAGTTGTTTGTCCTTTGTTGGCACACCATTAACTAGTAAAATGAAGGATTGTTGTATGTGTCATCTTACTCCTAGTGTTACCACATTTTTGTTAAGGTCTAATGTTAAGTATACTACTTTGCCACGCATACCTTTGAGTAATTCTGATGGAGGCAATTTGGCAATTTTGGGTTGTAGATGTATTATAGCTTGGAATGGCCATACTGTTTGAATCATGATACTTTCATATTGATTAAGTTGTGGGAGATAATTTTGAAGTGGAACTATTTGTAAGTTATTATTGATAGCCCATTTGGTTAGCATCAAGCTTAGTATTGCCGTATGCTCACATTATTAAGGGATCAGTTATACTGTATTTATTTTCTGCTGTTAGATATAAGGCTAATTGGAACAATTGAGATTCTTCATTTTCTTCTATCGTGTCGGGCATATCTATTAATTTTGTACTTTTCTCATAGATAGTTTTGTGACAACAGGCATCATCACAAGTTTGGCGGTAACGCTGGCGCTATTAGCGCCAGCGTTAATAGCCCTTCCGCCAAACCCCCCGACGCTAATAGCGTGGGGTCACAGGTTTGGCGGAAGGGGTATTGCCGATTCCCCACTGAGCCCATTCGGGAATTCCCAATTGGCCTTAATGGGGAATTTTCGCGCTCTTACTGCCGGCGGATTTCCCACTGGTGGTAATAGTGCAAAATTTCTGCGGTTTTCCCCCAGCTCAGAGCTGGGGGGAAATCTGCCAAACCCATGATCTGGCGGACCCTTAAATCCAGCGGTATCTGTAAGGGTACAGATAACAGGTCCCATGGCCAAGAGGCAGTGCCGGAGGATGCCCGGGAGGGCAGGTAGCTGAGTCAGGGGGCCCCGTTGGCAGGTGAGGCAGTGCTGAGAAGAGAAGGCAGATCAACAGGGGAGGAGAGTGGCAAAGGCAGATGCGAAGAGGAAGGTTTTAAGGAGCTTCCAGAATCGTAGATGGTTTTCCTCCAGTTTCAGGGTGGCAGGGAGGCCGTTCCAAAGGGAGGCTCCGGCCAAGGACAGAGATCTGCGTGTTTCTTAGAGAAGCGGATGACCCTGAGGGAGTTAGAAGTAGAGGAGTGAAGGGCTCGAGAGGGGAGGTATTTACAGAGGGAAAGTTGAAGCTATTTTGGACCCAGGCCCCAGAAAGCCTTTAAGCATTACTCTACAGTTTAGAGATAATTTTAATATTTTCTCCACACAAGCTTTGTTAGAGATAGAGTTTTCTAAGGTATTTAGCCTTGTTGTGGATTGTTGACACATGGGTAGTGTCATACCATGCACGTCCTTTTTGTATTTGGATCAAATTTGAACTATTGGTTGCATTTCTTTTTTCAACATTGTTTCATTGAATTGTGAACAGCTTGCAAGAGTTGGCATCAAGGTCATACAGTTTACATTTTTGTGTGCTAATTTTTCCATGACATCAGTAGCACCTGACTTATGACCATAGAGTGCATGGATGTGCCTGGTTTTTAATATAGATTGTGCTTCTTGAGATAGTACACCAACTCTAATACATTTTAAAATGTTGGTGTATGTGAGGTTTGCAGACTGATTCTTTGTATTGGAAATGTTGCAAAAGGTTGACATTTCCTATGCAGCCAAGAGTTTTACGGCATAGTTTGTGCCCTAAGGTTTTAAAAATAGGTTCACCTTTAACTGGTGTTAATTGAAGAAGATCTCCGAAAATTATAATGTGTTTTCCTCCAAAGCAAAGAGTGCTTCATAGTCTGTTTTCAGGACCTCTTGTAATCTCAGGTGAATGAGAGCTAACATTAGATTGGAAACCATACTTACCTCATCTATTAGCAGCATTTTAATTTGTTTGAAAACTCTGTATAGTTCCATTGCAGCTTCTGGAGAAAGTTTGTAATAGTCTTTTTTTGGTGTTCTACTGGAAGGAGTAGTAATCAGTGTAAAGTGACACTGCCTATGATGTAGGCAGCTAAACCTGCGGGGGCAGTTACAACAGCTGACAATTTGTTGTTTGTCAATTGTTGGAAGAACTTGCTGATGATTTTGATTAAGAATGTTTTGCCTGAACCAGCTTGACCACTCACGTATAGCAGTATAGGTTTGTATTTTTGGCAGGTACAATTTTTAGTTTCATGCTGAACACAATGTTCAATTTGTTTGGTTATTTCTTGGAAAATGCTACGCTGCTCATTGTTTTGTTGTGATTTTAGTAGAACAAAGTCTTTTGTAGATTGCTCATACTGAAACATGGTGTTTTCTACTTTACTCATGGCTAATTCTGCCTCATTTGCTATTAGTGGCTGTCAAGTGGTTCTTGGCTTCCTGTTACAGAAGGTTGACTACTGTCAGGAGTGTCCACATCTAGTTGCACTTCAAGTTCTTCTTCTTGCTGCTGTTCATTGTGCAATATTGTTTTGTACTGTGTATAGCTTACGTCTGTTATAGTGCTTTAATTTGCTTTGAAAGCGTCTTCAAAGGAGTCATAAGTATCTAGTAAATCTTCTTTTCTCCATGGTTTAAAAAGTTGTAGCAGGGACATGTAATACAGTTCTTTATATTGAAGAGTTTTTAATGACAATTTGAAGATTATTTAAGCTTTGCTTGCTAAGTTTCACTAAGCTGCCTTCAGACTTTTCCACTCTGTATCTACCTTTCTTCTCATCTGGTTTAATATTATTTCTGTATTTGAAGTTTTGGGCTATGTGGTACAGACACATGGTTTCCAAGGTGGTACTTCTGTTTGGGTAGTATGTGTCTAGTAAGTTGTTTTTCAAAATGTCTTGGCTGTTGGGATCATTTTTGGCTATTGTTTCTATGTCTTCATATGATTTACCTTTACCATCACTTATATCCCCTAAACTATTGTCCATTCCCATTATTGGTAGTATTCAATTTCACTATGGTCTGTCCTGTGCATTAACTTGGTTCCATTAACTCGGTTCCTTTTGCCCGTTCGTTTCTCAGTTCGCCTGTGTATATGGATTACCTTCATAGGCACTTCAATATGGCCGCACGCACAATCCTTTACTCAAGATCACGTGACGTGATCCCCAATGTTTTGCTATATATACCCAGCTGCCTTATACACTTCCGCTAGTCCGTCTACTATTTTTGCAACAACTTTCTTGTTTTGGCTACCAACACAATTCCTGCGACTGCTCTCAGTAAGTACTGTGCATTAGGAATGCTCTTAGTGTAAACGTTCAGGCTGTTTTAGCATTCACGGGTCTAATCGCATCTTAGTTCACAACTGACATGATCGTTCTATCCACTAGAGACCGTAGTCTATATGCATGGCTGTTCACTGCATCCAGGCATGAAAGTTAGAGTTTGTATTTTCTGAACACCGCACGGACCTAGGAGACGTGACTCTTTCACAACTTCCTTACTATTTTTCTGAGCTTTAATTTTATCCAATACTCAATGACGCTTTCCACACCTGTTATGCATTCATTACTGTCAAGCTTTGTTGCACACAGTATTGCCATCCACTATATTTCATTACTCTCTTCTTTTTTCTTCCACTGATGGCATTCGGGTCCGTCTATCTGTCTGTTTGCTATCTCAACAGGCATTTCTGAACATTGACTAAGAGACCTACCCGCAGCCTTGATCATCATACTATTGATCTCCTTTCTACCTCGCTCTACGAAGCGCGGCTAGTATTCAAACACGCATAAGGGTTCTGCGAACATTGTTGTGACAAGTAAGTGCTCCTCCAAATCCCTTTTGTCAATTATTGTTTGGATTCCAATGGGGTTACGCTATGATGAATCTTATTAGCCTATGCACCTATTGAGTCTCTTTTTCTACCCTTTCAATATATATATATATATATATATATATATATATATATATATATATATATACTTTGTCCCTTTTTTGTAGGGTGCATTTTTTATGAACAGCATTCAATTTGATATATGTATTGTAAAATACTCTGTGATTGACCACATCTTCCTACTGACCAACATACTTCCCCAGCAGAGTAAGCGTTATATCTTTTTAGTATATTTGCCTTATTTAGTCAAATGTATAATTTAGACACAGCCAATTGTCACCTATGCTTGTTCTATTGTTTCTATCTCCTCACCATCTAGGTTGTATGGGCGAAGATACTCATTACCATATTGCGATTATGAGTTGCCTTTATCTGTTCCAACACATCTGTGTTCCAGTGTGTCACCATTATATCCTTTAGCGACTTTTTATGTTAGGTGCCATTGGTTCCAGCACCGTTTTACATTCTGACACCATCTTTAGGGATACTTTCATTTTTTCTACTCTCTTATATTGTACATTGGGTTAGAACCTTATTTATTTAGTTCTATACCCTGGCAGTCTATTCACTCGTGTTTGTGAGCCGCATTTAGGTGGATTTGTTTCATGAGGTCATTGCACCTCGATATCTTGCTCATTGACAGAGCACATTACATTTTACTGCTCTCATTGAATTTATTTGGTATGAGATTAGTAATTTTTCCTTTCTTGTTTAGGTGGCAGGCCAAGACAGTGAAACATTGCTTTGCGACAATCCAGTACCATTTGACTCCGAAGGCTTCAGACCTCTTTTTTCCCTGATGAATTTCCAAACAAATAATTTAATAATGAAGATGGAAAGAAACATGTTGGTTCTTTGATGGGTCTTTTTGATTTTGCCAATTAAGTTGACAAGTGTGGTTTCCAAGTTGTGGGAAACTTTATCTCTAGCAGCACAGTTTGTTTACTGACTAGATTTTGAAAATGGTTCTATAATCTTTTGTGTGAAAACTCTCATGTTTTATGTAGTTTGGTATTGTTTACCAGTGCAAGATGGATGGAGTAATTGGTGATGTGAGTAGGTCTGGTTTTGTGGCACAGTACATGGTAGTAGAAACCATTACACAAATATGAATTATTAGTTATTTTTTTCTATTTTCTATTGCTTCTATTTTTTGATATATTATGAGATTTTGTGACTAATTTTTATTTAATTAAAAAATATCTATTTTTCATATACTTTATGACAGTGAATTGAATCTTTTCACCTCCCATTGATTGATATGCTTATTTAGTGTTGTTACAGAATAGGCTGTGTTAAGCATTGTGTCCGTCTGGCCTTCCACCTGAATAAGTTTGTATATCCCGGCCTCCTAGTTGCTTTATATATACGTGTTCTCTACAGGCACAGCCGTGAATACTCTTTTGCTTGGAGTCCCCCTTCAAATGTTTTTGCTTCATGTGATTTGAGAACTCTTTTTCTAGATTTAGCAGGACCAAGGCTTAGCCATACTATATTTTCAGATTTTCCATACAAGGCAGTACCAGTTAAACGCTCTGCAGCTTGATAGCAGCCACATTCTCTATTGGAGAGTATTTTTATGAATAAGCTGTACAATTTCTGCGATAGTGTTTTGTCAGATAATGTGTCATCCGAGAGGTCTTTGAGCTCTGTTTTTTCTGCTTTGGTTAAGTAGGCTGTGACATATCGTGCAACTGCAGTGGAATTGTCTGCAATGTACTACATATCTATATTTGCATTCCATAGGAGGGCAATGATTGCATTGTAAACATTGATGAATTGTGATCCCTCTGCTCTTTTGATGTAATATGTGTTCTTAGGTGATTTACCTTTGACACTATGTTTAACTGAAGACATGAAGTTGTTTACTTGACCTGTTGTTGAAACTGGTCTAGGGAAACCAAAGCGGCATTTGGTGTAGTATTTCCCTTTTTTTTTATATTTGCAACAATGCTTCCACATTTGTGTCTTTGAAATTGTAAAATTTGTGCATGAAGGTCACTATGTGTCGTTTGGTCCTATGGCTTGGTATTCTTTTCTCCAAAAGAAGTGTTGCACTTCTCCGAGAGGAGGAACAGTTTATTACAAATGAACTGTAGCATGGCAAAGAAGCGATGATCTAAATATCATGATACATTTACAGGATCTAGAGAGCAGAGTTCTCCTGGTGTTTTTCTGTTTATATCTATATTTGTTTTGTTTTTGTTTGCTATGCGTAGGCAATCGTGTAAATCTTCCCATGCATATTCTGCACAACCTAATGTCACAAACCAAGTGGGTGAGCCAAGGTTTCTTATCATACAGCGTACATCTGCATGACGTCAGAACCAGTATTCTTTTGCACCACACATGTTTGCTAAAAGATATGTAATGCTTAACTGTAAAACTTCATCTTTTCTGGCACTTTTTGTAGTAATTGCATAGCTGACATATTTTGCAATTTGGTAACTGATTTTAATGTGTATGAAACTCCATATCATAGAGTTGCTAGTTTACTTTTAAAGAGAAGGTGGAATATGTATTCCACGTTTTGTCTGGATCTGGGGTCTTTAGAATACATTTGTAAAGAGCAGTATTCTGATGTTGTTATTTGTGTGGGTCTTTCATCGTACCTTCCTCCTTTTCTAGCAGGAAAGAGTAGAGTAAAGGCTTGTGCTTCTATACTTTCTTCCCATATGCTGATTGGAGATAATTTTGCTTGTCGCATTTGGTAAGTTTCCAGTGCATCATCTATGTTGTCTTTAGAGTGTAATGGGTGAATTGTATAATGGTCTAAAATATTGGATTCTGGAGCTGGATCTACAATTTGAAATTGACCAGTTACTGACGAGTCTTGAATTATTCCGGTGGTTGCCCTCAGGTTGTCTTCAATATTTCTTTCTTTTTTGTATTCATTCTTTTCTTTTTAATATTGCAGGGCTTCTCTAACTTTATGTAAGTCGACGAGTTATTGGCAAACAGTTTTGTCTTTTGTAGGTACGCCATTTACTAAGATAATCAAAGATTGATCTATTGCACATTGCACTCCCAGAGTGTGTACATTTTCTTTGAAAACTAATGGCATATAAACTACTTTGCCACAAATGCCTTTCAGTAATTCAGAGGGAGGTAGTTTTGCTGTTTTTGGTTGAAGGCATATTATTGATTGAAATGGGTGCACTGTTTGAATTATGATGCTCTCATACAAGTTAAGTTGTTGCAGTGGTTTTGGTAGTGGGAATAATTCCAAGTTATTAGTGATAGCACATAAAGGTATTTGGTTGTTGTCAAGTTTTGCAGTGCAGGAACTGCAACGTGTTAAGGGGTCAGTAATGTTGTATTTGTTTTCTGCTATAAGATAGAGAGCTAATTCGAACCACTTGGAATCTTTATTGTCTTCTATTCAGTACATTATGTCTACAGTTTTTGTGCTATTCTTATAAAAAGTCCTGCGGCAACACACACTGACATGGTTTGTTACTTCGGCAGATGTGCTTTTAAACTTTAGTATTTCTTTTTTGTATATGTGTAGTAGAAGTTTGCCATCTGTAAAGTTGTTGCTAGTCTGTTGTAAAGCTATTGGATTTTGTAAGTGGTTTTCACTTTGAAAATATCTTCTTTGTATATGCTCTATTTCTTCGAGTAGTTCTTTGGCTGTACCATGTAGAAAATTGTTATTTAAATTGGCTAGTGCTAAAGCAGGACTTTTGGCATAATACAGTTTATGAAACATATTTCTTATAGTTGAATGGTGTGTTGATATCATTTTGATATGGTGGAAGGTGCTTTTACAAATAGGTCCGGAAATGCAGGCTGATGTATGTCCCTGTAGACCTGTGTATTTTCGCACTGGAGAGGAATCTATACTTTGTAATAGTTTTATTTTCAATGTGTCTTCGCCTTTCACATACTGATTGAGGAACTGGCATAAATATGTGAAAGATTTTTTGCTTATGTTACACATTGATGTGCACGGCCATTTGTAGACTGGATGCATTCCTTCAGTGAATGGAGAGTTGATACTAAGTTTTCTGGGGATATTTTTGTGAGCAGCGTTTCCTGTTCCATAATGGTATTATTACATGTTGCATACCCTCGTCCACTGCTATGTATGGCAATTGTGTTTCTTTGCTTTTGTCTGTATGCTTCTTCTTTGAAATATGGTTATGCGCTGGTGGTGTGACTGCACTCACTTCCACAAATGTTTGCAAAGCTATCTTTGTTGATATTCCATTTATTAAGAAGTTTTTTTGTAGTTTAGTAGTGAGTTTTGTTTTGAGAAGGATTGCACTGTCTATGAGAGCTTCCAGGATTAAAATAAGGTTCTGAAGGAGTCTTTGGCGTGCTTACTTGTGGCTACATCGATATTTATAGGTGCAGTGTTAGCACTAGTGGTAGCTGCAATCTTTTTAATAACTTTCTGTTTAGTTTTACATTTTGAAAGAGGAGGCAAAGTTTCTTTACTGGAAGCTGCTTTTGTTTCGCTTAGTGACTGTATTAGCTGTTTTGTTTGAACTTTTTGTATGAATTCTGCTGGAGGTGGATGCTTAATTTGGACACTTTTATTTTGATTTGCTCTACTTCTGCATTGCTTTCTATGGATTTGCTTTTTGGTAGTCATTCTTTGGGCTCTGTTGGAGAAAAAAGAAAGTGTGGGATGGGACATTGTACAATGTATGTGTGCATTGTGCATGAGTGTCTGAGTATGATGGTAGGTGTGTATCTAGGCGTGTATCTAGAGGTGTGTGATTATGCAATGGGCTGTTACTTCAGGTTAAGAAGGTTATTCTCGTATTTGTGTGTTACTATACTGGTGTATAGATGACAATAAAAAGTGTGCACCTACTGAGGGGCAATCAGTAATACTGAATCTAATGCTGCAGGGTAAATACAATTGTTTGTTCTACAATAGTAGAATTCTACAGTGTTTGAGTAACAGTTAGAAGATTATGGCAGTATTGCACTTACTTTTTGGGATGCAAAGAGTAGGTTTCTTCTCAGTTCTTACTTTAGACGCTGCTGGTTTTCAGGAGAGCGGTCTTCACTGCATTTGTGAAAGAAAGAAGTTAGTAATATGTGTGTTAATAGCACTGTTGTTAATGTAGACATGTATTTGTTTGTTTGTGCAGTAGTAGTGCTTTCTGATAACTGTGCATAGCATGTAGATGCAGTTTCCTTTGTCTATGTGCATTCTGTATGTTTTACTTAGAATCTGTCAGTTGAACTTGCCTTAGAAATGATTACAATAGTAAGCACACAGAGCACACTTGGCTTTTTAAGGCAGTGGGCCTCATTAGGACCCTGGCGGAGAGGGTTTTACGCCAGCGTAGTGCATGGCGTACCTCTCCGCCATACTACGAGTTCCCGTAGCGCCATGGCGGCCTTTTCCGCCTGGTTTTACCAGGCGGAGAAAACCATGGCGCTACGGGACCTCGTTGTTAATTACGCCACCGTATTTTACGGTGGCGTAATTAACTCCTTCCCCACTCCCATTATACCCTATGGGGCAAAAATGGGAATGGGGAAGGGCAGAATGGGGATTGGGGATTTACCGCCCCGCCAAGGTCGGAATGGGGCGGTAAATCCGCCAACCCCCATGGCGCTATCGGCGGCTTTCCGCCATGCTTCGCGGTGCATTTAGCACCGCGAAATCCGCCTGGGTCGTAATGAGGCCCAGTGTTATTTAATGTTAGGAGATAGGAGAAATAACTGTGTGCTTTTCTTGATATTTATACAGGGTAAATTGCAGGAACTCTGATGAAAAGCATGCAATGTATCTGTGAAGGTGTTGGAAGTAAAGCAGAAGGATTTGATGGGCTCAGCAGCTTATTAAGCTCCAGGATAGTTGTAGGGAGAAGATTCAAATAATACAACCTGGAAAAGTGCCAAAGGGACAAAGCAAGTTTACCAGACTGCAGGTGATTAGCAAACTACTGGGTGATCATGTGGTGCTTGGAGATGGGAGAGTCTGAAATAAAGTAAGGGTTGCAATGAAGGGTCTGGTGCTTGCATTGCACACTGAAGGGAAGGGGGAGATGTTATATGTGTTGGTTTACTACACTGTTTGTTGATCTGCTGCCAAACTCCCTGCCCATCATCACTTCTGTAGGTCCTGTTTGCATCTTCTGGGACCTTCAAAACTGCTCTCTGGACTGAGGCCAGACACGTGCTGTGTAATGTGGCAAACATTTATGTTAAAGTATTGGATGTTGTAGGGGGTGCACACCCAACCTCGTTTTTCTGGTCCTATGTGAACATTTCACTGGGGGTGAAGGGGCGTCACCAGTTAGGTGAATGCATTTTTCCCTGCACCCCTGAGAGCCTTCTCCCACAATCATACGGTTATTTCTCCCATCTTTTAACATTAAATGGCACTTTGTTAGACAGTTGTGTGTTGTGTCTGATTACTATTATGCTCATTCCTAAAGGAAGTTCAAATGATTGTATGTAAAATATCCAGAATGTATAGAAAGGAAATTATATCTACATTCTATGCACTATAATGCCTGGCATGCTATTATGGTTGAAATGTGGATAAATAGTTGACAGTGGTTACACACATGACAGAATGAATGAAGAGAGTAACAGTTTGCACATTACAGTTAGTAATATGTGTAGATAAAAATTTGGAGAGCACACAGCTTTGCAAGTGACACTTGATCATAGCAGATGGGAGAAATGACAGTAAGCTTTCTTTACAGGTTATACAGGCTAAGCCCCACCGAGGAAGAACCTTAGGTGTCACTTCATTGAGGTAGTACACTGGCTGTACAAACCTGGTTTACCATGACTGAGCACCAACTGGCACTCAGCTTTCGGCACTCCATCAATAGTGACAAACAACCTGCACACCCAAGATTCACAGTGATTGCTAGTAGTAGGGACTTCTACTACCTCATCCTCGTCATCCTCTTCATCCTCCTCTGCATCCTCACGTCTGTTCTCCTTTCCAGTCCCTTGGGGAGGTTGTGGTGGTGGAGGGGTTGGGGGTGATCCTGAGGCAGAAGTAGCACCAGCAGGAGCAGCAGCAGCCATGGTTGCCATCTTCAATGGTGTCAGGAGGCACAGCAAAGGCAGCAATTTGCAGAATATCAAATTCAGCAGTGTCTGTCCTGGAACTCCAAAAGCAGAATGAGAAGCAGTTCTGGGGCGTTGCCTTTTATAAAGGTGCTGGTGTGCGCTTTGCAGACACGCGGGCTATCTGCGAACACTTCGAACTTCAAAAAGGGTTCCAAAAAGTATGCAGATTGGTAGGGATATGGTCTGGTATATGTGCAAGGGGGACATTTCACAGCAAAAGATCTTGGAATGCTAAAAAAAACACTTTTTTGGTGTTTGGGGGCCCGGACAGTGTTCTCAAACAAGGACACACGCTTAGCGAGGATGCGGTCACATGATGACGTTGCGGACACGTTCGCGAATGTACAGGTGTCCATAGGACACCAAATGTGCAGGGTCGGGTGTACGCATGCGTGCTGGTGTTCTATGGACAGTGTTTGTGTCCCCAAACTAATTATAAGTACGATACATATGCACCGACAGTTACGGACAGGCACGATGTTCGTAGGACCCAAGGGTGTGATACGCATGCGTGCAGGTGTACCACAGAAGTGTTCAGGTTCCCGAACTAATTAAATGTGTGTCACAACTTTGCAGACAGGCGGTCAGGCTCTGTGTTCTACGGACATATTCACTCTGATTACAGACAATGCAAACAGGGGGGATGTTCTTGGGACACCTTATTTTGAATAATAGAGGACATACAGACAGATTTTGTGTACTGCTGACACATCCATTTTGATTGCGAACAGTGCGGACAGGTATGGTGTCCTTAGGACACCCCACTTTGGTTAATTGCGGACACCGCAGACAGTCGCGCAGTATGCAGACACCCTAACATTTTTTTAAGAACAATAAAACACAGAGGAATATAGTAACAACATTTTTCATATTTTATTAGTGTATACAAATATAAAAATTATGAAAGAGAGGGGGAAGCAGAAATTGATACAAGTACAGGGGAATTACGGGTTTCTACATGTTGGATGGTAGGGGAGGAAGGGATTGAAATCTAATCATAACGTTTTTCATGATGGGGATTTTTTGGGGATGGTTGACTGGGACATGGAGAAGGGGTACAGGTACATGTGGAACAGTGATATTTAATGTTTTCCGTGATATGGTTCTCTACAAAGTTTTTCAAAATAATGAAATTGGTCATTAATTGATCCCTTTGTATTGCTCTATACGCTACAGATGATTTTCCAAAGTGTCTGTTTCAGTATTATTCTTATTGTATGTATGTTCTGTTAAAAAAAAAATGTTAAGTACACATAAAATAATGCTTATTAATTGGTTTATTCAGAAAAGTGTAGTGCCTACCATTAGCATCACTGATCTCACTCATTTCATCCTGAAGAAAATGTTCTTCGAGCCATTCTGATGTACTAGACATTTCTGTGTAAAAAAATAAAGAACATTACATTTCAGTGTATCCTACTACAGAACATTTATAAATATAGGAATTAATGTAGTGTACTTACCAGTTATTTTTTTTTAGTTTGCCTGCTACTGCTATGTAGGTGCTCTGTTGATATTTGTTGTGCAGTTTCTGTATAAAGCATCAGTGAGGTAATTCTGTTGGAAGCATATGTTATTTTATTTGGTGTGTTCCATTATGTTTCATATGCCATGTAATTGGACTGTTGGTGCCTTTGATATACAGTTTGCACTTCTTATTTATTTTTTAATGTAATTTATTTATATGCTTCTCTTTGTTCAGTGTGTTTATTGCATGATACAAGGACAGGGGGTTGAATATGTTGCATGGTACATGTTTATAGAATTAGGGAATCCTACCAAAAACCTATCAAATACATGATATTTATATCTATATTCAGTAAAAAAAACTTTGTTAAAGGGACGTTATGGTTAAGTTGTGCTACTAAAAAACTATGAAATTCAGTAAAAAAATGTAAACGTTATGGCTCCAAGTAAACCCAAAAAATCACTGAAATTCGCCATTTGTGGTTAGCTAAGCAACCATATCTCGCACCACCACCGTGCATTGTTCAGACTAACACCCAGGTCATCAAAGATGACATCACAAATATCATTGATGACATCACATGTCTAGCTCGCTGTTTTTTCCTTTATGTATTTTTTCTTAGACAGTAATAGTTAGGAACAAAGAAATCAAAAAGTACTATATTTGTAGACTTATACTTCGAATATGTTCTCACAATAATTCACTTAGGGTCCACTCACAGTATATGAAACATATATATAGGAAGAATACACACTTAAAAGCTAGCAATGCTTTCTATGTATGAAGACAATCAGTAAGGTATCAAAACGTTCTTAATGTTCTGCTGCTTTTTTTATTACTGTACTTTCTCTGGATGTGCTCTATTTGTATTTGCATTACTTTCTTTAGGGTGCAGTCACATCATGTGATATTTGTACATAGGGAAGTAGTAGGTTTGAAGCAGAGCAAGCCTTTCTGTGCATAAAGGTAATCAGTTAGGTTGTGAACACTTTCTGCTTCTACTGCTGCTTTTTTGCGTACTGCACTATATACTCATATTTGTATGTGTTGTTGTATCTTTGTGTTTTGTATGAGTTAAATATCAGGGCTCCTGGAGAAAACCCTATGCTGCCCAGGAGGGCTTCTTATGAAACAAGAATACAAATGAAAACGATCAAAACGTTAGCAACGCTGTGCTTCCTGGTCAACAAGCGAAGAGCCGACATCAGGCACGCGCCGGTCATTGTGACTCAGCATTTCCTGCAGGAGAAGATCTCTCGCTGCAGGTAGCCTGTGTGCACACAAATTACTGCAGAGGATATTTTGACAATCCCTCGAGGTCACGCTGATGCATATACCGCACCATGAAATTTGAAAGCTCCACATAGAGGAGTCCTATGTGACCAACATAGATGAAAATTCCCTGCCTTGACAGCACCTGTGGCCATTTTCTTTTTCACAACACTCCATGAACATCCTGCTCATACATCCCTCGACCTGAAGAAAGCCGTATCAGATATGAGGCACATCTAGCCCCTATAGACAGCTGAAACACCTCAGTGTAGACAAACTTTTTTCTAACCAGAGTGTTACCATTATATGGACACCAACCTGTAAAAGAAACTTGTGTGTTTCCGTATTCCTGTTGTAGATGTCCACTTGTCTTCTTGACACTGTTCACCATTTATCAACGATAGAGGATTTATACTCTGTTTAATGCACAAGCAAGTGTGTAAACATGTTGTTTATGTTCTTGTGTTTTTTCTGTATGACCAAAACCTAAAATCCTGTGATGTTTGATACTGTACTATACTTTACGCAATTTGGTGTGACTACATAAAAACTAAAAATCATCACCCC
Source organism: Ambystoma mexicanum (assembly GCF_040938575.1). NCBI lineage: Eukaryota > Metazoa > Chordata > Amphibia > Caudata > Ambystomatidae > Ambystoma > Ambystoma mexicanum. Next base: position 1,138,958,925 of record NC_090922.1, read on the forward strand.
AGGGTACAACCTATCAAATGTGCATCTTAGTGAACCACTGACCCTTTTCATTTGAATTCTTGTTCCTTTGTGTTTTGTATGTAATAATTACATCATGTAGTAAGTGGTTTTATTAGCTACTTATTACATGTTGCACAGTACACAAAACTCTAATAAGAAAGCATTTATCATTTCACAATTCAACGTGGTAAGGTTATGAATATTGCACCTCCATCATGTATGCTGCACACAATGCTTATATTTATACATGAGTAGCCTAGTGTCCTGTAAAGAACTTCATAATAGAATGCTATTTATATCAATGCATTGCCTAATGCACTACATAGCTCAAGATATCTATTCCAATTATCCTTGACCCTTTTTCTGTCAACATTATAATAAGAATCCCTTGTACAGAGTTTTGATGAAAAGTAAATGCACATGTGATGTCATCAGTGATGTCATCAATGACATTTGTGATGTCATATTTGATGTCCTCGGTGTTAGTCTTAGCAATGCATGGTGGTGGCGTGAGTTATGGTTGTTTAGCTTACCAAATCTGGCGAATTTCAGGGGGTTTTCAGTTTTACTTGGAACCATAACGTCCCTTTAACAACGTTTTTTTACTGAATTTCGTAGGTTTTTAGTAGCGCAACTTAACAATAAGGTCCCTTTAACAAAGTTTCTTTTTTACTGAATACACATATACATAGTGTGAATTTGATAGTTGTTTACTAGGATTCCCTTACTTTATATACATGTAACATAGAACATGCCGACCCCCCTGCTAGTGATTTTGATGTCCGCGGACTGTGCATATGTCCATGGACGGACGCGACAACAGCAACACTACCCAAAAATTTAGGGGGTATCTTAGATTGTTCTACCATGCTATATAAACACTGAACAAGTTCAAAAAAGCAGCATATAAACACATTATATGTAATGATAAATAAGAAGTGGAACCTATATATGTAACACATCAACCATCCATTTAAATACCATATGTACTAAAATGGAATATACCAAAACAAAAAAGATATGCTTCCAACATAATTACCTCCCAGAAACTGCACAGCTAGGAGCAACAGCAGACCTACACAACAGTAAGAACAGTAAGAACACACAACTTACCAGAAACTAGTAAATAAACTTCATTTTTCTTACATATTTCTAAATGTTCTGTATTAGGTACACTAAAAGTAATATATTGTCCAGTACTTTGCAATGGCTTGAGGAAAATTTCCCAGGTAAGGAAATGTCTGAAGAAGTGATACTAATGGTAGACACTTCTCTATATAAGAAAATTAATAATTATTACTTTTAATGCGCACTTAACATATATATTTTTTTTAACAGCCCATACAAACATTGAAAAATAATACACCAAAAGAGACATTAGAAAATGCTTTGCAGCGCACGGAACAAAAAATGGACATGCTTATGGAAAATGTCAATCTTTTGAAACATTTTGTGGAGGACCACATAAAAGAAAAAATGCAATATCATTGTCCCTCATGCACCTGTTCCCCCTCTCCATGTCCCAGTCAACTATCCCAAACCCTCAACACCAAGAAAAACATTTTGATGAGACTTCCATCCCTTCATCCCATCCTCTCTAAACCCCTAACTCCCCTGTATTTGTGTCAGTTTCTGCTTCACCGTCTCTTTCATAAATTTTATATCTGTATATAATTTAAAATAAATATGTGTGTTTTAATTCAGTCCTTTGTGTCCTTTGTTCTTAGAACACACCCGGTGTCTGGAATGTTTGCAATTAAACCAAATGGGGGTGTTCTAAGGACACTATACCTGTCCGTACTGTCTGTAGAACATCTATGCGCATGCGCACCACACCCATAAATCCTACGAACATCGCACCTGTCCGTAACTGTCTGTCTCACTTGTGTCTCACTTTAAATTAGTTTAAGGACCCGAACACTGTCCGTAGAACACCCGCGCGCACGCGCACAACAATTCCTGTGCATTTGGTGTCCTGCAGTCACCCGTTCCCTTCATGATCATGTGACCGCTCCCACGCTGTGCGTGTGTCCTGATTTGCGGACACTGTCCGGGTCCCCGAACATTTTAAAAATATTTTTTCAGACAATCCAAAGTATTTTACAGTAAAGATGTACCATTGCACATGGCCCAGACAATGACCCTGGCTTTCTACATACTTTTTGGAACTTTTTGAGCCTTTTTGTGTTGTTTGATCTGTCCGTGGACAGCGCGGCTATCCATAGAGCGCACATCAGCACCCCTATAAAAGGCCACACCCCAGAGCAGATCTTTATTGTGCTTCTGGCTATTGTAGATTGACTTTTGCTGCCTGTGCTGCTCTTACTGAGATTTTCTCATCAACCCTGATGGCATCCATGGCTGCTGTTGCTACATCTGCCTCAGCACCACCCCTAACCCCTCCACCACCTCCCCAAGGGCCTGCAGAAGGGAACAGGTGTGAGGATGTAGAGGAGGAGGATGAAGAGGATGATGAGGTAGTGGAAGTCCCTACTACCAGCACTCGCCGTGAGTCTTGGGTGTGGCGGTTGTTTACCATTCATGGTGACGTACCAGAAACATGTGCGAACAAGGTCACCTGCAACCAGTACAAAATGGTGCTGAGTCGTGGGAGGCCTGGTTCGTACAGCTTTGGTACGACATCCATGAAGCAACACCTAAGGTCGTTCCACTGTAGTGCCATTCGCAAGGTTGTACCTTGTGATCAATGTAGTAGGTTGAGTTCCTCTACCACATCCTCCTTTTCTGCTCCTGTCACCACAAGAGACACTCCTGTGGGACAGCGCATCCCTCCAGCTGCCTCACAGGCCATTTAGGATGCTGTTGACCCTTACCTTTCGAGGGTCACAATATTGTGTATGTACTGCGATGCAGAACTCTGCAGGGGGGAGAATCTTCTAAGTGCTTTCGAGACTGCGGACAAGGAGCACCAGAAAGTCTGCTACCTACCTAAATAAGGCCCACCCTCCATCTTCCTCTCTCCACCTGCCCTTTCTTATCCCTGTGGTTGGTGTCCCTCCTCTCCTAGTGTGTTGTGTGTAAAAAACCAAAAAGAATATAAAAGAACAAAAATCCCCCCAAAAAAAGGCTCTTTTCACAGTTTAAAAATAGAAGTGGCAAATAAATGGAGCAGGGACCTGTGCAGTATTTAGAAGTCTGCGGAGAGTCCACAGACATTTATTTTTCTGAGTGCTGCCCTAACAAAACCATTGCACTTTTCTCTGGGAGGAAGTGGCAGCTCTGAAAAGAGCCTTTTGGTGGTGTTTTTTTGTTTTTAAAAAACTTGAAATGGTCAACACCTACTGCAAAATGGATGGCTGTAATTCCAAAAAAGGTTGCAGTGCATTTTGTACATTTCTCAGAAAAATCTGGTTGCCAGCATAAGTAAGATGGACTTCATCTCTGCGAAAAATGTATGTGCTATGAAACATAATATTTTCATTGTGAAAAGAGGCCAACATCTCTTAGAAAAGCACAAACAGCCTTAGTGACATTGCATCTCGCTTTCTCCATTTGTGGACCAAATGAAGAAGAACGTAGCCAAATTTGTCTCTGCGCAATATGAGAAAAAAATACTTGGCAATTTGGAAGCATGTCCATGACCTTCCCAAGTCCTTCTTTCATTGCAAATTGCAAAGAAATTCCAGACACATGTCCTAAACTGTTCCCTCCACAACAAATTATAATTATGTCTGGATGATGCTGTGCCTCCAAAGTAGCACGGAGAGGTACCAAGTCGAGCCACTTCATTCCACGCACTCCATGCCAGTGCACTTCCACATGAGGAAATCCAAGCCCTGCAGCTACTCCACAGCATTCTGCATGCACCTCCAACCAATGTATCCATCAGTCTCCCAAAATCCAGATAATCTGTTTTCTGAAACACAGAGCCATAGCTATCTGTTCTTCTCTCAGGAAAAATACTTTTTGACCAACTCTCTCCTTACACAACACACCCATTAAACTTTACTGACCAATCCCTTACTCTGCTCATTCTCATTTGCATGGCTCTCCACCCCAAGATCCTTGCATGTAATACACGCTGTCCGTGGAATACCGCCATGTCCACGGACATATCGAAAATCTGTGCGTAGTGAATGTAAATTTAAATAGTGTACCCCATTACCCCTTTGAGGTTGGCTATGAAAAGAGCTGTTTGTTTTGGGTTTTTTGCAGATGCTTGACAGACACCTGTTATTTTGTATTATGTATTTTATTTTTCTTACTTTACTCCTAAAATCTTCACATAACCTTCTCCAAAGCAACCTTTACATTCCAAAACGGAATGGCATTTCCCATAAAAGATAAGTAAATGCCATCTTCTTTAAAATAAACAGCATTACTGGAATCAATATTCTCATTATTACGGAATAACATACCAGCTGTAAGCATGAAAGCACACATGCCTCGGTTGATTGCACACCTAGCAATGTTTTGCTGAGCACAAAAAACAGAACTATTGTCCCATATTGCCGTAGGTACTAATCCAGAAAAAATTACTTTGGAATTTGGAAGGATGTTCATTACTGCGTGGACCAAGTGTTCCAAATCTGCCAACAAAGTAGGGGCACTGACATAGCCCAAATGGAAAGCACCATAGTGCAAAACTACCACATGGGGACTGATCATCCTGCCCATATCTTCACAAACTTGTACAATTCCCTGTACATTGCAATCAGGCACAGTGCTCCACACGACCTCCACTCCTTTAACATCAAAATTGTTTGCCACATGCTTGCATTGAGCATACTGCTGTAAACCATGCACAAACACATCTCCAAGCACCAACACCCTGACTTTTTCCACCTCTGCCATATTCACTACACACAGTCTCTTTCAACACAAATTCACAAACTCAACATCTGATTGGCTGATCCCACAGTCCCTTTCCCATGCTGGATTTGCTGGAAAACCCCAGATGTGGCACACCCTGTCCACGGACAGCCGCGGTGTCTGCAGACCACGTAACTTTTAGACAGCCCTTCTACCCTTTCCACTTCATTCTCTGGTCCATTCCCTCATTGGATACAGCTAAGCAGTCACACAACCATCCACCAATCACATTCAAGACCTCTACATCTAACTCCATCATCAGAGTTCAGCACTTCAAATGTACTGTTGATCACTCTGAGGACAAGTCTCATATCATTGGAAAGCACATACTACAAAAACTACTGTACAAGTCTCTGAGATTTCTACTTACAGCTGCATGCATATCCACATGCATGCATACAAACTACAGGTATGCATATTTTCTGCACAGTACATGTACAACTCTGAATGCATATAAAAAGGTTAACTGCCACTTAACCTGTATAACCTATAAAATGAACTTACTGTCATGTTTCTCATTTGCTATAATCACCTGTCACTTCCAAACCTGTCTGCTATCTAAAAGGTTTTTTACACACACAGCTGTCTAAAAAAATATAATATTAGAAGATGGGAGAAATAACAGTATAATTGTAAAAAAACACTTAGTAGTGTATTATAAAATTACACACAGCCAGGATAAGGTCATGCATCTCGATACACTCACAGATATTGACACTATCATTGAAAAGCTCCCAGCTGAAATATCACCACTGCCTGTAAATCACATCCTTCTGCTTTATTACCCACACCTTCACAAATGCATACATTCCATGCTTTTCTGTACAGTTTCTGCAATTTACCTTATAAAAAATGCAAAATAAGTATATGATTATTTCTTCTTTCTCCTAACATTCAAGAACACGGCCTTAAGAAACCAAATGAGTTTCATACACTTAATATTCTACTCATTTACAACACATGTTGAACTAACATATTGTAAGTAAAATATAAAGGCTTCACATAGTCAAAGGAAATTGCATGCACACCCTATGTTCAGATATCAAACAAGAAAACTACTACAAAAACATACAAATCAATGTCTAAATTAACGTCAGTCCTATAAACACACAGAATTCCTAACTTCTTTCTTTTACAATTGCAGTGAAGACCACTCTCCTGAAAAGCAGCAGCATCTGAAGAAACCTGCTCATTCCACACAAAAATAGTAAGTACAATACTACCATAATATTCTTACTGTTCCTCAAACACACTGTGGCGTTGAGTCATGGAATTTGTGCACCAAAAAACTGAGATTTGTTCACCATTCTGCCCACAAATCACCATTTGTTAAATAGGGATTAGCAGGCAGAATGGCGCACACCCCTGTTTTTCGGCACACAATGACAAAACTCAGCCCCTAGAATGTTAGTTTTACAGAGCAAAGAACTGTTTTAATTATATACCATTAGATTTAGTATTAGTGCTTCTCCTCACCACTAGCTTACTTTCTACTGTCATCTGAACCCCAGTATAGTAACACACAAATACAAGAATAGCCTTCCCAACTAGTTGTAGTTGCCCAATGCACAATCACACACCACCACATACATCCTTACCATCATACTCAGACACTCATGCACACAGCACACATACATTGCACAACAGCCCAACCCATACCTTCTTTTTGTTTCAAAAGACCCCAAAGAATGCCTACCAAAAAGCAAGTCCGTAGAAAGGAACGCAGAAGTAGAGCAAATGAAAATAAAAGTGTCCAAAATAAGCATCCATCTTTAGCAGAATTTGTACAAAAATTTAAAACAAAACAGTTAATACAGTCATTAAGGGAAAGAAAACAAGCTTCAAGTACAGAATAGTTGCCTCCTCTATCAAAATGTGATTAACAAGAATTCAGCTACCACTACTGCTAACGATGCCCCTATAAATCCTGATGTAGTGGCAGGTAACATACCAAAAAAGTAATTTTAGCAAAAATGTTCCGCCACAGAGTCCTTCAGAATCTTATAAAAACAGGAGACAAATAATGCACAACCCTTAAAACCTACCGTAGAGAATTAATCTCAGAAGCTTTGATAGACAGTGCAATCCTTCTCAAAAGGAAGTTATTTATTTTTGTGTTAAACAGAATGAAACCACTAATAAAACTAACTACTAAATTACAAGAAAAGACTTCTCAATAAACAGAATGTCAACAAAAATAACTTCTTAAATATCTGTGGAGGTGAATTGAGTCACACCACGAGCACAGAACCATATTTCAATGAAGAAGCATACAAACAAAAGCAAACAAACATAATTGCCATACATAGCAGTGGACGAGGGCATGCAAAACTTAATAATACCATAATGCAACAAGAAATACTGCTTACAAAAATATCCCCAAAAAACTCAGTATCACCTCTCCATTCGACTGAACCAGAACGTCCAGTATACAAATGGCCATGCACGTCAATGGGTAACATTGCCAAAAAATCTTTCAAACCTTTACGCCAGTTCCTCAATCAGTATGTGAAAGGCAAAGACAAAATCAAAATGAAACTACTACAAACTATGGATACCTGTCCAGTGCGCAAATACACAGGACTACAAGGACATTCATTAGCCTGCATTTCAGGAACTATTTGCAAAAGCACCATCATATCAAAATGATATCAACACATCATTCAACTATAAGAAATCTAGTCTATAAACTGCACTATGCTAAAAGTCCTGCTTTTGCACTCGTCAATTTAAATATCAATCTTCTACATGGTACAGCCGAAGACCTACTTTAATAAATAGAGCATATCCAGAGAAAATATTTTGGAAGTGAAAGCCACTTACAAAATGCAATACTTTTTTAACAGACTAGCAACAATTGCACAGATGGCAACCTTCTACTACACAGAAACAAAAAAGAAATACTAAAATGTAAAAGTACATCCGCTGAAGTACCAAACCATGTGAGTGTGTGTTGCCGCAGAACCTTTTATAAAATTAACACAAAAACTGTAGACATAACATACAGAATAGAAGAGAATAACAATCCCAAGTGGTTCGAATTAACTCTCTATCTTATAGCAGAAAACTAATACAAAATTACTGACCCCTTAACACTTTGCAGTTACTGCACTACAAAACTTGACAACAACCAAACTCATTCACGTGCTATCACAAATAACTTGGAATTATTCCCACTACCAAAACCCCTACAACAACTCAATTTATATGAGAGCATCATAATTCAAACAGTGCACCCATTTCCAGCAATAATACGCCTTCAACCAAAAACAGCAAAATTACCTCCCTCTGAATTAGTGAAAGGCATTTGTGGCAAAGTAGTTTATTTACCATTAGATCTGAAAGAAAATGTGCATACTCTGGGAGTGCAACGTCCAATAGAGCAATCTTTAATTTTCTTAGTAAATGGTGGACCTACAAAAGACAAAACAAATTGGCAACAACTCGTAGACTTACATAAAGTTAGACAAGCCTTGCAATATCTAATAGACAATAATGAATACTACTAAGAAATGAATATTGAAGACAACTTGAGGGAAACCACTGAAATTATTCAAGAGTCACCAGAAACTGGTCAATTTGAACTTCTAGATCTTGCTACAGTATCCAATATTTTAAACCATTATACAATTCATCCATTTCACTCTAATAACACCATAAATGATGCACCAGAAATGTACCAAATGCGACAAACCAAAGGATCACCAATCAGCATATGGGAAAAAAGTATAGAAGCAGGTGTTTTCCTCTACTCTTTCCTACTGGGAAAGGAGGAAGGTACGATGTTAGACCCATTCAGAATACCGCTCGTTACAATGTGTAATGAAGATCCCAGATTTAGACAAAATGTGGAATACATATTCCACCTACTCTTTGAAAGTGAACTAGCAACTCTGTTACAGAGTTGCACACACATAGAAATCAGGTACCCACTTTCAAAATATGTCAGCCATGCAATTACTACAAAAAGTGCAAGAAATAGATGAGATTTTACAATTACATATCTGCAATCTTGATGTAACATCCTATAGTTTTAATGCTTTTAGATAATCAGTTATTGCATTTTGGACTGATTTTTTATCCGTATGGAATAATGTACGCATAGCTGTTCATGCATAAAATTGGTATAACCTTGAAAAAAATGTTTAAACAATGTACATCTTAAAGCCAATAAATGCGCACAGTCGACCAATAAATGCTGCAGAGTCTCGGGTTCAATTTGGCAGAATCGACAATTGATTTTTTCCGTCAGCAACATATTACGTTTACATAGGAGATTTGCCGTTGGGCATAAATGAAGTTTGAAGCGTAAAAAAGCCAGGTGATGCTGAGAATTAGATGATACTGACAAGTATCGGGCTGTTTGACCATGTTTTTTTAATTCAAATGGAATTTTTTATGTTGTATGCATTGAGCATATGTTTGATTCCAATCATGTTGCCACATTTTTTCCTTGGCTTTACAGGGATAATTGATCAACAATTGCGTGGATATATCAGCATCGCTAAGCAATTTGAGCGCTCTAAGCCTCCATGTTCTTATAAACTCATTGTGCATTTCCTCTGCAACATACACTACCATCAGACGAGCTAGACCATTTTGCAACTCGCCCATTATAAGCTTACGATATAAGGAACACCACTGTCACTTGTATCTGCCATGCAAGGATATAAATCCTAACTAATAGCAAATCAATGGCAATGGCTCAGAGTTGGGCAACTGTCGCATTTTTCTCCAATATGCTCCTTCAATTCTAGCCCAATAGATATAGGGACGCCATTTTTTGGTTTCTCTTCAATATAACAGGACAGGTGTCATTTTCTGTTTATAGTATGCCAGAAATGGATGTATCGAGAATTTACAGAATTTCACCCTGATAACTTGCGATATGGCATTATGTCATTTGGCCTGCTTGGTCTGCTCATAAGGTAGATCAGGGGGTTGAGTATCAAAATGCCCAAGTAGGAGTATCTTGTGACCACACTCAACGTGAAGTACGTGAAAGTACTGTTTACTGGTGCTGGATTTTGCTCGTGTCTTTCTATTGCCGGCTGGATTTCCCGTGTATATGCTGATGTATCGTGCGTCGAAAATATCTCAGGAGGATCCCTTTAGAAGTGACACTGAACTGCCGTGGGCCCTTTCATAAGCTTACTTGACTGGTGGCCTTGCCTCCTGGACCCTGCTAGGCCCACCTCTCTAACAAATACCCACAAGCCAGCGCACTCGAGCGTGCACTGTGATGTACGTGAAAGTACTGTTTACTGTTCATGGTGTGCGGCGCGGGCGCTGGCTAATCTATTTAATTACAAAAGTAAATTTCCATGCATCTCTCTTTTGGTTTAAGGTGAGCTCGAATCTGAAGGGATTTCAATGTATATGCACAGACCTAAATTAGCATTCTGCTTTTTATTTTCAGTGTTCATTTTGCTTTCTTTTTGATGTGTTTTTGGCATTTCTACACTGTCCTGTTTATTGATTTATTTGATATGTATATTTACTTGGATGAACAACCTCTCAATTTTGAGGCTAAGAAAAAAACACAACCACCTCCCAAATCTAAAATAGGAGGTCTACAAAAAAGAAGGGAACGTTTGGTTTCCTTGGCCCCCAATATACGCCAGTTTTGCATTGGTGACTTAATAACACGTGAGTCAAGAGCGCAAGACCCTAGCATCTCAGGCTTAAGCTATTATGCAATTTACAAATCCCTGACTTCAATAACAACTGACACAACTAAAAGTTCCAATGATATCACATCTAATCAGCCGTGTCAGGCCAACCTTAGTGATGCCCAGCCAGAATTGCACTCAGCCAATGTTGTTCCCCAATCCTTAACTGAAACAATATCTAGTACAATTCCTGGCATAGCATGTTCCACTTATGTAACCACCAGCACTCAACTACAGTCACATCTAGGAGCTTCAAATGTATCTGTCCTAAGGCCGGTTAAAGAAATCTCTGATTTAACCATGTTTTCTGCATGCAATAGCAGCAAGCTGATTACAACACAATAACTGGCTCTGGAACAAGATACTGAACCATCGGACCTGCCTGTGCCGCTTCGCACAGACCTTGCTCAACACAACTGCGTGCAGCGCACGTGGCTATGGTTATTGCAGGTGAGATAGATGAGGACATGATTAGTTTCATAAACACATCTAATACCACCTGCATAGACTCCACTGATGTCATGTACATATGTTCAAATATAGGAGACCTGACCCAGCTAAATCAAGGTAGCAATACAACTATATCTCAAAAAGGATTGTCCCCCAAACATGTGACACCTCTTAATTTTGAACCCATGATGGTGGGGACAATGATTCAATACAACAAGCTATCCAAATCCCCAGCCATGTTTGACAAATCTCTGGGATGCTCATCCAACAACTTGGTATCTTTCATTGTACCTACCCCTCGGGAGACGCCATTTGATGAGCAACCCTCTGACCACAACTTTTTCATTAATGGCCCCGGAGCTGGTCGTCCTTCCTTCCCGGAAGCACCAGCTCTTAACAACAAACTAAGTGCCATGAATACAGCATTGATGACAATAGCAAGATTGTATGAGGTTCTAGAACCAAAATTAACAATCAGACGCAGATTTTACAACAACTACTAAGAAAAGGGTTAAGAGCTCCGAATGCACCTCGACCGACTGCAGGAGTCTCCTTGCCGCTGGCTTTCAAAGCTTCTGAGGCTCACAACTTGGCCTCGCAAACTGACTGTTGCGACGGTCAGCCGATCGTGTTGTGTATTGGACATACAACGCAACAGAGCCCAGGGACAGTGGAACCATCGAGGATTGAAGAAAACACACTTGGTGGCGCGGTTGGTGCTCAAAATGTTCGGCATGCAAACATTGATAAAACACCAAAAAACATAGATTGCCCAGGCAAAACTCATGAGGAGGTTGAAACTTCCCAATCTAAAACATCAGCACTGACCTCTTTTCGAGAAAGTGCGAGAGAAATGGCCAATGCCAATCTACTGACTACCTTGGACCAACTCTGCTCCAAAAAGGCCCAAACCTCAGAGCAATACCTCGGCCTGAAACTGACCAATCCATTCTCCTTAATGGGTAAGACAGCGATGCATCACCAATTGAAGAGAAAGAAACCTGGGATGCCACCCAAACGCAAACCTCTAAAGAACCCGCCAATGAAAAAGGCATGTTTAAGAACTACTGTCCTAGACACGCCCAAATTGCAGTGCCCAGTTATAATGCAATTGAGTCAGCCTAATGCACATCAAAAACCCAACGTGTTCTGTCCTCAAGAACACGAGCCCCTAAACACGTTGGTGGCTCTAATATCCAATCCTAACTCAAGTGACAGTAACCAATCATCTCAAAAAGAGCATCAAAGTGTTAATTTGCACACCAGTGCTTCATTAGAAGAAATACAACAAGAAATCAGGGAGGGGCATAGCTTTTCATTTTGCGCAAACCTCTGCACCTCTTGCTCCACACTCGGAAGAAGCTTTGGAGTCTATAGCCAACTTAAAACCACGCGCAAATGCCTCATCCCTTCAGCCTGACCAGGAACAAGCCAACTCATCAACTCATCCCTCTTTAGAAGAGGTTCGAGATGAGATCAAGGGGGCATTATCTCAGCACTTTGCAAAAATGACTTTACTCCCTATCACCAAACTAAAAGACATTCCTGTACTTTGGATGACAAAGTGCAAGAGAATCTCACAAGTATAACGTCTAACAGGCAAGATCTGCGTGATGAGATTATAGAATCGATAGCACAGTACATCTTGAAATCTAAAGATGCCTTGGGCTCCTTGGTAATTGCTCAGCAGTCACCTGCAACAAAGCCCGACATATCTCAATTATTGAAAGGACCAATTACCAAGCAAGGTGACATGACATCGTCAATGACAAAGTCCCAACCAGCAACAACATCTAGTTGCTCACACTCCATGGGTTCTGTTCGGCAGGCCCAGGCTCATGGAGCCTACCCACATTGTCATTGTTTGGTGATGTCCTCTCACCCTTATCCATGTGCTCAATACAATTTAAATTGTATGAGTGTTCTGAATATTTGTACAGCGATATCAACTCTTCAAGATCTACCAAGCACAGATATTGACCTTGTGGAATTCATAAATCATAATGATCTATCCAAAGTCAGATTATTCATGCGATTAGGGATCATGTTAAATGAATTGTGGCAAGCCAGAGCTGAGCTCTATAGTATAGGATTTGTCATAACACAAGACGCAACTCAAGAGACGTCTTCCTTTACATCCATGCCACTTTCTAGAATCTATCCCAACACCTTGAATGCCTCACAATCCAATCGCACAAATAAGGCCTCATCTGTGGACTCTGATTTCCATCATTATAACTCATAACAATGCAAGACAGATGAACATATTAAATTGATCTCCTGGAACACGTGTGGTCATAGACACTTCCTAAATACGTGAAATAAGGAACTCAATGCCTTTGATATCATTGTTCTCCAGGAGACATGGCTCGTCAATGAACCCAAATGGGATACGTGTTACATTATCATAACCCCCGCGATCAAGAACTTGTTTGGCCACCCAATGGCAGGTCTCCTGATCGTGACAACAAAATCTTTGAATCTGCAAATGACCTCTTGTAAATCCCCGTTGCCTTATATTCAGGTAGTAAAATTATATAAGGCGAACGTAACATTTGCTATTGTTAACGTCTATCAGTTATCATTAGAGCTATTCTGTTTGCATATTTCTGATGTGCTTCATTCCCTAATTATGGATAAAACCATAAATCACACAATACTTTTGGGTGACTTAAATTTACATCTACTGCCAAGTAAGCTCAAAAATCATTTGTCCCATGAGTCACAGTGGATACAACTGATGAGGGACAGCAATCTCATAATGCTGAATGGCTCCATATCTGGGGACATACCGGCAAAGGCAACATGGCACAAGGAATCACTAACAACACACTAGGACTACATATATGCGAATGTTGCCCTAATGGACGTTACAACCTCCTTGGCATAATGTGAGACAGACCTAAATGATCATAACCAACTATGCTTGTCATGGAAATGGCCAGACTGGCCACAGCCGGTAAAACTAAATATAAAACAGAACTTGCGATCTATTGAGATCAAGCAGGGAACCGTATTAAATGGACCGATTGCAAGTTTATAATGTATAATCAGGCTTTAGAAACTGAGCTAGGAATTTCACATGACAAGGAAGGAGGATTTACATTCACTCCATGCAAATGTTTAGCAGAAGGGGGCCCAGTGGACGCCAGTATGATGCCTGGCATGCTCATGCTTTCGATCTGGAGCTTAAAACAAGGAAAGCTCAGTTACGTAGAGGCGTACGACATCTCTCTCTAAATTTGTCAAAAAAGAACATTGATCTGATAAAGACTCTAAAACAACTTTATAAGAATTGGTGCCGGGCGCGGCGTGTTACACAATATCAAAAAGATGGCGAAAGAATGTTGTCCCAGATTCTGCTTAGATCAACTGGTGGCATATGGTCCTTGCTCAACGAGGCTATTCTCTCGCCTCAAAGCGCCTTGCAAACCAATCCAATTCCGGAATTAACATGGTCTGAATATTATACTAGCCTTTATCTGACCCCCTTTCTGCAGGTTAAGCTAAATAGTTTGTTTTTAAAAATGAATTCACATTTTCATTTTGACATTTTGACATGGATGACATATTACACTGTATCTCTAAACTAAGCGGATCTCGTGCAGTTGTAACGGATGGATTACATAACCTGGCAATAAGGCAGAATCCAATAAAATGGGCAGCCATCTTATACAATATCTTCCAACACGCAGTGCAGACTGGCAAGTTACCCAGTTCTTGGAAAAAGTCCATAATAGTTCCAATATACAAAAGGTCCAAGGTCTGATCCGAGATCGTATCGACCCATCGCCCTTTTGGACTGTCCTGGAAAAATCTTTGCACACCTGCTACTAACTGCATTTAATACGTGGTTGACCACAAGACAGCTTAGGGATGATTTCCAAACTAGGTTTGTAGCAGGTCTTGGCACTTGAATAAATCTGTTATTATCCAATGACATCAAAACACACCAGGGTTTGAAGCAGGGGTGCCTCTTAGCGTCTGCAGCTTTCAACATTTTAATTTCAGACATAGGTCATTCCTTTAAGGGTCTGAACACAGATGCACCAAGACTCAGGGGAGCCCCTATAAATTGGCTTTTTTATTCTGATGACATGGTGCTCCTATCGAAGACACCACAAGGCCTCAAAGTTTTGCTGAAAGCACTCGATGGATATGCGCAATCCAACTGCATTTCTATCAATGGGACCAAAACATAAATCATTCAATTTGGAAATCCCAAACAGAGATGTTGCACGTACTCGTGGATGTTACAGAATAGCGCCTTGAGTGTGGTCACAAGATACTCCTACTTGGGCATTTTGAAAACTAATCATCCCTCTGATCTACCTTACGAGGAAGCCAAGCAGGCCAAATTACATAATGCCATATCGCAAGCCAGAGTTATCAGGACGAAATTCTGTAAATTCTCGATACATCCATTGCTGGCATACTATAAACAGAAAATGACACCTGTCCTGTTATATGGAACAGAAACCAAAAAGTGGCATCCCTATATCTATTGGGCTAGAATTGAAGGAGCCTATGCTAATGCTACTGTTACCCAATTCTTAGCCATTGCCACTGATTCGCTGTGAGTTAGGATTAAAATCCTTGCATGGCAGATACAAGTGGCAATGGTGTTCCTTATATCGTCAGCTTATAATGGGCGAGTTGCAAAATGGTATAGCTCATTTGATGGGAGTGTATGTTGCAGAGGAAATGCACGATGAGTTTATAAGAACATGGAGGCTTAGAGCGCTCAAATTGCTTAGCAATGCTGATATATCCACACAATTGTTGATCAATAATCCCTGTAAAGCCAAGGAAAAAATGTAGCAATATGATTAGAATCAAACATATGCTCAATGCATACGATATAAAAAATTCCAAGAGAATCCATTTGAATTAAAATACAATGGTCAAACAGCCCGATACTTGTTAGTATCACCTGACTCTCAGCATCGCCTGGCTTTTTTGCGCTTCAGACTTCATTCATGCCCAATGGCAGATCTCCTATGTAAACGTAAATCAATTGTCGATTCTGTCAAATTGAACCCAAGACTCTGCAGCATTTATTGGTCGACTGTGTGCATTTATTGGCTTAAAGATCTAAATTGTTTAAACCTTTTTTTCAAGGTTATACCAATGTTATACATGAACAGTTATGGCGTACATTATTCCATGCAGATAAAAAAAATCAGTTCAATATGCAATAACTAATTATCTAAAAGCTGTAAAACTATAGAATGTTACATCAAGCTCGCCTGCACAACTGTTTCTGGCTGCGATCAGGACTGATAAATGGATGCTGTATTGCAATGACATCCATTCTAGTGGAATGTGTTCACAATTTTTGCTTTTGATGGATGTTATATGAATAATGACCAATCAATTTAATTTTTATTCAACCATATGCAAGAGAATATCTATGTATGTTAAATTACTGTGGTGCTCTCTTTCTTTTTTTCTCTTTTTGGAAGTGAATAATATTTTTGTAAATTTTTAAAAATTTGTAAAATGTAAAATGTAAATGTTGAAAGATTGGAAAAATTGTATTTTTTTATAACCAAAACAACAATAAAACAAAAACAAAAAAAAAATTACATATCTGTTAGCAAACATGCGTGGTACTAAAGAGTACTGGTTCCGACGTCACAGAGATGTACGTTGTATGATAAGAAACCTTGGCCCACCCACTTGGTTTGTTACATTAAGTTGTACAGAATATGCATTGGAAGATTTATGTGATTTCCTACGCATATAAAACAAAAACAAAACAAACATAGATATACTAACACCGGGATAACTTGCTCTCTAGATCCAGTTAATGTTTCAAGATATTTCCATCATCGCTTCATTGCTATGCTACACTTTATTTGTAATAAAAGTGTTCGTCCCCTCTGAGAAGTGCAACACTTCCTTTGGAGAAAAGAATACCAAGCCAGAGGAGCACCACATATCCACATGCTTTTATGGATTAAAGATGCTCCTAAATTTGGTCAAGGCAGTGATGCCACTGTTTTACAGTTTATTGAAAAATATGTCACTTGTGAAATTCCATCAGAAGCCACAAATAGTGATCTTTGTGCACAAATTTTACAATTTCAAAGACACAAATGTGGAAAATATTGTCGTCGCAAATACAAAAACAAAGGCAAATACTACACCAAATGCTGATTTGGTTTCCCTAGACCAGTTACAAATACAGGTCAAGTAAACAACCTCATGTCTTCAGTTAGACATAGTGTTAAAGGTAAGTCACCTAAAAATACATATTACATAAAAAGAAAAGAAGAAGAAAAATAAATCAATGATTATAATGCGATCATTGCCCAGTTATGGAATGCACACATAGATGTGCAGTACATTGCAGACAATTCTACTGCCGTTGCACGATATGTCACAGCATACTTAACTAAAGCAGAAAAGACAGAGCTCCAAGACCTCTGGAATTAACTGTCATCAGATAAAACAGTATCTCAGAAATTATGGATTAAAGATGCTCCTAAATTTGGTCACAACAGTGAGGCCACTGTTTTACAGTTTAACGAAAAATATGTCACTTGTGAAATTCCATCAGAAGCAACAAATAAACAAATGTTAGAAATATTGTCATCACAAATACAAAAACAAAGGGAAATACTACACCAAATGCCGCTTTGGTTTCCCTAGACCAGTTAGAGAAACAGGTGAAGTGAACAACTTCATGTCTTCAGTTAGACATAGTGTTAAAGGTAAATCACCTAAGAACACATATTACATAAAAAGAACAGAAGAAGCAAAATATATCAATGATTACAATGCAATCATTGCCCTCTTATGGAATGCAAACATAGATGTGCAGTACATTGCAGACAGTTCCACTGCACTTGCACAATATGTTACAGCCTACTTAACCAAAGCAGAAAAAAACAGAGCTTCAAGACCTCTGGAATGACCTATCATCGGACAAACCACTGTCTCAGAAATTGTACAGCTTAGGCATAAAAATGCTCTCACGTAGAGAATGTGGCTGCCATGAAGCTGCAGATCGTTTAACCGGTACTGCTTTGTATGGAAAATCTGAAAATATAGTATGGCTAAGTCTTGGTCCTGCTAAATCTAGAAAAAGAGTTCATACGACGGCATAGAAACAAGACCCAAAAATTATCCCAACAGCCAAGACATTTTGAAAAACAATGTACTGGACACATACTACCCAAACAGGAGTACCACTTTGGAAACCATGTGTCTATACCACATAGCCCAAAACTTCACATACAAAAATAATATAAAACTTAATGAAAATAAAGGTAGATACAGAGTGACAAATTGTGAAGGTGGCTTAGTGAAACTTACCAAACAAAGCTTAATTAATCATATTACATTGTCATTAAAAACTCCTCAACATAAAGAACTATATTAAATGCCCCTGAAGAAGAAGTGATACTAGATATCTATGACTCCTATGAAGACGCTTTCAAAGCAAATGAAAGCACTATAACCGATGTAAACTTTATACAGTACAAAACAGTGTTGCACAATAAACAGTAACACGAAGAAGAACTCCAGGCCCAACTAGATAAGGACACTCCCGACAGTAGTCAACCTTCAGTAACAGGAAACCAAGAACCACTGGGAGAGCCACTAATAGCAAATGAGGCAGAATTAGCTATGACAGAAGTAGAAAACACCATGGGCCTCATTCCGAGTACAGCGCTAACCAATGGTGCTATTAACGCCTTGGTTGACGCCGTACCCAGACAGGCAGCGCCTTGGTGGATGGCGGAATCACTGCCCCATTCCAAGGTTGGCGGGGCGGTAATTCCCCATTCACCAAGGCTCTTCCCCATTCCCAAATGAGCCCCCATAGGGCTCAATGGGAATGGGGAAGATGCAAATAACGGTGACCGTTCATTACGGTCACCGTTATATGCTTGGAGGCCCCTTTGCGCCCTCGACTTTAACACCTGCTCAAAGCAGGCGTTAAGGGCGAGGGCGCAGAGGGAACACAGAATATGGCGGTAAGGGAATACTCATGTCACTATGAAGAATATACAGAAGACTTAACTGTACTACAATCAAAACTGAACAAAGAGCAGTGTACCATTTTTCAAGAAGTAACACAAGAAATTGCACATGGTGTACAACATGAAAATAAAGAATGTACCTACCAAAATTACAAACCTATACTACTATAAGTCAGTGGTGAAGCTGGTTCGGGCAAAACATTCTTACTCAAAATCATCAGCAAGTTCCTTCAACAATTGATAAACAACAAACTGTCATCTGTTGTAACTGCCCCCACAGGTTTAGCTGCCTACAACATAGGCAGTGTCACTTTACACCGTTTACTACTCCTTCCAATAGAACACCAAAACAAATTAGAATATTACAAACGTTTTACAGAAGCTGCAATGGAACTACGCAGAGTGTTAAAACAAATGAAAATGCTACTAATAGATACATTGAGCATGGTCTCCAACCTAATGTTGGCTTTGATTCACCTCAGATTACAAGAAGTACTCAAAACAAACTACTAAGTGCTCTTTGAAGGAAAGCACATTATTGTTTTCGGAAATCTTCTCCAATAAACATCAGTGAAAGGTGAACCTATTTTTAAAAACTTAGGACACAAACTCTGCTTTAAAACTGTTGGCAGCATAGGAAATGTTAAACTTTTGCAACATTTACAATACAGAGAATTAACAGAATACATGCGCCAGTCTGCAGACCTCACTTACGCCAAAAAGTCTAAGAGTTGGTGTACTATCTCAAGAAGCACAAGCAAGATTAAAAACCCAGCACATCCATGCACTTTATGGCCATAACTCATGTGCTACTGATGTCATGGAACAATTAGCACAGAAAAATGTCAATTGTATGTCCTTGATGCCAACTCTTGCATGCTGTTCCAAATTCAATGATAAAATGTTGAAAAAAGAAATGCAACCAATAATTGAAATTTGCTCCACAGACAAACTGGACATACAAGGTATGACACTACCCATGTGTCAACAAGCCACAACAAGACTAAATACCTTAGGAAACTCTATCTCCAACACAGCTGGTTTGGAGGAAATATTAAAATTATCTTTAAACTGTAGAGAAATGCTTAAACGTAACCTCGATGTGGAGCAAGGATAGTTAATGGAGCACTTGGTACAGTTGATTGCTTTCAAACATACCCACGTGACAACAATATTCAGTTTGTCAATATTCTCTTTGACAAACTATCATAAGTAAAAAGGATAGGGCGCTCAACAACTCGATTCCTTCTTTTCAAAGTCATGTATGTACACAGAGAACAATTGTCTCTAACTCCAGCATACGTAGTCACCATTCACAAATCACAAGGTCACCATAGATAAAGTATTGATAGATATTGGGAACACAGTCTTTAAAGAAGGCATGAGTTACGTAGCACTATCACGCTTACGTACACTTGACGGTCTATTTCTAATCAACTTTGATGCAAGTAAAGTAAACACAGATATTCCTTGCATTTTATAATACAATAGACTATGTTCACTATACACCCCCCATCTGAAACCCCATCCTGTTCCACAAAAAGCAAAACATTGTACAAGAAAACTACTTCAAACATAATTGCAACAGGATCTTACTGAAAATGCTCCAAAGAGAATAGAATAAGCTAATACTTCATCAATTACTACAACCAAAGAAGAATGTACTACTCAAAGTAACATAGGTACTTCTTCAAAAAAGCAACACACACTCCGAAGAAATGACTTGGACACATAACTATCTGATCCATTCAAATTTACAAATATAACTGGTGTAAATTGCTATGCAAATGTAGCAATACATATTCTATTTCAATTGCCACCAATTGTTGACAACATTTACTTACACAATACAGACCACTTGTGTTTGCAAATGTTAGTCCTTCATAGAAATGCAAGCAACAATCCTGAAAACACATATAGTGTTCATGGAATAAGACAAGAATTAGACTACTGTGCTGGAATTATGAAATTCAATATAAACTCACAAGAATATGCATCAAGAATGTCTAATGTAATTACTACAAGTACTGCCAAACCAAAACATACCTATGAATGAAATCTTTCAGATTTCATACATGTCGAAACATACATGCACTCTGTGCAACAATATGGCACAGGAACAAATCCCTAATGAACGTTTTGTGTATGTATCCATACCTAACTGTGAATCCGTTCCATTTGAGCAACTTGTGCAAAATGCAAACCATGGCAGATTATGTACTACTTGCAATTTCAGATAATCGCACCACCTTACAAACACATAGTAAATACGTAAAAATAATGTTTTTACGTTACAATTCAGACGGTACCAAAAACAGCTGCAAGCTAACTGGATCACACATGGTCAAGTATCACTTGGTAAGAAAACCTTCACAACAATAGGTATAATATTCCATGCAGGAGCCACAACCAATGCAGGTCACTACACTGCATATATAAAAAAGAATTGTGGATGGTTCGAATGTAATGATCGCACCATTACTCTAAAGCAAATATTACCAGAAAATCTTACAAACGCTTATTTAATATTCTTAAAATCAAAATGTAATAACTAATCTGTGCATAAACATTAAGAAAACTATAAACAGTTACAATACGCCAACAGGTATCTAACTGCCCCAAGATTCTGCAACAACGAAACAGATAAATCAATACCTCCATAGCTCCAAAGCAGCTTGTGCTGAAAGTGTGTAGGTGTCTAATTTGTTTTGGCGCTCATCTGGAAGGAGTAGTAATCAGTGTAAAGTGACACCACCTATTTTGTAGGCAGCTACACCTCGGGGGCAGTTGCAACAGTTGAAAAGTTGTTGTTTGTCAATTGTTGGAGGAACTTGCTGATAATTTTTATCAAGAATGTTTTGCCTGGACCAGCTTGACCACTTACATAAAGATGGGCAGGTTTATAGTTTTGATAGGTACATGTTTTATTTTTGTGCTTCATACCACGTTCAATGTCTTTAGTTTTCTTCTAGGAAACATCTACGCTGCTCATTGTTCAGTTGTGATGTTAGTACAGCAATGTTTTCTGTACATTGCTCATACAGACACATGGTGTTTCCTGCTTCAGTCATGTCTAATTTTGCCTCATTTGCTATGAGTGGCTGTTCAAGTGGTTCTTGGATTCCTATAAGAGAAGGTACATTTCTCTCAGGAATGTCTACATTTAGTTGTGCTTGGAGTTCTTCTTCTTGTTGGCTTTCATTGTCCAACATGGTTTTGTACTGTGTAAAGATTTTGGGCCTCATTACACGGAAGGCGGTAAGGGTTATCGGTCACCGGTAATGGTACCGGTGACCGTTAATCCTTACCGCCTTACTACGAGGTCCCTTTGCGGGTTGGTACTTTAACACCTGCTTTTTAGCAGGCATTAAAAACCAACCCGCAAAGGGACCAGGGTGCTAATTAATTAGCACCTTCCCCATTCCCATTATGCCCTATGGGGCAAAAATGGGAATGGGCAAGGGCAATGTGGGAAGGGGGAATTACTGCCCCGCCAACCTTGGAATAGGGCGGTAATTCCCCTTTCCTCCAAGGCGGTGCCGGTATTTTACCGGCATGGACCAAGGTGCTAATAGCACCTTGGTCCACCGCCTACCGTGTAGTGAGGCCCTTTATCTGTTATAGTGCTTTCAGTTGTATTGAAAGCATCTTCATAGGAGATATGGGTGTTCAATAAATCTTCTTTTCTCCATGTTTTAAAAAGTTGTAGTAGGGACATGCAGTACAGTTCTTGATTTGCCATACGAGGTGGTGCCGGTTAAACGGTCTGCAGCTTCGTAGCAGCTACATTCTCTATGGTAGAGCACTTTTACGCCAAAGCTGTACAATTTTTGTGACAGTGTTTTGTCAGATTATATGTCATCCCAGAAGTCTTTCAGCTCTGTTTTCCCTGCTTTGGTTAAGTAGACTGTGTCATACTGTGCAACTGCAGTGGAATTGTCTGCAATGTACTGCAAGTCTATGGTTGCATTCCATAGGATGTACTTTAATGCTTCTGTTCTTTTTATGTAGCATGTGTTCTTAGGCAATTGTCTTTCTTTCACACTGTGTCTAACAGAATACATGAAGTTGTTTACTTGTCCTTTTTCTGAAACAGGTCTGGGGAAACCAAAGCGGCATTTGGTGTTGTTGTTGCCGTTCTTTTTATATTTGTGCCGACAATACTTGCCACAATTGTGTCTTTGAAAAGGCAAAATGTTTGCATGTAGGTCACTATGTGCATTTTCTGAAGGGATTTCACAAGTGACATTTCATATGAATGAACAGAAAAACACTGGCATCACTGTCCAGACTAAATTTAGGAGCATTTTAATCCACAGAAGCATGTGGCTGTGTGGTACTCCTCTGGATTGATATTTTTCTTTCTCCAAAATAAGTGTTCTACTTCTCCAAGGGGAGGAATTATTGTATTACAAATGAAGTGCAGCATGACAATAAAGCGATGATGGAAGTATCTTGACACATTTACGGGTCAAGAGAGCAGAGTTCTCCTGGTCTTTTCATGTCTATCACTGATTTGTTTTCATTTTCTATGCGTAGGAAACTGTGCAAGTCTTCCCATGCATACTCTTCACAACTTAGAGTAACAAAACATAAGGGTGGGCTAACCTTGTGTAGCATACACCACACATCTGCATGATTCTGGAACCAATATTCTTTCATACAATGCATGTATGCCAAGAGATTTGTTATACTTAATTGTACAACTTCATCTTTCTCTTGCACCTTTTGAAGTAGCTGTGTAGCAGACATGTTTAGAAAAATTGAACCTGTTCTCAATGTGTGTGCAACTCCGTAACATAAAGTTGCTAGTTCACTTTCAAAGAGGAGGTGGAATATGTATTCCACGTTTTGTCTGAATCTGGGGTATTCAGAATATGTTTGCAAAGAGTGGTATTCTGATGCTGTTATTTGTGTGCATCTTTCATTGTATCTTCCACCTTTCCCAGCAGGAAACAGTAGATGAAAGGCGTGTGCTTATACACCTTTTTCTCATATGCTGATTGGAGATTCTTTGGCTTGCTACATTTGAAACGTTTCTAGTGCATTGTCTAGGGTGTCTTTGGAGTGTAGTGGGAGAATTGTATCTTGGTCTAAAATATTGGATGCTGTGGCAGGATCTAGAAGTTGAACTTGTCCAGTTGATGAGGAATCCTGAATTATGTTGGTGGTTTCTCTCAGGTTTTCTTCAATGTGTATTTCTCTGCAGTATTCATTGTTGTCTTTAAGATATGCCAGGGCTTCTCTAACTTTGTTTGAGTCTACTAGTTGATGCTATATTGTTTTGCCTTTTGTATGTATACCATTCACTAGGATAATCAAAGATTGATCGTTTGGCCGTTGTACTTCTAGAGTGTCTACATGTTCTTTGAGATCTAATGGCAAATACACTACTTTGCCACTAATGCCTTTCAGTAATTCACAGGGAGGCAGTTTTGCTGTTTCGGTTGTTGGATTGGTTTTGGCAGTGGGAATATTTCCAAGTTAAGTGATAGCCTGTGAAGGCATTTGGTTATTGTCAAGTTTTGTAGTGCAGTATGTCCAAACTATTGAGGGGTTAGTTATTTCGTATTTGTTTTCTGCCATAAGATAGAGACTCATTCTAACCACAGGGATTACTCATGAGTCCTCATTAGGATCCTGATATGATATGATATGATATTTTATTTGTATTGCGCTTGTACACAAGTGCTCCTGGCAGTCCCGTAATGAATGATGCTGGTACAGGACCGGCACTGTTCATTACGGGCTGCCCTATTATGAGGACTGCTGTGGGACCTGCTAAGGAACGCCTGGTCAGACCAGGCATCCTTAGCGGGTCGCGCAAGCAGTCCAGGATGCTAACAATGGGCCCGGTGTTAGCGTCCTCTCCATTCCTTATTGAGCCCTATGGGGGATCAAATGGGAATGGGGATGTACCGGGTCTGGGTCCCGGGAAAGGGATTTACCGGGCCCTCCAAGGTCGGAATGGCCCGGTAGGTCCCCTTTTGCAGGACCCAGACCTGGTACCCGGTATGGAGGTAGCCATGCCGCTTTTAGCTTTTAGCAGCATGGCTACCTCCATGCTCATAATGAGGCCAATTGTCTTCTCTTTTGTATTTTACATCTACAGTTGTGGTACTCTTTGCATAAAAAAGTTCTGTGGCAACACACACATACTTGGTTTGGTACTTCAGCACATGTGCTTTTAAACTTTGCTATTTGTTTTTTGTACGTGTCTAATAGAAGTTTGAAATATGAAAGGTTGTTGTTACTCTTTTCTAAAGTTACTGGATTTTGTAAGTGCTCTTCAGTTCCAAAATATTTGCTTTGGATGTGGCCTTTTTTCTTCAAGCAGTTCTTTGGCTGTACCTTGTATGTTATTAAAATGTTCCATTGCTAAAGCAGGACTTTTTGTGTAGTATATTCTCTGAACGAGATTGTGTAGAGTAGAATGGTGTGTTGCTAACATGTTGCTGTGGTCAAAGGTATTTTTGCAAGCAGGTCCAGAAATCCAGGCTAATGAATGTCCTCGTAGTCCTGTGTATTTGTGCACTGGACAGTAGTCCATGGTTTGTAATATTTTAATTTTTAATTAGTCTTTGGCTTTCACATACTGATTGAGGAACTGCTGCAAAGATTTGAAAGATTTTTTGCACACGTTACACATTGATGTGCACAGCCATTTGTACACGGAACGTATTGGTTTGGTAGAATGGAGAGTTGATTATAAATGTGTTGGGGATATTCTTGCAAGCAGCGTTTCTTCTTCCATAATGGTATTGTCTACCTTTTCATACCCTCACCCACTGCTATGTACAGCAATTGGGTTTGTGTGCTCTTATTTGTATGCCACTTCATTGAAATATAATCAGTGCTAGTGGTGGGAATCCACTCACCGGAACAGGTGTTTGCAAAGGTATTTATACTTATATGGCGCCTGTTTATGAAGTACTTTATGTAGTGTACTAATTAATTTTGTTAGTGGTTTCATTCTGTTTAAAACTAATATCAATAATTTCCTTTTGAGGAGCATTTCACTGTCTATCAGAGCTTCAAGGATCAGTTTTCTGTGGTTATTTCTCCCAGTTTTTTTTATAAGGTTCTGAAGGGTTCTATGGTGGAATATTTTTTGTAAAATAATTTCTTGGAATGCTTACTTGTGGCTAAATTATAATTGGTAGATGTAGTGTTTGCACTACTGGTAGTTACATTCTTGTTAATATGTTAGGTTTAGTTTTAGTTCTAGATTTGGAAAGAGAAGTTGCACTTGTTTTCCTGCTACCTGGTTGCGTTTTGCTTATTGACTATATTAGCTGTTTTGTTTGGACTTTTTGTACAAAGTCTGCTAGAGGTGGATGGGCATTTTGCTTGGCTTGATTTTTATCTATTCAGTTTCTGCATTGGGAAAAACAGAAAGTGCGGGTTTGGGAGTTATGCAATGTGTTTCTGTGCACTGTGGATGAGTATTTGAATATGAGTATAGGTATATATAGAGGAGTGTATTTGTGCATAGGGTTGTTAGTTTTGGTTGGGAAGGTTGTAGTGCTATCTGTTTGTGTTCTTGAAGGAAAGGTTTGCTTTCGTGTGCATGGTGTTCTGATTACAGTAGAAACAGTGCACCAGGCATGGTGCAATGCATAAGGGTGAAACAACTGCTGTGGGCTTACATAACATTATCTAGGCTACAATACAACAATTCTGCACTGTCGGCATGACAGGCAGAACACTGCAACAGTACTGCACTTACTTATTTGGATGTGAAGAGTAGGTCACTTCTGGGTTTTTATCTTCTAGCAGAGACGTCACTGGCTTTCAGCAGGCAGTTCTTTACTGCAATTGCAAAAGAAGGAGGTTTGTGTGTATGTGTGTTAATTGTACACTAATAGCAGTAGTAGAACACGTTGTTGTAGATAGTAGGAGGAATTGTTGGCAGGAAGAGTTAGTGTGTGTGTGCAATTGTAAAACACTACATATGAGTGGGGACATTGGAGTATTAGCATTGTTGGTATTGGGGCCAGTTCTGCAGTGATTGTTGTGGCCTATGGGGCTGCATTTTAGAAGTGTGTGAGAAGTTTTTGGAAATGGATTAGTGGAAGTTATAGTAGAGTGAAAAAAAGGGCAGAAAGATGTAGAGATTAGAAAGGAGAATGTTATTGTTTGTGGAATTGTGTTACATTTCTGACATATATATGCTTTTATATGAGTGCAGAAATTCTTTTCAGTTTTTGAATGTATGTATGCAAATGTACAGATAGCAGTGTTTCCAATGTATATATGCATGTCTTTGCTTTCTTTCCAATGGTGAAATTTGTCATTTGTGCAATGCATGTGCTTGGCATGCTATCCTAATGTACATGTAGTTTTCAATTTTTGTGTGCATTCTGGCCATTTGACATAGGATCTGGCTCTTACATGTGGTGTGGACATGTTCTCAATGTGGTGTTCTATAAAAAATATCAGAGACATTGGTGGTGAAATTGAAATATGCTGTTTGTAACTGTTATGCTGGTGGGCAGTACAAGAAAACTGTGAAAGCAAACAGCTCTGTAAGTAACCTTGAGTATATGTGAGGAGATTGTACAAATGAGAGCATGATTATTTGGTAGGTTATACAGGGCAAGTGGCAGGCATCCTGTTTAAATGTATGCAATATATGTACTTGCTATGCTTTGGTAACATACATGCAGTTGTCATGTTGTATGTGCATTCTGGTCATTTTGCAGCAGGTTTGTTAGTGGGAGAAGTGATTGCAAAGGTGACATAAGAAAAGAAGAAAATAACAGTTTGCACATTATAGTGGGTGATAGGGGAAAGCATGCATGACGTGGTGATATTTTGAAGTTTCACGTAGGATCTGGCACTTGAACTTGTTGTGCAAATATTCCCAATGTGTGTTTTTACAAAGAAATCAGAGAGTGCTACTAAAATTTAAATATGTGGTTTGCAGTTGTTATGCAAGTGGGCATTAAAAGAAAACTTTGAAAGCACACAGCATTTTAAGGAACTGACACTTGATGTCAGGACATGGGACAAATGAGAATATGATTATTGATTAGGTTACGCATAGTAAGTGGCAGGCACCCTGGTTCATATGCATGGAATTTATGTACTTGCTATGCTTTGGTAAAATACATGCAGTTTTCATTTTCGGTGTGCATTAAAAAACATATGCATACCTGCTGTTTATGTTGCTGGATGTAGATGTGGATGAATCTAGAAGTAGACATCTTGGAGAGTTTTGCAGTACTTTTGGATGCAGGTTCTTGGAAATCACAGGATACCTGTACTCTGAGTGTTGAACAGTAGATTGCCAGTGTTGAACTGAGATGATAGAGTTAAATTTAGCGATCTTGGATGTGATTGGTGGATGTGTTTGTTACTGCTTACCAGTAGCCAATGAGAAAGTGCTATAAAGTGTGAAGTGGAAAGGGAAGAAGGGCTGCCCCCGTGTTACGAGATTTGCAGATGCTGCGGTAGTCCGCAGATCAAGCCTGCTGCATCCGGGGCTTGTCAGCATGCTTGCCATGGAAATGGAAGTGTACTATGGGGTTTATCCAATCAGGTGTTCAGAGTGTGCTTTACAGGAAGGGAGGGTTATTCTTTTTTCATTGCTGTGTTGGTTGTATGGTGAAGATGGCAGGATATTGTGTCTGGGTACATGGTGATAGGTTTGTTGCTGAGCTGGAGAGGTATTCAAAATCAAGAGGTGTTCCTGCAGATTTTGGGTTTCCAGGCGTGGATGTTTTGTGGTGGAGTGTGCCTGGGCACAAGTTGGAGTAACTAGTTTCTCTTTGAAGAAACATGTTTTATTTTGGTAGTCCAGACATCTTGTTAGTACACTGTGGAGGAGAATATTTGGGGTACATCAGTGCCCTAAGTTTGATTCCTGTGTTCAAGCCCTTCATGGAGAGAGTAATGCAAAAGTTCAATGTGGAAAGGTGGTGTTTTCAGAAATATTACCAAGCGCACTATGGAATCAGCCAAATGTTTTGAATCCCCAGGAAAATCTTGGAAGGTTGCATGTCAATAAAGGCATGGGTGTAGTTATGCGGTGTGCAAATATGTTTTTTTTCAATGACAACATGGACTGTCTTAATGTGCAGTTTTGTAATGCCAATGGAGTTTCGTTGTCCATTCTGGGAATGCTCATTTTTTTCAGAATCTGAGGGATGCTGTTAAGAGGCTGATATAAGGAGGAAAGGAAGATAGAAAACTTAAAAAATACAAAATAGAAGGTTTTTTGTTTTTTGTTGAAGCACCTTTTTTTTTTGAAAAAAGGCTCTTTTCAGAGCCACAGCTAAAGAGGAAATCCCCTACCCTGGTTGAAATGTGTTCCCCCACCCCTGTGCAATTTACGAGATATCCATGGACACCGACATAGTCTGCAGATCGCACGTGCCACATCGGGGAGTTTTGAGGATGGCAGGCATGTAAATGGAACTGTGGGGGCCAGGAGATTGGTCAATAAGGTTTCCTGGATGTGGTGTTCAAGGAGAGAGTGTGGCAGAAGGTATGCTTGCTGAGAGGAGTGTAGACGGTTATAGCTAATGCTATGTCTTTTAGGAGGCAGAGTGTATGGATTTTTGGGGACTCGTGGGTACATGGGTTGCAGGTGCAAATGTGGAGTGGCTGCACATCTTGGATTCCCTAGTGTGGATGTGCACTGGTATGGAGTATATGATATGTGGTGGCTGGATTTGCTTCCTCTTTGTGCCACTTTGGGGATGCATCATCATCCAGCCATTATTATTGTCGACTGTGGAGCGAACAGTTTAGGACAAGTTACCAGAATCTCATTGCAGTTTGCGATGAAGGAGGCACTTAAGAAAGTCATGAACATGTTTCCAAACTCCTGAGTAATGTTCTCTCGCATTGCCCAGAGACAGATGTGGCTGTGCTTTTCTTCATTTGGTCTGTAAATGGAGAAAGTGAGGCGCAATGTGAACAAGGCTGTTTGCGCCTTTTTGAGAGATGTTGTAATGTCTTCCTTCCACAATGAAAATATTAAGTTTAGTAGCAACAACATTTTTCGTAGAGATGGAGTCCATCTTACTGATGCTGAAAATCAGCTTTTTTTGGGAACTATCCAGAATGCATTGCAGCCCTTTTAGCAAATGTAGCAAGCATTTTCGCGATTGGTGTTGTGCAGTTGAAACCTTTTACAAAGAACAAAGAAACCACAAAAAAGCTCTTTTCAGAGCCACCACTTTCTCCCGGAAAAGAATGCAATGTTTTTGATAGCGCCACCTCTACATGTTTTTAGAAGTCTGTGGACTACCATGCTGAACGCTGACTTCTCGGAATGCCCATGGGCCTGCACCATTTCCTTGACATTTCTATTTTTAAACAGTGAAAGGTGGCTCTGAAAAGAGCCTTTTTTGTTTCTCGGTTTTGTGTATATATTGGTATTTTTTTACACACAACACACAAGGGAGGGAAGGCTAGGGAGGGAAGGGAAGGGGCGCCAAATTCAGGGATATGAACAGGCAGATGGAAAGATGTTGGGTGTGCCTCATTAAGGTAGGGCACATTTTCCTTTGTGGTTCCGGACCGCAGCCTCAAAACCACTGTGCTACTGCTGACCCCTGCAGAGTACTAAGGCGCAGTACATCCACAAAAGAGCGACCTTGAAAAGGTAAGGATCCACTGCGGTGCGTTTGACCTGTGAGGCTGCTTGAGAAATCCTCTTTCCCAGAGGAGTGTCCCTTGTGGTGACAGCAATGTGTGTTGAGGATGCTGCAGAGGAACTCATCCTACAACCCTATTCAAAGGGGACGACCCTATAAACTGCTGCTTTACAGCCCAGGTTTGCAGCGACTGAGTCAGTGCAGCAAACCTTGGCTGCACTAGCCTTGGGCTTATTTCCAACCGTGGTAAAGAACCTCCACACCCAAGACTCATGGTGTGAGCTGGTAGTGAGGACTTCCACTACCTCATTCTCTTCTTCCTCTTGTTCCTCCTATGCACCATCACGCCTGTTCCCCTCTCCAGGCCCTTGGGGAGGTCGTGGTGGTGGTGGGTGAGGAGGTGCTTTGTAGAGGCAGTAGCAGAAGGAGCAGCCTTGGATGCCATCACCAAAGGCATCAGGAACCAGGAAGACAACAATCTGCAAAACAGGAAACAGCAAACAGCAAGCTGCATCAGTGCTTAGTAGTCCTGGTCACCAGAATGGAGCCAAAACTAATTCCTGCTAGTAGCCGCAATTAAGGCAGGAGCAAAAGCATTTCCAGCAAGGAGCCAAAAGGAAAGATGAAAAACCACAAATATGGAGCAGTGCTCTGTCCTGGACAGTCAAAACAGAATGAGGAGCAGCACTGGATTGTGTCCTTTTATAGAGTTGCTGGGGAGTGCTTTGCAGACAGTTGTGCCTTCTGCAGACACTTTAAACCCCAAGCTGGTCTCAAAAAGTTCCAGAAACTGTTCACATCATCAGAGCCATGGTCGGGGACGTCCGTAAGAGTGAAGTTTCACAGTTAAACACCTTGGATTGCTCAGAAAATCGCTTTTTTGCTGTCCAGGGGCCCAGACCAGAAAAGGGCCAATGCTCAGTGTGGGTGCGGTCACATGGTGACATTGCGGACATTCGCAAATGGGATGGCTGTCTGCAGGACACCTATTGCGCAGGATCTATTGTGCTGTTATACTAGACACACAGAATACAACCAGATGCAAATAAAGACAAGAATGACTTACCGAGACTGCAATGTCCTGGTCTAGTTGTGGTGCTTAGTGTGGGATGATCTTCTCGATGATTGGAGACCTTCCAATTGATACACCCCACAAGCTGAGCAGAGCCTAATGCTAGTGCAGTGAATCACTTGAAAGGGCGTGGTGATCCGTATTACGGAGATAGCGGGAGGTGTGGTGTTGTAGGTTCTTACCAGATGGATCTTCTTCCTAAAGAAGAGGAATGGACTCAGTATAATCTCTGACCAAAGCCACCCCACCACTATGTGAACAATCAATGCAGAAGACTCCTGCCTTATCATGGAAAACCCAGGTACTTGAAGAGAAGGAATTCCAGGGAAAAAACGAACAAGGAGGAAGGTTTAGTGAGGGACTTTCTAGTGTCAGGTTGGTGCACTGAATAGCTGCAAAGCATCTTGTAGTCCTGTGCACATGGAGAAGTCCATAAATAAATATCCAATAGTAGAAACACCAAAATCCTCAAGTGTCAATAGGAAGGAGTATCCCTTTAAGGAGTGCGAAGCAACAAGATTTCAGGACTAATAGTAGCTAATGCTACAACATGCATATTCCCAGCATGATACAAAGAACTTCAACACTGTCATAGTGTACCTGAAATTATGCTGGGCCAGGCAGGTGTAGGCAGGTGTGAAGTCTATATATTGCGAGATGTAAGCGGAGAGGAGAACAGTGAATGTAATCAGATGGTAATGGAAAGCAGCTGTAATTATATAGCAAACGCCCTTTGAGTCCAAAATGCTGAATAACACCTAGAGAAGTCAGCCATGGAAGCCCGACATCTTAAATGTCTTTAATGTCCTTACAGAAACAAACAAAGCTCATCTGAGGGTAGATAAAAGGAAACAGCCGCGGTCCCATGCGACTATGGAACACTGGCAGTTGTGGGCTCCGTACAAGCTCAGCTGATGATAAATGAAAGGAACAGCTGTGGACACAGGCGGCTGTGGAAAGCTGGAAACCACGTGATGTGTGCAGCATCTGCAGTAGTTGACACAAAGGATCACAGGAGCGGAACAAGCTGAAGAACGAGCAAGAAAGGCAGCATGGGATGAATGTTGAAGGAAAGCCGGAATAAACGGCAATTATTTCAGTAAACCGATGGAAGGTGGAATTGCTGCTCTACGACCTAACGTGGAGCAACATAGCTTCAAATAGAATCTCAATCAGAAGCACCGGGCCCCTGTTACTGCAGTGCTTAAATTGAAACAACCACGCCCCCAGACATGTGACCAAGTTACATAACGTGTGAGTTATCAGAAAACAAATGAAACAGCATACCAGCCGCTAATGGCGCCTCCATGAGAACCTGCCAGAGAGTTGATAACAGGATAGGAAGTCCTGACAGCTGTTCTCTTTGCAAATCATGATTTAGGACGTAGCTCATTCATCCTCCAGGAGGTAAAACGTGAAGATGCAGAGGGAGCCAATCTAGCAGGCATGAAATGTGTGCTTGCGCATATGTGTCCTACGGATAGTGTTGGGCTTCCTGAACATATTAAAACTGAGAAACACGTGCGGAGGAAAGTTCCAAACAGACGCAGTCTTTGTAGGACCCACGGGATCGGATGCGCATTCACTCAGGTGTCCACGCGGACAGGGTTGGGGGTTAGCAAACTAATTAAAACTATGTCATAACACAATGGACATGCCGGACAGGCTCCATAGGACACAGGGAATAAATGTGCCTGTGCCCAGGATGCATCGGACATGGTTGGGTCCTCAAACTAATGAAAGTGCATCACAGTTTTGCAGACATGCCGGACATGCGTTATGTTCGTAGGACTGAGGGGGAGAGATGCGCATGCCCCCCAGTGTCTGCCAGACAGGGTTGGGGTCCCCAAACTAATTAAAGGTATGTCACAACTTTGCGGACATGCAGACAGAAGTGGGGTTCTACGGGCACCTCCATGTTCAATATGGACCTTCCGGACTGACGCGGTGTCTGCAGGACACCTCCATTTTGATTAATTCCACACATCCCAGACAGTACTGTACTCTGCAGATTCATAACAGGGCTTTTTAAAAAAAAGAAACACACAAAGAGCAACAATACACAAAAAGCAGTTTATTATACACATATAATAAAGCACAGCAATCAGTTCTGTGCATGAAGATAATCAGTTACGTTATGAACACTTTCTAGTTGTACTCCTGCTTTCTTGCTGACTTTACTTTCCCTGTACATGTTGATATTTATATGTGTTGTGCTCTCTTTTTTTTGGTCTTGTTTGTGCC
This sequence comes from Ambystoma mexicanum, assembly GCF_040938575.1. NCBI lineage: Eukaryota > Metazoa > Chordata > Amphibia > Caudata > Ambystomatidae > Ambystoma > Ambystoma mexicanum. The sequence continues at coordinate 1,138,992,799 of NC_090922.1, forward strand.
CTCCCTGTGTGTGGGAGCGAGGGGCCAATGGGCCCCTCTCTACCATCACTTCTCAGTACAAAACTCGGACCAAGTGCCTCTAGTGGTGGGTACACCTCTTGCCCTTATGCAATGTTAACTTTGGGTTACATTCGCGTAGATGGGATCACCAAGCAGGACATGGGGCATCCATTTTTTGAACCCCCTTTCGACTCCATCTTGGTGACCAGGCCTCACTGCAATAGTACAAAATGTCTCTCTCCCTTTCCCCCACCGCTGCAGCTCAGAGCACATGGCGCCCACCCATGTTCCCACTCCAACTGGAAAACTCTGCAGCTCCATTCTCACGCTGAAGCCGGAGATGCTTGCAACAAATAATAAATGTAGCACATCCCTTTTCCTCTGAGATCACTGCCCTGCATGTGAACCAACATGAGCCAAGCACATAGCTCGTCCATCTCCACAAAAGTGTCCTTGCCCTCCTACCCTCGCTAGTTGAAACGTATTGCCATTCTAATCCTGTGTCATTGCAAGGCAATCTTTTCATGTGCCAGACTGCCAACCATGCTATGAAGCCCACCCAACAGACCCCCAACTAACATTAGACCCCTGCTGCAGTATATCGTGCCCAATACTAACAAATGCCACATATCTGATATTTTTGTGAGACTAACCCTATAGTTCAATGACAGTATTATAGTGGTCAAGGCCCGTAAACCTGTGACCTGTATAACCCAAATGTATTAGATGGTATAAACTCTTGAGTGATTTGTACAATGACATGATACACTACTGAGGGTCTTTAATCAACCATTATTTAGTGCATGCATTACTCAGAATGTATTTTCTTAGCTTAGATAGTGAGCACCGTGTTTCACAGCAACCTGACCTTCACCCATCCAGAGCACAGATGTCTGACGTCAATCCTCCCGCCAGCCAAGCAACCAACCCGGAGGAAGAGATGATGCCCACACCTAAGACACCACCCCGGCTGACGAATCCAGGTCCAACGTAGCATCATATGTTAAAAATTTCAATGTACTATATAAATGTGTTGTAACCTTGATGTGGTCAGAGCGCTCTCAGAGATCTAGATAAACTTTTCCTTGAGCTCTCACAGCCTGCTCTTTTGTGCCTTATTCCCTTTCCAGGGAGTGTCTGTATTATTCATTTTTTACACATATTGTCAGGGGGGGCACAAACATTTGGTGACCCCATGCGACGTGATCATAGAGGTGCCTCGAGGCCGGCGCCATGCGGCGAGATCCAGGACGCCCCCCAGCAAAAACATCGCCTCCGCGGCCGACCAGCCTGTGCGCACTACGAAGAAGGGTCAACGGTTCCCGGTTGACGAATTCCCGACTGAAAAGCTGCTCGCCGAGGCAGGCCACGGCTTGGTTGGGATGCGAGCCTGATTGGGGTTGGACTGCGAGCGGCGACCCTCGGGTCACCTGACTGAACACGTGAGTGGGGTTGCGAAGGTTACAAAGGAAAGGTAAGGGGGAAATAGTGGGGGACAGGTGGTAATGGACTATAGGGAAGATTAGGGCCTGTGTGAGTGATGATGAGGCTTTTCTGATCTGTCCTTTATATGGCCATTAGGTTTTGGTAAGAAGTGAAGAGAAAAAAGAGAAGTGGTATCCTAGCCCGAACAGGGTAGAAGGCGGCGCCGTGTAGCATTGTCTCGTCCAGTGCAGAATAGATAAGTGAAGATACAGAGAAAGTAGTAGGAGTCTCGTATATTGAGTAGACTCAGAGTAATTATCTAGAACATTCTTTTTCTGGGTATGAAAGGATTCTTGGAAAAGAGTAAGAGGGTGTAAGAGGTCGGGAGTGAATGAGAAGAGTAGGCGAAACGGGGAAGGGGTGGTAAAAGGAACAAAACGGGGAGAGAAAAGAAGAAAAAAAAGAGCGCAGGTAGTGCTTGTGCATGATAAGTGTTATATGTGCTTTTGTGTTCTGTCCGTTTTTGTCAAGGATATCCAAGTACTGTGATTAATTTGTGGTTGAGGTTGCAAAATATGTAAAAATTAACTGTTCAATTTGAACATGCAACAACTATACCGTTAACGTTGAAATGTGATTCATATATCTATCTTGATACATATGTGTGCTGACAATCTATAAGTAATTGAAAATATTCAGGGTATATTGTTCACCTAGAAGGAAAGAAAGGCGAGTGGAGAAGTGGTAGAGGGAAAGAGAGGTTAAAGGGTAAGTACAGACAAAGGGAAAGAAGAAAAAATATTGTCATGGGGGGAATAACACCACTAGCACATATCTGTCAGCACCTTCCGTTATACAGTGAGAAAATACAAAAATACCACGATCAATGGTTGAAGGAGATGAAAAGAGACAGTGTGACGCCAATTTGATCCGAAGGTGGGTCATTCGACAAAAGGGTGTTAGATTTAGTATCCACACACTTGTTAGCAAGGTATAAGGGGAAACAACTACAGAATAGAGGAGAAGTACTAGACTTGTGGCGAATGTTTGAAGAAGTTACGCCTACAGCAGAGGTAAATAAAGAAAGAACAAACAAAACCCAGAAAACGCAGGAAGAGGTAAGCGGAACGCCAAAGGGCGAGTGCACAACCACTACAGCTGAAGGCGATACAACAAAAATATATCCTTTAATGTCAAGGCCAGCAGTAGGATACAGTGAGCCCCTGTACATACCAGCAGGTCCCACCCCCGCACCCTCAAACGGAGCAGTTGCCACGGCACCGCCGCCTTATGATAAAGGAGGTTTGTATGGTCCGACAAGTACACCCCCCCGTGAATTTGGCACACTTCACTGGAGAATTAGACCGACAGCTAGCGCATGCACGGATGGAAATAACGTGGCTAAGAGCATTGTGCGATAGAGGCCAAATGCTTCAAGGGGGAGGAGAGGTGCCACCATTATCCATGGCGGATCTAACTCCAACATTGAGAACAGCTGGGGAAGTGGCGCAAGCAATCTCAGAGCCAGTGCGATCAGTATCATCACAAGGAACACGCATACCACAAGGGCAAGAGAAAGAGTGGCGGTCAGGGGAGTTACTGTTTCATCTAAATGACAAACCAGTGAGGATTATACGCCCGCCCACCCCAGAAAGTGAGAGAGGGGAGGATGTGAAGGGAACAATGAGCAAGAATCAGAAATAGAAGAGGTGTGGAGTGACTTAGACGAATATGAAGAGGCAGCTGCCGAGGCCGAGTCCCCACTGCCAAACCGTCGTTACCCAGATACACCATCGTCACCACTATGGCAGGGTAGACTTAGACAGTGAGGGGGAAATATGATGATAAGTAAAATAAGGAAAGGTGCGGTAAGTAAGGTAGGAAAGAAGCACAAGTTACAAATGGGCTCAAATGGATAAAAACAACTTGCTAAAGGCCCTCCCCCCACTATCGGGAGGGGCTGGGAAATGGATACACGCCTTTGAGAAAAACACGGCAGGAGTGCCACTAGCGATGGGGGATGTGAAAAGTTTATTCGTGTCAGCAATTGGTGACCAAGCAGACGCAGTGTGGGAAAAGGCTGGATTCCCCGGACTAACGATGAGTTGTGACCTCCACGATGGGTCGGCGTTCAATAACGTTCAAGCACAAGTATGGGATGCATTGAGGCGCACGTTTCCCGATATTCCAGATTTACATTTAGTGATGCAGTGCACAATGGAGGAGAATTAGGATCCCGCGCAATTCATACTGCGGGTGCAGGATTTATGGAGAAGCAAAACTGGCACGGCGTCAAACCAGTCCACCGCCTTGTTTTATTTTATCATTAAAAAGGGGCTCCCGAAGGCGGTGCAGAAGGCCTTGGACAAAATAGCTGGGATAGAAGCCAAGGACTGGCCTGAAATACAGAGCATATTTGTGCACCACTGCAGGAGGATCAAAGAGAGAGAAAAGGAGATAGCACAACAAAGGCTGGCAGACGAAGCGAAGCTGCTACAGAACAAATTAGTGAAGGTTGCCGCCGTCAATGCCAGCATAACCACAGACAGAGAAACCGAGGGGGATGAAGGAGCGGGAAACAGACCAGCAACAATAGCGGCACTGCAGGCCACAGGAGGACAAGGACAGTGGAACAGAGAAGAGCAATACGGTGGACAACAGTAACAAGAAAGACCAGCAAGAGGAAGAGGTGGGTACTGTGGCCAGAGAGGGGGGTTTGGAGGTATGGGAAATAGAGGATTTGGTGGCCAATGAATGAGAGGCGGACCACAAGGGTCATGCTGGAATTGTGGGAGATTGGGACACTACTCCAGAGATTGCAGAATGCGGCCTTCAGGGTATTTCCAGGGGCAACAGCCCATGGAGAACAAACAAGGTTGGGGGTGCCCACACCCAGGTAGCCCCTATGGACTACCGATGGGAGGTGGGAGACAGCAAGACCAATGCTATAACAAACCTCAGATGCAGCAAGGACAGCAACCACCACCACAACCTATGGCAAGACAAAACGCAGTAGGGAGCGCAAACAATAATTGTTATGCAATAGCCGCCAACGGTGCGCCCGCACCATACCGTGGCGTGACCGTAGTTGGAGACAATGTCTTTTCAGTGCCAGGGCAAGAAAAACATTTAGATTAGGACAGCCCACAGGGAACACTTACGTGTCCAGTCCTATCCACCACCCTATGTGCAGAAGAGGAACCACTAGTGGGGGCAGAGATAGGAAATAAGCAGTTTATCTTTATGGTAGACTCAGGAGCGGAGAAATCATGTCTTATGGAAGGGCAGTTTCCGCTCTCAGGCAGGAATTTAGAGACCCAGGGGTTCTCTGGGGATATATTATAAGTGTTCCTTATACTAAAGATCTTGATATAACGGTAGGGGGGAAAACCATGTGCGCAACCGTACTGTACCATGAAGATGTGCCGATCAATTTGCTGGGGAGAGATATGTTAAGCTAATTAAATATGACCATCTCGTTTACAGAACGAGGAATAGTGTGTTGAACCCCAGGAGTATGCCCAGTACAAGCAATGTTGATGATCAGCACAGTAATGAACGAAGTTGTGGTGCGGGGAATACCCATTGATATAAGTATGTTCATTTATGGCATCAAGGTATTAGCGCGAGTGGTGCCAGAGATAACCAGAAAAGAATGGATAACACCATCAGATTTCATATTCCGTCCAATTGCACACACAGACGTCTTGCCAGGCACGATAATGTCCATAGACATTGAGGCAGTTGAAGTATCCAGCAAACTTATTGTGGTCATAGGACTGGACGCGCATGGGTGCGAGTGGAGAACTGTGTTATGCATAGACCCAAACATAATGCTACGAGATATAACAGACAAGGAATTATTCACTGATGGTGAGAATGATGGAGAAATAATAATGGAAATAAGCATACCATGTGATATTATGATCCAGTGATGGAGAAATAATAATGGAAATAAGTATACCATGTGATATTATGATCCAGTACAGAGAGGTACACAACCCACTGACTATATTTGAGGAAGACATGGCAAAAGTAGCACCTGAAATTTGGATCACAGGACCCCACGATGGAGGGTTACTGCATGAGGTGACACCAATAAAAATAAAACTCAAGCCAGGTGCAATACTGCCAATGGTAAAGCAATATCCCATATCAAGAGAAGCAGAGGAGGCAATTAGGGAAACCATAAATGCACTCCTGAAACAAGGCATCATAGTGCCATCAAACTCCCCATGTAATACAGCGATTTTCCCGATCAAAAAAGCAAAAGGAGGGGCGTGGAGGATGATCCAGGATCTCCGCCCACTTAATGACATCATTCAAAAAGAGTTACCATTAGTGCCTAACCCGGCAACAATATTGTGCAGCCTACCAAAAGAATCAACATGTTTCACTGTAATTGACTTGAAGAATGTTTTTTTCTCCATACCACTCAACCCAGGATCCCAATACCTGACAGCGTTCACGTTAGGGAACAACAGGTATGAACATCTCAGACTCCCACAAGGATATTGCGAAAGCCCCAGCATCTTTAACAGGGTGTTACGTGAGGACATTGGAAACATAGATGTAGAGAGTACCATCATTCAATACGTAGACGATTTACTCGTCTGCAGCCATACAGAAGAAAAGTGCAGAGAAGACTCGATAGCACTACTGAATGTGCTAGCTACCAAGGGCTACAAGGTGGACAAAGGAAAATTGCAATACTGTCTCGCCGAGGTTGTATACCTCGGACAGCTAATATCAAAAGATGGGAAGCGGATACTCCCAGACAGAGCAGTTGCTATACGCAAAATAATAGTCCCAAAAACTGTGAAAGACATGCAAAAGTTTCTTGGCTTTTGTAACTATTGCGGAGCATGGATCCTTGATTACGTGGCATACACACGCCCCTTACTACAAGCTTTAAAAGAGCCAGAGAAAAATAGAGCTGCAATAAAATGGAAACAGGAAATGATAACACAGTATTTGAAATTAAAAGACCTCATTGCTGATGCCCCAGTCCTTGCGAACCCAGATTATAAGAGGGAATTTTTCTTGTTTTCACACTGTAATGGAACACTGATGACGGCAGTACTGACACAAAAACATCTTTAGAGGTCACAAACCATAGGCGTATTATAGTGGGACACTAGATCCAGTAATGCAAGGCCATTTCGCATGCGAACAGGCTCTCGCAGCTGCAGCCTTCGCGATTGAAAAGAGCGCCACGATTGTCATGGGATGTTCAGTAACGCTATATGTGGAGCATTCCCTATTCGCCATCCTTGAGCGATCAAAATCAACATTAACGACACAAAGAGCAACAGCAAATGAAATAATAATTTCAAGCCCCAATGTACACGTGGTGAGGTGCAAAACAGTAAACCCAGCAACATTTATTACAGAGCCATGCACGACAGAGGACATACAGGAACACGATTGCGCCACATATGAGGGGGAAGGGGATGACATCCCAAAAGCAAGCAAAAATGCCCTACAGGAGGGAGAAATATATTTCATAGATGGGTCAGCATCAATAAACCCCGAAACAGGGGAAAAACACGTCGGAATGGCGGTAGTGCGCATGGAGGAAGATGACTATGAGACGATTGTGCAAAAGTGCCTCCCATCCCATTACTCAGCACAGGCAGCTGAACTAACTACCCTGATCGAGGCACTGCACACAGCCAAGGGCTGTGCGGTGACAATATACTCAGACTCAGTATATGCAACTACCACAGTGCACTCAGGGTTGTCACGGTGGCGTAGACTGGGAGTCAGGAGAGCACACGGTTCTCCAGTACAGCATGCGACATTGTTGAGTGAGTTAATAGATGCACTAGTAGTACCATCGGTAGTGGCAGTGGTGAAATGCCAAGCCCATACCAACAACAAAGAAGCAATCTCATTGGGAAACGCGGCATCTGACACAGCAGCAAAGGAGGCCTTGTATTTCAATGTGACACCAACACTCTAATGCATTGTAAAAGCAACCACCACAGACCCACTAGAAGAAGCCTACAATAATACACCAATAGCGCAGATAATAGAATTACAAAGAAAAGCACCACAGGAGGAGCAAAAACTGTGGAGCAAACAGGGATGTAAACAATCAGCCACAGATCTCATTTGGAGACAGGAGACAACAGGAAAAGTTGTAATGCCCATAGAGTTACTAGAAATAGCATTCCAACTGCTGCATTTCCCTGGCCATGTAGCAAAACAACACATTGCCGCAGACATCCAGGAACACTGGTTCGTCCCCAATTTGCAAGAGCACCTGTCGAAATTCATTGTAGAATGCATAACATGTCAAACATATAATTCAGGAATGACATTAAGAACACTGTGCGGTACCCTGCCCCGACCAACAGGACCATTCAGAGAGCTCCTTAAAGACTATGCTGATATGGTAGAGCGGTGTAATGGAGCAAGATATTTGATTGTGGTGGTGTGCCCCTTTTCAAGATGGGTGGAAGCGGGCCCATGTCCCCACCCAGATGCAAAATGTGCGGCCAAGTTCCTTGTTTGGGAAGTGTGCTCCCAATGGGGAATATGCGATGTGATAAGATCAGACAACGGTACGTACTTCGTGAATGACCTCTTTAAGGAAGTAACATCACTTTCGGGGGTAAAACACAAACTGTGCTCAATTTATCATCCGAAGGTGAATGGGATGGTAGAAAAGATCAACGGATTACTAAAGAGTAAGTTATCTAAGCGTGTGTAACACACTGAAGAAAAACTGGGTGTATTGCTTGCCCCTAGCACTGTTCCAACTCAGGACGCAACCATGTAAAGACCACCATCTGAGCCCCCACGAAATTGTGACTGGGAGGCGAATACACACACCAGTATCCCCAACTAGAAGGGCATCGGATGGGCACAGGGCTGCACAGTGCTGGGGGAAGAGTTCAAGGAATACCTGACCCAGTTAACACGCGCAGTACGCAGCATAGCGCGACAAATAACACCACCTTTTACTGAAAATGTGGCGACTGATACCACACCGGCCACAGACAGTTCAAGCGGGCCACTGATGCCAGGAGCACATGTGTACATCCGCAGCTTTGTGAGGAGGTGGAATTCACCCAGGTTTCATGGCCCTTATGAGGTCATCTATAGTACACCCACTGCGGTGAAGGTAAAATGATTGAAGTATTGGGTGTACTTATCAGACGTGAGGAGGGCACACGATAGTACAATCCCCCAGGAGGAGCAAGATGGTGCCACTGGTACCACAAACGAGGTTGAAAAAGGATAACTAAATTGTCGATAAAGAGAACAGGCAGAGATAAAAGTTATGATATGTATTTTGTTCTTCACGACTCATCTACTACTTCCTTCTTTTCTATGTTTCCTTCCTTTCCCCCTTGATTGATCAATATCCTCTCTATGCACCTCAACTCTCTCTCTCCACCTCTCACCTTCATTTCGATTATTGTTCCACGCGTTTTTCCATCACTGTTTTACTCACATTCCCCCTCTCACTCTCTACATAGAAAAAGTACATGTGCAATCGAGAAAATGAACAAAACATGACTAAAGATGATGATTAAACATGAAGTTGAACAAAAAATGTAAATACATGTGTATATTGTGGTGACTTAACGAATTTATAACGCCCCTCCAGGTGAAAAATGGCCCAACGACCTACAATCGCGGAGAACCAATTAATGCTAGATAGCGATAGGGTCGCCATTAGGGCTAAAAGGTTCAGTAACGTTGAATGTGTTTTGAAATGTGCTGCAATGTTGATGTCAGTAATGGTTTTTTTTCGCAGCGTGGTATTATACCCTTTTATCGTTTGTTAATGACATGCACAGGGGAGGAAGCGGGGCTAACATGATACGAGAAGGATCGCACATGATATGGACTGGGGTAAAGACTATATGGAAAGAGTCACTTGAGATTAACGTCAACAATACAGATGTGATGCAACCCTCAGAATACATCACTGTAGGATCAACAAGTGTGTCAGTGTTACGTTTCAATATAAATATGAGTAATGATTATGGATATAACGAATATGATGGAGATTATTATTGGCCAAATGGGCCCCTCTCTACCATCACTTCTCAGTGCAAAACTCGGACCAATTGTCTCTAATGGTGGGTACGCCCCTCGCCCTTATGCGTTGTTAACTTTGGGTTACAATCGCGTAGATGGGACCACCAAGCAGGACACGGGGCATCTATTTTTTGTACCCCCTTTCGACTCTATCTTGGTGACCAGGCCTCACTGCGATAGTATAAAATGCTTCTCTCCCTTTCCCCGCTGCAGCAGCTTGGAGCACATGGCCCCCACCCTTGTTCCCACTCTGACTGACTGGAAACCTCTGCAGCTCCATTCTCACGCTGAAGCCGGAGCTGCTTGCAACAAATAAGAAATGTAACACGTCTCTTTTCCTCTGAGATCACTGTTCTGCATGTGAACCAACATGAGCTAAGCACATAGCTCGTCCATCTCCACAAAAGTGTCCTTGCCCTCTTACCCTCGCCAGTGGAAACCTATTGCCATTCTAACCCTGTGTCCCTGCAAAGTATTCCTTTCATGTGCCAGATTATTGACCATGCCATGATGCCCACCCAGCAGATCCCCTATTAACACTAGACCTCTGCTGCAGTATATCGTGCCCAATACTAACAAATGCCACATACCTGAGATTCTTGTAAGCATGAACCTACACTCTGGTCATTGTATTAAAGTGGTCAAGACCCCTAACCTATGACTTGTATAATCCAAGATTATAGCTGATATAAATACCTGTGTGATGTGACTTTTATAGAGACATGACAAACTATTGAGAGTTTTTGAATGATCATTATTTAGTGCATGCATTATTTAGAATGTATTTTCTTAGCTTAGATAGTGACCACAGTGTGTCACAGTGACCTGTCCTTCACCCATCCGGAGCACAGATGCCTGACGTCAATTCTCCCGCCCACCAAGCAACCAACCCGGAGGAAGAGATGATGTCCACACCTAAGACACCACCCTGGCTGACCAATCCAGGTCCAACGTAGCATCATATGTTAGATATGACAATGTGCATATATAAACGTTAGTAGATTCAGGTAACTAATTTGGGGTTAAGCTTTTGACAATTAATGCTGATGAATGTTGCTATAAGCATTGGGTTGAGACAATCACTCATTTTCCAGCTGGCACAAGTTAAAAAAATACAGTTAATTAAATAACTCAATTGTTTAGAAGAGTGTAAATGACTAATGGCTTGCTTGCACATGACTTTTTCTTTATTATAGAAATTAAAACAAACTATTGGTACCAAATTCACAAAAAGTAATCCAAATAAAAAATAAACAAATAATAATATTTTGTATTACCTTAAGGAATGCATAGGTAGCCTTATTCACAAAGGTGACCTTTGCATTTCCAGGTGGCCAGCCGCTCTTACATACATTAGTGTCAGGATCATCTATACTGCTCCCTGCAACAAAATGCCTTACTGTAGATACATGTTATGAGATGTCCCCCATGTGCAGAGCTCATAACATTACCTTCCTAATGGACTAAATGGCATTCCTCAAAGGAGCATCAGATTTTACATCTGTGACATGCAAATTGATCTAATTCCGTCCTACAACCTTTTCTGAAGTCTTTGGCCCACACACACACACACACACACACACACACACACACACACACACACACACACACACACACACACACACACACACACACACACACACACACACACACACACACACACACACACACACACACACACACACACACACACACACACACACACACACACACACACACACACACACACACACACACACACACACACACACACACACACACACACACACACACACACACACACACACACACACACACACACACACACACACACACACACACACACACACACACACACACACTCCCTTATTAAATAAATAACATCAGTAGTCCTCATGTAAGCAAACTAAGCATGATTGACTCTTCCCAAGACCTATCTGCTTTTTAGAGGTCCATGATTTGTAAGAATTTCTAATCTGTAATATTCTAAACCTCAATAATACAAAGTGTGTTCATCACTGAATGAGGAAAGGCAAACCCAGGTATGCCTGACATGTGAATTAATCAAAGGGTTCCCCATACCAACTTTGCTAATTTGTTTGTTTCTTTGTTTGTTTGCTTGTTTATTTATTTGATAACGCACTCTGAAACCTTAGGTAACTGGGCACAACATAGATAAGTATACTTCGAGCTTGGTTACAAAGATTCAACGATGATTGCAACAATGATAGCAAACTAATCACCACATGCAGGTTACAGAGGTGCAAGGGGTCACAGCGGTTACAATAGAATAAAGGTGGATGCAGTGATGAGGCGGTAAGACATGTATATATGTTAATTCGTAGTTAGAAGTAAGACAGAGGTAAGTATTGGGTGGTATGATGTTAGTGGTCATTTGTGTGTAGCCAATGTATCATATTGCGTCTGAAATTACAGTAGGGTTGTTCAGTTCTCAACGCTAAAGGAAGGGCATTCCAGGATGTGGCAGCTTTGACTGGGAAACTGGAACTGCCCGCTTTGGTTCGTTTGAATCTTGGAATCTCAAGAAGGTGGGTTTTAGCAGTTCCCGTTGAGCGTGTGGATGTTCTCTTGCTTGTTCTTTCTATAAGGTATGGGGGAGCTATATTGTTCAGGCACTTGGAGGTGAGTGAAGCAGTTTTAAGAAGAATCCTGTCATTTATGTTTAGCAAATGAACATTTCTTTTGAACTTAGAGATGTGTTCTCTGTTGGGTATATTAAGGGCTGCTCTTAGGGCGTTATTTTGTAGTCTTTGAATTTTATCAAGAATGTATTTGTTAACGCCTAAGTATAGGGCATTACAATAGTCCAATTTGGACATTATTAAGGTGTTAGCCAGTGTGATTCAGCTAGTTTTGGAAAGGAATAAGTTTACAAGTATAGGGAATCGATGATGCTAGGGAGTTGACCTGTTTCTTCAGTGTTAAGGTGGAGGCCAGGTAAAAACCTAGCGTTTTTACTACATGCATCACCTTAATTGTATTGCCGTCAATATTAAAGGTGCTGGGCAGTTGTCACCCTGGCAGTTCAATGGCTTTAAGGATAGTATTATTTTCTCGGGTCTCTAAGATAGAGATTTCATTGAAACCAAAGGGAGTGATGAATCTATCTGGTATGAAAGAAGAGGCAGTTTGTGGATCAGTCTGGAGCAGTAGGGATTTTTTATTGGCTATTTTCAGTTGTAGGGATGAAGTTTTATTTGACAGGGAATTTTGGATGTCCAAGCACCATTACTTGTCTTTGGAGACATTATCTGTGGGGGGATGGGTGCTTCCATTTCACAGAGGATAGTGAATAGTATTGGATTGAGCCTTTGAAATTCTGTCGTTGAACGTGTTTATTTTTGTATACATTTTAGCAAAGTTAGTTAGTTTAGCTTTGTTCTCATCCATAGGAGAGTGGCGCCACGTGCCATGTAGTTTTCGTTTTTGGAGTCTTAGTTCTTTAAGGTGCAGTGTAAACCAGGCGTTAAGGTGAGCGTTCTGCTTAATTTTGCGTAGTATAATGGATGCAACGGAGTCAAGGGCCTTTCTCATAGAGTTGTTAAAGACCTCCACCAGAAGGTTTGGGTCTGTGTTGCTGGCAAGGGCATTGATGCCTGGGAGTAGGTGTGTTAGAAGTTTTCTACAGTAATATCCTTCTTACTTCAGGTTGGGAGTGGGGTTGCCATGGCAATGCCTTTAGAACAGTAAGGTTCAAGTGTGGAGGAAAAACTGATTAGGTGGTGGTCAGTCCAGGACTGTGGGGCAATGTTGGTAATGGAGATATTACAATTCAACTTGGCCATCCAGTCGAGTTTCCTACCTTTGATGTGGGTCGGGGAAAGAACTTTTTGTGCGAGACCATGATCCACCAATATGGCTGCTACTGATTGGGCCTGTTTATTTCATGGTCATTTAATCCCTAATTGAAATCTCCCATCACTAGGATCTGTGAGGAGTTTTTCATGTTATTGGCCAAGATGCTAGATAAATCCTCCTCAAAGGTTCCCAATAGGCCGGGAGATCTGTAAACCAGATGAATGGTTAATGAACGGGATATTGGTAGTTTGGCTGTAAGCACCTCACATGAGTGGTATATGCAGGTGGCGTGGCGAGTCTAATGGCAAGGTTAGTTTTGGAAATAATAGCTAAACCACCTCCTCTGCCATTGGGTCTGTCTATTCAGATTATATGGTAGCTGTCTGGGATAGCTAGCATGAGGGCATGGCCTGCTGCGTAGTGAAGCCAAGATGTTGTTATTGCTAGAAAGTCCAAGTTCCCGTTAGATAGGGTGTCTGAAATTTCAGTTGCATGTGCCACGAGGGATCTGGCATTAATGAGTGCTCCTAATATATTTGAGGTGGTGCTACTAGGTTTATGGGGGGGGGGGTAGTTTCAGATCAGTTAATTTTAGTATGAGAAAAGGTGGATGGTGGAATCCTATGGTTAGGTATTCTATGCCTAGTCTCCTGCTCAGACCTAGAGATAAGTTCCTGGGCTTGAAGGATGCGTTGGGTTGAGGTGGTTTTTGTACTTGATGTTACTATGGGCCTCATTACGACCCAGGCGGTAATCGTCCGTCATTACCGCCATGGCGTAATGAGCGTTTACGCCGTGGGCCGATGGCGTAAAGAGCGCCACATTACGCCATGGCGGTAATGCAATTAACGCCATGGCGGAAAAGGCCCCTACCGGCATCGTAAAGCGAGCAAGGTGCACTTCCGCCACCGTAAGTAGCGGCCACCGTAAGTAGCGGCCACCGTAAGTAGCGGCCACCGTAATTTGCGGCAGCCGTAAAAAGCAGAACCGGAAATAGTGTCATCGCGCCGGAACGGGAAACAGCCCATCGGCCATCTTTAAAAACACAATCCATTGCCATCCTACCGAACAACACCAGACCCAACCCTGACACCTGTCCCAACCAATCACCCACCCATCCAAGTACCCGAAAATGCCTAAAGCTGTGAAAAAGGCATGTGACCGCCAGCGCCAGGAGACATTCAGCCGGGAGGAACTCTGCATGCTTGCGGAGACCCTGCAAGACAACGCAGGTGTCGTTTTCTCCCCGGAAATGACCAGGACAGCGATAGGGAAAAAGAAGGCCATCTGGGCCCTGGTGGCTGAGCGCGTCAGCGCGGTGGGGACCGTACCCCGCACCCCACAGCAGTGCAGGAAGCGCTGGGATGACCTACGCATACGGGTCAGAGCCGTCATCTCTGCAAACCGCAACCTTGCCCTGGGTACCGGTGGAGGGTCGGAATCCCCCCTAAAACTCCAACCGTGGGAGGAGATCTGTGCAACCACGATTGGCATGGAATCCATTGAAGGCGTCGGAGGGATGGAAAGGGGAGCTCCGACATCAGGCGATGAAGGTAGGTGCCTCAAACAAGACATGCCATAGTCACTGCAGTCCAATCATGTGTAGCACAAGGTTGCCCTAGAGTGTAAATGCAACACATATCAACACTGCCCATAGCCACATGCGAGCACCACCCTCTATACACTGCTGGCACCCGCATACCTGCATCCACATTCCCCACTAAAAGGAGACAACCTGCATGGCACTGCCTGACATCTGCCTCATCTACTGACCAGAATAATGTCAATCATTGTCATTCCAAAGTCCGCAGACCCATCAATAACGCCCTCCCTCCTTTGCTCCACCACAGGCACAGATTGACACCCAGAGGACCAGGACACCCCTGCGCCGAAGAGAGCCAAGAAGGCCATCAATAACGTCCCTGCACCCTCAACCTCAGCTGCAGTGAGGCAGACCCCACAACAAGCAGGTCCCACTGCAAGCATACCGGACGTCCCACCGGCAAGCACCCCTGTAGGCAGCAGGCCAGCAGCAGCTGCTCCACCTCCACCGACATTGCCTGCCACAGAAGGCACGGGGTCAGCGGCCAGCAGCAACATCGGTGAGACAGCTGCAACAGCTGCATGTTCAGACTCAGACATGGAGCACGAGGTCAGAAGCCCCACTGACCTACTACATTCCCCCTGTTTCTCAGACGCCAGCCCCCATGAGGATCACTCACAGGGGCACACAGAGGTAGAGGAGTGGCCTTCCACCCCATGCCCTGTCCACACTCCACAGGAGGGGAGCAGCCCCTCCATCACTCCACCAGCACTGGCCATGGCCCAGCAGGGCCAGCAGTCCCTCGAGGACATCACAGAACGGCAGCATCAACTGTCCACGATGCTGAATGAGCATGCCGCGGAATGTGTGGGGGCTAGGTCTACCATTGAACAGGCCACGGAGACCCTAAGGGTTGAAGTAGCGCAGAGCACTGCCACCCTGAGGGATGCCATGCAGGCCATGTCCAGGGACATCTGTGCTGAACTTGCCGGCTTGCGTCGTGCGCTCACTGAGCTCACCCACACCCTACAGGACGTGCATGCACAGGGTCAGCCAGGGACATCCTCCACTGCCAGTTCTGCACAGAGCAGCCCCGTGCGACGTTCCGGACGTAACCTGCGCTCCACAGCCAGGGGTGCCCCGGGGGCCGGGAGAGGGGGCTTGTAACAGCCTGTGGCCACTGTCACAGGCATCTGTTGACACCTACATGGGGTGTGTTGGGGTGTGCAGGGGGGAGGTGGGAGGGGGTGTGTTTGGGTGTGCAGGGGGAGGTGGGAGGGGGTGTGTTGGGGTGTGCAGGGGGGAGGTGGGAGGGGGTGTGTTGGGGTGTGCAGGGGGGAGGTGGGAGGGGGTGTGACACGACATTTCATAGTTTCAATACACTTTTTTCTTTCAAAAAAAGTAATGTGTGGATATTTTCATTGCATATGTGTGCTTTATTGGTGTACAGTCCACAGTGTGCATGTCCCAGAGACACACAGTGCCCCAAGTGCAGTCTCCATGTGATAAACACCAGCCGTGTGTGCTAGAAGCAGTGGTCGATGATACTTTGGCGCATTGCACGCCCCTCCTGTGCATCGCCTCCTCCATGGGGTGCCGCCCCATCTGCAGCCTCCTCATCCTCATCGTCAGGTGGTTGCAGTTCTGCGTCAGGGGGCAGGGGCACATTCCGTCTGACGCACATATTCTGTAGCATGACACATGCCATGACGATCTTTGCCACCTTCTCATGGCCATACAGGAGTGCCCCACCAGACCTGCTGAGGCTTCGGAACCGTGCCTTCAATAGGCCGAATTTCTGCTCTATGACCACACGAGTACGTGTATGTGCACGGTTGAAGTCCTCCTCGTGCTGGTTCTGCGGGTTCCGGACTGGTGTAAGTAGCCACCTCTTCAGGGGATAGCCTGCATCACCTGTATGTAGGCGAGAATGTATGTGTCAGTCATGTTGTCTGATCAGGAACATGATGTTCCACCATGGCTCACATCCAACTGTTACTTTTGCTCACTTCTACATGCACTAATTGATTCACACAATGCAACCAGTATATGCTCATGGCTCCCATGGCCTGTTTTGCATGCCATCACCCAATGTATGCAGAGGGGTTGTGTGCATTGTGAGTGCCCATCCTCTGTCTCCATTCTCTGTGTTACTCACAGCCAGGTGGAGTATGCATCACCCCCCCCTCTCAGCCAGGTGGAGTATGCATCACCCCCCCTTTCAACCAGGTGGAGTATGCATCATCCCCTCCCCTTTCAGCCAGGTGGAGTATGCATCACCCCCCCTCTCAGCCAGGTGGAGTATGCATCATCCCCCCCCTTTCAGCCAGGTGGAGTATGCATCACCCCCCCTTTCAGCCAGGTGGAGTATGCATCACCCCCCCCCCTTTCAGCCAGGTGGAGTATGCATCGGTACGTCATTCACCTGCCCACTTCCATGACATTGGACTCACCGAGTAGCCAGGATCTTGGCCCTGCATGTCGCTCCATGTAGCGTGGTATTGTGGAGTTCCTCAGGACCATAGAATCATGGGTTGATCCGGGGAATCGGGCACAACAATGTGTGATGATCTTGTTGGAGTCACAGACCATTTGCACGTTTATTGAGTGGAACTGTTTCCGGTTGCGGTACGGTACCTCCATGGCACGTAGAACCACCAATTCCACATGGGTGCAGTCGATGGCACCAATGCAACCGGGTATGCCGGCTAGTGCATGGAAACCCACTTTGGTGTTTGCAATCTCCTGGGCAGTCCATGGTAATGAGATGTGGTCGTCTGTGTGCTTGAGGAGGGCATCGAGCACTTGGATGAGTGTTCGTGAGAATAATGGCTGTGAAATGCCATGCAGGTGCCCCACTGTGTGCTGGTAGGTGCCTGTGGCCAGGAAGTGGAGTACAGACACTACCTTCAGTAGGGGGGGGGTGGCGGTTGGACTTTCTATCATGCTGACGATGTCGTTGTGTGTCATGTCTACGATGGCGGTGATGGTGTCCCGGTCCAAACGGTACAGGGTGTGGATCTGCTCAGCAGTGAGGTTGAATGGATTGGCTCTGATGCGTGGGATTGGGGGCTGCCTGCGTGGTGGCACTGACTGTGCTGGTGGGGCTTCCTGGGCCTGCCTTGCCCTCCTTCTCCTCCTGTTGTTGTTGTTGCTGTTGTAGCACATGCATTGCTATCAGGTCCTCCAGCCCCAACATTGCTAGTCGTATTGGTATCATTGTGGAGTGTGACTAGGTGTGGGAAGGGGTGGGGTGTGCTCTTTTTGTACTTCCCTGAGTCTGTATTGCCTTCACCTGTGCTGTTTCTGTGCACCTGTGGCAGCTGCATTCACTTAACATGGCCCTTTACGGTTGGTTCGCGATGGCGTTATTTGCACCATGGCGGTAAGGTACTTAACGGGCTGGGTGATGGCGTTAGGTGCATGTCCGCTTGGGTCGGCATTTGCGTACCTTTCCGCCATGGCGCTAAGTACGGTGTGGGCGGTCGCGTGCGCGCACCCTTAGCGCAGTTAGCGGCAGCGTTAACTACGATGCCGCTAATGGCATCGTAGTTAACGGTCACGGGTCATGATCGGACCTGGCGGAAAACGATGGCGGTAAACATTTACCGCCATCGTTTTTCACTTAGCGCCAGGGTCGTAATGAGGCCCTATGAGTCTTTTGCTCATAGAGACAGGAAAGTCTTGATCTTAGTCTGCTGTTTCTCTGCTGATGTGGGCAAGGTATGATAGTGTAGAGGCAAAGTAATGATAGGAGTAGCTGATTCAATCAGAACGTTGACGGAAAGCAGCTGATCACAGGAGGAGGGTGGGGGAGGTTGCATCGAAGGCAGCAGCCATCTTACACAGGCCACACCAGGTAATTCTTCGACAGAGGCTGTAAAGTAGTTGAAGATTTCTTTTTAAATGCACAGCAGTGCATACAACAGTAATATGTATATCTGCCGAGTAAAAATATCTTGAAGTCATCAGAGAAGAAATGAAACAGAACAGGGCTATGGTAGCGGGCCTCGTGCTCTGCGCTTACCTAGCCATCTCTGTCATTAAAGCATGCAGGGCTTCCAGTCGGTACAATAGCTCCTGCTCTGTTGGCTGCAGCTGGGTGAAGAGGCACAGTCAACAGTGTGCCTTAATCCATGCCTTGCTACGGGCTGGCGCTCGCCTGCCGGCGAAAGTGGTTGGACGTAATGAGGTTATTGAATACAATTTGAACACATTTGATAGGATGACAGGCTAAATTCTTCTTCCCTAGATTCAAATCTAGACCTGAATGGTACACATAGGCCTCTCTAGCAAGAGCATTAATGTACTGATATATCTTACTGCAGTGTTTACTTTGTGTTCCTGCTTGGCTAACATTTACAGAGGCATAGGGCTCCAATTCCTCTTGCTAACCATCCCACCCACCAAACTTCACCCAGCTCCTCCATTTTTCCTACTCTTTCCTTCCTTTACTGAAACATGTTAAGTTATGTTGTGTTTATTTTTCCTTGAACTTCTCCCAATTGACCTGAAGATGTATTGCTCTTAAATCAGAATGAGGTTGAATCCGCAGATGCCTCCAAACAACCTGAGTCTAACTTGGAGATTGTGAGAACCTGCTGACATTTTTGAGAACATTCTCTCATGCTTATTTGTCAGTGCCACACTTTCTGGTTCGGAGTGCTCCTAATCCTTCATCACTCCTGCTTTAAATTCCTATCAGTACTTTGGGATTGCATGATCATACCATTATAGCCGAAAACAGAGTTCAATATATTTGAGCTTGTATTGTATATCTAATTAAATGCTTGGTTTTATTGGGCAGTCATCTATAATTCATTAAGAGTATACTGAGGAAACAACTAGTTTACATTTTAAAAAGAAAAAATATAAATAACTAGTGGTACCACCCAGTGTTGCACTGGTGTACAGCTGACATGCGCATAGGGGTCTGCTGTACCCTTGTGTATGTGTAATTGTGTCATAGCTTCCTATTTTTGAGGAATTTCAAAATTGGCAAAAAACTGTCCCTGAATGGGTCGGGTTGTTCAGATTTCACTATTGCCAGCACACCCCAGACTGGTATGATGAACTTGGGGTCAAAATTTCAGCACACCAACTATTATGGGGCTGGAGCGAACCCCAAACATACAAACACAGTTTCACAAATATATATATATATATATAGATGATAGAATTTGAAATAAATGCTGATATGATATAATTGGTGGAGATAATCCAACTGACATATCTTGGAGCTTCTCACTTCCCAGGCTAGGCTTCTAACATCCAGTTCTCCCAAACTATGGCAATGATGACTGGTTGAGCACCTTAATACTTGTGCCTCACTCATGTTAGGGCTGGCACTGTTCCCACTCCCACCTACAATGCAAAGGGACCTTCATGATAGATGAGCTTTGACTTTTTCTGATGTTTTGCATACTTAAATACCCCCATATTAACATGGATTATTAATAAAAGCAAACATACAATAATAATATTGAGTGCATTGTTGGAGCTTATATTAGTGTCAATTGAAGTGACCCAAAACTACACATCCCATAGTGTATTTGGTGGAGAAACGAAAACCCAGACTTATTGAGTACATATGTGGGGGAGGGGATAGATGAGCAGCAGCTAATGACACTTAACATAAATAAGATAATGTTTTCCCCAAAGGGGAAAGAACTGAGGAATGATATATACCAATGTCAGAGCTTGATGCACCTCCACAGTTCAAGCTCCAGCATTTGTCATCTAGTTTATTTAGACCCTCGATGATTTCCTCTGGAATGGACCAGTTCCCTGGTTCATGCATGATGAAATGAAAGCAGCAGTGGTGTAGCATTGTATCTTGTGAGCAAACATTTCATGTACCACCATGATAAGGTGTACATTTAAATAAACATGTGTGTGGTGAACCATATGTCTGTGTGTTAATTTGCTGACAAAAAAACATAGAGGGCCGTGGTGATGAGGTTCAAACCAAGCTCTCTTTGCTTCTTCCTGTGTGAACCCTCTGATTTTATACCACTCATTTTCTGGCAATGTTGCACATGTGCATGCATATGTCCTTGTGAATTGTGTGCCCATGTGTATTTTTGAAAGGGCATGCAAGGATATGGTCTTCAATCCCAGTGCGAAAGAGATAGCTTGTGTCAAAGTGACAGTCAACCTCTCATAATACAGTATTGGCCATTTTATCAGGGATATTTTGAGCTCAATATTTTGGATAAATTGTTTGGCGAAATGCCTATTTTGAATGGCAAAATATAATGGTATTAGGAAGTGTTGATTCCAAGTACTGTAGGCCATACATATGCATAGCGTTTACATATATACTAAAATGAGTATGCACAGATTTATCAAAAGATGGATGTAAAATATGTGTATGCGTGAATCTGTCCATACACAAACCACATTTATTTGTACGTGATTGTATACAGTTTATTGCTAAAAGTAACTTAAGCTCTCAAAAGACTAATTTGATTACAGACATGTTTATTAACAGGCTTTGGAATATCCTTAAAGAAATAAGCATAATCAGTAGGTGAGTAAAGCTCATCAAATCCCTAGATAGTAATGACAAATTGAGCAGTAAAACCACTAGGGAAAGGCAACAATCTGGTAATCATAGACAAGGATGAACAGTAGGTTTAGGCTAAGACAAATATATGACTATACTGCAAAGTTCACACTTTACAAAATATATTGTATTTGATGGACAAATATGTGAATGTTTGAGTGATAAAAGCTAACAAAAAGCAAAATAACAGCATGCAGAGCAATCCCTTTAGAAGGTGCTTTATAATGATAAATAGTGATAAGTGAGAAATATGTGTTTTAGATGGGGGAGAATGAAGGATACATGTGGGATCATGAACTGGGATTATCACAGACTGACAACACACAACATGTATTAGGGACAGTTATTTACGCTCAATGAAATTGGACAAAGAGGTTGGGAATAAAGAGGAGGGGTGATGCCATTTTGGGTTACACGAGACTCCTCCCTGAACAAGAGGCAATTTTTAAGGGTGGTCATGAATTCCTGTACAGTGACACTGTTTAACCATTATTTTCTTTTATTGAATATGTATAACATATTACAACAACAATAACAATCCATTGCAACTAGTTCATGGCATGTCATGCAAGTAATTAATGAGTCAGGAGGTCCCTCCATCAAGCATTTAGTAAATAACCAGGCCCTAACATAGTCCATACACATATATATATATCTCCTGCACTTTCCCAGCTGCCTGTTTGCCACCTTCCAAACGCTTGCCTCTCAACCCAGCTGAAACCAAACCAAATGAATACATTAATGAATGAATAAATGAAAGAGTGGTTAGCAAGCAACATTTTACTCGTCCATTATGTCACCTACTTACTTACTTGTACTTCTGGAGTCAACCCCATGCCTCCCCCTAAGGATTTCCATGGTGTGCTACTTCCACTGACCAGCTCATTCCCTTTGTCCATAACCATTCCATCAGCCACTGAATCTTAAGGGAAGGAACTAGAAACAGCAATACTGAACAGAAATAGAAAAACAAAAACCCACAACTCATAATAGTCATTAGTTCATTCATCAACACAATGAGTCCTGAGATCTGGCAGTACCTGGCTGCCCCGAGTCCTGCGTGCTGTGCTGTAGTAGCTTTGGAGCTCATTCCTCTCTAGCGAGGCCTTCTTCCTCATGGTATGAGACTATTTTCCTTGTGATTGTTACCTGAATTCATAAACCAGTGTCAGAAGTAATAATCACCACCCCTTAACTGGGGTGAACCGCAACCAACCCACCAACGATGGTCAACAAAAGAGCAGGAGGTTGTCCCTCTCCCTTTACTTCCCTTCCTAAGGGATTCAAACTCACATGTCCTGCAGGCTTGCAAACAGGTATATCCTTTTCTCCAGCGCTTCTTTTAGGAGGGGTCCTCCCTCTCCTCGTTCCTACCTCTTCCCTCCCAATGTTCTCTATTCAGCCTCCTGACCCATGTCCCTGCAACTTCCTCTTCATTTCAGCATCAAATGCTTGCCCCATGCATGCATACATTCTGCTTCCCTACCTAAATCAGCATCTCATAGGTTGCCACTTTTATCATCTCTCCTTCCCACGCTGCTACTCCCAGTATCTGTGGTGTGTACCATAGCCTCTATATACTTTGATTGGCCACCAATAGTGCCATACTTAGCCACTTCTTTTCCTGAACAGCAATGCCATCCTCCCCTGACCTTCTTACACGTAAAGCTCCAGGGCAAGTCATAATTTTTTCCCCAACGTTTCCTGCATCAGGCCATGTATATCTGTCCAGAATAATCTTATACATAGGCAAGCCCATAACACATGTAGGATGGTAGCCTCCTGCCGAGTACACTTCCAGCACTTGGCTTGCTGGTTGAGCCCTGCCCTCTGCAACCGCTTGGGAGTCCAGTACCACCCATGCAGAATCTTCAATTTTGTTAGCTTAAGCCTCACCTACCGACTCCCCATAGCATAGTTATCCATAATGCTGTTAACTGCCTCGTCACTAATCTGCATTACTAGCAGCCCCTGCCATTGTTCCACTTCCCATTCTCTGGTCTGGTCCAAACACTGTCAGTGCCTCATTCCTGCATATAGGACCCCCCACCAACTTTGTCTTCCCTGTCCTATGCTCTAGCACTGCTGCTACAACAGAGCTATCTAATGCACAGCTCAGGATTTTTCGTGCCGCTGGTACACTGTGCCTGTTGGGTATTTTTGTGGAGATTTGGGGCCTGACGGTATTTTCTTACTGCCAAAATAATCATTCAGATTGGGCTATATATAACAATAACACAGTGCATATGCATTATTTCAGCACACAGACCTATTTAGATGGCATGCGCGGTTGATATTCGTGATTGGTGGTATTTTGGTGAGCATAATTCCTTTGTTTTATTTGTGGCCCCATTATCCAGAACCCCTTATTTTTGTTTAGGTTTTTCGTGTAATCACTAGAGAGACCTCACGCCTGCATTTCAGGAACATCACATTTTCATTTTTAGTGTGCCACCATGGGCAATTTCTCTCTGTCTTATCTACGGCAGCGAGCTAGTATTTTTCACTATCTTATATACGGTAGTGAACTATGTCCCGGCCCTCCCTTTCTGCCGACTCATAGACCTCTGGCAGACTACAACACACACAGTTAGTTATAATTGCTCATACTGAATGACATTGTGCACACAGCTGCAGCCAAATCTTATTTCTTGCTACCTTAAGAATGACAATTGCACTGTCTAAACATCTCCCCACGTCATCAGCATGTATTGATAAATGCACAAATGAAAGAGAAAATAAACACACCACCCGTCTGCTTTCAGATATTTTTGTGTATTATAAAAGTTGCATTTAAACACGATCTCACTCTTTACATAAATAAATGAAAATAGCACAGTAACAGCATTATTTGTGATACACTGAAAAGAGAGTGGCGGAGACAAGAATTCAATTTGCAACATTAAACATGTGGGTAAAGCACAGGAATCTCCTTTCCTACACTGACTGAATATTCTCGTACACACTCAGCCCCCACACCTCAGAGAGATAATTACCAAGCTTATTCAGCATGTAACTTCTTTGGCTGTTCGCCTTCTGGAGGTGTTCACCCAGCAAGGGCAAGCATCTGCTGTCACTCAAACTGGGACTTGTTGACTGGAAAAGCCAGTCTCTGCAACCAAGTTGAATCTGCTTTAGGAATCAGGCATCCCCAACTGTCAACCCCGTCCTTCTTCGAGCTGTGTCAAGATCTCTCTCCCTAGCTCCTTCCTCAAGATTAAACAAAAAAACTCTGGTTCCCTCCTACCAAAGGATCCTAACCAATAAAACTCTATCATGGCCTAACCACCCTCTGTACACAATGGCTTAGCTTATACATTTGCAACTGTAACCAAAATGATTCCCTGCTTATTCGAAGTCTTTGCTTCCTGGAGTTACTGTGGACATAGCACAGAAAGGCAAAAGAAAAAAAAACTTAAATGTGTGTTTAAAACTGATTTTCAGAGTAGGCCTCATTTTGCAGTGAAGACACATTATTTTATTAATGAGTTATAATTATTAATCTTGTTAGTGAGATTAGTCTGTTAATTACCAAATGTGTCTCTTGCAACATAGGCATTTCAGGTGAGAAATGGTGTGCATTTTGAAGGTACAGATGTGTGCTTTTAACTGTGAAAAATGTATTTGCATTTTATATGTAAAAATAGTTTTTGACTGAATAACCTGCCCTTACTTATATGTCCATGTTACACTGGCAATACATAGCTTGAAACAACTGCATAATAGCAATGCACCAAACCCATGCAGTGGTGCTGCATAAAAAAAAACATGCTACACATTTATCCTGTGCAGTAGTGCTGTACTCTGTGCTGTAACACGCTAAATAACCTTACATATATCCTCCTTTTTTTAGAACTTGGCTACGATCCAAGCCAATTTCTAAAAACAAGTTTGCCCCCCATCCTTCTTTTAAAATGCATGTGTATTGGGATATCTTTCTCTTCCTGACGTAGCTACCAGAATCAGCAACATTTTTATTTTTACTGATAGCACAATCAACCATCCACCTATGATTAGCACCAGGACAGCCAAAACCACTATTGAGCGTTCCCCCCAGGTTCCCCAATTAAATCTTTCCACCTTTATTATCCCCAGATTACTAACTGTAATATTGTTTTTTCTCAAATTCATTTTTATAACATGTCTTTCTTTGTGATTCAATAAATATTCCACATCCGGATTTATTGGAAAAGTGTCCCTTTGAAAAAAATCGATATTTTCCACTTGGCTTTCCCAAATATCGTTTGTTACATGATACAATGTTAACCCTCCAATTGACACAGTTGTATCCTTTGGAACCTGTAAATAAAAAAACATTATATTTCACCTGTTTAACCACGTATGTTCCATGGTTCAAATGTACTACTGTCATGTTCTTTAAGCAGGTGCTGACCAACCATTTACCTCTGACCATCTTAACCTGTGCCAGTTCTTCACTTCCCATATTGCTAATAATCACTTCACATCCTTCTGATATACTTGGGTCAGATTTCAAACCACAAATAGCATCTGTGGCATCAGGAACAAACGGTTTACCTGGACACATATAATTTTGTTCTTTAAATTTGACACATGTTTCCAGGTTTGGTATTAAATAAACTTCAGGTTCCCATGACTGAAGTGCCACCACTTCTGGAATCATAATCTTAATAAATGTGTCCTCTTGCCAAAATCCCACGTTGT
This sequence comes from Ambystoma mexicanum, assembly GCF_040938575.1. NCBI lineage: Eukaryota > Metazoa > Chordata > Amphibia > Caudata > Ambystomatidae > Ambystoma > Ambystoma mexicanum. The sequence continues at coordinate 1,139,018,874 of NC_090922.1, forward strand.
GTACCCACTTCGTTTGATAAATAAGTTCAGGAGCTACATATGGGATGCATAGCAAAAATCCAATTTCTAGTCTTTCCAAGTCCACATATAATGGCATTGCATAACCCATTTCAAATGCAATTTTTAACTGTACCACATCAATTTCCCTCCTGGTCAATCTTTCTATCATTTGACGAATAATATCCTGCGAAACAAAATACAAGGGGATATGTCCTTGAATCAATTGTGAAACTGCAGTTTGAACTTCTCTCATATAATTTGTTAATAGTCTATCAACAGGACTCATTATGTTCAATATTTCATTTAAAGTTCTGTCATGCTTAATAATTAGCTTCGTTGCCCTTTGCATCACATCCGCTTGTTCATTTAGAATGAAAGCAGTTTCATTTATGAATCTTACTTATTCATCCAGTCCCCCTCTAATCCCATCTAATGTTTTTGTATTATTTCTAGGTCAATACTCAGTTGTTGCGCTTTAGTACTCAGTGTTCCTACCGAAATAGCATTGGCTGTTGATATTGTGGTACCTATTATGGCTCCAACTATAGACATTACCAATGATATCGCGAGCATCACCGCACCTCTCTTTCCTCTCCTCTTCTTAATGTCTGCTGAATTCACAAATGTTTTCTCCAATTGCATCAATATATCTCTTATCGACTGCTTAGCGTACTCTTTTCTTATTTCCAGCCACTCTTTAGTCTGTTCAATTTTAATTCCGGTATTGTTCAAATGTTTTTCAATCAAAATCTCTGGATTCAATGGTATGTAGATATTTTGGTAAATCATCCTTCTATCACTCATGATGAATCCTGGTGCCTCTTCCACCGCGATACCAGATGCTGGTCCAGGTTCAATGACCACCTGTGCTTCTGAATTCTTGAAGATCCCTCCGAATATCATCACCATTAAACATATTGTTGGTGTCATCTTTAATGCTGATCGCTTTGCAGCCTTGGTCTTCACCCCCCTTCGGGGCTTTCCCGGAATCCGTCCACGTGGGCTCCATGACTCCATCGTCGCCCGTGGCCTCTGATCCCGGAACCTCTGATCAAATAATGTTAATTTTCTAAATCAAAATAGAAAAGAAACAAATTAAATACATAGCACAATACCAACTTCAACCTTTTGCCAAAAATAAAACATGCTTGGTAAAAACATTTCGCTTTTTTTTTTCTTCTGAAATTAAACACAAGTTAAAAAAAAACAAGCATACATAAAACATTTAACATTCAATCCATTTTCATTCTGCATACTAATCCCATAAACTCCTTTTTTAAATGTATTTATTTATTTATTTTTTAATATAATATGTGTTTGCATTATCTATATTTTATATATATATACATATATTACAGTGTTATGTGCCATTATAACAATCAACTTTTTAACTTCTCTGTCACTGCCTCCTGACTGTACCCATTTATTTTATCTTTTTTTGTGTTTAAGGGACTTTATCTGTTTCTACATGCTCAAGCTGCCTGATCTCATGTCTGGGATGGCATGGCTTGATCTGATTTACGTGGACAAACTGCTCTATCGCCGTTTCACCTTCATTTTTCAAAATTTTATAAACCACAGGAGAGACCTTATCTATAATTCGAAATGGCCCCTGCCAGGCTGCTAGAAATTTAGAATTTTTCTGTTTACTTTTTCCAAAATGAAACTTGTACACCTGATCCCCAACACTGTATTCTCTCACTGATGTTCTTTTATCATAGTATGTTTTAGCACTGTCAGCAACCCTTTCCAGATTTCTCTGCACAAAACCAAATGCATGTTGCAAATGCTTCCTCAGTTCATCAATGTACTCATGAACTGTGGATGCACTCACAAGTGTCTGCTCATGTGTTCTGTATAGTAGGTGTTGTGGTAACACCATTTTCCTACCCGTCAAGACCTCATGGGGGCTAACACCTATTGCTTTGGCAGGAGTTGATCTGATTGCCATCAAAACCAACGGTAAACGTAAATCCCAGCTGGAACCTGCTTCTGCCACGAATTTCTTTAAAATATCCACAACAAACCTATTGCTCCGTTCAACTCCACCTGAAGAGGCTGCCCGATATGCGATATGTAGTTTCCTTTTCACACCCAGTATTTGCCATACCTTACTCATAGGGTACTTGTGAAATGACTTCCTCTGTCTGACTGATTCACCAGCAATGTGGCTGCTGTTTGCGCACTACAATCTGGTGCAGGAATACATTCAATCCACTTTGACATTAAACATATCACACTTAAAATGTAACGGTGTCCTCTGCTCGACCTTTTTAAAGGGCCTACATAGGCTATTTGCAAATCTGACCATGGGAGAGTTAGGCCTCTTTTCATCAATGGTGCTCTATGCATTGGTGAAGCAGGTTTAAATTGGGCGCATACTAGACATCCTCTAGTATATAATTCCACATTTTGGGACATATGTGGCCAGTAAGCATAATCTTTCAGTATTTCCAATGTTTTTTGTGAACCTCTGTGGCCTGCAGTTATTGCATCATGTGCATGTTGTAGCATTAGCCCTCTGAATGAAAGGGGTACCACCCACTGTATCTGTCCTGTTATGGACTCTCTAACCATGAGTCCATCTTGTAATCTAATTCGTTTTTTATTCTTTAATAGTACCCTCAACTCTTATTTTCCCATACAATCATTTTCTGTTAAAGGGTTTTGTTCAGGATCTATCAAATGATTATAATAGATTCCCAAAATTCGATCATTCTTTTGTGCCTCAATCAAATCTTGGTCTGGTGTGTCATGGCCCCATTGCACCACTGGTTGATCTACCTCCTTTGGTGCTTTAGAACGTGTTACTGCATCAATCTGTATTCCTCCCATCACAGCCCCAATTTTAGCCAGGTGGTCTGCCTTATCATTTCCCTCCTTATCCTCTCCTGGTGTTTTTAAATGCCCACAAATTTTTCTCCAGTATATTGTTAGATCATTCTCTGACACCAATTTGCCTATGGCTTGTATAATTTTTCCATGTTTAAGTGGCTTTTTGTTGTATGTAATCATTCCTCTTGCTTTCCAGCCTGGTAAATATTCCACAAAACTATTCCGTGTATAGTCAGAATCAGTCACCAGGACAATTTCACTGAACTTTCTATCAACTGCAGTAGTAATTGCTTTATAAATGGCTGGCAATTCCGCCACTTGACTGCTCCTAGCTCCATTCCTCATCCCTATACTGGGGACTCCTTCACATTTCAACCAGACATTTCCTATCCCTGACACTAATTGTTTATTACTGTCATTTTCAATGTGAAAAGCACAACCATCCACATATACAGTTGGCAAATCCTTGCATGTTTTTTCATCAAAAGCTTTGTGTGGTGATTGTTCAAATTCCTGCCAGTTAGGTTCCACTTCCATTTCATTTGATATTTGTTCAGCTGCACAGTCATGTAAGTCAGCTAACCCTTGAGCAATTGGGCTCTTTTTATTCTGTCCATATCTCACTTCTATAGGAAAACCTTGTAATGCCAGCGTCCATGAAGTGATTCTGGACTGCGCTAGATTGCCTGACCTAATTCTTTTACTCTCTAAAAACTGCAAAGGTTGATGATTTGTTTCAATAATCACCTTTTTCTCCCTGAACAATGGGGCGGAAATGTTGTAGCACCCACACAGTGGTTAATAGGGCCTTTTCACATTCATTACATTTCATTTCAACTTGGGAAAATGCCTTACTTGGATAGGCAATTGTTTTGTGATTCAAGTCATGTTTTTGTGATAACACTGCTGACATAAAATGTTCAGAAAAACCTATTTCTATAAAGAAATCCCTACCTTTTATGGGATATGCTAAACATGGTGCCTTTACCAGGCATTCCTTCAGTTTAGCAACTGCCTCAGACTGCTCTTTTTCCCATTTCCAGGGAGTATTCAGTTTAAGCAGTTTAGTCTATGGTTGAGTGATTTCAGCATAATTTTCAATTAATTTTCTGTTATACCCTGTCATTCCTAACAAACTTTTTACTCCTTTCACATTCTTAGGATCTTCTAATCTTTGTATGGCCGCTATCTTCTTCTTTTGTGGATTTAGCCCATGTTCAGTCACTTCATGGCCTAGAAAGTTCACTTTTTTCTTGCACCATTGTGCTTTTTGCAAAGATACTTTGGCGCATGCTTTCTGCAATTGGCCAAGCACATGTCTTATTTCATCAAAATGGCTTTTCAGGCCTTCATTTTCTATCAAGACATCATCCACGTAAACTATGGTTCCTCTTTCCGCTGCATCAGGCATGGCCTTTCTCAAAAATATGCCAAATTCACTCCCACTATTGATGTACCCGAACGGCGTTCTAAGCCAGGCATATTGAGTCCTGAAAAATGTAAAGGAAAATAAATTCTGTATCTCCTCTGCCAATGTCACGCACCAATATCCAGATGTGAGATCTAATGTGGTAAACACTTTTGAACCATGTACCTGAGCTAGGCCCTGATCAATGAATGGCAATGGCCATCTGGACACTGGTACTCTTTTATTTAACTCCCTCAAGTCTGCACATAGCCGCCATTGACCATTTGGCTTTAACACACCTAAAATAGGTGTATTGGATGTGCTATGAATGGGCCTGATGATTCCCTGCGATTCCAAATTTTTAATAATCTCTGCCAATGATTCTAAACATGCCAGCGATAGTCTATACTGGCGTATAAACACTGGACTTCTGGTAGTGTGGCCACATGTAAATCAGTTAAACCACAATCATAAGCATCTTTTACAAATACATCCTTAAACTCCATAAATATCTCCATCAGATTGTTTCTATCCTCATCGCTGTCACACGCATCTGCTAAGGAGATCTGCTCTTCTACCATTTTGGAAAATTCTGGAAAATCTTCTGGTAAGGGAAACTCGGCGCTTTCCTCTAACTGTGTGGCTGTGTCTTTTTGTAAAGCTGCCACTTTTAAATATTTTGGCATATCAGCTTCCACTTCAATGGGCTGATTTTCTGTTTCATTTTCATTTAAATTAAATATTATGCAATCCTCTTGATGGCAGGAGCTGTCTCATTTGAATCATAAGGATACACAGAATGAATTTTAAATATTCCTTTGGGCTGAGAGTCCAGGTGTTCTGGCAACTCACCCTTGGCATCTACATACTTTTCAGGGATATTTCCAATCACCATGTTATTTAAATCTGCCGTATAATGTGATTTTTGTATGGCCATTCCTAATGGGGAGTTTTTCTCTAAATGAATATCCTGACAACCTTTATTATATACCATCATTTTTACAGATCCTTCACCAATATCTACCAATGGAATGTATTAATAATCCAGGCCTTGCTGTTTTATGGATTCATTCAGGCATACAAATGTATCAGAGTCTTTCATCTGCTGTCCATTTTTGCATTTCAGTGTTATTGCAAACTGTTTTGTAAATGCAGGAATAATATTATCTTTCCTCATTTGTAATTCGATTGCATAAGGAACCAGTTGTGCACAATGATAAGCCCTTCTTTTGTCTTCAAATTCAGGTGCCGTGCCACCCAGGCGTGACCATATTTTTTGATTAAGGAAATCTAACACCATACACATTCTATGCATGATGTCGTTGCCCATGTAAAAGTGATTTTGTGCTCCACTCACTATCCACACATTATGGTGAATTGTTTTTTGTCCAATGTTAATTTTCAGCATGCATCTGCCTGCAATTCGGTTTTCAAAGTCTGGACTGTCCAAACCAGAGACATATTGGTACTTCATTCTAAATTTCCGGATCTCCTCCCTCTCCATTATTTTTTGCAACAATTTCTCATTAATGAAGCTCCTCTCCTGTTCAAGCGCTAAAGTGGCTTTTATTGTTTTAAAACAGTCATTTATACCAACATGAACCCATGGTTGCTCATCTTCAATGTGTATTTCAGCAAGAGTGGTAATGTGTTTTTCTGAATCTGTTTTAGGAGCAATATTCTGTTTGATTGTTTTCTCTTTTAAATAAAAACGTAATGTGTGGTCATCTATGGCAGTCTGCCAATTTTTCCTTGGGTCCAAGTAGATTTGTACAGGTAGTCCTTCATTGTCGCTCTGCATTTTGTCTTGACACATTAATATAACAGTGACACTAGGTATACAACTATTCTGGAGGTATACCTCCACAGCATCATTTGTTTTGGCTACGGTGTGACATTCATTTATGTTGCTGTTTTGTGATTTTAGTTTCTTAGGCCTCAATGGTTTTTTGGTTAATGACCACAGCACTCCATTCACCCCATCTATGAGAGGAGACAATCTTTTCAGGCAATCCGTCCCCATCAGAAATGGGATTTCACAAATAGATGTGATCAATACCTCTTGTTTCATTCTGTGCTTTCCTATTTTTATGTCAACCTCAGTTACACCTATGATGGGCACTTCCTCCCCATTAAAGTTATGCACTGGACCTTGATTTTCCTTCACTGTGATCTGACTCTGTGGGGGTCTCCCTTCATTGATACTCTTTACCAACTCCTTGGACATAATTGTGGCCTGTGCGCCAGTGTCATTCATAGCAAATATGTGGCATTTTTCTTCTACAGTGATGGGTGCATAATATATGTCCTCAACTTCCTCTAATACACATAAGAAGAGTGCATTCTTACTGATTTCAGGGCTCACTTTTCTCAGGCCCTTTTCACTTTTGGCTAAGCACATTGGTAGATGAAAAGACATTTTTCCCTCCTTTTTACCCATTTCTGCGCGAGAGACTTTATTCATTTCTCCATGATCAGAGGTTTTTTGGAGTGTGGCTACTGTTCGCCCATCCATCTGGGTAACATCAGAGACCACATTATAACCTTCCAACTGAACATGTGTAACAACATCATTCAGCAATTTGTCATTGTTTAATTCTGTGCATTTGTGATCATTTAGTGTGATACCAGCCCTTTCAGCCTCTTCAAAAATATGTGGCTCAAAGAATTCTTCAGGTGATTGACCCGTACCCTCCTTTTGAGTATTTCCTTTTTCTACCTGTGTTTGGTCATTGTTTTGCTTTCCCAGGGAAGGAGCTATAGCATCCCCACTTACTCCCTGTTCACTGGTATTCCTCATGCATGAGTCATTTTTCTTTAATCTGTCTCTTTGTTCTTTTGGAGTCCCAGGTGTTTCTTTTTTATTTGCACAAATCTTCAATGTTTGATTTAGTTCTAGGTTAAACCGTACCTCTTTTTTAGAAGTATTTGCATTTTCTGTTACATGTTCATTTATTGGTGCTTTCACATTATGGAAAATGATATCAGGGCAATCTGTCTTTTTGGCACTGCAGGTGTCATAAGTACTTAGTCACTTCCCAGAAGCCCCCCGGTCATTGCCAGGGCCATCAGCCCCCTCTTTAGATGGTTGTTTTTGTGCTGTATAGAGCTTTCCTATTTGCTCAGCTAACATTTTCACTTGGGCCTCAAGGCACTGGGACCTTTCCATCTCTCTAGAATCCTCTTTTTGTGGCCTAGGTCGATATTGGTTGTTTTCCCCCTGATTGGATCTATTCTGATACTTCTCAGGTGATTGATGTCTTGTCTGTTGGGATGGTTTCTGAACTCTTGATTCATTTGTGGAGGGGAGCGGGGTGCATCCATCGTTTGATTATAGTCCCCTGGTGGGGAATCATTGTACTGACGTGGATTGTAGTTCATGTTTTGCCTCATGTCCTGTCTCTCAGATTGTGGGTACTGGCCCCTATGTTGATTTCCATTATCAGTAAATCGATCCACATATCGGGGTCTATCCTGATTACCATATATCATGGTGTTGGGATCAAATCTGCTCTGTGTCCCCAATGACTGGTAGGGACCATCATTTCTTTGATCTTGATATTGTTCATACCTGCCATATCAGGCCGATATCCTACACAGGGTCTGTCCCCTAAATACCTAGGGCTGATGTAGCTCTCCCTATCACTAGGATCATGTGATTGGAACATTGGTACAGGAAAGAGCGATCTTTGTTGATTACCCCTTTGTTCAGGTGTCACATTATTTTTACCTTGGCTTTGAGAAGACTCAAGGGACATTTTGGCTGGCCTGATTTCCATTACTGTGGCTGAGGGGTCTTTAGATTTAGGTCTAGTATCTTTCATTTTATCACTTTCTCTACCCTGACAATAGAGTACCTCATATAGTTTTGTGCTTTGATGTACAATCCATTCAAGGGACTTGTCACGGTCAAATTCACGGACCAATTGGGATATGATGTCTTTCTGTAGCCCATAGAAGTATGCAGTTTTAAACTCATTGGAATTTGGGTCAAAAGATACATCAACGCGAGAAAATGCTCTTTTTAAGTCTTGTAAAAATTGGCGAGGGGATGTATTAGGTCCAGCAGTGATTGTGTAAGCGACTTTCTTTGCCTCCTGCAATGACTGAAAAGGAGAAAAATGACTCCTAATTTCTTTTTCAAACTCCACCCATGTCATATTCTGCTGTTCATTTAATCCCCTTATGATGCTGGCTGTCGGGGCATCTAAAGTTAAATGAAAATATTGTCTGTACTGTTCCTTAGGTATCTGGAGTGCTTTAAAAATGTCATGCACCGCTTCTAAGTGATCCTCAATGCAGCATTCACCTCCCTTTTTAAATGGTTTGATCAGGGCTTTAATGGATTTCATTATTTTTATGGGGCTACTTGTTGCAATGCATGGAATTGCACTACTTTGTGATTCAAACCTGTTTTCAGGTGTATGAGATTGGTGGCTGCCCCCAATGGGAGTATCAAATCCCCCATTGGCGCTGCAACCAAGTTCAGTCACCGGCCCAGTCACTGGAGCACTAGCTCTTTGGGCAGAACTAGAATTCACCTTCACTCCATTGAATGTGGTACCCTGCGGCCTCTCCTGGGACCTGGGAATGCACACTTGCTGTTCTAAGTCCTTACACGTTTTAAGGAGTCTGTTTGCTTCATTTTGCAAATAGTTGTTTTCATCACTCATCTTATTAATCACCTCCTGCATGTTGCACATTTGCATTTGGCATTCATTGAACTCTTTATTTCTCTTGTCTCTTTCTTGAGTCATTTTAATCATTTCTTGTTCTGCACTCTGGAGATCACATTCATTTTCACAATGTTCTTTTTGTAAAATCTGCATTTCTGAAACAACCTCATCTTTATCCTGTCTAATGTGGTCCACTAAGGCTTTTAAGTGTGCCAATTCTTGCTCACTATCCTCAAATTATTTCTTGCTTTTGGATAACTGAGCATCAAAGTCTCTGCATTTTAACTGCATGTCTTTTTGGCATAAATCCAATTCTGCTCTTAACATTTCCTGATTTTTACTTGCCCCATCTAATTCAGTCTTTAACCTGTTAATTAGCTGGGTATCATTTTCCTGCATTCGCAAGGACCTATTCAAATTAAACCATATTTTGCTGCATAGCCGTATTAAACAGTCTTTCTCTGCACTTTTATCGGCTGCATTCAATAATCTTGTAAGGCAGACCTGAATTATGCTGCCTTCTGCAAAAATATTGTCTAGTTTTTCTTTCTGCACCTCACCCTGAATGCGGTTACGCCATTCTAAGGTACTGTTCGACGACCACGTCCCATGTGCAACCAACTTTGCCTCTAAATATTGCACTAGGTCTGAAAATGTGGTTTTCCTTTGTGCCATTCTGACATTCGTTTTTAGTAACACACTGCTATTATGAAATGGGTTCCCTTTGATGTACCGATGGCAGTGTGAGACACACTTGCCATGCCCAGTAGGTGCTCTGTGATCACGTTCCCGGCCAACGCACCATAAATATGTTGGGTATTTTTGTGGAGATTTGGGGCCTGATGGTATTTTCTTACTGCCAAAATAATCATTCAGATTGGGCTATATATAACAATAACACAGTGCATATGCATTATTTCAGCACACAGACCTATTTAGATGGCATGCACGGTTGGTATTCGTGATTGGTGGTATTTTGGTGAGCATAATTCCTTTGTTTTATTTGTGGCCCCAATATCCAAAACCCCTTATTTTTGTTTAGATTTTTCGTATAATCACTAGAGAGACCTCAGGCTTGCATTTCAGGAACACCACATTTTCATTTTTAGTGTGCCACCATGGGCAATTTCTCTCTGTCTTATCTACGGCAGCGAGCTATCATGTGGTATTTTTCACTATCTTATATACGGCAGTGAACTATGTCCCGGGCCTCCCTTTCTGCCGACTCATAGACCTCCGGCAGACTACAACACACACAGTTAGTTATAATTGCTCATACTGAATGACATTGTGCACACAGCTGCAGCCAAATCTTATTTCTAGCTACCTTAAGAATGACAATTGCACTGTCTAAACATCTCCCCACATCATCAGCACTGTACTGATAAATGCACAAATGAAAGAGAAAATAAACACACCACCCGTAGGCTTTCAGATATGTTTGTGTGTTATAAAAGTTGCATTTAAACACGATCTCACTCTTTACAGAAATCAATGAAATAGCACAGTAACAGCATTATTTGTGATACACTGAAAAGAGAGTGGCGGAGACAAGAATTCAATTTGCAACATTAAACACGTGGGTAAAGCACAGGAATCTCCTTTCCTACACTGACTGAATATTCTCGTACACACTCAGCCCCCACACCTCAGCGAGATAATAAGCCTGCTTATTCAGCATGTAACTTCTTTGGCTGTTCGCCTTCTGGAGGGGTTCACCCAGCAAGGACAAGCATCTGCTGTCACTCAAACTGGGACTTGTTGACTGGAAAAGCCAGTCTCTGCAACCAAGTTGAATCTGCTTTAGGAATCAGGCTTCCCCAGCTGTCAACCCCGTCCTTCTTCGAGCTGTGTCAAGATGTCTCTCCCTAGCTCCTTCCTCGAGATTAAACAACAAAAACTCTGGTTCCCTCCTACCAAAGGATCCTAACCAATAAAATTCTATCATGCCCTAACCACCCTCTGTACACAGTTGCTTAGCTTATACAGTTGCAACTGTAACCAAACTGATTTCCTGCTTATTCGAAGTCTTTGCTTCCTGCAGTTACTGTGGACAGAGCACAGAAATGCAAAAGAAAAAAAAAAACTTGAATGTGTGTTTAAAACTGATTTTCAGAGTAGGCCTCATTTTGCAGTGAAGACACATTCTTTATTAATGAGTTATAATTATTAGTCTGGTTAGTGAGATTAGTTTGTTAATTACCAAATGTGTCTCTTGCAACATAGGCATTTCAGGTGAGGTGAGAAATGGTGTGCATTTTGAAGGTACAGATGTGTGCTTTTAACTGTGAAAAATGTATTTGCATTTTATATGTAAAAATCATTTTTGACTGAATAACCTGCCCTTACTTATATGTCCATGTTACACTGGCAACACATAGCTTGAAACAACTGCATCATAGCAATGCACCAACCCCATGCAGTGGTGGTGCATAAAAAAAAAAACATGCTACACATTTATCCTGCGCAGTAGTGCTGTACTCTGTGCTGTACTCTGTGCTGTAACACGCTAAATAACCTTACAGCCGAAGGTGCATATATTGCCATTGTGTGCTCAGACCGATCTTACATTTGGCCAGCAAGTCTGCATAGCTAAGGAGCGAATACCCATCAAAAATGTTCTGAAGGCGCCTTATTCCCTTCATTGCCCACTCAGCCCACACTGTGCATTGTCATTGTCATCCTCATATAACAGATGTGTTATTCCAGAGTGGGGCTCCCTGATGCAAGTGACCATCTACCTCACACAGGGAGTTTTCACTCCCACGCCCCCTCACCATGGACCGGATGATCAGGTGCTCCAAGCCCTTACCCACTCCCTTGTATATTATTGCCATCCCCTTTGCAGCACTTATGCTCTACTCTATCTTAGCCCATTTTGGCTTCTTCCCCTCAAGACTGCCACTTGAGAAATCTGCTGCATATTAGGTAGATTAAACCTCCTGCCTTCAGTGAGGCATGTAATTTGTCCAATTTTAGCGTTGGTCTCATGCTCCTCGTTACAAAATCCTTGATCCCTCTCAGTATCTGTTTCATGAGTATGGACGGGACTTCCAGCAGCAGCCTTGCAAATATGTAATTAAGCAGGTCCATCACCATCATCTTTATAATCTGTACTCTCTCCTTGATGGACAGATTCAAGGACACATTTATTTGACCATTTCCATCTCAATGCTATTCCGCATCTTCTCAGTGTTATGTTATACCATATCCACCAGGCCCTGATTAAGACCCCCCCCCCGAGATATTTCATTCCCTTCTCTACCCAACGAAAGTTGTAATCTGCAACACTGTCTTTCCCTGTGTTTTTATTGAGTGGCATCACTTTGCATTTCCCCCAGTTTATCTTGTATCCAGAGAAGGTGGACAATGCTTCTGCCACATGTGTCAAGGCTGCCACAGAGGCCCTGAGGTCTGCCAGTGTTAGCATGATGTTGTATGCATATAGTAAGGCTTTTGTCTCCCCCACCAGCATGTGTACCCCAACTATACCCTTGTTGCACTTTATGGCAGTGGACAAAGGCACTAATGTAAGTAACAGGTGGGATAGTGGGAAACATTGCCTTTTTCCCCTCAAGATCATAACGGGTTCTGTTATGTGCCCCCCCCCCGCATTCACCCTCACATTGGGCTGAGAGTATAACAGTTTAACCTTCTTGACATATTCCCCCAATCCACAGCGCCCCAGCGTCCTGAACAGGTACCACCACTCCACCCTGTCAAACACTTTCTCTGTGTGAAGAGATAGTGCTACCCCTGGACTGCCTTCTCTTTTTTGCCAAATTTTGTACAGCAGCTGCCTCATAGCCGGGTGGCCTGGCATATACCCTACCTGCATTTCATGTACCTGCTTCACGATGACCCTTCAAAGTCACATTGCTAACACCTTGGCTAATGTCTTTACGTCAGCAGTTATCAACAATATTGGTTGATAGGTGCTGCAACATGCTGGCTCATGCCCTAGCTTAAGCAACACTGTTATCAGCAAACTGTTACATTCTGGAGCAAGCGTGCCGTCTTCATCAGCCTCATTATAGAGCCACGACAGCAATTGCGCAAGCTTAATACCTCCCACCTTATAAAACTTTACGGGAAACCCATCCTCCCCTGGTGATTTACCAGCAGCCATTTCATTTATAGCCCTGTACACCTCCTCCACTGAATATGGACCCCCGAGCACCTCTCTATCCTCACTACTCAGGGTGGGAAATTAAATAGCTCCCTTGAATGTGTCTTCCTCTTGCTGATCCTCGGACGATTCTGCTGTGTATAGAGTTGCATAAAAAGCACACAACTCCCTGTGTATCTTGCAGGTCTGTGGTGCTCGCACCTGTGGCTCCCTTCTTAATTAGAGTGATCGCCATCCGCTCATACCTTTGCATCATCTGGGCTGCTATCGGAAGCCCTGCTTTTTCTCCCTGCTCATAGTGAGTCGCCTTCAAGCGAAACAGTGCATATTCTCCTTTTCTTGTGAATAGTGTGTTCAGTTCATGCTTAGCTCTTCTGACCACAGTTCAGATCTCCATAGAAGGGGTCTTATCATATATGCCTGCAAAGTGGGCCACCTCTTTTTCCTACTGCACCTGCTTATCCATATCCTCCATTTTTCACCTAGAGCTCTTCTGTATCAGCAACCCCCTTATATACGCTTTCCCTACTGCCCACAAGGTACACACCCTTGTAACTGATCCTCGTTCAGAATAAGGTACTCTTCAACAATATCCCTAATGGCTTGCTTGTCTCTGGGCTGTTTAACCAGGTAAACATTAATCATCCACCTCTTTGCACGCAGCCTAGGCTAACCGCCTCATGATCCGACAACCCTCCCTGCAAAGTGTCACACTTCATTATGGTGTGGGCTGCTCTAGGCGACATCAAGAAATAATGAATCGTATTTCCATCTCTATGATCATCAAACTTGGCAAGAAAGGGATCAATAGGCAAACTCCAATCCCCCCTTCATCACTGGGCTCTCCTGTCTCCACTCACTCTATGAAGATCAACAAAGTAGTCCTGCTTGTCTGCCATGAGAGCATAGATTGAACCTATGACTATGCTACCATCCTCAATGTGTACCTTTTTTGCAACAGTCCTCACACCCTCATTCCTCCCACATTTTCATCATGCTTCCTTGAATCACATTGTGGAAAAGAATTGCCACTCCACACTTCTTTCCTTTTTCTAGGCTGCTAACATAGACCTTCCCCTCACTCCCTGCACAGCGTGACCGCTTCCAGCTTGCTAATGTGCGTCTCTTGCAATAATGTAATATCTGCATTCTTTGTAGCTAAGTATTAGAGCATCTTTTTCCTCTTAATGTAGTGCCTGAAGCCATTAACATTCAATGACAGTACCCAGAGAACTTTACCCATAGTCACAAACCATTCCATCTACTGATTTTGGGCTCAAAAAGTTTTCGCTCCCCTCTCTTTCCCCCCCCCCCCCTCCTGGGGAACATACCCCCCCCGCTCCCTGCTGTGACCATGAACTAGATAACCAACATAACCATAACCAATTAACAACACAAAACCAAACAATCCAAGCCTTTCCACCTCCACCTTCCCCACTGCTAGGAGCACCCCACCCCGCACCTCCTCTTAGGTTTAGTCCCTTGTTTGGTCAGCTCCCACATCCTCCCCCCTACATATTTGTTTGGTATATAGGCCAACCCTGTATTGCAGGCCCACCTTGCCCCCCCCTCGCCACTTTGTTTATGCATGGCCTCCATGAACGACCGCCTCTAGTGTGCATAAGTGCTTTCCCCAGCCAAAATCTTTCTCGGTTCATGCCCTCTTTAACACTCCAGACTCTCGCCTAGTCTTTCCCGTACTGCATCTCACCCCTGCTCTCAGTGTTTCACTGCCAACCTGAGCTTTTCTCTCAGTCTGTCAAGGTCTGGGGTGCCCCTTCATTACTGCTTCTCTCCCATCAGCTTACGATGGACTTCTTGGCCTCTCTCTGGCTTTCCTCTCCTCCTTCGTACAATTCCATCCAATGGACATCCTTCCTTCTCCCATCCATCAGTGCCTTCAGGTAATGCTGTATCCATCGCCTGCACCTCCAACTCCTGCAGGAAATCCGAGTGCTCTGTGAAGATCCTAGTCTTCTCATCTTTCAACACAAGCTTCTTGGCCGGCTCCAATAACCAATATCCTAAGCCCCATCTACTCGTTGCCGGTCTGATATTTAGGAACCTCTTCCTTGTTTCCAATGTCTCTTTAGAGAAGTTGGGCGATATATATATATATGTATTTGTGGCTGCTCCCAAAGTAATTGAGTTTTGTTTTTGACCGCTGCCACCTGTGGATAGTGCATAAAGCAGGCAGGCGAACAGGGCATCAGTGCTTTAGGGCTGCTTCCATTCCTCTGGTACACCCTATCAGCTCTCTGTATCTCCAGCGTCCTGTTGAAATTCACTGACACATTGGCTGGTATCCGCCCCTTCCGCCACCTCCGGGAAACTAAAGAAATGCAGGTCACAACGCTGACTCCTGTCTTTCAATTCATTATTGGCTGCCTTTAGCTGACCCACTTGCGCCTGCAGGGCAATGACCTTAACTGACACTTCTTCAACTTTACCCTCTTTCTCCTCCACTACCACCAGCCTGGCAGTGATCCTGTTAATTTCCGCCCTTACAATCACAAACTCTTCATGTGTGTCCCTCAATATTGCATCCATGCCCGTTACCACATCACTCTTCTTTGCATATTGCTGCAGGAGAAGATCTAGCTTCAGCTACCGCTGCAGGGTGCCTTCTATTGTTGGTTGTTGAGTCTCCATTGAGCAGGCCTGAGTCCTTTTTCACAACAGTCCAACGCCACCTGGATCTTCCTGTCTTGCACACTGCTATCACCCTGTCTGCCCTGTTCACTCAATAGTACTGGGCTGTGTTAACAAAAGAGTGCTCCCAGGCCTTTGCTAAACCATCCTCTGATATCCTCTTGTTGGTCTTTGTCAGCCATGCATAGCATCCACCATTCTGTGCTCTGCCTTGATTGTAAGGTTCACTCAATCTCCAGGCAACATCTTGATATGATATGATATGATAAGGCATTTGTAACGCGCCTATACACAAGTGTTTCAAGGCGCGACGAGGCAGGGGGGGGAACAAGGGGAGACAGACAACGATCTTACTAGGCCAGGTGTCATTCAGATCGCGCAAGTGCAAGGGTAGAGGGGAAGGGAAAAGTGCATGGGGGAAAGGGAGAGGGGAAAGTGCAGTACAGGGTTATAAGCATACAGCATACAGGATAAATAACAAGGGCCAGCTGGTGGCAAGTGCGAGGTAAGTGCAGACAAGTGCTGGGAAGGGGGGCTGTAAAGGATACAGACACAGTCCCATAGTGCAGGGGTTGCCGTGGAGGCAGTGCAGGGGAGAGTGGCTGGGCCGAGAGCGGTGAATGGCCCAGTTGCAGATTCAGTGCAGTTTCAGTAGTATTAGCAGGGGAGAGGGGGAGAGAAAGCGGAGGCAAAGAGGAAGGTTTTGAGGTGCTTCCGGAACCGGAGGTGGTTCTCCTCAAGTTTCAGGGAGGTAGGAAGGCTGTTCCAGAGGGAGGCCCCTGCAGTGGATAGAGATCTGCCCCCAACTCGTTGTTTGGAGAAGCGGCTGACCCTGAGGGAGTTGGAGGCGGATGAGGGAAGAGCTCGAGAAGGAAGATATTTAGGAAGAGAGAGTTGAAGGTATTTTGGCCCAAGGCCCCAGACGGCCTTGTGGACAATGCAGAGGGTTTTGAACTTGATCCTCGCAGTCACTGGGAGCCAGTGTAGTGATTTCAGTCCTGGAGAGATACGGTCCCTGGGCTTGAGGCCAAGGACAAGTCTTGCAGTCCTGTTCTGGATGAGTTGCAAAGGGCGGAGAGTAGAGGCGGGCAGATTAAGATAGAGGCTGTTACAGTAGTCCAGCTTAGAGAGAACCAGGGCTCTAGAGACAGTGAGCTTCTGGGGGAAGGAGAGGAAAGGAAGGATACCTCTGAGGAGGTGTAGCTGTTAGTGTGACTTCTTAGATACGTCGGATATGTGAGGAGAGAAGGAGAGTGTGGAGTCGAAGATGACCCCAAGGTTTTTTGCCTTGCAGGTAGGAGTAGGAAGAGGGCCCAGAGAGGCCGGCCAGAGAGCAGTAGGGAAGGAGGGAGTGGGAGTGCCGATGAGTAGAATCTCAGTCTTACTGGCATTAAGGCAGAGGTCGTTGGCGGCACACCATTCCTGGATAGCAGAAAGACAGTCAGAGATGAGGGAAGGAGAAGAGGAGGCCGAGGGTAACCTGAAAATGAGTTGGGTATCATCCGCATAGCACTGAAAGTAGGGGCAGAGAGCGGCGATGTGGTGGGCGAGAAGTGCCAGATACTGGTTGAACAGCCAGGGAGAGAGGTTAGATCCCTGGGGGACACCAAAGGTAGAGAAGAAGATGTCAGAGAGGAAAGACCCCAGTTGGACCTGGGAGGGTCGATTTGAGAGGAAAGAGGTCAGCCACGCCAGAGCCTGACCAGTGATACCGAGGTTATCACGGAGACGGTTGAGCAGGATGGTATGGTTGACAGTATCAAAGGCAGAAGAGAGATCAAGCAAAATGAGAACACATGGAATGTTAGAGTCAAGGTTCGAGAGCAGGTCCTCACGGATGTTCAGGAGAGCAGTTTCCGTGCTTCTGGCAGCTCTGAAGCCAGACTGATGGTCATGAAGACTACCAACACATTCAGCATGGAGATTAAGCTGGGAGATGGGCAGTTTCTCCAGGAGCTTGCCCAGGAAGGGAGTGATAGAGATTGGGCGATAGTTAGCTGGGCAGGAAGGGTCGGAAGAGGGTTTCTTAAGAATGGGGTGCACAAGGGAGTGCTTGAGAGGGGATGGGAAGACTCCAGAGGCGAAGGAGTGATTGCAGATGTCAGCAAGGGCAGGAGCCAAGGAGTCAATGTGGTCCTTGATAGTTTTGGAGGAACAGGGGTGGACCTGTTTTGATGAGACTTTCATAGATCGGACTTGTCTTGAAACCTCGTCAGCAGAAAAAAGGGGAAAGGAAGAGAAGGAGAGAGGAGGGGTGGCTGCAGAAGAGCCAGAGGAAGGGCAGGGAATAGAGGGCGGGAGGTTATAGGAGGAGAGTGAGGACAGGATGTCCTGAGTTTTTGAAATGAAGTGAGAGGCCAGTGCCGTGCAGAGGGCCTGGGAGGGGACAGGAGAGGTAGAGACTGCAGCAGGGTTGGCCAGCTCCTTGCAGATTTTAAAGAGTTCGGCCGAATTGTTAGATGCCGCAGAGATGCGGGCTTGGATAAGGGCTCTCTTCTTGGTGAGAACGGAGAGCCGGTATTGCCTTTGGAGCAGGCGACAGGCCAGTTTGTCAGAGGATGAACATGAAGCACGCCATTTCCTCTCTGCCACCCTGCACTTGCGCTTAAGGGTGACGAGATCCGAGTCATACCAGGAGTTACATTTGGCTTTGGGCTTCAGGCGGATTCTCATGACAGGGGCAAGGATATCAAGAGTATCAGATATAGCGGAGTGGAGAGTGGAGAGGGCTCTGTCAGGGTGGGAGTCAGCCGAAGGGGGAGGAGGGGGCAAGAAGGTGGCAGCGAAAGCCTCAACTGACACGCGCTTCATGGGTCGGATGACCGAGAAGGAAGGTGGCAGTGATGGGGGTGGCTTTGCCTGTGGGATAGGGAGGGTGAGGTGGGAGGAGAGGAGAAAGTGATCGCTCCAGGAGAGAGGAGTGGAGAGAGGGACAGAGAGGGGAAGGTCAGAGGAGATCAGGGCATCAAGAGTGTGCCCTGCAGAATGAGTCGGCCCAGACGGGAGAATAGAGAGTGAGAGAGAGTCGCAGAGGTTGCGAAAGAGTCCAGAGGGGGGACAGGAGGCATCCAGGTGGATGTTGAAGTCTCCAAGAAAGAGGAGTTGAGTGGTTGAGGACAGGAGTGAGGAGGAGAGGTCCGCCCACTCGGAGAGGAAGGAGGAAATTTGACCAGGTGGCCGATAGATAGTAGCCACGGTAAGGGAATGGCTAGGAGAGAGAGAGAGTCGGCAGACAAGACATTCAAAAGAGGAGTAGGTCTGCATGGGAGTAACAGTGGCAGGAATCCACTCAGGGAAGATAAGGGCCACACCTCCCCCCGCACGGTTGGGCCTGGGCACAGAGAGGATCTTGTAACCGTCGGGTAGGAGTGTGTCAAAGCTGGTGACAGAGCTGGCCGTGAACCATGTCTCAGTGAGACCGAGTACCTCAAGGTCAAGTTCCTCAAGAAGGCGGCAGATATCAGAGGAATGTTTGACGGCAGAGCGAGAGTTAAGAGTGGCAATGTGGAGAAGTTTGCCATCTTTGAAGGACTTCCGGGGAGGGGTACAGATCAGAGGTACGCCCTGCGGAGGTGAAGAATGAGCATGACAGGGGGTGGGGAGGGAGGGAAGAGGCAAGTTAGTCGAGGATAGAGGAGGGGGCACAGCAGGAGAGGAGAGGAAGTTGATGAGGCGCGGGAAGCGTCTATCGAAGAGGTGAAGGTTGAGGGCCTTGGACCAAGACGGTCCCATTAGCATAGACATTAATGATGGCCTTAGAGGAGTGGAAGGAAGCCAAGAGGACATCCCAACGGGTGCCACCATTAATGGGGGAAGAGGAGAAAGGAGAGAGCACAGAGACCATATGAAGGGTCCATAGGTCAGGAGAAGGCACGAAAAAGAGGATGTCAGTGAGAGTTTCCTTGGAGGAGGCACTAGTGTAGGTGTCAGCGATAGGGAGGCCTGGGTTGGAGACCAGGATGTCCTTTTTAAACTTTTTCCTACCAGATTTAGTGAGGAGAGCAGGATAGTCAATGGAGAAGCAGTTGGAAAAGATTGGTGAGATAGAGAGCACCATAGAATAGGAGAGAGTGGGTGGGGGAAGACAGGACAAGCGCAAGTGGATAGGAAGAGAGCGGCAGGCGTTCGTTTACCACAAATTCAGAACACAGTAAGGGGTATCAGGTACACAGTGGAGAGGCCACCTAAGTTTGAAAATCCTGCAGAGGGAGAAAAACCCTAGTTTACCACAATTCGGAACACAAAGAAGTGTAGCCACACTGCGAGGAAGTGAACAGGTAGGGGTGGGGTGGGCCGGGGGAGCAGGTGGAGCTCACAAGATGAAGCGGTGGAATGGCCCTGGCGTCCCCTGCGGACACCTGCAGACACACCGGGAGCCGCAAAGGAGGGAGCCGCCCTTTGCCTAAGGGGGCCCTTAGCCGCTGGGGCTGCCGGGCAGGGGCTGCCCTGGTAGCACCAATAAGAGGAGGAGGAGACACGGGCCAGCAGCCAATCAGGGGGGGAGCTGGGAGGATTGGAGGCGGGAGGGAGGGAGGGGACCAAGGAGAAACACGGAAGGGGAGGGAGGGGGGCTGGGGAGAACACACGGGGAAAAAAACAATGGCAGCAGCCCAAGAATGGGCAGAAAAACAAACACACGGCCCACGGAGGGCTCAATACCTTATCTGGGGGCCTGCAGTCACCGGCTCTGCCTGATGGAAGTGGGGTCCTCTCCAACTCTTCCCCATAGCCTACTCTTTCGCATCTTCCTGCTCCACCTGTTCTTATATTGCCATGTGTTGTCCACGTATTCCTTGCCAGCCGGTGCTGCTCCCATCCTCCTTCATGCATGCTCCTTCACGCACTCTCATCTTACATTGCATAGTGATGGTCCCTTCTATCCTTGGTCTGCATTATTTTGGCCTCCCAGCTCACCTCACGGCCCACCACTGCTTCCCGGGCTGTTCCAGTTACTGCTACCATAGCATGCCTCTCCCTGCTGTCAGGTCTTCAACAGTGGTGCACATTGTATTCCTCTTAGTTTGCCTGCAGGTGCCACAAGGCAGTCAGAACTATGTCAGTGTCTCCTCACGGGGTGCTTGGCCATTCATTCCTTGGAACGTTACTGCTCCTTTAATGCTCCATGACCCCCACAGTCCTCTTTCTTCTTCTTGCTCCTGTGTCTTGGCTCCTCCCCTTAGGCCTCTCCAATCTGCTTCGCCCCAGCTCTGGTTTACACTGAGGCTCCAGCAGGCTCTGTCACCCCTGGCCACTTCAGGCTGCGCCTAAGGGATGAGGGGGGCTCTTCTCCACACAGCACCATTCCTCCCTTGCCTCCTGTCCTGTCCCTGCTCACTGTCCTTGCTCCTCTGCAGCTCCCTGCTACCTGCCAGGCCACCCCAGATTGCTCGCTGCACCGCTGTGCTGCCATCTGTCTCTATGGCTTACAGCGACATCAAGAAGTAACTCACCACCATTTTTGGGGGCAGACCACCGCCACCACTCACCACTCCACAGGAACCAAACTCAAAAGCCTGCCTCACACCCTCAGTCTCACACCCCCAAGGTCACCCTGCTTTCTGATGCCAGGTATTGTTATTTAATTGAACAGACACCCTGAGAGGAGATGAGCATTAGTTACTGAAGTGTCAGCCAGTGATGGAAGTCATAATGACAGATACATGAGAGGATGACTCTGGGATGAGGGATTGTAACCATTAGAAGATGTGTTTGCCATTAGTGAGGTAGCTGAAGGAAGATAGCTCTCTACTTTACCAATGCAGAAATTGTAGTGTCTTTAGCACTGAGGGCCAGGGGAGCAGCTAATCAGGTTCGGCCGACCGCAGGCTGAAACAGTAGGTCTCAGCCTGTATTACATGGAACCCGCAGGCTGCCTTCCCAGCCCCGGACTGCCGACTTCTCCCCACCCTCCTTGCCCTTTAAAAAAAATATATATTCTCAACCGCCGCCCGACTTACCTGATCGTGGTGCCAGTGAGGTCCCTCTCTCCTTTTCCTTTTCCCGGATGGAAGAGGTACCTACACCATGTTCTTATTATCCCACGTCTGTCATTTGCTAAATACCAGCCTGCCTAATATAGGTGCTGTTTGCCAATGGTTCAGTGCTTTCAGGTATCTACATACATCTCAACCGCTTAAAGTTGAAATGACGTTCCATTGACCATAGACTTGAATTGCCCCTTATCGGAAAGCCCCAATGATAGTAGATTCATTTTTAGTTGAATTACTCAACAATCACCTGTGTCTTTCTGTGGCCATTGAAAATATCCATTCAATCCACTGGCAGTGCCTAGGAGCCTTTCCATGTGTCTCACTGTGAGATGTGTTGATGAGTGAATGAGTGATTTCATAAACATGAATGGGTGCAATCTGGGTTTATTGAGGAGAGTTTTTAGTCTCCTCTCCGGCCTCCCTGGTTAAATACTGTTTTCCAATAGACTCAGTTTCCACAAAAAGTCTCAGACAGGAAAGCACATCTGCAAAATTGCCCCAAAGGCAGACATTCAGTCATTTTCAGGTGGATTTTTATGAAGTGTAAGTAACCCTGAGACGATTGCATCAGTCCCTGAGAATCTGTCACATTTCCTGGGACTCAGTCTAACCCCAAAATGGTACAGAGATGATTTCTGCAATTTTGATGTATTATGTTTTCGCAAAATTATTGTATTGGCCCACAAGGATCTATGTGATTACAGCTCCCTGTTTTCATGCGACCCACGAAAAATGTAAACTTTTTTTATTTCGACCCCCTTTTCACACCATATATCGCCACAGCTGCTCCTTCATCCATGTTATGCTATATCCATCCCCCCACATACATATGGGTCAAAAGGGTGTGGGGAAATAAGTTGACATTTTCTGGGGTCGTAGTAAATGGGGCAGAGTAATTGTATAATCAAAACCACGCCACATTAAACACACATGCCGCTCTGGTTAATACAAGGTGGGGGGCAGAGTGCATGAAGGCGTATTACGCTAGACAGAAATGATTTCAGTGCCAGTGGTTAATGGTAATGAGATGAGTTAATCAGTCTATAGAGACCGTCTTGTCCATGTTTACTTGTAGCTAAAGAAAGCCTATCCTTTTTTATTGAATATTATGGCTATAATACATATAACATGTTAATTGTGTCGTTTTTGCGATTTGCAAAATAATAGAGATTTGGAATTTCAGGTCAAACACGACTTCCGGCTGACTGTGGCTCGGCTCTCCCCTTACACCTAGCTTGCCCACCTCTGAACTGAATATGCAACCCAGAACCTTTATGTGTTCTCTGTGGCGAGGGCTGGACGAACACATGCTGGACAAATTCAAAAATGCAATATTCTAGACATTAACTGAAGATGGAGGGACACAAAAATCAGGTCAGGGGCCTCTGCCAAGAGGACCTCATCTCAAAAATCCAATGCCCAGTCCTTAGTCTTAGCAATATAGCTCTAGAATGTTTGGGACCAGGAAATCATCCTTTTAGCCTCTCAGAGTATCAGGGAATTTTAAGTGTCCCATACATGCTTGAGCAGTCACCAAGGATCCTGTAGACATGATGTACTCCTACCTGGACAAGACATTTGTATTTACGCTTCTTGTGCTAGGGATCTCCTTATGCGTTTAACCGACCCACACGCCAGTATCTTTCCCTGCTTTGCACACAGGGTTTGATGATGTAGTATCCCCACTTAGCTGGGACCATTTTAGGCTTCATGAATTTAAATCCCACACAGCCTAAGCTAATATTCTTCACCGTCCAAGTAGAGCATAGGCTCTCAGAGCTTGAAAACCTGTATACTTAGCACTGGTGCCTTTCACAGTATCAGGAATAGCTGTGCTAGTGCCAAGAGCAAGCTACCCTCCTATTCCTTTTTGCCAGATGTATTTGTTAACGAGTTTGTTATGACTTTCTTCTCTGCAGTGCATATAGGCTCTGCCTTGGATCCTTCCCTGTTGGCTGCCTGATTATTGGAGGACTTTGCCCGTGGACACACAAACAGAGCAAAGAGTGAACACTGAAAACCTCTTTGAACAGCATTCATGTCAAATTACTGCATGAGGTCTGGTTTTGTCGTGCACTTCTCCCTTCAACAAGTGTGATAATGTTGCACAATGTTCTTCACTCCGAATGAGATGTATGTCCTGCTGCTGCATAGGGTGGGGAAACTCTTTGAGATCTGGGGGATACCCAATATAACACTTCTAGGATTTGCTTCACATAGGAGGTGGCACTTCCTTCCCTATAACATGCCGAGTCCCAGAGCAATGGTTGCTCCAAATATGACTTTGCCACATAACATGGATACTTGCTAGAAAAAGATCATTGAAACAGGATTGAAACCATTTGGCATGAGGAACACAGTTGTACATTCCTATATTTTGTAGAATGCGGTACCTGGGTCTATACACTATATGCCCTGGTGAGAAGAAAACTGTATATGCTGTCTTTATTTGCCAGCGTTAGGATGGAAAAGCTATCACTTACATCCAATCCCACGCCTAAGGTTGCAGCAGTTGGCTGCCCAGCTACACCCAAGGAATCAGGTGCACAAGCGCTTGAATGACCTATGTCAAAACACTTCACCTAGACAATGGCAACTCATGGGGGCACCATGGGGCGCCTTGTCCTCAGACTCTGGGACGAGAACATTGCTGAGTCCTGTGCAGATTTCATTGCAAAGCTTGGTGAGTTTCCCTTCCATTGAATCTGTCACCATAACAGAATGGGCACAACCGTAAATACATTTCCAAATCAGGAGAGGCTATGCCTGACTGGTGACAGTACTATGAGGTTATGCACAGTTGTCCAGGATATCAAGGGGATTCTTTTCTAGAACACTGTCACACATCAGTATGTACATCATTGTGTCAAATCTGCCTGTCCAAAAATATAATTCAGAGATCTATTAAGCAGTCCATTACAATATAGACACATACACACAGGTCCCGCTCACAACATCCACCACTAGTAAGCAATGTAGAATGTTACAATACGAGGGTGGTACCCAAAGCAGTGTAACACAGTCTAGGGCACACTAAGGAAACTGTATAGGTACACAGCAGATCAATACCTGGCACATCCGACACATCATGGCAAAGCCTGGCACTGTGAAAAGCGGTGGAAAGTTGATATGGGTGCAGGGAATTGCTGCTGGGAACATTACAGTGTTGATATGTGGCAGTCTGAAGAACTGCCTACCCGAAGGTACACATAGGTCCAGAGTGCGCAAAATACTTTTTTCTACAGTCACACTTCACAGTTACTCTCTTCAATGTCTAACTGCACATTGCATTCTTTTGCAAATGAAGGCCCACAGATTGATTAATCCGTGGAAGTGAGATCAAGAACAAGCCTTGTAGTGCTGCTACATTTCCCCAGCCAGACAGCCTTCCAAAACAGCCACCGTTGCCACACCCTTAGTTAGATGCCATTGTGCTACTTCACTGTTGGCACAGCCACTACCATCACCACAACCACTGGCAGATGTTGGGATGCAGGTGCAATGCCCCAATCGTGGAAAGAGATTTAGGCTCTGCAAATTGTATTAACAAAGTGAGTTGGTCATTTAGTGTCAGTATTCTGCCATTTGGGTTGGATGTTTTGCACACGTGTTATCAGTAGTTTAAGCTTTGACACACTTTTAGAAAGCATTATAGAGCCTTATATAAGGTAAAAGAAGTAACAGTGTGACAATGTTGCATATTTAGGTATAGGTCAGAGCTAGGGCACTTGTGACATGTTCTTGCAGCTAGTAATAGTCACTATATCGTTTTTTGGTTTCAATAGGCATGTAGAACAACTTTTGACCAATTGGTTAAAGGTAGTTGTAGGGTTCAAGAGCTGGATAGGGTAGAGTGTAGTGCTGTAATAACGTAAGTGTTGTGTGCAGTGGTAGCAATAGCTCTGCCATTTTGGATAAGGCATTTCAGGAAATAGCCAGAGAATGAGGCCGTCTGTTAGAGTTTTTGCTCAGTCCATTTAATTAGAATCTATGCATTCTTCCCCCAGCGAGTGAGCTGGCGGCCAAGGATGGGGCAGAAAGGGAGACGTGCAACGCAAATAGCACATTAATTGTGTCAGGATGAGCAGGGTGCAGAAGCTGGGAACAGAACATTGGTTTTAGATGATTAGATTAGTGCTGCAGCAGTGAAGGGCGAGTATCATGAGAACAGGGCCTGGTATCAGGCACTGTCAAATGGTCAAGCTAGGTTTGGAGCATTTGTGACCCAAGTGAAATGTGGCTGGACCATTTGAACTGCAGGTGTTTTTATTAACTTTATTAACTAGAGAAAACACATACAAGCAATTCATTCCCAAGGGTGGTGCCTCCACGGTGTTTTTTCATGAGCACATGGTTACCAAGAGAGAAAGCATAGAGGCCTTGTTAGGGGTGCAGTGTGTTCTGAGATGGGAGTCGCAGGAGATGATGCCAAAGAGCAAAGCTTCAGGGTCAAATTAGCCATTCAGGAGTGCCAGATTGTCTGGTCTCATGAAAAATCCATTGTATCATTGGGTAGGTTTGGCCTCATTGTTCACTCTAACTTTCTGATTGGGTCTTCTCAGGGGTATACACATCACAAGTTGTCCAAAAGACGTCTTTATCAATAAGAAAAGTACCTTATTTACCTAAGTATAATGAACCAATCTTTATAGTGTTTTCTGCTGATGGCATAATTAGCCATCTTGTTGGGGGTTGTATTTAGGTGTGCACAACCAATGGAGAAATTAACTATAGGGGATGTTTAGATTCTTGTATAGGTGTTAGCCAATGGGGAATGTGGGATTATGTTGTATCTGATATATTTTGCTTATGTAATGTGCGGTTTTCTGCTATAAAGATGTAACTTAGAATAGACATGTCGAACGTGGTTTCACTTTTCAGTTGTACGGGAATGACTGACACTGCCAGCCATATTTGCATGTAATACAGCTGTGCATTCATTATTCACCCCTTCTTCAGTGATTTTTTTATTGATAATTTTTTGGATCTGTCCTACACAGAGTTATGTTATGTTATGTTATAAGAATTTATTGAGCACACGTACGCCAAAGGCATCATGGAGCTAGAAGCAGCTAGCAGAAACAGTTGAGGGAGGAGAGCCATTAGAATAATAACGTTTTCAATTTACGTCGAAAGCAGAAATGATTAGCAGTGCTCCGCAGAGAATGCAGAAGTTTGTTCCAGGCATTAGCGGCTACAGTAGAAAAGGCACGGACACCTGAACGAGCCAGCCTGTGCCAGGGAACCACAAGAAGAAGGGCTGATTGAGAACGTATTTGTATTTGTATTTTGTATTTATTTTATTTATATAGCGCACCAGGCCCAAGGGCATCCGGGTGCATCACTTACTTTCAGGCATAGTACAGACAGAGCATTTGAACAGAATATACAGAATATACAAGTTATACAGGAAATATACAAATATACAATGTAAAAATGTAGAACATAGGGTGTGGGGAGGGATGTAGTGCACAAATTCTGCTTGAAGATACTCAGCTCCAATACCGTGGTAAGTTCGGTGGACCATACACATACATTCAAACATGATACATGCCTCTACAGGGAGCCAGTGCAGTTGCCTCTGTAGCGGGACATATGAATGCTGAAGGACGGGCGGAGCATAGATCTGGCAGCTTCATTTTGAAGGAGCTGCAGACGTTTTGTTAAATAAAGAGGTTGGCCCAGATAAAGTGAGTTACAGTAGTCCAAGCTACTCAATACCAATGCAGCCACCACAGGGGCTTGGCAGGCCATAGGAATAAAAGGGAGTACCTTCCAGAAGATCCTAAGTTTGAAATGGCCAGCCTTGCATACTGCGGCCACCTGTTCTTCCATGGCCAGGGAGGCAGAGAGTCTAAGCCCTAGATTTCTGAACGATGATACTGGTGTGGGGAGAGAGCCAAGGGAGAGTGGCCAGAATTCAGAGGTCTAGAACCCCTGGGGGGAGGATGTACCAACAACAAGTAGCTCAGTCTTGCCAGCATTGAGCTTCAGCCAGTTGGATGACATCCACCTGCACAGATCCTCCAAGCATTTCCGCAGATTGGCAGCAGTTTCAGACTGAGTCAGGTCTAGCCGGACAATGATCTGTGTGTCATCCGCATAGGTATAGTAGCGGAAACCATGAAATTGAAGAAGAAGTCTAATGTAGACATTGAAAAGAATAGGGGAGAGTACTGATCCCTGAGGAACTCCACAAACCAGGGAAACTGGAGAAGAACTTAAAGGAGGAAGATAGACCGACTGGGAGCGGTCGACGAGAAATGCTGTGAACCAGTCAAGGACATGACCGGCCAAGCCGGCGGCAGACAGCCGAGAGATCAGGGTGAGGTGATCCACCGTGTTGAAAGCTGCCAATAGATCCAGAAGCAGGATGGCTCTGACACCGCCCTGGTCCACCAGAGTCACCACCACCACACCAACTGATAGTCTAGCAACCACTATCACCCAATATGCTTTGATATCTGCACCCAAATAGAAATGCACCACCTTACCCAGGAGATCCAGTGGAAAAAGAAATGTCCATGTGTGCATCCTATAAAGAATGAACTCGGTGACACTACAATTGTCATCAAGCTGAGTGACAATGAGTTTTAGCTCTTGGTGTTGGATGGAATCACTGTGGTGAAGACACAGGGAGAGGACTCCCATTCCTTAGTGATCGATACCGAACATCCCTGGGAGTCATAACATGTACAGCAGCAGGTGAATTCTTACACAGCAAATGTTGCTGATGGGGGAGGGCACTGAATGTTCATCGCTTGGGCATTCTCTTCAATCCCCTGACAAAATGATGCTGACACCAAATCTGCCCCACTACAGGATCCACTGACAGAAACCATAAACCTGGGATCCAAAAGGAGTGTAACATGCAAGGCAGAACAGACACAGATCATGTTGAAGCTCTGCGAAAATGAGTGGCAAGAGGAAAGACAGGAAGCCATGGATTTGAATTAGGTTTTTGACCTTGCTAGCCTCCAGCAGATTTAGGAGAGGAATGGCAGCACAATTGGATGCTACATAAGTTGCCTCTGCTGCATCAAATAAGTCATTTCAGCTTTGACAGCACAGGCCCAGTTGCTGAGGGAATCCTCTGAGGCATTATAGATAAGGTCTTCGTTCAGCAATCCTTTTGTGGATAGCACTTACATTGCAACTGCTGCAACCGGAGGGATAGAGGTGGGCATTAGCCTCCACTACTGAAAAGAAACAAAACAAGAAAAAAGCTCACAGTGCCACTATGCCAGCTCTACACAAGTAGGGTTACTTTCCTGGGGTGAGGGACACGCGTGGTATTCTAGAAAATAGGTTTAAAAAAATGAGGTGCTTAGTTGAATTATGCTTTGGAATGTTAGAGGTGTTGTGGGCTCAGCAGATGTAGGATGAGCTATCACAGCAACAAATGTGGTTTCAGGTGCTATGGTCTTGGAATGGGGTAGGATGATCATTGGGGCGAAGGGTGTGCTTTCGGGTGCTGGTAGCTAGGGAATGGGCAGGGAGAGTCATTCTATGACAAGACTGGAGGCAAGCATTATGTTACAACTTCTTTTATTACTACTCCTCAGCAGTTTCAACAAACCATAACAATACTGAAAAACAATTTCCAAACGTGATTTTTTCTTTCCTGGAACTACAACTCCCATAGTCTCTGTAGTCCATCTCCATACATGCTCAGCTATGACCACATCCTGTCCCTGAGCTCCTCCTCTTCTTTTACTGCTCTTCAAGCAGATAAGTACCATTTTGCCACCTCTCCCGGATAAGATATCAAATGTTATTTTAGAGGGGTATTTATGGACAAAATGTTATGTAGGGATGTAACCCAGTATCACCAGTGCTTTAGCGCAGTTTGGACTGTGTAGTGTCTATATTTATATATGTTCAGTACATTAGCATAGAGTAGAAGGTGCGCCTTAGGTAGCATTGAGGGAAGCGACTGCGGCGAGTATAGTTATTTGCTAAATCTTTCTTATTTAGGCGGGCGGCCCTGTGCCATATTGCCGGCACTCCAGGGGTTCAGCTATGCTACAGAGCTCAAGCTTCGCCTCACGGCAGTGAGGCTAAGAGTGCTCCGGTCCCACCCTTGGGGAGGCGGAACAAGAGCCTCTGAAGGCCCATACGGCCGAAAAGCGCGCTCTGCCCCCCCCCCCCTTGGGGAGGCAGAGCCGGATACTCTGATCCATAATCGCATTGTCTCTGCGACATGATGAAGGTGAAGATGCCACACATGTGAATTTAAAAAAGGGATACATATATTATTGTTTCAACGCTGCGACATGGCGCAACAGTGGATTGACCAGCTGGGAAGCGGATCAGTTCGCAAGGGGAGCGAATCTCTCCTATCTACGAACTAAGGTGAATTTTAGTCATTATAGGCATGCAAGGCCACGCCAGAGGGGCAGCCTACAGATATTCAGCCTACCTCAGGCATTGAAGAGATAACAGTCCATGTGCAGCCACGTGTATACAAAAAAAAGACTGAAAAAGAAAAATAAATGATTATAATAAAGATTGCAATAGTATACAAGCATCAGACCAAGCAGCATGGGCATGCCAAGACACTGTTACAGGTAACAGGCACACAGCACACTCCTGAAGATGTCAGAGTTAGAATGGCGTGAGGAGGAGCAGTCCCTAGACCTCGCTGCCAGCTTCAAGGAGGTGCTGGGAAATTCGCTGGTTGATGCAGTGGCCCAAGGGTTAAGAACCCTGCAAGAAAAGCTGGGGACTTTGGCGGCAATGCTGAACCAGCCCAAAGGTAGCACCAAAGAGACTGTACGCACGCCCACGGTACCCTCAGGGACAGGGACTAAGGGGAGTAATCAGGCCCGAAAGAGGAAATCCTCTGTGTCCCCCAGGGCCCATCAGATGGGGCAAAAGAGAAGGGCCCGGAGGTTGTCAATGCCTTCACAAAGCTCAGAGAAGCTTATTTGCAGTGCCAGGCAGTGCCAAGCCTCCCAACCCCCACTCCAGGGGAAGAAATTGGTGGAGAAGATGACCCAGGCTTGGAGGAGGAGCTGGCAGAAGCAGACCTTTCCTCACAAGCGGGTGAAGAGGTAGTAGAGGGGGATTGGGATAAACCCAGCGGGGGGAAGAGAGCCTGCGAGGAAAAACATCTTGAGGAGGATCAGGAGGACATGTTTGACCTGGACAGTGTCCAGAACCCTAGGTCCTCAGACTGGCAGCCGTCTACTAGGGTTGCCCAGTACATGACTGTGAGATTGAGGAAGGCCCTAGACAAGGAGGTTAGACAACGCCTGTGGGCGGAATATGCAACGGCAGACCTTCCGGGGAAGGTGGCAGAGACCCCCGAGCTGGATCCTAAGATTTTGATATTTGTGTCCAAGACTAGTAAAGACCCCCAAAAAGGAATCGACAGATCACGGAAAAGCTGTCAAGAGTAAGTAAATGACTTGGCGGGCAGCTCGTGAAGATCATGGATCTGGCAGAGAGAGCTAAAGATACAGGGGAGGAAGTAGACCGTGACGTCTTAGCAGTCTGGGTGCAAAGGGCCATCTGCCTCCTGGGAAATGCCAATTGCGTCATTGCCTCTGAGAGAAGAAGAGGCTTGCTGCTCAAAATTGACCCCAACTTCAGCGTCCTCATTTCATACGAAGCAAGAGAGGCAGCGCAGGGTCTCCTTTTCGGAGAAACTTTTGGAAAAGAGTTGGGCCGGTTTGTAGGCAATTACACCTCTGTGGAGTAGGTGCAGGCCTCCATTTGGAAAATATTCCCGAATAGAGTTTTTACCGGACCAGCCACTTCAGGGGTCGTGCGGCTGGTCAAAACCAAGGAGGGAGAAGACCCCCCAATCCCAGAGCCCAGAGCCCAGTACTGGGAAAACAGACGGCAGGATACCTTATTCCCGGCCAGGGAGCATGGCCCTAAAGGAGGAAGAGGATCCAGCAGAGGTCAAGGATTCACACCAGATGAGAGCAATATGCTACCCTCCTGTAGAGGGAAGGACTGGCATGTTTTGGCAAAATGTGCTTGCGCTTTCCAACGATGTTTGGATTTTGCAAACTGTAAGAGGTCTGCAGCTAGAGTTTATAGAGCCACCGGTATAGTCGGCAAGGCCACATCAGCAGTACTGGCACGTGCGGAGCAAAGATGCTTAGATTGCGAGCTGTCCCAGTTAGCTCAAAAGGACGGCATAGAGAAGTGTCCAACACTACCTAGCTTTGTAAGCAACATGTTCCTGGTGCACAGGAAGGAGAAGGTCCGGCCAGTGATAAATCTGAAAGAATTGAATAGATGGATAGTCTACCGTCATTTCAGGCATTCACCAGCTCAGAAACTCCCTGAGAGAGGGGGACTGCCTGACGAGACTAGATCTGAAGGATGCATATCTGATGCTCCCGGTGCAAGAGATTTACAGAACGTTTATAGCTTTTTGCTGGAACAGACAATTCTGGAGATTCAAGACGATGCCCTTTGGTCTTGTGTCAGCGCACTGGGCTTTTACCAAATTGATCAAGCCAGTAGTGGCAGCGAACCGAGAGAAAGGTATAAGGTTGATAAGTTTGATCATATACCTAGACTACCTGTTGCTCCTGGCAGAGGACCAGGAGGCACTATTTTACCAGATGAGATGGGTACAAGACTTGCTCTTGTCCTTGGGATTTCTGCTGAATGTAGAAAAGTCAGATATCACGCCAGCGCAGAGGCTAGATTTCTAGGATTCGTTATGCTACTGAGAAGGCCACTCTGGAGCTTCCAGCCTGGAAGATACGAGAGATCAAGAGGGAGATCAGTGCATGCCTGAGGAAACAGGTTATTTCCCTCAGAGTGCGAGCAAGGATTGTGGGGCTGTTAGGCCCTTTGAATTACTGAGCACTGCAGAGGTTGAAAATAAGACACTTGCAGCAAGGCTTGAAGTATCATCAGCAAGTGCCTTTGGATCCAGAGTCCATCACGAAACTGGGATGGTGGTTGAAGAATATGGACGCCTGGAATGGGCGTGCTATTTTCGGAGACCGTCCAGACCTGATCATAGAATCAAACGCCAGTCTACTGGGCTGGGGAGCATGATGCGGAGATCTGCAGACAGGAGGAAAGTGGAGCGAAGAAGAGCTTTGTCTTCACATAAACTGCCTAGAACTCCTTGCAGGGTCTTTCGCAATCAAGGCATTCACAAGAGGGAAGGTGTAGTTGTGCGTTCTGCTGGCGATGGACAACATCTCGGCATTCTGCTACATAAATCACTTAGGAGGAACAAAGTCCAGGATGCTAGCCGAGCTAGCAAAGGATTTTTGGCATTTTTGCCTCCAGTCAGGGACGTCAGTGACAGCAGAATACCTGCCCGGAGCACTGAACGTGGTAGCCGACTGGAACTCACGGTACCTAACGGACTCCAGCGATTGGAGGTTGGATCCTGCAGTGTTTCAGAGGCTGAATCAGAGGTGGGGTCCAGTGCACATGGACCTCTTTGCGTCACGCCTCAATGCACAGACAGCTGATTACTTCAGCTGGAGGCTAGACCCAGGGACTCGAGGAACAGATGCCTTCCTTCAAGAATGGTTGGGTGGTCCGCATTACGCTTTTCCCCCTCTGTGATGCTGAGCAGAGTTCTAGCAATGTGTCGGAGGTAGAGAGTGGAGTTAATTTTAGTAGCACCGCTGTGGAAGTCACAGGTGTGGTTCCCGACTCTGATGGAGCTGGCAGTGGACCTGCCGAGAGTGCTCCCCAAAGGAGAACAACTACTCATGGGCCCAGTTGGGTCTTGTCATCCCCTGAGAGTGAGAGAGACACTCCCGCTCATCGCGTGCAGGATATCAAGAGACACTGGGCGCTGTCAGGCATTTCAGTGCAAGCTGCAGAGCTTATCACAGAATCCTGGGCTCCTTCCACTAGGAGGAGCTATGAAGTGGTTTCGGCCAAGTGGACTAATTGGTGTAAAGGGAGAAGTATTCATCCCATTTCAGCCACTGTAGTAGCCATATTAAATTTCTTAGCGCAGTTATTGCAGGATGGCAGAGCGTTTTGCACCATAAGGGTGTACAGATCTGCGATTTCAGCAGGGCATCTGCCGATTGAGGGGGTGCCAGTGGGATAACACCCAGCAGTGGTGAGGCTCATCAGAGGAGCCAGGTTTAAGTACTGCCAGAGCCTAGATATAATACATTATGGGGCATGACAGCAGTACTACGTCTGTTGGAGGGTTGGCCAGCAGAAAGATACTTATCCCTTAAACAATTGTCAGGCAAGCTAAAAATGCTGTTATGTCTAGTTTCCAGTAAGTGCGTATCAGATGTCAAGGCACTGCAGATTAATAGAAGATACTTCTGGCCAGAGGGAGTTACATTCACAATAGTCAAAAGGACTAAGACGGGAACTTCGTCGGTTCATTATCCTTATTTCCCAAACAAGACCAGGTGGTGTGTAGCGAGGTGCATTAAGGAGTATGAGTATAGGACAGCGGAGAGCAGGGCAGCAAGTACTACCCAATTACTCATAGCGCGTAGAAAGCCTTTCCACGCTGTGTCAAAAGCCACCATTGCTAGATGGGTCAAGGAAGTTATGCAAGCAGCGGGTATTGACTTGAGGAGGTACGGAGAGCACTCAGTAAGAGGTGCTATGGCCTCCAGAGCCTTCACGGCAGGGGTATCATTGCGAGAAATTATGCTAGCGGCAGATTGGGCTAGCGATCGTACCTTTAAAGAGGTTTACTTTAAGCCAACTGAAAGTCCAGCTGTTGCAGTGTTGGGGAAACTTTGAACAAGCATAATGCTTGCCTCCAGTCTTGTCATAGAATGAAGATTACCCCTGCTAACTGCGCAGGGGGTATTAATTTTATTAAAGACTAGAAGGCAAGCATTAATTTCCCACCCATTCTTTTTTTTTTGGATGATGTGCTTTGCATGCTGATAACAATACATGGACGCCACCCTAATGTCCTCCTTTGTATTTCCTTAGGGGAGTGCCGAAGAATAATTGAGAAGGGGGGCTAGTCACCAAGGTTCGAGCAGGCAGCCGAAGAAGTATCAGCGACTCTGTGTTGAGTGGATTAAGTCTTCGCTCTTTTGGCAGGACGTAGTTTGGATTTCAAGTGACAGTCCAGAGCATGTAAAAGAGAGGAGGAGCTCAGGGACAGTATGTGGTCATAGCTGAGCATGTATGGAGATGGACTACAGAGACTATGGGAGTTGTAGTTCCAGGAAAGAAAAAGTCACATTTGGACACTTTTTTTCAGTATTCTTATGGTTTGTTGAAACTGCTGAGGCATAGTAATAAAAGAAGTTGAAGCATAATGCTCGCCTCCAAGTCAATAATACAATTAATACTCCCTGCACAGTTAGTAGGGGTAATCTTCATTACACCAAATGGTGTGCTTGCGGGTGTTGTGCACTAGGGAAGGGGTAAGAAGAGTCATTAGAGGTAGGCATGCATGTACTTGTGTGTTGAGGCCTGGGAAAGAGATGAAATTACCTTTGTGATTGTGGTGTAATAAATATGTTTTTCATTGTCATAGACTCCTATGTCTTTTCCTATGTTGTGTCACAATAAGTGAGACAATAGTGTTTGAGTTGTGCAGTATGGTAAGTGCTTTAATCATGTAGCCAATGTTCTCTTTGAAGCATTTGTTGGTATACTTGGATATATGTCTTTGTCAAGTCTATTTTCCTGTCAAATGTGAACTAATTGTTCTGTTGGCTATTGTCTGCATGCGTGTCTATGTTGAACCAACCACACAATGTTGTGAAGTTTTGATTCCTGCTCGCATTATACCTGTCAGTGCATTTGCTTCGTTTGAGGTGTATCACCAGTACAATTACCATGAGTCTATAGGGGTCCAAAAGTGATATGAAATATCTCATGTTGTGTCCCTTCGACTTAGCAGTCATTATCTCACCTGTGTTATGAGGCAACGGGTGTATGCGTTTTGGTGTTCAGGGGGACTGATGATGGATGTCTATGGAAGGGGCGTGACATGAAGATTGCTGCTTTTACTGACATATTTACCACAATGTACGTCCCATGTGAATCTCCATGCACAGCCTCAGAAAGTCTTAATTTTGCACATGTCATGAAGGATTACTACATGTATTCTGCCACCATACCTGCATGTTCCAATGGGTATGTAATACCTTCCCAGTCATGGTATGATAGTCAGGAATGTATAGTTCCCAAGCATGTAGTGCTTTGAAACTTGTGTTTACGGCAGACCATTGGTGTCTCCCATCTCCCTATGGCTATTGGGGACTCATGAGCAGAGAATGGGCAGCAATGATGGCTACTGCAAGGACAACCTGCTTATATCTATGTGTGTCTCAGCAGGATAGCTCAGCAGTAATGTGCTCAGCTTGGAAGCAAGGCAACACGGAACAACACTGGTACGATCCACCGGGTCCGCGCTTAGAAACCTCTGGGTATTAAGCGCGTTATAAATAACATATCATATCGTCATATTGTGTTCCACCCATTTTGGAAAGTGGTTGTCATGCTGTGTGGCCTATGATTCATTGAGTATTTGTTGGGGGATTGACATCATGGGGCCATCCACCTACATTGTGACTGTATTACATATTTCCTAGCTGAAACATGTTTGGGGCGACAACCATGTCAAATAAAATATTGTTAGGAATATTTGGAAGTTTGAGTCTCATTCTCACCTCCCTTTTGCAGCAGGTGTTTTCTAAGAGATGTATAAAATGTTATATTTTTATTTTTTATTGACGTATAGTTTATTATTTATTGACGTATAGTTTATAACACATCTTTGTCCTTAAAACCATAGTTAAGATCCACACATAAAATACATCAAACATTAATTTCTCAGAACAATAAACTAAACAATAAAACAGTGAGGAAATCCATAGTTCATCACCATCACCAATTCTGATACACAATCTACTGAAGTTATTCCACTATACTAACCTGTACATTCATTTCATTTCAAGTAGATGATATACTAACTAACGATATTAAAAAATGTAGCCAAGCTAAAAATTAGGGATAAATTCTCCCCCAATAAAAATAGTACTCCCCATTCCTCAGCATCACACGATTTTCTCTCTTCAATGAAATCCCCTATATGTCTAGTTCTTTCATCAGAGCAGTGCAGAACAATGTGACGTCTTTTACAGCTTCAACCTCCCTTTCTAGAGCAATAAACCTACATCTGGGATCATTAACCTCCTGTTTAAGAACCAACAGCATCTGTATTGTCGGGGATATATTCAAAGAAACGTGGATAAATATTTTGGTAGACAGATATACGCTTTACCTTCTTTTCTAAGGCAAGCAAATAGTTGATGATTATTGTTTGCCTCAACCGTTAAGATCCAGTCTTGTTGCCAGAGTTTCCATTTCACCTCCTCTGGATTTTTATCAAGTATTGCCTTTTTGGTCCCCAGATGTTCTAGAATAGCCAAACAGGCAGGTCCGCTGCCCCAAAATGTTGGCACCTCCCTTAGCGATTTCAGGGAACAGTATTTGGTATGGAGGGCAGGGTTAATCATACTATATTTTCGAAATATGGAGAGCGACTTCCAAACCGGTCTTGCGTATAATGTGCGTAGACCTAGTTCATATCCAATAACAGAGGAAGGAACTCGCCTAGGTAATCTCAATATTCTTCTCCAAAAGGCCACCTCTACTGAAGGCTACATTTTCTAAGGAGTAAAGAAAAAAGCCTCTGCACCAGAAATTAAAATTGATTATACTTTAGCTTTATAAAAAGTAAATATTGGCAAAATGGAAAATGTACCATATTTTGGGTGGATCAATAAAGCCTGGGCTGTCAAATTTTCTATCTACATTTTTAAATCTACTTGCCGAGGACTATCGCAAACACTAGCATTTATAAATGATCCCAATTAGGTCATAGAAGTGACTTGGGAAAGTGCTTCACCCTCTAGATGCCATTGAAAAAGATATTTTTCCCCTTACCCTCGTGGATTGTAAGACCAGAATTTTGGTTTTACTTGTATTTATCTCTAGCCCATTTTTGACCATGTACCACTGAAGACCAGCCAGCCCTTGCTGCAGACATATGGCAGTCTGGTCAATCAGGACCAGATCATCAGCATTTAAGATCCATGCTAAATTCTGGTCCCCTGTCTCTGGGGGAAAAGATCTAGACTGGTTCAGAGTTAGATGCAGGTCAGATAGGAATAAGTTAAACAAGGTAGGTGCCAACTGACACGCCTGTTTTAAACCCCTGTGGGTGCTGATCTCCTTTGTCAGCAATCCTTGTGCATTTAGTCTAAGTTGGACCTCAGACACATATATAATGCCTTGATTGCTGACATAAGATCACTAGGACAATCCCAAGCCTCCATGTTTTCCCATAACAGTTGTTTATCAACACTGTTAAAGGCCTTCTTCAAATCGACAAAAGCCAGATACATTTTTGTGACATGTTTTAATGCTTTACATTTCAAGATGTTCAGTAGAAACAAATTCAAATCTGTTGTCACCCCCTTTACAAAACTAGTTTGTCGAGAATCATACCTATTCACTGTATTTACACAGCTCTGGGGATGTTTCAAACGTAGAACTGCAAACAGGTTGCCCAAAGCGTCCAAGAGGGCAATAGTAGGGTAGTTGGTAGGATCTGCAATATCACCCCTGTTGAATATGGGGACTAGTATGGCTGACCTCGAAGAAATAGGCACATCTCCTGGCTTCATCACCTGATTGAAGAACTTTAAAATAAAGGGAATAGAAACATCCAATTTCTCTTTTATCATGTTATTATGCTTTTGAGGGATTAGGCTGTTTAATAACAATTTCTATGTCTAGGGTATCCAAGGGAAAAGGCCACGTGTTCTCATTTTGTTAGGCAGCAGCAGTTCATCCTATAGCCTCGGGGCCAAATCATTTCCCATAAAATTCGGCCCAAGCTATCTTTGTGACCACGTTTGTCAACAGGGCTGATTGCCAGAGTTGTTGGGAATCTTTTTTTCTGAAAGGCTGATAACATGTCTTCACAGTCAATCCTCAACATTTGGTCTTCATGAAGAGACACCCAGTTTTTGTATTTCTGTTTCCTCTTTCTACGCAAATCACATCGCAAGCCGCCTCTCATTTGCTTAATCACCCACAGATCTTCATGCAGCAGTTTTTTTTTTTCTGCTACGAAACACTGGTTGTAACTATGCCTAGGTGAAAAGACGAGTTTCTTCCCCCTTTTATCACTTGTGGTAAAATCCAGCAGCAAAGTAGCATAATTTATATCTGAGGATCGTTCTAGCTGTTTATAATAGTTACTCAGCTGTGCAGATACACCCTTACCATTCATACGCAAGCAGTTCCGTCCCTGTGCTAACCACCTGCTAACATTAAGATTTGTTCTCGGACCCCACGTCATTTTCAATAGATGGTGATCACTGTTGTTCTTTTCCAGAACATCCAAACTTTTTACCTTTCTAGCTATGGTGCCCGATACAGAAAAATAGTCCAAATTACTACAGTGGACTCCATTTGACCAGGTCGGTTTACCCGGTATATCTGCTTTAGTTTGGCTGTTAAGCAAATAGAAGTCTCTCACCCTAATTACATTCAACCACCTCACTGCTCTTTCGTGCCCTTTACTATTAGAGCTTTCGGAGTCTTTTTTAACTTTTCCGAGTTCGTCGATGCGTGGAACATTTACATCCCCACATACACATGATAAATTGACCCAGGGCTTGTATATAATGGCTATCAATAATGTTTGTCACCAAATCCAGACGTTTCTCAACTGATATAGCCACTGGGTTCCAATGTATATTAAAAATTAAGAAGACCCATTTAGAAGAATCAGGGCAACCCTGATCTTTTTTACCCAAAGGGCTTATATTAGGGGATTTGGGTTCCCTGAATCGACCACTGTAAATCCCCTCCCATTTCTCACGAGTGCCAGGAGTGCAGAAGATGGCTGTCCCCTGAGTATAAGCCGGGTTAAGGAAGGAGCTGTAGGCATCTTGCATGAGGCACGTTTGCAGTCGCGTTTCCTGCAGACACAGTATATCAAAGGTTTGAAACTGCAGGTCACTGCAAACAAATGAACAAAACCCTGAGTATTCCAAGAACCCAGACATCACTGGAATCTAGCACTTGATGTTATTTGCGGCCTTGGATATATAGGGCTAGATTCCAAGACCACTGGAGGTGGGGGGGGGGGGGCTATGCTGGTCCTTCCTTTGACAGGAGGTGTTATTTAAGAGTGTTATAATGATTTGGGGACGATTTCAAACTGTATGTGGCAGTACTTGTTTTACATGCACTTCGTCTCCACCAAACATGTCCCCATATCCAACATTCCCTCTGCTACACCAATAGCACTCAGTAGCTCTATAATCCGTCAAGTTATCTCACTGCAATGGCCTACAAGGATTTGAAGCTCTGTAACCACTTTGGCCACATCTGGAGAATATAGTGACCATAACGGGCAAAATGGATGGCTAATGCTGTGAGCACACACCACAATCGGAACAAGGTATTCATCCCAAGCCCCTCCCTCACACAATACCTGGTTAACTGTGATTGTTTGTAGTCTGGAGCAGAAGCAAAGGTTCCCCCCTTTTGAGGTCAAATAAACCCTGATTTGCAAACTGTCTTTCTCTTTCCGTATTTGTTCATTGGTAGGGTGGAGTACACTCTAATTGAAATGGAGTGACTTGCCTGGCAGCCACCTCTGACTTGATCCACATATGACACGTCATGTAAAATGGCAGGCGGCTCTGTACTATTTCTAATGGATGGATGCACTGTGTACAGCATTTGCACTGATAGATTTCAGCATAAGTTGTTTTAAAGAATATACATGTGCAGATACGTCCCCTGTATTTGTGTTTGAGGTGACTACGCTAATGCCTTTGCAGGATTGGATTCATGGGGATCATGCTACTATAACTGATGATAAATTGGCACGATTTGGTATGATGCAAGCTACAGTATTAGTTTAAGGATTACAGGATGTGTTATTCCACTGTTTAAATGTTCACAGATATGACATGTGCACAAAATAATGGATTGACTTGCTTCATTACTCTTGTTTGTCTGAAATGCTTCAGCATAAAAATGTGTGCAATGGCTTTTGTTATAATACCTATTGCACCTTTTCAATTGTGGTTAGAAATAGTTAATGCATATTAATGACTGTGTGGTCCCTCATCTGTTCGAAGGAAATGAATCTATTAAATATAAATACTATGTTCTCATCGTTACCGCAAAGTTTCCCCTGGCACAGTTAACACTTTTCTGAGAGCACTCAGAGGTTTTGGTGGGATTTCTGAATTGTGGAAGTGGTTTCAATACTTGCTCCCTAGAGCCCTTTCATCTTGCTTTAACATTGTACTAAACTATCATGGCGTTGCACAAATACTGTTTTGGCACCGTAGACCTTAACAGATGGTGGTTTGTGTGTGTGGTTTAATGAAATATTTCTACAGTGGTCGTTGATAAATAACCTGAACACTGCATCTAATCGATGTGCGTCCATTGGGAAAGCAGCGTTTTTTCCTTCCATTTCAGAATGGAACACAATGCTTGTCATTTACATATTCATTATCACATTGCAGTGATGAATTTGATTGTGAAAGGCTGATAATATATGAAGAGAGATAACACTGTTCTTAACCAATTTAACTTTGTCATCAATGAGTCATAGGGCCTGATTCATGGAAGTGTTTTATAATAGTGCAATCCCGTAGGAAAACGTTCCATGAATCAGGCCCATAGCATCTGTGCGGAATGATTGACGCCAGTCAGAATATTTAAGTAGAATGCATTGTCTGTTATTTATTTCCACATTTCACACCACGAACGTTCCCTCTGAACCACGTCCGTTTGCTCACATTTGCTGGGTAAGGTTGTATGAGAGCCTTACACGGCCACCACCTAATTACTGTTTTCATTGGTAAGATATTAGGATAACTTTAAAATAAACGGGTCTTAGAAATAGGAATGGGCTAGAACAAAACAAAGTCAGGAACAGTAATAAAGCACCTGCAGGGCTGTAAATAACGTCCAGCAGCATTATGTTTTCAATGCAATTGGGGTCATTTTCATGAGCGGATAAATCACGCAGAAAATTGCACACTTGCTATTGCATAGAGCGGTGGGCATGCTCATCATATCACTGTGTTCCATTTCCCTTAGACAAAGTGACACTACACGTGTTGGAAACTCTGCATGAAGAGGCCGTGCAGGTCTTTGCATATTTAAAATGTGCTCTAAAACACCAGTTCTGGTTGCACAACCATCTGACAGCTGCTTCCTGGAATATCCCTAGCTTGTTCCAATTATCTCCTCTATCGCTACTGTCTTATCCCAAGAACCCCAGTAAGCCACGTCCATGCTCCTCCTACAAGATCCTGTAGCCATGTCCCTGACCGGCCAGTCTGTCACTTTCATTCTCCACACTTTGGACAGCCCCAAGGAAAACGTCCAAGGGATTAAAAGCCTTTACCAGACCACAAGCTAAAGGCCCTGGTGAATGAACTTGGAATGGAGGTGGCATGACTCTTGAATGCTGACCATGCAGAGATAGCAAAGTCCAATGCTTAGAAATCT
Organism: Ambystoma mexicanum; assembly: GCF_040938575.1. NCBI lineage: Eukaryota > Metazoa > Chordata > Amphibia > Caudata > Ambystomatidae > Ambystoma > Ambystoma mexicanum. The sequence goes on from NC_090922.1 coordinate 1,139,061,066, forward strand.
AGATGGACATGGCTAGTACCCCACTCAAGCTTCACAAAATCCAGAAGTGCTAGGAGGACCTTAAAACACATATGCAAAAGTTGGTCTCAAACTGTGGCAAGAAGAGCCTTGCGACAGGTGGTGGCTTTCCACTATCTTGCCCACAGAGGAAAGGCTATGCCAGTGGACAACCTGTCTGGCATAAATGGAATGACAGAGTAGATACCGAGACAGAAGGTGAGCACATCAATGAAATTCATGATAAAAAAACAATGGCACACGTGAGAGAGGACAAGTCAATTTCTCTGTATTATAAATGTGCACATACTCCGAAGGCACTATTCACTGACATATGTGCCAATATGAAACTAAATGTAGGGTCACCACCTTCCAATTTTCCAAGCCATTGTTCTCTTGTCACTCTTCCCATGGTGGTTGACACTATGTGCGTCTTGCCCTGTACATATGGCCCAATATTGGTTCCCTATTTGTAAACATGTAAGTAGTTACACCAAAACCCAGTCCTATGTTTTAACACATTGAAATGATGCATACTGTTTTATCAACGTTGGCTATTAAAATGCCAGCAATGGGGGGGTGCATCAAAGATAACTAAGACCTCTGCCCCAGACAGCAGTATGACTCCCTCAGTGACAGTGACACGGATTCATCCCTTCAATTGTATGCCCATGAAGCTTGGAATTATTTCCACCGCCATCACCATAGTATAGAGGCTGGGCTTACTTTGTACTAGGTATGTAAGTGCTGCATGGACGAAAAATGTGTAATCCTGAGAGGCGTACCAGAGACCCTCACAAATCATTACGTGTGTGCCATGCATTACAATTGTCTTACCAAATTAGCTTAGGAAGGTGTTTGGGGAATTACACATTATCTGCTCTTCTCGGTTTGTCATACAAACCTTTCTTGTGCTTCTCCACTGTTTCCTATTGTCTGACATTGCCTTACTATCCATGTATAAGTACAATGAGCACACTAGACTACACACTTTCCTGTAGATCACAGTTCCTCCAAAAATGTTGTAATGAGTGGAACACTTATAATGCAAACACATTTGACTTTGAACTGAGTTCTAGGAATGCATTTCACCTTGCATGTGTACCATGTACCCTGCAACTAAACATGTACACTCTCTAACAAGTGACAAGGATAACAGTTATGAGGTAGGGTGGGGAATGATCTATCTGAAGTGACAAGCAACGCTGGCCCTACCATTACAGAGGAACATCCACTCCATCTCCACCATCAAACCCATGTCCTCTCTCAGAACAATCTCTGAGATCTAGGGACATGGGGACACCATCAACAATTGCTAACTATTCCACTGCTAAATGGTTACCTGATTACTACAACAGCTAAGGGCAGGAGACATCCTGCAGGTGATGGATGTAAAACAGAGTAGATCATAATGCATGTGGAGTCGTCTAAGCCCAGACCAGATAGTGGGGTTTGTAGGGAAATCAAATTCAAAGTAACGATGCAGAGTAAGGAACCATGTTCAAAACAAACATGAACAGTGCAGACTGCACACAGCATTTGAAAAACACATGTGCAACATTTTCAAGTCACGTCATATCGAAATACAATGGCAAGGACTGAGATAAACATCTCAATTACAGGGAAAAAACTGCAACTTTTATTAAAATGTGGAACTGCTTAACCTGAGGAGAAAAAGAACAGCACTTTCAAGTCATGGAAAGAAATACAAATTTGGATTTTTGGCTTCTGTGTTTATTTTTTTTTCCTTTGCAGAAATTAGGGGTTGTGGTTATGAGACATACCAATGTTGAAGATGTGGGCTTTGATGGCTGTTAGGACAGATTTCTCTTTTTAGCAAATGTCCCTCCATAGTTCTATGGACCCTCAAACATTTTGCTTTTGTTTTTTAACCTGCCCAGACCAGGAAGTGAAGCCCTCAGTTTCAGTTCTCTCACCTTTTGCTCATGTTGTTATGGGGAAACGTATCAGTCCTTCACACTATCAGTACTTAGAAACTATGTTTCTTTTTTGGCTTTTACACTTTTGTAACTTTGTATCCTTGCACACAGCACCGTGCAATGGACTCGGGGGGGGGGGGATAGCTCAGGGGAAAAGCACTGGCCTTGGTAGCAAGACAACACAGAGCAACAGAAGTTCGATCCACCGGTCTGCGCTCAGAAACATCTGTGTATTGAGCCCATTAGAATTAACCAATTACAAAGGGGATCTGTCATAATCTGTGCTGGAGCCTGATTAAGGCTATGTGTGTTGTGATGGTCTGGTGATGTCACTGACATTCTATGTGGAGTGTTGGTGTGGTGATGTCACTGACATTCTATGAGGAGTGTTGATGGATGTTTGGAGTGCTGGTTTCTACTGGTGTCAGTTAGACCTAATGTGCTGGGCTGGATGGATGTCCCAGTGCTTTCTCTACTTATGAACTAGAGAAATAAATATACATGTAAACTACATACCTTCAGGTGTTCTGCTTCTGTGAAGGGGGCTTAGTTTGCCACACTGGCGACGAGGATGGTTCTGGTGCTGCTGGTGAGAAGCGCTGCCTCCAAGGGAGACATCCATCAAGCAAGAAGAAGCTGCAAGCCGGGCGATGCAGTGGAGGTCCAGAGCAGGGTCCAGGATGGGGATACTGAGAGTAGAGTTTGGCGGCCAGAGGTGTGGCTGTCATTATCCTGTGAGGTGGTGCAGGAGTATTTAGCTGGCGGTCCATAATGAAGGACTGCCAGATGGCGCTGGGCTGAGGTGGCCCACTGTCTGCCGTGGCGGTCTGTCTGCGGACTCTGGTGGAGTTGGTCCAGTTGTCCAGGGTGCAACGGCAGGTGTTGTGGTGCCTGAAGAAGGGGGCCGTGAGGTGTACGGGGGCGGGTGGCCCAGCAGCATTGGTGCACGGCTGTGTTAACTTTTCCATGCTTAGTCCTGCTGTGCACGGGGGTGCCTGGGAGGTGGTCTGACACAGAGCGGGCCTGCTTCTCAGGATATTGCTGGCTGAGGGGTGTGCTGTACAAGTTGGCACAGGAGGAGCTGGAGCAGCCAATGCAACAGCGTTTGAGGGACTGTTTGAAGGTGCAATTATGTGGAACGGCGTGATGAGGGATGCTGGAGTTGGTGAGCCGGTAGGAGATGTTACTCCTTGGATGCCAGTGTCTATTCTGATGACGTCTGCTAGAGGAGGACCGACGTCGATGGGAGGAGGACTGGCGTTCGGTCCGGCGTTCCAACAACATCGGCTGGAACACAACATTGAATGCCACGGTGGGGTTTGTTTGGAACGCATCGTTCTCACGGAGTGCAACGTTAGCCCCGGGAGCTTCCGTGAGTCTGCGGCCATGGAGGGGTTCAGAGCCATGTCGAAGGCAGTTGTTTTTTGTGTGGATTGGGGATGGATTGCAATGAAATGAGGAATATTATGGACAAGCATTTTACGTGGCTCCAGAGGAGCATATTTGGTTGAGGAAGGACTGTTCGCCGAGGTGCCGGTGGATGGTGGTGTGCTCTGACAAGAACGTTGGGAGCATATGCCGGTGGATGGGGCGAAAAGGATTTTTGGCATTATCGAGGAGTGCGCATTAATATGAACAGAATGTTTTCTGGGTCAGAGGAAGAGCATGGAGATGCAGTATGGGTGGAGGACATTGGTTGCATGTTCTCCAGGAAAGTGTCCCAGCGTCAAAGATGTTGTAAAAAGTGCTGCAGTCTTGCAGGATGGTTTCGGGAGCTTGATCCTAACTTGTGGGGTCCTTCAAGGATGACAGTGTTCAAGGAGCTGGAGGTCTAATCTGAGGTAGGTGTTGGGGGAGGCCTGTTTATTATAATGCTGTAGTGTAAGTGTAGTGGCCTCGGGGTAAGTAAATGCATGGGTTTGGTCTTGGGTAAATGTTAGTAGTTTAAGGCCTGCTTATGTATTGCTGTTGTGTTTATGTGGCGGCCTAATGTTTAGGACATTCCTCTGGGTTTGCAGTATGGACTAGTGGTTTGGGGTCTGTGGTCAATTATAATGTTTTGAACAATGTTTCATTTTGTACAATGTTTCACTTGCAGGATGGGTCCAATTGGACTTGTGGTTGTGGGGATGGCGCAGGGACTCCTGCGCTATGTTAATTTATGTGCTTTGCATTTCATGGACATTTTGGGGTTGGCGCTTGGGGTCAGCGCAGGGGACTTTAGCACCATGTCATATGGGTTTCGCGTTTTTGTGCTTTGCATTTCATGGACATGTTGGGGTTGGCGCAGGGACTTTGGTGCTGTTGATTGGTTATTGTAGGGTTTTATGTGTGAGGTGCTGTTAAGTGCTGTCTGGTCATGTAAGGGCAGTGAGGTGCTGCTTGGGTATTTTAAGGGGCAGTGAAGTGCTGTCTGGTTATTTTAAGGGGCAGTGAGGTGCTGTCTGGCGGGCAGTAAGGTGTTGTCTATGGATTTAAGGGGCAGTGAGGTGCTGGCCATTAAGGGGCAGTGAGGTGCTGTCTGGGATTTTAAATGAGGTGATGCAGTTGTAAGGGCAGTGAGGTGCTGTTTGTTTGTTAGGAGGGGTAGGGAGTGTTGCAGGTTGTGCCAGGGTGGTGACGTGGTACTCATTTTGGGGCAGTGAGGTGCTGCCTGGGATTTTAAAGGGCTATTGTGATGTTGCCAGGTGGTGTTAAGGGGTAGTGAGGTGCTGACTCCTAGTTGTTTTAGGAATAAGGGTCAGTTAGTGCTGTCTATTTTCGTGGTTAAGGGGCGGCGAGGTGCTTCTATGTTGTGGTTAAGGGGCAGTGAGGTGCTGTTTAGTTGTTCTAGGAAGGGAAGTGCAGGTGCTCTGGTTTCAGGAGGGGCAGCGAGGTGCTGTTGTTAATTTAAGGGCAGTGACTTGCTGTCTAGGGTCTGGGTAAGAGGTAGTTAGTGCTGTTTATATGCTATGGTTAAGGGGCAGCAGGTTTTGTCTAGAGTGCAGTGAGGTGCTGTCTAGTTGTTCTAGGAAGGGCAGTGCAGGTGCTGTGGTTTCAGGAGGAGCAGCGAGGTGCTGTTGTTAATTTAAGGGCAGTGAGGTGCTGTCTAGGGTCTGGTTAAGGGGTAGTTAGTGCTGTCTATATGCTGTTGTTAAGGGGCATTGTGGTGCTGTCTATGTTTTGGTCAAGGGGCAGTTAGGAGCTGTTTGGTCATTGTAAGGGGCAGTGAGGTGCTGTCTGGTGGTTTCAAGGGGCAATGTGGTGCTGTCTATGTTTTGGTTAAGGGGCAGTGAGGTGCTGTCTGGTGGTTTCAAGGGGCAGTGTGGTGCTGTCTGGTCATTCTAAGGGGCAGTAGGTGCTGTCTGGTCATTTTAAGGGGCAGTTAGGTTGTAGTTTCAAGGGGCAGTAAGGTGCTGTTTAGTGCTGCTCATGTTTTGAGTTAAGGGGCAGTGTGGTGCTGTGTGTTGTTTCAGGGGGGGCAGTGAGGTGCTGTTGTTGATTTAAGGGCAGTTAGATCCTGTTTAGGGTCCGGTTAAGGGGTAGTTAGTGCTGTCTATTTTCCGTGGTTAATGGACAGTGAGGTGCTGTCTATGATTTGGTTAAGGGGCAGTTAGGTGCTGTTTGGTCATTTTAGGGGGGCTGTTAGGTGCTGCCTGGTGGTTTCAAGGGGCAGTAAGGTGATGTTTAGTGCTGCTCATGTTTTGGGTTAAGGGGCAGTATGGTGATGCTTATATGCTGTGGTTAAGGGGCAGTGAGGTGCTGTATATGTTTTGGGTTAAAGGGCAGTTAGGTGCTGTCTGGTTATTTCGGGTCTGGGCCCTCCCCATGTGGTCTACTCACCTGTCATTTTCACCTGATTTGAACAGGGCAGCATCGCCCTATACAATTGTGCATCCCTACACATAGTGCGTGTCCAGTTCCCCCATCATGCACTTCCATCCCTCTACAATCCCCTAGAATCTCAGGCTGCGCACAATCACAAGCCACCTAGGGCGCAGGCATTAATAATGCCCTGTCTCCTGCCACGGGTGCCCCCCCCTCCCCCATTATTCTCACAACTGGTAGATGTACCCACCTGGACAGCGCTGTGTCAGCACTTTCATTGCAGAAGAACAAAGTATGTATCTAGAATCTGCAAGTATGGACCAAGAGCGGCAAGAATTAGTCATACAACTCCAAGAACTTTAAACTTCAAAGATTGTACAACTGCCAGGCAGAAGTCATAAAAATATTTTGCCCTGAACTAGCAGCTGAAGAACTAAAGACACCAGATTCTCAATTGCAGATGCCCTATGGCATTGTTGATTAAAAATACGTCTTTATTGGGATCATATTTCTGATGCTATATCCCAAGCAGAGTGTCATGGCAAGTTATTTTTTGTATCTTGTATTCATTTTGAAAATTTCTATTAGATTAATGAAAATTATTTTTCTAATGTGTTTTTTATTTATTCAAATTTGGCAAATTTCTATACTGCTGCACAGAAATGGAGCGCTAGGTATACATATATCCTAGAGTCTGCAGTGAGAAGTATGTTACTTTGAGAGAGGAAAATAATTTGTATATAAATGGAAAGTGAGTTAAAAGGAATATTCGGTAAGAAATCTCGAAGATAACATCACATACAAAGGGAGGGAAACTGGGTTTAGAGGTTACTCCCATCAGACCACCCCCTTCAGTAATACTCGCAATGACCATGGAGGGTCTGCTGTGATGTGACTTTTGGAACACTGTTCAATCACATACATAGACCACTTAGATTGGTAAAATTAGGATGACGGACTCACTTGCTCACTCATGGAGAAGAAGAGAATCTATAACAACAGGAAGGAGAATGAAGACATTGCTCTCTTTTTGGACCAATTTTTGCCCTGTAAGTGAGGCCTAGAGGAGTTATGTCCCATCTTGATGACTGATGCCCACCGGTTCCTTAGAGGGGAAGAATTGAACCAGCCCATTCAAGGGTGTCCACCTGGTTGTGAGACAGCCAAAATAAATTCATATATGAATATAATACAAAGGGGAATAATCTGAGGGGAGTGATACTATAAAGTGAATTAGATCAAATAAGGGTCTGTGTTATTTGTCAGTCCTGAGGCGGGGAACATATAAATTGATTGTGCATTCCAAGAAGTTAGGGAATCTTTCAGAAGTGTATGTGATTCTGGAAATATGTATATTTTATATACTAGGTCCTAATGGTGTGTGTACATAATGATTCCATGACTCTTTCACTGTGTAATGACGTCTAGCACAGAATAATTATCAGGTAGTTAAATGGACACCTCAATTTGTGCATACCTAGAAACATCATTTAATTGAAGTAATTCCTGGGTATACCATTAAGCAAAATACTGTCGTTAATGCTGAGTTGCTCAATATAAAAGGGAGATGGTGATTATTTGCTACATATTTTTCAGTTCTTTAAGTAATCCATTGAAAGTGAGAAGGTACACTTTTAGATGGTAATTAAATAGAAACAACAATGAAGGGAAACTAGATTACATACAAGTTGAACATACATTTTTTGTACAAACCAAGTACATACGGGAAGGTGCAGTATGTTGAAATTTAGTTTTGCACATGCACCCAGGATAAACAAAACATATACGTGTTGATGTCTGTGTTACAAAAGTCTCTATTTGATGACTGTAAACTGAGGTGAATACTGTGTTGATTATTTTTCATCATTGCCCTATTATGGACGTATAACTAATGTATCTTTAGCTTCATTCAAATATTTCTATTTGGTTGAAAAATATACCTTCTGTGCAACCATGTCTGTTTCTTGTACGAAAGAGGAGCGAGTCTATAAGGCATCAATGATATTAAATTGGGGGTCAAGAAAGGATATTATTTGCGCCAGGTTTATGGTTTGTGGACATTTCCCTTGAATTTGTTTTTTTCTGATTAAAACATCCTACAGGTTGCAGTTCCAGCAGAGCCATGCTGGACTGACCCTTCCAGGTCCTCTACTTCTTACTCCTGACCCTATGGCAGAAACAACCTTGACAAGACTCTCTGTCATAACAAAGCATCTACCTCAAAGGGACCAAAGCTAGAAACAGTGCACCATTCTTTGAAGGCCATTCAACAAGAGTTCAGGTCAGCCAAACAACTGTGGGTACAGTTGGTTGAGGGCATATGGCAATATCTAGGGAGGCCAGTGCAGCAGCGACAGCAGCTAATGTTACTGCTTCAGACGCCTAAAATGGGGACTGCACACCTTTCCAGAGAGCAGGCCTCAAAGCACAACCAGACCTCTGTACATACTGCCAGTATCTCCTCAGTTGCAGTACAAAACAAGACTGGCTCTAACCTCTACCTCAGCAACCGGTGGTGGAGGATAGCTAACAGCACATCCAGTCCAGTCGCATGCCAAATTAATTTGGTTGCTAACCCACTAGGAGCAATGTTTCACAGACATCCAGGAAATTGTTGCAGGTGATTTCCCCCCATTTCTGCACTTCCCACTCCAACACCTTCACCTCTGCTGCCTTCTCCACACAGCATTATCCTGCCCATCAGGCCCACATTCACTTCCACAGAAAACTGCTTCAGCCCCCTCTACACACACCACGGTCCCCATGGTCAATAAGGAATTAAGGGAGAAGCGATCCTCCATGTCCCCTTTTATTTAGTTGGATGTACTTGTGTTCAATTCTTCCAACTCAATGGTGGATTTCATTTGAACAACCAGGCCAGTGGATTTTTGCTAATCCTCAGTAAGCTATATAAATTCACCTATTCTTTCCCCCTGCACATAATACCTAATTAGTGACTAACAACTATTGGGTTGTGCAACCTACATCATTCCATAACATTAGTTCCCATTTTCCTTCATTGTTATGGTAGCATATTCTCAAAGGTCCTGCAGAACAAGATATATGATGTTCACCAATGTACCCCTAAATGTTGAGTAAATAAAAACATCAGTTTAAAGCCGTATAAACCCTATACACATCATCCTTTTCAAAAATGAAACACTCTCTGGTATTGTCCATTCTTATCATCAGAACTAAGGTTCTGCTGGCTGTATCAAAAAGGAGAGGAGAAAGTGGGCACATCACCTAATTCACTCACATTCCTCTGAATTTGAACACTGTTGGGTAGTTGGCTGCAACTGCTGGTGATATGCTAGAATGAATTGATATAATAGTGTGCAATTCCATAATGCCCATTTCTGCATTCAACATGTTGGCCAATGGGAATCCCTAACACACCTTGTCATATGCTTTCCTGTAATCTATTACCAATACTGCAAGTTTGCTATTAGCTCACAAAACTGGGACTGAAGCTGATAAAATTGTGTATGTTTAAGTATTTACAGCCCTATTCGAGGTGAAGCTGTGCTGGAAGTACCTTGCTAATTCCCTTATTTAAAAGCTAAGCTGACATTTTAGAAAAGATCTGGCAACCTTTGTTTATCAGTGAAACAGAATGGGATCATTGGCACAGCCCAGCATCAGGTCTTTATCCAGCTTCAAGATTTAGGTAATACAGGCTTCAGAATTGTCCATTAGATAATTGTACAAAGGTGAAACTACTGGAGCTAATGATGAAATAAAGAATGTATTTATAGTTGCATATTACAATCAGAAACATACACCATTAACAATGATAAAAATGCAAATTTACGCAAGAGTCTTCATATGAATAAATAGTCCCCTAAAGTCATCAGTTTCAACAGATATACTTTGCAGTTTGCTTTACTATGTGATTGGACAATGCCAGTAGTTGTGATTCAGAGTTCCAAGAAGTAAAGGATAGTTCAGGTAAGTAACTCTCTCAATCCTGCCATACTAGCGTAGGCCTAGGAGGGGCTCCTTCACCAGACCACCATCGTTCTAAGTCAGGAAAAAGCGATAAGGACAAGGACTTTATGCCCATATGACCTTTTGGAGAATGAGGGGGGGGAGCAGTAACAGTTATGTAAAGCTACCAGCATTTCTCCAATTTCTGCAGAGACCACTTCATGCACAGATGAAAGTATCCACAATAAACCTCTGGTCCGGTTTAGGGAGGCCCAGTCATTGCAAGTGCAGAGTTCTGTTTCAGATACGTAATTTTGGTTGGTTGTGGTATCTGAATTTGTGTTCAAGGCACTGTCCAGCTGAAGACCCTTGTGACCCTTGTGACAACCAGAAGACCTCTGTGGAGCATGGGGGTCTTAGTGCACTTCCAGGGAGTGAATGAGACTGGTTGCAACAGGAGTTACACAATCAGTTAGCAACATGAGGTCTTCTATCTGCAAATACAGGAACAGAGTCTGCACAACTTCCATTGATACTAGAAGGCTGGAAGTGTAAGAGCAGACATCTTGTTGCAAAAATTGAATATCCTCCAAGTTTCAAGGATGCACTCTGAAAAGTGACAGCAGCAACAACGTAGCTCATTAGAGAGATGGTCAGTCCTCCAGTAGGTCCAGGGAATCTTCTAAAGACACAAAGTGCATGGATCCTGGAGCATGGATCAAAACTGGTTGTTCCCACCGGTCCTGAGGTCAAAGCACTGTAAAGGGTCTTCTTGATCATCAGGCAGAGGAGCAGGGCATCACCGGGATTTCACTGGAGATGGTGCTGGTTAGCTGCAAGGGTCACCAATGGGCTGCTCTTCATAGATACTGTGCTTCAACAGAGATCTGAAGAATGGCTCCAGGAACATTGCGTATATGGTTAGATTCTGCACCATTAAACAGGCAGTGGTTACCCAATCACTGAAAGGTAGTTGCTGCAACATCTTCCCAGGAACAAGCATTGTTTAACACTTCTTCTCCATGCACTTCACCATGCAGCAAATAGCAACCAGGTACCTGCACATGAGACAGCGCTCATATTCTTGCACAGTGTCCAGCACCATTCTTTCCCTTAAAATACAATTATGTGTTGTAGTAAATCAACCTAAAAGTTAGGATGCATCTCCTAAGTGGGATATTTCTCTTGTCCAGTTTATTATGTTCATGAGTAGGTGGGATAATGATAATTATAAGTTAGCTTTACATCTATATAATGCCTTATGCCACCATTTTCAGTGGATCCTAACTCATTTAAAGATCTTGGAATGCATGCTGCTCCCGTTTGGACCACTTTAAGAAGTTGCACAGGTAGTCTTAGTATGTGCATTGAGGTGAATGTGCAGTCTCAAAATTAGGACTTCAAAAGTTTGCATTCAATGATCTCCAGTTTCTCTACACACGTCTTTGTAAGGAAGACCACCCCATATAGACAAGAGTGGGTGTAAGGGAGGAAGGGTCTCCCAGGCCTACATTTATTCCTAAACAACGCACATGATATGCTCGTTCCACGGTTGGCAGCACACCTATGGCCAAGGTGTGGGGCGACCTCTGAACGACCCATAGCTGTGCATGGCCTATGGGTCATGAGACTCCATTTTGTTAACTACCAACTCCATTTTCTAATAGGCCGCGGGTAAATGTTGAATGCAGGCCTGCAACTCTCCCCTTCATTCTCCACACACAGCCAGCATGCCAACCACCCCATCTCCTCCCCTTTGTCATCTTCGGGGCTGTCCTGTTCTCACAGAAGCATTGGGTGCAAACTGTAACAAGCTAAACACTTTATCTCTCTTCTTCCTTTTATATCACTGCCCTGTGTGTGACCGGTTTTAGCCTGGTCCTGGTAAAAAATATCCATCTCCACAAACCTGTCTCCGCACCAGCAGACCCCTTCTGAAGAAATATAGACCACAAGCCCCGCAGCCTCACACCTCATTTGCTTTAACAGTTGCATGCCCCTCACCAATGTGCCACTCCAGTTCACCCCCTAACACTAATCCCATGTGGCCATATATTCTTTTTGTACTAACAAAAGTAAAAGACCTGCATCATGATTCAAAGAGATGTTTGATTAATGAACGTTTGGAAATACTGTGTCCGATCAGGCACCTGGGCCAATGTACCCTCACTCTTGATTGTTCAGGTGAACTGCCTAAATTACAGATATACAATAAGCCTTTAAATGAATGCATAGTACTAAAAGGTATGTGGCCGCAAGGGCAAATGTTAGATAGCATGAATCACAGCAACCTGGACATCGCCTGACCCTGCACCTCTCCCAGATGAGCCCAGCTGACCTGCGTGCTCCACAAAGTTTCCAGTTCAGCATCAACCAATCTGAGAGCACCAACCCTACAGCATAGATCTGTCCTGTCCCCTTTGTCCAATGACCACAGCTTAACATATCTCCTATAGTACACGTCATAGATGATGTGTTTTTGTAATATAACATGTGTTTTCTGTTTTATGGGCAGAGCGCTCCCGGAGTAGCAGAGTCCTCTGCGTGCCCCATTTTAACTTTATATAAGGCATTTTCTTTTACGTCACTTGCACTTGGTCCTGGTCTCATTCCCTACTGGTGTGTGTCCATTAGTGTCTCTTATTAGGTTATTTCACTGTAAGTGTGAGAAATGCCAGCTTTCAAGGGGAATTTAGCTAGATACATTTCTCTACTGAACCTTTGAATCCCTATGTTCTAAAATATTGCTGGATACAATTAATTCCCAGTTAACGGAACACATTTTCCAATGTGATGAAGATATTTGTATTCTTTTAATGGCAAGCTAATATTTTGAAGCCAGATTTCGATCATTATTTTTAGTGACATGCAACAATGTGTTTAATAGAACACTAGGTCTTTATCAGCGTTCAACATTGTGGAAATACGGGCATCACATTTATTCAATATAAAATTTAACAAGATTACAGTCTTTATATTTGTATCCATTGATTCTATCCAGCCCTGCAGCCTTCCAACCAGTGTATTCTATATTGTGGGTTCCATTTCTCCCAAAATATACAAAACCATGACCTGTGTTAGACTAGAAATTCATGTAAACTTCAGGCATCAAGGTTGATTTACAATAAATACAGATAGACGTTACCAAGGATTTCATTCAAGTGGCCCTACTCTTTATCTGAATTACTTAATATCATTGTGGAGAAATATAACAGAAGGAGAAACAATAACAATGTTATTGCCTTCCTGGATCTATCAAAAGCATTTGATTCCATAAATCAAAAGTTTACTATGGACAAAGTTGGACCGCAAGTTGGTCCTCACAGCACTTCTCCAATTAATACCTTTAAGGTACGAAGATAACTCGGCTGAGGTCAGGTTCTCCAAGGCACATAAATGCTCAAGGGATTTCACCAAAAGCACAAGGGTGAAGCAAGGATGCTCTCTCATCCTGCTTTTATTTGCTCTGTTACTATATGCTTTTAATCCTCACAAGGCATTGCAAATCCAACTTGGAACTAAATCTAAATCTAGTGCCCCTCTTTACGCCAATGATAAAGTTATCATGGATTTAATGCCCACAGGATGACACTGAACCTTTCAAAAACAAAGATCACGGTATTTGGCAAGGGAAGACTGAAACAAAACTGGTTTTGTAACTGTAAAAAAATAGAGGCTGTTCATGAATACAAATATTTAGTTTGCATCTTCTCAAAAAAAGGCAGAGGGCCTCATTACGAGTATGGGAATGGGGAGGATGTGGATGGGGAGGATGCTAACAACGGGCCCGTTAATAACGGGCCTGTTGTTAGCATCCTGGTCTGCTAGCGGGTCCCGCTAAGGATGCTTGGTTTTACCAGACGTCCTTAGCGGGACCCACAAGCAGACCTCATAATGAGGCGCTAGAGGGATAACAGGGCCGGCAGCTCTAACAGCGCTGTTATCCCTCTACCGCCTTCCTTGGAATGAGTCCCAGAGTTATTTTGGAATGGCAGCCAATCATGCTGATTTAGGCTTTTGAGTGATTGTACTTTTTTACTACCGATATGGAGATAAAAGGCCTAACAAGTGTCTCCTTGTATTAGAGTCTAAAATCTAGTTGGCCATGCTATATGGTGCTGAGATTGGGGAGTGCGGGGTGACACTCCATGCGGGTGCCCTGAGAGAGTAAAGAACTGTTTCCTAAGGAAGGTCTGTGGTTTACCACCTAGTTTCCTAGTTGATGTGTTAAGGCGGGAACTGGGAACACTGATGATTTGTCAGGACCAAAACAGATTTTGGGGGTTCTAACTGAGGAGCCAGTTTTCACATCAGCAAATGCAAATTGGAGAAAAGCTATGGGCAAGATTGTCCTTTCAAGGATCCCATAACTTGGATCCCAAGTGGGATATCCCTGATGAAAAGTTGGGGGCTAGAGGATATTAACTCCCTGAGTAAACTTTCAAATGCTTAGAGTGAGTCCTTAATTGAACAAAGGAGTTTGGCATAACTCAGAATAAAATGTGTACTAAGTCATCTTTAAAACTGTATTGTCTTCATTGCACGCATCCAAAGGCCTTGACTTCTGTAGGCTCTATTAAATCTCCTGAGTGCTGTAGGATAGTACAGTCGGTCTGGTTAAATGTCCTTCCCCTAAAAGCTAGGATGAGCTAGCTGACCTCACGTAGGGTATGCCCATATGGCATGGGTAGACAGGAAGATTTAATGCATTTGTAGATTTTACATGCATTTTAGGAAGAAATTGCTTTTTATTAAAAATTATATCAGGGCCTGCACAGACGCTATGATGATGTTCATGCAATGAAAGATGTTGATTTTGTATGCAATGTTTTTTACTATGTATGGAAGCCCTTAGAAGAAGACTCTTGAAGAAGTTGGGGGTGGGGGTGGCTTCGAACCAAGGTAACAGGTCGCATGTTTTTGCATAACTCTGTTTATAACCACAGTTTTAATAGAAGACGCGATCGGGAATGAAAGTGCTTCACACAAAACTAGTCGTGATTGGGGGCAATGGCGGAAGGCTAGAAAGGGGAAAGGACTTGAGGGAGTGGAAGGAGCATGGTAAGAGTTGAAAAATGACAAATTCGACTGTGGCCTTAACCAATGCTGTCAATGTTTCTTAACATGTTATAACTGAATGTATGCATCAGAATCCTACGATTGTAAAATGTCATGTTCTTAAGTAACCAACGACGTGATACCCTTGGTTTTGGGCGTGTAACAAATGCAAAACATAAATAAATAAAGGAGAGGGGGGCACTTGGTGGGACGGCAGTGGAGAGTGTTGGAAGGTGCATACATTTTCCAATAACCATGGTTATTTGTGAGCGTTTAAGGATAACCATGGTTATCTCTAGTACATTGCTATTACCCACCACGTTTATGGGAAACAAAAAAGAGAGAGTAAAAAAAAAAATGATTATGACAAAAAAGGGGTATTTTACAGCTACAGTGAGGTGGGGGTAATGGGTGTGGCCCAAGGCTATGGCATGTGGGTTTCTTATAAAAAAAAACGAATGCTGCAATATGGAGCCATAGGCCATGGCAAAGTGAGCCCCGAAAAAACCTTTTGGGGCAATAAGGCAGGGGGCATTTATTTTAATTGCACTTTACAGCATTATTCGTTTTTTAGTCGGCCTCTGTTTTTAGCTAGCTTCTGCTTTCTGTTAGCCTCCGTTTTTAACATCTGTGCCATATTTATTTTTACTGACCTTACTTGTGACTCTTATTTCTGTTCAACGCCAGTTGCCTCATCGCTATAGTGCGATTTGAATCAGATACCATTCTGGTTTCTGCTCGCAATAGGAGATAGAATACTACAATACCCATAAGTATTGTAGTTCTCTACCCAATTTCCGTAGAAGAGGGCAAGCCGGTCTGTGCTGGCTACTTAAGGACTCCTCTGTTCTTTCCCTCAAATGATTGTTTTTACGTTGCGCTCCTGTTGCCTGTATGTTAATTTCAATTTACAGTATTATTCGTTTTTTTAGTCAGCCTCTATTTTTAGCTAGCATCTGCTTTCTGTTAGCCTCCGTTTTTAACATCTATGGCATATTTATTTTTACTGACCTTACCTGTGACTCTTCTTGCTGTTAAACGCCTGTTGCCTCATCACTATAGTGCGATTTGAATCAAAAACCATTCCGGTTTCTGCACGCACTAAGAGATAGAATACTACAATACCAATAAGTATTATACTTCTCTACCCGATTTCCATAGAAACCTGCCGCAAACAAGCCGGCGCGAAGGGGGCAAGACGGTCTGTGCCAGTCCATGGCCAGGACGTGCCGGACATGTTCTGTCTGCCTACTCGCATTCAGCTATGGGGCTGGCTGAAGTTTTGGCTGCAATTGAGGCAGCCAGAAATGTATTCAATTGCCCTTTTCCTGTACAAGCCAAAATGGATCAGGTAACTCCTTCCCCTCCTACCTCGTCTGCTTTAATCTGCTCCCCCAATTCCCATGGCAAATGACCGCTGGTTGAAGTCTGTGATAATATGGAGGCCTGGCTGCCTACCCTTAATTCGGCGACTCCTTCCCCCGCTGTATGGGTCTCTCACCCTGTAGCAGAACCACCGGTGTCCCAGCTCCTGCCACTATCAGAAAGTTGAATCATAATACAGGAGCTTGTTGCACGCCCATTCTTCTCTGTAGATACGCTACGTTGTGTGCTTCTCAACACCGGATCACTGGTGAAACACGCTGATTATATCGAACATAAAAACATTGACATCTGTGCCTTAACGGAAACCTGGGGCTCTAGCTCAGCCGGACCCACCGTCAATCTCTCTATCCCTGTGGGCTATGCCATGCTAAAGCAAGAAAGACCAGTAGGTCGGGGAGGTGGGTTTGTCACTTTGGGAAATTGTCAAATGTCAAAGTAAGCATGAATGTGGAAAACACTGTTAACTTTTTGTTGATTTAGCGCCCACTCTCCCTGTCCGAAAACTTCATTACAGCTCTCTCCAACTACTTGTTACCTATTCTAAAGCCAAAGGCACGCCTTATCCTGCTCAGTGATTTTAACTACTGTCTTGGCCACCCGGAAGACACTTTAGCAACTGAACTAGAACAGTCGCTCTCAGTTGTGGGTCTTGAAAAAAAAATCCATGTCCCAACCCATCTCCTTGGTCGTACTCTGGATTGGATTTCAATCATTAACATAACTATTCACGATAGCCTGATTTCCTTGTATCCTTGTTCAGATCATGCCTTTGTGGATCTTGTGTCTAACCCTGCAGAATTTGGCTCACCTGAATCCATGTCCCTCAACCGTACTGCCAATCTGAACCGCATTTCAAATACTTTGGCTCCCTTGAAGCTAAAAAAACTGAACGGGGCAACAAAATCAAACCCTGGTTCTCCGCTGAGCTGAAAAAAATGAAATCTTCCTCTCTTAAACTGCTTTACGCCTGGAAAGCTAACCCGAGCGCCTCACACCTGG
This sequence comes from Ambystoma mexicanum, assembly GCF_040938575.1. Lineage (NCBI taxonomy): Eukaryota > Metazoa > Chordata > Amphibia > Caudata > Ambystomatidae > Ambystoma > Ambystoma mexicanum. The sequence continues at coordinate 1,139,078,183 of NC_090922.1, forward strand.
CATAGAGAAGGGCCTCCAGAATCTACAAACTTGCTATAGTGGAAGCTAAAGAAAATGGCCATAACTCTGGGATCCTTAATACTAAGTCAGACGCGAAAGAGATTTTCAAAATCTTGAAAGAACAAGAGATCATACCCCAGCCTCAGATCCACTCACTCACAAAGGTTGCTAATTGGTGTCAGCAAATTCAAAATGCTATGCACCAAAAACCTACTGACATTAGAGACATCATTACACTCAAAAAAGATCGTCTTGTTCAAAATACTGGCTCTAGCGGGTTTAAACCCTTTGTAAGAAACCCTTCTATCCCTGTTTTCAACTTCACCCCAATTCTAGTGGATGAATTAAAGAAGGTTGTTGTGCAATTTAAGGCAACTAAATGTTAGGGTGACCCCTGCTCTTCCATAATCATCAAGACATGCCCCCCAGTACTTTTAGGGGCTATATGTAAATTTATCAACTCCTCCTTACTTTCAGGCATTGTACCTGACGACCTGAAGCAGGATCACACACATCTTGAAAAAACCAGGCCTGGTTAACCCACTAAATTATAGGACGATCATGAATATGCCCTTTCTTCTAAAAATTCAAGATCGCATTGCTTACATCCATAAATTCCAGCAGATGAATCAATTCTCCATTCTGCACACTTAGCAATTCAGATTCAGACAAGGGTTTAGTACCAAGACTTCCCTATTGGAGTTGAAGTCCAGGCTACTGGGTAGCATTGACAAAGGCCTTATCTCCCTTCTAATCTCTCCCCACCAGTCAGTCGCATTCGACATGGTGGACCAAACTATTCTTGTAGCCAGAATGGCAGAAGTGGCTAACTTTTCTCCTTCTGCAGTCCAATGGATCAACTCCTTTCTGGCAAACAGGTTAAGCGGGGTATGCATTGAAGAGGCAACGTCTCTCCCTTTCCAGTGCAGTATGGTGTGCCGCAGGGAGTAAGAATTTCCCCTTGCATTTATAACATCTTTATGGCCTCCTTCTTTGTACATCTGGAACAGGAAGGGGTCCTGTTCTCTAACTACGCTGACAACACTTTGTGTGTCATCCCTCTTAAAGGGTCCCACTCTCAAGATGAATATGAACTCAATAGAGTCTTCACCATCATAGAGAACTGGATGATGTGTAACAACCTAGCCCTAAATAGAGGGAAAAACAAGCTCATGATTGTGGGCACTCCAGCGATACTGGCGAAACTGGACCTTGCTTACAAGAACTTTCGATTGGGGAAGGTGACAATAGCATTGCGCCCTAAAGTAAAAATCCTTGGCGCAATTCTGGACCAGCTGTTATATGTGAAATCTCATTTGGGGAGCACAGTCTCAGCCGCCATTTACTATGTCAAACTACTGGCTCATCTCAGACCGTATATGTCCCAAGCTAACGCAGAATCGATTGCAAGAGCAATAATAGGGCTGAAGATCGAATACTGTAGTAATCTTCTTGTCGGAGTCTGCAAAGTAGACATAAATAGACTCCAAGTGGTACAAAATGGAGAGGTTAAGTGGTCGTGGGTCTGTCCCGCCGCGACCATGTTTCAGAGGCCAGATGCTCCCTACATTGGCTCCCAGTCGAGCCACGTGTCACATTTAGACTTCTGGTCATTACTTTTAAATGCAGATTGGGGATCATGCCAACCAACCTGCAAGAACATATGAGGCTGAAGGCTCACTGCAGAACTGTCAGGTCCAGCAACCAGAACTTTTTGTTTCTGCCTAGATGCAGAATGAAGAAGGTACAGAATGGAGCCTTCTTCATTGCTGCTCTCAAGACATGGAATTGACTGCCACCGGCACTGCATGGACAGACTTCTCTAGAGATCTTCAAGAAAGAACTGACGACTTTGCTGTTCTACTGATCTGGTTGCTGGGCTTAGCCCTCTTGTACTAAAGTTCACCTCTCAGCTGAATTCCTCTTGCTGTTTATCATCTGTGTTCTCTTTGTCTGCGCCCTAATGCCTAAGGGTTCATGGTTGTGCATTACAAATAAATTAAAGTAAAAGTAAAGTACAATGGCATGGCTAGTGTGCCCAAAATAATCGTAGTGGTGTTCGGCTATGGCTAGTGGGCACATTTAGGAAACCTATTGGGGAAACATGTAGAGTGCAAGGCATGACTTCCCACATCTGCTGAATTTCAAATGTTTTGTTGCGTTAAATCTGTGCAACTTAACTGTGCACATTAACTGTGCATATATATATATATATATATATATATATATATATATATATATATATATGTATATATATATATATATATATATATATATATATATATCAGTTAACAAACTTTGTTAAAGGGACGTTATGGTTATGTTGTGCCTTTTTAATTTTACCTTTCTAACTGTCAGTGAAGAAAACTTCCTAGCCTAGATATGTAAGTGAACAAAAACAAGTGGCCCAGTTATGTGATGTCATCAGTGATGTCATCAATGACATTTATGATGTCATCATTGATGTCATCGGTGTTAGTCTTAGCAGTGCACGGTGGTGGCGCGTTATGGATGCTTAGCTTACAATAACTGCCGAATTTATTGCGTTTTTCGATTTTACTTGTAACCATCATATGCATAGGTTGTTATTAGTGCAAACTAACTATAACGTCCCTTTAACAAAGTTGTTTCACTGAATTTCATAGGTTTTTACAGGATACCTTTAATGTGTATACATCTATCATACACAAAAACACCAAGCGCTTGTTAGAGGGGGGACTCACAGTCCAAGAAACATTATCCAACCGTTAATGCTAATACTTTGTATCACAGGGAAACGGTCAATGGAGGAAAATTATTTAAAACAGAGGGTTCCCATCCTTGTGGTAACCGGGTACCACTTATTCATTCACACTAGACTGCTCTCCCTGTGGGAAGAACACCTTATCCCTGCCTATGTAGTGCCCTCTATCCCTAGGCTCTGAGTGCTGTAACACCTATCTAACAGGGGATAGGAGAGAGGCTGACCCTATCTAGACTTCTTGCATACCATTTTTTATTAACACACCATTCAGATGCTAAACCTTTCAACTACTAAAAGGCGATACACCTATGTATACATTCTAAAATGCAAGGAATATCACTGTTTACTTTACATGCATCAAAGTTAATTAGAAATAGACCGTCAAGTGTACATAAGGGTGATAGTGCTATGTAGCTAATGCCTTCTTTAAGGACTGTGTTCCCAATATCTATCAATGTTTTATCTAGGGTAAGACCTTGTGATTTGTGAATGCTGACTGCGTATGCTAGAGTTAGAGAAAATTGTTCTCTGCGTACATACATGTCTTTGTGAAGAAGGAATCGAGCTGTTGAGCGCCCTATCCTTTTCACTTCTGAAAGTTTGTCAAAGAGAATATTGACAAACTGAATGTTGTTGTCCCGTGGGTATGTTTGAAAGCCAACAAATGTACCCAGTGCTCTATTAACTAGTCCTTGCTCCGCGTCAAGGTTACGTTTAAGCATTACTCTACAGTTTAAGGATAATTTTAATTATTTCTCCAAACCAGCTGTGTTGGAGATTGAATTTTCTAAAGTATTTAGTCTTGTTGTGGCTTGTTGACACATGGGTAGTGTCATACCATGTATGTCCAGTTTGTCTGTGGAGCAAAACAGCTTTGAAAAGGTGACATTAAGGACATGCAATTGGCATACAATTGGCATTTGTGTGTGCTAATTGTTCCATGACATCAGTAGCACATGAGTAATGGCCATAAAGTGCATGGATGTGCCAGGTTTTTTAATATTGCTTGTGCTTCTTGAGATAGTCAACCAACTCTAATACTTTTTAAAATGTTGGCGTAAGTGAGGTCTGCAGATTGGTGCTTGTTTTCTGTTAATTCTTTGTATTGAAAATGTTGCCAAAGGTTGACATTGTCTATGCTGCCAACAGTTTCACGGCAGAGTTTGTGTCCTAAGGTTTTAAAAATAGATTCACCTTTCACTGGTGTCAATTGAAGATCTCCAAAAACAATAATGTGTTTTCCTCAAAAGAGCTCTTCGTAGTTTGTTTTAAGCACTTCTTGCAATCTCAGGTGAATCAAAGCCAACATTAGGTTGGAGACCATGCTCGCTTCACCTATTAGTAGCATTTCATTTGTTTTAACACTCTGCATAGTTCCATTGCAGCTCCTGTAGAAAGATTGTAATATTCTAATTTGTTTTGGTGTTCTACTGGAAGGAGTAGTAATCGGTGTAAAGTGACACCGCCTATGTTGTAGGCAGCTAAACCTGTGGGGGCAGTTACAACAGCTGACAGTTTGTTGTTTGTCAATTGTTGAAGGAACTTGCTGATGATTTTGATTAAGAATGTTTTGCCTGAACCATCTTCAACACTAATGTATAGTACTATAGGTTTGTAATTTTGGCAGGTACATTCTTTATTTTCATGTTGCACACCATGTGCAATTTGTTTTGTTATTTCTTAACAAATGGTACGCTGCTCTTTGTTCTATTGTGATTGTAGTACAGTTAAGTCTTCTGTATCTTCTTCATAGTGACACATGGGGGTAAATCATAGAATTCGGCGCAGAAGTGGCGCACGCGGCTGGCGCACAGAGTGCGCGTGCAGCAGTCTGCGCCAGCTGCATGCGCCAAAAACCCATTTCAACGCACAGCGTATTCATGGATTTCTCTGGCCGGCCTCTCTTGGTCCTCTTCCTGCTCCTACCTGCAAGGCAAAAAACCTCAGGGGTCATCTTCGATTCCACACTCTCCTTCTCTCCTCACATATCTGACGTCTCTAAGAAGTCACACTACCAGCTACACCTCCTCAGAGGTATCCTTCCCTTCCTCTCCTTCCCCCAGAAGCTCACTGTCTCTAGAGCCCTGGTTCTCTCGAAGCTGGACTACTGTAACAGCCTCTATCTAAATCTTCCTGCCTCTACTCTCCACTCGTTGCAACTCATCCAGAACAGAACTGCGAGACTTGTCCTTGGCCTCAAGCCCATGGACCCTATCTCTCCAGGACTGAAATCACTACACTGGCTGCCAGTGGCTGTGAGGATCAAGTTCAAAACCCTCTGCATTGTCCACAACGTCTTCTGGGGTCTTGGGCCATGATACCTTCAAATCCCTCTTCCTAAATATCTTCCTTCTCGAGCTCTTCGCTCATCCGCCTCCAACTCCCTCATGGTCAGCCACTTTTCCAAACAACAAGTTGGTGTCAGATCTCTCTCCGCTGTAGGGGCCTCCCTCTGGAACAGCCTTCCTGCCCCCCTGAAACTTGAGGAGAACCATCTACGGTTCCGGAAACATCTCAAAACCTTCCTCTTCGCCTCTGCTTTCTCTCCCCTTCTCCCCTGCTAAAGTTACTTAACTGCACTGAATCTGCAACTGGGCCACTCACCTTCTCGGTCCTTGGCCCAGCCACTCTCCCCTGCACTGCCTCCCTGGCTCCCCCTGCACTACGGGACTGTGTCTGTATCCCTACAGCCCCTCCTTCCCAGCACTTATCTGCACTTACTCGGACTGCCACTAGCTGGCCCTTGTTACTTTCCTGTATGCTATTACCCTGTACTGCACTTTCCCCTCTCCCTTTCCCCTTGCACTTCTCCCTTTCCCCTCCTCCCTTGCACTTGCGTGATCTGAATGACACCTGGCCTAGTAGGATCATTGTATGTCTGTTTTTTCCCCCCCAGCCTCGTCGCGCCTTGAAACACTTGTGTATAAGCGCATTATAAATACCATATCATATCATATCATATCATCCATGACCAGCCATGGCACAGAGCGGAGCAGCGACCCTGCAGCCGCACCAGTAATGCCCCCAATCCCGCCCCGCATGCCAAAAACATTGCACAAATCTCCTACATGGCGCAAAGGCCAGGGGCCAGCATACAGCCCCCCCAAGCACATTATCGAAAACGCATGTAAAAGTCAAAGTGCACCCCTCGGCATACACGTACCCCTCTCGTGCTATTAAAAACGGGTGTAAAAGACCACATGCATACCTCAGAATGCGTGTATCCCGGCTGCACTGGCGAAAACGCGTGGAAAGGTCCATGCACACCCCTCGGAATACACGTATCCTGGCCGCACTAGCTAAAACGCGTGCAAAACTCCCAGTGCACCCCTCGGAATACACATACCTTGCTTGCGCCAGCCAAAATGTTTGGAAAAGTCCACACGCACCCTCGGAATACACGTACCACATCCCACGAAGAGCACGTACAGAGCGATGGAAACCCAGGTGGGACCTTCAACCCGTGGCGAGGGAAAACGCCTGCGCGTGTTACATCACAGACAGGCTTACGCGATAAGGGCCTTTCCTCAAATTATACGCTTATGTGCTGTTTTTTCACCTGCCAAATCACTCCGTATCAAGCTGCCCACGCGACAACACACGGAAGACCATGCTCCTGCACAGAAGGCTGAAATTCTGCCCCCAGATCCCCGAGCAGTCTCCCACAAGCCATCTGCTGCTGCCTGCCTGCCTGCTGCCACCGTGCCCTGCAATTTGGTGCCTGCACATCTGCCATCTGCAGGGGTCCAATTGCAGTGACCACCCCTGCTGGAACAGAAGACTCCCGACTGAAGTACAATCACTCCACAGCCCAGCCCCAGGACCCAGTCGCCCACCCACACCTGCTTCGGGGGTTGCCATGTGCGACACAACACCTTCCGGCACCAGTGGCAACCCCCAGCCAGAGAAGCAGAGGGTTACCAGCTTCAGTGAAAAGGAAGTTGGTATCCTGGTGGAGCAAGTTCTGGGGCATCATGATGCCCTCTTCACACCATTGTGCGCCGACAAGAAAGGACAGAAGAGGATCTGAAGGACATAGTGGGTGCCACCAACACGGAGGGGGTGGCACCCCGAAACATCAAACATGTCCAGAAGCACTGGGAGGACTACAAGTCCTGGACCCTCAAGAAGGCCTGGCACCTCTTGGAAGCAGAGGATGCAGAGGGGCGCCGGGGCCAGTTTACCACCCAGCAGATGAGGGTCCTGGAGCGCATTCGCCCCGTGCTTCCCCACCAGATCCTCAGGATGCAGGCCTGTCTGGAGTCGAGCGGTAAGTGGCCTTGCACTCACGTTTAAAAAAGGGCATGTTGCAGTGGGAGGGTAGTTAGCTACTTGGCTGCATGTGTGAAATGGGTCATGTTGGGATGTGTGTGTGCAGGGACATTATGGTGCCACATGTGAGTCCAGTCATGCATGACCCACATGGATGGTGCATGCGTAACAATGCATAATGAAGAGCAGCATGCAGAACGCACACATGTATGCATGCCTGTGTCTGTACTTTGACATGTTTGGGGTGTGAGAGATGTGTGCTGTTGTCATGGACATGCATGATGTACATGTCTGTGTGTTGAGTAGTGTGTGTGCCATGGATCCATGACACATGTCAGTGACGATATGTTGATTCACTGATACAGCCTAGTCATCCCTGTATTCACTGTGTCCAGGGGTATAGCGGGCCAAATGCATGACCCTCCGGTGATGTGTTTGCATGTGACCAGTATGTCCCATGGTGCATGTGAGAATCAGCCCACCATTAGATGCAACTACGGTGCCTTGGACATGGATGCCAACGTATGTTGCATGTGCCATGTCTGTGCCTGCATGTGTGTTGCCTGCACTAACCCATGTTTTGTGGAGGGACATGATTGAAGTGCCGTTTGACAGTGCCACTCACGTGCCGTTGCTTTGTGTCTAGTGGACTATAGTTCAGTACCCTGATGCTTATGTTCAATGTCTCCCTTTACACAGAGGCGAGTGAAGAAGAGGGCAGAGATGACGCTGTGGAGGAAAGCAGCACGGTTGCTTCCACAGGCCGGCAATGCAAGGCCCAGTCACCCTCCCAGGAAATACCATCATCCGGGAGCAAGGGGACTGGTGCAGCGTCTGCCACTATGGCTGCAGCGGAAAGGGCGGATGAGCCCCCACAGGGGCTTGCAATGGCAGAAGACAATGCAGAGCCATCCAGGTTGGTGGTGGGTATAGAGGAGGAGGAGGCCGCTACAGAGCCCCACATGGGGCCTGGTGGGGGTGGTACCACTCGTGGTACCACTGGTGCAAGTGGTGCAGTCCAGGGGGCAGGTGCAGGAGACAGCACAGGTCGCCGCGGAGGTGCCTGTACATGTATCTGTCCCTGACACTGTGACTGCATCACCATGCACCAGAGTCGGAGGTCCAGAAGGGGTGAACACCCCATCAACTGGACCCCAGTGGATGGAGGATGTGCCAGCATCATCGGGCAGGGCACGTGCACGACGGCGCCGGATGCCGTCATGGTGGCAGAGGCAGTTGCGTCGGAGGCAGCGGCAGGCTCAGCGTGGGAGGCATCATGGCTCGGGGGCCATCAACATCAGAGGGGCAGGCATCGGCCGGAGGGCTGGAGGACCCTGGATTGGGAGTGTCTTCCATGTGGCAGCGGTTGGGCCACTGGATAGATGCGGAGTGGTGGCAGGCGGAGGAGGCACGGCTCACTATGGTCAGGGCGGAGGACTTCATGTGCATTGCATTGAGGCGGGCTGAGTGCCTTGAGGCAACTCGCAGGGAGATGGAAGAGGCCATGACTGCAACCCTGCGAGACCTCGAGGCCAGGGAAGAGGCCTGCCTCTGGGACATCGACGTGGAGTTCGATGATGCTCTGGCCCCGAACATCAACGAGTGAGCCGTTGGACTTGCCCGCCGCCATTGTACATAGTTCATTAGTGTTAGTTTCCTTTGTGTTTTTATTTTATTTTGAAGTTCATGGACATTGCTCCGCTTTGTGTATATAGTGTTTTCTTCATAGGACTTTTTTGTAGATTTCCTTTTGTTTGTGGATCATGGACCATTTGGACTTTTATTGTATATAGTTGCAGACTTGTACTTACTTCTTTTTCAATGTTCCCATGGATCAATGGTTTTCTTTAATTTGGATTATGTTTTCCTTATAGACATTGGCAGTGGACCACTTTTTCATTCAACATGAAGTATTTATTTTTTACTTCATTGGATCACTTTTTTTTAATATCTCTCATTGTACATTGATTTTAAAGTTTCATTTTATCATTGTCAGTTCACAATGTGTTTAATACATAGTTGCTACTTCAAGATTGGTGTTGTGTTCTATCATTGGTTTTGTGCATGTCTCAATGAACATTGCCTCAGTCATGTGTTGCCGCTGTGTGGCTCCGTTGTGCATTCCTGCATGGGCATGGTGGTCCATTTAAGACTGTCATGGCATGGGTAATTTGAGAGTGGGTTCTGTGGATGGTTGCATGTTTCTACTGTGGGGGGGAGGGGGAATAGGGTTGGCATTAGGGAAATGGGTCTGTTTTGTCAGGACATGTTGTGTGGTGGGCCATGTGTTGGGGCCTGCTGGCAGGTGCCCGTCTATGGGGGTGCAGGGGGACATGAGTCAGGGCCTGCTAGCAAGCGCCCATCACTGCTTCTGTGCAGGGGGTCATGAGTCGGAGCCTGCTGGCAGGTGCCCGTCACTGCTGAGTGGGTGGGTGCATGGGGGTGCAGAGGGACATGAGTCGGGGCCTGCTGGTAGGTGCCCATCACTGCTGGGTGGGTGGGTGTTTGGTTGGGGTGGAGGGGGACATTAGTCGGGGCCTGCTTGCTGGTGCCCATCACTGCTGGGTGGGTGGGGGACATGTGTTGGGGCTCACATGTGCATGGTGCCATGTGGGCTGCCTGCGGGACATGGCCAGGAGTGTAGGGTAGTCCCCTGTGGTGTGGGCTGCCTGCAGGACATGGAGAATAACAGACTGGCTGGGGGATGAAACTGTCATGGGTAGACCCAGGGTAGTTTGCATAGACAGAGGTGATGATTCCCTTGGCATCGCATACAACCTGCACGTTGATGGAATGCCAGTGCTTGCGGTTTGGATAGCTGTTGTGTGGGAGCGAGCGTCCAGCAGGCCCCTCTCTGCCTTCACTTCTCAGTACAAAACTTGGACCAAGTGCCTCCAGTAGTGGGTTCACCCCTTGCCCTTACGCAATGTTAACTTTCGTTGACTTTCGTGTAGATGGGACCACTGAGCAGGACACAGGGCATACATTTTTTGTACCCCCTTTTGACTCCATCTTGGTGACCAGGCCTCGCTGCGATAGTACGAAACGCTTCTCTCCCTCTCCTCACTGCGGTCAGGCACACAGAGCACATGGCCCCCACCGTCATTCCAACTCTGACTCCAAAAGTCTGCGGCTCCATTCTCACGCTGAAGCCAGGGGTATTGGCAACAACTAATAAATGTAACATATCACTCTTCCTCTGAGATCGCTGTCCTGCATGTGAACCGGCATGAACTAAGCCCATAGCTCGTCCATCTCCACAAACGTGTCCTTGCCGCCGCACCCTCGCCAGTGGAAACTCACTGCTATTCTGACCCTGTGTCCCTGCAAGGTATTCTTTTTATGTCCCAGACCACTGACCATGATGCCCACCCAGCAGACCCCCAAACTAACACTAGACCCCTGCTGCAGTATATCGTGCCCAGTACTAACAAATGCCACATACCTGAGATTCTTGTAAGCATAAACCTACACTCCGGTCATTGTAGTATAGTGGTCAAGACCCCTAACCTAGGACTTGTATAATCCAAATGTTATTGATGACATAGATACCTGAGTGATTTGTATAGAGACATGATAAACTACTGAGAGTCTTTGAAACAACTATTATTTAGTGCATGCATTGTCGAGAAAGTGTTCTGTTAGCTTAGATAGTGATCACCCTGTTTCACAATGAACTGACCTTCACCCATCTGGAGCACAGATGTCTGACGTCTATCCTCCCGACAACCAAGCAACCAACCAGGAGGACGAGATAATGCCCACACCTAAGACACCACCCTGGCTGACCAATCCGGGTCCAACGTAGCATCATATGTTAGACGTGTCATTGGACCTATATAATGGAATGTAACATTAATTTTGGCAGAGCGCTCTCAGAGACCTAGATAATCTTTTCCTTGGACTCTCGCAGCCTGCTCTCCTTGCCTTATTCCCCGCCCAGGGTGTGTCTGTTTTATTTTCTTGTACGTATAAGATGGGGAGGGCACAAACATTTGGTGACCCCCTGCAACGTGATTTGGAGAGGTGCCTCGAGGCCTGCACCGTGCGGCGAGATCCGGGACGCCCCCCAGCAAAACCATCACCTGCGTGGTTGACCAGCCTGCGCGCACTACGAGAAAGGGTCAAGGGTTCCCAGTTAACGAATACCCGACGGAAAAGCTGCTCGCCGAGGCGGGCCATGACTTGGTTGAGGTGCGGGCCTAACTGGTGTCGGACTGCGAACGGTGACCCTCGGATTACCTGACTGAACACGTGAGCGCCGGTTGCAAAGGTCACCAAGGAAAGGTAATAGGGAATATAAGGGAAGAGGGGAACAAGTGCCAGCGGGTTATAGTGAAGACTAGGGTCTGTGTGAGTGATGATGAGGCTTTTCTGATCTGTCCTTTATATGGCCATTACGTTTTGTGAAAAGTGAGAAGAAGAAGAGAAGAGGTATCCTAGCCCGAATGGGTTAGAAGGCGGCGCCGCGTAGCATTGTCTCGTCCAGTGCAGATAAATAAGTGAAGATAAAGAGAAAATAGTAGGAGTCTCGTATATTGAGTAGACTCGGAGTAGTTATTTAGAATATTATTTTTCCATGTAAGTAAGAGATCTTGGGAAAGAGTAAGAGGGTGTAAGAGGTGGGGAGTGAATGAGTAGAGTAGGTGAAACGGGGAAGGGTTGGTAACGGAAACAAAGGGTCAAATAAAAGCGAGCAGATACTGCATGTGCATGTTATGTGTTACATATAAATATATATATATACATATATATATATATATATATATTACATGGCCACAGTAGTGGAAAAAAAGTATATGGCCCACTCTGAACCTTTTTGCAACGTTTGGTGAGGATTGGTCCAGGAGGGTAAAAGTTATAGGGGGGGGGTCCCAAAACTTTTTTTTTTCCCATAGACTGAATGGGAAAAAGATTTTGCTCGCCTACAGCCCAAACCGCTGGACGGATTTTCACAAAATTTGGAACAGGAGCAGCGGCTTGGTATCGAAGGCGTGCTTTTGCAAATTTGGTGAAAATCCGTCCAGTAGTTTTTTTTAAAATGACCAAAAAGTAGGTTAAAAAAAATTAGTGATATCTGGGTTCGCTTCGCGGACACACTTCCCTGTTTGCTCCGCGGACAGTGTCCATAATTGGCCAATCTGCTTGCTTGATGTCCACGGACATGCGACGTGTTCGCTCATTGGACGGTGTTAAGCGTGAAGCGCGTCAGATTTTTGGTATCGCCCGCCATCTTGGATGCGCGGACAGCGCAGTGAAAGTTTGTTCTAAATGTTTATTTAGTAGAATGTGTTGGTGTGTAGGAGTGTTTGGGGAGGAATGGATAGGTTAAATGTTGTGCTTTTTTATGTGGTAGACGTTCTTTTTGTGTTCGATTTGTCTGCGAACATCACAGGTGTTCTGAAATGTCCTAAATAAACAGAATGAGGGGTGTTCTGAGGACTCAATATGCATCAGTTTTGTTTGCAAGTAAGCTGAAACTGTTCTAAGAACACTTGCGGTGTCCTGAAATGTTTGCAAATAAACACATTGGGGGTGTTCTGGGGAGCCTGTCCGTATTGTTCTGTGGCAAGATGAATGTGTTCTAAGAACACTTGGTGTGTCCTGAAATGTTCACAGGGGGTGTTCTGAGGAAGCTGTCCGTATTGTTCGTTGTTAAGTTGAAAGTGTTCTACAAACACACGCGTTGTCCTGAAGTGTTCTAAGAACTCTCGCGGTGTCCTGAAATGTTCATAGGGGGTGTCCTGAAGACACTCTAAGAACACTTGGGGTGTCCTGAAATGTTTGCAAATAAAAAAAATGGGGGTGTTCTGGGGATACAGTCCGTATTGTTCTGTGGCAAGTTGACTGTGTCCTAAGAACACTTGGGGTGTCCTGAAATGTTCACAAATAAACAAAATGGGAGTGTTGTGATGACGCTGTTCATTGTCAAGTTGAAAGTGTTCTAAGAACTGTCTTGGTGTCCTGAAATGTTCGCAGGGGGTGTCCTGAAGACGCTGTCCGTATTGTTTGATGGGAAGTTGAGAGTGTTCTAAGAACACTCGAGGTGTCCTGAAATGTTTGCAAATAAACAAAATGGGGGTGTTCTGAGGACGCTGTCCGTATTGTTCGTTGTCAAGTTGAAAGTGTTCTAAGAACTCTCGCGTTGTCCTGAAATGTTCGCACATAAAGAAAATGGGGGTGTGTTCTAAGAACACACGCGTTGTCCTGAAGTGTTCTACGAACTCTCGCGGTGTCCTGAAATGTTCGTAGGGGGTGTCCTGAGGACGCTGTCAGTATTGTTCAATGGCAAGTTGAAAGTGTTCTAAGAACTGTCTCGGTGTCCTGAAATGTTCGCAGGCGGTGTCCTGAAGACACTGTCCGTATTGTTCGATGGCAAGTTGAAAGTGTTCTAAGAACACTCTCGGTGTCCTGAAATGTTCGCAAATAAACAAAATGGGGGTGTTCTGAGGACGCTGTCCGTATTGTTCGTTGTCAAGTTGAAAGTGTTCTAAGAACTCTCGCGTTGTCCTGAAATGTTTGCACATAAAGAAAATGAGGGTGTGTTCTAAGAACACACGCATTGTCCTGAAGTGTTCTACGAACTCTCGCTGTGTTCTGAAATGTTCGTAGGGGGTGTCCTGAGGATGCTGTCAGTATTGTTCAATGGCAAGTTGAAAGTGTTCTAAGAACTGTCTCGGTGTCCTGAAATGTTTGCAAATAAATAAAATGGGTGTGTGTTCTAAGAACACACGCGTTGTCCTGAAATGTTCGTAGGGGGTGTCCTGAGGACGCTGTCCGTATTGTTCGTTGTCGAGTTGAAAGTGTTGTAAGAACACTCGGGGTGTCCTGAAATGTTCGCAGGTGGTGTACTGAAGATGCTGTCCGTATTGTTCGATGGCAAGTTGAAAGTGTTGTAAGAACACTCGGGGTGTCCTGAAATGTTCGGACATAAACAAAATAGAACACTCGGGGTGTTCGCAAATAAACAAACTGGGGGTGTTCTGAGGACGCTGTCCGTATTGTTCGTTGTCAAGTTGAAAGTGTTCCAAAAACTCTCCCGTTGTCCTGAAATGTTCGGACATAAACAAAATGGGGGTGTGTTCTAAGAACACATGCGTTGTCCTGAAATGTTCGTAGGGGGTGTCCTAAGGACGCTGTCCATATTGTTCGTTGTCGAGTTGAAAGTGTTCTAAGAACTTTCGCGTTGTCCTGTAATGTTCGTAGAGGGTGTTCTGAAGACGCTGTCCGTATTGTTCGCTGGCAAATAGAAAGTGTTCTAAGAACACTGGTAATGTCCGCGGACATTAAAAGTTTCCATAGTCCATAGTTGAAATGTTTTACTCTAAGGGTGTGATATGCTGCGTCCACCGCAGCATATCATATTTATAGTTGCTTATAACTTTGGGTCAAAAACAAATTTATAAGGAACAAAGTTATAAGATACTATGGGTGTGATATGCTGTGATGGTTGTGGCCAGGGCATAGGGTGTATAATATACTTACAATTTGGTTTAGTAACTGGAGTACATGTATTTCTTGTTAATTTCTGTGATAAAAGAAAATAGCATGTTAGTATTAGTATTTTGTAATGACTTGTATAATCAACATTTTTTTTTGGACCCTCAAATTTTGTAGATTACAAAACCGAGTACTGTGCAATTTGCTCAGTTTGTTTGTTGCTAAAATCATTGGGTCTGTGGGAGAAACAAAATCCATGTTGGATTAAAAAAACACCCATTTTCTGTTATGCTACAGTTTATTTGTTTGTTTGTTTTCAGTGTTCATGTGTTGTTTGTTTTTGGCTAATGGTTTATACATTGGGTTGTTGCATTTTTTTTTGGAGCAGTAACATATTATTTATTTGTTTGGATATTATGAAATTTTGAAACAGTTAGATACCAGTAGGTGTATTCTAACTGTCTATTTTTTTAAATATTTTAGTGGTATTTATTTATCTGTTTGGATATTGTTAAATTTTGGGACAGTTAGATACCAATTGGCGTATTCTAACTGTCTATTTTTTAATATATTTTAGTGTTATTGATTTATCTGTTTGGATACTGTTAAATTTTGGGACAGTTAGATACCAATTGGCGTATTCTAATTGTCTATTTGTTGCTCTAATTTAGTGGTATTCATTTATGTGATTAATTGTTGCAGAATCTTTGGGCAGTTAGATAGCTTTTGGAATATTCTAACAGTTTATATTTTTTACTACAAGTTTACTTGAGGTTTATGTACAGTTTAGTTATCAAATTTTGGTTTTAAGAACATTAAATAAGCGTTTGTAAGATTTGCTGGTGAAGGCGAGCGTCCCCTGATAGCACGATCCTCCCCACAATGAGAGACAATAATGGACTCTCCCAGGATGGGAATAAGGCCAGGACAAAGTGCGGGTGATCTTAAATGGGAGTTTATCAATCAGAATAGGGCATGCAAAGAACTCTGCAAACTCCGAGAGCGCTCTGTCTGATAATAGCAAAGACAGGCGTATATATTTACAAAAAGTGTCATAAGAACCTACATGCTATAGGGGGTACAAGTTCGTGGGGATTGGGTGGCGACAACTAACTATAGGTGCTGCTGCGATGTGGTTTGCCGTGGTTGGTGGACGTCACTGGTTACCCTTGTGGGTTGGGCTGGGCCAGGCAGGTCAGCTGGGCTCATCCGGACGGTGTTGTTGTGCCAGCCGTGGCCAGTGTCAGTGATGAATGTCTTTCCTGGCTTTCTGCCCTAGGGCCACGCACACCGCAGTCATTCAACATTGCAATATTATCTTCCCTGGTAAATCTTCCAATAGGTTATTCTACAGGTTAATGCAACACAGGAAGAATGCACCTAGAGTGTGGTCTTTTGGTGATACATCAATACATGGTTACCATCGTCCTGTTGACCGGGTATCATAGGTCGCGGGGTTGGGTCTCAGGGCATGGGACAGGCGGTCCGCGTTATCATGTCTCGTTAGAAGTCATTATGGATGTGTTCCTGTAGTGTTGCCATAATATTGGGTGTCCTAATTTTACAGGGGCCATTAACCTAAGGTGAGCCGGTGGGTCGTGGAGCCTAAGAAAGGGCGCCTTTGGATCTGTGTTTTAAGGCCGGAGTTTGCTGCTGGGTTGTAAATAATTCAGATGGCAGGCCGTGGCCTTGGGCGCTGCGGGGGAATGTGAATGTTTGAAGCGGCTCCAGCCGAATTGGAGGAGGTGGAGCAGAGCAGCACAGGCCTCTGCTTTTTCATCTGGCAGGCTTCACTGGGGGAAGGGGGAATGGCCTTGCATGTGCTTCACAAAGGTATTTTCCTCGTGTGTTGCAGATTTAGGTGGAAGAGACATAAACATTCACATAATATACAATACTCATTGAGTCTTTTCAAAGCTCACATTTTTGACATTGCTAGGGCCATCCATATGGCCAATTCGAACACATTACTTATACGCTAAGTATTTAACAACCACAACATTTTGTTACATGTCTATACATATGCGATAAGTGAGGTAGTAGTAAGGTTGGTGGAGCGTGCAGGAACAACCCGCCAATAAAACTGACGGCAGTGACACATGGTGAGCTTGGACATACATATGGTGCATTTTCATGCACCCCTTACGTGAGCTCCCAATTGGGTTACATTTGTCTTCCCTTGCACTCTAGCAGCATTAGTTCAGTTATGGAATGGGACCTTGGGGTGCAGGCTTCTTGGTAGAACACAAAACATGAAAAACCCCCGGGACACTTTTACTGTTTGCGCATAGCTACAGGGATGTGGGTGCTTCATCCCTAATGTCATATAAGCACACATTCTGCCATTCTTATGGAGGTTACAGGTTTTTGTCAGAGAGGTTGTGGAGAGAAAAGTTTCATCACAGGTGGTTTGCTCATTAGTATTTGGGGACTCTGCTTTTGTCAGGGGACCATTTTACAGTTCTTTTCCACCCCAGCTCTGCTGGCCGGGTCATACTGGAAACAGCGATACACTGCAGAAGGTGAAATGTTACATTGTTGGTATCTAACACTAGCTCATGTCCGTCTGTTCGTGGGAACGGGCTCTCAGCAGATCTGCCAGAGAGCTGCGGCCACAGGGATAATTGAAACTCTCCAAGGGTGGGGGCCACGCTGCGGCTGCTCAAACCATCTTTATTTCACAAAATGGTTTCCAGGGCCTAGCTAAATTCAGCAGGATTGCTCAATGTCTTCAGCCAGTGGCCCACCCACCACCTCGGCCCTGGTGGCAGGGGGGACCCCTGATGAGCCATGGACTTCACCGGGGGAGAGGATGCAGGGGAGGGGGGTCTCTTGGAACAATCCTCCCATACACTGGTAATCTCTGCTTTAGAGTAATAGTTCTATCATTACATTGAAAACATCCACATTTCCTTTTTATATATGCATTGTAGTGCCCTGAATTGGTTGTGGCTCCTGCGTGGTAGATTATACCTATTGTTGTGAAAGTTTTCTTACCAAGTGATATTTGACCATGTGTGAATCCAGTCAGCTTGCAGTTGTTTTTGGTACCATCTGCATTGTAACGTAGAAGCATTAGTATTACATATTTACAATGTGTTTGTATTACTAACGTGGAGCTATTATCTGAATTGCAGGTAGAACATAATCTACCATGGTTTGCATTTTGTACAAGTTGCTGAAATGGAATGGATTCACAATTAGGTATTGATATATATACAAAGCGTTCATTGGGGATTTCTTCTTGTGTCACATTGTTGCAGAGAGTGCATGTATGTTTCCACATGTATGAAATCTGGAAGATTTCATTTATAGGTATGTTTTTGTTTTCCAGTACTTGTAGTAAGTACATTAGAAATTCTTGTGGATCATCCTGTGAGTTAATAAGTGAATTTCACCATTCCGGCACAGTAGTCCAATTGTTGTCTTATTCCATAAACACTATACGTGTTGTCAGGATTGTTTGCTGCATTTCTGTGAAATACTAACATTTGCAAACACAATGGGTCTGTACTGTGTAAGTAAATGTTCTCAACAATTGGTGGTAATTGAAATAGTATATTCATTGCTACATTTGCGGAGCAACTTACACCAACTATATTTGAGAGTTTAAATGGACCAGGTAGTTCTGTATCTGACTGCTTTTTTTGGAGTTTGTCTTCCTTCTTTGAAGAAGTACCTGGTTTACTTTCCCTAATTGATTCTTTTTTGCTTATGGCACTTGATGAAGTATTACTTTCTTTTACTCTCTTTGGAGGATTTGCAGTGACATCCTGTTGCTTTTCTGTTTGATTTATTATTTTTCTTTTAGAATGTTTTACTTTTTGTGGAACAGAATATGTGTTTAGATGGGGAGTGTATAGTGAGCGAAGTCTATTGTATTCTAAAATGCAAGGAATATCAGTGTTTATTTTACGTGCATCAAAGTTGATTAGAAATAGACCGTCAAGTGTACGTAAGCGTGATAGTGCTACGTAGCTCATGCCTTCTTTAAAGGCTGTGTTACCAATATATATCATTGCTTTGTCTAGGGTAAGACCTTGTGATTTATGAATCGTGACTGCGTATGCAAGAGTTAGAGAAAATTGTTCTCTGCGAACATACATGTCTTTGAAGAGAAGGAATCGAGCTGTTGAGCATCCTATCCTTTTAACTTCTGAAGTTTGTCAAAAAGTATATTGACAAACTGAATTTTGTTGTCACATGGGTATGTTTGAAAGCCAACAACTGTACCCAGTGCTCCATTATCTAGTCCTTAGTCCACATCAAGGTTATGTTTAAGCATTACTCTGCAATTTAAGGATACATTTAATATCTTTTCTAAGCCTGCTGTGTTTGAGGTTGATTTTTCTAAACTATTTAGTCTCGTTGTGGCTTGGTCACACATAGGTAGTGTCATACCATGAACATCTAGTTTGTCTGTGGTGCTAATTAACATTATTTCATTGAATTTGAAACAGCTTGCAATAGTTGGCATTAAGGCCATACACTTTACATTTTTGTGGGCTAATTGTTCCATAACATCTGTAGCACATGCATTATCGCCATAAAGTGCATTCATTTGCCGGGTTTTCAATATTGTTTCTGCTTCTTTAGAGAGTATACCAACTCTGATACTTTTTAAGATGTTGGCATAAGTGAGATCTGCAGATTGCCGCATGTTTTCTGTTAATTCTCTGTATTGGAAATGGTGCCAAAGGTTGACATTTCCAATGCTGCCAACAGTTTTACGGCAGAGTTTGTTTTCTAATGTTTTAAAAATAGGCTCACCTTTTACTGGTGTCAATTGAAGAAGCTCTCTGAAAACAATAATGTGTTTTCCTGCAAAGAGCTCTTCATAGTTTGTTGTAGAAGTACCTCATAGTACTTCTTGTAATATGAGGTGAATCAAAGCCAACATTAGGTTGGAGACCATGCTCACTTCATCTATTAGTAGCATTTTCATTTGTTTCAATACTCTGCGTAGTTCCATTGCAGCTTCTGCAGAACGTTTGTAATAGTCTAATTTGTTCTGGTGTTCTACTGGCAATAGTAGTAATCGGTGTAAAGTGACACCACCTATGTTGTAGGCAGCTAAACCTGTGGGGGCAGTGACAACAGCTGACATTTTGTTATTTGTCAATTGTTGAAGGAATTTACTGATGATTTTGATTAGGAATGTTTTGCCAGAACCAGCTTCACCACTGACGTTCAATAGTATAGGTTTATAATTATGGCAGGAACATTCTTTATTTTCATGTTGTACACCATGTGCAATTTGTTTTGTTACTTCTTCAAAAATGCTACATTGTTCGTTGTTTAGTTTTGATTGTAGTATAGTTAAGTCTTCTTTATCTTCATACTGACACATGGTGTTTTCTACTTCTATCATGGCTAATTCTGCCTCATTTATTATTAGTGGTTCTCCAAGTGGTTCTTGGCTTCCTGTTACAGAAGATTGACTACTGTCAGGAGTGTCTGTATCTAGGTGGGCCTGGAGTTCTGCTTCGTGTTGCTGTTCATTGTGCAACATTGTTTTGTATTGTGTAAAGGTTACATCAGTTATAATGCTTTAATTTGCTTTGAAAGCAACTCATATGTGTCATAGTTTTCTAGTATTTCTTCTTCTTTTCTCCATGGTTTAAAGAGTTGTAGCAGGGACATGTAATATATTTCTTTATGTTGAGGAGTTTTCAATGACAATTTTATACGATTAATTACATTTGGTTTAGTGAGTTTAACTAAGCTGCCTTCACAGATTGTCACTCTTTATTTACCTTTTTTTTTCATCAGGTTTTATATTATTTTTGTATGTGCAGTTTTGGGCTATGTGGTATGGACACATGGTTTCCAAGGTGGTACTCCTGTTTGGGTATTATGTGTCTAATACATTGTTTTTTAAAATGTCTTGGCTGTTGGGATCATGTTTGGCTATTGCTTCTATATCTTCGTATGTTTTTAGAACTCTTTTTCTAGATTTAGCTGGCTGTATAATTTCTGATACACTGTTTTATCTGATGACAGGTCATTCCAGAGGTCTTGGAGCTCTGTCTTTTCTGCTTTAGTTAAGTATGCTGTGACATATCGTGCAACTGCAGAAGAATTGTCTGCAATGTACTGCACATATATGTTTGCATTCCATAAGTGGGCAATGATTGCATTATAATCATTGATATATTTTTCTTCTTGTTTTCTTTTTATGTAATATGTATTTTTAAATGACTTACCTTTAACACTATGGCCCTCATTACGACCCTGGCGGAAAGTGACTGACCGGAGCGCCACAGCGTAAATAGCGTTTCCGCCATTGCACGAAGGAGCAAAGTGCGGCCCATTCCGACCCATCGGGCACGAGCACCACGCCACGGCGGAAGTGCAAAGTCCGCGATGGCGGAAATGACCCCAAAACGGCCCACACCGCCGCCGTACGGCGCCCTAGGTGCAATACCGCCACCCCTCTTAGCGGTCACCGCAGTGTGCGCCTACCGGAAAGTACGGTGACCGGAAATATACGGAAACGGAAGTAAAAACATGGGCCCGGAACGGGAAACATCCCGGCGTACACCTATAAAACCACTAAAACCACACAACCACTAAAATCACTACCCTGAAACACACCCCAACCCGTCACCCACCCTAGCGAAACCAAGACAAATGGGAAAAGTAGCGAAGAAAGCGTGCGACCGCAAGCGGCAGGTCCACTTCTCCCGCGAGGAACTCACCGTGCTAACCGAGACCCTCCAGGAGAATGCTGCCGTCGTCTTCTCCACGCAAATGACCAGAACGGCACTTGCAAACAAGAAGACCATATGGGCTCTGGTGGCACAGCGGGTAAGTGCGGTGGGGACCGCACCCCGCACCCCACAGCAATGCCGCAAGCGATGGGACGACCTGCGGATACGCGTCCGCAGCATACTCTCTGCCAACCGCAACATTGCCACAGCCACCGGGGGAGGTCCTGAATCACCCATCAAGTTGACCCCCTGGGAAGAAATCTGTGCCTCCACCATCGGAATGGAGAGCATAGAGGGAGTCGGAGGGATGGAGAAAGGAGTGCAGACATCCGAAGATTCAGGTAGGTGTACCAGATAAAACAATGCCAAATCCACACAGTCCATCCATGTGAAGTACCATGCGTCCACATAGTGCAACAGAAACACATGTCCAGGAGAACGGCCACACACATCGGCCTGATAGCGCACGTAAAAACCAACAATAAATACATAAATAATTAAAAACCCCTAATACACGCACTACACGTGCAGCAGGCACACCCTAACTGCAGGCTGCCAAACAACTGCACCCTCACTCCACACACAAATCAAAGCACCTCCAAGGACCCGACCCAAATCACCCTCAGGTACCACCCCAGAGCATGTGATACAATGCCATTCCAATTCCCACAGACCCATCATTAACCCTCGCCCTCCTTTACTCCACCACAGGGTCTGATCCAAACGACGAGCTACAGGACACCCCTACCAGCACACCTGCAAAGAGGGCCAAGACCAACGGCCAGAGACCCTCCACCTCAGCTGCACGCATCAAGACACGGCAGCAGCACAAATCAGGTGGCAGCACAGAGGAGGGAACATCAACAGGCACCCCAGCAGCCAGCATGCCCACAACACCACCACCACAGGTCCCCCCAATGGATGCCACAGAAGGCACTGCCTCTGGTGGCAGCAGCACCATAGGTGACACCCCATTGATGGCAGCATGCTCCGACACAGAAAACGGGGATGTCGAAGTCAGATCCATCCATGACCTGTCCCAATCCCCCTGTCTGTCCCATCCCGTACAACATGAGGATACCACGCAGGGGCACCCACAAGACAACGACTGGCCATCCCCCACAAGCCCTGTGGCAAGGCAACATGAGGACAACAGCCCCTCTGTGACACCCCCGCAAATGGGCATGGCCCAGCAGAGGCAACAGTCCCTCGACCAGTTAATCGTGCAACAGCAGCAAATGGCCACGCTCCTCAAGGACCATGCCGATGAATGTGGGGGCACTAAGGCAGACATAGAAACATCAACTGAGACACTTAGGGCAGAAATGGAGAGAGGCACAGAGACGCTAAGGGCACAAATGGAGAGTAGCACCGAGAGCCTGAGAGTCCAAATGGAGAGTAGCACCGAGAGCCTGAGAGTCCAAATGGAGAGAAGCACCGAGAGCCTGAGGGGGGAACTGCATGCGACGTCCAAAGACGTATGTGCCGAACTTGCCGCAGTGCGCCGTGTGCTCACTGAGCTCTCGCAAACCCTTAGGGACATGCATGGACGTGAGCAGGCAGACACATCATCCGTTGCAAGTTCCGTCCAGGGCAGCCCCCAACGTAGATCTGGAAGGAACCTGCGCTCCACAGGCAGGGGTGCCCCTGATACCCGCAGAGGGGGCTTGCAATAGCGACAGCCCACTGACAATGAGCATCTTTGGACACTGGGGTTCGGGGGGGAGGTAGGAGGGTGGAGGGGGTGTGTTGGGCTCACTTGGGTGGCGGGTCGATAGGGTGTTCAACATGACATCACATATGCCATAAAAAGTGCACGATCAACCAATGAGATGTGTGGACATTGATTTTTGTGTACTAGGCCATCATAGGCGTACAGTCCATATTGTGCATGTCCCAGACACGCACAGTGCCACGAGTCCCGTGTCCATGTATCAGCCACCAGGCGTGAGTGCTAGAAGCATACATCAATGAGATGCTGACGAATGTCACGGGCCTCCGGTGCCTCGCAGACTCCATGAGGTGCTGCCACATCCCCACCCTCATCATGACCATCATCAGGTGCTTGCAGTTCTGCGTCAGGGGGCATGGGCACATTTCTACGTACGCACATGTTGTGGAGCATGACACATGCCATCACCATCTTTGCAACCTTCTCATGGCGGTACAGGAGTGCCCCGCCAGACCTGCTGAGGCAGCGGAAACGAGTCTTCAGTAGGCCGAATGCCTGTTCAATGACTACACGGGTACGTGAGTGGGCATGGTTGTAGTCCTCCTCATGCTGGTCCCGTGGGTTCCGGACTGGTGTGAGGAGCCATCTCTTCAGTGGATATCCAGCATCACCTGTATGTGGACGAGAAACGTATGATGTGGAATGCCATTGCTACGTACGCACCCCCCCCCCCCTCCCTGCCAGGTCATTGCCAAATCACATTCCCCACATAATCATGCATGTAATGAGACTCACCGAGTAGCCAGGATCTGTTCCCTGCGTGTCGCTCCATGTAGCGTGGTATTGTAGAGTTCCTCAAGACCATAGAATCATGGGTTGATCCAGGGAATCGGGCACAACAATGTGTAATGATCCTGTTGGAGTCACACACCATTTGTACATTCAGGGAATGAAATTGTTTTCTGTTGCGGTACTGGGCCTCCATGGCATGTGGGACGACCAATTCCACATGGGTGCAGTCGATGGCACCAATGCAACCCGGTATGCCGGCAAGTGCATGGAATCCCACTTTTGTGTTGGTAATTTCCTGCTCCGAGCGTGGTAGAGAGATGTAGTCGTCTGCGTGCTGCAGGAGGGCATCGAGCACTTGCAATAGTGTCCGTGAGAACAGTGGCTGAGAAATGCCATGCAACTGTCCGACTGTGTGCTGGTAGGTGCCTGTGGCCAGGAAGTGGAGTACAGACACCACCTTCAGTAGGGGTGGGATTGCGGTTGGGCTATCTATCATGCTGACAAGGTCAGCCTGTGTCATGTCCACAATGGCGGCTATGGTGTCCCGGTCCAGACGGTAGAGGGTGTGGATCTGCTCATCAGTGAGGTTGAACGGATGTGCTCGGAGGCGTGGGATTGCGGGCTGCCTGCGTGGTGGTAGTGGCTGTGCTGGCGGCCCTTGCTGGCCCTGCCTTGGCCTCCTCCTCCTCCTGCGTCTCCTTCGTGCGGCCGGTTGCAGTTGGTGTTCGTCTTCTTCTTGGAGTTGGAGTACTTGCAGTGCTATCAGGTCCCCCAGGGCCAACATCGCGAGTCCTGCCGGTAGCATTTCGGTGTGGTTGTGGGAGGAGACTGGCTGTGCAATTTATGTGTTTTCAGGCTGTATGGCCTCCACCTGTGGTGATTAATTCCACCTGTGCAAACTGCTCTCCCCTTTGGCCGAGCACGTCCCGCGCACAACGCTGCAAATCGGGGAATGGCATCTTGCTATTGCAATCATGTATTTGTACCCGATGGCCGTGTAACATTGGTTGACATGTTCATTCTGCTGTGGTCCCATTGTTGCACATACTATCTGTGCAATCGCGAACAGACTTGTGAAGGGTCAGTGGAACGTAGTACTCGAGTAACGGTGGGCCCTCATGCATCACTGTACCGAGTTGCAATGACGGGCGGGGCGTCCCATTTGTGGGTGAAGGCAGTTGCCATTTTCACACACAGCCGCACTAGATGGATTAATTAGTGATTTCAAACGGCCACAGATGCCTCTTCGACGTGATGTTGCAAATGTGGAATGCGAAGGGCGGCGCTTTCGGTTTCCAGCTAGCGGCGAGGAGATGCCCACAGGTCTGACTGCAAATATAACGTTCTGTTGTTCAATGTCCTTGAGACAGGGCCCATGGCGAGGAAGCAATGATTGATATGAATAGTTTGGGATGCGCAATTGCTACGTGGGCGATGAGGCCGGCCGTTCCCAAATACATGTTACTTCACAACACTGGAATTACGGGCTGGGGCACTGTGGATTTTGCAGGCTGCATAACGCACAGACTCAATGGATGTTTCTAATGTTATGTGAGTAATTATTCAGGCGTTTTGATTCCGGGATGAGGGAATGATGCATGGATGCATGGGCAGGTGATTTGATACAGAGTTTGCCATGTACAGGGCTTCTTGGGATCTATCCGCCTCCCCTACGCTATGTGATGCAGGGCTGCCATGGTGGGACCATCGTCTATCTGGCCTTGTTGAGCCCTCCCTGTCTCGACACGCCCTCAGTCACTTGTGTCCATGCACATTAACATTCCCATCTGATGGATTCTGTTTTGACAGACGCATGCACAGGTACACTCGTTTGTGATGGTGTTTGCACCTCGATATAGATGGTTAGGAGTCGCAAGTGGTTTTGGGGTGGTGATGATCCTTTGGAGTGGGCTAGCATGCATATGGCTGTGGATTTCGTGTGATCATTGAAGTGAGTTGTTGGAATGTAGTTCTGATGGCCATTCTGTTCTTTTTCTTTTCTTTTGGTTGACAGGTATCTCCTCCCCTTTTGCCACTGCCATCTGTATGCCACTCCTGCAGATGGGTTTTACTCCCGACACCTGCTGCTTCGTGTTAATCAGTGGAGCAGCATTACGATCTTATGGGACGATCGCCAATGGCCCACATGCCCTTACGCAGTACTGGTGGCTCGGAGCAACATTTCGGCCTTTCAGCTGGACTAGTGCCTCCCCATTGGGACGGCCCTGCGGTTCTGTGCGCTTCCATGTTGCCTTTTCGTACGTGAATGTGGCTCTGTGTACCATGAGGGAACAGGACGACACACAAGTAGTGGCTGGTCATTTCTTGCGGATGCAGCCCACAATGGTGATTGGTGTTTAGGAGTTCATGGCCTGATGGCTGTATGGGCTTGGTGACTTTGATGTGCATTAAATTTCTATTCTGATTTGGCCCGTGTAGCGTTTTTCTTTGCAAGTGATGTGGCATATGCCTATTTGGGGGGCGATGTATTGTGAGGAGATCTGCATTGGGTTCCAGCTTCGGAGTTTAGTTGCGTGGTACTGTACTGGGCGCGTTTGCCCACTAAGCCCGTGAGGTCAGGGATGGGGGCTGCCAATATGACAGTTTGAATGTTGTCATGCTCAGGGGCGGGGGATTGGGTTTTGTGTAACAGATGCCGGTCAGCCAGGTGGACTGGTGGAATGATGTGATTCTCGGAATATGGCTGGTCACAGGTGCCTGTGTTTGCGTGCGTTTCTTGGTGGGGGACTGTGGTCATGTCCATTGGGATGGCTTCTGTATTCGTGCCATCTGTGCCCTGCAGCTCCCATTGGCCCCTCTTGTGTTTCTTTTGTTCGTTGCCATGCATGGGTGACTTGTACATTTCAATGGTTGCATTGTGGCTTCATTGCACCTACGGGGAGTTGTACTTTGTGGGCAGGGAGCGGTGTACAGGCACTCAGTGGGGCCGTTTACGGTTGATTCGCGATGCCGTACTTCTCACCATGGCGGAATGGTACATTACGCCATGCCTGATGGCGTTAGGTACATGTCCGCTAGGGTCGGAATTGGCGTACCGTTGCGCCATGGTGGTGTTTGCGGTTTCGCATGGCGCGCGCGTGCTTGGTGCAGTTAGCGTTGGCGTTCACTACGGTGTCGCTAATGGCTTCGTACTTTGCGGTGACGGGTCATAGTCGCACCGAGCGCTATTCGATGGCGGTATTGCATTTCCGCCATCGTTTTCCGATTTCCGCAAGGGTCGTAATGAGGGCCTATGTCTAACTGAAGACATGAGGTTGTTCACTTGACCTGTATCTGTAACTGGTCTAGGGAAACCAAATCAGCATTTTGTGTAGTATTTCCCTTTGTTTTTGTATTTGCAACAACAATATTTGCCACATTTATGTCTTTGAAATTGTAAAATTTCTGCATGAAGATCACTATTTGTGGATTCTGATGGAATTTCACAAGTGACATATTTTTCAATAAACTGTAAAACAGTGGCATCACTATCTTGACCAAATTTAGGAGCATCTTTAATCCATAAAAGCATGTGGATATGTGGTGCTCCTCTGGCTTGGTATTCTTTTCTCCAAAAGAAGTGTTGCACTTCTCCGAGGGGAGGAACTTTTTATTACAAATAAAATGTAGCACAGCAATGAAGCGATGGTTAAAATATCTTGAAACATTAACAGGATCCAAAGAACAAAGTTCTCCTGGTGTTAGTATATTTATGTTTGTTTTGTTTTTATTTGATATGCGTAGGAAATCATGTAATTCTTCCCATGCATATTCTGCACAACTTAATGTAATAAACCAAGTGGGTGGGCCAAGGTTTCTGATCATACAACGTACATCTCTGTGATGTCGAAAACAGTACTCTTTAGTACCACGCATATTTGCTAATAGATTTGTAATATTTGATTATAAAACTTCATCCTTTTATTGCACTTTTTGTAATAATCGTTTAGCTGTCATATTTTGAAAGTGGGATCCTGATTTTAATATGTGTGCAACTCCGTAACACAAAGTTGCTAGTTCACTTTCAAAGAGTAGGTGGAATATGTATTCCACATTTTGTCTAAATCTGGGATCTTCAGAATACATCCGTAATGAGCGGTATTATGAAGCTGATATTTGAATGGGTCTATCATCATACCTTCCTCCTTTGCCAGTAGGAAAGAGTAGAGGAAAAGCCTGTGCTTCTATACTTTTTTCCCATATGCTGATTGGTGATCCTTTTGTTTGACGCATTTGGTATGTTTCCAGTGCATCTTCTATGGTGTCATTAGAGTGCAAAGGATGAATTGTATAATGGTCTAAAGTATTTGATATTGTAGCAGGATCTAGTAGCTCAAATTGACCAGCTTCTTGTGTTTCTTGAATTATTTCAGTTCTATCTTTCAAGTTTTCTTCAATATCAATTTCTTTGTAATATTCATTATGCTCTTTAAGATATTGTAAGGCTTGTCTAACTTTATGTAAATCTACCAGCTGTTGCCATTTTTTTTGGTCTTTTGTTGGTACTCCATTTACTAAGATAATTAAAGATTGCTGCATTGGACGTTGCACTCCTAGAGTATGCACATTTTCTTTTAGATCTAATGTTAAATAAACTATTTTTCCACGAATGCCTTTTACCAATTCAGAGGGAGGTAATTTTACTGTTTTTGGTTGAAGGCGTATTATTGCTTGAAATGGGTGTACTGTTTGAATTATGATGCTCTCATATAAATAAAGTTGTTGTAGGGGTTTTGGTAGTGGGTATAATTCCAAATTATTTGTGATAGCACGTGAAGGAGTTTGGTTGTTGTCAAGTTTTGTAGTGCAGTAACTGCAAAGTATTAAGGGGTCACTTATTTCATATTTGTTTTCTGCTACAAGGTAGAGAGCTAATTCAAACCATTTAGAATCTTCATTGTCTTCTATTTTATATGATAGGTCTACAGTTTTCGTGTTACGTTTATAAAAAGTTCTGCGGCAACATACACATACATTGTTTGGTACTTCAGCTGATGTACTTTTAAATTTTAGTATTTCTTTTTTGTATGTGTTTTGCAAAAGGTTGCCATGTGTAGAATTGTTGCTAATTTGGTTTAAAGCTATTTAATTCTGTAAATGGCTTTCACTTCCAAAATATTTTTTGTGGATATAGTCAATTTCTTGAAGTAGGTCTTTTGCTGTACCATGTAGAAGAATGTTATTTAACTTTGCTAGTGCTAAAGCAGGACTTTTAGCATAGTACAGTTTATAGACTAGATTTCTTATAGTTGAATGATGTGTTGATATTCTTTTGATATCATGGAAGGTGGTTTTACAAGTAGGTCCTGTAATGCAGGCCAATGAATGTCCTTGTAGCCCTGTGTATTTGCGCACTGGACAGGTATCCATATTTTGCAGTAGTTTAATTTTGATTTTGTCTTTGCTTTTTACATATTGATTGAGGAATTGGCTAAAGACTTGAAAAATTGTTTAGGAATTTCACATATTGACGTGCATGGCAATTTGTACACTAAACATTCTGTTTCAGTTGAATGGAGGGGTAATTCTAAGTTTTCTGGGCATATTTTTGTAAGGAGTACTTCTTGTTCCATTATGGTATTATTAACTTTTTCATAACCTCGACCACTGCTATGTATGGCAATTGTATTTATTTGTTTTTGTTTGTACGCTTCTTCATTAAAGTATGGTTCTGTGCTCGTAGTGTGACTCCATTCACCTCTGCAGATACTTAAGAAGTTCTTTCTGTTGACATATCGTTTATTGAGAAGTCTTTTTTGTAATTTAGTTATTAGTTTTGTTAGTGGTTTCATTTTGTTTAACAGTAAAATAAATAACTTTCTTTTGAGAAGAGTTGCACTATCTATCAACGCTTCTAAAATGAATT
Source organism: Ambystoma mexicanum (assembly GCF_040938575.1). Lineage (NCBI taxonomy): Eukaryota > Metazoa > Chordata > Amphibia > Caudata > Ambystomatidae > Ambystoma > Ambystoma mexicanum. Next base: position 1,139,107,681 of record NC_090922.1, read on the forward strand.
TCCTACGATAGGTTTTAAGCATTGAACCTGATTTCTCTCCTGTTTTTATAAGATTTTGGAGGACTTTGTGACGGAACATTTTGGCTAAAATACTTTTCTTGGTATGCTTACTTTGCACTATATTAAAATTTAAAGATGTAGTTTTATCTGTAGTGATAGCTGATTTTCTGTTAATTTTTTGGTTTGTTTTACATTTTGATATAGAAGGCAACGTTTTTGTACTTGAAACTTCTTGTGTTTCACTAAATTACTGTATTAGCTGTTTTGTTTGAACTTTTTTTTCAAATTCTGCTAGAGATGGATGCTTATGTTGGACACTTTTATTTTCATTTGCTCTACTTCTGCGTTGCTTTCTACGGACTTGAATTTTGGTAGGCATTCTTTAGGGTCTGTTGAAAAAAATAAAGAAGGTAAGGGTTGGGGTGTTCTGCAATGTATGTGTGCTGTGTGCATGAGTGTTTGAGTAAGAGGATGTATGTAATGGTGTCGGATTGTGCATTGGGAACTACAACTAGTAGGGATATGTATTCTTCAATTAATATGTTACTAAACTCAGGTTCAGTTGACAGAAAAAAATAAGCTAGTGGTGTGGAGAAGTACAAATAGTAAATCTAATTTATATAATAAAAACAGTTGTTTGTTCTATAATATCAACATTCTAGCAGTTGATTTGGGTGTTTTGCGTGTCCAAAAGTAGGAATTTGTGCTCCATTCTGGCTGTAAATCGCTGTTTAAGACATGGGGATTTTTGGACAGAATGGTGCACAATCTCTATTTTTAGGCACAGAAATAGCATGAATTAACTTTACAGTATGTTTGAGTAATAATACAAATATTAGGGTGATATTCTACTTACTTTTTTTCTAAAATGAGCAGTTTAATTCTTAGTTCTTCTTTGTTCTTGAAATTCGGCTGCTTCTTTTCAGGAGAACGGTCTTCACTGCAATTGTAAAAGAAACAAATTAGTAATTTTGTTTGTATATAGCATTGTTTTTAATTTAGATATTGATTTATTTAATTGAAATCCTCAGCGCCTTCCTTAAAACTATTAAAACTATCTTAATCACATAAGATACGTTGCACCAGTTCAATACATATGATATGTTCTTAATGAACAAATTGTATTGCAATGAGTATCTGTAACAAACAACATATCTTTAATATTTCTTGTGAAATTCATAATGTACCACTGAATACCACCATTTCTGTAACTAAGCTGTTTTAGGTAATAGTGCCTTAATGTCATGCTTAAATTAAAGTAATCAAATAAATAAATAAATAGATACATGTAATTGTATAAGTATTATTTTTTGAGATTGGATTTGAGCATGCAATTCTGTTTCAATATATGTAGTCTGTAAATTTCATTTCAAAAATGTTAGTTTAACATAATTTGATAGTGTGTATATTAAGAAAGTAAATAGTATAAAGGTTTATAAGTGATAGTTGATTTTAGGAAATTGGAAAAAAAGACAGTAGATTCATTTTACAGATTACACAAGCTAAAAGTCAGTTTGAAAATGTGTTCATGTACTGTACAGAAAATATGCATACCTGTAGTTTGTGTTCATGCATATGGATATGCATGGAGCTGCAAGTAGAAATCTTGGAGACTTGTACAGTATTTCTTGTAGATGGTGTTTGCAAATGATATGACATTTGTACTCAGAGAGATTCACAGTACGTTTGCAGTGCTGATCTATGATGATGCAGTTAGATGTAGAGGTCTTGAATGTGATTGATGCATGGTCATGTGCTTTTGAGGCTACATCCAATGAGGGAATGGCACAGAGAGTGAAGTGGAAATGGTAGAAGGGCTGTTCATGTTACGATATGTTCGCGGACATGGCGGTAGTTCGCGGCCTTCAGGAGTTACATGCGGGGATTCTTGGGTTCAGAAGTCAAGCAAATGTGAATGAGCAGTGGAAGGGATTGGTCAGGAAAGTTTAGTGGGTGTGTGTGCCAGGAGAGAGTTTCTCAGATACTCTTTTTGCTGAGAGAACAACAGATAGCTATAGCTGTGTGTTTCAGAAAACAGATGGTTTGGATTTTTGGGAGATTTGTGGATACATTGGTTGAAGGTGCATGCACAAAGCTGTGGAGTAGCTGTAGATCTTGGATTTCCACATGTGGAAGTACACTGGCATGGAGTACATGGAATTAAGTGGTTGGACTTGCTACCTCTCTCTGCTACTTTGGAAAAAAAGCAACATCCAGACATAATTGTAATTCATTTTGGAGGGAACAGTTTAGGACATGTGTCTGGAATTTCTTTGCAATTTGCTATGAAAGAAGGACTTGGGAAAGTCATGGACATGTTTCTTTTTGCTGAGAGAACAGCAGATAGCTATGGCTGTGTGTTTCAGAAAACAGATTGTTTGGATTTTTGGGAGATTCGTGGATACATTGGTTGAAGGTGCATGCACAAAGCTCTGGAGTAGCTGTAGATCTTGGATTTCCACATGTGGAAGTACACTGGCATGGAGTATGTGAAATGAAGTGGTTGGACTTGCTACCTCTCTGTGCTACTTTGGAAACAAAGCAACATCCAGACATAATTGTAATTCATTGTGGAGGGAACCGTTTAGGACATGTGTCTGGAATTTCTTTGCAATTTGCTATGAAAGAAGGACTTGGGAAAGTCATGGACATGTTTCCTAATTCTCAGGTAATATTTTCACGGATTGCGCAGAGACAAATGTGGCTTCGTTCTTCTTCATTTGGTCCACAAATGGAAAAAGCAAGGCGCAATGTTAATAAGGCTGTTTGTGCATTTCTAAGAGATTTTGGCATGTCCTCTTTTCACAATGAAAATATTATGTTTCGTAGTACATACATTTAACGCAGAGATGGAGTCCATCTTACTTATGCTGTCAATCAGATTTTTTTGAGAAATATACAAAATGCATTGCAACCTTTTTTTGGAATTACAGTCATCTATTTTGCAGTAGATGTTGACGATTTAAAGTTTTTCAAACACACAAAAACACCACTAAAAGGCTCTTTTCAGAGCCACTACTTCCTCCCGGAGAATAGTGCATTGGTTTTGCTAGGGCAGCATCCTAAAACTTTATAAGTCCTAGAAGTGTCCACGGACTTGTAAAAAATGCACAGGGCCCTGCACTATTTATTTGACCCTTCTAGTTTTAAACTGTGAAAGGCTGCTTTTGTTTTTTTGTTCTTTTATATTTTTTGTTTTTTTTAACACACGACACACTAGGAGAGTAGGGGAATGGAGGGTAATGGAGGGACACCAACCACGGGCATAAGAAAGGGCAAGTGGAGAGAGGGCGATGTAGGGTGGGCCTTACTTAGGTAGGTAGCAGGTCTTCTGGTTCTCCGTGACCACAGTCTCGAAAGCACTTCGAAGACGCCCCCCCCGCAGAGAACTGCATCACAGTACATACACAATATTGTGACCCTCGAAAAATAAGGGTCATCAGCATCATGAATGGCCTGTGAGGCAGCTGGAGGGAGGCGCTCTCCCACAGGAGTGGCTCTTGTGGTGAGAGGAGTGGAAATGGAGCATGTGGTAGAGGAACACAACCTACTACATTCATCACAAAGCACAACGTTGCAAACGTCCCCACCATGGAACGACTTCATGTGTCCCTTCATGGATGTCGTACCAAAGCTGTACAAACCACTTCTCCCACGACTCAGCACCATTTTGCACTTGTGTCTAGGTGACCTTGTTCACACTTGCTTTTGGTACGTTACCATGAATGGTAAACAACCGCCACACCCAAGACTCCCGGCTAGTGCTGGTAGTAGGCCATTCCTCTACCTCATCCTCTTCATCCTCTTCATCCTCGTCCTCCACATCCTCACGCCTTTTCTCCTCTGCAGGTCCTTGGGGAGGTGGTGGTGGTGGAGGGTTTGGGGTGGTGCTGAGGCAGATGTAACAACAGCAGCCATGGATGCCATCAGGGTTGATATGGAATAGCCAGAGGCACAATGAAGTTCAGCTCTGGGGTTTGGCCTTTTATAGGGGTGGAGGGGTGCACTTCGAGGACAGATTGAACACACCCAAAAAGGTTCAGCGTGAGTGTGGTCACATGATGACGTCAGGAACACGTCTGTGAAGGGAACAGGTGTCCGCCGCACACCAAATGCACGGAAACGGTCATGCGCATGCGCGCGGGTGTTCTACGGACAGTGTTCAGGTCCTCAACAAATTAAAAGTGTAACAAAAGTGAGACGGACAGTTACGGACAGGCGCGCTGTTCGCAGGACTTATGGGTGTGGTGCGCATGTGCGTAGATGTTCAACAGACTGGACGGACAGGTATAGTGTCCTTAGAACACCTCCATTTTGTTTAATTACGGACATCCCAGACACTGTGCGTGTTCTTAGGACATTTTCAACTTGCCTGCGGACGGTACGGACAGGTATAACGTCCTTAGGACATCTCCATTTTGTTCACTTACGGACATCCCGGACACCAAGTGTGTTCTAAGAACAGTTCCATCTTGCTTGCGAATGGTACGGGCAGGTATAGTGTCCTTAGGACACCCCCATTTTGGCTGATTACGAACATTCCGGACAGGCGTGCTGTCCACGGACACCCCAGCTGACTTTTTAAAAAAGGATTGAATTAAAAGACACATCATATTTTATTTTATTATATGCAGATACACAATTTAAGAACGAGAGGGGGAAGCAGAAACTGACACAAATATAGGCAAATTAGGGGTTTGGAGAGGATGGATGGGAGGAGATGAAGGGATTGAAGTCTCATCAAAACGTTTTTCTTTGTGTTGAGGGTTTGGGGATAGTTGACTGGGACATGGAGAGGGGGGACAGGTACATGTGGGACAATGTCATTTAATTGTTTTCTTTTATGTGGTCCTCCACAAAATGTTTCAAAAGATTGACATTTTCCATGAGCATGTCCATTTTTTGTTCCATGCGCTACAGAGTATTTTCCAATGTGTCTTTTGGTAAATTATTTTCAATGTTTGTATGGTCTGTGAAAAAAAATATATATATGTTAAGTGCACATAAAGTAATGATTATGTGTCTACCATTAGTATTGCTGTCTTCAGACATTTCCTCACGTGGGAAATTTTCCTCAAGCCATTCCAAAGTACTGGATATTTCGGTGTAAAAAACAAAAATATATTAATTTTAGTGTACCTAATACAAACGTTTAGAAATATATAAGAAAAATAAAGTTTACTTACTAGTTTCTGGTAAGTTGTATTCTTACTGTTGTGCAGTTTCCGTGAGGTAATTATGTTGGAAGCATATCTTTTTTGTTTTGGTATATTCCATTTTAGTACATGTGGTATTTAAATGGTTGGTGGATGTGTTAGATATATAGGTTCCACTTCTTATTTATTATTATATTTAATGTGTTTATGTGCTGCTTTTTGAACTTGTGCAGTGTTTATATGGCATGCTAGGACAATTTAAGATACCCCCTGAGCGTTTGGGTGGTGTTGATGTTGTCCGCACCCGTTCGCGGACATAGGCACAGTCCGCGGACATCAACATCATTAGCAGGGGGTTCAGCATGTTCTTTGTTACATGTATATTAAGTAAGGGAATCCTAGTAAACATCTATCAAATTCACACTATGAAAATGTATATTCAGTAAAAAAAACATTGTTAAAGGGACGTTATGGTTCCAAGTTAAACCGAAAAACCCCTAAAATTAGACATTATGGTAAACTAACCAACCATAACTCGCTCCACCACCGTGCACTGCTAAGACTAAGACCCAGGACATCAAAGGTGACATCACAAATGTCATTGATGACATCACTGATAACATCACATGTGCATTTACTTTTCATGAAAACTCTGTACAAGGGATTCTCTCTTATAATGTTGACAGAAAAAGTGTCAAGGATAATTGGAATAGATATCTTGAGCTATGTAGTGCATTAGGCAATGCATTGATATAAATAGCATTCTATTATGAAGTTCTGTACAGTATACTAAGCTACTCAAGTATAAATATAAGCATTGTGTGCAGCATACATGATGGAGGTGCAATATTCATAATCTTACCGTATTGAATAGTGAAATGATAAATGCTTTCTTATTAGAGTTTTGTGTACTGTGCAACAAGTAATAAGTAGCTAATAAAACCACTTACTACATAATTTCATTATTACATACAAAACACATAGACACAACAACACATACAAATTTGAGTATTTATAGAGAAAGTGAAGTATGCAAAGAAGCAGCAGTAGAAGCAGAAAGTGTTCACAACCTAACTGATTATCTGTATGCACAGAAAGGGTTGCTCTGCTTCAAACCTACAGCTTCCCTATGTACAAATATCACATTATGTGACTGCACCCTAAAGAAATTAATGCAAATACAAATATGAGCACATACAGAGAAAATACAGTCATAAAGAAACAGCAAAACAATAAGAAAGTGTTGATAATCTTACTGATTGTGTATTTTTTCTATGTATATGTTTTATATGCTGTGAGGCGACCCTAAGTGAATTATTGTAAGAACATATTTAAAGTATACATCTGTAAATATACCACTTTTTGATTTTTTAGTTCCTAACTATTACGGTCTAAGATATATCACTGAAGGAAAAAACAGCGAGTCAGACATGTGATGTTATCAGTGATGTCATAAATGACATTTGTGATGTCATCTTTGATGTCCTGGGTGTTAGTCTTAGCAGTGCACGGCGGTGGCGCGAGTTATGGTTGCTTAGTTTACCATGAATTTCAGGGGTTTTCAGTTTTACTTGGAACCATAACGTCCCTTTAACAACGTTTTTTTTTACTGAATATACATATATTTCATAGTGACCTTTTTATTGCAACCTAGTATATATCTATCATTTAATTTACATAAATAATAATAATGTTTTATTGTGTTTTAGGTCCATTTGAACCTTTCACACATTTAATAAACAATTAATGTATATTACAAACATTAAACACAAAAATACTCATACATATCATCAATATACTGTTACACTAAAACTATTAACAGCCATTTTCATCACTGAACATAAAGTTTCACTTGTCAATCCAAATGTACACTGCCAGCAGCCACCCATGTCCACGGATCACTGAACCATGTCCCTACCAAAAGTTAGCCTCTTCTCTATTATACACCATTAACGGTATAAGGCCAAATGGACCGAGGTGAACCTTCCATTAAGGCAATAAGTTACCAGATTTAATTGCCTTGTAATTGTGTATGAGGTGCCCTAAAAACACATGTAGACTGAATTAAGCTGCACACACTCCATAAAAACATGTTTTGCAGTCACCAGAATGTACCTCAGTGTTCAAATTCAACAGATTCATTCATCACATGTTAGTTTCAGCTGAGCCCCCCTCACAGCCAACAGAGGTAAGTGGTTAGTTCATAGTAATACCACCAATCGTCTGGCTGATGAGTCAGGACATAAACATAAATAAGTTTGAGCCTTCTTGAATTGTTCTAACACAAAAGTTACTGCCACATAAGATTTGAGACCTGAAAGATTAAAATAAGTATTGGCTCAGTCCACATATTCAAGTTTCTTGTCAAATGTCAATTCAGTAGCTACATAACACCCGCCTGGGTACTAGGTTATGAGTCCATCCAATGTTATTGCACTCAAGTCTTTTTATCACCTAATATCATGAATCATTCTAACATTATTTCCATTTTCTTACGTGGGTGATATCACTCTTATTTTCTCCAATTCCCACATTATATAGGTATTCAGCATGAATAATTATCCATAAGTAGTACTTTGACAATCTCCTCCCTGACGGCTACAAGATCCTCTCCATCCCTAGCTCCAACCGCTCTATTGGTGGTGTAGCTCTGATCTTCCCCGAGTGTATTCCTGCCACTGTCACTCCTACGCAGGCCTGCTCCTCATTTGAATGTCTCTTCTGCAGTCTCTCTCTCTCCCCTAGCCACTCCCTTACTGTGGCTACTATCTATCAGCCACCTGGTCAGATTTCTTCCTTCCTCTCTGAGTGGGTGGACCTTTCCTCTTCACTCCTCACCTCTACCACTCAACTACTCCTTCTTGGAGACTTCAACATCCACCTGGATGCCTCCTGTCCTCCCTCTAGACTCTTTAATGACCTCTGTGACTCTCTCTCACTCATTATTCTCCCCTCTGACCTGACTCACTCTGCAGGGCACACTCTCGATGTTCTGATCTCCTCAGATCTTCTCTTCTCTGTCCCTCTCTCCACTCCTATCTCCTGGAGTGATCACTTTCTCCTATCCTCCCACCTATCCTCCCACACCTACCCCTCAGGCCAAGCCACCTCCATCACTGCCACCCTCCTTCTCGGTCATCTGACCCATGAAGCGCATGTCAGTTGAGGCTTTTGCCACCTCCTTCACACCCCTTCACCCCCTTTGGCTGACTCTCACCCTGACACAGCCCTCTCCACGCTCCACTCTTCTATATCTGATACTATTGATATCCTTGCCCCTGTCATGAGAATCCGCCTGAAGCCCAAAGGCAAGTGTAACTCCCGGTTTGACTCAGACCTCGTCACCCTAAAACGCAAGTGCAGGGTGGCCGAGAGGAAATGGCGTGCTTCATGTTCATCCTCTGACAAACTGGCCTGCTGCCTGCTGCAAAGGCAGTACCGGCTCTCCATCCTCACCAAGAAGAGAGCTCATATCCAAGCCCACGTCTCTGCGGCATCTAACAACTCGGCTGAACTCTTTAAAATCTGCAAGGAACTGGCCGCTCCTGCTGCAATCTCTAGCTCTCCTGTCCCTTCCCAGGCCCTCTGCACGGCACTAGCTTCTCACTTCATTTCTAAAACTCAGGACATCCTGTCCTCACTCTCCTCACTCTCCTCCTATCGCCTCCCTCCAGCTACTCCCTGCTCTTCCCCTGGCCCTTCGGCAGCCAACCCCCCTTCTCTGCCTTTCCCCTTTTCTCTGCAGTCAAGGTTTCTAGACAAGTCTGATCTATGAAAGTCTTGTCAAAACAGGTTCACCCCTGTTCCTCCAAAACGATCAAGGACCACATTGACCACATTGACTCCCTGGCTCCAGCCCTGGCTGATTTCTGCAATCACTCCTTCACCACGGGAGTCTTCCCTTACCCCCTGAAGCACTCCCGTGTGCACCCTCTTCTTAAGAAACCCTCTGTCGACCCCTCATGCTCTCCTAACTATCGCCCAATCTCTATCACTCCCTTCCTGGGCAAGCTCCTGGAGAAACTGGCCATCTCCCAGCTTAATCTCCACACTGAATCTGTTGGTTGTCTTCATGAGCATCAGTCTGGCTTTAGAGCTGTCAGAAGCACGGAAACTGCTCTCCTGAACATCTGTGAAGACCTGCTCTCCAACCTTGACTCCAACACCCTGTGCATCCTCATCTTGCTGGATCTCTCTTATGCCTTTGACACTGTCAACCATGCCATCCTGCTCAACCGTCTCTGTGATAACCTGGGTATCACTAGTCAGGCTCTGGCGTGGCTGACTTCTTTCCTCTCCGACCGACCCTCCCAGGTCCAACTTGGGTCCTTCCTCTCTGATATCTTTGTCTCTTCCTGCAGTGCCCTTGAGGGGTCTAACCTCTCTCCCTGGCTGTTCTACCAATACCTGGCACTCCTTGCCCACCACATCGCCACTCTCTGCCCCAACTTCCAGTGCTAAGCAGATGATACCCAGCTCATTTTCAGGCTACCCTGGGCCTCCTCCTCTCCTTCCCTCAATTCTGACTGTCTGTCTGCCATCCAGGACTGGTGTGCCGCCAATGACCTCTGCCTGAGATTGTACTCATCGGCACACCCACTCCCTCCTTCCCTGCAGCTCTCTGGTGGCCTCCCTTGGTCCTCTTCCTGCTCCCACCTGCAAGGCTAAAATCCTTGGAGTTAACTTCGACTCCACACTCTCCTTTTCTCCTCACATCTCTGACGTCTCTAAGAAGTCACACTACCAGCTGCACCTCCTCAGAGGTATTCTTCCTTTCCTCTCCTTCCCCCAGAAGCTCACTGTCCCAAGATCCCTGGTTTTCTTTAAGCTGGACTATTGTAACAGCCTCTATCTAAATCTGCCTGCCTCTACTCTCCGCCCTCTGCAACTTATCCAGAACAGGACTGCAAGTCTTGTCCTTGGCCTCAAGCCCTGGGATCGTATCTCTCCAGGACTGAAATCTCTGCAATGGCTACCAGTGGCTGTGAGGATTAAGTTCAAAACCCTCTGCATTGTCCACAAGGCCTTCTGAGGCCTGGGGCCGCAATACCTACAACCCTCTCTTCCTAAATATCTTCCTTCTTGAGCTCTTCGGTCATCTGCCTCCAACTCCCTCAGGGTCAGTCACTTCTCCAAACAACGAGTTGGTGGTAGATATCTCTCTTCGGGAGGGGCTTCCTCTGGAACGGCCTTTGCCTCCCTGAAACTTGAGGAGAACCACCTCCGGTTCTGGAAGAACCTCAAAACCTTCCGCTTTGCCTCTGCTTTCTCCCCCCTTCTCTCCTGCTGAATTCCTGGCAGAAATTGCACTAGTTACCTGGCCACCCTTTCTGATTTTTGGGCCCCACCAGTTGCCCTCCTGCACTGCCTCCCTGGAACCCCCTGCACCAGGGGACTGTTTTCTTTATCTCTACAGTCCCCCTACCAGCACTTATATCTGCACTTACCTTGCACTTGCCACCAGTGACCAATTTTATTTATCTTATTTATTCAATTATCCCATGTACTGCACTTTCCCTTCTCCCTTCCCCATTGCACTTGCGCGATCTGAATGACACCTGGCCTAGTAGGATCGCTGTTCTGTCTTCCCCTTTGTTCCTCCTCCCCTGCCTCATCGCGCCTTGAAACACTTGTGTATAGGCGCATTATAAATGCCATATCATATCATATCATATCATAGCATACCCACCTTGTTTAGATCAAACGTTATCTCCATGTGTGTTCAGTATCACTCCCAATTGCCCGGGTTAGTTCCCTTAGTTCTGAAAGAAGATTTTTTTTACATTTTGCAGAACCTCCTAATTGCAATTTTCCTATTTTACACTTTTTATTTACTATAACCATCTTCAACAATACAAGTGCTCTCAGTTGGGGTGTTACTCCTTTGTGTCTCAAAATTATTTGCTCACAAAACTAAGGCACATTAAGACAAAGTTCTCCTCCATCATTACCCAATCAAATCTGTAGAGAAACCCCTGTATTCAAGACAACACTACACATCTTTGAAAAATGTACATGCCACCTTGTATTCCAAAAATTGCTTACCTTCCGATGTAAAGGAAGTTCAGAAGCACGCTGCGTGTGTTTCTCACAGCGTGGTCACCATTTTAGAACTGATTTCACACTTGAGGCATTTGCATATGTCACATGTTGTTTAACGCGTGATGTAATTACGCTTATGCAGCCGTCCTACGGAATCATGCTCCGTGATACCTACCGCTTGTCCATTGGTCTAGGAAACCACCACCGACAATCTGCTCCCGACCGCTGGTTAAAGACCGAATAGTAATCTCTATTCAATTAGATATTACACATTCTGAATGCATAAACATCCTTTCACACCGAATGTTCATTTAAATGTATTATGTCCTATGCATAGTCGGTGAACAGTAACATAGTTACTTTACTCTAATAGCTTAATGGGTTTTGAGCCATCCCCATGCATTGTATGTACAGTTCTCAAAACTGCTAATATACTCTAGCATATTCACATACATTTCCACTTATTTGTGACATTTTGCTGATGCTACTAAAATCTTTAGGACTCCTGTGTATGTCACTTTAAAAAATTGGATTAAATATTGAACAGTTATATACCACTGTTCATTTACATATGCCAATTGGCTGCTGACCTATCTTTCTCATGATGGCCATAATCATAGGAACAATCCCATTTCATGGTCCGTGTTTAGAGGCAAATTCAGTTGTCCGCATCTTACATATCATCCTAGCCTCCATTTGTCTCAGGATGTGTTTTTGTCCCATTCTCTTTTGCCTAATGAGATTTTCTTTAGACCAATACATCTTAGATCTTGATTACTGTTTGTTGCATCGATTGCCAAAGCTGGGCCAGTGGGAGTTTGGGATCCTAACTGCCCATAATGGAGAACCTGTAACTTGTAATGTATGTAACCAAGCTGTAAACTTCCTTCTTCTCTTGCGCCCTGCTACCCCAGGGTCCGGTGCGCACAATAAATAAACAAACAAACAAACAAACAAACATATGTTCTCTTATTCTAGTTTTCAATTCTTGAATTGTGCTTCCTATATACATCTTATCACATACAGATATCAAAGCATACATGACAAATTTCGATTTACAGTTGATATAGTAAAAGCTGGCATTCCCCACACGTACAATGAAATAGCCAAATAAAATACACTAATGGACACACCCGAGTAAGGAATGAGACCAGGACCAAGTGCGGGTGAAGTAAAAAGCAAATCTTTATATAAAGTAAAATGGGGGGTGCAGACTCCGAGAGCGCTCTGCCCACACAACAGAAAATACATGTTATATTACAAAAGGACATCATCTATGATGTGTGCTATAGGGGAAACATTCAGTAGTGTTCATTGGACAAAGGGGATTGGGCAATATGTAACATATAGTGATGGTGTTTCTTAATTGGTTGGTTCTGAGTTGTAACTTCGTGGGTCACGTGGGTCCGCTGGGCTCATTTGGGAGGGGTGTGAGGTCAGGCGATGTCCAAGCTCAGATGTAGACTATCTAACATTTGCCCTTATGGCCACACAAGCCTGAACATTATTTATATGTTTGGAAATATTAGAATAATAATACTAGACGTTTGACCTGGACAATAAAAGTGAAAGTACATAGGTCCAGGTGTCTAATCTATTCACAATATTTCATTAATACATTCATCAACTTCTCCTTAGATCTTAAGAGAATATATGGCCACACATAGGATTAGTGTTGGAGAGAGATACAGAGTTTAATGTGTTACTTCTCGCACCCAGGCTTCCGTGAGAACAGGACAGCCACAGAGACGGCAGAGTGGAGGATGTGAGGTATTGGTGTGCTGACTGTGCGCGAACACTGAAGGGGAGAGATGGAGGCTGGATTTTGAAATGTACATGTGGACTAATGTGAAATGGAGTCTGTGACGAAACAAAATGGAGTCTTGTGGGGTAAATGCCATGCACTGCTATATGTCATTCAGTGAGTTCCACACACCTTGCCCAGAGGCGCACAGTCTTTCACGGAATGAGTATACCGTGTGCACCTTTAGAGGAATGAAGGGGGCCCAGGGAGATCTCTCCTCACTTACATTCCCCCCTTTCGTTACTTAAGTAATAAATAATGTAAATCTTCCAGACACCTCCTTTCAGCGACTTCTGCTTCTGTATCATCCCAGCTGGAGTTCCCTTTCTTGGAAACAAGGCCCGGCACACTGTCCTCAGCCTTTCCACTGCTCATGCATATTCATCTGGGGTGCCGGTCATGTGAACACACCTCCATCCCCTTCCAAGTCTACCCATACCTCATCATACCATTCCAATTCCCGGGGCTCCTTAATTGTAATATGCCATGATCGGTCTACGATATAGCCAGTATTATACATTGCTGTCATTCTATATTTGAGTTCTTTCTCTTCTCCTGTCTGGACCTGGGCCTCATGTATCATCTGTACTACTCCTGCTGTGTTACCCATGGCCATCATCATCATTGCACTGTTAGGTATGTGTTTGGCACAGCACCTGAGACCCAGTTGGCACACATAAAAAATCACAATAATAAAAATGATGATGGGTGTCAGCAGCTTCACTGTCATTCCAAGCCATGATGGGACCCACTCGGACAGGTTGTCGAACCATGAGCTAGGCTGCACTCCTCCTTCCTGCTTCATCCTTTCACTGAGGTTGTGCACTGCTGCTATTACATGAGAAAGTGTCCCATTATCCGTGTTGGCAGAGGGTACGAAAGTGCAACATGGGCTCCTGATGTTTCAGCAAACATCACCGTCCATTGCAGTTAGTAGGTCCAAAAACGTAGCAAAACGTAACAATTCTGCATCGTCATTAGTCTCAGGGCTCTCAGCTCCACCTTGATATCTTTGAATCCTTCTTCTGTGTCATTGTCCAGTTGGATGAGCTCCCACCTGGTTATTTGCAGCCATTTTGCATTTGCACAAGCTTGAATGCTTGGGACAAGGGACGTAAAAAAGTCTCTGCTGATGTGAAGAGTTTGCATTTTTTGGGAATTTCTGCCAAAAGTTTAAAGGATGCAGCAGAAATATAGTTTGATTATCTCTGCTTCCGGGATACTGTGCTCTGCAGCTGATCTTTGGATAGGACGTTGTATGCAGGGGGTTCTTTGGTTGTTGACAGGGTCGCCAAGGACGTCTTTGCTGGCGCCCTCTCCATTTGGATGTAGCTTTCCAGGGCTGAGTGCAGTGTTGCCAGGACGCAGGTGCTGCCCCTCCATGACTGTGTAAGGTGCAAATAAGCCTTTTTGCCATACACCCAGTATGTGTCCATTAATGCTGCTGTTCCCTTTTTCATATCTGGAATGATGATGATGATTTTGCTACAGTTCTTATTTCTGCCCAGGGGCACTTTTCCTTCTCCATGGAAGCACAGTTCGTAAGATATTTCACGCTGCAACTTGATCGGTTTCTCGAGAGCTGTTGCCCATGTGAGTTTGGCAATGTGCTGGGACCAAATTGGACCGCATGTGTTTTTGATCCTTTGTAGCTTCTCTTCCGACAATCCTCGCAATGCCCCTGTCTTGAACATCACTTGCTTGTCATGCCATTTGTTGTCAGAAACCGTTGTCCCTTGAATTGTGAAAAAAGGCTCTTTGAGGCATATTACTCCTTGTGGCTTATTGTAGCAGGTCTTCTCGTTTTGCAGCATTTGTAGACTAATAGTGTGTGCTTGAAAGGTGCACTTAATTCGACACAGTGCAAGATGACCGAGACACTGGAGATTCTGCAACTTTCATTTGTGGTTTGCTTTGCCATTGTGCTTATGTTGTGGAAATCGAAATAATAATGTACCTCCTATCGCATTGTTTGAATGTATGTTGGCCTACGCCAAGTTGTCTAAAAACATCGTGTACATAGATTCCGCGGCAAGGTCTTGACCTTAATGTATTGTGCAAATCGCCATCTTGGATTAAGCCGCCATTTTAGGAACTCTTGCATTTTGGAAGTCACCCTGAACAACAAAATGGAGGCCGAATGACATTTCGAGTGGGATTCTGGCCGTTGTGACCTCCGCACACATGAATAAGTAATATGCCTGCAGGCCACTTGTTGGGGTCGCAAACTGAGACCTTGTCCTATCCCTGACCTATGTGTAAATGAACAACTGAATCAGCGGAACTGATCAAATGGCATACATTATGGGATTGACCTGGCAACGAACCCTAGGCCTGGTCCAAAGAATGGTAAACCCGCGAGGGGGTTGGCCAAGGCTGGATAAAAAGTATAAGAACCCAAGTATCCCAATGTACGGTCTCTCACACTAACATGGCGAACTACCGTTGATGGTTCGTTCTGTTACTCTGAGGGCCGAATAGCTATCCGTATGTCAATTGACTTTTTGGTAATTGTTGTAACTTTGAATAAAGCGCTTTGTATGTCCTTTGTAACCTGTGTTGGTGTGTTTCCTTTGGGCTTCCCGGCCTCATATCAATGTTTCTGTTTCCACAATGTCTGCATACCACTTGTTGGAATTATGTGGGTGTCGTGGATCTTCTATTGTGTATAAGCTCAGATCGTGATATTCATCATACCTCTTCCGTCCAACCCCCTTTTCCGCCGTCTACTCCCCCACTGGACCATTTTGTATCTCTACTTATTACTGGTACTGGATTGGAACTATCCCGGTAATGACCTGCACCCCCACCCATCATTCTTTTGCCCACCCATTTTGTCACCTCCCAGATTGGGTGTCTGCATTTCATCATTTACATAGTCACTGTCGGAGGTAGTCTGTGCTGTTGTGTAGGAGTGGCCATATGACAATGTCTGTGTATCGGGGTTGGGGTCATTCATGTCATATACATTAAAGTTGTGCTCATAATAATCAGCCATAGAATATTTCAGCAATGGGGCTCTAACAGTTGTTTTCTTGTACAAGGTGGTAAGGTTAGTACGGGCATCATGGGCCCCGATTAGCTTAAAACCATCCCATATCAAATGAGAGCCCTCTTGTATTAGTTTTTACTCCTCCTCCCCCTTTTTTTTATATCTATAGAAATAAAATAAATTGCCCAGTATAGTACTAGGCCGAAATATAATGAGAAAAACAAAATTACACTAAATCCTATTCCACATTCATAGGAATACATTCTAGTTCTACTTATTTCTCTCCTATTGCTATCTATAGATGAGTTTCTGGCATTGAGGGCCCTCGTTTCTGCCATTTCTCTTCCTAGAGAGTGAGATATAAATGAGTTAAGTGCACGTGCACATATCTTCAATTTTCATTTTCTTTTAACAAGCATATTTTTTCTTCAATTCATTACATATATTGCATCAACCAGCGGAAATTACCAAAAAGGATCTACTAAAAATGTGAGCAAAGAATACTAGAAGGGTTGCAATTATTGTCGCTGCTCCGGTCAGTTTCCTTAAGTATTCTTGAAACTCCTCACCCAAAACTGTGGTTGCTCTGTTTGCGTCTGACATTCTTCTTAGGAGTGACAGTAGGTGTGCATGTGTCTTGCTGTCACTATCTCGTGGGATGAAAAGTGCTGGTCTTCGCTGGGCTGGTTCCTTAATTCAAATAGTGCCAACGGCAAACAGTACAACCAATCCTTTTTTAGGGTGTGGCATAATTTGGACAATCTGCTTTTAAATAGGCTGTTGATTTTTTCCACAACTCTTTTTGCTTGAGGGTGATAAATTCAACACAATGTGTGTGTGATGCCCAACATAGCAGTTACTGCTTTGAATAAGTCATTGACGAAATGTATTCCGTTGTCGGAGCGTATGATGTCACAGATCCCCCATCTGGTCCTGCTTCCACCCATCGCGAAAAGGGGCAGACCACCACAATCAAGTATCATGCTCCATTACACCTCTCTCCCATATCTGCATAATCAATATGCATTTCATGGAATGGCCCAATCATGCAGGGCAGTGTTCCTCTCAGTGTTCTCAAAGTCATTCCTGATTTAAATGTTTGACATGTTTTGCATTCTATCACTAATTTTGACAAGTGCTCCTGTGAGCCTGGCACAAACCAATGTTCTTGTATGTCTGCAGCTATGTGTTGTTTCGCTGAGTGTGTGGGAAAGTGCAACTGTTGGAATGCTACCTGTAAAAGTTCTACTGGCATCACTAATTCACTTGTACAATTTCGTCACCAGAGGAGGTCAGTGGAGGACTGTGTGCATCCTCTTTTTGTCTATAATTCTTGTTCCTCCGCTGGTGCCCATTTTTTTGTATATCAATAATCTGTGTCACCAACATTGAGTTGTACCCTTCCCCTCTTTCTTCCTCTATATTTCCTTTCAATATGTATTCTCCTTGTGCTGCTCTTCCTAAGTATGCCACCTCAGCAGCATCCGCTGCCGTGTTACCTGAAGAGATGACGTCATCATTGATTGCGTGTGCTTGACATTAGATGAGGGGCAAAACTGTTGGCTCTGCCAATGCCTCTATAAATTCTTTTAAAAGCTCAGCATGTTGTAATGGGGTTCCAGCTGGTCTTCTGAACCCTCTCCTCCGCCATCGTGACAATCCTCCATGCACTGTAGTTGTCATATAAGCTGAGTCTGTGTAAATTGTAACTGCACATCCTCTTGATGTGTGTAGTGCCTCAATTAGCACTACTAGTTCTGCTGCTTGTGCTGAAAAGTGTGGTGGTAATCTTTTTTGTACTATCGTCTCATACTCCCCATCTTGCATTCTTACCACTGCTGCTCCTACATGTTTCACCCCTGTTTTTGAGTTTATTGACACTGATCCGTCCACAAAGTACAGCTCCCCTTCTTCTAGGGCATTCTCGTTTGCTTTGGGAATGTCATCATCCTCTCCTTTGTATGTGGCACAATTATGATTTTGCATATCTTCTACAGTGCGTTCCTCAATAAGGAACGTGGCTCGATTTATTGTCTTACATCTTATTATATGTATGTTTGCACTTGATAGAATGATCTCGTAGGCTGTGGCTCTTTGTGTTGTAAATGTGGATTTTGCTCTTTTAAGTTTGGCAAACAATGAGTGCTCAACAAACAGTGTCACTGAACATCCCATTACAATTGTGGCACTTTTCTCAATTGGGAACACGGCAGCTGCAAGAGCCTGTTCGCACGCAATGTGTCCTCGCATTACAGCGTCAAGTGTTCCACTGTAGTATGCTAAAGGCTTGTGCCATAATGATGTTTTTTGTGTAAGTACTGCTGTCATCAGTGTTCCATTACAGTGTGCGAACAAACAAAACGCATGCTCATAATCAGGTGTCATAAAACGGGTGCTGTTGAAATCAGTTCTTTCAGTGTGTCAAATGCTGTGCTCATTTCTGGGCTCCAAACCAATGTTGTGTTTTCCCTTTGTGCTTCTTTGAGTGCGTGCAGCAATGGTTTTGTGCATGCCGCGTAATCTAATATCCACACACGGCAGTAATTGCACATACCTAGGAATTTCTGCATTCCCTCCCTGTTTTTAGGTTTCTTCACTGCGCGCACCGCTGCCTCCCTGTCTGGGATTATATGTTTGCCATCTTTTTATATGAACAGTCCTAAATACAGCACTTCATTTAGGCAGTATTTCAGCTTTTGTTGGTCTACATTGTACCCCTTGTGGGCCAGTAAGTTGAGCAATTTTATTGAATTGTGTCTGCACTGTTCCTCAGTCTCTCCACAGATTAACAAATCATCTACATACTGAATGATAGTACTCTTTGTGTCAATGTTTCCGAGATCTTCATGCAAGATCCTGTTGAAAATGCTTGGGCTTTCACAATACCCCTGGGGAACTCTACAATGCTCATACCTCTTCACACCCAGGGTAAATGCAGTTAAATATTGTGACACTGGGTCTAATGCTACAGAGAAAAACATATTTTTCAAGTCTACCACTGTGAAACATGTCACAGTCTTTGGAATGCTACACAAAATGGACGCAGGATATGGGACGAGAGGAAATTCTTTCTGTATGACATCATTGAGAGGCCTTAAATCCTGTATCATCATCCAAGCCCCTCCCTTAATTTTTTTGATCAGATAAATGCAGGTGTTACATGGTGAATTTGAGGGTACAATTATCTCTTACTCTAACAGGGCTTTTATTGTTTCCTTTATCCCTCCTCTGCTTCTATTGGAAAGTGAGCACCCCCCAAAAAGGCATTTATAACTCCCAGTGAGAGTCAATGATGGACACACCCCGGAAGGGAATGAGACCAAGACGAAGTGCGGGTGAAGTCAAAAAGGAAAAGTTTATCCAAACCAATATAGGGGAAGCAGAGAACTCTGCAAACTCTGAGAGCGCTCTGCCAGACATCAGCAAACATTCACATTTTGTTACAAAACCACGTCACCTATGACGTGGGATCTAAGGGATACATGAATCAATGAGATTGGGCAATGAAGAAGAGCACCTATAGATGCTAGGTGCAAAGCTTCGGGATAGGTGAGGCTCCTTGACGGGTCATGATGATGCAAGCAGGTCAGCTGGATTCATCAGGGTGGAGCTCTGGTCAGATGATGGTTAATTGATATCTTTGTGACTATTCTAACATTTGCCCTTGCGGCCACACATACTCATTCAGTTTCAATAGTAATTCATGATGCCCTGTAAAAGCAACTTGTTATTCTAACATCACAAGAAAAATAACACATAACTCTAAGTGCGAGTATTTCAGCATCACAGGATATACTGTACAATAGGTGGGCTGCCGCATGGGTTCAGGTGGCTTATCAGGGGGCACATTCCAGGGATACATTTATCACTTTCTCTTCTTTAGATCTAGCAGAGAAACATCTTTATAGTATGTTAGTATAAGAGTAAATATATGGGCACCATTGTCAGTCAGGGTTGGGGTGAGCTGGACTGCTATCCACTCACAGGGCACATGATATACATCAGAGAGGTGGTGGATGAGAGGGGTCTGGAGGCCCATGAGGGTGAATACCTAGTGCTGGCTCTGAGGGGAGGTCATGGGTTACAATCATAGCATCACATTGCCGGTGGAACCAAGGCTTTACATCTCAGCCTGGCTAGAGGGGAGATTATGGTGAGGGCTGGCATGCGGCACTGCCGGAGAGGGGAGAAGAGGCCCTGTATCTTGCTGGCCGTACCTTGTTTAACTGTGCAGGGGATACACACACACAGGGAGCATATGAATGAGGTAGGAATAGGTTAGTATGTGTGTAAACACAATAATAGGGGGAATGATACGCCACTTATAACATAGGTTGCACGATTCAATACTCAGGAATTATACGATTGAGAAAACTGCTCTATATACACTTTGCCACATACTAGGAAAAGACCATACACATGATGATGCTGATTAGTCATGCAGAGAATTATACATGTTTAGAAAATCACTCAGTACATATTGGTATTAAACATTGCCTCGTGCAGTCTACAACAACCAATGTTATTAGATTGAGGGCGAAGAGCTTAAACATACAATTCATGGCTTCTCTGTGTGTAGGCGGGGACAGGCGAAGGTCACTTGTTTCAATATATGCAATCAATCTCGTGGCACACAACAACAGAAATAAATGTATAGTATCTCCAGAGGGAGTATCTGCATGGATGAGACTGGGTGGCACACGGGCTTGGCATACGTGTCTGGCACTTCAAACGGGGAGCAGGGCTGTAGGGTTATCCACAGCATATGTTGAGGGGACAGGACAAGTTTTATGGAGACTGCTTGTTTGTCTGAAACCTGGCTTCGGCCCTGTAATTTGCAGGTCAATGATGAACGGCGGAAGATGAAAGATACAGGGCCTCATTAAACGGAATGCGGTAAGGGTTTACCGGTACCGGTAAGGGCACCGGTACCGGTAAACCCTTACTGCCTTACTACGAGGTCCCTTTGCGGGACCCGACCTCAACGGCTGGTTTTACCAGCCGTTAAGGAACGGGCCCGCAAAGGGACCTTGGTGCTAATTACGGTACCGCAATTTGCGGTACCGTAATTAGCTCATTCCCCATTCCCATTGAGCCCTAAGGGGGCAAAAATGGGAATGGGGAAGTGCCTTGGTGAATGGGGAATTACCACCTCCGCTCACCTTGGAGTAGGGCAGTAATTCCGCCATCCACCAAGGCGGACACAGTAAAATACCGGCGGCAACCATGGCGCTAATAGCGCCATGGTTACCGCATACCAGGTAATGAGGCCCAGAGTGTTTGTCATGTAACTTTGTTTGCGCCTAGTCTCCTGTGAGAACAGGCCTGCAGCAGGGCTGCTGAGGGGAGGAGAGCAAGGGAAGGGACTTGCTCGTTGTGTGCGATCAGGAGGGGAGAGCTGCAGCCCTGCGTGCCGCTTGTGCCGGTGAGTACTAAGTAGTTGTGTTCAAAATGGAGTCTGAGTGTGTCACAAAATGGAGTCTGGTACCATCCTACCCGATGAGGAATTGCAGCAGCCACATGTGCCAGCCTGCAGTCATCCTGCATCCCTGGCCACAGGCGCATGGGTGGCTGCTGGACGGGTCATAGTCTCAATGTTGGTGAAAATGGAGTGGAGGGGGGCCATGAAGACCTTTCCTTCAATACATTCCCCCCTTTCGTTACTTAAGTAACGAATATTGAGGTTCACCCAACCTCCTCCGTTCTTCCTCCTCAGCCACCATTTTGTCCCAGGCAGGTGTTCCCTTTTGTGGAACCCAAGCCCTACACACTCCCCGTAGTCTCTGCCCAGCTCTAGCATATTCATCAGGAGTGCAATTCATGTATATACATCCCCGTCTCCCTCCAGGTCCACCCATACCTCCTTATACCATTCTAGTGTATGTGGTTCTTTTAGTGTGGTGTAATATAAAGCATTTACTATGTAACCATCATAATAAAGAGGTACCATTCTCTATTTGGGTCCCAGATCCTCACCGGTTTGTACCTGTGATTCATGTCTCACCTGTGCCACTCCTTTAGCATTGCCCATTGTCACCATCATCATTGCACCATTAGGGACTGCATCTGCGCAGCACCAAAGACCTAGCTGGCACACACAAAAAATCAGGAGCAAAAAAACGATGGTGGGTACTAATAGTTTGATGGTCATACCGAGCCATGAGGGTACCCATGAAAAAATGTCATTTGACCCATGAGCTGGGCTGCACCCCTCCTTCTTCCCTCATCCGCTCGCCAAGGTTGTGCACGGCTGCAATAAGATGCAACAAAGTTCCATTGTCCGCGTCTGCTGAAGGTACGAAAGTGCAACATGCGCTCCCAATTTTTTGGCAAACACATCCATCCATGGCCGTCAACAGGTCTAGGACATACCTGTTCTGCATCGTCATTAGTCGTAGGGCCCTTAGTTCCACCTTTATTACGTTGAATCATTCTTCTGTGTCATTGGCCAGTTAGATCATCTCCCAGCACGTAATTTGGAGCCATCTTGAGTTAGCTCGTGCTTGGATACTTGGGAGAAGGGAGGCGAAAAATGTTTCAGCGGAATTGAACAACCGGAACCTGTCTGGAATTTGCCCCAAAAGTTCTGTGGATGCCTTGGACATGTAATAGAACAATCTTCTTTTTCTGGATTCTGGTCTTTTCATGTTCTCCGCGGATAGGGCACACACTGGGGCCTCATCGGTTGGTTGGTGAGCCCCTGATTTTTGGACGGCTGACAGCCCGTTTCCTTCTTGATTCTGACTTTCAGGGACCACCACCAGGGCGGAATGCAGCGTTGCCAGGGAGCACATATCCCTCCATAACTGTGGGAGATGCAAGTATGCCTGCTTACCGCAAACCCAGTACGTATCCATTAATGCAGCTGTCCCTTTCTTCATGTCTAGGATGCTGAGCGTTTGTTACAATTTTTTTTTCTGCCCATGTTTATTTTTCCTTTGCCGAGAAAGCACAGTTCGTAGGTAATTTCTTTTTGCAGTTTTAAAGGCTTTTCCAGGGCTGTGACACAAGTGAGCTTTGTGATGTGTTGGGCCCATATCGGCGCACATTTTTTCTGGATCCACTGCAATTTTTCCACTGCCAGCCCTCTTAGTGCCTCTGCTTTGCATGCGATTTGCTCGTCTTGCCATTTATTGTCTGAATAAAATGTTCCTTTAATCAATAAGAATGGCTCCTTCACGCATGTTTTTTCATTTTGTAGCATTTCAAAAGAGACAGTTTGTGCCTAGAAGGTGTTCTTAATTCTGCATAATGCGAGATGAGGAGACATTGGGCATCTGCAATAGGTGACTCTTGTGGCAGGAGTACTTTGGGGGTACCCAAGGCATGGGGGATTAGAGAGCACACATATCAGCTCTTGTTAGTTGTTTGCTTTGCAGTGGAGCTCATGTCTACGTATCATTTGTTGGACTGGTGTGAGTGTTGTGGATCTTCTACTGTGTCTAGCCCTAACCCGGAATATTCATCATACTTTTTTCTCCCTGCCCGCCTTCTTCGCCTCATATTACTTTTAGACTGTACTCTTTTTGTTTTTCCTTCATCATTCTGCGTTAAGGGTGTTTCTCCAACTCTCCCTTTTCTCGTTCACTGTACAAAGCACCAAACCTCTCTGCCATCTCTGCATTTTCTTTGTATACACTTGTGGGGGATGGGTTGGCTACAGTAGTTTCAGATAGTGGTGTCACAGTTGGAGTGGTCTTATTGTATAACCAGGGTAATTACGAGGAACTCGGGTCATTTAATTATTAAATATCATATTCAGAGGCGTTGTATGGGGCAGTGGGGTGTGCGGATACCTGTATGTCACTCGTACTGTTGGTATGCCTTGTACCACCATGGTGTGACCCATGGCCCCATATTAGTTTAAACCCATCCCATATGAGGTGGGTACCCTGTGTTATCATGCTTGTTCCATTGCCTCCCCCCTCATTTATATCTATTGATAGAAATGCTACTGCCCGGTATATTACCAGTCCAAACATCATTGAAAATAATATCACAGAACACAAACAATACACACTCATAACTATATTTACGCAGGTCAAAATTGCTATTGCCAGTCCAATATATTCTAATGTTGTTTACATTGGGGGCACCCTCCGTTGCCATGGTTTTTCCTACATGATGAAACATAAAAGTGTATTAAGCAACTCATACACATAACACTTTTTCTTATGTACATTCTTCTTCTTCTTTACCGTTACCATTTTATAACTTAATTACTATTAGCATAT
Organism: Ambystoma mexicanum; assembly: GCF_040938575.1. Lineage (NCBI taxonomy): Eukaryota > Metazoa > Chordata > Amphibia > Caudata > Ambystomatidae > Ambystoma > Ambystoma mexicanum. Next base: position 1,139,131,909 of record NC_090922.1, read on the forward strand.
TGTGACATTTTTCTAATTACATCTAAGAGAGAGAGAGAGAGAGAAAGAAAGCAATTTGTGTTCATCACATTAAAATTGTCAGAAACATTATTTTACTTTTTCATTTGGTTCTTCTTCTCTCTGTCACAATTGCATTTCTTAATCTACACCTTTCTTTTTTAAGTTTGCGTTTCCTCTTCTGCTGTTCCCATTTCTGTTTCCTGTGTTATGCTATCATAAGCCTTTTGTACGTCTGTCAAATGTATCCAGTATCTCAGTCATTCACTTTTACAGGGGGGTGGGTGTGCAATTCACCACTTCATATGGGCCATGAAATCTTGGAGAGTTCCACCGACGTACAAAACTTCTCACATACACCATCTCCTCTGGCATGAGCTGACCTGTTGGGCTGTCTGCTGCTGGTGTTATTGTGTCACTTGTTGTCTCTTGTGTGAACAGGGGTGCTAGTTGCCTGGCAATCTTAGGGGCCGCTTTAGTAAGTTTTGTTAAGTAGACATTAAATTCTCCCACTAACACTGCTGTCCTTCTGTGAGCATCTGGTTTTCTCTGCAGTGGGGAATGTGCTGTATGCATGCGTCTTCCTGTCACAATCTCATGGGGAGATAAATGATGGTCCTTGCTGGGTTGATTTCTCAATTCAAACAAGACCAGGGGTAAACAGTACACCCAGTTCTTCTTTAGGGTGTAGCACAATTCTCCCCTTCTGGAGGCCATTTTTTTTCTCAACTACCTCGTTCGATTGCAGGTGATAAATCGTACATAATGTATGTGTTATTCCTAACATTGCTGTTACTTCTTTGAACAGATCGTTGACAAAATGTATCCTGTTATCTGAGTGTATTACGTCACAAATTCCCCAGTGGGGACAAAATTCCCACACTAGGAACTTTGCATCTGGGTGGGTGCAGGGTCCTGCCTCCATCCATCTTGAGAACTGGCAAATCACCACTATCATGCAGCGTGATCCGTTGCACCTTTCGCCTATGTCAGCATAATCAATGTGCAACTCTCTAAATGGGCCAGTTGGTTTTGGCAGTGTTCCTCTCAGTGTTCTCATTGTCATCCCTGAATTATACATCTGACATGTGGTACATTCCATGGCCATTTTAGGTATTTGCTCCTGCAACCCTGGTGCAAACCAATGTTCTTGTATTTCCTCGGCGAAGTGCTCTTTGGCATTATGATCTGGGAAGTGAAGCTGTTGAAATGCTATTGCTAGTAGTTTGTGGGGCATTACTACTTTACCTGTATTGTTTTGATGCCAAATGAGGTCAGTGGATGACTGGGTACACCCTCTTTCTCCCACAGCTCCTTCTCCTCAACAGTTGCTTCCAGTTGTAATTCTAATGTCTGAGAAATGGGCATGGATTTACACCCATCAGGGCGATCTTCTTCCACATGTTTCTGTCACATGTACTTACCTGCTTTGTCCTTAGCTAAATATGGTGCTTCTTTGGTGGCAGCATCAGCTGCTGCATTTCCTAAAGAGATGACGTGTTGTTGTTTGTATGGACCTGGCACTTAACTATGGCCACAACTGTGGATTCCTTGTGCGCCTCTATCATCTATTTTAGCAACTTGGTATGCTGCACTGGGGATCTGTCTTCTCTGTGGAATCCTCTCCTTCCCCACCTAGCCAATACCCCATGTACTGCTGTGGTCATGTATGCAGAGTCAGTGTAGATTGTTACTGCACATCCCTTTGCTGTATGTAGTGCTTCAATGAGTGCCACTAACTCTGCAGCTTGTGCTGATTAATGGGCAGGTAGCCTTTGTTGGATGAGTACTTCATATTCACCGTCCTCTAGTCACACCACAGCTATCCCCACATGCTTCTCTCCTGTCTGTGAATTGATTGATACGAATCTATCTATGAAATATAGCTCTCCTTCTGATTTTCTCTTGCTGTCGGCATATCTCCATCCTGTCCTCTGTATGTAGCACAATTATGTGTTTGCATGTCTTCCACTGTGAATGCTTTTGTGAGAAATGTTGCAGGGTTCACTGTTTTACACCTCACTATGTGTATGTTAGCACTGGATAATATAATCTCGTATGCTGTTGCTCTCTGTGTTGTTAATGTGCTCTTTGATCTCTCTAATATAGCAAATAATGAAGGTTCCACAAACAATGCCACAGAACATCCCATCACAATCGTTGCACTTTTTTCTATTGCGAACGCTGCGGCTAATGAGACTGCTTGAAAGCAAAGTTTCCTTGCATTACTACATCTAGTGTGCCACTGTAGTATGCCAGAGGCTTGTGACCCAAAAATGATTTTTGTGTCAGTACTGCTGTCATGAGTGTCCGATTGCAGTGCGAAAATAAATAAAATTTGCGTTCATAATCTGGGTTTACGAGTACTAGTGCTGTTGAGATCAGTTCCTTCAGTGTGCTGACTGCATTGTGCATTTCTACTGTCCACTGTATTTCTGTGTTCTCACTTTGTACTTCTTTGAGGACTTGCAATAATGGTTTTGTATATCCTGCATTTACTGATATGCAGGCACGGCAGTAATTACACATGCCAAGAAACTTCTGCATTTCCTTTACTGTTTTAGGCTCATTTACAGTGCATACTGCAGCCGCCCTGTCTGGTATGATTCTTTTGCCATCCTTTGATATCAATTGACCCAGGTACAACACTTCTTCCTGACAGTATTGTAATTTCTCCTTGTCCACCTTGTAACCTTTGTGGGCCAACAATGTCAAAAGCGTAATAGAATCTTTCCTGCACTCATCTTCATCTTTCCCACAAATCAGGAGATCATCCACATATTGAATGATTGTGCTCTTTGTGATGATATTGCCTAGATCTTCATGTAGAATTCTGTTGAATATACTTGGGCTCTCACATTATCAATGAGGTAATCTGCAATGCTCATATCTTTTCCCTCCCAGGGTGAATTCTGTCAAATATTGGAACTCAGGGTCCAGTGGGACTGAGAAGAATGTGTTCTTCAAGTCTACCACTGTAAAACATGATGCATCTTTTGGTATACTACACAAAATTGATGCAGAATTTGGGTCCAAAGGAAATTCTTTTTGTATGACGTCATTAAGGGGGCATATGTCCTAGATCATCCTCAATGTCCCGCCCTTTGCTTTCTTGATGGGGTACATGCAAGTATTGCCTGGTGAATTTGAGGGAACTATTATCCCCTGCACTAGTAGTGCATATATTGTTTCTTTTATCCCTTCTTCTGCCTCTCGGGACAGGGAGTATTGTTTTACCTGGGTCAGCAATGCCTCTGGTTTTATTTTTACTCGTGTCACCTCGCGCAGCAGGCCCACATCATGTGGGCCTGTGGTCCATAGATCTTGTGGCACTAGTTGCATGTCATCATTGAAAAAGGGAGGTGGCACACCTACTACTACCATTAGCTGTACTGGCACCTGTCTTGTCTGTATCAGGATATTGCAGGGGATTGCTATCTCCATTATTATCTCCCCTACACTGTCTGAGTCAGTGAAGAGGTCCTCATCTGATAAGTCTTGCAGTGCGATATTAGCATTAATGCATAATACTGTTCGCCATTGACACCCATGTATGTCCATTCCTATAACCGCTATTCTTTGCGCAGGCACCTATACTGCATGTAAATCTAGGGACATCACTGTTCCTGGCATTATTTCTGGGCGTGCTATAGGGCGGAAAACAAATTCTGCTGGCACTCTCCACTCTTGACGCTTTAACTCAGGCACAACCCGTGCTAGTGTTTTTAGTCCCTGGATGAACATGTCGGGATCAACATATTTACCACGCACCTCCAGTGCTGTGGCTCGTGTATGTACTACCAACATCACTCGCATTGGGCAAATACCCGGGGTGGAGCATAATATTCCCCTTTCAGTGAATGATATGGTCATGTTGAGCTTACTGAGGAGGGCCCTCCCCAGAAAGTTAATAGGGGATTCTTCATAGTACAGTAAAGGGGCCCGTACTGTCGCCCCACCAACTGTTACATCCAAATCATCTGTATAAGGAACCTCGACCACTGCCCCAAAGAACCGTTGTGTTTCCAATTTACGATTAGATAACGGAAACCTGCCTTCTCATAGGCATGATTTTTCAGCTCCCGAATCTACCATAAAGATGAATTGTTTGTTTCCTATCTCCGCCCCACCACTGGTTCCTCGGATGCATTGAGGGTCGTTGATAGTACTGACATGCAAGTGCTCTCTGTGGGCTGTCCTATGCTGAGTACCATGTGTTTCCCTCATTGTCAAAAACATTCCCTGACCCTACTGCCACTCCGCCGAATGGTGCGGGAGCACTAATTGCTGTTGTAACGAAAGGGTTACCTCGTACGTGTGTCATATGTTCGCGGGATTGTGGATGCTGTTGAACATTACGCTGCAGTGCCCTACGCTCATATGCGTACCTCTGATCTTGTTGTTCTTCTCTCTCTCCACCACCCATTGGCAGCCCATGTGGGCTCCCTGGGTGGGGGTGGCCATACTGTTGTTCGTTTTGATAATTGTTCAATGGTCTGCTACGACACTCCCTGGAAAAATGTCCCCACCTTCCGCAATTCCAAAAATTCCCTTGTCCTCCCCATGGACCTGGACCTCCATATCCTCCATACCCTTGACCACTCCCCCTGTGTCTGCTGTACCCACCTTGTCCTCCTCAGGCACTTCTTGCTTGCCACTGTGGCCCTCCGTATTGTTCCTCACCATTCCACTGTTCCTGTCCCTTTCCTGTCCATTTAGCTGCCATTCTTGTTTGTATTACTGTTAACCCTTCCTCCTCCTCTCGTTCCCTTTCTGTGGGGAGTGCAGCTACAGCTGCTGTGACCATCACTAGTTTTGTCTGTACTAATTTTGCCTCGTCTGCCAGCCTTCTCTGTGTTATTTCCTTCTCCCTTTCTTTGATCCTTCTGCAATGGTGTGCTATGATGCTCTGTATACCGGGCCTTCCTTTGGCATTCGATCCCAGCTATTTTATCAAGCACTTTCTGAACTTCCTTCGGGAGCCCTCGCTTTATTATAAAGTAGAACAGGTAGTTTGATCCCAGGCCGTGCCCGTCTTCGCTCTCCACATCTCCTGCACCCGTAAAATGAAGTCCATTGCATCTTCCTCATCATTCATTGTGCATTGGATTACTGACTGTAAGTCAGGTGTGTCTGGGGATGTATCTCCTAATGCGTCCAATATTCTTGCTCTTACTGTGTTAAAAGAAGCACCATCATGGCGGTCACAATTTAATGTTATTCCTGGGAAGCCTGCTTTCGCCCAAACCTGATCAGCTTGATCACCCACCGCTGCCCCCAGCAAGCTTTTAACATCACCTACTACCAAAGGAACCCCTACAGTGTTCTTCTCGAAAGTATATATCCATTTGCTGGCACCTCCTGAAAGTGGGAGTACTGCCATCCTCCCCACCCTGTTTCGTAACCTCCCATTCCATTCTTCTTCCATTGCCGGCCCCAGAGGAGTTTCATCTAGTTGCATGGGTGCCCCTCCTGCTGCAATCCCTATTCTTCTCCCTTCTAGCTTCTGTTCCTCTATGTCACACCAGAGTTCTTCCTCTCCTCCCGACGCCATGCCCTCCTCCATTGTTTCTCCCTCAAGGGAGTGTTGCTCTAGCTCTATTATCCTTGTCGGCTAATCGTTTATTCAAAATAGTTTTTCCCCCCTTCTTCCACCCTTCTATGGATCTGTCGGGTGCCTGTGTCCGTTCTATCCTGGAAGTATCTGATCTGCTTTGTTCGCACATATATCTTAATCTGGACAGTTCACTTCAGGCCATTGATAACCTTGAGTCTAAATATTCTGTAAACTTTTCAATATCTTTTGCCGGGGTACTCACCTGTCCACTCGTTTTTGGGCACTCATATGGGGGTGGTGCAGTGGGTTGTGGTGTCATTGGGGAGGTGGGTTTTGACACATATACCGGGTCACTGTATCCCTCAACTGGTACTGGTTCTGGTAAGAGGAGGTATATCCTTACAATCTCTACTGGCCCTTCCTCTTCTCTGCCTTCCTCCCCAGTATTCTCTATTGCCAGGGGATATGGGACCTATTCTTTTATTTGCTCTTTTCTTTTTATTGGACGTACCTCTTCAAATAACCTCTACAGGTCTAATATCTCCCTTCTATTCTGCAATTGTGTGCCTTTATACATTACAGATAGGCATGTGGCCACCATATCCAATACATTTTTATCAAATGATCCCCCCTGGGGCCATATCTGCGGTAGCCCTTCTCCTTTTAGTTCTGTGATCCACTGATTATGATACTTGGTGATCCTCTCTTCCTCTCTGCATAACCTGGTAAACTCTGACAAATGTCGGCCAGTGGCGTTTCCGCACCCATTTTAAACCCTAGCCTTCTTTTGTACCTTCTGCGGTGCGTGTTATATAGTTACAATGCCGACTATACCAGCAATTTACTGATTGTATTCCACCTTCAAACACTTTATACACCAATTCTTTAAAGTGTCACACTTACGATGACCATTTATTCATGAGACAACAATACAATTGCTTTAGCCATTACCAAAACACAGTGATCTCAAAACGACATAACAAATTCAGTACATGACATTGACCAATAGACAGTTCACATACAACATGTAACACGTACCCTCCCTGCCTCCTCTTATACTCTACTAATAATGATTTATCTTGTCCCAGCACCTTACATCCCTTACCCTTAGTTTGTCTGAATGTTTTCCCGTAGATCAGAAAAAAGAAAAATAATAAAGCGTTTCTAAGTTGTATTCCGAGTCTTCCCCTTATGTGATACTCCCACTGATTTCTTCTATTTTCCACTTATTCCCAGTACTAGTCAAGATAGCGCTATGTGGCACTGCCTTCTACCCCCTCACCGACCTATGTTCTCGTATTCCCTTTTCACCTTGTAATCTCCTTAACTCATCCTTATGGCCATATGCAGAGAAAGAAAAAGAATAAGATAATGGGCCTCATTCCGAGTATGGCGGTAAGGGATAGCGGCCACCGGTAACGAGACCGGTGGCGGTATTCCCTTACTGCCATACTCCGAGTTCCCTCTGCGCCCTCGCCCTTAACGCCTGCTTTGAGCAGGTGTTAAAGTCGAGGGCGCAAAGGGGCCTCCAAGCCAATAACGGTGACCGTAATGAACGGTCACCGTTATTTGCATCTTCCCCATTCCCATTGAGCCCTATGGGGGCTCATTTGGGAATGGGGAAGAGCCTTGGTGAATGGGGAATTACCGCCCCGCCAACCTTGGAATGTGGCGGTGATTCCGCCATCCACCAAGGCGCTGCCGGTCTGGGTACGGCGTCAACCAAGGCGTTAATAGCGCCATTGGTTAGCGCCGTACTCGGAATGAGGCCCAATATCTATTATACTGCAAGGGCCCCCCTTCCACTTTCCCACTAACTCAGTCTGACCTTGTATACTATGTTCAGCATTCAACTCCTAATGTCACTCACACTTGATACTCACATGTCCGTCTTGATCCGAGAACCTCTGGACCTGGTCCATCCAGGTGCTACCCCACGCTCAGTGGACACCCCCGGCTCCAGCAAGCGGTACAGTGGGTTTTGCAAAGCGGGACCCATACCGTTTCGCCCTACTGCGTGCACATGTCTAAGTGTACCAGTTGCTGTAGGCGGGCAGCTCTGTTAGCGGGTGCGCCGTGGGTCTCCCCTGTGGATGGGGACGTCTCGTGCCAAAAGGAAAAAATGGACAAATCATGTCCCAGGGATCACTACTTGAAAGTGAGTGTCCCCCAAAAAGGCATTTAAAACTCCCAGTGAGAGTCAATGATGGACACACCCCAGAAAGGAATGAGACAAAGACGAAGTGCGGGTGAAGTCAAAAAGTAAAAGTTTATCCAAACCAATATAGGGCAAGCAGAGAACTCTGCAATCTCACGGAGCGCTCTGCCAGACATCAGCAAACATTCACATTTTGTTACAAAACCACGTGACCTATGACATGGGAACTAAGGGATACACGAATCGATGAGATTGGACAATGGAGAAGGGCACCTATAGATGCATAGGTGCAAAGCTTCGGGATATGTGAGGGTCCTTGACAGGTCATGATGATGTGAGCAGGTATGCTCAGGTCAGATGATGGTTGATTGATATCTTTGTGACTATTCTAACATTTGCCCTTGAGGCCACACATACTCATTCAGTTTCAAAAGTAATTCATGATGCCCTGTAAAAACAACTCGTTATTCTAACATCACAAAAAGAATCACACATAACTCTAAGTGCGAGTATTTCAGCATCATAAGATATACTATACACTAGGTGGGCTGCCGCATGAGTTCAGGTGGCTTATCAGGGGGCACATTCCAGTGATACATTTATCACTTTCTCTTTGTTAGATCTAGCAGAGAGACATCTTTGTAGTATGTTAGTATAAGAGTAAATATATGGCCACCATGGTCAGTCAGGGTTGGGGTGAGCTGGACTGCTTTCCACTCAGAGGGCACATGATATACATCAGAGAGGCGGTGGGATGAGAAGGGTCTGGGGGCACATGAGGGTGAATACCTAGTGCTTGCTCCGAGGGGAGGTGAGGGGTTACAATCATAGCATCACATCGCTGATGGAACCAAGGCTTTACATCTCATCCTGGCTAGAGGTGGAAGAAAGGTGGGGGCTGGCATGCGGCGCTGCCCGAGAGTGGAGAAGAGTCTATACACAGCACTGGCCAACACTCACACCAATGCATGTCCATTCCTATCACCGCTATTCTCCGTGTAGATACTTGCACTGCGTGCAAGTCTATGGACACGATTGACCCTGGCACCACCTCTGGGGTAGCTACGGGGTAAAAAACGAATTCGGATTGTATTCGCCACTCTTGGTGTATTATGTCTGGTGCCACCTGTGCCAATACCTGTATCCCCTGCACAAACATGTCTGGGTCAACTGGTATCCCACATGTTATCAGTTCATTAGCTTCTGTGTCTATAAGCAGCATGGCCCTCATGGCACATATCCCTGTTGTTGAACACAATATGCCTCTTTCCGGGAAGTATATGGTCATATTAAGCTTGCTGAGGAGTTCCCTTTCCAACAAAATTATGGCTAAGTCTTCATAATACAACAGGTGTGCTTGAACTGTCTTTCCTCCCACTGTTACATCTAGATCTTCCGTGTATGGAACCTCAACCAACACCCCAGAAAATCTGTGTCTCAATTTTTCTATTCAAAAGCAGAAACTTGCCTTCTTTTAGACACAATTTTTCTGCTCCCGAATCCACCATAAAGATGAATTTTTTGTTTCCTATCTCTGCCCCCAACAGTGGTTCCTCTTCTGCTCGACGGGTCGTTGATAGTACTGGACACGCAAGTGCTTTCTATGGGCTGTCCTATGCTGGGTGTCTCATTGTATCATTGTTGTTGAAAACATTGTCCCCCACTACTGTTGTCCCTCTAAAGGGTGCCGGTGATCCGTTCGCGGTGGTGACAAATGGGTTACCGCGTGCATGTGCTATATGGTTTTTGTGATTGGGGGTGTTGATGTACACTTTGCGGGGGTGCCCTTTGTTCATATGCATACCAGGGGTCTACTTGATCTTCGCATCTGAATCCACCCATAGGCAGACCATATGGGCTGCTGTGGTGGGGGTGGACATACTGGTGTTCGTTCTGGTAATGAGCGTTATGGTGGCTCCGACATTCTTTTGAGAAGTGACCCCATCTCCTGCAATTCCAACAAGTTCCCTGACCTCCTCTAAGTCCTTGTCCTCTGTATCCCCCTCTTGACCCCCTGTACCCACCTCTTCCTCCTCTTCCGCCTCTTCCTTGCCATTGTGGCCCTCCATACTGTTCGCCTCTGGCCCATTGCTCCTGTCCGTTTGCTGCCCAATTTGCTGCCATTCTTGCCTGTATTGCTATTGCCCTCTCCTCCCCATCTACCAGTCACTATGCATGGAGGGCGGCAGCTATTTCTGCAACCTTCACCAATTTTGTTTGTACTAATTTAGCTTCATTTGCCAATCTTTTCTGCACTATCTCTCTCTCCCTTTCTTTGATCCGTCTACAGCGGTGTACTATAATGCTCTGTATCTCAGGCCAGCCCTTGGTGTCTATCCCAGCTATTTTGTCCAAAGCCTTCTGTACTTCTTTTGGGAGGCCTCTCTTGATTATGAAGTAGAAAAGGTAGGTAGATTGGTCCCAAGCGGTGTCCGTCTCCACTCTCCACATGTCCTGCACTTGCAGAATGTAAGCTGAAGCATACTCGTCCTTCCCCATAGTACACTGCATTACTGATTATAAATCAGGTGTGTCCGGGAATGTATCCCTCAGTGCGTCCCATACCCGGGCCCTTACTGTGTTAAGTGAAGCCCCATAATGGCAGTCGCAATTCATTGTGACCACAGGGAATCCCGCTTTCGCCCACACTCTATTTGCTTGGTCACCTACTGCAGAGACCAGCAACCTCTTAACATCTCCAATGGCTAAGGGGACCCCGGCAGTGTTTTTCTCAAATGCATATATCCACTTGCTCGCCCGCCCAGAAAGTGGAGGCAACGTCTTCAATAGGTTTGCTTTATCCATCTGTGCCCACAGGACATAATGCGGTCCTTTGTTTATCAAAGGCATCTGCAACTTACTCTTCCCTCTTCCCAAACTCACCTTTCCTCCTTTCTTCCCTGTTATGGCTCCTTTCCTGTTTTGTTTCCTAATCTCCCCTGCCATCCCTCCTCTATTCCATCTTTGCTGGGTGATAAGGCCACAAACCGTGACGCTCCCCCCGACATCCCACCTACCGCTTCGTCTGCCTTGTTTCCTTCCTCATCCTCTTCTAAATCACTCCAATATTCTCATTCAGATAGCCCACTCTCTTGATCCACACTTACTTGCAATCCTTCCTGGTCTATCTGTATTATCCTTATAGGTATGTCATTAATTCAGAATAAAATCTCTCCCTTTTTCCACTTCTCGCCAACTGTGTTTGCTGATCTGTCAGGTGCCAGGGGTTATTGTGTTTTCTCACCTGCCTGAGTATGTGAGTTTTGTTCTCATAAACCTCTGAGTCTCAGTAATTCTGTTTACTTCATACTTAATTGAGTTTCCAAATCTTGGGTTAGCTGTTCTATCTCTGTTGGAGGGGTGCATGTCTGTCCAAATGAGCTTTTCGGGTATATGGGGGCAGGGCTGGGGCTGTTGCTTGCGGCGCGGGAGGTGTGTTTGGTTTTGCCCTATACCTGGGGTCGCTGTACCCTTCTGCGGTTTTTGTCAACATTGGGTACAAGCGCACGTGGTCTATTGGCTTTTCTTTTCTCTCCCCCTCACTCTCACTTCCATTTGTTGCCTCGGGATCTGGACCTTGACCCTTACCCTTACTTGGGGGCACCTCTTCGAACAGTCTCCACGAGTCTAATATCGCTCTTCTGTTTTGGAGCTGTATGCCTTTATACTTAATAAACAAATATGTTGCTACGATGTCTGATATTGATTTGTCAAATGACCCACCTTCGGGCCAAACATGGGGTATAACTTCCTCTTTCATTTCCGTGCACCACTGATCATGGTATTTTTTAATTCTTTCACTGTACCATGGTAAACTTTGACATATATGCACGTGCGGTGTTTCTGTCCCCATTGTGCCTAGCTACTATCGCTTGTGTACATGTGTAAAAAGTAGGTGGCCTGATTTATACTCCCACCAGGGTCAGAAAGAAAAACACAATGCTTCTTTTCACCACAATATCCACAATGCTGTTCACCAGAATACCTTTTCTTATAGTTCAATTATTTCAATTTGTCATTGCAAAAAAACACATTAAAACAGAACATTGGCCACATGACATATAACACTTAATCACACGGCCCCACCACTAGTCAAATCAAAATGAAACAAACACATTACATACAAACAGAAAATGTATACCCTGTCTACCGAGGGGCCCCTGTTTCCCTGTAACTCTACTTTTCCCAGACCCTTTCCCTTATTCTGGCCCCTTGCGGACCACCTTCTGAGATTTTAGAAATGGAAAAGAAAAGAAAAGAAGAAAATAGTGTTTCTAACTACTACTCCGAGTCTTCTCCTTACTTGAGACTCTTACTTTATTCACTTTGTCATTTACTTAATCCCTGTACTAGTCGAGATAGTACTATGCGGTGCTGCCTTCTATCCCTTCGCAGAGCTAGGTTCCTGTACCTCTAGTCACCTCTTATTCTCTTTATACACTCCTAATGGCGATATGCAGAAGAAAGAAAAGAAAACATATGTATGTAGATCAACAAAAGGTCCCCTTACTCTCTTCCCAATTTATGTTCTCAATACCCCTCAATCTGACTCCCTTTCCATCTTTCCCCTCCCACCTTCTTTTAGCGTCTCCCGCACTTGATACTCACATGTCCGTCTCGATCCGAGAGCCTCCGGACCCGGTCTGTCAAGGTGCCGCCCCTCGCACAATGGCCACATCCGGCTCCAGCGAGCGGTACAAATAGGTATTTGCAAAGCCGGAACCCGTGGAACCTTCTGGCCTACTTGTGTGCACGTCTAAGGGTACCAGTTGCTGTAGGTGGGCAGCCTTGACGGGGGCGCACCTAGGATCGTGCTGCTGTGGCCGGGGGATGTCTTGTGCCAAAAGGACCGAAGGGACGTAATCAAGTCTCGGCATCACCAAATGAATGTTGCCATTCCCCACACGTACAATGAAATAGCCAAATAAAAGACACTAATGTACACACCCCTGTAGAGAATGAGACCAGGTCAAGTGCGGGTGAAGTAAAAGGCAAGTCTTTATATAAAGTAAAATGGGGCATGCAGAGGACTCTGCTTACTCCGAGAGCGCTCTGCCACACAACAGAAAATACATGTTATATTACAAAAATACATCATATATGACGTGTGCTATAGGGGATACATTCAGTAGTGTCCATTGGACAAAGGGGACTGGGCAATATGCAAGATATAGGGATGGTGTTTCTTAATTGTTTGGTTCCGAGTTGTAACTTTGTGGGTCACGTGGGTTATCTGGGCTCATTTGGGAGGGGTGCGAGGTCAGGCGATGTTTGAGCCGTAAACATGTAGACTAACATTTGCTCTTATGGCCACACAAGCCTGAACATTATTTATTTGTTTGTACATATAAGAATGATAATACTAGACGTTTGACCTGGACAATAAAAGTGGGAGTACATAGGTCCAGGTGTCTAATCTATTCACAATATTTCATTAATACATTCATCTACTTCTCCTTAGATCTTAAGAGAGAATGGTTTATATTTTGTTAGTATGAGGAGAATATATGGCCACACATAGGATTAGTGTTGGGGGTGAAATGGGGTGGCACACAGTTGAGCGGCATACAGCTGTTAGATCAAAAAGGACTTAAGGGTGGCAGGGATTGTAGTCTATATTTGTTTGAATGGGGTCTGTGGGTACGAGGCAGGTTTGTGGAGCCAAATGTTTTTTTCCAGGATCAGGCTCCGGCCCGGTCATTCACAGGGCAGTGATGTAAAAGGGAAGGTGAGAGATACAGTGTTTAATTTGTTACTTCTCATGCCCAGGCTTCCGTGAGAACAGGACAGCCATGGGGAAGGCAGAGGGGAGGATGTGGGGGGTTGGCGTGCGAACACTGAAGGGGAGCAATTCAGGCTGGATTTAACATTTACATGTGGCCCAATGTATAATGGGGCCTGTGACTAAACAATATGGAGTCTCGTGGTGTACATGCCATGCACTGCTATGTGTCATTCAGTGAGTTCCACACATCTTGGCCAGAGGCGCACAGTCTCTCACATAATGAGCATACCATTTGCACCCTTAGAGGAAGGAAGGAGGGCCAGGGAGACCTCTCCTCCCTTACAATAGTCCTTTATCTCCAGCTTCATTCATCTTGAGTCATTAAATATCTGTGTATTCTTGTGTGCAAACTTGCACATGGTGCACATTCCACATTTGCAGAAGCCTTTCCTTGATGGCTTTATCCATGTCAATGCTCTTTCAATGCTGGGTAGGTAAAATGGACTTGATTTATATTTAAGCTTTGCTGCCCTTTTGACGATAACTGTAGGTCTCTCATCTAAATACTTATTAAACTCTTTGTCCGGGCAAAGTAGGAACCAGTGTTTCTTTAATATGCTCTGGATCCTGTAATGATTCTGATAAAATGTAGTCACAAAATTAATTTTAAATGTCTCTTAATCTGTTGTATTGTCCTTTTGCTTTAACGTTTGACTTCTAAGGGTTCCTTTTTCTTTCTTCTGTGCTTTGTAGATACGCTGCATTGAATGCCCCCTTTCCTGGAACTGGTCCTTTAGTAGGTCACACTCTTTCTCGAAAAATGTCCAAATCCTCACAATTGTGTCAAGCCCTTATAAATTCTCCAGCAGGTACATTTTTAATTATGGACTGGTTATGGCAACTGGTGGCATACAGAGTCAAGTTACTTCAGTTGCCTTTCTATATGTACAGTTTCGTAGATTATCACCAGATACATAAATTGTCAAGTCCAAGAAATGTATGGTTTTTGAATTATAGGTAACATTGAAAGAAATTCCAAAATCATTAGAATTCAGTCTTGCTATAAACGATTCCAGTTATTTCTGACTACCTTTCCAAAGCAATAAAATGTCATCAATGTATCTAGATTCACAGAATCCCCACAGAATTCTGTGGGGATATTTTCACAAAATATTTAAATTTTTGTTTTTAGTTCGCCCTCTAGAGAGGTACTTGGGATTACTTCAAAAAAGGCTGCTTCATAGATGAAAAAATAGTAATTTTATTTGATTTCTCTATCCACAGGGTATACAAAGGAGGTACAGATCAACATATTTCTGTTGAATCTCCCGTATTCCTCTTCTGTTCTGATCTTTCTCATGATTAGTTTTCAGAATCCAGGTTAGAGGTTATTAAATGATTCCCATCTTTTTGAGACTTCAGCGCATGGGCTAAAGAGGTGATTCCAGAGCATGACAATAGCTTCTTGCTTTTCGTGGGAAGTATAAATTCTCTCCTTCCAACCATAACTAGGTGGGATTCCCTGGCACGATACAACCAGTTATCTCGACATCGACATCGACACACTAACCATTCAGTGTCTGTCCAGCCCTGATGAATGTGGCCCTTGTGCCACTAAAACCGGTACGACACACTAACCCTTCAGTGTCTGTCCAGCCCTGATGAATGTGGCCCTTGTGCCACTGAAACCGGTAGGCTTCAAATATCAGGAAGAGTCCCAGACGAGTAAAACAATTAATTCAAAACCCACCTGGGCTCCCTGATTCAGGACTCCCCATCAAA
Source organism: Ambystoma mexicanum (assembly GCF_040938575.1). Classification (NCBI taxonomy): domain Eukaryota; kingdom Metazoa; phylum Chordata; class Amphibia; order Caudata; family Ambystomatidae; genus Ambystoma; species Ambystoma mexicanum. The sequence continues at coordinate 1,139,147,128 of NC_090922.1, forward strand.
AGGATGGGAATAATTTAATAACCTCTAACCTGGATTCTGAAAACTAATCATGAGAAAGATCAGAACAGAAGAGGAATATGTTGATCTGTGCCTCCTTTTTATACCCTGTGGATAGAGAAATCAAATAAAATTACTATTTTTTCATCTATGAATCGTTTTATATAAATCGCTTAAGCATAAGTGCTATATAATAACAGATACTTATCTTTGGGCCATGGACGTCTGCTTACATTCACAGTGATTTGGTAATATGGACCTGTACGCACTCATCCTAACGATAGATATGGCAATCCATTCTTGTCATGTATAACATAGAATAGTGATATTTTAACCATAGTTTTCGTAGTGTACTGAGGAACAATGCAATGTGATGCCACTTCCTGTTTTGTCAAGGGGTGAAAGGTTGTGTTCCATCGCTTCCCGTGATGTCACTGTGGGCTGGGATCAAATGACATCACTTCCTTTAATGTCATCAGAGGTCAAAGGTCATGTGATATCACTTCCGCTACCCTGGCATTTTGGTGAAATAGCATTCCTAATTGTCGGTGGTGATTTTCTAGACCAATAGACAAGAGGTAGGTATCACAGAGCATAATTATGCAGGACGGCAGCATAAGCGTAATGACATCACATGTTAAGCAACGTTTGATGTATGTAAATGCCTAAGAGTATAAAATCAGTTCAACAATGGTGTCTGCGGTGTGAGAAACACGCGCTGAAAGCTTCTGAAGCATCTCTTACATAGGTAAGTAAGCAATTTTGGGGATACAATGCAAAATGTATATTTTCAATGATTTGTAGTGTTGTTTTGAATATAGGGATTTCCCAGTTTACAAGTAGACACAGACACATTAATTAGGGTGCTGTTTTTGTGTAGATGTCTCTGCTATTTGACCTGGTAATGTTGGAGGGGAACTAAGTCTTAATGTGGTCTAGTTTTGTGAGCAAATAATTTGGAGATACAAAGGGGTCATACCCCAAATGAGAACACTACTATAGGTGAAGATGGTTATAGAAAGAGTGCGAGATAGGAACATTGCAAGGAGGTTCTGTATAATGTAAACATATCTTTTTTTCTGAAATAAGGGAAATAATCCGTGGCAATTGGGAGCGATACTGAACACAAATGGAGAGGTTTTGATCTAAACAAGGTGGGTGAGTACTACTCATGGATAATTATTCATGGTGAATACCTATACAATGTGGGAATTGCAGAAAATAAGAATAAAACCACCCTCTGAAGAAAATGAAAATAATGGAAATAATATTAGAACAATTTATGTTATTAGGTAATAAGAAGACTTGATGACAAGAATTGGAATTATGTTAGAGAAAACTATTATATCACGTGATAAGAAGACTTGAATACAAAAAAATGGAGGATGAGACATATTATTAAGGAACATAAGGGGCATTCAGCCAAGTGCCAGAGTGGCAAGGAGGCTGTTCCAAAGGGAGGCCTCAGCCAAGGGAAGAGAAGGGGATGAGGGCAGGCTACCACATAACGGTTTTTCCATCACACAGAAGCAAGAGTGAACGTACCACAATCAGAGAGAGATTTAGAGAACAAAAGCAGAGCAGGCACACTGCTATCAGGCATAAGAAGAAGGACAGAGAGGACTGAAAGGAAAAACGTACCAACCAGATACAGAGAACACAGACTGCATAGACAGATGACCCACACTGTAGTGTCTGAGGGAAAAATGGTATAAGGGAACAAGGGACACTATCAGTGGAGGGAGTTGTGGAGGTGTTACAGTCATAAGACGCACAGGTTCCTGGGATTGATAGTTTTCTGATTAAATATTCTGAGTGATAACAAAAAGAAATAGAATATACAAAATACTCGCCCTGTGCTTCATAACATCTTTGTTCTCCATTGTATTTCTATTGGGAACAATTGCCATTAGCAAACTTGAGGCTGTGGTAGGGCTCAAGAGCCAAATAAAGCATACCAAGTATGAACTGAGAGACACTCCATGTTTTTATTAGAATGTATTAAGTTGACTGTGATCCGTTCACCGGGTATTATTCTCCCTATGAAATCAGAAACAACGTATCTACCTGTACAAAAATAGACTCAAACCAGAGAGCCAACACATACATATTAAAGCGCCTTGGTGTAAAGCGCTCTATAAATAAATAAATCGAATCAAATCAAAACGTGTATTGTTTAGCTAAACACAGGGATTTACTGACAGTGATGTAGACAACAGCACGCTTCCCAGTATGTTTAGTTTCATGATAAATCTGAATGAGACGTTCAAACTTTTCTATGAATTACTGTGTGTAAAGTCATGACACACCACTGCAATTGTTCCTAATTTTGAAGAACAGCACGGTGTATATTGGCATTGTTTTTTGTATTCATTTCTTCTCTTGTGGACAGCTGTGCACTACAAACATTCTTGATGCAGCTGCTCTTGTAAACGAGAATGCATTTCCCTTTTTTCGAGAATGTGAAGGATTTTCCTTTGGCTTAAAAGAATTACTGCTAAAATACCTCCATCTGACATTTAGGATGATTACATTTTGAAGAATCACTCGGCATATTCAATATGACTCCGCAGGGTGCTCTAGCTTTATAAGGCAATGGATCATGTTAGCTTAACTTATATTTAGGATCTGCTGCCCTGGTATTATTGTGTTACTCAGTATTGCTGAAATGGAAACATTAACTTTTGCAAGCATGAGATCAAATTGGTGGCTGCCCTAAAGTATTGATTAGTGGCATAAAGTTTAAAAATGCAATATGTGTTTTGGTCAGGCTGGCTTTATAATTCACTATACTAAATAAACAAAATTAAAACATGTAATGTGAACACGTATGGTTTTATTTTATCAAATGTGATTTGAGTTTGTATGTTATCTGCAGATACTTAAGGCTTGTAAAAAATGAAGATAAATTGCAAAGTAAATACTGTTTACTTTTCGCCCCAAAGTGCTAAAATAAAAGAACAGAAAATTGCAAACTTTGTCAATATTTCTGCTGAGCTAAAAACACCAACAATACAGTGAGATGCATTGACCCATAGAAGTGATGTAGTGAAAGCATTTAGCTATCAACAATTCTGCATTATGAATCCATTTAGGAATAAAGGGTGGTGTGTGTATTATTTGGCAAGCCTCATAAATATAGACGATTGTTAAACATACCCGAGCAAATACACGTTCAGGACTTCAGCTTGAGTCATATTCAGGAACCGTAAAATATATTTTTTTGCTGCCTGAGGCATCATAACCGTAATTAAAATATAATTAAATAATAAACTGCTGTGTGTTCTGGGGCCAAGAAATATAAACAAGAGCACTTATAATAACGACTGAAACCGTAATTGTGTAAGCCGCCATTAATTAAGCCTTGGTGATGTCAGCTCACATTACCTTGGCTTGTCAAGCCATCTGTTCCCCTTCTCATACACTCTCAGAGTATTGTATGGGGACAAGTGTTATAGAGGGCATTCTCAACAATGGCATCGTGGAAGCAACTGTGAGCGAACACAGCCAAAAAGTCACACAGGAAACATATCAGTGTATATCAGAACATGAGTAAAAGACCTCAAAATGTTTGATATGAAATGTAACTCTGATCCAGAAAGAGGGGGCTAATGCTGAGATTGTCCTGTGAACTTCACAACTTTAACAGCAGCGACAGCATTGAGAAGAGGACAAGTACAAGATTTCATTTAGCAGCCAGGGACATGAAATCTGAAAAAGTATTCTCTGGAGAATTGAGGGTCAATGAATTTTGGTGTGAATGGGCTCATTAAGAGGTTGGAGGTAGCCTTGCCGGTAAGAGCAGCAAGGCTACCTCCATACCAGCATAAAAGTCCAGCACCTGTGAATGGGCAATTACCAGGGTATTCCGACCCCGCCGCACCCAGTATTCCCCCTTTCGAGGGTGCCGGTAGATCCCCATTCCCATTTCAACCCCATAGGGCTCAATGGGAATGGGGATGCCTGTAGCACCAGCACCGTTCATTATGGTGCCGGTGCTACAGGCATGCTGTGCTTGCGGGTGCCTTCCATTCGCCAGGACAGACCTGGCGGAATGAAAGGCACCCGCAGCACAACTCGGAGTTTGCCGGTCTGGATAGAACGGTACCGGTAAGCTTACCGGTACTGTTGTGTCCGTATCGGCAACCTTGTAATGAAGCCCAATGTCAGTGCGGAAAGATGATTTTATGGTGGGGAGGTAGCATTTTAAAGGAGTCACAGATGGGAGTAGAAACTCAGAAAGACGTAGAGGGCATTATCATCATCTAGACATGACGACACCGGACCATGGACCACAGTGACTATCAGAATTTCAGGAGTTTTCCAGGTGGGCAACTGTGATTGTGGACTCTTTTTCTGTGGTGAGAAATACAGCCATACCATAAGGTTGTCTTTCAGCGTGAAAACCATTTTGTTACAGTTCAGCAAAGCAATCTACATTAAAAACGAGATTCACTTTCTCAAGTTAGCCAGTGCACTTGGGTTTGGGAAACACACGTAGGCATTGGTGTTGCTGGGAGCGACAGGGTGTAGTGCTGCTCTGCATGCACCTGCGCATTGCAAGTGCACACACTCTCAATGTTTAAACACTGGCCCGTCCTTCAACAACTAAATTCTGTTGCCACACTTCCTGACAATGATGGGCGACATGTGCAGATATGAGCAGCACCACAGAAATGTGTCCCAGTGGGTGATGCTGAGAGATAGGCAGCAGCACCTGTGTGCATCATAATGGAGCTGCGCCTTCATGCATCACACTGTAGTGCGCATCAGTCGCATTTCAACAATCTCAGACCAGATTTAAGTAAATTAAGTTAAGGATCTTACGCACCTATGTTCTTATATTCGGTGGGTTCAACGGTGTGGATTTGTATAGCCGGACAAACATAAATACACACATACATACATTCAGCTTTATATATGAAGATTCCATGTTATATGCTAATACCATAGAGTGTGTTTTCTGTTGATACTTAAGAAAAGGTGGTACAATGGACAGTACTTGAAACAGTGGCGAGGAGAGTTTGTGGACTCTGAGCTACAGACTATTAAATGTTAAGTAATGTACACGCCATACGAAAAGATAAGCGGGAGGCGAATTGTAGGTAAGGCTCTTTATTGCAGTGGGCACACCATCCGAACAAACCAACTGACTCACTCAGTTTAAACCCCGCATTCCAGATTCACGAGCCGCACGGAATGAGCTGCCCGTCTCGTGAAGCTGGAACACGGCACACAAGGAAATACAGGTCACTACACCATACACCTTAAAGATATTCCAAAACTTGAATTCCTTTGAAATTAGTTTATTATATGTTTGGGCCCACCATCAGTGTTTACACGTGTTTTGGCCACAAGGCCGTTTTCAAAACTATATATTTCCGATCCTGCTTTATATCATATGTAACTCAAATCATACAAAAGATAACACCATTAAACAATATCGACTTTGTTGTATATTTCAAGACATCTTCACAATGATGTTCAAATTGGTATACGTGAAAATTCATTGTTTTCATGATCCTTGTTCTCTAGTTCATTCATAACTAGCTGGGGTACCCGGCATTGCCTGGGTCCTGATCAAGTGGTGTCTCATGTGCCCTGGAGGATGTTGCTCTTGTCCTCATGTCAGCAAGTCTTGCTTCAGTTTCCTCTGGCATCTCATTTGCCCTTGAGAAAATTGTTCTTGTCCTCAGGTTGGCAAGTTGTGCTGCTGTTTGTTGTTGTGTTTCAGAAGCTCTTGATATTGATTTTTGCTTTGCACCAGATAAAGCTTTTCCAAATGATGTTCGTTTTTTGTGTGCCAAGTTTCAGTCACTCGATGGCTTCAGCACATTTGAGAAATGTCCAAGAAAGATTGATTGAGTGTGCTCTATTTTTGTGAATGAACTTAAGTAGACTCTAACCTTGCCATTTCTCATATTTGGAGTGGCGTGATAATATATATATATATATATATAGTTTAATTACCTTTAAAAATGCTTTAATAAACACTTTTGAACTGCATACAGTAGTAATACATTTCAAAGGAATAACCAACAAATAGAATATTTTGCTTCAGACACTTGTTTCCTCCTTCTAGTACCTACGGTAGTGAATGGGGTGAGCATCAGTAAATTAGGGTGTATACGGAGTGAGTTTTTTGCATCCAAACATAAACTACAATCTTGCCCCAGACAAATGAGGAATCCATGAAAAATTTGGTAGCAGTGGGTTCAACGGTGTGCAGTTGTAGAGCCGGACAAACATACACACACACATCCAAACATTGTTTTGCAAATAAGATTTTTGCATCCAAACATAGACTGTGATCTTGACCCAGACAAACGAGGAATCCATGCAAAATTTGGTAGACATGGGTTCAACGGTGTGGATTTGTATAGCTGGACAAACATACTTACACACATTCATACATTCTGCTTTATATATGAAGATTCTATGTTATATGTTAATACCAATAGATATATGTAACAGTTAATTACCCCCAATGTTCTGATTAGATTATAGATAAAGACTAACCATCCAGATTACGCTCGGGACATGCAAAGAACACATCAATCAAGAGATGAGATGTTACCTTAAAAATGCTATGAAAACACTATAGAATGATCTAACGAAAGAAAAGATTTGATTAGACAGTAACAACGGAACGCATAGTGATTCAGTGATAAACAATAGGGAGGACAGCGACCAAAATAAATCAGTGAGCCTGGTCTCACAATGTAATATAGGGAAAGGCAAGAAAAACGTACACGCGGTGCTAGAACGAAGCATGGAGCTCAACTACAGCCCACAGACTTAAAGAAAAAAGTAATTCACTTTCCAAAGTGCCTTCAACATCAAAAGGGGTAAACCAACAGGCTGCGTATAAACAACAATTGAATCCCTAAAAAGTAATAAGTAAATCTCAAATTCATCGGAAGAAAACTTCCAGGTTAATGCAACCTACACATTGGAAGACTTTTTCTTAAAGAAAAGTAACTCAGTTATGAGGTTTATGGGAGAGATCTCTGACTCTGAAATTTTGGAGGGCGCCATAGACCTACCACCTTGTATAACCGATCGTTTCAGCACCAAAGATCAAACTGACCCTAATCATCGATTGCAATCCATCACTCAATGGCACTTTGGTAGTCCGTTGGTTGCTTAATGTATCCCCAATCAAAAACCAGTCTTGTAACCCAATACATCATTAACCTTTAGAGAAGGCGCTGAATCACCAGCAAAAACAAAAGAACTGAGGGAAAGTGGACAGGGAACGTCTGAAACTCAAAAGAGGGGGAACTCGGAATCCAGGATAGCAACCCATGGTCCAAAACCAACATCATCTAATACTCTGAACCCCTGTGACCATACACACACGACTTGACTAAAAAAGAAGCTCCAATGACCTCCAAAAATATTGAGCGAGTAGTTCAACACAACCTTGTAGCACCTACCACAATCAATCAATGTGATGATGGGGGCTAAAATAACCTAATAACCAGTATCCTTCTATAGCACAAGAATTCACAGATGGAGTTGGCCTATCTGCTGAGAAAGGAACCATCAACATAAGTGTGATCTCACCTCCATATTTGCGCAACACAACACCATTACATATCAGAAGATCTAGACATGTTTGCCATAATGTCTACAGTGACGATTGCACTAGCTCCCTTCTCAAAACTTTATGAGGCACTAAATGACACATTAAAAGACCATACAAAAATGCTAGCCATGATGCACACAAAGTTGATACATCTAGAAGGATACATCACAGCACTTGAGTCTCAGAAAAAAGACCCCACATATCTAGGGGAAAAAGCATCACCATTAAAAATAATTGATCAAAGTCTGCTAACACCAGTTGTAAAGCTTGGTAAGGCAACCTTGGTCTCAACAAGTACTTAAAAATGTTCTGTTTTGCCTTCTGTAGAAGTTACAGCATCAGATCCCAATTCAGGACGGATGAATGAAACTTCGATCACTGACCGAACATCACGTAATAAAGCAAAGTTAGGACCTCCCTCATATACATATAAAGATTGGACAAAACCAACAGCACTGGTGGCAACCAGATAGAAAGTGGTAACCAGCAGACCAACGCCCAAACCACAAAATAAGAAACTAAATGGTTGTAAAATGTAGGAAGTCAATGACCAAACATAGAACATGCAAAATGTTCAATATCGTTCAGTTACAAAAGAAAGAATTATGGCAAGTGCTAAAACATCTCAAGACTGTGCCATCTTCTCCCAAAAAAGGAACATAACTGACAATGATTTCAATGCGGTTCGAACCGCTTTGCCAGGAAATACTGAACCTTTGCCTGTAAACCCCAAAGAGGGAAGCAAAGGTACGAGCAAGGTGCCCCAACCCGGCCCAAGAAAGATCTTCCACCGAATAAGGGAGCAAGCATAAAAAAATAGCACCGACGGTGAGTTCGGAAGATCGCTCAAACAACCAAATATTAACAGTCAACGCTTCTCAAATTAGCCAACACTCCATCGAGAAATCCGAATCAGAGCTCGGCAATGTCTTAACGAGGAATAAAGTTTCAATCACTAATGACCCACACATAAAATCAACCGCAGGCGCAAAATCATCTCCTTCTAAGGGAAACCTAGGCTCCCCAATCTTTTTAGACAATGTGGGTCATTACGAGTATGGAGGTAGCCATGGTGCTATTAGCGCCATGGCTACCCCCATACGGCATTCCGGGTCCGGGTTCCCTGAATGGAGAAATACCAGGCCATTCCAACCTTGGAGGACCTGGTATTTTCCCATTGAGGGAACCCATCCCCATTACCATTTGAGCCCCCGCAGGGCTCAATGGGAAAGGGGAGGGAGCTAACAACGGGCCTGTTAATAACAGACCCGTTATTAGCTACTTGGTCCTTTAGCGGCTCCCACACAAAAACGCCTGGTAAAACCAGCCGCCCTTAGCGGGACCCACTAAAGGACCTCGTAATGCAGCGGTAAGGGATTAACTGCACCGGCACCCTTTCTGACGCCTTTAACCCCTTACCACCAACCTCGGAATGAGGCCCAATGTATGATAAATGCAAAATGCTAACTAATGCCATGGACAAAAAGGAGCCATGGACCAGTGCCCGATCTCATGACTGAAAAGGAAGAAAAGAGAAATCTCCAAGCAGTGGAGAGCGAGAGTTACTACAAAGAAGGTCCCAACCCTCAAGGTTTAGACGTTCACTACGAGTGAGGAATTGTACAGAGAGGCAAGGTCACACCATCACTGAAATGAAAGAAGACAATTGAGTGGGAACAAAAGATCTATAAACCACTCACACTCACCGATAAGAAGTGAAAGAAGACTCTACCAGGGAAAACGAGATTGTTCCCAGATACAAAAGGGTCAAACTAAAAGGACTCTGAAAATGGAAAAAAATCCCAGACAGTGGTAACAACATGCTTTTGAATAGGAAATCAGTATTGGCCCTGATCCACTGTGTCCTAAACCGCAGACAGATCTACTCTGACGTGCTAAAAGTATTTGAATTTAGTAACGACAAATAATTAGACAGTATCTATTTACACATAACCTGTCTGTCTGCTATCCAGGAATGGTGTGCTGCCAATGACCTCTGCCTTAACGCCAGTAAGACTGAGATTCTACTCATCGGCACACCCACTCCCTCCTTCCCTGCAGCTCTCTGGCCGGCCTCCCTTGGCCCCCTTCCCGCCCCTACCTGCAAGGCTAAAAACCTCGGGGTCATCTTCGACTCCACACTCTCCTTCTCTCCTCATATATCTGACGTCTCTAAGAAGTCACACTACCAGCTGCACCTCCTCAGAGGTATTCTTCCCTTCCTCTCCTTCCCCCAGAAGCTCACTGTCTCCCGAGCCCTGGTTCTCTCAAGGCTGGACTACTGTAACAGCCTCTATCTTAATCTGCCTGCCTCCACTCTCCGCCCTCTGCAACTTATCCAGAACAGAACTGCGAGACTTGTCCTTGGCCTCAAGCCCAGGGACCGTATCTCTCCAGGACTGAAATCTCTTCACTGGCTCCCAGTGGCTGCGAGGATTAAGTTCAAAACCCTCTGCATTGTCCACAAGGCCTTCTGGGGCCTGGGGCCTAAATACCTTCAACTCTCTCTTCCTAAATATCTTCCTTCACGAGCCCTTCGCTCATCCGTCTCCAACTCCCTCATGGTCAGCCGCTTCTCGAAGCAACGAGCTGGGGGTAGATCTCTCTCCGCAGCAGGGGCCTCCCTCTGGAACAGCCTTCCTGCCTCCCTGAAACTGGAGGAGAACCATCTCCGGTTCCGGAAGTACCTCAAAACCTTCCTCTTCGCTTCTGCCTTCTCTCTCCCTCTCCCCTGCTAAACCTGCTTACTCCCCACTGAGTTCTGCACTAAACCTGCATCTGGGCCACTCTCAGCGACCTCGGTCCAGGGCCCAGCCACTCTCCACTTGCACTGCCTCCCTGGCTCCCCCTGCACTGTGGGACTGTCACTGTATCCCTACAGCCCCCCTTCCCAGCACTTCTCAGCACTTGCTCTGCACTTACCTTGCACTTGCCACCAGCTGGCCCTTTTTATTTATTATTTTATTACGCTACTTACCTTGTACTGCACTTCCCCCCCACCTCCTCCCCCTGCACTTTCTCCTTTTCCCCTTACCTCTGCACTTGCGCGATCTGAATGACACCTGGCCTAGTAGGATCGTTTGTCTGTTCTTCCCCTTGTTTCCCTCCCTCCCTGCCTCGTCGCGCCTTGAAACACTTGTGTATAGGCGCGTTACAAATACCATATCATATCATATCATATCATAACCTCACCAGTGGTGAAGAATATGTTGCTGGCAGCGACAGAAAACCTTCTGATATTGGGGTTTGATATAACAGAGATCAAGTGCGACAAAACCTGCACAGAAACATCAAGAACACGAGCGGGTGCCTAAAATTACAACTGCGCACAATCGCTCTAAAATACTAAGTAGACCAAGAGAAATGCATGCCATAGGGAATGGAACCTTCAAGGATCCCTTGGTAATTGGTTGAGTCCCAAGTGGGCCCTTGCCAAAATTGAAAGTTACTTTCATACCTGACCACGCAACGAATGGCACAGAGAACTCTACTTATGAGCAAGGCACCAACTCTAAAAAGCAAGAACAGAAAATCTGGGATTGGATCCCAAAAGCTCTGGCAGCCCAAAACTGAAGATGGCCATTGAGGCCACCTAGAGCCCATTTATGAGTCGATCACACAAAAAGAGCCCAACTTTCCACTGGAAAGATATTAAAAATAGGCTTGTGGTATACACGCAGTTTTAGCCATCTGATTTTGACATCATTTGCCTTCAGGAAACTTGGCTCCTGGACAAGCCGGCCCTGGACGGATATGAAATCGCCTTTACCAGAGCATTAAAGGGCCCAAAAGGGAATCCAACGACAGGGCTATTAAAAGCAATACAATCAGGCTATGACACTCAACTTAAGAAATTATTAACAGAAAGCCCATTTCTGCAAGCACTACTCAAAAGCTGGATACACCCTGCCATTCGGGATGAGGATGACCAAAAAGCAACCATTGCAATAATCAACTTGTATTGTAATCCCCAAGAAATGAGTGATGCAGAATTTCTACTGATGGTAAAGACACAAACCAATGAGAATTACATCACTTATCAAACAAAATGCATGATTGTTTCCGGTGACCTAAACACAACTTGGCGGAAGGATCGCAACGCAGCAGGAAATCAACAGAGAAGCTCAGCATCACTAGACAGGGGGAAGCAATGGCTCTCTCTAATGGACTCATTATCTTCAACCAACCCTAAACCAAGATATTACACCAATATCAACGTGGGAGAGAGAAAATCAAAGTGCAACACTGGATTGCATCTTCGTTTTAAGGGAATTCCTCCTGGTCGTTAGACATTTTGAAATAATAAGAACAAAAAACAGCAACCATAATCTGCTGGCGAAACTAGAGCGGAAATGAGAGCCCAAGTTGCAGCATGCAGTGGAGGAATGCGACTTAGACTCTCTGGAAATGTCATTAAGAAATTAACATTGCACTATTCAACCAGTCAGTTGTTAAACAATGATCAAATAACGAAGAAAACAGTAGACTATTCTCCCTTGTTAGTCGCTTACCGCCATCAAAAAATTGGCCATCCCCAGATTTCAAGACCACACATATTTGACACACTTATAGCTGAAAAAAGAAGAGAGATGAGGAGGGTAATACGACAGGCGAACAAGTTCAACAACCAACACCTCAACGACAAAGCAATCCTTGAAAGAAAAGAGTTTAAAAGTTGGCTGAGTAGCCACGGTTACAAAATGTACCCAAGCTGACACGGAGCAAATGCCAGGATGCCCAGGGAATTTTGGTCACTTCTGAAAACAACCTTGAATTCAACAAATGACTAGCTACAAAAAAAAATGTAGGAGAGAAAAATTGGATTGAATTGTTTTCAACTGTTTTTCAAAAATCAACACATTTGAAAGTGAGCACTAAAGACACTGCTTTAACATCCTGGGAAATTAGAAGGTAATGTTACTGGGATAGAAGGAAAAGTGAGGGGGGTAAGAGTAGACAAGCGACAACCCTATCTTCACAACAGTCAGTTATGGCAACTTCTAACATAAAAACCTAAGATGAAGAGATTCAGCAGAATGAAGAAGCTATATGCCTCTCAAGTGTTTCTTTCTGGCAAGGGTGTAGAAGCTATAACAAAATGAGCAAAAACACAGAGCACACCTATGATTTAACAAAAGAGTATCAGGGTATTTTAGAGTAACCTTTATAGAATTAGAGATAGCTTGAGGTGCGGGGGAAAAAAGACTCAACCTTGGCAACTAGGTTGGGAAAATGGAGGACAAAAAGTGGTTGTTCCTTAAGGATTTAGGAACTCCCGTCCCCTGCACACTGTCTGATATCTGCAAAGCAGATCAATAACTTTCGTGTTCTTTTTGTTTTACTGAATTTCATAACACACAGTTCAATAGACAATTAAATAGATGGAGCAGACATAATGAATAACAAGCTCACAAAATTTATATAGACAACATAATATTTATTATGCAATATCTTTGGGCCCGACGCGTTTCGAGTATAGACTTTTCTTCAGGGGCAAAAACATATTTCACAATTCATAATTCAATTTCTAGAAGAAAGTAGAGAAGGGTACAACTTAGTATTTTGCATATAATTCATACAAACTTTCAAAACATTAAATCATAGATGTAATTTGAAACATTGTCAAGAGATATCTGGGATAGTACCTAATAACTCAGTTTAGTATAAGAGGGAGGCAATTCCAAGTTTTTGCTGCTAGGTGGGAGAAAGACTACCCTCCAAATGTTTTGCTGTGCTCTTGTTATTTGCCATGCCCTGTGTTCCTGCTGTGCTGATCTTTTTATGATATTAGTTTTAGCTTTTATTTTTAGGCCCAATGACCTTGCTCCTTTATATATGCCCGGCTCAGCGTTCCTGCTGTGCTCATTATTTTCCCAGCTCTTGTCTTTGTTCCATTAGTTTCCCCTCCTTGCCGCCCTGTTTGTATAATTGACTTTGTTGTTTATCTTTTCTGTCATTTAAACAGGTGGGTCAGTGGTTTCTTTTCCTGCGCACTTTGGCTCTGCTACTGTGCTGCTGAGAAGGGAATTGTGAGCCGGCTCAGAAATCCTTCTCTTCTTATGGGCCAAAATGGCCCTGAGGGCATATTCATGCCTCTTGGCCTTCCCTGGCCCTCCCTGGCCCCCAGCCTATCCCCCAGCCTGTCCCCCAGGATTTGCAGACCTTTGGTCTTGCCAACCGGACATGGTTATGCACTTTACAGGTATTTGTCACCTGCGCAAAGGGCCGCCGGTCAGCCCGAGAGTCTGTAGCTCCATTGTCCCAGGCCAAGCCCTCTCCTAGCACGCCCCTGTGAGGAAGGGAGATGGGCATTTGGCTTTTGACGCTCCTCCTTTCCCCCTTTTGTTATGGGGGGAAGGAGGCTGTTTCCTCTGCACATTGCCACCTCCCTGCTGTGCCTGGGCCTTTTACCTCCGGGTCCCCAGGAAATAAGCCTGGGAGTGGGATAGTGCTGGAAAATTACACCATATGTAGGTAAGTGTTGCTAGACCCATCCATTCCACCCCTGCCCTCCCGCTCCTTGGAAGCATCAATGCGGGAAACCGGGTAAGGTGGAAAAGATTAGGCTGTAAGCTTTATTACACAAACCTAAAACATGATACATAACCAAACCAAACATAACTAAATAAAATTGTTTTGGCGGACCAGGGATCAGATGAGCGGGGGCCTTGCTCCACGTAGGGTCAACTCAAGGCTGATCCCTTTTGCCATCCCGAGGGGTATACAGCCACTCAGGTACCCCCAAAAACCTGTCCTCTATGTGCATCCCCTTTCAGTCAAATTCCAGAATATTTTTCTTGTAAACATGTCCATTCCCTCAATTGAGAGGTGGACCCCCATCTCCATTCCCACAACTGAGAGGTGGACCCCCATCTTGGAGGAACAGTTTGCTAAAGTAATGTCACTGTGCCTGATGAATTTGATGCATGCTGGTTAACTCCAAATATGACCTAAGGCCTTCTTCAATTTCCTTTGGATATTTCCACTGCCTTGTTGGATTATGCTCCTTGGCAGTGGTGCATGGTAATTATTTCTGAGACCATGATATTTGTCTGTCTCCAACACCAGGCATTTCAATTAATGGAGGTGCACATTCCTTTTAAAAGTGACTTGTGGCCAAGCTGAGCCAAGCCATTGCCTCCTAACTGTATGATTATAAATTCCGGGGGGGTGGCCTTGATACCCAAAAGGTCAGCTGATCTGTTGTGCAGGTCCCCCACTTCATACATGGTGTACACCACCAAGAAGCGATTTTCCTTTGAAAATGGAGGTCATTGCGTGTGTCTTCCAGCCAATGGCCTGCTCTTTTTACAAAAGAGTGCCCCAGGGTCCATGCTGATTTGTAAGAGGAGTGGTCTGAGACAAAAAATTAAAGAGAGAAAAAAAGGAGTGGTGGTTATCAGATTAAATCTTTCCTGATGTATTTTTTAAAGCACTAGATTTCCACCCCCACAATGGCTTTGATTGCTTTCTCGTCGAGCCCCCCATCCATGCTGAAGAAGCTGTCCCGATCCTAAATGAATGTGACCCAAATTCTGATGGGTCCCATCCCACTGCCCTGATAGCTTTTTTAAGCACGGTTTGCAGCTGAAACCTGCTGAGGGCTTTGCCATTCTTGTGTCTAAATAACTGCCCACCTGTCTGAGTGTGAATTCTGAGGAAGGCTCTGATGGTGCAGACTGGGCAGTATCTCTTGTCATCAATGCAACAGAGGTTTCTGATTCTACCTTTTCCCAACTGATCAGTTTTGGATTTATTCAATTTGATCGCCATGCATTCCTTGCCCAGATTAATATCCAATAGGGCCAGACCCTCCTCAGATAGGGTATTGTTTGCCACAATCTCACTGACCCTGAATGCCCCAAAGTAGTCAAGTGTGAATGCTGCTGTGAATAAACTTGTTTCATATCATTTGGCACACATCCTGTGTAAATTGTCCAACAGGCATTTTAATGTATTAAAATTCAATAGGCGCCTGATGTCACTCTTCTTGCTCTCTATTTTTTCCCAGCCTTTTAAAGCATACCTTGTGAGTGCACTGTGTGTGGGATCAGACCCCCCAACTAGCCTGCAGTAATAGGAGGCAGCTGCTAAGTGGGATGTAGCCCAAGCTTTTGTCTTGCGCTCTGTGAAAACCCATTCCAGGAATTCGTTCACGTGCTTCTCCGGGATGTCCCTTATGTTATCACTCATAATTATTGCCTCAAACTCCATGAGGCATGTATTGTATAGTTTTGTAGTTTTCTGTGCCAGTGCGTTTTATGCCAGATCCTCCAAAATGCCTGTGGGCTCACCTGTAACCCCTGACTGGGGGGCCCTGAGGCTTGCAGCACCCATGCCTTGCGTGCGGTCATGTGCAGGATTTTCCCTCAGCCAGCGGTGCCTCCTGCATTGGGAGGTCCTTGCTTAATTTGAGTATTGCCCACACTTCTCGTGGCACCTCTGTACACAGCGCATCTGCCTGGGGTTTTATGGCTCTGAATTTTTGGATCTGAAAATTAGATAATGCGTCGGCAGTATTATTATTCTGGCAAGCAAGATGTTGTGCTTTTAATACAATATTGCATTTTAATGACTCTCTGGTAATCAAACTTAGCACTGTCAGCACCAGTTGGCAAGACGTGAAACCTTTGTTTAAAATCTGTACCACCGCCATGTTGTCAGACCAGGCGGTTAGCTCAGTGTTGCTCAGTGCAGGTCCCCAAATGCATAATGCCATCCATATGGGAAAAATGAAAAATGTCCAACAGAGTAATGTTTTTTGTCCAACCCATGTCATGCCGGAGGTCTGGCCATTGCCCTGAACACCATTTATTCTCCCAGATCACGGCAAACCTTTTACCCCCTGATTCATCAGTGAATAGAACCCTCCTGTTGCTGTCATTCACAGGCGTGCACCAAATGATTTTCCCATTAAAGTTTTCCAAGAAGTCTCCCCACATTTCTAGATCTTTCCTTACACGATTCTCCTAACCTTATGTGGTGGTGTTTTTTCACTGCCCCTTTCATTTTCATCTCCAGACTCCTGTGAAATACCCTTCCATGTGACATCACTCTTGTTGCGAAATTCAGTGTCCCTGCTAGTGATTGCATTTCTTTTAGTGTTGCCTTGTTCCTGCCTACTAACCTCCTTATTTCTTATAGAAGGCCCGCCACTTTTTGTCGGGGCAACCTACAGATCCCCTTGACAGAGTCAATTTCTATCCCCAGGAATTCCAACACTTGGGTAGGTTTCACAGTCTTCTCCCCTGCTAATGGGATCCCCAAATCACACATGATTTTTTCGAATTTTGCCAGAGCTGTAGTACACTGGGATATGCCCTCTGGGCCTGTGAACAGGAAATCATCTGGGTAATGTGCCACCTGTACAAGCAGAGGGACTTCCCTCTGGAGTGACCATTGCAAAAACGAACTAACTTGTTCGAAAATAAGAACATGAAATTGCACAACCTATGGGGAGACACTTATCAAATTAAAATGTGTCATCAAAATGAAAGCAAAGCCAAGTGAAACTGCTTTCATGCGCAGGCAAAAGCCTGAATGCAGATTTGATGTCAGATTTCCCCATCATTGCCTGCCTGCCTGTCAGTCTTACCAAATCTAAGCATTCCTGGAAAGGGGTGTAAGCCACCGCAGAGTCAGTGGCAGATATCCCATCATTCACCAAGCTGGCTTGAAGGTAAGATAGGTGTTGTATTAGCCTATACTCCCCTGCCGCCTTCTTGGGGACCAGACCCAGGGGAGAGCATAAGAACTTGAAGGGAATCATTTCGAAAGAGCCCTCTACCCTCCCAAGTTCAATGTTTTTTTTAATATTCCCCCTGTCTATATCCGGTCAAGCATTAGTGGATTTTAAGTTCTTAGGTGTGAGTTGAGAACCCTTCCCCGTGAAAGGTATAATTAAATTGTCCTTGACACCATCTTTAATCAAAGCGCCTGCGCTGATGTCTGGGAAATATTTAATCACTTGTGCCAATTTCTCCTGATTGACAGGTGAAAACCCTAACTTAAATCTATTGGGTATTCTTCCATTCTGGGTTCTTGGACCCAGAGCAGTCTAGTCGGCACTGTGTGCATTTCGCGCTTTCATGATCCTGCCTGCAAGTGCTGCACTGGAGTTTGAATTTACATTATTTACCCCAGCTGCAGAAACCCTTTTCGAAATTCCAACAGTATGCTGTGTTATTGCTCCTATATGGTCTCTGGCTGTGGGCTGCTGTTTGATTGGCACTTTGGTGCCCATTCCTTTACCCCCTGGGGCGCCTTTCCGAAAGGACTGCCTCTGCCTGTAGTGTGATGTGGTGCTGCGTTGAGTTCTTTGTGTATTGCGGCTACTGCCCCCACCCCCCTTCTGACCTTGGTATTCTTATCCTTGCTTGCTGTCCTGACTGTTACCAGAAACATTTGCCTTTGATACGTGAAACATGTATAATTTAGAGCCTAAATCTGGGTATTTCTGAATTTCCTTCCTAAATTCCCTGTCATAGTTTAATCATGTGTCCCCCCAAATGTATGATACATCTGGAGAATCCTATGGTGGTGCTACTAATGCTGTTCCTTCTTCTGGGAATTTCTCTAGGATGATAGTGGCATGTACTAACCCCACCACATTTTTTATGTTTTGTATATAATTCTCAGTTTGTGTATTGGTTACATTTCAATGTAAGTCTTTTTCAGGTTATTTTTCTATACATGTTTTATAGACAATAACATTTATATTTTTGTTAAGACTTGGTTGGTCTGAGAACCTATACCGTTCACTAACAGGAACGTCTTTTGCTAATTTGCAGCCTGACGAACACTGGTATAATCTGCACCCGTGTTCTATAAGTATATGACCTCTCCCTACAATATGTACTTCTACTGCTAGATTGCAGAACTAAGAGACAGGTTCATCACCTTCATTGCGTCCTTTTCCTTCTAGGATGATGGTGGAGAGGATTCGAAAAGTGCCATCCCAATTCTGCAAGGTCTTTTCAATTTTTGATCTCTTGGTTCTCTCTTTCTCCTCTTCTTTCCTGTCCCACTTTATTATGTCATACCCCATCTCCTCATATTCTAACAGCGATAATATTTCGATAAACGGTTTCCTCCAAATGTTCTTTTTAATCTTATGCTCAATGTGCTATGCTATGGTTTTACTGATGCTCTTGGTAGTATTTTTGCCTGCGGTCCTCCTCCCAAACTGTGTTGTGGAAGGTCCTGCTATTACCTTACCCACCCCTGGCACTGCCCAAGCCATAAGGTGGCCCCTTCTTCCTCAATGCAAGTGTCTGACTCTGACCCTGTGCTCTCCTCTTTGCTGCTACTACTAGATATGCGTGCTGCCCTCCTAATATTTTTGCCCTTTTTACCCCAGCGTTTATGCATATTTAACAATTGTTCGAATATAGCACCCAATTCGGTTTGGACAGTACCTGTTTTGGCCATCCTTTTGCCATGAACTTCTGGTGCTGCCAGCATGCTGATGACATCCTGGCATTTCCGCTTCCGGATCCGGGGCTCCTGTTCATCTTGTTCCTCTTCATCCTCACCGTCCGACTAAATCCTACTGGTTGAACACAACAGAACACAATACAGAAGGTTTCCAAGCGTACATGAGTTCTGCCTGGCTATTTAAGGACACAACATAATACTGGCAACAAGGCTGTCCTAGACCCAGTTAGCAACCCCAGCCGTGACCCATCGAACTGCACATTGGCCAACACTCCACACATTGCGTCTCCTCCAGCTACCAGTCTACTCCGCTCTGCTTTGAACAGCCCAGTATGGGTGGGCTTTGGAAGGGCCAGGCACACTGATTCAGAAATTGGTCCAGGAATGCCTCATCATTGTTGGGTCTGCCACCAAGGGACAATGTGAAGCAGCCTAGTTGCCTTGTAATGAAAGTGCATCCCAGCAACCAGTTGTGCCGCTTTCAGGCAACAGGGACTCTGCACTAAATACGCCAAAGCATGGCCTGCCACTGCAAACTGCCAGAGCAAGCATTCCTACACGGTGCTACATCCCTCAGAGAAGTGCCCAGGAGGGGTGTGCTTCAGACACCAGGCACTTTACAAAATAGAAAAATAGGGAGCGATAGGTGAAGGCAAAAAGGGGTGTGAGCAAGACTTTTCTTTTCTTTCATCCACTAGCAAGGCTGCAGTCTTACTCTGCAGGTGGCTGGGGTGGTGTTCAAGTCACACATACAACTGTAAAGGGGATGGCAAATATCTCGGGCCCTCCTCTGTTTTTGACCTCACCAGGAGATCCACCCATCAAATGGCAGAATTGGAAAGAAGGGTTTCTCTGTTATTTGCACAGTGTATAAGGTTCAAATTGTTCTGCTGATATAAAGGACTCTCTTTTGTGCCATTGCCTCGGGCAAGAGGGTCAATGCATCTATAGAAGGTTACTGTAGCTGCCCACCCACAAACGACAATGAGGGTTTACATGCATTTAAAATAAGCTTAGAAAATCTGGACTAACATTGAATAGTTAAAGAAAATATAATCCGGGCCAGATAACTTTTCGCTATGGGAGACCAATGGAAGAATGATACCATAGAAGAATTCATCACAGTTCTGAGATGTGTTTTGGATGGAAGGTAACATTGGCCTATCGTGGTAGCTAATATGGTTGACGAGACCTGCATGAGAGAGCTGAAAGCTGACTCCGGGAAATCATTGGATGGAACCAATGAGGTTAAGTGGAGTACCAAAAATAAAGATGTGAAGCAGAAGGATGTGAACAGGCCACAACCTAGGAAGCGGTTGGAAATGAAACGAAAGATTAAGGGGAGATCCAATAGGAAAACAAGTTGTAGTGGGAGTTCTGAATACTTTGTGAATGACAAGGAGTGTTCCACCCAGCACATGATCTGTGTGGAACGGTGGAAGAAAAGGACATTTGGTGCGGTGCTGCAAGCAGTGGAAAAAAAATGGAACAGTGAATATTGGCCAGGATGTTCCATCCTCTTTTAGTGGGTGATTTGATCCTGACGATGAAGTTTTCGTGATGAATATGGTAGATGGTAGACAGATGAGAATTAAGCCTCATGCAGTGATTGATATAAATGCTGTGGGTTTGAATTTGTTAATCGATAGCAGGGCATATTATATCCTTATGAAGGTCAATACATGGAAAAATAAGTTTCAATGTTGTGACTTCCAGGAGACGATCGTGGAACCAAATGCATTTTAAGCGATATCATGACTGACATAGAGGAGAGTTTGAGGCACAATTGGCTTCAAATGGCAAAAGGCAATGGATGTGGTGAGGGTTACGTCCTAGGGAATTAATTTGTTGTAGTGGGCCATGCAAGAAGATTTGGGTATAAGGTTGGAGCCAGAGGATCGCTCTCAGGTGTATGTAGTGGAAGGAAAATAAGCCACGTGTCAGGGACAAGATATACATGGCTGGTATCCCAGTGTGTTCTATGAGATGACTAGATGTCTCAAGGGTTTTTTGCATTGTATCAAGTTGAGAGTAGGTGTTGTATCTGTTAGGGCCAAGGCAAGGACAATTCCTGTGGCTTTGTAATTGGAAATAGAGGAAGAATTGAAGCGCATGATTAGTGATGGAATTATAGAAGAAGCAGGGACAGCTGAGTGGATTAGCCCAGTGTCTTGGTGTGCAAGCCTAATTGTGGAGTGAGGATCGGCATTGATTTGAGGGCCCTTAACAAAAGCTGGTTCCTGACAGGTTTCCTCTGCCAAAGATGAACAACTTGTTGATGGAGATATCTGGTGCTAGCGTGTTCTCTACTATAGATTTGAGAGCAGTCTATCATCCGTCGCTGGTGGACTTGACAATGTTTATAACACCTTGTGGTTTGTTTAGGTGTAGGAAAATGCCATTTGCATGATATCGTCATCAAGTGCCTTCCAAAGAATCATGAGCCAATTGTTGAATGGAATAAATGATTTGTGCTGTTACCAAGATGACATTATAGTGTGGGGGAAAAGACTGGAGGTAGCATGACATGAGATTGAGGAATATGTTGGGGAAGCTGTGTGAAGCTGGTGTAAAGATTTTGTTAGAGAAATTGACACTACGGATGTGCAAGGTGCAATATGTTGGTCATGAGCTGTCAGCTCAAGGAATTAGGCCAAACATGGAAGCAGTGGAAGCCGTGATGAAAATGAAAGCACCCTGAAAAAAGTGTGAACTGTCTTCATAGTTGGGCTGAATAGAATACTATTTGAAGTTTGTGAAGAATTTGCCTGAGAATCATGTGCACAAGAGAGCACACAAAGATTTGAGATTTGTTGGAATGAGTAGTGTGATCCAGAGTATGATGATATAAGGGCTAGTTTGATGGATGCTCCCATACTGAAGGGATTCAAAGAGGATTTGGAGATTCATCTGTATGCAGATGCTAGCGAAAGCAGACGGGGTTGTGTGTTCATGCAACAGAATGGGCAGGAGAGGAAAACAGTGGCATTTGCATCACGTTTGTTGTGGGAGGCTGAGAGGAGGTACTCGTTCATGGAAAGGTTGGCGCTGGCCTGTGTTGAGGAAGAAGAGAAGTTTAAAAGTTATTTGTGGGATCACAAGCCATTGGTGCTGATTTTTAACAGTGAGGCCTGGAGGGTGTATCAAGAAGGATAATATTCTCCTCTATTCCTACTGCCCTACTCATTCTCTGGGTCCCCCCTTGATCTTATCTTTTCTTCTGCCTTACTCACTACCTCTGTCTCAGTGTCTCCTGTCTACTCTTTGGATCATTATCTTGCTTCGCTGTCTATTATTACTCGAGATGCCGATCTTTCGGTCCCCTCTCTCTCTTCTCTTCCTCTGACATCCTATTTTTGGGACCTCTGCTCTTTTAATAGCTCTTTTTTCTTCTCTTCTTTTTGTTCCCTCATTCTGCCTTTGCCTCATTTTCGCTGATAATACTTCTTCCTCTCTTCCTCATGTCATATCCTTTACTCTTGACTATCTCTACCCTGTTTGTGCCTTTTCTCCACCTCACAAACCTCCCCAGCCATTGTTTACATCCCAGCTTTGTTCACTGCTGCCAACTCTCCACTGTGCTTAGGGTCGCTGGCGTAAATCCTTCTGTGATTATGAATCTTCTATCCATTCTGCCCTTCCCTCCTCATGTGATACTGCTCTTCTTTCTGAAATAAATATCATACTATTCTAGCCTCCTTACCTCCTATATGTCCTACTCTCACTGTCTTTTCCTGACTCTAGCTTGTATTCTCTCCCAACCCCCCTAAAACCAGACACTTGACTCATCCTTCTCAGCCACAGAATTTTCTTCTTAACTTTCCTCCAAGGTCACCCTCTTGTGCTCGGCTATCCCTTCATCTTCTGTTTCAATCACTCACCCTTCTTCTTTGTCTATGGGGGTCATTCTGAGTATGGAGGTAGCCATGCCGCTTTTATCAAATAAGCCTTGAGGGCAGAGCAAAAAAGGGGGTAGGAGGAAAGAGAGCAAAGAGAGAGAGGAAGTAAGTTCCAGTGAAGATGAGCCAGAATAGAGAAGGAGTGAAAGTGTTATTGGGCACATGGTGGACGGGGAACTGATAGAAAGAATTGGAACTGGGAACAGAGTCTGATTCTGTTGAATAATGGTCCTCAGTTTGTGAAAGAAAAATAGAGGAGTTTTTGCAAGACAATGAAGTGCAGCATTCTACTAGGTCTGTGTACGATTGCAAGGGGATCGCCATGGTGGAGAGATTCAACAGGAGTTGAAGGATGCAGTCAGGAAAGTGGTAGCAAGAGATGGGTATTGGTATGCACGGTAATGGAGTGGATTTTCCAGTATAGTTTACCTCCCCATCAAACAACAGGTGTGCCCACTTTTGAGGTGAAGAGAAGAAAGCCCAACATGAAGTTGTGCCCAGGATGGTTGAATAATTACAAAAATAGTACAGAAGTGGTGCAAGAGGAAGAAGTGAAGCAGAGAATAGAAGACTGTCAACGTGTAGCAAAGGAGAGGTACACTAGGAGAAATTGTGCAGGAGATGCGCATATGCCAAAAGGAACTTTGGTAAAGGTGCAGTTAGGAAGACATGTCAATAAAGGTGCATCAAAGTACTCGAACACCATGGTGTTTGTGAAAGACATGGGCAATACCGTGAGGTTTTATCAATAGAGATAAATGGTGTAAGGAGAGGATGGCAGTGTTTGGAAAGCAAAAATGGGGAGTGGCTGGCAGCAGGTGGCAGTTGGCTGTTGATATAATTAATTGCAAAGGAAGGGGGGTTATTGTATATATGTCATGTTTAGAGTAAGTAAATGGGATGCCATATGTGAAAAAATGTATGGAAGGAATGTGGACAATTTCACTGAAATGGAGTAGGTGAGCAGCACAAATGCTATCTCCAAGGAATTGGAGGGATGGTAGACAAAGCAGTCAGTGTTAGTCTTTTGAAGCAAGTCATGGAACATGCGCCATCAGGTAACATCTTGAATGGGGAGCAGCAGGAAGTGTGAACCCAAAGAAAAGCTTATGGGACAGACAGGTGATACAGAGTTCGATTTATGTGTAAATCCATGAAAGCACCCACATTAGTGAGAGGCAGGGAGAAATGTGATTTTTGGGGTCTGTCCACTCTTTCCTCAGCATTTGATGTGTGAACTGAGGAGGCCAGAATTGCATGTGGTTAATTCAGGGTGTCACCCAACTGTTACTTATCCTCTCTTTCACTCACTTAGGGAGTACAAGAAACATCTTGGGTATTGCATCACATCAATGAACATCCACCATGACTAACACATTAGGTTAAGCTTCCAGTTCACTCCAGCATCTCAGGGGAAGAGTTTCTTTGCTAGGTGTTGTTTATGGTTCAGCCTGCTTATGATTCAGCCTCAGGATTGAAATCTGTATGCCTGTTTTGCAGTCAGGGGATGAGAGTGTGCTACTGATCATTGCATAGTGCCATATCCGAGCCTTAGACTCCTATTATTTTCAATATTTAGCCCATTACAAGGTCCAGCTGCCAAATAAAGAAGTGCTCTACATATACATCTGTTCAATTAGTGGCAATAGGAAGTCCTTACAATATGTCTAAAGGAGTAATATGTTCTGAAGCTAAGTCTTCTTGCCCGACTAAGATGTGGGACTCCCCCATGCAGGGAAGTTATCACCAATATATCATTTTGGATAGTAAAGCTTTATTTATTTATTTATTTATTTATTTATTTATTTATTTATTTATTTAATGTGATTTAGTCAGAGAAAACTCAAACTTTACACATATTATAAAAAAATATAAATATATATAAAATAATTCACACAATTATACAATATATATAGCAATTCCATAATTACAATTACAATAAATCACTTTAAGAAGACATACAGCTTAAAATGAGGAGTAATAGAGCCAACAAACAAAACAAAAAGTCCGAACTCTACCAGCTTATCACTTAAATACACATCCTACCTCCGGTCATAATTCCCATCACCGCTCAAACTTTTTCACACAGTCGACTCTCTTCTTCGGCTCT
This sequence comes from Ambystoma mexicanum, assembly GCF_040938575.1. Classification (NCBI taxonomy): domain Eukaryota; kingdom Metazoa; phylum Chordata; class Amphibia; order Caudata; family Ambystomatidae; genus Ambystoma; species Ambystoma mexicanum. The sequence continues at coordinate 1,139,172,161 of NC_090922.1, forward strand.
ATTCAGGTTCAGCTCCTATTAGCCAATATCTATCTTAACCAATTCAATCTTGGTTTCAGCCTTAAGCCATACATTATAAAGGGCAATTAGTAGACACATATTCCCTGAGTTTTTACAATAGCACCAGAAAGATAACTCTTTCAGAGATTCCAGGTTATACACATATTTACCCAACAACAAATGGATCATATTGTTCATTTCATGACAATCCGTTAATAGATGTCTGGCTGTCTCTAGTTTGTCCATTTGTTTGCAGAGCCGACAAATACGATCTTGGATAGGCATCTTAGATCTACTCCCAAGATTCATCATGGTTGGTAATTGTTCCATTCTCAGTAGGATGATAAATCTTCTAAGTTTTTTAGCTGGGCAGAGGTTCAAATAGTTCTGTGGTTGCATAAAAGTATACATTCTGTTTTGGACAAAATGATAGTTTTTCAATGTGCTTAAGTGAGAAAAATTCTCGAGCCAGTCCCACAAATCAACTTTCTTACTCAATGCATTAATAACAGGTTTTGTAATGCTAGATCCTGTATGATTCCAGCCTATCTCCGCTAGATATTTCATCATGGGTGCATATAATCTATCCCTACTGTATTTTTTGTTTTTTGTTTAATTCCTGGTGCACAGCAGATAAAAGGGTATTGGAGGTAATATTCATCATTTTTAAAAAGAACACAGCTCTCTTTTTTAACACCACAGCTTTTAGGGAGGTGAGTCCTAGTTCCAGTCTTATAATGGCCATAGGCACTCCAGGGGGCAGCCCCAAGATCTGTCTCCAGAATTTGCCTTCAATGATTTGTAGCCAGTTTAAATCAAAAGTTAACAACGCCTCCAGTCCATAGGTAATCGTAGGGATAAATACTTGGATGTACAGTTGACGTGTTGCCCATATCGTAAATCCACCCTGTTTACGAGTGAAATTGGCCATTAAAGCCGTAATTTTGGCAGCTCTGATAGTACGTATTTGTCTACAAGATTTGTAATCCCCATGGGGTTCGAATTCTACCCCTAAATAACAATAAGACAATGCATAGAGGATGGTAGTGTTACCCACCACCAGGTTGACCCGGGTACTTTTTATGAGTATATCTTAACACTTTAGTTTTCTCTAAATTAATGGTCAAGCCATTATTACTGACATACTCCCATAGGGCTATGGCCGACCTTCGTAATCCACTTATGGTATTATCTAATATTACCAGGTCGTCTGCATAGCTGCAAAGCTTTATTAGAGTTCCTGCTGCTGGTAATCTCATACTCACCCCGCATCACCTAGTATAAGTGGACTTTCAGAGGTTTTGGAGATAAGTGCCTGAAGAAGGCATAGAATAAGAGAGTTGAGAGTTTAACCAATGGAGCAGGATGAAGATGGAGTCTTAAATCGTCTATCTGTAGGCCTTGAAATGTTGCTACATTTAAAAGCATGTCAGGAGTTAATGATAAATACAGTCACCAAAAAAGTAGAACTGAAGCCTCCATGGAACTTGGGACTGAAGCCCAAGAACGTTGGTGGAACTGATGACTGATTGCTGGGTCAATCAACCTTAAGGAATTCTTCTCTCAGAGAAGTTATGGCTACTACAGCCACACTAGCTCAAATAAGCCAATTTTGCAAAAGCAGATAATAACACAGGCTGAAACATTCTTATCAGATGCTGTAATCACAATAAACAGTTCCCTTTCTCAAAAGAGTTTTGGCAGTGGTTGGAAACTGTTAATCGGGAGTGGGTGAGACACCCCAGATTAAGGCATAAAAACAAATCTGGATTATTTTAACAGTAATGGGAAGTAGATCTGATGCGAGAAGTAAGATAGAATCTTGCAGGTCATTTAACTGTGTTTTTCCATAGCAGGTCCCCCTGTCATCAACTCAGTCAATGCAGTCAATTGTGGTTGTACTTTCACCTGGTTTTGTGCAGTCCTCTTTAGGCCCTGGAAATATTGTTAATTCGAAGCAAATTCTTTTCAGGCAACAATATATATCAAGGGACTTCTACGTAAAGACAAAGCAAATACCATTGATAGCAAGTCGCAACATTTGCAAATTAATTTAGGACAAAGGGAACGTTGTTATTACCAATGTGGATAAACCCATAATGAATGAAGCAAGAGAAGCTTTGCAAAATACAGTTTTAGCCTTGTTACATCCTAATGTTGGGAATGGGACTATATGATTGGATCACATGAAAGTCTTATATAGGTTACAGATTGATTAATGGTACTGTTCTAACAACAGAGACTCTATTATCAAGGGATGTGGGAAAGTAATCTGCCTGTGTTTTTGAATATTTGTAAGAGTTTGAGAAATATGCCACCTGATTCCAAAAAGAAAACTGTACTGGACTAATCTTCACTAAATAAACTATGTTTCTCTTAGGATGGTTCCTTTTTGAAGCATGGTTTGTTTTGGAATTTCGGAAGTTTATTTTTATTTTATATACTGCAGTTCTAGTTTTTAGTGGATATCCTGTTTTGTATATTTTTATGCTTGTCTTTTTTGCCTGTTTTCAACTTAAATATTTTTTTACTGATACTCTTAGACTATTTTAATTGTTGTAGCAATAGTTCTTGATGTTTTGTGATTATTATTTATTTATGTTATTTGCTGTATGTTTTATGCGAGTGCTCTGATGCCTCGGTGTGTATTGTGCTATTCAAAGAAACAATGCTATACAATACAACGGGGAGGTGTTCAGATCTTAGTTAATGAAGACTTGATGAAGTCGTTAAGCAGTAGGATGAGAATGATAATCAGCTGCTCCCATCTTCTTAGAATGATGATGGGATGGCTGATGATCAACAAATATATTATGGCCCATTAGGGCCCGAGCAGGAGCAAGCATTGACATTGAAATCTACAATACTGAAATGGAAAAGGAATGACACCACCATAAACATAGAGAATGTAGTATAATTGAAGGTGGCACCCACCTGTATAAATTCACTTTAAGAGACCTCCTGATGAATATCAAAACGCACATCGCATCATTATGTGGCATCCAGAAATCCATCAGCACCACCACCATCGGAAAGAGTGTGGCAATACTTTGCAGAGAATAAACAGCAAGGGAATTTGGCAACATACTCACTATGCCCGAAAACAGTTTGCAGAGGGAAGGTAGGGACTCATTTGGATATCACATCTATGATGTTGCATATTCAACAGCACAATGCACACATATAGCACAAAGTCAAAATATCTGAAGTGCATACCACCCCATACCATGAGACAAGCATCATACATCCTCCAGGCCACACTATTAACCCTGCAAATAGTTCAGCTGCATCAGTGCTTACTATTGAGAGTAGGTGTTAAAAAATGACATCTGCTATGAAGAAATATAACGATGAGTAGTGCCTAAACTGCCGACTCAGCCCCCAAACTTTTACGAACAAACAGTGAACTCAATCATAAAGGTAAAGCAGCCACAGCCAAGAGATATACCTTCATCACCTGTTGTAGTAGCGTGGGCCGAAGAATGGGAAAACCCACCCCTGTAGAAGAAGACAGAATATATTGAAAGGCGCTATGGGTACTTTAGCAGGGAGGGAAAAGGGAAATAATTGCAGTAATGTCAGGTTATGCTCTTTCAGAAAAAAATGCAATAAGTGCCTTAACCAGCCTCTAGAGCCATGATAATGGACCATAGGAACACAGGTTTTTGATTGTACCTGATTCCAGTTATTAGGCAATTCAATGGTATCAAATCAGGTGTTTAGATGTAATGCTTGCAGGCTGCACCAGGATTGAAGGCAATGACTCAGGCTTATCCCAAGTGGTGAGTTAGCATTATGAAGTTTGAAGGCTGTATCAAGCAATTCCTATCGATAGAGCACCAGGAGCAGTTTGGCAATAAAGTGTGGTTCGAAACATTGAGTACCACTAATTTGGGTCCATTAGCGACACAATGATCCAGTGGTTGAAACTGTGATGAAAAGAACTGGTAGTTCAGTGCTTGGTTTCATTATGTTGTGGGGTGAAAATACAGCTCCAGAGTGACTGAGATGGAAAGGCTCTGCTAGGTCCCTATTGTGAGAGTGAAGCTGGCTAATGTGGAGTCCCATTGAAATATATAAACCAGTACAAAACAGTGATTTCCAACATGAGGGCTAGTGAATGAGCGAGAATGGGCCTGGCTCAATTTAATGAAAATGGAAAGGCACTCAGCTGAAGGAGAGTATGACTCAAAACAGTAATATTGCTAATGATGCCCAATGAATGGGAAAAGACATGGGGTGCTGCAGATGCTTACTTTTTGTAAACTGGTAAAAGGCCCCTTTGACAGATTAAAAACTGCATCAGCACACATGGGAAAAGATACATTGAAATGTTGTGCCTTTGAAAAATAAAAATGAATTTTGCCTTACATTTAAAAAGTGAAGCCAAGTGAGGTATTTTGGAGAAAGCAACTCACTTTTCAAAAATAACTTTTAAATGGAAAGGCTTATTTGTTGGCGAATTGAACACAAACTTTCTATGTAACTGTGGCCTATGTGTGAATAATTCCTAAAGTAAACTCATATCTGTCCAAACTGTATCCAAAAAAAGATTGTATTATAAACAACATGCCCAGCTATAATGCTAAATGTTACATGTAAGTACATCATGTTGATGTAAAGCTGTATTCTCTGAAGTATGAATGCAGCTTGTGTTTTCCCCACTGACCTGAAAGTTCGTGCCTTTGAAAATGTGAACTCAAGACCTGTGGGCTGTGCCCCACAGGAAAAGCAGGCCTGGTTCAGTTAGAAATACAAATAAATAACAGAGAATTAGATCAAAATTGTGGGAGCTGTAGATAACACGGCTAGAAGCGATGCCCTTTAAGGTCAGGTCTCCCCATTAGCAGTGCATTACTGGCCAACAGAAATGACTTTTTCAGGTCTGACTTGACCTCAAGAAATGGCTTCAGAGCCACTAATGGATAATCAAACATTGGGCCTCATTCCAAGTATGGCGGTAAGGGATACCGGTCACCGTTAACGAGACCGGTGCCGGTAATCCCTTACCGCCACATTCCGAGTTCCCTTTGCGCCCTCGTCATTAACGCCTGCTTTTAGCAGGCATTAGGGACGAGGGTGCAAAGGGGCTTTTTAGCCAATAACGGTGACCGTAAAGTACGGTCACCGTTATCTGCAATTTTCCCATTCCCATTGAGTCCTATGGGGGCTCATTTGGGAATGGGGAAGAGCCCTGGGGAATGGGAAATTAACGCCCTGGTCAACTCGGAATAGGGCAGTAATTTCCCATTCCACCAGGGCGGTGCCGGTACGGGTCCGGAGCCGACCAAGGCGCTACTACCACCATTGGTTAGCGCCGGACTCGGAATGAGGCCCATTGTGTATGAAACAGACCGTACTTATAAGCAGATGTTCGTGTCAGTTTACGAGAAAAGAAATTAATCATAAAAAAAAAACATTTAGGGCTAGTGAAAAGATGAGGGACACATATGATGCCTTACCATGTGATTACCATTGGGCCACCTTTTTATTAATAAAAAAGAGTATTGTATGTCCCAGTGAGCTCATCCCGTACTCATGTTAAAGAGTTTAAGAAGCCCATCTGTGTCATGTAAATATGAATCCTTTGTGATGTATACAAGTGGAGTTCAAAAGATAATTATGATTCCAGCCTTCTCATAATTCTGAGAGAATTGAAAGATGGTGTGGTGATAGGTTATGGAATTAAGGTTTGAATCTTGAAGGGCCAGAGTTGTGACTATTTCTGCTCAGGAGTAAATCAATACAAATGGTAGCTCCTCTCAGGAAGGGCATGTCGAGATATCAACCACCCAACAACTCCTTGTCCTATCAGCAGGCAGTGGGCATGTTGGGGAAGAGATAGTACTGGCCAATCCACACCATGAGAATTAAGATAATAATGGATTGTCTCCAACCCTATAACAGTTTTCAGGTATTACCCAAATTGTTCATTTACAATTGTTCGAATGAACAGTTGACCGAATTTAAAGGGTCACAATTGACCTTTTCACAATTGACCGAATGGTAATATATATTACATGGCCTAGTGGCCATGTAGTTATGGTTAAGTTGGTGTTTCCATAGGAAGAGCACTTTTTGGGCGGCTTATAACTTCGCTCTCCCTGGATGAATCCTCACCAAACTATTTGGGTCACTCTGAATTGTTTTGCAAAGTTTGGTGAGGATTCGTCCAGGGGGGGCAAAGTTATAGGGGGGGTCCCAAAACTTTTTTTTTCCAATGGACTGAATGGGAAACATTTTTTGCTCGCGTCTACAGCCCAAACCGCTGGACGGATTTTCACCAAAGTTGAACCAGGAGCAGCAGCTTGGTCCCAAAAACGTGCTTTTGCAAGTTTGGTGAAAATCCGTCCAATAGTTTTTTTTAAAATGACCAAAAAGTAGGGCAAAAAAAATTAGTGATATCTGTGTTCGGTCCGCGGACGGACTTCCCAGTTCGCTCCGCGGACAGTGTCCTGATTGGCCAATCGGCTTGCGTGATGTTTGCGGACATGCAACGTGTTCGCTGATTGGACGGTGTGGAGCGTGAATCACGTCAGATTTTCGGTAGCGCCCGCCATCTTGGATTCGTGGTCGTCCGCGGACAGCGCGGTGAACCTTTGTTCTAAATTTGTATTTAGTAGAGTGTGTTGGTGTGTAGGAGTGTTTGGGGAGGTTGGGAGTGTATGAGATGGGATGAAAAATGTGTTTTTTTATGTGTTAGACATTCTTTTTGTGTTCGATTTGTCTGCGGACATCACTGCTGTTCTGAAATGTTCTAAATAAACTGAATGGGGGGTGTTCTGAGGACTCAATATGTGTCCATTTTGTTCGCAAGCAAACTGAAACTGTTCTAAGAACGCTCGCAGTGTCCTGAAATGTTCGCAAATAAACAAAATGGGGGTGTCCTGAGGACACTGTCCGTATTGTTCGTTGTCAAGTTGAATATGTTCTAAGAACACTCGCTGTGTCCTGAAATGTTCGCAAATATGAATGGGGGTTGTGGCTGGCAAGTTGAATGTGTTCTAAGATGGGGGTGTCCGTAGTGTACGCTGTCCGTATTGTTCTCTGTCAAGTTGAATGTGTTCTAAGAACACTCGTGGTGTCCTGAAATGTTCGCAAATAAACAAAATGTTGGTGTTCTGAAGACGTTTCTAAGAACACTTGCGGTGTCCTGGAATGTTCGTAGGGAGTGTCCATATTGTTTGCTGGCAACTTGAATGTGTTCTAAGAACACTTGCAGTGTCCTGAAATGTTCGCAAATAAACAAAATGGGGGTGTCCTGAGGACGCTGTCCGTATTGTTCTCTATCAAGTTGAATGTGTTCTAAGAACTCTTGCGTTGTTCTGAAATGTTCGTAGGGGGTGTCCTGAAGATGCTGTTCGTATTGTTCTCTGTCAAGTTGAATGTGTTCTTAGAACACTCATGGTGTCCTGAAATGTTCGCAAATAAACGAAATGGAGGATGTTCTGAGGACACTGTCGGTATTGTTCGTTGTCAAGTTGAAAGTGTTCTAAGAACTATCGCGTTGTTCTGAAATGTTCGTAGGGGGTGTCCTGAAAACGCTGTCCATATTGTTCGCTGGCATGTTGAAAGTGTTCTAAGAACACTCATAATGTCCACGGACATTAAAAGTTTCCATAGACCATAGTTGAAATGTTTGACTCTATGGATGTGATATGCTGCGGTGGTTGTTGCCAGGGCATAGAGTCTTGGGTGCATGGCCACTTGGCCATGCACCCAAGACTCTATGCCCTGGCACCAACCACCGCAGCATATCACATTCATATTTGCTTATAAATTTGGGTGAAAAACAAATGTATAAGGAACAAAGGTATTAGATACTATGGATGTGATATTCTGATATGGTTCTCATTATTGTATACTTACTGTTTGGTCTAGTAACCGGAGTACATGTATTTCTTGTTAATTTCTGTGATAAAAGAAAATAGCATGTTAGTATTAGTATTTTGTAATGACTTATTACATTGTATAATCAATATACTTCTTTTTATTTTGGTCCCTCATATTTAGTAGATTACAAATCAGAGTACTGTGTAATTTGCTGCTAAAATCATTGGGTCCGTGGGAGAAAAAAAAAACATGTTGGATTAAAAAAAAACCTTTTTCTGTTATGCTACAGTTTATTTGTTTGTTTGTTTTCAGTGTTCACTTGTTGTTTCTGGCCAATGCCTTATACTTTGGCTTGTTGCATTTTTTTGGAGCAGTAACATATTATTTATTAGTTTTGATATTATAAAATTTTGGAGCAGTTAGATACCAATTGGCGTATTCTAACTGTCTATTTTTTATATATATTTTAGTGGTATTGATTTATCTATTTAGTTATTGTTAAATTTTGGGACAGTTAGATACCAATTGGCGTATTCTAACTGTGTATTTTTTGGTCTAATTTAGTGGTATTCATTTATCTGATTAGTTGTTGTAGAATCTTTAAGCAGTTTTTTGGTTTTAAGAATATCAAATAAGCGTTTGTAAGATTCCCTGGTAATCTCTGCCTTTAGAGTAATGGTACTATCATTACATTCAAACCATCCACATTTATTTTTTATATATGCAGTGTAGTGCCCTGAATTGGTTGTGGCTCCTGCGTGGTAGATTATACCTATTGTTGTGAAGGTTTTCTTACCAAGTGATATTTGACCATGTGTGAATCCAGTCAGCCTGCAGTTGTTTTTGGTACCATCTGCATTGTAACGTAGAAACATTAATATTATGTATTTACTATGTGTTTGTATTACTTACGTGGAGCGATTATCTGAATTGCAGGTAGAGCTTAATCTACCATGGTTTGCATTTTGTTCAAGTCGCTGAAATGGAATGGATTCACAATTTGGTATTCATATATATATGAAGCGTTCATTGGGGATTTCTTCTTGTGTCACATTGTTGCAAAGAGTGCATGTATGTTTCCACATGTATGAAATCTGAAAGATTTAATTTATAGGTATGTTTTGTTTTCCAGTACTTGTAGTAAGTACATTAGAAATTCTTGTGGATCTTCCTGTGAGTTTATAGTGAATTTCACCATTCCAGCACAGTAGTCCAATTGTTGTCTTATTCCATAAACACTATGCGTGTTGTCAGGATTGTTTGCTGCATTTCTGTGAAGTACTAACATTTGCAAACACAATGGGTCTGTACTGTGTAAGTAAAGGTTGTCAACAATTGGTGGTAATTGAAATAGAAAGTTCATTGCTACATTTGCGTAGCAACTTACACCAACTATATTTGGGAATGTAAATGGTCCAGGTAGTTCTGTATCTAACTGCTTTTTTGGAGTTTGTCTTCCTTCTTTAAAGAAGTACCTGGTTTACTTTCCCTAATTGATTCTTTTTTGCTTGTGATACTTGATGAAGTATTAGTTTCTTTTACTCTCTTTGGAGGATTTACAGTGACATCCTGTTGCATTTGTGTTTGATTTATTTTTCTTTTATAACGTTTTACTTTTTGTGGAACAGAATATGTGTTTAGGTGGGGGGTGTATAGTGAGTGAAGTCTATTGTATTCTAAAATGCAAGGAATATCAGCGTTTATTGTACTTGCATCAAAGTTGATTAGAAATAGACCGTCAAGTGTACGTAAGCGTGATAGTGCTACATAGCTCATGCCTTCTTTAAACACTGTGTTACCAATATCTATTATTGCTTTGTCTAGGGTAAGACCTTGTGATTTATGAATCGTGACTGTGTATGCAAGAGTCAGAGAAAATTGTTCTCTGCGTACATATATATCTTTGAAGAGAAGGAATCTAGCTGTTGAGCGTCCTATCCTTTTTACTTCTGAAAGTTTGTCAAAGAGTATATTGACAAACTTAATTTTGTTGTCGCGTGGGTATGTTTGAAAGCCAACAACTGTACCCAGTGCTCCATTAACTAGTCCTTGGTCCACGTCAAGGTTACATTTAAACATTACTCTGCAATTTTGGGATAATTTTAATATCGTTTCTAAGCCTGCTGTGTTTGAGATTGATTTTTCTAAACTATTTAGTCTTGTTGTGGCTTGATCACACATGGGTAGTGTCATACCATGTACATCGAGTGTGTCTGTTGATTTCATTGAATTTGAAACAGCTTGCAAGAGTTGGCATTAAGGCCATACAATTGACATTTTTGTGGGCTAATTGTTCCATAACATCTGTAGCACATGCATTATCGCCATAAAGTGCAGTAATGTGCCGGGTTTTCAATATTGCTTCTGCTTCTTTATTCTGATACTTGTTAAAATGTTGGCATAAGTGAGATCTGAAGATTGCCGCATGTTTTTTGTTAATTCTCTGTATTGGAAATGTTGCCAAAAGTTGACATTTCCAATGCTGCCAACAGTTTTACGGCAGAGTTTGTGTCCTAATGTTTTGAAAATAGGCTCACCTTTTACTGGTGTTAATTGAAGCAGATCTCCAAAAACAATAATGTGTTTTCCTGCAAAGAGCTCTTCATAGTCTGTTTTGAGTACTTCTTGTAATCGGAGGTGAATCAAAGCTAACATCAGGTTGGAGGCCATGCTCACTTCATCTATTAGTAGCATTTTCATTTGTTTCAATACTCTGTGTAATTCCATTGCAGCTTCTGCAGAAAGTTTGTAATAGTCTAAGTTGTTCTGGTGTTCTACTGGTAATAGTAGTAATCGGTGTAATGTAACACCACCTGTGTTGTAGGCAGCTAAACCTGTGGGGGCAGTGACAACAGCTGACAGTTTGTTGTTTGTCAATTGTTGAAGGAACTTACTAATGATTTTGATTAGGAATGTTTTGCCAGAACCAGTTTCACCACTGACGTACAGTAGTATAGGTTTATAATTATGGCAGGAACATTCTTTATTTTCATGTTTTACACCATGTGCAATTTGTTTTGTTACTTCTTGAAAAATGTTACTTTGCTCATTGTTTAGTTTTGATTGTAGTATAGTTAAGTCTTCTTTATCTTCATACTGACACATGGTGTTTTCTACCTCTATCATAGCTAATTCTGCCTCATTTATTATTAGTGGTTCTCCCAGTGGTTCTTGGCTTCCTGTTACAGAAGGTTGACTACTGTCAGGAGTGTCCTTATCTAGTTGGGCTTGGAGTTCTTCTTCGTGTTGCTGTTCATTGTGCAACATTATTTTGTACTGTGTAAAGTTTACATCAGTTATAGTGCTTTCATTTGCTTTGAAAGCATCCTCATATGAGTCATAGTAATCTAGCAATTGTTCTTCTTTTCTCCATGGTTTGAAGAGTTGTAGCAGGGACATGTAATATACTTCTTTATGTTGAGGAGTCTTTAATGACATTTTGATATGATTAATTAAATTTGGTTTAGTGAGTTTAACTAAGCTGCCTTCACAGTTTGTCACTCTATATTTACCTTTTTTTTTCATCAGGTTTCATATTATTGTTGTATGTGTAGTTTTGGGCTATGTGGTATAGACACATGTTTTCCAAAGTATTACTTCTGTTTGGGTAGCATGTGTCCAATAAATTGTTTTTTAAAATGTCTTGGCTGTTTGGATCATGTTTGGCTATTGTTTCTATATCTTCATATGATTTTAGAACTCTTTTTCTAGATTTAGCTGGACCAAGACTTAGCCATACTATATTTTCAGATTTACCATACAATGCAGTACCAGTTAAACGATCAGCTGCTTCATATGATCCATATTCTCTATGGGTGAGCATTTTTATGCTCAAGCTGTATAATTTCTGAGACACTGTTTTATCTGATGAAAGGTCATTCCAGAGGTTTTGGATCTCTGTCTTTTCTGCTTTAGTTAAGTATGCTGTGACATATTGTGCAACTGCCGTAGAATTGTCTGGAATGTACTGCACATCTATGTTTGCATTCCATAAGTGGGCAATGATTGCATTATAATCATTGATATATTTTTCTTCTTCTTTTCTTTTTATGTAATATGTATTTTTAAGTGACTTACCTTTAACACTATGTCTAACTGAAGATATGAGGTTGTTCACTTGACTTGTATTTGTAACTGGTCTAGGGAAACCAAATCGACATTTGGTGTAGTATTTCCCTTTGTTTTTGTGTTTGCGACGACAATTTTTTCCACATTTGTGTCTTTGAAATTGTAATATTTGTGCATGAAGATCACTATTTGTGGCTTCTGATGGAATTTCACAAGTGACATATTTTTCAATAAACTGTAAAACAGTGGCATCACTGTCTTGACCAAATTTAGGAGTATCTTTAATCCATAAAAGCATGTGGATATGTGGTTCTCCTCTGGCTTGGTATTCTTTTCTCCAAAAGAAGTGTTGCACTTCTCCAAGGGGAGGAACAATTTTATTACAAATGAAATGTAGCATAGCAATGAAGCGATGGTGAAAATATCTTGAAACATTAACAGGATCCAAAGAACAAAGTTCTCCAGGTGTTAGTATATCTATGTTTGTTTTGTTTTTATCTGATATGCGTAGGAAATCATGTAAATCTTCCCATGCATATTCTGCACAACTTAATGTAACAAACCAAGTTGGTGCACCAAGGTTTCTGATCATACAACGTACATCTCTATGACGTCGAAACCAGTACTCTTTAGTACCACGCATATTTGCTAATACATTTGTAATATTTGATTGTAAAACCTCATCCTTTTGTTGCACTTTTTCTAATAATTGTGTAGCTGTCATATTTTGAAAGTGTGACCCTGATTTTAATATGTGTGCAACTCCGTAACATAAAGTTGCTAGTTCACTTTCAAAGAGTAGGTGGAATATGTATTCCACATTTTGTCTAAATCTGGCATCTTCAGAATACCACCGTAATGAGCGGTATTCTGAAGCTGATATTTGAATAGGTCTATCATCATACCTTCCTCCTTTGCCAGTAGGAAAGAGTAGAGGAAAAGCATGTGCTTCTATACTTTTTCCCATATGCTGATTGGCAATCCTTTTGTTTGACGCATTTGGTAAGTTTCCAGTACATCTTCTACGGTGTCATTACAGTGCAAAGGATGAATTGTATAATGGTCTAAAGTATTTTATATTGTAGCAGGATCTAGTAGCTCACACTGACCAGCTTCTTGTGTTTCTTGAATTATTTCGGTTGTATCTTTCAAGTTTTCTTCAATATTAATTTCTTTGTAATATTCATTATTCTCTTTAAGATATTGGAAGGCGTGTCTAACTTTATATAAATCTACCAGCTGTTGCCATATTTTTTTGTCTTTTGTAGGTACTCCATTTACTAAGATAATTAAAGATTGCTGCATTGGACGTTGGACTCCTAGAGTATGCACATTTTCTTTTAGATCTAATGGTAAATAAACTACTTTTCCACGAATGCCTTTTACCAATTCAGAGGGAGGTAATTTTGCTGTTTTTGGTTGAAGGCGTATTATTGCTTGAAATGGGTGTACTGTTTGAATTATGATGCTCTCATATAAATTAAGTTGTTGTAGGGGTTTTGGTACTGGGTATAATTCCAAATTACTTGTGATGGCACGTGAAGGAGTTTGGTTGATGTCAAGTTTTGTAGTGCAGTATTAAGGGCTCAGTTATTAACGTTATAATATGTTTGAGTAATAGTACAAATATTATGGTGATATTTTACTTACTTTTTTTCTTAAATTAACAGGTAACTTCTTAGTTCTTCTTTGTTCTTCGAATTCGGCTGCTTCTTTTCAGGAGACTGGTCTTCACTGCAATTGTAAAAGCTTCAAATTAGTAACTTTTTTTGTATATAGCGCTGTTTTTAATTTAGATATTGATTTTTTTAATTGAAATCCTCAGTGCCTTCTTTAAAACCATTAAACTAATTTATTTACATAAGATACATTGCATCAGTTCAGTACATATGATATGTTCTTAATGAACAAAATTGTATTGAATGACTAACTGTAGCAAAAAAAATATCTTTACTATGTCTTGTGAAATTTATAATATACCAGTGAATACCACTATTTCTGTAACTAAGCTGTTCTATGTAATAGCGCCTCAATGTCATGTCTAAATTAAAGTAATTAAGTAAATAAATAAATAAAAACAAAAAAATATGAAATTGTACAAGTATTTTTTTAAAGATTTAAACATAGATTGTGCTTGCATGCAATTTTGTTTGAATATATGTAGTCTATATATTTCATTTAAAAAATGTTAGTTTAACCTGATTTGAGTGTGTGTGTGTAAAGAAAGTAAATAGTATAAAGGTTTATAAGTGATAGTTGATTTTAGGAAGTTGAACAAAATACAGTAAATTCATTTTACAGATTACACAAGCTAAAAATCTGTTTGAAAATGTGTTCATCTACTGTACAGAAAATATGCATACCTGAAGTTTGTGTTCATGCATATGGATATGCATGGAGCTGCAAGTAGAAATCTTGGAGACTTGTACAGTATTTCTGGTAGATGGTGCTTGCCAATGATATGTCACTTGTACTCAGAGAGATTCACAGTACATTTGCAGTGCTGATCTATGATGATGCAGTTAGATGTAGAGGTCTTGAATGTGATTGGTGCATGGTCATGTGATTTCTTAGCTACATCCAATGAGGGAATGACAGAGAGAGTGAAGTGGAAATGGTAGTAGGGCTGTTCATGTTACGATATGTCCGCGGACATGGCGGTAGTTCGCAGACATCGGGAGTTACATCCGGGGATTTTTGGGTTCAGAAGTCATGCAAATGAGAATGAGTACTAAAAGGGATTGGTCAGGAAAGTTTAGTGGTGTGTTGTGCCAGAAGAGAGTTTCTCATATACTGTTTTTGCTGAGAGAACAACAGATAAATATGTCTGTGTATTTTATAAAAAAGATTTTATGGATTTTGGGAGATTCATGGATATATTGGTTGAAGGTGCATGCAGAAAGCTGTGGAGTAGCTGTAGATCTTGGATTCCCACATGTGGAAGTACACTGGCATGGAGTACGTGGAATGAAGTGGTTGGACTTGCTACCTCTCTGTGCTACTTTGGAGACAGAGCAACATCCAGACATAATTGTAATTCATTGTGGAGGGAACGGTTTAGGACATGTGTCTGGATTTTTTTTGCAATTTGCTATGAAAGAAGCACTTGGGAAGGTTATGGACATGTTTCCTAATTCTCAAGTGATATTTTCACGGATTGCGCAGAGACAAATGTGGCTTCGTTCTTCTTCATTTGGTTCACAAATGGAAAAAGCAAGGAGCAATGTTAATAAAGCTGTTCGTGCCTTTCTAAAAGATTTTGGCATGTCTTCTTTTCATAATGAAAATATTCTGTTTCGTAGTACAAACATTTTTTGCAAAGATGGAGTCCATCTTACTTATGGTGGCAATCAGATTTTTCTGAGAAATGTACAAAATGCATTGCGACCTTTTTTGGAATTACAACATCCGTTTTGAAGTAGGTGTTAAGCATTTATAATTTATGACTTACAAACACCTCCCAAAGGCTCTTTTCTGAGCCACCACTTCCTCCCAGAGAAAATTGCAATGTTTGTGATAGGGTAGCAACCCAATTTTTTAAATGTTCGCGAACTGTCCTCGGACTTCTAAAAAATACAAAGGGCCCTGCTTCATTTATTTTCACTTCTATTTTTTAATTGTGAAAGGCGGTTCTGAAAAGAGCCTTATTATTTTTTTGATTTTTGATATTTTGTATTTTTTTGTTTTTTTATACACGACACACTAGGAGAGGAGTGGAAAGGAAGGTAAAGGGGGGACACCAACCACAGGCAAAAGAAAGGGCAAGCTGAGAGAGGAAGATGTAGAGTGGGTTTTATTTGGGTAGTGAGCAGATCTTCTCGTGCTCTGAGAGGATAGTCTCAAAAGCACTACGAAGTCGCTCCCCCTTGCAGAGTACTGTGTCACAGTACATACATACAACTGTGACCCTCGAAACGTAAGGGTCATCAGCATTCTGTATGGCCTGTGAGGCAGCTTGAGGAAGACGCTGTCCCACAGAGGTGGTCCTTGTGGTGACAGGATCAGAAACAAAGGATGAAGTAGAGGAAATCAACCTGCTACGTTCTTCGCAAGGTACAACCCTGCGAATAGCCTCAGAGTGAAATGACCTCAGGTGTCACTTCATAGTAGTAGACCCAAAGCTGTAGTTACCGTGCTTCCCGCGACTGAGTATCATTTTGCACTCATTGCAGGTAACACGGTTCACACGAGCCTTAGGAACATTCCCAAGAATGGTAAATAACCGCCACACCCAAGACTCACGCCTAGTGCGGGTAGTAGGGTTTTCCTCTACCTCATTCTCATCATCCTCTTCTTCCTCCTCTGCATCCTCACTCCTGTTCCCCTCTTCAGGCCTTTGGGAAGGTCGTGGTGGTGGAGGGGGTGGGGGTGGTGCTGAAGCAGGTGCAGCACCAGGTGGCAGTTCAGCAGCCAGGGGTGCCATCTCAATTATGGTGTAATCTGCAGGTGGCAGCAAAAATCGCTGTGTTTCGAAGAATATCCAGAAACACAATGAGAATAAGCTCTAGGGCGTGGTCTTTTATAGGAGTGCTTGTGCACGGTCCGCGGACATGCGCGCTGTCCGCGGACAGATCGAACACAAAAAAAAGTTTGAAAAGTTTCAAAAGGTATGTAGAAACTCAGGTTTACTATGTGGGACTTGTGCCATGGTGAGATTTTATTGAAAAATATTATGGATTAATTGAAAATGTACTTTTAATTTGTTCGGGGACCCGAACAGTGTCCGCATTCAGAACATGCGATCAGCGTGGGCACGGTCATATGATCCGTTCGCGAACAAGTCCGCGAAGGAAGCGCATGTCCGCAGGACACCAAATGCACGGAGATTGGCTAGCGCATGCGTGTTGATGTTCTACTGACACTGTTCGGGTCCTGAACTAATTAAAATTGTGTCACACATGAAACAAACATTTCAGGACACTGCGTGTGTTCTTAGAACAGATTAAACTTGCTAGCAAACAGTAAGGACAGATATAGTGTTCTTCAGGACACGTTCAATTTCGTTTATGTACGAACATTTCAGGGCACCAATTGTGTTCTTAGAACATTTTCAACTTGCTAGAGAACAGTACGGACAGGTATAGTGTTCTTTAAGACACCTCCATTTTCATTTAATTACGAACAATTCAGGACACCGCGTGTGTTCTTAGAACAGTTTGAACTTGCTAGCAAACACTACGAACATGTGTAGTGTTCTTCAGGACACCACCATTTTTGTTTACGTACGAACATTTCAGGACACCAATTGTGTTCTTAGAAGAGTTTAAACTTGATAGCGAACACTACGGACAGATAAAGTGTTCTTTAGGACACTTTCATTTTTTTTTTTTTACGAACATTTCAGGACACCGCGTGTGTTCTTAGAATAGTTTCATCTTGCTAGCGAACAGTACGAACAGGTATAGTGTTCTTCAGGACACCTCCATTTTTGTTTATTTATGAACATTTCAGAACACCTGCACAGCCCGCGGACACCTACATAGTTTTTTTTTAAAAAACGAAACTATTTACAACACAATATAAAAATTAAACTTTTTTAACATATATTAATAATTTATGACAGAGAAGGTGAGGCAGAAACAGAAACAAAAACAGGAGAATTAGGGGTTTTATCATGATTGTTATTAGGTGAAGAAGGGATGGAAGTCTCATCAAAACATTTTGGGTTATGGAGAGGGTTTGGGGATAATTGACTGGGATATGGTGAGGAGGGACAAGTACATGTAGGGCAATGGAACAAGGTTTTTGGTTTAAAATGATCTTCCACAAAAGTTTTCAAATTATTAAAATTAGTCAACAATAAATCTATTTTTTCTTCTATACTGTGAAAAGTGTTATCCATAACAGGTTTTTCTGAAGTTTTTTCTATTTTGGTATGCTCTGTACAAAAAAAAAATATATATGTTAAATGTATACAAAATAATAATAATTAAATGGTTTATATTATAAAGTGTTTACCATTAGTTTCACTATCTTGTGACATTTCTTCATGTGGGAAATGCTCCTCTAGCCATTCCAGAGTACTAGACATTTCTGTGAGAGAAAAAAAAAGATGATATATTTTTTTATCTAATACAGAAAGTTTATGAATATATGAATAAAATTAAGTGCACTTACTATTTCAGGTAAGATATGTCCTATGTACTCAGTGGGTCTGTTCTTGTTCTCAGTAGTGTTGTGTTTGTGAGGTAATTATGTTGGAAGCCAATTTATTTTCTTGTGGTATATTCCATTTTAGAACATAGTATATTTAAATGAATGGTTAGTGTGTTACATATATGGGTTACATTTCTTATGTATTAGTACATATAATGTGTTTGTGTGCTTCTTTTTGAATGTGTTAAATGTTCTGATGTTATGATATAACAATCAAACATACCCTCCCAGAGTTTTTAGGTAGTGGTACTGTTCTTCGAACATGTCCGCGAACATTAAATGAGTTCGCGGACATCAAGTACATTAGAAGGGATTCAGTCAGTTCCATATGATATGTATATAAAGTCAAAGTCATTATTGTTAAGTTGCACTACTAAAAACCTATGAAATTCAGTGAAAATACTTCGTTAAAGGGACGTTATAGTTAAGTTGCGCTGCTAAAAACCAATGAAATTCAGTGAAAAAACTTTGTTAAAGGGACGTTATGGTTAAGTTGGGCTGCTAAAAACCTTTCAAATTCAGTGAAAAAACTTTGTTAAAGGGACGTTATGGTTAAGTTGCGCTACTAAAAACCTATGAAATTCAGTGCAAAAACTTTGTCAAAGGGACGTTATGGTTCCAAGTAAAACCGAAAAACCCTTGAAATTCGCCAGTTATGGTAAGCTAAGCAACCATAACTCGCGCCACCACCGTGCACTGTTAAGACTAACACCCAGGACATCAAAGATGACATCACAAATGTCATTGATGACATCACTGAATCACATGTGTATGTAGTTTTCATTAAATATGTGTACAAGGGATTCTTATTATAGTGTTGAGAAAAAAGTGTCAAGGATCATTGCAATAAATATCATACCCTAATTAGTGCATTGAACAATGCATTGATATAAATAGCATTCTATCATGGGGTTCTATCTAGTATACTAAGCTACTAATGCAGAAACATAGCATTGTGTGCAGTGTACAAGATGAAGGTATAATATTCGTAATGTTAATATGTTGAATAATGAAATGATAATTGTTTTCTTTATAGATTTTTGTGTACTGTGAAATATGTAATAAGTAGCTAATAAAACACATGTATTACGTAATTGCATTACTATAGACAAAACACAAAGACACAAGAACATAGGTTTTTAGTAGCGCAACTTAACCATAACGTCCCTTTAACAAAGTTTTTTTAATATCACGCAAACAATATACAAACATGGCGTGCAAAAACCAACTTCTACAGATGGCTTTACACATAATGTTGCAAAGTAAGAATTAATGCTCGTTCACAGTGAAGGTCAGCTGCTTCCATTTTTTTCTCGGGCCCCGGAGAGGCTCACGAAGCGGACTATAAGGTTGTATTGTGTTTTGACCTTGACAGACAGAGATTGTGATGAAAGACTTCTCTTGAAGGAGTGTTGCTAAAATGTAAGAGAAGATAAAGATGAAATTTCTGAAACGAAACCACTTTTATATATCATATCACTATGCAAAAGATCATTGGCACACGCAGAGTCGTATTTTGGACTGCACCACTGGTAGACAATGGAAATTGCAATTGTACTGTAAGTAACCCTTTAGATTACTTTATACCAAATATAATTACAATAGCGTAGCATTAAAGACCGCTCAAGTTGAACTTGTTCGTTGAAAGTGGCATAATGTTTTTTACCACGCACTATCACCGCCGAATTTATCCCCTGTCGTTTAGAGGGCTCTGAAAAAGGCAGACGACACAGGGTGGGTTAATAGAAATAATTTAACCGGTCTATAGGCAGTCAAGCGCTCTACTCGCTGTGCCACTTCACTGTAGCCTGTCAAGTGGCACAGCGAGTACAACGCTCGCTTTGACATCCGTGCACAGCTTGCTAACGCAAGTTTGAATCCCAGCAAGGCCAAACTCAGCCTTTCATCCTTCCGTGGTCGATAAATGAGCACCACACACCGTGGTTAATAATAAGCACTGCTTACATACCTCACGGTTCTTAGCGCTATATGAATGGGAACATATTATTATTTTATTATTAACATACTCTGTTGCACTATCTTCGATTGCAAATAGTTTCACGCCCTAATAAATAAAATGATGATTTTTAATGAAGATCGGCTGGTGAGACTAATTTATGTTTTTTAAAACAGGTACGTGGCCCCATTTTGTCTATGTCATGATTTACAGACTCCAGTGGATGGGGTCTTCAACTGCCAGGTGCAAGTCCAAATATGCAACTTCATGACCCTCACCATTTCATGGGACAATCGCCAAGGACCAATATGCCCTTACGCAGTACTAGCGGCTACAAACAACATACCAACCAATAGGGTGGTCTAATGACTCAATGTTGGAGCAACCTTCCGATTATCAGAGCGACCATTTACTGCTTTTATCATAAACCAACAGCCTATCTACCGCAAAGGAACAACGCGTGGCTCCAAATAAACTTTTGCTGATCGACAGCAGAGACAATAGCAAATCGCTGAATATTCACTAAACATTTCTTGTGAAGTAAATGTACTTTACCAAATGTACAATCCTGCTGTTTACTTTTAAACCACAGTTTCATATTCCGAATTGTGGCGCACTGAGTTGTAAGCTGATCTAACACTCTCTGTACCGCAAAGGAACATCTCGTGTCTCAACATGAACTTTTGCGGATCGACAACAAAGACAAATGCAAATTGCTGAATATTCTCTAAACATTTGATGTCAAATAAATGTACTTTACAACATTTACAATCTTGCTCTTTGCTTTTAAATTACAGTTTCATATTCCGAATTGTGGCGCACTGTGTTGTGACATAATGTGTGTTGTCTTCCAGGTTCTGTGTAAAGTCGCGTAGTACTGGAGACGACTGGGCGCGTTTCATTACGCACCCTGTAACATCACGGAGAAACGCGGGGAATATGAATGCTTTGATAATATCAGGTTTAGGGGCGGGAGATATGATTTAGTGTCCCAAAAGCAAGTCAGCCAGGTCAATAGAGCCAGTCATAGGATTATCACATAATGTCGGCGCACACCAGCTGGTTTATCGTTTCTGTAGTGGACAAAAAGTCGGTTGACGCCCCTAGGAAATTGTACTATTAGCGAACAAAAGGAGTGTTCTTAAAACACTTTCACCCTGACAACGAACAATACAAACAGCGTTCTCAGAACACCCCCATTTTGTGTAATTGCAACCTTTTCGGGACACTGCGAGTGTTCTTAGAACACACTCAACTAGACAGATTATAATACAGACAGCGTCCTGAGGACACCCCCAGTTTGTGTATTTACGAACAATTAAGTACACCGCGAGTGTTCATAGCTCATTTTTATCTTCCTTGCGAACAAAAATGACACATACTCCGTCCTCTAAACACCCCACCATTTATTTTATTTACAAAATGTCAGAACGGCCGTGTTCTCCGCGGACAAATCGAACGCAACAAAAAGGTCTAGCACATAAGAAAACAAAACATTGAACCTATCTCGTACTCCCCCATCCTCCGCAAACACTCTTACACACCAACACACGGCACTAAATACAATTTTATATCCACGTTTCACTGCGCTGTACGCGGTCGACTGCGAATACAAGATGGCGGGCGCCACAGAAAATCTGACGTGCTCCACGCCCCTCGCCGTCCAATCAGCGAACACGTTGCATGTCCGCGGACATGACGCAAGGCCATGGGCCAATCGGGGTGCTGTCTGCGGAGCGAACAGGGAAGTCCGTCCGCGAAGCGAATGCAGATATCACTAATTTTTTTGCCTTACATTTTGGTCATTTTTAAAAAAAACTACTGGACAGATTTACACCAAATTTACAAAAGCACGCTTTTGGGACCAGGCCGCCGCTCCTGCCGCAAATTTGGTGTAAATCCGTCCAGTGGTTCGGACTGAAGCCGTGCGCAAAGTTTTTTCCCATTCAGTCTATGGGAAAAAAAAAGTTTTGGGACCCCCCCTATAACTTTTCCCCCTCTGGACAAATCCTCACCAACCTTTGCAAAAAAATTCAGAGTGACCCAACTACTTTTTTTTGCAAAGTTTGGTGAGGATCCGTCCAGGGAGAGCGAAGTTATAAGCCGGCCAAAAAGTGCTCTTCCTATGGAAACAGCAACTTAACCATAACTACCGTGGCCATGTAATATATATATATATATATATATATATATATATATGGATTTTGGGGGGTTTGGCGTTGGGTGGGGGGATGTGGGGGGTTTACTCCCACATATAGAGTACAATTGACCTTCACAATTCAGTCAATTGTGAAAAGGTCAATTGTCATTCGAGCAGTTGTAAAACGAACAATTTGTATACAACCCAGTTTTCGATCTGAGAGGGCTTTTTTCTTTGACTTTTGAATCCTGGGAACTTTCGTTGGACTTTTGATTTTTCCCTTGACTTTCCTCGTCTATTGCTGTTGGAAGTCTCCTTCTGGACTGTTGCAAGGAACAACTAGCAGAGAAGCAGGGAGAGATACCAAGGCCTTAAACATTGTGTGGGAGATAGAGACTGGGAACTCTAGAAGCTAGCTGGGCCTGCCATTTGAGGAGCCAGAGGAAGTGTGGGTGCTGGGGGTGACCAGATCTGTGCTGTCCTCAGAGGAGCCCTGCATTTTGCCTGGATGCCCCATAACCATGGCCTCCCATGTAAGTAGCTTAATCCAAATGCCAACAAAAGTGTTGGTGGGACTCCACCAGCCTTATTCTTCATTTCTTCATCTTGCATAGTGGGTAGGGGGGTGGAACTGGGGAGGCACTGGCATATTTTATTGAATTTAACTCAAATGAATTCCACAATAGAAAATTACCCTATCCATTTAACTTGAATTGTGTTGGGAATTGCCTGCCTTAATCCTTTCCATTGAATTGTGGGGAGGGGTGAAACTGTGTAGATCCTTAGTGCATTGAAGTTAAATCCTAAGGACTGCTCTGCACTTTACAAAATATGAATAAATAAATACAAATCAATTCATTCCCATATAGAAAATCATGGGATGAGTGTTGTTAGAGTTCGAGACTAACAAAGTTAATGCCCAGTGTGTTGGAGCCGGTATAGACAATAAAGTACTTGGATGACTCTACCTTTGTGAAACCCGTCTTTTGCACAGAAGGGTGGTGTCCATAATCGCAAAATAAGTAACCCTAAGACCCTGCCATTCCAGTTAATGTAGAGTGTGCCTAAATAAATCTTCAATTTATTTACTTGTATCCCAAAACAAAATCCCAAAGCCCTGCATATCACACCAATAAAAAGGCCAACATGATTTTCCCATTGAGTTCCTTTCCTGATTTTGCCTTTCAAATAAAAAGCCCAAAACAAATGTTATTCTTTGTGTCAATTTACCAAACCCTACCTTTTAATAAAAAGCCAGAATGATTATCCCATTGCATTCCGACTCCATATAACTTGGCTCCAAACCAGAGTTGTCATATCTAATTGATGCCTGTGGGTGGGGGTTGTGGAGAGAAAAGAGCTTGATAACAGACTAAGCAATCACTGTGTGAGTCAAAGTCTGTGTAGGTGAAATTGCAAGAAATCTGATGTAATGTGATGACTGTCCATCTTGAAATGTTACCTGTGTGTTGAAGGACCCATAAGTCAATTAGAAATATATGTCAGTCAATTGGTGCAAGACATTTGAGATTGTGATATCGTGTTGTGCCATGGCATTGGTGGCTGAAGTTTTGGTTGTTTTATTATTCTTTGTCAAACATTAAATACATATAAATTCTTACTATACACCTGCCTGGTTCCTTGCTCATTGGTGATACAGAGGGTATGTGCTGGGTCGTTTTGGATAGGTGTGAGGGATCACTAAAGCTGAATCTGTATAAGTGCTCTAGGTGTGCGCCACTTTGCCTGAGAGGAAAGGAAGCCCCTGTGAGTGATGCCTGCTAAATTGTGACAATGCAGCACTTCAAAGTCATCTGCATGTTCTGTTGATACTCTAGCTGGACAGGTGATAAAAATGTGCTTGGACGATGCAATATCAGTTCCAAAGTGAATTTCAAAGGTAGTACTGCAGGTCAAGCTGTTTTGAATGTGGTTTGCAGTGGTTCACGTTATGAAAACAGGATTCCTGGCTGCTTTGGCCTTCTGGATACTGTGAGTCCCACTGCGGGTGGTTCTAAGGCAAGATGAGTCCTTTTCATTTTCTGCTGTCACAGCCTAGGGAGGATTGTTAGCAGAGTGGGATGCCTTGATCCTTAGTAAATACTCCCCCTGGGAATGGGTAGGGAGCAGAGAGTCCCTCTGACTGGAGCACCTGTTTACACCTCTGGCAGATGGCTTTGAAAAGGACTGCTTCCATAGAAAGATAAAAAGTAAAGTGAATCAAAGGAGTTGGCTACCCCCCTCTTATATAGGTAAAAGGCACACATAATTGAGTGAAAGCAAGCCTGTGTTAAGTGGTGGAATCCCTGAAACAAGTGTCCCTTGCCTCCTGATGCCATTCCCAGAGTGCCTTGCTCCACCGGAAGTGTAGAGGACAGGAAGGAATGAAAATACCACATTAAAGAAAGATTGAGTAACCCTTCCTTAAAACCACTTCACAAATCTGCTCAGGTGTGTTTTTTTGTGATTTTAAAGAGTGCAAATGTGTAGCCATCGAGAAAGAGCCACCCACCTATTGATTTTAATATTTTGTTTGTTCTAGCTATCACAGGACTTTAAAGTCACAGTTCTAGGTTTCCATGAGTATGTGGTAAGCAATCAACCACTTTCTTGCAACCAGGGACTTTCCGCAGTGAGCATCCTCTCCACAGTTATGGCAACCACATGGACTGCAACCGGGCATCTCATAAAGGTCGGACAAATCAAACCAGAGCCCGCAGTTTTATGGTTTCTGGAATGAAACACATAGGTCCTATAGAAACCCCAACATAAATTCCTCTTTTTGCAAGTTGAAACGATATCAGGAATGGCTCTCTTGGTGATTCTATACCACCTCCAAGATGTTCCAAGTTCTATGGGGACTTGCTTTGCCAATAATAACTGCACGATGACTGTCCAAGTTTACCTAGTCACACATTCTGCAGATGAAGAGACGTTATACATCCTTGTGACATTGCTCAAATCATGTAATATTTTGTTTGGTCTGAAATGATGAAATACCACAACTCCTCTTAAAAAGTGAGATGGCTTTCATTTATTCTTCCATGGTTAGAGTTCTTTCAGTCTCATAGCCACTTTCATCACATAATAGGCAGGGAGCAGGGGCACTTATAAGTGTTGTCTCATTGTAACAATGTTTAGCGCTCAGGTGTCTGTTCTAACCTTCCAAGTTCAAAAGATGCTGCCCTCCTATAAGAAGTGAAAGTTGCATTACATTATTTGCTACTAACATAGTCAAGTGTGGTGAAGCTAAGACTCTACCTTAAACAACATCTGTATATGTGTTATTTGTGCGGCTTTTATAATTATCTTAACATACCTTCATTTAGATAAATGTAAAAAAAAATAATCAATACATGTTCAAGCAAAAAAGAAAGAATTAAAATGTGAAAACAAACTAGTGGAAGTTGCTACAGAGACGTTTCAATTTTATAACGCTATTAACTTGCCAAACGAGAAGAAAAGGTGCAATTATGGCGATCCTATTAATAAACAGGCAAGTTGGCCTGAAGACAAATGTGTAAGACATCTGCCACTAAGATAGAGTGGTGCTGTATTCACTTCTAGAGTCAATGCCTAAGGCGTCATATTTACCCACATGCTGTGTTCTGATTTTATTGGTGTTTATGTTTTAAACAGACTGTCCATTTACAGGAGTGCACATGTTGTTTTTTTCTATTTAAAATAGTGTTCAGACAGGCAGCTTGGTTCTGGTTCTTTTTCAAAGAAGACATCTTGGTCAGAACAATTAGTACTTTTAAAGCAAAACATACAGTTGCAGCTTAAACAGGCATGGCTAATAGTTAGGTCCACTTTTCTTCCCATTGTGACATTAATCCTTCCAGCGGTAAGAATTTGTGTGTAGAAATTCATACAACATGGGCCTTCAGTGCAGGGTAGTAGCAGTTCCCTACAACAATTATATCCAGCTATGGATGAGCTAAGGATGAGTTATGTGACCTCACAGAAGATCCTTGTGCCGACGTGCGCGGAGGCCTCCCTACCACGGGACAACAGGCGCTGCAGCACACGGACGAGGGCAGGGGATGAGGACAGGTAACTCGACGCGGACAGCGTCGGCGGGCGGGGTCACCTCCACACGGCCCCCCGCTCCTCCTCCGGAGCAGGCACTCTCCCAAGGCGAAAAGAGGAATGTAGGCAACTGCTGGCGGCTGCAAGGCAAAGTGGGTCAGAGGCTGGTTACTCTCGTCACCAGTGTAATAAGGATCTTCTGATTTGCTTGTTTGTGTGTTTATTTATTTATATAGCGCACCTAACCTAAGGGTATCTGGGCGCTTTTACCATAACAAAGTAGTTTAGAGCATGATTTCTGAAATCCAATTTAATGTGTGGAGTGTAGGTAGTCCAGTAGATAGTGCTGGACCAGTTTATTTGAAATAGCTCCTGTTATTATAAATGCCATATCATACCATATCATTGTTTAATCAATATACAGTGACTCGAAGTGTATTATGACTCAGGCTGAAGTTTGTTCATACAGGGTCGAGCCATGACTTGAATCTCGAGCTGACTCAAAATACTTTGAATCAGTAGCACGTTTGGAGACTTATGAATCGGCATGAACCTTTACACTGTGAGTAGTACACTTATTGTAATGAAGCTCAGTAAAATTCGAGATTAGGGAAGTGCGAGCCTTGAAGTACATGGGTTGGATGATGGCTCAAGCAATGCAAAAAAGGATTGACTTGCCTGGAGCCAATATAGTAATGGCTGCAGAGTGCAATCAAGGTCAGTAGGTAAATGAATCGGCTCTGTCCAGTTTGAGACAATAGGTCTCTACTGCTTGAATTGGATTACAGCTTTTTGAAATAGACATATTAGGGCAGATTCACAAAGCTTTTTGGGGCGCAAGTGAAGAGATGAGCTTGTACCATAAAAAGTAGCAGCCCAATTCACAAAGGGTATCTTAATGAGCGCGTCTTAGATATGCTCATTGATATGCCCCCCCCTTTGCTTATTTGCTCAAATTAGGGGGAATGTCGGCCAATTTTAAAGCCTAACGAGGAATACAATTTAAAATACACTGAAATAAGTGTCTTAATTCTGCACCTCTTCAGAACAGGCGCATGGGTAGTAATTTCTGACATGATTTGCTTATGAAGTGTGACAGCCGGGGTTTAAACCACAGTGTCACACTTGCATTTCCAGGCTGCAAACAGGGATCGAAATGGTTTAATTCAGTCATTTTAATGGAACGTGTCCTTTAACGGCCCTTCTCATTGAAATGCACTCCCAGCAACGATGTGGTTGCTGGGAACTGTCATACATTAGTGCCTGGAGCTATAGTCTAGCACCCCCTGAAATGCTCGGTTTACTTTTGAGAGTAAGTTGAACTGAGCATTTTTGCAATGAGCGCAAATATAAAGAGGCCATTGTCTGTGCTCTGGTCATTTACACTCATATTAATGATTCTTGCCTAATGATTCAAATTTCAATTAAAGTTGTAAAGTTCAGAAGGGGTGACGCTTTTCTCCACTTTCCGAAGCCATTAGACCCCAGGTCAGGAGCAGCAGAATCAGTCACTTCCTCAGGCTGCTGAAGTTCAGAAACCTCCAATAGCCACAGCCGTGATCCAGCAGGGAAGCCCGAACAAATCCAAACAAAGGACTTCCCAGCAATAAGTTGCAAAGGTGGTTTCTGAGCTTTGTTGTAAAGTGGTAAGCAGGAGAAAGTGGCCTCATTTCACCATCACTATCATGATGAGGCCCCTACGTAGGAAGCAAATGACATAATGTCTCTGCAGGGGACTCGGCAGCAGTCACATCTATCACTTCCACACGCAAGACAAAGGGGCACCAGCAGAGGCACCAATGCCTACTCCCTCTGCAGGATACACCAAAGACCAGCTGTCCTGGTGAACTGGGGTCTTCCAGCCCTTTAAGATGAGGTAGCAATACCCTTCAGATGGATGGGGATGAAGAAGTTACTCAAACATCAATACTCGAAATGACTTAGGTAGTTGGCAAAAGGATAACTGTTTTAATATCAATTATCTAAAACAGGGAGTACAACAGACATCAACGGACATCTAAGGGTAAGATCTCTCAATGCATTGTGAAAAAGAAGACATTCTTTTATAGCAAAAGATCGTCATAGGTGACGTCAACCTACGTATTACTAATCTCATCATACGTGGCAAACTACGAAAACCTAGTGGCAAGTGTGATAAGGTATAAGGGAACATCTAAGTATACGATGAATACTCGTCTAAGGCAGTGAAGACAAAGTGAACTAAGCCCTCCCCTAAAACAGGTCACTATGAACGTCAATAAATACACAACGTCCCATTGGCTAGACAAACTATAGGACCCTTAATCATGCAGTCCCCTACCATTGGTTGGCACTCTAACCTCTGTCAGTACTTTTCCACCTACGTCTGCCAGCACGCAGACTGGGCTTCCAGGTGCTGGTGAGCTAGTCTTCAACCATAGCTTCCCACCAATTAGCATATTCATCCATCATCACCTCAGTAGTCTGCTTTCAATTAGGGCTTTGTCCTTGGGAGTGTTCTTTGCTCTGGAGAATTCAGGGGAGTGAAGGCATGCTCTGCCCTCGTGCGTAGGTGTGACCATCATGTTCGTCCAACTTCATCCCTCTACGTGACTGAAGACCACAAAAACGAACCCCTTGTGTATTAAAACACTATTTTCCAATAGACCTCTGACGTCTTTCTTGTTTTGTTCATGCCTCCTGAACAGAAACATTGAACTCTGTCATTTCACACAATTTGTATCCAATGTCTGCTCACTCCAGCCTGATAAGACCTTGGCTTCTTGGTTCATCCAGACTCGCCATTCTGAGATTCGTAATTCACTTATTTTCCAACTGCGACACACTGGAAAGGACACATTCTATCTTCAGCTCAGCTCTGCTATAACACGTAGTGGAAACATCCCTTCCTTGCTCACATATATATATATATAATGCTAGTCTCAAGAATACTTTGCTTGCGTTTCTTTGCATCTGTACATGTGTAAAACTGCTTGGCATCTTCATCCTTTCTGTAGCATGAGTTTCTTAATCTTTATTCCGATACTTTCTTGATGCTTTATAGAATATCTGCATTCTCTAGTCTCTGCATCTCTTCCATGTACATCAGCTTGGCTCTGTGTGATGTCACCATTTGTCTTAGCCATTCATTTGCTCTGCTTCTTCCAGGATTTCATTCAAATGGTCATGGTACTGTCTCATATGCAGGTATGGTTTTCTCAGTGGGAACCTTTCCTTCAGGATTCTCCTTGGTATCAGAATGTTCACTGGTACACATGTGTCTAACACTCTGGTTCCCAACATATAGGCAAGATGGGCGAGGTAATTTAGGTGGGGGTACTTAGCTCCTTCTCTACACTGGGATTTTGCTCCCTAGTCTGCATCATTTGAAACACAGTGGTGTCGGGGTTACTCATGTGAGAGATGGGTGGTGCAAGGGTGGCACACCTTAAACAATTCCATGCGGCCACATGAAAGGCCAATCTGAGCTGAGCTCAGTAATTCCCTCATTGGTTTTACACCCCAGTGTTGCACCTTCCCTACAAAAAAACCTAAACATTCGAAAATTAATACTGTAACCAAAATATTAAAACATGGAGAAAAAAAGCAAAATGAAAACAATTCATAGTTTATACAATGCTTTATGCTGGATTTGGGTAATCCATAAATACTGTAATTATTGTGTTATTATTATTGTTCCCATTGTAAATGTAATAATGTCCTCATTACTTTTTTCCTAGAGTAATAGGACATCTTGTGACACATACAACGTATTCTCTGATGGATAGAAAGAAACCCATGGTCTGACTGAGCTGTGCATTTAGAGATGCAAAAAACGATCAGGTCCCACATGGCTACTCCCTTATATTGAAGCTGCTCCTTGATAAAATGTTAAGGGTCATCTCTTGTAAGAAAAATGTGCTTTGAAAAATGTTTACTTGTTATCCCTTATAAAAAAAGGCTGTGCTTTAAAACATGAACGGTCATCCCTTGTATTAAAGGTGTACCTTGAAAAATATGTGAACATCCCTTGTGCGAAAGTTGCATGTTGACATATTGTACAAAAGCTGTTTTCATCCACCTTTCCCAACCCTATCCAAGACTCGTGAAGCCCATAGTTCGAAGAGTCTTCAAGTGGATTGTCCCATTGTAGTTACTCCAAGTTTAAATTCCTTCCTGTCACCCAGTATACTTACACCCTTATGTTTAGTTTTAAAACATCTTTAAGAAGAAACTTCAAAACATATAAAACTTCCAGAAATAATGCAAAATGTTCATTTATTTTTTCTAATGAACAAAACACATTGCAAACACCAACTATATTTTAGTTAAAGCAGGCAGACATATATTCAGCCCAATGAAACGAAAGGTGCAAACATATTTGTTTTCTTAGAGGTGGTATGGATTGCTGGATGTTCTTGTCAGGCAGGCAACTGCAAATTCCCCCAAGTGAAGTAAAATTGGAAACAAGCATTTATAGATTCTTTTTTAGGAGATGTTAGGCAGAATCATATGCAGTACCCTTTGGGAACACCACACACAATTAAGAGTACAAGTGTAAGTACAGTACAAGCCTTTACTACACAGTAAAGTTGTAGCGATGGCTGAGCAGCCAGACTTATATCAAGAGTAAAGGGAGCAGTATCAGAAGTTATACAAAGGACAGCAATTTCTATGGTTCAAACAAACACTGATTCAAGGTTTCTGAGTAAAAGAATATACATGTATTTACACCATCAGTTATAAAACAGTTCACTAATATAAAGCAGCAGAAAATCACAATCGTAATACACTACATTGACCCCCAATCAATTCTGGACAAGTTAGGCTTAAAAAGAAGTGTGAGCAAAATGGCACTCCAGTAATTTAAAAGGGAGAAAAGACAAGGTTATCAAAAATCAAGCAGCACCAACATGTTATAGGCAGGGCAATCTAGAAAAGGCTTACTACAACTAGGATTCAAGTCAATAGGCCTGGGCCAATGTTAATGGTTCAGAGTCTTTGCAGAGGATCACACAGTTCAGAGTAATTCGCGGGTTAAGTCTTTGCCAAGAGTTCAAAACGAAGTTGGTCGGAAGAAAAGTTTATCAAAGGAGAAGAGAAGGACAAGCCTTCGGAGAGGCGAAAGATGTCAAACACTTTTATCTCAGTCGGATGGAACGAACGATCGGATTTGCACAGTACCTTGAATGAAGAAGAATGCTGTAGCTGAGGCAGTTGTTCCTGGCAGTTCCTGCAGGCTCACGGTTCCTGAAGCGACTGTCATGGTGACAAGAAGGAGGAAGACTTGAGGGTCTTGCACTGCCCAGGGAAGAAGCCAGCAGCAGAGCAAAGTGTCGTATAAAAGGTGCACTCCTTAAAACCCTAACAGGTTCCATTCCTCCTGGCTATCCGGTTCACTGCAGCGAGGCACAGCAAATTTGACCAGGAGAGGAAGGCCGGCATTTGGTGTTTAGCGAGCTGGTTGGTCCCATCAAGCTCAAGGGAAGAAGATTCCTTACCGATCTTCTCTTTCGTCAGAGTTTTGGGCGATTCGGACCTACAGCAGGGCTTCACTGGGATGTCCAGTAGTTGCAGCAGTCCTCTTCCTTCAGCTCTTCATTGGTTCTCTCGTTCCAGTGGCGAATCTGCCTTCCAAATCCCAGAGACCTGCTTTTAAGCAGTTTTCCCCCATTCACACAGCCTGGCTGTCAATCACACAGCAGGCTGGCTGTCCTGGCAGGACAGCCACCTAGCCAATCAAACTAGAGTGTGACTTGGGTCTCCAAGGAGACCCCGTGCAGGTGGCCTCAAACCCCTCCCTCACATCCTGTCCACCCAGACACTCAGGCACCTAAGGAGGGCTTCTGTGCAGAAGCCTGCCAAAGGACGGCGAACAAAGGAACCAAACCCGGTTTGGTGCGCAGAGTAAAACACGAGAAAGACCTTTACAAAAAGAAATGGCGAATAAACCAGACCGGAATCAAATAAAATTAAAAGGCGTCCAGCGGATTAGAGTTTGAGGCTACCATCATAGCCTCTAACAGTACCAACGCTATTTTCATAGCTCGCTGTAGAATAAAAATGGTACCAGCCAATTCTTAGAGAAAGGCGAATGAAATAATGTTCCATGAGAATCACACAAAAAGGGATAACTATTAACCCTTACACTACTCTATGGCAAAATCGGTTGTACTGGGTCTGTACATTTAAAAAGACTAGTAAAGTCAATGTCAACTTTACATGTTCTGGGAGACAGTAGTCAGTCCGAGAAAATGGATTTTAAAGTGGGAAGTCTAAAGCGACAACCCTGTGTCACTGCACTAAAGGTGCTATGTGACACACAGTAAAACGATGATGCCTATGGAGTGGGTGAGACTCCATAGTCCATGAGCACAAACATGTAAAACACACAGCAAAAACACATCTAAGAGTCTCTTACCAGTTGAAAAAATAAATCCTAGAAATCCAGCAGAGCCGCTGAGGGACTCAACAGGTAAGGGAAATTAGCCATTCTGCAGAATCCTTCCTAACAGGATATAATTTGCACGGAATTCATCAAGAACACAGGAATGTTATTGGCAGACAAGCACATATTCAGCCAAGTATAATAAAGGCGACACAATGCATATATCATTTTCTTTCCTTTCTTCTGAAAGACCACTATCACAGAAGTTAGGGACATGCACATTCAGATCAGTGAAGTAAAGTTGGAATCATGCATGTACTTATTGTTTTCTAACAGACCATAAAGATGTGCAGCCCAGAACACCATAATTACATTTCTTGTAGGGAGCCATACTTTGAGATCACTAACTAAAGATGGAAACCATGGACATACTATTTGTTTCTTAAGATACACAACATAGAAAAACTTAATTATTTTCAGGAACAAAACCAAACATTGAACCCAACAGGTAAAGGGAAAACTTCCATTTACATTGTTTCTCAAGTTGTATTGAAGAATCTGCAAAGCGAATCAAATAACACCAGAGAAAATGCTAAAAAGCTGCTGCCAATTAATACGTGTGGCATATCAGATCTTCTAATGAGCAGAACATGACTGTTGTTGTGCAAAAATCAACCTACATAAAGCCCTCACACTGACTTCAAAATACACTGGGCCTCATTACACGGTAGGTGGTAGCTATGGCGCTATTTGTGCCATGGCTACCCCCTTACCGCATTCCGGGTCCGTGTTCCCGGAATGGGGACTTACCAGGTCATTCCGACCCTGGCGGGACCGGTATATCCCCATTCCGGGAACCATTCCCCATTCCCATTTGAGCATCCATAGGGCTCAATGGAATGGGGAAGGAGCTAATAACGGGCCCGCTATTAGCGGGCCCGTTATTAGCTCTGAAGTCCCTCAACGGGTCCCTTCCTTAACGCCTAGTAAAACCAGGCGTTAAGGAAGGGACCCGCTAAGGGACCTCGTAATAGGGCAGTAAGGGATTACCGGCACCGGTGCCCTTACCGGTGCCGGTACTCCCTTACCGCATACCGTGTAATGTGGCCCCCTGACTTTTGTCTTATAATAACAGATATTTTACAAAGTAAGTGGGACTCATTACGAGGCTGGCGGAATGGGTTTACCAGCACCGGTAATGGTGCTGGTGCCGTTAAACCTATTCCGCCCTATTACGAGGTTCCCTTGCGGTACCCGCACAGAACGTCTGGTCAGACCAGACGTTCTCTGCGGGTGCTGCAAGGGGACCAAGGAGCTAATGGGGGCTCAAATTGGAATGGGGATTGGTTTTGTGAATGAGGAATTACCGGGTCCTCCAAGGTTGGAATGACCCAGTAATTCCTCATTCACAGAACCCGGACCTGGACACGATTTCGGAGGCAGCCATGGCACTAATAGCACCATGGCTACCTCCAAACTCGTAATGAGGCCCAGTATCTGCTTAATGAAAGAGCAGCACCCTGCTGTAAAGAGTGGCACTGAGTTAACTGTTCACTAATTTCTCATTTCAGTCTTTCTAAACCAAATGACACCCATGGGCATCATTACGAGTACAGCGGTAGGGTGTTAACGGCACATTTTCTGTCTGCAATTTAGACCACTTGCTGTTCCAATACTGTAATGGTTCATCATCCATTCTCATGGGTGAATGGTCAAGACGAAAGGCATTAAGTATATGTACAGTTGATGGTCCAATGCCTGGACTTGTTGATATGTTATCAGAATTCAAGAAATCAGAGTGCCTGAGAAGGGAGTCCCACATAATTTCCTCTCATGGGCTATTCCTGTGCTGGTCATAACGTTTTCATCTGGTGTCAGTGATGTTGTGGCCTTTGGGCCTTCAATCTAGACATACTTGCTCTTGTTGACAAACTTTGGGGTGTTTGCTGGTCTTCCTACTGTCTGTGTTTTTCCTCCAATTGATGTTGCAAATGCTGCTTTAAGTGTGCCTCCGCCATGTGCTATGCGCTGCAAAATCCCATTCCTGTGGCAGCAGGACTAATTGTGGCAATGTTGACCTTTAAATGTGGGTCCAAAAAAAGAAACTATCAGGTACTCGATGTTACCTTTCATTCCCACTACCTGGAGACCACTGTCTAAATATGTACACAGGTCCCTCACCAGTTGTGTGCTGCTTCAACATCACCTGCCAAGTCATGCGTCTTTACCATGTTGTAGAGGTTTAGTTCAAGCAGGTATACCAGAGGGTAAACCTCACTGAGTGACTCACTGTGATAGCTAACCCTTTTTGTAGCCTCATCAAAAGGTCCAGCTCGGATAACACATAGGCTCCTGGCAGGATGATAAGAACACCCCATCTACTCCTCTGCTGTGCTTGCTGCAATAGGCTGACATGGCATTGCACTACACCTGCAGCCTCTCTCCAACATGTGTAAAGTTGAGTTCCAATGAGTGACAACTGAGGTCTTCAGGTTATACTATGGCAGCTTGTGGCAAACCTATAACTGGCTTGAGGCAATTTTCACATGGAAAGCCTGGCTGAAATGATGGAGTATCCTATGTGCCACTACAACCATTTTCTTTACAGGCTGACAATTTTTACCAAGTGTGTGATTTTACCATGCTTGCTCTGACAGCCATACTTAGCGTTCATTGACGTCTGCTTAATTTACTCCAGCAGTTGAAGCGGGCTGACTGGGCTAGGACTACGCTGCAGTCCTCTTTCTACGCCCGTGAGCCCAGCCTCCCTGCCTCGCTCCCATTCAGATCAGTGCACTTATGTGCAGGATCGCTCGCCCGCGCTGTGAAAGGTAAGCTGCTCCCTCGGAGGACAGCTGACGAATTGTTAACTGCGAATAGTTAATTTTATAGCTTTTAATTCTGATTGCCTTTGCATTATTAATTACATTAGAAGGAACGTTTTCTGCATATAGAATTTTATAATTGTGCAGTGTTTGAATGAAGTGACTTGAATGCTTGCTCTGACAGCCATACTTAGCGTTCGTTGACTTCTGCTTAATTTACTGCGGCTTAATTTACTGCGGCCCACTTAACCAAACCAGCCCAGACAGTACTACTTACCTGTGCCATCATAACCTTTATGGCCACTGCCATCATAACAAACCCCCCTAAGGATAGAAACTTGAGACTTAGGTCTAGATTGTTTCCCATTTACAAACCCTACAGAAATGTATCTAACAACACCAATAATCGAACTTTGATCCGGTCCAAGAACCTCTCGTCCGCATTAATGCAAACTGCCAATACCACTGACCTAACACCTCCCAAAAATCATTCTTCCCGAGATACCCTCATTCGCAAAACATCGCCAACTGCCAACCTTGGCAGAAGCCTAACGCTAACAGGGTCCCTCATAAACTCTAGATCAATGGTAGCCCATGCTACTGAAATTGCAGACATCTTAAACAATGACAAGCAGGACCAACGCTCATGTTAGCAGTACCTGACAATTACCAAATCATTCGAGTAGACCGGCCTAATGCCAGAGGTGGTGCCCTAGCCATTATCTTCAAAACAACCCACCACATTAGACTTGCCACCTCAACTCCCTTCACATCTTGTGAAGTACTCACTGCCAAATTGCCCCTTTCTAACAACCGTACTCTAACGATCCACCTGATATATAGACCCCCTGGGCCTCTAGGTACCTTTGAAGATGTCCTAACAAGCCTTCTAGCCGACAACACTAAAGATCACTCTCAAACACTACTGTTGGGAGACTTCAATTTAGACTTTAATGATACTGAAAATAAACATGCTGGATCTATTGCAACCTTACTAAATGACCACGGTCTTACACAAAAAGTTCTCTCACCTACGCATATCAAAGGAAGGACCCTTGGCTGGATATCCAAACTAAACTGCAACATCACTATTACCGATATTGCCCCACGATCTTGGACAGATCATCATTTAATAAACTTCTCTGCCGCATTAGGCCTCCTTAGCCCCAAGCCTAATAACATAGCACCACCTCTCCCCATCAGAAGTAAGAAGGATATTACTGCTGAAAAACGTATCCCTCTTCTCCTCCCTGCCATATCTGGAACGGGAAATAACAACCCTGACGTATTGGTAAATACCTCCAACAATGCTATGACGAAGGCACTGGACACAATAGCTCCTGTCAAACTGCGCAGAGCCAGGCAAGTAGCGCACCTAAATGCCTGGTTCACCCCCCAACTTAAATCCTTAAGATCACAAAAAAGAAAACTTTATTCTATTTGGCGCCACTCCCCCTCCGAAAATAACAAAAATTACCTAACGGAATTTGCAAAAATGTGCAAAAAATAAATAACCAAAGCCAAAAAGAATACCTTCAATGATAGGATTGAGAAAGCCAAATCTAACTCCAAAGAGCTGTTCTCCATCCTCCGCGAACTAGAATGCCCAATCCAACCAGTAGATAATGCCCCAAAGGATAAAGCATGGTGTACTAACTTACAAAATGCTCTATAGAATAAAATATTGTCCTTACAATGCAAAATCGCAAAAAAAAGGCCTCACTACCACTCACTGACCAACAAACTAGTCAATCCTCGGTGACTAGGACAACCACACCTTTTAGTTTTAAGACTATCTCCATAATTGAAACAGAAAAAATAATACTATCCCTCAAACCTTCGAATTGTAAAGGCGACACGTGCCCAGCACAGATAATAAAGGATGCAGCTAGAGACCTAGCCCCCTTTATCTCTAAATTGATAAATGCTTCATTTAAAACTAATACAGTACCAGCCAACCTTAAAGAATCTTGGGTTCTACCATTACTAAAAAAACAAACTCTGGACCCCACCATCCCTACTAATTACAGACCCATTACTACTGTGCCATTTCTCCTTAACATTTTAGATAGAGCTGCCTACATACAAATCCAGGACTACCTGGAAGCCAACCACCTACTTGGCTCACGACAATCGGGCTTCCGCCCTCTCCATGGCACTGAAACAGCGCTGCTAGACCTGAAGACACAAATTGAAGAATTAAAGGACAATGGAAAAATAGCTGTGCTTCTCCTACTGGGCTTGTCAGCAGCATTCGACTTGGTGGACCATGCAGTGTTATGCAATCACCTCCAATCTGCCGCCAACTTCACTAATGATGTGACAGCTTGGGTCCAATCCTTCTTAGCTAACCGGACCATGAGAGTTTTCTCTTCAGCCAGTGCCGACCCTATCAAAATAACCTGTGGGGTCCCACAAGGCTCCTGCGTATCCCCTACTATGTATAATATCTTCACCAAACCTCTGTTTGATAAGTTGGATAGACTGGGTGTCACCTACACTAACTATGCAGATGACACCCAGATCCTCATACCCCTTTCGGGCAACTTCGAGGCGGACTCAACCCTGGTGAACAAAATATACACCCTCATTCAGGCATGGATGGCATCCCATGGCCTCTGCCTGAATGACGAAAAAACACAGTTGCTAATCCTAGGCTCTGAAGCTAATATCCAAAAAAACTCAGCCCAAACTACACATCATTCAACATTGATAACAACCCTATCAAGGTGATATCTGTAGTTAAAATTTTAGGATTCTATTTGGACTCCTCGCTTACTCTCAAAAAGCATGTCAACTCCCTTGCTTCATCAACAACGTACACTTGCAAACTCATCAGAGCCTCCAGACCATACCTCTCGATAGCAAGTTGTACCACACTAGCCAATGCTCTTATTATGACAAGATTAGATTACTGTAATGCCCTGTACTCAGGAGCCAACAAATATATTACAGATACAATTCAAAGACTGCAGAACAACGCCCTGAGGGCAGCATTGAACATCCCCTACAGAGAGCATATTACCAAATTCAGAAAAGAGGTCAACTGGCTGAAAATAACGACAAAATTCTCCTTAAAACAGCATCCCTCACCTCCAAATGCCTAAATAACTTAGCACCACCATACCTAATGGACGAAATTACTAGGAGAACAGCTACCCGCCCTATGAGATCTGCCAACTCACTTATGCTGGAGATTCCTAGGTTCAAACACTCCACAGCAGGAGGAACTAGTTTCCCAGTTAAAGCTGCACAATGCTGGAACAAATTACCAACTGACCTCAGACAAATACAACCGTACCCTAAATTAAGACATAAGATACTCAATTGGTTTCATACCAATGACACCTAACTGACGAACTACATTTCTACCTTTTTGGCCCTTCCTCGATCCTTTGCTTCCACCAAACTACATTGCAGCTTGGTTAACTGGGCACGCTGTGTGTACGTAGGTGTGCATATATTGATACTCTTGTTAATGCCTCCTTGACTCACTAAGACCATTGCTTTGCATTTAATGAATCTTGTACCCTGTATCTTGTTCCTATAGCAATCACTGCTCTATGTATTGCTAGCTTTGCACTGTAACTAAGTTTTAAGATTTCTTGCTTCTGTTGCGCCCGTCTTCCTTAGGCTTGGTGCGCATTACCAAACAAATAAACAAATAAACAAACAAACAAACAAACAAACTCCGGCAGTTGAAGCGAGCTGACTTGGCTAGGACTACTCTGCAGTCCTCTTTCTATGCCCGTGAGCCCAGCCTCCCTGCCTCACTCCCATTCAGATCCGCGCACTTATGTGCAGGATCGCTCGCCCGTGCTGAAGGCACGCTTAAGGCAAGCCCGTCTGTGCCTGTCCGTGCCGGGAAGGGGCAGAAGGGCCGCCCAGATAGGTGCTTTTTGCTCTCCCTGGCACCTGCTGATACAATCTGGCCAGATGGCTGGAACCACTCTACCTCAATTTCAGATCTTTCGCCTATTATTAATGCAGCTCATACGGAGCCCACATTAGATGCCCCTTCTTTATGCCTATTAAATACTAGATCCCTTCCAGCTCATACTGGCGAGATCTGGGACCTGCTCACTAGCAGGAAACCGGATCTGCTGTGCCAAGTTCGGCACCGGCTATAGTCCAAGCGATGCCCTCTACCAACCTCATTATTCATCGCGACCGTCCGCCACCTAATCGGGGCAGAGGGGTTGCTGTTATTTTTAATAAGAAGTACACCGTTGCTGAGCTACCCTGCCCCCACACACCTAGTGTCGAAGTGCTCTTCATTCAGTGTACTATCCCGCCTTCTAGGATTATCCATCTCCTGCTCTTTATCACCCCCCGGATCTATTAGGATCCTTAGGCAAAGGTCTGGCTGACCTTATAGCAAATCTGAATTTGCATTTTGCCAACCATGTAATCTTGGGTGACTTCAACCTGCATTCTAATATGTCTAATTCGGCTGAAATTACATCTTTCTTTGATAGTCTTTCTGACTTACAATTCCATCAATTGGTCCAAGCTCCTACTCATTTACATGGTAATACTCTGGATTTAGTTTTTGCAAAATATTCTTTGTTATGCGCTGGTCCAATTGAGCCAGTGACATGGTCAGACCATCACTTAGTTTCATGTTCTTTCTTACCAATCATCTCCCCTTGTAAATCTCTCCCTCCCAAGATGCTATTGCACTCTTGGTGCTCAGCTGACCTAAAGGCACTCACCGATCATATTGTCTCTAACTGTGCTCCCCTGAAGCCACTATCTTTAACCTCACTTTCCCATTCTTTAACTACTGTTGCTGACCTCTATGCCCCACTGAAACTGACTCAAGGCCGTAGACTTCCTTCCCAACCCTGGTTTACTGACCAGCTAAAAACTGCTCGTCTCCAACTCAGACAAGCCAAATGTAAATGGCGAATCTGCTACAATCCGGAGCTTAGAGATTTATATAAACGCAACCTGTCCACTTATCTGGCAAGTGTTAAATTTGCAAAATCCACTTTCTTTGCTCAGGAAATCGAACGTGCCATGTGCAAACCAAAAACTCTTTTTTCTATTATGCACTTGTTAGCCTCTTCAGAGACTCTTACCTCTATGGTTAAGCCCTGTCAGGAACTGTGCAATGACCCGGCGTCTTTCTTTACTGCAAAAATTGATGTTATTCGAGCTAACATCGCCAAATCCCTTGCCTCCTGAAAGCCCCAGCTTTGTGCCTGTCCCTTCTACCGACAACATGGCTGGTTGGTCTTCTTTCCCTTCATTTACTGAAGTAGAAGTTCTGGCAGCCATCTTAAAGATAAAATTGTCCTCTCCTGAGGATTCTATTCCTGCCTCTAATATGAAGACGATTGCACCTGACATCCTGACTGATATTACATTGGCAATAAATAATTCTTGTCAGTCTGGGTTTGTTCCCCCGGAATTGAAATCCACAAGGGTTATTACTCTCCTTAAGAAGCCTTCTCTGGACCCTACTATCCCTGCTAATTTCCGCCCTATCTC
Organism: Ambystoma mexicanum; assembly: GCF_040938575.1. Taxonomy (NCBI): domain Eukaryota; kingdom Metazoa; phylum Chordata; class Amphibia; order Caudata; family Ambystomatidae; genus Ambystoma; species Ambystoma mexicanum. The sequence continues at coordinate 1,139,213,035 of NC_090922.1, forward strand.
TTTGCTCCCGTTTTTGTCTAAACATTTGTAATCTTTGGTTACACCTCTCCTGTCTTCCTTTCTGGAATCCTCCAAAATCTTTAATCATGCTCAGGCGGGTTTTAGGCATGGGAGAGGTACGGAAAGTGTCCTTGTCTCTGTACAAGATGACATGTCCAGACTTGTTGATGCTGGCGGAGTTGGGGCTTTGATCCTGTTAGATCTCTCTGCCACATTTGACACGGTGGACCACTCCATCCTTCTCCCTCACCTTTCACAGATTGGGATATCTGGCTCTGTTCTTGCTTGGTTTACTTTGTTTCTTTCTGATCGCACACAGCCCCTTGCTATGCCACTCTTTCTCTCTCCTTCCTGTTCTCTCACCTGTGGTGTCCCTCAGGGATCCTCTTTATCACCAATTCTGTTTAACATCTACATCTGGACCTTGATTTGTCTCATCCGCTCTTTTGGGCTTAATTGTTTCTCATATGCGGATGACACACAAATCCTGATCCGTTTGGATCAGGATCAGTCTGAGGCCTCAGTTTGCCTCCATGATTGCCTAGAGGCAGTCGGGATCTGGATGGATCAGAATTGACTAAAGTTAAATGGTGATAAGACGGAGGGATTGTTGGTAGGTTGCCCCCCTAACCCCTTACTGTGGACTTCTGCTTTCTGGCCTTCTTCCCTTGGCCCGTTACCTAATCCAGTTAGTAAAGTAAAGAACCTAGGAGTTACCCTCTCCGTTTCTTTGTCTATGTCTAACAAGGTTACGGTCATGTGCCAGTCCACCCATCATCAAATCAGAATTCTCAAGAGGGTCATGCCCATGATCCCGGAAGCCCTCCGCCCCCCTGTGGTGGCCGCGTTAGTCCTTTCACGACTGGACTATTGCAATTCGCTCTATCTGTCTCAACCTATCAGCCTTATATATCGTCTTCAGCGTATGCAGAACCTTGCTACTAGGCTGGCCACTGGCTCCCCTTATGGTGCCCATATCACGCCAGTGCTTCGGCAACTGCATTGGCTCCCAGTGAATCAGCAAATTAATTTTAAATCACTGTGCATTGTTCATCGGGCAATTCATAGTCAGGGAGCCGAATTCTTGCAGTTTAAATTTACCCGATACATTCCGGACCGGGACCTCCGTTCTGCTACTTCTAACTTTCTCATTGTCCCTAGGTTTAACCGGGAAAGGCTTGGTGGTAGAGCCTTTTCTGTTGCCGCGGCCAAAACCTTGGAACAGCCTCCCTTCACCACTTAGGGCCACTACTAACCATTTTGGATTTAGAAGAGCATTGAAAACTAATCTATTCTAAGTCTGGCCTTTCCATTGGTTTTTCTCTGACTGAGTATTTTCCTTTCCAGCGCCATGATGCCTTTGAGCGACCGTGCGCTTTACAAGTGTTAATAATATAACATAATATAACAGGTGTAGTACATGTGCAAAGCAGAGGATGTGCATATAGTTTTGTTGATTCTCAACTCAGCCATGACATTTGATCTATGCTGTGCCATGACAAAGCCCATCTGCAAAGGTAGAGGCTTTAGTCACTTTGCCTGTATTCCTCCATGTTCTCCTAGATACCAACTCACCTGTGGCTTCTGCCGTGAAATTCTTGCATGCAATGTGTTGTCATGTGTCGACAAGCATCTGCTGCTCCCTTGCATTATTCCAGGACCACTTTTGCCTGTTAGAGAATGTGAAGGCTACCCAGGGTGCTTTGGTGACCGTGTAATTAATTTTCTCACCAATGGCCGATATACCCATGCTGAGATGTATTGGTGGACACTGGGATGGCTGTAGTACTCATCCCATTGTGGTCATAACATTATTCTCCAATTTGGGTATGGACATGCAGAAGAAAAAACAATGGCTGGAAAGTTCTGAGCAGTGTTCAGCTATCTCCAAAAAGCCTTGTCAATCCAGGTTTCTCAAAGAAAGAGAAGGACAAGAGGTCTCTTACCAACATTATGGCAAGATTTACATTACACAGACATGTTCAGTGAGGTTTCCTTCAGATGGCCTTCCAGATGATATTTGTGTTCATGCTGAAATGTATACTCAACACTAGCCTGACACTATGGCCTACTACTGATATACATCACTGGGAACTTGTGGACGGGCTTGGGTCCCAAGCAAAGCAACAGTGATAGTATTTGTGGGGGTAATTGTACTGACTGGTGTTGATATGCTACTTGTCATTCATTATAGGGAAGTATGCACTTGAGGTGTTTTGAGCTCTTGCCATGTCTGTGCATGGTGCTGCACTAAATATGTCTCAAAAGATGTGGTACCAAATTGGTCTCTGCCTTTCCTCAGCACACAACCTTTTGGAATATTTGACATGTTGTGCATGTTATACTATGTGATATACCACCACACTTTGGATTTTCATTGAGGGCTAACACACAGGCTGTGTTCTTCTGAATGTGATGCAGGAGGTGTGGATGGTGGAAGTGGGTGATGTTCATTTAGGTGGCCCCTGATGATACGATTTATGCCAGGATGCCTGCTTTTTATAATAGACCTTAGACAGGTAGGCAGCTATCTTCTATTACTGCTGCCTCTCTTTCTGCTCTCACATTATCCACCTGTCCTTCCCCGCTGGTGTCTGCTTGCCAGCAGCAATGTACATTCCTGTGTAGACTGTGATGGATTGTGATCTGTATCTTGATCATCATCATCATCATCATCATCATCATCATCATCATCATCATCATCATCCAATCATCCCAAACATCTTTATTTTTTTAAAAGCTATTCAGTGGATGGAGTTGATGTTAGGCAGAATTATATGCAGTACGCTTTGGGAACAACATACACAATTAAGAGTGCAAGTGACAGTACAAATTCACCTTTGGTACAAGCCTGTACTACACAGTAAAAGTGGTAGCAATGGCTGAGCAGCCAGACTTATCTCAAGAGTAAGTGAGCAGTATCAAATAGTTACACAAAGGACAGCAATTACTATGATTCAAACAAACACTGACTCAAGGTTTCTGAGTAAAAGAATATATATTTATTTACACATCAGTTGTATAACAGTTCACTAAAGTAAAGCAGTTGACAAATCACACTCTTAATACAACACACCACTCCCAATAGTTTCCAGACAAGTTAAGCTCACAAAATGAAGTGGGAGCAAATTGGCACTCTATTCATTCAAAGGGGAGGGAAAGACAAAGTTCGGCTAAAACTGAGCAGCATCAACAGTTAAGTAAGCAGGGCAATCTAGAAAGAGGAACTACAGTGATGGAATCAAATCAAATAGGCTTAGGGCCAAAGTCAATAGGACAAAAGTCTTTTGCTCAAGATCACACAGTTCAGGGTAGCTCGCGGTTTTTGAGTCCGCAAGTCTTTGAGAAGAGTTCCGGACAAAGTGGGTCAGCAGAAATGTTAGTTTAAAGAGAAGAGAAGGACAACCCCTCCAATTGGGCTAAGGTTTCACACACCTTCAACGCGGCTGAACGAAACACACAACCGGATTTGCACAGTACCTTTAAATGGAGAAGAAGCTGTAGCTGAAGCAGACATTCCTGGTAGTTCCTGCAGGGTCACGGCTCCTAAAGCGACTGTCGGACTGGCATGAAGTAGGAAGACTGGAGGGTCCTGCACTACCCAGGGAAGAAACCAGCAGCAGAGCAAAGCAATGAATAAAAGGTGCACACCTAAAAATCAAGCAGGGTCCGACTGTCCTGGCTATCCGGCCCACTGTAGCTCTGTAGAGCACATTCTACCAGAGGAGGGAGTCCTGGCTTGCATTTTGGGTGAACTGGTTGGTCCCACCAGCTCAGGGGAAGAAGATTCCTGGAGGATCTTCTCTGTCGCAGCAGTTTGAGGATTCGGACCTGGTGCAGGGCCTCACTGGGCGGTTGAGTCGTGGTAGGGGTCCTCTTACATCAGCTCCTCATCGGTTCTTTCGTTCCAGTGGCGACTCTGCCTTTGCAGACCCAGAGACCTGCTTTTTGTGCAGTTTTCCCCCATTCACACAGCCTAGCTGTCAATCACACAGCAGGGTGGCTGTCCTGAACAGGGAGTCCTAAAGCCCTCCCTCACATCCTGTCCCCCCCAGCCATACAGGTGCCTAAGGAAGGTTTCTGCGTAGAAGCCCGTGAAAAGACGGTGAACAAAGGAATCAAACCTGGTATGGCGCGGAGAGTAAAACACAAGAAATACTTTTACAAAAAGAAATGGCGAATAAACCCGTCCGGAACCGTAAACAAACATGTGGTCTAGCGGATTAATGTTCAAGGCTACCAAGTGTAAGTCATTTCAACCCGGCACTCCACCTAAGTCAATGCCTAGCATGTGATGCACAGCTGGAACCCTTAATTATGTATTTGTGTCTATAAGTTCTTTTATTTCTGAATGATGTACCCTTATATCACTTCCCTCTCTTTGAATCCCCCCAGTCTCACTGAACCAGGAAGCAGGCTGTTTTGCAAAGTTAAAAGATTTATTTTATGAGTTTGAACAATATATATATCACACTATTAATATTTATACAAGGATCACCATTGGGGTGATGTCACAATCAACAATCTCTTTAATCAGAAGGAGTATGGATAGGAGAAATAATGCAGCATAGAATAATACTTGTGTGGGTTCAGTCAAATGCAATGTCACTCTTTCCCCCTGCACACTACTCAATCCCCCCCAATATCCAGCATAAAGAGATGGAAGTAGAGAAAACAGGTTTCAGGAATACACACTCAACAAAAACAGTTTCAACCCCAATTCCCCCAACAAGCATAGAGAGAGAAACAGGAATGATTGCAAACAGGTCCAATGCTTTTGAATGTGGTTTGGAATGAATGGTTAAAAACATTGAAAAATGGATTTAATTCACTTAATTGGATTCAAAACTAGTGGAAGCCACATTGTATAGTTTCAGGTAAACACTAGCAATGATGATTAAATAACTAGCAGGATATAAATTCAATTCTGAGTTCTATAAAACTATAAGCAATTAGGTTCATTCGAAATCTGAGGGTGTTAGCTTCAATTTGACACTTAAATTTTGTTTCTAGCATGCACGGTACGGAAGTTACAGAGGTATTAGTAGTGGTCGGTTTTTCTCAGAAAGAGTCAAGATTTTCAAATGAAAGATGCACTTTTGAATTACAAACAGAAATTTTTTTACACTAGGGAGTCTATGAAGCCACGAGCTACATGACAGCACAACCACCAATCCAGCAATGTCTCTGGATGGTTTCTACCTGCCAAGACGCTTGTCTTTCTTCAGCAACTATATTAGCGCAAATATGATATTATCACTACTATTATCAAAGGACTATATGGATGAGGGAAAGATTCAGGAAAACAAGAGATTGTCTAGAATGCAGTTCTGGATATGATACCATGGTTTGGATAGGTTTACTTAAGGATAAGATATTGGCTATGGACGATTCTATGCTATAGATACGCACAACTACTGTTTCGAATAGGCCCGTCAAGGATCTGGTCAACGGGTTCTGGACTGGAATTCTGCTAGCCCACCAGACAGGATTCAGGGTGCTCGGTTCTTCACTCAGCACGGCACTCTGGACACTGCACGGCCTCTGGACTGGATCTGATGGGTTGGTTCTGGGTTGCAGCTATCTGGTTACAGCTCTGCTCTACTGTTTTGGATCTCTGGATTCTAGCAAGAGTTCTTAGCGAGAAAGCAGAAACAGCACAGCCCGGCTGTTCTTTTTGTTGTGCCTCTTGGAAATCTGGGGGTAAAATCAGGTTGAAAGATTTTAAAGGCCAAGCTGAGAAGGTTTCCGTTTTGGAATTGGGCCTCTCGGCTTTCAAAGTTCTGGAGTCTTGGATATGGATTTCTCCTGCAAAGTGCTTCGCCGGTAAATCAGTTGATGGATGAATCGTGTGTCTCTAGGTCCTAAACTGTCCCTATTTATGTATTTCCTAAAGCGGTGGATAGGCTGAATTATACTAAGCACACCCTCTAGGAATCGTATTTTTTAGGGTCTGTCCTCACTTCTGATTTGAGAAGGAACGCTGGTGCCATGATGATGCTGTATTTTACAATCCAGGGAGTACCTCCCCTTTGTTTCTGTACAGTTAATCTATTTTTCATATAAATCATATTTACAATACAACCAACTTGCTAGCAATACATATTTTCACCACAGATTTAGTAGAGCAAGTATCTGTCCTAGTCCCAGCTCAGTGAGAGCTTTAGTTCAGATTTGACCGTTTTTCGCGCTTTTGGTTGGGTACCCAATTTCAGATTTGTCCACATTGTTCTACATGTATGTGCATGACATCTGGGCATAATCCTGTGAAGTTTCATATTTCTAGCATCATCACAATTGCTACAAAATTACAATTTCGGTAGTCCTGTCTCTGAACATAGCATTCAGAGTAGTTTCAAACTGTGAGTGGAATTTTCAGGTTAACAACCTATATTTTACAGATTTTTACACATTTTGCACAGTTCTCTGTGAGTCCTTTTTCAAAAAGATATTTTCTTGTGGGTTAAGATACACAAATCTGTCTTATCCCGCCCCCATGGTTTGCTGGGCTAAGAGCAATCCAGGTCTCTCTTCCTTCTTGAAGAGGCTTCTGTTGACACTTGAATTTGCATACCCTTTCAGTCCAGGAAGTCTATTGTCTCTCCCCAGAGAAGCAGAGCAAAATCTCCTCCTCCTTTCATTAGCATCTACCTGAGAGTTCCTGGTCAGAGAGCAAAAGGAAGGTGCTTTGAAGTACTCTGGCTGGTATCAGTTCACTTTAAAACACTTTGCTAAAATACTTTACATTTTCAACAAGTATACACACATATCTCTAATTCCAGTCTTTTTAAAACATAGAGATTGAATAGTAGCAACCTATATTGCTTTTGATGGCAAGTCTCTTCTTTCCAACTATTAGATCTTAATGTACCCGTTTACGCTAACAGTGTAAGTAAATGACGGCTTTGATACAGGCAGGCGGCGGTACTGCACCCATATTCTGACACATTTTTCCAGACAAGCCATTTTTTAAGTATTGTGGATATTCTTGTGTTGAAATCTGGTTCTCCAGACATTGTGCTTATGGGGATTCCTTAAATACAATGATGGTTAACACCCCACAAGGACGCTGGATCTTTCCTGATGTTTGGGAACCATTATTTTACAATTTCAACAGCCAAGGAAAAATGGATTTTAGAGCACTTCTGGGTTTTCCTGGCAATGCATCATTTCCATTTTTAAGGTAGTTCCATTTCACTCTGTGGGCAGCCCAATGACAGGTTTTGGCAGTGTTGTCTCCTGTTCTACCACTGACAAAGGCAAAGTAGATTGGCAGCCTATTTTTCCAGTTTCCCACCGCACTTCTCAGAGGTTTTTAGCGCGCATAGGGCTTTTTTGGCAGAGCCTAGTGGGTCAATGTATCCCACAAGCCCCCACTCGCAATTTGGTCTTGACCATACGTCAAGAGAAGTCGCGAGACTGGGATGATCAGTTTCTATTCTTTGGGTTCAAATGGCAAAATTCATCATCTTTTCTTTTGGTTCAAATGGCAAAATTCGTCAGCTTCTCCCATCAGGTGTGGATCGACCAGTTCTCCTCGCCCAGTCCTGATGTGAGTATGGAGTGATACCCCAGGCCCCTTGGATATTTCCTTCCGGTCCCTGGGTGGTCCTCCTTGGTTTTAGTGTCCATGGTTTCCAATTCTAGGATGACAAAGCAAAAACACATTTGTAGACATTTCCCCACCACTATTGATGTAGTGGAGCAGACACATACATTTTGACAAATCAGGACACATTTTTCTATTTGCCATTTATTAACTATATAGATGGAATATTTTATAGTGGGAATTCTAGGGAGCGGGAGGGACCCCCTCTGGGTTTCCAGGAGACTCCTCCAGTTGCTGGAGAGTGTGTCTAGGATGGCAAAACTTCAGTTGGTCAATATGGACCCACTCATCTTCCCCTTCTGACAAACTGCCTTTAGGGATGCAGATTTTGTAGGCGACTGGTGAGATTGTGTCTACAATTTCAAAAGGTCCCCTCCAGCTAGGCAAAAATGTGCAGTGTTTGGCCTGGTTCCTTTGGAAATTGTATAAGTAGATCCGGGCTCCTACATGGTACTCTTTTCTAGTAGTCTTTAATTCATAGTGGGTCTTCATGCTGTCTGCAGATCTTTCTAGATTTAACTGAGCATAGTCAAAAGCATTTTGAAGGTGTTTTCTTATATTTTCAACATACTCATGAGTTGTGGAGGCATTGATTAATGTCTGCTCTTGGGTTCTGTAGACCAAATGCTGGGGAAGCACCACTGATCCAGTCATCAGCTCAAACGGTGACATTTTAGTTGCAGATGAAGGGGTAGATCTGATGGCCATTAGGACAAGAGGTAATCGAATATCCCAACTGGGCCCAGAATCTGCCACAAACTTTTTTAATATGCTCACAATTGTCTTGTTGTATCTCTCTACTGCACCACTAGTGGCTGCCGGTAGGCAATGTGTAATTTCCTTTTGACCCCAAGTATCTCCCACATCTTTGTCATTACTTCACTAGTAAAGTGGCTACCTCGGTCTGACTTGATCCTTTGGGGTAGTCCAACATGCGAGAAGATGTGGTTGATCATCAGGGCAGTTGCTGTTTCTGCCTTGCAATTCGGGGCCAGGAGACATTCCACCCACTTCGTAAACAAGCATGTCACGGTCAACATGTACTTATTTCCCCTAAAGGAGCGAATCACGGGCCCGATATAACTGACTTTTAAATCTGACCAAGGCAGTGTCATCCCCCTCTTTTGGAGAGGCGCACAGTGTGTGAGGGATGTCGGCTGAAATTGTGCACACACAAGACACCCCTTCAAGTATTGTTCGAGGTCCTAACCCATGTGTTGCCAGTATGCAACCTCTCAAGATTTCAAGCATTGTATGAAACCCCCTATGACCAGCAGTGGCCAGATCATGTGCGTGACTTAACATCAGGCTTCGGAATGAGGCAGGGACCACCCACTGATCATGGCCAGCTAGGGATCTCCTTACCAACAAACCGTCTTGGATTCGGAACATTTTTGGACATTTTATCAACACTCTGAGGTCCTCTTTCCCTATGTAATCGGTATCCATCAAAGGAAAGTTCTCAGGGTCCTCAATGTGTTGATAAAACTTACCAATCATTGGATCCCCTCTTTGAGCTGTAATCAAATCAGCATCTGGGGTCTCCTTACTCCATTGTGCAGTTGAGAGTTCATTGTGAGCATTTGTCTGGGACCTAGTGATAGCAGTGAACTGGATTTCCCCAACAGGGACTCAATCTCAAGTAGATCCCTTTGGATGGCTCCGGTGTTGGCCAGCTGATCAGCTAAGTCATTTCCAGTTCTGTCTGGTCCCTCTACTTTAGAATGAGCCTTAATCTTTTTCCAGTAGATGGTCATCCCATTCGAGGTGACCAGATCATCAATGTTTTGAATTCATTTCCCATGTTTCAAGGGTTTATTATTAGCACATAGCATGCCTCTGGTTTTCCAGTTAACCAGGTGCTCCACAAAGCCGTTCCGTACATAATCTGAATCAGTGATTATGACCCGTTTGTGGAGTTGGTGTTGGACAGCAGTGAGGATGGCTTGATGCACAGCCATCAACTCTGCCACTTGACTACTTCTAGGACCAATCGTGTAGCCAGCGGAGAGTTCTGGGGTCTCATTCACCCATGCATTCCCTACGCCGGCCACAAGTTATTTTTCTCCGTTGTTGTCAACATGGTAGGAGCATCCATCCACATAGACAGTGGGGATTCCCTCACACTTGTCTTCTTCAAAGACTTTGTGGGGGAATTAAAGTATGCCTCCATGTTGTCCTTGATTTTAAGACTTTCGTCCTCGAGACAGTTTTCTCTGGCACAATCATGCAAGTCAGCCAGACCTTGCGCGAGGGGACTCTTCTTGTTTTGGCCATATCTGACCTCCACAGGAAAGCCTTGCATTGACAGAATCCCGGAAGTAATTTGGGAATTACTTACATTTCCGGCCCGGATTCTGTCACTTTGGAGATATTGCAGAGGCTGGTGTGGAGTCTCCACTATGATGTGTTCCCCCTGGATAAACGGGCAGTAATTCTTCAATGCCCACACCATTGCCAGGAGTGCCTTCTCACAATTGTTGAATTTTTCCACCACAGAGAATAAAGTTTTACTCCATAGGAGATTACTTTATTGACTTGTCATGCTTTTGATATAATACTGAGTCAAGCATTTATTTGAGAACCTGGTCTCCAAGAAGAACTCCTTGATTTTGACAGGGTAAGCTAGGCAAGGCGCTTGTGAGAGGCTTCTTTTGAGTTGTCTTACTGCCTCGTTCTGGAACCCACTCCCACTTGACCCCCCCTTTCAAAAGATGGATTAGGGGTCTTGTGATCTCTGCGTAGTCCTCAATGAACTTTCTACTGTAATTAGTCAGTCCAAGGAGGCTCCTTAGTTCCCGCAGAGTTGTGGGGTCTTTTAATTTCTGGAGTGCTTCCACTTTCTTTTCCTGGGGACAGAGACCCTGAGGAGTAATCTCATGCCCCAAGAAATTGACACGGGTTCTACACCACTGTGCCTTCTGAAAGGAAAGTTTTGCTCCGGCAGCCCTCAACTGCGTCAGAACATAACGGATCTCTGCTATGTGTTCCTCCACAGTTGAGCTTTTGATGAAAACATCATCTACATAGGACAAGTTACCCCTGTCACCCAGGTCGGGCAGGATCTTATGTAGAAAAACGTTGAATTCATTGCCGGAGTTGATGTATCCGAAGGGAGTCTGGGTCCATGTGTACTGCTGTCCCCTGAGGTGAAAGCCAGCTTGTATTGGTCCTCCCTACTGACAGGTACAGTCCAGTAGCCATTGGTCAGGTCAATTTCAGAGAATACCTGTGACCCCTGGATATGGGCCAGCCCTTGGTCTATGTAGGGAAGAGGCCATCGGGAAGTATGGACCCGTTTGTTAAGCTCCTTAAGGTCGGCACACAGTCTCCACTGGCTGTTTGGCTTCAAACTCCCCAGCACCGGATTATTGAAGGTGCTATGGTCTGGATGGATTATCCCACAGGACTCGAGGTTCTTAATTATATCAGTAAGGGACTCCATTGATGCGAGAGGCAAGCGATATTGCTTCACAAACACTGGAGTCATGCCCAGGTCCGTGGGAATTGTTGTTGTGTGGATGTCGGTGAGTCCACCGCAGAGAGATCTTGAAAATCCAAGAAAACTTGTTTCAATGTTTGCCTTTGCTCCAGAGTCTCACAGGCATCAGCTAGGTTGACTCTCCCTTCAACCATCTGCATGAAGCCTGCAAAGACTTCCGGTTTTGCTATCTCAGTGGCCTCCTCCAGCTGGGTGGAGAAGTCCCTGGTCGGAGTGCTGATTTGTACTGGTGGCTTCAGGTGGGAAAGGCAGTCCTAGCCGACTTGGAAAATCCCCTCAGCCCTCCTGAAGTCACAGGTCAAACCTTCCTTACCATAAGGGCAGGAAGTGTACACCAGGAAGTTCCCCCATGCCGGGTAAAGATCCTGTCTGGTGTTGTGTTGTCATCACTATCACTGTCAAAAGCGTCCTTGGGGATTGGTCCTAACAGTTCATTGCCTAAATCTATGGAGAAATGTCGGTCATCAACCGCCATTCCAATAATGGTGCCTGAGGCTAGAGTGATACTCTTTAAGTCGCTGTTATTCACCTCTATTGGAATGGTGTCATATTCTATATTAACTAGTGGTTTTGGGTTTACCCCCAACCCTTGCTGTTGGAGGGAAGCATTTAGATGAATATAGGCATCAGGGTTTTTCAATTTCTGTCCTCTTTTAACTTTCACTTCCAGTGAGAATTGTCGCATCCTTTCTGGGATGGTGACTTCCTCTCCAATCTGAATTTCAACTGCATAAGGCAGCAGTTGAGCTGACCTAAGTGCTTTCTCTGGGTCATCAAAGCCCATGGGATTATCCGGTAATCGGGACCAAGCTTTGAAGTTTATTGGGTCCAAACTAATGGTAAAGCGGTTGAGAATATCAGCCAGGCTTCGAGCTGATTTCTAAGCTTTCTGGACTATAGGAGTGGGAATGTCTGATTGTGAATTCGTAAAGAATGTCAGTGTGTTTCCTTCCAGTATGGAATGTCACCTTAGACTGGAAGGAAGGTTAATTTTCAAAAATAGAGAGGACCCCCCATCACCAGTTTGTTGTCCTACTGCTATTACTGTCACGTCTGGGATTTGGTTGTTCTGGAAGTGAAATTCTACTTGGTCAGATTGTTGTTCAACCATGTGGCAGGTGCCGTTTAAACTAACATGGTTGACACTCTGTTTTAATTTTAATGGTCGGCTAGTCTGGGTCCAGAGGACCTTGTTTACACAATCTATTAGGGGTGACAACCTTTGCAGGAGGTCATTCCCTAGTAAACACGGGGTGCCCTCTGGAGTTACGAATATGACCGGGTGCTTCATCTTGTGTCGCCCAATTTTAATGTCCAATTCCGCAGTCCCCTCGACGGGAATTTCCTTCCTGTCGAAGTTCTGAAGAGTAATTTGGTATTTCTTCCCCCTTCCCGAATTCAGTTTATCAAAGCCCCTTTTTGACAGAAGGGTAGCTTGGGATCCAGTGTCCACCAGGGCCACAATTGTACACTGCCCCTGTGTTTGCACTGGGGCATAGAATCTTCCCTCCTTATCCTCAAGGGGGCACAGATAATGTACATTTTTGGACAACTGGTGGGTTAGTTTTCTAGTTTTGGACACTGATAGAGAAGAGATTTGGGCAGAATTCTGTGGGGAGTCTTGGGAAACTGAAAAGAAAAGGTGACAACTAGATATGGGAGAAGTTTTGGGTTCCCCTGGTTCTGGTTCTGGGATGCCCCCCTTTTTGGAGGCTGTCACCAGGATGGGTTTGAACCAGAGGATTTTCATGTTGTTGGTTCTGGGGTTGGATGATGGGCGGTGCTAACTCCATCCCCACATCTACCCAGTCTGGATTTGGATCCTTTGGGACCCATTTTTATTTGGGAGGAGTTCCCCCATCTCTGAAGGAGAAGATCCTTTCCCCAGGATCCTCTGAGGATCCCTCTCCTTCAAATTGGAAGATTTGTACCTCCTCCTCAAAATGGGTCTGTTTGGGTTCTTTGTTTCTCCTACCCCCCTCTTCTCCTTGGGTGGCAGACTTTCAGGGGCAGGAGATTTTGGTTCCTGTTCCTGGGTTTCCATGGGCTTTTTACAAGTGAGGAATGAAGCTTCCTCCAAGGCTTTATACCCCCCTTCCCCTTGTGCCTCCTCCCTGGGAACCGGTGGGTTCTTGGGGTTCTTCCCCCGTCCACCAGGTCCTGTGTTTGAGGCATTCTGCGCCGGCATGCTCATCTGAGAGTTCTGTTGAGCCCTCAGCATGCAACCCAGATCCTGTGCCATGTTTTGCACCTGGCGTTCTAGTGGTGACACCCGCTCAGGCTGATACGGGGTTCTGTTGTCTCCCCTGGTCTGATCCCAGGAAGGGTAGCTATCCCTTCTCTGAAAATACCCCGGGTTTGGAAAGTTTGGGTACCCCTCCTCCCTTGGCCTCCCCTCTCCTGGATTAGGTTGTCTGGGCTCAGGAAATTGGGAAAAGAAGGATGGGTGGTTTTGGGGTTGAAAGTTTTGCAGGTACCTGGGGGAGAAGTTATGTCCAGGATTTGGGGAATTTCTGCCCTCCTGGGGGAAGTGAGGGGGGAAGTTCCCTGGGTTAGCTGCTATTGGGTTGGATCCCCACCCTTGGGCTGGAGGAGTCCACACATAACCCAGGATGGGTCTGTTCCCCTTGTAGCAGGGACTTATGTAGTCAAGGGAGTGAGGGATCCCACTTGTGGGACTCCCTCCTTGGCTCCCTGTTTGTGACTGGCCCGAGGACCTTCTGGGCTTGGGATTATTCTGATTCTGTGCAGTCAGGTTTTTAGGCGCCCCCATCTCCAAATCTAACATGGGGGCAACCTTCACCTCTGCCACCTTAGCAGCAGCATGGGTGTTGGTTGGTTGGGGCTTTTTTGATTATTTTTGCTTTCTGCTGGCTTTTGCACCGCATGAATTTGTGTGGCCTGTTCAATGACCCAGTCAAGTGATCTTTTCTCGTGAAAATCTCGCTGGGTCATGATGTACATGGGGAGAGCATGGAAAAAAGTAGTGCGCACCCTTCTGGTAGTCTGTGCAAAGGCATGCCTTAATTCCTGCACAAATTCCTATGGGGCCGGATCTTCCCCACATTGCAAGTTGTAGGCTGCTTTGTGAGCCTCCTGAGGATTTCTATGCACAGAAAAATGCTTCAAGATGGCCGCCCTACAGTGGACCATCTAGAATGATTTTGGTCCTCCAGACCCGCAAAGAAGCTGGAGTATTCTGGTGAGAAGGTCCATTTCACATATTGAATACAGTTTTGGCTGTCCTTCAAATGGAAAGTTTCCATCATCTGTTCAAAGAGCTCTAAGTGCTCCCAAACAGAATATTTCCCGTTCTTATGATATGGCGTGATGACGCTCCTTATTGCTTTGATTTGTTTTAGGGGATCCTTGAGCAAGGCCCTTTTTACCTTATTGGCCTTTTTGGTTTGGGTAACCCTGGTCCATTCCTCCTCTGACTCAGAGGCATTGCTCCCAGAGGTGCCCATCTGGTCTTCTAGGCTCTTCCAGATTCTGTGAGCCTGGGAATGGCTGGCAGAAAGCAGGGACCTAGTCCCCTGTGTCCTGGGATGCTCAGAGGAGTCTTCTGATTTCTCCTTGCTCCCAGGATTTCATGAGTACCCCCCCTACTGTCCTAGCTGGGCAGAGGTTTTCGGGATGCCCTTAGTGGGCCTACTCTCATGGAGTTCCCCACTAAATTTTACATTACTTGGGAACCCATACCCAGATGCCTGCCCATCCATTCCTGGGAGGAGCTGGTCTATGAGCCTCATATTCCTGATTGGATTGAAGTCTGCCATCCCCATGGCCCTTGGCTAATGTGCGCCAGTGCACATGGGGGTGGCAGAGTCCAGGGATTGGAAGAGATGAAGGCCTCTGGTGCTAGGGTTCCTGAGGTTATGCTCAGGTGTTTGCCTTTCCCAGCGAACCTCGTCCCTCTCAGCCCCTGCTCCATGTTGCCATGCGAGAATCTGAGCTTTCTGTTCCTCTATCAAGGCCTTGCTGGTTTTTATCAATTTCTCTTGCATGGCTACCTGTCTGTGGAGCCTGTCATTGTTCTCACAGAGAGCCTCATTTTCTCTTTGTGCTTCCTGTGTTGTTTTAGAGTACTGGGCCAGTCTTTGCTGCAGGAGGGTTACCTCCTGAGTCCTGTCCATACTGGCCTGGTCCTTCCTTGCTAGAGCATCCTCCACCCTCCTGGTGTGCTCTAACAATCTTTCATGCTCATTTTGGAGGTCACCCAGTCCCTGAAGGGCCAGGCGATTTTCTTCTATTTTCTCTTTTAAATGATAGACTTCCTGGCCTAAGGTGTCCCTTTCCTGAGCAAGAGCCTGCCTCTGTGCCACCAGGTCATCCCTTTGTCTTTGGAGTGCACCAGCTTTCTGGTGCTCTTCATCAAATTCTGCCTGGGTGTCCAGGTCTTTCGGGATTAATTTATTACTCTCTTCTTTTCTTTTTCTCTATCTAGGTGGCATTGCAGGGTGACTACCTGCTTTGTGCATGCCCTGTTGAAATGTATTTGTTGTTCCAGCTTTATTTGGCTCTGCAGTAGAGAGTCCAAACTTTCTTGGTACTCCTTCTGTAAGGCCAGCATTCTGGTATCCTGTTCTGCCTTTTCCTGCTGCAGGATACCCAGGTCTTCTTTTATTTTGATTAGGCACTGCCTACTTTCTTTTTCTGATTCCTGGATCCTCTGCAGCCTCTGCTCAGAAGAGTCCAGATCAGTTTGGGCCTTTTCTAATGCCTGCAGTTGCTTGTTTGCCAGATCTTGGCCCTCGGCATATTTGTCCTGTATTGCTCCAATATGTAGGTATAGATATGCCGCTATTTTGGCAATCTTGTTTTGCTCTTCCTTTGCATTAGGGGCCATATATAGTTCACTCAGGGCCATATGTAATGGACCCTGGTGTTGCAATAGGTCTAACCCTGTTGCAGTGATCTGTTCTATGATTGCCTTCAACCACACATTATGATCATGCTCTGTTCATTCACCTCGTACAAATAACTTATGCAATAGGTGTTCTTTAGCCATATTCATTTCTACCAAAGTCGCCATTCTGGAAATATTGATTTCCTTCCTGATTTACAGAAGTTTATTTTATTTTTACAAAACAGACCAATTCCTTAGAGCGTTCCTATTGAGGAGTGCTTTTCACAGTGTAACACAGCGTGGTAGCCCAATAGGGATTATGTACCCTGTTAGTTAGCACACTGTATTAGACTGTCACAAGTGGTATATCTAATTCAGAAATCCCGGAACGAGCCCCCAATCTTGTAGTGATTTCAACCCGGCACTCCACCTAAGTCAATGCCTAGCGTGTGATGCACAGCTGGAACCCTTACTTATGTATTTTTGTCTATAAATTCTTTTATTTCTGAATGATGTACCCTTATATCACGCCCCTCTCTTTGAATCCCGCCCAGTCTCACTGAACCAGGAAGCAGGCTGTTTTGCAAAGTTAAAAGATTTATTTTATGAATTTGAACAATATATATATCACACTATTAATATTTATACAAGGATCACCATTGGGGTGATGTTACAATCAACAATCTCTTTAATCAGAAGGAGTATGGATAGGAAAAATAATGCAGCATAGAATAATACTTGTGTGGGTTCAGTCAAATGCAATGTCACTCTTTCTCCCTGCACACTACTCCACCCCCCCCCCCCAATATGCAGCATAAAGAGATGGAAGGAGAGAAAACAGGTTTCAGGAATACACACTCAACAAATACAGTTTCAATCCCAATTCCCCCCAGCAAGCATAGAGACAGAAACAGGAATTATTGCAGACAGGTCCAATGCTTTTGAATGTGGCTTGGAATGAATGGTTAAAAACACTGAAACATTGATGTAATTCACTTAATTGGATTCAAAACTAGTGCAAGCCATTTTGTATAGTTTCAGGTAAACACAAGCAATGATGATTAAATAACTAGCAGGTTGAAAACTAAATTCTGAGGTCGGATGCAAAGAATAGCTGTTTTACACGTGATGAAATTGAGCCAAACAAAAATGTGCGGCAAACTTTTCCGCGTGCGAGAAACGCGATTGTAGGGAAACTATAAGCAATTAGGTTTGTTCAAAAGCTGAGGATGTTAGCTTCAATTTGACACTTACATTTTGTTTCTAGCATGCACAGTACGGAAGTTACAGAGGTTTTAGTAGTGGTCATTTTTTCTCAGAAAGAGTCAAGATTTTCAAATGAAAGATGCGCTTTTGAATTACAAATAGGAATTTCTTTACACTAGGGAGTCTATGAAGCCACAAGCTACACGACAGCACAGCCACCAATCCAGCGACGTCTCCAGATGGTTTCAATCTGCCAAGACGCTTGTCTTTCTTCAGCAACTATATTTGCGCAAAGATGATATTATCACTGCTATTATCAAAGGACTATATGGATGAGGGAAAGATTCAGGAAAACAAGATATTTTCTACAATGCAGTTCTGGATATGATAGAATGGTTTGGATAGGATTACTTAAGGATATGATATTGGCTATGGACAATTCTATGCTATAGATACTCACAACTACTGTTTGGAATAGGCCTGCCAAGGATCTGGTCAACGGGTTCTGGACTGGAATTCTGCTAGCCCACCAGACAGGATTCAGGGTGCTCGGTTCTGCACTCAGCACGGCACTCTGTACACTGCACGGCCCCTGGACTGGATCTGACGGGTTGGTTCTGGGTTGCAGCTATCTGGTTACAGCTCTGCTCTACTGGTTTGGATCTCTGGATTCTAGCAAGAGTTCTTAGCGAGAAAGCAGAAACAGCACAGCCTGTTTGTTCTTTTTGTTTTCTTTTTGTTGTGCCCCTTGGAAGTCTGGAGGTAAAATCAGGTTTCAAGATTTTAAAGGCCAAGCTGAGAAGGGTTCAGCTTTGGAATTTGGCCTTCCTGCTTTCAAAGTTCGGGAGTCTTGGATATGGGTTTCTCCTGCAAAGTGCTTCACCAGTAAATCAGTTGATGGGTGAATCTGTGTTGTTCTAGGTCCTAAACTGTCCCTATTTATGTATTTCCCAAAGGGGTGGATAGGCTGAATTATACTAAGCACACCCTCTAGGAATCCGATTGGTTAGGGTCTGTCCTTTCTCCTGATTTGAGAAGGAACTCTGGTGCCATGATAATGCTGTATTTTACAATCCAGGGAGTACCTCCCCTGTGTTTCTGTACAGTGAATCTATTTTTCATATAAATCATATTTACAATACAACCAACTTGCTAGCAATACATATTTATATCACAGATTTAGTAGAGCAAGAATCCGTCCGAGACCCAGCTCAGTGAGAGCTTTAGTTCAGATTTGACAGTTTTTTGCACTTTTGGTTGGGTACCCAATGTCAGATTTGTCCACATTTTTCTACATATATGCGCATGACATCTGGGCATAATCCTATGAAGTTTCATATTTCTAGCATCATCACAATTGCTACAAAATTACAATTTCGGTAGTCCTGTCTCTGACTGAAGAGTAATTTCAAGTTGTGAGCAGAATTTTCAGGTTATCAAGATCTGTTTTATAGATTTTTACAAATTTTGCACAGTTCTCTGTGAGTCTTTTTTCAAAAAGATATTTTCTTGTGGGTTAAGATACACAAATCTGTCTGGTCCCGCCCCCATGGTTTGCTGGGCTACGAGCAATGCAGGCCTCTCTTCCTGCTGGCAGGGGCTTCTGTTGACACTTGAATTTGCATACCCTTTCAGTCCAGGATGTCTATTGTCTCTCCGCAGAGAAGCAGAGCAAAATCTCCTCCTCCTTTCATTAGCATCTAACTGAGAGTTCCTGGGCAGAGAGCAAAAGGAAGGCACCTTTGTTTGGGGCAAACTGTGGAATGTGCTTTGAAGTCCCCTGGCTGGTATCAGTTCACTTTAAAACAATTTGTTCAAATTGTCTTTGCTAAGATACTTTACATTTTCAACAAGTACACACACAGATCTCTAATTCCAGTCTTCTTAAAACATAGAGATTGAATAGTAGCAACCTATATTGCTTTTGATGGCAAGTCTCTTCTTTTCAACAATTAGATCTTAATGTACCAGTTTACGCTAACAGTGAAATTAAATGACAGCTTTGATACAGGCAGGCAGCGGTACTGCGCCCATATTCTGACAGATTTTTCCAGGCAAGCCTTTTTTTAAATGTGGATATTCTCGTGATGAAATCTGCTTCTCCTGACATTGTGCTTATGGGGATTCGTAAATAAGATGATGGTTAACACCCCACAAGGATGCTGGATCTTTCCTGATGTTTGGGAACCATTATTTTACAATTTCAATAGCCAAGGAAAAACAGATTTTAGAGCACTTCTGGGTTTTCCTGGCAATGCAGCACTGTCTTTTCAGGTAGTTCCATTTTAATTTGTGAGCAGCCCAATGACAGGTTTTGGCAGTGTGGTCTCCTGTTCTACCACTGACAAAGGCAAAGTAGATTGGCAGCCTATTTTTCTGGTTTCCCTGCGGCCTTCTCAGAGGTTTCTAGCACGCATAGTGAATTTTGGCGGCCATTCTGTTGTTTCTGGTGAAAGCAGCACACAGTGATGTCACAGAGCAGAGCCTAGTGGGTCAATGTATCCCACACAAGATAGCCTAAAACACAACCAAGGTTATTTAAGATAACGACGGTAGGAAAAATAGGCTAGTTACCACTGGCCTCAGCCAAGTCTTGATGAAAAGGGAGCTAAACAATGCTCCAAGAGAAACAGACAAAAGGGCATAAGTATTAACCCTTTCCAGTACTCACTGTAAGCTGGTATGTACTGGGTCTGTGGTTTTACAGATGCTAATAAAGTTAATGGCACCTTTATGTGTTCTGGAAGACAGTAGTCAGACCCAGAAAAATGGAGTCTGAGTTGGAATGTCTAAAAGACAGCCCTGTGTCACTGCACTGAAGGTGTTGTGTAACACACAATAAAAAGATGATGCCTGTGGAGTAGGTGAGGCTCAACAGTCTATGAGCACAAAAATGTTAAAAACAGACAGCAAAAACACATATAAGAATGGGAAAAAAGGCTCACACTCTTACTAGGTGAAAACAATATATCCTAGAAATCCAGCAAAGCTGCTAAGGAACTCAGTAGGTAAGGGAAATTTGCCATTCTGGAGAATTCTCGCTAACACTCGCCCCTCCAGACTAAGGGACAGGAGGATTTAATCCACTCCTGGATGAATCTCTACCACTAGTTGGTTAAAAACATCCTATAGAGACCATCAGCATTTTGGTGGTGACATCCTGCTCTGTGCTCAATGGTGAAATCAAACCCTTGCAGGCAGATTGACCATCTCAGAAGTTTTGGGTTTTCCCCTTTCATTTGCATTAACCATCTTAAGGTTTGGTGGTCTGTCTGAATCACAAAAGTCGATCCATACAAGTATGGTCTAAACTTCTTCAGAGACCACACAATGGCAATACATTCAGGCTCTATGGTTGCCCACCTTGTTTCTGGTTCCTTCAGTTTCCTACTGATGAAGCAAACGGGGTGCTCCCTACCTTTCTCATACAGTTGACTAAGGACTGCACCTATAACTGCACTGGATGCATCTGTCTGCACAATGAAGGGTTGGTGATAATCAGGAGCTCTTAGGACTGGAGCCTGACAAACGGCTTTCTTCAGGTTTTCAAAGGCTTGAGTGCACTCCTCATTCCATCTAACCTTTTTAGGGCATTTTGGAGAGGCGATCACATTCAAGGGATAAGCTATGGTCCCATAGTTCTCTATGAAATTTCTGTAGTGCCCAGTGAGACCTAGGAAATCTCTTACTTGGGTTTGAGTAGTAGGGGTGGCCCTGTTTTGTACAGTTTGTACTTTGCTAGGCAATGGCCTTATTTTACCTCCTCCTACCTCATGACCAAAGTAGACCACTTTGCTCTGACCAATTTGACATTTGCTTGCCTTTATGGTCAGATGGGCCTGCTCAAGAGCCCGCAAAACCTATGCTAAGTGATCAATATGTTCTTTCCATGTAGGGCTGAACACTGCAATGTCATCCACGTATGAAATGCCGAAGTCCTCCATCCTATTCAGAACTTGATTGACCATCCTTTGGAATTTTGCAGGTGCATTATTTAGTTTGAAAGGCATAACCTTAAACTGGTAGAGGCCTGCTGGGGTTGAGAATGCAGTTTTCTCCTTGGCATGGTCTGTCATGGCTATTTGCCAATAGCCTGACATCAGATCAAATGTACTGAGGTACTTGGCTGAACCAAGTCTATCCACTAGTAAATCTGTCCTTGGCAAAGGATGGGTATCAGTCTTAGTGACTACATTTAGAGCTCTATAGTCCACACAGAATCTCAGCTCCTTGGATCCTGCCTTTGGTACTAGAACAACTGGACTAGACCATGGACTTGTAGAGGGCTCTTTAACCCCAAGATCAAGCATCTTGTTGACCTCTCATTTGATGTGGGGTCTTACATGTTCTGACATCATGTAACCCCTGCTTTTAAGGGACTCAAATGGACTGCATCCAACTCCCTCCTGAGGGACCTCTCTATAAGTAAAGAGAAGGAATGGCAGTAGAAGGTCCCACTTTCTTTTAAGGGGTTCCTCTGAAGCACCTATCGTGCTCTTCATAGTACGATTAAACCTCTCTACCAGTCCATTTGTCTGTGGATGGTAGGCTGTAGAGAAATTGTTAGTGACACCACAGTTTTTCCACATGACAAGCATGTAGTGGGACATAAAATTGGATACCCAGCCGGATATCACTTCCTTAGGAAACCCTACTTTGGTAAAACAAACAAGTAGAGCCTTAGACACAGCCTAAGCCGTAACAGTTCTCATAGGTATGGCTTCTGGGTATCTTGTAGCATTGTCTACTACAACCAGGATAAGCCTGTTCCCAGAAGATGTGGGAGGGTCAAAGGGACCAACAATGTTGACGCCCACCCTCTCAAAAGGAACTCCCACCACTGGGAGAGGCACCAGGGGCGCCACATTCTTGGCTCCACTCTTGCCAGAGGTTTGGCAACTGTGACAGCTCCTACATAATTTGTCAACTTCTGAACCCGTTTTAGGCCAGTAGAAGTATAAGGGGAGCCTTCCCTTGGTCTTTTTGAAACTCAAATGACCAGCCAAAGGTATCTCATGGGCCAACTCTAGGAACTGGAGTCTGTTAGAAAGGGGCACTACAATTCTTTTGCAGTCCCCAGGGATAGCCTCAGTCGGTTCACTGTAGAAGAGGCCATCTTCCCAGCTTAACCTGTGCTTTCCAACTTCTTGCCCATCAATTGGTTAGCAGCTTGTTGTCAAGGGCCTTCAAGACTAGGACACTCTCTTTGTCCTCTGATGAAGTCTGCCCTGTTGGCTCCACCTTTTGCCAGTAAAGACTGCAGCTGAGGATGGTTAACAGGGTCAAGATCTCCAACCAAATCAGTGTCTTCTTCCAAATCTGATTCTTCAGAAACTGGCTCAATAACACAAGGTTCCACCTCACACTCTGCCTCAGAAGGTGGAGGGATCACAGGTGTGTTCTTGGACAATCTTGGGGATGTCCTTGTTGGTAGCACAGGGGTGCTGTCTGACTTTTTCCTTGAGGCCTTGCATTTTCCCTTTGCCTCTGTCTTTTTAGAAATGGCAGTGTGCAACTCCTGTGGAGTGGGAGTGATAGTTTTGTCTATCAGCTCCTCTGTAGAGCCCCTCAGGGTCCTCTCATAGTGTGCTCCTGTCCCCTTTTACTGGGAGGCCTGCGGGTACTTGACACAACTCCAATAGTTTTTAGGTCATTGCCCAACAGACCTCTCCCAGGCACTTCACTCTGCATACTAACAGGTATTTTGACAGTCATATCATTACACTGGATGAGAGCTGGTGACTGGGGAAGCATATGTACAGGGCCTCCGGCTAACTTGGTGAGGCATTTGGGTGCCTTAGCAACATCCTCCACCTTGAAAAATGATTCATCCACCACAGTTAATGCCGGCTCCAGTGTCTCTGATGGCAGGAATCTTCTGACCATTCCCAAGAACACTATCTTTAAAATTATCTTTAGTATTATCTGGGATGCAATTGTAGACATCTAAATTTGGTTGCTCCCACAAGCCCAGGGACACTAAAGAAACACTAGCTGAGACTCTGGGATCCCCTTTCACATGGTCAGTTGACCCACAAACATAACATTTCCCAAATGTCTTGACTAATGGGGGTTTGTTCTGACACCCATCTGGCTTGGGTCCAGATGGTTACTAGCCTGATTTAGTTTTCCCTGTGATTTACCCTTATGTTGCTGTTTGTGTCCCTCTTTTGGATTGGAGGTATTAGAATTCTCCTTATTATCTTTCTTTGGCTGCTTTCCCTCATCCTTCTTCTGAGTTACCCCAAAATCCTTGTGAGTAGCCCTGTTGGTGGCAACCCACAAGTCAGCAGCCTTTGCTAACTTCTTTGGATCTATCTCATTAGAATCAGCCAAGTGCTGTCTGAGCTCAGGAGAGCAGGCATCATAAATTGACTCCAACATAACAAGATTTCTCATACCTTCATAAGTGGTCACTCTGTAACCCTTAACCCAACCATCTACGTTGTTCAAACATTCACATACCCAGGTAGCCCAAGGGGTACCATCATGCGTTTTGAGGGTCCTAAACCACTTAAGGTACTGGGAAGGGGTCTTCTCAAATCTAGCAATTAAAGCTAGCTTCACACACTCATAATCCATCCTATCTACCTCCCCCAACTCCATCACAACATCAGATGCAACAGTGGGTAGCCTAGAGAAGAGCCAGGGAAGCAACCGATTACCTGTGTGACCTTGAATACCATGGTTATATTCAAACATTGCCAACCAATCCAAAATATCCAGCTTAACCTCATACATACTGACAATTTCTTTAGGCATATGGGGTCTCTTAGGACTGGAAGACCTAGAAGACTCTGGGAGAGAAGCATTTTCAAGAGATAACCTTTTCATTTCCAGTTCATGATTCAACTCCATTTCTCTGAGCTTAAGTTCTTGGTGTTTTTGTTTAGTTTGAGCATTTAACCATTTGAATTCCAGTTCTAGCTTCATCTTTACTAGAGCAATTAATTAAGGACTGAGTGTAGGACCTGGTGGGGTCCCAGCGGACAAAGGTTGAGGTTGCTTAGCAACAAGGGAGCATTGAGGCCTACATTAGCAGACACATCTTCTTCCTCCAACTCATCAATAATAGATACATTATCATCCTCATTATTTTCCACATTTGCTGAGGGGTCAGGTATCTCAGACCCACCCTCCAGACTTTGTTTCTCTATCAATCTTTCAATCAATTCAGACTGTTTGCCTTTAATGGTGAGATTCCTTTCTCTACACAGATTTTTTTAATAATCCACAGTGGAACTAAGGAGGGTCTCCTGAATGTAGCTTTCCATATCAGACATGATTAATATTGCTCTTTAGTGATGTTAGCCTTGTGGTTAGTTGATCCAAGGTAATAGCAGCACTCTAAGTGAAATTACTATACTTGATCCTCACCGATGTACACCAGTGTTACGCAGAAGTATATGCAGTACCCTTTGGGAACACCACAAACAATTAAGACTACAAGTGACAGTACAAATTCACCTTCGGTACAAGCCTGTACTACACAGTAAAAGTGGTATCTCAAGAGTAAGTGAGCAGTATCAACTAGTTACACAAAGGACAGCCATTACTATGATTCAAACAAACACTAACTCAAGGTTTCTGAGTAAAAGAATATACATGCATTTACACATCAGTTGTATAACATTTCACTAAAGTAAAGCAGTTGACAAATCACACTCTTAATACACCACACCACTCCCAATCGTTCCCAGACAAGTTAAGTTCACAAGATGAAGTGGGAGCAAAATGGCACTCTAGTAATTCAAAAGGGAGGGAAAGACAAAGTTAGGCTAAAATTGAGCAGCACCAACAGGTAAGTAAGCAGGGCAATCTAGAAAGAGGAACTACAGTGATGGAATCAAATCAAATAGGCTTAGGGCCAAAGTCAATAGGACAAAAGTCTTTTGCTCAAGATCACACAGTTCAGGGTAGTTAGCGGTTAAGTCCTTGCCAACAGTTCCGGATGAAGTTGGTCAGCAGTAAAGTTAGTTTAAAGAGAAGAGAAGGACAAGCCCTCGAATTGGCGAAATGTTACACACACCTTCACCGCGGATGAACGAAACGCACAACCGGATTTGCACAGTACCTTTAAATGGAGAAGAAGCTGTAGCTGAGGCGGATGTTCCTGGTAGTTCCTGCAGGCTCACGGTTCCCGAAGCGACTGTCAGACTGACATGAAGTAGGAAGACTGGAGGGTCCTGCGCTACCCAGGGAAGAAACCAGCAGCAGAGCAAATCAACAAATAAAAGGTGCGCTCCTTAAAACCCAAGCATGGTCCGACCTTCCTGGCTATCCGGCCCACTGTAGCTCTGTACAGCAAATTTGACCAGAGGAGGGAGTCCTGGCTTGCAGTTTGGGCGAACTGGTTGGTCCCTCCAGCTCTGGGGAAGAGGATTCCTGGAGGATCTTCTCTGTCGTTGGAGTTCGAGGATTCGGACCTGCAGCAGGGCTTCACCAAGCGGTTCGGTCATGGTAGGGGTCCTCTTCCATCAGCTCCTCGTCGGTTCTTTCGTTCCAGTGGAAACTCTGCCATTCAAGACCCAGAGACCTGCTTTTTATGACGTTTCCCCCATTCACACTGCCTGGCTGTCAATCACACAGCAGGGTGGCTGTCCCACAGGGACATTCACTACAGCCAATCATTTCAGAGTGCGACATGGGTCTCCAAAGAGACCCTGTGCAGGGAGTCCTAAACCCCTCCCTCACATCTTGTCCCCCCATACATACATGCGCCTAAGGAGGGCTTCTGCATAGAATCCCGCAAAAAGGCGGTGGACAAAGGAATTAAATGTGGTTTGGCGTGCATAGTAAAACACGAGAAAGACTTTTACAAAAAGAAATGGCGAATAAACCCAGCCGGAACTGTAATAAAACATATGAGGTCTAGCGGAGTTAATATTGAGGCTACCAAGTTAGCCTAAAACACTATCAAGGTATTTAACATAACTGCAGCAGTAAAAATAAGGTAGTCACCACAGCCATCAGCCAAGTCTTGATGAAAAGGGAGCGAAACAGACAAAAAGGGATAAGTATTAAACCTTTCCAGTACTCCATGTAAGATGGTTTGTATTGAGTCTGTGGTTTTACAGAGGCTAATAAAGTTAATGGCAACTTTGTGTGTTCTGGGAGACAGTAGTCAGTCCCAGAAAAATGGAGTCTGAGTTGGGAAGTCTAAAAGACAACCCTGTGTCACTGCACTGAAGGTGCTGTGTAACACACAGTAAAAAGATGATGCTGTGGAGAAGGTGTGGCTCCACAGTCTATGAACACAAAAATGTTAAACACACACAGCAAAAACACATGTAAGAGTGTGAAAAAAGGCTCACACTCTTACCGGGCTAAAAAAAAAATACTAGAAATCCAGCAAAGCTGCTGAGGGACTCAGTAGGTAAGGCCAATTAAACATTCTGGAGAATTCACTCTAACAGTTGAGGAGACAGAGACAGAGACCTGGAACTTTCGATTTTGACCCGACATTCAAGTGCACTGTGTTGTTCTTTCCTGATCTTTGTTACGGAAGAACTGCTCCTTTCTCCCTGCAATAGTTGCAATAGAGGATGGAAATGAAAGGCAACCTACTCTGAATGTTGGATGCAGAATCATTGTGATGCAATTCCTATGCATGTACTTGTCCTGTATGTTCCTCAGAACGTATCGAGTGGTTGGGGGTGGAATCTTAGACTGATGATACCTTCAATGGGCCTCATGATATTGCATCATCATCAGTGAACTCAGCAACTGCAGTAGCTGTTGTACAGGAAACACAAATAGCAAGTATATCCCATATGTTATGCACATGCACTGGTTGCTCATGTCAAGAGATAGACACTCAATGGTATCTCCAGCCTCCCTGGATTGCTGTAGCTTCTGCCCACCACAACTGTCACGTGAGTATGTAAACAATAGTAGAAGGTGTGCTAAGGGTTTCTCTGGTCATTCCTGCACCCAAGTGTCACCCATGGGCACTTGCAAAGTTTCCTCAGTTCCGAAAATATTTTCTTATATCATGACTCCTTGAATGTCTGCAACCATATGTCAATAAAGATCACCTACTCAGTTCACTCAATTCATAAGATGTACATCGATAGTTGCGTGGAGGGCACATGATCACGGTTCATGGAATATGTAAGATGTGACCACCGGAAGGAAGTTCAATCTGGAAGATACATCTAGTCGAGCAGGCAAGGAAGTACTCTGTGTGCGTTCCGACGAGGGAATAGTGTCCTATTTCTGATCCGAACGAATCAGAATGGAAAGAAGGCTGGACCCCCGAGAACGAGATGGCCCAATCCACCATATGAAGGTAATCGTTTGCGATAGAGGCGCGAAAATCCCAGATCGTAACGATAAAGTGGTGAGAAATTGGAAGACTTGAGTTGAATAAGGAAGAACGCGAAGTGCGTGTTGGTTGTTTGTTTTATCCTTCTGCAGATTGGGTCATCCGGGATCGCGGTAGAGAAGGTCACATGAGGGTACTCTGACCCCGAGTTAGCCCATCATTAGGCAGCCAATGTTGATTGCTATTAAGTGCATAGAAACTATGGAATGGAAGGTGAGATTGGAATTTGGATATGATGAGAGTGCTAAAGTGATTCAGAAATAAAACATCTGAACTAAGGTGTAGGTGCGTGTTTTAACATCAGTATGCCCTGTTGTTTATGTGTCATTCTCGAGCCCAGATTCCATTGGATGTGGAAGAACAGTGGCAAATAAAAACGAGTACATAATAGAGGCTCAGGCTTATTGATTGAAGACAGCCGCATAAGTGTCTACCCAGTTAAAGAACAGCAATTTGAGAAATAGGTAAGCAGCTGAGTGTCAAACGAGTGATGGTAAAGAGGCGATGTGAA
Organism: Ambystoma mexicanum; assembly: GCF_040938575.1. NCBI lineage: Eukaryota > Metazoa > Chordata > Amphibia > Caudata > Ambystomatidae > Ambystoma > Ambystoma mexicanum. The sequence goes on from NC_090922.1 coordinate 1,139,241,039, forward strand.
GGTTTTGACGCTGGTGCTAAGTATAAAAGACTATGTACAAAAAACATGGTGGTGTGTATTTGGCTCGAGACTATTTAATTGAGTTTATTGCCTAGAGGGTACAACAGGAGCTAGACATCTGTAGCCATGTGTTCAATAGCAATTGTATAAAATATGGTGTGCCTTAAAGAGGTGGAGATGAAGGATAAAAACCATGGAAGGAGGAATTAATTGCCAGTCCCCTTTCCTTGTGACTAATAGACATAAGTGTGTAGTGATGTTAACATGCAATTAGACAGGTGCATTAATGATACCGTGTGATGTTGTGCTTGTTTTTCCATACTTCAAACCATGGTTGCCCCAGAATCTAAATAGAAAAGAAGTGGAATAGAAGACCACTAATCTGCTACGACTGGAAGGGAAAGTTGTGTTTGTTAACCATAATCAAGTGTTGATGTACATCACCCTGATGAATTTCCTAGATTAAGTGATTTAATTTTTACATAAGGAAAGAAACATTTTGGGAGCTAGATGAATGTGGAATGTTTGGATGTATGATTCAATGTCACCAGGTAAATGTAAAGGTGCTGCGATTACCTGATTGCCTCTTAGAGTAGAGAGGCAATTGGTAGTAGATCTAATAAATTCATGTGTTTGATGAATAGTGTGTACAATGAATTGATGTACATGTCGAGAGTTTGTTTATGTGACAACATTGTTTAAAATAATGTTTTTTTAAGACAATATAAAAGCAAAACAACAGTGTTGGTGATAATATGGATCACACATGATTGATTATAAGATGTATTATTAATTTTATAGTGAAAAAATAAAATGTATTTTTTTGGAAACACAATGGTTAGCAGTATTTTGTAGACATTCAAAAGACATCTACATAAGATATTGGGTCTCCAACGGTTGGGGATGAAAAAGACAAGGGACCCTTCAAACAAAGTTATTGTATGATAAGTGTTTGTTTTAGAGGGCTGTTGGAAGAGGTCTGGTTAAATATTTCCTCTGGTCTCTATAGTGTTTGTGAGTCTACTACCCCTCACACCATCATCAAATCTTTCCTCAACTCAACTATTCTAATGCTTTTATCACTTTTCCAAATGTCCAAAGCATGCCTTCACGAAAATCTTCATCTCTGAAAACTGTCCATGACTACAAGTTCAACTACATAACAGCTTAAATAGTCATCAGGTTTTAACTTTGCTTCAACATTTTCATAAGTTTGACCTTTTGACATTGGTTCATACGTTATTAGTTATTCTTTCTGTACTTTTTCCAAACGTTGCGGGCCATAGTAGGATGTGCTAAATACTTGTTCACTGGTCAGTCTGTTCCTTGTATGACTTGAATGTATATGAATGATTTGAGCATTGTTGCCATGTGTGCATGATTAGTTCTGCGGATTGAGTGTGGTGCGAATATGTAAGTGAACTAGTTGGAGAATGTTAGGGAGAATTATCTGTTTAGGCTGAATTTCCTAACCTAGTGAGTCCCCCAGCAGCTGTGCTGGATTTATGGAGTTTGTTTTTTTCCATCCTGCCAAGAGTGAGACTCTTTTCTCCCACTCTTGGACATGTATGTGTGTAATTCCTTTTGAAATGTCAATGTGTTCAATGGGCTATGGGGTCTTTTACTCCATAGGGTCTCATATGTTTTTCTATGTGTGTTACACCGCACCCTACGTGCCGTAACACGGGGGCACCCTAGCGGGTCCCCCACCATAGACTCCATACCCGGGGACTGACTTTGTCTCCCCGGGCATGTAAAGTCACCATTGGCTTTACTAGACCTAAATTTACTAACAGAACTAGTACAAACCATCTTATTGTGGACGTACTAGTAAGGGTAATTCGATTACTCCTGGATCTGTTACTTGAGGGGGCACTGTCCCGTCCCCCCTCGTCGAGTTTTGGCTAGTGGCAGTGGAAACTACTTGTTATGTTCGTCCCCGAGCATAACCCTATGGGACTCCTCCCATTGTTGGAGATTGATACTTTTTCTCATTCATCTCTGACGTACCACAGATCTCCTTATCTTAAATAGGTTTATCGAGTGGTATTTTCTGCCAGAACTCGGTTTGTAAAATGGCGTCTGTGTTCATCTCTGTGACTCCTAAACCAAAGGTTGAGCCCTTTGTTCCACTTTTGGCGGGCCTCTGTACAGAGACCCTCCAAAGTGGTGCCATTCTGTCTGGGTTACCACAGGGGTGTGGGAGGGGGTTTAGGCACCCTGGACCGAGTTGCCTTGCCAACTCCGGTCGCACTCTGGAGTGATTGGCCCAGGTGGTGAGCCTTCCCGCTCACCACTTAGCATGTGTTGATTGACAGCTAGGCTGAATGAATGGGGGTTTTCTGCATAAAAGCAGGGCTTTTGGGACTGGATCTTCAGAAGTCGCCACAGGACCTAAGAATCCGAGGAGAGTAACGCTGAGCCGACCGGCACGACGACACCCCCGGTGGAGCCCTGCGGAACCGACTCACCACTTCCCGACGACAGAGGAGATCTCCCTGCCGGAGAGTCTCTTCCCCTGACTGGTGGGAACAACCAGTCCCCTTTGCTTTTTATTCGCCTCAGGACGCGGTGGTCCAATTGCCCGTGCAAAAGCACCTCGGCAACCGGATAGCCACTACCCCTGAACCGCGACCAAAAGGTGGTGCCTTGTGACGGAGCACTCCGCGGCTGGTCTCTTCCCTGGTGGTGCACCGGACTTCATTTTCTTCGACAACGAGATCATCTCTACTCTTGGTAAAGAACCAACGTGCATCCACCACCAGTAACAACTGCCCCCGCCGGAGCTGCCCTCCACAACAAGGTACCGTGTCCACCTGGCTTCCCTTTCGATCGGTTCGAGTGAGGTGTCTTAATCCTCTCCGTTCCGTTGGGTCGCCTCCAAGCTTTTCTCATTCGATGTTCTGAACTGGTTCAATCCACCGATAACAATTTGCAATGCAGACTTGAATGCATCTCCAATAGAGACTTTTTGGGACATCGCGCCTTGCCTCTCTCCGAGTGGGCCTGGCCTCTGAACTTTACGATCTATTGTGATTCTTGCCTTCCTGCCTTGCATTTTATCCGATAGGATCGAACTGTGTTGATTTCGTAACCTGCCTATCTTTTTCTCTCCCGTCCTAACTAATATTCGAGTGTCATCTGGGTTGAGGTATACACCTCTGTCTGAAAATAAGTGGTACCAGTAGAACCTAGAGTTGTCAATATTGCTAGGGGGATTGATCGTCTACTCCGTAGAGTAATTGTGTTTGATTTGTTTGCTGTGATTTGCCTTAGTGTTTTTCATAGACATTTTGTTATAAATAAATACCTTGATATCTTTACACTAAGCCTTGTTGCGTGTTTGCTTGTCTTGCTGTGAAGAATTGCCCTATTTTGTATACTCCACATACTGCTCAACTTTTCTTGAGAGAAGTCTGACTGCTCAGCCACAGCTACCACGTGAATCTGTGTGGTGCAGACTGCTACCAAGTGGGTTCACCGCCAACGCCTATAGTCCTAAATCTTTTGCAGTGGTCCCAGAGGGATCTGCACAGGTTTCCGCCTAACAGAGAAAGTGGTGAGTATGTGTGGGTACACTGTAGTGAATGATGGTGAGTAGAATAAGTGTATGAGGGTGAGTGAAGCACTTGAATGCTGCATAGATGTGAATAGGGGTGGTGTGAATGAAGTTGTGAATGGTAGCTTGTCGGTTGACCAAGATTGTCTTAGAGCTGTGGGTAAGTGTGCGAGTCAACTGGAGCTTTCAGGTTTCTCAAACAGTAAACTATAATTTGTAAAACAAATAGGGACTCTGTATTGAAGAATGCACTTGGTTAATATGTTTGTTACTTAGATGGTGTTGAGCCCGGATGGGCCCTCACAATGAAGACAGGCACACCGAGGGTTTGGAAACACGTCTTTCTTTATTAGCTTACAACTTCGAACTAACCCTAGAAACTCCCTCCCCCCAGCGTCACGCGTCACGTGTCCGGACCATGTGACACAGTCCGTGTCTCTTAAAGAGACAAGCCCGGCGTAACATCACCCCCGGACAAATGTCCTTGTAACAACAACATTAACACTCTTCTACTAGGCGTGACGGTTTCTTCACGACACGATGGGGTCGACAATTGGTGGCTTCTCCCGAATCTTCTTCTGGCCCTTGCGCTCTCTTCATTCCTGGGCGAGGTAAAAATCTCGGTGGTGACCACAGTGAGTCTCTTGGGTCCAAAGGCATCGGTTCCGGATCCGGGAGTTCTCGCTCCTCATGGCCCTGGATGGCAGTGAGCTTGAATTGTGAACAATTCCGGGTTATTTCCCGCTCTTCATTTTCAGCTGTCAGCATGGTTCCTTTTGTGGGCGTCACTAGGAGCGGCTGTGGGGAGAACCTTGGGTCAGTCTTTTTGACCATCGTCTGTTGGACTAGTACTTCGTCTCCAACCTGGATCTCTTTGCGCGGGCAGACAAAGGCCCAAGGTGGGTCGAGTGGTTGGAAGACTTCAAAACCTTCATTGACGCCGCGGGAGAAGAGAAATCCCCAAGACTACGCAGCATGTTTCTGAACCTTGCGGGGAACGACATCAAAATACTGTTGAAAACCATTCCATCAGCAGAACAAGCTGACTACTCAGCCCTTATCGCAGCACTGAACAGACGGTTGGTGATTGAACCCAACAGGGACTATGAAAGATACATTTTCAATCAGTGCACGCAGAGGGTAGATGAAACGGTCGACGAGTTCATCACCCGCCTACGAATAAAAGGCGCAAACTGCCAGTTCCACGCTTTCTCCCTAGATGAGGCCATAAGGTTGAGAGTGATTGAGGGGTGTGTATCCCAAACTCTAAAGAAGCAACTTTTAAAAAAACCCGTCACTATTGATGAAGTTAGCCAGATGGCAAGGATTCTGGAGAGAGTCGAAAAAAAAGTGACGCAGATAACTGGCACCGCCTCCTCCAAACATGACAAAAACGAGACGATCGCAGCAATGCAGGCCAGTAATGCCAGAACAACAGATAGAGGACCGAATCTCAACTACTCAACGACCCCAAGAACATAACGCCAGTGTTACCGCTGTGGAATGCCGTATCCCCATGCAGGGACGTGCCCCGCATTGTCCCAGAAATGCGGCAACTGCGGGAGAGAGGGACATTTCCAATCGGTCGGCAGAGAGGGCAAACCATTCCCGACCCAAAGACCACCAGTCGCCCTGCAGTTCAAAATACCCTACAGGAATCCACAAGGCCAAAGCTACCAATCAAGCCCTTTTCAACAAAACCCGAGAAGGTACGTCAGAGTAGTTGAAGACGTCTACCCATCGGAAGAACCCCAAGGCAATGAAGAATACAAACAAATATCCTGCATAAGAGATGAATACGACGGGCCCCCAGCTTCCATCTCTCACTATGAGGCAGACCAACAGCGCCTCGAAGATGAAGGTTATCAATACGATCACTATCGGCAAGATGAGTACGTCAACCTCATCATGGACGAAGGACAAGCACGTGAAGCACCCAAGATACCAATGGAAATAGGAGGCCACCAATTCTGTTTCCTGGTTGACTCAGGAGCTACGGTCAACATAATGGGTGAAAAGGAGTTCCACCAAATTCCCAAGAAACCAGCCTTAGTGCCGTCTGAATCCAAAATATACCAATTGGGTGCCGACACTCCACTACAATCAATTGGCTTCTTCGCCCGTCACCTCATCCATGGCAACCGTGCCATAACGACAAGCATACACGTAATTTGCAGTCCAACGAAAGGAAGGTGCCTCCTCAGCTACAGGACGGCCTCCTCCCTGGGACTCATAGACATATACGTCCGAGACGGTGACAAGATCTATTCATCAGAGCCAACTAAAGTAGCGAAAGAGAGCGTGTCAAACGTCCAAGCGGAACCCAGGGAGATGGACGTGATATCAAAAGACACCATCATGGAAGAATTCCCCCTCATCTGCAAAGGCCTAGGAAAATTGAAAGGACCCTCAGTTAAACTACATATTGACCCCACAGTTCGGCCCGTCCCCCAGCACCCGAGGAGAGTGGGGTTCCATCTCCAAGCTGCAGTGTCAGCCGAACTCGGACAACTCCTAGAAAATGATATAATCGAACCAGCGACGGGTCCGACCCCGTGGGTCTCCCCACTGGTCATCGTGCCAAAAGAGGGGGGACAGCTCAGACTCTGCGTTGACATGCGTGTCGCCAACACCGAGATCCAGCGTGAGCGACACCCCAGCCCCAGAATCGAGGACATGATCGTCCAGATAAACAAGTCCACCCTCTTCTCAAAACTGGACCTTAATCAGGGTTACCACCAGTTGGTTCTCCATCCAGAATCCAGAGGCATAACCACGTTCGCCACGCATGATGGACTATTCCGTTATAAGTGCCACAACTTTGGCATTTCGTCGGCCACAGAGATTTTTCATGAAACCATCAGACAAATCATTCGCCCAATCAGAGGGGCACTTAACTACAGCGACGACATCCTAGTATTCGGGAAGTCGAAGTAGGAACACAATGTTGCTCTCCACGCCACCTGCAAAGCATTCAAGACGCTGGTCTCACCCTCAACGTCGACAAGTGTCGATTCAGCAAGACCAAGCTGAAGTTCTTTGGCCACATATTCTCTGCGGACGGAATGACACCAGATCCCGACAAAGTGGCGACAATCTTCAGCCTACAAGAACCAAGGTAAATAGCAGACGTGCAATCGTTCCTGGGGATGGCAGGATACTGCGCGAGATACATACCGCATTATGCCACAATCACAGAACCGCTCAGGAAACTCCTTCAGAAAGACATGCTTTTCGCCTGGATGGCAGAATGCCAAGATGCATTCGACTCTATTAAGCAATATCTAGCGGAAGCCAGAAAACTTGCCTACTTTGACCCCAACTGGCACACTGAAATCGTGGTCGATGCAAGTCCAGTCGGGCTGGGTGCCATCCTTGCCCAAACAAATGGAGCAGACACCCACCCGAGACATGTGGTGGCCTATGCCAGCAGAGCTCTCTCAAAACCTGAGTCTGCGTACTCGCAGGCGGAAAAAGAAAGTCTAGCAGCAGTCTGGGCATGTGAACACTTTCACAATTTCATCATAGGAAAAAAATTTACCCTAATAACGGATCACCAAGCCCTGCTCTCACTGTTCGGCAACCCACGAACCAAGATGCCGCCAAGAATTGAACGTTGGGGCATCCGCCTGCAAGAATATGACTATCAGATAATACATCGTCCGGGGGGGAACACAACCCAGCGGATTACCTGTCGAGACACCCCACAGGAGAAGCCACGCCGAAAAAGGAAGATGTAGAATACATTAGTTATGTCACCACGAACGCACTGCCTCCTGCAATATCACTGGAGACTGTTGCAGAGGCGTCAGCTGCCGATCCATCCATAGCACTAGCTATCAACCTCACGGAGCACAACAGATGGAAGACATACAGGAAGTTTCTGACAGAACATCCAGATGCAAATCGAGATGAACTGGAAAGGCTGGCAAAAGTTCATACGGAGCTGGCCGTCAAGGACAACTCCATACTCCTCCGAGGGTGCAGAATAATAATCCCAGCAGCCCTGCGGTCAGACATTATAAAGACGGCCCATGAAGGCCACTGCGGGGCGGACAACACCAAACTGCAACTTCGGTGCCACGTATGGTTCCCATTGCTTGATGCGCTAGTAGACCGTTGGGTACGAAATTGCATGGCATGTCAATGCACAGCCAGGGCCGAAGTTCCAGCACCGCTACAGTCAACTCAGATCCCTGAACACCCGTGGGAAAGAGTGGCAATATATTTTTATGGGCCCCTCGAGTCCAGGGAGTACCTGCTCTTGTTCATTGATGAGCACTCTCGCTTGCCAATCGTGAAGAAGTCGCCGTCAACAGCCTTCGCCCACATAGCAGCTGTATTTGACGAAGTTGTGAGTGGGGCATACCAGAAGTCATCAAGTCGGACAACGGCCCGCCGTTTTGTGGCCACGACTTTGCAACCTTCGCCAAGCATCTGGGATGCAAACACCAGAAAATAACACCAAGATGGCCACAAGCCAACGGGATGGCCGAGAGGTTCATGTCGTCTATCAAGAAGACCCTACAAAGAGCCAGACTAGAAAACGTTGACCCTCATCAGGCCCTGTGCAGGATGCTTCGGAACTATCGAAACACGCCACATGAGGCAACGAACAGGACACCGGCTGAGATGATGGTGAAATACCAAGTTTGCACACGTATCATAAGACATCCCACCTTCGTCGCCAGTTGTTGAGCCCGGATGGGCCCTCACAATGAAAACAGGCACACCGAGGGTCTGGAAACACGTCTTTCTTTATTAGCTTACAACTTCGAACTAACCCTAGAAACTCCCTCCCCCCAGCATCACGCGTCACGTGTCGGGACCACGTGACACAGTCCGTGTCTCTTAAAGAGACAAGCCCGGCGTAACAGAGGGCAACATAGTAAGTATCCTGGCCACAAGACAACTTCTGCATTGAAGTTAATAAGAGGCAATTATGGACCGCAGTTAATTATAGACATAGCCGTTATGCTCTTGTGCTACTCATCTATTTTTAGAGTGTATCTTTATGTTCAGTGATTACCAACGCATTTCTGATAGGCACAATTATCACTAAATTCAAATGAGAAACAATAACGAAACACGTGTTAATATTAGAAGCCCGGTAATGGCCGCCAACAGGTTGAACATGTTAAAGTGAGTGGGTTTTTTTGTTTTTTTTTTTTGCTGAGAGCAATTCACTATATTTATTTACCACCATGCAATGTGATGCTATCTTAGAAATGTCGTCAAACATGGATGGAATCTCTACGTGGGTTGCCTTGAACGTGCCTCGATATAAACACAATTGGTAATATCTCCCCGAGGTAAGTACCGGTTTTGCAGCATAAAGACAGACGGGGAAAGCCACATTAATGGAAACATAAGAGCCGGAATATTTCTTATGAAGGAATGAATAATGAAGAAAATACACTTAGAGAGTGACCCATCATGAAAGCGCAGCAATGTATCGCTGGATTTATAGCACCCTTGCAAAACAGTGTCAGCTACTTTGACCTTAACAAAAGAGAGTGTTAAATCACGTGAGAGTTAAGCGAACTAATGTATTATGAGCAATCCGGCGGCTTTGTTCAGAAAATCACATAACTGTCCGCTCCAACAAACGCAAGGTTTCAACATGTCAATGTAATCAAAGGCAATTAGGTCGCATAAAATACATTCTGCGTCATGCTTCTTCCAGTGAAACCGTTTCTTCGACATCACCTGTCACACGAAACGCAATCAGCGAAAAGGTCATTATTCAACCACAAGCTTTGCATTGACCCAGTCTTCAGATCTTGGTACAACTCACGAAGCTGTAACCCCCGGAATTACACCAGCCTGTGTATCTGGGGGGGGGGGGGGGGGTCGAGTCGGGGCCGGGCGTTCAGTGATAGGAATTGCACAGTTTATACATTTCGGACCTGCAGTTAGATAGCGAGGGTTTGTCACCTATCCCGCCACGTATACATGCAATGTTAGGAGTTCAGTTCCAGGCGGATAGCTCATGAGTTTAGTGCTTGCCTCAGACATGGAATCAACCTGCACTTTGCACGCGGGTTCAGATCCTGACTCAGCCCTTCGAATACTGTAAACTAATATTGTTTAAAGTTCTACGATGTAACGTATTTATCAAGGCACAGAGGCGAGGATTATGGTGCGACTTATCAGATGTGTTTATAGAGCAGCAAGGCAATGCTATACTTGTTTAATGCCTAACTGTAATTCTCATGGCCTCGAAGCATTTCAGTTGTCTGGAAGTTCGACAGATAGAAGAATGAACGTACTTTGGGAAAGTATATTGCATTACAAAATTAACTATTGCACGCTAGAAATGTTTACTAGTACTATAAGGGTGTAGTTAAAGTTTGCATATTTTGGACTGAATTTTGTGTGGGACTCAGCCAGATGGTAAGGTTGTGCAGCACAAGTGGTGGAACAAGCAACATGCATAAAGGTGACTTATCACTCCTGGAAGGAATTGACTGCAGGTGTGGGCTCTGCAATATTAGTCTGAATATACCATGTAAACAGAGAAGTGCAACTGCAATTGGGGGTGTTGTTGTCAACATGAAGACATCTATTCATGGGACACAGTGAACAAACATTGGGATGCTGAATAAACAGGTGCAGCAAGTGGTGTCCAAGACACAACCACCAACTGCAGATAAACTAGCTGCAGTGTAACCTCTGCAGTACATTACCTGCACAATTTGCAAACATTACGTGCAAGAAAAACTTGTCACCATGATTATGGTTAGGTTGTCAGAGATGGATCTGTGAATGATGCACGTTGCTTCATAAATAACACATCAACTGACCAGAAGCAATTGAAAAGAAATGTGTTTTCCTGGTCCCAACAGTAAGAGGAGGCGTGCTTCTGTGATTTCTTCTCATTGCAGTTTAGCTAAATGGAATGTCAGAGCCCTGAAGTGGAGTGCATTGATGTCATCTTTGCATGAGAAGATAATTACAATGATTGGGGTTGCTCTGTGTGGGAAATTTAGCTAAGTGTAAATGCAGCAGGTGATGCCTCTTCCGTATTACAGTCCAAGTTGTCTTACTGTTTTGGCCTGGCAGATGAAGAGTTCATGGCAAATATCAAGGTCGTGGCTGATGAGAAGAGAGAGTTTTTTCCACATAAATGATCTTAGGAGGCGATTAGTAGTCATCTTAGTCATCTAGCAATGTATGTCTGTGGGCACGTTTGCGAGCTCTTGCGTAACAGATGATGGGTGTCTCCAGATTTTGAGAACGATTCTCATCGGCGAAGTTGTACCAAGAGATTCTGATAGTGTGTAGGGGCAGACAGAAGGCTTAGGTATATGTTAAAGAGCAGGGAGAGAAAAGGGGCCCTTCAGGAACTCCTTAGAGGAAGGGGGCGTGGATTAGAAAGGTTGCATTTATAGTAATTTTGATCTGTAACAGAAGAAGGATAGATATTCAATCCAGAGTAGTGACCGATTGCCCAATTCAAGGAGTGTTGAAGTCGAGATGTAATTATGTATGGTGTCAAACGCTGCTGAGAGATCAATGAGGATGAGTGCAGCTGTTTCTTATGAATCGTTGCGTGAGAACATCCCATATGGACAATAGGGCAGTTTCTGTTCTTATGTGATACCCAGTGTGAACACAATGGGGGTAATTCATAGAATTCGGCGCACAAGTGGTGCACGCGGCTGGTGCAAAGAGTGCGCGTGCGGCAGTCTGAGCCATCCGCGTGCCCCAAAACCCATTTCAGAGCACATCGTATTCAGTGATTTCAACATCCATAACCAGCCTCGGGGCAGAGCGGTGCAGCGACCCTGCTGCAGCACCAGTTACGCCCCCAACCCTGCCCCGTGCGCCAAAAACATCACACAAATCCCCTGCATGGCGCAAAGGCCAGTGAACAGCATACAGCCCCCCAACCATGAAAACGCGTTGAAAACTCCCCACGCACCCCTTGGAATATGCTCACCCTGCGCACGCTAGCAAAAACACGTGTAAAAGTCCACGCGCACCCCTTGGAATACGTGTTAGTGAAAACGGATGTAAAAGTCCATGCGCACCCCTCGGAATAAGCATACCTCGCTCGCGCTAGTGAAAACGTGCGTAAAAGTCAACGCACACCCCTCGGAATACGTTAACCCGCTCGCGCTAGTGAAAACGTGTGTAAAAGTCCACGCGCACCCCCAGAATACACGTACCGCTTCCAACGAAGAGCATGTACAGAGCGATGAAACCCACGTGGGACCTTCAACCTGTGGCGAGGGAAACGCCTGCACACACGTTATGTCACCTACGTGCTTATGCGCTAAAGACCTTTCCTCAGAATTTATGCAAACATGCTGTTTTTCACATGCCAAATCACTCCGTATCAAGTTGGCCACGAGACAACACACGGAAGATCATGCTCCTGCCCAGAAGGCAGAATTACTGCCCCCAGAGCCCCGAGCAGCCTCCCACGAGCCATCTGCTTCTGCCTGCCTGCCTGCTGCCACCATGCCCTGCCATTTGGTGCCTGCACATCTGCCATCTACAGGGGTCCAGTTGATGTGACCACCCCTGCTGGAACAGAAGACTCCCGACTGAAGTTCCATCGCTCCACAGCCCAGCCCCAGGACCCAGTTGCCCAACCACACCTGCCTTGGGGGTTGCCATGTCCGACACAACACCTTCCGGCACCAGTGGCAACCCCCCAGCAGAGAGGCAGAGGGCTAGCAGCTTCAGTGAAAATGCAGTTGGGATCCTGGTGGAGCAAGTCCTGGGGCATTATGATGCCCTCTTCACACCATTGCGCGCCGACAAGGAAGGACGGAAGAGGATCTGGAAGGACATAGTGGGTGCCATCAACGCGGAGGGGGTGGCACCCCATTTCATCAAACACGTCCAGAAGTGTTGGGAGGACTACAAGTCCAGGACCCTCAAGAAGGCCCGGCACCTCTTAGAAGCATCGGATGCAGTGGGGTGCTGGGTCCAGTTTACGATCCAGCAGATGAGGGTCCTGGAGCGCATTTGCCCGTGCTTCACCACCAGATCCTCAGGATGCAGGCCCGTCTGGAGTCGAGTGATAAGTACCCATGCATTCACGTTTAAAAAAGGGCATGTTGCCGTGTGCTGGTAGTTAGCTACTTGGCTGCATGTGTGACATGGGTCATGTTTGGATGTGTGTGTGCAGGGACATGATGGTGCTGCATGTGAGTCCAGTCAGGCGTGACCCACATGGATGGTGTATGTGTTACAAATGCATCATGCGGAGCAGCATGCAGAACGCACACATGTATGCATGCCTTTGTCTGTACTTTGACATGTTTGGGGTTTGAGAGATGTGTGCCGCTGTCATGGACATGGATGATGTACATGTCCATGTGTCTGAGTAGTGTGTGCGCCATGAATGCATGACACATGTCCGTGACAAGGTGTTGATTCACTGCTACAGCCTAGTCATCCCTGTATCCCTGTGTCTGGGGGTATACCCACCCAGATACATGACCCTCTGGTGATGTGTGTGTATTTGAGCAGCATGTCCCATGATGTATGTGAGTATCAGCCCATCATTGGATGCAACTACGGTGCCTTGGCCATGGATGCCAATGTATGTTGCATGTGCCATGCCTGTTCCTGCATGTGTGTTGCATGCACTGACCCATGTGTTGTGGAGGGACATGATGGAAGTGGCATTTGACAGTGTCACTCATGTGCTATTTCTTTGTGTCTAGGGGACTATAGTTCAGTACCCTGATGCTTGTGTTCAATGTCTCCCTTTACACAGCGTCGAGTGAAGAAGAGGGCGGAGATAGCTCTATAGAGGAAAGCGGCAGGGATGCCTCCACCAGCCGGCGACGCAAGGCCCAGTCATCCTCCCAGGAAATTCCATCATCCGGGAGCGAGGGGAGTGGTGCCACGTCTGCCACTACGGCTGCAGTGGAAGGGGTGGATGAGCCCCTTCCAGGGGCTGCGTACAGGGCAATCCGGGACTAGGAAGGCGATTTGTTGTTCGCGCATCCCCTCCCTGAAAACGGGTCTGGACGAAGGCATCCCTGCTGGTGCAGGATGATGCAGGCACAGGATCGGGGACAGGATTACACACAGGCACCTCTGCGGCGGCCTGTGCTGCCTCCTGTCCCTGCCCCTGAACTGCACCACTAGCACCAGTGGAATTCCCCCTCCAGACCCTGTGCATGGGCCTTCCTCTGCCTCCTCCTCAACCAAACTTCCCACTAACCTAGATGACTCCGGGCCATCTTCCTCCACAGGCCCCTGTGGGGGCTCAGCTGCCCCTACTGCTGCCGAGGAGTCCACCTCCAACCTCTGCCTCTTGGACCTTCCCTCGGCAGCTGTGGCCATCGACGCGGCACCAGACTCCTCACTCCCGGAAGAGATGACAACCTGGGAGGAGAGCTGGGCCTTGCATCTCCGGCTGGCGGTGGGATCCCTGTCTTTGTGCCCCAAAACACCGTCTCCGCCCTCTTCATCAGTGGACTCTGCAGAAAGGGAGAGACAGAACACAGGCATCAGGGCACTGTACAATGGTCTGATACACATGTCAAAGTTGCACATGAGTGGCAGTGTCAAACTTCACAGATGCCATCACACTCCCCAACACTCATATCATTTGAACCCACACACATGCAGAATTTGACAGGAATCGTGCAGCAGGCAGCAGCATCCATACACACACATCAGCATAAACATCTGAAGGTTGGCATGATGTCACAAGCAACATGGGGAGTGCCGAACACATGCGTCAACAGACAGACATGCATCTGTACATCTCCACTACCTGTCACAGTGCAATCATCAGCAACTATGTCACATCTGCCAATCTGGTTCATACATGTCCATGTCACATGTATCCATGTTGTACCACTGTCACACATGTGCAACCCACAACTGCACATGTATGCCGTGCACATACATGAAGGTGTATCCAACTCCCATGTGTCACACCCTAACCATCCCATAGTACATACACATAAATACCAACATGTTTGCATCTCCACATGCAGTTGTGCATCATGCTTTGGAACACATACACCATTGATGTGCATCACTCATGACAGGACTCACATGCAGCATGGTCATGTCCCTGCACATACACTTCCATAAATGGGCCTTTTCAGACATATGTCCAAGCTGCACACTCCTTGCACACCTCAACATACACTGGGTCCAATAAGTATGCATAGACACTTACCACTAGACTCCGGACTGGACTCCCTCTCGAGGACCTGGCAGTGAAGCCAGGACCCTCATGTCGTTGGTGGTAAATTGGACCCGGCACCTCTGCTCCTTTGAGGCGCCAGGCCTTCCGGAGGGTCCTGGACCTGAAGTCCTCCCAGCGCTTACGGACATGTTGTATATCGCGGGTTGCCACCCCCTCCGTTTTGATGGCAACCACGATGTCCAGCCAGATCCTCTCCTGTCCATCCTTGTCGGCACGTCTTCTTCCGTAGAGGGCATCATAATGCCTCAGGGCTTGCTCCACCAGGATGCCAACCTCTCCTGCTGAGAAGCTGGCAGCCCTCTGCCTCTCTGGGAGCTTATTTTTTTGTCTGGTTTGGTTTGTTTTTCATGCTGGCCATATTGGAAGTCAGTTGATACCTTTTTTCTGTACTTTCATGAAGATATTTTGTTACCTATGTTCTAAATTGACAATTCTTTCTATATATAAAAGTGCAAATGTTATGAAATTTGACTGATTTATTTCAGCTTGTAAGGTGTGCAGGGGACGGGAGTGTCTTTAAGTTTAGACACTTTTTGTTTTATGTTTAACACATGCTCCAGTGTCAGGGCGTGTATTCCTCCCCAGCACCCAGAATTGTAATAAAATTTCTCTAAATAGTTATTTAGTTTTTGAGTAATTAGGTGTGCTCTGATAGATACTTCTTTTTGTTCTCTGGCTAGGGGTTGCCAGTGGTGTCTGATGGTGTTTCCCCAATATGGCAACCCCTGAGGCAGTTGTGGGTGGGCAACTGGGTCCTGGGGCTGGGCTGTGGAGTGATGGAACTTCAGTCGGGAGTCTTCTGTTCCAGCAGGGGTGGTCACAACAACTGGACCCCTGCAGGTGGCTGAAGTGCAGGCACCAAATGGCAGGGCACGTGGACAGCAGGCAGCAGTAGAAGGCAGGTGGGAGTCTGCTTGGGGCTCTGGGGGGCAGGAAAATGGCTTTCTGGGCAGGAGCGTGTGTTATTGCGTGGCCAGCCTGATACAGAGTGTTTTGGCACGTGATAAAACAGCACATCAGCGTTTAATTCGAGGAAAAGCCCTTAGCGCGTAAGTGCGTATGTGATGTTATAGGCGCGGGCGTTTCCCTCCTCACGGGTGCATGGTGATTCTGCATGTGAAAAAACAGCACGTCCACGTGTCAATGCTCGTAATTCAAGGAAAGGGACTAAGCGCGTAAGTGACGTGATGTCCGCTGGTATTTCCCTCAGCACGGGTTAAAGGTGAGCGGGGCCAGCAGTTCGCTGTATGTGCCATTCATGGAGACCGACATGTTTTGCTACTTCTGGTTGTTTCGTGCGCCATCACAAGTTCACAGCGGATCAAGGACGTATCTCTTCTTTTGGCGGGTTTATTGGCTATGTGTGTTTTGGGTGACCCGTTACATTATCACCGGGGTCACATACAGCTGTGCAGGTGCACAGGGGTGCTGTTAACATCTTGTATCCCACCCCTTTCACCCCAATTGCCTTGGACAATTGTCGTGTACACCTCCCATTGGCACTACTACATCTGTGCCGGCACTACTACATCTGTGCCATGATTGGGAGGCCACAAAAAGTGAGGTGTGGTCAGGGATATGGCTGGGGTGACCAGGGAGTCCATGGTGGCTGCATAGAGGGAAGAGGCAGGGGTGTGCCACTTCAGCACGATGTTGTGCCACGTGTTGGTTCAGTCATGCCACCACCCCCTGTCGTTCCGGGAGATGCAGCTCTTGCATCTGGCACTGGTGCCCATGTGACACGGCAGTCCGTTTCATCGACTGCCACGGGCCCAAGGGCATTGGTAGCTGCAGGTGCAGCTGTGGACACCACCATCCAGGCTCAGGGTCAGCCAGTGCATGTTGCCTTGGCACCTGAAGAGTCCCAGGCTGATTTCCAGGAGGTCAGGAGGCACACTGTAAGTGCACGCAGGGCTGCCCTGTTCGAGGCACATGTCCCTGGGGCAGTATTGTCATCTGCTGTCCTGAGCAGCCGGGTGTTGGCAAGTGCATGGGCAGATGCAGCCGACACCGCCTCAGCTGTGAGTCTACCATCCAGGACAGTCCCGGTCAATGACATTGGCACAGCACATGTTGCTGCGCAGGGTCAAGTAAAGGGCACCCAGCAGCCACTGACGCAAGTCAGAGCTTCCGTCCTTGTTCCACCTGCCACTCCCTCAGTTCAATCCACGAGCGCCACTGCCCATACTGATCAAGGCGGCATTTGCCAGTCAGGGTCCGGACCATTGTCCAAGAGGAGGATTGCTGCCTCTGCAGCAGAGGCTGGGACCACAGACACAGCTCCACCCTCCGGCACGTTGAGGAAGAAGCCTTTCTGCAAGCAGGAACTGGACTTCCTTGTGGACTACGTGTTGG
Source organism: Ambystoma mexicanum (assembly GCF_040938575.1). Taxonomy (NCBI): domain Eukaryota; kingdom Metazoa; phylum Chordata; class Amphibia; order Caudata; family Ambystomatidae; genus Ambystoma; species Ambystoma mexicanum. The sequence goes on from NC_090922.1 coordinate 1,139,258,147, forward strand.
GACACGACCATGATATGCTAGTGGGCCCGAATTGTCACACTACGGCTGCCCAGTGTTTGTCCCACTGGAAGCATGTTGCAGAGGGCATCAGTGCAATTGGTCATGAGCTGCACACAGCTCAGGGGTGCAAAAAGCATTGGGATGACCTCCGACACTCTGCTAAGATAAAGCGTGCTTCTAATTACAACATGACTCTGGTGCCTGGCAGTGGGCCACCACCTGAGGAGGAAGATCTCATTCCGCACGAGTCAGTAGCTGCAGAGTTCATACCGCCAGAATTGTATGAAGGAGTGGGAGAGATGCTGGACTTTGATGCCCCTTCCAGTGAGTCTTGTCGCCTGTTTGTACAGACCTTGTTTGGTTTGCTTGTGTGATGTGTTGTGCTTGACTGCCACTACATGCTATATGCACATGGTTCTCATGTGCGAGTCATGCAATGCTTCACTGATGTGTGCTTTCTGTGCAGCATGCTGGACATGTAGAGCAGATGGGGATTGTCATCATCACCACACCTGCACCCTGCTCAAATGCTAGTCACCTGGCAGCCCCTCCGGTCCATGTTCCAGCTCACTGGCCCTTCTGCATGTAGCCTGGGGTGTCTTTCCACTCAGCAAGGGGACTATGTCATCGCATGACTGACGTGCATGTGGGTTCTGCATGCATGCGGTACTCCACGTAGGCATGCTCCCTTGCCCCTCCACCCCCCTGCACCCCAATTTCACCATGGACCTGGTGGGTATCATGTTGGAGTACTGCAATGGTCTCTTCAACGCTCCTGTGTACATGCACACTTCCCCCTGCCAACCTGCCAGACACATACAGTGGGGTGCATCCTTTGTCCTTGATGCAGGGTGTCTCACTTGGACTGTGCAGATGGCAGATTTGAATCCCGGCAGGGTCAAACTCAGCCTTTCATCCTTCCGAGGTCGATAAATGAGCACCAGACACCGTGTGTAAAATAAGCAGCGCTCAGATACCTGAGGGTTTGTGGCGCTATATAAACGTGAAATTATTATTATTATTATTATTATTATTATTATTATTATTATGTGTGCTTGCCCAGATGAACATTGTAGTACGTGTACAGGACGACATACATTTAATAGCATTTGATCATCCATTCCATGCCCACTCTGGCTCAGTCCTGCATCACGCACATGTTAAGGGTGTCACAGTCTGTGTGGGGCACAGCCCTCCCCCTATTTCAGGCCCCTGACTCTGTTCAACTGGTGTAGTGGCTTATGCACATATGGGTTTACTAGAGAGGGTTCATCATGTGTCCTGCTTACTGTCCCATTCTCATCTGCTGTGTTGTCAGTTGACTCAGATTATGCAATTGACGCTAGTCAACACTGTCTGCCAATACACAGTTCTTTGGTCACCCTTTCGCTGCCATGCAATGCCTCCATGCATTTTCACTAAGGGGGGGGGTGTTGCCTGTAGCCATGCAACCCACTGCATGCACATTGCACATGATGCCTGAACTTGCCCTTACACTGCCTTCATGTTTATTGATTGATATCATAATGTACTTGTTCATGTAGATAGTGGGTAATGTGCACATGTTCTGCACTGCATCAACCCACTTCTGAGCCATGTTACACCATTCTACATGCCTACTCACTGCTACAATGTCAAAGTGACCTGGCATGTATGGTCAGATTTTCATCCCTTCACTGTCAGGAATGCCACGGGCACAGGTGCATCATGTGACACATGTACTCAGTATTGGAAGACCCTAGCGGGTGTTTAGCAAAGTTGATTGGTCAATCTGTGGCCTATACCAACGGGTTTAGGGCGCAGATAGTTTGCAGCCTGCCAATCAGGTTGTAATGACTGTGGAGCTGCCTTCACATGTGTATGTGTACACTTTTAGAAACATCAAAGCAAGAAGCATTTTAGCTGTTTGCTTTGCTGTATTGGATGCTGTTCAGGTTCACAATACAGGTATATAGGGAAAGGGCTGTTTTTGCACACTTTCACATGTACATACGTTCTACGGTGTGTAGTGCAACATTGTGGCTACTCACTTATGTGTGTTTTAAAGTGTTCATTTACACATGTGTCTTCCACAGCTTTTTGGTTGACTGACTAATATGTAGTTGATTGATGTTCATGCTGATGAGATTTCAGCATTGTGCCTATTATGTTCAACTGGCATAATCCTGAAGGTGCACTCTTGTGCAGTATGTGTACGCCCAGGCCCACTTAGCTAATATGGTGGGGCCTGGCCATGATGAATTTACAAACGGAATAATGGAATAGGGCACATTCATATCACAATGTGCTCAATCACGCCCTGAGAGGTGTTCTGGAGGCTTCATGGCCTGCAGCTCGGACCGTACTAGGTGTTATGGTTCCTCATGCCTGGTTGCAGGCCCTCGTTTTGCTCGGGACATTCACTATGTCTACATGGCCCATGACACCCGGTACAGGCTGATCTGGAGATGCATGAAGCTATATTGGTGATGATGGTTTAGTGATGCATGTGTACATGCATATTACGTGTGTCATTGTGTGTTTGGATTCTCTTGCAGGTGTGGGCATTTAGCAGTTCAGACATGCTTATGGTATGTGCAATCTCTTTGTTGCCATCTGTCATTTCTGCCTGAGGCATGTGCCTGACAGAGGTGGTGTGTGATGGAGGTGATATACTACATTTTGTACTTGTGTAGGCTTTGCTATTTAGACACATCCATTTCCGCTTTTGGGATGTGTTTGCATATTAATGCCACTGGATGCATGCCAGATTCTCATTGGTGTGTGACATGTCTGCTTCATGTGTTGGCTGTCGATGTGATGTCTATGTGTGTGTGTGTTATGTGCTTCTGACATGTGTACTCATGTTTGTTTTTTCCACTTTTTAGATGATGACGCAATGGAGGAAGAGGTTGGTGATGTCATTCCAGACACAGGGTTGCTATCACACCAGCAACCCAGCACAAGTGGGGGTCGTGGGTGGTAGGCCACGAGAACCCACTTGTGCTCCAGACCATCATGTCTAGGGCTGGCCATGAGTCTAGCCTGGAGGATCACTCTGACGACAATGTTGAGTTGGATGCACGTCATGTCCATTCGTCAACGGTCAGTGATTCTTATGTGGATGATCCTCTGTCTGCGACACCTGCACTAGGTGCCAGACAGCGGTGGGACCTCCACCTGTAGTGGATTGGGATGCACGGTCACATTCCACACCAGCTGCTTATGTGCCTGGGGCATCATGTCAATGGAGGAATGTAGTCCTGCAGCCGACCCAACATGGACCGCGGATGTCAAGCCCAGCAACGCGGTGCCTTGCGCCACCGGGGTATACTGAGTGGGAACAAGCCATGGTTGCCAATTCTGAACAACAGGGTGCAGCAATTGATAATATCGCTCAGAGCATGGAATGTGTGGCCCAATCCGTGTTCTCCCCTGCTAGGCAGGTGGATCTCCAGCAGTGGGCAGCACAGTCTGTGGCCCACACGCTCATGCTGGGCATGGCAGCCTCAGACAGGGCACCCCAGGCTGAATTGGTGTCTTTGCATCAAGCAATTGCTGATCACGCAGAGGCACACAGGAAGGCCTTGAGAGTAGACTATGATTCCCTCCAATCTACTCTGGGTGTGCACCTGATGTCCCAGAGGCAGCAGAGGTTGGAGCAGCGTGAGAATACCATCTCGGCTGAACTACGTGCTTGCCGGGAGGTGCTCCAGATGTCATGCCATGCCATGCAGGAAGAACTCTGTGTTACACGTGTTACCCTGCAAGAGGAAGCACGCGTATCATGTGAGGTTCTGCATGCTGACCTGCGTGTCATCACCGCAAAGAACCAGGCTCACCAGTCCCGCAGACTTGCTGCCGATGAGGGGCAAGCTGCGCATAGGTGTGGTCAGGGTACTGTGCCATGTCTACCTTCTGAGTCAGTGGGTGAGGAGGATGCCGACTTATCTCCCACATAGGTCGGGCATCGCAGGCGTTGAGCCCATGGAGGTTCTTTTTTTGATCTCAACATCATTGCATGTGGGTGTTGAAGTGCACCCTGTACCTCCCCCCTCCTGGGTGCCTTCCCCCCGGGTTATATAGTTTAATTAGTTAATATAGTTTCAAATTGCTTGTCTATCGTGCATTCATGTGATGGTTTGGTGCTTTGTATTAGTATTTATTAGTATTTATTTATTTATAAAGCGCATCCGTTTAGATCAGGTTTAGATCATGCTTTTGAAAGCATCCACTGTCTGTTCCAGCTGGGCCCTTCAAGATTGTCTTGTGTATGTGTTTTCAGCTTGAGGTCCTGACTCACATATGACACTGCTGTTTCCCCTATCAATGGGATCGCAAGGACGGTTTGGTGTTACAACCATTTACACAAGGGAATTAGACTTTTGTCATATCTGTGTCCTGTCTGCTGCTGTAATACTTGTGTTAACACCCCTAGTGGAGATTATGGATGTTTTCTCCACGGCATGTCTGCAATCAATTTTTGTGAGTACATTATTGAAATGTCCATTTATTGATGTTGATTGTGACATATGTTATTTTCTTGCCAGTAGATTTGCTTGATGCACTTCATGCTGTAGACAGTAGCCTGCACCCTTTGCCTGTCAGAGTCACACTGATGGTGGGAGGGCGCCAAATGTTGCCAATGTCAAGTTGGTGCAAATTGAGTTCAGGCCCTGGGGATTGTGGCAAAGGAGGATGCATTAGGAATGTGACCCAAGAGGCACAAGTCATGGTCCAGTCCTCACCTGAGATGTCCGCCTATACTACTACTAAACTCTGTTCCCTTTGAATGGCACGTTGTGTCTGTCTTCCCTCTTGGACTTTGATGTTGAGGGTGCAGTTTTCCTACTGGACTAATGCTCTTTAACTTGTTTTTCAAACTCCAGTGCCTTTAGTCCCTGTTCTTCTTCCTGCTACTGTCCTTGATGCAGATCTGTCCGCCTGTCTGTCAGGCTGTTATTTCCACATACTCTTACACTGCCTAGGTTTATGTATGTAGAATTTTGTTCAACAGCATCTTTCTGTCTTTCATCTATTACATCCATGCCTTTATGTTGGCTGTTGGATTTTACCAATGCTATTCGACTGTTGTGGCTCTTGATTTGCTGTCAGCTGTTCCTGGCTATCTCACATTCTCTGTGCCTTTCAAGACTTCTTCTGTCTCTGCCTTTTTTTGTTCACACTATCTGTGAATGATTGGGTTTCAGGGCAACCATCCTGTTGCGCCAGCCTCGTTGATTATTTTCGACTCAAGTTCCAGCTCTACCTGTCAGGGTACAGAAACTGGGGTTGTGTGGGAGGAGGTTGGATGTAGGTCTCAAACATGGCTCATTAACAACCAGCATGAAGACACACACAGTTAACTTTCAATACTTATTGATGCCTTTTATGCCCTTTCTGCAGGAAAAGGAGCATCCAGACTACCTTTGCCAGCAGACACCGGTCCAAGAACTACTAAACCCTTGCCACGTTGGGTGTGGCACACGTGTGCATGCGCACACAAGCAGAAGCACAGGGCTTGTGCGGAGACGTCCGACAGAAGCAGACGTGTTTTCAGGAGCTCCAAGCAAGGTGAGCAGCACGAGGGGCCATGCCCCAGCCAACCTTCACCCAGGCCCCTCACACATGCAAGCTAAGTTGCACCAGTGCTGGGGAGGTTGGCCAGGCATTGGGGAAGATGCACCCAGTACAGCCAAGCCGCGCTGAGGACAAAATGACAAGAAGCTTTCCCAGTTGTCAGGGGCACACGCAGGGGGCGTCAGCCATATTCTCGAGTCCACCCTGCTCCATAGAAGCTACGTTATTGGCGCAGTAGCGTTCCTAGACACAAACAAATACAGCACAAGGGGGGGCACCGCATAAACTCGAGTGCAGTGCATATCATTAGCATATGCACATTGCCACATGTGCTACCTATAGAAATCCACGGCTGGAAGAACTCAACTTGTACTGAAGTTGCACCTCGCCACACGCATCTAGCAGCTCAGCCAAGGACCATTCTATCATGTGTGATTCTTACCACATGGTCTTCCATTTACTGCGGGGCCACATGTGGCTACCATAACGCATTAACAGTGTAAAAACCATCCCGGGTGCGCAAGCAAGAGGATAGGAACGAAGCAGCAGACAAGAGTGCTTGTGTGGGGAGGAGTCACTAAGTTTGAGGCATGAATGGTGTTATATGTGTGGGGAAAACACACACAGAATAGTAACTCACGCTCTCTTTGCAGCATTGAACTGCTCCAGTTACCGGACCTGAGAGTGCGCAGGCAGGAGGCCAGCACTCACCCCAGAGATAAGTCTCTCTTTGTCTCTGCTATGAGACATTTTGTACAATGTGTATGAGGAACATGGTTTCTCTGATTGAGTAGTAGGATATTGTGTTTTGCCTACTTTCCCTTGCCCATCCACCTCCCCTCTCCAGTCCCTCTTTCCGGTTATCCTGAATACCGATGCCTATCCAAAATGTCATGATCACTGTTTCCAAGGAGCCAGGATCAGCCCAACGTCCTTGGAAGCAGGCCCCTAACCCTAATCCTAGGCACCAGCCGGTCCCTACTGGGACCTTTTGGAACCTGCCCTGGCGCCGGTGGCACCAGGCTCATCAAAACCATCGGTCCCGGCACTGGAAGCGCCGGGCTCATAGTTGGTGTGAGGGTGCTTGAGTGGACTTACCTGCGGCAGACCATGCTGCTTGCTTACCAGCCACTTAGAAGCCCTCTGTGAACAGGAACTACTTTCTTACCTGGGTGGGGCAGCTCCACTCCCTGGATACAGCACTGGAACTCTTCTGGAAACTGGAACTCTTTTCTTACCTAGGCGGGGCCGTGGAAGAAGACGCCTCATCACTCCAAGGCTATTTAAACCACACCCGATAGATCAAACGTGCTTCGCGTTATTCTGCATCTGCAGCAGAACGCTCACCGAGTCTGTTCCAGCCTTTCCTCTTTCGATCCTGAACCTGCAAGAATTATATTTACCATTCCTGTATCCAGTCAACATCAGCACCTGCAAAAGACAAGAAACAACAGGTTAGCAAGACAAACTTTACACACAGTGCTTTCTCACCTGATCCATCAGCAGCGGCCGTGTCTTCACGCTGCACCTTCGCCTGCAAAGACAAAAGCATTGTTATACTTACCGGCACGCCGTGAATTCCGGATTTCTTCATTCTGCATCTCCGCCTGTGAAGACAAAGTTTAGTTAGCATTCCGCTGACTCCGGCGCTGCAAACCAACATCTGAAAGACAAAAGAAAAAGACATTAAGCAGGTATTTACTCACGCCCATCGCGCTCGTCGCAATAAAACGCCTGCGAATACTCCGGCGTCTCTTTAACACGAACTAAGCTGCAAGGAAAGAGACAGTTAGAGCGCTTGCCATACTTACAAATTTCCAGGCGCTTCACTCCATCTTCCATCCCAAGAGTCCTGTAATACATAAGGGAAAAGCATTTTACAGAGTCTTCAATATTAACGTGCCACGCATTTAAAGACTATAAAGACAAAAGGTGTCCAGAAACTCACCGCTCGTGCAGATAACGACGGTAACCATCCTCTGAATTCAAGAGGCCAATGTTTCACCAGTGAAGGAACTGGCAACGGCACCCTGCACCAGACGCAGATGGAGAGCCCAGCATTCACCTATCTAAGGTGAGCACGTTGACCTGGGGGGGCTCTACAGAAAAGCTGGGAAGAGAGAGAGAGAGAGAGAGGGACATTCAACAACCCAGGCCATTAACCCCCATATTCTTTCACCTGCAGAAATCTCACTCTTCGAGTTCGACACACAGTGCGAAGAGGTTCGACCCCAGAAGCCAATCGAGTCCTGCACATCACTTTTCGAGTCACAGACACCCTCCTGCCAAGACCCGCGCCTCCGTGGGAATCAGGTGAGCGTTACAGAACGCGAAGCCCACCACAAAACTCCTACCCAGGCGCAATGGAAACCTCAGACACTGATCAACTAGCCCAGTTGCTTGGAGAATTAAGAGCAGAAGTACATGCAGCTCGTCAGGAAACAAACTCTCTAAGAAGAGAACTGATAATTTCCAAGGAACGAACTGAGGACCTCGCTAGGCAGTTGCTACAAACGCAGGCAGGACAGACACCTTTGCCCGCTCCAGGAGGAAGTTATCCTCCTGCATCATCTTTAAATCCTGTGCAAATCAATCTGCCCGGTAATGTGCCCTTGGCTCCGCCCGAACGCTTTTCTGGTGATCCAAAGAAATTTGCGGTGTTCATCAACCAGTGCCGCTTACACTTCTTATGTCGACCAGCTGCTTTCCCAACAGACCAGACCAAGGTGGCTTTCGTGCTTTCTTATCTCAGTGGCAGCGCCGCAGATTGGTCGATCCCTTTAGTCGCCCAGGATGATCCGGTTTTACATGATTTCCAGGCCTTCCAGTCCAGCATGGAGAAACTGTTTGCAAGACATGCACAAGGGCAGGCCTTGGACAATGAACTTCTTTCATTACGATAGGGTAATCAAGACCTCTTGACTTATATAGCCTCATTCAACAGACTTATAGTGGAAACTCAATGGCCCGAGGATAAGAGAATAATGCTTTTCTACAGAGGCCTGCGTGGAGAGCTCAAGGATGTGTTAGCTCAAGTTGTGAATCCTCCACAAGAATGCTCAGACTATATTGACTTAGTTGTCCAATTGTACCACAGACTACAGAACAGGAAGGCAGATTGTTCCAAATTTGATACCCGAGTGTTTTCTAAACCACAAACCTCTACTAGGGGAGCTGACACGGTGGAACCCATGCAAATAGGGGGCATGAAAGGACCTTCAACCCAGAAAGAGCGGGAAAGAAGAAGGCAGCTGCAATTATGCCTCTATTGCGGAAACTCAGGACACTTTCTTCGGGACTGTCCAGTGAAACCAGCTAAGAAGGCTGTAGGAGCCGCGGATACCTGTACCACAAATTCTGAGCAGGGAAACGACCTAGCCCGACAAGAGTAGAGGTCCTCTTGCCGAGCGTTAAGATTTGTCCCGTGACCTCGCATTTCGTGGTACCCATGGTCCTCATTAGTCCTGAACGTCCGGATCGTTTGCATGCAATTGAAGCTTACATCGACAGTGGAGCAATCGGTAATTATGTGGACCGTGAAATGGTATCAAGGATGAATCTACCCCTTGTCCCTAAGGCTGTAAAAGACGTCATTACTACTGTGGATGGCACGGAGATAGCCTCCGGACCAGTAACGCATGCCACCCAAGAAGTGACGCTAGTGAGTCAAGATGGACACCGGGAGAGAATCGTGTTTGATGTGATCAAGGCTCCTCAGTTCCAGATCATTCTGGGAATCCCTTGGTTAGAGAAGCACAATCCTCAGATCGATTGGCGAGCAAAGACGGTTCAGTTTCCAGAATGTTTTACCACTTGTTATCCTAGGCCTGATGTTTCACTGGCGGCAATCTCTTCGGAGGAGGTTCCCAAATTACCTCCCGAATACCAGGAATTCCAAGACGTCTTCCGGAAGGATCAAGCTAACACCCTGCCTCTTCATAGGTCTTACGACTGTCAAATAGATTTGATACCCGGAACAACTCCTCCTTGCAGCAGGATTTATGCCCTCACCGAGCCTGAGAATCTTCACCTCAGACAATATTTGGACCAATACCTAGCTAAAAGGTTTATCCGTCCTTCAAAATCTCCAGCTTCATCGGCTTTGTTCTTCGTTCCAAAAAAGGAAGGAGACCTTAGGACTTGCATAGATTATCGCGCCCTGAATCAAATCACTGTTAAAAACAGATACCCGTTACCTTTGATCCCTGAACTCCTGGACCAAGTCAAAGACGCATGTATATATACAAAATTGGATCTCAGAGGAGCCTACCACTTGGTACGGATAAAAGAGGGCGATGAATGGAAAACGGCCTTCCGCACCAAGTACGGGCTATTCGAATATCAAGTGATGCCCTTTGGACTTTGTAACGCTCCTGCCGCTTTCCAATATTTTATGAACGATGTCCTTAGAGAACTCATAGACGTGTGTGTTGTTGTCTACATTGATGACATCCTTGTCTATTCATCATCCGAAGAGGAACACCAGAGACACGTTAAAAAGGTTCTCGAGAGAGTGCGTCAACATAATCTTTTTGCTAAGCTTGAAAAATGCGTTTTCAACGTAACTGAAGTCGAGTTCCTGGGATTCATATTGTCACCTAACGGAGTCCATATGGATTCAAAGAAAGTCGATGCAATCATCAAGTGGCCATCACCAACCTCTGTAAAAGGAGTTCAAAGCATGTTAGGCTTCGCTAACTTTTACTGCAGATGTATTCCTGAATTTTCTCGGATAGTCCAGCCCATCACCGCTCTGTTAAAAAAGAACAAACGTTTTGAGTGGTCTTCTGAAGCAGAACAAGCTTTTCAGGACTTAAAAGCTAAATTCATTTCTGCACCTGTTCTAAAACATCCTCGCCCAGAACTCCCCTACATCATGGAAACGGATGCTTCTAGTCTTGCTATGGGGGCAGTTTTATCACAAAGAGATCCGGTCACACACCAGTTACACCATGTAGCCTTTTGGTCCCGCAGGTTTTCGGCTCCCGAGATCAACTATTCAATTACAGACAAGGAACTTTTACCTATCAGATCGGCCTTTAAAGCATGGCGGCATTATCTTTTAGGAGCCAGACACACAGTCACCGTAATGACTGATCACCGCAATTTACAATATCTAAAGACGGCCAAAGCTCAGTCTTCCAGACAGCTTCGCTGGGCTCTGTTTCTGGCTGAATTTCACTTTATAATTACTTATCGACCAGGCAGTAAGAACGGAAAAGCAGATGCCCTCTCCCGGATGGGAGTAGATGAACATTTGACCACTCCAGAACCAATACCCATAATCGCAGAACAAAGGATTTTGGGTTTGGTCAGCACTCAATCTTTTGAAGACATCAAGACCACGGTTAAATCACTCCTAACTCCGGCCGATTGGCAGGACTGGCAATTAAAGGGAAAAGAATTCTCAGTGGATCAAGACCTACCATATTTCCGAGGACGATTGCCCTTGCCCTGTGAGAAAATACAAAAACAAGTAATCTCCTGTTATCACAACTCTCTAATGGAGGGTCACCCTGGCATTACCAAAACCATGGAAAAGATTAAAAGACATTTCTGGTGGCCATCATGGAAAAAGGATATTAGAGACTTTGTAATCTCCTGCGGTGTGTGTGCCCAGAATAAAAGTCAGAAGCAGAAACCAGCCGGCCTATTACAGCCACTAGACATCCCTCCCTGTCCATGGCATACCTTGTCCATGGATTTTATCACGGACCTACCGCCATGCTCGGGGTATACTACCATCTTAGTAGTCGTGGATCTATTCTCCAAGATGGCTCACTTCATTCCCCTGAAGGGTCTACCTTCAGCCTCAGTATTGGCCCGAGAATTCTTGGAAAACATCGTTCGCTTACATGGTTTTCCCTCGGTTTTAGTCTCCGATAGGGGAAGTCAATTCATCTCCCACTTCTGGCGCAGTTGCTGTCGTCTAGCCCAAATTGATGTAAGACTTTCGACCAGTCACCATCCCCAAACTGACGGACAAACCGAAAGGACAAATCCGACACTAGAACAATATCTACGTTGCATGCTCCAACAAACTGAAAACCCCTGGAAGGATATTCTTTGGATCGCTGAATACGCTTACAACAATTCGACTCATTCTGGAACCGGGAAGACTCCTTTTTTCCTATTATACGGACACCATCCTAGAACCTCCAACCTGGATCCTCCCCAAGAATTTGAAGCACCTGCTGTGGATCACTTGCACTCGGAGATCACCCGTGCTTTTAAGGAAGCCACTGCACATCTGCAAAGAATTCAAAAAAGGAGCAGATCGACACCGTAAAGAGGCCCCTCATTACGCTGTAGGAGATCAGGTCTGGTTATCCACTAAGCACCTGCCTCTAAAATGACCCCGCACCTTCATCCCGAGATACCTTGGACCCTATCTCATATCTGCCATAATTAATCCGGTGGCTGTCAAATTGGAATTACCTACGCATATGAAAATACATCCAGTATTCCATGTCTCCTTATTAAAACCAGTACAACCAGAAACCCGATTGACTGAACTTCCAGAACGGGTTTTAGTAGATGGAGAACTTGAATTCGAAGTGAAGAACATCCTAGACTCCAAAATCTCCAAATCTAAGTTATATTATCTGGTTGATTGGAAAGGATACGGCCCCCAGGAGAGGTCTTGGGAACCCTCAGAATATGTCCACGCACCTCGTCTGATCAAGAAATTCCATCTGAATCACCCCAACAAGCCAAAACCCCCGGAGAAGACACATTTAGGAGGGGCCTTGAGGGGGGGTGCTGTCATGATCACTGTTTCCAAGGAGCCAGGACCAGCCCAACGTCCTTGGAAGCAGGCCCCTAATCCTAGGCACCAGCCGGTCCCTACTGGAACCTTTTGGACCCTGTCCTGGCGCCGGTGGCACCAGGCTCATCAAAACCATCGGTCCCGGCACTGGAAGCGCCGGGCTCATAGTTGGTGTGAGGGTGCTTGTGTGGATTTACCTGCGGCAGACCATGCTGCTTGCTTACCAGCCACTTAGAAGCCCTCTGTGAACAGGAACTACTTTCTTACCTGGGTGGGGCAGCTCCACCCCCTGGATACAGCACTGGAACTCTTCTGGAAACTGGAACTCTTTTCTAGCCTAGGCGGGGCCGTGGAAGAAGACGCCTCATCACTCCAAGGCTATTTAAACCACACCCGATAGATGAAACGTGCTTCGCGTTATACTGCATCTGCAGCAGAACGCTCACCGAGTCTGTTCCAGCCTTTCCTCTTTCGATCCTGAACCTGCAAGAATTATACTTACCATTCCTGTATCCAGTCAACATCAGCACCTGCAAAAGACAAGAAACAACAGGTTAGCAAGACAAACTTTACACACAGTGCTTTCTCACCTGATCCATCAGCAGCGGCCGTGTCTTCACGCTGCACCTTCGCCTGCAAAGACAAAAGCATTGTTATACTTACCGGCACGCCGTGAATTCCGGATTTCTTCATTCTGAATCTCCGCCTGTGAAGACAAAGTTTAGTTAGCATTCCGCTGACTCCAGCGCTGCAAACCAACATCTGAAAGACAAAAGAAAAAGACAATAAGCAGGTATTTACTCACGCCCATCGCGCTCGTCGCAATAAAACGCCTGCGAATACTTCAGCGTCTCTTTAACACGAACTAAGCTGCAAGGAAAGAGACAGTTAGAGCGCTTGCCATACTTACGAATTTCCAGGCGCTTCACTCCATCTTCCATCCCAAGAGTCCTGCAATACATAAGGGAAAAGCATTATACAGAGTCTTCAATATTAACGTGCCACGCATTTAAAGACTATAAAGACAAAATGTGTCCAGAAACTCACCGCTCGTGCAGATAACGACGGTAACCATCCTCTGAATTCAAGAGGCCAATGTTTCACCAGTGAAGGATCTGGCAGTGGCACCCTGCACCAGACGCAGATGGAGAGCCCAGCATTCACCTATCTAAGGTGAGCACGTTGACCTGGGGGGGCTCTACAGAAAAGCTGGGAAGAGAGAGAGAGAGAGAGAGAGGGACTTTCAACAACCCAGGCCATTAACCCCCATATTCTTTCACCTGCAGAAATCTCACTCTTCGAGTTCGACACACAGTGCGAAGAGGTTCGACCCCAGAAGCCAATCGAGTCCTGCACATCACTTTTCGAGTCACAGACACCCTCCTGCCAAGACCCGCGCCTCCGTGGGAATCAGGTGAGCGTTACACAAACAAAAGGATCCCTGAACTTCTTTCCCCGCCCGGGTCTCGGAGGCCTGTGTATGTTTGACCTTGCAGGTGCCAAGGCCGCGGAGGGGGTGGTTGGTTTGTGCCACTCCTGCACATGGAGACCGGAGCTGTGACACTACCCATCAGTTGTTGCATCCTCATTGAATATTGTGTACTGAAAATGCTACCAATCCTGTTGATCCATTCTTCAACTGTGCCACCTTGGTTGTTCTTCTGTCATTCTGCTTGGACATGTGCTTGGCCATATTCAGCAACTTCAAGTCATCTACTGGAGACTCTTCCAGGGTTTTTTGTGGGCTACAGGCTTTTTCCCAGGTTTGGGGGTTTGGCTCCTTGGAGTTCTCTGCGATTTGGTATTTTTACCAATCAAGGTGGCCTCTGAGGGGGCTGGTCCCTATTTACATGCAGGGTAGAACAAGGAAACCAAGGGGTAGGGGGATCCTGAAGCCAGGTAGACTATAAGGAAGAAGCCAACGAACCCCAGACACAGTTCTTCTGAAGGTCATGGTGATGAGTAAATGAGGGAGGGGCTTTTGTTGTCGGACTGTACCCTTGGGCTACAGTGTTTGGGCACTCTCTGACATTGTCATTGTGGGCTATGTACATGATGTGTTCTGCTGGTCAATGGCTTTTCCTGTGTTGGCTTTACATTTCAGGTGTCAGGGGATTGTTGTGGTTTGACATACTGGGGTGTACACATGGGCAATATTCACATGTGATGTGTACAGGACACTGAGGGTCACTTGATTTCACATGCATCTTTTGCGTGCATGTCCCTACTGACACACACACTTACACAATAATCCAACACACATACAACCACCCTTCCATGCCCACACGTGCACACAGATTGCTTTCTCTGGCATGCTGTGTCCCTGCAGCGCATGATCACTTACCATTTGGGGATCGTGTACATGCGTCAATGGGTTATTTTTGTTGTTTGCCCTTTTTATATGATGCTCAAGGTGTATCCCCAACAGAATGGCATCTCAATGTGCTGTGTGCTGAGTGGTGTGTTGCAGGAGACACACACAGGACATGGGTTAGGTATTTGCGGATTTGCCTTGGCTAATGTGCATGCCAACAGGCATTCTGTCTTTTGTTGATGGTACCGCTGGTGGCATGCATTTGGGTATGGCTTTGTATGTGGGGGGGGGTGTTGGTCAGTCATTTGACCTGATTGCATGTCAGGTGTGATTGTCTCAGGCCTGTTTCCATTTATCACATGTCAATTCATTGGTCATGGGTTGGGCATTTGATTTGCTCTTTTGCTGTTGCATGCCATGCCATGGTGTGGCAGACAAGGGTGATGTGGGTTGGGAGGGTTTGGGTGACATACCAGTGATTGTCATGGCCTGTTTTGCAGGGGGGTGTTGTGATGTACACCTTTAATGTGTTCATTTTGGTCACACTGGATTGGTTATGTTTCAGTAGCTAGGGATGCACACAATGTGGCACTTCTGTGGCAACATTCTCAGGCTGGTAGGGTTGTGACAGTTGACTGTCTCTTTGTCATCATCGATTGTCACCAGGTATGTGCCAGGCTTGGGTGCACTCCGCAGGGGTGGGAGTTTAGGTGAAAATTGTGGCCACAAGCTGGGTACGGGCTGCCTCGCCACGTGCCCCTTCCCCTCCCATGGGCAGTGACTGTACCTGTGGTTGGGGATGTGGGAGCACCACCATGTCTACCGGTACGCCCTGCTGTGTTGCAACATTGTGCCACAATGATCCTGCACACTACTGGGGGTGCATATAGTAGGCCCCCACCAGAGCGGTCAAGGGAGCGGAAGTGTGACTTGAGCACTCCGAATGTGCACTCCACTATGCCCCTGGTTGCAATATGGGCAGCGTTGTATCTTACCTGGTGTGGTGTTGGTGGTGTTCCGTATTGGCGTCATCATGTGGTTGCTCAGAGGGTAGGCACTGTCCCATGGGGAGGTGATAATGGTTGTGATTAGTTGGGTTTGTTTATTTGTCTGTGTGTAAAATGCATGCATGTGCACAGGCATTTGTACTCAAATAGTTGCCATGTTTCGCCATGCTTCCCAGCTTCCAGGGATGGCTTAGGGCGGACATTCTGTATATGAAACTGTCCTGGGTAGACCCAGGACAATTTGCATAGACAGAGGTGATGATTCCCTTGGCATCGCATACAACCTGTACACTGATGGAATGCCAGTGCTTGCGGTTTCGATAGATGTGGTCAGTGGCCCTAGGTGGACGTAGGGCCACATGGGTGCAATCATTGGCACCAAACGCTTTGGGGAAGTGTGGCACCCTGTAAAAGTCCAGGACCACGGCCTGCCTTTCTGCAGGTGTTCTGGGCATGTATATGTGCCTGCGGACTGATGGGCGCTCAGTCATGATTGCCAACACCTTGTGCAGGCAGCATGACTTTGTGGCCTGTGAGATGCCCCCAACTATGGCAGTTGTCCGCTGAAATGACCCAGTGGCCAAAAAAATCAGGACATTGAGCACCTTGTCCAAGGGGCTCAGTGCTTGGGAGCACAAGGTGGATGATGTGAGGTCATCCTCCCACTCAGTTACCAGGTTGAGGATGATACGAGGTGGAAACCTATACCTGCCATAGACCTGGTCATCAGGCATCCCAAAAAGGCTGGTCCTGGGTGAAAAAATGCAGAGTCTGGCTATTCTCCTCCTCCTGCAGTGTCCCACGATCAGTGCAGCGACTAATGGGGCATTCATCATAGCTGTGTATACGTGTTTGTTGTTTGCATGCACTTTTATACTGAGCGGGGATGCTTCCGCCTGCCTTTCTGTGGCGGACGTGTTTACGCCTGTGTGCGTCTTTTGGCGTGCGCGGGTTTCCCGTATTCGATTCCATGAATATGTGTTGTCCACGTGTGAGTGGGCGTACCGTGTATTTCCCTGCCATACTTCCACAGTTACCCCTTCTTTTTCACACGTTGTTCCCCATGCCACGTGTTCTGCTCCATGTTCCGGCCCCTTTTTGGTGTGTGCGCTGACGCTGTGCGTCTGCGCAGTGCACTTGGCGCACAGCGTTCTGGATGTTGCAATGACGTGTGCACCCGTGTTCGCCACCCGCGGATTTGGCGCACATCCCGGGGAAAACACACGCAGGGCCTTCCATGAATCGCACGCGTGCGCTTGCTTTTTCATGCTTGTGCCAGCTTGCGCCACGGATTTCAGCGCACATATGTTCCGTGAATCGGCCCAATGTTTTTTTCAGATATAATGTAACTGTGGCACCCTAATTGCAGGTAATACATGCAGGTGATTGTTAGGCGGAAACCTGCAGTTCCCTCTGGGACCACTGCAAAAGATTTAGGACTACACGTGTTTGGCAGTAAACCCACTTGGTAGCAGTCTGTACCACACAGATTCACTTGGTAGCTGTGGCTGAGCAGTCAGACTTCCCTCAAGAAGAGTTAAGCAGTATGTGGAGTATACAAGATAGGGCAATTCTTCACAGTAAGACAAGCAAACACGCAACAAGGCTTCAGTGTAAAGATATAAAGGTATTTATTTATAACGGCACATCTATAGAAAACACTTTTGGCACTATCACGGCAAACACCTCAATTACAATTACTCTACGAAGAGAACAGATCAATCCCCCTAACAATAGTTCGACAAGTCTAGGTTCTACCAGCATCACTTATTTGCAGACAGAGGTGTATGCCTCAACCTAGATGGCACTCTAGCATTTGTTAGGACGGGAGAGAAAAATAAGCAGGTTACAAAATCAACACGGTCCCAATACTGAACGGCAAATGCAAGGCAAGAAGACAAGAACCACGATAGATTATAAAGTTCAGAGGCCAGGCCCACTCGGAGAGAGGCGGGGCGATATGTCCCAAAAGTATCTTAGTGGAAATGCGTTTGAGTCTTTGGAGCAAATTGTTATCGGCAGATTGGACCAGTTCAGAACAACACGCTAGAGAAAACTTGGAGGTGACCCTATAGAGAGGCGAGGATTAAGACACCTCACTCTATCCGGCAACAAGGGAAGCCAGGCGGACACAGTACCTTTATTGTGGAGAGACAGCTCCGGCGGGGGCAGTTGTTCCTGGTGGTGGATGCACGTCCGGTCTTTGCCAAGAGAAGAGAGGACCTCGTCGTCGAAGGAAGGTTGAATATCGTTGCAACACCAGGGAAGAGACCAGCCGCGGAGTGCTCCATCACAAGGCACCACCTCGCGGTACAGGGGTAGTGGCTATCCGGTTTCCGAGGTGCTTTGCACGGGCAATTCGACCACTGCGTCATGAGGCGAAGAAAAAGCAAAAGGGACTGGTTGTTCCCACCAGTCAGGGGAAGAGACTCTCCGGCAGGGAGATCTCCTCTTTCGTCGGGAAGTGGTGAGTCGGTTCATCAGGGCTCCACCGGAGGTGTTGTCGTTGCAGGTCGGCTCAGCTTTACCCTCGTCGGATTCTTAGGTCCTGTGGCGACTTCTGACGATCCAGTCCCAAAAGCCCTGCTTTTATGCAGAAAACCCCCATTCATTCAGCCTAGCTGTCAATCAACACACGCTAAGTGGTGAGCGGGGAGGCTCACCACTTGGGCCAGTCACACCAGAGTGCGACCGGAGTTGGCAAGGCAACTCGGTCCAGGGTGCCTAAACCCCCTCCCACACCCCTGTGGTAACCCAGACAGAATGGCACCACTTTGGAGGGTCTCTGTATAGAGCCCACCAAAAGTGGAACAAAGGGCTCGACATTTGGTTTAGGAGTCACAGAGAGGGACACAGACACCATTTTAAAAACCGAGTTCTGGCAGAAAATACCATCCGATAGACTTATTTAAGATAAGTCGACCAGTGGTATGTTAGAGATTAACGAGAAACAGTATCAATCTCTAACAATGGGGAGAATCCCATAGGGTTATATTCGGGGTCGAATATAACAAGTAGTTTCCACTGCCACTAGCCAAAACTGGACGAGGGGGGACGGGACAGTGCCCCCTCGAATAACAGACCCAGGAGTAATCAAATTACCCCTACTAGTACGTCCACAATAGGATGGATTGTACTTGTTCTGTTAGTAAATTTAGGTCTAGTAAAGCCAATGGTGACTTTACATGCCCGGGTAGACAGTAGTCAGTCCCCGGGTATGGAGTCTATGATGGAGGTCCGCTAGGACGCCCCAGTGTTACGGCACGTAGGGTGCGGTGTAACACACATAGAAAAACACATGAGACCCTATGGAGTAAAAGACCCCATAGCCCATAGAACACATTGACATTCAAAGGAATTACAAACATTCATGTCCAAGAGTGGGAGAAAAAGAGTCTCACTCTTGGCAGGATGGAAAAAAAAGAAACTCCGGAAATCCAGCAAAGCTGCTGGGGAATCACTAGGTTAGGAAATTCAGCCTAAACAGAGAATTCTCCCTAACACTCGCCCCCCCCCCCCCCCAGACTAAGGGACAGGAGGATTTAATCCACTCCTGGATGAATCTCATACCTCTAGTCAATGAATATACATCCTAGAGAGACCATCAGCATTTTGGTGGTGACACCCTGACCTGTGCTCAATGGTGAAATCAAACCCTTGCAGGCAGATCGACCATCTCAATAGTTTTGGGTTTTCCCCTTTCATTTGCATTAACCATCTCAAGGGTTGGTGGTCAGTCTGAATGACAAAAGTAGAAACATACAAGTACGGCCTAAACTTCTTCAGAGCCCACACGATAGCAAAGCACTCTCTTTCGATTGTTGCCCACCTTGTTTCAGGATCCTTCAGCTTGCGGCTGATGAAGCAAACGGGGTGCGCCCTACCTTTCCCATCCAGTTGACTGAATACGGCACCTATTCCTACATTTGAAGCATCTGTCTGCACAATGAAGTGTTGGTGGTAATCAGGAGCTCTGAGTACTGGGTCTTGGCAAAGAGCCTTTTTCAGGTTTTCAAAAGCCTGATTGCACTCCTCGTTCCATTTAACCTTTTTGGGGAATTTGGGCGAGGAGATGACATTCAGTGGAGAAGCTATGGTCCCATAGTTCTCTATGAAATTCCTGTAGTACCCAGTGAGGCCTAGGAAGGCTCTCACTTGGGTTTGAGTAGTAGGTGTTGTCCAATTTTGCACAGCTTCAATCTTACTGAGCAAAGGCCTTATTTCTCCACCTCCTACCTCATGTCCAAGATAGACTACCTTACTCTGTCCAATTTGGCATTTGGTCGCCTTTATGGTCAGATTGGCTCGTCCAAGAGCCTGCAAAACATCTCTCAGGTGGGTTACATGTTCTTCCCAGGAATTGCTGAACACTGCGATGTCATCCAAGAATGCCATGCAGAAGTCCGCCATCCCATTCAGAACCTGGTTTACCATCCGTTGAAACGTAGCAGGTGCATTCTTCAATCCGAAAGGCATTACCTTAAACTGGTATAAGCCAACGGGGGTATAAAATGCAGTTTTCTCCTTGGCATGATCTGTCAGGGCTATTTGCCAATAGCCTGACGTCAAGTCAAATGTGCTGAGGAACTTGGCGGCGCCAAGTTTATCCACCAACTCATCTGTTCTTGGCAAAGGGTGGGCATCAGTCTTGGTGACTGCATTAAGAGCTCTATAATCCACGCAGAATCTAAGCTCTTTAGATCCGGCCTTTGGTACTAACACAACTGGGCTAGACCATGGACTAGTAGAGGGCTCTATTACCCTGAGATCGAGCATCTTGCTGACCTCACCTTTGATGTGGGTTCGTACGTTTTCTGACATTCTGTATCCTCTGCTTTTCACCGGCAGACAGTCACCAGTGAGTATGTCGTGCTGGCTCCAAGGGGTCAAGCCTGGTGAAAGCGAGAACAGAGAGGCAAACTGATTCAACATAGATTTGCACTCTTCTTGTTGCTCGGGTGTCAGATTGGAGGAGAGATTTACTCCTTCAATTTTTTCGTCTGAAGGTAAGCCTCTGAGGAGATCCGGAAGAGCTTCACTCTCTTCTTCTTCCTCGGATGATGCTAGAAGCAACGCTCCTACATCGGGTCTTGAGACATACGCTTTGAGTCGGTTGGTGTGGAAGACTGTCGGAGCCTCCTTGGGATTGCCCAAGTCCACCAGATAGTTGACCTCTCCGAGTTTACCCACAACTCTGAAGAGTCCCATCCACTTGTCTTGCAAGGCCCTCTGCCTTGTTGGGATCATAACGAGAACGAGCTGGTCTTGAGCGAACTCAACCATGTTAGCCTTTTGATCGTGCCAGTGCTTGACCAATGCCTGTCCAGCTTTCAAGTTATCGCTTGCTTCCGTCATCATGTGCGACATTCTCCTCCGGAGACCTATCACGTAGTCAGTCACTATGACTGGCTTGGGGGAAGGAGCACTCTCCAACCCCTCCTTAATCAGGGCCAATGGACCTCTGACGGGATGACCATAGAGTAGCTCGAAGGGAGAGTAACCTACTCCCTCCTGAGGGACTTCTCTATAAGCAAAGAGAAGGCATGGCAGTAGAAGATCCCACTTCCGCTTAAGGTGTTCTTCTAAAGCACCCATCATGCTTTTCATGGTTCGGTTGAACCGTTCTACCAACCCATTGGTTTGTGGGTGGTAAGCTGTTGAGAACTTGTAAGTAACTCCACAGGTTTTCCACATGGCTTTCATGTAGTGGGACATAAAGTTTGACCCCCTGTCAGAGATTACTTCCTTAGGAAACCCGACCCTAGAAAAATACCAAGGAGGGCCTTAGCCACAGCCGGAGCTGTAACAGTCCTCATAGGAATTGCCTCAGGATACCTAGTAGCATGGTCTACTACAACAAGTATAAACCTGTTGCCTGAGTAGGTTGGAGGATCAAGGGAACCAACAATGTCAATCTCTACTCTCTCAAATGGGACTCCCACAACTGGGAGAAGCACTAAAGGTGCCACATTCTTGGAGCCAACCTTACCATAGGTCTGGCAGGTGTGGCAGCTCCTGCAGTGTTTTTCCGCTTCGGCCCCCATCTTCGGCCAATAGAAGTAGAGAGAGAGCCTTTCCTTAGTCTTCTTGAAACTCAAGTGACCAGCCAAAGGAATCTCGTGGGCTAACTGCAAGAACTGTGGTCTGTTCTCTTGGGGTACTACAAGTCGTTTGTAGTCTCCAGGTGCAGACTCGGTCAGTTCACTGTAGAAGAGGCCATCTTCCCAGTGCAACCTGTATTTCCCAGGCTCTTGCCCTTCAGCCTGAGCTTCTGCCTGGTGGCGATGACCTTCCAGATTTGGACATTCTCTCTGTCCCTTACTGAAGTCTGCCCTGCTGAGTCCACCTTCTGCCAGTAAAGACTGCAGCTCAGGATGGTCAACAGGATCCAGATCTCCAATGAGTTCCTGGCCTTCCATTAAATCTTCCTTAAAGTCTAATTCTACCACACAGGCTTGTACCTCCCTCGGCTGGAGGTGGAGTTACGGGTGTAACTTTGGACAACCGCAGGGAAGTCTGTGTTGGCTGCACTGTAATGCCGGCTGCTGGTTTCGGGATAGAAGTCTTAGGTTTACCTTTCGCTTCTGATTTCTTGGAGACAGCGGCCGACAATTCCAGTGGAGCAGGAGTGATTTCTTTCTTCATCATCTCCTGGAGAGTACCGCGCATGGTCCTCTCTCTTGCGGGTCTGGTTAGCTCCTGTAACCGTTTACTAGGAGGTCTGGGAGTATGCGATACAACTCCGAGAGTTTTCAAATCTTTACCCAACAGTACGCGTCCTGGTACCTCACTCTGTATGCTGACAGGTATCTTCACAGTCATGTCGTTACACTGGATGAGAACTGGTAATTGGGGAAGCATCTGCACAGGCTTCCAGCTAACTTGGTGAGGCGTTTGGGTGCCTTAGCAACATGCTCAGCCTGAAAAAACGATTTATCCACCACAGTTATGCTGGCCCCAGTGTCCCTAATGGCAGGAGTCTCTTGACCATTCACCTGGACACTGTCCTTATAATACTCTTTAGTATTATCGGGGATAGAATTATAGACATCTAAATTCTGTTGTTCCCACAACCCCAGAGATACTAAAGAAACGCTGGCTGAGACTCCACTGGGTTCGTCAGCTAGCAGTAGAAAGTTTCCACTTGCCATTTGGACTTCCTCCTCTGGAGCGAAGGCTAAGTAGACAAGCTGGACCTCTGAAGGTTTACCCTTACATCTGGGATCTCCTTTCACGTGGTCAGTCGAGCCACAAACAAAGCATTTACTGAATGCTTCCTGGAATGGTGGCTTGTTCTGACCTCCTTCCGGTTTGGCACCAAAAGACACACTATTCTGCTGTGGTTTTCCTGGTGGCTTACCCTTCTGGTTCTGTTTGGGGCCCTCTTTGGAATTTGAATTATTAGAATTCTCTTTTGAGTCTTTTTTAGGCTGTTTTCCCTCATCCTTTTTCTGAGTTGCCCCAGAATCCTTATGAGTAGCCCGGTTGGCAAGCCATAAATCAGTGTTACGCTCACCTGGTTCCCACAGGGGCGTCGACCGGAACTGGGCCGCTGTTGTTTCCACCAGCGTGACGTGTAGCGCCGAGATGACTGACTGGACTGGCCCGCTCAGCCTAGTTTGTCTGGCTCGCAAGAATATTCTTCTGCAAAGGAGAAGAGGAATTAACCACCCGTGGAATTGAGTGTCAACCCACCTTCCCCACTCCCATTGTCTTCCCACAGATCACTCTTGATGTCCCCTCCTTAGTCTCACCTGATGGTTTGGAAGGATGAGCTCTCCATCCTGCGTCGACCGCAGGGGCGCGTTGATGACCAGTTACTTCACTGGCGTAGAGGAATTGGTGAGTTCCAGTATTGACTCTAAAGTCCAATTGTTCATAAGAGTTCAAATGTCTGATCTTCACTCTGTCCGATTCCTTGCAGGTTGCCGATTAATCCACTCGAAGATTTCCAAATGGCACTTGGCAAGATTCAGGTAAGTCTATTGTGGTTTTCCCCTTAGGGGCCGGGGTACGGCGATGAAGCAGAGTTGACTGTGCCGACCCGAGATGAGGTGAGACCCCCGTGGTAAATCAGGTAAGTTTTGTGGGGGGTAACTGGTATTGTCTTTGCTTTCTCCCCTTAGGGGCCGGGGTACGACGATGAAGCAGAGTTGACTGCGCCGACGCGAGATGAGGTGAGTACCTCCCGTGGTAAATCAGGTAAGTCCTTGGGGGTAGCTTGTATAGCCTTAGAGAGTCCCCTTGCTCACCTTGCTGTCTTTGTCTCCTTAGGTGTCGGAGGGCGGCCGCGAGATGGAGAGAGCGTGATGGAATGCTGAAGTACCGCGAAGCAGGTGAGTTCAGCGTGGCGCCGTAGGAATGCGAAGCGATGCTTCAAAGACTTCTGTCTTTCAGTTCCATGGCGGAATGGATCAGGATTCAGGTAAGGATTAAAGTTAAAACTCCTGTTCAAACCTTTATCCTTCTTTTCTTCTTGTTTCAGGAGTCCCAGGACTGAAGCGGGCGTGGCTGAAGACTGGAGCTGCTGAAAACATGGTGAGCGTTAAGCTGCAGTAAGCAGAATAACGCGAAGCACGTCTGGCTGTCCGGGCGTGGTTTAAATAGCCTTGGAAGAAGATCCAGGTAAGTATTCTTCCACAGCCCCACCCAAGTAACAAAATAGTCCCTTCAGTAAAATAGTCCCTCCTAAGCCTCATTTGGCTTGAGTCTTCATGCAGCATGGTCTGCCTCAGGTGGGTATGCAGCATGGTCTGCTTCAGGTAAGTTATCAATAATGAGCCTGGCGCCCATGGCGCCAGGACTGACTTTATCTTTATGAACCTGGCGCCGTAGGCGCCAGGACTGCACCCAAACAGCCCCTAACTGGGGCTTTTGGGCATGCTCCAAGTGGCATGATGCCTGCTTCCGGGGCTGCTGGGCCTGGTCTGGTCTTCCGGGGGCAGGCATCATGACAGCACTCCCCCTCAAGGCCCCTCCTAAAGTCATTCTCCCCCTTGGCCGTGGTTTGTCTGGAAATTCCTGATGGAACCTCTTCACTAAACGAGGTGCATGCACGTGGTCACTAGGTTCCCAAGACCTTTCCTGCGGACCATAACCTTTCCAGTCAATTAGGTAAAAGAGTTTTGATCTCACTCTTTTTGAGTCCAAAATATTCTTGACTTCGAACTCGGGCTCCCCGTCTATGAGGATAGGTTCAGGTGGAGTGGTTAGCCTAGTTCCTGGTTGCACTGGCTTCAAAAGAGACATGTGGAAGACGGGATGGATTCGCATATGAGCAGGTATGTCCAACTTGACGGCCACTGGGTTAATAATTGCCTTGACAGAAAAAGGTCCCAAATACCTGGGGTTAAAGGTCCGAGTCCCCTTGAGTGGTAAGTGCTTAGTGGCTAACCATGCTTGGTCCCCTATTTGGTATTGAGGAGCTTCACTTCTGTGCTGATCTGCATCCTTTTTGTATTTTTCCTTAGCCTTTTGCAAATGGATGGTTGCCTCTTTAAAGGCTTGTGTAATAACAGCGTGGAGATGGTCCACTGCGGGCATCTCTAAATGCTGGGGTGAGTCCAAATCCGAGGTTCGAGGATGGTGCCCATAAATGGTAAAAAAAGGACTTTGTCCAGTTCTTGAGTATACGGAATTATTGTACGCATACTCGGCGATCCACAGAATGTCTTTCCAATTCCCCTCAGACTGATGTAGCATACAACGGAGGTACTGTTCAAGAGTCTGGTTGGTCCTCTCCGTTTGACCGTCGGTCTGAGGGTGGTGACTGGTCGAAAGCCTAACATCAATTTGTGCCAGTTGGCAGCATTTCCTCCAAATATGTGAAATGAATTGACTGCCCCGATCTGAAATTAACACTGAAGGAAAGCCATGCAGGCGGACAACATTCTCAAGGAATTCCTTGGCCAGGATTGAAGCTGAAGGTATCCCTTTTAAAGGAATGA
This sequence comes from Ambystoma mexicanum, assembly GCF_040938575.1. NCBI lineage: Eukaryota > Metazoa > Chordata > Amphibia > Caudata > Ambystomatidae > Ambystoma > Ambystoma mexicanum. Next base: position 1,139,283,743 of record NC_090922.1, read on the forward strand.
AGTGGGCCATTTTAGAAAAAAGATCTACAATAACTAGAATGGTATTGTAACCTTGGTACGGGGGTAAATCCGTGATGAAGTCTAATGACAAGGTATGCCAAGGGGTAGGTGGTATGTCTAATGGTTGCAATAATCCAGCAGGTTTTTTCTTTTGCCCTTTATTTTGTGCGCAAATGCCACAAGACATGACAAATGACTTGACATCCTTTCGCCAGGTGGGCAACCAAAATTGCTTCCTAATTTTAGCTTCGGTTTTTGCAATACCCGGATGCCCTTCTATTAAGGTGTCATGGTAATGGGAAATGACAAGTTCCTGTAGTTCCTTTTGCGGTACAAATAGCTTGCCTTGGTAATAAGGTAAATCATCGATGACAGAGTACTCTGGACCTTTCTTTGCCTAGTCCTGTAGGGCAACGGAATCAAAGAGTTGGTGGATCTTGTTTTGAATGTCCTCCAGTGTCTGTATGGATGTCAGGCCGAGGATTCTCTGTTCCGGAATTATGGGTACGGGTTCTAAAGTTATTTCTGCTTCTCCCATTCCAATCCGGGACAAGGGGTCTGCTTTACCATTCTTACAACCTGGTCGATAGGTTATTACAAAATCAAACTCGGCGAAGAACAAAGCCCAACGGAGTTGGCGCAAAGATTGGGCTTTGGCTGTCTTTAGGTATTGTAAGTTGCGGTGATCGGTGATGACCGTGATGGTATGTCTGGCACCCAGTAGATAGTGCCGCCAAGCCTTGAAGGCGGACTTGATGGCCAGCAGCTCCTTGTCAGTTATGGCATAGTTTAATTCGGGGGCTGAACATTTTCTTGACCAAAACGCCACTGGGTGAAGCTGGTTAGTTTCGGGATCCTTTTGGGAAAGGACTGCTCCCATGGCTGAACTGGATGCATCTGTTTCAACTATGTAGGGAAGCTCAGGGCGCAGGTGTCTTAATATGGGAGCAGATGTGAATTTAGCTTTTAACTCTTGGAAGGCGTTCTCGGCTTCCTCTGTCCACACAAAGCGTTTGTTTTTTCGCAATAGCGGTGTAATGGGATGTACAATGTGCGAGAAGTCCGGGATAAACCTGCGGTAGAAATTGGCAAAGCCAAGCATGCTTTGAACTCCTTTGATTGAACTTGGCGAAGGCCAATTAAGAATGGCATCCATTTTTCGTGTATCCATCCGGATTCCTCTCGGGGTCAGAATAAATCCAAGGAATTCCACTTCCGTAGTGTGGAAGATGCACTTTTCCAGTTTAGCATATAATTTATGCTGGCGTAACTTCTTTAGGACTGCTCGGACGTGTTTTACATGCTCAGATTCTTATAAAGAGTATACTAAGATGTCGTCGATGTAAACAACCACACAAACGTCGATAAGCTCTCGGAGGACATCGTTCATGAAGAACTGGAAGGCTGCTGGTGCATTGCATAGTCCGAAGGGCATCACCTGGTACTCAAATAGTCCGTACTTGGTGCGAAAAGCAGTCTTCCATTCGTCACCCTCTTTGACACGTACCAGATGATATGCCCCCCGAAGGTCTAGTTTCGTGTATATACAAGCGTCCTTCACCTGGTCTAGTAGTTCTGGGATCAAAGGCAGTGGGTATCAATTCTTGATGGTTATCTAATTCAGTGCGCGGTAGTCTATACATGTTCTAAGGTCGCCTTCCTTTTTCGGTACGAAGAACAAAGCAGAAGATGCAGGGGACTTGGACGGGCGAATGAAGCCATTAGCAAGGTACTGGTCTAGGTACTGGCGCAAATGGAGATTTTTGGTTTCCGTAAGGGCATAGATTCTGCTGCAAGGTGGTCGTGCTCCAGGTACATGATCTATTTGACAATCATACGATCTGTGAGGTGGTAAGGTGTTTGCATGTTCCTTTTGGAAGACATCCTGAAAGTCTTGGTATTCAAGAGGTAATTGTATGGCTACTGGAATTACTGGGGCCAGGACTGAGTTTTGAGTTTTTCTTGGGTAGCAGGTGTGAGCACATTCTGGGAAGGTTAGTCTCTTCTCTCGCCAATCAATACAGGGATTATGTTTTTCCAACCAAGATATCCCCAGTATCAGCTGAAACTGTGGGGCCTTGATTAAGTCAAACATCATAGCCTCTCGATGCCCATCTTGACTCAGCAATGTCATCTCTGCAGTGGAATGAGTTACGGGTCCAGAGGCAATTTCGGTTCCATCTACAGTGGTGACAACATCGGCCGTGGTCTTGCGGGTGAGAGATAGATTCATCCTGGTAGCCAATTCCCAGTCCAAGTAATTTCCTATGTCTCCACTGTCTACGTACGCCTTTACCGCATGCATGCGTCATGGCTGCTCTGGATCTACAAGGACCATGGGTATGGTGAAATGCGAGGTCAGAGTGTCCTTCTTTAAGCTCGGCAAGCGGACCTCTACGCTTGCCGGGCGTGGTCGTTTCCCGAGTCAGATTTCACATGGTTTTCGTCTGCTGCTCCTATAACTTTCTTGGGTGGTTTTACAGGGCAGTTCTGAAGAAAATGACCAGTAGTTCCGCAATATAAACATAATTGCAGTTGCCGTCTTCTATCTCTCTCCTTTTGGGTTAAGGGTCCTTTAACCCCCCCGATTTGCATAGGTTCTGAGACATCTACTCCCTTGGAGCTTACGTGGGTTTTAACCAACACCCTGTTCTCAAACTTGGTTCGGTCAGCCTTCCTGGTTTGAAGTCTGTGATTGAGCTGGACCACTAGATCTATATATTCAGCACAGTCTTGAGGCGGGTTCACGATTTGGGCCAAAACATCTTTGAGTTCTCCCCGAAGTCCTCGATGGAATAATGTGATTCGCTTGGCTTCAGGCCATTCGGTTTTCACTACTAATCTATTGAAAGTTGTAAGATAAAAGATCCAGGTTACCTTGACGTAGGGATAAAAGTTCGTTGTCCAAAGCCTGTCCTCGGGAGTGTCGGGCGAATAGTCTTTCCATGCTTGTTCGAAAACCCTGGAAATCTCGAAGAATCGGGTCATTCTGGTCAACTAGTGGAATGGACCAATCCGCCGCACTGCCGCTGAGATATGACAGTACAACGGCTACCTTGGCCTGATCGTTTGGGAAAGCTCCAGGTCTACATAAAAAGTGCAAGCGGCATTGATTCATGAATGTTGCAAACCCTTTTGGGTCTCTGGCAAAGGGTTCAGGCAGAGCCAAAGGAACGGCTCCCGGTAAATTTATCTGCACCGGATTACTCGATGGTACAGGAGCTGGACTTGCCCCAAGTCCTGGTAGAGGTGTTTGTCCAGCCTGGCTCTGTAATAGTTGTCTGGCCAACTCATCAGTTCGTTCTTTTGACACTATCAGTTCCCTCCTGAGGGCATTAGTTTCTTGGCGGGCGGAATGCACTTCGGCCCTTAATTCCCCTAATAATTGGGCCAACTGATCAGTTTCGGAGGTCTCCATGATGCCCAGGTGGGTATTTGTGGGTAGGCTTCGCATTCTGTTACGCTCACCTGGTTCCCACGGGGGCGTCGACCGGAACTGGGCCACTGTTGTTTCCACCAGCGTGACGTGTAGCGCCGAGATGACTGACTGGACTGGCCCGCTCAGCCTAGTTTGTCTGGCTCGCAAGAATATTCTTCTGCAAAGGAGAAGAGGAATTAACCACCCGTGGAATTGAGTGTCAACCCACCTTCCCCACTCCCGTTGTCTTCCCACAGATCACTCTTGATGTCCCCTCCTTAGTCTCACCTGATGGTTTGGAAGGATGAGCTCTCCATACTGCGTCGACCGCAGGGGCGCGTTGGTGACCAGTTACTTCACTGGCGTAGAGGAATTGGTGAGTTCCAGTATTGACTCTAAAGTCCAATTGTTCATAAGAGTTCAAATGTCTGATCTTCACTCTGTCCGATTCCTTGCAGGTTGCCGATTAATCCACTCGAAGATTTCCAAATGGCACTTGGTAAGATTCAGGTAAGTCTATTGTGGTTTTCCCCTTAGGGGCCGGGGTACGGCGATGAAGCAGAGTTGACTGTGCCGACCCGAGATGAGGTGAGACCCCCGTGGTAAATCAGGTAAGTTTTGTGGGGGGTAACTGGTATTGTCTTTGCTTTCTCCCCTTAGGGGCTGGGGTACGGCGATGAAGCAGAGTTGACTGCGCCGACCTGAGATGAGGTGAGTACCTCCCGTGGTAAATCAGGTAAGTCCTTGGGGGTAGCTTGTATAGCCTTAGAGAGTCCCCTTGATCACCTTGCTGTCTTTGTCTCCTTAGGTGTCGGAGGGCGGCCACGAGATGGAGAGAGCGCGATGGAATGCTGAAGTACCGCCAAGCAGGTGAGTTCAGCGCGGCGCCGTAGGAATGCGAAGCAATGCTTCAAAGACTTTTGTCTTTCAGTTCTGTGGCGAAATGGATCAGGATTCAGGTAAGGATTAAAGTTACAACTCCTGTTCTAACCTTTATCCTTCTTTTCTTCTTGTTTCAGGAGTCCCAGGACTGAAGGGGGCGTGGCTGAAGACTGGAGCTGCTGAAAACACGGTGAGCGTTACACTGCAGCAAGCAGAATAACGCGAAGCATGTGTGGCTGTCCGGGAGTGGTTTAAATAGCCTTGGAAGAAGATCCAGGTAAGTATTCTTCCACAGCCCCACCCAAGTAACAAAATAGTCCCTTCAGTAAAATAGTCCCTCCTAAGTCTCATTTGGCTTGAGTCTTCATGCAGCATGGTCTGCCTCAGGTGAGTATGCAGCATGGTCTGCTTCAGGTAAGTTATCAATAATGAGCCTGGCGCCCATGGCGCCAGGACTGACTTTATCTTTATGAGCCTGGCGCCATAGGCGCCAGGACTGCACCCAAACAGCCCCTAACTGGGGCTTTTGGGCATGCTCCAAGTGGCATGATGCCTGCTTCCGGGGCTGCTGGGCCTGGTCTGGTCTTCCGGGGGCAGGCATCATGACAGCCAGCAGCCCTAGCTAGCGTCGAGGTATCCAATTCCTTCGAATCAGCCAAGTGCTGTCTGAGCTCAGGAGAACAGGCATCATAAATAGACTCCAACATAAAAAGATTCTTCATACCCTCATAAGTGTTCACTTTGTAACCCTTAATCCATCCCTCTAAGTTTTTCAACCCTTCACTCACCCAGGTAGCCCAAGGGGTACCATCATGCTTTTTGAAGGTTCTAAACCTCTTAAGATACTGGGAACGGGTCTTCCCGAATCTAGCTATCAAAGCTAGTTTCACACTTTCGTAATTCGTCTTATCCACCTCCCCCAACTCCATTACCACATCAGTCGCAACAGGAGGGAGCCTAGAGAACAACCAGGGAAGTAAATCATTCCCGGTGATGTCCTGGAGCCCATGATTGTATTCAAACAGTTTTAACCAATCCAACACATCCAATCTCAGTTCATACATACCCACTAATTCCTTCGGCATCCAGGGTCTTTTGGGACTGGAGCTCCTAGAGGAACCAAAGGAGAGAGAAGCATTTTCCATAGACAACTTTTTCATCTCTAACTCGTGATTAAGTTCTATTTCCCTGAGTCTTAACTCAGCTTGCTTCTGCTCAGCCTGGGCAATCATCCGTCTGAACTCGAGCTCTTGGTTTCGTTCAGATTGAGCCAAGAACCGTTTGTATTCTAATTCGTGCTTCATTTTTTCGAGTTCAAAATAAGCGTGGTTACATGTGGGACCTGGTATGGGCCCCGTAGGTACAGCTGGTAAGGCAGGTAGTGGAGCAGGGGAGACAGTTTCGTTAGCCTCTCCTCCCTCTTCAGCCTCCTCATCACTATCATCAGAATTACGATTTATGTCAACACCATCACTGTTATCTACATTTGCTGGAGAAATTGGTTCCTCTGAACCAGTACCCAGACTTTGGTTCGCCAGCAATCTCTCTATTAGTTCTAACTTCTTGCCTCTTACAGGAAGATTCTCTTGCCTACAGAGAGCTCGCAAACTCTCAGTATTTTTACCTGATAAGGACTCTTGACTGTAAGTTTCCATCGTAGACATGTTTTTGAAAGTTGCTTTTTAGCGCTAAGCTTTGTGGTTAGTTATCCTAAAGTGTCGAAAAGCACTCTAAACTGTATACTCGATACAAATCCCACCGCTGCCACCAGTGTTAGGCGGAAACCTGTGCAGTTCCCTCTGGGACCACTGCAAAAGATTTAGGACTACAGGTGTTTGGCAGTAAACCCACTTGGTAGCAGTCTGTACCACACAGATTCACTTGGTAGCTGTGGCTGAGCAGTCAGACTTCCCTCAAGAAGAGTTAAGCAGTTTGTGGAGTATACAAGATAGGGCAATTCTTCACAGTAAGACAAGCAAACACGCAACAAGGCTTCAGTGTAAAGATATAAAGGTATTTATTTATAATGGCACATCTATAGAAAACACTTTGGCACTATCACGGCAAACACTTCAATTACAATTACTCTACGAAGAGAACAGATCAATCCCCCTAACAATAGTTTGACAAGTCTAGGTTCTACCAGCATCACTTATTTGCAGACAGAGGTGTATGCCTCAACCTAGATGGCACTCTAGCATTTGTTAGGACGGGAGAGAAAAATAAGCAGGTTACGAAATCAACACGGTCCCAATACTGAACGGCAAATGCAAGGCAAGAAGACAAGAACCACGATAGATTATAAAGTTCAGAGGCCAGGCCCACTCGGATAGAGGCGAGGCGATATGTCCCAAAAGTATCTTAGTGGAAATGCGTTCAAGTCTTTGGAGCAAATTGTTATCGGCAGATTGGACCAGTTCAGAACAACACGCTAGAGAAAGCTTGGAGGCGACCCTATGGAGAGGCGAGGATTAAGACACCTCACTCTATCCGGCAACAAGGGAAGCCAGGCGGACACATTACCTTGAGTGTGGAGAGACAGCTCCGGTGGGGGCAGTTGTTCCTGCTGGTGGATGCACGTCCGGTCTTTGCCAAGAGAATAGAGGATCTCGTTGTCGAAGGAAAGTTGAAGATTGTTGCACCACCAGGGAAGAGACGAGCCGCGGAGTGCTCCATCACAAGGCACCACCTTTTGGTCGTGGTACAGGGGTAGTGGCTATCCGGTTGCCGAGGTGCTCTACATGGGCAATTCGACCACTGCGTCCTGAGGCGAAGAAAAAGCAAAAGGGACTGGTTGTCCCACCAGTCAGGGGAAGAGACTCTCCGGCAGGGAGATCTCCTCTGTCGTCGGGAAGTGGTGAGTCGGTTCAGCAGGGCTCCACCGGAGGTGTCGTCGTTGAAGGTCGGCTCAGCTTTACCCTCGTCAGATTCTTAGGTCCTGTGGCGACTTCTGAAGATCCAGTCCCAAAAGCCTGCTTTTATGCAGAAAACCCCCATTCATTCAGCCTAGCTGTCAATCATCACACGCTAAGTGGTGAGCGGGGAGGCTCACCACTTGGGCCATTCACACCAGAGTGCGACCGGAGTTGGCAAGGCAACTCGGTCCAGGGTGCCTAAACCCCCTCCCACACCCCTGTGGTAACCCAGACAGAATGGCACCACTTTGGAGGGTCTCTGTACAGAGCCCGCCAAAAGTGGAACAAAGGGCTCGACTTTTGGTTTAGGAGTCATAGAGACGGACACAGATGCCACTTTAAAAACCGAGTTCTGGCAGAAAATACCATCCGATAGACTTATTTAAGATAAGTAGACCGGTGGTATGTCAGAGATTAACGAGAAACAGTATCAATCTCTAACAATGGGAAGAATCCCATAGGGTTATATTCGGGGTTGAATATAACAAGTAGTTTCCACTGCCACCAGCCAAAACTCGACGAGGGGGGACGGGACAGTGCCCCCCCAAATAACAGACCCAGGAGTAATCGAATTACCCCTACTAGTACGTTCACAATAGGATGGTTTGTACTAGTTCTGTTAGTAAATTTAGGTCTAGTAAAGCCAATGGTGACTTTACATGTCCGGGGAGACAGTAGTCAGTCCCCGGGTATGGAGTCTATGATGGAGGTCCGCTAGGACGCACCAGTGTTACGGCATGTGGGGTGCGGTGTAACACACATAGAAAAACATATGAGACCCTATGGAGTAAAAGACCCCATAGCCCATAGAACACATTGACATTCAAAGGAATTACACACAATCATGTCCAAGAGTGGGAGAAAAAGAGTCTCACTCTTGGCAGGATGGAAAAAAACAAACTCCAGAAATCCAGCAAAGCTGCTGGGGGACTCACTAGGTTAGGACATTCAGCCTAAACAGAGAATTCTCCCCAACAGTGATATACTAAGTTGTCACTGTCACCCTGTTTTCTGGTTTCACAGTTGGACTTTGCCCAAAAAGTAAAAAATCTGGCAGTGTGTGGGAAGACAACATGGGATGTGGAGCTCAGGCTAGCGCATAGTTGCAGTCAGTGTTTTAACCCTTACGAATGCTGAGACAAATGCTGCTGTTCATAGCGAAGGAGGATAGAGCAACAGTTGTGCGGACACTTGTTAACTCGCAACTGGATTATGGCAATGAGCTGCTGTCAGGAATATCAGTATTTCAGATGCAGAGATTGCAAGTGGCCCAAATCGCAGCAGTCACTCTGGTGTTTAGGGTGGCAAAATCTTCCACCATATCCAATCTAGAAAGATGTAAACGCTGCCTGGTTTTGAGAGAGCGCATAGATTTTAAAGTTCTTGTCTTCAAATTTGTGAATAAAAAAGCCCCAAGTTATCTATCGGACAAAACCTCTGAGCAATATACCTAGCCGCCAATTACGTTCATGCAATAAGAATCTGATTCACGTACCGCGGTCTAGATATGTAAGTAAAGGGGATCACAGATTTGGTGGCCCAGGATCCACATACCAGATTTTACCATTCTTTCTCTTAATGTAGTTCCCCTTTGATCAGTGTCTATGTTACAGATTTCCCATGGTGGCTTGTTGAAACTACATTCTGCATTCAAGTCCAAATTGTGGTATTCACGTCTGCTTGAGTCCAAAAGGAGACATGTCGACGAGAATATGATCTTATCAGGGGGCAACAGGGGTGCGTTTTAGCACAATGGATCTGCAATCACTACATGTCAGATGTGGCTGTAAGCCTTATGAATGAAGGGTTGTTATCTCCGAGAATAGGTCAAAGTCAAATCGTTTGGCTGGTATGTGCAGATGACTTTCTGATCTTTTGATCGTACTAAGGTGGGCCTGCAACGCCTGATGGATATTTTCTCCAAATATGCAATAGAAAATGGACCTGTCATAAATCCAAATAAAACTAAAATCTTGGCAGTTACCAAAGCACCACAAAACAAGTATCATCCAATTTGGCATATTGAAGGAACCTCAGTGAGCAAATCCACCAGTGTTACATATCTGTGATTCCATTTCTGGTCCCACAGGGGGAGTAAATCCCATAGGGAGATCCTCCCAAATAAGGCTAAGCTTCTGGAATCTCAGATTGTTAAGATTGATCGGAAATTCAGTAGGTTCTCTTTAAAACCAGCACTAATGTTCTTTGAGGGCAAGACTGTCCCTAAACTGGCATACAGTGTAGAACTTGCCGTTACCGGCATGATGGAGGAAAAAACGGAGGAAAATTGACGGATAAATTTGGAGCCGGATCCTTGGTATACTTAAAGCAGTGTTGCTAGCGCCAATTAGATTTGAGCTAGGATATGTTTCACTTTGGGCTTGAGTGCAGTGGAGACTATTGACATTATTATTCGAAAATTGTGGTCCCTATTTCGCAAACCCTGAGCTTATGGGAAATAATGTAAATAGCTCACTGTACTTATTAGAACTTATGAATCCATATGAAACAATCCTTCAAAGACTAGTACTGGTTAGTGATCCATTGCTAATCAAAAACTGCTGTTTGAGCAGGATTTGATCATAACCACTGAATGTTTCCACTCATAGTCCTCAATGAGTCATTTGGCCCATGAACATAAGTGCAGAGGATCACTCTCGAAAATATTGTTCCAATTTGCAAACCAAAGCTATTGGGGGATATTGCTGAGTTTGAGATGGAATATCCTGTCAACTAAAGACATATTGGGCCTCATTATGATATTAGAGGTAGTCAAGGTGCTATTAGCGCCATGACAACCTCCAATACCGGTACTGAGTCTGCCCTCGTTCAATGGGGACTTACTGGTCTCTTCCGACCTTAGCGGGACCGGTAAGTCCCCATTGAAAAAGCCATTCCCCATTCCCATTTCAGCCCCCATAGGGCTCAATGGGAAGGGGGAAGGTGGTAATAATGGTACTGCAATTGTGGTACCATTATTGGCTCTGAATTCCCTTAACGGGCCCTGTCCATAACGCCTGGTAAAACCAGGCATTAAGGAAGGGACCCGCTAAGGGACCTCGGAATAGGGCGCAAAGGGATTACCGACACCGATGTCCTTAACGGTGCCCGGTATCCCTTTGCGCCCACCTCGTAATGAGGCCCATTGTTAAGAAGGAAATAAATACCTCCTAAGGAATCAAAGCGCAGGTTTTGTCTTTCTATGCCAGAGTCCGCCAAATATCTTGTTTTGGAGTGTGAAATACTGAAAGATCTAAGGAATGTTTTTTAAGATATTTGAATGACTATCATTTGCCTTGCTCTTCTGATTTACTGTGGAAATGTTGTCTTAACATTCAAAGCGTCTTGGAAGGACTAGCACTCTCAGGTTTTCATAGGGCTATTAAGATGGAGTAGAAAGTAATAATGCAATGATTATTGTAGCCATCTTGGGTAATTGAAAGAACTACAACTCTGCCTGAATTTCCAGGATTAACAATTTATACATGCTATTAACTGCTCTGGACTGTAGGAGAAGAAAGAACTATTGCCCGTTAGGTCGGAGATTGATTCTATTTTCTGGGTTCTGCTTGTGTTTTTTTTATTCTTTTCTCTTTTATCATGGATAGTAATGTCAATAAGTAAGTGGAAATATGTTATCTATGCTTTTATTTCTCATTGTTCTTGTTATTTTAATTTCTGTGCTGTTTATTTTTAATTTTATGAGATTTAAATGTAAATTTGTAAAGGTTTAATTAAACCAAATATAATAAAAGGAATTAAAAAAAATACTTATTTTGCTCAAGTTGAGAAAAGGCGTGCTTGCCATTTCGCACTTTGAAAAAATCTACCAACCAAAATGACCACCATGGACTAGGAATAAGGGATCTAGAAGTGGTCACTTCTCCCTTTCCATCACTGCCAATGCCGTGATCGGAATGTGTCGGAACCCCAAGTGTTACCGCCCCTAACAAGGTTAAAGGGAGCACCAGGTAAGTGGGGCAAGGGTAGGGGAGAGTGAGGGATATGGAAATTGGGTGTGGGGGGACTGGGATAAGGGAATGCGTGAACAGGCACTTACCTAAAATGTCTGCTTCTGAGCAGACTCGATGCATGGGCTTTTCCATGAGGCTGGGAGAACGCCACCCTATGGTGCTAATTATGCTTTGAAATTAGCACAATCATCAGCAACTAATATTAAAATCAAAATTTCACCAGCAATGTCTGCCTTGAGCAAAGTGCAGTAGTTAGTACAGGAGACAATTCCGTTTATGAGCAGATATGTTTGCACAGTATACCATGGCTTTTCCCGATATTACCATAGGTTACCCACGTCTTTATAAAAAAACTAACATAGTATACTTGTAGGTGGTGTGATAACTAGTCTAGATCACATCATTTACTGGGTTCACCCCAAATGATGAGACAAGCCCCCCTTGACTATTCATACAGGTAAGGGAAATATTGCATACCATCTTTTATAAAGGTACAGTTTACCAATCTTCTTAATTTGTCACATTAGCTAACAAGTCAAAACTAAACATATGTAGAACAAATAAATACAAAACACATATAAAACCACTATAAAATCAGTTGGATCACCAAGAAGAATATGCATGCGATTTATGATATCCTACACACATCCACCTATGAATTTGTACTATTTTGTTCATACTTGTATTTGAGCTAATCTCTATGTGCCAGGGCCACCCTAACAAAGGTTAACAGACTGGGAAAATACTGCATAGTTTCTATATTGAAGAGGACTAAAAAAGCCACTAATTTCTCAGTTTTATCTTCTGAGGTCTTGAAAGCGTAGGTGAGGACAGAAAGGAGGAGGAAAATGATTATATCTTCGCATCCCCTCATCCAGTATGGACAACAAACAGATTGATGCTGAATAGGCCACTACTTTATTAAGTTGTTTCTAAATTCCCATGCATTCTAGCATAACCTAGCAAGTAGTCTGGGTGAACAAAAAAGAAATTCTGAAACCATGATCACCTGGATGTTCCTGTATTTGTATGATTCAGGTTTGGCCAAACTTTTAAAATGGTCAGGTGTCAGAATTGGGTTAGGCCCATGACAATTTACTGAAGAAACGTTGTTGTAAATAGAAGAGGTCCTACCTTTTCATGCCAGCACATGTTCAAACAAATAAAGTATGAAGTAAATGGACTAAGTCAGATTATTTCCAGCCAGCGATGCTCAAACAAAGCAATGGGTCCTGACTGCCAGACAAAAAGCAAGATTGCATCAGAAGACTGGTGTGCAAACGATTGGGCCATTGAAAATAACCTTAGTTCATTAAAACTGATGGTTACAATAAAGGGCACCCTAGTTTCTTAAGATTATCTGATCGCCAACGGTCTCCGAGGTTAAGATCCCTGCCAACCCTGATGCATTTAATGAGCTTTGTAGTGGGGACAAGGCTTGGTGCAGGACAAAATCTTTGTCCAGCAAGACATGTGATTGCAAAATTGGAGGAACTGATGATCTATCAAACAAAATGGAAGATTTTAAAGGAATGATTTATCAGGCCACATCATTATAGACTTGGAATGAAAAGGAGATGGGAAGTGTTAAAGACGATTTTGATGGCAAACAAATGACACCTTAAACATGACGTGATATGACGTGGCTCGATTTATGTATATATGACGCAATTGAGGTTATTGATTTTATGTATAAAAGACTCATTGCGCCTCATTCCGAGTAGGGCGGTAAGGGATACTGGGCACCGGTAAGGAGACTGGTGCCGGTAATCACTTACTGCCCTACTACAAGGTCCCTTAGCGGGTCCCTCCAGTAACGCCTGGTCTGACCAGGTGTTATCTTGGGAATTTGGAAACATGTCCATGACTTTCCCAAGTCCTTCTTTCATTGCAAATTGCAAAGAAATTCCAGACACATGTCCTTAACTGTTCCCTCCACAATGAATAATAATAATGTCTGGATGACGCTGTGTCACCAAAGTAGCACAAAGAGGTACCAAATCCAGCCACTTCATTCCACGCACTCCATGCCAGTGCACTTCCAAGATGTGCAGCCACTCCACAGTGTTCTGCATGCACCTCCAACCAATTTATCCATGAGTCTCCCAAAATCCAGATAATCTGTTTTCTGAAACACACAGCCATAGCTATCTGTTCTTCTCTCAGGAAAAATACTTTCTGACAAACTCTCTCCTTACACAACACACTCAGTAAACCTTATTGACCAATTCCTTGCTCAGCTCAGTTTCATTTGAATGCCTCTCAACCCCAAAATCGATGTATGTAATACATGTTGTCCGTGGACAACCGCGGTGTCTGCGGACAACCGCGGTGTCCGCGGACAGCCATGGTGTCCAGGGACAAATCAAAAAAACTGAGCATGGTGAATGTAAATTTAAATAGTGTGCCCCATTTCCCCTTTGAGGTTGGCTCTGAAAAGAGATTTTTTTGTTTTTTTTTACAGATGCTTGACAGACACCTTTTATTTTGTATTTGTGTGTATTTCTTTTATTTTACTCCTAAAATATTCACACAAGCTTGTCCAAAGCAACCCTTATGTTCCAAAACAGCATGGCATTTCCCATAAAAGCTAAAGAAATAGCATCTTCTTTAAAATAAACAGCATTACCAGAATCAATGTTCTCATTATTACAAAAGAACATACATGCGCTAAGCATGGAAGCAAACATGCCTCATTTGATTTCTAACCTAGCACTGTTTTGCTGAGGACAAAAAACATAGTTATTGCCCTATATTGCCCTAGATACTAAACCAGAAAAAATAACTGTGGCCTTTGGAAGGACTTTCATTACTGCTTGAACCAAGCGTTCCAAATTTGCCCACAAAGTAGGAGCACTGACATAGCCCAAATGCAAAGCACCACAGTGCAAAATTACCACATGGGGACTGTTGTCACCCTGCCCATATCTTCACAAACTTGTACAGTTCCCTGCACATTGAAATAAGGCACAGTGCTCCACACCACTTCCACTCCTTTACCATCAGAATTGTTTGCCATATTTCTGCATTTGGCATACTGCTCCAAAACATGCACAAACATATCTCCAACCACCAACACCCTGACTTTCTCCACCTCTGACATCTTCACTACACACAGCCTATTTCAACACAAATCCACTACCTCAACACCTGATTGGCTAATCCCTACAGTCCCCTTACCATGCTGGATTTGCTGAGAAACCCTGTCTGTGGCATGTCCTGTCTGCGGACAGCTGCAGTGTCCATGGAGGGCGTAAATCTTGGGCAGCCCTTTTCCCCTTTCCACTTCACTCTCTGTACCATTCCCTCATTGGCTACAGATAAGCAGTCACACAACCATCTACCAATAACATCCAAGAACTCTACATCTAACTCCATAATCATAATTCAGCACTTCAGATGTACTGTTGAACACTCGGAGTACAAGTCTCATGTCATTGGAAAGCACCTACTACAAAAACTACTGTAAAATTCTCCAAGATTTATACTTGCAGCTTCATGCATATCCAAAAACATGAATGCAAACTACAGGTATGCATATTTTCTGCACAGTACATGTACAGCTCTTGTATAAATGTAAATAAACAGGGTAACTGCCACTTAACCTGTATAACCTACAAAATGAACTTACCGTTATTTATTCCATCTGCTATAATCAACTGTCACTTGCATACATGGCTGCTCTCCAAATTCCTTTTTTTACACACACAGCTATCTAAAAAAGTGCAATTTCATATTAAAAGATGGGGGAAATAACAGTATAATTGTAGAAAAACACTTGCTAGTGTATTATAAAATTACACGCAGCAGGATGAGTTCATGCATATTTATACACTCACACAGCTAGACACTATCATTGGAAAGGCTCCCAGCTGAAACAACACCACTGCCTCTACATCACATCCTGCTGCTTTATTACCCACACCTTCACAAATGCATACGTTCCATTCTTTTCTATACAGTTTTGCCATTTACCCTACAAAAATAGCAAAATAAGTATATGATTATTTTTTCTATCTCCTAACATCCAATAACACAGCCTTAAATAGCCAAGTGAGTTTCATACACTTAGCATTATACTCATTGGCAAAGCATGTTCAACTACCAGATGTGCCCAAGACTCTAGGCCCTGGCACAACCACTGCAGCATAACACACCCATAGAATCAAACATTTTAACTTTGGTATATGGGCTACTTATACGGGATATTAATTACAATCAATGCTCTACTAACAACCCAAAACCAATATCATACTAAAGTAAAATAGCCAGTAGTGCATTTATTATGTCCGCGGACAGCCGTGAAGACCCCAGAAATGGCAAACACATCAGGGGCACCTGCCACCTAAACAAATACAGCATTTGACCCATCTCTTACTCCCCCAGCTTCCCCAACCACTATTACACACCAACACACTCCCCAAAATAGTATTTTTCCCCTGTTCGGTGCCGCCCTGTCCACGAATATCCGTGGATCCAAGATGGTGGGCGCATCAAAACAATGTGACGCACCTCACGCTCACCCCAGCCAATCAGAAAACACGTTGCATGTCCGCGGACATGACGCAAGCTGATTAGCCAATCGGTGTCCTGTCCGCAGAGTGAACAGGGAAATGTGTCCGCGGAGCGGACTTACATATCACTATTTGTTTAGACGTACTTTTTGGTTATTTGAAAAAAAAAAACTACTCGACGGATTTCCGCCAAATTTACAAAATCAGGCTTTCGGGACCAAGCCGCTGCTCCTGCTGCAAATTTGGTGAAAATCCATCCAGCGGTTTGAGCTGTAGGTGTGAGCAAAGTTTTTTCCCTCACTCTATGGGGATAAAATACATTTTGGGACCCCTCCTATAACTTTGAGCCCCCTGCACCAAACCTCACAACACTTTGTAAAAACAAATTCAGAGTGGGCCATATACTTTTTTTGCAACGTTTGTGAGAATTCATCCAGGGAGAGCGATGTTATAAGACACCCAAAAAGTGCTCTTCCTATGGGATTAGCAACCTAACCATAACTACATGGCCAGTACCGTGGGCAGAGCAAGATAGCTGAAAGATATAATGTCAGCAAGGGCTCTCAGAAAAGACAAAAAAGACAAAGAATAGTTAGCTATAATTCCAGTCAAAAGAGGCTGCCATTAATGTAAGGGCCACAAAATGTGTGAGTATACTGAACCAAACATGGTAAAATATGTATAAAACAAAACAAAAGGTGGCACATCAACCATTGAATATATTGTTAAACCAATTATGTGGTTTATGCCATTGGTTGTCACTGCAATAAGTTGTATATTGGTTCTACTCTTTGTATTTTAAAAGCTATGATTCTACAACATTGCAGGGCAATCAAAACAGCGATGATAACTACCCTCTTGCTGTACCTTTAGCAGAAATTCATAATGGTGATACAACATTGATAAAACATTATGCATTGGTACATGTACCCGAGAAAAAGACAACAGGAAACAGAGGAAGGTGCCTTAGAAAATTGGAATCTAGATTTATCATAGAATGTAATACTATGAAACCTTTTGGCCATAACTCTGGTGAAGAGCTAGGTACATTTATATAATGGCCAGAGGTATTCACACAATTGAATATCTTTTTTCCATCATATATAAGTAACATTATATAGACATCCGTTTTTAGTAGGAGTGATGCAACAAAAGTGACATATATTGTTTAGAAGTGTTATGGAGTATGAGAGATGACATTGCTGAACTGAAATGCAACCTCTTTTTAGGTTTGAGTGTGAACAAAGAATAACTTATAACGGAGTCGTGGTTTTAGCATTTTGTAGAAACGTGACCTACTTGGGAAGAACTTTTAAGAAACTGAACATTTGCCCACGAGGGCTGAATGAAATGTTTAGGCTGCATTTGACTGTAATGTATTTTTCAATTTAATAAGACATTTGTCAAAATAAGCGGCGAGTTTATACAAATGATTAAGGGTATATAATCAGAATACATTAATACAATAAATTGCATGCAATAGGTATTTTACCATTATATAATGGCCAGCCATGTGCTGTTGTTTAGATAGATGGATATGCTGCATTCACATGACTAGAGCATAGCAAATGCCCGTGCATGTAACATCAAAGAAAGAAATACTGGCTTGAGGAACAAATTAATAATGATTGCCTGATGCAGTCTCTGTAACAAGATGGAACACGTGGCGCTTTGATGCCGAGCTAGATGGAATATCCGTTTCTGTAAGTCCATGCTTGACGGCATGCTTTTTTAATGGAATCTGTTAATAAATGTATACGTTTGCACATTGGAGAGAGTGCTGGGATAATTTGAATTGTTTGAGTTTGGCAGTGTTATTTGCTGAAAATGTTAAAGTGAATGTTTTTTTGCTTGAAGCAATTCACTGTATTTATTTCCCACTATGCGAGTTGGTACTATTTCAGAAATGTTGTCAAACATGAATGTAATTTTTACGTGGGTTGCTTAAACGTGCCTCGATATAAAAACAATGTGTAATATATACCTGAGGTAAGTAATGGTTCTGCAGCATAAGGGCTGAATGGGAAAGCCACATTCATGGAAACATAGAGCCAGAATATTCTTTATGAAAGGAATGAATAATGAAGAAAATACACTTAGAGAGTGACCCATCATGAAAGCGCAGCAATGTATCGCTGGATTTATAGCACCCTTGCAAAACAGTGTCATCTACTTTGATCTTAAATCCTGACAGAGTTAAGCAAAGTAATATATTTTTGAACAATTCGAGCTGTTTTGTTCAGAAATTCACACAACTCTCTGCTCCAACAGATGGAAGATTCAACATGTCAATTTAACAACGCAATTTGGTCGGATAACATACACTGTGCTTTATGCTTCTTCTAATGCAAACTTCGACATTACTGTGTGTAACTTTTTTCTCATCTGCCATGCCATTGTTCTAACCTGACTGCCATGCACAGCTTTAAATATGTAAATATGTAAGTGCAACCAAACTGCCCCTATGCACAGCACTAAATATGTAAATATGTAAACATTCGTTTAACTATATGTATATATGTACACTCCACTCAATGTAATGCTATGCCTCTTTTTTTTTTGTTCTTTGCTCATGTGTGCCTTATCCTGCAACTAAGTTTTTATGTAATCCTATCTTCCTGCCCTCTGTTGCGCCCTGTTACCTCTGGGTTTTGCGCGCCATACTAAATAAACAAACAAACAAAAGCAGATGCACAAGATTTGTAGAAGACTTTTAAGTTGCACTTGGTGTGTGGAAATTGACAGGCCGATTCATGGAATAATTAGCGCGGCGCAAGTGGCCAAAAATGTGCGATTCGCAGTGGAATAGCGAAAATCGTAGTGCAAGTGCGAAAATCGCACGAAAAGCAGCGCACATCGATTCATGGAAGGACGTGCGCGAGAAAACCATCGGATGTGCGCTAAAAAAGTGCGCGGCGCACGTTGGCGCAAAGGCCATCTAACGGCGTGCGCCAGGTCACAGCGAAAATCGCACAGGCCACAGCGAAAATCGCACATAGCGCGGCGCACACAACAAAAGTAGGCGGAACACGGGGCGTAACACTCGGAATGGGGAACAACTTGCCAAAATGTGGGCGTCACGGGGGAAGTACAGGGTGCAAGTGCGCGGAACGCCCACACGCTCGCCTACAACACGTATTCATGGAATCGAATAGGGCAAAAAAGCGCACGGTCAAACCAGCGCACAGGCACAAACACGACCGCCACAAGAAAGCAGGCGGTAGCGTCTCTGCGCCTGTAATAAATGTGCGCCAAAAGGTGCGCCAACAAATAGCACCTATATACAGCATGATGAATGTCCTATACTGTGGCCCTCCAGGACAAATGACGTGCAAAGGGGTACCCACAAACACAGACACCCGCTGACTGAAAAATAACGTGTGCGTGTATTCCGGGGTGCGCGGGAACTTTCACACGTTATTTGGCTGGGTACGTGGATCTCAGGGGTGCGCGGGAAGTCTCACACGTGATTTGGCAGGGTACGTGGATTTCAGGGGTGCGCGGGAAGTTCCACACGCGAATTGTTCGGGTGCGTGCGCAGGAATTTCCACACGCGACTTGGCTGGGTACGTGGATCTCAGGGGTGCACGGGAAGTCTCACACGCGATTTGGCAGGGTACGTGGATTTCAGGGGTGCGCGGGAAGTTCCACACGCGATTTGGCCGGGTACGTGCGCTGGAATTTCCACATGCGACTTGGCTGGGTACGTGGATTTCAGGGGTGCACAGGAAGTTCCACACGCGATTTGGCCGGGTGCGTGCGCAGGAATTTCCACATGCGACTTGGCTGGGTACGTGGATTTCAGGGGTGCACAGGAAGTTCCACACGCGATTTGGCCGGGTACGTGCGCTGGAATTTCCACATGCGACTTGGCTGGGTACGTGGATTTCAGGGGTGCAGAGGAAGTTCCACACGCGATTTGGCCGGGTGCGTGCGCAGGAATTTCCACACGCGATTTGGCCGGGTACGTGCGCTGGAATTTCCACATGCGACTTGGCTGGGTACGTGGATTTCAGGGGTGCACAGGAAGTTCCACACGCGATTTGGCCGGGTACGTGCGCAGGAATTTACACACGTGATTTGGCTGGGTACGTTGTTCTCAGGGGTGCGCGGGAAGTCTCATAGGCGATTTGGCAGGGTATGTGGATTTCAGGGGTGCGTGGGAAGTTCCACACGCGATCTGGCCGGGTACGTACGCGGGAATTTCCACACGCGATTTGGCTGGGTACGTGGATCTCAGGGGTGCGCGGGATGTCCCACATGCGATTTGGCAGGGTACGTGGACTTCAGGGGTGCACGGGAAGTTCCAGACGCGATTTGGCCGGGTACGTGCACGGGAATTTCCACACGCGATTTGGCTGGGTACGTGTATTTCAGGGGTACGTGGGAAATTCTACACACGATTTGGCTGTGTGCTCCCAGGTATTCCCTGTACACCCTCCACGGCCCCTGCAGGCAGCCGACACCACAGGGGACTACCCTGCACACCTGCTCATGTCACCCAGCACCCCCACCCCCCAGCATCCAGGGGCACCCTCCACCAGGCCCCCACTCATGTCCCCCTGCACCCCCACCCCCCAGCAGTGCAGGGGCAGCCTCCACCAGGCCCCCACCCATGTCTCCCACCACCCCCACCCCCCAGCAGTGCAGGGGCAGCACCACCAGGCCCCCACTCATGTCTCCAACCACCCCCACCCCCCAGCAGTGCAGGGGCAGCCTCCACCAGGCCCCCACCCATGTCTCCCACCACCCCCACCCCCCAGCCACCATGGGCAGCCCACACCAGGCCCCCACTCATGTCTCCCACCCACCCCCACACCCCAGCCACCATGGGCAGCCCCCACCAGGCCCCCACTCATGTCTCCCACCCACCCCCACCCCCCAGCAGTGCAGGGGCAGCACCACCAGGCCCCCACTCATGTTCAACTCATGTCTCCCACCACCCCCACCCCCCAGCATCCAGGGGCACCCTCCACCAGGCCCCTACTCATGTCCCCCTGCGCCCCCACCCCCCAGCATCCAGGGGCACCCACCACCAGGCCCCCACTCATGGCCCCCTGCACCCCCACCCCCCAGCATCCAGGGGCGCCCTCCACCAGTCCCCCACTTATGGCCCCTATCACCCCCACCCCACAGCAATGCAGGGGCAGCACCACCAGGCCCCCACTCATGTCCCCCTGCACCCCCACCCCCCAGCATCCAGGGGCACCCTCCACCAGGCCCCCACTCATGTCCCCCTGCACCCCCACCCCCCAGCAGTGCAGGGCAGCACCAACAGGCCCCCACTCATGTCTCCCACCACCATCACCCCCCAGCAGTGCAGGGGCAGCCTCCACCAGGCCCCCACTCAAGTCTCCGACCACCCCCACCCCCCAGCCATCATGGCCACCCTCCACCAAGCCCCCACTCATGTCTCCCACCACCCCCACCCCCCAGCAGTGCAGGGCAGCCTCCACCAGGCCCCCACTCATGTCTCCCACCACCCCCACCCCCCAGCAGTGCAGGGGCAGCACCACCAGGCCCCCACTCATGTCTCCCACCACCCCCACCCCCCAGCAGTGCAGGGGCAGCCTCCACCAGGCCACCACTCATGTCTCCCACCACCCCCACCCCCCAGCATCCAGGGGCACCCTCCACCAGGCCCCCACTCATGGCGCCTATCACCCCCACCCCCCAGCAGTGCAGGGGCACCCTCCACCAGGCCCCCACTCATGTCCAACTCATTTCTCCCACCCCCCCACCCCCAGCAGTGTGGGGCACCCTCCACCAGGCCCCCACCCATGTCTCCCACCACCCCCACCACCCCCACCCCCCAGCCACCATGGGCATCCCCCACCAGGCCCCCACTCATGTCTCCCACCACCCCCACCCCCCCAGCAGTGTGGGGCACCCTCCACCAGGCCCCCACCCATGTCTCCCACCACCCACACCCCCCTGCCACCATGGGCACCCTCCACCAGGCCCCCACTCATGGCCCCTATCACCCCAGCCCCCAGCAGTGCAGGGGCACCCTCCACCAGGCCCCCACTCATGTCCAACTCATGTCTCCCACCACCCTCACCCCCCAGCAGTGTGGGGCACCCTCCACCAGGCTCCCACCCATGTCTCCCACCACCCCCACCCCCCAGCCACCATGGGCATCCCCCACTCATGTCTCCCACCACCCCACCCCCCAGCAGTGTGGGGCACCCTCCACCAGGCCCCCACCCATGTCTCCCACCACCCCCACCCCCCTGCCACCATGGGCAGCCCCCACCAGGCCCCCACTCATGTCTCCCACCCACCGCCACCCCCCAGCCACCATGGGCAGCCCCCACCAGGCCCCCACTCATGTCTCCCACCCACCCCCGCCCCCCAGCCACCATGGGCAGCCCCCACCAGGTCCCCACTCATGTCTCCCATCCACCCCCACCCCCCAGCCAATATGGGCACCCTCCACCAGGCCCCCACTCATGTCCCCCTGCACCCCCACCCCCCAGCATCCAGGTGCACCCTCCACCAGGCCCCCACTCATGTCCCCCTGCACCCCAACCCCCCAGCGTCCAGGGGCACCCTCCACCAGGCCCCCACTCATGGCCCCTATCACCCCCACCCCCCAGCAGTGCAGGGGCAGCACCACCAGGCCCCCACTCATGTCCAACTCATGTCTCCCACAACCCCCACCCCCCAGCATCCAGGGGCACCCTCCACCAGGCCCCCACTCATGTCCCCCTGCAGCCACACCCCCCAGCATCCAGGGGCACCCTCCACCAGGCCCCCACTCATGTCCCCCTGCACCCCCACCCCCCAGCCACCATGGGCACCCTCCACCAGGCCCCCACTCATGTCCCCCTGCACCCCCAACCCCCAGCCACCATGGGCACCCTCCACCAGGCCCCCACTCATGTCCCCCTGCACCCCCACCCCCCCAGCATCCAGGGGCACCCTCCATCAGGCCCCCACTCATGTCCCCCTGCACCCCCACCCCCCAGCATCCAGGGGCACCCTCCACCAGGCCCCCACTCATGGCCCCTATCACCCCCACCACCCAACAGTGCAGGGGCAGCCTCCACCAGGTCCCCACTCATGTCTCCCACCACCCCCACCCCCAGCAGTGCAGGGGCAGCACCACCAGGCCCCCACTCATGTCTCCCACCACCCCCCAGCAGTGCAGGGGCAGCCTCCACCAGGCCCCCACTCATGTCTCCCACCACCCCCACCCCCAGCAGTGCAGGGGCAGCACCACCAGGCCCCCACTCATGTCTCCCACCACCCCCACCCCCCAGCAGTGCAGGGGCAGCCTCCACCAGGCCCCCACTCATGTCTCCCACCACCCCCACCCCCCAGCATCCAGGGGCACCCTCCACCAGGCCCCCACCCATGGCCCCTATCACCCCCACCCCCCAGCAGTGCAGGGGCAGCACCACCAGGCCCCCACTCATGTCTCCCACCACCCCCACCCCCCAGCAGTGCAGGGGCAGCACCACCAGGCCCCCACTCATGTCTCCCACCACCCCCCAGCATCCAGGGGCACCCTCCACCAGGCCCCCACTCATGGCCCCTATCACCCCCACCCCCCAGCAGTGCAGGGGCAGCACCACCAGGCCCCCACTCATGTCTCCCACCACCCCCACCCCCCAGCAGTGCAGGGGCAGCTCCACCAGGCCCCCACTCATGTCTCCCACCACCCCCACCCCCCAGCATCCAGGGGCACCCTCCACCAGGCCCCCACCCATGGCCCCTATCACCCCCACCCCCCAGCAGTGCAGGGGCAGCACCACCAGGCCCCCACTCATGTCTCCCACCACCCCCACCCCCCAGCAGTGCAGGGGCAGCACCACCAGGCCCCCACTCATGTCTCTCACCACCCCCACCCCCCAGCAGTGCAGGGGCAGCCTCCACCAGGCCCCCACTCATGTCTCCCACCACCCCCACCCCCCAGCAGTGCAGGGGCAGCACCACCAGGCACCCACTCATGTCTCCCACCACCCCCACCCCCCAGCAGTGCAGGGGCAGCCTCCACCAGGCCCCCACCCCCCCAGCAGTGCAGGGGCAGCCTCCACCAGGCCCCCACTCATGTCTCCCACCCTCCCCCACCACCCAGAATCCAGCATCCAGGGGCACCCTCCACCAGGCCCCCACTCATGTCTCCCACCACCCCCACCCCCCAGCCACCATGGGCATCCCCCACCAGGCCCCCACTCATGTTCCCCACCACCCCCACCCCCCCAGCAGTGTGGGGCACCCTCCACCAGGCCCCCACCCATGTCTAACACCACCCCCACCCCCCAGCCACCATGGGCAGCCCCCACCAGGCCCCCACTCATGTCTCCCACCCACCCCCACCCCCCAGCCACCATGGGCAGCCCCCACAAGGCCCCCACTCATGTCTCCGACCCACCCCCACCCCCAGCCACCATGGGCAGCCCCCACCAGGCCCCCACTCATGTCTCCGACCCACCCCCAGCCACCATGAGCACCCTCCACCAGGTCCCCACTCATGTCCCCCTGAACCCCCAGCATCCAGGGGCACCCTCCACTAGGCCCCCACTCATGTCCCCCTGCACCCCCACCCCCCAGCATCCAGGGGCACCCTCCACCAGGCCCCCACCCATGTCTACCACCCCCCACCCCCCACCCACCATGGGTAGCCTCCACCAGGCCCCCACTCATGACCCCTATCACCCCCACCGCCCAGCAGTGCAGGGGCACCCTCCACCAGGCCCCCATTCATGTCCAACTCTGCCTCCCACCACCCCCACCCCTCAGCAGTGCAGGGTCAGCCTCCACCAGGCTCCCACTCATGTCTCCCACCACCCCCACCCCCCAGCAGTGCAGGGGCAGCACCACCAGGCCCCCACTCATGTCTCCCACCACCCCCACCCCCCAGCAGTGCAGGGGCAGCCTCCACCAGGCCCCCACTCATGTCCCCCTGCACCCAGGTCCTCACAATCCCCAATCATGTGCGTTATGGTCAGCCTCCACAGCCAAAAGGCCCTACCAAGTAACCCATTCACCCACATGGAAATGGAAATTACATGTTACACCCCCAATGTTCATAAAGCAAATGAACCCATGTCCGTCACACACAATGGTTGCAATTGAATGGGAAAACACCCAACATGACATGCATGAAACCAATGAGATGATACCACACAGTGAAGTATGAAAACAAAATTGTATTAAAAAAAATTGAATGCAAATGAAATGAAACAAACTACAATGGCAATGAAAAAAAGATAAGCTGCATGTCCGTCCAAAAAAATCAAAACTACAAATCCAATTCCCAAAAAATGTTGTCCAAAGTCACATTAAAAATAAAATCAATCCGAGAGAGAAAAATAAATGCAAAGACCATTGCTCCATGGAGAATAAATAAAAAAAAAATAAAACAATCCAATGAAGAACTATGTACAAAACATCCAAGGGTCCATGAGCCCAACTGAACAAAGGAAACCTACAAAAAACCCTAACTAAAATGCAACTATATACAAAAAGTGGAGCAGTGTCCGTCGACTCCAAATCATAAGAAGAAACAAAGGAAACCTAAAACTAAAGAACTATATACAAAGGCGGCGAGCAAGTCCAGCGGCTCACTCCGTGTTGTTCCGGGCCAGGGCATCATCAAACTCCTCTTCTATGTCCCGGAGGCGGTCCTGTTCCATGGCCCCGAGGGTCCGCAGGGACGACGCCATCTGCTCCTCTAACCCCCTGCAGATTGCCTCGAGGCACTCGGCCCGCCTCAGGGCCCTCCGCATGGAGTTCTCTGCCCTGACCATTGTGAGCCGCGCCTCTTCCGCCCGCCGCCGCTCCGCACCTATCTGCTGGCACAACCGCAGCCACACGGAAGACACTTCCTGTCCTGGGTCCTCCTGCCCTCCGGCCGATGCCTGCCCCTCCGATGTTGATGGCCCCGAGCCATGATGCCTCCCACGTTGACTCTGCTGCTGCCTCCGACGCAACTGCCTCTGCCAGCACGACGGCATCCAGGCTGATGGAATCCACCGACGCCGTCGTGCATGTGCCCTGCCTGATGATGCCGGCACATCCTCCATCTACTGGGGTACAGTTGCTTTGGTGTCCACCCCTGCTGGACCTCCGACTCCCGACTGTGGCAGGGATGGGATCCCCACCGAGCTGGCTGCATTGGTCAGGGCAGGTCCACAGGGGGCCCTGGTGGCATCTGGGCCGGAAGACGGCAAGGAGAACGACCGGCGTATAGCCTACACAGAGGAGGAGAGGGCTGCCAGATTGGCCGACACATGCAGGAAACCCCCGAACATGGAAGATCCTAATTGGGCCACGTCGGCACGGTGCTCTTCGTGATGACGTGCGTGCTCCTCCCGGGAAGCACGCACGTCATCACGAATTGCACCCGCGCACATCGCGACCCCAATCAGGACCTTCTCCATACGGCCACGGGTCCCCTCGTCCGCAGGTGGAGGGGAGTCAGGTGACATGGACATCCCCTCTACCTGCGGACGGGCCTGGGACGGGGCATCCCTGCTGGTGCATGGTGGTGCACTCACAGGGTCAGGGACAGCGACATGCACAGGCCCCTCCACGGTGACCTGTGCTGCCTCCTGCCCCTGCCCCTGGACTGCACCACTTGCACCAGCAGGGATGCCCCCACCAGGCCCCATGTGTGGCTCAGTGGCGGCCTCCTCCTCCTCTGTGGAAACCACCAACCTGGATGGCTCCTCACCGTCTTCCGCCGTAGCAGGCCCCTGAGCGGGCTCACCCACCCCTTCTGCTGAAGCCGTGGGGGCATCCCCGCCGCCTCGCTCCACAGCGCCGTCTGCGCCCTCTTTTTCACTAGCCGCTGCGTGGAGGGAGACATAGAACACAAGCATCAGGGTACTGTTCAATGGTCCCCTAGACAGTAAGCAATAGCAGATGAGTACCACTGTCAAAGTACACTTCCATCATGTCCCTCCACAACACATGGGTCAGTCCAGGCAAAACACACACAGTAACAGGCATGGTGCATGCCATGGACATTTCCATACATGACCAATGGACTCTTGAAACATACAATGATATGGAACTCACATGCATCATGGGTCATGCCTATCACATGCACACAATTCACCTCAGTCACATCCATCTGGCCTCATACACCCCAAACACAGCAGATACAACGATAACTAGGCTGCATCAGTGAATCTGTGCATTGTCACACACATGTATCATGCATCCATGGCATTCACAAGTCACAGACACGCAGGTCAGACACACAGATATGGCTACCATATATGTACCTGGCATCAGCACCCATCCCTCACCCCCACCCATGTCCAGGAACAGAGACTGGCATGCTCTCATGTGTAAAATCTGCATAGGGCTCCCCATGTCGCATTTAAACACATGCAACAACCATGTGGTTCACACATCACTGGTCGCACATGCATTACCATGATGTCCCTGCACACATACATGCATACATGTCCTATGTCACACATACAGGCAAGTATCAGACAACCAGCACACCGCAACATGCCCTGTCTCACACAGCAATGCTTGGCCACTTACCGCTCAACTCCAGACGGGTCTCCCTCTCAAGGATCTGGGCGTGGAGCGCTGGGCGTACGCATTCCAGGACCCTCATCTGGATGGAACTCATGCGGCCCCAGCCCCCCTCCACGAGGTGCCGGGCCTTCACGAGGGTCCTGGACCTCAAGTCCTCCCAGCACTTCTTGATCTTCTGGACTTCGCGGGTTGCCACCCCTTCCGTGTTGATGGCAACCACACAGTCGGCCCAGATCCTCTCCCGTCCTTCCTTGCTGGCGTGGGACGATCCAAAAAGGGCATCATACTTCCCCAGGACATGCTCCACCAGGACACCAACTTCGGTGGCAGTGAAGCTGGTGCCCCTCTGCCCCTCTGGCCTGGGGTTGCCACTGGTGCCAGATGTGGAAGTGCCTGACATGGCAACCCCAGAGGCAGGAGTGGGTGGGCAAATGGGTCCTGGGGCTGGGCTGTGGAGCGATGTTATCCCAGTCGGGAGTCTTCTGTTCCAGCAGGGGTGGACTCAGCAACTGGACCCCTGCAGATGGCTGATGTGCAGGCACCAAAAGGCAGGGCACGGTGGCAGCAGGCAGGCAGGCAGGCAGCAGCAGCAGATGGCACGTGGGAGGCTGCTCGGGGCACTGGGGGGCAGTAATTCGGCCTTCTGGGCAGGAGCGTGGTCTTCCGTGTGTTTTCGCCTGGCCAGCTTGATACGGAGTGATTTGGCACGTGAAAATCCTGCACGTCAGCGTGAAATTCGAGTAAAGGCCCTTAGCGCGTAAGCGCGTCAGCACGCATACGCGATTCTATTGGACCAAAGGCCCTCAGCGCGTAAGCGCGTCTGTGACGTGACCCGCACGGGTGTTTACCTCATAGCACGTGATGACGGAGCACACGTGGAAAGACTGCACGTCAGAGTGTCATCGCGTGTAATTGGACAAAAGTGCGCGTACACGCGATTGGTCTATGTACGTGTATTTCAGGGGTGCGCGGGCACTTACACACGCGAGTACATCAGCGCACGTGTATTCCGGGGTGCGCGGGAATTTCCACACGCTATTGGCCTGGGTACTGGATTTCAGGGGTGCGCGGGAAGTTTCACACGCTAGTACATCAGCGCACGTGTATTCCGGGGTGCGCGGGAATTTCCACATGCTATTGGCCTGGGTACTGGATTTCAGGGGTGTGCGGGAAGTTTCACACGCTCGCCTACAACACGCGCAAAGAAACACGTACGCCAGTAGGAAGCAGGCATACGTCGACCCGCGATGCATAAATTTGCACGCAAAAAAATAACAAGCTCAGACGCCAGGATGAATATACCGTTCCTAGCAGCAGTGGGCGTGGCCTACCAAAGGAGGATAGTCAGGGCCAGAATATTCACACCCAGAACCAGCCTTTTCGGGATGCCTGATGACCAGGTGTATGGGAGGTACAGGTTTCCACCACACATAATACTGGACCTGGTGAGTGAGTGGGAGGATGACCTCACATCACCCACCCTGTGCTCCCAAGCACTCAGCCCCCTGGAGAAGGTCCTCAATGTACTGCACTTCTTAGCCACTGGATCATTTCAGCGGACAAGTGCCATAGTGGGTGGGGTGTCACAGGCCACGCAGTCACGCTGCCTACACCAGGTCTTGAACATCATCACTGCACGCCCATCAGTCCGCAGGCACATATACCTGCCCAGAACACCTGCAGAAAGGCATGCTGCCGCCCTGGATTTTTATGGTGTGGCATGATTCCCCAAAGTGCTAGGTGCCATCGACTGCGCCCATGTGGCTCTGCGTCCCCCCAGGGCATCTGAGCACATCTATAGGAACCGCAAGCACTGGCATTCCATCAACGTGCAGGTAGTATGTAATGCCAAAGGGAATCATCACCTCAGTATATGCCAACTATCCCGGGTCCACCCACGACAGCTTCATTTACCGAATGTCCACCCTAAGCCGGGACCTAGAAGCTGGGCGGCATGGCGTTACATGGCTGCTTGGTGAGTATGAATGCCACTGCACATGCTTGCATGTCAGATACTGAGCAAAGTCACAACCCCACCAATGATACCAATCACCACCTCCACAGGGGACAGTGCCTACCCTCTCAGCCCCCACATGATGACGCCAATTCGGAACCCCACCACGCCACCCGAGGTAAGATATAACACAGCCAACATTGCAACCCGGGGCATAGTGGAGCGCCCATTCAGAGTGCTTAAGTCACGCTTTCGCTCCCTTGACCGTTCTGGCGGGCAGCTGTTATACGCTCCCCCAGTAGTGTGCAGGATCATAGTGGCAGCATGTGTCCTGCACAACGTTGCAACACGCCGGGGCCTGGCCGTGGACATGGTGGTGCCCCCACATCCCCAACCACATGCACGCCCGCTGCGCATGGGAGGGGAAAGGGCACGGGGGGAGGCAGCCCGTACACAGCTAGTGGCTAATTACTTCACATAGAAATCACACCCCTGTAGAGTGCACACTGCCCTGGCACATACCATCTGACAATCAATGATTACTCAACCTGACACTGATCCTGAATGTCTGGAGAATCAACCGTCAAAACCATATCAGCCTGAGATTGTTCACCTGGAAGTGTTACAATGTGTGCATCCCTACCTACACAGACACCACCAATGCAGTTCCGTGAAAAAACACATTCATGCAGCTAAAATGAATACCCACTTGCAAAATGCAACATGAGGACAGTGCCATGTCACCCAACCCATCCCCAGCACCGCCACACGACACACCGTGCCATGTCATGCTACGTGCAGGTAAACAAAGTAATCCCCACAACATGACACAAGTGTCACAATGTACAGTGTCCCTAATTGAACTCGCGACACCTGAAATCCTCACAGTAATGCAGGACCAACAACACACTTGAGCAGGTATTTAGCAATAACACTTATCAGCTACTGACCCTCAAAACTACCATTAACATGACATTACGAATGTAAGGAATTAGTAGTCTCACCACCTGGAAATGCCTGCACTCCCACCACTTCCAACTATACAGTGTTGCCGCCATGTAGAGTTGTAGGTGCACTGCTGCCAACATGGACCCCATCTCCAAAGTAGAGGGCCTTGTGTAGACATGAGGAAAGGACCTGCAAATTAGGAGGTAGACACGGATGATGAGTTACACATCAATGCAACATGGAGTGTACAACACTACAAGCAATATGCACTAGGAATGTATACACAGTATTGACTAGACTACCCACACATGTAGTGGGAGTCCAATGTCACCATGTACGTCAATGTCACTTGAGCACACCCTTTGCAAGCCCATGGAAACGGGAAGCAGGAGGGGTGTGTGTGACAAAAACCCAAGCATCTGAACCAAATACATGACAAGCCTGCATGTACCCAGCCACAATGCAGCGTATGCCCACAGGAGCCACACAAGGCAACACATTGTCCCAAACAAAATAAAATAAAAAATAAAAAAAAAAATGGCCATTAATGGGCCCGGGGGGGGTTGGGGAGGCCACCCAGGAGGTCCAAGGACAGGGTGCACACCAAAACCCACCTGTGTGGATCTTGCGAAAAAAAAACACCTCCATGGGCTCATGGCCCACACGGCTACCCTATTGTGGGAGTATCACTGCTGTCGCTATTATCACCCTGTGCAGCTGCTTCCGGAGGTGGTTGCACTATGGGAGGCAGCCCACGCAAGGCCCTAGTCTGTTCCTCCATGGCTGCAAGCATGCGGGTGTGGTAGGTCTCGTTCTGGAGGATGAGTGTGCGGAGGTCCCCATGCAACAACTCAAGGGATGCCCGGACCTCCGCCCTAGTTTCCTGCATCTCAGCTGAGAGCGTACGGGTGAGACGCTCCAGCTGCTGTTCTGTCCTTCGGTTTGTTGAAGCCTCAAGCTCAACAAGAGTCGTCCTGAGGTGAAGGAGTTCCAGCCTCATGGCTTCCCTGTGGCCCTGGGATTCTATGGAGATGGCTTCCTGCAGAGTCGCCAGTGCCGCCCGCCTGTCCCTGTTGGACGCCAACATGTCCTCCCTGTGTGACTGGCAGATGGAGTCGGTTGCCTGTTGTAGTCGCTCCATCAGCCTTTCGGGGGGGACAATGGAAGTGGCCACCCTATCCATGGCCTGAGCCATCATCTCTGATGATGCTGCCTGTTGGGTTGCCATACCGTAAATGGATTGCTCCCATGCGGTATTGCCAGGTGGCATACGGCCACCACGTCGGCGGGCACCACACCTGTCTGGGGCAAGGCGAACTGCGCCCTGCTGTGCCGGCACTGCCTGAGGCTGCAGGACTGCATTCCCCCTCTGATCTGCTGGCCCAGGAACAGGATCAGATGTCGCGGAGTGTGACCTTGCATCCGTAACCACCAAAGGCGTAGCTGCCAACACTGACATCCCCATTGAGGGTTCTGACCCTGGTGCAGGTGGGTGGGACAGAACAGAATCCCTCCTAGGAATACTCACCTGCGACGGCACGTAGGTCTCATCATCCGAATCAATACCTGAGTACAGCTCGGGGGAGGTGCAGCCAGAGACACCCCTTGAGAGCACGACCTGCAGCAGTTGTGGGTTCTCACCCACCACCACACCACGTCCTTCACTGGTGGTCGGTCGGCCCTCGGACGCCTCCTGGGTCAGCACCATCTCCACAACCCCAGCAGTATCAGGTGCGTCTTCCCCTGCAAAGACATAAAAGCAAACAAATGGAAACAGGCATTAGCACCCTGGCACACAATGAGGGCTGAGAAGCAACAGAACCAGTACTTGATTGACACATGTCCCACATGACTAAAACCCTCCCATGCAGGCACCCTCACTGCGTATGAAGGGCAGGCAAATGGCACACACTGATGACACCAAGATGGAAGATGAACACATTTTCTGCATGCTGCCTGGCAGTGGCATCACGCATTGGCCTGTGATTGCCAGGTGAAATACACATGCCATCACACAGATGGCATGTACCATTGCTACTGAGTGAAGATGGGGAGGAGGGCAGCACTTATTCATTCAGTCCAGTTCCCTCATGTAATAGCTTTTCTAATTCAAACAGGTCTGATTTTTCACCTGGAGCTGCCAGTCCAAAATGGTCCGATTGCACAGGGACATATCTAAACAAATGATATCCAGGTAACAAAGTCACTCCACTTTACCATAGCCATGTCAGACATGTGACTAGAGGACTGAGAAATGCCTAGTAAAAGTGGTGGAATGCAAACAATCTGCCTGAATGAACAGAGAAAAATAAGCAACAATGTTGTGGCAAGGTGACACTTCAAGGGCAACTGGCGTGCTGTTGGGCTAGATGTCTACTGTTGGCAGAAGGGATACTGCTATGGCCAAATGCTGCTGCGCAGAATGTATTGCATGAAGCACATGGGTGACCCAAATGACTCAGGCGCACACACCCTCACCTGGCACACAAACAGAAGCCTTCACACACACACAC
Organism: Ambystoma mexicanum; assembly: GCF_040938575.1. Lineage (NCBI taxonomy): Eukaryota > Metazoa > Chordata > Amphibia > Caudata > Ambystomatidae > Ambystoma > Ambystoma mexicanum. The sequence continues at coordinate 1,139,316,369 of NC_090922.1, forward strand.
CATGCACATGGATGACACACACATGCATGTGCACTCACCGGACAATGCCTCATAATCAGGCAGATCTCTCACGCCTTCGATCTGTTCCTCCGTGACGTAGGTCCCAGCGACTGACTCATGTGGAGTGAGTTCCATGTCTTCTACTGGAGACCCACCTCCAGTCACTAGAGTTGCGGCATGACTTGAGGCCAGCTTATTCTTTGCCCTGCGCTTTAGGTCATTCCAGCGCTTATAGCAATCATTGGCTGTGCGCCTCACGATTCCAAGGGCACTTACGATGTCCGCAACTGTCTGCCAGTGTGCCTGGCGTTGTGCAGGTGTGGTCTTGGATCCTGCAACAATGACCATCTCGTTATCATGTGCGGACACATACTCGACAAGTGCATTCAGTTCGGCATCCGTGAAGCTGGGCTTCCTCGACGGGCCGGACTGTGTAGCCGTGTCTGGGGCATCAGCCTGTGCCGGACGAGCACTCTTCCTCTTCCGCTTGGAAGGTGGTGGTAATCCTGAGTGTCCTACGCCGCTCTGGACACTAGGGGCAGGAGCCCTGTTGGACTCTGTATCAGGAGTGTGGGATTGCACACTCAGCATGGGAGTTGGTGCAGGCATTGGCTCAAGTGTAATGGTGTCAGGGGGAATGTCAGCAGGATGGACTAGGACCAAAACTGTCCTGGCTGGGTGTGTGAGAGCTGGGGTGGCTGGAGCCGCAGCTGCCCCTGCAGCCTCTCCACCCTGCCTACTTGGGGCAGCAGATGACCTTGCTGCCCCTGATCCACGTGGCCTGATGACATCAACGTGCACCAGCGCACGTGGCATAGGCCTGCTGACCTGGAAGTCAGCCATGGAGTCAGCCAGGTCTGGTGTCACAATGGGCTGGTCTAACAATGGCTGAGCATGGATGGTGTCAGCCACATCAGCCTCAACCAGGGGGGGGGGCGGGGGGGGGATTATGGGTGCCCTTGACTGGTCTTCCACACATGGGGGGACAGGGTCACTCTGCAAGAAATGACCACGTCCCTACTGGATCCACCACGGCCACCACTTGTGGCTCGTCCACCTTTGCCACCCTTACGGATTCCGCGCCTCCCAACCATGGCACTGATGTTAATGTGGCTGTAAACTATTGTCCTGGGCAATTGGGGGTCAAAGGGGTTGGGTACCAGATGGTAATTGTACCCTAGTGCTCTAGCAAGGCTGAATGTGACCCCTGGGGAAAGATGACGGGTCACGCAACGCACAGGAAGCCCAAAAAGGGAGATGACATGCACGCAACCCCTGCTAGACCACGTGTGCAGAAAAAAAAACCTGCACTACGCTGTGGCACCCAGTAACACAAGAATGAACGTATGCGTGTCACACGCAGCCTAGAATGACCTCTGAAGGGGTAGGCTACACACGGGGTAAGCACAGATGTTAGATACGTGCGTGACTCACCGTCTGCCAGGAAAAAGAGCGTGAAAAAGAAGCGTGTTTGCGCGTTGGCAACACCCCTGCCAAAAGAAGAATTGTACGCTGTCTGAGGAGACAGGACAACAGTAGAAGGGAAGGCTGTTTGAGGGAACAGGCCCAGGAAAACCAGAAAAAGAGAAAAAAGAGGAAAATCTGTCAGAGGTAACAGGGAGTACGAACTTGAAACGCTGTGTAGTAAATCGCGTGTGAAACGACAAGAAGTACAGATTTCACCCACTCGCTCTCCACGAAAAGCACGTACAAGGAAATGGTGTTCTACACGTACCTTTTATGCAGGCCCACACGTCCAGCGTCACTTCCGCGTGTACGCGCTAGGGCCATTTCCACCAATTACACGCTTTGTCACTTCCGCGTGTATGGCCATTTCCACCAATTACACGCTTTGTCACTTCCGCGCTAGGGCCATTTCCACGAATTACACGCTTTGTCACTTCCGCGTGTAGGGCCATTTCCACCAATTACATGCTTTGCCACTTCTGCGTGTACGCGCTAAGGCCATTTCCACCAATTACACGCTTTGACACTCGGACGTGTCTTTCATTTTTTTAACACGCAACATTTCAAACGTGTGCCATATTCAACGTGCACGTGACTTCATAGACCCGCATACGCTGGTGGCCTTTGGGCCAATGAATGTACAGACATGTGCTGACGCGCTTACGCGCTAAGGGCCTTTCCTCGAATTACACGCAGACGTGCTGGATTTTCACATGCAAAATCACTCCGTATCAAGCTGGCCACGCGTTCACACACGGAAGACCACGCTCCTGCCCAGAAGGCCGAATTACTGCCCCCCAGAGCCCTGAGCATGCTCCCACCTGCCATCTGCTGCTGCCTGACTGCCTGCTGCCCACGTGCCCTGCCATTTGCTGCCTGCACATCAGCCAGGGGTGCTGTTGCTGTGACCAGCCCTGCTGGAACCGAAGACTCCCGACTGCTTTTCCATCTCCCCACAGCCCAGCCCCAGGACCCAGTTGCCCTCCCACTCCTGCCTCTGGGGTCACCATGTCGGGCACTGCAACATCTGGCACCAGTGGCAACCCCCGGCCAAGGAGGCAGAGGGGCACCAGCTTCACTGCCACCGAAGTTGGTGTCCTGGTGGAGCATGTCCTGGGGCAGTATGATGCCCTCTTCGGAAGGTTGCGCGCCGACAAGGAAGGACGGACTCGGATCTGGATGGACATCGTGATTGCCATCAATGCAGAGGAGGTGGCAGTCCGCGACTACGAACGTGTCAGGAATCGCTGGGAGGACTTCAGGTCCAGGACCCTCAACAAGGCCCGGCGCCTCCTGAAGGCAGCAGATGCTAAGGGGCGCCAGGGCCACTTGTCGGAAGATCAGATGAGGGTCCTGGAACGCATATCCCCAGCGCTCCACGTCCAGGTCCTTGAGAGGCAGACCCGTCTGGAGTCGAGCGGTAAGTGTACATGCATACTGATTGTAAGCTGTGCGTGTGGTGTGCCAGGAGTGTGCAGGTTGAACATGTATTTTTATGTGGGCAAGTGGGGGGGTGTACAGGGCCGTGAGGGTGACACATGCGAGGGGTCTCATGTGTGACACATGGATGGTGCTTGCGTGTGTGGGCTTGCATGGCACAGGATGTGGAGGAATGATTGTCAGGTGTGACTTGGATGTCGATCGAAACACTGCGACAGTTGGCGGAGGTGTACACATGCATGCAAGTTTGGTGGTGTGTGTGCATGTGTAGTGTACTCCCTATGTTGCATGTGATGTGTGGATGACCTTTGGCTGCTCATGCTGTTGTATGTGAATGGATGGTGCTTGCTGTTGCAATATGCCTGTGGTATGGCTCATGTGTGCAAGTTGAAATGACATGTGTGTTGGGGATTGTGATGCCATGTCTGAGGTTTACCAATGCCACTCATGTATGACTGTCATGTGTGTATGAGTCCATTGGACAGTGCCCAGATGCCTGTGTTTTCTTTCTCCCTGTCTGCAGCGTCAACTGATGAAGAGGGCGGAGAAGGTGCTGTGGAGCACAGCGGCAGGGGTCGCACCACCAGCCGGAGACGCAAGGCCCAGATCCCCTCCCAGGTTCTGATCTCGTCGGGGAGTGAGGAGTCCGGTGCCGTGTCCCCGGCCGCAGCTGCCGAGGGGAGGTCCAAGAGGTGGAGGTTGGAGTTGGACTCCTCGGCAGCAGAAGGGGCAGCTGGGACCCCACAGGGCCCAACGGAGGAAGATGGCACTGAGTCATCTAGGTTGGTGGGGGGTTTGGAGGAGGAGGAGGCCGTGCAAGCGACAGAGGCGGGGTCTGGAGGTGGGGATTCCATTGGTGCTAGTGGTGCAGTGCAGGATCTGGGACAGGAGGCAGCACAGGCCGCCGCGGAGGTGCCTGTGTGCAATCCTGTCCCTGCTCCTGTCACTGCATCATCTTGCACCAGCGGGGATGCCTACCTCCAGACCCGTTCTCAGGGAGGGGATTGGCTTACAACACCTGGCCTTCCTCTCCCTGCGGATGTGGCTATCCTGCACCAGGTTGAGCCTGTCCAGGGTGGGGTGGCGTTGCGTCAACGGGCCATGCGAGCTGACCTGCAGTCTTTTCATGATGAGTCTGCACGTCTTCTTGCATGGCTCATTGACTGCGTTGACCCACTGCGACAGCTCACCAGGGCTGGATTCCTCCGTTTCCTGGACCTTGTTCCGACCCCCTCCTCCACGGAACCCCCTATGCCCCAGTCGTCCTCCATGCCATCTTCCCACCCATGTGTCACCTGGGTGCCCTGTGGAGCTGCCTCCGCCGTGTGGCCAGGCTGGTGGACAACAGATCCCTGCCACAGTCGGGAGTCGGACGTCCAGCAGGGGAGGCCACATCAACGACTGCACCCCAGCCGGAGGAGGATGTGCAGGCACCATCGGACAGGGCACATGGACAGCAGCAGGAGGCTGTAGGTGGGAGCAACGATAGCTCGGGCCTTCAACATCGGAGGGGCAGGCATCGGCCGGAGGGCAGGAGGACCCTGGACGGGAAGTGTCTTCCGTGTGGCAGCGGTTGGGCCACGCCATAGATGCGGAGCGGCGGCGGGCGGAAGAGGCGCGGCCCACGATGGTCAGGGCAGAGAACTCCATGCGGAGGGCCCTGAGGCGGGCCAAGTGCCTCGAGCCAATCCGCAGGGAGTCGGAGGTGAACATGTCGGCGTCCCTGCGGACCCTCGGGGCCATGGAACAGGACCGCCTCCGGGACATAGACGAGGAGTTCGATGATGCCCTGGCCCGGAACACCACTAAGTGAGCCGCTGGACTGGCCCGCCGCCTTTGTATATAGTTATTTAGTGCCCATGGTGGCTGGGGGGTGGGGGTGGGGGGAGACATGAGTGGGGGCCTGGTGGAGGCTGCCCCTGCACTGCTGGGGGGGTGGGGGTGGGTGGGAGACATGAGTGGGGGCCTGGTGGGGGCTGCCCATGGTGGCTGGGGGGTGGGGGTGGTGGGAGACATGGGTGGGGGCCTGGTGGAGAGTGCCCCACACTGCTGGGGGGGTGGGGGTGGTGGGAGACATGAGTGGGGGCCTGGTGGGGGCTGCCCATGGAGGCTGGGGGGTGGGGGTGGTGGGAGACATGGGTGGGGGCCTGGTGGAGGCTGCCCCTGCACTGCTGGGGGGGTGGGGGTGGGTGGGAGACATGAGTGGGGGCCTGGTGGAGGCTGCCCATGGTGGCTGGGGGGTGGGGGGGTGGGAGACATGGGTGGGGGCCTGGTGGGGGCTGCCCATGGTGGGTGGGGGGTGGGGGTGGTGGGAGACATGGGTGGGGGCCTTGTGGAGGGTGCCCCACACTGCTGGGGGGTGGGGGTAGTGGGAGACATGAGTGGGGGCCTGGTGGGGGCTGCCCTTGGTGGCTGGGGGTGGGGGTGGTGGGAGACATAGGTGGGGGCCTGGTGGTGGCTGTCCCTGCACTGCTGGGGGGGGTGGGGGTGGGTGGGAGACATGAGTGGGGGCCTGGTGGGGGCTGCCCATGGTGGCTGGGGGGTGGGGGTGGTGGGAGACATGGGTGGGAGCCTGGTGGGGGCTGCCCATGGTGGCTGGGGGGTGGGGGTGGTGGGAGACATGGGTGGGGGCCTGGTGGGGGCTGCCCATGGTGGCTGGGGGTGGGGGTGGTGGGAGACATGAGTGGGGGCCTGGTGGAGGCTGCCCCTGCACTGCTGGGGGGGTGGGGGTGGGTGGGAGACATGAGTGGGGGCCTATTGGGGGCTGGCCATGGTGGCTGGGGGGTGGGGGTGGTGGGAGACATGGGTGGGGGCCTGGTGGAGGGTGCCCCACACTGCTGGGGGGTGGGGGTGGTAGGAGACATGAGTGGGGGCCTGGTGGAGGCTGCCCATGGTGGCTGGGGTGTGGGGGTGGTGGGAGACATGGTTGGGGGCCTGGTGGCTGCCCATGGTGGCTGGGGGGTGGGGGGTGGTAGACATGGGTGGGAGCCTGGTGGGGGCTGCCCATGGTGGCTGGGTGGTGGGGGGGTGGTAGACATGGGTGGGAGCCTGGTGGGGGCTGCCCATGGTGGCTGGGGGGTGGGGGTGGTGGGAGACATGGGTGGTGGCCTGGTGGAGGGTGCCCCACACTGCTGGGGGGGTGGGGGTGGGTGGGAGACATGAGTGGGGGCCTGGTGGGGGCTGCCCATGGCGGCTGGGGGGTTGGGGGGTGGTAGACAAGGGTGGGAGCCTGGTGGGGGCTGCCCATGGTGGCTGGGGGGTGGGGGTGGTGGGAGACATGAGTGGGGGCCTGGTGGGGGCTGCCCATGGTGGCTGGGGGGTGGGGGTGGTGGGAGACATGGGTGGGGGCCTGGTGGGGGCTGCCCATGGTGGCTGGGGGTGGGGGTGGTGGGAGACATGAGTGGGGGCCTGGTGGAGGCTGCCCCTGCACTGCTGGGGGGTGGGGGTGGGTGGGAGACATGAGTGGGGGCCTGGTGGGGGCTGCCCATGGAGGCTGGGGGGTGGGGGTGGTGGGAGACATGGGTGGGGGCCTGGTGGAGGCTGCCCCTGCACTGCTGGGGCGGTGGGGGTGGGTGGGAGACATGAGTGGGGGCCTGGTGGGGGCTGCCCATGGTGGCTGGGGGGTGGGGTGGTGGGAGACATGGGTGGGGGCCTGGTGGGGGCTGCCCATGGTGGGTGGGGGGTGGGGGTGGTGGGAGACATGGGTGGGGGCCTGGTGGAGGGTGCCCCACACTGCTGGGGGGTGGGGGTAGTGGGGGACATGAGTGGGGGCCTGGTGGGGGCTGTCCATGGTGGCTGGGGGTGGGGGTGGTGGGAGACATAGGTGGGGGCCTGGTGGTGGCTGCCCCTGCACTGCTGGGGGGGTGGGGGTGGGTGGGAGACATGAGTGGGGGCCTGGTGGGGGCTGCCCATGGTGGCTGGGGGGTGGGGGTGGTGGGAGACATGGGTGGGAGCCTGGTGGGGGCTGCCCATGGTGGCTGGGGGGTGGGGGTGGTGGGAGACATGGGTGGGGGCCTGGTGGGGGCTGCCCATGGTGGCTGGGGGTGGCGGTGGTGGGAGACATGAGTGGGGGCCTGGTGGAGGCTGCCCCTGCACTGCTGGGGGGGTGGGGGTGGGTGGGAGACATGAGTGGGGGCCTATTGGGGGCTGCCCATGGTGGCTGGGGGTGGGGGTGGTGGGAGACATGGGTTGGGGCCTGGTGGAGGGTGCCCCACACTGCTGGGGGGTGGGGGTGGTAGGAGACATGAGTGGGGGCCTGGTGGAGGCTGCCCATGGTGGCTGGGGTGTGGGGGTGGTGGGAGACATGGGTGGGGGCTGCCCATGGTGGCTGGGGGGTGGGGGGTGGTAGACATGGGTGGGAGCCTGGTGGGGGCTGCCCATGGTGGCTGGGGGGTAGGGGGGTGGTAGACATGGGTGGGAGCCTGGTGGGGGCTGCCCATGGTGGCTGGGGGGTGGGGGTGGTGGGAGACATGGGTGGTGGCCTGGTGGAGGGTGCCCCACACTGCTGGGGGGATGGGGGTTGGTGGGAGACATGAGTGGGGGCCTGGTGGGGGCTGCCCATGGTGGCTGGGGGGTTGGGGGGTGGTAGACAAGGGTGGGAGCCTGGTGGGGGCTGCCCATGGTGGCTGGGGGGTGGGAGACATGAGTGGGGGCCTGGTGGGGGCTTCCCATTGTGGCTGGGGGGTGGGGTGGTGGGAGACATGGGTGGGGGCCTGGTGGGGGCTGCCCATGGTGGCTGGGGGTGGGGGTGGTGGGAGACATGAGTGGGGGCCTGGTGGAGGCTGCCCCTGCACTGCTGGGGGGGTGGGGGTGGGTGGGAGACATGAGTGGGGGCCTATTGGGGGCTGCCCATGGTGGCTGGGGGTGGGGGTGGTGGGAGACATGGGTGGGGGCCTGGTGGAGGGTGCCCCACACTGCTGGGGGGGTGGGGGTGGTGGGAGACATGAATGGGGGCCTGGTAGAGGCTGCCCATGGTGGCTGGGGAGGGGTTGGGAGACATGGGTGGGAGCCTGGTGGGGGCTGCCCATGGTGGCTGGGGGTGGGGGTGGTGGGAGACATGGGTGGGGGCCTGGTGGGGGCTGCCCATGGTGGCTGGGGGGTAGGGGGGTGGTAGACATGGGTGGGAGCCTGGTGGGGGCTGCCCATGGTGGCTGGGGGGCGGGGGGGTGGTAGACATGGGTGGGAGCCTGGTGGGGGCTGCCCATGGTGGCTGGGGGGTGGGGGTGGTGGGAGACATGGGTGGTGGCCTGGTGGAGGGTGCCCCAGACTGCTGGGGGTGTGGGGGTGGTGGGAGACATGAGTGGGGGCCTGGTGGGGGATGCCCATGGTGGCTGGGGGGTGGGGGTGGTGGGAGACATGGGTGGGAGCCTGGTGGGGGCTGCCCATGGTAGCTGGGGGGTGGGGGTGGTGGGAGACATGGATGGGGGCCTGGTGGAGGGTGCCCCACACTTCTGGGGGGGTGGGGGTGGTGGGAGACATGAGTGGGGGCCTGGTGGAGGCTGCCCATGGTGGCTAGGGGGTGGGGGTGGGTGGGAGACATGAGTGGGGGCCTGGCGGGGGCTGCCCATGGTGGCTGGGGGGTGGGGGTGGGTGGGAGACATGAGTGGGGGCCTGGTGGAGGGTGCCCCACACTGCTGGGGGGGTGGGGGGTGGGAAACATGAGCAGGTGTGCAGGGTAGTCCCCTGTTTTGTGGGCTGCCTGCAGGGGCCGTGGAGGGTATACAGGGTACACCTGTGAGGACCCACCCAGCTTAATCGCGTGTGATTATTCCCGCGCACCCCTGTAATACACGTACCCAGCCAAATCGCGTGTGATAATTCCCGCACACCCCTGTAATACACGTACCCAGCCAAATCGCGTGTGATTATTCCCGCGCACCTCTGTAATACACGTACCCTTGCTAATCGCGTGTAAAACTTCACGCGTACCCCTGTCATACACGTACCCAGCCAAATCACGTGTGAAAATTCCCGCGTACCCCTGTAATACACGTACCCTGGCTAATCGCGTGTTTAACTTCACGCGTACCCGTCATACACGTACCCTGGCTAATCGCATGTAAAACTTCCCGCGTACCCCTGATATGAACGTTACCCACTTTGCGTTCCTTGTTTGGCAGCCCTATCAACTGGTCCAGGGTTAGCGCAGCCCTTTGCGATGATTTAGCGATTTTGATGGCTTTTCCTTGCGCGAGGGCGTTCTTGGGGCCGTTACTGGCGCTGCTGCAGGGTCGCTGCGATACTCTGCGCCCCGGCTGGTTTGGGAGCCTAAAATCCATGAATACGCTGTGTGCAGAAATCGGTTTTGGCGCACACGCCTGGCGCAGACAATCGCACGCGGACACTCTGCGCCAGCCGCTTGCGACACTTTTCTGCGAAATTCTATGAATTACCCTGTGAATATGTTGGCAGTACATGTAAGTCACTGCCACTTAATGTGACCAGATGTAGAATGCTGCAATACATGACATTAGATAGAGTGCTTATAAAATAGAACATGCTTATTGAGAAGCTTATTACAGGGTAAGTGGCAGAAACCATATATTACAGGGCGGCAATAGCAGCCCTATAGTTACGGTGAATCGTACTCCCATAGGCATCCCTCAAAATTCTATCATTAATAACTTTTGATTTGAGTCCCAGTTTTGGCCGAAATTTCAAAAGTGATTAAAAGCCTGTGCCCCTCCTCCCCCAGACCGCAAAGCTTTGTTAAGATTTGTTAAAAAATGTGAAAGTTATTAAGGGTAAAAAAATTATTTTCCAAGAGTGCGGCCTGCCTCCCATTCATTTTCCTATAGACAAACAAGGTACATTTTAGCCAAAGCACGCAGCCCAAAGTGCTGTACGGATTTTGACCTGGTCTGAAACTACTTGGGCACAAAGCATTGACTCACGATCCATGCCTGGTTTGAGGTTATTCTGTGCAGCTGTTTTTTAAATATTTGATGGAGAAGGAGATGCCCCTACCCAAAAAGATATATATAAGAGATATTTAGGAGCTTTACACGAAAACCGGGAAATTAAACGACCGCCATCTTCTTTTTCTCATGATGCAAAAAATATCAGCGGCTATAGCCGAGGATATGGGGAAATGAAACGCAGGAAAAAAGCTATTTGCCGCTCAAAAATATGCAAATATCATCAGGCTAGAGGTGGAGGGTGGCTAGAGCACACCAAGTGCAATTTAGAAGTTGGAGGGGTCCAAGGACCAAGTGTGCAATGCACAGTTATCTGTAGCCTTGGCTATAGCGGCAAATAACCAAAATCTGAAAGCAAATTGTGTCACAATAACAGCATCTGTTATGGGTCAGGGTGGAAGTCAGGGGAGGTAAGAGTCCATCTGGGGAGTGGGGAGAGCTGGTACAGATGAGAGAGGCATTTGGTGAGGATCTGGGGTGACAATTTATTTTTAGATACTTTACATAAATCCCATCCTCTTCCACATCCTACTGCACAACTCTTATTTATGTAACTATTACAACGCCCACTTCCTAAGATTATTCTCCATTATACCCACATCCCTCTTCCTCATTCAACTTTACAATTTTAATCAAAAATATCATTCCAAAACTCCTCTTCCTCGCCCAAGTATCCAAAATGAATCCACATTGTTATCCATACACCACTCTTCCTCATCCCTGTACAATAATACCCACAGAACCCTTCTGCAGCATTATAGTATACACTTTCCTTTCTCTACAAAATAATGCCTACTATAACTCAGCACTTTAGAAAAAAAAGAAAAGAACCAAGGGAAAGTCATATACTCGACCCTGCACTAAAACAAATGGTAGGAAACATACAAGTGAAAGAACAAATGCCTGTGCTCTTGCAAAGTACAACATTCAACACTAACCAAAGTATTGCTCCTGCTTAAAAAAAAGTATTAAAATAAATTACAACTGAAAATTAAACTATATCTACAGATGTCAATGTAGCCACAGTAAAACATTTCAAAAAAAGTATTTTACCCAAAAAAATCTGCAGTCACATTCCTCACTTAAAAATGACCAAGGCAAACTAATACTTGAAGCTCTGATTGACAGTGCATTGAAACTAAAAAGAAAATTAAACAGAATGAAACCACTAACTAAATGAACTAACTAAATTAACTAATGTAAGAAGATTCAATTCAACACTACAGCTAAGTCAATGCCTAGTCTGGGATACTGAATGGAAACCCTTATTGATATATCTTTATGTCCAGTTCATGAGTTCTGTATGACTACCCCTATATAACACCCCTCTCTTAGAATCCCCCTGACCCCACTGAGCCAAGAAGTAGTTCTGTTTTGCAAGTTTAAAAGGTTTATTTGAGAAATACGACAAACTATAGATACCACGCTTTTATAATAAATTAATAATCGATATCGCCCTTATAAATATAATGTTAATCAACAATGGGTAATCTGACACTAGCACACTTCTTTATAATCAATGAGGAGTTAGTATAGGATGGATCAAGTAGCAAAAATACTTTTATGATTTCAAGGGAAAAGCAATGAGGAATAAAATGCAGTACAGAAATACTTGAGATGATTTTAGCAAAAGATAATATAATCACTTTTTCTCTGGCAATTCACCCCCCTCCCCTATGCAATGTAAGACATGGAAGTAGATGGAAAGAGGAGCACACAGTTCTCAGGAATGCAATCAAATACAATACGAAATTCAGTTCCCCCCCAGCAAGCTTAGAGAAAACCGGTATGACTTTTAAAACATAGGCCCAAGTGCTTTGAATGTGGTGGCAATGAAGTGAGAAATATGCTGAAAATGCTTTTAATTCCCTTTAGGAGGTTCAGGGTGAGTGAGAGATACTTGGGATGAGTTCAAGCTCACTTTAGCAATGATTCAGAGATGGTGATTAAGAGGCAAACAAATTTTTTAGCAAGGAAAGAAATGACTGCTGATGGTTACACGTGGCTGGATTTTTAACCAAATCGCAAATCGCGGTAAAATTTGCGAGTGCGTGAATCGTGATTACGGCAAAAGTATAAATTTCGTTCCTATCCCAAACGGTTCCAGAGATACGGACGATTAAATAAAGGTAGTTTTTCGGATTTAAAGTAAACTCAAAATGACAGGTGACAGCTTGCAGCTTCAGAATTGACAGGTGACAGTTGTGCAGCTTTAAAAATGACAGATGACACGATTTCTAGGAGGCAGTTCTACTTAGGTTAAAATAGTTTGGATTAGATTATTTTAACTAAGAGATTGGTTCTGCACAGTTCTGCTAGGTACTCACAATATAAATTTGAAATAGGCCCCGCCACGGATCTGGTCAGGTTTTGGACTGGATTCCGGTTCTGGTCTCGGCACTTCACAGTGATCTGGGTCAGCTCTCTGGTTCTGCTCAAAGAGGTCTGGGTCACTCTGGATCTCTGGTCTGGTCTGTCCGGATACAGCGGTCTCTGCACGGCTCCTGGATCTCTGCACTGGTCCTGGAAAAAGTTCTTGGCAAGGGATTCAAGCAGCTCGCCCGGCTGTGAGTAGCTTGCAATGATTTGAGGCCTGCTGCAGAGAACTCAGCTTGTGGTTTTAGGCCTCTGATTTAGGTTCTAAAGTATAAGTTCTAGGTTCTGGAGTATGTAGCTGGAGTCAGTCTGTAACTGGTATCTTCTGGATGTTGTATGGTCCGGCAAAACGCTCCGCAGCAACTGGATTTGAATGTCTCTACCTGTCCCAGCAGTTTCTTTTTATGTGTTTTGAAAATGGGTGTGTGCCTGGGCCTAGCTAAGCCTGCCCCTCTCTATTTGTCATTGGCCCAATTCTCCCCTCTCCCATGATTGGGGGAAGGAAATGTGAGTCAGAGTGATGCTGTAGGTTTTATGGGTCAGAGGATCCTCCCCTGGTCAGTTTGCCCACAAATCTATATTTGATTCAAATACATCCTTCCCAGATATACAATTTGTTGAAATTACATGTGCACATTTTATATTCCTTATGGTCCATGCTTGTCCGCCTCTGATCTTCCTGGGGGCTTGCATTCAAAAATGACTACATTTTGCGCTTTTTAACTGGTTTTGCAATATGGGACATTTACCCAAATTTACACACATGTGCGCAAGGAGTATGGACATTAATTGATGAAGTATCAGATTTTTAACATGCAGACATTTGGAGTGAGACCCTATTTTCCGCTAGCAACCCCCCAGAATACACCACAGGGTCCTAACGTATCTCAAAATGTTCACAGAAAAATCACAAAAATAATGATATTACTAATATAATTCTGACAAGTCCGCACTTTGAGTTATCTATCTTTTTAAAATTGTGCCCTGGTCAAAAAGGGGTGTGGCTTCCCACATCACAGGGTGAAATAATTGGTTTATCCACTTCCCCCAAGCTCAGCTGCTAGCAGAGGCACTGCCCCTCCCAGTTTCCCCTAAGAGGAAGCCACTTTACGGCCCCCCAATATAACATTTTGCCTGAGTCCAGGACAGGCCTTTGTTCAACTCCCTGTAGTCCCCAGCTGCTCCACCCCTAATCTAATCAACAGGGCCATGTGACCTCAGGATGCAGCCAGGCCTGGCAGCCAGGCCTGGGAACACAGCTGTTGATCCAGTATCAACTCCTGTCGGGGGTAGTTGTCAGGCAGAATTCAGTTTCATTAAGCCAGGTTTCAGCTAAATGTCACTTTTTGTTCCCAGTTTTCTACATTCAAATCAAACTGACAATTTTTACATATACATTAAATAATTACTTCCTTCAAGTCATTTCAGAATATTGTTTTACATTGTATCCACCTCTTAGCAAGTCTTTCTTGGTCTGGTTTTGTTTAATTTGTTCAGTTTTACACAAAAGTCTGGTGGTTTTAAAACGCCGGCTTTCTGATAGTGGTGAGTACTGGTAATGCAACCATTTTTGGGATTAAGAAAATGAATTCCCCACAAGAAGGTTGTATCTTTGGAGTGGTCTTGTGCCAACTGCGCAGTTCTCAAATTCTGGCGTGAATGTGGGTGGCGATAGCTCATCCCCACATCCACCCAGTCTATTGATTTAGTTTGTTGTGGGATAGAATAATGGGCGGCGACAGCTCATCCCAACATCTATCCAGTCTATTGATTCAACATGGGTCAAAACCCATGACAAATCCCCCCGCCTGACTGCGCTTTAATTCAAGTCGAGGGGAAATCGGGTGGGAGGTTTTGAGCCCTTGCGCTGGTATGTCCCCATTATCTTCTTCCAATCCTGTAGGTGGCACAGTTCAGCATCTTTTCCTCCTTCCAGTCGATCAATCAGTTCTCCTTGCTGGTCCTGATGGGAGGATTGGGCGGTACCCTGGACCCCTCGGGTCTCGGCTCCCGATCCCCGGTCGTCCTCCTTGGTCAGTCTCCAGGTTTTCTTTCTCCTAGGACGACAAAGGAAAAGCGACAATACCTATTCGTAGACATTTTTCCACCACTATTAATGGTGTGGCAGACATATACATTTTATACTTTAACATACCTAACATTTTACTTTTGAGATACAAGTTATCATTCAAAGACAGTGGCTTACAAGAGTATAATATTTTAGAGACTATATGTGGGATATTTTAGGGTTTGAACTGAATTAATCTGGAGCGGTCCCCTCTGGTATTGCAGAGGACTCCTCCAGTTGCTGCAGAGTGTGCCTGGGATGGCAACACTTTAGCTGATTTATATGTACCCACTTGTCTTCCCCCTCTGCCAAACCGCCTTTGGGGATGCGGATCTCCTAGGCCACTGGGGAGATCTTGTCTATAATTTCAAACGGTCCCTTCCATGTAGGCAAACATTTTCTCTGTTTGGCCTGGTTTCTTTGGAAATTGTATAGATAGACCCGATCACCCACCTTATATTCCTTTCGGGTAGTTTTTAAATCATAGTGGGTCTTCATGCTCTCGGCTGATCTTTCTAGATTCCGCTGAGCATAGGCAAAAGCATGCTGAAGGTGTTTCCTTAAATTCTCCACATACTCATGAGTTGCGGAGGCATTTATCAACGTTTGCTCTTGGGTTCTGTAGAGTAAATGCTGGGGAAGCACCATCTTGCGTCCAGTCATCAACTCTAATGGCGACATTTTGGTTGCAGATGAAGGGGTAGATCTGATGGCCATTAGGACCAGAGGTAATCGGATATCCAAACTTGGCCCAGAATCTGCCACAAACTTTTTAAAGATGCTCACAATGGTTCGGTTATATCTCTCCATTGCTCCAGAAGAAGCTGGCCGGTAAGCAATATGTAGCTTTCTTTTGACCCCCAGTATCTCCCACATCTTTGTCATTACTTCACTGGTGAAGTGGCTACCCCTGTCTGACTCAATCCTTTGAGGTAGACCAACACAGGAAAAGATGTGGTTAATCACCAGGGCAGCTGCTGTTTCTGCCTTGCAGTTTGGGGCTGGGAGACATTCCACCCACTTGGTAAACAAGCATGTAACGGTCAACATGTACTTGTTTCCTCTAGACGAGCGAATCACAGGGCCTACAAAGTCGATTTGCAAATCTGACCATGGCAGTGTCATCCCCCTCTTTTGGAGAGCCGCACAGTGTGTGAGGGATGATGGCTGAAATTGTGCACACACAAGACACCCCTTCAAGTATTGGTCGAGGTCCTGCCCCATGTGTGGCCAGTATACAACCTCTCTTAAGATTTCCAGTGTTGTGTGAAACTCCCTATGACCGGCGGTGGCCGCATCATGGGCATGACTTAACATCAGGCTTCGGAATGAGGTAGGAACCACCCACTGATCATGGCCAGCTTGGGATTTCCTTACCAACAAACCGTCTTGGATTCGGAACATTTTTGGACATTTCATCAACACTCTTAGGTCCTCTTTCCCAATGTAATCGGTATCCATCAGGGGAAAGTTCTCAGGGTCCTCAAGGTGTTGGTAAAACTTACCAATAATTGGATCCCCCTTCTGAGCTGTAATTAAATCAGCATCAGGGGTCTCCTTACTCCATTGTGCAGTTGAAAGATCATTGTGAGCACTTGTCTGGGACCTAGTGATAGCAGTGACCTAGATTTCCCCCAACAGGGACTCTATTTCGATTAGATCCCCTTGGATGGCCCCGGTTTTGGCCAGCTGATCAGCTAAGTCATTTCCAGTTTTGTCTGGTCCCTCTACTTTGGAATGACCCTTGATCTTCTTCCAGTAGATGGTCATCCCATTCGAGGTGACCAGACCATCAATGTTTTGGATTAACTTCCCATGTTTCAGGGGTTTGTTATTAGCGCATAACATGCCTCTGGTTTTCCAGTTGACCAGGTGCTCCACGAACCCGTTCCGTACATAATCCGAATCTGTGATTATGACCAGTTCGTGGAGTTGATGCTGGACAGCAGTGAGGATGGCCTCATGCACAGCCACCTGTCTACTTCGGGGACCAATTTTGTATCCAGCGGAGGGTTCTGGGAACTCCTTCACCCATGCATTCCCTACGCCAGCCACCAGTTCTTTCTCCCTGTCGTTATCAACATGGTAAGAGCATCCATCCACACAGACAGTGGGCATTCCCTCACACTTGTCTTCTTCAAAGACTTTGTGTGGGGAATTAAGGTATGCCTCCATGTTGTCCTTGATTTTTAGACTTTCGTCCTCGAGACAGCTTTCTCCGGCACAATCAAGCAAGTCAGCCAGACCTTGCGCGAGGGGACTCTTCTTGTTTTGGCCGTATCTGACCTCCACAGGAAAGCCTTGCATTGACAGAATCCAGGAACTAATTCGGGAATTACTCACATTTCCGGCCCGGATTCTGTCACTTTGGAGATATTGCAGAGGCTGGTGTGGAGTCTCCACTATGATGTGTTCCCCCTGGATAAACGGGCGGTAATTCTTCAATGCCCACACCGTTGCCAGTAGTGCCTTCTCACAATCGTTGAATTTTTCCTCCACAGAGGATAAAGTTTTGCTCGCATAAGAGATTACTTTATTGACCTTGTCATGCTTTTGGTATAATACTGCCGTCAAGCACGTATTAGTGAACCCCGTCTCCAGGAAGAACTCCTTGTTTCTGACAGGGTAAGCTAGGCAAGGCGCTTGTGAGAGGCTTCTTTTGAGTTGTCTTACCGCCTCGGATTGTTTTGGACCCCATTCCCACTTGACCTCCCCCTTCAAGAGATGAATCAGGGGTCTGGTGATCTCTGGGTAGCCTTCAATGAACTTTCTGCTGTAATTAGTCAGTCCAAGGAGGCTCCATAGTTCCCGCAGAGTGGTGGGGTCTTTCAATTCTGGAGTGATTCCACTTTATTTTCTTGGGGACAGAGACCCTGAGGAGTAATCTCATGCCCCAAGAAATTAACACGGGTTCTACACCACTGTGCTTTCTGAAAGGAAAGTTTTGCTCCGGTGGCCCTCAACTCTGTCAGAACATAATGGATCTCCGCTATGTGTTCCTCCACAGATGAACTTTTGATGAGGACATCATCTACATAAGCCAGGTTACCCCTCGCACCCAGGTCGGGCATGGACTTATGTAGGAAAATGTTGAATTCATTGCCGGAGTTGAGGTATCCGAAGGGAGTCCGGGTCCATGTGTACTGCTGGCCCCCAAAGGTAAAAGCCAGCTTGTATTGGTCCTCCCTACTGACAGGCACAGTCCAGTATCCATTGGTCAGGTCTATTGCAGTGAATACCTGTGACCCCTGGATCTGGGCCAGGGCTTGGTCAATGTAGGGCAGAGGCCATCGGGAAGTATGGACCGGTTTGTTGAGCTCCCTGAGGTCGGCGCAGAGTCTCCACTGGCCGTTTGGTTTTAATATTCCCAGCACAGGGTTATTGAAGGTGCTGTGAACTGGGCGGATTATTCCCCGGGACTCAAGGTTCTTAATTATATCAGTAAGAGACTCCATGGATGCGAGAGGCAAACGATATTGCTTCACAAACACTGGAGTCATTCCAGGGTCCGTGGGAATTGTTGTTGTGTGGATGTCGGTGCGACCACAGTCACATGAGTCTACCACAAAGAGATCTTGGAAATCCAAGAAAACTTGTTTCAACTTTTGCTTCTGTTCCAGAGTCACACAGGCATCAGCTAGGTTGACTCTCTCTTCCACCATCTGCCTGAAGCCTGGAAAGACTTCTGGTTTGGCTATCTCAGCGGCCTCCTACAGCTGGGTGGTGAAGTCCCTGGTCAGAGTGCTGATTTGGACTGGAGGCTTCAGGTGGGAAAGGCAGCCCTCATGGACCTGGAAAATCACCTCATCCCTCCTGAAGTCACAAGTCACATCTTCCTTACCATAAGGGCAAGAAGTGTACACCAGGAAGTTCCCCCCGTGCCGGGTGAAAATCCTGTCTGGTGTTGTATTGTCCTCACTGTCACTGTCAAAACAGTCCTTGGGTATTGGTCGTAACAGTTCATTTCCTAAATCAATGGAGAAATGTTGGTCATCAATCGCCATTCCAATAGTGGTGCCTGCGGCTAGAGTAATACTCTTTAAGTCGTTGTTATCCACCTCTATTGGAATGGTGTCATGTTCTATGTTGACTAATGGTGTTGGGTTTATCCCCAACCCTTGCTGTTGGAGAGAAGCATTTAGATGAATATAAGCATCAGGGTTTTTCAATTTTTGTCCTCCTTTAGCTTTCACTCCCAGGGAGAATTGTCGGGTCCTTTCTGGGATGGTGACTTCCTCTTTGAGTTGAATTTCAACTCCATAAGGTAGCAATTGAGCTGACCTAAATGCTTTTTCTGGATCATCAAAGCCCATGGGATTATCCGCTAATCGGGACCAAGCTTTGAAGTTTATTAGGTCCAAACTAATGGCAAAGCGATTGAGAATGTCACTGCCTAAGTAAAAGGCGGCAGTGACGTCTCGCACGACCCAACAATTATGGACTATGCTCTTGTTGCCAATGGAGATTTTGAGCATACACCTACTTGGCAGGAGATGTTTGGAATTAGGTGCTTCCAGGTCCATTTCCCATTTGTCTACCAGTTTGAATGTAGGAATGGCTGGATCTTTTGGGAGTTGGCGGAACATGGCTTTGCTGATGAAGCTCTTACCGTTGCTCACACACACTCGAGCGAGAACAGAGTCCTTCCCATCATTTAACTGAACAGGGATGAACAACTGCTCTCCAATTTGCTGAATATCAGCCAGGCTCTGAGCTGATTTCACATCTTTCTGGACTATAGGAGTGGGAGTTTCTGATTTGTGGATTAGTAAAGAATTTCAGGGTGTTTCCTTCCAGTGTGGAATACCACCTTAAACTGGAAGGAAGGTTGATTTTCAGAAATAGAGAGGACCCCCCATCACCAGTCTGTTGTCCTACTGCTATTACTGTTACGTCTGGAATTTGGTTGTTCTGGAAGTGAAATTCTACTTGGTCAGATTTTTGTTCAACCATGTGGCAGGTGCCATTTAAACTAACATGGTTGACACTCTGTTTTAATTTTATTGGTCGGCTAGTCTGGGTCCAGAGGACCTTGTTTACGCAATCTATTAGGGGTGACAACCTTCTCAGGAGGTCATTCCCTAGTAAACAAGGGGTGCCCTCTGGAGTCACTACTATGACCGGGTGTTTCACCTTGTGTCGCCCAATTTTAATGTCCAAGTCTGCAGTCCCCTCAATGGGAATTTCCTTCCCGTCAAAGTTCTGCAGTCGTCCAGGAAGAGAGGTGAGAGGAATTCGGTAATTCCCCCCCTCCTTCCTGCATTTAGTTCCTCAAAGGCCCTTTTGGACAGAAGGGTAGCTTGGGATCCAGTGTCCACCAGTGCCAAAATTGTACCCTGCCCCTGTACTTGTACCGGGGCATAGTATCTTCCCTCCTTCTCCTCAAGGCGGCACAGATAATGCACATTTTTGGACAACTGGTGGGCTAACTTTCTGGTTTTGGACATTGCTAGCAAAGAGATTTGGGCAGAATTCTGTGGAGAACCTGGGGAATCTGAAAGAAAACGTTGGCAACTGGCGATCAGAGCCAATGTGGGTTCCCCTGGTTCCGGTTCTGGACCGCCCCCCCTTTTTGGAGGCAGTCACCAGGAAGGGTTTGAACCAGGGGATTTTGGTATTGTCGGTTCTGGGATGAGATGATGGGCGGCGGTAGCTCAGTCTCCACATCTCCCCAGTCTGGATTGGAATCCCTTGGGACCCATTTTTCCTTGGGAGGAGTTCCCCCATCTCTGAAGGAGAAGATCCTTATCCCAGGATGTTCTGAGGAACCCCCTCACTCAAATTGGAAGACCTGTACCTCCTCCACAAAGTGGGTCTGTTTGGTTCCTTTGTTTCTCCTACCTCCTCTCTGCTCCTTGGGAGGCAGGCTTTCAGGGGCAGGAGATTTTGTTTCCGGTTCCTGGTTTTCCAGGGGCTGTTTACAAGTTGGGAAGGAAGCTTCCTCCAAGGCTTTACACCCCCCTTCCCCTTGTGCCTCCTCCCTGGGAACCGGTGGGTTATCGGGGTGCTGCCCCCATCATTGTTCTGGAGCACCAGGTCCCGAGTTTGGGGCATTCTGCAGTGGCATGTTCATCTGAGGGTTCTGTTGAGCCCTCAGTATCTGACCCAGATCTCGTGCCATATTTTGGACCTGGCGCTCAAGTTGTGAAACCCGCTCAGGCTGATACGGGGCTCTATTTTCTCCCCTGGGCTGATCCCAGGAAGGGTAGCTATCCCTTCTCTGGTAGTACCCATGGTTGGGAAGATTTTGGTACCCCTCCACCCTTGGCCTCCCCTCTCCCGGATTATGTTGTCTGGGCTCAGGGAATTGGGGAAAGAAGGATGGATGATTTTGGGGCTGGAAATTGGGTGGATACCTGGGGAAAAAGTTCTGCCCATGATTTGGAGAATTTCTGCCCTCCTGTGGGAAGTTGGGAGGGAAGTTCCCTGGGTTAGGTGCTTGGCCAGATCCCCCCCTTGGGCTGGAGGAGTCCACACATAACCCAGGATTGGTCGGTTTCCCTTATAGCGGGGACTTACATAGTCAGGGGAGCGGGGGACCCCATTTGTGGGACTACCTCCTCGACTCCCTGTCTGTGACTGGCCCGAGGGCCTTCTGGGCTGTGAATTATTTGGTGCAGACAGGTTTTTAGGCCCCCCCATCTCCAAATCTAAAACAGGGGCAACCTTTACCTCTGCCACCTTGGCAGCAGCAGGGGTGCTGTTGGTTTTGGGTTTTTTTCGGCGCGTTATTTTTATTTTCGATAGGCTTCTGCACCTCATAGATCCGGGTAGCCTGTTCAATGACCCAGTCTAAAGATCTTTTCTCATGAAAATCTCTCACGAGCTGGGTCATTATATATTTAGGGAGAGCATGGAAAAATGTATTGACAAACTCTTTGCTGTCTGTGCGCACTCTTCTGGTGGTCTGCGCAAAAGCACGCTTTAATTCTTGCACAAACTCTTGTGGGGCCTGATCCTCCCCACATTGCAAATTGTAGGCTGTCTTGCGAGCCTCTTGGGGATTTCTGTGCACAGAAAAATGTTTCAAGATGGCGGCCCTGTATGTGGACCACCTTGAATGATTTTGGTCCTCCAGCCCCGCAAAGAAACTGGAGTACTCTGGTGAGAAGATCCACTTTACAAATTGAATACAGCTTTGGCTGTCCTTCAAATGAAAAGTCTCCATCATTTGCTCAAACAGCTCTAAGTGCTCCCAAACAGAATACTTGGCGTTCTTATGATAAGGCGTGATAACACTCCTTATTGCCTTTATTTGCTTCAATGGGTCCTTAAGCAAGGCCCTTTTTGCCTTATTGGCCTTTTTGGTTTGGGTTACCCTGGTCCATTCATCCTCTGATTCAGAGGCACTGCTCCCAGAGGTTCTTGTCTGATCTTCCAGGTTTTCCCGGATTCTGCGAGCCTGGGAATGGCTGGCAGAATGTGGGGACCTGGTCTCCTGTGTCCTGCGCCATTCAGAGGAGTCTTCAGATTCCTCCTTGCTGCCAGGATTTGATGGGTACCCCCCCACTGACCTAACTGGGCAGAAGTTTTCAGGATGCCCTTAATGGGCCTACTCTCCTGGGGTTCCCCACTAAATTGCACTGTGCTTGGGTGCCCATACCCGGATACCCGCCCCTCCATTCCTGGGAGGTACTGGCCTATGAGCCCCATACTTCTGGTTGGATACTAATCTGCCATCCCTATGGCCCGGTGCTCGTGTGCGCCATGGGACATGGGGTTGGCAGAGTCCAGGGACTGAGAGATATGAAGGCCTCTGGTACTAGGGCTCAGGAGTCTCCCTCTCCCAGCGAACCTGGTCTCTATCCGCCCCTGCTCCCTGTTGCAATGCAAGAGCCTGTGCTTTCAGTTCCTCAGTTAAGGCCTTACTAGACTCTATAAGTCTCTCCTGCATCGCTACCTGTTGCTGGAGACTATCATTGTGCTGACAGAGAGCCTAATTTTCTCTCTGTGCCTCCTGATTGGTCCTGGAGTACTGGGCCAGTCTCTGCTGCAGGAGGGTTACCTCCTGAGCTGCGTCCCTATTGGCCTGCTCCTTTCTTGCCAGAGCATCCTCCACCCTCCTGGTGTGCTCTAACAAGTTCTGGTGTTCTTTTTGGAGGTCACCCAGTCCCTGGAGGGCCAGGTGATTTTCTTCCATTTTCCTTTTTAAGTGGCAGACTTCCTGGCCTAAGGTATCCCTTTCCTGACTAATAGTCTGCATCTGTGCCGCCAGGTCGTCCCTTTGCCTTTGGAAGGCACCAGCTTTCTGGTGTTCTTCATCAAACTCTGCCTGGGTATCCAGGTCTTTCAAAATCAATGTATTGCTTTGCTCTTTCTCTCTGTCTAGTTGGATTTGCAGGGTGGCTACCTGCTCTGTGCATGCCCTGTTGAAATTGATCTGTTGCTCCAGCTTTTTCTGGCTCTGCAGTAAGGAGTCCAGACTGTCTTGGTGCTCCTTCTGCAAAGCCAGAATTCTGGTATCCTGGTCCGTCTTTTCCTGTTGCAGGATATCCATATCCTTCTTTATTTTAATGATATACTGTCTACTCTCATTTTCGGACTCCTGGCTTCTGTGCAGCCTCTGCTCAGAAGAGTCTAGATCAGATTGGGCCTTCTGTAATGCCAGCAGTTGCCTACTCGCCAGATCTTGGCCTTCAGCACATTTGTCCTGCATGGCTCCCATATGTAAATATAAATATGCCGCTACCCTGGCAATCTTGTTGTGCTCATCCTTGGCCTTAGGGGCCATATATAGTTCAATCAGGGCCACATGTAGGGGACCCTGATCTCCCCATATATCTGACCCTGTTTCAGTGACCTGTTGTGCGATTGCCTGCAACCAGACCGTTTGGTCCTGATGAGTCCACTCACCTCTCACAAATAGCTTATGTAAGAAGTGCTCTCTGGCTATTGTGATGTCTACCAGTGTCGTCATTCTGGAATTTGAGTTCCTTCCTGACTTACAGAAGTGTGTATTTTATTTTTTGCAAAACAGACCGTTTCCTTAGAGCGTTCCTTTGAGGAGTGCTTTACAGCGTAACACAGCATGGTGATCCGACCGGATGTATGTATCTTGTCAGTTAGCACACTGTATTAATCTGCACAAGTGATAGGTCTAATCCGGAATCCCGGACGAGCCCCCAATTTGTAAGAAGATTCAATTCAACACTACAGCTAAGTCAATGCCTAGTCTGGGATACTGAATGGAAACCCTTATTGATATATCTTTATGTCCAGTTCATGAGTTCTGGATGACTACCCCTACATAACACCCCTCTCTTAGAATCCCCCTGACCCCACTGAGCCAAGAAGTAGTTCTGTTTTGCAAGTTTAAAAGGTTTATTTGAGAAATAAGACAAACTATAGATACCACGCTTTTATAATAAATTAATAATCAATATCACCCTTATAAATATAATGTTAATCAACAATGGGTAATCTGACACTAGCACACTTCTTTATAATCAATGAGGAGTTAGTATAGGATGGATCAAGTAGCAAAAATACTTTTATGATTTCAAGGGAAAAGCAATGAGGAATAAAATGCAGTACAGAAATACTCGAGATGATTTTAGCAAAAGATAATATAATCACTTTTTCTCTGGCAATTCACCCCCCTTCCCTATGCAATGTAAGACATGGAAGTAGATGGAAAGAGGAGCACACTGTTCTCAGGAATGCAATCAAATACAATACGAAATTCAGTTCTCCCCCAGCAAGCTTAGGGAAAACCGGTATGAGTTTTAAAACACAGGCCCAAGTGCTTTGAATGTGGTGGCAATGAAGTGAGAAATATGCTGAAAATGCTTTTAATTGCCTTTAGGAGGTTCAGGGTGAGTGAGAGATACTTGGGATGAGTTCAGACTCACTTTAGCAATGATTCAGAGATGGTGATTAATAGGCAAACACATTTTTTAGCAAGGAAAGAAATGACTGCTGATGGTTACACGTGGCTGGATTTTTAACCAAATCGCAAATCGCGGTAAAATTTGCGAGTGCGTGAATCGTGATTACAGTATTTTGTTCCTATCCCAAACGGTTCCAGAGATACGGACGATTAAATAAAGGTAGTTTTTCGGATTTAAAGTAAACTCAAAATGACAGGTGACAGCTTGCAGCTTCAGAATTGACAGGTGACAGTTGTGCAGCTTTAAAAATGACAGATGACACGATTTCTAGGAGGCAGTTCTACTTAGGTTAAAATAGTTTGGATTAGATTATTTTAACTAAGAGATTGGTTCTGCACAGTTCTGCTAGGTACTCACAATATAAATTTGAAATAGGCCCCGCCACGGATCTGGTCAGGTTTTGGACTGGACTCTGGTTCTGGTCTCGGCACTTCACAGTGATCTGGGTCAGCTCTTTGGTTCTGGTTCTGCTCACAGCGGTCTGGGTCACTCTGGATCTCTGGTCTGGTCTGTCCGGATACAGCGGTCTCTGAACGGCTCCTGGATCTCTGCACTGGTCCTGGCAAAAGTTCTTGGCAAGGGATTCAAGCAGCTCGCCCGGCTGTGAGTAGCTTGCAATGATTTGAGGCCTGCTGCAGAGAACTCAGCTTGTGGTTTTAGGCCTCTGATTTAGGTTCTAAAGTATAAGTTGTAGGTTCTGGAGTATGTAGCTGGAGTCAGTCTGGAACTGGTATCTTCTGGATGTTGTATGCTCCGGCAAAACGCTCCGCAGCAACTGGATTTGAATGTCTCTACCTGTCCCAGCAGTCTCTTTTTATGTGTTTTGAAAATGGGTGTGTGCCTGGGCCTAGCTAAGCCTGCCCCTCTCTACTTGTCATTGGCCCAATTCTCCCCTCTCCCATGATTGGGGGAAGGAAATGTGAGTCAGAGTGATGCTGTAGGTTTTATGGGTTAGAGGATCCTCCCCATGTCAGTTTGCCCACAAATCTATATTTGATTCAAATACATCCTTCCCAGATATACAATTTGTTGAAATTATATGTGCACATTTTATATTCCTTATGGTCCATGCTTGTCCGCCTCTGATCTTCCTGGGGGCTTGCATTCAAAAATGACTACATTTTGCGCTTTTTAACTGGTTTTGCAATATCGGACATTTACCCAAATTTACACACATGTGCGCAAGGAGTATGGACATTAATTGATGAAGTGTCAGATTTTTAACATGCAGACATTTGGAGTGAGACCCTATTTTCCGCTAGAAACCCCCCAGAATACACCACAGGGTCCTAACGCATCTCAAAATGTTCACAGAAAAATCACAAATTAATGATATTACTTATATAATTCTGACAAGTCCGCACTTTGAGTTATCTATCTTTTTAAAATTATGCCCTGACCAAAAAGGGGTGTGGCTTCCCACATCACAGGGTGAAATAACTTTTTTATCCACTTCCCCCAAACTCAGCTGCTAGCAGAGGTACTGCCCCTCCCAGTTTCCCTAAGAGGAAGCCACTTTACGGCCCCCAATATAACATTTTGCCTGAGTTCAGGACAGGCCTTTGTTCAACTCCCTGTAGTCCCCAGCTGCTCCACCCCTAATCTAATCAACAGGGCCATGTGACCTCAGGATGCAGCCAGGCCTGGCAGCCGGGCCTGGGTACACAGCTGTTGATCCAGTATCAACTCCTGTCGGGGGTAGTTGTCAGGCAGAATTCAGTTTCATTAAGCCAGGTTTCAGCTACATGTCACTTTTTGTTCCCAGTTTTCTACATTCAAATCAAACTGACAATTTTTACATATACATTAAATAATTACCTCCTTCAAGTCATTTCAGAATATAGTTTTACATTGTATCCACCTCTTAGCAAGTCTTTCCTTGGTCTGGTTTTGTTTCATTTGTTCAGTTTTACACAAAAGTCTGGTGGTTTTAAAACGCCGGCTTTCTGATAGTGGTGAGTACTGGTAATGCAACCATTTTTGGGATTAAGAAAATGAATTCCCCACAAGAAGGTTGTATCTTTGGAGTGGTCTTGTGCCAACTGCGCAGTTCTCCTATTCTGGCGTGAATGTGGGCGGCGATAGCTCATCCCCACATCCACCCAGTCTATTGATTTAGTTTGTTCTGGGATAGAATAATGGGCGGCGACAGCTCATCCCCACATCTACCCAGTCTATTGATTCAACATGGGTCAAAACCCATGACACTAACGAACTGCAAAAATAACTTCTAAACATGCAAAATATGACCATAGATAACAGGTGAATTTCAGTAAAGAGACATATCAACAACAACAAACAAACTGAATTGCTGCAGACACTAATGGAAGAGTCTATGAAATAGTAGCAGGCACCTTTATGTCAAAAGAAACCAGAATAGAAAAATCTTCCCCTACAAACTTTCCATCAAATGTTTCTTATGTCCACACAAGTTATCCAGTGTGCAATTGGGCATGCAGCTCAATATGAAATGTGTGCCAATAGTCATTCAAATGTTTACAACCATTCCTCAATCACTATGTTAACATGAAAGACAAAAGTAGAATCAACATTTAGCAAAACTCGGACTCCTGCCCAGTGTGCTTCCACACTGGACTACGAGGATATTCATTTCTGGAACTATTTGTAAAAGCACCTTTCATCATACTAAAATGTTATCAACATGCAATTCTACAATGCAAAACCTTTTTCATAGATTGTACAATGCTAAAAGTCCTAGAACTGCAAAAACTCAATCACAATCTCCTAACTAGAACAGGCAAATAACTCCTTGGACAAATAGAAAACATGCAGAGTAAATATTTTGGACGGAACTAGAATAAGAAAATACAGTTAACTTACAACACATTAACTAGCAACTTTCTAATACTAACCTCTCTGCAAGCAAATACAAGTTTGAACATGTGTTTGCTGAAATTCCAGACAAAGTATGTGTCTATTGTGAGAGAACATTATGCAAGACAAGTACAGAAATAGTAGAATAGTAGATGTCCTGCAAGATAAAAGACAATGTAGAATCACAATGGTTCCAATTAGCCTCATCTAACAGCAGAACATAAATACAACATAACTGATCCCTTACTAGTTTGCACATACTGCAATACCAAACTTCATGATAACCACTGCCATATCGAGCTATCAATAGGAACTTTCCACTTCTAAATGGTCTCACACGTATTAACCTATGTGAGAGTATCATAATTCAAACAGTACACCCATTCCAAACTACAATAGGTCTCCAACCCAAAACTGCCAAATTGCCTCCATCAGAATTACTCAAAGGTATTTGCGGCAAAGCAGTATACTTACCATTAGACCTTAACAAAAATGTGGAAACATTAGGACGGCAAAAACATTTTATTTTTATTTTTATTTTATTTAAGTACATGGATTGAAAGCCAAACCTTTACTTTATGGAACAAAAATACAATTTTCATTAATTCAAATTAATTAAGTTACAAAGCTGTTCAGAACACAGTGCAAGAAGGGTCTAAACAATATTTGTTTCTGTTACATGGACAAAAAACAATGAAAGTGATCCAATGGTTTCTTTGGGTGTCAACGGCGATAGATCCCTTAATATCTCGAGTGTATCAGCCTTTATTTTTTTTTATGTTCCTAGCTCATCACGATGAGCCCATACGCTCTCAGCATTTTACTATAATTTCAAAAGCAATGTCCAAAAATGCCAATAGAGACAGATTGTCCACCATTCAGCTACATCAAATGTTCTGTGTCCTGCAACACATTTTGCCAAAAATGGTGTACATAGATCCTTTAATACAGGGAAGATTAAGACCAAGGGGGTCATTACAAGGTTGGCGGTAAGGGGTTAACAACGCTAGTAATGGTGCCGGAGCCGTCAACCCCTTACCGCCACATTATGAGTTTTCTTGCAGGACCCGCAAAGTGCACCTGCTAAAACCAGGTGCCCTTTGCGGGTCCCACTAGCAGATCAGGGAGCTAACAACAGGCCGTTATTAACGGGCCCGTTGTTAGCTCCCTCCCCATTCCCATTGAGCCCTATGGGGGCTCGAATGGGAATGACGATATACCGGGTCCGCGTTCCTCGAACGAGGAATTACCGGGTCCTCCAAGTTTGGAATGGCCCGGTAATTCCTCATTCAAGGAACCCGGACCTGGTACCCGGTAAAGGGGTAACATGCCACAAATTGCAGCATGGTTACCTCCATGGTCGTAATGACCCCCCAAATGTTGAAGAGTTTCCTTGGAGCATGAACATAATCTACATGACAAATTCCTCTCTCCCTTCGGCTTTCTTACCTCAGTAATTTCTTTCATGGGATATAAGTTTAATCAAAAGCGCATAAACTGGCGGCAAAGCTGGTTGCTCGGAAATGTAATCAGGTAAGTGGGCAGACAACCCCTTGCCCTTACTTCTGTAATAGGCCTGCCATATAATTTACATTTGTCCTTCGCCTCCATGGAATTGATCCATTCTAGATTCATCTGTTTTTTCTTGACTAATGACAGATTTTTCAAGAGGTCATCTAGTGTGGCATTAACACTTGCCAAATGAGGGATGGAAATCTTGCGCCATTGTTCTAGGAGAGGTTCTGTCTTTCCTACCAAAGCTTTTTTCAGCACCACCAAACCTCCTTCTCTTTGAGCAGTCAAGCACTGACTAAGAAATGCCAGGGACTTCCAAACAACCACTATATAGATGGAATTTATTCCAAGCTCTACTCTATTGGCCTGTATTGGCGTTGCGTTCGGCAGAGCGAGAAACTTCCTCCAAAAAGCCCCTCACGTTTTGCCCATAAGATGTCAGGTAAAGCCAACATTGCTAAAATAGGAGTTACCTTTTTACGGTAGAAGTCAATGGGCCTCATTCCGAGTTTTGCGGTAAGTATGGGTTTTTACCGGCATGGCAGAAAGACCGAGTCCGGTCTGGTACGACGCCGCAATTTACAGGCCATTCTGACTTCGCGGGCACAAGCTTTCCGCCATGCCGGTAAATCCCCTAGCGGCATACCGCTAAAGGGCCCGTAAAACCCCTTAGCGGCATGAAGCGAGACGGTCATTACAACTCCGCCACCGAAGCTTCGCTGTCCGTTATTAGCGGTGACCATAATTTACGGTATCCGTAAATTACGGTCACCGCTAATTAACGGATACGGAAATTACGTCATCGCACAGGAATGGGAAGGGGCGCGGCAGCCATCTTTAAAAACACAATCCACTGCCATCCTCTTAATACAGTACCCGGAGGTATATTTCTACCCTCAAAAAAGCCATCAGTGACCAGTATCATGCCGAAAGCACTGAAGAAAGGTGCCGCCCGCATCAGGAAGGAGCGTTTCACGCAGGACGAGCTCCAGGTCCTGGTGGACACCCTGCACGCAAATGCTGAGACAGTATTCAGCAGTGACATGCGTATGCCGACCATTGCCAGGAAGAAGGAGATCTGGGACTTGGTGGCACAGAGGGTGAGCGCCGTAGGGAACACCCCCCGTACGACGAGGGACTGCAGGAAACGGTGGGATGACCTCCGTCTCAGGGTGCGGGCCATCCTATCAGCCAACCGAACACAGGCCCTGGAGACAGGAGGAGGCCCAGCTTCTCCAATCAAGATGATGCCCTGGGAGCAAACGTGTGCGGACATGATGGGCACTGAAGCCATAGAGGGGGTCGGCGAGATGGAATGCAGTGCCCCGTCATCCGCAGATGGAGGTGAGTGTCATGAGTGAAGATAGTAAATGCATTCTCAATGTAAGGCACCGCCAAGGGCTGGGCACGCAGTCACATCACGTATGGGAACCCCCCCCCCCATCAAATCATGCCGTCACAAGTAAGACCCAGGCTGATGCCAGGTGCAAGGCTCCAACCCATATTGGCCAGAGCACACAAAGAGGCAGTCAATGTGAGTCAGCACAGTACTCCACCAACATGAGTGACCCAGACACCTGCATGCATTTTCCGTCCAAGCCCAGATCACTGTCCCACTCCCAACCCAAATGTCAACAAAATGCTGCAATCCCATTGTCATACAATAGGCTTGAAGAAATGCTGAGCCCCAAATCATAGCTCATGCCATCTCTCTCTTCCCCCCCACAGGCAGCGGCCATGAAAGTGAGGGCCAGGAAGCCACACAGCCCTGTACCTCCAGGGGCACAGCCAGGGGACAGCGTACACCTGCAGGAAGGAAGAAGGCACAGGCAACACCACCTGCACCAGCAACCCCCAAGGAGGCTGCACAACCCACACCCACACCCCTACCCATGCCTGCACTGCCGACTGAGACATGCCCCACGGTGCACTCAGAGGAGTCCAGAGTGGCAGGGGAGAATGCTGCCATGTGCCTCCCCGAGGAGCCAGATAGCCCGACATCTGTTCCCGTATCCGACGTGGAGGAGCCCCATGACATCGTGCACAGCCCAGACACCCCATCCTACAGTCAAGTTGCACACAGCGACTCTGGGGAGAGTGACACCCCAGGCCTCACAGGCCAAGGAGCACCACCTGCCAGTCCTGGATCCACCTCCCCTGCAGAAAGCCCCGAAAGGGCTGCAGGCTCAACACCACGGCTGCCTAGCACATCTGCCACACCGGCCATGGATGGATTGCACTGGATTGAGGACTTCATCCGGGACAACCGTGAATCCAGGTCGGAGTGGCAGATGTGCTACTGCAGGCCCTGGGCGAAGTCATCATTGCCAACACAAACCGGCTCTATGAGGTGCTGGGCCGGATCGCTGATGCCCTGGAGGCAGCACCCCCCAGACCACAGCCCCAGTGGGAGTGCCCACCCTCACAGTGCTCCTCCACGCAGACCAGCCCTGTCCGTCGGTCAATGCGCACACTCCGCCGCCAGAACATGGATACCCCTGGCTCTGGAAGCACACAATGACCATACTGCCACACACAAGTGGCCTATGTTGCACTGATGGTACTATTATGGGGTTGTTGGAGGGGGAGGGGGGTGCGGGTGTGTGTGGGAGTTGGGGGGAGGGTGAGGAGGGTGAGGGTGTGTGTGGGAGTTGGGGGGGTGGGGGAGGGGGGTGAGGGTGTGTGTGGGAGTTGGGAGGGAGGGGGAGGAGGGTGAGGGTAGTGGTTTTGTTGTACACGTTCCTACATAAATGTTGAATACACTGGTTGTTCATTCCCAAAAAACAGAGTGGACATTGCTCATTTTGCTTGTGTCTTTTGATGTCGCACATTGCATGGTGTACATGTATCCCCACACCCAGTGCCCAATGTCCTCTCACCCTCACACCCTCAGCTGACTTGTGAGTCAGAAATATTGTCCAATCAATGATTGACGCACTGAACGTCCCTCCTGTGCATCGGCACTGTGCTGCTGTCCTGCCATTCCTTCCTCCTCCCCCTCATCATCATCTGGTGGTAGCAGTTCCACGTCAGGGGGCAGTGGCACGTTCCGACGGATGCACATGTTGTGAAGCATTACACATGCCATGGTGATCTTGGACACCTTCTCGTGGCTGTAGATGAGTGCCCCACCAGACCGGATGAGGCAACGAAATCGTGCCTTCAACAGGTCGAAGGTCTGCTCTATCACCACCCATGTACGGGTATGGGATCTATTGTAGTCCTCCTCGTGCCTGTTCTGTGGGTTGCGGACCGGGGTCATGAGCCACGGCTTTAGAGGGTAGCCAGCATCACCTGCATGGAAGTGGAAAGGAGGTAATTGTGTGTGCATTCATGGTGGAGAATTGTACTAGTCTTACATGGCCGGAGGTGATTACTGGGATGAGTGTGCATCCCCCCCTTTCCCACCCAGGTGGGGTATGCATCCCCCCCCTTTCACACCCAGGTGGGGTATGCATCCCCCCCCTTTCCCACCCAGGTGGGGTATGCATCCCCCCCCTTTCCCACCCAGGTGGAGTATGCAGGCGACCTACTCACAGCCCCAATGCACTGCCATGGCCCATTCAGGTTACTCACCAAGCAGCCAGGCACGTCGTCCGGCATGTCGCTCCATGTAACGTGGTAGTGTTGAGTTCCGCAGGACCAAGGAGTCATGAGTTGATCCGGGGTATCGGGCATTGCAATGTGTGATGGCTTTACTGGCATTACACACCATCTGGACGTTGATGGAGTGGTATTACTTGCGGTTGCGATACAGCACCTCCATGGCATGCGGGACCACTAATTCCACGTGGGTGCAGTCGATGGCACCTATGCAATTTGGCATGCCTGCCAGTGCATGGAAGGCAGCTTTGGTGTCATATATCTCCTGGGGAGTACAGGGTAGGGATATGTATTCCCTTGTGTGGGTGAGGAGGGCATCCAGCACTTGTTTGAGTATCCGTGAAAATATGGGCTGTAAAATGCCATGCATGTGCCCCACTGTATGCTGGTAGCTGCCTGTGGCGAGGAAGTGGAGCACAGACACTACCTTCAGTAGAGGGGGGATGGCAGTGTGGATTTCTATGCGGCTCACTGTATCATCATGTATCATGTCCACTATGCTGGTAATGGTGTCCCAGTCAAGCCGGTACAGGGTATGGATCTGCTCTGGTGTGAGGTTGAAGGGGGTGGCTCTGATGCGGGGGATTGGGGGCTGCCGGCGTGGTAATGGTGGCTGCACCGGTAGGGCATGCTGGGCCTGTCTCACCCTCCTTCTCCTCCTGTGTATCTTCTGTGGTGGGGGTTGTGGTTGTTGTAGTTGCTGTTGTTGTAGTTACTGCCTTGCAAGCAGGGCCTCCAGCTCCAGGAATGCTGCTACAATTGGTATCATCTTGGTGTGGGAGGGGGTGTGGTTTGTGGGTGTGCTCCTTTTGTGCTGTGCCAGACTCCATTGCCTCCACCTGTGCTGATTGAGTGCACCTGTTCCTCTTGGAAACACTGCTCTCAGGGTCCTTAACACCTTCTCAGTGATGCCAGTATTTACTCCATGGCGGTAAGGTACTTTGCGGTCTTGTGGAGGCCGTTTTTTCCATGTCCGCTTTACTTTGGATCAGCTCCGGTTTACGCCATGCCGCTAATTACGGCATGGCATGTCGGGCGCGCGCCACTAAACCGCTATTTACGGCATCGTACTTTACGACGCAGTAAATAACGGTCTGGTGGGTCAGAATGGCCCGTAACGGGAAACGATGCCGGTATTCCTTTACCGGCATCATTTTTCCCTTACCACCCAACTCGGAATGAGGCCCAACCGTTATTAGTGTAAACTTGCAGTACATTGTGGATATCAATTTTTCCTGCGCAGGCAAGCTCTTCACCCAGCTGTGCAGAGTATTTTCATAATGGACTTCCGTCTCACTAGTTCTGATGTCCACACCAAGGTATTTCAGTGAGGCAACCTCTAAGATTTTTCCTCTTTCAACTGACAAATATAGCAAGAGTTTTTCCCTCCTTTCCTTCCACCCAGGGTCAGAACCCTAGACTTATTTACATTGATCTCCAGACTGTTGTCCTCAATATAGCGTTCCAAGGCATTTAATTGATGTTGCAGCCCTATCTGCGTCTGATCCATCAATATAAGTTCGTCAGCAGAGAGCAGTCGATTTAGAGGCACGCCCACCAACATTGGAGGAAAACATCTTATATTTTCGAAAGTTGTTTTAATATCAGAGATGAACAGGTTAAAGATTGCAGGTGCTAACCTCAATCCCTGCTTGAGACCATTCTCAGTGTCTATCGGTTCTGTCAGATTGCCCAAGCCGTCCAGTTTGACAGAATGGTTGCTCCCGAATGAAGTACCTTTATAGGTTCAAGTATGTTATTTGGGCCTTTACAGCTGACCATCTTTGCCAAAAGTATACCTCTGTTTACTAGATCGAAAGCTAGGGCAAGGTCGATCGAGGCCAGATAGATTTGACTTTT
Source organism: Ambystoma mexicanum (assembly GCF_040938575.1). Taxonomy (NCBI): domain Eukaryota; kingdom Metazoa; phylum Chordata; class Amphibia; order Caudata; family Ambystomatidae; genus Ambystoma; species Ambystoma mexicanum. The sequence continues at coordinate 1,139,350,340 of NC_090922.1, forward strand.
TCCCTTCGACTTAGCCTTGGACTTTAGCAGATTTATCAGAAATAGATTAAGGGCTGTGCCTATGCCCTTCACAAAACCTGCTTTCCAGATGTCACATTGTTTTGCGATCCTGCTCAAGTCTGTCAGTTCTTTCAAGATGACTGTGGCAGATAGCTTTCCTATTGCATCCAACAGGGTGATAGGCCTGTAGTTCCTACGATCACACCTATCGCCCATTTTGAAGATAGGCACTATTATTGAGTGGGTCCATGACTTTGGTAGCCTCTTCGTTGTTCTTATATTCTCAAAAGGTTCCTCAATGAAGGAGGCCCACACATCAGGGTTGTTCTTTATCATTAAATTAGTTATACCATCTGGCTTGCATCCCTCGAGGTACTAGCAAGGTGGATCAATGATAAAATTGCATCTTTGTGTTAAGTAACCATTCCTCTGAGGAGTTGAACGTTGCAGATTTGTAAATTAGGGCAGAATATTTAAATAACGATTTGAAGTGAGTAGCCCAAACGTCCTCCGTAACAGCGTTAGAAAGTATGGATTCTGGAGGACAAATCAGATTGTTAAATGCTTTCTATATCTCTGCAGTGTTTTCAGCATCTTTTTGTATCATTAGATGTTTATGTAATTTAACCCAATTGTTTAATTTCTGGTTAAGTTTGTTTTATTTCAAGCCTTGCATTGAATGTATCCTCTTTTACCAGTTGCCTCACTTGTTTGCGTAGCAGTTTTTTTCTGGTAGAGACTTCAACATCGTTGCAGTGTCGCTAGACATATGATAAATCTGAGCAAATGCTGAGAGAACGATGGTGTAGTCGCTTGGCGCGCTGGAGGAAGATTTCTGGTCAACTTCCAATTTTTCCTTCAGTGCTTGAGTCATATTAACTATGCTCGCCGGAGTGATTCGTAGCCTTGTGCATCCTGAGTTTATTGCAATGTTTTGTTGCATTTGTTCATGAATGAATTTTGACCAATAATCAGAGGTAACTTTTAGAATATTGTGGTCACTATTAATAGTGTTTGTGACCTCCATGGTGTTTAAACTGTCATAAACACAGCCAGAAGCGAAGAAGTAATCTAGGATGTTTTGCTCCGGGCCCCTGTTCCATGTTGGAAGAAGCGGATTATCCTCTTGCAAATGGCCGTTAATTAACTTTATGTTTTGTGCGGCCAATGTTCTTTCCACCGCCAACCTCTGACCACACCAACTGGAGCATGTAGAGGTACAACAGTTATTAAATCCCCTGAAGCTTCAAAGCATTGGATGTTCAGGTCTCCACAGACAATAAATTCAAACATTGGGGGTCATTACGAGGTTGGAGGTAGCCATGGTGCCATCAGCACCATGGCTACCCCCTTACCGCATTCCAGGTCCGGGTTCCCGAAATAGGGACTTACCGGGTTATTCCAACCTTGGAGGACCCGGTAAGTCCCCATTCCAGGATCCATTCCCCATTCCCATTCGAGCCCCCGTAGGGCTCAATGGGAATGGGGATGGAGCTAATAACTGTACCGCAATTTGCGGTACCGTTATTAGCTCTGAAGTCCCTTAACGGGTCCCTTCCTTAACGCCTGGTAAAACCAGGCGTTAAGGGAGGGACCCGCTAAGGTACCTCAAAATAGGGTGGTAAGGGTTTACCGGCACCGGTGTCCTTACCGGTGCCAGTAATCCCTTACCACTTACCTTGTAATGACCCCCATTGTCTATTAATTGCAGCGCTTATTGTTCAAACTAATGAGCCATGATCGATGTTGGGTTCCATATAAATTCAGGACCATAATGGTTTTCAACGGATGGTCATATAAATCATTCAGTTGTAATATCAGGGCCTGAATTAACGGAGTTGGGTGCATGATTTTCACAACTTTCAGGCCTCTAGTATGTTGAATTGCCATAAGGAGACCAGCCATTGGCTTCCAATTAGGGCCCTTAATGACGGGATTAAGATATAGCGAAAATCCCTCCAAAACTGCCAGTTCCCTCATCCATTTTTCCTGTAAGAAGACCAAGTCAAATTGTACAAAATCCATGTCCCCCACCCTGAATAGGTGCCGAAACCCAGCAGTGTACCAACTTCGCAGTATCATGGACGGGGGAGCAAGAGTCTCCTGAGTCTTTTGGCATTATTGCTTGGCTGATTTTAATTTTAATGCTAAAGCCCCTGCAAGCCATCTCCAGTCTTCACCCTGGGCCCCCTGTGTTACTTCTTTTGGTCAAATCCCTTTATTGTAATGCTCAGATCTGGTTTCCCCCTAGCCACATACTTATGGGTAATTTCTCTTGGAACTGCAAAAGCTCTTGATTCTGCTTTCACAGATTTCGTTGCTAATGCGTAGAAGCTGCTTGGTTTTTAAACTGCCTCAGTTGCTTGGTTGGAGTTACCTGATTACTTGCATTTGATTTATGCATAGTTAATGAGAAACCCATTTGTAGTAGTCTGGGAGCTTCCTTCAGGAGAAGATTTTTACCTTGTCTGATGCTAAATATATGACTCCCTTGTCCAAACATTCTTCGTCAGGGAACTCGATCAAGAATAATTCCCCAGAATCTATTGATTTCAAAGAGGTGATAGAGTTGAATAATCTCTGTACATTAGCCCTAATCAATATTGGTCCGCCTTTGATAAGTAACACTCTCTGTAAAAGGAATCCGTATCTATCAGAACTTTTCCCCAAAGGATTATGGTTGGTCTTAAGGCATGGGTGTCTTTTACTAGCAGACGTTTTGTCTGCCAGTGTGCTGTTGTCTTTTTTCCCTTCACGTTGTTTGTTCACAAGAACCTTCATTCTTTCTTCTAAGGTCTTAAACGCAGATGACTCGCTCCTAAAGTCATTTATAAAAAACATACTTCAAAAAAAGTAGTACAATTGTTACCCAAAGAGCAGACAAAAGGACATGTAACTTGACATTGGCAGGAGAAATCAACATGGATAATATAACATAGAAAAATTGATTTTATGTGTAGTAACATATACTCAACACATTTTCACTGTCAGTGTTGATTTCTCCTGCCAATGTCAAGACGCATGTCCTTTTGTCTTCTTTTTGGGTAACAATTGTACCGCCTTTTTTGATGTATGTTTTTAACTTGTTTCTTCAATTAAACCTTGTTTTATATGTATATTTTCGAGTGTGATCCTCTATAGCTAGTTTAAGCAATCACTAGTTAACTTTGAATAGGTCCGTTCCCCCCGATACGCCTAAGGGAGGGGTAGCCTGGTGTCTATTCCTTATTTTGCCATGGTATCACAAGAGACAGTGATTCATAGCCCGGATTTTGGTTATGGCCCACGCAAACTGAGCTTTTGTAGCTGGCCAATTTGTCAACTAATGATGCTTGGGTCATATTTGCAGTTGTCATTTTAATTGCGTTGACTTCCACCTATGTTTCTGGTTTTTTATAGAAAAACTTTTGTTTGGATTCCAGAGCCGTCAGCAGCCCACTGGGCTGCCACACTTTCTTCAATGATGGTTGCCACAGTTTATTTTTCTGCAGATATTTAATGGGTCTTCTATGACCAAATGTAAATACTTTAGTAGAGTGGGGATGCCTCCCCCTGAACCATTGCAGAGTCCTTCATCATTTCGGAATCGCCATTGGGATGTGCGAGTCCAGGTGGTACGAAGATGTCAGTATCCGCTACCAGGGGCCTGTTCAGGGGTTCAATCATTTCTCTATTCGACTGGATCACTTCTGCCCATCTGTCGCTAGAGGTAGAACTAGGGGACCCAAGATCCTCAATCATGCCCGAATGATCATGAGCCATCAGGTTTGCTGAGGAGGCTGTAAATAATCCAATTTGTACAGAGACCTCTAGTGGGCAACCCATCTTTTTGTTTTCCTTCTCCACCTCCCCCATTGGTGACAGTTCCTCTTGATTATCGAATTGCCTCTCATCACGGGGGATCGGCACCAAAAGTCCAGAGTGATCAGTGCCATTCAGCCCATGTTGTAACATTACCCCTGTATTCGCCGATTATAATTCGGGCAGATAAAATGACCACTTGTGTCATTCAGGCACTAGTCAAGATCAGGATCAAACCAGGTGAAAGTGTCTTCAGCCCTGCAGTCCCTGATAACCCCAATCTGCCAATGGGCTTTCAACAAATAGTAATAAGCTGTTTGACTGTTTTTTTAAACTTTAAAAGTACTCATGTAAGCAGCCTGCTTTAGAACGTATCATTTGCGTGCAGCAACCAGTGTTCTTTTCTCTGTTTTAACTGATTACTGTGGACTGCAAACTGCACCTCTACACTTGGCCACCACTTTCCTACCGCTCCGCTCTCCCGCAACATTTTGAAGGTAGCAGCGGTACAGTGTGGTGGAGCCCATCACGGCCTCTCAGCATCCACTGTTAAAGTTCTTAAAGGTGCACACTAATTGAAAATAATGCCAACGCTTAGGGTACACGGTTGCCTTCTGATTCCATGAATCGTTAGCAGTGCTCAAGTTGAAAGGAAAAAGAACATGGAGACTGCAGACTGCACATATACTATTACCCACCACTTCACTAAGAATCTTTGATTGTACTAGTTAATGGGGTAACAACTAAAGACAAAACATTTAGAAACATCTCATTGACAAAGTTAAAGAAGCCCTAGAGAGCATAACATAGAAGAAAACATAAACAAAACAATACAAATATATGAAGATGTGTGACAAGCTGGCCAATTTGAAGGTGTTAATCCTATCACTATGGATAACCTTCTTGAACAATGTACATTCACCCACTACATTCCAGAGACACCATGGAGGATGCATTAAAAAAATATCAAATGCATCAAGCCAACATGTCTCCAAGGACTATATGGGGAAAAAAGTTTAGAAGCACATTGTTTTCCATTACTCTTCCCTTCAGGAAAAGTAGGAAGACACAATGAAAGACCCTAAAGAATCAGTGCATCAGAATATCATTTTCTATGAAATAGAGTAGGTCTGCAAACTCTGTACTTATGAAACAAACAGAGCAAAGGCATATGGTATACACCAACAAGATAAGTAACGTCTATCTTCAACAATCTTACCGCACTGCTGCTTTACATAGGAACGAAGAACGAAGTAAGGACTGCAAAATACTGTGAGTAGAACGTCACTACAACGTGGTAAGTACACCAAAGTTTGGCTTATAATTGCACAGATTGTGCAGTGTACAATAGTACAAAAGCATGATGTTTCTTTTTTTGCGCATCAATGGCAAGCACCGTAGAATGGCTGGAAGAGAATTTCCCTCATGATGAAATGAGTGAACGATAGTAACCCGATTGGTAGGCAGCGCAGTGTGAAAAGTAAAACAATTATTATATATTGCTTCATGTACACTGAACACATTTTTTTTCTTTAACAGAACATACTGAAAAAGAAAGGAATGCACCACAAGTGGTACCACTTCCACAACAGCATACGGCCACATGAACTGAAGGAAACGCTGTAAATAGCAAACTGGACAGCCTGGACGTCAAAATGGTTGAACAATTGTTGAACAATTTTGCTGCCTTAAAAGATTTCGTACAAGGACATATTATGGAGAAAATAAAATACCACTGCCCACCTGCACCTGCACCCCTTTCCCATTTCGCAGCCTGCCATCCGCGCAAATTCTGTGTCATCAGAGATGTTTCGATGAGACCTCAATCCCTTCCTCCCCACATGGCCAACTTGTACAAATCCCCAATTCCCCTGTGTATGTATCCATTTCTGGTACCTCCTCCCTTTCCTAATAGTATCTATGAATGTGTGGAAATAAAGGTTTATATGCAAATTGTTTCTGAGTGTATATGTGGCTTTTCCTTTGTTTTTAAAATTCCATTGTGACTCTGCGGGCCACAGTACTGGTGGGGATGACTGCAAATAAGCAGAATGGCTCATGCAAACTGCCTTGTCGTTCCTCGTTTCAATCTCCAAAGATCAGGTGCAGTCAGCTGGTGGGGATGACTGCAAATAAGCAGAATGGAGGTGTCCTACGGACACCGCACCTACCCCGCCAAGCCGCAATTACAATGTAGTCATCCGTAAGACACCACAATGGGCTGCATGTGAACCACCTGTAATTAGTTGTAGGAGCGCACGTTTGTCCGTCGCACAACTTCGCGCATGTGTATCTCTTCCTCTGTGTCCTGGTAACATGCGCCTGTCCAACATATGTGAAGAAACGTGTGATGTACTTTTAGTAGTTTGAGGAAATCACCCACGACTTGCGGGTAGCTGTGCACCTGAACATCCCACCTACTGTTCCCTACAAACACCCAGCTTGTTGAAAAATGTATGGCGGACTTGTGTCGCACTTTTAATTAGTCTGGGGATCCCAACGGTGTTAGTAGGACACCTTGGCCCTTACCCACAAATGCCTTCACAACCAAGCTCCTTGTTACCTGGCCAACGGATTTGCCCTCCATAACTCCACAAGACCCCGCAGAATGGCTCATGCAAACTGCCTTGTCGTTCCTCGTTTCAATCTCCAAAGATCAGGTGGAACAAGCTTCTCTATCATGGCTGCTAAACTATGGAACACGCTTCCTAATGAGCTCAGAGCCGAACCTTCCTTCCCAAGATTCAAACATCTTACCGAAACCTGGCTCACCTCCCAAGACATCTAGCTCTGGGTTCTTTGTCCAACTGTCACAAAGCCGTACCCTATATATACTATCTGTCTGTCCCCCACGGCTATCAGTACTCCTGTTAATTCTGCATTATACCTGCAAACTTTGTACGTATACATGTAAACTTTGTAATTATTGTTCGATTCTGTCCTGCTTATGTTGTAACTAAGTGATGCGCCCGGTTGCCCCTGGGCCTGGTGCGCTATACAAATAAAATAAATACAAATACCTATGCAAATGTGCACAAAGTATTCTGCGCAATACACATCCTGCAGACAGCCGTCCCAATCGAGAACATTTGCAACGTCACCATGGGACCGCATCCACACTGCGCATAGGCCCTTATTTGCTGGACACGTTCTGGGACCCAGGACATCAAAAAAGTACTGTTTTCTGAAATGTATGCAGTGTTACTGTGAAAGTGCACCCTTACAGAGGTCCTACATTTTGCCCTTGTATATCTAACTTTTTTTGGGAAAGATTTAGGGCCTCTTTCCGGTTGCAAGTGCTGCACAGCTGCCATATAAAAGGGCACACCCCAGAGCTGCTCTGCATTCTTCTTTGGCTTTCCAGAACAGAGCAGCAGTATGCATTGCTTTGTGCTGAAATTGCTTTGTGAACAATTGTGTTCTGCTAGATTACCTTTCCAACTAATGACAACCATGGCTGCTGCTACTGCCTCTAACTAAGCAGCACCCAAACCCTAACCATCACCACCACCACTACCTCCATCTCCTTCCGAAGGGCCTGGACAAGGGAACACTGTGATAATGTAGATAGAGATCAAGAGGAGAATGAGAATAAAGTAGAGCGATTCCCCATTGTATGCAGCCAGCATGAGTCGTGGGTGTGGAAACTATTCACCACCGTAGGAGACATGCCCAAATGCTGTGCTAACGAGGTGAAATGCACTGGGTGCAAAACAGTACTCAGTCACGGAAAACCTGGCTTGTACAGCTATGCACCACCTCCATGCGACGGCACCTCAAATTGAACCACAAGGCAGCAGTTTGGAGGGTTATCCCCCGAATCTGCTCCTGCCACCACTAGGGACACTCCAGTGGGGCAGCTGATCCCTAAACCAGCCTTGCAAGCCATACACACCACAACAGACCCATACCTTTCAAAGGTCACTGTATTATGCATGTACTGCAACACGGTACTCTGCAGGAAAGGGCAACTTTAAAGTGCTTTTGAGGCTTCGGTCCGGGAGCATGACAAGGAGAGCCTCGTACCTAAGTAAGGTCCATCCAACATCTTCCTCTCTCCACTTGCCCTTTATTATCCCTGTGGTTGGTGCCCTTTCCCTAACCTTCTTTCCCTTCCTTTCCTTATGTGTCATGTGTTAGAAGAACAGGAGAAATGCAAAACAACCAAAAAGGGGGAAAAGGCTCTATTCAGAGCCACCTTTAACAGTTCAAAAATAGAATTGCAATGAAAAGATGCAAGCCGCCCCACAGCCTGCAAGCTCCGCGGACAGCATGGTAAAAAATTGGAGGTGTGGCTCCATCACAAACATTGCACACATTCCCAAAAGGAAGTGGTGGCTCTGAAAAGAGCCATTTTGTGCTGGTTTTTTTGGAAGGTTTGAAGTGGTGAACACCAACTGGTGAAATGCTTGCAAGAAGCGCTGCACTGCATTTTGCATATTATGCAGAAACAGCTGATTGCCAGCATGAGTGAGATGGACTCCATCTGTACGAAAAAAGTTGGTACTACGAAACGTAATGTTTTCATTGTGGAAGGAGAACGTGCCAACGTCTCGCAAAAAGGCACAAACAGGTTGTTCACATTGCGCCTCGCTTTCTCCATTTGTGGCCCAAATGAGGAAGAATGCAGCCACATCTGTCTCTGGACAATGTGAGAAAAAATTATGCGCAACTTTGGAAACATTTCCATGACTTGCCGAAGTGTCTCCTTCATCGCAAACTGCAGTGATATGCTGGTAACGCGTCCTAAATTATTCCCTCCACAATGAATAATAATGTCTGGATGATCAAGAGTCACCAAAGTGGCACAAAGAGTACCCACATGCAGCCACTTCATCCCACATACTCCGTACCAGTGGACATCCACATTATGGAACCCAAGGTGTGCAGCCACTCCACAGCATTCTGTGTACACTTTCAACCAACGTATCCAGGAGTCGCCCAAAAGCCATACACTCTGATTCCTGAATGGCACAGCCATAACCATATCCATGTGCACTCATATTTGCAAACACACCTTCTGGCACAATCTGTCCTTACACACCACACCGAGGAAACCTTATTGACCAACCCCACGCGTGCACAGTCCCTTTTACATGCCAGCCACCCACAAAAGACCACATGCTCAGCTCCAAATGCTGCAGTGTCTGCGGACATATTATCCTTTTTGCGCGGGTGCGGGAACACATTTCAAGCATTGGTAGGGGATACCCTCTTTATTGGTAGCTGTGAAAAGTGTTTTCTTGTAAAACTGCTTGTAAACAAACACCTTTTTTTTGGTATTTGTTGGGGATTGTTCTCTTCTTCTCCTTACATTGTTACATGACCTTCTCCAAAATAGCTTTCGATTCTGGAAAACAAGAGCATTTTCAATGGGATACAAAAAAAAATCAGCTCCACTAAAAAACCTCACATTATAAGCATTAAGGTTCTCATGGGCACAGAAGAACATCCCAGCATCGAACTAAAAAGCAGACATGCTGCCTTTTACAAGACACCTTTCCTTCTCTAACTCGGAAGAAAGTACATTGGGATTGTTCCACACTAGTCTTGGTGGTAAGTATGAAAAAATCATTGTTGCAGTGGGAAAAAGGCACATCACTGCTTTCAGCACATCCTTCAGTTCACTGAGCAAACTTGCAGCAGTGCGAAAAGCCACATGCATTCCTCCACAATGCAGAACTAGTATGTCAACAGTACTCCAACTGGTTACATCTCTGCACTCTGCAATGACAGCTTGCAAACTCGGTAGAGCCACACTGCGCCACAAAGTGTGCACTCCTTCCACACCAAAATGTACATCAACTCTACCCTGGGCATATGTTTGCCGGTCACCCACACACAAATCACTGACGATGAGCACTTCCACACTCTGCATCTTTGCCATCATCACGCTACACAACAATTAAAGAAAGTATGACCACCCCTTCCTTATAAGCACACCCTCAACAACTCATTGGATAATCCACAGTCCTATTTCCATGCCAAGCATAGTAAGAAGGACAGCATGTGGCACGTGCACTTCACCAACTACCATGAGGGCCACGCCCCATTAAAGTAGGGGCAGTCCTTCGTCCCTTTCCAGTACTCTTTTTCTAGCACTCCCTCATTGGGTACTGTTAAACAGTCACACATGCATCCACCAATCACAACCAAGACCTCTGCATCTAACACTATCATCTCTGTTTAACACTCCATACTAACCGTTAAACACTCAGAGTACAAGTGTCCTGTGAATCAAAAGCACCTCCACTGGAAAGTACTTTAAAACTATCTACAATTTCTGCATCTAGATTCATCCGCATCGCCACCCACCACCATAACCTGCAGGTATCAATAATTTTTTGTATAGTACATTTGCAACTGTGTTATAAGTGCCTTTCATCAGGGTACCTGCCACTGAACCTCCATAACATACTCAAAAAGCATAGTGTAATTTCTCCCATCACCTACAATCAAATGCCACCTACAGCCTTGGTATGTGCTTGCAAAGTTGGCATTTACCCATAGCAGCCATTGTTATATCCAAGCGGTTATTCTCTTCTTTCTTTCAGTCAATTTTACGATCTTTTCTGCTATTAATGCACCTCCTATGAAATTCGTAAAAATCACACAGAAAAGGATCAGTGAATGTATCCTACCAAACTATGCCAAGTGCATACATTGCATGCAAAACAATAGGTTGCCTGCCACTTACCTTGCACACTTCATAGATTGCAACATTACTTAAAAAACAAAAAAATGTGTGTGTGCATTAACAACAGTACCATTCATAAATGTGCATAAATAAATTAAAGAACTGAAACAATTGCTCCATTCATGTAGCAAGCATATATGTGTAAAAAAGTAAATGTAATTGCACACACAAAAACATTCTCCTTTGCAATCTGTACATCTTTCTGAAACATTTTGTCACCCTTCTACAATGGGAAGTAATCCATTGTCAAAGTAAATAGTTCTACACCAATACACACACTTGCTAAATAGCATGTCATATAACATACTTGCAAATAACCCACTTACCCCCTTACCAGACATGCTGATGTTTCCAAGACCCGATTCATATACTAAACCATCCATTTATACACACATTAACTCTTCCTGCCAAGACCTCCCCTTGCACTTTTAAAGGATGTATTCTCCAAATGCAATCACTATGCCATTAGCAAAAATATTTTCTCACAATATTCTTATACAGTTGCAGTACCCACCACCGTCCTGAAAGCCACTGGTGTGTGAACTTCAAAATACAACCTAGAATAAACCTACTCTCACCAACCAACAAAGTACGTAGACTACCATCGTAGTGGTTTACGTCTTACTGAGAGAGTGTAGTCTTCTTGCATTGTAAGATATAGAATTGCATCAACCCACCGGTATGTGCTTCATTCTTACTCATGACACCTCTACAGTTCCTCAGTGTATATTATCTTGCCACTATTATACTCACCCCAGATAGTAATAGCATTCCCAACCGAAAGTCAGAGCCCATTACACAGTGACACACTTCCATTTACATTCCTACCCTCATATTCAACCACTCATGCACATTGCACACATGTACATTTCAAAATCTGCACACCCACACTTTCCTTTTTTCTCCAACAGATACTACAGATAGCCTACCAAACAGCAACTCTGTAGAAAACAACACAGAAAACAACACAGAAATAGATCAGCACAACCTAAAAGCATGGAAAGTAGCCATCGACACCTAGCAGAATTAGTACAGAAAGTTCAAAGAGGAGAGCCAATACAGTCATTAACGAAAAGGGAAGCACCTACCAGTAAGTAAACTGTAATTCCTCTGGCAAAATGTGGGAATGAAAAGAAAAGCTCTAAAAAGAGTGCAACTCGGTCTACTGCTAACACAGCACGTACAAATGGTAATGTAACCACAAGGAAGCATTCCAAAAATGTATTTTACAAAACACCACAGAGTCCTTCAGAACCCTATGAATAGAGGAGAGAAATCATGCTAAACCCTTATAATTTACAGAGGAAAAGTAATCCTGGAAGCTCTTGTAGACAGTGCAATGATGCTGAAACAGAAATTGTTTATATTCATTTTAAACAGAATGAAACTACTAACAAAATGAATTGGCACTACTTCGAAACAAACACAGTATCAGCATAGATACCTTTGGCAACATCTGTACAGGTGAGTGGAGTCACACCACCACCACAGAGCAAAATTGCAATGAAGAAAATCATACAAACAAGAGCAAACAAACCAAATTGCCATACATAGGAGTGGACGAGGGTCTGAAAAGGTACACAATACTATAATGGAAGAAGAAACACTGCTTTCACAAATATACCCATCAAACTTAGATGTCACTCTCCATTCCACCAAACCAATACGCCTCACCTACAAATGGCCTTGCACCTCAATGTTAAACGTTCGCCAATACTCTATCAAATCTTTGCAGCAGTTCCTCAATCACTCTGTGAAATCCAACGACAAAAGAAAAATGAAAATACTACAAACTAGGGACTCCTATCCAGTGTGGAAATACACAGGATTATGAGCACATTCCTTAGCCTGTATTTCTGGACCTACTTGCAAAAGCACCTTCCATCATATCAAATGAATTCTTATTCTACTGTAAGAAATCTTTTTTACAAACTGCACTATGCAAAGAGTCCAGTTTTAGCACTGCAACATTTAAATGATATTCTCTTACACGGTACAGCCAAACAAGTGCTCGAAGAAATAGAGCACATCCAAAGGAAATATTTTGAACTGAAGAGCAATTACAAAATCCAGCACTTTCAGACAACAGTAGTGACAACTTTTACAGATTTCAACTTTCTATGTCATAAATACAAAAAAGAAATACAAGAGTTCAAAAGCACATCTGCTGAAGTGCCAAACCAAGTATGTGTGTGTTGTTGCAGAACGTGCTATAGAAAGAACCCCAAAACTATAGATATAATGCAAAAAAATAGAAGACAATGAGGAATCCCAATGGTTTCAATTAGCTCTGTACCTTATAACAGAAAACAAATACGAAATTACTAACACCTCCATACTGTGCACATACTGCACTGCAAAACTTGACAATAACCACATGCCTTCATGGGAGATCAGTAATAATTTGGAAGTATTTCCACTGTCAAATGCACTCCAACAGCTTAATTTGTATCAGAGCATTATAATTCAAACAGTACACCCATTTCAAGCCATATAACAACTTGCAACCAAAAACTGCAAAATTGCCGCCCACCAAATTACCAAGAGGCATTCATGGGAAAGTGATTTATTTATCATTAGATCCAAAGAAAACTTAGACATGCTACACATGTACATGTGAACAGTTATTGTGAACACATACAGCATAAAAAGAACCGAAGCATCAAAGTACATCAATGATTACAATGCAATAATTGCCCTCCTATGGAATTCAAATGTAGATGTATGGTACATTGCAGACAATTCCACTGCAGTTGCACCATAATTCACAGCCTACTTAACCAGAGAAAACAGAGCTCTAAGACCTCTGGGATGCATATCATGTGACAAAACACTGTCACAGAAATTGTACAGCTTTGGCATAAAAAGGCTGTCCTACAGAGAATGTGGCTGCTATAAAGCTGCAGACCGTTTATCCGGCACCGCTATATATAGGAAACCTGAAAACATAATGTGGCTAAGCCTTGGTCCTGCTGCATCCAGAAAAAGAATACTGCTGATACTTTTCGGGGATCCATGGAGATACCCTGGGCCGATAAATAAATCCAAGGTAGGTTACCTGAAACTGGTGGAATTCACATTTCGCAGTCTTGCAATATAGCTGATTAGCCTGAAGTCCATCCAGCACCAAAGAAACATGTTGAACATGCTCGGTTTCATTCAAGGAAAAGACCAAAATGTCATCTGGGTAAATGACAACGGAATGTAGCAGTACATCTGAGAATAGATGGTCCATGAACCACTGGAAAATTGCACGTGCATTAGATAGACCAAAAGGCATTACATGATATTCAAAATGCCCAAAAGGCGTGCAGAAGGCGGTCTTCCATTAGTCCCCTGGAGCGTTTCGGATAAGATGGTATGCTCCTTGAAGATCCAAATTGGAATATATGGAAGCCCCCCCAACTGCTTCTAGAATGTCAGGGATCAGAGGCATTGGGTATTTGTCTGCAACCGTGATCTTATTGAGTCCTCGGTAGTCGATACAAGGATGTAACTCATCTGTGTCCTTTTTTGGGATAAAAAACAAGGATGCACCCACAGGGGACGTAGATTCTGTCAGTTTTGTAAATTAGTATGAAGGTATTCTTTCAGAACAGCATTCTCTCTTTTGGAGAGCATACACATGTGCCCAAAGGGTATGGACTGGTCTCGGTGCAGGTCGATATGGCAGTCGTCCCTTCTGTGAGGGTGAAGCATAGCAAATTGAGGAGTAGAGAATACAGAATCAAAGCGTGAATAACAGTTCGGAATCCCACTCACAAGACTGACTGTGGTGACTGCTTGCGGGTGGTGGACTCAGGGAGACACGTGAATCCCGACCGAGTTTTGGGAAAGACAATGAGACACACAATATTCAGATGCCAGGAAGAGTATTCCTGCAGACCAGTTGATGAAGGATTGTGAAGGGGTAACCACGGCAATCCTAGAATGATGGGAAAATGGGTGGTTATGATAAGATCAAAACGTAATGTCTCTTTATGGGAAGAGATAAGACAGATGAGAGGTAATGTTTGCTCCCCGATGGGTACCGAACTTAAAGGACAGCCATCCACCCCTTGAATAGGAGTGATTACTGGCTTGGTTTCATGGCCAGTGCCTTTCTCTTATGCCTATCCATCATCAATAAAGTTGCCGGCGGCCCCACAATCTATCAAAGCTGGTATGCCATGGAGTTCTTGGTCAAGACAGAATAAACTGAGAGAAATGATAACCATGGAATGTGTGGTGGGATCGACTGAGTGGGAATTGTCCAACGTATTTGTGAACCATTCTTGCATACCCTAGCTGAGATCCACCTTATGGCTGGGTCTGTAAGTTTCCCAGAATCTTGGGTCCATACCGTCAGGGCGGAGCCACTGGATAGTCTCTTACCACATGGGAAGAGGAACCGCAATACATACACAGTCCTTGGGACTTTTGATGATTCCTTTCTTCGGCGGTTAGTGGACCTCTTGCAGTACCCAATTCCATGGGTTCCTCTGCTGGCTCGGGCTTGGCGGGAAGAGGCAATCCTTCAGTTCGGTTACAGTAAGACCAACCTCTCTTACGTTCGTGATGACGTTCTTGAATTCTATAATCCATTTGCATAGTTATTGTGATCATATCTGCCAAATTGGCAGGACGGGGCAATCTACAAACTTCATCTTTTAACTCTTCAGTAAGTCCTCTCCGAAAAAGAGTAAGTAATACCTCGTCCGGCCAAGTGCTTTCCGAAGACAGTTGTTTGTATTGTGTAATATATGTGATGAGATCTTGTGTTCCTTGCTTAAGATTGAGAAGCCTTGCCTGGGAGGCGATAGACATTTCCTGCCTACTAAACAAAGATTTTAGACTATTCACAAAAGAAGGGTATGAATCTAAGCTTTGATTCCCTGAGGTGACGAGAGGACTAGCCCAGGCCAATGCAGGTCTGGTCAAATGAGAGACTAGAGGCCCTACCTTATCTTTATCAGAAGGAAAGTAGCGAGGCTTGAAAGTGAATTGAATCATGCAACTATCTAAAAAATTCCTTTAATTTGTGAGGGTTTCTGTCATATTTGCCAGTGGGCAAGGCAGAAGAATGGACTTCGGGTATCACTAGGCCAACTTTTTGCCAAAGCTGAGTGTTTTCTTGTTTGAGGTTTTGGACCACATGAGACAAGGACGGGATAGCAGCCATAATCTGCTGGATCTGCTGTTCCATGGGTTACTGCTATTTTTTGGGCGTCGCTATCTGTTATGTCTCGATACCAAAGAAAGCAGAATTCCACTAACTTGGTCAGATGGCAGGACCTTGATGAGTGTGAATAATTCCCCAGAGAACCTTACCGTCCTCTGTCTGGATGAAAACCAGGAGTAGAGGAGGCAACACTCCCACGGAAACACTCTGGGGTAGAAAACCCTGAGCTAGATGTCTTGGGTGTAGAATCTGCTCCTTGTAACTTCGTAGTTTCTGATCAGGACGCTATGCTGGCTTCAAGGATCTTCAACCAGGAATGTTAAAGCTGACTGCCGATGGATTGGACCCTCAAACTGGTTCTAATAAGAGGAAGAGAGCTGGGTAAGTATGTAAAGTCAATAAACAGAAAAGAGAAGAGGAGCCCCTAGAAACTTTCACCCACCTGGTGGGAAATAAAAGTCCTTAGTTCTCTAGAGGGCGCTGATGGTAATCCTCGCTAACCAAGGGCAAAATTAAGTTTAAATATTGAACGAGTCCTCAACTGAGGTAACGAATATCAGAGTCGCGAGACCTGGAACTAGAACCCTCAGAGAAGTTTGGATCTGTAAGTAAGGACAGAAGGTCTGATTGGCATGGTAACCTTTCTACACCGGAATGGTGGAAGAGAATGTCTCCTACCTTTGGGACCTAAATGAAAGGACTTCCCGGGGTAGAGATTGCTGATTGGATCTGTCTCAGGCTGAGGAAGCCTGATTCCCGTGAATCGAGAGCTCAGAGAGAAATCTAGAAGTAATAGGACTTCGGAAAATCAAGATCCTGTAACAATGGAAAGATTTGTAGCAGAAATATAGACCAAATTAACAACCCCTAGGAATCGGAACTTATGGAGTGTCAGTCTGTAGAGTAGCGATGCACTGAGCAGCTGCTTCCATGCTACTATAAGTTGCCACGTGGCCATTCGCGAGCGTCAGCTCTGTGCGTGCAGGACTTGTCAGCTCGTTAGAATCTAGGCAGGATATTTGGGTGGCCATGGGGGGTACGAAAAGGTAGAACATGACAGATCCTACCATGGTTCAACAACTACCAGTGCCTGTTGTGAGATGTCACACAAAAAGTGTATAAAAATGGCACTAATATTGTTTCCTACATGATACGTAGAAGAAAATGTACGAGATATGAGGGTTCAAAACTATCCTCAGTAACCTCTAAAACCACCAAGTAAGCAAATTAGTCACCACCTGTCTAACACTGCCCATTCAAATTCAATACATATGCCACTATCAGTACGTAAACCCATAATGGTGCACCACCACTTCAGAATGTGGAAAGATGTGAAACTGCCAACAGGAAAGCACAAGCTTCTAAACATACCCTATAGAAATGGGACACTGTAAACAGTTAGAATACGCCACCTGGTAACTAACTTCAACCAGAATACTGCAATATCACTTGCAGCATTGAAACAGCCCGACTCAACCGTGATTATGCAAAGAAACACAGGAACTGCGCACATTGCACAGTATACTTGTTTAAAACATAGTACTTATGAAGTGTAATTATGAGTGTCCACAAAGTATAACAATATCGGCAATGTTATGAACTGCAAAGTGACAAAATACCTGCTCTTACATGTTATGTTTTCTTTTTCCACAGATAATGAAGCAACGATTACTTCAACATTTCACATCCCATACACAAAAAAACAGCACAGGCCCTCCGCAATAGAAACAGTAAGCATGAAATTATTGGTATCATACTTCTGTATAATCTGCAAAGTGTAATGTGTTCACTTATTTCTGCAATCCACATATCAATGCCACAATTTTCAATTTACACCTATATTACACTGTGCTGCTTGTGCCCATGGCCTACACGCTTCACTACACACCATAAAGTGTGCGGGCTCCAACCATGCACTCGATATTGTACACCTTGGCCACAACTACTGCAGCACAGTACAACCATGCATAGAAACATCTATCCACTTAACAAAAACCCGACACATAAAACAGCCACCTACCCCTTAGCCACTTCAGTTCACATTGTATGACATTACTTCCACACAATGGACAACCTCTTTGCTGAATAACTTCTTCACCTAAGCCTGTAATAAGTGGACATGTTCAATGCACTATAGTACAGTAACCTACTCAATAATCTGCACAATCACAACAACCTAAACAGAAAAATGCATCCATATGTCTTACATAACTGTCCTAGGTGCGTAAGATTTGCCAACTCGCATGCCACTGGCACCGTATAGGGCATTAGGTCATCTTTGTTGTTATGGATAACATTTGAGTGGAAGGTATAGAACACAGAATAGAATGGAGCACATGGTGCACAACTAAGTAGCCATATTTGAAACTTTATGGAACTGCTTATAATTTCAAACGTCTGCTTCTCTTTTTTTAATTTGTTTTTATTGAGCATTTTTAAACATATAATTACTGTATCATCAACCCCCACTCCTCCCCCCAACTTTTAACACTGGGACAGTCGATGCATTTTGTCTTTGAAGGCAGGTGGACTCGGCCGGCGGGTTTCAGGGGGGACGGGATCAGTCATTTGTAGACTTCAAGGAAGGGAGCCCATTCCATTTCTCTGTTTGGTAGTTGGTCGTACTTGTTATATTTTCCATTTCATACAGGACCTTGGCTTTTCTTGCCCAGGTGGCTTCCGATGGGAGCGCTGATTGTTTCCAACTGATCGTGATGCATGCCCTCGCTGCCAGTAACAGAAAGTGAGTCATGTGGGGTACCCTTGTCCAGCGCTCTTCTTACTGTTCCAGGCCAAATAGTACCAGTCTCAGATCCAGCTCCCTGGAGATTCCTTCTATCTTTTTAATCAATTCTAGAATCTCCTTCCAGTATTCCTGCGATTTTGGGCAGAACCACCAAATGTGCCAGTAGTCCGCCTAGGCACTGCATCCTCTCAAGCACATGGGACTCGTTTATGCAAACATTTTCGAGATCCTTTTGGAGTCGAACTGCCACCTGTGTAGTAACTTTATGCCGTGGAGCTTATATTGGCCCGAGATTGATGTCTTGTGTGCCGTCGCACAATACCTGGACCAGAAGTTATCTGTCATCGGGCCCATATCTTTCTTCCATCTTTTTCAGAGTTTCTGTGTTTTGGTTCCCTTTGTCTCGTTGAGAGCTGCATATGTCTTCGAGATGAGGCCCCTTGTGTGTGAAGATTCACTCAGGATGCTTTCAAGAGGGGGGAATTCTCTCATCAATTTATCCTTCCATTTTGTCACTGTGAGTTTCCCTTTTAATTGAAGGAATTTGAACACATCCAGTTGTCCCATCTGTAGGCCCATCTCCAGGTCTTGAATTGATATACACCATGTAGGCTTTATTAGTTGGCCCACCCTTTCAAGACCTGCCTCGTACCATTCTTGAAATCTTTGTGGTTCCGTAATCTTGTTCCGAATTGGAGGGGCCCATATGCAGTTTATGGGTGAGAGCCATGTTGGGCGACCTTTAATTTCTCCTTTCCGCCACCATAGTTGTAAGAGAGATCCCATTGCAAAGTGGCTAATGACACTGTTGGGAAAGCTGTTCTTAGGGGCCCATAGACACTCTCCCAGGGAGACTGGTCTCATTGTATAGTTTTCAATAGCTACCAATTGTTTCTGCTTGTCACCTCATAGATGTGGGATTATGGCTCTGAATTGGGATGCTCGGTAGTAGGTGTATGCATCAGGGAACCCTGTGCCTCCCCTTTCTTTTGGTTGGGTCAATGCGGTATATGATATTCTCTGCTTCTTCCCTTCCCACACAAATCTGAGGAGCATTCTCTTTAGATCGGCCAAGTGGGAGTCCGGTACAGCTATGGGCAACATTTGGTAGTGGTATAGTAGCTTGTGGAATACTACAATTTTCATGTCATTTATAGTCATCCTAACCAGGATATTGTCAAATGGGTCCATCTCTTCAGATCTTTCGATATTTTGGTCAACAAGGAAGCGAGATTGACATTGTATAGTCTTTCTGTTGTCCTTGTAATGTTGATTCCCAAGTATTTTAAAGTTTGACATGCTGTTGGGATACCCCATATGGTGGAAGGGTTCCAGATCTGGCATTCTGAGGCTTTGAAAAGAAAAAGGGCCAATTTATCGGGGGTTGACTTTTAGGCCCGCCCATTTTCCAACGTCCTTTATTATTTCTCTCGGGATATCACTTTGGGGGTTTGTTAAATAGAACATGATGTCGTCAGCAAACATCGCTAGTTTGTGTTCACTCTCCCCCACGGTGGCTCTGCATATTGTTTTCTCTTTCCAGATGTTGTTTCCCAGTGGATCCATGGATAGGGCATATAAAACAGGTGAGAGGGGGCAGCCCTGTCTCATTCCTCGTGAAAGGGTAAATTCTCTTGATGTTGTATTGTTGACCACAACCCTTCCTCTCGGGCCCCTGTATAGAGCTTGGATCCCTCTTATCAGTGTTTTCCCAAGTCCCGTGTGTTCCATTATGTCCAGGGTTTTCCACATCACGTCAGCTTCTTGCCTGCCCCTTATGAAGCCCATCTGGTCTGGATGGACCATTCTGGGCATGATAACCTCCATACGTGTTGCTAGCATCCTGCAGTATATTTTAGCATCCGTGTTCAGGAGCGATATGTGTTGGTAGGACTTGCAGCATGTTGGGTCCCTCCCTACCTTTGGGACTACAACAATATATACTGTCGAGAAAGAGGACGGAGCCTGGCTTGACTGTTTTATGTGGTTAAAAAGTGCAGACATGTGAGCGGCGAGTGTAACTGAAAATTTCTTGTAGAATCCCATGGTGAACCCATCTTCGCCTAGGGTTCCTCCCAGCGGGAGTCTTTTGATGGCTGCCCGGACTTCCTCTGGAGTAATATTCGAGTCAAGGTAAGATTGTTCGCCTTCATCAAGCTGGGTCAAACCTGCTTCTTCTATGTACACTGTCTGCTGAGCCCCCTTCTGAGGTGTACAGGTCTTCATAAAAGCTTGCAAACTGATTGCAATTTCCTTTGGTGATCGTGCCTGGGTCTCTACCTCTGTGTTTATTGTTTCCACCCATCTCTCTGCCCTCTGGGCCCGCAGTCTGGCAGCTAACATTTTATCAGCCTTATCTCCCTTTTCGTAGTAAGTCTGTTTCAGAAAGTTCCTTATAACCTCATCCTTTCGCAGCATTCAAAGTTCCTCCCTTTTCTTCTTGAGGGTTGATAGATGCTCCTTCCGGTATGTACCCTATGCATGAAATCTCCCCTCTAATTCCACTATCTCTGCCCTCAGTTTATCTTCAAGGATTTTACGCTCCCTCTTCCATCTCGCCCCTTCTGTAATGAGGTGCCCCCTCCTCACCACCTTCCCCGCTTCCCACACTATGTTTGTATTCACCTCTTCGGTATTGTTAAGGCAAAAATATTCAGATATTGCCATGTTGCTCTCCTGTGCATAGAGTTTTTCCCGCCAAAAGGAATCATTACATCTCCTTCTCTTGTCTCTATGACCCCTTCCTTCTAGCTCTAGGGATGTTATCACCATGTTGTGGTCTGACCAGGCTACCTGTTGTATGGTGCTATTGTGTACACTGGTTTGGTTTTCTTTGTCAATTAGCAGGTAGTCTATCCTGGTAAAGGTGCCATGCACCTCAGATTTAAATGTATAGCCCTTTATGCCTGGGTTGCAGGATCTCCAGATGTCAATCAGCCCCTCTACCTCCAGAGTTGTTGCAAACCTGGCTGACTCCTCTCTTAGCCATTCCTGGTTTGTACTCTTGTCTGTTGTCTATTTATTTGGGGGTCCTCCCATGTATTGAAGTCCCCCCCCACTATTACCAGGTCATCTCTGCTGGCCTTCAATGATGACAGGGCACCTTCAATAAAATGACCCTGTACCTGATTGGGAGTGTATACTCCTACTAAAACTATAAGGGAGTCTTCCCATTCTCCCCAGACTATCAGGTGTCTGCCCTCCAGTGCTGGATAAACTGTTGGGTGCTCTAGCCTTAGCTTCTTACTGAGGAGGATTCCCACTCCACCCCTCTTGCTGTCCCCTGACACCCAGTATGTTTGTCCTACCGTTCTCCCCTTCAGTATTCTCTCCTCCCCCTTCCTAAGTCTAGTCTCCTGTATGAATAGGACGTCGAGGCCCGCCCTTTCAAATTCTCTAACAAGCAACGATCTCTTGGTGGGTGAGTTGAGCCCCTTTACATCCAAGGTACCCACCCTTAAGGACACTCTTCCCGGGTTGGCTGTATCGCCGACCCCTTCTGCTAAATTGAATCCCATTTCATTGGGTCATAGAGCTCGTTGTCATTTATGAACTGCTGATCCCCCCACGTCCCACCAGTTTCCTTTTGATTCTGTTAGACCGCCTGTTTCCCCCATCCCTCTCGTTACCCAACTTGTAACTAGGCTCATAAGCACCCTATGACCCCCTACTCTCTCAACTGACCAGGACTATGGTCCTCGAGGGCATTCAACCTACCACGCTTTGAGGTCATACCAATGATATATACAGCACTATATAAATGCCAAATAACATAGCATAACATAACAGGAAATAACATGGTTAAATGCGTGCAGTCTGGCGGGTGGAAACCAAGACTGGATTCTGGCTGTGTTAGGCCTGTAGGACACTTACGTGTGCAGCTAGGCCGGTTAGTAATGGGATATAGCTGCGTACTACGCTCACCTTAGCTCTGAAGGAGCACCTGGAGACCTCCTTCTCTCTGGTATCTGTGTGGGGACCTTCTGGGGATGGGGACTTCTGGAATTGATTCTGAAAAGAGAAACAGGACCAACTGTTAGGAAACGGTGTGACCTGGCCTCTTCACTCCACCCTGTGCCCTCCCTTATTCCCCTAACCCCTTATGGGTTGTTCTCACCTTGTTTATATGGATGGGATGCTCTCCGTCCTGCTGTCTCTCTAGCAGGGGTGCATGTGGTTGTGGAACCAGTTAGGTCACTGTTTGGTAGTTCTCCTGCCCAAACGTGTTGTGGCGTGGATTGATGTTGTGTCCGTAATGGGGAACCACTTGGCATTGCTGTTCTCCTAGTTGCTGCTTGCTTTTCAGCTGTTGCACTCTGAACTTCTTGTTAGTGTCCTTTCATGCATGGTTTTTCCTGTGCACACTGTGCTCGCTGTCACATGCTGCTTCCTTGGACTGAATGCGCGTTGCTTCTTTAAGGTTCTGATGCGCTCTCGGTGCGTGTTTTGTTCGTAGCCTTTATGTCTATACTGCAGCTTTGTGCGCACTGCAGTAATTGGTGCTTTCTTAGTGTGCATTGCTTCCTTGGGTTAGTTGCGCTCTCCGGGCGCTTTTAGTTCGTAGCGCTTGTTGCAGAATAGTTTCTGTGTGCACTCCGGTAAGTGTTGCTCTACTGTGCGCGTTCTGTAAATGCTGTCTTTCCGGCACGCGCAGTGTTAGTTTCAAATGTCTTTAGCGCTGCTTGTTTTTTTCTATTTCCACTTACTGTTGTTCTTCTCTCCTAACAGGATTTCAGGACCGTGATGACAAGGACCTCTCAACTGGATCGCGGGGGCCGTGATGACAAAGAACTCTGCTGGAGCGTTGCTGAATTGGATTCTGAACTGGAACAACAGGTAAGTGTTGCAAGGCTGGGGGGGGTGTTGATCTGTTGTGTTCTATGGATGACGTCTGTCTTCTTCTTAACAGGTTGCTGGAGCTATGCCGGTAAGCATCACGCTGCAGAAGCAGAGTAACGCGAAGCAATGGTTACATGCCCAAAGGCAGGTCTGCAGCCATCAGTTCTGTTTTGCCAAATCATCCTCCATATTGGAGGACCAGGAAGTGGCTGGACGCAGTATCACCTGCCATCCAAAGGGTGTGGCTCCGGGCGTGCCAAGGATTGGATCCTATTACCCCCTTTCCTTCCCCAATGTGGTCGAGCACTGGCCCCCCAGTGACTCTTCAAGAGTCCATGTGTCCCTCGGGGTAACCCTGCAATGTGTGTGCGGGCATGCTGCTGAGCTGAGACTGGTGTAAGGCACAAGACCAGTAGTCATGACAGTACTCCCCCCCCTAAGGCCCCTCTCAAGGTGGGAATTCTGTCTAAGTAATCGATGTGTGTGGACATGTTTGCTTGGTTCCAATGACCTGTCCTGAGGCCCATACCCTTTCCAGTCAATAAGGTAGTACAGTTTGGACCTAACTATCTTGGAATCCAGTATGTCCCTGACCTCGTTTTCAAGCTTGCTGTCTTCTATCGTGGGAGCCGGGGGTGTCTTTAGTCGAGTGCCTGACTGGACAGGCTTTAAGATGGATACGTGAAATACCGGGTGCATATGCATATTAGGGGGCCAGGTTAGCTTCATAGCAACTGGATTGATTATGGCCTCGATGGTATATGGGGCTAGGTGTTCTTGGCCCTTTAGTAGGCACGTGCTTTGATGCTAACCACACAGTATCCCCAACCTTGTACACGGTGGCTTCTTTTCGATGTTGATCCACAAATTATTTGTGTTTTTCTATGGCCTGTGTTAGTTGCTCAGTGGCTTCTTTGAGACCTTGGCTAATTTTCATATGCAGGGTTTTTACTGAGGGCATCTCCAGTACTTCTGGTGGGTCGAAGACGGAGGTTTGCAGGTGTCAACCATACATAGTGTAAAACGGACTTTGCCCAGTTGTGGCATGATGCAAATTATTGTATGCCTATTCTGTGATCCATAACATGTCTTTCCATGTGCCTTTGGATTGGTGAAGCAGGCATCTTAGGTATTGCTCGAGCGTCTGGTTGGTCCGTTCCGTCTGGCCGTCGGTTTGTTGATGGTGGCTGGTAGATAGGCCCACTAGGTCTCAACTCTTCTACCAGAACTTGGAGACAAACTGGATTCCATGGTCTGATATTAGAACCGATGGGTAACCATGTAACCGAACTACCTGTTTCAGAAAGACCTTTGCCAGAGTGGATGTGGTGGGTAGTCCTTTCAAGGAATGAAGTGGGCCATCTTCGAGAACACATCTACCACAACCAGGATTGTGTTATGATCCTTGCAGGGGGGAAGGTCAGTGATGAAATTGAGTGATAGCGTATGCCATGGCATAGAAGGTAGTGCTAGTGGACGTAGAAGCACTGCTGGTTTCTGTTCATCAGCCTTGTTCTGTGAGCAGATTGCACATGCCAGTACGAATTGGGCAACGTCTTTCCACCAATTTGGCCACCAGTAGTTTCTTTTAACCTTGGCCATACTTTTAGTTAACCCAGGGTGTCCTATCAACAATGTGTCGTGATAGCTGGCGATGATCCGTTCCTGCTGGGCTCCAGTTGGAAAGTAAAGGTGACCCATGTAATACAGCAATCCCTCATTGAGCGTTTGCTGAGCGCTTTTCGTAGTCCAAGGCTGTAGTTCTTGAGTGCTCATGTTGCGCCGTATATCGGCCTTTAAATTGTCCAAAGGTGAGCCTGTTGTAAGTCTGAGGAGTTTGTTCCCTGGTATAATGGCAACTGGCTCTGGTGTTATGTATGTATCATCTCCTTTGCCCAGATGAGATAAGGCATCTGCCTTGCCGTGATGTGTTCCTGGATGGTAGGTGATAACATAGTTGTATTCTGCGAAGAACAAAGCCCATCTAAGTTGGTGTGATGACTGTGCTTTAGTAGACTTTAAGTACTGCAGGTTGTTGTGGTCAGTGATGACTGACTGTGTGCCTGGCTCCTAGAAGGTAATGCCTCATTCATTAAAAGCCATTTTAATTGCTTAGAGCTCTTTGTCGGTAATGACCTAATTCATCTCAGTGGGGGTAAACATTTTTTACCAGAATGCTACTGGATGTAATTGGCCAGTTTCAGGATTCCTTTGCGAAAGGACAGCTCCCATTGCGATGTTGGAGGCATCCGTCTCCACCACATATGGGAGGTCAGGTTTCAAATGCTGCAATATTTGTGCCGAAGTGAACAACTTTTTCAAGCCTGCAAGGCTTCTTCTGCTTCTAAGGACCAATTAAAATGTCTGTTCTTTCGTAATAAGGACGTGATCGGATGGACTATGTGAGAGAAGCAAGGAATAAATGGGCGGTAAAAATTTGCGAAGCCTAAGAAGCTCTGAGCCCCTTGAACTGACGTTGGGGAAGGCCAACTGAGAATTGCATCCAGCTTGCGATTGCGCATTCAGATACCATGGGAGGTGAGGATGAACCCCAAAAACTCAACTTCAGTGACATGGAACGAGCACTTTTCTAGCTTTGCATACAGCCGGTGTCGCTGTAACCTCTCCAAGATAGCCTGACCGTGTTTGACGTATTCCTGTTCAGTGGTAGAATAAATCAGGATATCGTCGATGTATAGTCCAAAGGGCATCACCTGGTACTCATAGAGGCCATACTTTGTCCTGAATGCCGTTTTCCATTTGTCCCCTTGTTTTACTTGTACCAGGTGATAAGCCCCTCTGAGGTCCAACTTCGTATAGATTTGTGCATCCTTTACCTGATCTAGGAGTTCTGGAATGAGCAGCAACAGGTATCTGTTCTTTACGGTGACCTGGTTTAGTGATCTGTAATCTATGCAGGCCCTAAGGTCCCCCTCCTTCTTTGGGATGAAGAAGAGGGGCGAGGCTGCTGGGGACTTAGATGGCCAAATGAAACGATTTGCCAGTTACTGGCATTCATACCAGCTGTAATCTATACACGGACCTGCAACCTATCAGCGTTAACGAAGGCTCTGCATAACTAATATCATTGCACTACTGCCTCAACTTGCTCACCATGCCACCGTACAAGCCCTAATGTCACACCCTGCAATAGCCCACCACGAACATTACTATACGCTTGTGTACTTGTGTATGTGCTACCTCTGTCCATTACGTTATCACTAAATTGCTTAAGCTACCCCCTGCCTACATTACTGCTTGTTCACACAATTGCAAACTTTTGCCTGTTCCCTAATGTGACTCTGTGAAGTATTTTATCCGCCAAATTGCGGCTTGCATTGCTGCTTACACACAAGTAATGCCTGTTTTGATTAAACTGTCTGTAGCCTCTGGGCCTCACATATTGCCTCATAATGGTAAACTGTGCCTGCCTTACACGGCCTCATTCTGCCTTCGTTGGTAATCTGCATTTAGCCTAGCATCGTGGCATTGTAACTTTGCCTGTAAATTGTGTATTTAACATATATTCTGCCTTAATCGAGGAAACTGTTTCAGCCTCATTGTATCCCACGATGGCAATCTGCATCTAGCCTATCAATGTACTGTAGGCCAGCAACTTGCATTTAGCTGAACACTGTAACATTACCTCAATCTGCTTCAGCATATTCTGCGCCCCATTGGGTAAACTGCTGGTCACCCTCTCTTTGTGCCTTAAGCCGGAACGTGCATTTAGCATATAAATGTCAGTTCCTAACACCAGTAACTTACTTTTTCTTTTCTTTAGCCTAACCTTGAGCCAACGTGTACTACTCTGGTAACTTACATCTAACTATATTAGCCAAAATATTTAGTGAACCTACTATGGTTTTCGTTAATCTAGCCTTTGCTGCTCTTCCAGGCCTCCTCATACTGTGCCTACATATGCCAGCAGCACCACCCGCTTTCCAATCCACCACGAATATGAGCCCTCCTTTGCAAGGCCAAACCCACACTATTCCTCCCCTCACTACAAGTAACCTTGCATTCAGACCACATCACACCCACACCATTCCTACCCAAACTGATCCCAAACCTGGGAAGCTGCCAAAGAAAGCAAATCAGCCTCAACAGCCTATCCACACTTACCCCTATTCAATGGATTGAGAGGTTCACCACTAAGCCCACCCCGAACCAACCATGCCGTGGCATCCACAGAAATAAAAGACTTGCCTCTAGGTTTACCATTGACGCACCTTTAGTCAACATTTATCTGGAGAAAACTCCTACCCTCAACACTCCTATTATCGCTACACAGAGCCCACCATGTCTGACCCTTACACGCTCACTACCTAAAAAATCCAATCTAAAGCAAGACAAACCACCTACCTTAATACCCCAATCCAACCCGCCTAACCCAGCAGCACAGACAAGCCTTTTCTCATCAAAGGCGCAATGATAAACGCGAGATCCATCGTTGGACACACAACTGACATAGCAGACCTAATTAACGTCAATGATCTTGATTTCCTAGCAGTATCGGACACATGGCTCCATGCCGCTGCAGGGCCTTCTCTCATGCTAGCCATTCCCGACTCCTACACCATTACCTGAGCAGATGGAGAAAATTCTAAAGATGGAGGGGTTGCCTTCGTAGCCCGAGCCAACTTGGCACTCAGACCATCAACCACCCTCTCGCTTAAATCTTGAGACCTTCTCACAGTCAAAATATCAACCTCTCACTCCAGTACACTCACTGTCCACCTCATATACAGGCCACACGGCCCCACAGGAGACTTTGAGGAGGACATTATCACTCTGCTTTCAGACAATACCAAACCAAAGTCACAAATTCTGATATTAGGTGACTTCAATTTAGGACTATCCGACCCTAATGACCAGGCTGCGAAATCCTTGGAAGAATCCCTAAGTGAACTGAATTTCATGCAGAGAATCAACCAACCTACCCACATGAAAGGACAAACACTGGATTGGCTAGTAGACTATAATTGCACTACGGTAATTACCGCCATTGAACCACAAACTTGGACCGACAACTCCTTCTTCGCTTTCACCATTAACGCCAACCGTCCAATCACTAAGACTATCATGCCTCATTTACTTACTAGAAAGAAGCGTAACATTACAGCTGAAAGATTAATACCTATCTTTATCCCAATACTGAATAATAACATAACTGAAAATCCTGAAGAACTAATAGATCTCTTCAATGATAACATGACCATGGCCCTAGACTACATTGCTCCTCTGAAACTCTGTAAGAGCAAACTTAAGGACCACCTCAATACCTGGTTTACACCACAACTAAAAGCCCTTAGGTCTGAAAAAGGAAATGCAAAGCTGTATGGAAGAATTTACCTTCCAAGGAGAACAAATACATTGTAACAGAAACGTCTGCTCGCTAGAAAGCAGAGATCATCAGAACTAAACAGGAAACATATAATGACAGGATCCAAAATGCCAGTTCTAGTATCAAGGAACTACTTGGAAACCTAAGTGAATTAGAATCACCCATAGCCCCTGATGATTCGCACCCTAAAAATAAAGCCTGGTGCACGAGCATCCAAAACGCCCTAGCGAACAAACTCGCCACCCTTCAAAAGAAAATTGCCCTAAAGAGACTTAACATCAATGGCATCATCGACACAGCTCAGAAACAGGACACCACCTTCCCTACTAATACTCTTCCAGAATAAAAATGTGCCCAAGTCACAACAACAGAGGTCTGTTAGGCAGAAACCTGTGCAGTTCCCTTGGGGAACACTGCAAAAGATTTAAGACTACAGGTAGAGCAGTAAACCCCTTTGGTAGCAGTCTGTACCACCCAGATTTACCTGGTAGCTGTGGCTGAGCAGTCAGACTTCTCTCAAGAAGAGTTAGGCAGTATGTAAAGTATACACAATATGTACCAAAACACAATAGCACAAGCAAACACTGACCAGAGCTTGGTTTCAAAAGTATATAGTTATTTATTTAAAATACACATAAGTTAAAAACACTCTAGCAAAAATATAGTAAAAGCACTTCAACACAGTTATAATGAAAGTAGATTCAATCCTTTCTCCTATCTAGACAACTCTAAGTAAACACCACTTAATTAAAACAGAGGTGAGTGCTTAACGTTAGATGACACTCTAGTAGTTTCCAAGAAAGGGAGAGAAAAAGCAGAAATGGGTTAGACACACCACTCTAAGGTCCAGAGCACTTGCAATAGGCTTAAAGAAGAATAAAGTCACAGGTGAGCAAAAGTCACTAGGCAGGGCCCACTCTTAGAGTAGCCGGAGCGAAAATGTGCCCAAGATCACACTGTTAGTTAGAGATTCAAAGTCTTGCAAAGAGTCAAAAAGAGGTTAGAGTGGCTCAGAAAGTTTAGCCAAAGTGTCCCAGGCACTCCCAGGTTCGAAAGCCGGGGACTAAATCTACCCCGTACAGTCGGTAGCAAGGGAAGCCAGGCAGAACACAGTACCTTAAGCGGAAAGGATCCTCCAGCGGTGGCAGTTGTTCCAGGCAGTGGCAGCAGGGCTCGACGTCGGTCAGGGGAGAAGAAGTTCTCGCTGAAGAGCAGAAGAAGAGGGTCGTTGCACTGCCCGGGAAGAAACCAGCCGCGGAGTCCTCCGGTTAAAGGGTTGGTACCGACTTTCGCGGTATGGGGGTAAAGTGTGGTATTCCGGTTGCCGGGGTGCTTGGCACAGGCAAGGCGGCCACGAGATACCTCAAAGAACGGAAAGAAGGCGAAAACTGGTTGTCCCCACCAGTCAAGGGAAGGAGCCACTCCGTTAAGAGTTCTCCTCGGTCGTCGGGAAAAAGTGGTGAGACGGTTCAGCAGGGCTCCACCGGGTGGTGTCGTCGAAGCAGGTCGGCTCAGCTCTTCCCTCGTCGGATTCTTGGTCCTGTGGCGACTTCTGAAGTCCCAGTCCCCAAAGCCCTGCTTTTATGCAGCAAACCCCCATTCACCCAGCCTAGCTGTCACTCAAACATGCTAAGTGGTGAGCCGGGCGGCTCACCACTTGGGCCAATCAGGACGGAGTGCGACTTGAGTTACCAAGGTAACTCAGTCCAGGGTGCCTAAATCCCCCTCCCCCCCTCCTAAGTACCCCAGACAGAGTGGCACCACTTTGGAGGGCTTCTGTGGAGAAGCCCGCCAAAAGTGGAACAAAGGGCTCCACTTTGGGTCAGAGTTACAGAGGCGAACACCAACGCCATTTTAGAATCAAGTTTTGGCAAAAAGTCCCAACCGGAGTTATAAAAATAAATATATAAACCGGCGGTGTGTTTAAGGCTACCGTAAATAAATAATTAAATGTGTTAGCCTAAAACAATGGGAAATCCCATAGGGAAATATTCGCGGTCGAATATAAAAAGTAGTTTCCACTGCCACCAGCCAAAACTCGATCAGGGGGGACGGAGACGTGCCCCCTCGACTAACAGACCCTGGGGCAATCGAATTGCCCCAGCCAGTACGTCCACAATATGATGGTTTGTACTGGTTCTGTTCAGGATTCAAGACTAGCAAAGTCTTTGGTGACTTTACATGCCCTGGGAGACAGTAGTCAGTCCCAGGGTATGGAGTCTATGTTGGGGAGTCCCTAGGACACCCCTGGGTCACGGCACAGAGGGTGCTGTGTGACCCACATCACAAAAATACATGAGGCCCTATGGAGTAAAAGACCCCATAGCCCATTCAACACAAGGTTTAACCAAGATAACACACTTCAACATGTCCAAGAGTGAGGGTAAAAGAGTCTCACTCTTGGCAGGAGAAAAAAATTAAACCCCAGAAATCCAGCAAAGCTGCTGGGGGACTCACTAGGTAGGGAAATTCAGCCTAAACAGAGAATTCTCCCTAACACTCGCCCCCCCCAGACTAAGGGACAGGAGGATTTAATCCACTCCTGGATGAACCTCATACCTCTAGTCGATGATATACATCCTAGAGAGTCCATCAGCATTTTGATGGTGACACCTTGACCTATGTTCAATGGAGAACTCAAAGGTTTTCTTTTGCAAGCTAACGGACCTACAGACCCTTTGAGGAACATCAGTCTTTTTGTTATAGGGGATCTGGTTGACCAGTCCCTCAGAAGTTGGTACAACTTCTGAACCTATGTTAGGCTTTTTCAAGGGGTCCTTATAAAGGATTCCCTTAGATCTAGAGGGGCCTCCAAGGTTCCTCACCACCTCTCTTGTGGGAGCAGGTTGGGTCTTAGGCCTCTTGGTTGGAGGGGTTGGGGTTAGGCAATGTACCTGCTTCCCCTTCCTCTTAGATCTACCCTTACCTATTTTAGGAGTTTCCCCCCTAATATTAGGATTTGAGTTGGGGCCTTCAGTAGAAGGTCCAACAGTCTGAAGGTTTTTGGCCTTAGACTTTTCTTTTCTGGTTTTCCACCAGCACTGAGAATTACCAGTTCTCTCAGGTCCAGATAGGGGCCTAGTTGGTCTATCCACCTCTTCCTCAGAAGCAGGGGGAGTCAGAGACTCTGAGACTAGGGGAACAATGATGGAGCTTGGTTGGGGCGCCCATGTTCCTAGCATACTATCCTGAAATGTGCCTGGGTTAGAGGTCAACTTACTAACACCAGGGCTTGTAGTGGGGTTCTCAGTAGAGGGTCCCACAGGCTTAGAAGGGTCCTTCAAGGTAGCCTGTCTAGCCAATTTGGTTAAGTTCTGCTTCTCCATACTGGGAGGCCTGGGGGTATGTGACACTACTCCTAGAGTTCTTAGGTCATTCCCTAACAGGACCTTCCCAGGTACCTCAGTCTGAACACTGACAGGGATCCTCACTGTCATGTTGTTACACTGAATGAGGGCTGGTAGGATAGGAACCATTTGGACAGGGCCTCCAGACATCTTAGTGGGACCTTTGGGTGCTTTGGCCACATCCTCAGGTTGAAAGAAGCTTTCATCCACTACTGTTCTGCTGGCCCCAGTGTCTCTCCTGGCAGGAGTATCCTGGCCATTGACAAGAACACTGTCCACATAATACACCTTAGAGTTAACAGGTAGGGAGTTATACACAACCCTATTCTGGGGACTAACCAGACCCATAGGCTCTAAGTTTACAGTTGCTTGAAGACCCAAGGGTTCTTCAGCAAAGAGTTCAAAGTGGGCACTAGCCATCTGTACTTCATCCTCAGGAGTGAAGGCTAAGGAGACTGTGCTGATCCCTGCAGGTTTACCCTTGCACTTGGGATCTCCTTTGATATGGTCAGTACCCTGACAGACATAGCATTGTCCAAATGCTCTCTGGAAGGGTGGCTTGTTCTGACCTCCTTCTGGCTTGTGGCCAGAAGGTACAGTAGCCTGACTAGGTTTCCCATGTGGCTTACCCTGGTTATTTTGTGGTTTGGGGCCCTCTTTGGGATAGGAATTATTAGAATTCTCTTTGGAGTCTTTTTTAGGCTGTTTCTCCCCATCCTTCTTCTGAGTTACCCCAGAATCCTTGTGAGTGGCCCTGTTGGCAACCCACAAGTCAGCAGCCTTAGCTAGTTTCCGGGAATCTAATTCCTTGGAATCAGCCAAGTGTTGTCTGAGCTCAGGAGAGCAGGCATCATAAATAGTCTCCAACATAAACAAATTCTTCATACCTTCATAAGTGTTCACCTTGTAACCCTTAATCCATCCCTCTAAGTTTTTCAAACATTCACTCACCCAGGTAGCCCAAGGGGTACCATCATGCTTTTTGAGGCTCCTAAACCTCTTAAGATACTGGGAAGGGGTCTTCCCAAACCTAGCTATCAAAGCTAGTTTCACACATTCATAGTCCTTCCTATCCTCCTCCCCCATCTCCATTACCACATCAGTTGCAACAGGGGGAAGCCTAGAGAACAACCAGGTGAGTAAGTCATTTCCTGTGATGTTCTGGAGCCCATGATTATATTCAAACAGAGACAACCAATCCAACACATCCAACTTAGGCTCATACATACCAACCAATTCTTTAGGCATCCGGGGTCTTTTAGGACTGGAACTTCTAGAGGAGCCAGAGAGAGAAACATTCTCAACAGATAATTTCTTCATTTCTAAGTCATACTTGAGCTCCATTTCCCTTAGCCTTAGTTCTTTGTCAGTTTGAGCATTCAGTTTCTTATACTCCAATTCTAGCTTCATTTTCTCTAGTTCAAAGTACTGAGGACTAAATGTGGGACCTGGTAAAGGTCCAGTAGGCACAGCAGGTAGAGCAGGCAGAGGCCTAGGGGGGACAGTTACAACAGCCTCACCCTCCTCTTCTGACTCTTCCTCAGAAACATCAACATTTTGTTCCATGTTAACTTCAACACTGTCATCTACAGTTGCTGGAGTGGTAGGTTCCTCTGAACCATCACCCAGACTTTGGTTAGCTAACAATCTTTCAATCAGCTCCATTTTCTTGCCCTTAGTCAGGAGATCCTTATGTTTACAGAGCACTCTTAAACAATCAGCAGTTTTGGCTGCAAGGGACTCTTGACTATAGCTTTCTATAACTGACATGTTAGAGGTTTTACTTTTTCAGTGCTAAGCTTTGTGGTTAGTTGCACTAAGGTATCTAAAGCACAATAAAATGTATACTCAATACAAATCCCACCGCTGTACACCAGTGTTAGGCAGAAACCTGTGCAGTTCCCTTGGGGAACACTGCAAAAGATTTAAGACTACAGGTAGAGCAGTAAACCCCTTTGGTAGCAGTCTGTACCACCCAGATTTACCTGGTAGCTGTGGCTGAGCAGTCAGACTTCTCTCAAGAAGAGTTAGGCAGTATGTAAAGTATACACAATATGTACCAAAACACAATAGCACAAGCAAACACTGACCAGAGCTTGGTTTCAAAAGTATATAGTTATTTATTTAAAATACACATAAGTTAAAAACACTCTAGCAAAAATATAGTAAAAGCACTTCAACACAGTTATAATGAAAGTAGATTCAATCCTTTCTCCTATCTAGACAACTCTAAGTAAACACCACTTAATTAAAACAGAGGTGAGTGCTTAACGTTAGATGACACTCTAGTAGTTTCCAAGAAAGGGAGAGAAAAAGCAGAAATGGGTTAGACACACCACTCTAAGGTCCAGAGCACTTGCAATAGGCTTAAAGAAGAATAAAGTCACAGGTGAGCAAAAGTCACTAGGCAGGGCCCACTCTTAGAGTAGCCGGAGCGAAAATGTGCCCAAGATCACACTGTTAGTTAGAGATTCAAAGTCTTGCAAAGAGTCAAAAAGAGGTTAGAGTGGCTCAGAAAGTTTAGCCAAAGTGTCCCAGGCACTCCCAGGTTCGAAAGCCGGGGACTAAATCTACCCCGTACAGTCGGTAGCAAGGGAAGCCAGGCAGAACACAGTACCTTAAGCGGAAAGGATCCTCCAGCGGTGGCAGTTGTTCCAGGCAGTGGCAGCAGGGCTCGACGTCGGTCAGGGGAGAAGAAGTTCTCGCTGAAGAGCAGAAGAAGAGGGTCGTTGCACTGCCCGGGAAGAAACCAGCCGCGGAGTCCTCCGGTTAAAGGGTTGGTACCGACTTTCGCGGTATGGGGGTAAAGTGTGGTATTCCGGTTGCCGGGGTGCTTGGCACAGGCAAGGCGGCCACGAGATACCTCAAAGAACGGAAAGAAGGCGAAAACTGGTTGTCCCCACCAGTCAAGGGAAGGAGCCACTCCGTTAAGAGTTCTCCTCGGTCGTCGGGAAAAAGTGGTGAGACGGTTCAGCAGGGCTCCACCGGGTGGTGTCGTCGAAGCAGGTCGGCTCAGCTCTTCCCTCGTCGGATTCTTGGTCCTGTGGCGACTTCTGAAGTCCCAGTCCCCAAAGCCCTGCTTTTATGCAGCAAACCCCCATTCACCCAGCCTAGCTGTCACTCAAACATGCTAAGTGGTGAGCCGGGCGGCTCACCACTTGGGCCAATCAGGACGGAGTGCGACTTGAGTTACCAAGGTAACTCAGTCCAGGGTGCCTAAATCCCCCTCCCCCCCTCCTAAGTACCCCAGACAGAGTGGCACCACTTTGGAGGGCTTCTGTGGAGAAGCCCGCCAAAAGTGGAACAAAGGGCTCCACTTTGGGTCAGAGTTACAGAGGCGAACACCAACGCCATTTTAGAATCAAGTTTTGGCAAAAAGTCCCAACCGGAGTTATAAAAATAAATATATAAACCGGCGGTGTGTTTAAGGCTACCGTAAATAAATAATTAAATGTGTTAGCCTAAAACAATGGGAAATCCCATAGGGAAATATTCGCGGTCGAATATAAAAAGTAGTTTCCACTGCCACCAGCCAAAACTCGATCAGGGGGGACGGAGACGTGCCCCCTCGACTAACAGACCCTGGGGCAATCGAATTGCCCCAGCCAGTACGTCCACAATATGATGGTTTGTACTGGTTCTGTTCAGGATTCAAGACTAGCAAAGTCTTTGGTGACTTTACATGCCCTGGGAGACAGTAGTCAGTCCCAGGGTATGGAGTCTATGTTGGGGAGTCCCTAGGACACCCCTGGGTCACGGCACAGAGGGTGCTGTGTGACCCACATCACAAAAATACATGAGGCCCTATGGAGTAAAAGACCCCATAGCCCATTCAACACAAGGTTTAACCAAGATAACACACTTCAACATGTCCAAGAGTGAGGGTAAAAGAGTCTCACTCTTGGCAGGAGAAAAAAATTAAACCCCAGAAATCCAGCAAAGCTGCTGGGGGACTCACTAGGTAGGGAAATTCAGCCTAAACAGAGAATTCTCCCTAACAAGGTCGAAAAAATCATAACCTCTTTGAAACCCTTGCGCTGTCAAGGCGACATCTGCCCTGCCCAAATCATAAAAGATGCAGTGGGAGAACTTGCTCCTTTCATTATCAGATTAATTAATGCCTCTTTCAAATCATGCCAGGTTCCCACTAATCTGAAAGACGCTTGGGCACTCCACCTATTGAAAAAATCTTCTCTCGACCTGACCATCCCAACTAACTACAGACCGATAATCACAGTCCCCTTCCTACTTAAAATCATTGACAAGGCAGCCTACCTCCAAATACAGACTTACCTAGAGGTAAACAATCTCTTAAGGCTTAGACAATCTGGATTTATACCCCTCCAGGGAACTGAAACTGCTCTTATAGATCTGAAAACTCAAATAGACCTAATAAAAGACAACAGACAATGTGCATTACTCCTCCTACTAGACTTCTCTGCTGCCTTCAATCTGGTAGACTACAATATACTTTGTGAGCACCTCTAATCAGCGGCGAACTTCTCACCTGAGGCTGCAACCTGGATCAAATCCTTCTTAAATAACAGAATGATGAGAGTATTCTCACCTTCAGATGCTGCAACCCTATTCCCATCAAATGCAGAGTGCCACAAGGATCTTGCATCTCCCCTACATTGTATAATGTTTTTACCAAACCTTTATTCAACATCCTGGACCACATGGGTGTAATCTACATCAACTACGCAGATGACACCCAGCTACTGACCCCACTATCTGGCAACTATGACTCTAACAACGACTACTAAACAAAATATACTTTGTCATTCAGGGCTGGATGGCTGTTAAGAGGGATTTCTGAACTATGACCTGGAGGGGCAGAGTTCAGAAGGCCAACCTAGTTTCTTGGAACAGGGTAACCTCTGGACAAGCCAGACCAATTATGGCAGGCGGTCAAGACTAAGTCTCAAGAGGGGTGAGGGTGACTGAAAGACCTCAATGAGCACACAAAGCAAGGAAACTTACAAATTACTCCAGACAGGTTTTATATTAAAAATATAGACACATTTATTACAAGGCCTGTGTAACATAGACCATAGTAAAGAATCACAATAATACTAAAGTAAACCAATACATCACAATCAACACAATATATATACAAGACCAGAGGGGTCTAACGGATTAAAAGTAACGAAATGTGTAGACCACCTAGATGGGGAGGAAAACAGGCAGTGCAAGTAATCTTTAGACCCAGTTCCACATCAAGAACACACCAAACTAAGAGGCAGTCCAAGCCCTACGAAGAGAGGAGCCTTATGCTCAATAATACATGCACGCGCTGTTGCCAAGGGACAAAATAGGGTCTCTTCAAGCGTCACTAGCAGCTCAGGAAGGTGGATAAAGTTGATGAAGAACAAGTCCCCACTATTCAAGCAGGACCTCCACTTGAGGGCAGAGGCAGGTTGAGAGTGCGGGATGAAGACGCTATTTCGCAATAGCTGTGAAAAGGAAAGGGGTCCTCGGGGGCCACTTTGTGTGTAAAAATGGGCTCCTGCGCTAGGGGCCACCAGTTGGGGTATGGACTACTCACCGGTCCCTGACTGAGGCAGACCCAGACTTCGCCATTAGAGTCCACTTTGCTGGAAGGTTCAAATGCGACAATAAGGACGTCTCGACAGCGTGTAGTTTCCGCGGTACAGCAGGGATTCCCAAATGGTACAGCAGTGATTTCTCCGCTCCGGGTGGAGGAATCAGCCCAATTCCACTGCAGCAGGCTTCAGGGTCAATGGTCGTGTGAACTCAGGAGATCGACATGGTAGTGGTGTTCTCGGCCTCCTCTTATCCAAAGTTCCCTTTGTGCCAAAATGGAATGGACCCAATGGGAGATCTGCTCACAAACACTCACTCCGTACGTGGACCAATCACGGACCACAGTGGTACCAGGCATTCAGGACACTCCAGACTCTTGGCACCCAGGATGTGTATTGGGAACAGACATCCCAGCCCACATCCTGGAGGCACACACACAAGGCACGCAGAAGCCTGCGAAAGCTTTGGGGTTTAGCGGGACAGTGCATGACCAAATAAGGACTGACGCGGTTGGCGCAACCTGGGGAAGGTGAAGGGGCAACATGGCCAAAGGACAGGACAAAGAACCTTGTGGCATGGCCATTTTGGAGCCAGGCCACCTATTCGTGCCAAACACGGTAAGCGCGGATAACATGGCGAGAAAGGGTTAAAAACATAAGAGAACGATAGCTGCCACCAGTCCTGTCCGTGACACATCTGCACAGTTCATAAAAAGTCCATCGAGAGTTTTTAGGGCCTTTGGAATGACTAGAGACGCATGGGTGCGGTAAAGTAAGTTACATTGCACTCTATTTACATGTTGCACGAAAAAACTGCAACATGAGGAAAGGACTAAGGGAAACAAAGTCTCCCTGTTTTAGGGGCATGTCATTTTCCCCATAAGAAGTGAGCGAAAGCCCAGAGGAGTGCGGCTGAGGGCTGCGCTTCTCTGGCAAAGGTTCGATCAGGGTGTAAAACAGCAGCAAAATGTTTGGGGGTTGACACATGGAGGGAAAATTACATTTTATTATGAAATCTTTCCTAACAGTGGCTACCCAAAGAAGTCAAATTTGGGTGTATTTTGTAACTGCAATTTGGGTTGTTCTGAAAGTCAAATTTGGGTGTGTTTTGTAACTGCCATTTGGGTTGAACTGAAAGTCAAATTCGGGTGTGTTTTGTAATTGCCATTTGGGTTGTTCTGAAAGTCAAATTTGGGTGTGTTTGTAATTGCAATTTGGGTTGTTCTGAAAGTCAAATTTGGGTGTGTTTTGTAACTGCCATTTGGGTTGTTCTGAAAGTCAAATTTGGGTGTGCTTTGGAACTGCCATTTGGGTTGTTCTGAAAGTCAAATTTGGGTGTTTTTGTAACTGCCATTTGGGTTGTTCTGAAAGTCAAATTTGGGTATGATTTCCACATCACTTCAGGTCCTAAATTGTAACCGGATAGCCCAGTGACAGTTCCTTACCACTTCTCTTGCATATTTCTCCTACTGCCTCCTCTCTCTACTCCCTCATGGCGTTATCTATCTCTCATATCTACACCAACTGCTTCAACTATCCTTCCCTTCTCACTAAGTCTGGTAAGAAGAAATTCAAAAAGGATATCTTGGCTTCAAACCCAGGTCTCCCCATCGCCGATACCTATTCTAGTGCCTCTGCCAGACAAACCCTCACTGACATTCTCTTTTTTGTTTCTTCACCTGATTTATGGACCCCTCATATGAACTCTGTGCTTTGTCCTGTCTACTCTCTCATTAATAATGGCATCCATTGGGAAGTCCACGTGGCTTTCTTTGACTCCTCTCCAGAGTCATCATTAATGTCTACCTAAGTGGCACTGTCATGGTGCAAGGCCCTCAGGCTAATCTCCTACTCTTTGATAGATGGTTCTCTTGCCTCATCAATTTCCTCTCATCTCCTGCTATTCCCTCCTCTCCCCCCTTGGCTACCTTGCCCCCTCTCTCTCCTTCTCCTCTGCCCCTCCCAGGGCTCTTTCTCCTCCACAGGGCATACCTCTGATCTGACCCCTCCCCGGAAGGTCTTTAAGGCTAGCAACCTTCTTCATCTCACCACTCTCAACTCTCGCTCGGCTGTCAAACATTCATCTGACATCTGCCACCTCCTCAAATAACTCTACCTTGATGTCCTCAGTCTTACCGAGACCTGGTTCACAGCCAGCTCTGTCATGAGGTTTGACACTCTCCTCCCTGATGGCTACAAGATCCTCTCCGCTCCCAGTTCTAACTGGCCCGGAGGGGTTGTAGCCCTGACCTACCCTGAGTGGATTCCAGGCTCTTTCCTCCCTACTCAGACTTAATCTTCCTTCGAATGCCTTGACTGCAGGCTCTCTCTCTCTCCTAGCCACTCTCTCACTGTTGCTACTCTCTACCAGCCCCCTGGTCAAATGTCTTCTTTTTTCTCTGAGTGGGCAGACCTTGCCTCCTCCCTCCTTGACTCAACCACCCAACTCGTCCTCATTGTAGTCAATATCCATCTGGATTCTCCCGGTTATTCAACTGTGCTCTTTCGCAACCTCTGCAAGTCACTCTCCCTCTCCATCCTCCCCTCCGGCCCGACTCACTCTGCTGGTCACACACTTGATGTCTTGATCTCCTCTGGCCTCCCCCTTTCCATCCCTCTTACCACTCCTCTCTCCTGGAGTGACCACTGCCTCCTCTCCTCTCATCTCTCACTCTCTTCCCACTAAGCCAAGCCTACCCCAACACTGCTACCTACCTTCTCGTACATCCGGCCCATGAAGCGCGTGTCAGTTGAGGCTTTCACTGCCACCTCCCCCCTCCTCCTCCTCTGGCTGACTCACACCCGGACACAGCCCTGTCCCGTCTCTACTCTTCTATTTCTGATACTATTGATGCTCTTGCCCCTATCATGAGTATCCATTTGAAGTCCAAAGCCAAGTGCAATTCCTGGTATAACTCTGACCAAGCTACACTTAAACATAAGTGTAGGGCGGCAGAGAGGAAATGGAGGGCTTCTTGTTCATCCTCTGACAAACTGACCTGCCACCTGCTGCAAAGGCAATGCAGACTCTCTGTCCACACCAAGAAGAGAGTCCACATTCAAGCCTGTGTCTCTGCGGCATCTAACAACTTGGATGAACTCTTTAAAATCTGCAAGGAGCTGGCCAACCCTGCTGCAGTCTCCACACTGCCTCTCACCTCCCAGGCTCTTTGCAATACCCTTGCCGCTCACTTTATCTCTAAAACCCAGGACATCCTGTCCACCCTCTCCTCCACTCCCCCTCCTCTCCCCTCTCTGTCTCTGCTTGCTGTCCCTCCACCAGCTACCCCCACCCTCTTTCTCCTCCTTTCCTTTTTTC
Source organism: Ambystoma mexicanum (assembly GCF_040938575.1). NCBI lineage: Eukaryota > Metazoa > Chordata > Amphibia > Caudata > Ambystomatidae > Ambystoma > Ambystoma mexicanum. The sequence continues at coordinate 1,139,391,143 of NC_090922.1, forward strand.
TCCCTTGATGAGGTTGCTAGACAAGTCCGATCTATGAAAGCCTCATCAAAACAAGTCCATCCCTGCTTCTCTAAAACCATTAAGGACCACATTGATACCCTTGCTCCGGCCATTGCCGATTTCTGCAACCTCTACTTTGCCTCTGGATCTTTCGCCTCCCCCTGAAACACTCCATTGTGCATCCTCTGCTCAAGAAACCCACAGCCGATCCTTTTTGTCCTGCTAACTATCGCCCAATTTCCATTACTCACATTTTGGATAAACTCCTGGAAAAGCTGGCCATCTCTCAGCTAAACATTCATTCCAATTCTGTTGGCTCTCTCCATGACCATCAATCTGGCTTCAGAGCTGTCAGAAGCACAGAAACTGCTCTCCTGAACATCCGTGAAGATCTACTCTCCAACCTTGACTCTAACATTCCCTCTGTCCTTATCCTACTTGATCTCTCCTCTGCCTTCGACACAGTCATCCACACCACCCTGCTCAGCCGTCTCCGTGACAACCTGGGTATCACTGATCAGGCTCTGGCCTGGCTTACCTCTTTCCTCTCTGATTGACCCTCCCAGGTACAATGTGGGTCCTTCCTTTCATCGATCTCCCTCTCTACCTGTGGTGTTCCCCAGGGGTATAACCTCTCGCCCTGGCTTTCCAACCAATACCGGTCAGATCTCGCCTACTGCATTTCCATTTTCTGCTAAAACTTCCAGTGCTATGCTGATGACACTCAAATCATTTTCAGGCTGCGCTCGGCCACCTCCTCTCCCTCCCTCATTTCTGATTGCCTAATTGCCATTCAAAATTGGTGTACTGCCAACGATCTTTGTCTAAATGCCAACAAGACTGAGATCCTCCTCATCGGTACACCTTCACCATCCTTTCCTCTTACTCTCTTGGTGGCCTTCCTTGGCCCTATTCGTACCCCCAACTGCGAGGCCAAGAACCTCGGGGTCATCTTTGACTCCACACTTTCCTTCTCCGCACACATTTCTGATGTCTCTAAAAAGTAAAACTTCTTACTCCACCTCCTCAGAGGTACTCTGCCTTTCCTCTCCTTCGTCCAGAAGCTCACTGTCTCTCAAGCTCTGGTTCTCTCCAGGTTTAACTACTGTAACAGTCTCTTTCTAAATCTACCTGCTTCCACTCTCTGCCCTCTACAACTAATCCAGAACAGGACTGCAAGACTTGTCCTTGGCCTCAAGCCCTGGGATCGTATCTCTCCAGCACTGAAATGCCTTCATTGGCTCCCAGTCGATACAAGGATCAAATTTAAAACCCTCTGCATTGTCCACAAGGCTTTCTGGGGCCTGGGTCCAAAATACCTTCAACTATCCCTCCGCAAATACCTCCCCTGTCGAGCCCTTCGCTCCTCTACCTCTAACTCCCTCAGGGTCCGTCATTTTTCAAAGAAACGAGCTGGGGCAGATCTCTGTCTTTGGCTGGATCCTCCCTTTGGAACAGCCTACAGGCCACCTTGAAACTTGAATAAAACCATCTCCGGTTCCGGAAGCACCTCAAGACCGTCCTCTTCGCTTCCGCCTTTGCCCCTTTTCTCCCCTGCTGACCTGTTTTTCTGTCTTGGTATTGTGCACCTGGACACCCTCTGTCCTTGAGGCCCAGGTACCTGCTCACCCTGCCTCCCTCCTGCACTGCCTCCGGGCCTCCCATTGCACTGGCTTCTGTATCTGTACCCATAGAGACCCCCACTCTTCCTCTGCACTTATCAGATGTGCCCTATCTGACTATTCTTGCACTTGCCACTTGCTGGCTGCACTACCACTTTTTCATTGCCTTGAAATTCATTCATTTATTGAACTTATTCTTTTCTCTCCTCTGTTCTGCACTTTTCACTTCTCCCCCTTCCACGCACTTTCCCCCTTTTCCCTTCACCATGCACTTGCGTGTGCTTAATATCACTGGGCCTAGTAAGATCGTTGTTTTTATTTTTTGTTCTCCCTTGATACCATCCCTTTGCTTGGTCGCACTCTGAAACACTTGTATATGAGCGCGATATAAATAAAATATCATATCATATCATACCCACAGCATGTGCCTGAATGACGAGAAGACTGAAATTTCTCATACTGGGCGCCCTTATTTATCTAAAAAAACTCAACCCTAAATACCCCTCATTCAGCATAACCTGATTATAACGGCTAAGGAAACAAAAACCTTAGACTTCCATCTCGATTCTACGTTGGACCTTAGGAAACAAGCTAACTCCACTGCCACGGCTGCTGCCTATAGCTGCAAACGTATACATGGATGCAAAAACGATCTTTCCACAAATACCGGCATGATCCTAGCACAAGCACTAATCTTGTCTAAACTCGATTACTGCAATTAACTTTATGCAGGAGCAAGTAAAGAAGTGCTAAACAAACTTCAAACCTTTCAAAATAATGCATTAAGAACCTCCTTGCTCATTCCAAGAAAGGACCACATCTCGGAAACAAGAAGGAGTCACAAATGGCTCTCTATGCAGGATAGAATCTACTTTAAACTTGTCTCCATCTCCCACAAATGTCTCAATAATGCTGTCCCTAAGTACTTGATGGATGAAATCATTCTAAAAACATCATCCAGAGCGACTAGATCAGCTAACTCCTTCTGCATCGTCGCGCCACTTTTCAACTTAAAAAGAGCCGGCGGTACCAGCTTCCCGGTACAAGCAGCCTTCGCCTGGAATGCCCTCCCTCTCAACATACATACTGACCTGAACTTCCACAGTTTCAGGCTCAATACCAAAAAATGGCTCCTCACCAACAACACCACGGCCCTCTTGGCCTGAGCCTGTAAATTAGATTCCACTTGAGCCGTAACAGGCACTTATGACTACTCCTGCTGACAACCTCTCTGATGCATCTCTCACTGACACGTGTATCCTGCATGCCTAATTATGTTAGTCACTACTGCACCGAACTGTTATGCCTCTGTTTACCTACTACCTTTCCCTCATGGTGATCTATTATGTATTACTTTTACTTGTATGTACCTATGTATCCCAAGATGCCTTGTTAAGTGCCCAGATACCTCAGGGTGTGACGTGCTGTATAAATAATAAACAAACGAACAAACAAACTGGTCGAGGTTGGCCTTCAGGTGGTGGTTTTCCTGTTTGATTAATGCATAGATGCGGCTGGAAGGGACCTGGGCGCCTGGAACTAGGTTGATTTGGCAGTCATAGGCCAGGTACAGAGGCAGAGTGTTTGCCTGCTCCTTCTGGAAATCGTCCTGGAAGTCAAGGTAGTCTTGGGGTAGTGTACTCATTAGACCTAGTGTCGGTCCATATTTCTGAACCACTTGAACATGAGCTACCCGGAGGTGCTTGGTCATGTAGCAGGAAAGGGTGCATTTGTTGCAGAAGGTCAGCACTCTGGTACGCCAGTAGATGTGCGGATTGTGAGCATCTAACCATGCGATCCCCAGAATCATTTGGAACTGTGGAGTGCTTATCAGGTCGAAGGCGATGTCTTCTCTATGCCCGTTCTGGCAGAGGAGTGTCACGTGTTCTGTTCTATGGGTTACAGGGCCGCAAGCCAACTGAATACCATCAACAGTGGTGATATTCTCTGTCGCAGCTTTCGGGCATGTGGAAAGCCCAATCCGGACTGCCAGGTCTTGACGGAGGTAATTACCTACTGCACTGCTGTCTATATACGCCTCCACAGCGTGCATTTGAGACGGCTGTTGGTGGCAAACCAGGATCCCCGACACATCAAGGTCTGAGGTATGTGGTTCCTTCTCCTTGCTCGACAAACAGACCTCAACAGTTGCCGGGAGTTGAAGTATTCCGATTCGAGCTCAAGGTCCTCTTTTTCCAGGGCACCCATGGTATTCCGGTGTGGCTTCGCAGGACATTCACGCAAGATGTGGCCCGCCTTGCCACAATACAAGCACAAATGCTGCTGCCTCCTTTTCTCCCTCTCTGCTTTGGTAAACAGGCTCCATAGCCCTCCGATCTGCATGGGTTCTGGTTGATTCTCCACTTGACAGGGCTGGGTTTCCCTAAGGTGCACGTACACTGCTCTTCCTTCTGCCTGTTCGCGATCGGTTTTTCGATCCTGGAGTCTGTGGTCCAGCTGTACTGTTAGGTCGATATACTCAGCACAGGAGTCAGGAAGGTTCACGACCTGGGCTAGAACATCTTTTAGCTCCCCCCATAAGCTCCGATAAAACAGGGTGGTTCTTTTTTCCTGTGGCTAGTTTGTTTCAGCAACCAGTCTGTAAAAGGTGGCTATGTAAGTTAACAGATCCTGACTGCCCTGTTGAAGGGACAGTAGCTTGTTGTCCAAGGCCTGCCCTCTGGTGTGACAAGCGAATATTTTCTCAAGTTCCTGCTGAAACCCACCAAAGTCCCGCAACAAGGGGTCATCCCGATTCACTAGCAGAATAGACCAGTCCGTGGCATTTCCCCCCAGATATGATGGACTTGTACGATCAGACTGAAAAAAAGGTCTGACCTTACAAAAAGTTCGAAAAATGCTACCACCAAAGGTTTGAACACCAAAAGTTTAAACTATTGGTGGTAGCATTGTAGATAAGTATAAAAAAAAACAGGGGCTGCGGGGCTGTCCCCTGCAACACCCCACTCACTATATTGGTGGGAAGACACCCCTGCAGCTCCTGAAAAAAAAAAAGAAAAAGAAAAGGACCCTGCGGTGCCTGTTCCCGATCACGGAAGTGGAAGTGAAAGAGAACTGGCGCTGCAGGGACTCAACGTGTAAAAAAGGTAAGTAGGGTTTGTTTATGTTGGGGCTGTGGGTGTGGGTGTGTTGAGGGTGTGGGTGGGGGGTGTTGTGGGTATGTTGTGGGTGGGGGTGGGGGTATGTAGGGGTTTTGAATGCGTCTTTGCATGGGAAATGTGCAAACCTTTTGTGGTTCACACATTTCTCATGCAAACTTTTCTGCCGCAGACATTTCTGTGACGGAAAAATCACGTAGATCTGATACAATAGCACAAAAGCAAACTTGGACTGGTCATTGGGGAACAGCCCAGGTCTACACAGGAAATGCAGATGTCACTGATTCACGAAGATAGATAATTTCTTGGGGTCCCCAGAAAACCGTTCCAGCGGGACCAAAGGAACTGCCTCGGGCAGGAATACGGTGGGTGTTGAAGGTGACAGGGCCTGGGCTTGGCTTCCTGGCAATGAAGCTTGACTGACTTGACTCTAAAGCACCTGCCGGGCCAACTCATCGGTTCGGTCTCTGTTCACCACTAATTCCCTTTGTAGGGCGTTTTTTTCCTGTCCGGCGGCATGGACCTCAGCTCGGAGTTCCCCCAACAATTGGGCTAACTTGTCCCTGTCTGAGGTTTCCATGATGCTCGGGCAGACATTTCAAAGGTGGCTTAGCATTCTGTTGCACTCACCTTAGCTCTGCGGGAGCACCTAGAAACCTCATTCTCTCTGGTATCTGTGTGTGGACCTTCTGGGGACTCAGACTTCTGGAATTGCTTCTGAAAAGGGATACAGGACCAACTGTTAGGAAACAGTGTGACCTGGCCCCTTCCCTCCACCCTGCACCCTCCCTTATCCCCTAACCCCTTATGGGTGGCGTTCACCTTGTTTCTCTGGAAGGGAGGCTCTCTGTCCTGCTGTCTCTCTAGCAGGAGCGCATATGGGTATGGAACCAGTTACGTCACTGGTTGGTAGTTCTCCCACCCAGACCTGCTGCGCCGTGGATTGATGTTGTGCTTAATGGGGAACCGGCTTGGTATTGATGTTCTCCTCGTTGTTGCTTGCTTTTCAGCTGTTGCACTTCTTGTTAGTGTCCTTTCATGCAGGGTTTTTCCTGTACATGCTGTTTGTGCTCGCAGTCACATGCTGCTTCTTTGGACTGAATACATGTTGCTTCTTTTAGGTTTTGATCTGCTCTCGGTGCGTGTTTTGTTTGGAGCCTTTATGTCTATATTGCAGCTTTGTGTGCACTGCAGTAATTGGTGCTTTCTTAGTGCGCGTTGCTTCCTTGGATTAGTTGTGCTGTGGTTGCGCTTTTAGTTTGTAGCGCTTGTTGCAGAATAGTGTCTGTGCACACTGCGGTAAGTGTTGCTCTCCCCTGCGCGTTGTGTAAATGCTCTGTATTTCCGGCGCGTGCAGCGTTAGATTCAAATGTCTTTAGCGCGGCTTGTTTTTTCTACTTCCACTTACTGTTGTTCTTCTCTCCTAACAGGATTGCGGGACCGTGATGACAAAGAACTCTGCTGGAGCGTCGCTGAACTGGATTCTGAACCGGACCGCCAGGTAAGTGTTGCGAGGCTCGGGTGGTGTTCATCCATTGTGATCTATGGAGAATGTCTGTCTACTTCTTCACAGATTGCTGGAGCTATGCCTGTAAGTGTCACGCTGCATAAGCAGAGCTACGCAAAGCAAGGGTTGCATGCCTGGGTGTGGCTTAAATAGCCAGCCACACCCAAAGGCAGGTCTGCAGCCCATCAGTTCTGTTTAGCCCAATCATCCTCCATGTTGGAGGACCAGGAAGTGGCTGGACTCAGTATCACCAGACATCCAAAGGGTGATAAATGTGGCGCCAGGCGCACCAGCATTGGATCCAGTTACCCCTTTTCCGCCCTGAATGTGGTAGAGCACCGGCCCCCCAGTGACTCTTCAAGAGTCCACGTGCCCCTCAGGGTGGCCCTGCAATGTGTGTGTTCAGGCATGCTGCTGAGCTGAGATTGGTGTTAGGCACAGACCAGTAGTCATCACACTGCGTTTTATTAGAATGATGAGGTGTTCATGGGGTAATGTTTGTATGTGAGCAGCTAGGCCAAATTTGATCGAGGGGTATAGCTGCACTCTAATAGTGTGATGGTGCAGAGTAGAGAGTAAACATAATGATATGGGATGAGAGTGTTTGTGTGGATTTTTGATCTAAGGAGATCGATATTCTGCATTTCAGGCATGCGGTTGCTTAGTAGTGAAATAATACACGTATTTGTGATGACATTGTATTAGTCATCGGGTTGCTGGGTTCAATCCATTCAGAAGGTCGTGGTTGGTATTACAGAAAGAACAATGTTTTTAGAGCTTTGCAGAATGTCATTTAGTCTTGGGTGTGTCGAATATGAGGGAGGAGTGAGTTCCACAGATTTGGGGCCAAGGTTGAGAAGCAGATCCTCCGATCCTGACAGAGTTAGATGTTGGAATCACTAGAAGGAGGGTAGTGCTTGATCTTAGGGTGTGGGATGGGAGGTATGGTTTTATATTTTCTTGTAGGTATAATTGAGCCGGCCTTGTCCACTGCTCGGTGAGTGATGCATAGGGTCTTGAAGGCGGCCCTTCATCTGAGTGGGAGCCAGTGGAGGGTTTGGAGAGATGGTGAGATGTGGTCTCTTTGACCCAGGGCAAGGGGCAGTATTGTAGCAGCATTTTGATCTCTTTATAGTTTGTTGAGTTGGTATGCTGGGGCTCCTAGGTATAGGGAGTTGGAATAGTCCAGTCTCAACATGACAATAGACATAATTGCGGCAAGTCTGTTCGGGTATGAGAGGTACGGAAACATGCCTCTGAGAATGTTGAGGTGGTAGTGACAGCATTTTGACACTTTCTTGATCTGACGGGAGAGGGTCAGGCTTGAATCCATAGTGCAGCCTAGGTTTTGTACTATATCGGAGAGGGAGGGAGGGAGGTGGGCCAAGGGATGGGGGCCACGGGAGAGGATGTGGTAGAAGTGCAGTATTGCTGCACAACGTGATTTCAGTTTTAGTTGGGTTCAAAAGGAGGTGGTTTATTGTCATCCATCAATCAATATCGGGGAGACAGGCTTCAAGGTCGGGAAGGGGGGTTGGTACCCGACTTGGGAATTCTTAGGATGTGTTGGGTATCATCAGCGTAGTTGTAAGAAGAGATGTTGTGCATGCGCATGATTACTGGTAGAGTGGTCATATAGACGTTGAACAGGAGAGCAGACAGGCATGCACCTTGGGGTACTCCAGTGTACACTGAGCGAACAATTGAGACATAAGTGGAGAGAAGGGTTATTTGCTTCCTGTTGTTGAGGATGGAGGCGATCCATTTGAGAGCGTTGGCAGGGGTTCCTAGGTAGTGAAGGTGGTCAAGGAGGATTGAGTGGTTAACCGTGACAAAGGCTGCTGAGATATCGAGGAGAATCAATGATGCACAGCCTTCAGAGTCTGAAGTGACCTTGAGATCTTCCCAGATCGATATCAGAGTGGTTTCAGTCCCATGTTGCGGTCTGAAGCCTGATTTTGCGGGGTCGAGGAGGAAGTTGGATTCTACAAAGGAGTTGAGCTCGGAGTATGCAGTCCGGTCAATGAGTTTTGCAAGAAATCTGATGTTGGAGATCGGTCTGTAATTCTTGGGGTCAAGCTGATCAAGGGTTGACTTTTTTAGAAGTGTTTTAGCATGCACTATTTGAAGGCATCAGGAAAGATGCCAGAGGTGAGGGATTCATTTAGAATGGCTCTTGCATGTTCTCTGTCGCAGGTAGATGAGAATATTTATTTCAGGACAGAGGCTGGGCAGGGTTGGAGGGGCGAGCCAGAGGGTTTGCTGGCTGATAGTAGGTCAAGGAACTCGTCTCTAGATATGGGTTTGAAGGAGTGGAAATCAGGTATCGGGGAAATGGGATCAGTAGAGTGGTTGATGTGGGGGGGCAGTTTGGTGTTAAGGGATGTTGTCCTGTCGAGAGCGGTGTTGTAGAAGTGTAGGGAGACGGAGTCACAGAGTGATTGTGTGGGGGTGGATTGGGTAGAGAAGCAAGTGGGTTTGACAAATTCCGATATGATCATGTGGAGTTCTTTGCTGCAGTTGCCACATTTGAGCATTCGTTTATTGTAATAGGCTTTTTTTGCCTTCGGATATCAGCTTTGTAGGTTCAGTGGTGCAGGACGAACATGGCTCTGCTGAGCCTGGTTTTAGTTGCTCGCCATTTGCGTTCAAGAGAGTTATTTTGTTTTTTGGCAATCCTCAGGAGGGGCGTGAACCATTTCCGGGACGGTCCATTGCGTGAGGAAGTGGGGTGCAAGGGGGTGAGAGGAATTAGTGAGTCATTAAGCCAGGAGTTGAAGGAGTTGGTGGTTAAGGCACTATCGGGGGTGAGCATTGCCGGGGCAAAGGAGCAGGGCTTTGGATAGGTCGGGAAGGATCTTGACTTTGTTGCAGCATTTGAGAGGAGGAAGAATAAGGCTGTGGATAGAGAAAGGGATGGCATAGTGGTCAGTCCAGATGAGTGGTTTGGGACAGAATAAGTAAACCAGGTCATGGGAGCTGAAGATTGCATCAAGGGTGTGCCCACCTGAGTGGGTTGGGCAAGGCGTATTATGGTAGAGGTTGAGTGCATCAAGACTTTCAACCAATCCATGAGCCAAGGGGTTAGTAGGGATATTGAACCAGATATCAAAGTCTCCTAGGAGTGTAAGAGATGGGTGATTTACTTGAATGATATCTATTTACTCACCGTGGTTGCTGGTGAAATGTCTGTCATATCCAGGGGGTCTGTAGATGAGGAGGAAGCTGTGGGTGAAGGTCGGTGGTAAAGATAGTTTTACTAGAAGGGATTCACAGGAGGCAGTGCATGTCTGGGATTCGACAAGAGAGACAGAGAAATGATGATTGAAGAGGACTGCCACTCTGACACCTCTGGGGGGTCTATTGTGGGCGATGGGTGAGTAGCCAGGGAGGAAGGCTTCATGTGCTACAGGGGCAAAGTCATCGGAGAACCAGGTTTCAGTGATGAAAATGAGGTCCTGCTTGTCAGAGGATAGGAGTTCGAAAATGCAGTGTTTGATTCTTGCTACTGAGCGCATGTTAAAGAGGATACAAGTGACTTTGTGAGAGGATGTGGGTTTCGTGGTGCTCATCGGAGTGGGAGCTGGAGGTACATGGCTACCCGGTGGGATGGTCGGTGTGGTAGGAACATTCAGGGGTGTGGAGATAGGTTGAGTTTGGATATGGGAGGGGTTAGGTGCCTGTGGTGCCTGAGTGTATTCTGAGAGGGTTATGTTGATGGGGGGAAGAAAGAGAAGGCGGGCGGAGGTAGGAGTGTGAGAGATGTGGGGTGGGCCAAGTGGAGTTGGGAGTGTGGTGAATGGGTCAGAAGGTGTGAGGGGGTTTAAGTGTGCAGATTTTGGAATGAGTCTGGGGCAGAGGGGGTATAGGTGTACAGGGTGAGAAGTCAAGAAAAAGGGGGTGGAAACTTGGGGAGGGGAGAGCAGAGTGCAGTGGGGTAGTGGAGGGAGAGGTTGGGAGGGTGCTGAGGAATAGAGGGTTGAGGCAGAGGACCATTCACAATTTCTGCATTTTGTGGGTTTTGGCACCATAGGGGTGTGAGAGAAGGTGGAGGTGCCAGGGGGGGGGGGGGTGGGGGCTGAGGCTATCATTCTAGTAAGGGTGAGACGTTCTACATTCAGAGAGGGGAAGGTATATGAAGGGGTGGTTTGTTGGCTGGTGTTGAGTAGGGGTTATGGGTGCTGGATGGGGTGGTGTGGGAGGTTGATCGTGGGGGTGGTGTTTCCCTAGTGGACTAAGGGGGAGGGAGTGGGTGGTATGGGCAGGTGGTGGAGGGGGAGGGGTGGCATGGGTTTGTTGGGGGGTAGTGGTGTGTTCCCCAGTGGGCTATGGGGGAGGAAGTGGGTGGCATGGGAGGTTGGTAGAGGGGGAGAGGAGTTACTCAGAGGGCACAAAGTTAGACTAGACGTGGAGGTTGGTTCACACTGTTTGGAGTGCCAGAGGGCTCCCCTGGCTTTGGAGTTTGATAGAGGGTGTGGTGTATGGGTGGGGGTATTAGGGTGTTCTCAATAGATGTCAGAGGGAGAGTAGGAGTCAATGTGTTATGGTGGGACAGGGTGATGGGGTTAAGCACTGGGGGGTAGTTGTTTGGTGCACCAGAGTGCTCCTCTGATCTTAGTATTGGACGAGGGATGATGGTAGGAGAGTGGGCGTGCGGCGTCTGGGAGTATTGATGTACGGGGGAGTGGACGTTGTTTGCGATCAGGTGGGGAATGGAGGCGGATCATGAAATTTGGTGCAGTACAGGCCATATGCCACAAGGGGGGGTGTGATGGGGGGGTGGGTACGGTACGGGGAGGCTTTGAATCAGGGCTGGTCAGAGAGGGGGTAATTGAAGAGTTGGGATTTCCATGCTGGGGGAGGTCAGTGCAGTACCTAGAGGTTGATGAACTAGTAACAGTAGATGTATAGGCCAAGAAGTATAATCTGCGTCTAGATTCTGGTCGCCGGGCAGTGTGAGAGGGCCGAAGAGGGTAGAGGTAGGATGTTCTAAGTGGGCAGCAAAGGCAACTAAATCACAGAAATATCACAGTGTACAATTTCTGAGTCACAGAGGGTGCTTTCTAGGTGAGAACCAATGCAGCAAGGGCGATTTCTAAGTGTGTGGGACAGGTAGAATAAAACACAGTATTAGCTCAGGGGGCACTTTTTAGAAGCGAATCAGGCTAACAGGAAAAAACCTAAGTCACTTTCTAGATGAGAGTCAATGAAGCAAGAGCAAATTCTAAGTGTGTGTAACACATAAATCACAGTGATGTCTCTGATGGAACTTCTAGATGTGAGACAGGTTAACAGGAACAATTTCTAAGTGCTTGCGACAGGCAGAATAAAACACAGTAGTATCTCAGGTGCACCTTCTGAGTGTGAATCAGGCAAACAGAATCAATTTCTAAGTGTGTGGGACAGGCAGTATAAACATAGCAATGTCTCAGGGGGAATCAGGCTAACAGGAACAACTCTGAGAATCAATGCTGCAAATTAAGAATCAACAAATTAAGTGCATGGAACACATACATCTTAGTAATATCACCCCCTCAGAACAATCTCTTGGTGTGTGGGATAGGTAAAATAAAACACAGTAATATTTCAGGCAGATTACAACACAGTAATATCATGGGGGTAATTCTAGCAGTGAATCGGGATAGCAGGAACAATAACAATTCTAGGTCACAGTGGAACAATGCAAGAAGAACACATTTCAGAGCTTGTGGTACAAGTACATCACAGTGTTATCACAGTGGTCAGTATGTGGTGAGAAACAATGTAACTTTCTAGGAGTGAGTCTGTCTAGAAGCACCATGTCACAGTGGATGTAACAGGGACAGTTCAAATAGAACTGAAGTAACGGAATGAAATCTAGGAGAGTGGCAGAGGAAGCTCAGTCACAGAGAAATCCCAGTGTGCACCTTCTGGATCTGAATCAGGGTAACTAGAACAATTTGTAAGTGTGGGGGACAGGCAGAATAGATTACAGTGATATCTCAGCTGCACTTTCTAGATGTGAATCAAGGCACTGAGAGAAATTCTCTAGGTGTGGGGTACAGATACATCACAGCCTATCCAAGTCAAGCTACTGATAGAGCACAGTCTATGCAAGTCAACGAAATTGAACAATTCCTAAATAAATAAATCACAATAGTATCACACTGGGCACTTTCTAGATGTGAAATAGTATAAATTGAAATGTGACTCAGTCTAACAGCAACAATTTCTAAGTGGGTGGGCAAGTAGATTGCAGTTCTATCACAATGGTCAGATGCGGATAAAGCTTTCAGGAATATTTCCTAAGCGTGCAGGAAGGCAAGTAAGATTATAGTACTGTTTGAGGGGGCACTTTCTAGATGTGAATCAGAGCAGGGTGAAATTCTCAGTGAGTAACCTGGGTAGATAATCACTTACAATAAATCACAGTAATACTATAGTGTGTACTCTCTAGAGGTGAGACACTGTAGCAAGAGCAGAAGTGAATTAGGTCGAATTGAACAGTGTCAGTAAGGCACGATGTAGGCTAACATTTACAGAGCTAGGTTAGTAAAGTGGTAGGGCTTCCAGGGTAGAGTGATTGCTCTACACCCCACCCTGGCCAATCCTCCATTGGCTGTAACTGCTGATTGACGGCTGACCACTCCCTTCCCCTGCTGACAACTGCAGACACACGAAACGGAGCTACCTCTATAGGAGCCGCCCATTGTCTTGGGGCCCTTAGCCACAGGGGCTGCACGGGCAGAGAGATGCCCTAGGGAAGTTAGTAAACAGGAACTATCTAACAAATCAGGGGAGGGGGAACAGCTGGGAGAAGCAGAGGAGGGAGGGAGGGAGTTGATACGGAAACTACGGGGGACGAAAGAGAGAAAATACACAGCCATAGGGGCCTAACAATTTTCAAATACCACGCAGGTGGACCAGTGCCATATTTAAACAAGGCAAAAGAAACACCTACCTTGCCTGCAGCCACTGGAAATGGTGTGCAGGTGGGGACAACAGGGGCACTAGGCCCTTTGAAGCACACAACCAATCAGGGGAGGGGAGAGCTGGGAGGCGGGAGGATGGAGGGAGTTCATACGGAAGCAACGGTGGGAAGGGAGATGGAAAATACATGGCCAGAAGGGCCTACCAATTTTCAAATACCACGCAGCTGGACCAGGGCCAGATTTAAACAAGGTACAGGTGGCACCTACCTTGCCTGCAGCCACTGGAAAACATTCAAATAAAGTACACATACTATTGTGACCATTGCCTATAGTGGCATTTTTCCACACATTTAACCCACACTAAACATCATGTTGTGACCAATAGCCAGTGGCCATATTGTTCCAAGTATGACCATAGCCAGTGGCCAGATTATTTGGTGCATGACCGAAGGCCACTTGGCATGGCCATAACAATATGAATTTTATTACTACTACGACAATACTTATTGACCAAACCACAGCAATGTTACTCACAATAACACATATATTATTCCTTTTCTTCTTTCCCTTATCTACCATAGAGTCTTTCATCCTCAAAATAATAAGCGCTGCACATCAATATTATTCACACTCACTAGTTTCATTACATAATTAGTAGACCCAAAGTAAGCATTGTTGTAACATATGAGTTTTTTTCTACTGCAATCTCTGCAGGCTACAGGCGCAGTTCAAGAATCGCGGGCACTCACCTCTAAGCAGAACTCCTGTGAGGAGGTGGTGGATTAGTCATGCCAATCCCTCAAAGGCCATAACATAACAAAACTTCCTCCTTATCAATAGATGTCCACCTACACATTTTACTGTCCGCTTTTATATCGTACAGGAAAAATGAATGCAGACTCAGCCTCAACCCCATGGCCATTACTACACACTAACACATACATGTTTCTGTTTATTCACTCCCCCACCATCCCCAGACACTTGTTCATCCTCATAAATAGCCAGGATTTTTTTTTCTACTGAGTTTCCATAGACTACAGGTGCAGTTCAAGAATCCAAGAGTGCAGCACTCACCTATAAGCAGAACTCTTGTGAGGAGGTGGAGGATTAGGCATGTCAACCCCTCCTAGGACAAATAATTCCTTATATAGGCCAGTCCTCATTCCTTTCCAGAAATTGAGGTGGATATCTTCTTCTGTGAGAAAATGTGGCAGAGTGTTCCAGAGATAGGAACTTGCAGCAGTAAGAGTTATCACACTAAATTGTGGATTTAGGGATCCACAATTCTGGATCTGTAAATCTACAATGTAGTGGATGTATGGATAGCAAATTATCTGAAAGATGCTGAACATAAGCATGTGGTTGGGCAGTATTTTGTGAGGACATGTGAAAGGGAGAAGATGGAGCTTTATATAACCACACAAATAGAGATGGTCGGATTAGAGTGAACATTGTCAGACCTGAATTCTGAGAAGGTAGAGAAGAGTGTCACAGTTGACAATGTCAGAAGATAGGACAAGAAGGATAAGAAAATAAGGCAAGTTATTAACAAGATAATCAAGGAGTTTGTTTCTCATGAAGAGAAAGGCAGATTCTATTCTTCTTTAGGGTCCAAACCCCTGATTGACGCTAGCACACCAAGGTAGGCCAGGAGTTGAGGAATAGCCACATTCTGAATGTTTTTCCCTATAAATGAAATGGTGGCGATGGGGGCATTAGTAAGCCAGAACTACTGAGTCATCTGAATGCTTCTTAAGAAGTAGCAGTATGTGGGTTTCTTTAAGTTTGGGAAAACACACTATGAAAAGACTGGTTGCAAATAAAAGCCAAGGAATGGGCAGGTTGCTAATATCATCCTTTATGGTACTAACCATGCAAGTACAAACCTATTCCACCTAAGCCTTCCTTCTCTTTACTGTATTCAAATATTATTGTGGGATATAATATTGAAAGATGAAAGTAGGTAGAAGGTCCCCTGGCATTGGGAGTGTGATAAAGGAGCTTTGCTTGAATGAAAATATTCATTTACATATACTCAGTATTGTCAGTGAATAATGCAGACAAGCATTCGGCTAGGGATGTGTAGCCTTTGGTATAGAAGAAGAATATGCAGCAGACGCAACAAATACTTATAGATCCTAATGATTACCACTGATTTGCTAGTAGCCAGGGTGATCTTTGGAGATATACTTTTTTGGGCTTGATGGTGGCTTACTAGTTTTTTATGTGGCTTTGGCAAGCCCGCCTGTCCTGCTTAGACTGAGACTTGCATCAGGTACATCCAACTAGCTGGTTCCTACTTTTCATAGTGGTAATATCAGCTTCAAATCTGCTATTGTGTTTCTTTAGTTTCTTCTTTTTCGACAGTGGTGCCATGATATGATATGGCATTTATAACGCGCCTATACACAAGTATTTCAAGGCGCGATGAGACGCTAGCACACCAAGGTAGGCCAGGAGTTGAGGAATAGCCACATTCTCAATGTTTTTCCCTATAAATGAAATTGTGGCGATAGGGGCATTAGTAAGCCAGAACTACTGAGTCATCTGAATGCTTCCTACTAGTCCAGGTGTCATTCAGATCATGCAAGTGCAGGGGAAGGAGGAGAAGTGCGAGGGGGAAGAGGGAGAGGACAGTGCAGTACATGGGATAAGACAATAAAAAAACAGTAAGTAAAAGTACGGCCAGCAGGTGGCAAGTGAAAGGGTAAGTGCAGAAGTCTGGTGTCAAGTACTGGAAGTGGGACCGTAGGGATACACAAACAGTCACCAAGTGTGGGGTTGCCAGGAAGGCAGTGCAGGTGTGCAACTGGCGGGGGAGTGGACCTGGGCCCGAGATCAGAGGGTGGCCAGGTAACCAGTGTAGTTACAGTGTCAGCCAGGAAATCAGCAAGGGAGAGGAGGAGAAAAAGCAGACGCAAAGAGAAAGGTTTTGAGGTGTTTCTGGACCCGGAGAAGATTTTCCTCAAGTTTCAGGGAGGCAGGGAGTCTGTTACAGAGGGAGGCCCCAGCCGAAGAAAGAGATCTACCACCAACTCATTGCTTGGAGAAGCGACTGACCCTGAGGCAATTGGAGGCAGATGAGTGAAGAGCTCGAGAAGAAAGGTATTTAGGAAGAGAGAGTTGAAGGTATTGAATCCTCAGGCCCCAGAAGGTTTTGTGGACAATGCAGGTTTTGAACTTAATCCTCGCAGCCACTGGGAGCCAGTGCACAGATTTCAGTCCTGGAGAGATACGATCCATGGGCTTGAGGCCAAGGACAAGTCTATCAATCCTGTTCTGGATAAGTTGCAATGGCGGAGAGTAGAAGCAGGCCGATTTAGAAAGAGGCTGTTGCAATAGTCCAGCCTGGAGAGAACCAGAGCTCTCGAGACAGTGAGCTTCTGTTGGGAGGAGAAGAAAGGAAGAATACCTCTGAGTAGGTGCAGCTGGTAGGGTGACTTCTTAGAGACGTCAGAGATGTGAGGAGAGAAGGAGAGTGTAGAATCGAAGATGACCCCAAGATGTTTTGCTTTGCAGGTGGGAGCAGGAAGGGGGCCAAGAGAGGCCAGCCTGAGAGCTACAGGAAAGGAGGGCGTGGGTGTGCGGATGAGGAGAATCTCAGTCTTACTGGTATTAAGGCAGAGGTCATTGGCGGCACACCACTCCTGGATAGCAGACGGACAGTCAGAGATGAGGGAAGTAGAGGAGGAGGCTGAGAGTAGCCTGAAGATGAGCTGTGTGTCATCCGCGTAGCATTGAACATAGGGGCAGAGAGCAGCTACGCAGTGGGCCAGGAGAGCCAGGTATTGGTTGAACGGCCAGGGAGAGAGGTTAGACCCCTGGGGGACACCACAGGTAGAGAAAAAGATAGCAGAGAGCAAGGACCATAGTTGAACCTGGGAGGGTTGGTCTTTGAGAAAGAAAATCATCCACGCCAGAGCCAGGTTATCACAGAGACGGTTGAGCAGAATGGCATGGTTGACAGTATCAAAGGCAGAAGAGAGATCAAGCAGGATGAGGAAGCATGGGTGTTAGTCAAGGTTGGAGAGCAGGTCTTCACAGATGTTCAGGAGAGCAGTTTCCGGGCTTCTGGCAGCTCTGAAGTCAGACTGATGGTCATGAAGACAACCAACAGATTCAGGATTCTGCAGGAGGCACTGTGAATGCAGGCAAGTAAAGTTCCTGGGGCCAAAGCTAAACGGTCAGTGTCTAGGCTAGAAGCTATAACTATGGATTCAAAGGCAGATGTGTCATTACTTTTCATCGGCCTAAAACAGCGGAAATTCAAGATAGCAGGAGATACAGATGAAATCTCCATAGCTGGTCTGGCTATGCACACAGTAAGGAGGAAGCAGCCAGTTCAAGGCTATACAGTTGTGGCAATGTTTGCGAGGGGCAGTTGAGTGGAAAAAAAGGCATTAATATTATGTCCAACCACAGGTGTAGGAGAGGAAGGTCAGACTTTGAATTCAAGAGTATGACAGGAATTGGCAAAAAGAGCAGATTGTTATTTCACAGGGGTATCCAACGACATATTAAAGTCTCTTATACAGATCATGTAGCTGGATACAATTTTGAGTTTAGCTGTGAAATTGGACCATTCCTTAGCAAAAAGGGTAGTGTCTCGCGGAGGTCTTTAGACAGATTTGATGGTGAGGCAGGATATGGAATACAGTAAACATGTGCATGTGACAGACACTATTATCTAATATGCATGTTCATGCAGCAAAGTACCCCCTGATCAAAGACCACCTACAACAACAGCCCCACTCCAAAATGTCAAGGTAAGAACCAGGCAGTCTTCATAACATCCTGTTTTATTTAAAATATGAAATGAAAACCAAAAGGTATTCCACTCATTTTCTACTGGGAAAGTCACCCACAATGTTATACAATCACATGATCTTGTCTACAGGAAAGACGAATTATCACCCTGGCTTTGCTTACTAATTGTCAATACACACAACCATCCAGATCTGTTTAACGTATTTTCGGCAGAAATATGCAATGACAATTCCAAATATTAACGCTTGTTAGGTGCCGTATATGGTCTGTAATGCATTCATTTGTATAAATCACCTCTGTCTAACTTATTTTGGACAAAAATATGCAATGAACATTCAAGTTATCACTACTTTTCAGCGCCAGGATATTCTCATGAATGCACTTTATTTTCTCTTACATTAAAGAAAGTGTTCAAATCAGAGGCACATTTCAAATAGGCTTTTCACTGAATTTTCCCCACTACTATTGCCATTGCGGCATTTTCAGCACAATTAGCGGGTGCTAATAGTGTAGTGCTAATTGTGCCCGAAAATGGGCATTAGTTTGGTGCATTTACTGCCAGCTTAGAGCTGGGGGTAAATGTTGGCAGACTTGCGATTGGACGGACCCTTAAATGCAGCCATAATAGTGTTACCGCCGCATTTAAGGGCTACTGCCCAACTCGTGATGACGCCCAGACTGTTTGAGTACCACCCAATGGGGGAGTTTTTGGTAAAATGTGTTCACAGCACAGTGGCTCATCAAACTGGCCCACTTTGGCCCAAAAACTGGGCCACTTTGAAAGGAAAAATTAGCACCTATTACTATACAGACTAAAGAAGATACAATGCCCTTATTGCAAACAAAAAGGGAATCCTACTTATATTTTGACTGCAGCCAGAATCACACATGATGGTGACCCTATGCCAAGCAGAGGAAGCTGGGATACTTACTACCAGTACGATTGGATTATGCCATTCTGATGCCTGCTGTTCTGGTACATTTTGTGTCTTCAATTTTCTGTTGTATAGATACAAAGAGATGGCAAAATACGAAGCATCCTTGCCTTCATTAAAATGCTATGATAATAACACCTTGTATTAAATCCCCTAGGAGCCTGAGGAATTAACCACAAAGGGCTATACAGGAAGAGCATTATTATTATAAGTCATAGTACTGTTTAAAAGGAATGTACATAGATGGGTGAGGGATTTGCACACACAATTAGAGCCACAACACATGTCAAATGATGTCTAGTTTCCAAGAATTTGAAAATTTAATAACCACTGGGGCATCGTGTTCCACTTTTTTTTTAAATACGTGTTGGGGCACGAGTATTATAGAATGAACGATCGTTTTTTTGTCAAGCGTTTTTTAAAAAAAAAAAAAAACTTTTCTGTGAACTGGCTATCTAGCAGTCACAAACGTGTGCATATTTATAGATCTGGGACAGGCAGCTAATGAAATAGGAGATATCCAGCACTGAAGAGTTAGTGGCGTGCTTGTTGTTTAATCCAATATGGCCGGGTCTGAAAGCCCCAGGTCATGCCTGCAGCTGACTGGTAAGTATGACCCTCGAGAATACAGTATGTTGACTTGAGAATACAGTTCAGCATGTCTAGAGAGTGAATATATAGGAAGCCCTTTAGATGACATTCCATACATTGATTCCTTATGTGGGCTTTTCAAAAAATATAAATTATGATATTACGTTTCTATGTGTTAACACTTATAATTTAACGTTTTCCTCAACATTATTTGTTTAATAATTAAAATTGCAATTGTTGATGTTCAATGCTTCTAATTGACAATGCTCCCTCCATTAACAAGCAATACATGTATACATTATAACAAGTACATATAATGTGAAATGCAACGTGATAATCATTTTAGTATGTCCATACATGTGTGCCGGTATTTTAAATGTGCTAGTATGAGGTTGGCATACGTTTGTTGCGTAGCCCTACATCGAGCCAAGCCAGGAGACCAATCATTGCCACCCAAGATTTTATAAAACTCCACAACAAAGAAAAAACAGACATGGGTAGACGACAATTGTTATATTTCACAAAGTTTTTTTTTTTTTTTTTTTTTTTAAAGCGAACTCGAACGAGAAACGTATTTTCTTAGTGCTAAAGCCTATGCTACAGAAGGTACACATCCAGATGGGTTTTATGTACTTCTGCATATTAAAAGTTACAAACTAAAATAACAAGTCCAAGAGTATGATGAGCCTACAGATTTCTAGAATGCGCTGACTCCATAATATATGGAGACATGGACATCAATTGGACGGCTGTTCTTGAACACCCTCTGATGTGTATTAGGACTTGACCTAATTATTCAGACTCTGTCTTCCGACAACAGTGATTAATTCATTTCGATCACATATATCTCATTTGTATATTTTGGGCCTCATTACGACCCTGGCGGTAAGGGATTACCGGTACCGGTAAGGGTACCCGTACCTGTAATCCCTTAGCGCCTGATTACGAGGTCCCTTTGCGGGTTCCCACCTGAACGGCTGGTTTTACCAGCCGTTAAGGAATGGACCTGCAAAGGGACCTTGGTGCTAATTACGGTACCGCAATTTGCGGTACCGTAATTACTGCCTTCCCCATTCCCATTATGCCCTATGGGGCAAAAATGGGAATGGGGAAGGGCCATGGAGGAAGGGGGAAATGCCGCCCGCCAACCTTGTAATGGGGTGGTAATTCCCCCTTTCTCCATGGCGGAGTCGGTAAGTTACCGGCATGGATCATGGTGCTGTTGAGGCCCTTTGTCTTTACCAGCAGCTCAACTCCCTCATCACCTTCAATGATGAGATTTCTCTCCTCGCCCTAGAAAGATGTTTTTTTCTTTAGACCTAACCCCTGCTACACTCTGCTGGTAACCCCTCCCACTTCTAGGGCCACACCCTGTGGTGCACCCTGATATCTTCCACTTTCTTAGAGAAAAGGAGCACAACCACAGTGGTGCACACAGATTTGCTGTAGATACCTGCTAAATGAATTCCCATTGGGGAGGTACGAAGGATCACCATACTGCCTACCAATAAAACAGGCAGGTCCTGCCACAGCGATGTAAGGGGACAGCACATCGTCACAAGACCATTGATCGTAGGGTTAGCTAGTGTAGTATCACTAGAGACAGCCAAAGGTAAGAGTGTGGTTGGTGCTTTTGGTGTTGGCTGTACGTTTTCATCTACTTGATTCCAGTAGGAAGCTCCTCGGTGTCTTGATAAAGGGATGTGCTTTGGGAAAACAATCAGGCACCCATTTATCCTTTCCTCCTAAAAGAAGAAATCATTCTACCAGGCTTAGGTTTCCTCTGTCCTCCAGGTGGAATCCCCCTCTAACAAAAAAACACAACAAGGGGTTGAGGGTTTGAAATACCCACTTCTAACCAACCCTCATTTAGGTATGTCACTTTTAGATACAGACACAAAAAGGTTAGAGGGGCAACAAGCACAGGAGAATATGCTTCTAGTGCATTAAATTATGAAGCAAGTCAAATATAACAAAAAATAAACAATTTTATTCATATGCAAAATAGCACCACACAATAGTCACAATGATAAAAAAGATTTAGGTAGATTTTGAAGTAAAAATACAAATATGATGAAAACACAAAGTGAAGCCATCCAATTGAGATAATTACTCAAAACAAATAAAGCAGTGCAAATTTGTATCAGACAGCAATTTGGTTAGATTATGGGCTTGTAATCATCTGCCCTATAATGGCAGTGGTGTAAAAAAAAGTGTCATGTGCTGTGCAAATACGCAATTAAACTACATCCAACACTCCATTCATTCTCACCATCACTCATTCATCCACATACTATCAACAAATACATCCAACATGTTTCTTTCCATAACATAAAGTGCATAAGGAAATTCGTCAGGGACTGTCTGGGGCAAATAATGTGCACTGTAGTAAGCAATATGCAAAACAACAATACCATCCAGAATGTATCCCAACTATTGGGAAAACAGTCTAAATTACATAGGGCACTCGAAAAGTGCTTAGAAAACACTTCATAAACCTTTCACGTGAATGAAGGGTAGAAGGTGTGTCCAAAACGCGACACAACTGGTAACACAGCGTATCACCTGCAATAGAGAAGACAATGGGGTCACTGTTCATTTGTCTTTTAAACATATGTCCAACAATAAACAATATGTACTCCTGAACTGGTATTCAGTCACGGTAGTGCCAAAGAGGGCAACCAAATTGCCTATTGGGCATGCACTAGTGGAGAGCAAATGAGAAGGGAAAGCAAAGCCAAACTGGAATTGCACACTATGGGGGTCATTACGAGTATGGCGGTAGGGGCTTAACAGCACCGTTAAGGATGGCAGGCCGTTAAGCCTCTAACGCCATATTCCGTGGTCCCTTAGCAGGTCCCAGCAGGAACGGTTTATCTGACCAGCCGTTCTTTGCGGGACCAGTTAAGGGACCTTGGAGCTAATAACGGGCCCGCAATTTGCGGGCCCGTTATTAGCGCCGTCACCATACCTATTGAGCCCTATGGGGGCTCGAATGGGAATGGGGAATGGTTTACTGAATGGGGACTTACCGGGTCCGCATAGGTCAGAATGTCGCAGTAAGTCCCCATTCAGTGACACCGGACCCAGACCCGGGTTTGCAGGCAGCCATGGCGCTAATAGCACCATGGCTACCTCCAAACTCGTAACAACCCCCTATGACTGGTCATTAACCACAACAGGTGGTCTGAAAATTACACTAAAGTGCTACGTCCTGATGGCTGAGAAACAGTGCTTACCATAAGCTTTTCAGACAAAGGGCCTCATTATCCGGTAGGCGGTGAGCCATGGCGCTATTAGCGCCATGGCTCATGCCGGTAAAATACCGGCACCGCCTTGGCGGAAAGGGGATTTACCGCCCCATTCCAAGGTTGGAGGGGCGGTAAATCGCCCTTCAGCCATTGCCCTTCCCCATTCCTGCCCCATAGGGCTCTAAGGGAATGGGGAAGGCCCTAATTACGGCACCACAATTTTGGGGTGCCGTAAATAGCTCTGAGGTCCCTTAGCGGGTTAGATTTTAACGCCTGCAAAATGCAGGCGTTAAATCCCCCAACCTGCAAAGGGACCTCGTAGTAAGGCGGTAGGGATTTACCGGTACCGGTAAATCCCTACCACCATCCGTGTAATGAGTCCCAAAGTTTTCAGGACAATGTTCTGATAAAAAGTAGAGGGACAAAGTCCAGCCTTCTGTCATGCAACAGGCCATCAAAAAGAGGAAGTGGTGTGCAACAGGGGGGAACCCTCAGTTTGTATAGGGAGAATTCTGTTGAGAAGCACATGGAAAAACCAATTAGGGGACTGCGCAGGATTTCCTAATTAGGTAGAGCGGGTGAAGTTAGACAAATGCAAGCCTACGTCCGTTATAAACATCACATTCTGTTTACCTTGTATCATATTTGCAAATCTCCCATTCAAAGCTTCTAACGATGGGTTTTAACACAGCTGCCTGGAGTAGTTGCTGGGCAGTGGCGTCGCTGTGAACTGCCAACGGGCAAAGTACGTTGTGCAGTGGCTGTTATCCCAAAGTGCTATACAGCTCAGCATAACGGTGTACTGAGAAAGAAATAGAGTATGATTTTCAGAAAGGTGGGGGAGCAAAGTATCCACGCCACAGGTCTAATTCCTGTTAGCCATAGCTAGTTCCATGCGAGCATGACAAGCATGCCGGCGGCCGGAAAAGTAGCTTACCCTAGGTGCATTCACTGCCTGACGCGGACTGGATCCTGACACATTTGGATCCCGAAGTATATGGTCATATGACCTATGAAGTCGCCTGAAATACTGAGTTGTACGTCGGCCGGCGTAGTTCTCCATTGGTTGGGGTGATGTACTACGTGTGCATCGTCATGGTACTGAGAGAACACTAACCACTCCCACTCGAAGTGGGACAACGGGAGATATATTCGTCAACATAGATGATCCAATCATTTAGAAAAAAGAGACAAGAGACAAAAAAAGGGACAGGGAAAATCCCCCTATTGCTAGGCATGGCAGTAAACATATAAAGTCTGAATCGTCTGTAATACGAGCCATACTTGACGCGTGCAACAAGACAAACATGTTTTATGTCTAGTAATCCGTGTATAGACCTGTGGATTACTAGATGGTGAGATTTATAAGCAGATGGTTGAACCTTATATTGTTAGAAAAGCAATGGTCATAAGCTGACCCAATGTTAGCTGGCCATGAGCATATAACATTAGTTTGCTGTTTACACGTGAAGCCAGTCAATTTTTTGATTGAGGCCAGAAATTGCACTTTTAGTAAAAAAAAAAGATGTCTTTTTTTGCGCAATAATGTACTTTTGTCTCTGTAAGTATCCATATTGGGAAATACTTTGTACAGAACTGTCCACTTGAAATCATCAGGTGTATGCATGTTTTCTACCCACAGGTCCACCATAGGGGCATTGTTGGTTCTGTTTTTTAGACAGCTTTTATGTTCCTCAATTCTAAGTTTAATTTTTCTGTCAGTTTTTCCAATGTATATTTTGGAGCACGAACACCAAATGGCATAAATCACCATTGCGTAACTACAGTTGGTGTGTTTATTCTCTTTCCAAGGTGAACGTAAGCCCAGGTCGTCCTCCGTGCTTCTGCTGGTGAATTGGAAATAAATGCAGTGTCCACAGGGAAAATGACCTGTTACAGGAGACAGTTTCCAAGTCTCTGTAATTGTTTTCTAGCTGTGTTTTTTCAGAGAAATGTTGTTCAGAGTAACAAGGGCCCTCATTACGACCCTGGCGGAAAGCGACTGACCGGAGCGCCACAGCGTAAATAGCGTTTCCGCCATTGCACGAAGGAGCAAAGTGCGGCCCATTCCGACCCATCGGGCACGAGCACCACGCCACGGCGGAAGTGCAAAGTCCGCGATGGCGGAAATGACCCCAAAACGGCCCACACCGCCGCCGTACGGCGCCCTAGGTGCAATACCGCCACCCCTCTCAGCGGTCACCGCAGTGTGCGCCTACCGTAAAGTACGGTGACCGGAAATATACGGAAACGGAAGTTAAAACATGGGCCCGGAACGGGAAACATCCCGCCGTACACCTATAAAAACACTAAAACCACACAACCACTAAAATTACCACCCTGAAACACACCCCAACCCGTCAACCACCCTAGCGAAACCAAGTAAAATGGGAAAAGCAGCGAAGAAAGCGTGCGACCGCAAGCGGCAGGTCCACTTCTCCCGTGAGGAACTCACCGTGCTAACAGAGACCCTCCAGGAGAATGCTGCCGTCGTCTTCTCCACGCAAATGACCAGAACGGCACTTGCAAACAAGAAGGCCATATGGGCTCTGGTGGCACAGCGGGTAAGTGCGGTGGGGACCGCACCCCGCAACCCACAGCAATGCCGCAAGCGATGGGACGACCTGCGGATACGCGTCCGCAGCATACTCTCTGCCAACCGCAACATTGCCACAGCCACCGGGGGAGGTCCTGAATCACCCTTCAAGTTGACCCCCTGGGAAGAAATATGTGCCTCCACCATCGGAATGGAGAGCATAGAGGGAGTCGGAGGGATGGAGAAAGGAGTGCAGACATCCGAAGAATCAGGTAGGTGGGCCAGATAAAACAATGCCAAATCCACACAGACCATCCATGTGAAGTACCATGCGTCCACATAGTGCAACAGAAACACATGTCCTGGAGAACGTCCACACACATCGGCCTGATAGCGCACGTTAAAACCCACAATAAATACATAAATAATTAAAAACCCCTAAAACACGCACTACACGTGCAGCAGGCAAACCCTAACTGCAGGCTGCCAAACAACTGCACCCTCACTCCACACACAAATCAAGCAACCTCCAAGGCCCCGACCCAAATCACCCTCAGGTACCACCCCAATGCATGTGATACAATGCCATTCCAATTCCCACAGACCCATCAATAACCCTCGCCCTCCTTTACTCCACCACAGGGTCCGATCCAAACGACGAGCTACAGGACACCCCTACCAGCACACCTGCAAAGAGGGCCAAGACCAACGGCCAGAGACCCTCCACCTCAGCTGCACGCATCAAGACACGGCAGCAGCACAAATCAGGTGGCAGCACAGTGGAGGGAACATCAACAGGCACCCCAGCAGCCAGCATGCCCACAACACCACCACCACAGGTCCCCCCAATGGATGCCACAGAAGGCACTGCCTCTGGTGGCAGCAGCACCATAGGTGACACCCCATTGATGGCAGCATGCTCGGACACAGAAAACGGGGATGCCGAAGTCAGATCCATCCATGACCTGTCCCAATCCCCCTGTCTGTCCCATCCCGTACAACCTGAGGATACCACGCAGGGGCACCCACAAGACGACGACTGGCCATCCCCCACAAGCCTTGTGGCAAGGCAACATGAGGACAACAGCCCCTCTGCGACACCCCCGCAAATGGCCATGGCCCAGCAGAGGCAACAGTCCCTCGACCAGTTGATCGAACAACAGCAGCAACTGGCCACACTCCTCAAGGACCATGCCGATGAATGTGGGGGCACTAAGGCAGACATAGAAACATCAACTGAGACACTTAGGGCAGAAATGGAGAGAGGCACAGAGACGCTAAGGGCACAAATTGAGAGAAGCACCGAGAGCCTGAGGGGGGAACTGCATGCGACGTCCAAAGACGTATGTGCCGAACTTGCCGCAGTGCGCCGCGTGCTCACTGAGCTCTCGCAAACCCTTAGGGACATGCATGGACGTGAGCAGGCAGACACATCATCCGTTGCAAGTTCCGTCCAGGGCAGCCCCCAACGTAGATCTGGAAGGAACCTGCGCTCCACAGGCAGGGGTGCCCCTGATACCCGCAGAGGGGGCAAGCAATAGCGACAGCCCACTGACAATGAGCATCTTTGGACACTGGTGTTCGGGGGGGAGGTAGGAGGGTGGAGGGGGTGTGTTGGGCTCACTTGGGTGGCGGGTCGATAGGGTGTTCAACATGACATCACATATGCCATAAAAAGTGCACGATAAACCAATGAGATGTGTGGACATTGATCTTTGTGTACTTGGCCATCATAGGCGTACAGTCCATATTGTGCATGTCCCAGACACACGCAGTGCCACGAGTCCCGTGTCCATGTATCAGCCACCAGGCGTGAGTGCTAGAAGCATACATCAATGAGATGCTGACGAATGTCACGGGCCTCCGGTGCCTCGCAGGCTCCATGAGGTGCTGCCACATCCCCACCCTCATCATGACCATCATCAGGTGCTTGCAGTTCTGCGTCAGGGGGCATGGGCACATTTCTACGTACGCACATGTTGTGGAGCATGACACATGCCATCACCATCTTTGCAACCTTCTCATGGCGGTACAGGAGTGCCCCGCCAGACCTGCTGAGGCAGCGGAAACGAGTCTTCAGTAGGCCGAATGCCTGTTCTATGACTACACGGGTACGTGAGTGGGCATGGTTGTAGTCCTCCTCATGCTGGTCCCGTGGGTTCCGGACTGGTGTGAGGAGCCATCTCTTCAGTGGATATCCAGCATCACCTGTATGTGGACGAGAAACGTATGATGTGGAATGCCATTGATACGTACGCACACCCCCCCGCTTCCTGCCAGTACATTGCAAAATTAACATACCCCACATCATCATGCATGTAATGAGACTCACCCAGTAGCCAGGATCTGTTCCCTGCGTGTCGCTCCATGTAGCGTGGTATTGTAGAGTTCCTCAAGACCATAGAATCATGGGTTGATCCAGGGAATCGGGCACAACAATGTGTAATGATCCTGTTGGAGTCACACACCATTTGTACATTCAGGGAATGAAATTGTTTTCGGTTGCGGTACTGGGCCTCCATGGCATGTGGGACGACCAATTCAACATGGGTGCAGTCGATGGCACCAATGCAACCCGGTATGCCGGCAAGTGCATGGAATCCCACTTTTGTGTTGGTAATTTCCTGCTCCGAGCGTGGTAGTGAGATGTAGTCGTCTGCATGCTGCAGGAGGGCATCGAGCACTTGAAATAGTGTCCGTGAGAACAGTGGCTGAGAAATGCCATGCAACTGTCCGACTGTGTGCTGGTAGGTGCCTGTGGCCAGGAAGTGGAGTACAGACACCACCTTCAGTAGGGGTGGGATGGCGGTTGGGGTATCTATCATGCTGACAAGGTCAGCCTGTGTCATGTCCACAATGGCGGCTATGGTGTCCCGGTCCAAACGGTAGAGGGTGTGGATCTGCTCATCAGTGAGGTTGAACGGATGTGCTCGGAGGCGTGGGATTGCGGGCTGCCTGCGTGGTGGTAGTGGCTGTGCTGGCGGCCCTTGCTGGCCCTGCCTTGGCCTCCTCCTCCTCCTCCTGCGTCTCCTCCGTGCGGCCGGTTGTAGTTGGCGTTCGTCTTCTTCTTGGAGTCGGAGCACTTGCAGTGCTATCAGGTCCCCCAGGGCCAACATCGCGAGTCCTGCCGGTAGCATTTCGGTGTGGTTGTGGGAGGAGACTGGCTGTGCAATTTATGTGTTTCCAGGCTGTATGGCCTCCACCTGTGGTGATTAATTCCACCTGTGCAAACTGCTCTCCCCTTTGGCCGAGCACGTCCCGCGCACACCGCTGCAAATCGGGGAATGGTATCTTGCTATTGCAATCATGTATTTGTACCCGATGGCCGTGTAAGATTGGTTGATATGTTCATTCTGCTGTGGTCCCATTGTTTCACATACTATCTGTGCAGTCGCGAACAGACTTGTGAAGGGTCAGTGGAACGTAGTATTCGAGTAACGGTGGGCCCTCATGCATCACTGTACCGAGTTGCAACGACGGGCGGGGCGTCCCATTTGTGGGTGAAGGCAGTTGCCATTTTCACACACAGCCGCACTCGATGGAATAATTAGTGATTTCAAACGGCCACAGGTGCCTTTTCGACGTGATGTTGCAAATGAGGAATTCGAAGGGCGGCGCTTTCGGTTTCCAGCTGGCGAGGAGATGCCCACAGGTCTGACTGCAAATATAACGTTCTCTTGTTCTATGTCCTTGAGACAGGGCCCATGGCGAGGGAGCAATGATTGATATGAATAGTTCGGGATGCGCAATAGCTACGTGGGCGATGAGGCAGGCCGTTCCCAAATACATGTTACTTCACAACACTGGAATTACGGGCTGGGGCACTGTGGATTTAGCAGGCTGCATTACGCACAGACTCAATGGATGTTTCTAATGTTATGTGAGTAATTATTCATGCCTTTTGATCCCGGGATGAGGGAATGATGAATGGATGCATGGGCAGGTGATTTGATACAGGGTTTGCCATGTACAGGGCTTCTTGGGATCTATCCGCCTCCCCTACGCTATGTGATGCAGGGCTGCCATAGTGGGACCATCGTCTATCTGGCCTTGTTGAGCCCTCCCTGTCTCGACGCGCCCTCAGACACTTGTGTCCATGCACGTTAACATTCCCATCTGATGGATTCTGTTTTGACAGACGCATGCACAGGTACACTCGTTTGTGATGGTGTTTGCACCTCGATATAGATGGTCATGAGTCGCTAGTGGTTTTGGGGTGGTGATGATCCTTTTGAGTGGGCTAGCATGCATATGGCTGTGGATTTCGTGTGATCATTGAAGTGAGTTGATCGAATGTAGTTCTGATGGCCATTCTGTTCTTGTTCTTTTCTTTTGGTTGACAGGTATCTCCTCCCCTTTTGCCACTGCCATCTGTATGCCACTCCTGCAGATGGGTTTTACTCCCGACACCTGCTGCTTCGTGTTAATCAGTGGAGCAGCATTACGATCTTATGGGACGATCGCCAATGGGCCACATGCCCTTACGCAGTACTGGTGGCTCGGAGCAACATTTCGGCCTTTCAGCTGGACTAGTGCCTCCCCATTGGGTCGGCCCTGCGGTTCTGTGCGCTTCCATGTTGCCTTTTCGTACGTGAATGTGGCTCTGTGTACCATGGGGGAACAGGGCGACACACAGGTAGTGGCTGGTCATTTCTTGCGGATGCAGCACACAATGGTGATTAGTGTTTTGGAGTTCATGGCCTGATGGCTGTGTGGGCTTGGTGACTTTGATGTGCATTAAATTTCTATTCTGATTTGGCCCGTGTAGCGTTTTTCTTTGCAAGTGATGTGGCATATGCCTATTTGGGGGGCGATGTATTGTGAGGAGATCTGCATTGGGTTCCTGCTTCGGGGTTTAGTTGCGTGATACTGTGCTGGGCGCGTTTGCCTACGAAGCCCAGTGAGGTCAGGGATGGGGGCTGGCAATATGACTGTTTGAATGTTGTCATGCTCAGGGGCGGGGGATTGGGTTTTGTGTAACAGATGCCGGTCAGCCAGGTGGACTGGTGGAATGATGTGATTTTCGGAATATTGCTGGTCACAGGTGCCTGTGTTTGCGTGCGTTTCTTGGTGGGGGACTGTGGTCATGTCCATTGGGATGGCTTCTGTATTCGTGCCATCTGTGCCCTGCAGCTCCCATTGGCCCCTCTTGTGTTTCTTTTGTTCGTTGCCATGCAGGGGTGACTTGTACATTTCAATGGTTGCATTGTGACTTCATTGCACCTACGGGGGGTTGTACTTTGTGGGCAGGGAGCGGTGTACAGGCACTCAGTGGGGCCGTTTACGGTTGATTCGCGATGCCGTACTTCTCGCCATGGCGGATTGGTACATTACGCCATGCCTGATGGCGTTAGGTACATGTCCGCTAGGGTCGGAATTGGCGTACCCTTGCGCCATGGTGGTCTTTGCGGTTTGGCATGGCGCGCGCGCGCGTGCTTGGTGCAGTTAGCGTTGGCGTTCACTACGGTGTCGCTAATGGCTTCGTACTTTCCGGTGACGGGTCATAGTCGCACCGAGCGCTATTCGATGGCGGAATTGCATTTCCGCCATCGTTTTCCCCTTTCCGCCAGGGTCGTAATGAGGGCCAAGGTCTTTAATGTTCTTATTCCATTTGAATGCCACCGTCGGACTGGGAATTGATGTCTCACTTTTATTCAAAAGTGTCCACTTCTTCAAGATGATTTTTTTGATGCTGTTGGACATATTGTTATATGTGTTGACAAAAACTAATTTGTCTTGATGTTTTTTGGAGGAGTTGTGTTCCTTATATTCCAGGAAGGTGTCACAATGGTTATTCTTTGCTCTCTTCAGAGCTTTTCTTGTGACCTCTCTTGGGTGACCTCTTACTTCCAGGTTGTCTTGCATTTTTTGGCCCCCTCCAAAAATTTGGTTTTGTTAGAGCTTTTCTGTTTGAGCCTTAACAATTGGCCCAGTGGGAGGTTAATCCCTGACATGTTTAGGATAGAAGCTCTCAAAGTGCAATATAGAATTTCTGTTGGTCGGTTTGTTGTTCACAAACAAAACTTTTGAGATGGCATCTACCGAAATTGTGAAGCCTAAGAAGTTCAAATTGTCGCTACTGAAGTTAGACCATGTTAAGGAAAAACCTAACCATAGAAACCTGAGATCTTGCAATTAAAAGCTACTATTTATGCCCAGATGTAAGACTTAGAAGGTTCAGGGGGGAGCATTTTTTGGCATAGCCCCGTCCTTATAGAACACATTGCCTATCACGCTGAGAACCAAACAAGCCCTGGGTGTGTTCAAAAAGGAGTTAAAAACATGGTTATTTTGCTAAATAATCAGACTCTGGTGCCTGCCTGTCCGGTCCTCAAGCTGGACAATTGCTTGGCTTTCCATCTCATTTGGATTTTTCTGTTTTCTGTGCCATGAGTTTTATCGTGTCCGTGCCCTCACATTTAAGGGTTTATGGTTGTGCATTATAAATTAATTAAAAGTAAAAAAAACGAAAAAGAGGTAAATGTGAGAAATCTGTTTGGGCCATTGATCCAGTCAAGGAACTCAGTAAGCTCCTTTCTCGAACCATGCCAAATGACAAAAATATCATCAATGTACCTCCACCATTTTCTTATGTTTTTAGCGAAAGGGTTGTTGATGTGCATGTTCTTAGTCCGTTCAAATAGCTCCATATACAGATTTGCAATACTGGGTGCCAGGTTGGCACTCATTGCAGTCCCTTGGATCTGCTGGTAAAAATCACCATTTAAATGGAAGTAACATTCTTGTAGGCTCATTTCAGCACACCATAAAATGAATGAAATAGGTGTATTGCCTACTTTATGGTCTGAAAGAAGTTTTTTTTCTAACATTTCTATGGATGCTCTCTGTGGGATACTTGTGTACAGTGCTACCACATCGAGGCCTACAAGGATCTCTACCTCCGGGTGGAATGGAGCAGCTTTGACCTCTTTGATCATCTGCATGGTGTCTTGTACATATGATGCCATTTTGCGGACCAGAGGTTGGAGGAATGCATCCGCAAACCTCGACAATGGTTCCAGTACAGACACCACTCCTCAAACTATTGGCCGGCAAGGTGGTTCTGAAAGGGACTTGTATATCTTTGGTAGAGTTTAGACTTGGTGTATTCTTGGTTTCTCTTTTGTGAGACATTCTGCCTCTTTGGATGTAATCCAACCCCTCTGTCACGCTTTTTCAACTTTGATGCTTATCATTTCTTTTAGTCTTGAGGTGGGGGCATTCTCCAAGTGAAGAGAGCAGGTAAGGTCCAGGAGTTGTCTTTTACATTCACTAACATATTTCTCTCTATCTTGTAAGACAATGGGTCCACCTTTATCCGTTTTGCGGATTACGATGGTCTTGTTGTCCAGGAGGTTTTTCATAGCAGTTTTTACTCGGGTGCTCATATTTGTAAAGGTAGATTTCCCCCTTGTCTTTTTTTCAAGTACTTCCAAATCATGTAGTACACTCATCTGGAATACTTTGGCCTCGGCACTATGTGCCTGGCTCGGTACACAATAGGTGGATTTATTGTGCAGCTTAGACTCAGATATCTCTGGTTCATAATTAGTGCCTTGGAAATGTTGGAAGAAATTGTTTTTTCTCATAAATGTAAAGAACCCCTGATAGAAGCTGAAAGGGTCATGTAAGTTAATAGGGACAAACCCCATTGCTCTTTCAATGACCTTCTTTCCGTTGGTATGTAGGATGATAGGTTCACCATAATGCCTGCATACTTTGAGTTACTCTGGGCTCGAAGTCCCAGTCCTCCGGGTTCATCTCTAAAAAAAGAGGGGGATTTGGTATGGTTGCTCCCTTGTTTTGATAATGACAGCGATTTGTATTATTCCTTCCCCGATAGTTGTTACGTGAACCTCTGGGTCGACGGTTAGATTGTCCTCGTCTTGGAGTTGGATCGCCATTGGAACTACCATTGCTTGAACTAAATGACGTGTTCCTAACTGAACTTTTTTCTGTCCTCCTGTTAAGTTACCTTTGGTTTGTGATGTTTGGAAATAGTTCTCTTGGGTGTATCTAAAAGCTTTTTCGTGTGAGAAATTTGTAAGATACTTATTCATTCTCCGGACCCGTTCTTTCAAGGTATCATCCTTGAAGTTTGTCATTTCTAATATCAGAGTATCAAGGTTTTTTTGTAAACATCCAACAAGACTGCCTTCTGTATTTCCTCCTCCAGTTTTTTAAGATCTATCAGGATTTTGTCAGTCATTTCTGCTGCTGTGTCAATAATGAGGATTACCCAATCTTGTCTGCATTTATTCGCCACATAACTCCACTCGAGAACACAATGTTTGTTATCCAGAAAGAGTCATGGCTCGTTCCTAATGGCCTATCCTTGAGGGATAGTTCCTTTTCTTAAATATTCAACATTATTGATCCCTGTAGTTCGGTCCTGATTAATCGTTTCTTAAGTTGGCTGAGTTTGTCCCAGTTGGTGATATTAGAGGTTTCCTCAGTTGATCCTCCCAAGCCTGATGCTTTTTCCAAAAGTTCTTTAACATAGTTTTTGTCATAGCTCCTAGAGCGATCCAATGCCATTTCCAAGATGAACCGGTTACTGAAATGATCTCAAAAAGATCCCTTTTCACTTGCTCTGCTAGAACCTTCTACTAATGTTTCCACTTGCGTGCCACAATTTTTTTCAAACCTCACGGTCAAGCGACCGTACTCAATATCAAAAAAACACAAGAGGTTGAGGGAATGAAATACCCACATCTAACCAAACCCTCATTTAGGTACGTCACTTTTAGATACCAATACAAACAGGTTAGAGGGGCAAAAAACTATGTTGTTACCAAATGATTGCTAAGACAGGTCCACACAAGAGAGGCAGTGGTTGGTTTAAAGAAAGAGGACTTCATCCCATGATTTGCCTAAGGCAAAGCTGAATTGAAGTCCCAGATTTCAGAGGCTTTTGAGTAAAACCGGTGGAACAGAGCCATGCTTGAAATGCTTTGAAAGGCAGTCAAATGAGTGAGCATATAATGTGGCCTATAGTTATTCTGCCCAGCCTAAATAAATGAGAGCGATTCTGAGGCCACCCCATGATGCCCTTAAACAAAATCAAAAAGTTGGTACTGTTTAGGTGTATAACATATGAT
Organism: Ambystoma mexicanum; assembly: GCF_040938575.1. Lineage (NCBI taxonomy): Eukaryota > Metazoa > Chordata > Amphibia > Caudata > Ambystomatidae > Ambystoma > Ambystoma mexicanum. The sequence goes on from NC_090922.1 coordinate 1,139,425,483, forward strand.
ATATTGGTATCTCATTTTTTTTACAGAAAATTACATTGAAAAACTCAACGAAATATATGGGTAGTAGGGGGATTAAAGGGGTGGGGAGGGGGTTTGAGTAAGGGTTTTAGTAAAGGGAAAGGAAGGGTTGGGGAACCCCCCCAAATTAAACAAAGAAAATTGGTGAATGTTTCAAGTAATTTCTTCACAGAAAGCCATTTCGAAAAAATGGACATGGAACATATACAACACCTCCACCTGTAACTGTGGAACATCCTTCTGCAAATCCGTGTCCACAATTAAACAGATGGAGGGGATGTTAGAGGATCTAAACACAGAATACTTGATTACATGAAAAGGCCCCAGCAGCCAAGCACAGAAAGAAAATAACAGAATGTGCTATTTTGTAGACTACTATTAGAGATTGTGTCCTTCAATGCAAACCAACAGCACATGTTGTTTGCTGAAACTTTAAATTGGATTTTGAAAGTGTCCTTTGCTTCCAAAGAATGTGCCCATGGGTCCTGCCTTGACACCCCCTCCTGCTCTACCCTCCCAATAGTGCTGGTTCCAATTATGCAAGTGCTTAGGAAAAGGTTGATTTTAAGGAGAGATTTAAGTTACCATGGCATGTATTAATGCCGTTGACGAATGCCACTGTGAAAACCTGGAAATTATGCAACAAGCCTGAAAAGCATTATAGATTTCAGAAGATCGGTTGCCCTTATGCTAGATATGAGTGGTGTTGTGATTATGTCCATACCCATAATACTTTTTAGACCAAGCAAATGATATTGCAGTGCTGGTCTGCCCTTATAGGTGAATGTTAGCAATGCTAAAGTAGAAGAGGCTAAGCATGGATACTGCCTTCTGAGAATTCTTACAGGGCAAATTAAAAGGGGTTATATTGTTTCTCTCATATAATGTAATGTAAAAAGGTCTATTGAAGGGTATTGACAGTAGCAGTGCTGAGAATGGGAATTCCCAACTGAAGGATACCACCAGCGAGGTGGGAGGGGATTGTGAGTTAGCGTTATGGGGCATGACTCAGGAGATGTTTCTCATTCCCTGCCATAAATAAACATTTGCTTGGGGTAGGTGGGGGATTATGGTGGGGAGCTGATCCAAGAATAGTGACTTGTGGCACAGCATCTAAAGGCAGAAAGAGAGAATTGTATACATGGAGTAAAAAGTACATAGAAGAGGGTGATGAATCAGCTGTTTTAGTTGCGATTTCTGACCAAGAGGGTATTCCTGAACAGAATATTTTGATAGAACGGATGGGAAAGTATTTAGTTGATATATGGAGTGATTTAACGGACATGAATGTCCCACAAGGCTTGAGGGATTTGAATGTCCTTGCCCGCTCAAGGGACACTGCAGATAAAGTATATGAGCATGTAGAGAAGGTATTTGAGTTTAAAAGGGAGCTAGATCGATTACAGGAAGATGAAACGCATGGTAATGAACGGCAAGCTTCATATGTGCAGAAGCAATTAGTTCCTCCATTGAAACCAATGAGGGAAGAAATGCGCATTTGCACAAGAGACGCTCTTAGATTGATTTCGGATGTTTCAAATTCTCCCATTGAAGTGCATGACACATTTAGTCAGTATGCTCTGGCAATGCAAAGGGAAGTGTTACAGGTGATTGTAGAGTATCTACAAGATGAATTTATGAAGAGAAAGGAATGTTGTCCTGCAGATTTGATGGTAATTTATAAAAGAGCATTTTCGCCCGATACTTCTTTGACTACTGTGTCACTTGATTTAGCCTTGTGGCCAGTGCTTTAAGTGGGGTAAGAAATTGAGGGGGTCCCTCGTTTGGGGGCGTGGCTTCCACTGTGGGCGTGGCCTAAAAGTGCACAAATCAAAGTAAGGTGCGCAAACAAATATATAAATGTATGTGAGCATTTATATATTTATATGCATGCTACTATGGTCTGTGCATTTTCCAAGTCTTCTTTAATAAACATAGCAATGTTACATATTTCTATGTTCATAAAAGGTGGCTTGAAAAGTGCACAAACCATAATAAGTTACACACACTTGTTGTGCACTTGTTATGCACACACGCTTTAATAAAGCGTTGAGGAAGGTCAAAACCCAAGGTGACTTTGTCCGTCGACAAAGCTTTATAAAAGATGCCTTGAATTGTGTACATTTCAAGTCATCTTTTATAAACACAGAAATATTTCTACGTTTATAAAAGATGGCTTGAAACGTACACAATTCGAGTAATCTTTTATAAAGATTGGCCAAAGGAGAAAGGCGCCTCGGGCTCAGTGATCTCTGCTCAGAGCAGAGATCACAGAGCTCAAGGCGTCTTTCACCCTCTGTGAATCTGCATATTAGATCACGGAGCCCGCGAGGGTCAGTGACCTGGGGAGGGCAAACAAAGGGACAGTATCTTCCTCTGATGACCCCTCAAATGAGGGGTCATCAGAGGAAGTTACAGTGACTGATGGAAGTGCCAGCCAGCCTCAGCGACGCTGTGCCTGGCTGGCACTTCTGTCAGCTCTCCAGACGTTAAACTGGTGGGCGCGTCTCCCGTCACGGCTCCGGCCACGGTGGGATAATCTGCCCCGCCAATGTTGTGTGGGACCAGGGGCCTCGGCAGGGCACCGGCTCAGCCCCACTTATGAGAGACTGCCGAGGCCGGGCCCACTAAAAGCACTGCTTGGTGCTTAATAGACGTTCAGATTTGCCTACTTTACAATTGCCGATGAGGGGGGTTCCTCTGACATTTGTTCCAAAAGTAGAGATTCAAGCTAATGCTGCAGCAGGAACGCCTGCCACTACTGTTGAAGCACATTATGCCTCACAGTTTGTCCATGTTCCATTTTCTAGACAGGAAGTGAATACCATTAGGCAATCAATTCCAGATATTATGAAGAATCCAACAGGATGTTATAAAGAAATTGAATCTGTTTTGCATTTGTCAGTTTTCACGCTGGGTGATATGGATTTGTTGTTTCCTGTGATCCTTCCTGCTGATTTGTGGAAGCAGATTAGAACTGTAGATGATCATGCAGGGATGGGTGATACATGGGATGCTTTAGTATGAATAGATGGTGAAAGGAATGCTGGTGAGAATCCGCCACAGGTGATACTGATGTTGCCAGATAGAATAGTGACTAAATTGAAAACTCTGGTTCCTGAAAAAATAATCATATGGGATAAGCTTACGGCTTGCATGCAATTGAAGTCAGAGGGTGCAACTGAGTATTTTAACATCTGTATGTCTTTGTTTTGCAGTGCGCTTTTCCATATGATGCTATTTCTTTAACGTGTTTTGTTATATCATCAATGGAGTTGCTTTATGGTTCACGTTAGTAAATTCATTATACTTAAATTGTCACTGAACTCATATTTTATTGGTAGGATTGTGTACAGCACTTGTATACAAGTGATATATAAATACCTTATAAATAGATATATAAATACATTATATGTGAGGAGGGGTGTATTTACCTGATATTGATCCGGTTAATCCTAGTTGCTGTAAAGGTAGAAGTAATGAAGTGATGCCAGTTAAGGATACTTTTGAAAATGACCCCAAATGTGCATTCTTTAGGGCAGTGGGAGAGTAAGTAAACAATCTACCTGGTCAGATCGTTTCTAGGGAAATCATGCAGATTCCTCTGGTGGACTGAAGCTAACTCCCATCCTTCCCTGGTAGATTTTTCTGAGATGGCATGAACATTCCCAGAGCATCCAACTAGGACTGGGGAGCTTTGGAGGGCAAGGCTTGTGTATGTCTTGTTTTGCTGGTAACATGTGGCATGCGTGGGGCCCTTTTATTCCCGAGATGTGGGATTATTTAGTGTTTTGTGCCACCCTACCAGTCCTGCTTGTCTCCCAAGTCCCCTCACTGGTGCTATGTACATGAAATGGTGCTTGATGTGGCTGTGAGTGGGTTCACACAATAGTCTCTGCTGTGGCCTATACCAGCTTAATACATCCACAATGTTAAACTATCCTAGGTATTTAAGAATTTCTTCACTCACAAGTATTGGTATATTGTCCTTGCTGCTTGAATGTTCCTTGACTCATCAGTAAGCATCTGAAGTGTAAAATAGTTGCTTGGGAGTTAACATGCTCTCCTAGTTGTAAGCGTACAAAAATGCTCTAGCTCTGAAACACGGTTATAGTTCACTAAACTTCTTTTGTTTTCTCTTTAAGATGTGAAGTTGCAATGCTCATCAGAATTGCTTCCAGGTCTCCTGGCAAAGCAGTCAAATTCAGGTAAGCAATTCTTCATTCCTTTTTCTTCCTTTGTGCTAATTTCCTGCTTTTCCTCCTCTTCAGTGGTCCTCGTGAATGATGGACCACTGTGGCATGACATGACTGGAGACAAGGTTTTTTTCCCAGGTAAACCCTTAACATAACTGGCATGTGGGCTCTGCAGGCAGGTCAATTTACAGGCGCTTGAATGAGAATCTCGCAGGATCTCCTAATCTTGCGAGATATCATGGGTAATCCAGTAGAAAGACATGTCTTCTCTCAGGCTGTGCATGCAGGGAACTTTGGTTTGATGCTGTCTTTCAAGGTTCTGGTGCACACTAAACACCCATTGTCGTCTCACTTTATCCTGGGGCAACAAAGGGCTAGTTAAAGTAGTGAGTGTAGCCATAACAGTAAGTCAGGAAGACATTACATTGCCGAAGGATGGATAGTGTGGCCATTGGGGACAGGACGGTAGACTACTTTGATCTTTGAGGATTTAAGTATTAGAAAAAATGGCATCTAGTGTCGGATTTCAGAGATGCAATCAAAGATGTGAGTAGAGAAGTCAGCAGTAACCATAGGACAGGAACAAAATAATTGTGTTGTTTGCAAAGTGCTAGGCAGAGAACACAAATGGAGAGCTCAGTTGACGGAAGGAGGTGATGGAGAGTATGAATAGTAATAGATCAAGGACATTGCTTTTAGTATTCAATTGGAGAGTGAGTTTGGATCAGAGGTGGCTGTTTTCCACAAATTGAACATTGGTCAATGAGGTAGGTATGAGACAACTCAACCAAGTGCAGTATCCTGGATTCAAAATTCAACAAGTTAACAGTGGCCCACTATAGCCATGACAGGTAAGAGCTTTAGTAAGATTTGGATATAAGACAAGTTTCATTGAGGAGCAGAGTTCAGAAGGTTAGACACATGGGGGAGGGCCAATTGCACGGAAGGTGGGCTGCAGAATCTGGGTTGTAATGTGTTACAGTGCCTATTAATTCCCTATTAGGATGATATCCTATTGTGGACAATGTGTGCAATGTTTTTCGAATCATTAGGAAGGAGAGATACAGGTCAGGAGATGGCAGGATTATTGTGGTCAGTGATGGCTTAGTCAGCATTGATAGAACAGTTGCTACCATGATGGAGGCTGGACATATTTCCAGGGAAATGGAAATGTTGAAGAAGGAGGAGATAAAGGATCGCATTAGAGGTGAACATTTATTTTATATTTGCTGGGAAAATGGGTCAGTAGGGTCTGTAGGGTATTTTTGTGGAGATTTGGGTCAGTAGGGTCTGTAGGGTATTTTTGTGGAGATTTGGGGCCTGACAGTATTTTCTTACCGCCGAAAAATAACTTAGCAACAATCACTCCTTGTATCCAGATTGGGCCATGTACAACAATAATACAGTGGACATGCATTATTTCAGCACACAGACATGCGTGGTTGGTATGCGTGGTTGGTATGCGTGGTTGGTGGTCTTTTGGTGAGCATAATTCCCTTGTTTTATTTGTGGCCCCAATATCCAGAACCCCTTATTTCTGTTTAGATTTTTCGTGTAATCACTAGAGAGACCTCAGGCTTGCATTTCAGGAACACCACATTTTCATTTTTAGTGAGCCACCATGGGCAATTTCTCTCTGTCTTATCTACAGCAGCGAGCTATCATGTGGTATTTTCACTTTCTTATATACGGTAGTGAACTATGTCCCGGGCCTCCCTTTTTGCCGACTCATAGACCTCCGGCAGACTACAACACACACAGTTAGTTATAATTGCTCATACTGAATTACGTTGTGCACACGGCTGCAGCCAAATCTTATGTTTAGCTACCTTGAAAATGACAATTGCACTGTCTAAACATCTCCCCACATCATCAGCACTGTATTGGTAAATATAAAACACATCACCCGTCTGCTTTCAAATATTTATGTGTATTATAAAAGTTGCATTTAAACACGATCTCACTCTTTACAGAAATAAATGAAATAGCACAGTAACAGCATTATCTGTGATACACTGAAAAGAGAGTGGCGGAGACAAGAACTCAATTTGCAACATTAAACAAATGAGTAAAGCACAGGAATCTCCTTTCCTACACTGACTGAATATTCTCGTACACACTCAGCCCCCACACCTCAGCGAGATAATTACCAGGCTTATTCAGCATGTAACTTCTTTGGCTGTTTGCCTTCTGGAGGGGTTCACCCAGCAAGGACAAGCATCTGCCGTCACTCGAACTGGGACTTGTTGACTGGAAAAGCCAGTCTCTGCAACCAAGTGGAATCTGCTTTAGGAATCAGGCCTCCCCAGCTGTCAACCCCGTCCTTCTTCGAGCTGTGTCCAGATGTCTTTCTCTTTCTTCCCCCATATTCTGCAGCAAAGCACTAGTCACAGCCTCCAACATGATGCTTGATGTGACGTGCTCCAATCAGATTCAATCATGTTCTATCCTCCTACTTTTAACAATGGTTCTTCTTGCACAGTTGCAACTGTAACAAGCTGATTTCCTGCTTATTCGAAGTCTTTGCTTCCTGCAGTTACTGTGGACAAAGCACAGGAAGGCAAAGAAAAAAAAAACTTGAATGTGTGTTTAAAACTGATTTTCATAGTCTGCCTCTGTTTGCAGTGAAGACACATTCTTTTATTAATGAGTTATAATTATTAGTCTTGTTCGTGATATTAGTTTGTTAATTGCCAAATGTGTCTCTTGCAACATAGGCATTTCAGGTGAGAAATGGTGTGCATTTTGAAGGTATAGATGTGTGCTTTTAACTGTGAAAAATGTATTTGCATTTTATATGTAAAACTTGTTTTTGACTGAATAACCTGCCCTTACTTATATGTCCATGTTACACTGGCAACACATAGCTTGAAACAACTGCATCATAGCAGTGCACCAAACCCATGCGTGCACTGCATAAAAAAAACATGCTACACATTGATCCTGTGCAGTAGTGCTGTACTCTGTGCTGTAACACGCCAAATATCCTTACAGGTCTCAAGAGAGGTTGGCAGACAGTCCTAAACATTAGGTCCCATTCAGAAGAGACATCGGGAGGATAGAGCAAAATAATGAGGTTGTGGAGATGGGGAGTATTAGGCTCACCTCTAAAACCCTTGTGGAAAGGTTACTGGGGATCCTTTGTAATAACAGGCCAACTGAAGTGGAAATGTATTATACACATTTTTTGGAATGGATTCTGTTCAGAAGGCAGACTTCCGTGACAAGTCAGTATTGTGAAGAGCAAGAGCAGGAGTAGGAGTAGGATCATTAATATTTTCAGTAAGCAATCAGGGGATATTTTGAATCTGTAACTGGAGGAATCAGAAGCTACTTCCATGCAACTGTGCGGAGGAGATTTTTCTGCTGACAAGGTGGATCACTGATTGTGGCACAGTAATTAATTTCCAGAAGTTTATTTTGCCTGTTCTATGCAGGATGCACTGTTATTATTGAGCAAAAATGTTCAATTAAATGATTTGCTACTTCAATTAACACTTAGAACATTTTTGGTTGTAGCTCAGTCCCTTATAAATATCCTCCACAGGACTCAAATTAACACAGAGCAATATGGTACTGTGCGTAAATGTAGGCCTTGAAATCACCCAGTGCTTCATTTCTAAACTTGCTTTCACAAAGATCAATAGAGACTAATGTGTTGTACTCATTCTTGCTACTTTATGTTATTCCAATCACCTAATATTGCTGTTCACATCAAGGTGGTTAGAGTGTTTGACTCTGGTAAAAAGGCTGGGAATTATTGCTCAGAATTTTTAAAAGGCAGATTCACCATAAGTAAGCACCCATTCCTTCATACTAAGGTGAATTTCAACCCTAATCAAAGAAGATTGTACTTAGTACTTTCAATTCCTACTGGAATTGAGAAAATGACTTTAATGTTGTTGCCTTTACCAAATTAATAATTTGCTCAAATAGTTCGTCCTCCCTGAGTTTTGCCAAGTAATCTTTATTGTCAGTATGTAGACCACTCAGAAACCCTATTTGTGACGGATAAAATACTTACAGAATGATGGTCTTCCTTTTCATCTGTTGTCATATCCTCTTTGTGTCTTGATTAACTTCAAATGTGCTTGATTTATAACCTGCAATTTGAATCAGTACATTTCTTCCAAGTCTAACATGCAGCTTTGTATTGCTGTATTTTATCTTTTAGCTTAGACATAATTAAGATCCCAGTGGAGATAATGTATTACTGCAGCCTGATAATTCTGTATGGACTCATACAGCTTGTACAGCCTAAAGCCAGAGCATGCTGACCTCTGTAAACTGATGTTATTAGCTTCTTAATATTCTCAAAGAGAAGACAGATAATCAAATTGACTAACCTTGTTAGGAACAAAAAATCAGAGATAGCATCATATTGACTAGAGGCCCAAATGGACTCTCCCAGGTTCTTTGCATCTGCTCAGTTAAACTAATTAATGATAGATAATCATGAATAAATCAAGATACTACCCTCCTAGAGTTCATTATGAAAAAATATATTTTACGTAAACCTGAAAATCTGTTGCCATATGCGCAAAGGTAGCACCTCTGCAAAGGCCTTTACTACTATTATGTCCACCTTTATAACATTCACAAGTTCTGAAAACACTTCCAGTATGTTGAATGAAGCCTACTTTTTGGCAGTCAAAAATAATGTTGTTTTATCGATATATACATTTATGTGTGAAGCAACTTTATTTTCTAAAGAAACTTGGACATTCTAATTCGTTCTAAATAAGACATCCAGATGGTCCAAAACCCCAAATGTGTTACCTAGATAGTGAACTGGAGTTCTGGATCATCCTGGTGATTCAATTAAATTCACTACTGAAAATCTGTGGGAAGTATCTGCTGTTTGTATTTATAAATACATGCAATGCTTAGTCCCAAAACATAATAGAACACATTGTACTGGAAAGTGTGATACTTGTTTTTTATTAATCATTAAACAGTCAAGTCTTAGGTTCAGACTTGAAGTCAGGCTTGTGTTTCACCTTACGGCTTTAGCAGGGCATATATCCTTGAAAAAGATACAAAAATGTATGGATCTGTGGTGTTTGTCACCCAAGGATTCATGAACGACCGCTCTATAATGAAGGGCAGATTCTTGTGGGCTGTTCTGCAGAATGTTCCGTCCAAATGGCAAATTTGCAGAACTCTTGGAGTGCCGGGAATCCTAAGTGCTGAATCTTCATAGTTTTCATATATAATGTGAATAGAAGAAGTTGTATATGGCATCCCAGGTCATCTACCCCATCCACCTTCATGTTATGAAACTCGTGTTGAGCGTATGAGTAACATTGTGGTTTCTAGGCTTGGCATACCTGCTAATATTCATATCAAGTTTACCAGGAATCTCATCCATAACAAGTCTTTGCACAGAAAGGTTGAAAATACATGATTAAAAGCGGCACCCATCCAACTTAATTTAAAAGAAATTGGCAATTACATGCCGGGGACCACCAACATTAACATTTAATATCTGTGGGGGTCTCCTGAAAGCATTTACAGTATCCACTATGTGGAGCGGACAAGGATACAGAAAAAGTGAGGCAAACTAGCATTTACGATTTCATTTTTCCACTCTGTCTCATGGAAATGGAAACACTACCTGCAAATTTACTTTGCAGGCAGCGGTTGCACTGAATACCTAAGGGACCCACCTGGTCTTGGCTAGCTGCACAACCGAGACGAGTCGCATAGGAATCCACTAGTTATACACCTGCATGCAATTCCCTTGGGGGGGTAAAACTAAGCACACTCAGACGACGGAGGAGGTGGGCACTGCAGAGATGTTCTCTCTTCTACAAGCCTCTTGTTAAATGAAGGCATAAAAGCCGTACTCCTCGCTTTTACACCTTCCTTTAATGTGTCACCTCATTTAAAATTAGGCTGATACTGGCATTGCTAATGAAACGTTATACTGTGAAACAATGGTATTGTGTTAAACTGCCAGTTGGATCTTACACCTGCTAATGTATTTCATGGCATTGAAGGACATTTGCCTGTCAGAGAGGCAAAGGAGAGGCAAAGGAGTAGTATGATAAAACATTCAGTAGTGGTAGGGAGAACTAAAGTAAGGTAGAGAGGGGGAGGGGTTGATAAGGTGCTAGGGAAGACAAAGAAGTAAAAGGTGGAAGACCTATGTGTACAATTGGACCAAATATATCATGTGAGTCTAATGTATCCTATGGATACAGCGCCGAAAATGAGGGATAGCTGGAGAAGCGTTGTTCCCTGCACTAGGGCTTATGTCTGGAATGTACTCTGCATAGTGAGCTGGGGCATTTTGAAGCTATGCCCAAGAAAACACAGGTGACAAAGCACTGATACTTACTTCCCTAGGACTCCCAACAACATTTGGCAGGGGTTGTATGCCAGAAATCCAAATTTGCCACATTTTACAACAGCCCCTTGAAAAGCTTTTTATGTCATGGTTACCAAAACCCTTGGCTTGTGCACAAAGTACTTACGAACAGCAAGGCTTTCTATCGCTTAGACGTGGGTAGCCTTCTAAGCTTTTCCTCAGTGTAATGGTTAGACAAGGCACATGTAAAATATTCCCAAGTAAAGAGAGTTTGCAAATCCCCTCTGTTCACTCCCCTAAGCCATGAACAGCCAGGCTGTACAGATGGGAAAGCTGGAAGGATATCTAGGCACATTTGACTGAGAGTGGGATTTCAACTATGCCTTTCTTGGTAGCAGAACCCCAGTCCAGCCATCCTGGAGGTTCCTGAGAACTGCTAGGGCCTTTATGGAAATGGTTATATTGGTGTGTGAGGCAGGAATCCTCTTAGGCTGATGTTGGGCCCTTATGGTAGTTCATATACATAATCCTGCCTTTGACTATCCTGCTCACTGTGGGCTCCAGATACTGCATCCTGTTAATAGAGGGTATAAAGCGAATGTTAGGTAAAAACAGGGATGTGTGATCTAGTTAACAAATTAGATTTCCTAATCTATTGTTATTGGGTTTCTTTCTTTTTTTTTGCATGTACAGTGGGTTACTATTAGCTGTTTTATGGCAGCTTCAAAGCTTCAAAGGTACTTGAAAATTAAACATTTGACGAAAAACATTTCAATGAAACCTAAACAAAACATAATATACATAAGATCTATCCAGCTAGTATAAAAGGAAACCAACATCGTGTCCCCACTCTCCCGAAGGCGCAAATGAGTACCTACAGTAACATTCTGGTACATTCTAGTTAATGTACAATTTACTTTGGGAAAATAGCACTTTGATCACATCAGAACAAGAACTTGCACAACACGTTTCTGCAGCTTAAACCATGACATGGCATATCATAACATATTACTGTGTAGTATTCCAAGTCTGAGTGTAGCACTTCCGGACCTGGCATGGCACAGACAATGTAGCTCAGTCCAGGCAGCTAGCAAAACATGCCCGTTGCTGGGCATCCCAAACAAATAAAGATGCAACCCCTCAAAAACAGCACTGCAAAGGTAACATGGCACACACAGACACAGAGAAGTGCATACACACACAAAGAAACACACACACTCTGCTCCAGGTTTACTGTTTCTGGATTTGAAATCTTCTGCTACTGTGGATTTATTGATTGAAGATGTAAATAGCTGCACGTTTGTGGGCTACGGACTTGAGTCTTCAAAGGTAATGGACTCCACCCCTCAGACCCTTCCTCCATGCTGTCCTGGGCCACATTGATGTTACCTTTAATTGAGAGGTGCCATTCCTCCATTAATTGTGACTTGTTGGCCAGAGGATGGAACATGTTATGTATTTATTGTACTTAAACAAACCACTTGTGCTTCTGTGCAAAGTGCGTAAAGAAACAATGCAAAATGGTGTGCCTGAGAATGTCGTAGCCCTACCAGGAAAACGCAAGTATAAAACAGTTTCTGTTTCAATAGGCCCCCCAACAACAGTTGAGAGGGTATGTTTCTCAGAAATCAGATATTTGCCAGTTCTGCAACAGATCTCTGAATGAAAAGCCAGCAAAAGATCAGCAATTTACTGTGGGGGTTTCTTTGGCAAGGTTATGGGTTACCAAAACCCCAGGTAAACATATGCTTTTGGGAAGAGTGCTTAAGGACACAAAACATGTAGCTGGTTGTGCATTGTCAGACTTGTGAGTCTGTTACAGTGTCATGTTGTGCATGAACATGTTACAGCCAGAAAAGCCCTTCTTTCTACCTCCATAGTGCCCCCGAGCATATTTGAGGGGGGTTGTATGACAGAAATCCGAAATGTGGCAGTTTTTGGCAGTTTTGCAACAGCTCCCTGAAAATTGAGCACATTTGCTGCACGTTTTGAGGGTTTCTTCGTTAAAGCCATGGCTACCAAAATGATTTTTTTCCCCTTAAGGACATACAGCATGTCAATGGTTTTGCATTAGCAAGACTTGTGAGTCTGCCACAGTGATATTTTATGTTATGTTACATTGCATTTGTTTAGCAGCTACTCCCGTAGTTCATAGCTTTGATGGACTTTTGCCTGTTGGGGTGAGGGCGAGGGATAGCTAAGGTGCTCATGAAGGTATGACTTAAGCAGGCCTTTAATTTGGGGATGCAGGCAGAGGGGATGCTTTGTTTTACTGGGCATCAATGTTAAAGCAAACATCATGGTTGCCTGGTTACATTTTCTGCCTCTGGCATGCCATATTGTACTCTGCATGTATAATAAAGCAAGCATGTTATATGTTATTAAGTGGCTAGACTGGCATTTTAATGTAACCAACCATACTTGCAATTACATACTGTTGCATGACATGTTTGAATGCCCATTTATGATAAAGAAATGATTTTAAGCATTATAAGGTTGCTTCAATGGCATTTTGGTTAAGCCAGTATGGCAATTTCTTACTGATGCATGACAATTCTTCCTGGGCATTTATGATAAAGCAATCATGTTAAGTGTTATTACGTGGCTAGACTGGCATTTTATTGCAGGCAGTCTAGCCATTTTTTACTGTGGCATGCCATTTTTATTTGGCATCTATATATAACACATAACTGAGCACCCATATTTTCTTATTGTAGCATGGCATTTTAATAGCAAAAGCCAACAGGGGTATATTCTTATGTGAAGATACTGGCATATATTGGCAGAGCCAGCTTGCACATGTTTTCTTATAGTATCATTACTGTATTATCCACAATTCAAACTTGAGTATTTTCCTATATCGGAATACTGGCATGTATTGGTGCAGCCAGCTTGGCAATGTATGGACACATCCAACATGACATTGTTTTTTTTATAATGGCATATGTTGTGGGAAAAGCTTCATGAAAATGTGTTGGGACATTCTTCTGTGCACTGTTGGTGACTTGCATGCATTGGATGTTGTAATGCGTTACCCTACTAAAATCAGTTAAACATAATTTTTTTACAGGACGTCTGCTGTATAATGCACAATTTTAAACAAGTATTCAAAAAATGTTCTCAGGAGGGGAAGGAGGACATCCCCGAACCACATTTATTGGTTTGGGTTCGCTTGTCTCACTCTGTCACTCATGTATATTGGTGGCAAATAATTACACCCCTCCAATTGAATAATTCACCAACTGCCACTGGTGATTGTTCCCATTCAGGTTGTTCTACAAACACACCTTTGTATTTTACTCTGGTCGCACCCACAAGTGCAGTTCTGCCCCGAAAAGTTAGTCTGAACTGGTTTCAAGAGTATATTTTCACCTTGTTAGGTAGGCCACATAGGCATACATGTCTAGGCTATGCAAAGATGTGTAGTTGTGAGTGTAGCAATACATACATTGTATAGAACAACACATTACTATGATGAACCTCAAAAACGGTCAACTATATGGCATACTGCGAGCTAAGAAATAAATACAAGGCTGAAAAAAAATCGCCTGATAGAACATAATTCAGCATACACATATTGTCTATTTAAATAACTAACAATCACACACAAGGTTCTCTCTGGGCGATTGAATAATCGAAAGCTACAGAATGCAAATTCCTGTTGGCTTCAGCCTCCTCTCATTTGGAATATTCATTGCATTTAGCCCATTATCTCTGAGAAACTGCAGGCGTGAGAAACATGTTAGTAGATTTTATTTCCGATCTATTCTATAGGACTTCATGGAAAAATATTGGACACCAAACTTACAAAATAGGAAAGGTGCCTACATTTGACATAAAACTAAAATGAGCCTTTCAACAACGCACTCGAAAACCAAAAGTGCCCAAATAATTGTTCAGACGATCCATTTTTGAAGAATAATCTTTGCGGTATTAGGTGGCACAAGAACTCGACTCGGGCCAGAATCTCACCTTTTAAATGTTTGAACAACTGTTAGAAAACGAACCTTCTGCAGAGTTATTTCAATCCCATCATTATAGCATTGCACAAGATGTGACACAGGGACCCTTTCAAAGGCAGCTTTTGCAAAATGATCCATCTGCAGGGACCTTTCTTTTTTTTTGAAGGTTGCATACAATGAGATATGTCGGAAAATGTCCCTCATTCCTTCGACCATTCCCAACATGAAAGTTCTGAAATATAATGGAATTGTAAAGATTTAAACAAGGAGAGGAACAATGACAGAACCATCAAAGAACAACCATTGGATGCCCTGGATAGTGAATGCTAATTCTTGAAGTCCTTCAAAATGTTGCAGTAGGTATCATGAGATGGCAACTCCACTTGCAAAACATTGCAGAGTCTACAATATACAATAATTCACTGCATTTCGGGGATGCTAACCTGGGAACTACAAATGATAAACATCGGGTCCCCTTATCTGCCTGTATCCTTCAGGTATGTCGTGCGTCATGGTGGTGAATGCATTCTGCAGCATTCAACACCGTGACACACGAAATGCCTGAAGACGGTTATTATATTTTCTAGGGTAGAACAAAATAACACACCTGGTAAATGTATCGATTTAGCCTTTTCTTTTCAGGCACAGCAGGCTGCACGGGGCATATATTTTCTGGCATATCAAGTGATGAGTGGAGTGTCACTAGACTCTTCCTTACGTGCACTGGTCGGTGTTTTCTCTATTTTAAAGCATAGGTCGTATCCTTTAAACATGGACGTGTAGAACATTTTTACTTCAGTGCAATGTTTTGGTGGCCAAACTACAGACAAGTCCTCTTCAACCTTGTAAAAACATACACACACACACGCGTACAACGTTAACGTGGACCCTCTATATGCACATATTAGTCAGAGCATACTACCATATCACCTAGAACAATGGAGGAGCTCATGTGCACGCCGACAAATGGAATAAGACCCATGCTTCATCACCTTTTGGTGTTCATGCACCTTCCTGTAGTGATCAACGTCATCCCAGTGCACCCTACCAACACCCTCTGTACTCCTACCCACAATCTACCCAGACTAACCCCAGCCTCATGACAGCTACCAACCCACCCAACTGCTTTTGAATCTATTTGGCCTTCTTTTGGGAATGGTGGTCCTTCAGAAGGAGATTTCAGAAACTGTAAATGTATACCATGGATTTTCTTGTATGGGTTTTTTCAATCGCTCTTGGATTTTTCCCCAATTACTATTGTTACATGTGAAGAGAAAAGCAGTGTACTACGCACAAATGGTGTACCAACGATAGTGCATACAATGTACTACTTTTGAGGGTCAACTGTGCCTAATTATTTTTCATAAAGTATGTTCCCTAACTAATTATATTTATTTTTATTTTTAAAGACAGAGAAGCACAAATTATGACACAAAGACTGTTGTTAGATATATTTTCTGGAGGGGTTACACCTAATATTGGGGTGTCTTATTATTGTAGTGATGCATTGGTGGCTTTCCTAATTATAGTGGTAACACTCCCCTCAGAATATAGCCTACCACCTTTCCTTTTTCCCAGGGTGTTTTACAACTCCAGCTGCTGGACTTATTACACTTAGTATGTACAGTATCACTTTTTTCCGGCAACTTATCTACGATGCTGAGTATGCTCTAGCAGCCACATTTCAAAACATATTACATTATGAACAGGTGATTAGATACACACACACCATACACATCTAAACTCACTTGCTAGGAAAACCAAAAGCTCACTTCATATTTTACCACCTGTGGTAAAATGAATTACCACCTATAGTAACATAGGGCTAGTCCCTGTGAACTCTCAGGGCCCAATTCATAGAATCCAGCACAGAAGCAGCCGTGGCGCAAACCAGCAATTGCGAGGCACTCGTATTCATGGATTTCCCAAGGCATCATTAGCCGTGGCGCAATGAACAGCAAGCAGTCCCAGTAACACCCAAAACATGCCCCCGTATGCAGGAAAAAGCCAGTGAAATGCACAATATGGCGCAAGGCCCCACACCAACATTGCCCAGCACACAGCCCCCCAATCGTAATCGCATGAAAAATCAGAGCGTACCCCGCTTGCAACAGCCAAATCGCATGGTAAGGCCTGCACGTACCCTGTCCGCACCCCAGCGATATCGCGTACCTCACTCGCACCAGCCAAATCGCGTGGAAAGGCCCACACGTACCCCATCCGCACCCCAGCCAAATCACGTACCCAGCTCTCAACAGTGAAATCACATGGATAGGCCTGCGCGTACCACGTCTGCACCCCAGCGAAATCGCATACCCTGCTCGCAACAGCCAAATTGCGTGGAAAGGCCCGTGCATACCCCATAGGCACCCCAGCGAAATTGCATAGCCCGCTCGCAACAGCCAAATCACGTGGAAAGGCCCGCACATACGCTATACGCACCCCATCGAAATCACTTACCCTTCTTGCAACAGGCACATCGCGCAGAAAGGCCTGTGCGTACCCTGTGAAACACACACAACTCCCCTGGAAGCAGACACCTTCCCACAGCACAGCCAGACCCCAGCAGTAGCCCATACCCTGAATGCAGCACACACCACACGGGACCCCCCCATCACCCGTCACCATACCCCGCATGCAGGCCACACCACATGGGACCACCCATCTTAGGTGACCATACCCCGCAGGCAGTCCAGATGGGACCATACCCCGCAGGCAGCCCACACCACATGGGCCCCCCAACACACGTGACCATACCCCGCAAGCAGTCCACACAACATGGGCACCCCCAACACCCGTGACCGTACCCCACAGGCAGCCACATGGGACCATACCCTGCAGGAGCCCACACCACATGGGACCCCCATCACCTGTTACCATACCCCGCAGGCAGCCGACATGGGTCCATACCGCGCAGGCAGCCCACGCCATATGGGACCCCATCACCTGTGACCATACCCCACAGGCAGCCCACATGGGACCATACCCTGCAGGAAGCCCACACCACATGGGACCCCATCACTTGTGACCATACCCCGCAGGCAGCCCACACCAAATGGGACCCCCCCATCACCTGGGAATATACCCTGCAGGCAGCCCACGCCACATGGGCCACCCCAACACCCGTCACCATACTCCGCATGCAGGCCACACCACATGGGACCCCCATCACCCGTCACCATACCCCGCATGCAGGCCACACCACATGGGACCACCCATCATATGTGACCATACCCCGCAGGCAGCCCACATGTGACCATACCCCACATGCAGGCCACACCACATGGGACCACCCATCATATGTGACCATACCCCACATGCAGGCCATATGGGACCATACCCCACAGGCAGCCCACACCACATGGGACCCCCCCATCACCTGTGACTATACCCTACAGGCAGCCCATGCCACATGGGCTGCCTCAACACCCGTGACCATACCCTGCAGGCAGCCCACACCACATGGGAACCCCCATCACCCATCACCATACCCCACATGCAGGCCATATGGGACCATACCCCGCAGGCAGCCCACACCACATGGGACCCCCCTCACCTGTGACCATACCCCGCAGGCAGCCCACATGGGACCATACCCCGCAGGAAGCCCACATGGGACCATACCACACAGGAGCCCACACCACATGGGACCCACATCACCTGTCACCATACCCCGCAGGCAGCCCACATGGAACCATACACTGCAGGCAGCCCACACCATATGGGACCCCCCATTACTTGTGACCATACTCCGCAGGCAGGCCCTGACTCATGTCCCCCCACCACCACCACTCAAGGGACACCCCACTCCTCAAAACACATTGGACCAACATGCAATCATGGAGCACATGCCAACAAAAAGTGCCACCACACGCTGCACACCCCGGTGCACATCAACACCCATCTATTCATCATGTCCCCAGCACATGCCCCATGGCATGTGAATCCTGATATAACACATGCATGCATGTGTGCACACACATGAACAACATTGGTGAACAGCAGGGACACGCAGATGAGCCAAGGAAGAGTGAAACATGCAATAAACCATTGAGACCAGACACAACTTTGATTACAATGGCCAGAACTATATTGCAAAACATGTATCTAAGTCACACACACAGTGGAAACATCAAATAAAACATACATGAACCAAAACAAGAAACAAAAGAACGTGAAAACGAAAACCAATGGGTTGCACAAAAATGAAAAAATGAAAGATTTGGTCCATCTCCATCAATGTATAGCCCAAAAATAACACAAATCATAACAAAACCATTCCTTCATGGTGAAAAAAAAGTTGTGACACTGAAAATCCAACTATTTACAATGATCCAGGGTCCATGGTCCCAAAACATGTATAAATATCCTAAAAGTACAATCAAGGAATAACTATATACAAGACGCGGAGCAAAGTCCAGGAACTCCAAAAAAAAGGGAATAAACAAATGAAACCTACTCCTATATAACTATATATAAAGGCAGTGGGCTAGTCCTATGACTCACCATTTCCCCCTAGAGATTCAACCAGGGCATCATCGAACTCTGCATCAATTTCCCTGAGGCGGGTCTGTGCTCCACCCTCAAGGGCCTGCAGGGACTCCATCATGCTCCTCTCAAACTTCCTGCGAGACTCCTCGAGGAACCGGCCCGCCTCTCCACCCGACGCAGGGGTTCTCCATCCTGGCGATGGTGAGTCGTGCTCCCTGTGCCCGCTGCCGCTCTGATCCAATCTGCTGGCCTATTCGCTACCTGCCTCTCTTATGTTGAGAGCCCCAAGTCCTGTCGCCTCCTACGCCGAGCCTGCTGCTGCTGAAAAGCCCGGTGCCTGCGCCTCCGGGACAGGCTCCGGGATGATGACAACCCCCATGGTTGTTGTCCACATGCACTGCTGCTTGGTGCCTGCACTTCCTCCATTGACATTGGTCCTGTTGCTGCAGTGACCACCTCTGCTGATCCTCCGTGGACTCCCGACTGTGGCAGGGATGTGGTCTCCACCAGACTGGCTAGTGGAGTTGGGACAGGTACACAGGGAATCCTGGTGGTATCTGGGCCATAAGACAGCAGGGAGGACAACTGGCAAGCAGAGGAGGAAGAGGAGGAGGGGGTTGCAGCAGTGGCCAGCACACGTTGCACATTTGTGACCATGAACTACGCTGGCCAGTTAATGAGGTGACAGACCTCATTGTAATGATGTGCAAGCCCCCGATTGGAACCCTGCACATCATCACGAATGCTGCCTGTACGCCTCGCAATACCGGCTAGCACCAGTTCCACCCTGTCAAAAATTGGTTCATCCACAGTTAGTGGAAGATCTGTTTCCATGGATCCATCCGCCACCAGCGGAGGGGTACAGCATGGGGCATGTCCGTAGGTTCATACTGCTGCAATGCTGCAGTCGCAGTACCAGGGACAGAATTAGGCACAGGCACCTCCACGGCGACCTGCACTGCCTCTGGCCTCTGACCCTGGACTGCAGCAGTCACACCTATGTCATGCCCCCGCTGTATCCCATGGGCTGGGCTGATGTTAGGGAGAATTCTCATTTTATGGCTAAAATCCCTTACCTATCGAGTCCCCCAGCAGCTTTGCTGGATTTGAAGGGTTTGTTTTTTTTTTCCTGCTAAGAGTGTGACGCTTTTTCCCACTCTTAGGCATTTTTGCTATGTGTGTTCTAGGCGATTTCTTGTGTTTAATGTCTATGGGGTGTTTCTCACCCTCATAGGAACCATCTTTATACACATGTGTTACACAGCACCCTCAGTGCAGTAACACAGGGGTGTCATAGTGACCCCAAACATAGACTCCAATCCCTGGGACTGACTACTGTCTCCCAGGACATATAAAGTCCCAATTGACTTTACTAGTCAATTTTTATGAACTAAACCAGTACAATCCATCTTACTATGGAGGTACTGGGAAGGGTTAATAGTTTTTCCTTGGTGTTCATTTTTGAGAGGGTACCGAACAGTCCATCTCTCAAAAGTTTCTGGTTGGTGGCAGTGGTTACTACTGTAAATATTCGACCGCAAATATTTCCCAATGGGATTTTACCATTGTTCGAGGCTACCACATTTCTGACAGCCTCTAGCATTCCGCCGGTTTATTTTAATATTAACTTTACTCTGGTACGTCATATTTGGCAGAACTTTAATATAACTTCTTTCTTGTGTCTTTCTCTAAACTCCTAACCCAGGACGGGGATCCTTTGTTCGTGCTTTTGGCAGGCTTCTGCCAAGAAGCCCTCCTTTCGGCACCACTGAGTCTGGGGTGGGTCAATTGTGTGGGAGGGGTAGTAGGACCCCTGGACAGGTTTGCCTCAGCAACCCATGTTGCACTCTGTCCTGATAGGCTGGAGGGTCTCCCGCCAAGATGACCACTCCACTGTGTGAGTGACAGCTAGGCTGTATGAATGGGGATCTTTTTGCATAAATGCAGGGTCCTAAGGACTGGAAGAGCAAGACGTTGCCACAGGAACTAAGAAGCGGAAGAGGAGAGAAGCCAAAGTCACCTGCAATGACTGAACCACCAGTGAAGCCCTGCTGCAGCGTCTCACCACTTTTCTCCACACGACAAGAGAAGATCTTCATCTGCAAGAGCCTTCTTCCCTTGAGCTGGTGGGGCCAACCAGTTTGCCAATCACCTTCCTGGACCTGCTCTGGTCAAATCGCCAGTACCCTGTACTCGGAGACCGAATAGCCAGGCACCCGTCCACCTGGACCGCGATTTAAAGGAGTGTATCTTTTATTCGTAGGGCAGCACCGCGGCTGGTTTCATCCCTGGGTAGTGCAGTAACCTTCCTCCACATCGAGAGCCTCTCTCCCTCGGCTGGATTCCCCGAACTGCAGGAACTACCAGGAACAACCACCACCGCAGGAGCCACTTCTTCATATCAAGGTACATTGTTCCGCCAGGACGCCCTTTTCGCGTGGTAGTGCTAAAGTTGTTTTAAATCCTTTACCTACCTGTTGGGTTGGCAGCCCCTATCTTCTAAACATTGTCTTTCACCTTCTGCATCCATCTTTTTGAATCGTTAACCAAAGACTTGACTGCAGCTACAAGAACATTTTGCTCCTGGGCCCTTTGTCCTGTACCACTGACTTTGGCACAGGCCTATTGACTCTGGCTAAATTTGTTAGAACTGCCTTCTCAAGATTGCTTCTCAACTAGAACTGTGTTGGTGCACCTACTTCTTATAACCACCTCTTCCTTCCCACTTTTAAAAATTGTGAAGTGCCATTTTGCTCGGATTTCATTTAAGTATTCTCTATGCTAAAGTACTGCCTTGCCTAAACTTGTTCACAAATTTATGGGAAGTGTTGCTAGGGTGTGTAAGAAGATATTCCTGTATAACGTGTGCTTTCCCTCCCTTGTGATAAATTGCTGGAATGCCATTTGTGTTTGGTTTGCACTGTGCCGTTTTGCTCAGTTTTCACTCTTGCTCAAACTTGTCTTCAATTTAACTAGGGAGCTGTGTATACTTTTTTTGACTGATTTTAACTTGCTTTATTAACTGTGATTAATGTGTTGAACTAGAAGTGTGTAAAATAAATATATATATTCTTTTAATACAAAGCTTTGGTCAGTGTTACCTTGTGTCATAGCACTGTAGCCCTATTGTGTAAACCCTGAATACTGCTCATCTCCCTCTTAAGATAAGTCTGACTGCTGAGCCACAGCTACCAACTAAATCTTTGTGGTACAGACTGATACCAAAGGGGATTTATTGCTCTCACCTGTAGTCCTAATCTTCTGTAGTGCTCCCTGAGGAAACTGCACAGGATTCTGCCTAACAGCTGATGTGGCCTCCTCCTCCACCACCACCAACCTGGATGACTCCCCACTGTCTTCCACATTGGATTGCCCCAGTGTGGTCTCACCTGTCCCACCCACTGCCGAGGAGCCCACGACCAACTTCACCCTCTTGAGCCTCCCCTCAGCAGCTGCAGCCATTTTTGCGGATGCGGCACCTGTCTCTTCACTCCCAGAAGATGAAGGTCCCTGGGAGGATGACTGAGCCCTGCGTCTGTGCCTGGTGGAGGCATCCTTGCTGCAGTGCTCCACAGCGCCTTCTCCGCCCTCTTCTCTCATATAGATAGGGAAAAATCGAACACAAGCATCAGGCTTCTGAACATATGTGTGTATGTGTGTTTGTCACAATACAAATGTACATCATTGTCACTGTCAAAGGTCTCAACCATCATCACCATCCACTACACACAGGGAAGTGCCATTCACACACATTCACAAACATGTCTGTCATTCAAAACACACATTCACACCCTTGGACAAGACACTGACACAAGATAACAATTGTGTATTCAGCTCACACACATCATGGGGCATACACATCTCATTCACACACATCACCTGACAGTCTTGACGCAGGCCATGGAGCTATTACGTCACAGTGCACTTGAGGGCAAATTGGCAGCGTGAGGCAATCACAAAAACACAAAAACTACCGCCCCATCTCAAACACCAGGTTCCTTGCAAAACTCACCGACCAAACCGTCTACTCCCAACTAAATACTTTTGTCGAAGCCAACAATCTCCTAGACCCCACTCAATCAGGTTTCAGAACCCGACACAGAACCAAAACCAACCTGACATCATTCTGGGATGACCTTAAAAGCACTGCAGACTCTGTGGGTTGTGCTGCCCTAATCCTTCTTGACCTATCCGCCGCCTTCGACACAATCAACCACTCAATCCTCCTCGATCACCTCCACTCCGTAGGAATCCGTGGAAATGCGCTCAAGTGGATAGCATCCTTCCCCAACAATAGGAACCAAATAACCCTACTCTCCTCCTTTGCTTCCGCCCCCCGACCAGTCAATTCAGGAGTTCCACAAGGGGCATGCCTATCAGCCCTCCTGTTCAACCTCTATATGTCCACCCTCCCATGAATAATCCGCACACAAAATATCCTGTGCTACAACTCCACCGACGACACCCAACTAATCCTAAAACTCCATAACTCAATACCCAGCTGCCAGCCCGACCTTGCCGCCTGCCTCCTTGACATTGATTACTGGATGACCACAAACCACCTCTTTTTAAACCCCACCAAAACCTAAATAATGGTGTGTGGCAACAACGAACTTCTGCCGCACACTCTACCCTGGCTGTCATCCATGGGCACTCCCCAACAACCTCATCCTCAGTAAAAAACCTTGGATGCACTCTCGACTCTGACCTTACCCTCTCGCACCAAGTCAACAACTTCTCTAAGTCCTGCCACTACCACCTCAAAATTCCTAGGTGCATCTTTCCATACCTCTCCTTTCCCAACAGACTCACCGCGGTCCAATCAATTGTAATGACTAGACCTGACTATGCCAACCCCCTCTACGTCGGAATGCAAACATACCACCTGACTTAACTACAAAGAGCACAGAACGCTGCAGCCAAACTGCTACTAGCACTTGGGCCAAGGGATCACACCTCCCCAGCTCTCAAAACTCTCCACTGGCTCCCGGTAGTTTGAAGGATGACCTTCAAAACCCTATGCATCTCTCACTGAGCAATGCATAAAACCGGACCTCAATACCTTCAGCACAAACTAAAACCTTACCATCCAACACGCACTCTAAGATCAAGCTCTGCTCGCCTCCTAGTGATACCAAAAAGCAACATAGTTAGGTTCGGTGGATCATCATTCTCAGCCTTGGCCCCCACTCTGTGGAACTCACTTCCACCCTGCATCCGACTCACGACAGGACTCATGTCTTTACGCAAATTACTGAAAACGTGGCTCTTCACTTAAATATCGACCCACAGGATAAACAGTATAAACAGCCACAATAAGCAGAAACCCTAGGCTACTGAATCAAAAAAAAAAATCCCCCAAAAAATCAAAATAACAATTCAGCATAGAGACTCGATCGAGAAAATGAAAAACTAATACTGCCAAGTGTAATTAAAACATATAAACTGAGTAGAAAAAACAAAGTGGATGCAAGGGATGCAAGGGGAGCAGTGGATGAAACGAATGAAGTGGATGAAACAGTTGATGTGGATGAAACGGATGAAGTGGATGAAATGGATGAAGTGCATGGAAGGGATAAAGTGCATGGAAGGGATGAAGTGCATGGAACAGAATAAATGGACCGGACGGATGAAGTGGACGGGACAGATGAAGTGGACAGGACGGATGAAGTGGTCGGGCGGAATAAGTGGACGTGGCGGATGAAGTGGACAGTGCGGATAAAGAGGACAGAGCAAATCAAGTATATGAAGCAAATAGAACAGATGAAGTGGATGGAACGGAAGAAGTGGATGGAACTGATGAAGTGGATGGACTGGACGAAGTGGATCGAGCAGACGAAGTGGATGGAGCGGATGACATGGATGGAGTGCACAAAGTGGATGGAGCGGATGAAGTATATAGAACGGACGAAGTGGATGGAACGGATGAAGCGGATGAAAATGATGAAGCAAAAGAAACCGATAAAGCGGATGGAAGAGATGAAGCAGATTAAACAGATCAAGCAGATGAAATGGATGAAGCAGATGAAACAGATAAAGCGGATGGAACAGATGAAGCTGATGAAACGGATGAAGCGGATGAAACGGATCAAGCGAATGGAACGGATGAAGCGGATGAAGCGGATGGAACGGATGGAACAGATGGAATGGATGAAGTGGATGGAACGGATGAAGCGGATGGAATGGATGAAGCGGATGTAACGGATGGAGTGGATGAAGCTGATGGAACGCATGAAGCGGATGGAACACATGAAGTGGATGGAACGCATGGAGCGGATGGAGCGGATGGAAGGGATGAAATGGATGGAGCGGATGAAGTGGATGGAGAGGATGAAGTGGACGGAGTGGATGAAGTGGACAGAGCGGATGGAGCGGATGAAGCAGAATAAGCATATGGAGCAATTGAAGTATATAGAATGGAAATGGATGGAGCGTATGGAGTGCATGGAATGGATGAAGTGGATGGAGCGGATGAAGTAGATGGAGTGGATGAAGTGGATGGAGTGGATGAAGTGCATGGAGCGGATGGAGCGGATGAAGTGGGTGGAGCGGATGAAGTGGATGGAGAGGATGAAGTGGATGGAGAGGATGAAGTGGATGGAGCGGATGGAGCGGATGAAATAGATGGAGCAATTGAAGTATATAGAACGGAAGTGGATGGAGCGGATGAAGTGCATAGAGCGGATGAAGTGCATGGAGCGGATGAAGTGGATGGAGCAGATAAGTGGATGGAGCGGATAAGTGGATGGAGTGGATGAAGTGGATGGAGCCGATGAAGTGGTTGGAGCCGATGAAGTGGTTGGAGCCGATGAAGTGGATGGGGAGGATGAAGTGGATCGGGCGGTTGAAGGGGTTGGGGTGGTTGAAGGGGATGGGGCAGTTGAAGGGGATTGGACTGATGAAGTGGATGGGACAGATGAAGTGGATGGGACGGATGAAGTAGATTGGACGGATGAATCGGATGGGACGGATGAAGTGGATGGAACAGAAGAATTGGATGGAATGGAAGAAAAGTAATGGAATGGAAGAAGTGGATTGAACGGAAGAAGTGGATGGAATGGAAGAAGTCGATGGAACGGAAGAATGAAATGAATGGAACTGGAATTAAGTAAACCAACCGGGTGAAGATGGAACATATGGAGCAATCGGAATGCATGGAGTGGATGGAACGGGTGGAGCGGATAGAACAGGCGGAGTAGATGAAATGGGTGGAATGGATTGAACAGACAGACTAGTTGGAACAGAATGACTGGATTGAAAAAGAAGTGAATTGAATGGAAGGAAAAACTGTACGGAAGGAGTAGCTAGAACGAAAGGAATAGATAGAACAAAAGGAATAGATAGAACGAAAGGAGTAGATAGATTGAAGGAGTAGATAGAACAAATAAAGTAGGTGGTACAGATGGTGTTGCAGGTGTTGCAGGTGAGCATGGTGCCTTGTGAGACCCTCCGCCCCGCTTTCCATGGCTCCATTTTGGTATTTGAGCCCCGACCCCCACCGTTGCCCCCAGAGCGTTCCCTTGCCTGTGGTTCCCTTTCCCTCTCTCCTCCCGCCTTACCTGAAGATTGGCTACTCAGCAGCCAGTCTTGTCTGAGTTTCACCAGCGCTGCCTGCATGCCTGATTTTCCATCCTAAATCAGATAAGTGCTGCGATCCCCAAGGCCTCTGATTGGCGAGCTCATCTGGTTATACCTGACCCTCCATGGGAAGCCCTCTGCCCGTAGCATATCCCTCACGCAGGTGCACTGTGAATGATAGCATGTCCCACTCTTAGTTGGAATTGTGAATGATAGGATGTCCCACTCTTGGTTGGAATTGTGAATGATAGCATGTCCCACTCTTAGTTTGAATTGTGAATGATAGCACGTACCACACTTAAACGGAGTTGTGAATGTTAGCTTGTGCCACACTCAGACGGAATTGTGAAAAACAGCATGCACCACATTTAGATGCAATTGTGAAAAATGACATGTGCCCTAATAGTGTCACTGTGTTAAAGTTCAACATAGAAAGTGTGCCCTAATAGAGTTAATGTGTTAATGTTGAATTTAGAGGGTATTCCCAACATCACCGAGTGTGCCCTAATAGCATCACAGTGATAACGTTGAACTTAGAAAGTGTGCCCGAATAACGTCACTGTTTTAAAGTTGAACTTAGAAAGTGTGCCTAATAGCGTCACTGTGTTAAAGTTGAATCTAGAAAGAGTACCCTAATAGTGTCACTGTGTTAAAGTTCAAATTAGAAAATGTGCCCTAATAGTGTCACTGTGTTAATGTTGAATCTACAAAGTATACCCCATTGGCATCACTGGGTTAAAGTTGAACTTAGAAAGTGCGCCCTAATAGTGTCACTGTTTAAAGGTGAACTTAGAAAGTGTGCCCTAATGGCGCCACTATGTTAAAGTCAAACTTAGAAAGTGTGCCCTAATAACGTCACTGTGTTAAAGTTGAACTTAGAAAATGTGCCCTAATAGCGTCCCTATGTTAAAGCTGAACTTAGAAAGCGTGCCCTAATTGCATCACTGTGCTATATTCCCAGCATCATTGGGTATGCCCCAATAGCGTCACTGTGTCAAAGTTGCATTTAGAAGGTATTCTCAACATCATTGAGTGTGCCTGGTCGCATAAACTTTACTGATTACCACAATATCACACTACTACGCTTACTCTCTCCTATACACCACCATTCAACCAGAACACAGCAGTACTATGACACATTCGGTAAAGCTGTTCTCATACTAACATGATTCATCAAACTAGCCATCATCCTAATAAAACACAGCTAGCTAGCAGATACCGGCTAGTTTAGGCATCTCCTCAGGCCTAACACAGCTAGAACTCAGTCTGGATTGCCACCCTCCAGACTGAACACATTCAAATGATCTCCTCAGCACCACACCTACCGCTAAGAAGCAGCTATCATGCAACAACCACACCAGCAGCACGCATACCTGGTGCACCCACGCACTTTACGACTCTCTCTCTCTCAACTGACTTGAGCTGCGGTTCCCGAGGGTGTTCAGCCTACCAGCACTTTGAGATCATAGCAATGATACATAAGGCTCTATACAAATGCAAAATAACATAACATAACATAACAAATCAAGAACTCTACTAACATACATCCCTGAGTGTTGGGCACTCACAAACTCACTACTCAGACACACGCACATGTACACCATGCATGTCCATGATGGTGACATAAGCACCCATGTGTCACACCTCTCACATGCCCCAGTCCAGACACAGGTATGCCAACATGTTTGTGTTGTTACATGCCGGTGGGCATCATGCATTGCAACACAGACACCATTGATGTGGGACACGCTTGAATGGACGAACATGCAGGACTGTACAGGAGGCATGCCAGGCATAAGGCCAAGAGGCACACTCCAGCCACACGTCAAAATGCACATACACTATGGTGGACAAGAACACATGAACACTTACCAGTCGACTCCAGACAGAGCACCAACTCCAAGACCTGGGGGTACAGCGCTGGGTAGAAGCGCTCCAGGACCCTCATATCATCGGTGGTCAACCAGCACCTCGCTCTATCATCAACTGCCTTGAGGAGGCGCTGGGCCTTGTTGTGGGTCCTGAACTTGAAGTTTTCCCAGCACGTGTGGACATGTTGGTAGTCACGGGGGCCACCCCCTCCACGTTACTGGCACCCACAATGTCCTCCAAACTCTTCTTCCGTCCTTCATTGCTGACTTGTGATGGGGCATGCAAGAGGGCATCATGATACCCCAAGACTTGCTCCACCAGGATGCCAACTCCCTGGATGAGAAGCTGACAGGCCTCTGCCTACCGAGGCAGGTGAGGGTGGGCAAGGTGGTCCTGGGGCTGGGCTGTGGAGTGGTGGTATGGCAGTCAGGAGCTTTCAGGATCAGCAGAGGTGGTCACAACAACGGGATCACTGGCAATGGCTTCAGAGCAGGAACCAAAATGCATGTGGGCAGCAGGGACACAGAGTGCGCTGGCAGCAGCAGATGGCTCGTAGGAAGCAGCTTGGGGCAGTTGGAGGCAGGTAAATAGCCTTGTAGGCAGCAGCTTGGGTCTTCCATGTTCTTTCACGTGGCCAGCTGGAAACAGAGTGACTCTGCATGTGCGGAAACAGCGCGTTAGTGTGAAAACAGGGAAAAGGCCCTAAGCGCGTGCGTTACGTGTCACGGGCTGGATGTTGGGCATTGCCGTTCAGTATCGGGTTAAAGGACTGTACATGCTTTTCGTGGGGATGGATGCGTGAACTTTACTTCTTTGTGGGTTCGCATGCGAATGCTTCACTACAGAGGCAAAGCGTACTTCTTGTTTTGGCGGAGGAGTTTTTTTTCTTTCTACGAGGCAGACGGTGAGTTGTGCATGCATTTTTCATTCTGTGGTTGCCCCATTTCTGGGCTCATAGTAGCCTTTGTGTTCCTCTTATATGCCTTTTTTGTGTTGCTGTGTGCCACTGCGTACTGCAGGACGCTTTTTCATCACACGTGGGCTACCAAGGGGTTGCACACATGTTCGTTTTTGTTTTTGGTGTGCCTGAGCGTTGAGCGACCCGTCCATTTTCCACCAGGGGTCACACTGAGCCTTGCTGGGGCACACGTGTATGTTTAACATCACGTACCCTGCCCACTCGCTCCAATTGCCCAGGTCAATTGCCTGCTGCACCCCCATTGCACCATTACATGAATGGGAGTGCAAAAACTGGGAAGGGAGGCAATGGTGGCCGAGGGGTATGAGGTGCCGGAGCTGGCAGAGGTAGCCTAAGGGGCTGAGGTGCTGGAGCTGGCAGAGGTAACCAAGGGGGCCGCTGTGCTGGAGCTGGCAGAGGTGGCAGAGGTGGCTGAGGGATCCGGGGTCACCAGGTCCATGCATGGAAGGACATGCCCCCCTCACAACAGGGTCCGGTAGCTACAGGGGCAGCTGTAGCTCTGGCCACGCATGCTCAGGGTCCTCCTGCCATGCCTGTAGTGGTCCTGGCCCCAGCCCAGGGAGACCAAGCGGCACATGTCCATGTTCCAAAGAACAAGAGGCGTGTGCTGCAGGGATCTGCCACCAGCGCCAGCAAACCAGGGCCAGCAATTCCATCTGTTATGCTACAGGGGCAGCTACAGCGGCGGACACCCAGGATAAGGGTCCTCCTGCCATGCCTGTAGTGGACCCGGCCCAGGGAGACCAAGGGGCACATGTCCATGTTCCAAAGGCAAAGAGGCATGTTCTGCAGGGACGTGCCACCAGCACACAGGTACATATGCCTGCAGGGCCACCTCCACTCACCGCATCAGTGGCTGATGCCTCAGCCCCGGCCACCAGTGCTCTAGCCCCTACTGACCCAAGTGGTCCCAGCCACACAGGGACTGCACAGGAAGGGTAAGCAGGCAGTAGGCAAACAGGCTGAGTCCCGAGGGACTGCAGTGGATACTCGTACGGTGAAGAAGAGGAGCTTCAGTGATGCAGAGATCCAGATCATCTTGGACTACATGCAGGAACACAAGGCTGACATGCTTGTGCGGGCAGGTAGCACACATACGCACGCCCAGTGTATGGCCCACTGGCAGTGTGTTGCTGATCGCATGAGCGCTTTGGGCATTGAGAGGCACACAGCTTCATAGGCAGTGAAGCTCTGCAATGACCTCTGGCGCAGAGCCAAAGATAAGCTGGGTGCCAACTACTCCTCCATGTGGGGACTGGAGTTGGACCCGCATTGGAAGATGAAGTACTCACTCCACATGAGGACATTACTAGTCAGATGATTGATGCAGAGCTGATCCAGGGCATTGGGGACCTTCCAAATTATAAGGCAATGTCTGGTGAATGGTGATGGATGTGTGTCAAGGACATGTGTAGGTTGCGTCATGGCTGTGTGTTGATTGTCTGGCAGTTCTGCATGCATTCACATGGCTACCATGGCTGTACCATGTCATGGTGGTCTGACACGTACTTGTTGTCCTGCAGCCTTCACATGCACGATGCGCTGCACTCCCTGAAAATGGACTTCTGCACACCTGCTCAATCCTCCAGTTACACCCTCTGTCCGGGACCTCTTGGCCCTCTTCCTGATCAAACCTGTGATGTCTGATGGGCTGTGACCATATGCCACTCAACATTTTACCTCTCTCTTCTCATCTCTGACGTCTCTGAATGCTTACCCTGCCAGCAAAACCTCTGCTTGGGTGGCCTCCCTTTCCTCACCCCCCCACGTCAGCCTGCAGTCTCCAGGGGACTGGTCAGACATGTGGTGTAGTACTGCAAAGTCCTGTAGCAATATATATATGCTCCTACTCACTGTTCTCCGCAACTCATCCTGAGCTGTACTGTGTAGGTTTTTCTTTTGTCTTGGGGGCAGATGTTGTATCTCCATAGGACTGTGATATTAGCATTGGGTCACAGAGGGCACGGCTGTTGATTTCCTTCATGGTGCAATGTCCAAAGGGACTTTTGGGAGCTGTGGCCACAGTTACTTCAAATCCATCTTCCGCATTGGCTTACCTATTATGGACTGTGATCATGCCTTCACTGTTCACTCAGGGTCAATCACTTCTCACATTGCAATCAGTTGGTGGTCAGGGTCTATCTTTGTCAGTGACCTCCCTCTGGTATGGGCTCTGTGCCTGAATTGGACTGGAGGTGATCCTTATACAGGTCCGTTGCCACTTATGGTGATTGGACATGTGTTGTGCTGTCACTACTCCTCACCCGTGCAGACGTCCATGATAAATGATGGAATGCACTAGTCACCTGCCCAAACTTTGTCCTCAGGCACAGGCCTCTGAGCCGACAGTTTTACATGTGCACTGCAACCACGCCATACACTGCACTCAGGGGAGGTTGGATGTACACCTAAAACCCTCTTCGTGCTATTGAGACATGTTGTATGCACTTCCACTTCCACCTGGCCGTTTCATTCCCATGGGTTGTCAGTGTGTTGTATTTGATTTGTGTGACGTTCACCTGTGGTGCATGGGCCACTCCCAATTACATCCACTGGAATCACCTCCAACGTGCATTTTGACTTGACTGGTGTCGATGTGACATAGACTCATGGGAGGTGTGTGTCCACATTCAACATTTCACTAAAGCCTTGCATCTTGCCACCTTGCGGGACTTGTGTGTATGAAGTTTTTTGTGTTACATGTCATGGCATGTCACATCCCTCATTTATGGCTCTGTGACAGGGTATGCATGTTACATCTGATGCATTTAGCAGATCAAGGCATGGCTATGCTACCTGGCATATGTGTGTTCACATCATGGATGTTGGTGTATGGACTATGACGTTCAGGTGCTCCATGGTTGAAACAGGTGCTGGTCACCATGCAGCAAATGAGTTTCTGCCCTTCCCACACATGCCCATGTCTTCTTTCATGCTGTCCATCACTTGCATTGACACTGCATACATGTGTGAGATTGTGACAGGGCAGATTGATGTCTTGCATGTCGACATTGTGGTGGCTATGTGTATGGTCTACGTTGTTTCCATGACTAATCATGTGTTTTTCTGTCTATGTGCAAGTGATGAGGCACTGGAGGCAGAGGAGAAGGTGGAGGAGGTTCAGGATAGTGAGCCATGACCAACCACCAGTGGAGGACTTGGGGTGGTAGCCTATGACAATCCACTGGTTTTGCAAGCCATCCTGGGCATGACTCAGTCTGAGTCAGCCTCTGAAGAAGCTTATGACTCCGGTGGCAAAACAGACATGGTAGCCTATGTGTTGTCGCAGGTGAGTGCATGGAGTGTGGATCCTGTTGCATCCAAGCATCTGAAAGGGGAAAACCCCTCACAGGGGCAGTCAGTGTTGGTGCATCCATCTTTGGTGGTTAAGGCTGCAGGCCACGCTCGGTAGTCTTGACTCCTGGGTCTGGGCCAGCTGATCAGGGGAGGGATGCAGTCCTGCAGCCACAGGCAGCACCATCACATGAAGGGCCAGGTTCCCTTGGCCAGGGCAGGCATGGGGTCTGCCAACACAGTGGCTGTGCATTGACTGACTTTATTGTGTGGGAGCAGTCCATGTATGCTGTTGCACAACAACAGGTTTCTTCACAGGAAATGTTGGCTCAGGGCATGGATAGGTTGGCCAACTTCATGATCTGTGACACTCACCTGATTCCCACGGAGGCGCAGGTCTGGCTTCGAGTGCTGATGCTTCTTCAATGGTGAAGCGCAGGACTCTGAAGATGGACAGGAAGGGCCCCTCTACTCTGGCTTCTCTGGCTCGCAGGAATATTCCCCTGTGCGTGAAAAGGGAGTATTACCTACTGACTGAGTTATGCTCAAGCCTCCCACTCTCTTCCAACCCTTCACGATACCCTTCCACGATTCCCCGTGAAGTCTCACCTTAGGGTCAGGAAGGATGAGCTCTCCATCCTGCTTCTGATGCAGGGGCGCGTTGAAACCCAGTTACTACACTGGATTGAGGATTGATGGGAGTTCAGGTAGGCTTGACTATTCAGGTAAGGCGCTGTAAAAGTTCTGCTGCAAGTTCAAAAGTCCAAGCTTAAAAATAATGTTCATTGTTGTGTTACAGCAAGCGCTAATGCTTATGTCTTTTTCCCCTTAGGGGCCGGGGTTCGAAATGCCGGAGATATGGCGCCGACCCGAAGTGAAACGTGCAGTTCCAGTAAATGACAGGTAAGTTCTGGATGAGCGCTCGGGTAATGTCTTTGCATTCGCTCATTCAATGTCTTTGTCTTTTTTCCCCATCGGGGCCGGGGTCCGGAAAATGCCTGGAAACGGCAAGACCCGAAATGAAATGGGAATGACCCAACAGGTAAGTCTTAGAAGGAAACTGAGCTTTTCCTATTCCTTTCCTTCTCTCACCTTGTTCTTGTCTTTTTCTCTCTAGGCTCTGGGAAGTGGCTGTGGATCCGGATGATCGCTGCTGAAGATGGAGGCGTCCAGGATAGGTGAGAGAAATGCAGTGCTGCAGCGAACGTAGCGAAATGCTTTTAAAAATGATGTCTTCCTTTTCAGGATCGTCGGTGTGATGTCTCTGTGGTGCTGATTTAGCAGGTAAGGTCTTTTGTCTCCCTTTGCAGGTGACCCAGGATACTGACAGGCGTGGCTGAGGTCCAGATGCAGGAGCTGACACAGTGAGCGTCCAGCTGCGAGGAGCAGAACAACGCGAAGCGTGAGTTGCTGATCGGGTGTGGTTTAAATAGCTTTGGAAGGAGTTCCAAGTGTGTATCCTTCCACCGATCAGGTATGTATCCTTCCCCGACCACACCCGGGTGGAAAGTAGTCCCACAGGTAAAGTAGTTCCATTCAGGCCTCAAGAGGGCCTGGATGTGGCAGCATGGTCTGCATCAGGTAAGTGCACATTAAAACACTTGAACACATGTCTAGCTTTATGAGCCTGGCACCTAAGGCACCAGGACAGGGGTCCAACATGAGCCTGGCGCCCAAGGCGCCAGGACTGCGTCCAAAGGGCCCCTGTTTGGGCCCGCTGGCACTCCCCTGGGGGAAATGATGCCTGCCTCTGGGGTTGCTGGGTCGGGCCTGGCTCCTTGGAGGTAGGCATCATGACATGATCCCCCAGATAGACAGGTGGAGCACCAGCAGCAGGCATTGCAGTCCACATGTCGCTCACACAGGCTGAACATGCTGGCCAGCAACAGGAGCCGACGGGCGGACCTGAGGGATCTGCGCACATCCTTGGCTACAGAAGGTCGGCCCACAGGGAAGCCCTGAGGTTGGAGTATAGGTCCCTCAGGACAACACTGGCTGCACGCGAGGCATCCAGCAGAAGGTCGTCTGAACAGCAGTTGCAACTGATGACTTGTGCCATCACAGAGGAACTGCGTGCATCCCTTGAGGTGTTGTATGGAGACCTCAGAGCCATCAGGTTGCAGCTGCAGGCATCTCAGTCCTGCATGGCCACTGCCATCGAGGACCAGACCAGGGCCATACGTGGTGTACCTCCCGTGCCACTTCCACATTCAGATGCACCACCAGAGTATGATAACAACAGCAACAGTTCTCCTGATCCCTGATAGCCGTGCTGCCCATTAAGCATGGAGGTTTTATTTTTCACACATCATCCACACATTTGGGTGTTGGTGTGCACCCTGCACCTCCTCCCTCCTGGGTGGCCCCCGCCCGCTAGTCCCACATGGGCAATTTAGATTCTTCTCTTTTTCTCTTTTTTTCTTTTTGTGTCTATTGTGCATTTATGTGACAGTGTGCTGCTTTGTGTGGCATCCAAAGGCATCCACTGTGGTTTCCAGCTGGACCCATGCAGGCTTGTCTCTTGTCTCATGTTGGTACCCTCATTGTTTGTGCCTTGGGCTCCAGACACATGTGCACCTCCTGCTTCCCCTTTCCATGGGCTTGCAAGGAGTGCATCGTGTGACAGTAACTTACACATTGGCAATGGGCTTCCATGATATCTGTGGGCTTTCTCAAGTCCAACTGTGTATACACCCCTAGTGGGAATCATGATTGTTTGTCCCTTTTGGTTTATGCATTTAATCCCATAATTTGTTGGTGTGGTAACTTCATTTATTTGCTTGTCTGTCTTCATTGGTGTTGGCCTTACGGCTGTATGCAATTTGATGATTACTTTGGTTGTCTGGGACACACGTATGTCCAGGGGTGACATGTCCAAGTCACCGCACATTGTAGCACAAGTGCAGTTGTGTCTGGTCACGGGAGGAGTGCTTCACTGTTGGGTGCTGTGTGTCTCGAATGTTGTACTGGCCAATCTTTGTTCCTGTGTACATTGTTGGGTTCAGTTGACATGGTGGATTGATTCATGGACTTGGTCCATTGATTGTTGATCACTTTGTGACATTGGTGTTATGTGTTGGCCATTTGTTTCTCTGCTGGGGAAATGCATGCCATGGAAAATTGTGTGGGACAGGTGACATGAATTGTGTTGGGGGTTTGGGTGACATACCCGCATTTAGATGATTGCTTTGGCATGGTGGTGGTTGGAAGCTCCTTCTTCCATGAGTCCCTTTTGTAGACGCCAGATTGTGTTGCTGTTAGTGCTAGGGAATGCACACAATGTGCACCTCCGAGGCCACATTCTCAGGGTGGTAAGGCTTGGACAGCTGTTTGTCCCTTTGTCATTATTGATTGTAGCCTGGCATGTGCCAGGACTGTGTGCACTCCGCAGGGGTTGGATTTTAGTTGAAAAATTGTGCCACAAGCTGGGTATGGACAGCCTTGCCACATGCCCCTTCCCCTCTGATGCATTGCAGCCGTGCATGTGTCTGGGGATGTGGGGGCACCACCATGTCCACCAGTACGCCACGTCGTGTTGCAACATTGTGCAGGTCACATGCTGCCACTATGATCCTGAACACTACTGGTGGTGCATACAGTAGCTGTCCACCACAGTGGTCAAGAGAGCAAAAGCGTGACTTAAGCACTCCGAATCTGCGCTCCACTATGGCCCTAGTTACAATGTTTGCTGTGTTTTATCTTAACTTGGGTGGTGTGGTGGGATTCCGTATTGGCGTCATCATGTAGGTGCTGCTCAGAGGGTAGGCACTGTCGCCTGTAGAGGTGAGATGGGTTGACAGTGATGTGGTTTAGTCTGCGTGAGACATATATGCAATTGACGCCCATTTGTACTCACCAATGAGCCATGTGTTGCCATGCCTCCCAGCTTCCAGGGCCCAGTGTAGAGGTGACATTCTGTAGATGAAACTATCGTGGGTGGACCTTGGATAGTTAGCATATACAGAGGTGATGATTCCCTTGGCATCACATACAACCTACACATTGATAGAATGCCAGTGCTTGCGATTGTGATAGATTTGCTCTGTGGCCCTAGGCAGACGTAGGGCCACATGGGTGCAATCAATGGCACCAAGCACTTTGGGGAAGTGCGCCACCCCATAGAAGTCCTGGACCATGACCTGCCTTTCTGCGGGTGTTCTAGGCATGTATGTGTGCCTGCGGACTGTGGGGCGTGCAGTCATGATTGCCAACACCTGGTGTAGGCATTGTGACTGTGTGGCCTGTGAAACACCCCAGACTATGGTAGTTGTCTGCTGAAATGACCCAGTGGCCAAAAAATGCAGTACATTGAGCACCTTTTTTTCCAAGGGGCTCAGTGCTTGGGAGCACAGGGTGGGTGATGTGAGGCATTCTTCCCACTCCCAGACCAGGTCTAAAATGATATGAGGTGGAAACCTATACCTGCCATAGACCTGGTCATTAGGCATCCCAAAAAGGCTTGTCTTAGGTAAGAAAATGTGCGCCCTGGCTATCCTCCTCCTCCTGCGTTGTCCCACGATCAATGCTGTGAGAAATGGTACATTCATCGTAGCTGTATGCGTGCGTTTCATTTTCCCGTGCACTTTTATGCATTGGTTTTGGTACGCGGTGACACTTACGCCCACCTTTGCGTGGTGAATGTATTTTAGGGTTTGTGCGTCTTTTGCAGCGTGTAGGTGCGTCATGTTCGATTCCATGAATACGTGTTGTTGGCACGTGTGGGGGAGTTGCAAGTATTTTCCTGTGGTTTTCCCCTGTAACCCCCACATTTATTCTTGTTGTTCCCCATTCCACGTGTTCCACCCCCTTTTTAGGTGTGTGCGCTGGATGGTGTGCGCCTTCACTGGGCGTCTCGCGAAAAGCGTTTGTGGTGTGGCAGTGACCTGTTGGACCTGCACGGATTCAACACAGGTCTCAGTTAAGGCACGCACAATGTGTTCCATGAATCAGTAAACGGGCGATTGCACACGTTTTGCACGCAATCACCCTGTTTTCCACAAAGATTTATTCCATGAATAGGGCCCTCGGTTTCTGTGCTAATGAATGCAGCCATGCAATGAAACCCGACTTAAGGGGGTAATTCAAATATTTTAGTGCAGAAGCAGCACACACGGGCAGCGCAGAGAGGGAGCATGCACCAGCGTGCGCTAGCTGCGTGCGCCAAAACCCATTTTCACACACAGCGTATTCATGGATACTTACATCCATAACCAGCCGTGGCACAGAGTGGCGCAGTGACCCTGCAGCAGCACCAGTTATAACCCAACCCCGCCCTGTGCGCCAAAAACATTGCACAAATCACCTACATGTTGCAAAGGCCAGTGGACCAGCATCCAGCCCCCAACCACGAAAACATGCTAAGAATGCCACACAGCCCTCATGCGCAAGCAAAATCGCATGTAAAACTCCATGCGTACCCCTCAGAATACGCGTACCCTGCTTGCGCCAGTGGAATCATGTGTAAAACTCCCTGTGTACCCCTCCGGAATACACGTACCCCACTCGTACCAGTGAAATTGCGTGTAAAACTCCTCGCGCACCCCACAGAATATGTGTACCCTGCCAGCGCCACCGAAATCGCGTGTAAAACTCCCCCGTGCAGCCCTCAGAATATGCGTACCCTGCTTGCGCCAGTGGAATCATGTGTAAAACTCCCTGTGCACCCCTTGGAATATGCATACCCCACTCGCACCCCACTCGCACCAGTGAAATTGCATGTAAAACTCACCGCGCTCCCCTGGGAATATGCATACCCTGCTCACGCCAGAGAAATCGCATGTAAAACTCCCTGCACACCATGGAATACGCATAACCCGCTCGCGCCAGCAAAATCATGTGTAAACCTACCTGAGCACCCCTCAGAATACACGTACCCCGCTCGCGTCAGCAGAATTGCATGGAAAACTCCCCATGCACGCCTCGGAATACGCATACCCCACTCGCGCCAACGAAATTGCATGTAAAACTCCCCGAGCAACCCTCAGAATACACATACCACACTCGCACCAGCGAAATTGTGTGTAAAACTCCACGCGCACCCCACAGAATATGCATACCCTGCCAGCGGCAGCGAAATCGCATGTAAAACTCCCTGTGCACCCTCCAGAATACGTTTTCCCCGCTCGCACCAGTGAAATTGAGTGTAAATCTCCCTGCGTACCCCTCGGAATATGCGTACCCCGCTCGTGCCAGCGAAATCGCGTGTAAAACTCCCCGTGCACCCCTTAGGAGTATGCGTACCCCTCTCGCGCCAGCAAAATCACGTGTAAAACTCCCTGCGCACCCCTCGGAATACACGTACCCCACTCGCGCCAGCGAAATCACATGGAAAACTCCCTGCGCACCCCTCGGAATATGCATACCCTGCTCGCGCCGGCGAAATTGCATGTAAAATTCCCTGCGCACCCCTCCGAAATACACGTACCCCGCTCGCGCCAGCGAAATCATGTGTAAAACTCCCCACGCACCCCTCGGAATATGTGTATCCCGCTTGCGCCAGCAAAATCACGCATAAAACTCCCAGCGCACCCTTCAGAATACGCGTACCCTGCTTGCGCCAGCGAAATCACATGTAAAACTCCCTGCGCACCCCTTGGAATACACGTACCCTGCTCGCACCAGATAAATTGCATGGAAAAAGTCCCCCCTGTGGTGTGAGCTGCCTGTTGGGCATGGGGAGTGTGAATTGGCTGCCTGTGTGTCCTGGGGAGGGTGAATGGGCAGCCTGTGGGGCATGGGGAGGGTGGATTGGCTGCCTGCAGGCCATATCCAGGGGTGATGGGCTGCCCGTGGGGCATGGGGAGGGTGGATGGGCTGCCTGGGGGGCATGTGGAGGGTGGATGGGCTGTCTGCGGGGCATGTCCAGGGTGATGGGCTGCCTGTGGGGTATGGGGAGGGTGAATTGGCTGCCTGCGGGGCATGGGGAGGGTGGAAAGGCTGCCTGTGAGGCATGTCCAGGGGTGATGGGCTGCCTGTGGGGCATGGGGAGGGTGGATGGGCTGCCTGCAGGGCATGGGGAGGGTGGATGGGCTGTCTGCGGGGTATGTCCAGGTTTGTAGGTGGCTCCCCTCTGGTGTGGGCTTCCTGCAAGGCGTGCATGTGGCTCCTCACCACACGGTTGCGCGAATATGGGGGTACTCCAGTGTGCTTTACACGCCAATTGGCAGTGTGGGCCTTTCCGAGTGGGCCCTGCCCCCCTCCCCATGCCCCTCAGCCAGGCCATCACTCCTGGGCATGCCCCACAGGCAGCCCGCACGGCATCATGCACATGTGAGCCCCCACACATGTCCCCAATCCCAGTGATGGGCATCTGAATAAAACAAAAGCACACAAGAAAACAAAAAATAAATCCAAGTGCGGATGTCCAAAATTAAGCAACAAAAATGAAGGCTGCAAACAATAACATCCAAAGTAAAATGGCTCCAAAGCATCAGTCCATAAAACAAAATCCAAAGTTCCAAAAAAAGCAAAGCATTCCTCCATGGGTCAAAAAATAAAGTCAATCCAGGTCCATAACCATATACAAATGAATATTCAAGGGTCCATGAGCCCAACAATCCAAATGAAACCTAACCACAAACCTACCTAATAAATAACTTATTCGCAAAAAAGCGGGACATAATCCATGCGCCCCATAGAAAAATGAAAAGAAAGGAAACGTACACCTACATAACTATTTACAAAGGCGGCGGGCCAGTCCCACGGCTCATTTAGCGATGTTGCACGCCAGGACATCATCAAACTCCATGTCAATGTTACGGAGGCGGGCCTGTTCCCTGACCTCGAGGTCTCGCAGGGATGCAGCCATGGAACCCCTCAACTCCCTGCGAGTTTCCTCGAGGCCCTCCGCCTGCCTCAAAGCCAGGTGCATGGAGTTCTCTGCCCTGACCATTCTGAGCCATGCCTTCTCCGCCCGCCGCCTCTCTGCATTTATTTGCTGGCCGAACGGCTGCCACACGGAAGACACTCCCAGTCCGGGGTCCACCTGCCCCTCGGCCGATGCCTGCCCCGATGATGCTGATGGCCCCCGAGGCCACATGCCTCCTACGTCAAGCCTGCCGCTGCTTTTCTGCTGCCTGCCACCGCCACCACGACTGCCTCCGGGTAGATGTCAACACCCGGGGCCGTCGTGCAGGTGCCCTGCTTGAATGTGCCTGCACATTGTCCGTTGCCAGGGGTCCAGTTGCTGGGGTGACCACCTCTGCTGGAACTCCGACTCCCGACTGTGGCAGGGATGGGATCTCCACCAGCCTGGCTGCGTTGGTTGGGGCAGGTCCACAGGGGGCCCTGGTGGCATCTGGGCTGGAAGACGGCACAGAGAACGACTTGCATATAGTGTGCACAGAGGAGGAGAGGGCCATAAGACAGAGCGACACATAGAGGAAATCCGCAACCACAAACCCTCTCAAATGGGCCACGTTGGCACACGTCTCTTTGTGATGACATGCGTGGTCCCCCCAGGAAGCACATACGTCATCACGAATTACACGTGTGCGCAATTCGACACCAATGAGGACGGACTCGATCCTGTCACGGGTCTCCACGTCCTCAGGTAGACGAGTGCCAGATGATGTGGACCTCCCTCCTACCTGCAGACGGGCATGAGATGGGGCATCCCTGCTGGTGCATGGTGATGCAGTCACAGTGCCAGGGACAGTGACATGCACAGGCCCCCCCGTGGTGACCTGCGCTGCCTCCTGCCCCTGTCCCTGGACTGCACCACTTGCACCAGTGGTACCAACCCCACCAGGCCCCATGCGGCCTCCTCCTCCTCCGTACACATCACCAACCTGGATGTCTCTACACCGTCTTCCAATGTCGCAAGCCCCTGTGGGGGCTCACCCGCCCCTTCTGCTGCAGCCGTAGTGGCGGACGCAGCACTAGTCCCCTCGTTCCCGGATGATGGAATTTCCTGGGAAGGTGACTGGGTCTTGCGTCACCGGCCGGTGGAGGCATCCCTGCCACTTTCCTCCACAGCGTTGTCTCCGCCCTCTTCTTCACTCGCCGCTGTGTAAAGGGATACATTGAACACAAGCATCAGGGTACTGTACACTAGTCCCCTAGACACAAAGCAATAGCACATGAGTGGCACTGTCCAACGCCACTTCCATCATGTCCCTCCACAACACATGGGTCAGTGCCGGCAACACACATGCATGAACAGGCATGACAAATGCAACAAACATGTCCAAGGCACCGTAGAAACATCCAATGGTGGGTTGAAACTCACATGCATCATGGCACATGCTGATCACATGCACACACATCACCGGAGGGTCGTATACCCCCAGACACAGTGGATACAAGGATGACTGGGCTGTATCAGTGAATCAACACATCGTCACAGACATGTGTTATGCATCCATGGCGTGTACCAGTCACTTACACACTACTCAGACACACGGACATGTACACCATGCATGTCCATGACAGCAGCACCCATCTCTCACACCCCAAACATGTCCAAGTACAGGCACATGCATGCATACATGTGTGCATTCCGCATGCTGCTCCACATGATGCATTGTAACACATACACCATCCATGTGTGTCATGCCTGACTGCACTCACCATGCAGCACCATCATGTCCCTGCACACACACATCCATACATGACCCATGTCACACATACAGCCAAGTGGCTAACTACCACCACACTGCAACATGCACTGTTTTAAATGGAAATGCATGGGCACTTACCGCTCGACTCCAGACGGGCCTGCATCCTAAGGATCTGGTGGTGAAGCACAGGGCAAATGCGCTCCAGGACCCTCATCTGCTGGGTGGTAAGCTGGCACTGGCGCCCCACTGCATCTGTTGTGTCTAAGAGGCGCCGGGCCTTATTGAGGGTCCTGCACTTGTAGTCCTCCCCGTGCTTCTGGACTTGTTTGATGTTGCGCGTTGATGGCACCCACTATGTCCGTCCAGATCCTCCTCCGTCCTTCCTTGTTGGTGCGCAATGGTGTGAAGAGGGCATCATAATGCCCCAGGACTTGCTCCACCAGGATGCCAATTTAATTTGCACTGAAGCTGACAGCCCTCTGCCTCTCTACTGGGGGGTTGCCAATGATGCCGGATGGTGTTGGTTCGGACATGGCAACCTCCGAGGCAGGTCTGGGTGGGCAACTGGGTCCTGGGGCTGGACTGTGGAGCGATGGAACACCAGTCGGAAGTCTTCTGTTCCAGCAGGGGTGGTCACAGCAACTGGACCCCTGCAGATGGCTGATGTGCAGGCACCAAATGGCAGGGCACTGTTGGCAGCGGCAGGCAGACAGGCAGGCAGGCAGCAGCAGATGGATTGTAGGAGGCTCCCTGGGGCTCTGGGAGGCAGGAAAATGGCCTTCTGGGCAGGAGCATGATCTTCCGTGTATTTTCGCCTGGCCAGCTTGATGCAGAGTGAATTGGCACTTGAAAAAACAGCACATCAGCATGTAATTCGAGGAAAGGGCCTTAGCGCGTAAGCGCATAAGTGACGTAACACGCACAGGCATTTCCTTCTGCACATGTAAATGGTCCGCGCGGGTCTGCAGCACGCTGTACGTGCTTTCAGTGGAGACTGACGCGTGTGTTTTTCCTACTTTGGGGTTCACACGCGATTACTTCACTGCGGTTACAGTGCCTAGGCATATTTCTTTTCCACGCAGACGGCGAGTCGCGCACTCCATTGCACGCTATTTTTCCCACTGCGGGTGCCTCTGTTTATCGTGTACCCCATTTATTGAGGTCATAGTAGCCCGCGCGTTAATCGCGTATGTTTTTTTGTGTTCCTGGGTGCCACAGCACACTGCGTGAGGTTTCTTTACATGCACATGGGCTACTGGGGTTGTGTATACGTTTTCTTGTATTTTTGGGGTGCCTGAGCATTGCATGAACCCCAGGGTCCAGAGGCAGCCTTGCAGCAGCACAGGGGTGCGTCTACCATCCCCTGCCCCCTTCACTCCTATTGACCAGGACAACTGCTCAGTGCAGCTCCCATTGGCATGAGGCCACCAAAGGTTAAGGGGGCTCAGCTGGATGTCCTGCCAATGTTGGGAGTGGTCGGGCATGTGGCCAGGGTGACCAGGGAGTACGTGGAGTCCAGGGTGGCCAGGGTGGCCATAGAGTGGGAAGAGGCAGGGGTGTACCACAGGGGCAGGATGTCCAGCCATGTGCTGGTGCCGCCATGCCACCACCACACCAGGTGATGCTGCTGTTGCATCCGACCCTGGCACCCTTGTGATCTGACAGTAAGTTGCATGTGCTGACACGGGCCCACCAGTAGCGGTAGCTGCAGGTGCAGCTGTGGCGACCACCAAACAGCCCAGCACCCGCCAGGGTTACTCGTCATTATGAGTATGGCGGTACGGTATGGGCGGTGCCAGTGATGTACCAGCACCGTCTACTCATAATGACCCACTTTGTATGTGTGGGAGAATTTTGCCAAGTGAATTCATCAGGTTCCATGTCAGGTGTGAATGTCTCATGCCTGTTTACACACTTAATGAGGATAATGTCATGTGTTGTGCATTTGGCTGGCTGTGCAGCTGTTGCATGCCACGGCATGGCATGGAGGCATTGGGAACAGGGGTCATGGGTGTTGGGACGGTTTGGGTGACATATCAGTGATATACATGGCCTGTTTTGCAGGGGGGTGGTGGGATATGCACCTTGCATGTGTTCCTTTTGGTCACACCAGATTGGTTATGTTTAAGTTGCTAGGGATGCACACAATGTAGCACTTCCATGAAAACATTCTCAGGGTGGTATGGTTGTGACA
Organism: Ambystoma mexicanum; assembly: GCF_040938575.1. Taxonomy (NCBI): domain Eukaryota; kingdom Metazoa; phylum Chordata; class Amphibia; order Caudata; family Ambystomatidae; genus Ambystoma; species Ambystoma mexicanum. Next base: position 1,139,469,940 of record NC_090922.1, read on the forward strand.
GTTTATTGTCTTTTTGTCATCATCGATTGTCACCTGGTATGAGCCAGGCCTGTGTGCACTCTGTAGGGGTGGGAGTTTAGGTGATAAATGTGGCCACAAGCTGGGTCCGGGCTGCCTCACCACGTACCCTTTCCCCTCCCATTAGCAGTGCCTGTGCATGTGGTTGGGTATGTGGGGGCATCACCATGTCCACTGGTACACCCCGCCGTGTTGTGACGTTGTGCAGGGCACATGCTGCCACAATGATCCTGCACACTATGGGGGTGCATATAGTAGCTGGCCATCAAAGTGGTCAAGGGAGCGTAAGCGTGACTTGAAGCAATCCGAATGTGCGCTCCACTATGGCCCTAGTTGCAATATTGGCTGCGTTGTATCTTACCTCGGGTGGTTTCTTGGAGTTCCGTATTGGTGTCATCATGTGGGTGCTCAGAGGGTAGGTATTGTCCCCTGGGGAGGTGATGATGGTTGTCATTTGTTGGGTTTGTGTATTTGTATGTGTGTGACATGCATGCATGTGCACAGGCATTTGTACTGACCTATGGTCCATGTGTTGTAAGCTTCCCAGCTCCCAGGGCCCGGATCAATTCGGACATTCTGTATATGAAACTGTCATGGGTGGACCCTGGATAGTTTGCATAGACAGAGGGGTTTGATTCCCTTGGCATCGCGTACAACCTGCATGTTCATGGAATGCCAGTGCTTGCGGTTGTGGTGGATATTTTCAGTGGCCCTAGGTGGACGTAGGACCACATGGGTGCAATCTATGGAAGCAAGCACTTTGAGGAAGTGTGCCCCCCTGTAGAAGTGCAGGACTACGGCCTGCCTTTCTATGGGTGTTCTGGGCATTTATATGTGCTTGCAGATTGGGGTGCGCACAGTGATGATTGCCAACATGTGGTGTAGGCAACGTAACTGCGTGGGCTGTGAGACCCCCCCACTATGGCAGTTGTCTGCTGAAATGACCCAGTGGCCTAAAAATGCAGTACTGTGAGTACCTTCTACAAGGGGCTCAATGCTGCTTGGGAGCACAGGGTGTGTGATGTGTGTTATCCTCCCACTCAGTGACCAAGTCTAGGATGATATGAGGTGAATACCTATACCTGCCATAGGCCTGGTCATCACGCATCCCAAAAAGGCTGGTCCTGGTCAAGAAAATGTGGGGCCTTGATATTCTCCTCCTCCTGCGGTGTCCCATGATCACTGCTGCGAGGAATGGTAGCTGTATACGCTTGTTTGTTGTTTGCACACACTTTTACGCTGCGTGGGGGCGCTACTGCCTGCTTTCGTGTGGCAGATGTATTTGTGCATGTGTTTTAACTTCCTTGGGTTTTCCCTATTCGATTCCATGAATACGTGTTGTTCACTAGCGTGTGGGCGTTGCAAGTGTTTCCCAGTGGTATTTCCCACGTTACGCCTACATTTTCACGCATTGTTCCCCATTCCCCGTGTTCCGCCCCCTTTTTAGGTGTGAGCGCGAGAAGTTGTGCGCTTTCCCCGTTCCTGTCGCACACACGTTTGGAAAGGCACAGTGTCGTGTAAGGTTAGGGCAGATTTGGCACACATCCCAGGAAAACACGCTCAGGGCCTTCCATGAATCGCATGCCTGCGGTTTGCATGCATGCACTAGCTTTGTCACACTTGCGCCAGTTTACGCCAAAAATTTCAGCACATATTTATTCCATGAATCGGGCCCTCAGACTTTGTGATATTGAATGCAGTCATGCAATGAAACTCGACTTAATATATTTTCATTTTCCAGTTTTATATTGTAGTAATGTTCAGAATTATTCAGATGAAATAGATCATGCAGTATAATCCATGTGCAAAATAAAAACATAGAAGATTATATTTTACATTACAAAGTTGCACCCATCAATTGCTCCCCACACATTATCTTACCCAATTTCCTTGCATACAGAGAAATTGGCAGGAATTGCAGTTTGTGAGAGAAAATCACAGAAGCAAAGCAACTTTTTATGAACATTTGAAAAGATATTTTTTAAACAAGAAAACTATTATACATGAAAACAATCTGCTAACCTGCCTGGTTATCTGCCATACAGTCATGTGGCAAATCCTCACTTAAGAACCATATTTGCCTATAAATTGGCAAGGTTCCTGGCACAGCTGACTGTGGAAAACCCCTCGCTCTTGGCTCGCCACTGAAATGGAATGTTGCGATCCTAGCAGCTGCCCGCACTGCCTCAGCCCAGCTCCTGGACAGGAACTGGATGTCAGGAAATCCCTGCTTCCCAAGTCACTCCTGCACATCTGAACTCACACCCTCTCCCAGCTTCTTTTTAAAACTTCTTGCTGTGACACAAGAATAACCTTGCTTAGCTCATGTCACCTCATCCGTTCAGCCCAGCATTTTTCCCCTTGAAAACAACAGCAGTTTTGCTAACCATAACTGTTACATTGCCTCCTGCACACACAATTTATTAATGACATGTTATAGGTTACTGGAAAGGGATTGTTAGTTCATATTAGTACATAGATCTAGTGCAAGCCAGACCGATGAAATGGTACCCTGAACTATATATATATATATATATATATATATATATATATATATATGTATATATATATATATATATATATATATATATATATATACATATATGTGCTCGCTGTAAGAATATGTGCATTTAATTTATGATGCATGCCAGCCTTTTATGATGTTTGTATATCTACATGGACCCCTGTACGTCACAGCCCCCAGTTATCCCTATTTATGTATCCCTACACTGTGCACAATGCCCCAGCAACTGCACACATATCTGGTGCACCCACGCACCTTATGACTCTATCTCTCACTCTACTGACTTGAAATATGTTTCCCGAGGGCGTGCAACCTACCAGTACTTTGAGATCATACCAATGATACATAAGGTGCTATATCAATGCAAAATAACATAACATAACATAACATATTAGCGTGGCCATGGCCGGGACAACCCAATTGTTGAATATAGTGAATAGGATTTTAACCACTGAAATATTGGGTGTCGGTAGAATGGCAGCAGGTGGATTTGAGGTAACTCGAGGAGACGTTGAGGCTTTGATGTTGGTTGGAGATGTTGCAATGGTGGATGGAGATGCTGATGTAGGAGGTGCAGATACTTGCAAAGGTAAATAACAAGCTTTGCAATGGAACAGTTGAAGGTACATGTCGTAGCATCTTCTGACTCAAAGTGCATTGCACATCTTCAGTCTCCTTTTTGGATCAGTGATCCTTGGCATAGAAGTATCTCCAACTGTCTGAAACAGTCTTCATTGCAGTAGGCCTCTTCCGTGGCATGGATGGATTCCAATGGATTCGGAACCCAAACCACATCATCTTCACGACTGACAGTTGATATTAAAAGTCTGATAGGGGAGGAAAATATAATACAACATCAATGACCACACAAAAAGGACAATGCCACACAAAGTAAGAATAGCCAAATAGAACAAATAACAAGGTAAAAGAGGATTAGATAGAAAGTGGATAAAAAAGATGGAAAAATAAGGTATACAGAGCCAAATGTTCTTGCAGTAACTCAGAACACCTGTTCACTAGAAAGGACGGAAAGCAATGATAAATATTACATGATTTTCTATGGGTGTGGTTAATATCCTCAGCTACGCGGGTCATACTGTCATTGATTGAGAATGTTGACAAGGACATATGTCATGTGAACAAGTGCAACCACAACATGCGTTTCGATTGATCAATGATGGATTTATGGATTTTGTCATTTGACATGGGCGTAGCCGCCCATACCCAGCTCACGCTTCTCACACTGTCATTGGTTGAGGCTGTTGATGTGGATAAAGGCGTAGCCGTGTCTAGGCAGGTCATGCTGTCATTGGTTGAGGAAGTTGATGCAGATCTACTTTATGTGTATCCGTGCAGCCATAGCCCACGTTCTGATTGGTCAATGCTACATGCATGGACTTCATCATATGGCACGGGCATAGCTGTGTCTATGTAGGTCATGCAGTCATTGGTTGAGCATCTTGATGTCATGTGCACCCGTAAAGCCGTAGCACACATTCTGATTGCTCAAAGCTGTGAGTGCAAATTCCATCATAACCTCAGCTACAAAAAGCGCTCAGTGATTGGTTTGTGGGCATAGCCGCAAATACCCTCTATATTTTCAGGAATCCCCTTTACTTTTCCTCTTTGCTTTTTGGAATGTGTTTCCTGACACATCTGTGTAAACCTCCAAGAACTTGTGAACTTTATTTTTCCAAACCCTTTTTGCCCTCCCTTACTCCTAAACCTCTTTCCTTGGTTTTGCATTTTGTGGTTTGTTTACATTTATTTATTTTATTAAAATGTTTTTTTTTTCATTTTAAGTGGCACAGTCTTTTTGTTGTGTCTTTTTTTTAATTAATTCATTTTCCTCCCTATTTGACATTTCGTCCACACACAGCAGTAACAAGGAGGTGCTGTTGGTCTCTACTGATTTAACTCCCTGCAAGAAGCAGTGCAGGATGAAGACAACAGCCGACAGCTGGACATATTTTATGATGCAACATCACCATTTTCGTAAGGGGTTAGAGGACGTCATGTGCCAAAAAACACTACCGAGGGGTCCAGCATCAGCATTGTTTCCAAATCTGGGATCTTCAGCACCGATTAGGCACCTGATGAGAGTTTACTGGCATTTCGTCAATGAGCCATACTGGCAATCTCATTTTGAACATAAACTGGTGGCCCATGGACCCGAGTTGATGTGCTGGTATCTTAGAAAAACCTCCACCTCTGTCCCTAGAACTTCTTCTGTCCTTGCAGCTACATCACCACAAGAGCATCCTCAGCTGGTACCCCATCATCAAGGACTACTAATGAACCTCCTCAACTGCTGCAAGCAAACTTTCTGATGAAGTACAAAGCTATGTGCTGCATATGTCATAATTGGGTTGTAGTGGTAGATGCCACTCTACCTGGATGGGTAAGTTTAATTTCTTAACACCAGGTTCACTGCCAATAACTAGTAGGCATTTTTTTATTTTGCATCCCCCCCCACTTATTATGAAACAAATAAAAAACGAAAAACAGAAAAACTCCCCTCAAAAATATGTGCCATTTTTTTACCCATTCTTTTTATATATATCAGACCCTAATGTTCTTCCCTTCCAAGTTCCTATGTCCTACTTCCCTTTCCCCCAAAACAGGCCTTTTCAGGTCCAAGTTATCGGTTATGAAAGTAGATAATAAAAAACTGTCTGTATAAATGGATCAATAATTCTTAATTTGTCATTTTAATACAGTGTTTGTTTATGTTTTATTTTAGCTTCAGCTATCCTTTTATAGTATCCGCGGGAACAATGAGAGTAATGACAGTAGCCAATGCTACTGAATGTTCTGATATCCTATGGTATGCAATCTTATGTCTCATTGCTGTGGCTATGATTATTTTTCTTTTTAAAGAAAATATTTACATATATATATATATTCAGTGAAAAAACTTTGTTAAAGGGACGTTATGGTTCCAAGTAAAACCGAAAAACCCTTGAAATTCGCCAGTTATGGTAAACTAAGCAACCATAACTCGTGCCACCACCGTGCACTGCTAAGACTAACACCCAGGACATCAAAGATGACATCACAAATATCATTGATGACATCACTAATCAATCTCTGTGCATTTGGTGTCATGCACTTTCTTCGCAGACTTGTTCGCGAATGGATAATATGACCGCACCCACGCTGATCGCGTGTTCTGAATGTGGACACTGTTTGGGTCCCCGAACAAATTAAAAGTACATATTCAATTAATCCATAATATTTTTCAATAAAATCTCACCATGGCACAAGTCCCACATAGTAATCCTGAGTTTCTACATACCTTTGAAACTTTTCAAACTTTTTTTTGTGTTCGATCTGTCCGTGGACAGCACGCATGTCCGCGGACCGCGCACACACACCCCTATAAAAGACCACGCCCTAGAGCTTATTCTCATTGTGTTTCTGGCTATTCTGGCTATTCTTCAAAACACAGCGATTTTTGCTGCCACCTGCAGATTACACCATCATCGAGATGGCATCCCTGGCTGCTGAACTGCCACCTGGTGCTGCACCTGCTTCAGCACCACCCCCACCCCCACCACCACCACCACCACCACCTCCCCAAGGGCCTGAAGAGGGGAACAGGAGTGAGGATGTAGAGGAGGAAGAAGAGGATGATGAGAATGAGGTAGAGGAAAACCCTACTACCCGCACTAGGTGTGAGTCTTGGGTGTGGCGGTTATTTACCATTAATGGGAATGTTTCTAAGGCTCGTGCGAACCGTGTTACCTGCAATGAGTGCAAAATGATACTCAGTCGTGGGAAGCACGGTAAGCACAGCTTTGGGACCACTACTATGAAGCGACACCTGGGGTCATTTTACTCTGGGGCTATTCGCAGGGCTGTACCTTGCGAAGAACGTAGCAGGTTGATTTCCTCTACTTCATCCTCTGTTTCTGATCCTGTCACCACAAGGACCACCTCTGTGGGACAGCATCTTCCTCAAGCTGCCTCACAGGCCATACAGAATGCTGATGACCCTTACCTTTCGAGGGTCACAGTTGTATGTATGTACTGTGACACAGTACTCTGCAGGGGGAAGCGAAATCATAGTGCTTTTGAGACTATCGTCTCAGAGCACGAGAAGATCTGCTCACTACCCAAATAAAACCCACTCTCTCAGCTCACCCTTTCTTTTCCCTGTGGTTGGTGTTCCCCCCTTTACCTTCCTTTCCCCTCCTCTCCTAGTGTGTCGTGTATAAAAAAACAAAAAAATACAAAATATCAATAAGGCTCTTTTCAGAGCCGCCTTTCACAGTTAAAAAATAGAAGTGAAAATAAATGAAGCAGGACCCTTTGTATTTTTTATAAGTCCGCAGACAGTTCGCGAACATTTAAAAAATTGGGCTGCTACCCTATCACAAACATTGCAATTTTCTCTTGGAGGAAGTGGTGGCTCTGAAAAGAGCTTTTGGGAGGTGTTTGTAAGTCAAAAATTATAAATTCTTAACACCTACTTCAAAATGGATGTTGTAATTCCAAAAAAGGTTGCAATGCATTTTGTACATTTCTCAGAAAAATCTGATTTCCACCATAAGTAAAATGGACTCCATCTTTGCGAAAAATGTTTGTACTACGAAAAAGAATATTTTCATTGTGAAAAGAAGACATGCCAAAATCTTTTAGAAAGGCACAAACAGCTTTATTAACATTGCGCCTTGCTTTTTCCATTTGTGGACCAAGTGAAGAAGAACGAAGCCACATTTGTCTCTGCGCAATCCGTGAAAATATCACTTGAGAATTAGGAAACATGTCCATAACCTTCCCAAGTCCTTCTTTCATAGCAAATTGCAAACAAATTCCAGTCACGTGTCCTAAACTGTTCCCTCCAAAATGAATTACAATTATGTCTGGATGTTGCTCTGTCTCCAAAGTAGCACAGAGAGGTAGTAAGTCGAACCACTTCATTCCACGTACTCCATGCCAGTGTACTTCCACATGTGGGAATCCAAGATCTACAGCTACTCCACAGCTTTCTGCATGCACCTTCAACCAATATATCCATGAATCTCCCAAAATCCATACAATCTTTTTCCTAAAATACACAGACATAGCTATCTGTTGTTCTCTCAGCAAAAACAGTATATGAGAAACCCTCTTCTGGCACAACACACCCACTAAACTTTCCTGACCAATCCCTTTTAGTACTCATTCTCATTTGCATGACTTCTGAACCCAAAAATCCCCGGATGTAACTACCGATGTCCGCGAACTACCGCCATGTCCGCGGACATATCGTAACATGAACAGCCCTTCTACCATTTCCACTTCACTCTCTCTGCCATTCCCTCATTGGATGTAGCTAAGAAATCACATGACCATGCACCAATCACATTCAAGACCTCTACATCTAACTGCATCATCATAGAGCAGCACTGCAAATGTACTGTGAAACTCTATGAGTACAAGTGTCATATCATTGGCAAGCACCATCTACCAGAAATACTGCGCAAGTCTCCAAGATTTCTACTTGCAGCTCCATGCATATCCATATGCATGAACACAAACTTCAGGTATGCACATTTTCTGTACAGTAGATGAACACATTTTCAAACAGACTTTTAGCTTGTGTAAACTGTAAAATGAATTTACTGTATTTTTTTCAATTTCCTAAAATCAACTATCACTTATAAACCTTTATACTATTTACTTTCTTTATACACACACACTCAAATCATGTTAAACCAACATTTTTTAAATTAAATATATAGACTACATATATTCAAACAAAATTGCATGCAAGCACAATCTATGTTTAAATCTTTAAAAAAATACTTATACAATTTCATATTTTTTTGTTTTTATTTATTTATTTACTTAATTACTTTAATTTAGACATGACATTGAGGCGCTATTACCTAGAACAGCTTAATTACAGAAATAGTGTTATTCACTGGTATATTATACATTTCACAAGACATAGTAAAGATATTTATTTTGCTACAGTTAGTCATTCAATACAATTTGTTCATTAAGAACATATCATATGTACTGAACTGATGCAATGTATCTTATGTAGATAAATTAGTTTAATGGTTTTAAAGAAGGCACTGAGGATTTCAATTAAAACAATCAATATCTAAATTAAAAACAGCGCTATATACAAACAAAGTTACTAATTTGGACCTTTTACAATTGCAATGAAGACCAGTCTCCTGAAAAGAAGCAGCCGAATTCGAAGAACAAAGAAGAACTAAGAAGTTACCGGTTAATTTAAGAAAAAAAGTAAGGAGAATATCACCATAATATTTGTATTATTACTCAAATATAGTGTAACATTAATACAAGCTATTTTTGTGCCTAAAAATAGAGATTGTGTACCATTTTGTTCAAAAATCTCCATGTCTTAAACAGCGATTTACAGCCAGAATGGCCCACAAATTCCTATTTTTGGACACACAAATTACCCAACTGAACCGCTACAATTTTCATATTATAGAATAAACAACTGTTTTAATTGTATACATTAGATTTAATATTTGTACTTTTCCACACCACTAGCTTACTTTTTTTTGTCATCTGACCCAGTTTAGTAACACATAAATTCAAGAATACCTATCCCTACTAGTTGTAGTTCCCAATGCACAATCACACACCATTACATACATCTTTATTATCTTACCCAAACACTCATGCACACAGCACACATACATTCCAGCATACTCCAACCCATATCTTCTTTATTTTTTTCAACAGACCCTAAAGAATGCCTACCAAAAGTCAAGTCCGTAGAAAGCAACGCAAAAGTAGAGCAAATGAAAATAAAAGTGTCCAACATAAGCATCCATCTCTAGCAACAGCTGGTAGATTTATATAAAGTTAGACAAGCCTTCCAATATCTTAAAGAGAATAATGAATATTACAAAGAAATTAATATTGAAGAAAACTTGAAAGATACAACTGAAATAATTCAAGAAACACAAGCATCTGGTCAATTTGAGCTACAAAATCCTGCTACAATATCAAATACTTTAGACCATTATACAATTCATCCTTTGCACTGTAATGACACCGTAGAAGATGTACTGGAAACTTACCAAATGCGTCAATCAAAAGGATCGCCAATCAGCATATGGGAAAAAAGTATAGAAGCACATGCTTTTCCTCTACTCTTTACTACTGGCAAAGGAGGAAGGTATGATGATAGACCTATTCAAATATCAGCTTCAGAATACCGCTCATTACGGATGTATTCTGAAGATCCCAGATTTAGACAAAATGTGGAATACATATTCCAACTACTTTTTGAAAGTGAACTAGCAACTTTATGTTACGGAGTTGCACACATATTAAAATCAGGATCACACTTTCAAAATATAACAGCTACACAATTATTAGAAAAAGTCCAACAAAAGGATGAGGTTTTACAATCAAATATTACAAATCTATTAGCAAATATGCCTGGTACTAAAGAGTACTGGTTTTGACATCATGGAGATGTACGTTGTATGATCAGAAACCTTGGCCACCCACTTGGTTTGTTACATTAAGTTGTGCAGAATATGCATGGGAAGATTTACATGATTTCCTACGCATATCAAATAAAAACAAAACAAACATAGATATACTAACACCTGGAGAACTTTGTTCTTTGGATCCTGTTAATGTTTCAAGATATTTTCACCATCGCTTCATTGCTATGCTATATTTTATTTGTAATAAAACTGTTCCTCCCCTTGGAGAAGTGCAACACTTCTTTTGGAGAAAAGAATACTAAGCCAGAGGAGCACCACATATCCACATGCTTTTATGGATTAAAGATGCTCCTAAATTTGGTCAAGACAGTGATGCCACTGTTTTACAGTTTATTGAAAAATATGTCACTTGTGAAATTCCATCAGAAGCCACAAATAGTGATCTTCATGCACAAATTTTACAATTTCAAAGACACAAATGTGGAAAATATTGTCGTCGCAAACACAAAAACAAAGGGAAATACTACACCAAATGCCGATTTGGTTTCCCTAGACCAGTTACAAATACAGGTCAAGTGAACAACCTCATGTCTTCAGTTAGACATAGTGTTAAAGGTAAGTCACCTAAAAATACATATTACATAAAAAGAAAAGAAGACGAAAAATATATCAATGATTATAATGCAATCATTGCCCACTTATGGAATGCAAACTTATGGAATGCAAACATAGATGTGCAGTAAATTGCAGACAATTCTACTGCAGTTGCACGATATGTCACAGCATACTTAACTAAAGCAGAAAAGACAGAGCTCCAAGACCTCTGGATTGACCTGTCATCAGATAAAACAGTGTCTCAGAAATTATACAGCTTGGGCATAAAAATGCTGACCCATAGAGAATGTGGCTCATATGAATCAGCTGATCGTTTAACTGGTACTGCATTGTATGGTAAATCTGAAAATATAGTATGGCTTGGTCCATCTGAAAATATAGTAGTCTTGGTCCAGCTAAATCTAGAAAAAGAGTTCTAAAATCATATGAAGATAGAGAAACAATAGCCAAACATGATCCCAACAGCCAAGACATTTTAAAAAACAATTTATTGGACACATACTACCCAAACAGAAGTAATACTTTGGAAAACATGTGTCTATACCACATAGCCCAAAACTACACATACAAAAATAATATGAAACCTGATGAAAAAAAGGTAAATATAGAGTGACAAACTGTGAAGGCAGCTTGGTTAAACTCACTAAACCAAATTTAATGAATCATATCTAATTGTCATTAAAGACTCCTCAACATAAAGAAGTATATTATATGTCCCTGCTACAACTCTTCAAACCATGGAGAAAAGAAGAACAATTACTAGATAACTAGGACTCATATGAGGATGCTTTCAAAGCAAATGAAAGCACTATAACTGATGTAAACTTTATACAGTACAAAACAATGTTGCACAATGAACAGCAACACGAAGAAGAACTCCAAGCCCAACTAGAGAAGGACACTCCTGACAGTAGTCAACCTTCTGTAACAGGAAGCCAAGAACCACTGGGAGAACCACTAATAATAAATGAGCAGAATTAGCTATGATAGAAGTAGAAAACACCATGTGTCAGTATGAAGATAAAGAAGTCTTAACTATACTACAATCAAAACTAAACAATGAGCAAAGTAGCATTTTTCAAGAAGTAACAAAACAAATTGCACATGGTGTAAAACATCAAAATAAAGAATGTTCCTGCCATAATTATAAACCTATACTACTGTATGTCAGTGGTGAAGCTGGTTCTGGCAAAACATTCCTAATCAAAATCATTAGTACGTTCCTTCAACAATTGACAGACGACAAACAGTCAGCTGTTGTCACTGCCCCCACAGGTTTAGCTGCCTACAACATAGGTGGTGTTACATTACACCAATTACTACTATTACCAGTAGAACACCAGAACAAATTAGACTTTTACAAACTTTCTGCAGAAGCAGCAATGGAATTACGCAGAGTATTGAAACAAATAAAAATTCTACTAATAGATGAAGTGAGCATGGTCTCCAACCTGATGTTAGCTTTGATTCACCTCACATTACAAGAAGTACTCAAAACAGACTATGAAGAGCTCTTTGCAGGAAAACACATTATTGTTTGTGGAGATCTGCTTCAATTAACACCAGTAAAAGGTGAGCCTATTTTTAAAACATTAGGACACAAACTCTGCCGTAAAACTATTGGCAGCATTGGAAATGTCAATCTTTGGCAACATTTCCAATACAGAGAATTAACAGAAAACATGCGGCAATCTGCAGATCTCACTTATGCCAACATTTTAAAAAGTATCAGAGTTGGTATACTTTCTAAAGAAGCAGAAGCAATAATGAAAACCCGGCACATTAATGCACTTTATGGCGATAATGCATGTCCTACAGATGTTATGGAACATTTAGCCCACAAAAATGTGAATTGTATGGCCTTAATGCCAACTCTTGCAAGCTGTTTCGAATTCAATGAAATCAGGCTAAGTAAAGAAATGCAACCAATCATGGAAATTAGCGCCACAGACAAACTAGATGTACATGGTATGACACTACCCATGTGTGACCAAGCCACAACAAGACTAAATAGTATAGAAAAATCAATCTCAAACACAGCAGGCTTAGAAAAGATATTAAAATTATCCTTAAATTGCAGAGTAATGCTTAAACATAAGCTCGACGTGGACCAAGGACTAGTTAATGGAGCACTGGGTACAGTTGTTGGCTTTCAAACATACCCACGCAACAACAAAATTCAGTTTGTCAATATAATCTTTGACAAACTTTCAGAAGTAAAAAGGATAGGACGCTCAACAGCTAGATTCCTTCCCTTCAAAGATATGTATGTACGCAGAGAACAATTTTCTGTAACTCTTGCATACGCAGTCACGATTCATAAATCACAAGGTCTTTCCCTAGACAAAGCAATGATAGATATTGGTAACTCAGTCTTTAAAGAAGGCATGAGCTATGTAGCACTATCACGCTTACGTACACTTGACGGTCTATTTCTAATCAACTTTGATGCAAGTAAAATAAACGCTGATATTCCTTTCATTTTAGAATACAATAGACTTCGCTCACTATACACCCCCCACCTAAACACATATTCTGTTCCACAAAAAGTAAAACGTTATAAAAGAAAAATAAATCAAACAGAAATGCAACAGGATGTCACTGCAAATCCTCCAAAGAGAGTAAAAGAAACTAATACTTCATGAAGTACCTCAAGCAAAAAAGAATCAATTAGGGAAAGTAAACCAGGTACTTCCTTAAAGAAGGAAGACAAACTCCAAAAAAGCAGTTAGATACAGAACTACCTGGACCATTTAAATTCTCAAATATAGTTGGTGTAAGTTGCTACGCAAATGTAGCAATGAATATTCTATTTCAATTACCACCAATTGTTGACAACAGTTACTCACACAGTACAGACCCATTGTGTTTGCAAATGTTAGTACTTCACAGAAATGCAGCAAACAATCCTGACAACACGTATAGTGTTTATGGAATAAGACAACAATTGGACTACTGTGCTGGAATGGTGAAATTCACTATAAACTCACAGGAAGATCTACAATAATTTCTAATGTACTTACTACAAGTACTGGAAAACAAAAACATACGTATAAATTAAATCTTTCAGATTTCATACATGTAGAAACATACATGCACTCTCTGCAACAATGTGACACAAGAAGAAATCCCCAATGAACGCTTCATATATATATCAATACAAAATTGTGAATCCATTCCATTTCAATGACTTGTACAAAATGCAAACCATGGTAGATTATGCTCTACCTGCAATTCAGATAATCGCTCCACGTTAGTAATACAAACATATAGTAAATACATAATACTAATGCTTCTATGTTACAATGCAGATGGTACCAAAAACAACTGCAAGTTGACTGGATTCACACATTGTCAAATATCACTTGGTAAGAAAACCTTCACAACAATAGGTATAATCTACCACGCAGGAGCCACAACCAATTCAGGGCACTACACTGCATATATAAAAAAGAAATGTGGATGGTTTGAATGTAATGATAGTACCATTACTCTAAAGCAGAGATTACCAGGAAATCTTACAGACGCTTTTTTGATGTTCTTAAAACCAAAATTTGATAACTAAACTGTATTTAAACCCTAAGTAAACTTGTGTTAAAAAAATATAAACTGTTGGAATACTCCAAAAGCTATCTAACTGCTCAAAGATTCTACAACAACTAATCAGATAAATTAATACCACTAAATTAGACCAAAAAAATCACAGTTAGAATATGCCAATTGGTATCTAACTGTCCCAAAATTTAACAATATCCAAATAGATAAATCAATACCACTAAAATATATCAAAAAAATAGACAGTTAGAATATGCTAATTGGTATCTAACTGCTCCAAAATGTTATAATATCAAAACAAATAAATAATATGTTACTGCTCCAAAAAAATGCAACAAGCCAAAGTATAAAGCATTAGCCAGAAACAACAAGTGAACACTGAAAACAAACAAACAAATAAACTGTAGCATAACAGAAAAAGGTTTTTTTTTAATCCAACATGGATTTTTTTTCTCCCACAGACCCAATGATTTTAGCAACAAATACAGAAACTGAGCAAATTGCACAGTACTCTGATTTGTAATCTACTAAATATGAGGGTCCAAAAAAAAAAGTATATGGATTATACAATGTAATAAGTCATTACAAAATACTAATACTAACATGCTATTTTCTTTTATCACAGAAATTAACAAGAAATACATGTACTCAGGTTACTATACCAAACAGTAAGTATACAATAATAAGGAGAACCATAGAAGCATATCACATCCATAGTATCTAATACCTTTGTTCCTTATACATTTGTTTTTCACCCAAAGTTATAAGCAAATATGAATGTGATATGCTGCAGTGGTTGTTGCCAGGGCATAGTGTCTTGGGTGCATGGCCAAATGGCCAAATGGCCATGCACCCAAGACACTATGCCCTGGCAACAACCACTGCAGCATATGGCATCCATAGAGTCAAACATTTCAACTATGGTCTATGGAAACTTTTAATGTCCGCGGACATTATGAGTGTTCTTAGAACACTTTCAACTTATCCAGCGAACAATACGGACAGCGTTTTCAGGACACCCCCTACGAACATTTCAGAACAACGCGAGAGTTTTTAGAACACATTCAACTTGACATAGAACAATACGGACAGCGTCCTCAGGACACCCCCATTTTGTTTATTTGCGAACATTTCAGGACACCGCTAGTGTTCTTAGAACACATTCAACTTGCCAGCCATAACCCCCCATTCATATTTGCGAACATTTCAGGACACAGCGAGTGTTCGACAACGTCTTCAGAACACCCCCATTTTGTGTATTTGAGAACATTTCAAGACACCGCGAGTGTTCTTAGAACACATCCAACTTGACAACGAACAGTACGGACAGCGTCCTCAGGACACCCCCTATGAACATTCCCGGACACCGCGAGTGTTCTTAGAAGCGTCTTCAGAACACCACCATTTTGTTTATTTGCAAACATTTCAGGACACTGCAAGTGTTCTTAGAACAGTTTCAGTTTGCTTGCAAACAATACGGACACTTATTGAGTCCTCAGAATACGCCCCATTCAGTTTATTTAGAACATTTCAGAACACCCGTGATGTCAGTAGACAAATCGAACACAAAAAGAACGTCTAACACATAAAAAAACACAACTTTCATCCTATCTCATAGACTCCCACCCTACCCAAACACTCCTACACACCAACACACTCTACTAAATACAAATTTTGAACAAAGTTTCACCGCGCTGTCCGTGGATGACCAAGATGGCGGGTGCTACCGAAAATCGGACGCGCATCACAGTCCATGCGTCAAATCAGGGAACACAACACATGTCCGCGAACATCACACAAGCCGATTGGCCAATCTGGACACTGTCCGCGGAGCGAACAGGGAAGTGTGTCCGCGGACCGAACACAGATATCACACATTTTTTTTACCTACTTTTGGTCATTTTAAAAAAAAAATACTAGACGGATTTTCACCAAATTTGCAAAAGCATGTTTTCGGGACCAAGCCGCAGCTCCAGGTCCAAATTTGGTGAAAATCCGTCCAGCTGTTTGGGCTGTAGACATGAGCAAAATTTTGTTCCCAATCAGTCTATGGGAAAAAAAAAGATTTGGGACCCACCCTAAAACTTTGCCCCCCCCTGGACGAATCCTCACCAAACTTTGCAAAAAAATTCAGATTGACCCAAATACTTTTTTTGCAAAGTTTGGTGAGGATTCGTCCAGGGAGAGCGAAGTTATAAGCCACCCAAAAAGTGTTCTTCCCATGGAAACAGCAACTTAACCATAACCTCATGTCCACGGGTAATATATGTGTGGTAGGTAGTCCTGAAAAGTTATATTTCGAGATATATTGAGTGCAGTATTGTGACACTTTAATGACTTTCTCTTCATCAACAACATGTATAACTATAAACAATTTCTTTAAGTTAAATAACTACGCAAGCAATGTTTTTTGTAAAAATATTTATTGGGGGGAAGTGGTTGTGGGATTTCTTTTTGTTGTAGCATTTACACATGATAGATCTTCATCAGCCCGATTTTCTGCATTTGTATTATCTATTGTTTTTTGTTTCTAGTCTTTTATGTCATTTTTCACTAATTCCATAATGATTTGTAGTTTAATTAAAATGTCTTTAATTTCTTTTAAAGCATCCATGATTGTATTTGTAGGGAAATCCTCAGGTGGCTGTTGCTTAATCCTTCTAGATAAGATACTTGAATTACTTATTCATCTTCTTGAAAATATATAAAATGAAGAGATCATTGATGTAAAAGTACTTTTGATGTTTGCACAGATATTTAAAAACAGTATCCATATATAGTAAGTATTTTCATTGATATACATGTTGGTGACTCTCTTCAGCATCTTTCTTCAGTATGTCCTCCTCTGTGGGATAATGTTCTTGTAGCCACACCTTATAGTTGTCCATTGTAGGGTGAGAATAAAAAACAGTGTCTGTCACCTCACTTGTTAGATTGAACAATGCAAAAACATTACTTGATGAAAGATGTTGGGATTCTCTGCATTTACTTTCAGAGTCTTTATTTTTTCTGTAGAGTGCAGTTGCTGATAGGACGTCAAGTACCTGAGCTGTTGTTTTTTGATTGATGTTTTTATGTACCAATTTAACTGGAGGTTCTATTGAGGTTATATTACCTTATGTGTTTTTTTAAATAGAACAGTGATATTTACTGAGAAAAATGTGTGTTTTATGACATTGTGGAGTTACAGAGGCTGTAGACATGGTTTCTGCTGGATATTTGTGAAATGTGAAACAATATGTGCAGTGTTAGATGATGAATCTCATTGCTCAGAAGATTCTGTAGGAGAAGATGACTTTGAGAATGGAACTAATAGTGATGTTGAGAACATAGTTGATGTGTATCAAAAGCATTGGCTTCATACATTTTTGAGGTTCTATAATATCACTTTAGATGGAGTATTTGAAATGAGAATCGTGGGCACATTTTGGAAACCATTTTCTGACTACAAACACAGGATATTTTCTCTTTGGGAAAATAAAATGAATTAGTCATCTAAGGAAAGAACACAGATAAATGATGCAAATATTCTTTTAATTGTAATAAAGGATAGGAGTATTTGATTGAAAGGTTATTTTGGGGTTATATATTGCCATAAAACACAAAGGCTCTTTTAAGGGCCATCCATAAAAGTTATGAAATACTATTGAAAATGAAAATGTTGCCTATTTCTTTCTATATCCATGTCTAAACCCCAACCAATGAAATATTGCGCCTTCTTAGGAACTTCTATAGCAGGGTGTAATAGCAGACCAATGATACATCATGTATTTAGGCAGGCATGTGTAGCCAGTGTATAACTGTTGTCAGAGCCGCGGCCATTGTAATATACATTTCTGTGCAGTAATCATATTGTTTCATGGATGTTACAGCACAAAATGTTACTTGTCTTTCTGATTTGATGCCCACAACTGTACCCTTATGTCATTTAAACTTTGAAACCTTTGTAATGTGTGTCTATAAAAAATGTATGTGTACCTGCGGCTACAAGCAGGCTTTCATACCCACTACTATCGACAAGCTAATGGGACATTGTGTATTTTGGTGGACTTGTGTAGCCAAGGGCATGAATTCCCTGCTTGCAGCCATAACTATTGGTACATACATTTCTGGGCAGTAATAATATTATTTTGTGGATGTTACAACACACAATTGTAACTGTCTTTCTGATTCCATGTCCTCACCTCTACCCTTGAGTCATTTCACCTTTGAAACATTTGCAATATTGTTTTTGAGTGTATAACAATTGACTGTTTTGGGGTACACTGAGTGTAGTATTTTAGAAGATTCGGAGTACTGCTTTGATGTTATCAAACAACACTGTATTTCCTTTATCAGTTAGGTGTATTCTGTCATGTCTATGCAGATTACACATGTATTTCTACCCTCCATTAAATAGCCTAACATTAACTATTTCTTTTTTTTTTTAAACAAATATTTTTTCTTAGATTTTCAAATGCATAAACCACGATCAGCAGAGGTAGACAGATCGATAAGATTCCTCATAAAATTAATTAAGCCATAATAAACAGAACAGTGAATCACATCATAAATGCATCGAACAGTAATAACCCCCTCCCATTTCATTCAACAACCCCAGTTCACAGTCCAACCCAAATCACGTAAGCAACATGTGAGGATACGCTTAAGAACACTTTGCCCGTACCCATGAATTCTACCATAAGTTTCTCATTGTGAACCTTGGCAAATCATTGCTTTCCCCCAGTTCCATTCTCCGCCCTTATTTACTGAGGGATTAATAAAACCTTAAGTTCATCCAAATTCATTGCATCCAAAACTTAGATCGAACTTGTCCGCACTTCATTAGTTGCTATGAGTTAAATAACTTTCGTGGGAGAATAAATTCATCGTTTGTCACTGGAAATGATACAGCGATTAATCTCTACATCCAACATCAAAATTTCATTTAGCCTTTTATAATCCCTCAGGTTCCTAAGTATTTGAGCACCCTCTGGGGGAAAAGTAGAGAAGCTTAATCTCTGGTAGCTTTATAACCTGAGTAGGGCAAGTAGGTAAAAAGAAAGACACAGAAAAGAAGAGAGAGAAGAACAGGAATAGAAAAAACGAAGAGAAAAGAGAAAAGAGGAAAAAGAGGTACAGGCGATAACAGTGCTGAGCTTTTGTCTACCAATATATGGACAAGGGTCAAACCAAAACAAATGAGAAATAGGAGCATGTCTCCTCTGAGTTCAAGTCCTTAGGAGTCTATTCACCCGTCCTCGGCAAAACCCTTATAGGCCAGCCTCCGGTTAGCTGACCCTCAGGGTCCACGCAAACAACAGGTGAACTTGATCACCGTTTGGGCCCCGTACAACTTTTGTGAGCCTACCGAGCCAGCTCCCAGTATAGTCTCTCTGCGGTGACAAGCTCAGATGCCACATCTCTCGACCAGCTCAGTAAGCAGTTATTAAAGCTGCACCTCAGACTTAAATCTCATCATACTAGCAAAGATTCAGAACGTGATTAAACTTGAACTGCAAACTAACAACCTTCCCTCCCCTATTCCCCCCCCCTCCTATTGTGGTGACATGGATCAGATCCTCAATTCGCTGTTAGTAGTGTCATCTTCCACTGGCGGGGCCACTACATGGCGTTCTGGTTCCTATACAGGATCCGTTTGTTCTTAGATATGCACCGCTCTCAGCAGGTTTGGCCTGAAGAAATATGCCTCTCTGTCTTTAACGTGCTCAAGGAAGGGGTCCCAAACAGATCTGAACTTTAAGTATTTGCCATCTCTCAAGGCCCCCACTTTTTCCATAGCCATCACGTGCCAAATCTTTATCCACCAGCAGGCTGGCATGGGCCCTGCAGGATCCTTCCAGGCTTGCGCTAAAGTCATTTTGGCTGCCATTAGCAGGTGGGTAATTAACCTTGCGTTATCACCCGTTGCTGAGTATGTCCCTTCTACTGTCGTGCCCAGGAGAATAGCTTTAGGTGCATCTGGTAGTTGCTTGCCTGTGATATCTTTTATATGGCTTAGAACCTCCTTCCAGAAAAAAGCAGCTTTTAGACAGGACCACCACATGTGATATAGATCTCCCTTGCCTCCACAGTTTCTCCAACAAGTGGGGGGATAGCTAGGATTCATCTTATGCAGCCAGTAGGGAATCAAGTACCACCTGTAACAGATCTTATGTGCAGTTTCTCTGATCCCTGTGCACGTGGAGGCCTTACGTGCCCTTGACCATATTTGGGACCATTTGTCCTCCGTAAGGGGTTCCCCTATGTCCTCCGCCCAGCTAGTCATATATGGGAAGGTGTCACTAATTCGAGCTTCATCTAATATCTTATATAGCCTTGAGACCGCTCCCACTTCTTCCCCATCATGCAGGGTTAACTCCAGACCCACTGGTTCTCTTGTAGCTGCTTTCTTGACTGTTCTGTTCGTAATCCAGTGTCGTATCTGGATATAGGCAAATCTGTCTGCTTCGCCCACTCCAAACACCCATTTACAGTCTTCAAACAGTAGTGGGTTACCTTCCCGATAAAAATCCTTAAGACACAATGACTGAGTCTGTCCCCAGTTCTTCCAGAACCCGGGTTGTGTACCCGGCAAAAAGCTCCTATTATGCTCCATGGGTGTATAAGGCCCCAGACCTGGAGTAACCTTCCGTCTTCTCAGAGATTGATCCCATCCCTGCAGAGTAGTCTTGGTCGCCTCCAGAATCTGTCCTTCCGCATCCCTATCCCCTTTCTGCAAGCCATGTAGAACCCTTAACGGGATCATGGTCGCAGCTTGTTCAATTCCTACCCACCTTCTCGGTATGTCTTCTCTCATCCAACCAAGCATTGGTGCAATTTGCGCAGCTAGGGCATATCTTCTAACATCCGGGAACTTCAGTCCCCCCATCCCCGGAGGCCTCATAAGAATCCTACGCTGTATTCTCGGCTTCCTTCTGTGCCATATAAAGGAAGTTAAGTCACCCTGAAGAGCTTTACACGCTTTGAGAGGGACCTCTATTGGGAGGGAGCTTACAATGTATAACAGGAGCGGTAGCAGGGTCATCTTAAGTGCTGCAATTCTAGCGAACCAAGATAGCTCTTGTAAGTCCCACCTGTGCAGATCCTCCCTCAGCTGCTTCATCAAAGGAGGTATATTCGCCCCATAAAGACCCTTGTGGTTTCTGGTCAGCCGGATCCCCAAATATTCTATTGACTCCCTTTCCCAGGTTATTGGGTATCTTGCTTCTAGGTCTGAGACCACCTCCTCCCCCTCTGTGATGTTCAGAGCCTTAGATTTAGTGAAATTTATACTAAAGCCGGATATCAACGCGAATTCCTGTAAAATGTCCAGGGCTTTCGGGAATGTGGCCCTAGAGTCCCGGAGGAACAGCATTATGTCATCGGAATAGAGGGCTATTTTATGTGTGCTTCCCCCACATGTAACCCCGTGTAGGGCGGGTTCCTGTCGAATCACTTCAGCTATGGGCTCCATTGCCATTGCAAAGATGAGGGGCGAAAGTGGGCAGCCCTGCCTGGTCCCTCTTTTTATTTTAATCTTAGCTGTGCGGGCCCCGTTAACTATAAATGTGGTGCATGGGTGGTGGAAGTTTGCCAGAACCATTCTGCTAAAGAGGGGGTCGCAGCCAAATTTCTGCAACACCAGCTCCAAATATTTCCAGTCCAAGCTATTGAATGCTCTCCTAGCATCGAGAGCTACCACAGAGAACCTTTGCCCAGTTCTACCTCCCATGTCCAGTATATCCACCGCCCGTCTGACATTATCTTGGGCATACCTCCTCTTTATAAAACCTGTCTGATCAGGGTGGATTATTTTGGGTAAAACCTCGGCGAGCCGGGTTGCTAAGACCTTAGCATAGAGCTTAGCGTCAGTATTAAGAAGGGAGATTGGCCGATAACTGGCACAATCTGAGGGGTCTTTTTTGGGCTTCAATATCAGGAAAGTGGTGGAATCTCCCATATCTGGGGTGACTAAGCCAGATTCTCTAATGTGATTAAACAGGTGTGTCAGAGGGCCCAGTAGTTGGACGATAAATGTTTTCTAGAACCCGTTCCCTAGCCCGTCTGGACCAGGGGTAATGATTTAATAGCATCACTTATTTCCTGTGAGGTTATGGGGGCACGTAACGCTTCATTATCCTCCCGAGAGATCTGAGGGAGAGCCACCCTCGACATATACCCCTCTTGTGCTTGAGAATCTAAATGTTCCTTCTCTAGCAAGGCCTGATGGAATTTTTCTATAATCTCAAGTTTATCCCTTTCCGCTCGGCACAGGTCCCCATTCGGAGTTTTAAGTTCCGCTATATAGTTGCGGGAGCTTTGCTTGCGGAGTTTGGCTGCTAAAAATCTATTTGTTTTACTCCCGTGGACAAAGTAAGTATGTTTGGTATTAATTAGTGTTTGTGCTGTACGCTCTGCTACATGTGCCTCTAATTGAGTTTTTTGGCATTGCCTGGATTTATGCTGCCTTTCTGCATCTTTTAGAGCTGCTTCAAGCTTTTTTTGAATAAGGGTTCTCTCCCTAATGTATGCTGTTGTGCGTGAGATAAATTCCCCCCGAATCACGGCTTTCCCAGCATCCCACACAAATCCCCAATTTGTCTCCCCATTATCATTTTCAAGGAAGTAATTCTGGATCATCTCCTCCATATGTGCTCTAATGGCCAGATCTTTCAGTATCATTTCGTTCAGCCTCCAGGGCTTAGGGCCCTTGTAAATAGAACAAATCATCTCCATCTGCACCAGAACTGGGGCATGGTCTGACACATATTGGGCTTCTATTTCAACTTTGGTGATATGCGGTATCAGGGTAGAGGACACCAACACCATATCAATTCTTGAATACCCCTTGCGTACCGCCGAATAGTGGGTGTACTCCTTTTGCTGACCATGGAAAAACCTCCAAGTTTCTATTACACCCAAATCTCTAAAGAGCTTGCCTAGCGCCTGTCTGTTTCTTTCATCTGCTGGCGTGGATGGGAGTATTTTATCCAAACCTGGGTCCATGACACAGTTAAAGTCTGCCCCTAGTATTACCTGGCCCTCACACCAGCTCCCCAGAGTTTTCAGCACCCCTCTCAGGAACAAGTTCTGCCTCTCGTTCGGAGCATAGAGTGCAATTAAGGTGTATATTTGGTCTTGTATCGACCCTTTTATGATGAGGCATCTCCCTTCCGGGTCTTGATACATCGCCCGTTTTCTAAAGATTAGATTGGCTCCGAGCAGTATAGCGACTCCCTTGGTTTTCTTGCCCCCAGAGGCAAAATACTGACGGGGAAACTTCCCATGTTTCATTCTTCCTTCGTCCTCTGGGAGCAAATGCGTTTCCTGCAAGAACGCCACCGAGACCTGCATGTCTATAAGCCTCATCAGAATCGACCGACGTTTGACTGGTGAATTGAGGCCTTGTACATTGAGCGACACTATATTCATTTCAGCCATCGTGGGTGCAATTCATTCCTTCGTCTTCTTGACTTATCACTTCCTTTCGGGCCTCCCTTACATTTGAGCTATCCCAATCCATGTCATGGTTTAACAACAAACACATCTGTAGCTTCCCATCCCTCCCCCCATCCCCCACCCCCCCCACTTGGGACCCCTCAGAACAAAGTTCCAATAGACTTTCTCTGCGCCCCTATCAGGGCGTTGGGTCTCACATTCCTTTCTTATGTTCAGCCAGGACCTGAATCTGTCCCGCATTGTTTCCAAGATAGTTTACCCTCCCGCTCCGTCCGAGGGTAAAATTTCTCCAAGGATGCTTGTTAAGTAGGTGTATAACAATTTAGAAAACCTGAAGACCCGCCCCCGCAGCCCGCAGCCAGGGTACTTTTCGCTCCCGTGTGGCCATGTTCACCTTGTTGGCTGGTCTCTCCCCTTTCCTTCGGATCCTCGCTTCCTTGCTGAGACTGTGGACCATTCCCATTGCCTAGGATTCCGATCCCTGAGACTACGGACTGGGACCCGTTCCGGGGGCTGCACCTCTTCCTCTTCTAGCTGTAGAATTGTGACCCCTTCCTCACAGGTGGTAATTCGGTGCTGTTTGCCCTCCCAGGGGAATTGCAAGCCAAATGGGTACGTCCACCTATATTTAATCCCCTTGGACCTCAGAGCCTTCGTAACCGGAGCCATTAGTCGTCTCTTATGTAGGGTCGAAAGAGCCACATCCTGGAACAGCTGAATTGGAGCTTGATTAACGGTAACTGGCTGCGAGTTCCTGGCTGCGCATAGAATATCCTCCTTCATCGCATAAGAGGTCATTGCCAGAAGGACGTCCCTCGGCCGGGCTCCTGGTTCCTTTCTAGAAGGCCCGATTCTGTGAACTCTATCGATGTGTATATCCTCGGGTCGGACCTCCGTAAAGAAGCTACTGAAACATAATTGCATTGTTTCTTTTAGGTCCTTGACGTGGATCAATTCTGGGAGTCCCTTGACTCGGATATTGGACCTCCGGGACCTATTTTCCAAGTCCTCAGCTTGGAGTTCCAGATTGTGTGTAGCCCTTGAGATCTCTTCCAAGAGTACACTAGCTTGCTTGGATTCCTCAGCGATTTCAGAGAGGCCCGCTTCTGCCGTATCCACCCTCTCCTCCAATCCCGTAATGTCCATTTGATTTCTTGTATTGCAGAGCGGAACTCCTCTCTTATTGCCTTTAGGTGATCTTGGAGGGCTCCCATCATCCGGTCCTCCATTCCCTGGAGGCATTCCCTGAGGTCCTCCTTGCTCAAAGCCATGCCCGCAGGGGTGTCTTTGTTCTGCAGAGGACTTTCCTCCCTTGTTATCTTACTTTGAGATCCCTCCGAGTGGTATTGCTTCCAGCAGCGTTCTAGTTGTGCGTTCCGGCTGCTGTGCAGGGTTCCTTTGGTTTTGGGCCTTGGCATTTGTATGATTCCCCCAAGGAAGGGGACCCAGCTGAGCGAAGGGCTCGCCACCCCAGAAGGCGCAAGTGGCTCATTGTCCGCTCACTAAAGTGGGGCCCCCTCCCGTAGGAAAACCGCCCAACACCACTAGGCAACCTCCTTTTACCACCCCCTCTCCAGGGAGCTCAACAGTCCAAAAGTGCAATGCTACGTCCGGGGAGCCTCTCCAAGCTTTCGCTGGGCCACTATGTCTTCCAATGGTTCCTAATGGACGTTGCTGTTTGTCGGTAAACATTGATTATCTATTCCTCCGCCTCTGAATTAAAGTGGGGCCCCCAGCACAGCCAGGAGCCTCACAGACCAGTCAAATGGCCCCACAGGCTCCCCCGCCGGAGCAGCGCTACCGAGAGCGGGCCACCCCCCCACCGCAGGCTAAAGCACACAGGTCCCAGCTCCGGACCGGGGCCGCAACTATCAGCCTGTTCCGACACAAAGGGGGGCGGGCCCACAGGCCCGGTCACACAGGGCGAGCAGGGCCCCCCCAGGCCAGACCGGGCGCGAGTCCTCAGCCGCCACCCCCCTCTCCTCACCTGCAATCATGCCCTCTCCTCGGAGGCTGGGAGCAACAGCGGCCACGGCCTCCCAAGCCGGATCGACTCGGGCCCGCGGCCCACGGAGGCTAAGGCGCGAGACCGCCGGCCGCAGCCGCAAATGTCAGGACGGCCAGTCGCCACTCCACACAGCCCCTCCGCGGGACGATCTGCCGCCGAGGTCCCCGCCTGCTGCACTGCACCCCTTGACGGGGTCTCGATAGAGGGCAGGGGGTCGCTAGCGGGGGGGTGCGGGAGGAAGCCGCTCCGCCGGGGCCGATTCCCACCAGCAGGCCGCTCCGCCTCGGCGGGCCGCGGTGATTTTGGCAGGCTCCGAATCCGCCGAACGAAGTCCTCAGTTCTGCAGGAGTCGCGCCGCCGTGCCGCCCCAACGGGATCCTCCCCATATCATACGGCAGCCCTCCTTCGGTATTCCACATAGATAGTAGCTTTTGACACCTTTTAATACTCCCGCTCGGACGGAGCTCGGAGGAGCGCGTCTTACTCAGACGCCGGCCATCTTGGATCCCAACATTAACTATTTCTACTTACATTCTCTATATATGCACCCATGCTACCTCCATCCTTTGTACTCCCATGCAGCCATCCTACCCCCACCCATTCTATCTCTCTCCAACCTACCCCACCATCTGTGGTCCTATGCACCTACCCCCATTCCTCTGTCATCACTCTCCCCATCTTGTCTACACCCACTCATCCTACCCCCACTGCATCGACTCTTAGCTATATACTTTACCATCACTCTGTCTAACTTCACTTGTCCATTCCATTCTACTCTATGTTGCCTGTCCACAGTCCCCCCATCCTCTATATTCCAATGTACCCACTGAACCTCCAATGCATTTATTTTATTGCCATCCACCCATTCTATGTGCAACCACTGTACCCTACACACTGTACTCCTATCCATCCTACCTCCTTCCTCTCTAACTCTATCTATCCACTCTGCATATGTGTACTATGTGTATGTCCACTGTCGGTGTGCACACTAATTCTACTTCCACTTTGTTTACTACCACCATGTTTACACCCCCCACTGAATTCACACCCTCTCTACCTAAAGCAATCCATGCTGCTACCATCTTCTGTCCACACCCATTCACTCTATTTGCATTAGTTGTACCCAATGCAGACACTCTAATCTAAACTGGGTACCCCTACCCACCCATATTGTCTGTACTTCCAGTCACCCATGTGCCCGACAAGTACTGTCTGTTTTACTATCATCTATACCCCACCTACTGTACCCCCATCCTCTGTACCCTTGCCACCCAGTTTATCGTTATGCTCTCTACTCTTGCCCAGCTATCCTACCCCCAACCTCTGTACACCAACGCACTAACTCTACCTCTACACTGTGTACATCAAACCACTTACCCTATCTATATTCATTCTACCCACAGCCATCCTACCTTTACTGTGTTTACCCCCACTCACTCATTCCAACTGCATGTGCACTACCTCCACCATCCTACCCCTTACTTTACTACCCCACCCATACTACTTATTCACACCCAGTCTATCACCATCCACGCATTCTACATACAATCGCTCTTCCGACATCCACTTGCCTATTTGCATCCCCCCGTAGTTTGCTTCCATTCTCTGTACCACCATGCACGCACTCTACTTCCACCCTCTGTACTCCCACCCATCCTACCTCCATGGGATTTACTCTCATTCATCCTACATCCACCTTTCCTATACCTTTTCTCTATATTTTCAGCCAGTATTCCTAAATATCTTCCTTCTCAAGCTTGTCGCTCATCCGCCTCCAACGCCCTCAGGGTCAGTCACTTCCCCAAGCAACGCGTTGGTGGTAGATCTCTTTGTTCAGCTGGGGCCTACCTCTGGAACTGCCTCCCTGCCTCTCTGAAACATGAGGAGAAACACCTCAAGACCTTCCTCTTTGCTTCTGCTTTCTCTCCTCCTTTCCCCTGCTGATTGCCTGGCTGAAACTGAAACTGCACTGGTTACCTGTCTACCCTCTGATCTCAGGCCCAGGTCTCCTCCCCGCCAGCTGCACACCTGCACTGTCCACCTAGAAACCCTTGTACTCAGGGGTTGTTCCTGTATCCCTAAAGCCCCCTACCAGCACTTGACACCTGATGTCTGGATTTACCCCAGCACATTTTATTTGTTTTATTTGTTGCTGTTATCCTGTGTACTTCACTGCCCGCTCCCCTTCCCCCCGCATTTCCCCCCTCCCCTGCACTTGCACAATCTCAATGTCACCTGGCCTAGAAAGATCGTTGTCTCTGTCTTCCCTCTGTTCCTCATCCCTTGCCTCATCGCGCCTTGAAACACCTGTGTATAGGTGCGATATAAATGCCATATCATATCATATATTGTCTCTTCCTCCATCCCCTTTTCCAACCTACCGCAATCCTCTGTTCCAATATATACTCTCTTTATCTGTATGTTCTCTTCTCATACCCATTTACCATACCAGCAACCTCTGTACCCCTATGCACCCTACCGTACCCCTCACTCTGTAGCTGCATTCATTCAACCTATTTCAATATTCTATATACTCACAAACCCACCTTAACTCCACTGTTTTTATCCTCAGCCAGTCATTTTATCTGCATTCACTATACGTCCACCACCCTACTCTCACACTCTTTAATCTGTCCTGCTGTATCTCCGCCTTCTCTACTGTTACACATGCATCCTGTCACCACCCTCTTTAACCACATGCACACACCGTTCTCCATTCTCTTTCCACATCACTGTATACACTGTACTTCTCTCATCTTTATTTCTGTCTACTCATGCAATCTCAACACTTTCTATTGTTGCCTATTCATTTTAAGTGGATTTTTCTTTGACGGAATGTTTCTATCCTAGAGGACTAGAGGTGGCATGCATGTATTAACTATATGTGTTTTTTTACAGCATTGCTCATCAATGCAAAACACAGACGTATCTTGAATGTGCCAAGAGGAAGGATTGTTTGCAGAGATGTGAACTATTTAAATCTAGAACTGTTGATGATAATGTTTCACATTGTGTACAACCTTCTTTTAATAGCAATATACACAAGTCTCTAATTGATAATGTTTTGTGAAATTGTCCAAATTCAGTTAAGAAATATGTCAACTAATAGATTGAATCTGACAAAGCATATTTCAAGTCAGAGTGATAAAACAAAACATATATCAATGCAGATAGTAGTTAGTAAGAAACAAAAGGTTTTTGGGAGAAAACAAACAAAAATTCATTTAGTTTGTATACAGTGGAATAAAGATGTATAGAGAAAAATGTACCACTCTCGAGTCTTCACAAATCTTTGCAGACATGTGAAATCCAAACATAGGTATGTGGTGAAGCATTTTCTTGAAAAGCTTTTCATATGAAAAGAATATTGTTCATGTTTGTGTTGAACAAACGTAAGAAGTTAATTAAGGTCACCATGTCATTGTACACACAGATACAAACCATTGATATAATTACACGTGACAACTTTTGTGAAGTCTTTGGCGGAGAGTGGAAACACTTCTCATACAGAAAGATGTTTTAATGAAGGGAGTCACATTCAACAATGGAATGTAACCCATGCTATTGATGAGAGTGGACAGAGCTATGAAGTATTTAATGGTGTGATTTCTGAAGAAGAAGAAATCTGAAAGACAGTGACTAGTGAAGCAGAACGTTTAGGACAGTCTGTGATAAAAGTTTGAAAAGAAACTCTGGTATGGACGTGTAATTCTTTCTGCAATATTGACATGTTTTCTTGTAAATTAGTAAAGACATTTTTTCACGTGTATCACAAAAATGATAATGTTCACAGACAAATCAAGATTTTGTAGAAAAAAGATGACTGTGAGGTTAGTGAGAAAACAGGAACTCTGGTTCACTCACTAGCTTGTCTTGATAGAATCAGATGTATGAGTCAGTTTCATCATCATCAGAGGATGGCTATACATAATAGCAACATTATATATCTTCTTGATACATTGTGTCAGTGCAAAACATCATGTATGTCCCTTGCACTTTTAAATAAAACAGTAATGAGTGGAACTGTTGAAAATGTACGTTCTACACTTAAAATGATTAACATGATTCATTTAAAATATTGTGTATATGTGGATGAAACACTTACAAGAAGTAGAAATGATGGATCTAATGATTCAAATGTGCAAAAGAGGTATTGCAAAGTTTGAGTTGTCTTCAAATGAAAGACCTGACATTGTTTGTGCATCTTGTCGACATACCTTTTATAAAGCACAAGTACAACCAGTGTACATTGAGGAGAAAGTTACAGATAATGTAAAAGATTTTTGGATATACCTATATCTGTATTTGTTAGTAGAGCAGCAATCTGACACTCGTGAGGCACTGTATGTTGGTAGGCACTGCATTGGGTTTTACAAAAAAAAGTATTCATTCTAGAAATGTCCTGAATTTCATGTTAGTGCCTGGTATCCCTGTTGTGCTTCAAAAATTTAACATGTTATGACACAACTGCCTAATAAAACATTAGGGAAAGGTGTGAGAAGTAAGGTTGTGTATTTGCCTCTCAGTTTGCTTGAACATGTCAACATTCTAGGAGTGAAATGTGATATTGCAGGTTTTTTGTTTGTTTTAGTAAATGGTATTGCCACAAAAGATAAGCAAGTTCGCAACAGCTTAAAGACATTGGGCCCTATCAGAGCCTTGGCAGTACCCCAGTGGTGTAACTCTGCTGGGATACCGCCAGAGAAAATAGGTCAGTTCCAATGTCTATCTGTTGCAAAAGGGAATAGTTTGTATGAACATTACACTATTTGTCCTCAACATTAACACAAAGCCATGGGTGACAGTTTAGAATTATACCAGATGAAAGCAACACACACTGCACCAATCACTGTCAAGGGAAAAAAGATTTAGATGCTTGTTTCCCTATTCTAGTACTACTGGAAAAGGATGCAGATTGGATGATCGAATGGTTCCAATTTCTTCTTCAAAATATTGTTACACCTGAATGTATTCTTCAGAAAATTGTATGGGAGGGAAGGTATTTAGGGCCCCCCCCTCTGCTCCATTCTACTCCAACGTGCAGCCAATCACTCACCCAACAGCCATTCGTGCACCTGGGCCCAGGATGCGGGATGTCTGTGGGCCGACACATGAGGCTGGCGGCTCACCCTCTAGCATAGTACCAACTCCATTTTGTGACACCCTTAGACTCCATTTTGAAAATAACAGATTTAGGCCTCACTAACAAAAGCAGTCTGCAGGGCTGTTGCTCTCCCCTCCTGACCACGCACAGCGAGCCCAGTGCTTCCCTCACCCTCCTCCTCTTGGCGGCCCTGCTGCAAGCCTGTTCTTATGGGAGGCTAGGCACAAACAAGCTACATCACAAACACTGTATCTTTTCACCTTCTGCAGTCCATCATTGACCTACAGATGACCGTGCTGAAGCTGGGTCTGAGAAAAACAAGCTGCTTCCATAAGACTTGTCCTTTCCTCTCGCAGAGCCCAACATTTGTGATATATGCTGTGGATAACCCCCTACCCTGTTCCCCGTTTGAAGTGCCAGACGTGTATACTAAGCCTGTGTGCCACCCTGTTGCACCCATGCAGCTAAACCATCTGAAGGGACGATAAATTTGCTTCAAGTCCGTGAGATTGATTGTACATATTGAAATAAGATGGCCTTCACCTATTCCAGATCACACATAGGGTTATGAAATGTATGGTCGAACCTTTTCATTACTAATTATGGATTAATGTTACTGCACAATAGATAAAGCAATGTATGACATCCATATGTATTCTATGATTTCCTAAAAATGTATTAGGTTACAAATAGACCATTAAGAGTTTCAATATGTATGGTTCTTAGCGTAATGAGTGCTGACTGTATAATAGAGTGTCATTTGTAGCATGTGTTTATCTTCTGAGCGTTGAGCCAAACAAGTCATGTAGACTCTTCCCTGTACCAATGCACACGATAACATAGCTCTACCTCATTTGAATGTATGCTCTATGTATGCCCTTCACAACGTAGTGAATGCACAGTCCAGCGCGAGACAGTGCCAGCTCTTCCCCTACCTACCCTCCCTCCCTCTTGGTTGGGCCAGGATTCGAAGCTTCAACCCTGTGAATGAGGTGATGCTCTAACTATAATCTCTCACCCCTCTTCCTGAGCCTGCACCAATCATGCACCCTCCCTTCCACCCCCATAACTCACGATGCTACCGTGACTCTGCCTGGCACCCCCAGACTCTGGGTAATGAAGTATAGGCAATAAGCCACTCATCTTAATGGGAACGCCTTTCGAAGTAAGAATGCATGCCCTCCCTGAAGTGCACCACCCCAGCTCACCCCTGCCCCCTGTGCAGCAATATATCCTTCTCATACAAACAAACAATAAATAATCGCCTTAGGAGATCTAACAGAAGGATTGGTGAATGTGACACTATAATCTTATGAGTCATTTTGCCACCTGGACCCATGTGTTCTCACTTTTATTGTCTCTGTCAAACGTTTAAAAGTAGGTCTCTCATGTGTTACATTTAGACAGATGATGGTCAAAGTATGTGTGCCCACAAGGGCAACTGTTATGTAGCATAAATTGTAGCAGCTCGAACTTCCATGGACCCAGCACTCCACCCAGATGAGCCCAGCTGACCCGGGCACCCTGCACTGGCACCACGTGGATCTCCGCCAATCATAGAGCACTGCCCATACGTCCCACATAGTATCCAGTCTTCGCCACCCAATCCCCACATTTATGTTCTCCCTATAGCTTACACCCCCTCGATGACGTTATTTTTTAATAAATATGAATGTCTATCTATTGTTCAGCAGAGCGCTCTCGGAGTTTGCAGAGTTCTCTGCTTGCCCTGTTTTGGTTTCGATAAACTTTTACCTTTTACATTTACCCGCACTTGGTCTTGGTCTCATTCCCATTTGGGGTGTGTCCATTATTGACTCTCACTGTGGAGTTTTAAATGCCTTTTTGGGTGACACTCACTTTCAATATTGTTGCACACAAATGTATTCTGAAGACTCTCGATTTCGCACCAATATTGAATATTATGTTTATGTACTCTATGAAAGTGAATTTTCAACATTATGTTATGATGTTACTCATACACTTCAGACAGAAACTAGATTTCAAAATTTTCCCCATGTGAGATGCTTCAAAGGTAACAGAAACAAATGAAATATTAGAAGGAAAACATACCATTATCCTTGCCACAATTAACAGAACTAAGGAATATTGTTATAGACACTCAGAGGTTAGATGCATAATCAGAAATGTGGGCTCTCCAACTTGGTTTATTACTTTAAGTTGTGCTCAGTATGCTTGGGATGATCTTGCAGAGTGAATTTTTGAAATTCACAGACATATGAAAGAGAACACATGACACTGGGAGAATTGTGTTCCATGGACCCTGTTTATGGCGATTTTTCTTTAACCAATTTTTAGCCATGTCGCACTTGGAGAAAAGAGTACCATGCACATGACGCTCCAGATAAACATTTGCTATTTTAGATTAAAGATGCCCCATGATTTGGTAATGAAAGTGATAGCTGTATGATGGAGTTTATACATAAATATGATATTTGTTCCATCCCTGCTCAGCATGTTAATGCTGATTTATAGAACAGAGAAGATATAAAATTAAAGACAAGTACTACATTAAGTGCAGATTTGGCTTTCTTATGCCTATTGCACCAGTTGGTCAAGAAAATAATCTAATGTCATATGTTTAACACCATGTTACTAGTACGTCCCCCAGGAATACATATCATTTAAAAAGAGATAAGGAATGCCAATTCATTAATGATCACAATCCTGTCATTGCTCAGCTTTGGAATGGAAATACTGATGTACAGCACATTGCAGATTATACAACAGCTGTTGCTCGATATGTTACAACATACATGACAAAAGCTAACAAGAGCAATGCAGCTGAAGTATAGACAGACTTTTCAGCGTACAAACGTCTTAGTCAGAAACATCTAAGCTTTGGTCTCAAGATGTTCTCTCATAGAATATGTGGAAGCTACAAAGCTGCAGATCAGCTAATTAGTTTGCCTCTGTATGGATGTAGCATTATTGTATTATGGTAAAGTGTTGGCCCATTTACTACAAGAAATCAAGTACCAAAGAATTTGAGTGAAATTTAGCAGTTAGCTGAAAGAGTACCTGATAGTACAAAGATTTTCAAAACCGACTTGATTGATACCTATTACCCAAATAGGTCTGTAGAGTTGGAGGATCTTTGTTTGTATTAAGTAGCAGAACACTACTCATATCGAAACATTGAAGCAAATAATGACAGAGGATAGTTTAGAGCACATGAATGTACTGGCTGCCAAGTGAGATATGAAAAGCCAAGTGTCATGAACCACAGGAAACTGTCTTTCCAAACTGCATAGAAAAAGGAATTGTTTTATTTTTGACTTGTTGTTCTTCTTTTCATGATGATCAGAGAGTGATCTGCTTGGACATTTTAAAACTTTTGTACAATCATTTTTTGCTAAAAAAAGACTTACTTGGATATCTAAATGTTGAATAGTACTTAGAGTTACTGCAATAATAACTACAGCAAGAAGATATTTTGCCAGCTAAATTGGCACTCATGATTCTGCACAAAGAAGTCAAAATGTCTTAGGCGAACCAGTTATTCAAATTGATACTGAACTCACCATGAAGAAGTAGAACGTGCAATGAAACAGACTAAATTTGCAGATGCAAATTATGAGACAGTAGCTAAACTTAATGTAGAGCAGAAGGAAGTATATTCTAAAATAAAACATAGGTGTCTACATGGTTTACAACATGACAAGCATGAATGTCCTTGTGTCCAATACAGACTTCTATTGATATATGCCAGTAGACAAGCAGGAACAGGAAAATCATTTTTATTTCATGAATAAAATCTAGTTTTTAATGAGCACCTTATAGTAATGATTCATAGATGGTAGTAAGCTTAGCACACTGATTATTAATTTTTGTAAATAGTCAGGTTTCTATTTGAAACAAAACCTTTAAAACACACACAATTATTTTTCATGAGGGAACATTCATTCACGGTTGACATTTCACAACATAGGTGCATA
This sequence comes from Ambystoma mexicanum, assembly GCF_040938575.1. Lineage (NCBI taxonomy): Eukaryota > Metazoa > Chordata > Amphibia > Caudata > Ambystomatidae > Ambystoma > Ambystoma mexicanum. Next base: position 1,139,504,597 of record NC_090922.1, read on the forward strand.
TAAAAGTAGAGAGGCTTATCTGCATTGACTGTATAGTCACACACCACGCTAAATTGCTAAAGGTCTTAAGGAATGCTTACTTAATGTTGCTAGAACTGACATTTAAAAATATGTTGTATATTCTTTCTGAATATGAGCATGCAAAAACTATGCTTCAAAGTTGCAAAATAAGTAATTGTTTTTGTAGGTAAACTAAAGGATAGATATTTACTAAGTTAGAATGCCTAAATACTATACAATAAATGTATATATTACTTTGACATAATTTTATAAATTGTACAAAATCAGCAGTCTGGAATTTTCTACTTCTGTTTTGTTATCTAAAACACTGTGGGCCTCATCACGAGTTGGGCGGTAACGCCGGCGCTAATATCGCTGGCGTTATCTGCCTTACCGCCAAACCCACCGGCGCTATTAGCACCGGATCACGTGTTTGGCGGAACGGGAAATCCCCTTTCCGCATTGAGCCCATTCGGGAATGCCCCATTCCCCATTGGGATCAATGGGGAAATTTCGCAGCCCTTACCACCGGCATGCAGAACTTCTCATTTAAAACCATAATTACCTAGAAATTGATGAGATACTTGGCACAGCTGACTGTGGAACACCCCTCTATCTTGGCTTGTCACTGAAGGTCACGATATCCCAGCAATGGGGGGCAAAGTTCGAGTTGGCAGGAAGTTGCCCTTTCTCTATATACTTTGTAACACAAGGAATTAGGGCAAAACACAACTGCGGTGTGATTTGGTTACAGCCTAAAATGTCTGATTTCCAAAAACACAGGAGAAAACAACAACCTGTTTTTTGGATAAAACCACTGTGGTTGAGGGCAGACATATTTTTCAAGAGAAAGGAGGGCTGCTGTTGAAGGCAACAGCAGTAACAAGGCTGTGGAGGAAGACAGCGAAAGATATGGTGAAGTTTTTCCCTTCCTCCCATCCACGTCTCAACCTATGATGTGCTGATGTGCCGCCTACAAACAGGGGACAGGATAAGAAGATAAACTACTTAGTTCTATTCATTGTAAAACATTCAGCCTTGTTCCAATCATGCCCAACAACCACTTCCACTATGTGTATGTATTGGAAGAGACAAATAGCCAGACAATAGATTGGTGCATTAATGGTTTGATATACAAACATCCATTGGGTTATACATGACTTTAATGACCAAGGGATTGTGTGTAAGCCATGGGCACCAAAGTTTTTTTTTTTTTTTAAAGAAGGACACAAAATACAAACACTCCAGGTTTGTGTCACAAACCAACATAAAGACAATACACACTCCACTTGGCGTTGTTCAAGTTATTTTTATTAAAGCATCAAGTGGGGTGAAGTAAAAAATTGCTCACATACAGAAAGTTAGGTTGGTGTCTATATAGTGTAGCAATTACCTTCTACCGGTTTCAGTGGCATCTTGTGTGTTATGGCCACTTTCTTCAGGACAGTCTTTTGGTTTTCTACAACAGGGTAGGTCTAAACAGTACCTACCAGGTGTCAGAATCTAAAAAGAAGGCAGGGTTGTACTTTACCACCTCCTTCATATGTCTTGGGGTGGACCTGTTTGTGAAAAACAAAATGCACACTAGTCACCATTTGGCTGTTAACGGCCAGTATATGGCTTTTGAATAAGCAGATCTGTTAATGTGATTCATTTTCTAAAAACACAACTGAAGGTGTGATTATCTCCTCTATCACAATTGCAGATACAATGTCATACATTTCTACCTAGGATCTACTCATTTTTATGTATATCCAAAACTGTTTTACTAGTTTGGGCATCAATTCTCCAGTGTCTCATTCTCATGATAGTACAAGATTACTGGATGTGTACAGTACATGGCTCGCCATTTTGACCAGAGAAGTAGACTAACTAACCTGAATATGGAAAGTTGGTTGTCCTTGTTATAATCCCATATGGATCATCTGGGTTCCGAGAATGATATCCCAGATCGAAGGGTGGTGATCCCTGGTCCTGATGGGAGATGGAAATAGGAGGGGGAGGGTGGGGCAAGACATAAACAGGCATCCGTTACGTTTGTTAATGCCAAAATTGCCTGTCCAAGAAGCGTGTCTATGGTGGTGTGGCTACTCGCGCCAAGTCCCAGAGCGTGTTGCGTGTGCCACACGCTAAGTGTCTTTTCCATGGCGCGATTGCAAGGGGCTTACCTTTCTGCTTAGTCTGCAGCGGCTTCGTCCTAGCTCCCGTGTGTTTCACTGTGCCGGTGCAGACGCCCATTGTTTAATGAATCAGGAGTCATGTGATGTCTGCTACGTGCATCACGTGTTGTTACAAACGTGTGGTCACGTGACCCGGAAGTCAAGCAACTGTCCTTATAGTTCAAATATATCGCGAAAGTGAAGTTTCTATTTAATACTCGAGTGTTCTCACACAAAACATCAACAATTAGATTCAATTTGACTTGATAGACATAATTTAAAGGTGATTTCAATTTTAATTTTGCTTGTTACGGCCGTCCCATTATTTCGGAAGGGCCTCGGTCCCACATCCCATAAGGGCATGATGTTTATGCCTAATCATGTTGCACTATGTCTGGGTCACTACGCCTCAACAAATAGTTTTCCTGGGCCTCACCTCATCTGTGACAGCTGTGCTGAGGGGTTTTTTAATCTTAGTCAAGAATGCTAGCACTTTTCATGTTTTTGGTTTTCACAATTAGCATAGCCAACACTTTTCATTACATTATCCTACCCACATGGGCAAAAAGGCACTTGCTGCACACATGGGGGAAGAATGGTTATGTCCCAATATGGCAGAGCATATAGTCACATTTATGGAGCATTGTGTAACTTGTAAAAAATTCACAGCAGGGCATACTTTACGTGTAGTAAGAAGACCCATACCATGCCCAACACGTCCCTTCCACCATCTCCATATAGATTATGTTGACATGATCCTGGTTTGCCAGGGTTACCGCTACATGACAGTAGTTGTGTGCCTGTTTGCCCAATGGATCAAAGCTGGTCCCTGTTCACATCCCGGCACCCTTAGGGCTGGACAATTCCTTGTTAGAGAAGTGGTGACACGATGGGGGGTGTGTGAGATCCTGTAGTCAGACAACAGACCTCATTTTGTGAATTCAACTTTTGAGCACATCACACCCCTACTGGGGTACAGCACAAATTCTCCTGTTCCTATCACCCGCAAGCGAACAGGTTCTGTGAGCACCGCAATGGAATACTCAAAGAGAAGATCATCAAAATCGAAATGACATTGAAAAAATGGTGGCTACACAGCCTACCACTTGCCTTGTTTGCATTGTGCAACCAGCCCGGGTCCGAACATCACTTAACGCCCCATGAGGTGGTGACAGGACGGTGCATGCAACTTCCCCTTGCACCTACCACTAGAGCATTGACAGGTGCGGATGCAACGTCTGTTTCATGTGGAAATGAAATGTATGAATATGTAGCTTCTTTGATGGCTAGTGCATCTTTTATTTCTCATCAACTGCAGGTGCAACGGAAAGAGGTCAAAGAACAGTGAAAAAGACAACTTAGACAAAAATGAGGAACATTTAAAAGTACCAGCTCTATACCCACGGGACACGGTTCTACTTCATGATTTTGTGAGGCCGTGGTTCAAGCCATGGTTCGAGGGACCATTCACTGTTTAGAAGGCTACAGACCTTGCAATAAAACTCCAAGGGAAAAAGGTTTGGAACTATTTTGGAGACAATAAACCCTGCTGAGGTAAGACCTCTTTCCGCATAGATGAAAACGATTTGATGGAAGAAGATAAAAACAAAGCAGAAGAACCACATTCACAAATAACTCAATCCTGAACAAGAGAGCTAGTATAGAACACCTAGATTAGGCACACTATATTTTTCCTACAATTACCATTCATTTTGAAAATAAGGACTGTGTTTAGTGCATGATTTTTCAAATACGTAATTACTTGCAGGAGTGTTCATTAGGTATGTGATACATACAGAGTCAGAGTGAATGATCCCTCCAAGACTATTTTTTTATTCCTTTTTATTCTATGTGGCCCAAACATACCCATGATTAACATGTGGAGACCCATCCATTATTTCCCTACCTGGAGGCTCAAGAATCCGCATAGCGTGGAACAATTGTTTTTTGCTGATCTTGCCCAGTATTACAGACATAGAGCTTGAATTAACACACATTGGCCCTCATTACAAGTCAGGTGGTGGACCATGGTGCTATTAGCTCCATGGTCCATGCCGGATTCTGTCATGGTGGATGGCGGAATTACCGCCCCATTCCAAGGTGGGTGGGGCGGTAATTCCCCATTCACCATTTGCCCTTCCCCATTCCCATTTTTGCCCCATAGGGCATAATGGGGATGGGGAAGGCGCCAATTACGGGACCGTAAATTACGGTGCCGTAATTAGCACCAAGGTCGCTTAGCGCCTTGGACTTTAACGCCTGCAAAAAGCAGGCATTAAAGTGTGACTCAGGCGTTAAGGGTTAACAGCGCTGACGGCGCCATTAAACCCTTAACGCCTGACTTGTAATGAGGGCCATTAACAGGATGACAACACATTTTGTTATGCTTTTCAGCATCAGTTTACAAACACGTGGAACACCGCAAGCCAACAAGGATGGAAAACACCATACAAATCGGTGTGTTCATGTTTTGTGCATTCTGCTGTTTCTACTTCTTTACCCGTCTTGCCTTATGAAGATTTCTGTTGCAAATGCACAAGCTCTGACCATTAGTAACATAACCCCAGTCCATACTGTTACGGAAGACATATCCAGGCAGGCAACAAGTATTGCTGAGAAAGTAAAAAAGGCCAGGTTCAGTGCAGAAGTAGATTTCAATCAGGTAAACTCATACATACGTAATTTGACCCATATATCAAATAACATGGATAAAGTGAGGAATCAGACAACTAAAGAGAGCTGTTATGCCTGCTCTCTCATCCCCTGTGCCATGAATGCTTAGAGAATGTTTTTCGCAACTGAAATTTCAGTGGCAAGAGCACATTGCCTCATGCATTTATCAATATGCACCACAAGAGGACGATTTCAAGGGAAATGAACAACACTAAAATGGATGTCCAAGAAAGCGCTCCCGTACAAAGACAACTACATAAAAACTTAGGAAATGTTAGATGATTATTGGAATACAGACAAAAGTATAGAATACATTACAGAAGGACCACCAAAAGGAGAGGTACAGATAGTGACACAGAAGGAGCTACAGTGTCCCAAGACGGTACACATGGAGATAGGAGGAATGCCAGGATGCTGGGAAAGACACCATATGCTGGTGTATGAACAGGTATACAAAACAGACTGATGGAAGGATGGAGTAGTGGGGAGCAAAGCACACACTCTTCAAGCTGCTCCAGTGGTACAGCGAGAAAATGACAAGTGCCTCAGGGAATGGGAAGCAAGTACCAAATTGCTTACATAGGTCAGACAAAAAGAAGGGCACATGCCTATGATACCGCTCAAGGGAGCTGCCCTATGTTTCCAGAATGATGGAGAAGTAGAGGTCAGAGATAACAGAGGATGCAAACAGATTATGAGAATACTAGGCGTGAAGGTCGAAATAGCAGTACTCATGGACCACTACTGAGCCTTTGGGTCAAAAGCATACCTACAGCTGCCACCCACTGGGGGCGGGGGAATATGTTCACTTGTTTACCTGTACACCCCATCATTGGTAGTGCCTCAGAAGGACATACACATTGAAGGGTTCCCTAAGGTAGATAAAAACGGAAGGAAGAAGTGGTGCTATGCCTCATCATACATGGAAAAGATATTGGATGCAATACTACCAGAGCATAGGCTGTTCAGCAGAACAGAGATGTTCTTTGCATCTATTGTTCCAGCAGCCCAGATAAGCATGAATGCCAGGTGGCTCCAAATCACACGATGGGAGCAGATGCAGACAATTAACTCAACTGTTAAAAGATTCAACACCATCAAGGAAGAAGGGAGGGCGGTGAGGCTGATGGCCCTACAGTACTGATACGCTATGGAACTTCTCACATCCATGGAGGCAGGTGCTTGCGGCAAAATTGGGTCATCTTGCTGTACACTTGTTCCTGAAAATGATGAAGATAATGGCACTATGACAGAAGCAATCCCCAGGCTTTCTGAAGTACACACAGAAAAATTGAGATAAAAGTGAAGAACAAAGGGAAGGATGAAGGCTGGCTATGGTACCTATTCTCATGGATGCCAAAATGGATGGCCAGTAGACTAACAGTTTTGGCAGCAGCATTAATTATGGCGTTGCTAACACTCTGTGTCACCAGAAAAATAATAGCACAGTGTATAATAACAACCAAGAAGACCCTAGGGGTGAAGGTGCTGATTGTATAAGGACTGAAGAAGATAGGGAGACAAAAACCCAAAATGCACTAAAAACACAACTGACGCAGTGTCCCCTGTTGCCGACACTGGTACCGGGCCATTTCATACATGCTGAGCCTGGTAAGACAATGGGCCTCATCACAAGTTGGGCGGTAGAATGTGGTGGTAATGCTATTTCTGCCAAATGTACTGCTCTGCCAAAAATAAGTTGGGTGGAAAATGGGAGTTTTACCCGCAGGTTTTTGCTGGATTAAAAATTACAATGTTCCGCTCTTTTACAGTGCTATTAGGGAAGCGCAAATAGCGCTGGTGCTAATAGCATCACGAATCCCCCATTGGATCCAATGGGAATGGGGATTTACCTCCCCTATGCAACTCAGTATCTGGCGCAAATTGTGCCAGACCATGTTACCCTAATGCTAAATACATTGGGTGGTATCCCGGCGCAATTAGCGCTGGGATACTGCCAAAATCTTGATGAGGCCCAATATCTTATGCTCTGCTCTTGGTTTGACCCTTCCCCTCTTCCTTTCTCCCTCTTCCGAGCTCCTCTTCTCTCTATGCGGAGTAAAAGTACTGCTGACATGCTGTAGTGTCCTAGTACACTGTACATAGCTCGTGCATCTGCACGAGGGGACGCACGTGGAAGAAAGCGAGGTGAAGAGGCCTGGAACGTTGGCTCGGATGTCAGTTGGAAGAGGAGAGAAGGAGAGAAGACGTACATTTCATGTCCCCTTCATATTTAATAATAATACTTAATTTTACTAGTTGTAACACCATAATAAATATATATATATGCACTCCTACCCTGTTTCCCCATACTTCAGTGGCGACGAGGATGGGATCTCCGGCCGCACTGTAGGTAGGAGCGCGGCTGTTCCCCAATCCACGATCGGCAGTCACCGCCCACTGCACTTTCTAGAGCTGCCAGCTGATATTAATTTATTCATTTATTCACTGCTCCGGCTGTCTCTCAAACCGCGATCGCTTGCCACGCCCACTAACTGCGGTGTGCGTTTCCGAAAGCTTCCAGCTGCTTTTAATGTATTCATTTATTCACTCCACTTTGTTGCCTCCATTACGAACTGCCGTCCGCCCACTGTCTTTTTGAGCAAGGCGAAGGACTTACGCTTCCGTGACACTGGAAGGAGGCGGGCCCTGTTGCTGCCGGCAATAACATTAACCCTACTGCCGCCGGTGGCTGATAATCTTCATTACTCCTGCCGCTCTTCCTCTTCGCAGTGATTTCCTTCATGCTGACAATCCTCATTACTCCTGCCACTCTTCTTCTTCGCAGTGATTTTCTGGTGCTGACAATCTTCATTACTCCTGCCATTCTTCCTCTTCGCAGTGATTTCCTTCATGCTGACAATCCTCATTACTCCTGCCACTCTTCTTCTTCGCAGTGATTTCCTGGTGCTGACAATCTTCATTACTCCTGCCATTCTTCCTCTTCGCAGTTATTTCCTTCATGCTGACAATCCTCACTACTCTGCCACCCTTCTTCTTCGCAGTTTTTTTTTCTTCCTTATGAGGATATTTCTAACAACACAAAGAGAAGATCACATTTTTACAGTAAATTCCATAGCTCTTGCTAATTCTCATCGCCTACATACCCTGATTGCAAGAGCTAGTCCCTGAGAGACACATCCACGGAAATAAATGGCGATGCAAGGAGTACAACCCCCACATATGTTTCTACCAGAGGTTGGCGAACCTACACTTCCGTGGAAGCGATGGCTTAAAGCTTTTGAACACTATGCGCATGTAGTGTGTGGAGCAAACTACAGTATAGAAAGAAAAAAGTCTCTACTGCTGCATTGCCTGGGCCCAGCTGGCCAAGAGAAATTTGAAGATTTGCCTGAACTTATAGGAGATGAGATAGGGGACATGAACATGTACGAGATTGCCATCGCCAAACTTAATAAGCACTATGACAAAAAAATTAGCACTATCCTAGAAAGATACAAATTCGGTAAACGAGTTCAAGAGAAAGAAGAATCCGTAGAACAGTATGTTACTGCGCTAAGGAAAATGGCTCGAAATTGCAAGTTCAACCAGCAACTAGATGAGAGGATCAGGGACCAATTTATGCTGGAATGCAGGAGCAGCAAGGTTAGGGAGAGACTATGGTCTGAAGATGACCCTACACTTGATGTAGTGTTAAGATTGGCCAAAGAAGTGGAGCACACGGAGACGTGTGTTTCAACTTTGGAAAACAGAGTGAAGGACATATCAGTCAACTCATCGATCAGTGTTGTGCAATCTGATCAAGATGACGAGATAGGAATAGTAAGAGGCGGCAGAAAAAAGAAAATGATATTACGAAAAGACGGGTCTTTGCCCAGCAACAGCAATTTGCGGCGAAGGACTTCGCGAAGTGGAGATACATACAAGAATCAATTCTCAACAAGGAGACCTGACAAGGTAGAAGCCAGTAGAGGAAACAGATTCAACATGAACAGGATGCCTGTATTAGGAGGAGAACGTCAAAACAAAGGCCAATTTCCCCAAGATGGCAGAGGGAGAACCAGACAAAGAGGGTGTTACCGATGTGGCAGCCCAAGTCACTGGGCCGACAATAAAGAGTGTCCCGCTTTCAAAATGATCTGCAGGAGATGTGGGGGTAAAGGACATATAGCAAAATGCTGTAGAAGCAATCCAGGCGAAGAACATGCGTCCAACTGGATTGGAGATGATGACGAAGAAGAGGAATGTGTGTTCATGGTTGATGACGGAGACACACATGTTGAGAGTCCCAGAACTAAAATTGCTGTGAATGGGTTTTCAGTCAATATGATGGTTGACTTAGGGGCAAAATATACACTGATACCAGAGGAAATGTGGAGGAAATGCGGACCAGAATACCTACATGAAGTAGACATCAAGCCTAAAGCTTATGGTGGGATCAGGATTGAATTGATTGGTTGGTTTGTTGCCAGTTTAGAATTTAAAGGCAGGCAAGCGAGTGGTCGCATTTATGTGTCTAAGAGAGGAGAGACTGCTCTACTCAGTTGGACTCACCAAAAACTACTCAAGGTGCGATTAGATCCCAATGCTGATGAAATGGTCTACCAAATTGATGGGTCGTACATTGAAGACATTCAGAAAATAAAGAATGAAATATTCAGAGATGAAGTAATCGGATGCTTAAAAGGTTTTTCGCATCGTATATTACTAAAGACAGGTTCAAAACCTGTAGCCCAGAAACTCAGGAATGTACCTTTAGCTCTCAAGAGGGAAGTCAAAGAGGAACTAACCAAATTGGAGAGGCAGGGCATTATTGAGAAGGTTGATGCGGCAGAATGGGTATCGCCATTGGTCATAGTAAGGAAAACTATGGGAAAAATAAGAGTATGTGTCGACATGAGGGAGTTGAACAAATGTGTGATTCCTAACAGACACCCATTGCCCAACATACAAGAACTAATATCTACTCTAGGGCCTGCAAAAGTATTCTCTACTTTAGATCTCACGGCAGCATACCACCAAATCAAACTGCATGAAGACTCAAAAAATTTTACAGCTTTTATCACGCCAGAAGGACTCTATCAATTTCGTAGGATGCCGTTTGGGCAAATATCAGCGGCCTCAGTTTTTCAAAGAGTCATGCAGAAAATACTTGGTGACATGGAAGGAGTAGTGTTTTTCCAAGATGACGTTTTGGTTTATGCAAACGATCAACACGAACATGATGTGAGGCTGAATAGAGTTCTGCAGAGATTACACCAGGCAGGAATGGTGTTGAGTAAGGCCAAATCGAAAATAGACAGAAAGGAAATCGAATATTTAGAACACGTAATATCTGGCGATGGCATCAAACCCAAGAAAGACTTGGCAGAATCTATCAAATCCATGAATATACCAGAGAACAAAGATCAACTCAGAACCTTTCTTGTGATCGGCAGATCGAGGATCAAGTCAGGAAATGTATCCTTTGCTCCAAAAGTGATAAAGTATGCAGGGGTGCTGATTATCCGATGGTGTTGAGGGATATCCCTGAGAGTCCGTGGAATAAAATAGCTATGGATGTGATAGGTCCAGTCTGGAGTGATGGCTGTGCGACTTTCTGTTTGGTGATAATTGACATGTTAACAAGGTGGGCTGAAATTAATTTTCTACCCCAAGTCACCACACGGAATGTTATAGATTTCATGGAAGAAGTGTGTGAAAGAGAGGGGTATCCTAAAGTAGTCCTCACAGACAATGGTCCCCAATTTAAATCCAAAGAAATGGAAACATATCTGAGAGATAAAGCTATCGATCATAAATTGTGTGCCATTTACCACCCACAAACCAACGGTATTGTGGAGAGGTTCAACAGAATAATAAAGGATGCCATTAAATTAGCATGGGCTAACGGAAAGGAATGGAAGGGAGTAGTTAAAGAAACCATGTTAGCTCACAGATTCACTCCTCACAGCTCCACAGGAGTTACACCCTTTGAGTTGAGTAGGGGCAGGAAAGCTAATACAAAAATATTTCCAGGGTGGATGAGTGATCTGGTGAGAAACGAGATTAGTATAGAGGAAGCGAAAGAGAGTATTCTGCAGAGACAAATGAACAATAAAATGCTGCACGATAAGAAACGCTTCCGGAAAAGACCTGAGTTCCAAGTGGGTAGTTGGGTGAGGATAAAACTTCCTGTAAACCTGAGACAAGGTGGATGCCAATGGTCCAAGCCAGTGAGAGTGGTAGAGATATACTCTCATGCTGTTAAAACTCAAGATGGTAGAGTATGGAACAATGAGAGAGTGATGGATATGAGAGATCAATGGGTGGAGAGTACCGATGAAGTGGTTGAAGTGAGCAAGGAGAGAAGGAGAAAGTGTCAAACTAATGACAAAGATGATGGGGATGTGCGCGGAGAGAATGATAGGTTGTGCAGAATGTCTTGGAGAGTTTCTTCCTTGGCAACAGACTCAGATAACTACCCTGAAGGAAGTGACAGGATAAGGTCCAGGACGGGAAGAAAATACAGACCACCAAGTTACCTGTATGACTATGTAGAATAAAACGTTCAAACTATTGTCCTATAAAGAAGGGAGATGTGTAGTATCCTAGTACACTGTACATAGCTCGTGCATCTGCACGAGGGGACGCACGTGGAAGAAAGCGAGGTGAAGAGGCCTGGAACGTTGGCTCGGATGTCAGTTGGAAGAGGAGAGAAGGAGAGAAGACGTACATTTCATGTCCCCTTCATATTTAATAATAATACTTAATTTTACTAGTTGTAACACCATAACAAATATATATATATGCACTCCTACCCTGTTTCCCCATACTTCACATGCGCCGCTCATTGTGCTCTCATTGCGAAGGCTGTATTAACTTTATTGACTTCTGAAAATCACTACCATCTATGACTCTCCATAATGATTAAGCATATCTATTGTAGCACCTATTTACACTGGGTGCAGCTTCACCAATATGTGAAGTGACGTCCCTCCTTACTTTAGGACTTTGCCCGCACTTATTGCCAATTCCATTCCAATTCCTCTGCTTGCCCACTTGATCCTGTACACCAGCAAGTGAGGGATTTCCATTGATTGTTAACTTAGGTTTTGCTGTTTTTGTCACTCCCTATCGATTTCTTTACTGTGTACACTATGTCCAAATACACACCAGATGCAGTCCCCCATATCAAGCGTTGCGGCCATACCTGTTTGTGCACACAATCTCTCATTATGATTTTCACAGCATTCTACATTATGCCTACCTGCCCTCCATTCTGTTACATTTGTTTTTGCTATCTATGCAACCTGAGAACAATAGTTGCTGTTAAACGCATAAACGCCCTTTTGGGCCTTAGTAGCGCTTTATACATCTTAAGTATAAATATAAATATAAATATAAACTACAGACCTACTGTGATGAATCAGTAATGATTCCCCCAGAACCTGGCCTGGGACCCTTCTCATGTTTCCAGGGAAGGGCAGACACTTCCTGATCCTGACCCTGTGGTTGGTGTTCTGTAGGAGGATCACAAGGTGGGAGGGTCACAGGCCAGGGAGACTGGGAAACCCCCCTGTTTATCGTGTCCTGTAACACCACATGCTAATGGCTGTTTGCCATGCAGAAGAAGCTTTAAAATTAAATGTTTCTGATAGAGACTCTCAGTCCCATAATTTCATGAGTACTGAGATGAGGATGAGGGCTAAAATGTCATGCTGTTGCAGTAATCAGGCAATCAAGCTTGATGGCCCACACCTGAGGAAAGCTGGGAGGCTTAAAAGGCCTCCTCAGGTGCAGGCAAGAGGGAGGAGCTGGAACTGTGGCTGGAGTGTATGCAGCAGTAGTAGAAACAGAAGGAAGAAGGCACAGTGTTAGCAATCCAGGCAGAAGTGGGATAATTGAAGGGACACCGGGACTTTGATGCAGCAGATTTCACCTGTTTGTCTTGTGAGGGTCCTGTTCCCTCAAATGCAGATTTGCAGACTGTGAGAAACCTGGAGGTATCTCCCTGGCTAAACCCCGGGGATCCAGGTGGCCAGGACACGGCCATCGCTATTGGATCCAGTTCCTGGGGTGGACTAGTGAGGGAGGATCACCTAGATGGGGTGTCCTCAGGGAGTGGGACACCGATGGGTGAGATGTGGTATCCCCCTTCTTTCAACACCCTTTCCCCCTCAAACCCCATATGACATTCAAAACCACTACCGCCCCTTTTCCAACATGAACACTTTTGCACGACACACCAGAGAACGGACTAACACCATAGTCATTTACCTGACATGTCCCAATACAAGGGTCAGGCGCATTCAAGCAATTGATCAGAATCACAAACACCCGACTGCCCTTTCTCTTCCCCACAGAGATAAAAGGTGCAGCAAGAGAGCACAGTATGAGCAAGGCAGACCGCACAACAAGACAGCTATCCAGACCCGGCAGTTCAAGAGGAGGAGAAAGGCGGCAAACATCGAGGGGCTGACGAAGACAAACATGACCTTGCCCTCTTCAACAAAACCCAATGAACCCTCCGCTGAAAGAATAGTAAGGCGAGGACAATAGCCCAAGTGTGCTGCAGCAGATTTCAATGGTACACGAATTGTATTGACGCTGATAAGTTGGAGTGAGGGAGACTCCTGCTTCCGTGTTACTAGCCTTGACTCCAATTAGAAAGAACACCCAGTGGTTCATCACAGCCAGTGAGTCAAGGGGAGAGCCGATAAGAACGGGGCTGTGGTGAAAAATAGTCACATAGTGGCAAAGTAAAACAAGCATAAAGGACTGTAACATTGTAAAGTGGAGACCAGCTGCAGAAGGGGACCAGCAGCATGTGGGTGTGCTCTGAGAAAATCTGGTCGACCTCCATCTGAGTAAAACTACAGACACCAGAAGGCCGTAGGAGAGCTGCCAAGATAGGTCAAATTGGTCATACTGGAGGTCAAGCAAAATCCCTGTACAGTCGAACACCTTTGACCTAAGAACTGTGAGAAAGTAAGGGAAGTGAATCCTGCAAACATTGAGAATGAATGTGAAGTTGGCAAGAGTGAACCCGGAAGAGTTCTTTTGCTGAACAATTGGAGTTTAATTTACCTGGAAATCTGGGGAAGCAGAATTCACTCAGGTTGCAAAGAGAAGCTGTGAATATCATCATTAATGTTACAATGAATCGCCATATATTTTTTAATGTTTCAGTGTGAGGGCCTGATATCCTATATTATAGTGTTTTCCTATAGCTTTTATAGGCAGGAAAATCATCCAAAAGTTGTGTGCCTCACATTTCTGACCCCTCACATATGGTGTAAGCGGTGGGATCGGAGTCAATTGATATAAATTGGGGAACCCTCAAGAAAAACATAGCAAAAGAACTTCTATCCCATGATAGCTATTGGACATTCTAGTGGGTTTGATATCTATAGTAGTAGGGGAGAGTTGATTCAACCAGGGGAAAGAGCTTTGATCCCAACATATTTGATTCTTATTCCCCCTAAGGGTAGGGGTGATTGACCCAGATTATACAGGAGCTGTTAAAGTGTTAATGCAAAATAATGGAAAGAAGGCTTACCAGATTAAAGCCGGGGAAAGGATAGCACGAGGTATATTAGAACATGCTATGTTTCCAAAACTTGAAGAAGTTACTAATTGTGAACACACTGGATGGGGAACTCAACGGTAAGGCGAAGCTAACCGTGAACCAAAAGTCCCAGTATACATAGAAAAGGAAGAAGTAATGATTCCTGACTTAGCTTTGCACAGCATAATAATCCTTTGCTGTCAGAACCCTTCAAACAGGTAACAAGCAAAGAGGACGGTAGGAAGAAAGGTGTTCTTTTATTTCTCAAACAAATGGCATGGTGTACAGAGGGGATATGGATCCTCCAGTAAACCCAGAGCCCAGATTGTGATCCCAAGGAGTCTTAAAGTCATTGTAATTGAGAAGGTTCATGCTCAATTGACTAAGAGCCAAGCCCAAATTGTGAACAGATTCTATTAAGTATTTATGCCTATGTCAAGCAGTTCATAGTGTGAAGGCATCATAAAGTAAGACACAGACAACAGATTCAAAGTTCAAAACAAAATGTTTTATTAAATCAAATGTGAGGATGGTTGAACACCTTACTTTCCCTATGCTAAGGTGATATTTCCCTGCCTGAACACAACTAAGGAAATCCTGAGTCAAAAAGTTCAATTGCATAGGCTGTTTGTGTCCGAAACCTATCCTTGCCCTCATAACTAAGCTAAACAATGTGCAGGGATGTCAATAATAAAGGAAACAGTGATTAAACAAAGTTCAGAGCTTCTTTTGGTCTCAGATTCCTCTTCAGCTCCCCTTTCCCAGGTTGAAGAAGGTTTCACAATTCCTTGGGATTCCCTTCCCAAGTTGAAAGCAACACAGTTGCACACAATCCTTGGGGTTTCCTTCCCCAAATTTGAGGCAACACAGTTCCGAAAAAAAGGGTGTTAAGGGCTCCGACCTCAAGACAACATTGCAGTTCATCAAGCCTCAGGGTTTCGTTCCCCAAGATTCCAACTTATCAACGTATACTTAGTTCCAAATGTCGAATGTTCATCACAACTCCTGGACAACTTGGCACTCCTTCTGCATTAAAAGTTCACTTAAAGTGCTCCTTCTTGCTTTGTTTCACAATGTATTTATCTTTCACAATTGAGGGTTCCCTGGTCTAGACGCAGTTGTCAGACCACACGGTCCACCCATCGCAGGTCACGCAACCAGGAATTCTAGATTCTAGTTCGTCAGCCCACACAGGTTATTTTATATTTGCCCCTGTGCCCAGATTCACCTTCACTTAACTTCTCCTTGTCATCCTCTTTGGCTTTCTGTGCAGGTCCACACTCTCTTGGCATCTCCTGGTTTGCTTATTGGCTTTGCAACAATGTGGCACACAACTTCTGCCAGTCTTTGGCCTTCCCACATGGTATTTAATCATAATGTT
Source organism: Ambystoma mexicanum (assembly GCF_040938575.1). Classification (NCBI taxonomy): domain Eukaryota; kingdom Metazoa; phylum Chordata; class Amphibia; order Caudata; family Ambystomatidae; genus Ambystoma; species Ambystoma mexicanum. The sequence goes on from NC_090922.1 coordinate 1,139,520,321, forward strand.
CAATTCTTGGTGGTCTTAATTATTCCCCACCTTTCTGCCAGGCTCTTTCACACTTGGGATTTTATTTTACATCTTTTAAATGGGCACTTTCCCATTTGACTTTCATCATCTCGCAGCTTTGACACATTTTCATTCAGTTTGGTATTCAATATTTGCTTGATATTTCCCTTTCAATTGTTCCTTACTTGCTAAATATTAACACATTTTTCAATTTACTATTCAGGACTATGTCCTATCACTTTTAGCTAATTCGGCATTCATAGTTTACTTATTTCAGTTCATTCGGGTTTCTCAGAACAAATGTCAGCATTAGTGGGGTGTTTTGGACGGTGCGTTTTCTGCATTATACTCCCTGGTTTTGTATGACTGCTCTCTGCAATTTCGCTGGTTCTCCTTGCCCGATCCTCCTGTATCCACAAGCTTCGCCTCCCACGCGACTGCTATCAAGAGCTTCTCTCACTCTCCTGATTTTGTGGCGGCTGTGGCCTTCAGGTGCAGCACAACTTCCTGCTGTTGCTATTGAAAATCAGAGCTCAGCCGGATCTTAAGACCCTCTCACTGCCCCGAATAGGCCTACATGTCTCTCTCCTTCTCCGGATTCAAATGGCTCCCAATCCTGGCTCTGACATGAGTCTCTCTAGCCTGGTCCGTGCTGTGCTCTCCCTGCTAGCAGGTTTCTCTCCATGAAGTGCAGCCCCAACTCTTATACTACCTAGGAGTGTTAATAGTCCACAGGTGTGGATCAGAAAGTTCAATTACTTGACCTTTAATCATCTATTTGTTGGTCATACCTGAATTCCCCAATAGTCTTCATTCACAGCATTCTTCTTCATCTCAGTACCAGAGTGGTGAAAATCTCTATTGGTATTCACTACTCCTAGTCGCCTCATCCTAGTCTCAGTACTGTAACAGGTGAAATTAGGGGAAATGAGGGGGAATGTCTTACAGTATACCATAAAAGCCGGGGGATGGTTAGGTTGTTTTTTAGAGGGAAAAGGGGGATTCTATCTCTCACCTGTGGCTACCCTGCTCCCAATCCCAAAGGACCCTCCACCCAGGTGATCCTCCCTTGCTTCTCCACCCTAAGGGTCAGGATCCAAAAGTGATTGCCTTTCCCTGGCAACCTGAGAAGAAAATCCAGGCAGAGTAGGAGCAAAGTTTCTCACAATAGGTACTTGTGAGTTGTGTCAAAAGACCAGTACTAAAATGTGTGCCTAGAAACACTTGTGTACAGGCACGTATTAAATTACTTATCATATAATATAAAATGCCACTGGCAGCTCTTTTATAAACCCTGACCTATTATTGATGTTCCTTTCTCTCAGATTGAGATGGACATATTAGGACCAGTTGAGACATCAACATTGGGTATTACATACATCCTGGTTATTTTAGATTATTCAGACAGGTATACTGAAGCCTTTCCTTTAAGGAATAATACTTACCAACAGATTTTGAAGCATCTTCTACCATTATTTTCCCAGACAGGGATGCCAAAAGAAATTCTAACTTATCAAAGTTCTACTTTTATGAGTAAAATAATAACTGAAGTATACAATATTCTACAGATTAAAACTCTAAGAAATTCTGTTCATCATCCCCAGCCTGATGGATTAGCTGAAATGTTCAACCAAACTTGAAAACACATGTTGAAGAAACTAGTTTAAGCAGACAGAAAGAATTGGGGTGTTGTGGGACCTTGGGCCCTGCTCACCATTAGGAAAACTCTGCAGTCATATACTGGAGTGTCTCCCTTTGAGCTGTTGTATGGAAGAGAACCCCAAGACATTTTAGACATGACAGGAAACCATTGATGAGATACTTATCCGCACGGCAGAGAGTGTTGGTCCTTCTCCAATCATCTGATAGTTAGATGCTATCTAGATGGCATGGATCATATGAAGTGCTTGAACAAATGGGACCCTATAATTACAAAATATCACAAACCGATCGGCCAAAATTAAAACCCATTTACTTTTTTTTTTACTCCAGTTTTTATGGTTAAAAATAAAAGAATCTAACCTTTAACAGTAAAGTACATCAATAACCAAATTAAAACCCATATCTGTCATATCAATTTGCTGAAAGGGTGAAAAGAACCTATGGAGAAAGACACCTCTATCATGCTAACCAGCCTCTTATCAGAAGAGAACTAGAATAACCAGTTAATCTCCCCTGGGTTTTCCCAAAACCAAAAATAGGATCTATTGGACCTGTTAAAACGGTTTTCTGACGTCTTTAGGCCTAAACCAGGGAGAGTGAAAGGAGTGTATCATTATATACCGACACCTCCAGGACAAGTACTACACCAAAAACCTTTCCACATCCCTGAAAGTAGAAAACAAATTATTCCGGAAGAAGTAGAACCTATGTTGAAGGGAGATATTATTGAACCATCACAAAGTGTTTGGTCCTCCCTAATTGTCTTAGTTGCCAAGCCGGATAACTCCTGGAGATTCTGTATAGATTTTAGAAAAATCAACAACAAAGTGTCCCGGTTTCATAGCTAGCGTATGTCCAGGATAGATGACCTGATTCATAGATAAGGAGAGTACAGCCTTTCATATTACAGGGGGCCCCTGCTACTTTCCAGAGTGTAATGGATCAAGTTGTCAGACCGTTGTCCTTTTTTTGTTGGGCTTACATTGATGATATCATCATATAGAGAAAAACCTGGTCCGAACATTTGTCAAATCTATACCAGATTACCAGAGCATTGAGGAAAGCAGAACTGGCAGCCAATCCCAAAAAATGTTACTTAGCTAGATCTGTGGTACAATACCTAGGATTCTTTGTAGGGAATGAGTTAGTGCAGGCTCAGCCTTATAAAATTGATGCTGTAATGACAACTTCTCCCCCTAAAACAAAACAAGAATTACAAGCTTTTTAGGCTTAGTTGGCTTTTATCGAAGGTTTATTCTGAATTGTTCCTCAATCTTTGATCCTCTTACTGACAAACTTAAAAATGCAGCTCTGCAAATGTGGCAACCAGAAGATCAAAAATGTTTTGACAAATGGAAACATTTACTATGTAAAGAGCCTGTTTTGAAAGTGTCAGATTTCAACCAACCCTTTATTTTGCAAACCAGCGCTTCCCATATCAGTTTAGGAGCAGTCTTATCTCAACTTCATGATGATATGGAACATCCAATTCTATACATACATCAAACACTATTTCATCAGGAAAAGAACTCTGCCACTCTAGAGTTGGAAGCCATTGCCATCAAATGGGCGATATCATATTGGAAATACTATTTAACAGGATGGAAGTTTAGATCGATTACTGATCATGAACCTCTTAAATGGTTACGTTTGCGGAAAGATACCAGCGCTAGAGTCATGCGCTGTTTTCTAGATCTACAGCCTTATTGTTTCTCAGTGGAACATCGGAAAGGAAAGGAACAAGGTAATGTTGATTTCCTTTACTTAGCAGCACTTTAGCCGCTGGGGTTCCATCCAGTCCACAGGCACTGTTTGAACATGAGTGCAGAAAACCCAAAACCGGCCCTGTGCAAGAAGGTTTAGGAAATATGCAACCTGTACCCTGTTCCAGGTACTCCCCCACACGACCCCCTGAACCCACAACACACCACCCGACAGCCCCTCATCAAACAACTATTATACCCAGACAAAAAGACTTGACACCCCAACACTATACCAGACAAAAACACTCAACACACGTGGTGTGTAGGAGACAAAAACCTGCATTATGCTTTAAACAGCAACAATAACCTTATGGGTCCTCTGTGTACATGACATCACAGTGACAGGATACTGCTCTGCACTGGCATCCTGGCTGTGGCGGTGAAGAAATGTTTTACCTCCTCATCCAGTTTCGTGACAGCGCATAGTTGTGAACATGACGTCAGAGCGGGGAGGTCTGCGTCGGAACCACATTACGAAGTTCCAGTCACAACATCTTTGTTCTGCAGTCCGCACACAGTAATAATGTTAACAGCAGCCTGTTTTTCCTCTCCCATGACTGCTAAGATATTGTTATTCACGAGAGCTAATACATATACCACTGCAAACATAATTCTGCACAGAGCCGGAACCGGTGACCAACCCCTTCCCTTGCTGAAATCTCTAACTTGCAACTCCCCTCACTCCCTTCCCACCCCTGTCCCTCTTTCACCTTTTCTTTATTTGGCTCTCACCCATTTCAGAGTACATACCTAACTGTTGACTGCCAGCTTAGTCCCACAGGCAAAGCTGTCAATTTTCCCAGTTTCCTTCCCCACATGTCCACCCACAACAAACATTGAATTGCCCCGTGGCCACGACAGGGGTCTTATATCTCTGGGAGCCATGCTCCAACTGTTGGCTGAGCTGGACCCATGTGGTCTCAACCAGCATATTTTCATGAATGCACCCCATAACCCCGACACGTTGCATATGTGGTTGCCAACATCAAAGAGTCTCCCACCACCTGCAGCCTGCTCTTCTCACACGCCACCAATTCAGGCCCAAAATAAAACAACTTCGAAGTATTATGTACAGAGGCTTTATATTTTCCTGTATGGAATTTCTGATGTGTAGGAAAAACTGAAAAAACCTTTACTGTCAGATTTTCCTACCCTGTCAAATGTTCCTACCTATGCATTTTTTACATTTCCCTGTAGATAGGAATTTGTGATGGGTAGGAGGAATGTCTGATGGGTAGGAAAAACTATCAAGACCTCCTGCCCTGGCAAATGTCCCTACCTCTGCATTTTTACACTGTCCTGTAGGTAGGAATTTCAGATGGTTACGAAAAACTGACAAGACCTTTGTCAGTAGATTTTTCTACCCTGTCAAATATTCCCACCTCTGCATTGTTTTACATGTTCCTGTTGGTAGGAATTCCTGATGGGTAGGAACAAATGACAAGAACTTTGTGGTCAGATTTTGCTACCTCAGCGTAGCCTGTCAAATGTGCCTACCCATTCAAATGTACCTACATGTTCCTTCTGTTTGGATTTTATGATGGGTAGGAGCAAGTGACATGGCCAATCATGTCAAATTCTATTACACTGTCAAATATTCCCATCGTTAGGATTTTCTGACATATAGGAAAAAGTGACAGATTTTCGTACTAATAGGAATTTCGGACAGGTTGCAAAAACTGACATTACACCAGCGCCACTTCAGTAGATACTGCGAAGCGTGCAGCGGAGCAGACATGTTTTATGTCTGTAGCTATGGTAACCATAGGCCGGGCTGGGAGCATGTGTCTATGGCAGCCATCTGTTGATGGACCCTGACAACGTAGTACATATGAGCCATAGCAAGTGCATAACTGTTCCCCTATTGATCCAGGTGCCCATAAATTACTGGAGTTGTTCCACACAAGTAGTAAACACAAATAGGATTGATTACACAATACAATTCCAAATTAATGGACTGTATGATGTAGGTCACAAGAATATCTATTATTCTTAGGTGCCAAAAAATGCGGCCCGGTACAATGGTGTATGTACATTTCCGGATGGCAATATCATGGCGAAGTGGACCCGTAACTGAAATGGATATGAGTAATCTGCAACCATGGCAGCCCTGTGTATAAGCTGTCTGGCTGTGTCTCATTGGAGTGGATTGACTGTGCAAGCAAGGGTCAAATCTAGTGTCCAATCTTGATGTTCACATAAGTGTTCACCCCATATATGGGTAATAAATACCCTCTATATAGTGGTGCCTATTTATGATGTATGTGCAGGAGCCAGTTACAACTCTATGTGATTATGCAAAAGTGGCGGTCTGACCTCCATACTGATTACATGGGGAGGTGCGTATTCAGAATTATAGTGATGTATACTCTGCTGATCCAATCTATTATTATATCAAAGCAGACAGCATGAAATTGGTGGTATCAAGTCAATACGATATGTGCAATTGTCCAATATAGACATGGGGTGCTCTACTGAAGACACATTTTCTTGGAGTCCCATACTCAAAAAAAGGGTATCATCTGAGTGGGTTAGTGTAAATTCATTGAGATCTTATACATAATGATCAAATTACATATGGATAATCACTTGAGATAATGCCGTTACACAGTCAAAGCCACTCTACCTTTGTGCAATAGTCGGCAGACTCACACGGTTATTAACCCTGCGGTCCGCATTTGCAGGGAGTAATGCAACCAGATATACGGGATGGCCCCTAATGGACACATTTCCATCCTCATATCAACATCAAAGAGATGCAAGTGGGAGCTATATGAGAGGAGGAACAGGAGATCATTTGGCTTTTCTTACTTTTCCGAAGTAGATTGGAAGGCTACAAATAGAAGAGACAAAAGGAGAAGGACACATACTGCAGAGATAATTAAGATTTATCCTGCACATTCGGTTTAGGACGGAGATCCCTGTCACACTACCAAAAAGAAACATATTGAAACTCTTTAGACTGTCCCACGGGATGGTGTAAAAACACCAAGAAACAAAGACAAAAAGAAAGACAAACATAAGAAGATATACAAAATGTTCTTGTCAAATAAGTTCAAATTAGTTGTCATTTTCAAGTCCTGAGGAAGACGGACATCAGCTCTGGTGGAACTAGATGAGAATTCTGTTGCAACTAAGTGAAAAGGGAAATTCATGATTCAAGAGTAGAGGAGTCTGGTCATATATATTCTTCTCCTATACACTTTATTGTTGCCATAGATTGACACAAATATAGTGGAGATGGTGCAGGAAGTTAATAGGAACTGTTTTACTATATGCGTATTTGCACATGTATGCTCTGTGTTTCTTGCACATTGAAAATGCCTTCTTAGCATGCTTTTTGTGTATGTACAAATAAGGTGTTTTTAAAAATATGAATTGTTTATAAGAAATTCAGAAGAATTTGTACTTATTTTTTTTTATTTTGAAAAGCATATCTTAAAATAAAAAATACAGATGTTATAATGAATTAATAGTTCACATCGACCCATCACATTTTTCATTACTGTCTTGTATCCTGAAAACGTAATAATTGGAAGGAATCACAGTTCTGTGAAGCAGCATTCTTTATGTTTACTCAAATACATACATATGTTCATAATATCAGGAGTGTGGTATGTACGATACAGTGCATTTTCAACAGGTATATGTTGCAAAATACTCACACTGTCCTTTTGCTGTACATCTGTTAGTTCAGCTAAGGGAGTCTCTGGATGTATGTGTACGCCTCACTATGTGATCAAACTGTCCCACTCCACTGATACATTGAAACCTATTTTGCCAGTATATAGGTGGTTTGTTTTTTTGTTTTATTATTTGTAATGCGCACCTAACCCAGAGGTAGCAGGGCGCAGGAGCAACAAGAGGATTGTATAGCTTAGGTTACATAAGGCATTGCAGATAAAGTACAGCTGTGGTTACAGTGCTGGACACATCATCAACATTACACAAAATACAATAAGTCATATTTACATACAATATTCAGGATTTAAAAGTTTCATACTAAAGTCAAAAGTATACATGGAAGCATGGGAGATTGGTGGTATATAGATTAGTTGTCATGTTCCTTAATCCAAAGGATAAGTTTAGATCTAAAGTGCAGGTAGGGAAGGTCTTCCCTTACTGAGGGTGGGAGGGAGTTCCAGTGTTGTGCTGCTTTGACAGGAAAGCTGCTCCCCCCAGTCATAGTACGTTTAAATGTTGGCGCCAGTAGAAGGTTGGGTGGGTGCGCCACCATGGCCATCATCACTACGTGACTCACCAGGGCTGAGAAATTCCATATTTAGACCAGGCTGTGTTCGGCTTCTTCCGGGCACATTGTTTTCACCATATGTAGCATGGGGCACAGTGTTCTGCATGCCATCCACTTGGGTAGGTCCTGGGCACTCCCAATGTGCATGCTCATCTGAGATATATGCACCCCTAAAAAGAAATGAGCAGCTTACACCTACCCCTTTTCATGAAACAGGGAGCACTGATGCAGAAACTATTGGCCTATTCATAAGCCTCATCGGTAATTCCTGTCCTTTCACCATTAAGCATAGACACCAGTCCTTACAAGGTACAGTACACTTCCATATGTATACATCCCACAGGATCAGTACCTGAGTACCATTCAGGATCACACACATCAATAGAAGTGGATCCATTGGCCCACATGGTACCAGCTACAAAGCAGAAGATAAATGGAAAATCTATCCGACAGCCTTGTATATTACAAACAGGGTGTGGAGACCACTTAATTCTGTCTATGTGTCACAATTACAGATACCACACATGGAAGCCCTGAGAACACATCCAGATTTCTCCCCTGATGTGCATGATTTTTTAGTGCATGGTAAGTGTCCCATTACGGGGAATGAAAGAAATAATTAAGCATATACGCTTTTGATAAAAGCAACCCGGATAAGACCCCTTTTTAACATTAGATTTACATCTGCCCTTGTGTTCTTGATTTTTGACCACAGGATACCTCTTTGAAAGAGACACAAATGTCATCTTTTGTCGTGATGAAGGCCAATGAAATAAGAGCATTTTCCAACTGCTTAACAGGCCGAAACACAGATGTGTCGACAACTTAATGAAACAGCAGGGTTTAACTAAAACATTGTACAAATGGCCAAATAATCTGGCAGTTATTTTTATACAGCCCCAACAGAGTGAGATAGGGGTTGTTTCACATTCACATGAGACACTTTTTGTGTTTTCCAAATAATAAATGTTCATTGTTGTGTATCTGTAATGCACTATATCTGGTTTCCTGTGCTACTGTGTTCTAAAATGGACAGTGGGCATGGTCAAAGGCCATGGCTAGTGGTCTGGTAGTGTTTTAAAATAGACAGTAGGCATAGGCCTAGGCCGTGCCCACTGGTCATGGTGTATGGCCATGGCTAGTAGTCTGGTAGTGTTCTAAAATATAAAGTGGGCAAGGCAGTATGCCGTGGCAATTGAGCATGTGTGGGAAGCATCTATATAATAACAAAAACCTTGAAATGCCAGGAAAACACATTAGCTGCAGGAACATTAAGGTGAGCAATACATTGTAAAAAAAACAGTGACATTCAAGGAAAAAACTTTAGTTGCATGGACGTTAAGGTGTGACCTTACCTCAACAACACCCCTGAAATTCAGCTAAAACCATGCTCCCCCGCTCCTCTTAAATGCTATAATAGGTCCGGGGGTGACAGGGGTGTCCCCCTATCCATGATCTGCATTTGGGCGGCAAAATCACAACCTTTTTGCTGAACATTTTTGGGTAAACAGCCATTTTTAAACGCTCAGTATTTTCAATTGTTCATTTAATTTAAGTGTGACACTTTTCTATCTTGCAGTTTAACCGTGGTTAGTTTATTGTTGCATTCTGGTACTGATAGTCCAAGTTGTGTAAGGGGAGAAGTGGTATTAGAAGTCACAGATTGCAAAGAAATAAACCAAGACTTGATAAGCAGCTATAGTTTGTAATGGGTCAGGTTGGCAAGTATGCATGTACTGCCAACATATTAATCTTCCACATGCCAACTGCCACTTAAAAATGTGCTACACATATTCTCCATATGCTTTTCCTTTACAAAACAGTTACACACAATGCTGGTGTAAATGCATATCTCAATTTTTCAGATTTTTACAGTCAGCATTTTGCATTTTACATTCCATATGAATGCCACACATTCCACCCTCACTCATTACATTCATTGCAATTGCCACCTGCTCACATATCTATATACAACACTCCACCTTACATATAAAGTACTCATCTTTCAAACCTCTACTGACACCAAACATTACTACAACAACAATCCACCATTGAATTCAAACTAGGCCACAGTTTTCCTATTCTTTAAAAACACTGTAACACATTGCACATATATTAAACCACAAACACAGCACTTCTTGTGTTACAAGTAGCATCACCTTTGTCCTACAAGGCACGCGAGTGACGGAATTTGCAGACAAAACACAATACTATCTAACACCTCGCCTTCGAGACAATCTGGGTGAGTGTAAACGTCCCACAAATACACTGTGACTGACAACATTTTTGATACTGTGGTCTGGTTGTGGGACCCAGCGCTACACATGGTAATCACTATGAGCTCATTGACATATTCAACTATCATATCCAACTATTACTATCCATATCTCCAATAAGATATCATGAAAGGTACATCTGAGCAGTCAAGCCTTACATTGAAAACACATTTTCCCCTTACTGCTGATTCTCTGTGAAATCAAAGGTTAGTTATTTATTTTCACAGGTCACACAGGACACCTTATTGCAAAACACTGTCTCCAATATTTATATGTTGTAATTTGCACTTACAGCATAGAAGAACAGATAACACTTACCTAATAAGGGCACTTTAGCCCAAAATGCGTCATATTGAACAGGAGAAGACACTTTGAGACATACAATCTTGTCTTGGTTCAACAATCTCCTTTATAGTGTTATCTGTACCAACCAGTTATCCTATTTTTGATTTTGATGCTGATATTTAGTGCACTGAAGTACACCCATCCAACTTGTCTATGTAATAATGTTGCACAGGATGTGCAAATCGTGATAATCTTTATGTTCTAGAATTAAATAAGTTGTTAACTCTTTGTATGATTAATGTTTACTGAATTATTTTGTTCTTTAAAACTCATTTATGATTAAAACATTGTACTTGTTAAAACACTTTTTATTGTGATTGAACCAAACTTGCCATTGTTTAGCCACAAGTTTTCCCAGGTCTTGCCCCCTAAACTTGAGGGACTCTCTTTCTTCTCTCATATCCTTGATCTTGTAGCCAAGGTCAGACCGAGAACACCTAAACAACCCTGAATCTTCTTCAATCTATTTTTCAAAAAAACCTCTTGTAATTAAGAAATATAGGTGTGCACCTCTACACATACTTTTGTTCACTTCTAATGTGCCAAACAGCAGTAATCATATTGCAATTGTTCTAATAACATAGTTAACATGCTTAAGTACACCACTGATAACATAACTTCATTAACTTGTTTTCCCAACAACTCCTCCTAACTTAATAAATAACAACCTTGCTTACTAAAAGTACTTCACTACTACTACATATACCAACTAACTTTATTTAACAATGACAGGAAAGAAGAAGATTTCCAAAGACAGCTACCACAAAAAGAACACTCTTCACTTCCTACAAAGTAAGAACATTAATATAGCATGTATACCTTTTTTAAATGTAAGAATGTACTTTGACTATATATGTGTCTAGGGTATTCTTTGAAATCTACATTTATGTCACTCTAACTCATGATATTGCAACACTCACATTATTTCTATTCCCATCTAAACACCACCATTACAACACACACTGCTTTCCTCAAAACATCACAAAGGGGCCTCATTATGAGTCTGGCAGTAACACTGCCGGTGCTACCAGCGGGTTGCCACGAGACTCGTAAAGTTTTACCAGCACCTGACTTCCCGGTGCCACTGGGAGATTCCAAGTCCTGTGACCTGGGTAGTCAGGAACCAGTAAAATGTAAGTCCCCATTCCCATAGGCTAATGGTGATGGTTATTCTGTTACTGGTCTGCCTACCATGGCCACTGAGCACAGCAGGGTCAGACCTGTCGGGCTCAGTGGCTCCGGCAGGCAGACTCATAGTTTGCCGGTCCGGAAACAAGGTGCTGGTGAGCTTACCGGCACACTTTTTTCCAGACCGGCAAATTTATAATGTGGCCCAATGTCCATATTTATTCAATCACTACTCCCTTACTAACCCAAGCTCATCACCCCTGTACAGACTCTTACCCTTACAACCTTCCCAACTGCACCTATCATCCCAGTACACAATCACACAGCCCTTTCTTCATCTCTACAATCACATCCACACACACATCCACAATGTATTCCTATACATTACAAATCGTTCAAACCCAAACTTTCATTTTTCCCAACAGACATATTAGTAGGCCTACTAAAAAGCAACTCCATAGAAAACAAAGAAAAGATAGAGCAGATAAGAATAAATGCAAACTATATAGTCATCCACCTATCAAATAATTCATAGAAAACACTAAAACAAAACAGCTAGTAACCTCACTCAACAAAACTAAACCAGCAACCAATAAAAAAGTAAGGCCCCTCTTCTAAAAACTAAAAGTAAAACAAATGTATAGGGGTTTTTCGGTTTTACTTGTAACCAGTTTTTTCTTTGAATTCATATGTTTTTATTAGTGCAACTTAACCACAACACCCCTTTAACACAGTTTTTTCATTGAATTTCATAGGTTTTTATTAGTTCAACTTAAGCATAACGTCCCCTTAAGAACTTTGTTTCATTGAATTTCATAGGTGTTTATTAGTGCAACTTAACCATATGTCCCCTTAAAAAAGTTTTTTCATTTATATAAAGTAATATGAGTTGCTTCACATTCCATGTTCAAACAATAGGATCAAAATTCAAGTGTCTTTATCGAGTTATAATCATGTGTTAAATGGCCAAACATGGTCATATAAATGTGGCCCAATTCGGGGAATTTAGTCAGCAGATGCCTAGCCTTTTCTATATGCTCTGGTATCTCACAAATTCTACAAAATCTATCCTATCTTGGGATTTTCCATTGTCCACCCTGAATAGATGTAACATGGAGTTGGTTTGTGTGCAATAGCAGTCTAAACCATCGCTCTTCAGGGTCAGGACAAAGGAGAAGGCAGAGTTGGGGTTTCATAAATGTATGACTTACTATTGCAGGATGAGTATAACTTTGTAGTGTCTGCAAGTAGTCAAAATTCTTGGCCGAATCCCACTTGTTCAAGCAGTGACAGAAGGCGCCCTATAAGATTTTAATATTTAAGCAATGCTGCAAGTTAGGTTCTCAGTCAAGGCTATGTGATAGGCGTCTTACCAGTTTCATGAACCCACATTCTTTTCTAATTCCATGGATTAGGCAGTAGTCGGGACCTATGTTTCCCAATATTTGCCATATAGGGGATATTTTAGATTTAAAAAAGGACTCCCCTCTGCGTTTTAACGCCATAGATTTTAATAACAGTAGACCCAGTTTGAGTGGTATATATTCTATGGAGATTGAGGGGGGAAGTCATAATACACATTGCCAGAAATACCAATCAAGTTATTTCAGCCATTACAGATCGCACAGCTCTAATGCCTCTAGTCCTTATAAAACTACTGGACAGAACCATTGTCTCTAGAGATCAAGAATACATCCTAGGGAGAATCCAGCATGATGATATACAAACCTTTGCATCATAAGTGCGATATGTTTCGCATTTTGTATCTTAAAGTTTACCAGCTCATAGTATCCCTTGGATTCTGACATCTCATCTCAAAAATAACTGTAATACTGGGTATATTCAATATGCCCCAACACATTAATCAAGGCTGCTTTTTAATATGTCGTCTCAGTGACCAACATGGATTTCGTTTTTTATTAAGTTAAAAGATAACCCATGTTCCTCTGCATAACAGGCAAGGGCAGGCAACATGACTTTCATACCCAAGAGTATCTGATTGCATAATACTAGTTCATCCGCATAGAGCATAGTTGCAACAACACATTGTCCAATTTTAGGGAGGGCATTTAGCATATGTCATCATCCTAGAGGGGAGATCGGCTATATAGAGGTTAAATAGCAGGGCTGCAAGCATGCATCCCTGCTTTACCTCTCTTTCTATGGAGATCTCACCAGATAGAAGCACACTATCACTAAGCCGTACCTGTGCAGAGGTCCCAGTGTGTAGTGCCACTAGGATTTGGAGAAGCCATTCAGTACAACCAAGAGCCTGTAGTTTTCTACTTAACAGCTCACAATTTACTTGATCAAACACAGCGCGGAAATCAATAAAAGTAATATACACAGAAGGGCTTCTCTCAATTTTGGCGCTCGCCATCACAGCATCTAACAATTGAATATTTTGTGTGGTACTAGAACCCTTACGAAATCCTGTCTGGTATGGGAGTAAAATATTATGTTCAGAAACCCATGCCTGCAGATGAAATAACACAAATCTGGCAAATACCTTTCCCATGGGCCCAAGGAGTGACAACAAACGACGATTTTCTGGAAGTAGACAATGGGCCTCAATACAAGTTCGGCGGTAGCCTTGCCGGTAAAACAGCCAGGCTGCCGCTGAACATGCACATTTGTCTGGAGTCTGGCAATGGGGAAATGCAGGGGCATTACAGCCTTGGTGGACCCTGTATTTCCCCATTGCCAGCACCGGAATTCATTACTCCCCATTCCCATTTGAGTCCTATACGACTCAATGGGAATGGGGAAGCCGGATGCATCGGCACTATTCTTGAATGGTGCCGGTGCAGCCGTCAAGGTCTGCTTGCGGGTGCCGGTACGCCCGCCAGGTCAGACCTGGTGGGCGGGAAGGACCCACGAGCAGAACTTGTAGTTTGCCAGTCCAGTAACAACGGAACCGGCAAGCTTACCGGTACCATTGTTACCGGACTGGCAAACCTGTAATGAGGCCCAAACTCTGCTTTTAAATGACAGAATATATATCGCATTTTCCACGAGTCAGGTATACATCTTTCACAGTATATTTCCGAAAAATATATCACATAATACAATACCTATTTATTTCCACATTTCCCTCGCGTACCGCTGCAGATAGGTCGTTAGGACCAACTGCTCAGTAGTTAATTTTGTAGTTTGCTGGTCTAGTAACAACGGGACCGGCAAGCTTACCGGTACCGTTGTTATCGGACTGGCAAACCTGTAATGAGGCCCAATCTCTGCTTTTAAATGCCGGAATATATATCACATTTTTCCACGAGTCAGGTATACATCTTTCCCAGCAAATTTCTGAAAAACATATTCACATAATACAATAGCTGATATTTCCACATTTCCCTTGCGTACTGCTGCAGATAGGCCGTTAGGCCCAAGTGCTGAGGAGTTATTTAATTTTTTTAAATGGGCGCTCATATCTGCAATTTCAAAATTCAATGGCCACTTCACATTTTTTGCTTCATGTTTGCCTTAATGTAGGAGTGCCAGACATTCTCAGAGATCGTGTTAATAATGGTTCTTTTGGTAAGAGGTCTGCCCAAGTTAAGAATACACCATGCCTTTTTTTTATTGTTATTATTAAGGGCTTTTATCATCTTTTGCCAGTTAGCCACCATACTTTCTTTTGTTTTAACCAGTTTTTCTATTGGTTTTTCAATTTACGTATTCAGTATGGGTTTCTAAATTTGGCATCCCTTCCTTTTTCAATGTATGTATACCAATTTGCAGCCATCACTTTTGTCTATGTATTTCAATATCAAATGGTCCTGTATATCTTTTTACAGGCAGCACCAAGGTATTCTTTCTTTGTTTCACATTTTCACACACTAACCTCGTCAGCCATGCTTCAATCTCAACTCCAGTGTGTAGTCCCAAACAATCCTTGAACGTAAGAATTAGCTTTTTACCAATATTACGATTGCGATTGTTGGACTAGTTACTACTGGCTGACTGGAGATTTGACCTGAGCAACTCCCCCACTCCCTACAGTGCCAGATTCACACAGTGTAGGAGGTGCAGAAGGTTGTGTTGCTTTCATAATCACCGGGTTAACTATTAACACATCAGCATGTGTTTTGCTATCAATAGGAAGAGAGACATTTATCTCATGTTCTTGTAATAGCCAGCTGGTGATTATGACAGCACTTTGTTGGTGACTTTTTTCTCCTCCTTAATGCCTTTTTCTTAGCATTTTTAGACATTTTACTCACCGTCACAATAATCGAATTCAGCGGGCCTCATTAAGAGTCCGGCGGTAGCCGTGCCGGAAAAACCAACAGGCTGCCACCAGATCTGTAATACCATCCCGCCTCCGTGATTGCCGGAATCCCCGGGGCATTACAACCCCAGTGACCCGGTAATTCCCGAGACAGAATTCTGTAAATCCCCATTCCCATGGAGTCCAATAGGACTCCATGGGGATGGGGACCATGGAAACACTGGTTCCGTCTATGACAGAGCCTGTGTTTCCATGTTCGCCTGCAGGCAGGTGGTGTTACTCCCGCCAGGTCAGACCTGGCGGGAGTGACACCTCCCGCCTGCAGGACTCAGAATCAGCCAGTCCGGAAACAACGGTGCCGGCAGATTTACCGCCACCGTTGTTTACGGACCGGCTGACTTGTAATGAGGCTCAGTGGTTCAGCTGTTACTGCCTTTGCCGGCTGAGCAGCAGGATTCATCTCAATACCTTTACTGGCTTTTTCCTTTGACTTTTTGTTCCTACGAATTTGCTTGTAGGTAGGACAGCTAAGAGGCGAATTGACTGCTTCATTTAGAATTGATACACCCTTTACATCAGAAATGTCATGCGATTGATTTAACATACTATCGTAATTTACTTGATTTTCATTATTCATACTTTGAGCTTGGTCATTATTAAGCATCAATTGTGCAACTGTTATGCCATGCGTCTTTACACCCTCATGGATACAACCAAAGAGTTTCAACAAAGTCTTTATGGAAAAATTGCTGATTTAGCTGTTGAATGGGAACTAGATACATCAATTTGGGTATCAGAATCTGCATGCAATATACTATCATGTTTAGTGCAGTTTGACATAAACATTTTAGGTGATATAGACAACCTGGGATTCATACTTTTTTCTTTGCTAGTCTGCGTACATGACTCATTTCGGTTTTTTTAACTAGCATCAAGGTGTTCCGATACGATATTGAACGCAAATTAGCTTGAGACATTGAGTAACACAGCTCTAGCAATGAGTTATTGTCAATATTGTCTACTTCCCCACAAGTGAAGTTTGAGTTGACATCAGCTAGAGGCACATTGTTAAACTCTGGGATCTTCTCGGTCTCAGTGTGCACATTTTCCAGAGATGTATTGATCTGTCTCTCTTTGTTGCTCACCTTAAAATAGGAGGTAATATGTCCACATCTGGGCTCAATGATATTAGTGGCCTCATGCTCATGTTGTACAAGGGGTTCCTCGTGTCTGTAGCCACTATGCACATCTGCATTCCCATCATAAACATATACCTGTGCTTTTAGATACGGTTTGTTATTTCTCAGATTGTAAGTGGTTTTACTTTGGGTTTTACCCCAGCATAATTCTGATGTTCTTGTGCCGAGGGCTAACGTGTTGTAGGGCTGCAGTTAATAAAGCTTTACCTGCGGCCCTACAACACTTACTCAGTTCACACGCGCCAGGACCCGCAGGTGACGGGTAGAGGAGCAGGCACAAACTGGAAGCACTCAATTCTTGCCATCTTAGACAATGGGAAATTTTAACAGACGCTTCGAACTGGCAGAGTTGGCTATTTGCTTCTGATGCCTCGCCCACCAATTACGCTGCTCGCTTGGCACTTCCTTGACACACTTAACTCCGCTTATAGTAGACTTAATGAAAGCGAGCCTTAGGGGGACATACACATTGCTGCAGGAGCATTGTATATGGTTCACAATGCAGCAGTATTTCGTAGTACAGGTCTACCAGTTACTTAGCACAATTTGCCTCTGAATTGGCTTCACAGATTGCTTTACTTTTAAGGAAATATCCAAATATCCGCCCTTCACGGACTGCACAGACTGCTACACTTATGACGCACTCTGTGGTGTTCCAGGGTTTTATGCAGTTTTCCAGGCAAGCTCCGTGTAAGCTCCACCTCCAGAATCAGGGAAACAGGAGAAAGACTGCAGTCAGCTGCACAGACTGCTACACTCACAACACACTCTGTTGCCAGCTCTGTGGTGTTCCAGTGATGTATGCAGTGTCCAGGTAAGCTCAGGGTAAGCTCTGCCTCCAGAATCAGGGAAACAGGAGAAAGACTACAATCACCTGGACAGACTGCTACACTCACCACACACTTCCTTTCATCAATGCTTCATTGCCATGCTGCACTTGATCTGTAAAAAAACTACCCCTCCCCTCATAGAAGAGCTACACATACACATGCTTTTGTGGAAAAAAAATACTCCCAAATTTGGCCATGACAATCATGCACTGTTTTACAGTCTATTGAAAATTACATTAAATGCAACATCCCTTCACAAACCACACATGGTGACCCACGTACACAAATTGAATGCTTCCAAAAACATAAGTGTATAGATAAAAACAAAGGTACTTACTATACCAAATGTTGCATTGGCTTCCATAGACCAATTTGCAAAAAAGACAAGTTAATAGCTTGATATCTTCTGTTAGACACAGTGTAAAAACACCCCTCTAAAAACACAGACAACATTAAAAGGGACGGAGCATCCAAGTACATCGATCGTCCTCTGGGGTTCTGTTATTGACTGCTCTGGTTTGGATTCCCTGTTATCCTGATTGTTGTTTATATCATAGTGCCCTGTGTTCTGTTGTGCTCTTTTGTCTTCTTCTAGGTTTCCTTTTCTGTCGACTACTTTCCTCATTACTGGTCACATCGTATTGCCTGCATTCTTGTTGTTCTCACTCTTTCCTCTAGGTCCCCTCATTTGGTTGTTCTTTAACTTGGAGTCTACTTCTTGATGGTCTCCCCACATTGTACTGCCTGCATCAATGCTGCACACTTCTTTCTTCTAGGTTCCCTTGGCCATCTGCTCTGTTAATTTGGTTTTGTCACTTATTGCTGTTTCCACTCCTCCATGTAGTTCTCACGTGTACTTAAATGTCTATTATTTATTCTGAGTTGCCATTGTCTGTCTGCTTGCTCCCCTCCTCCCTCTTGCATCCTCTATGGTACTCTCTGTCTCACCTATCTTCTCCATATTCTTTTCTCTCGACTATCCTGTCCTTCTCACTAGGTCTGGGAGGAAGAAGTTCAAAATGGATATCCTGGTCTCCAATCCATGCCGCCATATTGTTGATGACTGCACCAGTGCTTCTTCCAGACAGACCCTTACTGACATTCTCTTTGTCATCCCCTCTCCTGGCCTATGGACCCTCCATATGGTCTCTGTGCTCTATCCTTTTTCCTCTTCACCCCTTAATGGTGGCATCCGGTGGGAGGCCCTCCTGGCAGCCATCCACTCCTCCAAGACCATCATAAATGTTTATCTAAATGGTACCATTTTGGTCCAAGGCCCTCAGGCCAACCTCCTCCTTTTTGATAGATGATTCTCATGCCTTATCAACTTCCTTTGTTCTCCTGCTGTCCCTTTTTTCCCTTCTCTGGTTCCTCTGCCTACTCCAACCCCTGCCACCTCTTCAGCACCCTCTACTGATGCTCTGGACACCCTGTGGCCTCCCTCTTCCACCACCCCTCTGGCATCCTCCTCCTCCTCCTTGGCTACCTTGCCCTCTCATCCTTCCTCCTCTGCCCACCCTGTGGCTCTTTCTACACTTCCACAGGGCATAACCAAGACCTGTACCCCACCACGGAAGTCTTTCTAAAATGGCAACCTTCTCCACATTGCCATGCTCAACTCTCGCCCAGCTGTCAAACACTCCTCTGACATCTGCCATCTAATTCAAGAACTCAAAGTGGGTGTTCTCAGTCTGACCGAGAGGTGGTTCATGGCCATATCTGTCATGAGTTTTGACACTCTCCACCCTGATGGCTACAAGATCCTCTCCGTGCCCAGAATCAGCCGTCCTGGTGGGGGTATAGCCTTGATCTTCCCGGAGTGGATCCCTGCCTCTATCATTCCTATGCAGGACTACTCCTCCTTTGAATGCCTGGTCTGCAGGCTCTCTCTCTTTCCTGGCCTCTCTCACTGTGGCCATCATCTACTGGCCACCTGGACAGGAAACCTTCTTCATCTCTGAGTAGGCTGACCTCACCTCCTCCTCTCTTCCCTCTAACTCTCAACTACTCCTTCTCTGAGACCGAAACATCCACCTGGATGCTTCCTGTCCTTCTTCTGGACTCTTTCACAACCTCTGTGACCCTCTCTCTCTCTATTCACCCCTCTTGCCTGGCTCACACTTCATGCACATCTTGGATGTTCTGATTTCCTCAGACCTCCCACGCTATAACCCTCTCAGCACTCCTCTCTCCTGGAATGATCATTTTCTCCTTTCCGCTACTCTCTCTCTCTCTACCCCTCAGGCCAATCCTACTCCGGCTCTGCCACCCACCTTCTTGGTCATCCGACCCATGAAGCGTGTGTCAGTTGAGACTTTTGCTGCCACATTCCCTCCTCCCTCTGCAGCTTTCGCTGACTCACACTCTGACACAACCCTTTCTAACCTTCACTGCTCTATCTCTCACACTCTTGATGTACTTGCACCTGTCATGAGGATCTGCCTGAAGACCAAATCCAAGTGCAGCATTGGTACGACTCAGAACTCGTCACCCTTAAACACAAGTGTAGGGTGGTTGCGAGGAAGTGGAGGGCAACAGGTACACCCTCTGACAAACTGTCTTGCTGCCTTCTCCAGTACAGACTCTCTGTCCTTGCTAAGAAGAGTGTGCACATCCAAGCCCCGTCATTGCGGCATCTAACAACTCAGCCAAACTCTCTAAAATCTGCAATGAGCTGGCCAATTCTGCTGCAGTCTCTACTTCTCCTGTCCCCTCCCAGGCCCGATGCACAGCCCTGGGTTCGCTTTTCATCACTAAAATTCAGGACATCCCGGTCACGCTGTCCTCCTCTCCTTCCTCCTCCTTCTCTCCTGGCCCTCCTGCGGCTGCCTCTCCTCCTCCCTTTTCCTCCTTTCCTTTATTCTCCCCTGACAATGTTTCTAGATAAGTCAGCTCTATGAATGTCTCATAAAAACAGGTTCTTCCCTGTTCCTCCAAAACCATCAAGGACCACGTTCTAGCATTGACCAATTTCTGCACTTACTCTTTCACCACTCATAACTTTCCCTCCCCTCTGAAGCACTCCCTTGTGCAGTCCCTTCCTAGGAAGCTTTCTACTGATCCCTCCTGTCCAGCCAACTATGGCCCACTCTCTATTACTCCTTTCCTGGGAAAACTCCTGGAACAGATGGCCATCTCCCAGCTTAACCTTCAGACTCAATCTGGTGGTTGTCTCCATAACCATCAATCTGGTTTCAGAGTGGCCAGAAGCATGCCAACTGCTCTCCTGAACATCCATGAAGACCTTCTCTCAAACCTCCATTCTAACCTTACTTCTGTCCTCATTCTCCTTGATATTTCCTCTGTTTTCAATACAGTCAACAATGCATGCCATCCTGCTCAACCGGCTCTGTGATAACCTTAGTTTCACGGATCAGACCCTGTCCTGGCTGACCTCCTTTCTAACTGATCGACCCTCCAAGGTACACCTGAGGTCCTTCCTCTCCTCTAGCTCTCTCTCTACCTGTGATGTTCCACAGGGGTCTAATCATTCTCCCTGACTGTGCACTCAATGCCTGGCACCTTTTGTCCACTGCATAGCCACATTATGTTCCAACCTCCAGTGCTATGTGAATGACACTCAGCTCTCCTTCAGGCTCCCCTCAGCCCTCTCTATTCCTTCTCTCATTCCAGACTGTCTTTCTTCAATTCAGTAGTAGTATGCCGTCAATGATATCTGCCTTAATGCCAGTAAGACTGAGAACCTCCTCATATGAACACCAGCTCCCCCCTTTCCTCTCACTCTCTGACTACCCACCCTGGATCTCTTCCTTCTCCTACCTGTGAGGCTAACAACCTCAGGATCATCTTCAGCTCCACATTCTCCTTCTCTCCTCACATCTCCAAAGGCTCCAAGAAGTCAAATTACCAGCTGCACATCCTCAGAGGTATTCTTCCCTTCCTCACTTTCCCCCAGAAGCTCACTGTCTTCAGACATCTTGTTCTCTCTAGGCTGGACTTCTGCAACAGCCTCTTTCAAAATCTTCCTGCCACTACTCTCCAACCTCTACAACTCATCCGGAACATGATTGCAAGATTTGTCCTTGGCTTCAAGCACAGTGATCATATCTCTCCAGCTCTGAAATACCTTCACTGACTCCCAGTGGTGGCAAAGATCAAATTCAAGGTTTTCTGGAGCCAGGGACCACACTACCTTCATTTCTCTCTTCCTAAATATCTGCATTCTCGAGCTCTCCATTCTTCCACCTATAATTTTCTGAGGGTCAGTCACTTTTCCAAGCAAAGTGCTGGCGGAAGATCTCTTTCTTCGGCTGGGGCCTCCCTCTGGAACAGCCTCCATGCCTCTCTGAAACTTGAGCAACTCAAGACCTTCTTCTTTGCTTCTGCCTTCTCTCTTTCTTGCTGAACACCTGCCTGTTCCATGCACTGGTCACGTGGTCACCCTCTGAATTTGGGCCCAGGTCCCTGCCTGTCCAGTTGCAATCCTGCACTGCCTCGTGCTCCCCTGCACTTGTGGTCTGTATCTGTAACCGTACAGTCCCCTCCCCTGTACTTATTTGCCAGCCACTGGCTGCACTTATGAGCACTTATGAGCACCCAAACTTGCCACCCGCTGGCTGCACTCTTGTTTTTCTCCTTTGTCCTGCACTTCTCCATCCACCCCCTACCCTCAGCACTTCTCTCCTCTTCCCTGCTCTTGCACGATCTGAATGACGCAAGGCCTAGTAAGATTATTGTATTGTCATCCTTTTGTTTCCCCCTCCTTGTCTTGTCACGCCTAGAAACACTTGTATACAGGCACATTATAAATGCCATATCATATCATATCATATCAAATCATATCATATCAATGCCATATCATATGATATCAATACTCTGTGATACCTCCAGGTTTGATCGTATAACTAATGTAATAAATATATAAATAAATAGCTATGTTAGAGCTAAAAGTAAACACTGTCACAAAAATTGTCCAGCTTCGGTTTAAAATGCTCTCCAATAGAGAATGTGGATGCTACAAAGCTGCAGACCGTTTAACTGCTACAGTCATATATGGCAAATATGAACACATAGGGCCTCATTGCAAGTCCGGCGGTAGCCGTGCCCGTAAAACTGGCAGGCTGCCACCGGACTTGCACTTTTTCTAGGGCTTGTTTTGCAGGAAACACCAGGGTATTACAACCTCAGTGTTCCTGGAAGTCAGGATCCAGGAAATTGTTAATCTCCATTCCCATTGATGGCAATGGGGATGATGGATGCACCAATACTGTTAATGGTGCCAGTGCATCTGTGTAAGTCTGTGGGCGGGTGCTGTCCTGCTCACCATGTCAAACCTGGCGGGCAGAAAGTCAGCCACGCGCAGACTCAGAGTATTCCGGTACGGTAGGTTTATCGGCACTGTTGTTACCAGACTGGCACACTCGTAATGAGGTCCATAGTCTGGCTAAACCTTCGGTCCAGTGTCATCCTGAAAAAGAGTACTAAAACCCTACCAAGCGATAGAAAAATAGCCATAAGTGAACCCAACAGCCAGGACATTTTAAAAAACAATGGAATTGACACATACTATCCAAACAGAAGTACTGCTTTGGAAAAGAGGCGTCTGTACGCTATAGCCCAAAACTACTTCTACAAAAACAATGTCACACCAGATGAGACAACTGGAAAATATTCAGTCTTACCATACCCAGACTAATAAAACATTTAAAGTTATCACTTAAATCTACACAGCACAGAGAAATTTATTACATGGCCCTACTACAACCTTTTAAACCTTGGAGAAAAGAAGCAGAATTAGTAGGTGACTATGGGCCTCATTACGACTCAGGCGTTAAGGGGTTTACGGCGGCGTAAACAGCGCTGACCCTTACCGCCTGATTCCGAGGTCCCTTAGCGCCATGGAGGTTTTAACACCTGCTTTTAGCAGGTGTTAAAATCCATGGCGCTAAGGGACCTTGATGTTAATTACGCCACCGTAATTTACAGTGGCGTAATTAATGCCTTCCCCACTCCCATTATGCCCTATGGGGCAGAAATGGGAATGGGGAAGGGTAAATGGGGATTGGGGACTTACCGCCCCGCCGACCTCGGAATGGGGCGGCAAGTCCGCCAACCACCATGGCGTAAACGTAGTTTACGCCATGGTGGTAAAGGTACGAACCAGGCGGTAACTTACCGCCTGGGTCGTAATGAGGCCCTATGACTCATTTGAAGCTGCATTCAAAGCAAATGAAAGCAGTATAAACACATCAATTTCAAACAATACAAATAAATGTTGGACAATGAATGCCAACAAGAGGAAGACAAGTAACCACTTGGAGAACCACTCATTTTAAATGAAGCAGAAATAGCTATGACTGAGGTAAAAAATACGATGTATCAATATAAACAATCTGAAGAAGACTTGTCAGTGCTAACATCACAGCTAAATGATGAACAACTCACCATGTATGTAGAAGTCCTTGAAGAAATTGAACATGGTGTTAAACATGAAACTAAAACCTGTAGCTGTAAACATTATATACCTCTGCTCCTGTATGTAACTGGTGAAGATAGTTCTGGTAAAACATTCTTAATTAATTAAAATAATCTACAAAACTATTTTCAAATTATTATGACACAAACAATAACGCAGAACAACTCAGCATCATTGGAAAAGTAAATCGCTGGTGACATTTTCACTACAGGGAACTAACTCAAAACATGTGTCAGTCTGCAGACCTCACCTATTCTAACATTTTAAAAAGCATTACAACTGGTCTGCCTACTAATATGCAAAATCCATTTTAAATAGACGATTCCATGAGCTATACGGGCAAGACACATATGCTTCTGATGTCATGGAACAATTAGCTCAACAAAATATAAAATGCATGTCCTTAATGCCAACCCCTGCAAGTTGGACTCAATTCAACAAGACAATGGTCCTCATTATGACTTTGGAGGTAGCCATGGCGCAATTAGGGCCATGGCTGCCTCCAAAATCGTATCCGGTCCGACGTGGTTGAGTGGGGACTTACCGGGACATTCCGCCCTTGGTGGACCCAGTAAATCCTAATTCCAAATGCCATTCCCCATTCCTATTTGAGGCCCCATAGGGCTCAATGGGAATGGGGAAGGCGCCCTGGTCCCCTAACGGGACCCATAAGGAACATGTGGTCCGACCACATTTCCCTTGTGGTTCCTGCTAAGGGACCTCGGAATTGGGCGGTAAGGGATTACTGGCACCGGTCTCCTTACCGATGCCCGGTATCCCTTACCGCCCACCTCAGAATGAGGCCCAATGTTTGTTAAAAAAGGAAATGCAACCCATACTGCATATCAGTTCCCCAGACAAACTAGAAGTGCACGAATTGGAGAAAATATTAAATTTCTGTTGAACTGCAGAGTAATTCTAAAAAGTAACCTTGACATAGAACAAGGTTTAGTCAATGGAGCAATTAAAACAGCTGTTGGCTTCCAAGCATATCCACATGAAAACAACATTCAGTTTGTCAATATCCACTTTGACAAACCTGCAGAAGTTAAATAAATTGGTCGCACAACAGCAAGTTTCCATCTTTTCATGACATGTGCATAGAACATTTCTCTCTATCTCATGCATATGCTGTCACTATTCACACATTGCAAGGTCTAACCCTAGATCACTCATTTGACATTGGGAGCACAGTTTTAAAAGTTTTAAAAGAAGGTATGACTTACATAGCACTCAATTGTCTGTTCCTAGTCTGCAGGCCCATCAAACTATGCACTAACTCTGGTCCATTTAAATTCAGCAACACGACTGGAGTTAATTGCTTTGAAAATGTGACAATCAATCGTCACTTCCAATTGTCACCAATTGTTCACAACATTTACTTAATTGGCTCAGTGTTTGAAAATGTTCAGCCTTCATAGAAATGCCACAAATAATCCTGAAAGCACTTACAGTGTCTCAGGTATAAGGCAAGATTTGGACTACTGTGCAGGAATGGCAGTGACCCTGTAGTTATTGTTAAGTTGCTCAACTCATAGAAAGAATACTTTTTGGGCAGCTTATAACTTTCCCCCCCCTTAAAAAAATCCTCACCAAACTTTGCAAAAATAAGTATATGGCCCCCTCGGAATGAGTCTGCGAAGTTTGGTACTGTTTCGTCTGTGGGGGGGGCTTAGGGGAGTCCAACATTTTTGAAATCCTCATAGGCACACTGGAAAAAAAAATGTCTCACTCCTACAGCCCAAACTGCTGTATGGATTTTCACAAAAACCTGTGCCAGGAGCAGCAGCTTGGTCCTGAAAGCATGCTTTTGTAAATTTGGTGTAAATCCGTCTAGTAGTTAAACAAAAAAAAATACCCAATAAGTAGGTAACAAACAAATAGTGATATCTGTGTCCGGTCTGCAGACTAATTTCCTGATTCAGGGTCCGCAGACACCTCTGGACAAATCAGGATCCGGTGTGACATCCGTAAACATCTTACGCGCCTGCTGATTGGATGTCCAGAAGCATGGGCTGCGTCATATTTTTGGGAACGTCGTTATGTTGGATCTGCAGACAGGTGCTGGTGTCTGCGGGTTGCGCGGTGAGAACATTTTGTGGAAAAGAATATTTGGAGTATTTTGGTGGCTGAAAAATGGCCTGGAAAGGGTGGGGGAAGTTGATATGGAGATGTTTATAGGTGTAAAAATGGTTTTCAGATACTGCTGAGTCTGCGGACATCACTGCTGACCATGGACAGCATGTTGAGAAAAACCTCTCAGCAAAACATTTAGGGTTATTTGGTGGCCAAAAGAGAGCCTGGAATGGGTGGGAGGGTGAAATAAAGTTGATATGGTGCTGTTTTTATAGGTAGTGGGCAGTCCCACAACGTGCCATCCAGGTCTTTTAAAGAAGCATAGAATGAGGACATTGGGGGACTAGCCAATCAGGTTTTGCGGTTGTGGAGGTAGAGTTGAAATGTGCAGGAGTACAGGATAGAAAGTTTGTTCTTTGTTGTGCTTAGTGAAGATGGCTGTGGCTATGGCTATGAAGAAGCAGAGTGAGCGGATGGTGGAAGATTCTTGGATCCATTCATTGAACGTTTATGCTGAATCTTGTGGCATCTCTGCAACATTGTATTGGCAGAAGTGGATGTTTCGTGGTATGCAGATTGTGGATTAAAGTGGGTAACTTTATTACCATTGTCTGAGAGTATAGATCACTTTAATCATTATTGCGCATTGTGGAGGCAGCAGTATGGGCTAGGTGACTGCAGGATCTTTTCAGTTTTCCATGAAGGACATGTTGAAAAGCCTAATTGAACTGTTTCCAGCTGCAAAGATTTTTTTTTCTTTAATCCATGAAAGTCAAATATAGAGATGTCCAAACTTGTTTTGTTCTGTAATGGAAAAAGCTAGACAGCATGTCAATAAAGGTGTTTGTGCTTTTTTATTTGTTTTAGGAATGGCATCATTGACTACGCAAATATCAAGTTGGATGGTGTCAATATTTTTCGAGGAAATGTAATGCATTTGACTGTCCGAAATCAGATTTTTCTTTTGAATATCCAAAGTGCACTGATATCTTTTTGTGAACTCGTGAAATATGTTGTGAAGTATTTTTTTTAGTAGTTTTAGAAAATAAAAAACAAAAACAGAAAAAAATTGAAGTAGTTTTTGTGCAAGTTAGAAAAAATAGTTACGTTCAGTAGAACATCTGTTCGTGCAGTATATAAAACCCTCAAAAAGAAAAAGGTTATTTTAAGAGCCACCATTTCCTAACGAAAAACAAGTTAATTGATTTTAATTCCCCCACTCAATGGCTGGAATTTTCCAGATGTCCGTGGATTTTCGTACTGTCCGTGGACTATGGAGACTGCAAAAGGTCCTCAGATTTTTATTTTTATTTCTATTTTTTATCTGTGAAGGATGGGTCCTAAAGGAACCTTTAGTTTTGTCTTACTGGCTTTTATATTTGTTTTTATTTTGTTTTTTGTAGGATAGGTGATGAGGTTAGGTGGCAGACGGAAGGGAGTCAAGAGCCACCAACCACAGAAAAGAGGGGCAGGTGGACCGTGGAATATGTTGTGCGTGCCTTAAATGTTAGGTAGGTGGCAGTGTTTCTTGTCCGTCTTAACCATGACCTTGAAAGTACTCATAAACTGCCCCCCCCCTGCAGAGTGGTGTGTCACATTAAAAACAGAGAATTGTGACTTTTGAAAGATAATGGTTAACAGTGTTATTAATGCCATGCGAGGGAGCCGGTAGGATCCTCTGCCCCACAGTAGTATCCGGTGTGGAGGTAGGAGTGGTTGAGGAAGTTGGGGTAGAGGAAGATCACCTAATTCTCTCTGAGAAAGGAACAGCCTTACTTAGAGCACCTGTGGTGTCCCGTGGAGGTGGTTACAAAAGAGTACTGCCCAGGTTGCCCACAACTGAGTACAATCCCGCACTCATTGCATTCAACCTTGACAGCCCAAGCATTTGGTACATCTCCAATGAAGAACATCCACACTCATGATTCTCTGTGGGTGCTGGAAGTAGGAACACACACTACCTCATCTTCCTGTTCCTTGCCAACCTCCTCTGCATCATCACACTTGTTCCCCAGTCCAGATCCTCCATGTGATGATGGTAGTGGCATCTGGAAAGGTGGGATCATCATGACAGATGCCATTCTTGAACTCCTGGAACTCTCCTAGAAGTAGCTCTCAATAGATCATCTCTCCTGGTCAGCCAGATTCAGAATGACTAAAAGTAATAGGTGGATCACTTCAGAGGAACAGTTGCGATCTTGTGACTGTCCCTGTACTACCAAGTTGAAAGTAGACATTGAAATAAGTTGACAAATCAACTAAGAATAGGTCTACGAGCTCTGAAAGGGTAAAAATTCAAGTTGAAACATTCTAGATTGGCTGAAAAACCATCCGTGGTCACAGACATTGTCCGCGGATAAGTTGGCATGCTGCATGAGTGCAGTGAAGGATGCCATTCATGGAGCGTCTGTGGAGGCAGTGGGTCTCCATGGACATCAGAAGGCAGGAGATGCTGGGTGCATGTGTGGGTAGGTCCGCAAATGGGAACATTGTTATGGACTACATTACAATGCACCATAAAAGATTGGGGTTTTAAAAAATAAAAAAGGTATGTGGTACACAATAATATACAAGATATTTATAATAGAAAAAATACATTTATTTATCAAAGGGTTGGGATATCAGAATGGGAAACATCAATGTTTGGAATTTCAATAAAGTCATCATCTTGGGAGGGAGTGAGAGAGGTGTCATCAAACTGTCTTTGATTTATGTTTTATGAAATTGAATGGGTGAGTGCTGGGCGCAAAGAGGATAGGTACAAGAGAAGAGTGATAATCCATATTTTGTAATAACAGGATTTTTAACATAATTTTAAAGTTCTTTAAAGTCATTGTTAAGTTCATCGAATTTTGAAGACAAGATCATTATTTCAGTCTGTACAATTGGGGTTTGAGATTGTATTTCTGATTGTTGGGATTCTGTATAATTAAGCTGTGGTGTAGTCTTTTCATGTAAACTATGTACTATAGGAAAAGAAGGAAAAGAAGACATTATTATTTCAATGAGCTCTCCATACATTATAAAATGTGTATATATTTAAGGATATATTGTTTACTATTAGAGATGTTATCTTCACTAATTTCTTCTTTGGGAATGTTTTATTCTAGCCACAGAAGTGTGTTTGCATTTCTGTCAAAATAGTAAAAAGATGATATTTGTTTATCAGAAATGTTTATTTAATGAATGGTAATAATATATTTGGTTAAGTTGCTCAACTTATAGAAAGAGTACTTTTTGGCAGTGTTTAACTTTGGCGTTGTTTGACAAATGGTCACTAAGTTTTGCAGATGGGATGTTGGAAAATATGAGGTCCCTCATAATTTTAGAAATGGTTGCCATATTAGATCAGCGGATCATGGCTTTTGTCTGGGGACAGCGAAGTGAGGAAAAGAAGTATGGAAAATATATTTCGGGTTACTTTGTGAATCTGGCCACTGGACACATACAGTATAGTTATTATAGGTACTCTAGGGGGAGTATACCATATTTGCAATATGGTGAAATGAAATCATTGTAGTGTATATGGTATTTATGATAGTAATACAATTGAGGATAGTGCTCCTTGATGTCTCCTCTGCCTTTGACAAGGTCAACTATTCTATCTTCATTAAACGGTTACATGATACATTTGGCATCATGGAAGGGGCACTGGATTTGCTGACCTGTTTTCCTCACTAACTGCCCTTCCCAGCTGCAACAGGGATGCTTCTACTCCACCACCTCACTCTCTTGCTGCAGAGTACCCTAGGGTTCTATCCTATCATTGTGGTGCTTCGATATCCATCCCGTCCCCCTAGCTCACCTGATCTCCTTCTTCTCTTCTCAATTCCAGTGTTATGTTGACACACAGCTTTCCTTGAAACTTCACTCTAATAATTTCTTCTCCACGTTTTTTATCCCTGACTGTCGGACCACCGTTCAGGCATTGTGTGTGGCTAACAATCTCTGTCTCAATGCCATTTTAATGGAGATGCTTGTTTTTGGGAAACCTGTGCCCTGTTTTCCTCCTACCCTCTGGTCGCCCTCTTTGGGCCCTCTACTCTCACCATCCTGTGAGACCAAGAACTTTGAGTCCGCTCTCTCCTTTACTTCTTATATTTTGGAGCTTGTAAAGAAGGCCCCCTTTCAGCTTCACCTCTTTACAGGCATTCTACCATTCCTCATCTTCCCCCAGAAGCTCAACATCTCCAGAGCCCTAATCCTCTCTAGGCTGGACTACTGCAACAGCCTCTTCCTCAACCTTTCCTTTGTTTTCTACGCTCTCTTTGGCTAATCCAGAATAGGGCTGCAAGACTTATCATTAGCCTCAAGCCCAGGGATCTTATTGATGCAGCTGTAAAATGTGTACATTGGCTCCTAGTTGCTGAAAGGATGAACATCAAAATCCTCTGTATCATGGACAAGGCGTTCTGGGGCTTTGGACCACGCTGCCTCCAACTTCTTCCTAAATAACCCCCTGCTAGAGCCCTCCATTCCGCTAACTCCAATGTTCTACTTGTCAAACGCTTTTCGAAAAAGAGAGCGGGAGGAAAGTCTCCCTCTTCGGCCAGTGCCTCTCTTTGGAACAGTCTTCCTGCACCTCTTAGATTTGAGCTGTATTTCCTTAAGTTCCTGAAACTTCTCAAAACTCTGTTTCGCTCTTCCTTGTTCCCGCAATCCCTTCCCTGCTAACTCATGCCTCTGCCACTGATATTAGTGGCCTGGTCTCTTATGAACCTCACAGGTTCCAGGCCCTATACCTAGTGAACACAAGTACACCCCCCTTCAACACTGCCCTTGCGGGTCTACCACCAGGCGGTTGAGTACCCACCCCCTTGGGAATCCTCTGCCCCAGCAGTTAGCCGGTGACCTCCTACCTTGGCATCCCTTGGCACTTTCTTTCTTGGCTCCTATTAGCACTTGGACATCTCTACTCCCTCTTCCATTCTTACTGCACAATGCATATGTGCATTTATAGCAGCAGTGTGTAAAAAAATGTTTTATAAGTACAGTAAATGCAGATGGAAAAGATTTATAGAACATTGCTAGCAAGTGATTGGTGGATAGATTTGTAACTGTTCAAAAGCAGGCAATAAAGCAGTGTTACAAACTTAACAGTGTAAAGGGTAGAAGGGCTGTCATGTCTGATGGTGTACACATGCAATCCAGGTCTTTTAATGATGCATGGCCTGGAAAGGGGAATGCGGAAACCATAGATAGCCATGAAGGTCCATGAATTATGGTCCTTATTGTATGATTTTGAAAAGTATTTAGGACACATAATTGTTTCTGTGCGTTTTTCTTTTTCTCTAGGATACAATTGTCCATTATTTCCATTAGCATAGTACCCAATGCTAATGAAAATGTTGGAAAATCTTATTGGGTCTAACTATTTTACTGAAAAATTTAAATTATATTGAGTCTAGAAGATTATTTCTTTTAGCTCTATTTTTGATCTGTGAAAACTGGTTCGTAAAGGAAAATTATTTTGGGTGTTTTTTGATTTTGTATTTATTACTTGCAGGAGAGGCCAGGAAGTAGGGTGGGGAGGGAAATGAGGGAAGGGGCACAAACCACAGCTATGGAGGGGGAGGTGAACAGGGTAGGTTGCTAGGGGTGTGTTAAATCTTAGGTAGCAGGCATTGTTTCTCACGGTCCTTGATCACAGCCTCAAAAGTACTTTGACACTGCTTCCTCCTGCAGAGTGCTGTGTTGCATTATATACTGAGTACTGTTGTTTTGGAAAGATATGGATCAACAGCCTCTTTTATCGCTTGCAAGGTGGTATTTTCTGCCCCACAGGAGTGGCCTGTGTGGTGGCAATAGCGGTTGAGGAAGATAAGGTAGAGGAAGACAGCGGACTACTTTCTAAGAAAGGAACAGCCTTTCTCAGAATTCCATATGTGGTGTTAGCGGGTGTGGCGGTGCATGGAGGTGGTACCAAAAGAGTACTGCCTTTGTTGTCCGTGACTAAGTAAGATTCCACAGTCAATGTATTCAACTTGGGTAGCCCGAGCCTTTATTCCCCTCGTACGGTCTTAAAGAATTGCCACACCCATGATTCTCTCTGGGTGCTGGAGGTAGGCATTTCCTCTATCTCATCTTCCTGGTCCTCTTGATCCTCCTCTACATAACTGCACCTTTTCCTTGGTCCAGGACCTCCAACGATGGTGGTGGTTCTTGGGGAGAAGGGATGACCATGGCTGATACCATTGTTGAAGTTGGGAAGCAGGTGCTTTCTTCTGGTTTGCAGATGGAACGAGAGTAAGAATGGGTCTACGACCTGTGGAAATGCAGTTTCAAAATGTTCACGGTGCCCGGACCCGTTCCCTGCAGTGACGTCAGACGTTCGCCCACGTGGGTGAACACAAAACTGTGTTGTTGAAAGATGACAGAAATGTTTACAATGTTACTAGGAGGTGTGGAATGGCACCGTTTTTACTTGAAACTTTACAGATTGACTGAAAATAATGATATATTGGGTGTGTGTATGATATTAGGAACTTGTAGCAAATTAAAGGGGGTCTGGTAAAATCCTATGAAATTCATTGAAATTCATATGAAATTCAGTGAAAAAAACGTTGTTAAAGGGACGTTATGGTTATGTTACACTAATAAAACCTGTGCCATTCAGTGGAAGGACTTTGTTCACTTTGTGGGGCGTAATGGTTACAAGTAAAACTGAAAGAATTAAGTAGTTCATGATAGGACTCCCGATCAACCCTGACATGTTTTTACCAACATTATAAACACCCACCCTTGTAGGGACTTTTCATCATAATTAATTTAATATATTGTGCCATCAGTGATGTCATCAATGACATGTGTGATGTCATATTTGATGTCCTGGATGTTAGTTTTAGCAATGCATGGTGGTGGCACGAGTTATGGTTGTTTAGCTTACCATAACTGGTGCATTTCTGGGGGTTTTCAGTTTTACTTGTTGCCTGTGTGAGAGATCACATGTTTCTGTATGTATGTGAGTGTGAGCATGTGTGTGTTTGTATGTCTGCAAGTGTGAAGGCTGGAGCTTGGGGGTGCCCCGGATTGCTTTTTTATGGGGCAATTCAGTCACATTGTTAAAATAAGCAAGTGTGGCAATGCTGGTATATATTGTGGGCATAGGTGTGAAGGATTGACATCAGGCAAGCTTGTAAATGCCCTCACTTACTTTGATTTATATCAATCACATTATGTGGCTAATCCATCTCAGAAAGGGAAGTCTTCTAAACATACTTCCCTTTCCTCACACACCATGCCAAACGCATAGTCCACACCTGTGCCCTGCTGCTTCAGTATCCTGATCTGCATTTCCTGCCCTCCAGTGGCACAGAACTTATACAGAGGTCACAGGTGCCCTTTCTGACAGTGTCACTGATTGTAAAGTCACTACAGTGCACAGGCTCCAATTCACAATCTGAAAGGAACTACATGATTGGAATACTCATCTGTTTTCCTGGAGCCTTCTGCGAACAATATGCAGTCCCCAACAAATTCTCTGGAAATCCCAGAACCCCCATAAACAGCCCTGTGGGATTTCCAAAGGAAGGGATGTTTTTTGTAGACAGTAACTCCCTTCTCTGTATTGGTGTTTGCCTGTAGGTTTGAGGGTTGTGTTAAAACCTGAAATAAGACCACATTCTAGGGCATGGTATTCACTGAACCCCTCTTGTACTGTCCACTCCATAGCCATTGGTGGGTAACAGTTGTGGGAGGTGGAGGTGTCTTTGAAGGGACTTGGGCTATTTCTTGTCCTGATCAACAGCTTAGTCCTGCTTGCATTGGCTTCTCTTGGCCTGTTTAAAAGTTCTGCTAAGGCAATTTTTCTGTTAAAATTCTTTCCGTAACTCTCCTTGAGTTCTTGGCCAGTAATAATGGTGATAGGAGCTTACTTCAGTAAGTACAGCACTAGCTAGCACTCACTAGTCATGTTCCTGTTCTGCAGGTGCAGTGGATAAGATCGGAAGGCACAGAACCACAGAATCCTTCCTCATAATATTCAGTTCTGAGTTCAAGTACTGCTATGTTGTAGTTCCTGGCAGATGCAAGGTGTCTAGGACAGCTGCACAGTAAAATCCCACCTGTATTCGAGTCTGGTGATCAAGGTAAGTTCCAAGATATTGTTATTGATATTGATATTTTGTTTGTATCACTCTCATACACAAGTGTTTCAGAGTGCAATGAGGCAAGGGAGAGGAACAAGGGAGAACAAAACGATCTATCTAGGCCCAGTGACATTGAGAACATGCATGTGCGTGGGAGAGCGAAAGGGGAAAGTGCATGGGAGGCAGGGGGAAAGTGGAAAGTGCTGAGCAAAGAAATAAAAAAAATAATAAATAAATAAATAAAGCAACAAACAGTGGTGGTGCAGCCAGAAAGTGGCAAGTGGTAGGTTTAAGGCAACAGACAGGGTGTGTCTTCTAAGTGCAGAAAAAAGAGGTGGGGTGTAGAGTTACAGATACAGACCCCAGTGCAAGGGATTTCCAGAAGGCAATGTTGGTGGGTGACAGGGTGAGCATGTACCTGGATCTGAAAGTCAGAAGTTAACCAGGTGCAGAATGCAGGGGCGGAACAGATCAGCAAGCAATGTGGCCCTTGATAGTTTTGGAAGAACAGCGACGAACCTGACGAGATCAGACTTGTCTAGCGACCATGTCAGGGCAGAAAAGAGGAAAGGACAAGAAAGCGGTGGGGAGGGTGGTTGTAGGTGGGCCAGAGTTAACAGAAGGAGAGGGGAGAGGATGGGACAAGAGGGTGGACAGGATATTCTGGGTTTTTGACATGAAGTGAGAGGCAAGGGCCATGCAAAGGGCCTGGGAGGCAACATGAGAGGTAGAGACAGCAGCAGGGTTGGCCAGCTCCTTGCAGATTTGAAGGAATTCAGCCAAGTTGTTAGATGCCGCAGGGACACAGGCTTGGATGTGGGCTCCCTTCTTAGAGGGGACAGAGAGCCGGCATTGCCTTTGGAGCAGGGGACAGGCCAGTTTGTCAAAGGATGAACAAGAAGCCCTCCATTTCCTCTCAGCCACCCTACACTTACGTTTAAGTGTAAATTGGTCAGAGTCATATCGAGAATTTCACTTGGGTTTGGCCTTCAAACGGATCCTCATGACAGGGGTAAGAGCATCAAGAGTATCGGAAATAGAAGAGTAGAGATTGGACAGGGCTGTGTCAGGATGTGAGTCAGCCAGAGGTGGAGGGGGGAGAAGGTGGCAGTACAAGCCTCAACTGACACACGCTTCATGGGCCGGATGTCCGAGAAGGTAGGTGGCAGTGTTGGGGTAGGCTTGGCATGGGGGGATGATGGGGAGAGATGAGTGGAGAGAAGAGAGTGATCACTCCAGGAGAGAGGAGTGGTCAAAGGGATGGAAAGGGGGAGGTCAGAGCAGATCAAGTCATCAAGTGTGTGCCCTGTGGAGGGAGTCGGGCCAGATGGGAGGATAGAAAGGGTATCACAGAGGTCATGGATGAGTACAGAGGAGGAACAGGGAGAGTCTAGATGGATATTGAGGTCACCAAGAAGAAGGAATTGAGGGATTTAGGCCAAAAGGGAGGAGGAGGGGTCCGCCCACTCAGAAGGAAATGAGGTGATCTGACCAGGAGGCCGGTAGATAGTAGCCACAGTGAGAGAGTGGCTAGGAGAGAGAGAAAGACTGCAGACAAGGCATTCCATGGAGGAGAATGTAGGCATGGGAATGATAGAGGCAGGAATCCACTCAGGAGAGATCAGGGCTACACCCCCTCTGGACTGGGTGGATCTAGGTGCGGAGAGGATCTTGTAACCATCAGGGAGGAGAGTTTCAAAGCTCGTGGCAGAGCTGGCCATGAACCATTTCTCAGTAAGACCGATGAAATCAAGGTCAGGTCCTTCCAGGAGGTGGCATATGTCAGAGGA
The DNA here is from genome assembly GCF_040938575.1 of Ambystoma mexicanum. NCBI lineage: Eukaryota > Metazoa > Chordata > Amphibia > Caudata > Ambystomatidae > Ambystoma > Ambystoma mexicanum. The sequence continues at coordinate 1,139,556,396 of NC_090922.1, forward strand.
GTGTTTGACAGTAGAGCGAGAGTTGAGAGTGGCGAGGTGAAGAAGTTTGCCAGCCTTAAAGACCTTCCAGGGAGGGATACAAATCAGAGGTTCGCCCTGTTGGGTGTCCTTACCCAGGTTTGGACTATTAAGCTGCAACATTTGGTGCTGTGGGCTTAGAAAATCCAAGATGGCGGAAAAGCCCACAGTTGCGCCAGAATCCGGGAAAACCGCGCAGTTTGTGCGCACACCAAAATGGTTGCCTAACCTGCCACCCACCAGTGCAAGCATGATGGCCAAGGAGTGCCATGAGTGAAATGTGTGCCAAAGGAAAAACAGCAGTGCTGGTTTGCTAAAAAGCGCTTTAAAATCACCTTTGTTTCCCTGAATGCAAGCTCAAAATGCCTATTTTAAACATCACAAGATATTCAAAAATCTTACTGAACACCAGCAGACATCTGGCAGAATGAAGTTTTGTGTGCATATAAAATCTGGAAAGATGAAGAGCCCAAAACAATGTTTATAACAAAACTGGCTGAGCTGTGGATGTCAGCAGCTTAAGTTAAATGGACAGAAAGCCACTAAAATTGAAATGTTTAAAATAAATGAGTGACCTGCTTTTGAGTGTAACATAGGTTGCAACTGTCAAATGTCATAGTTTTGAACTTAGAATCAGCATTCTAGCTGCATGTGCAAAAATTGTCAGTTTGATTTGAATGTAGAAAACTGGGAAGTAAAGTGACATTTAGCTGAAACCTGGCTTGAAGAGAGTGAATTCTGCCCAGCAACTACCCCCGGCAGGAGTGAAACCTGCTCAGCCACTCTTCCCAGGCCTGGCTGCATTCTGCTGCCCCTGCCAAAAGGAGATGACACCTCTCTGATCGGATTAGGGGAGGAGCACCTGGGGACTACAGGAAACTAAACAAAGCACTGTCCCTGGCTCAGGCAAATTTTATATTGGGGTCATAAAATGGCTTCCTCTTGGGAGAAACTGGGAGGGGCAGTGCCTGTGAGAGCAAGCTGAGCTTGGGGGAAGTGGATAAACCAGAAATTCCACCATGTGCTTTGGAAAACCACACCCCTTTGGGGCCAGAGCATGATTTTAAAACGATAGATAATTCATAGTGCGCACATTTTAAGAGGTGTTAGGACCCGGTGATATGTTCTTGGGGATAGTAGCGGAAACAAAGGTTGTTACGCCAAATGTATGCATGTTAAAAATCTGACACTTTATCATCTGAAACCCATATCCCTGGTGCACATTTGTGTAAAATCTGGAAAGATTTAGAGGTCGTTGTCTGGATGAAAAGGGGAGAATTCTGTCATAAGTGGACACGACATCGTACAAAGACAGGGATCGGATGGTTTGGTGCTACAGAAAATATGTTAACTGGACCTATAATATTAGAAAAATGGTACATAGATAAATATGTATTTGGGTCAGAAATAGATTTGTGTGCAATTTGACAAGGGGAAGATCCTCTGACCATAAACCTACCTCATCACTCTAACTCACAACCCAGTTCCCCCAATCAAGGGAGAGAGGAGGAACTGGCCAATGATAAGTTGAGAGGGTTGGGCATAGAAGATTAGCCAACCCTCCCACTTTCTAAACACATAAAGAGAGCCACTGGAAGCCAGATAGGCCCCTTCTTTTTCACTTTCTGCGGAGCATTTTGACAGACAACTCCACATCCTGATTTCAGACTTCAAATCCATCAATCTCCAGAGACCAGAGATCCAGAAAGCAGAATTATCCAGAGAGATCAGACCCAAACCAGATCGCTGAGCAGTGCTGAGAGCTGACCCAGATCGCTGTGCGCGGAACCAGTGCCAGAGAACCGCAGCCAATCCTGACCTGATCGGTGACAAAGTCGCATTCCTGTCCAAAATCTAGTGTAAGTACCCAGCTAGCACTGTGCCAAAACCAATCTCTTAGTTTAAAATAATCTAATCCAAACTATTTTAGCCTATTAGAACTGCCTCCTAGAATCGTGTCATTCTGTCATCTTTAAAACTGAAAACTGTCATCTGTCATTCTGAGCTTTAAAATTTCAAAACCGAAAAACTACCTTTACTAAATTGGCCGTATCTCCGAAACCGTTTGTGCTAGGACCGAGTTTTAACTGTCATCTTAAAGCTAAGATTCTAAGCTTTCCAATAGTGCCTCCGTAATTGCGCTCGATGCACGCGACTAAATTTGCTGCGATTTGACATTTTGCTTAATTTCAGCCACGTGTCAACATATTTGTCCTTGCTTTCCTTGCTGAAATTCGTGTGCAACCTGACAATCATTCATAGAGCATTGCTAAAGTGATCCTGAATTAATTTAAGTGTCTCGCACTCACCCTGAACCTCCTATAGGGAATTAAAAGCAAATTGAGTACATTTTTAACTTCATTGCCACCACATTTAAAAGGATTTTGCCTGTGTTTAAAATCATCCCTGTTGCTCTAAGCTTGCTAGGGGGGGAACTGAATTATATTTGATTGCATTCCTGAGAACTGTGTGCTTTTCTTCCAACTCTTTACATTGCATAAGGGGGGTGTGGGGTGAATTGCTACCAGGGGGAAACGTGATTTCATTGTTTTGGTTGAAATCATATCAAGTTTATTTTCTGTACTGCATTTTCATTCATCATTGCATTGTCCTTGAAGCCATAAAAGCATTCTCAGCTACTTTATCCTCTCTATCTCACTTCTAAGCCATCAAAAAAGTGTACCACTGTAACATTATCCATTGTTGATCACTATCATCTTCACAAGTGTGCTATCAGATATTAATTTACTATAAAAGTGTGATAGATATATATTGTTTAATTTTCAAATAAACCTTTTAATTTGCAAAACAAACCTACTTCTTGGCTCAGTGAGGTCAGGGGGATTCTAAGAGAGGGGTGTTATATAAGGGTTGTCATCCAGAGTAAACGAACTGGACATAAAAATATATCAATAAGGCCTTCCATCAGCATCCCAGACTAGGCATTGACTTAGCTGTATTGTTGAATTGAAGTCGCTTACAGTCCTGCGGAGGTGAAGAAGGAGCAGAAGAGGAGGGAAGAGAGGGCAAGGTAGCCAAGGGGGTGGGGGTGAGACAGCAGGAGATGAAAGAAAGTTGATGAGGCGAAGGTAGTGTGTATCAGAGATTGGACTGAGTGCCTTGGACCATGACAGTGCCATTAAGGTAGACATTAATGATGACTTTAGAGGAGTTAAAGGGAGCCATGAGAATTTCCCAGTGGGTGCCACCATTAATGCAAGAGGAGGAGACAGGAACGAGCACAGAGATCATGTGAAGAGTCCATATTTCTGGAAAAGGATTGACAAAGAGGATGTCAGTGAGGGTCTATCTGGAGGAAGCGCTGGAATAGGTGTCAGCAATAGGGAGACCAGGGTTGGAGGCCAAGGTATCCTTTTTGAGCTGCTTCCTACCAGACTTAATGAGAAGGGAAGGACATTCAATGGAGAAGCAGTTGGAGAAGAAAGCAGAGACAGAAAGTGCCATGGGTGTGGTAGCAAGAAAAGGAGGGAGAATCGGGGTGGGGCGGGGAAAGCAGGAAAGAGTGGAACAAATAGAACAGTGAATTAACTGGGCCAGCAAGTTACAGAGAAGCATCAATACAAGCAAGTGCAGAGCAAGTTAGCAAAATACAGCAAGATTTGATTTCAAACCAAAATGCAAAACAAAGCAGTATTTGACTTTTAAACAAAAATGCAAAACACTGCAGGATTTGACTCTTAACCAAAAATGCAAAAGAATAAGTATTTGATTCTTAACCAAAAATGCAAAACACAGCAGGATTTGACTTTTAACCAAAAGGCAAAAAACAGCAAGATATGATTCAAGTTGCAAAAATCCACATAGCAGCGCGATGCATAATTGCTGGGCTTACCAGCTGATGAGCAATGATCAAAGAATGCTTACATGCAGTGAAATAGAAGTCAGTGCGAGGACTGCAGGGCTATGTGTGCTGTAGTCAGGCAGGCATAATGATACATTACTGTGACGGCTCCGGAATGGCTTTGGGAGGAAAGGCACAGGCAAGTGATGGAACTGGTGAGTACTTTGCTGTGACGGCTCGCAGAGAAAAGGCACAGATAAGTTATGGAGCAGTGGGCTGGATCTGGTGACCTCATTGCAGGTAACAATGATGAGCCAGTGGTTGCCGAAGGGTGGGATTTCAATAGTCTCTGCTTCCAAAAGGGCTGACTTAATTTCCCGACAGCACGAAATGTTGTAATCTTGTGAGATCTTGCCGCATATATCTGTAATCACTTGTATGCAAAGAAAAGAAAGTGGCAGTTTAAAAACAAACTTTCAAACTGCCTGTGCGCAACATCTAAAAAAATGGTATGTGTGTAGAAATGCGCAATCTTTGCTTCCCATCTAAAACAAAAGCATGAGTAAAACATCATTTAACAAAGCACAAAAAGGAATTGCTGTGTAACAGAACAAATCCAGCAATCTGAATGGAAAGCAGAGCATGTCATAGAAAAATGAAAAACTGAATTAGGCCTGGCATTGTGTCTGTTTCCCTCTACAGCAATGAAAATCAGCTTTCAATAAAGAAACACACACACCTAGTGAAGATATGTCTTTTTGAAAGGAATTTGATGACAAAGAAAAAAGTTATAATGCTGTTCTGTTTTATGTGACAATTGCAATATGGAAATAAGGTACCTTTAAAAATTGCATTTTGTGAATAAGACCAAGCTATGACTGACCAAATGGCCTCCCACCCACGAACAAGCTACAGGAAGGGGATGCCTTGATTTACCAAGGAAATTAAACTCAAGTCTTCGGAAGCGGAACCGTGACAACATATGACTGTGCCTGGTGTTTCTTCACACAATTCAGGTCTGCAATACAAATAAATGTCTCCAAATTACCAGGATTCAAACCTGTGCTGCTTTGTGCTGTTTTCCTTCCAAGTCACATGTGTTGCCCCTGAGCTATCCCCCAATCTGTCTCTGAACTTGGGTGAAATTCCTTAAATATGCATTGCATTAATTTGATCAGTGGTCAGTAGTGGTCTCTTTTCAAACAAGCACATTTTACCATCAGACAGCCTTTTCTAAAGGGAGATGCGACTACAAATCTGGGAAGACTGGATGTCTCATCCAGGAGGCAGCCAGGTCCTGAAATCATTCAAACAGGGCGGAACCGAAGTACAAAATGACCACACTCACTTATCTACAAAGAACTTTCTCTTTCACAACAGCATTTACAGCAGTCATAACATGCTCCAGTCCTGAACCATCATTATGTAACACCAGATGTTCTGCTATTGGGCAGATTAATTAAAGATGCCATGTAATATTTTCTGAGTAAGACAAATAATTAACCATTTAAATTGCATTGGGAATCACTTTAACATTTGTAACTTTTCAACTAAAGTACTAGAGACTTCATTCTTTTAATGTTCAGCTTGAAAGGCTCTATCAGATGGATGTTTAAACAATTCTTTATGTATGTAATTTAGGCAAATGTGGGTATGTTTGTGAAATAAAATGCATGCACCAGTGATTTATCTGGAAATTGAATTTTTTTGTTAGTGTATCAGTGCAAATAAAGACATAAAAAGTGGAGCGCACACATCCCATGAGATCAGATTAGCAACATTTAATTTGCCTGAGTGAGAGCAATCTGATCAATCAATTAGTAACTTGATTGCATTCAAGGAATATGATTTTTTAGAGGGTTGGATTGCTTAAAACAGACATCTTTAAGATGACATCACCTCAGTACCACAGGTATGTCCTGAGACATTTGCCACACTGCCTACGTCAGCTCCATGCACGCATACACGCTGCCTGCCTCCCTCTAGAACTGCACTATTACCAGACTATACTATCTGTGTCTCTTACAAATCAAACCTGAACCATCCTGCCTATCTTTTATGAACCCAGGCTCAGACCCCCCTAACCTATCAATAGAGTATCCCACAAATACGATCTTCAGCTCTGCACCTTAAGTCATTTCCCAGCTTACCACCACTAACCTGAGCATACTGCCAGTGTTTAACCTACTCCTCAAAATCACATTACTTCCTTATACCACAACTGTTATACATAGCCCCCAGGCACATATCCCCTTGGAGACAGACAAGACCATGACCTCCATGTCTGGTAAACCTTATATCTCCCTTCCCATGGCCACTACTCAGCACACACAGCACCAACCACATCCCTACCTCCCTGCCAACTAAGCTATGCCAAGCCCACCGCAACCAGCAGGACAACTACTAACCCCAACTACCCAATCTCCCCATCTCAATGAATCCAACTATATGCACCTGACCCACACCTAACTAACCCTGCATTACCAACCCCAGACCACCACAGGCTCGGTACATCCACCAATAATCCAACCTGTAAATCAACTATAACACTGCCTCCAAATACACCTGACCACGTCACATCTCCTATCTCCTATCAAAGCTGTGCTAGTTAATGCCAGATCCATTTAAGCACACGCCCTAGACATGGCAGACCTCATAATTGCCAATCAATTAGATTTCCGAGCCATAACAGAGACTTGGCTTCATGCCATAGCAGGACCAACCCCGTCATTTGCCATTCCCGAATGCTACACTTTACTCAGGCTAGATAGAGAAATATCTAGAGGTGGTAGAATCACATTTATCGCAAAACCAAGCTGGGACTAAGAGTCATACCCTACCCCCCGTTCCCTTCAGGAGAACTCCTGACAGTCAAATTACCAGGGAGACACTTGCCCTGCTCCAATTATCAAAGAAGCTGCCAGGAAACTAGTGCCCTTTATCATGACTCTAATCAATTTATCCTTCAAAACTTGCATTGTCCCCACCAATCTTAAAGATGCTTGGGTCATCCCTCTTCACCTAAACATCCCAACCAACTATAGGCCAATAACCACAGTTCAGTTTCTCTTGAAAATTCTAGACAAAGCAGTCTATCTACAGATTTAGGCTCACCTGTAATCTAATAACCTTCTAGGTTTACGATAGTCAGGCTTTAGACCTGAACACAGTACTGAAACAGCCTTAATTGATCTAAAAAAACAAATGGACCATTTAAAGGATAAAGGTAAGCTTGCGCTCCTTCGACCTCTCGGCCGCATTTGATTTAGTCGATCATACAGTACTATGCCACCACTTGACCACATCGCCCCACTTCTCTGCCAAAGCCACTGCCTGGTTACAATCCTTTTTGAAAAATAGAACCATGAGTGTCTTCGCACCAGCCGCAACAGCTGAGCATGCACCGGTCACTTGCAGAGTACCTCAGGGGTCGTGTGTCTCTCCAACGATGTATAATATTGTTAAAAATGTACTCTTTGATGATCTAAGAAATAAGCTTCAGAAAGGAGGAGGAAGTCGCTTCCCCGTCCTGGCAGCCGGAACTTGGTAAGCCCTACCTCTTGACCTAAGATCTGAATCATCCTACCATGGCTTCAGAAAAAGTACTAAAATCTGGCTTATCTCGCATAAAGCATAATCAATGCATCTATTTGCCATCTCTGTATATATCTGTAATGACCTGTAACTTAGCTTCTGTACATATTTCTCCTATGCCTCGTACTTAAATATAATTAGGTTGTATATGTTTACCTATGCGTATGTGCCTCCTATGTAGCCTGAATGTGCCCTGATACCTGAGGGCCTGGTGGGCTATATAAATACATATACAAACAAACCTCAATTGGAGTGCAACTGGGTTTGGAAGTTACTCTCATCAGACTGCCCTCCTCCTTAATATGCCCAAGAACTATGGCAGGGTTGATATAAAATTATGGCATGCTTGGTACACTGCTGCATCACATACATTGACCAATTTGATTATAGAAATTATAAGCACCTCCAAAGTGAGTGGTTTCAGTGCGATAACATTTCAAATGCATAGATTCTGGGGAAAGACACTCACTTGCTCACTAATTGATGGAAGGGAAGAAGTAGAGAAAGAAGAATTGATACCAACAGAAAGGTCAAAGGAATTGCCGTCCTTTTGGGACCCATTTTGGATTACTGGCAGAGCACTTTAAGAGGAGCCTACTTCTATTTAAAGCCCCAGGCCTTCTTCACTGGGAACACAGCAGACAGAGCCAAATACAGAAAGAAGGGAAACCAGGCTGTGGAGGGAAGCTGCCAGCATCTTGCTGACTGATGCCCACCTGTTCCTAGAGGGGGAGAATTGAACCAGTCCTTCCTTAAGAGGGTGTCCTGACGCCAGCACGCACGCTCGACCAGCTGACTGACACGGCTTCAGGTTTTCGGCAGATCGTCATTCTGAGGAGTCTTCTGGCTTCACACACACCTGCGAACGAAGCTCTGACTTTCCGGCTCACATTAGACTCTTCTTTAAACTTCAGGTCATGTAAAAGCGACCTTGCTGAAACCAATTACAACTACTTTCCTGAACGTATCCACTTCTAGGACACTTTAAAGACCTGAAACGCATACTTCTACTAAAAACCGCGTCCAAGACGAATCATCTCCCTGTGCGGTTACCTCTTATAAAGATGGCTCTTGTTGAATATTGATCTCGATTGAATATTAATATCACATCGATATCCGGTGCGTGCCAAACTGATGAAAAGCCTGGCTCTGCGGCTTTTGTCCGCATGCTACATATAGTGGGTTCCGGGTGTTTTTAAAAAAACAGTACGATGACTAAGAAGTCTACACCACCAAATTATTATACTACCTTTTTTCTCTTTGTCCTGAAGACGGCTATACCTGCACCAACAGACAACGTTTTTTGTGCATTGCCTGATTTCTTTTGGTGTTATTAGCCGAAACATATGTCGACCTCCACAAAACCAAACCTAAGATACCTAACAGGTTTCCTATATGTGATAGAGTCAGTATAACTAAACAATGCTCTACCCCTATTCTTCTGATGTTGCACATTAATTGCTCACATAAAACGTCTTGTTTAGTGTTTTTTGCTTTTGTTCTTCATGCACTAACACCACCTTAAAACATTTCTGTGTTTCTATGACTATTTAACTCTGATGGAAAAAGTTTCTGTTATAGTCATAATGTATATCCGCTCCTGTTTTATGGAATTTTTAGATAGATTTTATCTTGATTAAAAATAAAAATCAGATTTTTTACTATTATCAAGTGGTTGTTTTCTCCTAACTCTCACCTTCAGAGTTTCATGAAATATGTTAATATTGTTCTTTGTACTTCCAACTTAAGACCAGTTGAGCATAATTATCACACTCAACTCTTTTAGCACTTTTTTAGAATAAATTGACGAGTGTTTCAGAGGTCGCTTTACCGGTGACTGACACACCATTCACCTGACTGTGGTTCCAAGGTCACAGGGTCACCACACCTCCCCTTGTTGCTCCCCTTACCACCTGTCTATTAGACAGCCAAAAGAAATGACCATGTACGTACAATGCCAAGGGGAACTATCAAGTTGAGGGGAAAAGTACTCTAAAAGGGAAAAGATGAATTCCTGACCTCTTTCATCTGTAAATTACTCCTTCTCTGTCCATTGCGCAAACACTGAAGAGTAAATGAAATCTCACTGTGTGTATACCCAGAACAATAAAGCAATTGAAATCATGTCCTGCTTGCACCACCAGGCAGAGTTCTGTAACTGGTGCTGTTCCATTCAAGAAAACGAGGAAAACTTTACTATCTGCTACCTATTTTCTCACCTTTAAGTTTGAAAATGTACATTTTTACAGAGTAATGCAATTGAAACATCACAGAAGGACATTTTTTCTAAGATTTTTTTTCTCCATTTTATATGTGATTCACATGCGCTAATGTTAAGTAGCATGTCTTGCAATTGAGTTCTCTAGAACACGAGAAGAATTTCTGGCAAGTTCATTGAGTAGGAAGAATGATTAGTTGCAATGAAATGTAATTCGAAAAAATGTAGGTTGGCTGGGGTGTTATAATTCAATTTGGTTTTCTATACGATGACAATTTTATTCTGAGCCCTCGTACACTGTTCAACGCATGGTGGAGGCGCGCTCCAGATAATTGAAATGTACACAAGGTGATGTGTGTTCTTTAAAAGTTCCCATTCATAATGTTGCCATTATGACCACTGTTTTAGAATTTCATAAATGCATAATGTGTGCATTTTTAAATTGATTCAATTATTTCTATTTTATTAATAAACATAACTTTTGTGCAACTTTGTGTGTTTCTTGTCACAAAAGGGGGGGCATGCTATAGGCAATCAATATTGTTACATTCGGGGTCCATGTTTCATAAAAAATAAAAGAAAATTGTGGATGCCTGATTTGGGTTGGTTGTAAAATTACCTCAAATTAGATGTCAACTGTTAAAACATGTGTCACTCTTTCTTCTATTGTTGCTCCTGATCACTTTTAGAGCAATGTTGGGTCAATGCCCATTCCGTTACTCGCTGCACATCTAAGTCCTTTAGCTCTCCACAGAGGGGTTTTCAGAGGATGCAGAGAAATATGCCATGTGCATGTATCAATGCCAGCTGTATTTTCAGTATCATCCAGGAGCAGTCCCTAATGACAGCACAAAGGGGGGCCGTCATACTACAATATCTAGAAGGACATGCAGCAAATTGGTGAATACTGTTGATAGAAAAAGATGATTCCATACTCATTGACTTATGTATTTTCAGTGGAAAAATGTAAACAAAATGCATCTGATAAAGAACTATTGTCCCTTTGACAAGAATCCAAATACCTCTTCAAATGCATTGCCACATTCAACCATTTGGTGTCAGAAGCCAACCTTTGTTTTATATTGGGGCTTCATGGTGAATTTAAACATGTTTGTATTAGCCCGTATTGTAAACCTTCCCTGCTCTTGTCCTGAGTTATCAACCTGTTGGTAGAAGTAGAACATCAAATAATTGAAAGAAGAAAAGATTGCAGTCATGGAGAAGCATGTTCCCTGTATGTTCAGCCTTCAGTAACCCAAGTAAGTCACAGCGGCACCACCATCTAGATAAGAATTCAGCTCAGGACTTCCCACCAAATGGTTGGGTGACTAGGGAGGTTATTGGAGCCATGGAAGGAGAGCAATCAGAGTAAAATCATGAAACCAGAAAATATCAGCATGAGTAGGGATCAGCTTGCCGAGTCAAAAGATGACACCAATCTCCAATTTGGATGGATGCAAAACAGCAGTGATTCCAATTTCAATCAAGTGCCAAAAGAAGCACCAGCTGTTCTACCCAGTTGTAGGTCATTGCAAAGGGGTTAAATGCAGTTTAACTGGTTACATGTGGTATAACAGGAATCCTGGCTCTAGGACAGGCTTAGTCCATTCAGACTCTGCTGCTCCAGCCTAAGGAGGATTTGCGCAGAGTGGCAAATGCTGGTCCTCACTCAGCAAGAATCACCTCAAGGTTCTCAGGGAGTGACAAGGGAGTAGACCTTACATCTTCCTTGGAACACTCCTTCTTCAACTCAATGAATGAGGGTTTTCAAAAGATCATACTCTACCAAAGGAGGCCCAATTACATTCTTTGGTATGTCCTGGGTGGTCATTAGGTTGACCAAAGAAGGGGCTGGACATCCCCTCGTTTAATATGCAAAAGTTTAGAGGGAGTTGGACAAAGGTAATCCAGCTTTATGGGCTCCAATCCCTGTCCTTGTGACAAGTGGTCTTTGCTTTATTGCATCATACCGACTGTAATGTGTGTTAAAGGAAGTGTAAAAGACAGGAGGGAAGGAAAAAGGCAATATGGTGCAGTGGCTGCAGTATCCTTTTCAGTGTGGATCAATGGGAAACGGGGTGTGATTATCAGATCTCACTTGCTGGGACATAATTACTAGCATCATTTTGTATTAAAATCAAAAATGCTCAGACTAGTGACCCCTTAGAGATTACATGCTGTCACTGTATACCAGAGCGAGTTTGTGTGTTTCAGAGTAGATTTGCATTTGTGAGAGTAGGTGGGTGTATATGGAAATGTCTACTGATATGTAAGTGGGGTTGTGCTTATCTTAGAGGTGAGAGAAAGTGATCAAACATGTCTGTATGTGTGTGGGTATGTGTGTACATGTGGCAGGGCTAGAATTTACAGGTCAATTTAGTCATATATTGCTGATACAAGCAAGTGTGACAACATAAACATAGTTTACTGTGGTAATGCGTGCAAATACTGTATTCATCCACAACCCCCTCATCCTAATGAAAGAGAAATGAAAACAGGTGAAGGGATAAAAAGGCTGCAGGTTTTATTAACTTACTCAGGGATATTTCACAGGTAATTAATACACAATCAGCGATAATGCCTCAGGTTAACATGATTGCTAGTTAATAGGGCTGACAATTAATGTATCGCTTCCGGGTGAAAGGTTCTCTTCCGGGCAAAATCACTCCGGAAGTCCACGTCACTTCCCAATGGATTACATTCAGGGTACTGCGCCCTCTTCTGGTGATCAGGTGCTGTCGCATTCATCCTGAGGCTAGCCGTCAGGTCTCTGCCCCATGGCATGTGGGTACACCTCCTCTTATTTTGATGAGGTGGAAGTTTCTTATGTAGAGAACACCCTATAACTCCTCATTGTCCTTCCCCAGCTGCAACTTCTGTGGGAAATTACATGTTAGTCATGAATAATATCACAATATACCTCAATATGGAGGGATTGGGTGGGAAGCGTCCTGAAGCTCTGGCCTGCTAAAGAGGCTGGGTGCAGCTTCGACCCCCCTTACAAGGGGATGCCCTTGCCCTTCCACTTCCTGTGACCTGACCAGGAAGGGAGCAGCATTGTGGGCCAATGGAAGGCAAGGAAGGACTTGGCCTGGGGAAAAAGTTGACTAAGGCACCCAAGAATCTGGTTATCAGATCCTGGAACTCTAGGGGCCATAAATCTTTTCTAGAGAACCCCTTGGGAAGCCATCATTTAACCATGCAAGACATTTTTCTCTGGCAAGAAATGTGGTTAGCTCAGGATTGCACTGTAGCTCTCACCTTTCTTTATATTTATCTGGGTGATTTAGGAAACTCACTGCAGAACTGTAACAGCAATCCACCATGCATTGCACAATGTCCCGTAGCATGGCTTTTGTACACAGACCGTATTGTTATTTTAGATCAAACTAGAAAACAGTCTAAAGGCATTAGAAAAAATTCTCTTTAGAAAATCATCTGATCATTAATCTCTCATAAACAACGAAAAGAAATATTGCTAGTCTTTACAAGGGGAGAAAATTGAAGAATTGTCAAGCTATGTGTATCGGGCTCTCTTGTCACAAATAATATGAATAAAGAGATGTTTACAAAATCCATCACGGATAGAGTGATGATTAAGATTAAAGCAGTAAAATCTTTCTTTCATAAAACTGGAGGGCACTCAATAGAAGGGCTGATACAACTATATAAGATGTGTGTGGTTCCGGCGGTACTTTATGGGTTTGAGATATATACCCCAGAAGAAACAAATTGGCTCTGAGTATTCTAAGGGGAAAATATGGTATAACGCAATAGGCCTTTCACATTCTGTCCCTGTGGAAGCTATCTGCAGTGATTTGGGTATTATTTCTCTAACAACAAGGAAAATGATCCTGACAAAACACAATCCTTATATGCTCACTTTCTGAATTAACAGGGTGCCTTTGAAAGTTTTGCTGCACATAACGATTGGAGCAATGTAATTAATCGTTTTTGGAAAACATTGGATGCACTTGTGATGCCAATGATAATTTGGCCAACAAATTAAAAGAAATTCAAAGGAAAGCTGCCATCTGCAACAGGAATGCAAGAAGTGCCCACTTATCTAAGAAGTCTAGATATGCAGAATATTCAAGACAATCCCTTCCTGTGGACATTCCCTGTACATACAAAAGAAATGTACAAAGCCAGGATGATAGACATTTTATAATGCTTTTAAGGTTCAATCAACTTCCAAGATTGACAACTTTGGGTGCTTGGAATACTATACCATATGAGGATTGTTTGTGTAGATTGTGCTAAATAGAAGTTGAAACCCTGATGCACTTAGTTACAAATTGCAATCAGTTGAGCATCTTATATGAAAGGGCCTATGGTGCTCGGGTGTAAACTCTGGATTTTATCCACACCCCCATAGGACTCTATGGGAGTGGGGACACGGAAGCTCTGGCACCATTAGCAATGGTGCTGGTGCTTCCGTGTGCCGTCTGCCTACCGTGGCCGCTGCGCCCAGCAGGTTCAGACCTGTCGGGCACACCAGCCAATGCAGGCAGACTCAGAGTTTGCCGATCTGGAAACAAGGGTGCCAGTGAGCTTACCGGCACCCTTGTTTCCGGACCGGCAATCTTGGAATGAGGCCCTTGACTTTGAAAAATCTATTTTCTTTCAAATCAGTAAAGATGATGACACTTCCCATTTCAATAATTGGGATGCCTATAAACAGCCATGTGGGGGCATATAAAGGCGGGCTGTGATGCAAGTGTTCCAGAATAGCAGGAGCATCTACTGTGTGTGCTTCACTGCAATTCTATTGTCGCTTTCTATTGTGTAGGAGTACCCTATTTACAAAAGCTCAGATGCCAAGGGGAGGATGGCGGAGTGTGATGGCAGAGTATCCACAGTAATCAATTTTGCTCTTATATTTTTATTGGAGAGAATCCGGTCATGAATGGGCAGCAACCTGCCGGACTCCTAATGAGGCCCTATGTCTTGGAGTAAGGAGTTGTTAAATCTCCATCTGTTAGTACCATTTCTAATTCATCCCAATTCAATGTTGGTTATCACTGGAGAATTATTTGAAATAACTGTACATTCGATAGTGGAGTCTATTATTGAGGTTACTGAAGATTTGGCAACACAAATATAATCAATACAGGAGAATGAAATATTTGGACGGGAATGAAAGGTAAAATCTATGTCTGTAGGATGTTAAAGTCTCCATGAGTCAATAATACCAATTTCGGTTAAGCTACTGATAAATTCAAAGCGTGATTATTATTTTTTTTTCATTGACAAGGGGACTTTCTATCTAAACATTTTTTTTATTTTTTTTATTTTATTGAAACACCTGTCTGACATGTCTCAATGCGAGCATTGTGACATCAGACTTTTATTACAATGTAATCATATGTATCCAAAAAGAAAAAAAGGACTTCTCCAAAACAAAGCAAAGGTCCATCAGACTATTACCATCCCCTCGAGCCACCTCAGAAAATCCTGGATGAAACATTGTTTCAAATAAAGTTTATGTCGAGACGTAGAGAGTCCATGTAGTCAACTACGGCACAGCTTAATTTTGTACAGTGTCCGGCTGCCGCATATGACCACCAATCTCGACTATTACAGTCTACTGGAGTAAAACCTCCCAGATGCGTCATCCGTTTGGCGGTGGTTTCTTTGCATCTAGTGAGGAGATGTTCAGAAGTTTCGGTTTCACAGTGACAGAAACGACATATGTTGTCACTCACTTCTTTAAAGTGACGGCTCCACATCATTACTTTTGTTTTTATGGCATTTAAATGAAACCTCAAAAACTGCTCACGATGATGTCGGGACGGGCAGTGTTTTAGGTAGTTGCTTGTAACATTTAGCTTGAGTGCCCCAACTCCAGCGTCTAAGGTGGTCGGTTTCAAAAGACGTGAATCATTGTTCAAAATCCAGCACCATTGTTTGAACTTTTTTTTTGCTAGTTGTGGTCTCTCTAGTAGATCGTTCAGGTTGAGGTCAGCAGTGGCTAGAATTGTCAGCATGATTTGCTTCCACTCATCGAGAAGTTTCAAATTCCCTGTGTTGCTTGTCACAGAGAAAATTTGGAATGCAGGGGCTGTCGGAGACAAATTCATCTTTCGCATTACTGTTAAAGACTTCCACATTACATGAGAATGTAGAGAATTCAGTGAAAGTTTGTATCTGATTTGGGTCATTGATATATAGGTCGGAAGCTTCAGAACACGACGCCAGAAGATTCCTTCCAATTTTTGCCAAAACGAGACATCTATGTTCCAACCGGATTCTGATCCAAAGGTGATTGCTGGAACTACCTTTTGGGTATAGAAAATCAAGACCGGTGTTAAAGTGAACTTGCCAAACGTTTTGTTCAGCCACTGTCCCTGAATGCCAAATTGAGTCATACGATTGACCATGTCAACCTTCCAGTGATGTTCGCGGACTGAGTTGTTAAAGATGATTCCCAAATATCTGATTGAATTGACTGTTTCAAGACTGATGTCGTCAATTTTCCACTTGAAGGTTTTTTGTCTTTTCGGACGATTTTGGCCAATAATAATGATCTTAGTTTTTTCAATATTTAGCTCCAGGTCATTTTTGTGCAGGTAGTCATGAAGGTTTGTTAGTTGGCGTTGCAAGCCTATCTCGATTCTGTCCAGTAAAACCACATCGTCAGCATATATTATGCATCCTACTTCGATGTTATTCAGTTTTGGTGGAAAACATCGCACATCTTTGCGATGAGCAGGGATGTCAGAAATAAACAATTTAAAGAGTTCAGTAGCTAATGGGGATCCCTGTTTCACACCTATGCTAGTTGGTATCCGCTTGGATAGGGTGCCTTCATTGCTTAGTCTTATGCTGACGGTGGTTTGCGTGTGTAGTGCTCTAATTGGCTCGATGAGGTTTCTTGGACAATTCCAATTTGCCAGTTTTTGCCACAGTTTGTTACGATTAACACTGTCGAAAGCACCCCTCAGATCTATGAAGGCGATGAATAGTCTTGTCTTTGCCTTTTGGCTTTCTAATTTGAGAATGTTTAGGAGCACCAGATTCACCTCCACCCCCACGCCTTTGGTAAAACCTGCTTGCCGGATGTCAGAGATTTGTTCTGACATAGACCACGGAGCTAGCCTTTGACGTAAAAAAGGCGCAAAGATTTTACCTATAGTGTCCAACAGGGAAATCAGGCAATAGTTGATTGGATCCGCCCGATTGCCCTTTTTATAGATTGGCACTATGATCGCGTCACGCCAGGAGTCAGGTATCGTTGCTGATGTAAGCACACGGGCGAACAATAGTTCGATGAAAATTGCCCATTGCTCCTCGTTCTTTTTAAACATCATGTTTGATATTAGATCTGGGCCTGCTGCGTGAGAATTTTTCAAAGATCGTATGGCGAGTCTTATGTCTGGTCCTGTTATTCGAGGTTCCCAAGATATTGTCTCTTGTGCAGGTTTACTATCTAAAAAGGGATCAATGATATTGTTAAAGTCCCTGCATAATAGCAGAGTAGGGAGGTGAGCTTGTAGTGTCATATGCTACAAATCTAGCCAGAAGTTAGGATTGGGATTGGTAGGTGTATAGATATTGAGAACAGAGAAGGTTTGAGAGTAAATTAATAGTTTAGTTAAGACCCATCTACCTTTAATGTCTGCATCTTTATGAAGGATTTTGTAGTGAGTGTCGTTTTTAATTAAGATTGCCTCACCGTTATGTTTGCCCTCCGCTGGGCTAGCTAATACCTCCCCTACCCAATACTTTTCAGTTTCTTGGATTTGTGTAACAATAAATGGGTTTCCTGCAAACATGCAATAGTTTGTTTGAATCTATAAATGTGAGCTAGATCCTTTTGTCTCTTTACTGGATTATTAAGACCCTTAACTTTCATACGGTCATACTTTAAAAAGTAACAATCCCAGCAGGGAATATATATTTGAAATGTGTGCCAAAACAAGAAACATCATGTAAAACCAGTAAGTAACATATAACAGAGCAAAAATAGTGCTATTGAGAGTGCTGAAAGACAATAAAAAACAAAAGAAAAACAAAAAGCCAAAAAGAGAAAAAGAAAAAGAAACAAAGCAAGCATTGCAAAGTCTGACCACACGGTGTTATGAAATAAAAATATTAAAAGATAATGTTGCTCCAGATGAATACACCCAGCAGGTAAGAATAAATAATGTAAGGTAAAAAACAAAAATAGAAAGGTCAGATTTTCAATGTCGGGTGCAAAAAGGGTGTGAAGGTGCGTTCCAAATAGGAGAAAATCGCAAGCCAAACAGGAGAGAATACCCGATCCAAAATAGATATTGATCATGACAATTCCAGAGGAAAACCATTTCAATATTATATCTTAAGAAAGTGAAATATGGGATGAATACCAGGTGTGAAAATCCAGCATATCACGTGTGACTAGTGGTGCCAGTATCCATAGCTTCCATCTTTTGAAGTCTTATGAAGCTCCTTAAGTAAGATGGATCTTCAAATGAAGAGGTTTTGCCATTAATGGTAACCATAAAGGCACAAGGGTGAATCAAACCATATCTCGCATTCAATAGTTTGAGCGCAGGTCGATAGGAAAGTAACTATTTTCTCATTTCAGATGTAGTTTTAGACACATGTTGGGAGATGAAGATCTTGTGTCCCTTTCATACTAGATAATCCATTCCTTTAGCTTTTTTGTAAAATCAGCTGAAGTTGTATATACTTGAGAAGCAGAATAATTATTGTTCTAGGTGCATTTTTCATGTGCGATTCCATTTTCCTGGGGCTAATTCTGTGTGCCCTTTGAACATTGAGGACAAGGGATGATTGAAAATTCAGGATATTAGGCAAGTTTTTTTTAAAGGAAAAGGGCAACATCATCTCCTTCCACTCCTTCTAGAAATCCAAAATCGCGTAGGTTATATCTATGGTTTCTATTTTTGAAATCATCATTTTGCTTTTGAAGCATATGGATTGATTCTTCCATATGGGCTACTCAAGTAGCAATGTCCTCAGCCACGCTAATTCTTCTCTCAACCTCCTCTATCCTGTTTTCAAAGTTCGGCCAGCGTTCATCCATTTGTTGGAGTTTGACTTGGTGGGTTCCATACAGGGTTTGAGTGCCCTTATTTCCAACAAGATAATATCCACGTTAGCTTTTAGTATTGTTTGAACAGACAGAGGGGAGTCACTTTTTGGCCTTTTTAGGGTGGCTGCCACGGACATGTGTGTTTCTTTATTAGCAGAGGATTTAGCCTGACATTTTAGTGAGTAACATGATGGAGAGCCAAGCAGATCAGCCGGGTAATTGTTACTCATTAAATGGGCTGGATTATCCAGTTCACAGTAGAGATAGAGAGCCTGCAAACCAGCCATTCAAAGGAGGAGTAGGCCTGCATAGAAATGACAGAGGTGGGGACCCACTCCAGAAAAATGAGAGCTACTCCCTGTCCAAGTCAGTTGGTACTGGGCAGTTACAGGATATTGTAACCATCAGGGAGGAGAGTGACAAGACTTGTGACAGAGCTGGTCATGAACAAAGTCTCAGAGCAAGGACATCCAGGTCAAGCTCTTTGAGGAGGTGGCAGATGTCAGGGGAGGTCTGGTGCAGGAACAACAACGAGGTTGTCAGTGAGAGTCTGTCTGGAGGAAGCACTGATGTAGGTATCAGAAATAAGACAATAAAAAATGTATAAATAAAGAAGAGATAATAGTAATAAGTATCTCATGTGAAGAAAAAAGATGCAACAAATTGTCCTGTGAGCAAATATTTTTTTAAATCCATCCTTCAAAAATGGATTAAAGTAACTTGAAAGTCACTGTTTCATGTAAAGGCGAGATTTATAAAGCGCTTCCTTTGTAATACAAAGTCGTGCCTCTAGGAAACCAGTCAGCGTCAAATGCCTGACATGACCCGACATCGCTGACAAGAAATGCGGACACACTCATTACTTGAGATCGCTGCATGGGGTCTCCTCATCACCTCAGTGAGAAATGCAGGTTGAATCACCAGGAAAGCTCTGATAGTCGTCCAGAAGCAGGCAAACCAGGTAAGAACCTTCAGAACAATGAAACATTAGTATAAATGTTCCTCTGGGGTAATATAATAAAAACAGAGCAGGAGCTACGCTTTATGCTGCCATTCTGTGATGCACAAAGCCACACCACCCAGACTGATGGAATGTGGCATTTTTCTGTTACTTGTGTGAGCACTTTGCACATGGAAGTGTCAGAAAACAGCAAGGCTTGAAATTTCTTCTTTTCTTCCCCCCTTTTAGAATAGCTGAATCTGGGTGTTTTGCATTGCTGCTGTGTTTTCTCCTTCAGTGTGTTCCCTATTGTGTGACCCCCCCACCTGCGCATCCTGTGTTAGCTGGTGTTGGGCTATTGCATCTCTCTCTCTCTCTCTCTTTTCTCACATCCTTCTCCTCCCACCTTCCTCCTTCACACTTCCATAGTGCTCTCCTTTTCTCCCATCTTCTCTAACTGCTACTCTATCTCCTATCCTATCCCTCTCACTAAGTCTGAAAGGAAGACATTCAAGGAGGACATCCTGGTTGCTATCCCTGGCCTCCCTTTCGCTGATACCTACATCAGTGCTTCCTCCAGACAGACTCTCACTGACAACCTCGTTGTTGTTCCTGCACCAGACCTCCCCTGACATCTGCCACCTCCTCAAAGAGCTTGACCTGGATGTCCTTGCTCTGAGACTTTGTTCATGACCAGCTCTGTCACAAGTCTTGTCACTCTCCTCCCTGATGGTTACAATATCCTGTAACTGCCCAGTACCAACTGACTTGGACAGGGAGTAGCTCTCATTTTTCTGGAGTGGGTCCCCACCTCTGTCATTTCTATGCAGGCCTACTCCTCCTTTGAATGGCTGGTTTGCAGGCTCTCTATCTCTACTGTGAACTGGATAATCCAGCCCATTTAATGAGTAACAATTACCCTGCAGATGGATGGGGATGCAGACTTTACCCATACATCAATAATAGAGCCGACTCAGGAAGTTGACAAAAGGAAGTCTGTTTTAATATCAATTTTCTAAAACAGGGCGCATAACAAACATCAATGCAATCGCTCACTCATATTACTTGATGCATGTACGAAAAACCTAAACTTTTATAAGCAATAATCGTCATCAATGGCGTTTAACCTATGTGTGTACTAACGTCATCCTACATGGCAAACTACAAAAACGTATAAGCATGAGTGATTGTTTCTCAGTGAATATCTAAGTATATGTTCCATCCTAGTCTAAAAAAGTGTAACTATGCGATTGGTTACTTAACATCAGGTAGGGCAACTAAGCCTTCCCTTAAATATGACCACAATGAATGTCACTAAATACACAATGTCCAATTAGTTTACACACTATAGGACCTAAATACGCAGGTCCTCTACAATTTGTTGGCACTCTATCCTCCTTCAGTATATTTCCACCTACGTTAGCAGCTTGCAGGCTGGCCAGCCAGGTGCTGGTGAGGTTGCCTTAACTTTAGCTTCCCACCAATTAGCATATCAATCTATCATCACCTCAGTGGTTTACTGTCAATTAGGCTTCTTCAGCTCTTCCGTGAGAGTGTTCTTAGCTCTGGGAAATGTAGGGAATGAGTAGCACAGCCTGCCTTTGTGCATAGGTGTGACCACCTCGTTAATCCACCTTCATGCTTCCAGCTTTTTAGTGCATTTAATATTATTTTTTAATAAGCCTCTGAAGTCTTCCTTGTTATGTTCATGCCTTCTGAACAGGAGTCTTGTTCTTTCACACAACTTTGTAGCCAATGTCAGTTCACTCCAGTTTGATAAGACCTTGGTTTCTTGGCTTGTACAGCCTCGCCTTCTGAAATACACTTGTAATTCAACTTGCTTTTTAACTGCGACACACTGAAATTAGGCCTTTTTGCTACTGTCCAACCTGCTATAATAAGTTTAGTGGAAACATTCATAGTTCTTTCATTCCTATACATGTATACGTTGTCGCTTGCTGCAATCTATTTCACTATAAGCTTAAAACTAGCTTCCATGAATATTTTGGTGCTTGCGTTTCTTTTGCACCTGTACACGTGTAAAATAACTTGATATCTTCATCTGTTTCTGCGACATAAGCTCCTTCAACTTGCTCCCAAGATGTCACTTATCCTTATCACTTTCTTTATGCCTTATAGAATATCTGCATTCTCTGGTTACTGCATCTCTTCTATGTACATCATCTTCATCTCCGTGTGTCATATATTGGCGATGATTAGTAGTGTTACCATTCATCCTTGCCACTTATTGGCTCTGCTTCTTCAGGGATTTCATTCAAATGGCCATCATATTTCTTTGTATACAGATATGGTTTTATCAATATGTACTTTGGTTCCGAGATTCTCTTAGATACTGGCATTTTCACTGGTACTGGACTGAGACCATAGTCTGCTCTTTGTCGATTCAGCTATTCTGAGTATGTCACATATTCTGGTTTCTAGCATACTGGTAATAGGGGCAGGTTGGTTGAGGTGGGGGTACTTGGCTGTTCCTCTACACTCCCCCCTCTGGTCGATTCATCGAGCACTTTCTCATCATCCTTCACATCCAGCATCTTAGCCTGAAGGAAAAGTTTCTTTGGGACCCATATCTTTATGACTCCCTTCAGGCATCCTGCTGTTTTCACATGTTCATCCTTGTTCCATGTCATGCGACTACATTGTCCACTTGGAGTACAGTAGATGTATCTTCCCACATACTTCTTGTGATTCATTGGATACAGGAACTTTGTCGCTTCAGGTGCATAGATACGAGCCTTCACAAAGTCCCTGATTTCTTCATCTGTCAGGTCTTTGGACTTCCATCCTGATTCAACATTGATCATAATCTTCATCCCTATGGCTTTCTTTGCTGTCTTCTTGCATTGTGAAATTATTATCTTGATCACACAAAATGCAAGCAATATCATCACTATCAGGGCTTCAAGGAACTTGAAAATGTCTGCCATTCATTGTGGAACCCAAGAGAAGAGGGGTCCAAACCAGCTGTCATCAGCAATGTCTTCTACTTCATATATCATCTGGCCAAGGAGTTTTGTCAGCATGTCTATGGTCTCTGTCAAGGTTTGATTCACATCATCATAAGAAGGTATAAATGTGCAACATGATTCTCCGATTTTTGCACAAACACCTCCATCCATTGCTGTTATCATATCCAGAACGTATCTGTTCTGAAGAGTCATCAGTCGTATAGCTCTCATCTCTTCTCTGATCACATTGAATCCCTTTATTGTAGTGTTAATTTCCATCTGGTGATCGGGAGCCACTTGCAGGGTAATTCATAGAATTTCGCAGAAAAGTGTCGCAAGCGGCTGGCGCAGAGTGTCCGCATGCGATTGTCTGCGCCAGGCACGTGCGCTAAAACCGATTTCCGTGCACAGCGTATTCATGGATTTTAGGCTCCCAAACCAGCCGTGGCGCAGAGTATCGCAGCGACCCTGCAGCAGCGCCAGTAACGCCCCCAAGAACGCCCTCGCGCAAGGAAAAGCCATCAAAATCGCTAAATCATCGCAAAGGGCTGCGCTAACCCTGGACCAGTTTACAGGGCTGCCAAACAAGGAACACAAAGCGGGTAACGTGCATATCAGGGGTACGCGTGAAGTTATACACGCGATTAGCCAGGGTACGTGTATTACAGGGGTGCGCGGGAACTTTTACACGCGATTTCAGCAGGGTACGTGTATTTCAGGGGTGCGCGGGAAGTTCCACACGCGAATAGCCTGGGCGCGTGTATTTCAGGGGTGCGCGGGAAGTTCCACACGCGAATAGCCTGGGCGCGTGTATTTCAGGGGTGCGCGGGAAGTTCCACACGCAAATAGCCTGGGTGCGTGTATTTCAGGGGTGCGCGGGAAGTTCCACACGCGAATAGCCTGGGTGCTTGTATTTCAGGGGTGCGCGGGAAGTTCCACACGCGAATAGCCTGGGCGCGTGTATTTCAGGGGTGCGCGGGAAGTTCCACACGCGAATAGCCTGGGCGCGTGTATTTCAGGGGTATGCGGGAATTATCACACGCGATTTGGCTGCGTACGTGTATTACAGGGGTACACGGGAAGTTTTACACGCGATTCGGCTGGGTATGTGTATTACAGGGGTGCGCGGGAATTCTCACATGCGATTTGGCCAGGTACGTGTATTACAGGGGTGCGCGGGAATTATCACACGCGATTTGGCTTGGTACGTGTATTACAGGGGTGCGTGGGAAGTTACACACGCGATTAGGCTGGGTGGGTCCTCACAGGTGTTCCCTGTACACCCTCGACGGCCCCTGCAGGCAGCTCACAAAACAGGGGACTACCCTGCACACCTGCTCATGTCCCCCTGCACCCCCACCCCCCAGCAGTGCAGGGGCAGCCTCCACCAGGCCCCCACCCATGTCTCCCACCACCCCCACCCCCCAGCAGTGCAGGGGCACCCTCCACCAGGCCCCCACTCATGTCTCCCACCACCCCCACCCCCCAGCATCCAGGGGCACTCTCCACCAGGCCCCCACTCATGTCTCCCACCACCCCCACCCTCCAGCAGTGCAGGGGCACCCTCCACCAGGCCCCCACTCATGTATCCCACCACCCCCACCCCCCAGCAGTGCAGGGGCAGCCTCCACCAGGCCCCCACTCATGTCTACCACCACCCCCACCCCCCAGCCACCAGGGGCACCCTCCACCAGGCCCCCACCCATGTCTCCCACCACCCCCACCCCCCAGCCACCATGGGCACCCTCCACCAGGCCCCCACCCATGTCTCCCACCACCCCCACCCCCCAGCCACCATGGGCACCCTCCACCAGGCCCCCACCCATGTCTCCCACCACCCCCACCCCCCAGCAGTGCAGGGGCAGCCTCCACCAGGCCCCCACTCATGTCCCCTATCACCCCCACCCCCCTGCCACCAGGGGCAGCCTCCACCAGGCCCCCACCCATGTCTCCCACCACCCCCACCCCCCAGCCACCAGGGACACCCTCCACCAGGCCCCCACCCATGTCTCCCACCACCCCCACCCCCCAGCCACCAGGGGCACCCTCCACCAGGCCCCCACCCATGTCTCCCACCACCCCCACCCCCCAGCCACCATGGGCACCCTCCACCAGGCCCCCACCCATGTCTCCCACCACCCCCACCCCCCAGCCACCATGGGCACCCTCCATCAGGCCCCCACCCATGTCTACCACCACCCCCACCCCCCAGCAGTGCAGGGCAGCCTCCACCAGGCCCCCACTCATGTCCCCTATCACCCCCACTCCCCCGCCACCAGGGGCAGCCTCCACCAGGCCCCCACCCATGTCTCCCACCACCCCCACCCCCCAGCCACCAGGGGCACCCTCCACCAGGCCCCCACCCATGTCTCCCACCACCCCCACCCCCCAGCCACCAGGGGCACCCTCCACCAGGCCCCCACCCATGTCTCCCACCACCCCCACCCCCCAGCCACCAGGGGCACCCTCCACCAGGCCCCCACTCATGTCTCCCACCACCCCCAC
Source organism: Ambystoma mexicanum (assembly GCF_040938575.1). Taxonomy (NCBI): domain Eukaryota; kingdom Metazoa; phylum Chordata; class Amphibia; order Caudata; family Ambystomatidae; genus Ambystoma; species Ambystoma mexicanum. The sequence continues at coordinate 1,139,581,485 of NC_090922.1, forward strand.
CCCCCAGCCACCATGGGCACCCTCCACCAGGCCCCCACCCATGTCTCCCACCACCCCACCCCCCAGCCACCATGGGCACCCTCCACCAGGCCCCCACCCATGTCTCCCACCACCCCACCCCCCAGCAGTGCAGGGGCAGCCTCCACCAGGCCCCCACTCATGTCCCCTATCACCCCCACCCCCCCCGCCACCAGGGGCAGCCTCCACCAGGCCCCCACCCATGTCTCCCACCACCCCCACCCCCCAGCCACCAGGGGCACCCTCCACCAGGCCCCCACCCATGTCTCCCACCACCCCCACCCCCCAGCCACCAGGGGCACCCTCCACCAGGCCCCCACTCATGTCTCCCACCACCCCCACCCCCCACCATCCAGGGGCACCCTCCACCAGGCCCCCACTCATGTCTCCCACCACCCCCACCCCCCAGCAGTGCAGGGGCAGCCCCCACCAGGCCCCCACTCATGTCTCCCACCACCCCCACCCCCCCAGCCACCAGGGGCACCCTCCACCAGGCCCCCACTCATGTCTCCCACCACCCCCACCCCCCCAGTCACCAGGGGCACCCTCCACCAGGCCCCCACTCATGTCTCCCACCACCCCCACCCCCCACCATCCAGGGGCACCCTCCACCAGGCCCCCACTCATGTCTCCCACCACCCCCACCTCCCAGCAGTGCAGGGGCAGCCCCCACCAGGCCCCCACTCATGTCTCCCACCACCCCCACCCCCCCAGCACCAGGGGCACCCTCCACCAGGCCCCCACCCATGTCTCCCACCACCCCCACCCCCCAGTCACCAGGGGCACCCTCCACCAGGCCCCCACTCATGTCTCCCAGCGTGCTACGTGTATTTCAGGGGTGCGCGGGAAGTTCCACACGCGAATAGCCTGGGCGCGTGTATTTCAGGGGTGCGCGGGAAGTTCCACACGCGAATAGCCTGGGCGCGTGTATTTCAGGGGTGCGCGGGAAGTTCCACACGCGAATAGCCTGGGCGCGTGTATTTCAGGGGTGCGCGGGAAGTTCCACACGCGAATATCCTGGGCGCGTGTATTTCAGGGGTGCGCGGGAACTTCCACACGTGAATAGCCTGGGCGCGTGTATTTCAGGGGTGCGCGGGAAGTTCCACACGTGAATAGCCTGGGCGCGTGTATTTCAGGGGTGCGCGGGAAGTTCCACACGCAAATAGCCTGGGCGCGTGTATTTCAGGGGTGCGCGGGAAGTTCCACACGCGAATAGCCTGGGAGCGTGTATTTCAGGGGTGCGCGGGAAGTTCCACACGCCAATAGCCTGGGCGCGTGTATTTCAGGGGTGCGCGGGAAGTTCCACACGCGAATAGCCTGGGCGCGTGTATTTCAGGGGTACGCGGGAATTATCATACGCGATTTGGCTGGGTACTTGTATTACAGGGGTACACGGGAATTATCACATGCGATTTGGCCGGGTACGTGTATTACAGGGGTACACGGGAAGTTTTACACGCGATTCGGCTGGGTACGTGTATTACAGGGGTGCACGGGAATTATCACACGCGATTTGGCTTGGTACGTGTATTACAGGGGTGCGCGGGAAGTTCCACACGCGATTAGGCTGGGTGGGTCCTCACAGGTGTTCCCTGTACACCCTCGATGGCCCCTGCAGGCAGCCCACAAAACAGGGGACTACCCTGCACACCTGCTCATGTCCCCCTGCACCCCCACCCCCCAGCAGTGCAGGGGCAGCCTCCACCAGGCCCCCACCCATGTCTCCCACCACCCCCACCCCCCAGCCACCAGGGGCACCCTCCACCAGGCCCCCACTCATGTCTCCCACCACCCCCACCCCCCAGCAGTGCAGGGCCAGCCTCCACCAGGCCCCCACTCATGTCTACCACCACCCCCACCCCCCAGCAGTGCAGGGGCACCCTCCACCAGGCCCCCACTCATGTCTACCACCACCCCCACCCCCCAGCAGTGCAGGGGCAGCAGGCAGTCAGGCAGCAGCAGATGGCAGGTGGGAGCGTGCTCGGGGCTCTGGGGGGCAGTAGTTCGGCCTTCCGGGCAGGAGCGTGGTATTCCGTGTGCTTACGCGTGGCCAGCTTGGTACGGAGTGATTTGGCACGTGAAAATCCTGCACGTCAGCGTGAAAACCGAGGAAAGGCCCTTAGCGCGTAAGCGCGTCAGCACGCATACGTGATTCTATTGGACCAAAGGCCCTCAGCACGTAAGCGCGTCTGTGACGTGACCCGCACGGGTGTTTCCCACACAGCACGTGATGACAGAGCACACGTGGAAAGACTGCACGTCAGAGTGTAATCGCGTGTGATTGTTGGAAATGGCCCTACACGCAGAAGTGACAAAGCGTGTAATTGGTGGAAATGGCCCTAGCGCATACACGCCGCGTAAGTGACGCTGGACGTGTGGGCCTGTATAAAAGGTACGTGTAGAACACCATTTCCTTGTACGTGCTTTTCGTGGAGAGCGAGTGGGTGAATTCTGTACTTCTTGTCGTTTCACACGCGATTTACTTCACGGCGTTTCAAGTTCGTATTCCCTGTTACCTCCGACAGCTTTTTCTCTTTTTTCTCATTTACTGGTTTACCTGGGCCTGTTCCCTCAAACAGTGTTCCCTTCTACTGTTGTCCTGTCTCCTCAGACAGCGTACAAATCTTCTTTTGGCGGGGGTGTTGCCAACCAAACGCGCTCCTTTTTCACGCTCTTTTACCTGGCAGACGGTGAGTCACGCACGTATCTAACATCTGTGCTTGCCCCGTGTGTAGCCTACCCCTTCAGAGGTCATTCTAGGCTGCATGTGACACGCATACGTTCATTCGTGTGTTACTGGGTGCCACAGCGTAGTGCAGGTTTTTCTTTCTGCACACGTTGTCTAGGAGGGGTTGCGTGCACGTCATCTCCCTTTTTTGGGGCTCCTGTGCATAGCGTGACCCGTCATCTTTCCCCAGGGGTTACAATCAGCCTTGCAAGAGCACTAGGGTACAATTACCATCTGGTACCCAACCCCTTTGACCCCCAATTGCCCAGGACAATATTTTACAGCCACTCCCATACGCACATTAACATCAGTGCCATGGCTGGGAGGCGAGGATTCCGTAAGGGTGGCAAAGGTGGAAGAGCCACAAGTGGTGGCCGTGGTGGATCCGGTAGGGGACGTGGTCGTTACTTGCAGGGTGAGCCTGTCCCCCCATGTGTGGAGGACCAGTCAAGGGCACCCATAATCTCCCCCCCTCCTGTTGAGGCTGATGTGGCTGACACCATCCATGCTCAGCCCTTGTTGGACCAGCCCATTGTGGCACCAGACCTGGCTGACTCCATGGCTGACTTCCAGGTCAGCAGGCCTATGACACGTGCGCTGGTGCACGTTGATGTCACCATGCCACGTGCATCTGGGGCAGCAAGGTCATCTGCTGCACCAAGTAGGCAGGGCGGAGAGGCTGCAGGGGCAGCTGCGGCTCCATCCACCCCAGCCCTCACACACCCAGCCCGGACAGTGTCGGTCCTAGTCCATGCTGCTGACATTCCCCCTGACACCATCACACTAGAGCCAATGCCTGCACCAACTCCCATGCTGAGTGTGCAATCCCTCCTGCCCGGTTTATAGTCATAATCTCGAATACAAATATGTCGAAAGTCCTAATGTCGAAAAAATAAAGTCGAAAACAAAAATGTCGAATTTCTTTTTTTTGTTGATTTTTATTTGAAATGGGGGGGTTCCCCCCCAACCCCCCTTTTTTAATTTTTTTTTTATGTTTTACCCCTTTTTTTTACCACCGGAACCCCAAAAAAACATGTAAATTAAAAAAAAAACAATTCGACATTTTTGTTTTCGACATTATTGTTTCGACATTATTGTAATTCAACATTTTGTTTTTGAGATAATGACTGAACACCCTCCTGCCCCTAGTGTCCAGAGCGGCGCAGGACACTCAGGATCACCACCACCTTCCAAGCGGAAGAGGAAGAGTGCTCGTCCGGGAAAGGCTGATGCCCCAGACAAGGCTACACAGTCCGGCCCATCCAGGAAGCCCAGCTTCACGGATGACGAACTGAATGCACTTGTCGAGTATGTGTCCGCACATGACAACGAGATGGTCATTGTTGCAGGATCCAAGACCACACCTGCACAACGCCAGGCACACTGGCAGACCGTTGCGGACATTGTAAGTGCCCTTGGAATCGTGAGGCGCACAGCCAATGATTGCTATAAGCGCTGGAATGACCTAAAGCGCAGGGCAAAGAGTAAGCTGGCCTCAAGTCATGCCGCAACTCTAGTGACTGGAGGTGGGTCTCCAGTAGTAGACATGGAACTCACTCCACATGAGTCAGTCGCTGGGACCTCCGTCACGGAGGAACAGATCCAATGCGTGGGAGATCTGGCTGATTACGAGGCATTGTCCGGTGAGTGCACATGCATGTGTGTGTCATCCATGTGCATGGTGTGTGTGAGGGCTTCTGTTTGTGTGACAGGTGAGAGTGTGTGCGCCTGAGTCGTATGGGTCAGCCATGTGCTTCATGCAATACATCCTGCGCAGCTGCATTTGGCCATAGCAGTATCCCTTCTGCCAACAGTAGACATCTAGCCCAACTGCACGCCAGTTGCCCTTGAAGTGTCACCTTGCCACAACATTGTTGCTTGATTTTTCACTGTTCATTTAGTCAGATTGTTTGCATTCCACCACCATTACTAGGCATGTTGCAGTCCTCTAGTCACATGTCTGACATGGCTATGGTAAAGTGGAGTGACTTTGTTACCTGGATATCATTTGTACAAACATGTCGCTGTGCAATTGCACCATTTCGGACTGGCATCTCCAGGTGAAGAATCTGACCTGTTTGAATTAGAAAAGCTATTACATGCGGGAACTGGACTGAATGAATAGGTGCTGCCCTCCTCTCCATCGTCACTCAATAGCAATGGTACATGCCATCTGTGTGATGGCATGTGTGTTTCACCTGCCAATCACAGGCCAATGTGTGATGCCACTGCCAGGCAGCATGCAGAAAATGTGTTCATCTTCCATCTTGGTGTCATCAGTGTGTGCCATTTGCCTGCCCTTCATACGCAGTGAGGGTGCATGCATGGGAGGGTTTTAGTCATGTGGGACATGTGTCAAACAAGTACTGGTTCTCTTGCTTCTCAGCCCTCATTGTGTGCCATGGTGCTAATGCCTGTTTCCATTTCTTTGTTTTTATGTCTTTGCAGGGGAAGACGCACCTGATACTGCTGGGGTTGTGGAGATGGTGCAGACCCAGGAGGGGTCCGAGGGCCGACCAACCACCAGTGAGGGACGTGGTGTGGTGGTGGGTGAGAACCCACAAGTGCTGCAGGTCCTGCTCTCAAGGGGTGTCTCTGGCTGCACCTCCCCCGAGCTGTACTCAGGTGTTGATTCAGATGAGACCTACGTGCCGTCGCAGGTGAGTGTTCCAGGGAGGGTTTCTGTTCTGTCTCACCCACCTGCACCAGGGTCAGAACCCTCAATGGGGATGTCAGTGTTGGCAGCTACGCCTTTGGTGGTTACGGATGCAGGGTCACACTCCGCGACATCTGATCCTGTTCCTGGGCCAGCAGATCAGAGGGGGAATGCAGTCCTGCAGCCTCAGGCAGTGCCGGCACAGCAAGGCGCAGTTCGCCTTGCCCCAGACAGGTGTGGTGCCCGCCGACGTGGTGGCCGTACGCCACCTGGCAATACCGCATGGGAGCAATCCATTTACGGTATGGCAACCCAACAGGCAGCATCATCCGAGATGATGGCTCAGGCCATGGATAGGGTGGCCACTTCCATTGTCCCCCCTGAAAGGCTGATGGAGCGAATAGAGCAGGCAACTGACTCCATCTGCCAGTCACACAGGGAGGACATGTTGGGGTCCAACAGGGACAGGCAGGCGGCACTGGCGACTCTGCAGGAGGCCATCTCCATTGAGTCCCAGGGCCACAGGGAAGCCCTGAGGCAGGAGCTCCTTCACCTCAGGACGACTCTTGTTGAGCTTGAGGCTGCAACACACCAAAGGACAGAACAGCAGCTGGAGCGTCTCACCCGTACGCTCTCAGCTGAGATGCAGGCAACGAGGGCGGAGGTCCGGGCATCCCGTGAGTTGTTGCATGGGGACCTCCGCTCACTCATCCTCCAGAACCAGACCTACCACACCTGCATGCTTGCAGCCATGGAGGAGCAGACTAGGGCCTTGCGTGGGCTGCCTCGCATAGTGCAACCACCTCCGGATGCAGCTGCACAGGGTGATAATAGCGACAGCAGTGATACTCCCACAATAGGGTAGTCATGTGGGCCATGAGCCCATGGAGGTGTTTTTTTTCCCAGGATCCACGCAGGTGGGTTCTGGTGTGCATCCTGTCCTCGGACCTCCTGGGTGGCCTCCCCAACCCCCCCGGGCCCTTCAATTGCCATTTTTTATTTTTTTTTATTTTTATTTTTATTTTTATTTATTTTATTCCCTATTTTTTTGGGACGATTTGTTGGCTTCCGTGAGTCCTGTGGGCATACGCTGCATTGTGGCTGGGCACATGCAGGCTTGTAATGTATTTGGTTCAGATGCTTGGGTTTGAGTCACACACACCCCTCCTGCTTCCCGTTGCCATGGGCTTGCAAAGGGTGTGCCCAAGTGACAGTGAATTACACAGTGATGTTGGACTCCCATGAGCTGTGTGGGCAGTCTGTAGTCAATACTGTGTATACATTCCTAGTGCATATTGCTGTTGTGTTGTACACTGCATGTTGCATTGATGTGTAACTCATCTTCTGTGTCTACCTCCCAATTTGCAGGTCCCTTCCTCATGTCTACACAAGGACCTCTAGTCTGGAGATGGGGTCCATGTTGGCAGCAGTGCACCTACAACTCTACATGGCGCCAACACTGCACAGTTGGTAGTGGTGGGAGTGCAGGCATTTCCAGGTGGTGAGACTACTAATATTTAACATTAGTGATGTCATGTTAATGGTAGTACGTGCTCAAGTTTGTTGTTGGTCCGGCATTACTGTGAGCATTTCAGGTGTTGCAAGTATCTAATAGGGACACTGTACATTGTGACACTAGTGTCATGTTGTGTGGATTACTTTGTTTACCTGCAAATAGCATGACATGGCACGGTGTGTGGTGTGGCGGTGCTGGGGTTGGGTTGGCTGACATGGCACTGTCCTCTTGTTGCATTTTGCAAGTGGGCATTCATTTTAGCTGCTTGAATGTGCAACTTCACAAAACTGCATTGGTGGTGTCTGTGTGGGTAGGGATGCACACATTGTGACACTTCCAGGTGAACAATCTCAGGCTGATATGGTTTTCACGGTTCTTTCTCCAGACATTCAGGGTCAGTGTCAGGTTGAGTCATCATTGATTGTCAGATGGAATGTGGCAGGGCAGTGTGCACTCCACAGGGGTGTGATTTCTATGTGAAGTAATTAGCCACTAGCTGTGTACGGGCTGCCTCCCCTGTGCCCTTTCCCCTCCCATGCGCAGCGGCTGTGCATGTGGTTGGGGATGGGGGGGCACCACCATGTCCACGGCCAGGCCCCGGCGTGTTGCAACGTTGTGCAGGACACATCCTGCCACTATGATCCTGCACACTACTGGGGGAGCGTACAACAGCTGCCCGCCAGAACGGTCAAGGGAGCAAAAGCGTGACTTCAGCACTCCGAATGTGCGCTCCACTATGCCCCGGGTTGTAATGTGGCCTGCGTTATATCTTACCTGGGGTGGCGTGGTGGGGTTCCGAATTGGCGTCATCATGTGGGGGCTGGGAGGGTAGGCACTGTCCCCTGTGGAGGTGGTGATTGGTATCATTGGTGAGGTTGTGACCTTGCTCAGTATCTGACATGCATGCATGTGCAGTGGCATTCATACTCACCAAGCAGCCATGTATCGCCATGCTGCCCAGCTTCTAGGTCCCGGCTTAGGGTGGACATTCGGTAAATGAAGCTGTCGTGGGTGGACCCGGGATAGTTGGCATATACTGAGGTGATGATTCCCTTGGCATTACATACTACCTGCACGTTGATGGAATGCCAGTGCTTGCGGTTCCTATAGATGTGCTCAGATGCCCTGGGGGGACGTAGAGCCACATGGGTGCAGTCGATGGCACCTAGCACTTTGGGGAATCGTGCCACAGCGTAGAAATCCAGGGCGGCAGCATGCCTTTCTGCAGGGGTTCTGGGCAGGTATATGTGCCTGCGGACTGATGGGCGTGCAGTGATGATGTTCAAGACATGGTGTGGGCAGCGTGGCTGGGTGGCCTGTGATACACCACCCACAATGGCACTTGTCCGCTGAAATGATCCAGTGGCTAAGAAGTGCAGTACATTGAGGACCTTCTCCAGGGGGCTGAGTGCTTGGGAGCACAGGGTGGGTGATGTGAGGTCATCCTCCCACTCACTCACCAGGTCCAGTATGATGTGTGGTGGAAACCTGTACCTCCCATGCACCTGGTCATCAGGCATCCCGAAAAGGCTGGTTCTGGGTGTGAATATTCTGGCCCTGACTATCCTCCTCCTCCTCCTCCTTTGGTAGGCCCCGCCCACTGCTGCTAGGAACGGTATGTTCATCCTGGGTCTGAGCTTGTTATTTTTTTAGCGCTCAAATTAATGCGTTGCGCGTGTTGTAGGCGAGCGTGTGACCCGCGCACCCCTGAAATCCAGTACCCAGTCCAATAGCGTGTGGAAATTCCCGCGCACACCGGGATACAGGTGCGCTGACGTACTTGCGTGTGTAAGTGTCCGCGCACACCTGATATACACGTACATAGGCCAATCGCGTGTACGCGCACTTTTGTCCAATTACACGCGATGACACCCTGACGTGCTGTCCAATTACACGCAATGAGACTCTGCCGTGCTGTCCAATTACACGCGATGACACTCTGACGTGCAGTCTTTCCACATGTGCTCTGTCATCACGTGCTGTGTGGGAAACACCCGTGCGGGTCACGTCACAGACGCGCTTACGCGCTGAGGGCCTTTGGTCCAATAGATTCGCATATGTGTGCTGACGCACTTACGCGCTAAGGGCCTTTCCTCAGTTTTCACGCTGACGTGCAGGATTTTCACGTGCCAAATCACTCCGTACCAAGCTGGCCACGCGTAAGCACACGGAAGACCACGCTCCTGCCCAGAAGGCCGGACTACTGCCCCCCAGAGCCCCGAGCACGCTCCCACCTGCCATCTGCTGCTGCCTGACTGCCTGCTGCCCACGTGCACTGCCATTTGCTGCCTGCACATCAGCCAGGGGTGCTGTTGCTGTGACCACCCCATGCTGGAACCGAAGACTCCCGACTGGAATTCCATCGCTCCACAGCCCAGCCCCAGGACCCAGTTGCCCACCCACTCCTGCCTCTGGGGTTGTCATGTCAGGGCAAACACCATCTGTGACCACTGACAACCCCCGGCCAGAGAGGCAGAGGGGCACCAGCTTCAGTGCCACCGAAGTTGGTGCCCTGGTGGAGCAAGTCCTGGGGCAGTATGATGCCCTCTTCGGAAGTTCCCGCGGCGACAAGGAAGGACGGACTCGGATCTGGACTGACATCGTGACTGCCATCAACGCGGAGGGGGTGGCAGTCCGGGACTTACAACATGTCAGGAAGCGCTGGGAGGACTTCAGGTCCAGGACCCTGAACAAGGCCCGGCGCCTCTTGAAGGCAGCGGATGCCAAGGGGCGCCGGGGCCACTTGTCGGAAGAACAGATGGGGGTCCTGGAACGCATATCCCCAGCGCTCCACGTCCAGGTCCTAGAGAAGCAGACCCGTCTGGAGTCGAGCGGTGAGTGTACATGCATCCTGATTGTGAGCAGTGCATGTGGTGATTATTCGGTTTTGTGCCGGTTGCACATCTGTTTGTATGGGGTCGAGTATGGGTGGGGGTGTACAGGGCCGTGGGTCTGACACATGCGAGGGCTGTAATGTGTGAGACATGGATGGTGCTTGTGTGTGTGGGCTTGCATGGCAAATGCAGTTGTGCGTGCACACATGTTTGGATGAATGTGTATGTAAGTAGACATGTCCGTGATGTCAGGCATGTATGTTGTTTTCGGCTGCATGTATGAGCACTGTGTACATGTGCATGTGTGTGTATTTGTCAAGGGTGCAACAGTGATGCAACATGGATGCATGTGACAGTGGTATGTGGAAGCCTGATTGGCAGATGTGACATGGATGCCCGTCTGAACAGTGCAACACTTGGCAGAGGTGTAGACATGCATGCAAGTGTGGTGCTGTGTGTACATGTGTGGTGCACTTCCTGTGTTGCATGTGATGTCTGGCTCCCCTTTGGCTGCTGATGCTGTTGTATGTGTAGGGATGGTGGTGGCAGTTGCGATATGGCTGTGGTATGGCTCATGTGTGTGAGTTGCAATGATATGTGTGTTGGGGATTGTGATGACATGTCTGAGGTTTGCCAATGCCACTCATGTGCAACTGTCATGCGTGTATGTGTCCATTGTACAGTGCCCTGATGCCTGTGTTTTGTTTCTCCCTGTCTGCAGCGTCAACTGATGAAGAGGGCGGAGAAGGTGCTGTGGAGCACAGCACCGGGGATCCGACCGCCAGCCGGAGACGCAAGGCCCGGCTCCCCTCCCGTGTTGTCATCTCGTCGGGGAGTGAGGAGTCCGGTGCCGCGTCCCAGGCCACAGCTGCCGGGAGGAGGTCCAAGAGGTGGAGGTTGCAGTTGGACTCCTCGGCAGCAGAAGGGGCAGCTGGGACCCCACAGGGCCCAACAGGGGAAGATGGCACGGAGTCATCCAGGTTGGTGGGGGGTTTGGTGGAGGAGGGGGCCGTGCAAGCACCAGAGACGGGGTCTGGAGGTGGGGATCCCACTGGTGCTAGTGGTGCAGTGCAGGACCAGGGACAGGAGGCAGCACAGGCGGCCGCGGAGGTGCCTGTGTGCAATCCTGTCCCCGATCCTGTCCCTGCATCATCTTGCACCAGCAGGGATGCCTACGTCCAGACCCGTTTTCAGGCAGGGGATGAGCTGACGTCAACTGGCCTTCCTCTGCCTGCGGACGTGGCCATCCAGGTCCGGGTTGAGCCTGTCCTGGCTGGTGTGGCGTTGCGTCAACGGGCCATGCGAGGTGACCTGCAGTCTTTTCATGGAGAGACTGCACGTCATCTCGAATGGCTCGTTGACCACGTCAGCCTGCTGGGACAGGTCACCCAGGCCGGATTCCTCCATCTGATGGGGCTTGCTCCGACCCCCTCCTCAACTGGACCCCCTACGCGCCAGTCGTCCTCTGTGCCATCTTCCCACCCATCAGTCACCTGGGTGCCCTGTGGAGCTGCCTCTGACGGTGCGGCCAGGCTGGTGGAGGAGGCATCCCTGCCACAGTCGGGAGTCGGAGGTCCAGCAGGGGTGGCCACATCAACAACTGCACCCCAGCCGGCGGAGAATGTGCAGGCAGCAGGAGGCAGTGCACGGGCAGAGGCAGAGCAGCAGCAGCAGAAACATGGTGGGAGACATGAAGGCTTGGGGCTTTCGACATCGGAGGGGCAGGCATCGGCCGGAGGGCAGGGGGACCCAGGACAGAGAGTGTCTTCCGTGTGGCAGCGGTTGGGCCACGCCTTAGGTGCGGAGCGGCGGCGGGCGGAAGAGGCGCGGCTCACAATGGTCAGGGCGGAGAACTCCATGCGGAGGTCCCTGAGGCGGGCCGAGTGCCTCGAGGCAATCCGCAGGGGGTTTGAGGAGGACACGGCGTCGTCCCTGCGGACCCTCGGGGCCATGGAACTGGACCGCCTCCGGGACATCGAACAGGTGTTCGATGATGCCCTGGCCCGGGACACCACGGAGTGAGCCGCTGGACTTGCCCGCCGCATTTGTATATAGTTCTTTAGTTTTAGGTTTCCTTTCTTTCTTATTATGATTTGGAGTCGACGGACACTGCTCCACTTTTTGTATATAGTTGATTTTTAGGTAGGTTTTTTAGTAGGTTTCCTTTGTTCAGTTGGGCTCATGGACCCTTGGTAGTTTTTTACATAGTTATTTATTGCATGGAGATTTTTTAACTTTTGACTTTGGGCAAATATTTTTTGGATTCTGATTTGCAGTTTTGTGTTTTTATACGGACATGCAGCTTTTTTTTTTCTCATTCACATTGTAGTTTGTTTTCTTTCTTTAGCATTCTTTATTTTTTTCAATACAATTTTGTTTCCATACTTCACTGTGTGGTATCATCTCATTGGTTTCATGCATGTCATGTTGTGTGTTTTCCCATTCAATTGCAACCATTGTGTGTGACGGACATGGGTTCATTAGCTTAATGAACATTGGGGGTGTAACATGTGATTTCCATTTCCATGTGGGTGAATGGGTTACTTGGTAGGGCTTTTTGGCTGTGGAGGCTGTCCATTACGCACATGATTGGGGATTGTGAGGACCTGGTGGGGGCTGCCCATGGTGCCTGGGGGGTGGGGGTGGTGGTAGACATGAGTGGGGGCCTGGTGGAGGGTGCCCCTGGTGGCTGGGGGGTGGGGGTGGTGGGAGACATGAGTGGGGGCCTGGTGGAGGCTGCCCCTGGTGGCTGGGGGGTGGGGGTGGTGGGAGACATGAGTGGGGGACTGGTGAAGGTTGCCCCTGGTGGCGGGGGGGTGGGGGTGGTGGGAGACATGAGTGGGGGCCTGGTTGAGGGTGCCCCTGCACTGCTGGGGGGTGGGGGTGGTGGGAGACATGGGTGGGGGCCTGGTGGAGGGTGCCCCTGGTGGCTGGGGGGTGGGGGTGTTGGGAGACATGAGTAGGGGCCTGGTGGAGGGTGCCCCTGCACTGCTGGGGGGTGGGGGTGGTGGTAGACATGAGTGGGGGCCTGGTGGAGGCTGCCCCTGCACTGCTGGGGGGTGGGGGTGGTGGGAGACATGAGTGGGGGCCTGGTGGAGGGTGCCCCTGGTGGCTGGGGGGTGGGGGTGGTGGGAGACATGGGTGGGGGCCTGGTGGAGGGTGCCCCTGGTGGCTGGGGGGTGGGGTGGTGGGAGACATGGGTGGGGGCCTGGTGGAGGGTGCCCATGGTGGCTGGGGGGTGGTGGGAGACATGGGTTGGGGCCTGGTGGAGGGTGCCCCTGGTGGCGGGGGGGTGGGGGTGATAGGGGACATGAGTGGGGGCCTGGTGGAGGCTGCCCCTGCACTGCTGGGGGGTGAGGGTGGTGGGAGACATGGGTGGGGGCCTGGTGGAGGGTGCCCCTGGTGGCTGGGGGGTGGGGGTGGTGGGAGACATGAGTGGGGGCCTGGTGGAGGGTGCCCCTGCACTGCTGGGGGGTGGGAGACATGAGTGGGGGCCTGGTGGAGGCTGCCCCTGCACTGCTGGGGGGTGGGGGTGGTGGGAGACATGAGTGGGGGCCTGGTGGAGGCTGCCCCTGGTGGCTGGGGGGTGGGGGTGGTGGGAGACATGAGTGGGGGCCTGGTGGAGGCTGCCCCTGGTGGCTGGGGGGTGGGGGAGGTGGGAGACATGAGTGGGGGCCTGGTGGAGGGTGCCCCTGCACTGCTGGGGGGTGGGGGTGGTGGGAGACATGAGTGGGGGCCTGGTGGAGGCTGCCCCTGGTGGCTGGGGGGTGGGGGTGGTGGGAGACATGGGTGGGGGCCTGGTGGAGGGTGCCCCTGGTGGCTGGGGGTGGTGGGAGACATGGGTGGGGGCCTGGTGGAGGCTGCCCCTGCACTGCTGGTGGGTGGGGGTGGTGGGAGACATGGGTGGGGGCCTGGTGGAGGGTGCCCATGGTGGCTGGGGGGTGGGGGTGGTGGGAGACATGGGTGGGGGCCTAGTGGTGGGTGCCCATGGTGGCTGGGGGGTGGGGGTGGTGGGAGACATGGGTGGGGGCCTGGTGGAGGGTGCCCCTGGTGGCTGGGGGGTGGGGGTGGTGGAAAACATGGGTGGGGGCCTGGTGGAGGGTGCCCATGGTGGCTGGGGGGTGGTGGGAGACATGGGTGGGGGCCTGGTGGAGGGTGCCCCTGGTGGCGGGGGGGGTGGGGGTGATAGGGGACATGAGTGGGGGCCTGGTGGAGGCTGCCCCTGCACTGCTGGGGGTGGGGGTGGTGGGAGACATGAGTGGGGGCCTGGTGGAGGCTGCCCCTGGTGGCTGGGGGGTGGGGGTGGTGGGAGACATGGGTGGGGGCCTGGTGGAGGGTGCCCCTGGTGGCTGGGGGGTGGGGGTGGTGGGAGACATGGGTGGGGGCCTGGTGGAGGGTGCCCCTGGTGGCTGGGGGTGGTGGGAGACATGGGTGGGGGCCTGGTGGAGGCTGCCCCTGGTGGCGGGGGGGTGGGGGTGATAGGGGACATGAGTGGGGGCCTGGTGGAGGCTGTCCCTGCACTGCTGGGGGTGGTGGGAGACATGAGTGGGGGCCTGGGGGAGGGTGACCCTGGATGCTGGGGGGTGGGGGTGGTGGGAGACATGAGTGGGGGCCTGGTGGAGGCTGCCCCTGCACTGCTGGGGGGTGGGGGTGGTGGGAGACATGAGTGGGGGCCTGGTGGAGGCTGCCCATGGTGGCAGGGGTGGGGGTGGTGGGAGACATGAGTGGGGGCCTGGTGGAGGGTGACCCTGGATGCTGGGGGGTGGGGGTGGTGGGAGACATGAGTGGGGGCCTGGTGGAGGGTGACCCTGGATGCTGGGGGGTGGGCGTGGTGGGAGACATGAGTGGGGGCCTGGTGGAGGCTGCACATGGTGGCAGGGGGGTGGAGGTGGTGGGAGACATGCATTGTTGATCAGTAGTGCAAGGTGACATGTGGGTTGGCTGGGGGGCATGCCCATGGTGGATGGGCTGCCTGCGGGACATGAGCATGGGTGCAGGGTAGTCCCCCGTGGTGTGGGCTGCCTGCAGGGTCCGTGGAGGTTGTGGAGCGTACACCTGGGAGGGCCCACACAGCCAATTCACGTGTGGTACTCCCCAGAACCCCTGAAATACACGTACCCTGATGAAATTGCGTGTGGAACTTCCCGCGCACCCCTGAAATACACGTACCCTGCTGAAATCGCGTGTGGAAATTCCCGCGCACCCCTGAAATACACGTACCCTGCTCGCACTGGGCCAATCGCGTGTGGAACTTCCCGCGCACCCCTGAAATACACGTACCCTGATGAAATCGCGTGTGGAACTTCCCACGCACCCCTGAAATACACGTACCCTGATGAAATCGCGTGTGGAACTTCCCGCGCACCCCTGAAATACACGTACCCTGCTGAAATCGCGTGTGGAAATTCCTGCGCACCCCTGAAATACACGTACCCTGCTCGCACTGGCCCAATCGCGTGTGGAACTTCCCGCGCACCCCTGAAATACACGTACCCTGATGAAATCGCGTGTGGAACTTCCCGCGCACCCCTGAAATACACGTACCCTGATGAAATCGCGTGTGGAACTTCCTGCGCACCCCTGAAATACACGTACCCTGCTGAAATTGCGTGTGGAAATTCCCGCGCACCCCTGAAATACACGTACCCTGCTGAAATCGCGTGTGGAAATTCCCGCGCACCCCTGAAATACACGTACCCTGCTGAAATCGCGTGTGGAAATTCCCGCGCACCCCTGAAATACACGTACCCTGCTGAAATCGCGTGTGGAAATTCCCGCGCACCCCTGAAATACACGTACCCTGCTCGCACTGGGCCAATCGCGTGTGGAACTTCCCGCGCACCCCTGAAATACACGTACCCTGCTGAAATCGCGTGTGGAACTTCCCGCGCACCCCTGAAATACACGTACCCTGATGAAATCACGTGTGGAACTTCCCGTGCACCCCTGAAATACACGTACCCTGCTGAAATCGCATGTGGAAATTCCCGCGCACCCCTGAAATACACGTACCCTGCTGAAATCGCGTGTGGAAATTCCCGCGCACCCCTGAAATACACGTACCCTGCTGAAATCGCGTGTGGAAATTCCTGCGCACCCCTGAAATACACGTACCCTGCTGAAATCGCGTGTGGAAATTCCCGCGCACCCCTGAAATACACGTACCCTGCTCGCACTGGGCCAATCGCGTGTGGAACTTCCCGCGCACCCCTGAAATACACGTACCCTGATGAAATTGCGTGTGGAACTTCCCGCGCACCCCTGAAATACACGTACCCTGCTGAAATCGCGTGTGGAAATTCCCGCGCACCCCTGAAATACACGTACCCTGCTCGCACTGGGCCAATCGCGTGTGGAACTTCCCGCGCACCCCTGAAATACACGTACCCTGCTGAAATCGCGTGTGGAACTTCCCGCGCACCCCTGAAATACACGTACCCTGATGAAATCGCGTGTGGAACTTCCCGTGCACCCCTGAAATACACGTACCCTGCTGAAATCGCATGTGGAAATTCCCGCGCACCCCTGAAATACACGTACCCTGCTGAAATCGCGTGTGGAAATTCCCGCGCACCCCTGAAATACACGTACCCTGCTGAAATCGCGTGTGGAAATTCCTGCGCACCCCTGAAATACACATACCCTGCTGAAATCGCGTGTGGAAATTCCCGCACACCCCTGAAATACACGTACCCTGCTCGCACTGGGCCAATCGCGTGTGGAACTTCCCGCGCACCCCTGAAATACACGTACCCTGATGAAATCGCGTGTGGAACTTCCCGCGCACCCCTGAAATACACGTACCCTGCTGAAATCGCGTGTGGAAATTCCCGCGCACCCCTGAAATACACGTACCCTGCTCGCACTGGGCCAATCGCGTGTGGAACTTCCCACGCACCCCTGAAATACACGTACCCTGCTGAAATCGTGTGTGGAACTTCCCGCGCACCCCTGAAATCCACGTACCCGGCCAAATCGCGTGTGAGACTTCCCGCGCGCCCCGGTATACACGCACACGTATTTTTTGTCAGCGGGTGTCCGTGTTTGTGGGTACCCCTTTGCACGTCATTTGTCCTGGAGGGCCACAGTATAGGACATTCATCATGGCAGTATATAGGTGCTATTTGTTGGCGCACCTTTTGGCGCACATTTCTTACAGCCGCAGAGACGCTACCGCCTGCTTTCTTGTGGCGGTCGTGTTTGTGCCTGTGCGCTGGTTTGAGCGTGCGCTTTTTTGCCCTATTCTATTCCATGAATACGTGTTGTAGGCGAGCGTGTGGGCGTTCCGCGCACTTGTGCCCTGTACTTCCCCCGTGACGCCCACGTTTTGGCAAGTTGTTCCCCATTCCGAATGTTACGCCCGTGTTCCGCCTACTTTTGTTGCGTGCGCCACGCTATGTGCGAATTTCGCTGTGGCCTGTGCGATTTTCGCTGTGACCTGGCGCACGCTGTTAGATGGCCTGTGCGCCAACGTGCGCCGCGCACTTTTTTATCGCACATCGCTGGTTTTCTCGCGCACGGACTTCCATGAATCGACGTGCGCTGCTTTTCGTGCGATTTTCGCACTTGCACTGCGATTTTCGCTATTCCACTGCGATTCGCACGTTTTTGCCCACTTGCGCCGCGCTAATTATTCCATGAATCGGCCTGTTGGTGTTTGCTCCAGCCTGAATACTTGGCATGAAGATCAATGTGAACACAGAGGAGGTCTGGCTGAACAGCCTGTGTTCACATGGTATGGCATCAAACTTAGCTGAGAAATAGTAATCTCTCTTCATCCTCTTTATCAGCCCAACAGATATTCTCTTCCTCAGGAAATTATCAAGGTGCAAATCATTTTTTGGAATAAGCAATGCTGGAACAAGGACATTCACCAAAGTGCATATTCCTCAGCAATCTTTAGGTAACTTAATGTATGCCTTGGATCCACAAGCTCAATAATGATCCATGATTACTGCTCTACCATGTCCCATTCCTGGAACATCAAAGATTCGACCACAATTCTTATTCTGTCCAACTTTTCTTATGCCATTATTTCTGAAGCACAGCTTTGAACTTTCCAGTGGTACTATCTGCAAGGGCCTTCTTCTATCTTCGACCCAAGTCAGTAGTTTAGCAAGTCTTGGTCATAATGACTTGCAGCCATTCTTCACAATGTCAAAGACCAGTTTATACTATCCAATGATCTCCCAGGCTCTACAGATGACCACTCCTTCTTTCCATCCATCCGATGATAACACAGATAGCCAGATCTGCATATGTCCTCTGTTGTTCCATCTTCGAGTGTCCTCTGCACATTTTCCTGCAACCTACAATTTCTTGTTCACCTCCCATCTGATTCCAGCTCTTTTTACTCCAGGCTTCTCATAGCTGATCACATGATTTTTAGTATGGGCTCTGTTTCTTGTCTTGGTATTCTGTACATAGTCATCTTCATCTGGATCTATCCATTCAGTTGCCCATTTGAGATAGGCATCTCATCCCATGAACTGGCCTCTGGTTTTGCAAAGTGCTACGCGTGCTAGACAATGAGCTGTCTGAACATCTATTTCAATAGCTATGAAAATTTTAGACTTTCACATACTGTATGGCAGGAGTGCACATACAAAGAATTCCTCATTCGATTACTTCTTCCCACTTCTTTCATGTGTTGATATCAAATGTTATTCCCTAGGCGAGCTGTACTTTCCAGGTAATCATTTAGTTCAAAATCATTTCTGTTGAGCGTTCCCTTTAGTTCTCATTCTCCTCATATGACATTCCATAATCACGTCAAAAAGTGTACCAGCATAGCTTCTTTTTTTTCTGGATAAATCATAGGCACAACTATCAGTAGACAGGGTTCACCTACATGTGCTTCTTGAGTAGGAGAAAATTCAGAACGTCTTATCTGCTCAGCAGCCCATTTCAGCATGAAAGTGTCTCACAAAATCTCCATATGTGTCTTTCTCTTGGGGATTATATTTGGGTCATTTATCACAGGACCAAAAGTGTGTGCATGCATTACCTGAATAGGCACATAGTCTAACAACGTTTTGTCTTGCCTATCTTGCAAAGCCTGCTTTTTGTGTCTAAACAAAATCTCTACAACCTTTCTTGCATGTGAATGATTGCTAATGGCACTTATCTCAGACTCAGGTAATTGGTCATCATTCTTTGGAACAGGAACAACTACAGAAGGCCTTGGGTGTCTAGTAGTTGCCACGATTGACCCTTCCTCATGTTCAGGAAGATTCACTGGAGTCTTAGCTCCATGTACATCAAAATAGTATGATGTTCGAATTGTGAATGAAAACCGTATGATTATGAACAAAATGCAACCATAAATGATGCAAAGGTATGTTGTCTTGCAGCATCTATTTCGTGGGCAACCTGGATTTCTTTCTGCATCAGGTATTATGAAATTACTGTTGGTACTACCCATCCTTATTGCCTAGGGAAGGAAAAGGTCATCATTAATACATTAGCATTATGTACTATTTCTGGCAGCTGCTGTCTTGACTTGGCATTTTCGTCCTCGATCCACTGTCTGTTTACTGGATAATAAGGAGAACTCTCAATCTCTTTCTGGAACCAGTTTTTAACCAGACAAAATGTAGATGACTCTCTAACAAGAAGAAAACCCACACTCAGTATGTCTAGATGAGTTCAATGACATACACTAATTCCCATTCAACTCCTCGAATTTGCTTAAACCCAGATGACATGATGAACTTCTTTCATCATGAACCAAGATTATGGGCCTCATTCCGAGGTGGGCGCAAAGTGATACCGGGCACCATTAAGGACATCGGTGCCGGTTATCCCTTTGCGCCCTATTCCGAGGTCCCTTAGCGGGTCCCGCAATGGGCGCCTGGTTTTACCTGCACCCTTAGCGGGAGCCACTAAGGTGGCAGAGAGCTAATAACGGTACCGCAAATTGCTGTACCGTTATTAGCTACTTCCCCATTCCCATTGAGCCCTACTGGAGCTCAAATGGGAATGGGGAATGGATTTTTCAGTGGGGACTTACTGGTCCCTCCAGGGTCGGAATGTACCGGTAAGTCCCCATTGAACCAGGTCGGACCCGGACCCGGTATGGGAGGTAGTCATGGCGCAAATACCGCCATGACTACCTCCATACTCGAATGAGGCCCTATGTCTTTTATCAGTAACCTCTCGATATGTCCCTTGAAGGAAAGTTTCACACCACCGTCCTGTTGGTTCACTCGGAGTATAGGCTCACTTGGATTATAATACCTTCCAAGATCACATTCAAATTTGCAGTGTTTCTAGGATCCCTTAGAAATGTGAGCATATCCGTGTGTCTGCCAACAAGATGCAGGTACTCTTCAATTAGATGAACTAAAACCCTACTGACAAGTCTGTGTGCAGCATCAATTGATAGGGGCATTGGTGCTATCCCCACTGGTCTGAGGTAGCTGCAAAACTTGCTCGATGATTGCTGCGAGTAGTCTCCTTACAACAGGACCATTCTTATGATCTTGCAAGAAAATATGAATATCAGAAGTTCTCCCCAAAATAGCTGGAAAAGAGCGCAGAACATAGAGAAAAACTTCAAATATGATCCATGAAACATTGTCATTGGATAACACCATGGGCAAATCCATACAAAAACACAGTGTGAAAAGAGTCAGGATACTGCACTTTCTTCCAATTGTTGAAACCTCGATCAGAATCAGTCATATTCCTCTTCTTCCTATCAAGGCTTAAACATGCCTCTGTCCAAAGTTTTTAGCAAGCTCCTGTGGCTTTAATAACAGACCATTTTTCTTTCACCCTGAAATGACAAGCACTGAATGTACATATCAGCTTCCCTTAACCCTTTCAGAAATAGCTATAAGTGTGTCCCGAACCAAGCCACAGTCCAATTAACTCTGTGTCTTTCTACTTATCAGCTTCTTCATCCTTCTTCCTCGTTATGGATCTCGTCTGCACATGCTCTGGTTCTTCCCCGATGCTTGTACTTGCTTCTAGTAAGGGTCTGGGCAGAGGAGTGTCTCCAGCAAAGATTATAACGTCCCTCAGAAAAATCTAAGCACGCCTGCCGTGCACATTGACAGCAGACGGCGTGACGTCTTCTACAAAGAACGGACCATGGAAACAGGGTTTGTCCCAATTTTTTCTTGAGTGGTATGCGGCTTAAGACTGCATCTCCAGCGAATACTTGGGGAAGATGAAATTCTTGGAATGTATTTGGTAAAGCATCTCCTTCTGTGCTCTGTACTGCCCTGCAACCTTGTCGCTGCAACTGTCCTGAAATGACAGAAATACTGGAAGTCATACAGTTCAAATAGTCACGCATTTCCACTCCAAACAAATCTGCAGTTGACTGAGCATCACTTCTAACTCTGGATGGAGGCATTAGGGGTCTTCTCATTCGCCTCCCAGTCACTATTTCCTGAGGCATGAGATGGTGGTCAGAACCTGGTTGGTTCCTTAAAGCATATCATGCCAGTGGTGGGCAATGCAACCACCCTTTATTCATGGTAAGCTTCAATTTAGCTATTCTTTCTTTTAGTAGGCACATGAGCCTCTCACAGTTCCCATTTCCTTGCAGATGATAAGCTGAAGAAAACGTGTGCTTTATACCAAACAGCAAGCTGAAATGCTCAAATGTCTGATTTACAAAATGCGGGCCATTATCTGAACTCATTACTTCACATACTCCCCATCTGGGAAACACTTCCTGTACTAAAAATGTAGCTGCATAGGTGAAATCTGGCTGTGTACAGGGACCTGCTTCAATCTACTCTGAAAAGGGACACACGGCAACAATCATGTATCTATATTAATTGCATACTTGTATCATATTGACATAGTCGATATGCGAATGCTGAAAGGGGCCAGTGTGTCTTGGAATTACCCCTCTAACTGTTTGCAGTGTATGCCCAGCGGTGAATTTTTGACAGACTATACAATTTGTCATAAAAAATGCAACATGCTCTAATAGGTTTCTGTTACGCTCACCTGGTCTCTGCGGAGGCGTTGGGGCAAGGTTGCAGCCCTCCCTGAACTTGAATCACCACCTTCAGGCCTCTCCCTCAATAGAAAAGCTGTGAGCGGTGGTGCGTGATGATACTGCTCCTGTGAATTATGGAAGATAAGCTCTCCGTCCTGCTACTTCTGGCAGGGGTGCTTCGAACGGGATCTAGTTCCTTCATTGATCCTTGATAAGGATTAGTCCATTCCAGCTGCGACTATGCTTCTCCTTATGATTGGTAAGTCTTTCTTGAGCTCTTGTGATGCTATTTGTTCTGTTTAATGTCTTTATATGTTCCTCCTATATATGCCCGCAGTAATATCTCTCTTCAGTTTTCTTCCCTTAGATGGAAATTTAGCCTCAATGCATCTGTGAGATGGGAGACGCGGCCGGATCGAAGATGGATGCTACTGAAATGTTCGACAGCAGGTAATTGATGGTTTAAGGAAAAGCGTGAAGTATGGCGAAGAGCAACCTTAAACTGACTGTTTTTTGAAATGTCTAACCTTGTCTTCTGTTTTTCTTTGCAGGCGCTGCTGTCGACGATGGAGCATGTCGTGCTGTGGTGGCAAGATGAAGATTTCAGCATTCCGGAAAGTGTAAAGATGAATACTTGGTTCTCTAGGAGTGGCAGGATGTGGCTGGTAAGCCGGCCCTAATGGGCGTGCCCACGATCTCAGCTATTTAAGCTGCTCCAATCCTCAAGACAGACGCTTTGCGTTATTCTGCACTTGCAAGCAGCGTAACGCTCACCGTTGCCTGAGATCAGACTTACCTTTGAAGATCCTGCTTCCTGGACATCGTGCTTCCTGCAGGTAAGAACAGCTTCCCCCAGTTGGTAAGTATGCTGGCAGGAAGCAAGATGTCCAGGAAGCAGGATCTTCAAAGGTAAGTCTGATCTCAGGCAACGGTGAGCGTTACGCTGCTTGCAAGTGCAGAATAACGCAAAGCGTCTTTCTTGAGGATTGGAGCAGCTTAAATAGCTGAGATCGTGGGCACGCCCATTAGGGCCGGTTTACCAGCCACACCCTGCCACTCCTAGAGAGTGAGCATGTGCAAAGGCAATCCATTAGCAGCCACACCCGAGCATACACTTGGGGCTGCTTAATGGATGTAATATTCAAGGTTAATGTATCCTGCTTAATAAATGGAATGTTCAAGGTTAATGCATCTGAAGTGCTATGTCCATAATAAAAGCTTTTTGGTGCTAAATGGATGTTCTTGTTTACTTTTGTACATGAGCCTGGCGACAAAGGCGCCAGGACAGTGTCCTCCCAGGTCTCCTGTGCATGCGACCCCTGCATGCCTGTGCCCCTGACTTCATGACCATGACAGCACTCCCCCTGGTTTGGTAGGATTATTGCGAAGAAACTGATTAAACACGGAGCATGGACGTGTTCCCTGGGTTCCCAAGTTCAGTCTTGATATCCATAACCTTATAATTTTTATCGAACCACCTTGGAGTCCAGGATGGATGTTACTTCATATTCTGGTTCTCCATCTATTAATTCGGGCTCTGGCGGAGAACTAAGCCGTGTATTGGATTTCATTGGTTTGAGGAGAGAGACATGAAATACGGGGTGAGTTTTCATGTGAGATTGTAACTCCAATTTCATGGCGACAGGATTGATTATGGACCTTATAGCATAGGGGCCCAGGTATCTTGGGCAGAAAGCTCTTGGCCCATTCAGGGGAATATATTTGGATGCTAACCACACCTTTTCTCCAATCTGGTTGGCGGGAGCTTCCTTCCGATGTCGATCAGAAAACAGTTTCTGTCTTTCCTTAGCCTTGATCAGATATTCTGTCACCTCCTTAAGAACCTGAGGGATGGTTTCATGCAAGTTTTTTATAGCTGGTATTTCCAGGGTATCAGGTGGATCAAATACTGATGTTCTTGGATGTCCTCCATGCACAGTGTAGAATGGAGTTTGCCCTGTGCTTGTGAGAACTGAGTTGTTGTATGCATACTCAGCTATCCAGAGTATATTTTTCCAAGAATCCTCGGACTGCTGCAACATACACCTGAGATATTGCCCTAAAGTTTGGTTGGTTCGTTCAGTTTGCCCATCAAGTTGAGGGTGATGGCTTTTGGACAACCAGAGATCAATTTTGGCAATCGTACAACACTTTCTCCAAAAGGCATAAACAAATTGAGTACCGCGATCAGATACTAATATTGATGGAAATCCATGCAATCAAACAATTTGCTGTAGGAATACAGAAGTGAGATTTGACGCAATTAGAAGTCCCTTCAGAGGGATGAAATGTGCCATTTTTGAGAATAAATCCACAACGACTAATATGGTGTGTTATCCATTGCAGGGTGGAAGATCCGTGATGAAGTCCATTGACAGGGTATGTCAAGGTGTGGCGGTACTGTTAGGGGACGTAGTAAGCCAGCGGGGTTCTGTTTCTGAGACTTGTGTTGTGCACAGACACCACAGGTTTCAATAAATTGGGCAATGTCTTTTCGCCAGATTGGCCACCAGTAGTTTTGTTTTACATT
This sequence comes from Ambystoma mexicanum, assembly GCF_040938575.1. Lineage (NCBI taxonomy): Eukaryota > Metazoa > Chordata > Amphibia > Caudata > Ambystomatidae > Ambystoma > Ambystoma mexicanum. Next base: position 1,139,605,729 of record NC_090922.1, read on the forward strand.
AGCCTGGACTTTGGCTATTCCTGGGTGTCCTTCCACTAATGAATCGTGGTAATTTATGATGATTTGCTTTTGCAGTTCTTGGTCTTGGACATATAATCGTCCTTGGAAATACAGTAGATTGTCTTTGATGGTGTACTGGTCACCTTTTAACAGCCATTCCTGTTGTGTTGGTTGATCCATCAGGGATTGCAAACTGGTTCTTTGGTCATCCGCACATGTGGTGGCAGCTATTCTGGTTTGAATCCTTCCCTTAGGAATTATGGCATCAGGGTCGGATGCTGTAAAAGCCTCTTTTTCTTCACTCATGCGTGATAGAGCATCTGCTTTCCCATTGCGTACTCCAGGTCTATAAGTGATAATAAATCATATTCCGCGAAAAAGAGAGCCCAACGAAGTTGATGCAAGGATTGTATTTGGCGGTTTTCAAGTATTGCAAGTCACGGTGGTCTGTGATGACAGTGACCATATGTCTCGCCCCAAGAAGGTAATGTCTCCAGGCCTTGAATGCTGCTTTAATTGCCAGTAATTCCTTATCTCTGATTGCGTAGTTCAACTTGGGGGCTGAAAATTTGCGGGTCCAGAATGCAATGGGGTGTAGTTGTCCTGTTTCAGGGTCTCATTGCAACAATACTGCTCCCATGGCTATTTTTGAAGCATCTGTCTCAACTATGTAAGGTAGGTCTGGTCATGGGTGTTGAAGGACTGGTGCTGTAGTGAATGCTAGTTTCAACTTCTGGAAGGCTTCTTCAGCTTCTGTCAACCAATGGAACTTTTGAGATTTCTTTAACAAGGAGGTAATTGGATGTACAATTTGTGAAAACCCAGGCATAAACCGACAGTAAAAGTTGGCCAATCCGAGCACGCTTTGCACTCCTTTCGTGGATGTTGGTGAGGGCCATTGGAGGGTTGAATCCACCTTTCGTGTATCCATATGTACGCCTTGTGGTGTGAGCATGAAACTGAGAAACTCGACCTCGGTTAGATGGACATAACATTTTTCCAACTTGGCATACAATTGGTGTTGTCGAAGCTTCTCTAAGACTGCCCGGACATGGTCTACATGTTCTTCCATGGAATTTGAGTAGATAAGAATGTTGTCAATGTAAACAAGAGTGCAAACGTCCAGTAGTTCATGGAGTACATCATTCATAAAGAATTGGAACACCGCAGGGGCATTGCATAGCCGAAGGGCATGACCTGGTATTCAAAGAGGCCGTATTTCATACGGAAGGCGTTTTCCACTCATCTCCCTCTTTTACTCTTACAAGATGGTATGCTCCTCTTAAATCCAGATTTGTGTAGATTTGAGAATGTTTTACTTGGTCCAGGAGCTCTGCTATAAGTGGTAAAGGTTATCGATTTTTTACTGTGATCTGATTGATGGCTCTATAGTCGATGTAAGTTCTTAAGTCCCCCTCCTTGTTAGGCATGAAGAATAAGGGTGAGGAGGCAGGTGACTTGGATGGTAAATGAAACCATTTGCCAGGTACTGATCCAGGTAAGTTCTAAGATGCTGATTTTCCTGTTCTGTCAAAGCGTAAATTCATCTGCAAGGGATCTGGGCTCCGGATACAAGATCTATTTGACAATCGTAGGGTCTGTGCGGGGGCAGAACTTTGGCTTGCTCTTTTTTTAAGATATCCAGGTAATCTTGGTATTCAAGCAGTAAGGAGCTGATGAGGCCCAACACGATTCCTTTCTTCAGTTTCAGATTGCTGTCATCTTTTTTGTAACATGTGTCGGCACAATCATGACGAAATTTCAGAACTCGTTTTCGCCAGTCGATCCTAGCATTGTGGGTCTCCAGCCAGGGTATTCCCAATATCATCTGGAATTGAGGAGCACCGATGAGATAGAAAGTAATGTCCTCTTGATGCTCGTCCTCACACAGAAGCTTGACTTTCTCGGTGTATTGTGTTACCGGGCCGGATGATAGCTGAGAACCATCCACAGCAGTGACGTTTTCCGATTTCTGCTTCTGTAGGAGAGGAAGGCCTATTCTGAAAGAGCCAAATCTTGGTCAATGTAGTTACCAACAGCTCCATAATCAATATATGCCTCCAAGGCATGTATTTTTGATGGTTGCTTGTGATTCACAAAAAGCACTGGAAGGACTAGATGTGAGGTCTGTACGGATTCCTTTTTCATGCTCGACAAGAGGACTCCTACACTTGGCATTGGCATTTCCCAAGTTCTATTCTTCTTCTTCATCAGTTTTGTCTGTTGTCCCAACCATTTTCTTGGGTGGTTTTACCGAGCAGTCACAGAGGAAGCGACCTGCTTGTCCACAATAAAAGCAAAGCTGTTGTTGTCTTCTTTTTTCCCTTTCTGCTTTGGTAAGGGGACTTTGTAATCTACCAATTTGCATTGGCTCAGACTGTTCATGTGGTTTAGTCTGATTCTCACAAGGTCGTACGTAAACTGACCATCCCTCTGATCTAGCTCAATCCATTTTCCAATTCTGCAACCTATGATCGAGTTCCACCGTCAGGTCTATGTAGTCCGCACACCTCTCAGGGGGATTCACCACTTGTGCCAACACATCCTTAAATTCTCAACGTAACCCTCGGTAAAAGAGTGTAGTCCTCTTCTCTTATGGCCAGTTGGTCTGGGCTATGAGATGATTGAAGGTTGCAGTATAGGTTAATAGATCTTGACTCCCTTGTCTGAGTGAAAAAAACTCATTGTCCAGAGCTTGTCCTTGAGTATGACGGGCAATTTCTCCACCTCATGTTAGAAATTCCCAAAGTTCCGGAGTAAAGGGTCATCTTGATTTACCAAAGGTATAGACCAGTCTGCCGCCCAACCTCCTAAATACGAGAGTACAAACACCACTTTGGCTTGGTCATTATAAAAGGCTCCTGGTCTGAACACGAAATTAAGGTGACATAGGTTCATAAATACAGCCAACTTGTTTGGGTCACTGATGAAGCGTTCAGGAGGGGCTAGAGGCAATGCTCCTGGAAGAACCACCTGTACCGGTGTTGATTATTGTGGTGTGGAAGAATGAGAAGAATGGGTCACTCCAGGCAGTGGAACTTGCCCTGCTTGTGCTTGTAGCATTTGTCTTGCCAATTCGTCATTCTTTTCCGAGTTACAATAATATCCCTCCGTAATGCATTGGTTTCCTGTCTTGAAGCTTGTACTTCAGCCCATAATTCCCTTAATAAGAGGGCTAACTGATCTGGTTCTGAAGTTCCATAACACCCAGGCAGAGAGTATTAGAGGCTTTGCATTCTGTTACACTCACCTGGTCTCTGCGGAGGCGTAGGGGATTGGTTGCAGCCCTCCCTGAACTTGAATCACCCCCTTCAGGCCTCTCCTTCACTAGAAAAGCTGTGAGCGGTGGTACGTGGTGATATTGCTCCTGTGAATTATGGAAGATAAGCTCCCCTTCCTGCTACTTCTGGCAGGGGCGCGTCAAATGGGATCTAGTTCCTTCACTGATCCCTGATAAGGATTAGTCCAGTCCAGCTGTGACTATGCTTCTCCTTATGATTGGTAAGTCTTTCTTCAGCTCTTGTGAAGCTATTAGTTCTGTTTATTGTCTTTATATGTTGCTCCTATTTATGCCTGCAATAATGTCTCTCTTCTGTTTTCTTCCATTAGATGGAAATGCGGCCTCAATGCAGCTGTGAGATGCAAGACGCGGCCGGATGCACAACGGATGCTACTGCAATGTTCGACAGCAGTAAGTGTTGGTTAAGGAAAAGCGCGAAATATGGCGAAGCGCGACCTTAAACTGACAGTTTTTTTTAATGTCTAACCTTGTCTTCTGTTTTTACTTGCAGGCGCTGCTGTCGACGATGGAGCGTGTCATGCTGTGGTGCCAAGATGAAGATATTGGTGTTCCGGAAAGTGTAAAGATGAATACTTGGTTTACCAAAGAGATGTACAGGTAAGAACAGCTTCCCCCAGATGGTAAGTATGCTGTCAGGAAGCAGGATGTCCAGGAAGCAGGATCTTCAAAGGTAAGTTAGACCTCAGGCGACAGTGAGCGTTACACTGCTTGCAAGTGCAGAATAATGCAAAGCGTCTGTCTTGAGGATCAAGGCATCTTATATAGCTGAGATTGTGGGCACACCCATTAGGGCCGGCTTACCAGCCACACCCTGCCACTCCTAGGGAGTAGCATGTGCAAAAGCAATCCATTGGCAGCCACACCCAAGAATACACTTGGGGCTACTTAATGGATGGAATGTTCAAGGTTAATGGATCTGAAGTGCTACGTCCATAATAAAAGCTTTTTGGTGTTAAATGGATGTTCTTGTTTACTTTTGATCATGAGCCTGGTGCCAAAGCCATCAGGACAATGTCTACCCAGGTCTCCTGTGCATGCGACTCCTGCATGCCTGTGCCCCTGACTTCATGACCATGACAGTTTGGTGCAAACCAATCTTCAGCAATCGTTTCTGCAAGGTTCTCCATAGTAGTGTGTGCAGGGTAGTATAGCTGTTCCAGTGCCACCCTCAATAAGGCTACAGGCATCACAGGTTTACCAGTGCTGTTTGTTTCAACAATGCTTCAGAGGGGTTTAAAGAACACCCTCTTCGTGTCCACAAATCTTTCTCATCTTGAGGTGCTTCCCCCTGGACCTCCATAAGCTGTGGTTTTGTTAGATCACTATATTTTTTAACCACATTCATCAACACAACCATTTTCTCTTTTACATTAGGTGTTTCCAAATTCATTACGTTTTCTGAACATGAAGCAAATTTTGTCTCATCTTCTGCTGCTTTGTTTCCGCGTGAGATAAAATCTGCCCTATTAGTGTGAGCTGCACATGTAGCGAATGCGATGGCTACTGGGAGTTTTAGTGCCTTAATAAGCCTGTCCAATAAGGCGGCGTGCTACACTGGTGTGCCATCTTCTCAGAAGTCGCCCCTCCTTTTCCAACATGCTAACCCTGCGTGCACTGTTGACGTCACATAGGCAGAGTCGCTGTACACTGTTACTTCTTGGTCTGCATGATTCTCGAGCGTGAAACTCAGCGCCACTAATTCTGCAGCCTGTGCTGAAAAGTGAGATGGGAGTCGTGCACTTACCACTGTCTGAAATTCCCCATTGCCTGTGTGTTTTACCACAGTGGCACCCGTATATCGCTGTCCATCATTTTGATCGATTCTTGAAGAACCATCAACAAAAACAATTTGACAAAGCATTTTATTTTACCCTAGGGATTTCATCATAGAACTCTTCATAGTTCGAACAATCATGTGCATGTTCATCCTCTGCCAGTGGTTCAGCTACAAACATGGCAGGATTCACTACTCTGCATCAAACTCTTTTGATCGCCGGATTCGATATGACTACCTCGTAGGCAGAAGCCCTTTGAGAAGTCAACGTTTCTTTTGGTTTTTCGAGAATGGCAAATAGTGCATGCTCTACAAATAACGTCATGGAGCATTCTATAACTATGCTAGCAACTTTTTCTATGGTGGACACGGCGGCCGCCAGCGATTATTTGCACGGGAAATGACCTCTCATTACTGGGTCTAGAATCCCACTGTAATATGCAAGGGGTTTGTACCCCAATGTTTTTCTCTGCGTAAGGTCTGCTGTCATAACAGTGCCATCTGTATGTGAGAATAACAATAATTCCTCACCATAATTAGGAATTCCTACAACTGGAGCTGTGGAAATTGCTTTTTTCAGTTCTTCAAACACTTCTTCCATTTCCTCAGTCCACACTATTTTTTCCAGCGTTGCCTGTGCTTTCTTTAAGGCCTGCAATATTATGTACAAGCTATAGTCGAAGACCTATGCTCTGACATAATTACATAATCCCAAAAATCTCCGGATGTGCTTTATCGTGTGTGGTTTTGCAGTTTTTAAAATATCCTCAGCTCTCGCAGGAGTAACCTTCTTTCCTTCATGTGAAATCAATTTCGCAATGTACAGCACTTCTCATTGACAATACTGTAACTTCTCTTTGTCAACCTTATTTCCTTTGTCAGCAAGTAAAATCATCAGCTGAAAAGAATCGTGTCTGCTCTCTTCCTCTGAAGTGCTGCAAACCAGGATGTCCTCCACATATTGCAGGACAACGCTTTCTAAATGGATGTTGCTCAAGTCCATCTGCAGGACTCTACTGAAAATCGAATGAGACTCACAATACTGCTATGGCAAACAAGTGTTTTTCAAACGTGTTTGTCTGAATGTAAATGACGTCAGATCCTGCAAGTCTTTGTGCAATGGGATTGAGAAAAGTAAATTTTTTAAATCAATCACAGTGAAATATCGTGCTCCATCAGGTATATTACATATAATCGTAGACGGGTTAGGAACTAGAGGGAACTCGGCCTCTACAATCTGGTTTATCAGCCTTAAATCTTGAATTAGTCTCCAATACCCCCCCTTACATGTTTTGATAAGGTACACAGCAGTATTACACAGTGATGCTGATGTCGCTAAGATACCCGGGTCCATCATGGCAGAAATTGTCTTAAAAATACCTTCATCTGCCTCTCGAGACATGGGATACTGTCAAGCTCGAGGTAAAATTGCTCCTGGTTTCAATTTTATCTTTACTTCTCTGACACCCTTCAACAGGCCAACGTCATAGGGACCTGTAGTCCATAATGAAGCTGTCACCTTTGCCATGACTTCGTCAAAATTGTCAGGACATTTTTGTGCTATCATCATTTTCTGAGACACCTCTTGTTTGATTGCTTTTACCCAAAAGTGATGCAAATGTCATATATTACTTCGTCATCAGTTGGATGATCTCGAAACAGATCTTCAGCAGTGACGTCAGTCAATCTGTAACCTTCCCCGATGGCAATTACTACACACCATCATCTGCCTTTGTCATCATCCCCATCAAGCAAAGCCGTTTAACCTCGCACTATAGCTGCTTGCAATGTTAAGGGAAAAACTTGTCCTTCCTCTTCTCGCATAGGTATTTTTGGTCAAAACAAAAATTTGTCAGATATTCTCATTGCTCTGCTCACTAGGCCTGTCAGATATGTCAATAGGATGCATACTCCATAATGAAAAACTTCTGGTTCTAAAGGTATTGCTCTCATGGCTACTTGTCCTGAGAATACCACAATCATTTTGCACGTGTTTAAATAGTGCATTCCTGGTGTCGAACATACTATAACCTCATTAGTGAATGATATTGTCATATTCAACTTTGTCATCAAATCTCGACCCAATATATTGACAGGTGTCTGCCTCGAATATAACAAAGGCACCTTCATGTCGCATTCTCCTATAGAGACTGGTAGTTCTTCAGTGAACGGAACTCCGCTTGTAGCTCCTGAAAAGCCCTGAGTATTCATGGCAGTGCCAGATATTAAAAACATTCCCTCTCGTATACATTAGCGCGTTGCACCTGTGTCTACTAGAAACAAAAAATTATTGCCTCCTATATTGACGTCTACCCTCGGTCCCTCGTGAGGATTCGGCATCACAGATAGTACTGAACACATCAAAACTCCCAGTGATCTGTCCTATAGCGGATACCGCCTCATCCCATTACCTATACAAGAATTCCCTCCATCAACAGTGACACCCCCTATTCTAGGAGTCGTTAATTGCCCTGTTCAATTGCTCTGCTGGATTTGCATGAGCGCATGCTGTGACTGCCCTTGTGGTGGAGCCACTGCTGCCTGCGGTGTTTGAAAGCCTTGCTGCACTCTCAGTGCTTGCTGCTGCTGCATCGTGTGATTCTGAGAAAACCCATCACCACGTTGCTGCGAATATGCAGGCGGGTTTGAAATCCCCCCTCTAAAAAAGGGATAATTTTTCACAAATCCTTGGTTTCTACACATACGAGCAAAATGCCATGTCATCCTGCATGTCCAACATATAGGTGGCCTTCTAATCTGCTGATCCTGCAAGTTTTGACCATCATTCTGCATATTGTGAAACCCACCTTGATTTCTCTGGAAACTTCCCTGATTATCCTGTCAATTTTGTTGCTTATTCTGAAAACCTCTTCCTCGAAATCCACCCCTTGCACGCAGAGTGAACCCATTGTTTCTCTGATCAAACTGCCTTTGGTTATTCACCTGTAGCATATTTACACTCTGCTGTGAATTCGATATATCTACACTATTCAACATCGCCCCTCCAATGGCATATTTAGACAGTTTTTTCTGCAATAATTTTGCCTCCTCGCTTTTTCGATCATCATCTTTTTTCTGATTCTTTTCCCGCAAGAGTCTGCAATAATGCGCAATTGTCAGCTGAATCCCCGACCACGGTTTTGCCTCTATACCTACTAACTTCTTGAGCTGCTTCTGTACAGGGTCTGGTAGCCCTTGGCACAATATATGATAAAACACAGGTATAGATTTTCCCCAAGCGTCGCATGTCTCCAGGCTCCATGCCTCCTGAAAATTCTGAATATAAACAAGCGGGTCATCTCCGTCCTGCATCTTTTTTGTCATTATAGCTCCCATATCGGACGTGTCTGGATACAGTATTCTAAGCGCTTTCCAGACTGCCGCCCTACAGTTATTGAATGGTGCTCCATCATGAGCAGTGTTGACTGTAGTCACACCAGCATATCCTATCCTTGTCCATATGTCATTAGCTCTCTCACTAAGTATGGCAATTAAAAGACCCTTAATGTCCCCTATAGCCAACGTGTTTCCTCCCGTTATTTTCTCAAATTCATGTATCCATTTCCCAGCGCCAGAAGTCAAACTCAGAGGTTTACACATTAAATTATCCTTATCTATCTGGGGCCAAGGTATATACTGTGGTCTGACCCGTCCTTTCTCTAATAAGGGAAACTGTGATGCCCTAAACTCATTCTCATCTCTCATCATGTGTCTGTCGATTGTAGTGACAATATTACCACATCGCTTTTTTCCTGGTAGCGACTTAATCTGCTCACGTAAGATGGCGACTCCCCCCTCTCACCATGGAGTTGCCCTTTAGATTGATCTAACTGTGTCAATGGTTCTGACACCGTAGACATAGGTGGGTTTAAATCTGACCATCTGACTTCTTTTTCCATTGAAAAACATCCCTCAGGACCACATACGTTCCCTCTTTCTTGACCATGGAAGGTGTCTCTGTCTTCGTCTGACATTTCTTGTGCCCAACTCGTGTAACTTTGCTCTTCGTCTTCTCTATTTAGATTCAATCTATCTAGAGACAGCTCTTTATACCTCGTACTACATGAGGCTCCCTCTATATCGTACAGCTGTGTACTCTCAAGTCGATAATTTTTTCCCTTCCATTTGACTCTTTCTGAGCTTTCATGTCACAATATACTTCACTGATTGCTTCCCAATGCTCCTAGAGTCAAACTCGTCTTCTAGATTTACTCTAGACGGGCCTGGTAATGACACATATTCTGGGAAGAATTATTCTATGTCCTCCCATGATACTTCTGGCTCAGGATCTCTTATCTCCTTCTCCAGGGGATCAAGATTACATGCTCTCTGCCTTCTTTTACGTTCCATATCATTGTCAAATTCTCTTTGTTTCCTTGCTTACTCTCTAAATCTGTCTTCTTCTTTTTTCTTCATATCCCTTCTCTCATTTACCCTCATTTATCTCCTCATCCTTTCGTCTCTGTATTCTTTTATCCCTTAACTTCTGTTCCTCTGCTTATATTCTTTTTCATTCTAACCTTTTCCTGCTCATCGATCGCTCTCTGTCTTTTATCACATTTTCTTTGCTCTTCTGCTCTCTCTTGTTTTCTTGGCTGCTCATCTTGGTATAACTGCTCTCCTCTTTGCCTATCCTTCCTTTTCACACCTTCATCTTTCAATCGTTCCTCTCTTTCCATATCTTTTTTATCTTGCTCGTCTTGATCTTCCCGTTGTGTTACATTGTCAATGCCTTTACCATTGATTTAAGTCAAATCTGACCGCCCATTCATTCGTTCTGTAAAAGCGCTAGCTCATCAGCCTTGTCTCTTTCTCCTTTCTATCTTTTTATTTCTCTTCCTATATTTAGAGATGTGCTTGCTCGATCACTTCTCTCCTTATCGCATCTCTCCTCGTCCCTTGGGACCTAGAAGATTACATCTCTCTAAGTATTTTTCTCTGGACCCTCGTCACTACTGTGGGTAGGTGACTCATAAGCTGGGTTGCTATATCCTGCCATCGACTTAAGCTCCCTTGATGCGTATAACCCATCGTCTTTCTTGCTTTTGTCTCCTATTTCGTTTGGGGTGGGGGAGCAGAGGTCTCCTCACCCCCCTCTTTGCATACATTAAGTATCCAATCTATACGAGGCGGTTCATCTAGCTCCTCGGATCCCACATCACCTGAAAGCCCACCACTCCCCCTGTCTCCACCCACCCGCACGCTCATCTGCGCCCTGCTCAATGCCCGCTCCATACCAGCCCACGCCCTCGACATCAACAACCTGCTCATAAAAGACGAACTTGACCTCCTCATCCTTACAGAAACATGGCTGAATGAAAGCTCTTGCCCAGCCTTATCACTGGCCATCCCACCTGGTTATTCCATCTTCAGGAAAGACCGCACCTCTCAGAGAGGTGGAGGCGTCGCCCTCATCGCCAGAGACACACTCTCCATCAGAGTAGTTGAAGGCATCCTTGTCAGCAACAGCGACTACCTCCCTTTAAAAATTAATTTCTCACCCAACTGCACCATTTCCATGCACATTGTCTACTGACCTCCAGGACCGTGCACCGACTTCCACGACACCCTTATCACTGCACTGTCTCACAACATCAAAAAGACCTCACAGGTTCTACTCCTCGGTGACCTCAACTTAGGGCTGAACGACCCCAAAGACTCCCCTGTGAAACACCTCAAGAAGGCACTTTCTAACCTAGGCTTCACTCATTCCATCTCCCAGCCCACACATATCAAAGGGCACACCCTCGACTGGGTCAGCCATCACAATTGCTCCCTTCTCATCAAGGACAACAACCCTATTACTTGGTCTGACCATCACTACATCCAATTCAACCTCGGAACCAACAAAGTGGCTCTTTCTCCGCCACCACCATGTCCCGCCACATACGCCAGGAGCTCACGCCTTCACACAGTGGAGAACTTGGCACCCTACCTCCTTAACCCAGCCCTTCAAACTCCCTCTTCGAACAACCCTGATACCTTAGCTAACACCTTTAAGGATGTCATTACGTCAACTGTGGATGCTATTGCCCCTATGACTCTCAAAAAAGCTAAAAAAGCCAAACATGCCAACTCATGGTTCTCCAAAGAACTCCTTGACCAACGTGCACAGAAGAGGATTGCATTATCCACATGGAAAGCAAACCCGTCTGAAGCCACTAAACAGAAGTTCAAAGCCATCTCCAAATCATACAAGACCAACATCACTCTGGCAAAGGCCACTTCCTTTAACACCCGGATCGCTGACGCTAAGTCAGGATCTAAAGAACTCTTCACCATTTTCAGGGAACTCGAAAAACCATCTGCCCCTCCTCCTCAATCATTAAAGATGACAAATGGTGTAACAGCATTCAATCTGCCATGCTAGAGAAGCTTAACACCCTCCAAAGCAAAATTCATGGCCACCAAAAAGCCCTCTCCGACACTATAGGGAACATGCACGCTGAGCCACCCACCAAGACCACGTCCTCCCCGCTGTTCGAATTCAAAAAGATTACCGATCAAGAGGTCATCACCTTGCTCAATTCCATTAAACCCTCCAATTGCAAAGGTGATGCCTGCCCCGCCAGCCTCATCAAAGACTCCACACCCAGCCTAGCCCCCTTCCTTATGGCCTTCATCAACTCATCCTTCCAATCAGGCCATGTCCCATCAGGACTTAAGGAAGCTTGTGTACGCCCACTTCTCAAGAAACCTTCACTCGACCCAACCGTCCCAGGGAACTACAGGCCCATCACGACCATACTGTTCCTGCTCAGAATCCTGGACAAAGCAGCTTACCTACAAGTCCAGAAGTTCTTAGAGGACAACCGTCTACTCGGCTTACGGCAATCTGAGTTCCGCCCCCGGCATGGTACTGAAACGGCCCTCCTAGACCTTAAAAATCAAATGGATGAACTCAGAGACGCAGGCAAACCTGCCCTACTACTGCTCCTTGACCTCTCCGCAGCCTTCGATTTGGTTGACCACAACACTCTGCGTCACCACTTAGCCACCAAAGCCAACTTCTCCCCTAGAGCCTGCCAATGGATCACCTCCTTTCTCCAAGAAAGGGCCATGAAAGTCTTTTCTGAAGTTGCCGCTGCCACCCCCAGCCTCCTCACCTGCGGTGTCCCCCAGGGATCCTGTACTGCACCAACTCTCTACAACCTCTTTACGAGGCCCCTGTTTAGCATCCTGGACTCCCTTGATATCTCACATACCAACTATGCGGACGATACGCAGGTACTCATCCCACTCACGGGCGACTACCTAGCAGACTCCAACACCCTTTCCTCTATCTACTCTGCCATCCAATCCTGGATGGCGGAGAAGTGGCTTTGCCTCAATAGTGAAAAAAACCAAACTCCTCCTATTGGTTCACCTTTCACTCTCGGCAATCTTGGAGAACAGTACGCCTCCTTCACTATTGATAATATTCCAATTATCGTCTCAAACCATGTTAAGACACTCAGAGTCTACCTTGACTCTGACCTGTCAATGGACAGACAGGTCAATGCCATCGCCGCCTCCTCGGCCCACTACACCAAAGTCCTCAATGCAGCCAGGCCCTTCTTGGCCCGTCAAAGCTGCCTCGTGATTGCTAGGGCAATCATCGGGTCAAGACTTGACTACTGTAATGCCCTTCTCGTCGGGACTTCCAACAAAAACCTCGCCAAACTTCAGCTAGTCCAGAACAATGCACTAAGGGTAGCCACCGGCACTGCAAGGAGAAACCACATCTCTGAAATCAGAAGGCAAGTACACTGGCTCCCCGTTAAAGAAAGAATTGTCTTTAAAACTCTTACCCTCACCCACAAATGCCTTCACAAACTTGCCCCCCCTTACCTGACTAACAGAATTACCAGGCACTCCGCCACAAGACCGCTCAGATCCATCTACGCCAACACCATTGTGAGGCCTACCTCTCGGAAAGTGCGCGCTGGTGGCTCCAGCTTCCCCACCCTAGCAGCTACGCATTGGAACGCCCTGCCTCCTCACCTAAGACTCATTGAGTCCCACCTAGCCTTTCGTAAGGTTATCAAAACCAGACTCTTTGTGTGATTTAAATCTGTATCCTCCGCTGCCTATTTGCCTGCCAAATTGTAACTAAGAGACTCTTCCACCAGTATGTAATCTTAAATATGTGTATCCTCTGTAACTAAGAGCCTCTGGCACCCGTATGTATTCTTAAATCTGTGTATCCTCTGTAACAGCGCCTCAATGCCTTTTGGGTTGCAAGTGCGCTTAACAAATGCAAATAAATAAATAAATAAATAAATCTTCCAAAGCTCTATACTAGCTAATCTCTTGTCTAGTTTTTTTCCCATATATGTTGCATGCAAATATGTCTTCATATGCTGCAGGACAGCCTTCGATAGTGACCCTCCTTGAGGCCACACATAAACATTTCATTTTCTCTGCAGTTCATTTAACCCATTCCCCACTATACTGTCTAAGCTTCGGTGCATGTTTCAGCAACTGCTTGCAGAGATGCACAAGTGGAGTAATATCCTCCATTCTCAACTCGTCTGTACTTAACCTGTTTGACACTTGTCTATTTGTAATCACAAATTAAAAAAGGTACGTTTCATAAAAATAATACAATATGACAAGCACCAATCGTCGCAATCTCCCATCCCACTGACCCCAATTTTTACTTTAATCTTGCTAAAAAACAACCATCGGGTTCAATTCTAACCAATCAATATATTTTTTCCACATATGTAATTTCACAAACCACATAAAACGAACAGACAAACTCAACCAGTAACATAAATCTCTTACAATCTTTTCTCTAAGACTCGTCTTGCCCTCTAAAATACTTTGTTCGAAGTGTAAATTACCCGTTTAGATCCGCCTTTAATCAGATCTGTTGTCTATGTGTTCCGCTATGGGATTCTGGATTCAAATTTCTTCTGTTACGTTTGTGAAAAACACAGGCCAGGGCATATTCTCTTATCGTGGCCTCTCTCACGATTATATATTGCTCGGCCACACTCAAGTCAATGGGCTTCATTATGAGTGTGGCAGAAAGGCAACAACGGTGCTGGTAGTGCTACCGGCGCTGTTGTTACCTCTCCACCACACTACGAGTTCTGCTTGCCTGTGCCGGACTGCATGCCTGGTCTAACCAGGTGTGCATACCGGCACCCGTGAGCAGAACTTATGATTGTACCGGCACCGTTATAAACGGTGCCGGTGCAACCATGCTCCCGACCCCCATTCTACCCTATCGGGTAGAATGAGGATCGGGAGGCCGGCCATAACGGCACCCGCGAATGGGCAATTACCGGGTCCGCCAAACTCGGCATGACCCGGTTACTGCCCATTCGCGGTTGCCGGAAAAAAAAAACTCTGCCGGCAGCCGTGCCCATAATAAGAGCACGGCTACCGCCAGAGTTAAAATGAGGGCCAATATCTCATTCCCCATATATATATATATATATATATATATTACACTCTTACTCTTGCGTTATATATTTTATCCTGCCACACTCTGTTACTTCACTTTGTTTCTTCAATCATCACCCATTCTTTTGTCAACTCACTCAATTTTTTACTCACCAATATCTTTTTCGTCTTCCAACTCTCGGGATCGTCCGCCTTTTTAATCCGCCTCTACAACTTTCAGATAGATCAGCTTCACGTAGACGTTGGAGGGGATTGTATGGAAACTAAGGGACCCGTCACAGCCAGTCTTGCAAGACATTTTTTTTAAATTACACTAACCACTATCTATGGGCAGCTTCAGCCGAATGGCAAAGGTCACCCGATATTGCCGAACTCTTACGTTTACTCAGTTCGATGGCTCTGAACCATCCTCTCTCTGCTACCAAGTGAACTGGATTGTCCAGCCCCTTTGATGAGTAGCAATTACCCTGGAGATGGATGGGGATGCAGACTTTATTCATACATCAATAATAGAGCCAACTCAGGAAGTTGACAAAAGGAAATCTGTTTTAATATCAATTTACTAAAACAGGGAGCATAACGAACATCAACGCAATCACTCTATCTTCTTACTCGATGCACGTAAGAAAAAACGAAATGTTTATAGGTAATATTCATGATCAATGACGTTTAACCTATGCGTGTACTAACGTAACCCTACATGGTAAACTGTAAAAACGTATAAGCAGAGCGATTGGTTCGGATTGAATATCTAAGTATTTGATCCATACTAGTCTAAAAAAGTGTAACTATGTGATTGGTTACTTAACATCGGGTGGGGCAACTAAGCCCTCCCTTAAAAATGACCACAATGAACGTCACTAAATACACAATGTCCCATTGCTTTACACACTATAGGACCCCTAAATACGCAGGTCCTCTACAATTGGTTGGCACTCTATCATCCTTCAGTACTTTTCTACCTACGTTAGCAGCTTGCAGGCTGGCCAGACAGGTGCTGGTGAGGTTGCCTTAACTTTAGTTTTCCACCAATTAGCATATCAATCTATCATCACCTCAGTGGTCTACTATCAATTAGGCTTTTGAAGCTCATCCTTGAGAGTGTTCTTAGCTCTGGGAAATTTAGGGAGTAAGAAGCACAGTCTGCCTTCATGCTTAGGTGTGACCACCACGTTCCTCCAACTTCATGCTTCCATGTGAATGGAGGCCATCAAACTTTTTTGTGCATTTAATATTATTTTTTATTAAGCCTCTGACGTCTTCCTTGTTATGTTCATGCCTTCTGAACAGGGGTCTTGTTCTTTCACACAGCTTTGTAGCCAATGTCAGTTCACTCCAGTCTGATAAGACCTTGGTTTCTTGGCTCGTCCAGCCTCGCCTTCTGAAATACACTTGTAATTCAACTTGCTTTTTAACTGCAACACACTGAAATGAGGATTTTTTGCTACTGTCTAACCTGCTATAATAAGTTTAGTGGAAACATCCATAATTCTCTCATTTCTATATATGTATACACTGGCGCTTGCCACAATCTATTTCACTATGAGCTTAAAGCTAGCTTCCACGATTACTTTGCTGCTTGCGATTCTTTTGCGTATGTACACGTGTAAAATAGCTTGATATCTTCATCTGTGGCATAAGCTTCTTCACCTTGATCCCAAGATGTCACTTATCCATATCACTTTCTTGATGCCTTATAGAATATCTGCATTCTCTGCTTACTGCATCTCTTCTATGTACGTCATCTTCAGCGCTATTTGTCATATATTGGCGATGATTAGTATTTTTACCATTCATCCTTGCCACTTATTGTCTCTGCTTCTATGGGAGTTCATTCAAATGTCCATCATATTTCTTTGTATACAGATATGGTTTTCTCAATGGGTACCTTGGTTCCCAGATTCTCTTAGATACTGGCACTTTCAATGGTACAGGACTGAGTCCAAACTCTGCTCTTTGTCGATTCAGCTGTTCTGTGTATGTCACATACTCTGGTTTCCAGCATACAGGTAAAAGGGGTGGGTCGATTGAGCTGGGGGTACTTGGATCCTCTTCTACACCTGGTCTCTCTCTTTCTGTGCCCACTATTTATAGGCCACCTGGCCAGGTTGCCTCTTCCTCTCTGAGTGGGCTGACCTCTTCAGATATCTCCTTCTCTCTACCTCTCAACTTCTCCTCTTCAGAGACCTCAACATCCACCTCAATGCTTCCAATTCCTCCTGTGGACTCTTCTGCAACATCTGTGACTCTCTCTCTCTCTCTCTCTCTCTCTCTCTCTCTCTCTCTCTCTCCATTCTACCCTCTGGTCTGGCACAAGCTGGATGTTCTCATCTCCTCTGACATCCCTCTCTCTAACCTTTTCACTAGTCCTCTCTCTTGGACTGACTACTTTCTTTGCTCCTCTCACCTGATACTCTCTGTGCCTCAGGCAAAGACCACCACAGCACCACCACCTGCTTTCTTGGTCATTCGGCCCATGAAGCATGTGTCTGTGGTTGCCTTTGCCTCTACTTTCTCTGTTCCTCCTACTCATGTGTCTGACTCACACCTTGACACAGCACTTTCTAACCTACATCTTGCTATTCCCAAAACTCTGAACATCCTTGCCCTTACCATGAGACTCCATCTGATGCCTACCTTCAAGTGCAACTCTTGGTGTGACACCGACTTTTCTGCCCTGAACCATAAGTGCAGGGTGGCTCAGAGGAAGTGCAGGGCTTTGGGTGCATCCTTTGACAAACTGGCCTGCTGTCTGCTCCAAAGGCAATAAAGACTCTCTGTCCTGTCCAAGAAGATAATTCACCACAAGCCCGCATCTCTGGGCCTCTAACAACACGGCCAAACTTTTTAAAATCTGCAAGGAGCTGGCCAATCCTTCTGTAGTTTCCACTTTTCGGTTCCCTCCCAGGTCCTCTGCACGGCCCCAGCTTCTCACTCCAATACTAAAACTCAGGACATCCTGTCCTCATTCTGCCCTATCTGTCCCTCTACCTCACTTGGCACCCCTCTGGCTGCCTCTCCCTCTCCTCCTCCTTTCTCCTCTTTCGCTCTGCTCACACCTGAAAAAGTTTCAAGACAAGTCAGATCTTTGAATTTATCATACAAAGAGGTGCTCCTCTGCTCCTCTATAACCATAAAGGACACATTGACACATTGACACCCTTGCTCTAGCCTTGGCTGATTTCTGCTATCACTCTTTTGCAGCTGGAACTTTGCCCTCTCTCCTCAAACAATCCCTTGTGCACCCCTTCCTAAAAAAGCCTTCTGCTGATCCTACCTGTCTGGCTAACGATCGCCAATCTCTATCATTCCTTTTCTGGGAAAACTTCTGGAAAAACTGGCCATCTCGCAGCTTACTCTTCACATTTAAACTGTTGGTTGTCTACATGATCATCAGTCTGGCATCAGAGCAGCCAGAGGCATGGGAACTGCTCCCCGTGAAGATTTGCTCTCGACTCCAGCATCCCATCTGTCCTCATCCTCCTTGACCTTTCCTCTGGTTCCCGACACAGTCAATCACACCATCCTGATCAATCAACTCCCTGAGAACCTGGGCATCACAGACCAGGCCCTGGAGTGGCTGACGTCTGTCCATGAGGAAAGAGGTCAGCCACTCCAGGGCCTGGTCCGTGATGCCCAGGTTCTCAGGGAGTTGATTGATCAGGATGACGATCTCTGAGGTCCAACTTGGTTCCTTCCTCTCCACCACATTTCTCTCCACATGTGGTGTTCCCTAGGACTCCAAATGTTCACCCTGGCTCTTCAATCTCTACGAAGCGCCTTTCGATCACCTAATCTCTACCTTTCGCTCCAATGTTCAGTGTTATGGGGATGAAACGCAACTCTCTTTCAGGCTCCCTACAGCGTCCTCCCCTCTCTTGTGCATTCATGACTATCTGCGATTCAGGTGTGGTGCATCGCTAATGTTCTCTGCCTTAAGGTCAGTAAGATGGAGATCCTTCTCATCGGGACCCATTATCTAGCTTTCCCTCTCTCACTCTGGCCGCCTTCTATGGGCCCTCTTCCTTCGCCTTCCTGTGAGCCAAAAAACCTTGGATTAATCTTCAACTCCACTCTCTCCTTCTCTCCTCACATCACAGACCTTTCCAAGAAGACCCATTACCAGCTGCACCTCCTCAAAGGTCTTCTTCCTTTTCTCAATTTCCCCCAGAAGCTCATTGTCTCCAGACCCCTGGCTCTTTCTAGTTGGGACTACTGTAAAAGCCTCTTTCCCAATCTGCCATTTTCTACTCTCCGCCTTCTGCAACCAATACAGAACATGACTGTAAGACTTATCCTTGGCTTAAAGCCCAGGGACTGTATCTCTCCAGCCCTGAAATCTCTCCACTGGCTCCTGTTAACTGCAAGGATCAAGTTCAAGACCCTCTGCATCATCCACAAGGCTTTCTGGAAAGGGGGGCCGCACTACATCCAACACTCTCTTCCTAAATGCCTTCCTTCTCAAGCCCTTCACTTTGCTGCCTCCAACTCTCTGAGGGTCAGACGCTTCTTCAGGCAGAGAGTGGGGTGCAGCTAACTTTCCTCTGCAGGTGCCTCCCTCTGGAATGGCCTCCCTGCCCATCTCAAATTTGAGCCTGATGACCTGAAGTTCTGTTTTTCTCCTCCGATTTCTCTGTCTGCCTCCCCTGCTGGTTTCCCTCCCTAGATGCCTGCTGCAATGTCTGGTTGCTTGGATACCCTCAAGGCCTCACTGGGTACCAGGCTCCTCTATGACCAGTCTCCCCCGCACTGCCTTCGGGCCTGTTGTGCACTAGGGGCTTTAACTGTAACCTCTACAGATCCCCTCCTCCTTGCACTTACCCAGAGGTGTGCTGCCCAGTCTGCACTTACTCAGAGCAATGCTGACATGATTGCACTCTCCCCTTCCCTCTCCCTTGCAGTTCTCCCATCCCCTTCCCCTGCTACTTGCCATTCTGCACTTGCACGATCTGAATGACACAAGACCTAGTACAATCGCTGTCTTGTCTTCTTTCTGAGCCCTCCCATATCTTGGTGCACCTACAAGCGTGTTATAAATGACTTATATCATATAATTCAGAAAGAACATTCATTACACTTGTCTTCAGTTTTATTGCATATTCCATAGGTTCATATATTCCTGCAAGAGAGTAAGTAGTCATTTCAATGAAGGAATGTTTTTACTATAGGACAACCACTGAGGGACATAATGGTAAAACGTTTTACATCTCCAGAAATCTATTGAAACTCTTCGATAGCTGTGACAAAATGTGTGTTGCCCTTTACTTCAAGTAGACAACAGCAGGAGCTGAATTCTTGGCGCGGTTTAATTTCCTTACTACCTACAGTTGCAAATCAATTAGTTATGGTAATTTGAAGCACTGTGCTTATTTTCTTAATGTTGCAGTTTTGAATGCTCTCTGTTCCAGTTTCTGTTTAATCTAAATAACCATCAACTTTATGTTTTGAAATATATATTTATTATGCTTTCAGTTAAAATTGGTAAACTTCAAAAGTCAAGTTTCCAACCGCTTTTCCAAGTTTGTGTTTGGCTGATGACTTTAAGTAGAATATGAATTATTCATCAATATTACATGATTTGCAAAAGGTGGATCCATTGGACTCATATTCCTGAAAAACCAAATTGCCTAGTGGGGACGCTAACGTTATGTGCAAACAGATCCCCTCTGGGCAATTTACGTCATTTGCACTGCGTAATGCAAAAAAGAAGACTAAAGAGATGGTGGATACCTTTTGCAAACCATAGTGCAAAAAGAGTAAATGCACCTGGCAGGCAGCGGTCACAATGATTTCCGAGGGACACTGCCTGGTTTTTTATACTATACACATAACCATGGTCATTAAGTATTAAGCCTTGTCCGTATACAGGCAGGTTGTAATCCCGCCCGTGAGCAATACTGATTTCACTTAACCCTGGGTGCAGCAAATCAGGTAAATTCTTCAACAGAAATGTGTTTGGGTGTGAGTTACATTGAAACCAGATTTTTTAAATTGGATATGTGGCACATTTTAAAACAAATATAATTACATAAATGGTTGAAATTGATTTTATCACCAGAAACAAACCTACAGTTGACACAGAGGAACCTCATTACCTGTGAGCTGGTCCAGAAATAAGGTGCCCTCACCTTTTCTGGACCGGCTCACTCTCTGTTTGCTGGTAGGGGCTGTGAACCACTGACAGGCCTGACCTGCCAGTTCAGGCCCCTAACAGCAATGCATTCACTGAAGCACCAGCTCTATTCACTACGGTGCTGGTGCTTCAGTGTTACCATACCCATGGAGGGAATGAGAACTTACCATTCAACACCTGCCCATAATATCCCGGTATTTCTGGGATATCAGGTGGCGGAAATGGTAAACCGATGTTGCCGGTAGCCCGCTTGTACTACCGGCGGCCTACCAGCAACCTCGTAATCATGCCCAGAGTCTTACTGGGACGAAGTGAGTTTTAGGGCCTGATCATAGAATTCTCTATGTGCTGAAAAGTGACTTTGCACACTTTTGAGCATGCAAAACCCATTTTTTGGATTCATAGATCGAACATTGTATGACTTTCTGTGACTTTGAATGGGTCGGTCATGGTTCCACATACAGATGAGCACTTTAAGCGACACACCACGCAAAGTGTAGGACAGGCCTGTGCAAAGAAACAAATAGGGGGCGGAACATGCATATTACCCATTCTCCCCGCAAAAATTGGAAGAATTAGCAATAACATGGGTATTTTAAGGGATGCGCCATGCAAAGAAATCACACACCCAGTTAAGCTCAAACCTAACGAAATTCATGATTCCAACGAGCAACTTCACGTGGCGACAAGTCACAACCAAACATTGTGATCTTACGGCAACATGTGACGCAAAGTACAATGTGCACAGGAACCAACATGCAAAGGAAACGTATATAAAGCATGCAAGGCACACCTTTCAAAAGTCGCTCTACCAGGATGAATGCTGGTATACTGGGAGCAATCATATATGTCCATAGAAGGAGGAGGTTGGTGAGGGACAGGATTTTCCTACTACGTACTATGCTATTTGCGTTGTGAGATGACCAGGTGTATGCAAGTTACAGGTTGCCACCCCATATCATCCCAGACATGGCCAGGGAGTGGGAGGAAGACCTTGAATTACCCACCATCTGCTCCCATGCCCTCACACTCTTGGAGAAGGTGTTGCCAGCCCTACATTTTACTAGTCACAGGCTCTTTTCAGTGCACCACTGCCATTGTAGGGGGCATATCGCATGCATGTAATCCCAGTGTCTACATCAGGTATTGGGCTGTATCACCGCACATGTGTGGCTACATAGGCACATATATAAGCCACACACACACGGCAGGCAATACAGTGAGTGTGTCAGGGGTTTTATGCCATTGCACACGCCACACGTGTACTCAGAGATAGTGATTGCATGCAAGTCGTACTACAGACCACCCCGCCCGCCCGATTGACAGAGCACATTTACTGAAACCAGAAGCATTGGCATTTAATCAATGTCCAGGTCATCTGTGACACAAACGGAGTCATCATGCATGTCAATGCAAATTTCCCTGGAAGCACACATGACAGGTTCATTTAACGCCAGTCACCACTGTACCGGGCCCTGGCATTTGGAACCTTTGACAACACCTGGCTCATTGGTGAGTATTAACTGTCATGCACATGGATGCAGTCATATGATGCACTGAATAACAGACCATGACAATCAATGCTAACAGCATCCATTTACTAATTTGCAGAGGACTGTGCCAACCCACTCTCAACATTCCTGCTCACGCCATTCAGGAATTTTGCCACAACAGCCGAGATATGGTACAATGCAGTACATATAGCCACTAGGAGCATAGTGGAACGCACATTCGGGGTGCTCAAGTCACATTTTTGCTGCCTTGACCAGAGTTTCAAAGGCCAGAGTATGGGCGATTAAGTAACTACAACCTTAGCGATTGTCAACTCAGCTGAAGGAGCCAGCCATAGTTTCTATCATCTGATAAGTATCGCAGAAAGTAGATGTAAGCTCTTGAAAGCAAGGTAGCTTGATAGAAGATTTTCGCTATTTGTTTTTGACCAGTAGTAAAACATGGGGTCAGTCAATACGCGAGGCTAAAGTAATTGAAACCCAGGAATTTGAATTGCATTCTTAAGATATGTTATGTGTGATGAAATGGCAGTCATTTAGATTAGAATGTTCCAATGGAGACGGGAAACCGGGGATGAGATAGTTATCTCTATTTCAAAGAAAAACTTGTTTGTTCAGCCTTCTTCATATCACGTATTTATGTGAACCATGTGCACTTAAGAGTTAAGGTTAAAAGGGCTTAGACCAGTTATTACTAGTAATGAATTATGTTTGCATGCAAATGTTTAACTGATTGATGATGTCACAACCTTCCACAGACAATTCCTAAAAGGAGTTGTGTTCTACACATGAGCTGATGACGATAGTTAATATAATGGCTACCAATGAGAGTGTAGGAATTGGAGAAAGATGGGAATTCTTTGACAAGGTTTTGTCCAATAATATGATCGTAATAAAGTACCTGGGAGTGTTTTAACTGTTGCAAAAATGTATACAATGTATCAACTGATGAGGTTCATATAAATCTGAGTTTGTTTGGTTCCTTTGCAACATTTACTGCTTCCTGGATGCTTGTACAATAAACATGCTTTACATACAAACATGCACTCATTCCTCAGGCGGTGAGGCCACTTGGCTTGAGGTAAATAGGGGTCTGCCACCACAAATTGGTGACCACGAAGGGACCCCAGTCTTTCCCAGATGTTGGGGGTCTTCTATTGTTAGGCGGAAACCTGTGCAGTTCCCTCTGGGACCACTGCAAAAGATTTAGGACTACAGGTGTTGCGATGAACCCACTTGGTAGCAGTCTGTACCACACAGATTCAATTGGTAGCTGTGGCTGAGCAGTCAGACTTCTCTCAAGAAAAGTTGGTCAGTATAGGGAGTATACAAGATAGGGTAATCCTTCGCAGCAAAACGAGTAAACACGCAACCAGGCTTTAGTATAAAGATAGTAAGTTATTTATTAATAACAGAACGTCTACGAAAAATACTAAAGTGAACCACGGCAAACAAATCAAAATACAATTACTCTGCAGAATGGAATAAAGCTCAACCCCCCGAAACACAATATCGACAACTCTAGGTTCTACGGCACCACTTATTTTCAGACAGAGGTGTATACCTCAACCCAGATGACACTCGAATATTTAGTGAGGAAGGGAGAGAAGAGAAAGGCAGGTAATGAAGTCAACACGGTTCGTACTGAAGCGGGTAAAAATGCAAGGCAAGAAGGCATTAATCACACTAGATCATACAGTTCGGCGGCCAGGCCCACTCGGTGAGAGGCAAGGCACGATGTCCGGGAAAGTCTCTACGGATGATGCACTCAAGTCTTGTTTAGCAAATTGGTTAGCGACAGGTTGAACCAGTTCAGAACAAAGAGTTAATAAAGCTTGGAGGCAACCCAACGGAACGGAGAGGAATCAGATACCTCACACGAACCGATCGAAAAGGGAAGCCAGGCGGTTACGGTACCTTGTTGTGGAAGACAGCTCCGACGGGGGCAGTTGTTCCTGGTGGTGGATGCACGACGGGTCTTGGCCAAGAGAAGAGATGCTCTCGTCGTCGAAGAGAAGATGTCCGGTGCACCACCAGGGAAGAAACCAGCCGCGGAGTGCTTCGTCACAAGGCACCACCTTTCGATCACGGGGCAGGAGTAGTGGCTATCCGGTTGCTGGGTGCTCTGCACGGGCAATTCGACCACTGCGTCCTGGGCGACCAAAAAGCACAAAGAAGAAGAAGACTGGTTGTCCCCACCAGCCAGGGAAAGAGACTCTCCGGCAGGGAGATCTCTTCTGTCGTCGGGAGATTGTGAGACGATTCCGCAGGGCTTCACCGGAGGTGTTGTCGTGCAGGTCGACTCAGCGTTACCCTCGTCGGATTCTTTAGGTCCAGTGGCGACTTCCTGAAGATCCAGTCCCAAAGCCCTGCTTTTATGCAGACGTCCCCCATTCATTCAGCCTAGCTTGTCAATCAACACATGCTAAGTGGTGAGTGGGAAGGCTCACCACCTGGGCCAATCACTTCAGAGTGCGACCTGAGTTGGCAAGGCAACTCGGTCCAGGGTGTCTAAACCCCCTCCCACACCCCTGAGGTAACCCAGACAGAATGGCACCACTTTGGAGGGTCTCTGTCCAGAGGCCCGCCAAAAGTGGAACAAAGGGCTCAACCTTTGGTTTAGGAGTCACAGAGAAAAACACAGACGCCATTTTACAACCCGAGTTCTGGCAGAAAATACCACTCGATAAACCTATTTAAGATAAGTAGATCGGTGGTACGTTGGAGATTAACGAAAAACAGTATTAATCTTCAACAATGGGACGGATCCCATAGGGTTATGCCCGGGGTCGAACATAACAAGTAGTTTCCACTGCCACCAGCCAAAACTCGACGAGGAGGGACGGGACAGTGCCCCCTCGAGTAACAGATCCAGGAGTAATCGAATTACCCCTACTAGCACGTCCACAATAAGATGGTTGGTACTAGTTCTGTTAGCAAATTTAGGTCTAGTAAAGCCAATGGTGACTTTACATGCCCGGGGAGACGGTAGTCAGTCCCCGGGTATGGAGTCTATGGTGGGGGGACCAGCTAGGGTGCCCCCGTGTCACGACACGTAAGGTGCGGGGTGACACACATAGAAAAACTTATGAGACCCTATGGAGTAAAAGACCCCATAGCCCATCGAACACATTGACAATTCAAAGGAATTCCACACATACATGTCCAAGAGTGAGAGGAAAAGGGTCACACTCTTGGCAGGATGGAAAAAACAAACTCCAGAAATCCAGCAAAGCTGCTGGGGGACTCACTAGGTTAGGAAATTCAGCCTAAACAGAGAATTCTCCCTAACACTCGCCCCCCCCAGACTAAGGGACAGGAGGATTTAATCCACTCCTGGATGAATCTCATACCTCTAGTCGATGATATACATCCTAGAGAGACCATCAGCATTTTGGTGGTGACACCCTGACCTGTGCTCAATGGTGAAATCGAACCCTTGCAGGCAGATCGACCATCTCAGTAGTTTTGGGTTTTCCCCTTTCATTTGCATTAACCATCTCAAGGGTTGGTGGTCAGTCTGAATAACAAAAGTAGAACCATACAAGTACGGCCTAAACTTCTTCAGAGCCCACACGATAGCAAAGCATTCTCTTTCGATTGTTGCCCACCTTGTTTCAGGATCCTTCAGCTTGCGGCTGATGTAGCAAACGGGGTGCTCCCTACCTTTCCCATCCAGTTGACTGAGTACGGCACCTATCCCTACATTGGAAGCGTCTGTCTGCACAATGAAGTGTTGGCGGTAATCAGGAGCTCTGAGTACTGGGGCTTGGCAAAGAGCCTTTTTCAGGTTTTCAAAAGCCTGATTGCACCCCTCGTTCCATTTAACCTTTTTAGGGAATTTGGGCGAGGAGATGACATTCAGTGGAGAAGCTATGGTCCCATAGTTCTCTATGAAATTCCTGTAATACCCGGTGAGGCCTAGGAAGGCTCTCACCTGAGTCTGAGTAGTCGGTGTTGTCCAATTTTGCACAGCTTCAATCTTACTGAGCAAAGGCCTTATTTCTCCACCGCCTACCTCATGCCCAAGGTAGACTACCTTACTCTGTCCAATTTGGCATTTACTCGCCTTTATGGTCAGATTGGCTTGTCCAAGAGCCTGCAAAACATCTCTCAGGTGGGTTACATGTTCGTCCCAGGAATTGCTGAACACTGCTATGTCATCCAAGTATGCCATGCAGAAGTCCTCCATCCCGGTTAGAACCTGGTTTACCATCCGTTGAAACGTAGCAGGTGCATTTTTTAGTCCGAAAGGCATTACCGTAAACTGGTATAAACCAACGGGGGTAGAAAATGCAGTTTTCTCCTTGGCATGGTTGGTCAGGGCTATTTGCCAATAGCCTGACGTCAAGTCAAATGTGCTGAGGAACTTGGCGGCGCCAAGTTTATCCACCAACTCATCTGTTCTTGGCAAAGGATGGGCATCAGTCGTGGTGACTGCGTTAAGAGCTCTATAATCCACGCAGAATCTAAGTTCTTTAGATCCGGCCTTTGGTACTAACACAACTGGGCTAGACCATGGACTAGTAGAGGGCTCTATTACCCCGAGATCAAGCATCTTGCTGACCTCACCTTTGATGTGGGTTCTTACGTTTTCTGACATGCGATATCCTCTGCTTTTGACAGGCAGACAGTCACCAGTGAGTATCTCGTGCTGGCCCCAAGGGGTCAAGCCTGGTGAGAGCGAGAACAGAGAGGCAAACTGATTCAACATAGACTTGCACTCTTCTTGATGCTCGGGTGTCAGATTGGAGGAGAGATTTACTCCTTCAATGTTTTCATCTAAAGGTAAGACTCTGAGGAGATCCGGAAGAGTTTCACTCTCTTCTTCTTCCTCGGCTGATGCTAGAAGCAACGCTCCTACGTCAGGTCGTGAGACATACGCTTTAAGGCGGTTGGTGTGAAAGACTGTTGGAGCCTCCTTGGGGTTGCCCAAGTCCACCAGATAGTTAACCTCAGCGAGCTTACCCACTACTCGGTAGGGTCCCATCCATTTATCTTGCAAGGCCCTCTGCCTTGTGGGGATCATAACAAGAACAAGCTGGTTTTGAGCGAACTCAACCATGTTAGCCTTTTGATCGTGCCAGTGCTTGACCAATGCTTGTCCAGCTTTCAAGTTATCGCTTGCTTCTGTCATCAGGTGCGACATTCTCCTCCGGAGACCTATCACGTAGTCAGTCACTCTGACTGGCTTGGGGGAAGGAGCACTCTCCAACCCCTCCTTAATCAGGGCCAATGGACCTCTGACGGGATGACCATAGAGCAGTTCGAAGGGAGAGTAGCCTACTCCCTCCTGAGGGACTTCTCTATAAGCAAAAAGAAGGCATGGCAATAGAAGGTCCCACTTACGCTTAAGGGGTTCTTCTAGAGCACCTATCATGCTCTTCATGGTTCGGTTGAACCGTTCTACCATCCCATTGGTTTGTGGGTGGTAAGCCGTTGAGAACTTGTAAGTTACCCCGCAGGTTTTCCACATGGCTTTCATGTAGTGGGACATAAAATTTGACCCTCTGTCAGAGATAACTTCCTTAGGAATACTGACCCTAGTAAAAATACCAAGGAGGGCCTTAGCCACAGCCGGAGCTGTAACAGTCCTCATAGGAATTGCCTCAGGATACCTACTAGCATGGTCTACTACAACAAGTATAAACCTGTTGCCTGAGGAGGTTGGAGGATCAAGGGGACCAACGATATCAATCCCTACTCTCTCAAATGGGACTCCCACAACGGGAAGAGGCACTAACGGTGCCACATTCTTGGACCCAACCTTACCAGAGATCTGGCAGGTATGGCAGCTTCTGCAGTGTTTTTCTACTTCGGCCCCCATTTTTGGCCAATAGAAGTAGAGTGAGAGCCTTTCCTTAGTCTTCTTGAAACTCAAGTGACCAGCCAAAGGAATCTCGTGGGCTAACTGCAAGAAATGTGGTCTGTTCTCTTGGGGTACTACAAGGCGTTTGTAGTCTCCAGGTGTAGACTCGGTCGGTTCACTATAGAAGAGGCCATCTTCCCAGTGCAACCTATGTTTCCCAGGCTCTTGCCCTTCAGCCTGAGTTACTGCCTGACGGCGAAGACCTTCCAGAGTTGGACATTCTCTCTGTCCCTTACTGAAGTCTGCCCTGCTGGGTCCACCTTCTGCCAGTAACGACTGCAGCTCAGGATGTTCAACAGGATCCAGATCTCCAATGAGTTCCTGGCCTTCCATTAGCTCTTCTTCAGAGTCTAATTCTACCATACAGGGTTGTACTTCCCCCTCAGCCTCAGCTGGAGGTGGAGTTACGGGTGTGACGTTGGACAACCGCGGGGAAGTCTGTGTCGGCTGCATCGGAATGTGGGCTGTTGGTTTCGGTTTAGAAGTTTTAGGTTTCCCTTTGACTTCTGTGTTCCTAGAGACAGCGGCCGCCATTTCCAATGGAGCAGGAGTGATTTCTTTCTTCATCATCTCCCCGAGAGTACCGCGCAGGGTCCTCTCTCTTGCAGGTCTGGTTAGCTCCTGTAACCATTTTCTAGGAGGTCTGGGAGTATGCGATACAACTCCGAGAGTTTTCAAATCGTTACCCAACAGTACGCGTCCTGGTACCTCACTCTGTATGCTGACAGGTATCTTTACAGTCATGTCGTTACACTGGATGAGAACTGGTAATTGGGGAAGCATCTGCACAGGCCCTCCAGCTAACTTGGTGAGGCGTTTGGGTGCCTTAGCAACATCCTCAGCCTGAAAAAACGATTTATCCACCACAGTTATGCTGGCCCCAGTGTCCCTAATGGCAGGCGTCTCCTGACCATTCACCTGGACACTGTCCTTATAATACTCTTTAGTATTATCGGGGATAGAATTATAGACATCTAAATTCTGTTGTTCCCACAACCCCAGAGATACTAAAGAAACGCTGGCTGAGACTCCAATGGGTTCGTCAGCTAGCAGTAGAAAGTTTCCACTTGCCATTTGGACTTCCTCCTCTGGAGCGAAGGCTAAGGAGACAAGCTGGACCCCTGAAGGTTTACCCTTACATCTGTGATCTCCTTTCACGTGATCAGTCGAGCCACAAACAAAGCATTTCCCGAATGCTTTCTGGAATGGTGGCTTGTTCTGACCTCCTTCCGGTTTGGCACCAGAAGACACACTATTCTGTTGTGGTTTTCCCGGTGGCTTACCCTTCTGGTTTTGTTTGGGGCCCTCTTTGGAATGTGAGTTATTCGAATTCTCCTTTGAGTCTTTTTTAGGCTGTTTTCCCTCGTCCTTTTTCTGAGTTACCCCAGAATCCTTGTGAGTAGCCCTGTTGGCAACCCACAAGTCAGCAGCCTTAGCTAGAGCCCTGGAATCTAATTCCTTCGAATCAGCCAAGTGCTGTCTGAGCTCAGGAGAACAGGCATCATAAATCGACTCCAACATAAAAAGATTTCGCATACCCTCGTAAGTGTCAACTTTGTAACCCTTAATCCATCCCTCTAAGTTTTTCAACCCTTCACTCACCCAGGTAGCCCAAGGGGTACCATCATGCTTTTTGAGGGTTCTAAACCTCTTAAGATACTGGGAAGGGGTCTTCCCGAATCTAGCTATCAAAGCTAGTTTTACACCACTTTCGTAATCCGTCTTATCCACCTCCCCCAATTCCATTACCACATCAGTCGCAACAGGAGGAAGCCTAGAGAACAACCAGGGAAGCAACGCATTCCCGGTGATGTCCTGGAGCCCATGATTGTATTCAAACAGTTTCAACCAATCCAACACATCCAATCTCGGTTCGTACATACCCACTAATTCCTTCGGCATCCGGGGTCTTTTGGGACTGGAGCTCCTAGAGGAACCAGAGGAGAGAGAAGCATTTTCCATAGACAACTTTTTCATTTGTAACTCATGATTAAGCTCTATTTCCCTGAGTCTTAACTCAGCTTGTTTCTGCTCAGCCTGGGCATTCATTCGTTTGAACTCGAGCTCTTGGTTTCGTTCAGATTGAGCCAAGAACCGTTTATATTCTAATTCGAGCTTCATTTTTTCAAGTTCAAAATAAGCAGAATTACTCGTGGGACCTGGTATTGGCCCCGTAGGCACAGTTGGTAAGGCAGGTAGAGGAACAGGTGAGACAGTTTCGTTAGCCTCGCCGTCCTCGTCAGCCTCTTCATCGCTATCATCAGAATTACGATTCAGATCAACACCATTACTGTTATCTACAGTTGCTGGAGAGTTTGGTTCCTCTGAACCAGTACCCAGACTTTGGTTCGCCAGCAATCTCTCTATCAGTTCTAACTTCTTGCCTTTTACAGGAAGATTCTCTTGTCTACAGAGAGCTCGCAGACTCTCAGTATTTTTATCCGACAAAGACTCTTGGCTGTAAATTTCCATCGTAGACATGTTTTTTTGAAAGTTGCTTTTGTAAAGTTTTGTGGTTAGTCGTCCTACAGCGTCGAAAAACACTCTAAACTGTATACTCGATACTAATCCCACCGCTGCCACCAGTGTTAGGCGGAAACCTGTGCAGTTCCCTCTGGGACCACTGCAAAAGATTTAGGACTACAGGTGTTGCGATGAACCCACTTGGTAGCAGTCTGTACCACACAGATTCAATTGGTAGCTGTGGCTGAGCAGTCAGACTTCTCTCAAGAAAAGTTGGTCAGTATAGGGAGTATACAAGATAGGGTAATCCTTCGCAGCAAAACGAGTAAACACGCAACCAGGCTTTAGTATAAAGATAGTAAGTTATTTATTAATAACAGAACGTCTACGAAAAATACTAAAGTGAACCACGGCAAACAAATCAAAATACAATTACTCTGCAGAATGGAATAAAGCTCAACCCCCCGAAACACAATATCGACAACTCTAGGTTCTACAGCACCACTTATTTTCAGACAGAGGTGTATACCTCAACCCAGATGACACTTGAATATTTAGTGAGGAAGGGAGAGAAGAGAAAGGCAGGTAATGAAGTCAACACGGTTCGTACTGAAGCGGGTAAAAATGCAAGGCAAGAAGGCATTAATCACACTAGATCATACAGTTCGGCGGCCAGGCCCACTCAGTGAGAGGCAAGGCACGATGTCCTGGAAAGTCTCTACGGATGATGCACTCA
Organism: Ambystoma mexicanum; assembly: GCF_040938575.1. Taxonomy (NCBI): domain Eukaryota; kingdom Metazoa; phylum Chordata; class Amphibia; order Caudata; family Ambystomatidae; genus Ambystoma; species Ambystoma mexicanum. Next base: position 1,139,636,912 of record NC_090922.1, read on the forward strand.
AGTCTTGTTTAGCAAATTGGTTAGCGACAGGTTGAACCAGTTCAGAACAAAGAGTGAATAAAGCTTGGAGGCAACCCAACGGAACGGAGAGGAATCAGATACCTCACACGAACCGATCGAAAAGGGAAGCCAGGCGGTTACGGTACCTTGTTGTGGAAGACAGCTCCGACAGGGGCAGTTGTTCCTGGTGGTGGATGCACGACGGGTCTTGGCCAAGAGAAGAGATGCTCTCGTCGTCGAAGAGAAGATGTCCGGTGCACCACCAGGGAAGAAACCAGCCGCGGAGTGCTTCGTCACAAGGCACCACCTTTCGATCACGGGGCAGGAGTAGTGGCTATCCGGTTGCCGGGTGCTCTGCACGGGCAATTCGACCACTGCGTCCTGGGCGACCAAAAAGCACAAAGAAGAAGAAGACTGGTTGTCCCCACCAGCCAGGGAAAGAGACTCTCCGGCAGGGAGATCTCTTCTGTCGTCGGGAGATTGTGAGACGATTCCGCAGGGCTTCACCGGAGGTGTTGTCGTGCAGGTCGACTCAGCGTTACCCTCGTCGGATTCTTTAGGTCCAGTGGCGACTTCCTGAAGATCCAGTCCCAAAGCCCTGCTTTTATGCAGACGTCCCCCATTCATTCAGCCTAGCTTGTCAATCAACACATGCTAAGTGGTGAGCGGGAAGGCTCACCACCTGGGCCAATCACTTCAGAGTGCGACCTGAGTTGGCAAGGCAACTCGGTCCAGGGTGTCTAAACCCCCTCCCACACCCCTGAGGTAACCCAGACAGAATGGCACCACTTTGGAGGGTCTCTGTCCAGAGGCCCGCCAAAAGTGGAACAAAGGGCTCAACCTTTGGTTTAGGAGTCACAGAGAAAAACACAGACGCCATTTTACAACCCGAGTTCTGGCAGAAAATACCACTCGATAAACCTATTTAAGATAAGTAGATCGGTGGTACGTTGGAGATTAACGAAAAACAGTATTAATCTTCAACAATGGGACGGATCCCATAGGGTTATGCCCGGGGTCGAACATAACAAGTAGTTTCCACTGCCACCAGCCAAAACTCGACGAGGAGGGACGGGACAGTGCCCCCTCGAGTAACAGATCCAGGAGTAATCGAATTACCCCTACTAGCACGTCCACAATAAGATGGTTGGTACTAGTTCTGTTAGCAAATTTAGGTCTAGTAAAGCCAATGGTGACTTTACATGCCCGGGGAGACGGTAGTCAGTCCCCGGGTATGGAGTCTATGGTGGGGGGACCAGCTAGGGTGCCCCCGTGTCACGACACGTAAGGTGCGGGGTGACACACATAGAAAAACTTATGAGACCCTATGGAGTAAAAGACCCCATAGCCCATCGAACACATTGACAATTCAAAGGAATTCCACACATATATGTCCAAGAGTGAGAGGAAAAGGGTCACACTCTTGGCAGGATGGAAAAAACAAACTCCAGAAATCCAGCAAAGCTGCTGGGGGACTCACTAGGTTAGGAAATTCAGCCTAAACAGAGAATTCTCCCTAACACTCGCCCCCCCCAGACTAAGGGACAGGAGGATTTAATCCACTCCTGGATGAATCTCATACCTCTAGTCGATGATATACATCCTAGAGAGACCATCAGCATTTTGGTGGTGACACCCTGACCTGTGCTCAATGGTGAAATCGAACCCTTGCAGGCAGATCGACCATCTCAGTAGTTTTGGGTTTTCCCCTTTCATTTGCATTAACCATCTCAAGGGTTGGTGGTCAGTCTGAATAACAAAAGTAGAACCATACAAGTACGGCCTAAACTTCTTCAGAGCCCACACGATAGCAAAGCATTCTCTTTCGATTGTTGCCCACCTTGTTTCAGGATCCTTCAGCTTGCGGCTGATGTAGCAAACGGGGTGCTCCCTACCTTTCCCATCCAGTTGACTGAGTACGGCACCTATCCCTACATTGGAAGCGTCTGTCTGCACAATGAAGTGTTGGCGGTAATCAGGAGCTCTGAGTACTGGGGCTTGGCAAAGAGCCTTTTTCAGGTTTTCAAAAGCCTGATTGCACCCCTCGTTCCATTTAACCTTTTTAGGGAATTTGGGCGAGGAGATGACATTCAGTGGAGAAGCTATGGTCCCATAGTTCTCTATGAAATTCCTGTAATACCCGGTGAGGCCTAGGAAGGCTCTCACCTGAGTCTGAGTAGTCGGTGTTGTCCAATTTTGCACAGCTTCAATCTTACTGAGCAAAGGCCTTATTTCTCCACCGCCTACCTCATGCCCAAGGTAGACTACCTTACTCTGTCCAATTTGGCATTTACTCGCCTTTATGGTCAGATTGGCTTGTCCAAGAGCCTGCAAAACATCTCTCAGGTGGGTTACATGTTCGTCCCAGGAATTGCTGAACACTGCTATGTCATCCAAGTATGCCATGCAGAAGTCCTCCATCCCGGTTAGAACCTGGTTTACCATCCGTTGAAACGTAGCAGGTGCATTTTTTAGTCCGAAAGGCATTACCGTAAACTGGTATAAACCAACGGGGGTAGAAAATGCAGTTTTCTCCTTGGCATGGTTGGTCAGGGCTATTTGCCAATAGCCTGACGTCAAGTCAAATGTGCTGAGGAACTTGGCGGCGCCAAGTTTATCCACCAACTCATCTGTTCTTGGCAAAGGATGGGCATCAGTCGTGGTGACTGCGTTAAGAGCTCTATAATCCACGCAGAATCTAAGTTCTTTAGATCCGGCCTTTGGTACTAACACAACTGGGCTAGACCATGGACTAGTAGAGGGCTCTATTACCCCGAGATCAAGCATCTTGCTGACCTCACCTTTGATGTGGGTTCTTACGTTTTCTGACATGCGATATCCTCTGCTTTTGACAGGCAGACAGTCACCAGTGAGTATCTCGTGCTGGCCCCAAGGGGTCCAGCCTGGTGAGAGCGAGAACAGAGAGGCAAACTGATTCAACATAGACTTGCACTCTTCTTGATGCTCGGGTGTCAGATTGGAGGAGAGATTTACTCCTTCAATGTTTTCATCTAAAGGTAAGCCTCTGAGGAGATCCGGAAGAGTTTCACTCTCTTCTTCTTCCTCGGCTGATGCTAGAAGCAACGCTCCTACATCAGGTCGTGAGACATACGCTTTAAGTCGGTTGGTGTGAAAGACTGTTGGAGCCTCCTTGGGGTTGCCCAAGTCCACCAGATAGTTAACCTCACCGAGCTTACCCACTACTCGGTAGGTTCCCATCCATTTATCTTGCAAGGCCCTCTGCCTTGTGGGGATCATAACAAGAACAAGCTGGTTTTGAGCGAACTCAACCATGTTAGCCTTTTGATCGTGCCAGTGCTTGACCAATGCTTGTCCAGCTTTCAAGTTATCGCTTGCTTCTGTCATCAGGTGCGACATTCTCCTCCGGAGACCTATCACGTAGTCAGTCACTCTGACTGGCTTGGGGGAAGGAGCACTCTCCAACCCCTCCTTAATCAGGGCCAATGGACCTCTGACGGGATGACCATAGAGCAGTTCGAAGGGAGAGTAGCCTACTCCCTCCTGAGGGACTTCTCTATAAGCAAAAAGAAGGCATGGCAATAGAAGGTCCCACTTACGCTTAAGGGGTTCTTCTAGAGCACCTATCATGCTCTTCATGGTTCGGTTGAACCGTTCTACCAACCCATTGGTTTGTGGGTGGTAAGCCGTTGAGAACTTGTAAGTTACCCCGCAGGTTTTCCACATGGCTTTCATGTAGTGGGACATAAAATTTGACCCTCTGTCAGAGATAACTTCCTTAGGAATACTGACCCTAGTAAAAATACCAAGGAGGGCCTTAGCCACAGCCGGAGCTGTAACAGTCCTCATAGGAATTGCCTCAGGATACCTACTAGCATGGTCTACTACAACAAGTATAAACCTGTTGCCTGAGGAGGTTGGAGGATCAAGGGGACCAACGATATCAATCCCTACTCTCTCAAATGGGACTCCCACAACGGGAAGAGGCACTAACGGTGCCACATTCTTGGACCCAACCTTACCAGAGATCTGGCAGGTATGGCAGCTTCTGCAGTGTTTTTCTACTTCGGCCCCCATTTTTGGCCAATAGAAGTAGAGTGAGAGCCTTTCCTTAGTCTTCTTGAAACTCAAGTGACCAGCCAAAGGAATCTCGTGGGCTAACTGCAAGAAATGTGGTCTGTTCTCTTGGGGTACTACAAGGCGTTTGTAGTCTCCAGGTGTAGACTCGGTCGGTTCACTATAGAAGAGGCCATCTTCCCAGTGCAACCTATGTTTCCCAGGCTCTTGCCCTTCAGCCTGAGTTACTGCCTGACGGCGAAGACCTTCCAGAGTTGGACATTCTCTCTGTCCCTTACTGAAGTCTGCCCTGCTGGGTCCACCTTCTGCCAGTAACGACTGCAGCTCAGGATGGTCAACAGGATCCAGATCTCCAATGAGTTCCTGGCCTTCCATTAGCTCTTCTTCAGAGTCTAATTCTACCATACAGGGTTGTACTTCCCCCTCAGCCTCAGCTGGAGGTGGAGTTACGGGTGTGACGTTGGACAACCGCGGGGAAGTCTGTGTCGGCTGCATCGGAATGTGGGCTGTTGGTTTCGGTTTAGAAGTTTTAGGTTTCCCTTTGACTTCTGTGTTCCTAGAGACAGCGGCCGCCATTTCCAATGGAGCAGGAGTGATTTCTTTCTTCATCATCTCCCCGAGAGTACCGCGCAGGGTCCTCTCTCTTGCAGGTCTGGTTAGCTCCTGTAACCATTTTCTAGGAGGTCTGGGAGTATGCGATACAACTCCGAGAGTTTTCAAATCGTTACCCAACAGTACGCGTCCTGGTACCTCACTCTGTATGCTGACAGGTATCTTTACAGTCATGTCGTTACACTGGATGAGAACTGGTAATTGGGGAAGCATCTGCACAGGCCCTCCAGCTAACTTGGTGAGGCGTTTGGGTGCCTTAGCAACATCCTCAGCCTGAAAAAACGATTTATCCACCACAGTTATGCTGGCCCCAGTGTCCCTAATGGCAGGCGTCTCCTGACCATTCACCTGGACACTGTCCTTATAATACTCTTTAGTATTATCGGGGATAGAATTATAGACATCTAAATTCTATTGTTCCCACAACCCCAGAGATACTAAAGAAACGCTGGCTGAGACTCCAATGGGTTCGTCAGCTAGCAGTAGAAAGTTTCCACTTGCCATTTGGACTTCCTCCTCTGGAGCGAAGGCTAAGGAGACAAGCTGGACCCCTGAAGGTTTACCCTTACATCTGTGATCTCCTTTCACGTGATCAGTCGAGCCACAAACAAAGCATTTCCCGAATGCTTTCTGGAATGGTGGCTTGTTCTGACCTCCTTCCGGTTTGGCACCAGAAGACACACTATTCTGTTGTGGTTTTCCCGGTGGCTTACCCTTCTGGTTTTGTTTGGGGCCCTCTTTGGAATGTGAGTTATTCGAATTCTCCTTTGAGTCTTTTTTAGGCTGTTTTCCCTCGTCCTTTTTCTGAGTTACCCCAGAATCCTTGTGAGTAGCCCTGTTGGCAACCCACAAGTCAGCAGCCTTAGCTAGAGCCCTGGAATCTAATTCCTTCGAATCAGCCAAGTGCTGTCTGAGCTCAGGAGAACAGGCATCATAAATCGACTCCAACATAAAAAGATTTCGCATACCCTCGTAAGTGTCAACTTTGTAACCCTTAATCCATCCCTCTAAGTTTTTCAACCCTTCACTCACCCAGGTAGCCCAAGGGGTACCATCATGCTTTTTGAGGGTTCTAAACCTCTTAAGATACTGGGAAGGGGTCTTCCCGAATCTAGCTATCAAAGCTAGTTTTACACCACTTTCGTAATCCGTCTTATCCACCTCCCCCAATTCCATTACCACATCAGTCGCAACAGGAGGAAGCCTAGAGAACAACCAGGGAAGCAACGCATTCCCGGTGATGTCCTGGAGCCCATGATTGTATTCAAACAGTTTCAACCAATCCAACACATCCAATCTCGGTTCGTACATACCCACTAATTCCTTCGGCATCCGGGGTCTTTTGGGACTGGAGCTCCTAGAGGAACCAGAGGAGAGAGAAGCATTTTCCATAGACAACTTTTTCATTTGTAACTCATGATTAAGCTCTATTTCCCTGAGTCTTAACTCAGCTTGTTTCTGCTCAGCCTGGGCATTCATTCGTTTGAACTCGAGCTCTTGGTTTCGTTCAGATTGAGCCAAGAACCGTTTATATTCTAATTCGAGCTTCATTTTTTCAAGTTCAAAATAAGCAGAATTACTCGTGGGACCTGGTATTGGCCCCGTAGGCACAGTTGGTAAGGCAGGTAGAGGAACAGGTGAGACAGTTTCGTTAGCCTCGCCGTCCTCGTCAGCCTCTTCATCGCTATCATCAGAATTACGATTCAGATCAACACCATTACTGTTATCTACAGTTGCTGGAGAGTTTGGTTCCTCTGAACCAGTACCCAGACTTTGGTTCGCCAGCAATCTCTCTATCAGTTCTAACTTCTTGCCTTTTACAGGAAGATTCTCTTGTCTACAGAGAGCTCGCAGACTCTCAGTATTTTTATCCGACAAAGACTCTTGGCTGTAAATTTCCATCGTAGACATGTTTTTTTGAAAGTTGCTTTTGTAAAGTTTTGTGGTTAGTCGTCCTACAGCGTCGAAAAACACTCTAAACTGTATACTCGATACTTATCCCACCGCTGCCACCAGTGTTAGGCGGAAACCTGTGCAGTTCCCTCTGGGACCACTGCAAAAGATTTAGGACTACAGGTGTTGCGATGAACCCACTTGGGAGCAGTCTGTACCACACAGATTCAATTGGTAGCTGTGGCTGAGCAGTCAGACTTCTCTCAAGAAAAGTTGGTCAGTATAGGGAGTATACAAGATAGGGTAATCCTTCGCAGCAAAACGAGTAAACACGCAACCAGGCTTTAGTATAAAGATAGTAAGTTATTTATTAATAACAGAACGTCTACGAAAAATACTAAAGTGAACCACGGCAAACAAATCAAAATACAATTACTCTGCAGAATGGAATAAAGCTCAACCCCCCGAAACACAATATCGACAACTCTAGGTTCTACAGCACCACTTATTTTCAGACAGAGGTGTATACCTCAACCCAGATGACACTTGAATATTTAGTGAGGAAGGGAGAGAAGAGAAAGGCAGGTAATGAAGTCAACACGGTTCGTACTGAAGCGGGTAAAAATGCAAGGCAAGAAGGCATTAATCACACTAGATCATACAGTTCGGCGGCCAGGCCCACTCAGTGAGAGGCAAGGCACGATGTCCTGGAAAGTCTCTACGGATGATGCACTCAAGTCTTGTTTAGCAAATTGGTTAGCAACAGGTTGAACCAGTTCAGAACAAAGAGTGAATAAAGCTTGGAGGCAACCCAACGGAACGGAGAGGAATCAGATACCTCACACGAACCGATCGAAAAGGGAAGCCAGGCGGTTACGGTACCTTGTTGTGGAAGACAGCTCCGACAGGGGCAGTTGTTCCTGGTGGTGGATGCACGACGGGTCTTGGCCAAGAGAAGAGATGCTCTCGTCGTCGAAGAGAAGATGTCCGGTGCACCACCAGGGAAGAAACCAGCCGCGGAGTGCTTCGTCACAAGGCACCACCTTTCGATCACGGGGCAGGAGTAGTGGCTATCCGGTTGCCGGGTGCTCTGCACGGGCAATTCGACCACTGCGTCCTGGGCGACCAAAAAGCACAAAGAAGAAGAAGACTGGTTGTCCCCACCAGCCAGGGAAAGAGACTCTCCGGCAGGGAGATCTCTTCTGTCGTCGGGAGATTGTGAGACGATTCCGCAGGGCTTCACCGGAGGTGTTGTCGTGCAGGTCGACTCAGCGTTACCCTCGTCGGATTCTTTAGGTCCAGTGGCGACTTCCTGAAGATCCAGTCCCAAAGCCCTGCTTTTATGCAGACGTCCCCCATTCATTCAGCCTAGCTTGTCAATCAACACATGCTAAGTGGTGAGCGGGAAGGCTCACCACCTGGGCCAATCACTTCAGAGTGCGACCTGAGTTGGCAAGGCAACTCGGTCCAGGGTGTCTAAACCCCCTCCCACACCCCTGAGGTAACCCAGACAGAATGGCACCACTTTGGAGGGTCTCTGTCCAGAGGCCCGCCAAAAGTGGAACAAAGGGCTCAACCTTTGGTTTAGGAGTCACAGAGAAAAACACAGACGCCATTTTACAACCCGAGTTCTGGCAGAAAATACCACTCGATAAACCTATTTAAGATAAGTAGATCGGTGGTATGTTGGAGATTAACGAAAAACAGTATTAATCTTCAACAATGGGACGGATCCCATAGGGTTATGCCCGGGGTCGAACATAACAAGTAGTTTCCACTGCCACCAGCCAAAACTCGACGAGGAGGGACGGGACAGTGCCCCCTCGAGTAACAGATCCAGGAGTAATCGAATTACCCCTACTAGCACGTCCACAATAAGATGGTTGGTACTAGTTCTGTTAGCAAATTTAGGTCTAGTAAAGCCAATGGTGACTTTACATGCCCGGGGAGACGGTAGTCAGTCCCCGGGTATGGAGTCTATGGTGGGGGGACCAGCTAGGGTGCCCCCGTGTCACGACACGTAAGGTGCGGGGTGACACACATAGAAAAACTTATGAGACCCTATGGAGTAAAAGACCCCATAGCCCATCGAACACATTGACAATTCAAAGGAACTCCACACATACATGTCCAAGAGTGAGAGGAAAAGGGTCACACTCTTGGCAGGATGGAAAAAACAAACTCCAGAAATCCAGCAAAGCTGCTGGGGGACTCACTAGGTTAGGAAATTCAGCCTAAACAGAGAATTCTCCCTAACATCTATCCCCACCACTCAGCTGCAGCACCTCACTGTGGGGACCAGTCCTCCGTGCACTGTGAAAGAGAGGTTTGCAGACAGCATATTGGTTAAAGGTCTGTCTGTTCCCCAGCCGCCTGGTGCCATGGCCCAGCTGTGCAGGATGACTTGACTGAGCACCACATTGGAGCCCTTTGGGTTCATGTGAGTGCAGTTTGGGAGGGGGAGAACAAGAGGGAAATAGTGGTAAAAGTGATTTTTTTTTATTTTTATTTAAGGGATTTGGTAAGGGTAAACTTGTAGTGTGGGTGTGGAGTTAGCTGAAGATAAAAGGTTTGAAATGGTGAGTGCCCTGAAATGGTGAGTGCCCTGAGGGAGTGAATGAACTATCTGCCGTTGTAAGTCCCTTGTATATTTTTGATACCTAGTTTGTTATTTTAGAGGTGTGAGGTGTTATCCCACCCAGCATGGCATTTGTGAGGGTTGTCTTGATACCCTTCAGTTTGATTGTCTGGTTGCGGGAGCCCTCACCTAAAGGTGAGGTGGCATTTTATGGAAAGTCCACCTGTAGATAGCTTCCTGAAATATACCCTTGGCAGCTTTCATACTGTATTGAATGCACAGACGGAGCCCTCCCCTTGATGTTCTCGGTAAGTTGAAGTAGGGACAGTGAAACGTCCTGTAGTCAGGGAAAGGTGTTTTTGTAGTAGAGCTTGTCGTATTAGTAAAAGAAGGAAGGGAGCAGTTGTGCTGTAGTGAAAAGCATTGTGCTCCTGCTATGCTCAAGTGGGGAAGCTATCGCTGCAATATTGACCAGCAGATGTTTTTGAAAAGATACTGGGCCTCATTACGACCGTGGTGGTCCGGAAATAACGGTGGCGGTAAACCCGCCGCCACCGTTGTTTCCGGACCGCCTGATCCTGACCCCTGCAGGCGGGAGGTGATGTTCCCGCCAGGTCTGACCTGGCGGGTTTAACACCGCCCGCCTGCAGGCGGACGAGGAAACACCGGCAGCATTACAAGATGCTGCCGGTGTTTCCATGATCCCGATTCCCATTGAGTCCCATAGGACTCAATGGGAATGGGGATTTACACCATTCCGCCTCCGTGATTCCCGGAAAACCGGGGTTGTGATGCCCCGGTAATTCCGGGAATCACGGAGGCGGAATGGTAATACGAGTCCGGCGTTAACCCGGCGGTTTTACCGCCTCGGTTAACGCCGAACTCGTAATGAGGCCCACTGTCTTTTGTGTGTGAGATGTAGAATAATAGTGAGTAGTGACTAAGCAACTGGAAAGAGGCAACCAGGGGAGATCTTTGGGTGGACACTTGTTATGCTGCAGGTTTGATTTAGTATTGTATTTTTGTAGAATTATTTTGGATACATTGGGGTGGAGTATGGAGACTCAGTTGAATCATTTGTGTCAGGTACTTCCTGACTATAAGGTGAACATTCTAAAGTACCATAGGGAATGGCTGTGGGTAACTAAGGGGAAATTCTATATTCTTGGAATATCGTGGGACCTATGACACAAGGTAATTGGAGAACTTGCATACTTTCTTGAGTTCAGGGTACATGGGTTCAAAACTAGAATAGCAGTTAAAGAAGTGCAATGGAGGATATGATATAGTAAGTCACTTATAACGTGCCTGTACACAAGTGTTTCTAGGCACAACAAGACAATGGAGGGAAGACAGAGGGAGCACAAGACAAATTATCTTACTAGGCCTTGTGTCATTCAGATCGTGCAAGGGGCAAGGAAGGTGAAGAAGGGAAAGGGAGAGGGGAAGACAAAACAGGGTGGCAATGCTCTGAGCAAGTGCAGCTAGGGCAGTGCAGCTCTGGGTAGTGCAAGGAAAACAAGGGACTGTAGTGTTACAGTTACAGCCCCTAAGTGCATGGTAGGCCCAGAGGCAGTGCAAGGATGACTGATCAAGAAAGAGCCTGGTACCCAGTGAGACTCTGAGGGTAGCCAAACAACCAGTTGGTACAGCAGACAGGTAGGTAAGGTAGGTCCGCAGGGGAGGGAGAGAGAGAAAGCAGAGGAGAAGATGAACATTTTGAGCAGCTTTCAGAAACTTCAAGACATCCGGTTCAAGTTTGAGAAGAGCATGGAGGCCATTCCTGAGGGACGCACCTGCAGAGGAGAGAGATCCACCCCCCACTCTGTCTGGAGAAGCGCCTAACTCTTAGAGATTTGGAGGTAGCTGAGCGAGGGCTCGAGAAGGAAGGTATGTTGGAAAAGAGCGTTGGATGTAGTGCAGGCCTACCTCCAGAAAGCCTTGTGGACAATGCAAAGGGTTTTAAGACTTGATCATTGCAGCCACTGGGAGCCAGTGGAGAGATTTCATGGCCGGAGAGATATGCAACCTGGGTTTGAGGCCAAGGATAAGTCTTGCAGTTCTGTTCTGGATTATTTGCAGAGGGCAGAGAGTTGGAGTAGCCTAGCCTGGAGAAGACCAGGGCTCTGGCGAAAGTGAGCTTCTGTGAGAACTTGAGAAAGGGAACAGTCCCTTTGAGGAGGTGCAGCTGGTGGTGGCACTTCTTGATGACATCTGAGATGTGAGGAGAGAAAGAGATAGTGAAGTCAAAGATGACACCAAGGTTTTCTGCCTCGCAGGAAGGTCGAAGGAAGAGGGCCTAAGGCGGGCAGCCAGAGTGAGAGAGGGAAAGCAGGGGCAGGGGTCCCAATGAGAATGATCTCTGTCTTACTGACATTATGGAAGAGATTGTTGGTGGAGCAGCAATCCTAAATCACGGATAGTCAGGAATGAGTGAGAGAGGAGAGGAGGCTGAAGGAAAGCAGAGTGTCATCTGAGTAAAACTGAAAGTTAGAGAAGCTAGAGTTCAGGTTGGCCAAAGGGGCCAAGTAGAGGTTGAAAAACCAATTTGAGAGGATAGAACCCTGGGGAACACCACAGGTAGAGAGAGGTGACCCATAGAAAAGGACCAAGTTGGACCTGGGAGGGGTGGTCCAAGAGGAAGGAGGTTAGCCACTCCAGGGCCATTAGGTATGAAAAAGGCGGGAAGGGCCATAGTGTTAAACTCATGGAAGAAGGCCCTGAAGAGGAGGGTGCAGAAATTCCTTCTGCACTGCCTATCCTTTATCGCTTGCAGAGGTGTATACAGACCCTAAATTTGAACCTCCATTTCCCCCAGTGGTTGCAAGATGGAAACAGGTATCGCCACCATCAGTTACGATTTCTAAGAAATGTGATCATGAAGAAAGTGGAAGGGTAACTCCTTCCATGGTTAGGGCTGCAGAGAGGTTGCAAACGGAGAGTGGAACAGTAACAACTCCAACAATTGCTAGATTAGCAGACAGATTAAGGGATGAAGAATGAAAGAGAGTGAGGCCAACAGCTATTTGCAAATGAAGGGTCAAGAACAAAGGATATTAGGCCTGTCCCTGCTAAGATAGAGGATAGGTTATGAAGAGTGATGGAGACGCAAGAGCGGGAAAAAATTAAAGAAGAGCTGAGGCTAGCGGAGGAATTGGTAGTGCTGCTACAGCTGCAAAGAGATCTAGAGCAGGAGGAAGACATGTAAGGGATGTAGAAGAAGGAATGTGGCGGCATCGGCATGATCTTGTTAAGTTGGATAAATCGATTTTCAGAGTTGTTGAGGTGGATATGGAGAATAGGGATAATGCCCCAGGTACAGCGTTTGAGCAGGGAGCATGGGAGGCAGCACCCTTTGGTAGTGCAGAGTATGTTTCATGCCTGTAGAAGGGTCAGGGGATGTGGTACCCGGAAACAGGAGATGAAGAGGAATGGGAATCAGAGGTTGAGCAAGAAGAGTAGGGTGTAGTCGCCCTGCCTCCCGCTCCAGTAACATAGTTCGAGAATAAACCATGGAGCCATAGGACATGCCAGGGTAGTCGTATGGCTGTACTAAGTAGTAGGGGAGAGATGGGGAAGCCTCAGTAAAAATGGGTATTACACAGTTTCTGTTATTCCAGAAGGGTCAAGAAAGGTTGTATTATGTCCCGTGGTCACCCATGGACTGGAGCAACTTGATTAAGACACTCCCTTTGCTCAGCGCAGTGGTGGGGAAGTGGATTTATGCATTGGAGAACATACTGCCGGGGTCATGTTAGGCATAGGGGATATGAAAAGCCTGTTTGCGGCTCTGATTAGGGAGCGGTCAGATGAGCTCTGGAAAAGAGCAGGCTATCCGGGAGTTCACTTGGATACGAATACCCTTGACAGACCATTGTTTAATAATGAATTGGCACAGGTTTGGGGAGCCCTGTGAATTAAGTATCCGGATACGCCAGATATAAATCAGATTTTAACGAAAACAACAAAATTGTGCTGCACATTGCATGTGCTGCTAACATCCAGTTGATTCTGGAGATTTGAAGGGCAGGGACGGGAGAAGTGTGGGACCGAAGCTTTGAAATGTTTTTACCACATGCTTAAGAAGGGACTCCCTAGGGATGTCCAGCAAGATTTAGATAAGGTGGCAGGAATGGAGGCTTGGAGTGTTGGCCAGAGATTCAAGCACATAATGTGCACTTTTGTAAAATGGGGCAAAAAAAAAGAAAGGGAGAATATAGAGCAAGCACAAAAAGCAGAGTCTAAGCTTGTACAGAAAACATTGGTGAAGATATGTTTGGAAGGAGTTGTAATTATGAACTGTATGGAGAGACAGCATGGACAATTGGGACAGCAGGTACAGGGTGAATCGGGTATAACACAGGGGTGGATGGACAGGTATGCTTCCCATCCAAGACAAATTAGAGGGATTCCATGGGGCAGGAGAGGATATCCGTGAGGAAGTGGTTCATTTTGGTAGGTTCAGAGGAAGATCTCCATATTAAGGTAGGTACTCAAAATGTATCTGCCCCTTTGTTGTATTGTACAGATACCCCAGCAAATCATTTGGGACGCAAATCATTTGGGACAAGGCCTCCTGAGCAAATTACAGATGTCGATTGCTTTCACAGAGGAAGGTAGTGTATGCTTGACTCCAGGTTTGCATCCGGTAACACAAGCAGCATGTTTGCAAGCATACTGTAGCGGCAGCGCAATAAGGGGGAATGCCTATAAATAGAGCCTTGTTTCTTTATGGGGTCATGTTTTATTTTTTGTTGGGTTCCTAAGATCAGAAACCAGACATATAATTGAGTTTTTGTTTCATCCTTTTGTCCCGCAGGAGGTAACACCAGGCACTATTGTTACAGTTGTCTTAGAGGCCGTCTACATCAAGAAGAACATAGTGGTTTGCTCAGGCACAGAATGGCGAACAGTTCTGTGAATTGATCTAACCTTATTGCTAAGGGACATGTCCCACAAGCAATTGTTCGAAGACACCAGAGAGGTGGTCTCCACATAGCGGTGGAGCAAAGGGAAGTACCACAGACCATGCTCATCGGTAAATATACATCGCCATATTGGAAGGAGGATTTGGGAAAGTTGCCAGACTATTTGTGGACCAGCAATCCTCATGATGTGGGGCTACTAAAGAGTGTTGGAGTGATGCAAATAAAATTGAATATTACTGCAGGTTAAGCAGTGCTCCAAGTCTAGCGAGGCAGATGAAGGGATTTATGAGATGATTATGGTGTTCTTAAAGCAGGGCATAATCCAACCTTCTGTGTCCCCATGCAACATGGCCATCTACCCAGTGAAGAAAGTGAATGGGTCCAGGATTTGGTCCAGGTCCAGAATAATATTGTTGATGCAGAATTCCTAGTGGTACCTAATCCGGCCATCATCCTCTGTAACATCCCTACTGGGTCGACCCACTTCACAGGTATAGATTTAAAAAAATAATTTTTTCTCTGTTCCATTACACCCCGATTTTCAGTACGTCATTGGTTTATGTATCATGGTCAGAGATTTGAGCATGGAAGGTTACCCCAGGGGCACTGTGAATCTCCTAGTGTCTTAAACAGGGTGTTTTAAATGTATTTGAGGAATTTACATGTGTCCAGTATTGTAATTCAGTACGTAGACAATCTATTAGCCTGTAGCACTTCAGAGGAGCGGTGTCGAGGAGACTCAGTACTGCTCCTCACCCTGCTCATGGAGAATGGGTACAAAGAGGAAAAAATGCAGTACTACCAAACAGAGGTAGTGTATTTGGGGCAAGTAATATCGCCTGCAGGAAGGAAGGTAATTCCGGAGAGCCACTTCAGTTCAGAATGCGCCTCAGCTAGTCACAGTGAAACAGATGCAGACGTTATAAGGGATGTGTAACTATTGTAGATCATGGATCATTGAGTGGTCTGAGGAGATGGGGACTTGCTTTCAGGAAATCAAGGCTGTGATCAGCAATGCTCCGGTCTTGGCGACCCCGATTTACAAGAAACCATTTTATTTGTTTTCACATTCGAACTGACAGGTGATGACAGCAGTCCTGGCCCAGCAAACATTGTTAGGCCACAAACCTTTATCGTGCTACAGTAGACTCCTAGACCCAGTGATGCAGGGGCAGTTCTGTTGTGATCAAGCTTTAGCGGCAGTGGCTTTTGCAATTCAAAACTCTTCCACCATTACCATGGATTGCCCAGTGACATTGTACGTGGAGCATTCTTGACAATTTTAGAGAAATCTAAGTCAACGTTAATGGCTCAAGGAATTTCAGGGTTTGAGGTTATTTTATTAAATGCATTGATACATCAATCATGCGACATTTGTATCCAAACTAATGAAACCTGAGGACATTTTTCATGATTGTACCATATACGAGGGAGAAGAGGAAGAGAGGACGAATGTTAAAGAGGATAACCTGGAAGGAGGTGAGCTATTTTTGCTGATGGATCTTCAATCATCAACCAGGACACGGGTGAAATCCATACGGGTGCACTTGTTGTGGGGCTTGTGGATGGGTAGTATTGAGTCAGACTGAAGAGAGGGTTACCTTTGCATTACTCTGTGCAAGCGGCAGAACTAGTCAAATGTATAGAGGCACTAGAAATGAGTAAGGGGAAGGCAGTCACTATTTATTCTGACTCTGCATATTTCACCTACACTGTACATTTAGGGTTATCAAGGTGGAGGAGAAGAGGGTTTAAGAGGTCTGATGGGTCCCCTGTCCAGCATGCTGTGCTGCTGTCCTGACTAATAGAATGGTTAACTTTGTCCGAAGAGATAAGTTTAGTTAAATGTGCCGCACATACTAACCATACACAACCAATAGCTCTTAGGAATGATGCCACAGCCAAGGTGACAAAACAAGTGGTGCACTTACTATTTACAGATTCCCAGAAGATGGAATCCGTGTCTCAGCAGGTACAGTTGCCAGCCCCATACACTGCACTCCTGGTGCTTCAGATCATAGAGCTGCAAGTGAGAGTCCCTAAAGCAGATCAGGAGCTTTTGGGGAAGTTAGTAATACCCGTAGAGCTGCTTCTTTTGGCTCTACAACCACTACATTACCATTTGTACAGTTCTTCGCGACACATTGCAGCAGAGCTCCAGGAAGAATGGTTTATCCTGAACCTACAGGAACAGGTTAGAAGATCTGTAGGGAATTGTGTAGTGAGACCAGTAAGGGGAGTCTTCCTAGGCCATCTGGGCCCTTAAGGCTGCTCCATATACACTTTGTGCGCATGATCATGAGGTGCAATAACTATCGCTTTTGATTGTAAGTATGTGTCCATTCTCCCAGTGGCTTGAGGTTGGTCCTTGTGTACATCCTGATGCTAAATCAGTAGAAAGATTTCTGGTGAGAGGGGTATTTCCACGATTGAGAATTTGTGAGGTCTTAAAATCAAACAATGGAACCCACTGTTTTAATGCCTTATTCACAGAAATAACTTCACTTTTTCTGACTGATATTCACCTGGCAGTGTGCTCCTGTTGCAGTCAAGTGAACCATGGCAGTTGACACCACTGCGCATGACTGCATGTCCAGTCCTTCACTCATAAAGGCCTTGTGAGGGCAACAACACATCTCTCAGGGTTGAAAAGAAAACAATATCAATATGCCCATCTTGGACACAGGTACAAAATGTGAGATCAATGTGCCATCCCGAACACGTGTGAAAAAAGATCAAGAATCAGACCATATGTGTAAAAGAAAAATAAACTAGTGTCCATCTTGGACACTAGTTTATTTTGTGGACAGTGTGTGTCCATGTCCACATGAGTGGTGGACAGTGTGGTGGACAGTGTGTGTCCATGTCCACATGAGTGGATACAAATAAATCAAAACCACAAAATGAAAAAAGCATACCCCTCCATGGGCTCCTTGACATCAGGGTACAGGTGATTGAGGTGGCATGGGTAGACTAGGATTGCCATCCTGTGATGGATCATCAAGTAGTGGTGGGGGTGGGGGTGCATCCTGTCCATGCAGTGGCAACAACTGATCTTCATTGGCTAGGACCACCCGTGATACAGATGCATGCACCAGCATCCCAATGACTGAGAGGTCACAATGAACTTCCTCCCGAGTGGACACAGAGTCTGCATGTGAGTCTGCATGTGTGCTCACACATGCCATATCAATTTGCTTTGACAGTGTCTGCCTCAAGGCACCCATCTCCTTGTGGAGCTGGTACCTGATGGCTGAAACTTCATCTTGCAGTGAAGCCCTCAATCTCTCCATCTCATGGCAATTAGAGTCTCTAGATGTTTCAAAAAAGGTAGCAGGCGCTCCTATCCAGAAAGAACGTGGCATGATAACCTGTTCCGAGATGAGAGTTTTTAGCACATGCGTTTTGCTCACTGTACCTTTCACAGATGGGAAATACCCATTTGCATACCAGTCTTTGTCGCGCACACATGGGCAGTCCAGCACCAAAATGCTATGGCAATCCCTCTCTGAGCAAGAGTACCAACAGCAACACCAAACACGTGTTTCAGCCTTGTTGGGCCTCATCAGTGAGGTGAAGCTGTGCCTCTCTGAGCACAGTGAGCAGGGAGTTCACGTCTAGAGTCTCTAGACACCAACATCTCCTTCTTAAGGGCTTCTCTATGTGCCACTTAATCTACATTTAAGTAGTACTGCAGACAATTCAATTCCACGCCCAGTTTGTGGGAGAGCTTTGTGGCCCGCATGGCAGGCTTATCAGGTAGTGCAACATGGCATGGTCTATATGTGCAAGGGTACATACATACACCCGGACATGTGTGACATAGAAAAACATCAGTAAAAGGATTTAGATCTGTGCATCATCAGTGATCCCATGCACAAACACACATTTTCATGTGGCAACATGTTGAATTGTGACCTGCACATTTGATGCCACTACTTACATACAGGTATATGAGTTGCCACGATATCCCCAATCACAATTTCAACATTGCCCCCACAAGCTACAGGACTGGTCACAGTCACATTCCTTGCATACATGTGTCAGGAGACTATGGCATGGAACAGACAAAGGCACACTTGCACAGCCTCTGCACCATTGACACTCCATTTGTGTAATGAACTATACATAATTAACTATTGGACATCCACACTGTGAGACAGGCATGGTATCAAGTGAGCCACAGACTCATGAGGTATGGTTTGAAAACCTTTAGTTAACAAAAAGTTGGGGTTGGTGGAACTCATAACTGGCCATTACTCTAAAGGGACAGGTCACTTAACTGGTGTAACTAAGGCCGTCAAAGTCTGAATGTCCAAAAACAAAGTCTGTCTGTGTCTCACCCTCAGTGGTCGAAGTGTACGAAAAGAAGTAGTGGAACAATGTCCCCTACTGGCCTACACCGCTCCCCACAAACCCCTTCGCCACCCCCCCTCCCACGCACAATACAAACTCCAAAACACATGCGCCTGCTGCTTAGGGGAATGTTCAGTGCAGTGCACTGTAAGAGCAAGTTTAAACTTCTTCCTACACTTTTATTTTAAAATGAAACCATTCCTGAATGGTTTCTTTTCAAAATAAAAGTATAGGAACTGTAAAACATGAATAAAAGAAGTAGAGGAGCACGTCTCTCGACCGCTCACGCCCACTTCAACCACTGCTCACCCTACACTTGCCCTCACAAACTAACAAAAGTGTGAAAAAGGAGTTCTTTACTAAAGGGAAAATAGTGAAGTAAAACCAAGGCAGGTAACAGTTCGGATTCAACAAGGTCTTACTTTCAAGGTGTGGTTTTCTTGCTCTCAGCGAGGGGTTGGCTCTCAGATCACCGAGGTCGGCTTTCCACAGCTTTCCAGCTTTTGACCAAAGTATCTCACCACAATAGTACACTTGCAAACACCTCAGGTTTTCCCTCATCTGAAGCACAATATGTTCAAAGTTCAAACAAACAAGATGCAGTTCTTTCAAATGATATCTTTCAAGGTTCCCTTCCCCAAGCTTAGATCACGTTCTCTCGTTCTCTCGAAGCAAGTGTCCTGATGGAAACAGTCTCTCTCACAGTTGAAAAAGAATATTCACAGTAACTTCCCCAAGTCTCAACTAGTTCAACTCATAGATGAACTCATGTACAGCTCCAAGAGATTAAGACCTTGTCTGAGACTTTCAAAAACGCAGGGCATACCTCTACCTTCCGGTGCGACCACTCTGACAGTTTGTCCCCCTGGTTATGCAGTTTCTTCTCTTCCTCCTTCTTGGAGCCACATACCCCCTTTTGCTTATTCATGCACTTCTTGCTTTCCCTTGCAATCTTGCACCGTCCTTCTCACACAGGCTACTTGCCCGCTTGAATTTCCAATTTCCTTTTCATTCTTGGGCCTTCCACTTTAACTTCCCCCACTCGTGCTTCTTGTCTGCTTTGCTTTAACTGTCACTTTAACTTCTTTCCCTTTGGGCCTCTTGCCTGTTGTGCTTTAACTTTCACTTCTGAAATCTATGTGACTCTCGTACTTCCACTGAATCCCCTACTTTGCTTGCCGGTGCCTTCCCTTTAAGCTCGCCACCGCAAGCATGCGTACCAAGAGTCTCTTTCTTTTTTTCCGACTCACTGCTGGCACTGCAGCTCAGTGATTCTTCATGGCAGCACAAGGATGCGGTCAGGGTCTCACCACCTGCCCCTCGGTCACAGTGCCGTCATAGGCCCTGAGGGAATGAGTAAAGGTTAATCGGACGCCGGCATGCTTCTGGCTGCCTCCAATCCTCTGCCAAGAGGCACGGCTCTTCCACTCTGCAGAAGTCCGCTTCACACACCAGACCCACAGCACAGCCCGCTATTCCCTTCAGGATTCCTCTAGCAGTCCCCTACTCCTCAGCTTCGGAAAAATGATCCTAGCTCGCCTCTCATCTTGTTTCAATACATAGCTTTTATACATGCCTTGATAGTAAATGGGTTTCATGTATGGATGGTCAACTTGAATTGCCTGACACTGCCTGTTCTTGTTAAGGGGACAAAATGGAGAATGCCCACAGGAATAAATGGCCCATTAATTCCCTTGGGTAATCCCCATTGCTCCTGGTCTGTTCTTCTTTGTACCAGTGTTGGGGGGGATGGGTTTCAAGTACATAAAGTTTGGTCGGTTACAACTTTTAGGGAAATATTGTATTAAAGGCATTCCCCGATCCACCCCTTTGAGACCCTACACTTGGATGATCCTCCCTCGCTGGTCCGCCACCAGTGTTGGGCTACAGCAGTAGTCGCCCTTCCCTGGCCAGCCGGGCAGAGGATCCATGGGGAAACAATGGGAGAACACCCTTGGGTTTCTCACAACATGATGTCCCTTTGGCAAGATGCCCTCATGTTTCTATGCACATACATTGTTGCTTATTCATGCCCACCTGCCATCAGTGCAAGGTAATGGAAGACTGTGTAAATATGCACCTAATTGTGTGACACTGCATGAGTCATGATTGTCTCACAAACTGGACAATACAAATGCAAAACACTGTGAATGTGTACAGTAACATGGGTGTTGCACACCATTGTCACAGGTACAAGCTGTTCCATTTCATGATCCATGCAGAGATTGCAACTTCCTGGGGAGCAGACCTCATGCGATACGGGGGTGGACACAGGAGGGTTCAGACTCCGACTCAGACATTTTACTCTGAGTACATTGCTGGTATGAAAACATGCATACTCATGTATTTAATAATGGAGTGCACATAGAGAACACAGCCACTGAGATGATCTTGATACTCACAAACACTCTGGAGTGCCCCATCCCCATCCAGCTCATGCCCATAGTGTAGACAGAGCCATAGAATTGTGGACTACTCAAGACTGATGTCTCATGCAACAAGCTTTTGCTTTTGAAACCCAGGGATAAGTACTGGACATGGGGCATTGTAATTGTGAAGGCCAGCAAAAGGCATCAGTTAGCTGACCAAATCTACACATTCATGAAAGATAAAATGTACTATCAAGTCACACATGGAGAGCGTTCATATATATCACATCATTGCTACATATGATGCATGCCTGAGAAGGTTATCTATTATATCCTTGTCAAAGTGCTCTAGTGGATGCATTGGGACATGGTGTACATGAATTCCTTCACCATCAATATACTCTCCATCCTCTCAACATGCCAACCACTGCCAGATGTCTCCTCAATGTGACGTTGCATCTTGATCAGAACAGCAGGGTCCATTGTGTCACCGTGCAGACCGTAGTCCATGTGCAATCAATGTTGTGGTATGTGTGCAGCAATGATTCATGTGCTGGTAACATCAACACCGTCTCTGTTAAAGCCTCCATGTGCTGCCCCAACATGAAAAAACACATATGACTGTTGCTGTCTGATGTGTCAAATCAGTGCCAAACCCTGCTCTACCAGCGCCATGTGTGAGAATTCACATGGGCTTGAGTCCCCTGCTGTTTGCTTGGCACAATTCATGAATAGACGGTGTCACTGCACATTGTGTGATCTGGCAGAACACTTCACATGACAGTGTCATGTAAAGTGTCAGTCATTGACTGTCTATAAGTGAGTGACTGACAGTCAATGACTGATGCTCTACATGACGCTGTCATGTAAAGGGCGCTGTCCACTCACATAATGTGAAGTGACACTTACATTGTGTGTGTTGACTGTGCACTATATTTGTGGTGGCCCTGTGTGACTGCACAACTTAATGGTCCCTTGATCCAGCTCTGTGTCACTTATCCATACAATAGTGCACTGAGAACGTTGACATATACAGCTACAAAAAGTGTGCAATACTGTCTCCACACTCAATCAAATGAATACATCACAGAAGTAACCTCAAATTGAACCTCCACTGGGCTAAACCGCCTTAGTAGAAGAGATGGCAATGCCAGCACTGTCAGATAAAGCATGGTACTGCTCTTTGTGCAGGAATTACCCGTGAGGCATGCTTAAGCATGTTTAATGGAGGAGAGGTAGTGGCTGGGGAAATGTAGACCCCACATGACATATCAGAAGCTGGTTTTGTTATACATTCTTTATCAGTTTATAAATGGTCAGGCTAATGTTCGAAAGTGGAACAATCATTCCCTACATTCATAATTCCTGTCTGGGTGATTCTTGTGGGATATCTAGTCCTGTATATGCACATTATCCAATAAAGATGTGTCGGTATTGTTGACTGGGTATGCTCAGACTGAGACCCAGCCCATCCTTATCTGAATTTCTCCTGAGACAAAGACCAACAGATCCCTCATGCAACATCTGAATGGGCAATGTTACTGCCATGTCATTCCATATCCCAAAATATGTATATGCCTGGAAAGGAATTTATATTTTATGGCAACAGATATTGCAATGTTAGGGTGAGTGTTGTGAACAGTGATGCGGATACAAAGCCAAGTATCTGCCATGTATTCACTGATTCGCACACACAGCCTTTTCATCATAGTGTGGTGAATGGAATGTAGAGCTCTATGATCATTGTTTCACTTACAAAATGCACGTTCATTACATGCAAATCAGACAGGTGCACTAATTTGTGTTATTCATACCCTTACCCTTTCTCCTCGGCAAACTTCAGACAGTGCAATAGGAGAGTACCAGACCGTCCACCTTGGAATGATGGCCCTCTATCAGTAAATGTTAACTATGTTTGGTTTAGTGTCCCCCCTTGCAATATAAAAGTGATGTTGTTTCAGCATAATGCCAGCAACAGAGGGCAGTAGTCTGTGGACAATCAGATCTCGACTGGATGATCACACCACAATGTGTCAGTACACGCAGCTTGGAAATGCATTCTGAATAGGTGTTCCATAAGAGAAGGTGAAAGAACAAACATGCACCCCAGCAGCAACTGCTGTATTTCAACCTCATATATAGTTTGTACTTAATGTACAATGCAAAGAGATTGGCTGCATTAGTTTAGCAATGATTCATTGATGTGGGGGATGTCTGTTTGTGTGACATTGAGGGGTGGCTTGTGGGTGATGTGTGCCAGTCAGGGTGGCACATCATGGGTCTTGCACCAAGCACACATTTGGATAGAAGCAACCCTGCATACAAGTACTGGCATAGCTGAGAAGGACAGCAGACAATGTGCAATGCAAGGAAACCACACAGCCACCTTCCACAATGCAGGAAATGTGACAGAAGTGTACACAGTAGCAAACATGCATTGGCCATGGATGGCTGACAAAGGCAGCCAACTGTGCTACAACACATACATGGGTAAATCAGCGATTATTGTCCACACATACAATACACGCAAATGCCACTCACTAGATGTGTCCAGATAGGTGTCAATGCATCCCACACCTTGCACCTGCTCACTGCTAATAAGCTGACTTTCAGCCTCATCAAATGGAGTCAGCTGCTCCTCTGCTGCTGCCCCCCCTCCAGTGGCATGGGCAGAGGACAGGTTGTCACTCAGATTTTGCATGGTCCTTCACATGAGGTTCTTTATTTACTTCTGGCCCTTTTAAGCAGTGCACCCCTTCATACCACAGGCATTAATGAGGTGTGTGAGATGCTGCCACTATACCAATCACTGGGCGGGAGTATGGGTGCTGTCCATTGAGGTGTACATCTCAGATTGATGATCCGTCACATAATCTATGAGGATCTGAAGCTCCTAATCAGTTAAGTGTTCTTCCTCAGCACACCCTTATCCTCTGCCTGATCTTGGTGTCGAGCCTCTTCCTGCTCTGCAGGGTGCACCCTCTTGGACCTAGTATTCCTTGGGGAATGTGGTCCACCTCTCTGCCTCCGACCATGTCCATGTAGAGGTTCTGGGCCACCTGTCGGCTGAGGCACACCACATCCTCCGGGAGTTGGGTAACATGGTTCCTCACCATGTCCCCGTCTTCTCCCTTTTGCCTTTGGGGCCTTGCCACTCATGGTGCAGGCAAAATGAATAAATTAAAGGCACCCCCAAATTTGTCTCACCACAAAATCTGAAAGGGAGCAGTCTATGTGATGGACTACGTTGATGACTGGTCCAGCATGTCACTGAGGCACCAGAAACCAAATAAAATGCAATACGCAGAGGCACCCCAAAAACAAAAAATGCATATGCGATACACTAAAAGCTTCCACAAACCGTAAACAGTGGTACGTGATACGCAGTGGCAGTGCAAAAGCCAACAAATGCATACACGATACACCAAAAGCTTCCAAAAACTGAAAAAGCAGTAAGCGATATGCAGTGGCACCCCAAAAGAGAAAATGCACACGCGATACTCCAAAACAAAAATACATGCGAATATACGCAGAGGAAACCACGACAAAGAAAAATGTGTTAAGCGTTATGTAATCGAGGGCGGAGCGACCTCTGACTGGCCCATGGGATCAGAGCTCACCCTCGAGTAATTAAAGATGAGATAGCTGCACCTTGAGGTGGATGGGGTGCAGGATTCTCTTACTCCAACACCAATCAATAAGGACAACTCAAGTGGTTTGGCAAAGGGAAGTCTGTTTAATGACAAGTACAGAAAACGGGGAAACAATAGGAAATCAACAGTGATGCGATTGCCCGTCTCGCTTCAACTTCCAAATTCTTCATTCAGACAGCAGTATTTATGCTAAATTCTCGTCATCTTTGATGTGTAACACTCAAAAGTTTGTCATGCAATTCTATTGGTTAAAAAGAAAACTTAAGCATAGGTGCTATATCTGTATATGGTAACAGAGTGTGAGGATTGGATAACTCTTATCGGTTGGGCATCTATGCCCATCTCTCTACATCACTCGTGCTAGACATCATTACAAGTACAACGTCTCATTAGTTCTATTAACTATAGGACCCTAGATTATTTGGTCCATTGTGATTGGGTCAGTTACACCCCCAAGCATAAATCTCCACTTTAATTAGCAGCATGCAGAATGTTCACCCAGATGTGGTGTACCCTATGATTCACACCGCCTCGCTTCCATTAATCAATACTTTAGGGCTATGTGTCAATTAGTTGGCTGAGGTTGGCCTCAAAACTGTAGCTTCTTATGGGAAATGTTATGGCATCCTCTGGTTTTGGGTGACATCAGACGTTGGTACCTCTTCGTGCTCGGCTGGGCACATGTTAATACACTGTGAATCTGCTTCATTTTCCTTCTATTCGGGTATGTGATTCTCCCTTCGGCCTTGCCACCTGCTTGGGCATCCTTATCTCGACCTTCACGGGCTGGCTGCTATGCTCTGAAGTTTCAATTCTTCGAAGTTGCCCCCTCCTCCCTTCCTTAGGTTGACCTCAAATTCCCAGGCACGAGCTGCTTCTTGCTAAGTTTCAATTCCACTATTTCATCTGGTTTTGTGCCATAGGGCTCAATGGGAATGGGGAGGAAGGTAATAACGGGCAGAGTACAACTTGCCCGTTATTACCTCCCTCTTCCCCTTGCGGGACCTGGAATGCATGCCTGGTTTTACCAGGTGTGGATCCGGGTCCTGCGATGGGAAGCTCATAATCGGCGCTCCCGGATTGAAGGGGACCGGTCCCGTACCGGCCCCCTTCAATCCGGGAGCGTTAGGGTTATAATGAGGCCCTAAGTCTCCACCCAAAATGTTTACTGGGGCCTGACGTGAATATAATAAAGGTACATTCATTTTGCCCTCTCCTACAGAGACTGGGAGTGTGTCTGTAAAGGGAACTCGACTGTGAGCTCCTGTAAAACTCTGAGTATCTATGGCCCCGCCGGACAAAGAAAACTTGCCTTCTCGTATGCACGAGCGTGTTGCACCCGTGTGAACCAGGAAGGAATATTCTTTACCCCATATGACAACATTCACCCTTGGTTCCCCATTAGGGTCTGGGGTCACTGATAGGATAGAGCACATCAGGGTTCCCAGTGAGCTATCCTAGTTCATATATAAGTTTGGTCCACTGTACACTTGTTGATTCTCTCCATTTCTTGGGTTGCCTCCCCTTCCGGAGTTTGTGCCCTGAGACATTTGCAGTGGTGCCTGTTGAAATTGCCCTTGTGGCAAATTCCCCATGTTCAGGGGTTGAACCCCTTGTTGCGCACCCTGCTGCACACCTGGTGCTTGATGCTGCACTGTGTGATTCTGTGCACCGCCCTGTTGTGAGATTGCAGGTGGATTTGCAGTGCCTGCTCCCATTCCTTGGCCATTTTGCCATGTGCCTTGACTTCTGCACGTGTGCGCTAAGTGGCCCGTCATTCCGCACAGCCAACATACTGGCGGTGGTCGGATTATGTGTCCGTTTGACATATATGGGCTGTCCAGTTGCACATTTTGAAAGCCTCCTTGATTGCCTTGGAACCCTCTGTGATTACTCTGCCATCCTCTTCCTCTAAATCCTCTTCCCCTTGGGTACTGTCCTATATTACCTTGGTTATTCTGCTGTGGGTTAGCCACCTGTTGTAAGTTCGGTTCAGCTGGGCTAGTTAGCATGGCTCCTTCAAGCGCATACCTTGATCATTTCTTTTGCCCCAGCTTTGCTTCCTCACCCTTTCGTGTTGCCTCCTTTTCCCAATTCTTTTCTTGCTACAATCTACAGTAATGTGTGATAGTTAACTGTATTTCTGCCCAAGGATTAGCCTCAACCCCTACCGATTTCTTGAGCTGTTTCTGCACTGATTCTGGCAACCCTTGGCACAACATGTGGTAAAACACTGGTATAGATTTCATCCAAGATTCATGCGTTTCGAGCACCCACACGTCTTTGAAATTCTGGAGTATGGAAAACTCGTAGCGTTTTCCATACTGCTGTTCTGCAATTATTAAATGGCGTTCCGTCGTGTGCAGTGTTAATTATGGTTACACCAGTGTACCCTGCCCGTGTCCACACATTGTCTGCTCTCTCACCAAGTATGGCGATCAGGAGACCTTTATTGTCCCCTATAGCCAATGTGACTCCCCCTGTCATTTTTTCTAACTCATGTATCCACTTCCCGGCTCCCGATGTCAACATTGGAAGCTTATTTTTCAGGTTTTCTCGATCCATGTGAGGCCATGGAATATATTGCGGTCACCAGCTGGACACAAATAACTCTGCCTCTAATTAGTACCCCGACATGGAGTTTAAACAAACCCCTCCTACGATGTCTTTAAACGTGGTAGTAGCCTAATCGTCCCCTATTATGTGGGTCTCTGAGTTCACGTTTCTTCTGACCGCTATATTAAAGTACAGCAATACAGCGTATCCTCTCTCTTTCTCAGGTGTCCACCCTGGTATCCTCTATCTTCTCGGGTGTCTACCCTGGTATCCTCTCTCTTCTCGGGTGTCTAACCCGGTATCCTCTATTTATTCAATTGTTCTCGAGTCATTATCCCCTTATATATATGTACAGTCTTCTCTACTTCTGATTATTGAATTTTTTCCACAACCCTCTGTTACCTTTTCCCTTACTTGTTTTTATGCCTATGACATTTGCCAAAGCATTCGATTTTTGTTTCACTCACCGCTCACATCGTTCCTCTATGGATCCTCGGGATCACCGCCTCCGTTACCATCTTCTTCAGTCTTTCGCCTGTTCCGCAGCCCGTAGGAATGGAAGTGTTTATGATTTTAAAACAGTTTTGGATACATTTAAACTATCATTGTCCACGGGAAGCTTCAAGGTCTACTCGGCCAAATGGCAAAGGACTTGTGATATTGCCAAAGACCTAGAGTTATTTTGTGTCGTCGGTCAATAGGTGTCTTATTTTAATCAAGACCCAATAATTGATGGTCAAAACCATCCTCTCCACTACCAAGTTTAATCGAGGGTGGAGCGACCTCTGACGGGCCCATGGGATCAGAGCTCCCCCTCAAGTACTTTAAGACGAGATAGCTGCACCTTGAGGTGGATGGGGTGTGGGATTCTCTTACTCCAACACCAATCAATAAAGACAACTCAAATGGTTCGGCAAAGGGAAGTCCGTTTAATGACAAGTACAGAAAACGGGGAAACAATAGGAAATCAACAGTGATGCAATTGCCCGTCTCGCTTCAACTTCCAAATTCTTCATTCAGACAGCAGTAGTTATAGTACATTCTTGTCATCATTGACGTGTAACACTCAAAAGTTTGTCATTCAATTCTATTGGTTAAAAAGAAAACTTAAGTATAGGTGCTATATCTGTATATTGTAACAGAGTGTGAGGATTGGATAACTCTTATCGGGTGGGCGTCTGTGCCCATCCATCTACATCACTCGTGCTAGACATCACTACACTTACGACGTCTCTTTGGTTCTATTAACTCTAGGACCCTAGAGTATTTGGTCCATTGTGATTGGGTCAGTTACATCCCCAATCATAAATCTCCACTTTAATTAGCAGCATGCAGAATGTTCACCCAGATGTGGTGTGCCCCACGATTCACCCTGCCTCGCTTCCATCAATCAATACTTTAGGGCTATGTGTCAATTAGTTGGCTGAGGTTGGACTCAAAACTGTAGCTTCTTATCGGGAAAGGTTATGGCATCCTCTGGTGTTGGGTGACATCAGACGTTGGTACCTCTTCGCGCTTGGCTGGTCACCTGTTAGTACACCGTGAATGTGCTTCATTTTCCTTCTATTTGCATATTTGATTCTCTCTTCGGCCTTGCCACCTGCCTGGGCCTCCTTATCTCGACCTTCACGGCAGGCTGCTATGCTCTGAAGTTTCTATTCTTCGAAGTTGCCGCTCTCCTCCCTTCCTTAGGTTGACCTCGAATTTCCAGGCATAAGCTGCTTCTTTCGTCTGGTTTTGTGCGTGCATATGAATCCAGCCTGTATGACCTCTATCATCCTGGGCTTAATTCTACTTTCGTCTAAAGTGGACTGCACTTATATAATGTGCTTCATTGAGGTAGATATATATATATATATATATATATATATATATATATATATATATATATATATATATATATATATATATATATATATATATATATGTGGCGCTTGCCGCTCTATTCTTCTACTAAGCATAGCAAGCCGTACTGTTTTCTTTGCTTCTTGCGTTACACTCCTATGTACAGGCCTTTCAGCTATTTGCATGTTTTCATCCTACTTACTGGTTATGTTTCTTTATATTTCAACCTCGTTTCTTCTTCCAAGTCCATTTCATCAATATTCTATACATTTCATCGTTGCTTGTCATCTTTTCATTCTCAGTTTGTTCGTCTGTATATTCATCCGGCCCTTGTGTCATCACCCTTCTCCTTCGATTAAGGCCCTTGGGGTCTCTTCTGGGACAGTTTGAAAGTAGTCTTCATGCCATGTCAGCTGTTGGTACGGTTGTCTGAATGGGTACTGTGCTGCCCATGATTGTCTGGTTATTGGCACTTCAACAGGTATTGCTCCTCCGATGGGCACTGGGCCGAGCCCTAGTGCTGCTCTCTGTTGGTTTATTTGCTCCTCATACATCACATATCTCGGTGAGTGTGTTCCTGGTGCTTCAATATGGGTGGCTGGAGTGCAGGTCATATCTGGGACCTCCTCTACAGTTACATGAAGGAAACAGCTTGCATTGCACCCTTAAATTTTGTCTGCGACACTCAATCCTCTGTCTTTGTACCTTCTTGTACACAACCAATGTTGCACGTCACATCTCTCAAATATACCCGTCACTAAGCATTGGTGTGCAGTTCGTAGCATGTATGTTACGCGCTAACATCCTTTCCTCTCATCTCTACTCTGTCATGTCATTAGATGCCTCAGATCCAATTCCCCCTGCCTCTTTTATTTTGCCTCCTCCAGCCTTGTATTGCCTCCTAACCCCACAATCTGCTGCTGCCTATGTTTTGTGAGTATCTCCTGCTCACCATCATTTTATTTGAGTGGGTGCTGTTCCACCATTGCCTGTATGTCTGTGGATCAACTGTGAGGTTCTGTGACCACCTTTTCTGCCAAGAAAAGGACTTCCACCTCTCTGGAACTGCACCGCCACCGCTCTACAGAGCATAATGACCCGGCTGTCCCACATCTGTCTCCGGCCTTGCTATTTCTGGCCCATCTCCCCTCCATTGAGTGGCACCCCCAAGGTTAGGCAGAGGGCTGCCAATTTCACCCTCAAAGAAGTTGGCATCCTGCTGGATAAGGTCCTGACCTAATGTTATGCCCTATTCAACCCAGCAACTCGGCTTGTGAAGGGCAGATGTATGAAGATCTGGGAAGACATTATGGCTGCTATCAACATGAAGATGGTGGCAGTCCATACCATCGACGCTGCAAACAAGCTCTGGGAAGACCTGAAGCACCGCAGCCAGGTGAAGGCAAAGGCCACCCTCAAAGCCTTTAACCCAGCTCCTCACTCCCAAATCCTTCAGTGGCAGTCACGTTTGGAATCTGCTGGTGAGTAGCCAGTGGTGCAATGCTCTACATTGTGTGTGTGTTCTGCATGGGTATGTATGATTATGGGTATTCCCTCATGTACACATCCAGTGTGCTCTACTACTCTACACCAATATACAGCCTCATACTGATGCTGTGTGTATGTGATGCCAGACATCTGGTTATGTGGCCAGGCGTGGGTATGTGCACTGACATGTTGTATGCTTTGGTGCACTGGTGCACATGAAAAGTGAGTTGATGACTACATGTAACCATATGTTTATGGGGGACATATTGTAAAGTTGGGTGCATGTGAGGGACATACACGCACGTGAACTCAATGGGTCACTCATAAGCTATTGAACAGTGATTCATCCACACTAAGCAGCTGAGACTGACACATTTGTGTGTCTGTCTAGAATTGACATGTGGGAGCATTGACCTCTCATGGACTGCAGTGTGTTCTGTCAGACCAATAAATGCGAAATCAGAGACAGCATGTTCATGACATTTGTTTGTGCTGGGGCAACACCATAGGTGCTTGGAACTCAGCAATGTGTGCCTGTATGTGTTGCATGCTTTCTGCTTAAACTCACATGTGTGCATGTTGCAACATGTTATAGGATGTAAGATGCCCAAGCAGGTGTCATGTGACATCTTCACCCACTCACATGGCTATGCTATGCATGATCTGTACATGACTGTCAAGTTTCCCTGTACCATGCTTGAATCCTTGTGGCCGTCCTGTTTTATTCTTTCCTACACTGCATGTCTATGCAAGCAGACAAGGTGTTCTTGCGAGATATGCTATGGTGGAACTGAGAAATGGGCCGAGGTGCATTTCCCATGGATATGCCTGCTGTTAAGACGGATTTCTGAACTCTGTCCTGGTGGCGCAGAAGTTCAGAAGGCCAACCTAATTACTTGGAACAGGGTAACCTCTGGACAAGCCAGACCAATCAAGGTAGCGATCACGGCGGTCAAGACTAGGTCTCAAGAGGGGTGAGGGTGACTGAAAGCCCGCAATGAGCACACAAAGCAAGAGCGCTAACAAACTACTCCAAACAGTTGTTATATCAAAAATAGATACACATTTATTTTAAGGCCTTTAAAATAATGACCGTAGCGAGAAAATCACAATATCACAATATTAAACCAACACATACCATATCAACACAATATATATACAAATACACAGTCGCAAGCGTTTAAAGCACGAAATATGTAGTCCACCTGCCAGGGAAGGAAAACAGGCAGTGCGATAATGCTTTCGACTCAGTTCGCCTTCATAGGCACCTAACTAGATGGAAGTCCGAGCCCTGCGAAGAGTGGAGCCTTGTGCTCAAAGTACCTGCCACGCCGGTGCCAACGGGCAAAAGGGGAAGCTCTTCGGAGGAAGTCAGGCAGTTCGGGTTAGTGCACAGCAGAAGGAGAACAGGTTCCGCAACTCAAGCGCAGCCTCCACAGCGGGCAGAAGCAGAGCGCGAGCGCGGCAAAAGGGTGCTGTTTTTACACAGCAGGGAAAAGCAATGGGATACTGCAGGAAGGTGACCAGATCCTAGATATACTACTCACCGGTCCCCGAAGCAAGCAGACCCAGGCTCCTCCACGATAGTTTCAGCAGCTGGCAGGTTCAGAAGAGCAGGGAACGCTTTGTAGTCGTGTAGAGCAAAAAGACGTCCCAATCGACGAAACCGGCACAGTTTTGTTGCCGCACAGGACAACGGAGCGGCCGTGTGTATTCGAGCCAAATGAACCCTCCTCCCTTCAGACCTGGGAACGCCAAGCGTACGAAGCGTGGGAGAGGGACAAGGACTCGCAATACAACACAACCTGGCGGCGGTTGCAGAGCCAAACTCCTTTGTAAGCTGGTCAGTCAACTGGATGGCCCAGAGACGCTTCCGAAGGCTTACTTGGCAGGAGATGGTTGAAGATGCCGGGAATAGCTGTTCCTGCTATTCCAAAGGTCGAAGCACCAGTACAGGCCTTCTGGTTCGATCAAAGGAGGACAGGGGCTCTCCGGACGACAGCAGTGCAAAGGAGGATTCCTTCAGCGGGTCACCAGCGATTCCTCGGTCCAGCCTCGTAGTTGCAGGATACTTGGCTCCTGTATTCCTTCGTTCGTGAGAACTCAGGAGATCGACATGGTAGTGGTGTTTCCAGCCCCCTCTTATCCACGGTTCCCTTCGCGCCAAAACGGAGGGGAGCCAATGGGAGATCCGCTCATCAAAACACATACCATACGTGGACCAATCACGGACCACGGTGGTCCCAGGCATTCACACCACCCTAGACTCTCTGGCACCCAGGATGTGTATTGGGACCAGACATCCCAGCCCACACCCTGGAGGCACACAAACGACATGTAGAAGCCCGCGAAAGCAACCACGTTTCGCGGTAAAGAACATGCCCAAATAAGGAAGGCCCCGGGTCGCCGGACCTGGGGAAGGTGAAGGGAGCAAGACGGACAGTGGACAGGACAAAGGAGCCTCGCGGCCTGGCCATTTTGGGAGCCAGGCCACCATTTTGGGTTCAGTGCAAAAACGTGCTCAGAACGCCAAAAGGAGCTCAAAATAAACAAAACGATCGCTGCCACCATTCCAGTCCCTGAATGACTTGCACCGATCAAATACCATCCTAAAAGAGTATCTAGGGCCTGTAGAAGGCTAGAGACCCAAGAGAGCTGTAACTTAGCTTACAGTGCCCTCTTGTGTCGTGTTGCACTAAAGCTGCGACACGATAAAAGAAACTACGGGAAACCACGTTCCCCGGTACTGACTGTCTTAAGGGCATGTCAGTTTCCCCGTAAGAAAGGAGCGAAAGCCCAGAGAAGTGCGGCAGAAGGCTGTACTTCTCTGGCAAAGTCAAGAACAAGGTTAAAAACAATAGCAAAAAGTTTAGGGGTTGCCACATGGAAGGAAAATTACCTACAATTACGAAATCTTTCCTAACACCTGCATGTCCAACTTGGGTCACTTTCGCCTTGGTGTAGTGATGTGTGCTGATTTGATTCCATATGTATGTGGCCACACCTTAATGTGCCGGCTGGACTTGTGCATGTCTCATGATTGGGAATCATCTTTGTGCCAACACATGTTTCTCACCTATAATGTTGATTGCATGGGTATATTTGTGTGTGTGGCAGCTGATAGTTGACTCGTGCTGAATCCATGGTACTGTTGATGCTTTGTATGTGACACATGTTATGTTATGGGAATTTCTAAAGCACACGGCCACCCAAAAGTATCATGGCGCTGGAGAGAAAAAGGCACGCAGCAATAGCCAAAGCACCCCGTAACCTAAAACAGATATGTTTTTACAGCCTTTCTGAAGGACAGATGGCTGGATAATTTTTTTATGGCAGGCGGAAGCTCGTTCCATAGATGAGCCACCGCTATGGAAAAAGGTCGACCCCCAGTCTGCACACGGCGGAAGGGAGGCACACAGAGCAGATCAGCCGAGGCGGATCGCAGACTGCTTAGGCAAATAACTGGTGAACTTTGTGCAAAGATATTCTGCATTCTAATTATGCAGCGCCCGATGGTCGATGCATAACGCCTTAAACCTGATGCGCTGGGCAACTGGGAGCCAGAGGAGGGCCTGCAAAACTGGTAAAATTTGAGCCCCATAGGGCAAGCCTGTGGCAACGCGAGCTGCAAGGTTTTGCAAACGTTGCAGTCACAGAACCAGACCCTTCAGCTGCGCCAGATAAAGGGAGTTACAATATTCCAGCCGGCTTAGCACCAAAGATGCAACCACTGGTGGACGAAGAGGGGGCAGTATGACAGGAAGCACTTTTTTCAGTATTTTAAGCTGAAAATGGCCCGCTTTGCAGACTGTCACTACTTGGGCATCCATTGACAAAGATGCTGAGAGGACCACACTCACATTTTTCACCTTCCCCACAGGAACAGGAAGGCGGCCAAGAGACGACTGCCAGAAGGAGGACACCCAGAGTGTGGGATTGGGGGGAAAACCCACCACCAGAAACTCTGTTTTATTGCCATTTAATTTTAGCCAATTGTGGTTCATCCAGTCCCACATGGCTGCCTGGCACCTCTGAAGGCACAACAACACCACAGCCTGATCGAGATGTAAATAGATCAGGATCTGCGTGTCGTTGGCATAAGAATAGCACCTGACGCCGAAGGAGCGGATGAGACACAGAAGTACTCAGATGTAGATATTAAAGAGAATAGGAGACATAGAGAAACCCTGAGGCACCCGGCAACTAAGGTGGCAGGGGATGGATAGAAAAGGGGGCATTGAGAGAGCCTGGGTGCAATCGGCCAGGAACGAAGAAAACCAGACTAGCGCTTGCCCAGATATGTCAATCTGGGAAAGACGGTACAGAAGGGTGGGGTGGTCGACAGTGTTGAACGCCACTGAAAGATCTAACAGAATCAGGGCACCAACCCCTCCTGTGTCCACCAGGCTGGCCATGTTGTTCTGGACAGAAACCAGGACACCCTCTGTGCCCCTGCCCAGCCTAAAGCCAGACTTTAGGGCAAAGGGGAGAAGTCGTCCTTTGCAGGGCTTCTCTAGTCGAGGCAAATTCGGAGATTCAGCACTGCAGCATGGCTTCACCGGGCCAAACAACAGTTCAGGAGTTTCAGCAAGCATCTCTACCAAGTTCTCCTACAGATTCCTTTGTCCAGTGGTCGACTCTGCCTTCTGTCCAAAGACCTCACCTTTTATGCAGGCTACCCCATTTATTTTCAGCCTAGCAGTCACTCACACAGCAGGGTGGCTGTCTTCCAAAGACAGCCAGCCAGCCAATCACCTTTGGATGCATTCCTGTAACCAAGGAGAATAAGCACAGGGGGTTTTGGGCACCTCCTTCGCTTCCTGCCCTGTCAGACACGCTGTAGTCAGAGGCGGGATTCAGCCGTGAACCCCCCAAAGACAAAATGAACAAAGGGACCAAACCTGGTTTGGCAGGCAGAGTAAATCTCAAGAAGGACCTTTCCAAAAAGAACTGGCGAAAAAAGAAGACCGGGGCATTTT
Organism: Ambystoma mexicanum; assembly: GCF_040938575.1. NCBI lineage: Eukaryota > Metazoa > Chordata > Amphibia > Caudata > Ambystomatidae > Ambystoma > Ambystoma mexicanum. The sequence goes on from NC_090922.1 coordinate 1,139,672,225, forward strand.
TGACAAAATGAGCTCCCATGGGTGCTTTACTGCAGCTGCAATTGCAGCCCGCGGTAGAAACACGCAATGGTACAAACAAATAAAAGACTGCCCCCAGCCATTAATTGTAGAAAGAGTAACATAAAAATGTTACATGAGAAAGTAGACAAAGGGGATACTAAGTAACCCCTCCAGCACTCAATGTAAGATAGTGTGTGCTGGGTCTACAAAGTTATAAAAGGTAAGTAAAGTCAATTTCAGTTTTCTGCTCTTGGAAACAGTAGTTTAACCAAGGAAAGGTATGTAAACCTTTGAAATCTGAAAGACTTCCCTGTGCCACTGCACTGAAGTTGCTGTGTGTTAAAATGTAAAAAGATGATGCCTACGGAGTTCGTCAGACTACAAAACCAAGAGAAACACAGTGTTCAAATTAAAGAAAAATACATGAGAGAGTGAGAAAAAGGTCACACTCGCTCCGGGATAAAAATTAAAAAGTCCTAAAGTACAGCAAAAGAGCTGGGGGTCTTTAAGGTAGAAGGGAATTAGCACATGTCTGAGAATTCTCCCTAACACCTGCCCTACTCTGGACTCTGGGCAATACTTGTTCCCAGCAACTCACAATTGAAAATTCAGTCACTTTGGTACAGTGCTAAAATGTTCTTCTGATTTATAAATGATCCTTCTTGTTAGCCTTCACTTTCAGGATCATGTCTAAACACATGCAATTAGTATTTCTGCCTCTTTCCATTAACGGTTGGGTTTACAATGCTTTCACTCACCTGTGATTGATTCTCCTTGGCTACAGTTGCCTGCCTTTGTTAACAAAAGGGATCAGAATGCTCGGCAACACTCACTTGCTTCTGTCTTTGCTTGCTTTGCTGCAGGACATTAACTGTTGCTGGCTTCTTTGAATATGCACTCTTCCTCGGTGAAGGTATCTTCATTCCCGCCATGCAGTCCCAGAGCTCATCTCGCTGCTGGGACCATTGGCTTCACTCCAACTTCCAGCCAGTCTCCACCACGCTTCCTGCTGCTGCTACTCCACTTCCATCTCCATCTAATGGCCTGTACCCGAGGGGGCCTTTTAAGCCTTGATGGCTCCCTGAATCATGGGTCATTATGCTTAACAAGCTGACCACTTCTCATTGCTTCACCTTGTTCTCGAGTCTTCTTCCTCATCCCAGTACTTAGGGGATTATGGGACTTCTAGTCCTCAACTCCAGAATTAGGCTTTTTATTCAGCTTTCTATTTTTAAATGTAATTTTGCTGCACCAAATTAATTTAGGGAAACATCACAATATTTCATTTGAAAAGGAGAAAGTGGTTTGTTAAAGATATAGTTTATAGATTCCCTTTCACTGTGAATTTTGGAGTTAGATTGGTGTTTAACTTTGGAAATCCCAAATAGAATTTCCTTTCTTGAGGTTGAGCAGAAGCCGCATCTAATCAGTACTCCATGTGCCGGGTTGTCTTGCAAGCACTGTTGTAAAAGGCAGTTAAAGATGAATTATATTATCCTAATGGTGCTCCTTCAGGGAGAAATGGTATACTCTGCTTCAGAACTATCTGACCCTTAGCTCATGAGCCGTAACACACAGATAATGTAGTATGGAATGTTTCTCTGCTAAGAACAAGATATCCATACCGAGCCAGAGCTCCATGTTCCCCATAACAGAAAGCTGGCTCTGCTGCTTTTGCTAGAATAACTATGTTTAGACTGAATGAAGACTTGTCATAACGTGTCATAATTGTCAATCACTGAACCCTAGCCTGTATGACATGTATGAGAGTGGGTCGAATTGCCTTAACAAAAGATAATGTATAATGTATCTATGCTGCTGCTTGAGTACTGTTCGCTTTCTCGTGTCTCACGGTGTCTGGGAACACACGTCGTGAGCCGTTGGAACCCAGTCGGCCGACTGAGAAACTTTCAATAAAACCAGACTTGTTTGTAAAACGAACCTCACTTCTGACGTGTCATTATAGAATATGGTTATTGTGCCTTGGTTTCCATATGCAGTCTTTATGGCCTAGCAAATATGGTTCCCGAATAGGGACCCTCCCATTAATGCTCCATTGCGTATGTTGAAGGAAGGCAAAAATGAGTTCAGGACGAAGCCGTCAGACCGGGCTCGGAAGGTGTTTGGGGCACCCCTGTAGAAGTGATCAGAGACTCCTCTGCAGATCTGTACTCAGACGATCCCTGATCGACGAGCAGCGCCCAGAGAGCATCAAGGCGAGGGTCCAGGAAACAAGGCAGATTGAGCCAGATACGCGGTCGCGACGGTTCTCGGTTGTGTCTGTATACGAGCGAATTGCGTCCTGAGTGACGAATTGATTGATCAGTGCCCCGATTCTTAAACGTCCTGATATTGATCGAGTGTTGCACTTGCAAGTTCAAATGCACAGGGTAAGAAAAGGGTAAGAACTAACCATGCCTGGGAAATTGTCTTCCTGTTTAGTGAGATTTTTTCACTGCGGTAGACAATCTTTGGAAACTGACCAGGTCGCACCACCCGAAGGGTCGCCGGCACATGAAATGTACATCAAGTATGGTATAGGGGCAATAGTGTTTAATGCGGTTTGGCATAGGCAGACCAGACGTGTATCAGACCTTCAATGGCCTAATAATGGGAGTTTTGAATTAGCACGTATAGAACACTTAGAATCAGTATTGTTACGCAAAAGGCCAGACCTGCAGTGTTCAACGTTGTAAGAGACTGGAGGAAGGAAGCTAAACTCCATTTGAGAAGTGGGGAGAAACACGCATGTAGACATAAAACAAATGTAGGGAAAGCGCTAGAGCATGATCAGCATCAGCAGACAGAAGCCATTAGGAACATGGATAGGGCCTTCCAATTAGATGTACAGAAAATATATCCTTCACAAGGTTTGCATACATCAGATGAACTAATAAGCACAATATTAAATGAGTGAAGAAATGAACATAAAAGTACTGACCCAGTTGTACCTCCTCCTTATCTATCTCCTATTCCCATAATTCCATCCGCACCTGTAGTAAGCAGTCCCTCTCCCCCTGTGCCTTTGACATCATTTCCACCACCGCCTTCAGAGCATGAGTTAGCCGCTTTAGCAGGCAGTTCTATATCTAATCATAGAGGCCTTGCTGAACAGCAGGTATTGTTAGAATGTATGGGGAATTATCTAGTGAAAATATGGAGTGATTTGACAGATGCAGTGGTACCACAAGCGGTGAGTGATTTGGTCGTTCTTTCGAACTTAGGAGTCGATGCGGTGAAAGTACGAGAACACGTAGGCCGAATATTTGTGTTTAAATGAATGTAGAATCCCCTAGTTTGCAATTACCCATGAGGGAGGTGCCTCCCACTTTTGTCCCGAAAGTAGAGGTTGCTGCCAATGGAGCGACTCCAGCGCGAACGATAGAAGCTGAGTATATCACACAATTTGTATATGTCCCTTTTTCTAGGCAAGAAGTAAATACTATAAGGCAGACGATCCCTGATATTAAGAAAAACCTGGCAGGATTCTATAAGGAAATTGAATCTGTTTAAATTAATCAATTTTTACACTGAGTGACATTGATTTACTGTTTCCCATGATTCTTCCTGTAGATATATGGAAACAGGTTAGAAATATAAATGACGTGACGATGTTAGGCGATACATGGGAGAATTTGATTAAAATTGATAGTGAGAGAAAGGCTGGAGAAAAGCCACGGCATGTAATGTTGGCCTTACCATCGCGAATAGAAGAGAAATTGGAAACTTTAGTGCCCGAAAAAAGAATAGTTTGGGATAAATTGACTGCTTGTTTACAGGGCAAAGAGGATTGAGCGATGGATTATTTTAATTGGTTTGAAAAGGTATTTGCAGATTTTAGTGGTCAGGATCTAAGTACAGAACCCAGGAAGAGATTGTTTGTTGATAAGTTTGTGCGAGGGTTGTTTCCGAAAATTAAAACTTTAATAATGACATCTGAAAGTGCATGGCAAGCAAAAACACAAAGTGAAGTATTACATATCACCCAATATTATGAGAACAGAGTAAATTCAGAAAAGGATAAGGAACTAAGGAATAAAGGAGATTTGAAAACAAGAGTGTTATTAAAGCAAGTAGCAAATAATAGTAGAGGTAGTGGGAACGCACCATCTAGATTCCAATTTGCATTAACTTCCAACATGCAAGGGGGTCTACAAGAAAGGAGGTCATGATATACCTTACCGTTTTATAATTGATTTACGCAGAGTTAATAAAGTGGTTGATCCGCAATTTCCATTAGTCCCGGATGTGACGACAATTTTGACTATGATTCCGGCCTCTGCATCGTATTTTAGTATAATTGATTTGAAAAACACATTTTTTAGTATCCCAGTGCATCCTGATAGTAGATATTTGTTTGCTTTTACACTAGGAGGACGTTCATTTACATTCACACGTATTCCGCAAGGTTAAACTGAAAGTCCAAGTATTTATAGTAGAGCAATGAAGGAAAACTAAACATGCTTAAATTACCAACAGGGTGCATATTGTCACAATACATTGATGACTTGTTAATAGCAGCAGACGCAGAAGATATTTCTAAAGAAAGCACTGTGCATTATTGACACATTTAGCGGCACATGGGCACAAGTCTTCACTAAAGAAATTCCAGTATTGTCAAAAGGAAGTGGCCTATTTGGGCTACCTCCTTTTGACGGACAGAAGAAGATTAACACCAGAAAGAATAGAAAGCATCTTTGATATGCCTATTCCAAACATGTCAGGGCTTTAATTGGCATGGCTTCATATTGTAGGCAGTGGATCGCTAACTTTTCAATGATTGTGAAACCAATAGTGGCTTTGACAAGGAAGGATGTTACCTTACTTTTGCCATAGAACATGGAATCTCAAGAAGCATTGTGTTCAGCTCCAGTTTTGGGCACGCCAAATTACGACAAGAGTTTTAAGTTATTTGTGCATGAAAACAATGGATGTGCTTTGGCTGATTTGACTCAGGAACACGGGGGGAGAAATAGACCATGCAGTTACTTCTCTTCCACGTTGGATCCTGTTGCATGTGCTTTGCCGTGCTGTTTGCGAGCTGTTGCTGCAGCCGCCACGTCAGTAAAACAAACCGATGGAATGGTTATAGGTCATGCTTTAACCGTAATGATACCTCATTCAGTGGACGTTCTTTTAACCTAACTGACACTCCACAGAAAGAGCCAGATAGAGAACTGCTTTGTGACAGTTCTTGTTTTAAATTACTAGATGGCACATCAACTGCTGCTTATGCCATCCTGACACTGAACACTATTATAGAGAGCAAACGATTACCATATAACTCAGCACAAGCTGCGGAAATAAATAATAATAAGTGTTAACCAGAGCATGTGAAATTTCTGCAAACCTCAATGTAAACATATATACTGACAGTCAGTATGCCTTTGGGGTGGTACAGAAATTTGGTTGATTATGGGCTGAAAGGGGTTTCCTGGCATCACATGGAACCAAAATCCAATATGGCACTTTGATAGTGAGACTGTTGTCAGCACTTGCGCTTCCCAAGCAATTAGCAATAATGAAATGTGAAGCACATAACATGTAATGTAGGAAAGGGAAATGCAAATGCAGACAAAATACAAAACACACTGCCAATGATTTGCATACAAAAATGTATGTCGAAAAAACAGAAGGAGTGTCCTGCATGATAGAAAATGGAATTGAAACAGTTAAAGAGATACAAGCAGAAGCTATTCTAGATGAAATAAAAAAATGGTCTGAGGGTCCAGCAGGATTAGATTCTGAGGGTTGTTGGGTGGACAAACAAAATAACCGATGGATGTTGCCGAATGCCTATGTAATGGCGATGGTTACTATGGCTCACAGTCCGACACAAATGATTCAGCACCTGAATTCTGTATGGCAGAATTTGCACATCAGAAAAACTGCTGAAAGATTGGTTCAGAATTGCATGACTTGTTTACAACATAACATTGGGAAGGGAACAGTGACACCAGTAGGAAGCTTTGGCCCACCATCTATGCCATTTGAAGTCATCCATTTTGATTTCATAGACATGGAGAGGTGCCAAAACTATAATTATGTCCTCGTAGTGGTCTGCACATTCAGCAAATGGGTAGAGGCCTATCCCCTGAAAGATTGTACAGCTATGTCCACAGCTAAATCCATGCTAAAAGAATACTTTCCCCGATTTTGACTATGCTGTGTCATATGGTCAGATAATGGACCGCATTTTATTGCGGCCATGATATTGCAAATTTCTGCAGGTCTCCAAATTGATAAGCAATTCCATTCAGCCAGACACCCGCTGAGTGCCGGTTTGGTAGAACGCCAAAACGGTATCTTGAAAAATAAGCTGAGCAAGATTTGTGCAGGGAGCAATTTGAAATGGCCCGATGCATTGCCACTAGCTTTACTGTGCATGCGAACAGCTGTGCAGGCGAGGACTGGTCTCTCCCCATATGAAATTGTTATGAGGAGACCAGCCTTTTGTGGAATGTGCCCCGTCTGAAATGTTTGAGGGATATTGAGTATCCATTACTTATTCTTTACTGCCAACAGTTTGATTCATCAGCAGGTGCAGGAGGCTCTTCCTGTCAGATATACAGGCCCAAGACATTGTCTGCAGCCAGGTGTCTGCACTCTGGTGAAACATTTTGAAAGAAAGTCTTCACTTGCACCGCGCTGGACGGGACCTTTCCAGGTACTACTGGCCACGCAGACTGCAGTCCGAGTGAATGGCCATAAACATTGGATCCATGCAACACACATGAAAAGAGTTCCGTTTCCTTTGCCATATGAGAAAGAGATTGATGATCCTGACGTCAAAAGCAAGACAGCTGTACCTGATCACAAAGATATCATCACCAAATCCCCTTCAGAAGTACTTCCTAAGCCTGAGAAAGGGCATGGAGAGATTGCAATGAAAATCAAAAGGCCAAAGTTGCCTGAACATTGTCCGACTGCTGCCTCATCATCACTCATTGCATCACGAATTGGCACTGATCCTGAATCCGGAAATGAAAGTGCATTGTTCATCGATCATACTGTACCTGGAGCTGTAAGATACAATCTACGTTCACGAAATCGGAAGTGATCAGCTTTTGTTTCGCCTTTGTATCTAGCTCACGGATGGAATGGGAATGGAGGCCTAGGGAAAAGGAGCGTATTAGCTGTATCAGTTGAGAGCTCTGACACGTGGTTTCCAGGTGCTATCATTGAAAGTGAAGGTCTTTGCAACGTGGCCCGGACAAGCAGGGGCAAATGATACCGGCACTATAAAATTGACTGCCTTTTTGGAGCTCTGTGAGATGTTAACATCAGCTTGCTGTCATCTGTAAAGAGGCTAACCTGGATTGGCCTGAACATTTCTTGCTAACGTGTGTTGTGGTGGAGAACTTTTCCAACGAAAACTGAAAACTTTTCCTGAAATACACATTATAGATGATGCCTATATTCGCTCCTGCTCCCACCTGAACCAATGCTGTTGATGATATGAAGATTGACATTAAGCCTACTCCAAGAAACACTTGGTTTAGAAAGAATAATGTGCTTTTGATTATGATACCACTTTGCATTTTAATTACACTGATCCCAATGTTTTAGTATCTGGAGACTGTGCATCCCTTAAACTCTCTCTTGTCTGCTACGAATGCTCTTACAATGAGCAGCCCGGTACATGTGCTCTCTTATACGTTTCCATCACAAGAAGTAAAACATATAAAAGGATATGATAATAACACATTACTGCTGATTATGAATATGACCCACGCTATCCTGAATAGGTCCAATTGTTGGGTTTGTTCCCATTTACCCCAGCACGGGGAAAGAGGAATGGGTCGGCATGTACATCCTTTACCGCTTAATACTGCCTGTTATGCATCATTAAGAGTGTTATTTTTCAGAAAATTGAATGATAATATCACTGGACAATTTGATGGAACAAATATAAACGAATATGAAATATTGGTATTGGAACCATTGGGTTGTTCCGTGTTTACAAGCAGAAGCAAAATAAAACAGGTAACAACAAGGCCAGTACATAGACTCTCAAGGCCTTACCAGTCCCTAATCACTTTTAAAATGGCTCCAAAGATGCTGTGCCTCCCTCCTACACTATTAATCATAGTCCACATTCTGTCCCATTTTGCTTAAGGAAAAAGGGTTCCCACCCAGTGGGAACATTCAACCGATGTATGGACACTGCTGTGCTCGAACAAGAAGAAAAGCCATTGCAAATAGGAGGTTCTGTCTATTTTATATGTGGAGATCAGGCCTATCCAACACTTGCAAGGGACCTGTTATCTAGGGATACTTTTACCTGGTGTATTTCTTACCAAAACTTCTGAAATAGCAAAAATATCTAGCTCTCCGCCACAACGAGATGATACTGCAGGGCAGATTGCTGGGGATATAGCGAAATCATTTATTCCATTTTGGGGACAAGCAATAAACTCATGGAATATGAGAAAACTGTCCAGGGTATTAGAAAACATGATAAATGGAACAACTGATATACTCTATAATATGACACTGAAAAAAAAAGCAATCAGACTAGTTGCATTTCAAAATAGAATGGTGCTTGATATTATTTTGGCTGATCGTGGAGGTGTATGCAAATTAGTGGGGTCAGCGTGCTGTGTATTCATGACTCCTCCCCTACAATATTTGAAGCAATTAAGAAATTGCATGTCCTAAGCGCCGAAATTCATGTCCACACAGGTGGTTGGAATCTGAATATAGGTTCATGGTTTGGGAACTGTTACGATCCTGGGGATGGAAACTAATTGCAATCTTGGTTATGATATTTGGAATCCTCATATTCTGATGTTGTTGTATACAATGCCTGCCAGTCCTCTGCTCCCAAATTGCAAATGAGTGTGTACATGCAATTAGTACGAAACCTCCTCTTCACATGATATGTGATGGTGGACAACACGAAAACAAAATAATTGAAGAATTCAAGGCAATTAATATTTCTGATGACGATTATAGCGACAGTAGTTCGAAATTGGAAATGTGATCCGATGAAGACACAATGTTTGAATGATGCTATTGGCCTAAGGCCAAAATGAGGGTTTGTTAGACCAGAAAGGTAATCCCATAGTCGAATGATACATATAGTATGTTGGCCAGAAGCAAAACACATCATGTGACTCAATGTAACCAAAGGGTGTCCATTTTGTGAAATGTCGGCCATTTGCTTTTTTCTTTTCTGTTAAACGCTTTGCAAATATATTCTATGCTTTAGATCTGCACACAGTGCGAGGCCATGGCTTGAACGCTGAAATGCTAACGCAGACAGGAATGTCAAACTGTGGAGAAATATATTGTTTTTCTCTCTCACTAAGTCCTTGAAGTCGAACAGAAGCTGCATCTAATCAGTAGTCCAGGTGCCGGGTTGCCTGGAAAGCAATGTTGTAAAAGGCAGTTAAACATGAATGATATTCTCCTTATGGTGCTCCTTCGGGGAGAATGGTATTCACCACTTCGGAACTATCTGACCCTTAGCTCATGAGCCGTAACACACAGATAATGTAGTATGGAATGTTTCTCTGCTAAGAACAAGATATCCTTACCGAGCCAGAGCTCCATGTTCCCCATAACAGAAAGCTGTCTTTGCTGATTTTGCTAGAATAAGTATGTTTAGACTGAATGAAGACTTGTCATAACGTGTCATAATTGTCAATCACTGAATCCTAGCCTGTATGACATGTATGAGGGCGGGTCGAATTGCCTTAACAAAAGATAATGGGCCTCATTACGAATCAGGCGTTAAGGGGTTAACGGCGCCGTAAACGGCGCCGACCCTTAACGCCTGATTACAAGGTCCGTTAGCGCCATGGTGATATTAACGCCTGCTTTTTGCAGGCGTTAAAATCCATGGCGCTAAGGGACCATGGTGCTAATTACGCCACCGTAATTTACGGTGGCGTAATTAGCGCCTTCCCCACTCCCATTATGCCCTATGGGGCAAAAATGGGAATGGGTATGGGTAAAATGGGAAATGGAGATTTACCGCCCCACTCACCTTGGAATGGGTGGGAAATCCGCCATCCACCATAGTGTAAACGTAGTTTACACCATGGTGGTAAGGGTACAACCCAGGCGGTAACTTACCGCCTGGGTCGTAATGAGGCCCAATGTATGATGTATATATGCTGCTGCTTGAGTGCTGTTCGCTCTTTCGCATCTCACAGTGTCTGGGAACACACGTTGTGAGTTATTAAGACCCAGTCAGCTGACTGAGAAACTTCGAATAAAACCAGACTTGTTTGGAAAACGAACCTCGCGTCTGACGTGTCATTATAGTATATGGTTATTGTGCCTTAGTTTCCATATGCGGTCTTTATGGCCTAGCAAAATGCCATGCCTAATCCCATAGGATCTCCTCACCACCCTGGGCCTTGTCTCCTCTCATGTGACCCTCCCGCAGAACACCACCCCCAAGGTCAGGATCAGAATGTGTCTGCCTCTCCCTAGCCACCTGGGAGGAGACTTTTGGCAGGGGTTTAGTGAGGGATACACAGGATTCATGACACAGCTTATTGGCACATGATTTAGATTAGACATCTATTTGTCCTTCCCTTAAACAAGCCCTAGCCCCCTTTTGATTATTGATCTCTTTTCGTTGCTAGTCTCCATTTCTGGGAGTCATGGCTCCACCCATTTGAAATGGCATTTCTAAACACTTGAAATGGATTTAAAATCTGCACCATAACTATTTTCCTATTTTCTTCAAGTTATAAATGAGCATCACAACCTATAGATTTCTGGATTGGTCTGATCATGCCGATTGTAACACACTGTTTCTCATGTCAGCACACGGTTGTAGGTGTGAATGGTGAATTGTTAGGATTTATTCAAACAGGATAACATTTAGCATCACAATATTTGATAGGCAGGTATCTAATCTATTAGGCTACCGTCTTCCTGACTCTCCCCTTGTAACTTTTTATTGGAAGTTATATGTCACATTTTAGCTAATAACTCTGGTTCCCTAGGTCACATTGTGAGGAAAGCTGTATCATCAGATGGGCGTTTCATAAGTAATTCAAGCACATTCAAACCATTTGTGTAAGTGTGATGGTTCTCAAGTTAATAGACACAATATGATTCTCTATAGAAGCCTATGGCAGATTTATTAAAGACAGACATACTTCACTTAATCAAACATTTGTTCTCCCCAAGACCCTAATGTATTCCTGGGCATTAAGCCTGCAATAAAACTATTACCTTCTTTCAAAGTTAATGTTCGGGGCCTGCTCTCCTTATCTCCTTTGAACAGATGGGTACAACTCTGCCCCCTGACTCATGTGACATTCTCTGGTACATGTCAATTGTTATCTGCTCAGGGCTACACCACAACATTGGATTTAATGTGGACTATTATTCAGAGTTCACAACTATTAGCAGCAGTTTTTGTTGACTCAGTGTTTATCTGTTTACCCCAATAAACCTTGCCCCAGGTATACACTCTGACCCTTTATGGCTCTGTAGAAGCTTCAATGAAAGATTGCCCATCTGCGTCTGGTACACTTAGGGGGAAGGCACTGCTTGGCCTTTGAATCTGTTGTGGGGGAAGGCCTCTTTTGGTTTAACCACAGGTTTTAAAGTCAGCTCTGATGAATAGAACTTAGTGCTTTAAATGTTGTATTTTCTTTATTTATACATGAATCCTATACCCATATCTTACAGCACGCAATCTGCATGTCTCTCCTGCATCCTGCCATCAATGTTCATTTTACATCAATATATTCACATTATTCTGGAAATGGAAATGTAGATTCATTGCCCCTGTGTGCATTGTTCTAAGCTGCAAACTGCAAACATTTCCATGGTGGGTCACTGTGTTATCAAAGCTGCAATTTGGGCCTCAGACACATGTATTGGACAGCAGGCCTCTGGTTTTGGGTTTTGTCATTCAAACACAGGGCCCATTGAATTTTTCTTGTCCTTTATCTGAAACCAACATTCAGTTACTTGGCAGTGCAGAATTACATGCTGGCCTTGTCCCAGCCAATAGTGCCAACCTATTGGCACATGATTTGAATTCGACATCTATTTGACTCCCCTTAAACAAGGCCTATCCCCATTTCTCTGATTGGTCCCTTTTCATTACTAGGCTCCATTTCTGTGAGTCATGGCTCAACTGGTTTGGGATGGCATTTTAAATACTTCCAATGGACTTGAAATCTTCAACATGACACTTTTCTTCAATGTATAAATAAGCTTCACAAACTATATATTTCTGAATTGGTCTAATCATGGCAGTCACAGTGCACTGTGTTTCGTGTCGTCATGTTGTTGCAGGTAAGAATGGCAGATGTTTATGTTTTATTTAAACAGGATTAAATTTAGCACCACAAGATTTTATCGACAGGTATCTAATTTAATAAGCAACCATCTTCCTGACTCTCTGCTACATAACTTTATTTGTGTAACTATAATCACATTTAAGCTTATAACTCTGGTTCTCAATGCTGAATTTTGAGGGAAGTAATATCGTCAGATGGGGTTTTTCCTAAGCTTTTCAAGCACATTTGAACCATTTTTCTAAGTGTCATGGTTCTGTAATGAAATGAATGGACACGATAGGATTATCTAAATAATCCCATGGCAGATTTATTAATGACAGACATTAATTTCACTTCACCTAATCAAACATGTGTTCTTCCAAAGACCCTAATGAAGTGCTTGAAACTCAGTGTTGATATTCAGCCTTCAGTAGCAACAATTAGTTTCTTTCAAAGGGAATGGCCGGGCCCTGGTCTCCTTATCTCCTTCCAACAGAGGAGTCCAACTCCAATCATTGACTCATCTGACATCTCTGGTGCATGTCAATTTTCATCAGCTCAGGGCTTCACTGCAACATTGGATTACATTTTTACTAGTTTTCAGAGTTCACAAGCATGGGCAGCAGTTTTTGTTGACTCAATGCCCATCTGTTCACCCCATTAAACCCTGGTCCCAGGCATACGCTCTGTCCCCTTTCTGGCTCTGCAGAATCTTCAAAGGGAGATTGCCCATCTGTGTATGGTTCATCTAGGTTGTAGGTCATTGCTTGGCCTTTGACTGATGTGGGGAGGTCTCTTTGGGTTTAAATCCTGTTATATATTCACATACTCTGGAAATGGAGATTCATTTTCCCTGGGTTCATTTTTTTAAGCTGCAAACTGCACACGTTTCCATGGTGGCTCTTTGTGTTATCAAGCTGCACTTTCAGCATATGTCACAAGTTTTGCATAGTAGGCCTCCGGTTTTGGTTTTTGTCACATCAAACACAGGGTCCATTTATTTGATTTTTCCCTTTTCTGAAACCAACGTTCAGTTACTTGATAGTTCAGAATTAAATGCTGGCCTTGTCTCTGTCAACGGTGTGTTTTCATGTTTCTGCACCATTTGGGCTTAACTCAGCCAGAGTCAGTTCATTTGTATTTTGGGACTGAATGTACCCTACAATTCATTTTATGTGCTTATGAAGCATGTGATTGGTTGTGTGAGTGGGTGGTAATTTCATGTTATTTAATTCGTAATGCACACCAGTCGCCCAAAGGCACAAGGGCACACAAGAAATATATATCCAGCAGTCACAACAATAAAGGCCTCAGATATGGCTTCCAGACCACAATCCGACAGCACTGCTTGATATCAAGCACTAAACATATGTGTTTTTAGTCTTCTTTTTAACAGTTCTCTTGATACTATCTTCATGAGGTCAGGTGGGATCAAATTCCATGCCATGGGTGCTGCTACAAAAATGCACTTTTCCTAACCATGGTTCATTTGGTCCTGGGACCCGTGAGCAAATTACCATTATTAGATCTCAAGGACATTACATGAGGTTTCTTTTTCAGACTTTATGAAAGAAATGTGGGGATATGTCCTGCAAGACAATTGTGTTATGGACAAGAGAAAACACGAGCTTCTCCCTTCTATAGGATGACAGTGCAGCTTTCTTCTTGCTTCAGAAACATCAACTATTCTACTAAGTCGTACCACTGCTCTAACTACACTTTTCTGAAAGGTTTGGAGCCTAGAACAATCCCCCTTGCTAATACCAACTAATAGACTCTGACTATTGTGACACAGATTTTTTAAGAAGGAAATGGGTGTATTTGGGGCAGGAGTTGGTAGGTTGATAGGTACCACATTAAGTAGAGTGATTTTTGTCCTGTTCGAACAAAGGGGCTCTCTTCTAGTGTGTGGTTAGGTGTGCAATTCTTTTAGTGTTGGTTGGCTCATGGATGTGGTGGTTTGAAATGGTTGGCCTTGTTCTATTTGATTTTTTTCTGTTCGGTTGTTTATTGTGCGTCAATCTTTCCTGATATGATGCATTTTTGTGTGGTGTTGTTGCTTGGTGGCTAGGTTTCTTGTATGATTCAGTTTTTTCAATCACGTTGCTTGTTCAGATTTTTCCTGGTGGATTGTCTGTTTGTCCTCACAGATTTGTATTTCTTGTTTGTTTTTGCTGGTACAGCATGGAGCAGAGGTGTCACGGATGATATTATAGTGCAAGCTGCCCTAGTGGGCTAGACTGTTTCAGGCATCAACCTGTCCCATGGATAAACCTATTGATGTGGCTAACCTTATCCAGGGGGCTAACCTTATCCCTGGTCTAAACCTTATCCCAGGGCAAAACCTTATCCTTGGGTGAGGTCTATCCCATGCGTGGAACCTATCATAGGGATGGGACCTATCCCAGGGACAGGACCTATCCCAGGGGCAGAGCTACCCTAGGGGACTAAGCTATCCCAGAAACTGAGCTCTCCCATGGGCTGAACTATCCCAGGGGCATAGCTATCCCAGGGGCAGAGCTATTGCAGTTGCATGACTATTAATGGGGCAGATCTATTCCAGTGGCAGAACTATCACAAGGTAGAACTATCCCAGGTTGAAACTACCTTAGTTGAAAACTGTCCCAGGGGCAGTTTTATTCCATTGTCCCTTTTTTCTAGTGTGATTTTCCTGTGGTGGAGACATCTTACTGCTAGAAGCTTGTGATGGGGACGGTCTCCAAATGGCATGATCTCTGAGTGGTAAGTCCTCACTGTTAGGGCCTCCTGGTCATAAAACCCCCGTAATGATGGTGCCTTGTATTGTAATATAAATACATATATTAGCAAATCAAACCCTATACAGACACCCCCCCACCCTGAAACTTTCAAAACATATTCATATTCAATTCAAATTACGTTAGGACATTTTCTAGCTGAAGATTCATGCTCAAAAACTGTTCATCCACATATCGCAAGAACACCCATTACATTTGGCAGTTATTGGAAGTCACCATAATGTGACCTGATATAATCTTGATGTTGTTGTGATATCATTTCTGGGACATCTATGATATACTTGATATTCCCATATGTTGAGCAAAAGGGTACTCCGAGTTAAGGTTGTCGATATTTCCAATACCGGCCAAAAATCCTTGGGTTATGCTTTGATAAATTGGTTCCCTTTAACTGAGTCTCAACTCATAAGGTTTCTGTTACGCTGGATTTCACCCAACTGTAGTAGTAAATAACTATGCCATTGGCCCTTTGGAGCCATTAAGGTAAAAGACTGCTGCCCACTGGCCATGCCCAAGTTCTATTTGTGCGTCCCTTTAACTTTGCAACTTATTTGGGTCTCCCTACATTGCCCCTGCAGTCAAACTGGTCAGAGCCCCTCTGCTAATGTAATTCTTCTCTCAATTCTTCCTGTAATGCACTTCTGTTCCTGCAAAAATGTTGGAAATTAGCCATGGTAATTCTACCATATTATAACTGTAAGACAACAACTAACAGGTTTCGATAGAACTCCCAATCCCTCATCAAAGTGTAAAACTGCACATTCTGTAGTCTTTCTGAAAACAAATAGCAATTTGTAAAATCAATAATTCTTGTCGCAGGCTATTTGGCACGTTGGCAGAGTGAAAATGTTTACACTAGATTTTAAATACATTATACCACCAATAGATTTGATTCTGATGAGGTAGGATGGACACAACTGTTAAATCATATTAATAACCTAACCAACAGCCTAACATGCATGTTTTTCAACACTAGAGGATGATGGAGATATGGAATATATATATATATATATATATATATATATATATATATATATATATATATATGTTTGCCAAAATTCACAAATCTATTCCATCACTCCCATTCCTCCTCAGGGTTACAGCTGTACATATAGAAATTCAAAAAAGGGTTTTGCCATATCATTTCCTGTGTCTCTTTAACAGCCCCATGTTCTGCAGCAATTACAAATGGTTCATGTTTGTTGAACAATCTCAATTAATGTTATACTATCAGTCCCATTCTATGTAAAGGGTGAATAAAAACCATTCTGTATTAATTGGCATTCCAACTACTGTGAAAAAATTGTTCCTTATTGTGCAATACTAAGTTCTGTATTCTGAATACATAGTCACATGTGCACAGTTGTGACAGTTGCTGTGACAGCCAAGACAAAGCAGTGCAAATGTTGCATTTACATTCACACCTCTGTTCCAAATTATATATGATTATCAAAAACTTCCCCAGCCGGTGGCATGGTGATCTGAAAATATAAACCATACCCCATGTGGTATAGTGCTGACGGCTTTACATAATTATCAAAAGCCACATCTGATTTGTTTCGTATATGTTTCAACAAGGTGAGTCCATGCCAGATGTAGAAGGGTTATGTGTATTCTCGTTAGACAGACTGTCCATGCCACTCAGCAGGACAAGAGACTGAAATACACTTCTCCTTTGATCCTTTGTAAGGCCGAGTAATACCTCTCTCCAACCGAGGAAGCCTTGCCCAGGAGATGTCCTGGGAAACAGGAATCAAAGGAATACCCTAATCTAAAAGGATAGCTTCACACCAGGGTATTGCATACTAAAATGCCTTTGGTGCTTTGGGTTTGAGAAGGGGACAGGGTTAGTGTTGCCAGAGGGATGAAAACGGCTGGGAAATGAGAGCACCATCATATTTCCCTCTGTACTTCTCCTTCCTTCCTGACTCCTTCACTTCCTTTAACCAAAGCACTTTGGGTATGATGTCAGAAGGCAAAGTCCACTTGTCACAAGGGCAGGGGTTGGACACTTTAAAACAGGTCTGCTTTTGTGCAATCAGATTGGCCCTTTGCCTAAGAAAGAGGGGGTCACTCAACGTCTAGACTTTTGTTTGGGCCACTGTTGGGAGAGCAGTCCTTTGTAGAGTCCTTTAGCTGGGAGATGAAGGCAGGTGTTCCAAGGCACAGGAAAGCTCTGCTCTCTAACCATTCCCAGAGCACATTGGGGGTTAACGGCGTCTGTAGCAAGACTTACCTCTCTGCAAGCTACACAGGTACACAGGACCTCACTGGAGGTGAAGGGCCGCTGAAGGGTTTTGCCAGTCTCTACTGTGTTTGGAGGAATGGGGACAAGGACGTATCTTGTTGCTGACCCCTGGATTGGGGCTCACATCAACAAGACAGCCAGATCAGCTAGATCCTTTTTTTCCATCAAACTGCTTTGAGCTGCGTTTTGAGCCTGTTTGACAAATACAGGCCACCAGGACCCACAGTTGCTGCTTTTGGCACTCTCTTGATCTTTGAAAAACTCAGATTGCACGAGGAAGTCAGGTTCAAAGCTGTTCAGTTGCCAGGAACAGTGATAAGGTATTGACTTGTAATTGCCCCCCCTCCCCATGTCAATCTCTGGGCTATAGAAACTGGTTATACATATCCATTTACAATCACTGTGATTATTGATTGCCTTTCGCTCCTGTTTTATTTTACAGACTGCATCTTTCTATCTCTTACATTTTCTGTGTTTTTTTCCCAAGGGTGGGGGTCGTGTAGTGTTGGTCTACACAGTTATTTTTGCATCACCATCTACAAGTCGACTAGAACGCTCAGATTCAGCAACGACATCCGCCTAGAACCTAAACCATACACAAGGAAAAAATCTGGTAGGTCAGCATTCTAATGCCTAGCCATAACACTTTGGAACTGCCTCCCCCGATAAATATGAACCATGAAGTACCATCTAAAACTCAGAAAACCTCTAAAAACCTAGCTATTCAACTCAGAACTGGCCAAAAATGAATTAACAACAAACACACTCCATGCAATGAACACACAAATTAAAAGGATAGGGGTGTAGGAATGACTGGATTGAAGTGTAGGGAAGTAGAGAGGTGTCTGAACAGGAAGGAGGCACCGGTGTACCAATCCCCATGGATGATCAAACCGGAGACAGGGTAGAGAAATGGGCTCGACTTAATTGAACCTCAAATAGAGGACATTAGATAAAAAGGGGAGACAGTGGTGTCCCTAACTGGAAACAAATGGACTGCAGGATCAGGGAGCACCGGGGCCCAGGGCTACCTCAAATGTTGGTGTCCCATCACTCACTGCCTAACTCAAATCATGATGTCACTGTGTTCACTGTTGAGTTCTCCATATATTCAGTTACCTCAAATTCAGACATTTACTCATTTGCTGCTGTGTCTCAGATCTGGGTGTCACTGCATTTTCTGCTGACCCCCAAATTTAGCCACTCTTCCCATCAGAAGGATTGGGAAATAAGACAGACTGGAGTGGGGTACAGAGAAGAGCAGAGCTGTCCCTATGGGAGGGAGACTTAGGTGTTCCAATCACTGTGGAAGGTCAAACATGGGTGCAGGGGTAAGAGATGGGTCTGGCTAGTTTGGACCACTGACGGGATGCCTTGCAGGAATAAATATGGAGGGAGAGGTATCCCAGTCTCAGAGCTGATGGACCATGGTCTGCGGGGAGTGCAACCCCCTGGTGAAACCCGTGGGGGTGGTGGTTGCTGCGCACCAAGGTGTGCAGGGAGGGAGGAGATATGAGCGGCACTTAATCTGAGTCCTGGCGGTTGAAGGGTACCGCCACTGAATGACCCATTGAGAAACCACTTATCTGAATGCAGCATGGGAGTGCTAATGGTTGCGCACCAGAGTGTATGACAGGGGAAGGGAGACAGGCCACAGCCAGTTAAAACAGTGGAGGTAGGATAGGGTACCGCCACTGACCAAACCTATTAAAAAACTCACCCTTCTGCACACTCCTCTCAAACTCTAAACTAAACACAACCACATCTCTACAGCACAACAAACCACATGCACTTCACCACACTGCAACAATGAAACAAAGCACACATAGCCTTGCACAACAGCACATAATGGCTACCAACTGGAAAACACACCCATGCTCAGCGAACTGTGTAAACCAAACCGAAGCTACCAACAGCACATCACAGCTCCTTTGCTCTTTCTCCCACTCAATCCTACTAACTTAAACCCCCCTCATCCTCTTGCCTTACAGATCCACCAGAGTGCCAATGGACCATGCAGGTGGTGACAGTGCATGGTATAAGAACCTTTAAAATAAAATAACATATGCTGTGTTTAATTAAAGTATACATATATCTTGATAGAAGCTTGATTGGACTTTTCTTTATTTTGGATTATTGTGCATTGTTGTTTGGGTTGCTAGTGTTTCACATTTGCACCCATCTTCAAAATGTAGCCTGCCCTAAACCCACATTACCACGAAAATCGGTGGAAGTGGTTCAGCCACTACTCATCCTTGTATTCCTTTAAGGGAGAAAGCATTTTGTCACACTCATTACCTCACTTTGTCACCGCCCTGCTCCCACGTTACCATTATGTGTGCATCATCATCTTGGTCCCTTGTTAACATTATAATGCACAACCTCTCCAGGACCCCTCATTACTGTGCAGATCCTCAACCTGGTACCTTATTACCATACATGCTCATCCCAAGGCCTCATTACAATTACTATACAAATCCTCGTCCCATCTATCATTAACACCTGGCTGCCCAACCCTGTCCTGTCAAGGAATTGAACACTGACCTGCTCAGTGGAGCTGTAGGTTGCTTAATATAAAGACTTCCCTTAGGATAACCAACCCCTGAGCATGCAAACACCTTATGGAAACCCTCAATTGGTTTGGAGGAGTGCAGAGGCTACGAGGTAACTGCAAGGATGGAGACACACCAGGAGAGATCCGCAGGACGCAGGACGAAATGGGAGCAGATAGAGAGAGTAGCTGCGATGAGAGACGAAGAAGGGAACCAGGGGAAAACCTGAGAAAGATACAATTCCAGGAGCATGCAGAATTCCAAAAGGAAGGGCAAGAAACAAGTAGGTGAGAAGAGGAAGCAAAGGCAAGCCAAAGCAGGGAAAGTCACAACAAGTGTCAGTGCCACAAGAGAAGCAACACACAACATTCACCGCTCCAAAGGTCTTTAAAGATTTGTAGGAATCGAAACAGCTGTAAAGCAAGAAAGTGTAAGCGCGATCTTGGAAAAGACTAGTGTGCAGCTCTCATTATTCTTTGCTCTAGTATTTCGGTGCCATGTTGAATGTCCAAAAGCGGTGCAATAAGTAATTTTTCTTCATTTGTGGCACAAGGACCATGAAGGGAAACGTTTTCTGAAATGTCCATCCTTTCTCTTACCACGTGAATCCTTGTCTAAATCACTCATCCACAGCCTGGTGCCTCATTATCATTACACTGTGCATCCTAGTGAACCCTAGGGGGGGTCCTTAAATCAGTAACAGTCAGCCATGGATGGATGCAGAACAACTCTTACACCAAATAATAAGACTGACTCAGGAAGTTGGCAAATAGTCTCTCACAATGGTTTTATTTTCAATTGTCTAAAACGGGGGTTACAACGGACATCAACAGACGCCGCAAAACATTCTCTCAATGCGTTTCATAAGAAATGATAATTATATAACAAAAACTCATCATATGTGACAAACTAAGAAAAACCTATGGGGAGTTGTGGTTGGTTTAAGGGGAAGATCTAAGTATACTTTCTATATGGGCACAGGTTGTGATTGGGTCTCTACAGTCAGGTGGACAACTTATGCCCACCCTTAGTGCAAGTCATCTTCATCAGTTATTAAGTACACAGTATATTATTGGTTCTCAAATTATAAAGCCCTTCGTTATATGGCCTTGTAAAATTGGGTGGCATGCTCGGGCCCTTCTGGAACATTCGGATCACTAGCAGCACGTAAACTGGTACTCCAGGTGCCAGTGGGTAGACTTGACTGTGTGTCCCCACCCAATTAGCCCAACATCTCTCATGCCGTCTGCCTTTCAGATTGTCTTAGAACTTGTCCTTACAAAGTATCCTTGCTCCTGAAAATAAAAGGGAGTATAGACACACTCTTATCGCAGTTCAGGTCTGCACGCCAAACTCCTATTCCCATCCTTGAATCACGTGACAGGAGACCGTATTTCGGCCTGTTTTGCAACATTTAATTGTCTTGAATTAATACATTTGGCACTCATGGAGTTATTTCTCTGCACCTTCACAAGGGATGATTGAGCTTCTAACGTCCACTGTTCTTTAGGGATAGATAACCAATTCTTGGCCGCTCCATCCTTTGACACCAGGCCACACAGTGATTCCAGGCCTTTTCTCGATCTTCAGTTGTTTTATTGATGCGACACAGCCTTCCGATCTTTCTTCCTCCATGGATCTGAGCTTACTAAATATGTGACACTGATGTCCAGATTCTTTATAATGGTGCACCGTCTGCAGTCTATTCACTAAATATAGCCAGCCTTTAAGATGACTTAGTCTACTTGCGTTGCTGCATCTGTACAGTTATAAAATGGCTTGCATTTTCTGCAGTGCTTTTCACACGTGCAATCTTCATTCCTCGTAGCAAAGTTTACTCGATTCATCATTTCATCATCTGATTCCATAAGGTCTATGCAGTCTCTTCTTCCGCCACACTTCTCAGTTGTGTCACACTCATCTCATGTGATATCATCAACTTCTCCTCTAATCTTTATATTCCTTCAGGGATCTCCTCCAAGTGTTTGTCATTTCTACAAGGATACAACATATAGGGTCTTCTCAATAGATACCTTTTCTCAAAGACTCTCCCTGGAATAGGTACCATCACTGTGTCGGTATGTCACGACTTCCAGCTTCCAACATATAGGAAGAATGGGGACGGGACTTTCCGCAGAGGCATTCGGCTGCTCCTCTACACTAGTCCTGGTACTTTATTACCATTACCAAGTTCATTTTTGGCCTGGTTAGCCATTACTGTGTGCAATCTCACTCATTAACATTACGGTTCTCCTCCTTATTCCAGTACATCATCCTAGTTACTTTTCACCATTACTGAACACATAATTATGCTGCTTCATCATTACTACATGCATCCTCACCTGGTGTTTGATTACCATGCACATACTAATCCTAGTACCTCATTATTACATGAATCCTTGTCCCAGGCCCTTATTGCCATAGTGTGTCTATCCTCATCTCAGACCTTTATTGCCAATAATATGCATTTCTTTGTCCTGGTCCCGCATTATTGCTAACATACTCATCCAAGTCCATCATTACCATACCCCAAATAACTACGTCTGTGACCTTCATTAGCATTACCATGGGAATACACTTCCCAGACTCATATTACTGCTTGAATTCTCAATCCAGTCACTCATTACTTGGCACACCATTTTTATCCACCATTACGATTATCATACATCTTAACCTCACTCCATATTTACTACATACATTCTAGTGCCAGTCCCTCATTACTACAAGTCCCATAATACCTTTACAACACATAACCTCATCTATGTCCTGCATTACCATTTCTACACATATATGCTTATTGGACCCTCAATAACATGACCCTCAATTACAGTCCCTCATTACCATGCACACCATCCTCCTGCTCTCTCATTACCATTGCAGTGTGCAGCCTTGTCCCAGTCTCTCTCTACTAAAAGTATATTTGTTCCTGTCCCTCATTAACATATGCATAGTTGTCCCACTCCCTCATTGCCATACCCATCCCCATCCTGGTCATTCATTATTGTTAGTGCTTAGAACCTTGCCTCCATGCTCATTACAATTAACTTGCGCATTCCTGTTCCATTACTTCATTACGCCACACGCCTTGTCCTGCTCCTTCATTACCACCTGCATCTTCATCACGGTTCCTCCTAATCATGCTCATCCCAGTCACTCTCTATAATAACTGCATTCATTCTTGCCACTTGACTCATTGGTATTACCACAGAAATCAATGTTCCACTTCCTCATTACTGTGTGCATCCTTGCATCAGTATCTCATCACCATTACTGTGTGCCCCCTCATCCTAGTGCTTCACTACCGCATGGATCCTGATTCTAGTCCATCATTACTGCATGTTTGCCATCCCGCAAGCATTTTCTTTGGTCTGACCATGTATGGTGTGTAGCCGATCAGGTGAAGGGTGTAAGGCCACTGCTCCCTGAGGCCCATCCGGCAAAGAAAAGGGCTCCATTGTCTGAAGTGGTATGAGCCAAAATTGACGGCCAGGTGTCCTTCACACAAACCCCTGATAGCTCCTGAAAATGCTGCCAGAGCAGCCCTACAGTGCATGTTTTTTTTGAGAGCACTCCGGGCAAGCATTTCCATAAGTCAAAACATTATGAATTCCATAAACAATCGGGCACATAAAAAGAGTGAAACTTTGGGCATTCCACTGTCTTCACAAAACTCCTCCTCCCACATCATCATTTACCCACATTTATGACCACTCATTGCATTAATTTATGATGACATCAAAACATAAACCATATTCCCCTTTCCACTGGGGGCCATCAACTTTTGAATGGCGCTTCTTTACCATGTGCATCATCATCTTGGTCCCTCATTATAATAACAATGTGCATCCTCACCCTCGTCCCCCATCGTACCCACGTATTCATGTTTGTCCCTGATTACCATCAATGTACTAATTCTCATCTTGGTTGTTCACTAATGCACACTTATGCAACAAGGTTTCTCATTATCATTATCTGGTGCATCTTCGTCATGGTCGCTTATTAATATTGTCACATGCATAGAGCCAAATTACCATGTACATCAACACCCAGGAGCCTCGCATTAGTGTATCCAAATCCTAGTTCCTCATTGTCATTATCATGTACAGCCTCGTCCAGATCATTCATTTCCATTCCTAAGCACATTCTCAACTTGGTCCCATCTTGGACCCATACTGAGCACATATTGGTACTGGTAATTCAGTACCATGCATCTTAATCCTGGTCCTTCGTTACACATACTGCATACATTCTTCTCCCTGTCTTTTATTATCATTATCAAGGCATCAGCATCTCGGTTCCCTATTACTTCTCGCCAGGGGTGTTGATAGGTCTGGAAAAGATCAGGGGCTAAGCTAATGTCGGGACTGGCGGGATTCAGGGCTAGCTATAGCCTTTTGGTTGTAGCCCTGAGTTTCTAACCAGGACTACAACCAAAAGACCAGGAGCCATAGCCCCCTGACACCCCACCTAGCAACGCCTCTGCTTTTTGCATCACCTTTACAGACACTAATTACCATTACTGTGCACATCCTCAACTGAGACCCTTATTACAATGCACATTCTTATCCCAGATCCTTATTACCACATTAATTCGTTTTCTAATCCCTCATTTTCATGTGCATCCTCTGACCTGGTCCCTCAAAACAATTTACATTGTTAAATCAGTCTGTCATTATCACATATCCATGTCCTGAAAGCTCATCACTGCATCCATTCTAAGCTGGACCCTTTTTACTATTATACGATGCATTCTCATCCCCATCCCGTATTTGCTCTATCATGTGCATCCTATTCCCATTCCCCCTTTACTGCTCAGATACTCATTTCAGACAATTATCATACGAAACCTCATCCAGTCCCCACACTATTATTACGATGCACATACTTATCCAAGTCCTCAATTACTGCTGATGTCCTCATCCCCTGTCCCTTATTACTGCAACCATGGGAATCCTCATACCAGTCCCTCATGAACATTACTGCATGTATCCTCTTCCAAATCCCAATTGCTGCAAACATTCTCATCCCAGAGATGCATTACCCCCACTTCACCCCTATCCTGGTGCCTCATTACCAGGTACATCCTTATCTCAGCCCTACTTATCATCACTGTGCACATATTTTCCCTGGTACCTCATTACTGTGCACATCCTAATCCTTGTACCTCATTAAGACGCATCCGTATCCAGGGTCCTCATTACAATCACTGCATGCATTCTTTTTCCTGTCCTCTTTATCATTAGCAGGCACATCCTTGACCTGGTTCCCCATTACCATTGCCATGCTGATCCTCCCCAAATAATGCATCCTCGTTGTTATGATCTTAGGGTTGGTACTTATAAAGGATACTCAGGTAGTCGGCTGAGATCTTTAGGTTTCTTTAATAAGGTTACATCACAAGGCGATAGAAAGTATAGTCATAGGGAAGTCCTTTGGCTCCCACCACCAAGGCTACATCATCACCAACTGCCCTAGGTGGAATATCATACACTCAGCATTCCAGTCAGTGACTCTCGTTCCAATCATGACCTCATACCTGCACACACACAGCATGCATTCAGAGGGAAGGATTAAGCAAGAGGATACACATATAATAGGAATACCATTCCCAACACCTCAATTCCTTTCACCCAACCATACACACATCACAACACACCTCCCCTTCTTCCACACCAACAGACACATACCTCAGATGACACACCTTCAACCGATTCCGGAAACAAAGAGAGGTTACTCAAACCGGTGTAACTAATCCACTGTCAGCAGGACCACACCAACAAAACTACCACCCAAACCAACAAAATAATGCAAAACACATTCCGCCCTTGGGCCACCAAACATACAACCAGAAGCCCTGAAAAACACCAAATACCTTCTATCCACCACTGACAATAATGGATTTTGTAGCTGCCACCCCCAAGCACAAACAGTCCCTATAGGGACTGGCACATAGCCCCACTGTTCCAAAACGAGAAATCTAGCTAACAACCAAATGCAACCAATCCAACAGATCTAAGAAGGAACCACTGGGACATACACCACACACACACAGCACAAATACACATACTCAAACACACTGCAAACACACCTGGGCAACAACCCTGCACGTCCTGCATTGAGGAAACATACCTAGTGCATCAGCACAGGCAACCCCCACGCACGGTGATCTTATTTAGGGAATGTCTATATGTGTGCAGGCATACTTGCATTTGGATTTACATGATATGCTGCATGGGAGTGGTTGATGATAATCTGTAAATCATGCAAAATGATCAGTGTGGATGTGTACACAGAAAGGTAGCATTAAAGGATTTGATTTGATTGAGAAGGTGATGGCAGGATAATGATTGCCATGCAGGCAATATCCTTGGTCCCTATGCAGGGTTGATAGGTGGTTTGCTGTCATTTTCCCATCGCCCATTCACACCCACCTTGTCCTATTACACTATGCCTATGCCACCGACAACTTAGACAAATGTGTGTGCCAATTTGGGTTCCATTTGTTTGCATGTCCTATGATAGTCATATCACTCACCCATTCATATGTCCGACTATTTTCATGTCACATGCATATGGGTAAGTGTGTTAGTAACAGGCAGGTGAACTGGCTATCTGTTGTGGGGTTTGCTAGTTGTTGGGAGGTGGGGTGGTGGGCTGCGATGGAATGTCTTGTTGCGATGCATTTTGGTACCTGTAGTGCATTTTATGTGTCAGTTTAGCTTTGCTGTTTTTATGCATGTGCATGCTCCGTCTGGCCATTTCATACATGCGAGTCATGCCCTTCAACTCATGCATGCAATTTGTGTGTCTGGCATTGCACACATTCACTGGAGACAGTTATCACACCCCCTTAATTCCACAGTGCACATGCTTTGGTAATTACACTCACCCAAAAGCCAGGTCTGCTCTGGTGTGTATGCGCCCCCCAATTCCATAGTGCACATGAATCGTTATTTACACTCACCCAACAGCCAGGTCCACTCTGGTGTGCTATACCCCCCCAATTCCACAGTGCACATGCCTTGTTAATTAAACTCACCCAACAGCCAGGTCCGCTCTGGTGTGTTATGCCCCCCCCCAATTCCACAGTGCACATGCTTTGGTAATTACACTCACCCACAGCCAGGTCCACTCTCCACTGTGACATGCCATGTACCCTGGCAGCGTGGAGTACCTCAGCACCATAGAATTGTGTGTTGATCCCGGAAATCTTGCACAGCAATGGGTGATAAGGTGGTGTGCATCTCACACCATCTGCACATTGAGGGAGTGGTAAGGTTTACGGTTCCTGTAGACTGCCTCAATGGACTGCCTGGCCACCAGCTCCACATGTGTGCAGTCCAATGCATCAATCAGATTGGGCATGCCGACCAGAGCATGGAATGCAACTTTCGTGGCATTAACCTGGTCTATTGTTCTTGGTAGGGCTATGTGATCAGACGCGTGCTGCAGGAGGGGATCCAGAACCTGAAAAAGGACCCTCGAGAAACAGGGTTGGCATAGCCCATGCAGTTCACCCACAGTGTGTTGGTAGGTGCCGGTGGCAAGGAAATGTAGCACAAACACTACCTTAAGCAAGGGGGCGGGGGTGGTAGTATGGATCTGGATGAGGCTGACACGGTCATTGTAGATCAGGTCCACTATGGAGGTGATGGTGTCCCTGTCTTGCCGGTACATCTGTGTTTAACTGAGGTTTAAGGTTGTGGCCCTTATGTGAGGTATGGGTGGCTACCTGCGGGGTGCTTCCTGCTGACCATTGTTAATTTGCAGGGCCATGATGACCCTCCTTCTCCTCTTGCGCCTCTGCAACCACCTCTGCCTCTTCAATTTGTATCCTTGCATGCAGGGCATCCAGCTCCATTACTGCTACTGCTGCTGCAAACATGGTTGTGTTGGAAGGGGGCGGGATGTGGGAGTGGTGCTTTTGTGCTTTTACAGTGCTCATGGTGGGCTCATGGTGGGCACCTGGACTGATTTCGGCCACCTGTGACCTGTTCCTGCTCACCTGACACTGTTTAATGCCTGGTCATCATGGTGCTACTGCCACTTTTATGCCAGTGTTTCGGTGAATTTGTTACTCCGAATATGCACATACTATCGCAGTGCCAGTGTTTCTGGCATGGCTGACGCATCAATCCGCAGATTCCATACATGGTGCTGCCAGATACGGAAGGTCACTTGCGGTGACAAAGTTTGCGGCATCGTGACTCAGAGTATGCCAGTCCGGAAAAAAGTGCCGGTACAGAGTGACCAGCACCACTATTTCTGGACTGGCATACTTGTAATGATGCCCTTTGTCAGGTTAATGTTTGACATTTTCTTTATCAGCATTATTCAATTTAAAGATGTGTTCCTCTTCAAGTGACCATGTCATTCTATCGAGTTTCCTTTTATACCCAACAGAGCTGGTTGGGTGCAAGCCCTCATTTGCAGATATATAATTACACAAGTTTTTCAAGTGTTGAACCAATAGTATTTGAAATAATCTATCTGAAATACATTTACTTGAGAGCTTTGCAAGAAGCACCTACAAAGGATACAATATTGAAAACCCAATGTATATCAAATACTTACATGTTGCACAATATCTTCAACACAAAATTCTCTCATTGCACATTTCAAAGATGGGAACAGAGACTTAGCAGCAGACAATAGGAATCCTTTACAGATGGTGTGTTATTACTCAGCCAATTATTTTTTTTTACAGAGAATTGAATCAACCATGAGTGGTTTAGTGGAGGAATCTCACACAGTTGTGGAAGGCGTTATTTCAGTGAGCTTCACACGCCCATAATTCACTCGCTTTTGTAAAATGGAGGTCATGTCCTGGATAGCAATTTACTCATCAAATGAGCCAAGGCCTAATTCCAAAAAGAGTACCATCAGGAGAAATGTTTAAACGGGCAAGAAATTACTACCTGAAGCCAAAAAATGGTATTTGCTATAATTGTGCAATAATTTGATGAGACGACACAGTTTAAAACACGATGTTGTCAATCAGTTTAATTCTTGAACAGAAAAAAACGGTGAAATATAGTGTAGTCTACAATTAGAATTTGATTAAAACACAGTCATTTAATCCCATTAGCCTTTCTTCCAGTCTTTCATTTCTGTTTCGTCGTTTACAAGTCCTTCCCATGCTCGTAACTATATCTAATGGAAAGCAAATATAAATTATATCACATTATAGTTAGAAATCATACTAAAATGGGACACGAGTGAAAGGTGCTATGTGGTAAGACACCTGCATTAGTCCGAACAGCGGCTCAATTAAGTCATGAAAGACTATCAAAATAGGTGATTATGTTTACTGAAACACAGTTAGGCATTCACATGTGTAAGATTACATCATATACTGCACTAAATATCACCGCGTGTGGCGAAATGGCCTTTTCTCACAATTGACAAAAAATGCACAAAAAGCCAACATATGCAATATTCAGCAAGTGAACTGAGTGCACTTTCTTTATTGTTGTATTGAGATATACGTCATGTCATGTCTATTCATTTGAAAGGTTCGGAAGTGTCTAAAATGCGAATGTCTACATCATTTAACAAACACAATTACATAAATACAAAATTTCCAATGTGAGAGTAAACAGCAGTTGCACAATGGGGGATACATCAATTAAAATGTTGTTGCAAGTGCGTGTAGTGCAGCTTCAGAATTGCGCTTATGCAGACACCTTCAAGTAAAAGGTATGAACTAAGCTATCCTGAAAAGCTGGTGCACACTGAAAACATTTAGAAGCTGCCGCCATCCACTGTGTGAACCTCGTTTACACCTTTTTGATTTCAATTGAAGAGATCTGGAAGGTGAGAGAATCATCTGCTGAAGGTGGACCAAGAATACTTTCCATCCACATTTGTGAGGCTTACATGTTAGGTTACTGGGCTTTATACCATGCTCCAGAGCATACCAGCAGCTCTGTTGGATCTGAAAGAGAGGCGCGTGGAGTGGCTTAGGGCAAATGTTAGATTTGCTGTTGCGTTCATGCGGCCAGACCACAATTACCATGAGATCTGCATGACAGTTTGTAGATGGTTTGTGTCAAGTTCTTCATAAACGTTTGTGCCAGGAGGGAAGGCTTGTGTGCTCGTGGTGCTGGGATGCCTTTGTAAGGATATGGCATTTAAATTAATGTGTACTGCCACACTTTCAAAATGTTGTTTTGTCGCAAGTGATATATATATGTGCCCTATTCACAAAGGGATTTCCATGTGTGAATCATGGATGCACAAATCAAATGTCCTATTTTCCACCTTTGCACATGTGTGCACATTTAGGGGCATTTCTAAGGGCATCCCGTATCCAAAAATGGGCTGAAAAGAGACACATCTCTCTGCGCCTAATTGGAACAGGTGCATGGCGAGAGCATGCCTAACTCTGTAATATCTTTAAGTAGAACTGGACCAATATGAACCGTGGCTGTCCTGCTTGCAAAAAGTGATAGAAAAATGCGTTTTTACACTCTGGTAGAACCTTTACAGAACCATCACTGTGAAATATGTTCCAAACACTAACCTATTGTATTCTATTCTATTGTACTTGTCATTTATATAGCACCTTTTACCATTATTATAGCCCCAAGCGCTGGTAGTGGGAACGCCCTTGATGGACCCGAGTTCAGAGTGTTGGAGTAGGAATTAGAATGCATGTGTGTATTTGGCCACAATAAGGCTTAGAAGAGCTGGCCAGGCTCTGGTAGACACAACCCATGAATTTCAGGCAAGTGGATGCGTGCTGAGAGGGGGTCAGGAGATGGCCTGAGTGCTAGAGACTCGCTATGTGTACAGCGTGTCTGAATTTGTGATAGGTCTTCGCTGCATATTGATGTCAAGGGTGTTGAGGTATCATCTGGTGTAAATAGGCTTAAAAACATTCAGCCTCATTACACGGAATGCGGTAAGGGTTTACCATACAGGTAAGGGCACCGGTACCGGTAAACCCTTACCGCCTTACTACGAGGTCCCTTTGCGGCACCCGACCTCAACGGCTGGTTTTACCAGCCGTTAAGGAACGGGCCCGCAAAGGGACCTTGGTGCTTATTACGGTACCGCAATTTGCGGTACCATAATTAGCTCCTTCCCCATTCCCATTGAGCCCTATGGGGGCAAAAATGGGAATGGGGAAGTGCCTTGGTGAATGGGGAATTACTGCCCCCACTCACCTTGCAGTAGGGCGGTAATTCCGCCATCCACCAAGGCGGACATGGTAAAATACCGGCGGCAACCATGGCGCTAATAGCTCCATGGTTACCGCATACCGTGTAAAGAGGCCCTTTGTGTCCAACTAGCCCCAATTGTTTCATAGGTCGTAGCTGCATTCTCCGAAAAGGAACATATAATCAGTTTCCTCATGGAAGTGCGCACAGGAGGTTTTAAGATCCCTAAGAGCCATATTAGACATATTAGTGCTATCAACCAGCACTAACAAAGAATCTGTGTGACCGTGAACAATAAGTATGTTTTGGTATAATTTACATTGTGCAATCATTCAAAGCATTAAACGGGATGTGAGACCTAGCTCACACTTGATCGTCTCAATTGGGACTGTTTTAGGAAGACCTAAGATGGGACGCCATAATTTGCCCTCAAGGCGATGCGACCATAAAAAAACAAAACGTTTTTCAGTTAGAATCTCCAGTCTGTACAGTATTCCTGGTATGATAATGCTTTTATATGATTTCAGGTATGCCTCAATAGACTGACCATCTTTCCTAGTTAGGTATCCACTGATGACTCCTAATTTTTTAATGAGTTTTTGAGATACATTTTCTTTATATTAGGGGGCACCAGGAATGTTGGTCACCGGCATACCCAAATAGACATAAGATTTCACAACTTTGATGATCTCCCCATTAACCTTCCACATGAAATGATCAGACCTTCACTTCTTGCATCTATTATTAAAACCGCAATCTTTTTTAGGTTAATTTTAAAATGGTTCAAGATAACATAGCCATAAATATCCTGCAGAGATCTCTGTAGCCCTACAAGGGTTTATCTGCTGCCTTGGGAAAGTAAAGGAGACTCTGAGCACTGCGGGCTCTAAGAGGGAGAGCCCACAGCCTGGGGCACTCTATAGGCCGCTGGACAAGCGTGGAAGTGCGAAGGAGGGGAGGACCAGCCCCCGAAGGCCCACAGAAACAAGATTGCAGAGCACCCTGCGAACCCCACTTCCCCCCAGCTGGCCCCTAGAGGGGAGGACTGCCTTGTCTAGGGGCTGATGTGAAGGGGAACTGAGGTGGAAGCCGGGTGGACCCTGACTGTGCCCTTGGACCATCTCACCCCGCTGGAGCACATCCTGCATCTGCTCCTGGTGTAGGCCGGAGGTCCCTCCCTCCACACCACTGCAGCCAATTGACTTCCCAACACTGAGCCCTTGGGGAACCCTGAACAAGGACGAGTACCTTTTGAGGGTCACCTCCTGTTGCCCCTTTCCCCCCACACAAGTACAACAGATCGGATTCCGCCATTGAGAGGGGTTGGTGCCCCCTACCCCAAGGAAAGGGTGGCGAGCCTCCCCAGAGATGCAGGGCCCTTGACGCCCTAGCTGCTTTAACCGCCTGGCACTGGGGCGCTCGACTGGAGCGGGAGCCTAGTCGTCTCTAGCAGAAGCCATCATCCTGATCTTGCAGTCTTCCCTGTGGGACCCGTCACTCATGAGTTCTTCTTCCACGCTCTAAAAATTCCACTACGAAGCAGAACCCCAGCAGCCCCAGATGACTACACCATCCTTGCCGTCACCAAGCATGGAGGACTCCCAATACTTGAGGAAGGACATGGCAGCGCTGCTCGAGGAAATACAGTGTTTCATATTGGACATTTGCAAAAGGCTTGATTGGCTTGACAAGAAGGTAGACACTATGGATGACAGAATCCAGGGTCTTGAGGCAAACCAATCCTCGATTAACAAACAGGAGAACCAGATTGAAATGAGAATCTCAGAACTGGAATGGAGGGAGGAAAATAGTGCCTTGAAAATGGACGACTTCCAAAATCGAGAATGCTGGTGCAACCTGAGATTTTTTGGCTTTCCAGAAAGGGATGGAGAAGCGCAAGTGACATAATTAAAGACATAAATGAAGTCATTAGGAAAGTCTTTAATGATGATAACACCACCAAACCAACCATTGATAGGGCACAAAGAGCAGGAGGGGGAGTGCATGGACTGCAGTCAGTGCTGGCCAAATTCCTACTTGGAAATAGCAAAGATACTGTACATGGCAAGAATAAAAGGTCTGGTGGCTTGGGGAACCTCCCAAATGTCTATATTCCAGGAACTGTCTGCCTTCACCCTGTCCAGCAGAAGACTCTGCACCCACTCTAACTAAATGGCTCACAACAAAGGGTGTGTGATACAGATGAGGATTCACCTTCTCTCTCACCTTCGAGTTTGAGGGATATAAATATAACCTGGTCACAGAGGACGAC
The DNA here is from genome assembly GCF_040938575.1 of Ambystoma mexicanum. Lineage (NCBI taxonomy): Eukaryota > Metazoa > Chordata > Amphibia > Caudata > Ambystomatidae > Ambystoma > Ambystoma mexicanum. Next base: position 1,139,705,499 of record NC_090922.1, read on the forward strand.
ATCAATAGAGTGATGCAGGAAGTGATTGGAGAGGCCGCTCTGGTGGCTGCCCTCGGTGGCCCAGAGGGATCACAGAGTATGGCCCAAAAAGCCAGTGCTCTGTAGACAGATGCCGGGTCAAAGGGCTTTGCAAATTTAAAAGTTGAATCCGGCATCCACGCACAACCTAGAGAAGACGAGGTGTACTTTGGCAGCTCTTGGGAGAAAACTGATAAACTTTCCAAACATTATGAGACAAACATGACCTCATTAGCCTGTTAAGTGCTGGGGTGCTTCTCTAGCCTCAAATGACTGATAGGTTCTTTTCCCTGTTTTGATTCTCAAAAGTTCATGTAGACTGTGTGTTGGTTTAATCATACAAGAGGGGGCCTACTGAAGGGGGCTCAGTGGTGCCAATGTGGTGACAGTAGGCCCACAGGATGTCGTCAGGAGTCCATAAGCCGGGGAGGGAGGGCGAAGTCGGGGGGGTTGTTTGCAAGGGGTTTAACATGTTCAATATTACAATTAAGACCATTCTACAGAAGGTTGTGCAAAAGACATCAATGTTGGGTATATGACACCAGTTCATATGTCAGGTGTTCCGGATAAGAGGTTGGTATATCGCTTGAATTCAGATCTAAATGGCTAATGCGATCTGGACATTGGCACTGGGCTCACTGAATGTCAGAAGTTTAAACGTCCTGAATAAGAGATCCCTAACAACACGCGAATATCACCAATCTAAGTTAGACATCATGTTTCTGCAGGAGACACACTGGCATTGGAAAGGAACCGGCCCTTAGAGCCAAAGCTATAGACTTTTACGCCTCCAACCAGTCCAAAAACAGGGGGTTGCAGTTGTGGTGTCAAGCAAGCTAAACTTTGTCACATAGGTGGAATCAAAAGATCCCCATGTTCAATATGTAATGGTCAATGGGGAGATTAAAGGCAATGTGGTTACCCCAGTCTCAGTGTACTGTCTGAATCACGGGAAATACCAATTCTGGGACTAAATGAAGGGCAAGATTCAATAATTCGTTGAAGGTTCTTTGATTATAGGGGGTGACTTTAACATGATCCTGGACCCTGACATAGACAAGGAAAGGGGGACCACTCACATGGCCTCCCATGCACAGTACAAAAAGGCTCTCTGTTTTCAGCAGACCAATACAGAATTGGGGGTGGTGGATGCTCTCTCCCAAGTGAGTGGGCAGGACCCACCATTCACTTACTACTCTAAAGTGCACAACACATTCTCAAGGATAGACTACCTCCTAATTGAAAGCCCACTAAAAAACAGAGTGCTGGAATCAACCACAGAATCCATACTGTGGTCGGACCACAACATGGTTAGAGTCAGAATAGGGGCATGGTTCTCAGATAAACATAGTACTAAATGGTCTTGCAATGACCTTTTTTTAAAAGAAAAGGAGCTGGCCCAGACATTGTTAAAATCAATCAGAGAATTCTTTCACTTTAATGACAATGGCGAGGTGGTGGTTCCGGGGGTATGGGAGGCATTCAATGCAACTATCTGAGGAGTATTGATAGGAATGGGAGCCAAAAAAAGAAGAGAGAAGAGCAGCACAAGATACGGCACTTAGGGGCAACATAGAAACATTGCAACAGGGGGAAACTGAGAGGGAGAGAGGTTAGAACCATGGGGAACATCAAAAGTAGAGAGAGAGATAGAAGAGAGGAAAGACCCCAGTTGAATCTGAGAGGGTTGGTCGATGAGAAAGGAGGTCAATCAGGCCAGGGCCTGATCAGTAATACCAAGGTTGTCCGGGAGACGATTCAGCAGGATGGCAGAGGATAGATCAAGGAGAATGTGGACAGAAGGGAGTTAAGAGTCAAAACCGGAGAGCAAGTCTTCACATGTGTTTCGGAGAGCAGTTTCCGTGCTTCTGGCAGCGCCGAAGCCAGACTGATGGTCATGGAGGCAACCAACAGATTCAGTTTGTAGATTAAGCTGGGAGAGGGCCAACGAACGAGAGGAGAAAAACTCCTAGACGATGCCCAGATAGCAGAGTAATGTCATTAATACTATGAAAATCTTTATATAGCGCAACATAATGAAGAAGGTTCCCACATCAACCAATTCTTAAACGCTCTCCCATCCTGTGTCTGTCACCAGAAAAAGTAGCCTCACTGAAAGCCCCATTTACCGAGGAGGAGGTTCTTGATACCGTCTGTAAAATGAAGTGGGCCACAACGCCTGGGGAAGATGGCTTCAAGGTTCGATTCTTTAAAATGGTGTGCTCTACTCTGGCCTCTTTCACGACCAAACTGTTCAATACGTCCTTGTAACTGGCTTCCTTCCAAGATCTGGGCTGCCAACCGGGCTGCCAGTGTTCACATGATATGAGAAAATCAATCAATTTAATGTATGAGGTGCAAAATAAGGGGGTGAGTGCTTACTTGGTCTCTATAGATTCTGAGAAAGCCTTTGATTGAGTAGAATGGAGCTATATGGGGAGGGTCCTGCAAAAGGTGGGCTTTGGCAGCAACTTAAGGAAATGGATCTTGGCTCTTTATAATGATATGACATTATATGGCATTTATAACGTGCCTATATAATGACCCGCTGGCTAGGGTGGTGGTTAACAGCACTACTTCTGCCCCTTTCCATCTGACTAGAGGAACCAAACAAGTCTGTCCCATTGCCTCCTGGATATACACCCTTTACAATGGAGCCCCTGACCATTGCAATTAGGGAAAACCAAAATATTGCAGGAATTTGTTGTGGTATCTTAGACTTTCAAGTCTCCTTGTTTACAGACAATATCCTGTGTTAATTGACAGACGTAGAAAAGTTTCTGCCTGAACTTCTCTCTCAAATAAATCTGGTTGGTTCTCAGGCCTGAAAATAAACATTCCCAAGTCTAGCATAGTGCCCACTGGAGCCAACAACGCCAAACTAGAGACAAGAGAACCATAGGTGGGATGAGACCATAGCTACTCCTACTTGGGAAATAAAATTCCCAGGGATCTTGCAACGCTGGTAGAGCACAACTTTACCCCAATGTTGGAGAAGAGCAAATCAGATCTAACTTGCTTGGCCACCCTAACACTCTCATGGTTCTTGCTGTTTGGATGGTGTGTAACTCAAAAGAGGGGTAGTAGGAAATGTGTTCAATTAAGTTTGACAATTTTTTGTGCCTTAATCCTGTGAATTGTATTTCCTAAAAAATATTGATAAAGATCTATGTTAAAAAAAGAAGATGCTCAAGAAAAGAACCAGTAGAAAATATTTAACATTCAGTATTTTGTAAGTCCATTATTTATATTTATTTATATTTTAAGGAAAAAAATATCAGTCACCAAACAGATATCATTTATCTAACTACTTTTAACTGTCTATGCAACCAACCCAAATATTTAGAAAGTGTATTATATCTTAAATAGTTGAAACATATTTCAAATATTTTCAAACAGATTAAATCATTCAAGTATCACAAAGAATTAAACAAGAAGCACCACAAGAACCTCCCACAAAACTTATCATGGATTCATTAAAATAATTAAAACAACTTTTAATTCATGCTCAAAAAGAAGAACAACAAATGAAAAAGAACAATGAAAATTTAAGAAAAATCATGGACAGTATGATTCCAGGTAATTGGGCTAAGGAAGAAGATATATCATGTGTTCAATTTAAAATAAAAATAAAACCCACAACCACATCCCCCCCAAAGAAACCCGTTTTTAACAAACTTTGTTCTCATATGTATTTACCTTTTAAAGTATGTACACATGTATGTGCTATTAATGAATAAAAAAGTATTACACATATTGCAATAACTGTTTATAAATATGACACTCAATACATCTTAAAATAACTTTCCAAGGCAACTATCCAGACACGTCTATATATTTTCTTAAATACATTTTTATATCTGCAGCTACACAACACATGATGCTGCACCATATATACCGGTGGATTACAACCCATGGTGTACACCAATCACTACCATTTTTACATAGCCACAGCTGTAATTAAAAAAAATACAAACGTAAAAATAGTTATAATACCATGGTTGAGAATACACAGGCTACAATACAGTGGATGGGGCATCTACAACTAGAGTAGGGTGGCTCCTATTTGTATTGATATTTGTAAAGAATGTTCTTTTTTGCACCACAGTCTCACATGTAAGAAAGTCTGAAAATGCACAGCCAAAATCAATATTACTTCCAAATACCTACCTTGTCACTGACCGTGGCCTTTGGGAATGGCCAATGCTTTTTCACCCCTGATGTCAATTTACCTATAAAAGTATCTTTTAAAAAGAAATAAAACACAGACACCCCAAAATGTATAGCTGTGGCCCCGAAATACTCTTACCCATGGCTATCCGCAGTCCTTTGTGGCCTTGAATATAGCTGTGAAAATCTAAAAACGGCAGAAAAAAATAAAATGCTTTCCTTCCCCCCAGGCCCTCACAATTGCCCCCCCCCCCATATCTATGTCAGCTCCACTATCTCTCCAGATGGCCTCCTTGCTTCCCCTGCTCTCTCTCTTTCTCCCCACAAGTCACACTGTTTCTGTGATGCAGTTTGCTTTGAAATGTCGGCTATTCGAGCCTATAGCCGAGGCTACAGAAAGCTTTGTGTTGCAAACGTTTTATGTTTGTCAGTTTTTGATAGGATTCAAGTGCTTGAGGTGCTATGTGACTACTGAGGAAGATGTCCGGTTTACTCCAGTGAAAGGTTAACCTGTATTCAAAATGTACTAGTGGATTAAGAAAAACTGAAGAAACAACTTGTCAAGGAAAAAAGGATTAGGTCAAATGTAGATTTACCTATTTGCCGATATTATGTTGTTGGTGCATCTTTCATGGAAATCAAATTGTGGCTCATGGAACACTTTATTTTCTTAACAGATTAATTGGTTGTCGGTATTTTAGCAAGAGGTTGAATTGAAGCAGAACCCATAGAAGTTGAAGGTTGACTGTTTCGTTGAAGGTTTCCCACTTGTGGATGGACTTGCTTGATGAGGTGCTGATTGTCTGTGATGTAATGCATGAGGCACTTGCATTTTCGTTTTGTGGTGCTAGTGCGATTTCTGATATGCATCATTTTCATCATCCTAGTGGACTCACACCAGCTGTTGCATAGTTAACTCCCTTGAAAGGCTAACCCATATTCAAAACATAAGAGTGGATGAAGGTGGTGGTGGAGGAGGTGTTGCTTTTCTACATTCATTGAACTAGTGCACATATGGTTGATCAGTACTAATGTTCCTAAGCTTTGGAATGGAACATTGTTCACTGAAAAGGACTGTTTGCAATGATCAATATCAAGTTATTTTTGTTGGGTGTGGTAGATGTCTCGTCTATAGAATTTCGGGTCTCCTGATTGGTCATGGGTACTGTCTCTATCTGTGTGACTGTTTTGTTTCTCATGTTCCCTAAGTTTACTTAACTTACCCCATCCTTTCTTCTTGTGCATGTTTACTTATCCTATCCCATTCCCACTTGTTTTCCAAGTGTACTTAACAGACCCCATTCACTCTGTTGTAATTCCTTAGCATAATGTCACTTGTTTGTTCTCACCTAGTTTATATATGTATGCTCATTGATCATAGTAACAGTGTGTATTATTTTATTATACCCCTATTGTGTTAGTGAATTAGTGATGGCAATTTACATTATCTTTGGAGAGAGTAATTTCTCAATGGGCTATTGTGGCATCTCGCGGGAGAAGCCAATTGTGGCATAGGCAGCACATTATTCTCATAACTGAAACATTGGGAGACAGTGAAATTGGTACAGGTGGAATTGACAGTACTGCAGAGGTTGAGGGTTAATTCACTGTCAGTGGCGTCCTACTGAAACTGGATGTTTCCAAGCTTTGAAATAGAGCACCTGAAGGATCCTGTCTTAGTGTTTTTTTTTTTTACAAGGTGCCTAGTATTTTCTCCTATATTTTTATCAGTGCCTATATTTTTATCACAGTGTTCTTTTATCTTGGACTATTTCCAACTATCTGCAGTGGTGATGTTGGAGGTTGGTTTTCTGTGGGGTTAAAAACAGAATGCTTAAAAAAGCATAGTCCTAGTGTTTCTACCTGTTTGATTGTTTTCTATCCCTTGTTCTCCAGTTTTACTTATCCCACGCGATTCTCTCGTGTTCGTCAAGTTTACTTAACCTTCCCCATCCTCTGTCCTGCAACCAACCGGTATAAAAACCTTTGTTTATTCTCACCCAGTTTACATATCCCTGTGTGTTTATTATAGTGGTCGTTATTTATACTTTTTTTTATATATCTGTATGTTTTTAATCCAAGTTAGATTTTTTCCCCAGTGACCCAATGGTAAGTATGTGCAAAGAAAACAACCGTGTACTGTGCACAAGTGTTGTATCTTATATTGTGTATATATTGCACTATATATGAGGGTAAAAAATGCATTTAATTTTTTTCATGTAATGTGTTCTTTAACTAATTTTGTTTTATTTATTTTTTCAAATAGAAGGATACTAATGTATATGAACTTTTCTGAATGCAGCCAATTTTACCCCATCATCTGTATCCTAACTACTATGTATATTGTGCTTTCCATATCATCATCCACTTTACATAACTCCATGAGCAGTCACATAGTGCAGTGACACCTTTACTAACACAACTGAGTCTTTCATCATTCCTATTTCATACTCAGATGTTTATTTAATGTTTAAAACCTTAAAACCGCAGCTATTAAAAAAATGTGTGTGATTGGTATATTGAGGATCGCGCTGAGCCACAGCAATGGCTGGCAAGTGTACCCAAGGCTACCCAGTGTCCACCCAGTGCTTATTCCTGTGGGTAAAAGTGGCACCCTGTTCAGCCACGGCTACATACAAGCAAATGCCATGCTGAGTGTTTGTGGATGTGCAGTAGCCGTGGCAATTAACAGCCAAACAGGCAATACTTCTCTACAACCACGGTGAGTGGTTGCATCAATGCTTTTCACCATTTCATTGGTTGTTGTAGTAGGCGCGGGTATTACTGTAGCCACGTTTTTGGGACCATACATTTTCTGTGAAATAATCATATTTTTATGTGGATGATACAGCTCAGAATGCTATCTGTTTTTGTTATTCTATGTGCTTAGTTGTTCCCTTGTTTTATTTTAAGTTTTGAACATTGGCTTAGTTTGATTTTGAGTTTTCAGAAAATGTATGTGTAGCCGCAGCTACAAGGCAAGATTTGTAGGCATGTCGAATAGCAGTGGCTATGAGAGATGCTGTTATTTAATTGTATCTGTGTATTGATATGTGATAATAAGTCAACAAACGGACCATTTTGAGATACAGTGCGTGTAGTATTTTAATACATTTGGAGTGCTCTCTGTATCATCATGCACCTTACATAACTGTTTTAACTACCACTGTAACAGCACAGTCTCTTTAAGAAAAATGAAATAATAGTAAATTGAAAAAAGAATCCTATAGACGAAGCTACATTGAAAAGGGGTGTGATTGATCTATTGGGTATCGCACGTAGGAACAGCAATGTTACCCACGGCTATCCCACTTCCACCCTGTGCGTGGCGTGTTTACCTGCGAGTATATGTGTCGAACTGTGCATCCGCGGCTAATATGCAATCTTCCCATGGCATGCGTTGTGTAGCCACAGCTATAAAAATGTATTTAAAAAGAATATATATACATATAAGTGTGGGAAGTTATCATGTAAAGGTTTTTTTTAAAGATATATTGCGTGTAGTTTTTCTAAGCAGTTACTGTTCCATGTTTAATAATTTGAATTCATTAATAAAACATATAACTGTAAAAACTTAAAAAGTGAAATAAGTTAGCAAAGTTTATTAAAAACAGGTTCATTTGGGTGAATGTGGTTGTGGGCTTTCTTTTTCTTTTACTACTTTGAACACATGATACATCTTCTTTCTTAGCCGAATTATATGGATTATTACTGTCCACAATTTGTCTTAAACTGTCAATGTCCTTTTTCATTGATTGTACCTCTTTTTGAACATTAATTAATAGTTGTTTCATTCATTTGAATGCATCTATGATTACTTTCATGGGTATCTTGAGGTGGTTCTTGTTTAATTTGTTGTGATACTTAAATAACATCTTCATCTGTTTGCAAATATTTGAAATAATTGTAAACAATTGAAGATGTAATACACTTTAAAAAAAAATGGTTGCATAGACATTTAAAAGTAGTTAGATACACTATGTATGTTTGGTGACTGACATTTGTTTCTTAGAATATTATTTTTAGTCTAACATTACATAACTATAAAGAATGGACTTACACAATCCTGAATGTTGCAGAGTTCCTACTGGTTCTTTCTCTTGAGCATCTTCTTTTTTAATTTCGTCCTCTGTAGGATAATTTTCCTCCAGCCATTCCATGTACTTTTCCATTGTACTGTGAGAATACTGCTTGTAACCTCAAGTATTAGAATAAGCAGTGGAGGAACATTACATGAGGAGAGAAGGTAGAATTCCTTGTATTTACTTTCTGATTGGCTGTTTATTGTTTGTGTGTTAGCCAGCTGCCAATAGGATGTCAGGTACCTCAGATGCTGTTCTACTGTTGAACCTATCAGACAATTTACTTTTTGTGAGTGATGTTTATATGTGCCAATACAACTATAGATTATATTGCATCATAATATTGAGAGTGTTTCTATATAGTGAATTACTATTGTTTGAGAGTGAGGTGTGGTTTTAGGATAGTATGCTGTTTGTGGGGCTATTTTTATTGTTTTATTGGATATTTGAAAAATGTAGCCAATTTCTGAAGGTGAGGATATGATAGGTTATTTAGGTTATTTATAACACGCTTAATACCCAGAGATTTCTAAGCACGGATCAAACTTGTGTTGCTCTATGTCGTCTTGCTTCCAAGCAAGCTTGTTGCCCCTGAGCTATCCTACCGAGACTCTAAGCACGGACCAGGGATCGAGGAAGGTCATTTTCAGAAGACTATGGAGATACTATGGAGATATTGATCATTTTGAGAATGGGACTAATAGTGATGTTAAGGACATTGGCGATGTGCATTCAAAGCATTGACTCCAAACATTTTCCTGGTTTTATCATATTATTTTAGATGAAGTTTTTGAAATGAGAGGTTTATGCTCAAATTGTGGAGAACTATTTTTGACAGGGAGCACAGGTTTTTTTCCTTTGGGAAAAGAACATTAATTAGTCATCTAAGGAAAGAGCACAGAGACATTACCCCAGATTTTTTGAATTGTAATAGAAGTGAAGAGTGTTTTTTTCTGATTTATTTTATATATATATATATATATATTTTGGTAAAAGAACACACAGGCTCTTTTAAGAGCCACCCAAAGAAGTTTCTAAGTATATTGGAGAACGAAAATACATGTAATGCCTTTTCTTAATAGCCGCAGCTACGTTAGCAGCCAATAAAACATCATTCCCCGTCAGGCTTGATTCTAGCTGTGGGTAGCAGTAACCCAATGGGATGTTGTGTGATTTTTGGCAGGTGCAGCCGTGGCTATGACTGCTGCCTATTTAGCCACAGGTGGATCAAGATATTTCATAGATTCCACAAAACACAATTTTAAATGTGTTTCTGATTCTTTGCTCTCATGTGTACCTTTGTGTTGTTTATTAATATTTGTACACATTGTTAATTTGTCCTTTTTAACATTGAAAAATGTTATGGGTAGCTGTAGCTATGGGCAGTTGCCAGACCTGTGGCTATCAATACTCCAATTGGCCATTGTACTTTGTGGCTGGCTTTTGTAGGCATGGGTATGAACCCGCTGGTCGTATCCATAGTTAAAGCTGTTTGTATTTTGGTGCAATGATCATTTTATTTTATGGATGTTTTAGCACATATATTAACATGTCTTTCTGTTTGGAGGTCCACCTTTCCGAGACACTTGGATGCAGATTAACATCAAGGAATCACTGATCCAGGATTCACTGTTTTTGTTCAAGCCCAATCTAGTTTCCTAGCAACCAGTAGCAGGCGGTGCCCACTTCTCCCTGTCCACATGGATAACATTAAAAATGCAGGTTTTGCCACATGAAACTATGGCATAATGTATGCTCCCCAGACACAGAGTCCACCTGTGACTGTATGAAAGTAACTTCAGTCTGAATGACGCATGATTTACTTCTCAGCCACCCCGTTACCATTTACGCTGCCTAGACACAGTTTGAACAGGCGCCCCGTGACAAGAGCCTCACATTTAGTGACATCTGACTTATCCAGTTTGCCACACAGCTTCGCGTGGTCGAGCGTTGTGCCCACATACATCCACCGAACACCCAGAGGTCACAGTCTTTTTGTACTGACAAAGGCCCACTTAAGAACAGGGCTATATTCCAGTCCCAGAACGGCCGAAACACTGTGGTTTATACATTGACATTGACCTTTTGGTTACAGTGTTACAATATTTTCACTGTTGTTGGTAATCCTGTTAATTTTGTGAAACTACTGTATTTGGTTATGTGTTATGACCTTGTCGTGCTTGATCTCGACAATAGGATTTGTATTGTGTTAACTTTATGTACTTCAATGCAAGTAATCTAACTCGTCGATATATATGCCACAATCTCTTTTCCCCTATGTATTGAAAATTGGTGTTCTGGGTTGTATCGCTCAGCAAACATGTATATGTTTTTTAATCAAATTAAATTTGTTGAAATAACTAAAGGTGTGAGACCAGATTTTATTTATTTGATCTGTTGTCCTATACCTGTTACATGCTACAGCTGGCCGTGTTTGTTTCATTGACCTTTTCAATTATATGTGATGTTCTCACCTCAAGACATTTGTGAATTAAATTTTAAACCTTTGCCATATGTGTTTTTCATCGTATGGGACACATTTACATGTACCCGTGGTTATGCAATGTTTCCCAGTGCAGCCGGGGTTATAGCCACGGTTATGCAATTTGTCTAATTTAAAAAATATATCTTGTTTTCATTTAATTGTGTTTTTCAGCATTTCCAACATGTTCCTCCAAATCTAGGTCGTAATCCCCCAAATCATCCCCCTTGTCCCTTCTGTAAATTACCCCTTGACCCTTGGACTCCTCCCTTGTTTCGCCTATTGGCATGATTGTCCTGTATATTAGTCCACTTGTGTGTTGATCCTGACTGTTGTTAAGAATCTATAGCGTTAGTTACTACTGAACACTCCATACTGACTTTCACTAGTTTCATTTGCACTAGTTTAGCTTCTTCACATTGCACCTTTTCCTCTGCTGCCTTTTCATTCTTGCACTAGAGTTTACAGAAATGCACTTTGTGTACCTGCATATCGCCCCACCCTTTCACTGCCATGCCTATGATTCTATCTAATTTCACTTTCACTTCAGTAGGAAAACCTTTTTTGTATCACATGGTAGAAAAATTGTAGATTCTTTTCTCATGTTTCCCCTGACTTTATGCCCATGTGGCTCCATGTTCTACAAAGTAGTCTTTAGAAGTATTGTTTTGGGGTTTATTGACTGTTACAGGTTGTAAAAAAAATGTGTTGGCCATTTTAGTTGATCGGTTTGTACAGTCCTCTTTTTGTGCTATTGATTTCTGAAAGCTATGAAAGTGATCTTTTTGTGAACTTTTGTCATTCTGATTCCAGAACTCAGAGTATGCAGATGGTTTGTGTTTGGCTATTGTAAAGATCTATTCATTCTTTGGGGCAGCTGATTGTGTTTTTTAAAATATTTGTAATGCATAAGATGAATCATTATTGAAATAAAATGTATTAAGTATGTTTAGGTTTGTTATTTAGTAAACTTTATAGGTATAACTTGGAAAGTAGGTTTTCCATATTTTTTTTCAGTGTTTTCTGAACAGTGTTCAAGCAGTAGTACAAGTAATGCTATGGTTATGTGTGAGAAAAATATATTTCGCATTAAAGGTTCTTTTTCACTGTTTTGTTCAGATATTTATTTGATAATTTGATGGTATCTTGGCAGTGGGAATGTTTTGTTTTGTATTTTTAATTGTTAGAATTAATCTTCTGTTGTCTGTATGTAAGAAATATGTGATTAGAAGTCTTCAAAGTTATTTGTTAGAGAAGAAAATGCTGTTTCATTTTAGTTTTGTTGCATTCATTATCTTAGGTATCCATGGTTTGCTCACGAAAAATATATGTGAAACTGAATGTAGCATTTCTATCAAAGATTTGCAAGGACATTGCATCACTACATTGTACCCAGAACACACTTGGTACCATAATTTACAGCACCATCACATGCAGATGAGCTCAATATATGTGCCAGTCCGAATACAATGTTGGTAGTACTTCATAAACAATAAACAGCAACCATATTTGGTATTTTCCCAATCTGCTTGTAAATGGTGTACTTTTAGAGGGAAGGGACCCACTTGGGTACCATACTATGTGATGACATATACTCTTACATAATGCACAGACATTGGAAGATGTGAAACAAATAGGGTGCATAGCAATACCGATCAACCAAGCAACATAACTCTACCCTTGACAAATATTGCAGCTGCGTATGTGCTTTGTAGTTGGGTATACAGCTGTTTCCTGTAGCCCTATATTGGTATCTTTGTATTGTCTCAGAGTTGTAGAAGTGTTTGAATGTGGCTTTATATTTGAAAAGTCTTATGATGCAGTGCACCTTATCAAGGCTACTTTTATTATGATATTGGCCAATGTCCTTCTGCTTATTTGTGGATATTTCTGGATTCTACGAGTTTACTGGGAACGTTAATCACTACTGGTACCTTCCAGTGAACATTTCTTCTCTTGCAAAGTGGTGTGGGATTTGTACACTTAGATAATTGCTACAGTATTCCAGGTACTACACAAGTGTCTTGGGGTTTCAAGCCAAATGCACCAGGGCTTCTGAGCAACTGTGAAATAATGTGAAGAGGGTGAGAGCATCATGGCTAAGGCCTCATAGTTTGCATTTCAGCTTTTCAGAATATCTTTGCCTGTTTTGGAATTCCATAGTTTGTGCATTTCTTTCACCTAAGATGTGTATGCTTTATTATGAATTCTTAAACTTTGAAAGAAATAGTCTGTGTGGTCAAAAAGATTAGTTCATTTGTCATTCTGATTTAGCATTCCAAAAATGCACTGGGCCAAACACAGATGCATCACAACCTGACTCGCATAGTTTTCATTCTTTAAAACCCTAGTTTGCTTATCTTATTTACGCTATATCAGCTGTTAAATACCATTCCACATTACTCAAGCATTAAGAGCAGAGCTCTACATGGGGATTTTTTTTGTATACTGAATTGCTCTCTAATCTAATTGGTGCAGTATGTAGCTCAGCTATGTACAGTTTCCTCACCAAATATATATGTGAAATTGAGTCTAACTTTCGGTCACAGATTTGGAAGTATATTGCATCAGTGTATCACTTGGGGCCCATGCTATACGATTACATATGTTGTTACTCAATGCGCAGACATAGGAAGATGCAAAATGAACAGGGGTGCATAGCAATTCCTATCATCAAACAAGCAGCATACCAGTACCATGGGAAAATAGTGCAGCTGTGTTTGTGCTTCGAAGTTGGATATCAAGCTCTTTGCTATGACCCCATATTAGTAACTCCCTTTGTGTCAGATGTGTGTCTTATGATGGAATGCAGCTGATAAATGCTAACTTGATTATGATGTTGCCAAATGTTGTGGTCCTTATCTATGGTAATTCATGGAGTCTGTCATTTTACAGAGAGAGTTAATTTCAACTGGTTAGTTTCCAGTGAACATTGTTTCTCTTCGGAATTGGTTTGGGAATTGTATTCTGAAGCTATGGCTACAGTATGCCAGATATTACTAAGGTAATTTGCCATTTCAAGTTAAATACATGAGGTAAATCATTTCTGAGAAATTGTGAAGCAAAGTGAAGGACGTGAATTCAAAGCGTCTAAGGCGTTATAGTTTGCATTTCAGGTTTTCAGCAGTATCCATCAAATGTGCTTTCCTCTTTTTATATAGGTATGACCTTATAAATCCCATGGTTGATACATATATTTCACTTCATATGTGCATGCTTTATAATGAATTGTTAGGTTAGGAACAAAATGGTTACTGTGGTGTATACAATTAGCTCACCTTTCATTGCTTATCATGCATGTGGGCTCTGGCGCAATATAAATAAATAAACATAAACATCATCCAAACAATGTACTGTGCCAACCATAGATATAACAGAACCTGAAAAACGCAGTGCCCACCCAGTGAAACGCTACTTTTCTCATCTTATTTATGCTGTATGAGCTGCTCAATGCCATCACAGATTACTCAAGCACTAAGAGACGAGATCTACATGGTGCATATATTTAGCACTTGCAAGTGCATTTAGCACTTGCAATATAATCTAATTATTGCAGTATGTAGCTCAGCAATGTACAGTTTCCTCACCAACAATATATGTGAAATTAAGTCTAACATTGCGGTCACAGATTTGAAAGTAGAATCCATCACTGCATTGTGTGTAGAACAGTACGGGTACTATAATGACCAGCACCATTGGATGTACATGAGTCCATCCTGTGTGGTAGACAAAACAAAATGTTAGTAGCATAAAACATGAACACCAACTATGTCTGGCACTTTCACAATTTGGCTGGAAGTGGTGTGCTTTGGAAGAGCAGGGACCCATTGGGTTCCATGCCATGTGATCACATATGTTGTTACACAATGCACAGACATAGGAAGATGTATAATGATTGAGGATGTATAGCAATTCCTAACATCAAACACGAAGCATACATCTACCTGTCAGTATAGAAAAATGGACACCTCTCATATGTGACCGCGAACGTATTCTGATGGCTGTGGGCCAACCGTCTCATGCACGATATGACAGAATATAGGTTTCCGAGTTTGCCAATGAATGGCCATTTTGATGTAACAAGAATCGCCATTTTGTTTTCTAACCATTGCTCATTGCTTTCTGTTCTTATTGCTTCGCAGTACATTTTCTTCTTACACTGCTTGACTGTAAAACATTGTCGTCTGCACGTGAAAGGTCAAGACCGCAGGGCCGCGAGGATAGCAAAGGTTTGTTGAAACACAACGTAGGCAGCGCCAGGAAGAATGCCTGGCTCCCTCCCGAATGTAGCCTTGAAGCAGAGCTGCACGGCATTTAATCATTTCACAGCTGTCAGCCAGTCTCGTTACATGGTAGAATATGTTACAATAAAGCAGCTAAAGGCTTGAATTATGCTCTTCTTACGGCCCCCCTTTGCTGAGCCCCGTTAGAGCGTGTCGGCTCCCAGGACACGAATAGCACCTCATAGATAGCAAGGTCTGGAATGCAACTCTTCCCCCGTATGTAGCTCGCTTCCAAGAACAGAAGCGCTGTGTTCTGTTCAACAACTGAAAGATGCCTCCGCACTCACAAATTTCAAATTGTTACTAGAATAGATATTTAAAGGTGTCATAGTTGTCGAAAGTCTCCATCATCACACCAAGTTCAAAGAAACTCAATAAAGGGGGGTGTTAAACATGTCATAGCTGATTGTTTGATATGCATTTTGTATATATGTAACTGATGTACGTCATTCGCTCTCTTGCGTCCCTCAAGGTCTAGAGATACACGTAGCGGGGCGTGAGACCGAGTTGGCCAACTGAGACTTTTGCTTTGCAATAAACCCTAGCTTTGGGAATACAACCTTGTGTCTGGCGTATCTATCGTGTATGGTGACTTGCCTTGTTTCCATAGACGTAAGGGACCCCTAGGGGCCCCTTTCATACCCTGGAAAACTTGTACAGCTGTGTTTGTGCTACGAATTTGGATATCAAGCTCTTCCCTATGATCCCATATCAGTAACTCCCTGTATGTCAGATTTGTGGTAGTGTTTGAATGTGGCATTCAATATGACAAGTGTTATGATGGAGTGCACCTGATCAATGCTAACTTGGTTACGATGTTGGCAAATGTTATTTTCCTTATTTATGGAAATTCATGTATTCTGCCATTTTACAGGGAAAGTTAATTTCAACTGGTAAGATTCTAGTGAAAAATTCTTCTCTTGCACAGTGGTTTGGGAACTGTACTCTAAAGTTATGGCTGCAGCATGACAGGTACTACTAAAGTCTTTTGGGATTTCAGGTGTAATGCATTAGGTAAATGGTTTTTGAGAAATCGTGAAACAAAGTGAAGGAGGTAAATTCACAGTGTATAAGGCCTCATAGTTTGCATTTCAGCTTTTCTGCAGTAAATCATCAAATGTCCTTGCCTCTTTATATATAGGTATGACCTTGCAAATCCCATGGTTTATGCATATCTTTCACGTCACATGGGCATGCTTCATCATGAATTGTTAGGTTGTGAACAAAATGGTTACTGTGGTGTATAAGATTAGTTCACTTTTCATTTAAGCTTCCCATCCCAAAAATGTACTGTGCCAAACAGAGATATGTTACAACCTAACAAACTCAGTGCTCCCCAGTGAAACTCTGCTTGGCTCATCTTATTTATGCTATTTGAGCAGCATAATACCATCCCAGATTATTCCAGCGCTCAGAGCACATTTCTACAAGGCATTTCTTTTTAACAGTGCACCATTTGCTCTCTAACCTAGTTTTTGTAATATGTATCTCAGCTATGCTCAGTTTCCTCAACAAACATTTATGTGAAATTGAGTTTATAATTTTTGTGACAGATTTGAAAGTGTGTTGCATCACCCTATTGCATCTAGAACACTATGGGTAATATAATTGTAAGCACCAATGCATGCATACGAGCCCAACATGAGATATATGGTTGACAATTGATCTTTCATTCTTTGAAATGTGCGGTGAAAATGGATGCTAGCATGTATTCAATGTTACTTGTAGTCAAATTACCCATAGAGTTTGAAAGCAGATTAATCGCCAGTTCTGGTGCATCAACATTATCTACTAAGGTCAAGAAGTCATTATGTTTTTCAGCTTCCGCTCAACCAGGTAAACCAAATGAATTTCCTCACTTGAAGAAGCATTTCATGTTTAACCCAATTGATACAGCATCAAAAGGTTGTACCATGCATCGGACATTACATAGCAAGTGCTGCATTGTTAAAAAAGCCCCATATTATGCTCTGCTATGAGAGCTGAAATTATCTGGGATGGTATTGTGCAGCTCGTATACCATTAATAAGATGAGGAAAGTAGACTTTCAATGGGTGAGCAATGACTTTGTCAGATTGTGATGTATCTGTGATTGGTACAATACCCTCATTACGACCCTGGCGGAAATCGAAAAACGATGGCGGAAATGCAATACCGCCATTGAATAGCGCTCGGTGCGACTATGACCCGTCACCGCAAAGTACGAAGCCATTAGCGACACCGTAGTGAACGCCAACGCTAACTGCACCAAGCACGCGCGCGCGCGCCATGCCAAACCGCAAACACCACCATGGCGCAAGGGTACGCCAATTCCGACCCTAGCGGACATGTACCTAACGCCATCAGGCATGGCGTAATGTACCATTCCGCCATGGCGAGAAGTACGGCATCGCGAATCAACCGTAAACGGCCCCACTGAGTGCCTGTACACCGCTCCCTGCCCACAAAGTACAACTCCCCGTAGGTGCAATGAAGTCACAATGCAACCATTGAAATGTACAAGTCACCCATGCATGCCAACGAACAAAAGAAACACAAGAGGGGCCAATGGGAGCTGCAGGGCACAGATGGCACGAATACAGAAGCCATCCCAATGGACATGACCACAGTCCCCCACCAAGAAACGCACGCAAACACAGGCACCTGTGACCAGCAATATTCCGAAAATCACATCATTCCACCAGTCCACCTTGCTGACCGGCATCTGTTACACAAAACCCAATCCCCCGCCCCTGAGCATGACAACATTCAAACTGTCATATAGGCAGCCCCCATCCCTGACCTCACGGGCTTAGTAGGCAAACGCGCCCAGTACAGTACCACGCAACTAAACCCCGAAGCTGGAACCCAATGCAGATCTCCTCACAATACATCGCCCCCCAAATAGGCATATGCCACATCACTTGCAAAGAAAAACGCTACACGGGCCAAATCAGAATAGAAATTTATGCACATCAAAGTCACCAAGCCCATACAGCCATCAGGCCATGAACTCCAAAACACTAATCACCATTGTGGGCTGCATCCGCAAGAAATGACCAGCCACTACTTGTGTGTCGCCCTGTTCCCCCATGGTACACAGAGCCACATTCACGTACGAAAAGGCAACATGGAAGCGCACAGAACCGCAGGGCCGTCCCAATGGGGAGGCACTAGTCCAGCTGAAAGGCCGAAATGTTGCTCCGAGCCACCAGTACTGCGTAAGGGCATGTGGGCCATTGGCGATCGTCCCATAAGATCGTAATGCTGCTCCACTGATTAACACGAAGCAGCAGGTGTCGGGAGTAAAATCCATCTGCAGGAGTGGCATACAGATGGCAGTGGCAAAAGGGGAGGAGATACCTGTCAACCAAAAGAAAAGAAAAAGAACAGAATGGCCATCAGAACTACATTCGAACAACTCACTTCAATAATCACACGAAATCCACAGCCATATGCATGCTAGCCCACTCAAAAGGATCATCACCACCCCAAAACCACTTGCGACTCATAACCATCTATATCGAGGTGCAAACACCATCACAAACGAGTGTACCTGTGCATGCGTCTGTCAAAACAGAATCCATCAGATGGGAATGTTAACGTGCATGGACACAAGTGTCTGAGGGCGCCTCGAGACAGGGAGGGCTCAACAAGGCCAGATAGACGATGGTCCCACTATGGCAGCCCTGCATCACATAGCGTAGGGGAGGCGGATAGATCCCAAGAAGCCCTGTACATGGCAAACTCTGTATCAAATCACCTGCCCATGCATCCATTCATCATTCCCTCATCCCGGGATCAAAACGCCTGAATAATTACTCACATAACATTAGAAACATCCATTGAGTCTGTGCGTTATGCAGCCTGCAAAATCCACAGTGCCCCAGCCCGTAATTCCAGTGTTGTGAAGTAACATGTATTTGGGAACGGCCGGCCTCATCGCCCACGTAGCTATTGCGCATCCCAAACTATTCATATCAATCATTGCTCCCTCGCCATGGGCCCTGTCTCAAGGACATTGAACAATAGAACGTTATATTTGCAGTCAGACCTGTGGGCATCTCCTCGCCGCTAGCTGGAAACCGAAAGCGCCGCCCTTCGAATTCCTCATTTGCAACACCACGTCGGAAAGGCATCTGTGGCCGTTTGAAATCACTAATTATTCCATCGAGTGCGGCTGTGTGTGAAAATGGCAACTGCTTTCACCCACGAATGGGACGCCCCGCCCGTCGTTGCAACTCGGTACAGTGATGCATGAGGGCCCACCGTTACTCGAGTACTACGTTCCACTGACCCTTCACAAGTCTGTTCGCGACTGCACAGATAGTATGGGAAACAATGGGACCACAGCAGAATGAACATATCAACCAATCTTACACGGCCATCGGGTACAAATACATGATAGCAATAGCAAGATACCATTCCCCGAATTGCAGCGTTGTGCGCGTGACGTGCTCGGCCAAAGGGGAGAGCAGTTTGCACAGGTGGAATGAATCACCACACGTGGAGGCCATACAGCCTGAAAACACATAAATTGCACAGCCAGTCTCCTCCCACAACCACACCGAAATGCTACCGGCAGGACTCGCGATGTTGGCCCTGGGGGACCTGATAGCACTGCAAGTGCTCCAACTCCAAGAAGAAGACGAACACCAACTACAACCAGCCGCACGGAGGAGACGCAGGAGGAGGAGGAGGCCAAGGCAGGGCCAGCAAGGCCCACCAGCACAGCCACTACCACCACGCAGGCAGCCCGCAATACCACGCCTCCGAGCACATCCGTTCAACCTCACTGATGAGCAGATCCACACCCTCTACCGTCTGGACCGGGACACCATAGCCGCCATTGTGGACATGACACAGGCTGACCTTGTCAGCATGATAGATAGCCCAACCGCCATCCCACCCCTACTGAAGGTGGTGTCTGTACTCCACTTCCTGGCCACAGGCACCTACCAGCACACAGTCGGACAGTTGCATGGCATTTCTCAGCCACTGTTCTCACGGACACTATTGCAAGTGCTCGATGCCCTCCTGCAGCACGCAGACGACTACATCTCTCTACCACGCTCGGAGCAGGAAATTACAAACACGAAAGTGGGATTCCATGCACTTGCCGGCATACCGGGTTGCATTGGTGCCATCGACTGCACCCATGTTGAATTGGTCGTCCCACATGCCATGGAGGCCCAGTACCGCAACCGAAAACAATTTCATTCCCTGAATGTACAAATGGTGTGTGACTCCAACAGGATCATTACACATTGTTGTGCCCGATTCCCTGGATCAACCCATGATTCTATGGTCTTGAGGAACTCTACAATACCACGCCACATGGAGCGACACGCAGGGAACAGATCCTGGCTACTCGGTGAGTCTCATTACATGCATGATGATGTGGGGTATGTGAATTGGCAATGACCTGGCAGGAAGGGGGGGGGGTGTGCGTACGTATCAATGGCATTCCACATCATACGTTTCTCGTCCACATACAGGTGATGCTGGATATCCACTGAAGAGATGGCTCCTCACACCAGTCGGGAACCCACGGGACCAGCATGAGGAGGACTACAACCATGCCCACTCACGTACCCGTGTAGTCATAGAACAGGCATTCGGCCTACTGAAGGGCCGTTTCCGCTGCCTCAGCAGGTCTGGCGGGGCACTCCTGTACCGCCATGAGAAGGTTGCAAAGATGGTGATGGCATGTGTCATGCTCCACAACATGTGCGTACGTAGAAATGTGCCCATGCCCCCTGACGCAGAACTGCAAGCACCTGATGATGGTCATGATGAGGGTGGGGATGTGGCAGCACCTCATGGAGTCTGCGAGGCACCGGAGGCCCGTGACATTCGTCAGCATCTCATTGATGTATGCTTCTAGCACTCACGCCTGGTGGCTGATACATGGACACGGGACTTGTGGCACTGCGTGTGTCTGGGACATGCACAATATGGACTGTACGCCTATGATGGCCTAGTACACAAAGATCAATGTCCACACATCTCATTGGTTGATCGTGCACTTTTTATGGCATATGTGATGTCATGTTGAACACCCTATCGACCCGCCACCCAAGTGAGCCCAACACACCCCCTCCACCCTCCTACCTCCCCCCCGAACACCAGTGTCCAAAGATGCTCATTGTCAGTGGGCTGTCGCTATTGCATGCCCCCTCTGCGGGTATCAGGGGCACCCCTGCCTGTGGAGCGCAGGTTCCTTCCAGATCTACGTTGGGGGCTGCCCTGGACGGAACTTGCAACGGATGATGTGTCTGCCTGCTCACGTCCATGCATGTCCCTAAGGGTTTGCGAGAGCTCAGTGAGCACACGGCGCACTGCGGCAAGTTCGGCACATACGTCCTTGGCCGTCGCATGCAGTTCCCCCCTGAGGCTCTCGGTGCTTCTCTCCATTTGGACTCTCAGGCTCTCGGTGCTACTCTCCATTTGGACTCTCAGGCTCTCGGTGCTACTCTCGATTTGTGCCCTAAGTGTCTCAGTTGATGTTTCTATGTCTGCCTTAGTGCCCCCACATTCATCAGCATGGTCCTTGAGGAGCGTGGCCAGTTGCTGCTGTTGTTCGATCAACTGGTCGAGGGACTGTTGCCTCTGCTGGGCCATGGCCATTTGCGGGGGTGTCACAGAGGGGCTGTTGTCCTCATGTTGCCTTGCCACAGGGCTTGTGGGGGATGGCCAGTCGTCGTCTTGTGGGTGCCCCTGCGTGGTATCCTCATGTTGTACGGGATGGGACAGACAGGGGGATTGGGACAGGTCATGGATGGATCTGACTTCGGCATCCCCGTTTTCTGTGTCCGAGCATGCTGCCATTAATGGGGTGTCACCTATGGTGCTGCTGCCACCAGAGGCAGTGCCTTCTGTGGCATCCATTGGGGGGACCTCTGGTGGTGGTGTTGTGGGCATGCTGGCTGCTGGGGTGCCTGTTGATGTTCCCTCCTCTGTGCTGCCACCTGATTTGTGCTGCTGCCGTGTCTTGATGCGTGCAGCTGAGGTGGAGGGTCTCTGGCCGTTGGTCTTGGCCCTCTTTGCAGGTGTGCTGGTAGGGGTGTCCTGTAGCTCGTCGTTTGGATCGGACCCTGTGGTGGAGTAAAGGAGGGCGAGGGTTATTGATGGGTCTGTGGGAATTGGAATGGCATTGTATCACATGCATTGGGGTGGTACCTGAGGGTGATTTGGGTCGGGGCCTTGGAGGTGCTTTGATTTGTGTGTGGAGTGAGGGTGCAGTTGTTTGGCAGCCTGCAGTTAGGGTGTGCCTGCTGCACGTGTAGTGCGTGTATTAGGGTTTTTTAATTATTTATGTATTTATTGTGGGTTTTAACGTGCGCTATCAGGCCGATGTGTGTGGACGTTCTCCTGGACATGTGTTTCTGTTGCACTATGTGGACGCATGGTACTTCACATGGATGGACTGTGTGGATTTGGCATTGTTTTATCTGGCCCACCTACCTGAATCTTCGGATGTCTGCACTCCTTTCTCCATCCCTCCGACTCCCTCTATGGTCTCCATTCCGATGGTGGAGGCACAGATTTCTTCCCAGGGGGTCAACTTGATGGGTGATTCAGGACCTCCCCCGGTGGCTGTGGCAATGTTGCGGTTGGCAGAGAGTATGCTGCGGACGCGTATCCGCAGGTCGTCCCATCGCTTGCGGCATTGCTGTGGGGTGCGGGGTGCGGTCCCCACCGCACTTACCCGCTGTGCCACCAGAGCCCATATGGCCTTCTTGTTTGCAAGTGCCGTCCTGGTCATTTGCGTGCAGAAGACGACGGCAGCATTCTCCTGGAGGGTCTCTGTTAGCACGGTGAGTTCCTCACGGGAGAAGTGGACCTGCCGCTTGCGGTCGCACGCTTTCTTCGCTACTTTTCCCATTTTTCTTGGTTTCGCTAGGGTGGTTGACGGGTTGGGGTGTGTTTCAGGGTAGTGATTTTAGTGGTTGTGTGGTTTTAGTGTATTTATAGGTGTACGCCGGGATGTTTCCCGTTCCGGGCCCATGTTTTAACTTCCGTTTCCGTATATTTCCGGGCACCGTACTTTCCGGTAGGCGCACACTGCTGTGACCGCTAAGAGGGGTGGTGGTATTGCACCTAGGGCGCCGTACGGCGGCGGTGTGGGCCGTTTTGGGGTCATTTCCGCCATCGCGGACTTTGCACTTCCGCCATGCCGTGGTGCTCGTGCCCGATGGGTCGGAATGGGCCGCACTTTGCTCCTTCGTGCAATGGCGGAAACGCTATTTACGCTGTGGCGCTCCGGTCAGTCGCTTTCCGCCAGGGTCGTAATGAGGGCCATTGTTGGGATAGTTATTGTGAATGAAAAGTGAGCCGATCTTATGGGCCACAGTCAACATTCCCTCATAACATAAGAATACATTTCAATGCATGCAAATATGAAGTGAAGGATATGCATGGATGATGGTTCAAACAATACCTTTTGCCCACCACATTGCCGCTGTCTGCTCCAACTTTCAGTGCTATGCAGATGACACTCAGCTCGTTTTCAAGCTCCCCTCGGGCACCTCTTCTCCTTCTCTCATCTCTGACTGTCTGCTATCCAAGAGTGGTGCCCCTCCAACAATCTCTGCCTTACTGCAAGTAAGACAGAGACTCTCCTCATCGGCACACCTGCACACTTTTTTCCTGTCCTCTCTGGCCAGCCTCCCTTGGCCCTTCCCTGCTCCCACCTGTGTGTCTAAGAACCTTGGGTTCATCTTCAACTCCACACTCTCCTTCTCTCCTCACATCTCTGACATCTCTAAGAAGTCAAGCTACCAACTGCCCCTCCTCAGAGGTATTCTTCCTTTCCTCTCCTTCCCACAGAAGCTCCCTGTCTCCAGACATCTGGTTTTCTGTAAGCTGGACTACTGCAACAACCTTTTTCTAAATCTTACTGGTTCTACTCTCCGCCCTCTGCAACTCATCAAGAAGAGGACTGCAAGACTTGTCCTTGTTTCAAGCCAAGGGATCGTATCACTCCAGCACTGATATTTCTGCATTGGCTCTCTATGGCTGCAAGGATTAAGTTCAAGACCCTCTTCATTGTCAACAAGGCCTTCTGAGGCCTGGGTCCTCAATATGTCCAACTGTCTCTTTGGAAATACCTTCCTACCCAAGGTCTTTGCTCCTCCACATCCAACTCCTTCAGGGTCAGTCGCTTCTCCAAGCAACGAGTTGGTGGTCGATTTCTTTCTTCGGCTGGGGCCACCCTCTGGAATAGCCTCTGTGCCTCTCTGAAACTTGAGGAGAACCATCCCCAGTTCCAGAAGTAGCTCATGACCTTCCTCTTTGCTTCTGCATTCTCTCTTCCTTTCCCCTGCTGATTTCATGTCTGATACTGCACTGGTCACCTCACTACCCCCTGATTTCGGGCCCAGGTCCCTGTCCGCCCAGTTGCACACCCGCACTGCTCCCAGTACCCCTTGCACTTTGGTCTATTTCTGTAACCCTACAGTCCCCCTACTGGCATTTTTGTATGAATGCTGTCTGTGCTCACACTTGAACTTGCCACGTGCTGGCTGCACTTCTTGTTATTGTTTGATCCTATGTACTGCACGGCCACCCTCCCCTTTTCCCTGGCACATTTCACTTCCCCTCTCTCCTGCACTTGCGCAATCTGGTTTATGGTCTTTGCATCGATCAAAACTTTTTCAACGAAAACAGTTCCATCGAATTACCATACACACAATGCAAAGTGTTCATGCATCAAAACCCTTTCATCGAAAAGGGTTTTGTGGTTTAAACACTTTAAATGTTTTGCTTGAAATTCAATGAAACATGCTTAAAAATGGTACATGGAGCTTTTCAGTGTTAAAATCTTCAAAGTATTTAGGCACTGGCCAGCTTCATGTAATGCTTTAGTGATTATTGTTTATTGTGGGGACCCCCCAAACCCCCTCAACCCCCAAGTGCACTCCCCCTCACCCCAACCATAACCCTAACTCAACCCTAACACTAAGCCTAACCGTAACTCTAACCCTAACCCTAGTATTAAAAACAAAAATCCATCAAAATCCAACAAAATGTATTCAATGAAAATGCATTTCGATGGAAACGGTTTTCATTGAATAAAATGTGCTGGATAGTAATTTGAGGAATCTAATTTCGATGGATAGACTAGATACCGCCCAATCTCAATGTCACTCAATGAAATTTGATGAAACATTCTTAAAAATGTTACATGGAGTTGTTCAGTGCTGAAATCATTAAAGTATTTCGGCACTAGCCAGCTTCATGGAACGTTTTAGTGATTATTGTTTATTGTGGGGTTCTCCCCCCCTCCAACCCCTTCAACTCCCAAGGGCACTCCCACTGACCCTAACCATAACCCTTACTCAAACCTAACACTAAGCCTAACCGTAACTCTAACCCTAACCCTAGTATTAAAAACAAAAATCCATCGAAATCCAATGAAATGTATTCAATGAAAATGCATTTCGATGGAAAGGGTTTTCATTGAATAACATTTGCCGGATAGTAATTTGAGGAAACTAATTTTGATGGATAGACTAGATACCGTGCAATCTCAATGTCACTTGGCCGAGTAAGATTGTTGTCTCTGTATTCCCTCTGTTCCCACTCCCTTGCCTCGTTGCACCTTGAAACACTTGTGTATAGGTGCACTATAAATGTCATATCATTTCATATCATATCATGGGATTTTCAACGTCATACCTATACAAAAAGAGGTAACTTCATGTCATGTATTACTGCTGAAAAGCCCAAATGCAATCTGTGATGCATTAGCCACTGTACTTCCACGCCCTTCATTCTGCTCCTATTTTCTTAGATGCCATGTACCTTGTGCATTTGGCCTGAAACCCAAAAAAGACATGTGTAATACCTGGCCTACTTTAGCCATAACCTAAGTGTATAATTTCCAAACCACTTTTCAAGAGAAGAAATGTAAACTGACAGGTTTGTTTTGTTTGTTTGTTTGTTTTTATTACTTATATTGCGCACCAGACCCAAGGGTAACCGGGCGCATTTTATAAGACAGCTCAAAACTTTGTTACAAGATCACATGGCAAAAATAGCAAAAATAGAGCAACAAGAATAATATACAAAAAAATGTACAGGAGTATACACAAAATATACAGGAATATACAGCGTGTAAAGTGTAAAAGCATGTATTTACGGTCCTAAGCAGAAATTCCTAGGCTTGAATAAGTCCAGGCAGTAGATGATCTAAAGTGTGTCTGCATTTTTGATCCACGTTATAAGGTTGTGTCGGAAGGTGGGGTAGGGTTGGTCAGTCTTCAAGGTGGATGGTAGGGCGTGCCAGTTGAGCTGCTTTCACCTGAAAGCTGCAGCCACCGACTTTAGTCAGTTTGACTCTAGGTATGGATAGGTTATTGGAGTTAGCAGATCTAGTAAGTCTTGTTGGTTTTAGTTTGGTGAATCTGGCAGAGAGGTACTGCGGTGCAGCGTTGTTAAGGCATTTGTGGACCAAAGAGGCAACTTTTAGTTGGATTTTCTCCTGAGTAGAGAGCCAGTTGTTAGCTCGTCTGAGTGCGGTGATGTGGGCTCTCCTGGGAATGCAAAGTGCTGCTCTGAGCGCGTTGTTCTGCAGAATTTGAATTCTTTTGGTGACTTCCTTGTTAGCCCCAATATAGAGCGAATTGCAGTAGTCCAGTTTTCATAACATGAGCGCTCTCGCGAGTGTGATGCAGATATCGTTTCATAGGAAGGGTTTGCCTGCTCTTATCAATTTGGAGGTGTAGACGGTTGCTGAAGCCATCGCATTGACCTGCTTGTTGAAAGAAAGTGTGGAGTCCAGGTAGAAACCCAGAGTTTTAACCGTGTGGGCGGTTGTGATTTGGTTGTTGTCGATATTGACGGAGGAGTATTTGGGGCCCAGTTTTTGGAGGGTGGGAGGTGTGCCCAGGATGATGATTTCAGTTTTGTCATCATTCAGGCATAGACCGTGTGCGGCCATCCAGGCCTGGTTGATGAGATACACTCTGTTCACCAAGGCCAAATCCTTGTCGTAATCACCGGTAAGTGGCAGGAGAATCTGGGTATCATCTGCATAATTAGTGTAGGTGATACCAAGAAGGTCCAGATTATCGAAAAGGGGCTTATTAAAGATGTTGTAGAGTGTAGGTGAAACACAGGATCCTTGGGGCACACCACATGTAATGGGGATGGAGTCTGCTGCCGCAATGGTAGAGAAGACTCTCATTGGGCCTCATTCCGAGTACGGCGATAACCAATGGCGCTATTAACGCCTTGGTTGACGCCGTACCCGGACCGGCAGCGCCTTGGTGGATCGCGGAATTACCGCCCCATTCCAAGGTTGGCGGGGCGGTAATTCCCCATTCACCAAGGCTCTTCCCCATTCCCAAATGAGCCCCCATAGGGCTCAATGGGAATGGGGAAGATGCAAATAACGGTGACCGTTCATTACGGTCACCGTTATTGGCTTGGAGGCCCCTTTGCGCCTTCGACTTTAACACCTGCTCAAAGCAGGCGTTAAGGGCGAGGGCGCAAAGGGAACTCGGACTATGGCGGTAAGGGATCACCGCCACCGGTCTCGTTACCGGTGGCCGCTATCCCTTACCGCCATACTCGGAATGAGGCCCATTGTCCTGTTATTGAGGAAGGATTGGATCCATTTTGTGGCTTCTTCTGAGAAGTGCGCGGCTATATCCAGGTGCCTGCAAAGGACCTTAAGGTCAACAAGGTCAAATGCGTCTGATAAGTCCAGGAGGAGGAGTAAGGCTGGTTTGCCTTGATCCCTTAGCTCATCAATTTGCGCCTTTAGGTCTAAGAGGGCAGTTTCGGTTCCATGCTGGGGACGGAAGCCAGACTGCCGTACTCCTAGTAAATTGTTGTTTTCAAGGTGTTTCTGTATTTTTGAGTACGCCACTTTATCTATGATTTTTAAGAGGAATGGCACAGTGGTGATTGGGCGGTAGTTCGTGGGTATGGCAGGGTCTAGTGTCCATTTTTTAAGCAAAGGGAGTACCCAAGATTCTTTTAGGTTGCTTGGTATGGACCCTGTAGCGAATGAGGCGTTAATGAGTTTTGAGATAAAGGGAGCCAGGTCTCTAGCTGCGTCCTTTATCAGTTGAGGTGGGCATTGATCCCCTTGGCAATTAGATGGATTGAGTGACAGTATGATTTTTTCTGTCTCAATAGTAGATACTTTTGAGAATTTGAAGCGAGGGTAGTTGGTGCTATTTTTAGGAGGGGTGATATCTGTTTTGGGCTCAGTGTCGAGACTGAGCGAGGATTTTTTTGTGGCAATTTTAGATTGGAGAGATGTTACTTTATTAGCTAGGGCTTGCTGAATGTTGGTGCACCATGTTTTATCTTTGACACAGTTGTCAGGCACTGGGATGGGGGATTCTATTTCCTTTAGGATAATGAAGAGTTCTTTCATGCTAGAGTTGGCTTGGGCTATTCTAGTGTTGTAGGTTTCCCGTTTGGCTGCTAGTATTTCCTTTTTGTAGAGGGTAGATATCTCTCAGGGTGCTTTTATTTTCTTCCGATGGTTGTACTTTCCATGCAACCTCGCATTGTCTTTTTTTGGTACAAAGAGTTTTTAGATGGGGGGTGTACCAGGAGTTGAGGTGGGCTTTAGGTTTGTTG
This sequence comes from Ambystoma mexicanum, assembly GCF_040938575.1. Lineage (NCBI taxonomy): Eukaryota > Metazoa > Chordata > Amphibia > Caudata > Ambystomatidae > Ambystoma > Ambystoma mexicanum. Next base: position 1,139,734,118 of record NC_090922.1, read on the forward strand.
CGTCTCACTTTGAGTGGTGCAATTATGTCCAAGGCAGAGGACATGACTTTGTTGTACTCGTTCACTAGTGTTTCAGGGTCCAGGTTGTCTGGTAGTGAATTAAGTGTGGGGAGGATGAGCGGGAGTAGGTTGTCCGGGGTGATGTTTTTCTTGTTTCTGGTTGGGATAGATGATGCTGGCTGGATTGAGGCGGTAGTGGGTCTGATCGTCTCTAGAGCAAAAGTTATAAGGAGATGGTCTGTCCAGATTAGTGGGGAGATCGATAGGATGGAGGCATTGCAGTTGTGGTCTGCCACATAATCGAGTATTCTACCCTTGTTGTGGGTAGGGTGAAGTACTTTTTGTGAGAAGCCTAGTTCAGAGAGTAGGTTGGCTATTCGAGTTGCCTGTGGGTCATTTTGGTCATTGAAGCCTAGGTTAAGATCCCCTAGCAGGATGACGTGTGATGATTGTTTTAGGTTGTGCGATAGGATGGTAGAGATGTCCTCCTCAAAGGTTCCAATAGGGCCTGGAGGTCTATAGATAAGGTGGATTGTGAGGGTTTGGGAGTTGTTAATAGCTAGTTTAGCTGTTAGGCTTTCGCATGATTTAGTGTCGTTCGAGGGCACTAGCCTGATGGATAGGTGAGATTTAATAATAAGGGCTATGCCCCCTCCGCGGGCTTTGCCTCTATCTGCCTTAGGATGGTGTAGCCGTTGGGGGTTGCTAACATAATGGCTGGTCCTGCGGCGGCATGTAGCCAGGATTCCGTGATGGCCAGGAAGTCAAAATTTTCGGTCTGGATAAGATCAGCAATCTCAATGGCATGAGCAATCAAGGACCTAGCATTAACTAGTGCACCTTTTAGAAGTGGGCTGGTGGATGGGGGTGTGCATGTCTTTTCCTGGGTTGTGGCAGGAGTGTGCATACGCGCATTTTGTGTCTTTGAGTGTAGGCTGTGTGGTTTTTCTATGCCCCTATCATGTGAGGTTTTGCTACGGTTAGATGTGGTCAGTGTTCTGGCACGTGGTTCATATAGTTTTGCAAGTCTGGCTCGGAGTCTAGCATTTAGAGATATGGTATTGCATGGTTTAGATTCAAGGGTTCTATGTTGTTGAGGTTCTTCAGATTGGTCATTCCGACTCAATAATGGTTGAGGTGGAGTCTGTGTCATGGCAGGGGAGAGAGCTGAGCGTTGGGGGTGGTGTATTCAATGAGTGAGTCTGGGTTGTTAGAGTGAGAAGGGCTAGTGTGGCTTGTAAGGTTTGCATCTTGTGACGTCACCGTGGAGGGTGGCAGATAGAACTAGAGTAGGCTGTGTAATCCGGCCTGATCAGGGTTGGGGTCTGTGCGGATAAGGCAGATAACTCAGGTATAGTAGATGGCGACTACGTTTGGGACGGTGGCAATTGACTAGAGTACAATCGGCAGTACAGTTGACAAGTACATATTTCAATAGGCAGGCTAAATGTAGCTATCATAGGCGGGCTGAATGCAGCATATTATCATAGGTAGGCTAAGTTCAGCATTCAGAGTACAGCTTTCAATGGACAGGCTAAATGTAGCTATCATAGGCGGTACATGTACAGGTAGTGGCCAACTAGGCAAGTACAGGTAGTGGCAGACAAGGCAAGTAAAGATGAGCTAACTATGGCAGTGTATCACCTAAATGCGAGAGTCACAACGCAGCCAAGGACACCTTGGGATACATGAGGTAGCTAGTTTCACCTATTGACGACCGTAAGCCATAGCACAAGTCAAAAGGCACAGCACAAATCAGGTGTGGTCTATTGTCAACAATAAGGCACATCATAGATCAGAGGCACAGCACAAATCAAGTGTGGTCTATTGGCGGACCATAAGGCGACTATAAGGCACAACACAGATCAGAGGCACAGCACAAATCAAGTGTGGTCTATTGGCGACCAGAAGGCGACTATAAGGCACAACACAAATCAGAGGCAAAGCACAAATCAGGTGTGGTCTATTGGCGACCATAAGGCACTACACAGATCAGAGGCACAGCACAAATCAAGTGTGGTCTGTTGGCGACCATGAGGCGACTATAAGGCACAACACAGATCAGAGGCACAGCACAAATCAAGTGTGGTCTATTGGCGACGATAAGGCGACTATAAGGCACAATACAAATCAGAGGCATAGCACAAATCAATTGTGGTCTATTGGCGACCATAAGGCACAACACAAAATCAGAGGCACAACAAAAATCAGAGGCACAGCACAAATCAAGTTTGGTCTATTGGCGACCATAAGGCGACTATAAGGCACAACACAAATCAGAGGCATAGCACAAATCAATTGTGGTCTATTGGCGACCATAAGGCACAACACAAAATCAGAGGCACAGCACAAATCAATTGTGGTCTATTGGCGACCATAAGGCACAACACAGATCAGAGGCACAGCACAAATCAAGTGTGGTCTGTTGGCGACCATGAGGCGACTATAAGGCACAACACAGATCAGAGGCACAGCACAAATGAAGTGTGGTCTATTGGCGACCATAAAACGACTATAAGGCACAACACAAATCAGAGGCATAGCACAAATCAATTGTGGTCTATTGCTGACCCTAGGTGCAGCACATGATGCATTGTGGCAGCGTCTGAGTCCAGAATAGAACAACGGCTGGATTGGGCAGCGCCTGGGTTCGGGTAGGACACTTGAGCCAATAAAGCCGTAGGGCAGCAGCTGAGTTCCGGGTCATGCCTAAGGCTGCCGAGCTAAAAGTGTCATGTGCGAGGGCGGTAATAGTGTGCCAGAGCGCAGATCTATAGGCGCAAGCTGTCAGGTTAGAATGCTAAGGTGCAATTATCTATGGCAGAGAAAACAATCATGTTGTCGAACTCTAAAGTGCAGCAGAGAGAGGCATCTGGCCTACCTTGCATTTGGCACAGCACACAGGCCTCGATCTTATCGGCTGCTGCTTCTGTGGTGGGTGGAGAGAGCTCCTGCTCCTCCCTGGTGCAGTCGGTGCAGTGGGGATGTTTTCGGGTGTGAGGGCTCCAACACAGCCAATCGGTTCCGGTCGGGAAAGTAGGTTGGTTGTTGCGCACACATGCACTAAACAGGGGCAAAACAGGGCCTTATACTGGCCTTTGAGTGGCCGCCGGCTATTCCGCCTGCCGACGGAAGTTAGTGTTTAAATACACCAGTTGCTAGGCGACTGGGGAAGCCAAGCCTCATCTTCATGCCGCATCGCGCCCGACATTTTGTTTCGGGAAGAAATGTCGGCGCGATGCGGTGCCGGCATGGATGGATCAGCGGTGCTTGACCTTGATGTGGGGGTAGTGGGCAGATGGGGGGGGCCCTGGCAGGGCTGGTGGTTTCACCTCCAAGCCTGGGAGGGATGGCCCATTGCGGTTGCGGTCGTGGTCGCGGTCGCTGCGCTGCATCCAGGAGTTGGAGCGCGTGGGTGGCTGTTAGTGGGTGCTCCTGCCCGCGCCACTTCTGGGTCTCGTGTAGCCCCTACAGGGGCAAAACAGGGCCTTATACTGGCCTTTGAGTGGCCGCCGGCTATTCCGCCTGCCGGCGGAAGTTAGTGTTTAAATACACTAGTTGCTAGGCGACTGGGGAAGCTAAGCCTCGTCTTCATGCCGCGTCGCGCCCGACATTTTGTTTCGGGAAGAAATGTCGGCGCGATGCGGGCATGGATGGATCAGCGGTGCTTGACCTTGATGTGGGGGCAGTGTGGGCAGATGGGGGGGCCCTGGCAGGGCTGGTGGTCTCACCTCCAAGCCTGGGAGGAATGGCTCGTTGCAGTCGTGGTCGCGGTCGCTGCGCTGCATCCAGGAGTTGGAGCGCGTGGATGGCTGTTAGTGGGGGCTCCTGCCCGTGCCACTTCTGGGTCAAGTGTAATCCATCATGGGATTTGTCATATTTAAGGCCACATTCAAACACTTCCACAACTCTGACATAATGGGGAGTCAGTAATATAGGGTCAGAGGGAAGAGTTTGAATCAAACTTTGAAGCACATACAGAGGTACAATATTTGTCAAGGGTAGAGGTATGTTGCATGTTTGATGGTATATTTTGCTATGTACCCTCAATCATTTGACTTCTTCCTATGTGTGTGCATTCTGTAACAACATATGTGATCACATAGTATGGTATTTAAGTGGGTCCTTGCACTTTCAAAGGTCACCATTTCCAAGCAGATTTTGAAAGTGTCAGATATGGTTGCTGTTTATTCTTTACAAATTAGTATGACAATGTTGTTGTTTCTAGCATGTAGGTTGGCCTTGTGTGCATGCAATATTGCTGAATATTATACTACCTATAGTGTTCTGGATGCAATGCATTGTTGGAATATACTTTCAAATCTGTGATAGAAAGGCTATGCTCAATTTCAAGTATATTCTTGGTGAGCAATTTGTTCATAGCTGAGGTACATAATACAATGATTGGATTTGAGAGTAAGTGCTGTACTGTTAAAGAATGTCTTATGCAGAACTCTACTTTGAGTGCTGGAGTAACCTGGTATGATATGGTGCAGCTCATGTAGTGTAAATAAGAAGAGAAAAGTAGAGTTTGAAAAGGTGGCACCTGAGTTTCTCAGTGTGTGATGCATTTGTGGTTGGCACAGTACATTTTCAAGATGCTAAGCCTGAATCAAACCTGAGTTAATTTTATAGATCATAGTGACTATTTTGTTCACAGCCTAGGAATTTGTGATAAGGGATGGGCATATGAAGTGAAAGATATGCACCAGTTATGGAATTTGCCAGGTCATACCTATAGAAAAAGAGGCAAGGAGATTTGATATGGGAAATATATTTTTCTCACACATAACCTTAGAATAACATGTAGAACTGCTTGAAAACATTTCAGAAAACACTGAAATAAAATATGAAAAACCCTACTTTCCAAGTAATATCTATAAACTGTACTAAATAACAGACCTAACCATGCTTTATACATGTTACATAAACAGCAATTCATATTATATATTGAAAATATAAAATAAACACACTGAACTGAACGTCACCATCCCAATTTTCTTTTTTTTACAGCTTTTTTTTTATGCTGTCAAGCAAGCAACAACAACGTGCTAGAAGGAACAATTGTGTGCAGGGAAATAAACATTTAGAATATAATACTTTCAAAAGTAGTGTTCTCAAATCTGTACATAAAAAATAGCATAGATAAACCAATACCTATTATCGATAAAACTTTTGAAAATCTGCAATTTGAAATAGGAGATGTGCCAACTGAACAAATTAATGTAACCCAGAATATTTTTTGTGAAAGTAATAAAAGAAAAAATGTATCCAATCTCTAAGTAGCTAAAAGAAAAGAAAGTACATGTGCTCTCAATGTGAAAACGAGGAATAAAGATATATATAGGAACATTTTCCACTCTCAAGTTTTTACAGATCTGTAGTGAAGCATGAAACCAAAATCTAGATATGTTGTTAAGTGTTTTTGCAAAATACAAATACAGAAGTAATAATGAAAACATTTTTCATATGAAAAGAACATTGTTTATTTTTGTTCTGAGTAAACGTAAGAAATTACTTAAAGTGACTACACCATTATATACAAATATAGAAACAACTCATGTACTTATAAGTGACAATTTTTGTGATGTATTTGGCGGAGAGTGGCAACACACTTCTCATATACAGAAAGATTTTTTAATTAGGAGATTTACATCCAAGAAAAGAATGTACTCCTTGCTTTTGATGAGAGTGGACATAGCTGTAAAATCCAAAACAGTGTGATTTCTAAAAAAGAAGAAATCCTAAGTATAGACTAAAAGCTAAACATGTTTTGTGCAATATTAATACGTTTTAATATTGATATGGTTGTCAAGGCTAGCACTCACTTCCAATGTTGATTGTTGGGGGTGGCACAAGCCGTAGGAGTGAATCTAAAGTACTCCACAGGGCAATATACTGAGGAGCCTGAAAAAACACATAGGCCCAGAGTGAACCTAGAGCTAACCCAGTATAATATAGGTTAACCTAGCATAGTTGCTAATATCGCAATACGTACTTGTTACTTGTTAATATAAATTGCAACTTGATCCAAATAGCATTAATCAGATACATAACTAGTCCGTTGGCCTTCACAGTAATGTGGGTTGTATAAATCCTGACGTCTATACTACCTGCAACAAAATCAGATATTATACCACTTAGTGTCTACAGCCTACAAATGTGCCTGTCTACATATGTGCACCACACTCATGCCGTAGGCATACTGAAAAAATTATGAAATAAAATACCCTTTTTTGCACACCATCAGGAATCAAGGGTGTGATAGAAAGACTATATTGTTTTGTTTCTGAATACAAGAAACATCTCAATGGTAGTTGGACTTTCCTGTGGTTCGAGTGTATTTTGTCTGACATTGGATGTGTGTTAGTATGAATGAGTATGAAAGGTGGGAAATGGTAGATGCCTAAATACATGAATTATTATGTATATTAGTTGTGTGGCTTTTAACTTTGTGATATAATATTTGAATTAAACTGATGAATTTTCTATACATCCTGTCTAAGTGTAATTTGTGATTACCATTGTGTGACCTCATTGTGAACCGCTTACAAGCTTACCACCCCTGAAGATCTTAGCCTAGACTGCCTGTCACAGCTACCTGCACTCACAATATATGTTTGCCTTCTATACATCTGTCCACCAGGCCATAGCATAGAAAATCAGTCCTAAAATCTAGGAGTGAAGCGTGACATTACAGATTCTTTGTTTTAGGAAATGATGTCGCCACAAAAGATAAGAACATTTGGGAACAGCATATAGATATTGGAGAGGTGAAAAATGCATTGGTGTTTCTATTGGAGAACAATGATTTATACAAAGACATTCTGACTGTACCAGACTTGTCTATGGTTGATGTTGAGTCAAGAAACAAAAGCAGTGATCTTCAGTTGCAATGTCTAACTTTTGCAGAAGGTAATAGTTTGCATAGCCCGACATAGCCTGCCTTTTTTTTAACTATTTTTTATACCTGCCTCACTAGTTATTTGCCCCATGTCTAAATAACCCACAGATCAGAGTTGCTTTAGACTATTCTATGCGAGCAACCAAATTGAATGCAGTAACTATTCAGTGGTAACTTAGCTATAGCAACCAAATTGAATGTAGCCATACCATACACACAATGCTCCTGACAACCTTCCTGACAACCATCCTGTTACCATTCAGTATACTACCTCAAGCCACTCCATGCACAAGAGATCATTTCATTGTGATAAATGAAGGACTAGCCAGGCTGAGTTGCCAGCGCCACCACCCTATCCCCTACACCACCCCATTCCTACCTACACTACCTCCATTCCCAATGCAAACTGCACCTATAAATACTACGCCCTCCAACGCTACGATCGAGGCAACATCAACCACCCCCAACCCGAGGCACAACTCCGCCACACACCTCAGACCTGAAGAGAATAATTACAAGACTATACCCACATTGGGTATTGACAGGCTTAATAGGCTCAGGGCCAGAACCAAAACTACCTCACGAGCGACCACTCTCTCCACAAAATTGCCTGAGAAACTAGACACTAATTCACATAACCGCCAATACAAAGACCTCCCCAAGAAACCTATGAAACCCCAAACCAAATCCATAACTAACTTACACACCCCTAACCTAGGTAATACTCCTAGAAACACACCATCTCATGCCCCCACATCCACTCTCAAAGGCGCACTCATCAATGCGCAATCCGTCAGAGCTCATGCAATAGAAATCCATGACCTCATAGTGGACCAACAACTCCATATCCTGGTGGTCATTGAAACATGGCTACACCCTGCTGCAGGCTCTCTCCTAGCCCTTGCTATCCCCCCAAGTTTTAGCATCCACATAACAGATAGGACCAACACCCAAGGAGGCGGAGTCGCTTTAATAGCCAGAAACACCCTGCAAATCAGAGTGTGTCCAATAGAACAAATACAGGGCTACAAACTACTATTAGTAAAATATACATCCAACCCCAAAACCACTACCAACTTTTTGGTAGTGTACAGATCACCAAATAAAAATACTCACCCTAACTTGGACATCCCCTACTACTAACACCCATCCTCAACCCTAACACTAAATGCATCATTCTCTAAGACATCAACTTAGGATATAGTGATCCCTTGATCCAGATGCATCAGCCGTCCACACTGCCATGTCAGACATGAACTTCACCCAGCTGATAAATGAAGCCACCCACTCTAAAGGAAGAACACCGGACTGGCTCCTCACGCTGAATGCGCAAGTCACTATTGATTCCATCCTCCCTGTAGAGTGGTCATATCACTTCATTATCAACTTCACTCTGAACAACAATCCCATAGACCACATTACGTCCAATAAGCCCAACACCTTTGAAACCAGAAATATTAAGAAGCTCTCAGCAGACAACCTCACCCCCGTCCTTAATGCAACATTAGCCAACACTTCTCCTGACACCAACAACCCTGTTTACCTAGCAGAACAGTACCAACAAAGCCTCACCCATACTATTGACTTACTTGCTCCCATCACCAGCAAAACTCAGAAGACAGACAAACAATCATGCTTCTGGTTCAATGAGGAACTAGTCTCCCTGCGGAGCATAAAAAGATCGCTTGAGCACCTCCACAGGAAAACCAACACCATAGAATCAGCAAAAGCCTTTGATGAAGCCAACAAAAAATACAAATCAGCCGTAATCACATAAAAGCCAATGCCTTTAACTATCGCATCACTAAGGCTTCCTCAGACAGCAAAGAACTATTCTCTATCCACAGAGAGTTAGAAAATCCATGTCAAGTTATGGCACCCACTAACACCAGTGAAGCCTGGTGCGCCACAATACAAGACGCTCTAGCAGCCAAAATTCTATTACTGCAACAACAAAAAAAAAACCTCTTAGCAGAAAAAACTCCAACCACCATCACAGATAAACTATTTTACTCCACTCTGGGCACGCCATTTCACTTCACACCAGTCTCTCACAAAGGAGTGTCAGACACCATAGCCAAAATTAAAGCCTCCAACTGCAAAGAAGACCAATTTCCATCCCACCTAGTCAAACTTTGCACCCCCACCCTCACACCCATCATTACTGAATGTGTTAATGCTTCCTTCTATACAAACTCAGTCCCCACCAGTATTAAAAAAGCATGGGTAACCCCTCTCCTAAATAAAAACACCTTAGAACCGTTAATCCCCACTAACTACTGACCTATTACAATGGTACTGTTTACCCTAAAAATAATCAACAAAATAGCTTACTCCAAACACAAAACCACATAGAACAGCAGCAACTACTAGGAGACGGATCATCAGGATTCTGTCCTAATCATAACACGGAGACAGCCCTTCTCGATCTGAAGTTCCAAATGGATGCCACCAGAGATGCAGGCAAACTCTGCCTACTAATACTACTGGATCTCTCAGCAGCATTTGATTTGGTTGACCACGAAAAACTCTGCGGCACACTAGCAAATAACTTCAACCTGTCTAAGGATGCCACTGACTGGATTAAATCATTATTAGCGGACAGGACATCAAGAGTGTCCATCGGTAAAGAATCAACCAACACCATACCAGTTCCCATAGGCGTCCCGCAAGGTTCCTGCCTATCTCCCACATTGTACAACGCCTATACCAAGTTGCTGTTTGCAGCCCTGGATGCCATGGTTGTCATCTACACCAACTTTGCAGATGACACCCAGATCCTCATCCCACTTACAGGCAACCATGAGCAAGACTCACTGCTCATCAACCAAATCTACTCCATTATCCAAAAGCAGATGGCTAATAATAGCCTCTGCCTCAATGATGACAAAACAGAGCTCCTTATAGTAGGTTCATCCTCAAAAATCGACACACTTCAGCCAGCCTTCAAATCATTCATCATTGATGGCACCACGATCCCTGTACTTAAACAAGTTAAGACACATGGTGTCTATTTAGATGCCACATTAACTATGTCTCAACAAGTAAACACACTAGCCTCCTCTACCTCATACACTTCCAAACTCATCTCCCTTAGTCGTAAATTCCTATCACCTGATAACTGCGTTACATTAGCAAGAGCACTCATACTATCCAAGCTTGACTATTGTAACATCCTCTTCTTGGCACGTCCAAAACCAACGTAGCCAAACTTCAACTTAAGCAGAACAAAGCTCTCCGAGCTGCCCTAAGCATAAAAAAATCCAAACACATCTCCAATGTGATGAGAGACAACCACTGGCTCCCCATCCAAGCTAGGATACTATTCAAAACGCTAAGCATTACACACAAAAGCATTGCTAATAAAGCCCCCAAATACCTCATTAACACAGTCCTGATGAATTCTCAGACCAGACTCCTCAGATCCAATAACAACCCACAACTTCAAATCCCTAGATACAAAAGAGAGCAATTGGCGGGTAGCAGCTTCAAAGTCCTTGCTCCAAGACACTGCAACTCCCTACCTACCAGTATCAAGAATGAAACATCCTACCTACAATTCAAAAAACCACTGAAAACATTGCTATTCAATCAATATTAAATTGAACGAAGATCCCAACCTGCCTAATTAGTCCTCCACTGTCTGCTGTATATACACTGTATATAACATTACCATTGTTTTTACTGTATTCTTGCTTTATATTATTAAGATTGTATTTACCCATTGTCTGCAACTACGCCGTGATACCTCCGGTTCTGGGTGTATTATAAATGTAATAAATAAATATGAGCATTACACTACACTCACATGAAGTCATGGTCAACAGTTTGGAATTGTATGAAATGAAAGCTTAGAAACGTGCACCAATCACTGTCTGAGAAAATACATTTGAAGCTCATTGTTTCCTCATGCTTTTTCCTACAGGAACAGGAGGTAGATCAAACAGTTTCAATTTCTTCTTCAGAATTTCACTGTAGAAGAATGTATTCCCGATTCCTCACCCATGTTGAATATATTTTCACTTATTGAAGGAAAGTGAATTTTCAACATTATGTTATGCTGTTGTACATACACTTCAGACTGGAACTAGATTGATTTCTAAATCCTTATGCATGTGAGCTGCTGCAACAGGTGAAAGAAAACAATGTAGTTTTAGAAGGTTATCTTGCCAATTCTTGCAACAATGAGAGGAAGCACTGAATATTGGTATAGGAGATACTCAGAAGTTAGTTGCATGATGAGAAACCTGGGACCTCCAACATGCTTTGTGAATTTAAATTGTTCTGGGTATGGAAGGGATGATCTTGCAGAGTGGATTTGTGAAAGTAACACACAGAAAGAAGATATACAACACATGACACCGAGATAATTGTGTTGTATAGACCCTGTAAGTGTATTGCAGGTCTTCCGTCACAGATTTTAAGCAATGTTACACTTTACATGTAATATTGAAAATTTGGTACATTCAGATTACGCAGGTAAACAGAAACAGTAACTATGTGGGGTGGGGGGGGCAATAGGGACCAATTACTCCCAGTCCTGTCAGAACATGGGTTAAGTTCAGGTAGATACCACTCCCATGGGTCATAACCAAAGTGCAGTAGTGCTGCAGCAAGAAAAAGGCCCGGGGGCAAGTGCAGGAGACTGGCGAGGAAGCTTGGGAGCTGTGAGGCTCTGAAGGTGCACCAGGCAGCCAGTCAGCGAAACTGAGCAGATGTAGGGGAGAGAGAGTGAATGAGCAGAAATATGTGGTTAGCAGTAGAGGGAGAGAGAGAAGGGGAAGGCGAAGAGGAAAGTCTTGAGGTGTTTCCGGTACTTAAGGGGATCTGGCTCAAGATGGAGACAGGCAGGGAGGCTGTTCTAGAGTGAGGCACCTGCAGTTGATAAAGATATCCCCCCAATTCTCTGCTTGGAGAAGCGGCTCACCCGCAGAGAGTTGGAGGAAAATGAGTGGAGGGATCGGGAAGGTGAGTATTTTAGGAATAGAGGGTTGCATATAAAGTGGGCCCAGACCCCAGAAAGCCTTGAGGACAATGCAAAGGGTCTTGAACTTATTTGTTGCAGCCACGGGGAGCCAGTGAAGGGATTTCAGCGCTGGCAAGATGTAGTCCCTGGGCTTGAGGCCACGAGTACGTCTTGCGGTTCTGTTCTGGAGGAATTGAAGAGGACGGAGGATAGAAGAGGGCAGGTTGAGAAAGAGGCTGTTGCAGTAGTCCAGCCTAGAGAGGACCAGGGCTCTGGAGACGGTGACCCTTTGGGGGAAGGTGAGAAAATGTAGAATATCTCTGAGAAGGTGCAGTTGGTAGTGGGACCGTGATGTGAGACGAGAAGGATAGAGTGCAGTCGTAACTATTTGAGTGATAGTTGTAAGTATGGGCATTTTTATGATTATAATTCCATCAACAAGAGTATGTGCTACATAGGGGATTCCAGCAAAGAAGTGAAGGCCAAAATAATAAAGTTTTGACTGGCATTAATCCAGTTATATTTGGATATGTTTATCAGTAAATATGTTAAAAGCACTTAAGTGCCATGTTTGCAAGAACCATTTGATGGTGAGGCTACCAGAAAATCATCCACATATTCTAACCGTACAGATTTCCCAGATTTCACAATATGATCTAAATAGTCTTGCATTTTTGTGAAAACAGAGTGGGGTAATCAGTGTTCCCATTGGATAGACTTGTACAGGTTTGATTGATTGATTGATTGATTGATTGTCATCTACATTGTGCTAATGACTGCAAGGTATTACATCACTAGTAATCAAATCTAGGAATGACAGGTAATGGATTGATTGATGTCAAAACGTGGATTGAAGTCTACATACAGTTCATGAAGGCAAATAAGTGGTCACACTCTGTTACAAGTCTCAGCCCGTGCAATGGGACAGTTAGACTTGAGCCCTGGAGCAGGATTGCCAGAAATGTTTACAAACGTAGCACTACAGAATTCACTACATGAAATCCTGCAGAAAGTAAACAGTCTTTTTATTGTGTTTTAACAAACTCCTTATAGTTTTTCTGTAATCACGATATACGCACACGCAAAAAGTGCCGCGAATTGAAAATTAGCTTCATTTCACCATTTGTAAAAATAGGTGCTTCTTGCTTTCCACTGCTGAAATTCGTTTTCAACCTGATAATCACTCATGAATCATTGCTAGTGTTGACCTGTACCAATCTAAAGTAACTATCACCTACCTTGAATCTCCTTTAGTGAATTAAAAAGCATTTAGCATATTTTCTCATCCATTGCAACCACATTTCAAAGCATTTGGCCTGTGTTTTAAAATCATCCCTGTTTCTCTAAGTTTTCTGGGGGGAACTGGAACTGAACTGCATTTGATTGTATTCTGGAAACCTGTTTGCTCTCCTTTCCATCTCTCCATTATGCATAAGGGGGGAGTGAGTAGTCACATGGGAAAAAGTGATCAAATTATCTCTTGTTGAAACCATATCGAGATTATTTCTGTGTTGCATTCTTTCCCATCTTGCATTTCCTTATTCTTTCTATACCAACTCCTAAGTGATTAAAGAATTGTACTATTGTAATATTATCCATTGTTGATCACTATTATATTCATAAGCGTGCTATTAAATATTAATTTATTCATAAAAGTGTGATATATATATATTGTTTTATTCCTCAAATAAATCTTTTAATTTGCAAAACAAACTTACTTCTTGACATAAAAATATATTAATAAGGGCTTCCATTGGGCATCCCAGACTAGGCATTGACATTGGAATGTTGGATTGAAGTCACTTACAGGGGGATATGCATGTAGCAAGTCGGCTAAGGGATCTGTCTACTCATCTATCTCGTCATCCATGACCAGAGCCATCACCAAGTTATCCTGGCTGAAGTGGGGTTTTAGCATGTTCATGTGAACAACCTGACGTGCCTGCCTCAGCGTATTTGTATCAATGGGGCATTTAACCTGACTGATCCTTTCCAGCACCACGTAGAGACCAGTACACTTGTCGTGCAAGGGACTGGGTTTGATGAGTTACATAATCCAGACTATCTTGCCTGGCGTGTACTCTGTCATGGTCGCCTTCTAGTCATGCCAGTGCTTCATGAGCTTCTGGGTGGCCTTCAGGTTCTCAGTGCTATGTTCCCTGTACTTGGCCACCCAGGATCGCAGGTTGAGCACGTAGTCCACTATGTCATGGGAAGGAGTTTGGGTATTGCCCTCTCATCCTTCCCACACCAGACTTAATGGACCCCTTAAGGGATGACCAACAGGAGATCAAAGGGACTGAACCAGATACCCTTCTGGGGAACCTCCCGGTAGGCGAACAGGAGGAATGTCAGGAGAATATCCAATTTTCTCCTGAGTGCTCTTCCAAGTCACCTATCATGCTCTTGAGGGTCTTGTTGAACCGGTCAACAAACCTGTTAGTTTGAAGGTGAAAGGCTGTGGAGAACTAATAAGAACCGCCACACTCATCACCACATTGCCTTCACATGCGTGGATATGAAGTTGGATCCCCTGTTGTAAATTACTTCCTAACTTCCTACACGCAAGAATATTCCAATGTGAGCCTTCACGACCATGGGGGCATTGATGCTCCTCAGGGGGACAGTCTCGGGTGAATGGGTAGCATGATCAATAATAGCTAAGATATATTGGTTTCTGGATGAGGTTTGAGAATCCAAAAGACCCACAATGTCCATGCATATTCTATCGAAAGGCAGCCCAACCAAGGTTAGTGGAATTAAGGGGCCCTTGGTGGCTCTTCCCCCCTTGCCAGATGATTGACAGGACTGTAAAATGCTGTTATCTATGATTCCATCTGGGGCCAGTAGAAATGGACCGTCAGTCAGTCGACTGTTTTTACCACCCCAAGGTGACCTGCCAATGGAATGCTGTGATCCAAGTCCAACAGGAAACTTCTGTGGCACTGGGGAACCACCAAATGAAGTCTTGGGCTCACACTACAGGAGTGTGTTCTTTCAGTACAACTTGAACATCTCAGGGGTTTCCCCCCTGGGCCTATTTCTCTGCTTGCCAATGCAGATCTGCCAAAGTTGGACAGGCGCACTATGCCTGGCAAAAGCCTGCCTGGCCCAGGCCCACAGCTAAGGACAAGTCACTTAGCTCAGGGAGACCTATGAGGTCTGATTCTACTGTGTTCTCCTCCTTAGTGTAGGTTCAATGCTTGTAGACAACAATGAGGTCCTTGAGTCAGGTACTACCACAGTAGGCACTTCAGTGGTCACCAGACTCTCTCTGGCAGGAGCAGGAGTCTCTGTGGGCTCTGGATCCAGACTGGGTAGTATTGGCAGTGGCAGTAGTAAGCCATCATCAGCCAGATGAACCCCTGGAATCCATGGCCGCCAGGGCCGCTACCCAAGCTGCTTCCTTGTCTCCTGATCATGTGACCGCAGCAAACATTTTGGCATCAAGTCTTTTGTTCCCTAACAGACAATCTATCCGACTGGCATATTTTTCAGCAACACAGAGTATAGAGTTTGCCCCCCCTCCAACCAAACTCCATTATAGCTTGTAGCACTGGGTTTGACCGTTCAATCCACTGAGTGGTGTGGGTGGACCAGGGATGATCTGGTCCTCTCACACCCACAGTCGTCATACAGCAGCAATACATGCAGCAGTATCACAAAGTGCAGGGGATTTGCTCCTGTTAATGAACACATGGTCCAAAAATATCTCTGTGTTAGCGGGAACTGGGCCCTCAGTGGGAGAGTGAGTATCCTTCCTGCTCAGGGTTACAAGGACATATTCGGACAACCCCATGCTGAGTGGGAATTCATCATCTCTGATGCACACATTGACTATTTCCCCTTCTTCTTCCATGAGCGTAGCGCTAATTAAGGCCTGCTTGGGTCTATACTTGCAAGCGGGATATCACTTCCAATGGTTCCAGTCCATGCATGTAAAGCAGCCTTGAGAGGCTGTGAGGGTGGATGCCCCGGTTCTAGGGAGCAGATGATGTAGGTGACAAGGTTCGCCCATCAGACTTTTTGGGGAACTTTCTTGGCAAGAGGGTGCAAACCGTTGTCCTTACCTTCTTTCACTTTATGTTTCTCGATCCCCTTGTCGTTTGATTTGGATGCACTAACCAAGGCCTTTTACTGGACACAATTAGCCACAAACCAATCAGCTGCCTTCGCAAGCTCCAGAGGGTCCATGATAGTCTTGTGAGCTAAATGCTAGTGCAACTCCTTCTCTTATTGCTTAAGCATACTCTCACATGCAATCAGGTTGAACATACTCTGTCAACTTTGTTACCTGTGACCTACCCACTCCGATATTTCAGCGACAGATGCATTAATGTCTCAAAGGTTTGAGTCCCCTTCTTGCTCTCTAAAGCTCTTGACGTACTGTTCTGGGGACTTGTAGAACTTCCGGAGGACCAAAGCCTTCATCATGGAATAAAAAGGCCTC
Organism: Ambystoma mexicanum; assembly: GCF_040938575.1. Classification (NCBI taxonomy): domain Eukaryota; kingdom Metazoa; phylum Chordata; class Amphibia; order Caudata; family Ambystomatidae; genus Ambystoma; species Ambystoma mexicanum. The sequence goes on from NC_090922.1 coordinate 1,139,750,438, forward strand.
TCCTCCGGAGTCACCTGAATATAACATCAGTTCCAACCGTCGGTAGATGACTTGCAAGAGCTGCACCTCACAATCCCTCTTTCACCTCCTGCTAACTCCAGCTTTTCAAACCAGATGAATATATCCTTCACCTCCTCATATGGATGGACTAGTCCTTGGGGAGGTGGTACAAAGGCTTTCCTTGGAAGCCAACATTGGGGATACTCCCTACTCGGCTGGATGTTTTGGTGGCCTTTTTCTGTGCCTCAAGCTCCATCTTGCGCAGCATCACAGAGTCCCTTTGCTGTCTCTCGGCTACGTCCTTGGCAGCCTGCTGTTTCCATTCCTCCAGGGCATTTCTCCTTTCCTCTAGCAGGTATAATCTGTGGAGGTCGAGCACAGTAAAATGCTTGGAAGCCTTGTCCGAAGCTCGGGAACCAATGGATGAGTGCAATTTACGGGAGGTTTGTGACCATTGGGAGTCCACTGTGCCCGCCCATTGGGAGGAATGCTGAGGAGCGATATTGCTGTTGCTCTGCTCAGTGGTGTCCACGCCACACAGAGGTGTGGACAATAGGGCTAGATGATCCAGCTTATGCTGGCCACCAGGTAGCTCTCCATCCCCCTAGCTTCCTCGAAAGCTTGTAGGCTTTTCAGCAGTTTACGTGTCTTAACCTTACTGCCATGAGGGACACCACTCTCATGACAGAGATTTGACAAGACACTTGCTTTCAATGCCTGCACAGTGCTCATGTTGAGTTCCATGGTCGTAAAAATACATTAGCAGTAAAAACAAACGTTAACTGAACACATATTTTGGCTGGCCGAGTTGTAGGCACAGTCTGTTTCATATCATACCACTGCCACCAATGTGACAAACTTGATTCCTCTTCAAAGGAGTACAAGTATGAGCCAGGACAAATTGGCCCACTCAGTCATCACACTTCTACAAACAGAAACACAACACAATCATAAAGGTAAAATGGGGACAAACAAGAGATATACCTCCTTTGCCTTTTGTGGTAATGCGGGCCGAGGGAAAGCTATACTCTCAAGAGGGGTGTGAAGGTGAACCATTAGTGACCCAAACAACACAGTATCACATTCCAAAGAAAATGAATGCCCAATCAAGATTCTATAAAAATATAAACACTTTAATAAGACACACTATTTGCACTTAGAAAGCAAAGAGATAACTTTACAAAACCCACACCAAAGGAAAGGCAGAGAAGGTGCAAAAGACTAAAGAAAGTAGCTGTTTAGTGTTGTTCAAGAGGTGGTAGGTAAGGTACTACGATAAAAGAATATCTTGCAGAAAACAGGAGTGATTGTGACCTAGCCAGTGAACCATGGGGGCAGTTCAGAGTCAACAGTACCTGGATTCAGTTCTTGGTGGGTTGACACACCAGAACTGGTGCCGGGCACTGTTCCAAGCTGATCAGGCTCATTTCAGACACATAGGATTCTGGAAGCCCTGACGGCAAGCAGGAATAGAATAGGGTTGAATGCAGTACTCTGTGCGGGCGAACTGCGGCGCTTCAAGCGATGCAGGTCAGGGTGGTCCGAAGAAAGCTTTGCAGTTGTTGAAGGGGTGATCGAGGTTTTGTCGATGTGCAGTCAATGAGGCGGCAGTTCTCAGGACAAATTGGCCCACTCAGTCATCACACTTCTACAAACAGAAACACAACACAATCATAAAGGTAAAATGGGGACAAACAAGAGATAAACCTCCTTTGCCTTTTGTGGTAATGCGGGCCGAGGGATGGTTGTAAGAGCAGAGCAATGGTTGTAACCCCCAGTTAGAGTTAGCGAGCGACCCTCTAGTGATTCGGTTTTGTACATGCATTGAGAAGACACTTTGGGCCTAGCCGTTGACATGCTTTGCTAGGACACGATAAAGCGTTGAGCTAGTTTAGATGCAGTGCAATAGTTTGGCTCTTTGGAGGAATGCAGACACCAGCACCTTTCATATTATTCATGATGCGTGGAACAGAGAGTGACCAGTTTTGAGCAACAGAACAGATAGCTTCAGCAGGTCTGGCCCTATGGTTGGTTGTTGTGGGGCCTTCGCACAGGACTAGAGGATATTATTCTGCAGTCAAGGTCTGCTGTTCTGGCACAGAAGATCCATTGCTGCATCGTTGGTCCTTGTGCACAGCACTTGCCACTCCTGATGTTCCCTGTAAGTGGTTAGGGGCAGATCTTCCTTCTGTCTTGGTTGGCTCCTTCTTAACCTCAGGCTGAGGGCTTTAAACAGTCCAACAAGAATGTTCAGAGTGTCTCTTCCACCTTAAATGATCCTTGAGGAACTGAGGTAATTCTGCTGAACGGGTGGAAAAAGCATTGTTTTAAAGGTACATGCCCCCAGGTGATTGGTCTAAAGGTAGCTAAACTCAGTGAACCAATACTTTTTCCTGCCTGGAGTGGACTTTGCCCTATCAATATCACACACAAAGTGCTTCGCTCCAGAGGGAGTGGAGGAGACAGGATAGGGAAAGAGGAAAATTGAGAAACAAGATGGTTGATGGCTTCTTCCAGTGCAAGAGCATTCCTGCTTATCCTACTCCCACCCCTTCCTTCCAATTAACAACAAAGACCTTTAGACATGCAGCACCTTAGTGTTTGGCTACTTTTCCTGAAGGTGTGTGCTACATTGATACATGGGCAAGGACAGCTGCCTACTATGTGACTTTCTCTGGGGGAGGGGGTTACCGGCCCTCGCAAAGAGATTCAAATAGAGGCTGGTTCCTCTGGGTTTCTGTACTGCCATGTGGCAGTATTGGCATTTCTGACCCGAATACCCATTTCCTTTCACAGCAGCTCTGACTCACAGGAGCTGACACATGTGCAATATGAATTTAGATGTGGTGGCCATGATCATACATATCACCCTGCATGATTTCTAAACACAGGCATAGCGTATTCTTAGAGATTACCCTGCCAGCAGCTATTAGTGCCATGGCTGCCTTCAAACCCGGGTCCGGTCTGACTGAATGGGGACTTACCGGGTCATTCTGACCTAGGGGGACCCGGTAAGGCCCCATTCAGTAAACCATTCCCCATTCCCATTGAGCCCCGATAGGGCTCAATGGGAATGGGAAGGTGCTAATAACGGGCCCGCAAATTGCGGGCCCGTTATTAACTCCAAGGTCCCTTGATGGGACCCACAGAGAACAGCTGGTCAGACCAACCATACCTGCTGGGAACTGCTAAGGGACCTCGGAATAGGGCGGTAATGGTTTACCGGCACCAGCATCCTTACCGGTGCCCCTAAACCCTTACCGCCCAACTCAGAATGACCTCCATTTTGCCCAATTCAAAGCAAATAGGTTCCTAGTACACCAAGTCTAAAAATGGTCTGTCATTCACAAGATTAATGGCGGAGGGAAGTTCATGAGTCTCTGCAGATTCAATAGCCACAATCAAGAAGTCTCCATTTGGTTCAAGTTGGAGGCCATTAAATACAGTTTCTGTAAGGTCAAATAAAGAATGTGCTATCCAACCCGCTAGCCATCCCTTTCATAGGGTGTGTTCTCTCATTGACCGACCGGCTCATTTTCCTCCTCACAAAACATAGCTAGACACTCAGTGGCTGAAGTTGTTATAGTCTCAGAATGCAGCCATTTAGGTTTCACCTGGGGCACTCCTTTGCACCAAGTGGCTCTTTACAGTAGAGCTATTAGGAATACTGTCAATGGATCCCAGATTACTGTATCACTCTAAAGGATTTCTTGCTCGCCATTTTGTTATTTTTCCAGGTCTACACCTGATATTAATCTGATCCGTGTAATTGCTGCATACCCACGCAGCATAACTGTGCTTGATACACAGGCACCAACAACATGCATGAAACATGGATTGTGGTGTTTCACATTTCACTGTTGCTTAGCACCCAGGTGGATGCAAATCACTTTAATTTTGCATTGACTAATTATACCATACTTTGCACCCTGTATTACACTGCTCCCCATTAAGAACTACACGTTTAACTACACCAGAGGCCACTAACATGTTCTGATGTTGACTACATGCTCCTGTTTATACATCCTCCTTTAACAGCACCTGGTGTAGTGGACTCTTATTAGCCCTCTAGTCTGCCACTATGCCGTTGTTTGCATTCACTGGATCGGGTGTATTGTGGTGGTATAGTGAGGGACAATCCATGGTGTGCCTTAGCTTTGAGCCATGTCGTGTGTGTCCTTGGCATTGTGTTCTTCTTCATGTATTGTCATAAATTGGCATCTCGACTTCACTTGCCCACTCAACATTATTGTATAAAACCTTTGCTATACACATTTACTAATCCACTCGTTCACTGTAGGTGAACATCTCCTAATTTTCCTTTCCCCTTTACATAATAACACCATCTGAACTCAGGATCTCTCACACCACATTGACAAATGCACCCTTTTTGTTCACACATCCTCACTCTAGGGGTATGTGAACATCCCTTTTGGAAAAACAAACCTAAATGCCCTTTGCACAACTTATCTAAGATCATAACAGCACAGAGCTCAGTTCCTTCTGATCATCAAGCATTAAGACAACAACAAAGCACTATTTCATGTTAAAATCGCAAAGGGGCTGACGCCTTGTGCTGGCAGCTCCAGGTTACATTTCATGAGAACAAATTCAATATGTGCGGTTTTGTGCACACCCAAACCTTTGTGTGTGTTACTGTGTACAATTATGCTGACAGTCCTCTCTCTGAAAGTGGCTTCTACTAATCAGGCCTCACTTTCTAAATGATTGTGAGGGAAAATGCTTAGTATACATGTGTTCTCTTTTCTTTACGCTGCTCGTGTTTGGCTTGTCCACATGGCAGCCCCACCATAACATGTATATAACCAAAAAGGTCCACTGGAATCCAAACTATTCAAGGAGCCATGTGCCACCCTAATAATGGAACCCATGTTTGAAATGATAAAAAACTGTGTATCCCCAAAACATGGTGTCAGTTTGGTTAAATATCAAATATAAAGCTATTTCTGGTTTCATAAAGTGGCCTAATTGGAAATACAGTTATAAAACCATCTTCTGTCATTTTATTATCAACTGGTTTCCTGTGACTCCTAAATTTGCCAGTACTTTTGTGTATCACTGACTGTGGCTAACGTTCACACACAACTGGGTGCTTGGCCCAGCGTTGGAGCTTCCTTTTGTTCTCAGCCTGAAGAGTAGAAGGACATGTGGGAGTCAATGATTCAAAGGAAGCTCTATCAGAACAATCGAGAAGTCACACCAGTGGGATGTTAGCTGGAGTCTCTGTGATCAGGAAGACATCAGAGTAGAGTACAGAGGAGTTGAGTAGAGTACCTGTTCCCAGCGGAAGGGAACTGCCATTTTATACATTTTAGGTATCACTCCTTCCTTTGCCCGTTCCCAACATCCTGCATACAAGAAATCCTGGGTGCCTACTTCAGAGGGCAAAAACTATTGTGACAACAGCTGGGATTGGCTCTTGACAGAATACTCTAAATGGACCAATCCGCTGTAGCAAAATTACCATATAAAGGGTTGAGTCGCTCCCCTTACTCAAATCACCTTTGGGGTCAAGAATAGGAAGGATTTCATTTGAACCTTATTGAAATATCTGTCTGCTCAAAGAACACTGCAATTCAGTTGAAAATGAGGATTTGCAAGGATGAGCAAGACCTTCACACTGCCACTTCCAGGGAATATTTGGAGTGAACTGCTGCTGGAAATGTTTCCTGATGCTTTAACACTGGTACCCAGCACTCGTCCCTCTGGAAATGGCAGACCTGCAGGTGATATCCAGCAACCTTCCTCACTGAAAATGGCTATACAAGGGTACCAATTCCTCTGAGACCACAGGCAGGGTTCCACAGCAATCCAGAATAAAAAAGAAACAGCCTTGATATGTGTTTCCAAATTCAAAACCACTTTCAAGACAACTTGTCTGCTTGCAATTCGTTTTTGAGCCGCTTTTAAAGCCAAAAGGTATGTGTTTGAAATTGTATGCTCTCAAACCATGTTGATCCTTTTCAAGCCACTGACTCCACCAACCCCCACCTGTTCTCCAGTTACTTGAGTCAAATGACTGCTGCAGAACCATATTGTATCGTTGAACACAGTCATACTAGCTCAACGCTACAGTTGAATCAATGTGTCAACATACCTTCAAATCATCTGAACTGGGACAGCCGACCCAGCCCTTAAAGGCAAGATAGCAATACTATGACACCGATGGGGATGCAGAACATTACTGAAACATCAATAATCAAGCTAACTCAGGAAGTTGGCAAAATGCAACTGTTTTAATGTCAATTATCTAAAACAGGGAGTTATAAAGAACATCAACACATTTGCTCGATCTTCACACTCAATTCAACACATAAGAAAAAGCAGGTTATGTACTACAAACTTGTCACTATTGACATCATTCTACGTTGCAAACTACAAAAACCTATTTGGAATGGTGATAGGCCTACAAGGAACATCTAGGTATACCTTCCATACTGGTCAGGGAAAGTCATTGCGTCTCTAACATCAGGTGGGGCAACCTCCTCTAGTGCAGGTCACTATGAACGTCATCAAATAATACACAAAGTCCCATTGGTTAAACAAACTATAGGGCTCTCTATTACGTGTCCCTCTATAATTGGTTGGCACCCTTGTATCCCTCTGTAATATTCCACATGCGTAAGCAGCACGCAGGCTAGCATCCATGTGCCAGTGGGATGGCCACAACCATAGCTTCCCACCAATTAGCCCTGGCATCCATCATCACACTTGCAGCCTACTAGTCAATTAAGGCTTTGAACTCGGCCTTGGAAATGTTCTCCATGCTGAAGACTATGAGGGAGTATACCATACTCTGTCTTCTCAATTTCGATACAGCTCATCGTAGTGTCTATTTCCATCTGACCATGTGACTGTAGACCATGATTTCAAGTCTTACTGCATTTAAAATGCTACTATTTGATGAACCGCTAACATCTTCAATGTTCTCGCCTCTCTTTGGAGACAGGGGTTTTGTTCTTTCACACGTTCTGTAATTGTTTGTACACACATCCAAGCCCAAGACGACCTTGACTTCTTGGTGTTGATCCAACCAAGCCTTTCTTTGATCCTCCTCCATAGTTGAGTTTTTGATTTCTAACTGTGACACACTGAAAATGTCTTCCTACTCTGCTAAACCGCATTGTAGAATCGTCCATAGTCCTTATACTTCTTATGTATATACATAGGTGCATCGCCGCAATCTATTCACTACATATCCAGCCTTCAAGAATACTTTGTCTACTTGTGTTACTGCTTCTCTACACTTATACAATGACTCGGTAATGTCTCCATTATTTCTATAGCATGACATCTTCATCTCAAGCCTGAAATGTTGCTCATCTTTAATACCTTGAACTTAGTGCTTATAGAATCTTTATGTTGTCTCATCTTCTGCATCTCTTGTGAGTGCGTCAACTCTGCTTTTCATGATGTCACCAATCTGCTTTGTTGCTTTCCTTTCCCTCTTCCCCCGGGATTTCATTCAAATGATCATCATATTGTCGTGTATGCATGTATGGCCTCCTCAATGGAAATCTTACTTGCAGGATTCACTTTGGTATAGGTGTTCTTACTGGCAATGCATATGTTTCACATTCTTGCTCCCAACATATATGCATCATGGGAGAGGAGCTTTGGGTGGGGGTACTCGACTCCACCTCTACACATTAAACTGCAAGGGATCTGGACATGGCTTATTTCCAAGCCTCCTCAAAGTCTCAAACCAACTGTTACCTGCACCCTTTTTGCCTCCGCCTATGTGATTTACCACGTAACATCAATTTGACCGAGCAAAAAGTGCCTTGAAGCAAAAACACATCTAATTAAGCTTGTTGCAAAGACAGTTGCATGCGTCCCCCTGTTTTGATACCTAGAGGGCCTCTTTCAAACAAATGTCTTCATTTTCTGAGTTTCTTTATAGGGTAGTGATTGGTGTTTTTATTAGTCTATCCTAAGGAGGCTATGTGATTTGGGTACGAATTGTCTTTGAAGCAGCCTCTACACAGTGAGAGCAGTGAGTGAGGTGTGGCTTGATAGGTTCCTTCTGTGCACAGAGGTGCTTTCCTCTGATTATGGCGACTGCATAGAGGGTAGAGCCACAGCTGGCAGCTAATGAGCTCACCGGAGAGAAAACAGCTATCGTTCTGCGATATTGAGCTATAAGTGACAAGAACGACTCTGTTCTTTTCTACCAGAGAGGGCTGAGAAATCTGAGTGAATCTGGGGGTCTGTGACGTGCGCTCCTGGATATTGCAATGCATGGAGTAATCAGAGGAGCAGAGAGACCACAGCTATGCATTATCAGCTTTGAGCTCCCCTCTCTACAGTGTGTGAGCTTCCTTTTCTTTTACAGCATGTGAGCTTATACTCATGTTTAGGTACTAGCTAACACACGGATACTGAATTTTACGCATTAAGTGTTTGAAGCATATTTATAAAACTATAGCCTTATTCAGTGGACAGAATTTCTTCCGAAGCAGCTGTACTGTGTGAGAGCAGGAGCCTGGGACTGGAAGGTGAATTCCCTCCTCCCCACACAGATGAGCAACACGTGGATGTTTAACAAACCTCAGGGAAGCCATACTCACTTCCATTGGCAATTAGTTCTTGCCATACTGCCTTACACTCCATAACTCCTCACACCAACCTTCAGCCCCATCCCGCTTGCACTTGTGGTCCTAACGCAGTGAGTACAGACCTATAGGCGCACTGTCAGTGGTGGTCTTGTTAGCAGAGTGCAGGCCGAGTGTTCGCCTTTCAGCTGTTGATGGAGGCAGAGACAGAGTCAGTGTGTTAACTGCTTGGAAGCATTGGACATTTGGGTAAGCGTATAGGCTTATTGTGTCTCTGAGTTTAGTTCTTTGCTCTTCCCGTTTTTATCTGTTGAAGTACCAGCCAGTGAAGACTGAGCGTGCCCTATATTATAGCTCCTTCACTTGAATATACTCAACTCTGAGCTCCGTGCATCTTACCCTCTGAGGTCAGTTCCTCGCTCTTCCAGTCTGATATTGTAGCACTCTTGTGTGAGTAGACCCAACTGTGTAATCAGGATTCACACTGCTGGAGTGACTGTGCGATCACGCCTTTGACCTCTGTGCAGCTAACCCTGTGAGCTCAGCTCTTTGTTCTTCCTATCTCATATTATACCTCCTTCATTTGAATACACTCAACTGGGCAATCCGTTGTCTCACAGCTCGAGTGACTGTGAGCTCTGGCTTCTTTAGACCACTGACTGTTGCTCTCTATAAATCCCTGTGCTGCTGTTCCAGCACTGTTATGTATGAACTAAGGAGTGGAAAGAAAGATAAGTCCGACGGCTCCAACCCACAGTTAATTTTGGATGCTGAGATGTTAATGGCCATATCTCTCCCATTGCCACACTCCCCTGGAGAGCCTGATGAGTTAATTGATCTGGAGGAATGGAATAAACCAAACCTGATGGCCACATTGGAGGGTTACCAATTAGTAGTCCCATTCCTGATTTAAGTTCCTTTAGAATCGCCAGAAGAGGGGGGCAAAAGGGGTCAGTTGAAGATTAACTCCTTTTTTTTTCTAAGGAGGCTATGAAAAATATTACTAACATCAACACTCACCCATTAAAGGTCTTAATGGAGGGGGCCGCAAATAATTCTAACCCTGACCCCTGAGGAAATCTGACACTATTACTGGAGCTAGTGTGCCCCGGATCAGGAACTTTATCTTCAGACGACTCTACTAACAACAACACCCAACCTGCTGGAACTGTAAGGGGTGGGAATTACTTTGATACATCCTTCTTTACCACTCCACCACCTTTCGAAATATTGAGGTGCCCTTCAATCTCTACCTTTGGAACAAATGATCGTTAGCAAGCCCCCACAAATCAGACATTATTAGAAATTAATCAAGTTCTGTGTACTATCGTATCCCAGTATGAAGGCATGAAAGAGGACAAAAAAAGGTTAACATTACTGTTTTACAGTCTTTGGTTAATAAGATTGATGAAATACGGTGGCAAATTTTGGGGGCTTAAAGGTCCTATCCGGAGATGCGTAAAGTGTGGCTAGGAGTAGCGGACAATGAGTCCCTTCAGGTTTCTCTGATAATGCCAGGAGAGATTGTTGAGGGTAAAATGAGTAGTGACAAGGAGGAGGAGAATTTTGTTAACCTGGTAAGCCCTGTTGGACTGAAAGCCAACTCACATAAACTGGTTACAGTAACAGCCCCTGATTTAAATTCTCTCCAGAGCCGCCACGGTCCAGTTGCTAACTATGATGCATCCTGCTAAATCCAGGTATACCTATTATTTTTACTCGCACTGCGAAATAAAGGAAGAAGCAGGCTTCCTCTGACGCCCCTCAAATGTAGAAATCTAAGATTGCTTTACCCAATAAAGAGAGTTATTCTGAAACTAAAAACTGTATGTACTAATTTTTAAATGCTATTTAAGGTAACACCAGAGTCAAAAAATGAAAGCTCCCCTGGTTAACCTTGCACGTCTGTCTATTTCCCCGCATCTCCCTCCTTTATAGTCATCCAAGGTTTTAGTTAAGCAAGGTCAATCAAATCAAAAAGATTGGCCTGATTATTAAGGGAGTGACTCGGATAAGGGTAAAGTACTTGAAACTGAGGGGTAGACTTCTGTCCCAAGTAGGGCTCCTGCTCTGCCCCTCCCTAATTTGCGCATCCAGAGAGGTTGTGAGTGGTGTTGGTGGGGATAAATGTGCTAGCAACTGTCCTAGATTTAATAAGGAAAAGAGTTCTCCCGTACGCTGGTCCCCTGTTCATCACAGGGGGTCGACCCTACCAATCCCTCCATACCTAAAACTCTTGATCTTCAGGGGAGAGCCGAAATGTATACTGGAGTGATGGAGATCGCTCGAAATCAGTGTCCGCCATGCTGTAGTAGGGCTGTGAATGTCTGTTCACTGTGTTGCTGTCAATCAAAAAATGTCCCAAATAAATCACAAATAGGGCTTCCATTTAACTCAGGAGGAAAGTCTTAAGCACTAATCAGGTGATCAATGTAATTATTGCTGATAATAAGCCTAACTGGGAAAATCGGCAACCAGGACCCTATGTAATTGTAAACAGGAGACTAATGGGCCAGTTAAGTCAAAGCCCCAGAATTCATAGCCATCCACGTCTGAACAAGAGAGTAGGTTTTATTTATCATAGATGAGTCGAGATCATAGTTACCTGTCTGCTCAAAAATGACCTGTGTATAGTCAGTGTAGTTAGTATATGTCACCCCTAACCCTGTACAGCAGATCACATAAGGGCCGAGTATTAAAGGTTGCTGGATATAGACAAGAACCCTGAGGGACACTACAGAGAAGTGGAACTGGTGGTCGCTCAAACACTCACTGAGACTCTTGATAGCTCTGGGACAAGAAAACACCCAATCCAATCCAATACAGCGTCAGAGTAGTTAGTAAGCTTAGCCAGTCTCTGAAGCAGTAAAGAGCGGTCCACAGGATCAAATGCTGTATGGCGGTCCACAGGATCAAATGCTGTATAGCGGTCCACAGGATCAAATGCTGTATAGCGGTTAAGAAGCATTACCATGGCAGTCCTACCTTTATCAATGATCTCCACAAGGTTAGCCCTAAGATCGAGTAGGGCAGTCTTTGTTACATGCATTGCCCTGAGACCAGATTGGCGACAGCCAAGTACACTTTTGCTTTCAATATGTTCCTGAAGCTGCTGGTAGGCCGCCTTGTCCAAATTCTTTAAAAAGAAACAGGACATTAGTAATCAGACAGTAATTACTGGCAACCTCAAGATCAATCGTCTCTTTTTCTAAGAGTGGAGTGACCCAAACCTCTTTTAAGCACTTAGGAACCAAAGAGGAGTTAATGATATTGGTAATCAGTGGCACGAGACAATTGATTAAACTCTTAACTATACTTGCTGGGCAAGAATCACCCTTACAAGAAGTCAGCTTCAGACTTGAAATGATCTCAACAAGTTTGCTCTCAGATACTGACTCGATGGGAAAGGGTTAATATCCCTGATGTTAATATGTTCAAGTGATAGAGGAGCAGGGTACCCTGCACGCCATTTTGACAGATTTTGATGTTATGTTGATTTTGCTCTATTTTCCTAACAAATTATGTTTGGATGTTCGATCACCAACTACCACATTTTAGGCACGTGTAGCTCTAGGTGATCCCAACCTAGGCCCAAACAACCAAGGAAAAAGCAATCCACCAAAAACTCAAGAAGGAGTGCACTACGTGCATGAAAAACATAAAATGTATTGGTACACTGCTGCTGGGAATATGCATAAAAGAAATTTAGGTGAAGGAAAACCCCTTCCAATGATGCTGGAACTTTTGGCTATTTATTTCTTTGACACCATTTTGGAAACGTGTGTTTAACTTGTGAACTACAGCTGCAAGAGGCAGCTCGAGAACATTAAGCCCTTTTGCACTTTATGATAGGTTTAGCATGAGAGGGTGGGCATAGGGCTTTGGCCGTAGGATGTAAGCCTTTGTTGGAGACCAATGTTAGGAGAGGTCTGACCTGCCGGGCGCAACAACACCCACCCACACAGTATTCATAGAAGCACCAGCATCATTAGCACAGTGCTGGTGCTCCCGACTCCCACTCCGATATAGAGTCCTATGGGGCTCCATGGGAATGGGGATTAACATTTGCCGGCGCCTGACCTTCTGATCCACCAGGACTTGTTATGTCCCAGTGGCACCAGGAAGTCAGACACTGGTAAAGTGTTGCGAGTCTGGCGGCAACCCATCTATAGTCAAGTACCGGGCAAAAAAATCTGCATACCGCCTGTGTTTTGTAGGTGACACATTACAAGTAACAACATCAGCTCGAAGTGACAGTGCCAGTGCTAAAGCGCCTAATTAGGTATTTTAAAGGTACAAAGGGCGGGTGGTAGTTGCAATCCGTCTCATGTGCAATTTGCTAAGTATACCATGCTAATATATGCAAAACACACAAAGCGTTCCTAACAAACAAGAATCACAAACAGGCCGTATTATGCAGTATTCGGCTAACACTTCTAGCAATTCAGTTCAAGATCTAAGATTGGCTGCAGTCCAGTGAATGTTCTACTCCGAGTGCACATTTCAATTACAGTGTTGGTGATGCACACATTTTGTTGGTGTGCAATGTTTTCAGTCTTTTAGAATGAATCAGGCAACGCAATTCAGCAAACGAATCCAGCTCATCTTGCGGCTTCCATACTGAAAGGATCTTGCTCAACTTCTCCTTGCTTTCTCAATGTATCTCAAGAACATGGGCTTGGCAATTCTAAATAACTAAGGGACTCGTTGCTCTTCATACAACTGGTTCAGTAAACCTTCATAGGGATCTCTAAAAAGGCATCTTGGTTTAAAAATTAATATGATTATATCAGGTGGGGAACATGTTTAAACGTATACTTACTATAAAGATTAACATAGCAGTTGTTTACCAAAATGATCTCCTGTGTTATACCATGCCAATAAAAAATGAATTGACCTTTCAAGATACACTTTTATTTCCCTTGCTGCTAAGTCACTAAACTTCTAACAGCCAGTGTTTTTACCATCCACTTATTTAAATGCCAAATAGATGGTTTCAGGTGTTCCTATTTTCTTGAATGTGATGAAAAATAGCAGAGTAAGTGGAAAGTGCTTGATGTTAAAAGGGAATGTATCTTTGATGTCAAGTGTGTCTAAAGGGTTCTTGAGTAAGAGTTATATGAAAATGGTTCCACCAAGACTCAATCTATTCCCAACAGTTAGATGCCCGTCTTCCTGCTTCTGCGCCATTATAAGAATCTGTCAAGCATTCCAAAGCAATTACACACAGGATGTCAAGTGCTGTCAGGCCAGCTGTCCCTTCCCTCCTCGGAGGCTCTCCCTGCCCATTTCCAGATAAAAATACATTCAGCCACATTGTTATTGTTCACTGCTGTATTTAAGTATTATGCTGCACCTTCCCACTAACGTGTGACATTGGCATTACCCTGCAATACACATGTGAGTAATTACGGCCAATCGTGCACGCATATATTTGAAGATAACAGACACAACAAACCAAACATACTGACAGCATTATACCATAAACAGTGAGTAGCTTGTTGAGTGCGGTCTCGTTAAATACTCCCTTCACTGTAAAATAATCCACAAACGTCCAGAGATATATCAGAAAACTCTGAATTGCAAACTTTAACTTACGTATACTTACATTCACTCAAAAAAAACTTTGTTAAGTGGACTATGGTTAAGTTGCACTACTAAAAACCCATGCAATTCACTTAAAATACTTTACAAACGTGCCATTATGGTTCAAAGTAAAACCGAAAAACCCCTGAAATTCGCCAGTTATGGTAGGCTAAGCAAATATACCTGCTCTCACCACTGTGCACTGCTAACACTAACACCCAGGACCTGAAAGATGGCATCACAAATGTCATTGATGACTTCACTGATGATATCACATGTGTAGTCCCTTTGTTTTTGTTCACTGCCATATATATATATATATTTCAGTAAAAAAAACTTTGTAAAAGGGACGTTATGGTTCAAAGTAAAACCGAAAAACCCTTCACATTCACTAGTTATGGTAAGCTAAGCAACCATAACTAATACCACCTACGTGCATTGCTAAGACTAACACCCAGGACATCAAAGATGACATCACAAATGTCATTCATGACATCACTGATGACATCACATGTGTGGCTACCTCTTTTTTCCTTCAGTGATATATCTTGGCCAGTAATAATTAGGAACAAAAAAATCGAAAAGTACTACATTTGTAGACTTACACTTTAAATATGTTCGCAGTGGCGGCGAGTGGCAGTCTTGCAGTGTTTTCTACCCAGCAGTGTCTATCTTCCCTGTTCTTTCTTTTGGAGGAGGAGCATTTGCAGCCCTAACTACAAGAAGCACTACAGTCTGCAGAGCGGCCGCGCAGTGGCGGCGAGTGGCAGTCCTGCAGTCATGGCAGTCAAGGCTGCGAAGACTGCCACTTCTGTTAACTCCCACCCGAGTGAAGAAAGGTGATGGATGCGCAGTTCGCGCCGCCACCTGAATCCTGATGGAGCCATGCCAACCAAATTTTTACAAGAGCAAACAATCTCTATGGACTGTACCCCAAATGGAAATAAAGGAAAAACAACTAAAAATTAGAGATGTCAAAAATTAAATCGGAAGAAACTGGAAGAGCCGCAGAACCTTCAAGCCATACTGTCACAACTAGCTCCCAAAGCAAAGAACCAGCCAGTGCCACCGGCGGCGGGAAGCAGTTGCAACGAAGGAAAACACACCGCAAGCACGGTGAACCCTGTGAACACTCTCCCAATGGCCCGCCCACCTTTTAATCCCAGAGGGGATAGCGGGACGGCATCTCCTTGTGGTGAGGATCCAGGCTTCTCGCCAGGAGCGGCCACAACTCGGGAGGAGGAGGCCCGCTCCACGCCCAGTGTAGGCACCGATGATCGTGCATGACAAACCCGGAGAGCGAAGAAGGAGCAGCGGGGGCGGAGCCAGGAGAGGCCGTACCGTGCACTCATATTTCAGTTCAAGCTCTCGTGCATTGAGTCACGGGCGAATTAAAAACGAGACAGCAGCGGCGGGAGCTTCCAACAGCCGCACAGAAAATCACCCTCGAGCAATTATGCCAGGAAAGTGCTGCAGATGTCAGTAACTATAATGGTCAGTTCTCACTGACCATCGCGGAAGACGATCTGAGTAAAATGGAAATACTGGCTAAATTAAATCTAAGGAAATGTCCAAGACACTCCCCTTTAACTCAACAGACAAGGAGAAACAACTGAAGCAAGCAGAAAGAACTTAACAAGAGAGGATTGCATCTTCAAAAGCATGTAGTTACTAAAAAAATCGATATGGAGACACCTCTTTCCCCACAAAGAAGGGAAACGCCAAGAAACAAAACATCACGCAGAACTTCCTCACAAGCTTCTTTAACAGCAGTAATACCTTACAAGCAGTCCGTGGAGTAGAGTTAACAGACTTGGACATTCTGGAAGCAATTCAAGACTGCCAGCCTATGTCTAAACATAGAAAGTATGAACACCGGATGGCGCTTATGCCAATACAGACTGAGCGTTCACCTAAAATCCAGGCCCAGCACCCCAGAGAGTCTGATTCTTTGAGACGCAATAAACCATCCGATGTCCCGGTCAAACTGGATCCACAACCACCGGGGGGAGAAGAGCTGGTACCTCAAATGGACAGCCGAGAAACTGTAGAGGCTCTGGCCCAGGTTCAACCAAGGCCAGATGGCAGTGTAAACAAACAAGATGCTACAATCTTGGAGGATTGACATCTTAGCCCTTCTGAAATCAATTGAGAGCGACGAGGAGGAATTGGTCCGAAATCTGACAAATGTTCTGAAGAAAATCAAGGAATTAGACTGGATCAAGACCCTGTCAAAAGCCTCGGAAAATAAGCTAATGCTTCACTTGCCTTCAAGCACAAAGAAATTGAAGAAACTCCAGGGATATATCAAACAATTCCCCAACAGACAAGCCAGAAATTGCCTTCTAAGAGCGAGACTTAACCTATTACCAACAAATGAAATCAAAGCCATTAGAGGACTCTCAAACACAAGTCATTGTCGACTCTTCCGAAAGACTAATGAAAAAGAGATAGTTCGCCATCTACTACTAAATTGCTCTGAAACGGACAAAATCAGGTCAGCATACATGCAATATTTCTCGTCCGACCCTTCCCTGGAAAACGAAACTTGCTGGTGGTCTAGGGTGATCAGTGGGGATAAACCAAAGTGGCTTATGGCTACGTCAAGCATACTCCAACACTTAATGTCCACGTTAGAAACCCTGTCTTACCTCCGAGACCTACCTGGAACAAGAAGAGCTAAGTCTCTGACATCTCCACTCTGACTGAGGATAGGACACTTTCCTCTTCTTCTTAAAAGCTTCGTAGTGTGAATGGGCTGTTAAAAGGCTGAAAAAAACTAGCAAACTTAAAGAAAACTTTCATAACCACAGAAGAAGCTTTTGTAAAAATCAATTATTTGATTCACACAAATAAATAAAAAAATACGCACTTGAAAGATACCAATGCTTTCTGTGTATGAAGACAATCAGTAAGGTTATCAACACTTTCTTAGTGGTCTGCTATTTTCTTTATTACTGTACTTTCTGTGGATATGCTCATATTTTTATTCGCATTATTCTCTTTAGGGTGCAGTCAGCACAAGTGATAGTTATTCATAGGGAAGTAGTAGGTTTGAAGCAGAACAATCATTTAGTTGCATAAAAATAATCAGGTAGGTTATGAACAATTTCTGGCTCGACTGATGCTTTTTGCATACTTCACTTTAACTGTATATACTCATTTTTGTATTTATTATTGTGTCTTTGTGTTTTGTACGTAATAATGAAATTATATAGGAAGTGAATTTTATTAGCTACTTATAACATGTTGCACAGTACACAAAAGTGTAATAAGAAAGAATTCACCATTTAACTATTTAACATGGGAAGATTATGAATAGTGCACCTACATCATGTATGCTGCAGACAATGCTTATGTCTGTATATGAGTACATTATTGTACTGTAAAGAACTTTGTAATAGAATGCTATTTATGTCAATGCATTGCTTAATGCACCACATAGCTCATGCCATCTATTCCAATGAGCCTTCACAGTTTTTTTTATCAACATTATAATGAAACTCCTTTGTGCAGACTTTTTATGAAAAGTATATGCACATGTGGTGTCATCAGTGATGTCATGAATGACATTTGTGATGTCATCTTTGATATTCTGGGTGTTACTCTTAGCAATGCACGTAGGTGGTATGAGTTATGATTGCTTAGCTTACCATAACTGGCGAATGTGAAGGGTTTTTGGGTTTCACTTTGAACTATAACGTCCCTTTTACAAAGTTTTTTTTACTGAAATATATATATATATACATAGCAGTGAACAAAAACAAAGGGGCTACACATGTGATATCATCAGTGAAGTCATCAATGACATTTGTGATGCCATCTTTAAGGTCCTGGGTGTTAGTGTTAGAAGTGCACAGTGGTGAGGGCAGGTATATTTGCTTAGCCTACCATAACCGGCGAATTTCAGGGGTTTTTCAGTTTTACTTTGAACCATAATGGCACGTTTGTAAAGTGTTTTTAGTGAATTGCATAGGTTTTTAGTAGTGCAACTTAACCATAACGTCCCCTTAACAAAGTTTTTTTTGAGTGAATTTTACAGGTTTTTAGTAGGTCACAACTAGCTCCCAAAGCTCGCTCAGAAGCCAAATACATTCTTACATTCAACATATTGAAATCCAATTATGAGAACCGCTACTCCCATACACCTCCAGAATCGCTGTTTCCAACAAAGAGTGCAGATGGTGGCCTTAGTTTTCACAACTTAGGACCCCAGTCTGATGGCAATATAATTCCAAAAACATTTCAACCCGCACGCACTAATTGGTAGTGGTACAGTGAGCACTAACTTCCATTTAAACATATGACTTTGGTGACAATAAAACTCCACTTTTTCAGTTTGTGCTCCCACATCCCATCCTACCCCCCTCAAAGGTCACCTTCTGAAATAGTATTACAGAAGTGTGACACGTGCAATGCTGTCTTGTTTTGTATGTGTTTCTGGCGATGTCCGCGTAAACCAAAACATGAATAAAAGATAGCGGGGACACCGAAGAAAGCTAACGTACTTTACACTGTTCCACAACCAATCAGGGAAAGCACCACATGTCCGCAGGAACGAACGTTTTCCCCCATTCAGTCTAACGGGAAAAGAGATGTTTTGAGAACCCCCCCCCTTATAATTTTTCCCTCCTGAACCAAACATCACCAAACTTTCCACATTCAATTCAAATTGTCCGATATATTTTTTTTTGCAAACTTTGGTGAGGATTCGTCCAAGGGGAACGCAGTTATAATGCACCCAAAAAGTGCTCTTCCAATGGAAACAGCAACTCCACCATAACAACACAGCCACTAACGTGCCTTTTTAATATGCTGCAATGGGTGTGGCCAGGGCCTAGAGTTTTAGGAGTGTGGCGTACGGCCTACGGCCTGCAGCCATGCGCCCAAAACTCTACATCCTTCCCACAACCAACTGCGTGATGTGCACACGTACAGCTGTATCGATAAGTGTGGTATGCTTCTCTTGTTCTACCCAGAGGCTAGACTCCTAGTTGTATGTTCATAGATATTACAATGTGTGGGTGTGCAGTGGCTTATATCTCCAGTGCTTTTAAATGTGTTCTTGGGTGTGTGTCCTTCGGCCATGTACCCAAGACTGTACACACTACCCACAACCATCTAATCGATAATCAATACTACAGGTGTATCCATTGCTGTGAAATGCTGCGATGGTTGTGGCCAGGGCCTACACTCTTGGAAGTATGGTTTTCGGCATACGGCCTACGGCCATGCATCCAAGACTCTAGGCCCTGGCCACAACCACCGCAGCATGTCACACCCATGGCGGCGTACTAATCAATAGGCCACCCATAGGAAGAAATAATGTAATAACGACATGTACTCAATTTTAATGGTCGCTAACACCACGCGTGTCCTTAGGACAGTTTCAAGGTGCCTGTTCACAGCACAGACTGAAATAATACCCTTATTAAACCCCTCATTTTCTGCACGAACATCCCGAACAAGGTGGGCATAGAGAATACATCATTAACACCTGCTGCCCAAACAAGTACATTATTTAACCCATCTCATACTCTGTGAACCTTCCCAACGCACTGTAGGAGAGCAAAACAGTTTCCGAAACAACATTTTGCATCTGGTGGCGACCGCGCTGTCTTTGGATCCAAGATGTCGGGCGCATCCACACATTCTGACGCTCTTCACGGCTCGCTGCAACCAATCGGCAGAGATGTTGCGTGTCCGTGGTCATGACGCCAGCCCCTTAGCCAATCGGTATCTTGTCTGCGGAGTGAACACGGAAGTGTGACCGTGGAGAGGACATAGATATCACACATTTTTTTAGAAGGACATAGATATCACACATTTTTTAGACCTACTTTTTGGTCGTTTTAAAGAAAACTACTGGATGGTTTGGCACCAAATTTCCAAAAGCACGCTTTCGGGACCAAGCTCCTGCTGCAAATTTGGTGAAAATCCGTCCAGCGGTTTGGGCTGTAGGCATGTGCAAAGTTTTTCCCCCATTCAGTCTATGGGAAAAAAAGACATTTTGGGACCCCCCTATAACTTTCCCCCCCCTAGATGAATGCTCACCAAACTTTGCAAAAAACAATCATAGTGGCCCATATACTTTCTGCAAAGTTTGGTGAGGATTCGTCCAGTGGGGGTGAAGATATAAGCCACCCAAAAAGTGCTCTTCCTACGGAAACAGCAACATAACCATAACTACACAGCCACTACTGTGGCTGTGTAATTTTCAGGCAGACGGCAACTGAAAAGGGCACCCAGGCAGCTTTGCGGCCACGATTTTGAAAACTGTTCAGCTATCATAACCACCGCCACGCCGTCCATATATGTGAGGAATGCATATTATGTAAAACGTTCTCATTCTGTATAGTTCCCCATGTGCAATCCGAAATGAAGTATGTATTTGTTTATTTATTTATTTTTGTATATATGTATTGTTAATTTGTAATGCACCCATACACAAGTGTTTCGAGGCACAGTAAGGCAGGTGTGGGGGGCTGGGGGATGGGTAAAGTAGCAATCATAATAAGTCTAATAAGTTTAGTAACAAGAATTGCATGAAGGGGACGGATGTGGGTAACTGCATTGGAGGGCCTATGAGAAAGGAGAGTGCCACAGAGGTGAGGTGGACAGGGCCAGGGGGAAGCAGAAAGTAAGGGGGGTCTACAACTAACTGTGAGTTAAGAGGCTGGAATGGATCCAAGGGGTGCAAGCCAAACAAGACAATGATAGGTGGGGGGCCCAAGAGGGCAAGTGCAAGAAGGGGGCAGTGCAATGGGGAAACAAGTGCAGAGGTAAATTGGGCATTGGAGGCCCTGGTGCCCTGGATGAATCTGAAGGAACCAGGCCACCAGTCTCAGGCAGAGGGGAGATTAGCAGGGGAATGGGAGTAAGAAAAGAGGAGGAAAAAGGTATTGAGGAGCTTCCAGAACTTAAGAAGATCTGGCTCAAGTCTGAGAGAGACTGGGGGCCATACCAGAGGGAGGCACATGCGGATGAGAGAGATCTACCCCACTCTCTCTGCTTGGAGAAACCCATGATTTGCAGAGAGCTAGAGCCAGAAGAGTGAAGGGCTCGAGTAGGGAGGTATTTAGGAAGAGAGAGTTGGATATAGCGCCCCAGTAAGTCTTGTGGACGATGCATAGGGTCTTGAATATGATCCTCACAGCAACCGGGAGCAAGAGCTGAGATTTTAGGGCTGGAAAGATGCGATCCCTGGGCTAGAGGTCAAGGATAAGTCTTGCAGTCCTATTCTGGATTTGTTGAAGGGGGGGCAAGGGAGGAGTTAAGAAGACTGAAGAGGCTGTTACAATAGTCCAGCCCCAGTGTTCTGGAGACATAGATTTTCTTGGGGAAGGTGAGGAAAGGGAGAATGCCTCTGAGGTGGTTAGCTGAAAGTGGGACTTCTTGGCAAAGTCCATGATTTGAGGGGATACGGAGAGAGAGCAGGCAGAAATGACACCAAGGTTCTTTGCTTCACACAAGGTTGATGGGAGTGGGCTCAAAGAGGGTGGCCAGAGTGAGGGCGGGAAGGAGGGCACAGGGGTCCCAATGAGAATGATCTCTGTATTATTGGCATTACAAGTGCACAATGCCTGGATAGCAAACATGCAGTCAGGAATGAGAGAAGAAGAGGAGCAGGTAGAAGGGAGTAGCTTGAAGGAAAGCTATGTGTCATCAGCATAACATCAAAAATTATGAGAGAAGGAGATCAGATGGGCTAAAGGGGCAAAGTATATACAGAAGAGACAGGGCGATAGGATGGAGTCCTGAGGGACACCACCAGTGGAGAGTGAGATGGTGGAGAGAAATGGACCAATTGATCCTGGTAGGGTCAGTCAGAAAGGAAGGATGTCTGCCAGTCAGGAACCAGGTGTCTGATACCAAGGGTGTCACAGAGAAGATTTTTCAGGGTGGCGTGATTGACTGTGTCAAAGGCACAGTAGAGGTCAAGAAGGATGAGAAAAGAAGAAGAGCTGGAATCAAGATTAGTGGGCAAGCAGTTTCTGTACCTATTGTAGATCTAAAGCAAGACTGCTGGTCATGAAGGCAACCAGCAGATTCAATGTGGAGGACAAGCTGGGAGATGGCAAGCTTCTACAAGAGTTTGCCCAGGAAGGGGGTGGTAGAGACGGGATGATAATGTGCTGGGCAGAAAGGATCAGTAGAAGATTTTTTGAGGAGAGTATGCACAACAGAGTGTGTGAGGAGTGAGGAGAAGGATGCAGTGGCATAGGACAGATTGCTGAAATCGGCCAAAGCTGGAGCAAGGGAGACAATGTTGTGCATGATAGTTCTGGAGGAGCAGGGATGCATATGTTTGGAAGAGACTTCCATAAAGACAACTTGTCTAAATACCTCATCAGGTGTAATGGGTACAAAAGAGGGGAGACGAGGGGGGCACAGGTGGGTCAAGGAAGGCCTCAGGTGAAGTGAGAGGTAAGAGAGTGCAGAGTGCCAAGGTAGACAGAGGAGAAGTGAAGAATAGAGTGCGATAGGAGAATTCCTTGCAGATTCTTAAATGTTCTGCCGTGTTGTTTGTGGCTGCAAAAATGTGGGCTTGGATGTAGGCTCTCTTCTTAGAACAGATAGTGAGTCTGTATTGCCTTTAGAGCAGGCAACAGGCCAGTTTGTCTGGGAATGTGCTCAAAGCATTTCGGAGCAGTCAGACCAGAGTCATTCCAGGAGTTCCACTCAGCGGCAGGCTTCAGGCAGATCTTCATGATAGTGGCAAGGATGTCCAGAGTGTTGGAGATGGATGATGAAGTTGAGAGAGGGCTGTGTCAGAATGAGGGTCAATGGAAAGAGATAGAGGGGGAGTGAAGGTGGTGGCGAAAATCTCAGCTGACCCTTGCTTCATAGGTCGAATGAAGGAGGAGGAGACTGGCAGTACAGAGGGGGGACCAATGATGTCCATGTGAGAGGAGTAACAAAGAGGAAAGGAGGGCATGATCAGTCCAGAAGAGAGGAGTAACAAGAGGCTTGGAAATGGGGAGGTCTGAGGAGATGAGAACATCCAAGGTGTGTCCAGAGGAGTGAGGAATGGAGAGAGAAAGAGAGTTGCAGAGGTTGCTGAAAGCCCCAGAGGCTGCCTCATGGGAATCGAGGTGAATATTGAAGTGTCCAAGGAAAAGAAGCTTGGAGGAGGCAGACAGGAGAGAAGAGGTGTGGCAAGCCCATTCAGAGAGGAAGTGGGAGACATGGCCAGGGGTCCATTAGATAGTGGCCAAGGGAGGCACCAAATCTGCAGATAAGGCTTTTGAAAGATGAATAGGTTGGGGTGGGTATGATAGTGGCAAGGCACAACTCAGGGACGATGAGGGCCACTCCACCCCTGGTCCGGTTAGGCCTGGGTTTAGAGAGGTTCATGTAACCCTTGTGACAGAGCAGTTGGAGAGCCATGTCTCAGTGAGAGCAAGTTTTACAACACAAGAACAGAGCTAGGAGAGATATTTACAAAGAGATAATACTCATATTTACTATACAAAACACACATACACACTGTCCCTGCTGAGAAGAACACCCTGGCCCTATCCAGAGTGGCTCTCCCTAGGTGCCCAGTGGTGTGCCGCCTATCTAATAGGGATAGCGCAAAGACTCTCCCTTGTCAGCAAGTATAAACATATACCTTTCATATTAGCAAAAAAAAAACAGAGACAAGTGTATATAGAGACAGTGCACATTAGATCTTAGATCTTATCTCATCCGTGTGGGACAAGGGACTCTTACTACCTGGAATTTCTGTATTTGTTTTAATCACCAACTGGACAGTGTCCCTTAAAACATCGGACCTTGTTCTGGAATATTTAAAACATAAAACCCTCAAAAATAAGGGAAGGTGTAATAATGAAGATACTGGGGTGGGTATAGAAGGACGCAAAGCCTGAGCCCTGCAGGGCATTCTGGCCGACCAGTTTTGATAACCACAGTGATTTGGGTCATCTTCTTCAGGACCTAGATTTCTTCTATGCTGGGCTTCAATCCATCTATGGACCATCAATCAAGTCCAGGCGGCACCACCGTTCCTCAACTTGAGTGCAAATGCTTGCTCAGTGGGGAATAGTAGGGCGTAAAATGCGGGGCACAAATATCCACCTTGTCACAGTTGAAAAATAACAGATATCTCTATTGAGGCTTGATGCTTCGTAGTTTGTTCTTCTTTTGTGTTTATTCACCATGAGCTGCACATTGCTGCAGTTCAAAAATGGGGGTATGCCTCCATTAAATCTGTCTCCTCTGCTGTGAAGTGCCGGTAACAAATGCATGTGGTCGCTGTAGGTATTACAGTGCGAGCAAGGACATCTAAGTTTATGTCCTCAAGGAAGTGGCAGATGTCAGAGGAGTGTTTGACAGCAGAACAAGCATTGAGGGGAGCTAAGTGGCACAGGTTGCCACTTTTGAAGGTTTTCTGAGGAGGGGTACATGGATGTCGTAAACACTTCAGAGGTGGCAGAGGAGCCAGAGAGTTGACAGAAGAAGGGGAGGCAGGAGAGGGGGTAATTTGGGAGGGACACGAGGCACCGAACGCGAAGTAGGCAGTTGGGCTTGAGAACCTTTGGCCTTGACAGTGTCATTCCAATAAACATTAATGAGCACCCTGTGTGAGAGGAAGGATGCCAAGAGTACCTCCCAGCGGCTGCCACTATTAATTGGAGAGGAAGAGATATGGTAGAGTATAGAGATAATGAAGGGCACCCAAAGGTCTGGATAGGGAATGAAGAAGAGGATGCCAGTAAGGGTAAGCCTGAGGGAGGCATTGGCATTAGTGTCAGAGATGGGCAGGCCAGGGCTGGATACCAGGTGATCCTTCTTGATCTTTTTCATCCCAGTCTTTGAAAGAGAGGTGGAATAGGTGATAAAGAAACAGAGAATATGAGGGAGATTGAGAGCACCATGAGGAGAAACAGGCGGGCGGCAGAGTACAGGGAGGAACTACATGTGTTCTTAAATTCCCACATATATTCACGGAACAGCAGGCAAGCACATTAAGCCCTTTTGGTGCAGCTTTGTCATTTTAAGACTTTATTTGCTTGAAGTTTAAATATATGTGTGGGGGAGGGTGTGTGCATGTATAAGAATGTCATTACCTATAGTCTTGCACTGTATTCATGCTTGGGTCCCGAATCCTCTCTGTCTTACCTGTAGCTGCACATGAAGAATGTATTTTTGACATTCCTACTAGTTATAGTAAATCATGCTTTGATTTTATAAAGGCATTATTTTGCATCCGATTTTTCTGAGGTTTGCTTTGAGTGTCATGTTGTGATGTCTTCCTGTTGACCTATTCTCAGACCCATCCTACTTTTCAAATGTCGGGCTGTTGCAGGTTGCCTTTTGATGACAGGAATCTGACTTACAATCTGCCTGGGAGATAATGGGCCTCATTACACGGTAGGCGGTAACCATGGCGCTATTAGCGCCATGTTTGCCGCTGGTATTTTACCGTGTCCGCCTTGGTGGATGGCGGAATTACCGCCCTACTCCAAGGTGAGCGGGGGCAGTAATTCCCCATTCACCAAGGCACTTCCCCATTCCCATTTTTGCCCCCATAGGGCTCAATGGGAATGGGGAAGGCGCTAATTACGGTACCGCAAATTGCGGTACCGTAATTAGCACCAATGTCCCTTAGCGGGCCCGTTCCTTAACGGCTGGTAAAACCAGCCGTTAAGGTCGGGTCCCGCAAAGAGACCTCGTAGTAAGGCGGTAAGGGTTTACCGGTACCGGTGCCCTTACCAGTACCGTTAAACCCTTACCGCCTACCGTGTAATGGGGCCCAATGTGTTGATGGGCCAATGCCATAACATGTTTCATGTACCCTGCATTAATCAATGTTTCTATTAACTTTGCGAAGAATGTATGCCTCCCAGCTAATGTGCTGGAGATCCTGAATTTTGAAGTAACTACTGAATATGCTGTATAGAAGTTGCACCGTGAAAAGTTCCATCTTATCAATAGGGAATTGAAATGCACTCTGATTGTGTGGCCCTTCCCTCTTACATCATGATTGAACTGCAGCACCCTCTTCAGTTGAAAGATTGTTTAAAGTACAGATTGAGATGCTAGCGGATCACAGTGGAGGGATCCCATATGAGTTAATTTCACAAGCTGAAAGGATGTGTGTTGCATGCAAACCAATTGCTCAGAGTTCATTGCAGGTTTACCATAGTTAAAAAACATAACAGCTGTACGCAAAAACGTACACTGTGGTCCTGATTCATGGAATTATTTGTGTGCAAAATGGGGATTTGCGTGCCATTCTGCGCGCAAATCCCTGTTTGACGATAGGGGATTTGCAGGCAGAATTGCACGCAAATGCCCTTTGTACACGAAAAATAATTCCATGAATCAGGGCTTGTGTATTTTCTCTTTGATACCAACTGTGGAATCTGACCTTGTCTCTGTCCTCCACTGCACTGCTAGTACTCTGGTATGCTACTCAGTAATAATACCGGATCAGTATCCGCGTCAAAGCATAATAGCTCTGGGAGCATGTTCTATACAAAATGTACATCTTTCTGACAAACTGTACAAAGAGGGAGTTTTAAAGTTCATATATTACACAATGTAAATCTCCTGAAAACTAACATCAATGCTCTTAAAACACACTGATACAGTACATACTCTTACAACACATGCTCATAAGACACATGATCTTATGACACAGGCTCCAAAAACACACACTCTAACAACGCACACTTTTAGTATGCATGCTCCCACGAAATGCACTCGTATGACACACGCTCCAATTGGGCATTCTCCAACGATACACTCCTAAAGCATGCACACCTATGACACAAGCAGTCCCATCACATGCACTTCGA
The DNA here is from genome assembly GCF_040938575.1 of Ambystoma mexicanum. Classification (NCBI taxonomy): domain Eukaryota; kingdom Metazoa; phylum Chordata; class Amphibia; order Caudata; family Ambystomatidae; genus Ambystoma; species Ambystoma mexicanum. The sequence goes on from NC_090922.1 coordinate 1,139,777,409, forward strand.
TGACACACTCTCCTATGCCACCTGATTCTATGCCTCACACTCCTACACCACGCATGACACACCATCTTACCACACATTTTCTTATGACACACACAACACCCACACTTACAAAAATACACTTACGGCATGTGCTGTTACACCACACCACACCACACCATGTTTTTTCAACCCACGCTCTTAAGACAAATGATGAGAATCAATGTACACCTCTCGGCAGAAAATGTACAGTTACTGGTAGGCTAATATGCATATGGAAACAATTTCATACTTGCAGTACATGAAAAGCACATGGCGCATCAAGAGTTAAGGTTAATCTAACAAAAAGTAAATTGTACAAAGAGTGGGAATAATAATGTTAAGGTACAAACATGCACTGTATACCATTACAAATTCAACCATAACAGTTAAAGTATAAACACATGTAAAGCCTGTTGGTTCATCTCTAATGTTTTCCTTTTTGAAACTTTTACTACAAGACATGCATCTAAGAAGGTGACTTTCCATGCATTGGACATTTTCCTAGCAAGTGCAGAGAAACGTGTGATTGTTATGTCTATAATGTGATGGCTATTATATCCCTCCAATGCCATTGTTTGTTGGATTGCTATTCAGGCTTTCAACTATGATTTAATGATTCTCTATGGTGCCCCCATTAATCTTGTTCTATGTTGATCATAGTTTCTCTTATGTTCCTCAGTTGTATTAGACGTTTCCTTTTTATCATGTGGTTATCTTGTTAAACCAATGCAGCATATTATCGTGGGTGTACTACTAGTCTGACTTTATCCTGTTCAAGGACCTTGTCCTCGTTTTCTGTTTGTCTTCATCTGTTTAGTTTTGTTGTGTGTCTGAACTCAGTATTATATAACATACATATGATACTGCGTACAGAATAACGTATGCGCTACAGTTATGAATCAGTATGTATTTCAATTTAAGAAAATGTGATTTCATTGAAATATTAGCATTCTGGTAGTGGTAATTTTTAGTAATGAAAATACTGTAGTGGATGAGCTGTTTATACTGGCTCTTGAAAAGGGGGAGGGGCTACTAACCCTGTGTTTTGTGTATCAGCTGGCCCTATATAAAGTGCTGAGGAATATGAGTTGGCTCTAAGGGGGAACAAGGGGACAATGACACACCAAACTGGTTGAATCATGACTTAGATCTTCAACAACACCTTGAGTGTTAGGGATTGGGAAGTCCTTTCTACTGGGAGGTATTATAACGGAGAGTATCTTGGATAAAAACGAATATATGTCACAAATCTATTATGTGCAGACTGCTGTAATGATAGCAAATAGCTTTACCCCATAGAAAAGACATTATAACATCAATAAACAACCACACTTAAGCCGTTCCAATATGTGAGCCATTGTGAAGGAGCAGCTGTCGAAGCAGAAAACGGCATGTCCATCATGGTAACTATGGCAACGCTAGCTCGATTTATGCACGCTAGTAAAAAGTCACTCTGTTTGTTTACTCCACGCAATGTGGAACCTACAAACACAACATGCGTAGCGACATAGGTAAGCCATGAGTAGCCCCCCTGAGATACCGCAGAGCCTGCTTTTGCCTAACAGCGTGTTCATTCACGGAGAGCAGGACATGAGTGTCTATTCACCCATCGCTATCCTACAATTACAACTATGTCCCATATCGGACAGATAATGGCTAACGCCCCACCAGAGTGTCACGTGGGTCATCGACATTAAGGAGATGCATTTCTCTCTAGTACAGATAGCAAATGGGAGTCCCCAAGGACATTTACGATACCATGATAAAGCGAAAAACTGACATATGGGCACACATAAATGGGCCCTCCGACAGTACTCTCAGGGGTGTCCTTAGAGAACTCAATAGGTATTACAATTAGGCACTAAATTAAAGAGACTGCCTATTAGGACAACTGGTATACTAGAGCGCTTTAGAAACATAGATCTTAACCGTGTGATTAGAGAATTACAATGTTGATTACTCATGACAATTGGAGTAAGAGCATTACACTGAATCAATACACTCCCTCTCTCTCTAAAAGGTAGCCTCTAAGGTGACTCCCTCAAACTATCGGTGCCACAGGGCCACACTGGCTAAGACAAAGAGATGCATGTGATAAGGCTCTGATCGGGATGATCTACGCGATGTAGACATAATATTAAAAAAATAGGCAAACATGCAGGGTGTACCACCACCAAATTACTTTTTGGCGACACAAGGGGTGCTTTGGTGAAGGAACTCTTTGACCATTATGTGCAGATACACTTCCTGGGGAATTATGCCAGGATCAGTTTGAGAATTTACCTAGTTTACCTGAGGAACAATCAAGCAATATGACATAATATAGTAAGTGCATCAAGATGCTAGATAAGAACTACGAGAAAAAAGGCAGCATCATTTTAGAGAGGCATCATTTTGAAAAAAGGAAACAAGAACTAAATTAATCAGTAGAGCAACATATCACATGTCTTAGGGTTTTGGTGTTGTCATATGAATTTAAAAAGAATCTTGAAGAAAGATTACATGATCAGTTCATGTTGGAATGCAATGAGAGTAAGGTGAGGGACGCATTTTGGGCAACTAGAAATCCTCATTAGAAGAAGTGATTAGGATTGCGTAGGAAGTTGAGCACACTCACAAGTGTGTCAAGGAGTTGGAGTAGAGATCAGACCCGAAGGCCAGAAAGTTGAACGTTCACCATCAATGTAAGTGTTGGTCATGCAAGGTAAGAAGATAGAGATGAAGAAACAATTTGTAAAGAAGAAACCAGCACGCAAAAAAAACAGATGAGCTGTAAAAATATTTTCAGTGTGATAGCTACTTTGCTATAGCTAACAGTGACATGCCCATCATTAAAGGTCTTATGCAAAAAATGTAACAGAAGAGGGTATTTCAGATATGACAATGTGGAATGTTTAGTTGAATTGTGTGAGAAGTTAGAAGAGTCCGTCAACATAGTAGAAGACATTTCAGAGTCAATCAGAGTCAATCAGGACAACAGAAGACAAAGATGCTGATGCGAAAAACCGATGGAAGTGATAAAGTTTGAAGGAAGAGATGTAGACATGGTGATACATTCTGGAGCCAAATACACTCTTAAATCCAACAAGATATTTGAAAATAAACTATGTGGAAGGGTTTTCCAAATTAAATTGATATTAACCCAAAAGCATATGGGGGAAAACGCATATAGTAGGATGGTTTTGGAGCATCATGTAATTTAAGGACAGAAGGGCAAGAGGAAATATAGTAGGATGGTTTTGGAGCATTATGTAATTTAAGGACAGAAGGGCAAGAGGAAAGGTCTACCTATCTGTCAAATTAAATTACCCATTACTAAGTTGGTTGCATCAAAAGAGGTTAAACATCAAGTTGGGCCCCAATGCTCAAGAGACATTGGGCCTCATTATGAGGAGGGCGGTAAATGGTTAACAGCGCTGGTAATTATTAAGGGCATGGCTACCTCCAAATTCGTAATGAGGCCCATTGTATTTTTGTGATGGCCAAGGGAAGCATGAGGTACAGCTAAAAAGAGAAAGGACGTTCAGCAAGTGTTTAAAGATGAATTAAGTTGTCTGAGAAATTACGTACACAAGATCGGGATGAAAACAAATTCAATGCCAGTAGTACACAAAGTAAGGACCATTCATATCTCTCTAAGAAGAGAAGTGAAATAGAACTAGAATTGATGGAAAAGCAAGGAGTAATAGAAAGAGTGGATTCAGACGAATGGGTATCACATTTAATTCTTGTTTGCATACCTAATGGAAAGTTAAGGCTATGTATTGATTTGAGATAATTGAACAGATGTATAGTGCCAGACAAATATCTTTTACTGAACATCACTGTAATGTTGGACACCATAGGCAAAGATTAAGTGTTTTCTATGTTAGACTTGAAATCAGCATATCACCATATCAAACTACATCAGCTGTCTAGAAATCTTACAGCTTTCATAAAACCCAAAGGTTTGTTTCAATATATAAGGATGCCTTTTATCTTAGTGACACTGCCACAGTGTTCCAGTGGATCATGTATCAGCCTTTGCATAATCAAATATGTATTTTTTGTTTCCAGAATGATGTGCTTATATATGGTAAAACATGGGGCTCTCCATGCCTCAACCCAACCGTTATGGCAGGGGAGTAGCCCTGATCCTCCCTAAGTGGGCCTCCTCCTCTCTCATACCCACTGAGTCCTGTTCCTCCTTTGAATGCCTTGTCAACAAGCTTGGTGTCGCTCCTACTCTCTCTCTCTCCCTCTCTCTCGCTCTCTTTCTCTCTCTCTCTCTCTCTCCCTCTCTCTCTCTCTCTCTCTCTGTCTATCTCTTTCTCTCTCACTCTTGCCACTAACTACAGGGCCCATGGCCATGTCTCTCTCTTCCTCTCAGAATAGGCAGACTTTATGTCCTCTCTTTTGACTTCATCCTCTAAACTCCTCCTCATTGGTGACTGCAAAATCCACCTTGATTTCTCTATCCCTCCCTCCACACTCTTTCGTGATCTCTGTACCTAGTCTCCCTTCTGGCCCTACCCCCTCTGCTGGACATACCTTTGATGCCTTCATTACCACTGACCTTCTGTTCTCTAATCCTCTCACTACCCCTCTCTCCTGGTCTGACCATTCCCTCCTCTCTTTCCACTTGGGACCTTTCAGTCCCCTGACCGAGCCTCCACCAGAACTGCCAGCCTCTTTTGCTGTCACCCAAATGATGAAACAAGTGTCAGTTGCTGCGTTTGCCTCCACATTTACCACTCTTGTCATTCTTGCCCTGTCATGAGGATCCATCTGAAACCTGCCTCCAAGTGTAACAGCTGGTATGATTCTGAACTAGCTGCTCTGAAACATAATTGTAGAGTAGCTGAATGGAAGTGGCAGACCTCAGGCTCATCCTCTGACAAACTGGCTTGTCTCCTGCTCCACAGGCAATACTGTCTCTCAATCTGCTCCAAGAAGAGGGCCCACTTCCAGGTTTGCATCTCCAGAGCCACTAACAACACAGCTAACCTCTTCAAAATCTGCAAGGAACTATCCAATTCATCATACTCCTCTAAACCCCAGGACATCCTGGCCGCTCTCTCTTCTCCCCCCTCTTGTATTTCTCTCCCCAACACCTCACTTGACCTCCTCACCACTGACCATTCCCTCCTCTCTTCCCACTTGGGACCTTTCAGCCCCCTGACCGAGCCTCCACCAGAACTGCCAGCCTCTTTTGCTGTCACCCAAATGATGAAACAAGTGTCAGTTGCTGCGTTTGCCTCCACCTTTACCACTCTTGACATTCTTGCCCCTGTCATGAGGATCCATCTGAAACCTGCCTCCAAGTGTAACAGCTGGTATGATTCTGAACTAGCTGCTCTGAAACATAATTGTAGAGTAGCTGAATGGAAGTGGCAGACCTCAGGCTCATCCTCTGACAAACTGGCCTGTCTCCTGCTCCATAGGCAATACTGTCTCTCAATCTGCTCCAAGAAGAGGGCCCACATCCAGGTTTGCATCTCCAGAGCCACTAACAACACAGCTAACCTCTTTGAAATTTGCAAGGAACTATCCAATCCATCATGCTCCTCTTAACCCCAGGACATCATGGCCACTCACTCTTCTTCCCCCTCTTGTATTCCTCTCCCCCACACCTCACTTGACCTCCTCACCCAATACCCGCAACCTCCAACTCCACCTTCTCTCTCCTCAATACCTTTCTCTTATCCTCCTCCTTCCCTTTCCCCCTCCCATGCTAACCATCTCCACTGCCTCTGAGATTGGCAGCTTGGTACCTCAAGAGTCCAAAAGGTCCTGGCCTTCTGCCCAATCGCCACCAGAATCTTTCCCCCCTGAATCTGCCATCTGGGCCCACACCTGCCAGTTGGATGGTCTGTCTCAGCCATGCACTTACCTATTGGTCAATATTGGTCGATAGATCTCCATCTTGCTGGGATGACTCTGACCATGCACTGACCTGCTGCCCCCCCAACAGCACCTCTGGCACTTCCCCCCATTGGGGACCCTTTAGCACTTACCCCACAACTCCCCCATTCTCTTTTTTGTCTACACTTGCACATTCTGAATGTCAAATGGCCCAGTAGGACCACTATTTGATTGCTCTCTTATTTATTTCATCCATTGTGTGTTTGATCCCTTTGAAACACTGTCTTGTTGTATACGTGCCATATAAATAGCCAATATATAAATAAATAAATAAATAAACACAACAGAGAATTAGATCGATATATTGAAGTCTGCTGGAATGACACTTAGTAAAGAGAAATGCAAGTTTCACAAGGAGAATATACAAGGCCTTGTACATGAGATTGTAAAGGATGGAATCCTACTGAAAGAAGACTTAGGGCCTCATTACGACCCAGGCGGTAAGTTACCGCCTGGGCCGTGACTTTACCACCATGGCGTAAACTACGTTTACGCCATGGTGGTTGGCGGACTTACCGCCCCATTCCGAGGTCGGCGGGGCGGTAAGTCCCCAATCCCCATTTACCCTTCCCCATTCCCATTTTTGCCCCATAGGGCATAATGGGAGTGGGGAAGGCGTTAATTACGCCACCGTAAATTACGGTGGCGTAATTAACACCAAGTTCCCTTACCGCCATGGTTTTTTACACCCGCTAGAAGCAGGTGTAAAATCCGCCATGGCGGAAAGGGAACTCGTGATTGGCGGTAAGGGGTCGGCGCAGCTAACGATGGCGCTAACCCCTTACCGCCAGGGTCGTAATGAGGCCCTTAGTGAACAATATCATCGGCTTTCCCAGTCCAAGTAACAAGGAAGAGGTTTCACCCTTCCATGGAATGGCATAGTACTACTCCAAGTTAATTCCAGGATTTGTTACTAAGACGCATAACACGAGAGAATTGATGAAAAAGGGAGTGAATTTGTGAGACGGAATTCCAAGAGGTTAAGCAGAATTCCTGCTTTGAAAAACTTTGATTGTGCTAAAAAGAACGTGTAGCAGCTGTATTATCGCAGAGTGATGAAGGAAATGGAGGTACTTTAGAATGTGTATTCTACAATACAGAAAGAAATGTTAGCGGTCAAATGGGCAATTGACAAATTCAGACCACGTTTGTGGGAACAAGATTCATGATTCGATCAGATCATCAGCCTTTGTATGAAATACTAACACTGAAAGGGCTAGATGAGGTGTTGTTTAGTATCAGAAAGTGTGTTACAGGGCTGCAAGAATATACGTGGGATGTAGAATATGCACCTGGGGCTCGAAATGGAGTGGCTGATTGTCTTTTACGTATGACTAATCTACTAGAAGAATGAGGATGAAGAAAATGAACAACTGATACTAGATATTGCTCAGAATGTGGTCTCCAACGAAGAATGGTGTGCAACAATGGCGTCTGATACTATGCTAAGGGAATTGAAAGAGATATTTGAGGGTGATTTGAAGAAATGCATAGAGAAACAGGAAAAGAAGCAGTGATGATGGTTTATAATGAACTGCATGTGGAAGGGGGTTACTTTTGAGAGGTGAGAAGATGTGTGCCTCCCCGCCCCAGTGTGAGGAACAAAATATGGAAGGTAGCACATCAGGGCCATCAAGGCATGTCCAAAACAAAGCAATTAGTTGGAAAGGACTATTGGTGGCCGGGAATGGATGTACAGGTGGAAAGGATAATTGGACAATGCAATATATCTGAGAATTCTGCAAAGGGTTGTATTAGCAGAACTAATCCTATGACCTTAATGACCATTCCCGCCATTCTGTGGGAATGTGGGAATTCTGTGGGAATGTGTGGTGTTAGATATTGTAGGTCCAGTAAGGAGTCAACGGAAACTGAGATACTGCATTGTCTTAGTGGACATGGTATCCAGATGGGTGGAAACATCCTGGGTGCAGAATATATGTGCAAAATACATAATTCTATTTTAAGAGACTATTTTGAAAAGGGAGGGGTATCCCTCTATAATAGTAGCAGAAAATGGAGTGTAGTTAGGGTCTTAGGAGAGTAATGGGATAGTTGAGTGGTTTAATTGCGTCATCAAACACAGCATATGTGGTGCGATATCAGATGGGAGAGATTGAAAAAAGCTGTTGAAGACACAGGGCCTCATCACGAGTTGGGCGGTAACGCCGGCCTTATTAGCGCCGGCGTTAATAGCCCTACCGCCAAAGCCCCCGGCGCTAATAGCGTGGGATCACGGGTTTGCCTGGAAGCATGCGCCTTAACCATAACTTATATTGGTAGTGGCCCTTGACCAGTGGCCATGACAGTGTAGTGAGGGTTATGTGTGAGCTTCTGGAAAACAAATCAATTATTCCCAGTAAATTCTACTTAATTTGTAATGTCGAGCTGCATTTCTTCTTTCCTTAACAAATTGAGCCTTACTGGTGCGATTTATCCTGCAGAGGGCAGTGCTGTGCCTTATTCTTAACAGACATATCTTCCACCAGTTATTGATCTACTCTCACTTGCTTATGACCTTTATTGTATTAGATTTTGACTTACTGCTCAGGAACACAAATTGCTATATCTCTTTTTGACATAGGTTTGGGAACATAGCTAGGCTGATGTTTCTGGACGAATCAGTGTGTAGTTTCTTGTCCTTTAGCTCTGGGATCAAATATCTATCTATGTTGCTCTCTCATGACCTCACTACTGCATCTGAAGTTTGGGAACTGGTTCGCCCCCCTTGTCTTAGCCAACCACTGTGCAGCATTTAGCCTTTTGTTTCTGAAAGTTACAATTGAGATGTCTGTATGCTTCCTTGCAAAGGTTTGGCTGATATTTCCTGCTGTGGGGGTGAGGGTGTTTACCCTTGTAAGGTGGCTAACTAGATTTTGAGGCCTACATGCATTGTGTGCTCAATTTAGTGTAACGGGTTACTGTCATTCATTATTATTGTTAATAGGTTTTTATATGTCTCTGCTTAGTGTTAAATGCAGCTGTTTTCACTATGGAACAAGTTTATATTCAGCTACAGGTTACATATGCTATGTTTCACTAAACCGTGGCTGCTTGTGCTTTGTTGGGCCTGCACAACGGAATCTCTCTTGTGTGTGTGTGGGTTTGTGTGTGTTTGTGGCTGCTAGCATCTATGCTGTGTGCTCATTTTACAAGGACTTTTGCAGCGTGTACTTTCATGCATGTTTAGGGCGCTGGATGTACTCTTCAACATTGTTGTTTGTTTAATTATTTATATACGAGCCAAAACTCTGATGCATCTAGGTGCTTACACTTAAGAGATTAGTTTCAGTGCTTCAGTTTACAGAAAAGGTAGCATAAGAGGTGAATTACAACATTGTGGAACGTGCAAAGGTAACATACATCATAGGCAAAGTGCAAAAGAGAAGTACATGGTGATCACATTCATTGAGTCTGACCCCATGTTGCAGGGCGGCAACAGCACACAAATGCAAAATCAAATCAGTGGGCAAATACATGGTGCCTTCCCCATGTTGCAAGATGGCAGCAGCACACAGATGCGAAAGTCCAGCAATGGACAATTACATGGTGTCTAACCCTGGTTGCAGGGCGGCAGCAGCACACAGATGAGAAAGTCAAATCAGTAGGCAAATACATGGATTCTACCCCATGATGCAGGGTGGTAGCAGCACACAGATGTGAAAGTCAAACAATGAGCAAATACATGGTGCCAACCCCATGTTGCAGGGCGGCAGCAGCACACAGACGCAAACGTCAAATCAGTGGGCAAATAAATGGAGCCACCTTATGTTGCAGGGCGGCAGCAGTGCACAGATGCAAAAGTCAAACAATGGGCAAATACATGGTGCCTACCCCATGTTGCAGGGTTGCAGCAGCACACATATGTGAAAGTCCAGCAATGAGTAAATACGTGGTGCCTATCCCATGTTGCAGGGCAGCAGCAGCACACAGATGCGAAAGTCAAATCAGTGGGAAAATACATGGAGCCTACCTCATGTTGCAGGGCGGCAGCAGTACACAGATGCAAACATCAAATCAGTGGGCAATTAGATGGTGCCCACCCCATTTTACAGGGCTACAGCAGCATTCAAAAGCAAAAGTTAATTAGGGGGCACTTTTGGGCTTGGAAGAGTGGGATGAAGTTATGGGGAGGGAGGAGGACAACAAGGGCAAGAAAGGGGGTGGGTGACACACACAAAATCACAGTTGACCAGGGGGTGGGGGGCAAACACAGCATCACAGGAGACCAGAGGGGGTGGGGATCACACACAGCATCACGGGCGACAAGGGGGAGGGGTCAGGGGCACATACAGCATCACGGGTGAACAGGGGGGTAGGAGCACACACAGCATCACAGGCGACCTGGGATGGGTGGGGGCCACACAGCATCGTGGGCCACTGGAGGGGGATGGGTGGCACACACAGCATCATGGGTGACATGGGGGTGGGGTCAACTCAGCAACACAGGTGACCAGGGGGAGTGAGGGGCACACAAAGCATTATGGGCAACCAGGGGGGCACATACAGCATGACAGGGGACCGGGGGGTGGGGGCACATACAGCATCATGGACGACAAGGGGGGATGAGGGGCACACACAGCATCACAGATGACCAGTGGGGTGGGGGCACACACAGCATCACAGGTGACCAGGGGGGGTGGGGGAACCACTGCATTGTGGGCAACCGGGGCGTGGGGGGCAGACACAGCATCATGGGTGACGAGGGGGTCTGGGGGGCACACACAGCATCACGGGTGACATGGGGGGCACACATAGCATCATGTGTGACATGGAGGTGTGGGGGGCACACACAGCATCACGTGTGACCAGGACAGGGGAGGGGGGAACACACAGCATCACAGGTGACCAGGGGATTTGAGGGGCACACACAGCATCGGCTGATCAAGTACAAGGTAGCCAATGGTGGGGGGACAGGGCAGGCTTGGTCAAGTAGCCACAAAAAACATGCTGCTATCTTATCCCCATTATTCCCATACTCCCCAACATTCACCTCTTTCATCCTTTGAGGGTTGAATTATTTGGTAAACTGTCTCTCATATTCTTCTTCCTCTTGTTGCCAGTCATAAACACTCCTGGGTATCCATATTTTATGTATATCTCTTAAATTTCCTCCACAAATGGCATACAACCATGGGGTGCATCTTAAGTAACTTGTTGGCCACTGTGATTTGATATCTATATAATAACACTCAAGATAATTTGTTGGATCAAGGGGTGGTGACCATGTATGTTGGGTACCTGTCTGTTTCTCCTACCTGTGGTTGCTCATCTGTTTGACAGCTTTCATCTTTCCAACAAGGAGTGGCACTACCTGTCATAACTGCAAGAAGGGTACTTTTATTACCATGGGACACACAACAAGTTACAATTATCTGGTATGTACACTAGAGTATTATTAAAAGAGCAGGAATAGGAAACAGTATTCAGCAAAAATTGATTAGCCACTGAGGCATCCACGATGTTACAACGTTAGCCAGTCATTATCCTTTACAATTCCTCCTGCTCTCTCCATTTTCATTGTCAACTTGGTCATCTGTTTGATGGCAAGGGTTAATAATCCTTTGTTGGCATCATTGGGAGGCTCGTACATGCAGCACATGCTCCCTATTTTCCTACAGACCCCGCCCTCCATTGCAGTGAGTATGTTGAGCACCATCTAGTTCTGAAGTGCCACGATTCTGAGTGCACAGAGCTCTTCACAAATTGCGTTCAGTCCATTTTCCATGGCATTAGAAAGCTCATTCAAATTATACAAATAATTTAAAACCTTCTCAAATTGATAGCAGACTGTATCCCTGGAGCTAACAATGAGGTAAAGAATACTTCAATCTTTGAAAATAAATGGCATGGGAAGCTTTGTCAAGGCTTCATCGACTTCCTCTGAAAAATATCCCAAACATTCTTTGCACCCTAGGTGAGTTCACGTGCCCTATAACTGTTGGGTGCCCCATGGAGGGCTGAGATCGTCTTTTGAGCAATTGTTCATGCTTTTCAGGTATCATTATGACAGGAGCATGCAAAGTAACCAGTAAACAAAGTCCACCCCAACAGGGTGGTAGGTAAAAGTAGGCCTTGGTGCTGCACTGCTATAGGAAATCCATGATTGTGGCTACGCCCTCACTGAGCGCTGGCATCATGTAAGTCTGGCACAATCCCTTTGCCTCTGAAACCGAATGAAGATCGAGGGAGTTTCTGTACAGGTTGATCATGTTGATGCAGACTTGTCAGCTTATTAACATGCACTTCCCACACATTTCTGCAGTTTTCATCAGTTTGCATTACTTCTTCTGCTGTAAATCCCATTAGTCCCTCTCATTGAATACAGCATTGAACACAGCCTGCTGCTTTATTAATTAGACCAATTTCTTGTTCCAGAATGTTGCACCTTCTAAAATCATATAAGGTTTTGATGGACATTGTACGTCATCATATCTTTCTATCACTTCACAACCACTTTTGGAACTCTTTTCCATACTTATTCAAACTGTGTCCCGTGAATTGCCCCTAAGCACTTTTATGCGTTAAGAACAGTCTGGAGGTGCCATGTGCATCCAGGTAAAGACCACATATATAAACAATTTACTTACTTGTGCCCTACTAAAGGCTTGCACTGTTCTGCTGTACCCGAAATGCTTCATTCTCGTCTTGTACTTGTTGTACAGTTCAAAACTAATACTCAGCTTTCGCTGATGTTCCTTCATTTTAGATCTCAATGTTCTGTTACGCTCACCTGGTTCCCACAGGGGCGTTGATCGGACCCGGACAGCTGCGGTCATCACCAACGTGATGCATAGTGCCGAGATGACTGTCTGGACTAGCCAGACTAATCTTGTCTGCTTGACCCGTAGAAGTATTCTCCTGCAAGTGGAGAAAGGGATTTAGCCACCCATGGATTTTAGTGATGGCCCCCTCCCACTGTTCTCGTTCTCCCCACTTGTCTCCTCCGATATCCCCTTTTAGTAACCTCACCTTATGTTTTTAAATGATGAGCTCTCCATCCTGCGTGGCATGCAGGGGCGCGTAGATACCAGTTACTTCACTGGTATGAAAGTACTGGAGGAGTTCCAGAGGAATATTGACTCCAGGGATTATAAAGTTCAAAGAGTTCAATATGTCCGATGTTCACTCTTGTTCCATTCCCTTGTTGAATTGCAGCTGGTCCAAAAGAATATTGCCTGGGGGCAGCTGACGGCGTTCAGGTAAGAGTCTGTATTACCCAACACTGTCCGGTAAAATTTCATGAGTTTAACTTGTTGTTTTCTCTCCCTTTATAGGTGCGGCATAGGAAGATGAGGCGTAATAAAGGGTAATGCCTCCGGTGGTAAATCAGGTAAGCCTATGGTAGTTAGAGATTGTATTTGTCGGCTCTCTTGGCTCACCTTGTTTTTTCTGTTGTTTTCCCCCAGGTGCTGGAGTTTGACGAAGAAAATGATGGAAGCAGCGTCAAGTCGAAAGATGCTGTGGACTTGTGAGTATGACGGGGCGCTGCTGCTGGCGATGCGACGCGTGCTGGAATAATGTCCTTTCCAGGCTCGGAGACGTGCTGGATCCGGAATCAGGTAAGGAATTAAAATAATGTCTGTGATCTAACCTTTTCTCCTTCTTTCCCTTTTTTCTAGGAGCTCCGGATTCGAGGCGGGCGTGGCAGAAGACTGGATGCTGACTTGCAGGCAAGGTGAGCGTTACGCTGCAGGATGCAAAATAACGCGAAGTGTGTGCTGCTGTTCGGTTTAGGTTTAAATAGCCTCCAAAGTAATTCCAGGTAAGAAGTTCCCCAGAACCACACCAGAGTAAAAAATAGTCCCTGTAATAAAATAGTCCCATCCAGGCCTCACGTTGGTTTGAATTCATTTGCAGCATGGGCTGCATGAGGTAAGTAATGTCTATGAGCCTGGCAGCTAAGGCGCCAGGACTGAACCCAAACAGCCCCCAGCCAGGGCTGCTGGGGTTTTAACAAGTATTTGGATGCCTGCTCCCGGGGCTGATGGACTCGATCCGGATGCCCGGGGGTAGGCATCATGACAATGTCTGTTTTTTTCTCAATGTTGTGGTGCTGTGCTTGTGTCTTTGTGCAGATCGGCAATGTGACTTTCAGCTTGGCTGCAGTCGCTGTTGCCTTTTCTACCTCATGGGGACCAGTGAATTTGGGCTCATTTCATTTACTCACATGCTCTCTGGTGTTGACTCAGTCACCTGGTTGTAGTTGAAGAGGTTCTTCTGTTGCAGTGTTGTGCTGATTAGTTGGTGCCCAGTGGCGTGATTTGATTTCTATCTGTGAAGAAATTAACTTTCAACAGGTTGACAGATTCTTAAGATATACATTAAGATATACATGCTGGACTTGGAACCCACGGGAATGCAAACCAGTACAGTGATGGCACCAACGTGCACTTGGACAAACGCCATATCCTCTTCCACAATCGATTGTGTAGTGATGAACAGGGCTATGTGGGAAATATGTAGCCAGATAGAGGTTATTTAAAGCGTAGCCAGTGATCACGTAATGAGACGCGGGACATCAACACAAAATGGAGGCCAGGAAGAACAGCTAAAATGTGCACATGTTACCATAAATAATCCTGGAAATAGATTGAGATGGTCACATAGGGACATAGAATCGCTAAATTAAGTAATAAAGTAATAAGATGTAACAAAGGAACATGGGGAATTGGAATCTGGAAGAGATAACAAAACATACCGTTCCACCCTATTTAAAAAAACAAGAAAGGGAGGTATCATAACAGCCAGGAGCAAGAGCATAAACTATTTGATCCAATAGCACATGAAAGAAAGAGAAAATATTGAAACGAAAAAGCAGCTGTGAAACGTAATTCTGTCCTAACAACTGAGGCCAAAAAGTCTTGTATAAAAAATCTGTCCACAAAATATAGAAATTGGCAAAAAACACACAAATCCTCCATCAGGACAACAAACTGGAAAAATCTGTTTATTTGGTTAATACAAGATAATAAGGCAAAATGCTGGCGAAATTACAGCAATTTCTAAAACCTGACATTTAAGATTTACTTAAATCATATATCAGAGAAAGCATGGGTAAAACACATCCAAAATCTTTATTTGCCAAAGGCTCTGTTACTCACAAAATCTGGAGGAGAAGTAAAAATAGATTGGTATACGTTTGATGTATCCTCAAAAGTCAAACTAGAAGAAGAGTTTTCTGAAACTATGCTAGAAATACTAATAATATAATGAAAAGCCTCCCGTGTACCGGGGCCCGCCAGTATCCCAAACATGGTATATAAAGAAGATGCCTATTTATGGACGAGAATACTGGCACAGCAATTTGGAGAAATACTAACGTCTGGCCAAATACCTGAGACTTGGAGAAAATCTATATTGGTGCCAATACTAAAAAAGGGGACAGACTAATAACAACTAATTACAGATTGATGGCAATGATGGACGCTAGTCAGAAACTTTTCCCGGGAGTCATATTGGAAATATTGAATATATGGGCGGAAAAAAGAACATACTGAGCCTATTTCTAATGGGTTTCAGGAAGAGTTATTGAACAACAACCAACATCGCAACTCTGCAATTTCTGAGAGCAATACGCCCAAAAGGTGATAATATATTATACTGCTGCTACGTTGACTTTTCAAACACATTCGATTTGGTGTCTAGAAATAGACTATACTATAATAGTAGGTGATACCCCACTGCATCATTGCCTATTGTGTCATTTGAATCTAGGTGATACCCCACTGCATTATTGCCAAATTGTGTCATTTGAATCTAGGTAATACCCCACTGCATCATTGCCAAATTGTGTTATTTGAATCTAGGTAATACCCCACTGCATTATTGTCTATTGTGTTATTTGAATCTAGGTGATACCCCACTGCATCATTGCCTATTGTGTTATTTGAACCTAGGTAATACCCCACTGCATTATTGCCAAACTGTGTTATTTGAATCTAGGTGATACCCCACTGCATTATTGCCAAACTGTGTTATTTGAATCTAGGTGATACCCCACCGTATATTCGCTGGCTACCACTATTCCTGCACATGCTCTGATTACATAGCCACCCATGTCCTCCCAGAGACTACTGAGCTCCTACCGCAACCCAAAGTTCACCCCCTGACCACAAACTGAATCTAGGCATTACTACCCTATCAGCATATTGCACCTTTACTGCCTTGCCTGAATTGAATGATACGTATTTGTATTGCTTCTCGCCCCTGCCCACCCCATCTCCCAAATAGCACCTACATTGCTACTCCCACTCCCACACAACGCCAGCGCAGTACTGTAGAAAATGCTAACCATTTTACTCATCTTCTGTGCAATGGCCACGCCCACATCCCCAGACACTCCCATCCAGGAGACTGGCTCAGGAGCCCCCCCTCCCCAGCCAGGCTCTAATCTCACCTACAACTCCTACACAACTAGGTACTATCCTGACCCTTCTTACCCAAGATATTATTGCAAGTCAGGACCCAAAACCCTTGCTTCTCACCCCTGCCCTACCACCGAAAGAAACAACAAACTTCGCGCCAGACTCTCTAAACTTTATGAGCCGCCCCGAAGATCCCTGTCTGATTCCAAATGCGAAGCCAAAAGGTCCACCAAAGGCACCACTATCCCCACAACCAAGTCCAAACTTATCACTCATACAAACATCTCGGTAAAAACAGATGTACACTCCTACAAAGGAGCTCTCCTCAATACCAGATCATTGGTCGCACATGCCCTCGATATAACAGACCTAATTATCAAAGATAAATTAGACTTTATTGCCCTAACCGAAACGTGGCTCCACAATGCAGCAGGCCCATCTCTAATGCTGGCCATCCCAGACGGCTACACTATATCTAGGCAGGACCGGGTAGGTAACCGGGGCGGTGGCATCGCCATCATATCCAAAGCAAGCTTAGCTCTCAGACTAGCCCCGACCCAAACTCTGCAGTCGTGTGAATCCCTCACTGCCAAACTCCCCATAAATCACACCCAATCCCTCACTATCCACCTGATCTACAGACCACCAGGTCCACTTGGAACATTTGAGGAAGATCTACACAACCTAATCTCTAACAATGCGAAAACCACCTCACAACTACAGCTACTAGGGGACCTCAACCTAGGGTTCAACGACCCAGCAGATTTACATGCATCTACCATAGCCAATACGATATCATCACTCGGACTCTCTCAAAAAGTCAACCTACCCACCCACCTGAAGGGTAGAACCCTAGACTGGGTTGCTGATGCTAATTGATCACCGCCACCACACCACTACCCTGGACCGACCACTCGTTGGTCTCTTTTAACCTACTGACCTCTAGATCAACTACCACAACCGTGTCACTGGCACCACCCTGCCTCACAAGAAACAAGAAAAATATCTCAATAGAAAAAATCATCCCAGCTATCCTTCCAACCTTAAACGCATTACCAGACAATCTAGATCCCAACACACTAGTTCACGAATATAATAAAATCATGTTATCTACCATGGACAAAATTGCCCCACTCAAACTTCGCACCAGCAAGCCAAAAACCCATTTAAACAAATGGTATACACCCGAACTCAAAGCCCTCCGCCTAAAAAAGCGAAAATGTGAAGCTGATTGGAAACTATGCCCCTCCAGTGAAAAGAAAGCCATCCTTGACACGATTTCTCGTCATTACAAAGCTGAAATCTGCTTAGCCAAACGGAATTCCTATAACATCCGCATTGCCAACTCCAATTCAAGTATGAAGGAGCTCTTTTCCATACTGAAGGAACTTGAGTCACCCATTGCTACACCCGACACCTGCACTAAGAACCAGACCTGGTGCACAGACATCCAACAAGCACTAGCAAATAAAATAAACACCCTACAAAACAAAATTCAACTAAAAAAAGACTCCCTAAACCTCACTAACCCTCCCATATCTCCGCCCATTGCTTCACCAAGTACAACCATTAACTCATTCACCTTCTCTAAAACCACCACCCTGGACGTTGAGAAAATCATCATTTCCCTTAAACCATCAAACTGTAAAGGCGATATCTGCCCCGCACACATAATACAGGACGCAGCCAGAGACCTGTCGCCCTTTATCTCTAAACTCATAAACGCCTCTTTCTCCTCAGGCAGCATCCCCGCCAACTTAAAACAATCTTGGGTGCTCCCCCTCCTCAAAAAACAGACGCTTGATCCCCTCATCCCCACTAACTACAGACCCATCACCACGGTACCCTTCCTACTGAAAATCTTGGACAAAGTTGCCTACGTCCAGATTCAAAAATACCTAGAACTGCACAAGCTACTAGGCTCCAGACAATCAGGTTTCCGCCCACTTCACGGCACGGAAACAGCCCTTATCGATCTGAAAACCCAAATTGATGATCTTAGGGACAAGGGCAAGACAGCACTCCTCCTCTTACTCGACCTCTCCGCGGCTTTCGACCTCGTCGACCACAAGGTCCTCTGCAAACACCTTGACTCAGCTGCTCACTTCTCCCCAGAAGCTATCAAATGGATTGAATCCTTTCTGAGCAAGAGAACCATGAGAGTCTTCTCCCCTTCAGCAGCAGCAGACCCCTCTCCTATTACTTGTGGAGTCCCGCAGGGCTCATGCGTCTCCCCCACACTATATAACATCTTCACCAAACCCCTGTTCGACGATCTGGACCATCTGGGTGTCACCTACACTAACTATGCTGATGACACTCAGATTCTCCTCCCACTTTCAGGGGATCACAGTAAGGACAGAGAGTTGGTGAATAGGGTATATCTCATCATTCAGGCATGGATGGCATCGCATGGTCTATGCCTGAATGATGACAAGACAGAGCTCATCATCTTAGGTTCCCCCGCTAATATCAACAAACTAGGCCTTGAATATGCCGAATTCAACATAGATGGCAATCTCATTAGAGTATCCAGGGAAGTAAAAACCCTCGGCTTTTATCTAGATGCCACTATGTCATTCACTAAACAGGTCAACTCACTAGCATCTACCACTGCGTACACCTGCAAATTAATAAGGGCAGGCAGACCATTCCTATCCAATGACAGCTGCTTGATCCTGGCAAGAGCACTCATACTATCTAGGCTTGATTATTGTAATGCCCTCTATAGTGGCGCTAACAAAGCCATTATCCACAGGCTTCAAATCCTACAAAACAATGCCTTGAGAGCTGCCCTCGGCATTAATAAGAGAGATCATATCTCTACCACCAGACGCCAACAGAAATGGCTCTCCACAGACAACAAAATCAAACTAAAGTTGGCCTCCCTAACCCATAAAGCCCTCAACAATACCGCCCCCAGCTACCTGATGGACAAGGTAAAGAGAAAGTCCTCCATCCGACAAACAAGAACTATCAATTCCAACCGCCTGATAATTCCCAGATTCAAACTCTCCACCATTGGTGGGAACAGTTTCCCGGTGAAAGCTGCCAGGCTCTGGAATTCGCTGCCACACAACCTAAGAGCTGACCAACCATACTTACACTTTAGAAGACACCTCATCAGTCACCTTAACTCCAATAACCCTTGTATGTAGCTGCACTTTCTATACCTAGGCATAGATAGTGATACCTTGTTCGCGACCTCGCCCTCGCCTCTAGCAGCCCTTATAGCACACATCTATACACTTACCTCCTGTATAGATACTGACCTTTTATGTCTGAAGATTTGTATACATTTCCATACCTCCTATTCCTGTAATCCTGAATATTTTTTCTCAGGAGTACCCGCCTCTAACAGCCCTGTACATATTTGTATATTTGTATATTTACCCCTGCATAGATATTGACTTTGTATGTATGAAGATTTGTACATTTCTTATTCTGTAATTCTGATTATCTCTATCACTACCTCAATGTGTATATTTCTGCAACATTGTAAGCTTCGAATTATCTTCTGCCTGCGCCCTGTTGCCCCTGGGTAAGGTGCGCAATACAAATAAATAAACAAACAAATAAACAAACAAACAAACAAACTATGGTTCAAATTGAAGGTCTGGGGCATCGATCCAGTGCTCCTATAATTTATACAGGAGCTATATAAAAACACTGCAGTGGCTGTTCATCTAAATCTATAGGGCGCACTGACAAAATTCATCGCAACCACGTAGGGGCTGAAACAGGGATGCACACTGGGTCCTATCCTGTATAATCTTTACACGGCGGATATGGACCGAGCCCTAATGGACACAACAAACGGCGTAAAAGTGGTTATGATGGCTTACGCTGATGATATAATCATTTTCAATCAGACACAAATAGGCCTGCAGCGTCCATTGAACGCCCTGGAAAAATGTGCTAAAGAGAACTCCATGACCATAAATAAGAACAAGACAAGGATAATGTGTCTCAAAGAATCTTACAGAAAGTAAAAAAAAAATCATGGTACTTGGAAGGTACGAAATTGGAAAGGGCAATGGATGCGCTATATTTGGGTTTTCCCATTTGGGCGACAACATCAGTATCGCAATATAAAGAATATATCATTACCAAGATATGGACAGGTGGTTAGCTATAAAAACGTATGTGGAGCATAAAGGTGGTTGAAACATAGAAGGATTCTTGCAAATCTACAAATCTAGTGTGAGACCAGTGATATTGGTTGCACTTGAGACATTGCCTGAAAAGGAAGTCGGGTAGTTACCGAAACTGGAAGGCAAAATTTGTTGGTCTATAATGAACATGCCTAAGGGAGTTCCAATGGAGGCCCTGAGATTGGAATGCGGATTAGAGTCCTTACATTCAAGTTGGGCCATTAGAAAAACACACTTGCATTTAAAAATCAGCAAAGGGGTAGCTGGCACAAATCCCCTTCTTAGGCTAATGGGAAAAACAACAAGTGGTGCATGTCCAACTATTTCAGCAAAGAGCTGAGCATTTTCACGGAAGTCTACTTGCGGTGCTTGGGTCTAAATATAGAAACAATATGTGAACGACTGGACTACAAGTCAGTTATCAAAAAGCAATCCAGGGAGGTGGATAAGATAAAAGACATCGACAACCTGTGTATGTTGAGTAGATACAGAGAGTACTCTCATCAAGGATTTGATAGGAGCAAAACTAGAACCTACTTAACAAAATGGTCCAACCCATCTCTGAGGAGATTTAAATTGCAATTAAGATTGAATATATTGGGGACCAAAGAATATATGAACAAGTGGAACAGGGCTGACCACCAAGTCGACAACATAATGTGTAGGCACTGTGATACAGAAGTGGAAACAACTCAACACTTACTGACTGCTTGCACAGTTTTGATGCCCCTCTACATCAAAAGTTATGGAGGGTGTGTCAGGCACATGGAAAACCTAAGCAGGGATCAATTCTGGTCGGACCTGATGGGGAAGAATCTATAGTACATAATGCTGCTTCCCACCACATATGGCTAAAGGCGACAGAGTAGATATACATTGATAATCTTTGGTAACAAAAGGGGCTTCCATATTGCAAAGCCAGACATTATAAGTAGAAATGTGCTATCATGTCTATATATATATAGATAGTGGTTTTTGTCCTTGTTTGTAATTATTGATATTGACAAATTTCTTTCACTCTAAATATAGTAGGCAAAGTGATTATAATTGTTTGTTTTAGGAAATTATATTTTAATTTTTGTGATTTTTATATGCAAAAGTTTGTTCTTGATTGTATATAAACTAAAAGCATGAATAAAAAAAATATAAGATATACATTGAACTCTTCTCCCAAAAAATCTGACACTGTTTGTGGGGGCACACCTGTGGCATGCATTTGCTACCCTGTCAGTACCTCATGGGGTTTTAGGTCGTGTGCCTTGCCAGGTTGATTACATACACTGAACAGGTCCAAGGGTAGGCAGTCTAGCTAGCTCCTTTTGAGAGTATGGCAGAGTTTAGCTAACTTTACTTTTAGTAAACAATTCATCCTTTCCACCACCCTATTTGCTTGTGGGTGGGAGGCGGTGCATAGTGTATTTCTTATCCTTAACAGTCAGGTAACCTCTCCTAGAAACACGTTTACAAAGGGGGGCCATTATCAGACCTCAGAATCTCACATATACCCCACCTGGAGAATACCTCCCTCACTATAAACCTGGCAGCGGATTTAGCATCTGCATTGATACAAGGTCCAGCCTCACGTGTTGCTTCAATTCACCATATCAATATAATCAATATGAAGTTCCTTGAATGTCCCTATGGGGTGAGGCAATGTTATCTTCAGAGTCCTGTGGTTGAATATGCCACAATCTTGTCGACTTGTTCGTCCAAATTGGGCAAGAATCAATCCTTGCTAATGTCAGCAGAAATGTACTGCTTAGGTGCATGCTTAGGAAAATGAAGCTGTTCTAGGGCAATGTTCAGTAGCTCTACAGGCATTATTACCTTACCTGTGCTATTTTGTCTCCAGATGATGTCAGTGGGTGACTGCCCAAAACCTCTTTTTAGCCGTAATGCTTTTTCTGCATTTGGCTTTCCTCTGGAAAGAGCATATAAGCTTCCTTATTTGCAGTTGCGTCCACAGCTGCGTTTCCAGGCAAAACTAAATCTTTCCCTTTGGAGTGCACTGTGGACTTCACTATGGCTACGTGAAAAGGGACTTTTAATGCTTCAATAAGTCTGGTTAACAAGACTGCATGCTGAAATGTTGATGCATCTGCCTGTCTGTAACCTCTTCTATTCCACCTTGATAAACCTGAGTGCACTCTAGAGGTCATGTATGCTGAGTGAGTGTATATGGTGACATCCCCATATGCTTATATTTCTAGAGCTTCTATAGGTGCCACAGGTTCTGCCGCTTGTGCTGAATAGTGTGACGGTAGTCTCTGTTGCATCACTATTTGGAGCTCTTCCTCTTTTTCCTTTACATATTTTACCACTGCTGCTCCTGTATGCCTCTGGCCACTCTCCTGGTATATGCTTGAAGAGCCATCTACATATTACACTTCTCCTATTCCCAGAGGGTCTTCTCTCACTCTGCTGTATTTGTCTGGCTCTACCTCATATACTGTACAGTCATGGACTTCTTCCAGAGGCTCAACTAGTGTGGCGATGTATGTTACTGGGTTCACTGTCTGATACCTCACTATGGTAATGGCTGGTTTTGTTAAAATTACCTCATACCCACTTGCTCTCTATGTGGTGAGTGTTGATTTGTTCCTCTCTAAAAAGTGAGTGGCTACCCCATTACTATGGTCTATGGTGGAAGATTTCTGTACAGCAAATTCTGTGGCTGCAAATGGTTGCTCACATGGGAAATGGCCTTGCATGACTGGATCCAAAAGTCGACTATAGTATGCTAAAGGCTTGTGTTTTTCAATGATCGCTGTGTGAGTACCACTGTCATTACTTGTACATTTGAAAGTGAGACTAGAAAGAATGGCTTATTGTAATCAGTGGTTGCTAGCACTGGTGCACTACTGATTGCTATGTTTAAGTCTTCAAAATATTCTTCCATCTCTTCTTTCCATGTAAGTGTTCCTTACATTTTGTGTGCTTCTTTGAGCAATAGGGGTCTGATGCTGAGCAATCGAACACCCATATTTGGCAATAGTTGCATAGGTCCAGGAATTGCTGCATTTCTCTGATTTTTTGGGATGTGGTGTGCTCCTCACTGCTGTGGCTCTATCTGGGCTAATCTTTCTCCATGCTGATGATATTGTTCAGCGGGTTGCCTGGGAACTCACCAGAAAAAACTACAAAAGTAGTATAAAAAGGAGTGTACACCGGGCAAGAAGTAACGCAATTTAGTCTGGGCCCAGTCGCAGCTGGGAAAGCGAAATTCAAACAGAATGCAGAACATAACTGCTTGAAAAGCAGTGTCAAAGATACGCCTGTAAACCAAAAGTTTTTATTATCTCATAAACGAATTAGCATCAAAAATACATTGAAACATTAGGACATTCCTCAATTGGTGATTGATTGGTGGGATCATGCCATTCCCCTGTAGAGTTATATAAATTATCTTAAAATGATAGGGTCTCACAAACCTTAGCACACCATCCTAGTACACACTTGTGACATCATAATTAAGCCCCCAATTCCCACATTGGTAGTGCTAATTTATTGAAACATTTGGGATGACCAGCAGATCTTTATTCATCTGTCACTGATCATCCCCATCTGTCTTCTCACGGGAAGATATTAGATCATGACACCGCAAGAGTATTGAACCACCAACAAGTTACTGCTTTAATGTTGTATTTCAGGAACTCATCGGACTTGTGCTAAGGGGCAATTATAGACCCCCATGGTCATTTTAAACCATCATTAGACCAGCTTCAAAAACAAATATTATGCTGAATTATAAAATGGTTATTCGTTGTTTTTCCACGGAACCCAAAGCTCTGCTTCCTGAGCTGGAAAGTAACAAAGGATGTTCGTTTCCTACCGTGCAATCCTAGGAACATGCAATTTCCAATGTATTGTCAGCCTCTGCGGCTACTAAGCAAGCTAATGAAATGTTTCTAAACAACCATGCTGCTTGTTCACTGCACCTTGTTTTAATGTTAATCCTCATATACTTACCTGTAACTTAACTATATTGCCTATATGTTTTTAGCTTAAAACACAAGTGATAAGGGCATTCTCCAGCATAGTGCATAATACCAGTGCAGCTATCAATGAAGCCCCCCCCCTCTTTTGGTGGGCTAATGCCGGAGCTGGTAAGTTTGCGCCTCTTTACCACTTTGAGCATTTCTAGCACATTATTCCCCCTTTTATTAATCCATCAATAACTCTTGTGTTCCCCCAATTCTCCACTCTGCTGCTCATTTATCAGTTATCCACACCTTTTTAAGTCTACTCATGTACCCTCCATTATCTTCCCAATTTTCCAATGGTCCATCTATCAACACACTCCCAGGCCCCTCCTTGTCACATGAGGTCCAATACATTTAATCATTTTCAATTTCTTCAGGTTTTATTGTGACCCAATCAACTTCATCATTTTTTATGACCGTTTGTTAGTTGGTTAATGGGCTTAGTTTTGTCATTATCCCCGCCAACATTCAGGGGCAGCATAAATGTCCCTCTTCTTTTCTTAATATAGAGTCTTAAAATTGTTTTGCCAATGCAGAACCAACACAGGAACAATCACTTGAAATACTCCACCTATACAACACCTAAGTGAAAATTCTGTCCAACCAGTCTGTTGACTGCATTCCACTAACTTCATTTGTCATCTTCTCATGGAGTGCCTGTCTAAAACATATTGCTGCTTTAAAAGTACCATTTGAAGCTTCCCCATAGGGCATGACGGCGCAGCAAATGCTGAAAAAAGTTGTCCACACCCCCTACTTCAATAGCAGGTTAAAGGTGCAAAACAAACCTGTTTTGAAGGGCCACTAGACAAAGTGCACTTAACTTTTCCTTTACTGCATTCAGGCCTTTTGCTGTTTAGTTAGCCAGCTGCATTAACTCGTAGCGCATCAGCTGCAGCCATTTTGTGTTAGCCACTACCTGCACACCTGGAAGCAGCAAGGAAGTGAAAAAGTAGCAGGCTTGGATAGCAGTCTGTGCTGGGATCGTGGCCAATTTTTCTGCACTTTCATCCTTCCAGAAGTTACTCGACCATCTTTTTCTATTCAACAGTGTTTTCACCTTGCCCTGCTGAACCTCCCTTTCCTTCATCACACTATCCTGCTCATTTATCATGGGCCGTATGTTGCTGCTGTTTCGGGGCACCACCAGGGCAGGGCTGTGCAGAGTGATGACTGCACAAACCCCACTCCAATCAAGAGGAAGTTGTCCAGAGGCCATAATTCTGCATGCCCAACACAGATCTATTATGATGACTGTCCCCTGCATCAGCACTATACTCACACTGGACCTTAAACACAAAGGGAATCGTGTAAAGCTCTCTTTGTCAACTGGTGGATGAGTTGTTCCTATCCACGTTAATGTATGTACATATTTTCCCCACACTGCCTTGCAACTTTTGTTTAGTTTGGCAATAAGTTTTGCCGAATCCTGCTCTTCAGCACAACATTGCATTATTCCCCCATTCCATTGGCCACCATACCACACTGCTTCTTTTATTCTCATTAAGAGTCTTGTTTGACACCAGGGAATGCTATGCCCCTCTTTGTCTATACATCAAAGTCATTTGTGCTCAATTATTATTTGTCCCCCCCCTTTTAGAGCCCCTTGTTATCTATTCTACTACCATCTTTTTGGTTTCTTCATGTTTCACCATCCTGTCCATCTGCATATAATTATCACGGTATACCTCTTCCCCTTCATCCACACTGTGGAAAGAGACACTTGTTGCTTTTACAGAGGGACAGGTGCATTAAACACCCTGCCTCCTCATATGGTACCACCTGACTAGGAAAAGCTTGGGTGCCCTTGTTATGTGTGGTATGAGAGAACAAATGTAGTATGTGCTGTTTGTTCTTTCCCTTCCCACAAGCCACATTTCATCATACCATATGTTCCCTGATGATATTCCCTGCCCCCATTGAGTGTCATGATCCAATTCCTCTTAATTTAGTACATTTATTTCCCCCCTTTTCACACTCGCCACCTTTGCATGTACATCACCCTTTTCTCTAAAAAAGCATAACACTAATATCAGTCCAATACTAATGCATATTAATATAATTACACCCCAGACGGCATATATCTGTTGTCGTCTGTTAATAAGAACACTGTTCAGCACCTTGCTCTCTCCGTCTTCATTATATGGTCACCTATAGAATCTTATAGGTAAAACGAAATCAGTGAAAGTTGGTGTACACTTCCCATCACGCTGCGCTCTACTCCTCCTCTGTGGGGGTGACAGTGCTCTTGTCCCTGTGCACGTTGGTGAGATGGACCCATCCTCTGCGATTCTTTAGTTTAACTGCTGTAGGAGCTGTGTAGACAACAGTGTGCAGTCCATAAAATCTGCCATCTTTCCAATTCCTGAAGTGGCATTTTACTGCATATATGCAGTCTCCAGGGTAAAGAGGAGCTGCTTGTGGAAAGTCCATTCCTGCTCATCAGTTTGCTCAGTTCGTACTCTTGGCTTTATCTGCTGGGTTATATACGTAAGCATTCTCCTTCTCAGTCTCCTTGATATCTCTGCAGCTTTTGATACAGTAGACCATCAGTGACTTCTTCACTGCCTTCATTGAGCTGGAATCCTGGGCGTTCTTCTGAAGTGGTTTTCATCTTTTCTATCTAACCAAACACAGACGGCCTCTCTTCCTCCTTTTACTTCCGTCCCCATTACTCTGAATGGTGGGGTTCTGCAGGCTTTAGCTCTTTCTCCTCTTCTCTTTAATCTATATATGCTGGCTCTTGTCCAGTCACAGCATTCACTTTTTCTCCTATGCAGATGACACTCAAATGCTCTTTCATCTGAATTCCTCATCTACTGACCCCCCTTCTAAACTGAAGAACTGTCTCTCTGCTGTTGCTGACTGGATGTCAGAAAACTGGCTTAAGCTCAATGGGGACAAAACCAAAGTCTTACTGGTTGGTTCTATTTCCCCAAAGTCCCCTTGGTCCTCCGAATACTGGCCTTCATCTCTTGGGCCCTGTCCTGAAACTGCTTTTAAGGTTAAGAGCCTAAGCATAAAAATCCTCTTTTCTGGTTCCAGGTCAGCCCAAGTGTCTGACATCTGCCAAACAGGCTTTTCCAAACTTAAAGTGTTAAGAGGGGTTCTCCCATTTCTTCCTAACAACACTTGTGCCAAGGTGGTCACAGTCTCTATTATGGGGTTGATTGAATACTGAAATGGTATCTATCTAGGCCAACCTGAATTTCTTTTACATCAACTTCAGATCCTCCAAAATTCGGCAGCCCACTTGGCTCTAAAGCCCACAGACTGGCAAATTCCTGGGAACTTCTTCTCCAGCTTCACTGACTCCCGGTAAGAAAGTCTATTGAGTTTAAGGTCCTTTGCCTTGTTCACTGTGCCAGTCATGGTAATGGAGCGTAATTTTTGCAATCAAAATTTGCTTGATACAAACACTGCAGAGACCTCCACTCAGCAAATCTCTCATTTCTATGCTCTTGGGCAGGAGAAAGAACATTCTCGGCCCTAGGTCCCACTCTTTGGAATGATCTCCCTGCTGAATTGCAGAATACTGCCCAATTTCTACCTTACTGTAAATGCTTAAAAACCTTCTTGTTCTAACTTTTTCCCTCAGACATCTCACTTTCTCTCTAACCTAGCGCCTTGACATCTTCACAGGTCTTGTTCGCGCTCTACCACAGTTACCGTACACTACAATGCAATACAATACCAGCAACTTTGTAAGTTGTGAAATCTCTCCCACAAAACATTAGCCACATTATTAGCTTCCGAAATTATACATGTTGGAGATATAGGCGCATGCATTCTCCGACCAGTAACAATTTCACGAAGAGTCAATTGGTAATCTCTTGTAGGCAAGCTGTGTAAGGCAAAAAGAGCAAGAGGCAAACAATACAGCCATGATTTGCCAAGCCTTTGCATTAGTTTAGCCTAACACTGTTTTAGTAGCCCATTCATTCTCTGAGCCAAACCATTTGCCTGTGGCTGGTGCATAGTGCATAGTATATGTCGTATCCCCAAAAGGTCAGTTATTTCCTTAATCAAATCATTTGCAAATGGCTGACCATTGTCAGGATGGATTTCATCTAGGATCCCCCACCTCAGGAATACCTCCCACACCAAGAATCTTGCTGCTGAGCCAGTGTCATTATATGCACATGGACCAGCCTCAAGCCAAAGTGAAAACGACAAAAAACCGGGAAGCACGTACCTATAAGAAGTACATCTATCTTGCATGTTGACATAGTCGATATACAAGTGCTGGAAGGGCCCTTCCGGCCTTGGTAATGTTCTCGTATAACTCTTACCTGTGACCAGGCAGACATTTTCATACAATTATGTACAAATTGAGAAACATATTTATACAGGTTGGGCACAAACCAGTTCTCATTAATTCCTACAGCTATGTGCTCTTTCGCTACATAGGTCTAGTGGTGGGGACACAACTGTTTTTTGGCATTACTACTTTACCTGTGCTGTTGTACAGCCAAATTAAATTAGTTGGTGATAGAGAGCACCCCCTTTTCCTCCATAGCTCTTTCTCCTCGCCTGCTGCTTCCATCTATAATTCTATTATTTGCACTATTGGGGTTGCATTAAAGCTTTAGGATGGGACATATTTTACTTTTGTTGATTTAATCAATGCTACAATTGAAATGTTTTCCTCCTCGCCAGGAATAGCACATGTGATCCTTCTGGCGGATATGCTGCTTCTTTCGCTGCTCTGTCTGATTTTTTGTTATCCAATGAAATAACATCTTGCCCTACTGTATGTGGCTTACACTTTAATTCACCCAAAAGTACTGATGTACCATCACTTAACCTGAATACTCTCCTTTCCCATATTGCTAACCCTGAATGTACAGTGGCAGTTACGCACGCAGAATCCAAAAATATATTTACTGCATGCCCTTCAGACATACTGAGCGCCTCTATTAATGCCACTAATTCCACTGCTTGTGCCGAGTAGTGTTCTGGCAGCCATGTTTGATAGAACACTATCATTTCTCCCTATTTGTCAAAGCCATATCTGTGCCCCACCACTGCAGACCCAGAATGCCTCTGTCCCGTATTTGGGTCGATACTTGAGCTTCCATCAATACATATAATGTCCCCCCTTCAATCATTTCCTCTTTTACCAGGGGTTACCTTGACTCCTGTCTATTCATGCCACATTATCATGTATGTAATCTCCTTCCTCAATTTGTTCTGCCAGGTTTATTGTTCTGCACCTTACCACTTTTATCGCAGGGTTAATCAGTATTTCTTCATACTCTGATTATCTCTCAGTTGTCAATGTTGATTTGGTCCTTTCTACTATCGCCACAGTGCGTTTTCCACATACAAAATTACAGGGCAGCCCATTGTTATTATTGATGCTTTCTCAATTGCAAACACAGCAGCAGCAAGTTCCTGTTCACAAGAAAAGTCTTCCTGTATCACAGGGTCAAGTGGTGCACTGTAGTAGGCCAGTGGCTTGTGACCCTGTCCCTTCTTTTGTGTCAGTACAGCACTCATCACTTACTGCAGTTTCTCTTTATCCACTTTGTACCCCTTGTCAGCTAGAAATGTCAGTAGTATCACTGAGTCCTTTCTGCACTCATCTTCTGTTGTACTACACACCAAAATGTCACCCACTTATTGTATCCACTGTTCTTGCAGCCTGCAGATTGTTCAAATCCATTTGTATTATACTGTTAAATATGATGGGTCCCTCATAGTACCCTTGGGGCATTTGTGTGTGTTGAAATCGAGTCCGATTATACTTAAACAAAGTGTGATACCTGGAGTCAGGATGCAGGGCAATAGAGAAGAAGGCATTCTTCAGATCCACCACTGTGAATTAGCGTGCCTCTGTAGGGACGCTATAAAAAATTGTCACAGGGTTTGGGACTATTGTGTACTCTGATTTGATAATAGTATTAAGGGGACATAAATCCTGTATGAAACGTCACGCCCCTCCCTTTGATTTGTTGATGAGACTGCTAGCCGTATTACAGGGTGATGTAGATTCCTGTATTATACCTTGCTGCCATAGAGCATGCAGTGTCTCATATATGCCCTTGTCTGCTTCTTGGAACAGGGGGTATTGCTTTACTTGTGGTTGCAATGCTACTTCTTTTATTTGTACTGCCACTGCCCCCATTCAGTATACCCACGTCATGGGATCCTATGGTCCATAGAACCTTTGGAACTGTTTCCAAATCCTCCTGCAAGTATCTAGCTTCTTTTTTCATCAATTGTGTTATGTGTAGCACTGCTCTTTCATTTATCTGTACTGGACATGGTATGCTTAATTCAAATACTACCTCTGCCCCTCCTCCTCTTCTTTTATAGTGAACAACTGTGTGCCTTTTACTGCTGCCAGTGTGGCATTGATGCATATTATTGATCGCCACTCCATGCTATGGTCATCAGTAGCAACTAGTGTAATCATGTATTTTCTCACTACTACTTCCTCTAAGTATAGCAGTCTGTGCATGCAAGGAGTGATGGTGGAGGGGCACTAAGGTCTGAACAGGAATTCACTGATCAATCAAAACATCTTCCCCTCTATTCCTGGGACCCATCCCAGCAGCACTTGCACCCCATACACAAACACCTCTGTGTGTGTGGGTATCTCTCTCAATGTGCTGTGTGCATAGTATGCTTTTATTAATACTGACACTTTGGCTGGGTACATCCCAGGAGTGGTGCACACCATCTCTTTCTCTGAAAATGAAATGGTGGCGTTCAACTTGCTTAACAAATCTCTTCCTAGTATGTTGATAGGTGTGTCCTTTGAATACAATAGTGGAGCTATGATATGCTGTGTCCCGATTGTCCATGGTAAATCTTTTGTGAGAGGTACCTCCAAAATTGTCCCAGAAAAGCATTGCGTTTCCAGCTTTTTGTTGGATAATGGGCATCCCTTTTCCTTCCTTTATACATGATCTGGTTGCCCCAGTATCTATAAGAAAAGGAAATCTTTCTCTGTCTTATTTGATCTGCCACCTCACGCTCTTCGAGGGTCTTCAGTTTCCACTAGGACAGGACACACTTGTACTTTCCCTATTGGGAAAATGTGTTTGCAGAGGACGTGAATGGATTACCAGCCACCATTGTAACCCCTGTATATTGAGGCACTGCATTCTGACCCAATACGGTCACCTTCTCTTGTGTGAGTGTCTGAACTGGTGCTTGATGTATGTTCACTGTATCTTGTGTTCCAGACATCACCCCTCCTTGCACTGGTTCTTGTATTTGTGTGGATACAACCTGTGTATGTTTGGGCTGCAATTGTATTTGCTGCTGAGGCATAGTTTGCATCTGTAGAGATTGTGTGGGCTTCTGCATATATGACTATTGTAGCTGCACTCCTTCTTGCTGCCCTGTTTGCAGAATGAGAGGGCAAGTTCGGGCAAAGTGATCAAAGTTGCCACACACATAACACTGGCCTCCAAACCCAGGTCCCATACCCCTTTATCCGACTCCCCTTCTCCTTGGATAATATCTCCTTCCTGTCTGGTATATTCTTGTCTACTGTTTTACTCCTCACATATGAGAATACAGGCTGTGTGTACTTGTAAACCAAGGCTGCTGCTGCATCTGTTGTACCCGCCATTGCAGATTATATGGGGCTTGAGTACATCCTCCTTGATGTGTTGCCATTGCTACAGGAAACACCCGTTGTTGGACAGGTAGAACAACAATTGGTCCTGTGACCACTGCTCCTTCCATGCTTATTTTGGCAGGTTTTTTCTGCACTCAATTGTTTTCTGCTTTTACCGCATTGTCTTTGTCTCTTTTTTCATGTTTCCTAGCCCCTTCACTAGAATGTGATAGAATTAAGGTATTTCCTCTTCCCATGACTGTTTATTCTCTTGTGTTCATGTTTCTTGTATTGATCGTGTATATTCTGCGGGTTCCTCATGTGGCAACATTGTACGCACCAATATTGACCCCATCATGTGCTCGATAATTGTTAAAGGGTGCTCCATCATGTATGTTACAGCTCAACTTTACCCCTGCACACCCTGCGTGTTGCCAAATGTTGTCACTTTGTTCCCACACCAATACAGCCAATAAACACTTAATGTCCTCAATGGCCAATGGAATCCCTGCTGTCTCCTTCTGAAATACATAGATCCATTTTCTAGCTCCCGCCATTAGTGAAGGTAAACTGTAGACCAAATCATTCCTGTCCATGGTCGGCCATGGTATATAATTACTTCACCCTTTGCCAAAAGGGTCAACTGTGTTCATGCTCTGGGATTATTCCCTCGCTGTGGTCTTTTTACTACTGCCATTCTAGCCTTCCTGCTTCGAAGCCTATTTCCCCAGTCTCCTGTTAGCTCCTCTCTTTCTTCTTCTTCCCCTTTGTTTCTTCTCCTCCCTCTGCTCACACTTGTTAGATTGTTTGTGTTGTATTTGTCATCCATGCTGCTGCAGTCACTACTGTCCTCCCAGTCTGATGCTGTGTGATTTTAAACTTTATGTGGCCCGTTTTCCATCCTTACTGGTCTTTCTTCTTTCTCGGCTCCTTCCTGTTTTTCTCTGTCTCCCTTTCCACTGCTTCTTCTGTGTCTCTAAAATTGAGTCAATTTGTTGTAGTGTGCTTTTCTTAATTTCTGGTATTTATTTGTCCCTTTATCATCCTTATTCCTCAAATTTACTTTGCACTCTTCCTTCCTTTTATTTACTTTTTCCGAGTCTTGGGAAGCTCACCTAGGGTTTGTGTATCCTGCAACTGGTTTTAGAAGTGGATATAATGCATAGAGAGGGGGTGGAACACTAGCCTTCTCCTTGTGCCCTTCTCTTTTTTAGTTTCGTCATACAGTTTCCAGAGACCTAAAATGTCCTGTCTCTTTTTAAGCTTTGCTCCTTTACAGGTAGCTGACAGATATGAGTACGTACTGTCAGAAATACTCTTATCGAATGTTCCCTCTCTGGGCCATTTCTGATAACACTTCCCAATGATGTCATTCACCCATTGAAAATTATATTGTACTATTTTATTGCAATACTGCACTAGTTTTTTTACACATGTTATTAAGGGGCACAACCATATAATTGAATGACATTTTTCACACCCAAATCTTTTTTAGAATGCTCTTGCTCCGCTTCGATTCTTAACCCCTTTTACTTATATCTCCAGTTACATTTACTCTGCCCTTACCCACATGCACTTATTACATTTTATACTTACCTTTTAACTCGCTCACCCCAATTCTATCACACTGGATTTCTCCTCAGGCCTTGCCCTTCCACACCACACACACACAATGGCCCTCTTCACAGGCCCCACTCGTTATTTCAGTTAGTACTTCAATGACCTTCTCTGCAGGCCCACCACTAGTTGAGCCGTGCCCCTTGCACCTGCTACCCAAATCTTCAATATTTGAATATTAGTTTGGTTACGGCATTTCTGCCTTGCCCACAGCCACGTATAAACTGAATGGCACGCAACCTGCGCTTTGCCACGCCAAACATTTTTAAAAGAAAAAAAACACAGCATATGAATTTTTCTCTTTTGTCTTCGCTATTCTTCAAAATTCTCTTTGACTCCATAGAAAATAGTAAATGATGCAACTATACCAATTGTCTGCACTACGTGCAAATCTTATCTAACAATGTCAGCCACCTTACTACGCAACCATCTGCCCTAAGGCGTATGTGTCAATGCCCTTGCACTCCCTATCGGGTGAGTGGACCATATATCTAGGACTACTATGGCCAATCACCCTCCAGGGTGCGTCCTATACACCATATAAATAATCCCTCCATCTCCCTGGGTGCTCATGCACTGCTACACTGACATATCCTTTCTAGGTAATTCTCCATTTCTCTTGACCTCAGGGTATCTCTTTAATGTCCACTACCCCTTCCAAGCAAATTCAGTGATCTGACTAGGCAGATCTCCGGGAAGTCGGCATCTTCGGGCCTCCTCGATGTTTGAACTCTTTGGGCTGGTCAGTAGACGCTGTCCCACACTTTGCCACGAGCACAGCTTGAATACCCAAGTCTTGTCAGTAAAGCCGATACATCTCCATGCAGACCACCAAATATGTTCAGCAGGTTGCCTCAGAACTCACCAGTAAAAATTACAAAAGTAGTCTAAAAAGGAGTGTACATTGGGCAAGAAGCAACACAATTTATTCTGGGCCCAATCGCACCTCGAAAAAGCAAAATCCAAACAGACTGTGAGACAGAACTACATGAAAAGCACTGTCAAAGATATGCCTCTAAACCAAAAGCTTTTATAATCTCATAAGCTAATTAGCATCAAAAACACAGTTCAACATTAGGACATTCCTCCATGGGCGACTGATTGGTGGGATCCTGTCATTCCCCTATAGAGGGACATAAATGATCTCAAGTTGATTGGGTATCCCAAACCTTACCACACCTCACTAGTTTACCCTTGGAACATCATAATCCAGCCCCAGTTCCCACATTGGTAGTGACAATTTATTGAAACATTTGTGATGACCAGCGGATCTTTATTCAACTGCCACTGATCATCCCCATCCGTCTTCTCACAGGAAGGTATTAGACCATGACATCGCCAGAGCCTTGAACCACCAAAAAGTTACTGCTCTAATGTTGCATTTCAGGAATTCATCAAACTTCTTACCAGGCTAATATGTGCTATGGGTCAATTTGAGACTGCCATGGGCATTTTGAAACCACCAGTAGACCAGCTTCAAAAACGAATATGCCGAATTATAAAATAGTTGTGCATTCATTTTTTTTGCACAGGACCCAAAGATCCTGCTTCCTGACCTCAAAGGTAACAAAGGCTGTTCGCTTCCTAATATGCGATCCAGGGAACGTGTAATTTTCAGTGTGCTGTCAGCCTCTGCGGCTACTAAGCAAGTTAATGAAATGTGAATATGTTTCTAAACAAGCATGCTTCGAGGACTGTAGTTGTACTGTGATTCTTCTACACTGTTCTTCGTGTTGTGCTGCACACTAACAAGTAATCTCTGTATTGAAGAAATTAACTGGCCATGTTGATGTTTCCAATGTCCATCTGAAGGACCCTGTTAAAGACACTGGGTGATTCGCAGTAGCCCTGTTGCCAACAAGTGTGTTGGAATCTCTTTCCGTGATATGAAAACCCTGTCAGGTATGTCATGACCACTGTGAGGGGCACAAGTTGTACCACAAGCAAGCTCCCACCAGAACCCTGAGGACCTTAAAAGCACTGCAAAAGGGCTCCTGGAGCCAGTCCTTGGGCCTTTGGCACCAGGGCCATATATGGGGAAGGGCTGTTCAAACTAGGTCCCACTTATGTACATGGGCCTTTAAATCCAACATGGAAGCACCCACACAGTCTAGTTCTAAGAACCACACCATGCATTCTAGTGTTTTGGGTGTGGCAGGCCTGGAACTACTTTCCCTGGTACTACTTTACCTGGGCTATATAAACCACACCCTGACTGCAGAACACGCTTCGTGTTATTCTGCAACCAGCAGCGTGACACTCACCATGTACAGCTCCTGGTCTTCATCATCTTCCTGTAATCCTGCAAGAACAAGAACAAGATTATTCTGTCTTACCTGAGAAAACACCATCCAGCACTCAGCATCTCAACTGGCTTGCCATCCGTGGAAACCGAGAGAAGAAGAAACATCACTCACCTGTGAGAACTAGCTTAAGGACTTCCAGTGAACCGCTACCACAGCTGCTGTTCGAACATTGTGACCTGCAATAACGAGAAAGCGAAAAACAATATTAGAATGTGCGCTTCCAAAACATTGAATTCCATCAGTCTTACCTGAATTCCATTGTGCTTCGCCACGCTTCCATCTGGAGCACCACAGCAACATCCTCAAAGGAAAAGAGACATATTCAGGTTAACTTTCAATATTAAACAACCGCACAGCGATGTACTTACCTTAAAGGATTCTGGGGCCCTGTTTTTCATCGCGATCTCATCCACTCGCAGCACCACAGTGGCCTATGAGAAGAAGAAGAAGAAAACACAGGTTAGCTTTAAAAGACAATAAAGGCGCTGTTCTTCGCGTTTTCTCTTATCTAGAAAACATGCCTGTCCATCCGGCACGCCAGCATCAAGACCTTTGCACCTGAGAAGAAGGAGATGAAGACATTAATGAATTCCCACTATAAACAGAACACAGACTTACAATTAACAAACCTACCTGCCTTCCAGCAGAGTCGGAGTCACAGCAGGCCTGGGCCCAAGGAAGGCGTACTGCACCAGTGAAGCAACTCGGGCAGCTCGCCAACAAACATCAAGCACCCTGCACAAGAAACGCAGGATGGATAGCTCACACTACAAATGACTAAGGTGAGAAAAGACCCCAGTGGGAAGGGAATTGGCCAGACGGAGGTGGGAGATTCACCCATTAGAGACAGTTATCACAAATCCTCCCTTCTGTAATTGCAGATTCATTATTCAGCACTGGGCAACTACGCATCCAGGGTTCCAGATCTCAGAGCCTTCCAGGAGCCCTCAGGGATATCAGGTGAGCGTAACAGGCATTCGGTGTCTTGTTGCAGTAGTATTGTGAAGAATGCATTTTTAAGATCTATCACCGAGAAGTAAACTGCATCAGCAGGTATGTTGCACAATATTGACAGGAGGGCTTGGCACTAGTGGATATTCTGCATCCGCTATATCATTTAGTGGGCAGAGATCCTGTATGAATCTTTATGATGAACCCATTGCTTTCTTCAGGGGTATATGGCCATGTTTCACAGTGAGTCTGAAGGCACTATGATGCCTTGGTCATGTAGTGCTTTGATGGTGTCATAAATTCCCTCATCTGCGTCTTTGGACAATAGATATTGTTTTACTCTAGGGAGTATTGCACCTGGTTTCAGTTTTATTTTGACCGCTCCTCTGCTTGTCAGTCGTCCTACGTCATGTGGGTCTCCGGTCCATATTTAACAAGGTGCTTGGGCAAAGTACTTGTGTATTTGTGCTGGTTTTACTTCAGATGTCACTATTGTGTGGA
Organism: Ambystoma mexicanum; assembly: GCF_040938575.1. NCBI lineage: Eukaryota > Metazoa > Chordata > Amphibia > Caudata > Ambystomatidae > Ambystoma > Ambystoma mexicanum. The sequence goes on from NC_090922.1 coordinate 1,139,814,786, forward strand.
GGTACTTTCCTATGCTGTATTACCATGTGACAGAGTGTGCTCATTTCAAAACGATTTCTCCATTTGTATCCATGTTTGCAAATAGTTGCTAATCTGTGACTTCTCTCAGTGGCAGTGTCGGGTTCTTGCATAGTACTGTTCTCCACTCCATCCCTTCCTCATCACACCTGATATAATCTATGTCTCATTGTGCAATGTCAAAACTGTTCCTGGGGCTTCCTCGTGTGGCACTGCTGGTCTGAATAGAAATTCTGCTGGCAGGCTGAATATTATGTTTGCTCACCTGGTAACTGGCCAATCAAAATGGTCATTGAATATGTGAATAGAGCTGTGTGTAATGGCAATGCTTGTATTGTGATGGTGCAAATACAGGCACTGCAAAGTGCCTGTATTACTGTGGCTATTCTGTTGACATGCATGCCTGGTGTTAAACACATTATTCCTGTGTCAGTGAAAGAAATGGCCATATTAAGCTTCTGAAGGAGATCCCGCCCCTAGTAAATTCACTGGTGTTTCTGTAACGTACAATAATGGTGAAAATATCTCTTGAGTCTCTATAGTGAGGAGTATGCCTTCCGTAAAAGGAACCCTTACAATTGCATCAGAAAATCCCTGAGTATCCATGCTGTTGCTTGTCAATGGAACCTGTCCTTCCCTTATACAACATTGGGTGGCTCCAGTGTCTACCATAAAGTTACATATTCTGTTCCCTATCTTCCGCCACACTTTGGGCTCCTTGTCTGTGTCTGGAGTGATTGAGAGAACTGGGCACATCAGGGCTTACTGTGGGCCTTCCTAGTGTGTATAGGTATTGTATCCTGGAAGCAGGAAAGCATTGCTTCCTATAAGACTAGCTCCAGTGTAATGTGTTACAGTCCCTTGTGGAAGGGCACTTTGTTCCCATTGTACTGCCGTGGCTAGTGCTGGAGTCTGTTGCATGACATTCTGCAATACATGTGGATTTGCGTCCCTGTGTAGGTGCAATCATTTGTACTTGGCCTACGTTCTGGGGCTGTGCAAAATCCCGGGACATACATTAGTACAGGGCTGTGGCTTGCTGTAGAGTACTAAATCCCTATGATGGCCCATGTGCATAATATGGAGCTGGGGGTGCTCCTGGGTGATATTGCATGGGGGGGTCTGGTCCGACAATCCTTAGACATGTGTCCCATTTTTCAGCATTTCCAACGTGTTCCTCCAAATCGAGGTCGTAATCCCCCAAATCGCCCCCCTTGTCCCTTCTGTAAATTACCCCTTGACCCTTGGACTCCTCCCTTGTTTCGCCTATTGGCATGATTGTCCTGTGTATTAGTCCACTTGTGTGTTGATCCTGACTGTTGTTAAACATCTGTAGTGTTAGTTACTACTGAACACTCCATACTGACTTTCACTAGTTTCATTTGCACTAGTTTAGTTTCTTCGCATTGCACCTTTTCCTCCGCTGCCTTTTCATTCTCGCACTAGAGTTTACAAAAATGCACTTTGTGTACCTGCATCTCGCCCCACCCTTTCACTGCCATGCCTATGATTCTATCTAATTTCACTTGCACTTCAGTAGAAAAACCTTATTTGTATCACATGGTAGAAAAATTGTAGATTCTTTTCTCATGTTTCCCCTGACTCCTATTGCCACGTTTCCTAAATGGATTGGATATGCAATGCAGGATCTTCATCATGTTTCATTGTGCGTTCTATTATAGCACCTACATCAGGTCTTTCAGAGTATGCCCTTATTAATGCATCCCATACACGGGCTAGTCAATTATTAAATGGAGCACCGTCATGCAAATCCCTTTCTAACTGTACCCCCTGTGCCGTGCTTGTTCCCGAATTGTGTTTGTCTGATCTCCAATTATGCTGGCTAGTAGGCTTTTCATGTCCCCAACTGCTAAGGTAGCCCCCGATGTATGTGTTTCTATTGAACTGATCCACTTATCCACCCACGCTGTAACAGGTGGCAGTATTGTAATAAAATAGTTCTTGTCCATATGTGGCCATGGTATATATTGGGATCTGCCCACTCCCTTCTGTATCAATGAGAACTGCCTTCCTCGTTTTGTGATATGAAGTTTTCTCATTTAGAAAATAATTCATGGGTGTGGGAATCCCTACTGAAAATACAACTTTAAGTTACACTGAAATTCAGATCTCAGAGAATTCATCAATTCGTGTTTTTCACAGTATCAGTTTTTTTAGATCACCATACCCGGAGTATTTTTAGGGATATCTTGTAGGGATACCCGCATCCATGAAATATTTTCTAAATAAGTTACTATAAACACGGCCCACGGTGGAACCAATGTTGTGTATGCCAGTTTCTAACCCCAGCCACCGGTGGAAGTAGTGGTTTCCCCTTTTATGTAGACCCAGTTAGCAACTTGGTTTCTTAGGGACTTTTTTTTAACAATCCCAGTGCAGCCACATATACTGGTCTCACAAAATTGTTTGCCAAACCTTTGTGCCCTCCAGTCCCTCATCCCCCACCCCTGGTGGAACGGCATATTGGACAGAGGTAGTCAACAGTCAGTGTTAATAAACAGCTTTACATTTTCAACACTCAACCACCTTAGAATGTCCAAAAATACAACTTTAATTTACACTGAAATACAGATCTCAGAGAATTAATCAATACTTCTCTTTCACAATATCAGTTTTTTAGAACACCATACCTGGAGTATTTTGAGGGATATCTAGTAAGCATACCCGCACCCATTAATTATTTTCTAAATAAGTTACTATGAACACGACCTCCCCTGTGGAACCAATGTTTGTGTATACCAGTATCTAACCCCAGCCACCGGTGGAAGTAGGGGTTTCCCCTTCTATGTAGACACTAGTACTCAGATGCATGCAATTCATTGATGAAACTTTAGAATAACTACAGAACAGTTCCACTAACACTTAATGAGTCCAATTCTAAGATGGCGTGGTGGCTACTGCCCTAAAGACATCAGTTCCAAAATGATACTTTCCAGGTAGGATTACTAAAATGTTGGATGATGCCATTGGTCATGATTCAATAGTCAAAAGGGTAAGTAAAGTTCAGGTCAGTAACCTCACTCAATCCCAGCCAATACGATATGCCTAGTAAGGGATACTTGGCCAGGCCTCCACCAACCATAGTCAGGAAAGAGTGAGTTAGGGACACAAATTACACAACTTTATGCCCATGTGGCTCTATTTAGAACGGGACAGAAAAAGATATGTGAACTTACCCCCGCTCCTCTGACTCTGACTTCTCCAGAGACCCATGCTGAGGTTCCAGAATCAGTTGGGGACACAGTCTTTTGTGCTTGGCTCAGTGAAGATAGGCCCTGGTTTGATGGGTGAACAGGTATCATCCAATGAAATCATTCAAATTCTATCTCTTTTTTATAAAAGCCCAAATAGTTTGGCTCTTTAATTGTTTTTACTGATAGTACCAATTTGTTTTTACTGATCATATCAATTCAATATGACATCTCTATAAGTAATAGTATAAAATTGCTGAGCACTAATATATTCGTTCTAATTAAACCCGCTTCATAAGCTAGTATTTATTTAAAAAATCTAACTGCTAGTCAAATTTGCTTCATAAAGTTAGAAGAGTTTCATCATCAGGATTGGTTGCACAATAACGCTGTGCAAAATTATTCTGCTACTTCAGAATGCACATGTTTATAATACATGCAAAGATGCATGGCAATTATTCCAAACAAATAGTCACAGAAAGTCTAAAAATGCCATTCTCTAAATGTAAATGAATTAACATTTCCAGTGTCGGTTTCAGTTAATTAATTATTGCAATGCTACTTATCCAATATGAATGGCAGGAACATTAATAGGAAGAATATTGCTCGCTTATCTCAAACCAGTGAATTGTTCTGTGTCCATTTAACTCTGAAAAGCTTGAAAACCTAATTGTAAAATGACAGAAAAACAAACAAACACCCATGTATGGGCCTAAAAAAATTGTACAAACCAGTGCTCTAAGTGAAGGAAGATTTCTCTTGCCAGGCCTAAAATGGAGACCAGGGTTGACAGCAAGTGTGGAAAAGCTACTCGGTTTTAATTCATTTAGTTGCCTTGGCCACCAAGGCATACTCAGTAGTAACCCCAGGAAATTTGACAGACTTGTGCGTTTAATATAATCGCACAAGTAAAGAAATCACATCCTCTAATATGTCTGGAAGGTAATTGTCTCATCACTGAGCTCAGCAACACATCAAAATGTGTTTATAACAGAGTCACAGTCTGAATCCAAATTAGTGGTTCTCAAATTTAATAGTAAAAAATGCAAATCTCTTGAAATAGTGTTCTCACGTAAGGTACACTAATATATCGTGTTTAGTAATTCCTATTTCATGCAGGACAGAACAGCAATATCCAGCCTAGAAGGGGAATTGAAATATACCACGAATAAAAGATTAGAATAGTAAGAATAACCATATCATTAGGTTGATGAAGGACCCACAAACATTGTTAGTGAAGAGTTAAAACAACCACTGACAATTTTACAGATGGAATTACAAAAATCTAGTGACAGACAATAATAGCATTTTGTGTCCAATTGAGTCAACACTGATATTTAATTGGAATCAGCCACATGAAATATTTGCTTAAATGGTAACAGGTTTACTTATGTAATGTATTACTTCTCACATCCCTTAAATGATATGACCTGAGGAAGAGTGGTGCTTGAAATACATGAAGGCAATAATTAAAGTGAAGTGGAACAGGAAGTAATTCATATTCTTTTTTGACTATAAACAATGCATGTTTTAAAATGCAACCCGAGTTGAATTATTTAGAGACTACAATCTAACTGAATCCTGAGACTTCTTCTGCTTCGTCAGTGCATAGATTGGCTTGGCTCAAAAACCAGTAAAATCATATACCTTTCCTTAGAATTTTGCAGAAAACAGGGTGTTTTGTACTGCATGTTCTTTAATAAGTTAGGAGACACTGTTGACGTCTGTTGAAAACAAAAGTTTCTGAAGATATTAGATAATGTTTGAAATTCGGCACCAATATCTGCTACCTTGAGAAAAAATAATCAATTTTATATGGAATCCCTATTTTCCTCTACATCTGGGCAAACACTTCCACTAACCAGATGTCTAGCAATGCAGTCAAATGGCTCTGGTCAGACACATATCAGATACACCTTTGATGATGACATCTGATACCACTATGCAGGATCGAGCCACAAGGTGTGTTTTTCCACTCTTTTGGAAGACCGAATGACTGAGGCCTGAAACCCATTGCAGAAGTATATATGTCTACCCTTGATCCACACACACAACATGTGGTATTGTGGGATTGCATTTTTGGTCCACAACCCCCCAGAGTGGAAATAAAGGGGATAGAAAAGAGAAACTTACAGGATTTCAGCCTAGGGCATATGGATACCTTGCAACCTAAAATATGTTCACATTTATCTGGCCAATATTTTAAAAATGTCTGTGCTGCCTGGATATATGTTTTTGTTTTCCAGAGGCAATCGCACCGAGGAGGAGAACAAGAAGTTCAAAGGTAAACTATATGGAGACTAGTTAGGGAATGCACATTTTTTGACTTTCCTTGAAAACTGAACCAAGAAGTTAAAAAACACGACAGATTCACTTGCCAATAGATACATCATGGTTATGTAGCTTTGGGACACAAATTGCAGCTACAGAAAATATGTTAGCAAGATGTACAATTTCCTTTGTGTTTTTTTCTACAATACAAATTCTAAAATATATATATATATATTCAGTGAAAAAAACTTTGTTAAAGGGGCGTTATGGTTAAGTTGCGCTACTAAAAACCTATGAAATTCAGTGAAAAAAACTTTGTTAAAGGGACGTTATGGTTAAGTTGCGTAACTAAAAACCTATGAAATTCAGTGAAAAAACTTTGTTAAAGGGACGTTATGGTTCCAAGTAAAAAACAAAGTTTTTTCACTGAATTTCATAGGTTTTTAGTTACGCAACTTAACCATAACGTCCCTTTAACAAAGTTTTTTTCACTGAATTTCATAGGTTTTTAGTAGCGCAACTTAACCATAATGTCCCTTTAACAAAGTTTTTTCACTGAATTTCATAGTTTTTTAGTAGCAAAACTTAACAATAATGACTTTGACTTTATATACATGTCATATGGAACTTTGTTAAAGGGACGTTATGGTTCCAAGTAAAAAACAAAGTTTTTTCACTGAATTTCATAGGTTTTTAGTAGCGCAACTTAACCATAACGTCCCTTTAACAAAGTTTTTTTCACTGAATTTCATAGGTTTTTATTAGCGCAACTTAACCATAATGTCCCTTTAACAAAGTTTTTTCACTGAATTTCATAGTTTTTTAGTAGCAAAACTTAACAATAATGACTTTGACTTTATATACATGTCATATGGAACTGACTAGATCTCTTCTTATGAACGTGATGTCCGCGAACTTATTTAATGTTCGCGGACATGTTCGGAGAACAGTACCACTACCTAAAAACTGTAGGGGGGGTGGTGGGGTATGTTTGATTGTTATATCATAATATAGGAACATTTAAAAAATTCAAAAAGCAGCACACAAACACATTGGGGGTAATTCATAGAATCCAGCGCACAAGTGGCGCACGCGGCTGGCGCACAGTATGCGCGTGCGAATCCCTGCGCCAGCCGCGTGCGCCAAAACCCATTTCCGCGCACAGCGTATTCATGGATTCCAGCCACCGAAACCAGCCGTGGCGCATAGTGGCGCAGCGACCTTGCAGCAGCGCCAGTTACGCCCCCAAGAACGCCTTCCGCGCAGGGAAAAGCCATCAAAATCCCCAATCCAGCGCAAAGGGCTGCGCTAACCCTGTACCAGCACGGCAAGCGGGCTACGTGTATTTCAGGGGTTCGCGTGAAGTTCCACACGCGAATAGCCTTGGCGCGTGTATTTCAGGGGTGCGCGGGAAGTTCCACACGCGAATAGCCTGGGCGCGTGTATTTCAGGGGTGCGCGTGAAGTTCCACACGCGAATAGCCTGGGCGCGTGTATTTCAGGGGTGCGCGTGAAGTTCCACACGCGAATAGCCTGGGCGCGTGTATTTCAGGGGTGCGCGGGAAGTTCCACACGCGAATAGCCTGGGCGCGTGTATTTCAGGGGTGCGCGAGAAATTCTACACGCAATTTCAGCAGGGTACGTGTATTTCAGGGGTGCGCGAGAAATTCTACACGCGATTGGCCTGGGCGCGTGTATTTCAGGGGTGCGCGTGAAGTTCCACACGCGAATAGCCTGGGCGCGTGTATTTCAGGGGTGCGCGTGAAGTTCCACACGCGAATAGCCTGGGCGCGTGTATTTCAGGGGTGCGCGAGAAATTCTACACGCGATTTCAGCAGGGTACGTGTATTTCAGGGGTGCGCGAGAAATTCTACACGCGATTGGCCTGGGTACGTGGATTTCAGGGGTGCGCGAGAAATTCCACACGCGAATAGCCTGGGCGCGTGTATTTCAGGGGTGCGCGAGAAATTCTACACGCGATTGGCCTGGGCGCGTGTATTTCAGGGGTGCGCGAGAAATTCTACACGCGATTTCAGCAGGGTACGTGTATTTCAGGGGTGCGCGAGAAATTCTACACGCGATTGGCCTGGGTGCGTGTATTTCAGGGGTGCGCGAGAAATTCTACTCGCGATTTCAGCAGGGTACGTGTATTTCAGGGGTGCGCGAGAAATTCTACACGCGATTGGGCCTGTGCGAGTGGGGCAGTGTATTACGTGGGTGTGCGGGAAGTTGAAGAGGTGAATTGCCAGTGTGGGTCCTCCCAGGTCTCCCCTCTACCCCCTCCACGACCTCTGCAGGCAGCCCACACCACAGGGGACTACCCTGCACCGCTGGTCATGTCCCGCAGGCAGCCCATCCACCATGGGCATGCCCCCCAGCCAAGCCACATGTCCCCTTGCACCCCCACCCCCCAGCACTGTGGGGCACCTGCCAGCAGGCCCCCAACCATGTCCCACTCATGTCCCCTTGCACCCCCACCCCCCAGCAGGCCCCCACTCATGTCCCCTTGCACCCCCACCCCCCAGCACTGTGGGGCACCTGCCAGCAGGCCCCCAACCATGTCCCACGCATGTCCCCTTGCACCCCACCCCCCAGCAGGCCCCCACTCATGTCCCCTTGCACCCCCACCCCCCAGCACTGTGGGGCACCTGCCAGCAGGCCCCCAACCATGTCCCACTCATGTCCCCTTGCACCCCCACCCCCCAGCAGGCCCCCACTCATGTCCCCTTGCACCCCCACCCCCCAGCAGGCCCCCAACCATGTCCCCTTGCACCCCCACCCCCCAGCACTGTGGGGCACCTGCCAGCAGGCCCCCAACCATGTCCCAACCATGTCCCCTTGCACCCCCACCCCCCAGCACTGTGGGGCACCTGCCAGCAGGCCCCCAACCATGTCCCACTCATGTCCCCCTGCACCCCCACCCCCCAGCACTGTGGGGCACCTGCCACCAGGCCCCCAACCATGTCCCAACCATGTCCCCTTGCACCCCCACCCCCCAGCACTGTGGGGCACCTGCCAGCAGGCCCCCAACCATGTCCCACTCATGTCCCCCTGCACCCCCACCCCCCAGCACTGTGGGGCACCTGCCAGCAGGCCCCAACCATGTCCCACTCATGTCCCCTTGCACCCCCACCCCCCAGCAGGCCCCCACTCATGTCCCCTTGCACCCCCACCCCCCAGCACTGTGGGGCACCTGCCAGCAGGCCCCCAACCATGTCCCACTCATGTCCCCTTGCACCCCCACCCCCCAGCACTGTGGGGCACCTGCCAGCAGGCCCCCAACCATGTCCCACTCATGTCCCCCTGCACCCCCACCCCCCAGCACTGTGGGGCACCTGCCAGCAGGCCCCCAACCATGTCCCACTCATGTCCCCTTGCACCACCACCCCCCAGCAGGCCCCCACTCATGTCCCCTTGCACCCCCACCCCCCAGCAGGCCCCCACTCATGTCCCCTTGCACCCCCACACCCCAGCACTGTGGGGCACCTGCCAGCAGGCCCCCAACCATGTCCCACTCATGTCCCCTTGCACCTCCACCCCCCTGCAGGCCCCCACTCATGTCCCCCTGCCCCCAGGTCCTGACGAAAAGCAATCATGGCAGTAATGGGCAGCATACCCAGCACAAACACCCAGCCAAGGATTGCATCCACCCACATAGTAGATGCAATTACATGATACAGCCCCAATGGCAAGTATGTAAATGAACACATGTCCGTCACACACACATACACAATGGGTGCAAGTGAATGTCAAAACCCATATCATGACATGCATGAAACCAATGAGAAAATACAACAAATGTAAGTAATAAATATATGTATTAAAGATGAAAATGAAGTAAAGAAATAAAACACACAACAATGGGGATGACAAAACAAATGGTCCATGTCCGAGAACTAATAGAAAAAATCAAAAAACAAAGGAATCCAAAAACTAATGTAGTCCAAAGAAAAATAATGGGGGGAAAAAATAAGGAAAAACCATTGCCTCATGTTAACACAAATATAAATCCAAATTTTTTTTCCAAACATCAAACTATGTACAAGAATATCCCAGGGTCCATGAGCCCAACACCATAAATGAAACCTACTACTACTAACTAATGATAAAAATATATACAGAAAAGTGGCCATTGTCCGAGCGGTCCAAAAAAAACTTAAAACATAAAGGAAACCTAACACTAACTAACTAAAGAACTATATACAATGGCAGCGGGCAAGTCCTGCGGCTCACTCTGTGATGTTGCCGGCCAGGGCATCATCGAACTCCATGTCGATGTCCCGGAGGCGGGACTCTGTCCTGGCCCCGAGGTCTCGCAGGGACAACCCCGTGTCCACCTCAAACTCCCTGCGAGCTTCCTCGAGGCACTCAGCCCGCCTCAACGCCCGACGCATGGAGAACTCCGCCCTGACCATGGTGAGCCGCTCCTCTTCCGCCCGCTGCCGCTCCGCACCTATCCGCTGGACCAACTGCTCCCACACGGAAGACACTGCCATCCCAGGGTTCTCCTGCCCTCCGGCCGATGCCTGCCCCTCTGATCTTGATGGCCCCGAGCCATGATGCCTCCCACGTCGAGCCTGCTGCTGCCTCCGACGCCACTGCCTCTGCCAGCACGACGGCATCCAGGCTGATGGAATCCACCGATGCCGTCGTGCACGTGCCCTGCCAGATGATGCCGGCACATCCTCCATCTGCAGGGGGACAGTTGCTGGTGTGTCCACCCCTGCTGGACCTTCGACTCCCGACTGTGGCAGGGATGGGGTCCCCACCGAGCTGGCTGCGTTGGTCGGGGCAGGTCCACAGGGGGCCCTGGTGGCATCTGGGCCGGAAGACGGCATGGAGCATGACTGGCGCATAGCCCCCACAGAGGAGGAGAGGGTCGCCAGAAGGCCACACACATGTAGGAAACCCCCGACCATGGCGGCTCCCAAATGGTTCACGTACGCACGGTGCTCTTCGTGATGATGTGCATGCTCCTCCCGGGAAGCATGCACCTCATCACGAATGCCAGCCGTGCGCAACGCGACACCAATCAGGACCCTCTCCACACGGCCAGAGGTCCCCTCGTCCGCAGGTAGAGGAGTGTCAGATGACATGGACATCTCCCCTACCTGCGGACGGGCCTGGGATGGGGCATCCCTGCTGGTGCATGGTGGTGCAGTCACAGTGTCAGGGACAGTGACATGCACAGGCACCTCCACGGCGACCTGTGCTGCCTCCTGCCCCTGGCCCTGGACTGCACCACTTGCACCAGCGGGGATGCCCCCACCAGGCCCCATGTGTGGCTCAGTAGCGGCCTCCTCCCCCTCTGTGGAAACCACCAACCTGGATGTCTCCACGCCGTCTTCCGCCGGTGCAAGCCCCTGTGGGGGCTCACCCACCCCTTCCGCTGCAGCCGTGGCGGCATCCCCGCCGCTCTGCTCCACAGCGCCTTCTCCGCCCTCTTCTTCACTTGCCACTGTGTAGAGGGAGACATAGAACACAAGCATCAGGGTACTGTACAATGGTCCCCTAGACAGGAAGCAACAGCAGATGAGTGGCACTGTCATACATCACTTCCATCATGTCCCTCCACAACACATGGGTCAGTGCAGGCAAAACACATACAGTAACAGGCATGGCGCAGGCCATGGACATTGGCATACATGACCAAGGGACTCATGATTCATACAATGTTGGTTTCAAACTCACATGCATCATGGGTCTTTCCATCACATGCACACACCTCACCGTAGTTCCATCCATCTGGCCTCGTGCACCACAGACGCAGTGGATACAAGGATGACTAGGCTGCATCAGTGAATCTGAACATTGTCACAGACATGTGTCATGCATCCATGGCGGTTACAAGTCACAGACACGCAGGTCAGACACACACACATGGACACCATACGTGTACATGGGACCAGCACCCATCCCTCACCCCCACCCATGTCCAGGAACAGAGACTGCCATGCTTCCATGTGTCCATTCCGCACAGAGCCCCCATGTTGCAATAGAACACATCACTGTACTCACATGCCTGACCATGATGTCCCTGCACACACACATACGTACATGGCCTATGTCACACATACAGGCTGGTATCAGACAACCAGCACACTGCAACATGCCCTGTCTCACACAGTAATGCTTGGCCACTTACCGGCCAACTCCAGATGGGTCTGCCTCCGAAGGATCTGGGCGTGGAGCGCTGGGTCTACGCGTTCCAGGACCCTCATCTGGATGTCACTCAGGCGTGCCCGGCCCCCCTCCGCGAGGCGCCGGGCCTTATTGAGGGTCCTGGCCCTTAAGTCCTCCCAGCGCTTCTTGATGTGCTTGATGTCGCGGGTTGCCACCCCCTCCGCGTTGATGGCAACCACTACATCGTCCCAGATCCTCTCCCGTCCTTCCTTGTTGGCGCGTGGTCTTCCGAAGAGGGCATCATAATGCCCCAGGACATGCTCCACCAGGACACCAACTTCCTTCTCACTGAAGCTGGTGGCCCTCTGCCTCTCTGGCTGGGGGTCGCCACTGGTCTCAGATGGTGCTTGCCCCGACATGGCGACCCCCGAGGCAGGCGTGGGTGGGCAACTGGGTCCTGGGGCTGGGCTGTGGAGCGATGGTATTCCAGTCGGGAGTCTACTGTTCCAGCAGGGGTGGACACAGCAACTGGACCCCTGCAGATGGCTGATGTGCAGGCACCAAATGGCAGGGCACGGTGGCAGCAGGCAGGCAGGCAGGCAGCAGCAGATGGCACGTGGGAGGCTGCTCGGGGCACTGGGGGGCAGTGATTCGGCCTTCTGGGCAGGAGCGTGGTCTTCCGTGTGTTTTCGCGTGGCCAGCTTGATACGGAGTGATTTGGCACGTGAAAAATCTGCACGTCAGCGTGTAATTCGAGGAAAGGCCCTTAGCGCGTAAGCGCGTCAGCACGCGTACGCGATTTCATTGGACCAAATTCCCTTACAGCGTAAGCGCGTCTGTGACATTTTGCGCACGGGCGTTGCCCTGGCAGGGCTTGGCGATCCCGCGTGCCTTTATGTTCTGTACGTGCTTTTCGTGCGATGCGTGTGTTTTCCATCCGTTGGGGTTCACACGCTATTACTTCACAGCGGGTGTTGGCTAAGTTCACGCGAACCCCTGTAATACACGTAGCCCGCTCCCCCAGGCCCGATCGCGTGAAAAAGTTCACGCGAACCCCTGTAATACACGTAGCCCGCTCCCCCAGGCCCGATCGCGTGTAAAAGTTCACGCGAACCCCTGTAATACACGTAGCCCGCTCCCCCAGGCCCGATCGCGTGAAAAAGTTCACGCGAACCCCTGTAATACACGTAGCCCGCTCCCCCAGGCCCGATCGCGTGAAAAAACTCACGCGAACCCCTGTAATACACGTAGCCCGCTCCCCCAGGCCCGATCGCGTGAAAAAGTTCACGCGAACCCCTGTAATACACGTAGCCCGCTCCCCCAGGCCCGATCGCGTGAAAAAGTTCACACGAACCCCTGTAATACACGTAGCCCGCTCCCCCAGGCCCGATCGCGTGAAAAAGTTCACGCGAACCCCTGTAATACACGTAGCCCGCTCCCCCAGGCCCGATCGCGTGTAAAATTTCTCGCGCACCCCTGAAATCCACGTACCCAGACCAATCGCGTGTAGATTTTCTCGCGAACCCCTGTAATACACGTACCCAGGCCAATCGCGTGTAGTATTTCTCGCGCACCCCTGAAATCCACGTACCCTGCTCAATCGCGTATTTGACTTCCCGCGCGCCACTTTTTTGATGCGCTGGGACTCTACCGCCTGCCTTCGTGTGGCGGCCGTGTTTCAGCTTGTGCGTGTCTTTGGCTGTGCGTGGCTTTGCCCTATTCGATTCCATGAATACTTGTGGTTCGAGTGCGTGTGGGCGTTCCGTCTGCTTCCCTGCAGTACATCCCCAGTTACGCCCTTATTTTTGCGTGTTGTTCCCCATTCCGCGCGTTACGCCCCATGTCCCGCCCACTTTCTGGTGTGTGCGCTGAGGTTGTGCGCTTTCACTGTGCGCGTCGCGCACGCCTTTCGCGATGTTGCAGTGACTTGTGCGCCATGCATGGGTTTGGCGCACATCCCGCGGTGAACACGCGCAGGGACTTCCATGGATCGCACGCGTGCGCGTGCGCGTGCGCCTGTTTTTTTCCGCTTGCGCATGCTTGCGCATGCTTGCGCGAAGATTTTCGGCGCACGTTTGTTCCATGAATCGGCCCCTAAATATATAGTAATACATAAGAAATGTAACCCATATATGTAACACACTAACCATTCATTTAAATACAATATGTTCTGAAATGGAATATACCACAAGAACATGAATTGGTTTCCAACACAATTACCTTACAGACACAACAGAACTGAGAACAAGACCAGACCCACTGAATACATAGGACTTATCTTACCAGAAATAGTAAGTGTACTTCATTTTACTCATATATTTATAAACTTTCTGTATTAGATTAAAAAATATATTATCTTTTTTTTTTTTCTCACCGAAATGTCTAGTACTCTTGAATGGCTAGAGGACAATTTCCCACATGAAGAAATGTCACAAGATAGTGAAACTAATGGTAAACACTTTATAATATAAACCATTTAAATATTATTATTTTGTATACATTTAACATATATATATATATATTTTTTGTACAGAGCATAACAAAATAGAAACTACCTCTGAAGAAGCTGTTATGGAAAACACGCTTGACAACATAAAAGAAAAAAATGATTTACTGTTGACCAATTTTAATAATTTGAAAACTTTTGTTGAAGATCATTTTAAAACAAAAACGTCATACCATTGCCCCACATGTTCTTGTCCCTCCTCACCATATCCCAGTCAATTATCCCCAAACCCTCTCCATAATCCAAAACGTTTTGATGAGATTTCCATCCCTTCTTCACCTAATACCAATCATGTTGAAACCCCAAATTCTCCTGTTTTTGTTTCTGTTTCTGCCTCACCTTCTCTGTCATAAATTATTAATATATGTTAAATAAAGTTTAATTTTTATATTGTATTGTGAATAGTTTCCGTTTTTTTTAAAAAAAAACAATAAAAGTGTCCGCGGACAGTGCGGTTGTTCTGAAATGTTCGTACATAAACGAAAATGGAGTTGTCCTGAAGAACACCACACCTGTTCGTACTGTTCGCTAGCAAGTTGAAACTGTTCTAAGAACACACGTGGTGTCCTGAAATGTTCGTAAAGAAACAAAAATTAAAGTGTTCCAAAGAACACTATATCTGTCCGTAATGTTCGCTATGAACTTAAAACTGTCCTAAGAACACAATTGCTGTCCTGAAATGTTCGTAAATAAACGAAAATGATGTGTCCTGAACAACAGTACAACTGTTCGTAGTGTTCGCTAGCAACATGAAACTGTACTAAGAACACACGCGGTGTCCTGAATTTTTCGTAAACAAACAAAAATTAAAGTGTCCTAAAGAACACTATACCTGTCCGGTACTGTTCACTCGCAAGTTCAAACTGTTCTAAGAACGCTATTGGTGTCCTCAAATGTTCGTACGTAAACGAAAATGGAGGTGTCCTGAAGAACACTATACCTGTGCGTAGTGTTCGCTACCCAATTAAAACTGTTCTAAGAACACAATTGGTGTCCTGAAATGTTCGTACATAAACTAAATTAGTGTCCTGAAGAACACTATATCTGTCCTTACTGTTCGCTACCAAGTTTAAACTGTTCTAAGAACAGTTCTAAGAACACACGCGGTGTCCTGAAATGTTCGTTTCACGTGTGACGCACTTTTAATTACTTCAGAACCCGAACAGTGTCCGTAGGACATCAATGCGCATGCGCTAACCAATCTCTGTGCACTTTGTGTCCTGCGGACAGGCGCTTCCTTCGCAGACTAGATCGCAAACAGATCATATGACCTCAACGTGTGTCCTGAAATGCGGACACTGTTCGTGTCCCCGAACAATTTAAAAGTACATTTTCAGTTAATCCATAATATTTTTCAATAAAATCTCACCATGCCACAAGTCCCACATAGCAATCTTGAGTTTCTATATACCTTTTGAGACTTTCCGATCCTTTTTTTGTGTTCGATCTGTCCGCGCACAGTGCGCATGTCCGCGGACCGCGCACAAGCACCCCTATAAAAGACCATGCCCAAGAGCTTATTCCCATTGTGTTTCTGGCTATTCTTCAGAACACAGTGATTTTTGCTGCTACCTGCAGACTACACCATCATCGAGATGGCATCCTTGGCTGCTGAACTGCCACTTGGTGCTGCACCTGCTTCAGCACCACCACCACCCCCTCCACCACCACCACCTCCCCAAGGGCCTGAAAAGGGGAACAGGACTGAGGATGCGGAGGAGGAAGAAGAGGATGATGAGAATGAGGTAGAGGAAATCCCTACTACCCACACTAGGCGTGAGTCTTGGGTGTGTCGGTTATTTACCATTCATGGGAATGGTCCTAAGGCTCGTGCGAACCATGTTACCTGCAATGAGTGCAAAATGATACTCAGTCGTGGGAAGCACGGTAACTACAGCTTTGGGACCACTACTATGAAGCGACACCTGAGGTCATTTCACTCTGGGGCTATTCGCAGGATTGTACCTTGCGAAGAACATAGCAGGTTGATTTTCTCTACTTCATCCTCTGTTTCTGATCCTGTCACCACAAGGACCACCTCTGTGGGACAGCGTCTTTCTCAAGCTGCCTCACAGGCCATACAGAATGCTGATGACCCTTACCTTTCGAGGGTCACAGTTGTATGTATGTACTGTGACACAGTACTCTGCAGGGGGGAGCGACTTCGGAGTGCTTTTGAGACTATCGTCTCAGAGCACGAGAAGACCTGCTCACTACCCAAATAAAACCCACTCTACATCTTCCTCTCTCAGCTCGCCCTTTCTTATCCCTGTGGTTGGTGTCCCCCCTTTACCCTCCTTTACCCTCCTCTCCTAGTGTGTCGTGTCTGAAAAACCAAAAAAAATACAAAATTACAAAAATAAAAAAAAAAATAAGGCTCTTTTCAGAGCCGCCTTTCCTTGTTAAAAAATAGAAGTGAAAATAAATGAAGCCGGTCTCTTTGTATTTTTTAGAAGTCCGCGGACAGTTCGCGAACATTAAAAAAATTGGGTTGCTACTCCATCACAAACATTGTAATTTTCTCTGGAAAGAAGTGGTGGCTCTGAAAAGAGCCTTTGGGTGGTGTTTGTAAGTCAAAAATTGTAAATGCTTAACATCTACTTCAAAATCGTTGTTGTAATTCCAAAAAAGGTCACAATGCATTTTGTACATTTCTCAGAAAAATCTGATTGCCAGCATAAGTAAGATGGACTCCATCTCTGCGAAAAATGTATGTACTACGAAACATAATATTTTCATTGTGAAAAGAAGACATGCCAAAATCTCTTAGAAAGCCACAAACAGCCTTATTAACATTGCGCCTTGCTTTTTCCATTTGTGGACCAAATGAAGAAGAACGAAGCCACATTTGTCTCTGCGCAATCCGTGAAAAAATCACTTGTGAATTAGGAAACATGTCCATAACCTTCCTCAGTCCTTCTTTCATAGCAAATTGCAAAAAAAATCCAGTCACATGTCCTAAACTGTTCCCTCCACAATGAATTACAATTATGTCTGGATGTTGCTCTGTCTCCAAAGTAGCACAGAGAGGTAGCAAGTCCAACCACTTCATTCCACGTACTCCATGCCAGTGTACTTCCACATGTGGGAATCCAAGATCTACAGCTACTCCACAGCTTTCTGCATGCACCTTCAACCAATGTATCCACAAATCTCCTAAAATCCAAACAATCTGTTTTCTGAAACACACAGCCATAGCTATCTTTTGTTCCCTCAGCAAAAAGAGTATCTGAGAAAATCTCTCCTGGCACAACACACCCACCAAACTTTCCTGACCAATCCCTTTCAGTGCTTATTCTCATTTGCATGACTTCTGAACCCAAAAATCCCCGGATGTAACTCCCGATGTCCACGAACTACCGCCATGTCCGCGGACATATCGTAACATGAACAGCCCTTCTACCAATTCCACTACACTCTCTCTGCCATTCCCTCATTGGATGTACCTCAGAAATCACATGACCATGCACCAATCACATTCAAGACCTCTACATCTAACTGCATCATCATAGATCAGCACTGCAAATGTACTCTGAATCTCTCTGAGTACAAGTGTCATATCATTGGCAAGCAGCATCTACCAGAAATACTGTACAAGTCTTCAAGATTTCTACTTGCAGCTCCATGCATATCCATATGCATGAACACAAACTTCAGGTATGCATATTTTCTGTATAGTAGATGACATAGCTCTCAACCATTTTTGTTTTACAGGCGGGTGAAATCACCCGATTTTGTTTTTGGCGGGTGAGATGCCCATTGGAATGAATGGGCGTGCAGGAGGCTTGGCGGGTGAGTCTGCCCTTTACAAGGCGTGTGACACCCACCAAAAGCGTGTGAGTTGAGAGCTATGGTAGATGAACACATTTTCAAACAGACTTTTACCTTGTAAAATCTGTAAAATGAATTTACTGTACTTTTTTCAATTTCCTAAAATCAACTATCACTTATAAACCTTTATACTTTTTACTTTCTTTATACACACACACTCAAATCATGTTAAACTAACATTTTTTAAATTAAATATATAGACTACATATATTCAAACAAAATTGCATGCAAACACAATCTATGTTTAAACCTTTATAAAAATACTTATACAATTTCATATTTTTTGTTTTTATTCATTTATTTACTTAATTACTTTAAATTAGACATGACATTGAGGCGCTATTACCTAGAACAGTTTACTTACAGAAATAGTGGTATTCACTAATATATTATAAATTTCACAAGACATAGTAAAGATTTTTTTTTTTGCTACAGTTAGTCATTCAATACAATTTGTTCATTAAGAACATATCATATGTACTGAACTGATGCAATGTATCTTATGTAAATAAATTAGTTTAATGGTTTTACAGAAGGCACTGAGGATTTCAATTAAAAAAATCAATATCTAAATTAAAAACAGTGCTATATACAAACAAAGTTACTAATTTGAAGCTTTTACAGTTGCAGTGAAGACCAGTTTCCTGAAAAGAAGCAGCCGAATTCGAAGAAGAAAGAAAAACTAAGAAGTTACCTGTTAATTAAAAAAAAAGTAAGTAAAATATCACCATAATATTTGTATTATTAATCAAATATACTATAACATTAATACGAGCTATTTTGGTTTCTTAAAATAGAGATTTTGTACCATTTTGTCCAAAAATGTCCATGTCTTAAACAGCGATTTACAGCCAGAATGGCCCACAAATTTCTATTTTTGAACACACAAGTTAGCCAACTGAACCACTACAATTTTCATATTATAGAACAAACAACTGTTTTAATTGATACATTAGACTTACTATTTGTACTTTTCCACACCACTAGCTTACTTTTTTTTTGTCATCTGAACCCCAGTTTAGTAACACATAAATTCAAGAATACCTATCCCTACTAGTTTTAGTTCCCAATGCACAATCACACACCATTACATACATCTTTATCATCTTACTCAAACACTCATGCACACAGCACACATACATTCCAGAACACCCCAACCCATATCTTCTTTATTTTTTTCAACAGACCCTAAAGAATGCCTACCAAAAGACAACTCCGTAGAAAGCAACGCAAAAGTAGAGCAAATGAAAATAAAGGTGTCCAACATAAGCATCCATCTCTAGCAGAATTTGTAAAAAAAGTTGAAACAAAACAGCTAATACAATCATTTAGTGAAACACAAGAAGTTTCAAGTACAACAACTTCGCTTCCTCTATCAAAATGTAAAACAAACCAAAAAACAATTCACAGAAAATCAGCTATCAGTACAGATAAAAATACTTCTTCAAATTTTAATATAGTGCAAAGTAAGCATACAAAGAAAAGTATTTTAGCCAAAATATACCGTCACAAAGTCCTTCAAAATCTTATAAAAACAGGAGAGAAATCAGGTTCAAAGCTTAAAACCTATCGTAGGAAATTAATCTTAGAAGCATTGATGGACAGTGCAATTCTTCTCAAAAGAAATGTATTTATTTTACTGTTAAACAAAATGAAACCACTAACAAAACTAATAACTTAATTACAAAAAATACTTCTCAATAGGCAAAATGTCAACAGAAAGAAATTCTTAAGTATCTGCAGAGGTGAATGGAATCACACTACGAGCACAGAACCATATTTTAATGAAGAAGCGTACAAACAAAAGCAAACGAATACAATTGCCATAAATAGCAGTGGTCGAGGTTATGAAAAAGTGAATAATACCATAATGGAACAAGAAGTATTCCTTACAAAAATATGCCCTGAAAACTTAGAATTACCCCTCCATTCAACTGAATCAGAACATCTAGTGTACAAATGGCCATGCACGTCAATGTGTAACATTCCCAAACAATGTTTCAAATCTTTACACCAATTCCTCAATAAATATGTAAAAAGCAAAGACAAAATTAAAATTAAATTACTGCAAAATATAGATACCTGTCCAGTGCGCAAGTACACAGGACTACAAGGACATTCATTGGCCTGCATTACAGGACCTACTTGTAAAACCACTTTCCATGATATCAAAAGGATATCAACACATCATTCAACTATAAGAAATCTAGTCTATAAACTGCAAGTGCCAAAGCAAGTTAAATAACATCCTTCTACATGGTATAGCAAAAGACCTACTTGAAGAAATTCACTATATCCAGAAAAAATATTTTGGAAGTGAAAGCCATTTACAGAATGAAATAGCTTTAAACCAATTAAGCAACAATTCTACACATGGCAACCTTTTGCTAAACACATACAAAAAAGAAATACTAAAATTTAAAAGTACATCAGCTGAAGTACCAAACCATGTATGTGTATGTTGCCGTAGAATTTTTTATAAAAGTAACACAAAAACTGTGGACCTATCATACAAAATAGAAGACAATGAAGATTCTAAATGGTTTGAATTAGCTCTCTACCTTCTAGCAGAAAACAAATATGAAATAACTGAGCCCTTAATACTTTGCAGTTATTGCACTACAAAACTTGACAACAACCAAACTCCTTCACGTTCTATCACAAATAATTTGGAATTATACCCAGTACCAAAACCTCTACAACAACTTAATTTATATGAGAGCATCATAATTCAAACAGTACACCCATTTCAAGCAATAATACGCCTTCAACCAAAAACAGCTAAATTACCTCCCTCTGAATTGGGAAAAGGCATTCGTGGAAAAGTAGTTTATTTACCATTAAATCTAAAAGAAAATGTGCATACTCTAGGAGTGCAACGTCCAATGAAGCAATCTTTAATTATATTAGTAAATGGAGTACCTACAAAAGACAAAAAAATAGGGCAACAGCTGGTAGATTTATATAAAGTTAGACAAGCCTTCCAATATCTTAAAGAGAATAATGAATATTACAAAGAAATTAATATTGAAGAAAACTTGAAAGATACAACTGAAATAATTCAAGAAACACAAGAAGCTGGTCAATTTGAGCTACTAGATCCTGCTACAATATCAAATACTTTTGACCATTATACAATTCATCCTTTGCACTGTAATGACACCATACAAGATGTACTGGAAACTTACCAAACGCGTCAAACAAAAGGATCGCCAATCAGTATATGGGAAGAAAGTATAGAAGCACGTGCTTTTCCTCTACTCTTTCCTACTGGCAAAGGAGGAAGGTATGATGATAGACCTATTCAAATATCAGCTTCAGAATACCGCTCATTACGGATGTATTCTGAAGATCCCAGATTTAGACAAAATGTGGAATACATATTCCACCTACTCTTTGAAAGTGAACTAGCAACTTTATGTTACGGAGTTGCACACATATTAAATTCAGGATCACACTTTCAAAATATGACAGCTACACAATTATTAGAGAAAGTGCAACAAAAGGATTAGGTTTTACAATCAAATATTACAAATCTATTAGCAAATATGCGTGGTACTAAAGAGTACTGGATTCAACGTCATGGAGATGTACGTTGTATGATCAGAAACCTTGGCCCACCCACTTGGTTTGTTACATTAAGTTGTGCAGAATATGCATGAGAAGATTTACATGATTTCCTACGCATATCAAATAAAAACAAAACAAACATAGATATTCTAACACCTGGAGAACTTTGTTCTTTGGATCCTGTTAATGTTTCAAGATATTTTCACCATCGCTTCATTGCTATGCTACATTTTATTTGTAATAAAACTGTTCCTCCCCTTGGAGAAGTGCAACACTTCTTTTGGAGAAAAGAATACCAAGCCAGAGGAGCACCACATATCCACATGCTTTTATGGATTAAAGATGCTCCTAAATTTGGTCAAGACAGTGATGCCACTGTTTTACAGTTTATTGAAAATATGTCACTTGTGGAATTCCATCAGAAGCCACAAATAGTGATCTTCGTGCACATATTTTACAATTTCAAAGACACAAATGTGGAAAATATTGTCGTCGCAAATACAAAAACAAAGGCAAATACTACACCAAATGCCGATCTGGTTTCCCTAGACCAGTTACAAATACAGGTCAAGTAAACAACCTCATGTCTTCAGTTAGACATAGTGTTAAAGGTAAGTCACCTAAAAATACCTATTACATAAAAAGAAAAGAAGAAGAAAAATATATCAATGATTATAATGCAATCATTGCCCACTTATGGAATGCAAACATAGATGTGCAGTACATTGCAGACAATTCTACTGTATACTTAACTAAAGCAGAAAAGACAGAGCTCCAAGACCTCTGGAATGACCTGTCATCAGATAAAACAGTATCTCAGAAATTATACAGCTTGGGCATAAAAATGCTCACCCATAGAGAATGTGGATCTTATGAAGCAGCTGATCGTTTAACTGGTACTTCATTGTATGGTAAATCTGAAAATATAATATGGCTAAGTCTTGGTCCAGCTAAATCTAGAAAAAGAGTTCTAAAATCATATGAAGATATAGAAACAACAGCCAAACATGATCCCAACAGCCAAGACATTTTAAAAAACAATTTATTGGACACATACTACCCAAACAGAAGTAATACTTTGGAAAACATGTGTCTATACCAAATAGCCCAAAACTACACATACAAAAATAATATGAAACCTGATGAGAAAAAAGGTAAATATAGAGTGACAGACTGTGAAGGCAGCTTAGTTAAACTCACTAAACCAAATTTAATTAATCATATCAAATTGTCATTGAAGACTCCTCAACATAAAGAAGTATATTACATGTCCCTGCTACAACTCTTCAAACCATGGAGAAAAGAAGAACAATTACTAGATAACTATGACTCATATGATGATGCTTTCAAAGCAAATGAAAGCACTATAACTGATGTAAACTTTACACAGTACAAAACAATGTTGCACAATGAACAGCAACATGAAGAAGAACTCCAAGCCCAACTAGATAAGGATACTCCTGACAGTAGTCAACCTTCTGTAACAGGAAGCCAAGAACCACTGGGAGAACCACTAATAACAAATGAGGCAGAATTAGCTATGATAGAAGTAGAAAACACCATGTGTCAGTATGAAGATAAGGAAGACTTAACTATACTACAATCAAAACTAAACAATGAGCAAAGTAGCATTTTTCGACAAGTAACAAAACAAATTGCACATGGTGTAAAACATGAAAATAAAGAATGTTCCTGCCATAATTTTAAACCTATACTACTGTACGTCAGTGGTGAACCCGGTTCTGGCAAAACATTCCTAATCAAAATCATTAGTAAGTTCCTTCAACAATTGACAAACAACAAACTGTCAGCTGTTGTCACTGCCCCCACAGGTTTAGCTGCCTACAACATAGGTGGTGTTACATTACACCGATTACTACTATTACCAGTAGAACACCAGAAAAATTAGACTATTACAAACTTTCTGCAGAAGCTGCAATGGAATTACGCAGAGTATTGAAACACATTCAAATGCTACTAATAGATGAAGTGAGCATGTCTCCAACCTGATGTTAGCTTTGATTCACCTCAGATTACAAGAAGTACTCAAAACAGACTATGAAGAGCTCTTTGCAGGAAAACACATTATTGTTTTTGGAGATCTGCTTCAATTAACACCAGTAAAAGGTGAACCTATTTTTAAAACATTAAGGCACAAACTCTGCTGTAAAACTGTTGGCAGCATTGGAAATGTCAACCTTTGGCAACATTTCCAATACAGAGAATTAACAGAAAACATGCGCCAATCTGCAGATCTCACTTATGCCAACATTTTAAAAAGTTTGAGAGTTGGTATACTTTCTAAAGAAGCAGAAGCAACATTGAAAACCCGGCACATTAATGCACTTTATGGCGATAATGCATGTGCTACAGATGTTATGGAACAATTAGCCCACAAAAATGTCAATTGCATGGCCTTAATGCCAACTCTTGCAAGCTGTCTCAAATTCAATGAAATAATGTTAAGTAAAGAAATGCAACCAATAATGGAAATTAGCGCCACAGACAAACTAGATGTACATGGTATGACACTACCAAGCCACAACAAGACTAAATAATTTAGAAAAATCAATCTCAAACACAGCAGTCTTAGAAAAGATGTTAAAATTATCCTTAAATTGCAGAGTAATGCTTAAACGTAACCTTGACGTGGACCAAGGACTAGTTAATGGAGCACTGGGTACAGTTGTTGGCTTTCAAACATACCCATGTGACAACAAAATTCAGTTTGTCAATATACTCTTTGACAAACTTTCAGAAGTAAAACGGATAGGACGCTCAACAGCTAGATTCCTTCTCTTCAAAGATATGTATGTACGCAGAGAACAATTTTCTCTAACTCTTGCATACGCAGTCACGATTCATAAATCACAAGGTCTTACCCTAGACAAAGCAATGATAGATATTGGTAACGCAGTCTTTAAAGAAGGCATGAGCTACGTAGCACTATCACGCTTACGTACACTTGACGGTCTATTTCTAATCAACTTTGATGCAAGTAAAATAAACGCTGATATTCCTTGCATTTTAGAATATAATAGACTTCGCTCACTATACACTCCCCATCTAAACACATATTCTGTTCCACAAAAACTAAAACGTTGTAAAAGAAAACTAAATCAAACAGAAATGCAACAGGACGTCACTGCAAATCCTCCAAAGAGAGTAAAAGAAACTAATACTTCATCAAGTACCACAAACAAAAAAGAATCATTTAGAGAAAGTAAACCAGGTACTTCTTTAAAGAAGGAAGACAAACTCCAAAAAAAGCAGTTAGATACAGAACTACCTGGACCATTTAAATTCTCAAATATAATTGGTGTAAGTTGCTATGCAAATGTAGCAATGAATATTCTATTTCAATTACCACCAATTGTTGACAACATTTACTTACACAGTACAGACCCATTGTGTTTGCAAATGTTAGTACTTCATAGAAATGCAGCAAACAATCCTGACAACACATATAGGGGGTAATTCATAGAATTCAGCGCACAAGTGGCGCACGCGGCTGGCGCACAGTGTGCGCGTGCGAATCCCTGCGCCAGCCGCGTGCGCTAAAATCCATTTCCACGCACAGCGTATTCATGGATTCCAGCCACCAAAACCAGCCGGGGCGCACAGTGGCGCAGCGACCCTGCAGCAGCGCCAGTTATGCCCCCAAGAACGCCTCTCGCGCAGGGAAAAGCCATCAATATACCCAATCCAGCGCAAAGGGCTGCGCTAACCCTGTACCAGCACGGCAAGCGGGCTACGTGTATCACTGGGGTGCGCGGGAAGTACCTTACGCGATTGGCCCCGTGCGAGCAGGGTACGCGTATTTCAGGGGTGCGCGTGAAGTTCCACACACGATTTCAGCAGGGTACGTGTATTTCCGGGAGCGGGGGAAGTTTCACACGCAATTTCAGCAGGGTACGTGTATTTCGGGGTGCGGGGCAAGTTTCACACAACATTTCAGCAGGGTACGTGTATTTCAGGGGTGCGCGGGAAATTCCACACGCGATTGGGCCCATGCGAGCAGGGTACGCGTATCTCAGGGGTACGCAGGAAGTGCCACACGTGATTTCAGCAGGGTACGTGTATTTCAGGGGTGCGCGGGAAGTTCCACACGCGATTTCATCAGGGTACGTGTATTTCAGGGTGCGGGGGAAGTTTCACACGCGACATCAGCAGGGTACGTGTATTTCAGGGGTGCGCAGGAAGTTCCACACGCAATTTCATCAGGGTACGTGTATTTCAGGGTGCGGGGGAAGTTTCATATGCGACATCAGCAGGGTACGTGTATTCCAGGGGTGCGCGGGAAGTTCCACACGCCATTCCATCAGGGTACGTGTATTTCAGGGGTGCGTGGGAAGTTCCACACGCGATTGGCCCCGTGCAAGCAGGGTACGTGTATTTCAGGGGTGCGCGGGAAGTTCCACACGCGATTCCATCAGGGTACGTGTATTACAGGGGTGCGCGGGGAGCACCACACGTGAATTGCACGTGTGGGTCCTCCCAGGTGTTCCCTCTACACCCTCCAGTGCCCCTGCAGGTGGCTCACACCACAGGGGCCTACCCTGCACATGTCCTGCAGGCAGCCCATCCACCATGGCCATGCTCCCCAGCCAACCCACATGTCAACTTGCACTACTGCCCACCAACGCATGTCCCCCTGCACCCCCAGCCACCAGGGGCACCCTCCACCATGCCCCCACCCATGTCTCCCACCACCCCCACCACCCAGCAGTGCAGGGTCACTCTCCACCAGGCCCCCACCCATGTCTCTAAAACCCCCACCCCCCAGCACTGTGGGGCACCTGCCAGCAGGCCCCCACCCATGTCCAACTCATATCTCCCACCACCCCCACCCCCCAGCACTGTGGGGCACCTGCCAGCAGGCCCCCACCCATGTCCAACTCATGTCTCCCGCCACCCCCACCCCCCAGCAGTGCGGGTCACCCTCCACCAGGCCCCCACCCATGTCTCCCACCACCCCCACCCCCCAGCACTGTGGGGCACCTGCCAGCAGGCCCCCACCCATGTGCAACTCATGTTCTCCACTCCCCCACCCCCCAGCACTGTGGGGCACCTGCCAGCAGGCCGCCACCCATGTCCAACTCATGTCTCCCACCACCGCCACCCCCCAGCAGTGTGGGTCACCCTCCACCAGGCCCCCACCCATGTCTCCCACAACCCCCACCCCCCAGCAGTGCAGGGTCACCCTCCACCAGGCCCCCACCCATGTCTCCCACCACCCCCACCCCCCAGCAGTGCAGGGTCACCCTCCACCAGGCCCACACCCCACCCATGTCTCCCACCACCCCCACCCCCCAGCAGTGCAGGGTCACCCTCCACCAGGCCCCCACCCATGTCTCCCACCACCCCCACCCCCCAGCACTGTGGGGCACCTGCCAGCAGGCCCCCACCCATGTCCAACTCATGTCTCCCACCACCCCCACCCCCCAACAGTGCGGGTCACCCTCCACCAGGCCCCCACCCATGTCTCCCACCACCCCCACCCCCCAGCCACCAGGGGCAGCCTCCACCAGGCCCCCACCCATGTCTCCCACCACCCCCACCCCCCAGCAGTGCAGGGGCACCCTCCACCAGGCCCCCACCCATGTCTCCCACCACCCCCACCCCCCAGCAGTGCAGGGGCACCCTCCACCAGGCCCCCACCCATGTCTCCCACCACCCCCACCCCCCAACACTGTGGGGCACCTGCCAGCAGGCCCCCACCCATGTGCAACTCATGTTCCCCAACCCACGAACCCCCAGCACTGTGGGGCACCTGCCAGCAGGCCCCCACCCATGTCCAACTCATGTCATCACCCTCCCACCCCCCAGCACTGTGGGGCACCTGCCAGCAGGCCCCCACCCATGTCCAACTCATGTTCCCCAGCCAACATGTCATCACAATCTAGATCCCTGGTCCCTATGGTCAGCCTCCAAATGTGAAACACCCACCAGAGTATTGCATCCACCCACTCATAATTGGCAATTACATGACAGAACACCAATTGCAAGTTCTGAAACAAACATATTTCCCTCACATACACCCAATGGGTGTCAGTGAATCTCAAAACCCATATCATGAAATGCATGAAACCAATGAGATGATACTGCACATTGAAATATGATAAAAACATATGTATTAAAGCAAACATAAATAGAATCAAAAATAAAGAAACATAAATGTGAATGTACAAAAATTAAAAGAAGCATGTCCGTGAAAAAAAGCAAAACCAAAAATCATATCCCAAAGTAATGGTGTCCAAAGTCACTGTCCACAAAACAAAATCCAATTGGAAATAAAAAAGAAAGCCATTGCTCCATGGTTAAAATGTGAAAGAAAAATACAATCCAACAGTGAACTATGTACATGGGAACAAGCTAGGGTCCATTATCCCAACAAAAGAAAGGAAACCTATCTAACTACACTAACTAATAAAATAAACTATATACAAAAATGTGGCCAATGTCCGAAAGGTCCAAATTAAATCCCAAAAAAAATGAAACCTAACACTACCTACATAACTATGTACAAGGGCATCGGGCTAGTTTGACGGCTCACTTGTGGATGTGCCGGGCCAGGGCATCATCGAACTCCTGCTCAATGTACCAGAGGCGGTCCTCCTCCATGGCCCTGAGGGTCCGCAGGGCCGTCGACGTGTCCACCTCCAAACCCCTGCGGATTGCCTCGAGGCACTCGGCCCGCCTCAGGGCCGTCTGCATGGAGTTCTCCGCCCTGACCATTGTGAGCCGTGCCTCTTCCGCCCGCTGCCGCTCTGCATCTATGGCGTGGCCCAACCGCTGCCACACGGAAGACACTCTCTGTCCTGGGTCCTCCTGCCCTCCGGCCGATGCCTGCCCCTCCGATGTTGAAGGCCCCGAGCCTTCATGGCTCCCACCACGTTGCTGCTGCTGCTGTGCCTCTGCCCGTGCACTGCCTCCTGCTGCCTGCACATCCTCCGCCGGCTGGGGTGCAGTCGTTGATGTGGCCACCCCTACTGGACGTTCGACTCCCGACTGTGGCAGGGATGCCTCCTCCACCAGCCTGGCCGCACCGTCAGAGGCAGCTCCACAGGGCACCCAGGTGACTGATGGGTGGGAAGATGGCACGGAGGACGACTGGCGCGTAGGGGGTTCAGTTGAGGAGGGGGTCGTAGCAAGCCCCATCATACGGAGGAATCCGGCCTGGGTGACCTGTCCCAGCAGGCTGACGTGGTCTACAAGCCATTCGAGATGACGTGCAGTCTCCTCATGAAAAGACTGCAGGTCACCTCGCATGGCCCGTTGACGCAACGCCACACCACTCAGAACAGGCTCAACCCGGACCCGGATAGCCACGTCCGCAGGCAGAGGAAGGCCAGTTGACGTGAGCTCATCCCCTGCCTGAAAACGGGTCTGGACGTAGGCATCCCTGCTGGTGCAAGATGATGCAGGGACAGGATCAGGGACAGGATTGCACACAGGCACCTCCGTGGTGGCCTGTGCTGCCTCCTGTTCCTGGTCCTGCACTGCACCACTAGCACCAGTTGGATCCCCACCTCCAGACCCGTCTCTGTTGCTTGCACGGCCTCCTCCTCCACCAAACCCCCCACCAACCTGGATGACTCCGTGGCATCTTCCCCTGTTGGGCCTTGTGGGGTCCCAGCTGCCCCTTCTGCTGCCGAGGAGTCCAACGCCAACCTCTGCCTCTTGGACCTCCCCCCAGCAGCTGCGGCCTGGGACACGGCACCGGACTCCTCACTCCCTGACGAGATCACAACATGGGAGGGGAGCCGGGCCTTGCGTCTCCGGCTGGCGGTTGGATCCCCGCCGCTGTGCTCCACAGCACCTCTCCGCCCTCTTCATCAGTTGACGCTGCAGACAGGGAGAAATAAAACACAGGCATCAGGGCACTGTACAATGGACACATACACACATGACAGTTGTACATGAGTGGCATTGGCAAACCTCAGACATGTCATCACAATCCCCAACACACATGTAATTTCAACTCGCACACATGAGCCATACCACAACTGCCAGCACCATCCATACACATACAACAGCATGAGCAGGCAAAGGTGAGCCAGACATCACATGCAACACAGGAAGTGCACCACACATGTACACACACCACCACACTTGCATGCATGTGTACACCTCTGCCAAGTGTCGCAGTGTTCAGACGGGCATCCATGTCACATCTGCCGATCAGGCTTCCACATGCTGCTGTCACATGCATCCATGTTGCATCACTGTTGCACCCTTGTCAAATACACACACATGCACATGTACACAGTGCTGATACATGCAGATGAAAACAACACACATGCGTGACATCACGGACATGTCTACTTACATACACATTCATCCAAACATGTGTGCCCACACAACTGCATTTGGCATGCAAGCCTACACACACAAGCACCATCCATATCTCACACATTCCAGCCCTCGCATGTGTTAGCCCCACGGCCCTGTACACCCCCACCCATACTCGACCCCATACAAACAGATGTGCAACCTGCACACTACTGAAAAATCACCACACGCACAGCTCACAATCAGGATGCATGTACACTTACCGCTCGACTCCAGACGGGTCTGCCTCTCAAGGACCTGGACGTGGAGTGCTGGGGATATGCGTTCCAGGACCCTCATCTGTTCTTCCGACAAGTGGCCCCGGCGCCCCTTGGCATCCGCTGCCTTCAAGAGGCACCGTCCTTGTTCAGGGTCCTGGACCTGAAGTCCTCCCAGCGCTTCTTGACATGTTGTAAGTCGCGGACTGCCACCCCCTCCGCGTTGATGGCAGTCACGATGTCAGTCCAGATCCGAGTCCGTCCTTCCTTGTCGGCGCGGGAACTTCCGAAGAGGGCATCATACTGCCCCAGGACTTGCTCCACCAGGACACCAACTTCGGTGGCACTGAAGCTGGTGCCCCTCTGCCTCTCTGGCCGGGGGTTGTCAGTGGTCTCAGATGGTGTTTGCCCCGACATGACAACCCCAGAGACAGGAGAGGGTTGGCAACTGGGTCCAGGGGCTGGGCTGTGGAGCGAAGGAATCCCAGTCGGGAGTCTTCGGTTCCAGCAGTGGTGGTCACAGCAACAGCACCCCTGGCTGATGTGCAGGCAGCAAATGGCAGGGCACGTGGGCAGCAGGCAGCAGCAGATGGCAGGTGGGAGAGTGCTCGGGGCTCTGGGGGGCAGTAGTTTGGCCTTCTGGGCAGGAGCGTGGTCTTCCGTGTGCTTATGCGTGGCCAGCTTGATACGGAGTGATTTGGCACGTGAAAAATCTGCACGTCAGCGTGTAATTCGAGGAAAGGCCCTTAGCGCGTAAGCGCGTCTGCACGCATACGCATTTTCATTGGAAAGAAGGCCCCTCAAGCGCAAGCGCCCCTGTGATGTGACGCGTACAGGCGTGCATGGGCATTTCAGCGCGCATGAAAAACTGCACGTCCGCGTGTAATACGAGGAAAGGGCCCATGCGCGTAAGTGACGTGACGCGCGCGTGCTTTTCCCTCAGCACGGGTTAAAGGTGAGCGGGCCCAGCAGTTCGCTGTACGTGCCTTTCGTGGAGACCGACGTGTGTTGCTGCTTCCTCTTCTTTTGGCGGGGGTATTGGCTACGCGTGTTTTTCTGCATCGCGCTAGTCAGACGGTGAGTCACACACGCTCTTTTTCCCACTGCGGGTGCCCCTGTGTCTCGCACCCATTTTCGATGTCATAGTAGCCTGCGTGTCCCACGCGTACGCGTTATTCGTGTTACTGGATGCCACCGCGTACTGCGGGAGGTTGAATCCACGCACGTAGGCTGCAGGGTTGCGTGCACGGTTTTACTGCAGTTTTGGGGTGCCTGAGCGTTGCGTGACCCATCACCACATCACCGGGGTCACATACAGCCTTGCAGGTGCAGGGGGGCTGTTAACATCTTGCTTCCCACCCCCTTCACCCCAATTGCCCAGGTCAATTGTGGTGTACACCTCCCATTGGCACCACTCCATCTGTGCCAGCACTACTACATCTGTGCCATGGTTGGGAGGGGACCAAAGGTGAGGGGCGCCTCAGCTGGGCGTCCTCCTCGTGGCGGGCGTGGTCGGGGACGTGGCCGTGGTGACCAGGGAGTAGGGGGGCTCCAGGGTGTCCAGGGCAGCCACAGAGGGGGAAGAGGCAGGGGTGCGCCACTTAAGCACAATGTTGTGCCATTGTCGGTGCAGCCATGCCACCACCCCCTGTGGTTCCGGGGGATGCAGCTCCTGCATCTGGCACTGGCACCCGTACGACCCGGCTGTCCGTTCCATCGACTGCCACGGGCCCAAGGATAGTAGTAGCTGCAGGTGCAGCTGTGGACACCGCCACCCAGGCTCAGGGTCTGCCAGCGCAGGCTGCGTTGGCACTTGAAGAGCCCTTGGTAGATCTCCAACAGGCCAGGGGGGAAACCATAGGGGCACGCCGGGCTGCTCAGACCAAGACATGTGTCCCTGGGGCAGTCATGTCATCTGCTGCCCCGAACAGCCGGGTGTTGGCAAGTGCAGGGGCAGATGCACCCAACAGCACCCCGGTTGTGAGTCTGCCAACCAGGACCGTTGCGGTCAATGACCCTGCCACAGCTGATGTTGCTGCGCAGGGTCCATTAGTGGGCACCCAGCTGCCACTGACACAAGTCAGGCCTTTGGTCATCCCTCCACCTGCCACTCCCTTGGCTCAATCCACCGAACCCACTGGCCATACTGGGCAGGGCGGCATTAGCCAGCCAGGGTCTGCTCCACAGTCCAAGAGGAGGAAGGTTGCACCTGCAGCACAGGCTGGGACCCCACACACAGCCACGACCTCCTGCACGTCGAGGAAGAAGCCTTTCTTAAGCAGGAACTGGACTTCCTCGTGGACTACGTGCGGGGCCACAGCCGTGACATGCTAGTGGGTGCCAATAGTCAGACTACGGCTGCCCAACGTGACACCCACTGCAAGCATGTTGCGGAACATGTCAGTTCATTCGGCCAAGAGGTGCGCACGGCGCAGGAGTGCAAAAAGCTTTGGAATGACATCAAGTGCAGCACTAAGGCTAAGCGTGCCTCTAATTACAACTTGACTCTGGTGACTGGCGGTGGGCCTGCACCAGAGGAGGAAGAGCTCACTCCGCATGAGGCTCTTGTTGCGGAGTTCATACCACCTGAATTGGTCGAAGGAGTGGGAGAGATGCTGGACTTGGATGCCCAGTCCAGTGAGTGTTGATGCGTGTTTGTTGAGGACGTGTGTGTTTCACTTGTGGGATGTGTTGTGCATGATTGCTGCTACATGTGACGTGTATATGGTTCTGATGTGTAAGTAATGCAATGCTTCCGTCATGCATGTCTCCTCTGCCTGCATGCGGGACTCCATGTGGGCATGCTCCCTTGCCCCTCCTCCGCCACTCTGCACCCCAGTTCCACCTTTGCACTGGTCTGCTTCAATCTTGCCAATGTGTAGTTTCTTGTTCATGTGTTCTGTGTAGATGCTAACTTCCAGCGTAGAATCTGCCAGACATATGCCGTGTGGTACAGCCTTAGTACTCGATGCAGGGTATCTCACTTGTACTGTGCATGGGTCAGATGTCCCGCAGGGACATGAGTGCCCATTCATGCTCCATGTGCATTGCACGCATGCCCCTATGTGTCCTTGACTGGATGATCACTGTAATATGAGTCCTCGGTTACATACATTGCCTGCCATCTCATCAGCCTTCCCATGTCAACTGTGGCTCAGTCCTGCGTTGCACACATGTTTAGGCTCTGACAATTTGTGTGGCTCACAGGCCTCAGCTTGTTCAATGGCCAATGACTCTGTCCAACTCTTGTTGTGTCTTCTTCACACGTGGGCTGCCTTCGGAGTTTTCATCATGTGTCCTGCCTACTGTCCCAGCATCATTTGCAGTGTTGTAATTTGAATCACATTAAGCTGTTGATGCCAGTCAACACTGCCTGTCAATACACAGGTGTATGGAAAGCCTTTTGATACCATGCTAGGCATCCCTGCTTTGGTACTGGGGTGGAGGGGTGCTTGGCTTCTAGGTATGGTACACATTGAATGCACAATGCACGTGATGTGTGAATTTGACATTGCACTGCCTTCACATTTCCTGGCACACCCCATGGAGTGCTTGTACATGTAGGTAGTGAGTGGCGTACACATTTTCTGCACTGCATAGACCCACTTCAATGGAAACTGCCACTTTTCAACAGGTCTGATCACAGAAGCTATTCAAAGTAGACTCAGCATGCATGCCAGGTCATATGTTGTGTGTCACATGTCTGCCGGATGCCTTTGCTGTCGGTGTGTGTGTCGTGTGCTTCTGACATGTGTAGTGACCTTTTTTCTCTCTATTTTTCAGGTGATGACGCAATGGAGGCGGAGGATGGTGTTGTCATGCCAGACACAGGATTAGTAAAACCACATCAACCCGGCACTAGTGGGGGTCGTGGGGTGGTAGGCAAGTGCTGCAGTCCATGTTGAGTTGGATGAGCATCAAGTCCATGTGTCAGGGGTGAGTGATTCTGATGTGGACACTCCTCTGTCTGCGACACCTGCACTGAGGGGTCAGACAGTCTTGGTTCCTCCGCCCGTGGTGGATCGGGACGCAGGGTCACCCTCCACACCAGTCACTGATGTGCCTGGGACATCACGTCGACGGGGGCATGTAGTCGTGCAGCCGCAGGCGGTGCCAACACAGCGAGGACCCCCGGTCCTTGGGTCCCACAGGGGTGAAGCCCGGCAACGCGGACGCCGCACGCAACCGCTGTATACTGAGTGGGAGCAAGACATGACTGCCAATTCCGAAAGGCAGGGGGCAGCAATGGAGAACATCGCTGAGAGCATGGAGCGTGTGGCCCGATCTGTGCTTCCCCCTGCTAGGCAGGTGCTTCTCCAGCAGCAGGCGGCACGGTCCATGGCCCGCTCGCTCAGGCTGGGCATGGCAGCCTCAGACAGAGGCACGCCAGGCTGAAATGTCGTCTCTGCGTCAAGCAATTGCTGCTCACGCAGAGGCGCACATGGATGCCCTGAGGGAGGAGTATGCTTCCCTCAGATCCACTCTGGGTGTCCTTATGATGTCCCAGAGGCAGCAGGCAGAGGAGAGGTTTGCACAGCTTGAGAGTACCATCTCGGCTGAGCTACAGGCTTGCCGGGAGGTGCAGCGGTTGTCCAGCCAGGCCTTGCAGGAGGAACTCCGTGTTACACGTGCTACCTTGCAAGAGGAAGCACGTATATCACGTGAGGTTCTGCATGCAGACCTATGTCACATCGCCACAGAACCAGGCTCACCTGTCCGGCAGACTGTTAGGCGGAAACCTGTGCAGTTCCCTCTGGGACCACTGCAAAAGATTTAGGACTACAGGCGTTGGCGGTGAACCCACTTGGTAGCAGTCTGCACCACACAGATTCACGTGGTAGCTGTGGCTGAGCAGTCAGACTTCTCTCAAGAAAAGTTGAGCAGTATGTGGAGTATACAAAATAGGACAATTCTTCGCAGCAAGACAAGCAAACACGCAACGAGGCTTAGTGTAAAGATATTAAGGCATTTATTTATAACAGAACATCTATGAAAAACACTAAGGCAAATCACGGCAAACAAATCAAACACAATTACTCTACGAAGTCGAAAACGATAAATCCCCCTAGCAATCGTTCGACAACTCTAGGTTCTACCGGTATCACTTATTTTCAGACAGAGGTGTATACCTCAACCCAGATGACACTCGAATATTAGTTAGGACGGGAGAGAAAAAGATAGGCAGGTCATGAAATCAACACAGTTCAATCCTAGCGGATAAAATGCAAGGCAGGAAGGCACGAATCACAATAGATCGTAAAGTTCAGAGGCCAGGCCCACTCGGAGAGAGGCAAGGCGCGATGTCCCAAAAAGTCTCTAGTGGAGATGCATTCAAGTCTGTATAGAAAATTGTTATCGGCAGGTTGACCCAGTTCAGAACAAAGGATGAGAAAAGCTTGGAGGCGACCCAACGGAATGGAGAGGATTAAGACACCTCACTCGAACCGATCGAAAGGGAAGCCAGGCGGTCATGGTACCTTGTTGTGGAGGGCAGCTCCGGCGGGGTCAGTTGTTCCTGGTGGTGGATGCACGTCGGGTCTTTGCCAAGAATAGAGATGATCTCGTCGTCGAAGAAAATGAAGTTCGGTGCACCACCAGGGAAGAGACCAGCCGCGGAGTGCTCTGTCACAAGGCACCACCTTTTGGTCGCGGTTCAGGGGTAGTGGCTATCCGGTTGTCGGGGTGCTCTGCACGGGCAATTCGACCACTGCGTCCTGAGGCGAATAAAAAGCAAAGGGGACTGGTTGTTCCCACCAGCCAGGGGAAGAGACTCTCCGGCAGGGAGATCTCCTCTGTCGTCGGGAAGACGTGAGTCGGTTCCGCTGGGCTCCACCGGGGTGTCGTCGTGCAGGTCGGCTCAGCGTTACCCTCGTCGGATTCTTAGGTCCTGTGGCGACTTCTGAAGATCCAGTCCCAAAAGCCCTGCTTTTATGCAGAAAACCCCCATTCTTTCAGCCTAGCTGTCAATCACACATGCTAAGTGGTGAGCGGGAAGGCTCACCACCTGGGCCAATCACTCCAGAGTGCAACTGGAGTTGGCAAGGCAACTCGGTCCAGGGTGCCTAAACCCCCTCCCACACCCCTGAGGTAACCCAGACAGAATGGCACCACCTTGGAGGGTCTCTGTACAGAGGCCCGCCAAAAGTGGAACAAAGGGCTCAACCTTTGGTTTATGAGTCACAGAGACGAACACAATGGGACGAATCCCATAGGGTTATGCTCGGGGTTCGAACATAACAAGTAGTTTCCACTGCCACCAGCCAAAACTTGACGAGGGGGGACGGGACAGTGCCCCCTCGAGTAACAGATCCAGGAGTAATCGAATTACCCCTACTAGTACGTCCACAATAAGATGGTTTGTACTAGTTCTGTTAGTAAATTTAGGTCTAGTAAAGCCAATGGTGACTTTACATGCCCGGGGAGACAGTAGTCAGTCCCCGGGTATGGAGTCTATGGTGGGGGATCCGCTAGGACGCCCCCGTGTTACGGCACGTAGTGTGCGGTGTAACACACATAGAAAAACATTTGAGACCCTATGGAGTAAAATACCCCATAGCCCATAGAACACATTGACATTTGAAGGAATTACACACCTACATGTCCAAGAGTGGGAGAAAAGAGTCTCACTCTTGGCAGTATGGAAAAAACAAACTCCCAAAATCCAGCAAAGCTGCTGGGGGACTCACTAGGTTAGGAAATTCAGCCTAAACAGAGAATTCTCCCTAACATCGAGTATGGGTGGGGTTGTACAGGGCCATGGGGCTAACACATGCGAGGGCTGGAATGTGTGAGACATTGATGGTGCTTGTGTGTGTAGGCTTGCATGCCAAATGCAGTTGTGTGGGCACACATGTTTGAATGAATGTGTATGTAAGTAGACATGTCCGTGATGTCACGCATGTATGTTGTTTTCATCTGCATGTATCAGCACTGTGTACATGTGCATGTGTGTGTATTTGACAAGGGTGCAACAGTGATGCAACATGGATGCATTTGACAGCGGCATGTGGAAGCCTGATCGGCAGATGTGACATGGATGCCTGTCTGAACACTGCAACACTTGGCAGAGGTGTACACATGCATGCAAGTGTGGTGGTGTGTGTACATGTGTGGTGCACTTCCTGTGTTGCATGTGATGTCTGGCTCACCTTTGCCTGCTCATGCTGTTGTATGTGTATGGATGGTGCTGGCAGTTGTGGTATGGCTCATGTGTGCGAGTTGAAATGACATGTGTGTTGGGGATTGTGATGACATGTCTGAGGTTTGCCAATGCCACTCATGTACAACTGTCATGTTTGTATGTGTCCATTGTACATTGCCCTGATGCCTGTGTTTTATTTCTCCCTGTCTGCAGCGTCAACTGATGAAGAGGGCGTAGAAGGTGCTGTGGAGCACAGCGGCGGGGATCCCACCGCCAGCCGGAGACGCAAGGCCCGGCTCCCCTCCCATGTTGTGATCTTGTCGGGGAGTGAGGAGTCCGGTGCCGCGTCCCAGGCCGCAGCTGCCGGGGGGAGGTCCAAGAGGCGGAGGTAGGCGTTGGACTCCTCGGCAGCAGAAGGGGCAGCTGGGACCCCACAGGGCCCAACAGTGGAAGATGCCACAGAGTCATCCAGGTTGGTGGGGGGTTTGGTGGAGGAGGAGGCCGTGCAAGCAACAGAGACGGGGTCTGGAGGTGGGGATCCCACTGGTGCTAGTGGTGCAGTGCAGGACCAGGGACAGGAGGCAGCACAGGCCACTGCGGAGGTGCCTGTGTGCAATCCTGTCCCTGATCCTGTCCCTGCATCATCTTGCACCAGCAGGGATGCCTACGTCCAGACCCGTTTTCAGGCAGGGGATGAGCTCACGTCAACTGGCCTTCCTCTGCCTGCGGACGTGGCTATCCGGGTCCGGGTTGAGCCTGTTCTGAGTGGTGTGGCGTTGCGTCAACGGGCCATGCGAGGTGACCTGCAGTCTTTTCATGAGGAGACTGCACGTCATCTCGAATGGCTCTATGACCACGTCAGCCTGCTGGGGCAGGTCACCCAGGCCGGATTCCTCCGTCTGATGGGGCTTGCTACGACCCCCTCCTCAACTGAACCCGCTACGCGCCAGTCGTCCTCCGTGCCATCTTCCCATCCATCAGTCACCTGGGTGCCCTGTGGAGCTGCTTCTGACGGTGCGGCCAGGCTGGTGGAGGAGGCATCCCTGCCACAGTCGGGAGTCGGACGTCCAGCAGGGGTGGCCACATCAACAACTGCATCCCAGCCGGCAGAGGATGTGCAGGCAGCAGGAGGCAGTGCACGGGCAGAGGCACAGCAGCAGCAGCAACGTGGTGGGAGCCATGAAGGCTCGGGGCCTTCAACATCGGAGGGGCAGGCATCGGCCGGAGGGCAGGAGGACCCAGGACAGAGGTTGTCTTCCGTGTGGCAGCGGTTGGGCCAGGCCATAGATGCGGAGCGGCAGCGGGCGGAAGAGGCACGGCTCACAATGGTCAGGGTGGAGAACTCCATGCCGAGGGCCCTGAGGCGGGCCGAGTGCCTCGAGGCAATCCGCAGGGGTTTGGAGGTGGACACGTCGACGGCCCTGCGGACCCTCGGGGCCATGGAGGAGGACCGCCTCCGGGACATTGAGCAGGAGTTCGATGATGCCCTGGCCCGGGACATCCACAAGTGAGCCGTCAAACTAGCCCGCTGCCTTTGTACATAGTTATGTAGGTAGTGTTAGGTTTCATTTTTTTGGGGATTTAATTTGGACCTTTCAGACATTGGCCACATTTTTGTATATAGTTTATTTTATTAGTTAGTGTAGTTAGATAGGTTTCCTTTCTTTTGTTGGGATAATGGACCCTGGCTTGTTCCCATGTACATAGTTCACTGTTGGATTGTATTTTTCTTTCACATTTTAACCATGGAGCAATGGCTTTCTTTTTTATTTCCAATTGGATTTTGTTTTGTGGACAGTGACTTTGGACACCATTACTTTGGGATATGATTTTTGGTTTTGCTTTTTTTCACGGACATGCTTCTTTTAATTTTTGTACATTCACATTTATGTTTCTTTATTTTTGATTCTATTTATGTTTGCTTTAATACATATTTTTTTTATCATACTTCAATGTGTAGTATCATCTCATTGGTTTCATGCATTTCATGATATGGGTTTTGAGATTCACTGACACCCATTGGGTGTATGTGAGGGAAATGTTTTTGTTTCGGAACTTGCAATTGGTGTTCTGTCATGTAATTGCCAATTATGAGTGGGTGGATGCAATACTCGGGTGGGTGTTTCGCATTTGGAGGCTGACCATAGGGACCAGGGATCTAGATTGTGATGACATGTTGGCTGGGGAACATGAGTTGGACATGGGTGGGGGCCTGCTGGCAGGTGCCCCACAGTGCTGGGGGGTGGGGGTGCAGGGGTACATGAGTTGGACATGAGTGGGGGCCTGCTGGCAGGTGCCCCACAGTGCTGGGGGGTGGGGGTGGTGGGGAACATGAGTTGGACATGGGTGGGGGCCTGCTGGCAGGTGCCCCATAGTGCTGGGGGGTGGGGGTGGTGGGAGATATGGGTGGGGGCCTGGTGGAGGGTGCCCCTGCACTGCTGGGGGGTGGGGGTGCAGGGGTACATGAGTTGGACATGAGTGGGGGCCTGCTGGCAGGTGCCCCACAGTGCTGGGGGTGGGGGGGTGGGGAACATGAGTTGGACATGGATGGGGGCCTGCTGGCAGGTGCCCCACAGTGCTGGAGGGTGGGGGTGGTGGGAGACATGGGTGGGGGCCTGGTGGAGGGTGACCCTGCACTGCTGGGGGGTGGGGTGGTGGGAGACATGGGTGGGGGCCTGGTGGAGGGTGACCCTGCACTGCTGAGGGGTGGGGGTGGTGGGAGACATGGGTGGGGGCCTGCTGGCAGGTGCCCCACAGTGCTGGGGGGTGGGGGTGCAGGGGTACATGAGTTGGACCTGAGTGGGGGGCCTGCTGGCAGGTGCCCCACAGTGCTGGGGGGTGGGGGGTGGGAGACATGATTGGGGGCCTGGTGGAGGCTGCCCCTGGTGGCTGGGGGGTGGGGGTGCTGGGAGACATGGGTGGGGGCCTGGTGGTGGGTGCCCCTGCACTGCTGGGGGGTGGGGGTGGTGGGAGACATGGGTGGGGGCCTGGTGGAGGCTGCCCCTGGTGGCTGGGGGGTGGGGATGCTGGGAGACATGGGTGGGGGCCTGGTGGTGGGTGCCCCTGCACTGCTGGGGGGTGGGGGTGGTGGGAGACATGGGTGGGGGCCTGGTGGAGGGTGACCCTGCACTGCCGGGGGGTGGGGGTGGTGGGAGACATGGGTGGGGGCCTGGTTGAGGGTGACCCTGCACTGCTGGGGGGGTGGGGTGGTGGGAGACATGGGTGGGGGCCTGGTGGAGGGTGACCCTGCACTGCTGGGGGGTGGGGGTGGTGGGAGACATGGGTGGGGGCCTGGTGGAGGGTGACCCTGCACTGCTGGGGGGTGGGGGTGGTGGGAGACATGGGTGGGGGCCTGCTGGCAGGTGCCCCACAGTGCTGGGGGGTGGGGGTGGTGGGAGACATGGGTGGGGGCCTGGTGGAGGGTGACCCTGCACTGCTGGGGGGTGGGGGGGTGGGAGACATGGGTGGGGGCCTGGTGGAGGCTGCCCCTGGTGGCTGGGGGGTGGGGGTGCTGGGAGACATGGGTGGGGGCCTGGTGGTGGGTGCCCCTGCACTGCTGGGGGGTGGGGGTGGTGGGAGACATGGGTGGGGGCCTGATGGAGGGTGACCCTGCACTGCTGGGGGGTGGGGGTGGTGGGAGACATGGGTGGGGGCCTGCTGGCAGGTGCTCCACAGTGCTGGGGGGTGGGGGGGTGGGCAACATGTGTTGGACATGGGTGGGGGCCTAGTGGAGGGTGACCCTGCACTGCTGGTGGGTGGGGGGGTGGGAGACATGGGTGGGGGCCTGGTGGAGGGTGCCCCTGGTGGCTGGGGGTGCAGGGGGACATGTGTTGGTGGGCAGTAGTGCAAGTTGACATGTGGGTTGGCTGGGGGGCATGGCCATCGTGGATGGGGAGCCTGCAGGACATGTGCAGGGTAGGCCCCTGTGGTGTGAGCCACCTGCAGGGGCCATGGAGGGTGTAGAGGGAACACCTGGGAGGACCCACACGTGCAATTCACGTGTGGTGCTCCCCGCGCACCCCTGTAATACACGTACCCTGATGAGATCGCGTGTGGAACTTCCCGCGCACCCCTGTAATACACGTACCCTGATTGAATTGCGTGTGGAACTTCCCGCGCACCCCTGGAATACACGTACCCTGCTGATGTTGCGTGTGATACTTCCCCCGCACACCGAAATACGCGTACCCTGATGAGATTGCGTGTGGAACTTCCCGCGCACCCCCGAAATACACGTACCCCGCTCAATCGCGTGTGTAACTTAACGCGCACCCCCAAAATACATGTACCCCGCTCAATCGCGTGTGTAACTTCCCGCGCACCCCCGAAATACACGTACCCCGCTCAATCGCGTGTGTAACTTCCCGCGCACCCCCGAAATACACGTACCCCGCTCAATCGCGTGTGTAACTTCCCGCGCACCCCCGAAATACACGTACCCCGCTCAATCGCGTGTGTAACTTCCCGCGCACCCCCGAAATACACGTACCCTGCTCAATCGCGTGTGTAACTTCCCGCGCACCCCCGAAATACACCTACCCCGCTCAATCGCGTGTGTAACTTCCCGCGCACCCCCGAAGTACACGTGCCCCGCTCGCACAGGCCCAATTGCTGTATGTTGCCACTTTTGTAATGCGCAGGGACTCTACCGCCTGCCTTCGTGTGGCGGACGTGTTTCGGCTTGTGCGTGTCTTTTGCTGTGCGTGGCTTTGCCCTATTCGATTCCATGAATACGTGTGGTTCGAGTGCGTGTGGGCGTTCCGTCTGCTTCCCTGCAGTACATCCCCAGTTACGCCCTTATTTTCGCGCGTTGTTCCCCATTCTGCGCGTTACGCCCCGTGTCCCGCCCATTTTCTGGTGTATGCGCCGAGGTTGTGCGCTTTCACTGTGCGCGTCGCGCACGCCTTTCGGGATGTTGCAGTGACTTGTGCGCCATGCAGGGGTTTGGCGCACATCCCGAGGTAAACACGCGCAGGGACTTCCATGAATCGCCTGTTTTTTTGCGCTTGCGCCTGCTTGCGCCTGCTTGCGCCAAGATTTTCGGCGCACGTTTGTTCCATGAATCGGCCCCATAGTGTTTTTGGAATAAGACGACAATTGGACTACTGTGCTGGAATGGTGAAATTCACTATAAACTCACAGGAAGATCCACAAGAATTTCTAATGTACTTACTACAAGTACTGGAAAAAAAAACATACCTATAAATGAAATCTTTCAGATTTCATACATGTGGAAACATACATGCACTCTCTGCAACAATGTGACACAAGAAGAAATCGCCAATGAACGCTTCATATATATATCAATACCAAATTGTGAATCCATTCCATTTCAGCAACTTGTACAAAATGCAAACCATGGTACATTATGCTCTACCTGCAATTCAGATAATCGCTCCACGTTAGTAATACAAACACATAGTAAATACGTAATTCTAATGCGTCTACGTTACAATGCAGATGGTACCAAAAACAACTGCAAGCTGACTGGATTCACACATGGTCAAATATCACTTGTTAAGAAAACCTTCACAACAATAGGTATAATCTACCACGCAGGAGCTACAACCAATTCAGGGCACTAGACTGCATATATAAAAAAGAAATTTGGATGGTTTGAATGTAATGATAGTACCATTACTCTAAAGCAGAGATTACCAGCAAATCTTACAAACGCTTATTTGATGTTCTTAAAACCAAAATTTGATAAATAAACTGTATTTAAACCTTTAAATAAATTTGTGTTAAAAAAATATAAACTGTTAGAATACTCCAAAAGCTATCTAACTGCTCAAAGATTCTACAACAACTAATCAGATAAATGAATACCGCTAAATTAGACCAAAAAATACACAGTTAGAATACGCCAATTGGTATCTAACTGTCCCAAAATTATAAATTTGTGTTAAAATAATATAAACTGTTAGAATACTCCAAAAGCTATCTAACAACTCAAAGATTCTACAACAACTAATCAGATAAATCAATACCACTAAATTAGGCCAAAAAATACACAGTTAGAATACGCCAATTGGTATCTAACTGTCCCAAAATTTAACAATATCCAAATAGATAAATCAAAACCACTAAAATATATTAAAAAAATAGACAGTTAGAATACGCCAATTGGTATCTAACTGCTCCAAAATTTGATAATATCAAAACAAATGAAGAATCTGTTACTGCTCCAAAAAAAATACAACAAAGCAAAGTATAAAGCATTAGCCAGAAACAACAAGTGAACACTGAAAACAAACAAACAAATAAACTGTAGCATAACAGAAAAAGGGTTTTTTTTTAATCCAACATGGATTTTTTTTTCTCCCACAGACCCAATGATTTTAGCAACAAATACAGAAACTGAGCAAATTGCACAGTGATTTGTACTCTACTAAATATGAGGGTCGAAAAAAAATAAAAGTATATTGCTTATACAATGTAATAAGTCATTACAAAATACTAATACTAACATGCTATTTTCTTTTATCACAGAAATAAAGAAGAAAAACATGGACTCCCATTACTAGACCAAACAGTAAGTATACAATAATAAGGACAACCATAGCAGCATATCACATCCATAGT
Organism: Ambystoma mexicanum; assembly: GCF_040938575.1. Classification (NCBI taxonomy): domain Eukaryota; kingdom Metazoa; phylum Chordata; class Amphibia; order Caudata; family Ambystomatidae; genus Ambystoma; species Ambystoma mexicanum. The sequence continues at coordinate 1,139,858,594 of NC_090922.1, forward strand.
ATCTAATACCTTTGTTCCTTATACATTTGTTTTTCACCCAAAGTTATAAGCAAATATGAATGTGAAATGCTGCGGTGGTTGTTGCCAGGGCATAGAGTCTTGGGTGCATGGCCAAATGGCCATGCACCCAGGACTCTATGCCCTGGCAACAACCAGGGCCATGCACCCAAGACTCTATGCCCTGGCAACAACCACCGCAGCATATCACATCCATAGAGTCAAACATTTCAACTATGATCTATGGGAAACTTTTAATGTCCGCGAACAATGTGAGTGTTCTTAGAACACTTTGAACTTGCCAGCAAACAATACGGACACCGTTTTCAGGACACCCCCTACGAACATTTCAGAACAACGCGATAGTTCTTAGAACACTTTCAACTTTACAACGAACAATACAGACAGCGTCCTAAGGACACCCCCTACGAACATTCCAGGACACCGGGAGTATTCTTAGAAGCGTCTTCAGAACACCACCATCTTGTTTATTTGCGAACATTTCAGGGCACCGCGAGTGTTGTTAGGACACATTCAACTTGACAAAGAACAATACGGGCAGCGTCCTCAGGACACCCCCTACGAACACTCCCCGGACACCGGGAGTGTTCTTAGAAGCGTCTTCAGAACACCACCATCTTGTTTATTTGCGAACATTTCAGGACACCATGAGTGTTCTTAGGACACATTCAACTTGACAAAGAACAATACGGACAGCGTCCTCAGGACACCCCCTACGAACACTCCCCGGACACCGCAAGTGTTCTTAGAAGCGTCTTCAGAACACCCCCATTTTGTTTATTTGCGAACATTTCAGGACACCGCAAGTGTTCTTAGGACACATTCAACTTGACAGAGAACAATATGGACAGCGTCCTCAGGACACCCCCTACGAACACTCCCCGGAAACCGCGAGTGTTCTTAGAAGCGTCTTCAGAACACCACCATCTTGTTTATTTGCGAACATTTCAGTACACCGCAAGTGTTCTTAGGACACATTCAACTTGACAGAGAACAATACGGACAGCGTCCTCAGGACATCCCCTACGAACACTCCCCGGACACCGCGAGTGTTCTTAGAAGCGTCTTCAGAACACCCCCATTTTGTTTATTTGCGAACATTTCAGGACACCGCGAGTGTTCTTAGGACACATTCAACTTGACAGAGAACAATACGGACAGCGTCCTCAGGACACCCCCTACGAACACTCCCCGGACACCGCGAGTGTTCTTAGAAGCGTCTTCAGAATGCCCCCATTTTGTTTATTTGCGAACATTTCAGGACACCGCGGGTGTTCTTAGAACACATTCAACTTGACAGAGAACAATATGGACAGCGTCCTCAGGACACCCCCTACAAACATTTCAGGACACCGGGAGTGTTCTCAAAAACGTCTTCAGAACACCCCCATTTTGTTTATTTGGGAACATTTCAGGACACTGCGCGTGTTCTTAGAACAAATTCAACTTGACAGAGAACAATACGGACAGTGTCCTCAGGACACCCCCTACGAACACTCCCCGGACACCGCGAGTGTTCTTAGAACAGTTTCACTTTGCTTGCGAACAAAACGGACACATATTGACTCCTTAGAACACCCCCTAGTCAGTTTATTTAGAACATTTCAGAACACCCGTGATGGCCGCAAACAAATCGAACACAAAAAGAACGTCTAACACATAAAAAACACAACTTTCATCCTATCTCATACACTCCCACCCTCCCCAAACACTCCTACACACCAACACACTCTACAAAATACACATTTTGAACAAAGTTTCACCGCGCTGTCCGGGGACGTCCGCGAATCCAAGATGGCGGGCGCTACCGAAAAATCTGACGTGCTTCAGGCTCCACTCCATCCAATCAGTTAACACGTTGCATGTCCGCGAACATCACGCAAGACGATTGGCCAATCAGGACACTGTCCGCGGAGCGAACAGGGAAGTGTGTCCGCGAACTGAACACAGATATCAGTAATTTTTTTTTACCTACTTTTTGGTCATTTAAAAAAAAACTACTGGACGGATTTTCACCAAATTTGCAAAAGCACGCTTTCGGGACCAAGCCGCTGCTCCTGGTCCAAATTTGGTGGAAATCCGTCCAGCGGTTTGGGCTGTAGGCGCGAGCAACATTTTTTTCCCATTCACTTTATGAAGAGTGAGTATAATGTATACAAATATGAGCATATAGAGGGAAGGTAGAGTAATAAAAATAAAACTATGAGAAAGTGCTGATAACCATAATGATTATCTTCATGCACAGAAAGGATTGCTCTCTTTCAAGCCTGTATCTTCTGCTATGTATATGTTTCATATGATGTGACTGGACCCTAAGTCTACAAATATAGTACCTTTTCAATTTTTACTTCCTGACTGTTACTGAAGAAAACTATGTGGCTTCGATATGTCAGTAAAGGATAAAAAGAGAGAGCCAGCCATGTGATATCATCAGTGATGTCATCAATGACATTTGTGATGTCATCTTTGATGTCCCGGGTATAAGTGTTAGCAGTGCACGGTGGCGCGAGTTATGGTTGCTTATGTTACCATAACTGCCGAATTTCAGGGGTTTTTTGGTTTTACTTTGAGCCATAACGTCCCTTTAACAAAGTTTTTTCACTGAATTTCATAGGTTTTTAGTAGCACAACTTAACCATAACGTCCCTTTAACAAAGGTTTTTTTACTGAATTTCATAGGTTTTTAGTAGCGCAACTTAGCCATAACGTCCCTTTAACAAAGTTTTTTCACTGAATTTCATAGGTTTTTAGTAGCACAGCTTAACCATAATATCCCTGACTTCATATACATGTAACATAGAACATACTAACCCACTCGTAGTGATTTTCATGTCCGCGGACTACCGCCATGTCCGCGGACACATCGAAAATCTGAGCGTGGTGAATGTAAATTTAAATAGTGTGCCCCATTTCCCCTTTGAAGTTGGCTCTGAAAAGAGCCGTTTTTTTTTTTTTTACAGATGCTTGACAGACACCTGTTATTTTGTATTTTTTTTCTTGTTTTTTTTCTTACTTTACTCCTAAAATCTTCACATAACCTTCTCCAAAGCAACCCTTACATTCCAAAATAGAAAGGCATTTCCCGTAAAAGATACAGAAATGCCATCTTCTTTAAAATGAACAGCATTACTGGCATCAATATTCTCATTGTTACAGAAGAACATACCAGCTCTAAGCATGAAGGCACAGATGCCTCGGTTGATGACACACCTAGCAATATTTTGCTGAGGACGAAAAACTGAACTATTGTCCCAAATTGCCCTAGGTAGGAATCTAGAAAAAATTACTTTTGCATTTGGAAGGATCTTCATTACTGCTTGAACCAAGCGTTCCAAATCAGCCAACAAAGTAGGGGCACTGATGTTGCCCAAATGGAAAACACCATAGTGCAAAACTACCACATGCGGACTGTTCATCGTGGCCATATCCTCACAAACGTGTACAATTCCCTGTACATTGCAATCAGGCACACTGCTCCACACCACCTCCACTCCTTTCACATCAAAGTTCTTTGCAACATGCCTGCATTCAGCGTACTGCTGTAAACCATGCACAAACATATCTTCGAGCACCAACACCCTGACTTTCTCCACTTCTGCCATCTTCACCACACATAGTCTCTTTCAACACAAATCCACAACCTCGACATCTGATTGGCTGATCCGTACAGTCTTCTTTCCATGTTGGATTGCCTGGAAAAACCCGGATGTAGCATGCCCTGTCCACGAACAGCCGCGGTGTCCGCGGACGGCGTCCACTTTACTCTCTGTGCCATTCCCTCATTGCATACAGCTAAGCAATCACACAATACGAATAACGTCCTCAGAACAACCCCATTTTGTGAATTTTCGAACATTTCAGGACAATTATTATTTCATTATTCAACATATTAACATTACAAATATTATACTTTCATCTTGTACTCTGCACACAATGCTATGTTTCTCCATTAGTAGCTCAGTATACTAGATAGAATCCCATAATACAATGCTATTTATATCAATGCATCGTTCAAAGCACTAATAACGGTATGATATTTATTGCAATATCCTTGACACTTTTTTCACAACATTATAATAAAAATCCCTAGTACACAAATTCCATGAAAAGTACATACACACGTGATGTCATCAGTGATTTCATCAATGACATTTGCGATGTCATCTTTGATGTCCTGGGTGTTAGTCTTAGCAGTGCACGGTGGTGGCGCCAGTTATTTTTCAAAGCTTACCATAACTTGCGATTTTCAGGGGTCTTTCGGCTGTACTTAAAACCATAACGTCCTTTAAACAAACTTTTTTTAATATCACTCAAACAATATACAAACATGGCGTGCAAAAACCAACTTCTACGGATGGCTTTACACAGAATGTTGCAAAGTAAGAATTTATGCTCGTTCACAGTGAAGGTCAGCTGCTTCCACAACTTCTACAGATGGCTTTACACAGAATGTTGCAAAGTAAGAATTTATGCTCGTTCACAGTGAAGGTCAGCTGCTTCCATTTTTTTCTCGGGCCCTGAAGAGGCTCACGAAGCGGACTATAAGGTTGTATTGTGTTTTGACCTTGACAGACAGAGATTGTGATGAAAGACTTCTCTTGAAGGAGTGTTGCTAAAACGTAAGAGAAGATAAAGATGAAATTTCTGAAACGAAACCACTTTTATATATTATATCACTATGCGAAAGATCGTTGGCACACGCGGAGTCATATTTTGGGACTGCACCACTCGTAGACAATGGAAATTGCAATTGTACTGTAAGTAACCCTTTAGATTATTGTATACCAAATATAATTACAATAGCGTAGCATTAAAGACCGCTCAAGTTGAACTTGTTCGTTGAAAGTGGCATAATGTTTTCTACCGCGCACTATCACCGCCGAATTGATCCCCTGTCGTTTAGAGGGCTCTGAAAAAGGCAGACGACACAGGGTGGGTTAATAGAAATAATTTAACCGTTCTATAGGCGGTCAAGCGCTCTACTCGCTGTGCCACTTCACTGTAGCCTGTCAAGTGGCACAGCGAGTACAGCGCTTGCTTTGACATCCGTGCACAGCTTGCTAACGCAAGTTTGAATCCCAGCAAGGCCAAACTCAGCCTTTCATCATTCCGTGGTCGATAAATGAGCACCACACACTGTGGTTAATAATAAGCACCGCTTTGATACCTCACGGTTCTTAGCGCTATATGAATGGGAAAAGATTCTTATTTTATTATTAACATACTCTGTTGCACTATCTTCGATAGCAAATAGTTTCACGCCCTAATAAATAAAATGATGATTTTTAATGAAGATCGGCTGGTGAGACTAATTTATGTTTTTTAAAACAGGTATGTGGCTCCATTTTGCCTATATCACGATTTACAGACTCCAGTGGATGGGGTCTTCAACTGCCAGGTGCAGGTCCAAATATGCAACTTCATGACCCTCACCATTTTATGGGACAATCGCCAAGGACCAATATGCCCTTACGCAGTACCAGCGGCTACAAACAACATACCAACCAATAGGGTGGTCCAATGGCTCGTTGTTGGAGCAACCTTCCGATTATCAGAGCGACCATTTACTGCTTTTATCATAAACCAACAGCCTATCTACCGCAAAGGAACAACGCATGGCTCCAAATAAACTTTTGCTGATCGACAGCAGAGACAATAGCAAATCGCTGAATATTCACTAAACATTTCATGTGAAATAAATGTACTTTACCAAATGTACAATCCTGCTGTTTACTTTTAAACCACAGTTTCATATTCCGAATTGTGGCGCACTGAGTTGTAAGCTGATCTAACACCCTCTGTACCGCAAAGGAACATCGCGTGCCTCAACATGAACTTTTGCGGATCGACACCAAAGACAAATGCAAATTGCTGAATATTCTCTAAACATTTGATGTCAAATAAATGTACTTTACAACATTTACAATCTTGCTGTTTGCTTTTAAATCACTGTTTCATATTCCGAATTGTGGCGCACTGTGTTGTGACATAATGTGTGTTGTCTTCCGGGTTCTGTGTAAAGTCGCGTAGGACTGGAGACGACTGGGCGCGTTTGATTACGCACCCTGTAACGTCACGGAGAGAGGCGGGGAATATGAATGCTTTGATAATATCAGGCTTAGGGGCGGGAGATATGATTTAGTGTCGCAAAAGCAAGTCAGCCAGGTCAATAGCGCCAGTCATAGGATTATCATATAATGTCGGCGCACACCAGCCGGATTTATCATTTCTTTAGTGGAGAAAAAGTCGGTTGACGCCCCTAGGAAATTGTACTATTAGCGGACAAAAGGAGTGGTCTTAAAACACTTTCACTCTGACAACGAACAATACAAACAACGTTCTCAGAACACCCCCATTTTGTGTAATTGCAACCATTTCAGGACACTGCAAGTGTTCTTAGAACACATTCAACTAGACAGATTACAATACGGACAGCGTCCTGAGGACACCCACAGTTTGTGTATTTACGAACAATTAAGTACACTGCGAGTGTTCATAGCTCATTTTTACCTTCCTTGCGAACAAAAATGACACATACTCCGTCCTCTAAACACCCCACCATTTAGTTTATTTACAAAATGTCAGAACAGCCGTGTTCTCCGCGGACAAATCGAACGCAACAAAAACGTCTAGCACATAAAAAAACAAAACATTGAACCTATCTCATACCCCCCACCCTCCCCAAACACTCTCACACACCAACACAAGGCACTAAATACAATTTTTTATCCACGTTTCACTGCGCTGTATGCGGTCGACTGCGAATACAAGATGGCGGGCGCCACAGAAAATCTGACGCGCTCCACGCCCCTCGCCGTCCAATCAGCGAACACGTCGCATGTCCGCGGACATGACGCAAGGCCATGGGCCAATCGGGGTGCTGTCCGCGGAGCGAACAGGGAAGTCCGTCCGCGAAGCGAACACAGATATCACTAATTATTTTGCCTTACATTTTGGTCATTTTTAAAGAAACTACTGGACAGATTTACACCAAATATACAAAAGCACGCTTTTCGGACCAGGCCGCCGCTCCTGCCGCAAATTTGGTGTAAATCCGTCCAGCGGTTCGGGCTGTAGCCGTGCGCAAAGTTTTTTCCCATTCAGTCTATGGGAAAAAAAAAGTTTTGGGACCCCGCCTATAACTTTTCCACACCCTGGACGAATCCTCACCAAACTTTGCAAAAAAATTCAGAGTGACCCAACTACTTTTTTTGCAAAGTTTGGTGAGGATCCGTCCAGGGAGGGCGAAGTTATAAGTCGCCCAAAAAGTGTTCTTCCTATGGAAACAGCAACTTAACCATAACTACATGGCCACTACCGTGGCCATGTAATTCATGGGTTATATTTTGGCTTTAAACTTTTTCAGATATTAGTACATTGAACATTGTACGGAAGAAATAAAATGCATAAGAATCCAGAAAGTTAGATCAATATCAACTCTCCTAACCGGGAAGAAACTATTTTAGGTGAGTGAGCCAAATAGGCTGTATACACCGTTAAAATTCATTCTCCCACACCCCCCATTTTTAAATCATTCAATTTCTATATATTTTTGATTGTTGTTTTTTTCTATACTTTCTCCTTAGTATCTCTCCTGAAGAACCACGGTCACATACTGTGGGGAAACACGTATTGAGGGAATTATATTCTTATACAACGAATGAAAGTTGACAAACCAAATCTAGAGTTACATGAAAGTTAATGCAACTGAGAAAGAAATTGTTATTTGTGGTAAATTGAATTCTGTTACAAAACCTGCATGAATAATAATGCAAACAAAGTGAGAAATACATCCGTAGTTGCAATAATGTCAATGCAATTGCAGACAAATATTTTTCTATGGAATTCTGACCTACGCTATGCAAATTGCAACACAAATATGAGTATGAACATACATAAGAAGAAATAAACTTCAAAGAAAAACAATACTTATGTGTCTATAATACTTATAGCAGGAGCACAACCCAACAAAGTGCTTTTATACGAGTAAACATAATTGTGTATTTAAATGCCCTTGTTACTGTGCACAATCTCATAAAATTTCATACACTGAAAAGCTTGCACTCTTCATAATACAGCATCCCATGTATGCAATTTTACAAGCATTCAGTTATTCTTTTTTTTAAGTGTTTATTGGTTTAATGTAAACCTTTTACACCTTCAAAAATACAAACACTCAGAAAATGTAGCATAAAAGAATAGAACACAGTTAAAATAAAGTTACATTTAAAATCTAATAGACATCGTTCCCGCTTATAAAAGATCTTAAAACATGAATAACAAACAATGCAATCACAGTATCTTCTTAGTAATTTCTTTCCATAAGTAAAACATCATAACATTCATAACAACATTTATTCCAGAAATCGAATAAGACCAACATTGATTGCATAAATGAAATTCAAATCATGATGAATTTAGGCCTTTGCATTTAGTCTGGAAAGATCCATGCATCCCGTAACCAGGTGACTGGGGGATTCCGATTCTTTCTCACGGATTCTACATGTGCGTTTAGTGGGATATTATACCAGGCCCAGTGGTAGCCATTGTCAGAAGTTTGGTCAATTCTTAAAAGCATAATAAACCATCTCACATAGGGATCCTGCAATTTTGTTACATAAAGTCAAGGAGTATTCAATGGAAAAGCTTGCCTGGCGAATTCTGTGTAAAGAGTGTTTCTGGATAAGTGAGAGCTTCTCCTATTTCAATTGTAGATCTCTGCCTTTTGTTTTATTTCTTTGAAGGGATAGGCCACATTTTCTGTTGCATTAAATGTGCACGGTATCTTCTCAAGGAATTCTTTAATATATTTTAATCAGGGTTTTAGTGGCTTGGCATTGATAAAGTTCCCCTTTTTTTCCGAAAAGGGAGAATCACGGGTTCTAATGTTATCATCATTCATCAACATCTTTACATATAGATTAGACACACATATCATTTTCACGTACTGAAAAGACCTGATTTTAATGTATTGTACAGTTAGTCATACAAAGACCTTTTATATAGATCTCTCAAATTTCAAAAACAACAATAAAATACACTTTTGTCTAAAACAGTGCTGTTCTATCTTTCTTAAAATTATATAAACTAGAACATTTTTGCATCTAAATTTAAATGTCTCCTATTCTCCATTATATTGGAATTTTTAGAATATGCGATTAATTTAATAATTTTAAAAGATCAGTCAATAAGAGGATTTCATGCCAAAATTCGTGAGTACTGAGCAACTCAGTATGATGGCCAAATCTAGCAAAGCATTTTTCTCTTAGTGAAAATGTAAATGCGCAGGAGATTAGAAGGTGTTTTAATCTTGGATATACCCATCTCCACACAGATCACAATCTCCTTGCTTATGGTTTCGATTTTGCCAAATTCTTGATGTTTCATTTGTTTTAACCAGACTAGGGTGGAAACGCAAGAGTTTGGCATGCCAAGTAGGGTTCAGAAATCTTCTTAGATAAGGCAACACATATTTGCTTGATTTCTCACAGACGCTCATATTTTCTGTACGTCTCTTGTCGCAAAATGAGGCTCTGGCTGCGATCCAGTCCATTCTATTCTCATCATAGCACGCTTTGCTTTCTCTGGGTTTGCAACCAGGGTATCACTTGTTACCTCACAATTTAGAAGAATTTGGTCAGCGTCAGTTTGCAAATTTAACAGAAATTCGCTCTTATGTGACTTTGTGTGATCCCTTATATCCGCTTATAATGAATTCTTACTATTATTTAAAATAGACCTGTATAGAAGAAGTTGTTTCCAATCAAAATGTGATTGGAGAGAATGTAATCCTAATTCATATCTTAATTGGGCTATGGGTAGAGGCATAGGTAAGGAAACAGCTTTTATCCATATAGAGCGTTCGAGGTGTGCCCAGTTGAATTTACAGATTCATTTCCATGCCATACAGGATTGCTGGAATCACTTTCCCTTTATAAAATTGAAGCAAAGGTAGGAGCGAAAATCTACACAGTATCTTGAATAGTTTTTCAGTTGACTTATGTGTTGTATTATTTTACTCTCTAATTCTTCAAATTATTACAGATTTCTTCAGCTAATACAGTTTGTGATAGGCCTAGGTCCATCCTCCATAATGTGCCTTCCAGTATACTTAGCCATGCAGTTTCCTTTAATGTATACATCTCTAATCCATATAAAATACTAGAAACAAAACAAGCTTTGTATGGTTGAGTCAGTCCTTCTATTGAATGTCCCCCTGACATAAATATAAATGATCTTATAGCCATAAATGTTGCTAATGCTTTATTTTCAATATTTTTCACACATTTACCTTTATTAATATCATAAGTAATCAGCGCTACACAGTATATATAACTGTTTCCTTCCTCCACCTTGGACCCCTGGATTGTCCAGTTATGCCTCTTTATATTTCTTTTATTTGCTTTTATAGTCATGATTTAGATTTAGATCTGTATATGGATCATTAAACCATGTTCTGAAGCATATTGTTTGAGGTCCTTGAGGCTGTGCTGTAATCCTATCGCTGCCTGATTACCACAATTTTGTAGAGCATTACTTAATTTGTCCAGATGTATGTTAAACAGGACTGGTGCTAAAATACAGCCCTGTTTTAGGCCAAAGTTAGCATCTAACATTTTACTGAGTTGTCCTTCAAGGTTAATTCTAATCCAAACCTTATTACTCGCATAAAGTGCTTTTATGAAGTATAAAAGGTGAATATGCAGGTTCCCTTCTTTCCTTCTTTTAATGTTTTCCATAAAATATGTCGATCCACTGTATCAAATGCTTTAGTAAAATCAATAAAACATATGTATAATGTCTAGTTTTTGTTAAGTAAAATGTCCCGGACAAAATACATCAAAATCCAGAGATTTGTGAACATAATAAAACATTTCTAAAATCTGATTGTTGAGCCCAGAGAATGTGTCCTTCCTCAATCCAGTGATTGATATAAACTAACAGTAGCTTGAAAATATCTTTAGCACTTGAGTCCATCATTGCCAGTATTTGATAGTTGCCCATAATTTCCCATTTTTCTTATACCGCGTATTAGGGATTCCATTTCGGGCCAGAGCATGCAAAGGTTTTAACTCAATAGAATTTGATCAAGATCTTTTACTGTAAATGTAAAGTATTTACTTTCTATTAAGTATTAAGGCTTGGTACGTATCATCATTCTCTGTTACTATATTCTGATGATATAGAGTTAAGATGTAATTTTTCCATATCTCACATGTGATGGGGTTAATTTCCCTCGTGGACATTTGTCCAGAATTGTGTTTGTGAAAGATTGTGTTGGGGAGATGACCTATTTAATATGAGTCCCTCCCTGGCCAATCGATTGGACCTTTGGAATTGGAATGTGAATTTGGCTCATTTAGAGTCATTAAAGAGTTATAGTTTTATCTGTGATATCTTATACTCTTTCAAAAGGGTCCAATCATACCTGAACATATGCCCTTCCCTCCACCTCAGAAGATTTATACTCCTTCTTCGTATGAACCATTTGCCATTGCTTGATGTGACTGGGGCAGCAGGGAAAGTTCCATTTGAGGAACGCTTTTGCTGCATCTGTGGTAATAATGATCACCCAGAGACAGCTAAACATGTACTATCCGAGTGTCCCAGTTTGGGTAATACATATATGCTACATCTTGGCAGATTTGTGTATCATTTGTGTATCATTTAGACAACATCAGGACCCTTACCTCTGGAAAAAAGTAATTAATTCCAAGAACAAGGACCTACAATTTTCAATGTACAGAATCTGGAAGGAGGTAGAAAGAAGTATATCTATGAAAGAATAAGAACTAAGTCATCTCCTTTCTGATTAGTTATGAATCTCTGCTAGGCGGTTGATGATAATGGATGCTAAATTCTAATTGATATGGTTGTCCTTTCTAATAGATATGTCATGCTCTGGACAATTTTATTAGTCTACTAATATTTTAGGAAGAAAAATAGGAAAGACAAACGTTGATTTGCTCTAAAATTGTTTGGAATTGATTTACATTTACATTTACTGTCTTGTTATTTATGTTTAATTTGTATATACTGTTGTATTTATTTGTTCTATCTAATTGTATTATTTTTTTCTCTGTATAAAGTTTTATTTTAAAAACTAAATCATATTAAATCAAAATAAATAAAGTATGTTTATGAAAAATGTATCATAGTCTTCAATTGGGCTGAGGCCATGGTTCCTTATACATTGTATGCCAATGTTGCCCCAGTTTTTAAAAATCATTCTTAAACCTTTCATTTTCTTTATTTGTGTATATATATCAGCTTCATTTTTTCTTTTACGTTGGGTAATATCATACCTTAATTGCTTCTTCTTCCTGGCTATTTCGTTATCCTATATTTTTGTAAGCGGCTTGCTTACAGTGCCTATTCTTTTACTTTGTTCCTTTGCTAGTTTGTTGATGACAGACTCAGCAATCTTATTAAATTCCGCTAAGTGAATTTAGGCTTATTACCCCCAATCACTTTATCTATTACAATTGCACTTCTTTTACCATGCTTCTCTGTTTCTCTCTGTCCAGTTTATAGAGTTGTCTCCATTAATAACCTCATAATTACACACATTCTTGCACTCAGTTCTCTGGGGTCTTGGCTAATAGAAAATTCCACTACCACATGGTCACTTAAATCATTAAGAGACAGCTTTTAATTATTTATCTGCATAAAACCAATATCCGTCGATAGTACAAAATCAATGCATGACTAGAAAGTGCCATTTCCCCAAGTATAAAATCAATCATTGCTGTTAACATTCACCAACTGGTATAGCTGATATGACTGGAAAAAACAGCCAAGGGCTAATTTAATTCATTGCAATATCATCACCTGGGCCAATTGCCCAAACGTGCTGGGAATTTTCAACATATCTATACTCGTTAGACAGCGTAATTACTCTATTTGGGAACCTTGGTTGTTAAAAATGTAGATCATCTATCAAGATTCGTCCTTTGTATCTGATCGCACCCAGGTGGTGTCCCTAGCCCCTTTCACTTCCCCTCACTTCCTGTTTGTAATGGTCCACAGGGCTCAGCGCTTTCCCCACTTCTTGTTGATTTATACATGGTGGCATTAGCCATGCTCATCTCTAGTTTTGGTGTGCACATTTTTATATATGCGGACGACACCCAGATTTTCTTCCGGCTTAATGACCCTAAGGAAGGTCGCCTGAACTCCTGAGAGACTGTCTCTCATCAGTGGGTCAGTGGATGACCGAAAACTGGCTCAAGTTAAATAGGGAGAAGACCGATGTATTGGAAATTGGCGAGGATCCCTGTTGGACCCCTGATTATTGGCCAGCATGTCTTAGACCCTGCATGAAACCTTCTAGTGTAGTGAAGCACCTTGGTATCAAGGTTATGACCTCTTTCTCCAGAGAAGTGCAAATCTCTTTGGTTTCTCTAAACTGAAAGTTTTGAATAATGTGCTTCTGTTTCTTCCAAATGAGGCTAGGACCAAAATTGTAACTGCCTCTATTATGGGTTCAATGGATTATTGCATCTGTATTTATCTTGGCCAGCCAAAGGCACTATTTCAACGTCTCCAGATTCTCCAGAACACGGCAGCTGGACTTTCTCTTTGTCCCATTCTTACGACCTTCTCCAACAGCTTCTCTGTTTGCTCACAAGAACTCTGGTGAAATTTAAAGTGTTATGCATGGTTCACCATGCTATTCACTCTGCTCGGGTCGAATTCTTGCAAGCAAAGCTCTCCCTCTATCAGCCCAAGAGACCCTTTTTCTCGGCCAACCAGTTTCTGCTGTCTGTCCCCCGCTTTCGAAGTGCTTGTGCGGGAGGCAGATCTTTCTCTGTATTGGCCCGTCTTTGTGGAATGCCCTTCCCTTTCATATTAGGAGCAACCATGCGTTATCTATCTTTCACAAGCAGCTAAAAATACTCATGTTTTAAATGTGTGATGCCCCACTCTCCTCTCTTGTGTTTTCTCCATAGCGCCTTGAAGCCTCCAGGTCTTTCTTGCGCTTTATAAATTAATTTACATTACATCACCACCCAATTGGCCTGCCAAGATTGCTGTGGGATCTCTAATAGTTTCAGATCTTGACTAGTGATCATTTGTAAAGGGGAGATCTGATTTAACCATTCAATTACATTAGGTCCATGTAAATAAGGGCTGTCAGTAGTAGCATAATAGTCAGTAATGTTCATTTTATTAGATGCCATACTCTCAGTTTGTGAGCAAAGCAGATCCAGATCAAGCATATTATTATTCCTCTGTTGAGGCAAATAATCTGGCTTACTATCCTCTTTTAGTACCCCAATAACTTGTCTATTCCTATCAGCTCTTATAGGAAAGATCGCTGTGGAGGCCTCTTAAATGTCCTTTTCTGCATTTTCCACTGAGAGGAAGAAGTGATCTTTTATTAGTACCCGGCGTGGGTTTCACATTCCCCTACAAACAAACCGATTGGTTGGTTTACGAGCCTTTCCAGATGCCTTTCTTTTTTTTCTTCTCCAGCCCACCATGGAACAGGGAGAAGGAACTACATGTAGTCCCTTCTCCCTGTTCCATGGCGGGCAGTGTTTATGGTTTACTTTTTTGAATGATTTACTTGAATGGCCGCCATGGAAGGGTAGAAGGGACTATATGTAGTATATTCTCCCCTTCTATGGCACCCATTTTCTTTGTTTACTCTGGCCGCCCCAGAAAGAGAAAACAGACTATGTTTTCTGTCCACAATGGGTATTTTTTGTACTTTTTGTTTTTCGGCTGCGAAACGCAACACATCTCGCAGTTGGGAAAAAAAAACACCATTAGTACCCCCGTCTAACGGACTAGGGTACTAATGGCATTAAGCCACTTGACTGTGGACCAATTACGGCATAAGCTAATGCCCCAGGGGCCTTCATTAAGACCCTCGCTACGCTTGGGCCTGTAACTATGGCAGTTTTGGGATTTATTGCATAATTGTGTTATTGCACTTAAGGCCAAGTCCCCGAATATATCCTAGGGGTTTCCTTTCCTGGATTACTCAATCTTTATTTGAAATAATTGTAAAGCCACTATCAGTCACTCTGCAGTCCAGATTTTTGGGGAAAGCAGCAGCTAATCCTTGTGTTACAGTTGCTGGTTTCTGATGTCCTTATTACTTTTTTATCATGATGTCTCTTTTTTGTGCATTTTTTTGCTGGTTACATTTGGGCAAATATCTACTGTCCCTGACCCAATGTGTCAGGAAGGATGACAGTTACATGTGTCCCTAGGGCGAGGATCAAAAGAGTCTTGAACTGAGATAATTGTACTGTGCACTAGATGGGCAAAACGCTCCTCTTCTTCAGTTTTATGTCAATATGCCTCCTGCATAGATAATATATTTTCCCCCAGTAAACCAACCTCCTGTTTTAGAAATTGTTAGTCTGTATGTATATTATTGCAGAGTGCCAATAATGCTTTCGGGATTGTCATAAATTCTGGGTCTATTCGTGAGTCTTCAAGCAAGGAGGAATCAGAGGAAGAATAACTCTCTTGTTGTCTGGGCGAGGAGGCGTAAGCACCTCTTGCAATAATAACTGTGAGATTCAGCGATTTTGCTAAGTCTGAGGAAGGAATGCTGCATAAGGTGCCTACCATCTCCGGTTCCGGAAACACATCAAAACCTTCCTCTTTGCTTCTGCTTTCCCTCCTCCCCTCCCTTGCTGAATTCCTGACTGGAGAAAATGGCAATGGTTACCTGGCCACCCTTTCTGATCTCTGGCCCAGGCCCTGTCAACTGCCCACCTGCACTGCCTCCCTGGCAACCCCTGCACTTGGGGACCGTTATTTTCTGTATCCCTTCAGTCCCCCTTCCAGTACTTATGTCTGCATCCTTGCATTTGCCACTAGCTGTGTCTTATTTATCTTATTTATTCCACTTCCCTATGTACTGCACTTTCCCCTCTCCATTCCCCCCACGCACTTTTCCTTTCCCCCCTTCCCATGCACTTGCGCGACCTGAATGACGCCTGGCCTAGTAGGATCGTTGTCTGTCCTCCCTTTGCCACCCCCTTGCCTCGTCGTGCCTTGGAACACTTGTGCATGAGCGCGTTATAAATGCCATATCATATCATATCCTATCATATTATATCATACCTCCGTACTGCATTGTCCTACTGTGGTGGGCTGATAAACCATATCCGACTCTGCCTGTAAACTAAGGCACAATTTTAGAAGAGAATTATTGTCAATTGTATTCTCTAATCAGTTATTAGGGTCTATTGTACGTTCTACTACTATTTCTTCTGCACTTTCTACAGGTATCTCTTCAAAGGGCGTTGTATCTTTCAAAGGCTTCCTAAAGGCAGTTATTTTCCTGTTGGCGTGCTCTTCAATCAATAGATTCTGTAACTCCTACTGCCAAAGCCTATTTACAGATTGCTTTCTGGTTCTGTTTTTTTCCACTTTCGCGTCGCTGACAGAACACAGGTCCGAGTGGCACGTTCCTTTGTTCTTAACATGTAATTGTGGGCAATAGCCGGCATCCTAACACATCCAATAATTCACTGTCATTGGATCGTAAAATGATGTGTGTGGTTCCGAGATTCAAATGGTAATGAACAATTTATCAAGTTTTCCTACACTCATATTCCCTGCAGTCCCCTCTTATTCCGCAATGTCAGGATGCACCACTTCTGCGTTATATATTTTTTCTTTCTGGCCATATAGTTTATGATGTCAAGTATATGACAAGAAAAGCAGATCCCAGAACCTCAAGGAATTATGCCCACACCAAGGCTGGTCCTAAAAAGCTAACTCAGCTAGGGCAACTTCTTTTGCTTGGCCCTAAACAACCAAACACCTAAACAGTGAGCACACTCAGCATATATAGCTGTTAACATATGCCACTGGAGTGGTGGCCAAATATAAGTAAGCTTAATTAAGTTCAGCAATCACACAAAATGGGAATCAATCCCAGCACCCCGAGTGACTATTACAGCAGATACCCTCAGCTACCCTCAGCAGGGCACTCAGCGGAGAACCAGGTTGTCAGCTAGTTATTTCTTTTTATTTTCTTTCAATTTCTTGTGCGCTCTGCTGCTTGGACTCCCCCACCACCAAGAGAGAACAACATGTAGCACAAGTGACAAGGCCCACACCGACGGACATCCCCCAGTATGGTTACACTTTTATTCAAAATCTTAGAGTTCACCAAGAGCAGACTCGGAATGCCGAGCCGCAGAAGGTGCAATGTACTTGGGATCACTGTGGAGCCTCCTGGCAGACTTCTAACAGGCTACACAATTGTGCCGCACCCACTGCCCCAGTAAACTTCAAAGGCAAAAGCAAAACTGATCACAGCATGCACGAGGGATCCCAAACAGCCTCCAGTAAGGCTAGAGTAAAGGGCAGTCAGGCGTCCAACTAGCGTCAAGCCGCACTGATGAGACTCCTCCACACTATCTAACGATGTGTCCCCCAACGGTCGGCGTTCAACTTCTTAGAGGGACAAGTGGTATCCAGCTACACGAGATCGAGCAATAACAGGTCTGTGATGCCCTTAGATGTCCGGGGCTGCACGCAGCTACACTGAATGGATCAGTGTGTCTCTATCCTTCGCCGAGAGGTGTGAGTAACCCAATGAATCCTGTTCATGATAGGGATTGGGATTGAAATTGTTTCCCCATGAACAAGGAATTCCCAGTAAGTTTGGGTGATTAAGCCCCTGCCCTTTGTACACACTGCCCATCGCTACTACCGATTGGATGGTTTAGTGAGGTCCTCCAAATGGTTCTGCTGAGGTCTGCAACAGCAGGGTGGAGTGCTGAGAAGACGTCAAACTTGACTATCTAGAGAAAGTAAAAGTTATAATAAAGTTTCCGTAGGTGAACCTGCGGAAGGATCATTGAAGGTGGAGCAGCTGCAGGAAGAGCTACCAGACTGACCTGAGTTGCATCCTAGATGTACGCACTCACAGCCCGGGGCACCCCTCATGCTATGGTCTGGGCCGCAGAGTGGTCTGTGACCGGGGCGCCGGGAGAACCAGACCCAGGGGGCGATCTCTTCCATCAGAGGCGTCCGTGACCCAACAGAAAGATGGTGACGTCTGGAAAGGTTGGATTATCCTGCTGGGACATCCCCAGCCACGCACTGGAGAGGTAGCCCCATGTGGCCACCTCTCTGAGCTTGCCACTGAGCTGTGCGGGCATGCTCCTCTCTCCAACACGCCAGTGAGAAGGGATGTCCTAATTTGGGGCAGCCAAGAGCTGAGGAAAACCTGACTGATCATGATGGACACATTCCCAGTCAGACAAGGGCACGACACACTGGGTGAGCTCTGAGCCATGACACTACCACGCATTCTCGACAGGCAGCTGCCAATTGCTTTGTTTGAGTGATGGCCAGGCTTGCCGGCACAGCAGGTGACCTTCCCTCATGCCCAGATACCTGGAGCTCGGCCTGTGCGACAGGGCTGGGCTGTAAAGACTCTAGTGGTCCCACCCAGACCCATACCTTTTTTATTTTTTTATTTTAATTTTTTGGTTAAAAAACCACATATGACATATTCCACTTTTAAGAACAAAATAAAGAGAGATAAAAGACAGTACATTGTCCTTCTATCTCATCTTTCCTTACTAAAATCAATGAAGGGTCTGCTCAATATTCTTAATTCTTAAACTTTAAGATCTTCTTCTGCCTTAATCAGTTTTTGCACCATTTTTTCTAAAAAGAAAGTTAGTTCAATCGTTAACTTTCTAGTCTATGTCTCAGGTCCGGACATAATAAGGTTAAATGCTTCAGTGTCTCATGATTTTTTTTCCACATAGGCGAAACATTAGTAATGCAGTTCCATCCTTTATCCAGAAGATTTTAGTTTCTCTTGTGTGTATTTGATTCAGACAAAACTTCATAAAGATCAACCTGCAAGCTCTTCCTGGGAACTACAGCTGAATCGTGTTATACTTACTCGCTTCACTTGGGACCATGCTCATGGATGTAAATCTCCAGTGTCTATCCAGTCTTTTGTCTATAACATGGTTTTGACTTTATTTGGATTTTTTTTGCAAAATACTTCTGTTAGCACCTATATTCTCCAATATTTTTTTGCAAAGTTGGGCCCACAAGGTAAAGACACTCCCACTGTTTCCACTTGCTGGATCATTAAAGATTACATATTGTGGATCCACCTGCTCTGCAGTCATTTTATGATACTCATTGAGGGTGTTCCACTTCATCCTTGCATTAATGGACAACAGATTGAGCTTGTGTCTTATACATTCAGTAGGTACACCCTTTGGAAGCCACAAGAACTTTGACCAAAACGATTGTTCAAGTGAGGACCAAAATTCTGCAGAGCATCCAAAAGCACATTCTGCTCCATGTATCAAGGCTGGGAAGGCCTTCTGTTTGTAAAAATTCAAGACTGGTTTTAATAAGTATTTAACACATTTTCTATTTAGGATACAGGCGTGAGCCGCAAGTTGCTTGCACTTGTCCTTTATTTTTTGTATGCAAGGGGCATTGCTGAGATTGGCACTAATGCATATGCCTAAATAGATAGTTTGTTTTACCAGTTCAATGGTTTCATTTCCCATTTTCCAAACAAACGTTTTATTTCCATTAGCTTCTCTGTTCTTTTGCAGATTTTGTAGCACTAGGATTTCCGATTTTCTTACATTAATGCACAAGCCATTTTGTTGGATATATTGTTCTAAAATGTTTAATTTACGCTGAAGACCTATGCATGTCAAGTCCAAAAGGACTAGATAATCAGCGTACAGTAGCCAATTGACTTCATTTCTGTTGACCTTCGGAGGGAACACATTGGCTCCTGCATATGCGTCGCCAATGTCTCAGATGAACAGATTCAATATAATTGATGCCAATGGGTGTTAGGCAGAATCCTGTCCAGTGCCCTTAGGGACCACTACACACAATTAAGACTACAAGTGGTAATACAAGTTCACCTTTGGTACAAGCCCGTACTACTATGCTAAAGTGGTAGCAGTAGTGGAACAGCCAGGCCTATCTCAAGAGTATATGAGCAGTAGCAGAGATTACACAAAGGGACCACAATTACTGTGACTCAAGCAAATACTGACTCAAAGTTTCAGGTAAAAAAAAAATATAAGTACATTTATTTTTAAACCATTTGTTATAAAAAAAACACATCTATAAATTCAAAACCACACGTAAAATACACTACACACAACCAATTCACTTGGTACAGTATAGCTCAAGGTAAGTACGCTATGTTTTTACAGACCGGTGTGTTGTGAAACAAAAGACGTTACCGGGAATACATATGCGATTACTTTTTGACACTAATGACAGTTCGGTCTTACTAAAGATACGCGTGCCCGCGGCAAGAAATGTTACCGGAGCAAAAACACACTTAGCACCTGACTTAACCAGAGAGAGTTGGGGCCAAAAATCATAGGCAATATTTTTGTCAGGGCAGACAGAATCAGAGAACACTTATTAACAGAAATACAAGAGTCAATAGGCTGGAGCCAGTGTCAAGTGGAACCGGGTTCCTGTTGTCGAGGATCACACAGTCGGACAGTTCAAGATTCAACGTTGCCAGGAGTACTTAGATATTGTCAACAGAGGAAGCACAAGTTATAAGAAGGAGGGAAGATAAGGCAAGCCTTGAAGGGATTCACCCTAGTTCTCAAAGCAGAACACAGTACCTTATTCAAGGGAGAAGCAGGTGCCACGGCAGTTGTTCCTGGTAGTTTCCTGCAGACCCACGTTTCCTGGAGCTCCGGTCGTGGAGACGAGAAGGAGGATGTCGGGAGGGGTCTGCACCAAACAGGGATGAAGCCAGCAGCAGCGACGATGAATAAAAGGTGCGCTCCTTTACAACAGGAGAGGTTCTTCAGGTGGCTATCCGGGCCACTACACCAGTGTGCAATGATTTCAACCATGAAGAGCATCCTCTGGCTGTGGAAGATGAGCTGGTTGACCCCACCAGGCTCAAGGGAAGAAGACTCCGGACTGGATCTTCTATGGTCATCGAAGGATAGATAGCTCAGGACTGCAGCAGGGCTTCACCGAGACGGGTAGTTGCAGCAGCCATCTTCTTCTCTGCTTCTCTTTGGTTCCTTGTAATTCCAGTGGTGACTCTGACTTCCAGCCTTGCCTTTTTTTGCGAAAATCTCCCATTCACACATCCTGGCTGTCAATCATGCAGCAGGGGGGTTGTCCAGCCTGGACAACCACCTCAGCCAATCATACCAAAGTGCGCCTTGGGTTTCCTAGGATACCCTGTGCAAGGGGTGACTACATTCAACCCACCTAGACACACAGGCACCTAGAGAAGGGCTTCTTGGCAGAAGCCCGCCAAAAGACAGTGAACAAAGGAGGCAAACTTGGTTTGCTGGGCAAAGTAAAACACAAGGACTCTAACAAAAAGAAATGGTGACTAAACCCGACCGGAGCCAAAAGAAAGAGTATTTGGTCAAGCGGGTTTATGTTCGAGGCTAATATAATAGCCTAAAACAATACCACGTTTATATATAGTATAAACGCGGTAGAAAATTTAGGTTAGCTACCATTGTCACCAGCCAAGTCTAAATGTTATTTGAGCAAAACAATGCTCTAGGAGGTACAGATAAGAAGGGCTAAGAAGTAACCCTTTCCAGTACTCCACGTAAGATGAGGTGTACTGGATCTGTGATTAAGTGACTAGGTAAAGTTAATGACAACTTTACCCTTTTCTGGGGGACAGTAGTCAGCCCCAGAAATGGAGTCTGTGGGAAATATAAAAGACAACCCTGTGTCACTGCACTGGAGGTGCTGTGTAACCCACACACGAAGGGGGCTACTGAAGTGGTGTACTCCAGAGTCCACAATCATAAAAACAGATGAAACACACATGGCAAAACATGAGTAAGAGTGGGGGAAAAGCTCACACTCTTACCAAGTGGAAAAAATAACTCCATAAATCCAGCAAAGCTGCTGGGGGACTCACTAGGTAAGGGAAATTACCCATTGAATGAGAATACTGGGCAACTCTGTTTTACGCTTCAACAAGTTTTTATTGGTTCTGATGTCGAAAGAGAAAGTATATCGTGCTCCAGAGTCCACAATCATAAAAACAGATGAAACACACATGGCAAAACATGAGTAAGAGTGGGGGAAAAGCTCACACTCTTACCAAGTGGAAAAAATAACTCCATAAATCCAGCAAAGCTGCTGGGGGACTCACTAGGTAAGGGAAATTACCCATTGAATGAGAATACTGGGCAACTCTGTTTTACGCTTCAACAAGTTTTTATTGGTTCTGATGTCGAAAGAGAAAGTATATCGTGCCTCCTATTGTAATAAATATATTAATATTGGCCTACGCCAAGCTGCACGAAAGTCGCTTGTGAAAGAAATCTGTGCTGCAAGGTCCTGACCTTAAATCCATGTAAGCCACCATTTTAGGTCAAACCGCCATTTTAGAATCCGCTGTGTAAAAGTCACCCTGTGAGTTAAAATGGTGGATGATGTAATTCCAGAATACAACATGGCCATCTTGACTTTTGTACATAGCTAATGTGTAACTTGCCTGCAGGCCACTTGTTGAGGTTGTGAACTGAGACCTTGTCCTTCGTTGACCTATATGTAGAAGGTTTACTCGTGCAATGAAAGTAATCCACGAACATATGTTGAGACAATGTATTCAAATACTGAACGAAGAACATTTGTTTGACTACATTGTATTAATGTTTAAGAAGGCCTGCATGGAAAATCTTAGAATACACAGTTATTGCATAGGCTTGTTGATACATGTATTAAAAGGCAAACCTGTTATATGCGGTTGTTTGAGACTTGGCACGAACCCTAGAGCGGTGATGTATTAAAAGGAATCTTAGCCGAAGTGGGGCTGGACATCGCGCCCACTTCGGGTAAAAAAAACGAATGCATTCTAATATACAACGTCTCTCACTGAACACACTGAACCACGCTGTAGTTTGTCGTGTTGTACTGAGGGCCGATAGCTATCTGATTTTGCTCTGTTTTTGTAACTGGATTCAGTATAAAATAAAGTACTTTGTATGTTCCTTTGTACCCTGTGTTCGGTGTATTTCCTTTTGGGGTACTCAGCCTCGATATTTTGATTCTGTTTTCACACTGATAAGGTGCCTTTTTTATCCAATCTCACCCTCATCTTGGTATCTGTATGCCATTAGGAGGGTATTAGGGCAACTCCATGGGATTGTTTTGGACCATAGCAGCTCTCTATCGATGCTATGAAATGCTTGTGATTGACCCACAAATGCAAGGTAGATCATTTTGTCTGTTCTGATTGCTTCCATTTTTAATAGGTTCAGGATCATCTGATTTAATCCACAACACACGTCTTTTACAAAGCCAGTCTGCCGGCAATCCAGCTGGTCGCTTGTTGTAATCTACTTCAGCAGTTGTTTTTGAAGTTGTGTGGCATACAGTTTGCCAAGGACATCCAAAAGTGTGATTGGTCTATAATCTTTTGGCTCAGCTCTATTGCCCTTTTTAAAATTGGGACCACTATCACACTTTTCCAACTTGCTGGAATTGCCCCTTCACTTGCTACATTCGCAAACAACTTAGCACAAAATTTAGCCCAATCTTCTGGATTTTGTTTTAGGATGTGATTTGTTAGCCCATCATGTCCCGGAGCCTGTGACGAGGAGCTCCGTTGGATACTTTGCAAGATATCTTCTGCCTCAAATTGGAGTTCTCATTTAGATAGTTGAGGTAACTTAGGTTCAGCTATTCTTCCTTTCTTCTCGAACACGTTTTCAAAATGGTTGACCTACTGGACTTCGCTCACCATATTCCCTTGTATGGCTTGTTGTTGACAGCTGGTATTGTTTATTAGTTTCCAGAAATCCTGAGAATTTTTATTACTTAAGCTAGACATTATTGTTTCAGCATCTTGTTGTTGAGTTCTTTTCGGAATTGTCATTGTCTACTAACATTTCTTCATCATACTGATGCTTTGGTTTGAAGAAGCATCTTTTTAGTCCTTGATCTTGAACCACAAACTGCTGCAACAGATGTATATATTTTATTTTCTTCTCTGTAGGCCCGCTTAGGTTTTTGCAATATGTTTCTGTAATTGCTATAACCTCGTGTGGTTTTATTTTTAGACGTTTTCTATTTGGTTCCACTAGGACACTGTGATCCCACTTCTGGGCCTTCTTTGTCTCCAAATAATGCACAGTCAATTTAAGTTGTCTATGATCACTAAACGGTGGGGTGGTGATTTGCAGTGAAGCCACACGTCGACTTAGATTTTCCGAGACAAAAAAGTAGTCTATGATGGAAGTCTGATTCTTACACCTCCAGGTTTTTTGGGCCGGAATGTCACCTTTAGTGTTGCCGTTTATCATCAGTAGATTTCTCTCTTCTAATGCCACACACTTTTTGATGCCATTTTTTGAAGGCCATTTACAGCTCCAAGATCATTTTTGGAGCTCTTTTATACAGTTTAAATTGAGATCACCACAGAGTATTATATTGGGTACCTCCTGTACACTGTTGGTGTCATCAATCAATTCATGCACAATCTTCATAAATTTAGTCGTTCTTACCATTTTGTGATGTCAGTATACATTAATAAAGTCGAGCTGAAGTATATTCTCACTTAAAGCACTTTTTGATTCCACCAGAGTGTGCTGTATGAATGGGGTATGGTTGGTTGAGCTGATGATTTTTCAGCCAGAGCTTTTCCTAACAAGAGTCAGGAGTCCTGCAGATGGAGGGCCCTTTTTTCTCATTATGGCTGGATTTATTGCAAGTTCAAATTTAATCAGAATAGGGCAGGTAGCCATCCACGTTTCCTATAAGCATATAATAGTGAGGCCCTTTATGTCTTCCTTGAACAGATGTCTGAATCCTCTTCCAGGATACAATTTTAATATTTGGGCTTTCCAGCCCTGGATGGCATCAGCTTTTTTGGCCTCCCAGGACTCACGCTAGCCAGTTCCAGTTTGTTGATTTGTCTTTTTCATTTACGATATTCTTTGCAGCGTTGTCGCCTCCCATATGGTTTGCATTATCTCGAATTGTGATTTTTATGTTTTCTGCTGCGGATACTTTATCTCGACTATCAATATTTTTAGCCGCATCAGATCGATCTCTAGATGACTCGTTTATTGCCACCTCCCTAGGCTTATACTCTGAAGTTAACAAATTGCCAGGGGTCAATTTGCGATATTCCACCTATCACTTTGGTTCACAATGTTCCATTCCTTTGCTGTCTCTGGCACTCCTCTCCAACCTCCCGAAAGAAGAGTGATGAGTCATGGTCAGGGAAGGAGGAGTGGATCATCCAGGTGGGCCGGCAGCAGTGCGGCCTGCCTCAATCGCCATTGGAAACCCCCATTGAGCTGCTGAAGACGAAGTGTAGGCTTCCTGAACTGAGCACCTAAAATAGTTTTTTTTTCTAAACCCCAATGGTCCTGGCTGACTCCAGGTGGTGAAGGTAGATGGGGCGCAGGGACGTCTCGCTGCGTATTGGCGTGAAAAGCAGCGCTGCCTCCTCCAGCATCTCCCAGGGCACAGCAGGGGCTGTCACAGGGAACCCGTTCCCTTCATCTCCCCATGGTCAGAGCACTGTCGTGGGATTCCTGGACTTGGTGCACTGGCTTGATGCTGGCACGTCCTGCCTTCTCCATTTACCCACCTTGTGCGTTTTGGGAGGGCCAGGCACCCAGCGTGCCATGGAGGTGGTGGAGGCGGAAAACCTGCTGCACCTTTCTTATACCTGGGACACCTGGATGTGCCATATGTGGCTGTCTGTGGTGTCCCATGGCTGCCTACACAGGATGGCCCAAGAGAGTAGGCCTCATGACAGCGTCTGGTGGGAAACTGCCCCCATGTGGGATTCAGCTGCAGAATGGGACAGCCCACACACAGCCATGCTGGAGGTGCAGAGTGGGGGAAACACCCCTACAGCCCTGGGTCTGAGGTGTCTTCCCTGGGCAGGCCTGTGAATGAGGTTCATAGACCTCATTTTGAGTACAGAGGTGAGTGCAAGTAACAGAATGAACACACCTGCGATGTCACCATACCTTTGTGTGGCTAGAAACTCTTATTGCAGGCCGGCCAGAGCCTCATGGTGGCTCCACCACTCTGCCCGGCCTCGGAGTAATGTCAACCATATGTGAACAAGTCCAAAGAGAGGTGCTGGTGTAAAAGGGCTTCCGAGGTGGGCCCTTTCCTCCACAGGGATAGATCCACTTATAACGGCAGGCCTTGAGT
This sequence comes from Ambystoma mexicanum, assembly GCF_040938575.1. Lineage (NCBI taxonomy): Eukaryota > Metazoa > Chordata > Amphibia > Caudata > Ambystomatidae > Ambystoma > Ambystoma mexicanum. The sequence goes on from NC_090922.1 coordinate 1,139,884,787, forward strand.
TCCATGGCATTCGAGGGTTAGTCCTGGTCCTCAGGTCAATTCCAAAAAAGTGTGGTGAAGTCCAAAATGGAGGGCAGGTGTCAAGTGCCATACCCAAGTGGGCCGCTTTCCCCCACAGGGTTAGAACTGCTTATAGTTGCCGGCACTGAGTTCCATGGCATTCGTGGGTTAGTCACAATCCTTGGGCAAGTGTCACCTGAGTGTGGTCAAGTCCAAAACAAGGTGCAGGTGTCAAGGGGACCCCCAATTGGGCCCCTGTCCTTGACAGGGCTAGAAGTGCATATAGTGGCTGGCCCTAAGTTCCGTGGCATTCAAGGGTTAGTCCCAGTTCTCTGGCCAATGCCATCCATGTGTGGTCATGACCAACACGGTGTGCGGGTGTCAAAGGGCACCCTGAACGGGCCCCTTTCTTCCATGGGGTTAAACCCGCTTAGAGTGGCCGGCCGTGAGATCCATGGTATTCGTGGGTTGGCCCCAGTCCTTGGGCAAGTGTCACCCATGTGTGACAAAGTCTAAAACGGGTTGATGGTGTCAAGGGGTGCCCTGAGTGGGCCCCTTTCCTCCATGGGGCTAGAACCATGTAAAGTTGCTGGGCTGAGTTCCATGGTGCTTCTTGGGTTAGTCCCGGTCCTCGGGCCAATGTCACCCATGTGTGACCAAGTCCCCAAGCCAAGCAGTTGCAAGGTTCCAGTCCCTCCCCAGACCTAAAAGCTGTAACATGGAGGGAAAAGCTTTAGCACAGCCGGGCAAGAGCTCCAGTGTGGCCGGGGGTGGTGCCCATTGCCTGGGGTGCAAGTCTTGCACATGGGTCGACCATCTAAAAGTCGGTTGGTGGTCGGAGGAAATCCCTGTCCCTCCCTGGATGGAAAATCTCTAACGTGCTGGCCCGGCCAGAGCTCCAGGACATCTGGGGGTGCTGCCCCTGGCCTGGGGTATCTGTCTCGCATGTGAGTCAATAGTCCCCAAGCCCAGTGGCATTTGCAGGGAGCCCCAGAGGGGTCCCCATCCCTCCTGGGTGGTAAAAGCTTTAACACAGCCCGTCCCGAGCTCCAGGATGGCCGGGAGGTGTTGCACCCGGCCTGGGGTGCCTGTCTCGCACGTGGATCAACTGTCCCCAAGCCCAGCGGTGGTCACAGGAAGTCAGGCAGCATCCCTGTCGCTCCTTGGAGGAAAAAGCTCTAACATGGAGGGAAACGCCCTAGTGTGGCCCAGCCAGAGCTCCAGGACAGCGAGGGGTTCCGCATCCAGCCTGGGTCTTGCATGTGGCGCTAATGTCCCCAAGCCCCTTGTCTGGAGGGAAAAGCTGTAATACAGAATTAAAATCTCTAACACGGGCCAGCCAGAGCTCCAGGACAGCTGGGGTGCTAGCACCTACTCTGGAGCGCCTGCCGGTCCTTTGACAGGTGAACCAAAGGCCCTCTCTGTCCAGGCCCATTGGAATGCATTGCACTACCAGATGATCGCTCTCCGAGCCTAGCCACCTGGTTGTTTTTCTCATAAATGAATGCTAGGACCAGATGGCCGGCTGCTCTGGAAGTCTGCATAGGTGTCAATTTAACAGTTTTCTCCAGTTTGGTCTATAAAGATCGATGGACGCTTTTTCCAAGAGATCCCCATCTGTCACTCTGCATACACAAATTACAAGAAAGCTTGTTCACCTACCCCCTGATTACTAAACACAGGGTTTGATTGACCTGTCTACGCTCCACTTGGAGCTTGTTGCCCAACCCGGGTCTTCCAAGTAAATTCCAGGCTTCCAAATATTCCAAGTAAATTTCAGGCTGTTCAGTTTGCATTAGACACGCATGTCATTTACCAACCAACCACATTCAGCGCAATCGGGTTTGGCAACGCTGACTCCAAGATCCGCTTTTAACTGTTTCTTATGCTTTTAATCTGTTCTTTTTGTTTTGCAATATGATAATAAAATTAAAGAGGTGTGCTATTGTCACTTACTCTGTTCTGTGAGCTTCACCTTGCGTGCGTAACCTGTTTGTGGGCCATAACTCCTGTAACAGCCATCTGCACATGAGCTGCAATGCCACATTCACACGTGTGTTTCCTTCGATTTGTGTTGCGTATTCTGGATTCCGAGAGTGCCTAATTCCAAAGGTGCTAATGTTTTGGCGACCCGAAAAAGTTGTTATTTATATCCTGGGTGAAAATAAACAAGGGAGGTGCGCGGAATGATCAGGGAGTATAATTCTCATGCACAAATGATATGACCCGATAGCGCTCATGCCACCAAGTGCAGATAGGCATTTGTAGTAGACCATATTTCATTGCTGGAACACAAGGAAACCTGGGGAAAGGTGTGTGAAATGTAAACTAGGTTGGCATTTGGCATGACTGACCCACGAGCTGATAAAACACATCTAAGAATGGAAATACAATTAACTGTAGAGTAATCAGGACATATAGAGCCAGGGGAGTTGCTAGGTCTGGAAAAGACCCGGGGCTAAGCTGATGTTGGAACTGTTGGGACTGGGGGCTAGCTAGTCTTTTGGCTGTAGCTCCTGAGATTCTATCAGGGGCTACAACCAAAAGATCAGGGGCTATAGCCCCCATAGCCCCCCCCTAGCAACGCCCCTGTATAGCGCAGCAGTTTCATATCCGTGAATGATGTAGAGCAACATGAATGTTGCTTTGGCCAGATTCCATTTATCTAACACCGCGCTTTAACTTCTCTTTGAAGGCAGCGGCAAGCCCCTAAGTACAGAAAGATTACTGTTTAACTCAAATATGAATCTGCCACTTAACTGGGAAATGGATAAAGAGAATGTATGAAATGGGAATATAGTCATGTACTTATTAAGTTTCATTAACAGAAGTTTGACTGTAGACAAAATTGTCACATTATGTTTTACATTTTTCGTCATTACATTTGACATGGAAATTATTTTCTTGAGTAGCTCATTTTACCTTCATTCTTTCACTGTGACAGGCAGAGCGATTAATTTAACTAAAATGTTAGTTTTATTGATAATGGTTAAGGCTTTACTTTGCAGTATTTATCTTTGCTTGACAAGGCAAAACGGGATTTGATTTTTCTTGCCGTGTTAAAGTGTTCAAGACACACGTTTCATTGAGTCTAATACTTTCAAACGTTCCTAGCGGCTGATTTTCGAATGTAAAAAAAGCACATGAATATTTAACATTCTGTAACAGTGGATAATTCAATTGTTCTATGCAATCCATACGCTGGAGAGAAGTGTGAACTAATCAAATCGCTGAACATCACATTCATTTTACAATGAGCAGCAATGTGGGCATAAAATAAGAGTAAATCAAACACCTTAATTTAAATCATTTCATCATTGCCTCCACTATCTAAACGGACATTTTCCCTATTATCTTCCAACTGCCCTATTGTGTGCTCACCCAAGAGCTTCAGCTAATGTGAAGCCTGTCCTAATCCAGTCTATCCTTCACCCTTGCCCTCCTGAATGAAGACAACTTCAAGAACCTGCTCACTGTACTCCACCAGGGTGCATTTAGCAACTGTCCTCTAGCGTCCCTTCTGCACGACCTCCTTCTCCACGGCAGTCCCAGCCCCTGTGGGCCCTGCTTCTCTTGTCTCAGTGGAAGCCTCTACCAGAGGTGCTGACTTCACTGCCAATGTGCTCAAGGGGATATCATCCAATGGTCTGTCTCCTCCACCCCCTAAGGGAACAGGGACGTCATTTATTGGTCTCCAGAGGTCGCACTTGCGACCCCTGAGGTCTCCCTTGCTACCCCTCTAGTCTCCCTTACTACCCCTAGAAGAAAACAACATTTTTTTTTTTTTAATTGAAGCTCCTGGGCTGTGACCAATGCGATGTGTCTATTTAAGCTGTTTGTCTTTCTGGAATTCCATACAATAATTGCTAGACTCATTAAAGGTTTATTTCAGGCACTCTTCATGGGGTGAATCACTGATTTAGTCTGTTCTTAAACACCTCAAATTCACAATTCAGACAAAATCCTCCAAAAAGCATTCAGAGTAGAATAAGCATCCATTTCAGACTATGGGCCTCATCACGAGTTGGGCGGTAACACCGGCGGTATTACTGCCAGCGCTATTAGCCCTACCGCCAAACCCCCGGGTGCTATTAGAGCCGGGTCACGGGTTTGGCAGTGCGGTTAGTGCCCATTCCCCATTAGGCCAATTCGGAAATTCCTTATTCCCCATTGGGCCCAATGGGGAAAATTCACGCTATTACCGCTGGCAGATTTCCCGCCAGCGGTAATAGCGCCAAAAATCAGTAATTTTGCGGACCCTTAAATGCGACAGTAATAGCGTTAGCGCCGCATTTAAGGGTTACCGCCAAACTCATGATGAGGGCCTATGTATTTAGCTTTTTCCAAGTTGCAGTTACAGCAAGGTTTTTTCTGCCGATACCGATGGTGATCCATTCTTGTATGAAATGTATATCACGTTACAGTAATATTGTAACCATATTTTTCATAGTGCACTTAGAAACAATGCTATGTGATGCCACTTCCTATTACGTCAAGGGGTCAACAATCATGCTCCATTTCTCCCTCTGATGTTACTTCGGGGTGGGGTCAAATGACATCACTTCCTGTGATGTCATCAGCAGTCAAGGGTCATGTGGTTTCACTTCCACTACCCCAGGCATTTTGGTGAAATGACATCCCTGTAAGATAATCTGCATGACTAGTGCCCTTGATTCAATGCCAACAGACAGGGCAAGAGGTCTCACCCTCATGTTCAAACGTGAGGGAATCCCCCTTTTCATCCGCTGAAATGCCGTTTGACCTCCATCTTCCCGGCTTCTTTGCTTCACAGTGCCATGAGAGTTCCATACCCCTTCATAAAAGAACGGACAATTTGCTAGGGCACCAGAGAATACGACACAAACCAACAGTCAAGTACTTCCATTTAAATTCAGACACAAAAAGAAAGAAACCATCACAGCAAAAAAGTGCAGAGATTACCACAAAAATAATAATCCAGGGATACAACTTTGTACAACGTTTTTTCGTGTTTTGGAAAATTAATGGGGACAAAACCTGTTTTGTCATTTAAATTATCTCAGGGCAACAAATGAAAAAAAAACGAACAAGCACTAGGTAGTCAAAGGAACACAGAAATATACAACACAAACTACAAACAACACCATATTACACAAAAAACAACTACTAAAGTCCTACCACTATTTTAAATGTTCCAAACACTCTCCAGCTGCTTGCCTGCAAAGTATCACACCTTCCCTGATAGACTAGCAAAGCGCATAAAGGAACAAGAAGTGGCCTGGGCCTTTTATTCACCCTCACGCATCGTTATGGGCTATGATTGGCTAAACAAACTCCAGAGGCATGAATACAAGGTCAGTTAATGATGAATGCAGGGATAGAAAGGGAAGGGCAGAATTGTGGTTACATTAGGAATCTGTCCTTGAACAGGTCCTCACTGTTGACATTTCATTGTCTAATCATCTCTTGCCCTTGTTTGCACTCCATCCATCGCTGTCATAGAAACATAACTTTCTGCACTATTCCTTCCATTCCCAAGCTGCTTGTGCGCGGTAGATCCCATCCCCCATGAATTGTTCACGTGTGGGATGGGGTTCCCTCCACCCCACGTCCGCATCCGTTCAGTTGTTTGTCTTCCGTGGTTGAGAAGAATAGACCTTTGCATCATACACAATAACATTTGTTGTGTGTGCCCTCAATGATATGTGTGTGCCCTCAATGATATGTGTGTGCCCTCAATGATATGGAAGACACCAAAGGTATTTCAGCATTGCTTTTCCTAAGAGGATTAGAGATGTCACTAATGCTGATGAACATATGAAGCATACCTATTAAAGTGCATGCATTATTTAAAAAGAAAGAACATACATGTCTTCTTTATGGCAGTATATCACGGTTCAGTGGTAATGCAAACTACACAGTTTGTAGAATTTGACAAATAGATTTTTCAAGACGTGAATGACAGGCACGCCAGAGTGAAATGGAGGTGAACAATAAGTGTAGGTGAATTTTGAGGTGTGGCAGTCTGGAGCATCAATCGAAAAGTCAAAAGTGCCTGGCCAGTCAAATTATTTATGACAGATTTTGGAGCAGGGGCTATTCCACTGAATGCTGCACAGTAGGACTCATTCAGTCAGCTGAGGACTGTTCAGATATTTTGAGGATGCTGTTCTTGATATGGAAATTGAGGGTGATGAATATGTACCCATCTCATCCTCATTTGATCTTTGATTGTGTTCAAATTAAGTGATGATAGACTTAGGGGCCCCTACTGACAGAATAAGCCCTAAAGCAAACACTCAGAGAATCACAAGCATACAAAGAACAGAGCACTGTTGGTGTAATGCTTGTGGCAAATGAATGAAAGAGAAGAGCTACTGAGTTGGTTCTTGGCTTTTTGGCCAAACTTTTGTTTAAAGAACACAGAACAGGTACCAACGTTTTCGGTCAAGAAGGGGCTATCCTTTTTCATGGTTGGGCATACGAACATGTTCTGTCAAGAAGGGGCTATCCCTTTTCATGGTTGGGCACACAGAAAGCATTTTGAAAATACGTTAGAACTAGGGATGGTTGAACCGACTTGAAACAGATTCAAGCTTATCTAAACAAAGGGGGTTTGACTCGGGTTGAAAGGTTCAAACCATTTGTGGGCAAGTGGCAAAATGGTGTAAACCTTTTAAACAAAATTTGAGACATTCATGTAGATATGAGTTAGATGGTTCATCTTGTCTCGAATGCATTCCTTTGGTAATAATCAATTCTAAGATATTGATGAGAATTGGATGAGAATCCTTAAATTTAGTATTACTGGTGGCTAAGGAATTGATACAATGGGTACATAAAGAAGAATGCAAATGAAAAAGTGTGAAGCTGCACTCTTTTGATTTGCGTTCATTTTAGAAATGCACAGATCACTTTGTCCACAAAGGTGACGTTACATAGGATTTTGTCGGAAGCGCTCTCCAACCTTTAATGTATGACATTCTCCCAGCACCCACATAGCTGCTAGGATTGCATTTCAAACTGAGGGATACCAACAGGGCTATAATTGCGAAACATAACAATAACATTTCTACGCATGTTTGATGGGTGAAAATGCAAGTGGGAATGCAGTCGCCATCAGTTTACACTGCTGTTGATCCTTTAAGAAAATGCATAAACGATTCAGTAATGCCAAAAAGGGTGAAGAAGGGTGCACACAAGCAGGTGCCCTTTGAGTATGCAGCAAACTTTTTGGGCACATGTGGTCAGATGTGTAAGAGAAAAATAGCAGTTTATGAACAATGGTGACGTGTGCATGTCAGTGGAGCTAGGGACAGTGAAAATAATCCCCTGACCATTGCATACATTAGTGTCAAAAGTGTGCTCACAACACTAATGTATAACAGGATCCATGTGGGTGCTGGGAACACATTTCACAGTGATTTTGCGTAAGGGCCCATCACTGGGAAGTGTTAAAAAGAAGTAAAAATGTCAATTGCTATAGAAATGCAAATCGGACAGCAGCGGTTCATACTTGGGCAAAGGAAATGGTGAGACTCTGCCGAATTGCTTCTTAAAATCCACATGAGACAGACCAGATTTAGCGGGTTACTTAACCTAGTTTGAGATTGAACAAGTAAGTCTTGGTCAGTTTCTTAAATTCTTTAAGGGAATTGACTGATCTTAAGGCTATTGGAAGCTTTTTCCAGGCAGAAGGTGCTTGGACATCAAAGATGGTTCTGCCGAATCTGGTGAGAATGAACCTAGATTGCACACACTGTGCCGGGTCTTGAGACCGAAGAGTGCAGCAGGGGTGGGAGACCTTGTGGTGATCCATGAGGTATTGAGGTGTCTCATGATTCTGGCATTTGTAGGTCAGGGTGAGAAATGTGTATGTCACACAATGTTTAACGGGGAGTCATTAAAACCCCCTCCTTATTTCAGTGATATGGTTTTTCCGAGATGGGTGGTGGACTGCTCTTATGGCTCCATTTTGGATAATCTGCAGAGCCTTGATGTTAACTTGTGATGTGCCCAGCAATAGGCTATTGCGATAACCTAAACGTGAGTTCTCAAGAGCAGTGGCCAGCGGAGACTTGTTACTGAGGGTGATGTATGGACAGATATAGTTAAGAAGTTTTGTGATGTAGCCATAGGTTGCTCAAATGTGGGCAGCATGAGACTTCATAGTGGGTGCCTCATCAAGAATAATACTGAGAGTTTTATCACTAGTGTATGCTACAATATTGCTGCCTGAGATGATAAAGGACTCGTAATCGGTGTGCAATTCATTGAGTGGACGCCAGGTTCATTAGCTCAGTTTTTCCTGTGTTAAGGGCAAGTGAGTTGATTGTTATCCATGTCTGGATCCACTAATAGATAGAGTTGATAACAAGAGTATCATGAGCATAGTTGCCTGATAGCTTAAGGATGACCTGAGTGTCAACAGCATAGTTGGTGTACTGAACACTCAGGTCATTCAAGAGAGAGAGAATGGGCATGACATAGATCTTAAATAAAGTGGGGGAGATGCAGGACCCCTGCCGTACCCCACAGGTTATGGCCAAAGGTAGAGAGCTAGTGACATCCACAGCCACTCTGGCAGTCCGAGGTCCCAGAAAGGAAGATATCCATATGGTGGCAGTGTCCATACAGTGAGCTTGATCTTGTAACCGGATCACCAGTAAGAAATGATAGACCAGGTCTAAGGCCAGTAAAAGATCTAAAAGTATAAGAAGGGCAGGCTGACATTTGTCGATAATACTGGTGAGATTGGCTTTAAGATCCACCACAGCAGTTTCCATGCCATGCTTGGCTCCCAAGATGGACTGCTGTGGATTAAGCATGTTATTGCATTCGAGGAACTTTAGTAGTTTTAAATATGCCACACAATCCATGATTTTTAGCAGAAAAGGGATGTGAGTTAATGGCTGGTAGTTTTTAGGTATAGAGGGCTCCAATTTGTTCTTCTTCTGAAGCGGGGTAATCCATGCTTGCTCGAGAGAAAAGGGAACATTACCCCCCAGGAATGAGCGATTGATCTATTTGGTAACCCTCGGGGCTAGGACATTCATGCAGTTCTTGAAGATATTGGAGGGACAGCTGTCTTCCTGGCATGTGGTGGATTTCATGTTGGCTACAATTGTACAGATTTGAGCCTCAAAGCATTGTTTATATTCGAATTGAGCAGAATTAATTTGGTTTGGGACACAGGGGCATTGAGCATGATTGAGGAGAGGGTCGAGGCGGTAAGGAGAGAGCGAGGTTTGGCTGAAATAGACACTTGCTGACAGGTGAATTTAGAGGAGAAGTCCTTGTGAATCATTTCACCCCATGCAGATTCTTCAGTGGGTGCTGGTTTACACATTCATTTGCATTCACGTTTTTCAGAATTAAGAAGAGCTCCTTGGAGCTTCACTTAGCCGTGGTAATTCTGTTATGCAAGCTTGCAGATTTAGCCCAATAGTTGCAGATTAAAATTGTTTATGTTAGGGAGAATTCTCCAGAATGGCTAATTTCTCTTACCTACTGAATCCCTCAGCAGCTTTGCTGGATTTCCACCTGGTACGAGTGTGAGCCTTTTTCCCACTTGTACATGTATTTTGCTGTGTGTGTTTAACATTTTTGTGTTCATATTCTGTGGAGCCTCACCAACTCCATAGACATCATCTTTTGTACTGTGTGTGACACAGCACCTTCAGTGCAGTGAAACAGGGTTGTCTTTTTCAGACTTCCCAACTCCGACTTCATTTCTGACTACTGTCTCTCAGAACATGTAAAGTTGCCATTGACTGTATTAGTCTTTTTAAATTCACAGACGCTTGTATAAACTATCTTACATAGAGTTCTGGAAAGGGTTAATACATATCCCTTTTTGCCTGTTTCTCATGGAGCATTGTTTTGTTCCCCTTTCATTAAGACTTGTCTGGTGGCAGTGGTAACTACCCTATTTTTCATACCGCGGTTATTTTAAATAGCCTTAGTATTGTTTAAGGCTATCTTGGTAGCCTCGAACTTAAACCCGCTAGACCATATATGTTTTTATACAGTTCCAGCTGGGTTTATTCGCCATTTATTTTTGTAAAAGTCTTTCTCGTGTTTTACTCTGCGCACCAAACCAGATTTCGTTCCTTTGTTCACCGGCCTTTCGCAGGCTTCTGCAAAGAAGCCCGCCTTAGGCACCTGAATGTCTGAGGGGGACAGGATGTGAGGGAGGAGTGTGATACTCCCTGCACAGGGTCTCCTTGGAGACCCATGTCACACTGTGGTATGATTGGCTGTGGTGACTGTCCAGGCGGGACAGTCACCCTGCTGTGTGATTGACAGCCATTCTGGGGGAATGGGGGAAAACTGCATAAAAAGCAGGTCTCTTGGGCTTGGAAGGCAGAGCCACCACTGAGCAGAGAACTGAAGAGAAGATGACAGAAAAGGACCTCTACAATGACTAATCCTCCCGTTGAAGCCCTGCTGCGGGTTACGAATGTTCAAACTTCAATGACAGGGAAGATCTGCAAGGAATCTTCTCCCCTTGAGCTGGTGGGAACAACCAGTTCACCAAACTGCTCGCCAGGCCTCCCTTCTCTGGTCAAATTTGCTGTACAGAGCTACAGTGAACCAGATAGCCAGGAGGAACGGACCCTGCTTGCGTTATAAGGAGCACACCTTTTATTTGTCACTTTGCTCTGCTGCTGGTTTCTTCCCTGGGCAGTGCAGAACCCTCCAGTCTTCCTCCTTCTTGTCAGTCCGACAGTCGCTTCAGGAACCGTGAGCCTGCAGGACCTGCCAGGAGCGTCTGCCTCAGCTACAGCATTCTTCTGCTTTAAAGGTACTGTGCTAACCCGGTTGTTTGTTTCGTCCAGCCGCGGTGAAAGTGTGTGAAATCTTTCGCCAATCCAAGGGCTTGTCCTTCTTCCTTCTTGAAAGTAACTTTTTGTCCGACCAACCTCGTTCTGAACTCTTGGCAAAGACTTAACTGCAAACTACTCTTAACTGTATGATCCTCTGCAAAGACGTTGGTCCATTCACTTTAGGCCAGGCCCCTTTTCATTTGATTTCCTCACTGTAGTTCCTTTTTCTAGATTGCCCTGCTTACTTACTTGTTGGTGCTGCTCAATTTCTGTCTAACTTTGTCTTTCCCTCCCTTTTTAAATTGCTGGAGTGCCATTTTGCCCACACCTCATTTTGAGCCTAACTTGTCCAGCATCTATTGGGTGCAGTATAGTTTATTAGTAATGTGATTGTTCTACTGCTTAATAATAGTGAAATGTTTAATAACTGATGTGTAAATAAATGTATATTCTTTTACTCAGAAACCTTGAGTCAGTGTTTGTTTGAATCATAGTAATTGCTGTACTTTGTATAACTATTGATACTGCTGACTTTACTCTTGAGATAAGTCTGGCTGCTCAGTCATCGCTACCACTTTACTGTGTGGTACAGGCTTGTACCAAAGGTGAATTTGTACTGTCACTTGTAGTCTTAATTGTGTGTGGTGTTCCCAAAGGGTACTGGATATAATTCTGCCTAACAGTTTAACATGTATGTTTGCAGTGTGAGAGGGTAAGACGGCAGGGGTGCTTCCACCACTCCCTTTCTGCATACCTTTTCAGGTGCCACAGATGCAGGGGGTCGACAAATCACAAGAATAGTGAGGAACATATTGCTGTAAATTTTTATTTTAACCAATAGGCTTTCACAGCCTTCAGGGGATTCATTAACAACATCATGCAGGTCTAGATGCTTGTTTAATAGAACAGCTACCCCCACACGTTCTTTGGTCCCGGCGATGAGCACGGATGATGGAGAAGTCAGGCAGGATGGCCACAGTGGCATTAGTAGGCGTTGCTTCATTGAACCAGGAATTGGTTATGACCAGAACATCTGGAGTGGTCCCCATAAGTAATTTTTCCACCCCATGGCACATTAAGGAGCGTGTGTTCAGATGGGAGAAGCTAAGGGAGGCCCCCTTCCGGGATGCCTACCTAAAGTGTTCTTTTCAAAGGGAAAGGCAGAAGTGGAACCTCTTAAACTTTTTGGTACAGGGTTAAGTAGGGTTCCTTTAGTTCCTGGTTGTTTAGACGGGAATTGGAGGTCTGCAGCACACTGGAGAATGAGGCGTGTCCTGCGGATTTGGGCAAGACCAGGGCGTGCAAGGTCAGCCCGGACTGGATTGGAAATCGAAGTTCCTAGTGACAGTGAATCTGCAGGGGCTAGGTGGAGGGTAAGGCCAGTCACTGCACTGGTCATCCCAGATGGAGAGACGTTAATACCTTGTCCATTTTACCATTTGTGTGGGGAAGCACCCAGTGCTAGATGGAGTATCACACAGGCTACAGGAGGATGCCTTAGGTGGACCCCTCAACTGGGCCATGATTTCATGATTGTTGGGCATCATAGAACAATAGGTGAGTATCATATATAGTACCTGGTTCTAGTGATGCTGGCACGTTTCCATGTGGCGTGCAGCACACCCCCAGCGTAAACCAGCATCAACCGGTATCATAAAATGTGCCGGCGGTGACACACCGCTGACGTGTTTAACAGGGCTGCTGTTGCCGGGAGAGGTAGTTCTTTAGAAGGTGAGAACTTGGAAAACCAATCAACACGCTTTAACAAGGTTTTGAATCAAGTTACTCTAGGAAATGCTGCAATGAAAAGCAGATACAAAACACGTTCCTTACTGCTTGGAAACAACAGTCAAACACATGGTTACTGCACAAGGTTCCTGATAACAGAATTAAAAGGATCACCCCAGTCATGTCATGCACAAGTAGAATTCAAATATGCAACACACAGCACTCTCATACAACATACTAGGGTGCCAGAGGAAGAGCAGTGTGTTTACACTTCCTGGAGACAACCGGCCTCTCCAAACGCACTGCTGATGTGTTTAAGATCGCTAGTGTTGCTGGGAAATTTAGTCCTGCTGCTCAGAGCTGGGACAAGTGTTGCAGATTGGGGCAAAGACTGAGCAAGAAGGTGAGAACTCGCAAAACCAATCAATGTGCTTTTTCAAAGTTTTGAATCTAGGTAATCTAGGAAATGCTATGAAGAGATGGTCACTGGAATGCCCCTCATCACCCCCATGAACATGACGGCCCAAAGAGTCAACAACGCACAAAAACACTCACTATTCAGCCACTGCCCAGGAGGACCAGTGTCTGACACATATGCAGAAAGATATTCTCTCAGATGGCCATTCAAACCGTATCCAGTGAATGTCTTTATGGATACAGGTGCTTCAACATTGGTCATGGACCCAATTGCCTCGATGGATGATGTTGACTAATGCCGCAAAACCACTCTGCTGACCTCATTAGTGACACCACAACATAGCCACGTTAGTCACGTAGTACACTCACAGCCATGCACAATGTTACACAAACACCCACGTGAATACACAAAGAACATGCTTATACAGTTCTGTAGATAGAGGACAGATACAGATATAACAATCAAAAGCTTTTCTTATATGTCTCATTAGCCAAGTGCAGAAACTCTGAACGCAAGACAACAAAGAGATGCAGAGCAAGCTTGCAGATGCTTATGGAAATTAACCTTATGGAACTACAGGATCATATATGGAACCTGGAAGGACCAAATCCGACTAATCTAGGGAACACATAGCATGGTGCAGATATGTAGAAATCACACTATAATGAGGATCACAAAAGGCCTCAAGCCACAAGATGAGAGAGGAGGGAAAGCCAAACTAGGCTGCGCAGAGCTCAAAGCCAGGGTCAGAGACAAGCAGCACATTCAAAACTCAAAACGACAAGGGGCTATCTGCAGAAAAACAGAAAAACAGAATAAATCCTCATACATTGCAAACCAGAATAGCTTGATAGTGTGGTCCTCAACCATGTGATGAGGTCAAGCTAGATAATGGTTATTCATCCACGGTGGGAAGGCAAACAATTCTCAGCAACACAGACATGCAGTGACACATGAGCTTGTCAACAATGTTGCAACGTGGAGAGCACTCTTACAAGCAAAAGTGGTACTGCTAACAGATACATTGGGAACACAATCATTCTCATCAACTTGAGGAGGTGCACAGAGCTCTGAGAACAGAGCTATGTCTGCAGTCTGGGATGACCAGTTCCAGTCAATCAGGGGAGAGAAATCCAGGGGTGGATGGCAGGGCGAAAGGGCCAATGATAATCCTACGAGCCTGCAACAATGTAATAGATAGTTTCTTGGAGAAGGAGCAGGTAAGCCACCTGACATGAGAGGGCCAATTAACTATGATCCATAGGGGAAATCTATACGGTATACCACTCTGATCACCCAACCGGAAAGTGGGATCGGTTTTTCAGGGACTGATATGTTCTGGATATTTCTCCTCTGTGAAAGATAGTGAGCTAAAGAATCTGGGTAAGGATCTCGTAACCAGGACTGATGTCTGGCAGACGGACTCCCAGGACCCCCCCTTGTTTTTTGCATAATTTAAGTAACTTTGGGTCTCATCCTAAATTACTAGGGTAATCCAGACGTGGACCCCTTGATCACTATTCTTAGCGAGGCTCAGCTCCACCCTACAGATGAGGTCCAATCAGACTGAAACACATGTCTGGGGTTGCTGTTGGTACTCTTGTTCAGAGGAGAAATGCCTAGAATTTTGGTGCTGGACTGACCCCGGGCAGGACAAAGAATAATATGATTTGGATGTTTCTCCTCTGTGAAAGATAGTGAGCTAAATAATCTGGTTACGTCTCATCCTAACCAGGACTAATGTCTAGCAGTGGGACTTCCCAGGACCCCCTTGTTTTTTGCATTTTAAGTAACATTGGGTCTCACCCTAAGTTACTAGGGGAATCCAGACATGCACCCCTTGCTCACTATTCTTAGAGTGGCACAGCTCCATTCTACTGGTGAGGTCCAACCTGACCGAAACACGTGTTTGGGGTTGCTTTTGGTACTCTTGTTCAGAGTAGAATTGCCTAGCATTTTGGTGCTGGACTGCCCCAGGGCAGGACAAACACTGATATGCTCTGGATAGTTCTCCTCTGTGAAAGATAGTGAGCTAAAGAATCTGGGTAAGGCTCTCATACCCCGGAATAATGTACAGCAGAGGGACTTCCCAGGACTCCCTTCTTTTTTTAATCGTTATTTGTAAGCAGAAAAGAACCTTCAAGGTGCAAGGGCACATTTTGGTAGCAGTGCAGATGGATGTGTTCTATTCGACCTAGGCCAGAATCAGACACCCGGACACTTGGCTGCTCACGCCATTAGCCAGAAGACCACTGAGTTTCCTGTGTAGATCAGCGTGCAGAGGATGAACATCCTGTTGCTTATATTCATGATATTGAAGATAAATGGGAGCAGGAGACTCGCAAACCATGGGATACAACGGTAGCATTATTTTACCACATTTTGTATCAGGGATTGCCTCAGCCAGTGAAACAGAAATTGAAAAAATATCGGGGAATGGAAGCGAAGCCATGGCCAGAAATACAATTGACAATCGTGAATCACTGCCGATTAATGCAAGAGTAAAATAAAAAGAAAGCTGAGAATAGAAAGCAGAAGGAATCAAAGTTAGTCCGAAAGAAGTTGTCAATAATAGCCATAGACGGAGACATATTGACAAGTAACAAAGGGGGGGTGACACAGGAAATGCAGCCAGGGCAGCAACATAACTCAGGGTATCCCAAAGACCAGAGTGGGTACAATTTATGACCAAGGGGAAGAGGGAATGGGCCTAGAGTAGTAGGACGAGGTGGATTTCAAAATATTTGCGGTCGAATATAAAAGGTAGTAACCACTGCCACCAGCCAGAAACTTTATAGAGCGGGACTTTAAGGTACCCTCTCGAAAATTAACATAGGGGAAAAACTATTAACCCCTTCCAGTACTACCATATTAAGATGGGGTGTACTGGTTTACTTCATAGAGATTGACTAGTAAAGCCAATGGGGACTTTACATGCCCTGGGAGACAGTAGTCAGTCCCAGGGTATGGAGTCTATGTTTGGGGGTCGCTACGACACACCTGTGTCACTGCACAGATGGTGCTGTGTAACACATGTGCATTAAGATGGTTCCTATGGGTGAGAGAAAGGATGCAATAGGCATTAAACACAAAAAAATAGCCTAGACCACACATAGCAAAGATGCCTAAAAGTGGGAAAAAGAGTCTCACTCTTAGCAGGTAAAAATAAATAAACCCTTCAAATCCAGCAAAGCTGCTGGGGGACACTATAGGTAAGGGAAATTTGCCATGAGTGAGAATTCTCCCTAACAGCTGGTAAGCTTACTGGCACCGTTGTTTTCGGGACTGTCATATTACATGTCGGCCTGCCAGTGCCACCGTGCCTGACAGGGTTGACCCGTGGCTATGGTATTCAGACCGATCAGGGAAACACTGGTACTGTTAGAAATGGTGCTGGTGCTTCCGTGTTCCCATTCCCAGAGAGTTCTATGTGACTTAATGGGAATGGGGACTTACAATTTACAGACGCCTGACTTTCCGGGCCACTGGGGTTGTTATCTCCCGGTTGGACTGGGAAGTCAGGCACCAGGAATTATGTACAGGTCCGGCAGCAACCCACCAGTAGAACCAGCACAGTTACCGTTGGACCCGTAATGAGCCCCAATATCTTTTACTGACAAAGGATTCACTATATGAATGTGGGAGAGTTTGCATTATTCTTTACAGGCCAGAAGGTATTACAAGGAGTTTCTTTAAATCCAGAGGTATTTTTGTATAGAGTAACTATCAAATTATCATGGTTACCCAGATCAAGTGGCAAAGCGAGTAGAGCACTCGCTTTGACACCCGTGCAGAGCCTGGCGACGCAGGTTCAAATCCCAGCAGGGCAAAACTCAGCCTTTCATGCTTCCGAGGTCGATAAATGAGCACCACACACTGTGGGTAATAATAAGCAGCGCTCAGATACCTGAGGGTTCGTAGTGCTATATAAATGCTAAATTATTATTATTGATAGGTAAAATATTGAGAATACCTAATTAATTCCCAGAGATACCCATGGGCGATGAGGATGGGGAGATAATCTCCTTCCAGATAGAAGCAGTAGTGGTCAGAGATTAAAGGGTGATGCTCCATGGTACAACTGATGAAAGAAGCAGATGGAAGACAGTGATAGCTCTCAGTGAAGGATATAGGCTGACAGATTTGACAGTCTAGGAACTGTTTAGAGATGATCATTCTGATGATGAACTAGTGTTTTTTGTAAGTCTCACTTATTGGATTAAAGTAAATAATATAGAAATACCACAGAGAATGACCATGATAAGAAGGAAACCGTCATTTTTTCAGGAAGACTTAGAGATAGTGCCAAAGATTTTATGGACCACAAGCACATATGATGTTGGGCTATTAAAAGGAATAGGAGCAGTTAAATTTAAACTAAACCAAGATCCATTTTACCACAAGCAAAACAATACCCCATGTCCAGAGAGGCAGGCAAAGGTATATTTGAAACCATTTCTGCTTTAATGAAGCAATGAATAGAATTACCATCGAATTGATCATGTAACACGACTGTGTACCCCATGAGGAAATGGGGGTCATGGAGATTTATACAGGACCATCACCCCTAAACACTATAGTCAAAGCTGAGTTTCCTTTAGTTCCAAACCCTGCAACAATATTATGTAGCATCCCATTTACAGCCAAATATTTCACAGTTATAGATATAAAAAATGCATTCTTTTCGATTCCCCTGCATGAAGACTCACAAGATTTAACTTAATTTTCATATAGAAATACCCACCTGAAACATACTCATATGCCCCAGGGGGACTGTGTGTCCCCTTCATTCTTTAACAAAGTCCTCCAGATGGACCTGGGTAACCTCCAACTCGATAGTAGAATAATTCAGTATGTGGATAACATTTTGGTGTACAGTGAGACAGAAGAAAGATGCAGAGAAGGTTCTGCTAAACTCATGACTATACTCTGAGAGAAAGGATACAAGGTAGATATGAACAAGTTACAATATTGGGTGGAAGAGGACATATGACAGTTGTTCTCTCAGAAAGGGAGAAAAGTGACAACTGAAAGAGCAGAAGCAAACATGAAAAATGTAGCACCTAAAACAGTGAGAAAAATGTTTCTTTCCTCGTGTAACTATTGCAGGGCATGGGTTTTCTATTACAGTACATATATTCAACCACTTTTGAAAGGATTTAAAAGAACACATGTGGACAAGAGCACAATAACATGGACAGATGAGATGACTGAAGGAGTTAAAATGGGGACTTCAAGTTGTCTGTCGTGGTGGAGAGCAGTATTTTTTCAGTGTCATTTGGTGAGAGGAGGAGCCAACATAAGCAGACCCAAACCTGAACCTACTTAACTCCATTTGCAGCGCAGAGCATGCGCATAGAAAGTGAGGACTTCAAGTGGTCTGTCGTGGTGGAGAGCAGTGTTTTTTCAGTGTATTCTGTGAGAGGAGGAGCCAGCATATGCAGACGTGAGCCTGAACCTACTTAACTCCATTTGCAGTGCAGAGCACGCGTTGAGCAAGTGGGGAATTCAAGTGGTCTGTAATGGTGGAGAGCAGTGTTTTTTCAGTGTCATTCGGTGAGAAGAGGAGCCAGCATATGCAGACACGCAGCGAAAGACTGATAGCGCTTCAGAACTTTGGTACGATACAGTGTCTCACCAGGCAGGGAAAGGGAGATTGAGGAGGATAAGCACCCTGATCCCAAGGTTACACCCTCATGGGAAGGCAGTGGAAAACTGTAAACTGTAAAACAAGACATGCCGCATAGTAACCATAGCAGCCAGCAAAACAGGGCAAGGCTTAGCCGCATTTTAATCACACCAAACTAGTGCGACTGATCAGGAGACTGTGGGAAGCTAATTCCTTTGATCCCGCTCGGAATAGAAACAACAATCACCCACCCGCCACCTAACCCACACAACCCACACAATCCAGTGTATTTCCGATAAGCCTGTAAATTAGCCTGGTTTGGGAAAATCTAACAAGTCGGAGCACCTTCAAATACGCTGTACGAGACACAAGATATATTTGCTGAAAACTTTCTAGCTAAGGGTCTTGGGTGCCCGGGAAGCTAAGCTAACCTGGGCACATTAAAACAAAGTCAGTAAGGTAAAGCAGTGCATAATAAAGAGTTGTGCCATGAAGGAAACATTAATTGTACATACAGAAAGAATGAAACTGCGGAGCAACCCTTTGCAGAAAGACCAGAGGGCCCTGGAATCGGAAGAGCCCACAATGTGGGCTAAAATTGTAGAAAGTCATCAGAAGGGCCCCACTTCTCAGGTTGTGGTGGATATTTACTCCCCGCCTGGGGTGCAAAACATTCAAGCATTAGTTCATGCCGAAGCTGCACCCACGACACTGGAAAGGAGAGGGGAGTCAGAAGGAGATCCAAATCCCATCACACAGAACTCGAAAAGAGGCCTTGAATTTACAGTGACAATGAGAAAAATCCAAAGGAAAATAGAAGACCATTTTGGGAAAAAAAGAAGTAAAAGTGCAAATGAGGAGGAGGTGGCATTAAATATTTATAATTAACCACAGTCAAGGAAGAGAATTAGAAGGGATAGTATTGTATTCCCGTCATCCTCCTATCTGAATAAAACCTCAGCAGTGCCAGAATGGTTGAATATGTCAGACTGGGATCAAAACAGATATGAAGTTGTGAATGAGGGAATGGACCTCAAAGGAGGATTGCCGGATATAGATTCACACAGTCTGCAGACTGCTCAAAAGTGCTCATCGGGAAACCAAGTGAACAAAAACACCCTTTCAACACTGAACTATGTCCTCAACTCCGTAGTCTCAGTTTTCAAACTACTGTGGGGAGAAGTGCAATCACAGACAGACACACTCCTTGAATTGACAAAGGAAATGGCCACCTTGGATGGATCGGTGGTGGGATGCAGCAATGCAATCAATACCATCTTAATGCACAGGTTGCAGGATTTAAAAGTCGAGACAACCAAAGAAGGCCTAGATTTATCAACAATTCAATGAATATCTTATCGCAATTACAGAATATGAACCAAGGAAGGAGTGATATAAATGAAACAGTGAACGTAGAAGAGCACAATTCACAGATGGATGGCATGCCACTCTCTGAATTAGTGTTCGAAGAATTCAGGCGATTGGCAAATGTAGGGGAGGGTGTTCTAGAGGAAGAGCAAATGGAGTCAACACCATTGGACAGTCCTTCAAAACAAGAAAAAGACATGTCGATCATAGAAGTGGAGGACCAAAATCCCTGCCAGTCTGTGGGTGGAAGAAGAGAAAGGAAGAGAGAAGGCCGAAGGCAGCGAAGACTGAAAGAGATCTCATCACAAAAAAGGAGGAAAAAACAAAGAAACAAAACATTTTGAAAAGTAACAAATCATAGACAATTTCCTTCTCGAGAAAAATCTCCAATGCATCAACAGCAACAATGACAGGGGAACAGGAAGTGGTTGAACTAAGTAATACGGCCCTAAGCTCTGGTGATGATAATTTGAGCAAGAAATCTAAGGTGGAGGGTGGCAAAAGTGCTCAGCAAAAAAAGGGGGAGTGGATTTAAAATTGCTTCCTAGGAAAAGACTGGTACTACAATTGTATTAGTGGGTCGACAAACAGAATGGCAAGTATTAAGAAATCTGGGCTGCACAGACAAAGCAAAAAATGCAGAGCCTAAAGAATGCATACATAATCAAGGAACATTACTTCAAGTGACATCCCTCAAAAATAAATAAACATCAAGAGAGGGAATTCCGATAGCCCCAATATTTCTAAGTGGAAAACAGAAATCAGAAGCTATAAAACAGTCATCTAACTGTGTGGTTAATGGAGTGCCAAACAATAACCAGAAGATTGCTCTGTCATTTTTGAAACCGGTACAAGATAAATCTAAAACCCCAGACCCAACAGTGGAAATCAGACTGGGCAAAGGAAAATGTTGTATGATTGGAATGGACAGTAATGGAGTAGGAAAATCAAAAAGAATAGAAGTGATATTTAATCTGATGATTGCCACCGAGGAAGTTATACTAGTTGAAGTTCAGCAAGGGAAAAAATAGTGCAAAGGAAATTCAACATTCGCAATGCCAATAATCTGGCTCACCCTCGTTTCAAATAAAAACAATATAACGTCCCTAATCAGGGGCGTGATTCTATCTTTGCTGAAAAAAGTGACTAACCTCTATTTGCTCAATACCCAGGATATTGAGTTTTTGCGATTTCCAGACCATGATTATCCATTTCCAGCAGAAGTAGGTATAGAGTCGAGAGAAGCCTATGCAGCAATAGAAAGGGCTACAATTAAACTTAGGAAACAGGACCTTGTCCTATCCACTTCTCAGCCAGAGGACTTGGAAAAATCACCCATGATGGGACTAAAATGGATATCCAAAGAAGGAAATGATAAGACCTACACTGCCCAATCCCAAATTCCATTTAAAGAAGCAGTATTGTTGGGGGAATCTACACCAGAGAATACACTGTCCGTGTTACCTACCATATTAACAGAGGTGTTTCAGAGAGGGGCCTAGGCCAAAAGCCTCTTTAACTGCTGGGGTTTGAATGTTTTTTTGTTGGGACACACAGGGTCCTAATCATTTTACCTCCAAGAACATGAAAGACCATCTGTTTGGGAAGGGGGGTGTCCTGATGCTGCAAGAGACTTTGTTGGTTAATGCATTTGCAGTGGAAGGATATTCAATGATCACAAAAGCAGCCTTACAAAAAGCAAGGGGCAGACACAGTGCAGGCCTGCTTATGGCATTTAAAAATTCTAAATTTAAAGACATCAACCCGATCGATGTAACATCATGGGGATTCAAATTTGCAAAAAACTTTAAGACAAAAAAGATGCAACTTGGAGGTGAAATTTTGTAACATCTATTGGAACCCTGTGTGCTCAGGTTTGCAGTTATTTCTTGATGAATTAGCGTTCTTATTAGGGAAAATCAGTGTCAAGTTTGAGGGGGCATTAATAATATTGGGAGGTGACCTGAACTCGCAGTGCTTCCAACTTTCAAAAGAACAAACAAATAAAACAGTGCGTAGAATATTGGAGAATGGTCAACTGTGGGTGGAGTTCTTAAAAGACTGGGGGCTAACAATGGCAAATGGAAATTACTGGGAGACATCACAGCTAAACCAACTAGAGTCGAGGAACAGTCATATACACATTGGATTATCTATTTTTGTCAGCGGCCCTGTTTGAGCATGAGGCCACTTTAAATATTAGAAAGGGGGGAGGCAGTGACCACCGACGGTTAGAACTATCATTCCCAGGCCTCCTGATGGATCCCCAAGAGAGAGATAAACAAGTAATTGAATGTAGGAAAGGTAGAGTATGCCTCTTCAAATATTAATACAAAGGGAAAGAACTCAATGATAGGCTAATCAAGACTCCAAAGAACATTCAATTTGAGAACTGTCACCCAGAAGGTTTCCTAAAGTTTGTTTGGTCCACCTGTCCACCATTGGGAAGTGGAGGGGGATCAAAACCTTTGGCATTTGTTCAATGAGGATACCATGTGGAGAAAAAAATAACTGAATAAAAGGCTAAGAAACATCAAAAAAAGGCAGTAGGAAGCGTGAGTCAAGTAAAAAAGAATCTAGATCTCGCCTGCAGAATTATAAAGCCTGGTTAGTGGCCAGGAAAATATGGAGGCTTCAGCAAAACAGGGAACATATGTTGGAACTAATCGGAAAATAGATACAAAAGAGTTTTGGTCCGTGTTACACCAATTGGAGGGCAAATTATAAAATAGGCAGTGTAATTTGGTTTTAGAGAAACTACATAAAACCCTGATACAGTATAACAAACAAGTGGATTGCAGCTTATCCTTTGACGAATAGTACATTGCAGAAATGATTGGGAAATGCTTGCCCTGAAAAGCAGCAGGCCCGAATGGCCTGACGTACCATGTTTTGAAAAATAACCCCTCCCTATCGGAGAAATTATTGAACTGGCTTTTTAGAGAGATCGTGACAAGAAGGGAATTACCCTCATCATGGAAATCTGCAAATGTTATACCTCTGTTCAACGGGGGCGATATGGCGATATGGCGGCAGCCATTAACTACTGTCCTATCGCCCTTCTGGACATAGATAGTAAGATCTTTATGAAGATTCTACTATTTGAGCTAGATAGTTGGGAAAGAGAAACAGCCAGGTTTTAGGAGGGGTCTGTCCACTGCACTAAATGGTATGTTGCTAAACCTAATGAGTGAAAATGTAGGAAGTAGAAGGGGGCTGCCGCTATTTGGGGCGTGGGTAGACTTCTCCAAAGCCTTTGACCAGGTGGACAGAGGGAGACTCTGGTTCAAATTAAGAGCAAGGGGGATCCCAGAAGGAACACTAGGGATGCCCATTGGTTTTCATAAAAACAACATAGTCAGAGTGCGCTTAGACGAAAAGGGTCACCTATCAGAGCCAGTGAGAGTGGAATGGGGGTCCGTCACGGGGGCCTGCACCACTCTTCTTTAACCTATACATAGCTGACATGGGAGAGTATCTGGCCCCGGTGGCATTGGCAAGTCCAGTGCTGAACGGGGTAAAGTTACACAGGCTCGCCTATGCCGGCAATGTTGTTCTCTTAGATAGGGCAGCTGTTGGGCTGCAGCGTCTTCTAAATAGATTGCATTGTTATGCAGAAGAAAATGGTCTAGCTTTGAATGCAAACCAATCGAAGATAATGGTTTTTTGACAGAAGAACAAAGAAGTGGTCTACCAACAATGGTCAATGGGGGGCCAGCAGATCCCAAGAGTAGAAGAGCTGGCTCAATGTAAAGTAGAGCATGAAATTCTGATGAAAATGAAACAACTGTCTGCTCACCTCAGATGAAAACAATATTAATGAGGTATCGAAAGATTTTCTATCATTCCATTAATAAAATTCTATCAAGTCAAAGTAATCTCAGTCATGTTGTACAGGGTGGAAGCAAAACCTCAGGTATGGAATGCAACATGGCAAAAATGGGAGGTATTCCTTTGGAAAAATGTTCTTGGGTTACCAATGTGCCTGTCAATGCCTAACATCGGATGTGCCCTGAGTATAAGATCATTAAAAGCACACGTAGGTTGGGAATTAGCCAGACTATTTCGTTTTATAACAATAGCCCAAGAAGGAACATTTTATGCAGATATAAAGGCCCAAATGGAAAAAAAACAAATCAGAAATGCTGTCAAAACTGCGTATTCAAGTGGAAGACTGTTTACTCAAGGTGGATATCGAGCAGGAAACCCTAATGGAGAACTCGGTGAAAGCAAAAAAAAAAGATGGGATGAGATAGATTGGATTAAAACAATCGAGGGAGTGTGTTCTGGAGTGTTAGGCAGAATCCTGTGCAGTTCCCTTAGGGAGCACTACAGAAGATTAGGACTACAGGTGAGAGCAATAAATCCCCTTTGGTATCAGTCTGTACCACAAAGATATAGTTGGTTGCTGTGGCTGAGCAGTCAGACTTATCTCAAGAGGGAGATGAGCAGTATTCAGGGTTTACACAATAGGCCTTCAGTACTACGGAACAAGGAAACACTGAACAAAGCTTTGTAGTAAAAGAATATATATATATTGATTTTATACACTTCTAGTAAAACATATCTATCACAGTTCTTAAAGCAAGTTAAATTCGGTCAAAGAAAGTATACACAACTCCCTAGTTAAATTGTAGACAAGTTTGAGCAAGAGTGAAAACTGAGCAAATCGGCACAGTGTAAACCAAACATAAATGGCACTCTAACAATTTCTCACAAGGGAGGGAAAGCACAAGTTATAAAGAAATTCCTTCTTACACACCCTAGCAACACTTCTCATAAGTTTGTGAACCAGTTTAAGCAAGGCAGTGCATCAGTATAAAAATATACTTAAATGAAAACTGAGCAAAATGGCATTTCACAAGGTTCAAAAGTGGGGAGGAAAGGGTGGTTATAAGAAGTAGGTGCATCAACACCTTTCTAGTTGAGAAGAAATCTAAAGAAGGCTGGTCTAACACATTTAGCCAGAGTCAGTAGGCCTGTGCCAGAGTCAGTGGTACAGGGCAAGGGCCCAGGAGCAAAATGTTCTTGTAGCTGCAGTCAAGTCTTTGGTTAATGATTTTGAAAAGGTGGATGCAGAAGGTGAAAGACAATGTTAGAAGAGAGGGGCGGCCAACCCAACAGGTAGGTAAAGGATTTCAAACACCTTTAGAACTACCACGCAGAAAGGGCGGCCTGGCGGAACAATGTACCTTATAAATGAAGAAGCGGCTCATACGGTGGCGGTTGTTCCTGGTAGTTCCTGCAGTTCGCGGGATCCAGCAGAGGAAGAGAGGTTCTCGTCGTGGGGGAAGGTTCGAGTTACTGCACTACCCATGGATGAAACCAGCCGCAGTGCTTGCCGACGAATAAAAGATACGCTCCTTTAAATCGCGGTCTGGGTGGACTGGTGCCTGGCTATCCGGTCTCCGAGTACGGGGTACTGGCGATTCGACCAAGGACGGTCTGGCAAGGCGATTGGCAAACTGGTTGGCCCCACCATCTCAAGGGAAGCAGGCTCTTGCAGATGAAGATCTTCTCTCGTCGTGTGGGGAAACGTGGTGAGACGCTGCCGCAGGGCTTCACCGGGGGTTCAGTCATTGCAGATGTCTTTGGCTTCTCTCCTCTTCGGCCTCTTAGTTCCAATGGCAACGTCTTGCTCTTCCAGTCCTCAGGACCCTGCATTTATGCAAAAAGATCCCCATTCATGCAGCCTAGCTGTCACTCACACAGTGGAGTGGTCATCTTGGCGGGAGACCCTCCAGCCTATCAGGATAGAGTGCGACATGGGTTACTGAGGCAACCCTGTCCAGGGGTCCTACTCCCCCTCCCACACAATGGACCCACACCAGACTCAGTGGCGCCGAAAGGAGGGCTTCTCGGTAGAATCCCGCCAAAAGGACGTACAAAGGATCCCCGACCTGGGTTAGGAGTTTAGAGAAAGACACGAGAAAGAAGTTATATTAAAGTTCTGGCAAATAAAACCTACTGGAATAAAGTTAATATTAAAATACACCGGCGGTATGTTAGAGGCTGTCAGAAAATGTGGTAGCCTCGAACAATGGGAAAATCCCATAGGAAAATATTCACGGTTGAATATTTACGGTAGTAACCGCTGCCACCAGCCAGAAACTTTTGAGAGAGGAACTGTACGGTACCCTCTCGAAAATGAACATAAGGGAAAACCTATTAACCCTTCCCAGTATCTCCATAGTAAAATGGGTTGTACTGGTTTAGTTTACAAAAATTGACTAGTAAAGTCAATGGGGACTTTACATTCCCTGGGAGACAGTAGTCAGTCCGAGGGTATGGAGTCTATGTTTGGGGGTCGCTACGACACCGCTGTGTCACTGCACGGAGGGTGCTGTGTAACACATGTGAATAAAGATGGTTCCTATGGAGGTGAGAGAAACCGCATAGACATTAATCACAAAAATAGCCTAGAACACACGTAGTAAAAATGCCTAAGAGTGGGAGAAAGAGTCTCACTCTTAGCAGGAGAAGAAAACAAACCCTTCAAATCCAGCAAAGCTGCTGGGGGTCTCTATAGGTAAGGGAAATTAGCCATAAGATGAGAATTCTCCCTAACATGGAGCCAACCCAAATCCATTGCAGAAAGTCAACCAACAACTAGGTTACCTAAGTAAAATTCTGGTGAAATTCCTGAATTGGAGAATCAGGGCGAAATTCCTGAGACTGCGGCTGGTGAGGTGAGGTCTTCGCGAAAAGAGGCCTTGGTAACTGGAAATTCATCTGTGTCAGGTCTGCAAAAATCCAGAAGCCCAGTCCATCAGACATTTACTAATGGAATGTGAAGGTACATGGCAAGCAAGATCACTCCTTTTTGGAAAATTTGGTTTTGAATCATCACACTATATTCCAGAAATGTTTTCGGAGAGATCGATTGCTGGTCACTCACAGGGTATGACAATAGCAGTAATTCAAATGCTTGAAAGATGCAAAATAGTGTTCTGAATGTTTGGGAGTATGATGAATAAGATGGATATTCTAGGGAATATGTTGATCTTTTATTATTCTTAAGATGATATATATGAACATGAAAGAGGAATAGGAAACCTGATAGGGATGTATTTTATGTATTGTATGTATTTAGTGTGGAATGTATTTCATTGGAATGGCTTCGAAATGTGAATAGTAAAATGAGATCTGTATTTGTTATGATGTTTATATGGATACTTTGATGAGTTTAGGTTATGTTAACCAAATATAGTACATTAAATAAATAAATAACGAATTTAAAAAGGCAATCTTGTGCACTCCCTGTGTTGGGGATTCCACATTATAATAAAGAATTCTATGTATTTTCTCATTTAAATGGAGAAATTATGACAACAGTCCTCACAAAGAAGACTACATTAGGACATAGACACAATCCATTGGCTTATTACAGTGGGATTTTAGATTCACTTATGAAGGGATACTTTCCCTGTGAGCCTAACTTCCATCGGCAGAAGAGATAGAATTATTTCTCAGCAAAATCAATGGAGACCTATGACAATATTTCAGATCAGCATAAGCTGTTCAGCAAGACGCAATGACAATGACAGCTATATTCATGCCAAGACTTCAAGTTGCAGTATACACCAAGTGGCTGCAGATTACATGATGGGAGCTGCTGCAGATGATAAATGCAATAATATAAGGATTCAATGTTATCAGAGAAGAATTAAGAGCTATTAATCAGGCAGATATGCCCTAAACCTAATTACAGAAATGGAAGGAGGCAGGTGCACCAAGATCGGGCCTTCTTGCTGTACGTTCTTCCCATCTCATGTAAAGGCAATGAAACCCTGGCAGAGACAATAACTGTGACCATGCATACGAAAATGGGGGATGAAGCTGATGATACAGCAGGAGATGATTGCTTTTCATTTTTATTTTCATTGAGTCCAACTTGGCTGACAAATGCTTTTAAAATACTTGGAACAATACTAGTGTTTGCGTTACTAGGATTCTGTCTCATAAGTGTCATTTTGGGACACTGCAAGAAGACAGACAAAAAAGCTATCAGGATGAAGATCATGATTGATGTAAACTCTGGAATGGGTGAGCAGATGCAGAATGAGAGAAGTACCC
Source organism: Ambystoma mexicanum (assembly GCF_040938575.1). NCBI lineage: Eukaryota > Metazoa > Chordata > Amphibia > Caudata > Ambystomatidae > Ambystoma > Ambystoma mexicanum. The sequence goes on from NC_090922.1 coordinate 1,139,912,814, forward strand.
ATGGGAATGTACAAAAGAGTACCCCCTTCACCTGCAGGACCCAGGTTCGGCTACCCCAAGGATAATACCAAAAATACGAAGGGCATTGGATATTTTGTTCATCATCTGGAGATTGCTGTTACATGACCGGGAGTGTGTATGTAAATATAAAGAATGCAGGTCACCTGAGGAGGTTGGCAAAGATTTAGATTCTGAAGACAAAGCAGGATGAAAAGAAGATGTAGCTAAATGATGAAGAGGAGATGAAGACAATGGAAGAAGAGAAGTTGGTCAAAAATTCGACCAGAAAGGGGAATGTAGAGGAGCAGGTAGACACTTTATCACTAGTTCCCACCCCCTCACCACCTTCATACTGGAATAGTCAGAGAAAAGCAGTAAATGGGGCTCCCTGTATTGTTTGCGTACCGCATTGAGTGTATGAGAGACATTATGCACTCAGACAGCAATACAGAATGTACACTTGCACTAAACGTGTGGAAGAATGCCACATGGAAGGGTGTTGGACAAAAACGGGGAGTAGTCTGACCAGATTCAAACATCTAAGTTTTGTTTCACATACATGCTGCTAAAGAAGCAAAAGTACAACGTTGGGATAGTATGCCAACCATACTGTGTTGGGCCAGATGGCAGGAAACCATTAGTCATGCTAGCATTCAAGCTGTAATCTGGATCTTTTGAAAAATGGGTTTGTCAATAGACCACACCGCTTTACTTGGGGAATTCTAATCCGGAGATCGCCGAGTTTAAAAGGCTTTATGCATTTTTTCCACTCTGGGCGCTTTTCCAAGATTTACTGAAACCCAGTGGGTAATATACCCAGCACACAGTTTTCTGCACTCCAATAGCTACATGTGCGCTACAGACCTGTGTCATATATTTCAATTTTGTTACGCATTGAAGATGGCCCAGTTAGGGTTGAAACACGTGTTGGCATTGTAGAGGCTCTTTATTGAAGGAAGGATTATATGATAAAATTAAAAATTCTTCTGTTTCACTAAGCTGGTGTCAAAAACTGATACAGTGTTATTTTTGCTCTCCTAACTGCTATTAATAAAAAGCATTACCTGTAACCACTAGTGGTTTTGTATCACTTGTTTGGGCGGAAGCACAGAAGGTGGGTCCTTTCCATCTTTCTACTTTACAACCAGTCAGTGGGTTTGGCGGACAACTTAACATACAATGTTGCATATACTAATCTACTAAAATCTGTACTACATGTATTTAGAGGTAGTTCAAGGCATGCCCTACAGATAAGGGGTATCCAATGATCCACCAATCCCTATTTGTTCTTTAAGTAGATATGTTCCCTTAACCAATCACTTCCCTTGGTAGGTTTTGTATTTTGCCACGTAGAATGATGTCATAGATGATGCACATTGGGGTATAATACATTTGCACAATCAAGGTTAGTTGTGAGTTTGCATGCATCAGCACTTCGATGCCCAAGGGCTGTTTGTGTGCTATATCCATTAAAATAAATACATTTAAATAACATCTTGACGAGACCAGAGTGATGTCATGAAGAAAATATCAGAACCTGTATTGAAACAATATGAACATTCTTCAGAGTGACAATGCAACTTAAGCACTAAGAGAAACAAGTACCTAAAGCTATAGCTAACGTAATCATGGAAACAAAGAAGATGAAGTAACTTACAGCCCAATAGCTGTAAATATGCACTGGCACAAGGTAGAAAGGAAAAATATAGAAGCTTGCAATAGAGGAATATATAACGTGGCTAGAACAGCCATAATAGGAAAGTGGACACTGGCTCATGTCAAATTCAACCAAGCTACCTCAAATGTAAACAACGACTGCAGAATCAGGAAACATGGAAGAAGAGACCTGTGTGCAGAACCGACGATGAGCAAAGGTTGACCAAGAATTAAGGATGCTATTTTAAGGAATAAGCACAGAGCACAAAAGGAGTTACATGGATAAGCTCTGAATGTGGGACATTCCTCATAGATGGAAGAAGAAGAAAAAATCTGCAAGAGCCAACTGTTGGTCAGTTAATCGTGTACAAAGTTCACATCAGATAGAGTGAGCAAGTCTCTAGAGGCCAAGAGGAGCAAGTTCTCCCTGCATATTCAAATTAAATAGCTGTAAAAAAGAGGCTGAAATGCACAAATTCATGGTCTGCTAATATCTGAATCATAAGTCAAAAACAAGGCCTATTCATCTGATCTCCTCTCTCTTTTTTATCCTATTATCATATATACAGATGTTTTTGCTTTGTTTCATTTTGAAGTTTTTTTTCCTCACTCTATGTCTTCGAATATGTAGTTCTTGATCAGACTCCCGCTCCCTTATCCCCCATGTGTTTTTCCATCTGTGTCTTCGTCCTGGTATAAAAGGTTCCAAATATACCTTTATCAATTTTTTCTGCAGTTACTATAGTTCTCTGCCATCTCTCTACCATTACTCAAATGTTCAATGATATTTAATGGACTGCTTTGAGTATTAAAGTTTGCAATAATCCAATTAAAAGATGTAAGATTCTCTCTCACCTCAACAAACTCAAACCATCTGTTGCCTGTATACAGGAAACTCACCTATCTAGGAATGAAGCTATGAAGCTCAAGTCCCTCTGGGTCAAGGAGGTCATTGCTAGCCCTGCAGTAGCTAAGAAAAATTGTGTTGCCATCTTACTCAGTAAAAAACTACCTTTTAAAATTTTGGATCGGGGCACTCACTCTAATGGACGCTGGGTTTGGGTCAAGCTCAGGATGAATTCTGTACATGTTTCTATTTTGAATATCTATGGGCCTACCCTTCCCGATCCTACTTTCTGGACCCCTGTCCAACAAATGATTCTCAAAAACAAGTTCACCAATTTAATTATGTGTGGGGATGTTAACCAGGTCCTTGATCCATTTCTTGATTGTAAATCCAATTGTATATTTAAAGCTACTAAATCGCATAGGTCATTTTTAGGCTGATTGTCTGAAACTGGTTTAATTGATTCCTGGAGGCTCTCCCACCCCACTCAACTTGAATATACATTTCACTCAACTCCTCACAATACACTTTCTCGCCTTGACTATATTTTTCCTTCGAAAAAACTTACTGGTACTATGATCTCCAACATAATTATACTGGTACTATGATCTCCAACATAATTATTTCTGATCATGCCCCTGTACGCAGCTCCTTTCATTTTGATGATATAGGTAAGACATTTTCTCATTGGAAATTCAACAATTTCCTACTACAAGATCCGCAGTTTGTTCACTCTGTCCCAGAGGTCTTCAAACTGTGGGGCATGCCCCCCCAGGGGGGCACGGCCGCATCCCGGGGGGGGGGGGCGCCAGAGCCCAGCATGAAATGTAAAAAAAATGCATATTTTTTTTTTATTTTTATTTTTTATTTTTTAGATTGGAGGAAATGGGAAGGGGCATCTCACATGGTCAGACTGGACCATAAAACGGTCTTAGGCACCAATGAAAAAATGGCCAGCACTTGCAAATGGATATTCAGTCCTTTAGTCACAGACTGTTCGAATAGTACCCAAGGGGTTGTTTTTTGTTCAAATGTAAACACATTGTGATATTTAAAGAATATTTATTCAGCAACAATGGTCAAAACTACTAGCTGCATAGTGAAGTAACTCCTCAAACTGGCCCACATTGGCCAAAAAAGTGGCCTATTTTGACTGGCCTACACTCGCATTTTGCGTTTTTGGTACTGTCATCGCCCTATTGCCCTATAGGCCAGTCCAAGCTTGCCGGCTCATCTATAATGAGTGAGGGGGCGTCCACCCACTGGCCACCTCACCAATTATGGAGGAGCCTAGGAGCCAGCCCAGTGAAACACTGAGCACTCCCTCAGCTGCTTTTTCCAGCTGAGGGAGTGCTCCTGGGCTGGCTGATCTGTCAAAGGGAAACACTATTTGCCTTTGCCAGTTCATTTCCCCAGCCGCACATGATCACTGAGCCAAGCAACGCTGGGGGTGTTTTGCTTCGCCAGCCTTGCATAGCTCATTGGAAATGCTGGCTGGGGCACTGCACGTATGTATGTGCGAGGGGATGCTCCTGCGTCTCCTCGCACATATGGTCAGAGCACGCTGGAGCGGGGCATTTTAGCAACCACGCGCAGGCCCGTGCAGAAGGTACGTTTATGGCGATTTATTTTTTATTTAAATGTGTATGGATGTGTGTATGCTTGTGTTATGGGACTGTGGTGGGAGCAGGATGGGCGGCAGCACTGGGATAGTGGTGGGAGTAGGGTGGGGAGAGCCCAGGGTCTCTACTGGGAGTAGGGTGCGGTGATGGCACACAAAGGTTCATAGCGATTTCTACATACAGCCCATCTGGCACTTTTGGGGGGGCTCGGCCTGCCCAAACTTTGCTCAGGGGGGCCCAGGCCAAAAAAGTTTGAAGACCACCGCACCAACAATTCTATGCTGATAAGCAGGATAGCGATACTTCTATTGTAAACAACTGGGATGCATGTAAGGATGCACTTAGAGGCCACATTATGGCTTACTCTCGGAAAAAGAAAGAATGCGTAAAAACACCTTGATGACCTTTATAATCAACTTACATGAGAAGCAATACTACCAAAACTCCAATACTAATAACCTTAATATAGTTATGGCCCTATGCTTTCAAATTAATAATGAGTTAACGGATCTAGCATCCGGCACTATACTTAAATAGAAAACTAAAATTTACCAAACATCGAATAAAGCGGGTAAAACACTTGCCTCATATCTGAAAACAAAAAAAGAGAGGCAGTATATTTCACACATTAAAGGTGAATCAGGCACTTCTCATTATCATCCAGATAAAATCTTAAATTGTTTAAAAACATTTTTACGAAAATTTATATACTCCTGACAACCTTACTCCTTCTGAGAATATTGACTCATTCCTCAGCAAATCAGCAAAATTAATAGATCATCATACCCACATATTGAACTTTCTCACTTAGACAATGAAATAACACTTCTTGAAAACACCCAAGCTATTAAGTGATTATGCAGAGGAAAAGCCCCCGGGACGGATGGTTTATCTGCTGAATTTTTTGATAGTCTAGTGCATTCCCTTTAACCTAAACGCAAATCATTATTCTCCTACTTCATTTCCCAGAAATCCTCATCCAGTTCTTTCTCTGAAGCTCTGCTCATATTATGCCCTAAACCTCACAAAGATACCTTGCTTCCCAGTAATTATAGGCCGATATCTCTGATAAATGTTGAGAGCACCATTTTAGCAAAAATGCTTGTTAATAGAATTGAATCATCCCTTCCTGCTATGTTTAAATCTGACCAAGTTGGATATGTGAACGGCCACAACATATCCTCTAATTCTAGACTGTTACTAGATGCTATTCACCTAGCTTCAAAAGACAAAAAAGATAAGCAAGGCTACGCTGCTATCATACTTGACACTGAAAAAGCGTTTGACCAAGTTAATTGGGATTATATGTTCAAATCACTCTTCTATATTCCTGCCCTAAATCTGCATTCTGTATTAGTAACCAATTCTCAACCTTCTTCCCTTTACTTAGAGGCCACCGACAGAGGTTCCCTCTTTCCCCAATTCCATATATTCTTTCACTAGAGCCCTTATTAGAACGTATTAGATCTAACAAAAACATACCTGGAAATATGGGAGGTGTATCACATATCAAAATCGCTGCATATGCAGATGACATCCTCATACTTATCAAAAATCCCAAACTTCTTTTATCTAATTTACTTAATACACTCTATCAATTTGGACAGGTTTCAGGATATAAACTTAACAAAGATAAATCTGAAATCTTACCCCTTAATTCCTATTGTCTAAAACACAAAATTGATGCATTTGGTTTTAACTGGTGTAGTGACTCTATTAAATATCTTGGAATTCGTTTGGCTCCCACGATTCATCACACAGTTGAACTTAATGCTGCTGGCTAAAGTTAAAGATTTAACATCCAGGTGGTCTCCCCTTTACTTCTCATGGTAGGGTCGTCTAGACACCATTAAAATTATGCTTTCCCCCATTATCTTATACTACTTGCAACTCCTTTCAGTCCCATTGCCTCTTTCCTTCTTTAAGTCTATATTCTTTGGGGAAATGTAAAATGTAAAAGGATAGCTGTCACTAAATTAAAATCCTCCTTTGACAAAGGTGGAGATAGGTTTCCCGATTTCAAATTAAACCATTCAGCGTTCCTACTCAAACAATCCTGATGTTGGTATACATCACCCGATGTTTCAGACGCCCCCTTTGGTGTATACTGGAAAAACATTTGGTCTGTCCTTATATTATTGCAGACCTCATATCTTTCAAATTACTCCTCCACATCCATTTCGGACCCCATTAAAGCCTCCCTGTTGGCCTTGAGGCTATTTATTTTCCTCATACTAATCTCCTAATTAGAGCCTCTCCCCATTTCTTTGGAACAATGAAAACATTGTGATTAACAATAGAACTCTATGTCGAAGATCCTGGTTGAAAAAAGACATAAGATTAATCCAACAAATTATAAATGGCCCTTCCATTCTTTCCTTCCAGCAATTGGAATAACTGTTTCCTATTCCATTAGCTGATTTTGATTGTTTCAATAAACTTGTCAACTCATGCATTGATGCACTTCAGCATTTTTCAAATATTATCCTTTCACCTGATGCCTTTAGACTCTGGCAGTTGACTATGATCTCTGACATTAGGGCTTCTAAATTCTATAATATCCTCTCCTCCTCAACATTGGAAAATAATTTTGGTTACACTCTCGAAGATTGTACATGGTCCCTTGCATGCTCCAGAATTAAACGTATTTCAGTATCTGCCAATATTACTCAACTTTTGTTCTTTTTCATTCATAGAGCGTGTATTATACCTGTTAAATTGTCAACTTCCAAGCAAAATGCTAATAATACATGATGGTCATGTGGGCACATCCATTGCCTCTTATAAACACATGTTTTTCGATTGTACGTTTGTTTTTAGATTTGGCAGGACGTGTGGAAATACCTCAGATTAACTTTCAAGATTGATGTTCCACTATCTTTCTTAAATATCTTTTGGGCAGCCTGGCCATTGACTCTAGTGTCCTACTTGCCAAAGCCAAAATGTATGACTTCTTCATCGTTATCGCTTTAAAACTCATCATAGCCAATTGGAAAAACTCACATCATATTTCCGTCAGAGGATGGTGGAATAACATCTGCCACATACAAAGATTGGAGTTATGTATGGCTAATAATCAAAACTGTATTCCCAAATTCAATGCCAAATGGTCTTGTTTGTCTCCACGTGTTTGTTTTGACTATTTAATAATACCTCCTCCTTTGCAGAACTTCTTACCAATATATTCTCTTCATTATTCATTGTGATTTATCAATTCTTATTAAATGATATGAAGGTTTTGTATTTAGTCGTATTATAAAGTTTTTATTGTTAAATTATATACCCTTATACATTTCTGCATTGTTCTAATGATGTATTTCTGCAAAACTTTAATAAATCTATTAAAATAAAATAAAAAATAAACACAACAGGTGAATACTGGTGTAACATCTCGGATACCACCAGAGGTTGCCTTTGTGTGATAATCTTCAAGGATATCTTGTTAAAATTAAATGTGAGACAATCCACAGATCAATGGATAGATTTTATATTGTCATTGAACCACGGTGCAAATATGGGACATGTAGATGTAGGAGGCCTTATGAATAGTCCTGCAATAGTGAACATAGTAAATGCAAATTTCATCTCCCTGCCCTCCAGCGAAGAGTGTTTCATTATCCTTTCAAATGGAGTGAGATTGATCCACCATGTGCATAACCGTTTGTAACACTAGGGGTCCCATTCTGAACACTGACTGGGGTCTTTACAATGCTCCAAACAATATTGAACTAATTTATTACCTTAATGCACTCAGTATAAAGGAATGTCCCTAAGCTACGAACACAAAATGAACGATTAAAAGTGATAAGTGGCCTAAAAGATCAAGAGGACAGAGAGATGAATAACTGTATTAGGCAAGTTTTAAATAAATTAACATATTGTATAGTCTCACTTGAACATAGTAGAACCAACAACGTAGATAGCACAACAAAGATTGGCATTTTTTAATGAAAAGGTGGATTTTTTCATATTAAAAAAACAAAATAAATCAACGAAAGACTATCTTATGATAAACTAAAGGTGTAACATGTTATGGGCACTTTAAATGACAGTCCTTGTACACCAATGCAATATATATTTAGATATTCATTCAGCAAATGCCTAAAATACATGTATTGTTAAATGACTCCATGCTTAATTTAACCAGTGCCTTCCGGCACATGTGGATATGTGTGGGATCAAGTAAACACTAAAGGGAATTTCCCACCTTTATGACACACAACTAAAACGTGGTTGAGGTCCCTCTGAGAGGATTACAGCTCATAGAACACACAGGGCCTGATTGGTAAAGCGTTTCTGAATGGGACTTTCCCACTCAAAAACACTTATGTAAATCAGGTCCACACTCTTTTAATGTGTATTAGTTCTCACTTTAGGAACTCTCACATGGCTGGTTAATGAGTTGAAGTTACCAGAAAATGACTGCAATTTAAACTTGCAGTTGCCCACAAATCAATCATAATACACAGGGAGAGTCCAGTAACTCTGGAAGGGAAACACAGATTTCTAATGCTTCTGCTGTAACAATGCATTAGCCTACATCGATAATTCCCATTTATCATTAAAACGTGAGTAAATAAAGAGGGAGGTTTAAAAGAAAACTAGTCAACGACTCAGAATACATTTGGGCCAGAGGTCTAGTGTTACTTGACTTATATACACTTCGCTGTGCCTCGAAAAGTGGTAAAAGCCAGGCAATGCAAATGAGGGACACATACAACTGCAGATACAGGATTCTAGTTCACAAACAAAAATACATGACTTGTGCTGGACATCATTTGCCAATATTACAAAATGGCATACATCCCAATGTTTGTAATCAGCAGGAAGAAAACATTTTTTTCAATATTTTTCCTGAAAAATGCTTCACTTCCCACGAGTCTAAACTGCGTTCAAGTTTCAGTGAAAAAATATGCTCTTTTCTCTTTTCACCTTCATGACTGGTGCCTTTTAATGTGCTTGTTTTGGTTTACCAACACGCAAAATGTGCATGCTCAACGTGCGATAAGTAATAAAATTGGTCACAACATATTTGTAGATTTTTCCAAATCACAATGCAGAAAATGTTTACATGCAGCGACAAGTGAGAAACTTGCCTACCAATCTTTACATACAGCAATATATTTTATTGTGAATTGGAATGATTGTGTCTAAATGAAAGAAAACTGAATTTAGTTCAATGTCACCCAAATAAATGTATAGGAAATAAACAACCATGTCACTAGTACGTTCAAATGGATATTAATCAGATAAACTAATCACATTCCTTTAATATAGGGCCGCGATAGCCACCCTATAGTTAAGGTGAGTCGGAGATTCGATTTGAGTAACGGATTTGGCTGGAATTTTGAAAATGATTAAAAGTCAGCAGTCTCACCCGGTTAAAAAAATCGAAATGTTATTAAGCATCCAAAACATTATTTTTTCCAAAAGTGTAGCCGACTTCCCATTTATTTTCCCATAGACAAAAAATGACAATTTTTGCCAAAGTGAACAGCCCAAACCGCTGGACAGATTTGGTCCCATCCCGAAACAACTTGGGCACGAAACGTTGACTTGCGATTCATGCATGGTTTGGGGTTATTCTGTGCCGTGTTTATTTTAAAATTTGATGGAGAAGGGGGTGCCCCTTCTCTAAAAATTATAGTTATATCTCCCATGGTGAATTGCAGGATTATCATTCTCAGAAATTAAACCACTGCCATCTTGTTTTTCTTTCGATGTGAGAGATACCCACGGCAATAGCCAAGTTTATCTGAAAATGAAACTAAGTAAAAAGCTATTTGCAGGTCAAAAAACATATACATTCCATCAGGGTAGAGGAGGGGGGGATGGCTAGAAAGACTGACTGAAATTTGAGAGTTGGAGGGGATCCAGGGACCGAGTTTGCAACACAAAGCTTTCCGTAGCCTCTGCTATAGTCACACATAGCCGACATCTCATAGCAAACTGCGTCATAGAAGCAGTGTGTGTTGCTGGAGAAAGGGAGAGGGCAGGGGATGTGAGGAGGCCATCTGGGGAGTGTGGGAGTTGGCACAGATGAGCAGGCCACTTGGTGAGGTTTAGGGTGTGGGGACAGGAAAACATTTTTGGGCTATTTTGCTGATATTCGCGGCTATATCTGGGGCTACAAAGGACTACACTACAGATAGACAACGGTATGTGTAGTTCGGTATCTGTGGCTATATAGTTTGGGCTGTCAGTGTTTTATATTTTTATAGTGATGTCGGGGGTGAAAAATCATGGACCTGGCAGGTATTAGAGAGTTCTTTTTGGCAGGGATGTGTGTTTTCAAAATTTTGAACATGTGAGATTTTGGAGAAAAATAGGAGAAAATTGTTTAAACAAAATGAATATAAAAAGGAGCAATTGTAGTCTATTTTTAGATGCGCCACACAATGGGCCTCATTACGGGTCTGGCAGTAACCGGTACTGGTACTACCCTTGTGTTGACGTCAGACCCGTAAAAGAGACCGGCCCAAGCTTTCTGGTAACACCGGGACACTACAAGTCCCGGCAGACAGGGAGCTAGGTGCCGGAAAAGTGTTGCACCCCATTCCATTGGGAACACAGAAGCACTGGCACCGCTGTTAACAGTGACAGTGCTTCCGTGATGGTCTGCATACCATGGCCGATGTACCCGGCAGTGTCCGACCTGTCGGGCACAGCGGCTCCGGCATTCAGACCTGTATATTACAATCTGGAAGCAATGGTGCCGGTAAGCTTACCAGCAACGTTGTTTCCGGACTGGAATGGTTGTAATGAGGCCCATTGTCATTTCCCTTTCTAACGTTGCTAAAAATATAAATGCAAACAAACAGAAAAGTGAAAGTGCCCTTTAGTATTCCTAAGTGTTCTATCGTAAACGTCTGAAGTATTTAAAGTGATTCTGGTGCAAATATAATAAATATACCTTTTATGTAATATATGTGTAAGTGCTTCTTTGTTGTGCCTCTATATCTAAGATTCAGTGTCCTTACCTACAGATCATATCATCTTCTTAAAATAAGCCTGACTGCCTGCCACACTACCACGGTCTTGAGCTAGTACAGACTGATACTACGAGTTAGGGATCTACACAGCACTGGATTAGCTTACTAATGTCTTACTGCCAGTAGGACTTTAGCAAACCTCCCCTAACACCATTGACCAAGATTTATTTAGTGGATGTCCTACTCATAGGTTATCAAATATGTGTTTGTGGTCTAATGGTAAACCCCACAGAACCTTGCTTCAACTGCCTCTTAGTAATTCTGATGGAGGTCATTTGGCAGTTGTGTGTTGTAATCACATGATAGCCTGGAATGGGTCTACTAATTGAATTATAATATTGGTTCAGTTGTTTGAGAGCATTGGGAAGTGTGAATATATCACAATTGTTATTGATGGCTTGTGAGGGAAGCTGCTTGTCATCGAGCCTAATATTTTCATCTGTTCCGAACAGAAAGGGATCAGCTAGATGAACACTTTTCTTATGCTGTATGGCACAAGGCCAATTCATTCCATTCTCATTGCTCATTGCCCTCTACTTTCTGACAAACATTTCATTGTCCTGCCTTTTTTTGTGCACAATGTTTGACATAACACACATACTTTGTCTGGAATTTCAGTAAAGGTATTTTGATATGTGGTGGAAAGGAAGTGACTGCTTACAAACTTTTGGTTGCTAGTATGTGGGTTTGTAGTGTATTATCCATCTACTTCATTACCAATGTATTTATTGTGTATCTCCTATTTGGCTACAGCTGGTCTTTTAGCACAGTTACAGTGTATGATATGATATGAAATGGCATTTGACAGGCACCTATACACAAGTGTTTCAAGGCGCGACAAGGCAAGGAAGGGGGAACACAGGGAGGACAGAGGCAACAATCTTACTAGGCCAAGTGACATTGAGATTGTGCAAGTGCATGGGAGGGTTAAAGTGCCAGGGGAGAGGGCAGGAGGCAGTGCTGTACATGGGATCAAAACAATACCATCAAATGCGGCCAGCAGATGGCAGGTACAAGGGTAAGTGCAAACAGCAGGTGTCCAAAAGTGCAGATAGGGGGATTGTAGGGTGACCGATACAGACCCAAGTGCAAGGTTTGCCTGGAAGGCAGTGTTGGTGTGCAACTGGGCGGGCAGGGACTTGGACCCGAAATCAGAGTGTAGCCAGGGGATCAGTGCAGTATCAGACAGGCAATCAACAGGGCAGAGTAAGAGTGAAGGTAGAAGCAAAGAGGAAGGTCTTTAGGTGCTTCCAGAACCAGAGATGGTTTTCCTTAAGTTTCAGAGAGGCAGGGAGGCTGTTCCAGGGGAAGGCCTCAGTCAAAGAAAGAGATCTACCACCAACTCATTGCTTGGAGAAGCGACTGACCCTGATGGAGTTGGAGGTGGAGGAGCAAAGAGCTTGAGTAAGAACATATTTACAAAGAGACAATTGGAGGTATTGAGGACCCAGGCCCCAGAAGGCCTTGTGGACAATGCAGAGGGTCTTGAACTTAATCCTTGCAGCCATGGGGAGCCAATAGAGAGATTTCAGTGCCGGAGCGATACGATCCCTGGGCTTGAGGACAAGGACAAGTCTTGTAGTCCTGTATTGGATGAGTTGCAGAGGGCGGATTGTAGAAGCAGGCAGATTTAGAAAAATGCTGTTTTAGTAGTCCAGCCTAGAGAAAACCAGAGCTCTAGAGACAGTGAGCTTCTGGGGGAAGGAGAGGAAAGGAAGAATACCTCTGAGGAGGTGCAGTTGGAGGTGCAGTTGGTAGTTTTATTTCTTAGAGACATCAGAGATGTGAGGGGAAAAGGAGAGTGTGGAGTCAAAGATGACCCTGAGGTTCTTAGTCTCACAGGTGGGAGCAGGTAGAGGGCCAAGGGAGGCCGGCCAGAGAGTCACAGGAAAGGAGGTTGCAGTTGTGCTGATGAGGAGAATCTTTGTCTTACTGGCATTAAAAAAGAGATTGTTTGTGGCACACCACTCCTGGATAGCAGACATACAGTCAGAGATGAGAGATGGAGAAGAGGTGGCAGAAGGGAGCCTGGAAATGAGCTGAGTGTCATTGGTATAACACTGAAAGTTGGAGTAGAGAGCGGACATGCAGTGGGCGAGAGGTGCCAGCTATTGGTTGAACAACCAGGGAAAGAGATTAGACCCCTGGGGAACACCATAGGTAAAGGAAGGACCCAAGGTGGACCTGGGAGGGTCGATCAGAGAGGAGTGAGGTCAGCCAGGCCAGGGCCTGATCGCTGATACCCAGGTTATCACGCAGACAATTGAGCAGAATGTATTGTGGACCATGTCAAAGGCAGAAGAGAGATTGAGTAAGAAGAGGGCATAGGGGATATTACAATCAAGGTCTTCACGGAGGTTCAGGAGAGCAGTGATGGAGATCGGGTGATAGTTAGCAGGGCAGGAGGGGCCGGCTGAGGTTTTCTTGAAAATAGGGTGCAGAAAAGAGTGCTTCAGGGGGAAAGGGAAGGATCCACTGGCAAAGTAGTGGTTGCATAAGTCAGCAAGGGCCGGAGCGAGGGTGTCAATGTGCTCCTTGATGGTTTTGGAAGAACAGGGAAGGAATTGTTTTGATGAGACTTCATAGATCTGACTTGTCTAGAATACTGTCTAGTATGCACATGAATGGTAATTGTAAAGTAGTGTAGGTCAGCATTTAATATGGAGAAAGGTTCTTTTGCAAGATGACTCTAAAAGGCAGCCCAAAGAATATCTTCATCATCCAGTGTGGATGTGTGCATGACAGGAGTTACTATTCTGCAAAGTTTTGATTCTACTTTTGTTTTTTATGTGTATGTACTGTTTCAGAAATAGTCATAATTATTCAAAAGACTTTGGATGAAAATTTCAGCTCAAGTTGCATGACCATTTGTATACTGGTATGTGTGCATTGTAAGAGTAACATTGATGTCAATGTTTATCAGAGATGTTTTTTGGATCAAACATTCTTTTTCATCATGTTTCATTTCAATCCCCACCCCCTTACGTGCCCAGATACCTCCGCGTTATGACCGCTAAATAAATAATCAAACAAACAAACAAACATATTCGACACACCCAAGACTATATGACCTTCTGCAAATCCCTAAAAAAGTGGCTATTTCCATTATGCTGAGCATGTCCACTTGAGGCGACTAAGTCCTTGCAACCCGATGACAAATGCTCAATGAGATCCCAAGCAATGACGCCTCTGAATACGCTTATTAAGTCACTATTAAGCAAAGGCACGCTTGAAATCAGGAATAGCGTGAACTCCTTGGTGTGAACTCCTTAGATCATAACTCGCCTCCCATATAACTATGCTTACTCTCTGCTCTACACCAACACACAATTAGACTGCAGCTACACCCCTCAATCAATTTCAGCCTAAATGCTCACATAAGAACATTATCCCATGAACACCTCATCATTCTAATAAAACGCAGCTACATCCCATGACAAACCGGCCTAGCTGCACACATAAGCATCTTACACAGGCCTTACACATCCAGAACCCAGTGTTGGTGTCCACCCTCCAGACTGCACACATACAACTGATATCAATACCGTCATGTTTTGTTTATGTTGGGAACAAAATAATGTAAACACATGGTTTTAATGTAGTGTGTTTAGGTTGTTAAAGGGCCCATTATTGTTAAAAAGAAACAAAACAGCAAATATAGAATTGTTTATGGGTAGCCATAAACTGCAGGGATATATTCCCATGACAGATAATAAACATAATGAGAGTAAGGGTCAGTTGTGTATGATATGAGTAAGAAATTGCAAGTGAAATGCACTCTGTACTTTAAATGAAGGATTTAAGTGCAATGGGAATTACGTAGGTAATGAGGAATTTGAAGGAGGGGGGGACTTGTGTGATTCCTGGCTTATTAGGATGAGGATGGCATGAGCTGAAGAATTGAGTGGATAATCAAGCAGTGGCATTTTTTTTGATGTTTGGTTTGCGCTTTAAACCTTTAATCCAACTTTCATTGTGTTTATTGCTCAAATTTCAGAGTGTGGGCCAATGAAATTTTGTCCTTATTCTTGTTCTTTCTTCTTGTTTTGATCCCGCATGCTTATATTTTACGCTGTTCCTTTATTATACATGATGTTGTTCTAGAACGATGTTAGTGCGTATACTAGTTTTTTTTCGTTTCCAGAGAGCATTCTTGCCCAACGATCTTCTGGTGTTAGAACAGTTTGTGTGTTCATGAACCATTCTCTCGATTGTTGTTGTTTTTCATTCAGTGCCGGGCATATCATAATTATATGATGAAGGCTCTCGGTCAACTGAGGGTTCTTGCAAAATCAGCAGTATTGTTTGCATTCGGGTATTTGTTTTCTGGCTGCCATTATTTCTCGGGTCGGGAGGATATTGAGCCGCAATCTCATAAATGTGTCTCTTGTTTTAGACGATGGAAATATTTGTAAGTATGAAGGGAGTTGATTGAGTTTTCTGTTGTCAGATGGATTTTGTATGTTGTGCCAGTATTTGTTTTTCTCTCGGTTGGTTTTCATCCAATCGTTTTCTTTTAATTTTGTTTTCGCTTTTTCCTGGTCTCTCTGTTAGCATTTCCATCGATATTTCCTGTTTTCCATTTTTCCAAGACATGATCGCAGTTGCAGCTGTTTTCTGTTCTGAATATTTCCAAAGGTGGGGTGTTGGTTTTAGTCATTATTTTCCTGTATAAGCCAAGTTGTTTCCATAAAACAATGGACTCAAGCGATTGAAGTGCAAATTCAGCTCGGATTCGTATGGTAGGTAATGAAGCTGGCAATTTTAGCACTTTTTTCCAGAAGCTCCCTTCTAGTTTATCCCAGATGTCATTGTTGATGTTTATCATGCTTTCTGCTCCATATGTTAAGATGGCCGTGACTTTTTGTTTGTAAAATGTAGCTACTGGGGTCATGGAGAATTTTCCATACTTTCGATGTATTGTTTTTGCTTGTCGGGCTAGGGACAAGGTTTTTTCTTTAAGATGTGCTGCCCATTCTTCTTCTGTTGTTGATTGGGATATCCATATTCCAAAATATTTTATGGTTTTTACTGTTTCCATTTTTTCCTTGCCTATATAAAAAGAGGCGAGCTGACGATTGATATTTTTTTCTTTTTTTAGAGTCATGCTTTTTTCATATTTATTTGCAGTTTGTTATTTGTCATGTATATTTCTAATTTTTCAAGTGCAATCTGTAAGCCTCTCGGAGTTTAATAATGCCAAGCAGTGGCATTATTGTTGCATGAATAATGAGGTTCAGGAATGAGGAAGGAATATTATAGGTATGAGTCACTGCTTGGAATAAGTTAGACAATTCTGTGGATATTGCAGGGGTGAGTTAAAATGTAGAGTTGTGTGGATCATGAAAATTGGGAGACGGAGATGGGTTGTGTGGGTAAAAAGGTCATGGGATATGCATGGGAGTTGTATACAAAATTAGGGGATGGGATGAGGAGTGGATATCCATGCATAATGAGCACCTGGGAGATGGAGGAGAACATTTGCACTGGTACTTAGGGACAGTGTGAGGAGTGAAGTAATGTGAGTAAGGAGTACTGGAATGAGGATTGGTGTTGAATGGGTAGTGAGAGAGTGGGACTCCAGATTGTACACTGTTGTTCTGACACTCAAAATCAGTTGGATTTCCAGTGTGTGATGTAAATGTAAATGTGTTTGGTTAGGTCTTTGGGAAAAATACTGCTAGAGTTATAAAGAGCATTTATGTTGACTTCCCTTATGGAACATGAGTAGTCCGTTGGATGAATCTAGTGATCACTTATGACCACTAGATGTACATACAAAGTCATTATTTTCGGAGAATTTCATTTGTGGTTGCATGAATCCCAGGATGAAGGGCTGCATCTATGAATCAGGCATGTTCAAATCTTGCATTTATTCATGTTATCTCAAAGTCCGCACATAATAATGGCCACATTTTAGCCTGGTTATGCACCCATGGTATCCCTTTCAAACTTATTTAGATCTTACCCTGCCCTTGGTTGGACCATTTTACTATATTATTTTTGCTTGGTACTTTAGGTCTAATACCACAAGTTTGCATCCAATATGAGATGGTGACCAAGCGTAGTTTACACAAAATTACACCTAACACTGTTAAACCTTGCTCTGAGTCCTCTATGACTGACTACCTTGACTGCTAGCTCGTTACCTGAGGATTTGGCATCATGTTATAACCATATACTATATTCAGCCCTTGACTCTATTACACCTGCGTTCTTCAGGTGTTCTACTGCTATAGGCCTTTCCAATGAAGCACCCACTGCATTGTCATTTGCAGAAAAATCGATATATAATTTGGAATCCTCAGCAAGGAATGTGAAAGGTCATCAGAACACGCATATACACAGAGAAACCTGCAGAGATATCACAGAGTTTTACCCAAACGCTGGTTGCAGTACTTAAGTACACCAAAACACTTCAACAACAGGTTATCATACTGAAGAGACCAATCATGTAAATGATCACAAATTTCTCAAACCGATTAGTGATAAAGGCTCCCCCTCTCAGTAAGCTGCCATTGTGGAGCCACATGACAGGTGCATGGATAATTGAATATGGATAAACTCCCTCATTCTTGACGGAACATAAAGATGAGCTCTAGCTCTCCGAATTTGGCTCATTACACTTTGAGACATATGGACAACACCATTACATTGATTTCCGCTACAGTTGCAGCTTTAAATGTAGATCTAAGCTCTTCCATTGAGTGATATGAAGCTCACATTAGAAATGAATGAGACTTCCATTAATTCTCATAGAGATCCGATTCCTCCTTTATTTGTATTTGTATTTTGTATTTGCATTTTATTTATTTATAAAGCGCACCAGGCCTAAAGGCATCCGGGCGCATCACTTAGGTTACAACATGGTATGAGCAAACAAAAGCATTACAGAAAATTACAAAAATTACAAAGAAGATTATATATATACACATATAGTACAGGATAGTTACATATTTACAGAGGGGTGAGGCATTAAGCGGTCACGTAGGTGGTGGCTAGTGAGCAGTCAGGGGTGAATCTTGGGCAGATAGCCCGGTTTTAGCCATGTTTTGTTTGGAAAGATGGTTCAGCTCTTAGTGGGTTGGGGAGCGAGTTCGGGAGTTTTGCCGCCATTACTGGGAAGCTGTAAAATATATTTATTTATAACTTTTTTGTAATGCCAGACCCAAGGGTATCAAGGCGTTTGTACAGCATATGCAAGTTAATGACACAGTAAAAACCAGATGGTACAAGCAGGATAGGGGAGGGTGGAAGCAGGTACAAATTGAAAAGTGTAATTATTCTATTTATTGAAGAGCCAAGTTTTCACCATTTTCTTGAAGATGCTACAGTAGGTTTAGTCTCAGATACATGGGGGAAACGAGTGCCAAAGTGAATGAGCGGCAACAGCAAAATGTACACCTACAGCTCTGGCCTTTTGTAATCTTGGAGTAACAAGAGCTATGCTGTTGGAGGAATGGCACACATGTGAATGGTGCTTCAGAGATATGTTCTTGTTTAAGTAAATGGGGGTAAAGTTATACATTCAGTGATGTGCCTATGCCAGAGTTTTGAACTTGATGCAAGCTTTAAGAGGTAGCCTGAATGTTCCAATAGTCAAGTTTGCTGATGATAGTAGCTTTTGCAAGAGTGAGACAGTTGGTTGGGGAGAGGAATTGTCTGCTCTGGGAAATGAGTTTTGAAGTGTAAACTGTCGAGAATGTCAGAACGTTGATGTGGTTGGTCATGCTGAGTTCAGCATCCAAGTAGATCTCCAATGTTTTAACTTGTCTGAGGACTAGGAAGGGGGTACCATCAATAGAGATAGAGGAGAAGGCATAGGCAAGCTTGCTGAGGCAAAAAGGGGAGCCCACAATCAGTAGTTCATTTTTATCATCATTCAGGCATAAACTGTGAGTGGCCATCCAGTTTTGGCCGGTGGAGTAAATCTTGTTAATGGTGATGGTATCTTTAGCATGGTTCCCAGTGATGTCTAGCGAGACAAGGATATCGAAAAAAGGCTTGGTGAGGGTATTGTAAAGGGTGTGAGACAGGCAGGGCCTTTGGGGGACACCCAGCAGAGCTGGGATGTGGTCTGCAGCTGAGTTTCTGAAGCAGATCCTAGAGGTGCACTATCCAAGGAAGGATTTCACCCAGGCAATATAATTAAAGTAGAAATGGAAGTTGGAGCCAAGGTATTGGCAGAGGGTATCATGTTAAGCCAAGTCAAATGCTGCAGATAGGTCCAAGAGGAGGAGGTTGGCAAGATTCCCTGCATCCCGTATGCTGTCAAGCTGCCTTTTGAGGTACAAAAGGGCAATGTTGGGGCTTTGATTAGGTCAAAATGCAGATTTTCATTTACCAAGAAGATGTTGGGATTCTAGGAAGAGATGGACTTCAGAATAGGCAATGCGCTTGAGTATTTTGAGGAGAAAGGGGACAGTGTTGAAGGGTCAGTAGTTGGTGGGTATGGAGGGGTAAAGAGAGGCTTTTTGAGGAGTGGAGTAATCCACACAGATTTCATGCAGTTAGGAACAATGAAGGTGTTAAAGGAGGCCTTCACAAAGTCTGTGGTGATTGTTGATACTGTGGGAGCACACAATTTAACAATTTGCGACAGACCGGAGTCACCCTTTCAGTTTTAGGGTTTGAGTGCCAGGATGGTCTCCACGTCATATGTTTCAGAAACTTGGGAGTAGGAAAACATGGTAGTATCTGTATGGATACATGGATTAGATAGCGTGGATAGTGGCAGGGGTAGAGGTTTTGGATGCATGTTAGATTTTTTGGGTCTGATTATTGTTTTGAAGTAAATTGGTTTAGTGCAACATTCTTTGTTTGTCCTGGTGTGGGTGTTGGGACAGATAGGATTCTCTAATTCTCATAAAATGGAAAACGGTTCTTTGGAATCTGAGCTAGCATTTCAGATTCTGGTATTATCCGAGTTAACCTTGTTGGAGAGGACTTCTTTCTTGTAGGTCTTAGAGACATTAGCAAAGTTATTGGGGTTGACTCAGGAGTTTTTCTTTTTATATAAAGGTGTTCAAGTCATCTTTTGATTCTACAAAGTGATACAAGTTCATTAGAGAAGCAGAGGTTTGTGGATTTGTGCGTTTTTGGGAATTTTGGATTTCAGGATAGCATGTTGATCCATCGTAAGGAGGAGGCACTCGAGTTAGCGGTGTGCTATGGCTTCCAGGTTGTTGTTAGCTGATGGAGCGGAGGTGAGGAGAGCAGAGAGGGTGGGAATAAGCATCTCATGCATATGTTTGTGAGTGTTATCGACCAAGATCTGGCTGGGTGCAGGAGCAGAGGATGCCGGAAGGTTGGAATGTAGAATAACAAATTAAATCAGAAAGGGGTCAGACCATGTCACTGGAGAGATGATGAGATCTTAAGGGTGATGTTGTTGGTAAGAATCGAGTCTAGGATGCATCTCTTACTGTGAATAGGAGCACTGACTAGTTGTGTAAAGTTCATCTCCTTTAAACATTGAGTAGGTAGGGATATTTTGCTGTCACTAGGATCATTAATCCCATGTTGAGATCACCAAGGATGATGAACTTAGTAGGTGTTTTAACAAGTGGAGTGATCATGAGGAGGATGCCAGATTCCGGTTGACTTCATGAGTTCAGCTGGCAGTAAAGGAGGAGGAGGTTGTAAATTGTGTGAGCATTAATGGAGAGTATCAGGAGAAGAGATTTGTATCCTAGTACTTTGGGAGAGTCAATGCTCCTGAAGAGGAGAGAGGATATAGTGATGAGTGCCACACCACCTCGCAGAGCACTGATGCGGTCAGTCCTAAAGATGGAATAGTTAAGAGGGATGGTTATAGATAATAACGGCCCTGAGGCTTCATGCAGCCAAGATTCTTTGTTGGCAAATATTGTCCAGGTCGCAGTCAATAATAAGGTCATGGATGTCAATGGCCGTGGTGCCGAGGGAGTGAGCACAAATCAGTGAACACTTGAAGGATGCATCATTGTTGCCTGGGTTGGGATTACGGGGTGGGTTGGGCAGGGGAGAATTGGGGAGCATCAGTGGGGTATTCGTCTATGAGGAGAGCCTGGTATTTCTTGTGGCTCCCTAAATGGGATACAAGGGACCAGGTATTGACGTGTGGGTTTGGAGAGTTCTGAAGCAACGTCTTTGGAGATGTTTCATGCAAGCAAAGGATTGCATTTGATGAGAAGGAGGGTTGTGGTACTGTTGCACCGTCCCGTAACCTTGGGCAATTGAGAGGCTGCTTTTGACACTGCTTAAGGAAGGAGATAGCAGTGTGGGTGTTTGAGCATTTCTTACAGTGGCAGGATTCATGACAGGTGAAGTGTGCATTTCTGTTTTAACTATGATTGTAGTGGGTGTAGCACTTCTTAAGGTAGGAAGCAGCAATGTAGAAGCTGGGGTGTTCCTTACAAGCTTACGAGTAAGTGTGCTGGATTTGTAGTTACAAAGAAAGGGTGAGAACAGTGAGGGTGATGAGCAAACCCTGTTAGGAGTGAATAATGGAGAGCTGCTTGTTTTAGGATCTCCATGAAGTGAGAGAGATGGAATGAAGAGTGTGGGAATTGGAGGCCTCTTAAGTAAGGTATATGCAGTGGCGTGCAGTGTCCTGGACTAATGGGGGTTGCTATAGCTAGTAATCAGTGTTGAATGAGTGGAAGGCAGTGGTGCACGAGTGCAGTGACTCTCCATGGAGTTGTTTTGGAAGTGGAGTGTAGGGAGGTGGAATGGCGTGGGAGGAGGGGGAAAGATAATGGGGGTGTCAGGAGTGGTAGAGAGGTTGGAGGATGTTGTTCAGTCTGAGACAGACAGATAAAGTACTGTAGTCTGTGAGCAAGTAATTTTATGTAGCCACGTGGCTATTGGGGAGAGCATAAGGACAGCAGGGGGTACAAAGAGCATTGGCAGTAGTAAGACAGTATGCCAGGAGGAGGAGAGACCGGACATAGGTTTAGGACAAATGATATCACCAGATGGGTGTTGCATCGGCTGTAGGAAGGTTTGCTTGTTGATGATAGGCCTAATTCAAGACTCCATATCAAAGTGGCCGGAGGAGGCATCATGAGTGGTAGGCAGGTTGGTCGCTGATGAGGCATCACATTCCTTACCTTGTGTTATCTGCAGGAGTGGATGTGGCTCCAATGATGTGAGTGTTGAGGCCTGAGAGCTGCCTCGCACGGGAAGTGTGGAAGGAGCTGGGTATGACGGTGAGGCAGGGGCAGCGAAATTGCACCGTACAGCATTCATGACTGGACAGGGCCAGACAGAATGCAGCAGATGCCTTTGATCCCCTTTGAGTACGGTCTTTGTGGTAAGCCGGCCCCCCTGGTCATTGATGATATCAGCAATAATCATCCAATTGGGATGCAGAGAGTGCAAGATCTGCTCCACGGTGGAGGCTAACTTCACAGGCCTTTTCCTATTCAGCAAGGCTTACCTGAAAAGCAGCTTCTTTACTATAACCCTAATAGTAAATTCTTGTCTCAATAAGAATTGCCTTCTGATTCTGAAAAACTGATGCCCAAGGAAACCATGCTGGCTGTTGCTGAAAGGATTATGGCTCCACCAAAAAAAGCAATCACGAAATTTAAACATGGAAAAAAGCAAAACATAGAAAAAGCCTGAGGGACTAGCATATCTCAGAAGAAGATGCTGCCAAAAGTTGTGTGACCTCATACACCCTGCCAAAATACTATCCACTAGCCCTTCACAGGATCCAGTAACACACTTGACCATTAAACCAATAAGGACAAAGACATTTGAAGTAGAAACGGTCCTGAGCTACACGCTCCCAGTAATTCAGATTTGCAACTGAAATCGACTCAAGACACACAAACCTCTAGAAACAATACCTATTCTGTCTTAGAATGTGACACAGAAGGGGAGTCACAAACGTTTCCTACAAATGCTTGCCAAAGTTTCTTGCCAATGGCATCGAATATGCAACATATGGGTCAGAAACCTGCAACCATTGCAATTGCAATTTTTCAAGCACCTCAATATGATGATCTTAAATCTATAAAAAATGACCGCAAACAATGAATTGCAAAATTTACTTGGCCTCTTTCACGCGATTCCACAACTTGGTCTATTGACATCAGCAGACATTGACCAAGTATACTTCTCTGATGATACTAGAACTGATATTGTGAGGGTAACGATAACATCTAAATTGGTTATGAATATGCTTCTTGGTGCAATCAATGTTATTCTCCAAATGGGATATGACAGTTCTCCATTTGAGGACCTGACATTTTGAAAGGGAAACTTCTAGCAGTCCAACTGAGTCCAGTGAGAGAGATGAGTCTTTGGAAAATTGCTTAGAGTGATGATGCAGGGCAGTCCTCGCGATGGGTATTCAGTCGAGCTAATAGACAATAGTACCTGTTCTCGTATGCAGCAAGAAGACAGGACCTGGCTGCCACATACTCTTATGCAACACTTGAAGAAACTAGGGAATATGGTCTTTAACATTAACGTTGTTCATATGGGAGTTCAACGTCAAAAAAGTAAAAGAAAATATAATTTGAGGGAATATAAAGAATGTGAGGGTTTTCACTATTTTAATGTTGGTACTGAAGCCATGGGGCCTCATTACGACCCAGGCGCTAATGGGTTAACGGCGCCGTAAAAGGCTGCGGCGCCGTTAACCTATTAGCGCCTAATTACGAGGTCCCTTTGCGGGACCAGACCGTAACGGCTGGTTTTACCAGCCGTTAAAGTAGGGACCCGCAAAGGGACCTTGGTGCTAAGTACGGTGCCGCAATTTGCGGCACCGTACTTAGCGCCTTCCCCATTCCCATTGAGCCCTATGGGGCAAAAATTGGAATGGGTAAGGACCATGGCGGCATGGGGAATTACAGCCCCGCCAACCTCGGAATGGGGTGGTAATTCACCATTCCGCCATGGCGGACACCGGCATGGACCATGGTGCTCATAGCACCATGGTCCTCCCCCTGGGTCGTAATGAGGCCCATGGTGTTTTAGTATCTCGGCCAATTTCAAATCTGCTATTAGCTGCAGTAGGCCCCATTTCTCAGCTTCTGTCATTCCATGCATTTAGCCTTCATGTCTGCTTCTTTCCAGGAAGTTTTATAATTGCTAAGGTCCAAAGCAGAAGGAGGCAGAGCAAACATGAATTATTTTTACAGATCAGATTCATATTTCTGTTATCCTTTCTAATGAAGATTTACCCAGAGGGTGTGATCACAGTGAATAATATTAGTTTATGTCCTTAGCACTAGAGAAAAGATAATACAGTAGTTGCAAAAGACGTGTTTTGATGTGAACCAGGCCTCGGATTAAGGCATTGCCAAAGTGCTGAATTGGGCTGTGACTCTACTGCCCTCTAGAGGATGCTAGGATTGCTGAGTTCATCATAGAGTGGCATCTAGCACAAATAATATAATATATCACTCCTCGAGAATGGACCTTGCAAACTAACAGTTTCTGTCTTTGACATAGCTAGAAGGATGGGTAAAGGACATATAAACATATTTCAATACGGTAGTTGCAAAAGATATGTTTCTAATGTGAGGAAGCGCCAATGTCTGAGAACTGTCTGGATTGCCCAATATCTAGTTCCATGGAAGCAGATGTTACTGTGTCTAGTTTTGCTGCCATGGGTTGATGACTTCACTCTTCTCACTGACTACACACAGAATTAGGTCATCTTCAGGGGATGTAGTCATAACGTCACTAGATTTGTACTAACCAATAGAGTGAGGTAAAGGGATGCCGATTCACCAAAATGCCAGGGGTAGTGGAAGTAACATCACAGACGTGATGATATCACAGTAAGTGATGTCACTTGACCTATTATTTCGATGGCATCAGTTCCTCTTTCATCCTGGTGATATTACCGAAAGTGGCTTGCGGGAGTAAAAGAAAATCACTAATGCACATTTTTCTTAAATAGCAAATATGTACTGAAGCAGACAAGGATATTTTGGATGCCAACCACAATTTAACAAGGGTGCTGCCTTCTTATGGCATGGATGGGATCATGATATTATAGGGTTAAACCCAAAGTATAACATAGAAAGAGGCAATATTGGTTCACTCTTTGTAGATTTGAATATATCTTTAAGCAATAATTATGACAAAGTATTGAGTAACTTTGGGGAGTGCTTTGACCCAATTCTTGCAGAAAAGGACCCAGACAAGCTTCCATTGATGGAAATCCATGTGAAGCTGTTAAACAAAATGAAATTGTAAAATGGGGAAAAATATACAGAGAATGTCATTGTATAAACTACAAAGGGAGCTACCCACACACATGAGTACATATACAGTGATGCAGTCCTCAGCGATGAGATTCCCAGGGTCAACATATAATTACATTTATATGCCCTTTCATCTTAACTTACTAGGCTCCCTACAAAGGTGGGGCCCCATAGGAGGGTGCCCTTGCAAAAAAGAAATTGTTGGCTCTGTAAAATGACAGGGGAAGCAGAAAAGCTACAATATTGGCTGATTGGCTGTAGCGCAGCGCTTGAAATGAGGAAAATGGGGTTGGGAACGTTCATAAGGAGATTAGATGATGTAAACAGTGACGTCAAGTGGGCTAGGCCCTTGTATGGATTCTCTGTCTTAATAATCATTGATACATCAAGGTTGGGGAAAATATTTTTCGCGATTCGTCCACCATAATGAAGTATGGAGCAATTTGTCAGATAGGTCAAAAATGTAATCTTGGGCGATAGAAAGGGAGACCATGATAGGTATGTAGTACATGATCATTTAAAGTATTGCGTTAAATAAATGAATGTCTGTTATATTTGTTTTAGAATGTTGTGCCTGAAGTAATGTATTGCCATTTGGAATAAACTAAAAGTAGTGAAGTTGTGATTAAAAATGTGTTAAAGTTTTTAATAAAAAGTAAACACAAAATAAAATAGGCTGAGTTACAGCCATAGATATGCCACCTCAACATTGTATTGCTGGTTACTGCCATATTCTGACAATTATAACTGCATGCCGGGTATTGTCATTAAATGAGAACTAGATCACTTACATTGCCAGTTGCTGTGATAATACAGTATCCAAAAATCCATTAGATGCAAGTCACTTTTAGTGCACAGTAGCATTAATGATTTAATGATTATGGTTTTCTGCTCATATAACGCTTTTATAAATCCTAACCGAATTTGGTACGCATTTATCAATCTCGGAAGAATGAAAGGCTGAGTTGTCATTGCCAGGATTTGAATCTGCAACCTGCAGATCACACACAGCTCACAGCAGCAAGTAGTTTTACTATTATGTCATGTCAAAACTCGCAGCACAATGTAGGCCAGACACATAATAATATTTATCATGTTCTATGTAGCCTTGATGATGCACAGTAAAAAATGCCATGCTATAGTAAGGCATACCTAGACTGGCAGCACCAAAATGGCAATCTATCCACGTAATAACACCTATAATCCTTACTTTATCATAGCTGCCCAGACAAATATACAATGCTACAGTAAGGAATGGATGCACCCAAATGCCAGTCTATCCAGCTAATGGCACTCATCATGATTAGTTTATCAGAGATGCAGAGTACAAAATGTCATTCCATAAGCTAGTTGTAGCAAAATGCTATTCTAGACACATAATAACACTTATTTGGTTTACTTCATTATATATGCCAAGTCAATTATACCATGACGTAGTATTAAATGGCTAGATTGGCTACACCAAATGTCAGTGTAGACAGGTAATAACAGTTATCATGCTTACTTTATTGTCGATGCCCTGTAAAAATGTCATACCATAGTAAGAAATGACTAGACTGGCTGCACCCAAATTCCAGTCTAGACCAGTAATAACACTTATCATGCTTACTATTTCATAGATGCCCTGTAAAAATGTCATGCCACAGTTAAAAACGACTAGATATGCATGCTTTACAAAAATGCAAATCTAGACAATAATAACATATCATGCCTGCTTTATCATGGATGCCCATTAAGTGATAGCGCACCCCCACTTGCCCCACCCTCCTGGCACATCTCCCACCCCTCAAACTCTCCCCTTCCAAACTCAAACTCAGCACCTTGGCCCAGCATTCCCTCCACATTCCTCTTCCTCATCCAAGTACTTACATATGAGGCAAGGTGCTTCATAGGCAAGTACTGGGATGAGGAAGAGTAGGACTAGGAGTATAAAGATTGCAGGTAAGCTAAGTATTGAACACAAGCACATCATTCACATGCTAATTTACACTGCACCCATCCACCGTTCATTCACACACTCAGCCAACCATTCATCATGCACTCACGCACCCATATTACATAATATACATATGCATACACACTCACACTCTTTCATGAATGCACGACACACATTTTTAAAATGACCACCGTTTTAACCTTTTCCAAATCCATTGTTGATCCAAGAAGCTCCTGTGAAGGCAGGCCTCTCTCCCATGATCTATGCTCCATGCATGCAAGGAACCAGCTCTGGTCCTGTCATGTGCAGAGCAGGGAAGATAGAGCCTTCCATGTCCTGTGTGGGGCAGAGGGAGATATTTTTTTAAAGTCTGTCTAGCTTCAAAAATAAATTAAAACCTTCACAGAAATATTTTCTTTTTGAAGTGAGACTGTCTTCTTCTTTCTGCCTCTGCAGAACCCTGGGGTCGCAGAGGGAGAGCAAGGGGGTGAACAGGAGTTGCCTGGGGTGCAATTGCAACCTCTGGTGACCCCCAATTCACATCCCTCTTGGGGAAAGGTATGTCGTTCTTTAGATTCTTATATATGTAGGAGCCAATAGGGATGAGGGAATTAACATACACCTGACATTTTGTAATGTATGCACATTTTGTGGGTTTTATCTTTAAATATTGTAAACCAATGTAGGTGTGTTGTGAGTTCTCAGGTTTTGGTCTCCAGAGACTAGACTGACCTCCCGGCCATTAATTGCATGCATTAAAACTGTATTTTCTGCAGTTAGTGCCTTATATTATTATTTCCAGGATTGATTTGTGGGCCTAATTTCACATTTTGGTGGCCTGCCAATGTGATCTCCAGTGGTCCCCCGCCACAAGCCTCTGACCGCGACGCCCCAACTCCCAAGAGAGGTTTTTGTGAACACAAATGGAGAGGTGAATGGACACACTGTTTATCTGAAGGTCTGCCTGGATCCCGTGGGATAGCACTATGTACAGCTGTGCAAGCATTTAAGGGGGCACAGAATCGAGGGGACTCAAAGGACACATAGGGCCTCATTACAACCCAGGAGGTAAGTTCCCTACTTTACCACCATGGTGTAAACTCTGTTTACACCATGGTGGTTGGCGGATTTACCGCCCCATTCCAAGGTGAGTGGGGCGGTAAATCCCCATTCCCCATTTACCCTTCCCCATTCCCATTTTTGCCCCATAGGACATAATGGGAGTGGGGAAGGCGCTAATTACTGCACCGTAAATTACGGTCCCGTAATTAGCACCAAGGCGGGTTAGCGCCTTGCATTTTAACGCCTGCTAAAAGCAGGCGTTAAAATGGTAATCAGGCGTTAAGGGTTAACGGCGCCGACGGCGCCGTTAAACCCTTAACGCCTGGGTTGTAATGAGGCCCATAATATGTGAGTGCACCTTTTCCCTGAAAAACAGTGCTCTTCAATCTATTATTATTTGTGAGTTGCTATTGTTTAAGAGTTAATCAAATAACACGGGAAAAGCATCTCTGAAAGTTGAAGGATAACATTATAGAATATTGCATAACGTGGGCCTACTTTTCCATTTTGGTACCCTGAGAACTCTGGGGTCCCGCCACATGCCCCGGAGTATGATGCCAGGCATCCCTGAAAGCAGAGGTGAGAAGATGCTATGTTTATCTGAAGGTCTCCTAGTGCCCCGTGAAGGGCGCTGCACCAGGCTTTGCAGGCAGTTGAGGGGGCACAGCATCAACAGAAATCGGAGGACACATAGGGCCTCATTACATGGACGGCGGTGGACCAAGGTGCTATTAGCACCTTGGTCCATGCCGGTAAATACCGGCACCGCCTTGGAGGAAAGGGGAATTACCTCCCTATTCCAAGGTTGGTGGGGCGGTAATTCCCCCTTCCCCCATTGCCCTTCCCCATTCCCATTTTTGCCCCATAGGGCATAATGGGAATGGGGAAGGTGCTAATTACGGCACCGCAAATTGCGGTACCGTAATTAGCTCCCTGGTTCCTTTGGGGGTTGGTTTTTAACGCCTGCAAAAAGCAGCCGTTAAAGTCTCCAACCCGCAAAGGGACCTCGTAGTAAGGCGGTAAGGGTTAACGGTCACCGGTACCATTAACGGTGACCGTTAACCCTTACCGCCGTCCGTGTAATGAGGCCCATAGTACGTGAGTGCACCTTTTTTCGTGAAAAACAGTGTTCGTTTTCTATTATTATTTGTGAGTTGCAATTGTTTTGGAGTTAATGGAATAATGAGAGAAAAGCTCCTCTGAAATGGAAAAGATAAAGTTATAGAGTATTGAATAAAGTATTGATAAGGCATTGAGGTGAAGCTCCTCATGGTGTGGGGAAAGAGGATGTCAGTGCTGTATAGAAAGTGATAATCCTTTAAAGGACGGGATATCCCTCAGTGCTAGAGTGAAGAGAACTTGAGGGAGGGTCAACACATTTGTCTTGAGGCAAGGATACAGAGGAAGGATTACATCATTGTTTAAAATATATGAATTTTTTCAGAAATGTGAGTTATACTATTATATAATTGAAGAAATGGATCTCTCTCTCTCTCTCTCTCTCTCTCTCTCTCTCTCTCTCTCTCTTTATCTCTCTCTAAAGGTGTGTAATTGTTAACAAGTGTTGAGATTAGGTATTATATATCATGTACACATAACGTTAGTAATTGTGCAGATGATGATATTTTGTGATTAGGAATTGTTGGCAAATGACAGAGACGGAGGTGCCTTAGGGTTAGGAATCTTTTGTTGGTTGTAAGAGTTATTGGTTTATTATTGTCTAGTGAGAATGGGAGACAAGGCATTGCTGGCTCAGTGTTCGTGATTTTTTTTGTTTCTAAGCAAGTTTGGAGTCTTGTGGTGCTATGGATACTCCATCGGCGCATATGTGTAAAGCACTTCTGAAATGCAAGGACAGTGTTTTAAAATATCACAAAGAGTGTCTTCAGAGTATTGTGGGTAAGCTTTTGAAATCATGGCCTCATGAGGGAACACGCAAGAAATATGTATTAGAAGATATGTTCATGTATTTGTTGTCAACTTATAAATGGAAACAGTTGAAAAGAAGACAGAGCATACATGATTTATGCAAGATATTTGTAGAGGTAGAGAATGTCCCTGAGAATGGTGAAGAGGGATCAGATCAGATGCACAGTCAGGACACCACCACTCCCTTTATGGGTTCTACCCTCTACAGCCTACCGTAGGATAAACTAATCCCAAGTTCACACCCCCAACCCAAGACACAAAAGAAACATTAGGGAACCCCAAGTGCAAAACCAGAGACCCATTGATTTTAGAAATTGAGAACAAGGGTTGCCCCCAATTAGAACCAGTATTCCAGAAGGCAGAGGAGGAGCTAGAAAAACCAGGGGAAAGAGGAGGGGCATTGTGCACTAATAGGCACAGGCCAAGGAAGGGCAGGACAGATATTTTTTTTTAAGATTGATAGTGAAGCAAGGAAAGATACTGAGATAGCCACACAAGAGGAAACACGTAGGGGAAGCTACAGGGGGGGCACAAGATATGGACAGGCGCAACCACAGTATAGGTAATAGGGGCTCATTACATGTGTGCTGGTCTTCAAAAAAGGCCAGTAATACTGTCCCTTGCATTTTTTCTGGACTGGCACACTTCAGGTTTGCCAGTCGGGGCCATGGATCACCTGGCAGGCCTGACCGGCTGGTTGTTCAGGCTTCTACAGGCAAAGAAATGCTGCAATTACCATCACCCGTTAAATACTAGTGCCAGTTATTGCAACAATCCGATACCAGGAAGTCCTACAGAACTACTGGAATGAGAACTTACCAGCACTCTTCCACCAGTACACACTAAGAAGACTGGTTTTAGCTGTCATGTACTCTTATGCAAAACTTCTAGAAACTAGACAATATGGCGCTAGTCTTTAACCTTAACGCTTGTTCATATGGGATTACAACACCAAAAGAGTTAATTGAAATATAGATTGAGGGAATATAAAGAACATGAGGGTTTAATCCATTTAAATTTTGGTACTTATGCCATGGTGTTTTAATATCTCTGGCACTTTCAAATCTTCTATTATCTGCAGTAGGCCTCATTTCTCAGCTCTTATCATTTAATTTATTTAGCTTCTTCTTTCCAGAAAGTTATATGATTGCCAAAGTCCACAGCCAAAGCAAACATTAGTTATTATTGCATGATTTATTTTCCTGTTACCCTTTTTCATGAAGATTCTCCCAAAGGATGTGACCACAGTGAATAATAACAGTTTATGTTCTTAGCACTAGAAAGAAGATAATGCAATAGTTGCAAAAGACTTGTTTTGGTGTGTACCAGGTCTTGGGTTGAGGCATTGCCAAAGAGCTGAATGGGCTGTGATTCTACTGCACTGTAGAGGATTCCAGGATTGGCAGGTTCATGATAGAGTGGCTGTAGCACAATAATATAAGAAATTACGCCTCACGAATGGATCCTCTGCCACATATTATATGAGGCCTTGACAATTACCAGTTTCTGTCCTTGGATGAGTAGCAACATGTTTCAATGTTGTAATTGAAAAAAAAACAAATTTCAAATTCTAATTCCATAGGAGCGGATCTTGCTGTATCATGTTTTGTTGCCATGTGGTGTTAACTTCCCTCTACTCACTGATGACATGCCCAATTAGGCTATCTGCAGGGGATGCACTCATAACATCACTAGAACTGTATTAACCGATAGTGTGGGGTAATATATGTCATTCTTTAAATTCTTATATAGATAGCAGCCGATAGGGACTAGGGAATTAACATACACCTGATATTTTGTAATGTATTCTAATGTAGTCAATGTTGTGGTTTTTGTCTTTAAATATAATAACGCAATTTGGGCAGGTTGAGAGTTCTCACCTTTTGGTCTCTTGAGACGAGGCTGACTTCCCAGAAATTAATTGCATTAAAACAGTTTTTTCTTGCAACTGCTTACTTTTATTATAGTTTACTGGATTGATTGTTGGTCCTACTGTTACACTCTGTTAACCTAAGCATTAAACTTTTGTAATGGAATATGAGGTGATGAAACAGCTTTATTAAAACAGTGCACATGCCAGCAAACTGTGATCCTCTTGCACAAATCCTAACTATTGACGCCATTGTTTTCCCATGGGTACGTGATAATGTATCTCCAGGCCGCTCTTTCTAATGCAGGTAGCTCTTCGGGTGGGCTTATTATAGCAAATAAATCTAATGTTATAATCAACTATGAGATTTGCTCAACTTGTACAATGGAATCTTGACAGTTAAGTGCAACCTTATGGGAGAGAATGATAATATAATCATTGTGATGATGTGCATTTATTGGAACCCTGCGATGATATCATTAGCCACTATTTTATTGCAATTGCACAATGTTTTGTCTTCCTGTAAGGAGGGGGCTGATGGTAATCACGTTATTATAGGAAGTGATTTTTATTCAGTCTGCCGGTATACTAGAGGGCGTAACAATGTATCTGCTAACAATGCCCAAAAGGCAGGTTGTGGAGACATGCTATTGGGATTGGAATCTTTATGTGGTGAATTGCAATGTGGAACGGGGCATCCCAGCTGCCCCAAACCTGGTCAAATCATTCTGCCGCATCTTGTATTATTTAATAGTTCTTTCCGGCAGTCTCTTTGAATACTGTAAACAACTGTCATTAATAGATATGAAGGCCAGCCATCATAAGGCACGCGCTGCCTCTTTGTACATCAACACTAGACATTAGATAGCAGACCAATTAACTAACTTAACCATCCTGAAAACAGTTGTCGTCAGAATTGGGAATATGTATTTGTTTAATGAAAGACTGGATCATACCTATGAGTATAATTACATGGAGAAAGAAACATCTAAGATTACTCACAGTTTTTTCAAGATTAATTATAGAGCATAATCAGGGAACGGGACAGCAAAAGGCAGGTTATAAACAGAGCATACACTGTTTTAATAACGTGGTTTAAGAGCGGAAAGCTTGCTTAAGACGCAATCTGCCCAAGTTACTAAGTGAAAAGAATCAGATAAAATGGCAATTCCAAAAGCAATATAAAAACGGGCTCAAGGGCTATCATTATTTTCTATTGCAAAAAGATAACAAATAAATATTGGAAGCTGTTACTAGAAAGAATGCGCTTAACTTTTTGGAAATTGTTAAACACACTTTCCACTCCAAATGAGGATCTGCTGTGTAATCTGATCTCAGAAGAGTTCTGGAAAACTCATTTTACTATTTTATATGAGCCAAACCGTGCCCAATGCACCACATAATATATGGTCATTGAACTTTGACTCTGACCTCATAGGGCATAATTAAAGGATTATCTAACGCAAGAGCCCCAGGGCCAAATGGCATTACATAGTTAAGGCTCAAATTTGTGAGCCAGCCTTATTACTCAGCTCTTCACCAGTATCATGAATCCATTCCACAAACATAGGGAGGCTTGATTATTATTATTCTGATTTTTTAAAAGGGGATCACAAATAACCCCTCTCACTGCAGACTGATCGATTTGACTGATGCAGAATGCAAGATAGTTGTCTCTATAGTGTTGAAGGAACTAGAAAAATTGATCACTGAGAAGAACATACTCTTTAAATACAACCGTTTTCCAAAGGGGAATGGGGACTGTAGTCAATGGCTTTTTGATGAAACTTGAACATAACGCTGCGAGAAAGGAGCTTCTGCGATATACGCAGAAATTATTGACTTCTCCCAGGCTATTAATATGGTTAATGGCAGCCTATTATGGGAGAAGTTAAGGATAAAGCACTATCTGGTTCAACTACTTTCAATACTTATGAAATTACATGAAGCTGCATTTCTGCAGGGACATATGAATAGACAGGAATGTCTCTCTGGGAATATTGATGCCCAGAGAGGGTTATGCCAGGGCTGTGTTTTGCCACCCAGCCAATTCAATGTATATCTTGTTGATCTTGGGGATGCCTTACATTCGCAGTGTCATGTTAGACTACTTGCCTATTCAATGTTTAGCTTACACGGAAGATGTCATCCACCTGGTTTGTACCCAGAGGCGCCTGCAAGACCTAATAAGAAGAGTGGAAGAGAATGCGTTGCAAAATGAACTGAAATTAAGCCGAGGATAACCCCCATTATCAGATTCTCGCCCGGCTCCAAAAAGCCTTATGGATACACTTGGTATGTTGATCAAGTTCCTATCCAGCCCTCGAAGCAAATCATTCATCTGGGTTTTGTTTTGGATTATACCTGTTTCCGCTCTTGGTGGCTGTATAGATTAAAAACTAAAGCTATTCAACTGGTGTTGGAAATTAGGAGAATTAACATTAAATACTGTAGATTTACATTGATTCCATAAATTTTATATTATAAAAATGTAGGTTATTCTCTCTATATGGTATGTCCAGAAAGTCTTCATCTTAACAGGCATCATTAATTGGAATATTACAGAGTCGGTGAAATGAAGAAAAAAAAAACGTTGGGCTTGCTAAACTCATTACCCATAGTTTTGGTGAGATGGGTATAACTTCTATAAAGGGACTTCTATTGAAGAACGTTTTAACCTTTTATAAATACATGTGGACGGCTTGTAATGATTCCTTCTACACTTCTACACACACATTAATACTGAGAACAGGGTATGAACACTGGTCCTATTAGTGACTTCTTTAATGAAGCAGAATCTATTTTAAAGCACATATTCTACACTAAGGGAGAGCTTTGTGAGAATCCATCTAGGATTAAAAATCTTCTGTACCAAAGTCATTGGATATATATAATGTATTTGATGCAAAGGTTGAAGATCCACTCGTCCCTGCCTCCCTTGGACAAATCTTTAGGATTTAGGCCGAGATATCTTAGTAGATTTCCCAATTCATATTACAGAAACCAGTTCTTCTGCTTTCAATCTTTCTTTAACTAATCAGCTAAGATGAATTTATGATCATTCAAATATTGTATTAGATAAATTCACTTTATGTGATGATGGATTAAGTGTTCAGATCCATAGACATCTTTTGATTGATTGCAGGGAACTCATAAGTCAATATATACATTATTTGAGTAATTGCGTCTCAGGTATTAATAGGATACATACGGAAGAGTTCTGGCTGAGATTGCCCAATGGGGAGGAGACACAATTAATTATTTCTGTTTTAAAATGTCTTAAAAATCTAATTTGTGTTATTAGAAAATGTAGGTACTTTTATCCTGCCTTCTTTAACGAAATCCATGATTTTGGTTGTTATTGTATTGAATAGATTTCGTTGTATTACGCACTTTTAATGTGTGTGTATTTATCTTTTTTATGTGTAAGGTTATTTATATAACCATATTACATTAAATATAAAAGAAAATGTATGTATAAAGATGGGTGTGAGGTGGAGTGCATTTTGTGGATAATAAGGGCATTGATCAAAGATGGCAGTTGTGTGCAAGATGAGGAAATGGGTAAAGGAGAATAGTTGTGGAAATTAATTGCTGGGATGAGAATAGGCCTTTCCTGAGTATGTAAGAAGATTGACATAGAGTGGAGTTACATGTATAATGAGGTACTGTATTGAGGATTGGTGTTACATGGATGATGTTGGACTGAGAATGCAGAAATGCACTGTTGTTTTTGAATGTCACAATCACATTGGTTTTATTATTATGTATTTATTTAATACAAATTACAGGGAAAACAATGCATTTTTTCCACAAAAATGCTTACAAAACATTTTAACATTGATTTACATAGCAGAGGACCAGTGTCATTAACAATGTGAGAGAGGATGTGATATAAGATCAGTTGGTGCAGGGGAGGTATTATCATGAACCAGAGTTGAGGACTGTAGTGTATGATATAGGAACAGGATAGTGGAGGAAGTGCTATGTTATAGGATGTAATAATGAATATTCCAGTCAAGGTGGTAGAAGCAGTGTGAAGAGGAGGAGGTATGTTATATCCCAACCAGATATACAGGTGAAGAATCAGTAGAACACAGAATGTTAATATGAGATGGAATGAATATGAGTGCTTGAAAGGGGCTTTGAGAGATGCAGCAGTTGAAGCTGTGGAGTTGGAGTGTAGAGATGCAGCTGTCATGTAGATAATGTAACTTTTGTTTGTGAACATTTATGATATTACAACTGCGTCGCCACCCCCGCCCCCAATCTTGAGAAGGCTAACATGAAGGCAGTGCCGGCTTTAGACATGAGCAAACTGGGTGCTCGCCTGGTATACCCCAGGTCATTTTAGCTCAGGGGAATCTTTCAAGAGTGGATGAAGGCACCTTATTGAAAGAAAATGCACCAAATCTTGTGTTGGCGGCTGGCACTCCAGCACAGGAGCAAGGGGAATTTCATTACAACCATAGAAAGGCTGACCCATGCTGGTTTGGCAGGGGTGCTCTACTTAGCAGAGCAACCCCATATTTGGCACCCCCTGGCCTGACACATTTTGTTACCTTACCCCAGGCACTGATAGAGCTAAGGATGGCCCTGCATGATGGTAGAGATGTTAGGCTGAGACTTGATCTTAGGCTTTTACTTGGGTTTGCCTGTGGCATCTTTTATTCACCTAGGACAGGGGGTTTACATGGATGACCTGTATAGATGCATTATCTATTTACACAAATAAAAATAATTTCTCATTCAACTAACCCAGTGCATTACCATATAAGATACATTATGACAAGATGTAATTAGAAAAATAATCT
Organism: Ambystoma mexicanum; assembly: GCF_040938575.1. Classification (NCBI taxonomy): domain Eukaryota; kingdom Metazoa; phylum Chordata; class Amphibia; order Caudata; family Ambystomatidae; genus Ambystoma; species Ambystoma mexicanum. Next base: position 1,139,949,752 of record NC_090922.1, read on the forward strand.
AATCAAAGTGTTTTACATTCAGAAGAGGTGATAGTAAAAAGAGAATTAAGGGTTTTCCAATAGATTATTGGTAGCAATGAATTATTGAATAATCAACTAAGTGCATGTAAGAATAGGAAAGAAATATATAGAAGGTGGTTAAAACCCCATTACCCATTTGAGATTGAGAATTCTTGTGATTTTTGGTCCCTGAAAATGGTCAAAAAAGGGAGTTAAACTAAGGGATTGGGTTTGCGAGGAAACTGGGAACATATATCGCTTCGGTGATTGGGATTAGAGTTACATTTAATTTGGAAGCAGAAAAGCTTGGTAAAAGGTGGGAATAAAAAAGTGATGTTGAAGAGTTTGGAAACAATATTAGCACAATTAAAACATTTAAAGCTCCAGGGCCAGATGGAGTATGCAATTCAGTATTGAAAAAGAATCTGGATTCAGCATGAGCTATTCAAAATCATTAGCATTACAGAAGCAATTCCCTAGAATTACAAAAAAAACATTATAGTGCCTGTTTAAAGGCGTGGTCCTAGACAGAAATTTACAAAATTGTCACCAAAATAACTGCTACCACACAGTTACAGTGACGTTCCCCCTACACAGTATTCCAACCACCATTACTGCAGCTAAGCAAAGTGCGGGTTGCAAGGGGGTCCCCTGCTCTCCTTTGTTTTAATAACGTTGTGGGTGTGTCCCCCTCTTGCCATTATGGTTAGCTGCAGATAGGAAAGAAAAATAATTCGGAATTGCAGGCGGCGCAGTGACCACATAGATCCTTCCTAGACTAGAACCAAACAATTGTAGAATTCTTGTTATGCTGTATGCCCCAGCTAAGATCTTTGCACGTATAATATGGAAAGAGTTTACACAAGGAGTCTTCTACTCTGACTAAATATTATGTCACTAGAAACAGAAATAGAACAGGCATGGTGCCCTATAATAAACACATTAATAGATTGTAGTACAGCTTCCGAGATTATTCAGCATAATTTACTATGGCAGATACTAAACCATTGGGAATTCCTAGGGACCTGCTAAAAATGATCATGGCCCTCCATAATAGCAGCACTGTGACTATGCGAATCTGACAGTCTTGAAGCATGAGTGACCCATTCGGTAGTTAAAGTTGCCTAAAGCAGGGTTGTGTACTCACCCCAACATTATTTAATCTTCATTTGGTTTGTTTGATGACAAAATGTAAATTGGGATAAGCATATGCCACAGAATTAGGAACCGATAAACTGCAATGGTTGGAATTTGGGGACAACTTTATTTTACTGGACTCTAATGCAAGGGGTTTCAACAGCATCTAGTGCAGTTTGTCTCCTCTACACATAAGAAAGGCTTGGTAATTAATATGAATTACATTTATGAATTTCAGCATTAGTAAAAATTAATAACGGAAAATGTTTAACTGGATGACGATTGATCATCAGGTTGACATAGGAACTAATTATACAGAATCTATATTGGCATAAAGAAATAGAGAATATTAGGCGATCGGTTCAGCAGCCTTGTGCAGAACTGTGGCTACTCTACAAAAACTACTATTGATATATGTAGGAAAGTGTGTCAGCAATGACATAGCTAATTGGACTACCTAGCAGTCTCCCTGCAACATGGTTGCAAGCAAAATTGGGATATGGTTCTTTCTGTCTGTTAAATTTCTCAATATAAATCACAGACTTAATCTGTATAGAAATGTATTCAGGCTGCATCTAATTCACTGATGCATTATATTGTTAGGGAACACCATGCTATAAGGGCCTATTTATTGTTCATGATATGACAGATTACCTGTATTGATGTAATTTTTTTAAGATTAATATTATGTGGTCTCTGAATCTACTTTCCAGTTGCAAATTTAAAATACATTGGTGTGTTCGATTATGAGCCAAACTTGATTGACTGTTTGCTAGTGACAAAATCTCATAGTTGGGAGTATTTTCCTTTTGTTCCCAAAATGAGCCAGACGCCTAGATATGTATTAGAAGTTCCAAATACCAAAGGCAGCCTTTTCAATCTTTAAAATATTCAATGAACGTGAACCACATTTTCCAAAATTGGGGCGGTTGTATGTTTGGCTGGCAGGCAATATTATAATACAGAAGTCCTAAAAAATATTGTAAGATTTATAAGTGATAAAGCACAACTAATTGTAAATTATAAGCATATGGAAATCACTTATTGTGACGAATTGTATTCTGCCTCGGAGTACAAGGATGGGTAGGGGTTTAAAAATGGCCCACTCAGTCTTCACACAAGGTAAACAAGGGACATCCAAGAGCTATACCTACTTTGCCTTTTGTCTGCAGGCAACAGTCATTGAAGTTGTGATCAAGGCTGAGTGGATGTAACCTCATGAGGCAGCGGTTCTCTGGCTAGCTGGGCTGAGCTGTTGTTGTAACCCCCAGTTAGAGTCAGTTAGAGACATGGTTCCAGCATTGAGGAGACGCTTCAGACCTAGCAAGTGACATTTTTTACTAGGAACAATGCATTGTCAAACTGGTTTAGATGCTGTATAATATGTTGGCTAGTTGCAGGAATGCAAAAAAACACACCACTACCTTCCCTATTGTTCGGGATGTGGGGAACACAGAGTGACTGGTTCGGTGCGGGAGAACACAGAGCTTTGGCTGGTCTGACCCTCCGGTTCCTGTGAGACCTTTCGCAAAGGATTCAAGGACGGGATACTCCAGTTCAAGGTCTGCTCTTCTGGTGCAGAAGATCTGTTGCAGAATATTTGGTCCTGGACCACTGCACTGTTCACTCCCGATGGTCCCTGGGAGTGGTTAGGGGACATATCTTTCTTCTGTCTTGGATGGCTCTCAACTCTGGCAGAGGGATTTGGACAGCACAACTGTCCTAAACGAAGTCCAACTGAGAATATTTAGAACATCTCTTCAGCCTTAAAGGATCCTTGAGGAACCAAGGGAATTCTTCCGAAGAGATGTAAGCGCATTCTTGTCCACCGATGATTGGTTTAAAGCCAGCCTGCTTTAGGGGAACAATTCATGCTCCTGGCTGGAGTGGACTGTGCCCCGTTGATCTTGCACCCAACATGCTTTGTTCCAGAGAAAGTCGAGGAGAAAGGAAAGGGAAAGAGAGACAGTGAGAAACAATGTGGCTTCTTCCGGTGTGCAGAGCACTCCTGCCTATCCTGACTCCGACCCCGTCCCTCCTACTGACAACAACAACCTTTAGACATGCAGTATCCATGTGTGAGGCTGCTCCTCCTGAATGGGCATGCTCCTTTGATCCCTGGGCCTAGGACAGCCAACTGATTTCGACCTGTCTCTGGGGCCACGGTTACCGGCACTCACAAATGGAATCAAAGAGATACTGGGCAGTCTGGGGTTCTGTCCTGCTGTGTAGGAGTTTCAGCCCATCTGACCTGAATACACATCCCCTTCCAAAGTAGAGCTGACTCGTAGGAGCTGACACATGTGAAATATCCATTGGAATGTGGCAGCCATAATCATAAGTATAGCAATCCACTATGCCTATACTCTGGCACAGCTTATTCTTAGAGATTACCCTGCCACCAGCATTGAGTACTCATGATCATTTTAGTTTTGGTGTAGAGGGGCATATCTTAAATGCGGCCTCTTCATTGCAGGGACTTCTATGCCTCTGAGGCTGTCACGTGGGCATCTGTGCCCTTTGGACCAGCTCTTTGCCATGGGTAGAGCAGGTGCTGTGATGCAGTATACTGACACAGCTGGTCATGGTCACTTCTTCCTCAGGGAATATTCTGAAGTGTAGTTAGAAACAGAGTTTGGCTCGAGGGAAATCCCCTAGTGCCCAGACAAAAATGGAGGAGTAGAGAAATATGACACATTGATGATTGTATTAATCCAAGCAGGGATATGCACACAGATTCTACAGCTCCAATGGCACTCTCAGCTCATTACAGGCAGGCAGTGAGTTTTTAAGCTGCAGTGTTCTCACAACCAAAAGATACATTCCTTGCTTTTAGGGGAAATGGGATTGGGTGAACAGTATAGGCCTAATTACATTATATGTGGACATAGCATTTGATTGGTCTGGCTAGATCTGGTAGCTCCACCTGGCACTAACCCCCATCTCATTGCAAGCCTTGTCAGTTTAGGAAGTTTACCAGCATGTGACACAACAATGATGGGTGGGGAAGGTGAGCTCGGAGCACCGCCTGCTTCCCACTGTTGTTTCACCCCTCTGACTTCTCAGTCCTTGAACAAGGAGACTCCATTCTCCATGTTGTTTTTTCCATCTTCTGTCTTCAATTCGATGGGAATGACCTTATCTATTCTGAATGGGCCTTCCTCACCAGCTCCAGGTCACGTGTTCAGGGACCGTAAAAATGATTTTCTCTGCTAGCATTTATGAGGGATTTCAGCCTTTTTGTCCCTGCAGGTGCTGTATCATTTCGGATGTCTCAACCTCTCTCCAACAGCATCCTTGGTAGAGCTGCACATGCTTGGATGCCTGATTTGCATCTCTCAGAAATGTCAGTGTATCAGGCCTCAGCCCTGTGGTTTGAGCTTTCCCAGTTCTTTTCAATGCAGCCGTGGTTTACATTTTGCTTTTTCAGTGTCATCAAGCAGTTCATGTGTATTGTTTTGCACCTGGCTAATGTCTCTGCAGGTGTGTTCAGCCATGTCGCCTTTTCATGATTACTTTGGTGCTGTCATCCGGGTACGCTGGTCCGATAGCACAGCAAGTAGAGTGCTCGCTTTGACATCTGTGCAGTGCCTACTGACACAGGTTCAATTCCCGGCAGGGCCAAACTCAGCCTGTCGTCTTTCTGAGGTTGATAAATGAGCACCGCATACTGTGAGTAATATTAAGCAGCACTCAGATGCCTGAGGGTTCATAGCTCTGTATAAATGCTAAATTGATATGGTCTGTGGGGCTGCTTCAGTGGGTTGCATCCATGATCTTGAGGATATGCTGGGGGAAGGTGGGGTTGAGACCCCCTCAACAATTCTCTTTTGAAAAATGTGTTCTTAACTATTTCTGATTATTTGACTACTCACACATACAAATAAAGACAGGTCACTTTGTGTGAGTTTGTGCTACCTCTACATAAATTAATCATGTCTTTATCAGTGTGTTGTTCTGCTGTTTCAGGAATGAATCCATTGTCTCTATCTGATGCTCTGTTCTCTCAAGGAGTATGAAATGTACCTGTCTGTGATTTCCTATAAAAGGCAAATGTCCCCTGCTATCATGTTATTTTCTCTCTGGAAAAAATCAAGTGTAATGTTCTCTTCTTAGGGGAAATAACAAATGTCAGCCTTACATTTACCACATTTCCGAATGTCTTGCCTACAGCGTTAAATTAATAGTAATCATTTGTAGCCTATCCAAATTCAAATTATAATTGAAAGTTTTAATTAACTAATTCTCACCCCTACACTAGCTTGAGTTGTAGCAATGTCAAACTGTATCTCTGCATGTTTTCCTCGCATTGATCCTGAACCCCTAATTGAGTGCATTTATAGAGGGCACGGTTGACCGTGCGTGACTCACTTTTAATGGAACCTCTACCTCTAGTAATGTTTGAAAGGTTTGACGTGGTTAAGCTTCATTAAGTTCGCACATGACTACCTGTATGCTACAGGTTTCACTACTTGAAATGTGAACCCATATGTAACATTAAAAGTTCAGAGTCTGTACTTAGGCTCTTTGAAAAAGGTTTGCCTTTTTGCCCTTGGAGCTTCGCATTTCAATGCCATAGCTTAGAGTTCATTTGATTACTCTGACAATTACAAGTTTAACACATTGAGACAGAAAGAATGATCTGCATGGATCTACTAGCTGACATCCTTTCTGGAAAAACATGGATATAGCTAGATCAAGAGTATGATGATTAAGGACTCTAATTAAGTATGCACATATTATCATGACTGTACATTGGCAAAAAAAATGTGTTTATCTTATTTTTGTATGTTATTGTTTAAGCACTGACCTAGCTCAAGAGTAGTGGAGCACTGTACAGGGTGTGGGCAGCCTGCATTTTTGCTGCCATCTTTTAACTGTAGGGCAGCACTGTGAGCTGTGGGGCTGTCCATCATAACTTGTATTCTAATGATTAAAGTGCTGATCTAGCTTCAGTGCATGTTTTGTTTCGTAGACATACAAAAGAACAAAGCCCACTGGAGCAACTGAACTAATTAATTAATGTTGGCCAGAGCGCCACCTAATGTTCCCACCCCAAAGGAAACGCTACAGAATGTACTACTAATAAGATTTCATGTATCAACCGGTAACCTAGAAATCTAACCCTTAAAGCTCTGGGAGCTACCGTTTTCTGAGTTCAATGACAACATCCTGTAAATATGTTGCATTTCAACGTTGCGGTTGATCAATTAAAATGTATACATACAACTACCAGGCTGTCAACTCATAATGGACATTTTCCAATTTCACAGATAAACAGACCACGATGCGAAAAAGAATACATCAAACCCATTAGAACCAGGGACATTTCCAGTTTGGAGGCACCAAGAAAGAATGCAAGCATCATAATTGATAGATTGTTTTTTGTTTTTTAGGATTACGTAGCATGTCCTAACTGCATATGTTTCTGAATGGTTTCACTTCCTGCTGCGATATCGCGCCAGTGGGTGCTAAATAACCTATTTCCTTGTTACGACCTCACAGGGTTGGAAATACTGTATTTCTTCTGTTTTCTGCTGTTTCTGGATTTGTGGAAAGGGAACGAGGGTGACAATAGCTAGAAGGAGAATGTGGACAGAACCCAAGTATTTATTTTTGCCTCATGCTGTCTATGCATACCGCTGTTATGGGGAGGGCTGGCCATGGACATCGAACCAGCCCTCCCCCCCGGGACACTATGGCACACCAGTGTCAAAGAGGTATTATGCCTCTGAGGATTGATGGGTTGGGCTGGTCGAGGACATCACACCAGCCCCCATCCTGTGGTGCTATGGGACCCCAGCACCTAGGAGACATTGTACATCTAGGGGTGGCAGGTCTGGCCCTGACGGCTCATGTGGACCTTGACTGTCTTCTTGGCAGGGGGCCCCATGGCAATCTGGCCTGCAGGCCCTGCTTACTCAGGGTGGGTTTGCAGGCCTCAATGAGAGACACACACTCAGATCATTCCGTTATGGAGTTTGCAGCTGTTCTGTCGCACGTGCAGGCAGGGCTCCCTTTTATTAACTTGGGCCATGACACAGCGATGTCCCATCTTAAAAGGGCAATGCCTATGGGAGGGACACATCCCCTTGAAGGGGAAACACGCATGGGAGGGTTCAATACACAACAACCACATGCCTCCCTTCTCCATCTATGGTACTGCTCGGCTATGGGGTGGAAAAGAGGGGCTGATGGTACCATACACAACAAAGACTTTTAGCTAAGCAACCATCAAAAAAAGGTTCAGTGACATATAAAAATTTGTGAACTTTGCTTTTGTTGTCTATCCGATGTCGCTCAGAATCCGCAGTTCAATTAATAATCATGTTTATATTAGTTGCGCTTCTACAATTTCATATATTTGGGGGACTAATTTCGTAATAGTGTTAATTTTGTGGTGAGAGAGAAGGATGACTAAAGCTTAACCAATGCTGTTGAACAAATAATTTCCATATTATATATAAAGAGCATTGGGGAAGATTTGATTAACATTTTTTATCATATGAAAGATGTAATGACAGCAATAAAAAGATGAAAAGACCTAGCTTATAGCTACGATGCCTAACATATTCAACTCACTCGCATTGCTGTTTGATTTCGGAATAAACAAAAAGCAATCAAATTTTGCAATCAATGTAATTATTAGTTTGGCTGCGATTGCCCAGATAGATTTTCTTATTGTATTTGATGATGTATAACTCTGCCCCTATAATTTCTTTTATAGCTTTTCACCATGTCTAGTGATTGCTTTTACATTCTGTCTTAAATTTGTATTCATAAGGGCATGAATCTTGAGAATATTGCATAATATTGATACACAGATAGGAAAAGTCACAGTACAGTAATTAAAATCTGTGAGATTGTGCCTCCCAAACTAAGGAAAAAATAAAGCACTAGCAATAACAATATGAATGTTATTATGGATACATGTATTTTATTTTTAAACCCTTGACATTGGGTCTCCCAAGATCTGGATTCATCTTGAAGTGTGTCTTAAATATGTGTTATAGGGTTACGCTTGTCGCTTTATAGTCAAGGTGGAACTGATCATCAACAGGAAATGCAAACATTCTATGTCTAATAACTTTTGGGCCGTATGACGGATCCGCACAACATTTTACAAACGAGGGTTGGGGCTCAGGAACCCCAGAACTGGAAACCTTTGTGCAAATCCATGTTACGGTTAAAAAGATATAAAGGCTTAACAAAGGGAGTTTTTTTTTACTTTTCCATTCATTTTCCAATAGGGTCAAATATTTGCTGAAGCGCACAGCCCACACTGATGGACAAATTTGCACGAAATAAGAAACAAGTCGGGCACAAAGCGCTGGAAGAAAATACTTTGTTGATTTGGCATTCATCCGTCCAGTAGTTTGTTTTTAAATTGGGATTGACCGGGGTGCCCTTGTATCCTGCCATCATGGAAACCTTGATTTGAATCTAGATTTGTTTCTGCAAACTGGCGTAAAATAGTATAAGGCGTGTCAGTAGGGCAGTTTTCAGACTAGGGAGAATGTAGGTAGGGTAAGACAGGATGATTTCTAAAGGTTTGGAGCTTAGGCAAAGTGTAGTGGCTTTTTTGTGTTTTTTTGGGTCGTCTAGTCAAGATCTCTATTTGTTTCTAGTGGCAACAATATTAAATGGTAAATACTTCAAAACGATTCGATTTTGAGGTGTAGCACTCACCGTGATTGCTTGTTAGGGGAACAAGAGTATTTTAAATTAAATTTTGAAGCAAATCTTTTTTTACTAAAAAAAGCAAAATCAGGCATTTCTTCCAAAATTAACTTAAAATGTATTTATTATGGGGATATTAGTGTTTTGGGGGTATAACATATGTTCTAAAAGTTTAGCATTGCTTAATTACTTTTAAAAAGTGTGCAAGGAAAGATTGAGGGAAGCTAAAGCTTGTTTACTGTGACCTTTGTTTTGATTGGACAGTGATGTCATTTGGGATGTCATCAGTGCGCTTAGTGGCTGTGCAATGAAGGGTTTTGTGGCAGTAAATCAGCACCTTAAATTCACTTCAACTAAAGTTTTTTTTTTCACTGAATTTCATGGGTTTTGATTATATACATTTACATGGTATGGTGTCTTTTTGTTTCTTTGGGGGCTGTAATCAGGGGTATTTTAAAGCACTTTGATTTTTGCTATCCTTTTCCCCCTACTCGGTCTACGAACCTAGGAACATATTATTTTTGAACTATCAAAGCTCATACAACCTTTATTATTCATGTAGAGTTCTGCTGACCACACACTACTTCAGTGCTATAGCCAATAACAATGAATTTGATAACCCACTTAATTGTTATACACGTTATCAATTGCTCAAACAATTGATGATAGCCAAGGTTCAAACCAGCACTCAGCAGACAGATATACTTTTGTTCATAGAATGTAAGGACCCTGAGTATCAAACAGTGCTGATTTAAAAATGGGATCTCTGTTGTTATTTGCCTTCCAATTTTAAAGGCCTTGCTACGAGTTTGGCGGTGTGGCGGTGTGGTAAACAAAAAGTGGTGCTAGCAGAAATATCACCACGGTAACTGCACAGTTGTAAATTGCTTTTGGAGTTAAAGTAGAGAATTCATCTCCAGAAAAAAAGTGTGAGGTGAAACAGTAACTACGCTGCAAAAAAGTGCCAGATGTGTTACGTGGAATTACTGCTGGCGTTAAGTCCAATAAACATCCCCACTGGGTTCTGGACTCCAAAAATGGGGATTTCCACTGCCATAGCACAACACGTAATCTTGACATAATACCACAGGACTGAGTGGTGGTAATGGTACATGAGTCTGGTGGTAATCAGTGGGTTTACCAAAGGTGATGAGGCCCTTACTGTCTTAGGGCCTGATTCATGGAACGTTTAGCTCGGTGCTGCTCTAGAAATGTCATGAATTTGTCCCTTCATCTCCTAAACCGAGTCTATTCCAGCCTTTTGTAACAGGCATTGTGTCAGTTTTAAGCACTCAAATATTTGATAAAAATAAATAAATTAAATATATGTAGTGCAGAAGCTCATGTTTGAACGTTTCCTTATGTGAAGAATGAAACTGTTTTGCTGAACATTAACACGAAATAACGAATGTGTCGAGTTAAAAAAAAATGCATACAATAAAATAACGCTAATGCTCCTGTGTAATCTCAGTGTATTTTTTTTTTTAATCCATTCTAAATTATGCATCATCACCAGTCAGCTCTGGAAGAAATTAGGCTCAAGCGTGTGGTTTTAAGATGTGGTCATACAGGGTTTTCCCTTGCCATTGATTATACACATGCGGTCTGCAGAAATGAGAAACACCATTCACGCAATCATTCATTGTCACTTGTTCCAGTTTCACTTCAAACCAAATAAATGCAAGGTCAGGCAGTACCTAACTGTATCTGATCGCTGCTGTATTAAATTACCTTGCCAGGAATATGTCTTAAAAATAGCGGAAAATGCAGTACGCTTCACATTCAATTATGCACATTGTCCATAAAGATATGGTACTTGGCAAGTGGCTTCTATCCAGCTCATTTCAGCTCCCGTTTCTTGTATGTTGCAAAGTGTTCTTTAAAAGCTTAAGATTACACCAGAAAATGGGCACAGGAGGGATTCAAACCGTCATAGTATTAATAATCATTGTTTGCACGTCTGGGCCATTTTGCACGATTCTTGTTCAGTTTGAGTTCAGGTTGTTATAATTGTCTACATGTTTTACCATAATGCCTACCACTGATAATGCAAATCATCACACCTGTATAAATACTGTACTTGCGAACAACATTGTAAATATCGTGTTTTTTAAACAAAATGTATATCGGCTGACTCAGCCATCTCTTTAAAAATTCTGAGCACTGTTTTGGACACATGGCAGAGACAGACTTCCGAGATGCTGCGTATTTTTCGGCACTATTTGCTTCCTTGTCATGGAACGGTGATCAGAACACCCGACCATTCGTGTACTGGGTTGGCCACAGTTCCACTGTATGATGTAGCTCGGCTTTCCCTTTAAGAGCGGCATTTGTTGGGTTAAACACCAACCTGGTGTACCCTTCAAAGCCTTTATAGATTGTAGACCAAGACCAAGACCTGAACCTACTGTGCGCCTCATCAACTGTGAGAACACCTCGCCACCTGGATGGCCCCTGACTTGATGGGGTCCCATATGTACATCCACTCCACATTTGCTATTTTGAATGCTTTCAGTAAACAGTGTATGTTATTTTTATCACCTAAACTACTTGTTTATTAGTAATGCATTCATTGGATTAATCAAGAGTTATCCAATGCTTTTTCTATACTCTCAATTGTTCTGCATGTCTTCCGCAATGTGCTTTTAAAGGAATTGAAAACACCCATTGATCCACAGAGTACACTTGGCAAGAGCCAGAGGACAAAGGGCAAGGAAACCAAAGCACTGCGAATGAACCACAGTGAGTATGTAGTGATTGGCACTGCTAGGCATACTGTAGCTCGTAGTTCGACCCATGTCGAGCTAGCATATAGTAATTGGCCAAGATCCCACTGTTGCAATGTTTCTCTTTTCACTGCAAGGGTAGATGGTGTGTCAGCTGATATGATATATGTTCATTATAACTAGGGTGACTATACAGTTCATAAAGAAAATACGGGCTCCCGCACACTGCAGTGGGGTTACTGTACAGTGCATGTCTGGTTGAATTTCATGCTGCCTGTGGGACAGCTACAGTACAGTCAGGGGTTCACAAAGTAGGCATTGTGTTTCTTGGGGCAGTGCTGCAGCAGACTCTTCACAAAGAATATCCTGTCCTCACAACGATAACTTCTTCAAAATAACCTTTGAGCTTAGCCTGCCTTACCTCGTTCCTCTCCCTCCCCGATTCTTTCACACCTGACACCGTTTTTGAGCCATCATGTAAAAACAAGGTGCAAGTAATGTTCACCTGCAAGAGGAACACACCCCATTACGAGGCTGGCGGTAGCCGTGCCTGTAATACAGGCATGGCTGGTGCCAGTATTTTATTTTTTCTGGCGCATTTCTAATTACTGGGTCATTATGGCCTTGCCGAACCTGGTATTTGCCCATTTCTGGGCGCCAGGAAAAATTCGGCCCCATTCCCATTTGAGTCCCATAGGGCTCAATGGGAATGGGGAAGCCGGATGCACCGGCACCGTTATGAACAGTGTCATTGCATCCGACATACTGTGCTCGCCGGTGTCGCACTGCCCATCAGTTCCGACCTGTCGGGCAGAAAGGCACCTGCGAGCACAACTTGTAGGTTGCCGGTTCAGGAACTACGGTGCTGGAAAACTTACCGGTACTGTAGTTCCCGGACCAGCAAACTTATAATGAGGCCCACTGTTTAGTTGCAGTGAAAAGGGCCCATGCAGTGTTTAATCTAATCGTAAAGATTGCCACGTTCACATTTACTTCTAGTACACTTCTGGATATCATTTGGTTTTGATACTATGGGCCTGGTTAATGGAAAAATGCACATTTTTCCCACAATGGCCGCGTGCCGGGAACGACACTTCGCGAGAACGCGCACAAACATTTTTCTGTAAGCTCTGTATATTCATGGATCCAAACAAACATTTCAACCCGACCCGCAAATCAAAATGAGCTGCGCGAGGAATTCCCATTGCACGCTCCCACGCAAATCAAAAACCCAAGCCATATCCTAACCTAAGCGCAAAGCTCTGACCGCCCATCCCAGGTGGAACTCAGGGCCTTTCTCTCGACTATCGCTCTCTCAACCTGCATTTCCCAGGGATCAAACCCATTCCCCTGGTTCTTCATCGTCTATATGGCTACGTTGGCAGATATGATCGCCACTTTCACCTCTAACGTTCAATGTTACACGCATGACACTCAACTATCCATCAGGTTACCCTCCTCCTTGCTCATATCTTGCTCATATCTGAATGTCCGCTATTCAGTCATGGTCTGCTGCAAACGACCTCTGCCTCAACACCAGTAAGACTGAGATCGTCCGCACTTGGACCCCTGTTCCCGCTTTCCTACTTTAACTCTGGCCGGCCTCCCGTGATCCTGCGCCCGCACCTATCTGAGATGCCAAAAACCTTGAAGTCATTTTCAACTCCACTCTCTCCTTCTCCTCTGACATTTCGGACATCTCAAAAAGGTCTATCAGTTATACCTCCTGAGAGGAACTCTACCTTTTCTCACGTTCCCCCTGCGGCTCACTGTCTCCAGAGCCCCGGCTCTCTCCAGAGTGGACTATTGCAACAGCCTCTTCCTCAACCTCCCTGCTTCTGCCCTGTGCCCTCTGCAACTCATCCAGAACAGAATTGCAAAATGTGTCCTTGGCCTCATGTCCAGGGACCGCATCTCTCTGGCACTGAAATTTCTTCACTGGCTCATAGTGGCTGCAAGGATCAATTTCAAGACCCTCTGCATTGTATAAAAGGCTTTCTGGGGCCTGCGACCTACACATCTACAACATTGCCTACCTAAATACTGCCCCTCACAAGCCCTCTGCTCACCTACCTCCAAACATCTGTGAGTGAGCTGGTTCTCCAAGCAGAGATTAGGAGGGAGATCCTTTTCCTCAACAGGTGCCTCCCTTCAGAACAGCCTCCCTGCCACCCTCTATATTGAGCCTGATCTTCTTAAGTTCCGGGAACTTCTCAAGACTTCTCAAGACCTTCCTCTTCTCCGCCTCCTTCTCTCTCCCTCTACCCTGCTAACCTAGCTCTTTGCTCTTTTCATCCATCTTCTTCCCTACAGCTGGTGAACTGGCCGGCTGGTGTACCTCAGAGTCTCACAGGTCGCAGTCACTCCTGCCAGTCCTTTCTGCACTTGCCTCAGGGCCCTGCACCCCGCCCTCCATCATTGCACGTGAGAATTAACCCAATAGAGTGGCTCTCTCTGCACTTACCCAATTTTCCACTGACTGGGTGCACTTGGACCTCCCCTTCCCTTGACCGTTCTGTGCACTTGCATGATCCGAACGAACCTTTAACTGAAGATCGTCTGTCTGTTCTCCCTTGTCTTTACCCCTTAATGTGAACTTGGTAAAACTGCAGAATCGTCGTCAGGACTATTTTCTGTATATCAATTGTTCAAATGTATTATATTCACTTACTCTGTCTCTGCATAATATTATCATATGTTCATGTGTGCAGTTTTCTTTTTCATATGTGAGAGGGAATTGTCTGTGGCCTGTTTCCATTTGTGACGGTGCACTTTGTGACAGTTGTGTCATGTGTTGTGCATTTATTTGGTTGTTTTCACATTGCATGCCATGTCATGGTGTCTCGGGCGGGTGACATGGGGTTTTAGAGGGTTTGGGTGAAATATCAGTATTTGGGTGTGCTGTTTTGCAAGGGGGTAGTCCTTTATGCAGCATGAATGTATGCCTTTTACTGAAACAGCATTGGGTCTGTTTAAGTAGCTAGGGATGCACACAATGTAGCACTTCCAGGGACACAATCTCAGGGTGGTATGGTTGTGACAGTTGACTGTCCCTTTGCCATCATCAATTGTCACCTGGTATGTGCCAGGCCTGTGTGCACTCTGCCTGCAGGAGTGGGATTTTAGGTGAAAAATGTTGCCACAAGCTGGGTACGGGCTGCCTTGCCACATTCCATTTCCCCACCCATGCGCAGCGGCCGTGCATGTGGTTGGGGATGTGGGGGCACCACCATGTCCACAGGCACGCCCCACCGGGTTGCAACGTTGTGCAGGACACATGCTGTCACAATGATCCTGCACACTACTGGGGGCGCATATAGCAGCTGGCCACCAGATCGGTGAAGGCAGCGGAAACGTGACTTCAGCACTCTGAATGTGCACTCTACTATGCCCCGGGTTGGAATATGGGCTGTGTTGTATCTTACCTCGGGTGACGTGGTGGGTTTACGTATTGGTGTCATCATATAGGTGCTCAGAGGGTAGTCACTGTCCCCTGGAGAGGTGATAATGGTTGTCATTAGTTGGGTTTTGCCATTTCTGTGTGTGTGACATGCATGCATGTACACAGGCATTTGTACGCACCAAGGAGCCATAAGTCGCCATGCCTCCCAGCTTCCAGGTCCCGGTTTAGGGGTGACATTCTGAATATGAAATATCACGGGTGGCCCCTGGATAGTTTGCATAGACAGAAGTGGTTATTCCCTTGGCATCGCATACCACCTGCACATTGATGGAATGCCAGTGCTTGTGGTTGCGATAGATGTGCTCAGTTGCCCTAGGAGGACGTAGAAGCACATGGGTGCAATCAATGTCACCTAGCACTTTGGGGAAGTGTGCCACCCCGTAAAAGCACTGGACCATGGCCTGCCTTTCTGTGGGTGTTCTGGGCAGGTATATGTGCCTGTGGACTGAGGGGCGTGCAGTCATGATCACCAACACCTGGTGTAGGCAGCGTGACTGCGTGGGCTGTGAGACGCCCCCAACTATGGCACTAGTCAGCTGAAATTACCCACTGGCCAAGAAATACAGTACATTGAGCACCTTTTCCAAGGGGCTCAGTGCTTCGGAGCACAGGGTGGGTGATGTGAGGTCATCTCCCACTCAGCTACCAGGTCTAGGATGATATGTGGTGGAAACCTGTACCTGCCATAGACCTGGTCATCAGGCATCCCAAAAAGGCTGGTCCTGGGTAAAAGAATGCAGGGCCTGGCTTGCCTCCTCCTCCTGTGGTGTCCCATGACCACTGCTGCGAGGTACGGTACGTTCATTGTAGCGGTATGAGCTTGTTTGTTGTTTGCTTGCACTTTTATGCTGTGCGGGGCCGCTTCTGCCAACTTCTGCCTGGCGTGCGTGTTTCCGGATTAGCACGTCTTTTGTGGAGCACGGGCTTCCCCTGTTCGAGTCCATGAATACGTGTTGTTAGCGCGCGTGTGGTAGTTGCGATGGTTTGGCAGCGCAACTTCCCCGTAACACCCACATTTTCATGTGTTGTTCCCCATTCTGCATGTTCTGTCCCCTTTTTAGGTGTGTGCGCTGGCCTATGTGCGCCTTCACTGGCCGTCTCGCGCCCAGCCTTCAAGATGTCGCAATGACGTGTGCGCCACACACGGATTCAGTGCACATCACACATAAGCCACGCGCATCGCCTTCCATTAATCAACAAACGGGCGCTAGGTTGGCTTTCGCACACGTGCGCTGCGATTTTCACGCTTGCGCCCCCGTTTTCAGTGCACATTAATTCCATGAATCACCCTGAAGAAGTGTAAGTAAAGAGTGTAAAATAAACACATTTACATTCTCATCCAAAACACAGCTTTGTACATTGTAAACTAGTATTAAATAATTCTTACCTCAAAGAAATGCATGCTACACAAAAACTAAGAGATCCACCATATTTAAATGGCAAAGTGAACTGCTAATAAGTTAATAAGTTAAAATGGGAAACACTGGTCATGTAAATCCTTGCTCAAAGAGAAACATAGCAACATATATGTGCGTGTGATTCGGAGGGCAGTTTGCACAGCCCTAATCATGGTGATGTTACAATGCGATGATGTTATAATGTTGGCAGCAGTGCCATGATGTCATCATGGTACTGTTTGCCCACATTTCTTCAATGGGATTAATAACCCTTTGTTCTTTGTATTCGGGGAAGCAATATCCAACCCTATGATGCCATCTCTAGGGGCTTCTGATTTTTGCAACTCAGAATTTCAGGGAAGGTATCTCAACACATGATATATTGAGCATGCAGATACGTCCCTGTTTTTTTAACAGATCCTCACTAACCCCTGTCTGTCAGTTCCTACCAGATGTGTTCCTCCCTTCTCTTCTATAGACACATATCTCAGAACCTTGCAGTGGTATGTGCATTAATGTATTAAACCCATTAACTGTTTTTTTATTTTAATCAATGGGTTTTCTTCCCATAATTGTCTATCTCACTAATTGTATAGAAAATAAAGAGATACGGATATGAATGAAACCGGTTTTGATGAAACAAGTCTTCAAACTCCTCCATGGCTGGCACTATTGGTTGTTGAGTCCCTGCTACATTATTTTCCATAACAATTCTTCTACCTCACATACACATGGTTCTTGTGACTTATATGCTGTTCAGATGCTCGACTGGCATATGCCAAAACGTCCTAGGATGTCAACCCTTATTCCAACTGATTCAAGTCTCTTGTGACAGACTATCCACATTACACAGATGTGGGCTCCTCCTGATGTAGAGATTCAGTAGAATAACTGCGACCAAAACAGATGTATTTCTCTTAGATTTAATTCTCTTCTGAACCATTAGCTTTTTCACAGAGATGTGTGCTCCTTCTGATTAACTCTGCATTCATTTCCTGACTGTGTATGTCTGTACTGGATTTTCCTACAAAAAACTCTGTTTATACTTTCTCAAAAATAATTGTTGTGAATTGTAATGTTTGAGACACATTCCCATCGTTTGTGAACATTACTTAGATGAATATTAGGGCTATCTACCTTTGTCTTTCTTGCATGTATTTCCTATGTCCAGCACAATAACTGGATTTCACGTAAATGTTCTTACTTCTTCATACATTTGCAATTGTGTCTATTAAATCAAATAATTGTGTAGATTGATCTCCTGACCTATAACCAATATAGTTGCTTTTTATATCCTTTCATGAATTGTGTGATTGAAATGATTGTTTACATTGTGTGTCTCATTTTCCAACAGGAGCAAGCCCTTACGTGTTAGATTTAAACATATGTATACAGCTGTTATGTAATGTTGGTTTCATTTCAATTGAAACTAACCGGATGCTTCGGTTACTGATTACTTGATGGGCACTCATCTGTTCGTTTTGTATTGGCTATCACACATTAGTGATTTAGGGCATTCAGCTGAAGAGGAGGGTTTGATCCTGTTTCAGACAGCAAAGATGTACTTCCTAGAAAATACCAGAGGCTATATCACTGCAGATCCTGAAGGAGCCGTAGCTTGGAGGACAAATGTTGAAGCCACAAAGCTTGACTGCTGGGTAAAATATATAACATAATGTATTAACACTCTGAAAATGTCTTCCTTTACGTTATTTAGCCTTTGTATCCTGGCTTTTACACTAGTTTAGTATAATTGAAGTAATATCAGTTAATCAGTGTGCAGCAGCTAATAAATACCCCGTCTCTAATGCTGCCCCACTGGATATTTGTAAGTGCAATACAGAGTGTTGCTTTCCTATCCTGACAAGATCCTTTAATATAATTTGTTGCACATATATAATTCCTCCCAGTTGGATATTGGCTTTAATTGTTGCAATGTATACAGAAGGAGATAAGGATGTTGCAAAGTCTTATAGGTATGTCTGCCTATCATCATTGTCCTCCAAGATAACTGTAGCCTGGCACATTTGTAGCTAAATATCTGGACTAAAGAAGAGAGTATTTTAGATCATACCCTGAGTAGTATTGAATGGAGCAGCTTCTGTTCAAGTGTTATTATTTTTGCGATGTTGTTGTGTATTTTGTGGTTTCATACAAAAACCTTAAACACACCATACCCATATTAAAATATAAACATGTAATAATCATAAAACATCAAAAGGAAAGAAAAACAGCTGAACTATATAAACAATCAAAAATAGTTAATCGCATATATTTTTAAATGTGCCAAATATGGGGAGGGTGGGTCTGACTATCAACACCTCTGACACCATCAAACAGGCGCCCCTAAACAAACAGTGTTCAGTGCCGCAAAGGCTGGGGATCAAGCAATGGAGAGATATTGCCAGAATAAAGCAAATTATTGAGCTGGTGGATGCTGGCAGGTCATTTCTAGGAAGAAGGATGTCTACCTCTTTTGGGAGCATGAAAACGTGCCCTGACATATAGGTTGGTATTTCAGCCATGTATGATAAGTTGTATAAAACTCTTGTAGAGTTGGGGCGGGATATCCCCCAAACCCTGAGTGGGGGGAGAGTGAACCTGCAGATAAACCGATATGTAAGAACTTCCCTAGAGTAACAGAGAACAGAGAGCAGGAGGGCGCGAGACAGTCCCCAATGAAATGTAAACACTATAATGATATGTGTGTTTGTGGAAGAGATCATGCGGTTTTGGATTTTAGCAATGGAATGTCCATTTTGACTCTGGCAGTTCCCCCATTTTTGAAAAAGTATGACTTAATTAATGACAACTTAAAAGACCAAGCCACATAACTGTTATTGTTGCACAGTAAGGTCCTCTTTATTGAGGGGTTTATTACAGAACCTAAGAAGGTGGGGGTGACAAAGGATTCAACCAAGACTCGGGAAGGTGAAAGAAGCTGTCTACCTGAAGGTCCTACTGACCCGCTGATTGTGCCAATTGGACGCTTGTGTCACAGTCGTAGAGATAGAGGTTAAAACCGCAGATATTATTGAATTTACCTGCAAGTCTTCAAAAGAGCGAAAAGCAACCAATGATGTCAGAAATTTGAAAAAAAATTACTTTGGCGGCTATAAAAAATATAGAAAAGGCAGCAGACATCATATCAACAGAAGAAACAGAATTTGAAGAGTTGAAGAGCCAGATTTACACCGTGCACCAGCAGCAGTTTGTCCTATATTTGCACAGAGGCGTAGGGAAAAGACTGGTAAACAAAGGCAAATGAAGAATGAAAAATCCAACCCATCAATTGGACCAAACTTGGATGGTTGTGTTATCCATTTAGACCAACCGGTTAAAACACATTGGCCCTCATTAGGACCCTGGCGGAGGTCCATGGTGCAATTTGCACCATGGACCATGGCGCAGAGCTGCCAATACCGCCATGGGGGTTGGCGGACTTACCGCCCCATTCCGAGGTTGGCGGGGCGGTAAGTCCCCAATCCCCATTTACCCTTCCCCATTCCCATTTTTGCCCCATAGGGTATAATGGGAGTGGGGAAGGCGTCAATTACGCCACCGTAAATTACGGTGGCGTAATTAACAACGAGTCCCGTAGCGCCATGGATTTTTCCGCCTGCAAAAAGCAGGCGTAAAAATCTCCATGGCGCTACGGAATGTCGTAGTCTGGCGGAGAGGTACGCCATGCATTACGCTGGCGTAAACCCCTCTCCGCCAGGGTCCTAATGAGGGCCATTGAACGTTCAAGGGGAAGAGCAGAGGTAGCCCTGGGGATGAGGGACTAGTGAGTGAGAGAAATGGGGCCCAGATGGAAGAAATGCGAGAAGAAGATCATGTGAACAATGAAGAAATCCAAGAAGAGGATTTGGTGGGAAATTGCGGGGCTCAGGCTGTATCATAATTTTGTCAATTTATTCTACGGATACACCCATGATTGTGTATTCAGCGGACCACTCTATCTTTGGAGGAAGAACTCTCCTGGCCGTGGAGGATCGTTTGACAACTGAAAATCCTGTTTTTGCATTGTTGGAAAAGGAGGAAACAGGTCTTTTTCAGAAGTGGCAAACTAAGCTCTCCAAAGTGTTGTGTCTGTGGAGAACAGATCTAGGGGCCACCTCTGAAGACCCCATATCGCCAAAAAAATGGCAGAACCAGCTTCACTACTGGTTTCTCCAGAAGGAGATAGGCAATATGAAAGGCCTTTTGAAGGAAACATGTGGACATGGAGGGAAGGGTCGAGACAGAAAAAAGAGCTTGAATCCTGAAATCCCAGAGAAAAACAGTATTGGCATACAAAGGACAGGCATCGGTGCCGGCGACTAGAAATACTTATAGGACAGAATGAGGGTTTTATCTTAAATAGAAGAAACATCATGGCCTTGCTGAACTGTATCCCGAGCTTGTGACAAGTCCGTTCTGACGTTCTGCAGGTGATTGAATTTGTGGACGAAGCGCGAATGGATGCAGGGTTTCTACACATTCTGTCTGCATTAGTGAAACACACCTTATCG
This sequence comes from Ambystoma mexicanum, assembly GCF_040938575.1. Taxonomy (NCBI): domain Eukaryota; kingdom Metazoa; phylum Chordata; class Amphibia; order Caudata; family Ambystomatidae; genus Ambystoma; species Ambystoma mexicanum. The sequence goes on from NC_090922.1 coordinate 1,139,970,669, forward strand.
GTGGCTAGCTGGAGCCTCCGTATGCTGGACTTCAATCTAACACCAGTGTTGGGAGATCAGGAACTAATGGACGATGTATTGTGCCAACTACCAACTAAATCTCCTGCTGAAAGGTTTGGCAGTGTAGTGGCCAGGAAAAATGTGAGTGAATTAGCAAATTGGAGACCATGGAGTTCTGCTCACTTTCACGGTCCTCTGCTGGCACATGCCCCTTACTGTTTCCAAAATCCTACATACACCGAATAGTGGTTTTGTGAACAAGGTTCAGGGAGCAAAATAAATAACCCCCACCCAGCTGTCTTTCACAAGAACCAAGAACCGACATCCCACGGTCATCTGCCACAATCCCGGATACAATAGCAAGTGAAGAAGGAAAGTTCCAGGACGTTTGTATTGCGGAACACCAGGGGCTTCTCTCATCTTTTCAATGGAGGGGATACAAATCGGGACGTCTTTGACCTTATCTGCTTACTGGAAACATGGCTTAGCAGTGTGCCTGTGCTTGATGACTTCACGGTCATACTAAGTCCATCAAATCAGGGCTCAAAAGGAGGCCCTACATCAGGACTATTGGTGGCAGTTTAAAACTTCCCAGGACTAGAAGTAAAAGATGCTGAGAATCCAAATCCATTCATGAAGATAGTATCTCAGCAATGGAACCCTAAAAGGACTGGGGAGTGTGCCATAAAGGATGGAGGGTGTTCATTGGCTATATTAAATCTGCACTGGAACCCCACAGATTTTGTGGGACAGGTCTTTCTACTGTTAGAGGAAGCTTGTATTTTAAGTGTCTCTGTGATCGTTTGCAGAGATTTGTATAACACATACTGAAACACCACATGGGCGATCAATTCTGTGGATAAAATAAACAAGACACAATCAGAGAAAAGAGGGCTGGTTTGGTCCAGATTTATGGGCTCAAGGGACTTCCTCCTCCTTAACAGTTGCTTTCCTGGAGACACTCCTTGTATGCCATCATGGTCAAGGGGGCACAAGCAGCTATTTATGAAGGGAACCATAGTCCCCTGCTCCCCCGTACCTTTTTCACAAATGGCAATCTGCTCCACCTTGCCACGCTTAACACTTGCTCAGCTGTCAAACACCCCTCTGACACCTACAAACTTTTGATCTCCTGGATCTTGATGTTCTTACCCTCACTGAAACTTGGTTCAAGGATAGCTCTGTCACAAGTTTTCATACACTTCTCCAAGAAGGCTAAAAGATAATCTCTTGGCCTAGACCAAACAGACCAGCATGCTCTCCCTCTATCTTAGCTCTTCACACTTGCTGACCACCTTCTATCAGCCACTTGGTCAGCCCTCCCTCTTCCTTTTTGAATGGGATGACCTGGCTTCTTCTCTCCTTTCCTCCTCTTCTCAACTCCACCTACTGGATGATCTCACAATCCATCTCCACTCACCTGATTCCTCAGGACCTTTCCACAATTGTTGCGACTCTCTCTCTCTTTCCATCTTACTTTCTGGCCCAATGCACACCACTGCCCACACCTTGGATGTTCTCATCTCAACTGATATTCCTCTATCTATCTCTCTCCCCACCTCTCTCTCCTGGATTGATCACTCACTCCTATTTTCTCTTCCATGTCTTGGGAGGATAGCTCAGTGGCAATGTGCTCACCTTGGAAGCAAGACGACACGGAGCAACAGAGGTTCGATCCTTGGGTCCGCGCTTGGAAACCACTGGGTACTAAGCACGTTATAAATAACCTATAAATAACATATCATATTACTCTCTTCTCTTTCTACATCGGTAAGCCTGGCACTGCTTCCCGTTTACAAGGTCATCCAACCCATGAAAAGAGTATCAGTAGCTGCCTTTGCCTGTACCGACTCTGCTCCTTCTACTTTTGCGGCTGACTCCCACCCGGAGACAGCCTCTCTATTTCCAACACTCTTGATATTGTTGCCACGTCATGAGTGTACGACTGAAGCCTACCAAAAATGGAATGACTCCGAACTGGCTGCCCTTAAACACAAGTGCAGGGAAGCTGAACGGAAATGGGATTCCTCGGTTGCATCCTCTGACAAACTGGCCTGCCACCTCCTTCAAAGGCAGTATAGACTTTGCATCTGCTCCACAAAAAGAGTCTTTATTGAAGCCTGCATCTCTGTGGCACCCAATAACACGGCCAAACTTTTCAAAGTCTGCAAGGAACTAGCCAACCTTTCTGCAGCCTCCTCCACCATTGCACCCACCCAGGCCCTTTGCTCGGCCCTGGCTGCACACTTCACCTCAAAAACAAGGATATCCTATGCTCTGTCTCTTCCTCACAACCTCATTCTCCAACATATCTTGTACCGCCCTCGGCCCTCGGCCACTCCTCCCCTTCTCCTCTCTTCTCCCTCCAATGTCATACCTGTGGAGGTCACCAGACTAGTCCGGTCTATGAAAGCCTCCTCCTAACAGGTGGAGCCCTGTCCCTCCAAAACCATGAAGGACAACATTGACTCTCTCGCCCCAGCCTTGGCCAAATTCTGCAACCTCTCCTTCGCCACTGGATTTTTCCCCACTGCGCTTAAACACTCCCTTGTGCACGCTCTCTTTAAAAAAACCTTCTACTGACCCTTCCGCGTCCTGGCAAACTATCCCTCTATCTCTATCACTCATTTCCTGGGCAAACTCCTGGAGAAGTTGGCCATTTTTCAGCTTACCCCCACACTGAATCTGTTGGTTGCTTCCATGACCACCAGTCTGGCTTTAGAGCATCCAGAGGCACAGACACTGCTCTTCTGAACACATGTGAAGATCTGCTCTCAAATCTTGATTCTAACTCTCCCTCTATCCTCATTCTACTCAACCTCTCCTCTGCCTTTGATACAGTGAACCACAACAACCTGATGCCACATTTCCGTGATACCCTGGCCATCACTGATTCGACCCTGGCGTGGCTAACCTCTTTTCTTTCAGACTGCCTATGTCAGGTGGAATTGGGGTCCTTCCTCTCCCTTTTCACTCTCTCTATGTGCGGTGTCCCCCAAGGATCTAACCTATCCTCCTGGTTTTTAAATGGCTACATGGCCCCCCTGGCCTGTATGATAGCCACCTTCACCTCCAACTTTCAGTGTTATGCGGATGACACACAGCTCTCCTTCAGGCTACCCTTGGCCTCTTCCTCTTCCTCACTCATACCTGAATGTCTGTACACAATTCAGTTGTGGTGTGCTGCAAACAACATCTGCCTCCATGCCAGTAAGACAGAAAGTCCTCATTGGGACCCCTGCTCCCGCTTTCACGTGAGCCAAAAAAACCTGGAGTCATCATCAACTCCACTCTCTCCGTCTCGTCTCTCATCGTGGACATCTAGAAAAAGTCCCACTACCAACTGAACCTTCTCAAAGGTATTCTGCCTTTCTCACCTTCTCCCAGTGGCTCACCATCTCCAGACCCCTGGTCTTCTCTAGGCTGGACTACTACAACAGCCTCTTTGTCAACTTGCCCTCTTCTACCCTCCGTCCTCTTCAACTCATCCAGAACAGAGCCACAAGTCTTATCCTTGGCCTCAAGCCAAGGGACTGCATCTCTCTGGTGCTGAAATCACTTCACTGGCTCCCCGTGGCTGCAAGGATTACATTCAAGACCCTTTGCATTGTCCACAAGGCTTTCTGGGGCCTTGGCCCACTCTATCTGCAATGCTCTGTTCCTAAATACTCACCTTCCCGAGTCCTCCGCTCATTTCCTCCAACACTCTGCGGGTGAGCCACTTCTCCAAGCAGAGACTTGTGGGTATATCTTTATTCACTGCAGGGGCCTCCCTCTGGAACACCCTCCCTGCCTCTCTCCATCTTGAGCCGGATCGCCTCAAGTTCTGGAAACTCCTCAAGACTTTCCTCTTCGCCTCCTCCTTCTCTCTCCATCTCCCCTGCTAACCACCTCTTTCTGATCTCTCGCTCTCTCTCTTCAACTTATGCTCAGTTTCACTGACTGGCTATCTGGTGTACATTCAGAGCCTCACAGGTACCCAACTTTCCTTGCCAGTCTCCTACACTTGCCCCCAGGCCTTGCACTTGCTGTAGCCCTAATGCACTTCGGTTATGACCCATGAAATTGGTATCTCTCTGCACTTAACCCTGCTTCTTATTGGACTGGGCACACTTGGTCCCTACCCCCCTCCCCCAAACCCTCAAGCACTTCTGGTTCGGTTCACATGCATAATCTGAGTGTGCCTTGCCTAGTAAGATAGTTTGTCTTGTCTTCCCTATGTCGTCCTCGCCCATGCATGGTTGCGCTTTGAAACAATTGTGTATAAGCGCGTTATAAATAAACATTCAATCAATCAATCTATTATTGACTATGTATTTTTATGTTTTTTATGTTTGCGAGAGAGATGACTTTGTGGTGGTAGCAAGTACAGCTAGTAGCCATAATTTACTGAAGGTGCAATGGTGGGAGGAGGGAAGGGAGGAGGAAAATGGGGTGGATCTGGATGTTGAAAAGGTAATGGAGGTTGTAGACTTAGAATGTCTAAGAAGAAACAGAGGTCCCTCATGGTTCGCTACACAGGAGAGGTAAATCAGGCAGAGGGGTCCATGTCACAACCTCCTTTGGATTATTTACCAATTCTGCAGTCCTTTATGACCAAAAGCCCTGCCAGTTGCCCAATACAGGTAATGCATCGACATGTGACATGGTGGCGAAGAAGCAGCGTTAAAACGTTGCTGATCAAAAAACACCTATAAAAACTGGCTCCAGGGACACAAAGCAATGATGTTTCAGCACAACGCTGTAGAGATGCTCAGTATAATGAACACAAAAGAAAAATTGGCGATACAAGAAAGCTAATCAAATCCTCTTGTGAGACACAGGATGCCCTGCAAGCTAAAGTGGTCTCAGAGTCTGTTTGGATACCCCATTTCAGTAATCTGTATGCAGAAGTGAATGAGAAGGGAAGAGTTTACGGTCAATATCACAGACGATCAAAGATATAATAGTCCAAATCAAAAAAAGAGTTCATCCCGAGCCCTGGGTCTGGATGGGTTAACAAATGTAATGCTCAAACAAGATCCGGAGATCTTGGGGCGAGTTTCTTGCAAACTATATTTTATAGGATAACACCAGACAAGGACATTCCTACATCATGGCGCTGAGCAGTAGTGGACCCGATATTGTTTTTATTTTTATTTATACGAGTATGTAATCACCGACGTGATTTTTACAAGAAGATGAACGTAACATTTCACAGCATATTTGTCCAATCGAAAAAAAATGAAACGAAAAAGACATAAAGAAAGAAGAAGTTATGAAGTTTCAAAAGTAAAAACGAGATGAAGATGAGGATGCAGGAAAAATGAAAACAAGAATAATGAGGTGAAAGCAAAAGCGAAAGCACAAGGTGAGATCACTCCCCACCCCCACCATCTATTTGTGTCCACTCCCTTTAGCACGGAGATACGTGTGCAAAGATCTGGTCCAAAATGTTAGTGGCTGCAATAGTCCAAGTTGGTCTCAAGCCTCCTATTGAACGCTCCCACCAGAGTTCTTCTTCCCTCAGTTAGGCATTTTTTAGGTGATGGATAATATATGGTGATCTGAATTTGTCTGTACCAGGACACAGCAATAAGAGGTGCCGTAATGTTTCGCTTTGTTCGGTGGTGTTACAAAAGCGGCAAGTATTAGTTGGTGAGAGGCCCCTTGTGTGCAGGATTTCATTTGTAGGAAGCAAATTTAACCTCGCACGCAGTAGAGTGCTCCGAGTTTTTCTGTTTGGATGTTTTATCAGAAAGGGTTGAATTACATTCAATTTTCTGCTTGTTGGAGGTAAGTGACTAGTTAGCTTGTACTCAGATGCCTTATACAATGTACTTATCCAATCCATTTCTTCGATTCGTAGTTTGGTTTTTGTTGGGTTGCCCAAAAGTTCTTCCATGGACCCGATATTCAAGAGAGGCGGTAGGCACGATCCAGGTGACTATCACCCTATTACCCTCTTGCATGTTTTGGGAAAAATCTATGGAAGCTGTCTGTTGAAAAGGATGAACGGATGGACCGAGAGAGCCAGTTGCTGGGATCCTTTTCAGACAACCTACATGAAGGGCTTAGGCAGTAGCCCACATGTGGCTACACTCTATAATCTTAAAGGCAGGGCTCTGGAGGGAAAGGCAAAGACATGTGTGGCTTTTGTGGATCTTATCCAGGCATTCAATAGTATAAATAGATCAAGGCTGTGGATTAAAATAGAGCACAGGGGGTGTCCAGGCGACCTACTGAGCAAATAAGAGCAATTCACACATGAACCTCATTGTGATTGAGACAGAATAAGATCATGGGTCTATTAAATGATGAAATTCAATCCTTGAGAGGCCGAAAACAGGGATGTCCCTTGGCCCCCGCCGTGTACAATATTTACATTTCAGATCTGGCACAGACTTTGGGAAAGACAATTGTGTTCCCTCTGAAATTGAATAGGATTCCAGTAGGCCACATACTGTATGCTGATGACTTAGTTGAAATGATTTTTCAACACGGTTTATAAATGTGATGATGTTCATTTGAGTGTAAAGGTTAGCCCACCGGCCACACAATCAACACAAAAGTAACTGCTCCATATATGCATCTTTCCTAAAGAATTCCAAGTTCCATGTTCTACACTCCACTCTACATCCTTCCACTTCTTTTCCAATGTTCCATATTCAATCCACCATATGCTATTATAGAATGGAACATGAAACATTGGTGTAGTAGGAAAATGCACAATTAAATAATACACACCTCCCTTCTTTATAACAATTTACACACAAATTAAAACTTGTCTAAAACCATACACCAATAGAATACCAGCGTATGTTGGCAAAACTGGAAGAGTATGTAAAAGAAAATGTTTTGACCGTTAACAACACCAAAACAAAAATCTTGGTTTTTGACAAGCCCCAAACTAAACCTAGAAAGCAAACTCAATGGTATATCGGGATGAAGGAGTTGAAGAAGTGGAATCGTTCAAGTACCTGGGTGCTTGCCTAAATGCAGGCATAACTGAGGTAAAGTCTGTGGAATTGCTGAGGAGTAGGGATCTCTCATTGGCAGCACAAGCTGGAATCCTAAACAAAAGATATTCCAGGTTTTCAATCAAACCGCTAAGGGACTTCTGTACATTACAAGTGTCAGCTGTGCTATCATTGCGCTCAGAAGCAGTGTTATTTATTCTTGAATCAACTTGGCCCCTGATTGAAGGCCCTTTCTGGAAAAAGGTTATGTGCCTTCCAAAGTCCACACCGTTCCATATGATCAGATGAGAACTGGAGCTTACCTCATTAAGAGGCATTGTCGAGTGGAAGGTTCTCTCACTGTTTAGGAGAAGTGTTTTGGAAAATCCCCCTAAAATACGTAAACTGATAAGAGATTAAATAACACCACGAAGATCAAAGGCCCTGAAGAAATGGGAACTTCACTGTGGGGAGCTATTGGGGACAAGCTTTGTCTACTGAAGAAGACTTGAGGGAAAACCTAATGAAAGTGAAGAGAAACTTGTGGAGGGCAGATTGGATAGAGAACTTGGAGGTGGCGAGCAGCTACAAGCTGTTTTACAATATAAAGCTAGAGCAATGGGTCTAAGGTACGCTCCACAAATATCTTGCTACATTTCCGAGTAGCTCCCACAGTTCCTGTTTCATGATGCTTTAACTTAACCTCTATCCATCTGGGGAGGTCTTGGCCGCAAAGACAGGGATTTAGCATTCTGTCGGTTTTGTAAGATTAAGGGAATGGTGAAATTTATTGGCCACCTAGTGCTATTTTGACAGAGTTTCACGGATTTGAGAACAAGGGTGTTTGAAGGCTTATTAAGTAGGACAGGGACCCTAACACCAGATAAGTGGTGGAGAATGTTACTGAGTGGAGATTGCTTCCCACTGATTTTTGCAGTGGTGCATCTAATGAAGAGGATATTTGAGACACTATAGGGCCCCGTTGCGTTGGGGGGAAAGTATTAACAATGATGGTTTTAGCAACACCCAAGTGAATCAGAAATTACCTGGATGTTCTTATTCTTTGATGGATTTTTAGCGAGGAATTGTTTTAATGAATTGTGATGTTTTTCTCACGATGATAAGATGTATGTTGTTTTGATTGTATGTGTGTCTTGTTTTATACATTGTACTTTCTTGCAAAAAGGTATTCAGGAAGGTAAGCACAAATATTACATTAAAGTCCTCACCAATTATAAGATGTGAGAAAGTGTTAACCCCAATTATATTGTCTAAAAAAAGAGACCAAAAAAGCCTTTAAGGTGTTGTAACTGGTCATGTTTGCTGTTTCAGTTGGCGCATTAGAAATGTTAATTAATAACATGGAGCATTCTCCACTAAATTGTACCAACTGACCTGTATGTGCAATGAATCTGCTATGATAACTCTGATTATGATGTCGACCTTAGCACAGAACCAAGTGCATATACCTCAAGGATTTTGTACCGCTACAATTCTTAACTGTGGGTTTATAAAAACATCTAAATCCAGGCTAAAGAGGTGGTGTAATATAGCAGGGCTCCTGGAAACAAACGTACAGAAGTCATACTGTATCACTTTACCTCCCACACCGGCTGCAGTCCCTGACACTTATATGCACATACCTTCCGAAATGTAAGTACATATGAAGCCATTGTACGTAGCTAATACCTAACAACATTACATTCACGGGAGGAAGAAAATTGGCCAGTCTTCCATAGAGGTCAATATCTCATAGCTATTCATTTGAGGGATTGTGGGCAGGGTTAGAAAGGGTGCAGCAGGTGGCCATGTCCACCTGTGAAACAATTTCTGTATAGCCTACACTTGAATGGGAGATAGAATTTGAGCCATCTCGTATGTAGGTCACTATAGTAATGTTTCCACGTAGGCAGAATGTGGTCTCGCTGTTATGTTATGGTTCTCTATAGGCTGGACTACTGCAACAGCCTCTTTCTAAATCTGTCTGCTTCTACTCTCCGCCCTCTGCAATTCATCCAGAACAGGACTGCGAGACTTGTCCTTGGCCTCAAGGCCAGGGATCATATCTCTCCAGGACTGAAATCACTGCACTGGCTCCCAGTGGCTGTGAGGATTAAGTTCAAACCCCTCTGCATTGTCCACAAGGCCTTCTGGGGCCTGGGGCCTCAATACCTTCAACTCTCTCTTCTTAAATATCTTCCTTCTCGAGCTCTTCTCTCATCTGGCTCCAACTCCCTCAGGGTCGCTTCTCCAAGCAACAGGTTGGTGGTAAATCTCTTTCTCCGTCGGGGACTTCCCTCTAGAACAGCCTCCCTGCCACTCTGAAACTTGAGGAGAACCATATCTGGTTCCGGAACACCTCAAGATCTTCCCCTTTGCTTCTGATTTCTCTCCTCTTCTTCCCTGCTGAACTCCTGACTGAAACCGCACTGGTCACCTGGCTGCCCTCTGATCCCTGGCCCTTGTCCCCTAACCCGCCAGGTGCACACCTGCACTGACTCCCAGGCAACCGCTGCACTTGGGGCTGTTTCTGTATCCCTACAGGTCCCACCAGCTCCTGACATGTGATGTCTGCACTCGCCCCTGCACTTCACACAAGCTGGCCACTCTTTTTACCTATTGTTTTTATTTATTCTATTTATTCATTACTGTTGATTCTATGTACTTCTTCCTTCCTCCTTGCTCCCCGCACTTTCCTGTGCACTTGTGCGATCTCATTGTTACCTGGCCTAGTAACATTTTTGTCTCTGTTTTCCCTCTGTTCCCCCTCCCTCGCCTCATTCTTCCTTGAAACACTTAGAGGCACGTTATAAATGCCATATCTTATCATACCTCACAAAGAACTTCAACAAATCCAAAACACAACAACCAGACAACAGCCAGACACTTACTCACTCTCAACATGAGGGAACACATAACACGGGCTCCCAGAGCACTCCACTGGTTATCAATAAAAAAGGGATCCTGTTTAAGGCCCTCTGAATTGCCGACAGAGCACATTTATTTATTTATTTTAACATTTCTTAAGCACACTAAACCTGGAGCCATAAAGGTGCTGGTTACAGGTTTGGTTACAGCTTACATACATATCAGATACGTATGGTCATCATCTTTGGGGTGAAGTGGACATGCGTGGGGGCAAACAAGGTTACATAAAAGAGCTAGCTACAGGGGTAGTTGGCAAAGAAAATTAAAGTCTTGAGTTTTTTTCTGACGGTCCAATATGATTGTTCTGATCTCAAGTTCAAGGGGGGATTATTCCAGTTCTTAGCAGCTGTAACTGGGAAGCTGAGCCTGCCAGATCTGTTTCTTCTGAATCTGAGGATGGTGGGAGTAAGCAGATCAGGTTGATCTGGTGGATTGTGATTTGGCAAATATTTGTGAGAGGTACTTAGGTGCAGTGTTAGAGAGGCAGGTATGTGTGATGGCTAAACATTTTATAATTATCCACTCCCAAATGGGGAGCCACTGTGCACCCCTTCTTACCGCCAATGTATGCTCACACTTTGGGATGTTAAGTGCTGCTCTAGGGGCATTATTCTGGACATTCTGTAGGTTTCTTTTACATTGCGTGAAGAAGTTCCTGTGAATAGAGCATTGCAGTAGTCCATTTTTGAGCCTATGAGGGCTCTGGCAATCATTACACAACTTTCTGCAGTCAGGAAGGGTTGGCAAGCATTGTTTAGAGGTGTGTGCTGCAGAAGATGCAATTGAGTTGACCTGTCTGGATAGGGATAGAGTAGTGTTCAGGTAGACACCCAGGGTCTTGACACTGCTATAATCCAAGATGGGAATTCAATCAATAGGGAAGGATGTATAGTGTGGGCTATGTTTGTTAAGAGTGGGTTGTGATCCGACCAGCAGGATTTCTATAGTTAAGACAGAGGTGGTGAGATGCCATCCAAACCTGGGTAGTGTGGTAAATAGCAAGGAGGTTGTGAGAGCACAAGGCATATTTATCACTGAGGGGGAGCAGTATCTGCATGTCGTCCGCATAGTTTGTGTAGGTGAATCATTTGTCATCAAGCAAGTCAATCAATTGCTTCGTGAATATGGTATGCAGTGTGGGGAAAACACAAGATCCTTATGGGAATCCATATGTAACAGGGGCTGGAGAGGCAGCAGTGCTGGATGAGAATATCCTCACGGTTCTCTCAGAGTGGAATGATGAGATCCAAAAGATGGCGTGTGAAGAGAAGTGTGCTGCTGGGGCCAAATGTTGACACAGGATTCAGTGATCTACGAGATCAAATGCTGCAGACAAGTCAAGCAGCAGGAGGAGGGCTGACTTGCCAGCATCTTTAATGTCATTTAGTTGAAGGGTTAAGTCAAGTAGGGCAGATGCAGTACTGTGACCAAGTCATGAAGGTCAAGGAGCAGAATTCATCCAAAACAAAATTTCACTTTATCAACCAACCAGAAATCTAAGGTTGAGAAATTAGTTACTTTTAGAAAGCTGAAAGGTTTGGAGAGAAAACTGGGAGGCTCTGCATTTTCCACTATGGTGACCCAACACTAGAACACTGTACCAAAGGAAATCTGCACCAGAATGGAGCACCTGAGATACAGGAGAATTCAGAAAATCTGGCTCTTCAATGATTAACCATACAAAAGTTTCACTACAGTCATCAAGCAGTGAAAAATGACACTCCTCAATATTTTGACTGCCATGCACAGACACAACCTAAGGTAACAGCATACTTGCCCCATGCACGTCTGCCTAGAACAGATAACATGGCACTCTGGAAACTAAAATGACTCGAAGACATCACATCATGGCATTGTAAACATTCTAAGAGAAACAAACTATTCAAGTTATTCAAGTTATTCTTCCTATTTATTTAACTTTGTCACATAAAGGGTTAGACGAAAAAGAATCCTAAAGAAACACAGGCCTGTCTTCTCAGGTTTGAAGGACGGGGAGCAGAGGCATTTTCAATGGCTTAAATTAAAATAGCTATGAGTATTTTGTAATATGAGGCATGAAGTGTATAGTTTATACCAGAAAAGTGACTATAACCAGGGACCTTCCATTTAATTGTGCTACTGTACACATGAAAACGTGCATTTGAATGCCATTCCATTGTTCATGTTATTATTCAGGTTTTCAGTATATTATTTTGCAATTGCAACTGTGCATTTAGCTTCATCCTAAAAACGTATTTGTTCTTGCATAACTATGCATTTTCGCAAATTTATTTTACCGTGCCAGAAAGCATGTTCATTTTATGGAAACGTACTATTTTAACATATTGGAAAGACAAATAATACACGATTTCAAATCAGAAAACAACGTCACTATTGCTTTTACAATTTCATTTTGTCATTTAGTAAGGATGATTAAACATTAGCCTACATTTTGTGGGTACAGAAGAAATGTGGTGCTTCAGGGGCCTTACAATTTCTAGTTCTCCCACATCAAACAAGTATTCCATGCTCAGCTTTCAGCGTAGAATGCAGAATTTTACCAAAGCAATTTGTAGCTATCTGCCAGATGATTAGAAGTGTAAAATTGAATTTTCCAGTAAAAATACGCTCGCATATCTTTTTATTAGAAATGAAATTTGTTTTGAGAAGTTATCCCAAACCCCTGAGTCTTCCAGATAGGAATTGCACAGAAATCAAACTGTAGGCTAGAAGTTGGTAAAATAAAGAATACAAAAAGGAAAATAAATGAAAAGAATCACTGCCAAGGAATTCCAGCTATTTTATTCACAGAACACATTTCAGGGGTAAGTATGATGTCTTCACAATAGTGTGTGTAATCCGAGGAAAAGGCAATCTATGAATTGATGACATCAAATCAATCATGATAATTCATTAATAATTTTACTCTAGTCGAGAATAAATAGAGTAAGGACTGCACAATTAACAATTGTCTTTGCGTGCTGTTTTCGAAAGGTGCAACAAAAATGCGACTTTGAAATAATATGTTTGTAATATTGACATCTCCTTAACACGTTTCACTTTTCATTTACGCCAGAAACAGAAGCTGGTACTCAGGACAGATGGATTGTATGATAGAACTGAGTGATTACTGAAATTGAATGCACTTTTAGATTAAAGCAACCTAGACATTGTTATCCAAGTATAGCTGCTGCCACAAAAACACATCCCCTGAAACCGACAGCACCTCCCCCTCGTGGGAATCTCTGCAGAAGTGATGTAACAATGGTCACTGTGTGGTACGGAAATATTGCTGGAGATGCACTTCTTGACAAAAAGTGTCTAGTGACCTTTCTGTGGAAACAAATGGCCATGTTGCTCAAGAAGGACAATCGTTTCAGCTGAGTGAAACACAAATCACAAACAAAAGACTGTAGAGTAGCTTAAACTATCAAATACTCGACCGTATAGAGACACTGCAGGACTGCTATTTGTAAGCTACAGATAAAACAGCAGATTCCAGAGGCTGAAGGACATGTACCATATGACCATCAGATCCTACAACATACCTGCCTGAAGCGGGTGTGCCAGCAGCAGAAAGCATGATGAAAAGTCTGCATGTGTATCTGTTATTTGTGATTATTTAGATTGGGAGAGGAGGCATAACAAAAACAAATCTGTACGTGAGCATGCATGCCTAAGTATGCAATTTAATGAAGGGGTATTTTTTTTTTGGTAGATGAGGCGTAGAGGCAGATACAAATATAGATATATTAATTAGACCAAAGGTCTGCAACCTGCAGCTCTTTAGATGTTTTGGACTACGACTCCCATGATCCAACAAAATTACTATGCTGGGTAAGACTGATAGGAGTTGTACTCCTATCAAAACACCTTGAGATCCAAAAGTTTTAGACCCCTGAGTTAAAATTGCCACAGTAAGAGGGTGTGGCACAGACAGATCAGATTCATGTTATAGCAGGTCAGCTTACTGTTGCACACCCCAACATTGCTCTGGCTTTCAGCAGTGCACCGGACGCCGTATCGAATTGCCTCCTCACAGTCGCAAACTCTGTGACCCCTCTGCCACCTGGAAGTTCTGCACCTTGTCCCAAATCTGGCACTATATTCTTGGGTGATCTTCGATCCCTTCCTTGTCATGGATGCACCTACTTCTGGGTTTTTCCATTATCAACTTTGCCCAGCATATATCTTCTCGGGGTATGATTTGAAACACTTTGTAGGTGCAATTTGAAATGCACAGGAGGCACTACTGGTATTCCTCGTTTTTATGTTGATGTTATTTCCTAAAACTATTGCAGGTACATGCATTTGTCTATGCTGCCATTAGCCACAGCTTGATAATATCTTGGCAGTGGTATGTTGACTGGATTCAAGAACTGTCATATAGTTGCAATTGTACATATTACAGGATTATCAATTTGAGGTATATAAATTAAGTAGATTATAATTTTGTACACCAAGTATGAAAGGATGGCAGCCCCAAAACCAGGGGAATAAAAGCAATCCAAACAACAAACTGGTCACTGCACCTCTTTGCAAGGGAGAACAAGGTTTATTACATGCATGAATGGTCTCAGGCGGTCCCATAGTACCAAACTGACATGGACTTCATCTTATCTTTTTTTTATTTATTTTTTATTTGATTTTGTATAGCACCTGGCGGCCCTGGGGCATCGTAGCGCGTGTTACAGAAGGCTTGTTGCTTACATTCTTGCGTACATACGTGCATGCAAGCTTACAGGTTCCTTACAAGGTTACAGTGGAACAGTGGCTTGGTTTGGCGAGAGTTCAGGCAGTTGTGCAGAAAACTTAATTAAACAGTTTAGTGTTGAGCATTGTTCTGAACACTGTGCATGATTTTTCATTTCTCATGGCTGTGGGGAGGGCGTTCCAATTTTTTGGTGCTAAGTGATGGAAGCTGGTGCCACCCGCTTTGACTCTTTTAAAAGAGGAGACGTGGATCTGGTTGGGGAGGTGGGCTCTGGTGGGTCTGGAGGATGTGCAAGGAATAATCCTTACAGAGAGGTAGGAGCATTAAGTGAGAGGCATTTGTGTGTAATAGCCAGTGTCTTAAAGAGAATGCGCTCTTTGACTGGAAGCCAGTGTGTGTCTTTTCTTGCTTGGGATATGTGTTCCCTTTTGGGGATACTTAACGCAGCTCTCAGGGCATTGTTCTGTATCACTTGTAGTTTCTGTAGGTTGTGTGCAGAGGTGCCTAGGAAGAGGGCATTGCAGTAATCAAGTTTGGTACCGACAGTGGCTCTAGCAATGGATAGGCAGTTTTGTATAGAAAGGAAAGGTTTGACTGCGTTGATGATTTTTGTGGTGAGTGCTGTGGACGAGGCTATGGCATTAACCTGTCGGGCCATGGATAAGGAGGAGTTGAGGTATAACCCTAGTGTTTTAACTGCTGAGGATACTGTGATAGTTGTGTTGTCGACGTTAAAGGTATTGTATTGTCGAGAGAGTTTGTTTAGTGTTTCTTTGGTGCCTACAACGAGGATCTCGGTTTTATCACGTTGAGACAAAGTCCATTGGCTGCCATCCAGGTTTGGATTGCAGCGTAGATGTTAGTTAGGGTTGCTGCATCTTGTTCATAGTTGCCAGTGGGGGGGATTAGGACTTGTGTGTCGTCAGCATAGTTGGTGTAAGCTATGTTGCGACTATCAAGATCGTTAAACAGTGGAAGAGTGAAGATTTTGTACAGAGTGGGTGCCGTGTAGGAACTTTGTGGCACTCTGCAGTGTATGATGGTAGGTCAGGCAGAGGCAGAGTCAGAGAACACTCTCATTGATCTCCCACGGAGGAAGGAGTCAATCCAGGCTGTAGCTTCTGGGGAGAAGTGGGCAGCATTTTTTTGTTGTTTGCCTAGAATATCATGGTTGACGAGGTCGAAGGCAGCGGACAGGTCTAGTAGAAGGAGAAGTGCCGGTGATATCTGAGTTGTATTTTTAAATCTAGTAGAGCAGATTCGGTTCCATGGCCGGGATGGAATCCAGATTGCCTTTTGCCTAGTATTTTATTTTCTTCTAGGAAATGTTGTATTTGTGTGTAGGCCACCTTATCCAGAATCTTGAGCAGAAACGGTACGGTGGTGATAGGTATGTGGTTGGTGGCTATTTCGGGATCTAGTGTGGGTTTCTTCAGTAGCGGACATACCCAAGCTTCTTTTAGGCAGTCGGGGACTGTGTTCGAGTTGAAGGAGGCATTGATGAAGGTTTTGAGGAATGTGGCTAAGGTTTTGGAGCATTCTTTGACTAGTTTAGCCGGACATGCATCGCCTTTGCAGTTGGAGGGTTTGATTTTTTTGACTATTTCTATTACTTCCGGTATAGTGACTTCCCTGAAGGAAAATGGTTTTCTTTTTTTTGGATTAGTCTTGATTTCTGGGCAGGATGTGAGATTGATGTGTTTGGAGAGGTTTTTATGATGTTCTATGATCTTGCCCTGCAGGAGCTCGATTTTACTTAGGCTGTTTGCACACTGGTGCACCATGCTACATCTTTGGTGATTTCTAGGGATTTAGTTGCTGCGCTGGAAAGTTCTCTATAGATGGCGAAGAGTCCTATAGATTCGGATGTGGCGTTGGTGATTCTATTGTTTTAGGAGGATGATTTGGAGGTTAATATGGCTTTTTTGTAACTTGCGACAATGGATTTATAGGCTAATAATGTGGCATCATGTGGGGAGGCTTGCCAATTCTTTAGTGTTTGCGGTTTTTGTGTTCGGAGTCCTTGAGTTCCTTGAGTTCAGTAGTGAACCAGGTGTTGTTGTGTTTCATTTTTTTGGCTTTTTTGTTCTGGAGGGGAGCGATGGCTTCAATGGCCGATTCCATGATGGAGTTGTATGTTAGTGCGAGTACAGTAGCGTCTGAGGAGGTGGGGCGATGGAGGGATGGTATGTCTAGGAAGTGAGGAAGTTTTCTTTGGTTAGGTTTCGGGCACTTCTGGCTAGTGTCTGTGGTATGGGTGAAGGGATTTTCGGTGTGTCAGTGCACGTGGAAATGAAGAAATGGATGAGGTGGTGGTCAGACCAGGGAATAGGAGTGTTGGAGCTGAGATCTATTTTACAGTTGTCAGTTACCCAATCAATGGTGCGACCATTGCAGTGTGTGGGTGTGAGGTTTCTTTGCTGGAAACCGAGCTCAAGAAGCGCTTGGGCTAGAGCTTTGGCTGGTTTGTCCTTGGGAACGTTGAGTGCCAGGTTGAGGTCGCCTAGGAGGAGTGTTTTCTAAGAGGTTTAGAGGTTGTTACTTAGAAGATGCATGAGGTTGTCATGAAAATCGGCAATGGGGCCTGGAGGTCGTTAGACTAGGTGGATGGTGAAGGTGGTGTTGGCTGAGGTGGCGATCTTAACTGTGAGGCAGTCAGTGTTCTCCCTGAGGTGTGAGACGGTTTCACTTATGGTCAGGCAGTCTTTAACTATGAGGGCTACGCCTCCACCTTTGGTTAGGGCTCTGTCTTGTCTATAGATTGAGTGTCCTTGTGGGAGTGCTATCGAGATGGCTGGTCCAGCAGCTTGGTGGAGCCAGGACTCGGTGATGGCCAGGATATCTAGGTTGAGATTGGTTATGAGGTCATAGATTTCAGTGGCATGTGCCGAAAGGGATCTGGCATTGATGAGTGCGCATTGGAGGTGGGGGGGGTTCGGTGTTAGGGAGAATTCTCTGTTTAGGCTGAATTTCCTAACCTAGTGAGTCCCCCAGCAGCTTTGCTGGATTTCTGGAGTTTGTTTTTTTTTTCCATCCTGCCAAGAGTGAGACTCTTTTTCTCCCACTCTTGGACATGAATGTGTGTAATTCCTTTGAATGTCAATGTGTTCTATGGGCTATGGGGTCTTTTACTCCATAGGGTCTCATATGTTACTCATATGCTATGTGTGTTACACTGCACCCTCCGTGCCGTAGCACTGGGGCATCCTAGCGGACCTCCATCATAGATTCCATACCCGGGGACTGACTACTGTCTCCCAGGGCATGTAAAGTCACCATTGGCTTTACTAGACCTAAATTTACTAACAGAACTAGTACAAACCATCCTATTGTGGACGGACTAGTAGGGGTAATTCGATTACTCCTGGGTCTTTTATTCGAGGGGGTACTGACCCGTCCCCCCTCGTCGAGTTTTGGCTGGTGGCAGTGGAAACTACTTGTTATGTTCGACCCCGAATATAACCCTATGGGATTCTTCCCATTGTTGGAGATTGATACTTTTTCCTCGTTAATCTCTAACATACCAACGGTTTACTTATCTTAAATAAGTCTATCGGATGGTATTTTCTGCCAGAACTCGGTTTTTAAAATGGCGTCTGTGTTTGTCTCTGTGACTCCTAAACCAAAGGTTGAGCCCTTTGTTCCACTTTTGGCGGGCTTCTGTACAGAGACCCTCCAAAGTGGTGCCATTCTGTCTGGGTTACCACAGGGATGTAGGAGGGGGTTTAGGCACCCTGGACTGAGTTGCCTTTCCAACTCCAGTCATAACTCTGGTGTGATTGGCCCAAGTGGTGAGCCACCCCGCTCACCACTTAGCGTGTTTTGATTGACAGCTAGGCTGAATGAATGGGGGTTTTCTTCATAAAAGCAGGGCTTTTGGGACTGGATCTTCAGAAGTCGCCACAGGACCTAAGAATCCGACGAGGGTAAAGCTGAGCCGACCTGCAACGACGACACCTCCGGTGGAGCCCTGCGGAACCGACTGTAACGCTCACCTGATTCCCACAGAGGCGCTGATCCCGGCTGGTCTGCTATCGTTTCTAGCGTAGAGCTCGGACGACTCTCAGGACTGGGCTTCCTCTTATCGAATGTCTGACTTGCAGGGTAAGTTTTCTGCAGGTGGAAGAAAAAGGGTTAATCACCGTTTGATGGGATTCCTTCTCCCACCAATCGCCAGTTTCTCCCACAGCCTAGCTTTCTACTTGTCTCGGCGAGCTCTCACCTTAGGCGTATAAATGCTGAGCTCTCCATCCTGCGTCTGGTGCAGGGGTGCGTGTATTCCAGTTACGTCACTGGATGAGTTCAGTGTTGAGGCTCAAGTCTTTTGCGGCCTTAGTTGTGGCACTGGTGCTGGGATGCCGAAGAGCGATGCCGCCGTTACTGCACGAGCGGATGCCTGTAAGTATACTGTAGTCTTTAGGCTTTAAAAGATGGGCACCTCAATAATGTCCCTTTTCCTTTGTTTCAGGCATCGGGATGCTGTGGGCGTAGTTTTCCGTTGCCGCTGCACATGCCGATGCACGTAAGTATAATGTTCATTTGCCACTTTTAATGGCACCTCTAATAATGTCCTTTTTCTAGTTTTCAGGTGCCGGGATGCTGCAGGCTTTATATCCGTTGCCACTGCACGTGCCGATGCACGTAAGTATAATGATCGTTGGCCGCTTTTAATGGCACCTCTAATAATGTCCTTTTCCTAGTTTTCAGGTGCCGGGATGCTGTGGGCTTTATATCCGTTGCAACTGCACGTGCCGATGCAGGTAAGTATAATGATCGTTGGCCGCTTTTAATGGCACCTCTAATAATGTCCTTTTTCTAGTTTTCAGGTGCCGGGATGCTGTGGTTGATGCGGCCGCTTCTGCGCGTGCAAAAACTGGTAAGTTAAGATGAATGCGACTGCCTCAGGTAAGTCCACCCAAGCATTATTACACTGTTTATCAAAATGAGCCCGGCGCCTATGGCGCCGGGACTGAAACCCTTCATGAGCCTGGCGCCAAAGGCGCCAGGACACGGTCCAAAGGGCCCCTGTAGGGGTCTGCTGGGTCCGGAGTAGTGGAAGACGGGTCTGCTTCCGAGGGCGCTGGGCCAGTCCTGGCCCCTCGGGAGTAGCTCCCGTGACATCACCCCCCCTCAAGGCCCCTCCCAAACTTGTCCTCCCCGGGGGTTTTGGTTTATCGGGAAAGGTTTGGTGAAATTTCTGGACTAGACGAGGAGCATGGACGTGGTCATAGGGTTCCCATGACCTTTCCTGAGGTCCGTAGCCTTTCCAGTCGATTAGGTAGAATAGCTTCGATCTGATGATTTTAGAGTCCAAAATGTCTTTTACTTCAAATTCGGGCTCCCCATTCACTTGAATGGGCTCTGGAGGATTGGTCAATCTGGTTCCAGGTTGCATGGGTTTCAAAAGAGATACGTGAAATACAGGATGTATTCTCATATGGGTTGGCAATTCTAATTTAACGCCCACTGGATTAATTATGGCCGTAATTGGATATGGTCCCAGGTATTTGGGGTTGAAGGTGCGAGGCCCTTTAAGCGATAAATGTTTGGTGGACAGCCAGACTTGATCCCCAACCTGGTATTGAGGGGCATTGCTTCGGTGTTGATCTGCTCCTTTTTTGTACCTCTCTTTAGCTTGTTGTAGATGTGCAGTCGCTTCCTTAAAAGCTTGGGTAATAACGGTGTGCAATTGATCCACGGCGGGTGTTCCAAGATCTTGAGGTGGATCAAGGTTGGAGGTTTGAGGATGAATCCCATTCAAGATGTAGAAGGGACTCTTCCCGGTACCCGAATGAACTGAATTGTTGTAAGCATATTCAGCTATCCAAAGGATGTCCTTCCAGTTACTCTCCGACTGTTATAGCATGCATCGTAAATATTGCTCCAGAGTCTGGTTTGTTCTCTCGGTTTGCCCGTCGGTCTGGGGATGATGGCTGGTCGAAAGTCTTACATCGATTTGAGCTAATCGACAACAGCTATGCCAAAAGTGGGAAATAAACTGGCTCCCCCTATCTGAGATTAGTACTGACGGGAAGCCGTGTAGCCAGACGATGTTTTCAAGAAATACTTTGGCTAGGACTGATGCTGAAGGTAAGCCTTTTATCGGAATGAAGTGGGCCATTTTAGAAAACAGGTCCACAATAACAAGAATGGTGTTGTACCCGGAACAGGAGGGTAAGTCTGTGATGAAGTCCATGGAAAGGGTATGCCAGGGACACGGTGGGATGTCTAATGGTTGCAGAAGACCAGCCGGCCTCTTCTTCTGACCCTTGTTTTGAGCGCACACACCGCAGGACATCACAAATTCCTTTATGTCTTTTCTCCACGAAGGCCACCAGAAGTGTCTCTTCACCTTTTCTGTGGTTTTGGCAATGCCAGGGTGACCCTCAATTAGTGAATCATGATAGCAGGAGATTACCTGTCTTTGTAAATCGGCGTGTGGTAGGAACAATCGTCCTTGGAAATAAGGCAAGTCATTGCTTACAGTGAAATCTTTTCCTTTTTGTAACCAGTTCAGTAAGTCTGGTGAGGTTACAAGTTGTTTAGTTTTTTCTTCAATATCCTCAATGGATTGTGAAGAAATCAGACCCACGATCCTTTGTTCAGGAATTATTGGTACAGGTTCTGGATTGGCAACGTTATCTCCCATTACAATTCGGGAAAGAGCATCCGCTTTGCCGTTCTTGTTGCCGGGGCGATAAGTGATCACAAAGTCAAATTCAGCAAAGAATAGAGCCCAGCGAAGCTGTCTGGAGGATTGAGCCTTGGCGGTTTTCAGATACTGCAGATTTTGATGATCGGTGATCACTGTGACGGTGTGTCTGGCCCCGAGGAGATAATGCTGCCATGCCTTAAAGGCTGATTTAATCGGTAGAAGCTCTTTGTCTGTGATGGTGTAGTTGATCTCAGGCGCCGAGAACTTCTGAGACCAGAATGCCACAGGATGCAGTTGGTTAGTCTCTGGATCTCTTTGTGATAGGACTGCTCTCATTGCTAAGCTGGAGGCGTCGGTTTCAACGATGTAAGGGAGGTCCGGGCGTGGGTGTTTCAGTATTGGCGCCGAGGTGAATTTAGCCTTTAGCTCTTGAAAGGCTTGTTCTGCTTCTGCGGACCATTCAAAGCGTTTATTTTTTCTTAAGAGGGCGGTGATGGGTTGTACCACTCGTGAAAACTCTGGAATAAATCTACGGTAAAAATTGGCAAAGCCTAGCATGCTTTGAACGCCTTTCACGGAAGTAGGAGACGGCCATTTGAGGATAGCGTCTACTTTTCTCGAGTCCATGTGGACTCCTTTGGGTGTCAGAATAAATACCAAAAATTCGACCTCAGTGACATGAAAAACACATTTTTCGAGCTTGGCAAAAAGTTTATGTTGGCGAAGTTTTTCAAGGACCGCCCTAACATGATTTCGATGGTCAGCTTCTGAAGATAAGTACACAAGAATGTCATCTATGTAGACGACAACGCAGACATCAATGAGCTCTCTGAGGACATCATTCATAAAATATTGGAAGGCGGCCGGTGCATTGCATAGTCCAAAGGGCATCACTCGGTATTCAAATAGCCCATACTTAGTGCGAAAGGCCGTCTTCCATTCATCTTCTTCCTTGACCTGTACCAAGTGATAAGCACCCCGGAGATCAAGCTTAGTATAAATACAGGCGTTTTTTACCTGGTCAAGGAGTTCCGGGATCAGAGGTAAGGGGTATCGTTTTTTTACTGTTATCTGGTTCAGAGCATGATAATCTATACAGGTTCTGAGGCCACCTTCTTTTTTTGGTACGAAGAACAGAGCCGAGGAAGCAGGGGACTTCGACGGACGGATAAAGCCATTTGCCAGGTACTGGTCTAAATACTGTCGCAGATGAAGGTTCTCAGGCTCGGTAAGGGCGTAAATCCTACTGCAAGGGGGAGTTGCACCGGGTAGCAAATCTATCTGACAATCGTATGATCTGTGGGGTGGCAAGGTGTTAGCCTGTTCCTTTTGAAAAACATCTTGGAACTCTCGATACTCTAGAGGTAATTGTGGACCGTCAGCCGTTACTGACGCTAGGCCAATGTTGGGTCGTGGATAACAAGTTGGTGTGCACTCTGGGAACTTTATCGTCTTTGCTCGCCAATCAACCTGAGGATTGTGTTTCTCCAACCAAGGAATCCCTAGAATTACTTGGAATTGAGGAGCCTTGATCACGTCGAACACAATTACCTCCTGATGCCCGTCTTGGCCTAGTATCGTCACTTCAGTAGTGGTATGGGTCACTGGTCCGGAGGCGATTTCCGTCCCATCCACCGTGGTAATGACGTCTTTAACCACCTTTGGACAAAGAGGTAAGTTCATCCTGGAAGCCAATTCGCGGTCCACATAATTTCCAACTGCTCCGCTATCAATGTATGCCTTAATTGCATGCAAACGATCCGGTTGCTCTGGGTTTACGAGGACCATTGGCATTATGAAGTGCGAGGTCAAAGAACTGGATTTTACGCTCGGCAAGCGGACCTCTACACTTGTCGGGCGAGGTCGTTTCCCGGCTCAGGCTTTTCAGAACTCTTATCAGAAGCTCCCACTGTCTTCTTAGGTGGTTTCACCGGGCAATCTCGAAGAAAATGTCCTGAATTTCCACAATAGAGACATAGTTGCATTTGTCGTCTCCTGTTACGTTCTTTCTGGGTTAGGGGACCCTTTACAACCCCAATTTGCATAGGTTCGACGGCTTCAACTCCTTTGGTGTGACTTTGAGGCTTAGGGAACACTCGTGTTTCAAACCTGGATCGATCCGCCTTTCTGTTTTGTAGTCTGTGATCCAATTGGACCACCAAATCAATGTACTCTGAACAATCCTGAGGAGGATTCACTACCTGGGCAAGGACGTCTTTGAGTTCGCCACGCAAACCCCGGTGAAAAAGCGTGATTCTTTTGTCCTCAGGCCATCTGGTTTCCACGATTAGCCTATTGAATGATGCAATCTTGGCCAAAAGATCTTGATTGCCCTGTCGTAGGGAAAGGAGTTCGTTGTCCAGGGCCTGCCCCTGGGAATGCCTTGCAAAAAGTCTTTCCATATTTGCCTGGAAGGTCGGAAAATCACGAAGGATCGGGTCATCTTGTGTAACCAGAGGGATCGACCAATCAGCGGCACTGCTGCTAAGATACGAAAGCATAAAGGCTACCTTAGTCTGGTCAGTCGGAAAGGCTGCAGGTCTACAAAGAAAGTGCAATCGGCATTGATTTATAAACACCGCAAACCTTTTAGGGTCACCAGAGAAGCGTTCAGGCGGTGCCAATGGCACATTTCCGGGTAGGTTGATTTGAACAGGATTGGCTGAAGCCGCTGGGATATAGCTCCCTCCTGAATTAGGTAGCAGGGTTTGCCCCGCT
Organism: Ambystoma mexicanum; assembly: GCF_040938575.1. Taxonomy (NCBI): domain Eukaryota; kingdom Metazoa; phylum Chordata; class Amphibia; order Caudata; family Ambystomatidae; genus Ambystoma; species Ambystoma mexicanum. The sequence goes on from NC_090922.1 coordinate 1,139,994,601, forward strand.
TGTGTCTGTAATAACTGTCTGGCGAGATCATCAGTTTGTTCTTTTGATATTATCAATTCCCTCCTAAGGGCATTCGTTTCCTGGCGGGCAGCATGAACTTCAGCTCTTAATTCCCCTAATAACTGGGCCAGTTGGTCTGTGTCGGAAGTTTCCATAGCGCCTGGGTAGGAGGTTATTGGTGGGCTTCGCGTTCTGCAACGCTCACCTGATTCCCACGGAGGTGCTGATCCCGGCTGGGCTGCTATCATTTCTTCAATTGAGAAGCGTAGAGCTCGGACGACTCTCCAGACTGGGCTTCCTCTTATCGAATGTCTGACTTGCAGGGTAAGTTTTCTGCAGGTGGAAGAAAAAGGGTTAATCACCGTTTGATGGGATTCCTTCTCCCACCAATCGCCAGTTTCTCCCACAGCCTAGCTTTCTACTTGTCTCGGCGAGCTCTCACCTTAGGCGTATAAATGCTGAGCTCTCCATCCTGCGTCTGGTGCAGGGATGCGTGGATTCCAGTTACGTCACTGGATGAGTTCAGTGTTGAGGCTCAAGTCTTTTGCGGCCTTAGTTGTGGCACTGGTGCTGGGATGCCGAAGAGCAATGCCGCCGTTACTGCACGAGCGGATGCCTGTAAGTATACTGTAGTCTTTAGGCGTCAAAAGATGGGCACCTCAATAATGTCCCTTTTCCTTTGTTTCAGGCCTCGGGATGCTGTGGGCGTAGTTTTCTGTTGCCGCTGCACCTGCCGATGCACGTAAGTATAATGTTTGTTGGCCGCTTTTAATGGCACCTCTAATAATGTCCTTTTTCTAGTTTTCAGGTGCCGGGATGCTGCGGGCTTTATATCCGTTGCCACTGCACGTGCCGATGCACGTAAGTATAATGATCGTTGGCCGCTTTTAATGGCACCTCTAAAAATGTCCTTTTCCTAGTTTTCAGGTGCCGGGATGCTACGGGCTTTATATCCGTTGCCACTTCACGTGCCGATGCACGTAAGTATAATGATCGTTGGCCGCTTTTAATGGCACCTCAAATAATGTCCTTTTCCTAGTTTTCAGGTGCCGGGATGCTACGGGCTTTATATCCGTTGCCACTGCATGTGCCGATGCACTTAAGTATAATGATCGTTGGCCGCTTTTAATGGCACCTCAAATAATGTCTTTTTCCTGTTTTTCAGGTGCCGGGATGCTGAGGTTGATGCGGCCGCTACTGCGCGTGCAAAAACTGGTAAGTTAAGATGAATGCGACTGCCTTCACCCGAACGTCCTTTTTAATTATGTCCTGTGCCTTTCGTGTGCAGATAAGCTGGTGAAGAGAAGGCCGCGGTTAGCTCTGTTGCAATCACGGATGGATCAGGTAAGCGGGCGCGGCTGCGAGCGAGTTGCACTTTTCTAACCTTATGTTTATTCTTTGCAGGTTTTGCCGGTGACTGGATTCCGGGATCTGGTAAGTATTGTTCTGTGTCTTTCTTAATCCACAGGTTGCTGCGCGGAAGCTGAAGATGACTCTGGACCTGGAATGCAGGAGCCGACTCGGTGAGCGTCCTGCTGCTGCTGCAGAATAACGCGAAGCACGTGTTTCCCATCGGGCGTGGTTTAAATAGCAGAGAAGTGCTTCCAGTGTGTGTTCTTCCACCGATTCCACCCTGGTAAGAAAAGAGTTGCTGAATGGAGGGAATAGTTCCTCCCAACCCTGATGGCTGGGGACTTCAACCAGACTGGTTTGTTCTGGGTAAATATGCAGCATGGTCTGCCTCAGGTAAGTCCACCCAAGCATTATTACACTGTTTATCAATATGAGCCTGGCGCCTATGGCGCCGGGACTGAAACCCTTCATGAGCCTGGCGCCAAAGGCGCCAGGACACGGTCCAAAGGGCCCCTGTAGGGGTCTGCTGGGTCCGGAGTAGTGGAAGACGGGTCTGCTTCCGAGGGCGCTGGGCCAGTCCTGGCCCCTCGGTAGTAGCGCCCATGACACCGACTCACCAGTTCCCGATGACAGAGGAGATCTCCCTGCCGGAGAGTCTCTTCCCCTGACTGGTGGGAACAACCAGTCCCCTTTGCTTTTTCTTCGCTCCAGGACGCAGTGGTCGAATTGCCCATGCTGAGCACCTCGGCAACTGGATAGCCACTACCCCTGTACCACGACCAAAAGGTGGTGCCTTGTGACGGAGCACTCCGCGGCTGGTCTCTTCCCTGGTGGTTCGCCGGACTTCACTTTTCTTCGACGACGAGATCATCTCTACTCTTGGCAAAGACCTGACGTGCATCCACCACCAGGAACAACTGCCCCCCCCCCCCCCGGAACTGTCTCTCCACAAACAAGGTACCGTGTCCGCCTGGCTTCCCTTTCTGCCGGATCGAGTGAGGTATCTTAATCCTCGCCTTTCCATTGGGTCACCTCCAAGCTTTATTTAACGTGTTGTTCTGAACTGGTCAAATCTTTCCATAACAATTTTGCGATAAAGACTCGAAGCGCATTTTCCACTAAGACACTTTTTGGGACATATCGCCTTGCCTCTCTACGAGTGGGCCTGGCCTTTGAACTTTGTGATCTGCCGTAGACCCTGCCTACTTGCCTTGCATTTGTCCGACAAGTATTGGTACCAAGTTAACTTCATAACCTGCCTTATTTTTCTCTCCCGTCCTAACGAATACTAGAGTACCATCTAGGTTAAAGCATACACCTCTGTCTGCAAATAAGTGGTGCCGGTGAACCTAGACTTGTCAAACTATTGTTAGGGGGACTGATCTTTTTCTTCGTATAGTAATTGTGATTGAAGCTGTTTGCCGTATTAGTGCCAGAGTGTTTTCCATAGATGTGTTGTTATAAATAAATACCTTTATATCTTTACACCGAAGCCTTGTTCCGTGTTTGCTTGTTCTACTGTGTAGATTGCCCTATATTGTATACTCCACATACTGTCTAACTCTTCTTGAGGGAAGTCTGACTGCTCAGCCACAGCTACCAAGTGAATCTGTGTGGTACAGACTGCTACCAAGTGGGTTTACTGCCAAACACCTGTAGTCCTAAATCTTTTGCAGTGGTCCCAGAGGGAAATGCACAGGTTTCCGCCTAACATTCGGCTGGTTTGAGAGTTTTATTTATTGGTGAGGGGTTAGTGTTTGTGGTAGTAGTGGTGTTGGGTTGTATGGGTTGGTGTAGAATTTTGGTAGTTGCGCGCATGGTTGTGATTTTGGTGCTATTGGTGGGCTGTAGGTGGGGAGTGGTAGTGTTTGAAGATGCAGATGAGGCTGAGAAATGAGAGATGTGAAATGATGGCTTCTCGTAGTGCTTGAGAAGTGATGACAAGGGCACACTTTTGTCCGATGTAATCGGAAGCCATTCAAATCAAATAAACATAGTACGTGTTGCTATATTAATTCCAGGGAAAGATTTTACGTTGAAACAAAATTTAGTTTCAAAAAACACAATCAATAAAACATTGGCATTGTAATTATCAATCATTACATTGTATATAACATTACTTATTTCTGAAAGAATATACACGAAAGAATCTGCTGAATGTTCATCAGTTTGTAAACAAAGAAGAATTTCACAAAAAGTAATTTTTATCGTGCATTTAAATGTCTCCAGGTGTATCTGATATCTTGATAGGATTTTTAACTCAAAGTCCTATTAAAGTTAATTCTTCCTTACAGAGACAACTCCTATCTTACATTACGCATTTCGGGCTAAATGAAACCCTTCTTCAGATTTAGGTAACAGACTTGTTCAATGATTCATCTAAAAGTAATAAGAAAAATGTTCTTGTTACTTCTTATGATTATTTCTCAGACAATCTTGATTTCACTATTTTCTCAGCATCAGCTAATCACCAACTTTTTGAAGTGTGTCTAATTTGTGACACAAGGGGCCTCATCATGACTTGGGCGGTATCTGCCCTACTGCCGAATTCCCTGGCGCTAATAGCGCCGGATCACGAGTTTGGCGGTAATGTTAATCCCCATTCCCAATTGAGCCCATTCGGGAATGCCCCATTCCCCATTGGGCTCAATAGGGAAATTTCGCACTAATCCGCCGGCGGTATGAGCGCACATTTTTGGTGGATTTCCCCCCAGCTAAGAGCTGGGGCGAAATTCGCCAAAGTCCTGATTTGTCGGACCCTTAAATCTGGCGGTAATAGCGCTATCGCCAGATTTAAGGGTTAACGCCAAAGTCGTCATGAGGCACAATGTCTTGGGAGCTTCTGTTTCATGTGTTTTTGTCTGTTTACTCTTTTTCTGCTACAACTCGTGTCCATTCTGAAAATGAAGGAATCTCTTCAGTAAAGAGAAATCTGCGTCCATACTGCTTATTAGTAATGTACATTATTGTGACATAAAGTGGGACCAGTCACTGAAATAGCACTGGTTCCCACTCTTATATCACTAATTACTTGTAGGTGAGTAAAAATGCATTCTGTTCTATTCGTTTTTAAATAAACTCACATCATGGGCGTATCGTGGTGCATTCAGAGTAGGTGTCGGATGCCAGCTGTAATTTAGTTGCGAACACTCGGTTTCCGTTATCACCAGTGTCGATAACACTGCACGGTTGTGTTGGTGTAATGTAGTAATCTTCCTGTAGAGACATGTGTATGTCCATGTTAGTCGATCCTTGTAAAGAGGTGGTCAGTCATTTTTTCGAAAAAGAAATGTCGAAAGACAATTTTTTCGAAAAAATAATGTCGAAAAAAAAAGTCGAATTCCTTTTTTTTTAAAATGATATATTTATTTTGGATAAAAAACGTATTAAGAAAAAAATTAGACTTTTTTTTCAACATTATTTTTTCGAAAAAATGACTCGACATTTTTGAATTAAAAAAAATGACTATGAACCTTGTAAAGAATCTAAAGTTTTCATGTTGAATTCTGGATTGTACGCGATCTTACCCATGGGTCCCGCGCCACACTCTTGCAAGTTCTGTCTCCCCTCACGTCTGCTGCATTCTCCGGTCGCTGATTTTTGGGACGCTTAGCAACCAGGAAACTAGTCCATCTTCTATCGCTATTCCATATTCTGTGTATGTCCCAGTCATACCGTCATCGTGGGCGTATTACTCACTCAGTTTATATGACTTGTATTGGTCACTGAGTATCTGCTAATGAGACAAAAAGTTTGACCAAATTTGATGGATATAGTTGCTTCAGTTTCCTCTCTCTTACTGTCCATCCGGATTGTATGAAGCAATGCCTTTTCATATGACGGTCTGTTTCTTCCCATTTTCATCATTGATTAGAATTGGTTATTTTGCTTTATAAAAAAACAGTTCAGATCCCATTCATGGTTCATTCCATTGGGGTGCATGTAATTTTTCAATCCAGTAGATTTCTCTTTGTTGCAAACGCTTTGTCATATTCCCTCCTCTTCTGGGTAAAGTGACACGTTTGAGGATAATGAATTGAATCTGGGCAATGGAATGTTCCAATTCTTTAAAGTGTGGTGACACTGGTGACTTTGTCGACTGTTGCCTGATATTTTATTTGTGTTCTCCCTACCTTGTTTTCGCTTTCCTGCTGGTAAGTCCAACATAATAGAATCCGCATGGGCATTTAATGCCATATATCACATTCATCGTATCACATGTGGATGTGTGAGTTAGCACAATCTTATGCCCCTGACTTGGGTGATTGATGTAATTTCCCTTGATCAAATTGTTACAGCAATTACAGCGGTTACATGGAAGAGTTCCCTTGAAGATCTTCTGGTTAGATGTTACATGACCAAAGTCTGATTTAATTACGGATCCCGTATGGGTCTACTCTTACTTTAGGCGAATAATGGTGGATTTGGAAATAGAGCTGACAGGGTTGGATCAATACTCAATAATTTCCAATGTTTCTTGATGATTCTTTTGATACTATTGCTTTGTTGAGAGTAAATTGTGACATAAACCAATTCTGTCTCTTTATTTTTGATTTTGGGTTTTAAGGCTTCTGTCCTTGGTGTGTTCTTCACCTTTGTAGCATGCTCCTTCACTGGTTCTTCCATATGTCGTCTCAATAGGCATTTCTTTGTTAAGCCAATTGCTTTCTTGTCATATTCTTCCTCATTGGAGATAATCCTCCTATAGCGTGAAAATTGACTCAACGGAATGCTTTTTATGGTGTTCTTTGGATGAAAGCTGGAAGCTAACAATAAACTATTTATGTCGGTTGATTTTGTGAAGACTGTAGTTTCAAGTTTATCTGATTCTAGATATATTAATACATCTAGGAATTCTCGTTCTGGTTGTTTTATGTGTGATTTGATCCTTGTTGCTAAGGTGTTCATAAAGCTGAAAAATTCATCAAGTTCTTCTTCGGTACCACTCCATACTCCAAAAAGGTCATCTATGAATCTCACTAGGCATTTTAAGTTGTTCCTCTATTTCGGATTGTTAGAATTTGGGTTTCCTCCAGGTATGACATGTAAGTATTGGTGTAACTCGGTGCCATTGCGGCCCCCATGGATGTTCCGGCAATTTGTATAAAAAAGCGATCTTCGAACATGAAGAAATTATATTTTAATACTATGTCCAATAGTTTCAGTATGAAAATTCGGTCTCCCTTCACTGTTTCTTTTGTGTATAGTAATAGCCATTCCATCGCTTCTAATCCTGCGTGATGAGTTATGTTGGTGTAGAGACTCGTAACGTCCATAGTAAACATAATGGGCCTCATTACGACCCTGGCGGAAATGGAAAAATGATGGCGGAAATGCAATACCGCCATCGAACACCGCTCGTTGCGATTATGACCCGTCACCGTAAAGTACGATGCCATTAGCGACACCGCAGTGAACGGCAACGCTAACTGCACCAAGTACGCGCACGCGCGCCTTGCAAAACCGGAATCACCGCCATGGCGCAACGGTACGCGAATTCTGACCCTAGCGGACATGTACTGAACGCCATCAAGCACGTCGTAAAGTACCATTCCGCCATGGCGAGAAATACGGCATCGTGAACCAACCGTAAATGGCCCACTGAGTGCCTGTACTCCACTCCCTGGCCACATTGCACAACTCCTGGCAGGCGCAATGTACTCACACTATGCAACCAGTGAAATTTACAATTCACCCATGCATGCCAACGTAGAAATGCATGCAGGGGCTCAAAGCGCCCCGTGAGTGGGCATCCATGTACGGCATGTCACCATAGCCGTACTGATGCAGCACAGGCATGTGAAGGTACAATACATCAAAATGAAAATCAAGAACACATGACACAAAACAACAGTAGTCCCCCATCGCTTGCCACCAGCGCAAGGCAACATCCAAAACAGCATCCTGAGGGGGATTGCACCAGCCCTGTACTCTTGCCAGTAAACAAACCAACCATCAGCAGAAGCATGTACCACACAAGTTGGCAGAGTGACTGAGCAGCCAGGCTCATCCCAAGAGGGGCCGATGGGAGCTGCAGGGCACAGATGGCATGAATACAGAAGCCATTCCAATGGACATGACCCCAGTCCCCCTCCAACAAACGCACGCAAACACAGGCACCTGTGACCAGCCACATTCTGAACATCCCATCATTCCACCAATCGACCTGGCTGACAGGCACCAGTCGGCCAAAAGCCAATCCCCCGCCCCTGAACAGCACATCATGTAAACAGTCACAATGGCAGCCCCTATCCGTGACCATACTGTGCTACGTAGGCAAACGCGGCCAGTACTGTACAACACAACTCAACTCAGAAGGCGGAACACAATGCAGATCATCTCGCAATACATACCGCCACAAATCGAAAATCGCCACATCACCTGCAAAGAATAACGCAACACGACAAATATCGGAATACAATTTAAATGCACATCCAAATGACAAAGGCCCCACAGCAATTTGCAAAATAACACCAAAACATCCATCATCACCGAGGGCTGCATCTGCAATAATTGACCAGCTTCCACTTGTGTGACGCCCTGTACCATCATGGCACACAGGGCCTACATCAACGTTCCAAAAGGCAACATGGAAGCGGCAAGAACCGCAGGTCCGTCCCATGAGGCAGGCACTAGTCGAGCTGAAAGGCCGAAATGTTGCACCTAGCCACCAGTACAGCGTAAGGGCATGTGGCCCATTGGCGATCGTCCCATAAGATCGAAATGGTGCTCCACTGATTCACCCGAAGCTGCAGGTGTCGAGAGTAAAACCCATCTGGAGGAGTGGCGTAGAGATGGCATCTGCAATAGGGCAGGAGATACCTGTCACCCAAATGAAACACAAATTAACCGATTGCATTACGGGACTCATGATGCATTACAATCTTCATTCAACACACCAAATCCACACCCATATGCATGCTAGCCCACTCCAAAGGAATATACACACCCCTAAATCAGTATCGATTCATAACGAAATCAATCGAGGTAAATACACCATTGGCAACGTCGGTTACTGTGCATGCGTCCGTCAAGATAGAACCCATGACATGGGATTAGTAACGTGCCTAGACACAAGTGTATGAAGGCGCGTCGAGACAGGGAGGATCCGACAAGGGCAGATAGACGTAAGTCCCACTATGGCAGCCTTGCATCACATAGCGCAGGGGAAGGGGAGTGATTCAAAAAACCCATGTACATGGCAGACCCTAAATGGAATCATCTGTCCATGCATCCATTCATCATTCCCTCATCCCGCAATGAAAACGCATGAATATTCACTCACATAATATGTGAAACTTCCATCGCGTCTGTGCGTAATGCAGTCTGCAAAAACCACTGTGCTCCTGGCCGGATCTGTAGTGTTGTGAAGCAAGATGGATTTGGGAACGTCCTGCCTTATCGTCCACTACGCTATTGCGCATCCCATTCAATTCATATCATTCATTGCTTGCTCGTTATGGGCCATGTCCCAAGGACATTCTACAATAGAACGTTACATTTCCAGCCAGACCTGTGGGCGTATCCTCGCCGCTACTTCAAAACCAAAAATGCTGGCCTTCGAATTCCTCACTTGCAACATTACGTCGAAAAGGCTTCTGTGAACGCTTGCATTCACAATTACATCAATGTAGTGCGGCTGTGTGTCATAATGCTAACTGGCTGCAATCACAAATGGGACGCCACGCCCGTCGGTGAAGTACGTTACTGTGCTGCATGAGGGTCGGCCATCGATCGAGCCCTACATACCACTGACTCTTCACAGGTATGTAAGCGGCTGCAATTATAGCATGTGTAACAATGGGAGCATAGCATGAAAATCAGTCAAAGTACATCACACTGCCATCGGGATTTGATACATGATTCCAATCCCAAGATGCCATGCGGCCAAATGCAGCCTTACGTGCGGGACGTGCTCGGCCAGAAGGGATTGCATCTGCCACAGATTCATTCAATCAGCACAGGTGGAGGCCATACAGGCCGACAGCACATATATAGCAGACCCAAACCCCTCCCACAACCACTCCCACTCCAAAATGCTACCGGCAGGACTAGCGATGTTGGGCCTGGGGGACCAGATAGCACTGCAAGTGCTACAACAACAAGAAGACGACGAACAACAACAGGTACAACAACCGGGCGCACAGGGGAGACGGAGGAGAAGGAGGAGGAGGAGGGCAAGGCAGGGTCAGCAAGGCCCACAAGCACTGCCACTACCACCACGCAGGCGGCCCGCAATCCCACGCCTCCGAGCTGATCCGTTCAACCTCACTGCTGAGCAGATCCACACCCTCTACCGTTTGGACCGGGACACCATAATCGCCATTGTGGACATGACACATGCTGACCTCGTGAGCATGATAGATAGCCCAACCGCCATCCCACCCCTACTGAAGGTGGTGTCTGTACTCCACTTCCTGGCCACAGGCACCTACCAGCACACAGTGGGACAGTTGCATGGCATTTCACAGCCACTGTTCTCACGGACACTCTTCCAAGTGCACGATGCCCTCCTGAAGCACGCCGACGACCACATCACACTACCACGCACGTACCAGGAGATTACCAACGCAAAAGTGGGATTCCATGCACTTGGCGGCATCCCGGGTTGCATTGGTGCCATCGACTGCACCCATGTTGAATTGGTTGTCCCACATGCCATGGAGGTCCAGTACCGCAACCGGAAACAATTTCATTCAATCAATGTGCAAATGGTGTGTGACTCCAACAAGATCTTTACGCATTGTTGTGCCAGATTTCCAGGATCTACCCATGATTCTATGGTCCTGAGGAACACAAGAATACCACGCTACATGGAGCGACACGCAGGGCACAGATCCTGGATACTCGGTGAGTCTCATTCCATGCATGACATCGTGGCCCATTTGATGCGTCAATGACCTTGCAGGAGGGGGGGGGGGCTACTTAGCACTATCATTCCACTGACACCCTTTATTCGTCTCATACAGGTGATGCCGGGTATCCACTGAAGAGATGGCTCCTTACACCAATCCGGAACCCACAGAACGAGCATGAGGAGGACTACAACCATGCCCACTCACGTACCCGTGTGGTCATTGAACAGGCATTCGGCCTACTGAAGGCTCGTTTCCGCAGCCTCAGCAGGTCTGGCGGGGCACTCATGTACAGCCATGAGAAGGTTTCTAAGATGGTCATGGCATGTGTCATGCTGCACAACATGTGCATACGTAGGAATGTGCCCATGCCCCCTGACGCTGTACTGCATGCACCTGAAGATGATGATGATGATGAGGGTGGGGATGTGGAGGCACCTCAAGGAGTCCATGAGGCACAGGATGCACGTGCAATCCGACAGAGCATCATAGATGCATGCTTCTAGCAACCACGCATGGTGCCTATTACACGGAAAGGGGACCTGTGGCACTGTGTGTGTGTAGTACAGGCACATTGTGGACTGTACGCCTATGAAGGCCTCGTACGCAAATATCAATGTCCACACATGTCATTGGATGATAATGAGGTGCTGTATTGTTAATGTGATTTGATTTATACACCCTATGGACCCGCCACCCAGTGAAGCCCAACACACCCCCTCCACCCTACTACCTCCCCCCCCAACACCAGTGTCCAAATATGCATGCTGTCCGTGGGTAGACGCTATTGCAAGCCCCCTCTACGGGTATCAGGGGCACCCCTGCCCGTGGAGCGCAGGTTCCTGCCAGATCTGCGTTGGGGGCTGCCCTGGACGGAACTTGCCACGGATGATGTCTCTGCCTGCTCGCGTCCATGCATGTCTCTGAGGGTTTGTGAGAGCTCCGAGAGCACACGGCGCACAGCAGCAAGTTCAGCACAAACGTCTTTGGACGTCGCATGCAGTTCCCCCCTCAGGCTCTCGGTGCTTTTCTCCATTTGTGCTCTCAGGCTCTCTGTGCTTTTCTCCATTTGTGCTCTCAGGCTCTCGGTGCTTTTCTCCATTTGTGCTCTCAGGCTCTCGGTGCTTCTCTCCATTTCTCCCCTGAGGCTCTCACTACTTTTCTCTATTTGTGCCCTGAGTGTCTCGGTGGATGTTTCCATGGCTGCCCTGGAACCCCCGCATTCATTTGCATGGTCCTTGAGTAGCGTGGACACTTCCTGCTGTTGCTCGATCAGCAGGTCGAGGGACTGTTGCCTCTGCTGGGCCATGGACATTTGCGGTGGTGTGACAGGGGGGCTGCTCAACACATGTTGCCTTGGCACAGGACTTGTGGGGGTTGGCCAGTCGTCGTCTTCAGGGTGCCCCTGCGTGGTTTCGTCATGGTGTAGGGGATGGAACATGCAGGGGGATTGGGAAAGGTCATGGATGGTACCTACGTCGCCAGCACTGTTTTCCGTGTCGGAGCATGCTGGCATGACAGCTGTGTCACCTATGGTGCTGCTACCACCAGAGGCAGTGCCATCAGATACGTTCTTTGGGGGGACCTGTGGTGCTGGGGTTGTGGACTTGCTGGCTGCTGGGGTGCCTGTTGCAGTCCCCTCCAGTGTGCTGCCACTTGATTCCTGATGCTGCCGTGTCTTGATCCTTGCACCTGAGGTGGAGGCTCTTGGGACGTTGGTCCTGGCCCTCTTTGCAGGCGTGCTGGTAGGGGTGTCCTGCAGCTCGTCGTTGGTATCGGACCCTGTGGTGGAGTAAAGAGGGGCGAGCGTTAGTTATGGGTCTGTCGGATTTGGAATGGCAACGTATCAAATGCATTGGGGTGGTACATGAGGCTGATTTGGGACTGGGCCTTGGAGGTGGTCTCATTTTCGTGTGGATTGAGGATGCATTCATTTGGCTGCCTGCAGTTAGGGGGTGCATGCTGCACATGTAGGGGTTGTTTATGGCATCTTGATTGATTTGTTTATTCATTCTGACTTTTAGAGGGCGCTGTCAGGGCAAAGTATGTATTGCACTATGGGGTCACATGGTACTGCACATGTTCGTGTTTTGTGGATTTCGCATTGTTTCTCTTGGCCAACCTACCTGATTCTCCGGATGTCGGCACTCCTTTCTCCATCCCTCCGACTCCCTCTATGCTCTCCATTCCTATGGTGGAGGCGCAGATATCCTCCCAGGGGGTCAACTTGATGGGCGACTCTGAACCCCCCCCGGTAGCTGTGGCGATGTTCCTGTTCGCAGAAAGTATGCTGCGTACGCGGATCCGCAGGTCGTCCCACCGCTTGCGACATTGCTGTGGCGTGCGGGGTGTTGTCCCCACCGCACTTACGCGCTGTGCCACCAGGGCCCATATGGCCTTCTTGTTGGCAAGGGCCGTCCTGGTCATTTGACTGGAGAAGACGACGGCGGCATTTTCCTGGAGGGTCTCGGTGAGCACGGTCAGTTCCTCTCGGGAGAAGTGTACCTGCCGCTTGCGATCACACGCTTTCTTGGCTACCTTTCCCATATTTATTTTTTTAACTGGGGTTGCTAACGGGTTGGGATGTGTGTCAGGGTCGGATTTTTAATGGTTGTGTTGGGATTCGGATTTTATAGTTGTGCGGCGTGCTGTTTCCCGTTCCGGCCACATGCTTTTACTTCCGTTTCCGTATATTTACGGTGCCCGTAATTTGCGGTGCCCGCTCGTTACGGTGACCGCTCATTACGGTGACCGCTAAGATGGGTGGCGGTATTGCACCTGGTGCAGCGTACGGCGGCGGTAAGGGCTGTTTTGGGGTCATTTCCGCCATCGCAGCCTTTCGGATTCCGCCATGGCGTAATGCTCGTGCCCGATGGGTCGTAATTAGCCGCACTTTGCTCCTTCGTGCAATGGCGGAAACGCTATTTACGCTGTTGCGGTCCGGTCAGTCACTTTCCGCCAGGGTCGTAATGAGGCCCAATGTCTTTGGATCCTTCAAATTTTATAGATTCAAGTTTCTGAAGAAAATGATTGGTATCCTTGATGTATGTTGTAGCTTTCTGTGTCAATGGTTGAATTATCTTGTCAATATATTAAGCAAGAGGTTCCAAGAGGCTATTGTTTGCTGCAATTATAGGCCGTCCTGGTCGATCTTCCGGACACTTATGAACTTTGGGTAAGATGTAAATTACGGGTGTTATTGGATGTAAATTATTGAGAAACATTTTGGTTTTATGGGTTATGATCTCATCATTTTCCGCTTCATCCAACTTTTTTTTATTATTTCCCCTATCCGTTCTGTTGGGTCTGTGTAAATCTCTAGATATGTGTCTTGATCATTCCATTGACTTTCTACTTCATTCGTATATTTAATGGTGTCCAATATAACCAATGCCCCAACCTTGTCGGCTTGTTTGATAGTCAGGTCTGGATTCTGCAAGAGTCTATCTAATACTTGTTTCGTTGTCCAGGGAGTTCGTTGTCCAGGGCCTGCCCCTGGGAATGTCGGAATGCCTTGCAAAAAGTCTTTCCATATTTGCCTGGAAGGTCGGGAAATCACGAAGGATCGGGTCATCCTGTGTAACCAGAGGGATCGACCAATCAGCGGCACTGCTGCTAAGATACGAAAGCATAAAGGCTACCTTAGTCTGGTCAGTCGGAAAGGCTGCAGGTCTACAAAGAAAGTGCAATCGGCATTGATTTGTAAACACCGCAAACCTTTTAGGGTAACCAGAGAAGCGTTCAGGCGGTGCCAATGGCACATTTCCGGGTAGGTTGATTTGAACAGGATTGGCTGAAGCCGCTGGGATATAGCTCCCTCCTGAGTTAGGTAGCAGGGTTTGCCCCGCTTGTGTCTGTAATAACTGTCTGGCGAGATCATCAGTTTGTTCTTTTGATATTATCAATTCCCTCCTAAGGGCATTCGTTTCCTGGCGGGCAGCATGAACTTCAGCTCTTAATTCCCCTAATAACTGGGCCAGTTGGTCTGTGTCGGAAGTTTCCATAGCGCCTGGGTAGGAGGTTATTGGTGGGCTTCGCGTTCTGTAACGCTCACCTGATTCCCACGGAGGTGCTGATCCCGGCTGGGCTGCTATCATTTCTTCAATTGAGAAGCGTAGAGCTCGGACGGCTCTCCAGACTGGGCTTCCTCTTATCGAATGTCTGACTTGCAGGGTAAGTTTTCTGCAGGTGGAAGAAAAAGGGTTAATCACCGTTTGATGGGATTCCTTCTCCCACCAATCGCCAGTTTCTCCCACAGCCTAGCTTTCTACTTGTCTCGGCGAGCTCTCACCTTAGGCGTATAAATGCTGAGCTCTCCATCCTGCGTCTGGTGCAGGGGTGCGTGGATTCCAGTTACGTCACTGGATGAGTTCAGTGTTGAGGCTCAAGTCTTTTGCGGCCTTAGTTGTGGCACTGGTGCTGGGATGCCGAAGAGCAATGCCGCCGTTACTGCACGAGCGGATGCCTGTAAGTATACTGTAGTCTTTAGGCTTCAAAAGATGGGCACCTCAATAATGTCCCTTTTCCTTTGTTTCAGGCCTCGGGATGCTGTGGGCGTAGTTTTCTGTTGCCGCTGCACCTGCCGATGCACATAAGTATAATGTTTGTTGGCCGCTTTTAATGGCACCTCTAATAATGTCCTTTTTCTAGTTTTCAGGTGCCGGGATGCTGCGGGCTTTATATCCGATGCCACTGCACGTGCCGATGCACGTAAGTATAATGATCGTTGGCCGCTTTTAATGGCACCTCTAATAATGTCCTTTTCCTAGTTTTCAGGTGCCGGGATGCTACGGGCTTTATATCCGTTGCCACTGCACATGCCGATGCACGTAAGTATAATGATCGTTGGCCGCTTTTAATGGCACCTCAAATAATGTCCTTTTCCTAGTTTTCAGGTGCCGGGATGCTACGGGCTTTATATCCGTTGCCACTGCACGTGCCGATGCACTTAAGTATAATGATCGTTGGCCGCTTTTAATGGCACCTCAAATAATGTCTTTTTCCTGTTTTTCAGGTGCCGGGATGCTGAGGTTGATGCGGCCGCTACTGCGCGTGCAAAAACTGGTAAGTTAAGATGAATGCGACTGCCTTCACCCGAACCCCTTTTTAATTATGTCCTTTGCCTTTCAGGTGCAGAGAAGCTGCCGAAGAGAAGGCCGCGGTTAGCTCCGTTGCAATCACGGATGGATCAGGTAAGCGGGCGCAGCTGCGAGCGAGTTGCACTTTTCTAACCTTATGTTTATTCTTTGCAGGTTTTGCCGGTGACTGGATTCCGGGATCTGGTAAGTATTGTTCTGTGTCTTTCTTAATCCACAGGTTGCTGCGCGGAAGCTGAAGATGACTCTGGACCTGGAATATAGGAGCCGACTCGGTGAGCGTCCTGCTGCTGCTGCAGAATAACGCAAAGCACGTGTTTTCCATCGGGCGTGGTTTAAATAGCAGAGAAGTGCTTCCAGTGTGTGTTCTTCCACCGATTCCACCCTGGTAAGAAAAGAGTTGCTGAATGGAGGGAATAGTTCCTCCCAACCCTGATGGCTGGTGACTTCAACCAGACTGGTTTGTTCTGGGTAAATATGCAGCTTGGTCTGCCTCAGGTAAGTCCACCCAAGCATTATTACACTGTTTATCAATATGAGCCTGGCGCCTATGGCGCCGGGACTGAAACCCTTCATGAGCCTGGCGCCAAAGGCACCAGGACACGGTCCAAAGGGCCCCTGTAGGGGTCTGCTGGGTCCGGAGTAGTGGAAGACGGGTCTGCTTCCGAGGGCGCTGGGCCAGTCCTGGCCCCTCGGGAGTAGCGCCCATGACACCGACTCACCAGTTCCTGATGACAGAGGAGATCTCCCTGCCGGAGAGTCTCTTCCCCTGACTGGTGGGAACAACCAGTCCCCTTTGCTTTTTCTTCGCTCCAGGACGCAGTGGTCGAATTGCCCATGCTGAGCACCTCGGCAACCGGATAGCCACTACCCCTGTACCACGACCAAAAGGTGGTGCCTTGTGACGGAGCACTCCGCGGCTGGTCTCTTCCCTGGTGGTGCGCCGGACTTCACTTTTCTTCGACGACGAGATCATCTCTACTCTTGGCAAAGACCCGACGTGCATCCACCACCAGGAACAACTGCCCCCCCCGGAGCTGTCTCTCCACAAACAAGGTACCGTGTCCGCCTGGCTTCCCTTTCTGCCGGATCGAGTGAGGTATCTTAATCCTCGCCTTTCCATTGGGTCACCTCCAAGCTTTATTTAACGTGTTGTTCTGAACTGGTCAAATCTTTCCATAACAATTTTGCGATAAAGACTCGAAGCGCATTTTCCACTGAGACACTTTTTGGGACATATCGCCTTGCCTCTCTACGAGTGGGCCTGGCCTTTGAACTTTGTGATCTGCCGTAGACCCTGCCTACTTGCCTTGCATTTGTCCGACAAGTATTGGTACCAAGTTAACTTCATAACCTACCTTATTTTTCTCTCCCGTCCTAACGAATACTAGAGTACCATCTAGGTTAAAGCATACACCTCTGTCTGCAAATAAGTGGTGCCGGTGAACCTAGACTTGTCAAACTATTGTTAGGGGGACTGATCTTTTTCTTCGTATAGTAATTGTGATTGAAGCTGTTTGCCGTATTAGTGCCAGAGTGTTTTCCATAGATGTGTTGTTATAAATAAATACCTTTATATCTTTACACCGAAGCCTTGTTCCGTGTTTGCTTGTTCTACTGTGTAGATTGCCCTATATTGTATACTCCACATACTGTCTAACTCTTCTTGAGGGAAGTCTGACTGCTCAGCCACAGCTACCAAGTGAATCTGTGTGGTACAGACTGCTACCAAGTGGGTTTACTGCCAAACACCTGTAGTCCTAAATCTTTTGCAGTGGTCCCAGAGGGAACTGCACAGGTTTCCGCCTAACATTCGGCTGGTTTGAGAGTTTTATTTATTGGTGAGGGGTTAGTGTTTGTGGTAGTAGTGGTGTTGGGTTGTATGGGTTGGTGTAGAATTTTGGTAGTTGCGCGCATGGTTGTGATTTTGGTGCTATTGGTGGGCTGTAGGTGGGGAGTGGTAGTGTTTGAAGATGCAGATGAGGCTGAGAAATGAGAGATGTGAAATGATGGCTTCTCGTAGTGCTTGAGAAGTGATGACAAGGGCACACTTTTGTCCGATGTAATCGGAAGCCATTCAAATCAAATAAACATAGTACGTGTTGCTATATTAATTCCAGGGAAAGATTTTACGTTGAAACAAAATTTAGTTTCAAAAAACACAATCAATAAAACATTGGCATTGTAATTATCAATCATTACATTGTATATAACATTACTTATTTCTGAAAGAATATACACGAAAGAATCTGCTGAATGTTCATCAGTTTGTAAACAAAGAAGAATTTCACAAAAAATAATTTTTATCGTGCATTTAAATGTCTCCAGGTGTATCTGATATCTTGATAGGATTTTTAACTCAATGTCCTATTAAAGTTAATTCTTCCTTACAGAGACAACTCCTATCTTACATTACGCATTTCAGGCTAAATGAAACCCTTCTTCAGATTTAGGTAACAGACTTGTTCAATGATTCATCTAAAAGTAATAAGAAAAATGTTCTTGTTACTTCTTATGATTATTTCTCAGACAATCTTGATTTCACTATTTTCTCAGCATCAGCTAATCACCAACTTTTTGAAGTGTGTCTAATTTGTGACACAAGGGGCCTCATCATGACTTGGGCGGTATCTGCCCTACTGCCGAATTCCCCGGCGCTAATAGCGCCGGATCACGAGTTTGGCGGTAATGTTAATCCCCATTCCCAATTGAGCCCATTCGGGAATGCCCCATTCCCCATTGGGCTCAATAGGGAAATTTCGCACTAATCCGCCGGCGTTATGAGCGCAAATGTTTGGTGGATTTCCCCCCAGCTAAGAGCTGGGGCAAAATTCGCCAAAGTCCTGATTTGTCGGACCCTTAAATCTGGCGGTAATAGCGCTATCGCCAGATTTAAGGGTTAACGCCAAAGTCGTCATGAGGCACAATGTCTTGGGAGATTCTGTTTCATGTGTTTTTGTCTGTTTACTCTTTTTCTGCTACAACTCGTGTCCATTCTGAAAATGAAGGAATCTCTTCAGTAAAGAGAAATCTGCGTCCATACTGCTTATTAGTAATGTACATTATTGTGACATAAAGTGGGACCAGTCACTGAAATAGCACTGGTTCCCACTCTTATATCACTAATTACTTGTAGGTGAGTAAAAATGCATTCTGTTCTATTCGTTTTTAAATAAACTCACATCATGGGCGTATCGTGGTGCATTCAGAGTAGGTGTCGGATGCCAGCTGTAATTTAGATGCGAACACTCGGTTTCCGTTATCACCAGTGTCGATAACACTGCACGGTTGTGTTGGTGTAATGTAGTAATCTTCCTGTAGAGACATGTGTATGTCCATGTTAGTCGATCCTTGTAAAGAGGTGGTCAGTCATTTTTTCGAAAAAGAAATGTCGAAAGACAATTTTTTCGAAAAAATAATGTCGAAAAAAAAAGTCGAATTCCTTTTTTTTTAAAATGATATATTTATTTTGGATAAAAAACGTATTAAGAAAAAAATTAGACTTTTTTTTCAACATTATTTTTTCGAAAAAATGACTCTACATTTTTGAATTAAAAAAAATGACTATGAACCTTGTAAAGAATCTAAAGTTTTCATGTTGAATTCTGGATTGTACGCGATCTTACCCATGGGTCCCGCGCCACACTCTTGCAAGTTCTGTCTCCCCTCACGTCTGCTGCATTCTCCGGTCGCTGTTTTTTGGGACGCTTAGCAACCAGGAAACTAGTCCATCTTCTATCGCTATTCCATATTCTGTGTATGTCCCAGTCATACCGTCATCTTGGGCGTATTACTCACTCAGTTTATATGACTTGTATTGGTCACTGAGTATCTGCTAATGAGACAAAGTTTGACCAAATTTGATGGATATAGTTGCTTCAGTTTCCTCTCTCTTACTGTCCATCCGGATTGTATGAAGCAATGCCTTTTCATATGACGGTCTGTTTCTTCCCATTTTCATCATTGATTAGAATTGATTATTTTGCTTTATAAAAAAACAGTTCAGATCCCATTCATGGTTCATTCCATTGGGGTGCATGTAATTTTTCAATCCAGTAGATTTCTCTTTGTTGCAAACGCTTTGTCATATTCCCTCCTCTTCTGGGTAAAGTGACACGTTTGAGGATAATGAATTGAATCTGGGCAATGGAATGTTCCAATTCTTTAAAGTGTGGTGACACTGGTGACTTTGTCGACTGTTGCCTGATATTTTATTTGTGTTCTCCCTACCTTGTTTTTGCTTTCCTGCTGGTAAGTCCAACATAATAGAATCCGCATGGGCATTTAATGCCATATATCACATTCATCGTATCACATGTGGATGTGTGAGTTAGCACAATCTTATGCCCCTGACTTGGGTGATTGATGTAATTTCCCTTGATCACATTGTTACAGCAATTACAGCGGTTACATGGAAGAGTTCCCTTGAAGATCTTCTGGTTAGATGTTACATGACCAAAGTCTGATTTAATTACGGATCCCGTATGGGTCTACTCTTACTTTAGGCGAATAATGGTGGATTTGGAAATAGAGCTGACAGGGTTGGATCAATACTCAATAATTTCCAATGTTTCTTGATGATTCTTTTGATACTATTGCTTTGTTGAGAGTAAATTGTGACATAAACCAATTCTGTCTCTTTATTTTTGATTTTGGGTTTTAAGGCTTCTGTCCTTGGTGTGTTCTTCACCTTTGTAGCATGCTCCTTCACTGGTTCTTCCATATGTCGTCTCAATAGGCATTTCTTTGTTAAGCCAATTGCTTTCTTGTCATATTCTTCCTCATTGGAGATAATCCTCCTATAGCGTGAAAATTGACTCAACGGAATGCTTTTTATGGTGTTCTTTGGATGAAAGCTGGAAGCTAACAATAAACTATTTATGTCGGTTGATTTTGTGAAGACTGTAGTTTCAAGTTTATCTGATTCTAGATATATTAATACATCTAGGAATTCTCGTTCTGGTTGTTTTATGTGTGATTTGATCCTTGTTGCTAAGGTGTTCATAAAGCTGAAAAATTCATCAAGTTCTTCTTCGGTACCACTCCATACTCCAAAAAGGTCATCTATGAATCTCACTAGGCATTTTAAGTTGTTCCTCCATTTCGGATTGTTAGAATTTGGGTTTCCTCCAGGTATGACATGTAAGTATTGGTGTAACTCGGTGCCATTGCGGCCCCCATGGATGTTCCGGCAATTTGTATAAAAAAGCGATCTTCGAACATGAAGAAATTATATTTTAATACTATGTCCAATAGTTTCAGTATGAAAATTCGGTCTCCCTTCACTGTTTCTTTTGTGTATAGTAATAGCCATTCCATCGCTTCTAATCCTGCGTGATGAGTTATGTTGGTGTAGAGACTCGTAACGTCCATAGTAAACATAATGTCTTTGGATCCTTCAAATTTTATAGATTCAAGTTTCTGAAGAAAATGATTGGTATCCTTGGTGTATGTTGTAGCTTTCTGTGTCAATGGTTGAATTATCTTGTCAATATATTAAGCAAGAGGTTCCAAGAGGCTATTGTTTGCTGCAATTATAGGCCGTCCTGGTCGATCTTCCAGACTCTTATGAACTTTGGGTAAGATGTAAATTACGGGTGTTATTGGATGTAAATTATTGAGAAACATTTTGGTTTTATGGGTTATGATCTCATCATTTTGCGCTTCATCCAACGTTTTTTTTATTATTTCCCCTATCCGTTCTGTTGGGTCTGTGTAAATCTCTAGATATGTGTCTTGATCATTCAATTGACTTTCTACTTCATTCGTATATTTAATGGTGTCCAATATAACCAATGCCCCAACCTTGTCGGCTTGTTTGATAGTCAGGTCTGGATTCTGCAAGAGTCTATCTAATACTTGTTTCTCTCGATTGGTTAGATTCGATTTATTCCTCTTCTGGAATTTAATCTTCTTAAAGTAATTTAAAACCAATTTCTGGAATGCATCAAGTAACATATTTTGTACTGGTGGTGAAAATGTGCTTTTGGGTTTCATTTCCACAAAATCAGAGGTTTGTGTGTTGTCCGACATTTCTATGTTATCAAAAAACAGCTTTAATTTCATTTTCTGTGTAAGTTTGAAAAAATCAATCTTCTCTTTCAAAAGTGTACTTGTGTACATTGGAATGAAGGAGATACACTTCTGTAATGTTTGTCTCTCAAATTTGGTTAAATTATGGATGGAAATATTAACCACTAAGTTTTCTACTGTTGTAGATTTGTTTTTCTTGCTGGATTTCTTCTTTTTCCCTCTCCTAACCTGATGCAGTCTAAAAAAGAGTAAGTTGTTGTAGATGATCATCGCCGGTAAGATAGCTCAGCAGGTTGAGCACTCGCTGCTGCGATCTGAGCGTGATCTGCAGGTCGCAGGTTCGAATCCCGGCAAGGCCAACTCAGCCTTTCATCCTTCCAAGGTCGATAAATGAGTACCAATTTCGGTTGGGTGACATTGTATGAAAATATGTGCTCTGTAAATCGCTTTGGATTAAGGCGCTATATAAATAACACATAATTATCATCATCATTAGTGTCTTTTGATGTAGTGGGTACCTGACTGGTCCCCCTCGCTCCTCTGTCAGGTTTAGTTTCTGTTCTGTCGGGGTCTCTGGGTTCTCTATTTCTCCACTTGATGCATCCGATGATGTTGGTGTCTGATTCGGTGGTTGTCTGTTCTTGGTCCACACTGGTCTTGTTCCTCTACTGGTATCTTTCAGATGATAGTATTCCTTCCAAGTGTATGCAATATCCAACTTGTAATCTAACATGCCTCTCCTTATTTTCTTGGATTCTATTTCTTTCTTATAACTATCTAATTTGTTGTTAATCTCTTCCAAAAGGGTAAACAGTTCTTCTTTGGTAATCAGAGAGGATAAGGTTTTTTTTGTGGATTCTAGATCAACTTCTATTGGCGTCAAGGATTTAGATAACTCTTCTATTGTTAGAAGGATTAGATCCAAAGAACATTTGTTTAATATGAGTCTCCACCTTTTTACAAATTCCAGATTTTCTTTGCACAAAGTTGGTTCTAGTTCTATTCTCAGACCTCTAGGGATTTGTTGTGCTTTATGGTACTGCGATAAGGTATTGGCATGTAATCTTTGACTTATCTCTCGATGGATTAATTTCTCAAGATGATTAACTAGTTCTTTAGGTTTGGTTGTGGCGCTGAGATCCTGTTCGGTATTTTCAATTAGTTTCAAAATACTTGTAACTTCTTCCTGGGAAAACGCTAAAGTTTCCACTCTGTTTTCCAGAGTTGGTGTAGCAACCAAGTTAAAGACAATAGAAGGATAAAGTGTGAAGGTGCACTCACTCTTATTCTGATTCAGTAATTTTTGTGATTTCTCCTAAATATGCACGTTGTATTAACTAAATTTAGGTGCACCTTGTTGAGTCTGTGCTACCAGACTAAAATATATGTGAAATGATGGCTTCTCGTAGTGCTCGAGAAGCAATGACAAGGGCACACCTTTGTCTGATGTAATCGGATGTATTCGGAGCAATTCAAACCAAATAAACATAGTACGTGTTTCTATACTAATTACAGGGAAAGATTTTACGTTGAAACAAAATTTAATTTTGGAACAAACTGTTCTGTTTGCTTTTTTCAAAGAAAAACAATCAATAAAACATTGCCATTGTAATTATCAATCATTACATTGTATATAACATTACTTATTTCTGAAACAATATACATGTTACGCTCACCTGGTTCCCACAGGGGCGTCGATCGGACCCGGACAGCTGCGGTCTCCAACAACGTGAAGCGTAGTGAAGAGATGACAGTCTGGACTGGCCCGCCTAATCTTGTCTGCTGGACTCGTAGAAGTATTCTCCTGCAAGTGGAGAAGGGATTTAGCCATCCGTGGACTTTAGTGATGGCCCCCCAAGAGTTCTCGTTCTCCCCACTAATCACCTCCAATATCCCCTCTTGGTAACCTCACCTATGTTTTTAAATGATGAGCTCTCCATCCTGCATGGCATGCAGGGGCGCGTAGATACCAGTTACTTCACTGGGTTGAAGGTACTGGAGGAGTTCCGGAGGAATATTGACTCCAGTGTCTATAAAGTTTAAAGAGTTCAATATGTCCGATGTTCACTCTTGTTCCATTCCCTCGTTAGGTTGCAGCTGGGTCCAAAAGAATATTGCCTGGAGGCAGCCGATGGCGTTCAGGTAAGAGTCTGTATTACCAAACACTGTCTGGTAAAAGTTGCATGAGTTTAACTTGCTGTTTTCTCTCCCTTTATGGGTGCGGCATAGGAAGGTGGGGCGAATTAAAGGATAATACCTCTGGTGGTAAAGCAGGTAAGCCTATGGTGGCAAAGAAATTGTCTTTGTCGGTTTTCTCGGCTCACCTTGTTATTCCTTTTGTTTTCCCCCCAGGTGCTGGGTTTCGACGAAGAAAATGATGGAGGTAGCGCTGAGTCGAAAGATGCGGTGGACTAGTGAGTATAATGCGGCGCTGCTGCTGGCGAAGCGACTCATGCTGAAATAATGTCCTTTCCAGGCTCGGAGATGTGCTGGGTTCGGAATCAGGTAAGGAATCAAATAATGTCCGTGATCTAACCTCTTCTCCTTTCTTTTCCTTTTGTCTAGGAGCTCCGGATTCGAGGCGAGCGTGGCAGAAGACTGGATGCTGACTTGCAGACACGGTGAGCATCACGCTGCTGGATGCAGAATAACGCAAAGCATGGGCTGCTGTTCGGGCATGGTTTAAATAGCCTGCAAAGTAGACCCAGGTAAGAAGTTTCCCAGAACCACACCCGAGTAAAAAATAGTCCCTGTAATTAAATAGTCTCATCCAAGCCTCACGTTGGCTTGGACCCATTTGCAGCATGGTCTGCATAAGGTAAGTAAAGTCTATGAGCCTGGCGCCTATGGCGCCAGGACTGATTTCTATGATGAGCCTGGTACCTAAGGCGCCAGGACAGAACCCAAACAGCCCCCAGCCGGGGCTGTTGGGGTTTTAATGAGTATCTGGATGCCTGCTCCCGGGGCTGATGGACTCGATCCGGATGCCCGGGGGTAGGCATCATGACAGCACTCCCCCCCAAGGCCCCTCCTAAAGTTGTTCTTCCCCTTGGCCCTGTCTTGTCTGGGAAGGCCCCGATGGAATTTTTTCACCAATCGAGGAGCATGAACGTGGTCACTAGGTTCCCATGACTTTTCTTGTGGTCCGTAACCCTTCCAGTCGATTAAATAAAAAAAAGTCTTGATTTAACCATTTTAGAGTCCAGGATGTTTTTTTACCTCGAATTCAGGTTCTCCATCTATTAGGATGGGGTCAGGTGGTTTGGTTAATCTTGTCCCGGGTTGAACTGGTTTTAGAAGTGAAACATGAAAGACAGGATGAATCCGCATATTAGAGGGTAATTCTAATTTGACGGCCACCGGGTTGATAATGGCCTTAATGGTGTAAGGTCCCAAATATCTAGAATTAAAAGTCTGAGTTCCTTTTAGAGGTATATGTTTTGCAGCCAGCCAAACTTGGTCTCCGATTCAATGTGGTGGGGTCTCACTTCTATGTTGATCAGCATTTTTCTTGTATTTCTCTTTTGCTTGTTTCAAATGTTTTGTTGCCTCTTTAAAAGCTTGTGTAATAGTAGAATGCAGATGAGTTACTGCCGGCATTTCTAAATGCTGGGGTGAATCGAGTTCTGAGGTTCGAGGATGATGTACGTATATGGTATAAAAGGAGCGTTGTCCGGTTCCTGAATGTACAGAGTTGTTGTATGCGTATTCAGAAATCCATAAAATGTCCTTCCAATTACTTTCGGTTTGGTGGAGCATGCAACGTACGTATTGTTCAAGAGCCCGGTTGGTTCTCTCCGTCTGACCATCGGTTTGGGGATGGTGACTGGTTGATAACCTTACGTCGATTTGTGCCAATTGACAACACTTCTGCCAAAATTGCGAAATGAACTGACTACCTCGGTCAGAGATCAATACGGAAGGAAATCCATGTATTCAAACAATATTTTCGAGAAATTCCTTGGCCAAGATTGAAGCAGAAGGTAATCCTTTTAAAGGAATAAAGTGGGCCATCTTGGAAAAAAGATCCACAATAACTAGAATGGTGTTGAATCCATTACATGGCGGTAGATCTGTAATAAAGTCTAAAGACAAAGTGTGCCATGGTGTGGGTGGAATATCTAAAGGTTGTAAAAGACCAGCTGGTTTCTTCTTTTGACTTTTGTTCTGGGCGCAGATGCCATAAAACAGCACAAATGACTTTACATCTTTTCTCCAGGTGGGCCACCAGAATTGTCTTTTCATTTTAGCTTCAGTTTTTACAATACCTGGGTGCCCTTACATCAGAGTTTCATGGTAATTGGAGATGACTTGTTCTTGTAGTTCCTTGTGTGGCAGAAATAGACGCCCTTGACAGTAAATTAGGTCATTGACAACTGAATAATCTTGGCCCTTTTTATCCCAGTCCTGCAGGGCTGCTGAATCGAAACGTTGTTGGATCTTTAAATGAATATCTGCTAAGGTCTGTAGAGTAGTTATCCCAAGAATTCTTTGTTCAGGAATTATAGGCACCGGTTCCGGGTTCGAATATGCTTCTCCCATCCCAATTCGGGATAAAGCGTCTGCCTTACCATTCTTACAACCTGGTCGATAAGTGATTACGAAATCGAATTCGGCAAGGAATAAGGCCCATCGAAGTTGATGCAATGATTGGGCCTTGGCTGTTTTTAAATACTGCAAGTTCCTATGATCTGTGATTACAGTAATGGTATGCCTGGCACCGAGAAGATAATGTCGCCAAGCCTTGAAGGCGGATTTGATGGCTAACAACTCTTTATCGGTAACCGCATAGTTTAATTCGGGGCTGAGAATTTTCAGCACCAAAATGCTACTGGATGAAGTTGACCGGTTTCTGGATCCTTCTGGGACAGGACAGCCCCCATAGCTAAACTGGATGCATCGGTTTCAACTATGTATGGGAGCTCGGGCGTGGATGCCTTAAGACAGGTGCCGACGTGAATTTCAATTTCAGTTCTTGGAAGGCTTTTTCAGCCTCTTCGGTCCACAAGAAGCGTTTGTTTTTTCGCAAAAGTGCTGTGATGGGGTGTACAACATATGAGAAGTCAGGAATAAATCTGCGGTAGAAATTAGCAAATCTAAGCATACTTTGCACCCTTTTAACTGAACTGAGTGATGGCCACTTGAGAATTGCGTCCACCTTTCGAGAGTCCATTTGGACTCCTTTTGGAGTCAGGATAAATCCAAGGAATTCAACTTCTGTAGCATGAAAAACACATTTTTCCAATTTTGCATATAACTTGTACTGGCATAGTTTTTCAAGGACTGCGCGAACGTGCTTAACATGGTCTGATTCTGAGGTGGAGTACACTAGAATATTGTCTATGTATACGACAACACAGACGTCAATGAGTTCACAAAGGACATCGTTCATAGAATACTGGAAGGCTGCTGGTGCATTTCACAACCCGAAGGGCATCACATGATATTCGAATAATCCCTACTTGGTGCGAAAAGCGGTCTTCCATTCGTCGCC
Organism: Ambystoma mexicanum; assembly: GCF_040938575.1. NCBI lineage: Eukaryota > Metazoa > Chordata > Amphibia > Caudata > Ambystomatidae > Ambystoma > Ambystoma mexicanum. The sequence continues at coordinate 1,140,021,432 of NC_090922.1, forward strand.
CTTCTTTACAAGTACCAGATGATATGCCCCTCGGAGATCTAATTTAGTGTAGATGCAAGCATCCTTTACTTGGTCTAGTAGTTCGGGGATCAGAGGCAATGGATATCGGTTCTTCACCGTGATCTGGTTTAATGCGTGGTATTCTATGCACGTTCTGAGGTCACCTTCCTTTTTGGGCACGAAGAATAAAGCTGAAGATGCGGGGGACTTAGATGGACGAATGAAGCCATTAGCAAGGTTTTGGTCCAAGTATTGTCGTATGTGATGGTTTTCGGGTTCCGTAAGGTCGTAGATCCTACTGCATGGAGTTTGTGCACCAGGTATGAGGTTGATTTGACAATCATATGATCTATGAGGTGGTAAGGTGTTTGCCTGTTCTTTTTGGAAAACATCCTGGAATTCTTGATATTCCTGAGGTAAATGCATGACTGGATTAGCGACTGTGGCCAGGCTTTTGTCCAAGGTTTTTTTCCGGGTAACAGGTGTGTGCACACTCCGGGAAGGTTACTCTCTTCTCTCGCCAATCAATACAAGGATTATGTGTTTCCAACCAAGGTATCCCCAGTATTACTTGGAACTGCGGGGCTTTGATTAAGTCAAACACAATAGTCTCTCGATGCCCATCTTGACCCAACAGTGTCATCTCTGTGGTGAATTAGTTACAGGCGCAAAGGCAATTTCAGTTCCATCGACTGTGGTAATAACATCCGAAGTGGTCTTTTTGCAGAGAGGTAGATTCATCCTAGAAGCCAATTCGTGGTCCACATAGTTTCCTACGGCTCGCTATCAATGTATGCCCTAACTGTGTGCATACATGATGGCTGCCTTGGATCAATAAGCACCATTGGTATGATTAGGTGCGAGGTCTGAGTGTCCTTCTTTAAGCTCGGCAAGCGGACCTCTACGCTTGTCGGGCATGGTCGTTTCCCGAATCAGGCTCTGTTTGATTTCTATCAGCAACTCTGACTACTTTCTTGGATGGTTTTATAGGGCAATCCCGTAGAAAATGTCCTGAGGCCCCACAGTACAGACACAACTGCATCTGTCGTCTCCTTTCTCTTTATTTTTGAGTTAATGGTCCCTTAACCCACCCGATCTGCATTGGTTCTGATGCATCTGTTCCTTTGGGAGTAACATTGGGTTTAACCAATACCCGATTCTCGAACTTAGCTCAATCAGGTTTTCTATTCTGAAGTCGGTAGTCTAGCTGGACCACTAAGTCTATATATTCTGCACAATCCTGAGGTGGGTTCACAACTTGGGCCAAAACATCTTTGAGTTCACCCCGAAGTCCACGATGAAATAATGTAATTCGCTTTACATCTGGCCATCCGGTTTCCACCACCAACCTATTGAAGGTTGCGATATAAGTTAGCAGGTCCTGGTTTCCTTGTCGTAGGGTTAGAAGTTCGTTATCCAGGGCCTGTCCCTATGAATGTCTGGCGAATAATCTTTCCATGCTCAATAGAAAACCCTGTAAATCCCGAAGAAGAGGGTCATCCTGGTTGACTAATGGAATTGACCAATCCGCTGCGCTGCCACTAAGGTATGACAGTACAAAGGCTACTTTGGCTTGGTCGTTGGGAAAAGCTCCTGGTCTGCATAAAACGTGCAAGCGGCATTGGTTCATGGTTCATGAACACGGCAAACCTTTTCGGGTCCCCAGCAAAGCGTTCGGGTGGAGCTAAAGGAATGCTCCCTGGTAGAACCACTTGCACAGGGCTGCTCGATGAAACGGGGGTTGAATTCCCCCCAAGTCCAGGTAGTGGTGTTTGCCCGGCTTGGTTTTGCAGCAGTTGTCTGGCAAGGTCATCAGTGCGCTCCTTTGACACAATCAGTTCTCTCCTGAGGGCATTAGTTTCTTGGTGCGCGGAGTGCACTTCTGCCCTAAGTTCTCCTAACAATTGGGCTAGTTGGTCGGTTTCTGAGGTCTCCATTATGCCCGGGTGGGGATGTGTGGATAGGCTTTGCGTTCTGTTACGCTCACCTGGTTCCAACAGGGGCATAGATCGGATCTGGACAGCTGCAGTCTCCACCAACGTGATGCGTAGTGAAGAGATGACAGTCTGGACTGGCCTGCCTAATCTTGTCTGCTGGACTCGTAGAAGTATTCTCCTGCAAGTGGAGAAGGGATTTAGCCACCCGTGGACTTTAGTGATGGCCCCCCAACAGTTCTCGTTCTCCCACACTAATCACCTCCGATATCCCCTCTTGGTAACCTCACCTTATGTTTTTAAATGATGAGCTCTCCATCCTGCATGGCATGCAGGGGCGCGTAGATACCAGTTACTTCACTGGGTTGAAGGTACTGGAGGAGTTCCGGAGGAATATTGACTCCAGTGTCTATAAAGTTCAAAGAGTTCAATATGTCCGATGTTCACTCTTGTTCCATTCCCTCGTTAGGTTGCAGCTGGGTCCAAAAGAATATTGCCTGGAGGCAGCTGATGGCGTTCAGGTAAGAGTCTGTATTACCAAACACTGTCCGGTAAAAGTTGCATGAGTTTAACTTGCTGTTTTCTCTCCCTTTATAGGTGCGACATAGGAAGATGCGGCGAATTAAAGGATAATACCTACGGTGGTAAAGCAGGTGAGCCTGTGGTGGCAAAGAGATTGTCTTTGTCGGTTTTCTCGGCTCACCTTGTTATTCCTTTTGTTTTCCCCCAGGTGCTGGGTTTTGTTAGGCAGAAACCTGTGCATTTCCCTCTGGGACCACTGTAAAAAGTTTAAGACTACAGGAGTTAGCAGTAAACCCAATTGGTAGCAGTCTGCACCACCCAGATTTACCTGGTAGCTGTGGCTGAGCAGTCAGACTTCTCTCAAGACGAGGCAGTATTTAGAGTATACAAAATAGGGCAATTTACACAGTAGAACAAGCAGACACTGATCAGAGCTTGGGTGTAAAGATATATAATTATTTATTTAAAAACACATCTATGAAAAACACACTGGCACTAATATGGCAAACAACATCAATCACAGTTACTATAAGTATATATCAATCCCATAACAATATTTCGACAAGTCTAGGTTCAAAGGCACCACTTATTTGCAGACAGAGGTGAGTGCTTTAACCTAGATGGCACTCTAGTATTCGTTAGAAAGGGAGAGAAAAAGGCAGGGCTTGAAACCAACTCAGTACCAACACTTTTACGAAGCAAATGCAAGGCAAGCAAGGCAGGGTCTACTGTAGATCACAAAGTTCAGAGGCCAGGCCCACTCGGTGAGAGGCAAGGCGGTATGTCCCAAAAATACCACAGTGGAAATGCACTTCAAGTCTTTGTAGCAAAATGTCACAGAAAGATTGGACCAGTTTTAGAACAAAAGTTAAGAAGATCTGGAGGCGACCGAGTGGAAAGGTAAGGATTTAAGACACCTCACGCTAACCGTTTCAAGGGAAGCCAGGCGGACACAGTACCTTGAAAGTGGAGAGACAGCTCCGGCGGGGGCAGTTGTTCCTGGTTGTGGATGCAAGTCGGGGCTTTGCCAGAAGTAGAGATGATCTCGTCGTAGAGGAAAGTTGAAGATCGTTGCACCACCAGGGAAGAGACCTGCCGGAGTGCTCAGTCACAAGGCACAACCTTTTGGTCACGGTACAGTGGTTAGTGGCTATCCGGTTGCCGGGGTGCTCAGCATGGCAATTTGACCACTAGACGTCCTGGAAGCGAAGAAAAAGCAAGGGACTGGTTGTTCCCACCAGTCTAAGGGAAGAAGACTCTCCGGCAGGGAGATCTCCTCTGTCGTTGGGAAGTGGTGAGTCGGTTCAGCAGGGCTCCACCAGGGGTGTCGTCATTGCAGGTCGGCTCAGCTTCTCCCTCGTCGGATTCTTAGGTCCTGTGGCGACTTCTAAAGTTCCATTCCCCAAAGCCCTGCTTTTATGCAGAAAACCCCCATTCATTCAGCCTAGCTGTCAATCAAACATGCTAAGTGGTGAGCGGGGCGGCTCACCACTTGGGCCAATCACACCAGAGTGCGACTTGAGTTGGCAAGGCAACTCAGTCCAGGGTGCCTAAACCCCCTCCCACACCCACTGTGGTACCCAGACAGAATGGCACCACTCTGGAGGGCTTCTGTGCAGAAGCCTGCCAAAAGTGGAACAAAGGGCTCAACCTTTGGTTTGGAGTTACAGAGGCGAACACATACGCCATTTTACAAACCAAGTTCTGGCAGAAAATACCAACCGGTGAATTTATTTTTAAACAAATAAACCGGCGGTATGTTAGAGACTAATGTGAAAAAGTATCAGCCTCGAACAAGTAGTATCCACTGCCACCAGCCAAAACTCGACGAGGGGGGACGGGACAGTGCCCTATCGAACAACAGACCCAGGGGTAATCGAATTACCCCTACCAGTACGTCCACAATAGGTTGGTTGGTACTGGTTCTGTTGGTAAATGTAGGTCTAGTAAAGCCAATGGTGACTTTACATGCCCTGGGAGACAGTAGTCAGTCCCAGGGTATGGAGTCTATGGTGGGGGTCACCTAGGACACCCCAGTGTTACGGCACAGAGGGTGCTGTGTAACACACATAGTAAAACACATGAGGCCCTATGGAGTAAAAGACCCCATAGCCCATAGAACACATTAACATTCAAAGAAATACCACAAATCATGTCCAAGAGTGGGAGGAAAAGAGTCTCACTCTTGGCAGGATGAAAAAAACAAACTCCAGAAATCCAGCAAAGCTGCTGGGGGACTCACTAGGTTAGGAAATTCAGCCTAAACAGAGAATTCTCCCTAACAGGTTTCGATGAAGAAAATGATGGAGGTAGCGCCGAGTCGAAAGATGCTGTGGACTGGTGTGTATAATGCGGCGCTGCTGCTGGCGAAGCGACGCGTGCTGAAATAATGTCCTTTCCAGGCTCGGAGATGTGCTGGGTCCGGATTCAGGTAAGTAATCAAATAATGTCCGTGATCTAACCTCTTCTCCTTTCTTTTCCTTTTGTCTAGGAGCTCCGGATTCGAGGCGGGCATGGCAGAAGACTGGATGCTGACTTGCAGACACGGTGAGCGTCACGCTGCTGGATGCAGAATAACGCAAAGCATGGGCTGCTGTTCGGGCGTGGTTTAAATAGCCCTCAAAGTAGTCCCAGGTTCCCCAGAACCACACCCGAGTAAAAAATAGTCCCTGTAATAAAATAGTCCCATCCAGGCCTCACGTTGGCTTGGACTCATTTGCAGCATGGTCTGCATAAGGTAAGTAAAGTCTATGAGCCTGGCGCCTATGGCGCCAGGACTGATTTCTATGATGTGCCTGGCGCCTAAGGCTCCCGGGGCTGATGGACTCGATCTGGATGCCCGGGGGTAGGCATCATGACAATACACAAAAGTGACACTGGTGATTTTGTCGACTGTTGCCTGATATTTTATTCATTTTATTTCATTATCATGACAATACACAAAAGAATCTGCTGAATGTTCATCAGTTTGTAAACAAAGAAGAATTTCACAAAAAATTATTTTTTTAGTGAATTCAAATGGTTGGCTAAAGTGAAGAAGGATGGGAGGAATGGTGTGAGTGGGATGTAAGGTAGATTTGTAGGTGTAGTGGTTTCCATATTGTGTGGCGTTCTAGTGTGTCAGTGCAAGCGTAGGCGGTGGTAATGCAGGGAGATACCAGCGAGGGTATAGGCGGGTGCACGCAGGGGTGAAGAGAGGGGTAGAGGTTGTGTGTGGAGGGTGGTAGTGTATCTCTGGCTGGGTGGTGCAGGGCACTTTCAGAGTGGAGCAGCTAATATATTGACCCAGATTAAGCAATTACAGATACTAACATGTTGGAGCAAGCATAACCTTATGTGGACAACAATATGCAGATATGTTCGCAATTTTACAATAGGCTTGTTAACATTAGGCTGTGGTGTGGCTAGTTAAGGATGCGAGCAGTTATACAGTGCATACTGAGTCAGCAAAGTAAGTAAATGGGCAGTGTATCAAAATAGCATAAAGGCACTTCGCAGTTGAAGTATAGAGAACCCAAGAAATGATGTGAACCTCACAACGTTTCATCTTTTTTAGTGGAGAAACCACAAATTAACACATAATAATGAGTATAAAGGGCCTAATCACGAGTCTGGTGGTATCAGCGCAAATAGCGCTACCGCTACTCGGTCCTCAATTGGGCGGTTACCGCCCATTCCCCATTGGGTGCGACGGGCCCAATGGGGTTTTCATGACTCACAATTACTGCCGCTGTAATAGCACCCAAAATGCACAGAAAGCAGGATTTTAACCTCCATAGCAAAAAGCTGGAGGTAAAACTCCAAATTTTCCACCCAACCCATTATAGGGCCAGCCCTTAAATGCAGCGGTAATAGCATTACTGCCGCATTTAAGGGCTACTGCCCAACACGTGATGAGTCCCATGGCCGATTGGCCACATCTACACAATCCCCATTCCCCTGATCCCCTACACTGTCGCTGTCGTACCCAGTTTGACATGATTGGTGGGTTCTTATCCATAGATTATTAAATTTGGGACCATCACGTGATGTGCACGCTCCGGTTCCAGATGCAATCAATGTAACTTGGTGAGGCCAACCATGCTTTTGATGAGACAATAGGCGTTCTCATTAACCCAGATGGTTCCTAGTCATTGCATCGACTGCCAAACCGTCGAATGCCATACCATTGAAAAAAACCATCAAATGCATTTTTTTAATTCTTTTTTTAATATGGGGCTTCCCCCCAATCCCCTGTTTTTTAACCTTTAAAACCCATTATGATTAAACGAAACACTTTACCGTTTAAAAAATGCTTTTTTTTCAATGTTATGGCACTCGACGGTTTGGCAGTCGATGCAATGACCAGATACACACACTCTATGGCGCACACAAGCTACACGCCCAAACTTGTACTAAATTTATTTACATTACCTCTACTCCTTCTGTCCCAAATCGCAAGACATTCCAGATCCGGCTCCCTCTTTATCTCCTCCCAACTCCAGGTGCCCAAAGATGACGTGACCAGGAAACCACTCTTGAGTCTGAATTTCAAGGATGCATTTGCTTAAGTTGAAGTTGTGTGTCTAGGTTTAATTGATATGGGTTGTCTACCCCAGGGTGAAGGCAGTAGTGTTCTAAATCTTTTCTTGTCTCGTTGGTATCACAGAGCCACATGTCCTATTCTCATGGATGTGTCCTTCAAAGAGCACATCCCTTCCTGGTCTACTACCAACTAACATTCCATTGCCAGCAATTCAAAACCTGCAGCTGGATACAAATAGTGCTTATCTGCACACCCTGGTTGCTATGACCTTGGTGTCTCTCCTGGGCGATTTGTTTTTGGAGCTGAAATACCAGAGCTGCAGCTCCACACCAAGGCTTGCGTTCTCTCCTGCTGATTGCGTACTAGGCCTTAACATTAAAAATGGCAACACTTCTGCTAAATTAATACACCAACCTCGCTTCTACCACAATACTTTGCTGATTCCATCTTCTGCTTATTTCAATCCTTTCCGCACATCACACTGCCCTATGTCACTTAACACCAGGCCTATGATACTGCCCTACCTATGACCTCTGCAACCACAACATTAATACATTTTTTGCTCTTTCTGTGTTGCTATATTTAAGTATCTAATCCATATCAGCCCTAACAAAGACAATGGGCCTCATTACAACACCGGCGCTAAACCATGGTGCTATTAGCACCATGGTCCATGCCAGGGTCCGCCATGGTGAATGGCGGAATTACCGCCCCATTCCAAGATTGGCGGGGCGGTAATTCCCCATTCACCATGGACCCTTCCCCATTCCCATTTTTGCCCCATAGGGTTCAATGGGAATGGAGAAGGCGCTAAGTACGGTGCCGCAAATTGTGGCACCGTACTTAGCACCAAGGTCCCTTTGCGGCACCTTACTTTAACGCCTGCTAAAAGCAGGCGTTAAGGTCGGGTCTCGCAAAGGGAACTCGTAATGAGGCATTAAGGGTTTAACCTTTTATGGCGCCGTTAAACCCTTAACGCCAGGGCCGTAATGAGGCCCAATGTATGTGTTGTCCGCAGCACAACCTCCACTCTGCTCCCAGGATAATGCACTCTAATAGGGTTTAGTCTACCTGAACGCTTTTTGCCTTGCTGAGATGCTGGTCCTTGGTACCCATGCTCTACACACATGAAGTAAACTCCCCACCCCCATCGGGCTTATGCTCTGGGGTGACAGTCATAAAACAGCACCCTCCATCCCCTGCTAAATTGACTCAGGACTCAATATAATTCTTTGGGTCTGGTGGGGGGTTCCAAAAGCTGATGTTTTGTGAGGAGGTGTGTCATGATGCCTACCCCCGGGGACCCAGACCAAGTCCAGCAACCCCGGAAGCAGGCATCAAGTTATGCTAAGCAAACCCAACAACCCCTGCTAGGGGCTATTTGGGTGCAGTCCTGGCGCCTATGGCGCCAGGCTCATATGGAGAGTCAGTCCTGGTGCCATAGGCGCCAGGCTCATAGATTAAAAATTACCTGATGCAGACGATGCTGCAAACTCACCTGATGCAGACCATGCTGCAAGAGCTCCAAGCCAAAGGAGGCTTGGAAGGGACTACTTTACCTAAGGGACTATTTTTTTACTCGGGTGGGGCTGGGGAGGAATACTTACCTGGGACTACTTTGGTGGCTATTTAAACCACGCCCGATGAGCAGCACACGCTTCACGTTATTCTGCATCCAGCAGCATAATGCTCACCGTGCCTGCAAGTCTGCATCCAGTCTTCTGCCACGCCCGCCTCGAGTCCGGAGCTCCTAGAAAAAGGGAAGAGAAGGAGAAAAGGTTAGAACAAGAGCAATACCTTTGATCCTTACCTGAATTCCCAATCCATCGCGCCTTCGAGCTGGAAGAAAGAAGTTATTTTATTAACGTCGCCTCGCCTACAGCAGCGCCTCGCTGAACTCACCGGCCTTCGCAGTATCTTCACATTCCACCGCATCCTTCTGCATGCTCCCGCCGCACTCCGGCACCTAAGGGGAAGACAAGAACAGCAAGGTGAGCCAAGGGAATGCACAGAGGCAATATTAGTTACCCCCTTAGACTTACCTGATTTACCACCAGGGGTACTATTCCTCTTCACGGGTCGGCGCAGCTTCCACTGCATCCTCACCGAACCCCGGCCCCTAAGGGGAAACAAAAGGACCGCAAGGTGAAACAAAGAGAAAAACAAGGGGAAACCTCCTCACCAAAATAGACTTACCTGGTTTTACCGCCGGAGGCATTATTCCCCGAGACTTCATATTTTCTCTCAGTGCCTGAATAAGGGAGAAAGCAACATGTTACATATTGACATTATTTTATCGAACGGTGTTGTTGGATAATACAAATCCTTACCTGAATATTACCGGTTTCCACGAGGAACTCTTTGCTAGGGTCAAGCTGCAACTTGCAAGGAATCGGACAAGAGTGAAAGTAAGACATTTGAACTCTTACGAACTACATACTTACGGCGTCTTGCTGGGAATCTCAGAGTCAATATTGTTCTGGAACTCACCAATTCCTTTGAGCCAGTGAAGCAATTGGTTATCAACGCACCTCTGCGCTCAATACAGGATGGAGAGCTCATCTTTCCAAACCATCAGGTGAGACTATAAGAGGGGACATCAAAGGTGATCAGTGGGGAGAACAGCGGGAGTGGGGGAGGGTTAACGCTCAATTCCACGGGTGTTTAATCCCCTTTCTCTATTTGCAGATGAATATTCCTACGGGCCAAGCAAACAAAGCTAGGTGGGCCAGTCCAGTCTTTCATCTCGGCACTACGCGTCACATTGGTGGAGGCCGCAACTGTCCAGTTCAGATCAAGGCCCCTGTGGGAGTCAGGTGAGCGTAACAAGGAGCTTTACATGCCCTTATCAAAATCATCATCATGGCGCTCTTCAGCAAATTCTTCGTGCATCATCTCTGGATCATCTGACATGAGCAAAACATGACATACAAAAATACTGTGATGTGAATCAAAACATTTTCAGTTATCTCTAACCACAATAGGGCCCTTGAAAAAATGATGTAAAACCAGTCATCTGCATTCACTCCAACTTCCTTCTTCATGGCAATCCTCAAATTGTGAAGGGCCCCTATGGCATGGAACAATGATCCATTTTCAGCAACATTTGGGGGTGTGTACGTGCAGAAATACAGTCCAGTTTTCTTGCAGACACCCCTTCTATAGATGTGAGTAGGTCCAGAACATATCGGGTCTGGAGAGTCATTTACTGAATGGCTCTTAACTCACTTGTTATTGAATTAAGGCCCTGCTCTGTCTGGTTTCTCCATCTGAAGCATCTCCCATCTAGTTATCTGCAGCCATTTTGTTTTGGCAGCAGTCTGAATACCTGGCACAAGAAGGGAAGTAAAAAAGGTTTCTGTCTTGGTGAACAACCAGTATTGATCCGGTATCTCCTTTAGTTTCTCGGAGGAGTTTTTGGACAGGTAGTTATATCTCTTCTGATAACAACCTCTTAGTGAGCGAGGAACACGCTTAACCGTTGGGGTTTAGTTGGTTTTAGGGCAAGCACATTTATAACTGACAGATGAGAATCAGGAACCACTAGAACCACAGAATGTAGGGTGGTCAGTGAGCATACACCCCTCTGTGATGGTGGGAGGTGTAAATTTGCATATTATCCACACACCTAGTACACATCCATTAACACTGATGTGCTCTCAGTTAGATTAGGGATGAATAGGGTCGTATTGCAATGGCTCTTCATTTCTATGGCTACAGTGCCATTTCCTCGCAATCAAAAAGTGTACTCTGCTGGCTTTCATATTTTGGCTGGTGTTTCATTTAGCTCAATCCATGTCAATTTCAGCACATAGTTAACTAATATGTTGCCACTGTTTTTATTCACGCATGCTACTGTGTCTTCAGGAAACCCCAGTAAGTCTCCCACTGCACAGCTCAATACTCCTGCCACCCATCTATTTTTGGAAAACAATGCTACTTCCATCTTCAACAATGACTGCATCTTGCACTGCACCTGTTTTTTCGACTAAGCACATTCTTCATCATCCCTGTCTATAATTATTGCTTGGACAGTGTGCCCCTGGAAAAGACTCAGGGCTAAGTGTAACAGGCACTGGGATATGAGAGGCCGCATTTATTGGGGTATAAACAACTTGGATATGCCTTTTGCATGAGGTATCAAAGAGCATACATAGCAGCTCTGATTTGGCCTCTCCCTCCCCACATCACACATGTGATTATAGCACATGTCATTCGATTCAGGGTGGTGCACATCAGCCACAGTGTTAAATATAACACCCTTATACTGATTGTACTCTATATCCTCCTCGGTTTCCCTCTTTATTTGTGTTAGCCCCAAGTTTGTTTCATTCACAAAGCCATTCCATAATCACCCTAACCACAGATGTATATGCCCCCACCATATAAATGAATGACATAGAACCATGTACAACCTTCAAGGAAAAGAAAACATATACAAAACAACATATATACTACACAACCTCTGCTGTGTTACACCTCCAGAGGGAGAGAATAAAAAGATATCCATGCAAACAACTGCAAATCTATCATTATTGAAAAGGTGCCGGAATCAGTTATAATATCAAAAGGAACCATGATAGCTTATGCACTTCAATCTTAATGAGCAACTGGGTCAGAAAAGAAACGTGATGTACAGTAAGAAGTCATTAGGCAACATACTACACGATGCAACTCATAGTGGGTAAATACTTAAGTCAGATCAAACTTGATTAGGGAAATTGGGAACGCAATACAATATGCAGTTTATTCTGGGTCAATGCTCAGGTCTGCTTCATGAGAAGGTGAAGCGGTGTCGGGTGCCTTCTGTGAGGGTGCAGAAGTAAGGCTCTGACTCAAGGATGGCATGATTTGGGGTATAGACTTTTATTGATCAAGAAAGGTTGGGAAAAAGGCCTCCCTAAAACTAACAGGGATTCCCTGACTGAAAAGAAGTAGTGAAAACAGTCAAGATCTCCAAGGTATGAAGTCTGGCCCAGTCAAGTCCCTAAAGCCTATCTCTGTCCCTCACAATACAAATTAACAGAATGGTGCAAGGGTGTTCTCACTCTGATGAAAATAATGCTGTTCAAGGCAACATAAATGTTCTCAGCCAGATGGGCTTGCAAAACATTCAAAATAATGTTCAGGAAAATAATGTACCAATTTTACGGGGTTGTTCTTTTCCCCTAGACTTAAAAAGGTCAAATGTCTTTGCAGTCTCTTTACAAAAAAAATGCAAACGATTCTTCAGACGTACAACCTTTTATTTGGGTGCGAATCCCAGACTCGCAATACTTCATGGGTCTTGGTATACTCTCCTAACAAGACACAGTTATCTCATACATTGGGCCTCATTACGATCCAGGCGGTAAGAGGTTAACGGCGCCGTAAAAGGTTGCAGCGGCGTTAACCCCTTACCGCCTAATTACGAGGTCCCTTTGCGGGTCCCTACCTTAACGGCTGGTCTTGACCAGCCGTTAAGGATTGGACCCGTAAAAGGACCTTGGAGGTAATTACGGTACTGCAATTTGCGGTACTGTAATTACCGCCTTCCCCATTCCCATTGAGCCCAATGGGGGCAAAAATGGGAATGGGGAAGGTCCAATGGTGAATGGGGAATTACCGCCACGCCAACCTTGGAATGGGGCTGTAAATCCGCCATCCACCATGGCGCAATCATTAAAATACCGGCGTCAACCATGGCGCTAATAGGTTAACGCCTGGGTCGTAATGACCCCCATTGTCTTTGTTTCATGTATAGGTCTCCAGCCCTTGTTATTTCTGATTAAGGTCCCAGACCTTTCCTCCTTGGTTTCTCCTTTAGGTGCAGGTCCCAGACCCACAATGGAACCTTTGGTCAATTGGTTTACTCTCCTGCCAAAGATAGTGTTACTTGTTTCCAACCTTGCTTTCATGCAGAGTATCTGACTTAGAATTTCTGCTTGAGTGCAGGTTCCAGACTCACAATTGTTTTCTGTAATACCTGGTTCACACACCTGCCAAGCTAAGTTTTCACTGGTCATGCATTCAATTGGTGACCATTTATTAATGACTCTGGTATCTATCCTGTTGCTTCTCCGTATATCTTTTAATGTATTTGTCCACAATACTTTCTGACCATCGTTTGGTTCTTTCTTTGCTACACCCGGCTTCCCTGGACCTCCTGTCAATCCCCACCAACCGGTGTACCTTTTTTGTGGTTTGCGTCTTCTGTGTGGTGGGATTCCGTTTTGAGGCTGCGGTAGCCTTTGGACTTGCACTCCGTTTGGTTGTTTGTCTGCCTCATACCGTGACCTTCTCACAGTCCGCTCTTTCCTCAGTGTTGCTGTGGACATGTCAAGACACTCTGTGTCTATTCAGTAAGTGAGCTTCTGAGAAGCCAGCCCTCAGGCTATGTTCGTTCTTTCTCCTACCCCAGCAAACTGTGTCTTGTCTCTGCGTCAGTATTATGTCTACATGCAATGCTTTCCAGCTGATAGCATTGATTCCCTGGTCATCACTACGCAGAGGGATTTTCCTCTGACTCTCAGCTGTGCCACCATTAAACTCCAACATTGGGAAAGGGAGTGTTGAACCAATCTGATTTATTGAAGAACTAAACCTCTCACTTCGGTTTCCCTGAGTGATCTTAATCCTTGCATGGTTTAAGATTTAAAAAGTCAACTTCAATATTGGTTAGCTCTTTACTCTGAATGAATGAACTAGTCATATCAATCCTATCTGGTCAAGGGTTTGAAGGACTTTCAGCTGGGTTATACCATGTCTCCTGAAGATGCTCGGCCCTACTACCATAAGGGGCTTCCATTCTCAGGTGATCCGCCCACTGTGCACAGCCCCAAGGGGATGATTGTACTGTAGATACACCGCCGAGGCTCATTGGTAGAGGTCTCCCCCTGAAGGAGAAGGGATGACATCCTCAGATTTTTCAGACTTGTAAACACCAGACAGGTGAGCCCAATACCGCCCCTCGATCAACTTAACAGCATGGTGAACATCCCTTAAACCTTTGCTAGTTCCAGCGGTGGACAAAGTTATAAATGTATATCTTCTCACCTGGAAATAACTATAGCGGCAGAAAGTTCAGTTCATCAGTCACCAATGTTACGGCTGCATCTTCTCTTCTAGGAACAATCTGTTAAGAGAGCACTTTAATGCATGAAATTCCTCCCCTATAAATTCTGCTGCCCTGTGAGCTTCTGTTGCTGCGTGTGTGGGTATTGGAGGTATGTGCAACCTTCTCCCCATCACCAGCTCTTTACTGGGCTTTGTTCTCAGGCTAAATAGAGCCACCGGGAGTCATTGCACCCAGTTGCTCCCTAATGTTATACATAGAGTTTGTTCTTTAAAAGTCCATTATTTTTTTTCTAAAATGCTGTTGGCTTGTGGGTGGTATATGGAGCATAACGTATGCCAATTCCCTAATAGAGATGCAAAGTCCTTATATAAATCATTAAAAAACTGAGTTCCATAGTCAGATTTTAGCACCTCACACATCCCCCAATGTGGAAATACCTTGCATACTAGAAATTCTGCTGCAGTTTTTGCATCTGGGTGTACAAAGGGGCCAGCCTCTGCCAAATGGGAGACAGGACATAGCACAACAATAAGGTGATGGAAATTACTATGCCTGTAGACATATCCGCATAGTCAAGCTCCGGGAATTAGCTAGTGGGACTGGGCAATGGGCCTCATTATGAGATTGCTGGTATCCTGCCAGTAAATCAGCCAGGATACTGGAAGATGGTAATACCGTTAACAACACTTGCTTTTGCAGTATTACCACCTGATTATGAGTGCCAGCAACAGTTATGAATCCCAATTCCATGGAGTCCGTTGGACTCCATGGTGGGATTTGCTGATATTACTGGCACTGGTAATACTGGTGCTGGTAATACTGGCTATTTTTGCCAGTAAGGTGCTTGACTTACCTCCAGCTCTTAGCTGGATGTAAATCTGGGGCCCCACCAGCAAACTTGTGGTTGGCCAGTACGAAAACATGCCAGCATACTTTAATAATGGCACGTTAATTCTGTGCCGGTCAATTTGTAATGAAGCCCAATGTGCCACGCAGTGTCTCGAGAATCTGGCCAGTGTTTTAAAGGTGGTACATTGTGTATGTTGATACAAATATTTTGAGGAATTCTTCCAAATTGTGGACAAACCAGTTCCTGAAATATCTACAGCAATGTGTTTTGTTTTGAAACATGCAATAGGTAGTGCAGATGCTCAAAAGCAAATGTTAGCAACTCCCATGGCATTAGCACCTTACCTGTAATATTTTGTCTCCAAATCAGGTCTGTCAGGTGCCTTTCTTTGTAACCCAATTATTTGTGTAATCGGTACTGCAGTGTATGGAATGCTTAACTGTAACTGCTGGTTTGCCACTTCAGGATACACAGCGACATCTGGGTCCCTTTGGCACGCCGCTTCATTGACGGGCTTGTCTGCTGCACAATTGCCGATTGAAATAGGGTCTGTATTTTGGGTGTGAGTGACAGATTTAACCATTGCTACCAAGAAGGGGCAGGACAATGCATTAATCAATCTTTTCCAATAAGGCTGCATATTGTACTGCATATTGTACCAGTGTGCCATCAGATCTACAAAACCCCCTCCTTTTCTATGTGGATGAACCCTGAATGTATGGTGTTGTAGGCGTACGTAGACTCAGAGTAAATGGTCACCAAGCATCCCTGAGGTGCTTCTAAAGCTTCAATTAAGGCAACAAGTTCTGCTGCCTCTGCAGAGTAATGTGTTGCTAATCTTGTCTGAACCATCTCATATTCCATATCTACGAAGCACACAACTGCTGCACCTGTGTGTCTCTGGCCAGTCTCCTGATTGATTGTCGATGAGCCATCAACGAAAAGGACCTCCCCCACCTCCAGTACGTCCTCCCGTGACCAAACAAAATCAACTTCGGGACCTTCATAAATGATCCATTCATGCATGTCCTCTCCTTCATCAACAGATATAGCAATACACTTGGCAGGGTTTACTGTGCAGCATCTCACAATGTGAATGGGTGGGCTGGACATAATTACTTCATATGCAGAGGCCCTCTTTGTAGTTAATGACCTGTGTTTCCTCTTCTCATGGATTTGTCCTGCAAGGGTGCATCCCTTCCTGCTCTTCTACCAACTATTGAGTTCCCACCATGTTCAGACCCCGCAGCTGGATACATTTACTGCTTATCTGTGTGCCATGGGTGCCTCTGACCTCAGCTTTTCTCCTGGGGAATAGGAAAGGGGATCTGTTTTTGGAGCTTGACTACCAGAGCCTCAGCTCCACACCAATGCCTGTGTTCTCTTCTGTTCTTCGTGTAGTAGGCCGTAACATCTAAAATGGCGGCACTTCTGCCAGACTAATACTCTGACCTTGCTTCTACTACACCATCTTGTGCTTATTTCAACCCTTTCCATAGATCACGCTATCCTACATCAATACAGTACATTAACTAAACTCCAGGCCTATAATACTGCCCTTGCTATGACCTCTGAGATGACAACATGAATGCATTTGTTGCTCTTTCTGTGTTGCCATATGATATGATATAATATAGCATTTATACTACGCCTATACACAAGTGTTTCAAGGCTGATGAGGCAAGGGAGGGGAAACAGAGGGAAGACAGAGACAGTGATCCTACTAGGTCAGGTGACATTCAGATTGCGCAAGTGCAGGGGAGGGAGGAAGGGGAAAAGGTGTGGGGCCAAAGGGGAAGGGGCAGTGCAGTACATGGAATAACAGTAAAATAAATAAATAAAGTAAATAAATAATAATAAATGTGCGGCCAGCTGTTGGCAAGTCTAGGGGTAAGTGCATACCTCAGGTGTCAAGTACTAGAAGGGGCTGTAGGGATACAGAAACAGTCCCTGAGTGGAAGGGTTGCCAGGGGGGCAGTGTAGGTGTGCAACTGGTGGGGATGGAACCTGGGCCAGGGATCAGAGGATAGCCAGGTGACCAGTGCAGTTTCAGTCAGGAGTTCAGCAGGGGAGAAGAGGAGAGAAAGCAGAAACAAGGAGGAAGGTCTTGAGGTGTTCCAGAACCGGAGATGGCTCTCTTCAAGTTTCAGGGAGGCAGGGAGGCTGTTCCAGAGGGAGGTCCCAGCCGAAGAAAGCGATCTACCAACACCTCATTGCTTGGAGAAGTGACAGACCCTGAGGGAGTTGGAGGCAGATAAGTGAGTGAAGAGCTCGAGAAGGAAGATATTTAGGAAGAGAGAGTTGAAGGTATTGAGGCTCTTGGCCCCAGAAGGCCTTGTGGACAATGCAGAGGGTTTTGGACTTAATCCACGGCGCCACTGGGAGCCAGTGAAGTGATTTCAGTCCTGAAGACCTACAATCCCTTGACTTGAGGCCAAGGACAAGTCTTGCAGTCCTGTTTTGGATGAGTTGCAGAGGGCGGAAAGTAGAGGCAGACAGAATAAGAAAGAGGCTGTTTCAGTAGTCCAGCCTATAGAGAACCAGAATTCTGGAGACAGTGAGCTTCTGGGGGAAGGAAGAATACCCCTGAGGAAGTGCCACTGGTAGTGTGACTTCTTAGAGATGTCAGAGATATGTGGAGAGAAGGAGAGTATGTAGTCGAAGATGATCCCGAGGTTTTTAGCCTTGCAGGTGGGAGCAGGAGGAGGGCGAAGAGAGGCCAGCCAGAGAGTGACAGGATAGGATGGAGCAGGTATGCCGATGAGGAGAATCTCATTCTAGCTAGCATTAAAGCAGAGATCATTGGCAGTACACCACTCCTGGATAGCAGACAGACTTTCAGAGATGAGTGAAGGAGAAGAAGAGGTGGCTAAAAGTAGCCTGAAAATGAGCTGAGTGTCATCTGCATAGCACTGGAAGTTGGGGCAGAGAGCGGCAATGCAGTGGGCAAGACATGCCAGCTTTTGATTGAACAGCCAGAGAGAGAGGTTAGACCCCTGGGGAACACCACAGCTAGAGATAGGGATAGAGGAGAGGAAGGACCCACGTTGGATCTGGGAAGGTCGATCTGAGAGGAAAGAAGTCAGCCATGCCAGGGCCTGAGCGGTGATAAACAGGTTATCATGGAGACGGTTGAGCAGGATGGCATGGTTGACCTTGTCAAAGGCAAAAGAGAGATCAAGTAAGATGAGGGGGTGTTGGAATCAACGTTGGAGAGCAAGTCTTCACAGATGTTCAGGAGAGCAGTTTCCGTGCTTCTGGAAGCTATGAAGCCAGACTGATGGTCATGAACACAATCAACCGATTCAGTATGGAGATTTTCCAGGAGTTTGCCCAGGTAAGGAGTGATGGAGATTGGGCTATAGTTAGCCGGGCAGGACGGGTCGGCAGAGGGTTTCTTTAGGAGAGGGTGCACAAAGTAATGCTTCAGTGGAATGGGAAGACTCCAGTGGCTGCATAAGTCAGCCAGAGTAGGAGCCAATGAGTCAATCTGGTCCTTGATGGTTTTGGAGGAACAGAGGTGAATCTGTTTTTCACAAGACCTTCATAGATCGGACTTGTCTAGAAACCACGTCTTGCAAATGTATCATCAGATTGTTCTGGAGAGTAGACTTCCAGAGTGTCTGCGAGAGGCCCTAGCAACAGTCCTACCTAATTCGGATAAGCCACAGAATGATTGTACTTCATATAGACCGATCTCCCTCATTAATCTAGATAATAAGATCCTAGCTAAAATACTGGCATCAAGATTGGCACCACTGAAGAACAAGATGGTGAGGGCCGGATTCATCCCGGGATGCTCCACCTCTTTCGGGGTAGAGAGGATGTTTAGGCTGACCTCTGTGGTGAGCCGGGAGGACCATGTCATTGCGGCAGTGCTAGATGCCACTAAGGCATTTGACTCGCTGGAGTGGCCCTTCTTATTCACAGTGTTGCGTAGAATGGGGCTGGGAGAGCAATAAATCGTCGTGGTACAACTGCTATATAAGTCACCTGTCGCTAGACTACAGGTGAATGGTCAACTCAACCCAGGGATAACACTGAAAAGGGGCATGCATCAGGGATGTCCCCTTTCCCCATTGCTGTTTGCTCTGGTGATCAAACCACTGGCGGAAAGGGTTAGGAGGCCCATATACAGTGGGCATCCTACTTTTTAAACATAAGGTAGTCTTCTTGCTCTACTCTGATAATATGGTACTGTTCATAAAACATCCCTTCAGAACTTTGACCCCATTATGGAGGATGTCTTCCAATTTGGGCCCTTTTCAGATCTTGTGATCAACGCGACAAAATCCCTACTGTTCCCGTTAACAGGGGGTGTAGAACAATATGTCGACAAATGGGGGTTTCAATGGCACATGAAACAGACCAGTTACTTGGTGGTCACCATAGCCCAAGACACCAATACATTGTATGTCAGTAATTAACAAAGGGTATTACACCAAGTGAAGGAAGCAACTATGAGGTGGAAGAATCTACCGCTTAATATATATGGTAGGATCTCCTTGATTAAGATGGTGCTACTCCCCAAGTTTCTCTATGTGTTCCTCAATGTACCTATCACATTACCAGCAGAATACATTTGAGAGGTGAAATCTTTGGTCACACAGTTTATATGGGCTGTTAAACAGCCAAGATTGTCATGTGACAAGTTAATAGCACCAATACAGGGAGGGGGTGGGGGGTCTGGCCTTACCCGATCTAGAAACATACTACAATGTAACTCAGGCCGGATTTGCTCTTTATTGGTTTGAAGAACAATGGGAAAGGAGACATGTCGAGATAGAGAGGGCATTGGCAGCGCCATTTCTACTGCAATCCATTATCCTTACCTCCCCTAAGAGAGTGACCAAAGCGGAACACATGGTGAAGCTCACGTGCAAGATGTGAACTCCGATTGAGCGCAAGGCAAAGGCAGAGGTTCTCTACTCCCCGGTGCTGCCGGTTCTTTTCACCCCGGGTATAACGCTCACCTTTGAAAGGAGGTTTGTTAATCTTATGCAGAAACTGGGAGTGCACTGTTAACGTGATCTGTTCCCCAACAAGAGGTTTGTGACATTGTATAAGTTGAAGGCCAGAGGGAGCCGAAACGCCTTAGAGGTGTTGCTATACTATAAGCTGAAAACAATGATCCAAAGGGTGTTCTCGATATTTCCCGAACAACCCGCAGCTGCCCAGATACTCGACAGGGTTCTCTCTAGGGGACAGAATAGGTGGCTGGTATCGGTGATGTACGCTATGTGTCTGAGCTCTAGACCAGAAATCTCGACCCCTATTGAAAAATGGGAATTATCCCTGGGGCATGGGATAACAGATAAATACCGGATTTAAACTAATTCACTGGAAATTTCTACATCAATTTTATTACACCCCTACCCAACTCCATGAGTATTTCCCAGAGACACCCACCAGCAGTGCAAGATGTAAAGGACCATAGGCAGACTTCATGCATATTGCATGGTGGTGCACTACAGTGTTAACATTTTGGAGAGCCGTGCTCGAAGCTATGGGGGAAAACTTAGGTGAGGAGCTAGACCAATGATAGCACTCCTGGGGTCCATTAAACTTATCTTTAAGGACCCGGCGCCTCCCAAGATTGAGGACTGGCATAAGGATGTAGTACAATGTAATGATATGAAGATGGGATACAAGGGATCCCACCACTCGACCTCACCGAACATGTGGGAACCATATATACATTACCTAATGAACCAAGCAGGAGAGGACGACCAGGAAGAATAGGAAAGAGGAGTTCCAGCATGGGGGCATATTATTGTGTACAGCAACAAGAATTAGGTGGATATTTGTTTCCCTCTATGTCCTTTTCCTTTTCTCAATAATCGCAGGTTTATATATAACCCTGTGCGGCCAAAACAAAGGCAGACCCAATGCATGACACCAAAAATAACCTACTTTGCGGGGAACTAGGGTGTTGTGAAAGGAATATAATCTGATGTAAGACGTGACAACGATAATACAAAATTGTAAAACCTCTAAAAGCTCTGTGTGAACTGTGATGCTTCTTCTCATTGTTTTTGTGTATGTTATTTGTACTATGTTGTTTTTGGTTGAGAAATAACAATAAAAAGGGTGGTATGTGAAGCCTCCAGGCAGGGGCCCACAAGGCAATGCAGTGTGGGGTGCTGGTGATGACTGGGAGGAAGGGCCAAGAGCCTGTGGGTCACCGGTCACCGTGGCAATGCCAACAAACAATGCCATTGTCCATGATTCTGTTCTAGGATTCATTTTCCCCCGTGTATTCACCCGCTGGTGAGTGTGAGATTCAGTTTTGTCAAAATGTGTTATTTATTTTCTACTTAGGCCATACAACTCCTCCAACATTGCTATCACTTCCTCCACCTGCGAATCCGGCTGGGGACCATACACTGTCAAGTGGCCAGTCGTGGATTGATGTGTTCCAGTATACATGGGTCAGGTCAGGTGTCACCCTCTAAGTTGTGGAACCCATTTTACAAAATCACAAAACTATCCGTTTTTACCTTTTTTTTACCACTAATCCTAAATGCATGCCTAATCTTTGACCCTTCCTCCCCATGTCTCCAACTACGTTAAAGAGTATGTTTCAGCTTTGTACAAATTGACTGTTTGTGTACAACCTGGTTAGGTAATGGCTTCCCCTCTAACATGGTTACGACCATACACTGCCTGTGAAGCAAGCCTGCACTGCACCTAGATTTGTACACTATGCACTGCCTCTCTGCACACCACTATGGAGCAGATTGGTGCACTAAAGACCAAGTGGGCAAGTGGGTCATGCAAGCCTTTTCCTTAAATTAAGTGAGCCCCAATCATACAAATGCACTCAGCATCCAAAATGACCACATTTGACTGCTGAGGTTGAATCTGTGCCTTGACTAGGTTGTGTTGTGACGATGAGTGGGATTTACAACACAAGCAAGTGACATATTCAGACATCAAATAGAACATATTTATACATGTCTTAACTGAATGTGTTTAGGGTACAGCACATTGTTCAAAACATATAACGGTTTACCTCTCAGAATTATGGGGATTCTCCTGCTCTGTTTTGTGGGTATCATTTCATTTCAAAGATTCCATTGCTCAAGTTGCCATCAAGACAACATAAACATAGGATTACTTCTACATGACATGTACATCCAACATCTTTAGATGTGTGCAAACAACGATTTCTCAATAAAGCCAACAATCTCTTGTATGAAAGTAAGTCTCCTGAAAGTGACGTTTTGTTGGGGAAAGGGCACATCCATTCACAATCAGGAGGTTTAAGCGGTCATGAATGTCTTTCTTTGTTCTTGATCTCCTATGCTTATTGTCCCGGATTCCATGTTTTGCAAGTAAGAATTATGCCTGGCTCTCTGGACCTACACACATAGGCATAGGCAGGGTGTATAACTGGTTTCCAGACCACATAGTGCTCACTAAAATGTGGCCACTTAAATTGGCTTTTAGGCTGAATTAAATATTTTATTACTTCTCACTGTTTAGGGGACCAAGATCTACTTACTCACCCCCAGCTTGCCCAGTCTTTTTTCTTTGGAATCCCTGGCCTTTAGTCAGCAACTCTTTTTCATCCTTGACCCCAGTTCTATGGCCGTCTCTCTCCAACTTCCCAACACGCTCTTAACCTGCTCAGCTGTCTTTCTAAGCACACACTCTGCTATATATGCCTACCTCAAACTCCTTACCCGTCTCTATCTGCATGTCATTATTAGTATATGCTTTGTATTGCTGTGTTTTAATGTTAGTGGCTTCCCTATAGTTTTCTCAACCACACATTTCCTTCTTCCCTGAGGCTTATGAAGCTCTCTTAAGGCTGACTGCCATTGTGCTTTACCAGATGAATGTAAGAAGAGCCTCTGCTGCCATTACGACAAAGATCAACAGTCTTCCTTCACACGTCACTGCTTTGTGATGCACTCTGTTGAGAGGGACACATGTTTTCATGTATAGTTGCATAGCTGTCCAAAGACGGATGGATCATATTTTCTGCATGATTTCCAGATTACTGTGGTTTCTCACTGAAAATAAAGAAAGGCACACTTGTGACCGAAGCAGCTGAATTCGTGTCTACGCCCCTACGTTGCTAGGGCCATTCTTCTAACCTGCCTGCCGCATTTGGCGAGTAGGTGCTTTCAGGTGTATCCCGCAGTGTCTTACTTTTAGGCAGAATCATATGCAGCACCTTTGGGAACACTACACATAATTAAGACTACAAGTGCACGAACAATTTCACCATTCTTACAAGCCTGTTCTACACAGTAATGTGGTAAAGTGGCTGAGCAGCCAGACTTATCTCAAGAGCAAAGTGTTAGAACAGGTTACACAAAGGACCAGCAAATACAATGATTCAAACAAACACTCAAGATTTCTTGGTAAAAGAATATACATTTATTTACCCAGTCATTTGGAAAACATTCCACTAGTAAGATCAGCTCAATATCACAATCTAATATACTACAATACACAACCAATCTGTTTCTGAACAAGATGATCTACCCTGAAGTGGGAGCAAAATGGCACTTCAGTGAATTTAAAAAGGGGTAAAAAGACAAGGTTATAAGAATCAACAGCACAGATACTTTCATAAGCAGGACAAAGGGTTTCAGTTCACTCCAACCAGCAATTCAATTAAATAGGCCTGGGCCAAATTCAATGGTTCAAAGTCTTGTATAGGAAAGCACAGTTCTGGTAGTAAACAGTTAAGTCTTTGCCAAAGATCTTAAAAGATTTTGGTCATACGAAAAGTTAGATGTTGGTTTAGGGAAGAACAAGCCTTCAAAGTCAGGAAATTTTCACAAACTTTCACAGCGGCCAAACAGTGTTCTGCACTGCACTTGCACAGTACCTTGTAAGTGAAGAAAAGCTGTAGCTGAGGCAGTTGTTCCTGGCAGTTCCTGCAGATCTCGCTGTTCCTGAGCTTCAGTCATGGGGGCAATAAGGAGGACGTCGGGAGGTTCCTGCACTGCCCAGGGAAGAGGCCACAAGCTTGGCAAAATGTCGGTTTAAGGTGTGAGTGCCTTAAAGTCCACAAACTGGTTTCCTTCCCCCTGGCTATCCGGTTTTCAACCAGGTTGGGGATGGTGTTCAGGTGGCTTACGAGTTGGTTGTTCCCACCAAACTCAAGGGAAGAAGTTAACCTTGAAGGGCTTCTCTGTCGATGGAGTTTCAGGCAATTCGGACCTGCAGCAGTTGTCTTCCTTCAGATCATCTTCAGTTCTTTCGTTCCAGTGGTCGACTCTGCTTTCCAAGTCCCAGAGACCTGCTTTTAAACAGGCCTCTAGGCCGCCCGTCTGGTGGTCTTATCATTGGCGCCAATGGCCTCATAACGAGTTTGGTGGCAACCCTTAAATGCGGGGGTAATGCTATTACTGCTGCATTTATTTAAGGGTCCGCCAAATCATGGACTTGGCAGATTTTCCCACAGCTCAGAGCTGGGGGAAAATCCGCCATGATTTTGCCAATTTTCAGTGCTATTACCACCGGCGGTAATATCGCTGAACATTCCCCGTTGGGCCCAATGGGAAATGGGACATTTCCGAATGGGCCCAATGGGGAATGGGGACTTACCGTTCCACCAAACCCGTGATCCGGGGGGTTTGGCGGTAGGGCTAACAGCCCCGATTGTAATACCGCCGGGTTAGCGCCTATCTCGTGATGAGGCCCCAAGTCTTTCTTGAAAGTCTCCACTTTTTTCGAGGATGACAAATCCCCTTATGTCTTGGCGGCCATGATTACCATAGGTTTGACTGATTTTCATCTGCTAATTATTAAATTCTATTCCACACCGGGTTCGGCTTAAGTTAAGGAAATACCATCGCAGGTGGAGGAAATATTGGCAGTTTGGAGTGAAAGATTCCCGATGGGAGCATCATAATTGCCCAAGACTTTAATCTAATCAATTACAATCTACAGGACATGGATGAGGCCAATGGCGGTTTGATTGAAGTGGGTTTGATAATGTGAAAGGTAACAACCAAAAGTGGTATTTATACCTGGCTGAATTGTGATTTAGGGGCTATAGGGTTACCATCATAGAAGTGGACAAATGGCAACCGTTTTTCTAACTTGGACTTTGTATTCATGGATAAGCTAATGAGGTCTTGTTTTACCAACTTTGATTCCTCTTTTACCCCTATTAGCAATCATGCTACATTGAGATGGTCATTTTCTCTGCATCGGCCAAACAGGATCAATAAACTACAGATTAAAGCTAGTATAAATTGTCAAAGGAACTGCATAGTGTTGGGCCCTAGAAACATCAATAGGATTAGTGCTTATATAAACCAACACACCATACATTTAAACAGCTGGCTTGATAACAACTGGGCCATACATAATCTAATGGTATGGCTGAATGGGGTTCTGCATCCCCAATCTCAAGCTCATTGATTGCAGGTTCAGCATGCCAATTGCTTTGACCCTTCCATATACAGGGCAAAGAGAAATCTACAGAAACAAATTAGATCTATATGTTCTGCTATCCATCTTGACCCACTGAGCATGAATAAATTACAGACTCTTGCAACCACCAATTGCAAGAATTGGCTAAGAAGCCATTTATCCTACCTGCAGTCCTCGAATTGGTTGTCCTTTTGGGAAATAGTTAATAACAACGACGAGGAAAGGTTCTGAGCTATGTCCAGACGCTTTATCACCATCAACACCGGTTTAGAATTGAACCCCATATGTGAGAGCGTCTGGGACGAAACTGTTAGGAACCTTTTCTATTCCCCCAATATGGACCAGCAGGAAAATATCCATTATTCATATAGGCAAGAATTTGCAAGGTTTGTCAACAAGAGGATATCATCTCTATAATTAACTCTTTGAATAACTTTCACGCTACAGTGCCCTGATGCACTTTCCAATGCAGCACTCAAGGAAAACCTGGAATTCTGGGCATTTGTCCTGGAAAACCTTTTCAATAAAATATTAGTTCATGGGGTTATACCACTTAGTTGGAGGCAGTCCTTTTTGATCCCTATGCATTATAGGGGTGATCACACTAACCCGGCAAATTATCGCCTTTTTGCAATGATAGATGCCTAACAAAAGATCTTTATGAAAATCCTTCTAAACAAATGTAACAAATGGATAGAGGAAGAGGGTCCGTTGCCTCCAAACCAAACAGGCTTCCATAAAGGATGCGATACTATGCACATAATCTGTGCATTAGAATATGTCATTGCATCATCAAGGAGGGCACCAAAAGCTAGTCCTTTCTTGTGTTTGATAGATTTTACTCTGGCCTTCAACACTATCTCACAACATTTACTGTGGAACAAACTGCGTCATTGATGTATTCACTGTTAATTTTTACACTTTATCATATTATTATATTCAGATAATACTGTAATGGTGAGACTTAATCAGAAGGGGTATATGTCATCTGAGATAGGAGTCAACATAGGAGTGAAACAGAGGTGAGTCTTTGCACCGGTGTTCTATAATCCTGGTACACATATATAATAGTATACTTATTTTTAGTTATTATTGTATTAACCTTGTTAGGAGATCACTTTGGACATTTCTAAATGTTTGATGAGCACAGATAACTGGTTTACCTTATATCCTAATAAATTAACTAGAGGGGGACTGTTGATATGCAAATGCAGTGCTCTAAAGATAAACGGAAATACAGGTTGCGAGAATATTGAAAATGTTAAGGTTTCTGCCATTTTAATGTCATTATCGTTGCCATGTTGTTTTAATGTCTCTGTGATATTTGCTTATGCCTTGTTTCTGCTGCACCCAAGAGAACACATTAAGTTGCACAGTGCGCGGCTGGATAGCATGGCAGTGCAAACATTAACCATATTAGGCATTGTTTCAGAGTTAAAGTTCATGTTATCCTTTCTCACTAAGCTTTTCCCAGGGAATCTGAGCGCACAGAATAATAACAATTTATATCTTTAGCAGTCAGGCAGAAATACTATAATTTGCAAAGAACGTGTTCTGTTGTAAAGTAGGCCTCTGGTTGAGGCACTGCCAAAATACTGAATCATGCTTTGGATCTACGGCCTTCTAGTGAAGTCCTAGGATTGCAGAGTTCATAGCGGAGGGGCTTGGTAGCACAAATAATACAAGAAATTACTTCTCAAAAGTGGGACCTTTGTTACATTTGTTATGAACTTTTTTCTTTGCTTCGCAAGATGATTGTCGTGCAAACAAACTGTTTATGTCATTGGTCTAGCTGATTAATGGGGACAGCAACATGTATCAATGTGGTAGTTGCAAAGATATATTTCACAGTGAGGAAGCTGCAAGGTATGGGAATGGTCAAGGGTGCCAAGAAGTCTAGTGTCATGGGAAAGGATGTTAGTATATCTAATATTTTTCCCACAAGGTGCTGATTTCACTTTTACTAATTACCCTATTTGGTCGCCTGCATGGGTATGGATTTTGAATGCTAGTGTAATATACTAACCAATAGAGTAGGGTAATGTAAGTTGATTGTTAGGTTTGTAAATGACAAGAGCCAGTAGGAGAACAGGGATTTGTATTTACTTAATCTCTGGAATATATTGGAATCTTGTAGATTGTGTCGATAAAAACTGTGGAGCGATGTAGGTGGGTGAAGAGTCCTCAGCCTTTTGGACACTTAATACTAATTGATCTACTGACCGGTAATTGCATGCATTAAAGAGCGTTCTCTATTTTTCTAATTTGTGCACCTCATTATTGTTCCTGGATTTATTTAGAGTTAAACAATGGTACTTTGTTGGCAAGGATCAGGGTGTACAGTACCCCCCAATTTTCTACTATTACCTGACAGGGTATGGAGATTTGAAAGTTTATTTACCCCTCATATCAGTGTCCTCAAACACCTGCTCGTTGGGCAAATACCTCAATCGCTGCATTGGATCAATTCATAAAACCGTGTGCCATTCAAGATCATCCTTGTCCTAACTGGGCGAGATTACAATGTCTTCCTGGGTGATTACTGATTCCAAATGTTACATGATAGTGGTCCCTGGCACTCTTTACTGCTGGCTTAAGCTAGAATGTGGTAGGTATGTGAAGAATTGTGTCTCCAATCCCTATCACCAGACCTACCAGGACCATAAAGGAACAAATATGGATGGAGTGGTGTGCTTCTCATGGTGCTGTCGCCACAGAGTGCTTGTTTTACTGCAGCAGCCCCTGAGTATGATATATGCCTTGTGTGGAACACACTATGCCCTCCTCTGAAAAGGAAATGGTCATATTCAATTTGTTCACCGAGTCTCTACCCATGAGATTAACTGGGGACTCTTGTGAATACAATAACAGGACTGAGAATTTGTGCGTGCCTATGGTGACAGGTACATTTTCAGTAAAAGGAACCAATGGAATAGCCCCAGAAAACCCTTGCATGTCCATTATTTGCTCTGACATAGGGAACGTCCCTTCCTTAGTGCAGGATTTGGTAGCCCCTGTGTCGACCACAAACTAAAGAAAAGAATGTTCTATCCCCTATCTTCACTCCCACTCTGGGTTCCTCATCTGGGTTAGTAGTTACTGATAGTACCAGGCACACCAGAGCTCCCTGTGGTATGTCCTATTGAGTGTGAATATTCACTCCTGTGAGCAGGAAAGGATTTCCCCCTAGCACCATTGCTCTGGTATAGTGTGTGAATATGCCCTTTGACAAGAGGTTCTTATCCCATGACTCGGTAGGTGCCTGGGTGAAATTTGGTGCCTGGGGCTGTGCTGGCTGCTGCATGGGGCCTGGGACATATGGGGCAAATTGGGGCTGGGATTTAATGGCAGTGTGGTCCTCTGGTACCTTATAGTTGAAGTCATGCATTCTCATACAAAATGAACCATCTTCCCATAGGAACAACATTGCATCCCCGGCTGGGTCCTCATGTTTCCCCTACTTCCCCCCTATGCCCCTACAGAAACTTCCTCTTCCTCTCTGAAAATCTCCTGTTTCCCTTCTAAAATCTCTGGGCCCCTCAACGCACCCCTGTGTGCGTCTGTATTCATGCTGACCTTCCGTGGTATTAGTGATTATGTTCCTTCCATGCTTAGCTTTGCAAGCTTTTTCAGCACCAACTTTGCTTCTGTATTTTGTTTTTGCTCCTCCCTGTCTTTACACTTCGCCTGTTTCTGTCGACAATCATAGACTATGGGGGTCATTCAGAGGTCGGCAGTAAGGGGCTAACGGCGCCGGTAAGGATGCCAGTGCCGTCAACCCCTTACCACCGCATTACGAGGTCCTTTAGCGGGTCCCGCTAAGGAAACCTGTAAGTCCCATTCAGGGAACATGGACCCGAGTTTGGAGGCAGCCATGGCTACCTCCAAACTCATAATGACCCCCGATGTGTGCCTGGATCCAAGGCCATGATTTCACTTCTATTCCTACCAACTTATTAAAATCTGCTTGTACTTCTAAAGGGCACCCCTTATGTAACACATAGTAAACAACTATATTCTTGTCCAAGTCTCCCCTGTTTCTAACTGCTCCATCTCCTGAATCAGCTGTATGTAAAGGGTGGGGTCGTCATCTGCTCTAATCGTGCAGGCCATGATAGAATTCATATCAGCTCAATTGAGGTACATGTCCTTCAATACGCTCCATATGTGCGCTCGGGAGTTATAAAACAAAGCACCATCAGGAGCACTGTAGTTTTACGTTACTCCCATCTACCCCGTCTTGCTCCATATCTCATTTGTATCCTCCCTTAACAGGGAAGTAAACAAACTCTTCATGTCCCCGCTGATAAAGTAATGTCTGCTGTATTTTTCTTAAGGGCATAAATCCACTTGCCAGCTCCTGCTGTAAGGGAAGAGAAGGCACGCATTACATTTTCCTGATCCATGTGAGGCCAGGGCACATATTGAGGCCCCCCAGTCCCTTCCAAACAGCAGGAACTGTGCACCCCTTAATTTAGGCTCGGAGGCCCTCGCTCACGTCTTAATCTTGGGCAGAGCCAATCAACTGAACTGTGGTCGAAGCCTGTGTCTCTATAATATTGCCTCCTCTGAGGCCTCTGACTCATACCCATTGTCGTCATCTTCCTGGTCTCCTTCTACACTTAATAAATCATAGTCTGTCACACCCCTATCTTCATATGTATCCTGCACTCCTTCACTTGCTACCCATGGGCTGTCCTTATCACTTGGGGCCATCTGATCTGCTGACAATTTCACTATCACTCTTAAAGAGAATCCACCCTGTTCTCTATTGATCAATACCTATAGGTGCACATGCCCCTCCCCTTCCCCCTGCTGCCAGCTTTGGCCCTGCATTGCTTGTGTCAGCTTCTGCTCTTCTTTTTGTTCTTCTGTCTCCATTTGCCGGAGAGCCTAGTTCTCAAATGTTACAAACATCAGGTCTGTGGTGGCATCCTTGGAATTCCTTGGTGCTGCCTTCCCATTTTATGTTGGTGGAGAGAACTGGGGGTTGGTTTACCCTACATCAGGTGGTATGGGATAGGACCCATATGGGGGGCTGTAGATGTGTTGCTCACTAGACTGGACCCCTCCCCACCATTATCAGAAACACACTCTTCTTCCACAAACATCTTCCATAATTCTAGAACGCGCTGCAGATTTTTCAACTGTTTCCTTTAGAGAAACATGGTGCTGCTCATCTCTGGAGTGAGCACAAATCTGCTTTCTGGAGGCAGGCGCTGCAGTGCGGGACATGCATCAGGGGACCTCAGCATCTTCAGGAGGCACTGGAGATCACATCGGGGTTACCACATGTAAAATCTCTATAACTCCAGAAACAATGAAGAAATGCACAATTTGCAGAAACACAGCTTTAATGCAAATGTAAAATAACATCTGGGAGGTCAGCCAGTCTCGTGAGACTGAAAAACTGAAAACTATCATCACACACACAACAGACAGAAGTATTCAAAGGCAAAAACCACCACAAAATTAAAATACATTTGAATATTGTCTAGACATATTGTCTAGGTGTAACCACATTCTAACCATCCAATTGGCTCCTGCATATGCAAATCTAAGTCAGCATACATTTCCCTACCCTGAGTTATTGGTATAGTCACATTTGATGTGCATTTCACCACAGATGACCTAATATTATGCAGTTAGTAAGAAGAGTGAAATCTGCACTCCTCCACAGTAACAGACCAGATACATTGCTATTCTCTCCCATGCAACCAGACATCTTGGCACCCCAAGCTATGCCCAAAACCTGCTGTTCACCCACATTACAAGTATGTCCTTGCAGCTATCATATACCCGTCTGCCTATACCAAGGACACAAACTGTGATTTCATAGTGTGTTCAACTCTCTGGGGAAGGTTTCATGGGAAAGTATAACCAAAGCCTAATTCTTTGGAAAATAATGCATACCTAAGTGTGCTGCCCAGCCACCCTGCCGTGTAGTTGACAGTCCGAACACTCTCTAGGATACGGCAGAAATGAAAACCAATTCAATAAATGACAGAAGGGAATTCATTAAATGGCCTATTCACTTTGATAACATTCAATAATGTTATGGGGGGGCTCGGGCGGGGATTGTCCCGTTTCGAGCCTCCTCATTGGCTGAGGGGCTGTCACTCCCCTCGCTGGGAACAGAGTAGTCGGCACGCACGGCGTGGACGGGAATACTGTGTGGTATGGCTCGCAAATGAGCCAATCACCACACAGTATTCCTGTTCAGCCGCACGTGCCAGGTACTAATTTACAATAGAGGGATCTTGTCTCAGGGATAGAAAACAATGTGTGTCCATCCCACCTTTTTTGGTTTACACTATTCCCAGTGAAATGTGGAGTCACTCAGGGCTATAAGCTTTTGTTTATTACAGCAACTGACCTTCCTCATTTCCAGTTTTGTTCTCAAAATGTATAACTATACAGAGGAATCTAATGTTTCTATCCACATCTCAGCCTGACCTTCACTCACAGATCTGAATAGTTTCCTGCATTGCTCCATGGCCTTACAACAGTGGATGAATACATGTTTCTTGAAACCAAAAGCCCAAAAAAGAGCTACCGATAGAAGACTCACCTATCTCTCCTATCTGGCCTCCATTTCTGGGGCCATGGCCTCAACCTACTACTCTGGTAACATGTCTAAGCAAGGCATATAGGTAGCAGCCTTTCCTAAGAAGAAAAGGTCAAGCAGGCTTTTTTTTACTCTTCCAACTATGTAAAATGTCCGCCTATTAAACCACTCTGCAATAACTCAGGCAGTAATTACCCTGACATTTTGTGTTTAGATTAAATGGTGTAATGCTATATATATCCTGGGTTGCCTAAATAACTGATTAATACACTTCAAAAACTATAAAATGAGGCTATATACCAGTACTAATTGCTGTCAATATGACACTCCTGTTTTGAAAACCCTGCATTCGCTTTTCGGTGGACACATAGATAACTGTAAAACTCTCTGTATAGTTCATAAGGCCCTTGATCTACCAGGTCTTGAGCAGGGATGTCATTTAGGGGTCGCCACAGGTCGCAACTGCGACCTCTGAGGTCTCCTTTGCGACCTCTGTGGTCTCCCTTGTGACCTCTAAAAAAAACCACAAAAAAAACAAAAAAGTATTTTTTTTTATGCAAGCTTCTGGGCTGTGGCCAGCACCACGTGACTCTTTGCTTCTGGAGTAGCTGGCTTTCTTGTTCAGGCCCCTTAAAAAAAAAATAAGAAAAATAAGAACGGGAGTGCCACAAGTCACACTGACCCTAAATAAGAAAGAATAGGAATACCAAATAATGTGTTTTTCTGGAATTCGATACAATAATTGCTAGACTCATTAAAGATTTATTTTAGGCACACTTAAGGGGGTGAGTCGCTTTTATGCGTAAGTGCTATATAATATAACACATCATTATCATTTGGTCATGGACATCTGCTTGCATACACAGTAATTTGATAATATGGGCCTATACACACTGATCTTAATGATACATATGGCAATCCATTCTTGTATGAAATGTACATCACATTATAGTGATATCATAACCATATGTTTCGTAGTGTACAATGCTATAAAATGCCACTTCCAGTTTTGTCAACGGTGAAAGTTCGTATTCCATCGCTTCCCACGATTTCACTTCGGGGCGGGGTCAAATGACCTCACGTCCTTTGATGTCATCAGGGGTCAAGGGTCGTGTGATGTCACTTCCACTACCACTGGTATTTTGGTGAAAAGACATACCTAGTCTTGAGAATAAAAAAACGAAATTGGCAGCGATCAGGCTCCTTAAAATAGGAACTCCGTCCCTCACTTTCTTAGGAATGTAGATCCACACCTGGCCTATATAAAGCGTTAACGTGTGTGTTTCTGTTGTAAATCTCTGAGATCTGTCCGTGTCAGTGCCTGATTTAAGCTCTGCCATGAAGCTGGCGATTAGTTCTGGGTTCAAATGTTATTAACGTAAAATAGCATACAGACAGGCTTCATCACAAAGACATGTTGTTACACAGGACAAATGACAAGCTAATGTTCAAAACTAAGAACTATAATGACATCTCCATAGTCCCAAAGTCACGAGACGTCTGCAAAATCATGCAGCAACCAGATGACATCGTGTGTAAATAGCAGCACCAAAGTCAGTGTTCCATTTTCTGGCATCCACGCTATGCCACATCATGTTACATCATTAATCTACCAGGCTGGTCTCCGATGCCTTTTATAGTTGTACCTAAACAAGCATTACATTGGCAATCACATTTCATGTTATGTTTTTTTTTTCTACATTACAAGTCACGTTCTTCTTACAGCTTCTCCAAGCATGTCATAACTGCAACATACATATTAAAATATTTTTCGCTCTTACCTCTCAGGAACACACTTTTTTTTACGCCATACAAACCTTTTCGGCTACATGTCCCACTGCTCTGTGAACCGCCAACTCTTTTGGTATAGATTTCATTGTGAGTCTGTTGGCAACCAGCCCATTCACGCCGTCGTTCAACAAAAGCAGTTCCTAACTGGGAATACACTTTTTCACAGCAGCTGCAATGCCTTCTGTCACCCCACTGCATCTCATGCAAATACATGATATTCTCAGGAAATGAACTGTGCCCACTGAAGCTCGAGGCAGAGGTCAAGGTCCAACCATCCAAAATGTAGGAAACATTCGCACAACTAACAGCACTCAGTATTCACCAATGTGTCACTTGCCTGTCTCACACAAACCATGCCTCAGCACATTGACAACCCACTGCTGAGACCTGCTGCACTAGAAATGTATAATTAATGCTACATAGGTAATACTCTTCTACTTACCATAAAAACACCTCACAGTACCCGCCAACAAATTCTCACAACATGTTTTTTTTTCCTGCAAAAAGAGACTAGAACAGAATTGTGTTCATACAGATATGCTGGTTAAACATATGCAGGGATGTGGGGGTGGTGAGGTCACTGGGAATCTTATCTCTTTGCTGTCCTTCCCTGACAGATGGATTTGTTGAAATGTTTCTCTCCACTGCCAGACTTTGGGGCTCATTCTCCGATCAATGCAACATGCAACCTTTGAAAGTGCAAAAACAAGTTCTGAATAAAGGTGACAAATTGTAACTGCATGTCATTTAAACATGACAGGTAGCATTTACAATGGATACCTATGAAATAAGCCTGCTTTTAGCATGTCCTCAACGATAGCTCCATAGGTTACAAGAGCATGAAAATGTCACGCTTGCATACATGTATGTGGTTTTCACAGGCTGAGCAAGAACGGGTGGTGGAAACAGTCATGCCATTCGGTGTCCTTGCTCAGTCTACAAAAGGAAAGAAAACCCCCTAGAGCACACACAAGTGTTGCATTCTTTTTAACTGTTTTTCACCAAGTATTAACACCTTTTTTTAATGTTCTTCGAAAACGAGCTCTTCTGTAGGACAAACGAAGATGGTGGTGTATGCGGAGCCTATTTTCCTGATATCCATCAAGGTAAGTAGTAGCACAGAAACACCTATTGGACCATACATTCACTTAACCGCTCGCTCTTCGTGCTCCCCAGCTGACAAACATTCGTAATACTAGCTCCGACATTCCACTCTGACCCACCACCTACATGAGACCACGGCCACCATTTCAGCAGTATGCGTCCACTGCTGCTTCCTTCCGGCAGGTTTAACATACCATGCAACTACCGACAACAAAATAGGAATGTACCTCTAAAATACTAAAACTGCTATTTTTGTTTATTTTCATCAGTTGCAAAAGTACTTGACAAAATGTTATGGCGTCCTCCTTTCGATTTTTTTTTGACATATTCACGCACACAACTACGGTGTTATGGTAAAATCATTGGACGCTTCAAGAGAGACTGGAAATTATAAAATGATGGTAAAAATTGACTCCCATGTCCATGAATCTAGAACAATATATACTAGAGAACATCTCTGGCTTGTCAAACAAAACATATAAGCTATATTTTTACATATTGCTTACATTGTTTATGCACATGGACGTTGTAAACAATACAAGCATGTACAGCTCACATGATCAGGGGCGTGAGGCGCGGTACCACAAATTAAAATAAATAAATACATGAATAAATGAAGAGTAGTTATGTAATCTCTATAATTAGCGGGTCTGGGTACGTTCCAAAGTCCAAACACCCCACTTCACCCCCAGCAGTAATGGAAAGGCCCATTGGTCAGATGAATTTTGAAGGGGAAGTAATTTAATGTTACAATAAAGCGTCATGCATATATCTGGCTCAACCATTACACAGATGTATGATGCAATTGCGACTAAGGCCATACACGGTGACGTTAAAGCGTAGACAACACACAGAAATACATGTATTTTTCAGGACAGAAACCCCAGTGGCCCTTAATAGAAAAACCTTCTTTCAAAAGCAATAACATAAGTAAAAGCTGGGAAATAGCGGATAATCTGACAATGGCATATTTCTATTCATTAAAATAAGTATAGTCATTTCTTTTCTTAGAATGATCTGCTCAGGAATGATCGTCTTTGTGTTCTTAGCCTTCACTTGCACATCAGACACAGTATCATGTTTTGTAGCAGTCTGTTCAAAGGTCCGTACTAATTTTCAGAAAATTGAATCAAATAAAAGACTAAATGAGAAGCTTCATTTGTGTAAATATATTTTGTCAACTATGAGTAACATTTTAGTGAGAACGTTAATACAGATTTTAGGCCCGTCTGCAATTTATTGAAATAGTTATAGTTCTAAAATCAGAAAAAAAAGTTTGCGTTTTAATCTGTCTTCCACATGACTGAAAGATTATCGGTGGAGGGAGACTGGCAGTGAGTTCATGAAAATTAAAGATAGAGAAATGTGTTTCTCTCAGAGTGAAAATGTGTTTTACCAGACATGAAACATTGTTGATAATACATTTGGCCTATTTTAAAATGAAAGGCATTGTTCTGAAAGCTGGTGGTTCTATAAAAAACACTCAGAGAAAATGAGGTCAGTCCAGGATCAAAATAATGTGTATTGTTATGATTAAGAAGCTGGGTCTCATTTAATCATTTAATCCATTCATGTTATGTTTTGGAAGATTTAATTTTGAAAGTGAATTTAAATTATTTACTGTAGCAAGACATGAATTTTTTTTAAAGTGCTTATCCTTAAATTGACCTCTGCCTCCAGTTTCACTTATTATTTATATTATTTCTGTGTGTGTGGGTGTGTGTGTGTGTGTTTTTACAGTTGTGCTTGCAAATATATGTTTAGGTTTACATCACATGTTACATAGCAACATGGAATCGGTTGTCCTCGCTGTATTTTTCCCATGAAAGTTCAACAACATTGTCATGCACCATTCACCAAATTTGCTACATTTTCATCAACATCCTCATGTTTATAATGATAGTGGAACTAAACAAATGTCTGCATTACGTTTTGCTTAAAGGCAGAAAAACACTTTTTTGCCCACTATATCTCAATATTGCCTTTTACAATTTTTGAGATTTTTAACCCACACCCAGTTTTTAACATACACCTAGGCCTTTCAGCTTAAGGGGTTGACACAGCAGACATCTTGAAAATGGTATCAGTTAGACACTAGAAAATAATTGTTTGCACCCGGGCGAGGTTGTTCAGCCTATCAAGTGGCTGGAAACGCAGGTGAGAAAGCCAGTATTCTGCTTGTGTTTTACCAGCCAACCAAGGTCCTTCCCATTTCTTTTGGTTCCCCCAGCTCCACTTCCAGCCCCTTGCCCTCCCCCAACCCTCTCCCTGTGACCCACATCACTCCCTACCCTTCACATAACCCCCCAAACCCCACACGCCTTTCACAGCCCACTTACCCTCTGGCACTCTGGAATCGTCATCCTTGCCATCAGTGCACCGTCAAAAGAATAGAAAAGGGTACATTGTCTCTTTTCTATTTTTCCATGGAGACGACCATCTTGTTTTTTTCGCAGGATATTCGGTTCATGCAATATGCGCAGTGGCAATCTACCTTAAAAAAAAAAAAAGAACTTCAACACGGACAGAGCTCCTGGTGTCAGGGGTTGTAC
This sequence comes from Ambystoma mexicanum, assembly GCF_040938575.1. NCBI lineage: Eukaryota > Metazoa > Chordata > Amphibia > Caudata > Ambystomatidae > Ambystoma > Ambystoma mexicanum. Next base: position 1,140,058,739 of record NC_090922.1, read on the forward strand.
CAGGTGGCCCTGATACCTTTCCGTAGACTCAGGCTGTAGGGCCATTAATGGTCTGGAACAACCCCGATGTGGGGCTGACTGCTATAGTATTTCCACATATCCACAGTATGTACAGAGGGGCAGACACAATTAAGTAGGTCAGTTGGGTTGAAGGGACAACAAGAAATTAAGTGCAAACTCTGCAACATGCACAATGATCAGCAGCATCTAGCACACACACGCGCTCCCCCCCACACACACACAGGCTCACCCACACCATCCCTGCACCCCTTCCACCATCAATGTCCTACCATTAGTAAGAACATAATGAAACTGTCATTTACAAAATATTAGAATTTGAATTTGAATTTGTAAAGAGCCACATGCAGATTTAACGGTGTCGAGGTGCTATGAATTTTTGAATGCTAAAGTAGCTGAACGATGTGTCAACAAAAAGGCCATGTATTGAGTGATATTTTAAAGAGATGATAGTATGGCATTAGCACTCTGTTCCAAGAGCTAAAATCGGGGGTAACGGCCCGTCAGTCTGAGTTAAAGGGCCGGGTGAAGTGAGGTGCTATCACGAGGGTAGTGGGATGTTACCTGACAATCCAGCCCTAGAAACGGGGGTACTTACACCATTAGCAATCGGGTTACCAAAGCAGTAACCCAGGGTGCTAATAAATAGGAACACAAGTCCTGTTCTATGAATTAAATTCCTTCGTTAAGATGGCCCACCATGGTTGTGGAAGGCACAGCGCCCCTCTCTGATTACCATGGCAGCCTGGAACATCGAACAGAAGGGAAGCTGCTGCGGCAGTGGGTGCCGCTGATGGAACAATCAGGTAGTGGGGCATGGGATGTGCAGGAATAGTTTATAAAAATAAAACAAGAGGTCGGGGGAAGATGGTGGCCCGGGCAGAGGAGGCAGCCTGCGGGTCCGTGGAACACGGGTTGAGATCAAAGATTTCAGCCCACAATCTGAGGAGCATGATTAGCTGCTCCCACCGACCCGGGTGCTAATTGTTAATACGTTTTAGTGGACCTGGTAAGGAATTGCAGAGTCGAGTGACAGCAAATGCAAATCTGCACACTCCTCCATGCATACATCTAGATTTCAGAACAACGAGAATATGACTTGCTTCTGATCTTAACATTCAGGTTGCGTTAGTTTAAATTGTTGAATGTATTTCTGCAGATAAAACGGTGCTTGTTTGTGAATACATTTGATGACAGGACAGAGGGTTTTGTCAAAAGAATGTGTCATGTCATTAGTACAAAGTGAAATTGCAATAATACATTCTTGCATTGATTAAGGAACCAGTCAACTTCTGTAGATGTTGTTTCTCTATATAGGGAGACATTCTAAATAAAAATGTACGTTTAAAAAAGAAAGTTCTGACAAGCTGGTTTATCTGATCACTCAGATAAATGTTTTTCTTCCAGGTAAAGCCTAGATGTTTTAAGTTGGATGAATTTTTCATAGGGCCACCGGACATAATCAGAGAGGCCATATTGCTGACGACTTTGATAGTTTAGATTTAGGACCATATAAGATAACTTAAGTTTTACCTGGATTAAACTTTAGTCAGTTATCCAACACCCACAATTACACCTCATTTAACATGTTTTATCAACACAGTTAGAAGGACATTTTTAGTTCTAAAATACTCTTGTTTATCATGTCACAGTTTATTACACGGCACATGCCAGCCAGGGAACTCCTTCCCCTACACTGAATGTGGCGCACAATGAAACGCTTTTTATTTTGGGTATACTACAGATTCTTTTTCAGTAGGCTTCCAACCCGTCTCTCACCCAACCCCCACCAGCACCCTGTGTCACAATGTATTAGGAACCAGGCCGGTGTGTATTAATGAGATATTTTATTAATTTATTATTCAATGTAAATGAGTCTCGGGAGAATAGCTCAACGGCAACGTGCTTGCCTTGGAAGCAAGACGACATGGAACCACACAGGTTCGATCCCCGGGTCCGCGCTTAGAAACCTCCGGGTATTAAGCGCGTTATAAATAACCTATCATATCATATCAAAATACAACAGTCACCAAAATTGTGGCAACACAAATGTAATATTCTATCTAGAGTGACTAAGTTGAAATAGACTGTTACACTCATTTTTGTTTTAATGGCAAAACAGAAAAATAACAATGTCACACAACGTGATAGCACCTAAAGTTACGCACCCCCCTGCAACACACACCCCCAAACATCAATTGGACTTGATTCCTTTGAATTGAAGGCAGTGGCAAGGAGTAGGAATATAGGAGGACATCAGTTTTGGGGTGAAGCCCACCAACACAATATGGGAAGCCAGCAAAGAAAAGTAAAATCCGTTTTTGGAGCAAAATGGAAGAATGGGGTTTATTTCTCACAACTGCTAGGACAAAGAATAGAATAAGATTTGTACTGCTTACACTTAGGAGACAGGCAACGTTTTAGAGAATACTAATCAGCACACCAAGGAAAATAGAAATAAAGTAGGAAAATCGTTTTTTGGGAGTTAGCAGATACAAAAGGAAAATACAGTGGCAAATGGAAATTCAGTTACACTGAGGCTATAATGACATGGAGGCTCTGGGAAAGGGGTTGAGCTCACAAACATAAAATAGGTTGCTTCAGGCTGACAGAGGCAAAGAATAATGACACTGGCAAATGAACATTCACTTAGCAGAGCATCATTTAAACATAGGGACAAATTAGTTTTTCAGCTCACAAGGGGATTGATTCTTCTGGGCAACACTTTAATCACTATAACAATTAACAAACACACTGCAAAAAAGATTTTTGGTTTCGAACTCCACTACTCTCGATCATGTCAAATTCAATGGTGAATTCATTGATTTACTTACAAATATACTAAGGATTTACACAGATAAATGAGGGGGTTTTCACTGAGGATATGCCAACAGAGACAGGCAAGTAAGACATTCTTCTATGGGGAGATCACTGAACTACGCTGGCAATTCAGGTTTTCTATAGGGAAATATTGAATGCACTGCTGCAAAAAAGGGCTGGGGTGATTGCTACTTACATAGCAAGCCTTTGTTTAAGGATCGGGAACGCCAGCTGCATCTCAGGTGCTCTGGACAGATAGGGAAGGGGGTCTGGTCACTCCACTCTCAAAGGTGGTAAGTTTCAGCAGCCTTCTCTCCCTCCTCATTTTCCTGACTCGCAGTTTTTGTGTTTTTTGAGTCCTAGAACAGTCCTCCTTATATAGCAGAAATGGCATTACTAATTTTACAAACTTGAGGAACTACCCGGCAATAATCCCTGCTGCTAAGATTGGATAGTTACCCTCTCTCTCCCCACCCCCAGTCAGAATTGGTTTAGGGGTTGGGAGCACCATCTGTCTGTTTCCATTAGTCATAAACCTTTGTTCTCCTTACAACTTTTTGGCAAAAACTAGCTATGTATTACAACTTCATAATTGTACTAGCAGCTGCCTTACAAAACATATTTTCTGTTTTAGCTGATCATGGGGAATTAGATAAGCCAACCGCCAAATCCGTATGATGTAGCATGGCCATGTGTCACATTTTTGTTGTTTTCATAAAATGTACAACAATTATGAATATGTCAGTTATCAAGCACATTCCTAATTTCATTTTCCAACTTTTCACCCATTCTCACATTTGTAACATGTTCAGATCAGCCAGAAACCTAGTTTAACTGGCCATTGCAATCCCCAGAGTCACAGGGAGATGCTTTGTATACCCCCCAAACTGCCTTGAAATTACATGAAAAATGGCATGAAAATGAAATTAATCCTAAGTCTGGTTGCTGCGCAAAATGCCTAAAGTGAAATAGTCTTTTAAATTAATGATGAGTGTTTTATCAGCAAATGGGATGACTGTTGCATACCCCACAGCCATCTGTTCCCCTGGGTCAGCCTGTGACCAGAGATTTCTATGAGCCTCTTTGAAGTTACTTCGTGCTCTTTGGAGTGGATGCAACAAGGACTCACACTTTTTAGTCATGCTTCAGACATGGGGCCTCATTACGACCCAGGCGGTAAGTTACCGCCTGGGCCGTGACTTTACCACCATGGCGTAAACTATGTTTACGCCATGGTGGTTGGCGGACTTACCGCCCCATTCCGACCTTGGCGGGGCGGTAAGTCCCCAATCCCCATTTACCCTTCCCCATTCCCATTTTTGCCCCATAGGGCATAATGGGAGTGGGGAAGGCGTTAATTACGCCACCGTAAATTACGGTGGCGTAATTAACTCCATGGTCCCTTAGCGCCATGGATTTTAACACCTGCTAAAAGCAGGTGTTAAATCCGCCATGGCGCTAAGGGACCTCGTACTCAGGCGGTAAGGGTCGGCGCTGTTTACGCCGTCGTAAAACCCTTACCGCCTGAGTCGTAATGAGGCCCATGGATGGCCTTCCCTTCAACTCCCTGCTTTCCTGCCAGCGGGTCTGTAGACTAGTGAATTTTGACACCTTTGGCAGTATCCAATTTTATTGTTTGGTAATCTGATGGGAGGTGTGGGGCTTTCCTTTGAGAAGCTCTACAAGCCAGAACAGGTTTTTCCTGAAGTAAGAGTCTCTTCAAATGTCACTGAAGTTTTGTGGTTGAACCATAATATACTTTACTTTGGTCAACCCACACATCCTGTTGTGCTTTCCGGACATTTTTCTGTGAGCAGTGATATCTTTTTCCATTGTGGCTTTTTAAAGCTGTGTTTATTTGCAAACACAAGTGCAGGCTGTTTTTGCTTCCAATGTTTAAAAATCCTGTTTTCCATGTCACAGGATTCTTTGATTTCTGCTTCTTTTGTGAATTAGACTGCTGCGTGTCTATTGATAATGACAGGTAGGCCCCTTCCCCCATGGTTCTTTAACTTTACATGAACAACAAAAGAAAAAGCCAGGCCATGTTTGTTGCAGTGTTTAAATTCCTGACATTCATATGACAGAGAAAGCAAAAGCCAGGCTGTTTGGAATGCAGTGTTTAAATGGCTGCTATTCATGTGAAATGGACTTCTGTTTGGGGCCTTTAAATGCACCCCACAATCATATGCTTATCCCATAAAATAGAATATAAAATAGTAGGTGAGCCCAAGTTTAATAACACATATAAATAGAGGTTTACTGTAAATATTAAACAGCAACGGACCCCACATGTCCCAATTCTTTGGGAAGAAACAAAAAACTGAGCTTAACTTGTTGTGATCTATGTTACACGAATGAGTGGAGCCATTTCCAGAGCATGAGGTGACATATTTCTAACATCTGTTAAGGGGGCAAACATTATGTCATGGCCAATCAACCATGTCAAATACTGCCAACAAATACAACATGATCAAAAGAGTTGATTCAACTAAGGGATCCAATGACACATTTTTCAGAAGTAGGTAACATAATAGAGCATTTTAGTTGAGCACGGACTATGCCATCAGAAAGAGATGTATTGGTGAGTGAGGTAATATGAGCCTGCAAAGTCTTTGGAGAAATGGTGGGAAGGCGGCCCCAACACAGACATGGGGGTGAAATTTCCTAAGCAGAATGTGTATGTCAGCCATAGTAACTTGGTTAAAATTAAACTGATCAGAATCAATACAGTCTTGTGGGGGATTATTGTTTGGACTGCCTTGTCTATACCTATTTTTCTATAGGATCACAGAACAGATCTTGTTTAAACTCCTACAATTTAGGAAAAGTGTACAACGTTTGTAATATATCAGAATTGTTCCTTCAGTCTTTTGAGAAGTTCATTGAAATGTTAAAGATGTATATGATTGTGTGTTACATGACACAGAGCAATACCATGGAATAAAAGATATTCAATGCAATTCATGCTACAGCAAAAATTAAAGTGAAATTCAAAACAACAGTCAAATCAAACAATAGGTTGTGTTAGAAAATGGAGTTGATATGGTCTGTTAATGAACACCATCTCCATAAAAACAAATATGCTGGTTGTTTGCTGAAGGTGTTGGAGCGTCAGAAGAAATCAGGTTATAACGCATTAAGCGACTCATGTATTTGATGATATTGTATCTAGATGTTTGATCGTGTGATGTACTGCTGTGTCACTGACACATGGTTTACTAAGGTGACCTTCGGAATAAAAACACAGCACCATGTAATGTGGCAACCAACCATTGTTGCACATACCGTTTGACACAGAATGTCAGTTCCCTTAACATAACAAAGTTAATTCCCACTGGTTTTCTCATAAGACACACCTTCACAGTCCGCAGTACAGACATCAGATGGGATATTTAATTATCCCACAAAGGTGGACTTTGCAGTCACAATGTTGTGCCAATCCAACTCCCATGCTAAAAGAAAACCATTGGTCCAGTCAATCAAGGAGTCCTTAACTATCCACAAGTTGCAGGGTGTATCAACACAAAATCCAAAATAGGACTGAGTGGGCCACTTAATCTAGACCAAAGGCCCATAGGCTGTGTACAGAAAAAGTCCAGATAACTTTATTTTAGTTGAGATTCCGTTTAGAAGCCATACGCTTTATCTGTGCTTGCCCTCCAAAGGATGCTAAATATACCTCGTGAAGTGAGTAACCCTAGGCTGAAGGGATAGGCAGAGAAAACTAGCCCTAAGTATTTCTTGAAACGAATCTCAGAAATGTGCAGCGAACAGCAGGTGCTTAACCAGGCCCACACTGTAAGAATGTATTTATTATTAATTTAAAACGTCTACAACTCTGTGCCACATGCCCGTAGGCCTCAAGGCACGCACACATACACAACAAGACAAAACACCACATAAAGAGTTCTTGGAACGATACAAGAGAGAAACCAGAATGAAGTTAGAATGTCAGAGATCGAGATAAGGGAAGAAAATCCTTAACAGAGGCAGCAGGCCTAACCAGATGGCTAGTCTAAGGGAAATGTCTTTAGTTTGCTCTTAAACTGAACTGACGTCTCAGAGACTCTGAGGCTGAGTGGCAACAGTTTCCAGGCAATAGGGCTTTGGACATTAAAGCTGCGCCCACCAGATTTCACCAATTTGAATCTGGGTTGAACACATTTCGTAAAATGTTGAGATATCAAGGAGCGCGCTGGAGCATAAAATTGAAGGCACGCCTTAAGGTACTCAGGAGCCAAATTCACAATGCACTTGTGTGTCAGCGTGAGCACTTTATGACTGATTCTATGTTTTACTGGTAACCAGTGAAGACCCTGCCTGGCAGCAGTGACATGCGTTTGTCTGGTCCAACCCATGACTGCCCGCACTGTCCCATTTTGTGTCACCTGAAGAGCAGAGATGGTGGATTGCGAACAGCCGGTAAGCATACTGCAAAAGGATACTTCCGATTTGGACTCGTTTCCGATGTCGGCGGTATACCGAAGTATCCTTTTGCAGTATGCTAGGCTCTGTCCAGCGTTCGGTAGTGATAACAATGGAATTTTGATTCGTGCAAGTTGAATTTTTATCTACTTCGATGGCACACGTGGCACTTGTAGGCTTAGCACTGGAATAACTCTGACACCTGGCCCGGGATCTAGAATCCTTCTGAATTCGTTTTGAGTCATATTTGGGGCTCCTACCATTGAAAACATTTGACACTGGAAATCAGTTGTTATATTGCAATAATTGGTTTTCCTGATGAAGACGTTGTTTTAATTATCCTCAAACGTCGAAACCGGTAGAAGAACATCCGGCGATGGGATCTGTCATTTTTTGTTGAATGCACCCACTCCGCGGAATAGAGCACATTTTGGATAATTATTGTGCTAATACATATTGAATGTGGATGAAATGAAATGTCAAAGATTATGTGGGGCTAATTAATGAAGTGCTACTACACATATATATTGCACCAATTGTTTGGTCCAAAAAAACTTTTTATTGTGAATGAATGAGGTTGATTAATTTGAGGCACAAATGATGGTTTGATTGTTGAAGAATGTTGGTTGTGTTAAGTTGTTTTAGAATCTGGTGTACCATGCTCTCCTGCAACATTTATGTAATTTAATGTGTACATTAATAGATGATTAATTCATTGAAAAAATAATGTATCTTAGTAAATAAAATTTGATACCTTTCTAAAATAAAAAAAAACCTCTGGACAAATTTTTCAGTATACCCTGTTACCTAAAACCCTGGTCCAGGGTGTGGGGTGTTCCTGCGCCTTTCAGTACGCTACTGTACTGACTGCCACCCCCTCCACATTTATGGCAGCTGCGATGTCCTCCCAGATCTTGTGATGCCCACATTTCCCAAGCTGCTTCTTCTAATTGAAAAGGGCATCATAATAGGCCAGGATGGCACACCCAGGATGCCAACTTCTTCAGCAGTCAAGTTTATAGCCCTCAACCTCTCCTTGGGGGTGCTAGTCGATATTCTGGACATGGTGCACCTGAGGATGGTGGGGGGAAACTACGCTCTGATGACGCGTGCTGTGGTGCTGTGATGGATGTCCTAATGGCAGATGAGGTGGTCACATGGCCTGATAGGAGAGCCACAGGAGAACAGGGTATGGGGGAAAACCAGGCACTCCAAGTCTGGATGGTGGTCAGCAGCCAGCGAGACACTACCAGGCAGCTCTGTCCTGGTGAATTTGTTGTTTATGTAATTATCGCTGGTGTTCATTCCTTTCTAGGTTCCCTAGCTGTTTGCTCTATTTTCTAGCAGCATTTTCTGCTCTGTTTGGCTGTCTATATTTGTATCTGATTTTGGTCATTGTGTTGTCTGATTTGAGCCCTCTTCCTTCTATGTCCTCCCCGCATCCTAGTGTTTCCCCCCTCCTTACTACCAGCTAGCCCACCCCTCAGACCCCCACTCTCCACCCTCCCTTTTCCCACCACTCTGCTATGAAGCCTTTATGGTGCTGTCTGTCTTTCCTATCTCCTCTACATGTTTCTCAATCGACTATCCTATTCTTCTTACTAAGTCTGGCAGGAATAAGTTCAAGATGGATATCCTGGTCTCCAACTAAGGCCTCTCTATTACTGATACCTACACCAGTACTTCCTCCAGACAGACACTTACCAACATCCTCTGTGTTATTCCCTCTCTGCTCCTATAAACCTTCCAAATGGTCTCTGTTCTTCCTCTTTTTTCCTCTTCACCCATTAATGGTGGCACCCGATGGGAGGCCATCCTGGCCACCTTTCACTCCTCCAAGTCCATCATTAATATTTACCTAAATAGAACCGTCTCAGTCCAAGGACCTCAGGCCAAACTCCTCCTTTTTGCTAGATGCTTCCTGTGCCTTATCAACTTCCTTTCTTCTCCAGCTGTCCCTTCTCTCCCTTATTTGGTTCCTCTGCCTCCCTCCTCCTCTGCCACTTCTGCGGCTGCCCCTGCTGCTTCTCTGGCCACCTTGTTGCGTCTTCCTTCTGCCACACGTCTGGCACCCAATTCCTCTTCTTTGTCTACTTTTCCCTCTCCTCCTTCCTCCTCTGGACACTCTCGCGAGCCTCCAACCCTTCCTCAAGGCATACCTCTGACCTGTACCGCTACACGGAAGTCTTTCAAAGGTGGCAACCTGCTCCACATTGCCATTCTCAACTCTCATTCAGGTGTCAAACACTCCTCTGACATCTGCTGTCTCCTGGAAGAACTGGAACTGGATGTCATCGGCCTTAACGAGACGTGGTTCACAGTCAGCTCTGTCACAAGCATTGACACTCTCCTTCCTGATGGCTACAAGATCCTCTCCGCTCCCAGAACCAACTGTCCTGGTGTGTGTGTAGCCTTGATATTTCCAGAGTGGATCCTGGCTTCTATCATTCCTGTGCAGGACTACTCCTCCTTTGAATGCCTGGTCTGCAGGCTCTCTCTCTCTCTCCTGGTCTTTCTCTCACTCTTTTGCCTCAGCCAGGTAGCTACCTTCCTCTCTAAGTGGGCAGATCTCTCCTGCTCCCTCCTCTCCTCTGCCTCTCAACATCTCCTCCTCAGAGACTTTAACATCCACCTGGATGTGTCTTGTCCTTCTGCAGGACTCTTTTGCAACCTCTGTGACTCCCTCTGTCTCTGTAGTCTTATCTCTGCCCAACCCACTCTGCAGGACACACCCTAGATATTACGATCTACTCAGACCTCCCCCTCTCCAACCCTCTCTCCTGGAGTGACCACTTTCTCCTATCCACCCAGCTCTCTCTCTCTAACCCCAAGGCTAAGCCAATCCCAGCACTGCCACCTACATTCTCTGTCATTTGACCTATGAAGCGTGTGTCAGTTGAGGATTTCACTGATGCTTTCTCGCCTCCTTCTGCACCTTTGGCTGACTCACATCCTGACACAGCCTTCTCTAACCTCCATCTTTCTATCGCTGACACTCCTGATGTACTTGCCCCTGTCATGAGGATGTGCTTGAAGCCTAAATCCAAGTGCAACTCCTGGTATTACTCAGACCCTGTCACCCCGAATCAAAGTGCACGGTCGCTGAGAGGAAGTGGAGGGCCCTCTGACAAACTGGCCTGCCACCTGCTTCAAAGGCATTACAGACCCTCTGTCCTTGCCAAGAAGAGAGATTTGCCCATTTAATATGCCTGATGTATATGTGGCTGGCCCTATTACATCTGTATTCATTTGAATTCACATATGCATGTCCAGCTCGGTAGGCACGTCTCTGAATCTAGTTGTATGACTTTGTTCAGGTGAGGATGTGGTTCTTTGTAATACTTCCACATTTAAAAGACCGAACACAAAAAAGGCTGATTTCTTTCAGATGTTTTTGTGCCATCTTTAAAATACCAAAACATCACTTAGTGTACCCCTCACTCGCAGGGTGGTCTGTTCCCATCCCAACCCTCTTCCGCTGGTTGTATTCTTAATTGGGAGAGTTAACCCACAAATCCCACATTTTTTCACCCACCACCCCTTTCCCAGCACAACACACACTTACTACACACATGCACACACAGAGACTGCCATACACTCACCTGACATGCCTGTCAGCTGCTTCCCACACTTGTGTGTTGCAGGGACGTGACAGTTTGATTTAGAAAGACTGTACTTTCCGGTCACACAGCGATCTTTCTAAATAGATCTTTACACTTAATACCTAGGATGCAGGGATGAGAAGGGGGGGAGAAATTGGGAGGGGGAGGTCAATGAGGTACAACCTACCACCAGTGCATCCCGGGTTGCAGTGTCTGGTGATAATCCCCTCATGTCACAGGCCATCATCAGCAGTCCTGTCGACTTGTCTTCCGATGAAGCTGCCCAATCTGATGTATAAGGGATACTGAGTAGCATGGTCGAGGATACATCACTCAGTAGTCTGGATGCCAAAAAGCTCCCTGAGTTCCTTGAGGCTACTGAGTTGGAGGCTGAGAGCCAGGAGTCCCTGGGCATGGCAGTGGGAAGCCCTACATCAATGGTGGCTTCAGTGTCTGCAAGATTGCCTTTGCCCATTAAGGAACCAGCAGCGGAGGCTGATGTCAGTTGGAGGGTTGTAGGCCTCCAGCCGGGTTCAGCATAGCAGCTTGGTAGGCCCTGCATACATGGAAGATGTGTGCCTGTCTGACAATCAGTGTGGGAGCAGGAGTTGCTGCATGCATGTGCCCAATGGGTTGATATCCTGCAGGAGATGGCCAGAGAGATCTATTGCCTGGAATAAAATATCTCCTCAAATCCTGCACACACTTCTGATTTCAACCTATTGCGGCAGGAGAGGAGAGAGGACATGCTGAAGCAGGTGATTCACAATGATGGTTTGGCTTTGAGACAATCCCTGTTGTTGGCCTAAAGGGGATGGACACCTCAAGGGAATTCCAATGTCAAAACACGGATACACTGAGTAAATGCATGCATGCATATATGATGGCTATCAAGATGCGTATTCCTTGAGGCAATCTCTACATTTTGAAATGTTTGTAGCTTGGGACAGCCACCAGTAAGAGATGGATCCCTTGAGGCAATATCTCAACATGCAGTTAGAGACGTCAAGGGTCACCATTCATAATGACTCTTTGGCCACTTACGACATCCATCAGCAGGACCTTGTAGCAATTGGGGGCCTCATGCACATATCCCACCCACAAGTGTCCGTAGCCATTGAAGACCAGGCTTTGGCATTGCCTGGTCAGAGTGCACCTTCCCAGGATCCACCAGAGGATGGGGGTTCCAGTTGAACCACGCAGGCAATGCCTGTGGCCATGTCTCCACCATCATTTATCCTCTTGCCACCACCACTCCTTCTTCATGACCTCCGGTATCCATGTGTTCATAGAGGGGTCATGGATTTTTACAATTTTGATCTTTTTTTGCCCTCCCGCCATAGTGGACAGGTTTCTTTACCCTGTCCAAGGTGGACTGTATCTGATTTTTTCACCTGTCCAAGGTGGACTGTATTTGATTTTGTTTCCCTTGTCAATGTGGATTGGCTAATATTTATATTTCCACGTCAAGGGTGGACTTTGTTATTCATTTTTTTGTACTCGGCCAGTGTGAACTGTATCTTTGTTTTGGTCCTCATGTCAGGTCCATTGTGCTCTCGAGGGAAGTGAGTCAACTGCTCATGCTAATAGGTACATTTTTCGGCTGGGGGACGGCCAGGCAGCCATGCTCAGTGGAGTTAACTGATGTGGAGTTATAGACGCCTACATCCTCCCACATACAGTTAAACAGTCCATTCCACATTACAGTTGGTGCAAAAATATATCCAATGTTATTTCAGATATTTTGCCTCACTCCCTGACAGAACCCCCCACTCCCCAGCATTCAATTTCCAACAAAGTCCACTTTCCTTCTGCTGGTCACTGGCCCTCCTAGCACCAGTGAAGAGCCCCAGTGTTTGGTGGAGGTGGAGAGTGATTCACAGTGCCACAACATTACTGCCAATTAGGATTGTGCACTGTCATTGATTTTCATGGCTGGCGACATATGCACCCCAATGTTGGCATGATGTGGCACGCGTAGGGCTTGCATGAGTGATGTAATATGGTTATGATTGGGTGATAGTTACTGTCCCTGAGGATGTGAGTTGTCCTACATATTTGTTTGTGTGCATGTCTCTTTGATCAGCAATGCATGCGCTTAGTGATACTGGTTGCATATCCACATCTTGCTGCTCAGAGTCTGACTCCTGGGGATGTTCCGGACCACATGTTTCTGGTGAGGACGATGTGGTAGCATCTTTATCATGTGTCATTACATTTGAACTCTTATCATGTCAGCCATGCATGTCACCTCCTGACATGTGTCATGTTTAGTAGACAATTCATGATCAAGGTTTGACTGTCCTATAGGAACTTTTGCTTATTTCACAATAGGACTATGCACACTGGGCAACTTGTGTGTGGTATTTCCACACTATATAATCGGAAAAGAGTTGGTCCTGTTGTCGGAATGTGATATGGGTCCACTGTGTGAATTACTTCCAGGTCTATTTTGGTTTCCAGTCCACCCCTGTCCATGTTACATGGGCATGCAAAACATCTGACTCTCACAATCCACATGGGTGGATAATAGAGATGAAAGGTTTGCATGTCGATGATGTTTGAAGTATGCAGGGCATTGCCGGTGAGGTACAGGTGTTGTATGTAATGTCTATCTCATGAATCATTTGTAATGCTGCTGCTGTGTTCCCATTGATATGAACAAGGACTGTTGAAAGTCTTTGATGTGCATCTTGATGATGGGGCAAGGTAAATGTTGAGGGTATCATAGACATGTATGAGGAGGAGGTGGATGGGCAGCTGTTGATTTTCTCCACTGCAGGAGCACATAAAAGCCAGTAGTGAGTGGTAGTGAGCAGGGCCAGCTGTAATGTGTCGAGGAAACCAGCTTCAAGAAGGCAGCCAGGTGAGACTTTTTTGTTTTGACTTGACGCATGGAACTCAGTGGGACACATGTGATGGATTGCCCCGATTAGATTATTGAAGGCCATCAGAAATGTTGTTTTACTGTGTTCGTTCCACAGGGGTTGTTATTCATGTGAAGTATGTTTGTACTAGCTGGTTGCATGTGTCCTGTCCATGTGCCCTTGGGCCTGCTAAGGGGATAGGTGGTGCCTGTAGTTGAGGGAGGAAATACTCCTGCAGATCCACTGCTATGCCAACATGTGTGGTAATATTATGCAGGATACAACATACCACAATGATTTTGCATACTGCAGGGGGTGCATATAGCATTACTCCACCTGAGTGGTCAAGGGAGCGAATGCGTGATTTAAGCACTCTGAATGTGCGCTCCACTTTGTTCCTAGTGGCTATGTGTGCTGCGTTCTAGCACGCCTCACCTGGGGGTGCTGGATTCCAGATTAATGACAACAGGAATGGTGAGAGCGGGTAGGCACTGTCATCTGGAATGCAGTGTATGGTTGTTTTTTCATGTACTGTTATTTCTTGTGTTTCTGTGTGCAATGTAACTGCAAGTGTGTCTGTGATAGTTGATACTCACCTAAAAGCCAGCTGTTTCCAAATGTTCCCAATGCCAGGGCCTGGTATATGGGTGAATGGCACAAGATGTAGCTGTCATGCGTGCATCCTGGGAAATTGGCATTGACATGCATGATGTGTACTTGGCACCGCAAGCTCTCTTTCAAAATGTCTTCCTTCTCGAGCCCTTCGCTCAGCTACTTCCAACTCTCTAAGGGTTAGACACTTCTCCAGGCAGAGAAGTAGAGGATAGATCTCTCTCCTCTGCAGGTGCCTCCCTCTGGAATGAAATTATATTTTATTTATATTGCGCACAAGCACAAGTTTTTCAGAGAGCGTCCAGGCAAAAGGGAGGAGAACAACAGAGAACAAAAAAGACAGCGATCTTCCTAGGCCCAGTGACATTAAGAAAATGTCAGTGCATGGACAAGGGAAAAGAGGGAATGTGTATGGAAGGGGGGAGAAGTGGAAAGTGCGGAAAAGAGGAGAGAACAGAATAAATACTAAATAAAATAAATAAATAAAGGTGATAACCCATGGTAGTGCAACCAGAAAGTGGCAGGTGATAGTTTAGTCAGATAGGGTATATCTGATAAGTGCAGAAGAAAAGTGGGAGTGGGACTGTATGGGTACAGAATCAGAACCCCATTGCAAGGGGTGGCGTGGAGGCAGTGCAGGAGGGTCGCAGGGTGAGCAGGCACCTGGGCCTTAATGACAGAGGGTGGCCATTTGCACGATGCCAAGAAAGAAAACAGATCAACAGGGGAGAGGGAGGCAAATGCAGTGGCAAAGAGGAAGGTCTTGAGGTGCTTCTGGAACCTGAGTTGGTTCTCCTCAAGTTTCAAGAATGGCGTCCCTGCCCCTCTCAAACTTGAGCTAGAACACCCCAAGTTGTGGAAGCAGCTCAAGACTTTCCTCTTCTCCTCTTCTTTCTCTCTCTCTCCCTCCCATGCGGACCTACTTGACCAACCTGTCTGCTGTACTGGGTACAAGGCTCTTTCTTGATCAGTCACCCTTGCACTGCCTCTGGGCCTAACACAAACCTAGGGGCTGTAACTGTAACCCTACAGTCACTTGTTCTCCTTTCACTACCCAGAGCCGCACTGCCATGAAAGCACTTACTCAGCACTGTTTTCATCTCCCCTCTCCCTTGCACTTCCCCTCCCCCTTTCCCCTTGCACTTCTTGATCTTGCACTTAAACAATCTGAATGACACAAGGCCTAGCACGATCATTTGTCTTGTCCTCCCTCTGCCTTCTCTCCCTTGTCTTGTCACATCTAGAAACACTTGTGTACAGGTGCATTATAAATGACTAATCATATCATATATCATATCATATCATATCAAATCACCTGCACATTGATGGAATGCCAATGTTTCCTGTTGCGACAGATAGGCACCATCTCTCTGGGGGGTGTTGGGGGGAGGGGGTTGCAGCACTACACTGGTGCAGTCAATTTATCCCAGGACCTGGGGAAAGTGTGCACATGCAGAGAATTCCTTGTAAACTCTCTGCCTTGCCTGCAGTGTGTATGCAGTGTACACCTTGATTGTGTGGGCTGTGATTTGCCCGTGATGATGTCTGTGATATGCTGGTATGATCCATTGGCCAGGAGGTGTAGGGCTGATAGCACTTTGTCCAGAGTTATCACGGACTGTGAGCACATGGTGCATGATAACAGATCATTCTCCCAACACCTGACCAGGTCTAGTATGAAATGGGAGGTGTACCGTAATTTTATAGAAACCTCCTCATCTGGAATCCCAAAATATTGTTGTTTGTAGAATGAAGATTCTTGCACTCCTCCATCTCCTCCTCGTCCTCCTCCTCCCATGTAGTATATCAGTGCTAGCAATGCAGGATCCGGCATTGTGGCAATCATATGTTCATTGGGGTTGCTGAGTGCTTTTTATCCATGGGTTTTGCTTGCACGTTATGCTTTACGACAGGTGCATGAAAGCAGTATGTTTGTTCACCTTTGGAGTCAGGCAGATAGTTTAATTCCTTCTGTGAATATGGTTTACTTATTGCTTAATGGGGCATGTAAGTTTTTTGTAAGGTGCCTGCCTACCAACGCCCATGTTCTTCCTGATTTTCCTCCTTGAATGGGGATTTTGCATGTTCCAACCCCTATTTAGTATTTTGCACTGGCCCTGCCCAGGCATTGCGCTCAATGTTGCGCAACGCGCTTCTGCACAGCGCAAAGTGAGAGGGTACGGCACAAGGGCTGATTTGTTTATCAGATAATGACATTTAGCTGAGCGCAAAGGGTAATTTTGCAGCACAAAGTCACTTTGGGCAGAGCTAAACATTTGGTAAATTAGCCCCAACATATCATGTTCACATACAATGTCAGCACTCCAACATCCATAACCATGATCATCATTTCCTTTATTCAGAAATCAAACATTTATGGTAAGGTAAAACAATAACACAGAACAATTCCAAGTCAAAATCATTGCTTTTAAATATTAGTAAAGTAAAAGAAAATACATATCCATATATTTAAAATTAAAATATCGAAAAGGATAGATAAAAGAAGAATAATGTACAGCACCTAAATTGTCGGAACATTATGCTTGGTACAATAAGTACACGTTTCTTCATCTAATGTACCATGCACAATCAATATAATTGTCAACAGGTAATGTAACACCAGGAAAAAGTGCACTTTTAAAAAGCACCAAGGCGCCCCTTACATTTAAGATCTTGTTGCTGACCAAAACTGGGAGAAGTAATTTTCTTATGGGTTTGGGAGTTAATGGACAAATGAACATGAAATGCATGTCATATTTAATCACATGAGTGCAGAAAAACTATCTGTACAAATCATATTCCATTTGGAGTTTAAACAAGCTAATAGGTAAATGTTTAATCTAAATGTCATAAAACATATTCTTCTTAGGCAACCAAATTAAGTCATGTTCACATCCAAATGAAATCTTTAATGATACATATTTAGTAGATAAAATGCCAAGTGCATTTGTTTAAAGAACTGATGCAGTACCAATTCATAAAAAGATAGGATTTTTCAAATCAACACTTCAAGGGTTTGTCTAATTGGTTACATGTTTACCCCAAAATATTGCCAAATCGAGATCTATTAGGGAAACCATTACTCATGTAACAGTAAAATGTTACCTTTTCCTACTTTATATGGCTGGTGGCAGTGGTTAAGATCAACTATTGTGATTTTTCCCGACTGCTAACAATGGTAGCTAAAAATCGGGTCAGCCATGTTTTTCAATATGGCGCCCAAGACCTATATGTAAAAACAGACTCCGCTCATCTTTTTTAGGAAAGGTCCTTCTTGTGTTTGTCTCTGCATGCCAAACCAGGATTGGTCCCTTTGTTCTTTGTCCTTTGGCGGGCTTCAGTGCTGAAGCCATCTTCTGGCGCCTGAGTGTCTGGGGTGGACAGGATGTGAGGGAGGTGCCTGAAACTCCCTGTGCGTAGTCTCCTAGGAGTCCTGAATGCACTCAGGCATAATTGGCCGGCTGCCTGTCTAGCAAGGACAGCCACCCTGCTGTGTGAGTGACAGCCAGGCTGGAATTAATTGGGGAAAAATGTTTAAAAGCAGGTCTCTGGGACTTGGAAAGCAGAGTCGTCCACTGGAACGAAATAACCGAAAACGAGCTGAAGGAAGAGGACTGCTGCAACTCATGGACGACCTGTGAAGCCCTGCTGCAGGTCCAAATTGCCTGAAACTCCATCAACAGAGAAGTCCTTCAAGGTTAACTTCTTCCCTTGAGTTTGGTGGGAACAACCAACTTGCAAGCCACCTGGACACCGTCCCCATCTGGTCGAATTTTCATCTCAGAGTGCTGATGAAAACCAGATAGCCAGAGGGAAGGAAACCAGCTTGTGGACTTTAAGGCACTCACACCTTAAACCGACATCTTGCTAAAGCTTTGGCCTCATCCCTGGGCAGTGCAGGAACCTCCCGACGTCCTCCTTCTTGTCCCCACGACTGAAGCTCAGGAACAGAGGGATCTGCTCGAACTGCCAGGAACAATTGCCTCAGCTACAGCTCTTCTTCATTTCAGGTACTGTTCAAACGTAGTCCGGAAATCTTTTCTCCAATCGAGAAAGTGTGTGAAACTTTCCTCAACTACGAAGGCTTTTCCTTCCCTTAACATTCATCAAACTTTTTGCCTACCCTAATTCTTCTAATCTCTGTGGCAAAGACTTAACTGTTATCTACCAGAACTGTGCAATCCTAAACAAAAGACTCTGAACCATTGACTTTGGGCCAGGCCTATAGAGAAGAATTGCTGGTTGTATTTAACTGAAACCCTTTGCCCTGCCTATGGGCTGTCTATTCTTATAACCCTGTCTTTTTACCCCTTTATTAATTATCTGAAGTGCCATTTTGCTCCCATTTCATTTGGAGCTAAACTTGTTCATTTACTTACCGGTTGTATTTTTGTGGTTTATTAGTGTGTGATATTGAGCTGCTTATGCTAGTGTAATGTTTTCTAACTGACTGAGTAAATAAATGTATATTCTTTTACCAAGAAACCTTGAGTAAGTGTGTATTTGAATCACTGCATGTGTTGTTCCTTGGTGTAACTTGTTCTACTGCTCACTTAAACTCTTGAGATACGTTTGGCTGCTCAGCCATCGTTACCACTTCACTGTATAGTACAGGCTTGTACCAAAGGTGAAATTATGCCTACATTTGCAGTCCTAATTGCCTGTAGTGTGCCCAAAGGGTAGTGCAGGGGGTTCTGTCTAACAAATGTTTAGCAGTTGGCATAGTTGTGGTTAAGTGGGATCGTCTATTGAATTTCAGAAAATAGATGTTCTTAATAACTCTATAACCATTCTATGAAATATAATCTGAAAATGTTCCACAAAAATATATCGAGGCACCAATGCAAGGAAAAAATTGCAGAATGTTTCATGGATGCTTCATATTTACAAAAGATGTGTTGGTTGCATTTTAACATGCAGTTTTCTCAAGATTTTTGGCATCATAAATTGAAGCACTGAAAATAATTTTGTAACACGCTCTTGTCAATTTCAACATATTTACATTTTAATGATTATCAATATAGCATGCATTCACCAAATTAATGCATCTTTTATACAAACTCAACACGTATATGTAGAAGATGTCAAATGTGTACATTTACATTACTATCAAGATAAGTTCAACAGCGCACAAAGGTCCTCTTTACAGTTCCATGAGATGAGACTAGCATGATTGAACAAGAAATTCCGTCCTGATGAAAAAGAACTTACAATCAATAGTGCCAACAAATCTAGAGCAATGGGACTGGATGTTCTGAGAAATCTCACCTTAAAGCAAATCCTAAACTTTGGTCAATAATTCTGTGTGACTTATGTGTGGAAATAACAACAAGGCAAACGTGTTGTTCACACCTGGAGCCAGAGTTATATTGTCCCAATTTATAAGAACAGACAGAGAGACAATCCCCAGAGCTACCACCCAATAGCTCTGCTAGACTCTAGCAGTAAAGTTTTTGTAAAATTATTCTTAAAGGATCTCGATATTTGGGCCTGCAAAGCAAACATAATACCAACATATCAAACCAGGTTCAAAGCTAGACTACGATGTTCCCTAAATGGCTTTATTGCAACTTTACTGCAGCAAAAAGCATTTCAAATGTAGGTTTCCCATTATACATTGTACATTGTACTTTATACATTGGGTGTATTGATTTCCAATGGCAGGTATTGGTTTCCACCTGATATCATCCTAGGCCTGGTCACTGAGTGGGTGGATGACCTCACATCACCCACCCTGTGCTCCCAACACTGAGCCCCTTGGAAATGTGCTCAATGTACTGCATGTTTTGGGCACTGGGTCATTTCAGCGGACAACTGTCATAGTTGGGGGTGTTTCACAGCCCACGCAGTCACGCTGCAATCACCAGGTGTTGGCAATCATGACTGCATGCCCCTCAGTCCACAGGCACATATACATGCCCAGAACACCCGCAGAAAGGCAGGCCATGGTCCAGGACTTTAATGGGGTGGCACATTTCCCCAAAGTGCTTGGTGCCATTGATTACACCCATGTCGCCCCATGTCCACCTAGGGCAACAGAGCACATCTATCACAATCGCAAGCA
Source organism: Ambystoma mexicanum (assembly GCF_040938575.1). NCBI lineage: Eukaryota > Metazoa > Chordata > Amphibia > Caudata > Ambystomatidae > Ambystoma > Ambystoma mexicanum. The sequence continues at coordinate 1,140,079,150 of NC_090922.1, forward strand.
CTGGGATTCCATCAACGTGCAGGTTGTATGTGATGACAAGGGAATCATTACCTCTGTATATGCCAACTATCGAGGGTCCACCCATGATAGTTTCATATTCAGAATGTCACCCCTACACCGGGCCCTGGAAGCTGGGAGTTATGTCAACACATGGCTCATTGGTGAGTACAAATGGCCCGCCAATTGCATGCATGTCTCATGCAGACTAAACCACATCACGGACAACCCATCTCTCCTCCACAAGGGACAGTGCCTACCCTCTGAGCACCTACATGATGACGCAATGCGGAACCCCACCATACCACCCCAGGTAAGATACAGTGCAGCTCACATTGCAACTAGGGCCATAGTGCATCGCACTCTTGACCACTATGGTGGACAGCTACTGTATGCACCACCAGTAGTCTGCAGGATCACAGTGGCAGCATGTGTCCTGCACAATGTTCCAACACAGTGTGGCGTACTGATGGACATGGTGGTGCTCCCACATCCCCAACCACATGCACGGACGCTGCGCATGGGAGGAAAAAAGGGCACGTGGCAAGGCTGCCAGTACCCAGCTTGTGGCACCATTTTTCACCTAAAATCCAACCCCTGTGGAGTGCATACAGCCCTGCCACATGCCTGGCCACAATCAATGATGACAAAGGTACAAACATCTGTCGAAACCTTGCTACCCTGAGACTGGGGCCTCAGAAGTGCCACATAGTGTGAATTCCCAAACACTAAAAGTAACAGAATCTGGCGTGTATAAAAGGGACTCCTGGAATAAGGAGCTTCCAACCAGCACCATGCCAAAGCAACCATCAAAATACTGGTATGTCACCCAAAAACCCAAAAAATGTATGTCACCTATCCCACGCAGTGTTCTATGTTATGCTATTCCCAAGCAAATGGCCAACACATAACACCACTGTCACAAAGTGATCAACAATCAACGGACCAAGTCCACTAATCAACCCACCATGTCAACTAAACGTAACAATGTACACAGGAACAACAATTGGCCATTACAACATACAAGATACCCAGCACCCAACAGTGAAGCCCTCCTCCCGTGACCAGACATAACTGCACTCGTGCTACAATGTGCAGTGACTTGCGCATGTCACCCTTGGACATACGAGTGTTGCAGACAACTAAAGGGATCATCACATTGCATACAGCCATAAGGCCACCACCAATGAAGACAGACAAGCAAAGTATGGTACTAAACACACAAACCAAAAGGGACAAACAATCATGATTCCCACTAGGGGTATATACACATGTTGGACTAGAGACTGCCCACAGATATCGTGGCAGCCCATTGCCAATGTGTAAGTTACTTTCACATGATGCACTCTTTGCAAGCCCATGGGAAGGGGAAGCAGGAGGCACACATGTGTCTGGACCCCAAGGCACAAACAAGGAGGGTACCAACACGAGACAAGAGACAATCCTGCATGGGTCCAGCTGGAATCCACAGGGAATGCCTTCCGATGCCAAGCAAAGCAACACACTGTCACATAAATGCACAATAGACAGAAAAAGAAAAAAAAAGAGAAAAATCAAAATTGCCCATGTGGGACTTCGGGGGTGCACCCAGGGGGGAAGATGTGCAGGGTGCACGCCAACACCCACATGTGCGGATGATGTGTGAAAAAAAACCTCCATGGTTAATGGGCTGCACGGCTATCAGGGATCAGGAGACCTGTCGCTGCTGTCGTCATGCTCTGGTGGTGCATCTGAATGTGGAAGTGGCCTGGGAGGTACACCATGTATGGCCCTGATCTGGTTATCGATGGCAGTGGCCATGTGGGACTGAGATACATGCAGCTGCAACCTGATGGCTCAGAGGTCTCCATGTAACACCTCACAGGATGCACGCAGTTCCTCCATGATAGCACGAGTCATCGGTTGCAACTGCTGTTCAGACCACCTACTGCTGGATGCCTCGAGTGCAGCCAGTGTTGTCCTGAGGGTCCTATACTCCAACCTCAGGGATTCCCTTTGGGCCTGATCCTCTGCAGCCAATTTGCACACAGATCCCTTAGGTCTGCCCGTCGGCTCCTGTTGCTGGCCAACATGTTAAGCCTATGCGAGCGGCATGTGTACCGCAATGCCTGCTGCTTGTGCTCCACCTTTCTAGCTGGGGGTATCATGAAATTGGCCACCCTATCCATGCCCTGAGCCAACATTTCCTGTGAAGCAGCCTCTTGTAGTGTAACAGCATGCATGGACTGCTCCCACACAGTCAAGCGCGTTGATACACGGCCATTGCGTTGGTGGACCCCACGCCTGCCCTGGCCAAGGGAACCGGGCCCTTCATGTGATGGTGCTACCTGTGGCTGCAAGACTGCATCCTTACCCTGATCAGCTGGCTCAGGCACAGGATTCAAGACTGTGGAGAGTGGCCCTGTAGCATTAACCACCACAGACAAACGCAACAACACTGACTGGCCCTGTGGGGGGTATCCTCTTCAGATGCTTTGGATGCAACAGTATCCACACTCCATGCACTGACCTGTGAAATCACAGTGGCATCCTTCTCTGTTTCACCACCTGAGCCATAGGCTTCTTCAGAGGCTGACTCAGACTGAGTCACGTCCAGGGTGGCTTGCAAAACCAGTGGATTGTCATGGGCTACCACTCCATGTCCTCCACTGGTGGTTGGTCGTGGCTCACTATCCTGTACCTCCTCTACCTCCTCCTCTGCCTCCAGTGCCTCATAACATGCACATAGACAGAAAAACACATGATTAGTCATGGAAACAGTGTAAACCATTCACATAGCCACCACAATGTCGCCATGCAAAACATCAACCTGCCCTGTCACAATCTCACACACGTACGCAGTATCAATGCAAGTGATGGACAGCATGAAAGAAGACATGCACATGTGTGGGAAGGGCAACAACAAATTTGATGCATGGGGCCCAGCACCTGCTCCAACCATGGAGCACCTGAATGGCATAGTCCATATACCAACATCCATGATGTAAACACATACATGCCACATAGCACAGCCATGCCTTGATCTGCTAAATACACCAGATGTAACATGCATACCACTGTCACAGAGCAATGAATGATGGATGTGACATGACATGACATGTAACACAGAAACTACATACACACAAGTCCTACAAGGTGGCAAGATGCAAGGCTGTAGTGAAATGATGAATGTGGACACACATGTCCCATGTGTCCATGTCAGATTAACACCAGTCAAGCCAAAATGCATGTTGGAGGAGATCCCAGTGAATGTAAGTGGGAGTGGCCTGTGCACCACAGGTGAATGTCAGGCAAATAACACACAACACACTTTTGTCGGGGGGAATTCTCCCGGGGTCGGCTCGGCCATCTGCGGACCTCCAGGCAGGGAGGCCCCAACTCCTCCCGTATATCCCAAAAAGATTGAGTATGAGACACACGCAAGAAGCAAGGTGATTCTGCTGTTTATTAAACAAAACGGCAGGGATGGGTCAAGGATCATATGCGTCCGTCCTGACACTCTCTCTCCATCGTGGGGCTCGCAGGCCCTTTTTACCTTAGTATGACGCGCTACTTGCGTCACCTGGGAAAGTTAGCAAAAAACCTATCGCCACTCTGGATTGGCTCCTCGAGTGGTAGGGTTAGTATAGCATACGTATAGAGAGCATTATTAGTGGTCGAGGGTTAGTCAGGTGGTATACTTGGGTTGCCCCTTCAATTTGATATGAAAATTGTTACATGAAGACCCCTGAGGATTGGTCAATGTTAATGGCGTCAGTGATAAGAGCCCCATGTTCTGATTGGTCCACTCGCGAGCCCCCCATTCTGGGACCATCGCTGTTCCCAGCTCGCGGTGCACCTGTCATTTGCAACAATGTTTCACTATGGTTATGTGCAGACAATGTGAGGATTTATTCATATGCTGGAAGGCCGACTACTCCCACCGCCGCAGATGTCCATTGAGTCGCTTAATTGTATCTGCCTGTGTCTTGAAACGGGGGGATCCAGGCGCCTCCCTTCTCCTGGGCCTGGCACCCTGTCAGGTTCGGCTTGGTCACGTGTGGTGGGACCGTGGTTGAGGCAGAATTCTGCACAATTAATATTGCATTTTCCACTGTGTGCCTGGCTTAATTTGCAGGTGTGACCTTGGCGTCGGCTTGCGGCATGCGAGTTTGTAACATTGTGCCCTTGACTGTCTGCTTTCGCCGGGCTCATTCTGCAGGGTCAGCAACTGTACTCTTGCTCATTCAATGTTCATGGAAGCTCTTGTTTGCGGCCTACTTGGGCCTGGTGCATAGGTGGAGCCGTTTGATACACAGGCGCTTTAGGTTGTGGTATCATATTGCTTTATCCCCAGTATTGTGTCTTCGTTATATTTCTCATTATGTTGCATGGGTTTAGGAGAAGCATGAGCAAGCTTTTCAGATGAGTTCATTGGGCGTCTTGCGTTTCTGCATTTTGAAAAGCCTATGTAAAAATAATAAAGATGCGCGTCAGTGGGTGTGTCCGTCACCTATGTCATAGCACTGAGTATGTTCTTCGTGTGGATTGGTGTGGGAGTGTCCAGTGTGCATGTTTGCATGGGTGTGCTGACCGTTGGCTAGGTCGTCATGGCATCTCTAACGATTTGTTGATTTAGTGCTGGATGGTTCAGTCGAGTCCATCCATGCCGCAGGTGTTGGCATGGGCAGGGCAGGCTGGTGGGCAGGTGGGTGGGCACGCGGGTGGGCAAGCCGTATGTTCCTGTACCAGGGTATTTGGTCGTCTGGTAGATGGGCAAACTCCTCTTGTGGCGGGTGCCTGGGCCGTGATCCTCTAGGCCAAGGGTGTGAGGGGATTGGTGGGAGCCTTTTGTTCCATTCTCCCACTTCAGTCCCCCCTCTGGTCGACTTGTCGACCACAAACATATCCTTTTCCTTATCTCCTCTCACTCTCCATATTTTAGTTACTCCTCCCAAATGTCCATAGTGGTTAACATGGTCTTCAAATGACCAATACATATATACACAGGTTCCTCCAGGTGTGCAGTATACCCACTATGTAGCTCCTTGGGTTTCTTGGGTTTTCAAGCTTCACAGATGGTGGGTCCAGGTGGTTGGTGATGATCTGGTTGCGCAACTTCTCTCTCTCTTTTATTATTGTGCCTTTGTGTTGGCCGTCATCTGCTGGCATCAAGGGGTGCATACCAACCATTTTGATCATCTCGTCTGTGGTGCGTGCCTTCCGGGCCTTCCAAAATCTTATTATGATCAGTGCAGCTCCAGCCAAAATAATGCATCCAACTATAATCTTCAGTCCATCTGACAGCCAAGATGGCATCCATGACCATAATATTGAAAACCAGCTGTCATCCTTTTTCACACCTTTACTTTCATCCATCATTTTGGAGTGCATCTGGGCCAATTGTGACACTGCTTCTGTCAGTGTACCATTGTCAGCATCGTTAGCAGGAATGAATGTGCAGCATGATTGTCCTATCTTTGCGCAAACTCCTCCTTCCATTGCTGTGAGGAGGTCCAGTACATATCTGTTCTGTAGTGCTACCATCCTCACTGCTCGCAGTTCCTCTTTTATTGCGTTGAATCCATTTACTGTAGAATTAATTGTCATCATTAGTTCCCATCTAGTTATCTGGAGCCATTTTGCGTTTGCGTAAGCCTGTAGTCCCAGATATATTATTGAGGAGAAGAACATTGCTGCTCTGCTGAATAGTCTATGTTCTGGCGGGATTGAAGTGAGTGCTGTTTCCGACCTTCCCCATAGGTAATTTCCTGTCAGAGGTTCTCCTTGTCTTTTCTTTCTATTCAGGACAGTGTTGTTGCCGTTGTTTTGGTTCTCTGGCCCCTTCTGAGGTTGTACAGATCTCTTCTTCCTCTTGTTTCCTTCATCCATTTTGGGGAAGTTCGCCACATTCACATGTTTCTGGGGCACCACTAGTGATGGTACATTAACGTGTACTATTGTGCATATACCATTCCACAGAGGGGGCAGTGTGTGGTATGCCTTGTCTCCGCAGGCCCAGTAATGGTCCATTACCACTGCTGTTCCTGCTCCCCCCTCAGGTAACTCTGTCACGCTTGCACAGTTGTAGTTGTATCCCACGTCCACTTCTCCTCTATGTTGGTAGCATACCTTAGGTGCAGACAGCGGCAGTATTGTTATTGGGTCTTCATCCTTCTCTATCCACGTTAGCATGGGTACGTACTTGACCCAAGTCATCCAACATCTGTCGTTGTGTTCAGCAATAGTTGTAGTATCCTCTCTCGTTACCATGTTGCTGCCAACCACTCCTATGTCCCATTTGTCACCCAGGTACACCTTCCCTGTTATTATTATCAGTGGTCTTTCCCCGCATCCTTGTTTACCAGGGACTTCAGTGGCGTACCAATCACATGGTAGGTACTGTAGTGTTACTTTCTTTGTTTCTCCTTTTTCAGGGCCACTTGTTATGTATCTGAATGCTTCAGCATGCAAACTGGCCTTGTGGTAACTCAAATAAACCTTGAGGAAGTTGTTTTCGTACGGGTATGTGTTTCGCGTTTTCCATACCAGGTGCACCGTGTTCCCTTGAAATCTACCTTTCGTTTGGAACAGTGCCAGGTATATTATACATCGTGCTGTCTTTTCATCGATTTCCGTGGCAACGAAAGTTCGGGAAGCGCTCATGGCGTATGGGATCAATGAGCAGACGTAGCAGCTGTCTTCAGTTGTCTGCTTACCTATTTGAGTCATGTGTTGGTACCACATGTTGTTCGAGACGTGTGCTGAATCTTGTATGTAGTTGTCAATACCTTTATTGTCTGAGTATGTGCTGCGTTTAACTCTATTTCCCTTGTGTGGAATTTTGCTAGTACCACCTGACTAAACACCTGTTGCAGCCGGGGGTGGGGGTATATTAGGTTTGGGTACAGCCAAAATATTGATAGCATAACTGTTCTGCCATACAGAGGCAGCCAAGAACCCGGTGATCATCAAAATCCCTATCATTTTTATTACAGAGGCTAATCTCACCGGCATTTTGCTCTTACCTTGCTGCAGTCCGGCAGCTAATTCTTGCGACGTTAAAGTTGCCCGCCTGAAAATTCTCGATATGCTTGTTATTAGTGTTCGTTGTTGTTTTCAAGCTCTCCCTATCAAGTAGTCGTTCAGTGCCCAGGCGAAGAGCTGTTCCCACGCCAATCTAAGCGATCTATCTCTTAGGACAGGCAAGTATGGGTGGAGGTGGGGCATTGATTGTTCTATGGCCAAGAGAAATGCTGTGTAGTAGACACGTACCCTCCTCTTTTTCAGGTACTTTGGCCTTTTTATGTGATAGACAAATTGGTGTGATAATTCTTCAGGGTAGTTATCGTCTGAGGGTAGCATCTACTCCTGGGCAGTGAACCTTGTTAGTTATCTGTTTTCTTAGCAGTACAATAATACACAGTACCTGCATGTGCGAGAGAAAAAAAGAGAACATTCAAGTGTTTACATTTGTATATGTGCAAGATAATGTACTTCAGTTGGGTTATTACTGCAGTGGGTAGGACGTCGATAGGCAGAGGGTTTAGGGCTCAACTGGCAGAAGTCTCTTTACTCTTTGATCGTGTGACCATGGGGTGGGCGGTATGGGAATTACCCTTCTCTATTTCAGTAGTTGTCTCTGGGGAATCTGGGGGGTGGTAGGGTAGGGAGACACTTAGGCCGTTGGCTGTGGTAGAACTCTCTTCCTCCATGGGTGACGCTGTTGATGTTCTTCCAATGGCCCTGTCGGTGACGCTAGGGCGGGTCTGGAGTTTGCAGATCTTTACGTCGTGTAGGTGATTCCAGGCATGTTTGTCTTGTAGCTTTACTGCTCTCGTTGATACTTCCTCTACCAGGTGGGGGCCAGTGAAGCGTGGGCTGTTCCACTTTCTGTTGAAATTGCGGAGTAGTACGTGGTCACCTTTAGCAATTTTGCACAGTTTTTCTTTTTCCAATTTTTTATCCGCGTCTTCTTGTAGATCACTCTTAGACCCGCCCCGCGTGCGCTCGAGCTGTTGAGACACAAACACTACACTAGTAATCAAAGAAGACACATATTGGTACATTTCATCACCAAGAACGGTTGCAGTGTTTTCATAATCAGTGAATGCTCTTGATGTTGGCGTCAGAGGAAGGCGCATTTGACGTCCGGTCACCACCTCGTGAGGGGTGAGGTGGTGGTCGGAGCCTGGTCTATTCCTTAGCTCAAATAGGGCTAGCGGAAGGCAATACAACCAACTCTTCTTTGTTGTTTGCTGTATTTTTGCAATTGCCTCCTTCAGTAGGCCATTCAGGCGTTTGCATATACCGTTGGCCTGCGGGTGATATGCACATGCAAATTTATGCTTGATGTTCAGTAAGGATGTGATGTGCTGGAACATTTCATTGGCGAAATGTGGGCCATTATCTGACCGCAGTACCTCGCACACTCCCCACCTGGGGAAGACCTCCCTCACTAGAAATTTAGCTGCTCTGAATGCATCTGGGTGTGAGCAGGGCCCTGCCTCAATCCACCTGGATAATGGGCATACTACTACAATCATATACCTATTTCCTTGACATACGTTGATCATATCAACATAGTCAATATGGATGTTAGGAAGGGTCCCTCTGGCCGGGGTATAGTACCTTTTATCACTTTCAACGTGTGACCGGCCGTGAACTGTTGACATGTGAGACAATTGCTGATAAAATTTGTCACATGGGAATATAACTCGGGGCAGAACCAATCTTTCCTAATTCGTGCTGCAATGACTTCCTTGCCTGTGTGAGCTGGGTGGTGTAGTTGGCTCAGGGCGGTGTTCAATAGTGCCAATGGCATTACCATCTTTCCAGTGTTACCCTGGCGCCATAGTGCGTCAGTTGGTGACATTGTACATCCTCTTTTTACCCATATTTCTTTTTCTGCCATTGGTGCAGCCGCTTGTAGCTCCATTATCTGTGTGGCTGGGAGATGGGTGTATCCTTCTCTTATCAACATCTCCTTAGCTATTCCCCTCCCTCTCCCTCTCTCTGACTCTGGGGGGGTTCCATATCTCACCAAAATATGCAGCATACTTTGCATATGCGTTTGCTGCTGCATTCCATTTTGAGATATGATCTTCTCCATTAGTGTGTGCGGTACATTTGACCAAGGCTAATTCTTGGGTCATTTATTACTTCAATTAGTTCAGCTAACAAGAGAGCATGTTGCACTGGGGTGCCGTCAGCTCTCCTAAACCCTCTTCTCCTCCATTTGGACAACCCTGAGTGGACAGTAGACGTGACATATGCGTTGTCAGAATATATGGTCACTCGTTTGTCAAAGCTTTCCTTCAACGCCAAGATCAGTGCAACTAATTCAGCTGCTTGAGGAGAGTAATGCTGTGGTAATTGTACGCATTTCATCGCCACACACACCGGTACCTCTGTCATTTTTACCACTGCTGCCCCAGTTCTCCTTATGCCATCACATTTGTCTATTGTTGATGACCCATCAATGAACAAGAGCTCACCTCCATCTAGTGCGTTCTCTTCAACCTTTCTAGTACATGAGTACATTTCGGTAGTCTGCGTACAATCGTGTGCATAGTCTCCTTCCTCAATTACTTTTGCTATAAACCTTGCAGTTGTTAACCGTGCTGCATCTAACAATTGATAGTTCTGGTCTAGATAAGATGATCTCATAACTTGACGCCCTCTGCGTGGTTAGTGTGGACTTAGGCTTGTTCAATATTGCAAATAGTGCATGTTCCACAAATAGTGTGGTTGGGCACCCCATGGTGATTGCTGATGCTTTCTCTACCGCAAAGGCAGCTGCGGCGAGACCTTGTTCGCAAGGGAAATGTCCCAACATCACAGGATCCAAGTGACCCCTGTAAAACGCTACTGGTTTGTAGCCCATGCTTGTTTTTTGAGCCAACACTGCTTTCATTACTGCTGAGTCGCAATGTGAAAATATAAAGAATTGTCGTTCATAATCTGGGGTGGCCAGTATCGGAGCAGTTGATATTGCATCTTTCAGTTCATCAAAAGCCTCTTTCATTTCCATTGTCCACCCCAACTTTTTCTCCCCTTTGTTAGCTTCTTTTAACGCCTCAAGTAGGGGTCCTATGTATGAGCTGTAATCAAATACCCATGCTCTACAGTAGTTGCACAGTCCCAGGAACTGCTGCAGTTCCCTCACTGTTTGTGGCAATGGCGTTTTTGAAATGGCCTGTGCTCTTTGTGGTGCAATCTTTCTTCCGTATTGGGATATGAGCTGACCAATGTAAAGTACCTGTTCCTGGCAGTACTGTAACTTTTCCTTGTCTACCTTGGAACCCTTTTCAGCCAATATTGTCAGCATCTTCAATGAGTCCTCTCTGCATCTTCTTTCGTTTGTGCTGCAAATTATTATGTCATCAACATACTGCAACACCGTGCTTTCCACTTCAATGTTACCCAAATCCATCTGTATTACTCTGTTGAAGATTGAGGGTGACTCGCAGTACCCTTGTGGCAATCTGGTGTGTTTCCACTTTGTGTTTCTGTAAGTGAAGCTTGTCAGATCTTGTGAGTCTGGGTGCAGGGGTATTGAGAAAAAGGCATTTTTGAGGTTTATCACTGTAAATTGTGATGCCTCTGCTGGAATGCCGCACAATATTGTGGCCGGGTTTGCTGCTATGGGGTATTCTGCTTCCACTATGTTGTTCAAAGGCCTGAGGTCATGTATGAAGCGCCAAGACCCCCCTTTAGCCTTGCGCACTGGGCATACAGCTGTGTTACATGGTGATTCTGATGGGACCAATATGCCATTATTTATAAGGGCCGTTATTGTTTCATATATGCCCTCATCTGCCTCTTTTGATAGTGGGTACTGTTTCACTCTGGGGAGTATTGCACCCTTTTTCAATTTTATTCTTACTCCCCCTATGCTTTTTATGCACCCCACGTCATAGGGACTAGTAGTCCATAATGATGTGGGTACTTTTGCCATATCCTCCTCAAAGAAGGGAACTGGGGTGGATGTGGGTGCTTCACGTGCCAATGCAATTTTCTGTGCCACTTGTGTGTGCGTCACTCTTAGCCATATTTCCACACTCATCATAAACACCATTTCACCTTCTTCCTTTTCTTCTGAGAAGAGCTCCTCATCTGACACCTGGGTGAGTCTACATCCCTCTGCTAGTGCTATCACTGCCCTCCATGCTCTTCCTTCTCTGTCTTGGGCATGTACTGCAATGTAATCAGCAGTTGCTATGATGCTCTCTATGTTCACTGAAATCACCTTTCCTTCTGGTTCATTGGCTGGTGTTTCTGGTCTAAATAAATAGGCTGCTGGCCTCCTCCAGATCTTTCCTTCTATCCCTGGCATCCATGCAAATGCCATGTCTGTCCCGTACTGGAACAGTTCACCATCTACTGGCTCAGCCCTAATCACTGTCTGTCCACAGTATGCTTGCATAATTTGTCGTGCAGTGAGCATGTTAATCCCTGGAGTGGAGCAAATTATGCCGTCCTCCATAAAGCAGATCACCATATTCAACCTGCTCATTATGTCTCTCCCCAGTATATTTACTGGTGAGGCCCTAGAATATAAAAGTGGGACTGACATGTCATAATCCCCTATTGATAAGGGAATGTTATCAGTAAAGGGAACCAACCCCCTAGCCCCAGAGAATCCTTGGGTGTTCATGGCTTCACCTGACATCTTAAATTTACCTTCCCTTATGCAAGACCGGGTCGCCCCGGTGTCAACAAGGAATGATAATTTTTTGTCACCTATCGTTACCTCTATGCGTGGTTCCTCCGCACTATTAGGTGTTACTGACAGGATGGGACACACCAAGGCCGTCTGTGGGCTGTCCTATTGAGGGTATAATGATTGACCACTTCCTGTGTAAGGGTTGTGTCCCAGGACCGTCATCCTACCCAGTTGTGTTTGCTGTAGTTGTGTATTGGTAGAGGTTTTGTTATGGTCTTGGATTTGGGCAGGTGGCTATACTTGCTGTACTTGGGGTTGTTGTGTTATTGCTACCTGTTGTTGTGGCAGTGAATATGTCTGTGGCTGTTGTTGTGTTACTGGTTGTTGCTGTCCATTTCCCTGTTGCAATGCCTGCTGTTGCTGGATGCCCTGCTGTTCCTGTGTGGGCCCTTGTTGTCCCTGTTCACTCCATGATGGTGTGTCTGGTCTCACTCTACACGTGCGTGACATGTGTCCTACTAATCCACAAATCCAACACACCGGTGGTTCCCTGTTCTGCCATGGAAAGCTTCCTGTGTTGTCCTGGTATACTGGTTGCCCGGTGGGGTAGAAATTTCTAAGTCCTCCCACCTGCTGTTGTGTGTTATATCCGTATCCTCTCCCTCTCACTATTCCTCCCCTTCCCCTGTTGTAATTATAATACCCAGCTCCTGGCGTTGAGTATCCTCCTCCCATGTTAGTCGTGTATGGTTGGAGTGGCGGCAGCTGTTGTGTTACAGTCTGTGATGATTGTATTTGGGAGGGATCTTGTGCAGCCACTACTTGTGTGGGGTTTTGAGTCATTGTTGCAGGTGTAGTTATTAGTGCGCCTTCCATCGTGTATTTAGTAAGTTTTTTCTGTACTAATTTAGCCTCTTCCGTTTTTCTATCCTCTTCTTTTTGTTTCATCTTTTCTTGCCATGTCCTACAATGATGCACTATTGTCAGTTGTATTTCTGGCCATGCTTTTGCTTCCATCCCCACTACTTTCTTCAGTTGTTTCTGAACTGCTTCTGGGAGCCCTTGTACTAGTATATGGTAGAATATTGCTGGTGTCTTGTCCCATTGTTCTCTAGTTTCCATGCGCCACTTCTCTTGAATTTCCTGGATATAATCAACAGGATCTTCGTTCTCACGCATCTTGCGTGAGGTAATTGCTCCTATGTCTGATGTGTCTGGGTACTGTACCCTCAGTGCCTGCCATAATGCATGTCTGCAGTTTGCGAATGGTGCCCCATCGTGTGATGTGTTTGTTATTGTTACCCCGGGGAAGCCCGCTCTCTTCCAGATGTCATCCGTTGCATCCCCTAATATTGATATTAGGAGGCCCTTTACATCCCCCACTGCCAATTTCTGTCCTGCGGTGTGTTTTTCCATTTCATATATCCATTTACCCGCACCTCCACTTAATGACCGGAGCCTGCACTTTATATTTTCCTTGTCTCCATGCTTCCAGGGAACGTATTGTGGTCTAACCCCTCCCCTCTCCAGGAGTGGCATTAGGTTGTGTCCTGGTTGGCCCTTTGGGTCCCACACAATCGAATCCGTAGACCCCTCATCTTCTTCCCTGTCTTCTACGTTGTCAATGGGGTCCACATTGCTCGTAACTTTTTCTCCTCCATCTCTTCCCTTTCTTTTATCATTTCCTCTATTTAATGTGGGCATGTGTATTCGTTTTCCCTGCCTGCATCCAGGGAGGTCTCTAAGCCTACCTGCATAGGGTGTCAGTTCGTTTGGGAAGAGCGCGAGTTTAGATGGGCATGTTGCACGTAATGAGCGTGAGGTAGTGGAGCATGTAGGACGGGATGGTGACGGTGTGACTGCACGTGTCTGCCTTTCCGCTATTCCTTGCTCTTCCTCCTCACTTCCCTCCAGTTCTTCCTTTCTCCTGCAGATCCATGGTGATTCTCCATTTGTCCGGGTGATGTATAATTTATCTAAGCTTTCCCTTTCACTGTCTCTCCCTTCCTTCTCTATCCCTTCTCCTTCCTCACTGCAAAAGTCCTCTATTAATGGCAACCCCCAATCTGTCTTTTTCCCCCTAATTGTTACTGTTTTTAAGTCTATTCGATTCGTTCCTCCATTGTCTTCTTTGCCAATTGCTCCCCTTTGTGCTGATGTTGTTGCTACTTCTGTGTCTCTGTATACATACCTCCTTACTTCACTCCCCCCTCTCCTTTCTTCTCTTTCCCCTTCATTTTTCTCCGCTATTTCTCCACCAATTTCCTCTCTTTTCTTTTTCAATTCCTCCATTACTTCAATACTCATCTTTTCCATTATCCTTTCTTCTTCTTTCTTCCTTTCCCATTTCGCTCTTTCTCGCTCTAATATACCCTCTATCATCCTTCCTTCTTCGTATTTCCTTGTCGTTTCTGATAGTAATCTCCTCCTCCATATTTCCATTTCCTTTTCTTTCTCTTCTTCCCTTTTCTTGTCACGCAGTGCTGCTCTTGATACCCTTTCCGCTACTGCCTTCACCCTTTCTGCTTCTCTCTTCGTCTCCCCAGTTCGTTCCCTCATGTTGTCCAACTCATCCTGCTTTCTTTCCTTTTCTGTGCTCTCTCTCTTTCCTCTCTCTCGAGTTGCTTGATCAGTGTATTCTGTTCATCCCTTAATTCTGCTAATCGTTCTTCCAAAATCTCTTCCTTCTGTCGTAACAGCTCTTCTCCCTTTCTTTTCCCCTCTTCCCCTTTCCTTTCACTCTTCCTGGTGTTGTCCTCATCCATTTTCCTTACTACCTCCTCCTCTTCTTCTGTTAATGAACTTCGTAATTTTAATAATACCTGCGCAGCTACCCACTCATCCTGTCCTATACCTGCGATCTGTTCCTCGCCAATCCCCCCTTCTCCTGCGGGCATTTTCGTGCGAGCTGGTCCCGTCGTGCTTCTCTGCTCCCTTCCTGTGTGGCCACCTGTGGCTGTATATGGTGGCGGGCTGTATGCCGGGTTCGAGTACCCCTCAGCCGCCCTTAATTGAACCATGTCTCGTAGTTCTGTTAAAGGTTATAACCCCCCTTCCTCCTTTTTCACTTCCCTTGCTAGGGGTATATCGCCGTTCTGTTCCTTTTTTATTTCCTTTTCGCTTATGTTGTTACTCTTCTCTCCTCCCTCTTCTCTGTTCCCCGTGTTCTGTGTGCCTTCACTCTCTTTCTCCCCATTCTCTCCTTCCTCCTTAATCTTCTCTTCCTCCGTTGTTCCCCCCAAAATAAACATTCCGTTTGGTCCTGGTCGGGACCCTTGGAACATCCTCCATAAGTTAAACACCTCCACCTGGTGCGTCAACTTCTTCCCCTTGTATGTGTTATGCAGATGGTTTAATAGTGAATGTTGGGTATATGGATCGAAGCTACCATTAGGCGGCCATGGTGTCGTCATTTTGTTGTCTGTCCCCTGTGTCCATTCTATGCTATACTTGATCAGTTTCTCCCTATGGGGTGACAATGTTTTACATATGTGTTGTAGCGGGGTAGTGAGGGTGTTCCCCCACCCTCCCGATCCTGCCCCGTATGACATAGTAGCACTTCACTTGTTATCCTTCCCCTATTTGGTAGCGGTTATCTTACTGATAGTTTACACTATGCAGCCTTATATCCTTACCTGGCCCCGTAATTTTGGGGACTTGCGATAGTCCGCTAAGGAAAATTAGTAAAATATAGCATTTACATTTGTATATTCTTTTCTTTCTTTTCTTCCTTTACAGAACACCCTTACGGCCCCCTGCGGCCGAGGCGCACGTAGCCCCCTGCGGCTGCGTGCCCCTTGTGACGTTCTTATACAGCCGTCCCACTTTCACTTGCTCCCCCTCCCTCTTCTACACTTGCTGTGGCCGGCGTTCCCGTGCGCAGCCATGTCCCCCTTTTCGCCTTCCCCCGATCAACTCATTACCGTTTACCTCCGTTTCCACTCCCTTACCACAACTCTTTTCCCCACTACTCTCAAAAATAAGGATGCCTTGTGCTTGAGATATTCTATGAAAGCCCTACTGGTGACGTCACCGATCTCTTCAAACTACTGGTAAGTTCTTCATATGTTTTTTAAAAGTTCAAAATACACTTGCAAACTACCCCCGTTAACCCCACAGCTGTCTTCCTGTCACGCCTGGAACAAGGTAATGAACAATATAATCGGACTGCGCACACTGTGTCGCCTCGCGTGTGATACGCCCCTCGACAGGAGGGCTTAACCAGCCAATTATCTTCCGTATTAGGCAACCAGCTAGCTACCGCCTACAGGGAAATGTCATCTATCTATCGAGTTTCCTGCTCGATCAATAGGGATCCTCATCTACTCATTGATCAATAATTACCAAATCGTAGGAAACCACACACACCCTTACACGTGGTCGCGACCTAGGCCAATAAGTGTCTACGAGCGGCCGCACGTGATGTTTTCGTGCTCCGCCCCCTTCTCTCCCATAACGTAGCGGACTGCTCTCGCACTTGTCCAGCTACCATTCATTTCATCGCCAACACTAATTTATCAAACCTTTGCCGCGCACCTGTGCAACACCTCCCGCCTCCCGTATTCAATTGCTCCCGCCGCCCTCACAATTTCACATTGCTTGTTGTGCGTGGCATACTCACCAAGTTCTCTTGATGCGGGGCCGCTCGACTGCGTGCACCCCTCCAAGCGGCTCGCCACCTCCCCTCGTCTGGACCACGTCTGGACACTCGCCAACCGCGGGCGGGATACTTCTCAACCGGCTCTCGAAGGCCAATATCCGGATTGCGCTGTCCGGTCTTCTCGCAGTTCCGCGATGGTCCTGTAGTCCTCAAAAGGGGGCAGCGGCAGAGGGGGCCGCGCCGCCGGGCCTCCTCGCAACGGGAGTACTCGGAAAAATAAAATAAAAGCAGACCTCAAACAGATCTCATCAGTGCCTCCAACTTGTCGGGGGGAATTCTCCCGGGGTCGGCTGGGCCGTCCGCGGATCTCCGGGCAGGGAGGCCCCAACTCCTCCTGTATATCCCAAAAAGATTGAGTATGAGACACACGCAAGAAGCAAGGTGATTCTGCTGTTTATTAAACAAAACGGCAGGGATGGGTCAAGGATCGTACGCGTCCGTCCTGACACTCTCTCTCCATCGTGGGGCTCGCAGGCCCTTTTTACCTTAGTATGACGCGCTACTTGCGTCACCTGGGAAAGTTAACAAAAAACCTAACGCCACTCTGGATTGGCTCCTTGAGTGGTAGGGTTAGTATAGCATACGTATAGAGAGCATTATTAGTGGTCGAGGGTTAGTCAGGTGGTATACTTGGGTTGGCCCTTCAATTTGATATGAAAATTGTTACATGAAGACCCCTGAGGATTGGTCAATGTTAATGGCGTCAGTGATAAGAGCCCCATGTTCTGATTGGTCCACTCGCGAGCCCCCCATTCTGGGACCATCGCTGTTCCCAGCTCGCGGTGCACCTGTCATTTGCAACAATGTTTCACTATGGGTATGTGCAGACAATGTGAGGATTTATTCATATGCTGTAAGGCCGACTACTCCCACCCCCGCAGATGTCACTTGAGTCGCTTAATTGTATCTGCCTGTGTCTTGAAACAGGGGGATCCAGGCGCCTCCCTCCTCCTGGGCCTGGCACCCTGTCAGGTTCGGCTTGGTCACGTGTGGTAGGACCGTGGTTGAGGCAGAATTCTGCACAATTAATATTGCATTTTCCACTGTGTGCCTGGCTTAATTTGCAGGTGTGACCTTGGCATCAGCTTGCGGCATGCAAGTTTGCAACATTGTGCCCTTGACTGCTTTCGCCGGGCTCATTCTGCAGGGTCAGCAACTGTACTCTTGCTCATTCAATGTTCATGGAAGCTCTTGTTTGCGGCCTACTTGGGCCTGGTGCATAGGTGGAGCCGTTTGATACACAGGCGCTTTAGGTTATGGTATCATATTGCTTTATCCCCAGTATCGTGTCTTCGTTATATTTCTCATAATGGTGCATGGGTTTAGGAGAAGCGTGAGCAAGCTTTTTATATGAGTTCATTGTGCGTCTTGCGTTTCTGCATTTTGAAAAGCCTATGTGAAAAATAATAAAGATGCGCGTCAGTGGGTGTGTCCGTCACCTACGTCATAGCACTGAATATGTTCTTCGTGTGGATTGGTGTGGGAGTGTCCAGTGTGCATGTTTGCACGGGTGTGCTGACCGTTGGCTAGGTCGTCATGGCATCTCTAACGATGTGTTGATTTAGTGCTGGATGGTTCAGTCGAGTCCATCCATGCCGCAGTTGTCGGCATGGGCAGGGCAGGCTGGTGGGCAGGCGGGTGGGCACGCGGGTGGGCACATCCGTATGTTCCTGTACCAGGGTATTTGGTCGTCTGGTAGATGGGCAAACTCCTCTTGTGGCGGGTGCCTGGGCCGTGATCCACTAGGCCAGGGGTGTGAGGGGATTGGTGTTCCATTCTCCCACTTCACACTGACATCCCATGGGAATGTAGCGGCCAGGTGCAAGTTGAAGTGCATACAACATGGGTCAATAGCGCAAAGAGGGTTGTAGGTGTACATATGACCTCCCCCGACTGTAGTGTATGGCTCGGATGCAGTGCACGTGTAAAACTATCAGCTCAGAGGCCTCTGCCTGAGGACAGAGTTTGGGCAGGTGACTAGTGCATTCCATCATTTATCGTGGATGTCAGCAGGGGTGAGGAGTAGTGACAGCACAACACATGTCCAATCACCATAAGTGGCACCTGACCTGGATAAGGATCACCTTGAGTCCAAATCAGGCATGTAGTCCATACCGGAGGGAGGCCACTGCAAAGGAAAGACCAGCACCACCTACTGATTGCAATGTGAGAAATGATTGACCCTGAGTGAATAGTGAAGGCATGATCACAGTCCATGATAGGCAAGCCAATGTGGGAGAGGAATTCGAAGTAACTGTGCCCACAGCTCCCAAATGTCCCTGTGGACATTGCACCATGAAGGAAATCGACAGCTGCAGGCGAATACCAATATCACAGTCCTATGGAGATGCAACACCTGCCCCCAAAACAAAAGAACAACCCACACAGTTCAGCTCAGGATGAGTTGCCGAGCACAGTGAGTAGGAACACATATATTTTGCTAGAGGCCTTTGCAGTACCACACCACATGTATGACCAGTCCCCTGGAGATTGTGGGCTGCCGCAGGGAGGTGGGGAATGGGAGGCCACTGCAGCGGAGGTTCCGCTGGCAGGGTGAACATTCAGAGACATCAGAGATGAGCAGAAAGAGGGACAATGTTGAATGGTATATGGTCACAGCTCATCAGCCATAACGGGTTTGATCAGGAAGACGGCCATGAGGTCCCAGGGTAGAGGGTGTAACTGGAGGATTGAGCAAGTGTGCAGATGTCTATTGTCAGGGAGTGCAGGAGATTGTGCATGTGTAGGCTGCAGGACAACAAGTATGTGTCAGAGCACCATCACATGGTACACCCATGGTAGTCATGTGAATGCATGCAGAACTGCCAGACAATCAACACACGGCCATGACGCAACATACACAAGTCCTTGACACGCACCCATCACCACTCACCAGGCACTTACTCATAATTTGGAAGGTCCCCCACCCCCTGGATCAGCTCTGTATCAATCATCTGACTAGCATGTACTCATGTAGAGTGTGTACTTCTTCCTCCACTGCTGGTCCTCCTCCAGTCACCAGAATGGAGGAGTAGTTGGCACCCAGCTTATCTTTGGCTCAGCTTGGGAGGTCATTCCAGCGCTTCACTGCCTCAGAAGCTGTGTGCCTCTCAATGTACAGGGCACTGATGCGATCGTCGACACACAGCCAATGGGCCATACGCTGGGCATGCGTATGAGTGCTACCAGCCCACACAAGCATGTCAGCCTTGTGTTCCCACACATAGTTCAAGAGGATCTGGATCTCTGCATCACTGAAGTTCCTCTTCCTCACCGTATGAGTCCCCTGTGCCGTGCCTCGGGACTGAGCCTGTTTGCCTACTGGTCGCTTACACTTCCTGCAGGGTTGTGCAGTCCTTGTGTGGCTGGGACTACTTGGGTCAGTAGGCGTTGGAGCATTGGTGGCCGGGGCTGAAGCATCAGACACTGATATTGTGAGTGGAGGTGGCCCTGTGTGCTGGAGGCAGTTCCCTACAACACACGCCTCTTGGCCTTGGTGACATGGACATGTGCCCCTTGGTCTCCCTGAGCTGGGGCCGGGACCACTACAGGCATGGCAGGAGGACCCTGCAGCTACCAGACCCTGGCTGGTCAGGCCAGCAGATGGAATTGCTTGCCCTGGTTCGCTGGCGGCAGGTGTTTGACAGAATCACCTGCAGTACCCTTTGGGAACACTACATGCAATTAAGACTACAAGTGTAAGCACAATTTCACCTGTGGTACAAGTCTGTACTACACAGTAAAGTGGTAGCAATGGCTGAGCAGCCAGACTTATCTCAAGAGTTTAAGTGAGCAGTAGAACAAGTTACACAAGGAAAAAAACCTCTTCCAGACCTATGAGATCAGCCAACGCCTGCTGCATTATCTCGCCAGGCTTTAACCTAAAAAGTGCTGGAGGTACCAGCTTCCTGGTTCAAGCAGCCCTTGCATGGAATGCCCTCCCACTGAACCTACGCACTGAACCTGACCTATACTGTTTCAGGTCTAACACCAAAAATTGGCTACTTACCAAGGACAAGGCATACATCGTTTCAGTCTATAAACCAGAAACTTAGAAACTAGATGACACTAGCCTTTTACTGGCCTGTCTGCATAACCTTTCTCTTTGACACATGTATCTATACACGCTTAGTTTCCTGATCCTGTTGCCACTATACTGTACTATGATCTTGTTACATTGCTTCTATTACCCATCTACATTCGACTCTGTGTTAATATCATTTCCATATGTATTTATGTATCCTAAGATGTCTTGCATAGCGCCCAGATACCCCAGGGTGTGGCACGCTGTATAAATAATAAACAAACAAACAAACAAACAAACCATCTAATGCAGTTATTCAAAAAAACACTTACTCAAGGTTTCTTGGTAAAAGAATATACATTTATTTACTCAGTCAGTTTGAAAACATTACACTAGCATAAGCATCTCAATATCACACACTAATTACATGGACGCGGTAGTGTCCATGTAGTTATGGTTAAGTTGGTGTTTCCATAGGAAGAGCACTTTTTGGGTGGCTTATAACTTCGCTCCCTCTGGACGAATCCTCACCAAACTTTGCAGAAAAAGTATATGGCCCAGTCTGAAATTTTTTGCAAAGTTTGGAGAAAAAACTTTGTTCACAGCTACAGCCCGAACCGCTGGACGGATTTACACCAAATTTGCGGCAGGAGCAGCGGCTCGGTGTAAATCCGTCCGGTAGTTTTTTAAAAAATGACCAAAATGTAAGGCAACAAAAATTAGTGATATCTGTGTTCGCTTCGCGGACGGTCTTCCCTGTTCGCTCCGCGGACAGCATCCCGATTGGCCCATAGGCTTGCGTCATGTCCACAGACATGCGACGTGTTCGCTGATTGGACGGCATGGGGCGTGGAGCATGTCAGATTTTCTGTGGCGCCCGCCATCTTGTATTCGCCGTCGACCGTGGACAGCGCGGTGAAACTTGGATTAAAAATTGTATTTAGTGGAGTGTGTTGGTGTGTAAGAATGTTTGTGGAGGGTGGGGGAGTATGAGATAGGTTCAATGTTTTGTTTTTTGATGTGCTATATGCTTTTGTTGTGTTCGATTTGTCCGCGGAGAACACAACCTTCCGATTATCAGTGCAACCATTTACTGCTTTTATCATAAACCAACAGCCTATCCACCGCAAAGGAACAGCGCATGGCTCAAAATAAACTTTTGCTGATCGACAGCAGAGACAATTGCAAATCGCTGAATATTCACTAAACATTTCATGTGAAATAAATGTACTTTACCAAATGTACAATCCTGCTGTTTACTTTTAAACCACAGTTTCATATTCCGGATTGTGGCGCACTGTGTTCTAAGCTGATCTAACAACCTCTGTACCGCAAAGGAACATTGCGTGGCTCAACATGAACTTTTGCGGATCGACAACAAAGACAAATGCAAATTGCTGAATTTTCTCTAAACATTTGATGTCAAATAAATGCACTTTATAAAATTTACAATCTTGCTGTTTGCTTTTAAATCACAGTTTCATATTCCGAATGGTGGCGCGCTGTGTTGTGACATAATGTGTGTTATCTTCAGGGTTCTGTGTAACGCACCCTGTAACGTCACGGAGAGAGGTGGGGAATATGAATGCTTTCAAAATGTCAGGCTTAGGGGCGGGAGATATGATTTAGTGTTGCAAAAGCAAGTCAGCCAGGTCAATAGCGCCAGTCATAGGATTATCACATAATGTCGGCGCACATCAGCCTGATTTATCGTTTCTTTAGTGGACAAAAGTTTGGGTGAGGCCCATAGGAAATTGTACTATCAGCAGACAAAAGGACAAAAGGAGGGTTTGTGGAACACTTTCAACCTCACAACGAACAATACAAACAACGTTCTCAGAACACCCCTATTTTGTGTAATTGCAACCATTTCGGGACACCGCAAGTGTTCTTAGAACACATTCAACTTGACAGATTACAATACGGACAGCGTCCTCAGGACACCCCCAGTTTGTGTATTTACGAACATTTAAATACACCGCGAGTGTTTTTAGCTCAATTTTACCTTCCTTGCGAACAAAAAGGACACATACTCCGTCCTCTGAACACCCCACCATTTAGTTTACACAGCCGTGTTCTCCGTCATCAGTGATGTCATCAATGACATTTGTGATGTAATCCTTGATGTCCTGGGTGTTAGTGTTAGCAGTGCACGGTGGCGCGAGTTATGGTGGCTTATTTTACCATAACTGCCGAATTTCAGGGTTTTTTTCGGTTTTACTTTGAACCATAACGTCCCTTTAACAAAGTTTTTTTCACTGAATTTCATAAGTTTTTAGTAGCGCAACTTAACCATAACGTCCCTTTAGCAAAGTTTTTTCACTGAATAAACAATATAAATACAACTGGTTAGTAAATGAACAAGTTTAGCTCCCCTGAAGTGGGAGCAGAATGGCACTTCAGATACTTAATAAAGGGGTAAAAAGACAAGGTTATAGAACAGACAGCCAAAACACATTCATAGGCAGGGCAAAGGTTTCAGTTAACTACATCCAGCAATTCTTCTCAATAGGCCTGGCCCAAAGTCAATGGTTCAGAGTCTTTGTATAGGACAGCACAGTTCTGGTAGATAACAGTTAAGTCTCTGCCACAGAGTTTGGCTTGGTGAAATGTTTGACGAATGTTTAAGAAGGACAAGCCTTCGAAGTTGAGAAAGTTTCCACACACTCTCACAATGGCTGAAAAGATTTCCAGACCGTGTTTGCACAGTACCTTGGTATTGAAGAAGAGCTGTAGCTGAGGCAGATGTTCCTGGCAATTTGAGCAGATCTCGCAGATCCTGAGCTTCAGTCGTGGGGACAAGAAGGAGGACGTTGGGGGGTTCCTGTACTGCCCTGGGATGAGGCCAAAAGCTTAGCAAGACTTTGGTTTAAGGTGTGGGTGCATTAAAGTCCACAAGCTGGTTTCCTTCCCTCTGGCTATCCGGTTTTCAACAGCACACTGATGAAAATCTGACTAGATGGGGAGGGTGTCCAGGTGGCTTACAAGTTGGTTGTTCCCACCAAACTCAAGGGAAGAATTTAACCTTGAAGGGCTTCTCTGTCTATTGGAGTTTCAGGCAATTCAGACCTGCAGCAGGGCTTCACCGGTCGTCCAGGAGTTGCAGCATATCCTCTTCCTTCAGCTTGTCTTTGGTTCTTTCGTTCCAGTAGTCGACTCTGCTTTGCAATTCCCAGTTTTCTGCCATTCATTCCAGTCTGGTTGTCACTCACACAGCAGGGTGGCTGTGCTTGCCGGACAGGCAGCCGGCCAATCATGCCAGAGTGCATTCAGGTCTACTAGGAGACTAAGCACAGGGAGTTTCGGGCAACTCTCTCACATCCTGTCCACCCCAGACACTCAGGCACCAGAGGAGGGCTTAAGCACTGAAGCCCGCCAAAGGCCAACGAACAAAGGGACCAAACCAGGTTTGGCGCGCAGAGACAAACACAAGAAGGACCTTTCCTAAAAGAAATGGCGAAAAAATATGACCAGAGTCTGTTTTTACAGATAGGTCTTGGGCGCCATATTGAAAAAAATGGCTGACCCGATTTTTAGCTATCGTTGTTACCAGTCGGGAAAAATCACGGTTGTTGATCTAAACCACTGTCACCAGCCATTTAAAGTAGGAAAGGGTAACATTTGACTGTTACGTGAGTGTTTTGACTCAGGGGAAGCTAGGCAACCTCTCCAGCACTCTCTAGTAAGATAGTGGGTGCTGGGTCAGTAAATTTAAAAAGACTAGTACAGCCAATTTAACTTTACATGCTCTGGGAGATGGTAGTCAGTCCCAGAGAAGGTATTTAAACCTGGGGAAGTCTGAAAGAGATCCCTGTGTCACTACACTGAAGGTGCTGCGTTCCACACAGGTACAGATGATGCATATGGAGTTGTTTTAAAACTCCATAACCAAAGAACACAAAAGTAAAACACACACAAAATACATGAAAGAGTGTGAAAAAAGGCTTGCACTCTTCCCAGGTAAAAAAAAATAAAATCCTAGAAATCCAGCAAAAGGTAAGGGAAATTAGCACATTTTGAGAATTCTCCCTAACAGCAGACACCTCTTGGCCCAGGTAATATGGACATCTTCCGCTTGTTCTCCCTGGGCCGGGACCACTACAGGCATGACAGGAGGACCCTGAGCCTGGGTGGCTGGTGCTACAGCTGCCCCTGCAGCTACCGGACCCTGCTGAGAGTGTGGCATGTCCCACCCTGCATGGACCTGGGGACCCTGGATCCCTCATCCACCTCTGCCAGTTCCAGCACCTCAGCCCCCTGGGCTACCTCTGTCAGCTCCAGTACCTCGGCCCCCTCAGGCACATTTGCCTTCCTTCCCACTTTTTCCCCTCCCAGTCATGGCACAGATGGAATGGTGCAATGGGTGGTGCAGCATAAAATTGACCTGGGCAATTGGAGTGAGTGGGCAGGGTATGTGATGTTAAACGTACATGTGTGCCCCAGCAATGCTCAGTGTGACCCCTGGTGGAAAATGGACAGGTCGCACAACACTCAGGCACCCCTAAAACAAAAACCAACGTGTATGCAACCCCTTGGTAGTCCACGTGTGATGAAAAAACGCACCCAGCAACACAAAAAATGCATACACGAGGAACACGTAGGCTACTATGAGCCCAAAAATGGGGTATACCCCACACGGGGGCATCCACAGAATGGAAAATGCGTGTGTGACTCATTGTCTGCCTCGTAGAAAGAAAAAAAACACATGCGTGTGTGCGCATAGGCAACTCCCCTGCCAAAACAAGAAGTACGCACTGCTACAGTAGTGAACTATTCGTGTGTGAACCCCCAAAGAATTAAATTTCACGCGTCCGTCCCCTTGAAAAGCAAGTACAGTGCACTGTTGTGCTATGAAGAACTTTAACCCGATAATGAACAGCAATGCCCAACATCCAGCGCGCCGTTAAGTAACTTACACACTTTGGGCCTTTCCTCTGATTACACGCTAATGTGCTGTTTCCGCATGTGCGGAGTCACTCTGTTTCCGGCTGGCAACGTGAAAGAACACGGAAGACCCACGCTCTTGCTTACAAGGCCATTTACCTTCCTCCAACTGCCCCAAGGTGCCTCCTACAGCCATCTGCTGCTGCCAGTCTACTCTGTGTGCCTGCTGCCCATGTGTCCTGTATTTTGTTGCCTGCTCTGAAGCTATTGCCAGTGATCCTGTTGTGATCACTGCTGCTGATCCTGAAGACTCCCGACTGCCCTACCAATGCTCCATAGCCCAGCCCCAGTACCACCTTGCCCACCCACACCTGCCTCGGGGTTTGCCATGTCTGACAACACACCATCTGAGTCAAGTGGTGCCCCCCCGGCACCGAGGCAGAGGGCTGTCAGCTTCACTGCCAAAGAAGTTGACATCCTTGTGGAGCAAGTCCTGGGGCATTATGATGCCCTCTTGCATGGACCATTGCGAGTCAACAGGGATGGATGGAGGAAGATCTGGTTGGACATTGTGGGTGCCATCAACGTGGAGCGGTGGCACCCAGCGACTAGCGACAAGTCCATAAGTGCTGGGAGGCCTACAGGTACAGGACCCTCAGCAATGCCCAGAGCATCCTCCAGCCTGGGGATATCCGAGTGGGGCACCGGGGCCGGTTGACCACCGATGAAAAGAGGGTCCTGGCGTGCATCAACGCAGCGCTGCACACCCAGGTCTTGGAGTCCGAGCTCCATCCAAAGTCAACTGGTGAGTTTCCATGTGTTCTTGTCCACCATAGTGCATGTGCATGTAGACATGTGGCTGGGTGTGTGTACCCTGCTCTTATGTTTGGCATGACTACTGTACTGATGTCCGTGTGCATGTTCCAGGCAAAGTTGCATTTGAGTTCATTGATGCATGTGCAACATCAATGGTGTCTGTGTGGAAATGGCTGATGCGCGCATGTATGTCACAACGTGCACATGTATGCATCCCTGTGTATGGATTGTGGCATGCCATAGGTGTGACAAATGTGTGTATTTGGCAACATCACAGACATGCATGGTTTACATGTGCATGTGTATGAGAAGTGAGTGTGTGGGTGGGACTCTTTGCTTTTGCATGTGTGATTGCCTCATGCTGCCAATTTCACTGCAAGTGCTCTCTGACATGATGGATCCATGACTGTCAGGTGATGTGTGTGAGTGAGATGTGTATGTGCCATGATGTGTGTGAGAGGCATGCACGATTTGGATGTGCTGGAAGTGACTTGTGAAAGTGTGTGAATGGCACTTCCCTGTGTGTAGTTTATGGTGATGATGGTTGTGAACTTTGACAGTGGCAATTGTGTACTTTTACATTGTGCCAAACACACATATGTCCAGTACCCTGATGTATGTGTTCTATTCTTCTCTATGCAGTGACGATGGTAGAAGAGGGCATAGATGGTGCTATGGAGCACAAGAGCAGGGATGCCTCCACCGGCCTTAGATGCAAGGCCTATTCATCCTCCCAGTCACTGGGGGTCATTACGAGGTAGGAGGTAACCATGCCACTACTAGCGGCATGGCTACCCCCTTACCGGGTACCAGGTCTGGGTTCCTTGAATGAGGAATTACGGGGCCATTCCGACCTTGGAGCTTCCGGTAATTCCTCGTTCAAGGAACCCAGACCCTGAACATCCACATTCCCATTCGAGCCCCCATAGAACTCAATGGGAATGAGGAGCATGCTAACAAGGGGCCGGTTAGAATACTAGGCTGCACGCAGGACCCGCTAAGGCCCCCTGGTAACACCAGGTGTCCTTAGCGGGTCCCGCAAGCACTACTCGTAATAAGACGGTAAGTGGTTGACGGCTCTGGCACCTTTACCAGCACCATTAACCCCTTACTGCAAGGCTCACAATAACCACCACTGTCATCTTCTGGGAGCGAGGATACTCATGCCGCGTCTGAATTAATGGGCGCAGCTGCTGATGGTAGGCCCTTGGGCTCCTTGACAGTGGGAGGGACAGGTGAGGCTACACAGGGGCAATCCGATGCAGAAGACAGTGGGGAGTCATCCAGGTGGTGGTGGTGGAGGAGGATGAGGCCACAGCAGCCTAGCCCATGGAGCACAGTGGGGATGATGAGGCAGGTGTGACTGCTGCAGTCTAGGGTCAGGGGCAGGAGGCAGTGCAGGTAGCCGTGGAGGGGCCTGTGCCTAATCCTGTCCCTGGTACTGCGACTGCAGCAGTATGCACCTGCGAGCATGCCCCATGCTGTCCCCATCCACAGGTGGCAGATGTATCCATGGATACGGGTCTTCCACTACCTGCGAATGAGGCAATTTGTGACAGGGTGGTACCTTTGAAGGCCAGTATTGCGAGGCATACAGCCAGCATTTGTGATGTTGTGCAGACTTCCAATCGGGGGCTTGCACATTAACAACGATGAGGTATGTCGGCTCATTGTCTGGCTAGCTCCATTCCAGTTCAGAAATTTCCTACATGTGCTGGCCACTGCTGTGACCCCCTCCTCCTCTTCCTCCTCTGTGCGACAGTCATCCTCCCTGCCATCTTCCGACCCAGATACCACCAGGGCCTCCTGTGAACCTGTCCTCACCCCTAAGGCCAGCCTGTTGGAGACCACATCCATGCCATAGTCGGGGGTCAAAGGAGGATCAGCAGAGGTGGTCACTGCAGCAACAGGACCAATGGCAATGGAGGTAGTAGAGGCACCAAGCAGCAGGGCACATGTACGACAGCCCCGGGGGTTGTCATCATCACAGAGGCTGTCCCGGAGGTGCAGGCACCAGGCTTTTCGGCGGCAGCAGAGTCGACATAGGAGGTGACAGGACCCGGGGCTGTCAACATCAGAGGGGCAGATATCGGCCATCGGCAGGAGGGCAACGTGGACCTTACCACAAGGATGTCTTCCGTGTTGGGGAGAATAGGCCAGTGGATTGGAGCAGAGTAGCAGCGGGCACAGGTGGCATGACTCACCATCGCCAGCGTAGAGAACACCCTGCGTTGGGCAGAGAGGTGGGCCGAGTCCCTCGAGGAGTCTCAGAGGGAGTTTGTGATGAGCACGATGAGTCCCTGCAGGCCCTCGAGGAGAGAGCACAGGGCCGCCTCAGGGAAATAGACACAGAGTTCGATGATGCCCTGGCTGAAACCTTTGGGGGAAATGCTGAGTCGTAGGACTAGCCCACTGCCTTTGTATATAGTTCTTTAGGAGTAGGTTTCATGTTTTTTTCTTATTATTTGGAGTTCATGGACTATGCTCTGCATCTTTTATATAGTTATTTTTTTTATAGTACTTTTAGGATGTTCAGGCATTTTTTGTGATCATGGACCCGGGATCTTTGTATATAGTATGAAATTTTAATTTTTGATAAACATTTTTTTCACCATGGAGAAATGGTTTTGTTATGATTTGGGTTTACAATTTCGGATGCCACAATGGATATGGACCAGATTTTTGAGTTTTTAAAAAAAATCTGGAATGTTCATTTATTTTTTATTTTTAACAACTATGATTTGACTGTTTTTATTTTAATGTGTGTCATTTTAATACATGTTCATTAATACATTTCTATACGTTTGCATCCAAGTGGTGTCTGCTCTCACTTGTTTGATGCATGTTTCAATCTTCCATGACTGTATTACGTGTCCCTGCTGTTGAGCAATGTGGTTCATGTGTGTGCAAACATGCATGCATGTGTCAGTTTGTGATTCCCATGCCATGGTGCATGTAATGGGGAGCAAGACAAATGGATGTTGAGGTGCAACGTGGCGGTGCATCATGTGGTGAGATTTTAGTGGACATATGCTAATGTTTGCATGCAGGACAAATGTATGGGTGGTGGGGGGAAATGAGTCGGAGTCTGCCTGCAGGTTGCTGTCACTGGAGGTAGGGGGGACATGAGTCGGGCCTGCCCGCAGGTTGCCGTCACTGGTGGGGGTGGGGAGACATGAGTCGCGCCTGCCTGCAGTTTGCCATCACTGGTGGGGGACATGAGTTGGGGCCTGCCTGCAGGTTGCTGTCACTGGTGGGGGAAATGACTCGGGGCCTGCCTGCAGGTTGTCGTCACTGTTGGGGGTCATGAGTCAGGGCCTGCCTGCAGGTTGCTGTCACTGTGGGGGTGGTGGGACATCAGTCTGGGCCTGCCTGCAGGTTGCCATCACTGGGGGGGCATGAGTCAGGGCCTGCCTACAGGTTGCTGTCACTGGTGGGGTTGAGGGGACATGAGTCGGGGCCTGCCTGCAGGTTGCCATCACTGGTGGGGGGGCATGAGTCAGGGCCTGCCTGCGTGGTATGGTCCCATGTTGGCTGCCTGTGGGGTATGGTCAAAGGAGATGGGGGGTCCCATGTGGTGTGGGCTGCCTGCAGGGTATGGTCCCAAGTGGGCTGCCTGTGGGGTATGGTCACAGGTGATGGTGGGTTCCACATGGTGTTGTGGCATGGGCTGCCTGCGGGGTATGGTGACTGGTGTTGGGGGTCCCATGTGGTGTGGGCTGCCTGCGGGGTGTGTTTGCAGCTGATGGCAGCATGTGCAGGCCTTTCCACGTGATTTGGCTGGTGCAAGCAGGGTTTGCGATGGGTATCCAGTCATAATTTCGAATACAATATATTCGAAAGTAAAAATGTCGAAAATATTTAGTCGAAAAACAAAAATGTCGAAAAACAAAAATGTCGACTTTTTTTCGACTTTTTTCGATTTTGTGTTAATAATAAATATTTTATTAAACTTTTTTTTAAAATAATTAAAGGTATTTCCATGGGGGGTGGGGGTGATGGGGAGGATGGGGGGGGGTTGGGGATAGGGGTTTGGGATGGTTTTTTAAATAATTAATTAATTATTTAATATTATATTAAAGATTTTTTTAAAATGATTAAAGGTATATCTATGGGGGGTGGGGGATATGGGGAGGAGGGGGGGGTTGGGGTAGGGGTTTGGGATGGGGGGGTTGGGGGGGGACCCCCCCCATAATAAATGTTACTATCTGGGTAAAAAAAAAAAAAAAAAAGTGTTTTGGGTTTTCGATTTTTTTTTCGACATTTTTTTTTCGAAATTATGACTTTTCCTATTATATGTATGTTTTTTCGACTTTTTTACATTCAACATTTTTTTTTCGACATTTTTGCTATTCGACATTATGTTTTCGACTTTTTGACTATAAACCTTTGCGATGGGTACACACAAGCCTTTACACGTGATTTGGCTGGTGTGAGCGCGGTACGCGATTTCGCTGGGGTGCCGCAGGGGTATGCACAGGACTTTCCATGTGATTTGGCTGCTCCGAGCAGGGTACGTACTTTTGCTGGGATGCGGCAGGGGTAAGCGCTGGCCTTTCCGTGCGATTTGGCTGGTGCGAGTGGGGTACGTGATTTTGCTGGGGTACACTCTGGCCTTTCCAGGCGATTTGGCTGGTGTGAGAGGTGTACGCAGTGTCGCTGGGGTACGCGGTGTCCGTTCCACCTGAATTGCCTGGTGCGAGCAGGGTACAAGATTTTGCAGGCATACGCGCAGGCATTTCAATGGGTTTTTGCTAGTGCAAGCGGGTTATGCTCTGATTTTTCACATGATTACGAGGGGGGGGGGCTGTGTGCTGGGCAATGGATGGCGCAGGGCCTTGTTAGGGAGAATTCTCAAGAATGTGCTAATTTCCCTTACCTTCTGAGACCCCAGGAACTTTGCTGGATTTCTAGGATTTTTTTTTTGTTTTACTTTCTTTGTGTTTGCTTTATTTAAACCTTTACAAAATGATGACAAACACATAAAATCAAACATTAGCAGAAAACATCACATGCAACAATATACCACAATTCACATCAATATTAAAACCTTAATAAATCATACAAGGTAATAAAAACCCTTTTAAAAATAAAGTTCAATAACAGCCCAACAACCAGAAAATAAGCACTGTTCACATAGGTACTTCATTTTGACAGTAATTTGAATAATAAAAGCTTTCAAAACCTTTTTTTTCAAAATCAAGACATCATAATATCAATTCATTAATATAAGCCATAGATATTTTTCAAGAAAGCAGTAACACGTATACTTAACGTGGTCGAGTTTCTGTGCCTCATTTGGTACTACAAAAGCTCTCTGTCAGCACAATGGGCCTCATTACGACCCAGGCGGAGGAGCATGGTGCTATTAGCACCATGGTCCATGCCGGTGTCCGCCATGGCGGAATGAGGAATTACCACCCCATTCCGAGGTTGGCGGGGCGGTAATTCCCCATGCCGCCATGGTCCTTCCCCATTCCCATGTTTGCCCCATAGGACTCAATGGGAATGGGGAAGGCGCTAATTACGGCACCGTAAATTACGGTGCCGTAATTAGCTCCTAGGTCCCTTTGCGGGTTGGTTTTTTAACACCTGCTAAAAGCAGGCGTTAAAGTGCAACCCGCAAAGGGACCTCGTAATCAGGCGTTAAGGGTTTAACGGCGCTGGCACCTTTTATAGCGCCGTTAACCCCTTAACGCCTGGGTCGTAATGAGGCCCAATAGGTAGATACAACAAATTGTTCAAAGTATAAGATTCGTTGAGTCAAAAGGACAGGACAAACAAGTAAAATGTGCTACAAAGTTTCATTTGTTCCCTAATTTCTGCAGAATCTTGTGGGATATATTGACCCACTCACCTGTGCTTTACCCCATCACTTTTCTGCATTGGTGCACAAAACAGCAAAATGGCTGGGCTGGCTCCTGTATGTGCCAGGATCTCAAAAATGCGTTTTTACAACAACCATTAAAAAAATGGCTGCATCACCCTGCCACACACATTTCAGGCGGAGTGGAACAGAGTACACACTGCAGGAATGTGCCAGTGTGCGATGCAACATTTAACATGGAAATACGTAAATATAAATATGCAGCATTGCCTTGCTGAAAACAACAAAATTCCTTTTCAAAATGAAAACCTTTTTTTCACCCTGTAAAAATGCTGTTTTGAGGCTAAATCCATCCATTTACTGTGAAACTGCTGTAATTGAAAAGGTCCTGCCATGCCCAGCAGAAGCCATTGGCCATTATTCCGTGGTTGGTGCTAGCCATGGCGCTACTAGCGCCATGACTAGCACCAATACCGGTTCCGCCACCAACTTGGTGGTATGGGGATTTACCGGTCTATTCTGACCATTGCAGGACTGGTAAGTCCCCATTTGAAAAGGCATTCCCCATTCCCATTCGAGCCCCCATAGGGCTCAATGGGAAGGTGGCAATAACGGTACCGTAAATTACGGTGCCGTTATTGACCCCGGTACTCCTTTGCGGGTCCCGCCCTTAACGCCTGCTAAAACCAGGCATTAAGGAAGGACCCGCAAAGGGACCTCGGAATAGGGCCCAAAGGGATTACCGACACCAGTGTCATTACCGGTGCCCGGTATCCCCTTGCGCCCAGCTTGTAATGAGGGAAATTGTGCATTAGCAAAACTAGGCCTAGTTCCTGAATGACAGGCCCAGTCGTCTTAAATCAACAAGGATCTTTATTTTACTTGCATGGGAAAGCGCACGTATTTCTCCACAGTGTTTAAAACACCAACTGTCTTCAAAAGAACTTCAACTATCTGAGCCTGGTCAGTTTCATGTATCAGTGTTCTGCTAAAACTCATGCTTCCAGGAAAATGACTTTGGCTGCAAGGCAGCATTGCAAAGGCAGATGGGGCTGCCAAACCAAATTTAATGAAATAAATGCTAGCAGTTTTCAACACGTGTAAAATGGGCTTTTGTAAAACTGAAGGAGGAAAATGCCCATTTAAAAAGTAAACTGTTAAAGGAAAGCCTGCAATTACCCAGCAATGTTGAAGAGGTTTATGGCTGGTGGGAAATATACACATAGGCTATTTTATTCCACAGGTTTTAATTTAAGACTCAGAATGAGAAAATAAAGATTAAAACATATAGGCTGAGTTTGCAAGCTACCAAGAAAAAGCAGTTATTCAAGTGCCTACCCTGTAACTTCCCCTAAAACGGGAGGCCCACAATAAACCTCCAGGAGAAAGTACATTTACAAGCTCGTCAGACATTTGTCTGTGCTCCAGGCTGGGACAATGTTGTTCGCATTGAAGGAAGCCGGAGGTGTGAGAGACCATATAACGTCTATGAGGCTGCAGAAACCCCCCATCCTGCTTGAGAGGAGATGCCAGTTGGTGTCAGCTGGAAAGAAAAAAAATACAAACAGTGACTCCCACTTGTTCTAAAGACTATTTTATAAAGAACTTTAAAAAGACTTATATCTCAGTTGCCAAAAATGGTAAAAAATGTGGAATTTTTACAGTGTAAAAGTGAAAGTGGGGGCTGTATTTTGAAACTTGGTAGAATGTATTGACACACTCTGGACAGAAACAGTGATATATGTTGAATTACCAGAAAAGTATAACTATTGCAGACCTACATTTGTGTACATACATCCCTCATGGCAATCCCCACCAATGTATAAAGTTGCAGAATTTTAAGTAATATGAATCCCATTGAAAAGCGTGAAAAACTGTCAGAGGTGCAAAATCAAGCCTCACGGATTGGGGGTTTGGATTGAAATGTCAGGAAAAAAATATGCAACCTGTGTATCTGATTTACTAAAAGGTTGCAATTGGGTAAATATCTCTTTGCGGCAAAATTAGATTTTAGTTCCAGTAACTCTGAGAGGTTTCTGAACACTGTAAAAACCCATAAAGATGACATAATTTTTCTGAGATCCAACCGGCGAAGAGCTAGACGGAGACTTCTACTCTTGCCTATTCCTATTGTTAGAGGCGTGTGTAGCAAAGCCTGTCATAGTCTTCATTTGGACCTCTTTGGACCCATTTTTCTTTGGGAGTTCCCCCGTCTCTGAAGGAGAAGATTTTTTTTCCCAGAATCCTCTGAGGATTCCTCTCCTTCAAATTGGAGGACACTAACCTCCTTCACAAAATGGGTCTTTTTGGATTCTTTATTTCTCTTACCCACCCTCTGTTCCTTGGGTGGAAGGTTTTCGGGGGCAGGAGATTTTGGTTCTGGTTCCTGGGTGTCTAGGGGCTTTTCACAAGTAAGGAAGGCAGCTTCCTCTAGGGCTTTACACCTCCCTTCCCTGTGCCTCCTCCTCTAGAACCGGTGAGTTGTCAGGGTGCACCCCCGTCATTGTTCTGGAGTACCCGACTCTTGGTTTGTGGAGTTCTGAGCTGCCATGTTCATCTGAGGGTTCTGTTGAGCCCTCAACATGCGACCCAGCTCCTGGGATAGATTCTTGACCTGGCACTCAGGGTATGACACACGTACTGGCGGGTACGAGGGTCTCTGTTCAACCCTATGTGAATCACAGGAAGGGTAACTATCCCTTCTCCCATAGTACCATGGGTATTAAGAATGTTGGTAACCCTCCACCCTTGGCCTCCCCTCTCCCGGATTGGGCTGTCTGGGCTCCTGAAAGCGGGGAAAGAAAGGAAGGTTGTCCTGCAAGTTGGGGTTTTGTGGGCACCGGGGAAAGAAACTCAACCCAGCATTTGGAGGATTACTGCCCTCCTGGGGAAAGTTAGGAGGGAAGTCTCCTGGGACAGCACCTACCTGGTTGTACACCCCCCTTGGGCAGGGGGAGTCCATACATACCCCAGGATTGGTCTGTTACACTTGTAACCAGTTTGTTTATGCAGGCACCCACCTCATGGCACCAATGCACTGGCATGACACAGTCAGACGACTCACCAAGCAGCCAGGCACGTCATCCTGCATGTCGCCCCAATGCGGCATGGTAACGTGGAGTTCAGCTGGCCCATTGAGTCATTAGTTGTTCCTGGATGTCGGGCCCACCGATGTGTGATATTCTTGCTTGCGTTGCATTCCGTCTGCACGTTGGAGGAGTGGTATTGCTTGCGGTTGCGATCCACCACCTGCATGCCTTGCAGGTCCATCTAATCCACGTGGGTGCTGTCAGGGTCACCCATGTCATTTGGCATGCCTGCCAATGAATAGGGGCCAACATTTGTGTCGTATATCTCCTGGGTAGTCCATGTGTGCTTGAGGAGGTGATCCAGCACTTGGTTCTGCGTCCGTGTTATGGACGGTTGTGACATGCCATGCATGGGCCCCACTGTGTGCTGGTAGGTGCCTGTGGCATGGGTGTGGGGCACATGCATCACCTTCAGTTGTGCCGGGAGAGCGGTGTGTATTTGTATGCTGCTCGCATATCTGGTAATTTCTCGGCCCAACTATGGTGGTGATGGTGTCACATTCAAGCTGGTAGGGGGTGTGTATCTGCTCAGGGGTTTCCTTGAGGGACCGGACCTGCTGAGTGGGAATGGGGGCTGCTGGGGTGGTGACGGAGGCTGCACTGGTGCTGCATGCTGGGCCTGTCTCCCCCTCCTTCTCCCCCAGTGTCTCCTTAGTGGGGGGGCCTGGTATTGTTGGTGTAGTTCTTGTGGTTGTGCCCTTGCTGGCAGGGCCTCCTGCTTCATGTACTGCTACCACTATTGGTCTCATCTTGGTGTGGAGGGGGTGTGGTGTGTGGGTGTGATCCTTTTCTGCTGTGGCAGACTCCATTGCCTCCCCTGTGCTGATTGTGTGCACCTGTGGCTCTGGGAACCACTGCTCAGGGTTCTTTACTCCTTCTCTGAGATGCCTGTATGTACTCCATGCCGGTAAGGTACTTTTCAGCCTTAAGGAGGCCGTTATTTACGTGTGCTCCTTACTTGTGATCAGCTCAGGTTTACGCCATGCCGCCAATTTCGGCATGGTGGGGCACGCGCGCGATCCAAGACTGATAATTACGGCATTGTAGTTTACGGTGCCGTAAATAGCGGTCTGACAGGTCAGAATAGCCCATAGCGGTAAGCGATGCCGGTATTCCTTTACCGGCATCGTTTTTCCCTCACTTCCAACCTCGGAATGAGGGCCTGTGGTGTTTTGAGGAAGCATCCTGAACTAACCTGGCTTGCTACGCACTGCATGCTGCTGCTATCCTGCTCTCATGATGCCCTATATTATCCAGTAACCAGAATTTCCAGTCCAGAACTATCCTTTGGTATTGAGTCCCTGCTCAGCTGAACCTGTCCTGCTAATTGTGTTTGTCTGTCCTGTGTTAGACCAGATCTGTGTGGTGACCGAGCACTGACTGTCCAAACCTAAAAGTGGACTGTGAGCATCAATAGGAACCATAGAACCATAGTATACCTTGTCTTGCCTTGTCCGTAGTTCCACTTTCTAAGCCATCCTATCCCTATCTTGATAAATATAATATTGTCCAAAATCATTATTGAAATCCTGCCTTGATTCCTTGTGCTAGCGCCAACATCTTTAATAATTTTGTTTTGTAAAATCCTGAGCTATTTATCCTGTTTCGAGTAACCTGACTGGGCCCGCCAGGGTGCGTGCAGAGGTGCTAGGGTTGAACTTGCGAGTCAACCCCGGGGCTTACAGTGTCTCAATCTGGTAGCCTAGCCTGAAGGCCCTAGTGTAGAGTAAAACTGACCCTGTCAAAATTGATTTCTGTTCTTTTTCGCGCCTTCATTTTTTCAAAAACCCACCTCACTTGATCTTGCATAACTCACTCAATTTAACAGCTAGAGACCTCATTTCACTTTCATATTGTACCTATGATCCATAGCTACACCCCAATACATGGGGTTTACAATATTTTACCAATTTTTATTAAAAACCGTTTTGGTAAATTCAGGCAGGATTTGCAAATGTTTGCTAATTTTACAACGTGTCATTTTGATTATAAACTGTTTTCAATCTTCCATTCCCTTTTCAAATTGTATGCTTTTGCTCAATCCATTGCTTGTTGTTGCTTGTATCTTTCCAGTATTACTCCAGTAAAGAATTTTTTTTCATTTTAAGAGTTATACCCATTCATTATTTTATTCATCCATTTCCGAGTGTCAGTTTAGCATTGCCAAGGTTTGAAATCCATTTTTCGCTCTTGTCTGGGGAGGGAAGGTCAGATTTAAATTCTGTTTCTTGTCTGTCACACCTGATTACATGCTGATTTTGTTTATCCACTTAAAATTGATTATTTGTGGGTTGAACATTGCAGGGGGAAATTCTAACTCCAGTGCTATCTTACCTAAAATCAAAAAGTGCTCTTCTTCCCTGGTGTTTTGTAGTTGCTTACATGCATATTGTTCTTATCACCCCATTGGTGATTGGTGACCCATATACAAATCTGTATGCTTTCTTTTAATTTTCAAATAAATAAATAAATATTATATTTTATCAACCAGCCTGGTTCATGGTCCATTGTGACCCGGGATATTTGAAAAGGGGGGGTGATATGAGTGGTATATCATCCTAATATCATCTCAATATTGAATCTAAACTATACCGTAAGCATTTCAATTGTGTGCTACATTCTGGGCCGAGAGTAAGGCGTGCACCGCCTGATTGAAATCCTTAACAATGTACAGCATTTCCATGTATCAGAAGACATATTCCGAGTATTAAGTATAAAATTGGTTTGCAGCACATTTGTCCTAAGCCTCATGAAAGCATTACGTAGGCTTCTACTTGGGTATCCCTCAATTGCAGGGAACAATTTCCAAAAAGAATATGTCTGGCTATAGATTTTAGACTGCGATACTGTTGTTATATTTTGTTGCCAGTCGTTACCCTTCAAAATCCTTTTTACTTTTAAAGGTTGGACAGCAGCATTTCGCTGGAAACACCAACATTTTGAAGAACTTCTTCTACATTGCTCTTCAACTGGCTCTTCAACATATCTAATAACATCAATTGAAACACACTTTGGTAAAACAAACAATATCCTTCTCCATATTAAACCCTCTATAGTTTTTAACAAGTGCATGAAATCTGATGCATAAAATTCCATCCCATAAGATAACCTTGGTAAAACCTTCATAATATAAAAAGGATTTGCCATATTTATTCTCCAATATAAGCATCTGTCGCGGAGCAGTTTCTGCTTTTATTCTTAATTGCTTCTTAATTATGGTTGGTGTTCCAGATTCTAAAAAGTGATACCCCAAATATTTAAATGCACGCTGACATTTTATGATTTTACCATCGCAATACCGTTTATATGCAAGTTTACTTGTTTTAGGTTTGCCCAATCAAACAAAAATTGTCTTTGTTGCATTTATTTTTAAATGAAGTTCGGTCACAAACATCACAAAAACATTAATAATTTTTTGCAAACCAATTTTTGTACATTCCAATAGCAGAAAATCATCTGCATATGCGATCCATTCAATGTGCGTGTCTCCTAATTTAGGTGCAACCAAACCTTTGTTACCAAGTGCTCTATTAGCCCCACTCATATATAAATTAAACAAGGTAGGAGCTAACATACAAGCTTGTCTGAGCCCATTTGAGATATAAATCTCTGATGACAATAGACCCTCTGAGTTTAAGCAGACTTTTAGTTTGGTCTCAGAATATAGTTCAAAAATTATGTCAAATAGATGTTTAGGCATACCCAGATCTCTCAATTTACACCATAGGGTTGAACGGTCCACCATGCCAAAAGCTCTGCTGAAATCCATTGAAGCAACAAATATTGCATTAGCATCTTTCATTAAAGCCTTTGACAGTAGACTTCGTGATATTAATCCCCCACAATCATGTTTTTCTTAAAACTGATTTGTTTGGGGTCCAATATATTGTTGAGTGTAATCCACTTTTGGATGTCTTCAAGTACAATAGAGGCAAACATTTTAGATTCCGGGTCAGCTATTGCTATGGGTCTATAACTTCCAGGACAAGATCTAGGCCCATTTTTAAAGACAGACATACAATAGCCAGTCTCCACGACTGGGGTATAGTTTTAGTGTATAGAATATCTCCATAAAGAATATGAAATATTTTGGCCCAATATTCTATATTGATTTTTAATATCTTATTAGATAAATTATTGGGGCCAGGAGCAGCCGAGTTCTTAGATTTCCTGATTAATCTATATATAGTTGCAATAGAAATATCTAATATCCATTCAATGCCCTTTGTATTGT
The DNA here is from genome assembly GCF_040938575.1 of Ambystoma mexicanum. Lineage (NCBI taxonomy): Eukaryota > Metazoa > Chordata > Amphibia > Caudata > Ambystomatidae > Ambystoma > Ambystoma mexicanum. The sequence continues at coordinate 1,140,118,328 of NC_090922.1, forward strand.
CTCCAATAAAAATCTCGGTGTTACAACTGTAAATATTAGTGAAATGTTCCAACCACCTTCTTTCGCTGATTGGGTTAAGTTCTTTCTGTGTATATTCCATGCTATTAATTAATTGCCAAAAATTTGAAACGTTGTTACCCCATAATGCTTTCAACATTTCTTCGCCATCCAATTGGGGTCTTCTACCTCTATGGCATATTAACCAGTTCATGTAGTACTGTTTTATCTTTTTTTTTCTAGGCAAGCATTTGAGAATCACAGTACCCACTCTTCAGAAGTGCCCGGACCTCTCTCCTCATTATAAGTTTATTATTTTGTACCTCAATATCAAAACGATGTTCATGTATTGCCATTTTTTTTCCCACACAATCTGTTGGTCCCTGCAGCTCTTTGGATAATATTGTTTACATGTGTAGTAAAGGTATTGTTAGAGTGCCTCAATAAACGCTGTTCCAAAGGCATTCCGTCAAAATCTTATACTAAAGCTGAAGTAAACCTTATAGTTTTAATGAAAGTCCATCAGATTCTATTACCTCTGGTGTTAATTGACACACCCTCGATATAGTAGGGCATTCTCCCTTTATCGGTAATAAAGGCAAAATCAATAGAGAAGAGTCTATGATCACTAGTAGGCATATCAATAACAGCTAAATTAGAACTACATTTGTTCAATCCACCCAACACAAAAATGTAATCCAATATGGAGCTACAACCCCTGGCATTCCAGGTGGGACAGTTGTTCTCAATCATTTCCAGGCCCATAAATTCAATAAATTTATCCATAACGCACCTCTTAGTTTAGAATGACCAGCCGTTGTAATGTTTGTGTGAATATTATCAATTAGGGAATCACCAACGGTATGATATATATTGTAATCTGCATTCAAATCACCTGCTAAGATTACTAGACCACTTTCATTAGATAAACGCCACACATTGATCATCTTGTTTAGATTATTAAGTTCTTTTTCCAATTGGAGATCTGAATATTTCAGCTGGTTCCAATAAACATTAGCAATGAAAAGATTAACACACTTATCACAGAATTTGACATTATAAGTCACAATAAGTAACAATTTCAAAATAGACCATTCATCTATTTTTACAATCTGAAGAGTCTGTTTACATGCAATTATCAGTCCCCCCATGGGATGGCCCTTTAAGCCCTTTATTGCAGACAATTGTGTTATCTGAAAACCATCCCATGGAAGTCCCTCACTGGCCCAAGTTTCCTTTAATAAAATAAAATCGTAAGATTGCAATACATCCGTCACTTTAGTGTTATTTTCCAAGTGTAGGTGACCTCTAGAGTTCCAACTTAATAAACTAATTTTACCAAGCTTGCTAGTGTGGTCTCCCCAGTGCCTTCAAAGTATTGATAGACTCTCTTAAAGAGAATGCTAGCCATCCCCAATCTTGTTTTTCAACATTCTCATTTGTAGTATTATTAGTATACCCCCGTAGCTAAAGCCTTAAGAAGTGTTCCTATTAGCTACATTCACGTTTCCCACCGGAGATGGTGCTGTGTATGGAAAGAGGTCAAAACCTTTACATTGAAGTGCCTCCACTTCTTTCAACAACAAACTTCTCACTAGCAGAGATTGAATTATTAACCAGACAAAATCATATCTGTATTTATGTATGAAATCAATTAAAGTTAGGTCTGCAGAAGTAATCAATGCCAGTTCAGGAATAGCAGCAAATAAAGAGAAAACCTAAGGACGGTTTAAGGATGTCTGACCCCCCTCCTTAAATAATGATAATAATATTAAGTTAGGTTGATCAGGCATGGCCGGTTTCCTCAAGTCATGTTCCATACTTACATTGCCTATGTAGTCTTGCAATTTTTTGTCAGTCACATTTGAACCTAGAACCTGTTTCTTATCATCAGGTATTTTGGACAGTTTCTCATTAGGAGGTATTCTTTCATCTAGTATTCTTTTTACAATAGTTAATATTTCATCTTCCTTGGAAGATGTATTTTCCTTGATGTTAATTACCACTTCATTAGAGCTGATCGAGTCCTTGTTTTTTGGTACAGTAAGGTCAGTAGAGGTGACAATAGTGGTGGCACAAGTAGCATATGTAGAATATGTGTTGTGCCCTTGACTCTGCTTTTTATAACCCAAACCTGTATTAACTGAGTGCATATAGGCATAGTAGTTGTCAGTTGATACATGTTAGTATCAACGTTTGTCTCCAGAGGACCATTCTTATCTAGTAACTCTTCTCTAGCCTAGGGATCAATTGTAAATGACTTGATGTATCTGCTGAATATTTTTTTTAAATCAAATATATCATCCAAGCTAGTCTTTAAAGTTGAGAGTTGTGTTTCAGTATCCCAAGACTCTCTTTTCTTTTTCATCACTTCTGTCATCGATCCACCCCCTCACAATATTCGCTTTGTGAAACCTGAACGCTTTTGTTAGCTATTTTTGGAACGACAGGCTGTTCAACAGCCTCAGTATATGCTAACTGAGAATCCAACTCTCCACAATTTCTCCTTGAGGATATAGCCATATTTTTACCCCCATTTAATTTGGTTTGTCTCAGCCTTTTTTTTTGTTAATATAATTTTCAATGTTTTACCCACCTCAAAAACTTCTTCTTTGTTACTATTCTTTGAAATGACTTCAGTAGCCAAACACCATCCTAGATGATTGTGAGTCTGCTATTAATATTACTTCGTCAATATTGTAGGACTGGGACATTGGCTATGTTATTATGGGCTCTAGTTTCTTTTCTACCATATTTACTTTCGGAAGCAAATTCAGGATGTTATGCACATTTTGTAACAGCTCACATACTTTGAGTGGGAGTTGGCCAAAATCAGTACTATATTTCTGCAACACTTCGGTCTGGTTCCACAGTTCATATAATATTAATCTGTTGGAAATACCTAAAAGGGTGGTGGTATCCGAGCCTTTCGTATTCACACTTCCCTCATCATTGGGTGCATCAGAATTAATAGAAATGGCCATTAATTCAAGGTCAGCAGTCCAAAATACCATAGGAGTATCTAAGAATGACTCTTTACACTTAAAAGCAACCCCCGGCACAAATCTCCAGCGAGTTTTGCTTTGACAACTCTTTCTCCTTATTGGTAGATTGTTCTTCCATGGATAAAGGTTGTGAATCATCCACAGTGTCCATGGATTTGGGATTTATGTCGTCATATATTTTTACGTCGTTCGAGCAAGCATGTGCGCACTGCAGAAGCTCTTCCTCCTCATTACACGATGGAGGCAGGGGTAGAGCTACCGCACATGCCAAGCTTGCACAACACGTATTAACAGCAGTGAAAACATGAGCACCCTGGATCTTTCCCGAAAATTGGCATTTTTATAATTTTTTTCATATTTATTACTCCTTTCAATCCTTATTATTCAAAAATTGTTGAAAGCACAATAATACATTCACAGCTACTCAACTTAAATAGCCCAATTTGAAGGGCATTAATATTTCTGTTCCATTCAATGTGGCAGACTGGAGATTTAGACAAATACAACTCGCCTTTACTCACGCAGAAATCGCAAAGTTTCAGAAGTGGCCCCAGGCCCCACCCCACAACCGAAAAGCCAAACAGCCTACACACTTGAGGTCCACACTTCTGGTGTGCGCGCGCTGTTGCACGAGCACCGTGGCTCAAGTAGGCGTTGTTTGGCGTGGATGAATGGGAGGGTGGGGCCACGGCGCACGTCAAACGCAGGAAATCTGTGAGACAAATAAAGGAGAGTAAGATTCAATGATTCAAAAAAGTCCACAAAAAAGTCCAATGCTGCATAAACGAGAACCCGTGAGTAGGGTACAGCAAACACGTTAATGTCTTACTGAATAAACAGAGTTACAACTCGTGTTGTGCAAACATGCTTCTTCTTGCACACTTGAGGTTCTTTACAGGAATCCAAGGTCCGTGCAGCCAAACAGCCTACACACTTGAGGTCCACACATCTGGTGCGCGCGGGCTGGTTCGCGAGCACTGTGGCTCAAGTAGGCGTTGTTTGGCGCAGATGAACAGGAGGGCGAGGCCGCGGCACAGGTCAAACGCAGGAAATTGAATAAACAGAGTTACAACTCTTGTTGTGACAAACGTGCTTCTTCTTGCACATAAAGAGGTTTTTTACAGGAAGCCAGGGTCCAAGCAGCCAAACAGCCTACACACTTGAGGTCCACACTTCTGGTGTCTAGGATTTTAATTTTTACCTGGAAAGAGTGTGAGCCTTTTTTACCACTCTTTCATGTATTTTGATGTGTGTTTTACTTTTGTATTCTTTGGATATTTAATTTTAAACAACTCTATAGGCAGTGTATTTTTCTTGGCCGTCACACAGCACCTTCATTGCAGTGGCACAGGGGTGTCTTTCAGACTCCCCCAGGTTTAAATACCTTCTCTGGGAATGACTACTGTCTCCCAGAGCATGTAAAGTTAAATTGCCTTTACCAGTCTTTTTAAATGTACAGACCCAGCACACACTATCTTCCTATAGAGTGCTGGAGGGGTTGCCTAGCATCCCCTATGTCTAAACACTCATGTAACAGTCATATATTACCTTTCTTCTTGAAATGGCTGGTGGCAGTGGTTTTAGAATGAACTACCATGCTTTTCCCCGACCGCGAAAACTGCCAGCTAAAAATCGGGTCAGGCATGTTTTCCAATATGGCACCCAAGACCTATCTGTAAAAACAGACTGTGGTCAACTTTTTTCACCGTTTATTTTAAGAAAGGTCCTTCTAGTGTTTGTCTCTGTCCGCCAAACCAGGATGGATCCCTTTGGTCATTGGCCTTTGGCGGGCTTCAGTGCTGAAGTCCTCCTATGGCGACTGAGTGGCTGGGGTGGACAGGATGTGAAGGTGGTGCCCGAAACTCCCTGTGCTTAGTCTCCTAGGACACCTGAATGTACTCTGGCATGATTGGCTAGCTGACGGTCCAGCACGGACAGCCACCCTGCTGGGTGAGTGACAGCTAGGCTAGAATGAATGGGAGGAAACTGTTTAAAAGCAGGTGTCTGGGACTTGGAAAGCAGAGTCGACTACTGGAATGAAAGAACTGAAGACGAGCTGAAGGAAGACGACTGCTGCAAGTCATGGTCCACCGGTGAAGCCCTGCTGCAGGTCCAAATTTCCTGAAACTCCCTCGACAGAGAAGCCCTTCAAGGATGACTTCTTCCCTTGAGCTGGTGGGAACAACCAACTCACAAGCCACCTGGACACCGACTCTACACTGGTTGAATTTTTTTCAGAGTGCTGTTGAAAACCGGATAGCCAGTGAGAAGGATACCAGTTCGTGGACTTTAAGACACTCACACCTTAAACTAACATTTTGCCACGCTTGTGGCCTCTTCCCAGGGCTGTGCAGGAACCTCCTGACGTCCTCCATCTTGTCCCCATGACTGAAGCTCAATAACAGCAAGATCTGCAGGAACTGCCAGAAACAACTGGTCTCAGCTACAGCTTTTCTTCATTCTAAGGTACTCTACAAGTGTGGTAAAGAAATCCTTTCTGCCACAGTGAAAGTTTGTGAAACTTTCCCAACTTTGGAGGCTTGTCCTCCCCTAAACCGACATAACTTTTCTTTTGGCAAACTACTTCTAGGAACATTGGCAACGATTTAACTTTTTACAACCAGAAATGTGCTATCCTATCCAAGACACTGAACCATTGAATTTGGCACATGCCTATTGAATTGAATTGAATTGCTTGTTGAGGTGAACTGAAACTATGTGCTGTGGCTATGCAAGTAATTGTGCTTTGATTCTTATAACCTTTGTCTACCCCTTTGAAAGTTACGGAGGAGCCTAACTTGTTCAGAAACATATTTTTTTAGTATTGTAGTGTACTATTGTGTGATATTGAGCTGCTTCTTTCTACTGGAATGTTTTTCAACTGACGGTGCAATTAAATGTATATTCTTTTACCAAGAAACCTTGAGTAAGTGTGTGTTTGAACCACTCTAATTGCAAGTCCTTTGTGTAACATCTTGTACTGCTCACTTCCCTCTTGAGATAAGTCTGGCTGTTCAGCCACTGCTACCACATAAATGTGTAGCACAGGCTTGTACCAAAGGTGAATGAAATTGTACTTACACCTGTAGTCTTAATTGTGTGTAGTGTTCCCAAAGGGTACTTCATGTGATTTGGCCAAACAGTCCTTGTGCCATTTTGGGCATTTCCTGCGCACAGGGTAGTGTTGGGGGCGTTACTGGCACTGCTTGCTGTTCATTGTGCCACGGCTACTGATGCCTCAGAAAATCCATGAATACGCATGCCGGACAATTGCTGGTTTACGCCACGGCTTGCGCACGCGTTGCGCACGCTCCTTCTCACTCGCGGTGCTTGTGCTACTTCTGTGCTGGATTCTATGAATTGGGCCCACAATCTTTTCTTGCAAAAGTTGGGAATTTAACAGTAAGAGCACTAGCTTTTTCTGTTGATATTAAACTCTGTGATAGCACTCCGATAGGGCTAGAGGGTTCATTGCCAGCATTAGAATAATGTATCTATAATAATGGACTCAAAGTAATGCCAATTTATCATCCATGATGATTTGTAAGAAGGTTGAGAAGACTGGCAAGTTTAAATAGTAAAACTGGGGGCAGAACCTTATTCACAATGGTGCTGTTGTGACTTGACTGTCGTGTAGTCAGGAGAGACCTCTGTCCACAAGTGCCACACAAGGAGGAGCAAAAAGACTCCCAGTGCAACCCTTGAGGCCACAGGTGAGAGATCTTCTTCCTCCAGAACCGCAGACCCTCAGAAACCCCGGACCACTGTAAAGAAAGCACCGGTTAAGTTATGCGCCCAACAACCACCACTAGTCAATACAATAAAAAGTTGGAACAGTCTTACCCAGTGGAGCGGTGAGGTACTCCGGTATACCTATGGGGTTTTTCCGGGATTTTCCAGAACCCTCCCTATAAGGGAAGTATTGCCAGAAGGTCCAACGTACTTGAGATGGAACAGGCCCACCCGTTGTCAAAGTTCAGAACAAGGACCAGTGATCGTAGTGCCAGGGATAAAGAAGACGAAGTCCAAAAGCAGTCCGTGGTTCGTGGCCAGTAGTCCCAAAAAGACAAAGCCAAGGAGATCCAAAAGCAATTCCGTGAAGCAGTCCAAGGTCGGTATCCGGGTATTCAAGAGATCAGGTACGTAGCGCCAAACAGTGTCCAAGGATTTAAACAGCTGTAAAGCGCTGGTTGCACCGACGCGGCCATTTAAATACTGGTGCTTCGCTCCCCATCTGGACATGTGACCCGCAGCCTCTGGTCACGTGATCTGCCACCGCACACGTGCGTACCTTCCGGGTCACATGACCAACAGCCATGTCTTGGGAACATGAAGCATTCCTGGAATGCGGAAGTGCGGCTGCACGGAGTCGATCCCTCAATCTCCATGGGAGACGCCAGTGAAGCGGGCGCCGTAACGGGTGGGTTGCAACAAGCTGGGGACCATGTGGTGGCAACCTAAAGGAGGCGGATGCTGGTAAATCCCGGAGCTGGGCATGAGATCGGGAGGGGTTAGGCACCGTAGAGGGGGGACTGGGAAACCTGTTGTGAACCCTGCGAGTCGTGACAGGTGCTGGGTTTGTTCAAATGAAAAGAGCATAGAATTAATAAATGTTTCCAAAGGATTGACCTTGAGCAGTAGTTGTGTTCATAACAGATATTGGGGGTCATTCCGAGTCTGGAGGTAAGGTACAAACCATGCCGGTATTGATTTACCGGCATGGTTTTCCGCTCCATGCCATTCCGACCCCTCAGACCGTAAATTACGGCACCGTAAACTACAATGCCGTAATTTACGGTCTTGGGTCGCGCGCACCACCATGGCAAAATAAACGCCATGGCGTAAACCGGAGCTGATTCCAAGTAAGGACCACACGTAAATTACGTCCTCCTCAAGGCCGTAAAGTACCTTACCGGCATGGAGTACATACAGGCATCTCAGAGAAGGAGTAAAGAACCCTGAGCAGTGGGACCCAGAGCCACAGGTGCACACATGCAACACAGACGGAGGCCAGGAGTCTGGCATAGTAGAAAAGGGGGGGAGACAGGCCCTGCATGCAGCACCAGTGCATCCTCTGTTACCACCCCTGCAGCCCCCATGCACACGTAGCATGACTTGACGCTCTAGGAGAAGGCCTACCAGACAGACACCCCTGACCACCTAGACTGTGACACCGTCACCACCATATTGCGGCACAGACACAAGACAAGCGAGCACCATACAAATGTACAGTGCCAACCCGGCACAAGTGATGGTGTTGCCTGTGCCCCACACCCATGCCAAAGGCACCCACCAGCACACAGTGGCATGTCACAACCGTCCATTATGCGGCCACATATCCAAGTGCCCTTACACCCCCCCAAACACATCCCCAAACACACAAGGATCCACCGATCCCCAACATGGACCACCCATGAGACACACAACAGTAAAGCTGGACCAAAAGCAAATGGAGGCATGGCAAATGACAATGTTGCCCCTGACAGCACCCACCGGTCGTATGTGGACAAGCTTGGCATGCACATTGCGGACATCAACTGCAAACAATACCACTCCCCCTACGTGCAGATGGAATGCAACACTACCAAGAACCGCACACATGGGTGGGCCCGACACCAAACAACTACACATGACTCAAAGGGCCTGCTGAAATGACATGATATGATATGGCATTTGGAACGCGCCCATACACAAGTGTCTCAAGGCGCGACGAGGCAGGGGGGGGGAACAAGGGGAAGACAGACAACGATCCCACTAGGCCAGGTGTCACACAGACCGCGCAAGTGCAGGGGTAGTGAGAATGGAAAGGGCAAGGGGATGGGGGAAGTGCAGTACAAAGTAAGTCGAATATCCAAAAATAAATTAATAGGGCTAGCTGGTGGCAAGTGCAAGGTAAGTGCAGACAAGTGCTGGGAAGGGGGGGCTGTAGGGATAGAGAGACAGTCCCGCAGTGCAGGGGTTGCCAGGGAGGCAGTGCAAGAGGAGAGTGGCTGGGCCCAGGACCAAGGTCGGCGAGAGTGGCCCAGATCCAGATCCTGTGCAGTTTCAGTGAAGAATTCAGCAGGGGAGAGGGAGAGAGAAAGCAGAAGCAAAGAGGAAGGTCATGAGGTGCTTCCGGAATCAGAGATGGTTCTCCTCAAATATCAGGGATGCAGGAAGGCTGTTCCAGAGGGGGCCCCTGCCGCGGAGACAGATCTACCCCCAGCTCGTTGCTCTGAGAAGCAGCTGACCCTGAGTGAGTCGGAGACGGATGAGCAAAGGTCTTGGGAAGGAAGACATTCAGGAAGAGAGAGTAGAAGGTATTCATGCCCCAGGCCCCAGAAGGCCTTGTGGACAATGCATAGTGTTTTGAACTTAAGGGAAGGAGGGAGTGGGTGTGCCGATGAGGAGAATCTCAGTCTTACTAGCATTAAGGCGGTGTTCATTGGCTGCACACCATTCCTGGATATCAGACAGACAGTCAGAGATGGGGGAAGGAGAGGAGGACGCCTAGGGTAGGCTGAAAATTTGCCGGGTATCGTCCGCATAGCGCTGAAAGTTTGGGCAGAGGGTGGCGATGAGGTGGCCAAGGAGTGCCAAATACTGGTTGAACAGCCAGGGAGGGAGATTAGATCCCAGGGGAACACCACAGGTGGAGGAAGAGATGTCAGAGAGGAGGGCCCCAAGTTGGACCTGGGAGGGTCGATTGAAAAGGAAAGAGGTCAGCACGCTACCGCGCTACATGGCCCAGATGACCTGTCTGGCTGGCTGTTGAGTCGTCTGACTGTGTCATGCAAGTGCACTGGTGCCACAGGGTGGGTGCCTGCATGAACCAACTGCGTAGAAAAGATGGAGCCATTGTACGTTGTTCACCCTGACAACAAACCTGCCAAAGAACCAGGGCAACGGCACATATGAACATATTTTCACTTTGCCAGAATAAGGCACCCACATCACACTACATCTACACCAACTGACAAGGGATAGGCACACTACACCAGCACCACTCATTGGCGGACACCACAACCGCAAGTGCATATCCGAGGGCACACTGCACATTCACATTGCGGCATCCCCCAGCCTGGCACCACATTGGAGACCCACCCCTGGAAGTGGAATTCACGGAGGACAGCAGGGGTACGATATCACGTCAGCGGCATGGCACCCCCATAGGAGTGTTGGGAATCACCATAGAATGGATCAGAGCTGGATGATGGACATGATCCACAGCCAAATGAGAATGTACACAGTACACAGCACCAGAATGATCCGACGTCAGAACAGCAGCATGCGACAAATGAACATGTACCCCAAGATGTCCACACCACCGTTCACGGACCATCATGTAGACACGACACCCCACAGCATTACATTGCATCGGACACATATTTGTGTCCCTGATCGTGCCGAATATATCTATGTACATGTACATATGGCCATCATCGAAAGCCTGCCATGACAGCCAAGTACTGTTCACCACCATGACAGTCCGCACACCCACCTCATTTTGCGACACATGCAGCTGTTGGTGGATGTACCCTAACAGCAAGCCACATGACCCCTGTCATGAACCCCCTGAACAGACCCATGGGGCAACCAGACTATGGCCATACCCGTGCATGCGTGTAGATGCAGCAGTCACCAGGTTTGCGTGATGCACATATGTGCCCGCGAACCAGGACTGGTGGCTGACCCCTCCACTGATATCTGGTGTCGAATGGGCCCATGCCATATGTGCAGATGGACAAAAAGTGCAATGAAGAATGTCCACAACGGTTCAACTTTGCAACACCAATTGTGTATTGAGATAACAAGCAATGAAAAAACAGATTGTAAGGGGTAACCATCTGCACAGGCTGCGCTTGTTACCTGTTGTATGCTCACTGGGTGTGATAAGTTTGAACAGAGTGGATGAGGAGTGTTCACAAAAAGACACAACTGATTCATGGTGCAATTGATTAGTGAATCAAAGAGCCCAGCTTTAATTCCTCAAGTCAATACTAGGACATTTTGATTTAAAGTGCCCCAAAAACAAATGATACATTCTTGGTACACATGGGTACACATTTCATGTAAGAAGCTTAATACTACAAACAGATAAGTGCCGGGCAGTGTCCTGCCGGGCAGTGTCCAAAACAAAGTACATTCATATAATGCCAAAAGTACAGAAAATGCCAAACAAATGCCAAAAAATGCAGAAAATGCCTCAGATGTCAAGAAATGCAGAAAATGCCGTCAGGAAATGCGAAAAAATGCCAACACGTGTTTCAACCTATGAGGTCGTCATCAGGGCATATAGATACATATAGTGCATTGGGCTATAGTGCTGATGCTAAATCCTGAACTGTGTTCAATTTAGAAACCTGCCAGGGGGGGGGGGGAGGGTGTCAAAGCAAGGAGCAATTGGAAATGGGAGTATGTAGGCTATGAAAAATAAAGCATACCTTATTGTAATTGTTCTCTGTCAAACTGTTTAGAAGTAAAGGTAATAACTTTTTGCCTTTCATTTATTGCACATGATACTAACAATCGGTGATTATATCATCTACCCAAGCAAGCCTTTCTGAATAGACTAAATACGCTCCACTTGCTTTATATTTCACAGTACACTGAACTGACCAGTAACATGCTTTTGGAACCGTCCGTTGCTCCATTTTTTCTACAGTTTGACAGAGAACAATTACAATAAGGTATGCTTTATTTTTCATAGCCTACATACTCACCTTCAGAGTCATGTTATGCACGCAGTAATTTAAACAGTATATTTTTCTTTTTTCTTCTTTTCTCTCCCATTTCCAATTGCTCCTTGCTTTGACACCCTTCCCCCCCCCCCTGGCAGGTTTCTAAATTGAACACAGTTCAGGATTTAGCATCAGCACTATAGCCCAATGCACTATATGTATCTATATGCCCTGATGACGACCTCATAGGTTGAAACACATGTTGGCATTTTTTCGCATTTCCTGACGGCATTTTCTGCATTTCTTGACATCTGAGGCATTTTCTGCATTTTTTGGCATTTGTTTGGCATTTTCTGTACTTTTGGCATTATATGAATGTACTTTGTTTTGGACACTGCCCGGCAGGACACTGCCCGGCACTTATCTGTTTGTAGTATTAAGCTTCTTACATGAAATGTGTACCCATGTGTACCAAGAATGTATCATTTGTTTTTGGGGCACTTTAAATCAAAATGTCCTAGTATTGACTTGAGGAATTAAAGCTGGGCTCTTTGATTCACTAATCAATTGCACCATAAATCAGTTGTGTCTTTTTGTGAACACTCCTCATCCACTCTGTTCAAACTTATCACACCCAGTGAGCATACAACAGGTAACAAGCGCAGCCTGTGCAGATGGTTACCCCTTACAATTTGTTTTAGTCCAGGTGATAGTGGGAGATCACCTTACCATCCACACGACAGCAGCTTTACCAATATCTGATCTGATCATCCATTTAGACTTCCAGGTGTGCGCACTCCTGAATAGGGCCCTACCCCCACAATCCCTTTGTTTAATGAAAAAACAGTGCTTACTTCAGCAAATGCCCATGCCCCCTCCCCCCAACTCCAGAACACAACATCACCCCCCTCCCCCCAACCCCAGAACACAACATCACCCCCCTCCCCCCAACCCCAGAACACAACATCACCCCCCTCCCCCCAACTCCAGAACACAACGCCACCCCCCTCCCCCCTCCCCCCAACTCCCAAGCAGTCGTCCCATGTAGTATCTGGGGACCACATGTGGCAGGAATGGCTAATGTCCCTTGGAGCCTTTGTCTGGGGGAGGCCTCACTTGTCTCGGACGTGCCCTCCTGCTGTGGCTCCGTATTTTGACTCCCTGCCTCAAGGGCATTAGCAATGCGGTTGAGGACATGGCATAGCCGGGTTGTATTGTCCGTCAGGGAGTCGCACAATCTGGTGGTGCAGTCGTTGAGGGACTGGCGCATTTGATCGAGTTCCTCATGCAGTCCAGCCCTGGTCTGGCGATTATCCTCAATATAGTTCCCTATGAGATCACTCAATTGCTGAACTGGTCAGGTGAAGGGGGGCCATCGGATGATCTACTTGCACCAGCATGCTGTGCAGGGGGTTGTATGGGTGGACTGGGGGGAACGACGTCACACCCCAGCGGGTCAAGTTCAAGGCTGTGCACTGGTGATGGTGCATCCCCGGAGTCACTGCATGACGCCAGTGTCACGAGGCATGGTTCTAGCATTTGCATGCTCTCCTGGTCGTCCTCCGACATGGGCCCCTGGATGGGTGGCGGGCTGGGCTCCCACTCATCTGGTGTGGTAGCAGCAGCCTCCCCTGAAATGCTCGATTGTGCTGAGGTAGGGGTCTGCTCGGCTGCTGCCGCGGATGTTGTGTGGCTTGCTGGTCTGCCAGCTTCAAGTGGCCTTTCCGTAGGCTGAGGGGTGGTTTTCTTGGCTGCTGGCTTCGGCCTGGCCCTGCCAGTACCCGCGGAGGTGCTTGGCCGGCTTCCTTGGGGCTCTGTGCTGTCATGGTCTGTGCCTGTGGGGGTAGGAGAGAGGTACAACATTAGTGTATGTGCTATGTCCTATTTGCATACATGGTTGCATGGACATTTCAGTCATTCACGGGTTGTTCAGTGTGGGGGGTAGCTATGGCAGTGGTACATGTGCATGGTGATGACATATACACATGTTTGGGAGTGATTTGTTGTGCCCTGTTCATGTACATTTCGGCAGGTACTATGCCTACCACGCTGGACGGTGTGCATGATGGGCTGTGCAACTCAGTCCAGTATGGTTGATGTGCGTTATGTACTCGCACTTGGGCCAGCATTAGGCGGCACTTGCCTCAGCATTTGTTGGATGGGGGGATGCGTTGGATGGGGGGAGGGCAACACGAGAGGGTGCCTTCGATGGCCCCTGGGTCAGTTTACATGATGCAATGGACATTGCCAGTGTGCACTGTCAACACTCACCTCCTTCTGCAGAAGTCGTTCCGCCGCACTCCATGGTCCCCACGCCCTCTATGGATTCAGTGCCAATGAGCTGCGCGCAGGTCTCCTCCCGCGGCTCTAGTTGGACCTGTGTACTTGGCCCAACTCCTGTCTGCAGGGCCTGGCTGCGGTTGGTGGAGAGGAGGCCCCGCACCTGCACCCGCAGGTCGTCCCACCGCTTGCGGCAGTCCCTTGGGGTGCGGGGGGTGCTTCCAACAGCGCTCACCCTCCGTGCCAGTTCCGCCCAGATGGTCTTCTTGCGGAGGGTTGATTCCTTGCGCATGTCGCCGCTGAAAACTACATCAGCATGCTCTGCAAGGCAGTCTACCATGACCTGCAGTTCATCGGTGGAGAATTTCACCTTGCGGACGCGATCCGCCGCCCTTTTTGGTGCTTTCGGCATGTCCTGCGGTGCCTTGTCCGGTTCACGACTTTACTTTCCTCACAGGGCTGCTGGCAGCTGCGGATGGCAATGGATTGTGTTTTTAAAGATGGCCGCAGCTCGCCTACCAGTTCCTGTGATATGTTGTAAATTCCGGATCCGTTTTTCGGCAGAGACCGTAATTTACGGTTTCTGTAAATTACGGTCACCGTAATTTACGGTCACCGTTATGCACTGTTGCTAATGCTTACAGGGCGATGTAGTACTTTACGTGTCGGTTGCATGCTGGTAGGGGTTTTTCGGGGAGTTTTGCGGCAGGCCGCGCGGTCCTTTTCCGGCATGGCTGAAAGCGCGTGTCCGTGAGCTCGGAATGGGCCGTAATTTTCGGACTTCAACCAGCACGGTGTCGTACTTTACGCCAATGCCGGAAAATACAGATACTTACCGGCATGACTCGGAATGAGGCCCATTGTATTGAAAGTTCATGCCAACAGATGTTTACGAACCTTCTGGGTCTTTTTCAAGTCTTATGTATTTAATTTAATTCAGTCATTCACGAGGTAGGCGTGTTTGGTTTAGTCACTGATCAGTATTAACTTTGAGGAACAATTCTGGTTGCAGGTCGAAATTATAGATGCTGCAGATAGGCACAGAGGTAGTGTCCTAATTTGACATTCCTGCTAGAGACCAGGGTCCTGATAAGTGATTCTGAGCAAGTATTCTGGGCATAGGGTCCGCCTCACCAGGTTTCTTTTGGATGGTGATTTTTTAAAAATGGTTTTTAACCATTGGCGCATTGACTACATTAAAACACATAATCTACCTGGGCTTCCCACTCTATTCCCAAACTAAACCAAAGGTAGTCGTAGCTAGACTGCGAATAAAGCTTGTTCAAATGATAGCATAGATGTGCAGGATTTATAAGGGCTATGTATTCACATTGTGTCCTCTGATACGGTATTATAAGGGAAAAATGTTTCCCACCTTGTTATATGGCCTATATCTTAAATGTCGCAGAAACATTTTCCTTAGACATTAACAAGGATTCGATATGGAAGAAATGTCTTCAACTTCCGCTCAGCATACCAATCACCCGCATTAGACTAGAGCTGGGAATTAAGTCTCTGGACTATATTTCCTATATACAAAACTGATGATCTTACAAAAACTTCTTGGAACTCTGGCAAACTCTTTACAGGAAGACCTGAAAACTATGTGCACTACAAATTCCTTCCCTATCATGAACACATTATTTTCAGAACACATAGCATCTTAATAGTGAAAAGCTACTTTTTAACCCAAATAGGAATAACAACATTGGATTGGTGTAAACAGAATGTAATATTGTGCAAATATACATTTTATGAACATTACAATCAGACTATTCATAAAATGAATATGTTGCCTCATTATTTAAATGTGTTCCCAGATAGAATAATAAGAAAGCTTTGCTTCAGATTCAGGTTGAACATTTTATGCACACTAGATATAATGGAACTTCGTTGAGAGATCATATCCAGTGACAGAGATCGTCAACATAGTTACAAAGAAAAAGAAACCTGGAAACACCTTATCCGTATACATCCAATGACTACGGAAGCTAGACTTTGTTGGTTTTGTTGCTTTGTAGCTGAGATTTGAACAAATCTGTCTGAGATTGTGTGGTACCTTCTTCTGGAAGAGACTCGCAAATCAGTAATTTTTGCACTTGTGCAATTAATAAAGGGAATTTTTTTTATGCTGGGAGAATCTCTCTTTAAAACGTTATTTTATGCAGGGTAATTTGTAAAGATAGTTCTTGTTTAAAAAAAGAACATTCTCCTCTTGTCTTCTATTGACAGTATTAAGACTTTTTTTGATGTTATGCTTTCGATATTATCTTTACATTGACTATGTACAGACGTATAATTCTTGTGATAAATCATGTGGGACGACACACTGTAATTGAAAGTTTAAATGTTGCCTGAGAAATACATTTGTAATTTTGTACTGAAACTGTCACTCATAAAAGGTCGTGCACTGTGACAATTCAGACCAACTTTTCAGCATAAAAACGAACGGCAGATAATTAAAAGTGCATTTCATTAATGTCTGGAAGAAACAGGCTGTCATCTTAAAAACAGTATGTAAAAGAATAAAGGCAGAGGCTAGAAAATGCATTATGTGAGTTCCTTTGAGTCAAACACAATCAGTGAGTCTCTGGGCAGAATTTACAAACATCTTCCTCCACTGCAAGCCTGGTTTGTGGATTCCAACTATTGACAGCTGCAATAAAATGTGCCCTGCATGAAGGGTGTTGAAAACAAATTTTCGTCAGAATTCTCAGTTCTTTGCAGGCCAAATGTCATAGCCAGTGCGAGATTAGAATGTGGGAGGGGCTGCAATCAAGGGAAGCAGAAAGTCGGAGAAATATAAGAGAAAATAGAAGCTTTTCAGATTGCAGGACAGCATGCCAGATGTCAGCAGGGCCTCATGACATCACACGACAAGCCTCGCTCATTATCTGAACGGGGTAGTCTCTGTGAAGGGACTAGTATAAACACAGTCCAGGAAGCTCTGTTCACATGCTGACCAGGAATGGCAAATTGCCTTGAGGAAGGGGAACTCGCATTTGCAGACATATGATGATTCCCCATTAGTTTAAATGGACTATCACACTTGTTGTATTTTCTCAGCAACCACAAATCATTGCAGATACTAGTAAATGATGAAGTTTTTGACACATAACTAGATTTTTGCCAAACGTTGACATGAAAAAAGGGATTTCAAATGGGAGTTGCCATAGTTCTCCTCTGGAGTCCTAAACCAATACTGAGAGAGATGCTGGACTGGGGAGAGAGAGAAGGGTAACTGTCCAATCCTCGTTGGAGGAATTCTTGCAGGGCACTGCCCTGTATTGTAATCTTGATGATGTCATCACTGCTATATAAAGTGGATGCACTATGAGAGAAGGGAGAGCTGCTATAAATTACCACCTGACAGCCGCAAGGAAACAACAAAGAAGATTTCTGAATTTGCATCTGGGTGGAGCTGTGTATTGCTGGGGAGGCCTAAACCTGACTGGGCCATATGGTTTAGAGCTGGGGTCATCCTTGAGAGTGGAGTGACCAGACTAGTCCTCTAAGAGGGTCCTCAAATGCAGCTGACTTTCATGAACTTTAAACATCAGTTTTAAATGTAAGTAGAATTGAGCCATTTAAAACCAAAATGTATGGTAGTCTGCCTGACTTAAATCCTTTCCCTTCACAGTGGGTGGGGGGGAGAAACAAGTGTATATGCTTAGCTTATTTAACAAAAATATTAATTTAATTAAATCCTCATTTAGGGAAACACCACAGGGTTATTTTTGTTATAATTCGAAATGACCAAAGCTCATTCCCAGTGTGCGCTGAAAACTATAGCCTGTAATTGAATTGGGTAATTCTATGGGTCCAGCTTCCCCAAGACAAGCTTTTAAGTGGAGGGTGGTCTGAAATCCCAAATTCCTAAAAATCATCCCAATCTTTCTGTCCAGTTTCTCCAAAACAGTGACTTAAAGTGGAGGGGGATCTGAAATCCGAAATTCCCAAATCATTAAAAATTTTCTGTCTGACTTCCCCAACACTGACCAAAGAACGAGGGAGTCTGAAAAACAAACTTCTAAATCAACCTGTGTTTATTTTAAAGCAAAAGTGTGGGTGAAATAATAATTGCAATATCCATTTGTAAAATTCAGACAGGCAGGGGAGAGAGAGAAAGCAGAGGTGAAAAGGAACTTTGGTTTTCCGGCACAAGTATGAGTGGGGCAGGGAGGCCATTCCAGAGATCTACCCCCACTCTCTGTCTAGAGAAGCGTCTGACCCTCAGAGAGTTAGAGGCTCGAGAAGGAAGGTATATAGGAAGAGAGAGTTGGATGTAGTGTGGTCCAGAGCCCCAGAAAGCCTTGTGGGCGATGCTGAGGGTCTTTAACTTGATCCTTGCAGCCACCGGGAACCAGTGGAGATATGTCAGGGCTGGAGACAAGTCTTGCAGCCCTGTTCTGGATTAGTTGCAGAGGGCGGAGATTAGAGGAAGGCAGATTGAGAAAGAGGCTGTTACAGTCATCCAGCCAAGAGAGATCCTGGACTCTGGAGACAGTGAGCTTCTGGGGGTAAGTGAGGAAAGGAGGAATACCTCTGAGGGGCTGCAGCTAGTAGTGGGCCTTCTTGGCAAGGTACGTAATGTGAGGAGAGAAGGAAGAAGATGACACCAAGGTTTTTGCCTCACAGGTAGGCAAAGGGAGAGGGTTCAAGGATCTTACTGGCATTAAGTCCGAGATCATTAGAGGCACACCAATCCTGAATCATGGATAGACAGTCAGGAATGATCGAGAGAGGAGAGGAGGCTGAGGGGAGACTAAAGTATAGTTGAGTATCATCCGCATAACACTGAAAGTTAAAGAAGAAGGTAGCGATCCGGTGGGCATAAGGGGCCAAGTAGACATTGAAGAGCCAGGGTGAGAGGTTAGATCCCTGTGGATCACCAAATGTGGCGAGAGAGGCGGTGGAGAGAAAGGACCCAAGTTGAAACTGGGAGGGTCAGTCCAGGAGGAAGGAGATCAACCACTCCAGGGCCTGATCCATGATGCCCAGGTTCTCGGAGAGTCAATTGATCAGTACGGCATGATTGACCATGTCAAAAGCAAAGGAAAGGTCAAGGAGGATGAGGACAGAAGGAAGGCTTGAATCGAGATCATTGAGACGATGTTCAGTAGAGCAGTTTCCATGCATCTGGCTGCTCCGAAGCCAGACTGATGGTCATGGAGACAACCAACAGATTCAGTATGGAGAGTAAGCTGGAATATTCAAGGAGTTTTCACAGTAAAGGAGTGATAGAGATTGGGTGATATTTTGCCAGAAAATTAGGATTGACAGAAGGCTTTTTAAGGAGGGGGTTCACATGGGAGTGCTTGAGGAGAGAGGGGAAAGTTCCAGTGGCAAAAGTGTGATTGCAGAAATCGGCCAAGGCTGGAGCGAGGATGTCAATGGGGTTCATGACAGTTCTGGAGAAGCAGGGGAGCACCTTTTTGGATGACACATTCATAGATCTGACTTGTCTAAAAACATCATCAGGTGTAGTCGGAGAAAAAGAGGAGAACAGAGGAGGAGCGGAAGAGGCAGCCAGAGAAGGGTTGAGAGAGGTAGAGAGAGAGGAAGTAGACAAATAGGACAGAATGTCCTAGGTTTTAGTGGTAAAGTGAAAAACCAAAGCTGTGCAGAGGGCCTGGGAGGGAAAAGGAGAGGTGGAGACTACAGACGAATTGGCCATCTCCTTGCATATTTTAAAGAGGTTAGCCATGTTGTTAGAGGCCGCAGAGACGCATGTTCAGATGTGGGCTCTCTTCTTGGACATGACAGAGAGCCTGGATTGCCTTTGTTGTAGGAAGCAGACCAGTTTGCCAGAGGATGCGGCCAATGCCCTCCATTTCCTCTCAGACACACAACAAAAACAAAAGGTTTGCCTGGGAAACAATGCACCTGTAAATCTTAATGGAATGTTCTATTGTTGTGTTTCAGGACGGGAAGGTTGGAGGCATACCAAGGGTTGCACTTGGAGGTAGGCTTCAGATGGATTCTCATTACAGGGGCAAGGATGCCCATAGTGTTGGAGATAGGAATGCACAAGTTAGAGGGGGCTATGTCAGAGTGTGAGTCAGCCGCAGGCTTTGAAGGAGCAAAGAAAGTAGCAGCAGAGGCATCCACTGACACATTCCATGGGCCCGAATGACCAAGAAGGTAGGTGACAGTGCTGGGATGGGCTTAACCTTGGGAAAGAGAGTTTCAGGTGAGAGTAGAGCAGAAAGCGGTCAGTCCAAGAGAGAGGAGTGATGAGAGGTTTTGAGAGGGGGGTGTCTGAGGAGATGAGAACAACCAAGGTATGCTCGGCAGAGTGTGTCAGACTAGAGGGCAAAATTGGAAGAGAGAGAGTGTCTTAAAGGTTGTTGAAGACCCCTGAGAAGGCAATAGAAGTATCCACATGAAATTTGAGGTCTCAGAGGAGGAGAATTGAGAGGCAGAGGCAAGGAGAGAAGAGGAGAGGTCATTCCACTCAGAGGAAGAGAGCGACCTGGCCAAGTGGCCTGTAGATGGTGGCCACAGTCATAGATAGGCAAGGAGAGATAGAGAGCCTGCAGACCAGGCATTCAAAGGAGGAGTTAGCTTGCATTGGAATAACATAAGCCGGGACCCACTCCGGAAAGATCAGAGCTTCTCCACCACTGGGAAGTTTGGTTCTGGGTTCAGAGAGGATGCTGTAGCCATCAGGGAGGAGAGTGTCAAAACCTGTGACTTAGCTGGCCATTAGACATGTCTCGGTGAGATTGAGGACAGCCATTTCAAGTTCTCTGAGGAGTTGGCAGATGTGAGAGGAGTGTTTGACAGTAGAGCGAGAGTTGAGAGTAGGTTGCCACATTTGAAAGGCTTCCATGACTTGACGCTCTAGGAGAAGGCCTACCAGACAGACACCCCTGACCACCTAGACTGTGACACCGTCACCACCATATTGCGGCACAGACACAAGACAAGCAAGCACCATACAAATGTACAGTGCCAACCCGGCACAAGTGATGGTGTTGCCTGTGCCCCACACCCATGCCAAAGGCACCCACCAGCACACAGTGGCATGCACAACCGTCCATTATACGGCCACATATCCAAGTGCCCTTACACCCCCCCAAACACATCCCCAAACACACAAGGGTCCACCGATCCCCAACATGGACCACCCATGAGACACACAACAGTAAAGCTGGACCAAAAGCAAATGGAGGCATGGCAAATGACAATGTTGCCCCTGACAGCACCCACCGGTTATGTGGACCAGCTTGGCATGTACGTTGCGGACATCAACTGCAAACAATACCACTCCCCCTATGTGCAGATGGAATGCAACACTCCCAAGAACCGCACACATGGGTGGGCCCGACACCAAACAACTACACATGACTCAAAGGGCCTGCTGAAATGACATGATATGATATGATATGGCATTTGTAACGCGCCCATACACAAGTGTCTCAAGGCGCGACGAGGCAGGGCGGGGGGAACAAGGGGAAGACAGACAACAATCCCACTAGGCCAGGTGTCACACAGACCGTGCAAGTGCAGGGGTAGTGAGAATGGAAAAAGTGCAAGTGCAAGGGGACGGGGGAAGTGCAGTACAAAGTAAGTCGAATATCCAAAAATAAATTAATAGGGCCAGCTGGTGGCAAGTGCAAGGTAAGTGCAGATAAGTGCTGGGAAGGGGGGGCTGTAGGGATAGAGAGACAGTCCCGCAGTGCAGGGGTTGCCAGGGAGGCAGTGCAAGTGGAGAGTGGCTGGGCCCAGGACTGAGGTCGGTGAGAGTGGCCCAGATCCAGATCCTGTGCAGTTTTAGTGAAGAATTCAGCAGGGGAGAGGGAGAGAGAAAGCAGAAGCAAAGAGGAAGGTCATGAGGTGCTTCCGGAACCAGAGATGGTTCTCCTCAAATATCAGGGATGCAGGAAGGCTGTTCCAGAGGGAGGCCCCTGCCGCGGAGAGAGATCTACCCCCAGCTCGTTGCTCTGAGAAGCGGCTGACCCTGAGTGAGTCGGAGACGGATGAGCAAAGGTCTTGGGAAGGAAGACATTCAGGAAGAGAGAGTAGAAGGTATTCATGCCCCAGGCCCCAGAAGGCCTTGTGGACAATGCATAGTGTTTTGAACTTAAGGGAAGGAGGGAGTGGGTGTGCCGATGAGGAGAATCTCAGTCTTACTAGCATTAAGGCAGTGTTCATTGGCTGCACACCATTCCTGGATATCAGACAGACAGTCAGAGATGGGGGAAGGAGAGGAGGACGCCTAGGGTAGGCTGAAAATTTGCCGAGTATCGTCCGCATAGCGCTGAAAGTTTGGGCAGAGGGTGGCGATGCGGTGGCCAAAGAGTGCCAAATACTGGTTGAACAGCCAGGGAGGGAGATTAGATCCCAGTGGAACACCACAGGTGGAGGAAAAGATGTCAGAGAGGAGGGCCCCAAGTTGGACCTGGGAGGGTCGATTGAAAAGGAAAGAGGTCAGCACGCTACCGCGCCACATGGCCCAACATGCAGGATGACCTGTCTGGCTGGCTGTTGAGTCGTCTGACTGTGTCATGCAAGTGCACTGGTGCACAGGGTGGGTGACTGCATGAACCAACTGCGTAGAAAAGATGGAGCCATTGTACGTTGTTCACCCTGACAACAAACCTGCCAAAGAACCAGGGCAACGGCACATATGAACATATTTTCACTTTGCCAGAATAAGGCACCCACATCACACTACATCTACACCAACTGACAAGGGATAGGCACACTACACCAGCACCACTCATTGGCGGACACCACAACCGCAAGTGCATATCCGAGGGCACACTGCACATTCACATTGCGGCATCCCCCAGCCTGGCACCACATTGGAGACCCACCCCTGGAAGTGGAATTCACGGAGGACAGCAGGGGTACGATATCACGTCACCGGCATGGCACCCCCATAGGAGTGTTGGGAATCACCATAGAATGGATCAGAGCTGGATGATGGACATGATCCACAGCCAAATGAGAATTTACACAGTACACAGCACCAGAATGATCCGACGTCAGAACAGCAGCATGCGACAAATGAACATGTACCCCAAGATGTCCACACCACCGTTCACGGACCATCATGTAGACACGACACCCCACAGCATTACATTGCATCGGACACATATTTGTGTCCCTGATCGTGCCGAATATATCTATGTACATGTACATATGGCCATCATCGAAAGCCTGCCATGACAGCCAAGTACTGTTCACCACCATGACAGTCCACACACTCACCTCATTTTGCGACACATGCAGCTGTTGGTGGATGTACCCTAACAGCAAGCCACATGACCCCTGTCATGAACCCCCTGAACAGACCCATGGGGCAACCAGACTATGGCCATACCCGTGCATGCGTGTAGATGCAGCAGTCACCAGGTTTGCGTGATGCACATATGTGCCCGTGAACCAGGACTGGTGGCTGACCCCTCCACTGATATCTGGTGTCGAACGGGCCCATGCCATATGTGCAGATGGACAAAAAGTGCAATGAAGAATGTCCACAACGGTTCAACTTTGCAACACCAATTGTGTATTGAGATAACAAGCAATGAAAAAACAGTGCTTACTTCAGCAAATGCCCATGCCCCCTCCCCCCTCCCCCCAACTCCAGAACACATCACCCCCCTCCCCCAACCCCAGAACACAACATCACCCCCCTCCCCCCAACCCCAGAACACAACATCACCCCCCTCCCCCCAACTCCAGAACACAACACCACCCCCCCTCCCCCCTCCCCCCAACTCCCGAGCAGTCGTCCCATGTAGGATCTGGGGACCACATGTGGCAGGAATGGCTAATGTCCCTTGGAGCCTTTGTCTGGGGGAGGCCTCACTTGTCTCGGACGTGCCCTCCTGCTGTGGCTCCGTATTTTGACTCCCTGCCTCAAGGGCATTAGCAATGCGGTTGAGGACATGGCATAGCCGGGTTGTATTGTCCGTCAGGGAGTCGCACAATCTGGTGGTGCAGTCGTTGAGGGACTGGCGCATTTGATCAAGTTCCTCATGCAGTCCAGCCCTGGTCTGGCGATTATCCTCAATATAGTTCCCTATGAGATCACTCAATTGCTGAACTCTGAACTGGTCAGGTGAAGGGGGGCCATCGGATGATCTACTTGCACCAGCATGCTGTGCAGGGGGTTGTATGGGTGGACTGGGGGGAACGACGTCACACCCCAGCGGGTCAAGTTCAAGGCTGTGCACTGGTGATGGTGCATCCCCGGAGTCACTGCATGACGCCAGTGTCACGAGGCATGGTTCTAGCATTTGCATGCTCTCCTGGTCGTCCTCCGACATGGGCCCCTGGATGGGTGGCGGGCTGGGCTCCCACTCATCTGGTGCGGTAGCGGCAGCCTCCCCTGAAATGCTCGATTGTGCTGAGGTAGGGGTCTGCTCGGCTGCTGCCGCGGATGTTGTGTGGCTTGCTGGTCTGCCAGCTTCAAGTGGCCTTTCCGTAGGCTGAGGGGTGGTTTTCTTGGCTGCTGGCTTCGGCCTGGCCCTGCCATACCCACGGAGGTGCTTGGCCGGCTTCCTTGGGGCTCTGTGCTGTCATGGTCTGTGCCTGTGGGGGTAGGAGAGAGGGACAACATTAGTGTATGTGCTATGTCCTATTTGCATACATGGTTGCATGGACATTTCAGTCATTCACGGGTTGTTCAGTTTGGGGGGTAGCTATGGCAGTGGTACATGTGCATGGTGATGACATATACACATGTTTGGGAGTGATTTGTTGTGCCCTGTTCATGTACATTTCGGCAGGTACTATGCCTACCACGCTGGACGGTGTGCATGATGAGCTGTGCAAGTCAGTCCAGTATGGTTGATGTGCGTTATGTACTCGCACTTGGGCCAGCATTAGATGGCACTTGCCTCAGCATTTGTTGGATGGGGGGATGCGTTGGATGGGGGGAGGGCAACACGAGAGGGTGCCTTCGATGGCCCCTGGGTCAGTTTACATGATGCAATGGACATTGCCAGTGTGCACTGTCAACACTCACCTCCTTCTGCAGAAGTCGTTCCGCCGCACTCCATGGTCCCCACGCCCTCTATGGATTCAGTGCCAATGAGCTGCGCGCAGGTCTCCTCCCGCGGCTCTAGTTGGACCTGTGTACTTGGCCCACCTCCCGTCTGCAGGGCCTGGCTGCGGTTGGTGGAGAGGAGGCCCCGCACCCGCACCCGCAGGTCGTCCCACCGCTTGCGGCAGTCCCTTGGGGTGCGGGGGGTGCTTCCAACAGCGCTCACCCTCTGTGCCAGTTCCGCCCAGATGGTCTTCTTGCGGAGGGTTGATTCCTTGCGCATGTCGCCGCTGAAAACTACATCAGCATGCTCTGCAAGGCAGTCTACCATGACCTGCAGTTCATCGGTGGAGAATTTCACCTTGCGGACGCGATCCGCCGCCCTTTTTGGTGCTTTCGGCATGTCCTGCGGTGCCTGGTCCGGTTCACGACTTTACTTTCCTCACAGGGCTGCTGGCAGCTGCGGATGGCAATGGATTGTGTTTTTAAAGATGGTCGCAGCTCGCCTACCAGTTCCTGTGAGATGTCGTAAATTCCGGATCCGTTTTTCGGCAGAGACCGTAATTTACGGTTTCTGTAAATTACGGTCACCGTAATTTACGGTCACCGTTATGCACTGTTGCTAATGCTTACAGGGCGGTGTAGTACTTTACGTGTCGGTTGCATGCTGGTAGGGGTTTTTCGGGGGGTTTTGCGGCAGGCCGCGCGGTCCTTTTCCAGCATGGCTGAAAGCGCGTGTCCGTGAGCTCGGAATGGGCCGTAATTTTCGGACTTCAACCAGCACGGTGTCGTACTTTACGCCAATGCCGGAAAATACAGATACTTACCGGCATGACTCGGAATGAGGCCCATTGTATTGAAAGTTCATGCCAAGAGATGTTTACGAACCTCTGGGTCTTTTTCAAGTCTTATGTATTTAATTTAATTCAGTCATTCACGAGGTAGGCGTGTTTGGTTTAGTCACTGATCAGTATTAACTTTGAGGAACAATTCTGGTTGCAGGTCGAAATTATAGATGCTGCAGATAGGCACAGAGGTAGTGTCCTAATTTGACATTCCTGCTAGAGACCAGGGTCCTGATAAGTGATTCTGAGCAAGTATTCTGGGCATAGGGTCCGCCTCACCAGGTTTCTTTTGGATGGTGATTTTTTAAAAATGGTTCTTAACCATTGGCGCAATGACTACATTAAAACACATAATCTTCCTGGGCTTCCCACTCTATTCCCAAACTAAACCAAAGGTAGTCGTAGCTAGACTGCGAATAAAGCTTGTTCAAATGATAGCATAGATGCGCAGGATTTATAAGGGCTATGTATTCACATTGTGTCCTCTGATACGGTATTATAAGGGAAAAATGTTTCCCACCTTGTTATATGGCCTATATCTTAAATGTCGTAGAAACATTTTCCTTAGACATTAACAAGGGTTCGATATGGAAGAAATGTCTTCAACTTCCACTCAGCATACCAATCACCCTGATGAGACTAGAGCTGGGAATTAAGTCTCTGGACTATATTTCCTATATACAAAACTGATGATCTTACAAAAACTTCTTGGAACTCTGGCAAACTCTTTACAGGAAGACCTGAAAACTATGTGCACTACAAATTCATTCCCTATCATGAACACATTATTTTCAGAACACATAGCATCTTAATAGTGAAAAGCTACTTTTTAACCCAAATAGGAA
Organism: Ambystoma mexicanum; assembly: GCF_040938575.1. NCBI lineage: Eukaryota > Metazoa > Chordata > Amphibia > Caudata > Ambystomatidae > Ambystoma > Ambystoma mexicanum. The sequence continues at coordinate 1,140,144,962 of NC_090922.1, forward strand.
TAACAACATTGGATTGGTGTAAACAGAATGTAATATTGTGCAAATATACATTTTATGAACATTACAATCAGACTATTCATAAAATGAATATGTTGCCTCATTATTTAAATGTGTTCCCAGATAGAATAATAAGAAAGCTTTGCTTCAGATTTAGGTTGAACATTTTATGCACACTAGATATAATGGAACTTCGTTGAGAGATCATATCCAGTGACAGAGATCGTCAACATAGTTACAAAGAAAAAGAAACCTGGAAACACCTTATCCGTATACATCCAATGACTACGGAAGCTAGACTTTGTTGGTTTTGTTGCTTTGTAGCTGAGATTTGAACAAATCTGTCTGAGATCGTGTGGTACCTTCTTCTGGAAGAGACTCGCAAATCAGTAGTTTTTGCACTTGTGCAATTAATAAAGGGAATTTCTTTATGCTGGGAGAATCTCTCTTTAAAACGTTATTTTATGCAGGGTAATTTGTAAAGATAGTTCTTGTTTAAAAAAAAGAACATTCTCCTCTTGTCTTCTATTGACAGTATTAAGACTTTTTGTGATGTTATGCTTTCGATATTATCTTTACATTGACTATGTACAGACGTATAATTCTTGTGATAAATCATGTGGGACGACACACTGTAATTGATAGTTTAAATGTTGCCTGAGAAATAAATTTGTAATTTTGTACTGAAACTGTCACTCATAAAAAGGTTGTGCACTGTGACAATTCAGACCAACTTTTCAGCATAAAAACGAATGGCAGATAATTAAAAGTGTATTTCATTAATGTCTGGAAGAAACAGGCTGTCATCTTAAAAACAGTATGTAAAAGAATAAAGGCAGAGGCTAGAAAATGCATTATGTGAGTTCCTTTGAGTCAAACACAATCAGTGAGTCTCTGGGCAGAATTTACAAACATCTTCCTCCACTGCTAGCCTGGTTTGTGGATCCCAACTATTGACAGCTGCAATAAAATGTGCTCTGCATGAAGGGTGTTGAAAACAAATTTTCGCCAGAATTCTCAGTTCTTTGCAGGCCAAATGTCATAGCCAGTGCGAGATTAGAATGTGGGAGGGGCTGCAATCAAGGGAAGCTGAAAGTCTGAGAAATATAAGAGAAAATAGAATCTTTTCAGATTGCAGGACAGCATGCCAGATGTCAGCAGGGCGCATGACATCACACGACAAGCCTAGCTCATTATCTGAACGGGGTAGTCTCTGTGAAGGGACTAGTATAAACACAGTCCAGGAAGCTCTGTTCACATGCTGACCAGGAATGGCAAATTGCCTTGAGGAAGGGGAACTCGCATTTGCAGACATATGATGATTCCCCATTAGTTTAAATGGACTATCACACTTGTTGTATTTTCTCAGCAACCACAAATCATTGCAGATACTAGTAAATGATGAAGTTTTTGACACATAACTAGATTTTTGCCAAACGTTGACATGAAAAAAGGGATTTCAAATGGGAGTTGCCATAGTTCTCCTCTGGAGTCCTAAACCAATCCTGAGAGAGATGCTGGACTGGGGAGAGAGAGAAGGGTAACTGTCCAATCCTCGTTGGAGGAATTCTTGCAGGGCACTGCCCTGTATTGTAATCTTGATGATGTCATCACTGCTATATAAAGTGGATGCACTATGAGAGAAGGGAGAGCTGCTATAAATTACCACCTGACAGCCGCAAGGAAACAACAAAGAAGATTTCTGAATTTGCATCTGGGTGGAGCTGTGTATTGCTGGGGAGGCCTAAACCTGACTGGGCCATATGGTTTAGAGCTGGGGTCATCCTTGAGAGTGGAGTGACCAGACTAGTCCTCTAAGAGGGTCCTCAAATGCAGCTGACTTTCATGAACTTTAAACATCAGTTTTAAATGTAAGTAGAATTGAGCCATTTGAAACCAAAATGTATGGTAGTCTGCCTGACTTAAATCCTTTCCCTTCACAGTGGGTGGGGGGGGGAGAAACAAGTGTATATGCTTAGCTTATTTAACAAAAATATTAATTTAATTAAATCCTCATTTAGTGAAACACCACAGGGTTATTTTTGTTATAATTCGAAATGAGCAAAGCTCATTCCCAGTGTGCGCTGAAAACTATAGCCTGTAATTGAATTGGGTAATTCTATGGGTCCAGCTTCCCCAAGACAAGCTTTTAAGTGGAGGGTGGTCTGAAAACCCAAATTCCTAAAAATCATCCCAATCTTTCTGTCCAGTTTCTCCAAAACAGTGACTTAAAGTGGAGGGGGATCTGAAATCCGAAATTCCCAAATCATTAAAATTTTTCTGTCTGACTTCCCCAACACTGACCAAAGAACGAGGGAGTCTGAAAAACAAACTTCTAAATCAACCTGTGTTTATTTTAAAGCAAAAGTGTGGGTGAAATAATAATTGCAATATCCATTTGTAAAAATCAGACAGGCAGGGGAGAGAGAGAAAGCAGAGGTGAAAAGGAACTTTGGTTTTCCGGCACAAGTATGAGTGGGGCAGGGAGGCCATTCCAGAGATCTACCCCCACTCTCTGTCTAGAGAAGCGTCTGACCCTCAGAGAGTTAGAGGCTCGAGAAGGAAGGTATATAGGAAGAGAGAGTTGGATGTAGTGTGGTCCAGAGCCCCAGAAAGCCTTGTGGGCGATGCTGAGGGTCTTTAACTTGATCCTTGCAGCCACCGGGAACCAGTGGAGATATGTCAGGGCTGGAGACAAGTCTTGCAGCCCTGTTCTGGATTAGTTGCAGAAGGCGGAGATTAGAGGAAGGCAGATTGAGAAAGAGGCTGTTACAGTCATCCAGCCAAGAGAGATCCTGGACTCTGGAGACAGTGAGCTTCTGGGGGTAAGTGAGGAAAGGAGGAATACCCCTGAGGGGCTGCAGCTGGTAGTGGGCCTTTTTGGCAAAGTACGTAATGTGAGGAGAGATGGAAGAAGATGACACCAAGGGTTTTGCCTCACAGGTAGGAAAGGGAGAGGGTCCAAGGATCTTACTGGCATTAAGTCCGAGATCATTAGAGGCACACCAATCCTGAATCATGGATAGACAGTCAGGAATGATCGAGAGAGGAGAGGAGGCTGAGGGGAGACTAAAGTATAGTTGAGTATCATCCGCATAACACTGAAAGTTAAAGAAGAAGGTAGCGATCCGGTGGGCCAAAGGGGCCAAGTAGACATTGAAGAGCCAGGGTGAGAGGTTAGATCCCTGTGGATCACCAAATGTGGCGAGAGAGGCGGTGGAGAGAAAGGACCCAAGTTGAAACTGGGAGGGTCAGTCCAGGAGGAAGGAGATCAACCACTCCAGGGCCTGATCCATGATGCCCAGGTTCTCGGAGAGTCAATTGATCAGTACGGCATGATTGACCATGTCAAAAGCAAAGGAAAGGTCAAGGAGGATGAGGACAGAAGGAAGGCTTGAATCGAGATCATTGAGACGATGTTCAGTAGAGCAGTTTCCATGCATCTGGCTGCTCTGAAGCAAGACTGATGGTCATGGAGACAACCAACAGATTCAGTATAGAGAGTAAGCTGGAATATTCAAGGAGTTTTCACAGTAAAGGAGTGATAGAGATTGGGTGATATTTTGCCAGAAAATTAGGATTGACAGAAGGCTTTTTAAGGAGGGGGTTAACATGGGAGTGCTTGAGGAGAGAGGGGAAAGTTCCAGTGGCAAAAGAGTGATTGCAGAAATCGGCCAAAGCTGGAGCGAGGATGTCAATGGGGTTCATGACAGTTCTGGAGAAGCAGGGGAGCACCTTTTTGGATGACACATTCATAGATCTGACTTGTCTAAAAACATCATCAGGTGTAGTCGGAGAAAAAGAGGAGAACAGAGGAGGAGCGGAAGAGGCAGCCAGAGAAGGGTTGAGAGAGGTAGAGAGAGAGGAAGTAGACAAATAGGACAGAATGTCCTAGGTTCTAGTGGTAAAGTGAAAAACCAAAGCTGTGCAGAGGGCCTGGGAGTGAAAAGGAGAGGTGGAGACTACAGACGAATTGGCCATCTCCTTGCATATTTTAAAGAGGTTAGGCATGTTGTTAGAGGCCGCAGAGACGCATGTTCGGATGTGGGCTCTCTTCTTGGACATGACAGAGAGCCTGGATTGCCTTTGTAGCAGGAAGCAGACCAGTTTGCCAGAGGATGCGGCCAATGCCCTCCATTTCCTCTCAGACACACAACAAAAACAAAAGGTTTGCCTGGGAATCAATGTACCTGTAAACCATAATGGAATGTTCTATTGTTGTGTTTCAGGACGGGAAGGTTGGAGGCATACCAAGGGTTGCACTTGGAGGTAGGCTTCAGATGGATTCTCATTACAGGGGCAAGGATGCCCATAGTGTTGGAGATAGGAATGCGCAAGTTAGAGGGGGCTGTGTCAGAGTGTGAGTCAGCCGCAGGCTTTGAAGGAGCAAAGAAAGTAGCAGCAGAGGCATCCACTGACACATTTCATGGGCCCGAATGACCAAGAAGGTAGCTGACAGTGCTGGGATGGGCTTAACCTTGGGAAAGAGAGTTTCAGGTGAGAGTAGAGCAGAAAGCGGTCAGTCCAAGAGAGAGGAGTGATGAGAGGTTTTGAGAGGGGGGTGTCTGAGGAGATGAGAACAACCAAGGTATGCTCGGCAGAGTGTGTCAGATTAGAGGGCAAAATTGGTAGAGAGAGAGTGTCTTAAAGGTTGTTGAAGACTCCTGAGAAGGCAATAGAAGTATCCACATGAAATTTGAGGTCTCAGAGGAGGAGAATTGAGAGGCAGAGGCAAGGAGAGAAGAGGAGAGGTCATCCCACTCAGAGGAAGAGAGCGACCTGGCCAAGTGGCCTGTAGATGGTGGCCACAGTCATAGATAGGCAAGGAGAGATAGAGAGCCTGCAGACCAGGCATTCAAAGGAGGAGTTAGCTTGCATTGGAATAACATAAGCCGGGACCCACTCCGGAAAGATCAGAGCTTCTCCACCCCTGGGAAGTTCGGTTCTGGGTTCAGAGAGGATGCTGTAGCCATCAGGGAGGAGAGTGTCAAAACCTGTGACTTAGCTGGCCATGAGGCTTGTCTCGGTGAGATTGAGGACAGCCATTTCAAGTTCTCTGAGGAGTTGGCAGATGTCAGAGGAGTGTTTGACAGTAGAGCGAGAGTTGAGAGTAGGTTGCCACATTTGAAAGGCTTCCATGACTTGACGCTCTAGGAGAAGGCCTACCAGACAGACACCCCTGACCACCTAGACTGTGACACCGTCACCACCATATTGCGGCACAGACACAAGACAAGCGAGCACCATACAAATGTACAGTGCCAACCCGGCACAAGTGATGGTGTTGCCTGTGCCCCACACCCATGCCAAAGGCACCCACCAGCACACAGTGGCATGTCACAACCGTCCATTATGCGGCCACTTATCCAAGTGCCCTTACACTCCCCCAAACACATCCCCAAACACGCAAGGGTCCACCGATCCCCAACATGGACCACCCATGAGACACACAACAGTAAAGCTGGACCAAAAGCAAATGGAGGCATGGCAAATGACAATGTTGCCCCTGACAGCACCCACCGGTCGTATGTGGACCAGCTTGGCATGCACGTTGCGGACATCAACTGCAAACAATACCACTCCCCCTACGTGCAGATGGAATGCAACACTACCAAGAACCGCACACATGGGTGGGCCCGACACCAAACAACTACACATGACTCAAAGGGCCTGCTGAAATGACATGATATGATATGATATGGCATTTGGAACGCGCCCATACACAAGTGTCTCAACGCGCGACGAGGCAGGGAGGGGGGAACAAGGGGAAGACAGACAACAATCCCACTAGGCCAGGTGTCACACAGACCGCGCAAGTGCAGGGGTAGTCAGAATGGAAAAAGTGCAAGTGCAAGGGGACGGGGGAAGTGCAGTACAAAGTAAGTCGAATATCCAAAAATAAATTAATAGGGCCAGCTGGTGGCAAATGCAAGGTAAGTGCAGACAAGTGCTGGGTAGGGGGGGCTGTAGGGATAGAGAGACAGTCCCGCAGTGCAGGGGTTGCCAGGGAGGCAGTGCAAGTGGAGAGTGGCTGGGCCCAGGACTGAGGTCGGCGAGAGTGGCCCAGATCCAGATCCTGTGCAGTTTCAGTAAAGAATTCAGCAGGGGAGAGGGAGAGAGAAAGCAGAAGCAAAGAGGAAGGTCATGAGGTGCTTCCGGAACCAGAGATGGTTCTCCTCAAATATCAGGGATGCAGGAAGGCTGTTCCAGAGGGAGGTCCCTGCCGCGGAGAGAGATCTACCCCCAGCTCGTTGCTCTGAGAAGCGGCTGACCCTGAGTGAGTCGGAGACGGATGAGCAAAGGTCTTGGGAAGGAAGACATTCAGGAAGAGAGAGTAGAAGGTATTCATGCCCCAGGCCCCAGAAGGCCTTTTGGACAATGCATAGTGTTTTGAACTTAAGGGAAGGAGGGAGTGGGTGTGCCGATGAGGAGAATCTCAGTCTTACTAGCATTAAGGCAGTGTTCATTGGCTGCACACCATTCCTGGATATCAGACAGACAGTCAGAGATGGGGGAAGGAGAGGAGGACGCCTAGGGTAGGCTGAAAATTTGCCGGGTATCGTCCGCATACCGCTGAGAGTTTGGGCAGAGGGTGGCGATGCGGTGGCCAAGGAGTGCCATATACTGGTTGAACAGCCAGGGAGGGGGATTAGATCCCAGGGGAACACCACAGGTGGAGGAAAAGATGTCAGAGAGGAGGGCCCCAAGTTGGACCTGGGAGGGTCGATTGAAAAGGAAAGAGGTCAGCACGCTACCGCGCCACATGGCCCAACATGCAGGATGACCTGTCTGGCTGGCTGTTGAGTCGTCTGACTGTGTCATGCAAGTGCACTGGTGCCACAGGGTGGGTGCCTGCATGAACCAACTGCGTAGAAAAGATGGAGCCATTGTACGTTGTTCACCCTGACAACAAACCTGCCAAAGAACCAGGGCAACGGCACATATGAACATATTTTCACTTTGCCAGAATAAGGCACCCACATCACACTACATCTACACCAACTGACAAGGGATAGGCACACTACACCAGCACCACTCATTGGCGGACACCACAACCGCAAGTGCATATCCGAGGGCACACTGCACATTCACATTGCGGCATCCCCAAGCCTGGCACCACATTGGAGACCCACCCCTGGAAGTGGAATTCACAGAGGACAGCAGGGGTACGATATCACGTCACCGGCATGGCACCCCCATAGGAGTGTTGGAAATCACCATAGAATGGATCAGAGCTGGATGATGGACATGATCCACAGCCAAATGAGAATGTACACAGTACACAGCACCAGAATGATCCGACGTCAGAACAGCAGCATGCGACAAATGAACATGTACCCCAAGATGTCCACACCACCGTTCACGGACCATCATGTAGACACGACACCCCACAGCATTACATTGCATCGGACACATATTTGTGTCCCTGATCGTGCCGAATATATCTATGTACATGTACATATGGCCATCATCGAAAGCCTGCCATGACAGCCAAGTACTGTTCACCACCATGACAGTCCACACACTCACCTCATTTTGCGACACATGCAGCTGTTGGTGGATGTACCCTAACAGCAAGCCACATGACCCCTGTCATGAACCCCCTGAACAGACCCATGGGGCAACCAGACTATGGCCATACCCGTGCATGCGTGTAGATGCAGCAGTCACCAGGTTTGCGTGATGCACATATGTGCCCGTGAACCAGGACTGGTGGCTGACCCCTCCACTGATATCTGGTGTCGAACGGGCCCATGCCATATGTGCAGATGGACAAAAAGTGCAATGAAGAATGTCCACAACGGTTCAACTTTGCAACACCAATTGTGTATTGAGATAACAAGCAATGAAAAAACAGTGCTTACTTCAGCAAATGCCCATGCCCCCTCCCCCCTCCCCCCAACTCCAGAACACATCACCCCCCTCCCCCAACCCCAGAACACAACATCACCCCCCTCCCCCCAACCCCAGAACACAACATCACCCCCCTCCCCCCAACTCCAGAACACAACGCCACCCCCCCTCCCCCCTCCCCCCAACTCCCGAGCAGTCGTCCCATGTAGGATCTGGGGACCACATGTGGCAGGAATGGCTAATGTCCCTTGGAGCCTTTGTCTGGGGGAGGCCTCACTTGTCTCGGACGTGCCCTCCTGCTGTGGCTCCGTATTTTGACTCCCTGCCTCAAGGGCATTAGCAATGCGGTTGAGGACATGGCATAGCCGGGTTGTATTGTCCGTCAGGGAGTCGCACAATCTGGTGGTGCAGTCGTTGAGGGACTGGCGCATTTGATCAAGTTCCTCATGCAGTCCAGCCCTGGTCTGGCGATTATCCTCAATATAGTTCCCTATGAGATCACTCAATTGCTGAACTCTGAACTGGTCAGGTGAAGGGGGGCCATCGGATGATCTACTTGCACCAGCATGCTGTGCAGGGGGTTGTATGGGTGGACAGGGGGGAACGACGTCACACCCCAGCGGGTCAAGTTCAAGGCTGTGCACTGGTGATGGTGCATCCCCGGAGTCACTGCATGACGCCAGTGTCATGAGGCATGGTTCTAGCATTTGCATGCTCTCCTGGTCGTCCTCCGACATGGGCCCCTGGATGGGTGGCGGGCTGGGCTCCCACTCATCTGGTGCGGTAGCGGCAGCCTCCCCTGAAATGCTCGATTGTGCTGAGGTAGGGGTCTGCTCGGCTGCTGCCGCGGATGTTGTGTGGCTTGCTGGTCTGCCAGCTTCAAGTGGCCTTTCCGTAGGCTGAGGGGTGGTTTTCTTGGCTGCTGGCTTCGGCCTGGCCCTGCCATACCCACGGAGGTGCTTGGCCGGCTTCCTTGGGGCTCTGTGCTGTCATGGTCTGTGCCTGTGGGGGTAGGAGAGAGGGACAACATTAGTGTATGTGCTATGTCCTATTTGCATACATGGTTGCATGGACATTTCAGTCATTCACGGGTTGTTCAGTTTGGGGGGTAGCTATGGCAGTGGTACATGTGCATGGTGATGACATATACACATGTTTGGGAGTGATTTGTTGTGCCCTGTTCATGTACATTTCGGCAGGTACTATGCCTACCACGCTGGACGGTGTGCATGATGAGCTGTGCAAGTCAGTCCAGTATGGTTGATGTGCGTTATGTACTCGCACTTGGGCCAGCATTAGATGGCACTTGCCTCAGCATTTGTTGGATGGGGGGATGCGTTGGATGGGGGGAGGGCAACACGAGAGGGTGCCTTCGATGGCCCCTGGGTCAGTTTACATGATGCAATGGACATTGCCAGTGTGCACTGTCAACACTCACCTCCTTCTGCAGAAGTCGTTCCGCCGCACTCCATGGTCCCCACGCCCTCTATGGATTCAGTGCCAATGAGCTGCGCGCAGGTCTCCTCCCGCGGCTCTAGTTGGACCTGTGTACTTGGCCCACCTCCCGTCTGCAGGGCCTGGCTGCGGTTGGTGGAGAGGAGGCCCCGCACCCGCACCCGCAGGTCGTCCCACCGCTTGCGGCAGTCCCTTGGGGTGCGGGGGGTGCTTCCAACAGCGCTCACCCTCTGTGCCAGTTCCGCCCAGATGGTCTTCTTGCGGAGGGTTGATTCCTTGCGCATGTCGCCGCTGAAAACTACATCAGCATGCTCTGCAAGGCAGTCTACCATGACCTGCAGTTCATCGGTGGAGAATTTCACCTTGCGGACGCGATCCGCCGCCCTTTTTGGTGCTTTCGGCATGTCCTGCGGTGCCTGGTCCGGTTCACGACTTTACTTTCCTCACAGGGCTGCTGGCAGCTGCGGATGGCAATGGATTGTGTTTTTAAAGATGGTCGCAGCTCGCCTACCAGTTCCTGTGAGATGTCGTAAATTCCGGATCCGTTTTTCGGCAGAGACCGTAATTTACGGTTTCTGTAAATTACGGTCACCGTAATTTACGGTCACCGTTATGCACTGTTGCTAATGCTTACAGGGCGGTGTAGTACTTTACGTGTCGGTTGCATGCTGGTAGGGGTTTTTCGGGGGGTTTTGCGGCAGGCCGCGCGGTCCTTTTCCAGCATGGCTGAAAGCGCGTGTCCGTGAGCTCGGAATGGGCCGTAATTTTCGGACTTCAACCAGCACGGTGTCGTACTTTACGCCAATGCCGGAAAATACAGATACTTACCGGCATGACTCGGAATGAGGCCCATTGTATTGAAAGTTCATGCCAAGAGATGTTTACGAACCTCTGGGTCTTTTTCAAGTCTTATGTATTTAATTTAATTCAGTCATTCACGAGGTAGGCGTGTTTGGTTTAGTCACTGATCAGTATTAACTTTGAGGAACAATTCTGGTTGCAGGTCGAAATTATAGATGCTGCAGATAGGCACAGAGGTAGTGTCCTAATTTGACATTCCTGCTAGAGACCAGGGTCCTGATAAGTGATTCTGAGCAAGTATTCTGGGCATAGGGTCCGCCTCACCAGGTTTCTTTTGGATGGTGATTTTTTAAAAATGGTTCTTAACCATTGGCGCAATGACTACATTAAAACACATAATCTTCCTGGGCTTCCCACTCTATTCCCAAACTAAACCAAAGGTAGTCGTAGCTAGACTGCGAATAAAGCTTGTTCAAATGATAGCATAGATGCGCAGGATTTATAAGGGCTATGTATTCACATTGTGTCCTCTGATACGGTATTATAAGGGAAAAATGTTTCCCACCTTGTTATATGGCCTATATCTTAAATGTCGTAGAAACATTTTCCTTAGACATTAACAAGGGTTCGATATGGAAGAAATGTCTTCAACTTCCACTCAGCATACCAATCACCCTGATGAGACTAGAGCTGGGAATTAAGTCTCTGGACTATATTTCCTATATACAAAACTGATGATCTTACAAAAACTTCTTGGAACTCTGGCAAACTCTTTACAGGAAGACCTGAAAACTATGTGCACTACAAATTCATTCCCTATCATGAACACATTATTTTCAGAACACATAGCATCTTAATAGTGAAAAGCTACTTTTTAACCCAAATAGGAATAACAACATTGGATTGGTGTAAACAGAATGTAATATTGTGCAAATATACATTTTATGAACATTACAATCAGACTATTCATAAAATGAATATGTTGCCTCATTATTTAAATGTGTTCCCAGATAGAATAATAAGAAAGCTTTGCTTCAGATTTAGGTTGAACATTTTATGCACACTAGATATAATGGAACTTCGTTGAGAGATCATATCCAGTGACAGAGATCGTCAACATAGTTACAAAGAAAAAGAAACCTGGAAACACCTTATCCGTATACATCCAATGACTACGGAAGCTAGACTTTGTTGGTTTTGTTGCTTTGTAGCTGAGATTTGAACAAATCTGTCTGAGATCGTGTGGTACCTTCTTCTGGAAGAGACTCGCAAATCAGTAGTTTTTGCACTTGTGCAATTAATAAAGGGAATTTCTTTATGCTGGGAGAATCTCTCTTTAAAACGTTATTTTATGCAGGGTAATTTGTAAAGATAGTTCTTGTTTAAAAAAAAGAACATTCTCCTCTTGTCTTCTATTGACAGTATTAAGACTTTTTGTGATGTTATGCTTTCGATATTATCTTTACATTGACTATGTACAGACGTATAATTCTTGTGATAAATCATGTGGGACGACACACTGTAATTGATAGTTTAAATGTTGCCTGAGAAATAAATTTGTAATTTTGTACTGAAACTGTCACTCATAAAAAGGTTGTGCACTGTGACAATTCAGACCAACTTTTCAGCATAAAAACGAATGGCAGATAATTAAAAGTGTATTTCATTAATGTCTGGAAGAAACAGGCTGTCATCTTAAAAACAGTATGTAAAAGAATAAAGGCAGAGGCTAGAAAATGCATTATGTGAGTTCCTTTGAGTCAAACACAATCAGTGAGTCTCTGGGCAGAATTTACAAACATCTTCCTCCACTGCTAGCCTGGTTTGTGGATCCCAACTATTGACAGCTGCAATAAAATGTGCTCTGCATGAAGGGTGTTGAAAACAAATTTTCGCCAGAATTCTCAGTTCTTTGCAGGCCAAATATCATAGCCAGTGCGAGATTAGAATGTGGGAGGGGCTGCAATCAAGGGAAGCTGAAAGTCTGAGAAATATAAGAGAAAATAGAAGCTTTTCAGATTGCAGGACAGCATGCCAGATGTCAGCAGGGCGCATGACATCACACGACAAGCCTAGCTCATTATCTGAACGGGGTAGTCTCTGTGAAGGGACTAGTATAAACACAGTCCAGGAAGCTCTGTTCACATGCTGACCAGGAATGGCAAATTGCCTTGAGGAAGGGGAACTCGCATTTGCAGACATATGATGATTCCCCATTAGTTTAAATGGACTATCACACTTGTTGTATTTTCTCAGCAACCACAAATCATTGCAGATACTAGTAAATGATGAAGTTTTTGACACATAACTAGATTTTTGCCAAACGTTGACATGAAAAAAGGGATTTCAAATGGGAGTTGCCATAGTTCTCCTCTGGAGTCCTAAACCAATCCTGAGAGAGATGCTGGACTGGGGAGAGAGAGAAGGGTAACTGTCCAATCCTCGTTGGAGGAATTCTTGCAGGGCACTGCCCTGTATTGTAATCTTGATGATGTCATCACTGCTATATAAAGTGGATGCACTATGAGAGAAGGGAGAGCTGCTATAAATTACCACCTGACAGCCGCAAGGAAACAACAAAGAAGATTTCTGAATTTGCATCTGGGTGGAGCTGTGTATTGCTGGGGAGGCCTAAACCTGACTGGGCCATATGGTTTAGAGCTGGGGTCATCCTTGAGAGTGGAGTGACCAGACTAGTCCTCTAAGAGGGTCCTCAAATGCAGCTGACTTTCATGAACTTTAAACATCAGTTTTAAATGTAAGTAGAATTGAGCCATTTGAAACCAAAATGTATGGTAGTCTGCCTGACTTAAATCCTTTCCCTTCACAGTGGGTGGGGGGGGGGAGAAACAAGTGTATATGCTTAGCTTATTTAACAAAAATATTAATTTAATTAAATCCTCATTTAGTGAAACACCACAGGGTTATTTTTGTTATAATTCGAAATGAGCAAAGCTCATTCCCAGTGTGCGCTGAAAACTATAGCCTGTAATTGAATTGGGTAATTCTATGGGTCCAGCTTCCCCAAGACAAGCTTTTAAGTGGAGGGTGGTCTGAAAACCCAAATTCCTAAAAATCATCCCAATCTTTCTGTCCAGTTTCTCCAAAACAGTGACTTAAAGTGGAGGGGGATCTGAAATCCGAAATTCCCAAATCATTAAAATTTTTCTGTCTGACTTCCCCAACACTGACCAAAGAACGAGGGAGTCTGAAAAACAAACTTCTAAATCAACCTGTGTTTATTTTAAAGCAAAAGTGTGGGTGAAATAATAATTGCAATATCCATTTGTAAAAATCAGACAGGCAGGGGAGAGAGAGAAAGCAGAGGTGAAAAGGAACTTTGGTTTTCCGGCACAAGTATGAGTGGGGCAGGGAGGCCATTCCAGAGATCTACCCCCACTCTCTGTCTAGAGAAGCGTCTGACCCTCAGAGAGTTAGAGGCTCGAGAAGGAAGGTATATAGGAAGAGAGAGTTGGATGTAGTGTGGTCCAGAGCCCCAGAAAGCCTTGTGGGCGATGCTGAGGGTCTTTAACTTGATCCTTGCAGCCACCGGGAACCAGTGGAGATATGTCAGGGCTGGAGACAAGTCTTGCAGCCCTGTTCTGGATTAGTTGCAGAGGGCGGAGATTAGAGGAAGGCAGATTGAGAAAGAGGCTGTTACAGTCATCCAGCCAAGAGAGATCCTGGACTCTGGAGACAGTGAGCTTCTGGGGGTAAGTGAGGAAAGGAGGAATACCCCTGAGGGGCTGCAGCTGGTAGTGGGCCTTTTTGGCAAAGTACGTAATGTGAGGAGAGATGGAAGAAGATGACACCAAGGGTTTTGCCTCACAGGTAGGCAAAGGGAGAGGGTCCAAGGATCTTACTGGCATTAAGTCCGAGATCATTAGAGGCACACCAATCCTGAATCATGGATAGACAGTCAGGAATGATCGAGAGAGGAGAGGAGGCTGAGGGGAGACTAAAGTATAGTTGAGTATCATCCGCATAACACTGAAAGTTAAAGAAGAAGGTAGCGATCCGGTGGGCCAAAGGGGCCAAGTAGACATTGAAGAGCCAGGGTGAGAGGTTAGATCCCTGTGGATCACCAAATGTGGCGAGAGAGGCGGTGGAGAGAAAGGACCCAAGTTGAAACTGGGAGGGTCAGTCCAGGAGGAAGGAGATCAACCACTCCAGGGCCTGATCCATGATGCCCAGGTTCTCGGAGAGTCAATTGATCAGTACGGCATGATTGACCATGTCAAAAGCAAAGGAAAGGTCAAGGAGGATGAGGACAGAAGGAAGGCTTGAATCGAGATCATTGAGACGATGTTCAGTAGAGCAGTTTCCATGCATCTGGCTGCTCTGAAGCAAGACTGATGGTCATGGAGACAACCAACAGATTCAGTATAGAGAGTAAGCTGGAATATTCAAGGAGTTTTCACAGTAAAGGAGTGATAGAGATTGGGTGATATTTTGCCAGAAAATTAGGATTGACAGAAGGCTTTTTAAGGAGGGGGTTAACATGGGAGTTGAGGAGAGAGGGGAAAGTTCCAGTGGCAAAAGAGTGATTGCAGAAATCGGCCAAAGCTGGAGCGAGGATGTCAATGGGGTTCATGACAGTTCTGGAGAAGCAGGGGAGCACCTTTTTGGATGACACATTCATAGATCTGACTTGTCTAAAAACATCATCAGGTGTAGTCGGAGAAAAAGAGGAGAACAGAGGAGGAGCGGAAGAGGCAGCCAGAGAAGGGTTGAGAGAGGTAGAGAGAGAGGAAGTAGACAAATAGGACAGAATGTCCTAGGTTCTAGTGGTAAAGTGAAAAACCAAAGCTGTGCAGAGGGCCTGGGAGTGAAAAGGAGAGGTGGAGACTACAGACGAATTGGCCATCTCCTTGCATATTTTAAAGAGGTTAGGCATGTTGTTAGAGGCCGCAGAGACGCATGTTCGGATGTGGGCTCTCTTCTTGGACATGACAGAGAGCCTGGATTGCCTTTGTAGCAGGAAGCAGACCAGTTTGCCAGAGGATGCGGCCAATGCCCTCCATTTCCTCTCAGACACACAACAAAAACATAAGGTTTGCCTGGGAATCAATGTACCTGTAAACCATAATGGAATGTTCTATTGTTGTGTTTCAGGACGGGAAGGTTGGAGGCATACCAAGGGTTGCACTTGGAGGTAGGCTTCAGATGGATTCTCATTACAGGGGCAAGGATGCCCATAGTGTTGGAGATAGGAATGCGCAAGTTAGAGGGGGCTGTGTCAGAGTGTGAGTCAGCCGCAGGCTTTGAAGGAGCAAAGAAAGTAGCAGCAGAGGCATCCACTGACACATTTCATGGGCCCGAATGACCAAGAAGGTAGGTGACAGTGCTGGGATGGGCTTAACCTTGGGAAAGAGAGTTTCAGGTGAGAGTAGAGCAGAAAGCGGTCAGTCCAAGAGAGAGGAGTGATGAGAGGTTTTGAGAGGGGGGTGTCTGAGGAGATGAGAACAACCAAGGTATGCTCGGCAGAGTGTGTCAGATTAGAGGGCAAAATTGGTAGAGAGAGAGTGTCTTAAAGGTTGTTGAAGACTCCTGAGAAGGCAATAGAAGTATCCACATGAAATTTGAGGTCTCAGAGGAGGAGAATTGAGAGGCAGAGGCAAGGAGAGAAGAGGAGAGGTCATCCCACTCAGAGGAAGAGAGCGACCTGGCCAAGTGGCCTGTAGATGGTGGCCACAGTCATAGATAGGCAAGGAGAGATAGAGAGCCTGCAGACCAGGCATTCAAAGGAGGAGTTAGCTTGCATTGGAATAACATAAGCCGGGACCCACTCCGGAAAGATCAGAGCTTCTCCACCCCTGGGAAGTTCGGTTCTGGGTTCAGAGAGGATGCTGTAGCCATCAGGGAGGAGAGTGTCAAAACCTGTGACTTAGCTGGCCATGAGGCTTGTCTCGGTGAGATTGAGGACAGCCATTTCAAGTTCTCTGAGGAGTTGGCAGATGTCAGAGGAGTGTTTGACAGTAGAGCGAGAGTTGAGAGTAGGTTGCCACATTTGAAAGGCTTCCATGACTTGACGCTCTAGGAGAAGGCCTACCAGACAGACACCCCTGACCACCTAGACTGTGACACCGTCACCACCATATTGCGGCACAGACACAAGACAAGCGAGCACCATACAAATGTACAGTGCCAACCCGGCACAAGTGATGGTGTTGCCTGTGCCCCACACCCATGCCAAAGGCACCCACCAGCACACAGTGGCATGTCACAACCGTCCATTATGCGGCCACTTATCCAAGTGCCCTTACACTCCCCCAAACACATCCCCAAACACGCAAGGGTCCACCGATCCCCAACATGGACCACCCATGAGACACACAACAGTAAAGCTGGACCAAAAGCAAATGGAGGCATGGCAAATGACAATGTTGCCCCTGACAGCACCCACCGGTCGTATGTGGACCAGCTTGGCATGCACGTTGCAGACATCAACTGCAAACAATACCACTCCCCCTACGTGCAGATGGAATGCAACACTACCAAGAACCGCACACATGGGTGGGCCCGACACCAAACAACTACACATGACTCAAAGGGCCTGCTGAAATGACATGATATGATATGATATGGCATTTGGAACGCGCCCATACACAAGTGTCTCAACGCGCGACGAGGCAGGGAGGGGGGAACAAGGGGAAGACAGACAACAATCCCACTAGGCCAGGTGTCACACAGACCGCGCAAGTGCAGGGGTAGTCAGAATGGAAAAAGTGCAAGTGCAAGGGGACGGGGGAAGTGCAGTACAAAGTAAGTCGAATATCCAAAAATAAATTAATAGGGCCAGCTGGTGGCAAATGCAAGGTAAGTGCAGACAAGTGCTGGGTAGGGGGGGCTGTAGGGATAGAGAGACAGTCCCGCAGTGCAGGGGTTGCCAGGGAGGCAGTGCAAGTGGAGAGTGGCTGGGCCCAGGACTGAGGTCGGCGAGAGTGGCCCAGATCCAGATCCTGTGCAGTTTCAGTAAAGAATTCAGCAGGGGAGAGGGAGAGAGAAAGCAGAAGCAAAGAGGAAGGTCATGAGGTGCTTCCGGAACCAGAGATGGTTCTCCTCAAATATCAGGGATGCAGGAAGGCTGTTCCAGAGGGAGGTCCCTGCCGCGGAGAGAGATCTACCCCCAGCTCGTTGCTCTGAGAAGCGGCTGACCCTGAGTGAGTCGGAGACGGATGAGCAAAGGTCTTGGGAAGGAAGACATTCAGGAAGAGAGAGTAGAAGGTATTCATGCCCCAGGCCCCAGAAGGCCTTTTGGACAATGCATAGTGTTTTGAACTTAAGGGAAGGAGGGAGTGGGTGTGCCGATGAGGAGAATCTCAGTCTTACTAGCATTAAGGCAGTGTTCATTGGCTGCACACCATTCCTGGATATCAGACAGACAGTCAGAGATGGGGGAAGGAGAGGAGGACGCCTAGGGTAGGCTGAAAATTTGCCGGGTATCGTCCGCATAGCGCTGAGAGTTTGGGCAGAGGGTGGCGATGCGGTGGCCAAGGAGTGCCATATACTGGTTGAACAGCCAGGGAGGGGGATTAGATCCCAGGGGAACACCACAGGTGGAGGAAAAGATGTCAGAGAGGAGGGCCCCAAGTTGGACCTGGGAGGGTCGATTGAAAAGGAAAGAGGTCAGCACGCTACCGCGCCACATGGCCCAACATGCAGGATGACCTGTCTGGCTGGCTGTTGAGTCGTCTGACTGTGTCATGCAAGTGCACTGGTGCCACAGGGTGGGTGCCTGCATGAACCAACTGCGTAGAAAAGATGGAGCCATTGTACGTTGTTCACCCTGACAACAAACCTGCCAAAGAACCAGGGCAACGGCACATATGAACATATTTTCACTTTGCCAGAATAAGGCACCCACATCACACTACATCTACACCAACTGACAAGGGATAGGCACACTACACCAGCACCACTCATTGGCGGACACCACAACCGCAAGTGCATATCCGAGGGCACACTGCACATTCACATTGCGGCATCCCCAAGCCTGGCACCACATTGGAGACCCACCCCTGGAAGTGGAATTCACAGAGGACAGCAGGGGTACGATATCACGTCACCGGCATGGCACCCCCATAGGAGTGTTGGAAATCACCATAGAATGGATCAGAGCTGGATGATGGACATGATCCACAGCCAAATGAGAATGTACACAGTACACAGCACCAGAATGATCCGACGTCAGAACAGCAGCATGCGACAAATGAACATGTACCCCAAGATGTCCACACCACCGTTCACGGACCATCATGTAGACACGACACCCCACAGCATTACATTGCATCGGACACATATTTGTGTCCCTGATCGTGCCGAATATATCTATGTACATGTACATATGGCCATCATCGAAAGCCTGCCATGACAGCCAAGTACTGTTCACCACCATGACAGTCCACACACCCACCTCATTTTGCGACACATGCAGCTGTTGGTGGATGTACCCTAACAGCAAGCCACATGACCCCTGTAATGAACCCCCTGAACAGACCCATGGGGCAACCAGACTATGGCCATACCCGTGCATGCGTGTAGATGCAGCAGTCACCAGGTTTGCGTGATGCACATATGTGCCCGCGAACCAGGACTGGTGGCTGACCCCTCCACTGATATCTGGTGTCGAACGGGCCCATGCCATATGTGCAGATGGACAAAAAGTGCAATGAAGAATGTCCACAACGGTTCAACTTTGCAACACCAATTGTGTATTGAGATAACAAGCAATGAAAAAACAGTGCTTACTTCAGCAAATGCCCATGCCCCCTCCCCCCACCCCAACTCCAGAACACAACATCACCCCCTCCCCCCAACCCCAGAACACAACATCACCCCCCTCCCCCCAACCCCAGAACACAACATCACCCCCCTCCCCCCAACTCCAGATAACAAAGCCACCCCCCCTCCCCCCTCCCCCCAACTCCCGAGCAGTCGTCCAATGTAGGATCTGGGGACCACATGTGGCAGGAATGGCTAATGTCCCTTGGAGCCTTTGTCTGGGGGAGGCCTCACTTGTCTCGGACGTGCCCTCCTTCTGTGGCTCCGTATTTTGACTCCCTGCCTCAAGGGCATTAGCAATGCGGTTGAGGACATGGCATAGCCGGGTTGTATTGTCCGTCAGGGAGTCGCACAATCTGGTGGTGCAGTCGTTGAGGGACTGGCGCATTTGATCGAGTTCCTCATGCAGTCCAGCCCTGGTCTGGCGATTATCCTCAATATAGTTCCCTATGAGATCACTCAATTGCTGAACTCTGAACTGGTCAGGTGAAGGGGGGCCATTGGATGATCTACTTGCACCAGCATGCTGTGCAGGGGGTTGTATGGGTGGACTGGGGGGAACGATGTCACACCCCAGCGGGTCAAGTTCAAGGCTGTGCACTGGTGATGGTGCATCCCCGGAGTCACTGCATGACGCCAGTGTCACGAGGCATGGTTCTAGCATTTGCATGCTCTCCTGGTTGTCCTCTGACATGGGCCCCTGGATGGGTGGCGGGCTGGGCTCCCACTCATCTGGTGCGGTAGCGGCAGCCTCCCCTGAAATGCTCGATTGTGCTGAGGTAGGGGTCTGCTCGGCTGCTGCCGCGGATGTTGTGTGGCTTGCTGGTCTGCCAGCTTCAAGTGGCCTTTCGGTAGGCTGAGGGGTGGTTTTCTTGGCTGCTGGCTTCGGCCTGGCCCTGCCAGTACCCGCGGAGGTGCTTGCTCGGCTTCCTTGGGGCTCTGTGCTGTCATGGTCTGTGCCTGTGGGGGTAGGAGAGAGGGACAACATTAGTGTATGTGCTATGTCTTATTTGCATACATGGTTGCATGGACATTTCAGTCATTCACGGGTTGTTCAGTTTGGGGGGTAGCTATGGCAGTGGTACATGTGCATGGTGATGACATATACACATGTTTGGGAGTGATTTGTTGTGCCCTGTTCATGTACATTTTGGCAGGTACTATGCCTACCACGCTGGACGGTGTGCATGATGGGCTGTGCAAGTCAGTCCAGTATGGTTGATGTGCGTTATGTACTCGCACTTGGGCCAGCATTAGGCGGCACTTGCCTCAGCATTTGTTGGATGGGGGGATGCGTTGGATGGGGGGAGGGCAACACGAGAGGGTGCCTTCGATGGCCCCTGGGTCAGTTTACATGATGCAATGGACATTGCCAGTGTGCACTTTCAACACTCACCTCCTTCTGCAGAAGTCGTTCCGCCGCACTCCATGGTCCCCACGCCCTCTATGGATTCAGTGCCAATGAGCTGCGCGCAGGTCTCCTCCTGCGGCTCTAGTTGGACCTGTGTACTTGGCCCACCTCCCGTCTGCAGGGCCTGGCTGGGTTGGTGGAGAGGAGGCCCCGCACCCGCAGGTCGTCCCACCGCTTGGGGTACGGGGGGTGCTTCCAACAGCGCTCACCCTCTGTGCCAGTTCCGCCCAGATGGTCTTCTTGCGGAGGGATGATTCCTTGCGCATGTCGCCGCTGAAAACTACATCAGCATGCTCTGCAAGGCAGTCTACCATGACCTGCAGTTCATCTGTGGAGAATTTCACCTTGCGGGCGCGATCCGCCGCCCTTTTTGGTGCTTTCGGCATGTCCTGCGGTGCCTGGTCCGGTTCACGACTTTACTTTCCTCACAGGGCTGCTGGCAGCTGCGGATGGCAATGGATTGTGTTTTTAAAGATGGCCGCAGCTCGCCTACCAGTTCCTGTGAGATGTCGTAAATTCCAGATCCGTTTTTCGGCAGAGACCGTAATTTACGGTTTCGGTAAATTACGGTCACCGTAATTTACGGTCACCGTTATGCACTGTTGCTAATGCTTACAGGGTGGTGTAGTACTTTACGTGTCGGTTGCATGCTGGTAGGGGTTTTTCGGGGGGTTTTGCGGCAGGCCGCGCGGTCCTTTTCCGGCATGGCTGAAAGCTCGTGTCCGTGAGCTCGGAATGGGCCGTAATTTTCGGACTTCAACCAGCACGGTGTCGTGCTTTACGCCAATGCCGGAAAATACAGATACTTACCGGCATGACTCGGAATGAGGCCCATTGTATTGAAAGTTCATGCCAACAGATGTTTACGAAACCTTCTGGGTCTTTTTCAAGTCTTATGTATTTAATTTAATTCAGTCATTCACGAGGTAGGCGTGTTTGGTTTAGTCACTGATCAGTATTAACTTTGAGGAACAATTCTGGTTGCAGGTCGAAATTATAGATGCTGCAGATAGGCACAGAGGTAGTGTCCTAATTTGACATTCCTGCTAGAGACGAGGGTCCTGATAAGTGATTCTGAGCAAGTATTCTGGGCATAGGGTCCGCCTCACCAGGTTTCTTTTGGATGGTGATTTTTTAAAAATGGTTCTTAACCATTGGCGCAATGACTACATTAAAACACATAATCTACCTGGGCTTCCCACTCTATTCCCAAACTAAACCAAAGGTAGTCGTAGATAGACTGCAAATAAAGCTTGTTCAAATGATAGCATAGATGCGCAGGATTTATAAGGGCTATGTATTCACATTGTGTCCTCTGATACGGTATTATAAGGGAAAAATGTTTCCCACCTTGTTATATGGCCTATATCTTAAATGTCGCAGAAACATTTTCCTTAGACATTAACAAGGGTTCGATATGGAAGAAATGTCTTCAACTTCCACTCAGCATACCAATCACCCTGATGAGACTAGAGCTGGGAATTAAGTCTCTGGACTATATTTCCTATATACAAAACTGATGATCTTACAAAACCTTCATGGAACTCTGGCAAACTCTTTACAGGAAGACCTGAAAACTATGTGCAGTACAAATTCCTTCCCTATCATGAACACATTATTTTCAGAACACATAGCATCTTAATAGTGAAAAGCTACTTTTTAACCCAAATAGGAATAACAACATTGGATTGGTATAAACAGAATGTAATATTGTGCAAATATACATTTTATGAACATTACAATCAGACTATTCATAAAATGAATATGTTGCCTCATTATTTAAATGTGCTCCCAGATAGAATAATAAGAAAGCTTTGCTTCAGATTCAGGTTGAACATTTTATGCACACTAGATATAATGGAACTTCGTTGAGAGATCATATCCAGTGACAGAGATCGTCAACATAGTTACAAAGAAAAAGAAACCTGGAAACACCTTATCCGTATACATCCAATGACTACGGAAGCTAGACTTTGTTGGTTTTGTTGCTTTGTAGCTGAGATTTGAACAAATCTGTCTGAGATCGTGTGGTACCTTCTTCTGGAAGAGACTCGCAAATCAGTAATTTTTGCACTTGTGCAATTAATAAAGGGAATTTTTTTAATGCTGGGAGAATCTCTCTTTAAAACGTTATTTTATGCAGGGTAATTTGTAAAGATAGTTCTTGTTTAAAAAAAAGAACATTCTCCTCTTGTCTTCTATTGACAGTATTAAGACTTTTTGTGATGTTATGCTTTCGATATTATCTTTACATTGACTATGTACAGACGTATAATTCTTGTGATAAATTATGTGGGACGACACACTGTAATTGATAGTTTAAATGTTGCCTGAGAAATACATTTGTAATTTTGTACTGAAACTGTCACTCATAAAAGGTCGTGCACTGTGACAATTCAGACCAACTTTTCAGCATAAAAACGAACGGCAGATAATTAAAAGTGTATTTCATTAATGTTTGGAAGAAACAGGCTGTCATCTTAAAAACAGTATGTAAAAGAATAAAGGCAGAGGCTAGAAAATGCATTATGTGAGTTCCTTTGAGTCAAACACAATCAGTGAGTCTCTGGGCAGAATTTACAAACATCTTCCTCTACTGCTAGCCTGGTTTGTGGATCCCAACTATTGACAGCTGCAATAAAATGTGCCCTGCATGAAGGGTGTTGAAAAGAAATTTTCGCCAGAATTCTCAGTTCTTTGCAGGCCAAATGTCATAGCCAGTGCGAGATTAGAATGTGGGAGGGGCTGCAATCAAGGGAAGCTGAAAGTCTGAGAAATATAAGAGAAAATAGAAGCTTTTCAGATTGCAGGACAGCATGCCAGATGTCAGCAGGGCCTCATGACATCACACGACAAGCCTAGCTCATTATCTGAACGGGGTAGTCTCTGTGAAGGGACTAGTATAAACACAGTCCAGGAAGCTCTGTTCACATGCTGACCAGG
The DNA here is from genome assembly GCF_040938575.1 of Ambystoma mexicanum. Taxonomy (NCBI): domain Eukaryota; kingdom Metazoa; phylum Chordata; class Amphibia; order Caudata; family Ambystomatidae; genus Ambystoma; species Ambystoma mexicanum. The sequence goes on from NC_090922.1 coordinate 1,140,168,207, forward strand.
AATGGCAAATTGCCTTGAGGAAGGGGAACTCGCATTTGCAGACATATGATGATTCCCCATTAGTTTAAACGGACTATCACACTTGTTGTATTTTCTCAGCAACCACAAATCATTGCAGATACTAGTAAATGATGAAGTTTTTGACACATAACTAGATTTTTGCCAAACGTTGACATGAAAAAAGGGATTTCAAATGGGAGTTGCCATAGTTCTCCTCTGGAGTCCTAAGCCAATCCTGAGAGAGATGCTGGACTGGGGAGAGAGAGAAGGGTAACTGTCCAATCCTCGTTGGAGGAATTCTTGCAGGGCACTGCCCTGTATTGTAATCTTGATGATGTCATCACTGCTATATAAAGTGGATGCACTATGAGAGAAGGGAGAGCTGCTATGAATTACCACCTGACAGCCGCAAGGAAACAACAAAGAAGATTTCTGAATTTGCATCTGGGTGGAGCTGTGTATTGCTGGAGAGGCCTAAACCTGACTGGGCCATATGGTTTAGAGCTGGGGTCATCCTTGAGAGTGGAGTGACCAGACTAGTCCTCTAAGAGGGTCCTCAAATGCAGCTGACTTTCATGAACTTTAAACATCAGTTTTAAATGTAAGTAGAATTGAGCCATTTGAAACCAAAATGTATGGTAGTCTGCCTGACTTAAATCCTTTCCCTTCACAGTGGGTGGGGGGGGGGAAACAAGTGTATATGCTTAGCTTATTTAACAAAAATATTAATTTAATTAAATCCTCATTTAGTGAAACACCACAGGGTTATTTTTGTTATAATTCGAAATGACCAAAGCTCATTCCCAGTGTGCGCTGAAAACTATAGCCTGTAATTGAATTGGGTAATTCTATGGGTCCAGCTTCCCCAAGACAAGCTTTTAAGTGGAGGGTGGTCTGAAATCCCAAATTCCTAAAAATCACCCCAATCTTTCTGTCCAGTTTCTTCAAAACAGTGACTTAAAGTGGAGGGGGATCTGAAATCCGAAATTCCCAAATCATTAAAATTTTTCTGTCTGACTTCCCCAACACTGACCAAAGAACGAGGGAGTCTGAAAAACAAACTTCTAAATCAACCTGTGTTTATTGTAAAGCAAAAGTGTGGGTGAAATAATAATTGCAATATCCATTTGTAAAAATCAGACAGGCAGGGGAGAGAGAGAAAGCAGAGATGAAAAGGAACTTTGGTTTTCCGGCACAAGTATGAGTGGTGCAGGGAGGCCATTCCAGAGATCTACCCCCACTCTCTGTCTAGAGAAGCGTCTGACCCTCAGAGAGTTAGAGGCTCGAGAAGGAAGGTATATAGGAAGAGAGAGTTGGATGTAGTGTGGTCCAGAGCCCCAGAAAGCCTTGTGGGCGATGCTGAGGGTCTTTAACTTGATCCTTGCAGCCACCGGGAACCAGTGGAGATATGTCAGGGCTGGAGACAAGTCTTGCAGCCCTGTTCTGGATTAGTTGCAGAGGGCGGAGATTAGAGGAAGGCAGATTGAGAAAGAGGCTGTTACAGTCATCCAGCCAAGAGAGATCCTGGACTCTGGAGACAGTGAGCTTCTGGGGGTAAGTGAGGAAAGGAGGAATACCTCTGAGGGGCTGCAGCTGGTAGTGGGCCTTCTTGGCAAGGTACGTAATGTGAGGAGAGAAGGAAGAAGATGACACCAAGGTTTTTGCCTCACAGGTAGGCAAAGGGAGAGGGCCCAAGGATCTTACTGGCATTAAGTCCGAGATCATTAGAGGTACACCAATCCTGAATCATGGATAGACAGTCAGGAATGATCGAGAGAGGAGAGGAGGCTGAGGGGAGACTAAAGTATAGTTGAGTATCATCCGCATAACACTGAAAGTTAAAGAAGAAGGTAGCGATCCGGTGGGCCAAAGGGGCCAAGTAGACATTGAAGAGCCAGGGTGAGAGGTTAGATCCCTGTGGATCACCAAATGTGGCGAGAGAGGCGGTGGAGAGAAAGGACCCAAGTTGAAACTGGGAGGGTCAGTCCAGGAGGAAGGAGATCAACCACTCCAGGGCCTGATCCATGATGCCCAGGTTCTCGGAGAGTCAATTGATCAGTACGGCATGATTGACCATGTCAAAAGCAAAGGAAAGGTCAAGGAGGATGAGGACAGAAGGAAGGCTTGAATCGAGATCATTGAGACGATGTTCAGTAGAGCAGTTTCCATGCATCTGGCTGCTCCGAAGCCAGACTGATGGTCATGGAGACAACCAACAGATTCAGTATGGAGAGTAAGCTGGAATATTCAAGGAGTTTTCACAGTAAAGGAGTGATAGAGATTGGGTGATATTTTGCCAGAAAATTAGGATTGACAGAAGGCTTTTTAAGGAGGGGGTTAACATGGGAGTGCTTGAGGAGAGAGGGGAAAGTTCCAGTGGCAAAAGAGTGATTGCAGAAATCGGCCAAGGCTGGAGCGAGGATGTCAATGGGGTTCATGACAGTTCTGGAGAAGCAGGGGAGCACCTTTTTGGATGACACATTCATAGATCTGACTTGTCTAAAAACATCATCAGGTGTAGTCGGAGAAAAAGAGGAGAACAGAGGAGGAGCGGAAGAGGCAGCCAGAGAAGGGTTGAGAGAGGTAGAGAGAGAGGAAGTAGACAAATAGGACAGAATGTCCTAGGTTTTAGTGGTAAAGTGAAAAACCAAAGCTGTGCAGAGGGCCTGGGAGGGAAAAGGAGAGGTGGAGACTACAGACGAATTGGCCATCTCCTTGCATATTTTAAAGAGGTTAGCCATGTTGTTAGAGGCCGCAGAGACGCATGTTCGGATGTGGGCTCTCTTCTTGGACATGACAGAGAGCCTGGATTGCCTTTGTAGCAGGAAGCAGACCAGTTTGCCAGAGGATGCGGCCAATGCCCTCCATTTCCTCTCAGACACACAACAAAAACAAAAGGTTTGCCTGGGAAACAATGTAACTGTAAACCTTAATGGAATGTTCTATTGTTGTGTTTCAGGACGGGAAGGTTGGAGGCATACCAAGGGTTGCACTTGGAGGTAGGCTTCAGATAGATTCTCATTACAGGGGCAAGGATGCCCATAGTGTTGGAGATAGGAATGCGCAAGTTAGAGGGGGCTGTGTCAGAGTATGAGTCAGCCGCAGGCTTTGAAGGAGCAAAGAAAGTAGCAGCAGAGGCATCCACTGACACATTTCATGGGCCCGAATGACCAAAAAGGTAGGTGACAGTGCTGGGATGGGCTTAACCTTGGGAAAGAGAGTTTCAGGTGAGAGTAGAGCAGAAAGCGGTCAGTCCAAGAGAGAGGAGTGATGAGAGGTTTTGAGAGGGGGGTGTCTGAGGAGATGAGAACAACCAAGGTATGCTCGGCAGAGTGTGTCAGACTAGAGGGCAAAATTGGAAGAGAGAGAGTGTCTTAAACGTTGTTGAAGACCCCTGAGAAGGCAATAGAAGTATCCACATGAAATTTGAGGTCTCAGAGGAGGAGAATTGAGAGGCAGAGGCAAGGAGAGAAGAGGAGAGGTCATCCCACTCAGAGGAAGAGAGCGACCTGGCCAAGTGGCCTGTAGATGGTGGCCACAGTCATAGATAGGCAAGGAGAGATAGAGAGCCTGCAGACCAGGCATTCAAAGGAGGAGTTAGCTTGCATTGGAATAACATAAGCCGGGACCCACTCCGGAAAGATCAGAGCTTCTCCACCCCTGGGAAGTTTGGTTCTGGGTTCAGAGAGAATGCTGTAGCCATCAGGGAGGAGAGTGTCAAAACCTGTGGCTTAGCTGGCCATGAGGCAGGTCTCGGTGAGATTGAGGACAGCCATTTCAAGTTCTCTGAGGAGTTGGCAGATGTCAGAGGAGTGTTTGACAGTAGAGCGAGAGTTGAGAGTAGGTTGCCACATTTGAAAGGCTTCCATAGTGGGGCACAGTCTTGAGGTACGCCCTGCGGAAGCGGTAGAAGGGCCCAAGAGTGGGAAGAGGAGGTAGACAGAGGAGGGATAGTAGCCAGAGAGGAGCCAGTGGGTGCCACAGAGGTGGCAGAAAAGCGAGGTGGCGGAGGAGACAGAGAGGTGCTAGTAGGGGTAGCAGGAAAATGAAGGAAGTTGATGAGATGGCAGTAAACTACCACCGGATCAGGCCTGCTGGTAGTCCAGGCCCCTACATGCAGACTTTTCACTGAATCACCAGACCTGTTAGGATCGGGCTATCGGGTGGCAGACAAGGTAAGGCGTGTTTGCCAGTGAACCTCCAATCATACTGGGGGCTTAACGGCAAACTCATGATAAACTTGATTATCAGGAAATCACATTACTTATTCTTCTAGAAATCGCTGAAATAGTACATTTCATCACATGCGCTTGTTATTTGCAATGAATACCGACTTTAGTGATTTAGGTTGAAAAATATACATTTTTCAACAGTAGAATAACTTTTACATAAAAAGAAACTATGCTAGCACAAAGTTTACAAAATATTGTAGACCTTTGCGGCAATATACAACCCCAATTATTTGGAATGCAATGTTCTGAAAGAGACAAAAGAAGATAACATGTTAGAAATTAAACTCCAACTACCATTTAATATGTAGGCCCTAAAATATCCAAAAAAACAAATGGAAACATATACATTTGAAATGAATCAACATCCTTCGCATTTATGTGAGTGTTGTTAACGCAAATACTATAAAATGTCTGTCACTCGCATGCATGTAGATGAAAAGACTAGTATTGTGAATAATAAAATGTGTCTTCAACCTACAATGTATTTATTTCTTGGAGATAAACTACGATGGGAAGACAATTAAAAAATGTGATATGTTGTGAAAATTAAGAAGGTGTTTAAACAAACAGGGAAAGCTTGTAGAAGCTATCGGACACGGACTAGCCGTTGACGTCCTTTTAACCGTTAACAAGTTAACATGCGGTAGCACAAAAAACAACAGTTTTATAGGAAGATAGTTATTCATAGATGCAAAGATGAGTAATTGAGCGCTCAGACTAAAGAGACAGGAGGGCCACCCGGCTCATCGTATCTCACCGTGGGGAAGAACACCCTGTCCCTAGCGGTGGTGCCTGTCCCTGGGTGGCACGTGGTGTATCGTCTATCTAATAGTAAGAGAGGAGAGGACTGTCCCTCCTAAATAAATAATTATTTGAAAGGAAACAAGCAGAGTACATGACTACGTGCATGGGATACATACTGAGAAGAATTAGGATTAGGATTTGCTCAATTATTTAAAATGAGTGAAGGAGGTGGGCACCACCGTTATTTAATTATAGTTTTCAAAGGTATCCCAAATGTATCTACAATGTAAGGAGCACTACAGATCACCCCAAGGCATCTTGAAAACATGCACTATATAAAGAGACCCTGAAAAAGTATTTTCATGGAACTAAATGCTCACACTTGATGCTAAACAAGCCTGTGTTCATTAGTTGATATTTTCTTTAAGTAGTCCTGAAAAAATATAGTCAAATTAATCTGTGGTAACAATTTGTAATGTGGATTTCATCGAGAGAAAACAGACACAGTGTGAGTTTCATCTGCCAAGGCATCTCAGACATTTGTCCATTATCAGAGGAAATTGTGTCCAGGTATGTCATACTGCATCTTAACCACCATGAGTATTTTCTAATTCAACCAAAATTGTAGTTTCTATCACCTAAAACTATGATGCATTCTTATTGATTTGTGTGAAAACAATAGTTCAATGTAATCAAGTTGTTGCTCAGGTCTATAACGTTCAGGTTTAATGTACGGCAACCATTACAAAGAACATTGGATGCTTTATTTGAGACCGTGACATGTTCATTCAGGCGCTCACGTGGCTGGGTGTGTTAGTGGGGATAGAATAATAGGAGAGGTTCAGAACCAGGAGGAACTGGCATCTTTGAGCATTGTCTTGCATGTGGATGTTGGTTCGGGAGGCCCCGTGTGTTGTAACTGTATGGGTAGGCCTCAGTTCCTCAAGATGTGTGCTAGTGTTTTTGTTGGGTTTGTGTATCGTGTGTTATTAGGGTTTGTGGTGATACACCCTTGTTAGTGGTATTCATAAGGAGTCTAGAGTCAAGCATGGCTGTTAGATGTTTGAGTATATGATGTCAGTGTGCCTGCATGTAAGGTCGATGGGTCTATGGACTCTGTCCAGGGATATTCCCTCTAGTGGTTGTTTCCAGAGTCTCAAAGGGTTGCTAGGGTGTGATCATTAGATTACATTCTCATTGTGTTTATGTGTAAAGTGGCTAGCCCCTAGTCATGTGTATTGGTGTTGGTTATGTTGTAGGAGCAGGAAGGGGGAAGTGGGTAAGTTGGTCAGTTTGATGATGCCTCTGGTGTGAATCTCTGGTTGCCGCTCAATGGTTTAAACCAACTTTCTTGGTTGTGGTTCAGTCAATCTTGCCTCTGTGCCTGTCCTGAAGGCTTATTAAAAAAACAATCTCTCTCAATCACAATCACCTAGCTATCAACCACTTTTTATAAAGCTGGGTACAATCAAGTGCTTGCTCATGATGTTAATACATCTCTGCAGTGACCAGGAGGTGTGTACCTCCCTGCAAACACCATATGAAGTTGTTTACATTATGTGTGAAAGCATTTATTCCTTTAGTGTGTGACCTTCACACCAATCGCTCCATTGGGGACTAAACCAAATAAATCCACAAAGACTCAGAAATCCTAGTACACTACACTTGTGTGGGTTCCATACATTACACTGGCTTTGGAAGGTTCAGCATACTGAACTGTACAACTACACTAGCTAAAGATACATACACAATGTTGACTGAGAAACTATTTTAAACGTGACTCTATTTCTTCACACTATTCATTTAAATCGTCAATGGGAGTTTCAATACAGGTAATCTTATTCACCTTAGAACAGAGGATAGTCAACACACTGATTTCCTTTGGCCATAAGTATACAAAATAAAGAAATAGCTAAGTTATTATAGTCTTGCAAGACAGGGACAATAATCACAGAAACATGTCCAACTGCAGTGTTCCGGTCCCCATAGCAAATATCAGTCTGTCTTATACTTAGGCATTCCGAAATCCAGATGCTCAATCTAAGTTGACCATTTCAGTGGAGACCTTTCTCCCTCTGTGTAAACCGCAACACTGTTCATCTACTTATCTGCCCCACTGCAGTCAGATCTCTGTGAGTTCCAATCTTTCCTTCCCTCTTCCATCTTTTCCATCTTAATCAGTGCCACCTCATTTCCCTGCTCTTTATCATTTATAATGGCACACTCGGATACTCTGGGGATGATGGAAAGCACTCTGTGTGACTGTAAGCATATATATTTAAAACATTATGGCAAGCCCATACAATACAAATGCAAAATGAGGGAGCTGTCAGTTCATGATATGTTTCTACCTCTTAGATATGGCATTTGAGCCAGGTTTCACCCCCGTGCCCCAAAAAATGGGGATGTCTGAACACCCTGAAATGGAGCAGCGCATGATATTAATCACAGGAGGTTTCTATAACTGGGTGCAGCAAATGTGGAGTAGAGAGTACAGTTAAAGGGAGATGTCTGGTGGTGGTGGTGGTGGACAATCTATGATCACATTGGCTGAGGTTGGAGACATTTGGAGTAGGAAATGTGGAGTACGAAGCAAGACCAGCAGGGAAGAAGCTTGCCAAAGTAAGAGCAGAGGAGGTGGAGGAAACATGTTATCAAAAGGGAGGAGACTGTTGAAAGGAGGAGTGGGTATGATTAGGAATGGTGTTTATGAATGGAACATCAGAGTAGATGGAGGTGAGAATAAGAGCAGAGGAGGGATGCCGAAATGAGGAGCAGATGAGGTGCAATAGGGATTAAGAATAGATACGGATGAGGTAAAAAGAGTAGAGGAGGTGAAGGAGAGCCTGACATTGTAGGATGAAGTGGTAAAAAAGATGAGCAGAGGAGCAAGGGTATAGTGCTAGACCGAATGAGAAGGTAATGAACACATGGGTGGAGCAAGACATGTAGTTAAAGGAGTGTTAATAATGCTGTGAGGAGGTTGAAGCATTATGTAATATATTGAGGGGGACATTTGGGAGCCAGCAAAGAGTGATCTGCCCTGAGAGGGTTTGCAAAGGGCACCGTTGCTACAATTCCTTGTCAGGGAGATGATGACAAAGGACAACAGAAGTATACCGCTTGTCAGAGGGACTCGTGTGTAAAGGAGAAGGAGAAAGCCATTGATACCTTCAGACTAGCATCTCTCTGCTGGCTGCTGGCAAAACAAGAATGTGTCCATGTATGGTGTTCAAAGCCCTGAAATAGCTCGGGGAGACTGTGTTACACTACTACAATATCCGGGGGATGAAGGGTAACTAGACTGTCAATAAACTGCCCCAAGAGGTCCAAGTCCCATAGCCTCAGATACATTGAAACTCTGGGTTCCCCAAAACTGACAAAAACGTAAAGGCTCTGTCTCACTGGGGAAAATCCAGGGAAATAAATACACATGTTTTTTGTGACCCTCAGAGCCTTTTCTTTGGGAAAAATCAAGACACCTTTTTATGTTGAAAGAAGAACTGGTATGCAGACCCTGATTTGATTACATGTGTAGAAGAAATGCATGCAGGCTTTTCAGCAGAAGTTCCTCCCTTGAAACCTCTATCCTTCAGGACAATCTCATTGGGTTTAATTATCAAGTTTGTGGTTACGAGAATGAAGGCTGCTGTGTAGTTGTAAGCTAAGCTACTCAGGGAAAATAGAAAGTAAAGTGTGTGGTCCTGTGTTAGCCCCGTTTTAAAATGAAACACATTCCACGTCTGTGTATCTTTTATTGGACTAACTGAACATATTATGCAGAGATGGTAGTTTCATTCGTTTTTTGAAGTCCACAGACATATTCATCATATAGTGGTCACATGATAGATGAGCAACAAAGAAAATAACACTGAGAGCTGTACCTTGCTTTTATATAGAAAGGAAAAAGATAAGCTGATAACAAGGCTGTGCTTGAAATGTAATTTCTCGGTGATGAGAACTGCTTCTCATGTTTGAGTATGTGTATGTTTCTCACTAGTTTTATAGCCCTTCAGATGAAGGGGTAATGCAGGACTGAATTCCTTATATACCTCTTCCTGCGGTGTTGGATGCACAGAAGGCCATTGATTGTGTTGATAGGCAATTCATTATGAAAATTATAGTACGGCATCGTGTCAACCTTAAAATCAAAAGTATGTTTCAAAGTTTAAACTTAAAGCTAAATTTGTCTTTGTAAATGGATGTTTGCCAACCTTTTTCTCATTGACCAGAGGTATTAGGTAGGATGCTCCTTTTCCTACTTTGTTATCCCTCAAACGTTCCTGGGAGCAACCAGGAACCATTCCAACATAATCTAGAGCGCTAAAGCCTTTGGCTTACCACAGCATAGCATGTTTTATCTTGGTGATCTAAGCTCCTCAGTAAAACATATTCTACATGTAATTGATATGTTTTGCCTAGGCAGTTGGCAACAAACTGAATTAGACCAAGCTCACAATTTTCCTTTTAAATCACATGTATTCTCCATTGTGGTTAATGAGTTTGAACCAGTGGGGGGAAAAAAAAACTAGCATAATATTATCCTAACATACATCAGAGTTTGTGAGTATGCCCTAGATAAAGGGTGTTCATCATTAAGCGTGTCGTTGAACTGCAGTAACATTCCATGAGCAATCATTCGCTCACATAAACATTCTAAAAACATTCTAGGGCAAAGACATTAGACAAGCCACCCACACATCTCTCTCGACTCTAAAATCAGAATAAGGAGGAGGACTGATAAGGTCTTCCAAGACTTTTTGTGAGATATAAAGAAAAAAAACAAAGATCCCTAAATTCATACTAATGTGTAGTGTTTGTGAAGGTGGCTTTGGAAAGTCGGTCCGAGGGGTCTCCGGAGCCTATTTCGATTACAAAAGAGAAGAATAGAATGTCTCAATTTTTGGTAGATAATATTTATTCCAGGGGGAAAATGCCAAATGTAAGCCCTAAATGACCTCCGACTGATGCGACGCAAGAGGTGCTTGCTTCATGGTTGATTGTTAATGATCAGAGTTTTTGGTTGCATTATGGAGCATCGATTTGGCATAACCCATCGCTTCAAATTGGGAACAATACACTGTCTTTGCATAGTTAGATCTCAAGGGGGAATTGAAGGTAAGCAATGTATTGCAGCAGGAGCAGATGGTGTCTTTTGCATATCTCAGACATAGATTTGGTCCGGGGAAAAGGGAGTTGGGGAGATATAGGGATTTAGACTTGCTTTGGTAGCAGATATTAGGTATGTTGTGTGTTCCATTAGAGGCCCAGCCAGGTGCCTGTACGATATTTGCTCCATTCTGTATGCTGTCTACATTCAGTAGCACAATGTCTATGAATCTATTGTAAGTTGTCTAATGGGATAACTTGTGAGCGCCTTGGGCGGGTGAATTAAGGTATGGTTTTTCAGTGTATATACGAGTGAGTTGTACTTGAATCTGAGACTTATCCACCAGAAGATCTTAGGACACCTATATTGGATCCCAGTATGAATGCATAGTTAGAGCCTGTTAGACAATTATCTATGTTGGGACTGTGGTAAGGGGAGAGGCACTTTGTTACACATGTTGTGGGGTTGCTCCAGAGTTTGTAATTTCTAGGGGATGTGTTGGCATGGTTGGATATGATTTTATTTTTGAGTTTCTCTAGGATGCTCCTACAGGTTCTTTTGTTGTCTGGAAGAGGGAGATGCAAGGTTGCTAGACAGTATAGGCAGGTTCAGTCAGCCAATCACTCAGTAGGGCATTAATGCAGGCAAGCAGCCAATCAGGCTCACAGGCAGTCAGGCAATTTTCTCCACCCAGACACCCATAACAAAGGAATGTGGATTGGAGCAAGTACCCAGTCATTCAGCACACTATGCAGTGGTATTCATATCAGCTTCAGGCAGCGCTGTCTCATTCATTGTGTCACACACACAGAAACCAGACACCCACAACAGAGAATGTGAGTTTACTTCACACTCCATTCACACAGGTCCCACCTCCAGGGTGTACCCACAACAAACAACGCCTGGGAATACTCCAGTCAGTCTGACCAAAGGTAGACCCAGAGCCATACATGGTATTTCCACCCAACAGACAGTCACGGGGAAGGGGAGCAAAAGAGACATATATGGTGTTTCCACCCAACAGCCATTCAGGAGGAAGGGACAGATTCAGGGCTTCCCAGGACTTTGGCAAACAAGATAAAAGGTAATAGAAACCAAGAGGCCACAGGGGCCATCTTGCCTCCTAATAGGAATCCATTGATTCCTATGGCTGGGCCCGTGTGTCTTAAAAATGGAGGACACTCAAAGCCCCTGCCAAGTCAGCATGTAGCTGTCACCAGCCCATACCCTGTTCTGTGCAGAAAAAAAACACACATCAGGGGTACAAGGTTCTACCTCCATCCATGGATGCCGTAAGGGCATCCCATTGGTGACGTACACCAAAAGATAAGAATGAAGAGATGCACTGCCAATGGTCCAGCCAGGACCTCAGTGGCAGAAAACATAGAGAAAACACATACAGAGAAGTGGCAGGAAAAACATAGGATTCCCTGTCTCTACAAAAGGCATTTCCAGCACAACATGCGCCTCCCATGACCGAGGTTAGGGCAACTGAACTCCCACAAGATTGTTACCCTGATCCAGACGGTCAACATGCCTTCTGGAAAGGCTGTCGGCATTATCATGACTCTTCCCTGGCCTATGCTCAATGGTGAAGTCTAGCCCTTACAGGCTTATGGACCACTTGAGCAGTTTGGGGTTTTCACCCTTCACCTGCATAAGCCATTTAAGGGGTTTGGACCTTAAAGGCAGACCATGTAAGGTAAGGTTTAAAATGACTAAGTCCCCAAATTATGCTAAAACACGTATTGTCAGGTGTGGCCCTACTAAGTTCCCTACCCTTAAGGTGCCTATTGATGAAAATATGGGGTGTTCTTTCCCTTTGTCCTCTAACTGAGACAAGACAGCTACAAGTCTGTTGTTACAGTAATCAGTTTGCACAGTAAAGAGTTTGCTGTAGTCAGAGACACACAAGACACGTGCCCTACACAGACTTTCCTTCAAATCATCAAAGGCCCTTTGAAAGTCCTCACTGAAATGAGCCTTCCTATGCAGTTTGGGTGATGGCAGAGCTGTCAGAGGTTCATCTATGGTGCCATAGTCTTCCATGCAGTTTTGGTAGTACCCAGTGAGGTCCAAAAATTCTCTCACCTGGATTTGAGTAGAGGGCGTCTCGCAGTTCTGTACAGATTGCATTTTACTAGGGAGAAGTTGGATTTGACCCCCTCCTACCTCATGAACAATGTAGGTAAATGTCCCCTGTGCTATCTGGCACTTCATTGCCTTGATTGTGAGGGTCGCCCTTTTCATGGCTTGCAACCCCTTATCCAAGTGTGTCAAATGTTCTTGCCAGGTGGAACTGTAGACAGCAATGTCGTCAAGGTAGTGCACACAGAAGGCCTCCAGCCCACTGAGAGCATGGTTGACTAAGTTTGGTCAGGTGTTGAGAAAGCCGTTTTCTCCTTGGGCTGGTAAGTCAGAGCTATTTGCCAATATCCTGATGTTAGGTCAAATGTGCTCACAAACTTGGCAGCAGCTATTCTGTCCACAAGCTCATCAACCCTGGACAATGGGTGTGCATCAGTCTTGGTGACTGCATTGACTCCCCTGTAGTCCACACAGAATCTACAATCCTTTAGACCTGCCTGGGAACTTGCCTTTGGGACAAGGACCAATGGGCTGGACCATGGGCTTGTTGAGGGCTCAATGACACCCATGTCCAACATTCTGGCGACCTGTGTCTGATATCCTGAAGCATCTGTGTTTGACAGGTACACTGTCACCAGTGTCAATATTGTGCCTACACCATGGGCCTATTGTCAGTGATCACGGAGGGGCATACTGCTAGAGCAAAGCCCTGCAGGTCCTCTGCTACTCTAGTGTCAAATCTGGAGAGAGTTGCACTCCCTCCACTGAGCCATCCTGAGGTTTGACTTGCAGCAATTCAGTAAGGAGCTCACTCTTACCCTCTTCTTGCTCCAAAGCTGGCAAGAGGCATGTGACTTCTCCTCTCCTGTAGAAATGTTTGAGCCTGTTGACATGGAATACCTGAGGGGCTACCCCAGGAACTCCCATGTCAACCAGATGGTTGACCACAGCCATCTTGGAAATTATCCTGAAGGGTCTAGTCCGCTTATCTGCCAAAGGTTGAGGATTGGTAGGCTCCATCACAAGGATATCCTGACCAAGAGTCCAATCCACCTGTAAGACCTTAAGGTCATGCCAGTACTTGTTTAATTCTTAGCTTGCCTTAAGATTTGCTGTTGCCTGGCCCATCATCTGTGCCATCCTCCTTCTGAGGCCTAATACATAGCCCCCTACTTGCTTTGCAGAAACTGGAGGGGTGGCTTCCAAACCTTCTTATAGTTAGGCAAGGGCCCCCTCACTGGATGTCCAAAGAGGAGCTCAAAGGGGTTGAAACTAACACCATCTTGAGGCCCCTCTCTGTAAGCAGACAGCAGGCATGGTAGGAGGAGATCCTATATCCTCCTTAGGGGCTCTTCAAAAGCATTCAACATGCCATTGAGAGTTGTACGACATCTCTCAACCAGACCATTGGTCTCAGGATGGTAGGAGATGGAGAATGTATATGTAACACCATATTCCTTCGGCATGTCTATCATGTAACTAGACATCAAGTTGGTTCCCCTATCAGAGATCACCTCTTTAGGAAATACAACTCTGGTAAAGATGCACAGGAGAGCCCGTGGCAACCACCTTGGCTGTTATGGTCCGAAGGGATATAACCTCAGGGTACCTGGTGGCATGATCTACCAGTAGCAGGATGTACCTGTGTCCACCTGATGAGAGATGGTCAAGGGGACCAACAATGTTGATGCCCACCCTTACAAATGGTGTGCCAACCACTGGCAAAGGCTGCAGTGGGGCAATTACACTGCCTCCAGTCTTGCCAGACAACTGACAAGTAAGACAGGTCTTTCAGTGAGCTTCCACTTCTGTTCCCATTGTAGACCAGTAAATGTTGGCTAAGAATTGGATTGGTCTTCTTGATGCAAGATGACCAGCTAAAGGCACCTTATGTGCCAGCTGCAAAAGGAAGGGTCTGTATTACCGGCTACAGCCATCCTCTAGACTGTACGAGGTTCAGGCTGAGTGGGCTCACTGTAAAGAAGCTCACCCTCCCATAACATATATGTTAGGTGATAACAGAGCTCATTTATATACAATAAGGTTTGCTACCTTTACCAAATAGACATATAAAAATTAACACTTTGTATATGTTCTGAGAATGGTAACTATATACACTCTAGGTGGTGCACACACTAATTAAATTCAGTAAGAACTGCACTAACTGCAGACAGTTTTGAATAGAAGGTGCATTTTTAAGTAAAGTGTCATCAGCATAGAATAGGAAAGAAAGGCAGGTTAGTTATGAACAGTGGCAGAATGCTTTATTTAGACTAGAAAAGTAATTCTGAGTGAGGAACCCCCCACTTGGGCGACCTGTAATAGAGACGTTAGGGAGTAACTTATGTGGTCTTTTACAGCCCAGTACAATATTGTTCTATTACTTTGTGCTTTCTTTAAACAGGTTCTAGTATCCCCAAAGTACCTGGGAGGCCGCCAGAGAACAGGATCCAATACAAATGTGGGACACCTGGACCATTCCTCGGGCTAGAAGATGCTCTTCCTCGTCACAGTACCTTCGGTGCCTTGGCAGGAAGAGTGGCAGAGCTTCTCGACTTTACTCAATGATTCCCTCCGTTGATGGACCCACATTGGAAGAAGGAGCCACTGGGATGCTGAGTCCAAAACTGTGCTAACCCAACTCTAAAACCACAATTTTCCACACACACGTCTCCTACAGAAACTCACACAACCACATCTCTGCACATAAATCTGGATGCACTTCACCACACTACAACATACAAAGAACACACACATTTCCACAATAGAACATGGCAATTGCACCACCCCGATAATCGCACCTAAGCTCATCGAACGGTGCAAACTGAACTGAAGCTGTCAAAAGGACATCACAAATCTCACTTTACCTATTCTCGCTAAACCCTACTAACCCCCTCATACCCTACCCTTTTCTTTCTCAAAACCTACTTTTCAGATCCACCAGAGCGCCAGGGGACCACTTCGGTGGTGATAGACAGCGATACAAGTACCTTTTAACATTAATATTAACATAAATGTTTAAATCACTATAATGTATATTTTCTATTGAAGAGCTTCTCTCTTCTACATGTTAGAAAAGATTCATCATTACTTTCAGATGATCGGGAAACTAAAGGATACTTTATATGCAAACATGTGCAATCACATGAATATAGAAGATATTAACCATACAGAATACCATGAGAAACAGTCTTTAAAAAGGATCGTGTGTTCACATTAGATTCAATTGCAATGCGAAACTGAAGGAAAGTCTTTGAAGACAGGGAGCATTTGCTGCCTCGGGCTATGCCGCAAAACAATCAACATGGAACTCTGCATGGAATCCCACAACACCATTTAAGCAACTTCTGAGGGAGCAAACGAATATCGATACTTACAAGTGTGTCACTTTGAACATTTCTGAACATATCATTACGTAAACGATGTAAAATGTGAAAGAAAGCATTATCGTATATAAAATATGATTTTCTGTATTTAAAAAGAAAACCTTTCCCATGTACTATATAGGAAACCAATAATGTTCACTATGCGAGAAAGTACCATTAGGATTATATTAGTATTACAGTTAAATACTCCTATTAAGACATGTGTGCATTTAAGCAGTATAGTTAACTGTTTTAATGACAACGTGTGTGATAACTTTTAGAACAGGTAAAAGCTTAGCTGGCAGCTATGGTTCCATAGACAAAATAAACATGTTTTGGAGAAGCACAGTCATGATCCAGCATCAATTACTGAAACACAGTTTTACTACAGCCTGTTGAGGGGTCAGTGGTATTATTTCTCCAATGGGTGCTGTGGAGCGGACATCAATGTCCTGGCCGACTACATAGCATCACACAAATGTAGGTTGGATGTCCTTTGATATTGGTCAATTATATATAATGACAAGTCCAAGGTGGATTTATAACCAGCTACTAAAATTAAAGTAGAAGCACTCAGGAATACCCAACTTTAATTGGTCAGTAGTCAGGTTCGTAAAATGCCTGGGGTGGCAAAACAGTCCATAGGGGTAGCAACGAGGACTAGAACGGGTAACGCGTTCTATTCCTATTTACCCACAAATGGGCAGTATGAAATGCCCATGTGGCGATGGTTCAGCTAATTCATTTTAATATCGAATGTGCACCCTTTTGCCACACCCACTGATTTAATTGCCATGCTATCGAATTGTGCACGACAGGCATTACAAATTAATGGTTCCATTTTTTTTTTCAATACAAAATTCTTAAATATAGTTTAATGTCATGTATATCTTGTGAATTTCTTTTTTTATATGGCGTTTCACTGTGTGCCCTGTCTCACTAGCGCTAAAGATATCGTCTTAAAAACCTGTGTTTCCTCTTAGCTGCCCACTTTTACTCCCACCAATTGTTTCTCATAATGTCACACACAGAAAGGATGGGACCATGAATTTTGACACAAACCATGCCTGGGGGCATACAGCTGGCAGTGTCAAACACACATGGCAGCTGGTGCATATGCCTAGGTTCAGTTGATTATTTCTAGGGATGAAACATTTTGTATACATATTGTTTCTTCTCTTTCAGTAAGCATTACCTGTGCAGAAGACACATTTGCCCTTGAGTTTGAGGATGCATGCGTGGTATAGACAGAGCCTGGCATGCGCTTTAAGGGACAACTACATCGCTCTAGGGCCCAAACTGCCATTGTGGACATGTGCAAAGAACATTTTAAACCTGCACATCGAAATTCAAACATGATGCACGTTATTCATAACCACAAATGTCATGCATTTGATTTAATACACAACATACTAAATACATTTCACTTCATTGCACAAGATAATGTGGTGTTGGTCTAAATCTTGAAAGTAGTGACACCCATTGGCAGGGCCTCAGATTGCCAGGTGTGAAATGAGCAATATTGGTCTTTAGGCAAAGATCGTATTGCATTCTGGTGGTTGTTGGACTGCATTTATGAAGTATTCAGGAGTGCTAACAACTGCAGTAATTACAAAACATTAATTCAGAACTCATTTTCAGCACATGTTTTTATGAAAGATCATGTTCACGAAGCAGTTGGATGAGGAAAATGGGCAGTGGCATGGCTAAATTACTGTCTGTATAATTTGCACTCTTGTCACTAATTTTACATACAAATAATTGTTCTCCGTCAGAAGACAAAACGTTGTGTTTATTTATTTCTTTTTGGTTGGTGGTTTATACGGCTTTGTGTGTAGACAAAACACTCCAGAGAACACCTTTCAATGTAGGTATGTATGTAATTAATACAGTGCAAACTAGCTTGTGTTTTATACAAAAGTCGGTGAATAGTGAGATGGAATGATTGGTAAATTTAAGAAGGGGAGTATAATTTAGAGGGTTTCTCCATTGGGTCAGGATCACATGTATCTAGAGCTCCAGAGAACGTTGTGGATACTCTGTCCAAATGTTCAATTTTTAGAAGGATCATTTCTACCTTTCATCCTCGTACTGTCCATAAATTGAGTACCATTGAAGTGGATCATAGTAACAGCTGTTTGTTACAATGCAATGAATATTGACTAGAAGAGTACAAAATAAGTCCCCATTAATGGGGCGTGCAAACGCAAAATAAGTATTTATTATAAGTATACAGCACAATCTGGCAAGAAGTCAGCCCACATGTGTATGTGCACGCCCACACTGTAGTTTATTATTTAAAATGTAGCACAGACAAAAAGGTATTAAACTGCTCAACGATAAAATAAAATCACCATGTAACAAAACAGTAAAAAACTTACTATTAAAACTAGACCAGAGAAAATAGATGTGTCCTGAAAGATTTGTAAAAGCCAGAAAAGAGGGAAGAAGACCAATGAAAGTGATATGGAATTTCAGGCATGAGGTGCTGTTACCAAGGAAGTGCAAAGAAATTAGTCGGAATCTTTAAAATAGAGAATGGTCAATCTTAATATGTCCTAAACACAGGTAGTTATTGATTAACCAGTGATAAATAGCTTAGCAGCTAAATAATGAGAGACATCCAAAGCCACAACTTTATAAGTAATGCAGCAAATATAGAACAATGTTCATAAATGATTATTTAACCAGTGGAGAGAAAATACATTGCGGAGACATGATCACATGTTCAAGTGCCAAAAATAAGACATACTGGAGTGGTAGAACAACATTAAAGGTGATAAAGAAGTTGCCAGCAGAACTAAATAAAAACAATTACCACTCTCTGGCAAAAAAAAGATCAAGAATCCAAATGTTTGTTCAAAATATGAGAAAGAAAAAATAAAGTGCATTTTCGAAGGAGAGACCATTGGGAAAAAATTATGAATGTGTTAAACAAAAAGGAAGCAACTCAAATTTAGATTGGAATAAAATAATGTATTGCAGCCAATTGAGCAGTACATTGGTTTTAGTATGCTATAAATCCCCCCCCATACACACACATTCTGGCCTGCAGTAATGTAAGGTTTATTGCTGGGTGACAGATTCAATCAAATACGTTTTTGGAAATCTATAACGCAAACACATATTTTCTGTAATTTGATGCTGGGTGGAATCCTATTTAACGCTTATGTAAATGATTACTGTAGATGGGAAGTTCAGTCATTTTTGGTTTGTGAGGCTGCAAATTCGTTTGCTAAGGTTACCTTTTACACACATTCCCCTAAAGTTGCTTTGTTCCAGTGAACCACCCTCTTTATAGATTGAAATGTGGAGCTCAACTTTGTGGAAGGTTCCTAGTGTGCAGAATGATATGGAATAGTGTTATTAGCGACTATTGGATTTGTTATGTTATCTGTGCTGCAGAATTCTGTTCTTTTTAGTTTTTACAACCTTATTTTAATTCCTCAAATGTCTTATGTTTGTCTATGGGATTTTGCTGGTCTTTAAAAGTCGCCTTTAGAAGACTCAAGTTTGTAAGGAAATCTATCTGGCCATCTGTGTGTGTTTCAGTGGGGAGGCCTTTGCATATGTTTCTAAGTTAGCATATCCGAATTTTGCCAATATTAATAGCTACACAATATTTCTTATATGCTATAAGCTTTACTCAGAGTTTCCAGAAGGAGTTGTTGATTTCATCCTCTACTTGTTCTGGTATTAGATTTTTTCCTAACTTATTGTTGATATATATTCATATATTCTCTGAGTGTGTAGAGATTGTGTGATCAAACATCAGCGTTTAATGGTTGCCTATGTTTTGAATTAGATAGATTCCCTAAATTGTGATTTATTTTTGGTCAGACCCTTCTAAATCATGTATCCAGTTGGTCATTGTGTTTCATATGTTTTGGAGGTTTTGTAACTTACGTCTGTTGCTACCCTGATATATTCACATCTCTGCTGGCTGCAGTTGTCCGGCTGCAGTTTCTATTGCGGAAGGTGCTGATAAAAGTCCTTAGTTCCTTCAAAGTAGAGTAGGGAAGAATGTGTCTTTACTTTGCTCTCCAGAAAAATGCATAGGGTGGTGTTAGGACAGTGAGTAATGAATGATTGCTCTTTGATAATCAACCCATTGATTTCAGAGGAGGGTAAGTCAATGATTGCATATCTGATTAAGCTGCAGCCCTGAGTTAAATTGTAAATACATTGACTAATGGAGTCACTCTTTGACCTCCCATTCAGGATTATCAGACCAACACTCTTGCAGAGGTGTATTAACTCCTTGATATTTGAGTTAGTGGTGTTTTCATAGGTATTATTGTGTGTTAATGGTCTATACTTGTACGGTATATGCCCTGGCAATATTTGTTTCTCTTCCTGGTTTGAGATAATGTGCAGATCTGAAATGTTACTTGCACTCATATCCCCATACAAGATGATTTTTTCCTGTCTTTGAAACATTACAATTTCATACTGAACCCCAATAATATAATAATAAAAGCGTAGTCGAAGCAGACTGGGTCTGTGGGGTAAATATCTGATGGATTTTATCAGCATCAAAAACAGCACATATTTTACACAAAAGTTAGCTAATGCAAAGGAGCTGCTATAATTATTTTGCCATGTAAACATGAAATATCACAAACTGTGCATGTGGTATTTTAGCATTCTAAAAGGAAATGTACAAAATATAATTTGCAAGTCACAGTATATGTTTACTAAATATAATATTGAGTGTTATTATAAATAAGGACAAGTTAAATAGTACTTTTCTATTCCTATATTTACTGTGAACCTATGTTGTGATCTTTGGTTCACCAAAACTGTATATTTATGCAAGGTTGAGTTTTATGAAATCAGGCCCATTATCCCTTACTCTGACAAAGACATTATAAAGGCAAATAGCACTACTGTGTGTACCAACGATAAAGGCATGAGAGTAAAATTAATATCAGTCAAAATTATTGTTTTTTATAGGCTTTTCTGGAAGGCCACCATGATAAGAGAATGAGGAATGCATGGATAGTCAGTAATGGCAGCTTCAAAGAAACACGCGTTTACACAAATCCTGGCCTCTGACGTAACAGAGCAATAAGGACGCATGCAGAATGTTTCTGCTCTAGTAAAAGCAACTTTAAAACCGTGCCTTTATGTTCATAGCAGCAGATGCCATTGTTGATAAAAGGACCCTAGTAAAACATACAATTCAAGCTAAATTGTCATGTGAAACATTAAAAAACATGATATTTTTCAAATCGACAAGTGATAAATACAGTAAAGCTATAACTTAAGAACCATTAGCAATTTTGAAAAATAAAAATAGTTCTGAATTTAGCAGAACAAGCAGAATAGCGTGCATATAGAAAGGATATATTAAAATGTATACATTATAAATACACCTGCATATACTCTGATTTGAATGCAATCACAAGAGAATAAAGGATGTCTTCAGATTCAGAATATTGTGAATCTGAATATATATGTTTTATTAACATCACATGTTCATACCAGATTTGATTTTACACTATGGGTAAGGGCTACCTCATAGCTCACACATCCCTGTATGATAGATAAAATCCAATCAGCAATCAAAGCAAAAAGGGGATCGTTATGGGTGTTTCCTCTGCTTTTGAAATGAAGTCACAAGTGAGTATAATTATCCTAGAACATTTAAATGAATGTCCTAAGAAATAATTAAATCTCAGATGGAAAATTAAAAGTATTTGTGGGGAACCCTATTTAGACACCATGGCACTCATTAGGAGTAAGCAGGTCCAAAAATAAGGTGCCGTTACCAGCACACTCGAGTTTTCCAGTAGTGGCTTTTAATTATGGGCTGGCCTAATGGCAGATAAATCAGTGTTGCTAACGATGCCAGTGCTTCATTGTTCTCATTTCCATTACTCCACGGGAATGAGAAATTACTGCTGCTCTGCCAACCTTAATATCCCAGTAGTATTGGGATATCAGACGGCAGAAATGGTAAGCTGAGGTTGCCGGTTGCCTGCTGGTACTGACGGTGCCCTACCGGCAACCTCATAATGAGGGCCCATGTCTCTAACAGGAGGCTGGGTCTTTAAGTCATACTTTCTAGAAGTAGTATCCAGGAATATGTTATTGTCAGGGCATATTAGACCCTAAGAGTAGCACATTGTTACTTTCTTGAGTTTTTAAAGGAAATAATTATATATGGGTATGCAAGTGTGGTGTGCACCATATTTCACAGATTTACAGAGATTAATCAACTTCTTCAAATCTGAAAACCAAACTTTCCCAAAAATATCTTGACTAGGGTTCTCTACTGCTGACAGTGGAATAGGAAAGGAAATTGGATGCACCCCTTCATTCTCAAGAACATGATGTTAATTTAAATAACTAATGTGTGAACTATCAGGAACTTATTTCTTTATTATAAGACACAATAGTATGCATGTACAATTGTTAAGGGTTTAATAGAAGTAATTTCATTATATTGTTGAAATGTTTCTTTTGAGTTATGTGCTATTTAAAACATTAACCATCTGGGGCCCCTTGTACTCTCAACTGCTCGTATTTCGTTTAATGAGTTGTGGGAAAGGCTCATGAGCACTTCAAATCAGACTTCAAATATTCTTCTAACTTTGCTCCTAGAGGAAATCCTTTTGAGTTTGAAGAACAGAATTGCAGAGGGTGAAGCAAAATGGACAGAGCTTGTCCTTAGTTTTTAGTGCTATCTACTAAACTCGCAACCATTTACTTGATTTGCCTTTTGCTATGAGAGAAGAGGTTGTCACTGATGATCTTGGATATTTCTCTCGTCAGCCTTTGAATAACTTTGCATCATTTTGTTTTAATTGAGTTTAAAAGTTTCTTGTAAACTGTAAAAGACTTTTATAAAAAAAATCATAACAAAGTATTTAGTTATGAGTATCCACAGGCATTAGAAGATCCAATTATTTTCTAGAATAGCACTTAATATTTGAATGTACATATGTGCATAGATGTCGGGTGTGCTTATGCAAAATGATTTCAATATTGTATTGTGAATTTATATATAAATTAGACAATCAAAGGCAGTTTCTCCTTTCCATAGACAAACAACATGTATATTATTTCTTGATGTATTATTTTAAATAAAACTAAGCAGTCAGATTAAAAACTGTGCATTGCGTGTCCCAGATTTTAGGATAGGATTGTCATAGTAGGGATTCAGAGCTAGGGGTGCTCCCAACTCAGGTCAAAAAGCATGGAAAGAATATCGACATAAACTTAAAAAGAAATGCACTGCATGCAGGAAAAAGCTCAAAATGTATTTGTACCTCATGGCCAGGAAGATGAACAGGACAAGTCAACTTCGACCTGCGTCTTGCTGGCTAAAAATGTTGTAAGCACGACGAGGACATTAACATATCTCAGTAAAAGTGTAACAAAAACATCATCCTAACATTCTGATTGGCTGTTCATCACCAGCCACGTAAACAACTCTATACATTGTCTGAAAACTATTGGCAGTTACCATCTCATCACAAAGGGTCACCACCCACCCCACAAGGTCACACACCCCTTGATCAGCCCAAAAAACTCACCAATCCCATCCCTGGGAAACAGTTTGATAAAGGGCTACATTTTGATTTGATCATGTCCCAGCAGACAATTGGGGCCGCAACATCCCACCGAGATGGACCAATAGGCAATGAACCAAAATGGCACACAATCTCTTCTCTTCATTCTTTATTCCCACCTTCTGAACCTGCTCACTTTGTAGCTCCCAAACTTGTTGCATGTTGCCAGCCCTGGTACACTGCCATCTAATACCCATCCTGCAATGATTTGCCTTCTAGAAAAAAAGAGGGCAAGTCTACTGCTCATCATCTCTTCTGGATCATAATTTCTGCTAATTTCTCCACATTATTCAGCACATGTATTATTGTGGCTGCCTGAGAACCCTTTCTGCAGCCTTCACAAACATTATCAGGGTTATTATGTGTTTGCTGGTATCCTGCCGGTAATTCCAGCGGGATACTGGCAAACTGACCTACCATTTCTGGTGCTTGATATCCCAGTATTAGCGAGATATTCCAAGTCCCGGCAACGGTAGTCAGTCCCCATTCCATGGTGTCCCATAGGACCTCATGGAGGGGGTGGCTGGTATTAGTGGCACTGGAGGTAATACCAGCTGTTCTGTTTTTGCAATTGGGGTCCTGATTTACCTCCATGTCTTGAATAGAGGTAAATTTGTGACCCCAACCATCAAACCTGTAGTTTGGCAGTGCAGGAAAAGTGGCAGTAACGGAAGTACTGCTACCTTTATCTGCACTTATTCTGCACTGGCAAACATGTAATACCCATTCTTTCCCAATCTGATGAAGCTGCACTTGTTGTCTGGGACCAGTTAGTCACCCCTTGAGAAACACTTCCCTTGCAATAAAACGCTAGTAATGATCTCATACCCCTCCACACCTGCCTTTGTGGTTTCAGCTTGTTTGCAGGGCAAGACAGAGCGCTTTCAGCTAACAACTATGGCCTAATCTACCATAATTGCTGTAGAATCCCTACAAGTACATGACATAATAATGCTGTTTCATGTGCTTCACACTATGTGTTCCAAAACTACCAAAAGCAAAATATGTGCATGACTTTTCTGTTGGAAATAGAACACAGTGAGCTGTGTGTGCGTGTATGTGCTGTGCTAGATAATGAGAACGTCTGTGTGTGCTGTGTAGCGTCTGTCAAGCTGCCATGTATCTAAATAATTTGGTGTCATGAGCTGGGCTGCAAACAGGTGTGTCACACAATGTGCTGTGGGTTTTCTATGGGGTATGATGCATGAGGCAATAAGGCACCATGCACCAGCTGTTTTTGCAATCATGTTGTGTTGACAAGGGTGGAAAAATATGATGTCATGCTGTGTGGAATGGGTCGTGCGCAGACTCAGGGTAATGTGCTATGTATAAAATGATGTGCTGAACCCTCTCTACGAAGGGCAAAGCATGCAAGCAATGCAATGTCATGTGCCACAATGCTGGCAAAAGCAACATTCTAAATGCAATCACTGCCTGTCTTATGTGAAAAACATAAATGTAAAATTACCTACGCCCACGTGGGGGACTATGTACCTGCATCTGAACAGGGGGTGCTAGAGCATGATTATTTCTCCATAAAGAAATGAAACATTAGGCATTTGAATATAATCCTTAGACAGAAGTCATTACACGTTTTGACATAATGCAGACACATTCATAATAATAAACCTAAGATTAGCCTATTATTAAATAAGGTTTAACCTGGATTTACTAAAGGTCATTGCCAATATAACACATATTCATTTATTTCATTGAAAGTATATGTTGCTAGGGTTGGTTCAACTGCCAACATGTAAATAAAATTATGCATTACATATTCATGAGGAGTAATAACCTGACCTTGTGTGAGGATGATATTGTCATTTTGGTAAATGATAAAGAAGAAAATGAATTGCAGGTGATAATGTAACTACACATCCTGGATGAACAAAGTTTAACAATGACCAATGAGAAATGTAGATTTAGGTATATTGTGGTTACGTATCTAGGTCATGAACATTGAAGTAATGGTATGGAGCAATTGCAGCCATTCTCTATTAAAGCTGCATCATGGCCTTGCACCTAACTGGACCTTGCCACCATTGGCTGTTTCGAACATCTATCCTTACACCTCCTGCTCTCTCCAATAGACTGAGTCACTTTTCCTCTCATCTACAGACCACCTAAGCCCAACACCTCTTTCATTGAAGACTTCACAGACTTGGATGCTATCACGCATGCCAACAACATCAATGAAGAAAGATCTCTCTGCCTACCTGACAGACTGAACCTCACAAAGTACATGCAAGAACCAGCTAACAGGAAAGGTAATATCCTCAACCTCATCATCCTCACACTGCACACCCTTCATCACAGCACTTCTATTCCTCTTGACTGGTCGCAACATCTGGCAATACGCTTTGAGATTAGTCATGACACATATCTCAAGCAAACCCATTGGAAACCAAGCAATTAAGTCTTCAGATCCTTCAAGAGCTTCCGAGAGGAGGCTCTCACACAAGGCCTCACCAAACTCCACCTCACATGGGCTGATGTACCTCTGAGAAACCATGGCTGCAACTCACTTCCCCAAGAACTCAATACCACCCTCACAAACAAAATCAACCAACATGCCCCAATGAAATAGTACACGCTGAAGCCTAAACCTTCAGCACCCTAGAACACACAAGAATTCAATTTCAACAAACAAACCATCAGAAAACAAGAAAAGAATACGAGAAAATCCTGTAGCGCATTCAAACTTGCACTGCCTCGGAACTTCATGCTTCATGCAAGCGACTGATAAACACTGCATAGGCCAACTTCTAGCAAAACACCAGAGCCAAGGCAAACAATGAAATCCGATCCCTCTTCAAAGCCATCAAGCACTACATCAGCCCTCAGTACAACCCACCTGCAACACACTTCATCAAATAATTCCTTGCATCAATTCTTTCTTCATCAACATGATCCGCCAACACATAGACACCAACTCCATAACTGACAGCATACTATATATTCCATCTCACAAAACCACAACTACCTGCACAACTTTCAAGACACTAAATATGGAAGACGTCACTGCCACCTTAGCGTCCCCCAAAACCACAATGTATGCAGATGACATCCTCCCTGCCTTCTTACTCAAGACCCTTCTGACTGAATGACTCCTCCTTTACCTGAAAATGATCAACAGCTACCTAACTCAAGGTTCCTTCCCCTAGACCCTCAAGACTGGACAAATCCTCCCACTTCTTAACAAACCAACACTGGACACTGAAAATCTCAGCAACTAGCGCCCTATTACCCGTCTTCCTTTTCTAGGTAAGATGCTTGAGAAACCAGTAACCACATAGTTTCTCCAACACATTGAAGCCAATAACTCCCTTCAGTCCTACCAATCTGGCTTCAAAGCCAGATGCAGGCCAAAAACGGCTAACATCAAGGTGATCCACAATGACCTAAAAATCCTTGACAATGGCCATCCTTGCCTCCTAGTTCTCCTAGACCACTCCTCAGTTTTTGCCAAAGTAGACCACCAGACAATCACTGAAAATCAACATTCATGCATGGGGATCAGCAAGATTGTACTCAGCTTGTTCAAATCCGACCATGCAAACTGCCAACAGTTCATATAAATGGATTCTGCCAGATCACCAACTCTACCTATCGCCTGTGGAGTCCCACAAGGATCCATCCTGTCCCTCACTATCTTCAATCATTACTTAGAACCACTCAGAACCCTCCTTTCTTAACACAACATCCACATTCACCAATACGCAAATGACACACAGATCTACCTCAAGATATCCTACATAGAAGATATCTTCAGGCTCAAGGCCTGCCTCACATTGATCACGTGCTGGATGGCCAGTGCTTACCTGAAGGTCAACCCCTCCAAGACAAAATTCCTACTGACAAATGCATGAACACCCTGAAATCCAGACCTGTCTCTCTGCTATAAACCTCAAGGGATTCACACGCAGCTGATCCCCTGCGCCAGGTCTGTTGGGTTCAACATCAACATGAACCTCATGTTCAAACAGCACATAGCAAGGAAGATATAAAAGGCCTTGTACCAGATCTTTCTCCTGTGGAAAATCAAGCCCCTCATCTCAGAAAACAACCTCAGATCAGCTGTCCAAGCCTTGTTCCTCTCCCACCTGGATGGAAAAATGCATTTTTGAAAGGCCTTCTGGTGACCACCCTGAAACCCCTGAAATGTGTCCTGCATGATGCAACAAGCCTCATTAAAGTACTCAACCACATCAACCCGGTCATCATCAAACTGCACTGGCTCCTACTGCAAGCCCATTTCATCTTTAAATCATGTTGCATCATCTACAAGGCTGTCATACTGAAGTCCCCAAGCTACCTCACTGAGAAACACAGCATCGTCTGAGGCCAAAGAACCACCAAAAGTATGGAAATGTAAAAATGTGAATTACAACAGTGCAGGAAGGAAAGAACTAGAAGACAGGCCTTCTCTTTCAATGTTCCAAGTCTCTGGAACCTCCTCCTGGTCAACATCAGACTTGCCCCATCACTTCTACAGTTCAGAAAAGAGCTCAAGACATTCCTCTTCAAGGAATGGATCCTCCTTAACACCTAGGTCCATAAACCCTGCAATCCCCACCCTACTCGAGACTCAGCGATCTGCTCCTCAATCTTCCCCCATGCTGTCAATTGCCCAACCTCCTCTGTTGGCACACCACTCCTTTTTTTCTGCTTCCCTCACTGTGTTGCTTTTCTTAATTTGTTTTATTATGGTTGGTTTATCACAAATCCTTCATAAATGGTACAACACATCAAATCATCAGAAAAAATAAACAATCACAAATCAAATACAAGAGTCCACCCGATCTAACAGTGTGGAGTTATAGCTAAAAACAACAAAAATCACAGTAAGCTAATATATAAATATCTCGCCCCATCACATATCTAAAATAACTTCGATACATTTAATTATGGCAAACATCAACAATGGTTTCTCTCCCATTATAAACATATTCCACCACTCCTCAGGTGGTAATGAATTGCAATTTTTGACAATGTCACTCATGCAAGTCATTCTCAAAGTTTTTAAACCTGTGCTTCCCACTATCATGCATTTGTCAGTCTCAAATAATTCCTTCTCTCGGCAGTATCTGCAGTAACTCCTTTTTCCAATCTGTCTCTGAGAAGCTAGAACTTCACGATTAGGCAGAATATTTAATCTTAATCTCATGAAAATGTCTCGGTAGCAAGGGGAGAGGAATTTTGTGAAGTAGGCCAGAAGATGATTTATGGGACTTCATTACAAGCCCATGTTTAATGTTGATTTAGTTGATATTATCTCCTGGGTTCAAATCCAATCATGGATCATTATCCTCTTCTTTATCTTATCAGAGGTTTCTATTAGATGAAGCCTTGTTAGGTCCAGGCCTAGGACCCTTTCCTCAGAATTATTCATCCATGCATCTACCAACCAGTCCCCATTCCCTTATTGCTACAAATTTCAGAAGGAGGGGTCAGCTGTAACTCCACACACTTCGTAAATAGGGCCCAAGATTTCCATTCATTGATCAAACCTATGGTGCAAAGCCCCACCTTGGATCTTAATGAAGCAATGGCCAAGGATTGGGGGAGACCTATAACCCTATTCCAATAATAACCCCATAAATGCATCCAAAATAGTATAGGCAGGTTCAATGCAGTCTCTGCCCCATAAACCAGGACAGGAATTACTTTCTGTTTATAGAAGGTCACTACTGGAAATAATGAGCATTTCCCATATCTCTTATGCAACATTACAGCTTGGGCTGTCAGCCTTTTACATTTCAGTCTTGCATGTTCCATCCACTGAGACTCAATTGTACTCAGATTGATAGGAACCCCCAGGAACGTCATTTGATTAATGCACTAGGAGTCTCTGTCCCAGACACTATAACTCAATTTGGGGGCTCTATTTCCCCTATCTTCCAGAAAAACCTTTAGCTTTGTCTTCTTAGGATTAATGCAAGGTAGGCTACTAACTAATTGAACCTCTCATGCAGACCAATAGCTGTCTGGTCTATGATGACCAAGTCATCAGCATATATAATCCAGGGGACACTTTGTCCATAGATTTTGGGCGGACACTCTTGCACCTCGAGCTGGCTCCTAGCTAGGTCAGATATATATAAATTAAAAAGTATAGGAGCCAGCGGCAGCCTTGTTTCAGTCCCCTAAATGTGCATATTTTTGCAGATAAAACACCTGCTGTATACAGTCTAACCGGGATCTTTGTTTCTGTGTATAATTCTCTAATCACCACCAAAAGGGCAGAAGGACCTGCCCAGGATGACAATTTGGCCCACAACTTCTCTCTATTGATACTATCAAACACCTGTTCCAAGTCTATAAAGGCAATATACATCTTAGCTTTTGTTTTCAAGGCTCTTAATTTCAAGGCGTTTATTATCATTAGATTGAGGGGGGTTCTTACACCTTTTACAAAGCCAGTTTGTCTACGGTCCAAAAGACCTGATGTAGTTGCCCATCAGTTTAGATGCTGCAGCAAGATCGAAGCAACATTTTATCCAAGGTATCCAAGTGGGCAATAGGTCTATAGTTTTGTGGATTTTCTCTATCGCTCTTCTTGAAGATAGTGACAATCAACGCAGATTCCCATGACAGGGGCACTGATCTTTGCTCTAGGATCTTATCAAATAAAAGAAATATAAAGTATGCCCATCCCTTGGATTTTGCCTGATCAGATTGTAATTCAGTTTTGAGCGCATTATAAAAGATTAATTAATTCATTACCCAATATGTCACCCTATGTCACAGCCATACACACATCAGAGTGTGATATCATCTGATCCATGTCTGGGGTCTTGAACTTCTTAGTTGCAACCTTTGCACAGAGAATACACTCAGTAACTGTTTCAGTGAGCTCTGTTTCCGTACATATCATTTACCTGTGCTTGACTTGGCTTCTCTACTGGACGTTGCTATGTCTGCTGATTTGGTTTTGTTGTTGCCTGCCTAGATCGGACCTTGGCCTGCCTATGTTTCTGGACTGTCTGCTTATGTGACCTGGGTACTGCCCATTTTGCTTGACCCTACCTGCTTTTAGAATAATATGTTTGCCATCTTGGTGCACTTTTGCATGCATCTTCTCTTGAATCCCATTCTTTCAAAGATGCCCTCTGGGGCCACCTTGCTTCTTCCCCTTCTGGTTCCCTCTTCCTAAACTAGTTTACAGCCCCACATTCCTCTTCTTAAGACTCTCCTGCACAGATTATTTCACTCTCT
Source organism: Ambystoma mexicanum (assembly GCF_040938575.1). Taxonomy (NCBI): domain Eukaryota; kingdom Metazoa; phylum Chordata; class Amphibia; order Caudata; family Ambystomatidae; genus Ambystoma; species Ambystoma mexicanum. Next base: position 1,140,198,544 of record NC_090922.1, read on the forward strand.
ACAAATCCTCTGGACTTCTTTTATGGACATATGCTTTTCACTTCTGAAACGTAATGTTTGACTTTGGATCCCATTCAACAGATTAAACTCTTATCCATTACTGCTTATCCTGATTCCGTCTAGAAGGCCTTTTTCTTGGACTACGATTTTAAGTGCCAGTATGTGGAAATCCACTTAGGTTGGTGCTCACCCCTTACCCTGTAAGGTAATTGCATGAAAAGTGTATCTTGATTTCAACACTCCGTATTTGCCTCTTACATTTTTTTATTGTTTTAATCTTTGTCACTGCAGCCTCGAAAAGACATATAGATGGTGTATTGTGTGCGCCCCCCTCTTCTTGCATCTTTTCAATGCTATTGCAACCACTAATTATGGCCCCAAATATTGGACTGCAGCAGACATTGAACCCCTTTACAAAAAGGGCGGACATGAAAACCCTGAAAATTATCAGCCAGTTTCACTCTTGGACACAGCTGGTAACATCTTTTGAAGAGTTTTTCTGTGGCATCTATACGCGTGGGCTAAGGACAACTCATAAAGAAATCAGCTCCAAGCAGGATTCCAAGAATGCAAAATCACAATAGATTAATGCTTTAGGTTGTTTCTTTTGGTTGAAACATATGTAAATCCCCAGCGATGAATCGTTATGCTTCGTTATAGATCTCCTTAAAGCCTTTGATGGCCTTCCGCGGACACGGCTGTGGGGTGTTTTACTTGAACATGGAATACCTTGTGACCTTCTGTCTTCATTTCTGTTGCTTTATGATAACAAGAAAGCATATTAGGATGGGGGTTTGGAGGGCTGTGTTGTGGCCCTGGCATTATTCCCTTTGTACATTAATGGTGTAATTGATCATTTTCTGGCTGCCCCCTCGAATGCCCCAATACTCGCCTCAGGAAAATGGCCAGCGCTTTTTTTGTGGATGATGCTATCCTTCACTAACACCTGTCGGCTTAATGAAACAGCTTGAATGTTTCAAAATATTTTGTGATGGTAGCGCCTCAGAAACAAATTACAGTAAGGGCAAGTGGATGGTGCAGATGGTGTTTCCCAAGAAGCGAAGGTGATGGATTATCTTACCTGGGCGGGAGGGTTGCACCATCGAACAGTTTAAAGTATTTTACTATCTAGGGGTAAGAGTCGCAGAAACTGGCAAATGGCATTGCCAACTGGAGAAATAGGTATCACCCTATCAAGGTATTCAGGTGCTATTGCAAACTATGCACGTGAACATGGTGATGCGGCTGTGAAACCAGCAATGGAGGCTTACAATGATGTGTCACAGGGCATCATTTCAAGTCCAGCAGTAACCTCATCTCTGGCCTTATCATCATATGTTTCTCTGCCAAGGCTATACACTGCTTATGAGATGACCAATCAGACACAATATCTAGGATCAACCTAACTTTAGTCTGAAGAGGTTTTATGCACCACTGTTGCATCTGCAGGCTTAAGCGATAACCATCATAACCTTATAAATGGCAATATGATGCACAGTGATTCCCAATGTGTTTGGGTCATCCCACCCAACTATGTTGTCACCTTTGATGGTCACCTGCAAGCAACATTCAGCACTTCCACCTTTAAATTCAAATGAGCTATCTCATTGCCTATAATGCCTATCGCTATCTTCTATTTGGTAAAAGTTTTTACCTCAGACTCACATAGTGTGCACTTTTTTGGAATCTTTCAGCCAGGATTCCTTCTCAATGAGTGCATTATTTCAGCTGATATCAATGAGTAGGTGTGAAACTTTGCCGGTGATCACAACCTGCACGTAAGATTTGCTTTGATGCGCACTGCTGTGTACTTCATTTACACTTGCTACTGTATTGCTTACATCATCCTAAGAATCCTTTACCTTAATATTTATGCAACATCTTTGCAGAATATCTTTAAGGTACAGAAGCCGTAAGATTGGTCAGGTCATGGGTGCTAGAAGAATGCATGTTCCCTCGCCTGCCACTGCCATTCTATCCATCTTTGCTCTTTTCCAACTCAAAGGAAGTGGCTCCTTGGTTCCTGTTCTACCTTCTAATTCAGAGACCCCTATGTTCCCTGATAGTTACTACTCGTTTAGACTATGTTCAGTGTGCACCATTTCCTTTGGTATATCGATGGCTTTATTCAACGTGACGTCACTGTTCAACCACACCCAGAACCTTTCTAAAATGTTCTTACTGTTGCACCTTATCAAAGAAATTTCAAGAACTCCCGTTGTCTTTGTTCTTTGATTCAAAACACGTATGTCTCCATTACAGGATTACCTTTGGATAGGTGATATGTGTCCATTTGTTACTGCTCCCAATACATTGTCATGCTCTGCACCATCCTGGTTGATGAGATCAGGAAGATACGCGAATACTGGCTGGCCCTTATACCCCAGACATTGGGAAAAAGCGTATACAACGTCAGCAAATATTTATTGAGTCATTTCTTCCATTATTAACACCCGGTGAGTTGTTATCATGGGTTTGTGTGGAATCTGAAAGACCTGGTACTTTTGATATTGCATGTGCGCCTCTGCTGTGTGTGTCACTAGCTCACAAAGACTGTGGGCCTCATTACACGGATGGCGCTAAGGGATTGCTGACACCGGTAAGGGCACCGGTGCCGGTAATCCCTTAGCGCCATACTACGAGGTCCCTCAGCGGGTCCCGTCCTTAACGTGTGGCCAGACCACACTTTAAGGAAGGGACCTGCTGAGGGACTTCAGGGCAAATAACGGTACTGCTAATGGCGGTACCGTTATTTGCTCCTTCCCCATTCCCATTGAGCCCTACGGGGGCTCAAATGGGAATGGGGAAAGGCCTTGGTGAATGGGGAATTACCGCCCCGCCAACCTTGGAATGGGGCGGAAATTCCCCCATTCACCAAGGCAGAATCGGTAAAATACCGGCGGCAACCATGCCGCTAATAGCACCATGGTTACCGCTGTCTGTGTAATGAGGCCCTGTTTCCCAAAAGGATAGTGTTAGATCATTTTCTCCAGGGATAGTTTGCAATCAAATCAAGGATGTGTTTTTTTTATATTTAATTTGTTGCATAAAACTAAGAATGGTATATGTTTCTGAATAGGAAACTACACCTCACTATGGTTATTGTCCCAATCCCATGTGGTTTACTTCAGCATTGCACACTAAGGGACTGATTCATGGAATGTTTTACATGGTGCAATGTGACTTTTCACTTGTTCAACAGTGCAAAGTGTATTTTGCCAAGCAAAGTGACTTTGCACGGCAAACAGACTCTTTGCACTGCTCCATGAATCAGGGTGGAGCAGTGCAAAGTGTCTTTTTGCCGAGCAAAGTGACTTTGCACAGAAAAAATACTCTTTGTACTGTTCCATGAATGAGGGTGTTTGTTGGCAGTGCAAAGTCACTTTGCACAAGTGAAAAGCCACTTTGCACCTTGCAAAACATTCCATGAATCAGGCCATAGGGCTCCACAGTACATTATCTTAAAACATCTGATCCACTCGCTTGGTTTCCAAAAATATCGACTGATCAAGTGTTCAGCATCATATTAAAACTTTCGGAAGAAATACATGCTCTATTACAAAATAAGACTATGGGGTCATTTATCTACCACCCCAAACTTAAATACTTGTCAAACCTTTTAACAAGATGGAGAAACACATAATCAATACACTTGTAGAGAATGACAGTAAACTCATGTATACATTAATTCCCTGTGCCCTAGTCCCAATTTGAAGGCACCCCAACCTCAAAAGATTTTTTTTTTTTTTTTACTGTTTGAGCTTGTATCTGAAGAAAACGCTAGACCTATTTAAAATGCAATTGGAGGCTTAAGAAGAACAGAAGGAGGAACCAATAAACTACCCATGATTTCCAAACAACTAAAAATTCCATTACTTTGATCCATACCAGAGAAGGGAAACCTCTATTCGATGCCCAAACATGGCAACAGACCGTTCAGTGTTAAAGTTAAAGGAAGGCTGATGGAACACCACCCTATCCCAGGGAACAGGCTATTTGCTTGTTGCCGAGATTCTATGAGATCGTCAAAGTCCTAGGGAATGAAACATGCCCATGTAAATCAAACCAATTTGCAGAAGAAGGAACAGGTTTTTCCTGTGAACTGGCTTCTGACATGGGAAACTGTTTCTCATCTGCCAGTGGTAGACATAATGTACTGTAAAGAACTGTTACTTCTGGGAACATGAAGGTTGATCTGACAATGTCTAGGACATGTAAGAAGCACTATACATGATATCCAGGAACTCCCTTGGTAATTTTACCCAACTAATATCTTATCACACATTTTAGGTCAAGGGAGGAGTAATAAGAAAGGAAGTGTAGAACATGTTAGCATAATTGGTTATTAAGAGTGCACAGTGGGTGGGCATTGCCTATTGTCTTATTTGCTACACCTCAAGAGAAGTGGAAATTCTGTATACTTTTGAAAAGTCAATGACTTGTTGGAATTCAATGCTTTCCTAATGTCACTAATTGATGAATTAAAAGAATGATGTGGGAATCCTCTCCTAACATGAGCAAAGGCTAACATCAGATGTCCCTAACTGCAAAAGTTAGGGGGAAAACTGCCTTCTCAACCAATGAAGGACGGTTCCATGTTTCTGCCCCCCCCGAATTCAGCCTCTTTGGATTTAGAGTGTCTGATGGATCATTTGTGGAGCGCCCCCTCAGGTTTTCCCTGTTCATACAGTCACAGCATCTTCATCCAAAGTAAAACCAGGTGTGAACACATATGGAATATTTATCTAGTTTGCCAAATCTCATGGACAACTGGGCTTAAGAGCAATCCTGTCAAATGGAAACTGGTGAAGTCATCATGAGTTGACTAGCTGAGATTCTTGGTACATAGGGTTGTGGTGAGAAAGTGGCTGCTGTGGGGTCTGTCCCTGTCCCAACAACACCAAAGATCTTACATAATTCCTGAAAATAGTTCACAATTATCATTCCTTCACTGGAACTCCTTACCTCTCTCACTCCGCTCTATCTCCACCTTTTCCTCATTCCGAACTCCCCTCAAATCTCTCCTCCTCCATTCCCCCTTTAAAACCCCTACCCCTTCCTAGTCCCCTCCCTCCTTGCCTTATCTCCTTGATCTTCTCCCTACCCCCCTCCTTCCCCCATCTCTCCCCTCTCCTCTTACTTTCCCTTCGCCCTCTTCCCCTCCCACCTCTCGTTTCTACTGCACTCCTCTTCTTCTCTCCTCCAGCTAATTGCTCTACTTATTGTTTCGTTGGCCTGATTCTCAATTTGTTAATTGCTTCTACTGTTACTGTTATAATGTTATTTCTCATGTATCCTGTTGTTATAATGTGCAGGGCTTTGGTGTAAAGCGCTATATAAATAAAAATAAATACAAATGCAAATCATCTGTCATTGAAAAGGCTGGTCCCCTTAACAATATGTTAAAGGCCTCTCACCCTAATAAGCTGGTATAGGGAAAAAGTGAAAGGGCTATCTTGGTTATTGTGGAAAAAGCCCTGCATACACCTCCGATATACATTATGCATCATTTCAAAAAGGACAGTTTTTTTGAAGAGTGTCAATTTCAAAATCACTGCCGCATGTACTGATGTAGCAATGATAAGACCAGTAGTAGCACATCCCCCATCCTGCTTTAGCTTGGGTGGGGGATGACGTTGTTCAATTGTGTATTTCACTTACTGACTGGTGTATTACATTCCTCCGTGAATCTCTGCTGTTTCCTACCACATACATGAATGGATTTTTTTCTGGCCCACTAGTTGCCATTTCTGCTTTTCTCCTAATTCTCCCGGGTGTCCTCAAATGAAATGTGCCTCTGCCACTTACTTCAAGGGATGAATACTGAGTACTGTATCTCCACCTCATCAAATCTCTTCTACCACCTCCCACAAACATCATGTAAATATCACATGCACTACTATCATGGATTCTGTGCACCTCCTCCCAGGTTTTACACAATGGCATGTGTCTGTCCACTCACTTCAAATGATGTAAACTGATAGATGTATAACTACCTTGTTGAACTTCTAATACTTTCTCCCACAATCATTGTGTAAGTGTGGCTCTGGCACAAGCTACCCTTGAGGATTCAATGTTTAGCATGCTTCTCCATCAAGAAATCACTAAATAGTAGATGTCTTGTCCACTCAATTCAAGGGATGGACACTGACTGATGCATCACCCTTATCCCTGTATCACTGATAGTTCTTTTATTTTTTGTTTAAGTATTTAATTGAGATCAATAAGCATGTCCTGCATCCAAATCATAAAATGCACCAAGTAAAAATATACTTGTAAAATAACAACTAAACTATCTACTATGGAGCTACACACTTTGAGAGCTTAACATGGTGATACAGACCATAAGTAGTGTAATTCTCAAAGGTGCAGTTTAAAATAAGCTAATAGTTATAATATATTCTGTTTGATGAGCTTTAACAGATCGGATGACAGACAGGACAGACATGAACAAGAGGAAGGACAGGGAAGATATTTACAAGATGAACAAAGTAAGCACAGTGTAATCCTATCACTTAACTAGAAGTTATATTTTCTAGAAATGTTAAGACTGGCTGCGATTTCAGTTCATATTTGAGCTTTAACAAAGGAGATATAGCATAAAATGTTCCATTCTATGAATATTACATACACAGTTCCACCATGTTTTGAAGTGTAGACACTTAAGATCTTTCCAGTTATAAGTTATGGCTTTAATTGCTATAACAATGAAGAGATCAAACAAGTGACCTTGATTCTTATATAGCAATGGCTGTACAAACGAGCTTCCAAGATACAGAAAACTAAGGCTGAAATCTTGTTGTATGTTAAAAATAGGTTTTTAAGGATTTTCCAAACATTTTCATAAAATCTTTTAACGTGTATAAATTAAAATATAATGTGTTTAAAGGATCCTTAAGTATGAAGGCAACTCCAGCAATTATCGTTCTGTAAGAATTTACCTTTAAAGAGAATAACCAGAGTGATAAAAGCTCTGTTATGGAAGAAATACAAGGTTTGAAGTAAGCTAACTGACGTGATAGTTTTAGAGATCTTCTTCAATACAGCGGGCCGTAATGATTGGGCATCCATTAAGGAGCAATCTTGTTTCCATGCTGCTAGGCATTTCCAAGCATCTTCTTTAGTTGACATTGAAGTAAGAATCTTATAAAACGTGTAAACTGTAAATGTTGAGCTTGACATATGTTAGGCTCTATCAACTTGAGAAACCGTAGCTTTACATATTAATGAATCATAGTTATCCATAACAGCAATGATCAAACTCAAATATTGTTGCAAGTACATCAGCAGATGAAATTCAATCACCATCTCATTAAAAGTGAGTGGAACAGCTTGAATAAACAGCTGTTTAACATATTTAATACCCAAAGAGATCCATGGTTTCCAACAGATAATTATTGTGTTTATTTTTATTAAAGGGTCCAAGCAACTATATTGTGAAACAAACTGGGATGTCTTTATGATAGATGGAAACAAATAAGATTGAAGATATTTAGCAGAGAGATTAATGCTAACACTAGCAAGGAGTTTATATTTTTTCTCTTGATAATGGAGTACTCAGACAAGGTATGCTCTCTCCAAAAGAAGCCAATTCGCACATTAGAACTAATAGGAGTAAACCACATTTGGACTTGTCGTAAAACAAATGCCATATGATATTTTTTTTAAATCTGGGAGACCCACCACACCATTAGGTCTTGGCTTCTTCAGTTTACATAGCAAGATTCTCCTTTTCTTTTTTCCCCAGAGAAAAGTAAGAATACAGGTGTCCAGTGATTTGAAGGAGGAAGGGAAACAAATTGGAAGCATATATAGACAGTAAAGTACAATAGAAGAAATCGTCATTTTAACCGTTTCAAGCCTACCCCACCATGATAGGAAAAGAGGAGAGCAACAGTTAATAAGATCCTTTACTCTAGTAAGAATAGTTGCAGTGTTATGTTTAATGATATGTTTGATGGAGGAAGATATGTGAATACCCAGATATTTGATGCCAGCATGGCACCATTTCATATTTAGGAGTTGCATGTGGTGTTTAGTGCAATGAAGATTAAGTGGTAAGATTTCTGATTTATCGCTATTGAGTTTACTATCTGAAGCTAGAGAAAATTGTGTGATAATGTTAAGTATATATTGTAAGCATGTATCCAATGTAATCAGAAACAAAAGTATATCATCTGCATAAGCAGCTGCCTTAACCTGAATACCATTAAAGTGTATTCCTGTTATGTTTTCTTCTTGTCGTAATGCTTCAAGAAAAGGCTCTATCGCAAGTATGAAGAGAAGTGGAGAAAGGGGACACCCTTGACGCGTACCTCTGTTTAGGGCAAAGAATGAGGACATTTGTCCATGTATAAAAACAGCTGTTTTAGGATTAGAGTACAGTACTTTAACCATGGATATGAAAGGATCATCAATCCCAGCCCATTTTAATGTATTAAACATGTAATTCCACTCTACCCTATCAAATGCTTTTTCTGCGTCAAGGGCTATAGCTGCAAACGGGTCTGTGGATTTCTGGATGATGTCCAGGATGTCAAGAAAAAGTCTTATATTAGCTGAAGATAATCTCCCTTTAATGTACCCTAGCTGGTCGCTTTGAATTAGATTTGGGAGCATAGGTAGGAGCCGTTTGGACAAAATCTTGGCGAAAATATTGCAGTCCTTTTTAATTAGGAGAAAATTGGTCTGTAATTATGGGCAAGTTCAGGAACTTTGTTAGGTTTAGGGAATACGATTAACATAGCTTCTGAAAAGGTACCGGCAGCTTTTTCATTGGCGGTGAATGAAGAGAAAAGTTCATTAATCTTAGGGATTAGGAGCTCTTAAAAGTGGGCAAAAAAGTCAATGGAAAGACATCTGGGCCAGGGGCTTGGCCTTTCTTAAGAATTTTAATGGCTTTATATATTTCATCAGAGGTAATAGGAGCATTTAATGTATGGAAATCTGTTTTTAAATATGAGTTATGTCCTACCTGCTGAAGGAAGTCTTTATCATGATTGTTGTTCAGCAAGGTTTCGGAGATATAACATTTTTGGTAGACGTTTGAGAATGCTTGTAGGCTTCCTTTATCTGAGAAGATTCTGTTTCCATCTGTTCTTTAATAACAACAATCTTGGCTTTATCCTTTTTAAATTTGAGATAACAAGCTAGGGATTTGCTGGATTTATTAGCAAACCGATATATTTTAGACTCATATCTTAAAAGGTTAGTGCAGGGGTATTGAGTGGCCAAATTATCATATTGTATTTTAAGTTTTGTATTTTTTTTTAAAGATAGGCACATAATTGGTTTGTATATATTTAGACTCTAATGATGTAATAGTCTTGAGGATATCCTCTGCTTCTTGTTTATATTTTTTCTTCTTATTGGCTGCGTAGGAGATTGTATGTCCTCTGAGAACGGCTTTATAGCACTCCGAGTTATTGGAAATGGAGGTATCAGCACTATGATTTTCGGAAAAGAAATGGGCATGTTGCTGCTGGCTGTACAATGTGAATTGTTCATCTTTCAAGAGAGTAGGGTTAAATCTCCATCTACAGGATTGATATATCTTTATTATATCAGAGAGTTGAATGTGGACAGGTGCATGGTCAGACAGGTTGTGTCACGGTCTGTCTCCGCCTTCCCCAACTCCTCCTCACCTGTCTTCTCCTGTACTTCTTCCGTCCTGATTACAGCCTTCTTTTTCTTGACCTTTTCTCCTTCGGCTGGCTTCTTCTCCTTTTTTTGTTGAAGGTAAGGACGCGCTCCCTCGGTAGCCTCCGTGATCTGGCTGATAACAGATCTAGGGAATACCCAAGGAGCACGCCCTAAAGAATGGGGAAAAAAGCCTCCTGGCAAAAAAACCCTGATCAGTATTCAGGTATCCGTGGAATACTGATGTCCGGCAGTTATATGGAGATGTCGATTCCTGCAGCCGCGGAGCTCCGGACACGTAGGAGGAATGTGCACACCTTGCTCAACTCGTTCCCTGAGAAAGGCGGTGAGACCAGGATACTGCCTCCAGTGTTGTGTGGTCTCGATGTCTTCTAGGCTGAGTTGCAATTGATGGGAGGTCTCGGTCCGTCGGAACACCGGAGAGGCGTTACGAACGGAACAACAGAAGAAAGGAGGGTGAAAGGAAAAGAGGTAAGGAAACAGACAGAAAAGTATGAACAGCCGAAAACGCTCACAGCGAAATGCTAACGCTGAAGCACCGACTGAATGAAAAAGACAGGAAAAACACTTACATGGAAAATGCTTGGTAGTACGCATCGTGTAAGAAAGAACAGAAGCTAAGACCCTAATCACCTTACCTGAAAACCTGAAAACACCACTAGTGCAGGGAAAGTAGGTAGGTAAGCAAAGGACCTGAACGAAAAGGCAATGATGGAAAGCTAGACGCTGAGAGCGACTGGCTGGGCACGTAACGAAAACAATACAACGCGCCGAATGTTGCTATGGCCTGCTGGTTATAGATTACATCGGCCATGTTGGAATAAACTAGACCGATAGGATGTAACAGGCCGCCATCTTAGTAGTATCTCCAACGACTAGCAAATCTCCAGGGCTGATGCATGACAGGTTGTTACATTCTAACTTGGCTTCTAGCAGGTGACTAGTCATGGATTTGGAAACAAACATATAACCAATTCTAAAAAAGGAGTTGTGAGGGTTGGAGTAAAAAGTGTATTCCAAGTCGGAGGGGTGAGTTATATGCCAGGCGTCGGTTAGACCCAATTCAGAAACCAAGTTGACAAACTGTAAATGAGATTTAGTTATCTTGTACCGTACAGTGGGTTTCATGTCGTGATAAGGGTCTATAATCTCATTACAATCATCACAAACAATGAGGTTTTGCAGATTGGAATTAAGGATAACATTTCTTAATTGAAGCCAGAAGGAAGGGTCAGCATTGTTTGGGCCATACACATTTCAAATAGAATATTCTGTGGAATCAATGAGTAATTTGACAGCAACCATCTTCCCACATCATCAGATTCAGTAGCAATGACTTTACAATGAAAATGTGTATTAATAAGTGTGATGACTCCATTCTCTTTTCTGTTTGCTGCAATAGAGAACACCTGGCCTACCCACAAGCAGTTCAATTTAGCACCTTTGGCTTGAGATAGGTGAGACTCTTGTATACATGCGATAGATGGTTTAACTCGATTGAGATGAGACAGGACCTTCTGCCTTTTAAAAGGGCTATGCAGACCCTTAACGTTCCATGAGGTTATATTGAGATAAATAAAATACAGACAGTTAGATGTTCACCAAAGCATGCCCCCGCAAGAAGGAGGGTTTAGTACCAGAATATGTATGATCTTATGATGGTAGTCAGAGCTAAGTGAAAGCCATTCAGAGATTAGTATTCGATTGGTTAGCTGTTGCATTAGAAGATTAAGGGGAGAGATACATAAGGGAAATGGGTAGACAAATAAAAACAACATGAATTTGAATAACTTCCATGTGGAACTAATACCTTTGAGTGGAGTAGTGGCTAATGGCAAACAGCCACTCCAATCCATGTTGGGATAATGAGATTGTAGAGTGGGGGTGAAGGCCAGACCCGAAAGGGCTCACTCAGTGCTCCTTCCCGGTGGAATAGTTACATGCTGGCTTTAGCTTCATACAACACATTTATGTTCAAGCAGGTGGCTTAGAGATATCTATTTCCTCCCTTCTATGGCTTTGCATGAAGTTGCGCAAGTCCGTTGGATTTTGGAAAGTGAAAGAGCGTCCAATAAGGGTAACCTTAAGGATAGCTGGATGAATGATTCCATATCTGGCATTTAATTGTCGTAGAGCAGGTCTAAAGGTCAGTAGATCTTTTCTTCTGTCTGCAGTGGTATTAGATATATCTTGCGAGATAAAGATTTTGGAGCCCTCCCACACAAGCAGCCTTTTTTTCTTTACTTTGTCCATGATAAGAAGGACATGAGTATAGTCCAGTAAGGCAAAAATAGAGTACTGGGAGCATTCCACATTGAAATTATAGGTCCAACCCGGTGAGCCCTTTGAATGTTGAGCTGTAAGGTTATTGGGAGTTCCAAGAGTATAGGAAGCATGTAATATAAGTATTGAGAGGGGTTATCCTTTTCAATGTTTTCCGGAAGGCCCACAATCTGTAGGTTATTTCTCCTATTTCTATTTTCAAGATTTTCTGTCTGTTTTTGTAGAGTGCTTACAGTGTTTTCAAGTAAGGACACTCTGCCTGTAACGTCTTCAGCATCACTAACTCTTCTTTCAACTTCATTTATGCGCGATTCAAATGTCAACCATTTCTCATCTATCATTTGCAATTTCGCATTTGCGGCCTGCATTAATGGTTTAAGGGCTCTTATCACTGTTAGAGTTGTTTACATGTCTAGTGTATCCTCTTTGGGTGAGTCATTTTTCTGCCTTTTGGGGGCATTGCTAGTAGATGGTGTGGGCATTTTTTGGGTTACCATATTGGGTAAATAAGGTGGCAGTATATTCAAATAGTGTTAATATCCAATACATAGGATGAGAACCACAAAGTCCCAAACACTCAAAGCTTTGTATGTCCCGTTTTCACTAGAAAATAAAGGCAGAGTGAGCTGGGGGTATCTTGTTTGTGTAACATCATTTAAATTGACCCTTCAGCCATGCAACATTTTAAATAAGCTTGACCTTTTTGTTTCCTATTTTCAATAATAATGAAGGCAGCTGTATGCCAAAAGTATCTTGTCAGCTGTAAAATTACTTTGGATGATCTATCAGCCATATACTCATTCAGAATAAGCTTGACCTTCCCACATTTTCTTATGTTCACAACATAATACTGCAACCGTGTGCCAAAAGTACCTTGTTTTATCTTGTTAGGGCTTATAGCATCAAGCGTGCCCTTGTTACGAGGGAATTATGCCTCTGTGTGGTATGCGGCAGCTACTTCATTCCGAACAGGTGACTGGAACGTCGGCTTCCTTTTCACGTGACTCTGCCCTATACAGCAGGCTGCGTCATAAATACTTTCACTTCCCTTCGGCAAAGTCACAGGATTAACAAGGCTTCTTCTTGGAGCGTTAACATTGGCCCACACACGGGAGAAAACGTACGCAGGTAATGCAGTGTTTATAGCACTATTTAGAAGTTAAAACATAATAAAATAAAAAGCCGGAGCGGGAGCTCTGAGCTGCGCAGCCATTCTGGTCGGCGCTTAGCCACGCCCCCCACTGATACTTCTCACACAAATCATGCACACACCTTTTTCACTCTAGCAGCCCTCAGTGATTCTCTGCTCCTTTTCCCAGTTGTTATGTAAGGATGGCCGACACGGTAGGTGATTTCATCAGGTTTATTTTGCAAGCCTGCACGAAGGACAAACAGTCTTCCCTACAGCCTCCCAAATGCCTCTGCTGTCACACGATGCCAATCATTAGAACCATCACAAGGCTCGCGTGACAGCACGAGGCTAAAAACAATTGCAACTCTGCACATATCTTTCCCCTTAGTAGAAACAAAAAAAATTTAACTACAACAACTAAAAATATAATAAAATATAAATACAAAACAACCAAGAACACGGGTGGATGAGGTGGTGGTGCCGGTGTTTCCATGATCCCCATTCCCATTGAGTCCCACAGGACTCAATGGGAATGGGGATTTACACCATTCCGCCTCCAGAATTCCCGGGACACCGGGGTTGTAATGGCCTGGTAATTCCGGGAATCACAGAGGCAGAATGGTAACACGAGTCCGGCGATAACCAGGCGGTTTTACTGCCTCGGTTACCACCAGACTCGTAATGAGGCCCCATCTCTCCAACCTTCCAGTCTCTAACTTTCACTCTTTCCCTGGTTTCAAACCACTGTTTATTCCTCTCCTGACTCTCAGTGATGAGTTTCATAATCTGATCTCTATCTACTTGAACAACTCTGGCCATCCCTTACCATCATGGACAAAGCCTTGTCCCTGGTTCTCTACCTTTCATGGACATAGACGGATAGACCCCTGTGACTGAATGTGGCGTAGTTAGATAGTTCCACGTTAACAGATTTAAAACTTCTCTCCACGGCTGCTTCAATCTCATAGCCATTTGCAAACCTCCTTTCAGATATCTGTTGACCATTTCTACAAGGCCACTAGCCCTGGGGTGGTACAACACAGTTCTAGTGTGTTTTATACCATAACTGCTCAGAAACCTTCTTATTGCCCCTGAAACAAATTGTACCCTGTTATCTGACACTAATTCAGTGGGTACTCCTTCTTTAAGAAACACCTTCTCTAGAAAAGCGATCAAATCTTTTGCCATGACCTCCTTAACCGCATCACATTCAATCCATTTTGAATGATAATCTACTATTACAAACAGAAATCTTAAACCCCTTCTTAATCCCACAATGGGACCCATTATGTCCACTACAAACTTGGACCATAGCTGGTCTGGTATGACATTTAGAACTAAAGGAGTTTCCCTTACAATTTTGCTCTTATCACTGGTTTGACATGCCATGCAATCTTTCACCCATCTCTCCGCCATCTTGTCAATGCCTGGCCACCAATAGCTCTGCCTGAGTTTTCTTTTCATAGCCCCTTCCCCAAGGTGCCCCCCATGAGCAAGTTCTACTAAACTCATTCTAAGTGTCTCTGGAGGAACTAGACATCGTCCCCTCCTTAGCCTGCCCTCATAAATGGTCAAATCTTCCTTAATCTCCACTAGACATCAAACCTCCTATCTAGACACTTCTTTTGTGGCCATCCCCTTACTGTCCACTCTTTGATCATTTTAAGTTCATCATCATAATCCTCTTCCCGCATCCACCTTTCCTGACCAACGGCACCTACCACTTCTGCTACCACTTCTGCTACCACTTCTGCTACAACCGACTCACTCGCATCTGTATCTGTAACTTCTCCCTCTCGTTCAACCAGAATCCTGGAAAGGCAGTCCACCACAACATTCTTTTTACCTGGAAGATAGCTCACATCAAAATTGTAACCTTGGAGCCCCAGACCCCACTTGCTTATCCTTGGTGATCCCAAGGCCCATCTTCCACTCTCGAATAACTGGACCATAGGTTTATGATCAGACGTATCAATGAACCGCCTCCCCCACAAAAAATATTTAAAGTGGAGAATGGCCCAATACATTGCTAAGGTTTCTCTCTCAGTAACTGAGTATTTACATTCTGCCCCTCTCAGCGCCCTTGATGCAAACGCTATCACTCTCTCTGTGTTGTCCTTATCATATTGTACCAAAGTTGCTCCCAACCCTAATGCACTAGCTTCCACCACCAACACACTCTTGTCTTTGGGGTCAAACCTCCCAATCGAAGGCACCTTGCTCACAGCTTCCTTGATATTATCAAAAGCTACAGCACATTCTGGAGACCACTCAAACTTTGATCCTTTCTTGAGTATCATTCTCAGGGGAGTGCACACTATAGAAAAGTATTTTACAAATGTATGATAATATTCGCCAATCCTAAAAAGGATGGTACTTGGTCTTTGTCTATTGGCATGGGTGCACACGTAATTGCTTCCATCAAACATTTCTTTGGCCTCACCCCTTGCTCATCAATCTCATGCCCCAAATACTCCGCTCGTTCAACTGCAAACTTACATTTGTTCCTTCTTACTGTCAACCCAGCTTCCGACAACCTACCCAACACTTGAGTCAAAATATCATCATGTTCATTTTTAGAGCTAGCATATATCAACAAATCATCTTGGAACCCCACTATGTTTTTTACTCCTTCCATTATAGTGTCAATCACCCTTTGGAAAACCGCCGCTGCCGAGGCAAGTCCAAACGGCATTCTGCAATATTTGAAAGTTCCAAACGTTGTTATAAACGCTGTCAGTTGCTGACAGTTTTCCTTTAGGGGAATCTGGTGATACGCCTGAGAAAGATCAATCACTGAGAATATCTTGGCATCTTTGAGCGTTGACAACTTATCTCCAATAATCGGTAAGGGATGTCTGTCTATCAAAATGTTTCTATTGATGTCCCTTAGGTCTACACAAAGCCTTATGTCACCATTTGATTTTGCCGCCACCACTACTGGCGCCAACCATTCTGAGCTTTCACTCTTCTCAATGATCCCTCTCTGCAACAGCGTTTCAATTTCCGTTTTCAATCTTGCTCTGAGATCTTGAGGAATGGGCATCACCTTATGCACTTTCGGTATAGCCCCAGTTTTTAAATGTATTTCATGTTCAAATCCCTTCAACATCCCCAAATCTTCTTGGAACACCACTGGAAATTCCTTTTCCCATTTGTCTTTAATCTCTGCTATCGTGACTGGTTCTTCAGCACTCGCTTGTATCCTAATTCCCAGTTTTCGCTGTTCACCCCATCCTACAAGAGATGAGCCTTGCTGTGTCCCATACACTTCCGATTCACAACTTCTGCCTTTGTACTTTATAGCTGCTGGAAACTTTCCCAAAATTTCAATTCTCACATTACCATAAGCATATGGTTCTATTCTGTGTTCCTCCAACTTATTCACATCACCCTGCAAGCAGTCTTCAAATGTTCTTCTTGACATCAAAGTCCATGGTGAGCAACTATCCACCTTCATAGTCACCACCCTGCCATTAACCAAAAACACATCTGTTGGCGAACTTCCTCTATTAGAAACTTCTGACACTTCTAGCATATGCTTGACTTGAGCACCTTGCGTAACCACCAGATTCTCTTCTTGTTCTGGTATCCTTTCACTCGACTCAATGCTTTGTACTTGACCTGATTCACGACAGACCCTCGCAAAGTGCCCTCTTTTCTTGCATTTGAGACAGGAAATGTTCCTCGCCGGACAGAACACACTGGTGGAAATATGCCTGTTTCTGCCACACTTATAGCGGTGTCCAGTCATTTGGTCGAATTAAAACTGGTCGAATGACATTTGGTCGACGCAATTTGGTCGAAAACCAAATGGTCGAATTTTTTTTTTTTAAATTATATATTTATTTTTCAGGTTTTCGTTTTTTAAAAAAAGGGTTTTTTAGAAAAAAAATGGGGTTGAGGGGACCCCCCCAAAAAAAAAAAAAAGGAGTGAAAATAAAAAAACTAAAAAGATTTTCAACCAAATGTCTGGTAACCACTTATAGCACTTAACGTCTTTGTTTGCATTTGTTTTTCTGAATCCTCTTACTGCCGCTACTTCTCCTTCTTGTCTGTCACCTTTCATAGTAGACATATACTTGTGAGTCGGTTCCATGCCTCTAGCTGTTTCCACTGCTGTCTCCAGCGATACATCCTTAGATAACAGCCTTTCCTGTATTTTCAGGTTATTAGTACAACGAACTAACTGGTCGCGTATGAGAGAGTCCGTCAACGGGCCAAAGTCGCATGTATGGCTGAGTGATCTCAAAGCTGCAATGACATTTTCCACCGGCTCTTGCGGTTCCTGCACTCTTTGAAAAAATGTATGTCTCTCAAATGTGATGTTCTTCTTTGCCTCAAAGTGGATTTCCAATTTCGTCTCTGCTACAGTGTATTGATCCAAGTCGCCTTGACCTTCTTGCGGGCGCTCTGGTAAGCCGTCATAAACACTACGACCCTCTGTACCTAGGTTGTGGAGTAGAATCGCCTCTTTTCTTGCAGGAGCAAACTTTTCCCCACCTATTGCAACCAAATAGGTATCAAATAACCTCTTCCATCTGTCCCACCTTATAGGTGGAGTGCCTGGTTCAGACAGGAATGGTGGTGGTGGTGACATGCTTGCTGCAGCCATAATTGTTGGGAATAAAGCTTCTGCCCCTTGTTGAAAGTCAGCTCCACTGGCGTGGTGTTATAGTTATTAGACTTGTGACAGATTTGAAATGTATTTTACACTGAACCAATCCACTCCTGTATAGTCTGTGAGTGCTTACACTTTGTTACCCTTTGTGCTACTGCTGAGACTGTGTAGGGACCTTTTGTTCCTGTGTCCTTGTTACTTTCCTTTACTCAGCATTCCATTCTGAGTGGCACATGTGCTTGATTCCCAAAATCCAGTTGAAACCTATGGCCAATGAGTCTCAAGGTTTCATTCCGTTGTGGGCTGCAGAATGGCACACAGCTACTTCAAAATGAGTGGACTGCCCCATTGGATGTGCCCTCCTACACCTCCCCCTTTCCTCCTCACCATTGAGGCTGGCAGCCAATGGAGATTAGGGGAGGGCAGCCCCAAGGCACATCCACCGGCTGTCTTCGGCTGTCTCCGGCGCCCTGCTTCAGGCTGGGGAGACTGTCCCCCTGCAGCGCCGCTCCGCGCAGCTCACAGTGTTTTATATAACACTGCCCGTCCACAGCCGTGAGAAGAGAAGGCCCCTGCAGCACTCCGGCAGCTTTCCTGCGCCGACAGCTGATCGTGCTCTGGATCGCGCTCAGCTTGCAGCGCGGCTCCCCTCTGTGGCGGTCTCGCTGTTCACCTCGTCGCCACTGTAAGGATGGCCGACATGGTAGGTGATTTCATTAGGTTTATTATTGCGAGCCCGCATGAAGGACAAACAGTCTTCCCTGAAGCCTCCCAACCGCCTCTGCTGTCACGCGACGCCAGTCATTAGAATCATCACAAGGCTCGCGTGACAGCACGAGGCTAAAAACAATTGCAACTCTGCACATGTTACATGGCACATGTCTGGTCAACTCACCTCAAGAGATGGACAAAGACGAGGTATACACACTCTCTTGTCATTATAATAAGCCTCACACAAATTGGCCTAGGGATTCGATTTCATCCTGTTCCTCCTTCCAGGTGTTACCCTATGCCACATGTCTCATCCACTTGCTTAAAGAGACAAGAACTAACAAGTGTATCACATGCCTCCCCAAATTTCTGCTACTTTCTTTTGCTAATATCATAAACATGTGAGTCTTTCACCGGCTGCCCTCAGAGACTGTTTTGCTACTAATGGACCTCCTCAAAGATATCAACAAATGGTGTGTGGCTCATTCACTCACATAAGAAACGGACACTGATGGTGTATCACCCACATCCCTGAACCACTGATACTTCCTCTCATAACAATCATGTGAGGATTAGTCTCCCACAAACCGCGAACACAAATTCCCAGGTGCTCCTGATTCCTCCCCCATATGTTACCTGATAGTATGCACACTGTCTACTCACTTAAAGTGATAGAGACAGACCAGTGTATCAGACATTTGTGAGTCTCACACAAGTTGCTATAATTTTGTCCTTGCTCTTCCTGCTCCTCTTCCAATGTGTCGCCCAATGACATGTGTGTCACCCCAAGAAACATGCTGTGACTACTGCATCCCTTTTATTGGTGAAATTCTACTTCTTCCAACAAATCATGCAGGCAGCAGCTTCAAACAAGCTTCCGTCAGGGATGGCCACCACCTACTTCCCATGTGCCATCCACTGGCACTTGTCTCATTCACTAGTTTGAAGACATGCACATTGAGCGGTTCATTTTTTGCCCCTCTAATCTCTTCTACTAACTACCACAAAAATCACACAAGTGTAAATCATGCTCAAGTTGCCCTAATGGATGCCCTGCCCATTGCTAGTATGAAGCACATGCTGGAAACATGTGTTTTAATCATGACATGTCACTTACAGTCACTTAGACATAGAATGTGATGTTTCTCTTCCTTTCTCCAACAATCATTGCTATATCTCACAAACCTTTAGAGGTGTCACACAAGTTGAAGAGTCATATGTGCATTTCTCATGTGGTCAACCAATCTGCTCCTTCTTTCAAGGATTCCCACTCTCTAAAGTGACACCAGATGGCACTTGTGTTTTTTGCCCACTTGAAATCACTGAGTAAGTCACAAAGTGCTTTGCAAGTAATAAATACCCCAAATGTACCTCCCCGACAGAGGCCCGTGTTGCTACTACCTGCACCTACCGGTAAGATAGCTCAGCGAGTTGAGCGCTCGCTGCTGCAAACTGAGCATGATCTGCAGATCACAGGTGTGAATCGCGGCTAGGCCAACTCAGCCTTTCTTCCTTCCGAGGTCGATAAATGAGTACCTATTTCAGTTGGTTGATATTGTATGTAAATATGTGCTCTGTAAAGCGCTTTGGATAACGGTGCTATATAAAATACACATATCATAATGCTATATATTAAATTTTCCCCAAATATCGTAATCATACCTCCTGATATGACTGCCTGCCTTTCTGAAAGGTGCCTGGGCTGAAAATCAGATCTGGCAATGTGTGCCCCTTTATAAACCAAACAGCCGAACATTTGACCTGATCGAATCAGCCTGAAATTCAGGTGAATGGAAATTGTATCAGTAAAGGTTGTCCAGTCTTCCAGTCTTTCTCTGATCTTGCCTCATTCTGAAACGAGCAATGGAACTCTTGCTTGAAACAATAACAGGCAAACATCAAACTACCAGATTTAAATATGCTTTTTAACATAAATAGCGGAATAAACTCCGAAGCAGATCTTAGATATGATAGAACTTTGGAAAAAACAAAAAGCCACTGGTAGACTAAAATGATCCTGTTGCTCTCAGGCAAACTCGGTGACACTTGCAAATGCCGTCCGGAAATGCATGCCGACGGTCTGCAGCCTACTGCGAAAACATCCAACACCACACAATGTGCACTTGCTTACCTGAGCAGTCACACACAGTGTTGTGGATGTGGTGAGCCATACCCCGACCTCCCTCATGTGTTAATAAACTGCAAAAACATTAGTAGCATTCAATGGGTACTTTCGATGTAAAAAGAAAAACAGGTGGGAATTGTGCCTGCAAATACTGTGATAA
This sequence comes from Ambystoma mexicanum, assembly GCF_040938575.1. Taxonomy (NCBI): domain Eukaryota; kingdom Metazoa; phylum Chordata; class Amphibia; order Caudata; family Ambystomatidae; genus Ambystoma; species Ambystoma mexicanum. The sequence goes on from NC_090922.1 coordinate 1,140,219,236, forward strand.
TCCCGGATAACGTGTCATGAATATGAACCGTAAACAAACACATACGATTTTCGATTAAGAAGGGCCTTACGGTAGTGAAGAAAATACCTCTATCATAGCGGCGAGACAACTTTCATTTTCAAACAGGCACATAAATATGGAATTAGCTCCCTTTAGGGAACAGAGAGAAGTGCCTATCGCTCTTGAGAGAGTGCAGGCACACCACCACTGTGTTCACGTTCACCTACTCGAACCCAGTGGTTCTCCCACCTTGTGTGTCCCAATGTGCATGAATGTGCACAATATACGTATGCAAGCCGGTGTTCCTCGTGCATATGTGATGTGTTTGCAATTCATGACTTGATGTTAAATTCTGAAATTAAACATTTGATACCGTGTATACGAACGTTGCTGATATTTAAAATGCCATTGAACGTATTGAACTGACGAGAGAAGTAGCACAGGCTGTGTCTGAAATGGCACCTCTGCAATTCTACTAAAACATTCATAGACAGTAAATGCCAAACAACCTTGTGATTGCAAACACGTCTTTGAAAAGGAGTCAGGGATAGTGTGAAGTGGATGTGAATTGGATGTAACGCTTGTTGGTATTCTGACCTATTGCATCTGCCCCTGTGCTTGCATAGAGCATGTAGCCCCCCTGGGGAGGCGACATATTGTTCGACGAGTCTAATGTGCGCACTTCTGCAACGGAAGACGTTTCTGTCATAGGAATAATGCTATCAGCCGTTACATCAAAGGATTTTCATAAACTTTAGTTTGCGATTTCATTTTGAGAGGATCATATTCGGGTATTTTCTGGAAATACTATCTTTGCAATGCTCATAATAGTGTTGTGCCGTATGATCATGGAACGTTCAGCACGTGGTTTCTTGAAGCGGATCTAGGAGAATGTGACTGCACAATATTTGGATATTGCAAATTCCTACATGTCTACGTGTCCGTTTTAAATTCTAATCATGTATGTCTGGTTACATATGCATATTTGAGGCTAGAGAACAATGCATGGTATTAAGCCATGTATGTATGTATGTCCCGTTAGTAGAAACAAAAGCAACAACCTCAAGTAAAAAGAAACATTTTGCAGGGCAAGAGCGCCATTTAAGGACTTAGACCAATGTTGGACTGACAATTAAATAATATAAATAATATCAAATGAATTGTTTGCTTCATAAGTTCTACTTTTTCTTTAATCACCTCCTGTCTACCATTAAACCTGGTAATTAGCGAGCAGGGGTTAGCAGTCATGGGAGTTGCACTGTAGCACGTGATCACCAGTTTTTAATTGCTTACTACTGTTGACAATATGACTAGTGTTCATTAACAGACACAAACATCTATACTCCTGGGAAATAGTACCTGAGCTCAACAAGGTGGAGGGTGCATTTGCCTGACATATAGAAGAGTCTTGACCCAGTGGCTACGCCCTTTTTGACCTAGTGGATGCAGATTAGTATTTCAGTCACTTTGTTGACAAGAGAGGTTCCAAATAGGAAGAGATGATGAAACAAATTAACAACACAACTGGGAAAGTCTTGGTTTTCTTTGACCGCCATGATATTCGGCCAGTAGAAGATGATGTTGGGTGTGAAGCTGACTTTACACCACAATCTGATATTTCAGACTTGAACCAGACATTCTATGCGAAACTGCTAGGGCAGACCTCTGCCAGATACGAAGCCAAGCTTTAGGACTATGTGGGCAAAGCACATCGATCCCAGCTCCAGGCACTGCATGGATTAGACCTTTTGTTTTACTGTCCCAGAGGCCTCTGTCCCCAGAATTGGCCACCAGCAAAGGATAGGAAGCTGCTGCTTCCCTGCCCCCAACCTACTACGAGGGACTGTTTTAACATCATATTGAGTAAGACGTCTTAAGTCCAACATTGAGGAGGCTGGAATCCACACTACTCCACAGAAGCACCCTTTGAACATGTAGCCATATGTACTGGAATTGCATTCCCCATTGTGTACTTTAAACTGAAACTGGTGAGGTGGATTTTCCCTTGGTTCAAAGAACCAGATGATTTGCTATTGTCTCTCAACCAGAGAACGGCTGAAGAAATTGTCTCTGGAAGTGATGGAGAGCAAGTGGAACCCAGAAGAGGGCACACTCCAGAGCAGATATCAAGCCTTGCAGACCAATGAGCAAACGAAATGGTTTGCAATGATGCAATTGTACTATGGAGTATTTAGTACCCTAAGGTACCTGAATAGTACATGGACGTGGTAGAGCAGAGAAAGACCTTTGTGTGAGAAGCAACATCTGCATTTATCTAATCAACCAAAGTAGAATTTCTCCATTGTCAGAACTAGCAATTGGCCAGCACATCAACCATGCGCCTGCTTATGGGGGGGATGGGTCAGAGTATTTGGAATTTAAGAGTCAAATGAACCAACCTAAAGGAAGTGTATGTCTGTGTGTGTGTCTTTTCAACGTCAAGTGATATTACCAAATGGCCAGCAAGTATCTAAACTCCTTCCAAAGATACATTTTGCCTCATGTTTCCTACCCTGGGGCACTAAATACTGCACTTTGACTTAGAGCAGTTTTCAAAGCAGCCAGAAGCAAGATGGAGACAACATAATGGTACAGATTTCGCTATGGACAGTTAACACATATTTCAGAATTGTATCAGTATGAAATAAGAGTATAGAGAGATTTTAGGCATTGCAAAGTTAATATATGTCTGAATTTGGTAACTGTTTTAAGGCTGTTTATCCCTACAGTCTGATGATAATATAGTCGTGTTTCATAATTGAAAGGATCAGAAGGATTAAATGAAATACAAAGACCCAATGAGGCTCTTCAATCCTGAGGAATTGCTGTAAACTTGATTGGCATTACCACCACTTGCAATGGTGCTTCATCAACCTGATTACATGTAGCAGAATGGCAGACCAGAGGGGGCGTGGTCTGGTGCCTAACCTGTCAGCTCTGTCTCACGGGCGTACAAATAAGGCATCTTTAATATATATTTGTCCCCTTTTACTTAACTTTACTCTGCTGAAGTTCGATGAAAGCATTTCTTCGCCCGCCACTGAGGTCCCGGTCCCGACGCCGCTGCTATCTTTCGGAGCTCACTGTGAGGAGCAGTGCCACGCAAGGGCCTGATGACGTGCATTGACTTGCCTCGCGTGAGGTAAATCTTGGGTCCCACCTACTGTGATGCGCCGGCTAATGTTGCGGCCCTTCCAGCTCCTCCTCCACTCAGCACCACCGTCTGCCTACGCTTGAGAGTGGAATAATTATTATAACTCAATTCTTATCACCGCGACACTTTGAAAATGAAACTTTGCTAGCTTCATTCTAAGGAAGTACGTTGGGGAACTGCTAATTTATTATATCATACTTGCTAACAGGAATAAGCAAAGCAAGTTGATAATATTGAAACTATTAACTCCTCATGCTTTCAATGGACTTTCTATGACTGCTATAATTTTTCTCATTTAATTTGGTTCCCAGCTTTGCTTTGCTGCCAGTTTACTATAATGCGACAAGTGCTTAAAGGATTGCCATAACACTAAGCTTTCTCTGTGCTTACCAATTTCAGTGGTGGTTTTTGCACAGAGATAACAGACACTTAAACATTATGTGGTGTTGGTTGTCTTTAAGAAACGAGAGGGAGTGGTGGAGCAGGACAGTATATATTTTTTTTAATATAAAAAAAGCTGGAACACGTGGTGCATTTGCTCAATACTAAGCATCATTGGAGCCCCATTTCATTAATATTAGATCTCTAGGGGCTAATTGCATCTTTATATGGTTCATCTGCTTCAGCTCTGCCTGTCTTCTAACCCCTTGCGTGCTGTACACTTATACTTATTGTTCTATACTGATGAACTGACCTAATTGTACAGTCATGATGGCTGCCAACAAAAACAACCAAAAAACAGTACCTGCAACCAAGGATCTTACTCTTTCATCCACCATTTTAAAAAGACATAAAAGTGACTCGCCACCACCGTTCAGTATATCTGACCCTGCCATTGAGGCTACCCTATCAGAAATAAGAGCATTCCAACCCTTCATTGAGACTACGAATCTAAATCTTGAAAGATGGGAGTGATTTGAGGATCAAATGGGTGAAGTTGAGCGAGGGGTCAGCTTTGTGGAAGACATATCTCCGAGAGTGGATATGTTACAAAAATCTGTTAAAGACCTCCAAAAGCACAACAAAGACTTAGAAAATAGAAGTAGATGTAACAATCTTCTTGTATCAGGTCTCCCTGAAGGTTGTGAGGGATCAGATCCAATTGCCTTCCTGAAGAAACTCCTACCTGCAGCTCTTCACTTACCCTTGGATACACCACTTAATATACAGCAAGCTCATTGTGTTGGTCAAATGAACATTTCTGCCTATTCTCATCCTTCTCCGAGAACACTCATATTCTTCTGTACTGGAATGTTCTCAGCTTCAACTTATTATGGCATCTGTCAAGGAAAAAAAATCTGTAGTATGAAATGGCAGCAAACTATATCTCTATCAAGATGTAGCTAAAAGTACTGCTCTACGCAGGAAAGAATTCCTATCGCTACGCCCGGCTTTGAAGTAGCTCAGCATTCGATATGGCTTGTATCATCCTTGCTCTTTCAAGATCATGCATAATGTTCGTACTACCATGTTCAATGATCCGTCTGACTTAGAAGCTTTCATACGATCCATCAAAACTGAAAATATGGATACGTCTTCTCCTTCAATGCCATTCTCTTTTTGTTTTTGTTTCTAAATCGTTGGTGAGACGATGGCTGGTGTGGTGCCCCTCTTCCGCTGTGTGCTGTCTTTTTCCTTTTGACAGAATGACAGGCTTCACCGGTTTCTGCTATAGTTTTTCCTCTTCTTTTCCTTGCGATGATTCCTTTTTTTCTCCTTTTCTTCTTTTTCACATGCTGAGGTTCATGATATATCTCATTCTAATGTTTTTTGTTTTTGTTTTCCTTAGTACGAAATATGTCTTATCAGGTCTCCCTTTACCTCCCTTGATACCTCATGTGTTCTCCTCCTGTGTCACACCCCTGAGTCCTGAGAATTCAATTGCATTTTGAATGTTTTCTCTTATTAAGGTCTCATATTAGGGTCATATCACCTCATATTCCCATAAATATCTTTTAAATGTGTTACTTGGAACATAAAGGGCTGCTACAACCCCATCAAGAGCTGTAAGGTTCTGTCTCATCTAAATAAGCTCAAACCTTCTGTAGAATACCTGCCAGAAACGCACTTATCCACTGCGGAGGCTATGAAGCTTAAATCCCTGTGGGTTAAAGAAGTCATTGCAGGCCCGGCTATTGCCAAGAAAAATGGTGTTGCTATATTATTCAGCAAAAAATTGTCTTTTAAAATTCTTGACACAGATGTGGATACTGAGGGACGCTGGGCTTGGATGAAGCTTCTGATTGATTCCGTACAATTGTCTATTCTAAACATTTATGCACCTACCCAACCTGAACCTCAATTCTGGATAACTGTTTAAAAAAATGATTATCAGTAATAACTTTTCTAACCTAATTATTGGTAGGGATGTCAATCAAATCATTGACCCATTTGTGGATAGGAAATCCAGTTGTGTATTCAAATACTCTAAATCTCATAAGTCTTTTCTAGGATGTCTATCTGAAACTGGTCTAATTGATTCCTGGAGACTTTTGCATCCCACACAACTCGATTACACATTTCACTCACTCCCACACAATACACTATCCCGTCTAGATTTTATTTTCACCTCCAAGACCCTTGCTGGAACCGATCATGCCCCTGTTAGAACCTCCTTTATTTTTGATGATACTAGTAGAGTTTCCTTCACAAAGGAAATTCAATAATTACTTACTACATGATTTATTTTATCTGTCCAATCTTTCTTAAAGCAGTTCTATGACAATAGAAACACTTGTGTATGAGCGCGATACAAATAAAATATCATATCATATATCATATCAATAATCATAATGAAGACACCTCAGTGGTTAAATGGGATGCGTTTAAGGCTGCACTTAGATGTCACATTATGGCATATTCGGGTAGGATGAACGAAATGCGTAAAAAGCACCTTAATGAGCTATACTCGAAACTTACATCTACCGAGAAATTATACTATCAAAACCCTAACACCACTAATCTTCACCTGGTGATGGCTTTACGCTATCAAATTAATAATGAACTTACCAACCTTGCTGCTGGTACCATACTCAAATATAAAACTAAGATATATCAAACTTCGAACAAGGCCGGGAAGTCACTTGCCTCATACCTGAAGACAAGAAAAGAAAGGTGTTTTGTGTTTCACATCAAAGATACTGTCACACTTTAACTCTTGTTCCCCTGAATCACTGAATTCTCCCTCCTCACCTGTATCAGATGACTCTGCGTTTTAGGCGTCCGTCCGGTTCTTTCTCCATGTGTTGAATGTTCAGAGGTTTTTTTTAGGTGTAGATGGTCTGCCCCGGAAAGAAGCCACTGTCACTGTCCAGAGGAGCGGTATCTTGAGACCCCCTTTTGGGACAGCCGGAAGGGGAAAAAAGCCAAAGGCACAAAAACCCTGAAAGAAGAGGCGCAGGTACCCTCAGGTCAAAGGAAGAAGAGGTCTCTGGAATCCAGTTAGGGTTCTGTGGCAATACAGACCAATCCCTGAGCAGGAGAATAATCAATAGAGGAGCTGCCAATCCAAGAAGGTAAGAGGGTGGCTACTGGAACCGAAGCCCCTGAGGAGGAGGGAGGAGCCGTGATAGAGAGCACGGGGCAGGTATACGCTCGCAGGGATCGCACTGCAAGAAGTGCAGAAGAGGAAAGATATCAGCCTAACGGAAAGTGAAAGTGGAGCCAAAGACAGAGAACAGAGTAGGGTACAGGAGGAGGCCATACCCGAGAGAGAGAGAGAGCTTGTGGTAGCAAACAAAAGGAAATAAAAGCACTATAAAAAGGAAAGCAATAGCACTAAGAATTGGTAAGCCGAGCAGTGGCAAACACTATAGTTGCAACGCACCAGAGCCGCCAGAAGGAAGTGCTATTATTCTCCGGCGACTCCGAGCCCAAAAAAACCCAATAGACTGCTCGCATTGAACGTGAACCACATGATGGAACATTCAATGGTGCTGGCCTGCCTTACACCTTCCCCATAGTTTCCATGCACCCGGGTGCATGACAGTATGCCCGCTTCTGTTTATGGGGTGACCCGGTTTTCTCATATGGTTTCTATGGAATTTACTGATTAGCCGAATTGTCTGTATCTGAGAGACCGGCTCCCACGAGTCTTCTGAGCTAGGATACCCCTTCCAACTCACTAAATATTCCAAGCTTCCTCTGTGGTAGTGAGAGTCACAGATCTGTGAGACTTCATATTCCTCAGCTTGGTATGGTAGCGAGATGTCTGTTTTGGGTATCTTCCTGTTGTTGGGGTCTGTTATCACTGGTTTCAAAAGAGAAGTGTCAAACAATGGATGAATCCATTTTAGACTGTGCGGGAGTTTGAGTCGATAAGCCACTGGATTTATCTTAGTCTGAATCCAGAAACGTCTGATGTTTCTAGGAGACAACTTGGAAGGTCGTACCCAACTGGGCAGATATTTGGTAGAGAGCCATACCAGGTCACCCTTTACCCACTTAGGGTTTTCCTGGCGATGACGATCGGCGTGTGCCTTATAGGACTAATGGCTGGTTTTCAATTGCTTTGAAGCTTGTTTGTGAGCTTCGGAAATGTTGGACAGTAGTGAGTTCTAGACCGGCAAATTGGTTGTCTTTATATCAGGAGGTAGGATGCTCCTGGGATGGAAACCATAGGTCCAGTAGAAGGGGGAGAGCCCCATGGCTGAATGACAAGATTTATTGTAGGCAAATTCTGCCGTGACTAGAAGTTCGGCCCAGTTGTCCGCTTGTAGGTTAGTGTAACAACGGATGTACTGCTCTAAGGTGCTATTTAGTCATTCCGTCTGCCCATTGGTTTGGGGATGGAAACCCAAAGAGAGAGCTTGTTCGATCCCCAATCTTTCGCATAACGCCTTCTAAAATGGGGATGTGTATTGACTACCACGGTCTGTTATGATTTTATCGGGCAGACCGTGGATCCGGAATATGTCTCAGAGGAACACCTCGGCCATCTCACATGCTATTGGTAGTTTGGGTAATGGTGAAAAATGCGCCATTTTGGTGAACGAGTCCACCGTGACCATAAGGCAGGAGCAAGACCGTGAGAGAAGTAGGTCGACTATAAAATCCAAGAAACAACAATCCAAGGACGTGTCGGAATCGGTTCCTGTTGTTAAACCCAAAGGCTTGGATGTGTTTCCCTTTTTTGTTGCACATACTGGAAAAGTCCTGATATAAGCTTGTACACCCTGCTTTATCCGTGGCCAAAAAAATGAATGCCGTATCAGGTCGAGGGTAGCTGCACTGCCTCTGTGCCCAGCCATCTTGTTGTCGTGACACCATTGCAGTATCTTTCTGTGTATAGCCTCACTGGGTATGAACAGTCGATGTTCCGAGAATAGAAGACAGTTCGTGTCCTTCAACCGAGGGTATACCCCCCGGGATAATGAAGGTTGAATGCGAATGGTTGCTTCTCGGACCTCATGCAGAAATGAGGATACTTGAGCCACAATACGATCGGAGGGCATGATCTATTCTGGTTGTATCAGTTGGAGAGATTCTTTAGAGTATTTGTGATTGTGTTGAGACTTCCTGGAAAGTATGTTATTTGGAAATCGTACTGCGCAAAAAAATGCACCCATCTGGCTTGCTGTGAATTTACACAGTCCATTGTTTGGAGTACCCGAAGATTTGCGTGGTCTGTGCGGATGAGGAAAGGAAACAGACCCCTTTGAAGCAGGTGCCTCCATTCCTCGCAGGCTACCTTCATAGCGAGGAGCTCCTTCTCAATCACTGAATAGTTGTGGTCTTGGTGTTGTTGAAACAAAACGGCACCTAACACTGAAGCAAAATCGTCAGTCTCTAGGATGAATGGTTTGGACTGATCCAGCTGTTTTAAGATTTGGGCCGGGCAAAACAGTTCCTTAAGCCTGTTGAATCCTTCCTGAGCTTGGGGAGTTCAAGAGAATGGAAGAGAGGATTTCTTCAAGAGTGTGGTAATGGGCAACACCATTTCAGAGAATCGCGGAATGAAGCGGCAATAGAAGTTAGCCAGGCGTAAAAAACATTGTACCTCTTTAACTGAGGTAGGGGCTGGCCAGTCCAGAATGTCCGATACCTTCTTTTTGTCCATTTGTATCCCTCCATGTGAATGGATGTACCCGAGGTAAGGCACTGATGAGCCACAAAAAATAAATGTCTCGGGTTTGGCCAGTAATTTATTGTCTTGGAGTTGTTGCATCACCTTCTGTAGATGTTCCTTGTGTTCCTGAAGTGAAGATGAAAAAAACAGCATGTCATCCAAATATACAAGGACCGTTAGGTACATCACGTCAGAAAAGACACGGTCCATGAACCGTTGGAATATAGTGGGCGCGTTAACCAGCCCAAAGGGCATGACCCTATATTCGTGCAGCCAAACAGAGTACGAAACACTGTTTTCCATTCATCACCTGAACGGATGCACAGAAAATGATGAGCACTGCAAAGATCCAGTTTAGAAAATATTTTTGCCCCTTGTACTGCTTCGATTATGTCTGTTATCAAGGGCATAGTATATCTATCTCTGACTGTCGCTTTTTTTAGGCCTCTATAGTCAATGAAGTGTCTCTCTTTGGAATGAAGAATAATGGCGCTCCTGCAGGAAACTTGCAATGTCTGATTAGACCTTTCTCAATATTTTTGTCCAGATATTTCTTGAGTGCTTGCGTTTCGGTGACAGATAGGGAGAACATCCTCCCAAAAGGAACCAGCGCTCCAGGCACCAATTCTGTTGTGCAGTCTTCTGGTCTGTGGGGAGGCAGTTCCTGGGTGTTTTCTCAATGAATACTTGACTGTAGGAGGCTAGTTCCTTGGGAATGTGATGCACTCCCAAAGCCTTTTCCTGTTCTGCATAAAGAGTTTGAACCTTCGGGTATGAGGCCTGAATTAAGCAGTGTTCCATGCAATAGCCAGAATTGAAGTCCATCTGATTCTGCTTCCAATCGATCCGAGGATTATGTTAACCAGGTTATGCCCAATATTATGGGAAAATGGGCCGCTCTGATGATATCAAAGGTCACATGTTCTGTATGCTGCATTATGGTGACTTGTAGCTCTTCAGTGGTGTGGGTGATGGGCCCTGAGCTAAGGGAGGTCCTGTCAACACCTTCCACCTTTTGTCCTTCAGTTCTTGGTATGCGGCTGAGACCCACATTATCAGCTAAGTAGGTATCCTATACTCTGGCCTGGTTGACAGATGTATAGAAGGCCAACCTATATTGTACAGGGACAACTCTGGGAAGCTGTAGCCAAACCAGTTTAAGGTAACAGTGACAGGCGGTCTAGGCTAAGTTCTTTAGAGGGGTGATAGTGTAAAGGGTCCACAATGAGGTCACACAATGGGAGTCACAAATTACACTTAGACAGGATGTATAAAAGTACAGTTATTGAATTATGGCCAAACACACTATAAGAAAAATGACTACAAGCAGGTAGACGTATCAACCAATACCATCAAACTAAAATACATATATACAGTCACAGGTTCAAGTGCATAATACAAATCAAAATACTTGTGCAAGGGAATTAATAGGTAGGTCTCACACACAAAAAGGTCCACAGAGATGATCACTAACTAATATTGTCCAACCCCAAGTTGCTAGGGGCCTTGTGCCCTATTGTTCAGGATACAAAGACACAGCACTCAGGAGGCAGGAGAAAATGTAGGTAGGGTCTCTTGGGTCCCGTGATGGATTCTTAGAGCCAGGGTTCAAGATAGACCAGTGTCCAAAATTACCCCCAACAGTTAGAAGTCTTGCAAAGGCAAGTATGGCAAAGCCAATAGGTTTAGGATAAAGGATATTATACGTCCATTGACTTATAATGGGAGTGTAGGGGTATGGTAACAGCTCTGTAACTTACCCCCCTCATTCCGAATCTTCCCAAGACTTTCCAGAACAAAGGAAGGGTGTCCTAGCTTGCTTTTCCCACTGAATTCCGTGGTCCTCAATTTTCACGGGTTGCAGGTTCGAGTGCTTCTCCGGTTAGGATCTTTTGCGTGTGCAAGGACTCTTGATGAAGAAATGCAGAAACAAATGATGCAGCACCCTTCTTGGGACTGGAGGCAGGTCAGAAAAGCAGGTTTTGGACAGTGCACGCCGTGCACAGCGATGGAGCAGGACTCAATAGCCACATTCGGACTTTCCAGTCTTTCTTGGGTCCCCTTGGTGCTAGGATGCCGAAATATCGCAGAGGGTGTCCTTGCAGTTGCAGCTAAGGGTGTGCCAAGTGTCAGGCAGAAACTCAGAACAGCAACGAAGATAACCCAGTAGCCCAAAAACGAAGCTGGTCAGCCACAGGACGATTCCTGGGCACTTCCGAAGGCGGTTTTTGTGCTGGGCACTGAGTAGGTTTCGGGAATGGATGGTCACTCCATTCCTGGGGTCGTAGTACCTTCGCAGGCCTACTGGAGATCACGAGACGGACAGGGCTCCACCAGGACTGCAGCGGAAGTTGGTTGCAGGCCTCCTTCAGACAGGTTACAGGTTTCTTTGCGGGTCTTCTCAGCTGGACGGATTCTTGGCTCCTTCAGGTTCTTCCTGGATCTCTGAGAAATGCATGCAGGGGCCCTGTTGTTATCCTAAAAGCCAGGTAGGAGTTGAAACTCCCACTACCCAATGGCAGAAATAGACCACACACACACCCCACAGTGGTCGAGTCAGGACCACTGGCGCGAACCCTCATGCATACCATTCAGACACACAGAAACCAGGAAGTGTATAGGGGTTAGAATGACCCAGCCCACATCCTGCCTGCAAACACACAAAGCCCTCCAGTAGCCTGCCAAAAGCTGCTGCTTTCCCGGGCACTGGAAGTCCTTATAAGGCTCTTTCTCGCCTCTGAGGCCAGAAAGAAGGCTAAACAACGAGATGCAAAAAGAGTGGACGTAAAAGCTTGTGGCACGGCCATGTTTGACCAGTAGCCATAGTAAGTAACCAAACGCGGTAAATGTGGTTAAGCTAAAACAAAATTCCCCAGAAAGTGGGGAAAAGTCACTGCTGCCACCAGCCCATCTTTTAAGCACCTCTAGAGTAACCAAAAAATCCTTTGAGTGTTAGTCTAGGGCAAAATAAAAATGAACCCCATTGCACTACAGTGTAAACTGCTGTGTGCAATGATAAAAAGTTACCACATTTGATTCAAAAGTAACCACGAGTAGCAACACAGTCACAAGACTAAGGGAAACACTGTTTCTAGCTTTAAGGACATATCAGTTTCCCCTTAACATGTGAGCAAAGTCCAGTATAGTGAAGCTTAAGGCTTCACTGCACTGCAAAAAGTACAAGTCAGATGGAAAAATAAAAGCAAAAAGTTTGGGGGTTCAATAAAGATGGAAGGAAAGGTGCAGTAAAATAAAATCTTTCCTAACACCCCCCCACCCCCAGTCTAAGGACAGGGGGAACTAATCCACCCCTGGATGGTTCCTCTGTTCCAGTTGTTTAACCCTGTTGGACAGCCCATTTACATTGCTATATTTGGGATCTGGCCTATGCCCAATAGTGAAGTTCAAGGCCTGAGGACTCATGAACCACCAGAGACACTTTGGATTCTCTCCCTTAACATCTATCAACCACTTCAAGGTTTGAGGGGGAGCATACACAGAGAAGTGAGTCCCATAGAGCTAGGAGCTCAACTTCCTAAGGCACCATACAATGGAAAAGCAACTATTTTCCACCTTGAGCAAACTGAGTTCTCCACTCCTAAACTGGTGGCTGATTAGACATATAGGGTGTTACTCACCTTCGTCATTTAGCAGTGAAAGTCTTCCAACTATCCCAGTGTCATAGGCATCTGTCCGTACTAAGAAAGGTCTCTTCCAATTAGGTGCCCTTAGACCAGGGGCCTGACCTAGGGGTTCTTTCAGGCCAGTGATGGCCTTCTCACACTCAGGAGTCCATAAGAACTCTTTGGGTATCATATGAGTAGTGAGGGCAGTCAGAAGGACAGCTATATTTCTATAAGCTGCCACTTTACTCCTGTATTTCCAGGTGAGGCCCAGGAAAGTCCTCTCTTGGGGTTGGGTGGGGGGTTGCCCAGTTATGTACATGAAGTACTTGACTGACAAGAGGTTGCATCTTGTCCCTACATACACCAACTTCATGGATGAGGAAGGCCAATGGCTCCTGTTCATTTTGTCACTTGGCTGTCTTTCTGAACAAGTTGGCCTGATGAAGGTCCTGACACCCAGTCTCTTGAGTCAGACCCAGTTCCTTCCAAGTGGGGGTTGAATCTGCCATTTCATCCAGACATGTATTGCTCAGGTCCATTTACCCATTCAGAACAGGGGCTAAGCTCAGTTGACTGTTGAAAGTTGCAGCCATGAATCCAGAAGACCTTACACTGAAGTAGGGCTTTGAAAAGGCTGAAACTGCTGTCTCCTCTTCAGCACAGACTGATAGGGATATGTTGCCATACCCTGCAGAGAGATCATAACAGCTTCTGTATTTTCTAATACAGAGCTGACCTACTAAGGTGTTACCCTTTAGTGAAGAGTGTGCTTCTGTCTTGGGGACAGAACCCAGAGCTCTAGTGTCCATACGTAATCCAAAAATGGCTTTACATGTATATCCCTCCAGTTCCTCAGAACTGAACTCTTGATAGCTAGAATGCTCAGACACTCTTTGTACCAACACAGGGTGGATCTCACACCAATTGTCAAAACTTTGTCTTGGTTCTGAACCACCACAACACCCAATAGCGGTGGGTTCACGTATTACCAGTATACAGTCTGGTTCCCACTATCCTGTTATAAAAGGTGCCAGTGACAACAAGAGGGGAGATTTCCTCAGCAAACTCTCCAGCTCACCTTGCTGATGTGGGGTCAGGCGAGGAGACACTAGGCCATCCTCACTGAAGCCATTAGAAAGGCTGCTTTGACACAGGGTAGAGAGACACACATATTTTTCTGGCTCCCACTCTATAGCCATAACCAGGGCTCCAAGTTTATCTCTCAAGATAAAATCCACCATACTAATCACAAGAAACTGTGAATAGTTTACCTTGCCAAGCTGTGAAACATGACAAAGCCCAGACCACTGACAGGTAGTCAGGGATTTGTAGAACAGGTTTGACAGTAGAAGGTCCCACCTCCTTCTCTGGGGCTCACAGAGAGCTCCATTCAAACTCCTGAGAGATCCGACAGATCTCTCTCTCAGACCATCCTGTGGATGACAGCTCAGTGACACTTGACAGGTCACTGCACCATTCCTCCACTCACTGGGTCTGACCACTACTGATGACTTAAGAGGGGCTACCTCTGTAGCTGTCATTCAGCATGGTGTCAATGACTGACTTGGCAGTCATTCTATGTGGGTTGGCATAAGGGCATGTGGGACTATGATCAGTAATCCCTGATTGCAACCTTTTGCCTGAGGTCTCCAGAGTCAAAGGGCTAATAAAATGAGGCCTTGTTTCTGGTAATAATGAGTTCACTCCTAAAAGTTAAATCTGGAGTAACTGAATTCCTGTCTCACTTCTGTCAACCTGGTGACAGATAGTGAGACCCCTACATTGGTTTTCCTCTGGGACCCCCATAATGGCCCGCAGGAATGTGTGTTGGACCACACAGGTGATATCCTGCCACTAGGATGTATCACAAGGGGAATGTCACACACCAACTGTAGGAGGAAAGGCCTTACAACCTGAGTAACCTCCTAACTCTCAAGGTTTGCTCTGGTGGGCTCTGTTGGCTTACTTTGCAGTAACCCACCTTCTTGGTGAATTCTTTGCTTCACTGGAGGAGAATCCTCCAATTGGAAGCAGGCCTTTCTCCATAGGCCTAACCATGATGGTTTCCTTTTCTGTTGGCCCATACTTCTTGTTCTCCTAGGGCTCTCCTCTACCTGTATACTAGGCAGCTGAGAAGGCACATAGGATGCAAGGTTTTCTGGGGGTCTCTCTTCCAAACTAGGAGTGGGGACACTTGCAACTACCTCAACATCAGCTGTAGATAAGGCAGGATGAATATCTCCTTTCCTCTGCCTGTTTTTCTGACTCCACTGGCCATGGGGTTCCCCTTTGGCCTAGGCTTTCTCTTAGGCTTGGCTAAGACAGCCTGATTTTGAGACATAGTGCTTGAAGGGTCTGCTGAGGGCCTATCAGGACCTAAGTCTTGAAGGCTCACCTCACCCAGCATTATTCTGGGAACCACTCTCCTGACATTGACAGATGCCCTGACCATTTCTCTATTCACAGCTTGAATAACAGATGCTACTGGGACATTAAGAGAGTGCCTACCAGCCAACTGAGTATCCCCCACAGGAACTCTGGCAAGAACCTGTGGGTTTACCATGAAGGAAGCTACTTCAGTAGGACTGGACCCAGTGTTCCTAACAGTAGAGGTACTTACACCTACTACCTGAATACTATCCTCAACATAATTGACACAATGCAATAGGACAGGAATGGGAGCCAAGGCTCCAGCACTGCTAGTTTCCAAGGAATCTAGACAAACTTCAGAATCTTCCTCTGAGGAAATTGAGTCTAAAGGGAAGGACACCCCTGCAATCTGTTCTTCCACATACTGAGAGAAGGACAAACTGGCAGAGTGGACCCCCAAGGTCTTACCCTTACATTTCGGGTCCCCCTTCCTGTGGTCACTTGCTCCACAAGTGTAACAAGCCCCGCTGGCACTTGACACATAGGAAGGCTTAGTGTAGATGCTTGCTTGGGAAGGTTAGTCTCACTACCTTGACCTGATTCTGATGACTTCCCCTTATTAAACATATTGTGGGCCTTCTTGGACATAGTTTTATCAGTATCCCCACCCTCTTTCTCTTGCTGCTTCCTTCCCTCCTCCTGCTTAACTGAAGCAGGCTTGTCCTAATGGGATACTCTATGTGAAACCCATAAGTCAGCAGCAATGGCTAGCCTCTTTGGATTTAACTCCTTTGAGTCAGCCAAATGCTGCTTAAGCGCTGGGAAACAAGAGGCAACAATATGTTCAAGCATGACCAAATTGAGCGTGCCCTCAAAGGTGGTTACCTGATAGCCTTCCATCCGGCCACTCAAGTTTTTCAGATAATCTGCAACAAAACTTACATACATCATACATTCTTTCTTTCTATATTCTCTAAACCTCCTCCTCAAGTATTTGGCAGGAGTCTTCCAAAACTTGAGGATAAGAGGTTGCTTAAGTTTTACAAAGTCTAACCTTTCAGCCTTTGACATTTCCATAATGGCACCACAGCCAGAAGTTACAAGCCAGTCAATTATATCATTCTTATCCTCATACATACCCAGGAGATCTTTAGGAAACTTAGGATGTGAAGAGAACCCAGAACCATCTCCAGATCCTCTGGAAGAACCTTGTGAAGCCTGAATCTTGGAAAGCTCCAGCTGGTGATCCCTATCTTTCTGCTTCTCAACCCTCTCCATTTCCAATTCGGCCATGGCAAACGCAAGTTCTTTTTCCTTTAACCTGAGGGTGTCTTTCTTCAAATTGAACAATGCCCTAGCATTAGAGTAGGCCTCAACCAGAAGTTCAGAGGATTTACTTTCTCCCTCCTCATCTTCAACACCAGTCACTGGAGTGACAGTAATTACATTACTTGTGCTGGATCTATCCCCAGCTCCACTATCAGGACCATTAATTAAGATAGGCACAACTTTGTTTCTTTCAAAATTCAGAATTTCTACAATTAACTCAGCTTTTAAGCCAGAGAATGTCAAGCCTCTATCAACACACAACTTTCTCAATTGTTCCATCTTGGAATGAGAATATGCTTGTCCATTAACAACGGACCATGGATCCCTGACACAAGTCAGGCAATGATTATGCAAAAATAAATTGGAAAATATTCATTAAAACCATTACTGTTCTTTTACCAACAAAAAATAATTCCAGTCCTGACATATGGGGCAGAAAATGCCTTGGGCTTCTCTTATAAGGTATGGTCGTCATTAGAGAACTCCTTCTGATCTAAAGTACTAGCCCTTCCTAAGGGAATGATGACAGCATGCATAAAATATGAGTTATCACTCATATCGATTCATGCTAGGGTATGCTGGAGCTTATTATATTAATTTCATAAAACACGCTCCCGTGCACAATGTCCACAATTTGACATCTTTTATAGTGCTACACCTGCCAACTCCAGCATTGTGTCAATGTGGACAAATAGATGTGAAGCAATACTAGAAGAATACGAAATCAAGCCGGATATGCTACACGAAAATCCTAACGCGGCAAAATTTAAAATCTGGCGTGCCGATTGGGAGCAAACTTGTACACCGAGAGCAGCCGCTAAAATTATGAGCGATGTGCCTCTTGAAATACGTGCCTTTAATAGCCCACAACGCAACATTGTGCTGTTCCCTGATCCACAAGTACGAAGGCTGTTCATAATGTTTCGATTATGATTAAAACCGCAGAGCGACTTCGTGCATGGAAATGTAATGCAAACCTAAATCCATTGTGAAGATTTTGTATGCAAGTTAAGGAAACCCTCAAACATTTACAGGCCGATTCATGCAATTAATGTGCGCTGAAATTTTCGGCACAAGTGTGCGAAAGCGTGCGAATCGCAGCGCAAGTGCGAAAATCGCTGCGAAACCCGCGCACAGTGATTCATGGAAGTCTGTGCGCGTGTAAATCCCTGGATGTGCGCTAAAATTCTGCATGGCGCACGCTGGCGCACACGTCTCCAAACAGCGTGCGCTAAGCGCACATTGAAAGTGCACATAGCGCAGCGTACACAACAAAAGTAGGCAGAACAGGGGGTGTAACATGCGGAATGGGGAACAACGCGTGAAAATGTGGGCGTCACGGGGGAAGTACAGGAGGCAAATGCGCGGAATGCCCACACGCACGTCTACAACACGTATTCATGGAATAGAACGGGGCTAATGCGTGTGCCAAAAAAGACGCGCTACTCCGGAAACACGGAAAAAAATGCGCGCAAACAACAAACAAGCTCAGACGCCAAGATGAATATACATTTCCTAGCAGCAGTGGTCGTGGGATACCGCAGGAGGAGGAGGATAGTCAGGCCCAGAATTTTTACACCCAGAACCAGCCTTTTTGGGATGCCTGATGACCAGGTGTATGGGAGGTACAGGTTTCCACCTCACATAATACTCAACCTGGTGAGTGAGTGGGAGGATGACCTCATATCACCCACCCTGTGCTCCCAAGCACTCAGCCCCCTGGAGAAGGTCCTCAATGTACTGCACTTCTTGGCCACTGGATCATTTCAGCGGACAAGTGCTATAGTGGGGGGGGTGTCACAGGCCACGCAGTCATGCTGCCTACACCAGGTGTTGGCCATCATGACTGCACGCCCATCAGTCCGCAGGCACATATATCTGCCCAGAACACCTGCAGAAAGGCAGGCTGCCGTCCAGCGTTTCTATGGCATGGCACAATTCCCCAAAGTGCTAGGTGCCATTGATTGCCATTGATTGCACCCATGTGGCTCTACGTCCCCCCAGGGCATCTGAGTACATCTATAGAAACCGCAAGCACTGGCATTCCATCAACGTGCAGGTAGTATGTGATGCCAAGGGAATCATCACCTCAGTATATGCCAACTATCCAGGTTCCACCCACGACAGTTTCATTTACAAAATGTCAACCCTAAACCGGGACCTAGAAGCTGGGCGGCATGGGCGGCATGGCGATACATGGCTGCTTGGTGAGTATAAATGCCACTGCACATGCATGCATGTCAGATACTGAGTAATGTCACAACCCCACTAATGATACCCATCACCACCTCCCCAGGGGACAGTGCCTACCCTCTGAGCACCCACATGATGACGCCAATTCGGAACCCCACCATGCCACCCGAGGTAAGATACAACACAGCCCATATTGCAACCCGGGGCATAGTGGAGCTCACATTCGGAGTGCTCAAGTCACGCTTTGGCTCCCTTGACCGTTCTGGTGGGCAGCTGTTATACGCTCCCCCAGTAGTGTGCAGGATCATAGTGGCAGCATGTGTCCTACACAACGTTGCAACACGCTGGGGCCTGCCGGTGGACATGGTGGTGCCCCCACATCCCCAACCACATGCACGCCCGCTGCGCATGGGAGGGGAAAGGGCATGTGGTGAGGCAGCCCATACCCAGCTGGTGGCTAATTACTTCACTTAAAATCACACCCATGTGCACACAGCCCTGGCACATACTAGCTGACAATCAATGATGATGAAATAAGGGACAGTCAACTGTCACAACCATACCAGCCTGAGCTTGGTCACCTGGAAGTGTTACATTGTGTGCATCCGTACCTACCCAAACACCACCAATGCTGTGTCATCAAAAGACATACATCTATACTGCTAAATTCATTACCCCCTTGCTAAATACAACATGAGAACAGCGCCATGTCACCCAACCCCTCCCCAGCTCCACCACCAAACACACCATGGCATGCCATGCAATGTGAAAGCAAACAAAGCAATGCACAAGACCTGACACAAGTGTCACAAAGTAGACTGTCCCTAATGGAAACTACCCACACACAATATGCTCCCAGTAATGTATAACTAACAGCACACATTACCAAATACTTACCACCAACACAATGCTGCAACACACCATGGAAAAATGCAAAAACATGACAGTACTAAGTTCAAGTAGTGGTAGTCTTACAACCTGAATACGCCAGCACATCGACCCCTTCCAACTGTAGAGTGTTGCTGCCACGCAAATGTCTCAGTGTACTGCATACAACTTGAACTGCATCTGCAAAGTAGACGGCCTTCTGAAGACATGAGGAAGGAACCTGAAAATTAGTAGGAAGACATGGATGCACAAGCACATATTAATACACCATGCAGTGTACAATACAACAACAATATCCACTAGGGATCTCTACAAAGTATTGACTACAGACTCTCCGCACAGCTCATGGGAGCCCAACGTCACTGTGCAATTCACTGTCACTTGGTCACATCCTTTGCAAGCCCATGGAAACGGGAAGCAGGAGGGGTGTGTGTCTCACAAACCCAAGCATATAACCCAAACTCAGGACAAGCCTCCATGTGCCCAGCCGGAATACAGTGGATGCCCACGGGAGCCACACAAATCAACACACTGTACAAAAAAAAAATCAAAAATCAGAAATGGCCATGTGGGGGTCAGGGGGCGTGGGGGAGGCCACCCAAGAGGTTCGAGGACAGCGTGCACACCAACACCCACCTGCGTGGATGTTGTGGAAAAAAAAATACCTCCTTGGGCTCATGGCCTGCACGGCTATGCCATTGTGGGAGAACTGCTGTTGCTCTGCTGCTGCATCAGGAGGTGGTGGCACTATGGGAGGCAGCCCACGCAAAGCCCTAGTATGGTCCTCCATGGCACTAAGCATGCGGGTCTGGAAGGTATGATTCTGGAGGATTAAAGTGCGGAGATCCCCATGCAGCACCTCATGGGTTGCCTGCATTTCTGCACGCATGGCCTCGCGTGATGCCCGGATCTCATCATGTGTTGCATGCAGCTCAGTTGAGAGCAAACGTGTCAACTGCTCCAGCTGCTGTTCTGCCATTAAATTACTGGAAGCCTCAAGTTCAACCAGAGTCTGACTGAGGTTATGTAGTTCTACCCTCAGGGCTTCCCTGTGGCCCTGGGACTCTATTGATATTGATTCGTGAAGAGTCTCCAGTGCCGCCCATCGGTCCCTGTTGGACGCCAACATGTCTTCCCTGTGTGATTGGCAAATGGAGTCTGTTGCCTGCTGTTGTTGCTCCATCTGCCTTTCAGGGGGGATAATGGAAGTGGCCACCCTCTCCATTGCCTGAGCCATCATTTCTACTGATGCTGCCTGTTGGGTTGCCATACCGTACCTGGAGTTTTCCCATACAGTATTGCCTGGTGGCGCAGGACTGCATTCCCCCTTTGATCTGCTGGCCCAGGAACAGGATCAGATGCTGTGGAGTGTGACCCTGCATCCGTAACCGCCAAAGGCGGACCTACCAACACTGACATCCCCATAGAGGGTTCTACCTCTGGTGCAGGTGGGTTGGACAGAACAGAATCCCTGCCAGAAACACTTACCTGCGACAGCACATAAGTCTCATCATCCGATTCAGCACTTTAGTAGTGGTCTGGGGAGGTGCACCCAGAGACACCCCTGGACAGTATGGTCTGCAGTAACATTGGGGTTTCACCCACCATCACACCACGTCCCCACTGGTGCCCGGTCGTGCCTGAGATTCCTCCTGGGTCTGCACCATTTCCTCAACCTCAACAGCATTAAGTGCGTCATCACCTGCAAAAACATGAAAGACAAAAAATGGAAACAGGCATGAGTGCCATAGCACACACATAGGCCGTGACAAGCCAGAGATCCAGTACATGATTTACACATGTCCCACATGACTATAACCCTGCCATGCATGCACTGTCAAAGAGTTGGAAGTGGAGTCAAAAAGGCAGACACTGGGGAGAGCAAGATGTAAAAGCAACACATTTGCAGCATGTTAGGTAGCACTGGCATCACACATCAGGCTGTGAGAGGCATGTTCAATACACATACATGACACATGCCACCACACAGATGTCATGTAGCATAGTCACGGTAAATTACAAAACTACAGCACTATGTCAGTGAATGAGTACTGTCACACATCCATGTCACATCAACATGATGCGAAGATTAATACTGAATAGTGTTGCTAAATATGCATGTGCCACACACTGAAACACATCCAGTGTTCAATAATACAGTCATTGTGGGCTAATCAATGGTTTGTCACTTTAACATTACAGGAAACATCTGTCATGTTCCACATGCAAACAGGCCCTAATAAACAATTTCTGGAGCCCAATACTCCATCGGCCTGAATGGTGTAATCATTAACATAACCAGTTAAAAATAGTGGCCCAGTGTGGGCTGTAAACAATGACCGAAGCATATGTTGCAATAGGGCAGAAAAAGGCGTAGTAAAAATGGGAGAGTGGAAACAATCAGCCTGAATGAACACTTACAAAATCTGAACAATGTAGTTGCAAGATGACAGTTCAAAGTAAAGTGCACTAATGTGGGCCTAATTGGCAACTGTGGGCAGAAGGGATACAGTCATACCCAAATCCAAGGCACGTGAATGTATGGGAGGAAGCAAATGGGTGAAACATAACACTCAGGAGTACACACCCTCACCCGGCACTCAATCAGAACCCATCACCCAAACAACATACACATGGATTACACACACACTAATGGGCACTCACCGGACAATGCATTGTAATCAGGTAGATCTCCCACACCTTGGATCTGTTCCTCTGTGACGAAGGTCCCAGCAACAGACTCATGTTCAGTGTGTTTGTTGTCCTCTTGTGGAGACCCACCGCCAGTCACCAGAGTAGCGGCATGATTTGAGGCCAACTTGTTCTTTGCTGTGCGTTTCAGGTCATTCCACCGCTTGTAGCAATCATCAGCTGTGCTCCTCACAAATCCAAGGGCACTTATGCGGTCCGCGATGGTCTGTCAATGTGCCCTACGTTGACCAGGTGTGATCTAGCACCCTGCTGTCACCAACATTTTGCGGCTATGTGCCGGCACATAGGTCACAAGTGCATCAAGTTCGGGTCATTAAAGCTAGGCTTCCTTGACGTGCCGGACTGTGTAGCCGTGTCTGGGGTCTCAGCCTGTAGTGCCATAGCACCCTTCTTCCTCTTCTTTAAAGGTGGAGCGGAGCCTGAGTGGCTTGCGCCGCTCTGGTCAGTAGGGGCAGAAGCGCAGGTGGACTGGGTACTGGGAGTGTGCGAATGCACAACGACCATAGGTCTTGGTGCAGACATTGGCTGAAGTCTGATGTTGGCAGGGGCAACGTCAGTTTAATGGACCAGGACCGACACTGTCCCGGATGGGAGACTCAGAGCTGGCGTGGATAGAGCTGCAGCTGCCCCTGCAGCCTCCCCACCCTGCCTACTTGGGGCAGCAGATGACATCGCTGCCCCAGATCCACGCGGCCTGGTGACACCAACTTGCACCGGCACACGTGGCTTAGACTTGCTGACCTCAAAGTCAGCCTGGGAGTCATCCTGTGCCGGGTCAGGTGCCACAATGGGCTGGTCCAACAAGGGCTGAGCTGGGATGGTCTCAGCCACGTTTCCCTCAACCATGGGGGGGAGCATGGGTGTCCCTGATTGGTCCTCCGCACATGGGGGTCTAGGGGCTCTGCAAATCCTGGCCACGTCCCCTACCGCGCCCACCACGCCCACCACGCCCACCTTTTGAAGGTCGGCCACCTTTGCCTCCCTTACCGCTTGGTCGCCTCCCAACCATGGCACTGATGTTGTTGTGCGTATGGGAGTTGCAGTAAACAATTGTCCTGGGCAATTGGGGGTCAAAGGGGTAGGGTACTAGATGGAATTCGTACCCTAGTGCTCTAGCAAGGCTGTCTGTGACCCCTGGGGGAAGATGGTGGGTCACGCAACGCACAGGCGCCCTAAAAACAAAAGGTAACGTGCATGCAACCCCTCGTAGACCACGTACGTGGAAAAATTAACCCGCACTACGCTGTGGCACCCAGAAAAACAAGCGTACACGTGTTACACGCAGCCTACAATGACCTCTTAAGGGTATGCGACAAACGGGGCAAGCACAGTTGGTAAATGCGTGTGCGACTCACCGTCTGCCTGGAAAAAGAACGTGAAAAAAACACGCGTACGCTGTCTGAGGAGACAGGACAAAAGAAGAAGTGAACGCTGTTTAAGGAAACAGGCCCAAAAAAAAATAAAGAACGCTGTCAAAGGTAACAGGGAGTACAAACTTCAAACGCTGTGAAGTAATCGCGTGTGAACCGACAAGAAGTACAGAATTCACCCACTTGCTCTCCACGAAAAGCACGTAGAAAGGAATGGGGTCCTGCACATACCTTATAAAGCGGCCCACATGTACAGCGTCACTTACGAGTGTAGTGTACGCACTAAGGCCCTTTCCTCCAATTACATGAGCAGACACTTGGACGTGCAGTTTTTGGACGTGTATGATGAACATGCACCCGTGTTGATGGAAACGACCGCACACGTCACGTCACTTACGCGCGTAGGCCTTTCCTCGGATTATACACATTCACACGCGGACGTGCAGTTTCTTCACGCGCGCTGAACAACAATGCGCACGTCTAAGGGAAACGCTTACGCGCTAAGGGCCTTTGGTCCAATGAAACCGCGTACGTGTGCTGACGCGCTTACGGGCAAAGGGCCTTTCCTCGAATTACACGCTGACGTGCAAGATTTTCACGTGCCAAATCACTCCGTATCAAGCTTGCCACACAACAACACACGGAAGTCCACGCTCCTGCCCAGAAGGCCGAATTACTGCCCCCAGAACCCCGAGCACGCTCCCACCTGCCATCTGCTGCTGCCTGACTGCCTGCTGCCCACGTGTCCTGCTATTTGCTGCCTGCACGTCAGCCAGGGGTGCAGTTGCTGTGACCAGCCCTGCTGGAACCGAAGACTCCCGACTGGGATACCATAGCTCCACAGCCCAGCCCCAGGACCCAGTTGCCCGCCCACTCCTGCCTCTGGGGTTGCCATGTCGGGCACAACACCATCTGGGACCACTGACAACCCCCAGCCAGAGATGCAGATGGCCACCAGCTTCAGTGCCAGGGAAGTTGGTGTCCTGGTGGAGCAAGTCCTGGGGCAGTATGATGCCCTCTTTGGAAGTTTGCGCGCCGACTATCAAGGACGGACCAGGATCTGGATGGATATCGTGACTGCCATCAACGAGGAGGGGGTGGCAGTCCGTGACTTACAACATGTCAAGAAGCGCTGGGAGGACTTCAGGTCCAGGACCCTCAACAAGGCCCGGCGCCTCTTGAAGGCAGCGGATAACAAGGGGCACCGGGGCCACCTGTCCGACCACCAAATGAGGGTCCTGGAACACATATGCCCAGTGCTCCACGTCCAGGACCTTGATAGGCAGACCCGCCTGGAGTCGAGCGGTAAGTGTACATGCATACTGATTGGACGCTGTGCGTGTGGTGGTGTGCCAGTAGTGTGCAGGTTGCACATGTGTTTTCATAGGGCCATGTAGGGATGTGTATGAACAGCGGTGTGAGGCTACCACATGTGAGTCCTCTTAGGTGTGAGACACATCGATGGATGCACGTGACACTGATATGTAGACGGCTGAATGCCAGATGTGACATGTATGGCGATCGCATCACTGCAACAGTTGGAGGAGATGTAGACATGCATGTAAGTGTGGTGGCGTGTGTGCATGTCTAGTGCACTCCCTGTGTTTCATGTAATGTCAGGCTCACCTTCGGCTGTTCATGCTGTTGTATGTGTATGGATGTTGCTGCCTGGTGCAATATTGCTGTGGAAATGCTCATGTGTGTGAGTTGAAATGGCATGTGTGTCGTGGAGTGTGATGCCATGTCTGAAGTTTGACACTGCCACTCATGTGCAACTGTCATATGTGTATCAGTCCATTGTACAGTGCCCTGATGTCTGTGTTTTATCTCTCCCTGTCTGCAGCGTCAACTGATGAAGAGGGTGGAGAGGGTGCTGTGGAGCACAGCGGCAGGGATCGCACCACCAGCCCGAGACGCAAGGCCCGGCTCCCCTCCAAGATTGTCATCTCGTCGGGGAGTGAGGAGTCTGGTGCCACGTCCCAGGCCTCAGCTGCCGAGGGTAGGTCCAAGAGGCAGAGGTCGGAGGTGGACTCCTCAGCAGCAGAAGGGGCAGCTAAGACCCCACAGGGTCCAATGGAGGAAGATGGCACAGAGTCATCCAGGTTGGTGGGGGGTTTGGTGGAGGAGGAGGCCACGGACGGCACACACACAGGGTCTGGAGGTGGGGATTCCACTGGTG
Source organism: Ambystoma mexicanum (assembly GCF_040938575.1). Taxonomy (NCBI): domain Eukaryota; kingdom Metazoa; phylum Chordata; class Amphibia; order Caudata; family Ambystomatidae; genus Ambystoma; species Ambystoma mexicanum. The sequence continues at coordinate 1,140,245,124 of NC_090922.1, forward strand.
CTAGTGGTGCAGTGCAGGGGCAGGGACAGGAGGCAGCACAGGCTGCTGCGGAGGTGCCTGTGTGCAATCCTGTCCCTGATCCTGTCACTGCATCATCTGGCACCAGCAGGGATGCCAACGTCCAGACCGTTTTCAGGGAGGGGATGAGCACACAGCAACTGGCCTTCCTCTCCCTGCAGACTTGGCTATCCGGGACCGTGTTGAGCCTGTCCTGGCCGGGATAGCGTTGCGTCAACGGGGCATGCGAGGTGACCTGCGGTCTTTTCGTCAAGAGACTGCACGTCATCTCGGATGCCTCTTTCACCACGTTGACCTGCTGGGACGGGTCACCGGTGCTCGATTCCTCCGTGTGCTGGACCTTCTTGTGACCCCCTCCTCACCTGAACCCCCTACGCGCCAGTCGTCCTCCATGCCATCTTCCCACCCATGTATCACCTGGGTACCCTGTGGAGCTGCCTCTGACCCAGCGGCCAGGCTGGTGGAGGACACATCCCTCCCACAGTTGGGAGACGGACGTCCATCAGGGGAGGCCACCACGACAACTGCACCCCAGCCGGAGGAGGACGTACAGGCAGCAAGAGCCAGGGCGCAGGCACAGCAGCAGCAGCAACATGGTGGGAGCAATGATGGCTCGGGGCCTTCAACATCGGAGGGGCAGGCATCGGCCAGAGGGCAGGAGGACCCAGGATTCCAAGTGTCTTCCGTGTGGCAGCGGTTGGGCCACGCCATAGATGCAGAGCGGCAGCGGGCGGAAGAGGCACGGCTCACAAAGGTCAGGGCGGAGAACTCCATGCGGAGGGCACTGAGGCGGGCCGAGTGCCTTGAGGCAATGCACAGGGAGTTGGAGGTGAACATGTCATCGTCCCTGCGAACCCTCGGGGCCATGTAAGAGGACCGCCTCCAGGACATTGAGCGGGAGTTCGATGATGCCCTGGCCCGGGACATCAAAAAGTGAGCCGTCGGACTAGCCCGCTGCCATTGTAAATAGTTAGATAGTGTTAGGTTTCCTTTCTGTTTTTGTCTATTTTGGGCCGCTTGGACAATGCACCACATTTTTGTATATAGTTCTTTATTAGGTAGTGTTTTTTGTAGGTTTCATTTCATTTGTTGGGCTCATGGACCCTGGATTGGTGATTTGTATATAGTTGAACAGTGGATGTTTCTCTTTTTTATTTTAATTTCACCATGACGCAATGGATTTCAGATATTTTTTTTCCCTTGGATTTGCTTTGTTGGACTGAGACTTTGGACACATTTTCATTTGGATTTCTTTGGATTCTGATTTCATATTTCGTATTCTTTTCCAGACATGCTGCATTTTATTTCTTATTCCCATTATTGTGTGTTTTTTTTCATTACATTCATGTTGTGTTCAATACATTTTTGTTTCATACTTCGATGTGTGGCATTCTCTCATTGGTTTCATGCATGTCATGATATGGGTTTTCACATTCACTTGCACCCATTGTGTGTGTGTGACGGACATGTGTTCATGTACATACTTGCCATTCGGGTTGTATCATGTAATGGCCATTTCTCTGTGGGTGGATGCAATACTTGTTTGGGTCTTTGGGCTGGGGAGGCGTGGGGTGTGATGTGGGTGGCCATGAGGCCCATGATTGAGGATCCTCATGACGTGGGTGCTGGGGGACATGAGTGGGGGCCTGCTGGCAGGTGCCCCTGACTGCTGGGGGGTGGAGGTGCTGGGGGACAAGAGTGGAGGCCTGCTGGCAGGTGCCCCTGACTGCTGGGGGGTGGGGGTGCTGGGGGACATGTGTGGGACATGAGTAGAGGCCTGCTGGCAGGTGCCCCTGACTGCTGCGGGGTGGAGGTGCTGGGGGACATGTGTGGGACATGAGTGGGGGCCTGCTTGCAGGTGCTCATCACTGCTGGGGGGTAGGGGTGCTGGGGGACATGATTGGGGGCCTGCTGGCAGGTGCCCCTGACAGCTGGGGGGTGGGGGTGCTGGGGGACATGAGTGGAGGCCTGCTGGCAGGTGCTTCTGACTGCTGGGGGGTGAGGGTGCTGGGGGACATGTGTGGGACATGAGTGGAGGCCTGCTGGCAGGTGCCCCTGACTGCTGTGGGGTGGGGGTGCTGGGGGACATTTGTGGGGCATGAGTGGGGGCCTGCTGGCAGGTGCCCATAACTGCTGGGGGGTGGGGGTGCTGGGGGACATGAGTGGGGGCCTGCTGGCAGGTGCCCCTGACTGCTGGGGGGTGGGGGTGCTGGGGGACATGAGTGGGGGCCTGCTGGCAGGTGCCCCTCACTGCTGGGGGGGTGGGGGTGCTGGGGGACATGATTGGAGGCTTGCTGGCAGGTGCCCCTCACTGCTGGGGGTTGGGGGTACTGGGGGACATGAGTGGAGGCCTGCTGGCACGTGCCCCTGACTGCTGGGGGGTGGGGGTGCTGGGGGACATGAGTTGGTGATCACTAGTGCAAGGTGACATGTGGCTTGGCTGGGGGGTATGCCCATGGTTGATAGGCTGCCTGCGGGACATGACCAGGGGTGCAGGGTAGTCCCCTGTGGTGTGGGCTGCCTGCAGGGGCCCTGGAGGGTGTAGAGGGAACACCTGGGAGGACCCACACTGCCAATTCACGTGTAGGACTCCCCACGCACCCCCGAAATTCACGTACCCCGCTCTGACAGCAAAATCGCATGTGAAACTTCCCCCGAAGCCCAGTTATTCACGTACCCCACTCGCACCGGGCCAATCACATGTGAAACTTCCCGCGAACCCCAGTTATACACATACCCCACTCACACAGGGCCAATCGCTTGTGAAACTTCCTGCGCAACCCAGGAATACACGTACCCGACTCGCACAGGGCCTATCGCGTGTGAAACTTCCCGCGTAAACCCGAAATAAACATTCCCCTCTCCAATCGCGAGTGAAATTTCCTGTGCACCCCATGAATACAGATACCCCACTCGCAGAGGGCATTTCACGTGTGAAACTTCCCGCGCACCCCCGAAATACATGTTCCCCTCTCCAATCGCGTGTGAAACTTCCCGCGCACCGCAGGAATACACGTACCCCACTCGCACAGGGCATATCGCGTGTGAAACTTCCCACGCACCCCAGGAATGCACATACCCACTCGCACAGGGCATTTTGCATGTGAAAATTCCCGCGCACCCCCGAAATACACATTCCCCTCTACAATCACGTGTGAAACTTCCTGCGCACCCCAGGAATACACATACCCCACTTGCACAGGGCCCATCGTGTGTGAAACTTCCCGCGCACCCCAGGAATACACGTACCCCACTTGCACAGGGTATATTGCGTGTGAAACTTCCCGCGCACCCACGAAATACACGTTCCCCGCTCCAATTGCGTGTGAAACTTCCCGCGCACCCCAGGAATACACGTACCCCACTCGCACAGGGCCTATCGCGTGTGAAACTTCCTGCGCACCCCAGGAATACACATACCCCACTCGCACAGGGCATTTCACGTGTGAAACTTCCCGCGAACCCCTGTTAGACACGTATCCCGCTCCAATCGCGTGTGACACTCCCTGTGCAGTGGGGTATGTGTATTCGGAGGTGTGCGTGGGGAGTTTTATAGGCGTTTTTGTGGTTGGGGCATGTGCGCCATAAACAGGATTTGTGCACTGTGCATGGCGCATAGGGAGGGGTTGGGGACGTAACTGCCGCTGCTGCAGCATCGCTGCACCACTCTGCGCCACAGCTGTTTTTTGAAGCAAAAATCCATGAATACGCTGTGCGCGGAAATGGATTTTAGCGCGCGTGTCTGGCACAGAAATTCACACGCGCACACTGTGCGCCAGCCGTGTGCGCCACTTGTGCGCTGAATTCTATGAATTACCCCCTTAATGTTATTTTACAAGTTTCGAACAGAAAGAACAATTCACTTGGGACCTTGGAGCTTAAATCACTCCTCCCTTTGTGCAGATGACTGGTGGGAGCATATGTTTCAGGGAACAGACTTGAAATTGGTACTTCCACAAACATGGCTTTTAGCGGTAATTGAAAATCGTTTGAGGTTGGCCTTAATTGAGGAAACTTGAATGCAAACTGTGAGATATATAGATGGATAGAGGTGACTTATTACGATTTATTTTGAGAAACACTGGGCTAACCTCTTTTTTATTTGTTGGTATTATTGTAAATTATGAGGTGCTGCATGGGGATCTCTGCACTTTAATCCTCCAGAATCAGACCTTCCAGACCCGCATGCTTGCTGCCATGGAGGACCATACCAGGGCTTTGCGTGGGCTGCCTCCCATAGTGCCACCACCTCCTGATGCGGCAGCAGAGGGTGAGCATAGCGACATCAGTTCTCCCACAATGGCATAGCCGTGCAGGCCATGAGCCCAAGGAGGTATTTTTTGTTTCGCAACATCCACGCAGGTGGGTGTTGGTGTGCACCCTGTCCTCAAATCTCCTGGGTGGGCTCCCCCAACCCCCTGGCCTCCTCATGGCCATATTTGATTTTTGATTTTTTTTTGTTACAGTGTGTTGCCTTGTGTGGCCGCCGTGGGCATCCACTGTATTCCAGCTGGGCACAAGCAGGCTTGTCCTGAGTTTGGGTTAGATGCTTGGGTTCGTGAGACACACACCCCTCCTGCTTCCCGTTTCCATGGGCTTGCAAAGGGTGTGACCAAGTGACAGTGAATTACACAGTGACGTTGGGCTCCCATGAGCTGTGTGGGCAGTCGGTAGTCAATGCTGTGTAGACATCCCTAGTGGATATTGTTATTGTATTGTACACTGCATGGTGTATTGATATGTGCATCCATGTCTTCCTCCTAATTTGCAGGTTCCTTCCTCATGTCTTCACAAGATCTTCTACTTTGCAGATGCAGTTCAGGGTGTATGCAGTACACTGAGACATTTGCGTGGCAGAAACACTCTACAGTTGGAAGGGGTCGATGTGCTGGCATATTCAGGTTGTAAGACTACCACTACTTGAACTTAGTACTGTCATGTTTTTGCATTTTCCCATGGTGTGTTGCAGCATTGTGTTGGTGGTAAGTATTTGGTAATGTGTGCTGTTAGTTATACATTACTGGGAGCATATTGTGTGTGGGCAGTTTCCATTAGGGACAGTGTACTTTGTGACACTTGTGTCAGGTCTTGTGCATTGCTTTGTTTGCTTTCACATTGCATGACACGCCATGGTGTGTTTGGTGGTGGAGCTGGGGAGGGGTTGGGTGACATGGCGCTGTTCTCATGTTGTATTTAGCAAGGGGGTAATGAATTTAGCAGCATAGATGTATGTCTTTTGATGACACAGCAGTGGTGGTGTTTGGGTAGGTAGGGATGCACACAATGTAACACTTCCAGGTGACCAATCTCAGGCTGGTATGGTTGTGACAGTTGACTGTCCCTTATGTCATCATCATTGATTGTCAGTTGGTATGTGCCAGGGCTGTGTGCACTCCACAGGGGTGTGATTTTATGTGAAGTAATTAGTCACCAGCTGTGTACGGGCTGCCTCACCACGTGCCATTTCCCCTCCCATGCGAGGTGGGCGTGCATGTGGTTGGGGATGTGGGGGCACCACCATGTCCACCGGCAGGCCCCGGCGTGTTGCAACGTTGTGCAGGACACATGCTGCCACTATGATCCTGCACACTACTGGGGGAGCGTAAAACAGCTGCCCACCAGAACGGTCAAGGGAGCGAAAGCGTGACTTGAGCACTCTGAATGTGCGCTCCACTATGCCCCGGGTTGCAATATGGGCTGTGTTGTAGCTTACCTCGGGTGGCATGATGGGGTTCCGAATTGGCGTCATCATGTGGGTGCTCAGAGGGTAGGCACTGTCCCCTGGGGAGGTGGTGATGGGTATCATTAGTGGGGCTGTGACATTACTCAGTATCTGACATGCATGCATGTGCAGTGGCATTTATACTCACCAAGCAGCCACGTATCGCCATGCCGCCCAGCTTCTAGGTCCCGGTTTAGGGTTGACATTCTGTAAATGAAACTGTCGTTGGTGGACCCTGGATAGTTGGCATATACTGAGGTGATGATTCCCTTGGCATCACATACTAGCTGCACGTTGATTGAATGCCAGTGCTTGCAGATTCTATAGATGTGCTCAGATGCCCTGGGGGGACGTAGAGCCACATGGGTGCAATCAATGGCACCTAGCACTTTTGCAAATTGTGCCACCCCGTAGAAATCCTGGATGACAGCCTGCCTTTCTGCAGGTGTTCTGGGCAGGTATATGTGCCTGCGGACTGATGGGCGTGCAGTCATGATGGCCAACACCTGGTGTAGGCAGCGTGACTGCGTGGCCTGTGACACCCCCCCCACTATAGCACTTGTCCGCTGAAATGATCCAGTGGCCAAGAAGTGCAGTACATAGAGGACCTTCTCCAGGGGGCTGAGTGCTTGGGAGCACAGGGTGGGTGATGTGAGGTCATCCTCCCAGTCACTCACCAGGTTGAGTATTATGTGAGGTGGAAACCTCTTCCTCCCATACACCTGGTCATCAGGCACCCCAAAAAGGCTGGTTCTGGGTGTAAAAATTCTGGGCCTGCCTATCCTCCTCCTCCTCCTGTGGTATCCCACGACCACTGCTGCTAGGAAACGTATATTCATCTTGGCGTCTGAGCTTGTTTGTTGTTTGCGCGCACTTTTATGCTCTGCGGGTCCACGTACGCCTGGTTCCTGCTGGCGTACGTGTTTGCGGATTAGCGCATCTTTTTTGGCGCACGCATTAGCCCCGTTCGATTCCATGAATACGTGTTGTAGACGCGCGTGTGGACGTTCCGTGCATTTGCCTCCTGTACTTCCCCTGTGACGCCCATATTTTCACGTGTTGTTCCCCATTCCGCGTGTTATGCTCCCTGTTCTGCCTACTTTTGTTGTGTGCGCTGCGCTATGTGCGCTTTTGCTGTGCGCTTAGCGCACGCTGTTTGGAGACGTGTGCACCAGGGTGCGCCACGCAGAATTTTAGCGCACATCCAGGGATTTAAACGCGCACGGATTGCATGAATCGCTGTGCGCAGGTTTTGCTGCGATTTTCGCACTTGCGCTGTGATTCACACGCTTGCGCCGAAAAATTTCAGCGCACATTAATTCCATGAATCGGTCTGTATAAGTCCATTGACTTATAATGGGAGTATAGGGGTATGGTAAAAGCTCAGTAATTTACCCGCCTCACTCTGAATCTTCCCAAGACTTTCCAGAACAAAGGAAGGGTGTCCTGGCTTGCTTTTCACACCAAATTTGGCGGTCCTCGATTTTCACAGGTTGCAAGTTCGAGTGATTCTTCGGTTAGGATCTTTTGCTGGTGCAAGGACTCGTGATGAAGAAATGCAGAATCAAATGATGCAGCACCCGTCTTGGGACTGTTGGCGGGTCAGAAAAGCAGGTTTCAGACCATGCACGCCGTGCACAGTGATGCAGCAGGACTCAGTGGCCGTGGTCAGACCTTCTGGTGTTTCTCGGGTCCCTTTGGTGCTAGGATGTCGATATTAGGCAGAGGGTGTCGTTGCAGTTGCAGCTGCGGGTGTGCCAAGTCGCAGATGGAAACTCAGAACAGCAACGAAGAAAACCCAGTAGCCAAAAACAAAGCTGGTCAGTCACAAGACGATTCCGGGGCACTTCCGAAGGCGGTCTTTGTGCTGAGCACCAAGTAGGCTTTGGGAATGTAAGGTGGATGGTCCCTCCACTCCTGGGGTCGTAGCTCCTTCGCAGGCCTACTGGAGATCACGAGACAGACAGGGCTCCACCAGGACTGCAGCAGAAGTTGGTTGCCAGGCCTCCTTCAGACAGGTTACAGGTTTCTTTGTGGGTCTTCTCAGCTGGACGGATTCTTGGCTTTTTCAGGTTTTCCAGGATCTCTGAGAAATGCATGCAGGGGCCCTCTTCATGTCCTAAAAGCCAGATAGGAGTCGAAACTCCCACTATCCAATGTCAGAACTAGCCCAGACACACACCCCACAGTGGTCCAGTCAGGACCACTGGTGGGAACACTCATGCATACCACTCAAAAACACAGAAACCAGGATGTTTATTGGGGTCAGACTGACCCAGTCCACTTCCTGCCTACAAACACACAAAGCCCTCCAGTAGCCCGCCAAATGCTGCTGCTTTCCCAGGCACTGGAAGTCCTTATAAGGATCTTTCTGGCCTCCGAGGCTAAACACAACATGCAAAAAGAATGGACGAAAAACCTTGTGGCATGGCCATGTTTGACCAGCCACAGTAAGTAGCCAAACACGGTAAACACAGTTAAGCTAAAAGGAAATTCCCCAAAAAGTGGGGAAAAGTCACTGCTGCCACCGACCCATCTATTAAGCACCTCTAGAGTAACCAAACAATCCTTTGAGTGTTAGTCTATGGCAAAAACAAAAATGAACCTGAGAAGTCCCAGAAAGTCCTGCTTTGCCGTGGACGTCTGTGAAGTTAATTGGATTTCTGGACTGCTGCTTTCTCACAGACTATTGCGTTTTACTGAAAATAAGGACTGCAATACCCACAAGGCATTGTTTACCATGTTTGTTGGGACGGCCTATAAAATAGTGCACCCGAGAAAAGTCCCGCTTTGCCGCATCGCCACGGCGTGCGGTGCGTGGTGCTTTCCGGTTGGTTTTATTAATTTTTGTTTTATTTATATATTTATTTATTTGTTTGTTTGTTTGTTTTCTTTTTTTTTTGGTTGTTATATTGTGTGTGTACATTTGCAGTCTCAAATACAATTGATAGTGAATTGGTCTTTGGTTGACAGTGTTTTTATTTTGGTAAAAGTAATTTGGGTGCTGCTTGGTGGTGACTAGTAACACTCAGACTGCCGAGTGTGTCACAATTTATGAAGAACAGAAGTTTCAAGTCACCTTCTAGCGCACCTTAAGTTAACGCTAACTATAGGTTAAATGCTGTTCCAAAAATCATGTTTGTTGTATCATGAGGCTTTTTTATTCCAAAAATGATCCTCCAAAAATTATTCTTAAATAGTAGTGCCCTCTACACGTGTTTCACCAAATCTATTGGCTCATCAGGAGGGATTTATAACACAAAATTCAATTCAAATTCATTGATTAGATATAAACATGCCTAATGGTGAAATATTTGTATTCATTTAGAAAGCTTGACCCATGTTTAGATTGCAAATTAGTTTGAAATTGGAGTGGTCTTGGTAACGTGTCTGTTTGGGGTTTCCCCTGTGCTGTTTTACCCCAATAGGAGTTTCTTTAAAGTCTTTCGATTGAGACTTGAGAGCTTCTGAAAATCGTCCTCTTTCCTTGTTTCTCTTTATATCTATTCAATGAATTTGAATTGAATTTTTTGTTATAAATCCCTCCTGAAAATCCTCTAATTGAGGTCTCTCAACAGCTAGAAATAATTGGGGGCGTGGCAACATATGAGAGTGTAGTGCCTATTGTGAAATCTATCAAATGCTGTTGCTGCAATAATGTGTAACTAGGTACAGATGAGCACGGCCCTCTGACATATAAAATAGCATTTTTGAGTTGGAATATCAGGGGCCATTAGCATTTATTGAATAATCCTGATTGCATTTTCATGAATTATGATTTATTGCTCCTACTTGGTTCTTATCAGCGCCATCTTGGGACAATTATCATGTTCATCTGGTTCCAGCGTTGAAAGGTCAGAAAGGCAGACCAATGTCCGGTCTTGCAACCATTTCCAGTATTTTCACTACGCCTAGCTTAAAAGATACTCCGCCATTGAATCCATTTATGCAATGCTCTGTAATTTTGATTCAGACACTTAAATTTGCAATTATTAATCTCTACTAATCCTGTTGCAATATCAACCTCTACCTTCTTTAAGGACCTTAATTCACTCAAGGAAGAGGTTGCCGTCATTCCTGATATTGCGCATGTTATTCTTGCTGGAGATTTTATCATTCATTTACTCACATCTTCCAAGGAGAAGAACTCTGAACACATTACCCTGTGGTCTCACTTTGTAGAAACATGGGATCTGATTATGTTAAATGGAGCATTCAAAAGCGACATCCCCCTTCTCATACGTGGGCAAGTGGTTCACACAAAGCAACCATTGACTACGTGTATGTTGATAGAGTGCTATTTGGACAGATCTCCAAGTTCTCTGTCGGCCCTTCCTCATCCAGTGATCACCTGCTGATCTTGGCTAAAATTGTGGTTCATGCTCAAGCCAAATCACAGATTCTTCAGCAACAGTTGGGAGCCTTGACCATAAATTCTCAACACAATAGACTGCATTGGATTAACTTTGCCCTGGAAGCATTTAATCATGAATTAGTGAAAGACAATCATCTCCTCATAGAGCAGGGGTATAATCCCTTATAATATCATGACAAAATGCATCTATTTGCCTCCCCTGGTACATCTAGAAGCAAGTTTCCCAATAATGCATTTCCAACTCATGTATTTGACCAATCGGTCAGACTTTGAAAGTCTTTGTTTCGTAGACAAAAAAGGCAAATTCTGCTTCTTCCACCACACTATCGTGAGTTTTCCTTACGTAAATTGAAGACCGACTATAAGAACTGGTTACCCGGTCACAGAGCAGACATGTTCCAAAGGGATGGTGAGCGGTAGCTGCACACAATTCAGGGAAAAATCACCTCTCAGATTTGGAAGCTAATCAATTCGGCTACAACTTGCTCTCAGCTATCTTCCCAAATTAATGGTGTATCAGAAAGAAGTTGGGTTGAATATTTTACCAACATCTATGATCTCCCGCCGACTAATGCTGATCGAACGCCATGTAAATCATTTGATCTTTCCTTTCTTGTCAAATTCGATCGAGAAGATGTGTTATTTTCTATAAATAATGCCAGCTGTCCTAGAGCCCCTGGACCGGATGGGCTTTCGAATTTTGTTCTAAAACATTACCCTGAATTGTGGGCAAACATTATATACACCATCTTTGTCTCCATTCAAGTGAAACAACACATTCCAACATCTTGGTGCCAAGCTATAGTGGTCTCAATATATAAAAAAGATGATTGCACGATGCCGGCCAGTTATCGTCCCATAGCGCTTCTTGACGCGCCTGGGAAGATCTATAGCCACATTATTCTGAGAGATCTTAACACATGGGCTATTAGTGAAAATCGAAGAGATCCCTTTCAAACTGGCTTTGTTGCGGTCCTGGGGACCTCTATTAACATTACCATGCTCAATGCTATTAAATCAGCTTATGCAACAAGATGCCAACCACTGTACTTGGCCTTTGTAGACTTTCAAGTCGCTTTCGACTCTGTGGACCAACAATTATTAATTGATACATTGCTGCCCACAATCTCTTATTTCACTTATAAAACTCCTGCACACAAATACAATAACAACGCAGGTCAAATTGAATTTGAGTGTACTACTATTAGAGATAATCCACATTACACATCCTTAAGCAAGGCTGCATTCTAGCCTCAATCCTGTTCAATTTATTCATCCTTGACATGGGAGTTGAATTTCTGAAGGTAACAAATGATGCCCCAAAGTTGGGTAACCAAGTCATCGCATGGCTTCTCTAAGCAGAAGTCCTGGCTCTCATTTCACAAACTCCAAGTGGCTTGCAGTCTCTGCTTAAACAACTTGAAACATTTGCTGCCAAAAATAATTTCATGTTTAACTTTGAGAAAACCTAAATCATGGAATTGGGGAAAAGGAAATCAAACCAATCCAAACATTATGAGTGGGTCCTTCAGAACCAAAAACTCGCCATTGTCAATGATTATAAATATCTTGGTGTTGCATTCAGCAACTCTCCTGCCAATACTCCTCATAAAGCTGGTATAACTGGTAAACTCTCTACTTTAATTTCTCAGGCCAAGGTTCTTCAGGCTAAGTTTGGTAAATGTTCTTGTGCTCATGAACTAACCTTTTTCCAGCAGAAACTTATCACCATAATGACCTATGGGCTGAAACTTGGCTTCCTGAAAAGCAACTGTATTGGGATAGAGCTCAAACTTCCCAACTGAACGCCAATTGCTCTCTTGCAATTTGAATTGGGCATTGTATCAATCCACATTCAAGTTTCTTGGAAGAGATGCTGTCTCTTTCGAAAATGTCTATTGGGCCTTCACATGAATAATTTGCTTTCAATATTGGCTAATTATCTACTGTTGTCCCCATACTCCTTTCCATCTAGCTGGGGAGACAGTGTACTTTCTGACTTGTCTGAAGCAAACATTTCGTTAGATCTTCTGCCTAATAATCCAGCAAAAGCTAAACTCAAGCTATACCTTATTTTGGTCATAAAAGGTTTCGTCAAACAGCTGACTATCTATTGAAGTGTCTGTTAAATGCACTCAGAAGTCAAATTCTAAAATTTCGTATGAATCTATGGCCAACTAACCAAATCTTATTGTGAAGGGGACTAATCCATCTTGATGCCTCGTACTGTCGATTCTGTAAAATTGCTGGAATGGAACAGACATTAAAACACCTACTAATTGTGTGTGTTGCTTTGAGGAAGCAAAGGAAAACTGCCTTAGACAAGTTAACTTATACACATTAACTGATGCGCTCAGATGATGAATTGTGGAATTAATTATTTGCTACTCCTAAAATTTCAATAAGAATAGCCACTATGCAGTTTTTAAGCTCAGTATTGTCTATAGATTGATTATTTACTAACCAAGTTGATTATAGTGTATTCAAAAATAACACATAGTCACTTAAGATTATTTTATTTTGGATATCTAGATTTTATATGCTTAGGTTTTAGTTTGTATGTGGCTTATGCTTTGGACTAAATATGATTATTTTATACTTTTTTGTTGTTTCTTTTGTCTCTTCCTGATGTGTTATGATATGATTTGTAATATAAAGCACTTTATAGTCATTTTTCTTGAAAAGTTAATGTAATTTAGCCAACCAAAATAAATTAAAAAGATGAGAAAATGAACCCCCATTGCACTGCAGTGTAAGCTGCTGTGTGCAATGATAAAAAATTACCAAATGTGATACAAAAGTAACCACAAGTAGCAACACAGTCACAAGACTAAGGGAAACACTGTTTCCCAGTACTGATAGCCTTAAGGAAATATCAGTTCCCCATAACATGTGAGCAAAGGCCAGTAGAGTGAAGCTTAAGGGTTCACGGCACTGCACACATTACAGGTCAGATGGAAAAATAAAAGCAACAAGTTTGGAGGTTCCATAAAGATGGAAGGAAAGGTGCAGTAAAGAGAATCTTTCCTAACATCAACAAAGGAACCTGCCACTCCACAGTCTAAGGAACAAAGGCATCAATCTTGCGGCTCCCTGCATGTACTTGAACTGGTATCACCATGAGTCTGGCATCCCCAGGAGTAGGCGAAGAGTTGATCGACAAAGAAACATCGGGACTGGGTGCGTCAACTCTGTAACTTGTCCTTCCTATGACCGATGTCTTGCATTTTCCGACCTTCTGGAGGGTAAATCAGAACATTCTCTCAACAAGTGTTTGTCCGAGCCACAATAGGCGCACAATCCTAGCTCCCTGTGTCACTTTCCTTCTTCGGTGGTGAGAGGCACTCGAGTAGGCCTATCTGCATGGGCTCTTCTCGAGACGGAGTAGCTGGTGAGAGAGGAGGGAGATCAGGAACGGGGAAAGCTGTTCGTTGACGCCTTGTCTAGAATCCTGTGTTCGATTTGTAAGGCAGATGACATCAGATCGGAAAAAGTCAGAGGTCTGGGTGTTCTTGCCAATTCGTCTTTCATTTCTTTGTTTAGTCCTCTACGAAAAACCGTGTACTGTGCCTATCTGGCCATCCTGCATCTGTTGCCAGTTTCTTAAATAAGGTAATGTAAGTCAACAGATCACATGATCCCTGTCTAATGTCTAGCAGGTCTTCACAAGCCATGTAAAATATCTCTGGTCATTCAAATGCTTGTTTCAAGTGGGCAACAAAACCCCCATAATCATGTAAAAGTGGACTGGAGCCTGTCACCAAGGTCGTGGCCCATGCAAGGGCATTTCCCGTCAGGTTAGAGATGATAAAACCCACCCGGGCATGCTGCGAGGTGTAAGTAGGGGCTCTAAAGGTGAAATGGATTGTGCAAGCTTCAAGAAACTCTTTACTTTTTTAGGTGTTCCATTGTATTTTCCAGAAGGTAGACTCATAGGTGGCAATTCTACCGGAGGCTGCTCTCTTGCCACCACCAACTGCCGGAGCACTGTGTTCTCTGTCTTTAATTTCTGTACCTCTATGGACAATCCCTTCCAAGAGCTCCTGTACTTGTTCTACCTGGATCACTGAATTCTCCCTCCTCACTTGTATCAGATTACTTTGTGTTGTAGGCATCCTTCCGGTTCTTTCTCCAGGTGTTGAATGTTCTGAGTTTATTTTTAGGTGGAGGTGGTCTGCCCTGGAAAGAAGCCACTATCACTGTCCAGAGGAACAGTGTCTTGGGACGCCTATCCGGGAAAGCCAGAAGGAGAAAAAAGCCAAAGGTACAAAAACTCTGAAAGAAGAGGCGCAGGTATCCGCAGGTCAAAGGAAGAAGAGGTCTCTGGAATTCAATCCAAGAAGGTAAGAGGGTGGCTACTAGAACCGGAGCCCCTGAGGAGGAGGGAGGAGCCGTGATAGAGAGCACTGAGCAGGTATAAGCTTGCAGGGATTGCTCTGCAAGAAGTACAGAAGAGGAAAAATATCAGCCTAACGGAAAGTGAAAATGGAACCAAAGACAGAAAACAGAGTAGGGTACTGGAGGAGGTTGTACCCGAGAGAGAGAGAAAGCTTGCGGTAGCGAACAAAAGAAAAAAAAGCACTATAAAAGGGAAAATAATAGCACTAAGCGTTGGTAAGCACAGCAGTGGAAAACACTATAGTTGCAACACACTGGAGCCATTGGAAGTGCTATTATTCTCCGGTGACTCTGAGCCCAAAAGAAAACACTAGAGTGCTCGCTTTGAACGTGAACCACATGATGGAACATTCAATGGCGGCGGCCCGCCTTCCACCTTTCCCATATTTTCCATGCACCCGGGTGCATGACAGTTACCTCTGGTACTATACTCAATCACTCAAAGGATATCCTGAACTGTTTTAAAAAGGTCTATGAGCATCTATATACCCCTGCCTCTCCCATCTCTACTGATAACATTCAATCTTTCCTCAATAAAATGAATAGATCTTTCTATCCACAGGTATATCTCACTCATCTAGACAATATCACTCTTTCCGACATTTCTCATGCTATTAAGGGTTTGGGCAAAGGTAAAGCCCCTGGTCCAGATGGTCTTTCCGCTGAACTCTTTGACTCTCTTGCTCACTCTTTTGCTCCCAAACTTAAGTCACTATTGTCAAACTTTATCTCGAACAAATCCTCCTCAGGCGGTTTCTCTGAAGCCCTGCTAATATTATTCACCAAACCTAACAAAGACCCTACTTGCCCAATTACCTATTGCCCTATATCCCTTATCAATGTGGAAAGTAACATTTTTGCCAAAATACTAGCAAATAAAATGGAATCCTCCCTCCCGGCCTTGATTAAATCTGATCAAGTCAGATATGTGAAAGGACGTAACATTTCCTCTAACGCTAGATTATTCTTAGATGCCCTCTATATAGTTACTAAAGATAAAAAAGATAAACAGGGTTATGCAGCAATTTCTCTAGATGTGCAAAAAGCTTTTGATGGGTTTGTTGGGACTTTATGTTCCAATCCCTTAAATGGCACCGGTGCGGAGAAAAATGTATATCCTATGTCAAACTTCTTTATTCATGTCCTAAATCCTATATCTGAATCAATGGGCAATCCTCTGCCTACTTTCCTCTGTTAAAAGGCACACGACAAGGCTGTGCTCTTTCTTCCATTCTGTATATTCTCTCGTTAGAGCCTTTGCTAGAACTTATTAGGTCCAATAGAAACATAACTGGAATCCCAGCTCGCTCTTCACATTTCAAGGTTGCAGCTTATGCGGATAATGTGCTAATTTTTATAAAAAATCCTAAACTCCACCTTCCCCACTTACTTGACTTACTCCATCTATTTAGCCTAGTTTCTGGTTATACACTCAATAAAGAAAAATCCAAAATTCTTCCCCTTAACTCCTTTTGTTTCAAACATGAGCTGGATTCTTTTGGTTTAAAATGCTGCAAAATATGTCAGTATTAGTTTCACCTCTACCAAGCATAACACTGTTAAACTGAGCATGCAATGTTTGCTAGTTAAACTTATAGATCTCACTTCTGAATGGACCCCCCTTTATCTCACTTGGTGGGGCTGGCTTGATACAATCTAAATGATGCTCTCCCCTATTATCTTGTATTACCTTCAGCTCCTTCCTGTTCCTCTGCAGCTTTCTTTTTTCAATCTATTCCATCCTACTTGATTTCGTCTGGTGTTCTGGCAAAAGTAAAAGAATTGTGGTGGCTAAATTAAAAGCTCCATATGACAAGGGTTCCAGAATTTAAACTTTATCATTTGGCCTTCCTTCTAAAACAATCCCAATGTTGGTTTAACTCCTCACTTATGTCAGACACTCCCTCTTGGTTTAGGTTAGAGAAACATGTGGTTTCTCCCCATGATCCAGCTGATCTCATCAATATATACAACCACACCTCCTTGGCCTTGTCAGATCCTTTAAAGCCTCTGTTGCTGCCCTAAAGATCTTTCTATTACTACATCATAAATCCCCTTACAAAAACATATCCCCTTTGCTTTGGCTTAACAAAAACATTGTTATCAATAAGAGAACCTTGAATCTGAAATCTTGGATTAAAAAAAGCATCAAATGTATCCAACAAATAATTAATGGCCCTGTTATTCTTCCTTTACAACAACTAACACACTCATTTGCTATACCTAACACTGAACTTAACTTTTACAATAAATTAGTCAACTCATGTCTTGATGCTTTTCATCACTTCTCAAATAACATCCTCTCCCCTGATGTCCTAAGACTTTGGCAAATATCCATATGCTCTGACCTCAGTGCATCAAAATTCTATAAAGCCCTCACCACAAAACCCATTGTTCAACCAGTCCATTCTCTATGGGAAACAGACTTTGGGGTGGTCCTTGATGATCATAACTGGTCCTCAAAATTCCCCAAAGTCAAAAATATTTCTGTATCAGCCAACATCACACAACACTTTCTTTTTTTCATTCATAGAGCCTTTATCATTCCAGTTAAACTATCTAAGTCCAAAAGGGGTTAGAGTAATGGATGTTTGACCTGTGGTTATTGTAAAGACTGGTAGGGAGTGTCTGTACTTCCGCTCTCTATATGGTAAAGGAGAGGCACAGAGGACCCCAGCCAAGATTCTCTATTATTGGTAACGTAGTCGAGCAATCAAGGCCTAGCTTCTCAGAAGGTGATGCAGGCTGGTTCCTAAGTACAGTGTAGTCCCCAAACCCCCATAAAGGAATGTCCACACGCTGTATTACTGAAAACACAGTCTTTATATAATTAATATTCAAAGGTATGTACACGATCACAATAACGCACTTTGTACTCGGAAGTCAATAATGATAAATATATATAATTCTAAAGTGGTACCACCGATGTTATCAAATCTCATTAAAGTGCATCAACTGTACGGTTAAAATGTCACACAGATCAATAAGGAGGAAACCAGATATAGAGATAGGAAGAAACGCAAGATGGTTGAAACAATAGGCAGAATGCTGACCCCTACTGCTAGGCACAGTTCTGTGTGGAGATCCCGCCACCTGGGCAACCTGTAAAATAAAGATATATAGCACAAGCCCAGTCCATATATTATTCAATAGTCTTATTTCCTCCTACTAAGATTTTACCCCCCCAATGTACCTGGTGGAGTAGAGTTCTCCGAAGATGCGTCGACCGATCCTTCTTGAGTGACTCCCTTTAAAGCAGGAGCAATGGATCGTCGAGAGGCATTGAGGAACTCGGCGTTCGGTGTCAGGGAATCGTCAAACGTCCAACGGCGAACAGGTTGAACTACGGCAGTGAAGTGGCAGCTTCGTTCCTAGCGGTGCTCGTCGATGACAGAGAGTTGGCATCCTGCAAGGAAGAGGCGTGCGGGGCACCTCGGTGACGATAGTTCTGGACCGCAAAGAGATGATGAAGAACTGTGGCCCAGCAAGGGCGTCGAGTCGTCGGCGTCTCTGTGGTCTTTAGGTGGCGGGAAACCCACCGGCGGATGCCCCTCGGCGCGTCGACGGTCGGACCTTCTCCAGCGGGATAAAGCGGGCGACGATGCAGATGAGAGCGTCCGATGATCAAAATGAAGTTCTTAGGCAAACGGGAGCACGGCGGCTCCGGTCGGCGACGGCGGTCGTCGACAGTGGCGGACAACAGTCTGGGTGCTTCTCTTTGAGATTCCGCGGCAGTCCCCGTCTCGGGTCGGCAGCCTGTTGAAGGTCTGCTACCAGGGAGCCTTGGCAAAGATCAGCTGTGCACGATGGTCCCTCGTAGCTCGGGAAGAGGGTGCTTTACCAGGTCCTCTCTGGGTCAGTCCTTGGAGGCACAGCAGCTTTCAGATTGTGAAGGAGAGCAAGAGCAATTCTTCTCGTCCAGCAGGGCTTCAAGGTCAAGCTTCCGTTACTACAGTTAATCGTCGTAGTGGACTTCAGCTTCTGAACACAATTCCTAGCAGTGAGAGGTCCCTAGATATACTGTTGATCTCCCATTCATTTCGCTGGGTCACACTCAAGCATCCAATCACGACTAAGGGCATTCAAGCAGGCAGGCAGCCAATCAGGCACACAAGGTATTCAGGCCATTCACTTCTCTCCAGACACTCACAAAAAGTTATGTGTATTGGGACAAGTACCGCGCCATTCAACACTCCAAACTGCATTCATACCGGTTTCGGGCAGGGCTGTCTCAGTCATTGTGTCAGCCACCAGATACCAGACATCCACAACACAGAATGCATATTCGTCACACACTCTATTCACCCAGGTCCCACCCACAGGAGGTACCCACAACATACATCACTGGGAAGGCTCCAGCTAGTCTGGCCGGGCCTTCACAACAACAGCATATATGGCACTTCCATCCAACAGCCAGTCAGGGGGAAGGGACAGAGTCAGGGCTTCCCAGGACTTTGGGAAAACAAGGTAATGGGTAATAGAAAGCAAGAGGCTGCAGGGGCCATTGTGTTTTCCATCCTGAATCAACTGATCCCAATGGCAGGGCCGGGGTATCCCAAAATGGAGGATACTCTGCGCACCTGTCAAATTCAACATGGAGCTGCCACCAGCCCATACCCTGCTCTGTGGGCCACCCACAGGTGCCCAAAAACATACACTATGGGCACAGGGTTGCACCCCCCACCCATGGGTGCCATAAGGGTATCCCACGGGTCCGTTCACCAAACCAAAAGAGAGAGAGCTGCACCACAGGGAGTCCCACATGAACTCTTGCGCGGGAAAAACGACAGAAGAAACGATAACAAGCAGTAAAGGACAAGGATATGGAGGCCCTGTCCCTCTGATGCATTTCCAGTTATGCCCCAGCCTCATATGAACATATGATTTTTAAATGTCTCTATGTCTTCTCATTTTCGCAAGATATTTGGAAATACCTTAAACTAATATTTGGGATCAAAGTCCCTTTATCCTTTTTGAACATTGTTTTAGGAAGCCTCGCCATTGAATGTCGCTACTTGCATACCTCCAAAAAACTGTATGATCTATTCATTATTATTGCTTTAAAACTCCTATCAATTGGAAGAACTCACGTTTACTCTCCGTCAGAAGCTGGTGGAACAATATCTGCAACATTCAAAGAATGGAACAATGTATGGCCAATTCACATGACTCTGCTCCTAAATATAATGCAAAATGGTCATTCTTCATTCGCTACTTGGACTGTTTCGATGCTTCCACACATGGTTCATAAACCTTTTTCGGGACATCCCATATACTAGCTACATATTTAAGTTATAATTAATAACATTTCATGCCTTATAAATAACGTTATATTGCTGTTTATATTTCCCGCCCCCTAGACCCCCCTCTTTCCTGATCCTCCTACTTCTTGTTTGTCTCCCTTATCTGTCCTCCACCTTTTTATTAAATTGCTGGTTTATGATAGTATATTCGATTGAATAGATGCATTAGATGCGTGTTTTATCTTATCTAAACATTGGTCATTGTTAACCAGTTAATCTAAACCCCTTTGTGATCTAATGTTGACTTGCCTATCCCATATCCAGTGTTTGACCAGATGTTTGCTTTATATTACTATTGGTGTTTTAAAATGATTTATTACCACATTTATTTGCTGCAAAATCATTAAAAGGGCCAATACATGTTTTTATGAAAATGAATCAGTGAAACAATACTACAGCTGTAAATGCTTTTTTACCACCAAAATTCACACTTGTGATTGTCAAGCCTATGGCCGTGAGGAAAGCCAACTTGTCATGAAAATGAAAAAGTAGCAGAAAGAAAGCACATGAACATGTATGAGGAGCCAAGTGTTAAGTTATCAAAACAGGAATGTGATTTTACTGTTTTAAATGTGCTCAACGTAAAATAATTGTGCCGTACATGGGATTCACAAAAGAAGGTCCGGACTGCTTGCAGGCCTATTGAAAACTGATATTTGTGGTGTTTATTCTGTATAGACGGTAAAACATTCTTCTTCTGGTAACAGCTTGGAGTGTGTGGTGGCCAATTCTGGTAGGGACATTAATGCTTGACTTCAGTGTTCCAGAAGCTGTGTGCAAAGGATTACAGTTCAACAATGCAGGCCAAATATGGTTAAACTCATGGTGTAATGGTATTTCGTTTTAGAACATTTCTGTTCATTTTTATCAATATTTCCTTTTTGAACATGTTGTCTGTATTATGCAGAATAATTGTTGTTGTGTAAAAAATAATAATTCAGACATTCAAGAGTTTGTTTTTTGCACATCAAACCAAGATCCATTTTCAATTAAAATCAAACCACTGCTAACGTAACACCTCCTTAACCATTTAACAAAAAAAATCAAAGGGAATAAAAAATACATGTTTAAGACAGTTGTGTTACTTTTCACAGCCATTGGTCAACAACGCATGCTAGATAACCTGAAGTGCTAAGCAAGGGACCTTTATTTCCAGCGTTTTTGTCTTTGTAAAAATCAGTAAAAATATTAAAATCTGGAACCTTAATTATAAGAGAGAACCAAAAAAAAAAGGACTGAATGAAGAGTGGTGCAAATAATAAAGTGCAGTGATCGTCCTTATGTGTGTTCCAAAGGCCAGTCTATTATCGAACAACCACAGGAATCTGACTGATTGTGTAATTTGCCTCTTCAAATTGAATGCTTTGGCTTATTTTACGAAAGGGTTAACATGGCGGAAAGTGACTTTGCGCCACAAAAGTACACTTTGTGCTGCGCTAAATGGTTTTCTCTGATTAACACCCATGTAGCACTGAAACCCACCCCCGAGAGACTGAACACATCTACCGTAACAGGAAAAATTAGCATTCCATCAATGTGCAGGTGATCTGTGATGCCAAGAGAAACATCATGCATTTCAATGCCAATTTCCCAGGGTGCACACATTATAGCTGCATCTTCAGACATTCCCCCAAATACCAGGCCCTTGCATCAGGAACATTTGGAAACACACGGCTTGTGGGTATCAACTATCACACACATTCAGGCAGTCATATGACACAAAGAAACACAAGAAATTACAATACATGCAAATAATAACCATTGTGTCCTTTACAGGGGACAGTGCATACATGCTGTCACCATTCCTGTTGACAACGATCATGAATCCAGCCACGACATGCTACAATGCTGCACAAACAGCCACTAGCGGCATAGTGGAACACACATTTGGAGTGCTCAAGTTACGCTTCAGCCCCCTTGACCACCAAGTGGTGTATTGCTATATGCACCCCTCGTAGTATGGAATATAATTGAGGCATGTTGTGTCCTGCAAAATATTGCCACACGTCAGCGCAGAGCTGTAGAGCTGCAGGAAGGCTTCCGCCCTTTTCTACAGGTATCACCCATTCCCTTAGCAGGCCAAAGGGCACAGGGACAGGGCACAAGAAACAAGGTAGTACAAACCTACTTCACATGAATTGCAACCCCTGTGGAACTCACACATTAAGCCACATCCATGATGGCATTCAACCCTGAAAATGAGTGTCTTGGATTGGCAAACAGTGTGTGCCCCCTAACATTAAAAGTACAATGCAACCCCATGTGACATCCATCACATAAACTGCAAACACCACGGCCACAGTAATTTCAAGTGGAAACAACATTTTCCATGTCATAGGCCCAACATTCATATTGTTGCAAAGCCAACCCCTGGTACAATGTCAACATTCCATTTGTTCTACTTAAATTGCATGCATCATGTGCAACAAACATATGTAACTTTGTTGCCATCGTGATGATGGGTCTTGATGTTGTAAGGCACTATCCAGGTTGCCGGTATGCCCAGTAACAGATTCAGCATCATCGGTGAAGCTGGGTTTTATTACATGAGAATGGGAATAGAGAATCACATGAGATTTTGTCGCTGTGTTCGATACTGATAGATGTTGTGGAAATATCTGGTAAATGAGGTGGTCTGTATCACATGTGCCAAGCAGAATTCTACAGGTTCCTAATAGTGCTGAAAAGCCATGACTTCTGATGGTGGAGGATGTACCTTTGGGAAGTGTATTGTTAATGTAACTGGCTAAATGTATAATGTTAACTTTCTATATGAAGCTAATTGTGTAGATATATCTGTGCCTGGCCGGGGGGAGGGTGGTAAACATGGATGAGGATAGATGCTAGTTTCCAGACACATTAGTGCACAGGTGTATGGAAATAAAGCTTCTCTTTGCTTTTTCTGACTGGTTGACTATTTGGATTATTTGTGAAAGGCTACGGGATACAATAAGGATGACATAATGGCCCTTAGTCAGCTTGAGTTAACATGTTTTATTTAAAACGTGGGCTCCACATCGTATTGCTACTATATGTTGGCAATTGATATTTAAGTCATCTGGAACTCCCCGTGAATTTGAATTTACATTGAAAAAAGCCACTACATCCAGGTGGGTAAGAGCATTACCTTTGTCTGAGAATGTCTGCACATTTGGCCCTTCTGATGCCAGAGATAGGAGTGTGGACCTGGCCATCTGCTATTTACAAGACAGATTTTAGACAAATCCACACATGCTTCAGATATGCTGCTTATGAAGATAATAAAGGAAATGCTCTGGAGTGCATTTCTTTTTAAATGGATAAGGATGCTTTTAGCTGAGAGTAACAAGCTAAAGATGATGTTTTTGCTTGTTACAATGCAAATGCAGCATACCTTTAGTGAGTACAATTTAATGTGTCATTGTAGTATGGTATTTTGCACATTAGTTTATCGCTTGAAGTAGATATGTGTATATTAGTTTGCTTAAACTTCTGATTATAAAGGAAAGAGCTTACTATGATAATATATTGATATTAAAAATTCTATGTTTTATATTATTTAAACATCAATCGAAGTTCAGAAGATAGATTCTAGGTAAAGCCTTGCAAACATAAGTACTTTTCTATATCTCCATTATCGATAAGCCCATCACATGATATAGATGTTTATAGAAAGGCTATCAATGCAATGGAGCAGTGGAAGAGTCTTTTTCTGAGAATCCCACTATTTCCTTCTAATTTGAGGCTGCCAATTGAAAGGGCTCACTCCCCACATTACCAATATAAACTCAGAATAAACGACACATCCCAGTAGGGAATGATACCAGAAGAACAGATTGCGAGGTTGCCAAAGATTTATAAAAGATTCAGCATCCAGAGAACTCTGCTGTGATGTGAGCGCTCTGGCAAATTACAATGGATTATAAGGCAAAAAGGCGTCATCAGTGATTTCAGCTATAAGAGTTACAAAGTAAAATATTATTGGGTGCAAGGTGACAATGCATAGGTGCCTGTAGCTGCTGCTTCGGCAGGATTGGCTGCTCCTTTGGCAGGAGGGTGAGCCTCACATGGTTCAGCTGGACTTGTACGGGTGGGGTGAATGTTGGGTCAAGCTTGAGATGTGGTTGAAACTAGCTAAGCTGGCATGAAAACTTATTATTGCCATTTAAAAAACAATGAGCATCAATGTACCTTTGAGTACATCTTAGAGGACTGTTAGGGAGAATTCTCTGTTTAGGCTGAATTTCTCTACCTAGTGAGTCCCCCAGCAGCTTTGCTGGATTTCTGGGGTTTCTTTTTTCTCCTGCCAAGAGTGAGACTCTTTTACCCTCACTCTTGGACATGTGAAGTGTGTTTTCTTGGTTAAACCTTGTGTTGAATGGGCTATGGGGTCTTTTACTCCATAGGGCCTCATGTATTTTTGTGATGTGGGTTACACAGCACCCTCTGTGCCGTGACCCAGGGGTGTCCTAGGGACTCCCCAACATAGACTCCATACCCTGGGACTGACTACTGTCTCCCAGGGCATGTAAAGTCACCAAAGACTTTGCTAGTCTTGAATCCTGAACAGAACCAGTACAAACCATCATATTGTGGACGTACTGGCTGGGGCAATTCGATTGCCCCAGGGTCTGTTAGTCGAGGGGGCACGTCTCCGTCCCCCCTGATCGAGTTTTGGCTGGTGGCAGTGGAAACTACTTTTTATATTCGACCGCGAATATTTCCCTATGGGATTTCCCATTGTTTTAGGCTAACACATTTAATTATTTATTTACGGTAGCCTTAAACCTACCGCCGGTTTATATATTTATTATTATAACTCCGGTTGGGACTTTTTGCCAAAACTTGATTCTAAAATGGCGTTGGCGTTCGCCTCTGTAACTCTGACCCAAAGTGGAGCCCTTTGTTCCACTTTTGGCGGGCTTCTCCACAGAAGCCCTCCAAAGTGGTGCCACTCTGTCTGGGGTACTTAGGAGGGGTGGAGGGGGATTTAGGCACCCTGGACTGAGTTACCTTGGTAACTCAAGTCGCACTCCGTCCTGATTGGCCCAAGTGGTGAGCCGGCCGGCTCACCACTTAGCATGTTTGAGTGACAGCTAGGCTGGGTGAATGGGGGTTTGCTGCATAAAAGCAGGGCTTTGGGGACTGGAACTTTAGAAGTCGCCACAGGACCAAGAATCCGACGAGGGAAGAGCTGAGCCGACCTGCTTCGACGACACCACCCGGTGGAGCCCTGCTGAACCGTCTCACCACTTTTCCCGACGACCGAGGAGAACTCTTAACGGAGTGGCTCCTTCCCTTGACTGGTGGGGACAACCGGTTTTCACCTTCTTTCCGCTTCTCGAGGTATCTCGTGGCCGCCTTGCCAGTGCCAAGCACCCCGGCAACCGGAACCCCACCACTTTTACCCCAACCACGAAAGTCGGTACAACCCTTTAACCGGAGGACTCCGCGGCTGGTTTCTTCCCGGGCAGTGCAACGACCCTCTTCTTCTGCTCTTCAGCGAGAACTTCTTCTCCCCTGACCGACGTCGAGCCTTGCTACCACTGCCTGGAACAACTGCCACCGCTGGAGGATCCTTTCCGCTTAAGGTACCGTGTTCCGCCTGGCTTCCCTTGCCACCGACTGTACGGGGTAGATTTAGCCCCCGGCTTTCGAACCTGGGAGTGCCTGGAACACCCTGGCTAAACTTTCTAAGCCACTCTAAATTCTTTCTAACTCTTTGCAAGACTTTGAATCCCTAATAACAGTGTGATCTTGGGCACATTTTCGCTCCGGCTACTCTAAGAGTGGGCCCTGCCTAGTGACTTTTGCTCACCTGTGACTTTGTGCTTCTTTGAGCCTATTGCAAGTGTTCTGGACCTTAGAGTGGTGTGTTTAACCCATTTCTGTTTCGTTTTACCCCTTTCTTGAACCTACTAGAGTGTCATCTAACGTTAAGCGCTCACCTCTGTTTTAATTATGTGGTGTTAACCTAGAGTTGTCTAGATAGGAGTAAGGGTTGAAACTGCTTTCATTATAACTGTGTTTGAAGTGTTTTTACTATATTTTGCTAGAGTGATTTCAACTTATGTGTGTTTAATAAATAAATAACTATATACTTTTGAAACCAAGCTCTGGTCAGTGTTTGCTTGTGCTATTGTATTTGAGTACCTATTGTGTATACTTTGCATACTGCCTAACTCTTCTTGAGGGAAGTCTGACTGCTCAGCCACAGCTACCAGGTAAATCTGGGTGGTGCAGACTGCTACCAAGTGGGTTTACTGCTATACCTGTAGTCCTAAATCTTTTGCAGTGGTCCCCAAGGGAACTGCACAGGTTTCTGCCTAACACTGGTGTACAGCGGTGGGATTTGTATTAAGTATACATTTTAGTGTGCTTTAGATACCTTAGTGCAACTAACCACAAAGCTTAGCACTATAAAAGTAAACCTCTAACATGTCAGTTATAGAAAGCTATAGTCAAGAGTCCCTTGCAGCCAAAACTGCTGATTGTATAAGAGTGCTCTGCAAACATAAAGTCCTCCTGACTAAGGGCAAGAAAATGGAGCTGATTGAAAGATTGTTAGCTAACCAAAGTCTGGGTGAGGGTTCAGAGGAACCTACCACTCCAGCAACTGTAGATGGCAGTATTGAAATTAACATGGAGCAAAATGTTGATGATTCTGAGGAAGAGTCAGAAGAGGAGGGTGAGGCTGTTGTGACTGTCCCCCCTAGGCCTCTACCTGCTCTACCTGCTGTACCTACTGGGCCTTTACCAGGTCCCACATTTAGTCCGCAGTACTTTGAACTGGAGAAAATGAAACTAGAATTGGAGTATAAGAAACTGAATGCTCAAACTGACAAAGAACTAAGGCTAAGGGAAATGGAGCTCAAGTATGAGCTAGAAATGAAGAAATTATCTGTTGAGAATGCTTCTCTCTCCGGCTCCTCTAGAAGTTCCAGTCCTAAAAGACCCCGGATGCCTAAAGAATTGGTTGGTATGTATGAGCCTAAGTTGGATGTGTTGGATTGGTTGTCTCTGTTTGAATATAATCATGGGCTCCAGAACATCACAGGAAATGACTTACTCACCTGGTTGTTCTCTAGGCTTCCCCCTGTTGCAACTGATGTGGTAATGGAGATGGGGGAGGAGGATAAGAAGGACTATGAATGTGTGAAACTAGCTTTGATAGCTAGGTTTGGGAAGACCCCTTCCCAGTATCTTAAGAGGTTTAGGAGCCTCAAAAAGCATGATGGTACCCCTTGGGCTACCTGGGTGAGTGAAGGGTTGAAAAACTTAGAGGGATGGATTAAGGGTTACAAGGTGAACACTTATGAAGGTATGAAGAATTTGTTTATGTTGGAGACTATTTATGATGCCTGCTCTCCTGAGCTCAGACAACACTTGGCTGATTCCAAGGAATTAGATTCCCGGAAACTAGCTAGGGCTGCTGATTTGTGGGTTGCCAACCGGGCCACTCACAAGGATTCTGGGGTAACTCAGAAAAAGGATGGGGAGAGACAGCCTAAAAAGGACTCCAAAGAGAATTCAAATACTACAAATTCCAAAGAGGGCCCCAAACAAAACTATAAGGGTAAGCCACAAGGGAAACCGAATCAGGCTAGTGTACCTTCTGGTCCCAGACCAGAAGGAGGTCAGAACAAGCCTCCATTCCAGCGAGCCTTTGGCTCATGCTTTGTTTGTAAGGCTACTGACCATGTGAAAGGAGATCCCAGATGTAAGGGTAAACCTTCAGGGGTCCAACTTGCCTCCTTAGCCTTCGCTCCAGAAGAGGAGGTACATATGGCAAGTGGAAACTTTCTATTACTGGCTGATGAACCCACTGGAGTCTCAGCTAGTGTTTCTTTAGTCTCTCTGGGGTTGTGGGTACAACAGAATTTAGATGTATATAACTCTATCCCAGATAATACTAAAGAGTATTATAAGGACAGTGTCCAAGTGAATGGCCAGGAGACTCCTGCCATTAGGGACACTGGGGCCAGCATAACTGTGGTGGATGAATCATTTTTCAAGGCAGAGAATGTTGCTAAGGCACCCAAATGCCTCACCAAGTTAGCTGGTGGGCCTGTGCAGATGTGTCCCCAGTTACCAGTTCTCATCCAATGTAATGATATGGCTGTAAAATACCTGTCAGTGTACAATGTGAAGTGCCAGGTAGGGTTCTGTTGGGTAATGACCTCAAAGCTCTTGGAGTTGTATCTCATACCCCCAGACCCCCTAGCAAAAGGTTACAGGAGCTCACAAAACCTGCAAGAGAGAAAACCCTGAGAGGGTTATCTCAGGAGATGATGACAGAAATCACTCCTCTCCCACTGGAACAACTTACTGCAGTAACAACCAGATCAGGAGCAAAGGGGCAACCCAAGACTCCTAGGAAAAAGCCAGCAGCAAGCACTCCAGTGCTTCCAACAAGGACTTCCCCTGGGTTGTCCAAAGTTACACCACCTCCAGCTGAGGCTGAGAGGGAGGTACAACCCTGTGTGGTTGAGCTAGACTCTGAGGAAGAGCTAGAGGGAGGCCCAAACCTTATTGGAGATTTGGACCCTGAGGACCATCCTGAGCTGCAGTCTTTACTGGCAGAAGGTGGGCCAAGCAGGGCTGCTTTCCGTAAGGGGCAAAGAGAATGTCCAACTCTGGAAGGTCTCCGCCACCAGGCAGCTTCTCAAGCTGATGGGCAAGAGCCTGGGAAGTATAGGTTGCACTGGGAAGATGGCCTCTTCTACAGTGAACCCACTGAGTCTGAACCTGGAGACTACAAACGCCTTGTAGTCCCACAAGAGAACAGACAACAGTTCTTACAACTAGCCCATGAGATACCTTTGGCTGGTCACTTGAGTTTCAAGAAGACCAAGGAAAGGCTCTCACTCTACTTTTATTGGCCAAAGATGGGGGCTGAAGTAGATAGATATTGTAAGAGCTGCCATACCTGCCAGGTTTCTGGTAAGGTTGGTTCCAAGAATGTGGCACCTTTAGTGCCTCTCCCAGTTGTGGGAGTCCCATTTGAGAGGGTAGGGATTGACATTGTTGGTCCCCTTGATCCCCCAACCTCCTCAGGCAACAGGTTTATACTTGTTGTAGTAGACCATGCTACTAGGTACCCTGAGGCAATTCCTATGAGGACTGTTACAGCTCCGGCTGTGGCTAAGGCCCTCCTTGGTATTTTCACCAGGGTTGGGTTTCCTAAGGAAGTAATCTCTGACAGGGGGTCAAACTTTATGTCCCACTACATGAAAGCCATGTGGAAAACCTGTGGAGTTACGTACAAGTTCTCAACAGCATACCACCCTCAGACAAACGGGTTGGTTGAAAGGTTTAACAGAACCATGAAGAGCATGATAGGTGCTTTAGAGGAACCCCTTAAGAAAAAATGGGACCTTCTACTGCCATGCCTGCTCTTTGCTTATAGAGAAGTCCCTCAGGAGGGAGTAGGTTATTCTCCCTTTGAGCTTCTCTATGGCCATCCGGTCAGAGGTCCATTGGCCCTGATTAAGGAGGGGTTGGAAGGTGCTCCTCCCCTCAAGCCAGTCAGAGTGACTGACTATGTGATAGGTCTCCGGAGGAGAATGTCACACATGATGGCAGAAGCAAGTGACAACTTGAAAGCTGGTCAAGCTCTGGTCAAACATTGGCATGACCAGAAGGCTAACATGGTTGAGTTTACTCAAGACCAGCTAGTTCTAGTTATGCTCCCAACAAGGCAGAGGGCCTTGCAAGACAAGTGGATGGGACCCTTCAAGATTGTGGGAAAACTTGGAGAGGTCAACTATCTGGTGGATCTGGGCAGACCCAGGGAAGCTCCTAGAGTCTTCCACACCAACAGACTAAAAGCATACATCTCCCGACCTGACGTAGGAGCCTTGCTTCTAGCTTCAGCTGCAGAGGAGGAAGAGAGTGAATCTCTCCCTGATCTCCTCAGAGGGGTGCCTTTAGATGAAAAAGTCGAAGGAGTTAATCTCTCTTCAGACCTGACACCTGAGCAACAAGAGGAGTGCAAATCTATGTTAAATCAGTTTGCCTCCCTGTTCTCACTGTCACCAGGCTTGACCCCTTGGGGCCAGCATGAGATACTCACTGGTGACTGTCTGCCAGTCAAAAGCAGAGGGTACAGAATGTCAGAACATATCAGAACCCACATCAAAGGAGAGGTCAAGAAGATGCTTGATCTCGGGGTAATAGAACCCTCTACTAGTCCATGGTCTAGCCCAGTTGTGTTAGTACCAAAGGCAGGATCCAAAGACTTGAGATTCTGTGTGGACTATAGAGCTCTAAATGCAGTCACCAAGACTGATGCCCACCCTTTGCCCAGGACAGATGAGTTGGTGGATAAACTTGGTGCAGCCAAGTACCTCAGCACATTTGACCTTACGTCAGGCTATTGGCAAATAGCCCTGACAGACCATGCCAAGGAGAAGACTGCATTTTCAACCCCAGTTGGCTTGTACCAGTTTAAGGTCATGCCTTTTGGATTAAAAAATGCACCTGCCACCTTCCAAAGGATGGTGAACCACGTTCTGGCCGGGATGGAAGATTTCTGCATGGCATACTTGGATGACATTGCAGTCTTCAGCCACTCCTGGGAAGATCATGTGAACCACCTAGGACATGTGTTGCAGGCTCTGGAACAGGCCCATTTGACAATCAAAGCCAGTAAGTGCCAGATTGGTCAAAGTAAAGTGGTCTACCTTGGGCATGAGGTAGGAGGTGGAGAAATAAGGCCTTTGCTCAGCAAGATTGAAGCTGTGCAAAGTTGGACAACACCAACTACTCAAACCCAAGTGAGAGCCTTCCTAGGCCTCACTGGGTATTACAGGAATTTCATTGAGAACTATGGGACCATAGCTTCTCCACTGAATGTAATCTCCTCTCCTAAATTCCCTAAAAAGGTAAAATGGAATGAGGAGTGCAATCAGGCCTTTGAAAAACTGAAGAGAGCTCTTTGCCAAGCTCCAGTATTGAGAGCTCCTGACTACCAACAAACTTTCATTGTACAAACTGATGCTTCCAATGTAGGTATAGGTGCAGTTCTAAGCCAACTGGATGAGAAGGGTAGGGAGCACCCCATTTGCTTCATCAGTAGAAAACTGAAGGATCCTGGGACAAGGTGGGCAACAATCGAAAGAGAATGCTTTGCTATTGTGTGGGCACTGAAGAAGTTTAGGCCATACTTGTATGGTTCTACTTTTGTTATTCAGACTGACCACCAACCCTTGAGATGGTTAATGCAAATGAAAGGGGAAAATCCAAAACTATTGAGATGGTCAATCTGCCTGCAAGGGTTTGATTTCACCATTGAGCACAGGTCAGGGTGTCACCATCAAAATGCTGATGGACTCTCTAGGATGTATATCATCGACTAGAGGTATGAGGTTCATCCAGGAGTGGATTAAATCCTCCTGTCCCTTAGTCTGGGGGGGGCAAGTGTTAGGGAGAATTCTCTGTTTAGGCTGAATTTCCCTACCTAGTGAGTCCCCCAGCAGCTTTGCTGGATTTCTGGGGTTTCTTTTTTCTCCTGCCAAGAGTGAGACTCTTTTACCCTCACTCTTGGACATGTGAAGTGTGTTTTCTTGGTTAAACCTTGTGTTGAATGGGCTATGGGGTCTTTTACTCCATAGGGCCTCATGTATTTTTGTGATGTGGGTTACACAGCACCCTCTGTGCCGTGACCCAGGGGTGTCCTAGGGACTCCCCAACATAGACTCCATACCCTGGGACTGACTACTGTCTCCCAGGGCATGTAAAGTCACCAAAGACTTTGCTAGTCTTGAATCCTGAACAGAACCAGTACAAACCATCATATTGTGGACGTACTGGCTGGGGCAATTCGATTGCCCCAGGGTCTGTTAGTCGAGGGGGCACGTCTCCGTCCCCCCTGATCGAGTTTTGGCTGGTGGCAGTGGAAACTACTTTTTATATTCGACCGCGAATATTTCCCTATGGGATTTCCCATTGTTTTAGGCTAACACATTTAATTATTTATTTACGGTAGCCTTAAACCTACCGCCGGTTTATATATTTATTATTATAACTCCGGTTGGGACTTTTTGCCAAAACTTGATTCTAAAATGGCGTTGGCGTTCGCCTCTGTAACTCTGACCCAAAGTGGAGCCCTTTGTTCCACTTTTGGCGGGCTTCTCCACAGAAGCCCTCCAAAGTGGTGCCACTCTGTCTGGGGTACTTAGGAGGGGTGGAGGGGGATTTAGGCACCCTGGACTGAGTTACCTTGGTAACTCAAGTCGCACTCCGTCCTGATTGGCCCAAGTGGTGAGCCGGCCGGCTCACCACTTAGCATGTTTGAGTGACAGCTAAGCTGGGTGAATGGGGGTTTGCTGCATAAAAGCAGGGCTTTGGGGACTGGAACTTTAGAAGTCGCCACAGGACCAAGAATCCGACGAGGGAAGAGCTGAGCCGACCTGCTTCGACGACACCACCCGGTGGAGCCCTGCTGAACCGTCTCACCACTTTTCCCGACGACCGAGGAGAACTCTTAACGGAGTGGCTCCTTCCCTTGACTGGTGGGGACAACCGGTTTTCACCTTCTTTCCGCTTCTCGAGGTATCTCGTGGCCGCCTTGCCAGTGCCAAGCACCCCGGCAACCGGAACCCCACCACTTTTACCCCAACCACGAAAGTCGGTACAACCCTTTAACCGGAGGACTCCGCGGCTGGTTTCTTCCCGGGCAGTGCAACGACCCTCTTCTTCTGCTCTTCAGCGAGAACTTCTTCTCCCCTGACCGACGTCGAGCCTTGCTACCACTGCCTGGAACAACTGCCACCGCTGGAGGATCCTTTCCGCTTAAGGTACCGTGTTCCGCCTGGCTTCCCTTGCCACCGACTGTACGGAGTAGATTTAGCCCCCGGCTTTCGAACCTGGGAGTGCCTGGAACACCCTGGCTAAACTTTCTAAGCCACTCTAAATTCTTTCTAACTCTTTGCAAGACTTTGAATCCCTAATAACAGTGTGATCTTGGGCACATTTTCGCTCCGGCTACTCTAAGAGTGGGCCCTGCCTAGTGACTTTTGCTCACCTGTGACTTTGTGCTTCTTTGAGCCTATTGCAAGTGTTCTGGACCTTAGAGTGGTGTGTTTAACCCATTTCTGTTTCGTTTTACCCCTTTCTTGAACCTACTAGAGTGTCATCTAACGTTAAGCGCTCACCTCTGTTTTAATTATGTGGTGTTAACCTAGAGTTGTCTAGATAGGAGTAAGGGTTGAAACTGCTTTCATTATAACTGTGTTTGAAGTGTTTTTACTATATTTTGCTAGAGTGATTTCAACTTATGTGTGTTTAATAAATAAATAACTATATACTTTTGAAACCAAGCTCTGGTCAGTGTTTGCTTGTGCTATTGTATTTGAGTACCTATTGTGTATACTTTGCATACTGCCTAACTCTTCTTGAGGGAAGTCTGACTGCTCAGCCACAGCTACCAGGTAAATCTGGGTGGTGCAGACTGCTACCAAGTGGGTTTACTGCTATACCTGTAGTCCTAAATCTTTTGCAGTGGTCCCCAAGGGAACTGCACAGGTTTCTGCCTAACAAGGACGACAAGTTGTACATATAACTACATCATTCCACATTGGGTCATTCATAAGGTGAAAGGTGTGGGGGTCTTACTTTCTGTGATGACCTGGGGACTGGGCTGGTCTGCCACATCTGGGGGAAACAGGGGAGGGCGGTGGAGTGACACATGTTAGTTTCAGGACAGGATATTCCATGACAGAGGTCTGAGTTTATTGGGGGCACTCTGGGGTGGTCAGCACAGTGGGGACACTCGTCTGGTACATCAACAGAATACCTTAGGAGGGCACAGGGTCACACAAGCAGTGTGGTGGTGCTCACTGTGCGTGGCGCTGCAGAGAGGAAAGGAGACATTGTTGGGCCGAATCGAGGCCTAGTTCAAAGATGGAGTCCAATTCTGTCGTGCAATAGTCCCACGTCTGCTCCAGCTGAGGCCTTATTCCTCGTGGCAGCAGAGCGATGGAGGCGTTCCCAAGTAGTGCAAGAGCAAGCAGTCATCTTGTGTAGAATGTATGGGGGGGGCTAATTTGCCCCTTCCTTCCTTACATTCCCCCCTTTAGTTATATCTAAAGTAATCAATTACCATTACCTTTTATCATTGTTTGCATTCCGGTCGGTAGTACTCCGCCTCCATTACTGCCTCGTCCCAAGCAGGTGTCCCTTTTATTGGCATCAAACAAGCGAGTACATTAACCACTAGCTACCCACCTCTAACACACCCAAGGGGAAGGCTACTTATCAGAAATTATCCTCACAGGGGAATTTTCATACAATTCTGTCTACCACCACGGTCAAAAAGTTATTTTAAACATATTTGAATCAATATTTACTCCAAACATAACAGTAAAAACAACATAAAAAGCCATATACAGTGTTAATCATTTACAAAAGTCGTAATGGACAAGATGGAGAGAAAACAACACTTCACACTTATGGCTGTAGTTTGCATCACAATGTTTACAATCTATCAACATTGGTTATTTAGCGTGATGTTAGTAATAGTGTGCCTGAATCACATAACTATTATACGCAAATATAGTATAATGGAGTCTACAATCTGATGTCTTTCTGGGGCAAAGGGCAGCACTGTTGCAGTCAAAGGCTCGTCAGTAGTGTCCCAGGTCCCGTCTTCAGGACGCAGTGAGTTGAGAGGGCGGTTACACTGTCAGCATGACGCATATGTAGCAGTGTAGTCACCTATACAGTGAATAAAAAATTGAAGCAAATATAAGATATATAGTGGTTAATGTACTTGCTTGTTTGATGTATCCTTCCTCATATACCACAGCCCCCTTTACAAAAAATTGAGGAACCTTGTGTGCTCACAACATTTGTTTACCTTTTATTGGCATCCAGGCCCTGCATACCCCTTGTACATTGTTGCATTGTCATCAGGGGTGCAGGTCATATATATTCCCCCATTCCAATCCAGATCCACCCACAACTCCGTGTACCATTGTAACTCCCTTTGTTCCTTTATTGTGGTGTGATACAAATTATCCACCCTATCCTTGGGATAACAATGCACTGCTATCATACGGTATTTGGGGGGATTAGACTCTCCTGTCTGTATTTGGGCATCCTTCATTGTCTGTACCCTTGTCGGTTACCCCATCCTCACTATCATCATGGCAGAACTAGGCATTGATTTTGCACAACATCGAACGCCTACCTGACACACACAAAAAATGAGTAACAGAAAAACGATGAGTGGGACAACATTTTTCATCATCACGCTGAACCAGCAAGGTATCCAGTTGAAAATGTCATCGAACCAGTTGCTTGGTGTGATTCCTCCTTCTTTTCTCATCCTTTCACCCAAGTTATGCATCACCCAGATCACATGGGACAGGGACCCTTTGCTGCATCCACAGAAGGTACAAATGTGCAGCAGGCACTCCCTATTTTTTGGCAAACACTGCCGTCCATTGCTGTGAGTAGATCTAGGACATACCGGTTTTGTATAGTCATCAACTGGTCACGAAGTTCCACTTTAATTACATTAAAGCCTTCTTCTGTGTCGTTGGCTACCTGGATCAACTCCCAGCACACGATCTGCAGCCATTTTGCGTTAGTTCGCGCATGGAGTCCTGGCAGGAGAAGTGAAGCAAAGAATGTTTCTGTGGAATTGAAAAGTTTGTACTAATCCGGAATTTGTGCCAGGAGGTCTGAGGATTCACTGGAGATGTAATTTAATGATCTTTGCTTGCGGGAAACTATGTCCTGTAACTCATCTTCAGTCAGGATGTCGTACGTGGAGGTCTCTTTAGTTACTGGCTGGGGTGCCGGTGATGTATCGACTGGCACCTTCCCCTTGAACATGGGTTTCCGGAATCACCATTAAGGTGGAGTGTAGCATTGCCATGGCACAGGCACCTCTCCATGATGGCGGGAGGTGTAGGTATGCTTGTTTTCCACACACCCAGTAAGTGTCCATTAAGGCTGCTGTTCCTTTTTTCATGTCTGGAAGGATGATTGTCTTGTTGCAGTGTTTGTTGGAGCCCATTCGTACCTTCCCCGCACTGTGAAAGCAGAGTTTGCGCTAGATTTCTTTTTGTATCTTGATTGGTTTTTCAAGTACTGTCACCCACGTTAGTTTGGCAATGTGCTGGGACCAGGTTGCAGTGCAAGTTCGTTTCAACCATTGAAAGTTTTCTTCTGTAAGTCCTTGCAATGCTTCAGCTTTACATGTGATTGTTTCATCTTGCCATTTGTTTTCTGTGAACATTGTCCCTTTGATGATAAAAAATTGTTCTTTCAAACATATCACTCCTTGAGGTTCGCTTGTGCACGTTTTTTTGTTTTGCAGCATTTGTTCTGTTACCGTGTGTGCCTGGAAGGTACTTCGTATTCTACATAAAGCTAAATGAATTAGACACTGGGCATCCGACATGGGTATCTCTTGGGGTATACGGACTTTGGGTGTGCCAGAGGCATGGGGTATGAGAGAGCAAACATAACAGATCTCATTTGTTGCTTGTTTAGCTGTGGCACTCAAGTCTGAGTACCATTTGTAGGACTGGTCCGGGTGGCGGGGGTATTCAATTTCATCTAATCCCAGACCATGGTATGCATCATAACCTTTCCCTCCCACCCCCCTTTTTAGTCTTTTACCCCCCTGACCATTGTGTACCTTCTGTTGTCTTATAGGAAAAATGTTTGTCCATATCTCATCATTTTGTTCATTTTCACTCTGCAAAGATTATGACACTGGGTAGGTTAGGGTAACTGGGACATAGGGTGTAAAGTGCATTGTATCGCCATCAGAGGTAGGTTCTTTTGTTGTGTGCATATTTACATATGGTGATTTCAAAATACCGAACATAGGATTATCAACATCATACTCATTTCATTTGATACATTCTCAACATCATAACACATAGCAGCACATGTAAAAATGGGGATTTTGACAGTTCAGATTTTGTGCAAAGTGGTTAAGTTAGCATTCACGGAAGCATTGTGGCTCCAGATAACTTGAAAGCCATCCCAAATGAGACTTGACCCTTCTTGTATCTGATGACCACCACTCCCCCTCTTTTATATCTCCCAATATAAATGAAAAAAACTCCAATACAGGCCAAGGCACAATAACATCACTGAAAAAATGATAGCCACAAAGTATAGACCACAGTCATAATTGTAATTTCTATTACTGCTAACTTCTACTCTATCGCTATCTACATCTGAGGCGTTGTTGGTGAGGGCCCTCCTTTCTGTCATATTTCCACCTGGGGTAATATAAATGGGTTAAGTACACAATAAGCAATCTTTTTCTTCTTTATTTAATGACATATCAGTATTATCTTCATTTACATATTTAATGTACAATTTTTTAAAGCAAGAATATGAAATGTCAGACATCATAAGAGAAGAGGGCAGGGGCAAGCTATCTTTGAAGAAAAATATGTTCAGTGGAAAGTGACAGACATAAAGACATTCTGCGAGGGCGAGAGATAGAGAGAGAGAGAGAGAGAGAGAGAGAGAGAGAGAGAGAGAGAAAGAGATTATACCTATATATTTACATTTAATTTTGATCATTCTTCATCATTGCTCATACTCTTTTTCCCTTGTTAATCTTTTTCTGTTATCTTTTACACTTTGTGATCTGTGTTTCATCTCTAAGGAGTTGAAATTCCCTGATTCTGGTGTTGCTCACTCTGGTGTGTCATACTTTTATGTGCCTTTCTTACATCTGAAAGATGCACCCAGTACTTTAAACCCCAAACTTTTACTGCGGGGGTTGTGCAATAAATGACTTCATAGGGGACATGAAATTGTGGGGAGTTCTAACTCCGCACGAAACTGTGAACATATACATTTTCACCAGGCATTAACTGTCCCATGGGGCTGTCTTGGGCGGGTGTGGTTGTATCAGTTTTGTTCTCTCGAGTGAATGCAGGTGCTATTTTCCTTGCTATACTCCGCACAGCCCGTGTCAGATGGCTGAGATAATCCTTGAATTCATCCCCTAGCACTGTGGCAGCTCAATGAGCGTCTGATGCTCTTCTTACTGGGGATAGTGGCATGTGAATGCGCCTTCCCGTCACTATTTCGTGCAGACACAAATGGTGGTCTTTACTTGGCTGTGTTGGGAGTTGGAACAGTGCTAGGGGCAAGCAATAAACCCAATTTTTCTTAAGTGTGTTACACAGTTTTGACAATTTACTCTTGAGGAGGCCGTTGATTTTTTATACAATTCCGTTAGCTTGCAGGTGATAAATCGAACAAAATAAATGTGTCACTCACAACAATGTTGTCACTTCTTTAAAGAGGTCATTTACAAAGTGTGTGCCGTTATCCGAGCGGATCACATCACATATTCCCCACCTGGAAAATACCTCTCTCACCAGAAACTTGGCCGCACCCTTGGCATCAGGGTGTGCATATGGTCCTGCTCCCACCCATCATGAGAAGGGCACACTATCACTATGAGGGACCTTTCCTCGTTACATCTTTCTCCCATGTCAGCATAATCTATGGGTAATTCTCGAAATGGCCCCGATGGGCGTGGCAGCGTTCCTCGCAGTGTTCTTAATGTCATACCTGAAGTGTATGTCTGACATGTTGTGCATTCTATTGTTATTTATGTCAAGTGTTCTTGCAAATTGGGGATGAACCACTCTTCCTGGATGTCGGCAGCAATATGTTGCTTTGTAACGTGTGTTGGAAAATGCAGCTGTTGAAATGCTATTTGTATGAATTCTACGGACATTACAACTTTCCCTGCCATCTCTTGTCACAATATCAAATCTGTAGGGGACTGTTTGCACCCTCTTTTTTCCCATAGCTCCTGCTCTTCAAGTGGTACGTGCCTTTGCAACTCTATTATTTGCAGTATGGTTGTAAAGTTATACCCTTCTATCTTGTCATCTAGCGCTGGTGTTTTAACTACACATTCCGTTGCTGGAGGGATGTTAACATAGGCTGCTTCCTTTGCAACAGCGTATGCTGCCGCGTTTCCAAGCGAGATCGCGTCTGTGTTGTTTGTATGTGCTTGCCTTTTACCAAAGCTACTACTGATGGTACTGCCAGTGCTTCTATTAAGTCATTCAATAATGCTGCATGTTGGACGGGGGAACCGCATGCTGTCCTGAATCCCCTTTGTCGCCATTGTGACAAGCCTGAGTGTACCGTCATTGTCATGTATGCCGAGTCTGAGTATATTGTCACTGCACACCCTTTAGCTGTTCGCAATGCTTCCATTAATGCATTGAGTTCTGCTGCTTGTGCTGAAAAATGTGAAGGGAGGCGATTCTGCACTATCACTTTGTATTCATCCTCTTCTATCGTTACCACCGCTGCTCCTACATGCCTTTCTCCCGTTTCACAATCAATGGATGCTGACCCATCTACGAAGTATATTTCTCCCCCTTCTAGGGCATTTTCATTTGCTTTTGGGATGTCATCTTCCTCTCCCTCATATGTAGCGCAATTGTGTGCCTGCATGTATTCTGTGCAGGGCTCTGTAATGAATGTGGCAGGCTTTACAGTTTTATATCCGACAACGTGTACATTTGGGCTTCATATTATTATTTCATATGCAGTTGCTCTTTGTGTAGTAAGAGTGGACTTTGACCTTTCAAGTATGGCAAACAGTGAGTGGTCAGAGTAAAGTGTTACAGAGCAGCCCATCACTATAGTGGCCCTTTTCTCTATAGCGAAGGCCGCAGCTGCGAGAGCTTGTTCACATGCAAAATGTCCTTGCATCACTGAATCTAAAGTGCTACTGTAGAAGGCCAATGGCTTGTGGCCTAGGGATGTTTTCTGTGCGAGTACTGCTGTCATTAGTGTTCCATTGCTGTGTGAAAAGAGATAGAACTCCTGATCATAATCTGGCTTCGCTAAAACAGGTGTGTGTGTGATGAGGTCCTGGAATTTGAAATATTGTGTCATCGTTTCCTGTGTCAATTTGATAGGGGCGCTGTTCTTGTGTGCTTCTTTTAGTCTTTGGAGGAGGGGGTGTGTGTATGCAGCATAATTTAATATCCAAGCACGGCAGTAATTACATATACTGAGAAATTTCTGCATGTCCTTCACTGTTTTGGGTATCAATGTGTGACGTAATGCTGCTGCTCTATCTGGTGAAATCCTTTTACCATCTTTCTAAATCAGCTGTCATAGATACAAAACTTCTGCTAGGCAGTATTGCAGTTTTCCCATGTCCACCATGTACCGCTTTGTTGCTAACAAGTTCAGTAATATTATTGAATCTGCTCTACCTTGCTCTTCACTTCCACTGCAAATAAGGAGTTCATCTACGTATTTAATTATTGCACTTTTTACATCAACATTGCCGAGGTCTTATTGACAAAATTCTGTTAAATATGCTGGGTCTTTCACAGAAACCCTGGGGTAATCTGCAATGTTCATATCTGTTTCCCCCCAAGGTAAATGCTGTTAAGTACTGACAACTGGGGTCAAGTGGTATTGAGAAGAAGGCATTCTTCAAATCCACAACTGTGAAACACGTGGCATTGTTTGGGATGCTGCATAAAATGGATGCAGAGTTTGGCACTAGAGGGAACTCTTTTTGTATGACGTTATAAAGTGTGCAGAGATCCTGTATCATCCTCCACGCCCCGCCCCTTGCCTTTGTTACAGGATAAATTGCAGTATTGCATGGTAAATTTGATGGCACAATTATACCTTGTTGTAGTAATGCACTTATTGTTTCTTTTATTCCCTCTTCTGCTTCTCTGGACAGTGGATATTGCTTCACTCTGGGAGATATTGCACCTGGCTTTAGTTTGATTTTTATGGGTGTTACTCCTTGTAAGAGTCCTACATCATGGGGACCCTGTTGTCCATAATTCTGGTGGTATCTTTTACAAATCTTGATCAAATATGGAAGGCGGTGTACTGACATTGGCCATGAGGGGGTTATGTATCTCTCTGTGTTGAATCATTATGTCACAGGGCACACATATTTCCATTATTATTTCCCTGTCAGTGTCACTGTCAGTTAATAGATCTCCATCAGTTAAATCTCTTAGCGCTATGTTTGGGTCTATGCATAACACTGTCCTCTACTCTCATCCATCAAATCCATGTGTGTCCAGTCCTATTGCCACAATATGTCCGTCTGATACTTGCACCCCTTGCAGGTCAATTGAGAGAATGGTGCCAGACACTATCTCGGGGCTTATTACAGGGCGGAAAATAAAATCAATTGACACCCTCCATTCCTTTCGGGTGATTTCTGGTATCACTATAGCCAGAACTTGTATCCCGTAGATGAACATGTCAACGTCCGTGGGCACTCCACTTACTACAACCTCGTTCACAATGGTGCTGATCATTAGCATTGCTCGCACTGGACATACTCCTGGAGTGGAGCACACGATTCCCCTTTCTGTAAAGGAGATGGTCATGTTAAGCTTACTAAGGACGTCCCTTCCCCGAAAACTTATGGGCATATCTTTGCAATACAGCAGGGGCACTCAAACAGTTTTTCCCCCCACTGGTATATCCAAATCTTTTGTGTAAAGAACATTCAAAATAGCCCCAGAAAACCCCTGCATTTTCAAATTTTTCCCTGAGAGAGCAAACCGGCTTCCATGAGACCTGAGTCCACCATGAAGATGAACTGTTTGTTGCCTATCTCCGCCCCCACCACTGGACACGCAAGTGCTTTCTGTGGGCTGTCCTAATCAGGGTACGTGTTTGTCACTGTCTCCAACTACTGCTGTACCGCGGAATGGTGCTGGTGCACCATTAGCTGTGGTAGAAATTGTTTTATTGTGTGTGTTTCCCATTGTGTTCTGGCGTGCTACTTGTGGTTGCATACCATGCTGTTGTGCTTTTTGTTTAGGTTGCATTTGTTGTGGTCCTTGCGGGCAATCATTATAATATTGGTCTTGTTGTCCGCTACCACCCATAGGTAACCCACAGGGGCTACTTGGATGTGGGTAGCTAAATTGTTGTTCGTTTCCCATGGGAGGGGGTCCTTGGTGGTACCCCATAGGTCTCATTCTGCATTCTCTGGAAACATTTCCCAACCTTCCTCAGTTCCACCAAGACCCTTGGTTCCCTCCCCGCATGCCCTGCCCTCCAAACCCTCTGTTTCCCTGTCCTCCAAATCCTCTTCTTTGTCCCGATACCCACTTCGTCCTCTTGCGGGTCTCCCTTGCCATTGGGGGCCTTCTTACTGCTCTTCTCCCACCCATTGATCCTGTTCATTTGCAGACCAGGTTGCTGCCATCCTTAGGGTGCACTTCCTGACCTCTCCTCCCCTCCTTCCTGTCTCTCCACGGGTAGGGCTGCTTCAATTGCAGCGACCTTCACCAATTTATTTTGAACAAGCTTTACTTTGTCTGCCAACCTCCTCTGGGATATTTCTTTTTCTCTCTCTTTGATCCCACACTTGGGCCCTTACATTGTTAAACGATGACCCATCGCGATGGTCACAATTTATTGTTATTCCCAGAAAACCTGCTCTCAACCACACTCCATCTGCCTGATCTCCCACTGCAGATACTAGTAAACTCTTCACATCTCCTATGGCCCGGGGCACTCCTGCTGTATTTTTTTCAAATGTGTGTATCCACATCCCTGCCCCACTTGAAAGTGGAGGGAGGAGCTTCAACAGGTTGTTTGTGTCCATCTGTGCCCATGGCATGTAATGGGGTCGCCCTGCTTCTTGGGTATAAGGGGCATCTGCAGTTTTGTTTTTCCTCCCTTTTTACTTACAGTTCTTTTCTTCGCCTTGCTTAGTGACATGTTTCCCAGCCTGCTTCTCAGCCTCCCCTGCCACCTTTCCAGCCCTCCCCCATCCTGCGGGTCCTCTTGTAGTGGGAGCTATAGTCCTGCTGCCACCCCTTCTTCATACTCATCTAGATCACTCCATACTTCA
The DNA here is from genome assembly GCF_040938575.1 of Ambystoma mexicanum. Lineage (NCBI taxonomy): Eukaryota > Metazoa > Chordata > Amphibia > Caudata > Ambystomatidae > Ambystoma > Ambystoma mexicanum. Next base: position 1,140,287,792 of record NC_090922.1, read on the forward strand.
TCTATCTCTCTATCTGAATTTTCACCTCCTTGTCCCTCCCCTCCCTGGCTCTCTGCAAGTTCCGCCTGAACAATTCATATTGGTTTGTCATTTAAGTGAAAGTATTCTCCTGACTGCCACTCATTTTCTGACCCCTTAGGGATGTTGCCTTGTGGCGGTGGCGAAGGTGTAGACCCACCTGCTACACTGGGTGGGCTTGTCAACTCACTGGCTACACTGGGTGGCGCTTCACCTCCTCCGGCCAACATTTGTCCCCTGTCACACAACGCTTGTAATCGTGTCAAATCCATTTGTCTGCTGGCGAGTTGTCGTTCTAGATCTCCAGTGAGGCGTGCCAAATGTACTGGAGGGGCACTAGTGGGGCGATATAAACCTCTGGGATCATAGGGTGGTGGGGCTGTGGCTGCAGGTGTGGTCGGGGCACTCATCGTGGGCACATAAATGGGGTCTCTGTGCCCTGCAGCCGGCCTAGTTAACAGTGGATAGAGCCTTGTGAGGTCATTTTCCCTTGCTTTTGTTGCGGGGTTCTCTATTGTTGCTCCCTCCTCCCCTTCTGCGGTGGTTGGCACTTCTGAGGATGTTTCATTAGTTGTGTCACAACTGGGGGAAGCACCTTCGAACATCCTCCACAAATCTAATATTTCATGTCTGTTCTGGAGCTGTTTACCTAGGTACTTGGCCAATAAATGAGTTGTTACAATATCTAGTACTCTTTTATCAAAGGACCCTTCTTCTGGCAAGATTTTGGACAATCCCTCTCCTTTTATTTCCGTAACCCATTGTTCGTGGCATTTTTGTATAATCTCGCTGTATAGGGGGATATGTCGATGAATATGAGCTACCGGTGTATCTCCTCTCATGGCTCCCTGTCCTGCCTTCGTGTTTACTTGGGTACTCAGTATGTCACACAGTGCAGTTGAAAAAAAAAACGCTTGTACTCGCTCTATTATCACCTTCTGCCCCACCTTGGGGTAAACCACAAAAAAAACTTTTCACATACACCTCTTCAGAAACATCAAAAAATATATTTTTCAATCACTTGTCTTTTCTTAGACAATATAATTACATAAAAAATGTTTACACAGATCAACACATTTAACTTTGACAACATTTAACATATGACATGTACTATTTCTCTACTACGCCCTACACTTTTACCCTATTTTAATTAACTTTGCCCTTAATCTATTCTTTCATTCACACCCCTTACCCAAGCCCCTCTTGGGTCTTTATGCTACTAGAATTCTACTCACGTGGGAAAAAAAATTCTAAGTTACTACTCCAAGTCTACTTCATATATGAGACTCCTACGTTTTTATCTTCACTTATTCCCAGCACTGGTCAAGACAATGCTACGCGGCACCGCCTTCTACCCCCTTCGGAGCTAGGATCCCGTGTTCCTTTACCCCTGTATCCAAAACCTAATAGCCATATAAAAGAAAGAAAAGAAAAAGCCTATCAGTTACACTCACACAGTCCCTAGGCCTAAAATGTCACTCCCCCTTGTTATTTTATCCTTTACCCTTACACCATCTACTTCATAATTTTCCCCTCTTTAAGAATCTTGCAACCGGTACTCACGTGTCTGGGGTGGTCCAAGAGCTTCCGTTCAAGGTCCATCCACATTCAGGGCAGCACCCCAACCAAGCCGTGACCCGCCTTGGCAAGCTGTCAGGTTTTTGCAAAGATGACGGGGACCCTTGGAAACTTTTGTTTTGTGCGCACACTGGTCAACCGCGAAGGCAATGGTTTTGCTGGGGGTGTCCCTGATCTCGCCGCATGGCACGGGGGCCTCTCTCGGTGCACCTTCTCGATCACGTTGCAGGGCTCACCAAGTGAAAGGACTCACTTCCCAAATTACCAATATAAACTCAGAATAAACGGTATCAGGTATTAATATCGCCACATATATGGTCGCCGTAAATAATATCACTGGGAAATGTTGTGGCGATATTATTTGGGTGACCATATATATGGCGACAGGGGCAAAAAAAATAAATAAAAAAAAATAAATAAAAGAAAATAAAAATTTGGCGGTTGCGGGGGTTCCATGCAATAATGTCGCCACAAAAAATGACAATTTTTCGGCAATATTTTTGTATGGCAATATTTTTGTGGCGACATTATTACATGGAACCGAATAAACGACACATCCCCGTAGGGAATGAGACCAGGAGAACAGATTGTGAGGTTGCCAAAGATTTATGAAAGATTTGACATCCAGAGAACTCTGCTGCCCTGTGAGCACTCTGGCAAACATTGCAATTACAATGGATTATAAGGCAAAAAGGAGTCATCAGTGATGTCAGCTATAAGAGTTACAAAGTAAAATATTATTGGGTGCGAGGTGAAGATGCATAGGTGCCTGTAGGTGCTGCTTCGGCAGGATTGGCTGCTCCTTTGGCAGGAGGGTGAGCCACACATGGTTAAGCTGGACTTGTCCGGGTAGGGTGAATGTTGGGTCAAGCTGGAGATGCGGTTGAAACTAGCTAAGCTGGCATGAACACTTATTCTTGGCATATAATAAATAATGAGCATCAATATACCTTTGAGTAAATCTTAGAGGCTTACAAGTTGTACATATAACTACATCATTCCACATTGGGTCATTCATAAGGTGAAAGGTGCGGGGGTCTTGCTTTCTGCGATGACCTGGGGACTGGGCTGGTCTGGAACATCTGGGGGAAACAGGGAGGTAGAGAGACACATGTTAGTTTAGGACAGGATATACCATGACAGAGGTCTAAGTTTATTGGGGGCACTCTGGGGTGCTCAGCACAGTGGGGGCACACGTCTGGTACATCAAGAGAATACCTTAAGAGGGCACAGGGTCACACAAGCAGTAATTTTCCAATAGTGAGGGTGCTGGTTCGTGGAGATGGACGGGCTACAAGTCATGGTTCAGGCTGGATCACACACAGGACAGTGATTTCAGAGCAAGAATGATACGATACATAATGTTAATTGTTGCAGTTGGCTTCGGTGCATCCGTGAGAAAGGGACTTGGGCCACGCAGAAAAGGTCGGGGTGGTTGGTGCTCACTGTGTGCGGCACTGCAGAGGGGAGAGGAGAATTCATAGTGCCGAATCGCGGCCTAGTTCAAAGATGGAGTCGAGGGTACATAAAATGGAGTCGAAGTGTGTCATGCAATAGTCCCACATCTGCTTCAGCTGAGGCCTTATTCCGCATGGCAGCAGAAGGGCGATATAGGTGTCCCCCACTAGTGCAAGAGCAAGCGGTTCATCTCATGTAGACTGTATGGCCAGGGGATAATTTGCCCCTTCCTTCCTTACACAATATTAGCTCTATATTTCTACTACACAATTCCTCACTCAGCCTTGTGACTGGCTGTAATCTGCCCCCTAGAATATGGTGTAAACATTTGCTAAACAGAGTTAGATTATAATAGAGCCACCTCGTGATGAAAATAAAAATATATAAAATCTCTTGCAAAACTGATTTTTGTTTGTAGTGAATTTTGGTAATACGCTGTGATTGTTCGTCAGACATATTCCACAGACGTTTCCTGCACATTTCATGCAGTACTGGGAGGATCCTGCTACTGAATAATGATGATGGTAAAAAACATACAATCTTTAAAACACATACATCGAAATCCTTACTTACGTATGCAAGTTGTTGATTTATTGCTTGTTATAAATCAATTACTTTATTCTGTGACATGAAGCTTTTTCCAGTACGTTTTATGGTTTCATTATTGTGCCATTTCATTAATCATGAATTATATATTTTTATATTCTTATTTGTAGTTGTATTTCTATTATTTATAGATGTTATTTTTTCAGTTGTATTTTCCATCAGTTTTTGTTTTGTTTATTATACCTTTTTCATTATTAATTTTTCATGACTTTTTCACTATTGTTTAATTTTCCTCATAAGTTATACATCGTTTTTTCAGTTAGTTACATTTCTTCTTTCTCAATGTCAGCTCATCCATTAGTTATGTCGTATTCCATATGTGTTTGAGCACTCTTTTGTTCACAACATAATACTGACAGCATCACGATGAAGCCATCAGGCAATAACATCATCAATTTGATGCCATCTTGTTTTCACTGGTTTTTCCACAATGATCAGTGCATTGATAGAAGGAGCATGTTTCTCATCTGCCTCTTTTAATTCAATTGAATTAGTATACAGTACTCTGTACTGTTAATAAAATCCATTTGAGTTCTATGACAATCTTGTTATTTGCTCTGGTCAGCCTTTAAAGAAAGGTTGGATATGAATTTGTTGTGTGTAGCTTTTCGGCTTATGCACCCTCTTAAACAGAAATAACTTAATGAGATATACAATTTATTCTGAGGTATTTTTCAATTGATAACTCATTACAGCAGTTAAGATGACTAGACATAGATTCAATGTAGGAGGTTATGTTATGGGCTGGTGTCCAATTGTTCAGAGTTCTTTTTTCTTTCTTCAATTTCACAGTTTTTAGATTGTCTCATAATGAAAAGCAGACATTCTAAGATGTGGCAATTTAAAAACTGTGACATTGTACACAGAAAATAGAACTCTTAACAATTGAACACTAGCCCATAAAATAACCTCCTACATAGAATATATGTCGATGATGGGGTGCCCCATGGACATTCATTGATAGATTCATTCCTGGCCAATTGATCTCCTTGAAAGTGTTGTGTGAAATGGGCTAACCCATTTCTGATGCTTTGCTTTTAATTGTATGGCTGATTACTATTCATGTCGGGAGTTGCATTCCATGAACCACTGTGTGTGGTCTCTGTACACTGCTTCAATGGGTTACATTGTGAAGTAGGTGACTGCCACTGGCTGATTTAGCAGCTTACAAAAGGTTTATCACATACCAATTCCTCTTCTAGTTGGCTATCTTTTGGTTTATGCTCTGTTTCTCAATTGGTTCTACTCCTAGAGGCTTCTGTCCCTGGTGTGTGCCACATGAGTCAAGGTAAAAGTGGTCTTCCTGTTTTCCAAGGACCCAAAGAAAGAGTGTTAAGGTTCCAGTCTGTATGCCAGCAGGAAATTGGCAACTCTTGTTGAAACTCATGATTAGGGTCAAGATTGAGGGTGGGTGTTGAGTATCTTCGCTCTGACCACCATCCACCAGTTTAACAAAAAAGTAAGATCCGTGCCCAGGACCATGGACTAAGCTGACCAGGTATAATTGAGGCCTATTCTGATATCATGATACCCACTTCAGTTAGGGCCAGGGCAGACTTTGGATAGTCTTCTTATCCTTGAGCTTACATGCAATGTTTTCACATTTGGCAAGGCGTCTGCTGAGGTGCCCCCTTTTCTGACTGAGACCTTATAATCCTTATCCGTGTTGCCATGGGACAATATTGCTATAATAGGGACCTACTGTTCATCACTCTCCCACACAGGACCCACTTATTCCAGGTGATTTCCTGATAAACGTTGTTGTGGTAACACATTTTGGTGGTATGCACACAATGATCTGCACATGTGACCTACATGAGTAACTGCACAGATGAGCTTGAACTAGGATTGTCAGTGGAGGTTATGCACTTAATAACTGCTCCTTGTCAGATGGTCTTGCGAAAAGGTGTTAACTACATTTAGAGAGACCATGGTCCAGATTGCATGGATAGGGGCACCAAAAACTCTCTCTTCACTCCCTAGGAAGGTCTTAATTTTATTTTATTAATTTATGTAGCATTTATAGCGCGCAGGTATCTGGGCGCTGGAGCACAGGTAATAAGCATTACAGGGCAGCAATGGAAAACAGTGGTTTGGCATAATTCATAATTAAAATATTAATGGTAAAACATTTGATGTGCTATGCCTCAGATTACAGAATATTTGGTAACCACTTGACGTTTGTACTGCCTCCTTGACAATACCACTATATAATTGCTGTGCGTACATTCTTAGGGTCAAAGATTTGGAAGACTGCTCTACGACCAAAAAGGTTTTAACTCTTATATTGTCAGGTTCCCCAGCCACTTGTTATGTGCATCTTTGAAATGACAGTCTCAGTGAAGAAAAGTTGGATAATCCTCAGGTTAAGTCTGTAGAACTCTGGATCGGGGCATATTTCTTTAATGAACCCCCCCCCCCCCCTACGTTGAGGTTGATATAGAGAGTGTTGTATATGCATTCATGTGCCTTCCCACATTTGGCAAAATACCTCAATTAAAATGTAGACTTTCCGGCTTTCGACCAGTGGATGTCCAGTGGAAAGTGAAAAGCTTTCAGTACATCCTCTGTTGTTCATCGATCGGTGGACAAACTGCCATCCCCATAAATGTAACCAAGTTCTCAAGTATTCCTGTAATGTTTGCGCCCACCTACCTGCGGGTTTGGTTTTGCGCTATATCAAATAAACAAACAAACAAACAAATAAATGGCAAAGGGAATTGGCAGTTTGTCCACCTGTTGAATGGCCACCAGCAGACATTCTGCTAGATGTTCTCTGGGGAGTCAATGTTGAAGAGCCAGAAAGTCTAAACTTTAAATGAGATAGTTTTATATTGTTAGAAAGTTGACAGATTATATATACTTCAAAATCGAAATCAGCCGTTTAACGTCTTAAAACCAGGAATTAAAATCAGACTTTATTATCTGGTAGGAGATTCATAGTCCACTCTCTAAATGAAATTTATATGCAGACCCCTTCTATGTCTAACCCACTGTGTGGTCTCTGTGACACACTTAAAATGTTAAATAATTCTTCTAGGTTTTCTCCTACCAGATATTTTTGTAGAATTATTATATCTATCTGGAACGTGAGTTTAGGGATAGTTAAATTCTGCAGATATTGTAATCCTATGTTCAGTCTCTCTCAAGAAGGAGCTCTTTCTCAGTCAAGTATATCTGATATTATTATTATTATCATTATTATTATTATTATGTTTATTTATTTATATTTAGTTAATCAAAATACACAAAACACAATATATATTTCCGCCATAAAGAAATAACACATATTCAATCTGATAAGGCCTACACTGTCCAAGTTATCTCATCCGACAGTGTACAACCACAATCAGTGGCTCCATCAGGGATTGACATCAGAGAAAGATACTAGGTGTTACATATAATTAACTGTACATTTTCCATAATGTCTTTAAAATCTTTAAAACTATAAATACTAAAATGTACCAGTCATCATTGACTATACAAACTAAAAAAGAAAAAGAACTATTAGTACAGGTTGGTCTATTAGATAGATCTATTTACATTCATTGTGTGAGAGCAAGGGAACATAGTTACTGTATACACAGAGGGTTATTCTTGGGCAGCAGTTTCTCAATAGTATACCAAAGTCTGTACAAGGTAAGCTGGACCATTTCACTCTCATTATTGAGGCAAACATTCAAATATACATGCTGCTTTATGATGTCATAATTATGCACAAATCCACCTATTGCAGTCATAATAGCCAGTCCCAGAGTTGTGCACTCTATAAATAACTGTTTAGCTGTTTCAATTGAACATAGACTATTACAAATATGACAGTTCCTGTGCTGAAGTAGGATCTTAAAATAAGCTTCACAAGTTATTAACAGAGGAAGTTGGTTTATCCTTAGTCTCAGTATAAAGTGCATAACCTCAGAGCTGGGGCACTGTTTCAAATATCTTTGAGCTTTCAAAAACCGGTGGGTGACATTTGAAACATGTGCATATGTGCTCAATGTAGAGAGGTGCATGTAATTATTGGTCCAATACAATGTCTTCAATTTGCTTTTAAATAGCTGTTGTAGAGTCACAAGTCTAGTGCCTCGTTTGAAGTCAGGAAATCAGCCAGTATTCTCATTCAGTATTAGGTTGTTGAATTCCTCTCCTTTAGACTTTTTACATGTACCCAAAGAGGGCCCCTTGACATTTTGACCCAGTATTCATTTTAAGGTGTAGTAACCCATGCTTAATCATTGCCTGGCTCTTTAATGAGTCTAACCCCAATTCTAATCTAAGGTACTCAACAGGGGTCGAGGGTCAACATTTATATATCCATTTCCGAAATAACCCTCAAGCCAATGTAAATCACTCATGGCTAAGGCATCTAAGCCATATAGTACCATGGGACAAAGACACTGGCTGTAGATGGTTATTATCCCCTCGATCGAAGAGCCTGTGGTTTGATTTGCAAACTTTCTGATCAAATGAGTCAAATGTCTTGCCTTTATAATTTTAGCCTCTGTCATGTCCTATACTGGGGTCCTATACTAGGGGCCACCAGGAGATTTACACTCTCCGTCTGCACTCACCAACACCCTCCCACTACTTCGAAGCATAGTAGCTCACCATCCAATCATCCCCGTACCACTAACAATACCCCACACAGGATAAGCAAATCCCCGATCCACCAGTTAACCACTTTGGCTACCACAATTCAACCCAAATGCCAGTATTCCCACTCCTAAGCCCAGCCTGCCAACACAGCCCCTACACCGTGTCTATACAATTCTTTATCTCACAAACACCTGAAAGGGGCGCTACTTAATGTTCAATCCCTAGGTGCACATGCCATCGATGTACACAACCTTATTTTGGAACACCAACTAGATTTCTTAGCAATGACTGAAACCTGGCTCCACCCAGCCTCAGGTCCATTACTGACTCTAGCCATCCCACCAGACTACACCATTCTCAACACTGACCGCCAAGATGCTATGGGAGGAGGAGTAGCCATTATTGCCAAAACCTCCTTACAGTTCAGAGCTTGTAACACAGATAAAAAAGACGGGTACAAACTTCTAGCCCTAAAATGATCTACTGACCCCAAAACAACTTTCAATTTCTTTCATAGTTTATAGAGCACCTCTTCTAATCATCCGGATATAGATACTCCCTTATTTGTTACCCCTCTTTTTAAACCCAAGATAAAATTCAAACTATAAGGAGACATAAACTTGGGTTTCATTGACGCTCATGATCACAAAGCCACAGCCTTCCACACTGCATTACAAGAAATGCAGTTCTCCCAAATTGTCAACGCACCCGCTCACACAAAAGGCAGAGTCCTAGTATCCCTTGAAGACATCCTCGAAATATCCTGGTCAGACCACTTACTAGTTCTCATTAACATATCAACCTCAAAAGCCCAGGAATCACCCTAACCACCACCCATTCCAATATTGGTGAGAAATTCAAGCAAGCTCACTCCAGATAATGTGACCCCTGTCCTCAATAAACTACTTGAGGCACAGCCACCACAAATTCTAATCCTGATAGCTTATCCCTATTCTACCACACCTGCTTGAAAAATGCTATTGATAAAGTAGCCCCACTCAAGTCTAAACTACTCAGACCTAAACAAAGCAATTCCTGGTTCAATGACGAACTTATCGAACTCAGAAGAAATAAAAGAGCGCTAGAACATCTAACTAGAAAAAACCCTTCCATTGAGTCCAGAAAAGAGCTCCAGTTATTCTCACAAAAATATAAACTCGCAGTTATTACACACAAAGCCAGTAACCTGAATGTATGCAAAACTAATGCTGCGTTCAACAGCAAAGAACTGTTCGCACTTCTTAGAGAATTGGAAACACCCATCCCTCCTCCTAGTCCAGCTATTGCTAGCAAAGCATGGTGTACCACCATGCCCTAGCCACCAAAATGAAGTCCCTCCAAGACAAAATGATTATGAAAAGAAAATGACTGGTCCACAGTGCTGACTCCGCCCCAATTGTTTTGTCTAACAACATAGCATCAGAAACCCAGTTTAACTTCACCCCAGTCACCCAAGACCAAGGACTCAAGACTATTGCCTCACTCAAAACATCAAACTGCAAAGGAGACCGTTTTCCTGCCAAACTAGTTAAGTCCTGTACTTCTATTCTAGCACCTACCATCACCAATTTCATAAACACATCCTTCAGTACCAACTCTGTCTCATCAGACATTAAAGGAGCCTGGGTCACGCACCTACTGAAAATAAACACTCTGGATCCCACTATTCCCACTAATTACAGACCCATTACCACAGTCCCCTTCCTCCTTAAAATAATTGACACAACTGCAAACACTCAAGTACAAACACACCTAGACAACAATCACCTATTAGGAGATAGACAATCTGGCTTCCAACCTAAACACAGCACAGAGACAGCACTACTTGACCTAATGAATCACATAAACGTTATCAGAGACTCAGGCAACCTATGCATCCTAGTATTAATGGTCTTGTCAAATGCATTCGATCTAGTTGACCATGACAAATTATGCCTAGCATCATCAAAAAACTTTCAATTCTCACACATCGCAACCACATGGATCAAATTATTCTTATCAGAACGTACGCCCAGAGTAGTCATTGGGGAGGAGTCGGAGGATCCTATAGCAGTCCATATAGGTGTACCGTGAGGATTGTGCCTTTCCCCCACTCTCTACAATGCTTATGCGAAACTTCTCTTTGCAGCATTAGATGCCATGGGAGTAATCTATACTAACTTTGTGGATGATACACCGATACTCGTCCCATTCACTGGCATCAAGAACAGAATGCTATTCTCATAAATAAAATGCATTCTCTCATCCAGAACTGGATGACAACAAACAGTCTTTGCCTAATGGCCAAAAGACAGAGATTCTCATCGTGGGCTTCCCAGCCCAACCGAAGAAATGACATCAGGACTATACCTCGATTGTCATAGATGGTACTCCGATTCCCATCTCAAACCAAGTCAAAACCATAGGGCTTTACCTAGACTCCAGCCTCACCATAAATAATATATCAACTCACTCACCTCATCCAAAGCTTACACTGCCAAACTCATTGCACTTAGCCGGTAATTTCTCACCACACAGAACATTAGCAAGTGCCTTTATTCTGTCCAAGTTAGACTATTGCAATATACTTTTATTAGGCACCACCAAGAAAAACCTAGCCAAATTGCAATTATTGCAAAATAAATCTTTAAGAGCAGCACTTGGGGTCACATATCTCACTCCAGGAGAGAGGTACACTGGTTACCCATACAAGCTAGAATACCTCACAAACCACTTACCACCACACATAAATGCATCGCCCAAAATGCCCCTACCAATGTGTCACTTGAAAAACATCAACCAGATCTCTCAGATCTAATGCTAGCACTCACTTACTCATCCCCAGTTTCAAGAATACTAGAAAAGGAGGGTCCAGCTTCCCTGTAGCAGATCCCAGAATCTGGAATTCACTTCCCTCAAACATAAGCAACAAGCCACCCCACACCCACTTTAAGAATTTCTTAAAACTTTTTTTCTAACAATTTCTATTAATTTTTCAAAAACAATACAAACCAAACTTGCAGTACATTTTATGTCATTTCGGATTTACATCACTCCAGGAATGTATACTGCACCCCGAACCCCTTCCCACCCACCCGTGCCTATTCTCCTACACATTCTGTTTCTTCGTCTTGCAGCTGGGGTCCTTCTCCCATATTCTCTACTGAGTCGCGGTCGCTTGACCAATCTTGCCTGGGCCCAAATAGCGTAGCTATTAAAGGTTTCCAGGCTGTCAAGGTTTCTGCTTCCTCCTCCCCACCAGAGTTGCTTGCCTCTTGCCATACTGCAGTTTAAGCTTCTGCCCATTTCTGGAGGTCTTTCCACCACACTTCTACTCTCTAAAACTTAGTTATTCAAAAAATTCTAACCTGACTGCCTCATAAGCCATATTTACAACCACATGTTTGCCGACTAACTATAAATGCACAATGATGTCAACCGATTTTTCACTGTAACTAGCATACCATGGCCCTAATCATCTGTCAACTATGCCCTGTAACCAGAAAGCATCACTGCAATCCTGTAATATATGCTGTGATACCTCTATGTTTGGGTGTATAATCAAATATAATTAAATACATAAATATGTGGGTATAGGATGTAGAGGTACTCATTTCCAGCCCTAATTAGGGGTACGTGTCCACAATGTTGAGTGCTCCCAGTCTGGTAATAAAATCTGGGCACTAGACCTTCTTGGAGGCAACAACCATAACCTTTGTTTTATCCAGGTTGATACTAAGGTAATTTTCAACAGCGTAATTTACCAAAGTATCAAACATGGCCCTTGCTGTAGAGGTGTGAGTAACAATACCAAGTCATTCGAGTATAACATACAAGGTATTGTCTGACCACCGATTCTTGAGCAACAACTTACTACTTGCGTAAATCGCAAAGGTAGATCGACATATAGATATTGTACAAAAGGGAGGCCAAAGTACAACCCTGTTTTACCCCCTATAGATATTGACCAGGGCAGTCAAGCCACCCTGATCATCCAATCTGATACGGCCTTGCATGTTAAAATGGAGACCCTTAAGTACACTCATAAGCCACAGGGGACACCCGCCGTTTTCCATCTTAAGCCATAGCTTATCTCGACACAATCCGTCGAAGGCCTACCGGAAATCCACATAGATGATATACAATGTCGACCCCCCGGGTGACATGGATTCTCTAAACAGTGTATCCATAATAATTAGATTATGAGAGGTACAGAACCCCGGGTGAAAACCTGTCTGTGTAACATTTAGTAGTTATGCCACATCAACCCAATTCTACAAGGCCCAAAGGACAAATGTGGCAAAATATTTTCCAGTGAAATCTAATAAAGACAGCAGCCTGTAGTTAACCGGCAGCTCCTGATAACCTTTTCTATAAACCATTACCAAATTGCTGCCAAGCGGTCAGGATTACCTGTGTAGCACACACTTTGTCAAACAAGATTTTCAAAATGGATGCCCACTTAGAAGGGTTCTGCTTCAATAAAGCACTGGCAAGGGCATTTAGCCCTAGGGCCTTGGAGGTGTTAAGGTTTACAATCATAATCTCAATATCTTTCTCCCAAATTATCAGTGGTCATCCCCCATTTAGAAATTGAGGGGGAGAGGCTGCAACAAAGGTGCCTCTGTTCCCCTTAATATGATTGAGCCACTTAGGGCCTCATTACAACTCAGGCGGTAAGGGGTTTACGGCAGCGTTAACAGCGCCGACCCTTACCGCCTGATTACGAGGTCCCCTAACGCCATGGTGCTTTTAACACCTGCTTTTAGCAGGTGTTAAAATCCATGGCGCTAAGGGACCATGGAGTTAATTACGCCACCGTAATTTACGGTGGCGTAATTAACGCCTTCCCCACTCCCATTATGCCCTATGGGGCAAAAATGGGAATGGGGAAGGGTAAATGGGAATTGGGGACTTACCGCCCCGCCTAGGTCGGAATGGGGCGGTAAGTCCGCCAACCACCATGGCGTAAACGTAGTTTACGCCATGGTGGTAAAGTCACAGCCCAGGCGGTAACTTACCTACTGGGTCGTAATGAGGCCCTTAGACTCCTGCATGGGGTTTAGAATATGTTCCAAAATATTCCTAGTGTTACCACTCCTAAGTAATAGGATAATACTTTGCCAATGAATATTTTTAAAGAGCACCTCCAGCGCTTAAGCCACACCTTTAGTTGTTCCTAACACGTCGTACCCATATCATCTTCTCCAACTACGGCCACCTACCACCTTGCGCTACTCTAATTTCCCTACGCAAACATCTCTTAGCGTCCCAGATGTCCCTATCAAATGTATTATTGGTTTTATTACTGACCAGGCGGTACCTCTTAGGGCAAGAATGTACTTGGGTGGCTAGTTGTTTAAGCCATGCTTCAACTGTGTTACAACCCAGTGCATCCAGGACTCAATATCCTTGCCAGCGAGCTTGGTGACCCTCTCCTCTACCTTTTGAAGTTTTCTAACGGTCCAATGTATTCGGTTCCCAGTATGATTAAGCTGTAAACCAGAACAGCCACAGGAAACCCTCTGATTGAACTTTAAATTAGGCTTTACATTAATGGTGAGGGCCAGAATGTCATGGTCACTATAATCACTAGCAATCACACTGAGGCCCTGCGTAGCCATGAAACAAGCGTTATTCCCAAAGAAATCCTCAAGTGTGGCCTGGCTATTATTACCAACCCAAGTGTATTGCACTGGTATGTCCGCCCTGGTTCTGCCATTCAACATTATGCGGTCCCACCACCTCAACAAGGTGACCCATTAATTTCTCTTAAAATGACACTCCCCACGTTGTATCTCACACTGTTTAGCAACATTGTAATAGGCAGCACACTGTAATTAATCAAAGTATCTTGCACCCCACCCAACACGATAGGGCTTGTCCCCCCCATAGCTCACATCACGCACTGCCAAAATGACTTCTAAAAAGCTGTGTACTTCTTCCATATATCTAGTACGAGGAGGTATATATAGGTTTATGGGATATGATATGAATGGCTATATATAACGCGCTTAATACTCAGAGGTTTCTAAGCATGGACCCGGGGAGCGATCCTGTGTTGCTCCGTGTCATCTTGCTTCCAAGGCAAGCAAGTTGCCCCTGAGCTATCCTCCCGAAACAACCAACATCCTCCAATAATCTACCTCTTTACCTGACCGTAGCTCAACACCTTGGATATTACCCTCAACTGTGGGCATCAACACTTGGCGTGAGCTTATATTCTGACTGACTCCAATGATAAGCTGCCCAAAAGGCCTGCACTTAGGGCCTTAATTGGCCATGATTTTATAGAGGTGGAAGCCATCCAACTGTACGGGGCAATCAAGCCAGGTGTCCTAAATAAGAAAACATCATAATTGGTCAATATGTGCATAGACCACTCAGGATGCAAAAGGTGGCTATGCCCTTGAGTATTCCAACTGGCTATCTTTATGTGTCAATTACACATCAACCAGTTACTTGAGTACTTTTTTCTGTTTCAGAGGAACCCAGTACACCTCTTCATGGCTGGGGTAAGAATGAGCATAAACAGACTGGGTAAATGAGGGGCCTTAAGACTGCTACACCCCTGATTCCCAGCCAGACGGGCCTGCCCCATGTGATACAATACAGAGTTATCTGACACAGGAGGCCCAGAACTTACTAGTGAAGCGCCACATACTCGTAGTTTCAAGCCTAAATAATACAGAGCATCCACACTAGCAGACAACAAAGATACCACCACAGGTGAAACACATTGTAATAGGACCCAATTAGTACTGCTGTCCTACTTTGAGCGTTCAAGTTGAAGAATATCTGCAGAAGTAATTGAGGATAGGCAAGGAATAGTGGCACAGAGCCAGAGCAGAGTTGTCCTGTTAAGGAATGGGCTCGACTCAGAGATGTGGATCTCTTCAATTTCACTAACTGGCCGGGCATCATTAAATCATTTGCCAACCTGCCAGGTCCAAGGTTATAAATAAATGTCACCACCCCCTAGCGATACCTTAGTGTTAGGCATAACGGCCATGTGGGGCTTTATGTTAGGGACCCATCAGGTAGGTCATGCCAGCTCCATGCCGATCCTGTCCTTGGGGTTTTGCCGAGATATAGAAATTAGTATTTAGGCACTACATCTTTGATGCCTGAGGCTTGGCATTATCATTTGTTGTTGTCTTTCATGGCCCAATACCTTCAATGATGTTGAGTGGAGTTGGTCTGGGCTTTGGCAGGGTCCACCTGTTAAGAGGCCCTTGCAGGATCACGGTACGCCTGGATCCATCAACTTGAACTCTCTTAATTATTTTAGATTTATTAGGTATTCCTGCTCCATCAATCCTTGTAGTTGTTAAAACCCTGTCTCGTACACCAGACGAGGTTACAGAAAGGAGGTACATTTGCTTATTTGGTACTCTCCCCCCATCTGCTCTCTCTTGATGGTTTTAGGATTTGTGGCTGAGGGTAAGGATTTTTCAATCATGGAAACCTCAGCACACAGCTCCCCAATGCATCCTCCTCATTCTCGGCTGCAATTGATACTGAGTACCATGTGGTATGTCAGGACACCTTGCACGCATGTGTAGAAGCCAAGGATTTCTGAAAAATGTGCAATTCTCAAGAGGGGGGACCGCATACCTGCATGCACACACGCAACAGAGTGGAGATAGATTTGCTCAAAATCAGATGGTCCAGCAAACCCAAGCACCGAGAGCACAGCAAGATTTACGAACGCAGCAGATAATGAATCCACCACAAGGGCATTCACAGCATTCACCCATGCAGATACAGCCAGGCACAATCAGGGGACAATTGATTACTCCTAGGATTTGGGGTGTCACTGTCGATGGAGGGAATCCTTTCACAGGTACAGGGATGACAATGTACCCACAATAGGACAGCTCACTGGGAGAATTGATGTGTTCAATACTATCTGTAATGCCTAATCCTAAAGAGGAACCGAGGGTTGATGTTAAAATAGGGGGCAAATCCTTTTCTTTTTTAGTAGACACAGGAGCAACACACTCATGTATACGAGAAGGAAAATTTACAATGTCTGGAAATGCCATGAATACTCAACTTTTCACAGGAGCTACAAGTAGAGTTCCTTTTACTGAAAAGTGACCAGTCTCTATATGAGAATGTGACATGTCTGTGCCATTATTATATTCAAGACAGACACCTGTCAATATACTAGGTTGAGATTTAATGACATTTTGTTCACTGATGAAGGCATAGTGCGTTCAACACCTGGAATGTATTGTTTAAATGTGAGTGAGTTTGTTATGGTATTTGCACAACAAGTGGCCATAAGAGGAGTGCCATTAGAAGCAGACATTTTTACTGTCGGTTACGCATTTTGTTGACATGGCTACCAGGCTTAGTGGGAAGAACCATCAGAATACCTGATGAGTTTCTATTCAAGCCAAGGATACCTATGGTTGAAGAAGAATGACAAGTCTTTCCTTTAGAATTGCAAGCAGCCATAGTGCGAGGGTAAAGGGCTTTGCTTGATAGAACTGACTATGAAGGCAGACAATATAAAAACAAATTTAAAATATTACAAGGGCTTGGCCAATGCTGAAATGTCAGCACTGGACAGCGCCATGTAACATTTTAAAGTTAGGAAAAATGCATGGAAATGCTACTTTTTACATGCAAAAGCGCATTTATATTGAAACCAGTCCATGAATATTGTCGATGGACTGGTTAAGATGGAATTGCACTTTTACATGTCAAATATAGGTTTTCGATGCTTTGGCATTCGACTGTTTGTAGTCGATGCTTTTGCAAGTCGACCCTTTATTTTCGAGGGAATCACTATAAACCGTGCACAGTGATTGCCATTGGGGAAGGTTATAGATTGACTGGCATTACTGATGAGGATATGTTTAGAGACCATCCGTCAGATGACGAAGCAGTATTTGAACTGAGTATTACTTATTGGGTACAAGCAATCAAATGCAAGGTTCCTCAGAAAATGATGTTAGCTCAGAAGTGTCCCGAGTAGTTCCAAGAAGACATGGCGAAAGTGCTTGTTGCATAATGGACAACAGGCCCCTATGACTTAGGCTTATTGAAAGGGGATGGAGAAATAAAGATTACATTGAAACCAGGAACAATTTTACCTCGAGCACAGCAGTATCCCATGTCTCGAGAGGCAGATGAAGCTATTTTGAAGATGATATCCGCCATGATGGAGCGGGGTATCTTAGTGATGTCAGAGTCATTGGGCCACATTACGAGTCTGACAGTAACCATGCCTAAAATTCCGGCAGGTTACCGCCAGACTTGTATTACAATTCCGCCTCCCTGATTCCCAGAATTACCGGGGCATTATGGCCCCGGTGACGCGGGAATTTCCGGAGGCGGACTTCGGTAGATCCCCATTTCCATTGAGTCCCATTGGGCCCAATGGGAATGGGGAAATGGAAACACCGGTACCATCTCGTGATGGTGCCGGTGTTTCCACTTCTGCCTGCAGGCGGGTGGTGTTAAACCAGCCAGGTCAGACCTGGCGGGAATGACACCTCCCACCTGCAGAACTCGATATCACCCGGTCCAGAAACAACAGCGGTGGCGGCGGGTTTACCGCCACCGTTAATTCCAGACCGGTTGACTCATAATGAGGCCCATTGTGTTTATTTGATTAACAAAAGTAAAGGGGGGCTGTGGCATTTAATTCAAGACCTTCACCCAATTAACCAGATTGTGGAGGCTGAATTCCCTTTAGTTCCTTATCCTGTAACAATCTTATGTAGTATCCCTGTTAAAGCACAATATTTACTGTGATTGATTTGAAAAATGCATTTGTCTCAATCCCATTGCATAAAGACTCACAGGATCTGACGTCATTTACTTTCTGCCAAACTCGAATGAAAAGTACTCACCTGCCTCAGGGGTACTGTGAGTCGTGAGTCTCCATTGATTTTCAATAGATTCCTGCAGATGGACTTAAGCAATATTGATTTATAAAGTGTTGTGTTGCAATACGTAGATGACATATTGGTCAGTAGCACCTCAGAGGAAGAGTGCAGATGCGATTCAGTTCAATTGATTATTATCCTTGCACAAAAAGGATATAAAGTAGACAAAGGGAAATTGCAATATTTTCAAGAAGAAGTGTTATACGTACGCCAGCTAATTTCATGTGAGGGAAAAAAGTTTACTCCTGAGAGAGCTGAGGCTATTTTGAAAACAGCAAAGCCACACATGATAAAGCAAATGCAAAGATTCTTGGGATTCTGTCATTATGTGATGGCATGGGTCTTTGACTACAGTTTTTACATAAGGCCCTTGTTGTAAGCTCTGAAGAAAGCACAGACAACTCAGGAAACCATTGTCTGGACTTAGGAGATGGAAGAAGGATTTGATGAGTTGAAAAAGGCAATTTGCAAAACTCTAGTTTTAGAGATTCCCAATTATGCTGAGGAATTCTTTTTATTTCACACACAAATGGCTCTGTTATGACAGCAGTACTCACACAGAAAACCACATTGGGGTACAAGCCCATTGCATATTGCAGTGGGATTTTAGACCCAGTAATGAGTGGTCACTTTCCCTGTGAACAATCTTTGGCAGCTGCTGCGTTCCCCACCATCTTACCCCACATGAAATAGTGACAGGGAGGCAGATGAGGGCACCCCTCATACCTCCATCTAGAATTAGAAGTGATACCCAGACAACAGCAGAATTGTTAGGAAAGGAGTTACATTATTACTTAACATGCATGGCTTCAAGTATCTCTTTCATTTCAGATTAGCTCAAGCGGAAGGGGCGTGGGACACAGAACAAAGAAGGAGATGTTACAGCAACCGGAATTGAAGAACTATGTCTTTTTCCTGGTGATCAAATCTTGATCAGTAATTTCACGAGGAGATGGCACGAGCCATGCTTTAATGGCCAATTCATTGTAGAAGATGTCACGCCGTCCGCAGTGAAAGTGTTGGGGAAGAACCTCAGCACGTGCAGACTAGGTTCATGATGGCGAAGAAGGATGCAGCAGCTGGAGTAGACAAATAAGGAATACATTGGACTGTGGTTTGTTTCAGGACACTCTTTTAAGTCACTAAAAGAGCAGTTAAGGGAAGATATATGTTCTTGAGCCACATGAGTTTGTTGATATTGGACTGAGACACGTTTACGTCTTGATCGAGAAGGAAAGTATGCCAGATTTGGAGTTCAAGTTCAACAACTGGAAAACTGAGAATTTCCCTGATTCCTTTCTCACTGAGTTTCTTTTCGGAGGTGCCCATCGTGGTGCCCAATGACAACGTTCATCGGATCATAGTTGCTGTTTTTATCTTTATTCTCTGCTCTTGTCCTGCGCTGGTGTTAAGAAAGGAAGAAGGCAATGAATATGGCAAGGGAAATGTGCACGGAATCGCACAGTGAACAACTTTGAATCTAACAACGTGCACACAATACCCAAGACCTGTGTATACAAAAACCCAGGAGTGCAAATAGAGTGAAACAATAATACCAATATATGAAAAGGGATGTCGGGTAAGCACTTAGAACCTCCTTATGACTGAAAGGAAAGTCGGCAAACTCCTTACCCACTATGCTATTACAGATACTGACAGCGCTAAGCCCATGTAGAGGGCAAGCAAGGACAGGATCTGTGAGCTGACACTCTGGATGATACTGAATAAGGAACTTAGAAACAGTACTCACGAGGACCGGAAAGACCACTTGAATGTCAGTAAACCCACGAACCCAGTTGATCAAACAGGGACCCAGAAGGCTATAACAGCAATGGGTGGAGGATAACTAAATACATAAGACCCAAGTAAAGGGGCAAGTAGGAATTGTGATTATAGAATAGTGAGGAAAACAAAAGGCATTCACACAGGGACTAGTTACAACAGCACCCCGCACCTAATAATCAATGGGAAATAAATGCAGAAGTGCAATGGAAAACATGGAATGTGTCCCAATAGAAAGTAAGGATCAGGAGCAGGGAAAATGATATCACAAAAGGAAACCTTTCCCACCCATCCAAGGAGAAAAGGCAGGAAGCTAAATCTATAAAGGGAAAGACTAATGCATCAAGTTTTTCAGTAGCAAAGGACAGCATCAAAGAAACTGAGAACACAGGCAAATTGGGCAGCATCAAAGGGTAAAGCACAGAGAAAGGCTGCCTGCAGACAGAGGAAGACAGAAAGGGAAATCCAGAAAGCAGAAATCAATTAAGCACATAAATCCGAAATCCAGGGCAGAGGAACAAGAAACAGGAACTAGGAACTAGGCACAAAAGCTAGGAACAAGGAACAAGGGACCAGTCACAACAGGAACACTGCAACAATGACCAGCGCTGGACTGAAGCAAACTGAGGCTTTTAAAGCTGCTTAACGAGCACACCCCTCAGGTGTGCCGCCTGCTGCACCTGCAGCCACAGGTGTTGCCTATCCTCCACCCAACCTTGACCTGCAAGGGAGGAGGTGAAGCAGTGAGCCAGGCATTCTGGGAAGCATAGTCATTAAAAAACCTGGAATGGATCCGGAAGGGAAGTAACTTGGAAAATAAGGTTTTAGCGCTCCCAATTCATCACAGCACTGTAGCATAAGGTTTGGAGGAAATGTCCAGTAGGGAATAAACCCCAAAACATGCCCCCAAGTGACGGGAACGGGAGCGAAGGGAGCGAGCCGTGACAGCTGGTGGGGAGAACTTTTGATGTACGTCATTTTTTGTAAAATCCTAAGTTTGGTCCAATCGTGAGGAGATTGCTCGCAGCTGTAATAGAGTAAGTTCTTCAGCTTCATGAGTACAGTGGGGAAAACACAAATGCCCCTATCAGATGATAATGCACATAGACTGGTGGACATGGTGTTTTACTATTTGATTTAGGAATGCCTGCATCTTGTTGGAAGACAAACTGACGTTGCATGTTTTTGAGAGACCTGAGGAATAGAGTGGCACATAATGAATTGTTACGAGACACCATCGAACAAGTCAATTTGTATTCTGAGAGAACATTGAGGACATATTGAATGAGACTTTTGAAGGAAGTGATCCAGAGTCTAATAGCTGTTGTTGTGTATTTCTTGCTGAAGGAGGATTTTCATTTCATCTGGTAAAAGAACGATTCCTTTGTCTTCATTGGGAACTTTATTAATCACCCAGTAGCAGCAAGCTGATTAAGGTACTTGTGCAGAAAATTCAGCAGTTTACAGAGTATTGCATGATGTTTCCCAATTAAACATTAGATTTTCCTTCCTTAAAAAAAAATTAAGAATGGGCAGCGTCAATAGCAAAGGCCGTAGTGCCTAACAATGAGAGACCTCCACGATGTGCGAGAAGTTATTGTTGTAAGAAATGGGCCTATCTGTACGTTATTTACACATGCATTTTGTTTATAACGATACTTCTTTCGCTTACAGTGCAAACTGTTTACTATGTGAATCCCAACAGAGAAAGGATTCCTGTGTATCTTCCTATGCAGAAGGAGGGTACAGATGTGGCAACTGCTAGGCAGTCCAGACCTTATGTGATTGTCCCTACTTTGGAGGTACCTTTAAAGGCACCTAGTCCTGAAATAGACCAATCTGGGATACCTTTTGGACAGAGATCAAGTACAGAGGTTATAGTGAACTCTCTATGGCCGTCAGTCTCTGCTGCTAAGAATAGGCATCAGGATAGGAAGAGTCTTTTTGACCTTTCTCCTACACAGGTAGCACACTTAAAAACACTAAGTCCACTGACAAATGTTTCTATGATTGGTCCAATAAGAAGGAATTATGCTGACATACTTCATGAGATGGTTATAGAAGGTCAGAAGAAATTAATGAGACTTAAGAAGTGCTAGGGAGGATGATCACAAGCTAAATGATTACCTGGATAGTACAGCAAACTTGAGGAATAACATATGGTATCAGCGTATGGAAGAAGTGGGAAGAAGACCCTCGAAGGAGGAATGCTTTGTATGTGCACTCCGGCCATATAGCATGGGGAAGTCTAAAATCATCATAGCTATTGAAATAGACGTCCAGACAGCACATTGGCTATCGCGCATAGCACTCTGCCTTACGAGAGGGCAGTTCATTAGCCGAGATGCATATCTCAAATGAGCAACTGAATGGACAAATTCGGATGAAGATGATTATATCCAAGACACAAAGACAAGAAACAGTGCACATACCAAGAATCATGTGATCAGATACGAAAAGCCTGTAGTAAAAGGAGCTGACATTGGATGGGAAGTAAACAGAAGACTTGAAAGTTCAGGAAAATCTGCAGAAGAAGTTTGTAGATGTAAGAATAGAGGACATTGGCAGATCTGGGGATCAGTGCTATCACCAGATCGATGGGAAGAAGGAGTGGTCATCTGCAGAACCTGGATGATGTTTGGTTGTTATCAGCCAGTAATTGACATTGTAAAAAATGGATGCAAATATCTATAGACAAGACTTGCTAAACTACTGACCTGGGTCGAAGATAGAGGATGACTATTGCAGATAGTGCCTCTGGAAAGTGCAAAGCTGTGCATCAGAAACAATGGCACAAGAAAAGTCAGAGAGAAACAGAAATGTGGTCGAATCTTTGATGTACCAGGAATAAAACTTGGAACAGCAGTAATCATGGATCATTACTGGGCTTGTGGATCCAGAGCATTTATTAAGCTACCCAAGGATTGGGGAGGAAAATACTCTCTAGTGAATGTCCATGTTCCAGCATTGGTGATTCCTAAAAGTGACTTAAGCCTTGACAGTTTTCCTAAAGCAGATGCTCACCCAAAGAAGAAGCGATCTGTGGAATTGATAAATCGAATGAAGAGAGAAAACTATTTTTCAGCCAAGTCAATAGAAACTTTTGACTCCATCCCATACGAACACAGACTGTTCAGTCAGACCTCGTCGGTCTTTACATTGACCTTTATGCTGAGTATCCAGGTTGGAGCAAATACTAAATGGATAAAAATCACCAGATGGGAACTGTTGCAGACAATCAACACTACCATAAAGGGATTCAATGCTATCAGAGAACACATGAGAGCAATATGACTGATGACTCTTCAGAATATATACGTCCTGGACATGGATCGGAGAATCATGTTGCACGTTCATACCTTCTCATGACAACGAGAATGGGACATGAACAAAGGCCATAGAGATGCTGACAAAGCTACACGTCCAGATGATGGACGAAGTGGAAGACATTGCTGATCATAGCTGGTTTGGAGCACTCTTTTCTTGGGTTCCACAGTGGATGGCAGACATGTTCAAGTACCTTGGAGCCCTGATCGTGTTGGTGTTACTTGGATTCTGTGTGATTATGATAATAATCTCACAATTCAAGAAGATTGTGGGAAAATATGTGGGAAAATTGATCTATTGCAGTCCAAATGGACAGTGCATGCCCATGACATGGAACAAGGATGAGCATGTGAAAGCAGCTGGGTGCCTGAAATAAGTAATAAAGGTATGGATACCAAAAAAGAATTTCTTCAGACAAGGGTGTCTAGATGTGAAGGATAATCGGAGAGTGGTCGATGAATCACCCAGAGGGGGAGTGTATAGAAGGATCCAAGTACCCCCACCTGAACCAGCTCATCCATTTTGCCTATATGTTGGGAACCAGAAAGTGAGAGACGTGCAGTACCAGTAAAAATACCAATATCAAGGGGACTCCTGGAAGTAAGGTTCCCTTTGAAAAAGCCATACCTACATACACAACAGTAGGATGACCATTTGAATGAAATCCCAGAAGAGGTAGGATCAATGAATAAAAGAGAAAAATGGTGACATCACACGAAGAAAGTCTGATGTACAATAGAAGAGAAGCAGATGCAGGAGAAGTGAAGATATTCTATAAGGCATCAAGGAAGTATAAAAGATAAGTGACATCTTAGGCTCAAGATGAAGAAACTTATGCTACAGAAACAAGGAAGATATTAAGTCATTTTACTATAAATGCAGTGTTTTTTCTGAAGCAAATTGAGAAACCTTTCAGTGAGACATCCATAGATGTCGGTTGTACTCTCTGTTTTAGATAATTGATATTAAAACATGTAACCTTTATGCTAACTACCTGATTCGTTGAGATTATTGATGTTTGACTAACTTCTGCATCCCCATTCATCTCATATTACTGCTACCTTGTCTTAAAGGGCAGGGGAGACTCCTCCCATTCACAATACACAGGAACATCTGTGCGGTCATGCATTCACACATTCCTGCATATGCACATCAGACACACACAAGCACAATACACAAATACAAACAAGGCTTTTTTCCTCCCTGTTTCCTGCCATGCTCCACACTCAATGATCCTCTTCACTACAGGCCTCCTACTCCGGCACTGCAGAGAGGAAAAAGGAAGTAGGCAGAGGTTCCTGGTTCATGACATATGAAGGGGAAGCAGAGTACCTCCATTTTGCACCACCATTGCAGCTCAGACACCTAAGCCCTGCCTTTAGAAAGAAATGCTTTCTTCCTTAAATCAGCCTGAGTGGTCCTTCATCATAACTTGTGGCAATGAGACCTACCACACTGTTGGGACTGGAGGGACCCTGGCTATGCCGGTGCTCCTCCTGTGAATCCACAATTTGGACAAGATGCTCCAAAGATGTGAGTTAATTGGTACCGACACGCCAGGCCTTCCTCCTACCTTTGTTTACTGCCTTTTGCAACTAGTTTATGGAGGCAGGTGGTTTCGATAATGAGCAGGGTGGACTGGAGTATGATGTTCCTATATTTCCAATACCCCATCTACTACCCCTTGCCTTTGACAGAGAGGCTAGAAAAATAGATTCCATGAAAAGCACCGCAGGTGCTTTGAGGCAGTCATGGTAAAAGCAGAGGGCTCTGTTTTTCTCTGACTGATTTCGGATAGACAGTGGCATGGTGCCCACATTGTTCATCAGTCTCACTGTGCGGGCTACAGTGTCAAAGTATAGAAGCCTCTCCTTGGATCATTAACTTTCCTTCCTTCTAAGCAGAGGAGCAGTACTTCACGTTAACCCCTTAAGTGTCAAGGACCCGTATGTTCGTCCTTTTTGCATAGACTTGCATAATAGCCTGGCACTTAGATCAAACTTGTATGTACTGTGAATACTTTTGACGACATTAGCCTGCCAAAAGTAATGGACTACTTCAACATGTGGATGTATAGAACAAGCATGCAATGGTGATGCTGTGGATTGAAATACTTATTTTAGTAAAACCAAATAAGTAAGGCGTAGTGACCATTGTTTGTATGCAGTGCCAGTCACCCAAATGTAAAACAAGAATGTATCATGATGTCAAAGATGACAATAATACTTAATGACATGATTATCGTTTATTTATGTATAGACATTACCAGGTAAGAGCGTGCCAATTGATTGGAACGTTTTTTCCCCCAGTTGTGTAATAGGTATTTTTTGTCAAACTTTATTCAATCATTTAAAGTACTCAATCATTGGTTATTTAAAATTATATGAACATGTTTTTTGTTTGCTTGATTTTTTTCTTACCATTTTAATACTAACCTGACAGTGCAGGAAATATGCTTGTTTCTCAACAGAAAATCACTGCCTCGGATGAAGCGTCATTGAAATTAGGCACCCATTGTTTATTATTTCTGTAAAGTTGCTGCTTCACTGCTTCACTGACTGCATTTCATCTCTTTGAAAACAGAGAAAGGCGGCTCTACTGCTTTCCCTTAGATTCAGTATATGCTCATTTCATTTGTAACATTGTTCATTCAGACAGAATCTACACCGTGAAACGGAAAAAAAATGAGTCTCTTTCTGTAGACGTATTTATACAGCTCTGCCTGAAGCAAAGTAAATAGAGAACACTCAACGGCTGAAATAATACCCGAATTTATTGTAGTCACATCCTATTTATAAAAAAAGGTGTTTTTTTTATTACCGCTCATACTTTTCTGCATTTGACTATCATATTAAATGGAATTGAAATTATGTTTCCACAGATAACCTTTAAATACGTAGTGTGCAGCTACAATTTTATCACTTTTACCACCTCATATTTCAAGCAGGCTGCCTCTTTACTGTGTAATAAACAAATACTTTGAAATAAATAACAGCTCATTGTCGTACGCATGTTCTCTATTCTACTGGAGCAAAGAAATGCAAATAACCTTTGCTACAGAGATATTTATCATTGGAGGACTTGAAAAAAAATGGTAAAAGCCCCAAAACATCCCATTGTCCTATTCCAAGGAATGAAAGGGATTAAAAGAGTGCAAATATTAAAGATGGAAAGAAGAGGAGTAGTAGACAGCCCCACTAAGTGAGGGATTAACTGAGTTAGAGTTTGCATGCATATATGAGTCTGTGTGTGTGCGTTTGTGAGAGCTATATATAGAGAGAGAGAAGAGAGAGTAAGAGAGAGAGTGTGGTCATGTGTGTACTTCTCAGTGTACAGAAAAGAAAGGGATATATTATAAATTCATATATCTTACTGAATTACATTGAGTGTAGAGAATATATTTTACTTTCATAATTGATCTTCAACTTTATGATTTTACACAATTATTACTTTCATATACTTACTCACCTCACCCCAAAAACCTGGAACGAGCTACCAAAGAACATACGCACCACAAGAAATCACCTACTTTTCAGAAAACTCATTCAATCCTGGCTCTCCACCCCATAACTAGAAAAACGCCCATGGGGCATCTACACAGCTGAAACAATGCTGAGAGAAGAAGCCAGTGTTATGTTATGCCAATGGATTTCTATATCAACAAAGACCGAAGGCATCCAGGTGCTGTCACATAGAGAAACTGGGCATAAATCCATTTTATTTCATGAGATGTTACTTGAACAGTCTGGTCTTTAACAGTTTCCTGAATGCAAGGTGGCTTTCTTCCTTACAAAGACCCTCATTACGAGTTTGGCCGGTAGCCATGCCGCTATTGGCGGTATGGCTGCTGCCGAAATCGCATCCGTGTCCAGGTCCTCGGAATGAGGATTTACCGGGCCATTCCGATTTCGGAAGGGCTGGTAATTCCTCCCTCAAGGACCCGGACACGGTCCTTCCCCAATTCCCATTTCAGCCCCCATAGGGCTGAATGGGAATGGGAGAGGGAGCAAACAACGGGCCATAACGAGATGGCCTGTTGTTTGCTCCCTCTTCCCCTCGCGGGACCTGGTAAGCACGCCTGGTTTTCCCAGGCGTGCTTAACCTGTCCCGCAAGGGGACCTTGTAATGTGGCGCAACTGGTTGAACGGCGCGTCACCTTTTACCGCAGCGTTTAACCCATTCCGCCAGGGTCGTAATGAGGCCCAAAGAGTCTCTGGCAGATCATTCCAGGTCCATGCTGCCAAACTCGGAACGCGCAACCATTTCCCACGGCTCTTTTTATGTGCCCGACTTCCAGGCAGCAGGCCTTGGCGGATCGAAGGTTCCTTTTAGGATAATAGATGTGCACCCTTTCTTTAAGTCACTGCGGAGCATCTCCAAAGACACATCTATTACAGACTGTCAACAGCTTGAACTGAATCCTCGCCCAAACAGCAAACCAATGCATCTCCCTCCAGGCTGCAGAGGTAGGTTCAATGCGACTCATCTGGTGCACAATGCATACTGCAGCATTCTGCACGTTTTACAGTTTCTGGACATCTTTTTTTACCCCACCTAGAAGGGCATTACAATAGTCCAAGCATGGGAGTATCACTGCCCTGGCTAATTTAACACGATTGTCTTTTGAGACCATAGGGGCAACTTGTTTTAGCGCTTTGAGCTGATAGTGTTTTTTACTATTGCCTCAACATGAGCACCATTATTTAAACTGGCCTCCATGTAAGTGCTCAGAGTTTTCACTTTCGACGTGATTGCTCTCTGACTGACATCAATCACAAAACTCTCGAGGGCCTGGTTCAAACTATCTCTGGCATGCTGAGGAAAATAAATCATGAGCTCTGTCTTGGCTGCATTTAAGCATAACCAGTTATTTGACATCCAAACCTTTATGGTCTGATACACAAGATCCAACTTTCCCTAGTACACTTCATGGTTCCTGCTAATCTCCAGCGACAGATGGATATCATCTGCATAGTTGGTGAAAAAGAGATCCTGACTTTCCAGTTCCATACAGAGTGGGATAATATATATATTAAATAGTAGAGGGGAGAGGCATTCCCCTGAGGGACTCTACATGTGGAGATTTCTATTTCAGATGCATTTTCATCCCAGTACACTCTAGATCTAAGGCCCTCTAAAAATGATTTTAATCATTGGACCGCCTCCTCTGAAAGGCCCCCCATAGTGGCCATCCTATCTAACAAAATCTAATGATCAAGTAAATCCAAAGCTGCCGATAAATTTAACAAGACCAGCAGCTCCGATCTACTCTTCTCCATCATGGATAACATATGGGTCTTCAAATCCAATAAGGCACTCTCGGTACTGTGAAAACAACAGAAACCAGATTGCTTTTTATGCAAAATGCCAGCTGCTGAAATATGAGATTGTAGTTGGGAGGTAGCCACTTTGTCAATCAATTTCAGAAAGAACAGAATATTTGTGATAGGTTGAAGGTTAGCAGCATCATTAGGGTCCAGACCCACCTTTTTATAAGGAGGGTTATCGCCACATCTTTTATAGATTGCGGGATGACACCCGTTCGAAACAAAGCATTGACAAACCTACACAGGAACGACGCAAACATGTCCTTATGTGCCAAGCTTATCTTAGAAGGAAGGAGATCTCCTGGGCAGCTAGTGGGGTGCAAAGCTTTGAGAATGTTATGAATTTCTACAGTGGACATTTTAGAGAACCCAAAACCCAGAGGGGATACCCCCTGGCGCTGGAGTCCTGCATTTGCCTTTGTACTAACCTCCTCCTTATTTTCTTGCTTGCTGCCTAAATTACCACCTATTAAGGGTGGCTCCTGCTTGCCCAACCCTTCCCTGCTCTTTTTGTGGGCATGCTGCAGTTTATCAGAAAAAGCGTTTTGAACTTGCAGGGAATCATCCTTCTGAGTTTGATGGTGGGATTTAGGACTCTGGGTTTTTCCCAGGTTCTTAGGCGTTTAAAGAGTTATTTTGTTTGATTTCCATCCTGATTTATCTGATTGTTATAAAAGCTGCATTTTGCTTCAATGATCTTAGCCTTATACTCTTGTTCCTTAGGTTAGCATGCTGCCTGATTACTCACAGTTTTATCTTTCAACCAAGCATGTTTTATCTGCTCTTACTGGCTTTTCATTTTGATAGAACAGGAGAGAACCATTTCTGATGGTTAGGGGTGTCTCTAAGATTTCTAGATTTCAATAGGGCATGACTGTCTAGCATAAGGTTTATGTCCTTTTTATAGGTAGTAATAAGGTTATCAGGACCATCAGAATCCTCTGTTTTGTTCATCAGGGCATCCATACAGTCTGCTACAGCAACCCCTGTGATGGCCCTATAATTTCTATTTAGGACCCTACACAGAGATTCATGGTGTTTTTGTAACGGCAACGGAAGCTGTAGTTGGCATAAAATGAACCATACGCAAGTTGTTGTTATAAAATCTGTGAGAAGAATGTCACCACTCCACACCCAGTCAAGGGTGTGCCCTTTCATATGTGTAGGGCCAGAATTATGAATGATTATCTTATTATTTTTTGGACATTTCTCCAGCTGTAAGGCTTTTTTATCCTTGGGCTGTCCCTTCCAAATGTTCAAGTCTCCCAACAGTGCCACTGCCGAGTTGACTGTTTGCATGGTGGTTATAACATTTATAAGATCATCATTGAACCTAGACGATTCACCAGAGGGTCGATAAAGCAATACTAAGTTAATACTATGATTAAAGTTTGGGATAAGTTTAATGTGCAGTATGTTGCAACCTTCACATTCGATTTTGACTTTGTATACACCAAGCTCTTTTTTGCGTATAACGGCAACTCCCCCTCCTGGTCCTCCCTCTCGAAGTTACCCGAAGGAAACATACCCAAGCAGGTTCACTTGCTCAATTGTAGGGCCATGGGCGACCAATCCTCCCGATGACACACAAACAGAAGTTAATGAAGATCAATCTACTGCTAATCAACTTACCAACTGAGAGATAGATATGATAGGACAATACCATAGAATGGACACAGATAGATTGGGATGGAAGGGCAAGGACGATATATCAATAACACCTTGGCCTAAAAACTACACACAGGCAACAATGGACCTCTGAGAGAAAATAGACAGCAAGCGAGTGGGCTACTGCTAATTTACAGTACCAGAGTGGGGGACAAAACATGCCCCCTTCCTATTACATTAAGATTAAAAAAAAACAACTGAGAGCGTGCCATGCCATCACACATATAATATTAGATGGACAGTAAAGACACATGGACAATATGCCTACCTATAGGACAACCTGATACATGGAACAAGATGTATATGGACTGAGATATATAACCCACTAACCCTATGCTCAATCTCTGCATACCTGACTCACACGAAAATCCACACAACCCTCTTCTGGCTCAGCAAACCGCATGAACTTCACCACACCGTAACAACATACAAACAACACATAAACCGCAACAACAGCACACAAGTTCTCGCATCGGTCCGATACTCACACCAAAGCTCAACTCACAGTGAAAACTGTACTGAAGCTGCCAACAGCAAACCACTTCTCTCACTTTCCTAAACCCTCTTCAGCTGACTAACCCATCCTGCCTTCTTGTTTTCAGATCCGTCTGGGCGCCTGGGAACCAATTCCGTTGGTGACGGTAGGTTGTACAAATACCTTCAACATTAACATTAACATTAATATATACTCTACAAATGAACTCTATTGAAGTATCCATGCAACCCTCTTCCTTTATACACATAACTATTACTAAACTGATCTCATATTTGCCTAGGCTTTTAGCATAGATATAAACACAGTATTGACATTTACATGTATTCTTGTTTTGAAGTGGGGTCAATAGTTCCTCGATTGTGTGAAAACATTTCGTACAAATAGACGTGCAACACCTCCGCTGGGTCTCAAGACATCCCATATCATCCTAAATACGAATTGTATCTACTAATCTCAAGTATATCTTATTTCTCTTTCAGACGTGCCTCAACCCCCATTTAATTTTAGGCATATAGATTTGAGTTCAGCTGTTAAACCGTTGTATGCAGCCTAAGAGTTGAGTTTGATTGTATATAATAATATCAGGGGTGACCAAAGTTCCCAAAATGTGCCTTGAAGGAAGGTCAAGCTTGTCCAGTCAACATTGACCTATGCTGGGGTTTTGTGGGAGTTTATCAATTGTTTGTGGTGTTCTGGTGTTTCTGTATATCTGTTGTATGACATTTTGTCTGTTTCTATATGTTATGAGGGCTCCATCTCTAATCTTACTTTTTCACACTACTCACTTGTGAAAAAAAAGTAGCTTCCTTTTCCCCTGGTCCCTTTTCCATTTGTGCCACACCAAACATTTACAAACACATACACCATTTCTAAAAGTCTTTGTATTCCTGTGTTTTAGAGAAAACTTTTTGTAAACCTAAGGTGTATTGTTGTGCTGTTTGTAGTCACTTTCCATACTTTTTGTGTTTTCACAAGAACCATTTCCCATTGTATAAGTCTTACATGAATCCCTCTGTTGTTGTTTTTTTACTTGTCTTTTGTTTTACATATTGAAATATTAGGGAAATTAGGCAATTTAGGAACATATGTGTTTTGCAAATTGACACCTTAGACAACATGTATCCCTATGGGGATGCAGTACTGCAGAAATGAATAGCAACATAACTACTGCTAAACCTCTGTTCCTGATAGTCAGATAGGAGTGGGCGACAGAGCCTGAAGATGGGGATACTTAGAATGAAATGGAGTGTGAGGAGAGGGAACAGTGATTGCGGAGAGGGAAACTTTGGATGAAGAGTTACAGGCAGCATGAGGGGGAAAAGAGGCTACCAATTAGGAGAAGGACGTGTTGCTTGTTGAATCAGTTGAGGAGTACAAACTTTAAGTTGGCAACTGTCTTGACTGGGATTGGCAGGTGGTGGTGCCACCCTGTGAGCATCAGGGAGAGGTAGCCACACCAGTGCATGGTAACGAAGGGCAGATGGGAGAGGAGGAGATGGTGTTGCTGCAGAAGACTGAAGAACATGAGGCAGGGGAGGTGTTCCCTGCATATGGCTCAGGAAGAAGAGATTGGTTCCACAATAAAATTAACTGGTTATGCAGATAAGTCATGCCTTGCTCTGGCTTTCCACAGAAGAATTCCCAACCCATGATGTATCTACCCACCAGTCATAGATGTGGGCTAGTAGAGGCTATGAATGTCAAGGTGGAGGCAGGAGGCATATATAGCAACCTTTCCCAGAAAACACTTAATCCGGATGACGAGCAACTTGAGCACTGCCTTCACACAAAATTGTTGTGTGCTGTGCCACAACGATGGGTTCAAGGAGTCCACATCATATGCTATGGATCCAACTAGCATAGCATGATCCTCCAACAGTGATAGTTGACACAAAGCAGTGTCAGATGACTGTCCAGCTCATTATCGGTCATGATCTAGCAAGTGAACCAGGTAACACACTTTCCCCCAACTCTGAGCTACCCCCAACACCCCATGTTTGCAGCATGAGCCAGTGGCACCATAACCTGAAAGGGCTACTTTAGCCCCACTAGCAGCGCCACTTCCTGTTGGTGGTGGAGTTCTGGTTGTGGCCCTATTTGGGCAGGACATGCATGCAAGGGAGGAGAGTAATGTTGGCATATACAGTATACATTGCTGGTTTTCCCCTCTTTCAGAGGAACATGGGGTGCTGGATCCTATGAATGTGTCCTAGTGGCAAATGCTTCAGGATCACCCTACTAAATGATAGGTGACTTGGTAAGAGAGTAGTATAAAGCAATATTTGGTCAGAAAGTGGAAGACCTGGAAAACTAGGATAGTGCAGAAAAAAGGATCCGTGGCTTTTACTTTTATGGAGAATTAAACAAATGGAGGTAGAACCTTCACATATTTACAAGGGTACTAGATCTCACCAATTGACTGCACGGGTGGGCACAAGTGAGAACACTGAGGCAGAACATCATGTTTGGGTGCACAGCATAAGAACTCAGAGAGAGTCTCCATTAGTTGTTCAAGCCAAATAAATTGAGGTAGACCCTCCAGATTATGAGCATGTTACAAAGATATAGAAACTGGTATTTATGCTGGATTATAGAGCCAAATAAATTAAGCCTGAAGGAATCACAAAACATTTATTTTTTCTTTCGTCTCATTCCCCCACTCCTCCACCTATTCCATGCCTTATCTTTGTGAATGAAGCTGGCTTGCACATAAAACACTATCTTCTGAGGAATCTGTTGTAATGTCTTCAAAGAGTTGGCCATGTTTTATTTCAATCAATATTCTTTGTTGATACCATGTGTACCATTGAGGACATTGTCAAAGCAGTGCCAACACCCAATTCACACTGGATGCTAGCCAATCAACATCTTATGGTAGCCACAGCTAGTGAAAAAGCATATTTTATTAACGCTTCACCAAACATTTTGCTTAAAAAGACAGACCTTTCCATCTGATATATTGTGAAGCACTCAAAAGCATCAGAAGTGGAGGACTGGCACCTGGTGGGGGAAACACGTCTATCTTCTGTGCGATGTGCTTGCAAAGATGGATATCTGTTAATCAGTAAGATTCTCTGGTGGTATGGTCTGTATGTATCAAAGAGGTGTCCATATTGTTACCCAGTTTACCACAAAAGACTTCTTTGTGCATACTTGACAGGTAACCACATGTACCTATTGCTTTTCCAGCTGAAAACAAACCTTCAGACCTGATTTCATTTACACTGATGCAATGGGATTGTCTGAAGCGTGCTGCCTCTGCATAGTGTAGCCAATGAAAATTGCATGGGTTTGTCAATTCCTGTCCCATCTTGCTCTGTCTCTTAATTTCCCTTGCTACCTCTGATAATAGTTGTCTGAGTCTCAATCTAGACTCCAGGGATGGAGTATAGTATTTGCCATTGTTTTAATTGTCATCTGTTTTCAAGGAAATCAGAGGTAGGGAATTTTCAGGAAACAACCGATAGTCCCTCTTCTCTCTCTTGGGCTTCTATTTTCACTTAATTGTCTTTCTCCATTGTCTATGAAATGCTTCTGCGGTTCTCAGCGCTTTGTCCTTTTTCCCCACCTTTATGCTAACTAAATGTGAGTCTATGTGATTTTACCAAAATCAAATCCATTGAAAAATGCCAGTGATTTTTATATTTCGGCCTTCCCATATGTTTTTAACCCAACCTCAACCCCGTCTCCACCCGTTTTATCCCCTTACCCCCAATCCATATGTATGTTTTTAAAATGTGTTGTTTTTTCGATTGATTTGGTTCAGTAAAACAGTTCATTGAAAAAATCACTGGATACCACTAAATGCATGTGGGTTTTCTAGTGGTCTGGCCCTCTCTACCTGCTAAATGCTCATGTAGATCCCAGTGCTTTAACCTTCTTCACCACTGAATAAACACATCTGGGGTTCTCAGTTTCTTGGCTTTCTCTTACACATACTAAGGGGCTGATTCATGGAATTTGTGTGTCGAAAAACGGGATTTGTGCGCCATTCCGCCTGCAACCCCCATTTGTTAAACAGGGATTTGCGGGCAGAATGGCGCACAAATTCCCGTTTTTCGGCGCACAAATTCCATGAATCAGACCCTAAATGCTCAAGAGAACTTAGTGCTTTGGCTATTTCACCCATCTACTAAACTCAGTTCCTTGGTCTCCATGTCTGCCCACTAAACCCTTGTGAAGTTATCAGAGGTTTTTCCTTTTTCTCTGCCTCTCTGGACTTCTCCTCTACCTGCTGAATGCACATGGCTTGACAGTGCATTACACTTTTATTCCACCTACTAATTACCCCTGGGGTTCTCAGTGCTTCTCCCATACCAACCAAACGCATGTGAGTTTCCCAGTACTTTTATCGTGTGTTCTCAATGCATTTACCTTCTCCTATGCAAGCCAAATTCACATGGGATTCTCAGTGTTTTCGTATTCTCCTCCACTGACCAAATGCTCATGAGGTCTCAGTGATTTGGCTTGCTTACTTCAACAAAATGCATATGCGAGTCTCATTTCTCTGACCTTCTCATCCATCTACTAAATGCGAGTCCGGTTCCCAGTCGATCAGCCTTTTCTTCAATAAACTAAGTATATGCAGGGTTATTAGTGCTATCTCATTCTCATCTGCCTACACATTTCAGGTGTATATTTCAGTGTGTTTGGTTGCAACCTTGCCTACTAAATGCCTGTGAGGTTCTAAGTGGTTTACCCTTCTCCTTTGTCTATTGAAAGCGCATGGGGCTCTCAAGTCCACCTACTAAATGTACATGGGATGTTCAATGATAACTCAATCATACTAAAGGCTCCGGGGGTAGGCATCATGACAGCACTCCCCCCCAAGGCCCATTGTTTTTTCCAATGACTTGCTCCACTCTGTCACCTACTAAATGTCCCTAGGCTTCTATCTGCTTTGCCATTCTCTTCTGCCTACGTATGCACCTGTGCTGTTAGTGTATTTGCCTCTTCCTATGCCTACTAAATGTATGCGAGGTTCCCAGTGCATTGACCTTCACCTCTGCCTACTGGAGAAATGACGTATTTTATTGTTACCAGAGTTGACCGCTATAGGTCCTGAGCGAGGCATGCGGAAGTCAGAGCAAATTTGTTGACTGTGCAGAGAACCAGCAGTGGATGAAACAGTAAGACATGCATTCAAAGAGAGGAGGGAAAGGAGGGCATTGTCTGTCCTAGAAGGCTTTGTTAATCACCATGATAGTATTAAGGAAAATCGTTTTTGTCTATAATGCTTGAAAACTGAGAATAAAGCACTGCATATTGTGTTACACTGCATCTGGAAACAGATTAAGCTATTGTTGATGAATTAGTAAAGTACATTAACAACTTACTACAGTAAGAATTTCATATTTTACACAGTATTAACTTGAATTAACAAAATGTAACATGTTTATGGACATTGGGCTTCATACTGCAAAAAATCTGCTAATACCGGCATTCCGTTATTAGCGTTTCCGGCGGGGCAAGTACCGGACTCTCAAGCGTACTATGCGTACTCGGGCGTGCATACAGACCCATGCCAGAAATGGCAATACTGGCATGCCTGTATTAGCGGAAGAACATACAAAATATCCATACATAGAGGCAGAAAAGTGGCAGTAATAACACCTCTGGCAAAATAATGGCAAAAACACTGGAAAAGGTATGCAGTGGTGATAATACCAGCGCCGGAAACAGAAACGCTGCCGAAACTTGAAGGACTGTGGTGGCCATCATTAAAAATAGAATCCAACTCGATCCACTGGTTTCCTCAGCTACACAGGCCTAGAACTGAGCAAACAAGATGTCCCAAAATCAGAGCACCTCAGGAAAGAATTCCCACCTATGGCAACCCACGTTCTCAGATGCAAAGCTGACAGGTCTAGTGGACATAGTAGTGCAACATGCAGATGAAATATTTGGGGCCAGACAGCGTGAAATAAGCAGCCAATGGAAGACTGCCATATAGGGAGAGGTGGTGGCCAGTGTGACAGACTGTCACAAGAGGTGGGACAACCTCAAAGGAAAGGTCTGCACTGCCATATCAAAGCACAAGATGGAGAGGCCAGCCACTGGAGGAGTCACTGTGGACCCCCTACGACTGATGCCATGGGAGGAGCACCTTAGCAGCATCCTCCACTTGGAGGGAATCGAGGGCATTGGAGGTGCTGAGGCTGGAGCAGGGACCCATGGAGGTGTCAATAAGTGCAAGTGAATGAAAATGTGCATGCCCCCTTGAATGCATCCACCAGCATAGCGTAGAGCAATGGGCATGGCAAGTGGTCAGATGCATGCCATGTCACACAGAAAACACCCGTCAATGACATTGGTACCCCGAAAAAATGCACATGCATGCATATTGCACACACCCAGAATGACCTGCCACCTGCATTCTCACCCATCTGAGCAATACCATCCATGTGAAACACATGATATCAACAACACTGTGGCACACACATCATGGGATCGGTGGAATGCATGACCCACAACATTACCATCGACAAGTGTGGCAAAGTGTTAATAACCAATTTCAATTCCCAAACAGGTAGCCTAGCCATGCACAGTGATGAGGTAGAACCCTCACATGCAGCCACAAAAACAGCCACCTCACCTATGCAGGCCAAACCCACTGCAAGTCAGAGAAAGCAGCATGGCAGTACTGCGGTCCCAGCCCAGTTACCGGCTGTAGTAGCTGTATCTGCTCAGCCACCACCACCAACTGCAGCTGCCAAGCTACCACTACCACTGGACACTGTTGATGTGTCACAGACCAGTACAGGCATTGATACCGTACACGTGCCAGTGCACATTGCCCCAGCACTCCTCTGCAGCATGCACCCATCCCCTGGCGCAGTTGGCCTTTGCCAAAGGCAATGAAGAAGAGGAGGAGGCCAGGGAGGATTATGAGCCATATGAGGGGGACACTACACCTGGCTTCAATCAACCCCCACCCACAAGCCCACATAGTCTGCCACCACTGGCAGAAGATAACCTTTGGGCAATCTGCCTGGAGCAGACTGAGCACCAGCAGGCAGAAAATGCACACCATGGCAGGAGAAATGAGTGACATGCGGGCAATATGTGACTGCATGCAGGGGTGTGCCCACCGCATGGCATGCTCTCTGGTACATGCCATTGCTGCAAAGGTCACACTGGGCAGAGGATTCGCAAACACACGGATGCCACATCTGCCTCAACAGAGGCACTTCTTCAGACCATGCAGTTGATACTGCAGTACATACGTGTGCAGGGATCAGAGCCCTCCACCTGAAAAACACCTAATGAGGGTTCTTTGGAAAGCATAACAAGGTGACGTTCAATGTGCCATCTCACAACAAGGTTGCAGGAATCGGGCTCAAAGCCTAAGTGTGCACGGAAGTGAAGCATGGACACATTGATGGTGTAATTGTGTAGTGCTAGGGTGGATGATTGAGGAGGGTGTTGTTGGGGTGGATGATTGGGGAGGGTTTTGTTGGGGTGGGTTATTGGGCAGGGTGTTGTTGGGGTGGGTAATTGGAGAGGGTGTTGTTTGGGTGGGTGATTGGGGAGGGTGTTGGAGTGGGTGATTGGGGAGGGATGGGATGTCAAATCCATACACTTCCTTATATATATACTTATCACTTGCAGCATTGATTGGACATTTTTTGTTGTGTGCATTTCATTATTGTGTGCAATTACTTGTGAATGGTGCATGGATAGCGATAGTGTTTGGCAACATGAATTATGTCCTGGCAAGCAAGCCGCCCCAGCCTGTCCTCTGCTAGTGCAGTGTATTCATGTGTGCCACCCGCAGGCATTGCACCATCATCTTCTGGGGGGCATGTCCATATCTAGGGGAAAAGGTGTGTTATGCTGGATGCATATATTGTGCAACATGGCGCATGTGAGCACAATCTTGCTCACCTTGCTCACCTTGTCCAGCCTGTACTTTATGCCCCCGCCCCCCCTGTGCAATGTAGACATCGAAACTGTGCCTTCCACAGGTCAAATGCATGCTCAGTTGGCACCCTGGTCCGGATGTGGGAACAATTTTATGCCCCCTCCTGAGGAGTCATCAACCATGGGAGTTACGGAAATCCAGAGTCACCCACAGGGGGACATACATCCAAGCATGTTATTGGGTACTATGGATGGGTGCATCATTACAGCAGTTATACGATAATCAGAGTTACTTGACAGGTCACATGTGTCAGCCCACTACACAATTTCATATTTGAGCTATTGTATGTGGAGTGTACTACGTATGTGGGGGGCTACAGGAATGTCTAATCGTGTTCACAACATCAAAATCATAGCAGCCATAGGTGTGGGCACAAAGGACAGTTCTGTTATACATGCCATGTCATTTGCTACTGTGGAGTCCCCCTGTGGCATTCCATCTGGCAAGCATATCATGTATGGCAGTGTGATGCAGTGAATGACACAGTGTGCACCCCATGTGCCTGATTCCTGTTGGTGTGACATGGGCCTGTCCTTTACTCCAGTTCATCCACACGTACAATCAGTTTTGGGGGCTTGGCATCCCATGCTGAAGTGTAGTATGCCATGCAACAGATTGATTGACTTGTGAAATGATGTAATGTGTGCTTCTGCTTACTGTGGCTAGTGATATTGGTTTTTGGGTGTGTTGTTGCATGTCATAACTGCAACTCTTCGAAGGCCCTTTGCACCCCACTAAACATACTTTTTACACACCTATGCAAACATGCCAAACCCCCTTTCAGGCCATGCATTCTGTGAGTTTTGCACTGTTGCATTGCGGTACCTGTGGTCCAGTGTGTGTGTCTGGCCTGTTTGGGTTGCATGGTTTGCCCATTCACTGCTGCTTGGTGTGTCGTGTCCCATTACGGTGGCCAGCAGCCTGTCTTGTCTCGGGTGTGTGTCCAGTGTCTTTGAGGCCTTCCCAGGGCATACATTTACATAGTGACAACACCCCCTGTGCAGCAGTCTCAGTGTGCTGTGACTTTTAGTCTGCCAATTTCCAGGTATGTTGCCATCGGTGCCCCTCCATGTACGCTCGAAGAGTGCTATTTTACAGGACCATGACATCATGGGTTCAGCCAGGGAACTGGGCACAGAAGTGGGTGATCATGAAGTCTGCATCACAGGTAACATGGATGTTCAGGGAGTGGTAGTGCTTCCCGTTCCTGTAGACTTCTTCCAGGGCATGGGTTGCCACCAGCTGGAAGTGCTTGCAATCCAGGGCAGCTACCAGATTGAGCACGCCTGATATAGCATAAAGTCTTTCCTTGGTCGAGTTCACCGGTGCCATGGTGGTTGGGAGTGCAATTTGCTGTCCCACATGCTGCAGGTGTGCTTCCAGCACTCAACAGTTTTGAGAATGTAGACTGTGGTAGGGTGTGCAGCTGGCTTACGGTGTGTTGGAATGTGCACATCACAAGGAAGTGTAGGACCGACACCAGATTTACCAGCGATGTGGCTGTACCAAAGCCAATCCTTCTCAAAGTGTCTTCTTTGATCCTGCTGAGGACATATGCCATGCTCTCATTGTCAAGGCGGTACAGGGTTAGGATTTGCATGTCAGTGAGGGACCAGGTGTGGCCAGTACACAGGGTATGGGTGCACGCCTTGCATGGCCCCTCCTCATCCTCACATTCCTCATCCACCTTCCCACTGCCTCTTGGGCCCTCTGTTGATCCTCCAGCCTCTGCAGTGCAATGTTGGCCTGGAGCAGCGTCAGGTCAATGCTGACTGCAGACAGTGGCAACATGGTGGTGTTTGGAAATGCGTCTGTTGAAGGTGTGGCCTTTTTCAGCTCCTCCATGCTGCTTTGGGTGCACCTGGATGCATTGGGTGCACCTGTGGCCTCTTCTCCCATGTGTGCAAGTATTTTCTGCCATTTGCTGCCTGTTTGCAGGTGGTTGTATTAGTGCCTAGCTTTTGCCTGTGTTACCACAATTTATTTGGTGTTGATACCAGAAGGGACAGCCTCGATATGTGCTGGTGTTGCTGTTGTGCCAGGTTAGGGGTCATCTGGTACTTAGCTGCACCTGATTCACTATCACCTTTATTTGCGGATACCTTTTTGCCTGTGCTGGTGTATTCAGCACTTCTGGTCCACCTCACAAATAGTTGGCTAGTGTGGTAAAAATGCTGGTATCCGTTGATACTGGCACATTTTCATTGGACCACCTCACTTGTAATGAGGCCCATTGTCCTGTTTTAATCTTTGCCCACTGCATTGCCGCTCTCTGATCCAACTTTCAGTGCTATGCGGGTGACACTCCGCTCATTTTCAGGCTACCTTCACCCACTTCTTCTCCGGCCCTCATCTCTGACTGTCTGCTATCCAGGAGTGGTGTGCCGCCAGTGACCTCTGCCTTAATGCCAGTAAGACTGAGATTCTCCTCATCGGCACACCCGCTCCCTCCTTTTCTGTAGCTCTCTGGCCGTGCCTCTCTTGGCCCTCTTCCTGCTCCCACCTACAAGGCTAAAAATCTTGGGGTCATCTTCGACACAACATTCTCCTTCTCTGCTCACATCTCTGATGTCTCTAAGAAGCCAAACTACCAGCTGCACCTCCTCAGATGTATTCTTCCTTTCCTCTCCTTCCCCCAGAAGCTCACTGTCTCCAGAGCTCTGGTTTTCTCTAGGCTGGATTACTGCAACAGCCTCTTTCTAAATCTGCCTGCCTCCACTCTCCGCCCTTTGCAACCATCCAGAACAGGACTGCAAGACATGTCCTTGGCCTCAAACCCAGGGATCGTATCTCCCCAGGACTGAAACCTCTGCACTGGCTCCCAGTGGCTGGGAGGATTAAGTTCAAAACCCTATGCATTGTCCACAAGGCCTTCTGAGGCACAGGGCCTCAATACCTTCAACTCTCTCTTCCTAAATATCTTCCTTCTCAAGCTCTTCGCTCATCCGCCGTCAACTCCCTCAGGGTCAGTCACTACTCCAAGCAAAAAATTGTTGGTAGATCTCTTTCTTCAGCTGGGGCCTCCCTCTGCAACAGCCTGCCTGCCTCCCTTAAACTTGAGGAGAACCATCTCCGGAAGCACCTCAAAACCTTCCTCTTTGCTTCTGCCTTTTCTCCTCCTCTCCCCTGCTGACCACCTGGCTGTAACCGGAACTGCACTACTTACCTGGACACCCTCTGGTCTCGGGCCCAGGTCCCTCCCCCACCAGTCCCACGCACCTGTACTGCCTGCTTGGCAACCCCCGCACTTGGGGACTGTCTCTGTATCCCTACAGTCCCCCTACCTGCACTTGACACCTGATGTCAGCACTTACCCTTTCACCTCTTACTTGCTGGCCGTTGCTTTTACTTTTACTTATTGTTATTATCTATTCCCATGTACTGCACTGTCCCTTCCCCAGTAGGATTGTTGTCTGTCCTCCCTTTGTTCCCCCTCCATTGTCTCGTCACGCCTTGAAATACTTGTGTATAGGCACATTATAAAAGCCATCTCATATTATGTCTGAATGAGATATTAATAATATAGTGTACAGCCATATATATAGTTAGTAATTGATAACTAGTAATATTAATCTGGAGTAGAATGTAAATATTTTAGGGACCTATTGTGTTTGGTACTGTTAGTCATTATATTAGTCATTGTGTACTGTTTCCTTAATGATGAATTGTTTTATATATCTGTTCTGAAATGGATTTTTATATGTGTAAAGTTTGAACATGACTGATCACATTAATACGGTTCCATGTGATAATATTGCCGCAAAAATGTTGCCATACAAAAATTTCGCCATATATTTGCGGCGATATTACCCCATGGAACCTGCGGGGGACACCCCCGCAACCCCATATATTTTAAAAGGGAGCGGGGGACACCCCGCAACCCCGCCATCCATTTACCCCATAAATGATCCCCACCAAAAATATTGCCTATGGCCGTTCCCGAAGACCATATGTACGGCGATATTTCTGGTGGGCATAATGTTACCTGATACCATTAATACATAATAAGGTATTGCTAATCTAATGTAATACTCTCTATTACATATTGCAGACTCAGAACCACTTTAGACTGAAACATCATTAATGTTAATAATGTGTAACATAACCTGCCAAGTTAGCAGAGAAATCATACAATGGTCTAGGCTGCAATGAAAGAAAAAGGAACTATAAAGGTATATTTGCATGTTTTTTCCATGTCAAAGAAAAATATAATAAACCATCCAACATAGTTGCTTTTGTTTTCTAGAAGAAAACTATGCACTAAAAGCCATTAAAAACCACACAAGAGGTATGATACATTTACAAACAGAACACATATATTGGCATATTGTCATGTACATTAAGTCACACATTTCTAATAGAGGGGACACATATATACTGTGAACGTAGGCTGTGAGCTTTGATTCACCTTGACTGTGCCTCATTATGAGTCCGGTGGTAGCCGTGCTGGTAAATACAGCATGGCTGCCGCCGGAGCCAATTTTTTTCCGGCACCCCGCAATGGAGACTTACCGGGGCATTACGGCCCCGGCGGCCCCGGTAATTGCTCTGAAAATATCACTCCCCATTTGCATTCTAAGTCCCATTGGACTCAATGGAAATGGGGAGGACAGATGCACCAGCATCATTC
Source organism: Ambystoma mexicanum (assembly GCF_040938575.1). Classification (NCBI taxonomy): domain Eukaryota; kingdom Metazoa; phylum Chordata; class Amphibia; order Caudata; family Ambystomatidae; genus Ambystoma; species Ambystoma mexicanum. The sequence continues at coordinate 1,140,331,086 of NC_090922.1, forward strand.
ATGAATGATACCGGTGCATCTGTCAAGGTCTGCGAGAGGGTTCTTTTCCACCCACCAGGTCAGGCACCTGCTCGCAGAACTGGTAGTTGCTGGCCCAGAAACAACAGTACTGGCAAGCTTACCAGCACTGTTGTTTCTGGACCGGCAACCTTGTAATGAGGCCCACTGTGTGTTTGAAAAAGAGTCTGCTCTTTAATAAACCAGGAATGCGCAGGTCCATTATCCATCACTTTTCTCCAAGTTTAATGACACATATGTGTTTACCATTGGCTAAGGCCTTTTTTTAAAATACAAAAAAGAAGTCAAAATGAATACCAAAATCAAAGTGTGTTTATGATATTATTTTTGTAAGATTATCTGAAAGCCTGCCCTGTCCCTAGATTGATGAAGTAATTCTATGCCAGAAAGTACTACTTCAAATGAGCAGGTTTCTATATAGACTTGTAGTAGCAGAGCGAAAAGGCTGCATGAAGAATGTATCTCTTTCGTTTAGGTAGTCAATTAAAACAATAGTTTTTAAAGGCAGCACATGGTGCTGTTTATACCAGGGATGAGCAATACATGTCAATCAAGCTTCCTTGTATAGTAAAAAAATAATTGCTACACAGATCAGGAATATTTCTTTATAAACAAATCAATCACAAGTGATGTAAATCTCGTCCATAAATAGATGTTATCACAATTCTAAATACACGTGGTGTTCCCAGATATTTCACAGTAAGTGGACCTTGGACACTCTCGTTTACCTACATCAATCACCTATGTTTTTCCTATACTAACTAAATGCACATGGATTATTAGGGTTTAGGCCTTCTCCACTTTCTAAATGCACCCAGGGTTCCCAATGTTTTGACATTCTTTCCACTTACAAAATGTACAAGTGGTTCTCAGTGTGTTGTTCTTCTCCACCTTCCAAATTCTCCCAGGGGTTTCCATTATTTGGCCTCTTCTTCCACCTACAGACTATGGGCCTCATTACACAGTATGCGGTAATCATGGCGCTACTAGCGCCATGGTTGCCGCCAGTATTTTACTGTGTCCGCCTTGGTGGATGGCGGCATTACCGGCCTACTCCAAGGTGAGCGGGGCCGGTAATTCCCCATTCACCAAGGCACTTCCCCATTTCCATTTTTGCCCCCATAGAGCTCAATGGGAATTGGGAAGGAGGTAATTACAGTACCGCAAATTGCAGTACTGTAATTAGCACCAAGGTCCCTTTGCAGGCCCGTTCCTTAACGGCTGGTAAAACCAGCCGTTGTGGTCGGGTCCGGAAAAGGGACCTCGTAGTAAGGCGGTAAGGGTTTACCAGTACCAGTGCCCTTACCTGTATCGGTAAACCCTTACCGCATATTGTGTAATGAGGCCCTATGTGTATGGTATTCAGGGTTTCTCAGTTCTCAGCACATTTCCTATGCCTACTAACTGCTTCTGTGCTTCTCGGTTATTTTACCTTAGTGTATGCCTAATTAATGCCAGGGTGTAAGCAGTTGTTGGCATTCTCTTCCATTCACTGATTTCATCAGAGTTTCCTAGTTCTTTGGCCTCCTCATTCCCATATTAAATGAATGGGGGCCTTCTCAGTGTGTTGGCTTTCTCCTATGCCTACTCAACTCACACCAAGTTATCAGAGCTTTGCCCTTCTCCTCACCCTACTGAATGCACATGGGGTTCTCAGTGTGATGGACTTTTCCTCAACCTACACAAATTTGATTGGATCGTCAGTGCTTATCCTATGCCTACTAAGTGTATACATGGTTCTCAGTGCTTGGGCCTTTACCGCCTACTAAATGCACATGGGATTCTCAATAATTTGGCTTTCTTCCATTCAGGCCCCTCCCATGAAGCAAGTTTAGTGCTCATGGGGTTAAAATTGAAGGGGAGGCCCAGTATAGTCCTAGTGAGTGATCTGTGGCCAATGGTCCTCCTTTTTCTGATGCATTCTGTTTGCAATCCCCTTGCTTGACACTTGAGAATTGTTGGTGTGTGTGTCCTGGAATGTGGCGGGTATTAAAAATCTAGATAAGATTACCCTGAGTATTTGTCACTTTTTGAAGGGTCTAATATTGTTTTAATACATGAGTACTGGGCTTTGGACGATGTGGCTGTGGAAGGGTTTATGGCGTATTCTATCCCAGCACAAAGAAGTTCCAGGGGGCTTTGCCATAGAGGGTTGTGTATCTTGGTGGTCAAGTCTCTCTATGTGAGCGAAACCTTCCAGTTGGAGTTTAACTGACATTTTCTGCAGGTGGTGAGAATCCTCAGGGGGGTAGGCTGCAGCATTTTAGTGGTCAGTTCTTATAGCAGCCCCCATGTCCAATTTGGTAAGAACTGTCTTTTTATGTTAGCCACCATGATGGAGGGTTTGGTCAGCTGGGTGGCAGCAAATTATGTATTTCTTATTTTGGGGAGGACTTTAATGTCAAGTTGGGCAATTGGCCAGGTCTGACTCTGTTTGACCCACTGAAGATGATCTGGCTGGTATCTTTCCCCCTACAATGAGAGATGCTAAAATGTGCAGGTAGGGGCATAGGATACGGAAGTTCCTCTTTTCTTGGGGGATGCGGGCGGTCAATGGTCGCTTCCCCGAAGATGATAGTGTTATCGGGTTCAGGGTGCTAGATGAAATATACAGCAAACATTTTCCTATGCGAGTGGAGCTCAAGCTCCAGGGTAAGTCTTTCTCCCAGGTTTGTCTAACCTGTCCCCTGGTGGCTTGAAGCGTTGGTTAAAATGGCAATCAGTGGAGTGTGAGAGCCTGCAGAGGAATATTGTCTTAAATAATTGGCAGGTTTTTTAATGTCTTTTCTCTAGCAATTGAAATCCGGGTGATGTTTGGTCTGACTTCTTGCTACTCCTGACCTATCTTTAAGACTCATTTACCTTGAGGGTGGGAAGAAGGAAGAGCAGTCCTCATCCTATGTGGTTTAACACAGAGTGTGTAAAATTCAAGTCTTTCCTGCTGAGAATTTTGAAGAATCCCTCGTCTATAAGGTTTGATATTATTATGGTTCAAACTATTTATAGGAGAGCTATAACTCATAGAAAGCATGACATTGAATGAGAGGAATGGGTTGATTCTTCTGTCACAAATGATGTCCAGCTTCTTCGGGATATTTTTAATAATGAGTTGTTTAATACATTTAAGCTTGATGGCTCTTCTGTGAAGGTCTCTGATCAGGACTGGGTAGCACATTAGACTTCTTTATATATCATTGGGCCAGACAATGGGACTATTGATTGGCCCTTTGTTTTGGATTCTAATCAGTAATCAAGTACTATGGAAGACAACATTATTTTCACGGTTGCGAAAATTGTGTTAGCTATCAAGAGGCAGGGTAGGAAGAAGTTCCCAGTTCTGGATAATGTTCCTGCAGACTTGTTTCTGTCAGAAACAAATCTGTGGGCCCCTATTCTGGTGCTGAGGTTTAATGTTGCATGTGCTGGAGGTACCCATCCTGCTTCCTGGTTCTGTGCTGTGATTCATCCAATTTATAAGAAGGGGTAAGGGGACTAGTAGCATCATACAGACCAATCTCTCTTTTAGATTCTGTTTTTAAGATCTTGCGGAGTGCCCTTTTTGGGAGACTGGAGTCTTGGGTGCAGAGTACAAATATCTTCTGCCCCATCCAGTTGGGTTTTAGACCTGGTCTGGGAACTGCAGAGCACGTCTTGAATCTTTACTTGGTGGTGGCACATTCATTATTCACCAAGGATGAACCTATCTTTTGGGCTTTCATGGATCTGAGCATTGCATTTGACAAGGTTAATCACGTCAGGTTGTGGAGCATGGTCAGAGCCATGAATTGCCCCACTACCTTAGTGGATCTACTGGAGAGATGATATCTCACAACGGTGGCGTGTGTGAGGAGTCAGCTGCAAGATACTGGACCTCCTTTTACAGGTTGAATGTGGGGTGCGCCTAGGCTGTGTCTTGGACCCTTTGCTTTTTTATCTCTATATACATGCCTATATGACCATTTACTTAAATCCAACTTGCTTAATAGGCGTTTGCCTTTACTTGTCTATGCAGATTACATGGTTTTATTAGCTCGCACCCCCAGATCCCTATAATGCCTTGTTAATGAATATGCCTGATTTATGGATACTCTGGGGCTAAACATTAATGTCCAGAAATCTACTGTCATGATGTTCTTTAGGGGGAAGTGTCCCCAAGGTTTTCAAATATCTTCTGTAAGCAGGAGTTTACCCCTAGAGTGGATTATTTTTATTACCTGGGGGTGAGACTCTCATCGAAATTTGGGGCTGAACCACATGTCGAGAAGCAGACCTTAAGATTTAAACAGATGATGGGGGGGATTTAAAAAAAAGCCGATCACGCTAGTGCTCAAAGTTTTTCATGACAAATCCTTTTCTGTGGCAAGATATCCTATGGAGCTGGGGGAGTAACCCAGGTCTGCTCTCAATTTTGCAGTCCACCAAGAACTGGGCTGCTGGTTTATTGGCGATCTGGTTGCATCTTTACCTGCCAGACACTGGTATAGAATTAGGGGGAATACTAAAGCTATTTTGACCCAAGAATTAATTAGCTATCTTCTGCTTAGAGATCCCCATTTGAAGGTCACCATTTTTCTACTGCTGCTTTTTCATCTATTAGGGAAACAAATACTACAAGACAAATGTACTCCAGTTTATTAAATATAAGAGAGAGTCCCTGGAGTTTATGAAACCATCCAAAAGAAAACATTCTATCATCACTTCCCCTGGTTTGCAGAAGTATCTGAGCTGGGCTCAGCAGTCGTCTCAGCACATTCTTGTTTCTAGGGAATGTTTTAATTGTATTCAACTAAGAGATGTGATTTTGACGTGGTCCAAGGGGAACGCGGATCAATTGTGTGTGCTCTGTGGGGCACTTAATTGAATTGACACATTTTATTTTTCTGCCCACCATTCAGCGATAAGGGAGCACATTTTGAAACCTGTTCTGCAGGGGTCTAAGTTGACGATGTTATGAGCCAGCAATGCAGTATCTGTTCCGGGTGGAATCTGTACAGGTGGGTTGTGCTGTATTGATTTTTATTAAATGTGGTTTGTCTTTGAGAGCATTTTTAGTAAGGTTTCGGGAATTTTGAACTTTGTGGTTTTGTTTTTAAGGGTTCTATTATGGGGGGACATTTTTGATCCCTATCATTTTAATTTTTGTTTGAAACGTTGTTTGCTTATTTTTTGTTGTGTTTTCTTTGGTATGCTTTGCTTTACCGATATAGACAATAAACAGATAAACAGAAAAAAATTAGTCATAATACAGAATACAGGTTCCGGTACAACATTTTGATATTGTAGAGCATATGTTAGGCATACAGGTGATTGGTTTGAGTGTAATGATTACCTGCACACTTATTTCAATTAACACTTAATATTTCTTTCTCCAAAATTCACAAGTGAAAATTGTACCGAAGTGTTTATTCTTTTTAATGAAAAAGTTATGATATGATATGATAATATATGATAGGGCATTTGTAACACACCTATACACAAGTATTTCAAGATGCGATGAGGCAAGGAAGGTGGAACAGAGGGCGGACAGAGACAACGATATTACTAGGCCAAGTGACTTTGAGATCGCGCAAGTACAGGGGAGGGTAGAAGGGTAAAGTGCCAGAGAAGGGGAGGGGGCAGTGCTCTACATGGGATCAAAATAATAACTAGAAGTGCGGCCAGCAGGTGGCAGGTGCAGGGTTATGTGCAGACACAAATTGTCCAAAAGCACAGGTAGGGGTACTGTAGGCTTACAGATACAGACCCAAGTGCAAGGGTTGCCGGGAGGCAGTGCAGATGTGCAACTGGGTGGGCAGGGACCTTGGCCTGAAATCAGAGGGTAGACAGGTGACCAGTGCAGTAAAAGATGCAAACTCAGCAGGGGAGAGGAAGAGAGAAAGGATTAGCAAAGAGGAAGGTCTAGAGGTGCTTCCAGAACCAGAGATGGTTCTCCTCAATTTTTGGAGGGGCAGGGAGGCTGGTGCAGAGGGAGCCCCCAGCCAAAGAAAGAGATCTACCACCAACTCATTGCTTGGAGAAGCGACTGACCCTGAGGGAGTTGGAGGTGGAGGAGCAAAGAGCTCAAGTAGGAATGTATTTACGAAGAGCGAGTTGGAGGTATTGAGGACCCAGGCCCCAGAAGGCCTTGTGGACAATGCAGTGGATTTTCAACTTAATCCTCACAGCCACTGGGAGCCAATGCAGAGATTTCAGTGCTGGAGAGATACGATCCCTGGGTTTGAGGCCAAGGAAAAGTCTCACAGTCCTGTTCTGGATGAGCTGCAGAGGGTGCAGAGTAGAAGCAGGCAGATTTAGAAAGAAGCTGTTGCAGTAGTCCATCCTAGAGATAACCAGTGCTCTAGTGACAGTGATCTTCTGGGGGAAGGAGAGGAAAGGAAGAATACCTCTGAGGAGGTGCAGTTGGTAGTTTGACTTCTTAGAGACATCAGACATGTGTGGGAAAAGGGTGAGTGTGGAGCGAAAATGACCCCAAGGTTCTTAGCCTCACAGGTGGGAGCAGGAAGAGGTCCAAGGGAGGCCAGCCAGAGAGTGACAGGGAAGGAGGGTGCATGTGTGCCAATGAGGGGAATCTCTGTCTTACTGGCATTAAGGTAGAGATCATTGGCCGGCACACCACTCCTGGATAGCAGACAGACAGAGATGAGATGAGAAGAGGTGGCAGCAGGGAGCCTAAAAATGGGCTGAGTGTCATCTGCATAGCATTGAAAATTGGAGCAGGGAGTGGCAATGCAGTGCGCAAGAGGTGCCAGGTATTGGCTGAACAGCCAGGGGGAGAGGATAGACCCCTGGGGAACACCACAGGTAACGCTGAGGCAGAGAAAATAAGGACCCAAGTTGGACCTGGGAGGGTCGATCAGAGAGGAACGAGGTCAGTCAGGCCAGGGCCTGATCGGTGGTACCCTGGTTATCACAGAGACGATTGATCAGCATGGCATGAAGCAGAGATTGGCAATGCGGTGGGCATTAGTTAGTGTTTGACAATGAGTCTCTAACTGCCTTGCAATATTAGCAAAACTACCAGTCAGTATTTCCCATAGTTCCATCTTTAATGGAGTAATGTATTCTGTTTGCAGCAACCTAAATTTATGAGAATACCTGCACTGTTGATAACTTAAACTTCACACAGTAAACTTAAGCCCACAGTCTACATTGTATTTAATGTTGTAGTTACAATACACTATCAGGTGTCTAACTGTTTTACATTGTTAACTGTACTGAAAAATTGTATAATCCACAACACTACCTGTATGTTCTACATAAAACATTGAATATTACAAATAAGCCATTTGTACTTCAAACTAAAATCAAATCATACCAGCACTGCAATCTAACCTTTCACTTGAAATAACCACCTGCATTGTTTATTGAATTTAGCACAATAAACATGTGTCTTCAGTCTTCTCTGTTTTTAACGTTGCTGTTAGAATCAAACTACTTAGCAACACTAAAATATTAATATCTAACAATCTTATAAACATTCAGTACTTTACATAGATATGAAAACAACTAATCACTCATGAACTAACATTGTGTTGTTTAATCCCTCTTGGATTAATTTTCCCCATCAACAAATGATTAGATATCTGCTAAGACAACAACAATATGCTAGAAAAAAGGTTTTATCAAAAAAAGATAATTGTTCTCTAAAATATTTTCCATTTCTAATTAAGTTTTGCTTTGTATAACACTAGCACAAGTACCTGTTTGGCCTGAACGGGTTCTGTATACAGACACGATAATACTCTCATTAATTGTTCTAAATGAATGATCCTGAAGGTCACACCTTTTTGTTGCGTTCGATTTGTCCGCGGAGAACACGGCTGTTCTGACATTTTGTAAATAAACTAAATGGTGGGGTGTTTAGAGGACGGAGTATGTGTCATTTTTGTTCGCAAGGAAGGTAAAATTAAGCTATGAACACTTGCGGTGTACTTAATTGTTCGTAAATACACAAACTGGGGGTGTCCTCAGGACGCTGTCCGTATAGTAATCTGTCTAGTTGAATGTGTTCTAAGAACACTCGCAGTGTCCCGAAATGGTTGCAATTACACAAAATGGGGGTGTTCTAAGAACATTGGTTGTATTGTTCGTTGTCAGGGTGAAAGTGTTTTAAGAGCACTCCTTTTGTTCGCTAATAGTACAATTTCCTAGGGGCGTCAACCGACTTTTTGTCAACTAAAGAAATGATAAATCCGGCTGGTGTGCGTCGACATTATGTGATAATCCTATGACTGGCGCTATTGACCTGGCTGACTTGCTTTTGCGACACTAAATCATATCTCCCGCCCCTAAGCCTGATATTATCAAAGCATTCATATTCCCCGCCTTTCTCCGTGACGTTACAGGGTGCGTAATGAAACGCGCCCAGTCGTCTCCAGTACTATGCAACTTTACACAGAACCCGGAAGACAACACACATTATGTCACAACACAGTGCGCCACAATTCGGAATATGAAACTGTGATTTAAAAGCAAAGAGCAAGATTGTAAATGTTGTAAAGTACATTTATTTGACATCAAATGTTTAGAGAATATTCAACAATTTGCATTTGTCTTTGTTGTCGATCCGCAAAAGTTCATGTTGAGACACGCAATGTTCCTTTGCGGTACAGAGAGTGTTAGATCAGCTTACAACTCAGTGCGCCACAATTCGGGATATGAATCTGTGGTTTAAAAGTAAAAAGCAGGATTGTACATTTGGTAAAGTACATTTATTTCACATGAAATGTTTAGTGAATATTCAGCGATTTGCAATTGTCTCTGCTGTCTATCAGCAAAAGTTTATTTGGAGCCACGCGTTGTTCCTTTGCGGTAGATAGGCTGTTGGTTTATGATAAAAGCAGTAAATGGTCGCTCTGATAATCGGAAGGTTGCTCCAACAATGAGCCATTAGACCACCCTATTGGTTGGTATGTTGGTTGTAGCCGCTAGTACTGCATAAGGGCATACTGGTCCTTGGCGATTGTCGCATAAAATGGTGAGGGTCATGAAGTTGCATATTTGGACTTGCACCTGGCAGTTGAAGACCCCATCCGCTGGAGTCTGTAAATCGTGACATAGACAAAATGGGGCCACGTACCTGTTTTAAAAAACATAAATTAGTCTCACCAGCCGATCTTCATTAAAAATCATCATTTTATTTATTAGGGCGTGAAACTATTTGCTATCGAAGATAGTGCAACAGAGTATGTTAATAAAAAAATAATAATATTTTCCCATTCATATAGCGCTAAGAACCGTGAGGTATGTAAGCGGTGCTTATTATTAACCACGGTGTGTGGTGCTCATTTATCGACCACGGAAGGATGAAAGGCTGAGTTTGGCCTTGCCATGATTCAAACTTGCGTTAGCAAGCTGTGCACGGATGTCAAAGCGAGCGCTGTACTCGCTGTGCCACTTGACAGGCTACAGTGAAGTGGCACAGCGAGTAGAGCGCTTGACTGCCTATAGACCAGTTAAATCATTTCTATTAACCCACCCTGTGTCGTCTGCCTTTTTCAGAGCCCTCTAAACGACAGGGGATCAATTCGGCTGTGATAGTGCGCGGTAGAAAACATTATGCCACTTTCAACGAACAAGTTCAGCTTGAGCGGTCTTTAATGCTACGCTATTGTAATTATATTTGGTATAAAGTAATCTAAAGGGTTACTTACAGTACAATTGCAATTTCCATTGTCTACGAGTGGTGCAGTCCCAAAATACGACTCCGTGTGTGTCAACAATCTTTCGTATAGTGATATAATATGTAAGAGTGGTTTCGTTTCAGAAATTTCATCTTTATCTTCTCTTACGTTTTAGCAACACTCCTTCAAGAAAAGTCTTTCATCACAATCTCTGTCTGCCAAGGTCAAAACACAATACAACCTTATAGTCCGCTTCGTGAGCCTCTCCGGGGCCTGAGAAAAAAATGGAAGCAGCTGACCTTCACTGTGAACGAGCATAAATTCTAACTTTGCAACATTCTGTGTAAAGCCATCTGTAGAAGTTGGTTTTTGCACGCCATGTTTGTATATTGTTTGCGTGATATTAAAAAAACTTTGTTAAAGGGACGTTATGGTTAAGTTGCGCTATTAAAAACCTATGAAATTCAGTGAAAAAACGTTGTTAAAGGGACGTTATGGCTCAAAGTAAAACCGAAAAACTCCTGAAATTCGCCAGTTATGGTAACATAAGCAACCATAACTCGCGCCACCGTGCACTGCTAACACTAACACCCAGGACATCAAAGATGACATCACAAATATCGAAGCCACATAGTTTTCTTCAGTAACAGTCATGAAGTAAAAATTGAAAAGGTACTATATTTGTAGACTTAGGGTCCTGTCACATCATATGAAACATGTACATAGCGATAGATACAGGCTTGAAAGAGAGCAATCCTTTCTGTGCATGAAGATAATCATTATGGTTATCAGCACTTTCTCATAGTTTTATTTTTATTACTCTACCTTCCCTCTATATGCTCATATTTGTATACGTTATACTCACTCTCCATAGAGTGAATGGGAAAAAATTTTTGCTTGCGCATACAGCCCAAACCGCTGGACGGATTTCCACCAAATTTGGACCAGGAGCAGCGGCTTGGTCCCGAAAGCGTGCGTTTGCAAATTTGGTGAAAATCCGTCCAGTAGTTTTTTTTAAAATGACCAAAAAGTAGGTCAAAAAAATTAGTGATATCTGTGTTCGGTTTGCGGATACACTTCCCTGTTCGCTCCGCGGAAAGTGTCCTGATTGGCCAATCGTCTTGCCTGATGTTCGCGACATGCAAAGTGTTCGCAGATTGGACGGGGTGGAGCGTGAAGCGCGTCAGATTTTTCGGTAGCGCCCGCCATATTGGATTTGCGGACGTCCCCGGACAGCGCGGTGAAACTTTGTTCAAAATGTGTATTTTGTTGAGTGTGTTGGTGTGTAGGAGTGTTTGGGGAAGGTGGGAGCGTATGAGATAGGATGAAAGTTGTGTTTTTTTATGTGTTAGACGTTCTTTTTGTGTTCGATTTGTTTTGCGGCCATCACAGGTGTTCTGAAATGTTCTAAATAAACTGACTAGGGGGTGTTCTAAGGAGTCAGTATGTGTCCGTTTTGTTCGCAAGCAAAGTGAAACTGTTCTAAGAACACTCGCGGTGTCCGGGGAGTGTTCGTAGGTGGTGTCCTGAGGACGCTGTCCGTATTGTTCTCTGTCAAGTTGAATGTGTTCTAAGAACACGCGCGGTGTCCTGAAATGTTCGCAAATAAACAAAATGGGGGTGTTCTGAAGACGTTTTTCAGGACACTCCCGGTGTCCTGAAATCTTTGTAGGGGTTGTTCTGAGGACGCTGTCCGTATTGTTCTCTGTCAAGTTGAATGTGTTCTAAGAACACTCACGGTGTCCTGAAATGTTTGCAAATAAACAAAATGGGGGTGTTCTGAAGACGCTTCTAAGAGCACTCGCGGTGTCCGGGGAGTGTTCGTAGGGGGTGTCCTGAGGACGCTGTCCGTATTGTTCTCTGACAAGTTGAATGTGTCCTCAGAACACTCGCGGTGTCCTGAAATGTTCGCAAATAAACAAAATGTGGGTGTTCTGAAGACGCTTCTAAGAGCACTCGCGGTGTCCGGGGAGTGTTCGTAGGGCGTGTCGTGAGGACGCTGTCCGTATTGTTCTCTGTCAAGTTGAATGTGTCCTAAGAACACTCGCGGTGTACTGAAATGTTCTCAAATAAACAAGATGGTGGTGTTCTGAAGAGGCTTCTAAGAACACTCGCGGTGTCTGGGGAGTGTTCGTAGGGGGTGTCCTGAGGACGCTGTTCGTATTGTTCTCTGTCAAGTTGAATGAGTCCTAAGAACACTCGCGGTGTCCTGAAATGTTTGCAAATAAACAAAATGGGGGTGTTCTGAAGACGCTTCTAAGAACACTCGTGGTGTCTGGGGAGTGTTCATAGGGGGTGTCCTGAGGACGCTGTCCGTATTGTTCTTTGTCAAGTTGAATGTGTCCTAAGAACACTCGCGGTGTCCTGAAATGTTCGCAAATAAACAAGATGGTGGTGTTCTGAAGACGCTTCTAAGAACACTCCCGGTGTCCTGGAATGTTCGTAGGGGGTGTCCTTAGGACGCTGTCCGTATTGTTCGTTGTGAAGTTGAAAGTGTTGTAAGATCTATCGCGTTGTTCTGAAATGTTCGTAGGGGGTGTCCTGAAAACGGTGTCCGTATTGTTCGATGGCAAGTTCAAAGTGTTCTAAGAACACTCACATTGTTCGCGGACATTAAAAGTTTCCCATAGATCATAGTTGAAATGTTTGACTCTATGGATGTGATATGCTGCGGTGGCTGTTGCCAGGGCATAGAGTCTTGGGTGCATGACCATTTGGCCATGCACCCAAGACTCTATGCACTGGCAACAACCACCGCAGCATATCACATTCATATTTGCTTATAACTTTGGGTGAAAAACAAATGTATAAGGAACAAAGGTATTAGATACAATGGATGTGATATGCTGCTATGGTTGTCCTTATTATTGTATACTTACTGTTTGGTCTAGTAATGGGAGTCCATGTTTTTCTTCTTCATTTCTGTGATAAAAGAAAATAGCATGTTAGTATTAGTATTTTGTAATGACTTATTACATTGTATAAGCAATATACTTTTATTTTTTTTCGACCCTCATATTTAGTAGAGTACAAATCAGAGTACTGTGCAATTTGCTCAGTTTCTGTATTTGTTGCTAAAATCATTGGGTCTGTGGGAGAAAAAAAAATCCATGTTGGATTAAAAAAAACCCCTTTTTCTGTTATGCTACAGTTTATTTGTTTGTTTGTTTTCAGTGTTCATTTGTTGTTTCTGGCTAATGCTTTATACTTTGCTTTGTTGTATTTTTTTTGGAGCAGTAACAGATTCTTTATTTGTTTTGATATTGTTAAATTTTGGGACAGTTAGATACCAATTGGCGTATTCTAACTGTGTATTTTTTGGCCTAATTTAGTGGTATTCATTTATTTGATTAGTTGTTGTAGAATCTTTGAGCTGTTAGATAGCTTTTGGAGTATTCTAACAGTTAATATTATTTTAACACAAATTTATAATTTTGGGACAGTTAGATACCAATTGGCGTATTCTGTGTATTTTTTGGTGTAATTTAGTGGTATTCATTCATCTGATTAGTTGTTGTAGAATCTTTGAGCAGTTAGATAGCTTTTGGAGTATTCTAACAGTTTATATTTTTTAACACAAATTTACTTAAAGGTTTAAATACAGTTTATTTATCAAATTTTGGTTTTAAGAACATCAAATAAGCGTTTGTAAGATTTGCTGGTGATCTCTGCTTTAGAGTAATGGTACTATTATTACATTCAAACCATCCACATTTCTTTTTTATATATGTAGTGTAGTGCCCTGAATTGGTTGTGGCTCCTGCGTGGTAGATTATACCTATTGTTGTGAAGGTTTTCTTACCAAGTGATATTTGACCATGTGTGAATCCAGTCAGCTTGCAGTTGTTTTTGGTACCATCTGCATTGTAACATAGAAGCATTAGTATTACGTATTTACTATGTGTTTGTATTACTAACGTGGAGCGATTATCTGGATTGCAGGTAGAGCATAATCTACCATGGTTTGAATTTTGTACAAGTTGCTGAAATGGAATGGATTCACAATTTGGTATTGATATATATATGAAGCGTTCATTGGGGATTTCTTCTCGTGTGACATTGTTGCAGAGAGTACATGTATGTTTCCACATGTATGAAATCTGAAAGATTTCATTTATAGGTATGTTTTTGTTTTCCAGTACTTGTAGTAAGTACATTAGAAAATCTTGTGGATCTTCCTGTGAGTTTATAGTGAATTTCACCATTCCAGCACAGTAGTCCAATTGCCGTCTTATTCCCAAAACACTATATGTGTTGTCAGGATTGTTTGCTGCATTTCTGTGAAGTACTAACATTTGCAAACACAATGGGTCTGTACTGTGTGAGTAAATGTTGTCAAAAATTGGTGTTAATTGAAATAGAATATTCATTGCTACATTTGCATAGCAACTTACACCAACTATATTTGAGAATTTAAATGGTCCAGGTAGTTCTATATCTAACTGCTTTTTTTGGAGTTTGTCTTCCTTCTTTAAAGAAGTACCTGGTTTACTTTCTCTAATTGATTCTTTTTTGTTTGTGGTACTTGATGAAGTATTAGTTTCTTTTACTCTCTTCGGAGGATTTGCAGTGACGTCCTGTTGCATTTCTGTTTGATTTAGTTTTGTTTTACAACGTTTTAGTTTTTGTGGAACAGAATATGTGTTTAGATGGGGAGTGTATAGTGAGCGAAGTCTATTATATTCTAAAATACAAGGAATATCAGCGTTTACTTTACTTGCATTAAAGTTGATTAGAAATAGACCGTCAAGTGTACGTAAGCGTGATAGTGCTACGTAGCTTATGCCTTCTTTAAAGACTGTGTTACCAATATCTATCATTGCTTTGTCTAGGGTAAGACCTTGTGATTTATGAATTGTGACTGCGTATGCAAGAGTTAGAGAAAATTGTTCTCTGCGTGCATACATATCTTTGAAGAGAAGGAATCTAGCTGTTGAGCGTCCTATCCGTTTTACTTCTGAAAGTTTGTCAAAGAGTATATTGACAAACTGAATTTTGTTGTCACGTGGGTATGTTTGAAAGCCAACAACTGTACCCAGTGCTCCATTAACTAGTCCTTGGTCCACGTCAAGGTTACGTTTAAGCATTACTCTGCAATTTAAGGATAATTTTAACATCTTTTCTAAGCCTGCTGTGATTGAGATTGATTTTTCTAAATTATTTAGTCTTGTTGTGGCTTGGTCACACATGGGTAGTGTCATACCATGTACATCTTGTTTGTCTGTGGCGCTAATTTCCATTATTGGTTGCATTTCTTTACTTAACATGATTTCATTGAATTTGAAACAGCTTGCAAGAGTTGGCATTAAGGCCATACAATTGACATTTTTGTGGGCTAATTGTTCCATAACATCTGTAGCACATGCATTATCGCCATAAAGTGCATTAATGTGCTGGATTTTCAATGTTGCGTCTGCTTATTTAGAAAGTATACCAACTCTCAAACTTTTTAAAATGTTGGCAGAAGTTAGATCTGCAGATTGGCGCATGTTTTCTGTTAATTCTCTGTATTGGAAATGTTGGCAAAGGTTGACATTTCCAATGCTGCCAACAGTTTTACGGCATAGTTTGTGCCCTAATGTTTTAAAAATAGGTTCACCTTTTACTGGTGTTAATTGAAGCAGATCTCCAAAAACAATAATGTGTTTTCCTGCAAAGAGCTCTTCATAGTCTGTTTTGAGTACTTCTTGTAATCTGAGGTGAATCAAAGCTAACATCAGGTTGGAGACCATGCGCACTTCATCTATTAGCAGCATTTTCATTTGTTTCAATACTCTGCAGAAAGTTTGTAATAGTCTAATTTGTTCTGGTGTTCTACTGATAATAGTAGTAATCGGTGTAATGTAACACCACCTATGTTGTAGGCAGCTAAACCTGTGGGGGCAGTGACAACAGCTGACAGTTTGTTGTTTGTCAATTGTTGAAGGAACTTACTAATGATTTTGATTAGGAATGTTTTGCCAGAACCAGCTTCACCACTGACGTACAGTAGTATAGGTTTATAATTATGGCAGGAACATTCTTTATTTTCCTGTTTTACACCATGTGCAATTGGTTTTGTTACTTCTTGAAAAATGCTACTTTGCTCATTGTTTAGTTTTGATTGTAGTATAGTTAAGTCGTCCTTATCTTCATACTGACACATGGGGGGTAATTCATAGAATTCAGCGCACAAGTGGCGCACGCGGCTGGCGCACAGTGTGCGCGTGCGAATCCCTGCGCCAGCCGCGTGCGCTAAAATCCATTTCCGCGCACAGCGTATTCATGGATTCCAGCCACCAAAACCAGCCGTGGCGCACAGTGGCGCAGCGACCCTGCAGCAGCACCAGTTACGCCCCCAAGAACGCCTCTCGCGCAGGGAAAAGCCATCAATATACCCAATCCAGCGCAAAGGGCTGCGCTAACCCTGTACCAGCACAGCAAGTGGGTTACGTGTATCACTGGGGTGCGCGGGAAGTACCTCACGCGATTGGCCCTGTGTGAGCAGGGTACGCGTATTTCAGGGGTGCGCGGGAAGTTCCACACGCAATTTCATCATGGTACATGTATTTCAGGGGTGCGCAGGAATTTCCACACGCGATTGGGCCCGTGCGAGCAGGGTACGCGTATCTCAGGGGTGCGCGGGAAGTTCCACACGCGATTCCATCAGGGTACGTGTATTTCGGGGTGCGCGTGAAGTTCCACACGCAATATCAGCAGGGTACGTGTATTTCAGGGTGCAGGGGAAGTTACACACGCGATTTCCGCAGGGTACGTGTATTTCAGGGGTGCGCGTGAAGTTCCACACGCGATATCAGCAGGGTACGTGTATTTCAGGGTGCAGGGGAAGTTACACATGCGATTCCAGCAGGGTACGTGTATTTCAGGGGTGCGCGGGAATTTCCACACGCGATTGGGCCCGTGCGAGCAGGGTACGCGTATCTCAGGGGTGCGCGGGAAGTTCCACAAGCGATTCTATCAGGGTACGTTTATTTCGGGGTGCGCGTGAAGTTCCACACGCGATATCAGCAGGGTACGTGTATTTCAGGGTGCAGGGGAAGTTACACACACGATTTCCGCAGGGTACGTGTATTTCAGGGGTGCGCGTGAAGTTCCACACGCGATATCAGCAGGGTACGTGTATTTCAGAGTGCAGGGGAAGTTACACACGCGATTCCAGCAGGGTACGTGTATTTCAGAGCTGCGCGGGAATTTCCACACGCGATTGGGCCAGTGCGAGCAGGGTACGCGTATCTCAGGGGTGCGCGGGAAGTTCCACATGCGATTCTATCAGGGTACGTTTATTTCGGGGTGCGCGTGAAGTTCCACACGCGATATCAGCAGGGTACGTGTATTTCAGGGTGCAGGGGAAGTTACACACACGATTTCCGCAGGGTACGTGTATTTCAGGGGTGCGCGTGAAGTTCCACACGCGATATCAGCAGGGTACGTGTATTCCAGGGGTGCGTGTGAAGTTCCACACGCGATTCCATCAGGGTATGTGTATTTCAGGGTGCAGGGGAAGTTACACACGTGACTTCCGCAGGGTACGTGTTTTTCAGGGGTGCGCGTGAAGTTCCACACGCGATATCAGCAGGGTACGTGTATTTCAGGGTGCAGGGGAAGTTACACACACGAAATCAGCAGGGTATGTGTATTCCAGGGGTGCGCGGGAAGTTCCACACGCGATTCCATCAGGGTACGTGTATTTGAGGGTGCGGGGGAGTTTCGACACGTGATTCCATCAGGGTACGTGTATTACAGGGGTGCGCGGGGAGCACCACACGTGAATTGCACGTGTGGGCCCTCCCAGGTGTTCCCTCTACACCCTCCATGGCCCCTGCAGGTGGCTCACACCACAGGGGCCTACCCTGCACATGTCCTGCAAGCACCCCATCCACCATGGCCATGCCCCCCAGCCAACCCACATGTCAACTTGCACTACTGCCCACCAACGCATGTCCCCCTGCACCCCCAGGGGCAGCCTCCAGAGGCCCCCACCCATGTCTCCCACCACCCCCCAGCAGTGCAGGGGCACCCTCCACCAGGCCCCCACCCATGTCTCCCACCACCCACACCCCCCAGCCACCAGGGGCAGCCTCCACCAGGCCCCCACCCATGTCTCACACCACCCCCACCCCCAGCCACCACGGGCAGGCTCTGCCAGGCCCCCACCCATGTCTCACACCACCCCCACCCCCCAGCACTGTGGGGCACCTGCCAGCAGGCCCCCACCCATGTCCAACTCATGTTCCCCACCACCCCCACCCCCCAGCACTGTGGGGCACCTGCCAGCAGGCCCCCACTCATGTCCAACTCATGCACCCCTGCACCCCCACCCCCCAGCACTGTGGGGCACCTGCCAGCAGGCCCCCACCCATGTCCAACTCATGTTCCCCACCACCCCTACCCCCCAGCACTGTTGGGCACCTGCCAGCAGGCCCACACCCATGTCCAACTCATGTTCCCCACCACCCCCATCCCCCAGCCACCAGGGGCAGCCTCCAACAGGCCCCCACCCATGTCTCCCACCACCCCCACCCCCCAGCCACCAGGGGCAGCCTCCACCAGGCCCCCACCCATGTCTCCCACCCCCCCCACCCCCAGCAGTGCAGGGGCAACCACCACCAGGTCCCCACCCATGGCTCCCACCACCCCCACCCCCTAGCCACCAGGGGCAGCCTCCACCAGGCCCCCACCCATGTCTCCCACCACCCCCACCCCCCAGCAGTGCAGGGGCACCCACCACCAGGCCCCCACCCATGTCTCCCACCACCTCCACCCCCCAGCAGTGCAGGGGCACCCACCACCAGGCCCCCACCCATGTCTCCCACCACCCACACCCCCCAGCAGTGCAGGGGCACCCACCACCAGGCCCCCACCCATGTCTCCCACCACCCCCACCCCCCAGCAGTGCAGGGGCACCAACCACCAGGCCCCCACCCATGTCTCCCACCACCCTCACCCCCCAGCAGTGCAGGGGCAGCCTCCACCAGGCCCCCACCCATGTCTCCCACCACCCCCACCCCCCAGCAGTGCAGGGGCACCCACCACCAGGCCCCCACCCATGTCTCCCACCACCCCCACCCCCCGCCACCAGGGGCAGCCTCCACCAGGCCCCCATCCATGTCTCCCACCACCCCCACCCCCCAGCCACCAGGGGCAGGCTCCACCAGGCCCCCACCCATGTCTCCCATGACCCCCACCCCCCAGCACTGTGGGGCACCTGCCAGCAGGCCCCCACCCATGTCCAACTCATGTTCCCCACCACCCCCACCCCCCAGCACTGTGGGGCACCTGCCAGCAGGCCCCCACTCATTTCCAACTCATGTACCCCTGCACCCCCAACCCCCAACACTGTGGGGCACCTGCCAGCAGGCCCCCACCCATGTCCAACTCATGTTCCCCACCACCCCCACCCCCCAGCACTGTGGGGCACCTGCCAGCAGGCCCCCACCCATGTGCAACTCATGTTCCCCAGCCAACATGTCATCACAATCTAGATCCCTGGTCCCTACGGTCAGCCTCCAAATGCAAAACACCCACCCGAGTATTGCATCCACCCACTCATAATTTGCAATTACATCACAGAACACCAATTGCAAGTTCCGAAACAAACACATTTCCCTCACATACACCCAATGGGTGTCAGTGAATCTCAAAACACATATCATGAAATGCATGAAACCAATGAGATACCACACATTGAAGTTCACCAAAAATAATATGTATTAAAGGAAACATCAATAGAATAAAAAATGAAGAAACAGAAACGTGAATGTTCAAAAATGAAAAGAAGCATGTCCGTCAAAAAAAGCAAAACCAAAAATAAAAATCCAAAGTAATGTCCAAAGTCAATGGGCCTCATTACGACCCAGGCGGTAAGTTACCGCCTGGGCCGTGACTTTACCACCATGGCGTAAACTATGTTTACGCCATGGTGGTTGGCGGACTTACCGCCCCATTCCGACCTTGGCGGGGCGGTAAGTCCCCAATCCCCATTTACCCTTCCCCATTCCCATTTTCGCCCCATAGGGCATAATGGGAGTGGGGAAGGCGTTAATTACGCCACCGTAAATTACGGTGGCGTAATTAACTCCATGGTCCCTTAGCCCCATGGATTTTAACACCTGCTAAAAGCAGGTGTTAAATCCGCCATGGCGCTAAGGGACCTCGTACTCAGGCGGTAAGGGTCGGCGCTGTTTACGCTGCCGTAAACCCCTTACTGCCTGGGTCGTAATGAGGCCCAATGTCCACAAAACAAAATCCAATGGGAAATAAAAAAGAAAGCCATTGCTCCATGGTCAAAAATTGAAAAAAAATACAATCCAACTGTCAACTATGTACATGGGAACAATCCAGGGTCCATTATCCCGACAAAATAAAGGAAACCTATCTAACTACACTAACTAATAAAATAAACTATATACAAAAATGTGGCCAATGTCCGAAAGGTCCAAATAAAATAAAAACAAAAATGAAACCTAACACTACCTAGAAACTATGTACAAGGGCAGCGGGCTAGTTTCACGCCACACATGTGGATGATCTGGGCCAGGGCATCATCGAACTCCTCCTCAATGTCCCGGAGGCTTTCCTCCTCCATGGCCCCGAGGGTCCGCAGGGCCGCCGACGTCTCCACCTCCAAACCCCTGCGGATTGCCTCGAGGCACTCGGCCCGCCTCAGGGCCCTCCGCATGGAGTTCTCTGCCCTGACCATTGTGAGCCGTGCCTCTTCCGCCCGCTGCCGCTCCGCATCTATGGCGTGGCCCAACCGCTGCCACACGGAAGACACTCTCTGTCCTGGGTCCTCCTGCCCTCCGGCCGATGCCTGCCCCTCCGATGTCGAAGGCCCCGAGCCTTCATGGCTCCCACCACGTTGCTGCTGCTGCTGTGCCTCTGCCGGTGCACTGCCTCCTGCTGCCTGCACATCCTCCGCTGGCTGGGGTGCAGTTGTTGATGTGGCCACCCCTGCTGGACGTCCGACTCCCGACTGTGGCAGGAATGCCTCCTCCACCAGCCTGGCCGCACCGTCAGAGGCAGCTCCACAGGGCACCCAGGTGACTGATGGGTGGGAAGATGGCACAGAGGACGACTGGCGCGTAGGGGGTCCAGTTGAGGAGGGGGTCTGTTAGGAAGAATTTTCTGTTTAGGCTGAATTTCCTAACCTAGTGAGTCCCCCAGCAACTTTGCTGGATTTTTTGGGGTTTACTTTTTTTCTCCTGCCAAGAGTGAGACTCTTTTACCCTCACTCTTGGACATGACTTGAGAGAGTTTTCTGTGACTTGCTATGTGCTTATGGGCTAGGGGGTAATTTTCCCCATAGGCCATCATTGGTTTTTGAATGTGTGTTACACAGCACCCTCAGTGCAGTAGCACAGGGGTGTCCTAGAGACCCCCAAACATAAACTCCACACCCTGGGACTGACTACTGTCTCCCTGGGTCTGTAAAGTTACCATTGACTTTACTAGTCTTAACTTAGGAACTTAACCAGTACAAACCATTTTACTGTGGAAGTACTGGTAGGGGCAATTAGATTGCCCCTGGGTCTGTTGTCGAGGGGGTACTGTTCCGTCCCCCCTCACCGAGTTCTGGCTGGTGGCAGTGGATACCACGGAAATATTCCACCGGAATATTTCCCAATGGGATTTCCCATTGTTTTTGATGCACCACTTTTTGGTGCAATGTTAAAGATACCGCCGGTTTATTTAATTAATATAAATTCACCGGTTGGGATCTTTTGCCGGAACTTGCCGCCAAAATGGCGTCTAGGTTCACTTCAGTAACCCTGAACCCGAGTCGAGCCTTTGTTCCACTTTTGGCGGGCTTCTGCACAGAAGCCCTCCAAAGTGGTGCCATTCTGTCTAGGTACCACAGGGGGTGTGGGAGGGGGTTTAGGCACCCTGGACCGAGTTGCCTTGCCAACTCAGGTCGCACTCTAGTGTGATTGGCCCAAGTGGTGAGCCACCCCGCTCACCACTTAGCATGTTTGAGTGACAGCTAGGCTGTATGAATGGGGGTTTGCTGCATAAAAGCAGGGTTTTTGGGACTGGTTCTTCAGAAGTCGCCACAGGACCTAAGAAGCCGAAGAGGGAGAAGCCGAGCCGACCTGCCAAGACGACACCACCGGTGAAGCCCTGCAGAATCGTCTCACCACTTTTCCCAACGACAGAGGAGATCTCCCGCCAGAGAGTCTTCTTCCCTTACTGGTGGGGACAACCAGTTGCTGCCTTCTTTTCGCCGTCCCGAAGCATCTCGTGGCCGCCTTGCCTGTGCCAAGCACCCCGGCAACCGGGATACCACTTTTTACCTCAACCGCGAAAGAGGGGTACAAATCCTTTGTGACCGGAAAACTCCACGGCTGGCCTCATCCCTGGTAGTGCAACGACCTGCAGCCTTCCTCCCCGTCGAGATCACCTCTTCCTCGGGACGACGCCGCGACTTGCACCCACTACCAGGAACGACTACCACCGCTGGAGGAATCTTTCCACATTTAAAGGTACTGTGTTCCGCCCGGCCTCCCTTGCCACCGATTGTACGGGGTAGATTTAGCCCTCGGCTCTCGAACCTGGGTAGGTCTGGGACACCCTAACTAAACTTTTCAGAACCGTAGTAAAACCTTTTTACCCACCTGCAAAGACTTGTGACATTGTGTGATCTTGGGCACATTTTTCGCCTGGCTCCCTCTAAAGCGGGCCCCGAACTAATTCCCCTTGTTTCTCCATTGACTGTCTTCGCTAACCTTATGTGAAAAGTGTTTTACCTTACTGCTCTCTTTATTTCTGCCTTTTACCTCCCTTTTGGTAATACTTGTTGGAGTACCATCTAACGTTAAGCGCTCACCTCTGGTTGGAAATAAGTGGTGTTAACTTAGAATTGTCCAACAAACGATTAGGGATGTACATATGAGTAATAGTAACTGTGTTTGACTTTCTTACCTTTTCTAATGTGCTAGTGTAATTTATGAGTGTACCTTTAATAAATAAGTTTATACTTTTACACCTAGCTCTGGTCAGTGTTTGCTTGTGCTATTGTGCCTCTGTACCTATTATGTATCCTCTGTATACTGCCTAACTCTTCTTGAGGGAAGTCTGACTGCTCAGCCACAGCTACCACAGTGAATCTGTGCGGTGCAGACTGCTACCAAGTGGGTTTACTGCCAACACCTGTAGTCTTAAATCTTTTGCAGTGGTCCCAGAGGGAACTGCACAGGTTTCTGTCTAACAGGGTCGGAGCAAGCCCCATCAGACGGAGGAATCCGGCCTGGGTGACCTGTCCCAGCAGGCTGACGTGGTCAACGAGCCAATCGAGATGACTCGCAGTCTCTTCATGAAAAGACTGCAGGTCACCTCGTATGGCCCGTTGACGCAACGCCACACCAGCCAGAACAGGCTCAACCCGGACCTGGATAGCCATGTCCGCAGGCAGAGGAAGGCCAGTTGACGTGAGCTCATCCCCTGCCTGAAAACGGGTCTGGACGTAGGCATCCCTGCTGGTGCAAGATGATGCAGGGACAGGATCGGGGACAGGATTGCACACATGCCCCTCCCCGGCGGCCTGTGCTGCCTCCTGTCCCTGGTCCTGCACTGCACCACTAGCACCAGTGGGATCCCCACCTCCAGACCCCGTCTCTGGTGCTTGCACGGCCTCCTCCTCCACCAAACCCCCCACCAACCTGGATGACTCTGTGCCATCTTCCCCTGTTGGGCCCTGTGGGGTCCCAGCTGCCCCTTCTGCTGCCGAGGAGTCCAACTCCAACCTCCGCCTCTTGAACCTCCCCCCGGCAGCTGCGGCCTGGGACGTGGCACCGGACTCCTCACTCCCCGACGAGATGACAACCTGGGAGGGGAGCCGGGCCTTGCGTCTCCGGCTGGCGGTCGGATCCCCGCCGCTGTGCTCCACAGCACCTTCTCCGCCCTCTTCATCAGTTGACGCTGCAGACAGGGAGAAACAAAACACAGGCATCAGGGCACTGTACAATGGACACATACACACATGACAGTTGTACATGAGTGGCATTGGCAAACCTCAGACATGTCATCACAATCCCCAACACACATGTCATTACAACTCGCACACATGAGCCATACCACAGCCATATCGCAACTGCCACCACCATCCATACACATACAACAGCATGAGCAGCCAAAGGTGAGACAGACATCACATGCAACACAGGAAGTGCACCACACATGTACACACACCACCACACTTGCATGCATGTGTACACCTCTGCCAAGTGTTGCACTGTTCAGACGGGCATCCATGTCACATCTGCCAATCAGGCTTCCACATACCGCTGTCACATGCATCCATGTTGCATCACTGTTGCACCCTTGTCAAATACACACACATGCACATGTACACAGTGCTGATACATGCAGCCGAAAACAACATACATGCGTGACATCACGGACATGTCTACTTACATACACATTCATCCAAACATGTGTGCCCACACAACTGCATATGGCATGCAAGCCTACACACACAAGCACCATCCATGTCTCACACATTACAGCCCTTGCATGTGTCAGCCCCACGGCCCTGTACACCCCCACCCATACTCGACCCCATACAAACAGATGTGCAACCTGCACACTACTGAATAATCACCACACGCACTGCTCACAATCAGGATGCATGTACACTCACCGCTCGACTCCAGACGGGTCTGCTTCTCAAGGTCCTGGACGTGGAGCGCTGGGGATATGCGTTCCAGGACCCTCATCTGTTCTTCCGACAAGTGGCCCCGGCGCGCCTTGGCATCCGCTGCCTTCAAGAGGTGCCGGGCCTTGTTCAGGGTCCTGGACCTGAAGTCCTCCCAGCGCTTCCTGACATGTTGTAAGTCGCGGACTGCCACCCCCTCCGCGTTGATGGCAGTCACGATGTCAGTCCAGATCCGAGTCCGTCCTTCCTTGTTGGCACGGGAACTTCCGAAGAGGGCATCATACTGCCCCAGGACTTGCTCCACCAGGACACCAACTTCCGTGGCACTGAAGCTGGTGCCCCTCTGCCTCTCTGGCCGGGGGTTTTCAGTGGACACAGATGGTGTTTGCCCCGACATGACAACCCCAGAGGCAGGAGTGGGTGGGCAACTGGGTCCTGGGGCTGGGCTGTGGAGCGATGGAATCCCAGTCGGGAGTCTTTGGTTCCAGCAGGGGTGGTCACAGCAACAGCACCCCTGGCTGATGTGCAGGCAGCAAATGGCAGTGCACGTGGGCAGCAGGCAGTCAGGCAGCAGCAGATGGCAGGTGGGAGTGTGCTCGGGGCTCTGGGGGGCAGTATTTCGGCCTTCTGGGCAGGAGCGTGGTCTTCCGTGTGCTTACGCGTGGCCAGCTTGATACGGAGTGATTTGGCACGTGAAAAATCTGCACGTCAGCGTGTAATTCGAGGAAAGGCCCTTAGCGCGTAAGCGCGTCTGCACGCATACGCATTTTCATTGGACAGAAGGTCCCTCAAGCGCAAGCGCCCCTGTGACGTGGGGCGTACATATGTGCCTGGGCATTTCAGCACGCGTGAAAAACTGCACGTCCGCGTTTAATACGAGGAAAGGGCCATGCGCATAAGCGCGCGTGGAAACTGCACGTCCGCGTGTAATATGAGGAAAGGGCCATGCGCGTAAGCACGCGTGGAAACTGCACGTCCGCGTGTAATACAAGGAAAGGGCCCATGTGCGTAAGTGACGTGACGCGCGCGTGCGTTTCCCTCAGCACGTGTTAAAGGTGAGCGGGCCCAGCAGTTCGCTGTATGTGCCTTTCATGGAGACCGACGTGTGTTGCTGCTTCCTGTTGTTTTGTGCGCCATCACAACTTCACAGCTATCAAGGACGTATCTCTTCTTTTGGCGGGGGTATTGGCTACGCATGTTTTTCTGCATCACGCTAGTCAGACGGTGAGTCGCACACGCTCTTTTTCCCACTGCGGGTGCCCCTGTGTATCGCACCCATTTTCGATGTCATAGTAGCCTGCGTGTCCCACGCGTACGCGTTATTCGTGTTACTGGGTGCCACCGCGTACTGCGGGAGGTTGAATCCACGCACGTAGGCTGCAGAGTTGCGTGCACGGTTTTACTGCAGTTTTGGGGTGCCTGAGCGTTGCGTGACCCGTCACCACATCACCGGGGTCACATACAGCCTTGCAGGTGCAGGGGGGGTGTTAACATCTTGCTTCCCACCCCCTTCACCCCAATTGCCCAGGTCAACTGTGGTGTACACCTCCCATTGGCAACACTCCATCTGTGCCAGCACTACTACATCTGTGCCATGGTTGGGAGGCCACCAAAGGTGAGGGGCGCCTCAGCTGGGCGTACTCCTCGTGGCGGGCGTGGTCGGGGACGTGGCCGTGGTGAACAGGGAGTAGGGGGACTCCAGGGTGTCCAGGGCAGCCACAGAGGGGGAAGAGGCAGGGGTGCGCCACTTGAGCACAATGTTGTGCCATGTGTCGGTGCAGCCATGCCACCACCCGCTGTGATTCCGGGGGATGCGGCTCCTGCATCTGGCACTGGCACCCATATGACCCGGCAGTCCGTTCCATCGCCATCCAGGCTCAGGGTCTGCCAGCGCAGGCTGCGTTGGCACTTGAAGAGCCCTTGGTAGATCTCCAACAGGCCAGGGGGGAAACCATAGGGGCAGGCCGGGCTGCTCAGACCAAGACACGTGTCCCTGGGGCAGTCATGTCATCTGCTGCCCCGAACAGCCGGGTGTTGGCAAGTTCAGGGGCAGATGCACCCAACAGCACCCCGGTTGTGAGTCTGCCAACCAGGACCGTTGCGGCCAACGACCCTGCCACAGCTGATGTTGCTGCGCAGGGTCCATTAGTGGGCACCCAGCTGCCACTGACACAAGTCAGGCCTTTGGTCATCCCTCCACCTGCCACTCCCTTGGCTCAATCCACCGAACCCACTGGCCATACTGGTCACGGCGGCATTAGCCAGCCAGGGTCTGTGCCACAGTCCAAGAGGAGGAAGGTTGATCCTGCAGCACAGGCTGGGACCCCACACACAGCCACGACCTCCTGCACGTCGAGGAAGAAGCCTTTCTGTAAGCAGGAACTTGTCTTCCTCGTGGACTATGTGCGGGGCCACAGCCATGACATGCTAGTGGGTGCCAATAGTCAGACCACGGCTGCCCAACGTGACACCCACTGGAAGCATGTTGCAGAACTTGTCAGTTCATTCGGCCATGAGGTGCGCACGGCACAGGAGTGCAAAAAGCGTTGGAATGACATCAAGCGCAGCACTAAGGCCAAGCGTGCCTCAAATTACAACTTGACTCTGGTGACTGGCGGTGGGCCTGCACCAGAGGAGAAAGAACTCACTCCGCATGAGGCTCTTGTTGCGGAGTTCATACCAAGTGAATTGGTCGAAGGAGTGGGAGAGAAGCTGGACTTTGATGCCCAGTCCAGTGAGTGTTGATGCGTGTTTGTTGAGGACGTGTGTGTTTCACTTGTGGGATGTGTTGTGCATGATTGCTGCTACATGTGACGTGTACATGGTTCTGATGTGTAAGTCATGCAATGCTACCGTCATGCATGTCTGCTCTGCCTGCATGCGGGACTCCATGTAGGCATGCTCCCTTGCCCCTCCTCCGCCACTCTGCATCCCAGTTCCACCTTTGCACTGGTCTGCTTCAATCTTGCCAATATGTACTTTCTTGTTCATGTGTCCTGTGTCGATGCTAACTTCCAGCGTAGAATCTGCCAGACATATGCCGTGTGGTACAGCCTTAGTACTCGATGCAGGGTATCTCACTTGTACTGTGCATGGGTCAGATGTCCCGCAGGGACATGAGTGCCCATTCATGCTCCATGTGCATTGCACGCATGCCCCTATGTGTCCTTGACTGGATGATCACTGTAATATTAGTCCTTGGTTACATACATTGCCTGCCATCTCATAAGCCTTCCCATGTCAACTGTGGCTCAGTCCTGCGTTGCACACATGTTTAGGCTCTGACAATCTGTGTGGCTCACAGGCCTCAGCCTGTTCAATGGCCAATGACTCTGTCCAACTCTGTGTCTTCTTCACACGTGGGCGGCCTCTGGAGTTTCCATCATGTGTCCTGCCCACTGTCCCAGCATCATTTGCAGTGTTGTAATTTGAATCACATTAAGCTGTTGATGCCAGTCAACACTGCCTGTCAATATACAGGTGTATGGTCAGCCTTTTGATACCATGCTAGGCATCCCTGCTTTGGTACTGGGGTGGAGGGGTGCTTGGCTTCTAGACATGGTACACATTGAATGCACAATGCACGTGATGTCTGAATTTGAAATTGCACTGCCTTCACATTTCCTGGCATACACCATGTAGTGCTTGTACACGTAGGTAGTGAGTGGCGTACACATTTTCTGCACTGCATAGACCCACTTCCATGGAAACTGCCACCTTTCAACTGGTCTGATCACAGAAGCTATTCAAAGTATACCCAGCATGCATGCCAGGTCATATGTTGTGTGTCACATGTCTGCCGGATGCCATTGCTTTCGGTGTGTGTGTGTGTCGTGTGCTTCTGACATGTGTATTGACCTTTTTCTCTCTATTTTTCAGGTGATGATGCAATGGAGGCAGAGGATGGTGTTGTCATGCCAGACACAGGGTTGGTAACGCCACATCAACCCGACACTAGTGGGGGTCGTGGGGTGGTAGGCCACGAAAACCCCCAAGTGCTGCAGTCCATCTTGTCTCTGGCTGCCTATGAGTCCAGCCTTGATGACGACTCTGACGTCCATGTTGAGTTGGATGAGCATCAAGTCCATGTGTCAGGGGTGAGTGATTCTGATGTGGACACTCCTCTGTCTGCGACACCTGCAATGAGGGATCAGACAGTCTTGGTTCCTCCGCTGCGGTGGATCGGGACGCAGGGTCACCCTCCACACCAGTCACTGATGTGCCTGGGACATCACGTCGACGGGGGCATGTAGTCGTGCAGCCGCAGGCGGTGCCAACACAGCGAGGACCCCCGGTCCTTGGGTCCCGCAGGGGTCAAGCCCGGCAACGCGGTCACCGCGCGCAACCGCTGTATACTGAGTGGGAGCAAGACATGACTGCCAATTCCGAACGGCAGGGGGCAGCAATGGAGAACATCGCTGAGAGCATGGAGCGTGTGGCCCGATCTGTGCTCCCCACTGCTAGGCAGGTGCTTCTCCAGCAGCAGGCGGCACGGTCCACAGCCCGCTCGCTCAGGCTGGGCATGGCGGCCTCAAACAGGGCACGCCAGGCTGAAATGTCGTCTCTGCATCAAGCAATTGCTGCTCACGCAGAGGCGCACATGGATGCCCTGAGGGAGGAGTATGCTTCCCTCAGATCCACTCTGGGTGTCCTTATGATGTCCCAGAGGCAGCAGGCAGAGGAGAGGTTTGCACAGCTTGAGCGTACCATCTCGGCTGAGCTACAGGCTTGCCGGGAGGTGCAGCGGTTGTCCAGCCAGGCCTTGCAGGAGGAACTCCGTGTTGCACGTGCTACCTTGCAAGAGGAAGCACGTGTATCACGGGAGGTTCTGCATGCAGACCTACGTCACATCGCCACACAGAACCAGGCTCACCCGTCCGGCAGACTTGCTGCCGACGAGGGGCAAGCTGCGGCTAGGCGTGGCCAGGCTACTGTGCCACATCCTCCTTTCCAGGATGAGCCAGACTCGGACGACCATCTATCTCCCACATAGGTCATGCTGTGCAGGCGTTGAGCCCATGGAGGATTTTTTTTTGGCTCAGCATCATCGCATGTGGATGTTGAGCAGCACCCTGTACCTCCCCCCTCCTTTTGATTTTTCTTTTAGTTTGATAGTTAGTTTAAATAGGTAATGTAGGTTTTCCATAGTTAGCGTAATTAGTTAATAGTTGATTTAGTTTATTCTATTTAGTCTATTGTGCTTTCATGTGACGGTGCGGTGCTTTGTGGCTTTTGAAGGCATCCACCGTCTGTTCCAGCTGGGCCCTTCATGGTTGTCTTGTGTATGTGTTTGCTGCTTGGGTTCCTTGACTCACATATGCCACTCCTGCCTCCCTTATCCATGGGCTCGCAAGGATGGTTCGGTTTTACAGCATTTTACACAAGGGCTTTGGACTGTCATATCTGTGGCATGTCTGGTGCTGTGTGACTTGTGTTGACACCCCTAGTGGGGATGATTTAGGTGTCATTGTCCACTGTTCAGCTTTTGCTAGATGGGGTGTGTCATGATTAATGTGGACATTGATTGCTATGCATTGTGTAGTATGTTTCATATCTTTCCTGTACATGTGCTTGTTGCAATTCATGCTGTAGATAGTGTTCCACACTTTGGAGGTGAAAGACGGACTGATGGAGTGATTTGTGATGTGACTCTCTGACATGGTCAAGTAATGAGATGCCTGATGAGACACACACAGATGACTTTGAAGCATTAATCATGTGTTTCATGCCCTTTCTGCAGGGGGATGAGCCTCCAGAGCACCTTTGCCAGCAGACATGGCCCATTGGACGACGGAATTCTGGACCCGTTTGTTGGTGCCCAAATGCACATGTGTGCAGAAGCAGAGGCACAGTGATTGCAGACCCACATCCTAGAACTGCTGACATGTTCCAAGGAACTCCAGGCAAGGTGAGCATCACAGGGGGTCCACGGCACAGCAAAGCCTGCACCAAGCGAGTTGCACATGCAGGCTTAGTCACAGCACTGAGGGTGAGCTTAGACGAATATTGGTGTTGAAGCACACAATGCAGCTCAGATGTGTTTGTGGACTGATGGCTGCTGATAGTAGGGTTGTCTGGGACACATGAGGGGCAGTGGCACATACCCTCCGGTACACCAAGGTCCATTTAGGCACTTATATCAACCATGTAGCCTTCCGAGACATGGAAAGGGGCAGCTCACAGGGACATACAGCAAGGGACATACTCGGGTGCAGTGCATGTCTTTTCCACGTACTTCATGATATATGCACTGCCAACTTTGTTTCGGTCATGGTGGTACGCAATTTGCTCTGTAGTCATGGCTTGCTATATGGGTCTGTCTGCTTACCCAGGGAACATTGCATGTTGTGTGAATTGTGACACATTGGTGTTCCATTTGCCACGCACCCAGCAGTGGCTGCCTTACTGCATTGACTGTGTATGACCCGTCACAGGGGTGATGATATATATGGGTACGAAGCATCAACCACAGATTGTCTGTTTGTAGAGTAGTCTGTTGCTATGGGGCATGTTTGGTGTTGTGTTTTTGTGCAATTGGCACGTACAGGTTGTTCACTGTGTCTCTCTTTGCAGCATTGCAGTGCTCCTGTAACCGGACCTGAGAGTGCGCAGGCAGGAGGCCAGCACTCAAAACCAGAGCTAAGTGTCTTGTTGTTTTTCTTACGAACTGCTCTGCATAAGCTTGCTGGGGAGTGTACTGATGCATGGATGTATGTGTGGTTCAATTTGGTATGTTTTTTTCTCCCTAATCACCCGTGATCCTATGCAATTTTGAAACCTGTACCCTCTACCCGGTGTTCCTGCTTCCCGTGCCTATCCAAGCAACGTTCCCTGACCCTCTTTCCCCACTGGGGTTGCGGATGCCTGTGTAAGCCCCGAACTTGCAGGTGCCAAAACCCTAGAGGGGGTGGTTGGTTCGTACCACTCCTGAGCCTGGACTACTGAAGGCCATGACAATGATGTCCAAGTTTGTTTGGATTGTGATGTGTTGATGCAGGTTGTACATTTTCGTGCATTCCCTAGTTTCATGTGTCGTTCCTCCTCCCCTCTCCTGCCGCTCATTCCAGTCATCCAGTGTGTCAACACCTGTCCCGACTGCATATCCCTGAACCTCATTCCCCACCAGGGTCTCAGGGGCCTGTGTGAGTTTGACCTTGCAGGCACCCGGGACATGGTGGGGGTGGTTGTTTCGTGACACTCCCGCGCCTGTACAGGGGACCTGTGACAGTACACATCCATTCATGGTGCATCATCCTATGTCATGTACCACACATGTCTCACATCCTGTCGTGACATTGTTTTGCTGTGCTACCTTGGTTGTTGCAACATTGTGGTAGTACTTGGCCTTTGTGAGGTACTGCTACATCAAGTCATCTACTGGAGGGTGTTCGGCTTCGTTTTTATGCCTTGGATTTTGTGATTTTGGAAATGAGTGTGGATTCTGAGGGTTCAGGCATCTTTTTACACACAAGGTGGGAGATGGTGACGAAGGGTAAAGGTGATCCTGTGGCCAGGTGGAATTGAGGTTTGGAGGCTCCATGACCCAGGTGCAGTTGTTCAGTGGGTCATGGTCATTTGTGAGGGAGGGGGGGTTGTTGTTGATAGTTGCCTTGCCCTGCAGTGTGATGGGAACTCTGACATAGTAATGGTGGTATCCTATGTACATGTTGTGTTCTGCTGATCAATGCCTGTTCATGTGTTGTGTTTTCCTTTCAGGTGCGAGGGGATAGTTGTGGTTTGACATGCTGGGGTGTACACATGGTGGATGTTCACATGTGATGTGTAGGGAACACTGATGGTCACTTGAGTGCACATGCATATGTGGAGTGCATGTCCTTGCAGAACCACACACTTGCACTCCGATGCACTACATGTACTCCCACCCTTGCATATCCACGTGTACACTGTTTGCCTTCTGGTGCCCACTGTGTCCCGGCAGCACATGTTCTGTGACCGATCATGGATCCAGTACATGCCTAATTTGATGTTTGACGTGGTCTGTCACTTAGATGTGATGCTCAGGGTGTGCATCACACACAATGGGCCTCATCACGACCCTGGCGGTAAGTTACCGCCAGGGCCGTGACTTTACCGCCATGGCGCTAACTACGTTTACGCCATGGCGGTAAGGGGATTTACCGCCCCATTCCGACCTTGGCGGGGCGGTAAATCCCCAATCCCCATTTACCCTTCCCCATTCCCATTTTTGCCCCATAGGGCATAATGGGAGTGGGGAAGGCGTTAATTACGCCACCGTAAATTACGGTGGCGTAATTAACACCAAGTTCCCTTACCGCCATGGTTTTTTACACCCGCTAAAAGCAGGTGTAAAAACCGCCATGGCGGAAAGGGGCTGCCGCAAACCCCTTTCCGCCAGGGTCGTAATGAGGCCCAATGGCTGTTCACTGTGCTGTGCGCTGAGCAGTGTGATGCAGGAGTAGGACACTGCACACATGAGCTGCAGTGTTGATTTTGCAATGCATAATGTGCATGTAGACAGGCATTCATTGTGATGTTACGTCTACGACTGTTGTAATGCATTTGGAAATGACTTATTTTGGGTGGGAGGTTGTTGGTCTGTCATTTCATCTGATTCCGGGTCAGGCAGCAGTGTTCGATGCCACTGTGCATTTAGGACATGGCAATGTGTACCTTATCGTTACTGCGTTGGTGTATGGGTATTGCGTGCCATGTCATGTTGATGTTTGGGAGGGTTTGAGTGACATGACAGTGATGGCCATGGCCTGGTTTGCAGGTGTGTGTGATGCACACCTTGCATGTCCGGGTCATCCGCTTCTCAGAGCAACTAGCTGGGGGTAGATTTCTCTCCATAGCAGGGCCCTCCCCCTGGAACAGACTTCCGGCCTGACTTGAACTTGAGGGGAATCATCTCCAGTTCTGGAAGCACCTCAAGACCTTCCTCTTTGCTTCTGCTTACTGTCTGCCTCTCCCTTGCAGAATTCTCCACTGGAACTGCACAGGAGCTGCAACTGGGCCACTCTCACCGACCTCGGTCCCTGGCCCAGCCACTCCCCACTTGCACTGCCTCCCTGGCAACCCCTGCACTGCAGTACTGTCTCTCTATCCCTACAGCCCTCCCTTCCCAGCACTTGTCTGCACTTACCTTTGTAGTTGCCACCAGGCGACCTATGTATTGTTTTTTTGCGCTACTTCCCCTGTACTGGACTCCCCCCCACCCTTCCTCTTGCACTTTTCCCATTCCCCCTACCCCTGCACTTGCACGATCCCAATGACACCTGGCCTAGTAGTACCATTCTCTTTGTTCCCTTGTTCCCCCCTCCCTGCCTCATTGCGCCTTGGAATACTTGTGTATGGCCCATATCATATCATATGTCATATGTGTGCCTTTTGGTCACACAGGATAGCTTGTGTTTAAGTAGCTAGGGATGCAGACGATGTGGCACTTTCATGGCAACTTTCTCAGGGTGGTAGGGTTGTGACAGTTAACTGTCTCATTGTCATCATCGATTGTCGCCTGGTATGTGCCAGGCCTGTGTGCACTCCGCAGGGGTGGGAGTTTAGGTGAAAAATGTGGCCACAAGCTGGGTCCGGGCTTCCTCGCCACGTGCCCTGTCCCCTCCCATGGGCAGCGCCTGTGCCTGTGGTTGGGGATGTGGGGGCACCACCATGTCCACCGGGACGCCCTGCCGTGTTGCAACATTGTGCAGGACACATGTTGCCACAATGATCCTGCACACTACTGGTGGTGCATAGAGTAGTTGCTCACCAGAGCGGTCAAGGGAGCGGAAATGTGACTTGAGCACTCCGAATGTGCGCTCCACTATGCCCCTGGTTGCAATATGGGAGGCGTTGTATCTTACCTGGGATGGTGTGGTGGGGTTCCGGATTGGCGTCATCATGTGGTTGCTCAGAGGGTAGGCACTGTCCCCTGGGGAGGTGATAATAGTTGAGATTATTAGGGTTTGGATATTTGTCTGTGTGTGACTTGCATGCATGTGCAAGGGCATTTGTACTGACCTAGGAGCCATGTGTCGCCATGCTGCCCAGCTTCCAGGGCCCGGCTCAGGGCGGACATTCTGTATATGAAACTGTCATGGGTGGAGCCAGGGTAGTTTGCATAGACAGAGGTGATGATTCCCTTTGCATCACATACCACCTGTACATTGATGGAATGCCAGTGCTTGCGGTTTCGGTAGATGTGCTCAATGGCCCTAGGTGGACGTAGGGCCACATGGGTGCAATCTATGGCACCAAGCACTTTGGGGAAGTGTGCCACCCTGAAAAAATCCAGGACAACGGCCTGCCTTTCTGCGGGTGCTCTGGGCATGTATATGTGCCTGCGGACTGAGGGGCACGCTGTCATGATTGCCAGTACCTGGTGTAGGCAGCGTGACTGCGTGGCCTGTGAGACCCCCCCCACTATGGCAGTGGTCCGCTGAAATGACCCAGTGGCCAAAAAATGCAGGACATTGAGCAGCTTCTCCAAGGGGCTCAATGCTTGGGAGCAAAGGGTGGGGGATGTGAGGTCATCTTCCCACTCCCTGACCAGGTTTAGGATGATATGGGGTGGAAACCTATACCTGCCATAGACCTGGTCATCAGGCATCCCAAAAAGGCTTGTCCGTGGTGCGAAAATGCGTGCCCTGGCTATTCTCCTCCTCCTGCGGTGTCCCACGATCAGTGCAGCGACAAATGGGGCATTCATCGTAGCTGTATATACGCGTTTGTTGTTTGCGCGCACTTTTATGCTGTGCGCGGGGACGCTTCCGCCTGCCTTCGCGTGGCAGACGCGTTGACGCCTGTGCACGTCTTTTGCCGTGCGCGGGTTTCCCGTATTCGGATACGGTCCGAGTGTCATCGCGTGTGATCGGAGGGGAGTGAGCGTACACGCAACTGGCCTGGGTACGTGTGTTCCGGGGTGCCGGGAACTTTCACACGCGATTGGTGGAAATCCACGTGTGTTCTGTCATCACGTGCAATGAGGGAAACACCTGCGTGCGTCACGTCACAGACGCGCTCACGCGCTAAGGGCCTTTGGTCCAATGAAATTGCATATGCGTACTGCCGTGCATACGCGCTAAGGGCCTTTCCTCGTATTACACGCGGACGTGCAGTTTTCCACGCACGCTTACGCGCATGGGCCCTTTCCTCGTATTACACGCGGACGTGCAGTTTTTCATGTGCGCTGAAATGCCCAGGCACGTCTGTACGCGTCACGTCACAGGGGCGATTGCGCTTGAGGGGCATTCTGTCCAATGAAAATGCGTCTGCGTGCAGACGCGCTTACGCGCTAAGGGCCTTTCCTCAAATTACACGCTGACGTGCAGATTTTTCACGTGCCAAATCACTCCGTATCAAGCTGGCCACGCGTAAGCACATGGAAGACCACGCTCCTGCCCAGAAGGCCGAACTACTGCCCCCAGAGCCCCGAGCACGCTCCCACCTGCCATCTGCTGCTGCCTGACTGCCTGCTGCCCACGTGCCCTGCCATATGCTGCCTGCTCATCAGCCATGGGTGCTGTTGCTGTGACCACCCCTGCTGGAACCGAAGACTCCCGACTGGGATTCCATCGCTCCACAGCCCAGCCCCAGGACCCAGTTGCCCACCCACTCCTGCCTCTGGGGTTGTCATGTTGGGGCAAACACCATCTGTGATCACTGACAACCCCCCGCCAGAGAGGCAGAGGGGCACCAGCTTCAGTGCCACCGAAGTTGGTGTCCTGGTGGAGCAAGTCCTGGGGCAGTATGATGCCCTCTTCGGAAGTTCCCGCGCCGACAGGAAGGACGGACTCGGATCTGGACTGACATCGTGACTGCCATCAACGCGGAGGGGGTGGCAGTCCGCGACTTACAACATGTCAGGAAGCGCTGGGAGGACTTCAGGTCCAGGACCCTGAACAAGGCCCGGCGCCTCTTGAAGGCAGTGGATGCCAAGGGGCGCCGGACCCACTTGTCGGAAGAACAGATGAGGGTCCTGGAACGCATATCCCCAGCGCTCCACGTCCAGATCCTTGAGAAGCAGACCCGTCTGGAGTCGAGCGGTGAGTGTACATGCATCCTGATTGTGAGCAGTGCGTGTGGTGATTATTCAGTAGTGTGCAGGTTGCACATCTGTTTGTATGGGGTCGAGTATGGGTGGGGGTGTACAGGGCCGTGGGGCTGACACATGCGAGGGCTGTAATGTGTGAGACATGGATGGTGCTTGTGTGTGTAGGCTTGCATGCCAAATGCAGTTGTGTGGGCACACATGTTCGGATGAATGTGTATGTAAGTAGACATGTCCGTGATGTCACGCATGTATGTTGTTTTCGGCTGCATGTATCAGCACTGTGTACATGTGCATGTGTGTGTATTTGACAAGGGTGCAACAGTGATGCAACATGGATGCATGTGACAGCGGTATGTGGAAGCCTGATTGGCAGATGTGACATGGATGCCCGTCTGAACAGTGTGACACTTGGCAGAGGTGTACACATGCATGCAAGTGTGGTGGTGTGTGTACATGTGTGGTGCACTTCCTGTGTTGCATGTGATGTCTGGCTCACCTTCGGCTGCTCATGCTGTTGTATGTGTATGGATGGTGGTGGCAGTTGCGATATGGCTGTGGTAGGGCTCATGTGTGCGAGTTGTAATGACATGTGTGTTGGGGATTGTGATGACATGTCTGAGGTTTGCCAATGCCACTCATGTACAACTGTCATGTGTGTATGTGTCCATTGTACAGTGCCCTGATGCCTGTGTTTTGTTTCTCCCTGTCTGCAGCGTCAACTGATGAAGAGGGCGGAGAAGGTGCTGTGGAGCACAGCGGCGGGGATCCGACCGCCAGCCGGAGACGCAAGCCCGGCTCCCCTCCCAGGTTGTCATCTCGTCGGGGAGTGAGGAGTCCGGTGCCGCGTCCCAGGCCGCAGCTGCCGGGGGGAGGTCCAAGAGGTGGAGGTTGGAGTTGGACTCCTCGGCAGCAGAAGGGGCAGCTGGGACCCCACAGGGCCCAACAGGTGAAGATGGCACAGAGTCATCCAGGTTGGTGGGGGGTTTGGTGGAGGAGGAGGCCGTGCAAGCACCAGAGACGGGGTCTGGAGGTGGGGATCCCACTGGTGCTAGTGGTGCAGTGCAGGACCAGGGACAGGAGGCAGCACAGGCCGCCGCGGAGGTGCCTGTGTGCAATCCTGTCCCCGATCCTGTCCCTTCATCAAGCAATTGCTGCTCATGCAGAGGCGCACATGGATGCCCTGAGGGAGGAGTATGCTTCCCTCAGATCCACTCTGGGTGTCCTTATGATGTCCCAGAGGCAGCAGGCAGAGGAGAGGTTTGCACAGCTTGAGCGTACCATCTCGGCTGAGCTACAGGCTTGCCGGGAGGTGCAGCGGTTGTCCAGCCAGGCCTTGCAGGAGGAACTCCGTGTTGCACGTGCTACCTTGCAAGAGGAAGCACGTGTATCACGGGAGGTTCTGCTTGCAGACCTACGTCACATCGCCACACAGAACCAGGCTCACCCGTCCGGCAGACTTGCTGCCGACGAGGGGCAAGCTGCGGCTAGGCGTGGCCAGGCTACTGTGCCACATCCTCCTTTCCAGGATGAGCCAGACTCGGACGACCATCTATCTCCCACATAGGTCATGCTGTGCAGGCGTTGAGCCCATGGAGGATTTTTTTTTGGCTCAGCATCATCGCATGTGGATGTTGAGCAGCACCCTGTACCTCCCCCCTCCTTTTGATTTTTCTTTTAGTTTGATAGTTAGTTTAAATAGGTAATGTAGGTTTTCCATAGTTAGTGTAATTAGTTAATAGTTGATTTAGTTTAAAATTGCTAGTCTATTGTGCTTTCATGTAACGGTGCGGTGCTTTGTGGCTTTTGAAGGCATCCACTGTCTGTTCCAGCTGGGCCCTCATGGTTGCCTTGTGTATGTGTTTGCTGCTTGGGTTCCTTGACTCACATATGCCACTCCTGCCTCCCTTATCCATGGGCTCGCAAGGATGGTTCGGTTTTACAGCATTTTACACAAGGGCTTTGGACTGTCATATCTGTGGCATGTCTGGTGCTGTGTGACTTGTGTTGACACCCCTAGTGGGGATGATTTAGGTGTCATTGTCCACTGTTCAGCTTTTGCTAGATGGGGTGTGTCATGATTAATGTGGACATTGATTGCTATGCATTGTGTAGTATGTTTCATATCTTTTCTGTACATGTGCTTGTTGCAATTCATGCTGTAGATAGTGTTCCACACTTTGGAGGTGAAAGACGGACTGATGGAGTGATTTGTGATGTGACTCTCTGACATGGTCAAGTAATGAGATGCCTGATGATACACACACAGATGACTTTGAAGCATTAATCATGTGTTTCATGCCCTTTCTGCAGGGGGATGAGCCTCCAGAGCACCTTTGCCAGCAGACATGGCCCATTGGACGACATAATTCTGGACCCGTTTGTTGGTGCCCACATGCACATGTGTGCAGAAGCAGAGGCACAGTGATTGCAGACCCACATCCTAGAACTGCTGACATGTTCCAAGGAACTCCAGGCAAGGTGAGCATCACAGGGGGTCCACGGCACAGCAAAGCCTGCACCAGGCGAGTTGCACATGCAGGCTTAGTCACAGCACTGAGGGTGAGCTTAGACGAATATTGGTGTTGAAGCACACAATGCAGCTCAGATGTGTTTGTGGACTGATGGCTGCTGATAGTAGGGTTGTCTGGGACACATGCAGGGGCAGTGGCACATACCCTCCGGTACACCAAGGTCCATTTAGGCACTTGTATCAACCATGTAGCCTTCCGAGACATGGAAAGGGGCAGCTCACAGGGACATACAGCAAGGGACATACTCGGGTGCAGTGCATGTCTTTTCCACGTACTTCATGATAAATGCACTGCCAACTTTGTTTCGGTCATGGTGGTACGCAATTTGCTCTGTAGTCATGGCTTGCTATATGGGTCTGTCTGCTTACCCAGGGAACATTGCATGTTGTGTGAATTGTGACACATTGGTGTTCCATTTGCCACGCACCCAGCAGCGGCTGCCTTACTGCATTGACTGTGTATGACCCGTCACAGGGGTGATGATATATATGGGTACGAAGCATCAACCACAGATTGTCTGTAGAGTAGTCTGTTGCTATGGGGCATGTTTGGTGTTGTGTTTTTGTGCAATTGGCACGTACAGGTTGTTCACTGTGTCTCTGTTTGCAGCATTGCAGTGCTCCTGTAACCGGACCTGAGAGTGCGCAGGCAGGAGGCCAGCACTCAAAACCAGAGCTAAGTGTCTTGTTGTTTTTCTTACGAACTGCTCTGCATGGGCTTGCTGGGGAGTGTACTGATGCATGGATGTATGTGTGGTTCAATTTGGTATGTTTTTTTCTCCCTAATCACCCGTGATCCTATGCAATTTTGAAACCTGTGCCCTCTACCCGGTGTTCCTGCTTCCCGTGCCTATCCAAGCAACGTTCCCTGACCCTCTTTCCCCACTGGGGTTGCGGATGCCTGTGTAAGCCCCGAACTTGCAGGTGCCAAAACCCTAGAGGGGGTGGTTGGTTCGTACCACTCCTGAGCCTGGACTACAGAAGGCCATGACAATGATGTCCAAGTTTGTTTGGATTGTGTATGTGTTGATGCAGGTTGTACATTTTCGTGCATTCCCTAGTTTCATGTGTCGTTCCTCCTCCCCTCTCCTGCCGCTCATTCCAGTCATCCAGTGTGTCAACACCTGTCCCGACTGCATATCCCTGAACCTCATTCCCCACCAGGGTCTCAGGGGCCTGTGTGAGTTTGACCTTGCAGGCACCCGGGACATAGTGGGGGTGGTTGTTTCGTGACACTCCTGCGCCTGTACAGGGGACCTGTGACAGTACACATCCATTCATGGTGCATCATCCTATTTCATGTACCACACATGTCTCACATCCTGTCGTGACATTGTTTTGCTGTGCTACCTTGGTTGTTGCATCATTGTGGTAGTACTTGGCCTTTGTGAGGTACTGCTACATCAAGTCATCTACTGGAGGGTGTTCGGGTTCGTTTTTATGCCTTGGATTTTGTGATTTTGGAAATGAGTGTGGATTCTGAGGGTTCAGGCATCTTTTTACACACAAGGTGGGAGATGGTGACGAAATGTAAAGGTGATCCTGTGGCCAGGTGGAATTGAGGTTTGGAGGCTCCATGACCCAGGTGCAGTTGTTCAGTGGGTCATGGTCATTTGTGAGGGAGGGGGGGTTGTTGTTGATAGTTGCCTTGCCCTGCAGTGTGATGGGAACTCTGACATAGTAATGGTGGTATCCTATGTACATGTTGTGTTCTGCTGATCAATGCCTGTTCATGTGTTGTGTTTTCCTTTCAGGTGCGAGGGGATAGTTGTGGTTTGACATGCTGGGGTGTACACATGGTGGATGTTCACATGTGATGTGTAGGGAACACTGATGGTCACTTGAGTGCACATGCATATGTGGAGTGCATGTCCTTGCAGAACCACACACTTGCACTCCGATGCACTACATGTACTCCCACCCTTGCATATCCACGTGTACACTGTTTGCCTTCTGGTGCCCACTGTGTCCCGGCAGCACATGTTCTGTGACCGATCATGGATCCAGTACATGCCTAATTTGATGTTTGACGTGGTCTGTCACTTAGATGTGATGCTCAGGGTGTGCATCACACACAATGGCTGTTCACTGTGCTGTGCGCTGAGCAGTGTGATGCAGGAGTAGGACACTGCACACATGAGCTGCAGTGTTGATTTTGCAATGCATAATGTGCATGTAGACAGGCATTCATTGTGATGTTACGTCTACGACTGTTGTAATGCATTTGGAAATTACTTATTTTGGGTGGGAGGTTGTTGGTCTGTCATTTCATCTGATTCCGGGTCAGGCAGCAGTGTTCGATGCCACTGTGCATTTAGGACATGGCAATGTGTACCTTATCGTTACTGCGTTGGTGTATGGGTATTGCGTGCCATGTCATGTTGATGTTTGGGAGGGTTTGAGTGACATGACAGTGATGGCCATGGCCTGGTTTGCAGGTGTGTGTGATGCACACCTTGCATGTCCGGGTCATCCGCTTCTCAGAGCAACTAGCTGGGGGTAGATTTCTCTCCATAGCAGGGCCCTCCCCCTGGAACAGACTTCCGGCCTGACTTGAACTTGAGGGGAATCATCTCCAGTTCTGGAAGAACCTCAAGACCTTCCTCTTTGCTTTTGCTTACTGTCTGCCTCTCCCTTGCAGAATTCTCCACTGGAACTGCACAGGAGCTGCAACTGGGCCACTCTCACCGACCTCGGTCCCTGGCCCAGCCACTCCCCACTTGCACTGCCTCCCTGGCAACCCCTGCACTGCAGTACTGTCTCTCTATCCCTACAGCCCTCCCTTCCCAGCACTTGTCTGCACTTACCTTTGTAGTTGCCACCAGGTGACCTATGTATTGTTTTTTGCGCTACTTCCCCTGTACTGGACTCCCCCCCACCCTTCCCCTTGCACTTTTCCCATTCCCCCTACCCCTGCACTTGCACAATCACAATGACACCTGGCCTAATAGTACCATTCTCTTTGTTCCCTTGTTCCCCCCTCCCTGTCTCATTGCGCCTTGGAATACTTGTGTATGGCCCATATCATGTCATATGTCATATGTGTGCCTTTTGGTCACACAGGATAGCTTGTGTTTAAGTAGGTAGGGATGCAGACGATGTGGCACTTTCATGGCAACTTTCTCAGGGTGGTAGGGTTGTGACAGTTAACTGTCTCATTGTCATCATCGATTGTCGCCTGGTATGTGCCAGGCCTGTGTGCACTCCGCAGGGGTGGGAGTTTAGGTGAAAAATGTGGCCACAAGCTGGGTCCGGGCTTCCTCGCCACGTGCCCTGTCCCCTCCCATGGGCAGCGCCTGTGCCTGTGGTTGGGGATGTGGGGGCACCACCATGTCCACCGGGACGCCCTGCCGTGTTGCAACATTGTGCAGGACACATGTTGCCACAATGATCCTGCACACTACTGGTGGTGCATAGAGTAGTTGCCCACCAGAGCGGTCAAGGGAGCGGAAATGTGACTTGAGCACTCCGAATGTGCGCTCCACTATGCCCCTGGTTGCAATATGGGCGGCGTTGTATCTTACCTGGGGTGGTGTGGTGGGGTTCCGGATTGGCGTCATCATGTGGTTGCTCAGAGGGTAGGCACTGTCCCCTGGGGAGGTGATAATAGTTGAGATTATTAGGGTTTGGATATTTGTCAGTGTGTGACTTGCATGCATGTGCAAGGGCATTTGTACTGACCTAGGAGCCATGTGTCGCCATGCTGCCCAGCTTCCAGGGCCCGGCTCAGGGCGGACATTCTGTATATGAAACTGTCATGGGTGGAGCCAGGGTAGTTTGCATAGACAGAGGTGATGATTCCCTTTGCATCACATACCACCTGTACATTGATGGAATGCCAGTGCTTGCGGTTTCGGTAGATGTGCTCAATGGCCCTTGGTGGACATAGGGCCACATGGGTGCAATCTATGGCAC
Organism: Ambystoma mexicanum; assembly: GCF_040938575.1. NCBI lineage: Eukaryota > Metazoa > Chordata > Amphibia > Caudata > Ambystomatidae > Ambystoma > Ambystoma mexicanum. Next base: position 1,140,373,853 of record NC_090922.1, read on the forward strand.
CAAGCACTTTGGGGAAGTGTGCCACCCTGAAAAAATCCAGGACAACGGCCTGCCTTTCTGCGGGTGCTCTGGGTATGTATATGTGCCTGCGGACTGAGGGGCACGCTGTCATGATTGCCAGTACCTGGTGTAGGCAGCGTGACTGCATGGCCTGTGAGACCCCCCCAATATGGCAGTGGTCCGCTGAAATGACCCAGTGGCCAAAAAATGCAGGCCATTGAGCAGCTTCTCCAAGGGGCTCAATGCTTGGGAGCAAAGGGTGGGGGATGTGAGGTCATCTTCCCACTCTCACGTCACAGACGCGCTCACGCGCTAAGGGCCTTTGGTCCAATGAAATTGCATATGCGTACTGCCGTGCATACGCGCTAAGGGCCTTTCCTCGTATTACACGCGGACGTGCAGTTTTCCACGCACGCTTACGCGCATGGGCCCTTTCCTCGTATTACACGCGGACGTGCAGTTTTTCATGTGCGCTGAAATGCCCAGGCACGTCTGTACGCGTCACGTCACAGGGGCGGTTGCGCTTGAGGGGCCTTCTGTCCAATGAAAATGCGTCTGTGTGCAGACGCGCTTACGCGCTAAGGGCCTTTCCTCAAATTACACGCTGACGTGCAGATTTTTCACGTGCCAAATCACTCCGTATCAAGCTGGCCACGCGTAAGCACATGGAAGACCACGCTCCTGCCCAGAAGGCCGAACTACTGCCCCCAGAGCCCCGAGCACGCTCCCACCTGCCATCTGCTGCTGCCTGACTGCCTGCTGCCCACGTGCCCTGCCATTTGCTGCCTGCACATCAGCCAGGGGTGCTGTTGCTGTGACCACCCCTGCTGGAACCGAAGACTCCCGACTGGGATTCCATCGCTCTACAGCCCAGCCCCAGGACCCAGTTGCCCACCCTCTCCTGCCTCTGGGGTTGTCATGTCGGGGCAAACACCATCTGTGATCACTGACAACCCCCGGCCAGAGAGGCAGAGGGGCACCAGCTTCAGTGCCACCGAAGTTGGTGTCCTGGTGGAGCAAGTCCTGGGGCAGTATGATGCCCTCTTCGGAAGTTCCCGCGCCGACAGGAAGGGCGGACTCGGATCTGGACTGACATCGTGACTGCCATCAACGCGGAGGGGGTGGCAGTCCGCGACTTACAACATGTCAGGAAGCGCTGGGAGGACTTCAGGTCCAGGACCCTGAACAAGGCCCGGCGCCTCTTAAAGGCAGTGGATGCCAAGGGGCACCGGACCCACTTGTCGGAAGAACAGATGAGGGTCCTGGAACGCATATCCCCAGCGCTCCACATCCAGATCCTTGAGAAGCAGACCCGTCTGGAGTCGAGCGGTGAGTGTACATGCATCCTGATTGTGAGCAGTGCGTGTGGTGATTATTCAGTAGTGTGCAGGTTGCACATCTGTTTGTATGGGGTCGAGTATGGGTGGGGGTGTACAGGGCCGTGGGGCTGACACATGCGAGGGCTGTAATGTGTGAGACATGGATGGTGCTTGTGTGTGTAGGCTTGCCAAATGCAGTTGTGTGGGCACACATGTTCGGATGAATGTGTATGTAAGTAGACATGTCCGTGATGTCACGCATGTATGTTGTTTTCGGCTGCATGTATCAGCACTGTGTACATGTGCATGTGTGTGTATTTGACAAGGGTGCAACAGTGATGCAACATGGATGCATGTGACAGCGGTATGTGGAAGCCTGATTGGCAGATGTGACATGGATGCCCGTCTGAACAGTGTGACACTTGGCAGAGGTGTACACATGCATGCAAGTGTGGTGGTGTGTGTACATGTGTGGTGCACTTCCTGTGTTGCATGTGATGTCTGGCTCACGTTCGGCTGCTCATGCTGTTGTATGTGTATGGATGGTGGTGGCAGTTGCGATACGGGTGTGGTATGGCTCATGTGTGCGAGTTGTAATGACATGTGTGTTGGGGATTGTGATGACATGTCTGAGGTTTGCCAATGCCACTCATGTACAACTGTCATGTGTGTATGTGTCCATTGTACAGTGCCCTGATGCCTGTGTTTTGTTTCTCCCTGTCTGCAGCGTCAACTGATGAAGAGGGCGGAGAAGGTGCTGTGGAGCACAGCGGCGGGGATCCGACCGCCAGCCGGAGACGCAAGGCCCGGCTCCCCTCCCAGGTTGTCATCTCGTCGGGGAGTGAGGAGTCCGGTGCCGCGTCCCAGGCCGCAGCTGCCGGGGGGAGGTCCAAGAGGTGGAGGTTGGAGTTGGACTCCTCGGCAGCAGAAGGGGCAGCTGGGACCCCACAGGGCCCAACAGGTGAAGATGGCACGGAGTCATCCAGGTTGGTGGGGGGTTTGGTGGAGGAGGAGGCCGTGCAAGCACCAGAGACGGGGTCTGGAGGTGGGGATCCCACTGGTGCTAGTGGTGCAGTGCAGGACCAGGGATAGGAGGCAGCACAGGCCGCCGCGGAGGTGCCTGTGTGCAATCCTGTCCCCGATCCTGTCCCTTCATCATCTTGCACCAGCAGGGATGCCTACGTCCAGACCCGTTTTCAGGCAGGGGATGAGCTCACATCAACTGGCCTTCCTCTGCCTGCGGACGTGGCTATCCAGGTCCGGGATGAGCCTGTCCTGGCTGGTGTGGCGTTGCGTCAACGGGCCATGCAAGGTGACCTGCAGTCTTTTCATGAACAGACTGCGAGTCATCTTGAATGGCTCGTTGACCACGTCAGCCTGCTGGGACAGGTCACCCAGGCCGGATTCCTCCGTCTGATGGGGCTTGCTCCGACCCCCTCCTCAACTGGACCCCCTACGCGCCAGTCGTCCTCTGTGCCATCTTCCCACCCATCAGTCACCTGGGTGCCCTGTGGAGCTGCCTCTGACGGTGCGGCCAAGCTGGTGGTGGAGGCATCCCTGCCACAGTCGGGAGTCGGATGTCCAGCAGGGGTGGCCACATCAACAACTGCACCCCAGCCGGCGGAGGATGTGCACGCAGCAGGAGGCAGTGCACGGGCAGAGGCGCAGCAGCAGCAACGTGGTGGGAGCCATGAAGACTCGGGGCCTTCGACATCGGAGGGGCAGGCATCGGCCGGAGGGCAGGTGGACCCAGGACGGGGTGTGTCTTCTATGTGGCAGCGGTTGGGCCAGCAGATAGGTGCGGAGCGGCGGCGGGCGGAAGTGGCGCGGCTCACAATGGTCAGGGCGGAGAACTCCATGCGGAGGGCCCTGAGGCGGGCCGAGTGCCTCGAGGCAATCCGCAGGGGGTTGGAGGAGGAGACAGCGTCCTCCCTGCGGACCCTCGGGGCCATGGAACAGGACCGCCTCCGGGACATCGAATAGGAGTTCGATGATGCCCTTTCCCAGAACACCACGGAGTGAGCCGCTGGACTTGCCCGCCACCTTTGTATATAGTTATATAGTTAGTGTTAGGTTTCCTTTATTTTTTTTTAATTTGGTTGCTATTGGACAATGTGCCACGTTTTTGTATGTAGTTCAGTTTTTAGTTAGTTGTCATAGTTAGGTTTAATTTGGTTGGGCTCATGGACCCGGGATTATCTTGTAAATAGTTCTTCAATGGATTTTTCTTTTTTATGGATTTTTTTCATCGCCATGGAGCAATGGTTTTTGTTTATCATTTACCCTTGGATTTCTTTTCTGACTGTGACTTTGGACACCATTTATTTTGATTGTGCTGTGTGTTTTTGATTTTTTTCATGGACATTCATCTTCTTTTGTTTGTTTTGCTTTGTGGTTTTTCTCATTTCATTTCCATTCAAGTTGATTTTAAATACATTTATATTTTCATCCTTCAATGTGTCGTATCATCGCATTGCTTTCATGCATGTCATGTTGGGTGTTTTAACATTCACTTGCAGCCATTGTGTGTGACAGACATGTGTTCATTTGCATTATTTACATTGGGTGTGTAACATGTAATTACCTTTGATATGTGGGTGGATGTGATAGTTGGTTGGGCCTTTTGGCAGGGGAGGATGGCTAATACGGACATGATTGGGGATTGGTGGGACCCAGGTGCAGGGGGGCATGGATGGGACATGGGCGAGGGCCTGGTGGAGGGTGCCCCTGCACTGCTGGGGGATGGGGGTGGTGGGAGACATGGGTGGGGGCCTGGTGGAGGCTGCCCCTGGTGGCTGGGGTAGGGGGGTGGTGGGGAACATGAGTTGGACATGGGTGGGGGCCTGCTGGCAGGTGCCACACAGTGCTGGGGGGTGGGGGTGGTGGGGAACATGAGTTGGACATGGGTGGGGGCTTGCTGGCAGGTGCCCCACAGTGCTGGGGGGTGGGGGTGGTGGGAGATATGGGTGGGGGCCTGGTGGAGGGTGCCCCTGCACTGCTGGGGGGTGGGGGTGGTGGGAGACATGGGTGGGGGCCTGGTGGAGGCTGCCCCTGGTGGCTGGGGGGAGGGGGTGGTGGGGAACATGAGTTGGACATGGGTGGGGGCCTGCTGGCAGGTGCCCCACAGTGCTGGGGGGTGGGGGTGCAGGGGTACATGAGTTGGACATGAGTGGGGGCCTGCTGGCAGTTGCCCCACAGTGCTGGGGGGTGGGGGTGGTGGGGAACATGAGTTGGACATGGGTGGGGGCCTGCTGGCAGGTGCCCCACAGTGCTGGGGGGTGGGGGTGGTGGGAGACATGGGTGGGGGCCTGGTGGAGGCTGCCCCTGTACTGCTGGGGGGTGGGGGTGGTGGGAGACATGGGTGGGGGCCTGGTGGTGGGTGCCCCTGCACTGCTGGGGGGTGGGGGTGGTGGGAGACATGGGTGGGGGCCTGGTGGACGCTGCCCCTGCACTGCTGGGGGGTGGAGGTGGTGGGAGACATGGGTGGGGGCCTGGTGGAGGCTGCCCCTGGTGGCTGGGGGGTGGGGGTGCTGGGAGACATGAGTGGGGGCATGTTGGAGGCTGCCCCTGCACTGCTGGGGGTGGGGGTGGTGGGAGACATGAGTTGGACATGAGTGGGGGCCTGCTGGCATGTGCCCCACAGTGCTGGGGGGTGGGGGTGATGGGAGACATGAGCGGGGGCCTGGTGGAGGCTGCCCCTGGTGGCTGGGGGGTGGGGGTGGTGGGAGACATGGGTGGGGCCTGCTGGAAGGTGCCCCACAGTGCTGGGGGGTGGGGGTGGGGGTGATGAGAGACATGGGTGGGGGCCTGGTGGAGGCTGCCCCTGCACTGCTGGGGGGTGGGGGTGGTGGGAGACATGGGTGGGTGCCTGGTGGTGGGTGCCCCTGCACTGCTGGGGGGTGGGGGTGGTGGGAGACATGGGTGGGGACCTGATGGAGGCTGCCCCTGGTGGCTGGGGGGTGGGGGTGGTGGAAGACATGGGTGGGGCCTGCTGGCAGGTGTCCCACAGTGCTGGGGGGTGGGGGTAGTGGGGAACATGAGTTGGTGGGCAGTAGTGCAAGTTGACATGTGGGTTGGCTGGTGGGCATGGCCATGGTGGATGGGGTGCCTGCATGACATGTGCTGGGTAGGCCCCTGTGGTGTGAGCCACCTGCAGGGGCCGTGGAGGGTGTAGAGGGAACACCTGGGAGGACCCACACGTGCAATCCACGTGTGCTGCTCCCCGCGCACCCCTGTCATACACGTACCCTGATGATATCGCGTGTGGAACTTCCCGCGCACCCCTGTAATACACGTACCCTGATGGAATTGCGTGTGGAACTTCCCGCGCACCCCTGGAATACACGTACCCTGCTGATGTTGCGTGGGATACTTCCCCCGCACCCCTGTCATACACGTACCCTGATGATATCGCGTGTGGAACATCCCGTGTACCCCTGTAATACACTTACCCTGATGGAATTGCGTGTGGAACTTCCCGCGCACCCCTGGAATCCACGTACCCTGCTGATGTTGCGTGGGATACTTCCCCCGCACCCCGAAATACACGTACCCTGATGATATCGCGTGTGGAACTTCCCGCGCACCCCTGTAATATATGTACCCTGATGGAATTGCGTGTGGAACTTCCTGCGCACCCCTGGAATACACGTACCCTGCTAATGTTGCGTGGGATACTTCCCCCGCACCCCGGAATACACGTACCCTGATGAGATCGCGTGTGTGACTTCCCGCGCACCCCTGAAATGCACGTACCCCGCTCATTCGCGTGTGTAACTTCCCGCGCACCCCCGAAATACACGTACCCCGCTCAATCGCGTGTGTAACTTCCCGCGTACCCCCGAAATACATTTACCCCGCTCAATCGCGTGTGTAACTTCCCGCGCACCCCCAAAATACACGTACCCCGCTCAATCGCGTGTGTAACTACCCGCGCACCCCCGATATGCACGTACCCCGCTCAATCGCGTGTGTAACTTCCCGCGCAACCCCGAAATACACGTACCCCGCTCAATCGCGTGTGTCACTTCCCGCGCACCCCCGCAATACACGTGCCCCGCTCGCACAGGCCCGATCGCGTGAGAAACTTCACGCGAACCCCTGAAGTACACGTAGCCCGCTCCCCCAGGCCTGATCGCGTGTGAAACTTCACGCGAACCCCTGAAATACACATAACCCGCTCCCCCAGGCCCGATCGCGTGAAAAACTTCACGCGAACCCCTGATATACACGTAGCCCACTCCCCCAGGCCCGATCGCGTGAGAAACTTCACGCGAACCCCTGAAATACACGTAGCCCGCTCTCCCAGGCCCGATCGCGTGAAAAAGTTCACGCGAACCCCTGAAATACACATAGCCCGCTCAATCGCATGTGTAACTTCCCGCCCACCCCCGAAATACACGTACCCCGCTCAATCACGTGTGTAACTTCCCGCGCACCCCCGAAATACACGTACCCCGCTCAATCGCGTGTGTAACTTCCCACGCACCCCCAAAATACACGTACCCCGCTCAATCGCGTGTGTAACTACCCGCGCACCCCCGATATGCACATACCCCGCTTAATCACGTGTGTCACTTCCCGCGCACCCCCGCAATACACGTGCCCTGTTCGCACAGGCCCAATCGCGTGAGAAACTTCACGCGAACCCCTGAAGTACACGTAGCCCGCTCCCCCAGGCCCGATCGCGTGTGAAACTTCACGCGAACCCCTGAAATACACGTAACCCGCTCCCCCAGGCCCGATCGCGTGAAAAACTTCACGCGAACCCCTGATATACACGTAGCCCGCTCCCCCAGGCCCTATCGCGTGAGAAACTTCACGCGAACCCCTGAAATACACGTAACCCGCTCCCCCAGGCCCGATCACGTGAAAAACTTCACGCGAACCCCTGATATACACGTAGCCCGCTCCCCCAGGCCCGATCGCGTGAGAAACTTCACGCGAACCCCTGAAATACACGTAGCCCGCTCCCCCAGGCCCGATCGCGTGAAAAAGTTCACGCGAACCCCTTAAATACACGTAGCCCGCTCGCACAGGCCCAATTGCTGTATGTTGCCACTTTTGTAATGCGCAGGGACGCTACCGCCTGCCTTCATGTGGCGGACGTGTTTCGGCTTTGCCCTATTCGATTCCATGAATACGTGTGGTTCGAGTGCGTGTGGGCGTTCCGTCTGCTTCCCTGCAGTACATTCCCAGTTACGCCCTTATTTTCGCGCGTTGTTCCCTATTCCGCACGTTACGCCCTGTGTCCCGCCCACTTTCTGGTGTATGCGCCGAGGTTGTGCGCTTTCACTGTGCGCGTCGCGCACGCCTTTCGGGATGTTGCAGTGACTTGTGCGCCATGCACGGGTTTGGCGCACATCCCGGGGTGTACACGCGCAGGGACTTCCATGACTCGCACGCGTGCGCCTGTTTTTTTCCGCTTGCGCCTGCTTGCGCCTGCTTGCGCGTAGATTTTTGGCGCACGTTTGTTCCATGAATCGGCCCCATGGTGTTTTCTACTTCTATCATAGCTAATTCTGCCTCATTTGTTATTAGTGGTTCTCCCAGTGGTTCTTGGCTTCCTGTTACAGAAGGTTGACTACTGTCAGGAGTATCCTTATCTAGTTGGGCTTGGAGTTCTTCTTCATGTTGCTGTTCATTGTGCAACATTGTTTTGTACTGTGTAAAGTTTACATCAGTTATAGTGCTTTCATTTGCTTTGAAAGCATCCTCATATGAGTCATAGTTATCTAGTAATTGTTCTTCTTTTCTCCATGGTTTGAAGAGTTGTAGCAGGGACATGTAATATACTTCTTTATGTTGAGGAGTCTTCAATGACAATTTGATATGATTAATTAAATTTGGTTTAGTGAGTTTAACTAAGCTGCCTTCACAGTCTGTCACTCTATATTTACCTTTTTTTCATCGGGTTTCATATTATTTTTGTATGTGTAGTTTTGGGCTATTTGGTATAGACACATGTTTTCCAAAGTATTACTTCTGTTTGGGTAGTATGTGTCCAATAAATTGTTTTTTAAAATGTCTTGGCTGTTGGGATCATGTTTGGGTATTGTTTCTATATCTTCATATGATTTTAGAACTCTTTTTCTAGATTTAGCTGGACCAAGACTTAGCCATACTATATTTTCAGATTCACCATACAATGAAGTACCAGTTAAACAATCAGCTGCTTCATAAGATCCACATTCTCTATGGGTGAGCATTTTTATGCCCAAGCTGTATAATTTCTGAGATACTGTTTTATCTGATGACAGGTCATTCCAGAGGTCTTGGAGCTCTGTCTTTTCTGCTTTAGTTAAGTATGCTGTGACATATCGTGCAACTGCAGTAGAATTGTCTGCAATGTACTGCACATCTATGTTTGCATTCCATAAATGGGCAATGATTGCATTATAATCATTGATATATTTGTCTTCTTCTTTTCTTTTTATGTAATATGTATTTTTAGGTGACTTTCCTTTAACAGTATGTCTAACTGAAGTAATGAGGTTGTTTACTTGACCTGTATTTGTAACTGGTCTAGGGAAACCAAATCGGCATTTGGTGTAGTATTTGCCTTTGTTTTTGTATTTGCAACGACAATATTTTCCACATTTGTGTCTTTGAAATTGTAAAATTTGTGCACGAAGATCACTATTTGTGGCTTCTGATGGAATTTGACAAGTGACATATTTTTCAATAAACTGTAAAACAGTGGCATCACTGTCTTGACCAAATTTAGGAGCATCTTTAATCCATAAAAGCATGTGGATATGTGGTGCTCCTCTGGCTTGGTATTCTTTTCTCCAAAAGAAGTGTTGCACTTCTCCAAGGGGAGGAACAGTTTTATTACAAATAAAATGTAGCATAGCAATGAAGCAATGGTGAAAATATCTTGGAACATTAACAGGATCCAAAGAACAAAGTTCTCCAGGTGTTAGAATATCTATGTTTGTTTTGTTTTTATTTGATATGCGTAGGAAATCATGTAAATCTTCCCATATTCTGCACAACTTAATTTAACAAACCAAGTGGGTGGGCCAAGGTTTCTGATCATACAACGTACATCACCATGACGTCGAAACCAGTACTCTTTAGTACCACGCATATTTGCTAATAGATTTGTAATATTTGATTGTAAAACCTCATCCTTTTGTTGCACTTTCTCTAATAATTGTGTAGCTGTCATATTTTGAAAGTGTGATCCTGATTTTAATATGTGTGCAACTCCGTAACATAAAGTTGCTAGTTCACTTTCAAAGAGTAGGTAGAATATGTATTCCACATTTTGTCTAAATCTGGGATCTTCAGAATACATCCGTAATGAGCGGTATTCTGAAGCTGATATTTGAATAGGTCTATCATCATACCTTCCTCCTTTGCCAGTAAGAAAGAGTAGAGGAAAAGCATGTGCTTCTATACTTTTTTCCCATATACTGATTGGCGATCCTTTTGTTTGACGCATTTGGTACGTTTCTAGTACATCTTGTACGGTGTCATTACAGTGCAAAGGATGAATTGTATAATGGTCTAAAGTATTTGATATTGTAGCAGGATCTAGTAGCTCAAATTGACCAGCTTCTTGTGTTTCTTGAATTATTTCAGTTGTATCTTTCAAGTTTTCTTCAATATTAATTTCTTTGTAATATTCATTATTCTGTTTAAGATATTGGAAGGCTTGTCTAACTTTATATAAATCTACCAGCTGTTGCCATATTTTTTGTCTTTTGTAGGTACCCCATTTACTAATATAATTAAAGATTGCTGCATTGGACGTTGCACTCCTAGAGTATGCACATTTTCTTTTAGATTTAATCGTAAATAAACTACTTTTCCACGAATGCCTTTTACCAATTCAGAGGGAGGTAATTTTGCTGTTTTTGTTTGAAGGCATATTATTGCTTGAAATGGGTGTACTGTTTGAATGCTCTCATATACATTAAGTTGTTGTAGAGGTTTTGGTACTGGGTATAATTCCAAATTATTTGTGATAGAACGTGAAGGAGTTTGGTTGTTGTCAAGTTTTGTAGTGCAATAACTGCAAAGTATTAAGGGCTCAGTTATTTCATATTTGTTTTCTGCTAGAAGGTAGAGAGCTAATTCAAACCATTTAGAATCTTCATTGTCTTCTATTTTGTATGATAGGTCCACAGTTTTTGTGTTACTTTTATAAAAACTTCTACGGCAACATACATATACATGGTTTGGTACTTCAGCTGATGTACTTTTAAATTTTAGTATTTCTTTTTTGTATGTGTTTAGCAAAAGGTTGCCATGTGTAGAATTGTTGCTTAATTGGTTTAAAGCTATTTCATTTTGTAAATGGCTCTCACTTCCAAAATATTTTTTCTGGATATAGTGAATTTCTTCAAGTAGGTCTTTTGCTGTACCATGTAGAAGGATGTTATTTAACTTTGCTAGTGCTAAAGCAGGACTTTTAGCATAGTACAGTTTATAGACTAGATTTCTTATAGTTGAATGATGTGTTGATATCCTTTTGATATCATGGAAAGTGGTTTTACAAGTAGGTCCTGTAATGCAGGCCAATGAATGTCCTTGTAGTACTGTGTACTTGCGCACTGGACAGGTATCTATATTTTGCAGTAATTTCATTTTGATTTTATCTTTGCTTTTTACATATTTATTGAGGAATTGGTGTAAAGATTTGAAACATTGTTTGGGAATGTTACACATTGACGTGCATGTGCATTTGTACACTAGACGTTCTGATTCAGTTGAATGGAGGGGTAATTCTAAGTTTTCAGGGCATATTTTTGTAAGGAGTACTTCTTGTTCCATTATGGTATTATTCACTTTTTCATAACCTCGACCACTGCTATTTATGGCAATTGTATTTGTTTGCTTTTGTTTGTAGGCTTCTTCATTAAACTATGGTTCTGTGCTCGTAGTGTTATTCCATTCCCCTCCGCAGATACTTAAGAAGTTCTTTCTGTTGACTTTTCGCTTATTGAGAAGTCTTTTTTGTAATTTAGTTATTAGTTTTGTTAGTGGTTTCATTTTGTTTAACAGTAAAATAAATAAATTTCTTTTGAGAAGAATTGCACTGTCCATCAATGCTTCTAAGATTAATTTCCTACGATAGGTTTTAAGCTTTGAACCTGATTTCTCTCCTGTTTTTATAAGATTTTGAAGGACTTTGTGACGGTATATTTCGGCTAAAATACTTTTCTTGGTATGCTTACTTTGCACTATATTAAAATTTGAAGAAGTAGTTTTATCTGTACTGATAGCTGATTTTCTGTTAATTGTTTTTTGGTTTGTTTTACATTTTGATAGAGGAAGCAAAGTTGTTGTACTTGAAACTTCTTGTGTTTCACTAAATGATTGTATTAGCTGTTTTGTTTGAACTTTTTTTTACAAATTCTGCTAGAGATGGATGCTTATGTTGGACACCTTTATTTTCATTTGCTCTAATTTTGCGTTGCTTTCTACTGAGTTGTCTTTTGGTAGGCATTCTTTAGGGTCTGTTGAAAAAAATAAAGAAGATATGGGTTGGGGTGTTCTGGAATGTATGTGTGCTGTGTGCATGAGTGTTTGAGTAAGATGATAAAGATGTATGTAATGGTGTGCGATTGTGCATTGGGAACTAAAACTAGTAGGGATAGGTATTCTTGAATTTATGTGTCACTAAACTGGGGTTCAGATGAGAAAAAAAAAGTAAGCTAGTGGTGTGGAAAAGTACAAATAGTAAATCTAATGTATACAATTAAAACAGTTGTTTGTTCTATAATATGAAAATTGTAGTGGTTCAAAAATAGAAATTTGTGGGCCATTCTGGTTGTAAATCGCTGTTTACGACTTGGGTATTTTTGGACAAAATGGTACAAAATCTCTATTTTAAGAAACCAAAATACCTGGTATTAATGTTATAGTATATTTGATTAATAATATAAATATTATGGTGATATTTTACTTACTTTTTTAAAAAATTAACAGGTAACTTCTTAGTTTTTCTTTCCTCTTCGAATTCGGCTGCTTCTTTTCACGAAACTGGTCTTCACTGCAACCAGTGAAGACCACGTACTTGGAATGAAGTGGTTGGATTTGCTACCTCTCTGTGCTACTTTGGAGACAGAGCAACATCCAGACATAATTGTAATTCATTGTGGAGGGAACAGTTTAGGGCATGTGACTGGAATTTTTTTGCAATTTGCTATGAAAGAAGGACTGAGGAAGGTTATGGACATGTTTCCTAATTCTCAAGTGATATTTTCACGGATTGCGCAGAGACAAATGTGGCTTCGTTCTTCTTCATTTGGTCCACAAGTGGAAAAAGCAAGGCACAATGTTAATAAGGTTGTTTGTGGCTTTCTAAGAGATTTTGGCATGTCTTCTTTTCACAATGAAAATATTATGTTTTGTAGTACATACCTTTTTCGCAGAGATGGAGTCCATCTTACTTATGCTGGCAATCAGATTTTTCTGAGAAATGTACAAAATGCATTGCGACCTTTTTTGAAATTACAACAGCGATTTTGAAGTAGATGTTAAGCATTTACAATTTTTGACTTACAAACACCACCCAAAGGCTCTTTTCAGAGCCACCACTTCTTTCCAGAGAAAATTACAATGTTTGTGATGGAGTAGTAACCCAATTTTTTTAATGTTTGCGAACTGTCCGCGGACTTCTAAAAAATACAAAGAGCCCTGCTTCATTCATTTTCACTTCTATTTTTTAACTGGGAAAGGCGGCTCTGAAAAGAGCCTTATTTTTTGTGGATTTTTGTAATTTTGTATTTTTTTTGTTTTTTCAGACACGACACACTAGGAGAGGAGGGTAAAGCAGGATAAAGGGGGGACACCAACCACAGGGATAAGAAAGGGCGTGCTGAGAGAGGAAGATGTAGAGTGGGTTTTATTTGGGTAGTGAGCAGGTCTTCTCGTGCTCTGAGACGATAGTCTCAAAAGTACTCCAATGTCGCTCCCACCTGCAGAGTACTGTGTCACAGTACATACATACAACTGTGACCCTCGAAAGGTAAGGGTCATCAGCATTCTGTATGGCCTGTGAGGCAGCTTGAGAAAGACGCTGTCCCACGAGGTGGTCCTTGTGGTGACAGGATCAGAATCGGCCCCATGGTGTTTTCTACTTCTATCATAGCTAATTCTGCCTCATTTGTTATTAGTGGTTCTCCCAGTGGTTCTTGGCTTCCTGTTACAGAAGGTTGACTACTGTCAGGAGTATCCTTATCTAGTTGGGCTTGGAGTTCTTCTTCATGTTGCTGTTCATTGTGCAACATTGTTTTGTACTGTGTAAAGTTTACATCAGTTATAGTGCTTTCATTTGCTTTGAAAGCATCCTCATATGAGTCATAGTTATCTAGTAATTGTTCTTCTTTTCTCCATGGTTTGAAGAGTTGTAGCAGGGACATGTAATATACTTCTTTATGTTGAGGAGTCTTCAATGACAATTTGATATGATTAATTAAATTTGGTTTAGTGAGTTTAACTAAGCTGCCTTCACAGTCTGTCACTCTATATTTACCTTTTTTTTCATCGGGTTTCATATTATTTTTGTATGTGTAGTTTTGGGCTATTTGGTATAGACACATTTTTTCCAAAGTATTACTTCTGTTTGGGTAGTATGTGTCCAATAAATTGTTTATTAAAATGTCTTGGCTGTTGGGATCATGCTTGGGTATTGTTTCTATATCTTCATATGATTTTAGAACTCTTTTTCTAGATTTAGCTGGACCAAGACTTAGCCATACTATATTTTCAGATTTACCATACAATGAAGTACCAGTTAAACAATCAGCTGCTTCATAAGATCCACATTCTCTATGGGTGAGCATTTTTATGCCCAAGCTGTATCATTTCTGAGATACTGTTTTATCTGATGACAGGTCATTCCAGAGGTCTTGGAGCTCTGTCTTTTCTGCTTTAGTTAAGTATGCTGTGACATATCGTGCAACTGCAGTAGAATTGTCTGCAATGTACTGCACATCTATGTTTGCATTCCATAAGTGGGCAATGATTGCATTATAATCATTGATATATTTTTCTTCTTCTTTTCTTTTTATGTAATATGTATTTTTAGGTGACTTTCCTTTAACAGTATGTCTAACTGAAGTAATGAGGTTGTTTACTTGACCTGTATTTGTAACTGGTCTAGGGAAACCAAATCGGCATTTGGTGTAGTATTTGCCTTTGTTTTTGTATTTGCAACGACAATATTTTCCACATTTGTGTCTTTGAAATTGTAAAATTTGTGCACGAAGATCACTATTTGTGGCTTCTGATGGAATTTGACAAGTGACATATTTTTCAATAAACTGTAAAACAGTGGCATCACTGTCTTGACCAAATTTAGGAGCATCTTTAATCCATAAAAGCATGTGGATATGTGGTGCTCCTCTGGCTTGGTATTCTTTTCTCCAAAAGAAGTGTTGCACTTCTCCAAGGGGAGGAACAGTTTTATTACAAATAAACAGGGTCATTCATAGAATTTCGCAGAAAAGTGTCGCAAGCGGCTGGCGCAGAGTGTCCGCGTGCGATTGTCTGCGCCAGGCACGTGCGCTAAAACCGATTTCCGCGCACAGCGTATTCATGGATTTTAGGCTCCCAAACCAGCCGTGGCGCAGAGTATCGCAGCGACCATGCAGCAGCGCCAGTAACGCCCCCAAGAACGCCCTCGCGCAAGGAAAAGCCATCAAAATCGCTAAATCATCGCAAAGGGCTGCGCTAACCCTGGACCAGTCTACAGGGCTGCCAAACAAGGAAGGCAAAGCGGGTAACGTGCATATCAGGGGTACGCGTGAAGTTATACACGCGATAAGCCAGGGTACGTGTATTACAGGGGTACGCGTGAAGTTCTACACGCGATTAGCCAGGGCACGTGTATCACAGGGGTACGCAGGAATTATCACACGCGATTTGGCTGGGTACGTGTATTACAGGGATACACGGGAAGTTCTACACGCAATTTGGCCATGTACGTGTATTACAGGGGTGCACGGGAATTATCACACGCGATTTGGCTTGGTATGTGTATCACAGGGGTGCGTGGGAAGTTCTACATGCGATTGGCCAGGGTACGTGTATTACAGGGGTACGTGGGAATTATCACACGCGATTTGGCTGGGTACGTGTATTACAGGGGTACACGGGAAGTTCTACACGCGATTCGGCTGGGTACGTGTATTACAGGGGTGTGCGGGAATTATCACACGCAATTAGGCTGGGTGGTTCCTCACAGGTGTTCCCTGTACACCCTCCACGGCCCCTGCAGGCAGCCCACAAAACAGGGGACTACCCTGCACACCTGCTCATGTCCCCCTGCACCCCCACCCCCAGCAGTGCAGGGGCAGCCTCCACCAGGCCCCCACTCATGTCTCCCACCACCACCACCCCCCAGCATCCAGGGGCACCCTCCACCAGGCCCCCACCCATGTCTCCCACCACCCCCACCCCTCAGCCACCAGGGGCACCCTCCACCAGGCCCCCACTCATGTCTCCCACCACCCCCACCCCCCAGCAGTGCAGGGGCAGCCTCCACCAGGCCCCCACTCATGTCCCCTATCACCCCCACCCCCCAGCAGTGCAGGGGCACCCTCCACCAGGCCCCCACTCATGTCCCCTATCACCCCCACCCCCCCGCCACCAGGGGCACCCTCCACCAGGCCCCCATCCATGTCTCCCACCACCCCCACCCCCCAGCCACCAGGGGCACCCTCCACCAGGCCCCCACTCATGTCTCCCACCACCCCCACCCCCCAGCAGTGTAGGGGCACCCTCCACCAGGCCCCCACTCATGTCCCCTATCACCCCCACCCCCCAGCAGTGCAGGGGCACCCTCCACCAGGCCCCCACTCAAGTCCCCTATCACCCCCACCCCCCGCCACCAGGGGCACCCTCCACCAGGCCCCCATCCATGTCTCCCACCACCCCCACCCCCCAGCCACCAGGGGCAACCTCCACCAGGCCCCCACTCATTTCCCCTATCACCCCCACCCCCCCGCCACCAGGGGCACCCTCCACCAGGCCCCCACTCATGTCTCCCACCACCCCCACCCCCCAGCAGTGCAGGGGCACCCTCCACCAGGCACCCACCCATGTCTCCCACCACCCCCACCCCCCAGCCACCAGGGGCACCCTCCACCAGGCCCCCACTCATGTCTCCCACCACCCCCACCCCCCAGCAGTGCAGGGGCAGCCTCCACCACCCCCCACTCATGTCCCCTATCACCCCCACCCCCCTGCCACCAGGGGCACCCTCCACCAGGCCCCCACCCATGTCTCCCACCACCCCCACCCCCCAGCAGTGCAGGGGCACCCTCCACCAGGCCCCCACTCATGTCCCCTATTACCCCCACCCCCCCGCCAACAGGGGCACCCTCCACCAGGCCCCCACTCATGTCCCCTATCACCCCCACCCCCCAGCAGTGCAGGGGCACCCTCCACCAGGCCCCCACTCATGTCCCCTATCACCCCCACACCCCCGCCACCAGGGGCACCCTCCACCAGGCCCCCATCCATGTCTCCCACCACCCCCACCCCCCAGCCACCAGGGGCACCCTCCACCAGGCCCCCACTCATGTCTCCCACCACCCACACCCCCCAGCAGTCCAGGGGCACCCTCCACCAGGCCCCCACTCATGTCCCCTATCACCCCCACCCCACAGCAGTGCAGGGGCACCCTCCACCAGGCCCCCACCCATGTCTCCCACCACCCCCACCCCCCAGCCACCAGGGGCACCCTCCACCAGGCCCCCACTCATGTCTCCCACCACCCCCACCCCCCAGCAGTGCAGGGGCAGCCTCCACCAGGCCCCCACTCATGTCCCCTATCACCCCCACCCTCCCCCGCCACCAGGGGCAGCCTCCACCAGGCCCCCACTCATGTCCCCTATCACCCCCACCCCCCCGCCACCAGGGGCACCCTCCACCAGGCCCCCACCCATGTCTCCCACCACCCCCAGCCACCAGGGGCACCCTCCACCAGGCCCCCACTCATGTCTCCCACCACCCCCACCCCCAGCAGTGCAGGAGCACCCTCCACCAGGCCCCCACTCATGTCCCCTATCACCCCCACCCCCCAGCAGTGCAGGGGCACCCTCCACCAGGCCCCCACTCATGTCCCCTATCACCCCCAACCCCCGCCACCAGGGGCACCCTCCACCAGGCCCCCACTCATGTCTCCCACCACCCCCACCCCCCAGCAGTGCAGGGGCAGCTTCCACCAGGCCCCCACTCATGTCCCCTATCACCCCCACCCCCCCGCCACCAGGGGCACCCTCCACCAGGCCCCCACGCATGTCTCCTACCACCCCCACCCCCCAGCGCTGTGGGGCACCTGCCAGCAGGCCCCCACCCATGTCCAACCCATGTCTCCCACCACCCCCACCCCCCAGCCACCAGGGGCATCCTCCACCAGGACACCAACTTCCCTGGCACTGAAGCTGGTGCCCCTCTGCCTCCTTGGCCGGGGGTTGCCACTGGTGCCAGATGTTGTAGTGCCCGACATGGCAACCCCAGAGGCAGGAGTGGGTGGGCAACTGGGTCCTGGGGCTGGGCTGTGGTGCGACGGAAAAGCAGTCGGGAGCCTTTGGTTCCAGCAGGGGTGATCACAGCAACAGGCTGATGTGCAGGCAGCAAATGGCAGGGCACGTGGGCAGCAGGCAGTCAGGCAGCAGCAGATGGCAGGTGGGAGCGTGCTCAGGGCTCTGGGGGGCAGTAATTTGGCCTCCTGGGCAGGAGCGTGGTCTTTCGTGTGTGAACGCGTGGACAGCTTGATACGTAGTGAGTGATTTTGCATGTGAAAATCCCACACGTCTGCGTGTAAATCGATGAAAGGCCCTTAGCGCGTAAACGCGTATGCGCGTCTATGAAGTCACGTGCACGCGTAGGAAAAAGTTGCGTGACACGTCCGAGTGTCAAAGCGTGTTATTGGTGGAAATAGACCTACACGCAGAAGTGTCAAAGCGTGTAATTGGTGCAAATGGACCTACACGCAGAAGTGACAAAGCGTGTAATTGGTGCAAATGGACCTACACGCAGAAGTGACAAAGCGTGTAATTGGTGGGAATGGGCCTAGCACGTACACGCCGCGTAAGTGACGCTGTACGTGTGGGCCTGCATATAAGGTACGTGTAGAACACCAATTCCTTGTACTGCTTTTCGTGGAGAGCGAGTGGGTGAATTCTGTACTTCTTGTCGTTTCACACGCGATTTACTTCACGGCGTTTCAAGTTCGTACTCCCTGTTACCTCTGACAGCTTTTTCTTTTTTTTCTCTTGTACTGGTTTACCTGGGCCTGTTCCCTCAAACAGTGTTCCCTTCTACTGTTGTCCTGTCTCCTCAGACAGCGTACATATCTTCTTTTGGCGGGGGTGTTGCCAACCAAACGCGCTCATTTTTCACGCTCTTTTACCTGGCAGACAGTGAGTCACGCACGTATCTAACATCTGTGCTTGCCCCGTGTGTAGCCTACCCCTTCAGAGGTCATTCTAGGCTGCGTGTGACACGCATACGTTCATTCTTGTGTTACTGGGTGCCACAGCGTAGTGCAGGTTTTCCTTTCTGCACACGTGGTCTAGGAGGGGTTGCGTGCACGTCATCTCCCTTTTTTGGGCCTCCTGTGCGTTGCGTGACCCATCATCTTTCACCAGGGGTTACATTCAGCCTTGCTAGAGCACTAGGGTACAATTACCATCTGGTACCCAACCCCTTTGACCCCCAATTGCCCAGGACAATAGTCTACATCCACTCCCATACGCACATTAACATCAGTGCTATGGCTGGGAGGCGAGGATTCCGTAAGGGTGGCAAAGGTGGAAGAGCCACAAGTGGTGGCAGTGGTGGATCCGGTAGGGGACGTGGTCGTAACTTGCAGGGTGAGCCTGTCCCCCCATGTGTGGAGGACCAGTCACGGGCACCCATAATCCCCCCCCCCTCCCGTTGAGGCTGATGTGGCTGACACCATCCATGCTCAGCCCTTGTTGGACCAGCCCATTGTGGCACCAGACCTGGCTGACTCCATGGCTGACTTCCAGGTCAGCAGGGCTACGACACGTGCGCTGGTGCACGTTGATGCCATCATGCCACGTGGATCTGGGGCAGCAAGGTCATCTGCTGCACCAAGGAGGCAGGGCAGAGAGGCTGCAGGGACAGCTGCGGCTCCATTCACCCCCGCCCTCACACACCCAGCCAGGACAGTGTCCGTCCTAGTCCATGCTGCTGACATTCCCCCTGACACCATCACACTAGAGCCAATGCCTGCACCAACTCCCATGCTGAGTGTGCAATCCCATACTCCTGATACAGAGTCCACCAGGGCTCCTGCCGCTAGTGTACAGAGCGGCGCAGGACACTCAGGATCACCACCACCTTCCAAGCGGAAGAGGAAGAGAGCTCGTCCGGCACAGGCTGATGCCCCAGACACGGCTACACAGTCCGGCCCGTCCAGGAAGCCCAGCTTCACGGATGACGAACTGAATGCACTTGTCGAGTATGTGTCCGGACATGACAACGAGATGGTCATTGTTGCAGGATCCAAGACCACACCTGCACAACACCAGGCACACTGGCAGACCGTTGCGGACATCGTAAGTGCCCTTGGAATCGTGAGGCGCACAGCCAATGATTGCTATAAGCGCTGGAATGACCTAAAGCGCAGGGCAAAGAGTAAGCTGGCCTCAAGTCATGCCGCAACTCTAGTGACTGGAGGTGGGTCTCCAGTAGTAGACATGGAACTCACTCCACATGAGTCAGTTGCTGGGACCTACGTCACGGAGGAACAGATCCAAGGCGTGGGAGATCTGGCTGATTACGAGGCATTGTCCGGTGAGTGCACATGCATGTGTGTGTCATCCATGTGCATGGTGTGTGTGGGAGGGCTTCTGTTTGTGTGCCAGGTGAGAGTGTGTGCGCCTGAGTCGTATGGGTCAGCCATGTGCTTCATGCAATACTTCCTGCGCAGCTGCATTTGGCCATAGCAGTATCCCTTCTGCCAACAGTAGACATCTAGCCCAACTGCACGCCAGTTGCCCTTGAAGTGTCACCTTGCCACAACATAGTTGCTTATTTTTCACTGTTCATTCAGTCAGATTGTTTGCATTCCCCCACTTTTACTAGCCATGTCGCTGTCCACTAGTCACATGTCTGACATGGCTATGGTAAAGTGGAGTGACTTTGTTACCTGGATATCATTTGTACACACATGTCCCTGTGCAATTGGACCATTTCAGACTGGCAGCTCCAGGTGAAAAATCTGACCTGTTAGAATTAGAAAAGCAATTACATGCGGGAACTGGACTGAATGAATAGGTGCTGCCCTCCTCTCCATCTTCACTCAATAGCAATGGTACATGCCATCTGTGTGATGGCATGTGTGTTTCAGCTGGCAATCACAGGCCAATGTGTGATGCCACTGCCAGGCAGCATGCAGAAAATGTGTTCATCTTCCATCTTGGTGTCATCAGTGTGTGCCATTTGCCTGCACTTCATACGCAGTGAGGGTGCATGCATGGGAGGGTTTTAGTCATGTGGGACATGTGTCAATCAAGTACTGGTTCTCTTGCTTCTCAGCCCTCATTGTGTGCCATGGTGCTAATGCCTGTTTCCATTTCTTTGTTTTCATGTCTTTGCAGGGGAAGACGCACCTGATACTGCTGGGGTTGTGGAGATGGTGCAGACCCAGGAGGTGTCCGAGGGCCGACCAACCACCAGTGAGGGACGTGGTGTGGTGGTGGGGGAGAACCCACAAGTGCTGCAGGTCGTGCTCTCAAGGGGTGTCTCTGGCTGCACCTCCCCCGAGCTGTACTCAGGTGTTGATTCGGATGAGACCTACGTGCCGTCGCAGGTGAGTGTTCCAGGGAGGGATTCTGTTCTGTCTCACCCACCTGCACCAGGGTCAGAACCCTCCATGGGGATGTCAGTGTTGGCAGCTACGCCTTTGGTGGTTACGGATGCAGGGTCACACTCCGCAACATCTGATCCTGTTCCTGGGCCAGCAGATCAGAGGGGGAATGCAGTCCTGCAGCCTCAGGCAGTGCCGGCACAGCAAGGCGCAGTTCGCCTTGCCCCAGACAGGTGTGGTGCCCGCCGACGTGGTGGCCGTACGCCACCTGGCAATACCGCATGGGAGCAATCCATTTACGGTATGGCAACCCAACAGGCTGCATCATCCGAGATGATGGCTCAGGCCATGGATAGGGTGGCCACTTCCATTGTCCCCCCAGAAAGGCTGATGGAGCGACTAGAGCAGGCAACCGACTCCATCTGCCAGTCACACAGGGAGGACATGTTGGGGTCCAACAGGGATAGGCGGGCGGCACTGGCGACTCTGCAGGAGGCCATCTCCATTGAGTCCCAGGGCCACAGGGAACCCCTGAGGCAGGAGCTCCTTCACCTCAGGACGACTCTTGTTGAGCTTGAGGCTTCAACACACCAAAGGAAAGAACAGCAGCTGGAGCGTCTCACCCGTACGCTCTCAGCTGAGATGCAGGCAACGAGGGCGGAGGTCCGGGCATCCCGTGAGTTGTTGCATGGGGACCTCTGCACACTCATCCTCCAGAACCAGACCTACCACACCCGCATGCTTGCAGCCATGGAGGAGCAGACTAGGGTCTTGCGTGGGCTGCCTCCCATAGTGCAACCACCTCCGGATGCAGCTACACAGGGTGATAATAGCGACAGCAGTGATACTCCCACAACAGGGTAGCCGTGTGGGCCATGAGCCCATGGAGGTGTTTTATTTTCCCAGGATCCACGCAGGTGGGTTCTGGTGTGCATCCTGTCCTCGGACCTCCTGGGTGGCCTCCCCAATGCCCCCGGGCCCATCAATGGCCATTTTTGATTGTTTCTTATTTTTATTTTTATTTATTTTATTCCCTATTTTTTTGGGACGATTTGTTGGCTTCCGTGGTTCCTGTGGGCATACGCTGCATTGTGGCTGGGCACATGCAGGCTTGTAATGTATTTGGTTCAGATGCTTGGGTTTGAGTCACACACACCCCTCCTGCTTCCCGTTTCCATGGGCTTGCAAAGGGTGTGCCCAAGTGACAGTGAATTACACGGTGACATTGGACTCCCATGAGCTGTGTGGGCAGTCTGTAGTCAATACTGTGTATACATTCCTAGTGCACATTGCTGTTGTGTTGTACACTGCATGTTGCATTGATGTGTAACTCATCTTCTGTGTCTACCTCCCATTTTGCAGGTCCCTTCCTCATGTCTACATAAGGACCTCTAGTCTGGAGATGGGGTCCATGTTGGCAGCAGTGCACCTACAACTCTACATGGCACCAAGACTGCACAGTTGGTAGTGGTGAGAGTGCAGGCATTTCCAGGTGGTGAGACTACTAATATGTAACATTTGTGATGTCATGTTAATGGTAGTACGTGCTCAAGTATGTTGTTGGACCGGCATTGCTGTGAGCATTTCAGGTGTTGCAGGTTTCTAATAGGGACACTGTACATAGTGACACTAGTGTCATGTTGTGGGGATTACTTTGTGTACCTGCAAATAGCATGACATGGCACGGTGTGTCGTGTGGCGGTGCTGGGGTTGGGTTGGCTGACATGGCACTGTCCTCTTGTTGCATTTTGCAAGTGGGTATTCTTTTTAGCTGCTTGAATGTGTAACTCCACAAAACTGCATTGGTGGTTTCTGTGTGGGTAGGGATGCACACATTGTGACACTTCCAGGTGAACAATCTCAGGCTGATATGGTATTCACGGTTCATTCTCCAGACATTCAGGATCACTGTCAGGTTGACTCATCATTGATTGTCAGATGGAATGTGCCAGGGCAGTGTGCACTCCACACTGGAGGCTGCCTCCCCCGTGCCCTTTCCCCTCCCATGCGCAGCGGTTGTGCATGTGGTTGGGGATGTGGGGCCACCACCATGTCCACGGCCAGGCCCCGGCGTGTTGCAACGTTGTGCAGGACACATGCTGCCACTATGATCCTGCACACTACTGGGGGAGCGTATAACAGCTAGCCGCCAGAACGGTCAAGGGAGCGAAAGCCTGACTTTAGCACTCCGAATGTGCGCTCCACTATGCCCCGGGTCGTAATGTGGGCTGTGTTATATCTTACCTCGGGTGGCGTGGTGGGGTTCCGAATTGGCGTCATCATGTGGGGGCTGAGAGGGTAGGCACTGTCCCCTGTGGAGGTGGTGATTGGTATCATTGGTGGGGTTGTGACCTTGCTCAGTATCCAACATGCATGCATGTGCATTGGCATACATACTCACCAAGCAGCCATGTATCGCCATGCCGCCCAGCTTCTAGGTCCCGGCTTAGGGTGGACATTCGGTAAATGAAGCTGTAGTGGGTGGACCCGGGATAGTTGGCATATACTGAGGTGATGATTCCCTTGGCATTACATGCTACCTGCACGTTGATGGAATGCCAGTGCTTGCGGTTCCTATAGATGTGCTCAGATGCCCTGGGGGGACGTAGAGCCACATGGGTGCAGTCGATGGCACCTAGCACTTTGGGGAATCGTGCCACACCGTAAAAATCCAGGGCGGCAGCATGCCTTTCTGCAGGTGTTCTGGGCCGGTATATGTGCCTGCGGACTGATGGGCGTGCAGTGATGATGTTCAAGACCTGGTGTTGGCAGCGTGACTGGGTGGCCTGTGACACCCCACCCACTATGGCACTTGTCCGCTGAAATGATCCAGTGGCTAAGAAGTGCAGTACATTGAGGACCTTCTCCAGGGGGCTGAGTGCTTGGGAGCACAGGGTGGGTGATGTGAGGTCATCCTCCCACTCAATCACCAGGTCCGGTATTATGTGTGGTGGAAACCTGTACCTCCCATACACCTGGTCATCAGGCATCCCGAAAAGGCTGGTTCTGGGTGTGAATATTCTGGCCCTGACTATCCATCTCCTCCTCCTTTGGTAGCCCACTGCCACTGCTGCTAGGAACGGTATGTTCATCCTGGCGTCTGAGCTTGTTATTGTTAAAGTGCGCAAATTTATGCTTTGCGCGTGTTCTAGGTGAGCGTGTGACCCGCGCACCCCGGGAATCCAGTTCCCAGTCCAATAGCGTGTGGAAATTCCCACGCACCACGGGATACAGGTGCGCTGACGTACTTGCGTGTGTAAGTGCCCGCGCACCGATGAAATACACGTACATAGGCCAATCGCGTGTACGCGCACTTTTGTCCAATTACACGCTGACGTGCAGTATTTCCACGTGTGCTCCGTCATCACGTGCTGAGTGGGGAACACCCGTGCGGGTCACGTCACAGACGCGCTTACGCGCTGAGGGACTCTGGTCCAATAGAATTGCGTATGCGTGCTGACGCGCTTACGCGCTAAGGGCCTTTCCTCGGATTTCACGCTGACGTGCAGGATTTTCACGTGCCAAATCACTCCGTATCAAGCTGGCCATGCGAAAACACACGGAAGACCACGCTCCTGCCCAGAAGGCCGAGTTACTGCCCCCAGTGCCCCGAGCAGCCTCCCACGTGCCATCTGCTGCTGCCTGCCTGCCTGACTGCCTGCCTGATGCCACCGTGCCCTGCCATTTGGTGCCTGCACATCAGCCATCTGCAGGGGTCCAGTTGCTGTGTCCACCCCTGCTGGAACTGAAGACTCCCGACTGGGATTACATCGCTCCACAGCCCAGCCCCAGGACCCAGTTGCCCACCCACACCTGCCTCTGGGGTTGCCATGTCGGGCACTTCCACATCTGGCACCAGTGGCAACCCCAGGCCAGAGGGGCAGAGGGGCACCAGCTTCACTGCCACCGAAGTTGGTGTCCTGGTGGAGCATGTCCTGGGGCAGTATGATGCCCTCTTTGGATCGTCCCGCTCCAGCAAGGAAGGACGGGAGAGGATCTGGGCCGACTGTGTGGTTGCCATCAACGCGGAGGGGGTGGCAACCCGCAACGTCCTGAAGATCAAGAAGCGCTGGGAGGACTTGAGGTCCAGGACCCTTGTGAAGGCCCGGCGCCTCGTGGAGGGGGGCCGGGGCCGCATGAGTTCCATCCAGATGAGGGTCCTGGAACGCGTACGCCCAGCGCTCCACGCCCAGATCCTTGAGAGGGAGGCCCGTCTGGAGTTGAGCGGTAAGTGTCCAAGCATTACTGTGTGAGACAGGGCATGTTGCGGTGTGCTGGTTCTATGATACTTGCCTGTATGTGTGCCATAGGCCATGTATGCATGTATGTGTGCAGGGACATCATAGTAATGCATGTGCGACCGGTGATGTGTGACCCACATGGTTGTTGCATGTGTTCAAATGCCGCATGGGGAGCCCTATGCAGATTTTGAACATGAGAGCATGCCAGTCTCTGTACCTGGACATGGGTGGGGGTGAGGGATGGGTGCTGATGCCAGGTACATATATGGTAGCCATGTCTGTGTGCCTGACCTGCGTTTCTGTGACTTGTGCATGCCATGGATGCATGACACATGTGTGTGACAATGCACAGATTCAGTGAAGCAGCCAAATTACCCTTGTATCCGCTGTGTTTGGTGTGTTTGGGGCCAGATGGATGTGACTGAGGTGAAGTGTGTGCATGTGATAGGCATGAGCCATGATGCATGTGAGTTACATATCATTGAATATTTTAAGAGTCCATTGGACATGCATGGAAATGTCCATGGCATGCACCATGCCTGTTTCTGTGTGTGTTTTGCCTGGACTGACCCATGTGTTGTGGAGGGACATGATGGAAGTGTACTTTGACAGTGGTGCTCATCTGCTATTGCTTCCTGTCTAGGGGACCATTGTACAGTACCCTGATGCTTGTGTTCTTTGTCTCCCTCTATGCAGCGGCTAGTGAAGAAGAGGGCGGAGACGGCGCTGTGGAGCAAGGCGGCGGGGATGCCCCCACGGCTGCAGCGGAAGGGGTGGGTGAGCCCCCACAGGGGCCTGCTATGGTGGGAGACGGTGAGGAGCCATCCAGGTTGGTGGTTTGCACGAGGAGGAGGAGGCCGCCACTGGGGCACACATGGGGCCTGGTGGGGGCATCCCTGCTGGTGCAAGTGGTGCAGTCCAGGGCCAGGGGCAGGAGGCAGCACAGGTCACCGTGGAGGGGCCTGTGCAAGTCGCTGTCCCTGACCCTGTGAGTGCACCACCATGCACCAGCAGGGATGCCCCGTCCCAGGCCCGTCCGCAGGTAGAGGGGATGTCCATGTCACCTGACTCCCCTCCACCTGCGGACGTGGGAACCCCTGGCCGTGTGGAGAAGGTCCTGATTGGGGTCGCGATGCGCACGGCTGTGATTCGTGATGCCGTGCATGCTTCCCGGGAGGAGCACGCACGTCATCACGAAGTGGACCGTGCCGACGTGGCCCAATTGGGATCGGCCATGTTCGGGGGTTTGCTGCATGTGTTGGCCAATCTGGCGGCCCTCTCCTCCTCTGTGCAGGCTATACACCAGTCGTTCTCCTTGCCGTCTTCCGGCCCAGATGACACCAGGGCCCCCTGTGGACCTGCCCCGCCCAATGCAGCCAGCTCGGTGGGGATCCCATCCCTGCCACAATTGGGAGTCGGAGGTCCAGCAGGGGTGGACAACACAGCAACTGGACCCCAGCAGATGGAAGATGTGACAGCATCATCGGGCAGGGCACGTGCACGACGGCGTCGGTGGTTTCCATCAGCCTGGATGCAGACGTGCTGGCAGAGGCAGTGGCGTCGGAGGCAGCGGCAGGCTTGATGTGGGAGGCATAATGGCTCGGGGCCATCAAGATCAGAGGGGCAGGCATCGGCCGGAGGGCTGGGCAACCCTGGGATGGTGGTGTCTTCCGTGTGGGAGCAGTTGGTCCAGCGGATAGGTGCGGAGCGGCAGCGGGCGGAAGAGGAGCGGCTCACCATGGTCAGGGCGGAGTTCTCCATGCGTCGGGCGTTGAGGCGGGCTGAGTGCCTCGAGGAAGCTCGCAGGGAGTTTGAGCTGAACATGGGGTTATCCCTGCGAGACCTCGGGGCCAGGACAGAGTCCCGCCTCCAGGACATCGACATGGAGTTCGATGATGCCCTGGCCAGCAACATCACCGAGTGAGCCGCAGGACTTGCCCGCTGCCTTTGTATATAGTTATTTAGTTAGTTAGTGTTAGGTTTCCTTTATTCATTTTTATTTTTTTTGGACCGCTCGGACAATGGCCACTTTTTTGTAGATATTTTTTTCATTAGGTAGTAGTAGGTTTCATTTATGGTGTTGGGCTCATGGACCCTGGAATATTCGTGTATATAGTTTGCTTTTTGAAGAATAATTTTTTTATTGATTATTGTGTTCACCATGAGGAAATGGTTTTTCATTATTTTCCTTCCACATGACATTGCTTTGGACTACATTTGTTTTTGGATTACTTTTTTTTTTATTTTTACATTTGTTCTCGGACATGGACCATTTATTTTGTTATCCCCATTGTTGGATGTTTGATTTGTTTACTTATTTTTCATCTTTAATACATGTTTTTTTAACTTTCACTTGTGGTATTTTCTCATTGGTTTCATACATGTCATGATATGGGTTTTGACATTCACTTGCACCCGTTGTGTATGTGTGTGTGACGGACATGTGTTCATTTACATACTTGCCATTGGGGTTGTATCATGTAATTGCATTTACTATGTGGGTGGATGCAATCCTTGCCTGGGTGTTTGTGCTGGGTATGCTGCCCATTACTGCCATGATTGAGTATCGTCAGGACCTGGGGGCAGGGGGACATGTGTGGGTGCCTGGTGGAGGGTGCCCCTGGATGGTGGGGGGTGGGGGTGGTGGGAGACCTGAGTGGGGGCCTGGTGGAGGCTGCCCCTGGATGGTGGGGGGTGGGGGTGGTGGGAGACATGAGTGGGGGCCTGGTGGAGGGTGCCCCTGGTGACTGGGGGGGTGGGGGTGGTGGGAGACATGAGTGGGGGCCTGGTGGAGGGTGCCCATGGTGGCAGGGGGGTGGGGGTGGTGGGAGACATGAGTGGGGGCGTGGTGGAGGCTGCCCCTGGATGGTGGGGGGTGGGGGTGGTGGGAGACATGAGTGGGGGCGTGGTGGAGGCTGCCCCTGGATGGTGGGGGGTGGGGGTGATAGGGGACATGAGTGGGGGCCTGGTGGAGGCTGCCCCTGGATGGTGGGGGGTGGGGGTGGTGGGAGACATGAGTGGGGGCCTGGTGGAGCCTGCCCCTGGTGACTGTGGGGGTGGGGGTGGTGGGAGACATGAGTGGGGGCCTGGTGGAGGGTGCCCCTGCATTGCTGGGGGGTGGGGGTGGTGGGAGGCATGAGTGGGGGCCTGGTGGAGGGTGGCCCTGGATGATGGGGGGTGGGGGTGGTGGGAGTAATGAGTGGGGGCCTGGTGGAGGCTGCCCCTGGATGGTGGGGGGTGGGGGTGGTGGGAGACATGAGTGGGGGCCTGGTGGAGGGTGCCCCTGGTGACTGGGGGGGTGGGGGTGGTGGGAGACATGAGTAGGGGCCTGGTGGAGGGTGCCCATGGTGGCAGGGGGGTGGGGGTGGTGGGAGACATGAGTGGGGGCGTGGTGGAGGCTGCCCCTGGATGGTGGGGGGTGGGGGTGATAGGGGACATGAGTGGGGGCCTGCTGGAGGCTGCCCCTGGATGGTGGGGGGTGGGGGTGATAGGGGACATGAGTGGGGGCCTGGTGGAGGCTGCCCCTGCACTGCTGGGGGGTGGGGGTGGTGGGAGACATGAGTGGGGGCCTGGTGGAGGGTGCCCATGGTGGCAGGGGGGTGGAGGTGGTGGGAGACATGAGTGGGGGCCTGGTGGAGGCTGCCCCTGGATGGTGGGGGGTGGGGGTGGTGGTAGACATGAGTGGGGGCCTTGTGGAGGCTGCCCCTGCACTGCTGGGGGGTGGGGGTGGTGGGAGACATGAGTGGGGGCCTGGTGGAGGCTGCCCCTGGTGACTGGGGGGGTGGGGGTGGTGGGAGACATGAGTGGGGGCCTGGTGGAGGGTGCCCATGGTGGCAGGGGGGTGGGGGTGGTGGGAGACATGAGTGGGGGCCTGGTGGAGGCTGCCCCTGGATGGTGGGGGGTGGGGGTGGTGGGAGACATGAGTGGGGGCCTGGTGGAGGCTGCCCCTGCACTGCTGGGGGGTGGGGGTGGTGGGAGACATGAGTGGGGGCCTGGTGGAGGGTGCCCCTGGATGGTGGGGGGTGGGGGTGGTGGGAGACATGAGCAGGTGTGCAGGGTAGTCCCCTGTTTTGTGGGCTGCCTGCAGGGGCCGTCGAGGGTGTACAGGGAACACCTGTGAGGACCCACCCAGCCTAATCGCGTGTGTAACTTCCCACGCACCCCTGTAATACACGTACCAAGCCAAATCGCGTGTGATAATTCCGCGCACCCCTGAAATACACGCGCCCAGGCTATTCGCGTGTGGAAATTCCCGCGCACCCCTGGAATACACGTACCCTGCTGAAATCGCGTGTTAAACTTCCCACGCACCCCTGAAATACACACGCCCAGGCTATTCGCGTGTGGAACTTCCCGCGCACCCCTGAAATACACGTACCCTGCTGTAATCGAGTGTGGGACTTCCCGCGCAACCCTGAAATACACGCGCCCAGGCTATTCGCGTGTGGAACTTCCCGCGCACCCCTGAAATACACGTACCCTGCTGTAATCGCATGTGTGACTTCCCGCGCACCCCTGAAATACACGCGCCCAGGCTATTCGTGTGTGGAACTTCCCGCGCACCCCTGAAATACACGCGCCCAGGCTATTCGCGTGTGGTACTTCCCGCGCACCCCTGAAATACACGCGCCCAGGCTATTCGCGTGTGGAACTTCCCGCGCACCCCTGAAATACACGCGCCCAGGCTATTCGCGTGTGGAACTTCCCGCGCACCCCTGAAATACACGTACCCTGCTGTAATCGCGTGTGGGACTTCCCGCGCACCCCTGAAATACACGTACCCTGATGGAATCGCGTGTGGAACTTCCCGCGCACCCCTGAAATACACCTACCCTGATGGAATCGCGTGTGGAACTTCCCGCGCACCCCTGAAATACACGTACCCTGCTGTAATCGAGTGTCGGACTTCCCGCGCACCCCTGAAATACACGCACCGAGGCTATTCGCGTGTGGAACTTCCCGCGCACCCCTGAAATACACGTACCCTGCTGTAATTGCGTGTGGGACTTCCGGCGCACCCCTGAAATACACGCGCCCAGGCTATTCGCGTGTGGAACTTCCCGCGCACCCCTGAAATACACGCGCCCAGGCTATTCACGTGTGGAACTTCCCGCGCACCCCTGAAATACACGCGCCCAGCCTATTTGCGTGTGGAACTTCCCGCGCACCCCTGAAATACACGTACCCTGCTGTAATCGCGTGTGGGACTTCCCGCGCACCCCTGAAATATACGTACCCTGATGGAATCGCGTGTGGAACTTCCCGCGCACCTCTGAAATACACCTACCCTGATGGAATCGCGTGTGGAACTTCCCGCGCACCCCTGAAATCCACGTACCCGGTCAAATCGCGTGTGAGACTTCCCACGCATCCCGGTATACACGCACACGTATTTTTTGTCAGCGTGTCCGTGTTTGTGGGTACCCCTTTGCACGTCATTTGTCCTGGAGGGCCACAGTATAGGACATTCATCATGGCAGTATATGGGTGCTATTTGTTGGCGCACCTTTTGGCGCACATTTCTTACAGCCGCAGAGACGCTACCGCCTGCTTTCTTGTGGCGGTCGTGTTTGTGCCTGTGCGCTGGTTTGAGCGTGCACTTTTTTGCCCTATTCTATTCCATGAATACGTGTTGTAGGCGAGCGTGTGGGCGTTCCGCGCACTTGTGCCCTGTACTTCCCCCGTGACGCCCACGTTTTTGCAAGTTGTTCCCCATTCCGAGTGTTACGCCCGTGATCCGCCTACTTTTGTTGCGTGCGCCGCGCTATGTGCGAATTTCGCTGTGGCCTGTGCGATTTTCGCTGTGACCTGGCGCACGCTGTTAGATGGCCTGTGCGCCAACGTGCGCGGCGCACTTTTTTTCGCACATCCGCTGGTTTTCTCGCGCACGGACTTCCATGAACCGACGTGCGCTGCTTTTCGTGCGATTTTCGCACTCGCACTGCGATTTTCACTATTCCACTGCGATTCGCACGTTTTTGCCCACTTGCGCCGCGCTAATTATTCCATGAATCGGCCTGAAAATGTAGCATAGCAATGAAGCGATGGTGAAAATATCTTGAAACATTAACAGGATCCAAAGAACAAAGTTCTCCAGGTGTTAGAATATCTATGTTTGTTTTGTTTTTATTTGATATGCGTAGGAAATCATGTAAATCTTCCCATATTCTGCACAACTTAATGTAACAAACCAAGTGGGTGGGCAAAAGGTTTCTGATCATACAACGTACATCTCCATGACGTCGAAACCAGTACTCTTTAGTACCACGCATATTTGCTAATAGATTTGTAATATTTGATTGTAAAACCTCATCCTTTTGTTGCACTTTCTCTAATAATTGTGTAGCTGTCATATTTTGAAAGTGTGATCCTGATTTTAATATGTGTGCAACTCCGTAACATAAAATTGCTAGTTCACTTTCAAAGAGTAGGTGGAATATGTATTCCACATTTTGTCTAAATCTGGGATCTTCAGAATACATCCGTAATGAGCGGTATTCTGAAGCTGATATTTGAATAGGTCTATCATCATACCTTCCTCCTTTGCCAGTAGGAAAGAGTAGAGGAAAAACATGTGCTTCTATACTTTTTTCCCATATACTGATTGGCGATCCTTTTGTTTGACGCATTTGGTACGTTTCTAGTACATCTTGTACGGTGTCATTACAGTGCAAAGGATGAATTGTATAATGGTCTAAAGTATTTGATATTGTAGCAGGATCTAGTAGCTCAAATTGACCAGCTTCTTGTGTTTCTTGAATTATTTCAGTTGTATCTTTCAAGTTTTCTTCAATATTAATTTCTTTGTAATATTCATTATTCTGTTTAAGATATTGGAAGGCTTGTCTAACTTTATATAAATCTACCAGCTGTTGCCATATTTTTTTGTCTTTTGTAGGTACCCCATTTACTAATATAATTAAAGATTGCTGCATTGGACGTTGCACTCCTAGAGTATGCACATTTTCTTTTAGATTTAATCGTAAATAAACTACTTTTCCACGAATGCCTTTTACCAATTCAGAGGGAGGTAATTTTGCTGTTTTTGGTTGAAGGCGTATTATTGCTTGAAATGGGTGTACTGTTTGAATGCTCTCATATACATTAAGTTGTTGTAGAGGTTTTGGTACTGGGTATAATTCCAAATTATTTGTGATAGAACGTGAAGGAGTTTGGTTGTTGTCAAGTTTTGTAGTGCAATAACTGCAAAGTATTAAGGGCTCAGTTATTTCATATTTGTTTTCTGCTAGAAGGTAGAGAGCTAATTCAAACCATTTAGAATCTTCATTGTCTTCTATTTTGTATGATAGGACCACAGTTTTTGTGTTACTTTTATAAAAACTTCTATGGCAACATACACATACATGGTTTGGTACTTCAGCTGATGTACTTTTAAATTTTAGTATTTCTTGTTTGTATGTGTTTAGCAAAAGGTTGCCATGTGTAGAATTGTTGCTTAATTGGTTTAAAGCTATTTCATTTTGTAAATGGCTTTCACTTCCAAAATTTTTTTTCTGGATATAGTGAATTTCTTCAAGTAGGTCTTTTGCTGTACCATGTAGAAGGATGTTATTTAACTTTGCTAGTGCTAAAGCAGGACTTTTAGCATAGTACAGTTTATAGACTAGATTTCATATAGTTGAATGATGTGTTGATATCCTTTTGATATCATGGAAAGTGGTTTTACAAGTAGGTCCTGTAATGCAGGCCAATAAATGTCCTTGTAGTCCTGTGTACTTGCACACTGGACAGGTATCTATATTTTGCAGTAATTTAATTTTGATTTTATCTTTGCTTTTTACATATTTATTGAGGACTTGGTGTAAAGATTTGAAACATTGTTTGGGAATGTTACACATTGACGTGCATGTGCATTTGTACACTAGACATTCTGATTCAGTTGAATGGAGGGGTAATTCTAAGTTTTCAGGGCATATTTTTGTAAGGAGTACTTCTTGTTCCATTATGTTATTATTCACTTTTTCATAACCTCGACCACTGCTATTTATGGCAATTGTATTTGTTTGCTTTTGTTTGTACGCTTCTTCATTAAACTATGGTTCTGTGCTCGTAGTGTTATTCCATTCACCTCCGCAGATACTTAAGAAGTTCTTTCTGTTGACTTTTCGCTTATTGAGAAGTCTTTTTTGTAATTTAGTTATTAGTTTTGTTAGTGGTTTCATTTTGTTTAACAGTAAAATAAATATATTTCTTTTGAGAAGAATTGCACTGTCCATCAATGCTTCTAAGATTAATTTCCTACGATAGGTTTTAAGCTTTGAACCTGATTTCTCTCCTGCTTTTATAAGATTTTGAAGGACTTTGTGACAGTATATTTCGGCTAAAATACTTTTCTTGGTATGCTTACTTTGCACTATATTAAAATTTGAAGAAGTAGTTTTATCTGTACTGATAGCTGATTTTCTGTTAATTGTTTTTTGGTTTGTTTTACATTTTGATAGAGGAAGCGAAGTTGTTGTACTTGAAACTTCTTGTGTTTCACTAAATGATTGTATTAGCTGTTTTGTTTCAACTTTTTTTACAAATTCTGCTAGAGATGGATGCTTATGTTGGACACCTTTATTTTCATTTGCTCTAATTTTGCGTTGCTTTCTACTGAGTTGTCTTTTGGTAGGCATTCTTTAGGGTCTGTTGAAAAAAATAAAGAAGATATGGGTTGGGGTGTTCTGGAATGTATGTGTGCTGTGTGCATGAGTGTTTGAGTAAGATGATAAAGATGTATGTAATGGTGTGCGATTGTGCATTGGGAACTAAAACTAGTAGGGATAGGTATTCTTGAATTTATGTGTCACTAAACTGGGGTTCAGATGACAAAAAAAAAGTAAGCTAGTGGTGTGGAAAAGTACAAATAGTAAATCTAATGTATACAATTAAAACAGTTGTTTGTTCTATAATATGAAAATTGTAGTGGTTCAGTTGGCTAATTTGTGTGTCCAAAAATAGAAATTTGAGGGCCATTCTGGTTGTAAATCGCTGTTTACGACTTGGAAATTTTTGGACAAAATGGTACAAAATCTCTATTTTAAGAAACCAAAATAGCTGGTATTAATGTTATAGTATATTTGATTAATAATATAAATATTATGGTGATATTTTACTTACTTTTTTTTTTAAATTAACAGGTAACTTCTTAGTTTTTCTTTCCTCTTCGAATTCGGCTGCTTCTTTTCAGGAAACTGGTCTTCACTGCAACCAGTGAAGACCACGTACTTGGAATGAAGTGGTTGGATTTGCTACCTCTCTGTGCTACTTTGTCGACAGAGCAACATCCAGACATAATTGTAATTCATTGTGGAGGGAACAGTTTAGGGCATGTGACTGGAATTTTTTTGCAATTTGCTATGAAAGAAGGACTGAGGAAGGTTATGGACATGTTTCCTAATTCTCAAGTGATATTTTCACGGATTGCGCAGAGACAAATGTGGCTTCGTTCTTCTTCATTTGGTCCACAAATGGAAAAAGCAAGGCGCAATGTTAATAAGGTTGTTTGTGGCTTTCTAAGAGATTTTGGCATGTCTTCTTTTCACAATGAAAATATTATTTTTTGTAGTACATACCTTTGTCGCAGAGATGGAGTCCATCTTAATTATGCTGGCAATCAGATTTTTCTGAGAAATGTACAAAATGCATTGCGACCTTTTTTGGAATTACAACAACGATTTTGAAGTAGATGTTAAGCATTTACAATTTTTGACTTACAAACACCACCCAAAGGCTCTTTTCAGAGCCACCACTTCTTTCCAGAGAAAATTACAATGTTTGTGATGGAGTAGTAACCCAATTTTTTTAATGTTTGCGAACTGTCCGCGGACTTCTAAAAAATACAAAGACCCCTGCTTCATTTATTTTCACTTCTATTTTTTAACTGGGAAAGGCAGCTCTGAAAAGAGCCTTATTTTTTTTGTATTTTTGCAATTTTGTATTTTTTTTGTTTTTTCAGACACGACACACTAGGAGAGGAGGGTAAAGCAGGGTAAAGGGGGGACACCAACCACAGGGATAAGAAAGGGTGTGCTGAGAGAGGAAGATGTAGAGTGGGTTTTATTTGGGTAGTGAGCAGGTCCTCTCTTGCTCTGAGACGATAGTCTCAAAAGTACTCCGAAGTCGCTCCCCCTGCAGAGTACTGTGTCACAGTACATACATACAACTGTGACCCTCGAAAGGTAAGGGTCATCAGCATTCTGTATGGCCTGTGAGGCAGCTTGAGAAAGACGCTGTCCCACAGAGGTGGTCCTTGTGGTGACAGGATCAGAAACAGAGGATGAAGTAGAGGAAATCAACCTGCTACGTTCTTCGCAAGGTACAACCCTGCGAATAGCCCCAGAGTGAAATGACCTCAGGTGTCGCTTCATAGTAGTGGTCTCAAAGCTGTAGTTACCGTGCTTCCAGCGACTGAGTATCATTTTGCACTCATTGCAGGTAACATGGTTCGCACGAGCCTTAGGACCATTCCCATGAATGGTAAATAACCGCCACACCCAAGACTCACACCTAGTGCGGGTAGTAGGGATTTCCTCTACCTCATTCTCATCATCCTCTTCTTCCTCCTCCGCATCCTCAGTCCTGTTCCCCTCTTCAGGCCCTTGGGGAGGTGGTGGTGGTGGAGGGGGTGGTGGTGGTGGTGGTGCTGAAGCAGGTGCAGCACCAAGTGGCAGTTCAGCAGCCAAGGATGCCATGTCGATGATGGTGTAGTCTGCAGGTGGCAGCAAAAATCACTGTGTTCTGAAGAATAGCCAGAAACACAATGGGAATAAGCTGTTGGGCGTGGTCTTTTAAAGGGGTGCTTGTGCGTGGTCCGCGGACATGCGCACTGTGCGCGGACAGATCGAACACAAAAAAAGGATCGGAAAGTTTCAAAAGGTATATAGAAACTCAAGATTGCTATGTGGGACTTGTGGCATGGTGAGATTTTATTGAAAAATATTATGGATTAACTGAAAATGTACTTTTAAATTGTTCGGGGACACGAACAGTGTCTGCATTTCAGGACACACGATGAGCGTGGGCGCGGTCATATGATCTGTTTGTGAACTAGTCTGCGAAGGAAGCGCCTGTCCGCAGGACACCAAGTGCACGGAGTTTGGTTAGCGCATGTGCATTGATGTCCTACGGACACTGTTTGGGTTCTGAAGTAATTAAAAGTGCGTCACACGTGAAACGAATATTTCAGGACACCGCGTGTGTTCTTAGAACAGTTTAAACTTGGTAGCGAACAGTAAGGAAAGATATAGTGTTCTTCAGGACACGTGACATTTAGTTTATGTACGAACATTTCAGGACACCAATTGTGTTCTTAGAACACTTTCAATTGGGTAGCGAACACTACGAACAGTTGTACTGTTTTCAGGACACATAATTTTGTTTATTTACGAACATTTCAGGACACCAATTGTGTTCTTAGGACAGTTTTAAGTTGATAGCGAACATTACGGACAGATATAGTGTTCTTTAGAACACTTTAATTTTTGTTTCTTTACGAACATTTCAGGACACTACGAGTGTTCTTAGAATATGTTGAACTTGCATGAGAACATTATGGACAGATGTAGTGTCATCAGGACAGTTACATTTTCGTTTCTTTACGAACATTTCCCAACAACCGCGGTGTCCGTGGACACCTAAATTGGTTTTATTACAAGGAACTGAAAGTAATTACAACACAATATAAAAAAGTAACTTTATTTAACATATATAAATAATTTATGACTGAGAAGGTGGGGCAGAAACGGAAACAAAAACAGGAGATTTAGGGTTTTCAATATTAGTGGGATCAGGTGAAGAAGGGATGGAAATCTCATCAAAACGTTGTGGTCCATGGAGAGAGTTTGGGGATAAATGAATGGGATATGGTGAGGGGGGACAAGTACAGGTGGGACAATGGTATGTTGTTGGTGGTTTTAGGTGATCTTCCACAAAGTTCTTTAAATCCATAACATTTGCCATAAGTTGGTCCATTTTGTGGGTAATGTGTTCAAGAGTGTTATCCACCACTTCTTTTTCTTTGGAAGTTGCAATTTTTGTAGGGTCTGTAAAAAAAAATGTATATGTTGAATGTATACAAAATAATATTTATCAATTGCTTTATACAGTAAAGTGTGTACCATTAGGTGGACTATCTTCTAACATTTCGTCTCGTGGGAAATGGTCCTCTAGCCAGTCCAGAGTACTACACATTTCTGTGAGAAAACAAAGAAGTAATATGTATTTTTTTTTTTCTAATATAGAAAGTTTATAAATATGTGAGTAAAAAGAAGTGCACTTACTATGTCTGGTGAGATATGTAATCAGTAGTGTATACGTCTGGTCTTGCTGTTGGTTGTGGAGCGTCTGTGAGGTAATTATGGTGGAAGCCACTTTATCTTCTTTTGGTATATTCCATTTTAAAACATATTGTATTTACATGAATGGTTAGTGTGTTACATATATGGGTAACATTTTTTTAAGTATTACTACATATACTTTGTATGTGTGCTGCTTTGTGAATTTGTTAAATGTTCCTATGTTATGATATAACTATTACACATCATACCTCCCCAGTGTTTTTAGGTGGTGGTACTGTTCTCCGAACATGTCTGCGAACATTAAATAAGTTCGCGGACATCAAGTTCATAAGAAGAGATCTAGTCAGTTCCATATGACATGTATATAAAGTCAAAGTCATTATTGTTAAGTTGTGCTACTAAAAAACTATGAAATTCAGTGAAAAAACTTTTTTAAAGGGACGTTATGGTTAAGTTGCGCTACTAAAAACCTATGAAATTCAGTGAAAAAAACGTTGTTAAAGGGACGTTATAGTTAAGTTGCGCTACTAAAAACCTATGAAATTCAGTGAAAAAACTTTGTTAAAGGGACGTTATGGTTCCAAGTAAAACCGAATAACCCTTGAAATTCGCCAGTTATGGTAAGCTAAGCAACAATAACTCGCGCCACCACCGTGCACTGCTAAGACTAACACCCAGGACATCAAAGATGACATCACAAATGTCATTGATGACATCACTGATGACATCACATGTGTATGTACTTCTCATGAAGTATGTGTAGAAGGGATTCTTATTATGTTGCGAAAAAAGTGTCAAGAATCATTGCAGGAAATATACCCTAATAAGTGCATTGAACGATGCATTGATATAAATAGCATCCTATTATGGGGTTCTATCTAGTATACTAAGCTACTCATACAGAAACATAACATTGTGTGCAGCGTACAAGATGAAGGTATGATATTCGTAATGTTAATATGTTGAATAATGAAATGATAATTGTTTTCTTGATAGATTTTTGTGTACTGTGAAATATGTAATAAGTAGCTAATAAAGCCCATGTATTACATAATTGCATTACTATAGACAAAACACAAAGACACAAGAACACATACCAATATGGGTATATACAGGGAAAGTGAAGTTAGCAAAAAAGCACAAGTAGTAGCAGAAACAATTCATAACTTAACTGATTAGTTTCATGCAAATAAATGATTGCTCTGTTTCAAAGCTGCTATTTACCCTATGTATATGAATCACTTGATGTGATTGGACCCTAAGGCAAGTAGTGTGAGTACAATGTATACAAATATGACCATATACAGGGAAAGTACAGCCATAAAAAAAACAACAGAACTATCAGAAAGTGCTCATAAATCTAGTGATTATCTTTATGCACAAAAAGGATTGCTGTCTTTCAAGCTTGTGTTTTCCCATATGTATATGTTTCATATGATGTGACTGTACTCTAAGGGAATTACTGTAAGAACCTACTAGAAGGATAAGTCTACGAATAAAATACAATTCTTAGTTTCTGACTGTTACTGAAGAAAACCATGTGGCCTAGATATGTCAGCAAAAGAAAAAATAGTGAGCCAGACATGTGATGTCATCAGTGATGTCATCAATGACATTTGTGATATCATCTTTGATGTCCTGGGTGTTAGTCTTAGCAGTGCACGGTGGTGGCGCGAGTTATGGTTGCTTAGCTTACCATAACCGGCGAATTTGAAGTGTTTTTCGGTTTTACTTGGAACCATAACGTCCCTTTAACAAAGTTTTTTCACTGAATATAGATATAGACAATTGTTACCTGGCACAGATGATTACAAGACCTACCAACATTATACTGAATTAGCAACCAAACTACTACATTACTACATACCCATTATTATTCAGACACTATCACAACATTTACAAAAAAAACAATATCATCAGTTCCAGTAATAATTTGGCATGGAGCCTGAGCTGCAGCAAAGACCATGGCCAGCCACCTTTTTCCCTGGCACTGACAATGTCAAAACCCGCAAATCTCTACACAACTACCAATCAACCTAGCAAATGCCCAACCTTTCACACAGAGGTTTAAAACAGTAGTAGTATATAATTACTGGCCTGTGTTGCAACAAAGACCTGAGACAGAACACGCAGCAACCACTTCCTCTTTCCAACAGTGCAATGAGTGCATTGTTTGTGCCAGAGAAAAGTGAGGATTGGCTCTGTGCTGCAACCAAGACCTGTGGACACTTTACAATGGGAATACACACACAGAAAACACTAGTTCACAACACTACAATCATATATCATCAGTGTAAGGGTAAAGTAGGCATGGGGGCTTTACTGCAACCAAGATCATGCATGTGTTACACTAAGTTTGAACACTTAGCAAACAGAAACTCTTTACAACACTGCAATGAGTACATTGTCAACTCAAGAGACAAGTGGGCATGAGATCTGTGCTAGCACATGATAACTCAAGATCTTTCTTCTTGGTACTGAGTGTAACTCTTCAGTGTGTGTGCACTTCAAAAATAATTAGTTTCAATTCAGAGATAGTTACTTTAATACAAGTATCTTGTTTTTAATGAAACATACAAAACACATCCAGAGTAAAAACTACACAGCCAGATAGGAACATTATATCCAATGCACTTCAGATCAATTGATCCCTCATCAGGTATCACTCTGTAAAAACATTTAAAAAACAAATATATATCTCACTCTGAGTCAATTTAACATTCCAGTGTATATAAAAATATAACAATATCATCAGCATCATACCTGTATCAGTGATATGAAAAACATTCTTGTGTCTTTGTATTTGGAGGATACAGCTAACACTAGCCATCTATAATGCAAACAAAAGTAGAGTAACAATTCATATAATAAGTGCCTCTCATAATCACAAAAAGTAAACAACTGATTTTAAGAAATGGAAAAACTGCTAACATTTGAAATGTAGGAAAACTCACCAATAGATGTAAGAAATCATAGATTTGACGTCACACATATGTGCATAACATTCCTTCTATCAGAAACAAAACAGTATGTTATCAGCTCTAATACCATTTCATCCTGAAAAAGGATTCTTAAAACCAATCTTCTGAAATTGTAAGGGCGTCTACTCTTACAACTCAGGTCTGTGATAATGCCTAGCATCAGAGCTCATGTACACCAAGTTGGAATGTAAGTATACAACTAAAATAAATATACTTATTTCAGCGTGTCAGCTCCAGGGGGCATGATGCCTGTGCTGCAAGTAAAGCTGCAGCCCACTTTTGACTGAGATTAACGATACAGCAATCACAACCTCTTTACATGGACCTGGCTACAACCGCACAAAAGACTTGGCATAATGCAAAAATCCAGGAACTTGTTTAGAAACGTTCCAACCAACCTACTAAACACACATCTCATGCACTATTTTACTGCTTAACAAAAAGTATATAAATATTGCGAGGAAAAAGTAGTAATAAGGCCTGTGCCGTGACTAAGCCCGAAGCGAACTTACAACGGGCCCGATAATAATACCACAACACACTTAGGCACTCCATACATAAAAAACAACCATTTCATTATTTATTTGTCCTCTATATATCGATATTAGAAAGCTGTATTTAAAACCGATGTTAATAGAATTGCTGGTTAGAACTTTGAAGGAAGCTGAACATGGTAATACAATTACCCTCTACGCTTTTCTAGTACTTTCTGATGCACAATTTTTTACATCAATCTTGGTGCCGCTGATCTAAATTAACTAAGAGGCAGATGTTTTGGAGAGTTTTTAGACTGACATATCTCAAGTTTTAATGTATGTTTTAATGTGTGAATTGTGGCTGCTGTATGATTGTATAGTCACTTTTTAGGATTTAGATTCATATTTGTAATAATTATATTCAAAAATGGCTTCTTTTTGATGAATATTTG
Source organism: Ambystoma mexicanum (assembly GCF_040938575.1). Lineage (NCBI taxonomy): Eukaryota > Metazoa > Chordata > Amphibia > Caudata > Ambystomatidae > Ambystoma > Ambystoma mexicanum. Next base: position 1,140,415,428 of record NC_090922.1, read on the forward strand.
TAGAGAATTGATTGTGCTGTTGTTAAATATATACCATGTATACAATTGTGTGCTGCTTGTATGGCTTTGGCCAAATAAAGCTTATGTAAAAATAACAATTTCCCAACATTACCAATTAAAGGTGGGCACACAACTTACAGAAAATTCGATTTGACCCCCTACAGTATCTGCAGATAACAATATTGATCATAGACATGTTGGCAAGTGAAGTGGGGAAATGGGAAACTTCCTTCCCCCCTTTCTCATCCAGACCCTGTCCTAGAGGATTGCGACCCAAGCACCCCCCAAGAGAGGAGTTTGACCCGTTCACCTCTTTACCAGATGACAAGGTACCATGTGTTTGCAGCCCACATGCATGAGGAGCCTGCCCATTACCATGCCCCGGTCAAGCTGACGCCTGCGATATGGATCAGATTGACTAACACAAAAGGCGCAAACCATCAACATTGTTAGGGATGCCATGACGACACAGCCAACTGACAGGAACACACGTGCCACCATGCACACTGGTCACTCACACACCAACCCACACAAAGAACATAATCAGTGCTATGACATAGCCGACTGACTCACTCACGGACGTGCATCGTTGTTATTTTTCACATAGGCCCCTACATCACTGCAGAAACGCAAGATGCCTGAAGAGCTTGTATATACGCTTGCCGATGCTTTATGCTACCTGACTCCTATAGAGATGCCGTCATATGTACATACAATACTACTACTTGTGATCCCGCGGCACCCATGTTGTAGATCAAATATCGCTTCCCAGTAACTAGGCCCGAGTAGGCCTCAAGTAAGAGTCCCTAGGCCGGAGAAAACCCTCTCGAGACGAAACTCACTGCGCTGACCAGGCGAGAGCCCATCGCCAAGGCCGAAATGTTGCAACCCACATACCGAGCTCCCAGCGCCAAGGTTACACCTGCCACTGCCAAGCACCCTCCGGGCGAACAAACCACATTAAATGATCATAATTATGCTCCAGCTACGGTCTCTCCACACGTGATCAAGCCAACCTGACAAGGTGCCAGCCTCACGAGACAGAAAGTCGCCCAGGTCCCACGTCTGGGACACAGGGTGCAACAACAAAACACCAAGTTGGACATCTACACCGTTGGGAATGTCGTGATCATCCGCCACTGGCAAAGACCTGTCCATTGTCCTCCGCTAACACATAGGGCCTCATTACACGGTAGGCGGAGGACCAAGGTGCTATTAGCACCTTGGTCCATGCCGGTAAAATACCGGCACCGCCTTGGAGGAAAGGGTAATTACCGTCCTATTCCAAGGTTGGCGGGGCGGTAATTCCCCCTTCCCCATTGCCCTTCCCCATTCCCATTTTTGCCCCATAGGGCATAATGGGAATGGGGAAGGTGCTAATTACGCTAATTAGAACCCTGGTCCGTTTGCGGGTTGGTTTTTAACGCCTGCTAACAAGCAGGCGTTAAAGTACCAACCCGCAAAGGGACCTCGTAGTAAGGCGGTAAGGTTTAACGGTCACCGGTACCATTACCGTTGACCATTAACCCTTACCGCCTTCCGTGTAATGAGGCCCATAGTTACACAATGTTGCAAACGCCAGGTACCTCGCGGGCTGGGAACAACGATGGTCCCAGGCTTGGGGGCTCATGAGGGAACCAATCAGGGGACGTGGGGCTCTTTACTGATGCCATTTTTGTTAGCCAATCATTAAGGGTCCCCATGTAACAAGTTCAGTGTAGCAAGTGCTAGAGACACCCCAAAGTGTGCCACCTGACCCGTCCTTATCCAATAACCTTCCTTCATATAAGCATCTATACTAACCCTACCACTCGGGAGCCAACCTGAAGTGGCGATAGGTCTTGTGACGATTTTCTCAGGTGACGCGAGTAACGCGTCTTGTTACGGTAAAAAGGGCCTGCGAGCCCTCCTAAGGATGAGAAGGTCTCCCCGGATGTATACGGGCGAAGCGCTATCCCTGCCGTTGTTATAATAAACAGCAGTAATTACTTTGCTCTTGCGTGTGCCTCATACTCCTTTTGGGACATGGGATGAGTTGGGGCCTCCCCAGCCCCGGAGGTCTGCGGACAGCTCTGCCGGCCCCCCGGAGATCACGCCGACACAAGAAAGGCTACTTATTTTGTACCATTTTGTGTGAGAGTATTGTAAAGCTTTTGTTCTACCAATATGTACAACATGATGTATGGGGATCAGTCCACAGACAGCAAAAGGGACTTCTCTCATTACACAGCATTTAAAGGGCATGTTAGGCTTACCAGTGGTTATGTTCGTCGTCCACAGGCACACACAGTTTTTTGCAGACATCACAGAAACTTTAAAAGACGTTCCTTCTTCTATTTTAATTCTGATTAGCTGCATTCAACCAGGCATACACGCATCCACCAATCAAATGAAAAAACACTTGATAAAGTCTTCTCTTCTTAGCTGAACATTTCAGATGTGTCTTTTAATTTAGCAAGAGCAATTCTGCTATGAACCAGATCATCAAATAAGAAGAGACCCTGAGGTGGTAATCCATCTAAAAGCTATTGTGATGTCATGTGTTATATATATTTCAAATAGTAGTACTCACTTCAATGTATTCTGAAAGAGAAAGTGAGATACAAACAGCATTTGAATACTGCAATCCATCATGTTTGTACTTACAGAGCACACCATTTATTTGTGTATGTGGAGCATCAACTGATAAAATAAGCTACTATATTTACCAATTCACTTTTTAACCAAACTGAATAAAGAGTAAGCAAAAGATTGGACACAACAAAGACATATTTCTTCTTGCAAACAAGACTGAAGAAGTTCAAGAAAAGAAAATTAAAAGATAAAAAGTAGAGAATGTTGAAGGTGTGGTTGCATAATGGATGGAAGGAATCCTGGGTGCGCACACATCAATTCTCATATTTCTTCAAAACTAGCAAACATTACAATAGTTTGGGAATTTGGTGAAACATGGCTACTTGATTTGTGTCAACTTGGCAAACCCACACTTCCCCTCACAATATTGTCAGTGTTAGACAATTAGTTTCTCACAAAAAGCCAGTAATCAAAACAGCCAACCTACTCCGATCAGCGACACAGTTTACAAACTAGCCATGATATCTGCAGACTTTCTCTGTTTCTAGGAAAATTATTCCTAGTTTGAATGTGTATGATGTGTGTGATTTGGTGTTTGTAAATGGTTGATGCTACTCTTGTTATTCTGTGTTTGTCTGCGATAGGCTACACTCAAAATGTGTCAGCCATTTTTGTATTTTGGTTAGTAAATATAGTCCTCTTTTTGTGATTTTGATTTTGGAAAGTATAAAAGCTATCATTATATGAGGTTTTGTCCTTATGATTGTAGAACTTTCTATGTACTACACTATCATTGTTTGTTTCCAACCGATCCATTACCTATTTTTGAACTTTATCCACCCTACCTCACCCCAATCGTCCATATCCCAACTACTATGTATACTTTGTCATCATCCATTTTAAAAAACTTCATGAGCAGTCATTTATTGTATTGACACCTTTTAAGGACCATTGTATTACTACTGTTTCTTTTGTCATTTATATTCCATACTCAGATTTAAAAACAAAAGAATTGTCATAACCACTGCTATAGTAAAAGTGATTGATTGGTGTATTGAGGATCACATCTAGAAACAGCAACGAATGGGGTCTTTACCCACTGCTACATTCCCCCACTGTTAACATTGTAGCCTCTGTTAAAAGTAAACATTTTCTGGGATTTTAGACACTCAAACTGCATAAAAATAAATTACAATAGATATTTTGCAGTCTATGTTCAATTTCATCTTCTTTTGTGACTTAAAGGGTCACGCTTAAAAGGGCCATTTTGGTGGAAGAAAAGATGTTGGAATTGAAAAAATATTATGCCTCCTATTGCAGTATTTGAATGTGTGTTGGCCTACGCCAAGTTGTCTAAAATATTGTGTAAATAGATTCCGCAGCAAAGTCTTGACCTTAACGAAAACTGTGTAAGTCGCCATCTTGGATTTAGCTGCCATCTTAGGTTCTCTTGTAAAGTGGAAGTCACCCTGAACATCAAAATGGAGGCCGAATGACATTCCGAGTGAGATTCTGGCCGTTGTGACCTCCGCACACATGAATAAGTAATATGCCTGCAGGCCACTTGTCAGGGTCGCGAACTGAGACCTTGTCCTATCCCTGACCTATGTGTAAATGAACAACTGTATCAGCGGAACTGATCAAAATGCATACATTATGGGATTGACCTGGCAAGGAACCCTAGGCCTGGTCTTAAGAATGGTTAACCCGCGAGGGGGTTGGCCAGAGCTGGATAAAGAGTATAAAAGCAAAAGTATTCCAATGTACGGTCTCTCTACTAATGCATCGAACCTTCGTTGAAGTTCGTTACGTTACTCTGAGAGCCGAATAGCTATCCGTTTGTCAATTGACTTTTTGGTAACTGCTGTAGCTTTTGCATGCATGCATTACCTCACACGGTATAGGCATAGTCGCATTGATACATCTCTACGTGTGATTGGGCTGTTGGCTAACACAGAGAAGCGTCACGTGTATATGTGCAGCCAAAGTGCATGATATGATTGTCTGGGACATCAGGCACAAAATACGAAGCACATTGAAGGAGCTTGGCATCCTATTGGCTAATTTGGCACATGCAGATTTCATCAAACGACATGGGCATAGTCGCATCAGTGCACTGCAGTGTGTCATTGGGTCGCTGGTTGAAGCGGTTATAAGGGTACTGAAGCCCATGATCCGATTGGCTGTTAAAAACAAGCGTGAAGCCGAGTAGCCACGTCAACAAAGATTTCAAAGTGATTCGGTATTCCATTGATTTGACGACTGCCACCAACAGACGCAAATCTTCAATGGGCCATGCCATTGGTCAATAATGTAGGTGCAAACATGTCATTGCACTTGGGCGTACCCTCACAAAACACATTCCAGATGGCTATATCATGTAATCGTGGTTATACCCCTCTCCCAAACACCTTTTTCAGGTTTTATGTAATTGCTTTTTGTCTCTTGGTGAGTGGACTTCATTGTCAGCAACTTTTAAAAGCAGAACCTTGATTTATCCATTCCTGTTTTACCTTTCTTCTTCTTCTTTGTAGTTTGTCAGTTTTTGTTATTTTATCGTGTTGTATTTTTTTGTAAAGTTGTTTGATGTTAAGTGGCAGAGTCCTTTTTGTGTTGTGTATTTTTACAGTTTTTAGTTTTCCTCCACGGTCCTGCATTTCAAAATGACTATGACCAACAGTGATGATGAGGTGGTGTGGGTGGCTTCAGATTTACGCCCATGGAAGATGCAATGTGCACAAAAAAACATAGCTGACACTTGTTAATATTTCCGCTTTAAGGACCAACACAGCAAAAGGGAGATCGAGGAGGTCATGTGTAATTTCTGTGGTAAGGTGTTGTGGAGGGGACCTTCACACAAGCCATTTCAAAAGCTTGGGGACATTTATCTTAATTGATATGGTCAAACCACACAGATCAAGATCAGCTCAGCAGTTTTGTCATCTGTCATCTGAGCCACATAATTCCTTTTTTAACTTTTGTTATATGTATGAATCATAGTGTTTTTCTCTTACCAGTTCTTACCACTTTTTTCTTTATCCCCCAAAACGGTCCTTTTCAGGGCCAGCTTTTCAGTTATAAAAACAGACAATAAAAACGCATACTGTAAATATGGCTCAAAGACCTTTAATTGATCCTTTCAATAGAGGGCCTCATCACGAGTTGGGCAGTAACCCTTAAATCCAGCTGTAACGATATTACCGCTGCATTTAAGGGTCTGCACAATTATGAGTCTGGCAGAATTTACCCCCAGCTCGAAGAGGGAGCAAAATTAGAAGGGGGTCCCAAAATATTTTAAAGGCTTATAAATGTGGTGCCATTTGACGAATCTGCACAACAGTTTGCAAAAAATGTGAGACCTAGATATGAATGTTTTGCAAAGTTTGGTGGGATTTTGTCAAGTGAGGCAGAATTAGAGGTTGGCCTCAACATTTGTAGATGGCTTATAAATCTGTTGCCATTTGACAAATGTGGACACGCATTTGCAGAACGATTACAGACACAACCTTGAATGTGTGTGCAAAGTCTGAATGGATTTTGTAAAGTGGGGGTTAAGTTATATGACTATTTTATGTAGAACATACATTTTGATGAGGACCACCTGAAAGCATGGCTTTGCAAATGTGTCTGTGTTTTATTTTTTGAAAAGTGTCATAATGTAGGTACAGAAAATAGTGACATACCTTTGGTGACTGAGGTATAGCCTGTGGCCATAGGCAGTGTTTGGCCATAGGCCATAGGCCATGACCCGGACAATCTGGTTACTTTCCATGACCACGAAGGACCGGCAATGGGGTTAAAGTGGGCATGGCCACCAGGGACCGGCTATGTGCTAAAGTTTTTTTCGAAATTGGGTCAGGTTTGAATGGAGAAAAAATCTGCTCATTGGTACAGGTTGAAGTGCTGTATAGGATTGTAGCAAATATGCACTAGGAGGGTCAGCAAGCACTTGAAAGCATGGTTTTGCAAATATATCCGGTGTTTTATTTTGTGTAAGTACACATCACAGTGATATAACATTGGTGTCTGGGCAATGGACCTGGCCATCAGCAAGTAGAAATGTGTACTGTAATTTGCTTATTGTGGTATGTGGCATGGCCGAAGCGGTAGGTTTGAATGGGAAAACACATTCTATTTGCGATTACAGCCTGAAGTGGTGCATTTGATTACAACAAACTTGCGCGACAAGCATTAGCAAGGACCTGAACACATGTTTTTGGAAATATGTCATGTGTTTTATTTTTCCAAAGTGTAAGAATGTAAATAGAAAAACTAATGATATATTTATGGTGTCTGGGTAATAGGCCTGGCCCTCAGAAAATGCAAATGTGTACTGTGATTTGCTTATTGGGGAATGCAGCAGGGCCAAAGCCCTTGCCCCATGGATTTGGAGACTGGCCAAGGCTGCAAGCCATGAGCGCTGGCTGTTGGTTACATTATTGGGGTATAGTGGACACTGAGCTAGGATGCAGGGTAGGTGCAGTGAATAATAGGGGTGGTTTGCTTGGACTGGGTTCATGGTTGAGCCTTCTGCACAGGCAATTCCACAATGATTTTCATCCCCAGCATGTGCTGCTGATAATGTTAGCCATACATATGCGTTGCAAAAAATATGTTTCTTAAAGGAGGTTTATAGTTCTTTCTAACACCATGACACATTTTCACTTATACAAACCTATTAAATTGACAGAAGAAAGTTTGTTAAATAGATGGTACAGTTCAAATGCATCCCACCTTGGCATCCATTGGCATTTCCCTCCGGGGTTCTCATGAGCACTGCTCATCCATACAGCCTCTTCTACGTATGCACTTCTCTCACTGCACAGTGCATATTTGCATTTATAGGAGCACTGTGTGCAATGTCTTTATATAAGTAAGGGAAATGCAGATGCAAAAGATTTGCAGAAGATTGTTAAGTGGTAGTTGGTGTGTGGAAGCTTAATATGGTCATAGGGTTATATGTACAGCTTTTGGAAGTGATTGGTGGATGGATGTGTGACTGTTTGAAAGCAGGCAGTGTTACAAATATAAAATTAAAAATGGTAGAAGGACTGCCATGTGCGATGGTGTGCATCTGCCATCAGGGTCTTTTAATGATCCATAGCCTGGAAAGGGGACTGTGGAGATTGTGGATAGTTATACAGGTCTATGAATTATGGCCCTTATTATATGCTAGAGAAAAGCCTTTTATATTTCCCTGTTATGCAATTGCCCATTATTTTCATTAGCATAACACAAAATGCAAATGGAAATGTTGGAGCCTCTTATTGAGTCTAATTACTTTACTGAAATATTTAAAGTAGATGGAGTCTATAAGATTATTTTGTTAGTTCTGTTTTTTAAATGTGAAAGGTGGTTCCTAAAGGAACCTTTTCTTAGTTTTTTTTATTTTTTTTTATTTTTGCAGGCAAGGTCAAAAAGTAAGGTGGGGAGGGGAATGAGGGAAAAGGCACCAACCACAAATATGGAGGGTCAGGTGGACAGGGGATTATCGTGTACATGTGTTACATCTAAGGTAGGGGCAGTGTTTCTCATGCTCTTTGCACATACTTACATGGACAGGCCCAAGGGTGTGAAGCTCCTCCCAGGCCAGCCACCTGGGATCCTATCACCGGGCTAAATGCTCAGATCAGAGGTGGTGGACTACAACATTAAGGCATGTTACTTGAGTGGATCATGATTGCATGTCCAGGAGTCACTCAGTCACATCTAGTGATGTGGGATGTCCATACTGCTATTTTTTCATACAATAGCGGACACAAGTCAGGTGGTGTAAAGTGGCCATCTTCCCAGCACCGCTCAGGGGTCCCAAGTCATTCTAATGGGGCTCGACCCACAGACTGTTTTATGTCATTAGCAGACCCCAGCACAGTGTTGGTGCTTCAAGGCCAAACCCTGCATGGTGGCCTTATGGCTAGGACTGCTTCATGGCCACACGTCAATCTGTTTCTTCACTCTGTTTCTTTGGTTAGGACCAACTGCTCATGCAGTTGGGCCAGGACCACCAGATGGCCTGAGTTGCAGCTGGCCCAGCTGTGTCCCACATTTGTCAGCAGCCGTGCTCCATGGACCCCACTTATATACATGCATTGAAGCCTGTGGTAAGTGTATCCCTGTGCGATGGATATGTAGCATGAACGTTTGCAGGACTCTTCTATTCTAGCACGGGGGCACTTGAGCCTGTGTGACTACAAGCTTGGATGCTGTGGGAGTGGCCAGCATTTGAATGCATAGGCAGGGCACAGGCCCCAGTAGGTGTCCCAGAGAAGTGCTAGTGATGCTGCATGAGGCAGTTGAAGTCCCTAGGTCTCTAGGGAGGGTACTGCTCTAGGGCATCAATGGCATAGCCCCAGTTGAGCATATTGTGGCCACACACATGTGTGCCACTGTTTAGGCTATGGATGTCTAGCTTCCCTGTCCCATGCCTGTCTCCTCTTGGCGATCCTGTTAGTACCCTTTCACATGCTGCATGTCTATGCAAGCGGACAAGAAGATAATGCAAGCCAATGTAATGGTGTTAGAGATATGTACCCAGGTACACTTGGGTCCCTTTGGCATTGGAATTTTAACATGTCATGATTTCTTGCAATATGTTTGTGTCCACATGTCAATGTGCTGGGTTGGCATGTGCATGTGTCATTACTGTGACTCATTGTTGTCTCCTCACATGTGTGTCATTATTCATGCTGATTGCATGTGTGTGTGTGTGTGTGAGTGTGTGTGGCAGTTGCTGGTTGATGTGTGCTGAATACATGGTCCTGTAAATGTTGTGTACGCTACACATGCATGTTTGCATTTGACTGATGTCCATGTTGTTTATCCCCTTTTCCACAGTTGCTGCAGCTGGTGAAGAGGGTGGAAGCAGTGATGTGGAGCAGAGGAGCAGGGACTGCACCAACAGACCCAGGTGCAAACCCCAGTCACTCACAATTCACACTTCCTTTTCCGAGAGCAATGACTGGTGGACCGACAGTACCATCAGGTGAGGTTCCTGGGGGTAAGTTCCAGCAGGTGGTTGTGGGGGAGATACCTCAGCAGTGGTGGAACAGGGTGCTGCCACACAGGGGCCATAAAGGACTGAGGCCTTTCTAGAGGCATCTGGGTTGGTGGAGATGGGGGTGGAGTAAGTGGACATTGCAGCGCAGCCCAGCCCATTCGGTCAGGAGGGGGCATTGAGAAGGGTGTTCAGGCTGCACCACTGGCACAAAGAAATGAGGATGTGCAGTCCATCATGGAAGGTTCTGCGCAACCTTCTGTCCCTGGGCCATCTGCTGCAGCAGTGACCTCCTAGCTTTGGACAACATTGGACAGGAGTAGTCCACTGCCAGTGTATATAATTGGATAGTGTTAAGTTTAATTTTGGATTTTTTTTTCTTTGTATAGCCTTCCCCATATTTTAGGATGTTGTTGTAAATATTTGTAACACACTTTTTGGATACTCCTGATACCACACTTCTTGCAGTCTCTTTGTTCATGTGCAAATTAACTTGTTTCATGTTCTCCAAGTGCATTTGTTCAATGACTGTTATGTGGGTTGAGGCCTCACAGTGTGTGCCATGTTGTTACTGTGATGTTTACTGTGGGACATGTGTACATGCTCTGTGTGGGTGATGGGTGTTGCATCCATGCTTGAAGACCATGACTGGTCTATTGTGGATGTGGGGAGGTGAGGTTCTTTGTGATTGATGTTTTTGACAGCTTTGAAATGCACATCTTTTGCCTGCCTACTTGTGTGCTTTGCAAAATAGGCTTGTAGTCCAATTGTGTACCTGGTGTGTGTGTGTGATAGTTGTATTCCATTTATGCATGTGTTCATGTGTGTTTGGTGATGTTGTGTGTTGTATCTGCTTGACATGATGGCATTCATTTGATTGCTGTGTACATGTGCACATGTGTTTCACGTGTAAGAGTGGGGCCATCAGATGGCTGGAGGTGGCAATGGCTGTTTATCTGGCTCCATTCCTTGTGCAGGGCACTGCATGTTTGGTGTCAGTGTGTTAGCATTGCTGGAGTGACTTTTTTTGATGTGTTTGTAATGGAGTGCATATGAGGATGGTTGTGGTGATGTGTGATATGTATCATGATGGTGTTTGTGTTCTCTCATTGGGGATGGATACTGGCTTGTTCATGTGTATTTCTACATGATTCACATGGTTTAGTTGTGTGATGTATCTGTTGACAGCTCATGAACCTCTGCACATTCCCTACTAGAGGGAATTAAATGTACGTGGAGTTCCTTTCAGGTCCACCAATGTTTAGGATTTCATTTGGCACGTACTTGTCAATGTGGATGGGCCTACACTTCATTCACTGGTATGGGTATTTAGAATTGGGGGTGTTGAGGAGGGGTGTTGCCTCAACGTGGATGCGTGGGCTACACTCATCACTTGTGCACACAATATTTGATTTCTGTATTCCTCCCAACACATGGACACACATCTTCAATCAGCCACTACCTGCTCTCTTATCGTCCTTCGCATCTGCCATTCAAATGCTGCTGCACATGATTGATTAATCTGTCTAGCTGCTCACATTCACATGAGGTATCAAGACTTGAGGGGGCTGCCTAGGGATAGGGCTGGAGGTGAGTGAGGATAGTGGGAGGTGCCAGGACTTGAGGGGGTTCCCTGGGATTAGGTGCAGAGGTGAGTGGAGGTAGTGGGTGGTGTCAGGACTTGATGGGGGTGATTGGGGTTAGGACTGGGAGTGATGGGAGGGGGGCTGAATAGCAGGGCCTGCCAGGGAATAGGGGCAGAGGTCACTAGGTGTAGTGGGAGGTGTCAAGTCTCGAGGGGGCTGACTGGGGTTGGGTGGGGAGGTGAATGGGGTAGTGGGAGGTATCAGGATTTGAGGGAGTAGCCTAGGGATTCAGGTGGAGGTGAGTGGGGGTATTGGGAGGTGTCAGGACTTGAGAGGGTTGACTGCGGTTTGGGCAAGGGTCATTGGAGGTGGTGGGAGGAGGGCACCCTAGCAGGGCCTGCCAGGGTTTGGGGGTAGTAGGAGGTGACAGGCCTTGAGGGGGCAGCCTGGGGATAGGGCAGAGGTTAGTGATGTTGGTGGGAGGTGTCAGGATTTGTAGGGGCTAACTGGCGTTGGGTGCAGAGCTCAGTGGGTGTAGTGGGAGTTGTCAGGACTTGAGGGTGCTGCTTAGGCATAGGGGTGGAAGTGAGTGGGGTAGTGGGGGTATGAGGACTTGAGAGGGGCTGACTGGGGTTGGGGTCATGGGTCATTAGGGGTGGTGAGAGGAAGGCAGACTAGAAGGACCTGCCTGGGATTGGGGCAGAGGTGAGTGGGGGTAGTGGTACCTTTCAGGATTTGAGGGGGCTTCCTGGGGATAGGAACAGAGGTGAGTGGGGGCAGTGGGAGTTGTCAGGACTTGAGGGGGCTGTCAAGGGGTTAGGGCCAGGTTTCACTGGTGTGGTATTAGTAGAGCAGACTAGCAGGGCCTGCCTGGGGTTCTTGGGGGGTATTACCCAAATTGACCTTTTACAATTGACCTAATTGATAGTGGTCATAAATGACCTTCTGCACAATTGACCTTTATATATTATTTGAGTTATTTTATATATGTATTGGGTTGGTTTTGGATTATAAATAATATAAGGGGATTGGGTGGGGTGTTGCAGGGGGTTTTGGATTGGGTGGGGGATTGCGGGGGGTTCCCCCAACATATATGTCCTAATTGACCTTCTAAATTGTGAAAAGGTCAATTAGTATACAACCGTTCTGGGGCAGATGTGAGTGGAGGTAGTGGGATGTGTCATTACTTGAGAGGGCACACTGGAGTTGGGTACATAGGTGAGTGGGTGTAATGGGAGGTGTCAGAAATTGAGGGGGATGCCTGGGGATCGGGTGGAGGTCAGTGGGGCTAGTGGGAGTTGTCAGGACTTGAGAGGGCTGCCTGGGATTGGGGCCGGGTGGGGTTTGTGGGAGGAGGTGTAACGCTCACCTGGCTCCCACGGAGGCGCTGGTCTGGGTTGCTGTGGCCTCTTCAAGCGTGATGCGCAGAATTCGGACCACTGATTGAACAGGACCCCCAAATCTTGCTTGTCTGGCCCGTAGGAATATCCTTCTGCAGATGAGAAAGGGGATTAACTGTCTGCTGAATAGTGTGCTTGCTCCCCCCTTTCCCCCTTCGTTCTTCTTTGACTTCCTCCAAAACCCCCGGTTTAAGCTCACCTTATGATGTGGAAGGATGAACTCTCCATCCTGCTTCTGGTGCAGGGGCGCGCGTTCGTCCAGTTACTTCACTGGTTTTCAGAATGGCGCTGGCAAATCCACTTGACTTTTCTGAGCGATAGGCCGTATGAAGATGCAAAAGTTCAAGTGTGAGCCTCCTTTTATGTTGTTTTTTCTGTCCTTTATTTCAGGTGCAGAACAAAGGCGATGCGTTGAGGGGTTAAATTGCCGGTGGTAAAATCAGGTGAGTTAGTGTTGAGGGCGACCCCTCTAAATGTCTTTATAATTCCCTAGTAATGTCTTTTGTCCTTTCCCCATAGGGGCTGTGGTGCGGTACCTGCCAAAGATGCGGCGCCGACCCGAGATGTGGAATGGTTCACCAAGAAAAGCCGGTAAGTAATATGGCTGAAAATTCGGCTTTCCTCTTGTGTTCCCTTGCTCACCTTTTGTCTCTTCTTCTCTCCCCTAGGTGCAGAGATGTGGCGACCGGTGCTGAGAGCCGCGATGGAGCCGGGCGGCGTCTCGGGAACAGGTGAGTGAAGCGCGGCGCTGCAGCAAGCAACGCGGTGTTTTTAAATGGAAGTCTTCCTTCAGGAATGCTGGCGTGAAGACTCCGGATGCAGGTAAGAAGGTTGAATAAGTTCTTGGTTTTCACCTTTCTCTTCTCTTATTCCCTTACAGGAGTTCCAGGTTCGAGGCGGGCGTGGCTGGAGTCCAGGTGCAGGAGCAGACACGGTGAGCGTTCAGCTGCTGGGATGCACAACAACGCGAAGCACGTGTGGCTGTCCGGGCGTGGCTTAAATAGCCTTGGAAGAAGTTCCAGGTGAGTATTCTTCCACAGCCCCACCCAAGTAACAAAATAGTTCTTTCAGAAAAATAGTCCCTCCTAAGCCTCATTTGGCTTGGTTCTTCATGCAGCATGGTCTGCATCAGGTGAGTGTGCAGCATGGTCTGCTTCAGGTAAGTGCACCAAACACTTCCCCTTATGAGCCTGGCGCCTATGGTGTCAGGACTGATGTCCAACATGAGCCTGGTGCCAACGGCGCCAGGACAGAGTCCAAAGAGCCCCTATAAAGGGCTGCTGGGCTTTTACCCGGGGGCGTGATGCCTGCTCCCGGGGGTGCTGGGCCTGGCCTGGTGCTCCGGAGGTAGGCATCATGACAGCAGGCCAGACTAGCAGGGCATGCCTGGGGTTGGGTGCAGAGGTGAGTGGGGGCAGTTGAAGGTGGCATTACTTGAGAGGGCTGCCTGGGGATAGGGGCAGAGGTCAGTGGGGGTAGTGGGAGGTGTCAGGACTTGGGGGGGCTCACTGGGACTAGGTGTAGAGGTGTGTGGGGTAGTGGGAGGTGTCAGGACTTGAGTGGGCTGATTGGGTTTGGGCAAGGGAGTCAGAGGTGGTAGTGGGAGTAGAGCAGACTAGCGGAGCCTATCTGGGACTGGGGCAGAGGTGAGTGGGGGTAGTGGGATTTGTCAGGACTTAAGGGGGCTGACTGAGGTTGGGTACATAGGTCACTGGGTTTAGTGGGAGTTGTCAGAGCTTGAGGGTGATGCCCGGGGATAGAGGTCGAGGCCAGTGGGGGACGTGGGAGGTGTCAGGACTTGAAGGGGCTGACTGGGGTTTTGACCGGGAATCAGTGAGGGTTGTGGGATTAGGCCAGACTAGCAGGGCCGGCCTAAGGTTGGGGCATAGGTGAGTGGGGATAGTAGGAGGTCTCATAATTTGAGGGGGCTGCTTGGGTTGGGTGCGAGGTCAGTGGGGGAAATGGGAGGTGTCAGGACTTGAGTGAGCTGACTGGGGTTGGTTGCAGGTGTCAGTAGGGTTATTAGGAAGTCTCAGGAATTGAGGAGGCCACCTGCGAATAGGAGCAGAGGTGAGCGGGGGTAGTGGGAGGTATCATGACTTGAGAGGGCAACCTTGGGATAGGGTTGGAAGTCAGTGGGGGTAGTGGGAGGTTTCAGGACTTGAGGGGGCTTCCTAGGGATAGGGTTGGAGATGATTGGGGGAAGTGGGAGGTGTTAGAACTTGAGGGTGCTGACTGGGGTTGGGGCCAGAGGTCAGTGGGGGTAGCGAGAGGTGTCAGGACTGAAGGGGGATGTTTGGTATAGGGGCAGAGGTGAGTGAGGATAGTGGGAGGTGTCAGGACTTGAGAGGACAGACTGGGGTGGAGACGGGGGTCCATAGGGATGGTGGGAGGAGGGCAGACTAGCAGGGCCTGCCTGGTGTAGGGGAGGAAGTTAATGGACATAGTGGGAGTTTTCAGAAGTTGAGGGGGCAGCGTAGGAATATGAGTGGAAGTGAGTGGGTAGTAGGTTTGAGGGGGCACACTGGAGGCCAGGGTCAGTGGGCTCATGGGAGTAGGGCAGACTAGCTGAGCCTGCCTGGGGTTGGGGGTGGAGGTGAGTTGGGGTAGTGTGAGGTTTCAGGACTTCAGGGGGCAGCCTGGGGTTAGGGGTGTAGGTGAGTGGGGTTAGTGTGAGTTATCAGGACTTGAAGTGGCTGCCTGTGTATAGGAGCAGAGGTGATTTGGGGTAGTAGGTGGTGTCAGGACATGAGGGGGCTTCCTGGGGGTGGGTGCAGAGGGCAGTGGCGGGGTGGGATGTGTCAGGACTTGAGAGGGCTGCCAGGAGATAGGTGTGGAGTTCAGTGGGAGTAATGGTAGTTGTCAGGACTTCAGGGGGGCTGCCTGGAGTATAGGGGCAGAGGTGAGTGGGAGAGGTGACAGGAATAGGGTGGCTGCTATGACTTAAGGGTGGTGGCCCACAGTTTTGACTGGATTCCTCTTGAACTTAAGGGTTTTGGTCCGTAGTTTGGGTGCCTCATGAACTTAGGGGTGATGGTCCGCAATGCTTGCACTTAGGGGTGACAGAGAGTTTGCAGTTTGGGTGCCACTTAAACTTATGGGTGACTGTTAGTAGTTTGAGTGACGCTTGCACCTAGGGGTGATGGTCAGCAGTTTTGGTGCCACTTGAACTTTGGGGTGACAGTCCAAAGTTTGGCTGCCACTTGAACTTAGGGGCGACGGTCAGTTGTTTACCCAGGGTGCTGCCGTCAATTACAGAGGACGGGCCGCAGTTTCACCAGGGTGCTACTTTCAGTTACGGGCAGGCTACAGTTTGGCTGCATTGCTGCTTTCAGTTGTGGGAACAGGCTAGAGTTTCGCTGCATTGTTGCTTTCAGTTACTGTGGACGGGCTGCAATTTGAGGGTTGCTGCTTTTAGTTATGGTGGACGGGCTGCATTTTCGCCAGATTGCTGCTTTCAGTAACATGGGACGGGTTACAGTTTCAACGGGTTGCTGCTTTCTGTTACGGGAGTCAGGCGCTTACTTATTGACATTTATCAGACACAAAGGTTGTTTGATGGTGCTAGTTTTTGCTTGCGTGTGGTCGTGTTGTGGGCGTTCCGGGTGCAACTCAGTTTTCTTTGCACTGCAGGTTACTTTGCTCTTTGAAATCGATGAATTGGGGCGCCGGGATAGTTCATGCAATACAGTATCTCGTCATAGAACTTAATCCTGATTTGCATGAAAGCAAAGAGCATTATAGGAACATAAGAATGTCCACAATTTTGAACTTGAAACATGTCTTATAGTGGTTCAGTAAAGAAACCCTTTTTAGCGAATAATGAAAGTTGGGCTGTGCAGTGTTGATTGGTCACACTCTCACCCTATGTAAATCATGTCTGTACATTGCAGGACATGTATACAAATTTGGACAACTGCGATGAGTATGTGAGGCTTTGGCTATTTCTGTGTTCAATTTCTCATGCCTTGTGTAATGAAAGTGCTTGATCCTCTTCTAAAGCAGAGTTATCTAGCAAAAAACACCTGTGCTTCAACGAACAGGCAGCACTGCCAAGTCTTCTGAAAGCGCCTGCTCTTTGAAGTGTGCGTGTCCATGTGATAACGTAGCTTCAGAGAAGATCTGTGAGTGTCTGGTAACCTTCCAGTCTTGCTGGAGCGGGCTGTGGCAAGACTTGTCTTCGCTCCATCTTGTTCTGGCCCATTTCCTTCGCTGATCAGTCCAAGACTAAATCCTAGCTACTGGCAACACGTACCATGAAGAATACTTCGGGCATCACTGAAGCGTTTAAACGCTCTTTAGATAAGGCCCTTATACGAGGCATCAAATATTCCTGGTGATAAATCGGTTGTCTCAAGTTTGCCCAAGTTTAATAACAGTACACAAATAACTTCTCTCGTTTGGTACTTGTAAGTTGGCATCCTTTATCACTGTAAATAAGGGTTGCGTTTGAAGTAAATGGTTTCCCTGGTGAATTAAAGAAACGGTATAGCTTCCCTCTTCAGCTCAACAAAATCAACTCCTTGGTTTCAGCAACTTGGTTTCAGCTAGTTTAAAGTGTTTCCGGCTCAATTCTGTTGCAGACATCAGTGCATCATCGTGAAATATTGTGTTTTTTTAATGTGCCTTCGACTCTTTGAGTTATCCTGCACCTGGGAGTCATTACACTGCTGCAGAGACTCAGCACCTTTAATTTTAATTTGTGAACTGACAGAGAAAGAGTGACTGATAGAAAGTCCAATATTTTTCCTACCAGCATTTCTCCAGATTTGAGTTTGCTGCAGCAAAGAAGAAACACCAGTGTTGATTTTCTAGTTTTTGTTTAATTTGTATTATTATTTTTAAGGTACAAAGAGAGGAAACTACTAAGTACATACGCATGTAAGATGTGCTTTCATTTTTAATGCTCCGGCCCACAATACTTTGGAAATAAACTCCATGAAAGGCAATTCATTCCTTTCCAAAGCAGACATGGACATAGACATTAGAAAATAGCATTTTCTATTTCCTTAATCAATTCTGTGGGCAAAGGCACCGATCGTAAACAAACACTGCTGTTGATTCAAAGGGTACTCTTCAAATCACTTGCTTCTTTTATACCTGGGCACGAGTGACTGCTTCAGGAATCTTCTTTCAGGAGCATTTTAAATGTCCAGTTCACAGTAAATATGTGTTATAGACAACATACATTTATTGCAAAGTGGACATTCATAGGCAGATCTTATATAAGGTGTGGGAAAGACATACGGATATCTAGGCAATAGAGTGTCCTTCATGTCCATGTGATTCCCTTAGTGGTCAACCAATAAGAGCAGTCAGGGCAAAACTATTAGGTCGGGTAAAGAGTATTTAAAGCTATATTGCTTTTCAGAAAAATGCATTATAACAAAAGCTGTGCTTTACATTGCAAGAAAATAAAAATGGATTGGGCAGAGATGAATAGTACAATAACCTTATATATAGAAGTGTTTGTGTGTTGGGTGTGTGTGCTGTTTATCAAACATAATGAATAGGTGATTGCTTGCATTTGTTTGGTGAAGGGACTTTTGCAAACTATTATGGGATGCTGCACTAAAACGTGGAATCACAGTGATGTGAGTTGCAACCGTATACCCACAAGCAACTTAATGCAAGTGCTGGCTCTGCAATTGCAGTGTAAAATGTACAACACATTGAATGCAAAGTCAGTAGAATATGGTGCATACATAATAAGCTATGCAGAGGCAACTAAATACAGTTAATGGGTCTGTGATTGCATGGTGAACTGTGTGTCAACCAGAATGTTTGTGCAAATATTCTGATTGACCAATGTGTACAATGTTGATTATGGTGTAGGTCAGGGCAACACCTATGATCCAGAATTGCTGCTACCCACCCATATAATTAGAGGGATTGATATGAATAGCCTAAGGACACTTTAGTCCTGGTTTGGCCCCATACTGTACACAGCATTTGACTCCACGTAGGATGCAAAGCGACAAAGGTACAGATTGAGATCTTTCCATACAGCTGCATAATTTCCCCTTTCAATAATGGGGCCATCCAGTGCATGCACTGTGGGGTGCTGATTGGGGTTTACATGCAGAACTACCAGCACTAATTCCATGCCACCTCTGTATTCAAGGCAGTGGTTCTCCACGGCATACAAAAACATGGATCCAGCTTAGTTGGGACAATGACTTATATATGTATTGGACCCTACAAAAGAAAATACTGGAAATTCTGGAAATACACGGCTGTTGTGCTCTCAGCACACAATTTTCTCTCATGTATTTTATTTTATAATACTTTTTTCTATACGTTTGATTGCACCAACCTTTGTGTATTCTTAATGCATCCGCCCAGGACTCATATGTACCAGTATGCTCTGCAGGCAATTTTATTTAGCACCTTATTTACTGTATGAGGAGAAAGGAGAGCACCATTGTTGAGCTTTTTGTAATGTTAAATAAACATCTTACATGTTACAGTGCAATATTCTCCCCAATCTGTGTGTTTTCTCTGTCATTGAGCCATGTCCTGGGTCTTTGCCCCTTGAGGCAAAATTAGTATAATCAGTTCTATTTACAAGGAGGGGCATCATTCTAGTATTTCGGACTTGATTACACTTACTTCTGTTGAGAGCTTTTCAGAAATATAAACAGCCTGGAAAAAAAGAAATGACGGCAAAGGTAAAAGATATGGGCAGAACAATTCATTTATATATTTATAGTTTATTGTTTTTAGTTCATAGAACTTTTATAACAAAATAAATACATAAAACATCTTACAATTACTTATTATTTATATAAAGTCCTATTAGCAATCACCAATCATTTTTTAAACATCAGTGCTGTTAATACATTAGCCTTTAAAAACACTAAAATCACCTTCAAACATATTTAAAGACTCATAAGACTTACAATCAAATATCACTAGAATCTTCCCATTACTTTGTAGCCTTATTTCACTCTTACATGACTGAATCAGATCGCAGTACATTAGTATTAGTTATAATAAACCGTTTACATCACCGAGCCATATACTTATCAACTAGCAACATTAACTTCCTTCATTATGTTTTTCCTTGTTAACTACATTGTTAGGACATTCATCATTCTATGACAGTGAAGGGTACAATATGTTACTATTTTTTACAACTTGGTTTAAATAATGATGTCGCTTCCTGCCACACATTGTAAAATGCAATGATCACAGTTTAGGACAATGCTTAGTGTTGTCTTCTTCCCTGTTCATTTCCAGCCTACACCCCCACCCCCAATTGTTTCTGTTACTGCACTTGCACGATCCAAACTGTCTCACAACCTAGTAGGAATGTTACTGTTGTATTCTTCCCTGTTCACCGCCAACCTACGCTTCCAGTCCCCCTCCCCTCTTTCTGTTACTGCACTTGCACGCTCAGAATTATCTCTTGACCTAGTCGGAATTTTATTTGGTTGTTTTTTTCCCTGTACCCCCCTTTCCCTCAGCCCCCCCAATTCCCTACAATCTATTATTAAAAAGATGTGCATTTTAGTTTAAAAAAAAAACTTTTTACACATTACATACAAATTAATTTTTTCAGTTCAATTTACAAAACAAATTTCAATCATATTACAAAGCAGACAATTACACAATTTACAACAAATCATACAATATTCATTCATTACCTAAAATAGACAAAAAACATGTCTTACTGGTCCAAATAAAATTACTAAACACAAAGGTCAGTATCATTAGAATCTGAAACCAGTAAACACTGTAGTTGTTTTTGAATTAATGAAATAAATCCATAAAGTTTAATCATAAAGGAATTATTAGGGTTAATCATACACTTTTGCCATAGAGAGTCCCTAGCCTAAGAAGTAAGGCCAACATTATTTGCACCCAGTTGAGCAATCCTCACATCTTCAAAAAAATAACAATATATTACGAGATGCTGTAAAGTTTCGGACTGTTGCCCATTTAAAAAGAATCCACGGGAGATAGAGGGGGTAATAGCCCAATGTTGAGTACATTCTAGAGTATGAAACTGGTTCATTCTAAACCTCATGTACATGTCTCGGATCTTATCACAGGGGAAACAAAGAATATATCTTAGTCTGGGAATACGGTTATGGGCATGGCTAGCATATTCTGTATAAAGTTGATGAGTTCCAATATCATCCAATGTTATACACCAATCATATTCATACAGTTTCCTTTTCGAATAAGCAGGACGTTGCCAAAAATCATCCCTGGTTATGCCAACTTTTAACAAAATCTCTTCCATCCTTTCTTGAAACTTAATCAACGAACTAGGATTAGAATTGTTAATCATTTGGGCAAATTCCTGATATAAAGAATTCAAAGGAGGATTTACCATCTTCGAGTAAGAGTTAAGTTTTCTCCATTGAAAACGAGCCGCTAAACTAGACAATCCCAATTCAGACCGAATACAAGAGTTAGGAATGGCGTAAGCTAATACCAATACCTGTTTCCACATTATACCTTGTAGACAATTCAGGTGGGATGTGATATCACAGAGACATAGGTCCAGACCATACAGTAACACTGCTTCGAACTTATACAAATAAAACTGCAATAATGGAGCAAGGGAGAACTTACAAAATTTCCTGCGAACAATCTTCAATTGAGAAGTTAATGGGCGAGCCTTAGCTCGGATTGAACTTTGCCAGTTAACGAATAGATAGACAGTCAGAAACGTTGTAACCCAGATATTTCAAAGCAGATACACGTTCAATTGTAACTCCATTGAGGTTCCATGTATAATGGACAGGCTTCCCTTTCCCAATAAAAAACAGAATCTTAGACTTAGTAGCATTTGCACTGAGATTGTTTGCAGCAGCATAAGAAGCAAATGCTTGAAGCTTGTTTTGGAGGCCAAATGGTGTTTTGTCAAAAAGCAAAATGTCGTCCGCATAAGCAAGCCAATTAACCTTCAAGTGACCCATTTTTATAGGAAAGCTGACAATGTGAGACCAGATGTTTTCCATATCTGTGAGATACAGATTAAAAAGGGTAGCAGCAAGGTTGCTACCTTGTTTTACTCCTGTATAGGTAAACATTTTCGGAGTAAGCACACCCTGCTGGTTTATTCTCACGCGATAACAGGTGCGAGAGTGTAGAAGAGCAATGGTTTGAACAATAAATTCGGGAAACCCTAAAGATGCCATTTTAGCCCAAAGTATGTTCCGGATGATACTATCAAATGCAGCGCTAAGATCTAAGAAGGCCATATAAACTGGACCATTAGCCTTGGCCAATACATGTGCCAGAACACTGCCATTGAGGGCACTGCCCATATGTTTTCTAAAACCAGTTTGGTAAATGGATAGAACATGATTTTCCCGAATAAATTGTTCCACCATGTTAAGTATGAGAATAGTAAATACTTTATAATCAGAATCCATAAGCGCAATCGGGCGATAATTGCTAGAATCTACAAGATTACGCTTTTTAAAAATAGGGATAATCAAGGAGGTTAGCCAAGAGCTAGGGATACAACCTGAGAGAAAAATATTTTCAAATTTTAGTTGAAGTATACCAGCCCAGAATAATGGGTCGGACTTAAGCACAGAGGCAGGAATCGCCATCTGGGCCAGGCACCCTAGTGTATTTCAGATGGTTAATTGCGGAAACTGTCTTATCGGTTGACCAAATAGTAAGAGAAAAGGATTGCAGCTTAATACTTTTAAATCCATAAAACTGAAAATTTAAAGGCAGCATATAGCTGGATGAAATAAATTGACACCATTTCTCTGAGGAAATCGAGGAACTCGTACAGTTAGTCACAGAAGTAAGGGTCTCATTAAACATTCACCATATGTTTTTAGTGTCATGCTTACATAAACGTCTGATCGCTGCTTGATTCAAAGCTAAATGAGCCTTATGACGAACTATCTTAGTGGCATTCCTATAACGGATCAAGAGTTTTTTTTGTTGTTGAAGATTGAATACCTGAACTAGAAGAGCACTCCCTTTGAAAAGTCTTAGGTCTCGATTCTTAGCTCGCTTTAGTGTGTAAATTTGTTCAGAGAAAGCATGTTGGTGTACTGTGTGAATATTAACTTTACGGGAGGTAAGAATAGCCAATTCCTGTTGGATAATAAAATTATTGTATGTTTCAATCCGAATTATGTCAGTGAGAGAGCATTTTGTATTGGATTTATAGCGTACAGATGAACGTAAGGCATTATTCAGGCAGACACACAGACTTCTATTCCAACTAATGGAATGCACCAGGCGCCGTATTTCCAACAGGGCAAGTTCCGAAATAACCTCACAGTAGCTTGTAGAAGATAGACGGAGGAGGGCAATAGAGATAACGCAATGATCACTAAACCCTACATCATTGATTTCACAGCTTAAACCAGAGTTCAGAATATTACAGGTGACAAAAAAGAAATCAATAGTAGAAAAGGCGTTCATCCTATGCCAAGTATACCCAATGGCGTCTGTTTTATTGTGCACCAAGCCCAGACCCCAAGAGGCAAAGTATTCAAGCCATCTCTGACCTCTAGGATCATGGGATTGAGACTAACAGAGTTGGTGGTTATTAAGACAGCTTTCATTGATCACTTCCCACTATCAGATGGCGAATCGGGTCAGAAATACAAGTAGTTTCAAAACTGTTATCAAGAATATCCATAATTGCATCCTGATTGTTGGAATGGTAACTTGCATAAATACAGACCACCAACAAAGTACCAATTAAGGAGTCGGGAAAGACAATTTCCAACACTAGGACAGAGGAGGAACAGTGTTTGAGAGTGGAAGAAAAAATCAAGATGTTATTTACTATAATAGCCAAACCCCCACTCGGCCGACCTACGCCCAAAGTCGCAGGGGCACAGTACACCGTATATCCATCTACAAATATTGCCCTAGTGAGCATAGTTTCTTGAAGTAGGTTAATCGATGAAGCATCAAAGATGGTAAGTGATAGTAATGATGCATTCAAATTCTTGTACCCACACACATTCCAACTATGAATACTAAGAAAGTTTAAGCTAGGATTCTGGTTTTGCAGGTTGCCCTTCTAGTATGGATTTCACTAAAGTGCCGATCCAAGACCAATCTTTAATGTTTGCAGCAATAGAAGACAACTGAGCGATCATCTCGGGTGGACTGGCTTCCCCTGATTTATTACCAGGTACATGCGATGGAATGTATGAAGGTAAGGGGACCTGATATTCCAGAAATACATAAGCTTGGTCTTAGTTTTCAAATAAGATCATCTGAATGCCCAAGATCTCAAGTTTGTCTCTATAGTCCCAAATTTGTCTCAAAACAATTAAAGATTTAGATTAGGCAATCATTCTTAAATTATTTTCAGTAAAGAGCTTGACCCACTCTATATCATCAGAGTGCAAACTTTGCAACATCGGAATCCTGTTGAAAGTTTTAAATAGAAAGGAACGATTAAGACGTCCCTTTCCATTTAATTCAGGATTACTAATCCAACCAAAAATAGATGAAGTGGATTCTCCAAACATAATCTTTTCATGAGTCGGGCCTATCTGCATGTCCATTGCCACCTTAGAAGAATCCCTTGGTCATGACTCAAGACAAACAGGCCTAAACTGATCTTGAACGTCTTCCAGTAAATCTCCTTCATTAGACAAAATAGGCTGTGGTAGTTTAGGGTCACACACTTTCATAGGGAGAGATTTATTCACCGGCACCACCGGCACGTTAGGTTTGGAGGCAGTCTCAGCAGATCCTGCCCTACCAAGAGTTAATGGGTAGAACGAGGACAGCTGTGAATACTTACAAGGCCTGGATTCATCAGCATCAACCACCAGTTTCATTGAACCCATACAGGAATACTGAGTAGGTTTAGAATTGACAGCTTTTTTGGATGCCAGTTGTCTAAGTTTGTTTGTGGACATAGCCCCCTTAGACAAATGCACCAATGATTCATCAGTATAGGTATCTTATACTTGAAGTGCAGATTTACTTTCAGCATTTAATTCAGCTAAATCAAGGCTGGGCTCCTCTACCAGTGTATTACTTGAATATTCAATAGTATCTACAACAGGCGATAATTCAGTTACAGGATCCAGTGTCTTTTTTGCAAAGATTGTTTAACAATAGCTTTCTTTTTTGCCAATTTGTTCAATGTAGTTTGCAGGCACCGTTGCTTACGTGATAGAAACGCCCCAGCTGACTACCCTTCTGGGCAACCTTCTATATTCAGACTACAATTTTGTCAAGAAGACTCCAGGTCAGGGTCAACTTTCATTGCAGCCTGTTGTTCCTCAATAATATTGGTAAGGACAGTTGGGGTATGTGGCATCTCAAAAAGGGAGACATGCTCAACTCCTTCAGATTTTAAGCCAATATGGTTTGCCAATCGGCCAACTACAGAGGAGAGATGCACCAACATAGCCTCCAGTTTCCCCTAGCCAGTACCTTTCTCACATGAGACTCCATTTGAGGCCAGTGTGGCCTCCTCGTGGCTCACTAACTCAGATGATCCTGGCGGAAGGAGTGAATGAGCATAAGAGCGCCGTCCTATTATGGCTATGTTGCCTGACAAATGTGTTTGAGCAGTTTTAGTTCCACAGATTGGATCAACAGTTTGAACATACACAATTGTTGTAGCTGCTGCCATTTTATCCTCCCCAACATGTTTATCTGCAACATTCTTATTCATTAGGGACCCCACGACTAAGCCTTCCATTTTGTTGAGCTTCAAAAGTATTTCAGTATTTACATTTTGCTGAGCTCTTAATTCAGCATGTGTGAAATCATGGCCTTTGTCCAGAAGATTCAATATTCTAGTCATTACCAGGAATTGCTAGTCATTATCGTCTAACTCTTGGGCGACAAAAGAAGCGCCCATAGAATTAATGTGGGCAACCTCTTGAGAGCGGGGCAGAAGGTCACCTTGGTCTTTAGGGCTAGAAAAGATATTAGGCATGTGGACAGGTTCATCATTGTAGATGGCAGACAAGACTTCAGCTGTTTGGGGAGGGGCCACAACCACGGAATATGGGACAGAGACCGAGACATCCTCCATTAAGAGTATTTTCTTAAATTGACTCTTGCTAAGATGTAAATGAACGTTGTCAATGCCCCCAGCTCTTCCAAAAGCCGGAGTACAAGGGCCAAGCGAAAGCCTGGTACGTTTACCAAGCTCATCCAACACAACTGGTCCATCATTGTGAAGTCAAGGGCATCTGCTCCAACAAAAGGTATATTACCAGAACATGCTTTAGCATCTGTGTCAGGTTCATGCATACTCAGAAAACTATGCTGTACAGAATAATTACCATCCTGCATATCCCTTAAAGGAATAGAATCAGAGGCATTTGGTACCAAGGTAGATTGAAAGACAGACGAGGTCGTCCCCAAAGCGGACAAACTAACAGCACACTGATTCATAGAACCTGTATCAGAAATACCAGACAATAAAGGCACCAACGGGTGACCATCAGTTTTAGTGGGGATATCAGGCACAGTTTCTCCAGGGATTGAGGTCCCTGGTAACAGAACAGAGTCAAGCTTGGAATCTACTGACATATTGTGAGTTAATTTTCCACTACGAAGCCCTGCAGACATCCTGTAAAGACGTTTAACTATCACCCACTAAACAAAGTGTACCAAAAATACACATGTACAGCAAATAAGGACTTGAATAAGCAATCAGAATTTATAATATTCAAGGATTGCCAAAATAAATCTTATTAGAATGCCACACTCCTCACTCGCACACCCAAACAGTCCACTGCTCCCGTAAATCCAGGGATGAAATACAGGCGAGTTTCAGCACGGCAGGAACATTGAGCTTCCTCTTGCCGACTCGCGGTATATAGAAATCCTCACAGGTCCACGCAAGTGTTGCCAGCGTAGACAGCAAACAGCACTTGCAGGCACTTCCACCTGCATTCTATTACACCACCTGCATGATCGGAATGTCTCAAGACCTAGTAGGAACGTTACTGTTTTTGTTTTTTCTTCCCTCTAGGCTCCCTCCCGTGGCTTGATGCACCTGGAAACAACATTGGCTGTATAGGCACATTATAAATACCCAATAAATATAAAATTAACATTTTTTCATTTTGATACCTTACAGAGAAGATCTTTTTATGCGCATGACATTAATGTGCAGTAACCCAATTCAAGCATGTTCTATTCGTAATCACATTTAATTTTGATTTTGTAAAGTTCCTTCTTCACGTCGGTTGATTTTGACACCTATGTCAACAGCTGATTTAGATTTTCTAATCGGTAAAGTACCATAGCTGTACATGCATAAAACGTTTTGAAATTCAACTGACTATTAAGTTTGTCAAAAACATACCAATGTAATGTATTTAATTTCTAGTTGTTAAAGTAAACCTGACATTTAACTCACAATTGACTTTGGGATACATGCTGCTTTTTGTTAAAAAGAAACATTTGAGTAACATTGGCATGAATCTTTTAGCCCGTCCGCGGTTGTACTTTACCACTGGTGTGTTAATAGATGACAGACCATGAGATGGAAATGTTGAGAGTTAGAAGCAATTGCTGGATGGGTTTTGCTAGTAGAGTGCCTAAAATCTCTTTTAATTTGGTGTTCATTATTGGGGAAATTAATTTAGGACCTGTGCAGTAAAAATAAAAATGGCATGTAAAGCAGGTAGAGTAGCTCACAAACTCCAAAGAACTAATGTAGAACAGTCGTAAAACATGTATACCTTTATGGTTTAGTAGGAGAAGGAGAGTATCTCAAGATGCTCAAAAAATCAAAAATGTGTATAATAGAATACTATGATGAATACAGTTATAAACACTTGGGGATTTAATCAGTGCAGTTTCCCTTTGCAATCCAGGTAGACAGAAATCACTGACATGAAAATGTGCAATCACCTTGCAAGAGCCTACAGCCATAATAATTTGCTGTGAAAGAGTTTAACACATGATTCATTATCAGGGGTATGCACTAGCTCAACTCATCACTTACATCAACAGAAGTTTTGAAATTCTGCCTCTTACTATACATTGTGTTTTTCCCAGGCACAATGTTCATAATATTGCAGTCCTCCCTGACTACATGGTATTCCTTCAAGGAACATCAGAGTCCACATTTTGAATGCTTGACATGTGACTGACTCTTCCCCTGATCCTCTGGCCGTTTTGAGGTCATTGATCTGCAGGCATGGACTCTACCTATTATTAAACAAAACAGCTCAGAAGTCCTCATGGAAGGATACAACTTCATGCACCCATAATGCATGGCTAACACTTCCCTTTACCTCTATGCTATGCACAGGTGCAAGTTGATTATGAATTCCATATATTGTAATATTGTAAATGTGAATAATACTCAATGCGTCCACCTCAGAATGGTGAAAAGCAGACCGCGGTGGCCTGGCATATGAGTCTGCTTCAACTTCAACTTTACGAATTTAATTAACTTCAGAATGGTGTACTGTCTGATTTGGATAACATTTACAGATGAACTGAACCCCTTTTCATAGTGCTAACTCCCCTACCAAGTCTCACCACTTTCCCTAACCTTTCCCTTCCGTCCTGAAGCCTTTTACGTTAATTTGTGTATGTTTTTCCAAGAATGATACAGAACATCTCACAAAGTGCCCTTAAGGTGCGTGGTAAAAATGAAAATTAAGCATGGTGAAAAGGTGTAAACTCACCAGCTGCGGGTGTAGCCTGCTGATATGGGTGGGGGCTTCATTGATAGCCACTCAATTATATTATATGCACTAACTGGAGAATGCCTTAAATTATTGTGTTCCAAGGCAAGCAACGTGTAGGCAATGAAAACAGGCTGCAGGTAAGTAAGTATAAGTGGCTTAACTTTAGACCGATGCACTGTAAACAGGCCTCCAAGCATGCTTTTCATTAGAAACAAATTCATATTTTACTAACGTGCTTAGTAGCAGCAGAGGCTGACGGCACAATGCACGTTTCACATTCCCAGGATTATAAGGTAAAAAATGAATAGCTCTGGATACTTTTGAGGTCAGGGAGCTGAGTACATTGGTGCCGAAGAAAGGCAGTGGGCACACAACAATTGTATAATTCAGGAAATTAATTTATGAAACTAGTCTACTGATGGTTTCGACGGGTCGCATAGTGGTTTCAAATTTCCCCTTGGTACATGTCAGCCTGAGAAAAGGTACAAAAAGTTCTTAAGATGCAAGCATTAAAATGGTGCGTGGTCGACAGTGGTGTGGTGAGGTTTGCAGGACCCAACCACGGGGGGTTAATGTATGCTTTTCCGTAAGGGAATGACATAGCTCTACCAATCAGCTCCACATGGAGGTCTATCCCAATGTTGCAATGTGCTTTAATGCTAATAAGTTGGGATGGTTATAAAAATGTTTTTCTCATGGGTATATTTTGACAGGGTCTTTCATGCAGCACTGTTCTGCCGTCTGTGTTAATTTTTCTTTCACAGCTGCGCCTGGACCCTGAATAAATTGCGTTACCTTGTGCACACACCTTTTTTGGATTACTTTTGTCATTTTATCGTTGAGTTCTGTGGCAACCCGCAGCACAGATGTATGGCTCTTACAGTTGATTTGGTCGTAGTCAGGCTGGAAGAAAAAACATGGGAATGCGCAAAGCCACCCAAAGGTCACTAGGAGGTTTCTGCAAGCCTATACAAAACTTTTGAGAAAGTTTTCCCAGGCTTAAGCATGGAAAATGTAGATTTGTAATACTGCCATTGCAGCACTTAGAGCGTTTATTGTCAGCTTGCTTATTGTGTAGAGGGTTAGAAATAGTGATAAGTACTAAGGATAAGCATGGAATGGAAGCTGGATCAACCAACAGCCTATATTATCTTCTCCAGCCGCACATAAAATACATATGACAATTAGTGATTCATTTTATTTATTTACGTATTCATTTATTGATCATTTGTTAGGCGCTTATAAAATAGAATAATGTTTCCAAGTAGGGAACAACAGGAGTAAATAAAATATAAAGAACAGTAAGTATACAAACATGGTCCTACTAGGCCTTGTTACATTAGGAAGTGAAAGTGCAGTGAAGAGAAGTGCAGGAGGTAGGGAAGGGAGAGGGTGAGGAGGGAATTAGGGATGAACAAGTGCTGGAGAGCCTGGCAGGAAAGTGCAGGGGTTCTGGGGAGGGTCCACAGGTATGTGCTGGGGGAGGGATCCCAAGGAGTGTGATGCACGGCCATCAGGCAGAGGGCCCAAAAGGGCTGGGCTGAGGGGGGTGGTAACGGTGTCACCTGGCAGAGGATATGGTAACCTCTGAGGTTCAAGAAGGTACCAGGCTGCCAGTTTCCGTGGCAATGGGAGGGGGACGGGGGGTTAGCAGGGAAGGGAAAGAGAGAAAGAGGTAGAGAAAGCAGAGTTTTGAGAAGTTTCTGGACTTTAAGTAGGTGGGGCTCAAGTCTTAAAGGGGCAGGGATGTTGTTCCAGAGAGGGCTACCAGCCAAAGAGAGAGAGACCTGCCCCACAGCTCTGCTTGGAGAAGTGTTTGACAAACAGAGAGTTGGAGTTAGAGGAGCAGAGGCCTCTAACAGGAAAGTATTTAGGGAGAGAGAGTTGGTGATAGCGAAGACTAATTCCCCCAGAAAGCCTGGCTTAATGATGGAGAGGGTCTTTACATTTGATACTTGCAGCCACTGAGAGCCAGTGGAGAGATCCTAGGGCTGAAGAGATACAGTTCCTGGGCTTCAGGCCAAGGATAAGTCTTGCAGCCCTTTTCTGGATCAGTTGAAGGGGGCATAGGGAGGAATGGGGGAGATTGAGGAAGAGGCTGTTGCAGTAGTCCAGCCTAGAGAGCACTAGAGTCTGGAAACATTGAGCTTCTGGAGAAAGGCAAAGAAAGGGAGGATGCCTCTAAGGAGGTGAAACTCGAAATGGGCCTACTTGGCAAGGTCGAAGATGTGAGGGGTGAAGGGGAGAGAGGAGTCAAAAATGACCCCAAGGTTTTTGGCATCAAAGGATGGTGAAGGAAGAAGGCCCAAGGAGGGTGGCAAGAGGGTAGGAGAGATACAGTGGGCATGAGCCCCGATAGGAAGTATCTCCATCTTACTGGCATTAAGACAGACGTCATTGGCCGCACACCATGCCTGGATACCGGATAGACAATCGAGAAGGAGGAAAAGGCAGTGGTAGAAGAAAGTTTGAAAGAAAGATATGTGTCATCAGTATAACACTGGAAATGAGAGGAGAAGAAGATCAGGTGAGCAAGAGGGCCAAGATAGTTATTGAAAAGACATTGCAGCTGGGTGGGGAGGTAAGTGAGAAAACAGGTCAGGCAAACCAGTACCCAGTCTGTGATGCCGAAGCTGCTTCCCATCTTGTACCACCATTAATGGGTGATGAGGAGAAAGGGGAAAGTGTGGAGATCAGGTGGGGAGTCCAAAGGTCCAGGGAGGGGACAGAGGATGTCAGTAATAGTCTGTCAAGAAGTAGCATTGAAGTAGGTGTCAGCAATAGTTAGGCCAGGGTTAGAGGTCAGGAGAGATCCTTGAAGCTTGTTCCTTCAATACGTTGTGAGGGGTATAGGATAGGTGATAGAGTAGCAGTTAGAATAGATAGGGAAGATAACGAGTGCCATGGGAGTGAGAGAGTGGGGAGATAGACAGTGGAGATGCACAGTGCACAAATGAACTTGCAAAACTTCTAGTCCCTTCCAACATACCAGGCATGCAGCCATGCACCCTACTACACTGCACTCCAGACAACACAGACTCAGGACCCACACTGATCCAATGAACTTTGCTACCATGCCCTCTTCTGTCACACTCAGAAATAACCACCTAGGATCGAGGACCATCTTTAGGGCAAACACCAGTCACCTCTGCCCGGCAGACATTAGCATTAGCAGCACTAAGGTGCACAACCAGTATCCCATCCACAATACAACCAAATAAGCCTCCTTGTCATGTAAAAAAGGAACCACAGCTCCCACTAAAGTGAAATACCAACCCCTTCGCTACAAATGCGCCCTACTCAATGTTCGCTCTCTCAACGCCCATGCGTTAGAAGTTAATGATCTAATCACCAGCCAAGATTTAGACATAATAGCCATCACAGAAACGTGGCTGCACGAGGCCTCCAGCCCAGCCATCACAATAGCACTTCCCAAAGATTACTCTATCCTCAGACAGGATAGGCTAGCCAGTACAGGAGGAGGAGTAGCCCTAATATTCAAAGAGAACATATCTATTAGACCTATACCCCACCAGGGAGAAGGTAATGTAGACATCCTATCTGCCAAAATAGCTCTATCGCCAAAAAGTACCATTAATTTACATGTTGTTTACCGCCCACCAGGAACCCCTTCTGATTTCATAGGGCAAGTCACACACCTTCTAGGTAATAATATCAAAAAATCTACTAAAACGCTATTCCTAGACATTAATTTAGGCTACAATGACGCCAATGACAAAACTGCCACATCCTTCACAAAGGACCTCAGTGACCTTGGCTTCTCTCAGAAAGTCACTTCTCACACACACGCAAAAGGTTGCATCCTAGACTGGGTCATAGACCATAACTGCGACACAACCATTGTATCCAATACTGCCCTCCCATGGACAGACCACAACTGCCTACAATTCACCATCTGCATAACTCCATGCGGCAAGCTTACCACACCAGCACCTGCTACCTTAGCCAGAAGCGCTAAAACACTCACTGCAAAGAACATCAGTGCCTATCTCAACCTCCCATGTCTAGCACCACCATTTTCACCTGACCCCATCATACTAGCGGAATTATTCAAAGACACACTGACGAGTGCATTCAACACTGTCGCCCCACTAGAAGATAAAAAAGAGAAGAAATCATTCCACTCCAATTCCTGGTTCACAGAAGAGCTCCTAAATCTGCGCAACTCCAAACGTCAGGTGCTAAAAAACTGGCAGGCAAACCCCTGTGACACCACTAAAGATATCTTCCGATCAATCGCAAAAAAATACAAAGACTCCATATTCAAAGAAAAATCAGAAGCCTACAATATTAGAATCTCCTCGGCCAACTCACAAACTAAAGAACTCTTTACCATCTTTAAAGAATTAACAGTACCTCCCACTTACAGCACTGATGAAATTGTTAAAGATGAAGCCTGGTGCTCCAGCATACAAGCTGCTATGCTAAAATAAATAGACCTCCTCCAGAACAAAATCTCAGACCATTACAAAGCACTACCTAAACAGAACCACCAGAAGCAAAACCATCAGAAACTCACAGGTATTAACCCTCCCAAATTCTCTTTCTCTGAATTATCTTAGGTAGATGTTTTAGACATCCTTAAACATCTCAAACCCTCGCTATGCAAGGGCCATGTATGCCCCTCTATAATCATCAAAGAATGCGCTGAGCAACTCACTCCTCGTATTACCTCCTTCATAAACACCTCATTCAAAACAGGCATAGTCCCTGACTGCCTCAAAGAGGCTTGGGTACGTCCACTCCTAAAAAAAAACACACCAGACCCCTCTCAACCTAATAACTACAGACCCATGACAACAGTCCCATGTCTTCCTAAAATATTAGATATGGCTGCCCACAGACAAATCTAACTGTACCTCGAAACCAACTCAATCCTAGGAAAGAGACAATCGGGGTTCCGCAAAGGACATGGAACAGAAAGCACCTTACTAGATCTGAAAAACCAAATCACTGCCATCCTTGACAAGGGCAAGCCTGCCCTACTTCTGCTCCTAGATCTCTCAGCAGCATTTGATCTGGTCGACCATAACACCCTCACCAACCACCTCACGCATGCAGCGCACTTCTCCAATCAAGCAGCAACTTGGATCACTTCCTTCCTAGAAGGCAGAGCCATGGAAGTGTTCTCCAATATAGCCAACGCAGAGCCCACTATCATACACTGTGGCGTCCCCTAGGGATCCCGTACCGCCCCCACACTTTATAATCTATTCACAAAGCCCTTTTTGATAAACTGGATGCACTTGGGATCACGTACACAAACTATGCTGATGACACCCAGGTGCTCCTTCCCCCTCACCGGTAGCTATCTCCAAGATGCATCAACCCTTCAACAAATTTACTCCACAATCCAAGCCTGGATGGCCACAAATGGCTTATGCCTTAACAGGTTTAAAACTGAAAAAATCCTCATTCTTGGTAAAAAATCCACTGTAGCCAAACTGGGTCCGACCTATCTAAACTTCTGCATTGACAACTGTGTCATCCTAGTCCTGTCCTCAGTTAAAACGCTTGGAGTCCACATTGATGCTACACTATCCATGGATAAACAAGTTAGCGCCATTGTATCGGCCTCCGTTCTGAGTACCAAACTGATCAATGCCATAAAGCCATTTATAACAAAAGACAACTGCCTCTCCATTGCTAGAGCCACCATAGGAGCAAAATTGGACTACTGCAATTCCCTCCTAGCTGGAACATCAAAAAAAAAACCTAGCCAGACTCCAAATGTCATGACTTCCATCCAAACATCAGATGACACCAGTTCCCCCTCGTCCCCCTCAGCCCGAATTCACCCCCCACTCATCCTCCGGAGCTCACATGGGCGGTCCAGACCGGCTCGCACACAGTCACAACATACGCACACCACTACTCCACACTCACGTCTGCGTCCATTTCTTCATTGGCAGCTGCCATGGAGATTAGGTCACCAAAAGAACAGGTTTGATTCTTCGCATTATGCTGCTAGAGTTACCCGATCACGTGACTGGAACTCGCGTTCACGTGACCTGGCTTCACGGTCGCGTGATCAGAAATCACGTGACCGGAACTCGCGTTCACGTGACTTGGCTTCACGATCACATGATCCGACACCAAAAGGTACTTAAGCAGAGGAATACCTCAGTACCACGCTTCACAG
This sequence comes from Ambystoma mexicanum, assembly GCF_040938575.1. NCBI lineage: Eukaryota > Metazoa > Chordata > Amphibia > Caudata > Ambystomatidae > Ambystoma > Ambystoma mexicanum. The sequence goes on from NC_090922.1 coordinate 1,140,449,774, forward strand.
CTGTTTCTTGAGACTCTGTTTGGCTCCTGTCCCGTTATCTTGTGTCTTGTTGGATTCTTGAACTCGGCTACCCTTTTTTGGAACTCTTTTGGATCACGATTTGTCTGTACCTTGGCTTGGACTGATATTCTGGGCTTCTGACCTCGGACCGCATACACGGACTCCCCTTTTGGATTGTGTTCTTCATTGCTCTCCATATTCATACTGCTACGTTTGGTTTTAGACCTGGGACTGTCCAGTGTTCGAAATTCTTCAAGTGGATTGCCTTCCAGTCAGTATCTCACATCCAGGGCCCATTACCATCTTGAGCCCCAGAATCCCTTTCAGCTATTGAATCCTGGTAAGAGTCTTCCCCTTATTTTTTGTCTACCTACGTTTTGCCCTGCTTGCTTGGTGTTTAACATTGCCTTCCTTTACAGCTTCCCTGGGACTCCCAGTACTTCACGGTCCCGGATTCATCTCCACCTGTGGCCTCAAAGGTTGTCTAGGGAGCGAATTGTCATTCTCCCTGTGCGGCACTTGGGGACAGAGGTCTCACATATCTGCACGACATTCAGATTATAACAGTCTGTGAAGCCTTGTCGTGCCAGGTATGGAGGGAACCGCGGAAGATCCCATGGCTGCTATAATCCAAGCAATCACGGTATTACGGGCGGACATGGTCGCTGCCAACACAGTAATTCATCAGCGCCTTGATTTATTGCAGAGTGCCCAACATCCCTTGCCTGCGGATCCGGAGCTCGGGGACGCCGCTCAGGTTCCTATGCCAGCCCCTCCATTAGCCCCGGTTCCGACTACCCCTGCACCCTTCCCTGTTGTACTACCGTCTCCTTTCCCATTGGCAGCCCCAGAGAAGTTTCATGGAGATCCCAGAAAATACAGGACTTTCCTTAACCAATGCAAATTACATTTTCTATGTCGACCTCTTGCCTTCCCAGATCCCACTACTAAGGCAGCCTTCACCCTGTCACACCTAGCTGGTACAGCTGCGGCTTGGGCAAATCCCCTATTAGAAAATAACCACCCAGCTCTCTACGATTTCGACCAACTGGTATCGGAGATGTCACGAGTTTTCGACACCAGGTATAAAACCCAGTCACATGATTTAGAGTTACTCGAACTTACTCAGGGTAAGGGGTCCCTAATCGATTACATCACCCGATTCAACCAACTAGCGGCCGAAACATCATGGCCAGAAAGTAAAATGGCAGTGGTCTTTTACAGAGGCTTAAGTAATCCTATGAAGGACGCATTAGCCGTGGTCCCATCCTTGCCCGTCCAATTCCCGGCCCTTGTAGATTTAACCCTCCAAGTCGATGCACGGCGTTCTGAACGAAGAACTGAAGCCGGATTTTCCCACTCCACAGGTCCAACCGCATCTTCCTCCACCTCAGACACCACAGGGGAACCTATGCAGATTGGAGGTATCAGGAGTCCCATCACGTCTAGGGAGCGGGAACGTAGAAGAGCAGAGAATGCTTGTTTTTACTGTGGCCTGGGTGGACACTTTGTGAAGGAATGTCCCCGAAGACCGAAACCCAAGAACCAGGTTTTTCACCCAGCTCGACCCTAGATACGGGGGAAGGGTCGAGCTCTCTATGTTCCTCCCCGGGTTCGATCCCGATGTTCGGTAGAATCAGACCCATCAGAGTACAAGCTACTTTGCAACCCACACCCGGTATCATTCATCCTGTAGTGATCACCCTTGATTCAGGAGCTTCCGGGAACTACATTGACATCACGTTAGCCAGAGCATTAAACCTGCCCCTGGTTAATAAAAACCGACCCGAACTGGTACATGCAGTTGATGGAACAGAATTAGCATCTGGACCCATTCGACAACAAACGGCACCACTCATACTGACGATCCACTCCATTCACAAGGAAACCATACACTTCGACTTGATAGCCATGCCTCAGTTCGGGATCATACTCGGGATGCCATGGTTGCGGGATCACAATCCACACATTGATTGGGGTTTGGGTCATGTACACTTTGAGTCCGAATTATGTCAAAACTTTTGCCTCCCCCTAAATGGAGAGGAGAACAATCCTGCTTCAGCATTGGGTGCGATTGCTCGGCTCAATATCACAGAAACCAGGGCGTCTTCTGACCCACATGTGGTGGGTTTAGTCGATGCGTACATTCCCACGGAATACCAGGACTATGCTTCGGTATTCGATAAAGGTTCTTCCGAAAATCTGCCCCCACACCGTCCCTATGATTGTCCGATTGACTTGACCCCTGGGGCTTCCATACCCTCAGGTCGTATCTACTCGCTGTCACAGTCTGAAGATCAAGCCCTCAAAGAATACATAGACAAGTCTTTGCTCCTGGGTCATATACGCCCCTCCACGTCTTCAGCTGCCAGCCCAATCTTTTTCGTGCCCAAAAAGGAAGGTGATCTACGTCCGTGTGTGGACTACCGCAGACTCAATGCTGTTACCATTAAAAACCGGTACCCGATACCTCTTATCACCCCGTTATTGGACCGGTTGACACACGCCTCTATCTACTCCAAGTTGGATTTGAGAGGTGCTTACAACCTTGTCCGCATTCGTAAGGGGGACGAATGGAAGACCGCATTCTGTACACGATACGGTCTTTTTGAATATTCAGTAATGCCCTTCGGATTGTGCAACGCCCCAGCCACCTTCCAACATTTCATGAATGAAGTGTTCTATGATGTTTTGGATATCTACGTGGTGGTGTATCTTGACGATATCCTTATCTTCTCTCATACCCTCAAAGACCATGTACAGCATGTTCGAGAGGTATTGTCCCGGCTACAAAAGCATTCGCTTTATGCGAAACCAGAGAAATGCCAATTTCATGTGGACAATATCGAATTCCTGGGATTTAACATCACTCCTGGTGGTCTGGCGATGAATTACTCCAAGGTCAAGGCGATTCTAGAATGGCCAACCCCACAAACCCTGAAGGCGCTGCAATCATTTCTCGGTTTCGCTAATTTCTACAGGCGTTTTATATTTGGCTTTTCCTCCATTGTGTCACCACTCACTTCTCTCACTAGCCCCCATGTACCTTTCAAATGGCAGGGGACACATCAGCAGGCTTTCGAAACTCTAAAAAATGCCTTCACCACTGCCCCTGTGCTCCAGCATCCTGACCCTGACCTACCTTTTATTGTCGAGGCTGATGCCTCCTCCTTTGCATTAGGGGCAGTCCTGTCGCAGGTCTGTTCCGCTACAGGACATCTACACCCTGTGGCTTTTCATTCTCGCAAATTCAATTCTGCAGAAGTTCACTATACCGTTACCGAGAAGGAACTCCTGGCGGTGATGGACGCTTTCCGCATTTGGCGACATCATCTGTTGGGCGCAAAACACAAGATCACTGTGTTTACAGATCACCGGAATCTACAGGATCTGGCCTCCCTGAAATGCGTGAACAGCAGACAGGTCAGGTGGCACTTGTTTTTTGCTGCCTTCGACTTCCAAATCAAGCATCGTTCCGGTATGTCACACGGTAAAGCCGATGCCTTATCTCGTTCCCCTGGGGGTGTTTCGTTACCCATATTTCCGGACACTCTCTTGTCCCATGAGAACGTGGTATGCACATGTACACCCCCGTTGGCATTGTTAGACACCATCCGTACCTGGGTCCAGCAACATCCCGAACAGCTATCCGAATGGGACCCGGTGTATTTTGATGGGTTACCATATGTGCAGAACCGCCTAGTGTTACCTACCACCGATACCAGAAACCTAGCTCTGGAGTGGTCTCATGACGCACCCTTCAATGGTCATCCAGGTCAAACCCGCACTCTGGAGCTCTTGAGACGCTGGTGTTGGTGGCCATCCATGAAACATGACGTTATCTGCTACGTCAACACCTGCGCTGTCTGTGCCCAATGTAAAAATCGCAGGGGTCGTCCACTTGGCCTCTTGCAACCATTACCCATACCCCCTAAGCCCTGGCATACTGTGACCATGGATTTTGTGACTGATTTACCTAAGGTCCAGGGTTACGACACAATCTGGGTGGTGGTTGATGCATTCACTAAAATGGCCCGTTTCACTCCTTGTCGGGGTGTTCCTTCTGCACCTACGTTAGCCAAGTTGTTCTTTGAGGGGGTCTTCTGTCTTTTTGGTCTGCCGTCTGTGCTCATTTCGGACAGGGGGTCCCAATTTACTTCTCGGTTCTGGCGTGCCTTGACCAAGTTGCTTGGAATCGACATACGGTTCTCCTCAGCTTACCATCCCGAAACCGATGGACAAACTGAGAGAACGAACCAGTCCATGGAACAGTATTTACGCTGTTTGGTGCTACAGCAACAAGCAACTTGGTTGCAGGTTGTTCGCTTTGCCGAATTTGCCTATAACAATGCTATACATTCCTCCACTGGTTCTTCCCCCTTTTATGTCTTGTATGGCCAGCACCCCCGTGTCCTCCCGATTCCCGATGCCTCTCCCTCTGTCAACCCAGCTGCAGCTGCCTGTATTAGGGACATGTCCTCTCTCCATGCCCAGACCGTGGTTCATCTCCAGGAGGCCCAGTCATCTATGAAGGCTTACGCTGACTCGAAACGTAGCCCTGCCCCGCTATATGCGGTTGGTTCCCGAGTCTGGCTGTCCACCCGACATCTCCGTTTGGCGGGTTGTCGGAAGCTTCTGCCTCGTTTTGTGGGCCCTTTTGTGGTATCTCGAGTCATCAATCCAGTGGCTTATCGCCTGGTACTCCCGTCTTCCTGGCGGATTCACCCTGTTTTCCATACGTCCCTTCTCAAGCCTTGCTCTGTCTCGTCCCGTCTTCATTCCCCGGCTGCCCCTGTTTCCTTGGATGCCCCCGATGTCTTTGAGGTTTCCGCTATACTAGGTTCCCGACGTTTCAGGGGCAAGTTGCAGTACCTGGTGGACTGGTTGGGTTACGGCCCGGAGGAGCGATCTTGGGTTTCGGCTTCGGATGTCCAGGCCCCCCGCTTGGTGGCTCGGTTTCATCGGGAATATCCGTCCTGCCCACGTGGACGTGGGCCTTTGCGGGGGGGCTCTGTCATGACTTCCATCCAAACATCAGATGACACCAGTTCCCCCTCGTCCCCCTCAGCCCGAATTCACCCCCCACTCATCCTCCGGAGCTCACATGGGCGGTCCAGACCGGCTCGCACACAGTCACAACATACGCACACCACTACTCCACACTCACGTCTGCGTCCATTTCTTCATTGGCAGCTGCCATGGAGATTAGGTCACCAAAAGAACAGGTTTGATTCTTCGCATTATGCTGCTAGAGTTACCCGATCACGTGACTGGAACTCGCGTTCACGTGACCTGGCTTCACGGTCGCGTGATCAGAAATCACGTGACCGGAACTCGCGTTCACGTGACTTGGCTTCACGATCACATGATCCGACACCAAAAGGTACTTAAGCAGAGGAATACCTCAGTACCACGCTTCACAGCTGTTTCTTGAGACTCTGTTTGGCTCCTGTCCCGTTATCTTGTGTCTTGTTGGATTCTTGAACTCGGCTACCCTTTTTTGGAACTCTTTTGGATCACGATTTGTCTGTACCTTGGCTTGGACTGATATTCTGGGCTTCTGACCTCGGACCGCATACACGGACTCCCCTTTTGGATTGTGTTCTTCATTGCTCTCCATATTCATACTGCTACGTTTGGTTTTAGACCTGGGACTGTCCAGTGTTCGAAATTCTTCAAGTGGATTGCCTTCCAGTCAGTATCTCACATCCAGGGCCCATTACCATCTTGAGCCCCAGAATCCCTTTCAGCTATTGAATCCTGGTAAGAGTCTTCCCCTTATTTTTTGTCTACCTACGTTTTGCCCTGCTTGCTTGGTGTTTAACATTGCCTTCCTTTACAGCTTCCCTGGGACTCCCAGTACTTCACGGTCCCGGATTCATCTCCACCTGTGGCCTCAAAGGTTGTCTAGGGAGCGAATTGTCATTCTCCCTGTGCGGCACTTGGGGACAGAGGTCTCACATATCTGCACGACATTCAGATTATAACACCAAACCACCCAAAACAACTCTGTCAGAGTACCTCTCAGTTTTCCTAAAAGAGAACACAACTCTCAAGTAAGAAAAACTGTACACTGGCTACCAGTAAAAGACCGAATCACTTTCAAGATTCTCTCCACCATCCACAAATGCATGAACTTGACCGCAACCTCTTACCTTTGTGACGCGCTAGCGAGAACACAATCTACAAGACCCACCAGACTAGGGTACACAAACTAACTTACAGTGCCGCGAATCACTAGGGCCAAGGCAGGAGGAATAGGATTTCCTTATCTGGCACCTAAGCTATGGAACGCGCTCCTCACAGCCCTCAGAGCTGAAACCTCTCTCCATGCCTTCCGCAAAAACCTAAAAACTGCCCTCTTCAACTAGCTGCTAGCTCATTGTCTGTACTTTTCTTACAGCTATGTTTCCTGCACCTATTGTAACAAGCGCCACAATGCCACTTCCTCTGCTTGTGTATACGTGACTGTAACTAAGATATGAACATCTACTGTAACCAGTGCCACAGTGCACACGGGCTGCTGTGCGCTTAACAAATGTGAATAAATAAATAAATAAATAATGCACCGGCACTGTTTATAACGGTGCCGGTGCATCCAACATGCTGTGATCGCGGGTACCTTTCATTCCGCCAGGTCAGACCTGGCAAAATGAAAGGCACCCGTGAGCACAACTCGGAGTTTGCCAGTACGGATACAATGGTACTGGCATGCTTACCAGTACCGTTGCATCTGGACCGGCAAAATCGTTATGAGGCCCATAATGTTAGGAAACTGGAAATTGTGCGTACTGCATTTTTTAAAGTTATATACTGTGCTACTGGCTCTAAAGTTGTTAATTTTAAAGGACCAATGGCAAGCGTAGAATGTAGAGTTATGTTGATCATTTGGAGTACACTCCAGATGGAAATTGCATGTGTTAGGTGAACATGTGGCACGCTATTGGGTTTGTGTAGAAGATGGGGGCCTGTAAGAAGTCTGAAGGACAGCTTTCAAATAGTAGAGTCATCTGGTGTCAATTGAATGGTTTGTATAGTTTATGCCCTGGTAAATTAGGGAATGGGGCTTCTTGAATAGAGGTTGTTTGTGTACATTTGCCCGCTGCCAATGTAACATGCTTAAAAGCTAAGGCTAGAATGTATATCTGATAGATTCTATAGCAAGACTGGAGGCGAGCATTATGCTTCAACTTCATTTATTTTACTCTCCATCAGTTTCAACAAAAAACACACACAATAACATTGAAAAGTATCTTCCTGGCACTAAGCCGCCTAAGAGGGAAAGAACACGAGCCCATGGGTGCAGCGTGCAAACAAATTTATATATATTGCCAATCCTTCGGCTCAAAGGAAAGCACACACCGTTAACAGAGGGCGCGATATGCCTGAGCAGCTTGATTACACTGCAAGAATATCAGATCAGCTGATCTGTCTCCTCATAGGAGCATGAAGCTGCGCACATGGACGTGAGATAGAGAGGAAGGCCTCTCAGCAGACTGGGCCCCAGACGACCTGACTAGAAGTCAGAAGGCCCCAATTGATGATTAAAACACTGGTGCTAGCCACATAATAAAAAATATATATAAGAATGGATTATTAAGAAATTAACTAGGTATAGCACTGGAGAAGGGAGTAATGAGACCTCCACAGTGCTCAGAACATCCTGAACAGAGCAGCAATGGGCGTGCAAAGACACCTGAACCAGGTACCAGGCACACAGCACCCAGAAACATGTCGGAATTTGAATGGATTGAGGAGGAGCAGCCTGTAGACCTTGCTGCCAGTTTTAAGGAAGTGCTGGGGAGCTTGCTGACGGATGCAGTGGTGCAAGGGGTGCGACCCCTACAAGGAAGGCTGGAAACTCTGAAAAGTATACTGGCCAGCCCCGAGAGAGCACCACAGATAGCGACAGCACGCCCACAGGACCCTCAAAGACAGGGCCGAAGTGGAGTATTGAGACCCGGAAGAGAAAAGCCTCTTCTGACCACCCGGGTTGAAATTACAAGGATAAAGAGAATACCCCAGAGGCAGTTGATGCCTTTACCAAGCTGAAGGAAGCCTTCATGCAAAGGCCGACAGTGCCAAATCTCACGACGGCCTTCCTAAGGGAAAACAATATGGGTGGTGATGACCCAGGCTCGGAAGAAGAGTCAGCAGAAGGGAAACTATCTTCCCACGAGGAGGAAGAGAGAACAGAGGAAGAGTGGGTTGGACCCAGCTGGAGCAAGAGGGCCTACAAAGAGAAACATCTGGTTGAGGAGCCAGAAGAGATGACAGATATGCTCGATATGGACAGTATCAGGAATCCTAGATCGTCAGACTGGCAGCCTTCCCCCAGAGTGACACACTACATGAGTATCAGACTGAGGAAGGCATTAGGCAAAGAAGTGAGGCAGCAGCTTCGACCAGAATGCCCACGGACAGACCTCCCTGGGGAAAGTGGCAGAGACCCCAGAACTGGACACAAAGATGTTGACCTTCGTCTCGAAGACCAGTAAGGACCTAAGCAAGGGTATTGATAGGTTCTGGAGGAGCTGCCAGGAGAAAGTGTTAGACATATAATTTCCCTTGGTGAAAATAAATGACCTGGCAGAGAGAGCCAGAGATAATGGCCAAGTAGTGGATCCCAAAGCACTGGCCAATGGGGACAGAGAGCAGTCTGCCTGTTAGGCAATGCAAACTGCGGAATCTCTTCGGAGAGAAGGAGGGGTTTGCTCCTGAAGATAGACCCTAATCTGAGTGACCTAGCATTTAATGAAGCCGGCAAAGCGACAAACAGCCTGCTTTTTGGGGAGACTTTTGGCAAGAAGATGGGCCAATTTGTGGACATGTACGCTCCGCTGTAAAAAGCGCAAGCATCCATCAAGAAGATATTCCTGAGCAGAATTTTTGCCGGGACCGGCCACTATCGGGGTCGTGCAGCCGGTCGCTTTCAAGGAGGAAGAAGACCCCAGAATCCCAGGGCATAGTACTGGGTGAACAAACAGCAGGACTCCTTCTTCCCAGCCAGAGGAAGATATCCGAGAGGGTTCAGAGGAAGAGGAACAGGCAGAGGGCAGAGCTTTAAAACTGGTAAAAGGACGCTGTACCCACCAGTGGGGGGCAGAACAATGCTTTTCTGGAACAATTGGTGCGTGCTTTTCAGCGACATTTGGGTATTGCAAACCGGAAGAGGTCTGCAACTAGAAGTTATCCAGTAGTCAGAATAAGCACGTTGGCCTCCGCAGCTGTGCTTAGCGCCTTCGGAGCAGGAAAGTCTAGACCACGAGCTCCGGCAGCTGGAGGAGAAGAGGGGCATAGAGAAATGTTGCACGCCCCCCAAATTTATAAGCAATATGTTTCTGGTCCACAGAAAGGAAAAGGTGCGACCAGTCATAAACTTGAAGGAATTGAACGGCTGGAAAGTATACCGCCAATTCAAGATGGAAGGGATTCACCGACTCAGGGATTACCTAAGGTTAAACTTGAAGGATGCATACTTAACAGTGCCAGTTCAGCAGGAATTCAGGACATTCTTAGCATTCCCCTGGAACAACCAGCTGTGGCATTTCAGAACTATGCCCTTTGGGCTAGCCTTGGCGCCCTGGGCCTTCACCAAGCTGATGAGACCAGTAGGAGCAGTGATTCGGGAGAAGGGCCTCAGGATGATTATATATCTAGATGACATCCTACTCTTAGCAGAAGAGCGAGAGACGTTAGCATACCAAACAAGATGGGTACAGGACCTCCTGACATCTTTAGGTTTCCTAGTGGACGTAGAGAAGTTGGATACAAAGCCGGTACAAAGGATAGATTTATTGGGTTTTGTACTAGATACCAGGAAGGCATCCCGGGAACTGCCAGTGAGGAAAATAAGAGATATCAAGAAGGAGATCAGGGACTGCTTGAGCAAGCAGACGGTGTTGATCAGCGTGCTGGTTAGGATAGTGGGGATGCTTGCAGCATCGATCCAAGTCATTTTTCCAGGCCCACTACATTATCGAGCGCTTCAGAGACTGAAGATCAAGCATCTCCAACTGGGTCTGAAGTACCATCAGCAAATACCGTTAGATCAGGACTCCATCATAGAGCTAGAGTGGTGGTTGAAGAATATGGACGCCTAGAATGGGCATGCCATTTTCGGAGATCGACCAGATCTGGTCATAGATCATATAGTCAGATGCCAGTCGCATAGGCTGGGGGGGCAAGATGTGGATCACTAGCGACCAGAGGGAAATGGATTGAAGAAGAGCTCCGCCTGCACATAAATTGTTTGAAACTCGGGTTCCTTCGCTATAAAGTGTTCACCAGAGAGAAAGTGAGTTCATGTGTCCTTCTCATGATGGACAACATATCAGCAGTCAGATGTAAAAATCATCTAGGAAGGTCAAGATCCTGACTACTATCAGAGCTAGTGAAGGACTTTTGGCATTATTGGCTTCAGTCAGGGACGTCAGTGACTGCAGAATACCTGCCAGGCTCACTGAATGTAGTGGCCGACTGGAACTCGTAATATCCGACAAACTCAAGCAACTGGAGACTGGACACCAGAGTTTTTCAGACCCTGAATCATCTGTGGGGACCAGTTCACACAGATTTGTTTGTGTTTCGCCTCAATGCACGGACACACAGCTACTTCAGCTGGAGGCTAGACCCGGACGCACAAGGCATGGACTCTTTGCTCCAAAAATTGTCAGGAGACCTGCACTACGCGTTCCCTCCTTTCTTAATGCTGAGCAGGCTCTCAGCAAAATGTCTGAGAGAGAAGGCGGAATTGATCTTGAGAGCACCATTGTGGAAGCCGCAGGTATGATTTCCAACACTGATGGAGCTAGCAGCGGACATACCCCGACTTCTCCCAGATGGACAATGACTCCTCCCGGACCCAGCTGGGTCGTCTCATCCTCTGAGCGTGAGAGGGGCACTGCCGCTAATAGCGTGCAGAGTACACAGACACTGGGCGCTGGCGGCATTTTGGAGCAAGTTGCAGAGCTCATTGCAGAATCATGGGCACCATCCACTAGGAGGAGCTATGACACGGCTTGGGCCAGGTGGTCGAGCTGGTGTAAAAGGAGACATTTTCATCCCGTTACAGCCCCTGTAGTGGCGATATTGAACTTCCTAGCATCCCTATTAGAAGATGGGAAAGCGTTTTGGACCATTGGAGTGTACAGATCAGCCATTTCAGCTGGCCATTTACCGATTGAAGGGGTCCCAGCAGGGGAACATTCAGTGGTAATCAGACTCATAAGAGGGGCAAAATATAAGGCACCCCCAGAGGCAAGGTATAATAAAGTTTGGGACGTGACAGTGGTGTGCGACTACTGGAGAGATGTCGGTCAGACAGGTACTTGTCACTGAAGCAGCTATCTGGCAAATTAGCAATGTTGCTATGCTTAGTATCCTGTAAGAGAGTGGCAGATGTTAAAGCACTGGAAATTAACAGGAAGTCCTTCGGACCTGAAGGGGTCACATTTTCGATAGTGAGAAGGACTAAGACAGGCACGACTTTGATGCATTACCCGTATTTTCCGACTAACCCCAAGTGGTATGTACGACACAGCTACTAATTGCGCGAAGAAAGCCCTTTCAGGCAGTAGCGACAGCCACCATTGCAAGGTGGGTGAGAGAGGTGATGCAGTTAGAGGGCATAGACCTGAATGTATATGGAGCACACTCAATAAGAGGGGCAATGGCGTCCAGAGCGTTTACAGCAGGGGTATCTCTGCGGGAGATTATGTTAGCAGCTGATTGGGCGAGTGATACCATTTTAGAGTATTATTTCAAAGCGATTAAAAGTTTGGCAACAACTGTATTAGGGAAGTTTGAACAAGTTTAATGCTTGCCTCCAGTCTTGGTATAGAAGTCAGATTACCCCTGCTAATTGCACAGGGAATATTATTTCTATTAAAGACTACGAGGCAAGCATTAAATTCCCACCCTGTCATGTATTGCCTAAAATCAGTGGTCGAAGTGAGCGGGAGCGGTCGGGAGCGGTGCTCCTCTACTTTTTTAAATTACCTTTTACAGCTCCTATACTTTTATTTTAAAAAGAAACCGTTCCGGAATGGTTTCGTTTTAAAAAAAAAGTGTAGGAAGAAGTTGAAACCTTCACTTTCAGTGCACTGCACTGAACGTTCCCTTAAACAGCAGGTGCACGTGTTTGGGGGGGTGTATTGTGTGTCGGAGGGGTCGTGGCAATGGGGTTTGTGGGGAGTGGGTTCAGGCCAGCAGGGAACATAGCTCCACTACTTCTTTTTGTACACTTCAACCACTGCCTAAAATGTATGTACAATGGATACGTCAGTATATGGACTCCACCTTAATATTTTTATTTGTATGATCCTTAGGGGAAGAACAGAAGAACAATTGAATAAGAGAGCCTCAGAGAGGATCAAGGTCTGACAGAAGAAGTGAGCGCGAAGGGAAAACAGCTCCGCTGAGCTAGCGCTTAGTTGGAACTGTTTGCCCTGTTGGCGGGTTGTTGATAAAGGTTCAAGAGGTAGTTCAGAGTCGTAAAAGAGAGGAGTCCAGGGACAGGAGTGTGTCTTAGCTGGACTGGGCAACATGAAACTACTGGGACATTGGAACTTGTAGTTTCAGAGGATGAAAAGTGCCAGGAAGATACTTTTCAATGTTACTGTGTGTGGTTTTTGTTGAAACTGCTGGAGAGTAAAATAAATGAAGTTGAAGCATAATGCTCGCCTCCTAGTCTTTAATAGAATGAATACTCCCTGCGCAATTAGCACGGGTAATCTTTATTGTTAGGGCTTTTATTGTTACCGTGTATATTGCCTAGATATCAGGAAAGAGGTAGAATAACAAAAGAGAAGTATGTACAACACATGTATAAATGTGCTATTAATGTGGATCACACACTTCCCAATTGTTGATTCTAACTTGTTTTTCATTTGTTTCTGTGATTATGACATGTTATGATGGAATTGCAGCCGTGGTGGTGAATGGAATAACCAATTTTATCATTCCATACTCTTGATATGCGTTGCTGGCTGCCCTTTGAGCTAATAATTCGGGTTTTGTTTTTTTTTTAACAGCTGTTACATCTCTCCCGCAGCAGTAGTAATATCCGGTGAAGGACTGGGAACCAAAAGTGGCCCTAGAAAATGTTTTCAAAGTGGCCGCATATGCAACAACTGAAACAGCGAGAACAGCGAGCGATGCGAGTGAGCTAAGTCATTTTAAGAAGTTTTTGCGAGAAATGGATCAAAAGGTGCATTTTAATGCGCATTTGAAAATGTAGGGATTTGAAAGTCTTGTTTTAAATAAGTTCATGTTCTCTCAAAGTATAACTTCTCAATGATGTTGGGAACGCAAGTAAAGTCAGACTGGATAGAATGATGATAGCTTACCAACTAGCATTTCCACATGCCTTCTGAATCATGTTGGCAACAGACAACAGGTGTTCCCCATCTCTCAGACTTTCTGACAATTGTCCTACCATCCAAACTCAGCGAGTCACACCACTAGCTAGAGCACAGCTATGCACACTATCCTCCACAGCCCACGTCGAAACACCACTTCATGTGTAAATCTGTCTGTGCGTCTTACCAGTCTAGGAAATATGCCTATAGGCTTCTGTTGTGCTTACATGAATACTGATAGGACATTAGTACATTTGTTAGAGGGTATGAAGAGCCCCTCCATACCTACCCACCATTATGTCATCACAATGCAGACAGTGATAATGTGCATGAGCAGTGAGTATGAGCATGAGTGTTGTCACCTTTGACAATACATGTAAATACAATAAAACATTACAAAACACAGGGAGGTATTCATGTTTCGAGATGATGTTATTTTAATTCCGCTCGAATACGTAGTGAGAAAAGTTTTGACAATAGAGGTAGACAGAAAGTGTTTGATTAAAAGTGCACATTTTATACATGTTTTAGCATGAGCGGTAGATACATCCACAATGGATGGAGGACCAGTAATGTAAAATGCAATAACAAAGAATGTGTCTAAGGAGAAGGAAACCTAATAGCTTTCTTAAGAGGTCATTTTTTGAAAAAAAAAAATTATTTGGTTTTCAAAATGACATTAAACTGGCTGGGTCCTTAAATTTACCTCTGATTACCAAGGAGCGTCCAGAGCCGGTACAGGCGGTGGATGGCACAGCACTGATTTCAGGCCCAATCAAGCAACAGACTGCCCCGGTCACCCTAACTATCCAGAACACGCATCAGGAAGTTATCTCATTCGACCTGATTACTATGCCACAATTTGTGATCATATTGGGTATCCCCTGGTTGCATCTACACAACCCTTTGATTGATTGAAAATCTGGGCAGGTTCATTTCGAATCTGAAACATGTCAGAACTTTTGTCTCACTGCACCTGACAACACTGTATCACCCCCACAAGCCCTAGGGGCCATAGAGCAACTTGCACTATACAAAGACACTACTATGGCCATAGAGCCTCATGTGGTGGGGGCTGTTGCCACTGGTTTTCCTACAGAATACAGGGATTTCCATCAAGTCTTTGATAAGGGTTCCTCAGAGGTACTCCTGCCACATCGTTCCTACGACTGCCCCATCGACTTGCTTCCTGATTCTGTGATTCCCTCAGGTCGTATCTATTCCTTGTCTCCCTCGGAAGAACAGGCTTTAAAGGAGTACATACAGGTAGCCTTGAAAGTCGGTCATATACGTCCTTCCACCTCACCGGCGGCTAGCCCTATTTTTTTTGTCCCCAAAAAAGAGGGCGATCAACGTCCTTGTGTGGACTACCGTCGACTAAATTCTATTACCATCAAGAATCGATATCCTATTCCTTTGATTACCCCATTATTGGACAGGTTAAGCCATGCCACCATCTTCACAAAACTTGACCTCCACGGGGCCTATAATCTGGTCAGAATTCGTTCCGGAGACGAGTGGAAAACGGCCTTCTGCACTCGCTACGGATTGTATGAATATGTGGTCATGCCCTTCGGGCTTTGTAACGCCCCTGCTACCTTCCAACGTTTCATGAATGAGATCTTTCACGACTTGTTGGATGTGTGTGTAGCAGTATACCTGGATGAAATCTTGATATACTCACAGAACATGAAGGACCACATATCACATGTCCGCGAGGTACTGTCCCGTCTCCGCCAACACTCACTCTATGCCAAACCTGAGAAATGTCAGTTCCACACTGAAAGTGTGGAATTTCTGGGTTTCCATATCACCCCTGGGGGTCTGGCAATGAACCAGTCCAAGGTCCGTGCGGTCTTGGATTGGCCTAAGCCCTGTAGCATTAAGGCCCTGCAATCATTCCTTGGATTCTCAAATTTCTACAGGTGCTTCATCCAGGATTTCTCATCCATTGTAGCCCCTCTCACTGCCCTGACCAGTCCCAAGTCCCCTTTTATCTGGTCACATGAACACCAAGCTGCTTTTGACGCCCTGAAATTAGCATTTACCATGGCCCCCGTCCTGAAGCACCCGGACCCAGAACTCCCGTTCATCGTGGAGGCTGATGCTTCCTCCTTTGCCCTTGGTGCAGTCTTGTCCCAACGCTGTCCTTCTTTGGGTCAGTTACACCCGGTTGCGTTTCATTCTCGGAAGTTCTCTGCTACGGAGTTGCACTACACCATCACGGAGAAGGAGCTGTTGGCCATCAAGGATGCCTTCCAGGTTTGGCGGCATCATCTGTTGGGGGCAAGGCACGCTGTCACTGTGTTCTCTGACCACCGTAACCTCCAGGATTTGGCCTCACTAAAGTGTATTAACTGTCGGCAAGTGCGGTGGCACTTGTTCTTTGCGGCCTTTGACTGTCAGATCAAACATAGGTCCGGGTTGTCCCATGGGAAGGCGGACGCATTGTCTCGCTCTCCGGGTGGGGTATCCTTGCCTGTTTTCCCAGAAAATCTGTTAGACCAGGATGTCATTTGTATCTGCACCCCTCCTCTGCCTTTGTTGGATTCCATTCGCAAGTGGGTTTCACTACACCCTGATCAGGTTACCGAGTGGGATCCGGTGTTTCATGACGGGCTACCGTATATCCAAAACAGATTGTGGTTACCAACGACCGACGCTCTTAATCTTGCTTTGGAATGGTCCCACGATAGCGCCATCAATGGTCATCCCGGACAAAGACGCACATTGGACCTCCTCAGACGTTGGTGTTGGTGGCCCTCCATGAAACACGATGTAGAAGGGTACGTTAACACCTGTGCAATATGTGCCCAGTGTAAGCATCGCAGAGGGTGCCCGCTGGGGCTCTTGCTTCCTTTACCCATACCCCCCAGGCCCTGGTACACGGTATCCATGGATTTCGTAACAGACCTACCCCGAACCAAGGGATTCGATACCATTTGAGTAGTAGTCGACTCCTTTTCCAAAATGGCTCGTTTTATTCCCTGTTCCGGCATCCCTTCAGCCCCGGCCTTGGCTGATCTTTTCTTCAAATCGGTCTTTTGTCTCTTTGGGTTACCCACAGCTATCATCTCAGATAGGGGTCCCCAGTTCACTTCTCATTTCTGGCGAGCACTCACGGTCCTTCTAGGTATCAATTCCCGTTTCTCTTCCGCATATCATCCAGAGACGGACGGCCAGACTGAGAGGGTGAACCAAGCCATGGAGCAGTATTTGCGTTGTATAGTGTTGCAACACCAGCAGTCCTGGCTGAGTTTGCTACACCTCGCTGAGTTCTCCTACAACAACGCAACGCATTCCTCCACTGGCTCTTCTCCCTTTTATGTTTTGTATGGTCAACACCCTCGCACTTTGCCTATCCCAGACTTTGCACTTTCTGATAATCCTGCTGCTGCTGCCTGTGCCCGCGACTTATCGGCCGTTCAGGCTCAAACCCTTACTCACCTTCAGGAGGCCTAGGAGTCTACGAAGGCTGCAGCGGATCGGAGGAGGACAGTGGCACCTTCCTATGTTGTGGGAGACAGGGTTTGGCTCTCTTCTTGCCATCCCAGGCTTCCTGGTTGTCGCAAATTGCTCCCTCGTTTTGTGGGCCCATATAGGATTTCCGCTGTAATAAACCCTGTGGCTTATCGCCTCTCGGTCCCTGCCTCCTGCCGTATACACCCTGTTTTTCACACCTCTTTGCTGAAACCTTGCCCGGCCCCTACCCGTCTCCGGTCTACGCCTGGTCCTGTTTCAGTGGGGGACTCGATGGAATATGAGGTTTCGGGTATATTGGGTTCCCATATGGTTCGGGGTGGTCTCCAGTATCTTGTGGATTGGGCAGGTTTTGGCCCCGAGGAGCGTTGTTGGGTCCGCGCGTGTGATGTCAATGCCCAAAGGCTTGTTTCACGTTTTCACCGGGATCATCCTTCCTGCCCACGTGGTCGTGGGCCATTGAGGGGGGCTCTGTCATGCACAACAAATCAGGTACACATCCACACACCATATTGATTGACACCCGACACACACTGCTAGAATCCCCGGGTCACAGTCCGCCTCCCAAGTCATCACCTCACCTATGGTGCGAGGGAGTCGTCATCACTGGCGGTTTCGGGCCGTGCGCAGAGGCCGTCCCAGTTTGTTGCCTTGTTTTCATTGGCAACTCCCGTGGAGGCTGCGTTCAGGCTTAAGCACCCGATCACAGTTACTTCCTGGTTTGGCGACGGTTTCCCGATCACGTGGTCAAGTTTCCGCTCACGTGACTGGGAGCCGACGCACGGAAAAGCCGGGAAGTTCGAGTTGCTCACCGCTTCACAGCTGTTTCACAACTCTGTTTGGCGCTTTCAGGATTTACGTTGTTTGCTTCATCGGATTTTGGACTCAGGCTTACGAACCACGGATTTGCTTTCTTGCTCCACGGATACTGTCACTCGGAATTTTGTACGGATTTTTGGTACTCTTTTGCTACGCTCAACGGATTGATTTTGGATTTTCCCTTTCTGGCTTTTGATCTTCCGACCATAGACTTCGTGATCAGTTTCAAGTTCCCTTCGGCTACGGAAGGGCTACAGGCACCAGCCGGTACCTACCATCTAGGGCATGGCTGTCCGGATCTTTGACGCTCCCTCGCATCTGACCCTGGGCACCCTAGCTCCATCCCGCTAGATTTAGGTAAGAAAGTTTTTGCACACTCGTTCATATCAAAGTACTGTGTTTGCCTGTGCTAACCCTAACTTCCTTTTAAACAGCCTCTGGGATCCTCGGCGTCATCAGATCCAGTGAATCATCAAACCACCTGTGGCCTCAAAGCTCGCACAGGGAGTTCCTTTACTCTCTTCCTGTGGGTGATTTGTGGACAGAGGCCCCTTTATTCTTCACTACGCGGCAAGTCACGACAGTAATTGTCAATCGTTTTCAAACATATGCGTAATCACTTAGTGAAAACTACTTTACTTATTTTAAAACATAGATGCTTAGGTGCAACAACGTTACAGCTCAATTAATCTCAATCATAAGCAAAGGGTTAATGGAAAAATGGTGTATAAGAAATACAATTCAATTAATGAGGCAGGGCCACTAGAGTAATGGCCAAGCCTGTGGAAATTAATTACAAACAAAAGTAAAAAAGCAATTTAGCAAAACATAATTTAGTTCAAATTAACTGACATTAATATAGCTCAGATATAAAGAAACTATCAAATCATATCAAAATAGGGACAAATTCTTGTCTGGACTGAGATGATGTATCTCTGTATATCACCACCGAGAAGTGCCCAGGAAGTGCCTGTTTGCCTGGAGGCTCTCTCCCGAATCCCGTGGATATCTGAAAATCTGCTGATCCTTCTGTGGACTCTGTTTCTACTTTGTTGCCTGGGTGAGCCTTAATCACCCTATCTTGGACGTGACATTTAGTGTACTTATAATAGTATACTTATATATAATATACGTACTTAACTATAGTACTTACACCGTTATATTTACTTTACAGCAACAAGCCCCGCCCACCTGTACCTGTTTGCCTGTTAGCCGGGAGCAGGGGGTGCGGGAGGCATATTTTTTTTTAACTTTTTTTTCCTCACTTATATCATTGTACTGCATAACGGCTTGTGTGGTCATTACACAACATTCTATGGGTTCGTAATTACAGCACACAGGAGCGTCAATGCTAACAAGGTAATTTGTGCCTGTTTCTCTTACCGTTACTTTGCCTTTTTCCTCCGCGATTATCTACCCTGTTGAGCCACTTGTTGTCATGTGTGACCTTCAACGGTTAGCGGGGAGATAACTTCTGAAACACCAGCTGGAAACTGCTTGCATTCGCAGCACGATGCTTCTATCTTTTGTGTGTGTCGAGAGAACCGTATTCATTGAATTGTGTCTGTTTTCCTTGGAGTTACTCTGCCTTTTCCTCTCAGCGAGTTTTGACTTCTTTGAGCCCCTTGTTGTCACTCATTGTCCTCGAGTGGGAGTCGGGAGTGGGGTAATCAATTACCGATCCCCCGGCTGTACACTGTTGTGCACTTGTAGTACGTTGTCTGTATTCCTGTGCGCAGAGGGAATTGTACTCAATTGAATTATGTTCATTGTTATGGTACTTTGTGTGGAAAGAACTGCTGACATTTGTGCCGCTTATTGGCCACGATATACATTGAGCTAAGTGCCCCATAAGGGGGGTGGACTGTTCATCGGTTCTCCCCAAACACCTGTTGGGGAAATCCATTCATTAGAGCCTATGCTCAATTATTTGCACAATATAAATACGGGATCAGGAGTGGGTTATTTGATGGATCGGAGTGGATAGCTCTTAATACTTACTATTCGGACGACTTAGGTAAATATTGGATTGTTTTGAAAAAGTATTACGGCCGATGGATGGTCGAGTTCCCTCTATTTTGGCACTACATACGCAAGAATAATTTAACAACAAAATAGATAAGTGGTCCGTCACTCTGCACCTAAGGCTTCGATTGTGCTGCCACAACCGCAGTATTGTAGGAACCCTACGAAGTGAGACGATACCTACGCCGTGCGAGGGATATATATAAAAAAATTGGGAAAAAGAAAAACTCCTATTGTGAGCGGAACCTTTGTATACCCAAACAGCAAAAATCCCTGCATTGTTAATTTAACAATGGGGAAAATGAACGAAGAAGATTTAAAGGAACAATCAGGGTAGGGGGAACTTGGAAAATGGGACCTAAGTGGTATTGATTTTCCCCCGCTCCCGAATCCTGTGGGAATCCCTACAATGGACCCTAGTGAACATGCCAAGGTTCTAGATCGCCCAGAAGAACCCAAGCAAAAAAGCTTTTTAAGTGTACAGAACATACCAATAAGGCACTCAACCCTAAATCTGGATAATACTCTGCCCCCTACACCCCAATTGGATACGTCCCTTCTGGCCCCTGTGGTATCCGCGGAGTTGGATAGAAGGGTCAGACTCTCCATCGGACCTTCAACTCAGGCAAGGGTGAGGGGTGGAGGTCTTGACAATGTGCACCTTCACACACATGTGGTAGGAAGAGCGGAGGAGAATTTGTCAGTGCCAACATTGCGACCTGATGTCTATTCCATGGGGGAAGTTAGGGGCATGTTCGGTAGTGTGAATAGGGGGGATCCAAAGCCTGGCACTCATAAATGTTCAAGTCCCACTTTATCTGTGTCTCCCCAGAATCACAAGTGTGATGAACAGCTCTCCAATTACCTAGAAAATGAATTGAACGCAGATGAGAATGCACCCATGGTAGGATCCTTTCCTGTACTTACCAGGATCCTAAACCTCCTGGATAAGGGACATGAAAGGACTCATGGGGAGCTGCAGGAATTGAGATTTATGGTGGTGGAATCTTCAGAAAAGCTAAGTAGGTTGAAACGTTTTGTACATGCCCTGAATCTTTTTACCTTATCGCATTCAGTAAAGGAACCTAAATTGAGACTCAGCGTAGGCTGCCAAACCTTGAATGAGGATAGAGAGTGTCTGAATCTAGAAATGGACAGGAACAGCAACCCCTGGGTAAAAAAAGAATTGGCTCTTGTCTATTCTGTACCCAATCAAATTATTACTGAGCAGGTGAACAAGTCAGAAGAGGTGAAGGAACAAATGAGACTGATACTAATTAATTCAGATAAGATTAAATCTGTGGAAAGTCTTCAGGCTAGGGGGCAAGACTCCTGTGATCCCAAAGAAATAAATGTCCACGAACAGAGCATTAGAAATAAACCTAATAGACCTCGGCATTATTATAGGTAATTGAGGAGGAGGCCTCTCTGAGACAGCGATCGAAGTTCCCTCTGAACTCAGAGTCAAATCAGGAAGAGGAACGTCCCTTTGTTAATGTCATATCCCGTAGAGAAAAGAAAATGAGAGCAAGGGCCCTCAAAAGAAGAGCGAAGAGTGAGGGGGGGGGGGCAAATCAGTGCAAACAAAAAAATCACAAAACCAACCAGCTACCAAAATAAAGAACTCAAATACAAACATCAAAGATATCTGTAGCTTATTAGGGGAAGAAGGAACTCTTGATTTTACACAATTGGACGAAGAAAGTAAGCTAGCCTTAGAGGTAAAAGCAATTTCTGTCGGCCAGGACGTGGGGAGGGCCCCCACCCTCAGATTTTAGAAACCAAATTGTATGTGCAGGGGAATGAATATGGTGAAGCTCCAAACACCCTCTCAGATGCCATGAATCACAAGGGGAAAATGTCTACTGTTAAACAAAAAACAGAAACAAATAAAAAGAAAAAAAACAAACTTAAAAAAACAGAATGACAGTAAATCTGAAGTAAACAAAGATGTGCAGAGTATCCAACAGTTCTTTAACACCAAAACAAAGGAAAAGCCCCCCACTGAGATTAAGGAAAAAGAAAAAGAGGTTAACTACACTGCCCTTAAGGGGACAGTTTCTACCTCTTCCTCTGCCCAGAATGAGGGGAGGGGAATGGTGGGAGGAAATGATAATCTGGAACCACATTCTAATGAACCTATTATGGCCCCCTAGTGAAGATATACAAAAAACTGGTTCCTGAAGCACTATTTTAACTGCTTCAACATCTGACTAAGTATGGTACACCTCTCCCTCTACTTATGTCACAAATGGATGGTAATTCTGGGGAGATACAACAGAGGAGGGATACCCCGAATCAGAGGATCAGGGAGGTAGAACTGAGGAGGGATTCCCCCATCAGATGACTGAGGTTAGCAAAGATACGTCCCACCCAGGACTTAAGGGTTCTGCTCCGGAAGTTGGGCTGACTATTCAGGCCTCTACTATAACACATGGGGTGATTACACAAAAACTGCGGCTAATACCGCTAAAGGTTGTGAGGACACCCACGGCGAGGGACCCTCTCCGCTCATAGCTAAGGAATTTGAAGATCGGATAAGAAAAACATTTTAGTTGTGGAACCAAGAGAAGGTCCGAGAACAAGCTAGAGAGTTTCATCAAGGGCAGGAGGCCCTGATCGAAACTCGAGGGGGAAACGGGAGGGACTGGGAATCTAGGAAACAATCTAACTGGGAAGAACAGAACACTAGACACCAAAATGTTTGGTTGGAGGATAGGAGAGAATAGAGGGAACCAAAATATACAGAAGATCCTAGTGTAAGATGACATTTTGTGTTGACTATGGGACGCCCACCGTCATTAAATCGAGGGAGGATTCTCTCTTTGTTTAACAAGATTCCCTGTCTGTCTCTAATCTCCTCAGGAGATATTAAGCTCATTGATTATATTCACCCCACCAGATACGACTGCGTAAGGATTGTATTTTATTCAAGAGCAACATACGAACTTGTGTTAACTGAAGGTGTGGCTCTGCAAAGATTTGGCTATGACATTGTAAACTTCAGTAAGGGTGTGGGATTACATCAAGGAGGGGAACGAACAGGGCAATATTCAGAGATACATGATAACACTTCTACACAAGGAGGATGTAATACTCACCCTGAGAAAATATTAAACGAAGTGGCTGAGCTCAGATCACTGGCAGAATCTTTGAAGGAATCTTTAGTCAAGATCCAAGGTTTGAAAAACTCTACTTAGAGTATTGCTAAGTACACATTTTTATCATGGAACTCCAGGGGGTCCCGGCCATTGGTGTATTCGGCCAAGACGTGTGTAGAGCTCCTAAAATACTCCTTTCTATGTATCAAAGAAACATGGGCAGTTAATGCAATATGATTAGATGGCTTCACGATCTTTCAGGAACCAGCCACAAAACAAGCTATGGGGAGACCAGCGGGGGGCTGCTTATCGCCATTAAGAATAATATAGATTTTAACACCATAAAGAACTTTCGTTTAAATAATGGCTGTATAGCAGTCCTCATAAAGGTTGCCTGGAAATGTATCCGGAGCCACCTACTAATTATAAACATATATTGGCAACATGTTCGTGACTTAAAGACTTATACAGACCTTATTGACTTAATGATTCAGTGATGCCTGGAATTGGATAACGATCTGTATGTCATTATGTGCGGAGATTTTAATTTGGATATTTGCATTGAAGAAGAGATGGGTATGAAGGAAAGATGTGTTGGACAAGGAACGTACAGGGGGATTCCCGGAAACTCTACCAGGGAGTGCAATGGGCGCAATATATTGGGGGGTTGGGGGCTGCAATGTGCAAACAACATAATGGAGGAGACAACAGACCCTGCCACTTAGACTAGTGGAAAGTGGAGCTCCACCATAGATTATATCTTTGTTTGTACTAAGACCTTTTCTTTCATCTATGAGTTCAATCTGATCGATTCTTCGGAAAGTGATCACAAAATGTTAAATATGATTATAGAGATACCGGCAAATGTGGTTGAGAAATATACCTACGCCATCCCAGTATCCCTAAACGCACAAAAGAACAGAATTGTGTGGCACAAAACCAACATTGGTAAAGTGAACATGCTGTTTCAGGAAGATTTCGATTGCAGTGTTTTTATCCATGAAAAAATGGTATATACCCATAATTCTTTTACTAGTTAGATTGAATCCGTAGTTTCATCTAAATTGGGAAAACAAAACAAAAAATCTCTATTAAGGAGACAAGAGCCCCATAAGCACGTTTTCTCAGACGAGATGAAAACACTTAAGAAAGAGCGTATTCGTGAAATACGTGGCTTTCTAAGCCACCATAAATATTCCAAAACAGTGATAGATCAGGTGATTACAATCGACTAATAAATAAATTGGAAGAGGAAAGCCAGATGTTTGCGAGCCCAATTATATCAGGGAGATGCCCCAGACATATTGGTATCTCTTGGCGACGTAAACACACAAAGATTTTGGACATTGATCAACAAGTGTGGATCTGCACAAAGTAACTTACAAACAGCATGTGTAAACTCTGACAAATGGGAAGGACACTTTGGTACCTTGTATTCATCTTCTGTCAGAGCCTGGAGTCCCCCGCCCTACATTGTAAATACTGCCTGGAACATCCCGTTTGTGGTAATGGATGTTGAAGACAAAATCATCAAATGCTCCTCTTCTAGGGCTCCGGGACCGAATTTCCTCTGTAACAGTGTCTTGAAAGGTAATGTGAACTTATGGGCAAAAATGCTATTCCTTCTATTTAAAGACATTATCCACATGAAAATCATCCAGACTAGTTGAAGAATGTCATACATTGTACCTATATACAAAAAAGGGGATAGGGCATCCCCAGTAAGTTACAGACCCATCGCCCTCTTAGATGTTGATTCTAAGATTTTTGCTAGCATGGTTTTGGAGCACATTCGGACCTGGATTAATAAATTTAACATTCTGTCACCTTACCAGTTTGGCTTCAGGAAAAACGTAGGCACTGATGCAGGCCGTTTTGTAATTAATATCTTACAAAATGCAGCATGGTCCCCAGGAAATTCACCTATTTATGTGTCATCTATTGCCCTAACTGCAGCTTTTGATCTTGTGAATAGGTCAATCCTGTGGGCCAAACAGGAATCTCTGGGGATGCCCCCACCTTTACTATCAATCCTGTATCATATGCATGAGGACTCCAAACTGAGGGTGTGACTTAGTGTTGAGGGCAATTTATCACAGGAAATTAAGATTACTAACGGCCTATGGCAAGGTTGTATTTACGCCCCAACCCTATTCAATTTGTATTTTTCTGATATGGGAAATAGTTTTAAAAACCTTAACATCTATTCTCCGAAGATTGAAGGCAGCAAATTAGTGTGGACTGCTTACGCAGATGATGTTATCTTGTTTGACTTGACCCCCATTGGCCTGCAGCGCCTGTTGTCAGCCTTTAATAACTACATCCTGGCTAATGC
This sequence comes from Ambystoma mexicanum, assembly GCF_040938575.1. Taxonomy (NCBI): domain Eukaryota; kingdom Metazoa; phylum Chordata; class Amphibia; order Caudata; family Ambystomatidae; genus Ambystoma; species Ambystoma mexicanum. Next base: position 1,140,474,895 of record NC_090922.1, read on the forward strand.
CCTAAAAATTAACTACACCAAGACGGTGATAGTATGTCTAGACGGGAAGAAACAATCTAAACATTTGACCTGGTTGCTAAATCACGAAAAACTGCCTACAAGCACGGCCTTTAGGTATTTAGGATATCCGGTCTTTGGAGACAAAAAAAAGCTAATTTTAGAACCTTACTGGATGCGAAGGCTGTAACTTTGATGGCTCAAGTACGTAAAATATGCACACAATATGGTAAGTTCTCTTTATTGCCCTGTCTCCGCCTATATAAAAGTAGAATTGTGGCCCAATTCTGTTATGGATTAGAACTAGCGCCTTCCTGGTGTAGGGGAGAGGTGGCAATATATGAATCCAAGATACTAAGAGCAATGGTCAAATGCCTACCCAAATGTGTACCGTTAATGGCGATCCGTTATGAGCTTGGTCTGCACTCGTTGAGGAGTGTCCTTGAATGGCATAGACTTAAGTCTTTATCAGAAACTGTTAATCAGCCATGAATCAACACTATACGATATCATGGGGAAGGGCATTAGGAGTGCCGCTCCTGCATCAAAATACCTGAGTGATATGATACAGAAAGCTAACAATGTACTGGATCAATTGGGGGTACAGAGAGATCTGTTAATCACTAACCCAATGAAAGTGAAATTATTACTGTTACATGCAGACTGGAACTTTACTGTGGCCGAGATACAGAAGACAAATTTATACCATCAAATTATAAATGCCTACAAAAAAATGGGGGAGCCGGCACCATATTTAATTACATTTCAGAATAGGGAATGGAACAAGAATTTATGAGATTACGCTTTAACGTGTTGGGCACTGACGAAATATTGGATATTTGAAATGGTATGACTGGGGGAACTCCCTTTGCAGGTTTTGCAAGCAAAAGGAGCATTGTGAGACATTGCAGCACTTATTGACTATATGTGACGGTGTAAGGAAGGAGCGCATCAGTTATTTTAGTAACTATGTACCCAATGCTGATTGCGTGGACCTAGACCTTTTGTGGCGGGATATGCTTGATGGTAAAAGAGTTAATCTCCAGATTGCAGTTGTGAGATTTCTTAAAGTATGTTGTGGTCTATGAAGCCGAGCTTGCTAAGGTACTGATTGATAGTAAGTTTGGCCCCAGTCCCCACATATTTTAAAAAACAACATAACCTGAGAAAAAATTAAAATATGAATAAAAACGGGGGTACGTATCATAACGGGAGTATTATTGACTCTAGATTTACTTGTCACGGTAACGGTAACCCTCTGGCGGCCGGAGTGAATCTGTGCCCTCCACTACCCAGTCTGCACTTGAGTTAATGCAATGTGGAAAAGAAGGGATCCCTCTAATTAACTGTTTTCAAAATCTGTTATACGGGATGAGTTTTGAAGATTGGAGCTTGATGATGCCTCATGAAATTTGTACACCACTATGATAACCAGAGTGTTTTTATTCTTTTATGCATCATCGCAAGATTTTAATCCTTGTGTTATTTCTGTGTGAATTTCTTTTTCTAAAATTGATTGTCCTTTATGTATGAAAACTGAAGATCTTGTTTTGTAAAAGTTACTTTGTAACTATAAATAAAAAAAGAAAAAAAAAAGTATATCACCTTCTATTGGTTACAACACGTTTCGGGCTTAGGGGAGCCCTTCATCAGGTAAGGATATCGGGGATTATAATGTTTTTTCATAAAAATAAAGGTGATACTGCATAAAAGTTTTCTGATTCAATGAGAAGCAATGCTCATAGCATATTTGAATTAACAGGCGTGACAAGTGCTTATATGTCACTAACCTTGAGGTTGGTCCATAACCGGTTATGGTGCACTTCCTATGTGCGGGTGAAGCCTCATTACCTGTGGTTGAATAATAGAAACATTGTTGATGTCATCATGTTAGTGAACAGTCACTCATGGGACCTGTCGCTCAAGATGAATCGCTGGGTCCCATGCAGTGACATCAGATTTTTACTCGCATGTGTCAAAATGTCTAAATGGGAAGTGAGCAGAACTCACCTTGCATGATATGATGTCATTGCGTAATTTGACATTCAGGAAAAGACTGCAAGACTTTGCTTTTTGCACATGGTCTGTGATTACTATAAAAGATGGGCCTCCTGCCCACCATGCACAGACTTTGTAACTCTGTAACACTTCAACAAGTGCCTTGATGTCCTTGAGCTAAGTGCGCTTTATAAATGTGAAAATAAATAAATGTTACTTAAACTAATGTGGATGCAGACGTAAGCTGCAAACAGTCCTTTATATTTGTCTTTGACAGTAACACTACAGACTCATAATTCAAGAACTGGTATATTTATGTGTGCGCATTGCACTGGTTTACTTATCTTTTGACTGAAGCAAACAAAACTGAGTGCATCAACCCCAGCTAAGGCTCTCTGATCCTCCTGATGGCCCATGCCCCGTCCATCTCCACCTTCTGTGGACAGTGCAGACCTGATGGCCAGTGTGATGAATGAACATGAGCATCAGCAACGCGTACAGCAATACCGACCTTCCTGTCTCTGTGCTGCTCTGACATGGTGGCACTCACTAACAAGGGTCGGACTGGCCGTATCGGTCCATCGGCCCGTGGCCGATGGACTGTGAGGACAGTGGGGGCCGGTTTTCCTTCAAGCCACCCAGGGCCGTTTTTTTTGTTGTAACGTGCAGCGCCGCGCGGCGCCGGCGTGGCTCTGCTGCAGGCAGCTGAGCCACGGAGCAAGTGCTGCGGCAGGCAGACCGGGCCGCCATCACCCGCCCAAGCTAGGCCAATGCCATTTTTTCTTTTTAATGTAACTGTCAGTGGCGCGGCCCGGGCCTGGTCAAACACAAACTGGGCATTTTTTTGTAATGTAACAACTTGTTCATCGCTGCCAACAGCCATGGCTTTGTGGGTGCCACTCGCGCAGCCGCGAGCCGCGCTGCCTGCCTGCCTCCGGCGTTGCGGGCGGGGCGGGCCGCGCTACTGAGTGTGTCTGTGCAGCATAAAATTATTCATCAAAGCAAGGTAACAACACATACACGTTCTTGTTACCTTGCTTTGATGATTTAATTTGCATGCAGCATGCATGCATCAATAATAACTAATTTGAATGCATATATGGGGCCACCGTGGCGGCGGCCGCCCGTGCACTGTCTGCAGCCACTTTGTAGTGTGCCCGCCCCCCAGTGCCTGGTGCTCCGTGCTCGCCGCCGGGCCGCCCGCCGGGCTTGGTAAGTGGCGAGGGAGGGGGGCGTGCTTCGTTCCTTTGTTCCTTGTGTGTGATAACTTGCTAAGCCTATGAATAATAATAAGCAGGCTGGGCTGGCCTGGCCTGGGGCTGCCTGCCTCCAGCAGGGCTGGTGGCGGGCTCGATGACCCCCCGGCAGTTGTTGCTTTCAACTTTAGGAAGTAACAACAACACATTTGTTGCACTTTCCAAAGTTCAAACGCAACTTGTGCCTGGGGCTGGGCCGCTCACAGACTCTGTGTCGCCAGGACTGGCGTCTGGTCCACGTGACTGAGTGTGCTCTAGGATATAGTTGGGCCTTTTGACCCATCCTGGGCATGATGATTTTGGAGTCGGACTCGGGAGTCGGACACACACACCCACGGCAGCGGCAGACAGCACGACACGACACCACAGAGTCTGCACTGCAGTCTGTAGCAGGCAGGCAGCCAGCAAGGACCCCGGTCCCCACAGCGCACACCACACCGCAGACAGTGCAGCAGGCGGCCCCGGCCCGAAGAAGTCCGGTCCGGCCGGACCAAGACGAAGAGACAGCTGAGCCTGGATATTGGACAACAGGTAAGAAGAATCATACAACAACAGAGCATAGTTGACGGCTCGCGCTGTAATGGAACCCCCCCAGGCAGGAACTTGGCATCATGATTCACATCCAACTCTCAGGCTCAGCCCTGAGGCTGGCCTGGAACTAAATTCTGAATCTGAGCCCGGGTGGGCAGGGCGCTGGGCCGCTGGCGCTGCCCATCCGTACGTGGCATGATGGGCCGCATGGGCGTGTATGTTTGTATGTTAAGAAAATATTTGAGCCCCGGCAGAGCTGCACATGTGTCTGAGCCCCACTAGGCATTGTACAGGGTTCTGGTGTGTTCCACATTATCTCGCAGGTTTGTGATCCCTTCTCAAGTACTTTTTGCTGGTGGCTTTGTTTTTTCTGCGTGATCTGTAATCAGGGTAAGCGTAGTCTGCGTGGTATCTTATGTACTGGGTGTAGTCCTGTATTGGGAGACCTTGTAGTCCTCTCTATGATTCTTTGCAGCAGGGCAGAGAGCTGTTTCCCAGCTTGTCCTGCTAGCTGTATTATGCGGACCATATGTTCAGTGAGTCTGTAGTACTGCGTTTCATCTTGTGGCTTGCCTTTAAAATGTAACTAAAATGCAGTTTCCTATAGGGTAGTCTTGTTGAGGTGCAGATGTGTCCCCCCCTATGTACCCACTTTGTTGCAGGGTTAGAGTACTTGCCACTTATGCTCACCATGGGGCGTCCTCCGGATTGAAGATCTTACGGTGCTTCCACAGGGAAGATCTGTAGTTTTTGCGGTCGCCAAGAATACTCCTGGAGGGGCGGAGAGGGCCGTAATTGCTGTTGTGTCCGAGAGAAGTTGCAGTGTATTTCTGCCCGGCGTGCAATCTGCCGTGCGTCCGGCGGTGCTACACTGTGTGCATGCTCTCGTGGACCCAGGCGTTAAGGGGGGCACGTCTGCATAGCATTGGGCACCATGTGCTTCCTCTGTGCGAGCGACGTTCGGGCCCTGCACCCCTCATATGTTCTTTTGCTTGCCATGCGGCCTTATGTGCTGAGAGATCCTGCATCCACTTTGGGTTCTTTGCGAGCCGGGAAGCCTATTGTTCACCCCGGGTGCTTTCCAGCCTGCAGTGTTATGTAGTTCTTGCAGCTGTGTTTCCTCGTGTGGCCTGTCTTTATAATGAACTTATACACGCTGCTTCCCAGTGCGCAGGTTTGTTAAAGCACAGCGTCTCTTGCTATATGTGCTCGCTCCTCTCCCCCTGCTTAAGAGCATGTCACCTGTCTTTATGGTAGGGTGCCCCCCTCCGCTAAAGGTCTTACTCTGCTTCCATAAGGGCAGGCTAGCGGTCGTGCTCTGTGAATTTATTCTCGGGGGAGCACCGGGGGATGGCGGCATTATTCATTGCGTCCAGGAGTCTGTGCAGACTGTGCGTTATTTGTCAGCTCAGCGTGCAGGGTGCTATGTACTCAGTGTTGCCCCCGTGTTGCTCACGCGGGCATGTGCATTATCGTTCCCTGCTATGCAGCACGCCGAATGTGTGATGCGCTGTCGATGCCCCTGCTTCAGTAATGGTGGACCCAAAGTCTCTTCCCAGGTATGGGGTTGGGGGGGGTGGTTGTGTCTGCTCAGCCGAGGGGATGGATCAATGGTAGTATGGGTACGGGCCTTCTCTTCCCTCCCCCTCTGCAGCATTCATCCAACCCTTTATCTGTTTCCTCTTTGCTGCTAGGGCCCCTGCGTGTAGAGCTGCACATGTGTGTGGGACCCCTTTGCTGCTAGGGCCCCTGTGTACAGTGCTGCTCATGTCTACGGGACCTCTTTGCTGCTAGGGCCCCTGTGTGCAGAGCTGCACATGTGTCTGAGACCCCTTTGCTGCTAGGGCCCCTGTGTGCAGAGCTGCACATGATGTGTGTGGGACCCCTTTGCTGCTAGGGCCCCTGTGTACAGAGCTGCTCATGTCCATGGAACCCCTTTCCTGAAGGTGCACCCGTGTGTATGCTCTCTGCCCTCCCTACTGTGACAGCCTAGGCAGGTTAGGTTAGGTTAGGTTCGCGCCTCGGGCTGCATGTTAAGAATGCACATACTTGATTGGATGGAAAACACACAGACCTGCACACCTAAAGCCGGGTCGACTACATAATGTAATCCCCAGAATTGACAAAGTCTTTATGCTCATGTCTGTGGAGCGGAATGTGCTTGTCCAATTGCAAAATCCGGACATAATCGACCTGGTTGCACATAAAAGTGCATTGTTGCAGGAACTCTTGATTGAGTGATTTCCAGGATTTTCATGAAGCTGGAAGCAGGATTTCCAGGAGCGGTGGACCCTGTCACAGAACTGTATGCAAAGTTTTTATGAGTTGTTTTGTTATTGTGTCATCATTATTAAATACAACTATTTTCATTACTGGTGGCAAAGAGTAGACATGATTTGAGTCTGGTTCTGCAACATAAGTATTTTACTATGTGATGATGTTTTTTTTTTTAAACAAAAACAAAAGGAATGTTATCACTTTGTCAAGCATTTACACAAAACATAACAACATGCAACAGACACATGAACCCTCCATAAGTAGCATTTTCTGTAAAGTCGCGAATTTACGTGATTCACGGATAATGGTTTGAGGGCCACTTTTTTTGAAGTGAGGGGTGGGCCACTTTTCTGAGGCGAGGGGTGGGCCACTTTTTTTTCGGTGTCCGGGCCTATTTCTTGTCCCAGTCCGACCCTGTCACTAACTGTGACAGACTCATTTGCCCCCAATCTCTTTCTCAGTCCAGCGTCATTGCCACATATCATCTTTGTCCAAGTGACAACATACACTACCAGGCTCCTGTCTTGAAGGAGCAACATGCCTGCGTAAGGCTGGCGTGGCCTGCACACTAGGCAGAGCACGTGCGGTTCAGGTGTTCCTCAGCACAATGCACGTGTGCAGGAAGTGCTAGGCACACTCTGTCCCTCACATTTCATACCTAGTTTCATTTCATGATGGGGAGGTGTTATGAGAGAGAGTTAACACAAATAATATCAAGAACTAACTGAAGATGAAGGCTTCCCTCACATGACTGACTTTCATAACTGTACTGTATGTATATTATAAATAATTAACCAGGTTTTATCACACCATATGCCTGTATCACGCCCCACACAAAAAGAGGCCTCAGGTTACAAAGGCCTACCAGGAACTCTCCTGAAATCCCGGTTAGTCAGTCCAGGCCTGGTAATATCTCATAATGTGGGAATGTTGCCGAGGAAGCAGGGGTCAATCAGCAGAGTAAAAGAGCCTGATGTTTCTCTTACAAAACTGTTGGCCAATGCCTAGTATATGCCCTAGCCAATATGATATCATGTGTTGCTCAGCTACTTTTAACCGTGTTTGTGCATTTGCATATTATAATGATATTACATCCTTGTAGACTGCGCACAGGTGTTATCATTCCCTATTCTTGTTTTATGACCTTGGCTTTGTCTAGCACTACCTTAAATATGGTCCTATAAAAGCTGCTCTTTAGGGCTGGAGTATTATGTTAAAGCACTGTAACGTTGCCAATCTATTTCAAACTATGAGTCTTCGGGAGCATTACGCCATGTTATAAAGGTTATGTGCCCCTTGCCACTTTCTGCCTTTACGTCCAGTGTCTTCCTTCAACAATGATTCAAAAGTTCTAAATAGTTGTATTTTTTTCTAATTTTTTTAATCTGTTTTTTATATTATAGTTGCATTGCAGATCTGGGGTAGAGTGATGTAGCAGTTATTATTGCCAACGACCCTTGATATGCTCTACTATGCTATGCTATGCTACTCTTGCTATATTACCTTGGCTAGGTCTTGAACCACTACCTTGAATGTGTCCCCCTAACAGGGTTGCAAACAGTTCTGCAGGGCTGGATCATTAAATTAAACCACTGAAATGTTGGCATGCCATTTCAAAATGTGAGTCTGAAGGAGCATTAGACCATGTTACAAAGGTGTATGCGTATTTTGCAACTTTGTACCTACGTTGTCTTCGCTCACCAATGATTCAACAGTATAATGTGCATTGCAAAGTTTGGAGAAACTTTATAGGTTTCATTTTGTTTCTCACCTTTTTTAATTTGTTTTTATTCTTCCGTATTTTTACATTATAGTGGCATTTCAGTTCTGGAGTAGAGGTCTTTAGCAGTTGGTATTGTCAACTAGCCTGGCTTTGCTCTGTCAGCTTCACCTCAGAGCCATAATTTGAGTGTGAGCTAATAACATTTGATACTATCCTCTCACAAGGGTTAGAATGTTACACTGTTTCAAATGTGTTCATGATTAAAATGTGTGCCATGCGGGCAACACATATGGCCTCATTACCCGGTGGCCGCAAAGGGATACCAGGCACTGTTAAGGACACCGGTGCCGGTAATCCCTTTGCGGCCTATTCCGAGGTCCCTTAGCGGGTCCCTTCCTTAACGCCTGGTTTTACTACCTCCAACCTCTTAAGGAGGCCCATAGTTTGTATTAACAAAATTTAAATGGAGCCTGTACCAGCTTTAAAGAAACGTTCCTATCGTGATATGTAGAAAGTGAGTTCAGGGGAAGTAACTATGAAATGTCTCAGTTATAGAAAGATATAGTGGATGTTTTTTTTTTTTTTTCTACACCACTCAATGGGCCTCACTACGAGGTTGGAGGTAGCCATGCTGCTACCCCCAAACTCGGGTCCTGCTCCGGGTCCTGTGAAAGGGGAATTACTGGGCCATTCCGACCTTGGCAGGCCCAGTAATTCCCCTTGTGCTTGACCCGGAGCCGGTACGTCCCCATTCCCATTGAGCCCCCATAGGGCTCATTGTGCATGGGGAGGATGGTAGCAGTGGTACCGTTAATAACGGTACTGTTGCTACCATCCAGTTCTGCTTGCGGGTGCCGCTCTGCACGCCTGGTGTGACCAGGCATGCAGAGCGACACCCTCAAGCAGAACTCATAATTTGGCAGCATGGCAACAACAGCGCCGGTAGCACTGCCTTTGCGGTTGTTGCCTTACTGCCACTATTGTAATGAGGCTGAATGTCTGGTAATGTTAGAGTCCTTCTTATTTGTTATTATGTTTGTGCAGAAGGAAAGAGGACATCTTTTCCTAGGACTTAATCAGACATTTTTGTGTAGGTGTCTTTGACCAGGGTTTAGTTTGCACTTGTTACAAAGGGATGCCTTATAAAAAAAAGTTTTAGATACACTGAGGTGTGCTGATCGGGAAGAAAGCTGGAAATAGTGAGGCTAAAAATAAGAATTCCGGAATGTCATTGTTTATGGGTGCATTCTTCAGTTCCTGATTGTTTAAAAACAAGAAAACGTGCTGCGATGAAGGTAATCATTAAGCAATAAACCCTGACAGGCGGGGGCTTTACTGGGATACTGAACATTACCTTTCCATGGTGGCCATTGCCGCGACTGGGATGTGTGATGTTCAAGGTGCTGGTGAGGAACAAGCGAGCCACTGGGTAAGTGGAGCGGGGGAGGGGGGTGGATGAGGGATGTGAAATTGGAAGTTGGAGGAAGGGGACGTGCAGTGATAATTTACCTTCATCCCAGCAGGGTGGTCTCCAGCTTCTGAGCAGGTTAAAGACCACATTCTGAGCTTCCTTGGGCCAGATTACACAAACTTTGCACTGGTGCAAGTGCAAAGCTGTATGGTATTAGCACTAGGGCAAACATTCCCACATTTCTAAAAACACTGGGACATATGAGGAAACCATTGCACCATGGAAATTGCAGTTTGTCATGGTATAAACACCAGGGCAAACATTGCCCTGGTGCAAGAAGATACATCATTGATGCCTTATTACACCAGGGCAGAGTTTGCCTACTGCTATTACCATTTGGTATTTGCACTAGGACAAACTTTTCCCTGGTGCTAAAATCCAGTGAAAATGTATCTTTTTCATAATAGGGAAATGTTTGCTTTTCTGCTTATAACATGCCAAACAGCACTTGAAAACAACAAGAAACAAAAAATGCAATTTCAGCCTACACCCCATTCATTTACCCAAAGAATAAAAAGGTCAATTTTAGCCAGACCACACCTCCCAAAACGCTGGATGGATTTACACTAGGTGCGAAACAAATTGCATCCCTTTTGTGGTTTGGGGTTATTCCGTCCAGTAGTTTTTTCTATTATTTGATGGAGACGTGGGTGCATGCTTCTCCAACGTAGATTGCTATATCTCGGTTAAATTACCAAGAAACCAGTTTAAAAAATAAATAAAACAGCCAACATCTTTTATTTGTCAATGAAAATATCTTTCCTCATCCATACACCCTACACACCCTCTTGACCCTTACCAATCCACCCTACTGCTAATGAATCTACTTATTTTTCTGCACCCTATTCCCACCATCTCTTACACTCTATATATCTCAAAGTACAATTTACATGGAGTACTGAATGCTCACATAGATACATATGGAAATAATGTATTTTTTAAAACACTTTTTAATAACTGCAATGTGACTGATACAAATGAAGTAATTGGGTGAACCATATGTGCGGTTAATCTTAGCAACGACTGAAGGTCGTATTCGGGGCTACAATACAACTAATTACAGCACTGCAGACTTAGACGTGGTTATAACTCCTAAGGTATCCATACTCCTGTATATCTTCAGGCAAATGTCTCGATGGTATCTAGAAGGGAATTGTAGTAGATACTTTGACATATTGTCAACTTTGTTCATTGTCATCCCCAGATCTAAAGCTGTGGGCAGCTTTCCATAATTATCGAGATTTCCGATCCATAGCCACTCTTTCAATTTCTTTCTTGCAATTTGTGGGAGGTCCAGCAGCATGTCCATCGAAATGTTAGTAGTTTGCATGGTTGCTTTCACCTTTTCTGACCAGGACAAAAGCAAACCTTTATGCGGATGATTTCCTCCAGATGCTAATATTTTAAACGCTGGTTCAGGGTTGGAAATAACCATCTTTCTCAGTAAAGCCATAGACTTCCATATCACTATTCCATGTAAGCCCTCCAGAGCTAACTCATGACGTATTATGGTCATGGATGGATACTTTGGCAATCTCAGGACACGCCGCCTGAAAATTCCTTCCAATTGAGACCATATCTTATGGTCGATGTTCCATCCTGCTTCCACCCCAAATGTTATTGCAGGAACTACTTTCTGCAAGTAGAACGTATTAACAAGCATTTTCCATACAGGGTCTGAATTATCCTTATATACTCGCCGCTTGAAGTTGTTATTTTTGGTGCCCATTGAGGGCCCAAACATCATGATTTTTGTTTTTTTCACATTTATTGACCATGTAGGTTTCTCATTTTGAGAGCAGCCGTTGTAGACCTATCTGGGTCAGGTCGAACAGGACCAAGTCATCTGCATAAATTGCATGGCTTATGTGTCGTCCGTTGACTTTTGGTGGAAAACATTTGACACTGCTAGGGCGATTGGGACATCAGCAATATATAGCTTAAACAGGGCTGCTGCCAAGGGACATCCCTGTTTCACCCCTTTGTTGGTATCAATGGGCTTGGACAGATCTCCCCTCTCATTTAGCCTGCTTCTGATTGATGTTTTTGAATGCAGGGCCTTTATTGGCTGCAGCAAAGCATTTGGGCATTTCCAGTTTTCCAATTCCTGCCATAGTTTCTCCCGATTTATAGTGTCAAAAGCCTGCTGCATGTCAATAAAGGCCAGGAATAAGTTGTCCTTCTCCTCTAAGGCTTCCAACTTTAGTAGGTTCACCAGGACTAAGTTGATCTCAGTACCCACACCTTTGGTAAACCTGTATGCCTTTCGTCAAATGTGTCAGTTTAAAGGGCCCATGCTGAAGGTTTTTTTTGTAGAAACGTTGCAAACACCTTGCCAGTAGTGTCCAGAAGGGCAATCAGGTGGTAGTTGGCAGGATCGTCCCGACTGCCCTTCTTAAAAACTAGAACTATTATCGCCTTAGTCCATAAGGCCGGAATTTCTCGTCTTTCCGCCATCACTGCGAACAAATTTTCGATAAATATGGACCACGCCTGTTTTGGTTCCTTAAGCATCACATTAGTGATGCCATCCGGGCCTGCTGCTCTTGAGTTATTTAGCTTCATGATGGCCGTACAAATGTCGTCGCTAGTCTTGTTTATGTCCCAGCTAGTTTTATTTTTTCCACTTTCCATCGTCGGTGGCCTCTCGGTCCCTGAAAACACCTTCTGAAAATGCAGCAGCCAGTCATTTTCAGCTACGCCATTTACCAATGAGGCAGCTTGATTGACAGAGCCTCTATTGAAGATGTTCCATATCTCTCTTGTATTGTTCCTTTTAATTAGGGCCAGCATCTCTTCCCCACGCTCTTGATCCCTCTGATAGGAGAAACCTTTGAGCCAGTTTCGATATTTTGGTTTTCTCCGTTTTATCAGGGTCGAAGCGTTGGTACCAAAACGTGATTTTAATTTGGATAGATCTTTCTTTAACTGTTTCTTTTCCTTCCTTAAGGTCACACTCCAATTATGCTTATGATCTTTGTCAGTATGATGTTTTTGGGAAAATCCCAGTTTCAAGCATGCGAGAAGTGCCACGTAATCTGTCGGATCGGAAGTTTCTTTGTTTGCCCCCTGTATCTCAGAAGTCAATTTATTAATTTGTTTTCCTTTTATTCTGAGTCTGTTTTACCCATGGTTCACCTCCAAAGCTTGATCCTCAGTGCCAGACCCACTTTTGCACCTTAGTGGCCACAACATTACCAGTACGTAATGATCGCTATTTGCAGTTGGTACAATGCACAGCTTGTTGATTTTATCAAACACGTTTCTTGACGTCCAGATATAATCAAGGATCTTATCATGTCCCATGTTATGCGAGGTGTAGTTTGGAGGTATGTCACCATTCACAGTTCCGTTTACCATAAAACAGTCACGTGCTTCCATTTCATCATTCCAATGTGTTCTTCTTGCACTTCCATGACGTCCTTCTGTAGATTTAACCTCTATTAGCTCCTTGTTTTCATCGAACCATGAAATATTCAAGTCTCCACACACAATGACAGATAAGTCTTGACGACTCCTTTTATTTTTATCTATTATCTTCATCACCGTAGATATAAATGATCCAGCAGAGATCTTTACTGGATTCCAGTAGACATTAAGCAAAAGCAAGGTTTGTGCTTTATGTTTAGGTCCGTTGGAGTATTGAAGTAAGGTCCCTTGGACATAGCTGTTAGGATTATTTTCTACAAATACTTCCCAGTTTGTTCCTGACTTCAACATAGTTGTTAAGCCAGAAAATGGACGTCCTTTTAAATTTTTCTCATCAGGGTTTATCAGTATTCGATAACCGTCCATTGCTGGCGGCGAGCGCATCCAAGTTTCCTGCAAGCAAATTGCAAAATTATCAGTCATGTCCACTGGGAAGTCATTATAAAGGTGACTGAACTCCCTGGTATTCCAAGAGATCACTGTTACTGGGACGTCAGGATCAGTTTTCTCTAGCTAGTGCTTTCTTATAGCGAACATGGAGTTCCCGTTCTGCAGCTGTGGGAATTATTCAGTGTTCAAGTGCCTCCTTAGTTCCTCTCGTCGCTGTTCCATGGTGACTTTTGCACCCTGCTTCTCTTTTCCCTCTACTGAAGTTTTGCTTCCAGACATCTCATGATCTGAAATCTCAATCTCCAAACACAAGAGCTCTTCTTTTGCAGCCATGAAGCTTTTGCAGACTGCTTGTGAGTTAATGTGTAGTAATACACAGTCAACACGGTCTCCCGATGTGTATTCTACTATGCAAATGTCTTCAGACCTAATGGTCCATAACGCTGGCACTGAGTGCAACAAACGCATTATATTGCCACGATTCAAGTTGATATCAATTTCATCACTGAAAACATTTTCAATCTTTATTTTCCGTGTGAGCACTTTCTGCTCCCCCCAATGATCTTCTAACACTGGTTTGATGGTTTTCTGATTTTGAGCTGCTGTTTATTTCGAATTTAAAGACATTTGTGTTTTGTTTTTGAGCTCTGAGCTAGTTTTTGCTTGCCATTTGTTCAATTCATTTGGCTGAGCTGCCGGGGTTCTTTCAACAGCTTAGCACCTTTTACAGTCTTATTGGACCATGTTTTCCCCAGCGACTGTTTCTCATGTGTGCTCTGTGTCGATGTTGCAGGACTGCATATGTTCTTGTTCAACAGCGCAGCTTCAGACACCAGGATACAATCTTCTTCGTCATCGTCAGGGTAAGTAGACAGGTTGCATAGCTCCTCGATTTGGTTAACTGAAGAAGACACGCTCTGGTCAGAGTCAATTCTCATCCGCTTTTTGGGATTTGTGGCACCTTTGCTAACTTTGCCCACTCATTTGTCAGCATTTCCTTCAGTGTTGTTTTTCTTTGGTCTATCATATTTTTCTCCTACAAATATCTTTGGTTTAACTGGCGTAGTCAGATTTCTTATGAATTTCCTTGAGTTACTGTTTTTTTTGTTGGGGCCTGAAATATTCTTTTTTCCTGTTTTTTCTTTGCATGTCCATTAGGAGCTGCTTGCGATTTGTCTTTACTCATGTTAGTGGAAAGATTTTTAGCGGGTCCCCTGAATATCCCATGTGAAGCTTTTGACGAAGAGCAAGATGGAATTTCTGAGGACTTCTCTTGTAAGGTCACCGACCCATTTCCTGTTTTTCTTTTTTCAGAATTCATCTCTGCGTTGCCTGCCAAGGACATTTGTGGCCTGCTTTGAGGACTCTCGTCCACAACAATAGAGTTGACATTTCCCATCACGACGGTCGTTGTTTTTTCACTTTTATCTATTAGAGCGGAGTGTACATTTGCATTGATTACTATGTCAGTATTGCTTTTTCCAATCAGCGTGTTCTGGTTATCTGTGTCCACTGAGCATTGTGTGGCTGCATGTGTTCCACACTGCGCCGTGCTTGAGATTGGAGCTGGTGGCGCAGTATTCTGCGCAGCCATCTGTTTCAAGAGACCAAACATTTCCTCCATTCGAGTGTTTTTTTCTTTGCTGTCCTTCAAAATCAACTCAAGTTGCCTATTTGATTGGTCGACAGAATGACCTCCTTCTGAGTACTGTCGTGAATGATAGGCCAGAAACTGAGTTTCCATTTTGGTTATTTTTTCATTAAGGTGTCCCAATACAGCTCTGTTAATTTGTATAGATTCGTTGAAACTTTCATGCAGTTTTATGAATGGAATTAAAGCCAATGAGGTGGCAGCCAAAACATTATTATGAATCTGGATGGCGGTAGCAACTGACAGATTTGATTTTGAATCTGTATCTTTGCCCGCAGGACTGCATGTATTTTCGTTACTCATGTTTCTCTGATCACACCTTCCATGTGAGGGTTGGCTTTTCTGCCTTTGCCGATATAGTTGGTCCGCACCCCTCACCCCCATATTCATCACCATTGGACAATTAAACGATCTCTTTTCTCTATGACAAATGTCTGCCATTTTTTGTCCCTGTTTACCATGTCTCTCTGATGTTAGCGCTGTTTCACTCTCATATGTCGATTGCAAATCACGTTTATTTCCCTTTCCCTTTTCGTAAATCCAGCCGTTACAGTCCGATCTGGCGAGGTAGTTAGAGATTTTTGCACAGTTACTCCTACTCCTTCAGTCAGCGGGAGATCATTCTCAATAGACATGACATTGCCTGTGCTAATTCCGGGGATACTGCTGTTTCCAGCTTTTCCATTTGTAGAGCTTTCCGCCAATCTTGCTTTCATTTTCTCAAAATCTGCATGAAGTCTCAACGTCAAGCGTGCATCATGCCCAGCTAGGTCGATCCCCTTATGAGATGTGCCGATTTCAGGGCCCAGATGCGAGTCGCCAGCGTGTCCACTAGTCTCATCGCCAGGTCCTGATTCCAAGCTATTTAGCATGTTTATTTCATTTTCCTCTCTTCTGCTGCGTTCATTGTGTTTCAACTTAAAGATGCATCCATCCTTATCGCAGCTTATGGTCTTCGGTATTGGAGTGCTCTCATTTCCTAAATTTGGATGTGCTGCGTGTACTTGGGGAAAAGTGAATCTCAACAGGTTTGTATCCAGGGATACACGCGGAACATCTAATGCGAGAAATTCCAAGTCTGTCACATCAAAGGGCAATTGAAATGCTCCAGCATTTATCTCAATCACCTCCGAATCGATGACTGTTTTCAGCACTGGAAGTTGCTCTACTGTCAGCGCTGAAATCTTCAGTAGTGGGGAGAGTAATTGGTAGAGTGCGTTGGAAAGCATTTTCCTTGCTTTCCTCCTCTCTGACGAATTTAGATTTAGGCTCGCGAATGCAATTGCTCCGGTGTTAAAAGCAGTTCCGGCGTCTGTATCTCTATTGGAATCGAGGCTGAGGCCGAAGCCGCAACAATGTCAGTGTCAGCAGTGTCGACTTGGCTTCAAAATTCAGAGGCGTCAACGCCGTATTACACAGCACTGTTACTGTTGTTTCTGTTGTTACTGTTGTTGTTTGGAAGGTGGACGCCTCCTGCACGTCAAGTGGTAAGCATTCTAATCGTGTCTTCTTCTCGCAGGCGATACACTAAGGCTCCGACCCACTCAGATCGCATATCACAGCGGTTTTACCCACACCTTGATCTGTTTCACTCTCAATTTCAATGTCAGTTTCACAGTCAATATCCGTGTGCATTACGATATCAGCCATATGACAGTACAGAGAGGAAAGAGAGTTCTAGGCTTGTTTAGATTTAAGAGGAGTCAACAGCCCATTTTCCTCCATAAATTACTCTTACCTACTGTCACTGCTGTCTGCTGCGGACTGCTGCAGACTGAACTCAGCACAAACTCTGCGTGCGCTCCCCGCTCTCCTGGAGTTTTTAAGGGGAATAGGGCTTTTTTCTCCTTAAAGCCACAACACAAAATCACTGAAAACAGATTCCACACACTGTTGCTGCAGCTCCTCTCACCAGCTCTCACTGCCGCAGACTGAACTCAGCATGAACTCACAAAGATATATTATGAAACATGTTTTTATATTGGAGGGTGGTGTTTACTGTGCATTGCACTGAGAATTACCTGTCTCATTAGCAGTTCTAAGGTTGAAGACTGCACATTTGATATTTGAGTGGATATTTTTGGAACATTTTTATAGGTTGAAAAATGGACTGAAGTATTGAAGAAGCCCCTGACAACTCGTCTACTGATTTCTCAGGTCCTGAATATTTGTCAGAAGATTGCTGAGGAATACATGATTTTGGGAAATATTTTGAGAAGCATTGGCTAAGTACATTTTTTGGGTTTGAGGATGGTGATGTGGGAAGATTATCAGGAAGTATGAATTTTGGCGATTGATTTTTGGTAGGGGGTAGAAGGTATTTTATTTTTGGGAAAGGCATTTAATATAGCATCTAAGGAAAGCGCACAGAGACACATTGAATTTGTTTTTGAAACCTTCAAATGGATCTCATAAGGGAATTGCAGAGTTTGACACATTGTCAGAATAAAAAAAAGTATAACATCAAAGCACCACTCTGAATGTCCTGAAATACTATACTCAGTGTACCAGAAAATAGTCCTTTTAAGTACTACCAATTACACAGATATGTATATATGTATAAACACATATAAAACATGCCTTCTTTAACCATCATCCCACACCCACGGCAATACAAAACGTCAATGAACACCGTAACCACAGTTACAAAGAAAAATTCTGAATAAACATTTAATCAAAACAAACTGCATAAACTAGATCACATAAGACATTGTGATCTTTTAGTGCAGTTTGTGTATTATTTTATCTATTTTTCTAACTTAGAACATGGCACTTAAAAGGACAATTTTGGGGGAGAGGCAAGGAGGATCGTGGAACAGGGAAGGGAAGATTGTTAAGAATGAAACACATGGCACCTCCAATTGTGGCAGAAAGTGCAAAGAACTTTGAATTCTGAAAGATTGTGTGCCAGTAAAATGATAGCAGGTGGGTCTGGCGGTTCCACTTGAAGAAGTTATGGCGTGACTGGTGGTGGCTTAACCTGATGTTGAAGGAGCTGCAGAAGAAGTGGTAGCTGAAGGTGATGATGAATGAGATGCAGAAGAATTATATGAACCTGCAGGAGCATGTTGATGTACTGAACGAGTCCCATGCATCTTCACCATGTGGTGTATGTTTGTTTGTTTTTTTGTTTTATTATTTACAGCGTGCACCAGACTTGAGGGCGCAGAAAAAAGGCAAGAGAATTCTCAGCTTGGTTACAGTGCTGTTGATAATGTACAATAGTCATAGGTAGAACTAGGTATGTGAGGAAATAGACAGCAGGAACATCGTATACAGGTGGAAAAAAACACAAATAATATACAGGTGGGGATAATATACATCATTAATAAAATGATATGATGTACATAACAGTGTCTTACTGTGTACAGTATAGGCTGGTCATGGAGGTCCATTGGTGGAGCATTAAAGGGTGTGGTAATTTTCCTTAAACCAATTAATTATATTCCGTCGGAAGTGAGGGTAGGTTTGGTGTGTTCTTAGGGCGGGCCGTAAGGAATTCCACAACTGGGCTGCTTTAACTGGGAAGTTACAGCCTCCTGTTTTGGCTGGTTTAAATCTGGGTATTCTTAAGAGGTATGAGTTGGCCAGTCTTGAAGGGAAGTTAGAGGATTGTCTTGTGAATCTTCCTGTGAGGTAACATGGGGCGGCGTTATTGAGGCATTTATGTGTAAGTGAGGCATTCTTTAGAAGGATTTAGTCATTAGTTGTGAGCCAATTGTTCAGTCTCCTTGTCTCAGCAATATGAACTTTTTTGAAAATACCCAATGCCGCTCGTATGGTGTTATTTTGTACTATCTGAATTGGTTACCAGACATTTGGTTGAAAAAAATTGGTCGACTGGACAAATGGTTGAACCAATTTGGTCGAAAACCAAATAGTCTAATTTTTTTATTTTCACCCCTTTTTTTTTTTGAGGGGGTCCCCCCCAACACCCGTTTTTTTCCTAAAAAACACTTTTTAAAAAAACGAAAACCCGAAAAATAAATATATAAAAAAAAAATAATTCGACCATTTGGTTTTCGACCAAATTGCGTCGACCAAATGTCTTTTGACCAGTTTTCAGTCGACCAAATGATTTGTTAGTTGGCACATAGATATAGGGCATTGCAGTAGTCCAATCTTGTAAGGATCAGGGCTCTGGACAATGTAATACAGCTAGGTGTTGAGAGGAAGTCTTTGGCCGCTCATAAGCTTACATGTGTAGGTCGTGGCAGAGGCCAAGGAATTGACCTGTTTAGAGAGGGAGAGGGTGGCGTGTAGGTAAAAGCCAACTGTTTTAACTTCTTTGGCAACTTTGATTGTGTTGCCATCGATGTCAAAACTAGAGTATTTATGGCTGAGTTTATTGATGTTGGTGGCATTGCCAAGGATGATCAGCTCCATTTTGTCATTATTCAGGCATAGACCGTGGGTGGCCATCCATGCCTGGATGCTGAGGTACACACCATTAACCAAGGCCAAATCCTTATCATAATGTCCCGTCAGCGGTAAGAGGATCTGAGTATCATCTGCATAATTAGTGTAGGTGATACCAAGACCATCAAGATCATCAAAAATGGGCTTGGTGAATATGTTGTACATAGTGGGGGACACACATGAACCCTGAGGTACTCCTCAAGTAATGCTACCAGTGTTCATATGTCTTTCTGTAATCGTCATCCACTTTGCCCAAATGTACTCATATGAGATGTTTAATGAATACAGAGGTGCCCAAGATATGTAATGAGATGGTTGATGGTCCACGCCGAATACGCTTTTTGTAAAAGGTACACTGTACCACTTCTGCCTCCTTCAGAAAATGGTGCTCCTTCACAAGAAAGAATCTCCAACTATCTCTTATTTTCTTCATGTCACAGAGCTATTTCTGTGGTGGGGATGGTTTTGGCGCCCATATAATGATGTTGTCACAGTGTTCACTTCTGATAGACATGATAGTGATAGTCTGGCAAAGGAGGACAATTTTAAAATAGAAAAATGACAAAACAAAAAAAGAAAATGACACAACATTTCGCAGTTCCACCCTACTCCTTCCCTCTCAGCCAAAATGGCACTTTTCAAGGCCGCCCTCTAATCTATAAAAATAGACAAATGAAAACACAGACTGCAATGATAGATCAGTATGTTTTGTGTGATCTATTATTTACAGTTTGTGGTGGTGAAGTGTGTTTGTTTGATTTTTTTGGTAGCCTGCAGATACACACATAAGCATTTAGCTCTGTATAGCAGGTAATTTCCCTGAAATAAATCATTTGTTTCCTGCATCTTAAACTCCATAATCACACATACAGGGCCTCATTATAGATGTGATGGTCTGGGAAAATGCTGGAAAAATGCTGGTAAAAATGCTGCCTTTTTTCCAGACCTGCACACTTTCAGTTTTCCTGTGCGAGCCACGGATCTCCCAGCAGCATAACCCGCTGGGATTTTTGGCCCCTACCGGCAAATACATGCCTGAATTACTGCCACTGTTACTAATGGTGCCAGTGATTCAGGCAATCCCATCCCATGGAGTCCTATGGTTCTCCGGGAGCTTACCAGCTCTCTGCCATTCGTAATATCCCACTGATACCTGGAATTACCAGTGGGATATTGGCAAACTTATAAAGAGGGCCATAGTCTTTATACCATCTCCTCTTCACTAGCCCAAGTTTGTTTAAACATTTATGGCTCTACATATACCAGTGTTGGAGTTTGTGAAAGTAGATCTGTTACCCACGGGTACAACACAACCATGCATGTTTTAGCCATGGCTACAACCTCCAGCCGTTGTTGCAAATGATAGCCCCTCCAAAGCTTGCCATCTTGTTGGATGCTACAGTAGCAGTGGTTATGCATTTATCTTTAAGAAAAAAAGTATTTACCTATGTAAATCGGTGATGCCATCATTGTGGTCATAGACTCCACAACAGGGGTTGTGAGGTTAAGGTGGGTTTAGCTGAATATCCACATTTTTGTTGCATTAAGTTCTTATCTTTCACTGCAACTATATATATATCAACAAATGTTCAGCCTGTGAACACCAAAATGTCTTTATTCAAGTTAAAAATCCATTTATAATGGAAATGTCAGACAGCATGTACTTAAAAATTGCCTGTGAAGTCTTCAAGACACTCTTTGGTATGCCACACCTTCCACCCCTATTCAGGGACTTCCTCAGGCAAAGTATAACAATCAAACAGATGTAAACTTTCTTCTATTTCTACATTTTCTGGGAGTGACCTAAATCAATGTCATGTGACTAAAAAGTCTGATAATGGGGCCTGTTGAAATAACGGCGGCCATCTTTAACCAGTTTATAATTAATCAGAATCGTATACATTTCTAGTGAAATATCAACTAATATGGTATTTCAAATTGCCTACGCCCATAATCACTGTCTTCTTTTTACATAATAATACAATACTTTTAGTTTGCTAAACCCAATGGCCAAATATCCATAATTGCCTCAACAACTACAGCAGTGTAATCCAGCATGGCTGCGGCTCGGGTCCCTCTCATACCTCGAGTCAAACAATAGTGCGGCAGCACTATTATTTACTGTTCATAACACGGCAAACATGGTTATTGACCTCTCGACTCATTATTTGTATATACAGTTAGGTCTATTCTAAAAGTCCTGCACTAGTGGGCATACCAAATACATTATTCAGAACATGTAAAGTAACAAAGTGTTCCTGTGCATTAAAGTGCTTCCTGCCTGATTACATGAAGTGCAATATTAATTGTGCAAAAACCACTAATAATTTACATCCATTTAAAATATTTTTTTCTATCTCATCTCCCATCAGTGCATCAATCTAATATTTGATATTCCTAAAATATATTGCCATCTATTCAACTCAGAGCAATCATCTGGTAGTTCATATTCAGTGTTTCTATAGTGTGCAAATAAGCTTGTCAACATGGTATCATCAATTTCAATTACAACACATGTAAAATATTTTCATATTTCATCAATGCAGACCTTTTCTAATCGAGTCCAATTTTGAATCATCCATAAGATGTATGGCTAACTCCTCCTCCAATTTCTGCAATTTACGCTCTCTTTTACCTCTTCTCTTATGTACAGGTATAAGTGCTAGCGCAAGAAATCTCATCAGTGAAACATCACTATTGTGTTTTTACGCACAGTGAACAGCTAGGGGATAGTTAGCCTCCACATTAAGAATCACCCTATAGTGTTGAAGGATACATATTTCGAGCTGAAACATAGTACAATAGTTCACATGCGCACATTATCGCATATACAAAAGGTTTAGTCAGACTATTGATCTTCTGCTTAATTTTCCACAATTTGTTCTGCATCATATCATAATACTCTTTCTCTTTTTTCACTGCATGAGTGCACATTTGCCAATTATTGCATTTGTGAAAACCATTATTTATCATCCTCTCTCTTAGCCAATTATTGCTGACCATTCCAGTATTAGGCATGCTAGGTGATATAAGATCCTTTAAGGATTTTGCTTTAGTAAAAGTAAAGTATGGCTTGTCTCCTATAGATGTTATTAGATATGCATCTGCTTGTAGGATAGACCAATGTTTGCACAAGATTTTTCTAATGTTGTATGCTTGTGAGCTATTTGCAGTGGTACATTTAATGTTATCAATTTCTTTACTCTTGTTCTTAACTCTCAAAAGCTCTTGTCCGTCTCGATGAACTGCCTGACTATAATCTTTGGTAATTTTCTGTTTAGTGTAGCCTCTCTCCAAAAATAGAGTCCCCATTCTACATGCTTCCATCTGAATGTCATTGTTTAGTGAACAATTTCTCTTGGCTCTCACAACTTCTGGAGTACTAGCTTTTCATTTCTCAGGATGAAGACTTTTCCATGTAGTATGGAATTGGATGCTACCTTTCTCCTGTACAGTTTACTGTACATTTTAGTGCCATTAATAAATAGCTCCAAATCAAGAAAAATGATCCGATCTTCATTGCTCCCAAAAGTGAGCTTAAGATGCATGTCATTAGTATTCCAAATCTCCACATATTGTGTCAAAGACTCCAGACCACCTCTCCAAACCAGGAACAGGTCATCTATGTATCTGTGCCAACATATGATCTGATTTACAAAATAGTCATTTAATTCTGACCAAGCCACCTTGTGTTCCCCCACCCCATATATAGGTTTGCATATGTCAGTGCTATGCAGGAACCCATGGCTGCACCACATTATTGTCTACACAACCCTTCATCGAACAAAAATATATTGTGCTTCAAAAAAAATGTGAGGAGTGTTAGGATCACTCCATTCTGTTGCTTGTAGCTGACAGATCTAGTGTCAAGGAAACATTGACAGACCTGTAACCCCCTTGTGGTGTAAAATGGATGTGTACAATGATGTTACATCAAGGGAAACCATCAAGAAGCCAGATTCCAATTCTGTATTTTCGTGAAGAGATCTCTAGTATCTCTAATGTATGAATTGAGATCTTTGACAAAGGTTTGCAGAAACACATCTAAATATTTGGACACATTTTCTAACAGGGACCCTCTAGAAGAAAAATGGGCCTTCCTGGAGGTCTTTCAATATCTTTATGAATTTTGTCAAATCGATATCAATGACATTTGTGATGTCATCTTTGATATCCTGAGTGTTTATCTTAGCAGTGCACGATGGTGGCACGAGTTATGGTTACTTAGCTTACCATAACTGGCAAATTTCTGATATATTATAACAGTGGCTGTGTAGTTATGGTTAAGTTGCTAATCCCATAGGAAGAGCACTTTTTGTGCAGTTTATAACTTCGCTTCCCCTGGACGAATCCTCACCAAACTTTGCAAAAAAAGTATATGGTCCACTCTGAATTTATTTGTAAATTTTAGTGAGGTGTGGTTCCGGGGGGCGGCAAAGTTATAGGGCCCAAACTTTCTTTTTTTCCCATAGACATAATGGGAAAAAACTTTTCGCACGCATACAGCTGAAACCGCCGGACGGACTGCCAAATTTGCAGCAGGAGTGGTGGCTTAGTCCCGAAAGCGTGCTTTTGTTAATTTGGTGTAAATCTGTCCAGTAGTTTTTTTTTTTTAATTGCCAAAACCTAAGGCAAACACATTAGTGATATCTATGCCCGCTCCGCGGGGACACTTCCCTGTTTGCACCGCGGACAGGATGCTGATTGGCTAGTTGGCTTGCGTCATGTCCGCGGACAAGCTACGTGTTTTCAGATTGGCTGGGTTGAGGCATGAGTTGCGTCACATTGTTAAGATGCGCTCGCCATCTTTGATCCGCCACAGTGTAGCGGCGAACAGATGCAAAATACAATTTTGGGGAGTGTGTTGGTGTGCAGAAGTGTTTGGGGAGGGTTGGGGAGTAAGAGAAGTGTCAAATACTATATTTGCTTAGGTGGCAGGTGCCCCTGATGTGTTCTCCATGTCTGCGGTCGTAGCGGCTGTCCGCAGATATAGTCAATGCCCTTCTGGCTATCTCACTTTAGTATGATGTTGGTTTTAGGTTGTTAGTAGAGGATTGAATGTAATTCATATCCCCTATAAGCTGCCCACATACCACAGTGAAAATGTTTGGTATTATAGGTGTGTTATGCTGCAGTGGTTGTGGCCAGGGAATAGAGTCTTGGGTACATGGCCGAAGGCTGTAGGCCGTAGGCCATGCACCCAAGGCTCCCAAGACTATATCACCTATAAGGAGCTCAGATACCATAGTAAAAATGTTTGATATTATAGGTGTGTTGTACAACAAACACACATGGTTTGGTACTTCAGTAGAGGTACTTTTAAACGTTAGTATTTCTTTTTTGTAGGTGTCTAATAAAAGGTTACTATTTGTACAGTAGTTGGTAGTTTGTGGTGAAGCTAATGCATTTTGTAAGTGGCTTTCACTTCCAAAATATTTTCTCTGGATATGCTCTATTTCTTTGAGTAGTTGTTTGACTGTACCATGTAGAAGATTGTTATTTAAATTGACTAGTGCTAAAGCAGGACTTTTAGCATAGTAGAGTTTATGGACCAGATTTATATAGTTGCATGATGTGTTGATATCATTTTGATATGATGGAAAGTGGTTTTGCAAATAGGTCCTGAAGTGCAGGCAAATGAATGTACTATTCTGTAGTAGTTTCATTTTGATTTTGTCTTTGCTTTTTACATACTGATGGAAGAAGTGGCGTAAAGATTTGAAAGTTTTTTTGGCAATGTTACACATTGATGTACATATTTGCGCTCTGGACATGTATCCATATTCTGTACTAGTTTAATTTTGATTTTGTCTTTGCTTTTTACATACTAATTGAGGAAGTGGCGTAAAGATTTGAAAGATTTTTTGGCAATGTTACAAATTGATGTGCATGGCCATTTGTAGACTGGACGGTTTGGTTTATTAGAATGGAGAGGTGATACTGAGTTTGTTGGGGATATTTTTGTGAGCAGAGTTTCTTGTTTCATAATGGTGTTATTATGTTTTTCATACCCTCGTCCACTGCTATGTAAGGCAATTGGGAATGTTTGCTTTTGTTTATATGCTTCTTCATAAAAATATGGTTCTGTGGTCGTTGTGTGATTCTATTCACCTCCATAGATGTTTAAGGAGTTATTTTTGTTTATATTCAGTTTATTGAGAAGTGTTTTTTGTAATTTAGTAGTTAGTTTTGTTAGTGATTTCATTCTTTTTTTATAAGGTTCTGAAGGAGTCTGTGTTGAACAAGGATTGCACTGTTTCTGAGAGCTTTTCGGATTACTTTTCTATGGTAGGTTTTAAGGGTTGTCCATGATTTCTCTCTGGTTTTTATAAGGTTTTGTAATGTTTTGAAGGAGTCGGTGGTGGGACATTTTTTGTAAAATATTATTTTTTGGTCTGGTTAGTTGCTACCATGTCAAGATTTATAGGTGCAACGTTAGTAGTAGTGGTACATGAAGTCTTGTTAATCACTTTTTGTTTCGTTTTATATTTTGATAGAGGAGGGAAAGTTTCTGTAGTGGAAGCTTGTTTTGCATAATGACTGCATTAGCTGTTTTGCTTGAGCTTTTTGTACAAAATCTGGTAGAGATGGATGATTATTTTGGATACTTTTATTTTGATTTGCTCTAATTCTGTATTGCTTTCGACGGAGTTGCTTTTTGGTAGGCATTTTTTGGGGTTTGTTGGAGAAAAAAAAGTATGGGTTGGGTTGTTGTGCAGTGTATGCGTGCTTTGTGCGTGAGCATCTGAGTATGATGGTAAGGATGATTTGGAGGTGTGTGATTGTGTGATTGTGCAATGGGCAGCTATATTAAGTTGGGTAGGTTATTATTGTATTTGTGTGTTAGTATACTGGGCTTGAGATGACAATATAAAGTATTTAACTGGTAAGCGTAAGCGGTAATAATACATCTAATGGGAAAGTGTTAATACATTTCTTTGTTCTACAACAGTAAAATGCTAGTTTGAGTAATATTTGGAAAATTATGTAAGTATTGTACTTACTTTTTTGTATGAAAAGAGTAGGTTTCTTCGAAGTCGTTGTTTGTACTTTAGACGCTGCTGCTTTTCAGGAGGGTTGTCTTCACTGCAATTGTAAAAGAAAGAAGTTAGTGAATATGAGTGTTTATAGCACTTTTGTTAATGTAGACATTGGTTTTGTTTTTTGTTGTAGTAGTAGTGTTTTCTTACAAGTGAGCATAGTATGCATATGCTTTGTCTATGTGCATTTTGTATATTTTATTTAGAATCTGTTATTTGAATATGTTTTACACATGAGTGTAATAGTAAATGTATAGAGCACACTGGGTAAATGGCAGAGATTGTAGAGAGAAGCATGCAATGTATGCATTTGTGAAGGTGTGGGAAATAAAGGAGTAGGATTTCATATAGAGGCAGTGGTGTTGTTTGAGATTTTTAATTATATTGTCTGTGTGGCTGCGTGTAATTTAATAACACACTGGACAGTCTTTTTCATTATTATATTGTTATTTCTCGCATCTTTTAATATGAAATACAATGTTTTAGATAGCTCTGTGAGTAAACAAAAATTTGGAGAGGAGACAGGTTTGCAATTGATACTTCATTATACCAGATGGGATAAATGAAGCAAGGTCATTGTACAGTTTATACAGGATAAGTGGAAGTTACTCTGTTTATATATATATATTCTTAGAAGAGCTGTACATGTACTGTGTTAAAAATATTCATGCCTGTAGTCTGTGTTCATGCATGTGGATGTGCATGAATCGGCAAGTAGAAATATTGGCCAGTTGTATAGTAGTTGTTGCAGGAGGTCTGTTGTAGTGACAGCAGAATTGTACTGAGAGTGATCAATAGTACATCTAAAGTGCTGATGTGTGATGATAGAGTTAGATGTTGAGTTATTGGATGTGATTGGAGGATGATTGTGAGACTATTTAACAGTAGCCAATGAGGAAATAGTGCAGAGAGTGAAGTGGAAAGGATAGAAGGTTTGCCCCAGTGTTATGCATTCCTCAAACACCATGGATGTCCATGAGCAGAGTGTGCTACATCTGAGGTTTCTCATCAAATTCAGCATGTAAAGGCGACTGTAGGGATAAGTCAATCAGTGGTTGAGGTTGTGGTTTGTGTTGAAAGAGTCTGTGTGTAGTGAAGATGGTAGAGGTGGAGAATAGCAGGGTGTTGGTGGTTGGAGATATGCGTGTGCATGGTTTAGAGTGGTATGCTAAATGTAAGAATGTGGCAAAAAATGTTGATGTTAAAGGAATGGAGGTGGTGTGGAGCACTATGCCTGGTTTTAATGTGCAGGGAATAGTTCAAGTTTGTGGAGATATGGGCAGGGTGAACATTGCACATGTAGTTGTTTTGCACTGTGGTGCTTTGTATTTGGGGTATATCAGTGCCCATACTTTGTTGGCAGATTTATTTTTAATATTTGGTTCAGGTGGTAAAGAACATTATTCTCCAAATGTCAAGGTTATTTTTTCTGGTTTAGTACCTAGGGCAATATGGGACAATAGTTTTGTTTTTTGTGCTCAGCAGGTGGAAAGAAGAAGATGTAGGGTGTGGTTTATTGAGGTAGGTGGCAGAACTTCTTATTCTCTGTTTTACAGTAATGTTGGTATCATTATATTTGACCCATCTTCAATTCTTTTCTATATATGCAGTGTAGTCATGTGCATCGGTTGTGGGTGGTGCGTGGTAGAATATACCTAATGGTGTGAAGGTTTTTTTTTGTGAAGTGATAGTTTACTATTTGTAAATCCAGTTAGCTTGCAGTTCTTTTTGGTACCATTTGCATTCTAACTTGAAAGCATTACTATTATGTATTTACTAAGTGTCTGTATTTGTGAGGTGGTAAGATGCCCACAACGTTCATTTCGCTAGTGACCAGAAGTGGGATTGTACAAACACACATGTGCAAATTATGGGACATTAATATATAAGTGCGATCATTGGGGTCAGGGTCGGCGGTGTGGGCGGAGGGGGTTGTAGCAGGGTTTGTTTGGACGTTCTCATATGACCACATTTTGTCAGGGCTCAAGACTTGCTTCTTTCAAAAATGTTTACGTGAGTTGCCATGTGAAGAGGAGATGCAATGAGGTGACAGGTGGTGTGGCCTAACTGTGGGAGTCGCAGGGAGATTGCACATTTCTCCAGTGGAACAAAATAAATCCATCCAAATGTTGTCTGCATTGGTGAATGGTAGCAAACAATTTATATGTTTTTCAAAAATATTTGTAATGCCTCTGTGGTGTGAAGTGCTATCAGTTCCCATTCTGAGTGAAGGTCAGCGCCATTGAATTCTTGTTTTATAGCTGATCAAACCCACGCATGGTACACAGTATAAGGTTCAATTGCTTTTTGACTTTGAAACAAAGGGAGGATTGCAAATGGAATGCATGAAGGGAGGGATGTAAGACTTTCAAATATGATATTGTTGACCATTCAAAAATTGGACAAAAGAACAATTAATTAATTTTAAAAAATGTGTTGAAGTGAATGCAGTGTGTGTTTTACGCTGATACAATGGAAATGCTGAATATTATGTAAGTTTTACTTTGGACGATTTTATACACAAACTAGTCAAATTATCATTCGGTAACATTATTGGTGGGGTGAATTGTATATTTTGTTGTGTGTGGTATGTTGCAATGACATGCAATTACAGTTTGTGTGTGTAGTTTGTTTTGTTGTGGGCACATGGGCAATGCAGCATCGAGATGGGTGCAGTTCAGTAGTGGGTTCCCCCAGGTTCACAAATGCGTAATTGAATGCTAATATTTAATTAAAAGTTCATGTATGTCTTGTTCTTGGTTTTATTTAGCTCTCTGATTGCAGCATCAGCTTTAGAATCCCATTTCGTGCTGACCATACTCTGTAGCATTAACTTGTACAGCAAACTGAAGAGTAATTTTCACATTTTTTTGTTTGGGTTATCATTGTTTGACGTCCGTGTTTATCAATAGTTGTAGCAGGGGCCCAAATTAATGGTTAAAATGATAAACTGTAATATGATCGGTTACTGAGACACATTTCTTTATCTTTTTTTAAACAGCTACATCTTGATTGATGTCATGGATTCCAGATACCAACGGATGTTTTTTTTTTTAACTGTCAGCTACAGAATACCGCCAGTGGGTGGATCACAGTGACTCTTTTTTTGGGATGATCGACACAGGCCCATATACCTGTACGCCATACTAGCGATAAGGAGCAACTTGATATTGTTTATGGTGGCATAGTGCAAAGATCATGGCAAAGTCTTGCGATTCACAGTGCGTCCAATGTGTTCTTATATCAAGAAAGAACACCGTGTGACTCACGATAAACATTTGTGGATCGAGAATGAAGAAAACAATTATATATTTGCTTGCATATGTAAGTCTCCGGATGTTCTCAGAGCGTTTATTGTGAAATAAAAGTAGTTTATACATTGTACAGATTTTCTATTTCATTTAAAAGTGTGGTTTCATATTCAAAATTGGGACGCGCTGTGTTGTGAGATGGTGTGTGTTCAAATTCCGGGTTTCGTGCCAAGTCTCGTTATAGTAATGTTCTGGAGATTGGTGGAGCATATCACTAGGTTTGGTGATGGTAGCCTCAGGGTCGGGGCATATGAATTAGTGCCACCAGGGCAGTCCAATTTAGGAGATGAGGGAACGGATAAGATTATCACAAGATGGCTGTGCCCTGCTGCCTGATTTCGCATGTGTAAAAAAGAGGAAAACTACAGTAAGGTGCATAGGAAATGTTTGTACGATAGATCAGTATATGCTTAGAAGTACATACCCGAACACTTGGGAAAATAATATTTCTGAGTGCACTATTATTTGAATAGATCCATTTTTGCTTCATTTGTTGCAGATGGTTTTGTAAGGGTTGTTTCTATATTATTTTTAATGTCTGTATGGTATGGAAGCATCATTGGCACCCCTCCCAGCAACAACAAAAAATGACAACACCATAACTTGGGTGCAGATGAGCACAGACCTTCTTACTATAGTATTTTAGGGGTGTGATTCAGGGTGGGCTATGTTTAGAATTAATAAACTAATTACAACTGCATGATCTTCCCTGCAGAATATTCCCACTATAAAGTACATTAGTCACAAATATAAAGATGTTATCCATTCTCTTGAAAACTGGTTATAAAAAGAGGCATGCTAGTATGACTTCAATTCTACAGTTCACTATACAAATGTGGATCTTGCAGCAACTAAATGTAAGGTTAGTAAGATGGAGAGAGGTAAAAGGTATGGTTAAATCATATTGCTTGGCTACACTGTGATACAAGCGTCATTGCAGGTGTTTGATGGGTCCAATGTCCACATACCTTTACAATGCGCAGGCATTTACGAAAGGAATGATACTGAGTTGTTGGTTGAGAGGGTGCACACTGTGAGCCTACTTAGCATAATTCTGCTAAGAGGTTGTATACAACTGAGTATGCTGGAATTTACTAACACGATGAAGGAGGATTTCTGTGCTATAAAGGAAGTTGTTTCAATGCATAAATACACACGTTTCCAATCACTGTATCAGTAACTAGTCTACCAAACATTGGTTTCAGTTCGATATGTTCCACACTACATTTAATGGTCGTATTCCTATCCTGCTGTCCAGTCAGTGCACTTTTGAGCCTTGCTTTTATTTCTAAACTCCCTGCCACTATGTCCAAATGCATAGCTGCATTGTGAGCCTCTAAGAGCCATTCCTGGCTTTTCTTGTTGCATGAATGGATTTGTACAAATGCCAGCATGTAAAGTTAAAAGCAAGGACAGGCTTGTGTTATCGGGCATGGTATGGGACCACTTGACAGCTATGCAATTGTCCATCAACAACTCATGTTCCTGGCAGGTTTTGCGACTGCTCTTCACACTTTGCTATGCCCAGTCATATGCTTTTAAATGCTCCTGTAGTAGATGTGTTACCACATGTGAGTTTTTAGGTAAACTAAAGCATGTGTGCGTCCTATATTTTTAAGAAGACTGTTCCTTATTTCTGAGAACACCTCATGGTGCCTGCAGTAGTGAGACATTCAGCACATGGCTATTTCAGTCCTATCAGTGTAAATTCAGGTTCTTAGGGTTTTCAATTCTGGTTATAAATGCATGAAAGGGCATATTCTAGAAGGCACAGAGATTTAAGTTAAGTGTGACGAGACGAGTGACTACGCAGGTTCAACGTGATGGGGACCCAGTCCTGCTCTCCAGACACTCCTGTGGTCTGGTGCTGCATCCCGAGTCTCCCCACAGCATTTTAGTCCTATGTCACAGGCGTCCCTGGGTGTCTGAAGGTTTAGCATAGGTGCCAGAGTTTTGAACTGCGTCAAGTGTATGTTTGTCTGAGAGAGTGTGTGTGTGTGTGTGTGTGTGTGTGTGTGTGTGTGTGTGTGTGTGTGTTGGGGGCGGGCAATGCTGGTCTTTGCATCAGGCCATGTATTTTTGAAGTGTCAAAATTAACTTGCAGGATTAAAATCACTTCTTTTAATCCTGCGTGTTAATTTTGCTTCCCATTCACACCTCGTTCACACTCCCATTCACACCTACTGGTGGTGGCGCCCTCTGGAGGCTGGCACATCAGGCAGCTGCCTGCATGGCCAGATGCAATGACCAGCCCTAGTATCATTGTTTTTACTGATACTGATTTCATCACAAGGATCATTTTCTTCCAGCCATTTCAAAGAAGTAGACATTTCTGTGTAAAAAGAAATATATATATTATTTTTATTGTACCTGATACAGAAAGTTTTGAATATATAAAATCAGTGAAAACAAACTTTATTATAGGGACATTATGGTTAAGTTGTGCTACTAAAAACTATGAAATTCAATGAAAAAAACTTTGTTAAAGGGACATTATGGTTAAGTTGTGCTGCTAAAAACCTATGAAAATCAGTAAAAAAAAACTTTGTTAAAGGGACGTTATGGTTCGAAGTAAAACCGAAAAACCTCTGAAATTCGCAGACCATGGTAGGATAAGCAACCATAACTCGCACCACGACTGTGCACTGCTAACACTAACACCCAGGACATCAAAGATAACATCACAGATGTCATTGATGACATCACTGATTACATCACATGTGCATTTAGTTTTCATGCACAGACTCCACACAGGATTGTCATTGTAATGTTGGCAAAAAAAATGTCAGAGATCTTTGGAAGAACTATAGGTCAACAAATACTTCATTAAATGCTGCATTGCTATAAACACCATTGCATTATTCAGTTATTTCTAGTACATGTACGCACTCATGTACCCACTTAGGCAGGTGTGATATTCAAAACCTTCCATGTTGGATAGTAAAGTGATGAATGCTTTCATTTCAGAGTTTTGGATAGTGTGAAACAGGTAATAAGTACCTAACAATGCCTCCCATACTGCATGATTGTTCTACTACACACAAACCATAACGAGACTACAATGCATACAAATACGAATAATGAATACTAAAAATACATTAATATTGAAGAAAACCTGAGGTAAACCACTGAAATAATTCAAGTTATCAGAATATGGTCAATGTGAACTTCTAGACCATGCTACAGCATCCAATATTTTAGATCATTATACAATTCATCCATTATACTAAAAACATACCAAATGCGACAAACCAAATGAACACCAATCAGCATATGGGAAAAAGTATAGAAGCACATGATTTTCCTCTACTCATTCCTACTGGGAAAGGAGGAAGGTACGATGATAGACCCACTCAGATAACAGCATCAGAATACCACGTCTTACAAATGTAGTCTGAAGATCCCAGATTTAGACAGAATGTGGAATACATATTCCACCTACTCTTTGAAAGTGAACTAGCATCTCTATGCTACAGAGTTGCACATAAATTGAAATTAGGTACCCATTTTTAAAATATGCCAGCTATGCAATTAATACAAAAAGTGCAAGAAAAAGATGAGGTTCTACAATCAAGCATTACAAATCTATTAGCAAACATGCGTGGTACTAAAGAATACAGGTTCCGATGACATGGAGATGTACGTTGTATAATAAGAAACCTGGGCCCACCCAGTTGGTTTGTTACATTAAGTTGTGCAGAATATGCATGGGAAGATTTACATGATTTCCTACGCATATCAAACAAAAACAAAACAAACATAGATATACTAACACCTGGAGAACTTTGCTCTCTAGATCCTGTTAATGTTTCAAGATATTTCCATCATCGCTTGATTGCTATACTACACTTTATTTGTAGTAAAACTGTTACTCCCCTCGGAGAAGTGCAACACTTCTTTTGGAGAAAAGAATACCAAGCCAGAGGAGCTCCACATATCCACATGCTTTTGTGAATCAAACATGCTGCTAAGTTTGTTAAAGACAGTGATGCCACTGTTTTACAGTTTATCAAAAAATATGTCACTTTTGAAATTCCTTCAGAAGCAACATATAGTGATCTTCATGCACACATTTTACAATTTCAAAGACACAAATGTGGGAAATGTTGTCATCGCAAATACAAAAACAAAGGGAAATACTACACAATATACCGCTTTGGTTTCCCTAGACCAGTTACAGCAACAGGTCAAGTAAACAACTTCACGTCTTCAGTTAGACATAGTGTTAAAGGGAAATCACCTAAGAACAAATATTACATAAAAAGAACAGAAGAAAAAAATATATCAATGATTACAATGCAATCATTGCCCACTTATGGAATGCAAACATAGATATGCAGTAGATTGCAGACAATTCCACTGCAGATGCACGATATGTTACAGCCTACTTAACCAAAGCAGAAAATCAGAGCTTCAAGACCTCTGGAATGACCTATCATCGGACAAAACACTGTCTCAGAAATTGTACAGCTTAGGCATAAAAATGTTCTCTCCTAGAGAATGTGGCTGCTATGAGGCTGCAGATCGTTTAACAGGTAATCTTTTGTAAGGACAATCTACAAATATAGTATGGCTATGTCTTGGTCCTGCTAAATCTAGAAAAAAGAGTTCTCAAATCATACGAGGACATAGAAACAATAGCAAAAATCATTCCAACAGCCAAGACATTTTGAAAAACAATTTACTAGGCACATACTACCCAAACAGGAGTACCACTTTGGAAACCATGTGTCTATACCACATAGCCCAACACTTCATATACAAAAATAATATAAAACCAGATGAAAATAAAGGTGGATACAGAGTGATACATTTTGAAGGCAGCTTAGTGAAACTTAACAAACCAAGCTTAATTAATCATATCAAATCAAATTGTCATTAAAATCACCTCAACATAAATAACTATATTACATGTCCCTGCTACCACGTTTTAAACCATGGCGAAAAGAAGAAGAGTTACTAGATATCTATGACTCCTATGTAGACACTTTCAAAGCAAATGAAACACTATAACTGATGTAAACTTTACACAGTACAAAACAATGTTGCACAATAAACAGCAACACGAATAATAACTCGAGGCCCAACTAGATAAGAACACTCCTGAGAGTAGTCAACCTTCTGTAAAAGTAAGCCAAGAACCACAGGGACATCCACTAATAGCACTGAGACAGAATAAGCTATGACAGAAGTAGAAAACACCATGTGTCACTATCAAGAAGATACAGAAGACTTAACTGTACTGCAACCAAAACTGAACAATGAGCAGCGTAGCATTTTTCAAGCAGTAACAAAAGAAATTGCACATGGTGCACAACATGAAAATAAAGAATGTACCTGCCAAAATTACAAACCTATATTACTAGACGTCAGCGGTCAAACTGGTTCAGGCAAAACATTCTTAATCAAAATCATCAGCAAGTTCCAATTGGCAAACAACAAACTGTCAGCTGTTGTAACTGCCCCCACATGTTTAGCTACCTACAACATAGGTGGTGTCACTTTACACCGATTAACACTCCTTCCTGTAGGACATCAAAACAAATTACAATATTACAAACTTTCTACAGAAGCTGCAATGGAACTACGCCGAGTTTTAAAACAAATGAAAATGCTATTAAAAGATGAAGTGAGCATGGTCTCCAACCTAATGTTGGCCTTGATTCACCTCAGATTACAAGAAGTACTCAAAACAAACTCGAAACGCTCTTTGGAGGAAAACACATTATTGTTTTCGGAGATCATCTTCAATTGACACCAGTGAAAGGTGAACCTATTTTTAAAACCTCAGGACACAAACTCTGCCGTAAAATTGTTGGCAGCATAGGAAATGTCAACCTTTGGCAAATTTCCAATACAGAGAATTAACAGAAAACATGCGCCAGACTGCAGACCTCATATATGCCAACATTTAAAAAAATATTAGAGTTGGTGTACTACCTCTAGAAGCACAATCAATATTAAAAACCCGGCACATCCATCCATCGTATGACCATAACTCATGTGATACTGATATCTCGGAAAAATTAGCATACAAAAATGTCAATTATATGTCCTAGATGGCAACTCTTGCAAGCTGTTCAAAATTCAATGAAACAATGTTGAAAAAAGAAATGCAACCAATAATTGAAATTTGCTCCACAGACAAACTGGACGTAAATGGTATGACACTATCCATGTGTCAACAAGCCACAACAAGACTAAATACCTTAGAAAACTCGAAATCCAACACAGCTGTTTTGGAGAAAATATTAAAATGATCTTTAAACTGTAGAGTAAGACTTAAAAGTAACCTTGAAATTGAGCAAGGAATAGTTAATGGAGCACTTGGTATAGTTGTTGGCTTTCAAACATACCCACGTGACAACAACATTCAGTTTGTCAATCTTCTCTTTGACAAACTATCAGAAGTTAAAAGTATAGGATGCTCAACAGCTCCAATCCTTCTTTTCAAATACATGTATGTAGGCAGAGAACAATTTTCTCTAACTCTAGCATACACAGTCACCATTCACAAATCACAAGGTCTTGCCCTATATAAAGCATTGATAGATATTGGGAACACAGTCTTTAAAGAAGGCATGAGCTACGTAGCACTATCACGCTTACCTACACTTGACAGTCTAGTTCTAATTAACTTTGATGCAAGTAAATTAAACGCTGATATTACTGACATTTTATAATACAATAGATTCCGTTCACTGTACACCCCATCTTAAAGCCTATCCTGTTCCACAAAAAGCAAAACGTTGTAAAAGAAAACTACTTCAAACAGAAATGCAACAGAATGTCACTGCAAATCCTCGAAAGAGAGTAAAAGAAGCTAATACTCCATCAATTACTACAACTGAAGAAGAATCTACTACTCAAATTTACTCAGGTACTTCTTTAAAGAAGCAGCACACACTCAGAAGAAAGGACCTGGACACAAAACTATCTGGTCCATTCACATTTTCAAATATAGCTTGTGTTAATTGCTACCCTAATGCAGCAATACATATTCTATTCCAATTGCCACCGATTGTTGACACCATTTACACACACAATACAGACCAATTGTGTTTTCAAATGTTAGTCCTTCATAGAAATGCAAGCAACAATCCTGACAACACATACAGTGTTCATGGAATAAGACAAGTATTGAAATACTGTGCTGGAATGGTGAAATTCACTATAAACTCACAAGAAGATCAACAAGAATGTTCATGTACTTACTACAAGTACTGGAAAACAAAAACATACCTATAAATTAAATCTTCCAGATTTTATACATGTGGAAACATACATGCACTCTGTGCAACAATGTGGCACAGGAAAAAATCCCTAATGAACGCTTTGTGTATTTATCCATACCTAGCTGTGAATCCGTTCCATTTCAGCAACGCGTACAAAATGCAAACCATGGCAGATTATGTACTACCTGCAATTCAGATAATCGCTCTACCTTACAAATACAAACACAAAGTAAATACGTAATACTAATGCTTCTACATTACAATGCAGATGGTACAAAAACAACTGCAAGCTGACTGGATTCATACATGGTCAAGTATCACTTGGTAAGAAAAACTTTGCAACAATAGGTATAATGTACCACACAGGAGCCACAACCAATGCAGGTCCCTACACTGCATATATAAAAACGAATTGTGGATGGTTCGAATGCAATGATAGTACCATTACACTAAAGCAGAGATTAGCAGCAAATCTTATAAACGCTTATTTATTATTCTTAAACCCAAAACATAATAACTAATCTGTGCATAAACATAAATGTAACTTCAATTAGAAAACTATAAACAGAATACGCCAACAGATATCTAACTGCCACAAGATTCTGCAACAACCAAACAGATAAATCAATACTACTAAATTATAACAGGAAATACACAGTTAGAATATGACAACAAGCATCTAACTGCCCCAAGATTTTGCAACAACCAAACAGATAAATCAATACCGCTAAAATATAAGAAGAAATAAACAGAATAAGCCAACAGGTAACTAACTGCCCAAAAAATCTGCAACAACCCACAGATAGATGAGTAACTTGAAAATATAAATTTAAAAAAAAACTATAACCAGTTAGAATACGCCAACAGGTATCTTACTGCCCCAAGATTCTGTAACAACCAAACAGATAAATCAAAACCACTAAAATATAAGAAGAAAAAAACAGTTAGAATATGCCAACAGGTATCAAACTGCCCCAAAAATATGCAACAACCTAAAAGATAGATGAGCAAATTGAGAATATAAATAAAACACTATCTAACAGGTATCTAACAATCTGCAACAAGCTAACATTAGCCAGAAATAACAAATAAACACTGAAAACAAATAAAGAAGTGTTTTGTACCATAACAAAAACACATTTTTTTTTTTAATCCAGCACGGATTTTTTTCCCACAGACCCAATGATTTAAGAAACAAACACAGAAACTGAGCAACTTGCACAGTGCACTGGTTTGCAAACTAGTAAATATGAGGATTGAAATAATGCAGACATGTCTATTATGTAATTTAATAACTCATGATGAACTACCTACACTAACACAATCTTTTCTTTTATCACAGAAATTGAAAAAGAATATCTGCTCCAGTTACCCAAGTCATGAAAAAAATATATCCAATCACAAAAAATCAAACAGTAAGTATATTATAATTCAACTCATAACACATCCATTGAAGCAAGCATCTAACCATACACCACAATCCAAAATGTTTACTTCCATGGCTATGTTATACTGCAATGCTTGTTACCAAACTCTACAATCTTAATTACATGACGTAGCCAAAACTTCACATTCAAACTATACAAATCAAACAGTACACAAACTGTAGATTTGTGGATATTTGATGGATGTTTGATTCTATGGGTGTGTTATGCTGCGGTAGTTGTGGCCAGGGCCTAGAGTCTTGGGTGCATGGCCTACGGCCTTCGGCCATGCATCCAAGACTGGGTACAACAACCACAGCATAACACACCCCTAGAATCAAACATTTTAACTGTGCTATATGGGATACTGCATTTTTTATGTCCGCCGACAGCCGCGGTGACCGCGGACATGACAAACACATCAGGGGCACCTGCCACCTAAACAAATGCATCATTTGACCCATATCTTACTCCCCCACCCTCCCCAAGCCCTCTTACACACCAACACACTCCCCAAAGTTGTATTTTTCCCCCGTTCGTCGCCAAGATGGAGGACGCATCAAAACAATCTGACGCACCTCACTCTTCAACCCAGCCAAACAGCAAACACTTTGCATGTCCGCGGACATGACACAAGCCGATTAGCCATTCGGTGTCCTTTCCGCTGAGCGAACAGGGAAATGTTTCCGCGGAGTGGACATAGATATCACTAATTTTTTTAAACCTACTTTTTGGTAATTTTAAATAATAATCCTACTGGACAAATTTCCACCAAATTTACAAAAGCACACTTTTGGGACCAAGTCGCTGCTCCTGCCGCAAATTTGGTGCAAATCCATCCAGCGGTTTGAGCTGTAGGCGTGAGCAAAGTTTTTTCCCATTCACTCTATGGGCAAAAAAATACATTTTGGGACCCCCATTATAACTTTGTCCCCCCTGCACCAAACCTCACTAAACTTCGTAAAAAAATTCAGAGTGCACCATATACTTTGGTGAAGACTCGTCTAGGAGGAGCAAAGTTATAAGCCGCCCAAAAAGTGCTCTTCTTATGGGATTAGCAACTCAACCATAACTACACGGCCACTACTGTGGGCCGTGTAATGATGTGCCTGCAACCTAAGGAAAGCAGTGTAACAACATATGAGAAAGGTAAGATCTACAAACATAGTACCTTTTGCATGTTTAGTTGATGGCTGTTAGGGAAGAAAACAACCTGTCCTACATATGTCAGTGCACACAAGAGGGAACCAGAACTGTGATTTCATCAGTGATGTCATCAATTACATTTGTGATGTCATCTTCGATGTCCTGGGTGTTAGCAGTGAACAGTGGTGGCATGAGTTATGGTTGCTTAGCTTACCATAACTTGCGAATTTCAGGGGTTTTTCGGTTTTACTTTGAACCATAACATCCCTTTAACAAAGTTTTTTAAAACTTATTTTCATAGGTTTTTAGTAGCGCAACTTAAGCATAATGTCCATTTAACAAAGTTTTTTTTTCACTGAATATATATATATTAAAGGAAAATACTTTAGTTGCAGGGACATTAAGGTGAGAACGCAACACAAAAAAACCTTCTGAAATTCCGCTAAAGCCACCTTAACTTCGCACCTCCTGTTGCGCATCCTATGACCACAATGATGACATCACTAATTACATGTTGCATGAGAGCAATGATGACATTACACATCACATCACTGATGCCATCACTGGTGGCAACACTAATAAGTACATAACTGATTACATCAATAATGGAACTTGCCATAACATACTTTCTAAGTTTTCTCATGAAAACTTTGATTACCTTAATAATAATTTAGGCAGTGGACTTGGCCATGAAAAATGCTGGGGTCACTGGCCAGGACCACATGCCATAGCAAGTGGTCAGTTAGTGTTAAAAAATACCAATGGACATGGTTACAAAACATGCCTCGTAGCATATCACTGTTTCAAAATATACAGTGGGCAATTTTGAAAGCTGTTGTCAGTGGCCATGTTAGAATATGCAGTTGGCACAGCCAAAGGCTGTGTCCCCAGGCTAGTACTGTGTTGAATACCATGGTGAGTGGCTGGTTAGTGTATATAATATACAGCGGACATGGCTAAAGGCCATTGCTAGTGACTGGTTAGTTCTGTATAATAGTGGGCATGGCGGAAGGCCATTACATCGCCAGTATTGTGCTAAAGTCCATGGCTAGTGCCTGACCAGTGCATATAATATACAGTGGACACGGTTGAAAGCTATATCCACTGATAAAGGCCAACATCTATGGCTGGTAGCCTTTTAAAATATTCAGTGCACATGGGTGAAAGTTGTGACCACTGTCCATCACTGAAGGCCATGTGTAGTACCCATTGATGTGTTCAAAATATATTTGGCCATGTACACTGACCATGGCTGAAGGCCATGCTTAATGCTACTTACTGTTGTTATGTAATTAGTGATGTCATCAGTGATGTGATCTGTGATGTCATCATTGTGGTCATATGATGTGCAACAGGGGGCAGAACATTAAGGTGGCATAGGTTTTGTTGCATTAACGTCACTGCAACTTATGATTTTCCATGAATTCCAAATGTTTTGTTACAATCTATTGGTCTCCTTAAGGTCCTTGCTACTAAAGGGTTTTCCTTAAATTTCAAGGGTTTAGTTATTTCACACATTATTGATATTAATAATACAGACAATTGGGCTAATTAAAAAACAATGTATAATCTGTACAAAGTAAAATAAAAATCAATTCTGCTCCCGTATTCCCACAAAATAACCCTATTCTTAAAAATGTTTCTTTCAATATTAATTTTACTTTTAGAAATGATTGCAATTATATGTAATATTTACAAATAGAAATGTATTAAAGTGTTACAGAACTGTGTACAAAGAGTACACTCAATACAACTTAAACATTTTTTACAACACAACCGTCTACAAAGGTGGATTACCTGTGATATGACAGCAGGCATGCCACTAGAAGACCCAAATGTTCTGTTGACATGGCTACGTGGCTTTGCGCTTCTTTCTACCGGACAATCACATTTCAATCTCCTATGTTGCATAGCCATGTCAACATACAAGCCAATGGCACACCAAGATGCATTAACTCAACTATGCCATTGCCATCCTGCGACATCCGCTCTTGCAAAATCATCTGTTACATACGTCAACAAACAAGCCAATGGCACACCAAAATGTAGTGACGCAACTATGCCGACACCATCGTGTAACATCTGCGCATGAAAAAATCAACCAATAGCACGTTGTATAACATCAACACAGCTACCCATCCAGTTCAGTCACCCAAAAGGCAATCATATTAAGCGATCCGGCTTTGCGCCTACGTGTCTTTGTTAGCCGCACACAAAGAACATCCATTCGCACACTCAGATTCATGACACAGCTATGCCCACACCATATCACAACATCTGTGCATTCAGTACCATCCAATCAGTGGGCATGGCAGTCTGTAGCCACGAATAATCACCACACCCACATTAAAGAAGTTTACATTTATCAATGCTTTCTATACTTGCTAGTGAAATGGTTTCTGCGTGACTACAAGCACTTTTGGCATTTTGTCCCTTAAATTCATCATCCATTTTACCCAGTTTTTCCCTAATACTATTTTCCTTTGTCTTGTTATTAGTTCAGTTTGTCTATTGTTTGCTTTTTTCATTTTTAGAGGCAGTGGGCCTCATTAAGGGTCCGGCGTTATCCCTGCTGGTGCTACAGGCGGGTTGACCTGTAATAATTTACCAGCGCCTTACTTCCCACTGCCACAGGCTCATCATGAATCCAGCAGCCCGGAAAATAAGGCACAGGCAAATTGTTAGTCCCCATTCCCATCGAGTCCTGCCTACTGTGGCTGCTGCGTCCGGCAGGGTCAGACCTGTCGGGCACAGCGACCACGGCAGGCAGACACAGATTTTGCCGATCTGTGGAACAAGCATGATTGTGAGCTTAACGGCACCTTTGTTTCCGGACTGGCAAACTCCTAATGAGGCCCATTGTCTTTTTTGTGTTGTCAATTTTATTATTTTATATTTTTCTCCCCGGTTTGCCATTCCAACATGTGCAACCACGAGAGTAGCAGCAGTGACAATTATGTTATCGTTTGGGTTCAGAATCCTTCACCACCAAGTAAGAAAGCAACTTGAATGAAAACCACTGCAGACAGTTGCTGCTTCTTTCAAGTCAAAAAAACAGTCAAAAGAAGCAGAGGCGGTACTTTGCACAATCTGCAATAAAACTCTACGCTGAGGGCCTTACAATGTTCCTTCTCAAAGCCTGTGAACATCTATTATGATAAATAATCTAGTGTGAGTCCACTGTGATGATGCTGATGATGAGTATTGAAAAGCACACAAACATCATAAAAGAAAAATGCATGGGTCCCATTCCATGCATCGAAAGACATCAACACCAACTGCAGCACCTTTATCCACCAATGCAACAACATCACCAACTGGAAATGAAGCCTCAACTTCAACAGCGGTATCAACTGCACAGACTTCCGATCTTTCCATGATGCTCGGCATGTGTAAAAAATGCCACAAGTGAGCAAGGGCAGAAGACAACCAATGAATGTTAGATTACCTGTCATGCTTAGTTTTTTTTGTAAGTGGCCATTTTTCCCCCTTTTTTCTAATGAAAAAAATCATCTAATATATGTTGCATTTTATTTTATTTATTTGAATTCCCTTTGTTATATGTTTCATCCTTACGCGTTTCCTCCCTTATTCTATCCCCCCTCTTTCCATCCCCCAAAATGGCCCCATTAAGGGCCACCTTTTAAGTAATAAAAATAGATAAAATTGAACACAAATTGCAAAAATATATTA
This sequence comes from Ambystoma mexicanum, assembly GCF_040938575.1. Classification (NCBI taxonomy): domain Eukaryota; kingdom Metazoa; phylum Chordata; class Amphibia; order Caudata; family Ambystomatidae; genus Ambystoma; species Ambystoma mexicanum. The sequence goes on from NC_090922.1 coordinate 1,140,517,886, forward strand.
CAATATCTATTGTAATTTATTTTATGCAGTTGCAGTCATCAAAATTCCACAACTGTTTGTTTGTAGTTGCAGTTACACTTGTCATAGTTACTGCAGATTATGTGCAAATAACAGCACCCCAGTAGTTGCTCGCTTTAGCTGTGTAAGCAAAATCCTGCAATTCGTACCCTGATGTTGTAGCCGCGGCTACAAAGAATAATTTTTTAAAAAATATGTGGCGGTATATATCTGTATTATAGGTGTGTATATCATATTGATCACATAACTCACCAAATACCTTCATTCATGTTCTCTTCTTTTTTCCATATTAGTAACTGTAAAACAAAATTAAATCTAGTTTATAACAAAATAAATCCATTATTTATAGTGCTTTTCATGCTGGTAGAAAGTGAATACTGATTGTATTCCCAGTAGACCACCATTACCAGGTTGCATTAATTAATCTTACTACAGAGGAAAAACAACTTCTCACTGGAGAGAAGAAAATACCTTTCTTCAGTTATTTGAACTATGTAAGAATAATTATATATACACATGGGCCAATCGATTTGACCAGTGGTGGAAGCCGGCCTTTTGTCCAAATGCCCATTTCTTAAGGCCCTGTCGGGCCTTCGGTGCCTTGGGCCAGACATGCTGCCCTTTCGCATTTAACTATTGCCCTAGTTCCCCTCTGTTTCATTACCGCATCACAGACCAAACAAAATGCAATCTCTACTATGTGTGCCATCAACGAGCCTCATGACTGTGCTGCCTGCTGTCGCCTGTGCTGCTGCCTGAGCTTCCGCGGTAAGCATGCCCCTATAATCAATCCTCCTGTTACCACCTATAGTAATCACTCATTTCACTTTGTTGCACAGATTTTAAAGACCAAAAACAATTATCACAATACCATATCGATCCTGGGGTCCTGCTCCACCCAACTGATGTACTTGCCCAGAAGGGTCAGCCACATATGCAATTTTCACAAATTATCTGAACAAACACTATACTGTTATTACTGCCAGTGATTCCTCAATTACCTCCATAGAATCCTGTGAAACGCTTAATTGCCAACTCCCTGCACCAATTCGTAAACAGTCTACTTCTCACAACTGTCTTTGCATATGATAAACTATCTTTACTCACTGTCTCACGACTCATGCTAAACCGCCTTTGCACTATTATGAAATTACCCATTGCCCACTGCGTGCCATCTTTTTACAAATGTGATATTGCTCTCCTAGCTCCTGATTGCACCTCGCCTATTGCCTGTTGATTGCCATCTTTTTGCAAATGTGTTATTGCTTTCTCTGTTCCTGATCACGCTAGGTTATATTGCCCATTGCTCGCCTTCTTTTCCTTCAACAGTGATATTTCTCTCCTAGCTCCTGACCACGCTAGGCCATATTTCCTATTGCTTGCCATATTTTTTGCAAATGTGTTATTGCTTTCTCTGCTCCTGATTGTGCTAGGCTATACTGGCGGTTGCTTGCCTTCTTATAATGCACATGTGATATTCTCCTAGCTCCTGAACTAGAAACTGCTAAATTGTGCTGTGCCAGGGCTGTGTCCTTACATCTGAGATTTCTAAATACATGCCATATCCTGGCCTGCACCACTACTAAGGCAAAGCTCTAGCAAGCTCATAGCCTCTCTACTTACGCCATCCATCTATTAACATTAGCACCTCTTAGTGGAGCTGAACAACAAGTCACTGCCTCAGTTAACTGATTCAGCTTCTGTGCATACAATTACATCAGCATAGGCCTGATAGGTCATGTACTCGCATATCACTACAACTTTGTGCATACAGCTCACACTCAGTTCTCTCCTTCTGCTCACAATGTTACCACACACCACAGTTGCTAAGAACAACTCTGAGAGACACGCCACCAGCAGGCGGCCAATTCCTCCTCCTTTAGGCCCAGCAAACCTTGTATTTCTCTTACCATGTCCACCACACTACCACCTTTTGATACTATAATATCAACTATATTCTTGCCTTCCTGCCAACAAGAGTCAACTAAACTCAACACAACCGCAAGGACAATAGCAAGTAACATCTGCCCGCTCACTCCTCTCCAATGGATCCAGTTATATGCCACCAGACCCACACTCAACCAACCTTGCCCTGCAAACACTAGAAACTTTAGGCTAGGATACAGATTTAAGAATGCTCATCAACCACCAGCTAACTGCAGAATCACAACTAGCATCATGACCTTGTCCATGAGGAGAAACAAGATCAAGTTAGACAATGGTAAATTAAAAAGTAACCCCACCCTACACTACACTCATCAAGAGAGCGATCATAAATGCAAGATCCTTCACAGCTCATGCACTATACATTGCAAAGCTCATAGACTTAAACCAACTTGACTTCTTAGCTATAACTGAGACTTGGTTTCATGCTGCAGCAGGTCACACTAGTCATACCAAACAACGACACCATCCTTAGGCTAGATAGAGAAACATCTAGAGGTGGTGGGTCGCCTTTATTGCCAAAACTATGCTTGGCCTAAGGTTCCTACGTTATCAACCATTCCCTTCAGGAGAACTCCTTTCAGTCAAATTACCACTTATGGGATCATGAGCAACAACTCTCCACCTCATGAATAGACCCTTAGGCCCGATATCAACCTTCAAGAAAGATATCACACTACTCCTCACTGCAAATACCAAACCATGATCACAAATCATGTTGCTGGGAGACCTCACTCTAGGCCTTCAAGATACGAAAGATGATATCGCCCTTGCACAGAATTAGGTTTCTCACATTGCATCAACCTGCCTATGCATAGCAAAGGGAGAACCCTAGATTGGATTGCAGACCTCAACTGCAACACAAATATCTTATCTAATGTACCATGCACCTGGTTTGACCACCATATCATATCCTTCACCTTACAGGACAGTATCCAAGCTAATTCCTGTAACTCATTAGCATCCCCAGCAGCACCAGAAACAACCACAATATTACTGTAGAGAAATTACTACCCCAGCACATCCAATTATTAATCACCCTAACATCAACACAGACCCCTCGGCATTAGTTGAACTTTACAACCAAACTTTACAGCAAGCCATTAGCAAAATAGTGCCTCTAAAAATGTGCAAAGCAAAGCCACCTTAAGCACTCACCTTAACTCCTGGTTCACCCCAAACCTTAATGCCATATGCAATGAAAAAGAAGTGCTGAAACTATATGGGAAAATCACCCTAAAGTACTGAACAAAGAAATATTATTAAAAACCTCCAACAGTTACAAAACTGCCATTCTTCAGACAAAAAGTGACACCTACAATGAGAGAATTAATAAAGCTAACTCATGTACAAAATCATTATTCTTCATCCTCAGAGAATTAGAATCCCCCATCTGAAACCTTCAATAAAGATATGACCTGGTGCACGGACATACAAACAGCAATGCTTGATAGAATAGTGCTTCTACAAGCAAAAATTGAAACAAATAAACTGAGTCATACATCTGCCCTGTAACAGTCATCAAAGTGGCAGCTATGGATCTTGCGCCTTTCATCACCATTTGAATAAATGCATCATTTGAAACTAGTACGTTCCTTACCAACCTGAAAGATGCTTGGGTTTCCACTATTAAAAAACCCTAGCCTTGATCCTAACATTCCTACCAATTACAGACTGAGAACCACGCTATCTTTCCTAATGAAAAGTTTAGATAGGGCAGTATACCTAAAAATACAGGCTCATCTCTTGAATCTAACAATCTCCTCGGCCTGTGACAATCAGGCTTCAGACTGAAACATGGCACAGAATAAGCCTTGATAGACTTAAAAACTCAGATGAAAGACCTAAAAGATAAAGGTAACTTAGCCTTCCTTCTTCTACTAGACTTATCGGGCGCCTTTGATTTAGTCAATCATAAAGTCCTCTGTAAAAACCTCACGTCAGCAGCACATTTCTCTTCTAAAGCCACCTCTTGGAAAAAATCCTTCCTGGACAACAGAACTAAGAGGATATTTGCACTGACTGCTTCAGCTGAGCCTGCACCAATTTCCTGCGGAGTACCTCAGGGCTCTTGCATCCCTCCAACACATTACAATATCTTTACTAAGCCCCTTTTTGACAACCTCAACAATTTGGTGTCACATACACTAACGATGCAGATGACACCCAAATCCTCATCCCCATCACTCACACAGCCTTTGTCTAAATGATGACAAGACAGAGTTACTTCTCACCAATTGCCAGGCAAGACTGAAAAAACTATGTAGTCAGTTCAATTCATTCAAAATAGATGGTATCAACATAAAAGTCTCCAAGGAAGTGAAAACACTTGAATCTATCTTGACTCCGCTTTGACCCTGTCTAGACAAGTCACTGCTACAGCTTCTGCCACAGCCTATACGAGCAAACTAATCAATGCTTGGAGACCCTTCTTGTCGACAGCAAGTTGCATTACATTAGCAATAGCACTTATACTATCTGAATTAAATTACTGCAATGACTTGTACCTAAAGATTAATAAGCTAAATGTAAAAAAACTGCAAATATTACAAAATAATGCGCCAAGAAATGCACTCAACATCCCTAGACCCCATCATATATCAGCAGCAAGACACAATGCTCAATGCTTTCAGTCAAAGACAGAATTGCATTTAAAACATTAGCACTCACCCATAAATGCCTTTCCAACCCAGCTCCTAAATACCTGGCATGCAAATTCACTAGACCGACCCACAAGGTCCCCATAGCTACACTGCTTCAAAGTTCCAAGATTCAAGTTACAGAAAGCAGGGAATTGTAGTGTACCTGTACTAGTGGCTAAATTATGGAACTCCTTGCCTGTAGCCCTAAGAGCAGAACCACCCTTCTAATGCTTCAGCTAAAAATTCAAAAATGTGGCTCCTCTCACAGGGAGCACCATAACTGCCTCGCTCAACCTGTTAACCTGTACATATCTGTGATGCACTTGTAACAACTTCCTGTAATGTTTCTGTACCTATCTGTCATGTAATTGTAACTGCAACTATGAAATGCGCCCAGATACCTGAGGGTTAGGTGCAGTCTATAAATAAAATAAAAAACAAGCACATATGCACATTATAGACTATATCACTTTCTATTGGTGTATGTATGTAGTAACATGTAAAATAAAAATATAAATCAGTTCATAAAATAAACATTGTGCCGAAAAACACCATTCATAAAGTAACACTTTCAAAAACTAAGAGCTGCTACAGTGCAGTATAGGAAGAACATGCAGTATTTTCACTTCAATTATACTAACCATTTAGGTAACTATTAACAGGGTTTTGCATCAGCAAATTCTAAAAAGATTTGCGCACAACGTCAACAGTTTGTACACCAATAAAGCAATTTCCCTACAATGAAGATATGCTAAAATACTGTACATTTAATATTAAATGATGACACTTTCACAGATTAATTTGTGCAACTTTAACCAGGAAACCAAGGCATACAACCAAACTATGTATTTAGTTTTACAAATAAATAATTGAAGACATGCCGGCAGTGCAACATTATTTTGAGTATTGATCTTTTTCAAAACTATTTATAACTATATTTCAAATGATAGGTAGAAGACACAAACGTTTGTGTGTAAACATATTAACACTTAGCAAAATCTGCACTAATACCCTAACAAATGTAATTTCCATACTTCTCATAAAACCTGTGTGTGTCCTTTGTTTGGGCACCTACACACATGAGAATTAGATAATGACATTTTAGAATGTACACATCGAATTGGCACAGATAATTGCAAGCAGTGTGCAATACTTTTTTTTACTATATAAATATACATTTGAATTATAAAAAATATATCTACACTGTCATTTGATAACTTCTTTCATAATTTAGGGTGCACCCTCTTTTGGCCACCTGCACACATAAAAAGCTAAACACAACTTTCTTAAACCAACAAACATAGAAAACACATGAACAGTTTAATGACTGGATACATTTAACAACTTTTTCTGAAAACACACTGCATACAGAAGTTATGTAACATTTAAAAAAACAACTGTTTCAGTAAGGTATTCCATTTTTTTATTTCAGTTAGAATAATTAAAAAAAAACATGTTGTGCATATTTATTTTCACCGACTATACCCATAATAAGTAAACACAGTATACCCAATTTGTTCCCTAAAACTCTTATCAGTAGTTACATTTTATTTATTTTTCAAACATTGTACTATACGGTTTTTGTATCTACAACCTACTGTTTACGTGTTTCATATGTAAACAGTCATGCCTTTCTACACGCCCTCACACTCAAAATAATATACATGGAACCATTATGAAACCTAGCACTTATAGAGATCACTTGTACATATTAAAACATAATAAAACAGAAGTAGAAGATTGCAGAATGTTGTTTTCTCTTCTAGTTTATATATTCTTCAGAATATTAGCTCTCCATTTATTTCATACTATTTTTAAAGTACATCCTACTAACAATCCATCATCAACCTTATATAAAACAATCATTATCCGATTCTTCCATTTCAAATTTAATTGTGCATGTTTATATTTACAACGCTTATTATACTTTCAATTCAAAACTTTGTTTCAAGCAACGTAAGCAATGTTTAAAACCTTTGGCAATCTAGTTTGATGTGTGACTATAGAGTCATTACAAACAAGCCAATCTACTTTGTACACACCCATGTTGTGAAATGACCACATTAAATGGTAGCCCCTTCATGAGAAATTATTGCACATGGTTTAAATGTGTTCTTACTAACAGAAACTTGACTAGATTTATCAACACATACTTATTAAAATCTTGATTTTGCAGTGTTGATGCTGTTACAACTGTAGATATTTTTTTTAAATGCATCAAAGATATTTTCCTTTTCCAATATCCTTAAAAAGTTCTCTGGGTGTCTCTTAAAAAGCCTTTGTGTTTTTTTTTTTTTTACCAATATATAATCAAACAATATATTTTCAATCAGAGAAATACTCTTCACCTCTACTACAAAAGCACAATATTGAAACATTTCTCTGTGCTCTTTCTTTAGATGACTAAGTAACTTTCCTTTCACGAAAAGAAAAAAAATCCTACTCCCTGTAAACAACATTTCTCCACACTTGCAGCATAAACTTCTCATTATAAGCACTACATCTAAAATAATATTATCGAACCAAAAAGACTGTTTAAAAATATTTCAAATGTGTTCAAACAGATGAATAAGTCATTGAAGTATCAAGAAGAATCACACAAGAAGCACCACAACAATACTCACAAAATGAATCATGGATTCATTAACAGAATTAAAACAACTATTAATATTGAAAAAGAAGTCAAATCAATGTGAAAGGACATTGAAAATGTACGACAAATCACAGACAGTAAACATACAGATAATTGGGCTAAAGAAGAAGACATATCATGTGTTCCAACTAAACGAAAAGCCTACAACCACATGTGTTTGCATATTTATTTACCTTTTTCAAATATATACACTTGTATGCATTATTAATGTATAACATGTTTTAAAATTGTTACAATAACGGTTTACAAACACCACACTCAATACACCTTAAAAATACATGCACATTTACTTTTTTCTCCAAAAATGTGTATAACCGTGACTATATGAAAGCGTGTGCTTGTTTTCATAAACCTACTATACAATATTACTTACAAAACAAACAGTAACAAAAGAGCACATAGAGAGTGGACATTTTGCTCCTTACAGCTCTAGTCGCATGCATAGTACATCGAAACCGCATCTATGAAACCTCCCAGTTGTTACTGCTGGTATCCGCAACCTCCAACAGCCCATTGGACTACACCGTAGCCACGGTTATTCATCTATTTAAAAAATATATATATGCTTCTATCTGAAAAAAATAAACTATATTCAGTTCAAGGAACACACACACACACAAACACACTTTAATAAACACAATTGAATATAGACATTTTATAACCCTCATATTTTGTATGCAGTGCATCACATACACTATATAAGATACTTTTGTGCATAAAATATTGTTGTTCTCTTTAAACATAGTAATCATTGGGAAAAAAAATCCAACTTGGATTAAAAAAAAACATACAACAATATAAAAATGTATAAGCAAATACCATTACAAGAAACAAACAGGGATACATAAACAGGGTGAAAAAATAATTATACTGCGAGGGTGCAGGACAAAGAATGGGAAGGTTAAGTAAACTTGGAGAACAAGCGAGAATACGGTAGGATAAGTAAACTTGGAGAACAAGGGATAGAAAACAATCACACAGGTAAAGACACTTGTACTGTATCCATGATAGTAAACGCAGTGATGACATTCTCATGTTGGTTCTGAATACATCACCACCAAGGAAAAAGACAACTAGGATGAAAACCACTGCTGACATTTGGCACTTCTTCAAAGTCAAAGAACCCGGCAGATGAGGTAATTTGCACATTCTGCAACAAAACTCTTCACCATGTGCCATCCAATATTCTGTCTGCAACACCTCCATCCACCACGCAACTACATCATCGCCTTTGACTTACATGTAATCTTCCCTCATCGCTGAAGCTGTGATCAGTGGTTGTACAAAATCAACCACCACACAATAAAGATGCTAGCACCAACAGTGAGAGTTTTAAAACACCTGCACCACTGCATTTAAAGAATCATCTGAAATGCTAGAAAGGTCACAAAGGAGGCTTTGCAAGAGCACTCTACATATATGCTCCTCCAATCTCCAACAGTACCACTATGTTTTGAACATAGGTTGACCTTTCACGTGTGTTAACTGTACAATATCTAGTAAGAGTCCACTGGGATAATGATATCGATACAGCTAAAATTAAATACAAAAAAAAAATACATTAAACTTGCAAACCACCATCAATTGAACTACCTCACAAAACACTCAGAAGAACTAAGAGTACTGTATACCTGAAAGTGGATGAAAATTACAATACATACAATCAAATTAACCATCAAACTCACTAACATAAATACAAAAAACAAAGCCATGCATGTAAATGTCATTCATTCTCAATTCGAATTGAATATGTCATATTTCTAACACTTAAAAATAGCTGAAAAATATCATAATGACCAACTTATTCCAGTAGTAAATATAACTAACACACACAAAACTGCAACTTAAACTTCAAAAGTTTAAAAATGTATTAACCAAAACATAATACCAAACAAATAGGACTATACTAATAACACTACTAAAATTGATGACACATTTTCCCCACAACCTATAACAGACAGCTACACAAAAAGAAAAGTACCAACAACCAATAACAAACAATGAAACTCACAGAAATCTTTTTTTTTCCCCAGCCATCATCTTTGATAGCCACAGATCTTGTTTTGTATTCGTGGCTACACATACATTTTTTGCAAAACCAAAATCATTAAATAACAAACACAAATAAAATGCTTTACTTTAACATCCACAAAACAATATGATTATTGCACAGAAAATGTATGTTTATAGATGCGGCTATAAATAGAAATGTGTCTACGGGTATCACCAATAAAATGGTGAAAAGCGTTTATAGATACAATTATACAACAGCCCTTCATGGCTATTTGCTGATAGCAGTGGTTATTGGTCAAAACTATGGATTTAAAATTGTATTTGCACTCCGCCACCCTCCAAACATATGTCCCCAACATGCCTACCAGCCCCCCTCCACTTCACATGGTCCTCCTCCACTCCCAGAGTCTCTTCCAATCCCCCTAAAAAATGCTTCTGAGATGCTACCCCACCCAAAATTTTGGATAGCTGCAGCTACTACACATCCACAAACATGACGTGCCATTTGTCCTCATATAGCCATGGCTGCACAGGGGGGGTGTGCTATCTACCCGTGGATAGCAACACGGTGCGCTTGGTGGCTCCTGGATAGCTGTGAATAATTACAACAGCACCATCAACCAATATGAAACTACAAAACACATACATCATACACACCCTGCTCATGCAAAATACTAGAAATTCAAACTAGGAATCATTCTCCTGGAAACAGAGAAAGACTGCAGATATAATGGCTGGTTTGAAAATGTTGTGGTTGATCGGAGACAGTTGACTTTTTTGTTTACTGGCTTTTTGTGAGAAACTAAATATTAACGTGGACCTAGGTTTGAGAGATGTTACAACTAAATCGTTTGGATTGCGGGATTGCATTGGTTCCAAGTTTTCCCAAAATTGTTCAGTCTGAAAAGTACAGGGCACCCAGACATCATACTAATTCATTGTAGGTGCAACGATTAGCATAATGTATGAGGTGTGTCCCTTACTTTAATGATCAAACAAGGCATGGCAAAACAAATAGAACTATTTCCTCACACCAGCTTCATATTTTCCATTCAGAGGAGATGGACCACCAGATTTAATGGTAACATTGAGAAATCCCAGAGAAATGTTAATAAAGCAGTTTCAGCATTCATGAGAGACCACAACCAATTCTGGATTTTGAACAACATGACTACATGACCAATTTCTGTACACCTGAGAGAGTACCCCTAACTGATGAAAGAAATGTGGTGTTCCTTCAAAACATCAAAACAGCCATCCAGATGTGTTAAAATACTTCACTCAGTGCACCCCAAAACAGTCCTTATAAGGACTACTTATGACACACAAATACAATAAAATTAAAATAAAAGATTTTTATTATACCCACGGTTACATTTAATTGACTTTTATCATAACCGTGGTTACAGAAATTAATTAAGCAGCAGGCGTCACTTCAAGTTGTATATCACAATACAACTTAAAAGATCAATACAGTACAACACTACTCATGTACTTATATAAAGTAGCTGAAAATAAAGCAATCAAAGAATAATACATAACAGTAAACCAACATTCCAAAGCCACACAACATAATACCATAAGTATGAACACACAACCTAAAATTCATTGTATACAATAAAATGCGATTGATCCTTTTTATATTTATTTTGTTAAACTGATCTCTTCTCTTTTTCTCCACAGTCTCACATACACAAAAGCCTGAAAACAGACAGCCACAATAGAATAAAGAGTCCCAAATGCCTACCAGGTCAGTGACCACAGCCTTCAGCTACAGCCAGTGATTTTTCACACCCGACACCACTATGCCAATACAAATAACTTTAAAAAAGAAATGAAACACTGACACCCCAAAATATATAGCTGCAGGAACATAACTACTTGTACCCATGGTTATCTGTAGTCCTTTGTAGACTTAGATCCAGCTGCAAATATCTTCAAAACGGCCCCAATAAATGCGTTCCTGCCCCCCAAGAACCTCACCAAGTGCCCCCTCATCTGTGTCAGCTCCTCCCACTCCCCAAATGGCCTCCTATCCACATCTGCCCTCTCCCTTTGCCCAAACAACACATGCTGTTTCTGTGACGCAGTTTGCTTTCAGATGTCGGCTAATCGTGGCTATAGCCAAGGCTACAGAAAGCTTTGTGTGAAAAAATCAGACCCTAGACCCCCTTCAACTCAAAAATTTCACTTGGTGCCCTACAGCCTCCCCGCACACCCGTCTAGCTCTCATGTTTTTTGACCTGAAAATAGCTTTTTCCTGTGTTTCATTTGCCCATATCCTCGGTGATAACCGCAGATATCGCTCGCTTCGAGAGAAAAACAGGATGGTGGTTGTTTAATTTCTAAAATCTCCTGGTTTTCGGATAAATCCACCAAATATCACAATCTCGTTTTGGGAAGGGGCACCCCTTTCTCCATCAAATATTTAATTAACTTCTGCACAGAAAAACCTCAAACCATGCATGGATCATGAGTCAATGCTTTGTGCCCAAGTTGTTTAAATGGTCTAAATGCGTCTAGCGGTTTGGGCTGCGCATTTTGGCAAAAATCGGCCTTGTTTGTCAATGAGAAAATGTCTGGGAAGTACACTGCACTTTAACACATTTTTAGCAAACTTTGCAGTCAAGGGTGGACCAGGGGTCTTTAATCACTTTTGAAATTAAAAACCATTACTCGAGTCATTAACGATAGAATTTTGAGAGGTTCCTATGTGTCTTTGACTCACCTTAACTATAGGGACGCGACTGTTGGCGAATAATATATATATATATTCAATGACAAAAAAATGTGTTAAAGGGACGTTATGGTTAAGTTGCATTAGTAAAAACCTATAAAATTCAATGGAAAAACATTGTTACAGGGACGTTATGGTTAGAGATAAAACCGAAAAAACCTCAGAAATTCACCAGTTATGGTAAGCTAAGCAACCATAACTCGTGCCACCACCATGCACTGCTAAGACTAACACCCAGGACATCAAAGATGACATCACAAACCATAACGTCCCTTTAAAAACGTTTTTTGTCAGTGAATTACATTGGTTTTTAGCAGGATACCCTTAGTGTGTAAAAAAGAACTGTGCAACATAGTCCAGCTGCTGGCACCATGTTAATGATGACAGCAGTCACAGACTATGCGTCGTTTTACAGAGATCGTGTGGCATCCAAACGGCTGAGTAAGGCAGGTGTTCTCTTACATCGTGGTACCAATCACTAAATGAAATTAACATAGACAAACAGCACCATGTGCAAAAATTGGCAGGGAAATAGAGCATATTTGCAGATTGTGCACTTATTAAGTAAATAGGACAAAGGCATAGGGAGTACACCATAACGGAATCATCAACAACAAGAAGGGACGTCTGCCTTCACCAATCTTACTGCACTGCTACTTTAAATGGGAAGAAAGAAATAACTGGCAGAGTAACTACTGGAAAATGCAAAGACCTTAACGTCAATACAATGTAGTAAAGACCGTAAACTTTGTAAAATAATTGCACCAGTGCTGCAGTATGAAATAGTATGGAAGCATAATGTGTCTTTGTGTAATGCAGCAATGACAAGCAGCTTACAGTGGCAGGAAGAACATTTCCTCATGACGCAAGTACTTTCTATAGTAACCCCATTTGTACGAACAGTGTTGTGAACCACCAAATATTTAATACATATTGCTGCATGTACATCAAACACATTTTCTTTTTGGTAAGACAACATATTGGAAAGGAAAGCAAGGCAGTACAAGCGACAACCCTTCCACAACAGCATACGGGCATAGGAAAGGAAAGAACGTCTGTGCATAGGAAAATGGACAGCGTGGAAGTCAAAGTGGAGAAATTGGTGAACAATTCTGCCGCTTTAAAGGTAGGATACAAGGATATCATTTGGACAAAATAACACAGCACTAGCACACCAGCTAACCTGTACATAAACAGGGATACATAAACAGGGTGAAAAAATAATTATACTGCGAGGGTGCAGGACAAAGAATGGGAAGGTTAAGTAAACTTGGAGAACAAGCGAGAATACGGTAGGATAAGTAAACTTGGAGAACAAGGGATAGAAAACAATCACACAGGTAAAGACACTTGTACTGTATCCATGATAGTAAACGCAGTGATGACATTCTCATGTTGGTTCTGAATACATCACCACCAAGGAAAAAGACAACTAGGATGAAAACCACTGCTGACATTTGGCACTTCTTCAAAGTCAAAGAACCCGGCAGATGAGGTACTTTGCACATTCTGCAACAAAACTCTTCACCATGTGCCATCCAATAGTCTGTCTGCAACACCTCCATCCACCACGCAACTACATCATCGCCTTTGACTTACATGTAATCTTCCCTCATCGCTGAAGCTGTGATCAGTGGTTGTACAAAATCAACCACCACACAATAAAGATGCTAGCACCAACAGTGAGAGTTTTAAAACACCTGCACCACTGCATTTAAAGAATCATCTGAAATGCTAGAAAGGTCACAAAGGAGGCTTTGCAAGAGCACTCTACATATATGCTCCTCCAATCTCCAACAGTACCACTATGTTTTGAACATAGGTTGACCTTTCACGTGTGTTAACTGTACAATATCTAGTAAGAGTCCACTGGGATAATGATATCGATACAGCTAAAATTAAATACAAAAAAAAAATACATTAAACTTGCAAACCACCATCAATTGAACTACCTCACAAAACACTCAGAAGAACGAAGAGTACTGTATACCTGAAAGTGGATGAAAATTACAATACATACAATCAAATTAACCATCAACCTCACTAACATAAATACAAAAAACAAAGCCATGCATGTAAATGTCATTCATTCTCAATTCAAATTGAATATGTCATATTTCTAACACTTAAAAATAGCTGAAAAATATCATAATGACCAACTTATTCCAGTAGTAAATATAACTAACACACACAAAACTGCAACTTAAACTTCAAAAGTTTAAAAATGTATTAACCAAAACATAATACCAAACAAATAGGACTATACTAATAACACTACTAAAATTGATGACACATTTTCCCCACAACCTATAACAGACAGCTACACAAAAAGAAAAGTACCAACAACCAATAACAAACAATGAAACTCACAGAAATCTTTTTTTTTCTCCAGCCATCATCTTTGATAGCCACAGATCTTGTTTTGTATTCGTGGCTACACATACATTTTTTGCAAAACCAAAATCATTAAATAACAAACACAAATAAAATGCTTTACTTTAACATCCACAAAACAATATGATTATTGCACAGAAAATGTATGTTTATAGATGCGGCTATAAATAGAAATGTGTCTACGGGTATCACCAATAAAATGGTGAAAAGCGTTTATAGATACAATTATACAACAGCCCTTCATGGCTATTTGCTGATAGCAGTGGTTATTGGTCAAAACTATGGATTTAAAATTGTATTTGCACTCCGCCACCCTCCAAACATATGTCCCCAACATGCCTACCAGCCCCCCTCCACTTCACATGGCCCTCCTCCACTCCCAGAGTCTCTTCCAATCCCCCTAAAAAATGCTTCTGAGATGCTACCCCACCCAAAATTTTGGATAGCTGCAGCTACTACACATCCACAAACATGACGTGCCATTTGTCCTCATATAGCCATGGCTGCACAGGGGGGGTGTGCTATCTACCCGTGGATAGCAACACGGTGCGCTTGGTGGCTCCTGGATAGCTGTGAATAATTACAACAGCACCATCAACCAATATGAAACTACAAAACACATACATCATACACACCCTGCTCATACAAAATACTAGAAATTCAAACTAGGAATCATTCTCCTGGAAACAGAGAAAGACTGCAAATATAATGGCTGGTTTGAAAATGTTGTGGTTGATCGGAGACAGTTGACTTTTTTGTTTACTGGCTTTTTGTGAGAAACTAAATATTAACGTGGACCTAGGTTTGAGAGATGTTACAACTAAATCGTTTGGATTGCGGGATTGCATTGGTTCCAAGTTTTCCCAAAATTGTTCAGTCTGAAAAGTACAGGGCACCCAGACATCATACTAATTCATTGTAGGTGCAACGATTAGCATAATGTATGAGGTGTGTCCCTTACTTTAATGATCAAACAAGGCATGGCAAAACAAATAGAACTATTTCCTCACACCAGCTTCATATTTTCCATTCAGAGGAGATGGACCACCAGATTTAATGGTAACATTGAGAAATCCCAGAGAAATGTTAATAAAGCAGTTTCAGCATTCATGAGAGACCACAACCAATTCTGGATTTTGAACAACATGACTACATGACCAATTTCTGTACACCTGAGAGAGTACCCCTAACTGATGAAAGAAATGTGGTGTTCCTTCAAAACATCAAAACAGCCATCCAGATGTGTTAAAATACTTCACTCAGTGCACCCCAAAACAGTCCTTATAAGGACTACTTATGACACACAAATACAATAAAATTAAAATAAATGATTTTTATTATACCCACGGTTACATTTAATTGACTTTTATCATAACCGTGGTTACAGAAATTAATTAAGCAGCAGGCGTCACTTCAAGTTGTATATCACAATACAACTTAAAAGATCAATACAGTACAACACTACTCATGTACTTATATAAAGTAGCTGAAAATAAAGCAATCAAAGAATAATACATAACAGTAAACCAACATTCCAAAGCCACACAACATAATACCATAAGTATGAACACACAACCTAAAATTCATTGTATACAATAAAATGCGATTTATCCTTTTTATATTTATTTTGTTAAACTGATCTCTTCTCTTTTTCTCCACAGTCTCACATACACAAAAGCCTGAAAACAGACAGCCACAATAGAATAAAGAGTCCCAAATGCCTACCAGGTCAGTGACCACAGCCTTCAGCTACAGCCAGTGATTTTTCACACCCGACACCACTATGCCAATACAAATAACTTTAAAAAAGAAATTAAACACTGACACCCCAAAATATATAGCTGCAGGAACAGAACTACTTGTACCCATGGTTATCTGTAGTCCTTTGTAGACTTAGATCCAGCTGCAAATATCTTCAAAACGGCCCCAATAAATGCGTTCCTGCCCCCCAAGAACCTCACCAAGTGCCCCCTCATCTGCGTCAGCTCCTCCCACTCCCCAAATGGCCTCCTATCCACATCTGCCCTCTCCCTTTGCCCAAACAACACATGCTGTTTCTGTGACGCAGTTTGCTTTCAGATGTCGGCTAATCGTGGCTATAGCCAAGGCTACAGAAAGCTTTGTGTGAAAAAATCAGACCCTAGACCCCCTTCAACTCAAAAATTTCACTTGGTGCCCTATAGCCTCCCCGCACACCCGTCTAGCTCTCATGTTTTTTGACCTGAAAATAGCTTTTTCCTGTGTTTCATTTGCCCATATCCTCGGTTATAACCACAGATATCGCTCGCTTCGAGAGAAAAACAGGATGGTGGTTGTTTAATTTCTAAAATCTCCTGGTTTTCGGATAAATCCACCAAATATCACAATCTCGTTTTGGGAAGGGGCACCCCTTTCTCCATCAAATATTTAATTAACTACTGCACAGAAAAACCTCAAACCATGCATGGATCATGAGTCAATGCTTTGTGCCCAAGTTGTTTAAATGGTCTAAATGCGTCTAGCGGTTTGGGCTGCGCATTTTGGCAAAAATCGGCCTTGTTTGTCAATGAGAAAATGTCTGGGAAGTACACTGCACTTTAACACATTTTTAGCAAACTTTGCAGTCAAGGGTGGACCAGGGGTCTTTAATCACTTTTGAAATTAAAAACCATTACTCGAGTCATTAACGATAGAATTTTGAGAGGTTCCTATGTGTCTTTGACTCACCTTAACTATAGGGACGCGACTGTTGGCGAATAATATATATATATATTCAATGACAAAAAAATGTGTTAAAGGGACGTTATGGTTAAGTTGCATTAGTAAAAACCTATAAAATTCAATGGAAAAACATTGTTACAGGGACGTTATGGTTAGAGATAAAACCGAAAAAACCTCAGAAATTCACCAGTTATGGTAAGCTAAGCAACCATAACTCGTGCCACCACCATGCACTGCTAAGACTAACACCCAGGACATCAAAGATGACATCACAAACCATAACGTCCCTTTAAAAACGTTTTTTGTCAGTGAATTACATTGGTTTTTAGCAGGATACCCTTAGTGTGTAAAAAAGAACTGTGCAACATAGTGCAGCTGCTGGCACCATGTTAATGATGACAGCAGTCACAGACTATGCGTCGTTTTACAGAGATCGTGTGGCATCCAAACGGCTGAGTAAGGCAGGTGTTCTCTTACATCGTGGTACCAATCACTAAATGAAATTAACATAGACAAACAGCACCATGTGCAAAAATTGGCAGGGAAATAGAGCATATTTGCAGATTGTGCACTTATTAAGTAAATAGGACAAAGGCATAGGGAGTACACCATAACGGAATCATCAACAACAAGAAGGGACGTCTGCCTTCACCAATCTTACTGCACTGCTACTTTAAATGGGAAGAAAGAAATAACTGGCAGAGTAACTACTGGAAAATGCAAAGACCTTAACGTCAATACAATGTAGTAAAGACCGTAAACTTTGTAAAATAATTGCACCAGTGCTGCAGTATGAAATAGTATGGAAGCATAATGTGTCTTTGTGTAATGCAGCAATGACAAGCAGCTTACAGTGGCAGGAAGAACATTTCCTCATGACGCAAGTACTTTCTATAGTAACCCCATTTGTACGAACAGTGTTGTGAACCACCAAATATTTAATACATATTGCTGCATGTACATCAAACACATTTTCTTTTTGGTAAGACAACATATTGGAAAGGAAAGCAAGGCAGTACAAGCGACAACCCTTCCACAACAGCATACGGGCATAGGAAAGGAAAGAACGTCTGTGCATAGGAAAATGGACAGCGTGGAAGTCAAAGTGGAGAAATTGGTGAACAATTCTGCCGCTTTAAAGGTAGGATACAAGGATATCATTTGGACAAAATAACACAGCACTAGCACACCAGCTAACCTGTACATAAACAGGGATACATAAACAGGGTGAAAAAATAATTATACTGCGAGGGTGCAGGACAAAGAATGGGAAGGTTAAGTAAACTTGGAGAACAAGCGAGAATACGGTAGGATAAGTAAACTTGGAGAACAAGGGATAGAAAACAATCACACAGGTAAAGACACTTGTACTGTATCCATGATAGTAAACGCAGTGATGACATTCTCATGTTGGTTCTGAATACATCACCACCAAGGAAAAAGACAACTAGGATGAAAACCACTGCTGACATTTGGCACTTCTTCAAAGTCAAAGAACCCGGCAGATGAGGTACTTTGCACATTCTGCAACAAAACTCTTCACCATGTGCCATCCAATAGTCTGTCTGCAACACCTCCATCCACCACGCAACTACATCATCGCCTTTGACTTACATGTAATCTTCCCTCATCGCTGAAGCTGTGATCAGTGGTTGTACAAAATCAACCACCACACAATAAAGATGCTAGCACCAACAGTGAGAGTTTTAAAACACCTGCACCACTGCATTTAAAGAATCATCTGAAATGCTAGAAAGGTCACAAAGGAGGCTTTGCAAGAGCACTCTACATATATGCTCCTCCAATCTCCAACAGTACCACTATGTTTTGAACATAGGTTGACCTTTCACGTGTGTTAACTGTACAATATCTAGTAAGAGTCCACTGGGATAATGATATCGATACAGCTAAAATTAAATACAAAAAAAAAATACATTAAACTTGCAAACCACCATCAATTGAACTACCTCACAAAACACTCAGAAGAACGAAGAGTACTGTATACCTGAAAGTGGATGAAAATTACAATACATACAATCAAATTAACCATCAACCTCACTAACATAAATACAAAAAACAAAGCCATGCATGTAAATGTCATTCATTCTCAATTCGAATTGAATATGTCATATTTCTAACACTTAAAAATAGCTGAAAAATATCATAATGACCAACTTATTCCAGTAGTAAATATAACTAACACACACAAAACTGCAACTTAAACTTCAAAAGTTTAAAAATGTATTAACCAAAACATAATACCAAACAAATAGGACTATACTAATAACACTACTAAAATTGATGACACATTTTCCCCACAACCTATAACAGACAGCTACACAAAAAGAAAAGTACCAACAACCAATAACAAACAATGAAACTCACAGAAATCTTTTTTTTTCTCCAGCCATCATCTTTGATAGCCACAGATCTTGTTTTGTATTCGTGGCTACACATACATTTTTTGCAAAACCAAAATCATTAAATAACAAACACAAATAAAATGCTTTACTTTAACATCCACAAAACAATATGATTATTGCACAGAAAATGTATGTTTATAGATGCGGCTATAAATAGAAATGTGTCTACGGGTATCACCAATAAAATGGTGAAAAGCGTTTATAGATACAATTATACAACAGCCCTTCATGGCTATTTGCTGATAGCAGTGGTTATTGGTCAAAACTATGGATTTAAAATTGTATTTGCACTCCGCCACCCTCCAAACATATGTCCCCAACATGCCTACCAGCCCCCCTCCACTTCACATGGCCCTCCTCCACTCCCAGAGTCTCTTCCAATCCCCCTAAAAAATGCTTCTGAGATGCTACCCCACCCAAAATTTTGGATAGCTGCAGCTACTACACATCCACAAACATGACGTGCCATTTGTCCTCATATAGCCATGGCTGCACAGGGGGGGTGTGCTATCTACCCGTGGATAGCAACACGGTGCGCTTGGTGGCTCCTGGATAGCTGTGAATAATTACAACAGCACCATCAACCAATATGAAACTACAAAACACATACATCATACACACCCTGCTCATACAAAATACTAGAAATTCAAACTAGGAATCATTCTCCTGGAAACAGAGAAAGACTGCAAATATAATGGCTGGTTTGAAAATGTTGTGGTTGATCGGAGACAGTTGACTTTTTTGTTTACTGGCTTTTTGTGAGAAACTAAATATTAACGTGGACCTAGGTTTGAGAGATGTTACAACTAAATCGTTTGGATTGCGGGATTGCATTGGTTCCAAGTTTTCCCAAAATTGTTCAGTCTGAAAAGTACAGGGCACCCAGACATCATACTAATTCATTGTAGGTGCAACGATTAGCATAATGTATGAGGTGTGTCCCTTACTTTAATGATCAAACAAGGCATGGCAAAACAAATAGAACTATTTCCTCACACCAGCTTCATATTTTCCATTCAGAGGAGATGGACCACCAGATTTAATGGTAACATTGAGAAATCCCAGAGAAATGTTAATAAAGCAGTTTCAGCATTCATGAGAGACCACAACCAATTCTGGATTTTGAACAACATGACTACATGACCAATTTCTGTACACCTGAGAGAGTACCCCTAACTGATGAAAGAAATGTGGTGTTCCTTCAAAACATCAAAACAGCCATCCAGATGTGTTAAAATACTTCACTCAGTGCACCCCAAAACAGTCCTTATAAGGACTACTTATGACACACAAATACAATAAAATTAAAATAAATGATTTTTATTATACCCACGGTTACATTTAATTGACTTTTATCATAACCGTGGTTACAGAAATTAATTAAGCAGCAGGCGTCACTTCAAGTTGTATATCACAATACAACTTAAAAGATCAATACAGTACAACACTACTCATGTACTTATATAAAGTAGCTGAAAATAAAGCAATCAAAGAATAATACATAACAGTAAACCAACATTCCAAAGCCACACAACATAATACCATAAGTATGAACACACAACCTAAAATTCATTGTATACAATAAAATGCGATTGATCCTTTTTATATTTATTTTGTTAAACTGATCTCTTCTCTTTTTCTCCACAGTCTCACATACACAAAAGCCTGAAAACAGACAGCCACAATAGAATAAAGAGTCCCAAATGCCTACCAGGTCAGTGACCACAGCCTTCAGCTACAGCCAGTGATTTTTCACACCCGACACCACTATGCCAATACAAATAACTTTAAAAAAGAAATTAAACACTGACACCCCAAAATATATAGCTGCAGGAACAGAACTACTTGTACCCATGGTTATCTGTAGTCCTTTGTAGACTTAGATCCAGCTGCAAATATCTTCAAAACGGCCCCAATAAATGCGTTCCTGCCCCCCAAGAACCTCACCAAGTGCCCCCTCATCTGCGTCAGCTCCTCCCACTCCCCAAATGGCCTCCTATCCACATCTGCCCTCTCCCTTTGCCCAAACAACACATGCTGTTTCTGTGACGCAGTTTGCTTTCAGATGTCGGCTAATCGTGGCTATAGCCAAGGCTACAGAAAGCTTTGTGTGAAAAAATCAGACCCTAGACCCCCTTCAACTCAAAAATTTCACTTGGTGCCCTATAGCCTCCCCGCACACCCGTCTAGCTCTCATGTTTTTTGACCTGAAAATAGCTTTTTCCTGTGTTTCATTTGCCCATATCCTCGGTTATAACCACAGATATCGCTCGCTTCGAGAGAAAAACAGGATGGTGGTTGTTTAATTTCTAAAATCTCCTGGTTTTCGGATAAATCCACCAAATATCACAATCTCGTTTTGGGAAGGGGCACCCCTTTCTCCATCAAATATTTAATTAACTACTGCACAGAAAAACCTCAAACCATGCATGGATCATGAGTCAATGCTTTGTGCCCAAGTTGTTTAAATGGTCTAAATGCGTCTAGCGGTTTGGGCTGCGCATTTTGGCAAAAATCGGCCTTGTTTGTCAATGAGAAAATGTCTGGGAAGTACACTGCACTTTAACACATTTTTAGCAAACTTTGCAGTCAAGGGTGGACCAGGGGTCTTTAATCACTTTTGAAATTAAAAACCATTACTCGAGTCATTAACGATAGAATTTTGAGAGGTTCCTATGTGTCTTTGACTCACCTTAACTATAGGGACGCGACTGTTGGCGAATAATATATATATATATTCAATGACAAAAAAATGTGTTAAAGGGACGTTATGGTTAAGTTGCATTAGTAAAAACCTATAAAATTCAATGGAAAAACATTGTTACAGGGACGTTATGGTTAGAGATAAAACCGAAAAAACCTCAGAAATTCACCAGTTATGGTAAGCTAAGCAACCATAACTCGTGCCACCACCATGCACTGATAAGACTAACACCCAGGACATCAAAGATGACATCACAAACCATAACGTCCCTTTAAAAACGTTTTTTGTCAGTGAATTACATTGGTTTTTAGCAGGATACCCTTAGTGTGTAAAAAAGAACTGTGCAACATAGTGCAGCTGCTGGCACCATGTTAATGATGACAGCAGTCACAGACTATGCGTCGTTTTACAGAGATCGTGTGGCATCCAAACGGCTGAGTAAGGCAGGTGTTCTCTTACATCGTGGTACCAATCACCAAATGCAAATAACATAGACAAACAGCACCATGTGCAAAAATTGGCAGGGAAATAGAGCATATTTGCAGATTGTGCACTTATTAAGTAAATAGGACAAAGGCATAGGGAGTACACCATAACGGAATCATCAACAACAAGAAGGGACGTCTGCCTTCACCAATCTTACTGCACTGCTACTTTAAATGGGAAGAAAGAAATAACTGGCAGAGTAACTACTGGAAAATGCAAAGACCTTAACGTCAATACAATGTAGTAAAGACCGTAAACTTTGTAAAATAATTGCACCAGTGCTGCAGTATGAAATAGTATGGAAGCATAATGTGTCTTTGTGTAATGCAGCAATGACAAGCAGCTTACAGTGGCAGGAAGAACATTTCCTCATGACGCAAGTACTTTCTATAGTAACCCCATTTGTACGCACAGTGTTGTGAACCACCAAATATTTAATACATATTGCTGCATGTACATCAAACACATTTTCTTTTTGGTAAGACAACATATTGGAAAGGAAAGCAAGGCAGTACAAGCGACAACCCTTCCAAAACAGCATACGGGCATAGGAAAGGAAAGAACGTCTGTGCATAGGAAAATGGACAGCGTGGAAGTCAAAGTGGAGAAATTGGTGAACAATTCTGCCGCTTTAAAGGTAGGATACAAGGATATCATTTGGACAAAATAACACAGCACTAGCACACCAGCATGTGCACTCCTTCCACATATCAGAGCCCCCATTCCCTCAAAAACTGTTTCATGGGAGACATCACAGTAGTACATCAATCTCTTCCTCCCCTCACAACCAGATGTGCAAATCCCCATTTCCCCACAATAAGTACGTATGCTACCCATTCCTTTCCAAATGGGGTGTATGTATGTGTTCAAGGAAACAATAATAATGAGAATGTTGCTGACGGTTTGAGTGGTCATTTTCTTTGTACCTGAAATGGGATTCTGACTCAGCAGCACACAGTCCTCATTGTAATGACCGCAAGTAAGAAAAGGGTAGGCGTCCTACATACAATGCAGCTGTCCCGCCTATCCGCAATGACAATGGAGGTATCGATATGCCACAGCATGCTCCACATGTCTGCATGTTGTCCACCACCAATGCGTGTACACCAGGATGTTTATGCGTAGTGCAAGTACACGCATTTGTGTCTGTCCCTCTGTGTCCTGCGGACGACGCCACTGTGCAGCATATGCAAAGGAACGTTAGTTAGGTCGGGTCGTCCACCGACATCCTACAGGTAGCAATGCAGATAAACATCCCACCTGCTGTACCTTATAAATACCCAGCATCTCCCTAAATTGAAGGCGCACGTGTGGCACAGTTTTAGTCAGTAGATAAAAGGCAACAGTGTGCATAGGATACGCATGCACATGCGCCCAGTGTATTCTGCCCAAAACACGTGCAGCGGACAGCCATCCCAAAAGAGAACAGTGCAGACGTCACCAGGTGACTGCACCCACTCTGGGCGTGAGCCCTTATTTTGGGGACAGGAGCCAGACCCTCGAACAGCGAGAAAGTGCAGTGTTGAGCAAACTATAGAGTATTTTTCGGAAAGTACATGCTTACGGACACACCACAATGTGCCGTTGTACATGTATGTATGGTTTGCAACAATGTAGGCATGCTTTCCAGGTGTAAGTTGTCCACAGCAACCCTACAAAAGGGCACACCCCAGAGGTGCTGAACAATCAGTTTGCAGCTTTGCTGAACAAAGTAGCAGGCCACATAGGTTTGCCCGGTAAGTAGTGTTGCACCAAATCTGATGTTCTATACTGTGTCTGCAAAAACTAGCAACCATGTTAGTCCAGCTGAGTAAACACAGTAATGGACACAATTATGAACGGACCATGCTGTGCCACACGCAACCGCAGCTGCGATATTCCCCATTGTCCCAATTGCATGGGTAGCTAGTGGCAAAGGGGAATAAGCGCACGTGCATTTCCCCAAGGTCGGCGAGGGCCGCATCCCAATGAACCAGAAACATTCCTTCTTCACTTTCCAGTTTCTTCTTTGCTGCACGTCGTCATTGTGCACTGTTAAAAAGTTCCACATGCTTCCACTAATGACATTGAAGAGCTCTCCATGTAACAGTATCAATTCTGTACAACACTCCTCTGCGTACGCACACAGCCCAGAAACGTTATTGCACAATCCCTGTGGCTCCACAGTCCCATTTCCATCCACGCCATACTGAGAAACCCCAGGTTTGGCTTTCATGCTGCATGCGAGCATAGGCGCATAACGTGCAACCAGGCTAAGGGACATTTTTTATAAAGGGCGGCTCTTAAAAGAGCTTTTGGGGGCAGGAGGTTTGTAGATGCTTCTAAAGGAACACCTTTTTTTCTTTTTTTATTTGATTTTTTGTTTTCTTGTGCAGACATTGTTATACTAAACACCTCATCACATCTTGTAGAAGGGGCAAACAAAACAGCATTACCAATGGGCGACAAAGAAATGCCATTTGATTGGAAACATTCTGCATTTCCACAACTAATGAGGTCATTGTTGCAGAAGAACATCACAGCAGCAGACACTGTTGATGAGACACCTTCCTGCTTCTGGCTCAGAACAACATCCATGAACAGTGGCCCACACTCTTTGTGGTCTTATCGATGAGAACAGCACCTTACCCGTGAGAAAAAGCCTCTTCACTAGCTTTAGCAACCTCTTTAGTCAACGGAACAATCCTAAACAAGAAATGTAACCCATGTACATGCCGCCCTATTGGATGACGATAACATCGCCTCTACCGAAAGTGGCCAGGTCTTTGCAAAGTGCATCCATGTCGGCAAAACTCATTCCAACGTGAAATTGCCATCAAAGTTTCTTTCCAGGACATACTTGTGCAGATTGAGTAGAAATGCATCACCTATTGGCAACACAATGGGTTTTGCCATGTCAGCCAGCCTCACTACGCAGAGTATGATGTACAGCAGTTTGAAGGCCCCTTCCTGTGAACCACACCCACAGTACCTGATTGGATAATCCCGAAAGTCCCATGTTCATTCATTGGACAGAAACGTAAAAAGCACAGAGTTTGGCATGTGCGGTGCCCAAAGTACCGCGAGGGACACACCCCAGTAAAGAAGGAGCATTAATTCTTCCCTTTCCACTACCTTTTGTCCAGCACCACCTCATTGGGTATGGGTAAATGGGCACTCATGATTCCACAATGCCATCCAAGACATTACCATCTAACACTGTCTGTGCTGCACAATGCTTCATAGTTACCGTTAGAAAATCAGCTTCCTAGTTTACTGTCACTTGCCAGCATGTCCACTACAAATTTCAGTAATAGATTGCAAAATGTGTGCATCCACATTTATCCACTTCCGCAACCACTACCACAAATGTAAGATACCAAATCTTTTTCTGCACTATGCGTATTAATGTCTAGCAAGTTCCTTTGCGCATGGTATCTGCCACTGAGCGGCCATTACATTCTTTAGAAGTATATTGTTTATTTCCTTATCCCCCACCATGCAGTTTCACGTTAGTGATATGTGCTTGCAACATTCTCATTGCCCCATATCATACAGTGTAATTTTGACAGAGGAACTCCCTGCTGTGCTTCCGACAATGCTACAAAATGTGTTCCCCACTAACACACCACCTACATAAATCATAAAAAAATGGCATCAATAGCAGCATTGAATGTATTGTACCAACGGAAAGTAACTTTCCAAAAGATCATTCTCCCCACAGCTGTACTCTGTGTAGGCTGCAATATTACGGCAGGCTCTTTTAAAATCTGCCCCCTTCTACTCTCTGCCCTCTGCAGCGCATCTGCAAAAGGAGTGCGCAACTTGGGATGGCATCTCTCCTGCACTGAAATGTCGCCAATAGCTCCCAGTGTCTGCGAGGAATAAAGTGAGAAAACTCTGCATTATGCAGAAGGCCTTCTGGCCTCTGGGACCACAATACCTTAAAATCTAATTTCCTATATATCTGCGTGCGCAAGCTCTTCCCTCATCCGTCTCCAACTCCTTCAAGGTCACGCGCTTCTGCAAAAAAACAGTTGTTGGTAGATGGCTTTTTTGCCTAGGGCCTTCCTCTACAACAGGCTCCTTGCCTCTTTGAAACTTGATGGGAATTAACACTAGATCCAGAAGCACCACAAAGTGCTTGTCTGTGCGTCTGCTGTTTCTACTCATCTCCCTGGCTAACTGTATGACATAAACCTAATCTGGACTTCTTACCTGACGACTCTGTGATGTTGGACCACCTCAACCTGCCAGGCGAACCTCTACACTGGCTTTCTAGCAAACCCCCACACTTGAGGACTATTTCCTGTATGCCTAACAATGCATCCACCACCTAGTGTGTACACTTATCCGTGCACTTGGCACAAGTGGCTCGTATTTTTACTTGTTGTCATTGCAATATCGGCCATGCACCCAACAGTCTAGGCCTAGTCCACACTCACCACAACATAACAGAGCATGCAGGCGACCAGGTACGCATGTGCCATGAATCACAAAGGCAACATATGCACCAGCACTTCCCCTTAACTGCCACACGTAAAGCAGGGACTCAACAACACATTTTCCACTTAGCATAATGCAAAAACATTTTGCTGTGTTTGGCACTGCTACCCACTTCCAATCACAAAGCGGCCTAAGGTTGCCAACCAAACAAAACCATCTTCACAACATTGAGCCTGCTCTCACCACCAGAACCAATGGTGCATACTACACTGCAACACTTACTAATCTGCACAATGGACACTGCGCAAGCACATAGAAGAAACATTTGTGCCGGGACCTCTTCCATATGTACACTATTCCGGTAATACACCCATTGGGCACACTGCACGACTGGTCACTGCACCATCTCCACCCTTACACTAACAACTGTAGATTGTTCTACCAATCACCACACACATGGAACCACCATTGTGTGCACTGCAGCCAAATTGTACACAATAAGCAACAATGTGAGACCTACTTTCAACCAGTGAACATACCTTTACAACCAGTGCACATAATTATCTGTGCTAGGGCTGGAGCCATGCATCCAAGGGGCTACGGACCTACCTCACACAGCACACCATAGTACTCGCTATGTTTAAATCTTCATGTGTCGTGGAAGGCACTCCCCTTCTGCAAAGGTGCCTGCCACCACTCATGACAGAAACACATCGCTGCTGTAGCTTACATGCCATAACGCAGGCTGCCTACAATCACCACACAAGATAGTTGCCTGTTGTGTCTGCGCATTGGCGGAGCATGCACAGATAGCACTGGCAGTCCTCCGTCTTCTTGTATAATGATATATATCACGTGAAACTCTTCTTACTTCTGCACCCTTTACATCCCTTCTTCCCACCACCAGATGCCGTACACTATGTTTTTCAGTTCCTTTTGCTGCTGCATTGTCCTCCGTTACAACATACTTCCATCATGGAACACTTTTCACACATCTTGTAACTGCACACTGCAGTTCCATCAAAGTTTTGACCGCGCTGCGAACAGAGAAATGTGACACCGGAGCAGAGCCAGATAGGACTAATTTTAGTACGTGTACTGCTGCTTACAAGAGGCCCAGCCATGCACACAATAGTTTAGAGCCTTGCCACACACTGCAAAACTATCCTCTGATACACCCTGGCAGCGTTTCCCAAAACCTTTGACGCACAGCACACTTCCCTCCAGCCAACCACCGTCCAATGTTCACCGACAGCATGGCGTACCGCAGGCCATTGAGACTTTGGTCTGCAGAGCGAACAGGGAAATGGGTCCGAAGAGCGGATCTAGATATCACACATTTTTTGGGACAAACATTTCAGTATTTTGCAAATGAATTACTCGTTGGATTACCACTGAACACAAAAAAGCACACTTTCTGACCCAAGCCCTCGCTCCTGCCACAAATTTGGTGAATATCCATCCAGCCATTCGGGCCGTAGCCGTGCGCAAATTTTTCCCCCATTCAGTCTATGGAGAAAATAAATGTGGTACCCACCCCTAGAACTTTTTCCCCCTGCACAAAACCTCACCCAACTTGGCGAAAGAATTCAGAGCTGGCCATGTACATTTTTCACAAAGTTTGTTGGGGATTCGTCCAGGGGAACAAAGTTATAAGCCACCAAAAAAAGTGTTCTTCCTATGGGTTTAGCAAGTTTACCATAAGTACACGTCCGCTACTGCAGGCCGTGTAATATATCTTGTTCCAGCCATTGCGGTCACACCAGCACATTGGAGTTGCACTCCCAGTCAGCATAATCCATAGCAATGTTGAATGAACACCAGAGTCAAAAATGTAGGAATGTAAATATTTTCTTTATTTCAAAATGTCATTAAAATTCTGTTGTAGCTCAGTAAATGCGGCAGGGGAAGCAACGGCACAACAACTTGTTGCTTAGTCACATGGTTTGCCCTTCTGCTTACACACATTTAAATAACATACAGGAAAGAGAAGCAGGTGTACGTTCACCAACAATTACGTTTACATAGTCATTTTCCGATTGCGGCGTTGGGCATACCATAACATGGAGAGTGATACAATTGTTAAAATACTTCCCATTCATAAAGTATCAGATGTGGTGGCCATCTTGGAATGCCCCATGTGCACTACATTTCATCTATCATTCCAGTTACATTTAGAATCCTATTAATCAAATTTGCTGAATTATATAGAAAAAACGTGTATGTAAATGAGACATACATTTCTCAGATGAAAATAAGAAGGAAGAAACATACCATACCTGATAAATGTAAACAAAGTAGATCAGTAATTGCAAATGCAGGTATTAAGCATATCATTCAATACCGAGGTGAACCTTATTGCGTACTGAATGGGGTTCAAGCACCTATGTAAATGGGTGTAATGAACTTTGTGTTAATCATGCAGGGAAAGTAATTACAAATAGTCTTGCTGTCCACCTAGTGATGCTCTCTACTTCACTCTGAGAAAACAATATTTGATGTAGGCAAGAATCAGTACTATATATTTCCTAGGTTCCTTATAGGTGACACAGCATATAATGTGCTAGCTGCCCTCAAGTATATCCCACATTGGCAGTATACATGAGTCACCAGTTGTATCTGGGGGACCCTATGTCCTAGCATCCCCCAGTTTAATTGTTGAGGCGCATATGAGGCAAAACGATCTGATGCTGTACAAAATGCACTGTACTGATTAATCTGATTAATCTGAGCATGGCTCTATCAGTGTAGAGTCCATAGTGCCATGTTATGTATCGCCTATAATCTATACAAGTTACACAACATTGGATGGACATCTGTAAAGTGCAATGTGCCATGGGGAATTCACTATGCAAGCATATAATGGCAGATTTAAAGTAAAACACTGCTGACCATGTTGTATGCATCATAATCAAACATTCATGAAATTATATTCTACTCCAAGGTGTAATCTATGCTCCTCGTTGCAATGATATTAAGATATCCTATCTGTCTATTGCCAATTTCATTATAGCCTAAGGCTCACTAAGGCTCTTATTCACCTTTGAAGTGAAATGTACTGTGCAAATATAATATGGACTAGTGCTATCATCATCATAGTTTGTACCTTCAAAGGAGTCTTGTGAATTACTCTAAAGTGCAGTGTGCCAAGCAGCATAACTTTTATAAAAGATGTTTACGCATGACAGATATACAATGTGGGCATGTGTTATCAGACTTAGAAGAATATGCATATATCTTCACAGACACATAATAGACTACCTCTATATAGTGTCTGTCAAAGGCTAATACTATGCCTATATTATCTATTCGAACCCCACAACTCTCAGTATCCTAGATGTAAAGTGCTGTCTGCATCCTACTACTTGTGTCATATCTCTAGCACAGCAGTAAAGTGTGCCATTAAGGAAACACCCTAACAGATATTACATGGCAGATGGCTAGGTTGCAACAACTCCAGTAGCCCACTCTCCATATATTACCAATGAAATCTCCCTACCATCAGCACTGTAAACTTCGTTCTGCATTGTCCATAGTATGGAGCACATTCTACTCTTCAGCTCAGTATGGTACAGGCCTAATGCTTTTATGCATTCAACCATCTAAAATCAATTAAGTGAAATAAAAATGTTAAGAAACTTACATTACCAACACCCCAAATTGTGACATTGTGATATAATTAACCTAAATGTCTTAACCTTACTCGTTATCTCATGGCTGGAATTAGCCAGTGGAGATAAAGGTCATAACCTTGAAACACCTATACTAAAACTAGAGTGAGAGAGCGGCAATCATCCATAGAGTTGAATTGGGACATAATATTCACAAAACCAAATTATTCATTCAGTAAGAAAGGTGTATAGCTCTTCATCCACAATATGACCTATTGGGTTTTTTGTTTCAAAATCGATGATATATCTTGTTTCTTGTTGGCGTTATAGCCGTTCCCTATCGCCCCTTCGAGGTGCAATTACAACTCTGTGTACAATGAAAAATGAAAAACCATCTAGTTTACCATTATGTTTTTCTTCAAAAGGTTTTGCCATTGGGTACGCTGCATCATGATTATTGATGGCTCTTATTTGTTCCTTCAATTTTCAATTTGCATTTGGTACTCCCAATGTACCACTTGTTGCAATACAGAATCCAAATTACAGATGATCTTGCTGCTGATTATGATGGTGTGACTCAAAATTGGGTGTTGGTATGTTGCACAATTGTGGGCAAACTTAAGGATTTTACATCTACTGCATTTGTGAAAGCCCATTGTTGATTTCTCTAGCCATGTATTTGCTTTATTCTTGTTTTCGTCTTCCATAAAACTACTTACCAAAGTGTCTATAAAGGACTTACATTTGCAAAAACTGTTTCCAGGATATGCATGAGTACATGGTTAAGATTTAGATTATCCAACAGAAAATTCCAGTGTCTCTTAAGAATGTTTTGAATGGGCGATGCATGTGTACTATAAGTAGGAATGAGTTGCATAACATCTTTAGCTATTTTTATATCCTTACATCACTGATTATCAGATAAAAGTGTGGTTCTATCACAAATGAGTGTCTTGATATATGCATGTTCAATAAACCTTTTAGGGTATGATTGTTGCTGAAAGCCCACGCAGTTGTTTTACTTTCTCTATCATAGGCATCAATGTTTGAACAATTCCTGTGGTAGCGGCTTTGTAGTTATGGTTCAAGTTGCTCAACCCATAGGAAGAGCACTTTTTGGGTGTCTTATAAATTCACCCCCATCACCAAATCCTCACTAAACTTTGCATAAAATGTATATGGCCCTTTTAGATTGATTCCCCAAAGATTGGCGTGGTTTTGTCCGGGAGGAAAGGTTATAGGGGGGTCCCAACATGTATGTTTTTTCCCATAAATGCAATGGAAACACATTTTTGCTCACAACTACAGCCCAAACCGCAGGCTGCATTTTCCCCAAATTTGAGCCAGGACCAGCAGCTTGGTCCTGAAAGCGTGCTTTTGTAAATTTGGTGTACATCCTATCAGTCATTTTTTTAAATGGGCAAAAAGTAGGTAAAGATACATTCGGGATATCTGGGTTCACTTTGCAGAGTCACTTCCCTGTTCAGTCTGCGGACGGCTTTGGATTGGTCCAGAGGGTGGCGTGATGTCCGTGGACATCGGAAGCGCTTGCTGATTGAATGGCGAAAAGCATGAGGTGTGTCATGTTTTTGGGAGACGCCCACCATATTGGATTTGCAAACAGCGCCCATTGTCTGCAAACATTGCTGTAAACACATGTTAAAAAACACAACATTGCCATAGCTATGAAATGGCCTGACCCAAGACTACCTGGAGTCAGAGCATTTGGTTCTTTGGATCCCCAATATGAACAACTCTGTGGATCCCCTATGTTTTTAACGAAAATATTGAGAGAAATTGATTGAAGAATAGACAACCATCCTTCTCGTTTCTTGTTCTTAACATTAGCACCCGCTTAATAGAGAAAACCAATTAAAATGATGTCTCTGTTCATCTAGCAAGTGGCAAACACCTGATCCACTATGATCAAATAACAGTTTTTTAGCACATCACAGTGCAGTCACACATGCTTATAAGGTTACTTGGAGACATGTTGCTCTTCCAAAACTTATACTTCAACAAAAAACTGTGTGTTTCTTAAGTGTGAACATCAAACTGGGTAACCCACAGTAGGCAACCCTGAAACGGTCCTGATTGTTATATACATGATTCTACACATGTCATTGAATGGTTCTCCAAAGTTTGGTGCTGTTTTGCCAAGAAGAAAGTAAATTTGAGGGGAGACCCAAAATATTTGAAAGGCTTATAAATTTGGTGCCGTTTCACGAATCAGCACAAACGTTTGCAAAAAGATTTAAAACCCAGACTTTAATGTTTTTGCAATGTTTGGTGGGATTTTGTGAAGAGGGGCAACATTAGAGGCTGGTTCAACATTTTTAGATGGTTGGCCATTTGACAAATGTGCAGAAAAGTTTTTTTTTTATTTTTTTTTATTAAGTGTATTTGGTTTATTACAAACCTTTCACAATCAGCGAAAAGAATTTTGTTTCACAAAGAGATGTATCATAACGAAATCAACATCAGGCAAGTACAAAAACAGATTTTAGAAAGATTATAGACCAAATCTTCAATTTTTCTGCAAAGTCTGAATGGATTTTGTGAAGTGGGGGCTAAGTAATATGACTATTTTATGTACGTACATTTTGACACATTTAAAATAATAAAACGGATGGATTTGCAGGAAAGTTGTGCAAGGAGAATTGGCAAGGACTTGAAAGCATGGTTTTGCAAATGTGTTTGTGTTTTATTTTTTGAAAAGTGTCATAATATAGGTATCATTTGGTATAATGTAGTTATAAAGAAATAGTGATATATCTTTGGTGATTGAGGTATAGCCGGTGGCAAAGGGCAGCAGTGGCCAGATTTTCCGAGTCCTGGCCTGTAGGCCGTGGGCAGTGACCAGATTGTCTACCATGACTCGGATAATCTGGCTACTAGCCATGTCCACGAGGGAATGGCAATGGGGTTAAAGTGGGCATGGCCAACCAACAGAGGACTGGCTATGTGGTGAAGCATTTTAAAATAGGGATAGGTTTGAATGGGAAATAAAATTCTGCCTGTGGCTACTATTCTGTCCATGGATACAGCCCGAAGTGCTACACAGGATTGCATCAACAGATCTCTGTGATTATCGCTGCATGCACTCCGACACAATGCTAATCAGCAGATGATTACCAAGCATGCAGAACCAGGTGCACAGGGGGTCACCAGGCCACCCCTTGAAATCATTAACCACGCTTATTTGCAATCATAATGGGACAAGGTATTGGAATTGGATGCCAGACTCATTTTCACAACCTCGCAGCAATGACTGGTCCACAATCCACATGCCTTGAGAAAGACCCTAGAGAGTTGAATCAACTTCAGCTGACATCTAACAATAGGTGAACAGGGGTCACTCAACTATTCTAAACATAACACTTTCACAAAAGAACACCGTTACCAGCAGCAGGGTCATATGTTTAAAGTACTAGATGAAGCACAGTGTTCTACCCACTCGACCACCCTGCAATTATTTGATAATCATGTACTCTGATTTGATTATTGGGGCATGCAGCATGGCGGAACCCTAGGTTTGAATGGGAAGAAATAGTCTACTTGTGACTACAGTCTGAAGCACTGTACTGAATTACAACAAACCTGCGTGAGGAGCATCAGCAAGGACCTAAAATTATGG
Source organism: Ambystoma mexicanum (assembly GCF_040938575.1). Taxonomy (NCBI): domain Eukaryota; kingdom Metazoa; phylum Chordata; class Amphibia; order Caudata; family Ambystomatidae; genus Ambystoma; species Ambystoma mexicanum. The sequence continues at coordinate 1,140,552,273 of NC_090922.1, forward strand.
TTTTGCAAATCTGTTTTGTGTTTTATTTTTCAAAAGTATCTAAATGTAAGCAGAAAACATAGTGATATAAGCTTGTTGCATGGACAATGGGACTGGCCCTCTGTAAGGATGAAGGCCTACTCTGATTTACTTATCGGGGCATGCAGCATGGTCGAAGCTCTAGGTCTGTAGGTTTAACATTTGTGATGTCATCTTTGATGTCCTGGATGTTAGTCTTAGCAGTGCACGGTTGTGGTGCAAGTTAATGATTGCTTAGCTTACCATAACTGGCGTATGTCTGGGGGGTTTCGGTTTTACTTGTAACCATCCCATCCATTTAACAATGTTTTTTAATGCATTTCATAGGTTTTTATTAGTTCAACTTAACAACCACTTCCCCATAACAAAATTTATTCTGTGAATATATAAATAGATATGTGTTTGTCTGTGTGCGTGTGTGTGTGTGGACCAATACAGGTCTGTTTGTTGAGTAGATCCATCATGTCCTGGATGTACATATCTGTATCTTTGAGATTTCCTAAAGCCAGCCATAGATGTTCTCAGTCAGCGTCAATGATCCAGAGATGATTGGGCATCAAGGGTGATATTGTTTGTGTATCTTGGAGAGCATGATGAATGTGCCAAGTAAAATGTTATCAGGGTCCGCGCCCTGCTTGTTTTCCTGAACAACATTCAGAGGTTTCTTTATGTTCTTGTGTGAGTTTGTTTTCATTTTGTTTGGTTGAGTCTTCCAGATGCTTTTTTGAAGTACTTTGTGCCAATACATGGATCCAACCCACAATTATTTCGGAAAAGATGTCTGCCAATGTATAGAAAGATCTGCAACTTTTTAAAATTCAGATTAACATTGGAAAACAATTCTGTCACACCTACAGCCCAAACTGCTGGATGCATTCTCAACAAGTTTGTGTTAGAAGTGGAAGCTTGGACCCAAAATAATTAAAAAGGAAATTTGAATCAGTGTCTGCAGATGCCCCTTAAAAAATCAGAGACTACTGTCACATTCACAGACATCATAGCAAGCAGGTGATTGATCATTTATGAAATGAGAGGAATGTCAAAAAATGTAAATCAATGCTTGATTCGCAGCCAACACTTGTAGAACAATGGCGGTTCCTGGAAAAACTGTTGAAACCTACATTTCCAGTACTATTTTGCATACCACAAGGGATATGAAGGTGTTCAGTATTGGACACAATATGTTTACAATAGGGTCAAACACAGATGCTGTTTTTTTATGAATCACATGGACACTACCGTTGGATCGCAGACAGCACACTGATCATAATAGGGAAAAGAGAGCATTGTAAATAATAACATAGACTCTGGTTTAACAGATTTTACAATTGACTGGTTTGGATTGCAGTTAATGCAGTGAGTGGTTCCACATTGTTCTAAAACTGCTGAGTCTAAGAAAGAACAGTGCACCCAGACGTCCTTCTAATTCATTGTGGAGGCAATGATTTGGGGAATGTACAAGATGTGTCCCTTATTTTAATGATGAAACAAGACTTGGAAAAACAAATGGAACATATTCTTCACACATTCTTTATCTTTTGCAATGAGACTCTGAGACAAATATGGAAAGAGACCACCAGATTCAATGGTAAAATTGAAAAATCACTGGGAAATGTTAATAAAATAGTTTCAGCATTCATGAGAGACCACAACAAATTATTAATTTTAAACGACAACATACAGTTCTACATGCCCCAGATATGATGGAGTACACCTAACTGATGAAGGGAATACAGTGTTTATTTTTAACATCAAAACAGTACTCCAAATGTTCTAAAATGGTGCACTAATTGTACCTCAAAACAGTCCTTTTAAGGACTACATATAAATACACATATAGATACACAAATACAACAAAATAATACCCGAAAACATGTTTATAATATAACAGCAGTTAGAGTTCCTTGACTTTTTTTTAGAGCTGTGGTTACAAATTGTTAGATAAATGGAGACTCACATCGGCTTTTATAATACAATAGAAGTTAAAGATCAGTGCAGTAAGAGACTGATCATGTAACTATATAATGTAGATGTAGATAAAGAAAGCAGAGTATAATAAATGACAGTAAACTAAGTGGAGATACATTTAATAGGCAAAATTACTCAATATATAATAACATGGGTGAAAATACACAGGCTTAAATAGAGTGATGGGGCATCTAAAATGAGTAGGGGGGCTCCTTTTTGTATACATTTTTTAAACATTGTGCTATTTTTTTTTCTCCACAGTCTCATATGTAGGAAAGTCTCAATACACACAGCCAAAATAGATAAGACTCCCAAATACCTATCTTGTTACTGACCGTGGCCTTTGGTTATATCAGATCTAAAAAAGATGAGACATGTAAGACATAACATACCAGGCAATTTGTCTTCTAAACAGGCACAAACTTTATTCCGACTTCAACATTTTCCATATATAGTGACCAAGCCCTCAGATAAGGTGTTCAATGTTCTGCTATTGGACCATATTGATTTTATTTTTGATGCTAACAGACAACTGTGAGATCGGAGTTACTACACCAAACTGGATTGCAATCCCTTTCCCAAAATTACTATGGATCTCTCGCCATTATTACAAAAGTGGTTGGATTCTGGCATCTAAGACCCTAATAAGGCCACATTTCTTTTGCTCTATGCCCTTTTTATCCCTACCATTCATTTCCTACGCATAATACATAAGTCCTTCCAGAAGCCACCGGGGAGACCTATTGCGATCAATAGGCTGGGTTTATCGATGAGACCTTAAATCTATTGGTGTGGATCTTCTCTCTTTTTTGAGGGATACCAAGGACTTTTTATATCATATTAATGGCATACATTGGTAAAATGGCATGCTGCTGGCACTCTTGATGTAGTGTCTCTGTACACTTATATTGAACACAAAAATCAGGCTAGCAGTGTGTAAATCATTTCTTGACACCAGATCTCTAAACCACCTCAGCCATACGCAGATGATTGCAGAAATGACAAGGTTTTGTTTGAATACAAATTATTTATTGTTCAATGATTCATACTACCACCAGGCGAGGTGAACTGCGATGGGGGCTAAGTTTGCCCCTTCGTATGTCAATCTCACCATGGGATGGGGGGAAAACAACTATATATATATTGATGATTTATTTACTATTTAGAAACGCAGTGAGGGTGAGTGGCTGGACTTTGTTGGGAGTCTGAATAATAAAGAATTAAACTTAAATTTCATGGAATCGCATAGTAATATTGATCACATTTTTTTCAATGTCAAGGTACCTAAAGAAGCTGATTGTCTGTGTACAACTGTCTTTCACAAGCATACAAGTTCGAATAAACCTTTAGCAGTCAAGTGTAATCATCGTGGGACCTGTATTAACAGCGTCTTGTATGGGAAGTGTATACGGGTCCGCATACCCAGAATGCAAAAAACTCTGGAAAGCATGTAATCTTGATTGTGATTATTTGCTGACTACTTAGAGCACCTGTGTTACTGATTCAGACAGATGCAGATATCAGATTAATTTTAATGTATGGGTCACATTCTATTCACTTCTGTGAAATAAAGTATTGACATGTTCTTAGAGCCAATAAGCATCTGAATAGAGTCCTGTCAGCTTGCCCTTACCTTAACTTTCTTAGAGGTGCTTCCTGGATTAACTTGTTTCTAGTTTCCTACTACCATTGAAAACACAAACCTGGTTAGCTCAGAATATCATTGATTTTATTAAGTTTCTAGGTGTATGGTTTGTCAGTATGCTACTTGCATGTCCTAAATAAAACATCCTATAATGGGTACAGCCTTTACCACATTTACTACATTTACTATTCGCAGTAACATTAATTGTAACATATATTTTGTGGTTTATATTCTCAGTTGCCCATGTTCCAAGTAGTATGTAGCAAATACAACCTGCAAGTTAAAAATAAGTATTTTGCATTGTAATCGAGAAATTAAGCATGCTGACTTTTACTATCCAATTGCCAAATACTTCATAATGGTTGTCAGGATGGCTTTATGTTTTTTGGAGTGGCACATTTCAACAAAAATCCGTATGGTGGGGACCGCATATTGAAGCTCAGACAGCTAGAGACAATAATGTGGATTTTCAAACCAAATTCCCTCCGGACATAATATTGATGAGAAGCTCCACACCTTCATTGGAGTATAAGGACCAACACGCAGTCCAGGGGTTATTTGCTTTTTCTACACTGCTTTTATGTTGTCTGTGTTTGTTATCTGTCGTTCAATTAATTGGCTATTGTATCGTTTGTTACTAACATTTGGTTATGCAATTTGACCGGGTTTGTTGATTTATGTTTTTGTTTCATTTTGTTAATGGAAATAACAGCATTATAGCTGCACGTTTACAGAAACCAAGAATCATCAAGACATGTGGCAATATAGTGCCTTCCAACAGTAGACATCTAACTATGAAATAACGTGTACAGTTATTCACTTATACTCATTTTGCTTATACTATAGACATATATGGACATATTTGTTATGTTCCAGGCTGTATCTGATACTAAACCCCAACATACGAAATTACGGACAAAGAGGGCAGCAGCAATTCATCAATTTTAGTCAGTGAGACTCTAATGGGTCGATTCATGGAAATAATGTGTGCTGAAATTTTCGGCGCAAGCATGCGAAAGCGTGCAAATCGCAGTGCCAGTGCGAAAATCGCAGCAAAACCCGCGCACAGCAATTCATGGAAGTCTGTGCGCGAGGAAATTCCAAGATGTGCGCCAAAATACTGCATGGTGTATGCTGGCGCACACGTCTTCAAACCGTGTGCGCTAAGCACACAACAAAAGTAAGCGTAACACGGGGCGTGACACGCGGAATGGGGAACAACGCGTGAAAATGAGGGCGTCACGAGGGAAGTACAGGAGGCAAGTGCGCGGAACGCCCACACGCTCGCCTACAACACGTATTCATGGAATCGAATAGGGCAAACCACCGCACGGGCAAAGATGTGCACAGGCTTAAACACGTCCGCCACACGAAGGCAGGCTGTAGCATCCCTGCGCATGAAAGAAATGTGCGCCAAAATGTGCGCTAACAAAAAGGACGTATATACAGCCATGATGAATGTCCCATACTGTGGCCCTCTAGGACAAATGACGTGCAAAGGGGTACGCGACAAACACTGACACCCGCTGTGTGAAAAATAGCGTGTGCGTGTATTTCGGGGGTGCGCGGGAAGTTTCACATGTGATAGGCCTTGAGCGAGCAGGGTACGCGTATTTCAGGGGTTCGCGTGAAGTTTCAGACACGATAGGCATTGGGCGAGCGGGGTACGTGTATTTCAGGGGTTCGCATGAAGTTTCACACGCGATTGGCCTTGGACGAGCGGGCTACATGTAAATCTGGGGTGCGCAGGAAGTTGCACACGCGATTGGCCTGGGTACATGTATTTCAGGGGTGCGCGGAAAGTTTCACACGCGATTTTGCTGTCAGAGCGGGGGACGTGTATTTCGGGATGCGCGGGGAGTCCTACACATGAATTGCCAGTGTGGGTCCCCCCAGGTGTCCCCGCTACCCATTCCACGACCCCTGCAGGCAGCCCACGCCACATGGGACTACCCTGCACCCCTGGTCATGTCCTGCAGGCAGCCCATCCACTATAGGCATGCCCTCCAGCCTCACCTTGCAATATGATCAACAACTCATGTCCCACTGCACCCCCACCCCCCAGCAGTCAGGGGCCCCTGGCAGCAGGCCCTCACTCATGTCCTCTTGCACCCCCACCCCCAGCTGTCAGGGGCACCTGCCAGCAGGCCCCCACTCATGTCCCACTCATGTCCCCCTGTACCGCCACCCCCCAGCAATGCAGGGTACCTGCCAGCAGGCCCCCACTCATGTCCCCTTGCACCCCCACCGCCCAGCAGTCAGGGGCCCCTGGCAGCAGGCCCCCACTCATGTCCCACTCATGCCCCCCTGCACTCCCACCACCCAGCAGTCAGGGGTACCTGCCAGCAGGCCCCCACTCATGTCCCCTTGCACCCCCACCCCCCAGCAATCAGGGGCACCTGCCAGCAGGCCCCCACTCATGTCCCACTCTTGTCCCCCTGCACACCCACCCCCAGCAGTGCAGGGGCACCTGCCAGCAGGCCCCCACTCATGTCCCCTTGCACCCCCACCCCCAGCAGTGAAATGGCGATTCCATGACACAAACCAAAAGTCAACTATGTACATCAACACATGTCCGCCACACGAAGGCAGGCGGTAGCGTCCCTGCGCATTAAAAAAATGTGCGCTATCAAAAAGCACGTATATACAGCTCTGATTAATTTCCCATACTGTGGCCCTCTAGAACAAATGACGTGCAAAGGGGTACGCGACACACACGGACACCTGCTGTGTCAACAATAGCGTGTATTTCGTGGGTGCGCAGGAAGTTCCACACGCAATTGTACCTTGGCGCGCTGGGTACGTGTACTTCAGGGGCTCGCGGGAAGTTGGGCTCGTGGGAAGTTGGGCTCGCGTGAAGTTTTACACGTGATTGGGCCTGTGCAACCGGGGTACCTTGTAAATCTGGGGTGGGCGGGGAAGTACAGGAGGCAAATGTGCGTAACGCCCACATGCACACGCCAAAAAAGAAGCGATAATCCGGAAACACGTACACCAGCAGGAAGCAGGCGTACGTGGACCCGCACAGCATAAAAGTGCGCACAAACAACAAGCAAGCTCAGACGCCAGGATGAACATACCGTTCCTAGCAGCAGTGGTCATGGGATACCGCAGGAGGAGTAGGAGGATAGTCAAGCCCAGAATTTTCACACCCAGGACCAGCCTTTTTGGCATGCCTGATGACCAGGTATATGGGAGGTACAGGTTTCCACCTCACATAATACTCAACCTGGTCAGTGAGTGAGAGGATGACCTCACATCACCCACCCTCTGCTCCCAAGCACTCAGCCCCCTGGAGAAGGTCCTGAATGTACTGCACTTTTTGGCCACCGGATCATTTCAGCGGACAAGTGCCATAGTGGGGGGGGTGTGTCAAAGGCCACGCAGTTACGCTGCCTACACCAGGTCTTGGCCATCATGACTGCATGCCCATCAGTGCGCAGGCACATATACCTGCCCAGAACACCTGCAGAAAGGCAGGCTGTCATCCAGGATTTCTACGGGGTGGCACAATTCCCCAAAGTCCTAGGTGCCATTGATTGCACCCCTGTGGCCCTACGTCCCCCCAGGGCATCAGAGCACATCTATAGAAACCGCAAGCACTGGCATTCCATCAACGTGCAGGTAGTATGTGATACCAAGGGAATCATCACCTCAGTATATGCCAACTATCCAGGGTCCACCCACAACAGTTTCATTTACAGAATGTCAACCCTAAACCGGGACCTAGAAGCTGGGCGGCATGGTGATACATGGCTGCTTGGTGAGTATAAATGCCACAGCACATGCATGCATGCCAGATACTGAGTAATGTCACAACCCCACTAATGATACCCATCTCCCCAGCCGACAGTGCCTACCCTCTGAGCACCCACATGATGACGCCAATTCGGAACCCCACCACGCCACCCGAGGTAAAATACAACACAGCCCATATTGCAACCCGGGGCATAGTGGAGCGCACATTCAGAGTGCTCAAGTCACACTTTCGCTCCCTTGACCGTTCTGGTGGGCAACTGTTATACGCTCCCCCAGTAGTGTGCAGGATCATAGTGGCAGCATGTGTCCTGCACAACGTTGCAACACGCCGGGGCCTGCCGGTGGACATGGTGGTGCCCCCACATCCCCAACCACATGCACGCCCATTGCGCATGGGAGGGGAAAGGGCACGGGGTGAGGCAGCCCGAACACAGCTGGTGGCTAATTACTTCACTTAGAATCACACCCCTGTTGAGTGCACACAGCCCTGCCACATACCAGCTGACAATCAATGATGATGCCATGAGGGACAGTCAACTGTCACAACCATAGCATCCTGAGATTGGTCACCTGGAAGTGTCCCAATGTGTGCATCCCTACCTACAGAAACACTACCAATGCTGTGTCATCAAAAGACACATATGCTGCTAAATGCATTACCCCCTTGCAAAATACAACATGAGAACAGTGCCATGTCACCCAACCCCTCCCCAGCACTGCCACCCAACACACCATGGCATGTCATGCTATGTGAGAGCAAACAAAGCAATCCCAAAAACCTAACACAAGTGTCACAAAGGACAGTGTCCCTAATGGAAACTGGCCACACACAATATGCTCCTAGTAATGTTGAACTAACAACACACATGGCCAAATACTTACCAACTAAACAATGCATCTAGACAAGTTCAAACATTTCTAAAACATGACAGTACTAAGTTAAAGTAGTCGTAGTCATACAACCTGAATATGCCACCACATCGCCCCCTTCAAACTGTAGTCTTGCAGCCTTCAAAACTGGTCTGTGTACTTCATACAACATGAACTCCATCTCCAAAGTAGACGGCCTTGTGAAGACATGAGGAATGAACCTGCAAATTCAGAGGGATACATGGAAGCAAAATCATACATTATTACACAATACAGTGTACAATACAACAACAATATACACAAGGAATGTCTACACAGTATTGACTACAGACTGCCCACACAGCTCATCGGAGCCCAACGTCACTGTGTACACCACTGTCACTTGTGCCCAGCCGGAATACAGTGGATGCCCACGGGAGCCACACAAGGCAACACACTATCAAATTATTTTTTTAAAAATTCAAAATTCAAAATTCAAAAATCAAAAATCAAAAATCAAAAATGGCCATGAGGGGGCTGGGGGGGGAGGCCACCCAGGAGGTCTGAGGACAGGGTGCACACCAACAGCCACCTGTGTGGATGTTGGGAAAACAAAACACCTCCATGGGCTCATGGCCTGCACGGCTATGCCAATGTGGGTGAACTGATGCGGTCGCTCCCATGACCCTCTGCTGCTGCATCAGGAGGTGGTGGCGCTATGGGAGGCAGCCCACGCAAAGCCCTGGTATGGTCCTCCATGGCAGCAAGCATGCGGGTGTGGAAGGTCTCATTCTGGAGGATTATAGTGCAGAGATCCCCATGCAACACCTGACGTGATGCCCGGATCTCCTCCCGAGTTGCCCGCATCTCAGCTGAGAGCGTACTTGTGAGGTGCTCCAGCCGCTGTTGTGCCCTAAAATTAGTGGAAGTCTCAAGCTCAAGAAGAGACTGCCTGAGGTTATGGAGTTCTTCACTCAGGGATTCACTGTGGGCCTGGGACTCTATTGAGATGTATTGGCGCAGAGTCTCCAGTGCCGCCCGTCGGTCCCTGTTGGACGCCAACATGTCTTCCCTGTGTGATTGGCAAATGGAGTCTGTTGCCTGCTGTAGTTGCTCCATCTGCCTTTCAGGGGGATAATGGAAGTGGCCACCCTCTCCACTGCCTGAGCCATCATTACAACTGATGCTGACTGTTGGGTTGCCATAGCGTACATGGAGTTCTCCCATACGCTATTGCCTGGTGGCGTACGGCCACCGCGTCGACGGGCACCACACCTGTTTGGGACAAGACGGTGTGCACCTTGATGTGCTGGCACCGCCTGAGGCTGCAGGACTGCATTCCCCCTCTGATCTGCTGGCCCAGGAACATGATCATATGCTGTGGAGTGTGACCCTGCATCCATACCCGCCAAAGGCGCCTCTACCAACACTGACATCCCCATAGAGGGATCTACCCCTGGTGCAGGTGAGTTGTACAGAACAGAATCCCTGCCAGAAACACTTACCTGTGACGGCACATAGGTCTCATCATCCGAATCAGCACCTGAATAGAAGTCTGGGGAGGTGCACCCAGAGACACCCCTGGAAAGTATGGTCTGCAGGAGGATTGGGTTCTCACCCACCACCACACCATGTCCCCCGCTGGTGCCCGGTCATGCCTGGGATTCCTCCTGGGTCTGCACCATCTCCCCAACCTCAACAGCATCAAGTGCGTCATCCCCTGTAAAAACATGAAAGAGAAAAAATGGAAACAGGCATTAGCACCATAGCACACAAATAGGCCTGTCAAGCTACATAACCAATACATGATTCACACATGTCCCACATGACTATAACCCTCCCATGCCTGCACTGTCACTGAGTAGTAAGGGGAGGCAAAAGGCAGACACTGATGACACCAATATGGGAGAGCAACACATTTGCTGCATGCTGGGTAGCACTGCCATCACACATTGGCCTGTGAGTTGCATGTCCAATACACATATATGACACATGGCAGCACACAGATGGCATTTAGCATAGCCATGGTACATTTAACAAGTACAGCCCTATGTCAGTGATTGAGTACTGTCACCCATCCATGTGAGATGGACATGATGACATGACAAATGCCGTATATTGGGACTAAGTCCACTCACTTCAACACATGCATGGTACAAGAATACAGTAATAGTTGGCTGATCTATTTTTCGTCACATTGACATCGCAGGAAACATCTGTCATTTTCCACATGCAAACAGGCACTCATCTAACCATTTGTGCTGGCCAATACCCCATCAGCCTGAATGGTCTCATTGTGTACATAACCAGGTAAAGCATTGCCCCAGTGTGGCCAGTAAACAATGACCGAAGCATATCACATATGTCACAATATGGTTGATAAATGTCTAGCAAAAAAGGGGAGATCGGAAAATATTATCCTGAAGGCACACTTATAAATTCTGACCAATGTAGTTGCAAGATGGCAGTACAAGGTCAACTGCACAATTGTGGACCTAATAGGATACTGTGGGCAGGTGAGATGCAGTCATAGCCAAATACAAGGCACGTGATCCCATGTGAGGAAGGAAATGGGTGACCCATAACACTCTGGATTACACGCCCTCACCAGGCACTCAATCTGAACCTGTCACCCAAAATACATACACATGCACTACACACACACGCATGGGCACTCACCGGACAATGCTTCGTAATCAGGTAGTTCTCCCACACCTCGGATCTGTTCCTGTGTGACGAAGGTCCCAGCAACAGACTCATGTTCAGTGAGTTTGTTGTCCTCTTGTGGAGACCCACCGCCAGTCACCAGAGTAGCGGCATGATTTGAGGCCAGCTTGTCCTTTGCTCTGCGTTTCAGGTCGTTCCACCGCTTGTAGCAATCATCAGCTGAGCGCCTCACAAATCCAAGGGCACTTATGTGGTTGGCGATGGTCTGCCAGTGTGGCTTACGTTGACCATGTGTGGTCTTGGACCCTGCAGTCACCACCATTTCGTGGCTATGTTGCGACACATAGCTCACAAGTGCATTAAGCTCCACGTCACTAAAGCAAGGCTTCCTTGATATGCCGGAGTGTGTAGCCGTGCCTGGGCACCCTTCTTCCTCTTTTTAAAAGGTGGAGCGGAGCCAGAGTGGCTAACGCCGCTCTGGTCAGTAGGGGCAGAATCACCGGTGAACTGGGTAGTTGGAGTGTGCGAATGCACATTGACCATAGGACTTGGTGCAGGCATTGTCTGAAGTGTGATGTTGGCAGGGGGAACATCAGTATGATGGACCAGGACCGACACTGTCCTGGCTGGTAGAGTCAGAGCTGGGGCGGATGGAGCTGCAGCTGCCCCTGCAGCCCCACCACCCTGCATACTTGGGGCAGCAGATGACATAGCTGCCCCAGATCCACGTGCCTTGGTGACAACTTGCACCACCACACGTGGCCTAGACTTGCTGACCTAGAAGTCAGCCAGGGAGTCATCCTGTGCCAGGTCAGGTGCCACAATGGGCTGGTCCAACAGGGGCTGAGCGGGGATGGTCTCAGCCACATTTCCCTCAACCATGGGGGGGACATGGGTGTCCCTGATTGGTCCTCCACACGTGGGGGTCTAGGGGCACCCTGCAAATCCTGGCCACGTCCCCTACCGCACCCACCACATCCACCTTTTGAAGGTCGGCCACCTTTGCCTCCCTTACCGCTTGGTCGCCTCCCAACCATGGCACTGATGTTGTTGTGCATATGGGAGGAGCAGTAAACTATTGTCCTGGGCAATTGGGGGTCAAAGGGGTAGGGTACTAGATGGAATTCATACCCTAGTGCTCTAACAAGGCTGTCTGTGACCCCTGGGGGAAGATGACGGGTCAAGCAACGCACAGGCAGCCCAAAAACAAAAATAAACGTGCACGCAACCCCTCGTAGACCACGTGCATGGAAAAATGAACCCGCACTACGCTGTGTCATCCGGAAACACAAAAATAAGCATACGCATAATACACGCAGCCTACAATGACCTCTGAAGGGTGGTGCGACACACGGGGCAAGCACAGTTGCTAAGTAGGTGCGGAACTCACCGTCTGCCTGGAATAAGAACGTGAAAAATACGCGTGTGTGCGCGTTGGCAACACCTCTGCCAAAAGAAGAATTGTACGCTGTATGAGGAGACAGGACAAAAGGAGAAGTGAACACTTTTTGAGGAAACAGGCCCAAAAAAAGTAGAAAAATGAAAGCTGTCAGAGGTAACAGGGAGTACGAACTTGAAACGCTGTGAAGTAATCACGTGTGAACCGACAAGAAGTACAGAATTCACCCACTCGCTCTCCACGAAAAGCACGTACAAGAAAATGGCGTTCTACACGTACCTTTTAAACCGCACGTGCAGCTTTTCCACGTGTGCTCTGTCATCACGTGCTATGAGGGAAACACCCGTGCCTGTCACGTCACAAACACGCTTACGCGCTAAGGGCCTTTGGTCCAATGATATTGCGTACGTGTGCTGATGCGCTTACGCGCTAAGGGCCTTTCCTCGAATTACACGCTGACGTGCAAGATTTTCACGTGCCAAATCACTAAGTATCAAGCTGGCCATGCGTACACACACAGATGACCACGCTCCTGTCTTGAAGGCCATTTTCCTGCCCCCCGGAGACCCAAGCATGCTCCCACCAGCCATCTGCTGCTGCCTGTCTGCCTGCTGCCCACGTGCCCTGCTATTTGGTGCCTGCATGTCAGCCATCTGCAGGGGTCAAGTTGCTGTGTCCACCCCTACTGGAACAGAAGACTCCCGACTGGGATTCCATCGCTCCACAGCCCAGCCCCAGGACCCGGTTGCCCACCCACTCCTGCCTCTGGGGTTGCCATGTCGGGCACATCTCTATCTGGCACCACTGGCAACCCCCAGCCAGAGAGGCAGAGGGCCACCAGCTTCACTGCCACCGAAGTTGGTGTCCTGGTGGAGCATGTCCTGGGGCATTATGATGCCCTCTTCGGAACAAGACGCGCCAACAAGAAAGGACGGACCAGGATCTGGACGGACATCGTGACTGCCATCAAGGCGAAGGGGGTGGCAGTCCGCAAATTCCATCATGTCAAGAAGCGCTGGGAGGACTTCAGGTCCAGGACCCTCAACAAGGCCCGGCGCCTCGCGGAGGGGGCCCGGTCAGCCTGAGCAACATCCATATGAGGGTCCTGGAACGCATAGGCCCAGCGCTCCACGGCCATATCCTTCGGAGGCAGACCCGTCTGGAGTTGAGCGGTAAGTGGCCAAGCATTGCTGTGTGAGACAGGGCATGTTGCAGTGTGCTGGTAGTCTGATACTTGCCTGTATGTGTGACATAGGCCATGTATGGACATGTGTGTGTGCAGGGACATCATGGTCATGCATGTGGGACCAGTTATGTGTGAAGCACATGGTAGGTGCATGTGTTTTAATGCAACATGGGGACCTCTATGCAGAATGCACACCTGAAAGCATGCCCGTCTCTGTTCCTGGACATGGAGGGGGGATGAGGAATGAGTGCTGATGTCATATACATGTATGGTGCACGTGTGTGTGTGTGTGTGTGTGTGTGTGTGTGTGTGTGTGTGTGTATATGCACCAGAGAAGTGTGTGTTTGACTTTGAAACGCCATGGATGCATGTGACTTTGAAGGAAACATCTTGGTTTACAGAGGCCCTTGAACATGGGTGTTGATGTTGATTGCAGGCGCCGGTAGTCTTTCTGCATGTGTGTTGCAAGCATTGACCCATGTGTTGTGGAAGAACAGGATGGAAGTGACATTTGACAGTGCCACTCATGTGTTATTGCTTCCGGTCTAGGGTATTTTGTGCCGTACCCTGATGCTTGTGTTCTATGTCTCCCTCTACGCAGAGTCAAGTGAAGAAGAGGGCGGAGACGGCGCTGTGGAGCCAAGCGGTGGGGATGCCTCCACCGGGCGGCGACACATGGCCCAGCCATGCTCCCAGGAATTACCATCATCCGGGAGCGAGGGGGCTGGTGCCGCGTCTGCCACAACGGCTGTGGCGGAAGAGCCGGGTGAGCCCCCACAGGGGCTTCCAATGGCAGAAGTCGGTGTGGAGACATCCATGTTGGTGGTCTCCACAGAGGAGGATGAGCCCGCTACTGAGCCGCACATGGGGCCTGGTGGCGGTAGTACCACTGGTGCAAGTGGTGCAGTCCAGGGCCAGGGTCAGGATGCAGCACAGGTCACCACGGAGGGGCCTGTGCATGTCGCTGTCTTTGACCCTGTGACTGCACCATCATGCAACAGCAGTGAGGCCCTGTCCCAGGCCAGTCCGCAGGTAGGGGAGAGTGCCATGTCACCTGCCTCTCCACGACCTGTGGACGAGGGGTCCCGCGACCGTATGGGATCCATCCTGGTGGGTGTCGCGTTGCGCACGCGTGTCATTCGTGATGACGTGCGTTCTTCCTGGGCGGAGAACGCACGCCATCACGAAGAGCAGCGTCGTGACGTGGCAATGCTGGGAGGGGCCCTGGTCCGTGGGTTCCTACATGTGACGCGCACTCTGGCGGACCTCTCCTCCTCTGTGGAGGCTATGCGCCGGTAGTTCTCCACATCGTCTTCCGGCCCAGATTCCACCAGGGCCCCTGTGGACCTGGCCTGACCAACACAGCCAGCTTGGTGGAGATCCCATCCCTGCCACAGTCGGGAGTTGGCGGTCCAGCAGGGGTGGACACCACAACTGGAGACCAGCAGATGGAGGATGTGCAGGCACCATAGGACAGGGCACATGGACAGCAGCAGCAGCAGGAGCAGGCTGTAGGTGGGAGCAATGATGGCTCAGGGCCATCAACATCGGAGGGGGAGGCATCGGCCATAGGGCAGGAGGACCCTGGATGGGAAGTGTCTTCCGTGTGGCATCGGTTGGGCCATGCGATAGATGCGGAGTGGCAGCGGGCGGAAGAGGCACGTCTCACGATGGTCAGGGCGGAGAACTCCATGCGTAGGGCCCTCAGGCGGGCCGAGTGCCTCGAGGCCATTCGCAGGGACCTGGAGTTCCAGATGTCATCGTCCCTGCAAACCCTCGGGCCATGGAAGAGGACCGCCTCCGGGACATCGAGCAGGAGTTCGATGATGCCCTGGCCCGGGACATCAACATCTGAGCCGTTGGACTTGCCCGCGGCCCTTGTAAATGGATAGTTAGTTAGTATTAGTTTTCCTTTCGTTTTTTCTTTATTTTGGACCGCTTGGACATTGGACCACATTTTTGTATATAGTTTGTTTTATTAGGTAGTAGTTTTTGGTAGGTTTCATTTCTTAAGTTGGGCTCGTGGACCCTGGATTCTTCAATTGTACATAGTTCTACATTGGATTAATGTTTTTTATTATTTTTTTTGTGTTCACCATGGAGCAATGGTTTTTACTTTTTATTTTCCCTTGGATTTGATTTTTTGAACTGTGACTTTGGACAACATTTCTTTTTGGATTTATTTTGCCTATGTTTTCTGGATTTTCATAATTTATCGGACATGGACCATTTCTTTTGTTATTCCCATTGTTGTGTGTTTAATTTGATTTACGTTCATGTTATCTTTAATATATATTTTTTTATACTTCCATTTGTGGTATCATCTCATTTGTTTCATGCATGTCATGATATGGGTTTTGACATTCACTTGCACCCATTGTGTGTGTGTGATGGACATGTGATCATTTACATACTTGCCATTGGGGTTGTATCATGTAATTGGCCTTTCTATGTGGGTGGATGCTATACTTGGGTGGGTCTTTGGCATGTGGAGGCTGGCCATAAGGGCCAGGGATCTAGATTGTGATGACGTGTTGGGTGGGGGACATGTGTGGGGGCCTGCTGGCAGGTGTCCAGCACTGCTGGGGGGTGGGTGTGCAGGGGACATGTGTGGGGGCCTGCTGGCAGGTGCCCCGCACTGCTGGTGGGTGGGGGTGCAGGGGACATGTGTGGGGGCCTGCTGGCAGGTGCCCCTCAGTGCTGGGGGGTGGTGGTGCAAGGGGACATGAGTGGGACATGAGTGGGGGCCTGCTGGCAGGTGCCCTGCACTGCTTGGGGTGTGGGTGTGCAAGGGGACATGAGTGGGGGCCTGCTGGCAGGTGCCCTGCACTGCTGGCGGGTGGGGGTTCAAGGGGACATGAGTGGGGCATGAGTGGGGGCCTGCTGTCTGGTGCCCTGCACTGCTGGGGGTGCAAGGAGACATGGGTGGGGGCCTGCTGGCAGGTGCCCCTCAGTGCTGGGGGGTGGGGGTGCAAGGGGACATGAGTGGGACTTGAGTGGGGGCCTGCTGGCAGGTGCCCTGCACTGCTTGGGGGGTGGGTGCGCAAGGGGACATGAGTGGGGGCCTGCTGGCAGGTGCCCTGCACTGCTGGGGGTGGGGGTGCAAGGGGACATGAGTGGGACATGAGTGGGGGCCTGCTGGCAGGTGCCCTGCACTGCTGTGGGGGTGGGGGTGCAAGGGGACATGAGTAGGGGCCTGCTGGCAGGTGCCCCTCAGTGCTGGGGGGTGGGGGTGCAAGGGGACATAAGTGGGACTTGAGTGGGGGTCTGCTGGCAGGTGCCCCTGACTGCTGGGGGGGTGGAGGTGCTGGAGGACATGAGTGGGGGCCTGCAGGCAGGTGCCCTGCACTGCTGGGGGGTGGGGGTGCTGGGGGACATGAGTTGGGGCCTGCTGGCAGGTGCCCCTGACTGCTGGGGGGTGGTGGTGCAAGGGGTTAATGCGTTGGTGATCACTAGTGCAAGGTGACATGTGGCTTGGCTGGGAGGGCATGCCCATGGTGGATGGGCTGCCTGCGGGACATGACCAGGGGTGCAGGGTAGTCCCCTGTGGTGTGGCCTGCCTGCAGGTGCCATGGGGGGTGTAGAGGGAACACCTGGGAGGACCCATACTGCCATTTCACGTGTAGGACTCCCCTGCACCCCCAAAATACATGTACCCCACTCGCACAGGGCCTATCGCATATGAAACTTGCCCGCACCCCAGAAATACACGTACCCTGCTGAAATCACGTGTGGAACTTCCCGCCCACCCCAGTAATTCACATACCCTGCTGAAATCGCGTGTTACCTCACCGCACCGCAGAAATACACGTACCCTGCTGAAATCGCGTGTGGAACTTCCCGCGCACCCCTGTAATACATGTACCCTGCTGTAATTGCGTGTTAAACTTCCCCACACCCCAGGAATACACGAACTTCCCCACACCCCAGGAATACACGAACTTCCTGCGCACCCCAGTAATTCACATACCCTGCTGAAATCGCGTGAAACCTCCCCGCACCCCAGAAATACACGTACCCTGCTGAAATCGCGTGTGGAACTTCCCGCGCACCCCTGTAATACATGTACCCTGCTGTAATTGCGTGTTAAACTTCCCCACACCCCAGGAATACACGTACCCTGCTGAAATCGCGTGTGGAACTTCCCGCGCACCCCAGTAATACACGTACCCTGCTGAAATCGCGTGTTAAACTTCCCCGCACCCCAGAAATACATGTACCCTGCTGAAATCGCATGTGGAACTTCCCGCGCACCGAAGTAATACACATAGCCTGCTGAAATTGCGTGTTAAACTTCCCCGCACCCCAGGAATACACGTACCCTGGTGAAATCGCGTGTGGAATTTCCCGTGCACCCCAGTAATACACGTACCCTGCTGAAATCACGTGTTAAACTTCCCGCACCCCAGAAATACACATACCCTGCTGAAATCGCGTGTGTAACTTCCCGCGCACCCCTGTAATACATGTACCCTGCTGTAATTGCGTATTAAACTTCCCCACACCCCAGGAATACACGTACCCTGCTGAAATCGCGTGTGGAACTTCCTGCGCACCCCTGTAATACATGTACCCTGCTGTAATTGTGTGTTAAACTTCCCCGCACCCCAGAAATACACGTACCCTGCTGAAATCGCGTGTGGAACTTCCCGCGCACCCCAGTAATACACATACCCTGCTGAAATTGCGTGTTAAACTTCCCCGCACCCCAGAAATACACGTACCCTGCTGAAATCACGTGTGGAACTTCCCGCGCACCCCTGTAATACACGTACCCTGCTGTAATCGCGTGTTGAACTTCCCCGCACCCCAGAAATACACGTACCCTGCTGAAATCGCGTGTGGAACTTCCCGCGCACCCCAGTAATACACATACCCTGCTGAAATTGCGTGTTAAACTTCCCCGCACCCCAGAAATGCACGTACCCTGCTGAAATCACGTGTGGAACTTCCCGCGCACCCCTGTAATACACGTACCCTGCTGTAATCGCGTGTTGAACTTCCCCGCACCCCAAAAATACACGTACCCTGCTGAAATCGCATGTGGAACTTCCCGCACACACCTGTAATACACCTACCCTGCTGTAATCGCGTGTGAAACTTCCCCGCACCCCAGAAATACACGTACCCTGCAGAAATCGTGTGTGGCACTTCCGCGTACCCCAGTAATACACGTTCCCCGCTCAGCGTTTGCTGTTTGGCAGCCCTCTATACTGGTCCAGGGTTAGCACAGCCCTTTGCGCTGAATTGGGAATTTTGATGGCTTTTCCTTGCGCGAGGGCGTTCTTGGGGGCGTAACTGGCACTGCTGCAGGGTCGCTGCGCCCCTCTGCGCCACGGCTGGTTTTGGAGACTAAAATCCATGAATACGCTGTGCGCGGATATCGATTTTAGCGCACGCGGCTGGCACAGACAATCACACGCGCACACTGTGCGCCAGCCGCGTGCGCCACTTTTGTGCGAAATTCTATGAATTACCCTGTTAGTCCATACAACAGAAGATGTTTAAACTTGAAAAACTTCACAGGAAAGAGACAAACACATGGTGGGAAATTAAATCCCTGCAAAACTGTCTGGACAATCAAAGGATACAGAGAGTTCTCAGGATTTTTACCATATCAACATATGAAGACCCAGCCTGAGCGATGCTTAATGAATGGAGCGAAGGCACTAATGAGTGCGTATTAAGATGCTGACTATTTTGGTAAAGTATGCCAAAAGTGACAGAGCCAAAGCACTGAGAGATATTGATGACTTGGAAACGGAAGTGTTTACAGGCATTAATGCAGATATGGCCATTAAAATCACAAATGCAGAAAAACTTAAGTAAATACACAGATGAAATCAAGGATCACAAACAACGCAAATTCCTAAGGGACAAAGAAGATTATGCCACTGGCCTTATTTACACTTTTGCAAGAAAATATGACAGCATCCTTAAGGGCATGCAGTCAACAGTAGAGCCAAAAGCACAAAGCATTCCACAAACAGACTCAGATACAGACAAAACTGCAAGCACTTCAACATACATCTCTATCATCAGCAATGAAGACACTCCAATCAAACTTAATTTTTTAGACGAGATGAGACTCTTGCACCAGGCAGGCAAAGCAACATAAGGAAGAAAGCAAAACAAAAACAAATCAACTTTAAACCAAATTCCAGTAAGAGGAAAACTTCCAGGGGACAAAGGAAAAAAATGTTGGGGTCAGTCAGGAGGCTGCCTAATGCACTCTGGCAAGAACAAGAAGAGCCAATAATCGAAAATGCCATACAAGTGATACATTTATCGAACAGAGTTTTAATAAAATCACAAAGTGAAGTTTTGGAAAAGCGGTCATCTTTTTGTCAGACTGCAGAAATTGACTATCCCCATTCAAGAATTGATATTTATTGTTTCATCAGGAAATTGAGATTAGCTACATTTTATGCCAACAGATAAGTTATCATCTTGGTATGAACAAGGTCTCATCAACACAAAAGAAAAGAAATACCTGATGAAAGATCATCCAATCACCCCGATAATCAATTTTATCCCCCAAATCCAAAAATCCATGTCCGGAATGTCAGGACAGCCAATAATTGCGTCAATTGATTCACTCTTGGAAAATAGATCTAAATATGTTGATTTGTTTTTGTTTCCATTTGTAGAGACACTTCGTCCTATACGAAAGATACCATGGCTTTCCTTAATCAGACTGCCCATATTCCCTGGCATCATGACTTTCTCTTAGTGACCTTAGATGTGGTATCACTGTATACGTGCATCCCACACCCTCATGGTTTGCAGCGGTGAAAAGATATCTGTCAACTCGATCCCTCAGCTACTGTGGTCACTGGCAGATGCTTCTAGAAATACTACTTTTTATCTTGACGAACAATTCATTTATGTCGAACCGCCAAAGGTACAGCAGTAGCCACCACCTTTGCCAATCTATACATGTGGGCCTGGGAAGAAAGTTTATTTTCCAATGTAGAAAAAAAGAAGTACACTGATAAGGTCATATTATGGCAAAGATACATCAATGACCTTTTTATCATGTGGAACGGCACGGAGGACGACTGGATGGCTTTTTTCCATATGCTAAATCAGGAACACCCAAACCTAAATTTCACTGAGCACCATCACAGTTAGTTCTGAAATAGCCTATTTAGACATTAAAGTCAAAGTAGTGAATGACATCATCACCACCAAACTATATAGGAAAGACACAAGTACAAATCAAAATGGAGGTGTCCGCAGGACACTAAATCCGTCCGCAACTATTCAAAATAAGGTGTCCTTAGAACCTACCCTCTGTTTGCATTGTCCGCAACCAAAATGAATATGTCCGTAGAGCACATAGCCCATCTGCCCGTCCGCAAAGTTGTGATGCACATTTAATTTGGTCAGGGTCCTGAACTCTGTCCGTAGAACACCTGGATGCATGCGTATTACACCCTTGGGTCCTATAAACATTGTGCTTGTTCGTAACTGTCTGCTGCCTGTGTGTCACTCTCCGTAGAACACTCTCCGTAGAACACCCATGCGTACAACCGACCCTGCGCATTGTGCACGCGATATCATTATATGACCGCACCCACGTTAAGCGTGGGTCCTTGTTGGCTAACACAGTCCGGGCCCGAACGTTAAAAAAGTGCTTCATTGAGCAATCCAAGGTATTTTCCAGGGAAAATGCACCCTTGCATATGTCCCAGACAATGTCCCTAGAGATCTACATACTTTTTGGAACTTTATGAGCCCTTTTTTGGTGTTCAAAATGTTCGCAGACAGCGCAGGTGTCTGCGAAGTGCGCCCCAGAACCCCTATAAAAGGCCACATCCCAGAGGTGATCCTCATTCTGCTTTTGGATTTCCAGCTTTTGCTACTACATTAATTCCTTTTGGGAAATTCCTGATGGCATCCATGGCTGCTGCTGGTGCTACTTCTGTCTCAGCACCACCCCAAACCCCTCCACCACCACCACCTCCCCAAGGGCCTCCAGAGGGGAACAGGCGTGAGGATACAGAGGAGGAGGAAGGGGATGACGCGGATGTGGTAGAAGTCCCTACTACTAGCACTTGCCATGAGTCTTCCCTGTGGAGGTTATTTGCCACTCTTGATGGAGTACCAAAAGCACAAGCAAACAAGGTGCGCTGCACTCAGTGCCAGTTGGTGCTGAGTCGTGGCAAACCAGGTTTGTACAGCTACGGTATGACCTCAATGAAGCAACACCTAAAGTCATTCCACGGTGGGGCTATTTGTAAGGTTGTACCTTGCGATAAACGTAGTAGGTTGAGTTCCTCTGCAGCATCCTCTGTTTCTGCTCCTGCCACCACAAGAGACACTCCTGTGGGGAAGCGCATCCCTGCAGCAGCCTCGCAGGCCATATGTGCTTCTGTAGGCTCTTACCTTTCGAGGGTCACAGTATTATGTATGTACTCTGCAGTGTTGAGACCCTTTGAAGTGCTTTCGAGGCTGCGGTCAGGGAGCATGAGAAGGACTGCCAACTACCTGAGGAAGGGCTACCCTACATCTTCCTCTCTCCACCTGCCCTTTCTTATCCCTGTGGTTGGTGCCCCTTCATTACCCTCCCTTCCCTTCCTTTCCGTATGTGTCATGTCTGAAAAAAGAAAAAAAAATACCAAACAACAAAAAAAAAGGCTTTTTTCAGGGTCGCCTTTCACAGTTCAAAAATAGAAGTGCCAATGAAATGTTTTTGGGGGGCTGCCCTATCAAAACCATTGCACTCTTCTCTGCAACAAACTGGTGGCTCTGAAAAGAGCCTTTTGATGGTGTTTTTTTGTGTTGTGAAAACTTCAAATGGTCAACACTTACTGGAAAAAGGATTGCTATAATTCCAAAAAGGGTCACAATGCCTTTAGTATATTTTGCAGAAAAATCTGATTGTCAGCATAAGTAAGATATACTCCATGTCTGCGAAAAAATGTGTGTACTACGAAACATAATATTTTCATTGTGAAAAGAGGACATGCCAACATCTCTCAAAAAGGCACAAACAGCCTTGTTGACATTGCGCCTTGCTTTTTCCATGTGTGGACCAAATGAAGAAGAACTCAGCCACATTTGTCTCTGCGCAATACGGGAAAAACTTACTCAGAACTTTGAAAACATGTCCATGACTTTCCCGAGTCCTTCTTTCATTGCAAATTGCAAAGAGATTCCAGAGACATGTCCTAAACTGTTCCCTCCTCAATGAATGATAATAATGTGTGGATGACCCAAGTAGTACAAAGAGGTACCAAATCCAACCGCTTCATTCCACGCACTCCATGCCAGTGCACTTCCACATGAGGGAATCCAAGATGTGCAGCCACTCCACAGCAATCTGCATGTACCTCCAAACAATATATACATGAGTCCCCCAAAATCAAGACAATATGCCTTCTGAAAGACACAGCCATAGCTATCTTCTCTCCTCTCAGGACAAATTCTTTCCTTACACATCTTACCCAGTAAACCTTATTGACCAATCCCTTGCCCTGCTACGTCTCATTTCCATGCCTCTCATTCTCAAAATCCCTGAATGTAATATGCAGTGTCCATGGACAAATCCACAGACAAATCGCAGAATCTGAGAGTGGGGAATGAAAATTTAAATTGTGTGCTCCATTTCCCCTTTGAGGTTGGCACTGAAAAGAGCTGTTTTTTTTTTTTGAAGATGCTTCAGAAACACCTTTTATTTTATACATTTGTTTCCTTATTTTCCTCCAAATATCTTCATATTAGCTTCTCCAAAGCAATCCTTATGTTCCAAAACAACATGGCATTTCCCATAAAAGATAAAGACATGCCATCTTCTTTAAAGTAAACAACATTACCAGAATCAATGTTGTCATTATTGCAAAAGAACATGCAAGCTCTAATCATAAAAGCAAACATGCCTTGGTTAATTAAACACCTAGCAACATTTTGCTGAGGACAAAACACAGAAATCTTGTCCCATACTGCCCTAGGTATCAAAGCAGAAAGAATAACCTTGGCATTTGGAAGTACTTTCATTGCTGCCTGAACCAAGTTGTCCACATCTTGCAACAAAGTAGGGGCACTGACATAGCCCAAATGCAAAGCACCACAGTGCAGGACAACCACATGCGGACTATTAAACATAGCCATATCCTGACAAACTTCTAGCATTGCCTGCAAATGAAAACCAGGCACATTGCACCACACCACCTCCACTCCTATTATGTCAAAATTCTCCAAACCATTCAAAAACATATCTCCAACCACCAACACCCTGACTTTCTCCACCTACGACCATCTTCACTACACACAGCCTCTCTCAATACGAAGCAGAACCTCAACACCTGATTGGATAATCCCCAAAATACAATCCCATTTCATGCTTGGAAGCCCTGGATGTGGCACACCCTGTGTACGAACAGCCGCTCTATCCGCAGAGCATGTATGTAACACTGGGGCAGCCATTCTACCCTTTCCACTTCACTCTCTGCACCATTTCCTCATTGGACACTGTTAAGCAGGCACACAACCATCCACCAATTACATCCAATAACTTTACATCTAACTCCATCATGACAGTTCAGCACTTTAGATATATTGTTTATCACTCTGAGTACAATTGGTAGGAGCACATGCTGCAACAACTACTGTAAAAATCTCCAATATTTCTGCTTGCAGAATCATCCACATCCACATGAATGAACACAAACTACAGGTACAACTATTTTCTGCACAGTACATGTACAGATCTTGCATAAATGCATATAAACGGGGTAACAGTCACCCTGCACAACCTTTAAAAAAAGGTTACTGTCATTCCTCCCATCTGCTACGATCAAGTGTCGCTTGCAAAGCCGTCTGATCTCCACATTTTGATTTACCCATATTACTAACTGTAATGTGCAAACGGTTTTCCTCTTCATTCATTCTGTCATTTGTGTGACCACTACCCCATATTTATCCACATTTCAACTATACTAGTATTTAATGCATTATAATGCATAGGATGTACATAAACTTTCATTTTTATACATTATGGATATTTTACTTAGTAATCAGACACAACACACACAGATGTCTAACAAAGTGTCATTTCATGTTGAAATATGTGAGACGTAACAGTATAAATGTGGGAGAAGGCTTTGTAGTGTGCTATAAAATGACACGCAGGCAGGATGAGTGCATGCATCTTTATTCATGCACACAGATAGCCAATATAATTTGAAAAGGCTCCCAGCTGAAACAACACCACTGCCTCTACAGAGTATCCAGGCAAGCCCCTAGCGTTTTAACCTTGAGGAACCTTGAGCTAATGTTAGAGAGCTAATGGGCATACGTCAGAAGTGGCGGCTCTGCCATGCGGCTTGACGTGTACTGCAGATTTCCAGGTCCCTTTCTCTAACCGGCACGGCTCAGCATTCGTGTCTGCTTCTGCCTTGCGCGGCTTCCTGGCGGCCCTCGAGGAGGACGTGACTGTGGTCGCGACGGCGGTCGGGTGAACTAGGAGCCGACAGAACCGAGAGACGGTGCATGGCTGGCGTGCACCTGGCTTGGCTGGCGGATCGGGCAGACACGCCCCAGTGTGGACACGACCCGGCGGCCGGTGAGAGAGATATGCTGGGCTTGTTACTCAGGCCCCTGGGGCAAAGGGCTCAGAGCACTATATTACGCCTTCTGACGCTATAGTGTGGGAGGAACGAGGCAAAATAACAGGAGTCACACTCACACGGGTGTAGTTCTCCCTGGAGAGAGGGGCTGTGCATACATTGAGCGGGCCACTCACCCTGCTGGTGTTTCAATACCTGTGGAAGGAACATCTTCTTTGTAGTGACGTGCATATTAGGGGGGTCTCCATCATCCAATTCCAAGGAGCCAGGAGTAGCTCCTTTTTTCTCCTATCTGTAGTCCCACCAATCAGTCTGATATGGAATTGGAGCAGGGGGGCCATGCACCCTCCTTATCTCTTGAACAATATATTCTCGATCATTGGCCAGACTTCATGGCCAGTATCGCCAAAGAGCTGCTGCTATGTACAAGCCCCTTCGATTTGGGACTCTTAGTGAACTCTCTTAGTAAACTTGTGGGGGATCCAAGCTCCTTGAGAAAGAATATGGCTTCACAAACTAATGAATCGTTTTGCCTAGATGCTGGAACGGGGACATACAATCAGGATAAGGCCTGTCAATTCAACCCTCAAAAAAAGCTACTAGATAAGGCCTCGCAATCGGACCACTGAGGTAAGGTAGTTCAGACACCACTTAGTGTTCCGATAAATAAAAGTAGCGTTACTACAAAGTCCCTCACTATCTTTCCTTCTGTCGAACCAGCTGCTGCTATTACAGCAGTGGCACAGAAATTGGGCCAATAAGCTTACAATCAACCGAATGTCCCTCCGAAGCTGGGCTCCTCCCAGAACCTGCGCATTAGAAAATGCCGGATGCCTAGGATAGAAGATACGAACACTCAGGTTTTTGTTTCCGACTCCAGAAATTTGATCATCACCAATATTAGCAAGGTTGATGGACATGGACCCAAAGAAGACTTACGACTTTAATGTCTTAGCCTGGCTTAGACAAAGAACAGGGCCAGGTGTGTTCAGGCTATCAGATCTTAAAATCCTCTGTAGGATGGACCTGAGAGACTGGAATACAGAGGACAATAAAGATTGTGTCTTGGTGGGGTGTGGGTCCGCTCCCTACCGTCCTTCCTAAGACTGTGTTTATATATGCCTAGGGGATCTACTGGTTGTAGTTTGATTATTTGATCACTTATGAGGTTTTAGCCGGTTTTCTACGTTATGTTTTTTTTTGTTTCTTGTTTTGTACTGTGTTTATGAAACACTTCCCTTTTGCTCATTCTTGTTCCTGTTCTAAGAATTGTTTGTATTGTTTGCTTCTTTGTTTGTATGTGCCCTTAAGCCTTTGGGTACCTGGTGTGCAATAGAAATAATAAACATAAACATAAACAACATACAACTGTTCTTCCAATCTAGACAGTTCTCTCATTCCAGCTGTTTGCCTATACCGTTCTAGAATGTACCACCACATTCAACAACACACAGGTGCAGTCATATCTATCACGTCATGTACAGCTATGTACAAACAGTGTAGTAAACCAACACATACATCTCCCCATGTCCCTTCAGTCTGCAAAGAAAGCACCACACCCTTCATTACAACCAATACTTTCTTTCAGACTCTCCCACCTCCAAGCACCACACCATCACCCAGTAGTTTCCTAATCACCTGCAGTCTCAACTTGCTTTGTCCCTGTGCTATTTTTCCAAGTTTTCTTATTTGAACCTTCTACCCTACAACTATCCTGGAGAGTAGTAAGCTGCTGAACCCATCAAATCCTTCTGTTTTATTTCCCAATTTCCCACACCTTCACAAATGCATACATTGCATGCTTTTCCCCACAGTTCCTGCAATTTACCCTGTATAAATAGCAAGAAAAGCATATGGTTATTTCACCTATCGCCTAACATCCAATAAAATTGCCTTAAGAAGCCAAGTGTACGCTGAACGCTTTATATTGTACTCATTTCTAAGGCACGTTCGACTGAGAGATTTTAAGTAAATGCACAGTTATCCGAAAGCACCCTTACTGCAAAAATAAACACATTCATATCTACATTAATAACAGTACTATTACCAAATATATTTATTAACCTATTTATTTCACAATTGCAGTGAAGACCACTCTCCTGAAAACCAGCAGTGTCTGAAATACAAACTAGAACTCAGAAGAAACCTACTCTTTCCATCCAAAAAAGTAAGTGCAATACTGCCATAATGTTCTAACTGTTACTCAAACACTGTAGAATTCTAGTATTGTAGAACAAACAAGTGTATTAACCCTGCTGCATTGGATTCAGTATTACTGCTTGCCCTCAGCAGCTCGATACTTTGTATTGTCATCTAAAGACGAGTATAGTAAAGCACAAATATGAGAATAGCCTTCCCAACCTCAAGCAACAGCCCATTGAACAATCACACACCTCTACATGCAAACTTAGCATCATACTGAGACACTCATGCACAAAGCACACATACACTGCACAATCTCACAACCCACACTTTCTTTTTTCTCCAACAGACCCCAAAGAATGCTTACCAAAAGCAACTCTGTAGAAAGAAACGCAAAAGTAGACACAATAAAAATAGAAGTGTCCAAAATAAGCATCCACCTCTAGCAGAATTTGTACAAAAAGTTCAAACAAAACAGCTAATACAGTCACTAAGCGAAAAAAAACCAGATTTGAGTAAGGAAACGTTGCCTCCTCTTCCAAAATTTAAAACAAAAGAGAAAGTGATTAAGAATGCAGCTACCACTAGTGCTAACACTGCACCTATAAATCTCGAAATAACAAGTAAGCATACCAAAAAAATTTTTACAAAAAATGTTCCACCACAGAGTCCTTCAGAACATTGTACAAGCAGGAGAGAAATCATGCACAACCCTTAAAACCTACTGTAGAAAATTAATCCTAGAAGCTCTCATAGATAGTGCATAGACAGAGCAATATTTCTTTCTCAAAAGGAAATTATTTGTTTTAGTTTTAAACAGAATGAAACCACCAACAAAACTAAGTAATAAACTACAAAAAAGACTTCTCAATAAACAAAATGTCAACAAAGTTAGTTATGTAGTATTTAGTAATTACTACAAAAAGTGCAAGAAAAAGATGAGGTTTTGCCGAAAAGCATTCCAAATCTTTTAGCAAACATGCGTGGTACAAAATGATACGGGTTCCAACATCACAGAGATTTAAGCTGTATGATAAGAAACCTTGGCCAACCCACTTGGTTTGTGCAGAATATGCATGAGAACGTTTACACGATTTCCTATGCATAGCAAACAAAAACAAAACAAATATAGATATAAAAACACCAGGAGAACTCTGTTATCTACATCCTGTGAATGTACCAAGATATTTCCATCATCGCTTCTGTGCTATGCTACACTTTATTTGTAATAAAACTGTTCCTCCCGTCGGAGAAGTGCAACATTTCTTTTGGAGGAAAGAATGCCAGGCCAGAGGAGTACCACACATCCACATGCTTTTGTGGATTAAAGATGCTCCCCAATTTTGTCAGGACAGTGATGCCACTGTTTTGCAGTTCATCTAAAAATATGTCAGTTGTGAAATCCCTTCACAAATGACACATAGTGACCTTCATGCACACATTTTCAATTTCAAAGACACAAATGTGGGAAATATATTGGGCACAAATATAAAAACAAAGGGAAATACTACACCAAATGCCACTTTGGTTTCCCTAGACCAGTTTCAACAAAAGGTCAAGTGAACAACTTCATGTCTTCAGTTAGACATAGTGTCAAAGGTTAATCACCTAAGAACACATGTTACATAAAAAAGAACAGAAGGATCAAAATACATCAATGATTACAATGCAATCATTGCCCTCCTATGGAATGCAAAAATAGATGTGCAGTACATTGCAGACAATTCCACGGCAGTTGCATGATTTTTCACAGCCTACTTAACCAAATAGAAAAACCAGAGCTGCAAGACCTCTGGGATGACATATCATCTCACAAAACACTATCACAGAAATTGTACAGCTTAGGCATAAAAATGCTCTCCCATAGAGAATGTGGCTACTATGAAGCTGCAGACCGTTCAACCGGTACTGCCTTGTAGGGAAAATCTGAAAATATAGTATGGCTAAGACTTGGTCCTGCTAAATCTAGAAAAAGAGTTCTCAAATCATACAAAGACATAGAAACAATAGCCAAAAATGATCCAAACAGCCAAGACATTTTGAAAAACAATTCACTAGACACATGCTACCCAAACAGGAGTACCATTTTGGAAACCATGTGTCTATACCACATAGCCCAAAACTTCACATACAAAAATAATATTAAACCAGATGAGGAGAAAGGTAGATACAGAGTGGAAAATCATGAAGGCAGTTTACTGAAACTTACCAAACAAAGCTTAATTAATCAAATCAAATTTTCATTAAAAACTCCTCAACATAAAGTACTCTATTACATGTCCCTGCCACAACTTTTTAAACCATGGAGAAAAGAAGAAGATTTATTAGATACCTATGACTCCTATGAAGACGCTTTTAAATCAAATTAAAGCTTTATAACAGATGCAAACTTTACACAGTACAAAACAATGTTGCACAATGAACAGCAACAAGAAAAAGAACTTCAGGTGCAACTAGATGTGGACACTCCTGACAGTAGTCAGGCTTCTGTAACAGGAAGCCAAGAACCACTTGGACAGCCACTAATAGTAAATTAGGCAGAATTAGCCATAACAGAAGTAGAAAACACCATTGCCCTCATTACAAATCTGGCAGTAGCCGTGCCATTAAAAACAGCACGGCTGCTGCCGGAGTTGCATTTTTTCTTGCACCTGTGAATGTTCAAGTACCGGGTCATGCCGAGTTAGGCGGGCTCAGTACTTGCCCATTTTCGGGTGCCGGAATCAAGGGCCTCCTCATCCCCATTCTGCCCCATAGGGCTGAATGGGGATGGAGACGTTGGATGCACCGGCACAACTTTGCATCTGCCAGTGCATCTTAGGTGCTCTGCTCACGGGTGCAGTTACACCCACCAGGAAAAACCTGGCAGGTGAAAGGGTTCCTGCAAGCAAAGACCATAGTATGGAAGTCTGGTAAGTACGGTACTGGCATGGTTATCGGTACTGTACTTCCCAGACCGCCAAACTGGATGTACATGGTATGACACTACCCATGTGTCAACAAGCCAAAACAAGTCTAAATACCTTAGAAAACTCTATCTCTAACACAGCTGGTTTGGAGAAAATATTGAAATTAATTTTAAACTGTAGAGTAATGCTTAAACATAACCTTGGCATGGACCAAGGACTAGTTAATGGAGCACTTGGTACAGTTGTTGGCTTTCAAACATACCCACGTGACAGCAACATTCAGTTTGTCAATATTCTCTTCAACAAACTATAAGAAGTTAAAAGGATAGGACGCTCAACAGCTCGATTCCTTCTTTTCAAAGACATGTATGTACGCAGAAAACTATTTTCTATAACTCTAGCATACACTGTCACCATTCACAAATCACACGGTCTTACCCTCTGTAAACATTGATAGATATTGGTAGCACAGTGTTTAAAGAAGGCATGAGCTATGTAGCACTATCATGCTTACCTACACTTGAAAGACTATTTCTAATCAACTTTAATGCAAGTAAAGTAAATGCTGAAGTAAGTAAGTGATGCTAGAATACAAAAGACTGCGTTCACTATACATCCCCCATCTAAAAACCTATCCTGTTCTGCAAAAAGCAAAATGTTGTAAAAGAAAATTACTTCACTCTCACATTATGCAGGATCTCACAGCAATTCCTCCAAAGAAATTAAAAGAAGCTACTACTTCATCAATTACCACAACCAAAGAAGAATCTACTTCACAAATAAAGTCAACTACCTCTTCAAAGAAACAACACACACTCCGAACAAATGACTTGGACACAGAACTATCAGGTCCATTCACATTTTTAAATATAACTGGTGTTAGTCCTTCACAGAAATGCAACCAACAATCCTGACAACACTTACAGTGTATCTGGAATAAGGCAGGAATTGTATTACTGTGCTCGAATGGCCAAATTCACTATAAACACACAAGAGGATCCACAAGAATGTTTATTGTACTTACTATAAGTACTAGAAAACAAAAACACACCTATAAATGA
Source organism: Ambystoma mexicanum (assembly GCF_040938575.1). Taxonomy (NCBI): domain Eukaryota; kingdom Metazoa; phylum Chordata; class Amphibia; order Caudata; family Ambystomatidae; genus Ambystoma; species Ambystoma mexicanum. Next base: position 1,140,583,449 of record NC_090922.1, read on the forward strand.
AATATTCCAGATGTCATACATGTGGAAACATACATGCAATCTTTGCAGCCATGTTGCACAAGAAGAAGTTCCTAATGAATGTTTTGTATATATATATCCATACCTAACTATAGCAGATTATGTACTACCTGCATTTCAGATAATCGCTGCACCTTACAAATACAGACGCATAGTAAATACGTAATACTAATGCTTTTACGTTACAATGCAGATGGTACCAAAAACAACTGCAAGCTGACAGGATTCACATATGGTTAAGTATCACTTGGTAAGAAAACCTTCATAACAATGGGTATAATCTACCATGCAGGAGCCACAACCAATGTGGTCACTACACTACATATATAAAAAAGTGTTGTGTATGGATCAAATGTAACAATATTACCATTACCAGCAAATCTTGTTAATGCTTACTTAATATTCTTAAAACCAAAATGTAATAACTAATCTATTTATGAACATAAACAAAACTTCAACTTCAAAACTATGAACAGTTTATCTAACTACCACAAGATTATTCAACAAGCAAACAGATAAATAGATACCAGTGGAATGAAACAAGAGATAAACAGTTAGAATACACAGACAGATATCTAACTGCCTCACAAATCTGCAACAGACCAACGGGTAGATGAAAACCACTAAAATAGAAAATGAAATAAACAAATAGAATACACCAACCGCTGTCTAATTACAATAAAACCACCACTTCTAATTTAAAAAAAAAAACATACACCTATTCAATTCCTCCTACTGAAATCAATAAAAGAAATATATTGTACCACAATGCAGAATTTTCTTTTTTAATCCAGCATGGATTTTATTTTCTCCAGTAGACCCAATGATACAGGAACTGAGCAAATTGCATAGTACACTGGTTTGAACTGTAGTACCTCTAAAGTACTAACTATGAGGGTCAACAAAATACAGAAATGTCTACTATGCAATGCAATACTCATTGCAAACTACCTACACTAGCATGTGTTTTCTTCTTTTATCACAGTGATTGAAAAAAAAATGTCTGCTCCAACTACCCATGCATTGAAAAAAGCTGCATACAACCACAAGAAGTCAAACAGTAAGTATATTATAATTGGACTCACAAACACCACAGCATAACATACCCATTCAAGGAAACACCTACTATAGACCACAATCTAAAATGTAAGGAAACACCTACTATAGACCACAATCTAAAATGTTTGCTTCCAGGGTTATCTTATGCTGCAGTACTTATTGACAAATGCTTCGATCTTGAGTGCATAGCCTGGCCAAAACTCTACATTCAGCCTTAACAAAGGAAACAGTTAATATGTAATAATTAGACTCACAAACACTGCAATATAACACAGCCATGCAAACAAAGACCTCACCAATAAATACAACCCAAAATGCCCACAGTCTTCAATATCAACATTCTGAACACAATCCAACAAACAAACAAACACACATCATCTCAGTATCCTACAAACACTATTACACTACTGCCAATCAGTACTCACATTTTTAAAAACATATCCCCTAAGCAGCCCACAAACCAGAGTCAAAATGTTTGGTACCATTGGTGTGTTATGCTGCGGTGGTTAATACACCCATAGAAACAAACAGCTACCGAATGACCACAACCCAAAAAAATAACACATCCACCTAAAAACCTATTCACTTCAATTATCAGTCTAAAATAATAATTACAACCAATGCACTAACTCTTCAATACATACCCTCATCACCCAATTCTCTACTAATGACCCAAAACCAACATCATAGTAAAGTAAAATAACCAATAGTGTGCCCAGTGTTTAGTATGTCATTTGACCCATCTCTTACTCCCCTAACGTCTCCAAGCACACCTTTACACCAACACAGTCCCCAGCATTGGATTTAAGCTCACTTTCACACTGCGCATTCCGCAGGTGTCCACAGATCCAATATGGCAGGGGCATCGAAAGAATGTGACACACCTCAAGCTTCACCCCAACCAATCAGCGAACATGGCGCAAGCCAATTATCCAATAGGTGTCCTGTCTGCGGAGCGAAAAGGGAAGTGTGTCCACGGAGTGGACATAGATATCACTAATTTTTTGAGACCCACGTTTTGGCCGTTTTAAAAAAACTACTGGATGAATTTTCACCAAATTCACAAAAGCGCGCTTTCGGGACCAAGCTGCCACTCCTGCCACAAATTTGGTGACAATCCGTCCAGCGGTTTGCGCTGTAGGCGTGCGCAACATTTTTTCTCTGTTCATTCTATGGAAAAAAATACATTTTGGGACCTCCCTATAACTTTGCCCCCCACGACCAAACCTCACCAAACTTTGCAAAAAGATTCAGAGTGGTCAATATACTCTTTCCGCAAGGTGACAATTCGTCCAGGGGGAGCGAAGTTATAAGCCGCCTAAAAAGTGCTCTTCCTATGGGTTTTGCAACTTAACCATAACTACATGGCCGCTACCGCAGGCCATGTAATACATACACACATAGAGTATTGCACTTTTGTTGTTAATCTCTTATTATAATTCTTTGGTGAATTCATTTAATATGTTATTGTTGAGTATGACTGTTTCGGCAAGCACAATCTGGTTATTATCTGGTTATAAGGACATACTTGAAGAATATTTATCTTAAAAATTGCATCAGCTATTGCCATCCCTCTTCCCAGGAGCCACCACCACCAGCTGGAGGACCCACACAACAAAAAAGCGCAGTATTTCCAAAGACAATGAAGAGCACCAAGAGGATGAGGTAGAGTAAGTGGCAGCCTCTAACACCCAGAGAGAATCATGGGTGGGGCAGTTCTTTACCACTGTAGGGAATGTACCAAAGGCTAAAGCTACGAAATTGAAATGCACTGAGTGCAACTTTGTACTCTGTCACAGACTACCTGGACATTACTCCTACAGGACCACCTCCATACGACACCACACCAAATCCAACAACCGCAATGCTCTCAGAAAGATTGTTACTTTCTTAGCAAGTAGTAGGCTGTCTTCCTCCACATCATATTCCTCAACCAATGCTGTAACCACACAGCCTACTTCTGTCGGAAACAAAATCCCACCAGCTACCTTGCAAGCAATAAAAGAGACTATTGATCCATATTTTTGGAAGGCCACAGTCCTTTGTATGTGCTGTAACACACCACAACCACTCCTGCAAAAGTTTCTCATTAAAGCACATAGACTCAATATGTTTTTCCAACATCCATTAGCATTTTGTGATATGCTAATGGAAATAATGTGACGTTCAACCCTGTTGATGGGACCAGAATGGGGGATAATGGCTCAGCATCTCAAGTTATCGGCCCAAGCGAAGTGTGCCTTTGGGCATCCTGATGCCTGCGGGCTATGGTGCATTATAAACAAATATATAAATAAATAAATAGGCAGGGCTCCATACCATTATCCTCCATTGCAGCCCCTGCATTGGGGGATAAAGGCCATTACCACCGCTGGTTCCCAAAGTGGTGACCCGTGGTGCTAAAAAAATCGATTTTTCTTCCTGCTGTAGGAAGGAAAATCCTTTTCCAAGATGACCACCATGGAAAGAGAAGGCAGGGCTCAGTACAGAGCCCCTCTTCCCTTTCCATGGCATCCTGCAGAGGCTAAGTCAGAACCCTATGACCATATTACCACAAGCACATTTTTTTTCCCTTTCAAGCCTATCCTACTTTCAAATAACTTTACCACATAGCCGGTCCCAGGTGGACATGGCCACTTTAACACAATTTTTCATCCCTCGCTGTCATGGCCAGTACCCAGATTGCCCGGGTCATGAACTTATACAATGAAGCTGACAATCTGGCCACTGCCCACACTATTTTTTCTACCTACACTTGTCAAAAAATAAAACACAGTGACATTTGCAAAACCATGCTTTAAGGTCCTTGCTAGTGTTACTTAAACGAGTTTGCTTGAAATCCGCTCATGTTTTATTTTTTTAAAAGTGTCAAAATGCATGTACATATAATAGTCAGATGATTTAGCCTCCACTTGACAAAATCTATTCAGTCTTTACACAAACACTGACGGTTGGGTCTATAATCTTTCTGAAAACGTTTGTCCACATTCGTCAAACGGCAACAAAGTTACACACCATCTAAACATGTTGAGACCCCTCTAATTTAGCCCCCTCTTGAGAAAATCCCACCAAACTTTACACAAATATGTATTTATTTAGTTATTTATTTATTTATGCATTTATTTATTTGACACTTATATAGCGCACAAAACCTAGGCACTTTTAACTTAGGAATACGGTTACAGTAAGTGCTTCAAGTTACATAAAAGGAAGTGTGTGGGAGCGAGGGGCCATGAGGCCCCTCGCGTCCTTTACTTCTCAGTACAAAACTCGGACCAAGTGCCTCCAGTGATGGGTTTGCCCCTCGCCCTTATGCGATGTTGACTTTGGTCAACATTTGCGTAGATGGGACCACTGTGCAGGACACAGGGCATCCATTTTTGTACCCCCTTTTAACTCCATCTTGGTAACTAGGCCTCACTGCGATAGTACAAGAACGCTTCTCTTCCCTTTCTCGCAACGGCCAGACGCACAGGGCACATGGCCCCACCATCGTTACCACTCTGACTGGAAAACTACGCAGCTCCATTCTCACGCAGAAGCCGGAGGTGCTTGCAACAAATAATAAATGTAACGCATCACTCTTCCTCTGAGATCACTGTCCTGCATGTGAACCAGCAGGAGCTAAGCACATAGCTCGTCCATCTCCACAAACATGTCCTTGCCCCCGCGCCTTTGCCAGTGGAAACCTACTGCCAGTGTGAGGCCGTGCCCATGCAAGGTATTCCTTTCATGTGCCAGATCACTGACCAAGCCATGATGCCCACCCAACAGATGCCCAACTAACATTAGACCCCTGCTGCAGTATATTGTTGTCTACCACTAACAAATGCCACATACCAGAGATTCTTATGAACGCAGACCCTAACTTCAACCAGTGTTATTATGGTGATCAAGACCCTTAACCTAAATCCTTTATAATCCAATGTAATTGATAGTATAGATATACGTGTGACTTTTATAGAGACATAATGAATTATTCAAACACTACAAACGATTGTTATTTAGTGCATGTATTTTGAGAATATATAATGTTAGCTTAGATAGTAATCACCCTGCTTCACAGCGACCTGACCTTCACCCATTCGGAGCACAGATGCCTGACATCCACCCTCCCACCAACCAAGCAGAGTCAACCCGGAGGAAGAGATGCCACCCACACCTCGGGCACCATATGGACTGTCCAATCCGGGACCAACGTAGTATCTTATGTTAGTTGCGTCATTTATCCTATAAAATGTATTGTAACATTAATTTTGAGCAGAACTCTCTCAGAGGCAACAGAGATCTTTGAATGCCATTTACTTATATAAACCTTGCCTTGAACTCTCGCAGCCTGCTCTCTTTGCCTCATTCCCCGTCAGGGGTGTGTCAGTTTTATTCCTTTGCATGAGAAAGACGGGGAGGGCACAAACATTTGGTGACCCCCTGCAACGTGATTTGGAGAGGTACCTCAAGGCCCGCACCGTGCGGAGAGATCCGGGACGCCCCCCATCAAAACCATTGCCTCCGTGGCCAACCGGCATGTGCGCACTACGAGAAAGGGTCAAGGGTTCCCGGTTGACGAATACCCAACTGAAAAAGCTGCTTGCCAAGGCGGGCCACAGCTTGTTTGGGGTCCGGACCTGACTGAGGTCAGACCGTGAACGATGACCCTCGGATTACCTGACTGAACACGTGAGTGCCAGTTGCGAAGGTTCCTAAGGAAAGGTAAGGGGAACAAGTGATAGTGGGTTAAAGCCAAGAGTAGGGACTGTGTGAGTGATCCTGAGGCTTTTCTGATCTGTCCTTTATATGGCCATTATGTTTTTGTGAGAAGTAAGAAGAAGAAGAGAAGAAGTATCCTAGCCCGAACGGGCTGCGTACCATTGTCTCGTCCAGTGCAGATAAATAAGTGGAGATAAAGAGAAAATAGTAGGAGTCTCGTATATTGAGTAGACTCGGAGTAGTTATTTAGAATATTCTTTTTCCGTATAAGCAAGAATTCTTGGGAAAGAGTAAGAGGGTGTAAGAGGAGGGGAGTGAATGAGAAGAGCAGCTAAAACGGGGAAGGGTAAAAAGTGTTCGGTAACGGGAACAAGGGGGAGATAAAAGCACGCAGGTAGTGCATGTGCATGTTATGTGTTATATGTCTTTTTCTTTTTGTCAAAATGTTGTAAGTGATTTGTTGGTAAGTGGTTATATATGCGAAAGTGAACTGTTGAACTTGGAAATGCAATGATTACAAAGATAACGTTGAATATTGATGCCCAATAACTGCCAATAATTGAGAAACGCTTAACATATTGTTGATATATACAAGGGGAAGGGTGGTTGAAAGGTGCAACTAAAGGAAGGCTCAGGTGCAAGTGCACACACACAAGCGAAGGGAGAAACACCATCATGGGGGGAATAACAACATTAGCTCACATTTGCCAACACCTCCCACTATGTAGTGAAAGGATACAAAAATACCACAATCAATGGGTGGCAGAGATAAAAGGGGACAGCGTGACACCAATCAGGCCAGAGGGAAGGTCATTTGACAAAAGGATGTTAGATCTAGTATCCACACACTTGTTGGCAAAATATAAAGGAAAACAGTTGCAGAACAGAAGAGAAGTATTGGATATATGGCGAATGTTCGTGGAAGTTACCACTACAGCAGAGGTAGATACAGAAAAAACAATTGAGAAACAGAAAACACAGGGAAAGGCAAGTGGAACACCAAAGGGTGAATGCACAACGACCACCGTTGAGAACGATACAACCAAAATATACCCCTTAATGACAAGACAGTAGGATACAGCAAACCTCTGTATATACCAGCGTGCCCCACCGCTACTCCCTCAAATGAAGCGGTAGCCATGGCGCCACCACCATACGATAAAGGAGACCTTTATGGCCCCTTGTGCAACCCCTGTAAATTTAGCACAATTAACCGGAGATCTGGACGCCAGTTAGCGCATGCACAAATGGAAATAACACGGCTAAGAGCACTGTGTGACAGAGGCCAAATGCTACTGGGGAGGGGAAGTGCCACCGTTGTCAGATCTCACATCCCCGCTGAGTGCAACAGGGGAAATAGCCCATGCATCGCCAGAGCGAGCACAGTCGGTATTGTCTCTGGGAGTACCCACATCACAAGGGCGAGAAAAAGAATGGCGAGCATGAGAGTTCCTGTTCCATCTGAATGATAAACCAGTGACAATCATACGTCCAGCCACCCCAGAAAGTCTGCGAGGGGAAGGACAAGAGGAGAATGGTGAGCAAGAAGAAGAAGTAGAGGAGGCGTGGAGTGATCTAGACGAATACGAGGAAGGAGTGGCAGCTGTAGGATCCCCACTGCCACATCATTTCAAGGACATTGATCCACGATCACCCCCACAATGGCATGGTAGATTAAGGGAGCGAGTATGGAATATGCTGGCAAGTAAGGCGAAGAGAGGGACAGTAAGTAAAACAGGAAAGAAGCATAAGTTGCAGATGCCGTTAATACATAAAGGAGCAGGTAGGCCACATTATATCCCGTGGGCCAAGATGGATAAAAACAACTTCTTGAAACTCCTCCCCCCACTTGCAGGAGGGGCGGGGAAATGGATACATGCATTCGAGAAGAACACGGCAGGAGTACCGTAAGCGATAGGCGATGTAAAAAGTTTGCTAGTGTCCGCTGTCGGTGATCAAGCAGACGCTGTGTGGGAAAAGGTGGGATTTCAGGAGTAACAATGAGCTGTGACCGCCACGATGGATCGCCCTTTAACAATGTTCGAGCACAAGTATGGGACGCATTGCGGCGCACATTTCCAGATATTCCAGATTTACATTTGGTAATGCAATGTACAATAGAGGAGAACGAGGATCCTACATAATTCATACTGCGGGGGCAAGACTTGTGGAGAAGCGAAACTGGTACGGCGTGGAACCAATCCACCACTTTGTTCTATTTTATAATCAAGAAAGGGCTCCCGAAGGAGGTACAGAAGGCCTTGGACAAGATAGCTGGGATAGAAGCCAAGGGTTGGCCTGAAATTCAGAGTATAATTGTGCACTACTGTAGGATGATCAAAGAGAGAGAAAAGGCGATAGCACAAAAAAGGCTGGCAGATGAAGCGAAACAGGTACAGAATAAATGAGTGAAGGTTGCCGCCATAAACGTCAACGTAGCAACAGATAGGGAGAACCAGGGGGATGAAAGTGCAGGAATCAGACCGGTGGGAATATAAGTAATGTGGGCAGCAGGAGAACAAGGATCGTGGGACCGAGAGGAGCCACACAGAGAACCACAGTGGCCACGACAAGACAAAACATTGTAGGGAACGCCAGCAGCAACAATTTTGCAACAACTGCAAATGGTGCACCTGCACCGTTCCGCGGCGCAACAGTTGTTGGAGATAATGTTTTCTCAGTGCCCGGACAAGAAAAGTACTCAGACTAGGACAGCCCACAGGGGGCACTTGTTTGTCAAGTCCTATCCACCACCCTACGTGCTGAAGAGGAACCACTAGTGGGGGCGGAGATAGGAAATAAGCAGTTTATCTTTATGGTAGACTCAGGAGCAGAAAAATCATGTCTTATGGAAGGGCGGTTTCCGCTCTCAGGCAGGAATTTGAAAACACAGGGGTTCTCTGGGCCTATTTTAAAAGTTCCTTACACCAAAGATCTTGATATAACGGTCGGGGAAAAACAGTGCACGCACCCTTACTGTATCACGAAGACGCACCAATGAACTTGCTGGGTAGAGATTTGCTAAGTAAATTGAACATGACCATTTTGTTTACCGAGCGGGGAATAGTGTGTTCCACCCCAGGAGTATGCCCCGTGAGAGCAATGTTAATGATCAGTACGATGATGAATGAAGTTGTGGTGCGAGGGATACCTATTGATATAGACATGTTTATCTATGGCATCAAAGTGTTAGCCCGAGTAGTACCCGAGATAACGAGAAACGAATGGAGGACACCATCAGACTTCATATTCCACCGAATTGTAAATTTGGATGTCGTGCCAGGCACGATAATGTCCATAGACATCGAGGCAGTTCAGGTATCGAGCAAACATATTGTGGTCATAGGCCTGGACACGCATGGGTGCGAGTGGAGAACTGTGCTATGCATAGATGCAAACATAATGTTAAGAGACCTAACTGATGAAGAATTATTCACTGACAATGAAGATGATGGAGAGATAATAATGGAAATGAGTATACCATGTGACATCATGATCCAGTACAGAGAGGTACACAACCCACTTATGGCTAGTGTTAACGCCCCACCAACAATATTTGAGGAGGACATGGCAAAAGTATCATCAGAAATTTGGACCACAGGCCCCCATGATGTAGCGTTATTACATGAAGTAAGACCAATTAAATAAAACTTAAATCAGGTGCCATACAGCCAAAAGTGAAACAGTACCCGATATCCAGAGAAGCAGAGGAAGGAATTAGAGAGACAATCAATGCACTTCCGAACCAAGGTATCATAGTACCATCAAACTCTCCGTGTAACACAGCCATCTTCCCAATCAAAAAAGCAAAAGGAGGGGCGTGGAGGATGATCCAAGATCTCCACCCACTAAATTACGTCATTCAAAAAGAGTTCCCGTTAGTGCCTAACCCGGCATCAATACTGTGCAGCATACCCAAAGAATCATGTTTTACTGTGGTTGACTTGAACAATGCCTTCTTCTCCATACCACTTGATCAAGGATCACAGTACCTCACAGCATTCACACTGGGAAATAACAGATATGAACATCGCAGACTCCCACAGGGATATTGTGAAAGCCCAAGTATATTTAACAGAGTATTGCGTGAAGACATTGGAAATATAGACGTAGAGAGCACCATTATACAATACGTAGACGATTTACTCATCTGTAGCAAAACAGAATAAAAGTGCAGAGAGGACTCCATAACACTGTTATATGTGTTAGCCACCAAAGGATATAATGTCGATAAAGGGAAGCTACAGTATTGCCTTGCCGAAGTTGTATAGCTCGGACAGTTAATATCGAAAGATGGAAAACGAATACTGATAGGGCAGCTGCTATACGTAAAATAATAATACCAAAGACAGTGAAGGACATGCAAACATTTCTTGGCATATGTAACTATTGCCGAGCATGGATCCTTGATTATGCAGCATACACACGCCCATTATTGCAAGCATTAAAAGAAGCGCAAAAAAGTAGAGCTCCAATAAAATGGACACATGACATGATGGGCCAGTACTTCAGACTAAAAGACCTTATCGCAGATGCCCCAGTTCTCGCGAACCCAGATTATGAGAGGGAATTTTTCTTGTTCTCGCACTGCAATGGAACACTGATGACAGCGGTGCTGACACAAAAACCATCATTAGGCCACAAATCATTGGCCTATTACAGCGGAACACTAGATGCAGTGATGCAAGGTCACTTCGCGTGCGAACAGGCCTTCGCAGCAGCGGCCTTCGCCATTGAAAAGAGTGCCACAATTGTAATGGGATGTTCAGTAACATTGTATGCAGAGCATTCATTATTTGCTATTCTTGAGCGGTCGAAATCAACCCTGACAACACAAAGAGCAACCGCATATGAGATAATAATTTAAAGTCCCAAAGTGCATGTGGTCAGGTGTAAAACAGTAAACCCAGCAACATTCATTACAGAGCCATGTACAATGGAGGACATTCAGGAACACGATTGTGCCACCTATGAGGGGGAAGGTGATGATATTCCCAAAGCGAATGAAAATGCCCTGAAGGAAGGATAAATATATTTCATAGATGGTTCAGCATCTATCAACCCAGAAACAGGAGATAAGCATGTAGGGATGGCAGTAGTACGAATGGAGTAAGATAGCTATGAGACAATCGTCCAAAAGCGTCTCCCGCTCCATTACTCTGCACAAGCGGCTGAACTAACTGCATTAATTGAAGCATTACAGCCAAAGGATGCACAGTGACTATATACTCAGATGCAGCATATGCAACTACCACTGTCCATTCAGGACTATCGCGCTGGCGTAGAAGAGGGTTCAGACGAGCAGATGGCTCACCCGTACAGCATGCCGCACTCTTGAATGAATTAATAGAGGCATTAGCAGAGCCATCGGTAGTGGCAGTGGTGAAATGCCAGGCCCATACCAATAAAACAGATGCGGTCTCATTGGGAAACGCGGCAGCCGACGCAGCAGCAAAGGAGGCCTTGTATTTCAATATGACACCAACAACTGAATGCATTGTAAAAGCAGCCACCGCAGGGCCACTAGAAGAAGCCTATAGTAATACGCCCATAGCACCGCTAATAAAGCTACAGAGGAGAGCACCACCGGAGGAGCAAGAATTGTGGAGCAAGCGGGGGTGCAAGCCACATTTAGAGACAGGAGACAATGGGGAAGGTAGTGATGCCGGTAGAATTACTAGAGCTAGCATTCCAACAGCTGCACTTTCCAGCCCATGTAGCGAAACAGCACATTGCCACAGACATCCAGGAAAATTGGTTTGTCCCCAACCTACAGGAACATTTGTCAAAATGTATCATAGATTGTACCACATGTCAAACATACAATTCAGGGATGACATTGACGACATTGCGAGGTACTTTGCCACGACCAGCAGGGCCATTCAGGGAACTCCATATAGAACTCCATATTGCCCTGTTACATCTCGCCGACATGGGAGAGAGATGTAACGGGGCAAGGTATCTAATTGTGGTAGTATGTCCTTTTTCAAGGTGGGTGGAGGCGAGTCCATGTCCCCACCCAGACGCCAAGTGCGCAGCCAAGTTTCTAGTATGAGAAGTGTTTTCCCGGTGGGAAATATGTGATGTGATAAGGGCAGACAATGGCACACACTTTGTGAATGACCTCTTCAAGGAATTGACGTCACTCTTGGGGGTGAAGCACAAACTGTGTTCCATTTATCATCTGATGGCTAATGGAGTGGTGGAAAGGATCAACGGCCTGCTCAAGAGTGAGTCATCGAAATTGTGTAATTGTGTAATACATTGAAGAAAAACTGGGTGTATTGCTTACCCCTAGCACTGTTCCAACTCCAAACACAACCATGCAAGGACCACCATTTGAGCCCCCATGAAAGTGTGACTGGGAGGCAAATACACACACCACTCTCCCCGATTAGGAGAGCATCAGATGCACACAGGGCTGCCACAGTGCTTGGGGAAGAATCCAGGGAATATTTGACTCAGCTGACGCACGCAGTACGCAGCATAGCGGGACAAATAGCACTGCCTTTTACTGAAAATGTGGCAACTGATACTACCACGCCAGCCACAGATAGCCCAACTGGGCTGCTGATGCCAGGGGCACAGGTATATGTGAGGAGTTTTGTTAGGAGATGGAATTCACCAAGGTTTCATGGCCCCTATGAAGTGATTTATAGTACTCCCACTGCAGTGAACGTAAAGGGACTGAAACATTGGGTGCACCTCTTAGATGTGAGGAGGGCATGCGATAGTACACTCCCTCAGAGCGAACAGGAATGTGCAAGTGGTACTACAAGTGAGGTTGAGCAGCAATGACAAACCGATCAAACAAAACGAAAGTTGTAAGGTGCAAAAGAAAATGATGTGTCCTCTGAATTGTCTTACTGTATGACTCTATCTTCCTTCCTTTCATCCTCTTGCTATAAAAATGCACTGGGAAAAGAAAAAGTGAGAAAAAAAGGAGGATATAAGTGAAGCAAATGACAAATGTATGATGATAATAAGTGCAGCAACTGTGACAAAAGCAACGAGTAAACATGAAGAGTAAATGCACATATATAATGTACATATTCTGGTGACTTAACAAATTTGTATCCTCCCCCCGGTGACAAAATGGCCCAGCAAAGCTAACTCATGGAGAACACGCTAATGTTAGATAGCAATAGGGATGCCATTAGGGCTAATAAGTTTAGTAATGCTGAAAGTGTTTTGAAATGCGCTGTTGTTTTGCTTTCTGTGATGTTGTTCTTCATGGCCTGGTACTACACTCTCTTGTCTCTGGTTAATGAAATACACAACGGGGGGAGCGGGGCTAAGCTGATATGAGAAGGTTTAAGCCTAATATGGACTGGAGTAAAGACAATATGGGGAGAAACATATTTCATTAGTATTAACAATACAAATGTAACACAACCTTCAGAACATGCCCCTGCTGATCCAACAATTGTCTCCTTGATACATCGTGGCATAAATATGAATGATGATTACGATCAAATGAATATGATGGTGACTATAATTGGCCGAGTAACCTAGCATGCCTAGTATGCATGCACAGACAACGATAGAACCTACCTCAACATTACGCTGCTACTACTAATGGGTATACACATGCCATATTCAACAGCAATGATACTGCCTGGGCTGGAATGTTCCCAATACATTACCAAAGAGTGAGAAGCTATAAGGAGGAAGGGAAAAGGAGAGAAAAAAGGGGGGCGGGAGGGAAGAGATATGACATTTATCATGACCTGAGGTTAGATGAAATAGAATACCCCCGCCACCCTGATCAATCAAACAAATGGTACTTGGACATGAGTGCTACGGCAAAGCAAGCAACAAATGAAAGCTGCTATGTCTGTTCACTCATACCACATGCATCAGGGACACCCAAAATGGTGGTACCGCAGGAAGTGCCCTTGTCGAAGGCTCAATGTTTGATTCACTAAGTCCTATGTAGGATAAAAAGCACCTTCCAGGCACACACCGTCAGCCTAGAAAGCCTGGAAAGTGAAAGAACATGCATGAGCCGGCGTCAAGGAGTAATTTGCCTCAGCAAGCTATTTCTTGTCATAAAAGGGATGAGGTATGCAGAAAACAAATGGCACAATGAAACTATCGAATGCAAAGCAGAAGCACTGTGGGGACTATCCGAGGACACATTCCAATCTATAAAGGAAGTGTGCACCCCTATCTGGTCACAACAAGTCACTAAACTAACATGGATCACAGCACTGGAAAAGCCTATAAAAATACAAAAAGAAATACCGCACAAACTATGCTTTCATGGGGAAGGAAAAGTGAACATGGGGAAGCAAGGAGATGCAACAAGACAGTAATAATACCTGATATGAAGAAAGGCACCGCAGCCCTCATGGACATGTACTGGATTTGTGGCAAACAAGCCTACCTGCATCTACCTGCATCCTGGAAAGGTACTTGCGCCTTAGCCACTCTCCATACAGCTCTGATGGTAATACCAGAAAGCCATATCCAAGGAGCGGTACGAGAATCGGCTGGCAGATCGGCAGCAGGAGAATCGGCTGGCAGATCGGCAGCAGGAGAATCGGCTGGCAAATCGGCAGCAGGGCAATCGGCTGACCCATCGACAGCGCCCCAACAAGTAAACACAGAACTCCCAGCTTATGAACTGTTGTCAGAATACGAGTTGGAAACAAAGTTGTCACAAAGCAAAAGATCATCCAACTATATTTCATCTGAATCATCAAAACTCCTTGCTGAGATCCCACAAAAATACAAGCTCTTCTCATCCGCAGAGACATTTCTCGCATCCCTCCAAGCACCAGGGCTCCAAGCACGAGCAAATGCCAAATGGTTACAAATAGTGCGCTGGGAGCTAATCCAACTGGCCAACGACACTGAAGAAGGATTCAACGTTATAAAAATAGAGCTCTGTGTCTTGCGCCTAATGACAATGTGGAACCGATATGTTCTAGATCTCCTCACGGCGATGGACGGTGGTGTTTGCCGAAAAATCAAGGGGGCCTGTTGCACATTCGTGCCATCTGAAGATGCAGATAACGGGACACTCTCACATGTGATAACTGCAGTTCACAACTTAGGAGAGAGGATGCGAACAGAGGGCGGAGCAGAAGAAAGCACATGGTTTGACAACCTGTTCAGCTGATGATGAAAATACTCGTTCCTATCATCGTCTTTGTGTTGCTATTCTTCTCTGTGTTATGGTTAAGGTGCTAAACCCATGGGAAGACCACTTTTTCTGCGGCTAATAACATTGCTCCCCGTGGAGAAATCTTCTCCAAACGTTGCCAAAAAAGTATGTGGGGCCCGCTGAATTTTTTGGAAAGTTGGGTGAGGTTTCGTGGAGGGGGGAGAAAAGGTATAGGGGGGTACCAAATTATTAATTTTTTTCATAGACTGCATGGGGAAAAACTTTGCGCATGGCTACAGGCAGAATGGCTGGATGGATTTTAACCAAATTTGTGGCAGGAGGGGGGGCTTGGTTCAGAAAGCGTGCTGTTGTGTGTTTGGTGGAAATCCAAACAGTACTTTTGTTGCAAAGAACTGAAATTTAAGTCACAAAAGATTAGAGATATCTATCTCCGCTCCGCAAACCCATTTTCCTGTTTGATCTGTGGACAAAAGTCTCATTGGCTTGCAGTATGCCATGATGTTGGTTAACATTAGACAGGGCCGGTGGTTGGCTGGAGGAAAGCGTGGTGTGCCTCAAAACGCCGCCATAGTATATCGAAGGACAGTGCAGCGCTGAAAGGGACTGACAAACCTAATGTAAGACATGTGGTGGTGGGAAGAAGGGATGGAAAGGGTGGGGGAGAGAGAAGTCGTTCATCTAAGATGTGTGATTATTAGGTGGATGAACACGGTGGTGTGCCTGCAGTATCCATAAGTACTGCACCAATTCGCCGGTCCCTGCACATGGAACTACCATGTGTGGTGAATTCAGGCAGCCTTTGTCACGGCACGACAGCTTGTGCCACAACATCTTACCATGGTGACTGGTGGGAGCTGATTTGCAGAAGCAAAGTGTATTGCAAAACATATATTACCCCATGTGGTGGTGGGAAGAAGGGATAGAAGAAGGGATAGAAAGGGTGGGTGAGTGAGAAGTGGTTCATCTGAGATATGTCAATGTATCTGTGCATACTACGCCAATTTGTTGGTCTCTGCACAGGCGACTACCATGTTTGCTGAATGCAGGCAGGCTTTGTTACGGCATGATAGCTGGTGCAGAAACCCCTTTCTGTGTGACTGGTGGGAGCTCAATAGCAGAAGGGGAGTGCATTGCACATGACATGCACATTGTAAGATAGCGTGTACTCCGGGGTGTTGCATGTGTTAAGCCCATAGCCCATTTGATGCACGGATGGAGGCCTTGCACCACCAACTATGTGCCGTGGTAGCAATTTGTTCTGGCATTGTTGCCTTCTGTGTGTGGTTCATCAGCATTCTCTAGGCATTCGTCAGCATTTCATACATTGTGCATTCCATGGGTGTGGTGTTTGGTTGCACATCCTAGAGTGTTTACTCCATGGCTGCATCAAATGGAGTGAACAGTTCTGCAGTGTGTGCACTGAGTGCAGTGTTGCAGTACTGTCAGTATAGAAGAGCGTAGGCTTCAAGTGTATCTTCTATGCGCTTGGATACTGCAGTGTGTGAAGTGGGTGCGATATTTGAATAGTGTATGCATAGAATTGGATAGGGGTGAACTGCATATTTCATAGGATTGCGTAGTGTCCCTTGCGCGGAGTGCTGACTACTGTACTGCACTTTGCAGCATTGCTCTTGTGTACTGAATGGAGGGCTGGGAGCAGGGCCACGGTTGCGAAAAAAATTGGTTTGGTTGGCAGTTACACCATACTATGTGCATGAAAGTGGGTTTGTGTGCCAGAGGTTGTGTTATGTTTGTAGATTCTGCTAACTGTTGCATGTTGCCATGCATGGCTGTATTACAGTGCAGAGTTTGGGTAGCAGTGGCAGTGCATGTGGTCCGTGTTTAGAGTGTCGTACTTGTTCACATGTTGCCATACATGGCTGTGTTACATTGTGGCGGGTGTGGGCAAGGCCTAGACTATTGGGTGCATGGCCAAGGGCTGTAGGCCATAGGCCATGCACCCAATAGTCTAGGCCGTGGCCACCCCCACCGCAGCAATGCAGTTTAGACTGCATCTGTCAGAGGGTGCTCATCTTTACCGAATGGTTGTGGAGCACATTGTAGACTTCATAGAGCACCAGAAGTCAGCTCACATGCATATATTGTTGGTTGGTTCGGTTGGCAGTAACAACATTGTATGTGAATGAAAGTGGGTAGGGATGCCGGAGGCTGTGTTAAGTTTGTAGAATCTGCTAAAAGGTGCATGGTTCTATGCATCGCTGTATAACGGTGCAGAGGTTGGGTAGGAGTGCCAGTGGCTGTGGCACATGTGTGGATTGTGGTACTTGGTGACATGTTGCCATGAATGGCTGGATTATGTTGTGGTGGGTGTGGCCAAGACCTAGACTATTGGTTGTATGTCCAAAGGCCATATTCCGTAGACCATGCACCCAAAAGCCAAGGCCTCCGCCACACCCACCATAGCAATGCAATTTTGACTGCATCTCTCAGAGGGTGGTCACCTTTACAGAATGGTTTTGGAGCACATTTTATTCTTCATAGCGCACCAGAAGTGCACTGACATGCTTATATTGTTGTTTCCATGGGTGCGGTCATTGTTAGAACATCCCACGGTTTTCGGGGTGTGGCTGAAGATTGTGCAGTGAAAAGTCCTGCAGTGTGCCCACTCGGTGCAGTGTTGAACACTGTCAGTATAGAAGAGGGTAGGGTTGAAGTGAATCTTCTGTGTGCATGGATATTCTGGTTTGTGTAGTTTCCTGTGTGTGGGCCCAATGTTGTGAAGATTGTGTGGTTTGGTTGGCAGTGACACAATACTTTGTGAATGGAAGTGTGTAGGAGTGGCGGAGGCAGTGGCATGTTTGTGGAATCTGCTAGCTGCTAGATGTTTCCATGCATCGCTATGTTATGGTACTGGGATTGGGTAGTAGTGCTGCTGGCTATGTTACGTTTGTGGATTGTGATTTCTGGCCACATGTTCACATGCATGGCTCCATTATGTTGTTCTGGATGTGGGCAAGCAGTATACTCTTGTGTACATGGTCAAAAGCGTGATGGGTGTCACTCTGGATGAAATCGTGGTCTCTTTTCCATACCTTGTACTGGAGTTGCTTTGGAAGCACATGTGAGTGTACTCGGAGGGTTCAACGATAAATATGGAGTGCTGTACAGAAATTATAGTGTTGTGGTGGAAGCAGAGGTCTTTGATGTGATTGCTGCATGTGTGCGTGCATATTTCACAGTACTCAATGAGGGAGTGCTGGAAAAAGAACAGTGGAGAGGGGAGAATGACTGTCCCTGCTTTAGTGGGGCTTAGTCCTCGCTGTAGCTGGAAAAGTGCACGTGCCACATCCTGCCATTCTGAGCATGGTGGGTGTGCAAATGGAACGGTGGGGATTATGGAATCAGGTGTCAAGGGTGTGGTTCACAGGAAGGGGCGGTGCTACTTTTTCCCAATATTCTCTGTGTAATGAGGTTGGGAGAGATGCACCTTTGTACAAGATTTGCACAGGTATGCCGTAATACATTGTCCAAACTCCTTATTTGTAACAATTTATGGACAATTCATCTAAAGGAAGTAACTCACATAAATCATACATGTATAACATTAATGAATGAAAATGAAAAAAAAAAACAATGAAAAAGTTATATGATTTTTAATTTGTCATGTGAGTGAATGAAATATTATTGTTTTGAAGTAATAAGCCAAAGCAAATACATAAATTGTTGTGAATACAATGTCAAAGGTGCAATCAAAAGAAATCCAACTGGGTTAAGTGTAAATCAATTGTATTTTCTCAACACAGCATAAGTCAACATCCACATTTCTCATCAATTAAGATTCATTGATGATCTTAGTGCATGAAAAAAGAAATCAAAAAGGTCAAAAAGTCATGTGTGATTGAGTAATAAATAACTACAATCTTACTTGATTCTTTGTTGCCATCATGCATCGATTTAATACTTTGAAATTACATAGACATTTGAACAGTTAATGTAACCATTCCAATATGTGAAATACTTGGTAATGGTTAGAAGATTTGCAAAATTGTTCTTCTAATCCCGTGACTGTGGGAGTCCTGCGTCTGGGTCTTTATGGTAAAAGATATCTTTGCCAATGTGAAATGATGAGTGACAAACACTTCTGGAGAGAGTGCATGGGGGCCAAATGCTGAATCCTGATTCCCTGCTCTCTTCACGTTTCGGCAAATGCTGAAGTTATTAATACCGCCTTCATCAGGGCGTCAATTAGTAGACTTACTTACTGCTATTGCAGGTCAGAAAAAGACAAAGGGGAAACCAAGTCTGCCAGCAAGAAACCAGCAAGCACTCCTGTGCCCAGAAGGACATCTCCAAGACTGTCCAAAGTCACATCTGTGACTCCCCAACCAGCTGAGTCCGAATGTGAGGTTCAACCCTGTATGGTTTAGCTAGATACTGAGGAATGAGATCTAGAAGAAGATCTTGCTCTGGTAGGAGATCTTGACCCTGTTGACCATCCTGAGCTGCAGTCTTTACTGGCAGAAGGTGGACCCAACAGGGCAGATTTCAGCAAAGGACAAAGAGAGTGTCCTACCCTGGAAGGTCTTCACCTACAGGCAGCTTCTCAGCTCAATGGGACTGAGCATGGGAAGTATAGGTTACACTGGGAAGATGGCCTCTTCTACAGTGAACCGACTGAGTCAACCCCGGAGACTGCAAAAAACTTGCAATACCTCTAGTGAACCGACTCTAGTTTCTGCAGTTAGCCACCGAGATACGTTTGGCTGGTCACTTAAGTTTTAAGAAGACCAAGGAAAGGCTCTCTCTTTAATTCTATTTGCCTAATATGGGTTCAGAAGTAGACAAGTTCTGCGGGAGCTGCCACACTTGCCAAACCCCTATCAAGAGTGGAACCAAGAATGTGGCACCCTTGGTGCCTCTCCCAGTGGTGGGAGTTCCTTTTGAGAGGGTGGGGATTGACATTGTTGATCCTCTCGACCTCCCACATCTTCAGGCAACAGGTTTATCCTGGTTGTAGTGGACCATGCCACTAGATTTCCTGAAGCCATACCTATGAGGACTGTTACGGCTCCGGCTGTAGCTAAGGCCCTACTTGGTATTTTTACCAGAGTAGGTTTTCCTAAGAAGGTGATATCTGACAGGGGATGACATTCTAGGTCCCACTACATGCAAGCCATGTGGAAAACCTTTGGAGTCACCTACAAGTTCTGAACTGCCTACCATATCCAAACCAATGGATTGGTGGAGAGGTTTAACAAAACTATGAAGAGCATGATAGGTACTTTAGAAGAACCCCTTGGAAGAAAGTGGGACCTTCCACTTCCATGCCTTCTCTTTGCATATAGAGAAGTCCCTCAGGAGGGAGTAGGATTCAGTCCCTTCAAACTACTCTATGGCCATCCAGTCAGAGGTCCATTGGCCCTAATTAAGGAGGGTTCGGAGAGTGCTCCTTCCCCAAGCCAGTCAGAGTAACTGAATGTGTGATAGGTCTCTGGAGGAGAATGTCACACATGATGGCAGAGGCAAGTGGTAACTTGAGGGCTGGTCAAGCTCTGGTCAAACATTGGCATGAACAGAAGGCTTACATGGTTGAGTTCACTCAAGACCAACTTGTTCTTGTTATGGTACCAACAAGGCAGAGGACCTTGAAAGACAAATGGATAGGACCCTTCAAAGTTGTGGGTAAACTTGGAGAGGTGAACTATCTGGTGGACTTAGGCAATCCTAAGGAGACTCCCAAAGACTTTCACACCAACCGTTTAAAGGCTTATGTCTCTAGACCTGACATAGGAACTTTACTCCTAGCTTCAGTTCAGGAAGAGGCGGAGAGTGAACCTCTGCCTGATCTCCTCAGAGGCTTACCTTTAGATGAGCAAGTGGACAGTGTCAATCTCTCTTCCAGTCTCACATCTGACCAGCAGCATGAATGCAAATTACTGTTAAATCAGTTTGCCTCCCTGTTCTCACTTTCACCAGGCTTGACCCCTTGGGGTAAGCATGACCTACTCACTGGTGACTGTTTGCCTATCAAAAGCAGGTATTCAGAATGCCAGACATTGTAAGAACCAATATAAGGATTGAGGTCATCAAGATGCTTGATCTCAGGGTTATAGAGCCCTCTACTAGCCCATGGTCTAGCCCAGTTGTGCTTGTACCAAAGGCAGGATCCAAAGAGTTGAGATTTGCGTGGACTATAGAGCTCTAAATGCAGTCACAAAGACTGATGCCCATCCGTTGCCTATGACAGATTCGCTGGTGGACAAACTTGGTGCAGCAAAGTACCTCAGCACCTTTGACCTAACGTCAGGCTATTGGCAAATAGCTCTGACAGACCATGCCAAGGAGAAAACTGCATTCTCAACCCCAGCTGGCCTCTTCCAATTCAAGGTAATGCCTTTTGGACTAAATAAGGCACCTGCTACATTTCAGAGGATGATCAATCAAGTTCTGAATGGGATGGAGGACTTCTGGATGGCATACTTGGATGACATTGCAGTGTTCAGCTCTACATGGAAAGAACGTATTGAACACCTAGGATATGTATTGCAGGCTCTGGAACAGGCCCATCTGACCATCAAGGCAAGCAAATGTCAAATTAGTCAGAGTACAGTAGTCTACCTTGGACATGAGGTAGGAGGATGTGAAATAAGGCCTTTGCCTAGCAAAGTACAAGCTGTACAAAACTGGGCCACCCCTACTACTCAAACCCAAGTGAGAGCCTTCTTAGGTCTCACTGGGCATTACAGGAACTACATAGAGAACTATGGGACCATAGCTTCTCCCTTGAATGTCATATCCTCTCCCAAATTCCCTAAAAAGGTCAGGTGGAATGAGGAGTGCAATCAAGCCTTTGAAGGTCTAAAGAAAGCCCTTTCTCAAGCTCCGGTCCTAAGAGCTCCTGACTATCACCAACCCTTCATTGTACAAACGGATGCTTCTAATGTAGGTATGGGTGCAGTCCTTAGTCTACTGGATGAGAAAGGTAGGAAACACCCCATTTGTTTCATCAGCAGGAAGTTAAAGGATCCTGAGACAAGGTGGGCAACAATAGAACGTGAATGTTTTGCTATGGTGTGATCATTGAAGAGGTTTAGACCATACTTGTATGGATCTACCTTCATCATTCAGACTGACCACCAACCCTTGAGATGGCTGATGCAAATGAAAGGGGAAAATCCAAAGTTACTCAGATGGTCACTCTGCCTACAAGGATTTGATTTTTCCATTGAGCACAGAGCAGGAAGACACTGCCAATATGCTGGTGGTCTCTCTAGGATGTTTTTAATTGACTAAAGGTATGAGATCCATCCAGGAGTGGATTAAATCCTCCTGTCCCTTAGTCTGGGGGGGGGCTAGTGTTAGGGAAAATTCTCAATTTAAGGCTAATTTCCCTCACCTAGTGAGTCCCCCAGCGGCTTTGCTGGACTTCTGGAGTTTATGTTTTTCACTTGTTAAGAGTGTGAGCTTTTCCCCCACTCATACCCATGTTTTGCCATGCGTCTTTTATCTGTTTTTATGATTGTGGACTCTGAAGTGCACCACTTCAGTAGTCCCCTTCTTTTCTGTGTTACACAGCACCTTCAGTGCAGTGACACAGGGTTGTCTTTTAGACTTCCCACCAACTCCATTTCTGGGGTTGACTACAGTCCCCCAGAAAAGGGTAAAGTTGCCATTAACTTTACTTAGTCAATTTACCACAGATCCAGTAGACCTCATCTTCCATGGAGTACTGGAAAGGGTTACTTCGTATCCCTTTGTATCTGTACCTCCTAGAGCATTGTTTAGCTCTTTTAACATTCAGACTTGGCTGGTGGCAGTGGTATCTATCCAACTTTTGTACCGCGATTATATTAGATAACGTGGTATTGTTTTAGGCTAGTATATTAGCCTCAAACTTAAACCCGCTTGACCAAATACTTTTTCTTTCGGGTCCGGTAGGGTTTATTCACCATTTCTTTTTGTTAATGTCCTTCTTGTGTTTTACTTTGCGTGGCAAGCCAGGTTTGCATTTGTTCACCGTCTTCTGGCGGGCTTCTGCTCTGAAGCTCTCCTCCAGGCGCCTGGGTGTCTACGTGGGCTGAATGAGAGGGAGGGGTGTAGTCACCCCCTGCACAGGGTATCCTAGGAAATCCAAGTCACACTTTTCCATGATTGGCTGAGGTGGTTTTCCGAGCCGGACAACCACACCCTGCTGCGTGATTGACAGCCAGGCTGTGTGAATGGGGGATTTTCGCATAAAAGGCAGTCTCTTGGGATAGAAGTCAGAGTTGCCACTGGAACTACAAGGAACCGAAGACAAGTGGAGAAGAAGATGGCTGCTGCAACTACCTCATCCCAGTGAAGCCCTGCTGCAGTCCTGAGCTATCTACTCTTCGACGACCAGAGAAGATCCAGTCCGGAGTCATCTTCCTTGTGCTTGGTGGGGATAACCAGCTCATCTTCCGCAGTAGAGGATCCTCTTCTTGGTCAAAATTACTGCACACTGCTGTAGTGGTCCGGATAGCCATCTGAAGAGCCTCTCCTGTTTTTAAGGAGGGCACCTTTTATTCATCGTCGCTGCTGCCGGCTTCATCCCTATGTGGTGCAGACACCTCCAGACGTCCCCCTTTGCACCGAAGCTTTCACAACACTGGTCCCTTCAAACACAGGATACTTACCTTGAGTTAGAGTGTACCAAAGTGAATTGGTTGGTTTTAGTATATTTTATGTGTGGTTTCAAATTAATAGAAGTGTTGTGTTTATAACAAATGGTCTAAAAATAAATGTACTTATATTTTTCTACCTGAGAACTTGAGTCAGTGTTTGCTTGCGTCACAGTAATTGTGACCCCCCTGTGATTGTGATTCTCTGCTACTGCTCATATGCTCTTGAGATAAGCCTGGCTGCTCTGCTACTGCTACCACTTTAACATTGTAGTACAGGCTTGTACCAAAGGTAAAACTTGTATTGCCACCAGTAGTCTTAATTCTGTGTAGTGGTCCCTAAGGGCACTGCACAGGATTCTGCCTAACACTGGTGTACAGCATTGAGGATTTGGAAGTAGAATGATTACACTTAGAGTGCCGCTATTGCTTGGGTTCAACTAACCACAAGGCTAACACTACTAATTCTATTTAACTGAGGCATCATGTCAAATATGGAAAACTACACTGAAGAGGGTCTCTTAAACTACACTGCTGACGTTTTAAGAACCATGTGTAGGGAGAGGAGTCTCTCTGGTAAAGGAAAGAAATCTGAATTGATTGCAAAGTTAATGGGAAACCAAAGTGTGGAGGCTGGGTCAGAAGGGCCTATCCCTCCAGCGAATGTGGATATGGATGTTTCTGATTCTACGAGTGATAATTTTGAAGAAGTAGATGAGCCCTTGTTAGGAAACCCTACAACTCCTTTGCCTGTTCAGAAAGCACACCCTCTGTCCACAGGGACCCCCACAGGTCCTACACTCGGACTTGAATTGGAAGTGAAACGTATTGATGCACAAACTGCCATGAAACATCAAGAGTTAAGGCTCAGAGAAATGGAGCTGAATCATGAACTAGAGGTGAAGAAATTGTCTGTAGAAAATGCTTCTCTGCCAGAGTCTTCTAGGTCTTCCAGCCCTAAGAGACCCTGTATGCCAAAGGAAATGATTGGTATGTATGAGACTAAACTTGATGTTTTGGATTGGTTAGCAATGTTTTGAGTACAATCATGGGATTCAAGGTATCTCAGGAAATCAGTTGATTCCTTGGCTTTTCTCTAGTCTTCCCCCTGTTGCAAGTGATGCTGTAATGGAGTTGGGGGAGGAGGATAAATGGGACTATGAGTGTGTGAAACTAGCATTAATAGCTAGGTTTGGGAAGACCCCTTCCCAGTATCTTAAGAGGTTTAGAACCCTCAAAAAGCATGATGGTACCCCTTGGGCTACCTGGGTGTGTGAATGTTTGAAAAACTTAGATCTTTGGGTTAAGGGTTACAAAGTGAACACATATGAAGGTTTGAGGAATCTTGTGATGTTCTAGTCTTTTTTTGATGTCTGCTCTCCTGAGCTTAGACAGCACTTGGCTCATTCAAAGGTTATAGATCCTAAGAAGCTAGCTAAGGCTGCTGACTTGTGGGTTGCCAACAGGGCTACTCACAAGGATTCTGGGGTCACTCAGAAAAAGGAGGAGGGAAAACAGCCAAAGAAAGACAACAAAGAGAATTCCAATAATTCGAATCCAAAAGAGGTCCTCAAACATAACCAGGGTAAGACACAAGGGAAACCGAATTAGGCTAGTGTACCACCTGGTTTCACACCAGATGGAGGCCAGAACAAACCCCCATTCCAAAGAGCATTTGGGAAATGCTTTGTTTGTGAGTTACCTGGCCATGTGAAAGAAGGTTCCAGGTGTAAGGGTAAACTTTTAGGGAACAACACGGTATCCTTAGCCTTCTCCCAGGTGGATGAAGTACCTATGGCCAGCGGGCACTTTCAGTTACTAGCTGATGAGCCCATGAGAGTCTCAGCTAGGGTTTCTTTAGTGTCCTTGGATCTTTGGGAACAACAGAACTTAGATGTCTATAACTCAATCCCAGATAATACTAAAGAGTGTTACAAAGACAGTGTTCTTGTGAATGATCAGGAAACCCCTGCCATCAGAGACATTGGAGCCAGCATAAATGTAGTTGATGAATGTTTTTTCAAGGTGGAGGATGTTGCTAAGGCACCCAAACACCTAATGAAGTTAGCTGGAGGCCCTGTTCAAATGGTACCCCAGTTACCAGCTGTCATCCAGTGTGCAAAATAACGTACCTGGGAGGGTCCTGCTGGGTAATGACCTTAACACTCTTGGAGGTGTGTCTAGCGCCCCCAGGCCACTCAGCAGAAGTAAGCAGGAGCTCACTAGGTCTGCAAGGGAGAGAACCTTAAGAGGCTCTCCTGGGGACATGATAGAGGAAACTATCACCCCAAGTCCAAAGGACTTACTTACTGCTATTGCAGGTCAGAAAGAGACAAAGGGGAAACCCAAGTCCGCCAGCAAGAAACCAGCAAGCACTCCTGTGCCCAGAAGGACATCTCCAAGACTGTCCAAAGTCACATCTGTGACTCCCCAATCAGCTGAATCCGAGTGTGAGGTTCAACCCTGTATGGTTTAGCTAGATACTGAGGAATGAGATCTAGAAGAAGATTTTGCTCTGGTTGGAGATCTTGACTCTGTTGACCATCCTGAGCTGCAGTCTTTACTGGCAGAAGGTGTACCCCATAGGGCAGATTTCAGCAAAGGACAAAGAGAGTGTCCTACCCTGGAAGGTCTTCACCTACAGCCAGCTTCTCAGCTCAATGGGACTGAGCCCGGGAAGTATAGGTTACACTGGGAAGATGGCCTCTTCTACATTGAACCGACTGAGTCAACCCCCAGAGACTGCAAAAAACTTGTAGTACCTCTAGTGATCCGACTCCATTTTCTGCAGTTAGCCACCGAGATACCTTTGGCTGGTCACTTAAGTTTTAAAAGACCAAGGAAAGGCTCTCTGTTTACTTCTATTTGCCTAAGATGGGTTCAGAAATAGACAAGTTCTGCAGGAGCTGCCACACTTGCCAAACCCCTACCAAGAGTGGAACCAAGAATGTGGCACCCTTGTTGCCTCTCCCAGTGGTGGGAGTTCCTTTTGAGAGGGTGGGGATTGACATTGTTGATCCTCTCGACCTCCCACATCTTCAGGCAATAGGTTTATCCTGGTTGTAGTGGACCATGCCACTAGATTTCCTGAAGCCATACCTATGAGGACTGTTACGGCTCCGGCTGTAGCTAAGGCCCTACTTGGTATTTTTACCAGAGTAGGTTTTCCTAAGAAGGTGATATTTGACAGGGGATGACATTTTAGGTCCCACTACATGCAAGCTATGTGGAAAACCTTTGGAGTCACCTACAAGTTCTGAACGGCCTACCATATCCAAACCAATGGATTGATGGAGAGGTTTAACAAAACTATGAAGAGCATGATAGGTGCTTTAGAAGAACCCCTTGGAAGAAAGTGGGACCTTCTACTTCCATGCATTCTCTTTGCATATAGAGAAGTCCCTCAGGAGGGAGTAGGATTCAGTCCCTTCAAACTACTCTATGGCCATCCAGTCAGAGGTCCATTGGCCCTAATTAAGGAGGGTTTAGAAAGTGCTCCTTCCCCCAAGCCAGTCTGAGTAACTGACTATATGATAGGTCTCTGGAGGAGAATGTCACACATAATGGCAGAGGCAAGTGGTAACTTGAGGGCTGGTCAAGCTCTGATCAAACATTGGCATGAACAGAAGGCTAACATGGTTGAGTTCACTCAAGACCAACTTGTTCTTGTTATGGTCCCAACAAGGCAGAGGACCTTGAAAGACAAATGGATAGGACCCTTCAAAGTTGTGGGTAAACTTGGAGTGGTGAACTATCTGGTGGACTTAGGCAATCCTAAGGAGACTCCCAGAGTCTTTCACACCAACCGTTTAAAGGCTTATGTCTCTAGACCTGACATAGGAGCTTTACTCCTAGCTTCAGCTCAGGAGGAGGCAGAGAGTGAACCTCTGCCTGATCTCCTCAGAGGCTTACCTTTAGATGAGCAAGTGGACGGAGTCAATCTCTCTTCCAGTCTCACATCTGACCAGCAGGATGAATGCAAATTACTGTTAAATCAGTTATCCTCCCTGTTCTCTCTTTCACCAGGCTTGGCCCCTTGGGGTACGCATGACCTTCTTACTGGTGACTGTTTGCCTATCAAAAGCAGGTATTCAGAATGCCAGACAATGTAGGAACCAATATAAGGATTGAGGTCATCAAGATGCTTGATCTCAGGGTTATAGAGGCCTCTACTAGCCCATGGTCTAGCCCAGTTGTGCTTGTACCAAAAGCAGGATCCAAAGAGTTGAGATTCACATGGACTATATAGCTCTAAATGCAGTCACAAAGACTGATGTCCATCATTTGCCTATGACAGATTTGCTGGTGGACAAACTTGGTGCAGCCAAGTACTCAGCACCTTTGACCTAACGTCAGGCTATTGGCAAATAGCCCTGACAGACCATGCCAAGGAGAAAAACTGCATCTCAACCCCAGCTGCCCTCTTCCAATTCAAGGTAATGCCTTTTGGACTAAAGAAGGCACCTGCTACATTTCAGAGGATGATCAATCAAGTTCTGAATGGGATGGAGGACTTCTGCACGGCATACTTGGATGACATTGCATTGTTCAGCTCTACATGGAAAGAATGTACCGAACACCTAGGGTATGTATTGCCGGCTCTGGAACAGGCCCATCTGACCATCAAGGCAAGCAAATGTCAAATTGGTCAGAGTACAGTGGTCTACCTTGGACATGAGGTAGGAGGATGTGAAATAAGGCCTTTGCCTAGCGAAGTACAAGCTGTACAAAACTGGGCCATCCCTACTACTCAAACGCAAGTGAGAGACTCCGTAGGTCTCACTGGGTATTACAGGAACTTCATAGAGAACGTTGGGACCATAGCTTCTCCCTTGAATGTCATCTCCTCTCCCAAATTCCCTAAAAAGGTCAGGTGGAATGAGCAGTGCAATCAAGCCTTTGAAGGTCTAAAAAAGCCCTTTGTCAAGCTCCGGTCCTAAGAGCTCCTGACTATCACCAACCCTTCATTGTACAAACGGATCCTTCTAATGTAGGTATGGGTGCAGTCCTTAGTCAACTGGATGAGAAAGGTAGGGAACACCCCATTTGTTTCATCAGCAGGAAAAGGTGTGCAACAATAGAACGTGCATGTTTTGCTATGGTGTGATCATTGAAGAGGTTTAGACCATACTTGTATGGATCTACCTTCATCATTCAGACTGACCACCAACCCTTGAGATGGCTGATGCAAATGAAAGGGGAAAATCCAAAGTTATTCAGATGGTCAATCTGCCTACAAGGATTTGATTTTTCCATTGAGCACAGAGGAGGAAGTCACCACCAGTATACTGGTGGTCTCTCTAGGATGTTTTTAATTGACTAAAGGTATGAGATCAACCCAGGAGTGGATTCAATCCTTCTGTCCCTTAGTCTGGGGTGGGGGGCGAGTGCTGGGGAGAACTCTCATTTTATGGGTAATTTCCCTCGCCTAGTGAGTCCCCCAGCAGCTTTGCTGAACTTCTGCAGTTTATTTCTTTCACTAGGTAAGAGTGTGAGCTATAACCCCACTCATACCCATGTTTTGCCATGTGTTTTGTACCTGTTTTTATGATTGTGGACTCTGAAATACACCACTTCAGTAGTCCCCTTCTTTTGTGTGTTACACAGCACCTTCAGTGCAGTGACACAGGATTGTCTTTTAGACACCCCACCGACTCCATTTTTGGGGCTGAGTACAGTCCCCCAGAAAAGGGTAAAGTTTCCATTAACTTTAGCATTGTTTCACTCTTTTAACATTTAGACTTGGCTGGTGGCAGTGGTATCTAACCTAACATTTTTACCTCGATTATATTAGATAAAAGTGGTATTGTTTTAGGCTATTATGTTAGCCTTGAATTTAAACCCGCTTGACCACCAAATACTTTTTCTTTTGGCTCTGGTCAGGTTTATTCGCCATTTATTTTTGTTATAGAACTTCTTGTGTTTTACTTTGTGCGGCAAACCAGGTTTGCCTTCTTTGTTCACCGTCTTTTGGTGGGCTTCTGCTCAGAAGCCCTCCTCCAGGCACCTGGGATCCAGGTGGGCTGAATGTGAGGGAGGGGTGTGGTCACCCCCTGCACAGACTATCCTAGGAATCCCAAGTCGCACTTTGCCATGATTGGCTGAGGTGCTTGTCCAGGCTGGACAACCCCCCACCTGCTGCGTGATTGACAGCCATGCTGTGTGAATGGGGGTTTTTCGCATAAAAGGCAGGTCTCTTGGGCTAGAAGTCAGAGTCGCCACTGGAACTACAAGGAACCGAAGAGAAGTCGAGAAGAAGACGGCTGGTGCAACTACCTCATCCCGGTGAATCCCTGCTGCAGTCCTGCGCTATCTACCCTTCGACAACCAGAGAAGATCCAGTCCGGAGTCTTCTTCCTTGAGCTTGTTGGGGATAACCAGGTCATCTTCCTCAACCAGAGGATCCTCTTCTTGGTCGAAATTGCTGCACACTGCTGTAGTGGTCCGGATAGCCATCTGAAGAGCCCCTCCTGTTTTTAAGGAGCGCACCTTTTATTCAACATTGCTGCTGCCGGCTTCATCCCTGTGTGGTACAGACCCCTCCAGACGTCCCCCTTTGCACCGAAGCTTTCACAACACCGTTCCCTTCAAACACAACATACTTACCTTGAGTTAGAGTGTACCAAAGTGAATTGGTTGGTTGTAGGACATTTTATGTGTGGTTTCGAATTAATGGAAATGTTGTGTTTATAACAAATGGTCTAAAAATAAATGTACTTATATTTTTCTACCTGAAAACTTGAGTCAGTGTTTGCTTACATCACAGTAATTGTGGCCCCCCTGGGTAATCTCTGCTACTGCTCATATGCTCTTGAGATAAGCCTAGCTGCTCTGCTACTGCTACCACTTTAACATAGTAGTACAGGCTTTTACCAGAGGTAAAACTTGTATTGCCACCAGTAGTCTTAATTGTGTGTAGTGGTCCCTAAGGGCACTGTACAGGATTCTGCCTAACACTGGTGTACAGCAGTGAGGTTTTGGAAGTGGAGTGATTACACTTAAAGTGCTGCTATTGCTTGGGTTCAACTAACCACAAGGCTGACACTACTAAATCTATTTAACTGAGACATCATGTCAAATATGGAAAATTACACTGAAGAGGGTCTCTTAAATTACACTGCTGATGTTTTAAGAACCATGTGTAGGGAGAGGAGTCTCTCTCTGGTAAAGGAAATAAATCTGAATTGATTGCAAAGTTAATGGGAAAACAAAGTGTGGAGAGTGGGTAAGAAGGGCCTATCCCTCCAGCGAATGTGGATACAGATGTTTCTGATTCTACGAGTGATAATTTTGAAGAAGTAGATGAGTCCTTCTTAGGAAACCCTACAACTCCTTTGCCTGCTCAGAAAGCACAACCTCTGTCCACAGGGACCCCCACAGGTCCTGCACTCAGACTTGAATTGGAAGTGAAACATATTGATGCACAAACTGCCATGAAACATCAAGAGTTAAGGCTCAGAGAAATGGAGCTGAATCATGAACTAGAGATGAAGAAATTGTCTGTAGAAAATGCTTCTCTGCCAGAGTCTTCTAGGTCTTCCAGCCCTAAGAGAACCTGTATGCCAAAGGAATTGATTGGTATGTATGAGACTAAACTTGATGTTTTGGATTGGTTAGAAATGTTTGAGTACAATCATGGGATTCAAGGTATCTCAGGAAATCAGTTGATTCCTTGGCTTTTCTCTCGTCTTCCCCCTGTTGCAAGTGATGCTGTAATGGAGTTGGAGGAGGAGGATAAATGGGACTATGAGTGTGTGAAACTAGCATTAATAGCTAGGTTTGGGAAGACCCCTTCCCAGTATCTTAAGAGGTTTAGAACCCTCAAAAAGCATGATGGTACCCCTTGGGCTACCTGGGTGTGTGAATGTTTGAAAAACTTAGATCGTTGGGTTAAGGGTTACAAAGTGAACACATATGAAGGTTTGAGGAATCTTGTGATGTTCTAGTCTTTTTTTGATGTCTGCTCTCCTGAGCTTAGACAGCACTTGGCTCATTCAAAGGTTATAGATCCTAAGAAGCTAGCTAAGGCTGCTGACTTGTGGGTTGCCAACAGGGCTACTCACAAGGATTCTGGGGTCACTCAGAAAAAGGAGGAGGGAAAACAGCCAAAGAAAGACAACAAAGAGAATTCCAATAATTCGAATCCAAAAGAGGTCCTCAAACATAACCAGGGTAAGACACAAGGGAAACCGAATTAGGCTAGCGTACCACCTGGTTTCACACCAGATGGAGGCCAGAACAAACCCCCATTCCAAAGAGCATTTGGGAAATGCTTTGTTTGTGAGTTACCTGGCCATGTGAAAGAAGGTTCCAGGTGTAAGGGTAAACTTTTAGGGAACAACACGGTATCCTTAGCCTTCTCCCAGGTGGATGAAGTACCTATGGCCAGCGGGCACTTTCAGTTACTAGCTGATGAGCCCATGAGAGTCTCAGCTAGGGTTTCTTTAGTGTCCTTGGATCTTTGGGAACAACAGAACTTAGATGTCTATAACTCAATCCCAGATAATACTAAAGAGTGTTACAAAGACAGTGTTCTTTTGAATGATCAGGAAACCCCTGCCATCAGAGACACCGTAGCCAGCATAAATGTAGTTGATGAATGTTTTTTCAAGGTGGGGGATGTTGCTAAGGCACTCAAACAACTAATGAAGTTAGCTGGAGGCCCTGTGCAAATGGTACCCCAGTTACCAGCTGTCATCCAATGTGCAAAATAACATACCTGGGAGGGTCCTGCTGGGTAATGACCTTAACACTCTTGGAGTTGTGTCTAGCACCCCCAGGCCCTCCAGCAGAAGTAAGCAGGAGCTCACTAGATCTGCAAGGGAGAGAACCTTAAGAGGCTCTCCTGGGGACATGATAGACGAAACTATCACCCCAAGTCCAAAGGACTTACTTACTGCTATTGCAGGTCAGAAAGAGACAAAGGGGAAACCCAAGTCTGCCAGCAAGAAACCAGCAAGTACTCCTGTGCCCAGAAGGACATCTCCAAGACTGTCCAAAGTCACATCTGTGACTCCCCAACCAGCTGAGTCCGAGGTGAGGTTCAACCCTCTATGGTTTAGCTAGATACTGAGGAATGAGATCTAGAAAGAGATCTTGCTCTGGTAGGAGATCTTGACCCTGTTGACCATCCTGAGCTGCAGTCTTTACTGGCAGAAGGTGGACCCAACAGGGCAGATTACAGCAAAGGACAAAGAGAGTGTCCTACCCTTGAAGGTCCGCACCTACAGGCAGCTTCTCAGCTCAATGGGACTGAGCCTGGGAAGTATAGGTTACACTGGGAAGATGGCCTCTTCTACAGGGAACCGACTGAGTCAACCCCCGGAGGCTGCAAAAAAACGTGTGGTACCTCTAGTGAACCGACTCCAGTTTCTGCAGTTAGCCACCGAGATACGTTTGACTGGTCACTTAAGTTTTAAGAAGACCAAGGAAAGGCTCTCTCTTTACTTCTATTGGCCTAAGATGGGGTCAGAAGTAGACAAGTTCTGCAGGAGCTGCCACACTTGCCAAACCCCTATCAAGAGTGGAACCAAGAATGTGGCACCCTTGGTGCCTCTCCCAGTGGTGGGAGTTCCTTTTGAGAGGGTGGGGATTGACATTGTTGATCCTCTCGACCTCCCACATCTTCAGGCAATAGGTTTATCCTGGTTGTAGTGGACCATGCCACTACATTTCCTGAAGCCATACCTATGAGGACTGTTACGGCTCCGGCTGTAGCTAAGGCCCTACTTGGTATTTTTACCAGAGTAGGTTTTCCTAAGGAGGTGATATCTGACAGGGGATGAAATTTTAGGTCCCACTACATGCAAGCCATGTGGAAAACCTTTGGAGTCACCTACAAGTTCTGAACTGCCTACCATCCCCAAACCAATGGATTGGTGGAGAGGTTTAACAGAACTATGAAGAGCATGATAGGTGCTTTAGGAGAACCCCTTGGAAGAAAGTGGGACCTTTCACTTCCATGTCTTCTCTTTGCATATAGAGAAGTCCCTCAGGAGGGAGTAGGATTCAGTCCCTTCAAACTTCTCTATGGCCATCCAGTCAGAAGTCCATTGGCCCTGATTAAGGAGGGTTTGAGAGTGCTCCTTCCCCCAAGCCAGTCAGTATAACTGACTATGTGATAGGTCTCTGGAGGAGAATGTCACACATGATGGCAGAGGCAAGTGGTAACTTGAGGGCTGGTCAAGCTCTGGTCAAACATTGGCATGAACAGAAGGCTAACATGGTTGAGTTCACTCAAGACCAACTTGTTCTTGTTATGGTCCCAACAAGGCAGAGTGCCTTGCAAGACAAATGGATAGGACCCTTCAAAGTTGTGGATAAACTTGGAGAGGTGAACTATCTGGTGGACTTAGGCAATCCTAAGGAGACTCCCAGAGTCTTTCACACCAACCGTTTAAAGGCTTATGTCTCTAGACCTGACATAGGAGCTTTACTCCTAGCTTCAGCTCAGGAGGAGGCGGAGAGTGAACCTCTGCCTGATCTCCTCAGAGGCTTACCTTTAGATGAGCAAGTGGAAGGAGTCAATCTCTCTTCCAGTCTTACATCTGACCAGCAGGATGAATGCAAATTACTGTTAAATCAGTTATCCTCCCTGTTCTCACTTTCACCAGGCTTGACCCCTTTGGGTAAGCATGACCTACTCACTGGTGACTGTTTGCCTATCAAAAGCGGGTATTCAGAATGCCAGACAATGTAGGAACCAATATAAGGATTGAGGTCATCAAGATGCTTGATCTCGGGGTTATAGAGGCCTCTACTAGCCCATGATCTAGCCCAGTTGTGCTTGTACCAAAAGCAGGATCCAAAGAGTTGAGATTCACATGGACTATATAGCTCTAAATGCAGTCACAAAGACTGATGCCCATCATTTGCCTATGACAGATTTGCTGGTGGACAAACTTGGTGTAGCCAAGTACTCAGCACCTTTGACCTAACGTCAGGCTATTGGGAAATAGCCCTGACAGACCATGCCAAGGAGAAAAACTGCATTCTCAACCCCAGCCGCCCTCTTCCAATTCAAGGTAATGCCTTTTGGACTAAAGAAGGCACCTGCTACATTTCAGAGGATGATCAATCAAGTTCTGAATGGGATAGAGGACTTCTGCATGGCATACTTGGATGACATTGCAGTGTTCAGCTCTACATGGAAAGAACGTATTGAACACCTAGGATATGTATTGCAGGCTCTGGAACAGGCCCATCTGACCATCAAGGCAAGCAAATGTCAAAATGGTCAGAGTACAGTGTTCTACCTTGGACATGAGGTAGGAGGATGTGAAATAAGGCCTTTGCCTAGCAAAGTACAAGCTGTACAAAACTGGGCCACCCCCCCTACTACTCAAACCCAACTGAGAGCCTTCTTAGGTCTCACTGGGTATTACAGGAACTTCATAAAGAACTATGGGACTACAGCTTCTTTCTTGAATGTCATCTCCTCTCCCAAATTCCCTAAAAAGGTCAGGTGGAATGAGGAGTGCAATCAAGCCTTTGAAGGTCTAAAGAAAGCCCTTTGTCAAGCTCCGGTCCTTAGAGCTCCTGACTATCACCAACCCTTCATTGTACAAACAGATGCTTCTAATGTAGGTATGATATGATATGATATGATATGGTATTTGTAACGCGCCTATACACAAGTGTTTGAAGTATGGGTGCAGTCCTTAGTCAACTGGATGAGAAAGGTAGGGAACACCCCATTTGTTTCATCAGCAGGAAGTTAAAGGATCCTGAGACAAGGTGGGCAACAATAGAACGTGAATGTTTTGCTATGATGTGATCATTGAAGAGGTTTAGACCATACTTGCATGGATCTACCTTCATCATTCAGACTGGCCACCAAACCTTGAGATGGCTGATGCAAATGAAAGGGGAAAATCCAAAGTTACTCAGATGGTCAATCTGCCTACACAGATTTGATTCTTCCATTGAGCACAGAGCAGGAAGTCACCACCAATATGCTGGTGGTCTCTCCAGGATGTTTTTAATTGACTAAAGGTATGAGATCCATCCAGGAGTGGATTAAATCCTCCTGTCCCTTAGTCTGGGGGGGGGCGAGTGTTAGGGAGAATTCTCATTTTATGGCTAATTTCCCTCACCTAGTGAGTCCTCCAGCGGCTTTGCTGGACTTCTGGAGTTTATTTTTTTCACTTGTTAAGAGTGTGAGCTTTTCCCCCCACTCTTACCCATGTTTTGCCATGCATTTTTTATCTGTTTTTATGATTGTGGACTCTGAAGTGCACCACTTCAGTAGTCCCCTTCTTTTGTGTGTTACACAGCACCTTCAGTGCAGTGACACAGGGTTGTCTTTTAGACTTCCCACCAACTCCATTTCTGGGGTTGACTACAGTCCCCCAGAAAAGGGTAAATTTGCCATTAACTTTACTTAGTCAATTTACCACAGATCCAGTACACCTCATCTTCCATGGAGTACTGGAAATGAGTACTTCGTATCCCTTTGTATCTGTACCTCCTAGAGCATTGTTTCGCTCTTTTAACATTTAGACTTGGCTGGTGGCAGTGGTATCTACCCTAACTTTTGTACCACGATTATATTAGATCACGTGGTATTGTTTTAGGCTAGTATATTAGCCTCGAACCTAAACCCGCTTGACCAAATACTTTTTCTTTTGGGTCCGGTCGGGTTTATTCACCATTTCTTTTTGTTAAAGTCCTTCTTGTGTTTTACTTTGCGTGGGAAGCCAGGTTTGCCTTTGTTCACCGTCTTTTGGCGGGCTTCTGCTCAGAAGCTCTCCAGGCGCCTGGTGTCTAGGTAGACTGAATGTGAGGGAGGGGTGTAGTCACCCCCTGCACAGGGTATCCTAGGAAACCCAAGTCACACTTTTCCATGATTGGCTGAGGTGGTTGTCCGAGCCGGACAACCCCCCCCTGCTGCGTGATTGACAACCAGGCTGTGTGAATGGGGGATTTTCACATAAAAGGCAGGTTTCTTGGGCTAGAAGTCAGAAGAATCGCCACTGGAACTACAAGGAATCGAAAAGAAGTGGAGAAGAAGTCATCTGCTGCAACTACCTCGTCCCGGTGAAGCCCTGCTGCAGTCCTGAGCTATCTACCCTTCGACGACCAGAGAAGATCCAGTCCGGAGTCTTCTTTCCTTGAGCTTGGTGGGGATAACCAGCTCATCTTCAGCAGCCAGAGGATCCTCTTCTTGGTCGAAATTGCTGCACACTGCTGTAGTGGTCCGGATAGCCATCTGAAGAGCCGCTCATGTTTATAAGGAGCACACCTTTTATTCATCGTCGCTGCTGCCAGCTTCCTCCCTGTGTGGTGCAGACCCCTCCAGATGTCCCCCTTCGCACCAAAGCTCCAGGAACCGTGGGTCTGCAGATTTCGAATTAATAGAAGTGTGTTTATAACAAATGGTCTAAAAATAAATGCACTTATACTTTTATACCTGAAACCTTGAGTCAGTGTTTGCTTTAGTTACAGTAATTTTGGTACCTGTGTGTAATCTCTGCTATTGCTCATATGCTCTTGAGATAAGCCTGGCTTCTCTGCTACTGCTACCACTTTAAGATAGTAGAACAGACTTGTACCAAAGGTAAAACTTGTATTGCCACCTGTATTCTTAATTGTGTGTAGTGATCCCTAAGGGCACTGCACAGGATTCTGCCTAACACCCCACACCTGCATGCAGCACGAAATCCACATCCGGAGATTTTGAGGATTGCCATGGAAATGGGACTTTGGTGGCATAGGTATTCCACAATAACTTTTCTGGGTGTATTGTCTACGCAGAGAACTGTTGTAAAGAACTGATACTGTTTGGTTGTTTGTTTGTTTGTTTATTTATTTATGATGCGCTCCAGACCCTTAGGTTACCGGGCGCAGCAACAAGTATATGCAAGACTTACAATGTTACAATGTTATATGAATGAATTTACAATATTACAAAATTACTTGAATGTACAAATTAACAGTTGCCGTATTTACATGAATGTACAGTTAACAATATACAGAGTTAGCAGTTATAAACATAAGGGTTATTAGCCTTAATATGTTTGATGAAGTTCCTTCTGAAGTGAGGGAAGGGTTGGTCAACTCTTAGGTTGGGTGGCAAGGCGTTCCACAAGTTAGCAGCTCTCACAGGGAAGCTAGCACCACCAATTTTGGCAAGTCTAAATCTGGGTACTACCAAGCAATTGGAGTTGGCGAGTCTCATGGGTCTATTAGAAGTTTTTCTTTTTATTTTGTCCGTCAAGTAACTAGGAGCAGCATTGTTTAAGGCCTTATGGGTCAATGAGATCATTTTTAGGTGGATTTTATTATCCGTGGAGAGCCATTTATGTTGCCGCCTAATCGAGGAGATATGCTCCCTCTTCTTTATGCCTAATGCGGCTCTAAGAGCATTATTTTGTAGAGTTTGGAGTCTTTGGGTAGTGGCTTTATTGGCACCACTGTATAGGGCATTACAATAGTCGAGTCGGGATAGAATTAAGGCTCTAGCCAAGATTAGACAACTGGTATTGGACAGGAAGGGCTTGCCTGCTCTTATCAATTTACAGGTGTAGGCAGTAGTGGAAGCTAGGGAGTTGACCTGTTTAGTGAAAGACAGGGTAGAGTTGAGGTAAAAACAGAGTGTTTTTACTTCCCTCGAGACTTTGATGACATTTCCATCTATGCTGAAAGCTGAGTAGTCCGGGCCCAATTTGTTAATATTGGCTTGTGTGCCCAGAATGATCAACTCTGTCTTACCATCATTCAGGCAGAGACCGTGAGAAGCCATCCATGCCTGAATGATGAGATACACTCTGTTCACCAACTCCCTGTCCTTGATATGATCCCCAGAAAGTAGAAAGAGAATCTGTGTATCATCTGCATAGTTGGTGTAGGTGATACCGAGATTGTCCAAATCATCGAACAGAGGTTTGGTGAATATTTTGTAAAGAGTCGGGGAGACGCAGGATCCCTGAGGGACTCCACAAGTGATGGGTATGGGGTCTGCTGCTGCCGATGGGGAAAAGACTCTCATAGTTCTCTCACTCAGAAAGGATTCTATCTAGCTGATAGCTTTGGTGGAGAAGTGAGCGGCAGAGTCCAAATGTCTACAGAGGACCTTGTGGTCCACAAGGTCAAACGCAGCTGAGAGATCTAGTAGGAGGAGGAGGGCTGTCTTACCTTGATCTCTCAGTTTGTCTATTTGGGCCTTTAAGTCAATAAGGGCTGTTTCCGTTCCATGTAGTGGGCGGAAGCCAGATTGTCTAGATCCTAGTAGCTTATGCAGTTCAAGGTAATTTTGAATCTGTATGTAGGCCACTTTGTCCAGGATCTTCAACAGAAATGGAACTGTGGTGATTGGACGGTAGTTAGTAGGGATAAGAGGGTCTAGAGTTTGCTTTTTGAGCAACGGGAGCACCCAAGAATGTTTTAAATTGGCTGGGATGATGCCTGTGGAGAAGGATGCGTTGACAAGTTTGGAGAGCTCATCAATGTGTTTGGTGGATGCGTGTGGAACATGTTACCAGTACCCAATGATGGCGTGCTGGAAAGAAGAAAATGGAAAGGGAAGAAGGAATATTTTTACTTCATTGAGGAACGGCCCTTGCCGTACTTCGGGAAAAGCACTTGCCACATTCCATTTTCAGCATGCTACCCATGGGAATGGGACAGTGGGGACTAACGCAACTGAGGGTGTGGATCACAGGAAGGACTGTTAATACTTTTCTTCATTACTGTGCGTACTGAGCCAGGATAACATGGTTTCCATTACTTGCAAAGGCAATGGAGCTCCGCAGATTTGGTGCAACATCATTTACAGGGCAAACCAATGTGGCCTGCTAATCTGTTGTGAAAAGCTACAAACAGATTGCGGAGCAGCTCTGGGTTGTGGCCTTTTGTAGGGCTGCTGTGGAGAACTTGCACCTGGAAAGCAGGCCTACATTGTTGAAACACATATATACATGTGTAATGGCAAATTGTTGTGTGTTTGTAAGCGTGCACTTTCCGACAAACACTCTGTACATTGCACAACACTTTTCTGCTGTCTGAGGGTCCGGATTGTGTCCCCAAACTAAGGGCCCATGCGTAGGTGCGGTCGCATGATGACGTTGCCACTGTTCTCCCTTGGGGCAGCAGTCCACAGGACATGTTTTGGGTGGAATACGTTGTACGCATGTGCATAGGTGTCCTATGCACACCGTTGCCACTTCTCTAATGAGCAATAGTGTGAGACACGTGCACCGACCATTTTGGGGGATGCTGGGTGTTTATAGGGTATAGCAGGTGGGATGTTCATCTGTATAGCTACCTGTAGGACTTGGGTGGGCCGCTCAAACTAAATAAAGTTGGTTTGCATATGCTGCACAGTGGTGGTATTACCAGGACACAGAGGAACAGATACACATGTGTACTTGCACAACTAACAAACGTCCGCTCCCACACTTAATCATAGGTGGTGCACAGCATGCAGAAATGGATGGATGCCTCCATTGTCATTGCAGATAGGCCCTGGTGCGGTGTCCATAGGACACCTACCTTTTGCTTAACTGCGGTCACTCCTATGAGGACTGTGTGACGCTCAGTCATAACAGCATTAAAAGAAAAAACAATACCACATGTCCACTGCGCAACAATTTAAATATCAACGTTTACTTGAACACATTAATGCACACCTACAGGAAAGGAAGGGGTAACAGAAGTGGATACTTATTCTGGGCAATTGGGGATTTGCACAAGTTGGTTGTGAGTGGAGGAAGGGATTGAGGTATCATCGTCACGTCTCCCATCACACAGATATTGAGTGGATGGCGGGCTCCGACATGGGGAAAGGGTACACGTGCAGGTCTGGCAGTGCTGTTTTATTTTGTCCATAATATGCCCATTTTTTAAGGTGCCACAATTGCTCACCAATTCTTCCATTTTGGCTTCCAGGCTTTTGATATTTACAGAGTTGCTTTCCTTTCATATGCCCGTATGCTGTTATGGAAGGGGAGCCGCTTGTTCTGCCTTGCTTTCCTTTTCAATATGTTCACGTACAGAAAAGAAAATGTGGTAGGTGTACATGAAGAAATATATATTACATAATTTACATTTCACACTACTGTGATATGATATATGATATGATATTTTATTTGTATAGCGCTCGTAAACAAGTGTTTCAGAGCGCGACAAGGCAAGGGAAGGGAAATAGGGGAGAGCACAACAACGATCTTGCTTGGCCCAGTGACATTGAGAATGCGTAAGAGCATGGGAAAGGGAGAGGGGAAAAGGGCATGGAAGGGAGAGAGTGGAAAGTGTGGAGCAGAGGAGAAACAGAATAAATAATAATAAATAAAAAATAAATAGATAATGGAGGCAATAAACAGTGGCAGTGCAGCCTGCAAGTGGCAAGTGCTGTGTTTACAGCAGTAGACTGGGTAAGTCTGTTAAGTGTATAAAAAGAAGAAAATGGGGGTGGGGGACTGTATGGGTACAGATACAGTCCCCAGTGCAAGGGGTGGCTGGGAGGCAGTGCAGGGGGTGGCAGGTTGAGCAGGTACCATGGCCCAGGTAACAGAGGGTGGCCAGGTACACAGTGCCAAGAGAGAGCAGATTGATCAGCAGAGGAGAGGGGGAGCGAAAGCAGAAGTAAAGAGGAAGGTCTTGAGGCACTTCCGGAACCGGAGATGGTTCTCCTCAAGTTTAAGAGTGGCAAGGAGACTGTTCCAGTGGGGTAAGTATCGTAAGTCATTGCGTCATGAGGGAATTTTTCTTCCAGCTGCTGTAAGGTGCTTGCCATTTCTTCGTACACACAAAACCCCTTATGCTTCTGTACTATTGTATACTGCACCACCTGTGCAATTATCAGACAAACTGTATTGTGCTTCCTATGTTGCAGTGATATTCTGGTCTTAGTACATTCCCGTCCTTACTCTGGCCGTTTGTTCTTTGTTCCCATGCACAGTAGCAGTGAGGTAAGATTTTTGAAGGGAGACGTCACTTCTGTTGTTGGTGCATTCCGTTATAGTGTAGGCCCTATGCCATTGTGCTGTTTGATTCAGAAGTACACAGTTTGCAGACCTACTGTATTTTACCTTGCAATAGATGTACATGCTGCTTGTTGCATATGTTCCTTGTGTTTGCTGAATGTTACCACTTTGTAAGAGAGCCCCTGCCTTTCTGAGCGGGTCGAATGCCACCCGATGTCCGCGACCAGCACATACTCCAAGACTGCTGTGCGCATTAACATGGTGCCCACAGGTTCAGTCTGTTGTACAGTACATCTTCAAAAAGTAAGGGTATCCGGCTAAAATCCTATGCAATTCACTGAAAAAACATTGCTAAAGGAACCTTATGCTTAAGTTGCACTAGTAAAAACCTATGAAATTTGATGACAAAAAAACGTTGTTAAAGGGACGTTATGGTTAAGTTGCACTTGTAAAAACCTATGCAATTCAATCACAAAAAACATTTCTAAAGGGACGTTATGAGTGAGCTGCACTACTAAAAACCTATGACATTCACTGAAAAAAAAGTTTGTAAAGGAACAATATGTTTCAGTTGCCCTAAGAAAACCTATCAAATTCAGTGCAACAAGTACTTGACAGGAATATTACACTTACTTTGCACTAATAACAACCTATTCATATTATGATTATAAGTAAAACCAAAACCCCACAGAAATTTGCCAGTTATGGTAACCTAAGCAACCATAATTCTCACCAACACTGTGCACTGCTAAGACTAACACCCATGACATCAAGCATGACATCACAAATGTCATTGATGACATCACTGATCACATCACATGTCTGCTTCCCTTTTTTTTGTTCGCTGACATATTTAGGTCAGGTGGTTTTCTTCACTG
Source organism: Ambystoma mexicanum (assembly GCF_040938575.1). Taxonomy (NCBI): domain Eukaryota; kingdom Metazoa; phylum Chordata; class Amphibia; order Caudata; family Ambystomatidae; genus Ambystoma; species Ambystoma mexicanum. Next base: position 1,140,625,771 of record NC_090922.1, read on the forward strand.
ACAGTCAGGAACTAAAAAAAATCAAAAGGTATTTTATTTGTAAACCTTACCCTTTTCATATGTTCTTACACTACTTTCCCATGTACAGTAGCAGTGAGGGGGCATATAATGATTGGCATGTGGGGATATCTGTGCCTCTGGGGACCGCGCCTTGGGTTATTTTTGAAATAAAACATGAATGTATTGAGAACACGTGCATCGATAGTAGTCAAATGGAAGTAAATATTGTGCTATGTGGTTTACCTGAAATATTTGGTTGTTTTTCAGTGCACTGACTGTTAGTAATATTGTTCATTTTTGTGGCATGTGTTTGTAAAAACGAACTGACGTGGGCAGGTTGTGAGCGGTACTTGAAGAGTCTCATTGTTATGTGTCCTTGAATACAGTGCACTAAGTATTTGAAGGAGTAAATGTGTCAAAAATCCACAAAGAAATGATAAGATTGACTACATTAAAAGCCGCTGTTGGAAAGTCAATGTTCTCTTTCGGAAAACTGTGTTTTCAAGCGGTTGATACTCTGGTACATTGGAAGAATGGATTCGCAAAACACAATGTAAGCAAGATTTTTTAAAATATTTGTTAAAGTGTGGATTGAAAGTGTACGATGTGCCATATGATGAGCATTCTGATGGATGAATATTCAATTTGAGTTAAAGATTAGACCTGGTACGTATGAATGGTCACTGAAATGTATAGGCAAAATAAGAATGTACTGTTTATATTTAACTGAAAAGTGGTTACTGACATATGTTTTTGACTTCTTCATTTTAAATAGATGCACAATCCTGACATGTGCATGTCATGGTACAGTCTACCGGCCGACGCCTTTTTCAAAAAAATTTTGGCAATAATTATTAACAATGGATATGTAATAACATTCATCTGGAACGACTGCCAAGCAACTATCTGTCCTTTTGCAGTTGCAGTAACAAGGATCAAACCCTTCAAATTTGCCAGTTATGGTAAGCTAAGCAACCAAACTCATGCCACCACCATGCACTCCTAAGACTAACACCCAGGATATCAAAGATGACATCACACTTGTCTCTATGTTTTCATCACCAATAGGTTTAATGTAAAACTATGTGCAGTGAACTTTCTGTCAATTCACTTAGTGCAGACTTTGACACCATGTTTTTTTGTCCTGGCAAGCCTTCAAACAAAATTGTTTCCAGGTTACACCTGGAGGAAATCTAAACCATAGACAGAGCTACAAGTTGGGTGTTTCTGGTGTGACTCCGTTGGTAGGAATTGTGTGCTAACAATATGGAATGTAAAACAATATGGGAGGGGGATTTACTTCTGGTCCAGTGCTGCTCTAGCTCGGTGACCAATGTACGTAGCATGAAAGTTGCAGTAGAGGCTAGTGTTTCTTTTTAAAGTGTCGGGCCATTAATATTCCCTTAAATATGCCCTAGTGACCGAGCGTAAGAATAGAGCCCAAACCTCTTAAGAGGGGTTCAGTAGGGTTTTCACCCTGAGAAAACCTTTAAAATAATGGGTTATAATGGTGCATTTTTCAGGCCACTTGTTTAAAAATTGGGTAAAAAAGCTGAACAGTTTGCAATAGGTTTTATAGGCTAACTCCTGAAAAAATGTAACACGTGCAACTACAAAGGAGAATTTTTCCAACACATATTCATGACGCCTTTGTCCACAATATGTGCAACTATAAAAACATGTCCATGCCACCTGCGCCCATACATTTTCATGCTGGCTGAACCAATATATACCAGAATTTTTAAATAAGAATGCACTCGTGTTTGCTTTGCGCATAATACCAGTAATGATATTATAAGAAACCATGTCCATGCTTGTTCTGCCAATATATGGTACTATAACATATGGGCATGCTCCAATTGGCTTTACCATTTAAAATGCACGGCACAGTATGAAAGCATATCCAAACTAGATGCACCAAAATGCCAGTCTAACTACATAATAACACTTATCATGCTTTCCTTATCAAAGATGCCCAGTACAACATGTCAAGGACCTACCATTTCAGCAAATCTCCTATGCAATCTCTGGCCTGCCAAATGCAAAAACAAGCATATAACCAAGATACAGACAGGAAAGAAGCATTTAACTCTCTGTAATTGGCATTTAGAACAACAACATAGAAAATGCATCATTGCTTTTATACCCAAGAATTATAAAAGCGTACTCTTTCACAATTGGAAAATAACTATTAACCCTTCCAGGTGGTCGTGAAAGTGGCGAGCGGAATAATTATCAGACGAAACGCCACATCGATGGCACAAACATAAGGGCGAAAACCTGGGAAAGGTAATGGTAGTAACCTGTAGCCTGATATGCTGCAAGACATTGGTCAATGAGGGAATCACCTTTTAGGGATATTTAAATGCTCCCTGCAGTGCCTAGCTCATAGTAGCCCTGCATCACTTACACAATTTTCCTTCCATCTCTGTACAAAAATATATAAGCAAAATGGTTCAAACAGATGCTTTTCAAATGGCGGCCAATACAATCAGGGAATCTCGGATGTTGGCACCGTCTATTGATCCTTTCCGGGTGCACTGCAACATTAATTGTGGTCAGCAAGACGAATGGGGACAGGGTGCCTGGCAAATAATTCTCTATTGCTGTGTTCATATGGATGTATTGTAGCCCGTTTGCCCACACTGATGTAAAAATTGCAGCAGATGTGCTCGATGTGATTTTTGTATGCCATGTCAGCTAAGTTAATCATGTGTTTTTTTTTACATGCAATTTGTATTTTTCTGGAATGAAAATGAATGTATGTAGTATGTGTGTATAATCTCTGCTACGACAAATAATAACTGAATGTATTGATAAATGTGCATTGCAATAGCGTATCTATGTTCTCATATAATGAGATGGATGGGGTATCCTGGTGAGGTAGTACCCATATACACATGCACCCATACAGCCTCTCTCAAACATGCAAATGGCATCCACCAGAACACTTTACTCGCACAGACATACACGCGCATGTATGCATGCACACAGTCACACCCCCATACAGCTTCTCTCAATCACTGAACGATTGAGAAAAGCTGTGTTTGTGTGTCTCTGCTTGTGTGCACGTATATATGAATATGTCTATCTACCTGAGCAGGTGTTCTGCTGGGCGCCGTGTGAATGATTCCTTCGCATGGCACCCAGCAGAACATTTTACTCATGCGTGTGCACACATTAATATAGACACATGCACACACGAAGTCATGCATTCTTCCAGTTCCTTCTATCATGTACTCCGCACCAACCAGCACACTTACACAGAAATACAGATTCAGGGTCTGATTGCAAGCCTCGTGTAAAATCATAAAAGTGCCTTTCCATTGCGTTATGACACTTTTCTTATTTTACACAGAGCTTACAATCATGCCCTCATATACACATACAAAGCATCCACACAAGCAGTCACCCACCCATACAGCCTCTCTCTCAATCATATACAACACTTACACAGGCACACACATTCAGGGACTGATTGTAAGCCTTCTGTAAAATAATAAAAGTGTCTTACCATCAGGGCTTACCATCCAGGGAGGATAGCTCAGTGGCAACGTGCTCGCCTTGGAAGCAAGATGTCACAAAACAACACAGGTTCGATCCCTGGGCCCACGCTTAGGAGGTATTTAAGCGCGTAAGAATATGCAACTTAGACAATAAAAAAATAAATACTAATTCTGTAACAGCTTCCATGCCCATTTAAGCGTGTTAAAATATGCAACTAAGACAAAAAAAAAAATATTCTGTAACACCGCCTCCATGCCCCCAGGGCTGAGTGAGCAGTATAAAAAAAACAAATAAATAAAATGGAACACAATTTTTATTATTTTGCACAGAGCTCACAATCACGCCCTCATATACAGACACACAGCATCCACACAAGCAGTTAGACACCCATACAGCGTCTTCTCAATCATACACAAAACACTCACCAGAAGACGTAATTCACGCAAATACAGTCATGCACGCACACCCTATGTGTATTATGTGTTTATAATCTCTACTATGACACATAATAACTGCATGTATATGTGCAGTGCAACAGCTTTTTTGTCAGATATTTTGATCTGTGGGGTCTGCTGGCGAAGTATTATCTTGGACACTAATTTGTCTGTGTACTCAATGGTCAACCAATGAGTTTACAAATGGGTGCCATATTCCTCTGTATGTGGCATAGAGACACTAGTCCCTAACCGTACTTCAATAACTATTGGATGCATTGTATTGAGTGTGTAAGCTTGCAGTAGGTTGTGAGGCACTCATGCCTTCCATTTTACATCGAGAATAATAGATAGCATTTTGTGTTTCTTGCATCATACGGTGCAAATGAATTTCCTGAGTCCAAATTATTTCCAAGCCTAACTTCCTGTGCATTACATTCAATCATATTTGCAGGAAGCAGATCAGTATTGATTTACATCCAAGTTAACTATAAAAGATTGCCTTATAAGGCCTCCTGATAGAATTCTGTCAATCAATCCCTAACAGAATTCTCCCATTATGTGTTTGCTGATACTATTTGATGGAATTTTATTGGTGACATTTACGTGATAGTGAGGTTGATTTCCAAGGAAAATTTCCAGGTTCATTTCATTACCTTAGAAAAGTCAAAGCAAATTTGCGTTATAAAAAGCAATTACTTTTTAGCTGACCAGTGCACAATAGCAATATAAAAGAGATTTCTCATTCCACTATTCAAATCCAGAACTAGCAAAGCAGTGTTTGGCTTTGTTTAAAACCAATTTTGCCTTGTTTGCATTGCAAAACCGTTTAATCCTCATAAAGTAGGTTATTATAATGGAGATCATATTGTCTTGGTATCATACACCATCAAGGGACAAACATGATTTATTTTTCATTAAGGGAATGCTTAAAAGTTTGGATAGCAGTATTTAGGATGCAACATGTTGGAAACCTGCACATTCAAGCTCTGTAGTTTAGGATTTATAATCCTACTTTATGAGATAGCAAAATGATTATGAGCACAGAGAATAACATACCATTTCTGTACAGAGATTACAATCAGTAGCTGGCTGGAAAGACTGACGGTTGCTTTAACATCCATAGACTAAAAAATGTTTTCGTTGTTTGCCAGATACTCCACGCAGATAAATGTGCTCTCACTGTAACCTGGTGCAGATGCTGATGATACATTTCAGGCCAGGATAATTCAAATGTTAGGCTTTCCAGGATGACACACAATGGAATACAAAACCAGCGGCTGGTCAATGTTGCATTCATTCAGGGAACTTTTGCATGAGTACAGGGAATTGTTTCACGTATAGAATGTGCACCAGTCGACTACAGAAAACATGACATTTACATAGACTAACAAGTGCAAAATGACAATGTCAAATGCCAGTGCACAATTGCCCAACATCTGTACGGAATGGCAAGGCCAGATAACTGAGATACCGGCACTTGGAACAGGTGCAGGGCTAATTTCCTGCATTGCCGAATGTTTCTGTGAAAGGGAAAAATACATTGTGCTGACTCCCCAGTGCTAAAAGTGCATGTGGACTTGGATTGACTGAACCGTGCATTTTGCACAAAACTTTAATATTGGGACACACATACCTGTTACTTGTGCACTGTTTGTGATATGGCTCTATGCATATGTATTTGTGTGTGTGTGTGTGCGTGTATTCTGCATTTTGAATATCACACAGGAACAATTAATTCTAGTGATCAGTGAGATGTGCCCCACCTCTTTGGAAAACATTAATTCAGTCATGTACATGTTCACCAGAGATACCATACCGTAATCACAAAGAAATGCAATGATAGCTTTATTGACGTTATGACTGGCGTTCGCAATTTGTGAAAATACATCTCTCAATTATTTCTACATTTGTCTTTGAAGGATTCTGGGAAACACACATGCGATACGCCAATACAAGGGACATCAGAAATGCAAAGGTATTTGTACAGTTGCAAGGATATGCCAGTAACACCCTAACGTGTTACATCCACAATGAATAATGACCATTTGTTAGTGTTTGAAGATCAACATGTATCTCCACATTGGTATCACCTGACAATTAGAAATATAAAGTCTCTTTGCAGATACCTCCAACCAATAAACATAAGTGTCATCAATGATCATTAATGATCCAACCAGTATCTAAGATGAGCTCATTCATTTAGCAATCCAGAGAATGAAATGTGGAGTTTTTAAAAATCATTTCATATTTAACTCTCACTTCATAAACAAAACCCTTGATTGTCTGATGTTCCAAATATTTAACTCTACCTCTAAATCACAACAATGCAAATATGAATTACATGTTCCTGGACAATCACAATATTCACAGCACAGAGACCACAGCGGACCACTTATAATGTGTATAATGTCAAACGAGCATTGGGGATGGTTCTGTGGTTGTGTGCAGTCATAATGAGAAAGAAAAAGGTTCCTTACTTTGTGTTCTACACATACAAATCACATTCACTCTGAATTCAAGAAATCACAAAAGCATCAAGTAATCTCAGCAGAACAGATGTTTCTTTCATAACAGAGAACATGTGTAATGTGATTGAGCGCTTGCACTATCAAAACCTTTGGTAGAAGTTGAAAAGTTGTTGTTCATAATACCTATCAAAAAAATCCCAAGAAAAAATATGACAGGAATGACATGCTGTATTCATGCTTCAGCATACTCTTGTGCCTGTGGTGCAGAGGTGCAACAGAATTAAATCATGGTGGGGTTCACTTTGTACTAGCCATTTGACATCTATGTTTGGAGAGTAGCTAGGCATTAACGGTGCAAGGGAGGAAAGGTATTTTTTGGCCCCCTCCCCTTCATTCCTATCCCCACATGCACACTATGGTCGTCCCGCGGGTGACCATGTACCACTGTCCATGGTTCATGACAGCCTTCGGGTGACACATACACGTGCAACACCCACAAGAGAATCAACTCCATTTTGTATGGTCACCGACTCCATTTTGTACGAGTTCTAGTAGGCCATGCAGAAGCGCTGGCCTGCAGGCCTGCACCTCTCCCCCGGTGTCCATGCACAGTTTTCCAGCCAAACCCCCCTCCTCCTCTCCTTTGCTGCTGCAACAAACTCGTTCTCACGGATGTCTGAGTGTAAAAAGTAACACTTCGAACGCTGCATCCTTTGTCTTTCATTTTGCATCACTGCCCTTTGAGTGAACTGGGCTGCAGCTCTGGCCTGTGAAAAACCATCCATCTCCATAATTCTGAATCAGCACCAGCAGACCCCCAGGTTCAGAGACACGGCCCCCATCCCCTAACCCAAAGGTCTGTTTGATGTGCCAGTTGTGTGCCCCTCGACCAAGTACCACCCCAGCTCACCCCTAACGATCAAATTCCAAGTAATAATATATCCTCTCTTATACTAACACACTATTATCTGTCCCCTAATAGATCTAACAAAGGAGTTGATACAGATAGCCCTAGAATGTAACCTCAAGATAAAACACCTGATTTATAAAGTAACCCTTTTAGGTGTATATCATTTATGAGTGTGAGATATATTAAATGGATAGAGATATGCCAATAAATGTCAGAGTATGTGTGGCCAAAAGGGCATTGTTAAGTAGCATAAATTGTAACAGCTCGGACATCATCTGACCTTGCACTCCACCCAGGATAGCCCTGCTGACCTGTTCACCCCACACTGGCACCACGTGGACCTCCGCCAATCTTGCAGCACTGGGCCTAAAGAATACATAATGTCCAGTCCTACCCGTCCAATCCCCACAACTCATGTGCCCCCTATATTCTACATCATTGATGACGTGATTTTGTAATAAATATATGATATGTTTTTCTATTGTGTGGCACAGCGCTCTTGGAGTATGCAGAGTCCTCTGTATACCCTATATTTTGGATAAACGTGTCTCTTATCTTCACCCGCACTTGGTCTTGGTCTCATTACCTACTGGAGTGTGTCCGTTATTGACTCTCGTTGGGGAGTTTTGTATTGTATTTTGGGGGACTGCTCACTTTCATTGGTGACCCCGACGTGATTGCGTTCCTTTCGTTCCTTCTGGCACAAGACATCCCCCGGCCACAGCAGAGATCCAGGGCATGTCCCTCAAAGCTGCCCACCTACGGCAACCGGTACCCTTAGTTGTGCGTCAGCAATAGGACGAGAGGGTCAAAGGGTCCCGGCTTTGCAAATACCCACCGTACTGCTCGCCAGAGTCGGGTGTGGCCACTGAGTGTGGGGCAGTGCCTTGACAGACCGGGTCCGGAGGGTCTTGGATCAAGACGGACACGTGAGTATCAAGTGCGAGCGACATTAAAGGATAGTGGGAGAGAAACAGGGAATTAGGGAGTCAGATAGAGGGAATTGTGGGACTGTATGGTGGGAGAATAGAGGGTGAAGCCACTTAAGGGGAACTTTTCTTTAGCTATTCTTACTCTTCTTTCTTGCATATGGCCACTAGGGGAAATACAGAGGTTATAAGGTGAATAGAGGTACGGGAACCTAGCTCAGTAAGGGGGTAGAAGGCGGCGCTGCATTAGTACTATCTCGACTAGTGCAGGAGATGACGAGGAAAATATGTTGAAACGCTAGGAGTCTCACGTAGAGGGAGGAACTCGAAATAGTATTTAGAAACACTTCTTTTCTTTTCTTCTTTCTGAAAGAGGGACTCTGGTAAATGAGAGGGTGGTCCATAAGGAAGCGAGTCAGGTGAACGGGAAGAGGCACGAGGTAGAAAAACATAAGGGGAGAGAAAAACAGACAGGGAGGATTCATGTTTAAATGTTAAATGGTGTATGTCTAATGTTCATTGTTGTGTAATGTGTATTCTCTATGTCAACTGCGCGCTATTCAGGTGATCAGTTGATGATAAAAGTAACACTGCACAATTGTTTCATAACCTGTTCTGACAAAATAAGGGTGGGTCATGACCACTGGGCAAGAACCACAAGCTCCATTACATAAAAGGTCAAGTTGGACCCAGTCCTGGCACCTTTGGCACCAGGCTTATGAGAAAGTGTGCTCTGCACACTTTTATTCTGGTGCACGTGCTGTTTTTTTTCCACTGCAGGGCCTACACTTGCCTCCAGGTCAGGCGTGGCCATAGGAGTGAATGGGGCCGCACATGCAGCATTCTCTCGGATTGGCAGGGTGGGGCCACAAGTCAGAACAAATGGGCGTGGCCGGCACCAGGCTATTTAAGCCTGCCCGGCCCGCATGCAAGCGCTTCACGTTAGTCTGGTTACGAACCCCTGCTCAGACAGCAGGTAAGCATGCACCAACATGTGTTTACTCCCTCTGTCCCCACAGGCCATCCCCATCCTCTCTGGTCCCCCGTGATATTCCCTTGTGCCACCCCCATCTCACACACAGGTGTTGCCAGTTCTGTTTGATTCTTCTACCCAGCTCCCCCCCACACTTCCAACCTACATCTTCAGGAGTCTGTCCTGATACATTCTGGTTTCACCATCACCATCTTGTGGCCAATGCTGTATTTGACTTGTATGGACTTCATTGATTCACGGTGCGTCACCCTTTCTCAACTCTCATTCTGGACTTCCTTTCATCTGGTATCCTGGCTTGCAAAAGTATGTGTTACCACTGATTGCTTCTCCACTCTATTTGACTGCTTACTCTCTGTTCTTCCCTCCATTTCTCTATTTTCATATCTCCGCCCCTCCTCCTTTTAATGTCTTCTATGCACTTACCCTTTCAGAATTGTCCCTGGACCTAGTATGATAACAAACTCGTCTGTCTCCTCTCCCCGCCCTTCACTTGCCCCCCCAGCACTATCTGAAATGCTGTCAGGCCTAGTATGATAGTCGTTTGTTTTGTTCCTCCCCTCCCTTTCTCCACACCTCTCCCTCACCTTTTGTTTTTCTCCGGCTCTACCAGAGATGTTGTCAGGCCTAGTAGGGTAGTCGCCTGTCTGTTTCCATTTCCTTCCCACTCTCCCCCTCCCACCCTTATCTCTGTCTTAGCTCTTGCACTCTCTGAAATGTTGTCAGGTTGAGTACGATAGTTAATTTCACATCCTTATTGTTCATGGCCTGTAAGAATGTAATTTTATTTTGCAACCGCAACGGCAGTCGGAGCATATCCTTATCTGATTCCAGCATCAACTGCAGTCGGAGCGCATCCTTACCTGATTCCTGCAGCTTTAACGCAGTCAGAGCATATCCTTACCTGATTCCAGCAGCAACCGCAGTCAGAGCACATCCTTACCTGATTCCGGCTCCCAGCCACAACACTTACTCAGGAGTCCACTTTCGGCCAGCATCATCGTGAATCCAGACATCCTTCACCCACCGGCAGATCTACAGATAACAGCATTCCAGTCGGACATCGCCAGACAATCCCTGCAAGAGAAAAAGACAAAACAAGGTTCGAAAAGCGTTAAAGACATTACGCTAAGGTCGTGCCTACACCAAGCCTTGCGCTTGACCTTAAAACCAAACCTACCACCTATTGGCACATCCTGAACTCCCTTTTCTTCCATTGGGGCTCGCTTCTTGCACTGCAACTACCACTGGGCCTCATATCACCTATTGGGGAAAAGGAAAGACATTAAAAAAGATATGGACAACAATCAAGGAAAGACATTACAAAAGGATACAGACAATAATCATTACTGAAAGGATACTTACCTTTGAGTGGTTCTGCCACAGCCGGTATGGGCTGCCACGCACATGGACCAGTGAAGAAACGTGGTCTATCTAAAGTGCCCCTGCAGTGAGAAGCTGGACGGAGAGCTGCCATCATAATTAAACATGTGAGACTATATGGGTGGGCGCATGCTCACCACATTCTGGGAAGAAGGGTTTGAGGGGGACCACAGTCATATGACAGCATTCTCACTGCCTCTCATATTCTCGCAGGGGCAGTGCCAACAACCAGTGCAGTCCACAACACAAGAGCAGGGGAAGAAGCCTGACCAAGGGGAGCCAGTTCCAGGGAGGGCTGCAACTGTGGCCCAACGTCCCCACAGAGACCAGGTGAGCGTAACAGAACGCAAAGACTCTACGAATCTCTGTCTGGGTGTTATGGAAACCTCGGAAACAGACCAGTTGGCCCAACTACTGGGGGAACTACAGGCAGAACTCCAGACAAGAAACCAATGCCTTAAGAAGGGACTTTATTGTAGCTCGAGAAAGAACTGACAACGTGGCAAGACAAATGCTTCAGACCCACGCAGGTCAGGTTCCATTACCTGGGCTTTCCCATCCTCCTATGCCGCAGCCATCAGCACTAGTTCAAGTGGTGCTTACAGGAGCACTGCCACTGGCCCCGCCCGAATGCTTTACCGGTGACCCCAATAAGTACGCTATATTCATTAACCAATGTCGTCTCCACTTTTTGTGTCGCCCTGGGGCTTTTCCTAATGATAGCGCAAGAGTCGCCTTTGTTCTTTCATATTTAGGAGGCAGTGCAGCAGACTGTTCGATACCATTAGTAAACCAAGATGTCCCTCTATTCTGAAACTTTGGGGAATTCCAGCAGGAGATGGAAAAAGTGTTTGCTAGGCACACTCAAGGACAAGCCCTGGACAATGAACTATTGTCAGTCAGGCAGAGAAACCAAGATCTGCTGACCTATAGCGCTACTTTTAATTGTCTCATAGCACAGACAAACTAGCCAGAAGAGAAGTGGACCACACTCTTTTATCAGGGATTGCGTGGGGAACTAAAGGATGTTCTAGCCCAAGTGGTCAATACTCCTGAGGATTGTGAGGAATTCTCATGATGCCTACCCCCGGGCATCCGGATCGTGTCCATCAGCCCCGGGAGCAGACATCCAGATACTCATTAAAACCCCAACAGCCCCGGTTGCGGGCTGTTTGGATTCAGTCCTGGCGCCTTAGGTGCCAGGCTCATCATAGAAAACAGTCCTGGCGCCATAGGTGCCAGGCTCATAGACTTTACTTACCCTATGCAGACCATGCTGCAAATGAGTCCAAGCCAACGTGAGGCCTGGATGGGACTATTTTATTACAGGGACTATTTTTCACTCGGGTGTGGTTCTGGGGAACTTCTTACCTGGGACTACTTTGCAGGCTATTTAAACCACGCCCGAACAGCAGCCCATGCTTTGCGTTATTCTGCATCCAGCAGCGGGACGCTCACCGTGTCTGCAAGTCAACATCCAGTCTTCTGCCACGCCCGCCTTGAATCCGGAGCTCCTAGACAAAAGGAAAAGAAAGGAGAAGAGGTTAGATCACGGACATTATTTGATTCCTTACCTGATTCCGGACTCAGCACATCTCCGTGCCTGGAAAGGACATTATTCAGCACGCGTCGCTTCGCCAGCACCAGCGGCGCGTTATACTCACCAGTCCACCGCATCTTTCGACTCGGCGCTGCCTCCATCATTTTCTCCGTCAAAATCCAGCACCTGGGGAGAAAACAAAAGGAATAACAAGGTGAGCCGAGAAAAACGACAAAGACAATCTCTTTGCCACCATAGGCTTACCTGCTTTACCACTGGAGGTATTATTCTTAAATTTGCCGCATCTTCCTATGCCGCACCTATAAAGGGAGAGAAAACAGCAAGTTAAACTCATGCAACTTTACCGGACAGTGTTTGGTAATACAGACTCTTACCTGAACGCCATCAGCTGCCTCCAGGCAATATTCTTTCGGACCCAGCTGCAACCTAACAAGGGAATGGAACAAGAGTGAACATCAGACATATTGAACTCTTTGAACTTTATAGACACTGGAGTTAATATTCCTCCGGAACTCCTCCAGTGCCTTCAACCCAGTGAAGTAACTGGTATCTATGCCCCCCTGCATTCCATGCAGGATGGAGAGCTCATCATTTAAAAACATAAGGTGAGACTACCAAAAGGGGATATTGGAGGTGATTAGTGCGGAGAACGAGATTGCCCTATAAAACCATCCAAGGAAGTAGTCGGAGTTGCTGATAGAAATCAAACAGAGCCTGATTTGGAACGACCACGCCCGACAAGCGTAGAGGTCCGCTTGCTGAGCTTAAAGAAGGACACTCAGACATCACACCTAATCATACCAATGGTCCGTATTGATCCAAGGCAGCCATCACGTGTGCATGCAGTTAGGGCATACATTGATAGGTGGGGCCGTAGGAAACTATGTGGACCACGAATTGGCTTCTAGGATGAATCTACCTCTGTGCAAAAAGACCACTTCGGATGTTATCACCACAGTCGATGGAACTGAAATTGCCTCTGGGCCTGTAACTAATTCCACCACAGAGATGACACTGTTGGGTCAAGATGGGCATCGAGAGACTATTGTGTTTGACTTAATCAAAGCCCCACAGTTCCAAATAATACTGGGGATACCTTGGTTGGAAACACATAATCCTTGTATTGATTGGCGAGAGAAGAGAGTAACCTTCCCGGAGCGTGCACACACCTGTTACCTGGAAAAAACCTTGAACAAAAGCCTGGCCACAGTCCCTAATCCAGTCATGCAGTTACCTAAGGAATATCAAGAATTCCAGGATGTTTTCCAAAAAGAACAGGAAAACACCTTACCACCTCATAGATCATACGATTGTCAAATCGACCTCATACCCGGTGCACAACCTCCATGCAGTAGAATCTACGCCCTTACGGAACCCGAAAACCATCACCTACGACAATACTTGGACCAATACCTTGCTAATGGCTTCATTCGTCCATCTAAATCCCCTGCATCTTTATTCTTCGTGCCCAAAAAGGAAGGTGACCTCAGAACATGCATAGACTACCACACATTAAACCAGATCACGGTGAAGAACCGATATCCACATCCTCTGATCCCCAAACTACTAGACCAAGTAAAGGATGCTTGCATCTACACTAAATTAGATCTCCGAGTGGCATATCATCTGGTACGTGTAAAGAAGGGCGACAAATGGAAGACCACTTTTCGCACCAGTATGGATTATTCGAATATCAGGTGATGCCCTTCGGGTTGTGCAATGCACCATCAGCCTTCCAGTATTTTATGAACCATGTCCTTCGTGAACTTATTGACGTCTGTGTTGTCGTATACATAGACGATATTCTAGTGTACTCCTCCTCAGAATCAGACCATGTTAAGCACGTTCGTGCAGTCCTTGAGAAACTACGCCAGTACAAGTTATATGCAAAATTGGAAAAATGTGTTTTTCATGCTACAGAAGTTGAATTCCTTGGATTTATCCTGACTCCAAAAGGAGTCTGAATGGACTCTCGAAAGGTGGATGCAATTCTCAAGTGGCCATCACCCAGTTCAGTTAAAGGGGTGCAAAGCATGCTTGGGTTTGTTAATTTCTACCGCAGATGTATTCCTGACTTCTCATATGTTGTACACCCCATCACAGCACTTTTGCAAAAAAACAAACGCTTCTTGTGGACCGAAGAGGCTGAAAAAGCCTTCCAAGAACTGAAATTGAAATTCACGTTGGCACCTGTCTTAAAGCATCCATGCCCCGAGCTCCCATACATAGTTGAAACCGATGCATCCAGTTTAGCCATGGGGGCTGTCCTTTCCCAGAAGGATCCAGAAAACGGTCAACTTCATCCAGTAGCATTTTGGTCCAGAAAATTCTCAGCCCCCGAATTAAACTATGCGGTTACCGATAAAGAGTTGTTAGCCATCAAATCCGCCTTCAAGGCTTGGCGGCATTATCTTCTCAGTGCCAGGCATACCATTACTGTACTCACCGATCACAGGAACTTGCAGTATTTAAAAACAGCCAAGGCCCAATCATCCCGTCAACTTCGATGGGCCTTATTCCTTGCCGAATTCAATTTCGTGATCACTTATCGACCAGGTTGTAAGAATGGTAAGGCAGACGCTTTGTCCCGAATCAGGATGGGAGAAGCCTATTCGAACCCGGAACCGGTGCCTATAATTCCTGAACAAAGAATTCTTGGGATAACTACTCTACAGACCTTAGAAGATATTCATTTAAAGATCCAACAACTTTTTTTCCAGCCCTGCAGGACTGGGTTACAAAGGGCCAAGATTATTCAGTTGTCAATGACCTACCCTACTATCAAGGGCGTCTATTTCTACCACACAAGGAACTACAAGAACAAGTCATCTCCAATTAACATGAAGCTCTGATGGCAGGGCACCCAGGTATTGCAAACACTGAAGCTAAAATTAAAAGACAATTCTGGTGGCCCACCTGGCGAAAAGATGTAAAGTCAATTGTACTGTCTTGTGGCATCTACGCCCAGAACAAAAGTCAAAAGAAGAAACCAACTGGTCTTTTACAACCTTTACATATTCCACCCGCACCATGGCACACTTTGTCTTTAGACTTTATTACAGATCTACCGCCATGTAATGAATTCAACACCATTCTAGCTATTGTGGATCTTTTTTCCAAGATGGCCCACTTCATCCCTTTAAAAGGATTACCTTCTGCTTCAATCGTGGCCAAGGAATTTCTCAAAAATATTGTTTGAATACATGGATTTCTTTCCGTATTGATCTCTGACCGAGGTAGTCAGTTCATTTCGCAATTTTGGCAGAAGTGTTGTCAATTGGCACAAATCGACGTAAGGTTATCAACCAGTCACCCTCCCCAAACCAATGGCCAGACGGAGAGAACCAACCAGACTCTTGAACAATACCTACGTTGTATGCTCCACCAAACCGAAAGTAATTGGAAGGACATTTTATGGATTTCTGAATACGCATACAACAACTCTGTACATTCAGGAACCGGACAACGCCCCTTTTATAGCATATATGGACATCATCCTCGAACCTCAGAACTCGATTACCCCCAGCATTTAGAAATGCCGGCAGTAACTCATCTGCATTCTACTATTACACAAGCCTTTAAAGAGGCAACAAAACATTTGAAACAAGCAAAAGAGAAATACAAGAAAAATGCTGATCAACATAGAAGTGAGACCCCACCATATCAAATTGGAGATCAAGTTTGGCTGGCTACAAGACATATACCTCTGAAAGGAACTCAGACTTTTAATCCTAGATATTTGGGACCTTACACCATTAAGGCCATTATCAACCTGGTGGCCGTCAAATTAGAACTACCCTCTAATATACGGATTCATCCTGTCTTTCATGTTTCACTTCTAAACCAGTTCAACCCGGGACAAGATTAACCAAACCACCTGACCCCATCCTAATTTATGGAAACCTGAATTCAAGGTAAAAAACATCCTGGACTCTAAAATGGTTAAATCAAGACTTTTTTATTTAATCAACTGGAAGGGTTATAGACCACAAGAAAGGTCATGGGAACCTAGTGACCACGTTCATGCTCCTCGATTGGTGAAAAAATTCCATCAGGGCTTCCAAGACAAGCCAGGGCCAAGGGGAAGAACAACTTTAGGAGGGGCCTTGGGGGGGAGTGCTGTCATGATGCCTACCCCCGGGCATCCGGATCGTGTCCATCAGCCCCGGGAGCAGACATCCAGATACTCATTAAAACCCCAACAGCCCGGGCTGGGGGCTGTTTGGATTCAGTCCTGGCGCCTTAGACGCCAGGCTCATCATAGAAAACAGTCCTGGCGCCATAGGCGCCAGGCTCATAGACTTTACTTACCTTATGCAGACCATGTTGCAAATAAGTCCAAGGCATCGTGCGGCCTGGATGGGACTATTTTATTACAGGGACTATTTTTCACTCGGGTGTGGTTCTGGGGAACTTCTTACCTGGGACTACTTTGCAGGCTATTTAAACCACGCCCGAACAGAAACCCATGCTTCGCGTTATTCTGCATCCAGCAGCGTGACGCTCACCGTGTCTGCAAGTCAGCATCCAGTCTTCTACCATGCCCGCCTCGAATCCGGAGCTCCTAGACAAAAGGAAAAGAAAGGAGAAGAGGTTAGATCACGGACATTATTTGATTCTTTACCTGATTCCGGACCTAGCACATCTCCGAGCCTGGAAAGGACATTATTTCAGCATGCGTCGCTTCGCCAGCAGCAGTGCCGCGTTATACTCACCAGTCAACCGCATCTTTCGACTCGGCGCTGCCTCCATCATTTTCTTCGTTGAAATCCAGCACCTGGGAGTAAAACAAAGGGAATAACAAGGTGAACCGAGAAAACCAACAAAGACAATCTCTTTGCCACCATTGGCTTACCTGCTTTACCACCGGAGGTATTATTCTTTAATTTGCCGCACCTTCCTATGCCACACCTATAAAGGGAGAGAAAACAGCAAGTTAAACTCATGCAACTTTTACCGGACAGTGTTTGGTAATACAGACTCTTACCTGAATGCCATCAGCTGCCTCCAGGCAATATTCTTTTGGACCCAGCTGCAACCTAACGAGGGAATGGAACAAGAGTGAACATCGGACATATTGAACTCTTTGAACGTTATAGACACTGGAGTTAATATTCCTCCGGAACTCCTCCAGTACCTTCAACTCAGTGAAGTAACTGGTATCTACGCGCCCCTGCATGCCATGCAGGATGGAGAGCTCATCATTTAAAAACATAAGGTGAGATTACCAAAAGGGGATATCGAAGGTGATTAGTGGGGAGAACGAGAACTGTTGGGGGGGGCATCACTGAAGTCCACGGGTGGCTAAATCCCTTTCTCCACTTGCAGGAGAATACTGCTACGAGTCCAGCAGACAAGATTAGGCGGGCCAGTCCAGACTGTCATCTCTTCACTACTCATCACGTTGGTGGAGACCGCAGCTGTCCGGGTCCGATCGACGCCCCTGTGGGAACCAGGTGAGCGTAACAGCAATACATCAACCTGAAGAATCGAAAAATGGATCGCACAAGTACTGAAGGGAGGTTGGTCTATATCCAACCTCGGGACAACCAAACATAAACCTACAAACTGAACCAATGCAGATTGGGGGATTACAGAGTCCTACCTCCAATGCTGAGCGAGAAAAAAAAAGACAACAACAACTTATACTGTGGAAGAACAGGACATTTCCTCCGGGAATGCCCGGCAAAACCCCCCAAGAAGCTTTTGGTGCAACGGACGATGGCAACGAAGAAAAGCAAAAAAATCCGGAAAATTCCAATGCCCGACAAGCATACGGGTCCACTTGTCGAGCGAAAAGAAAGAATCTGTACAGACCTCACATCTGGTCATCCCGGTACTTTTGGTCAACCACCAACAACCATCAAAGGTACATGCCTTCGAGGCATATATTGATAGCCGAGCAGTGGGAAATGATATTGATGAAGATCTGGATGCACGAATATGCCTTCGTCACCAGCAAAAGCTAAAATCGGAAAACGTCACAGTAGTGGATGGGTCTCAGTTGTCATCCGGCCAGTAATGGAACATACCGAAAAAGTCATGCTGATGTGTCAGGATGTTCATCGGGAAGAAATCTCTTTCGATCTCATTGGATCTCCTCAATTCCAGATGATTTTAGGAATGCATTGGCTGGAAACCCACAACACTAGGATTGACTAGCAAAAATGAGTGCTGACCTTCCCTCAAGAATGTGCTAACTTCTGCTACCACAAAAATGTGACGAGCTGGGAACTCAAGGCAAAATCTATCCTGGGGTTCTCTGGTTCCCTACCCCCTGAATATCTGGATTACCAGGATGTGTTCCAGAAGGAGCAAGCAAACACCCTGCCTCCACACAGACCTTACGACTGCCAGATCAATCTGGTGTCCGGAGCACAAATTCCCTGCTGTCGAATTTACACTCTAACTGAGCAAGAAAACCAGCATCTGAAATCTTATCTGGATCAGTACCTAGCTAATGGCTTCATCTATCTAAGTCGCCTGCCTCCTTGGCTCTCTTTTTCATACCAAAGAAAGAGGGCGACTTAAGAACTTGTATAGATTATAGAGCGCTTAACCAAATCACGGTAAAGATACCCCATGCCACTCATCCCGGAGCTTCTAGATCAGGTGAAGAATGCTCAAATTTACACAAAACTGGACCTATGAGCAGCCTATCACCTTGTGAGTGTTAAAAAGGGAGACAAGTGGAAGACAGCATTCCAAACCAAATATGGGCTTTTCGAGTATCAGGTCATGCCTTTCGGATTATGTAATGCCCCGGTGGTGTTTAAATTCTTTATGAACGATGTGCTTCATGAATTATTGGACGTTCTACATAGATGACATTCTTATTTACTCGGCTTCCCAGGAGGACCACGTTGGCCATGTAAGAGCAGTTTTGAAAAAGCTTCGACAGCATCAACTGTTTGCCAAATTAGAAAAGTGTTTCTTCCATTTTACGGAGATTGAATTTTTGGGCTTCATGCTCACACCACGAGGGGTACACATGGACACACGCAAGGTGGATGCTATGCTTCAATGGCCATCACCAGCATCCACAAAAGGAGTACAGAGTGTGTTCGGATTTGCCAATTTTTATCGTCAGTTAATTCCAAGGTTATCGCAAATAGTTCATCCAATTACCTCCCTATAGAGAAAAAATAAGAAATTCTTCTGGTCTCCTGAAGCGGAGAACACCTTCCAGGAGCTGAAACTTGCTTTCACCAAAGCACCAGTTCTTCGACACCCTTGACCAGACCTGCCATACGTGGTCGAAACAAACACCTCCAACATAGCCATTGGAGCGGTATTATCCCAAAAGGACCCTGACACCGGCCAATTACATCCCATAGCATTTTGGTCCCATAAATGTTCTGCGCCAGAATTTAACTATGCAATCACTGACAAGGAACTGCTAGCGATTAAGGGAGCCTTCAAAACATGGAAACACTATTTTATGGGAGCAAGACACGGTCACAGTTATCACAGATCACCGTAATCTACAATACTTAAAGACTGCCAAGGCCTAATCCTCACACCAGCTTCAATAGGCTCTCTTCTTTGCTTTATATGATTTTGTCATTACTTACAGACCAGAAGTACGCAATGGGAAAGCAGATGCTCTGTCACGCATGGGTGAGGACAAAGAAGCTTTCACCACATCACAGCCTGTGGCCATCATTCCTGAAGAACGGATCCAAAACCAAATTGCTGCAACCACCTGTTTGGATGATTTGAAAACCGATCTCCAATCGTGGATGAACCAAACAGCACAACAGGAGTGGCCAGCTAGAGGAGACCAATACACCATCAAAAATGATTTACCCAATTTTCAAGGGAGACTATGTATTCAGGACAAGAAATTACAAGACCAGATACTAGCAAACTACCATGAATCATTAGTGGAAGGGCACCCAGGGATTGCCAAGACTCGAGCTAAAATACAAAAGGGCTATTGGTGGCCAACCTGGAGAAAAGACATTGCCCAATTCATTGTGATCTGTAATGTCTGCGCGCAACACAAATCTCAGAAGTTAAGTCCAGAAGGGTTTCTACGTCCCTTAACTGTACCACCAGCACCATGGCATAAACTGTCTATGGACTTTATCACTGATATTCCTCCTTGCAACGGATTTAACACAATCCTGATTATTGTAGACTTATTCTCCAAGATGGCCCATTTTATTCTATTGAAGGGGCTTCCCATTGCTTCCACCCTTGCCACCGTGTTTTTGGAGCAAATTGTCAAGTTATACAGTTTCCCATAGATATTGATGTCAGATCGGGGAACACAATTCGTCTCAGCACTCTGGAGGAGGTGCTGCAAAATAGCTAAAATTGATCTCCGGTTATCCACGAGTCATCATCCCCAAACCGATGGTCAAACCGGATGGACCAACCAGACCTTGAAGCAATACCTGAGGTGTATGTTACAACAAACTGAGGAGTCCTGGAAAAACATCCTTTGGTTGACCAAATTCGCGTACAATAATTCCATCCACGCTAGCGCCGGACAGACCCATTCTACACAGTGCATTGGCGACATCCTCGAACGTCCTTTTTTGATTCACTTGACGAATTAGAAATGCCAGCAGTTACAACCTTGCACAAAACTATCACTCGAACCCTTAAAGAAGCAGCTGAAAATCTGACAAGAGCCAAAGAACAACTGAAAAAATGTGGATATTGACACCAAAGAGAGGCTCCACATTATCAGGTCAGGGATAAAGTTTGGTTGGCATCCAAGAACATTCCCTTGAAAGGACCAATTGCCTTCCATCCCAGGTACCTGGGACCTTATCCCATAAAATCCATAATTAACCCTGCTGCCATGAAATGGGATTTACCATTTAATATGCGGATCCATCCGGTGTTCCATGGTTCTCTCTTAAAACCAATGAAACCAGATACTCAGATTGAGGCAACACCTGAGCCCAACATCATAGAAGGAGAACCGGAATACTAGATCAAGACTATTCTGCATTCCAAGATAGTGTGATCGAAACTGTATTACCTTATAGACTGGAAAGGTTATGGACCTCAAGATCCTACATGGGAACCTAGTGAATTTGTCCATGCTCCACGACTAATCAGACAATTCCATCACAACAACCCCTCCAGGCCAGGATCAGGAGAAAGAGCACCATGTGAGGGGCCTTGTGGAGGAGTGCTGTAATGGCCACTGGGCAAGAACCACAAGCTCCACTACATAAAAGGTCCAGTTGGACCCAGTCCTGGTGCCTTTTTGTGCCAGGCTCATGAGAAAGTGTGCTCTGCACACTTTCATTCTGGTGTACATGCTTTTTTTCCCCCTGCAGGGCCTACACGTGCCTCCAGGTCGGGCATGGTCATAGGTGTGAATGGGGCCGCAGGTGCAGCATTCTCTAGGAGTTGCAGGGTGGAGCCACAAGTCAGAACAAATGGGCGTGGCCAGGACCAGGCTATCTAAGCCTGCCTCGCGCGCATGCAGGCACTTTGTGGTAATCTGCTTATAGCAATGTAATGCTCACCGGTTCATAGTGATAATAATCTCGAATGGCAAAATCTCGAAAGTCAAAATGTCGAGAAAAAAAATGTCGAAAAAAAAATGTCAAATTTTTTTTAATGACATTTTTTGTTTGAAAATGGAGGGGTTCGCCCCAACCCCCTTTTTTATTTTTGTTTTTGTTTTTACCTATTTTATATATACTAGAGCCAAAAAAAATATAGAAAAAAAAATAATTCGACATTTTTTTTTCAACATTTTTTTTCTCAACATTTTTCTCTTTCGACATTTTTTTTTCAAGATTATCACTGACCACCATGCTCACCGCTGCCTGAAGCACATCCTTACCTGATTCCAGCAGCAACTGCAGTCAGAGCGCATCCTTACCTGATCCAGCAGCAACCGTAGTCAGAGCGCATTCTTACCTGATTCCAGCAGCAACCACAGTTGGAGCGCATCCTTACCTGATTCCAGCAGAAACCGCAGTTGGACCGCATCCATACCTGTTATCAGCAGCAACCGCAGTCAGAGCATATCCTTACCTGATTCCAGCAGCAACCGCAGTCGGAGTGCATCCTTACCTGATTCCGGCTCCCAGCCACAGCACTTACTCGGGAGTCCACTGTCGGCCAGCATCATTGTGGATCCAGGCATCATTCACCTGTTGGCAGATCTTCGGATAAAATCATTTCTGTCCCACATCGTCAGACAAACCCTGCAAGAGAAAAAGACAAAACACGGTTAGAAAAGCGTTAAAGACATTATGCCAAGGTCGAGCTTAGACCAATCCTTGCGCTTGACCTCAAAACCAAACTTACTACCTATTGGGACATTGTGAACTCCTTTTTTTTGCCGTTACACTCGCTTCTTGCACTGCAACTACCGCCGGGCCTCATATCACCTATTGGTGAAAAGGAAAGACATTACAAAAAGATACAGACAACAATCAAGGAAAGATATTACAAAAGGATACAGACAATAATCATTATTGAAAGGATACTTACATTTGGTGTGATGCACATGGACCAGTGAAGAAACTCTTTCTATCTAAAACGACCCTGCAGTGAGAAGCAGGACGGAGAGCTTGCCATCATAATTAAACAGGTGAGACTATATGGGTTGACGCATGCTCACGACATTCTGAGAAGAAGGGTTCGAGGGGGACCACAGTCATATCACAGTATACTCATGGCCTCTCATATTCTTGCAGGGGCAGTGCCAGCAACCAGCTCAGTCCACAACACAAGAGCAGGGGAAGAAGCTTGACCAAGATGAGCCAGTTCCAGGGATGGCTGCAACCGTGCCACAACGTCCCTGCAAAGAGCAGGTGAGTGTAACAGTGTGTTTAGTTGTGGTTGGTTAAATATACTGTAGCAGAGGTGACATATGAAGTGGTAAATCATTACAGTGTATTGATTAGCATTAGTGCAGTGACCCACATTGTTTTGTTAAAGCAGAATGGGTGCAGAGACACCACTCAGAGTTTGCCCAGGTATTCTGATAGAATTAAGAAGTATCATGATCAGTGGATCACAGAACTAAAAGGGGAAGGTTTGCCTCAGGTGTGGCCAGAAGGGGGGTTGTTTGATAAGAGTGTATTGGATATGGTAGCTACATGTTTATTTGTAAAATACAAAGGGAAACTGTTACAGAACAGGAGAGAAATATTGGATTTGTGGAGGCTGTTTGAGGAAATATCCCAGAATAAAAGCAAGGGGCAAGGCGTATCTCCCCCGACAGAAAACAGTGATGAGAGAGAAGGGGAAAACAAGGAAGGGAGAACCGAAGTAATGAGGCTATACCCACTCCTGACAAAACTGGCTGAGGGGTACAGTGACCTGGTGTATCTATCTAAGCCCATGTCCCCATCAGCACCCCAAGCAACAGCCCCAGCACCTCCCCCATATGATTCGCGAGGAGCAGTAGGGCAGGTGAGTACATCAACTGGAAATATAGAAAAGTTTGCCCAAGATTTCTAATCAAGGCTAACAATGACTTAAACAGAGCTGAATAGGCTGAGATATATATGTCAAAAGAGCTGCTCACCAACACCAAGAGCAGAGCAGACGCAAGTACCGCTGACACCCCACAGGGTAACGGGCGAAGGTTGGAAAAAGGGAGAAATAGCGTTCCAAATAAATGACACCCCCACTAAAGTAATAGAGATAGATCAGGTAGATGGACAGGTGAGTGTGGAAGATGGGAGTGTAGTGTCAGAAAGAGACGAGGAATATTGGTGCAATATAAAGGAAGAAGAAGAAGAAGACAAGAGACTAGAGGGGCCAACGGGGGAGGACAACTGGAAGATGGAAGTGTCACCCATTGGAAGGGCAATAGAAAATGAATGGCATTGAAGGTTGAGGATGAGAGCAGGAAGAATGGCAGTATTAGGGAAGAACGGAGCAAAGGTAGGTATGGGGAAAAGAAAAATACAAGTTACAGCTACGTTAACACACAAGGGAGCAGGAAAGCCCCATTATGTCCCTTGGGCCCAAATGGATAAAGCAAACTTGCTGAAAACACTACCCACGTTTTCGGGAGGGGCGAGCAAATGGATATACACATTTGAGAAAAATACTGCTGGGGTCCCCTTAGTGTTCGGCAATGTCAAAAGTTTGCTGGTCTCCGCAGGGGGTGATCAAGCTAACAGTGTTTGGGCAAAGGCAGGATTCCCTGGGGTAACGCTGGACTGTGATTGCCATGATGGGGCATCATTTAACACTGTGAGGGCAAGAGTATGGGATGCGTTGAGGGAGATATTCCCAGATTCACCTAACTTACAGTCAGTGATGCAGTGTACAATGGGGGACTAGGAAGATGCGCCTGCTTACATTCTTCGTGTGCAGGAGATGTGGATCGCGGAGACAGGCACAGCTTGGGACCAATCAACCTCCCTGTTCTATTTAATAATTAAAAGAGGGCTCCCAAAGGAAGTGCAAAAAGCTCTTGATAAAATAGCTGGGATAGAAGCCAAGGGCTGGCCAGAAATACAGAGAAAGAGAGGGGGAGGAAGGTTCAATAGCAATACATACAAGGATGGCAGCAAATTGGGCAGTAAACAAGCAAAAACAGTGGGCCGGTGAAGGATGAGCCCAATGGCGGGGAAGAAATGGAAGAGGAGGAAGAGCTGGGCACAGAGGGTTTTTATGGGGTGGGTACAAATATGGAGGACAAGGCTGCAGAGGAGGAGGACAGGGGACATGTTGGAATTGTGGTAGGTGGAGACATTTCGCGAGAGAGTGTTGAAGCTGTCCCATGACCCCTTACCAAAAACGAGCAACAGTATGGGCATCCCCACCCCAGAAGCCCCTATGGCTTGCCCATGAGTGGTTCCAGAAGAGAAAACAACCTGACCCAAGGTACACATATGAACAGAGAACTCACACACAGAACGTACAACAACACACACAATGCCAGGAACACATGCCACCAGCACATGGAAATCCCTTCACTACCACAGCCAACGACGCACCAGTACCCTTTGGAGGGACAATAATGGTTGAGGTCAATGTATTCAGAAATGGTGAAAACATGAGATACTCAGCATAGGGCAGCAAACAGAGAGCACTTGCGTTTCCAGTGCTGTCAATGACCCTCAATGCAGCCAAGGAACCATTGGTGGGGGCGGAGTTAGGTAACAAACAATTCATCTTTATGGTGGATTCGGGAGCGGAAAAATCATGCCTAAAAGAAGGCCAGTTTCCGCTGTCAAATAATAAAATGGAGACGCAGGGGCTTTCTGGGGCAGTGGTTGAGGTTCCGTACACAGAAGAACTAGACATTACGGTGGGAGGGAAGTCGGTGCGAGCACCCCTGCTATACTACGAAGACTCGCCAATAAATTTACTGGTGAGGGACCTCCTTAGCAAGCTCAACATGACTATATCCTTCACAGAGAGAGGGATAGTGTGCTCAATACCTGGGATATGTGCCATGCCTGCCATGCTAGTAATACACACGTAGGATACAGCACAACAAGTGCGTGGGATACAAGTTGTCCCAGATATGTTCCTCCTGGGACTGAAAGTACTGGCACACGTTGTAGCCGAACTTACATGCCACGAGTGGCAAGTGCCATCTGAATTTGTGTTCCGACCTGTGGCACCCCCGGAAGTGGTAGCAGGATCAGTGGTGTCTATAGATTTGCAGGGAGTGCAAGTGTCAACCCAACAAATCATTGTCATTGGTATGGATGAGCAGGGGTATGAGTGGCGGACAATGTTGTGTATAAACCCCACATAACATCGCAGGATGTTTCATATGAGGAACTGTTTACTGGTACCAACACTGATGGGGAGAATATAATGGAAATATCGACCCCCTGTGAGATAATGATCCAGCACAGACAAGAGCCACTCCCTCTCATGGCCATCATCAGTGCTCCTCCAGCATTTTTTAGTGAAGACATGCAGCGAGTACCGCAAGTGCTATGGACAACTGGCCCCGTGATGTAGGACTGCTCAGAGAGGTGACCCCAGTCAAAATAAAACTCAACTCAGGAGCATTGTTGCCCCGAGTGAAGCAATATCCCCTGTCAAGAGAGGCAGAAAAAGGAATAAAAGAGACAATCCATGCGTTATTGCAGCAAGGGATCATTGTACCATCAACTTCTCCTTGTAACACTTATCTTCCCGATCAAAAAAGCAAAGGGAGTAGAGATTCCAGAATGCTGGCTGAGCAGGCAGCAGGCTGAAGCTGGAGCTCCTGACTCCCTGATAATTGATCATATACTGATACCCTCGAGAACCCTGCCTCCAAGAAGACCAAAGCTGACATGGTGTAAACTCCCAGTATCCAGGACATCTATTTGTTGCTGCTAAAGGTGTCTCAGGAGCTAGGGGAGATGAGGGCGGATCTTAATGGGAAAGTTTCTAACCTGGATATCAGGGTTGGGCAACTGGAAAAGGATTTGGCTGGATTTTCTTCTGAGATCTCTTGCAGTTACAGAGCATATAACGGAATAAAAAAAGAAATGGAGGACTTGAAGCTTAGAAATATGATGCTGGATCTGAAGTCCAGGGACCATAATCTTAGACTTTTGGGGCTTCACGAGGAGGCTGTTGCAGATGGTCAGTTGGAGAATTCCCTGGTTAAAATCTTGTCTGAAGCTTATGGCCCAAGGTACACTCTCACCAGGTGATTTGGATCGTGCCTTTAGAGTTGGAAAGCTAACCAATGCTAAGTCAAGACAAATTCTTATGGTGTTTAACAAAGCAAGTGTTAAGGAAAGAGTACTTAAATCTGCCAGAGACAGCGGCCAGGTGGTCTATCATGCCTCAAAATTGACTATATTTCGGGATTACCCTAAGGATTTGGTGGAGAAGAGGAAAATATTCCAGGAAGTCAAGAAACTGGCAAAGGAAAAAGAGATAAAGGCTATTCTGGTCACACCTGCAATATTTAAAATATACTTTCCATCGGGTGTGAAAGCAACAGAAGATCCATAAGAGGCAAAAAAATGGATCTTGGCTTATATTGGGCCTTATGACAGCTAGAAAGTGTTAGTTTGGAGGTGTGCATGTTCATTTTGAGTAAGCGGATGTGTTTGCATTATGTTGGGAGAGCCATGCTTTGTTTGTTTGTTTAGTGTTATGTTATGCTACATATCCGCTTGATCTTTTTGGTATGTTGATTATTATATTTGTTTTTTAATTATAACCTGAATTTAAATACATTTTTACCCAATATCTAGTTAGCGTTATATAATGTTTTAGAATGCTTGCGCGTGTGCTGGGGTTGTTTTGTTTTGTTCTAGTCACGAGGAACTCTAGGTCCTTTTCTCTAATATTGCGTGAATGGACGCTGTAACATGTCGAGCGTAATACAGTCTTGCCTGCAGTTGTGTCCGGAAGAATGTAAGGTGTGTGGACGGAAGGTATGTGGTAATGGGGCTCGTTCGGGGCATTCAACCTGAGTTTCTAACCTATATAATATAATATAATATTCAAGTTCCCTAGTCTTATGCCAGGTCCAGTCGAGAGTGCGCTGTTATTAACATTGCTTTCTTATTAATGTCTTAATAGGGCTCAGCGCAGTTTATGTTAACCTCAAATATACTGAATATCGGGAACATTTACTTTCGCTTGGATGTTATAAGGCCCTGCACGGAAGCACTGCATTATGGTATTGAGTCCTGTTCTCCTATGTGTAACGCAGTCCTTTCTCTATAGCTGAAACAGTACTTAGCAGTATTATATCTTTCCGCTGATGCCGTTGCAAACAGCAATTAAGGAGTCAGGGGTGTTAGGCCTTGTTTGGTGTGCTTCTATTTTCAAGATTGAATATGAATGATTTGTGTTTTCGTGAAGGTTCATGGAGTACGCACATTTGCACTTAATTGTATTTATTTATTTATTTACTTTAATTTTTTCTCTTTTTTTGGTCTCCGCGGTTAGGGTTTAATTGTGATGTGCATTGCGGCTAGCACAGCTATTTGCCAGAATTTTAAATATGGGTGTTTATGCATGGCGCTCTATTTCTTGCTTTAGGGTTGCTAGTTGGTTATTATGTTTTCAAGATAGGGGGTTATAATGTTATCAGATTGTTTCATTGGTTTTGGATTATAGGGAGTCTTTGCTCCTTGCAGGAGAGGGAAACACAGTTCTTTTACTTGTTTTAATCTCAGTACAGCTCCGTATAGTGGTTTCTTTAGAAATAGTTTTGCATATATTGTTTTTCTTTTCTTTCTTTATTTCTTGAGTTACGTGATTGGTCTCTTTATAATTCTTTATTTTTATTTTTTTACTGCACTATTCTTTTCCTTTTTCCTATTGAGTTGTATGGGCTTAATTCCAGTTGGTCTATAATGGCAGATCAAAGTGGATCTTCTAAGGACTTTGTAAGAGTAGTAGCTTGGAACGTTAATGGGCTAAATAATCCCATTAAAAGAAAGAAAGTTTTGGCTCATTTGAGGCATCTTAAGTCTGACATTATATTACTACAGGAGACACATCTGTCAATGGTGGAGGCCACTAGGTTTGAAAGATGTTGGACGGGACAGATGTTCCATTCTGTTTTCAGTTCGAGCTCAAGAGGGGTGTCGACCTTGTTTAAAAAAAATTCCAAGGGAAAGTGGTCAGCACCAAATCAGACAAGGATGGTCGATGGCTGATGATCCAGATTCAAAACTTAGAATTCACCATTTGTAACATCTATGCACCAAATACAAACTGTAGGGTCTTTTTCAATAGTTTGGGCAGACATCTGTTGGACACGAGGGTGAAAGATATGATTGTGTGTGGGGATTTTAACATGGTGATTGATCCTGCTCTTGACAGAAACAGACGTATGTGTAGGGATGGCAGGAAAATAGATAGGGAGGCTCTGCGTCTGCTGATGAATGATTTTGACTTGTCTGTTGTGTGGAGGTTGCAACATCCCACTTGGATGGAATATACCTTTCATTCTAGTGCTCATAACATTTACTCACGTATAGATAACATGATCACATCAGGTCGGGTTACTCAGAATGTAGTTAGTTGTGAAATAGGCTCCATCATCATTTCTGACCATGCACACACTTCATTGGACCTGTCTCTCAGTACCTCGAGTAATAGATCTAAGGTTTGGAGACTAAACACCATTTTTTTGAAAGATGATGAACTTAGGGATCTGTTGGTGGACGAAGCTGTGGGATATGTTGAAACTAATGTGAATGGTGAAGTTGGAATGGACACTGCTTGGGAAGCCTTCAAGTGTGTAATGCGTGGTGTGTCCATGAGACTGTCTGGCATAAGAAAAAAGAAGTGGGATGAGCGGACTAAGGATTTAGAGACATCTATCAAATATCTGGAAAAGGACCTAATGTGTAATTATGAAGCAGGGAAATCTGTTCAGTTGATGAAAATGAAATATGATTTGAACCAGATTATGAGCGAAAAGGCTGAGTTTGCAATATTTAGGTCCAAATGTAGATATTACGAAGGAGGGGAAAAATGTAGTAGATAATTGGCTCAAAGGCTGAGGTTGAGGGAAGCGAATGGGTCAATAGTTGCCATTAGAGGGGACAAAGGTGTGACCAGTGATCCTGTTGCAATCAATGACGCTTTTGCACGCTTTTACAAAGACCTTTACAATGACCAATCTCAAATGGACATGAATCGTTTAGACCAGTTTTTTGGATCTATGCAGATAAAAAAATTATCAGATGCCGATAAAGACTTTTTGGATTCTGAGATTTCCCTGGATGAGTTGAGAAAAGCAATATGGGGGCTGAGCTTAGGGAAATGCCCTAGACCTGACGGTCTTCCAATTGAATTCTATTGCGTAATGCCTGAAAAGGTGTTATTATTTTTGCGAGAGGTCTTTGTGAATAGCAAATCGAATGGGATCTTGCCTCCTTCTTTAAGACATGCTACAATCTCTCTTATACACAAACAAGGTCACCCAGAAATGGACATGATCAGCTACAGACCAATCAGCCTAATAAATTGTGATGCTAAAATACTTTCAAAAATCCTGGCTAACAGGCTGGAGAAGTTGCTGCCAGAGTTGATTCATTGAAACTAAGCTGGCTTTATCAAAGGTAGAGCTCCTTCCTCGAATATGAGGCGTCTCCTGCTCACCCTGGAACAGTGCCGGAAGCTTGAATTGGGTTCAGTGGTTTTATCTCTTGATGCTGAATAGGCCTTTGATAGTGTGAAATGGAGCTTCTTGTTTGATTCTATGGAGAGGATGAACTTTGGCATGGAATTTATGAGATGGATCAAAATACTTTATGCATAGCCTACTGCTGAGGTCAACACAAATGGAGTGATATCTGGGAAATTCAAACTGAAACGGGGAACAAGGCAGGGTTGCCCCTTGTCTCCTCTTCTCTTTGTAATATCAATTGAACCCTTAGCTGAGGCCAATGACAAAATTATGGGAGTTAACTACAATGGTGTTTGCCAGAAATTGTGGCTGTGTGCAGACAACTTATTGTTGGTCATCCAGGACCTTGATTCTTCAGTCCTTGAGTTAATGCTCTTGCTTGAAAATTTCAGCCTTGTATCTAATTACAAAATCAATTGGTCTAAGTCAGAGGCTCTGTCATGTTCGCACCTGACTAGAAGTGCGCTGCTAAGAGATATGGGCTTCAGATGGTGTCCTACACAGATGAAGTATCTAGGGATCTGGGTTTCAATGAATATGAAAGAGATGATGCATCTAAACCTGGAAATGGTGGCGCAGAGGATGAAAACGGAAATGGACCGCTGGAATGAACTGAACCTATCCATTGGTGGCAAGGTGAATGCAATTAAAATGGTTCGGCCCCAAATTGAATTACATATTGAGCATGCTTCCTCTTCCTGTCAGTAAACATGATTGGGGAAAGGTGGACAATATCTTGCAAACCTTCTTATGGAATAGGAAACAGCCAAGATTAAAACTCTGGAAACTGCAATTGCATGGCGACAGGGAAGGATTGAATGTTCCAGTTTTTGAGCTGTATCACCAGGCGTTTCCTTACATTATGTCATGCCATTTTTACAGGAACATGGTGATGAATGGGCCAAGGCAGAGGCCAGGGGCTCTGGCCCTCTAGATTCAGGAGTCCTTCTCTCCATGGTCCCCATGGAACGGAATGGAAATTCTGTTTTAACAAATTTTCTCAGAACCACTTGGAAGTCTTATGAAGTGGCAACAAAGGTATCTCCAGGCAAATCAGAATTTTCCTCCATCTGGCTGAATCCGGCGATCAAAGTGAACAATAAAGTCATATACTGGCCAGATTGGCACGCTGCAGGAATTAGTAGGATTGGGGACTTATTTGATGGCGTAAGATGGAAGTCGTTTCGTGAACTGAAACTCGAATATGATCTGTCTGGATGCACATATGGAGAATACAGAAATTTGAAAAGAGCTATGAACATTCCATCCATGGTCAAATCTGAAGTATTGTCCATGATTAAGAAGATTGGCGAAGGTGAGCACTCAGCATCTAGAATGTATAATTTTCTGAAAGCTTTTTGAGAGGAAATGATCGAATCCGGTGTGTCTGGTCTAGGTGTCTGGGGGAAAAGATGACACCGGATAGATGGAGTGTTATATGTGGAAATATCCAAAAGAAGTCCTTGAATGTGGGTGAAAGAACTCGTCAAGTTATGATCTTGAATAGAGTGTTTTGGACACCAGTGAGGATGAAGGAACGGAATTTGGCAATATCGGACATCGGACTGCTGTTGGGGTTGTGGTCACGTTCAAGGCACGATGGAACATATGTTATGGGAGTGTCAGAGAGTGAGACACTTCTGGAGTGGGATCACATCTACAATGAACAAAGTGCTGGATGAGAATCTGGACTATGATTTTGAAACTGTGATATTGGGAGAAACCTCTCGTTTGGACTCTGTGAATAATCAACAGATCACATGGTTTCTGAGAAGGGCAATGGTTGCAAAGAAGTTAATTCTGCGAAACTGGAAATCTGTTGATTATCTGTCCGTCAACAGTTGGCTGAAGGAGATGTTTCATATTTGTAAAATTGAAAATGTCATCTACTCTGTGCATAAGAAGAGGTCCACTTTTGAAAAGATCTGGGGGGTCTTCTTGGATGCAGATTTAGTCTAAGTGATAATCTGGGCCGTACTGTTCTGTTACATGTAGATAAATATTCTTTTTTTTCCCTTACTTATTTGATTTATAATGTATTGCATTGTGCTTCAACTGTTTTGTAATTTTGTGCGCTTGATGATTTGTTGATGACATGTGTCACCTGTTCCTTCTTGTGTATCTGAAATGACAATATGTACCATTTTTTTTCTCTCTTCCTTCCTTTCCAAAATTACCGATTGTTGATTCATGTAATTTAGTGTGATGCATGTTTACTGAGATATCTATTTGTAAATCCTGAATTCTTAATAAAATAGTTCTAAAAAAAAAAGGGAGGGGCGCGGAGGATGTTACAGGACATACACCCTCTCAATGACATCATGCAAAAAGAATTTCCACTTGTCCCAAACCCTGCATCAATTTTATGCAGTACTCCAAAAACAGCAACATGTTTCACAGTGGTAGATTTGAAGAATGCTTTTTTCTTGGTACCACTAGACCCTGATGCACAATACCTGACAGCATTCACCTTGGGTGGGAAGAGATTTGAACACTGTAGATTGTCTCAGGGATATTGTGAGAGGCCAAGTATTTTCAACAGAATACTGCATGAAGACCTCAACAATATTGATACTAAGAGCACCATTATTCAGTATGTGGATGATTTGTTGATTTGTAGAGAGAATGAAGGAGAGTGCAGGCAAGATTCAATAGCATTATTGACTTTGTTAGCACACAAGGAATATAAAGTGGCCAAACAAAAATTGCAATATTGTCTGGCTGAGGTGCTTTATCTGGGTCAATTGATATCAGAGGATGGTAAACGGATAATACCCGACAGAGCGGCTGCAGTGCGAGCAGTAAGTGAACCCAAAATAGTAATGGAAATGCAGAAATTTCTCGGGCATGTGCAACTACTGCCACGCATGGATACTAGATTATGCAGCATACACTTAACCATTATTGTACGTACTTAAAATAGCACAAAAAGAGAACACTGCCTTCAGTTGCACACAAGAAATGCATTCTGCCTTTAACACACTAAAAGAATATATTTCCACAGCACGTGTCCTAGCAACACCAGACTATGACAGGGAATTTTACTTATTTGCACACTGTAATGGAACACCAATGACAGCAGTACTAACGCACAAAACTTCACAGGACGACAAGCCATTGGCCTTTTACAGCGACACTCTTAATGCAGTTATGCAAGGACATTTCGCATGCGAACAGGTTCTCACAGCTTCAGCATTCACCATTGAAAAAAAGCACCACAAAGCTGATGGGGTGGTCCGTGACACTGTTCGTGGAGCACTTATTATACACAAACCTCGACAGGTCAAAAAGCACATTGACAACCTAGAGAGCTACTGCTTATGAGATAATATTGTCTACGGCAAACGTGCACATAGTGAGATGCAAGACAGTAAACCCAGCAACATTCCTTACAGAGGCATGCACAGTTGAGCACATGCACAACCATGATTGTGCCACATACAGGGGGGAAGATGAGAACACACCCACAGAAAATGAAGATGCACTCAGAGAAGGAGAGGTGTATTTCATGGATGGATCAGCATCAATGAATTGTGAAACAGGTCAAAGACATGTAGGAGCAGCAGTGGTGAGAATGGAGGAGGGAGAGTATAAGATCATTGAACAAAAAGACTACCAGAGCATTACTCGGTGTAAGTGGCCGAGTTAGTGGCACTAATTGAAGCACTGCACACACCTAGAGGAAGCGCAGTAACAATATACACAGACTCGGCATATATGACGACAATAGTACATAGTGGACTAGCGCGTTGGGGAAGGTGAGGATTTAGACGAGCGGATGGGTACCCAGTACAGCATGCTGAGCTACTTATGGAACTAATTGAGGAGCCAAAAGAACCCACAATGGTGGCATTGGTAAAATGCCAAGCGCACACAAATAATAATGATGTCATCTCACTAGGGAATGCGGCAGCGGATGCCGCCGTGAAAGAAGCCACTTATATTACAAAGGAAATGAACGGCGAATTTGTACTGCAAAAGCATCTAGAGGAAGGGCAATGTGAAGGGTGTAACTCAATGCCAGTCTTGTAAACAATTGAATTGCAGCAAGAAGCACCACCTCAAGAGAAGGAATTATGGGGCAAAAGAGGGTATAGTCAGTCAACAACGGCCCTCTTATGAAGACAAAACAACACAGGTAAAGTGGTGATGCCAGTTAAACTATTAGAGATAGCATTTCAACACTTCTAATTCCCAGCCAACAATGCAAAACAACGTATTGCTGCCGAGATACAAGAAAACTGGTTTATGCCCTGATTTCACAAGCATGTTTCTAAAATGACTATCAAATGTACTACATGTCAATTGTACAATTCAGGGATGACATTAAGAACACTAAGAGGAACACTGACCCGGCCCATTGGACCATTACGTGAACTGCACATTGACTACGCAGACATGGGAGAAAGCTGCAATAGGTCACAATACATGATAGTGCTGGTCTGACCGTTTTCTCGGGTGGAAGCGGGTGCCTGCGCACACCAGGATGCAAAATGTGCAGCAAAGTTTTTAGTGAGGGAAGTGTTTCCCCGCTGGGGAATTTGTGATGTCGTATGCTCCGACAACGGAACGCATTTCGTCAATGATCTGTTCAAAGGAGTGACAACGATGTTGGGTATAACCGACAAATTATGCTCGATTTATCACCTGCAAGCAAACGGCGTAGTGGAAAAAAATCAACGTCCTCTTGAAAAGCAGACTGTCAAAATGATGCCACACCATAAAGAAGAACTGGGTGTACTGCTTGCCGTTGGCACTATTTGCGTTATGAAACCAGTCCAGTAAATACCACCACTTGTCCCCACATGAGATAGTGATAGGCAGCCGTATGCACACAGCCCTCTTCCCCTTACATAGACAATCAGATGCACACAGGAGTGCCACGGTGTTGCGGGAAAAAATTCAGGAATACTTAAGAAAACTGACCAAGGCAGCAAGAATGATAGCAAAACAGCTAGCTGCTCCCTTCGCACAGGAGAATGAGAGTGACACTATGACACCAGCCACAGGTAGCCCAAAATGCCAATTGATGCAAGGAGAAATGATATACGTACGTAGTTTTGTGTGACAGTGGAATGCACCCAGATTCCATGGCCCTTATGAAGTAATATATTGCACACCCACCACAGTGAAGGTGAAGGGCCTTAGATACTGGATCCATTTATCCGACGTACAAAAGGATTAAGACAGTGGAATGCCAGAAGAAGTACAAGAAATTACAGAGAGGACTACACAAACGGAAGAAAGGAAGAAAGGGAGGAATGATAAAAGGCTGCAATGAAAAAGATATAAAAAAGAAAAATAAGAAGCACATATGTGTAAGAGAGAAATGTGCAATGTAGAAGAAAAAAAGGATGAAAAGTCTAATATGAATTGCAACACAAATTTTCATTTGCTTTCACTCTCTCTATTCCTTTCTCTACCTCGCCCTGTTGAAAACTGAAATGAATTATGAAGAGCAATGTAAAAATTAAATGAAAAGATAAAAGATGAAGTAATAAGTGAGAAATGTGTACTTAACCCTTTTATATCTCACTCTGTAGGATCATCAATGGCAATGACGGGGGCCCCTAGTGCCAACAGCATAAGAGTAGATAGAAATAGTAGAAGGATAAATAGTTTAAAAATATATTCATATGAGTGTGGATTGTGTTTATGTGCAACTGTTTTCTTCTCTATGATGTTTGGTCGTGTAATATATTAGGCAGTATCATTTATATCAATAGATATAAAGGAGGGGGAGGAGGAGTGGACCTCATAAACAAGGATCCCATCTGATATGAGACGGTTTTAAACTAATCTGGGCCCACAGGACTTACAAAAATGCCACATAAAATGTCAATTACACGCTCCTTACTGGTCCCATTGTTGCTTACAACACCGGCGAAGTCCCGTGAAGTCCCGCTTTGCCCGCTGCTCTGCTCTGCTCTCCATTTGATTTTGGACAACTTCGAACTACCTTGACCACAAGGCACTTCGTCTGAGTACCATTGTGGGCGTGTCTATAAAATAGGACTCGCGCGCGCACCGCGCGCGCGCACCGGGGAAGTCCCGTGAAGTCCCGCTTTGCCCGCTGCTCTGCTCTGCTCTCCATTTGATTTTGGACAACTTCGAACTACCTTGACCACAAGGCACTTCGTCTGAGTACCATTGTGGGCGTGTCTATAAAATAGGACTCGCGCGCGCACCGCGCGCGCGCACCGGCGAAGTCCCGTGAAGTCCCGCTTTGCCCGCTGCTCTGCTCTGCTCTCCATTTGATTTTGGACAACTTCGAACTACCTTGACCACAAGGTGAAGACTGCTTTTGCCTTGACCTGCAATACATGGACTTGGGGTTATATATATATGTTTAACTTTATACGTGTGCTTATTGTGGCCTTTATTTACTTATAGGCACTTCGTCTGAGTACCATTGTGGGCGTGTCTATAAAATAGGACTCGCGCGCGCACCGCGCGCGCGCACCGGCGAAGTCCCGTGAAGTCCCGCTTTGCCCGCTGCTCTGCTCTGCTCTCCATTTGATTTTGGACAACTTCGAACTACCTTGACCACAAGGTGAAGACTGCTTTTGCCTTGACCTGCAATACATGGACTTGGGGTTATATATATATGTTTAACTTTATACGTGTGCTTATTGTGGCCTTTATTTACTTATAGGCACTTCGTCTGAGTACCATTGTGGGCGTGTCTATAAAATAGGACTCGCGCGCGCACCGCGCGCGCGCACCGGCGAAGTCCCGTGAAGTCCCGCTTTGCCGCTTCGCCGCTGCGGCGCGAGCAAAGCGAGGGGCCTCTGAGAGGAGTGAGTGTTTTTCTTTTTTGGGAACCCTCTTCATATTACCGAGCAACTCACATTTCACAGAACCACAACTATTTATCTATTGTGGTTCGTTAGCATTTCGGCAGTGAAGCTTTGAAGTAACATCATGAGCCGTAATATTTATACCTTACGTACTGGAATGCCGCCATTGCCTTTGCCGAAATTGTCTGTCAAAAAAAGCGGTGTGAATCCACCCTCCAATCCCACCACTGGTATTATGCCCATGTGTGAGAATGACTCGAGCTTACAAAAAGCTTTGCCTCAAATGGCGTCTGGACCATTGCTTGTGAACAAATTACACGGCCAGGCCGTCCCCTGTGTCTCGACTCCACGAGCCACAGGGGCCGGGCCCGTGGCCAACCTAGCAGCCAAAAGTAAAAAACGAGCAACTACTCGTAACACTTCGTCATTAAGACAAAAAAATGCTACAAGTTCAAAAGATATTAGATTCTTTTATGCGGACTGTGCAAATCCTAAATCCCTTCCACATCCCTCTCTAAGTGCTAAGCAAGTGGGCCCCCATACTTCCAATCAAATACAAGAAGTGTGTGGTTCTACTGTGCATGTCTCACTCTCTGACAGCACAGTGTTAAGAAGTGAATCTGTAGCTTACTATCCACCCTCGAAACATAATCATGAGGTTACGAAATGTTCAGAGGAAATGGTGCTTATCGATCTGTCGCCCCCTGACTCTGACTTTTTGTTAAATCAATCATTGGAAGGTTTATCCTTTTCACCAAAACTATTCTCTGATGGGGGTTGCACTAGATCAAACTTAACCTCTTCGTTCATTCATCCCACTCCAAGGAAAGTTTCTCCAGTGAATCAAGCTCCTCCTTGCTCAAACATGTCTAAAGTGCTGGAACTAACTTTGGGTGCTATGAATTTGACAATGCAAACTTTAACAACTCTATTTAACACATTGAACTCCAAACTGGACGTACAAAGCACGCAATTACTTTCAGTACTGGCGTGGCAAGCCAAACAAGATATAATCTGGGCTAATCAAGATGTGATTCCAAAAATAAACCCTGGGAATCCTAGGACGACAGTCGATCAGTGCTCTTCGCCCATTATGTATCCACCGGGGGTGGACCTAACTTCAGCTCCTATGATTGCGGCTGATCCGCCGTTGGTAGACTTAACTTTGGCCCCCAACCTTATAGTTGATTTAACCTCTGCTCCTCACTCTGTACAGCCAACCTTGTCACAAAACTCAGTGGCAAATGTGAACATGGACCAACAAGGAGCTGATCTTTTGTCCCCAATCACCGTGGACAACTCTGGAATCTTGTGCTCGCTTCCTTATATTGGTCAGATTATTAGAGAGGCTACTACAGAGGCCTCTGATGACGTTGAAGACATAACGCCAATTGAAGCTCCTCAAGCTCAATTTAAAATATTTACCAAAAAATCTTCCATCTTGAGTTCAAAGACCTGTTTGCCAAACAAGGAACCTTCTAAAAAAACGAAACCTGCACTATCTAAAAAAGCCAAGAACATTAAAAACACAGAAATACCCAACCCAGCAAGCTCTAAATCTTTTTTTAATACGCTTACATTACCAAAAAAACAGGTTCAGAAAACCTCTTGCGTCATTACAAAAAAATATGCACATTTGAATCAGCTGCGTAAACTCAAACTTGATTGTGCCAACAAAAATCTGATTGCAGCCGAACCTTATGCGCCACTAGATCATTTAGTGCAAGCTGTTGAAAATTACGAACTAGCAGGAAAACACCAAGCTCACCCTCAAGCCCAATCATTACAATCCAAGCAGTCAGCTGGGTCTATACATGAGTCTTCCTCTAATATAACTAATTCTAAAGCGGTGATACCTCAAGGCACGTCCAGAGAAACTAGTAATAGCTGCTCCTCGACGCAGTCTCCTACACTCTCACTGACCTCCTTGGATGGCTGCGAGCAACAGATGCTAGCAAGAAGACGTTTAGAAATTAGGAACGAAGTGGATGCCTATATGAGTGCCTTTTCAACGTCAACAACTTTTAAAGCCCCCATACTCAAATCTGTAAAATCAACCACCTCCATCCCGCAGGTATCTGAACGCACGGTCACATTTCAATGTGTTGATGATGAATCAACTCTCCCAGCTGAGTCATCATTTCCTAGTCAGGAAGCGGAAATTGCTTCGCTAATAAATTCTCTACGGTCTAAAACTCAACAGTCTGATCCCACCAACTTAATTTCTGCCCCTAACAAACCTCAGATAAAATCTATACTTAAAACAAAAAGAGATCAAGAATCTAATATTGCTTTAGTGATGGGCTGTCGGCCAGCTCCCTTTCCTCAATATGTACTAAATAGACATAGCATCTTACAGATCTTCTCTGATATTCCTATATTACAGGATATTGGATCGGCCGACATTGCACAGGTGGAGTTCTTCAATGACAATGTAGTGAGCACAGCCTGCATTTGGCTGACGTCCCGTGTTATCAGGAATCTGATATGGGACGCCAAAGCCCAATTACTCGAACTTGGATTCATATTACTACTAGGTCCTGTGACGCCCACTAATGGCTCCTTGTGTGCGGAATCCTGGGTAAAGACGGCGTCAAATGAAATTAATAAAGCACAAAGTTTTACTGAGACTAATACTGCTGTTGTCACCTCAAATCAATGCCGTTGTAATTGCGATTCCAGAAGTTAACTTCCTTGCAAGGTCAACAAAGCACGAACTATAACCTTAGGGTCTTGGAATACTCGTGGCCATCGTCATCTGATTAATAACACACAAGACCCTTTATCAAAGTTTGATGTAATCCTTTTGCAAGAAACCTGGTTTCTATCTGCCCCTTTATGGGATAACCATGGTTTACATTTCGTACCAGCAATTAAAGGTGTGAAGGGCCGGCCGATGTCTGGCCTCATGACCGCCGCCAAAATATCTTCACAAATTGGAATTATTTTCTCATTTGCTCCAAACTCCTTTTTACAACTAACTATCATATCCGTTGCAAAGACCTTGTATGCGATTATTAACTTGTACTGGAACCCCAAAGGTATTGAGATGCAAAACTTCTTACTTGATTTATCCACCATGTTAGATTTCATCATACTGGTACCTAACATCAAGCACACTATTATTGCTGGAGATCTAAATTTGCATTGCTTACATGATGATAATCCGCAAGAAAACAGCAGGCAAAGACTGTGGGAGAACTTAATGCGTTCTAGAGGGTTCTGTATGTTAAACGGAAGCAAATTTGACACTGGTGAAATAACCTATACGTGGCAACAGGGCTGGAAAAAAGCCACTATTGATTATATCTATGTTGACGATAGGCTGTTCTCCAAAATTGAGGTTTTTAAAATCCAGCAGAATTTGGATAGCGATCACTGCATACTCTTTATTGAATGGGCAGTTGATGGCACCCCTCTAAGAACTATTTCTAAAATCGATCAGGGGCACCTAACGGTATCCAATTCCTTAAACCGCCTAAATTGGAATGAAACCAGTCTTGGGAAATTTGATGACGCTTTGCGCACATCCTTGTGTCACTCGCGTAATAGCTCCCAAGTTAATTGTGTCCCTTATTATGACCTTATGCAACATTACACCAACCCTAAAGTGTGCAAGCCAAGAGTATCTAAGCACACACATATGTTTGATATGGAAATCAGAAACAAAAAAACTGAATATCGCCGTCAAATAAGAGACGCACTAAAACTACCCTTGCACAGGAGGTTTGAAGCACTTAACAAAGTAAAGACTACATACAGAAATTGGCGGCGACAGCATCGTAGTAAACTATATCAGCGTGATGGCGAGCAAATGCTAATGCTGACTCGCAACAGCAATGTGACGGAAATCTGGAAAGTAATAGCCAACTCCTTATTTCCGATCCAAACATTTTCACAAACTCAGTGTGTACCGGAAGTAATTTGGCTTGACTATTTTTCCAAAATGTATGCATTACCACCTAACTCCGTGCAATTAGACACACTGCCTCACCAATCTTTTCACATTAACATTTCCAAAACTGATATACTCTACTTTATCAACAAAATTAGTCAATCTAGAGCGCCAGGACCTGATGGGTTGTCAAACAAAACATTCAAACAACATCCAGTTTTGTGGACATCGATTTTATATCAGATATTTGTGAACATTAATGTTACTCAGAAAATCCCTCTGTCATGGAAGCACTCTCTCATTGTACCGATCCACAAGAAAGGTGACCGCTCTCTACCTGAGAATTATAGACCAATTGCATTGTTAGATGCGCCTGGCAAATTATATAGTCGCATCATTCTGCAAGAATTAAACAGGTGGTCAGCGACTTCCTTCAAAAGAGATCCTTTTCAAACTGGATTTGTGGCAGGTCTAGGGACCTCGGTAAATTTGATAATGCTGAATATGATCAAATCTAAATACGCCCACTTAAATCAACCATTATACATGGCTTTCGTGGACTTTCGGTCTGCTTTCGACTCGGTAGACAGAGCATTACTATTCCAAAAGCTACAAAACTATGGCTGTCCGTCATCAGTGTTAACAGTGATCAAGATGTTACATTCAAATACATCCATGCAAGTGAGGCTGTCAATTGAAGGAATCCTGTCTGCAAACATCGACACCTTAAGGGGCCTTAAGCAAGGGTGCATTTTAGCATCTACTTTATTTAATCTTTTCTTGCTAGATATCGGCGGTGCTTTTGAAGAAACAGTCTCTGACGCTCCCAAACTAGGCACGCAAAAAATCACATGGCTGCTTTATGCCGACGATCTGGTTTTAATATCGCAAACACCGCGAGGGCTTCAGAATTTGCTTATCAAACTGGAGACGTATGTTGACCAGAACAATCTCACAATCAATGTTAGCAAAACACAAATAGTGATCTGCCAAAAAAGTAAAGATAAAAAAATGGGCAAGTATAAATGGCTTTTGAAGAATTCGCCCTTAAAACTTGTCCATAGCTACAAATACCTGGGATTACCCTTTTCCGGCACCGTGAAAAATCAAATTTATCTTGACACATTAAGAACAAAAATTCTGACGCTAACATCACAGGCAAGAATAATTTTGCACAGATACGGCAAATTTACCACAACTCACAT
Organism: Ambystoma mexicanum; assembly: GCF_040938575.1. Taxonomy (NCBI): domain Eukaryota; kingdom Metazoa; phylum Chordata; class Amphibia; order Caudata; family Ambystomatidae; genus Ambystoma; species Ambystoma mexicanum. Next base: position 1,140,667,918 of record NC_090922.1, read on the forward strand.
AGTTACATTTTATAATCAAAAAGTTGCTCCGATTATCACCTATGGAGCTGAAACTTTCCAGCCACGGCGTAGGGATTATTGGGACTTACTTGAGGGCAAATTCTGGAAAGCTATATTCTCCTTACCCAAGTGCACTCCGATGTGCCTTTTAAGATACGAGCTGGGCTTAATTTCATTGTCTGCAGTGGTGGCGTGGAAAATGTGTAACTTTTATCGCAAATGTCTTCTTGGTTTTGACAGCACAAATATCTTGCGTACGCTAGCACTGTATATGCGCTTATCGCATGATGCTTTTCCGAAGGAGTGGGTAAAGAGCATCTTGGGTTGGTTGGTAGAAGCTGACATTTCAATTGAGCTGTTGCTAAATAACCCTGACAAGGCAAAGAAAAAAATTTACTGGCATGACTGGATTACAACTCACCAATTATGCTCTAAATATATGGACTATGATGCGAGCCTTTTTCCACCAAAAAAATATAAGCAAATGGCTTGTTATCTTTTGAAGTGTCCATCAAACATCGTTCGCGTTGAAATGCTACGAACACGTCTAAATTTGCATCTAACAAATCAAATCCTTGCTAGACGAGGCATAATCGCTAAAGAAAATCGATATTGTCGATTTTGCCTAAATCAAAAACAAATAGAAACCTTGATGCATTTAGTGGTAAGTTGTCCGGCTTTAAACAGATTGCGCGAATGCTATTTTAGTAATGTATTGCAATTGACTTGTAATCATCTTGAATCTGAAATTTGGACTATTTTAGTCACGAGTAATCGAACAACAATCCACATTGCTCTCACACAGTTTATAAAAACAATATTGCCAAACAACTAGACAGTCTGTTGTCAGATGCTAAATGTGAATTGGTTTCTGTTTTGCTTGTTTTTATTTTTTTTTTACTATTTTTATGATAATGATGACCGTTTGTCAATGCATGTGTGCTAACTGACCATGTAAACATTGAATGAAATTTTTATTCTTCCTCTCACTCTGATGTAAATACTTGCAAGTTAACAATTGTAAATGTTATATATTTAATATTACATATCTGTCATATGTCAAGAATTGTTATGTAACTCAAGAGTGATCCTTTTGAAAGGTTGATATAATCAGCCAACCAAAATAAAAAAAAAAAAAAAAAAAAGACTCTGAGTTTGACATTTCTGAAATTAATGAGCCGGACCCTGTGGTATCTTTTTGGTTTTGGTCCAGTGACGAACGCTATACCACCACACAATCTACCTCAAGTGATATTACTTATAGCAATAATATTGGGACAGACAATGAGTGGGACATGGGGAGAATGGGTGGGATATTTCCAATGGGACAAGGGGGAGAAAGGGAGAGATTAAACGGTCCAGGGAGGAAAAGAAGAAGAAAAAGGGGGGCGTGATGGGAGGAATATGATGAATATCATGGGTTGGAGTTAGACATGATAAAAGACCCCCAGCACCCACTTCAATTCAACAAATGGTACGCAGACATGAGTACAATAGCAAAGCAGACGACAAATGAAGCTGTTATTTGGGCTCTTTAATACCCCCTGCCTCAGGAACTCCTAAAGTTCTGTTGCCACAAGAGTCACCTGTTGCAGAGGCTCAATGTCTACTACATCTCACACTGTGCAGAATAAAAAACACTTTTCAAGCACACACTGTTTCATTCGAAATGCTGCAGAATGAGAAGATGTGTTACCACAAACCAAAAGGAGTGGTCTGCCTGAAGGAGCCTTTCCTGATAATAAAAGGAACATTGTTTGTGGACAATAAATGGCAAAAAGAACAAATAATGTGCAAAGCAGAAGCACTGCAAGGGTTCTCAGATGAAAAGCTGCAGTGTATTCAAAGAATATGTGCCCCAATATGGTCACAGCATATCACAAAACTAACGTGGGTCACAGCCCTTGAAGAGCCACTCAAGCTGCAACGAGAAATCTGGTATGAGTTATGTTCCCATGGAGAAGAAAGAACACCTCTGGGTACAAATAAGAACTGCAATAAAACCCTCATTATCCCAGACATGAAAAAGGGCACGGCCGCACTGATGGACACTTACTGGGTTTGTGGCAAACAGGCATACCTGCACCTTCGACAATCTTGGAGGGGCACATGTGCCCTGGAAATGCTGAATTCCGCTTTAATGGTGATACCTGAGAGCCACATCCCAGGGGGAGGAGGCTGCTGGCAACCAAGTATTCTGAGCCCCTGTCAACAACTGAAAAAACCCCCACATATGTCTCCCCTGAGGAACAGCTGCAAAGCACAATCTCGCAAAAGCAAAGACCATCAAACTACATTTCCAAAGCATCCTCTCAACTCTTGGCCCAAGTTCCTGATCGCTTCAAACTTTTTACGCCTGCTGAAACGTTTTTCGCATCCCTCAGTCCGAGCATCCAGGCACGAGCAAACGCAAAATGGCTCCAGATCACTAGCTGGGAGCTGATCCAACTGGCCAACGACACAGAAGAATGGTTCAACATGATAAAGGTGGAGCTACAAGCCCTGTGTCCGATGACAATGCAGAACAGGTATGTTCTAGACCTGTTAACAGCAATGGACGGTGGTGTTTGCCGAAAAATCAGGAGCGCATGTTGCACATTCATACCCTCTGCAGACAAGGACAACAGAACACTATCCCACGTAATAGCAGCAGTGCCCAATCTTGGCGCACAAATGAAACAAGAAGGAGGAGTGCAGCCCAGCACTTGGTTCGACAATATGTTCTCATGGGTCCCGTCCTGGCTCAAGATGACTGTAAAGTTGCTGATACCCATCATCATCTTTTTATTTTTATTTTTTGTGTGTGCCAATTAGGAATTAGGTGCTGCGCAAATGCAGCACCTAACAGTGCAATGATGATGGTGACAATGGGCCGTGCAACAGGAGTGGTGCAGATGACACTTGAGGCACAAGTTCAATCTAGGGATGACTCAAAGCCAAAATATAGAATGACAGCTATATATAACACCGGGTATATTGTAGACCCATTGTATCACACCACAATTAAAGAGCCCCATGAATTGCAATGGTATGATGAGGTTTGGGGATGGGGGTTGTATCTATATGACATGCACGCACCCCTGATGAGTAAGCACAAGCAGGGGTAAGCCTAAGATCAGTGTTCAGGGCCTGGATACCACGAAAGGGAACACCCACTTGGGTAGAAGCAATAGCAGAAGAAAACGAACGTAAAAGGCTGGGAGAGTTACAATATTAATTACTTAAGTAATGAAAGGGGGGAATGTAAGGGAGGAAAGGTCTGTTTTGGCCATGCGCCACTGGCCACAGTTCAGGACAGCCTTGTGGCGACACAGAGAATCAACTCCATTTTGGATGGTCACCGACTCCATTTTGTAAGAGTTCTAGTAGGCCACGCAGAAGTGCTGGCATGCAGTCCTGCACCTCTCCCTCTGTGTCCACGCACAGTTAGCTAGCCAAAACCCCCTCCTCGTCCCCTGTGCCTCCACAGCAAGCTCATTCTCACAGACAGCTGAGTGTAAAAAGTAATACTTTGAACGCTGTATCCTTTGTCTTTCCTTTTGCATCACTGCCCTGTGAGCGAACTGGGCTGCAGCTCTGCCCTGGGAAAAACCCTCCATCTCCATAACTCTGAATCAGCACCAGCAAACTCCCAGGTTCAGAGACATGGCCCCCTAACCCTAAGTTCTGTTTGATGTGCCAGTTGTGTTCCCCTTGATCAAGTACCACTCCAGCTCACCCCTAAAGTTCAAATTCCAAGTGATAATATATCCTCTCTTGTACTAACACACTATTAAGCTGTCCCCTAATAGATCTAACAAAGGAGTTGATGCAGATAGCCCTAAAATGTAACCTCAAGATAAAGCACCTGATTTATAAAGTAACACTTTTAAGTGTATATAATGTATGAGTGTGAGCTATATTAAATGGATGGAGATATGCCAATAAATGTCAGAGTATGTGTGGCGAAAGGGCATTGTTAAGTTGCATAAATTGTAACAGCTTGGACATCATCTGACCCTGCGCTCCACGCAGAAGAGCTCAGCTGACCCGTGCACCCCACACTGGCACCACGTGGACCTCTGCCAATCCTGGAGCACTGGGCCTAAAGAATACATAATGTCCAGTCCTCACCATACAATCCCCACAACTCATGTGCCCCCGATATTCTACATCATCGATGATGTGATTTTGTAATGAATATGAATGTTTTTCTATTGTGTGCTGAGCGATCTTGGAGTATGCAGAGTCCTCTGTATGCCCTATATTTTGGATAAACTTATCTCTTAAATTCACCCGCACTGGGTTTTGGTCTCCTTCCCTACTGGGGTGTGTCTGTTATTGACTCTCATTGGGGAGATTTGTATTGTATTTTGGGTGACTGCTCACTTTCAACGGAGGCGAGCAATGCCCTCAGGGCACTGATCTTAAAGTAGTACTGATTGTTTTCAGCATACTGATAGATGGTTATGCTGTGGTCATTTAGGAGAGTTCCCAAGGGTTCCATGTAAATATTGATGATGATTAGAGAGAGGATGCAACCCTGAGGGACCCCACATGTGACTGGGAGTGGGCTGGATCTGAATGACACTGTCAATACGGCCTCAGGTCTGCCATATAGGTAGGAGGCTAACCATTTTAGTATGGCTCTGGAAAAGCCCATCCTGTGTCTGAGGAGAGGGAGGAGTTTTAGGTGATCAACTGTGTTGAAGCAGCTAAGAGATCTAAGAGGCTTAGGTGGCATGAGACCTTGTGTCAGAAATTCAAAGTGCATCATCAATGACTTGGATAGTTGTGGTCTAATTTCTGAATTTGAGGTAGAGACCCCACTGTTAATCATGGTGGAGGCCATGCTAGTTGATATGAGCATGTATCTGGGTCACCACTACTTTTTCGATATGTTTCCCAATGAACGGTAGGCTTGTGATAGGTCTATAGTTTGCTATGTCTTCTGGTTCGAGCAAGTGTATTTTGAGAAGGCGTTATATGAGGCATGTATTAAATGTGTCTGGGAATACAACTTCAATGTGGGATAAGTTCATATTAAGAGGAGTATGTCAAGCACTGGGCCAGTGAGTTGGTTATTGAGGGTGACCAAGAGGAAGTCATCCATGTAAGCAGTAGGTTTAGGGTAAATGGGTGTGACTTTGAGATCCTTAGCAGAGAGGCAGGTAAAGTCAGATGATACGTCCAATCTTATTAATTTTCTTAATGAAGATTATATTTATTTTGTCACACTTCTCTTTTGAAGCCTGCTCCTTGGGGACTGGCATGGCTTGGTGTTGTGTTTGACTACTTTGAACAAGGCTTTACTCTTGTTAGAGGTTGCACCAAGTGTGGAAATGTAGAAAGCTGGCTTATTTGTTGGGTTCATGTGTCTTTGCTGGGTGTACAGGGAACTGAGGGATGGGAGATTATCTCATGTACAGTCCTTGCATCACTGCTTTTCAAGGGATCTGATCAAGCATGTGTTGGTGGCAAACTCATGTATGCGTCAAGATGCGGACGGTTTGACTTTCGATGTTAAGGAAATGTGGGTGTACACTGTTCTTAAGTGAAGTGGTTAATTGTATCCAAAAGGGCTGAGGCATTCCGTTGTGTGGGCAATCTTGTGAATGTTACCTATAGATGGCCCATCCGGAAATCTTTGAAAAAGCAACACTCAGCTTTTTGTGTCATATGAGAAGGAAGAATGCAGTGAAGTTTGTTGAGTTGAGGGAGATGGGTTTCGAGCGAGTTTGTCAGTGAAAACACGAGTTTGCAAACAATAACTTCATCTGTGCTACATATCAAAAAGAAAAGACAAAGGTTTTATATCACATTAACTAAAATTAGTGATATGTTGTTGAACATTCTACAAGAAAAGTCCATGATCTGTAGACATTTCTTTTCAAATAGAAAATGATACATATCCTGAATGGTTTACATTGGCCTCAGAGCAGAAGATAATTATGATTTAATTAATCCATTATTATTGTTCACATACTGCCATAAATAGCGTGATGACAGCCAGATGCCCTCTCAAGCCATCAACAAAAACTGAGATGTGTTCCCACTTCACAAAGCTCTCAAACAACTAAACTGACATGAGAGAATAATTAAAACAATGCACCCTTTCCAAGCTATCACATCATCACAACCCAACAATGACAAATTGCCTCCATCTGAATAACTTAGAGGCATTTCTGCCTCAAAGTATTTCCTTAGGGGTGTTTGCATATTTACCACAGGACCTCAAAGAAGATGTTAAACTTATATGAGTAGGCCATCAACTAAGTCAATTGTTAACTAAGTTGCTCAGCGGTAATGCTAATAAAAGACAACACAAAAACAGCAAAGGCTAGCTGTTTTTAACAAAAAAGGGGACCACAATATTTCAAAGTGTACAATAAATACTACATGGACAATCACATAAACAAAGCCATTCAAATATATGAAGACGTTCAACAAACTGGTCAACATGAGCACGTAGGTCCTAATATTATGGATGACAAGTATAACCACCACACAATCCACCCATTGTATTCATGAGTCATCATGCAAGATGCTCTAGAAATGTACCCCATGTTTCAAACAATAGATTGTCTCATAAGAATATGCTAAAAAACGAAAGAAGCACATAGTTTCCACTACCTGTACGTACAGGAAGAGGAGGCAGACACAGTGAGAGACATTTGCAAATAAGTGCATCAATGTATCATTCTCTCATAATGTACTTCGAAGATCCAACTTTCATCAAACTATTGAGTTCATTGTTCATGTTGTTTTAAAGTTAACCTGCATCCTTATGCCATGTTGCCCATATACTCAAAACTGACACTTATTTTTCTCAACATTTCAGCAAGTGAGCTACTCCAAATGATAAAAGACAAAGAGTAAGTATTGGACAAAAAAGCGTATTAATATCTTGGCAAATACGCATGGCACACATGAATATTTGCTCTGACATCATGCTGACACGTGTTGCTCTTAGAATAATATGTTTAGGAATATTTACATGACTTTCAACATATGACAAAATAAAGAATGAACAGATTTAAAAATTACAGGGGAACTCTGTTCACTAGGACTAGTGCATATTTCAAGTGGCTTTCACCATTGTTGTATTGCCACGTTGCAGTTTTCCTGAAACAACGTTTGCCATCCACGTGGAGAAGTATAGCATGCTTTAGGAGAAATTAGTACACATTAAGTAGATCTCCACATATTTACATGATACTGCAGATAAAATATTCTCTCAAATTTGCCCAGGACACTGATCACAATGTTTTCCAATTCACGCAAAAATACATTATATGTGTCATCCCATCAGAAGATATAAAAAAAAAACATATGAACAAAATTCTTCTGTTTCCAAGGACATACCTGTGGTAAATTCTGCTAACTCTAATGAAACAATTGCAAATAAAACATCACATGTCGTTTTGAATCCCCCAAACCTGTATTATCCAATGGTTAGGTATATAGTTTCATGTCTGCTGTCAGACATAGCATAACAGGTCAGTCTCTTTAAAAGGCAAACAAAACAAAAGAGGCAAAGCCTCCAAGTATATTAATGATTACAATCCTACTATTGCATACACACGTGCATATGTAGAAAAGAACGGAGATCACTTTCTCAAAAGGTATTCAGCTTTGACAAAAAATTCTCCCCTTAGATGATGTATTTTGTACAAAGAGGCACACTGTTTAAAAGCCACAGCTCTCTATGGTAGATCAGAGAAAACAATCTGAGTAAGCAATGGTATAGCTTTATCTTGAAATAGAGTAGTAATGTCTTTCCAAGAAATTGAATGTCAACTGCACAAAATCCAAACAGTCAAGACAGTCTTAAAAGTATTGTAATTGACTACTTTGGAAAGCATGTTTTTGTGTGAAATAACTCAATATTAGCACAGGGAGGTCATTATTGATCTCCTCACACCCAATCAGAATGTTTAGAGTGCAGTCAATACATATTGACTCCATTTGGAAAATGTTGTGTTCAAAAGTATACATGGAGCAGTAATGCAATTTCCAGGCAAAATTTCTTTCGACAAAACACATCCTTTCTATGAGGACCTTTTTTTTCCTGGCAACATCCTATTTAACACATCAAAGAGAAAGCTAAAACATTGGAACATGCATGCACTTACTTAGAGATTTAGAGTTTACTTTTTCATGACACATAATGGACACTAGTTTAACCAAGTTAGCAATTAAAATACTTAATTTATGAAGACACACTTGGTATATTGACATTGCAAAGCACCCCTCATTTGCTAACTGAGTTTGTCTATTTACATTATGTATTGGAGCAGGTAGACACTATCCTGCCAGTTCCCGAACCCTTGCGACCATCTTATTGGAACAGTCAGAGAAGAACCAGAGATGTGATCCCCTAAATTGTTACTATACCACATTCAGTGTATGATAGATGTTATGCACTCAAACAGCCAAATAGAATTAACCCTCTCACTGAAAGTGTGGAATGATGTCATATGGAAGTATGCTATGTGTCAGACTGTCGCCTGCCAAGATGACAGAACACATCTGTGGACATCATGGACGTACGTTAAGATGAAATCTGAAAAGGACAAAGTGATGCCACAAAGGAGATATATGAACCCATGTTGAAACGATATGAAAATACTAAGTAATGATGTAAATGAAGCACTAAGAGTAACATGTACCTAACTTTTAAGTAAACGAGGATCTAAATGAAATAAAGGAACTTCCTGAACAATACATGTAAATATGGAGTAATTCAAGGTAGAAAGACAACGTAAAGAAGCTTGGTATAGGGCAATATATAATGTGGCAAGGACAGCGATATAAGGAAAATGCACACTGGCTCACGTTGAACATTACAAAGCTACCTCAGAGAAAGGAAAGGCTGTGAGAATTAGGAGACACATGAAAACAGTTTATTTGCAAAGCCGACGATTAGTCAAGGTTAGCCTTGTGTGAACAATGCTATTTTCAAAGGAAAAGCACAGGGCGCAAAGGGAGCACATTGATAAGCTTTGAATGTGGGACATTCTTCAATTGATGGAAGGAGACACAAACATCTGTGAGAGCCAACATGTTGGTCAAATAAAGTGTATAAAGTTCATATGAGATAGAGTGAGCAAGTCTCTAGAGGGGAAGAGGAGCAACAGCACCTTCCATAAATTGAATCAAATAGCAGTAATGTAAGGATGAAATAGACAAATCCATGGTCTCTTCCCATGTCCCTCAGAAGTCAAAAACAAAAGCTATTCACTAGAGCCATAAGCTAAGCTAGTGGTGTGTTCACACTCCCTAGAATGTTCCAGGACAGTGACCAGGCACAAGGTCAAATACAAAACAGAAGACTTTGGCTGATGTCCTGCCGATAAGAGATGACTGACTAATTGAGAAAATGGGGAGTAGTTTGATGGGACATCTAGGTTTCGTTTCACATACATGTTGCTAATGAGCCAAAAGTCCAAGCTTGGGATAATATGCCAATCAATCAGTGGGGTTGGTGGACAACCTAACATATAATGTTGCAGGAGCCAATCTGCTGTTGTTATGTCCACTATATTCAGTACTATATGTATTTAGAGGTAATTGAAGGTGTGCCCTACAGATAAGGGGTAGCTAATGATGCACTAATCCTTATATTTTGATTTGATTTGATTTGATTTGATTTGATTTATAAAGCGCAAAAAACCAGGCCCAGGGGCAACCGGGCGCATACTCTTAAACATGTTACAAAAAGCAGTAGTTACAGAAGTTACAAAAATATACAGCATATATACATGTACATACTCTTAAACATGTTACAAAAAGCAGTAGTTACAGTGAGTTACAAAAATATACAGCATATATACATGTAGTGAAGGGTACCATTAACAGCGTATAATACAGGGACAGAGCAGAGAGAAAATGTATATTCAGTCCTGTACCCCACATGGAGTCTGGACTGTGTCAAGGTCTCATGAGTCTTGGTAGAGCAGCCATGTTTTAGCATTGTTCTTGAAGGAGTGGAATGATGGTTCAATTCTGATAGGTGTGGGCAAGGTGTTCCAGAGTTTGGATGCCAGGACGGGGAAGCTCACCCCACCAGCTTTTTGGAGTTTGCATCTAGGCACGATGAGGCTGTGAGTTTGGGCTGCTCTGGTAGGTCGAGTGGAGGTGTGGCGTGACAAGCGAGCGGACAGGTAAGGTGGGGCATTGTTGCTCAGACATTTGTGAGTCAAAGCTAGGGTTTTCAGGGCAATTCTCTGTTTTACCGGGAGCCAGCGTAAGTCCGATCTGACAGAGGAAATATGAGAGCGTCTCGGGATGTTTAAGGCTGCCCTTAAGGCATTATTTTGTACAGTTTGCAATTTATTAAGGTTAGACTGACTGGTCCCTAGGAAAAGAGCACTACAGTAGTCGATTTAGGCCATAACAAGAGTTCTGGCGAGTGTGATACAGTTGGTGGAGTTTAGGATGGGTCTACAGGCAGACATAAGTTTGCAGGTATAGGCCAAAGCTGACCTAACTGCATTTATTTGTCTGTTCAGAGAAAGCGAGGAGTCAAGATAGACCCCTAGCGTCTTAGTATCTTTGGAGACTTTAATGTCATTGCCATCAATAATGAAGGACTTGTAGGTTTGGTCTAGTTTGTTGAGCCGATGATTTGATCCTAAAAGTAAGAGCTCAGTCTTATCATCGTTAAGGCAAAGTTTGTCCTGTGCCATCCAGGCCTGGATGACCGAGTAACATATATGTTATACACATAGATATGTTCCCTTCACCAATCCATTCCCTAGATAGGTTTTGTATTTTACCACGTAGAATGACATCATAGATGACGCATGTTGGGGGATAAGACCTCCATGTAATCAAGTTTGGTAGTGAATGTGCAATCAACAGTTTGATGTCTGCCAGTTGACCCTGCTTTATTCAATTGATAATAAAGTAGTGTTCATTGAGTCTGTCTGATTATTTGGTCTAAGATGTATCATTGTATGTCCATCTAGCACAAACAGCGCTTCAAGGTCCTAGAGCACAGTTACTCACTATTGAAGGAACATTTTTACTTCACCACCAAACCTCATAGCATTTACTGCCACTACCACTATGTGCTAATAGCTTTATAGATCTCCAGAGGGCCAATATGGTTGGGATAATTACCCAACTTATAGCCCTCAACATTGCCTCAGACTATTATGTTGTGGTAGGTCATCATCCCAAATGAATGACCCTGCACCCAGTCTCTAAAGCCATATTACACATTAAGAACATGCCTCTCTAGATGAAACAGCAGGTAGATCGAGAATTGTGGAGGCCAATTGTAGAAGCCAATTTAATGAACCTTATAAAACTACCTTGCCAATCTGTACAGCAAAACAAGTTCTACTAGATGACCCTGCTACATGTATCCAAACATTTGCAAACAGAAGAAGAATGTATGGGAAAGTATGATACATTCCAAGTTGCCTTTTGGGCAAGATAAACAAAATCACAAATGGCAAGAAAAATAAATATCTGCAGAACTTGGTAAAACGAGACATTCAGCCAACAGAAAGAAATCAACTTGCCCTGTGCTCTGCTCATTCTAAGCAGTGTGTTGTATAACCTGCAACTTGTATTCTTGCATAATACTGCTGGCAAGTGTCTGTAGCTGGTGAAAACATATGCCATTTTACCTTCTGGGTTGCATTCTTATATCTGAACTGTTTTACAGGAACTTTGTTTTCCCATATTCTCCAAATACCATGTTTGAACTGCACTCATGTCTACTCTGTTTCCTATCCAAACTTAACTCATTATTAACACTTTCATATCCCCATTAAGAAACTGTTTTATACAGTAAATCACACTACTATCTTCACCACAAAGGAGGATCTTTAAAAAATGCAAAAGCTATGATTACATCGCCCTCATTCATGGTTCCACACCCTTCAGGGCAAGTTCACTGTCTCAGATTTCTGCGCTATCAAAGGCATGATCTATTTTGCGTGTAGCATGTCCTGGCATGAGATTTACAATGACCATGTACAACAATGGAACAATTATAGCTTAAGGAAGCCACAAAAATAACCTGCCTTTCAATTCAATCACCCCTTACTTGTCCATTTAACTTATTCCAACCTCATGCCTATTCTCTCTGCCTCCCACACAATTGAGTCTCTCCTGGGTCATACACCTCACCTTCGAAACAAATAAGGAACAGTATAGGGAGGAGTGTGCCTCTTGCCCCCCTGAATAACACATTCCAGGCCTCCATATGGGAGCCTCCAACCAGATTTTATGTGGAGCACACCGCTCTGCTGTCTCCTTTGTTATATCTCATACCCAAATCACTCCTAAATATAGGAATGTTAAATACCAGTTCTGCTGCTAAGCATACCTCCGAAATGCATGAATTTTCTACAAGAGTGTGACATCGATCTCCTGGCTATAGCTGCAATGTGGTTCTCGGGAACTTGTACACTTTTCTGAGACACAATGGCATCCCTTTGAAATATGAAGCATCATTAGAACTCATGGGTGTAACATAAAACAAATATAATAATAAATACCAGAAACCTTAACTCAGTCTCCAGATCTGTCCACAGTTATGTAATGCACTAGCTCACCTGCAGAGAAGTTCAACAAGTAATACTGATGCAAATAAGAGTGTATAGAAGGCACCAGCCTTAAACCCGTGTCCCAATAATACACTGTCAGGGAATAAGACCAAGAGAGAAATTTGCAAGGAAAACAAAGTTTATATAAAATTGGTATGCCAGCAAAGAACTCTGCTGGCCAATAGCTCTCTGCCAAAAAATTGCACAGGCAGCACATTAAAAAGGGCAAACTCATCATCAGTGATGATTTAGTATAGGGAAAAAGTCATGTGGCTGGTTGGCAGGGGACATATGGATGGGCCTGCTCTATATGAGATGCCAGGTCCTAATTGGCTGCTGCTTCCCAGTCGATCTTGGTGCACGTGGGTCAGCTGGGCTCATCTCCGTGTTGAAGGCCGAGTCGTAAGGGTGATAAATTCTAACTGTCTAAGCTTAACATCAGGAACTGGTAATTCATGACCAATGGAAGGTACCTGTGCATCATATGAAAGGGGATCTTGTGAAGAAAGAGAATAATATAAAGGCATGCTGAACTCCACATTCAGGGCTACGTAAATACTGCAGTTCCCACACCCAAGGCTTCCCCAGGGGGGTTTGATCTATTGCTTGCCTTCCCCGGTGCCTCATGATACGAAGAGAGGTGTTTTGTTATTGGGAAAATATATTGCTGCACAGGTTTAGAGCTGTGGTGGGAGATCTGAAATGCGAAAGGCCGGGGTTAGTTATCAGCAAGAAAGTAATTGGGGGTTGGGTTGGAGGGGCCAGGTGGGCTGTGGCCTGCCAGGGTGGGGGTTGAAGGGACACGGGCAGTTTAGTGGAGATGGATGGGCATTTGTCCTGGGGCCTGTTTCTGTCTCACCCTCTCCGCACAGCACATTCTTTGAGAAACAATACTTGGTATTTGCAACATTGAGATAGCAAGGAACGGGTGTACTTTTGTGGGAACAAGGCTCGTGCGGAGCAGGCCGGATGTGTTGATGAGAGGTGTGGGAGAGGTCAGGGGTGCGAGTGCTGCAGCCTCACAGAGTGGTGGTTTCTGGGACTAGTACAACATGGTGTCTAGGCTTGATACAAAATGGAGTGTTAGTGCGAGCACATAGGCAATGCTATACATCTAATTCTCTATGTTATAAGGCTCTTTACAGTTATCATATGGGTGGTTTTTATTTCTCCTTTTGGCTTACCCACTTATCATGTGGCTAGAGGGGTGGGATAGGACCAGTTCCTTCCCAACAGTATCCACCATACTAACCTTTGTGTATACATGTGCAAGAATGTTGTACTTCACAATACACGCCCAAGAGAATCCTCAAGCATTCCTCGTGTACTTAATAGATGTTCTGATGAGTATAAGTATTCCTGTTAATAAAGTTCTGGACCTTGCATATATTTGGAAACATTCTGCCTCCCCATCCTGTCCACATACAAATTTGACAGCATTAATGCTATCATGAAATATTCATGCAGGCAATAATGCTGTGGAGTTCATTTTTGAATTGCCTATAAATTACGTGTGCGGGAGGGTGGGCTGTTACATTTCCACTTAGGTGAAAATATGTCCCTTACACACAATTTTCATCATTTGAAATCGAAGAGCAAACGAGAGGTGTAAAATGGACGCTAAACCTACCTTAGTAGTCCATTTTGCACTCCATAGTGCAAATTGAGCAAACACTGCCTGCCATTCATACATTCCTATGGAATCCATCTTCTTTTTGCTGGTGTAAAAATGCAGACCAATTCTATCGAAATCTATAGCGTTATCGCCAGCATAAACTGCACATGCTGGCGTAAATTTGGTTACACTTGTTTAACCGACAGGAAGGTGGAGGTGAATTTGTAAATTTACAATCAGCACCCCCTTACCACCATGTAAATGATGAAAATATTGAGTGGAGAAAAATTAATGGGTAAAATGTTTAGACTTACAGGGGCATAATAAAATGATGCATGCCATCTTCTTCAGAACCTATTCCATGTAGAAATTGTACCCTATTAGTGAAATAAACCCAAGCCCATCCTACGTTACCTACAACACAAACCCTTGTTTTACCCTGCAATTGGCAATGAGCACATAGATTAGCCTCTTTACAATGATCACTATCTTCTATATCTTTAGATGTGGAAAAGAATGCAGTTTAAACCAAACACAAAAATCGGTGGCATGGTTAATTATGTCAAGCACTATTTGTAAATCTATGTATATTACAAGGTATCTACACTACCAGACTGTGAGGAAGTGCCACCTGGCAAGGGTGTGTAAGCCCTTACTTTTGGCATTGTTATTAATTAATTAATACAATGATGTGGGTAATTCTATTTCAGGAAGTGAAATCTGCTGAACATATTTCCCTTTCACAAACTACATGGTAAAAGCATAGTGTCCTCCTGTGCCCTGCTGAATAATACCTTGATCTGGAGAGCACCGAGAAAGTTTGGGAGTCATAGGTGCTTTTCGACTGCAGTGACACATTTCTGCAGCACATGGGATGCATTTAATATATGCACTCCTCTTCCAAAAAAGACAAAACTCGGAGTGTGTTATCCTGTTGGCAGATTAAACTGCAAATATAAGCCAGAGATCTGGTGGCTGCCATCTCTCATAGTTATCCAAACCACAATAATTGTTTTCACAATTGTGAGTCCAGTTCAGCTGTGGTCTTTTCCTAAAGGTCATAATGGATGGTTCTTGTCTAAGACTTAGCGCATGGCTACTCCATGCAGCTGGATCTGCAGTGTAAAATGCTCCCTTCTTAGCCTGCACCAGTGTACAAGACAGGATTTTCAATTAAAATGAATTATCAGATCTACGATTGTGTGTATTAGATTTTATGACCAATAAATCCTTAAGATAAACTGCTGCAGTACTTCTTAGGCACCTAAAAGTGGTCAACATAAGACGGAAACAAATTCTGTCTTTGATCGGAAGCCAACAAAGACTACTTCTGTCCTCAGATATATGGTCCTTTTTCTTGCTTTCCATAATGACTCTGACTGCATTATTTTGTAAAACCTGCAGTCTATTGACCTCTGTTTTGGCTAAATCAATGAGGAGACTACAGCAGTAGTCAATTCTTGCTAATGTTTCCTGACTCTCTTTTCAGATGGAAGGGCGTATGTGGGTCAAAAGCTTGATATAGTAAGAGGCCGACGAGATTCATGCTTTGATCGAGATAAACCCCCAGCGGCTTGACCTTGTTTTTGGTTTTAATTGTACAACCATCAATCTGAAGTTGGGCATATTCTGCCTCCAATTTCCAGGTTTTGGCTTCAATCCCTACTAACATCTGCTCTGTTTTGCCAGTATTAAGAGAGAGGCCATTAATACATATCCATCTTTGTAGTAAGCCATAAATCCTATTGATATTTAGTTCATCTTCTTCAAACTTGCCTGTTAATGGGATGATGTTATGGGTGTTAGTCTTAGCAGTGCACAGTGGTACCATGAGTTATGGTTGCTTAGCTTACCATAACTGGCACATTTCTGAGGTTTTTTGGTTTTATTTTTTGACCATAATGTTCCTTTAACAATGCTTTTTCACTGAATTTGATAGGTTTTTACCAGGATACACTTAATGTGCATACATGTACCATACAACATACTTAACCCCCTGGATCATTGCTGATAACCACAGGATCCGCAGACTATGCGGCTGTTCCAGGATATAGGGTAGCATCCACACTGCCCAATGGCTCAGGGGTTGTTTCACATTATGGTAGCCAAACATCTTTAAAGACCAACACATAAGTGAATTGTAAGGAAAAATGAAATAGGTCTACAGGTCTACCGTGCTACAAAATGATAAGTACATTATATTTTTTCCCTGTACCGGTGCAGTTTGTTCTGCGTACAATACTAGTAAAAATGATTTCTCTTTTTTTACACAGAAATGGCAAGCACCCTGGAGTGGCTTGCGGAGAATGTTCCTCGTGATGATATGAGTGAAGACAGTAACTCCAATGGGGTTTGTGCAGTTTGAAAAGTAAGACAATTAATAAATATTGCTTCAAATGTACCTAAAACATGTTTTTTGTTTATCAGTACATACGGAAAATGAAGGGAATGGCCCAGAAGCAGCAGCTCCTCCACAAGTGCATGGGCACATACAAACCCAAACTAACAGTGTTCAAAATAAACTATTGAGCCTGGATGGAAAAAAACACCAATTGATGAACAGTTTTGGTGACTTCAAAGAATTTGTACAGAGGCATATAAAGGACAATATTAAATATCACTGCCTCACCTGCACCTGTACCCCTTCCCCCTGGCCCAGCCAACCATCCGCACAAATTTTCAGTAGGCAAAGACATTGGGGGTCATTACGAGTTTGGAGGTAGCCATGGCGCTATTAGGGTCCCGTCTGGCTGAATGGGGATTTACCGGCAAATTCCGACCTATGTGGACCCGGTAAGTCCCCATTCAGTTAACCATGACACATTCCATTTGAGCCCCCATATGGCTCAATGGGAATGGGGAAGGCGCTAATAACGGGCCCGCAGATTGCGGGCCCATTATTAGCTCCAAGGTCCCTTAACGGGACCTGCAGAGAACGGCTGGTCAGACCAGCCGTTCCTGCTGGGACCCGCTAATGGACCTCAGAATAGGGCGGTAAGGGTTTACCAGCATCGGCATCATTACTGGTGACCGTTAACCCTTACTGCCCAACTCGTAATTAACCCCATTATGATGAGACCTCAATCCCTTCCTCCCCTGATGACCAACCTGTGGAAAACTCCAATTCCCCTGTATATGTTTCCATTTCTGCTACCCCTTCCCTTTCCAAATTGTGTGTATTTATGTGTATAAATTAAGTTCTATGCATATATTGTTGCTGTGTGTGTGTGTTTTCTCTTTTAAAAGACCTGCTAGGAGTCCGGGGAGCGCAGGAATGATGGGATGTTTGCAATTAATCAAAATGAAGGTGTCCTATGGACACTGCGCCTGTGCGGGCTGTCCACAATCAAAATGGAGGTGCCCATAGGACATTGCACCTGTCCATACATATTTGCAAAGTTGTGACGTACCTCTAATTAGTTTGGGGAGCCCACACTGTCCTGCGGACACCTGGGTGTACGCACATCGCACCCCATGGGTTCTACAGACACTGTGCACTGGCACTTTAATTAGTTTCGGGGAGCCCACACATGTCTGGTGGATACCTGGGCACATTCGCATCACACCCCCTGGGTCCTACGGACACCGTGCCTGTCCAGCATGTCCACAAAGTAGTGACGTACTTTGATTAGTTTGGGGGGCCCACCGATGTCTGGTGGACACCTGGGAGCATGCACATCTGATCCCCTGAGTCCGACAAACACCTTGTCTGTTCAGAACTGTCTGCCGCACATGTGTCACACTTTTTATTAGTTTGGGGAGCCTAACCCTGTCCATAGGACACCTAGGCGGATTTGTGCAATGGATCCCGCGCAATAGGTGTCCTACGGATAGCCGTCCCATTTGCGAACGTTCGCGACGTCACCATGTGACCGTACCCACGCTGAGCATTGGTCCTTATTCGCGAACAGCGTCAGGTCCCCCAAACAGCAACAACATGCTGTTTGGGCCAATCCAATGAGTTTTACTGTGAAACTTCAGCCTTGCATAGGTTTGCCCCAGACCATGCCCCTGACGATGTAGACACTTTTTGGGACTTTTTGAGCCCACCTTCGGGTTTGAAGTGTCCACAAAGCACGTGAATGTCCGTGAATCACTCCCCAGCACCCCTATAAAAGGCCACACCCCAGTGCTGCTCCTCATTCTGTTTTGGGATTTCCAGGACAGAGCTCTTGACTGTCATTGGAATAGCTATTGCTGGATTGGTGCTCAGAGCAGTAAGCCGTAATTGGCACTTGGCTGTGGTTTCCATTGCTGTGAATGGCATTGCTGTAGCGGGATTGCTGCTCACAGCACGTGGCTGTGATTTCCATTGCTATTGCTGGATTTGCTGTACCACCCCCACCACCATCACCCCCACCCCAATCTTCTGGAGGGCCTGGGGAGGGGAACAGGTGTGGTGATGCAGAGGGGGAACAAGAAGAAGAAGAGGATGAGGTAGTGGAAATCCCCACTACCAATGGCTGAAGTGAGTCTTGGGTGTGGAGGCTTTTTATCACTGTTGGTGCTAAACCCAAGGCTAGTGCGGCCAAGGTTTGTGCAATGCGTGCCCCATGATACTCAGTTGTGGCAAACCTGGCAGTACATTTATGAGACTACCTCCATGCGGTGACACCTAAGGTCAAATTATAAGGCAGTAGTTTGAAGGGCCGTCCCCTTCGAACAGGTTAGTAGGTTGACTTCATCTGCAGCATCCTCGGCATCTGCTCCTGTCACCACAAGGGACACTCCTGTGGGGCAGCGGAATCCTCACACAGCCTCGCAGGCCATACACACCGCAGTAGACCCTTACCTTTCAAAGGTCACTATTTTGTGTGTATACTGCGACGCAATACCATGCAAGGGTAAGCAATTCCTCAGTGCTTTTGAGGTTGCGGTCCGGGATCATGATGGAAAGTGCCCCCTACCTCGACGAAGCCCACCCAACATCTTTGTCTCTCCACCTGCCCCTTCTTATCGATTTGGGGTTGTTTTACTGAGGTCGAAATGTTCGAGGGAGAAACAAACAAAGATAATTTGTTTGAAATAATCTTCATTCTTTTCTCCTCTGAATATTCCTGATGTGCCTAAACCCCTACCAACACCCACATCCACACCCCTACCCAAACCCCCAACACACCCCCATACCCCACCCCCTTACTTACCTTGCATTCCGTCTCACATGTCCCTGCAATGCCTGTGCCCTTTCACTCCTGTGATCGGGAACCGGCACTGCAGGGCGCTTTCCTTTACTTTTGTTCAGGTCAGCTGTGGAGTAGTCCCCCCACTCACTATACTGTAGATTATAGTAAGCTGGGTGTTGCGGGGGACACCCCTGCAGCCCCTGCAGCCTTTTTATTTTTTGATTGGGGGACTGCAGAATACAATATAGTGATCAAGTGTGTGGGGACACCCATGCAGCCCCCAGCACCAAATGCGTTATCTGGTCGAAATTTTTGGCGTTCTGAATTTTCAAACGGCCATAGATCGGCCAAATCACTCATTCGGACATTTTCTTGGCCTAAACGTTCTTATCCCTGTGGTCCTTCCCTACCCTTCCTTCCCTTCATTTCCTTGTGTGTCTCATTCAAAAAATACCAAAAATAATATAAAACAAGAAAACACACATAAAAGGCTCTTTTCAGAGTCACTTTCCATGGTTTAAAAATAGAAGTGCCAATGAAATGGTGCAGGCCCCTGTGATGCAAGTGAAGTCTGCTGACAGCACAGTAGTCCACGGACATATAAAAACAAAACGGGTGGTGGCACCATCAAAAGCATTACAGTCTTTTCCGGGATTGTGTCTTGGCTCTGAAAAGAGCCTTTTTGTGTTTTTTTTGTTTTTGGGAGGTTTGAAAAAGTCAACACTTACTGCAGAAATGCTTGCTATTGTTGCAGACAGGGCTGCAAAGCATTTTGGATGTTTGCAAAAAAAAGCTGATTGCCAGCATGGTGCTACAAAATGTAATGTTTTCATTGTGGAAGGACTTCCCCAAGTGCCTCCTTCATCGCAAACTGCAGTGAGATTCCAATAACGTGGCCTAAACTATTTCCTCTACAATGAATAATAATAATGGCTGGATGATGATGTGTCACCTAAGTGGCACAAAGGGTAACCAAATCTACCCACTTCATACCATGCACTCCAGACCAGTGCACATCCACATGATGGAATCCAAGATGTGCAGCCACACACAATGCTCTACATACACCTGCAACAAATGTATCCAAGAGTCCACCAAAATCCAGACACTCTGCCTCCTAAAAGACATAGCCATAGCCATAGCCATCTGCACTCCTCTCAGTACACAGGCTTTCTGCCATACTCTCTCCTTACACACCACACCCACCAAACGTTATTGGCTAATCCGCTGGCCTTCATGCTACACTCTTTCCTTGCACACCACACCCAGCAAATTTTACTGGCCAATCCCCTGGCCTTCACAGCCCCATTTCCCTGCCTGCCACCCTCAAAAGGCCTGGATGTGGCAAGTGCGATCGCTGACCTAACGCAATGTTCGGGGATAAATCTGCCAATTCAAGGAGGCGGCAGGGAAATTTAACCCAGGGTAGGATAGCTCCTCTGTGGTGGTGGCTCTGAAAATAGCCTTTTTTAGCCTTTTTTGGTGCTACTAAAGAAACACCTTTTGTTTTCTATTTTTGGGTGGGGGGGTTCTCTTTTTTCCTCCTTACTGCCTTACATCAACTTCTGTACAGCATCCCTTAAATTACGGAAAAAAGAGCATTTCCAAGGATGGACAAAGAAACGCCATCTGGTATGAAATAGTGCAGTTTAAGGGTATCAATGTTCTCATTTGAGAAAACAGCCATCTGAGAAGGGTGCAAACATTTACCCATGCCATTATTAACAATGCACCTTCCAGCATTTGCTGAGGACAAAGGACATTGGGATTGTTCCATTGTGCTCTAGGTGGTAATTTGGAGGAAAAACACCTTTGCATTAGGGAAAAGCAGCATCAGTTCCTCCACCAACAACTTCAGTACCTAAACCAAACTTGGAACACTGATGTAGCCCAAATGTGCTACTGCACAGTGTAGTACCAAAACATCAGAACTACCAAATATACCATGTCTCTGCATAGAGCAAGCAGTGGCTGCAGATTGCGGCCAGACACACTGTAGCAAAAAGCCTGCTGGCTTGGAAACCCAAGATCCCTAGCAACACCTTTTGCATCTGCATACCTCTCAATATCAGTCACAAAGCAATCTCCCACTATCCATACACTAAGTCTCTGACTTTCTCCAATCCCAGACAATCAACACGGCAATGAATAGAAAAATATGACCCTCCATTCTTGTAAAGCATCACCTGAAGTTGTGATTGGCTAATCCCCACAGTCCCATTTCCATGCCTAGCATGCTGAGAAGCCCCGGATGTGGCACATGTGATCCACGAAATACTGCAGTGGTTGCAGAACTCGTAACACTGGGGCAGTCCTTCTACCCTTTCCACCTCACACTCCCTCCTGCAGCACTCCCTCTTTGGCTAATGTTAATGTTAATGTTAAAGGTATTTATATAGGGCACCATCACCAATGTAGTTGGTCTCCAGGGGCTCGGCAGTCACACATCCATCCACCAATCACATCCCAGTTCTCTACACCTAACTCTGTCAGCTCAGTTCAACACTGCAGATGTACAGTTAAACAATCACACTGCAGATCTCCTGTGATTCCCAAGCACCTGCATCCAAAAGTATTGTAAAACTCTCCAAGATTTCTATTTCCAGATTCATCCACATCTACATGTTTCAGCACAAACTACAGGAATGCATATATTTTGTAATGCACACAGAAAACAAAAAGTGCATGTATATTACCAACACATAGCAAGTACATAAATTGCATGCATTTGAACAGCGTACCTGCCACTTACCCTGTATAACCTACTCAATAATCATTTGTCCCATCTCCTGACATCAAGTGGCAGTTACTTACATTGCTGTGTGCTTTCAACGTGTTCTTTTAATGCCCAATTCCATAACAGCTTCAAACCACATATTTCAATTTTAGCAGCACTCTCTGTGATTTCTTTGTAAAAAAAAACACATTGGGAACATTTGCACAGCAAGTTCAAGTGCCAGATCCTATGGCCACAATACACACAGAAAAGAGAAACTGTGTGTATGTTATGAAAGCATGGCAACTACATACATTGCACAATTGACAAAATGCACCATTGGAAGGAAAGCAAAGAAATACGTACATGGAAAAAGTGCTATCTGTAAAGTTAGATAAATAAATGAAACAACAGGAACAGATTTCTGCACTCATGTGGCAAGCATGTGTGTTTGGGAAAGTTAATCAAATTCAAAACACTGTAACAGACTTGCACTAATACATTTCAAAAGCAAGTAGTACAACAGCAACTCACACACTTGCAAAAGGGCATCCCCATAGGGCATACTTACCAATACACCACGGCGCCATAGCTAAAATGCTGATGCTCCCAAGTCCCCATGCCAATGCAGTGCTGTACAATTGAACACACACTAACTTTTTCTGCCAACAAACCCAACTACAATCTTAAATAATGTGTTCGCCTAGTGCAATTACTTTGCCATTAACAACCATACCCACTAAATTCATTATTTCACAATTGCAGTGAAGAACAGCCTCATTAAAGCCAGTGACATCTCCAGTAGAAGATAAAACCCAGAAGAAACCTACTCTTCACGCCCAACAAATATAGTGTAGTACTGTAGTAGTGTTCTGCCTTTTATTCAGACAGTGCAATGTTTGTGTATTGTAGCCTAGAAAATGCCATACAACCAAACATCAGTTGCTTCAGTTTTACCCATTGCACCTTAGCAGGTCCACGCTTGGTATTGTCGTCTGCACACCAGTATGGTAACACCCACTAGTTTTGTGAAAACATCATAATGTCTGTACTTCCTCAGGCACACTGAATCAAACTTTTCACACAGAAACACACACACACATACCAGTACAACCTTCACAAACAAAAGTAACATACCTGTACACAATCACACACCCCTCTATGTATGCCTACCCTCATATTCAAACTCTCATACACAGTGCACACAAATACATTGCACAAATTCCAAACCCACATTTTCCTTTTTTCTCCAACAGACACAAGAGAATGCCGACCAAAAAGAAACTCTGTAGAAAACAATGCACGAATAGAGCAGATAAAAGTCAAAGCATGTAGCATAGCGATCGCCTCTAGCAGACATTCTATGAAAAGTTCAAACAAAACTGCTAATACATTCACTGAGCAAAACGGAACCAGATAGCAGGAAAAAAAGTGTGACCACTCTTCCAAAATGTAACACTAAAAAGAAATGTATTAAGGAGAATGCAACTAACAATAGTGCTACCACTGCATCTACCAATATCAACATAGACACAGATAAGCATTCCAAAAAATGAATTTTACAAAAAATCTTCCGACATAGAGTCCATCAGAACCGTATAAAAACAGGGGAGACATCACGGTCACCCCTTCAAACTTACTGCAGAAAACTGATCCTGGAAGCTCTCGTAGACAGTGCAGTGTTCCTCAAAAGGAAATGGTTTATATTATTTTAAACAGAATGAAACCACTAACAAAATGAATTAATAAACTACAAAAAGTACTACGCAACATGCGCAATATCAATGTAGATACCTTTGCAAACTTCTGTGCAGGAGAGTAGATTCACACAACCCGCAGAGAGACATATTTCAATGAAGAGGAATACAAACAAGAGCAAACAAACCCAATTGCCATACATAGCAGTGGCCAGAGTATGAAAAGGTAACCATTATGGCAGAAGAAACGCTGATTAAAATAATATCCCCAACAAACTTACAATCAACTCTCGATTGCACCAAACCAATCTATCATGCCTACAAATGGCTGTGTACCTCAATGTGTAACGTACGAAAAAAATCCTTCAAATCTTTACAGCAATTCCTCAATCAGTATGTGAAAGCCAAAGACAAATTGAAAAAAGGAAATTTCACAAACCATGTACTCCAGTGCTAAATACACAGGACTGCAAGGACATTCATTAGCCTGCATTTCCGGGGCTGCTTACAAAAGCACCTTCCAACACATCAAAATGTTACCAGCACACCATTCTACTATATGAAATCTCATTCAGGGAATATATTATGCATATAGTCCTGCTTTAGCAATGGATCATTTACATCACATTCTCCTTCATGGCACAGCCAAAGAACTCCTAGAAAAAATAGACCACATCCAAAGCAAATAGAGCACTTACAAAATCCAGTAACTTTAGAACAGAGAAGCGACAACCTTGCAGATGGAAACCTTCTATTACGTACAAAAAAGAAATAGCAAAGTTTAAAAGCACATCTGCTGAAGTACCAAACCAAGTATGTCTATGTTGTTGTAGAACGTTTTATACAAAGAACACTAAAACTGTAGATATAGCATAGAAAATAGAAGACAATGAGGAATCTCAATGGCTGCAATTAGCTCTCTACCTTATAGCAGAAAACAAATATGAAATTACTAACCCCTCCATACTTTGCACATACTGTATTGCCAAGCTTGATAATAACCAAATGCCTTCATGGGCTATCGCTAATAAATTGAAAATATTCCCACTTCCAAAACCACTCCAACAGCTTAATTTGTATGAGAGCATTGTAATCCAAACAGTACACCCATTTCAAGTCATAATACACCTTCAACCAAAAACAGCCAAGTTGCCTCCTACTGAATTACTTAAAGGCATTTGTGGCAAAGTAGTTTATTTGCCATTAGATCTTAAAGAAAATGTAGACATTCTGGGAGTGCAATGGCCAATAGATCAATCTTTGATTATGCTATTGAATGGTGTACCTACAGAAGACAACACAATTTGGCAGCAAATAGTAAACTTAAACAAAGTTAAAGAAGCAACCATTGCAGAAAACCTGAGAGAAACCACCAAAGTAATTCCGGATTCCTCATCAACTGGCCAATTTGAACTTCTAGATTCTACTACGGCATCCTTTATTTCAACCACTGCACTCCAAAGTCACCATAGACAAGAAACATATCAACTGCGGCAAACCAAAAGATCTCCCATCAGCATATGGGAAAAAAGTGTAGAAGCACAAGCCTTTCCCCTTCTGTTTCCTAATGGAAAAGGTGGAAGGTATGATGAAAGATGCACGCAAATAACAGCATCAGAACACCGCTCTTTACGAATGTATTCTGAAGACCCCAGATTCAGACAAAATGTTGAATACATATTCCACCTCCTGTTTGAAAGTGAACTAGCAACTCTATGTTGCAGAGTTGCACACATATTGAAAACAGGTTGCAATGTTTTAAACATGTCTGCTACGCAGCTACTTCAAAATGTGCAAGAGAAAGATTAAGTTTTACAGTCAAGTATCAAAAATCTCTTGCCAAACATGCGTGGTACAAAAGAATAGTGGTTCTGACATCACGCAGATGTACGGTATATGCTACGCAACCTTGGCCCACCCATCTGGTTTGTCACTTTAAGTTGTGCAGAGTATGCTTGGGAAGACTTGCACAATTTCCTACAAATAGCAAACAAAAAAAAGCAGGGATGGACATAAAAACACCAGGAAAACTCTGCTCTCTTGACTCCTTAAATGTGTCGAGGTACTTCCATCAACGTTTTATAGCCATGCTGCACTATATCTGTTATAAAAAAAATTCCTCCCCTCGGAAAAGTCCAACACTTCTTTTGGAGACAAGAATACCAATCCAGAGGAGCACCACACATCCAGATGCTTTTGTGGATAAAGATGTTCCTACATTTGGTCAGGACAGTGATGCCACTGTTTTGCAGCTCATTCACAAATATGTCACTGGTGAAACCCCTTCAGAAACTGCACATAGTGAGCAACATGCACACATTTTGCAGTTTCAAAGACATAACTGTAGCAAGTATTGTCGACGCAGATAAAAAAAGAAAGGCATATACTACACCAAATGCCGCTTTGGTTTCCCTAGACCAGTTTCAGCAAAAGGACATGTAAATATCATCATGTCTTCTGTTAGAAACAGTGTAAAAGGCAAATCAACTAAGAACACATACTGCATTAAAAGAAGCAAAGCATCAAAGTACATCAATGATTACAATGCAAACATTGCCCTGCTGTGGAATGTAAACATAGATGTGCAATACATTTCAGACAATTCCAATGCAGCTGCACGATATATCACAGCCTACTGAACCAAAGCTGAGAAAACAGAGCTGAAGGACCTCTGAGATGACATATCATCTGTCAAAACACTGTCACAAAAATGATACAACTTTGGCATAAAAATGCTCTCCCATAGAGAAGGTGGTTTCTACATAGCCGATGACCCCTTAACCACCACAGCCTTATATGGGGAATCTGAAAACATAGTCTGGCTAAGCCTTGGTCCTGCTGCATCCAGAATCATAATCATAATAAGACATAGAAATAATAGCCAAAAATTATCCCAACAACCAGGACATTTTGAAAAACAATGTATTGACACATGTTACCCAAACAGGAGTACTGCTTTGGAAACCATGTGTCTATACCACATAGCCCAACATTTCTCATACAAAAATAATATTAAA
Source organism: Ambystoma mexicanum (assembly GCF_040938575.1). Taxonomy (NCBI): domain Eukaryota; kingdom Metazoa; phylum Chordata; class Amphibia; order Caudata; family Ambystomatidae; genus Ambystoma; species Ambystoma mexicanum. The sequence continues at coordinate 1,140,694,631 of NC_090922.1, forward strand.
CCAGATGAGAACAAAGGTAAATACATAGTCAAACGTTGTGAGGGCATCCTGGTGAAACTTACCAAATGCAGCCTAATTAATGATATGAAGCTATCATTTAAAACCCTGCAACATAGAGAACTTTACTACATGTCCCTACTGCAAATTTTCAAACCATGGAGAAAAGAAGAAGATTTATTGGAGACCCATGCCTGCTATTAAGATGCTTTGCAATGTGAGTGAAAGCACTATAACAGATATACATTTCAAGCAGTACAAAAACATTTTGGACAATGAATGCCAACAAGAGGAAGAACTTCAAGCACAACTAAATGTAAATACTCCTGACAATAGTAAACCTTCTCTTACAGGAAGTCAAGAACCACTTGGACAGCTACTCATACTAATGGAGCAGAATGAGCCATGACTGAAGTAGAAAACATGTCAGTATGAGGATTCTGAAATCACAACTGAATGATGAACAGCGTAGCATTTTCCTGGAAGTAACTAAATAAATTGAACATGTTGTACAGCACAAATCTAAAACTTGTACCTGTCAAAACTATAAACCTATATGCCTATACATAAGTGGTGAAGTTGGTTCAGGAAAGAATTCTTTTAATAAATCATCAGTAAGTTCCTACAATAATTGACAAACAACAAGCTTTCAACTGTTGTAACTACCTCCACAGGTTTAGCCTACAACATATGTTGTGTTAATTTACACCAATTGTGACGCCTTCCAGTAGAACACCAAAACAGATTATACTACAACTACTTAGTTTTGAAACAAATGAAAATGCTCCTAATAGATGAGGTGAGCATGGTCTCCAACCTACTGTTGGCTTTGATTCACTCCAGATTGCAAGCGGTCCTCAACATGGACTCCGGAATAGTCTTTGGACGAAAACACGTTATTGTTTTTGGAGATCTTCAAATAACACACGTGAAAGCTGAACCTACTTTTAAAACCTTAGGACATAAACTGTGCCATAACATGCTTGGCAGCATAGGAAATGTAAATCTCTGACAACATTTCCAATACAGAGAACTAACTGAAAACATGCGTCAGTCTGCAGACCTCACCTATGCTAACATTTTGAAAAGCTTTTGGATTGGTGTACTTTCTAAGGAAGCACAATCTATCTTAAATAGCAGTCACATCCATGAGCTATATGGGCATAACACATCTGCTACTGATGTCATGGAACAATTAGCACACACAAATGTAAAATGCATGTACTTAATGCCAATGCTAGCAAGCTGTGGACAATTCAATTAAACAATGTTAAAAAAAGAAATGCAATCAATAGTCCAAATTTGCTCCACAGACAAACTGAACGTTCACAGTATGACAGTACCTATATGTCAACAAGCCACAACACGACTACATACCTTAGAAAACTCCAACACAGCTGGTTTGGCGACAATGTTAACATTGTATTTAAACTATAGCGTATGGCTAAAGCGTAACCTTAATGTGGAGCAAAGCTTAGTTAATGAAGCACTTGGTACAGTTGTTGGCTTCCAGGCGTATCCATGTGACAACAGCATTCAGTTTGTCAACATCCACTTTGACAGACATTCAGAAGTTAAAAGGATAGGACGCTCAACAGCCTAATTCCTTCTTTTCAAAGACATGTATGTACGCAGAGAACAGTTTTCTCTGTCTCTTGCATACGCAGTCACTATTCATAAATCGCAAGGTCTAATCATAGATCAAGCATTGATTGACATTGGCAGCACAGTCTTTAAGGAAGGCGTGAGTTACGTACCACTGTCACGCCTACGTACACTTGACAGATTATTTCTAGTCAATTGTGATGCAAGCAAAGTCAAGTATGACATTCTTTGCATCGTAAAGTATAACAGACTACGTGCACTCTACACACCCCATCTCAAAATGTACTCTGTTCCTCAAAAAGGCAAACTTTGTGAAAGAAAACTAGTGCAAACTTATATGTGATCTCCCAACAGTACCACCAAAGAAATTGAAAGCAGCTGTTACTCCATCAATTACACAACCACAGAAGGATGTACTGAAAAGGCAAATGCATACCCAAGTGCACAAACAATGAGAAGTACACCATCGAAAAAAGCACATGGACTCACATCAAATGACTCATACACAGAACTTTCTGATCCATTCATATTTTCCAGCACAACTGGTGTAAATGTCTATGCAAACATAGCAATCAATGTTCTATTCAAATTGCCACCAATTGTTGAAAACATTTACTTAAATGGCACAGACCAGTTGTGTTTGCAAATGCTACTCCTTCATAGAAATGCAACAAACAATCCTGACAACACTTACGGTGTCACAGGAATAAGGCAAGAATTGGACTACTGTGTAGGAATTGTGTGATTCACTATAAACACACAATAACATCCACAATAATTTCTAATGTGCTTACTGGAATTACTGGAAAGCAAAAACATACTTATACATGAAATCTTCCAGATGTCATACATGTGGAAACATGCATGCACTCTCTGCAGCCATGTGGCGCAGCAACAAGTCCCTTAACGAGCGCTTTGTGTATGTATCTATACCTAACTGTGAATCCATTCCATTTCAGCAGCTGGTACAAAATGCATATCATGAGATATTATGTACTACTTGCAATTCAGACAATCGTTCCACCTTACAGATACAGTCACATAGCCAATGGCTAATAGTAATGCTTTTATGATGCAAGGCAGATGGTACCAAAAACACTGTAAGCTTGCTAGCTTCACACATGGGCAAGTATCACTTGGCAAGAAAACCTTCACAACAGTAGGCATAATCTACCACACAGTGCCACAACCACTGCAGCTCACTATACTACATACATTAAAAGAAATGTGGGTGGTTTGAATGCAATGATACTTCCATTACTCTGAAGCAGAGATTACTAGCAAACCTTGCAAATGCCTACTTAATGTTCTTGAAACCAAAATATACTCACTGATCTACAAATGTAGCATAGCCTACTGCCCAATACCCACCAACAGATATGAAACTAAAAACAAAAAATACCCTTCTGCCCTGTGAAGCTGGAACAACTTAGCATACACCAACTGGCCCATGAGGACATCAGTTGCACTGCTATACAGTTTTTTCCCCAATCACCCAATGATTATAGTCACAGAAACAACAACTGTGGAAAAGACGCACTAATATTGATTCACCCATAGTGCTTAAAAAGAACGGTACTGAGCATGAGGGTCTACAAACTGTCCTCAATGAACTGTGAAACAACCATCTGTTGGAATAGGGCAACAGCTGTCTAATAATGCCCGTACCACTGCAATAAATATGCTACTGAATGTAACTACGCCCACAATACTGCAAAGGCACTTCACAATAGTGTAAAATGGAAATCCACCAACAAGAATGAAGGTGCTTGAAGACCGACCCTTCAAAACTGTGCAACTGTAAACAGAATACATCAACTGGTATCTAACTGCAACCATAATACTGCAATATTAATTCCCATTACTACAGAATTTAAAATCCACCAGAAAAAAATAAAGTTCTTCTGAGGAGACCCATAACTATTAAGTATAAACAACCCGAATAAACAAACTGGTACCTTACTACACCCTCAGTACTACAATGTTACTTCCAGCAGTAAAACTGCCAAAATCAACCTTCAGAAATCAAAGTGCTACAAACATACCCTCACCAACTTTCAAACTACCAACAGTTGGAATACACCAACAGGTATCTAACTGCCCCCACAATCCTGCAATATTAGTTTGCAAAAGTACAGTACTTAGAAAACACCAACACCAATCAAACAGCATAAACCGATTCTTGGGCCTGGCCACAACCACTGCAGCATAATAATGCCATGCATTGAAGAATCTGCCCAGCGGCCACAACCCACGCACATAAGGCAGCTGTTTGAGGTCCTGTCCACTTCAGTTCCCATACTAGTACACTACTTGCACCCACTGCACAGACTCTCATACACCCATGAACCTCAGGGCAATCAAATAAGCCATATGCCACATGCCTTGTGCACTTCCCTACACATACTATTACAATACTTCAACCAGTGGGCAGACTCTAAGATTCCAGGAGCTTTCCACAAGCACCACAGAATAATACAGACTATACTCATATCATCTAAATTCCACTCCCTACCCTAAGCCACCTGATGCCCTGTACACTTCTCTACACATACCATTACAGTACTTCAACAAGTGGACAGAGTCCAGGAGCTTGCCACAAGCACCACAGCATAATACAGCCTATACAAACATCCTCATATCATCTACATTCCACTCCCCTTCCCTAATGAAGCCAGCCCGCAGTCACCCACATAAGCTGCTCACCTGAGGACCTACCCATTCACATACTATTACACTACTGGCACCCACTGCACAGACTCTCATACACCCAAGAATCTCTGGGCAGTCCAATAAGCCACCTGCCACACACCCTGTCCATTTCAGCACACATACTATTACACCACTTGCAGCAAGTGGTCAGACTCTTGGGTGCAAGAGTCTAGTAGCTGGCAACAATCACCACAGCATAATACAGCCATGCACCCAACAATCTGCACATTCGCCTGAGGCCCTGTACACTTCTGTACACATACTATTGCAGAACTTGAACAAGTCAGCAGACTCTTAGGTGCAATAAGCCAGTGGCCTAAATCCATGTGCACTTCTCTACACATACTATTACAGTACTTCAACCAGTGGGCATACTCTTGGGTGCATGCACCCAATAGTCTAGTAGTTGGCCCCAAACACAACAGCATAATACAGCCTATGCAACCATCCTCATATCATCTACATTCCACCCCCTACCCTAATGAAGCCAGCCCGCAGTCACCAAATAAGCTGCTCACCTGAGGACCTACCCATTCATGCTACTTGCACCCACTGCACAGACTCTCATACACCCAAGAATCTTGGGGCAGTACAATAAGCCACCTGCCACACACCCTATCTAATACTGTACACATACTTGTACACTACTTGCAGCCGATTGGCAGACACTTGGGTGCATGGCTTCTGGCCATGCACCCAAGACTCTAGTAGCTAGCCACAATTACCACAGCATAATACAGCCATGTACTCAAAAATCTGCCCAGTGGCCACAACCCTCGGGACAGTCCACTAAGCCAGCTGCCACACACCCTGTCCACTTCTGTACACACACTATTCCAGTACTGCAACCAGTCATCAGACTCTTGGGTGCAATAAGCCAGTGGCCTGAAGCCATGTTCACTTCTCTACACATAATATTAATGTACTTCAACCAGTGGGCAGACTCTTGGGTGCATGAGTCTAGTAGCTGACCACAACCACCAAAGCATAATACAGCCTATACAAACATCCTCATATCATCTACATTCCACTCCCCTACCCTAATGAAGCTTGCCTGTAGTAACCACATGAGCTGCTCACCTGAGGACCTACCCGCGAACTGCTGCAGTGTCAGCGGACTGCTGCGAACACAACACAGTCTTCTTCCACCTACACAAATACCTCAGATGAACCATATTTCACTCCCCCACCCTTTCCACCCCCTCTTCCCAACACCAGATGCCCCAAAACATGTTTTCCAGCCCTGTTTGCTGCAGTGCTATCCACAAAAATCCATGGATATAACATGGTGGGCGTTTTGAGAAAATATGACACGCATCATGCTTCCGTTCAGCCAATCAGCGGGTGCGTTGGTTGTCCGCGGACATAACGCGGGCTGCCAAACCAATCAGAGTCCTGTCCAGGTAGCGAACAGGGAAATGAATCCACGGAGCATGCTTTCAAAACCAAGCCGCCGCTCCTGCCGCAAATTTGGTGAAAATCCATCCAGCAGTTTGGGCTGTAGGCGTGAGCAAAATTGTTTTCCATTGTTTTCCATTCAGTCTATGGAAAGAAAAAATGTTGGGACCCCCCCTATAACTTTACCCCATTTTGACAAAACCTCACTGAACTTGCCCAGACAATTCAGGCACAGCCCTATTCTTTTTCTGCAAAGTTTGGTGAGATTTTGTTCATGGGGAGCGAAGTTATAAGCCTCCCAAAAAGTGCACTTCCTATGAGTTGAGCAACTTAACCATAACACCGCAGGCCGTGTAATATTTGTATAGAACCTTGTTTGGGCATTCTTTTATTTTGGACTGAATTATTTCACTGCGTGGATTACAAATGTTTTAAATTCATATCCCTGTTTAGAGGATAGCCTTCCCTCGTCCCACATTACCACAAAAGACCTAGGAAGTATAACTCTTACCGGTGCCTGTTAAACCTTTATGATATTGTTGGTTCTTGTTTTTTCGAAATTTGAGGACAGAATCTCTCTCTGTCTCTCTGTCTCTCTGTCTCTCTCACTGTCTCTCTCTCTCTCTCACCATCCTCAGTGGTCACTTAACCACGGAACTGGGAATGACTAGACCCTCGATCATCCTTACAAAACTTAAACTAGACTCACTGCTAATCACATCATATCAGTACCACAATGCCCGCTACATCCAAACCTACATTAACACCCACATGAATCTAATTCAAAATGACTGCAGACCTGGACTCCAATCAGTGCACAGTCATTCCTGTTCACGAATAGCATGAAAAATATGTTTTGTTTCAGGCCTTACAAAGAAATATTCCACCTCACCCCACCCTCTCTAAGGGTATTTTATATGTAAGAATAGTATACTCTTCTTGTGTGTACATTTGATTTGTATGCCATCGTAGTCAAAAGAATTTGTTTGAGAAATTAATGAAAAATGGCTTTTTTTGCCATTTTGAAAACACGTTTTACCCTATTTTTTTCACACATTCCTTCTCTGAAATTATTTCATTTGTCAGACTAGTGTAGTGTTCTATGTTTTAAAATTCTTTTAGTGTGCTGCCACACTGTGTTCCCTGAATTTATGCAAACAAACATGTTATACTTTTTGTTTTTGGTTTGAACATGAACCTTCATAAAACGTAAAACAGAAAAACATTTCACATTAAATGTTGGGTTCCACATCATAGAGAACCTTTTTGGTCCTTTAGTTTTTTTTCTCAGTTCATTGTCAAAATAAAATTGCTGAATCAATGTTATTTCCCCATTGTCCTAGTCCCATATTAAAATTTTCTCCATCATGTTCATAACTGCTAGAGTCAAAATTACATTAGTGTCCATTACCATCATTTTCCACCAGTCCTCAGATGAAAGTGTAATAAAGTTTTGTAGATGATTGCTTACATTCTACGAGTATGGTCTCCATCTGGAGACCCTGAGTGCACTTGGTGCACTTGCAGCAACACGGTATGGCTCCCCCCGGCTACTGCGACTATACGATCGTCCATTATCTAACTATAAATGTTGCCAATTCATGTCCGGGACCCTCAGAATCTTTTACCCACATTTTAATTGCTGAAATGGAGATTTCTTCTTTGCTCCATCGGGGATTTCTAAATGAAACCATGTGTTCATCAGTGCCCCACCATTCCAAGAGGGCCGCACTCTTTGTTCTTCTCCGGGGTGCCTGGATTTTCCCTCTGGAGGCATCAGATTGGTTTTGGCCTTCCCCATATGGCCCTATCAGTAGGCCGGTCGGCTTGGCTGGGCCTCCCGCCAAGGGCCACTTCTAAGGCCCCTGTCTTCTCCCTGTTCACTTCCGGTTTGTCTCCACCCGCCCCCCCGGGTCACCTGTGATGCTGCATGTGCCCCTCACACCCCTGGTTGCCTGTGATTCTATGTGTGCCCCCCACACCCTTCTTTCCCTCTTGTTGCGCTCCCCCCACCCTCTCACCTGGTATCTGCAGAGGCATTGGGGCACAGTTCCAGCCCTCCCCGGGGTGAGGTCGATTGGGTCTGACTTCGCCCTCTGCGCTTATGTGGTGACTGGTGGTAATAGGTGATGGTGCTCGGAACTGCTCCTGCGTGGAGAGTAGGGGGCATGATTATTCCAGCTTGTGCACCAGATTCCCTTCCAGACCCCTTCTCCCAAACTGTGGTACCCATGGGATGCCCTGTCCCTGGGAAGCTCACCTATTGATCAGTTTTGGCGAGCACTCTCAGTCCTGCTGCTTCTGGCAGGGGCACTTGTATGATCTGGACCGAGTTCCTTCACTGGTCCATTGTACGTGGTAGTACAATCCTCCTGCGACTAAGCCACTATACTTCAGGTAAGTGTTCCTGTTTGCCTTTATCTTTATTTGTCTGTTTTTGTTGTATTGTAAAGTTTGTTGTCTTGTATTGCTGTCCGTTCTGCTTTTGATGTTTGCCCTTTTGCTTTCTTCCCTTGCAGGTGATGTTGCCGGCCCCACAGAAGTTGCGGAGCTATAGGCAGTAGCCAGAGGGAACTAGGAACAAAGCTGCAGCTGGTAAATTGTTAACTAGGGGACACGCAGGGTTCAAATGAGGCGCGGCCCTAAGGCGGATGTTCTAACCTTGTCTTTCTTCTTCTTCACAGGGTCCGAGTTCGTGGAAGCACTGGTTTCCTGGAGGTGAGTATGCAGGAGGACTCCTGGTTTTAAAGCTAAGTAAACTGGTCCACATGGCAGTGAGCGTCACGTTGCACATGAGTGCACAGTAACGCGAAGCACCGGCCTTAAGGATGGAGCAGCTTATATAGCTGAGCTTCTGAAGCCACGCCCACCAGGTTGAGTCTGCCTGCCGCACCCGATGAGTCAGCACATGAAGACCAGGCCTAGGGAGCCACACCTGATGAGTCAGCACAAGAGGATGTAATCGGGAATAAAGGCTTTCAGCTCCTGGAAAGTTCTTGTAAAATAAAAGCACTCCTGCACTGAAATGAAGTGTTCCTGCTCACATCTCTATATGAGCCTGGCGCCAAAGGCACCAGGACTGAGTCCAGCCAGGGCCCCTGTGTTAATCGGTCCCAAAGGGACATAAGTGAGTCGAGTGACCCATTGCCCTCATCATTAGATGGTGGGTTTTTTGTGTTCTGGGGCCTGTGGCCATGACACACTCCCTGAACTCCTCTCCTTCCTCCCACTCCCCTTATCCCATTCTTCCAAGCCCAATAGTGCCCACCTAATTCACTTTTGTAACTGTAGGCTGCTGCCGCCCTGCAACATGGGGTTAAGCACCATGTATCTGCCGCCTAATTGACTTTTTGCATTTGTATGCTGCTGCCGCCCTGCAACATGGGGTTAGGCACCATGTATCTGACGCCTAATTGACTTTTTGCATTTGTATGCTGCTGCCGCCCTGCAACATGGGGTTAGGCACCATGTATCTGCCGCCCAATTGACTTTGCATTTGTATGCTGCTGCCGCCCTGCAGCATGGGGTTGGGCACCATGTATCTGCCACCTAATTGACTTTGTTTTTGTATGCTGCTGCAGCCCTGCAACATAGGGTTAGACACTATGGGCCTCATCACGACTTGGGCGGTAACGCTGGCTGTATTACTGCCGGCGGTATTAGCCCTACCGCCGAACTCCCCGGTGCTAATAGCGCCGGATCACGAGTTCGGCGGTAATGTCAATCCCCATTCCCCATTGAGCCCATTCGGGAATGCCCCATTCCCCATTGGGCTCAATGGGGAAATATCACGCTAATACCGCCGGTGGACTTCCCGCCGGCGGTAATAGCGCAAATTTTCGGCGGATTTCCCCCCAGCTCAGAGCTGGGGAGAAATCCGCCAAAGTCCTGCTTTGGCGGACCCTTAAATCCAGCGGTAATAGCGCTACCACCGGATTTAAGGGTTACCACCAAAGTCGTGATGAGGCCCTATGTATCTGCCACCTATTTGACTTTTGCTTTTGTATGCTGCTGCCGCCCTGCAACATGTGGTTAGGCACCCTGTATCTGCTGCCTAATTTACTTTGCATTCATATGCTGCTGCCACCCTGCAACATGGGGTTAGGCACCATGTATCTGCCACCTATTTGACTTTTGCTTTTGTATGCTGTTGCCACCCCAATACATGGGTATGGCACCATGTATCTGCTGCCTAATTGCCTTTGCCTTTGAATGCTGCTGCCACCCTGCAACATGGTGTTAGGAACTATGTAGCTGCCGCCTATTTGATTATGCACTTTTATGCTGCTGCCACAATGCAACATGGGGTTAGGCACCATGTATGTTTCTGTAAGCACTTATGTAACTAGGTAAGCTTTCTGTAACAACACCACAATGCTCAAGGGTTGTTTGTGCACTTTATAAATGCAAATAATAAAAAGAAATAGGGATTGCTTTGGTGTTGCAATATCTGCAGTCATCCTTATCCTTGGGTAGCTGCCTTCAGAATAGCAAAACTTCCTTTGTGGGGAGCACATTGAGACGTAATCTCAAAAACAGGTTACGGTAGTGTGAAGATGGGAATACAGAGAGGTACACAGATAGTTCAATGCTTTTTCCTCATGGGCTAAGTTTAGAGAAAGCTTGTATTTTTGTCTTTCATTCTGCATGTCAATCCAATCCTTGACTCGTAACTTTGATTTGATTTTGTCAGGTTTCTTTGTTAATGTCTCGATCGCACAGCATCTTTAAGCAACTTTCACACCTTGTGTCCACTCTTCTAAAGCCGGTTCGACATTCTCACCATTTGGCTTTCTTATTATTTCTAAAGGAGGGAGAGACATTCTGATATTTCGCATTTCCTACATAATTGCAGCGATTGCCATAGTACTATAGAGCGCAGAGATTGCAGTCTGAGCTAATATATATCAGTGTTTGGCTGTTAGACTTAAAGGAAGTCTCAAAACTCCCTTCCAAATTAGACCTTCTAAACTATTCCATGTTGTCCATTGTAAATTTAGAATAGATTCAGCTCCGTAGGTTAGCACAGGTATTACCTTCTGTTTATAAAATGTGATATGGGGAGTTAGTTACATTTTCCATATCTTTTGTGAATTATTTTAGCTTCTGTCCTTCGGTTTACCATTTTCTCTTCTCTGTCAAGCCATGGTTTATCAGTTATGTTCCTATCTATATAAATAAAAATGTAAATGTTTGTCTGTTCAAAATCTTAAATTCCGAAAGTTCTTCACCGATTGCTTTGACATTTTGACACAACGTTGCATTTGAATAGGAATGTGTTTTTATATACCTAATATACATAGATGTCACACCTGTGACAGGTAAAAAAACATGTTTTTTGGGAAAAACAGTGCCATCTGTTGTACGTAAAAGCAACACACGCTATACTAAATATTTTACGATTCCATTTCAATGATTCCGATTTAGAATAGCTCAAATACATGCAGAGGAAGCAGCAGAGCGACGTGCAGCCAGACTTGAGGATGCACGGTTGCGAGCATGCCGATCGCGCGCATCTGTTTCAAGTATGTGTTAATTTGTCTGATGGGTGCAGCAACTGCCAAGAGCTTTAATGCTCATGGCAGAGGGCTGAGGAACACTAACTGAGCTAAGTATCATTCCATGCTGTGTGTATCCTCCAGCAGGCAAGGTAAACACAATGCAAACACTGACCCATGAAGAGGGATAAGCAGGGGCACAATTCCCGGACTACAAGCAAGGAGGGAATGGAACTGCACTCTCTGCCTCTGCCACTGGCACCACTGAGAGGGGGAAAGACTATATACCTGACGCCTGGATTATGGGGTGGGGGGAGGGCGGGAGGTTGTTTTGCGCTTTCTCTTTTCTTACTGTTCCATTTAACCAGACTGAGCCACAGCAACGCGTGACCGGCGACAGCTAGTTTATCAATACCCCTAGATAGCACATTGTTTTGACTTTTTTTATGTTGGCCATTTAAAGACTTTTTTGGTTTGTTTATGAAAAGCACTGAATGTTGAACTTTTATAATTTTTAACATTGATACTCAAGTTGTTTTTTAAGTATAGTCCCAGAATCCATCTATGATGACCAAATCATTTGGCTACGTCATCCATGGGATCTTAACTCCCTGAATTCTTGTGGGGCAGGCCTCTACCATCGATTGTGATTCTTTCAAATCTGATAAATATAAATTGAGTAGGATCGATGCCAAGGGCATCCTTGTTTTAAATTCCTAAAGTGTGTATTTCTCTTGAAAAGATTCCTTGATCTGTTAAACAGATCCTCACTGATGTTCCAGTGTACAACGCCTTTATTGCCTCTAAGTGGTCCTGGGGACAGTTCCAGTTCTCTAGTTTCTCCCACATGCATTATTTGCTTACACTCTTGAACACCTGTTCCAGATCTATAAAGGCCATGTAAAAGTGTCTTTTTGTTTCTATCGCTTTTGCTTTCAGCAGGTTCAACAGAAAAATATTCAGACCAGTCCCCACATCCTTTACAAAACCTGTCTGTCTGGGCATGGGTCCTGTCTTTTTGGCACATGTTTGCAGCTCTCACAGCAGAATTTTCACAAATATCTTCCCCAAGATGTCAAGTAGGGTGATGGGGGTAGTTTTCCCGATTTTCTCTGTCACTCCTCTTGGAAATTGGAACAATTAGTGCAGATCTTCACGAATATGGTACATCTCTTGCTCTTGCAACTTGCTTAAATAGGATGTCTGCAAACTCAGCACAAAGTTCAGACACCTACTTCAAGATGTAATTTGTAAGTCCATCTGGACCTGACGCACTAGAGAGACTTAGTTTGTTTATAATGTCCTCCTTGTTCCATTTTATTCACCAGATATCATTGTCACTTTAATTTTCCGTTATTTGTGCTGGCTCAACCTGGGCAAACAAGGTTGAATAGTGAGCAAACCAAGATGTTTCAGAAGCTTATTGGTCATGACTGTTGGTTGAAATCTTCTCTGTTATTGTTTAATAAGTCCCACAGGCCTTTGGTGTTCTTTTGGCATACCATTTTGAAAATGGTTTCTGCATCATATTGGGCTTGCAATGCTCTGGAGACTTTCAACCAATGTCTGTACTTAAAGTCTTTGTTTATTTATTTTGTCTCTATTGATTTCACTGCCTTCCTTTTTTACACTACTCAGATATGACATTAGGTCTTTCTTTATCTCAATCAATTCCACTTGTTTGGGTTTAAACCTTCCTTTTTCAAACCTTGATCTAGTTTGCTCAAAGTCAGTTAAAAGCCAGTCATACTCTAGACCATTTTGGGGCTGATTCAGGTGGTGTTTGAAGTCTTTTATAATCTCAAGCATGTCATGTGACTTAATTCTCAGTAGGTTTCTTCCCAGGGCTACTTGAATACCATTCCCAATTGTCATCGTCTGAGTGGTTGGTTTACTTAGCTATTTGATATTCAATAGATAATGATCACTAGCGTTCATTGCAATCACTTCAAAGGTAACCACTCATTCCCATACATTTAGAGAGACAAACCAATAGTCCAATGTTGCTTTTTGTGATCCCCTTCTCCATGTCGGTTGAGCCGGTACGTCCCTTCTTGTCTGCCCGTTCAACAACCTTTGATTTTTGTTTTCCACCACTCTTGTTCATGCAGCGGCACGTCTTGGCAGTTTCAAGTTTGATATGCAGGTCCCCAAGACATCTAGGACGGTGATGTTTAAATCTCTGCAGATGAACATGTGAGGATTGTCAATTTTTGTGGTAGTCTTATCAATCATCTTCATTGCCTCATTAATAAATCTTCATTCTCTGCACTTCAAGGGATTCCAATATAAATTAAGTATGATAATCAATTCTTTTGATCCCATTTTCTACTGCCAGCATCTCTATGTAAGTGTTGGGATTGGGTACATCCCTCACTGTCAAACCTGTCCCCACATTTTTTACTAAATATGGGGGACTTGTCGATCCTTTCATAGCAGGGTTGAAATGGCAAGTGTAGCCCTCACACTGAAGTATCGTTCTTATCCAGTTTTCTTGAAGACACAATATCCTGTAGGCTTCAAATTCCATATTTTTATCAATGAATAAACACCCAAGTGTTCCAGTAGCCTATTAGTAGATGGGCTCCATTGTCTTTGGTTTCCCATTAGCTATTTGCGGGAGCTCCAAGTGTGCCTTCTAGCCATGAACAGTCTTCACTCATAGCCAATATAGTTCTACATTGCTGCAATACTATTAGCACACCCTGTTGTGCAGTCGAACAATCAACCACAATTCTCATGGGCTTAAAAGTGCATAGCCCCTGTTCCGATGTGTTGGACTTGAACCACAGTAGATTTTGTTGAGCTTGATTGGGCTCTTTTGTAATTTTGAAATCTTGTTTGGGTTTAACCATGATCTTCTCTCTATCAAAGCCCTCTCTCAAATCAAAGCCCAAGGGCAGAAAGTCATCCGCCGCCTCCAATTGTGAGTCTAGAAATTACCCTCCAATAGCATAGGCAATGTATTTTGTTGGCCGAAGACCAACCGCCTCATATATTCGGTATTAGAAATACAGATTCATAAGCATGACAAGAGTACGTCCATTTTGAACGGAATAGAATTGCCATTTTGTCTAATTTTCGCTTCTTGCTTTCTGTTCAAACTGCTTTGCTATAAGCTTATTCTATTCCGTTATTTCATTCTTGCTCATGCATAGAGCAAGGCCACAAGATACATGATGAAACACAACGCAGGCAATCCAGACAGCAAAGCCCGGTCTCCTCCCTCACAAGTCCTTGGACGTAAGCAACAAGGCAATGAATCACTGCGTAGGTGCCAGCTAGTCTCGTTGATGCGGTAGAAATGGTAGAAACGAACAATAAATGGCTTGAATTATGCTCTCTTTTATGGCCCCCCTTCACGGGGCCCTGTATAGCGAGTTGACCCCAAGCACACGAATATAAACTAGAAGATAGCAAGGCCTGGAATGTGTCTCTCCCCTGCACGCAGCTTGCTTGTAAGAACAGGAGCAGTGTGTTCCCTAAAACAAAGAATCATGTCTGCAAGTCTGCAGATTGTAAACTGTTGCTAAATGAATGTCTGAAGGTGTCATATTTGTCACAATTGTCAATCATCAAATCCATTTCAAAGGAAATACATTATGGGCGGTATTGAACATGTCATTACTGATAGCGAGATGTTTGTTTTGTATATATGTAACTGTTGTAAGATGTTAGCTCTCTTGCGTCCCTTGGGGTCTGGAGACACACATTGCGGCACGTGAGACCCAGTTGGCCAACTGAGACTATTTGCATTGCAATAAACCCTAGCTTTTGGGAATTGAACCTCGTGTCTGGCGTATCAGTTTGTGTGTGGTGATTGTGCCTTGTTTCCATACACAACAATGGCACCCGAATAGGGACCCTCCCCCACTTGTTCCATCGTGTTCGTTGTAATATAAAGAAGGAGAGAAGAGAAAACGAAACAAGGTCGAGCCAGGATCAAGAGGTGTTCGGGGCGCCCCTTTAAAAGTGATGAGAGACTCCTTTGCAGATCTGTACACAGCTGATCCCTGATCGACGTGTCCGGCCAGAGAACAAGGAGACGAGGGTCCCGAAACGAAGCAGAGTGAGCCAAGATACGCAGACACGCTGATTTTTGGTTGCATCAGTATATGGACGAATTGCGTCTTGACAGACGAATTGGTTGATCAGTTGAGTCGTGCCCCGATTCTAAATAACCCTGATATTGGTTGAGAGTTGGTTTTGCAAAATCAAACGCCCAGAGTAAGGTTAAAATTAACCAAGGGGAAGGTTAAAACATGCCTGGGGTATTGTCTTCCTGCCTAGTGGGTTTTTTCCACTGCGGTAGACAATCTTTGGAAACTGCCCAGGTTTGGCCAACCGTGGGGTCGCCGGCATATGAAATGTATGTAAAGTATGGTGTATGGGTGGTAATGTTTTGTGAAATTTGGCATAGGCAAACCAGGCACGAAGAAGATTTACAATGGCCAAAACACGGGAGTTATGAGATTGCGAGGATAGCTAATTTGGAAAAAAGTATTGCTGTGAAAAAAAACACGCCCTGAGGCATTTGACATTATTAGAGATTGGAGGAAGGAAGCCATGCTTCGTTGGAAAAGCAGGGAGAAAAATGCGTGCAGGCACAAGTCAAAAACAGAAAGAGTGAAAGAGCAGGATGAAAAGGAATGGAATGATAATTTGAGAAAGTCAGAGAGATGTGGTCAGTTGGTGGTAGACGAGGAATACATTCTGTATCAGTCCTATAACTTGCCACCATATGACAATATGAATACTGCTCTTCGGGAGTACAGGAATGAGTGTTGGATGCAACTCATACTTAGCCCAGAACTACTAAACCAGCAGTTATCTCAATTACATAGGTGAAATGGGCACATCCCCACAAGTAGACTTCCTCCACCTCCTTAAGGAAGCATGGGCTGAGGCCAGGTTAAACAGCACAGTTATGTGAGTTAGCACAGAAGCAGACAAACAACAGTAGTTTTGTAGTACCTTAAAAAATTAAAATGTTCACGTAAGGTTCTATAAAAAAAAAAGAGCAATTTAACTTAATTATAAATACACTCACTAATCAGAATCCCAGTTTCTTATTGAAATTGAGCACTCTGTTTTTAAAGATGCAGGTGCACAGGAAATACGATCATCAGAAATGACAAGTTTACTGAAGATGTCTTTTAAAACGTTCACATGCTTTAAAGTCTTGTTCTTGAGTTCTTGAGGCTCAACCGGATTGATTTGGACTTCCAGGTGCTTTAATTGAGGTTGACAATGTGACATTTCGAGTCGGTTGTTCCCAATGTATTGCAGTCATTTATTGGTGGGTTGTAAATGTTTCCCACACGTATGCTGGAGTGACCAAGCGTAGCTAGGGAGCCTTAAACAACCAAGGAGGGTTTGGTAGGGATTCTCCCCCTGAGAAAAGTTTTTAAATAATGGGTTAATATTGGGTTTTTAACAGCACACTTTCTGTGAAACATTGGGTACAAAACCAAACACTTTGCAAATGGTTTTGTAACATAACCATTAAAAATATTCAATAGATGCAAGTCACCAGCAGCACACAGGAGCATTTTCATGATGCCTTTGTCCAAAATCTACACCACTATGAAAAAACATTTCCATGGTGGCTCTACCGATACATGTCCACTCCGGCTGCACCAATATATAGCAGTATTCTCATAGAAGAACATAGTCTGTTTGTTGTGAGCAGTAATGATTTTATAAAATAATATGTACATGCTTGTTCTGCCAATATATTGCAATATACTCGTGTACGACAATATACATGTTGGCGTTGCCAATAAAAAATGCCATGCCTCGGTAAGAAAACATGTTCAGACTGGCTACACCAATCA
The DNA here is from genome assembly GCF_040938575.1 of Ambystoma mexicanum. NCBI lineage: Eukaryota > Metazoa > Chordata > Amphibia > Caudata > Ambystomatidae > Ambystoma > Ambystoma mexicanum. Next base: position 1,140,711,678 of record NC_090922.1, read on the forward strand.
TCATGTTTGCTTTATCCTTAATGCCCAGAAACACATGCCACACCACAGTAAATAAACATATCTAGATTGACAGCCGCTGCACACAAAAAAAAGTCCACCTCTAAAATCTTTCCATACCAGCAAAAGTGCCAGTACATGCATTCATAAACCATACACACTTTCACACCATAAAACATACATGCAGTTACTGATTCACATGCACACCAATACACCGTCACATAAACTCTCTCATTCACACACGTACATACAGAAAAAAACCTTCACATACATGCATATTTCACAGAAACGAAACCCACATGCACCTGCTGTGAATGCACAGAAGGGGGTGGCAGCTCACTCTCTTCTTAAGGCCAACAGGTAATTCAGAATGGAAAAAGGCATCTTTGAGCTGCATTTTTCGATGCAGTTTACAGATTAATCTGTATTGAAGGGAAACGTTCACCTCAACCCATAACATTTAATATTATGCATTTCAGCGTAAGTCTCCATTGGCCTTGGTATACCTTTAAAGTGGTCATTGCCCAGTGCCAACACACAACCCAAACTGCTGACAGAACGCAGCACTGGAATCTGTGCTGATTAACAGCCGTTCAAGATGTTTAAGCACCTACTCTTTCAGATACGGGCAGCAATGGCACGCTGCACACATAAAGAAGCATGTTTATTGTTAATCATTATTATGCTTGTTTGTGCCAACAGTGGCGGCTCGTTTTTTAAGGCAAATGGGTGCCACCCACACCCCCCCCCATAGAGTACAGAGGCCGTGTCCACTACAGTGCCATCAGGCACTAAGTCACCCTGCAGACCTGTGTCCCCGCCAGCATAAGTACATGCGTAAACAGTGCATGTTGTACAGGCCCGGCTCCAGCAGGGGGGCCAAGGAGGCCAGGCCCCCTGAGAACCAGCCCCTGGCCCCCCTAGAAAGGAGGGCATGTCGGTGGTGTTATACACCATTGGTAACGAAGGGAGTGGGGGGTGGATGTCACCTAAACATTCAGCAGCAACCTCAGAGATGTCATTCTGAGAGGCTGATTTGCAGGAGGCGCAGCCAGGATTTGTTTTCTTGCCCTAGACATTGATTTATGACCCACAGCCATGAAAGTACAAATGACCAGGGAGGGGGAGGGCCACTCACATCTCTAGGTGAGGTAGCACTTACCCAAGCAGGCTGCATACAACTATTTCCTCAAACCTAAAATCACAATTTTGGTTTCTGTAATTTAAAGTATGTTTATTTTTTATGGGAATACAGTGGTTTTTCACATCATGCTTAATAAAATGGTTAACTATTTCAAGCAATAAATGACAGGTAAAGTTGCTTGAACACAGATTTCTGCAGAAGATGCGTCAACTGACTGGGGGCCCTTACAAATGACATTCAAAGTATATATTCTACTGCATTAACTACTTGAGTATAAGTGAAAAGATAGGGTTGGTAGTAACAAACATGTAAATCTGGATGGAAGAGTGTAGTAACATCAGAAAGTTATAAATGTAAGGCTTTGAATTAAGCATTACCACTACCGTTGCTGTGCGCAACATTCCATGCCATAATTCTGTAGTATATCTGTGCGAATAGAGAAGGGGACAAGCCATTAGCAAATTACTTTTGGTGCTGCCATCAAAAGGTGTAGTTCTATCTCAATTGCTAGGCTGTGTTCCATCTGCACTGGAACACAAGCAAGCATATGCATTTTAAGGCCCTATGGTCTATCAGTTTGGGATGGGCTTCTGACATTAGTGACAGGGCCAAGGCTGATATGCAAACACTGGTATGGAAGGCTGGCCAATGCAATGACGGTGGTTCTAATTGATTTGGAGACTGTTTACCTATTAGGTACAACCAGCACGCATGCTGTGGAACACAGAAAGGATGGCAATAAAATGTGAGGTGTGTGGTGTGTGGTAATTTACCCACCTAATGACTACCCATTGCTATGTCAATGCCTCACCACCAAAACCTAACCTTTCTAGAACTCGTTGAACAAGCTCTATCACAAAGTAACAACAAAAGTGTTGCTGTATAGGGCCTGCCATTGTTACATTTAAGCATTCTTTTGAGTGTTTAATTTCTTAATTGCCTTTGTAAATTAGCTCCTGTTGTAGTACAATTCTCTTAATGTGTGTCTTCAGCCAGTTGATTTTCCAAGCAATATATTTGTCAATGCCTCCGTGACTCGCACTGAAGTCTTGTCTTGAACAAGCAATCACAAAGTCAGCTGTTTTGGCTTGCATATAGGTATTAGCAGACATTTGCCAGGCAATGCCATCATATGCCCAGTTACTGACACCATTTTCCAGATGTTCCCTTCTAATTAACAGGTGGTAGGTACCCTTATGGCAGTGCCTGACAAATCCCGATCCATGCCTAATAAAAAGCCCAAGCTGTTGGCTTTGCCAATGCATGTTGGCTTCCGTTTGTCTCCCTAAGTGAATGTGTATATGCCCAGATGTGGGTGTCTTGCTGGCTACACCTTGGGAATCAAGCTCCACTGAGCTGGTCCAACAATGCCCTACCTGAAAATGATAAGGCTAGGTTGGCAAGTATTGACCAGTTTCAGATCTTCTCATGCATACTTACCAGTTGGCTCTGACCTAAATAGAATGCATCTCTGTTTGGAAGCCTAGTCTACTCTGACAGAACGTTTCATGATTCAAACTGATAAGTACTGACTTGATAACCGCATTCTGTTTGTGTAACTTTACAGAGTTGGCATACAAACAGAATACATCATGTGTATTGTGTGTCTTGATTGGAAAGTATGATATAAATCCTGGGTGCTGGGTGTTTAGGCAGTGCCGGAAATGAACACCCATAAAATAACAAAAATGAAGAGCGTTTTCTATAATGTTGTGAGCAAAGTATAAAAGGTGTACATCTTTTATAACTAAAAATCAGTATTTAAATATTTTCTAAAAAGTGCTCAAATACAAACAGCAGGGCTGATCAGGCCCTCCCAGTGATATCTCATCTTTTTAATATGCCTCAGAGGCATATTATTTACAGCAGGAAGGGATTAGAGATGAGAAAAGATAAAAAGGCAGTGACCATTGCAGTGATCATAAGAAGCTATTTAAGTGTGATTGTTGGGTTATTAGTAAGTAAGGTGATACAGAACAAGCTTCTATATGCAGACGACCTCATCATTTTAGAACATACCCAAGTGGGCCTTCAATGCCAACTAGACAACCTGGCCCTATACACCAAGGAGAACAATCTGGAGATCAACAACGCAAAAACGAAGATATTGATTCTACAGAAGCAGGGACGGAAAAAAAGGAGCCATTGAAGTGGTTCCTTGACCACTCGAAAATCGAAATCGTCTCCACATTCAAATATCTTGGAGTTGACATCGACAGTTCGAAAAGATCTTTAAGTATGCAGAAAACTTTCTGGTCAAAAACAAAATACCTAACGGCCCAACTCCGCGCTGTCGACAGAAAATATGGTAAATACAGTCTCCTCCCGGCAATCCAATTCTATAAGTCGAAAGTAATTCCAGAATTGACATATGGTATGGACGCTAACCCCGCAATCCCACTGACCCTATAGTCCAAACTAGAAGGCTTCATCTGGATAGCAACACTAGGCCTACCGAAATCAACAGCTGTGGCTCCCATAAGGTGTGAACTTGGGCTGCTCTCTATGGAGGCAGTTGTCGCTCAGAGTATGATCCAACTTTACAGGAAAATTCGGAGCCAAGATAGCCTGGAAATATAAAGGATGATTTCCAAGGAAATATCTAAAGGGAGTAACAGTTTCCTTAACAACTGGTCAGACAAACAAAGGTGCATATTGCAAGAAGTAGCTTGCTCAGAAGAAGAACTAGTCCAGAATCCAATGAGAATAAAAACCAAAACGGAGTGGCTTGATTGGATAAAAACCAATGACAGTACAGTCTCGAACAAATTACTAACCCATCTGCCGCCAGTCTTTAACAAATTGAAGCAACCGATGGAGTACTGCACCAAATATCCAAGTAAATCCCTCATGAGAACTTTGCTGAAAGCCGGTCTTAATCTTTTACCGACGCAGGAAGTCCTAGCAATTCGATCCGTATCCAAAGAAAAAACCTGTAGACTCTGTAGAGACCCCCAAGCCACAGAATCTATCAAACACCTTTTAATGGTCTGTCCGGCCATTGAGCTTGAAAGAGAGGCCTTCCTCGGACCTGTGTATAAAGCATCCTACATCATTGACGAAAACATCTGGTGGAACCGCCTCATCACAGGAGCCCAAACGCCTTGACTAATAGCAGCTACCAAACTTATAAACATCGCTATGGAGAAGACTATGCAAGTCACATAAAAGAGACCTTTCTTCTATAAAGCACCCGTCTGAGAAACCTACAAATGCACAGAAAATGACACTTCTGTCTCTACTAAAAACCAGAAAAAGTCTTTGTAAAAATCAAAATTGATTAAATACAAAATAAAATAAATAAATAAATAAATAAATAAATAACCTTATCATGCATTTCATTTCACTTTGTGTCTTTATGAGATTTTTTGTAAGTTCTCATTAATTGCTATCGCTGGAGTTTGTAGGCTTCCATTCGGGATGGGGAAAATAAAGCTACAGTCATAGGGGATCATTTTCCAGGTCAAGAGGACTGGAAGAAGTGACGGTAAATTCATGTAGCTCCACTTTTTAAGAGCTGCTGGATTTTGTATGATTTGACGGGTGAATTTGGGGGGCAGATCGGATTTAACAAGGTCCCCCTGCCAAATCTGATTGGCATTCTACCAGCATGTATTTTTACTTTGGCGGAAAACCAATAGATTACTATGGGACCTGCCTGACTTCACACCTTGATAAAGCAGAAGAGTCCAAAGGAATCCATTGTGGATGGATCCCACAATCGTTAATTGTAGAAGTGATTTACACTTTTCCAGACATGTAGTGGTAAAGTAAAGAGCAAAGGCAATTTTTGCCTCGGTTTTACTCTTTACATGTCCAGTACTTGGTGGAAAGAATTAAAATTAATGACTTGCCCATTTTGCAATAAAGTGCAAACAGGAGAATTCCAATATGTGTAATTTAGGATTCAAAACAAAATGCCCCCCTTAATCTTTTCATCAACATGTTTCTAAAATGATCAATACATTGTCAGGTTGGTTTATCATATGACTTGTGCATTTTTACAGTAATCTATATACAATTTTGTATTATTTTAGGTGTTCAAAGCCAAACTTCAAGACATATTTGTACCAACCTGAGCTCAGAGGATGTGTGGTCAAGTATCTAAATTTCAGCTTAGGCTCAAATTATGGCGTTACCAGTTGACCGAAGTGTGTGATCCTGGGCACATATACTGTTACTATGCCTTACCTGTAAAAATTAGGTGCCCCTAGAAGTGATTCAGTTCACATTATAAGATATTCTAAAAAGCCTCACTCATGGTTTAATAGATGGGTAGCACAGGGATTAGGACACACACACATTTAAGTTTGAAAATATCCAGGCCCCATTTATTGAACCTAATTGTGTCATTCAATAGCAAATCAAAGTACACACATCAAACACAGAGTCATCATGGACAATTGCATATTATAACTAGTATATAAACAGTATGTACCAGACAATGATGTACAGGGGCACGCCCCACCAAGAGAGATACCAGGAGGCCGCAAACCCCTCAAACAGCACTGTCTGCCTCCTGATGCAGCCCATACAGCCCTTGCACTCTCAACTCAATTAAAATGTGCAGCAAAAATGCAACAAAAAAATAACATTATGCATTTAAAATGTAATTTTGGACATGAACCATTGATTGGAGACATTCAGAATAGGACTACTGTAGGGGTTCAGTTGGAAAGGAGGTGGGAGGGGGTTGTGGAATGGGTGGGTGAATGGAGGATTGTGTACATGTGTATGTTATTGGAGGATATGTTGTTGTGCTCGAAATATTGTTAAGATCAACAAGACTACCTGTATTAATTGGACATGGTATGTTCAGTTCTTGTTATTTAAAGAAGTTTGAAAAAAATGTAATTTTGTAGGAAACAAAATCTCCTATTCCTTGCTACAATATTCTGGGTCAGGGGTCTATCTTTTAGAACAAGCGGGAGGGGCCACAAGCATCTCCTCCGGGGACTGCTCGGAGTTGCTGCAGTGCTCAGGAAGCTATTGTTGGGCGGACACCTTCTGAGATGTACAAAGACTGGGGGCCTCACTGCTCAGCCCTCTCAGAGCAATCTATGTGATCAATGTGCCACCCGTAACTGCGTCAATGCCATTTACGGCGCGGCACAGTGATCAAATAGATCACTTTACCCACCTCTCCCACCCAGCATACCCATACCCCATCCCCCAACCCCACTTACCTTCATGGCAGTACACTTCTGTGTGCGCCGCTGACTCCCTGCCTGCTATCCCTGCAGCATTGGTTACTCCCACTTGTGTGGGTCGGCGCTGATGCCGCAGGTGCTTTTTTTTTTTACTTTGTTGTCCCCCCGCTCACCACAATGGTAAACGGAGGACACCCCTGCAGCCCCCGACTCCCATTACTGCCCCAGGGAGAGCGGTGGCCACCCTCGCAACCCCTGCTTTGCTTGGGGGCAGTAATGGGAGTGAGTATTTTGTGCACCCCCGCAGTTGCAGTGACTGCGGGGTCGCACAAATGAGGTCGACATTATGGAGTATTTCCTCTCAGAGGAGGAGGAGGAGGCATTACCCTCAATTCTCCCAAGCCAGTCCAGGAAAGGCATGCTGGGTGCTGGTGTGAATAGATGGAGGGGAGGTAAACGCGAATGGTGGTTAGGGCAGCTGAAGGAAGGTGACTGGAAGGTGAAAGGTGAAGGAGGATCAGATATAACAGAAAGGGGAGAACAAATGGGAAGGGAAGATAGGTAGATTGATGTTGCAACACTATTTCCTTGTGTCTCTTGTGCTATGTACAGTTATATTTTTATAGAGGGACGCAAATGTATTTTTGAAATTTTTTGCTGGATCACGGATCTGGGAAATCTGGATCAACGAAAGTACTTTGTTTAGGGTACTCCTATACCCACACAAAATGGAATGTGGGCCCCCCTGATAACAAAAGAGGCCCACCCAGATGAAAATTCCTGGAGCGGGGCCTGATGTTGTACCCTTTTTCATTTTCACGTGTGGGACTGTCAGTCACACAGATGTCATAATCTATTGGCAGTTGGGCAGCCGATGACATTTAATTCTTTCTGGGGGAGGTGGGCCTTCTGTGAGCTGCGGAGCAGTCGGAACCCGAGCGGGGACAACTAACGTTACTTTTGAGTGAACTAAAATACTTTGTTTAGTAGTTCACTTAACTAACTTAGTCACGACTGAAACCTGGGACATAGGATTCGAAAATGAAAAGCACAGTAGTAGCTCAGAATCTACAAGTAAAACACTTGATTGTGTTTACTATGTTTTTCCTGCAGTGTCTAATACTTAGTGAGGCGAAATAGTCAAATTCCAATTTGTATCACCCATAAATATATTTTATTATTGGCTGTACAGTTTGCCTGCTCCCAGGCTATGGTCCCACATAGTTGAGTGGTGATAATTTCAGCGTACACCCAAGAACCCCTTGTTCATTAGTTGCTCATTAGCACGAACAAGCATAATAATGATAAATGATACACATGCCTCTATGTGTGCAGCGTGGGCCTGTTTACAAAAGCAGCAATTGCTCCTCATATCAGAAAGAGCTGGTGCGTTAACATCTTGGACGGCTATTAATCAGCACAGATTTCAGTGCAGCATTCTGTTAGAAGTTTGGGTTGTGTGTGGGGACTGGGCAATGACCACATTTAAGTTATGCTGAGGGCAATGGAGGACTAATGCTGAAATGCATAACGTTAAAATGTATGGGTTGTGGTGAACGTTTGCCTTCAATGCAGATTCATCTGCAAACTGCACCAAAGAATGCTGCTCAAAGATGCCCTTTTCTATTCTATATTATCTGTTGGGCTTAAGGAGAGAGTGAGCTGGCACTACCGCCTCCTCCTCTGTGCAGTCGCAGCAGGGTGCATATGGGTTTAGTTTCTAGGAAATATGCGTGCATGTGAGGGTTTTTGTCTGTAAGTGCATGTGTGAATGTTTATGATGTTAGGATGCACATGTGAATGAGATGGTGTATTGGTGTGCATGTGAATAAGTGAGTGTGTGTATGTTTTATGGTGTGAAAAAGTGTATGCTGTATGAATGCATGTGCGCACACTTGTGCCCAGCCGGGAAGCAGGCCTCTGATTTTGGGTGTGGACCACATTTTTTTGCAGCGGCAGCCAATCTGGATATATTTATTTACTGTGCTGTGGCATTTTTTTCTGGGCATTTGTTTCTGGGCATCAAGGATAAAGCAAACATGATTACTGGTGTAGCCAGTGTGGACAGGTTTTCTTACTATGGCATGTGTTACTGGCAAAGGCCAGCAGGAATATTTACTTACTCGAGCATGCTGCCATATATTGGCAGAACCTGCATGCATATATATTTGTGTAACATCATTACTGTTCAAGGCAAACAGACTATGTTCTCCTATGAGTATACTGCCATATGTTGTTGCAGCCGTAGTGGACGTGTATTGGCAGAACCACCATGAACATGTTTTTTATACTGGTATATATTTTGGACAAAGGCATCATTAAAATGCTCCTGTGCACTGTTGGTAAATTGCACCTATTGGATTGTTTTAATGTTTACATTGCAAAACCAATTGCCAAGTTTTGGTTTTGCATCCCATTTTTCACAGAAATTGTGCTGTCAAAAGCACCATTTTAACCCATCATTTTAAAACTTTTTTCAGGGGAGGGAATCCCCTCAAAACCCTTCTTGGGTTTTTTCAGGCTCCCTCGCTTCGCTCGGTCGCTCCTGCTTCCTTGTGGGAAACATTTATGGCCCACCAATAAAATAATGCCCCAGCCGCTGTGTGGTTATGAACAAGAGGTTCTTGTGTGTACGCTGAGAGAGCCACCACTCTCAGTGGGACCCTAGCCTGGGAGCAGGCAAATTGTACAGCCATTTTTAAAATATATTAATGTGTGTAGGCCCAAATTCCGAAAAACAATCACTTCAAGTTTTTTATATGTGGAGGTTGAACTACTACTGTGCTTTTCATTTCCCATTTCCATTTGAATCCCCTTCCCCACACAGCACATTGGGCCAATGTCCCATGATTCCATTGTGACTAACGTTACTAAGTGAATTAAGTGAACTACTAAACAAAGTAGAGGGATTTTTCCTGGATATCTCACAGTTTGTTGTTTTTGAAAAAGTATATTTTCCATGCTTTTTGCGTTTAGTGGAAAGTGTTCATTTTATTCATCAATTGTAGTGTGGGCTCATTGTCCCCATTGTGGTCAGCCGACACGTGTTTCGACATTGTGGCGTGTATACATCCTAGGTCAGGGCCAACAGACCTATGACGTATACACACCGCAACAATTCCTTCTCACAGGGCCCATCAAGAGCCCAGTTGTATCATGCAGGAAATATCCAGCACCAACATAGGACCCCAAAGGGGGCAAGACTTAGCCACCATTAGCCTTGATAAAGACCCACAAAGTCGTAACACGTGTCAGCTGACCACAATTGGGACCATGAGCCCACACTACAATTGATGAATAAAATCAACACTTATCACTAAACACAAAAAGCGTGGCAAATCTACTTTTTCAAAAACAACAAACTGCGAGGTATTCAGGAAAAAACCTCTATTGTACCAAAGGAGGTGTGGGACTCACCTCAAAACACATCCTGTGACCTCGCGCCAACAAATTAGGTATCACAATAATAGACAGAGTTTAGCAAGGATGGTTCAAATCCTAGGGACCCCTCTTCCGTTTTACTATACAAAGTAGTTTAGTTCACACACAAAGTACCAGCAGTTTAAAAGATTTACATTAGGTATTCTACTTCAAACCCTTTACTAACTTATCTCGAGTCAGTAGGTCCTGCTTCCTGTTTATAGTCAAGGCAAGATGTCCCTGCTCAGACACTGACTGCTCCGCAGCTCATAGAAGGCCAGCCTCCTGAAAGAATCAAATGTCATTGGCTGCCCAACTGCCAATAGATTTTGACATCTGTGTGACTATCACACGTGGAAAAATGAAAAAGTGTATAAAATGCAGCATTTACACAGGTACTTATGCTGGCGCGCCACACCTCTAGCGCCCCACCAGCATCGCAATCTAAATATTTACCCTATCTGTGTGGAACCCTTAAGGATCCTGCAGATCTCACAAAGAAAACTAGTGAGTCAGCAGATGCTCCCCTCCGCACCCTAGGTCATTTTCAGCTCCTGTGACAGGTTGGAATTATTCACTTATTTTAAATAATGTTTTATATTATTAAACTATACCCATTTACCTCAGAGTGCTGCTGCATTATCACTTTGTGCCTGCCATCAATGCAGTGCACACGGCCTATGCACACTGTGGAGGGTTAAGGGCGGTGTTACCCCCCAACCCGCGCTCATGCCCCGTGTCTCCCTTGTGTTACCCCCACTCATGCCCCGTGTCTCCCTTGTGTTACCCCCTACCCCCACTCATGCCCCGTGTCTCCCTCGTGTTACTCCCCACCCCCCGCTCATGCCCTGTCTCCCCTGTTCCCCCCACCCCCCGCTCATGCCCCGTGTCTCCCTTGTGTTACCCCCACCCCTCCGCTCATGCCCCGTGTCTCCCTTGTGTTACCCCACCACCTCGCTCATGCCCCGTGTTTCCCCTGTTCCGCCCCACCCCCCCGCTCATGCCCCGTGTCTCCCTCGTGTACCCCCCACCCTCCGCTCATGTCCCGTGTCTCCCTCGTGTTCCGCCCACCCCCCGCTCATGCCCCGTGTTTCCCTCGTGTTACCCCCACCCCTTGCTCATGCCCCATGTTACACCCCAAACCCCCACTCATGCCCTGAGTCTCCCTCCTTCGCCCCCACCCCCCGCTCATGCCCCGTGTCCCCCTCCTTCCCCCCAACCGCCCACTCATGCCCTGTGTCCCCCTCCTTTCCCCACCCCCCCTCTCATGCGCCGTGTCTCCCCTGTTCCCACCACCCCCGCTCATGCCCTGTGTCTCCCTTCTTTCCTCCCACCCACCGCTCATGCCCCATGTCCTTCTCCTGTTCCCTCCACCCCCCGCTCATGCCCTGTGTGTGCCCTGTTCCCCTCACCCCCGCTCATTCCCTGTCTCCCCTGTTACCCCCACCCCCCGCTCATGCCCCATGTCTCCCTTGTGTTGCCCCCCACCCCTCGCTCATGCCCTGTGTCTCCCTTGTGTTACCCCCCACCCCCCGCTCATGCCCTGTGTCTCCCTTGTGTTACCCCCCACCCCCGCCGCTCATGCCCTGTGTCTCCCTTGTGTTACCCCCACCCCCTGCTCATGCCCCGTGTCTCCCTTGTGTTACCCCCCACCCCCCGCTCATGCCCTGTGTCTCCCTTGTGTTACCCCCCACCCCCCGCCGCTCATGCCCTGTGTCTCGCTTTTGTTACCCCCCACCCCCCGCTCATGCCCTGTGTCTCCCTTGTGTTACCCCCCACCCCCCGCCGCTCATGCCCTGTATCTCCCTTGTGTTACCCCCACCCCCTGCTCATGCCCCGTGTCTCCCTTGTGTTACCGGCCACCCCCCCGCTCATTCCCCATGTCTCCCTTGTGTTACCCCCCACCCATGCCCTGTGTATCCTGTGTTACCCACACACCCCCACCCCCCGCTCATGCCCCATGTCTCCACTGTTCCCCCACCCCCCGCTCATGCCCCGTGTCTCCCTCCTTTCCCTCCCACCCCCACTCATGCCCCGTGTCTCACTCCTTCCCCCCTCATCCCCGCTCATGCCCCGTGTCTCTCTCCTCTTCCCCACACCCCCCGCTCATGCCCCGTGTTTCTCTCCCCTTCCCCCCACCCCCACTCATGCCACGTGTGTCTCAAGCCTTCCCCCCACCCCCCGCTCATGCCCCGTGTCTCTCTCCCCTTTCCCCCAACCCCCGCTCATGCCCCGTGTCTCCCCTGTTCTCCCCCACCCTCTTCTCATGCCCCTTGTCTCCCCTGTCAACCCCCGCTCATGGCCCGTGTCTCCCTCATGTTCCCCCCACTGCCCCCGCTCATGCCACATGTCTCCCCTGTCCCCCCGCTCATGTCACATGTCTCCCCTGTTCCTCCCACCCCCCCGTTCATGACCCGTGTCTCCCTCCTCCCCCCACCCCCCTCTCATGCCCTGTGTCCCCCTCCTTCCCCCGCACCCCCCGCTCGGCCCGTGTCCCCCTCCTTTCCCCCCACATCCCGCTCATTCCCGTATCTCCCCTGTTCCCCCCACCCCCGCTCATGCCCCGTGTCTCCCTCCTTCCCTCCCTACTCTCCGCTCATGCCCCGTGTATGCCCTGTTCCCCCCACCCCCTTCTCATGCCCTGTGTCTCCCCTGTTACCCCCCACCCCCGCTCATGCCCCATGTGTGCCCTGTTCCCCCCACCCCCCGCTCATGCCCCGTTTGTGCCCTGTACCACCCCACCCCCCACGCTCATGCCCCGTGTCTCCCTTGTGTTACCCCCCACCCCCTGCGCTCATGCCACGTGTCTCCCTTGTGTTACCCCCCGCTCATGCCCAGTGTCTCCCTTGTGTTACCCCCACCCCCCACTCATGCCCTGTGTCTCCCCTGTTACCCCTCACCCCCGTTCATTCCCTGTGTCTCCTTTGTGTTACCCCCCACCCCCGCTCATGCCCGTGTCTCCCTTGTGTTACCCCCCACCCCCCGCTCATGCCCTGTGTCTCCCTTGTGTTACTTTTACGCTCACCTGGCTCCCACAGAGGTGTAGGGCCGAGATGACGGACTGGACTGGCCCACCTAGCTTCGTTTGCTTGGCCCGTAGGAATATTCTTCTGTAAATGGAGAAAGGGAATTAACCACCCGTGCGGTTGAGCGTAAATCCCCCCACCCCCGCTGTTCTCCCCACAGATCACCTTTGATGTCCCCTCTTATAGTCTCACCTGATGGGTTGAAAAGATGAGCTCTCCATCCTGCATTGAGCGCAGGGCGCGTTGATAACCAGTTGCTTCACTGGCTCGAAGGAATTGGTGAGTTCCATAACAATATTGATTCCGAAAAGTATGTAGTTCGTGCGAGTTCACATGTCTGACTTTCACTCTTGTCCGATTCCTTGCAGTTTGCAGCTTGACCCCAGCAAAGAGTTCCTTGTGGTAGCTGACGAAGTTCAGGTAAGGATTTGGCTTATCCTACACAGTTCAATAAAATAAGGCCAGAATGTAACCTGTGGCTTGCTCCCTTATTCAGGTGTGGAGAGAAAATATGAAATTCGGGGAATAATGCCTCAGACGGTAAAATTAGGTAAGTCTATTGTGGTGAGAAGAGTTCCCCTTGTTTGTCCCTTTGTCTCACCTTGTTGTCCTTTTGTTCCCCTTAGGGGCCGGGGTACGGCGAGGATGCAATGGAGACTGCGCCCACCCATGAAGAGGAATAGTACCCCTGGCGGTTATCAGGTAAGTCTATGAGGGTAGTTACTATTGCCTCTGTTTATTCCCTTGGCTCACCTTTGCTGTTCTTGTGTTCCCCTTAGGTGCCAGAGTGTGGCGGGAACGTGCAGAAGGATGCAGTGGATTGTGAGGATGCTGCGAAGGCCGGTGAGTTCCGCGCGGCGCTGCAGCAGGCGAGGCGGCGCTCGTAAAATGCTTCTTTCTTCCAGCTCGAAGGCGCAGTGTTTCTGGAATTCAGGTAAGGATCGAAGGTTTTGCTCTTATTCTAACCTCTTCCTCCCTTTTTCTAGGAGCTTCAGACTCAAGGCGGGCGTGGCAGAAGACTGGATGCAGGCTTTCAGACACGGTGAGCGTTACTCTGCTGGATGCAGAATAACGCGAAGCATGTGCTGCTCTTCATCTTCAGGCGTGGTTTAAATAGCCTCCAAAGTAGTCCCAGGTAAGTATTCCTCCCCAGCCCCACCCGAGTAAAAAATAGTCCCTAGGTAAAAAAGTCCCTTCCAAGCCTCATTTGGCTTGGAGCTCTGCAGCATGGTCTGCATCAGGTAAGTTCTACTCGATGAGCCTGGTGCCTATGGCGCCAGGACTGACTCTCCATATGAGCCTGGCGCCATAGGCGCCAGGACCGCACCCAAACAGCCCCTAGCAGGGGTTTTTGGGCTTGCTATAAATAACTTGATGCCTGCTTCCGGGGTTGCTGGACCTGGTCTGGTTCCCCGGGGTAGGCATCATGACAGTTACCCCCCACGCCCCGCTCATGCCCCGTGTCTCCTGTGTTATCCCCACCCCCCGCTCATGCCCCGTGTCTCCCCTGTTCCCCACCCCCCCGCTCATGCCCCGTGTCTCCCTGTTCCCCCACCCCCCTGCTCATGCCCCGTGTCTCCCTTCTTCCCCTCCACCCCTGCTCATGCCCCGTGTCTCTCTCCTGTTCCTCCCACCCCCCCGCTCATGCCCCATGCGCCCTGTTCCCCCCATCCCCGTGCTCATGCCCCGTGTGTGCCCTGTTTCCCCCACCCCCGCTCATGCCCCGTGTGTGCCCTGTTTCCCCCCAGACCCCGCTCATGCCCTGTCTCCCCTGTTACCCCCACTCCCTGCTCATGCCCCGTTTCTCCGTTGTGTTACCTCCCGCTCATGCCCGTGTCTTCCTTGTGTTAGCTCCCACCCCCGCTCATGCCCTGTCTCTCCCTTGTGTTACCCCCCACCCCACGCTCATGCCCAATGTCTCCCTCCTTTCCCCCCAACCCCTGCTCATGCCCCATGTCTCCCTCCTTTCCTCCCCACCTCCCACTCATGCCCCATGTCTCCATCCTTTCCCCCCACCCCTGCTATTGCCCCGAGTTTCCATCCTTTCCCCCATACCCGCTCATGCCACGTGTCTCCCTTGTGTTACCTCCCCATCCCACGCTCATGGCCGTGTCTCCCTCGTGTTCCCCCCACTCCCCGCTCATGGCCCGTGTCTGCCCTGTTCCCCCCTCCCCCTGCTCATGCCACATATCTCCCCTGTTCCCCCCACCCCCCGCTCATGACCCATGTCTCCCTCCTTTCCCCCCACCCCTCGCTCATGCCCTGTGTCCCCCTCCCCCACCCCCTGCTCATGCCCCGTGTCCCCCTCCTTTCTCTCCCACCCCCCTCTCATGCTCCATGTCTCCCCTGTTCCCCTCGCTCATGCCCCGTGTCTCACTCCTTTGCCCCCCACGCCCAGCTCATGCCCTGTGTCCTTCTCCTGTTCCCCCACCCCCCACTGATGCCCCGTGTGTGTCCTGTTCCCCCACCCCCGCTCATTCCCTGTTTGTGCCCTGTTCCTCCCCACCCCCCGCTCATGCCCCGTGTGTGCCCTGTTCCCCCTACCCCCCGCTCATGCCCCGTGTCTCCCTTGTGTTTCCCCCACCCCCCGCTCATGCCCTGTGTCTCCCTTGTGTTACACCACACCCCCCGCTCATGCCCCGTGTCTCCCTTGTGTTCCACCCCACCTCCCACTCATGCCCCGTGTCTCCCCTGTTCCCCCCCATCCCCCGCTCATGCCCCTTGTCTGCCTTGTGTTACCCCCACTGCCTGCCCATGCCCCGTGTCTCCCCTGTTCCACCCCACCCCGCGCTCATGCCTGTGTCTCCCTATTGTTACCCCCTCACCCACTGCTCATGCCCCGTGTCTCCCCTGTTCCCCCACCCCCCGCTCATGCCCCGTGTCTCCCTCATGTACCCCCCACTCCCGCTCATGGCCTGTGTGTCTCCTGTTGCCCCGCACCCTCTGCTCATGTCCTGTGTCTCCCTCGTGTTCCACCACCCTCCGCTCATGCCCATGTCTTCCTCCTGTACCGCCACCCCCCTGCTCATGCCCTGTGTTTCCCTCGTGTTAGCCCCCCATCCCCGCTCATGCCCCGTGTCTCCCTCCTTTCACCCCCACCCCCCGCTCATGCCCCGTGTCCTTCTCCTGTTCCTCCCACCCCCGCTCATGCCCCGTGTGCCCTGTTTCCCCCACCCCCACTCATGCCCTGTGTGCCCTGTTCCCCCCCACCCCCTTCTCATGCCCCGTGTGTGCCCTGTTCCCCCCACCCTCCGCTCATGCCTGTGTGTGCCCTGTTCCTCCCACCCCCCGCTCATGCCCCGTGTGTGCCCTGTTCCCCCCACCCCCCGCTCATGCCCCGTGTCTCCCTTGTGTTTCCCCCACCCCCCGCTCATGCCCCGTGTCTCCCTTGTGTTACACCACACCCCCCGCTCACGCCCCGTGTCGCCCTTGTGTTCCACCCCACCTCCCGCTCATGCCCCGTGTCTCCCCTATTTCCCCCCACCCCCCGCTCAAGCCCCGTGCCTGCCTTGTGTTACCCCCACCGCCTGCTCATGCCCCGTGTCTCCCCTGTTCCACCCCACCCCCCGCTCATGCCTGTGTCTCCCTCTTGTTACCCCCTCACCCCCTGCTCATGCCCCGTGTCTCCCCTGTTCCCCCACCCCCCGCTCATGCCCCGTGTCTCCCTCATGTACCCCCCACTCCCGCTCATGCCCTGTGTGTCTCCTGTTGCCCCGCACCCTCTGCTCATGTCCTGTGTCTCGCTCGTGTTCCCCCACCCTCCGCTCATGCCCATGTCTTCCTCCTGTACCGCCACCCCCCCGCTCATGCCCCGTGTTTCCTTCGTGTTAGCCCCCCATCCCCGCTCATGCCCCGTGTCTCCCTCCTTTCCCCCCCACACCCCGCTCATGCCCCGTGTCCTTCTCCTGTTCCCCCCACCCCCGCTCATGCCCCATGTGCCGTGTTAACCCAAACCCCGCTCATGCCCTGTGTGCCCTGTTCCCCCCCACCCCCTGCTCATGCCCCGTGTGTGCCCTGTTTCCCCCACCCTCCGCTCATGCCTGTGTGTGCCCTTTTCCCCCCACCACCCGCTCATGCCTTGTGTGTGCCCTGTTCCCCCCACCCCCGCTCATACTCCGTGTGTGCCCTGTTCCGCCCAACCACCGCTCATGCCCCGTATCTCCCTTGTGTTTCCCCCACCCCCCGCTCATGCCCCGTGTCTCCCTTGTGTTACACTACACCCCACGCTCATGCCCCGTGTCTCCCTTGTGTTACACCCCACCCCCCGCTCATGCCCCGTGTCTCCCCTGTTCCACCCCACCCCCTGCTCATGCTCTGTGTCTCCCCTGTTCCCCTCCACCCCCCGCTCATGCCCCGTGTCTCCCCTGTTCCACCCCACCCCGTGCTCATGCCCTGTGTCTCCGTTGTGTTACCTCCCCACCCCCCGCCCATGCCCCGTGTCTCCCTTGTGTTATCCCCGCTCATGCCCCGTGTCTCCCTTGTGTTACCCCCGCTCATGCCCTGTGTCTCCCTTGTGTTACCCCCCAACCCCCGCTCATGACCCGTGTCTCAATTGTGTTACACCCCACCTCCCACTCATGCCCTGTGTCTCCCCTGTTACCCACCACCCCCACTCATGCCCCGTGTCTCCTTTGTGTTACCCCCCACCACCACTCATGCCCCGTGTCTCCCTCCTTTCCCCCCCACCCCCCGCTCATGTCCCTTGTCTCCCCTGTTCCCCCTCCCCCACTCATGCTCCGTCTATCCCGTTCCCCCTGCTCATGCCCCGTGTCTCCCTCGTGTCACCCCGCCAACCCCCACTCATGCCCCGTGTCTCCCCTGTTCCACCCACCCCCGCTCATGCCCTTTGTCTCCCTCGTGTACCCCCCACCCTCCGCTCATGCCTCTGTGTCTCCTGTGTTATCCCCACCCCCCACCCCCCGCTCATGCCCTGTGTCTCCCCTGTTCCCCCACCCCCTGCTCATGCCCTGTGTCTCCCTCCTTTCCCCACCCACCCCCTGCTCATGCCCTGTGTCTCCCCTGTTCCCCCACCCCCTGCTCATGCCCTGTGTCTCTCTCCAGTTCCCCCCACCCCCGCTCTTGCCCTGTGTGTGCCCTGTTTCCCCCCACCCCCCGCTCTTGCCCTGTGTCTCCCCTGTTCCCCCACCCCCCGCTCATGCCCCGTGTCTCCCCTGTTCTACCCCACCCCCGCTGATACCCCGTGTCTCCCTCCTTTTCCCCTCCACCCCCCACTCATGCCCCTTGTCTCCCCTGTCCCCCCCACCCCCCTCTCATGCTCCATGTCTCCCTGTGCCCCCACCCCCCGCTCATGCCCCCTGTCACCCACGTGTTACCCCCCACCCCCCGCTCATGCCCTGTGTGTCCCTCCTGTACCCCCACCCCCCGCTCATGCCCTGTGTCTCCCTCCTGTACCCCCACACCCCCACTCATGCCCCGTGTTTCCATCATGTTCCCCCCACCCCCGCTCATGGCCCGTGTCTCCCTCGTGTTCCCCCCCCGCTCATGGCCTTGTCTCTCTCGTGTTCCCCCTACTCCCCGCTCATGGCCCATGTCTGCCCTGTTCCCCCCACCCCCGCTCATGCCACATGTCTCCCCTGTTCCCCCCCACCCCCTGCTCATGACCCGTGTCTCCCTCCTTTCCCCCCCAGCCCCCACTCATGCCCCGTGTCCCCCTCCCCTCACCCCCTGCTCATGCCCCGTGTCCCCCTCCTTTCCCGCCCACCCCCCACTCATGCGCCATGTCTCCCCTGTTCCCCCCGCTCATGCACCGTGTCTCGCTCCTTTGCCCCCCACCCCCAGCTCATGCCCTGTGTCCTGCTCCTGTTCCCCCACCCCCGCTGCTGCCCCGTGTGTGCCCTGTTCCCCCACCACCCGCTCATTCCCTGTGTATGCCCTGTTCCTCCCCACCCCCTGCTCATGCCCCGTGTGTGCCCTGTTCCCCCCACCCCCCGCTCATGACCCGTGTCTCCCTTGTGTTCCACCCCACCCCCCGCTCATGCCCCGTGTCTCCCCTGTCCCCCCCACCCCCCGCTCATGCCCCGTGTCTGCCTTGTGTTACCCCCTCCGCCTGCTCATGCCCCGTGTCTCCCCTGTTCCACCCCGCCCCCCGCTCATGCCCGTGTCTCCCTCGTGTTACCCCCTCACCCCCTGCTCATGCTCCGTGTCTCCCCTGTCCCCCCCACTCCCCGCTCATGCCCCGTGTCTCCCTCATGTACCCCCCACCCCCCGCTCATGCCCCATGTCTCCCTCGTGTACCACCCCCACTCCCGCTCATGCCCTGTGTGTCTCCTGTTGCCCCACACCCTCTGCTCATGTCCTGTGTCTCCCTCGTGTTCCCCCACCCTCCGCTCATGCCCCATGTCTTCCTCCTGTACCGCCACCCCCCCGCTCATGACCCGTGTTAGCCCCCATCCCCGCTCATGCCTCATGTCTCCCTCCTTTTACCCCCCACCCTCCGCTCATGCCCTGTGTCCTTCTCCTGTTCCCCCCACCCCCGCTCATGCCCCGTGTGTCCTGTTCCCCCCACCCCTGCTCATGCCCTGTGTGCCCTGTTACCCCCACCCCCCGCTCATGCCCCATGTCTCACTTGTGTTGCCCCCCACCCCTCGCTCATGACCCGTGTATCTTTTGTGTTACCCCCCGCTCATGCCCCGTGTCTCCCTTGTGTTACCCCCCACCCCCCGCTCATGCCCTGTGTCTCCCTTGTGTTACCCCCCACCCCCCGCCGCTCATGCCCTGTGTCTCCCTTGTGTTACCCCCCACCCCTGCTCATGCCCCGTGTCTCCCTTGTGTTACCGGCCACCCCCCCGCTCATTCCCCATGTCTCCCTTGTGTTATCCCCACCCATGCCCTGTGTCTCCTGTGTTACCCCCACCCCCCGCTCATGCCCCATGTCTCCACTGTTCCCCCACCCCCCGCTCATGCCCCGTGTCTCCCTCCTTCCACCCCCACCCCTGCTCATGCCCCGTGTCTCCCTCCTTTCCCTCCCACCCCCACTCATGCCCCGTGTCTCACTCCTTCCCCCCTCACCCCCCGCTCATGCCCCGTGTCTCTCTCCCCTTCCCCACACCCCCCGCTCATGCCCCGTGTTTCTCTCCCCTTCCCCCCACCCCCACTCATGCCACGTGTGTCTCAACCCTTCCCCCACCCCCCGCTCATGCCCCGTGTCTCTCTCCCCTTTCCCCCAACCCCCGCTCATGCCCCGTGTCTCCCCTGTTCTCCCCCACCCTCTTCTCATGCCCCTTGTCTCCCCTGTCAACCCCCGCTCATTGCCCGTGTCTCCCTCATGTTCCCCCCACTGCCCCGCTCATGCCACATGTCTCCCCTGTCCCCCCCGCTCATGTCACATGTCTCCCCTGTTCCTCCCACCCCACCCCGTTCATGCCCCGTGTCTCCCTCCTCCCCCCACCCCCCTCTCATGCCCTGTGTCCCCCTCTTTACCCCCCACCCCCCGCTTGGCCCATGTCCCCCTCCTTTCCCCCCACACCCTGCTCATTCCCCGTATCTCCCCTGTTCCCCCCACCCCCGCTCATGCCCCGTGTCTCCCTCCTTCCCTCCCTACCCTCCGCTCATGCCCCGTGTATGCCCTGTTCCCCCCACCCCCTTCTCATGCCCTGTGTCTCCCCTGTTACCCCCCACCCCCGCTCATGCCCCATGTGTGCCCTGATCCCCCCACCCCCCGATCATGCCCCGTTTGTGCCCTGTACCCCCCACCCCCACGCTCATGCCCCGTGTCTCCCTTGTGTTACCCCCCGCTCATGCCCAGTGTCTCCCTTGTGTTACCCCCACCCCCACTCATGCCCTGTGTCTCCCCTGTAACCCCTCACCCCCGCTCATTCCCTGTGTCTCCTTTGTGTTACCCCCACCCCCGCTCATGCCCGTGTCTCCCTTGTGTTACCCCCCACCCCCCGCTCATGCCCCGTGTCTCCCTTGTGTTACTTTTACGCTCACCTGGCTCCCACAGAGGTGTAGGGCCGAGATGACGGACTCGACTGGCCCACCTAGCTTCGTTTGCTTGGCCCGTAGGAATATTCTTCTGTAAATGGAGAAAGGGAATTAACCACCCGTGGGGTTGAGCGTAAATCCCCCCACCCCCGCTGTTCTCCCCACAGATCACCTTTGATGTCCCCTCTTATAGTCTCACCTGATGGGTTGAAAAGATGAGCTCTCCATCCTGCATTGAGCGCAGGGCGCGTTGATAACCAGTTGCTTCACTGGCTCGCAGGAATTGGTGAGTTCCAGAACAATATTGACTCCGAAAAGTATGTAGTTCGTAAGAGTTCACATGTCTGACTTTCACTCTTGTCCGATTCCTTGCAGTTTGCAGCTTGACCCCAGCAAAGAGTTCTTCGTGGTAGCTGACGAAGTTCAGGTAAGGATGTGGCTTATCCTACACAGTTCAATAAAATAAGGCCAGAATGTAACCTGTGGCTTGCTCCGTTATTCAGGTGTGGAGAGAAAATATGAAATTCGGGGAATAATGCCTCCGACGGTAAAATTAGGTAAGTCTATTGTGGTGAGAAGAGTTCCCCTTGTTTGTCCCTTTGTCTCACCTTGTTGTCCTTTTGTTCCCCTTAGGGGCCGGGGTACGGCGAGGATGCAATGGAGACTGCGCCCACCCATGAAGAGGAATAGTACCCCTGGCGGTTATCAGCTATGGGGGTAGTTACTATTGCCTCTGTTTATTCCCTTGGCTCACCTTTGCTGTTCTTGTGTTCCCCTTAGGTGCCAGAGTGTGGCGGGAACGTGCAGAATGATGCAGTGGATTGTGAGGATGCTGCGAAGGCCGGTGAGTTCCGCGCGGCGCTGCAGCAAGGGAGGCGGCGCGCGTAAAATGCTTCTTTCTTCCAGCTCGAAGGCACAGTGGATCTGGAATTCAGGTAAGGATCAAAGGTTTTGCTCTTATTCTAACCTCTTCTCCTTCTGTTCCTCCCTTTTTCTAGGAGCTGCAGACTCAAGACGGGCGTGGCAGAAGACTGGATGCAGGCTTGCAGACACGGTGAGCGTTACTCTGCTGGATGCAGAATAACGCGAAGCATGTGCTGCTCTTCAGGCGTGGTTTAAATAGCCTCCAAAGTAGTCCCAGGTAAGTATTCCTCCCCAGCCCCACCCGAGTAAAAAATAGTCCCTAGGTAAAAAAGTCCCTTCCAAGCCTCAT
The DNA here is from genome assembly GCF_040938575.1 of Ambystoma mexicanum. Lineage (NCBI taxonomy): Eukaryota > Metazoa > Chordata > Amphibia > Caudata > Ambystomatidae > Ambystoma > Ambystoma mexicanum. The sequence goes on from NC_090922.1 coordinate 1,140,733,572, forward strand.
TTGGCTTGGAGCTCTGCAGCATGGTCTGCATCAGGTAAGTTCTACTCGATGAGCCTGGTGCCTATGGCGCCAGGACTGACTCTCCATATGAGCCTGGCGCCATAGGCGCCAGGACCGCACCCAAACAGCCCCTAGCAGGGGTTTTTGGGTTTGCTTTAAATAACTTCATGCCTGCTTCCGGGGTTGCTGGACCTGGTCTGGTTCCCCAGGGTAGGCATCATGACAATTACCCCCCACGCCCCGCTCATGCCCTGTGTCTTCTGTGTTATCCCCACCCCCCGCTCATGCCCCGTGTCTCCCCTGTTCCCCACCCCCCCGCTCATGCCCCGTGTCTCCCTGTTCCCCCACCCCCCTGCTCATGCCCCGTGTCTCCCTCCTTCCCCTCCACCCCTGCTCATGCCCCGTGTCTCTCTACTGTTCCTCCCACCCCCCCGCTCATGCCCCGTGTGTGCCCTGTTTCCCCCCACCCCCGCTCATGCCCCATGTGTGCCCTGTTTCCCCCCACACCCTGCTCATGCCCCGTTTATCCCTTGTGTTACCTCCCGCTCATGCCCGTGTCTCCCTTGTGTTAGCCCCCACCCCCGCTCATGCCCTGTCTCTCCCTTGTGTTACCCCCCACCCCACGCTCATGCCCAATGTCTCCCTCCTTTCCCCCCCACCTCCCACTCATGCCCCATGTCTCCATCCTTTCCCCCACCCCTGCTCATGCCCCAAGTTTCCATCCTTTCCCCCCATACCCGCTCATGCCCCGTGTCTCCCTTGTGTTACCTCCCCATCCCTCGCTCATGGCCGTGTCTCCCTCGTGTTCCCCCCACTCCCCGCTCATGGCCCGTGTCTGCCCTGTTCCCCCCACCCCCCGCTCATGCCACATGATATGATATGATATGATATGATATGGTATTTGTAACGCGCCTATACACAAGTGTTTCAAGGCGCGACGAGGCAGGGTGGGAGGGAAACAAGGGGAAGACAGACAAACGATCCTACTAGGCCAGGTGTCATTCAGATCGGGCAAGTGCAGAGGTAAGGGGAAAAGGGGAAAGTGCAGGGGGAGGAGGTGGGGGGGAAAGTGCAGTACACGGTAAGTAGCCTAATAAAATAATAAATAATAAATAAAAGGGCCAGCTGGTGGCAAGTGCGAGGTAAGTGCAGAGCAAGTGCTAGGAAGGGGGCTGTAGGGATACAGTGACAGTCCCACAGTGCAGGGGGAGCCAGGGAGGCAGTGCAAGTGGAGAGTGGCTGGGCCCTGGACCGAGGTCGCTGAGAGTGGCCAAGATGCAGGTTTAGTGCAGAATTTCAGTGGGGAGTTAGGCAGGTTTAGCAGGGGAGAGGGAGAGAGAAGGCAGAAGCGAAGAGGAAGGTTTTGAGGTGCTTCCGGAACCGGAGATGGTTCTCCTCAAGTTTCAGGGAGGCAGGAAGGCTGTTCCAGAGGGAGGCCCCTGCTGCGGAGAGAGATCTACCCCCAGCTCGTTGCTTCGAGAAGCGGCTGACCATGAGGGAGTTGGAGACGGATGAGCGAAGGGCTCGTGAAGGAAGATATTTAGGAAGAGAGAGTTGAAGGTATTTAGGCCCCAGGCCCCAGAAGGCCTTGTGGACAATGCAGAGGGTTTTGAACTTAATCCTCGCAGCCACTGGGAGCCAGTGAAGAGATTTCAGTCCTGGAGAGATACGGTCCCTGGGCTTGAGGCCAAGGACAAGTCTCGCAGTTCTTTTCTGGATAAGTTGCAGAGGGCGGAGAGTGGAGGCAGGCAGATTAAGATAGAGGCTGTTACAGTAATCCAGCCTTGAGAGAACCAGGGCTCGGGAGACAGTGAGCTTCTGGGGGAAGGAGAGGAAGGGAAGAATACCTCTGAGGAGGTGCAGCTGGTAGTGTGACTTCTTAGAGACGTCAGATATATGAGGAGAGAAGGAGAGTGTGGAGTCGAAGATGACCCCAAGGTTTTTAGCCTTGCAGGTAGGGGCAGGAAGAGGGGCCAAGGGAGGCCGGCCAGAGAGCTGCAGGGAAGGAGGGAGTGGGTGTGCCGATGAGTAGAATCTCAGTCTTACTGGCGTTAAGGCAGAGGTCATTGGCGGCACACCATTCCTGGATAGCAGACAGACAGTCGGAGATGAGGGAAGAAGAGGAGGAGGCCGAGGGTAGCCTGAAAATGAGCTGGGTATCGTCCGCATAGCACTGGAAGTGGGGGCAGAGAGCGGCGATGCGGTGGGCAAGGAGTGCCAGATACTGGTTGAAAAGCCAGGGAGAGAGGTTGGATCCCTGGGGGACACCACAGGTGGAGAAAAAGATGTCGGAGAGGAAGGAGCCCATTTGGACCTGGGAGGGTCGACCGGAAAGGAAAGAGGTCAGCCATGCCAGAGCCTGACCAGTGATACCCAGGTTATCACGGAGACGGTTGAGCAGGATGGAATGTCTCCACTGTTCCCCCCACCCCCTGCTCATGACCCATGTCTCCCTCCTTTCCCCCCCACCCCTCGCTCATGCCCCGTGTCCCCCTCCCCCCACCCCCTGCCCCGTGTCCCCCTCCTTTCCCTCCCACCCCCCGCTCATGCACCATGTCTCCCCTGTTCCCCCGCTCATGCCCCGTGTCTCACTCCTTTGCCCCCCACCCTCAGCTCATGCCCTGTGTCCTTCTCCTGTTCCCCCACCCCCCGCTGATGCCCTGTGTGCGTCCTGTTCCCCACCCCCCGCTCATTCCCTGTGTGTGCCCTGTTCCTCCCCACCCCCCGCTCATGCCCCGTGTGTGCCCTGTTCCCCCCACCCCCCGCTCATGCCCCGTGTCTCCCTTGTGTTTCCCCCACCTCCCGCTCATGCCCCGTGTCTCCCCTGTTACCCCCCACCCCCCGCTCATGCCCCTTGTCTGCCTTGTGTTACCCCCACTGCCTGCTCATGCCCCGTGTCTCCCCTGTTCTACCCCACCCCGCGCTCATGCCTGTGTCTCCCTCTTGTTACCCCCTCACCCCCTGCTCATGCCCCGTGTCTCCCCTGTTCCCCCACCCCCCGCTCATGCCCCGTGTCTCCCTCATGTACCCCCACTCCCGCTAATGCCCTGTGTGTCTCCTGTTGCCCCGCACCCTCTGCTCATGTCCTGTGTCTCCCTCGTGTTCCCCCACCCTCCGCTCATGCCCATGTTTTCCTCCTATACCACCACCCCCCTGCTCATGCCCTGTGTTTCCCTCGTGTTAGCCCCTCATCCCCGCTCATGCCCCGTGTCTCCCTCCTTTCACCCCACCCCCCGCTCATGCCCCGTGTGTGCCCTGTTCCCCCCACCCCCCGCTCATGCCCCGTGTCTCCCTTGTGTTTCCCCCACCCCCGCTCATGCCCCGTGTCTCCCTTGTGTTACACCACACCCCCCGCTCATTCCCCGTGTCGCCCTTGTGTTCCACCCCACCTCCCACTCATGCCCCGTGTCTCCCCTGTTCCCCTCCACCCCCCGCTCATGCCCCGTGTCTGCCTTGTGTTACCCCCACCACCTGCTCATGCCCCGTGTCTCCCCTGTTCCACCCCACCCCCCGCTCATGCCTGTGCCTCCCTCTTGTTACCCCCTCACACCTGCTCATGCCGCGTGTCTCCCCTGTTCCCCCACCCCCTGCTCATGCCCCGTGTCTCCCTCATGTACCCCCGACTCCCGCTCATGCCCTGTGTGTCTCCTGTTGCCCCGCACCCTCTGCTATGTCCTGTGTCTCCCTCGTGTTCCCACACCCTCCGCTCATGCCCATGTCTTCCTCCTGTACCGCCACCCCCCGCTCATGCCCCGTGTTTCCCTCGTGTTAGCCCCCCATCCCCGCTCATGCCCTGTGTCTCCCTCCTTTCCCCCCCACCTCCCGCTCATGCCCCGTGTCCTACTCCTGTTCCCCCCACCCCCGCTCATGCCCCATGTGCCCTGTTCCCCCAACCCCCCCACATGCCCTGTGTGCCATGTTCCCCCCCACCCCCTGCTCATGCCCCGTGTGTGCCCTGTTCCCCCCACCCTCCGCTCATGCCTGTGTGTGCTCTTTTCCCCCCACCCCCCGCTCATGCCCTGTGTGTGCCCTGTTCCCCCCACCCCCCGCTCATACTCCGTGTGTGCCCTGTTCCGCCCAACCCCCGCTCATGCCCCGTATCTCCCTTGTGTTTCCCCCACCCCCCGCTCATGCCCCGTGTCTCCCTTGTGTTACACTACACCCCACGCTCATGCCCCGTGTCTCCCTTGTGTTACACCCCACCCCCCGCTCATGCCCCGTGTCTCCCTTGTGTTACACTACACTCCACGCTCATGCCCTGTGTCTCCGTTGTGTTACCTCCCCACCCCCCGCTCATGCCCCGTGTCTCCCTTGTGTTACCCCCGCTCATGCCCCGTGTCTCCCTTGTGTTACCCCCGCTCATGCCCTGTGTCTCCCTTGTGTTACCCCCAACCCCCGCTCATGACCCGTGTCTCAATTGTGTTACACCCCACCCCCACTCATGCCCTGTGTCTCCCCTGTTACCCACCACCCCTGCTCATGCCCCCTCTCCTTTGTGTTACCCCACACCACCGCTCATGCCCTGTGTCTCCCTCCTTTCCCCCCCACCCCCCGCTCATGTCCCTTGTCTCCCCTGTTCCCCCACCCCCCGCTCATGCTCCGTCTATCCCCTGTACCCCCGCTCATGCCCCGTGTCTCCCTCGTGTTACCCCCCCAACCCCCACTCATGCCCCGTGTCTCCCCTGTTCCACCCAACCCCGCTCATGCCCTTTGTCTCCCTCGTGTACCCCCCACCCTCCCCTCATGCCCTGTGTCTCCTGTGTTATCCCCACCCCCTCCCCCCGCTCATGCCCTGTGTCTCCCCTGTTCCCCCACCCCCTGCTCATGCCCCGTGTCTCCCTCCTTTCCCCACCCACCCCCTGCTCATGCCCCGTGTCTCTCTCCAGTTCCCCCCACCCCCGCTCTTGACCTGTGTGTGCCCTGTTTCCCCCCACCCCCCGCTCATGCCCTGTGTCTCCCCTGTTCCCCCCCACCCCACGCTCATGCCCCGTGTCTCCCCTGTTCTACCCCACCCCTGCTGATACCCCGTGTCTCCCTCCTTTTCCCCCCCACCCCCCACTCATGCCCCTTGTCTCCCCTGTTCCCCCCACCCCCCTCTCATGCTCCATGTCTCCCTGTACCCCCACCCCCCGCTCATGCCCCCTGTCACCCACGTGTTACCCCCCCACCCCCCGCTCATGCCCTGTGTGTCCCTCCTGTACCCCCACCCCCCGCTCATGCCCTGTGTCTCCCTCCTGTACCCCCACACCCCCACTCATGCCCAGTGTTTCCCTCATGTTCCCCCCCACCCCCCGCTCATGGCCCGTGTCTCCCTCGTGTTCCCCCCACCCCCCGCTCATGGCCTTGTCTCTCTCGTGTTCCCCCTACTCCCCGCTCATGGCCCGTGTCTGCCCTGTTCCCCCCACCCCCCGCTCATGCCACATGTCTCCCCTGTTCCGCCCCACCCCCCCGCTCATGACCCGTGTCTCCCTCCTTTCCCCCCCAGCCCCCACTCATACCCCGTGTCCCCCTCCCCCACCCCCTGCTCATGCCCCGTGTCCCCCTCCTTTCCCGCCCACCCCCCGCTCATGCACCATGTCTCCCCTGTTCCCCCGCTCATGCACCGTGTCTCGCTCCTTTGCCCCCCACCCCCAGCTCATGCCCTGTGTCCTGCTCCTGTTTCCCCACCCCCGCTGATGCCCCGTGTGTGCCCTGTTCCCCCCACCACCCGCTCATTATCTGTGTGTGCCCTGTTCCTCCCCACCCACTGCTCATGCCCCGTGTGTGCCCTGTTCCCCCCACCCCCGCTCATGCCCCATCCGTGTCTCCCTTGTGTTTCCCCCACCCCCCGCTCATGCCCCGTGTCTCCCTTGTGTTACACTACACCCCCCGCTCATGCCCCGTGTCTCCCTTGTGTTCCACCCCACCCCCCGCTCATGCCCCGTGTCTGCCTTGTGTTACCCCCTCCGCCTGCTCATGCCCCGTGTCTCCCCTGTTCCACCCCAACCCCCGCTCATGCCCGTGTCTCCCTCGTGCTACCCCCTCACCCCCTGCTCATGCCCCGTGTCTCCCCTGTTCCCCCCACCCCCCGCTCATGCCCCGTGTCTCCCTCATGTACCCCCCGCTCATGCCCCATGTCTCCCTCGTGTACCACCCCCACTCCCGCTCATGCCCTGTGTGTCTCCTGTTGCCCCACACCCTCTGCTCATGTCCTGTGTCTCCCTCGTGTTCCCCCACCCTCCGCTCATGCCCCATGTCTTCCTCCTGTACCGTACCGCCACCCCCCTTCTCATGACCCGTGTTTCCCTCGTGTTAGCCCCCCAACCCCGCTCATGCCCCGTGTCTCCCTCCTTTCCCCCCACCCCCCCCACATGCCCCGTGTACTTCTCCTGTTCCCCCCACCCCCGCTCATGCCCCGTGTGCCCTGTTCCACCCACCCCCACTCATGCCCTGTGTGCCCTGTTCCCCCCACCCACCGCTCATGCCCCGTGTGTGCCCTGTTCCCCCCACCCCCCGGTCATGACTGTGTGTGCCCTGTTTCCCCCCCACCCCCCGCTCATGCCCTGTCTCCCCTGTTATGCCCACTCCCCACTCAGGCCCTTTGTCTCCCCTCCCTTGTGTTACCCCCCACCCCCCGCTCATGCCCTGTCTCTCCTGTTACGCCCACTCCCCGCTCATGCCCATTGTCTCCCCTCCCTTGTGTTACCCCCCACCCCCACTCATACCCTGTGTCCTTCTCCTGTTCCCCCCACCCCCCGCTCATGCCCCATGTGTGCCCTGTTCCCCCAACCCCCCGCTCATGCCCTGTGTGTGCCCTGTTCCCCCCCACCCCCCGCTCATGCCCCGTGTGTGCCCTGTTCCGCCCAACCCCCGCTCATGCCCCGTATCTCCCTTGTGTTTCCCCCACCCCCGCTCATGCCCCGTGTCTCCCTTGTGTTACACTCCACCCCACGCTCATGCCCCGTGTCTCCCTTGTGTTACACCCCACCCCCGCTCATGCCCCGTGTCTCCCCTGTTCCACCCCACCCCCTGCTCATGCCCTGTGTCTCCCCTGTTCCCCCCACCCCCCGCTCATGCCCCGTGTCTCCCCTGTTCCACCCCACCCTCCGCTCATGCCGTGTGTCTCCCTCGTGTTACCCCCTCACCCCCTGCTCATGCCCCGTGTCTCCCCTGTTCCCCCCACCCCCCGCTCATGCCGTGTCTCCCTCGTGTACCCCCCAACCCCCGCTCATGCCCTGTGTGTCTCCCACCCTCTGCTCATGTCCCGTGTCTCCCTCGTGTTCCCCCCACCCTCCGCTCATACCCCATGTCTCCCTCCTGTACCGCCACCCCCCCGCTCATGCCCCGTGTTTCCCTTGTGTTACCCCCCACCCCCGGCTCATGCCCCGTGTTTCCCTCATGTTAGCCCCTCATCCCCGCTCATGCCCCATGTCTCCCTCCTTTCCCCCCACCCCCGCTCATGCCCCGTGTCCTTCTCCTGTTCCCCCCACCCCGCTCATACCCCGTGTGTCCTGTTCCCCCCACCCCCGCTCATGCCCTGTGTGCCCTGTTCCCCCCCACCCCCCGCTCATGCCCTGTGTGTGCCCTGTTCCCCCCACCCCCCGCTCATGCCCCGTGGGTGCCCTGTTTCCCCCACCCCCCGCTCATGCCCTGTATCCCCTGTTACCCCCACTCCCCGCTCATGCCCCGTGTCTCCCTTGTGTTACCCCCCACCCCTGGTCATGCCCCGTTTCTCCCTTGTGTTACCTCCCGCTCATGCCCTGTGTCTCCCATGTGTTACCCCCCACCCCTCGCTCATGCCCATGTCTCCCGTGTGTTACCCCCCACCCCCCGCTCATGTCCTGTGTCTCCCTTGTGTTACCCCCCACCCCCGGCTCATGCCCCATGTCTCCCTCCTTTCTCCCCCCCACCCCCGCTCATGCTCCATGTCTCCCTTCTTTACCACCAACCCCCCGCTCATGCCCCGTGTATCCCTCCTTTAACACCCACCCCCCGCTCATGCCCCGTGTCTCCATCCTTTTCCCCCCCACTCCCCACTCATGCCCCGTGTCTGCCCTATTCCACCCCGCCCCCCACTCATGTCCCGTGTCTCGCTCCTGTTCCCCCACCCCCTGCTCATGCCCCGTGTTTCGCATGTTCCCCCACCGCTTTTCATGCCCTGTGTCTCGCCTGTTCCACCCCACCTCCTGCTCATGCCCCGTGTCTCTCTCCTTCTCCCCCACCCTCCCGCTCATGCTCCGTGTCTCCCCTCTTCCCCCCCACCCCTGCTCATGCCCCGTGTTTTCCCTGTTCTCCCCACCCCCCGCTCATGCCCTGTGTCTCCCTCCTTTCCACCCACCCCCGCTCATGGCGCGTGTCTCCCCTTTTGCCTCCACTACCCCGCTAATGCCCCGTGTCTCCCCTGTTCCCCCCACCCTCCGCTCATGTCCCATGTGCCCTGTTCCCCCCCACCCATCCCCATGTGTGCCCTGTTCCCCCCACCCCCCGCTCATGCCCCGTGGTTGCTCTGTTTCCCCCCCACCCCCCGCTCATGCCCTGTATCCCCTGTTCCCCCCACCCCCCGCTCATGCCCCATGTGCCCTGTTCCCCCCCACCCCCCGCTCATGCCCCGTGTGTGCCCTGTTCCCCCCACCCCCTGCTCATGTCTCGTGTCTCCCCTGTTCCCCCCACCTTCCGCTCATGCCCCGTGTCTCCCTCGTGTACCCCCCACCCCCGCTCATGCCCTGTGTGTCTCCCACCCTCTGCTCATGTCCCGTGTCTCCCTCGTGTTCCCCCCACCCTCCGCTCATACCCCATGTCTCCCTCCTGAACCGCCACCCCCCCGCTCATGCCCCGTGTTTCCCTTGTGTTACCCCCCACCCCCGGCTCATGCCCCGTGTTTCCCTCATGTTAGCCCCTCATCCCCGCTCATGCCCCATGTCTCCCTCCTTTCCAACCACCCCCGCTCATGCCCCGTGTCCTTCTCCTGTTCCCCCCACCCCCGCTCATGCCCCGTGTGCCCTGTTCCCCCCACCCCCGCTCATACCCCGTGAGCCCTGTTCCCCCCCACCCCCCGCTCATGCCCCGTGTGTGCCCTGTTCCCCCCACCCCCCGCTCATGCCCCGTGGGTGCCCTGTTTCCCCCCACCCCCCGCTCATGCCCTGTTACCCCCACTCCCCGCTCATGCCCCGTGTCTCCCTTGTGTTACCCCGCACCCCTGCTCATGCCCCGTTTCTCCCTTGTGTTACCTTCCGCTCATGCCCTGTGTCTCCCATGTGTTACCCCCCATCCCCCGCTCATGCCCATGTCTCCCTTGTGTTACCCCCCACCCCCGGCTCATGCCCCATGTCTCCCTCCTTTCCCCCCCACCCCCGCTCATGCTCCATGTCTCCCTTCTTTCCCACCCACCCCCCGCTCATGCCCCGTGTGCCCTGTTCCCCCTCACCCCCCGCTCATGCCCCGTGTGTGCCCTGTTCCCCCCACCCCCCGCTCATGCCCCGTGGGTGCTCTGTTTTCCCCCACCCCCCGCTCATGCCCCGTGTCTCCCCTGTTCCCCCCACCCCCCGCTCATGCCCCATGTGCCCTGTTCCCCCCACCCCCCACTCATGCCCCGTGTGTGCCCTGTTCCCCCCACCCCCTGCTCATGCCCCGTGTCTCCCCTGTTCCCCCCCACCGCCCGCTCATGCCCCGTGTCTCCCTCGTGTACCCCCCACCCCCGCTCATGCCCTGTGTGTCTCCCACCCTCTGCTCATGTCCCGTGTCTCCCTCATGTTCCCCCAACCCTCCGCTCATACCCCATGTCTCCCTCCTGTACCGCCACCCCCCCGCTCATGCCCCGTGTTTCCCTTGTGTTACCCCCCACCCCCGGCTCATGCCCCGTGTTTCCCTCATGTTAGCCCCTCATACCCGCTCATGCCCCATGTCTCCCTCTTTCCCCCAACCCACGATCATGCCCCGTGTCCTTCTCCTGTTCCCCCCACCCCCGCTCATGCCCCGTGTGCCCTGTTCCCCCCACCCCCGCTCATGCCCTGTGTGCCCTGTTCCCCCCCGCCCCCCGCTCATGCCCCGTGTGTGCCCTGTTCCTCCAACCCCCGCTCATGCCTCGTGGGTGCCCTGTTTCCCCCCACCCCCCGCTCATGCCCTGTATCCCCTGTTACCCCCACTCCCCGCTCATGCCCCGTGTCTCCCTTGTGTTACCCCCCACCCCTGCTCATGCCCCATTTCTCCCTTGTGTTACCTCCCGGTCATGCCCTGTGTCTCCCATGTGTTACCCCCCACCCCCTGCTCATGCCCATGTCTCCCTTGTGTTACCCCCCACCCCCCGCTCATGTCCTGTGTCTCCCTTGTGTTACCCCCCACCCCCGGCTCATGCCCCATGTCTCCCTCCTTTCCCCCCCACCCATGCTCCATGTCTCCCTTCTTTCCCACCCACCCCCCGCTCATGCCCCGTGTCTCCCTCCTTTAACACCCACCCCCTGCTCATGCCCCGTGTCTCCATCCTTTCCCCCCCACTCCCCACTCATGCCCCGTGTCTGCCCTATTCCCCCCCACGTCCCACTCATGCCCCGTGTCTCCCTCCCGTTCCCCCCACCCCCTGCTCATGCCCCGTGTTTTGCATGTTCACCCACCGCTTTTCATGCCCTGTGTCTCGCCTGTTCCACCCCACCCCCCGCTCATGCCCTGTGTCTCTATACTTCCCCCACACCCCTCCGCTCATGCTCCGTGTCTCCCCTCTTCCCCTCCACCCCCTGCTCATGCCCCGTGTTTTCCATGTTCTCCTCACCCCTCGCTCATGCCCCTTGTCTCCACTGTTCCACCCCACCCCCCGCTCATGCCCCGTGTCTCCCTCCTTTAACACCCACCCCCCGCTCATGCCCCGTGTCTCCCTCCTTTCCCCCCCACCCTCGCTCATGCGACATGTGCCCTGTTCCCCCCACCCCCCGCTCATGCCCCGTGTGTGCCCTGTTCCCCCCACCCCCCGCTCATGCCCCGTGGGTGCTCTGTTTCCCCCCACCCCCCACTCATGCCCTGTATCCATGTTACCCCCACTCCCGCTCATGCCCCGTGTCTCCCTCCTTTCCCCCAACCCCCGCTCATGCCCCGTGTCCTTCTCCTGTTCCCCCCACCCCCGCTCATGCCCCGTGTGCCCTGTTCCCCCCACCCCCGCTCATGCCCCGTGTGCCCTGTTCCCCCCCACCCCCCGCTCATGCCCCGTGTGTGCCCTGTTCCTCCAACCCCCGCTCATGCCTCGTGGGTGCCCTGTTTCCCCCCACCCCCCGCTCATGCCCTGTATCCCCTGTTACCCCCACTCCCCGCTCATGCCCCGTGTCTCCCTTGTGTTACCCCCCACCCCTGCTCATGCCCCGTTTCTCCCTTGTGTTACCTCCCGGTCATGCCCTGTGTCTCCCATGTGTTACCCCCCACCCCCTGCTCATGCCCATGTCTCCCTTGTGTTACCCCCCACCCCCCGCTCATGTCCTGTGTCTCCCTTGTGTTACCCCCCACCCCCGGCTCATGCCCCATGTCTCCCTCCTTTCCCCCCCACCCATGCTCCATGTCTCCCTTCTTTCCCACCCACCCCCCGCTCATGCCCCGTGTCTCCCTCCTTTAACACCCACCCCCCGCTCATGCCCCGTGTCTCCATCCTTCCCCCCCACTCCCCACTCATGCCCCGTGTCTGCCCTATTCCCCCCCACGCCCCACTCATGCCCCGTGTCTCCCTCCCGTTCCCCCCACCCCCTGCTCATGCCCCGTGTTTTGCATGTTCACCCACCGCTTTTCATGCCCTGTGTCTCGCCTGTTCCACCCCACCCCCCGCTCATGCCCTGTGTCTCTATCCTTCCCCCCCACCCCTCCGCTCATGCTCCGTGTCTCCCCTCTTCCCCCCCACCCCCTGCTCATGCCCCGTATTTTCCCTGTTCTCCCCACCCCTCGCTCATGCCCCTTGTCTCCACTGTTCCACCCCACCCCCCACTCATGCCCTGTGTCTCCCTCCTTTCCCCCACCCCCGCTCATCACCCGTGTCTCCCCTGTTCCCCCCAACCCCCGCTCATGCCCCATGTGCCCTGTTCCCCCCCACCCCCCGCTCATGCCCCGTGTGTGCCCTGTTCCCCCCACCCCCCGCTCATGCCCCGTGGGTGCTCTGTTTCCCCCCACCCCCCACTCATGCCCTGTATCCATGTTACCCCCACTCCCGCTCATGCCCCGTGTCTCCCTTGTGTTACCCTCCACCCCTGCTCATGCCCCGTTTCTCCCTTATGTTACCTCCCGCTCATGCCCTGTGTCTCCCATGTGTTACCCCCCACCCCCCGCTCATGCCCGTGTCTCCCTTGTGTTACCCCCCACCCCCCGCTCATGTCCCGTGTCTCCCTTGTGTTACCCCCACACCCGGCTCATGCCCCATGTATCCCTCCTTTCCCCCCACTCCCGCTCATGCCCCATGTCTCCCTTCTTTCCCACCCACCCCCCGCTCATGCCCCGTGTCTCCCTCCTTTAACACCCACCCCCCGCTCATGCCCCGTGTCTCCCTCCTTTCCCCCCCACCCTCGCTCATGCCCCGTGTCTCCATCCTTTCCCCCCCACCCCCCACTCATGCCCCGTGTCTGCCCTGTTCCCCCCCACCCCCCACTCATGCCCCGTGTCTCCCTCCCGTTCCCCCCACCCCCTGCTCATGCCCCATGTTTCACATGTTCCCCCCACCCCTTTTCATGCCCTGTGTCTCGCATGTTCCACCCCACCACCCGCTCATGCCCCGTGTCTCTCTCCTTTCCCCCCACGTCTCCGCTCGTGCTCCGTGTCTCCCCTGTTCCCCCCCACCCCCTGCTCAAGCCCCGTGTTTTCCCTGTTCTCCCCACCCCTCGCTCATGCCCCTTGTCTCCACTGTTCCACCCCACCCCCCACTCTTGCCCTGTGTCTCCCTCCTTTCCCCCAACCACGCTCATCACCCGTGTCTCCCCTGTTCCCCCCACCCCCCGCTCATGCCCCATGTGCCCTGTTCCCCCCCACCCCCCGCTCATGCCCCGTGTGTGCCCTGTTCCCCACACCCCCCGCTCATACCCCGTGGGTGCTCTGTTTCCCCCCACCCCCCACTCATTCCCTGTATCCATGTTACCCCCACTCCCGCTCATGCCCCGTGTCTCCCTTGTGTTACCCTCCACCCCTGCTCATGCCCCGTTTCTCCCTTGTGTTACCTCCCGCTCATGCCCTGTATCTCCCATGTGTTACCCCCCACCCCCCGCTCATGCCCGTGTCTCCCTTGTGTTACCCCCCACCCCCCGCTCATGTCCCGTGTCTCCCTTGTGTTACCCCCCACCCCCGGCTCATGCCCCATGTATCCCTCCTTTCCCCCCACTCCCGCACATGCCCCATGTCTCCGTTCTTTCCCACCCACCCCCCGCTCATGCCCCGTGTCTCCCTCCTTTAACACCCACCCCCCGCTCATGCCCCGTGTCTCCCTCCTTTCCCCCCCACCCTCGCTCATGCCCCGTGTCTCCAACCTTTCCCCCCCACCCCCCACTCATGCCCCGTGTCTCCCTCCCGTTCCCCCCACCCCCTGCTCATGCCCCGTGTTTCGCATGTTCCCCCCACCCCTTTTCATGCCCTGTGTCTCGCATGTTCCACACCACCAACCGCTCATGCCCCGTGTCTCTCTCCTTTCCCCCCACCCCCCCGCTTGTGCTCCGTGTCTCCCTTGTTCCCCCCACCCCCTGCTCAAGCCCTGTGTTTTCCCTGTTCTCCCCACCCCTCGCTCATGCCCCTTGTCTCCACTGTTCCACCCCACCCCCCACTCTTGCCCCATGTCTCCCTCCTTCCCCCCCACCCCCCGCTCATGCCACGTGTCTCCATCTTTTACCCCCCACCCCCTCTCATGCCCTGTGTCTGCGCTGTTCCCTCCCACCCCCCACTCATGCCCCCTGTCTCCCTCCCATTCCCCCCACCCCCTGCTCATGCCCCGTGTTTTGCATGTTCCCCCCACCCCCTGCTCATGACCTGTGTCTCCCCTGTTCCACCCCACCCCCCGCTCATGCCCAGTGCCTCACTCCTTTCCCCCCAACTCTCCGCTCATGCTCCATGTCTCCCCTGTTCCCCCCTGCTCATGCCCCGTGTTTCCCTGTTCTCCCCACCCCTCGCTCATGTCCCGTGTTTCCTTCCTTTTCCCCCCACCCCCCGCTCATGCCCCGTGTCTACCTCTGTTCCCCCCACCCCCTGCTCATGCCCCGTGTCTCTCTCGTGTTCCCCCCACCCCCGTTCATGCCCCGTGTTTCCTTCCTTTCCCCCCACCCCGGCTCATGCCCCGTGTCTCCCTCCGTTCCCCCCACCCCCTGCTCATGCCCCATGTGCCCTGTTCCCTCCCACCCCTCGCTCATGCCCACTTGTCTCCCCTGTTCCCCCCCACCCCCTGCTCATGCCCTGTTCGGTTCTCTTTATGCACCCCGCCTTCCCTTTCCATGGTGGCCATCTTGGTAAAAGATGTTCCTTCCAACACCGGGACGCCACAGGAAAATCTTTTTTTTTTTACCACCCGGGGTTCCCACTTTGAGGACCTAAGATGCTAGTGGTCTTCATCTATTGAAAAGGGTGTTATGGTGACGTTGTACTAATAAAAACCTAATAAAAACCTATGAAATTCAATGAAAAAACTTTGTTAAAGGGACGTTATGCTTAAGTTGCGCTACTAAAAACCTATGGAATTCCGTGAAACAACTTTGTTAAAGGGACGTTATGGTTAAGTTGTGCTACTAAAAACCTATGAAATTCAGTGAAAAAACTGTGTTAAAGGGACGTTATGGTTCCAAGTAAAACCGAAAAACCCTTGAAATTCGCCAGCCATGGTAAGCTAAGCAACCATAACTCGCCACCACCGTGCACTGCGAAGACTAACACCCACAACATCAAAGATGATATCACAAATGTAATTGATGACATCACTGATGACATCACATGTCTGGCTCACTCTTTTTTCTTTTGCTGACATATCTAGGCCACATGGTTTTCTTCAGTAACAGTCAGAAACTAAAAATTTTATTTTATTTGTAGATGTATCCTTCAAGTAGGTTCTTACAGTAATTCCCTTAGAGTCCAGTCACATCATATGAAACATATACATACGGGAAGACACCAGCTTGAAAGACAGCAATCCTTTTTGTGCATAAAGATAATCAATAGACTTATGAGCACTTTCTGACAGTTCTGTTGTTTTTTTATGGCTGTACTTTCCCTGTATATGGTCATATTTGTATACATTGTACTCTCACTACTTTCCTTAGGGTCCAATCACATCAAGTGATACATATACATAGGATAAATAGCAGCTTTGAAACAGAGCAATCATGTATTTGCATTAAAATAATCAGTTAAGTTATGAATTGTTTCTGCTACTACTTGTGCTTTTTTGCTAACTTTCCCTGTATATACCAATATTGGTATGTGTTCTTGTGTCTTTGTGTTTTGTCTATAGTAATGCAATTATGTAATACGTGTTTTATTAGCTACTTATTCCATATTTCACAGTAAACAAACATCTATTAAGAAAACAATTATCATTTCATTATTCAACATATTAACATTATGAACATTATACCTTCATCTTGTACGCTGCACACAATGTTATGTTTCTGCATGAGTAGCTTAGTATACTAGATAGAACCCCACAATAGAAGTCTATTTATATCAATGCATCGTTCAATGCACTAATTAGGGTATGATATTTATTGCAATGATCCTTGACACTTTTTTCGCAACATTATAATTAGAATCTCGTGTACACATATTTCATGAAAAGTACATACACCTGTGATGTCATCAGTGATGTCATCAATGATATTTGTGATGCCATCTTTGATGTTGTGGGTGTTAGTCTTAGCAGTGCACGATGCTGGCGCGAGTTATGGTTGCTTAGTTTACCATAACTGGCGAATTTCAAGGGTTTTTCGGTTTTACTTGGAACCATAACATCCCTTTGACAAAGTTTTTTCACTGAATATAAATATAGATAATGGAAATGTGACAAGTGTTTACTATGACTCCCTTACCTTACATTTATATAACATAGAAAATACTAAACACCCTGCCCCGCTTGTGATTTTGATGTCCGTGGACCGTGCCCATGTCTGCAGGCTCACGCGGTCACCATCAGCACTATCCAAAAACTTAGAGGGTATCTTCCATCATTGTATCATACAATTAAAACACACAAACATATTCAAAATGCACCACATAAAAAACATTACATGTAATAATAAATAAGAAGTAGAAACTGTATATGTAAGACACCAACCATCCACTGAAGTAGCATTTCCAATATAATGGAAAATACCAAAACAAAATAAATATGCCTCCAACTGAATTACCTCACAGAAAGTGCACAGCAAGAATCAGAGCATACTTACACACCAGTAACAGGAAATGTTTGTAAAAACGTATTAAGTACACTACATGTATTTCATATACTTATACATTTTCTGTATTATGTACACTAAAACTAATATATATATTTTTTTAACACAGAAATGTCCAGTACTTTGGAATGGCAGGAAGAGAATTTCCCACGAGATGAAATGAGTGAAGAGAGTGATAATAATGGTAGACACAACATTTCTCTATGTAAGCCGATTAATAACCATTACTTTATATGTACTCAACAAATGCCTTTTTTTAACAGACCAGACAACCAATGAAACTAATATACCAAAAGAGATAATAGAAGATCCTCTCAAAAGAATGGAGCTGAAAATTGATGTATTACAATAACACTTCAATCAACTAAAATAGTGCATTGTTGACCACATTAAAGAAAACATTAAATACCACTGTCCCACATGCACCTGTTCTCCCTCTCCATGTCCCAGCCAACTATCCCCAAACCCTTTCCCACCGAGAAAAAAGGTACAATGAAACTTCCATCACTTCCTCCCCTCCCCTACATCATGTCCAAACCCCTAAATCCCCTGTATTTGTTTCAGTTTCTGCTTCCCCCTCTCTTTATTAATTTTTCTACTGTTAAACAATAATAACATTTTAAATGTGTTCTTAGCATATGCCTGTGTCTTGTCTTTTTTTAAAAGGCAGGCTCTCCGTGGTGTTCTTAATTGACCAACACGGGCGTGTCCTAAGGACATAGTACCTGTTCATATTGTCCGTAATTAAAATGGAGGTGTCCTTAGAACACACAAGATGTCCGCCTGTCCGTAATTAACCAAAATGGAAGGACAATATACCTGTTCGTACTGTCTGTAATTAAAATGGAGGTGTCCTTAGAACACACAAGATGTCCGCCTCTCACAATCACCCAAAATGGGGGTGTCCTAATAACACCCCCGTTGTTCGCAATGTCCGCAACCAGAAATAATATATCCGTAGAACACATATCCCGTCCACCTGTCCGCAAAGTTTTGACGCACATTTATTTTATTTGGGCACTTCAACATTGTTCGTAGAACACCTGCACAAATGCGCATCACACACCTGGATCTTACGAATATCGTGCCTCCCTGCAACTGTCCGCCGCACATGGGTCGCACTTTTAATTAGTTCGGGGACCCAAACATTGTCTGTAGAAGACCCGCACGCATGCGCACAACTGTCATGCGCATTTGGAGTCCTGCGGACAGCCATCCCATTTGCGAATGTGTCCATGATGTCATTATTTGCGGACAATGTCCGACCCATGAACATTTAAAAACTGCTTTTTTGAGCAATCGAAGATATTTTACAGTAAAAGTTCACCATTGCACATGTACCAGACAATGTTCCTGCTGATCTATATACTTTTTGGAACTTTTTTACCTGTTCTTGGTGTTCGAAGTCTTCAGGGACGGTGCAGGTGTCTGCAAAGCAAGCCCCAGCACCCCTATAAAAGGCCACATCCCAGAGCTGATCCTTATTCTGCTTTTGGATTTCCAAGATTTACAACAGGACAATTGTGCAGGTTGCTGTTCGTGGTTCCTCGTTCCTAGTTCCTGGTTATTAACGTTCCAGATGGCATCCCAAATTGCTTTTGCTGCTACTGCCTCGGCATCAGCCCTCCCACCCCCTCCACCCCACCACATCCCCAAGGACCTGAAGAGGGGAACAGCCGTGAAGATGCAGAGGAGACGGATGAAGAGGAAAAGGTAGTGGAAGTCCCTACTACTAGCATTAATCGTGAGTCTTGGGTGTGGTGGTTATTTACCACCATTTATGGAAAGTCAAAAGCTCAAACGAACAAGGTGATCTGCACTCACTGCCACATGGTTCTGAGTCATGGCAAGGCTGGTTTGTATAGCTGTGGTACTACATCAATGAAGCGACACCTAAAGTCGTTCCATGATGGGGCTATTCATAAGGTTGTACCTTGCGATAAATGTAGTAGGTTGAATTCCTCTGCAGCATCATCCGTTTCCGCTCATGTCACCACAAAATGCACTCCTGTGGGACAGCGCATCCCTCCAGCTGCCTCACAGGCCATCCATGATGCTGTTGACCCTTACCTTTCGAAGGTCACAATATTGTGAATGTATGCAATGCAGTACTCTGCAGGGGGGAGAACCTTCAGAGTGCTTTTGAGACTACAGTCAAGGAACATGAGAAGGTCTGTGACCTACCTCAATAAGGACCACCCTACATTTTCCTCTCTCTGCCTGCCCTTTCTTACCCCCGTGGTTGGTGTCCCTTCCTTCCCCTCCTTTCCCCTCCTTTCCTTGTGTATCATGTTTAAAAAAACAAAAAAAATATAAAACAAAAACCCAAAAAAAGGCTCTTTTCAGAGCCGCCTTTCACAGTTTAAAAACAGAAGTGACAAATAAACACTGCAGGGCCCTGTGCATTTTTTAGAAGTCTGTGGACATCTAAAAACTGTGCAGTGCTGCCCTGTCACAACCATTGCACTTTTCTCTGGGAGGAAGTGGTGGCTCTGAAAAGAGCCTTTTGTGTTTTTTGGTGTTTCAAAAACTTCAAATGGTCAACACCTACTGCAAAATGGAGTGCTGTAATTCCAAAAAAGGTTGCAATGCATTTTTCGCAGAAAAATCTGATTGCCAGCATAAGTAAGATGTACTCCATCTCTGCGAAAAATGTGTGTGCTACAAAACACAATATTTTCATTCTGAAAAGAGGACATACCAACATCTTTCAAAAAGGCACAAACAGCCTTGTTAACATTGTTCCTTGCTTTCACCATTTGTGGACCAAATGAAAAAGAACACAGCCACATTTGTCTCTGCGCAATACAAGAAAAAAATACTCTGGAGTTTGGATACATGTCCATGACTTTCCCAAGTTCTTCTTTCATTGCAAATTGTAAAGAGATTCCAGACACGTGTCCTAAACTGTTCCCTCCACAATTAATAATAATAATGTGTGGATGATGCTGTGTCACCAAAGAAGCACAGAGAGGTAGCAAATCCACCCACTTCATTCCACGCACTCCATACCAGTGCACTTCCACGTGAGAGAATCCAAGATGTGCACCCACTCCACAGCGATCTGCATGCACCTCCAACCAATGTATCCACGAATCTCCCAAAATCAAAACAATCTGCTTTCTGAAACACACAGCCATAGCTATCTGCTCTTCTCTCAGGAAAAACACCTACTGGCAAACTCTCTCCTTACACAACACAGCCAGTAAACCTTATTGACCAATCCCGTCTGTGCTCAGTCTCATTAGCATGTGTCACAACCCCAAAATCCTGTATGTAATACGTGCTGCCCGCGACCAACCGCGCTGTCCGCGGACAAATCAAACTATCTCAGCGTGGGGAATGAATGAACATTTAAATATTGTGCACCATTTCCCCTTTGAGGTTGTCTCTGAAAAGAACTTTTTTTATTTGTTTTGCAGATGCTTCAGAAACACCTTTTTTGTATTTTTTTTTCTTTCTTATTTTCCTCCAAACATCTTCACATTAGTTTCTCCAAAGCAACACTTATGTTCCAAAACAGCATGGCATTTCCCATAAAAGATAAAGAAATGCCATCTTCTTTAAAATAAACATTACCAGAATCAATGTTCTCATTATTACAAAAGAACATACCAGCTCTAAGCATGAAAGGAAACATGCCTCGGTTGATTGTACACCTAGCAATATTTTGCTGAGGACAAAAAACACAACTATTGTTCCATACTGCTCTAGGTAACACAGAAGAAAAAATAACCTTGGCATTTGGAAGGACTTTCATGATTGCCTGAACAAAGTTTTGCAGATCTTGCAACAAAGTATGGGCATTGGCATAGCCCAAAAGCACAAAACCACAGTGTAGGGCAACTACATGTGTACTATGAAACCTAGCCATATCCTGACAAACTACTAGTATTGCCTGCAAATTCAAATCAGTCACAGTGCTCCACACCTCATCCACTCCAAAATGGTTAGCCACATTCCTAGATTTAGCATAATGAACCAAACCATTCACAAACATATCTCCGACCGCCAACACCCTGACTTTCTGCACCTCTGTCATCTTCAATAAACACAGCCCCTCTCAATACATAACCGAAGCTTAACACCTGATTGGCTAATCCTTAAAATACACTCCCACTTCATTCTCGGAAACCCCAGATGTGGCATGTCCTGTCTGTGAATGACCACGCTGTCCGCGGAGCGCATCAGTAACACTGGGGCAGCCCTTATACCCTTTCCACTAGACTCTCTGCACCATTTCCTCATTGGCTACTGTTAAGCAGTCACACAATCATCCACCAATCACATCCAAGAACTCTACATCTAACTCTGTGATCACAGATTAGCACTTTAGATGTACTATTGATAACTCTCAGTACAAATCGGCTGTGACTGCAAAGGACCTACAGAAACAACTACTGTAAAACTTCCCAAGATATCTGCTTCCAGATTCATGCACATCCACATGCATGAACACAGACCACATGTATGAATATTTCCTACACAGCACATGTACACCTCTTCTAGTAATACAATACATCCCGAGCGCATAGCTCAGAGGCAACGTGCGTGCCTTGAAAGCAAAATGACATGAAGCAACACAGATTCGATCTCCGGGTCCGCGCTTAGAAAACTCTGGGTGTTTAAGCACATTATAAATACGCAACTAAGACAAAATAATTACGCAACTAAAAAACAAACAATTCCTGTATCAACGCCTCGATGCCCGCTGGCTGCGTAAGTGCTTTCAAAATGTAAAAATAGCAAAAAATGCATATGATTATTTCTTCTGCCTCTTAACATCCATTAACATAACATTAAAAAAACAAGTGTGCTCTATACGTTTACTATTATACTCATTTGAAAAACATATTCAACTAACAGATTCTAAATAAAATATACAGGGTGCATATAGGCAAAGGAAAGTGCAAAACAATGTGTACATTAACAAAAGTGCTATAAACACACATATTCACTAACTTCTTTCTTTTAAAATTTCAGTGAAGACCACTCTCCTGAAAAGCAGCAGTGTCTGAAGTACGAACAATGACTTAGAAGAAACCTACTCTTTCCATACAAAAAAGTAAGTACACAACTGACATAATGTTATAACTGTTACTCAAACACACTAACATTTTAGTATTGTAGAAGAAACAAATATATTATCCCTTTACCATTAGATGTAGTATTAGTATTAGTAGTATTAGTGCTTCCCCTTACCAGTGCATACTTTATATTGTCAACTGAAGCCCAGTATATTAACACACTAATACAAGAATAGCCTTCCCAACTTGATGTAGCTACCCATTGCACAATCACACACCTGCACAATCATACTTATCATCATACACAGACGCTCATGCACAAAGCACGCATACACTGCACAACAGCCCAACCCACACTTTTTTCTCCAACACACCCCTAAGAATGCCTACCAAAAAGCAACTCCGTAGAAAGCAACGCAGAAGTAGAGAAAATCAAAATAAAAGTGTCCATCTCTAGCAGAGATGTTCAAACAAAACAGCTAATACAGTCATTAAATGAAAAAAACAAGCTTCCAGTACAGAAACTTCGCCTCCTCTATCAAAATGTAAAACCAAACAGAAAGTGATTAACAAGACTTCAGCTACCGCTACTGCCAACGCTGCATGAAAGTAAGCGTCCCCCAGAAGGCAAATAACACTCCCCAATGAGAGTCAATGATGGACAAACCCCTGGAGGGAATGAGACCAAGACCAAGTGCGGTTGAGAGTAAAAGTATTTTTATCTAAATCGATATAGGGCATACAAAGGACTCTGCAAACTCCAAGAGCACTCTGTCTGACAATGACAAAGACAGTCATTTATATTACAAATACACGTCATGCATGAGCTAAGCTATAGGGGCCACATAGTCTTGGGGATTGGATGGCGATGACTAGCTATGTTGGCTGTAGGCGCAGTGCTCCATGATTGGCGGGGATCCACATGGTGGCATCACGGAGTGCTTGGGTCAGCCGGGCTCATCGGGGTGAGGTGCCAGGGCGCAGGCTTTCCAAGGAGATTCACTACTTCAATACTAAAATTTGCCCTTGTGGCCACTCATACGCATTCGTCACACCCGTCTATGTCAAGCTGGTATGCAAAACCTTTAACACATCAATCTAGTACCAGGGAGGGGACCCAGGGGAAAACAGTATGCAATATGAGGCTTCCTTTATACATCATTATAAAGTTGGCATTAACAGAGGATCCAATCTCATGGGCCCAGGTGTCTTATCAGGGGGCACGAGTTAGGCTATCTTCATCATTCTATTCTGTTAGATGCAGTGAGTGATAGTTTTACGGTATGTTAGTACAACGGTGAATAACTGTTTCTCTGGCCCATTAAACTTAGGGTGAACTGAAATACTGTTGGGTCGGAGGGGGCACATAGCTAATACCACAAAATGTGGTGGGAGTTGGGGTTGTGTGGGTCTTAATTCTTCTTGGCCTGGCCAGGGTGGCACATAGTGATTTTATAGTGGCATCTGGCGTAGGAGGCATGGGGGAAGGTAAACGCTTGGTGCGGGTCCAGCAGGAATGCAGTGAGGTGTAGCTGCACTGTTTCAAAACAGAATACTGAGGACCTTCAAGCCACGGCAAGCCTTGAGGGGAGGAGGGGGGTTAGATGTGCAGCTCTCGCGAAGGAGGGGGAGATGGCCTTGTAACCTTTCGCGGGTCTCTGTTCACGGAATAGCATGAATGCTCTTACAGGGCCGAGTGGATGGGTGCTTGGAGGCATTATGTAAAGGGCACATTTTTATAGTTCACATATACTCGTGTTTACTGAATCAAAACAACGAAAGATTTTCATTAACATCACATCATACAACATTCATTACTCTGTTGCTTTGATCCCACGAGGGAGAAATGTACACAAAATGTGAGGTAGGACCTGGTTGGGGGATGCATGGGTCTCAGTGACACATCACAACTTTAAACATATGATTAGGATTTGTGACTTGAGGATCGGGGAAACAATAAGTTCATCTATCATTTCAACCACAGCAGATGTGGCTCAGAACTTCTAACAACTCAAAAATATCACAACACTCTCAATCATACTATACATGAGCATTTTATATATTGCTCTTTTAATTGTTTTATACTAGCAGCAAACATTGGTCAATAAAAGGAGGATTCAAGTGTCCATATGCTTGACGCCCTTACATGGAAATGTCCTGGGGTGGGCAGGGGTCTTACCATATTAACACGGGCAACTAGCACTATGGGTTTTGAGCCTTTTAGAAAAAAGGCTTAGCAGCATTGGATAAGGCTGGGAGACCCAGGGGTTTAACATTAATGTTTATCACTTCAGCTGGGGGAACAGGGTTGAGGGGGTCATGAGCACCATATACCATGGATGTGGGAGGGGTCTGCGCAGGGTCGAGATGATAGGGATGACTTTTTTCTTCCCCAGACCCAAACTAAAAGTCAGGTCACCGCCAGGGCAATGATGTACTGCGGAAGGTAAATGATACAGTGTTTGTTCTGTTACTTGTTCGGATCTAGTTGCTTGTGAGAACGGGCCTTCAACATCTCCTCCATGGGGAGGAGGCTGGGGGGAAGTGCAGGGCTCCCTGTGCGCTGACAAGTGGGGGGTGAGCTGCAGCTTCTGCAGGCAACCTGTTCCACAGAGGCCTGGGTTCAGTATGCTTAAAATGGAGTCTAAGGGCCTCATTACGACTCAGGCGGTAAGGGGTTTACGCCGGCGTAAACAGCGCCGACCCTTACCGCCTGAGTACGAGGTCCCTTAGCGCCATGGCGGATTTAACACCTGCTTTTCACAGGTGTTAAAATCCATGGCGCTAAGGGACCATGGAGTTAATTACGCCACCGTAATTTACGGTGGCGTAATTAACGCCTTCCCCACTCCCATTATGCCCTGTGGGGCAAAAATGGGAATGGGGAAGGGTAAATGGGGATTGGGGACTTACCGCCCCGCCAACCTCGGAATGGGGCGGTAAGTCCGCCAACCACCATGGCGTACCATGGTGGTAAAGTCATGGCCCAGGCGGTAACTTACCGCCTGGGTCGTAATGAGGCCCTAAGTGTATTACAAAATGGAGTCTATGTCATGCTGTAAGGTGAACCGTGCAGCCCCATGTGTCGATCCACAGCCACCCTGTCTCCCGGGCCCAGGCACTTGGGGGGGGCGCTGACGAGTCATGAGCCTCACGTAGGGGAGCAATGTGGGGGAGGGTGGTCCTAAAGACCTTTCCTCCCATACATGCACCTATAAATCTTGATGTAGTGGCAAGTAAGCATACCAAAAAAAAATGTTTTGCAAAAAATGTTCCACCACAGAGTCCTTCAGAACCTTTTAAAAACAAGAGAAAAATCATGCACAACCCTTAAAACCTACCTTAGAAAATGTATCCTAAAAGCTCTCGTAGACAGTGCAATCCTTCTCTAAAGGAAGTTATTTATTTTAGTTTTAAACAGGATGAAACCATTAACACAACTAACTACTAAACTACAAAAAAGACTTCTCAATAAACAGAATATCAACAAAAATAGTTTCTTAAACATCTGTGGAGGCGAATGGAGTCACACCACGACCACAGAACCATATTTTAAAGAAGAAGCATATCAGCAAAAGCAAACAAACCCAATTGCCATACATAGCAGTGGACGGGGGTATGAAAAACCTAATAACATCATTATGGAACAAGAAACTCTGCTAACAAAAATATCCCCAGAAAACTCAGAATCACCTCCCCATTCTACTCAACCAAAACGTCCAGTCTACAAATGGCTGTGCACATCAATGTGTAACATTGCCAAAAATTCTTTCAAAATTTTACGGCAGTTCCTCAATCAGTATGTAAAAAGCAAAGACAAATTCAAAATTAAACTACTACAAAATATGGATGCCTGTCCAGTGCGCAAATACACAGGACTACAAGGACATTCATTTGCCTACATTTGAGAACCTATTTGCAAAAGCACCCTCCACCATATCAAAATGATATCAACACATCATTCAACTATAATAAACTGAGTCCAAAAATTCTACTATGCTAAAAGTCCTGCTTTAGCACTATCCATTTTAAATAATAATCTCCTACATGGTACAGCCAAGCAACTACTCAAAGAAATAGAGCATATCCAAAGAAAATATTTTGGAATTGAAAGCCACTTACAAAATGAAATAGATGTAAAACAAACTAGCAACTACTGTACAAATAGAAATCTTCTATTAAACACATACAAAAAAGAAATACTAAAGTTTAAAAGTACCTCCACTGAAGTACCAAACCATGTGTGTGTGTTTGTTGGCACACAACTTCTTATAAAAGTTCCACAAAAACTATAGACATAACGTACAAAATAGAAGACAATGAAGATTTGAAATGGTTCCAATTAGCTCTCTACCTTATAGCATAAAACGAATACGACATTACTGACCCTTAATACTTTGCAATTACTGCACTGCAAAACTTGACAACAACAAAAACACCTTCACGTGCTATCACAAATAACTTGGAATTATTCCCACTACCAAAACCGCCTGCAACAACTAAATTCATATGAGAGCATCATAATTCAAATAGTGCACCCATTTCAAGCAATAACACGCCTCCAACCAAAAACAGCAAAATTACCGCCCTCTGAATTAGTCAAAGGCATTTGTGGCAAAGTAGTTTATTTACCATTAGATCTCAAAGAAAATGTACACAGTCTAGGAGTACAACGGCCAATAGATCAATCATTATTTGTCTTAGTAAATGGCGTACCTACAAAAGACAAAACATTTGGCAACAACTCGTGGACTTACATAAAGTGAGACAAGCCCTGCAATATCTAAAAAACAACAATGAATACTACAAAGAAGTTAATATTGAAGAAAACCTGAGAGAAACCATTGAAATAATTCAAGAGTCACCAGAAACTGGTCAATTTGAACTTCTAAATACTGATACAGGATCCAATATTTTAGACCATTATACAATTCATCCTTTACACTCTAAAGACACTATGGATGATGCACTGGAAACGTACCAAATGTGTCAAGCCAAATGATGCATATGTGAAAAAAGTATAGAAGCACAGGCTTTTCCGCTACTCTTTTCTACTGGAAAAGAAGGAAGGTACGATGATAAACCCACTTAGATAACAACATCAGAATATCGCTCTCTACGAATGTATTCTGATGACCCCAGATTCAGACAAAATGTGGAATACATATTCCACCTTTTCTTTGAAAGTGAACTGGCAACTCTATGCTATGGAGTTGCACACACATTAAAATCAGGTACCCATTTTCAGAATATGTCAGCTACGCAATTATTACAAAAAGTTCAAGAAAAAGATCAGGTTTTACAGTCACGTACTTCAAATCTTTTAGCAAACATGCGTGATACAAAACAATACTGGTTCCGACGTCACGGAGATGTACTCTGTATAATAAGAAACCTTGGCCCACCCACTTGGTTTGTTACATTCAGTTGTGCAGAATATGGATGGGAAGATTTACACGATTTCCTACGCATAGCAAACAAAAATAAAATAAACATAGATAGAAAAACACCAGGAGAACTCTGATCTCTAGATCCTGTAAATGTATCAAAATATTTCCATCATGGCTTCATTGCTATGCTACATTTTATTTGTAATAAGACTCTTCCTCCCCTCAGAGAAGTTCAACACTTCTTTTGGAGAAATGAATACCAAGCCAGAGGAGCACCACACATCCACATGCTATTATAGATTAAAGATGCTCCTAAATTTGATCAGGACAGTGATGCCACTGTTTTGCACTTCAACCAAAAATATGTTGCTTGTGAAATCCCTTCACAAACAACACATAGTGACCTTCATGCACACATTTTACAATTTCAAAGACACAAATGTGGGAAATATTGCTGTCGCAAAAATAAAAAAATAGGGAAATACTACAACAAATGCCGCTTTGGTTTCCCTAGACCAGTTTCAGCAAGAGGTCAAGTAAACAACTTCATGTCTTCAGTCAGACATACTGTCAAAGGTAAATCATCTAAGAACACATATTACATAAAAAGAATAGAAGAATCAAAATACATCAATGATTACAATGCAATCATTGACCTCCTATGGTATGCAAAGATAGATGTGCAGACAATTCCAATGCAGCTGCATGATATGTCACAGCCTACTTAACCAAAGCAAAGAAAACAGAGCTTCTGGACCTGTGGGATGACATATCATCTGACAAAACACTATCACAGAAATTGTACAGTTTAGGCATAACAATGCTCTCTCATAGAGAATTGTCCTGACTCCTGCCCCTGGCCTTGGCCATCAGGCCATGTGGACTGCACCAGGAACCTCCATCAGGCCCTCAGAGCCTTGTCATGTCCCCCCAGACTCTCTTGGAGTCAGTCCTGGTGACTTTGGTGCCAGGCTCATGTGGAAAGTCAGTGAATAGGGGCTCATAATGGCATTATTACAACATGGATGCTTCCACATAGCTCAGTTCCATAACTGAACCATGCGGTCTAGCATTTTAGGTGTGGCCAGGCCCAAAGGCACCTGGGATACCTGCAGGCTATATAAGTCACGCCCAAGTTGCAGAACACGCTTCGCTTTGCTCTGCTTGTCGCAGCGTGACGTTAACCGCGGACTGCTGGAATCTTCCTCTGCACGCCGGACCTGTTTACCTGCAAGAGCAAGGATAAGACACTGTTAGCATTTGCTTACCTTCTACCGAGCCCTGCTCTCATACTGCGCTCCAGTAATCCGAACATCCAGCGTCTCGGCGTACCTCGCTCCATCAAAGAAACCGCATCCTGGGGAAAAAGAGACAGAGAAGCAGCATTAGTAATGTTTATTCTTCGCATCTAAAACAGCAAAGGCGCTCGCTTACCTGCATTGAACTCGTTTTGGGTCCACAACCATTCTGGGCCTTCCACCAGCTGCAAGAAGGAAAGAAAGGACTGATTACTACGCAGAGTGCCAGTAGGCGGTTCGCTCAACACTACTCACCACTCTCCCTGGACGCACAGTCCAGATCAGCATTGCGGCCTGCAAGAAAGACAATAAACAGGTTAGCACAAAAGGCACATAGCGCCACGCTCTGCGCTCACTTACCATCTTGTGCACAACACAGGCAGCACGGCATCACGAGAACTTCATCCGTACCTACAAACAAAGGAAAGACATTGATAGAGACAATTGCAAAATAAAGAACAAACTGTAAAAGCAAGACTTACCTGACAAACAGCGTCACAGCTGGTCTGGACTCTAAAGGGCCCGCACCAGTGAAGCAACTAGGCAGCGACGCGCCCATCCCCAATGCACCCCTGCACTGAGCGGCAGTACGGAGAGCGCACCTTATCAAAAAGCAAGGTGAGAAGTGCACTTAGGGGTCATTGGGCCTATGAGGGAGGCGGGTTCTGGGTTAGAAGAGACAATCAAGATAAACCTACCTCCTGTGTTTTCAGACCTGGTCTCCAGACAAACAAGAGTCCAAGGGAAGGGGTCCAAGGGCGGAAGCAGTCCGGACTGGTTGGAGCCCCCATGGATACCAGGTGAGTGTTACAGAATGCGAAGCCAGTGCATCCAATCACATTATTATTGAGAAAGTGCAACAAGAAGTTCCAGTCGACGGAAGAGGCAGAAAAGGCCTTCTAAGAACTCAAGGTGAGATTCACTTCCGCCCCGATCTTACGACACCCTCATCCGGATCTACCGTATGTGGTGGAAATGGCAATGGGCGCAGTTCTCTCGCAAAGGGACCCACAAACCGGCCAGCTGCACCCTGTAGCCTTCTGGTCCTGTAGGTTTTCACCACCTGAACTCAATTACGCTATCACGGACAAGGAGCTCCTAGCCGTCAAATCAGCCTTCAAGGCCTGGCGACACTATCTTCTCGGTGCCAGGCACACTATCACCGTGATAACAGACCACCAAAATCTGCAATACCTAAAAACTGCCAAGGCCCAATCCTCATGACAGTTATGCTGGGCCCTTTTCTTCACGGAATATGATTATGTGATCACTTTTCAACACGGAAAAGCCGACGCCCTTTCCCGCATGGGTATGGATGAATTAGTATACACGACCCCCGATCCCGTGGCTTTCATCCCGAGTGAGAAGCTCCTGGGCATTACAACAACGATGATTCAGGACGAATTGCGGCAGGAGATCCGACACGAGATGACTCCCGAACTGCCGAGAATGGGGTTTGCAGGGAGAACCCTATACAATCAAGGACCCACTTACCGTACTTTGGAAACCGTTTGTTTTTACCCAAGAAATAGTTTCAGGTCCAGGTCATCTCAGGGTCATCTCAGGGTATCATTACTCCTTAGTTAAGGGCCACCCTGGAATTACTAAAACTCTAGCCAAGGTAAAGCAAAGTTAGTGGTGGCCCATGTGGCGTAAGAATGTTATTCAATTCATCATCTCTTGCGGCGTATGTGCACAAAATAAATTGTCTAAGCAGAAACCAGCTGGGCTCCTCAGACCACTGAAGATTCCGCCAGCACCCTGGCATACTTCATCTCTTGACTTTATCACTGATGTACCATCCAGTCAGGGATACAATACCATTTTGGTGGTTGTAGACTTGTTTCCAAAAAATGGCCCATTTCCTGCTGTTTAAAGGTCTCCCAAATGCGTTCAGTCTGGCGAAGTTATTCCGCGAACAAATCATACGCCTTCATGGGTTCCTGTCTGTGCTGGTCTCTGATTGAGGTACCCAATTTGTGTCCAACTTTGGGAGAAAATACTGTTCAATGGCTCAAATTGACATCAGACAATCCTCTAGCCACCACCCCCAAATGGATGACCAAACAGAGAGAACGAACCAAACGCTCGAACAATACCTGCGCTGCATGCTACATCAAGTGGAAGGCAATTGGAAGGACTTGCTGTGGGTAGCAGAGTATGCATATAACTATTCCCTGCACAGCAGTACAGGACAGACCCCATTTTTCTCAACATATAGCAGACACCCACACACTTCTGAACTGGACGTCCCAACGAAATGGAATAAGACGTGAATTGGACTACAGTGCTGGTATTGTCAAATTCACTATAAACTAACAAGAAGATCCACAAGAATTTCCAATGTACTTACTACAAGTACTGGAAAACAAAAACATACCTATAATTGAAATCTTTCAGATTTCATACATGTGGAAACATACATGAACTCTCTGCAACCATGTGGCACAGGAAGAAGTCCCTAATGAACGCTTTGTGTATGTATCCATACCTAACTGTGAATCCATTCCATTTCAGCAACTTGTACAAAATGCAAACCATGGCAGATTATGTACTACCTGCAATTCCGATAATCACTCCACCTTACAAACACAGACACATAGTAAATACGTAATAGTCATGCTTTTACGTTACAATGCAGATGGTGCCAAAAACAACTGTAAACTGACTGGATTCACACATGGTCAAGTATCACTTGGTAAGAACACCTTCACAATAATAGGTATAATCTACTGCGTGGGAGCCACAACCAATGCAGGTCACTACACTGCAAATATAAAAAAGAATTGTGGATGGCTCAAATGTAATGATAGTACCATTACTCTAAGCAGAGATTACCAGCACATCTTGTAAATGCTTACTTAATATTCTTAAAACCAAAATTTAATACGTAATCTGTGTATGAACATAAGCAAAATTTCCACTTCAAAACTGTGCACATTTAGAATATACCAACATGTATCTAACTGCCCCAGGATTCTGCAACAAGCAAACTCATAAATAAATGCCACTAAAATCAAACAAGGAATACACAGTTAGAATACACCAACGGGTATCTAACTGCCCCAAAAATCTGCAACAAGCAAACATATAAACAAATGCTATTAAACATCAAACAAGAAATATACACTCAGAATACGCCAACAGGTACCTAACTGCCCTAAAATATCTGCAACAATCTAACAGATAGATGAATAGCATAAAAGTAAAAAACAGGTATCTAGTTGCCCCACAAATCTACAACAAGCCAAAGATAGATGATTACCAAGAAACAAGAAATAAACAGTAAAACAATGAAAGAAATGTATTGTACCACACAATAGAAGTTTTTCTTTTAATCCAGCATGGATCTCTTTTCACACAGACCTAATGATTTAGAAAACATACACAGGAACTGAACAATTTGCGCAGTACACTGGTTTGAACTATAGTACTTGTAAAGTACTAAATATGAGGGTAAAAAACATACAGAAATGTCTGTTATGCAATGAACTACCTGCTCTAACATATGATCTTTTCTTTTATCACAGAGATTGAAAAAGTATGTCTGGTCCTGGTCCAGTTACCCATGCCATGAAAAAACTACATACAACCACAAAAAACTCAACCAGTAAGTATCCAATAAATAAACTCAGAAACACTGCACTCCTTGTTACAGACTACGGTGTCCAGTCAATTGGTCGACAGCAAACTGGTCGACTGAAATTTGGTGGACACCATTTGGTCGAATGCCAAATGGTCGAATTTTTTTTTTTTATATATATATATATATATGTGTTTTGTGGGTTTTCGGGTGGGGAAAAAAAAAATGAAAAAAAAGGGGGTTGGGGGGGGTCCCCCCCAAAAAAAACAAAAAAAGGGGTAAAAAAAAAAAAAAATTCGACCATTTGGCCCAGTTGTCCTGTCGACCAAATGTTTTCGACCAATTGACTGGGAACCGTGTACACATACACACTCTACAAATGAAACAGTACACAAACTTTTGGGTTGTGGATATTTGATGGGTGTTTGATTCTATGGGTGTGTTATGCTGCGGTGGTTGTGGCCAGGGACTAGAGTCTTGGGTGCATGGCCTACGGCTGTGGACTCTAGGTCCTGTCCACAACCACTGCAGCATAACACACCTATAATACCAAACATTTTGACTGTAGTATGTGGGCTGCTTATAGATCATATTAATTATAATCAATTCTGTACTAACAACCCAAAACCAACATCATACTGAAGTAAATTAGCTAGTAGTGCATTCATTATGTCCGCGGACGGCCGCTACAACTGCGGGCAAAACAAACACATAAAGGGCACCTGCCACCTAAACAAACACAGTATTTGACCCATCTCTTACTCCTCAACCCTCCCCAAGCATTCCTGCACACCAACACACTCCCCAAAATTGCATTTTGCCTCTGTTCGCCTCCGCGCTTTCGGCAGATCCAAGATGGCGGGCGCATCAAAACAATGTGATGCGCCTCATGCCTCAACCCAGCTAATCGGCTAACACATTTCATGTTCATGGACATGACGCAAGCTGACTAACCAATCGATGTCCTGTCCGCGAAGTGAACAGGGAAATGTGTCTGCGAAGCAGACATAGATATCACTAATTTTTTTGCCTTATGTTTTGGCCATTTAAAAAAAAAAAAACTACTGTACGGATTTACACCAAATTTACAAAAGCCCGCTATCGGGACTAAGTCACCACTCCTGCTGCAAAATTGGTGGAAATCCGTCCAGCGGTTTGAGCTGTAGCCGCGCGTAAAGTTTTTTCCCATTATATCTATGGGAAAAAAGACATTTTGGGACCCCCCATATAACTTTGCCCTCCCTGAACCAAACATCACTAAAATGTGCAAAACAATTCAGAGTGGGCCATATACTTGCAAAGTTTGGTGAGGATTCCTCCAGGGGGAGCGAAGTTATAAGCCGCCCAAAAAAGTGCTCTGTGGCGTGGCTGTGTAATATATGTTTAATCGAATCTTAATTAAAATTCCTACATTCAGGAATCTTGTGCTATTGCTGTTTTGGTTGCTTTTCTCAGCCTTCATTACCACAAAAGGTGAAGGAGGAGGTATATCCTTGTGCCTGTTTCAATTTTAATTAGCGTTGATTTGTAGTAGTGTGTGTGTGTGTGTGTGTGTGTGTGTGTATTGTGTGCAAAGGTCAGCCAGAACTTACCTGTGTACTCTTGCAGGGCAGAGGACATTTTGTCCCACTTTGTTAGCTGGGAGTGGGAAGGGGGTACAATTGTGGGAAGCCCGGAAGAATCCAAGATGATGAGATGTTTCTTTGCTCTAGTCTGGTGTTTCCCTCCTGGCTACCCTAACTCTAACTCTACCCTTTCTCCTGTCTGTCTACACCAGAGTCCCTGGTAATTACCACTGTGGTGTGTTTTCCTGTGGCCAGGCAGAGCCTTTCCTTTGAAGCACTGGAGCTCTCATCATACACTGAGAGTAGTACCTGGAAGATGACAAATATTGCCAGTGAAGCTAATTGCTCGGGCAGAGCCCAAATTGGCTCTGTTGTGTGAAACCCAGACCCAACAGTAAATGAACAGGAGGCCCTGAAAGAACTCTCACTAGAAACCAAGTTGACAGTACATTGACACCAAAAGGTTTTGACTAGTATAATTTTGGATTCGCAGAGACAATTCCATGTCATAACCAGAAATGGCCAATAATAAGTTCCTAATCAACTGCCACCAGGTTCTGGTAGTGCAGTTTTGGGAGCACACAATTATATATTTTAATTTGGGATCAGGACTGCCAAAGGTTAAAGGAGGAGCCTTAATGCTGGAAGTGCCATCCATCTGTAGGTAGGTATGGACTTGCTATGTTGTCAAATGACATGGCAGCTGCAGAGAAGTGTCAGTAGACAAGCCCATGGTGGTAAATACATGCACTATGCTTTTCTGCATAGATCATTATGAAAGGAGGCCTTATTAGCAGATGTCCCTTTCAATGACAGATCTACCTGCATTATTTTATTAATAAGAATCAAGAAAACTCAGGCTATTCTATCATCACAGATGGAATCTTTTCACTTAAAGACTTCTCAGTCCCTATTTTTCAACTCCATCATTATAATCTAGTTTTTGAGCATTGAAACCAGGGAGATCACATCACTTATGAGAGTTTTAACATTGCTGACAATCTGTGTAGCATACTAGAAACTTTCTTAGTTGTTTCACAAGACCCTAATGTAAAGAATACAAAGATATGGATGACCCTGCTCCACATTTAGGTTGCATCATGTACTTGTTTATAGCTTTGTGCTGTTGACTGAGGTGTTGAACATATATACAGTAGAAGTTCATCAGGTGGGATCCTCTTTTATGAGGCTGACCTGGAGAAGGCCATTTGCGGTTTGCAATCTTATGACCTTTCACAGAACAACTGAGTAGGTCACATACAATGGGTTCTGGAGGCCAGACTTCCTCAGGGCGGGGAAACATGAAAGAACTGTGTCAGACCTTCACTTGGGACTTCTACAGAAGGTCAGACAAGGGCTTAACTGAGTTTGTCCACGATCCATTCCAATGCTGACCTTTTTTGCCTGCAATCTACCTAGTATCTATTGAGAGTCAGTCATGATCGGCCATGGGAGATTGGACACTTGATGACTTCCTTCATGAAAAGTACTGTTTAAGCGTCAAGCTATGCAACTTTAATCATTGTTGAGAACACACAAAGAAATCGTTGTTAGATGACTGTTCGCCCCTTTCATATTCTGTCATATTGCGCCACCCTGATGAAGGATGGCCTAGAAAACTCATTAGGCATTTATAAGCCAAAACTCTAGTTGCCACACATCGGCAGCAACCATACTCTCTGTTTCGATTTTTGATGTGTGGGAATGGCGGCTACTTTTGAGCCATTCACCTCTCATTTCTTACAATTGTTGGCACTATTAAATCTTTGCCCACACGGGAACAACACTGCAGTGTGACTCCAGGTGTATATTTTAGCAGGAGTGTTGTTTTGACTAAGAGGATTAGCTTTTTCCACTTCATTTTTTCTATGGTGATGATAGCACACCTCAAGCAATCTTTGTTCAGAAGGTTTATGTCATCACGGAAGGTAGGGGGGCCCTACAGTGGTAGGAATGGGGAAATCACAGAAAACAAGACATGTTCCTACCAGGATAACAGAACCCAAGTTATTTTAATTATTGTTCTTTGGGTCTGTTCTTTCAAAGGAGCATATATCAGATATTGTTTGTTCGGGTATATTCACATACATAACATTTGGACACACTCCTGGCCCTTTGACTTAATCAAAAGATGTTTTATTTCAAAATTATATGTTTTATAAATGCAACATTGGTGTTTCACAGTATCAAAAAATTAAACCATCAAAGAATATCATATGTGAAGAGAAACAGGACAAAGTGACAAAACAAATACAGGTAAAGTAACATAGGAGAGAGCAAGGTTGAACACAATGCTTCTGAGAATCAAGTCACAACTATATTGTGAATTAGCCGTTACAGGGATACAGCAGTGCCTTTCGGCTGGGGTTAGTCTATCACCTTCAGGACAGGGAATCCTGTTTCTAATAGGTTCCAAGCGACCCAGGAGGGAAAAGAGCTGGTAATGTGATTGTTGAACCAATTGATCTTCTAGATTAGTATCTCTCTATTTTGGATATGAAGTTAGTTCGAGGTCCTTACTTAAATTAATTTGGTGGGTTGCCTCTTTTTGTTGTAAACTTTAAATGAGTAGCTCGCTGGCAATGTTTCTGCAGTTGTTCAATGATGTAGTAAAGCCTTCCTTCAATGATGTGGATTTCCTTAAATTTGAGCTCAAGGTACGGCGGTGCACATAAGGTTTATTTCCTATCCAGTGGTTCATAAATCTATTTTCATATAAATGGCGTATATGGCGGGCTCCATAAGTGCTTTTTGAATTTTGCTAATATTGTCTGTAAAGGTCAGGCACAATAAATGGGAACCAATTTGGGATGTTGCATGCTTAATGTTTTGGAAAAATAGCTTTAGCAAATTCCTACAATCTTATGTGTCCACTGAAGAATAGGGCAGGTGATGAACTGCTAATATTTTAGCCAGCTTCCAAATGTAAAATGCACCAAGTGGACTTCTATAAAAAAGATTTTTAATCTGTCTTCTCAATGAGACCTTGAAAGTGAAAAGTAATGGTTCCTGGCTCACTAACCACTGACGACTACAAACAAGCATGGGTGACAGATCTGTGCCATGTGTGTAGGTCTGTGTAGCGGCATAGCACTTTCTAACCTACTTAATCTTGATGTGTTCTGTCAGGTTCTGCGCCATCCTCCTCTTTCTCTTTGGCAGTAAGACCTGCACTGTTAGAGGCATTTCCAGCAGCTCACCTAGCCTATTCCTGACCAGCATGCAATTCCCCTTTCAGATGATTCTTATGTGATCCCACAGTCCTCCAATGTGGTCATTTGTACCGCTCACAAGACACATTTCTGTGGGGGGAAAAACTGAGGCTCGCGATTTCTTATTTTTTATATAAAATTCCATAGTCCTTGTCATTTTCCCCTGTCATCTTTCTTTGTGGTCCCTTGTACATCTTTCAGTCCAGTACAACACATTGACTAAAATTAGACGTATAGGCTCCATTCCCGGGAAGCCAGCAAGCACAAATCCCACACCAATTTCACTCCAGGTGGCAGATGCCAGTTTAAGCATTAACGTTTTTGCATCATAAAAGCAAGTTTGAAAAAGTACTTCAAATAGAAAACTGTTATGTTTCAAAGTCGAATATGGTTACGCTTTATACTAACACACCACACGTAATTTTACTGAATAATAAAAATGCAAAGGTGATACACGAAAAATGCAATATAGGAAGTAGAATTAATATTGAGCAGAACACATTGTAAGGTTCAGTCCAATGAAAAACCTATTAATTCATGAGAAACATAACAGTAACAAAGATGTAAATAATATAATATTGATCAGAAATAATGATCTAGATTAATACACGAAATCGGAAGGAGGATTGCAACACGCCTTATCATTCCTTTCCCTGGTTATGAGCCATTAACTTCCGCTCAGGCAGGGCCAAGTGTACAAAATGATAACATCTATTACGCCCCCACCCATTAACTAGGCTGTAATGGCACAATAACGGACTAAAATAGGGTCTGACTCAATGTGAATCATTCGGAGCAAAGATCATGGAACATCGCAAACCCCAGGAAATACTTGCTTCTTGCACGTGTTCATGTGTTCTACTCTAATTTGTTTTCAGGGAAACACCACCTGCAGGTTTCATTGTTCTAAATGGAGTAACCTGAAAGCATATGTATAGAAGGGGACTGAGACGCTGGTAAGACCATCAACTGCTTAAGCCCTCACCCACCCGTTGTATTCTTACAAATTCATTTCTCTTTTCCCTAATAACCAGTCCATCTAACAACAGCAATTCTCGGTGTTGATGGAGCTATTGATCATACAACCATTACAATGATGTCCCCTGCAGTAAATGCCAAGAGAGGAGAGGTGCATTAATCAGGAAATCATTAAACCTGTCAATAGGCAGGCTACGTTTGACAATGTAATGCAATTGACAGGCCTAATGCTGTGGGCTGTGGGGCAAGTACTCCAGGTAGTGACCTATTTGTTTGGCTGCAGATCACGTTAAAGCTCTGCGTGAAAAAACAGATAACCGAGAAGAAAATAAGAGGAATGGCTGTTTTCATTTGTTCCATAAGAGAAGGTTTCGGGTTATCACTTTCAGTGACCTTTAGTTGTGCAATTTACAATTTACTTGTAATCCCTAAACAAACATTGCTAATTGATACAAATTAAAGGCGACTGTGGGTGTGGGGAGCGGGGGGGGGGGGGGGGGGGGGTTGGGGGGAAAAACAATAAATCAAAATTAAGTACTTGGGCATTTCAGCAAAAGAACATTAATTATCATGTTCCTATTAACGAAATAATAACTTGCTTTTGTTGTCATTTTATATGCACAATGACATGCCTTTAAATAAGATCAAGATACTATATGTATATGTAGATGTTATATCAAGGCGATCCCTTTCCCCGATCTATTTGTCTATATCCTAAAAGGAATATGCATTTATATAGTTCCTCAGGACGGATTCTTCATGCTTCTAAGCACAATTACATTATTATTCAGCACAAATTACTTTTTCACTGAAGCATTTTATAGTGGTGCAATCCCATAGGAACATGTTCTGTGAACCATGCCCTTCCACCATGGAAGAATAAAAACCTGAGTGAGCCTTGCAGGAATTTTAACCTGTGACTACACACCTATCTCTGAACAAAGCTAAGCCATGTTTTGTCACCATCATAGGTTGCTCATGTAAAGGTTGTTGCACTTATATATTAACCAATGTATTGGTACTCAATGAATTGACCTCTGAAGGATGACGTGTCAAGACTGCCCTGCCTGAATTTGAACCTGTGTCCTGCAGGTGGAACGCTGATGTCAGCAGTGACCACATGATGCGTGTTCTTAGTTGCCATACACGTGTGATAATTGGTGCAATTATCTAACAAGGAAAGCACTTGTCCAAAGAAGCTAATGTAACAACAGTTGCTACCAATAATACGAGGTCAAATCTTGAATATAATATCCAGACCCACAAAT
This sequence comes from Ambystoma mexicanum, assembly GCF_040938575.1. Taxonomy (NCBI): domain Eukaryota; kingdom Metazoa; phylum Chordata; class Amphibia; order Caudata; family Ambystomatidae; genus Ambystoma; species Ambystoma mexicanum. The sequence goes on from NC_090922.1 coordinate 1,140,772,248, forward strand.
TTTACATTCCATCGAAAAATATTCCAATATAATTTTTCTATGTTGAGAAGATCAATAAAATTCAATATTACACTGAATTCAATGCACATCTATGCCCTTACATCCAACCCCCATTGATCATACACAGACTGACCTCCTTCAAACTGTTGACACTCATAGACTTCTCATCCCGAGAAGCTTAAATTACAACTCTTTAGAAGGCAACATCACCCTATTCTCCCGCTTAACATTTGAAAAGAAATTCAGAAAAAAGAACATGGAGTCTGAAAAAACTGTATTGGAAAAGAAGCCCGCCAAAGGACGGCGAACAAAGGAACCAAACCTGGTTTGGCGTGCAGAGTAAAACACGAGAAAGACCGTTAGAAAAGGAAATGGCGAATAAACCCAATGGGAACCAAATAAAAATAAAAGGGGTCCAGCGGGCTAGAGTTTGAGGCAACCACCATAGTCTCTAACGTTACTGAGGCTATTTTCATAGCGTGGGTGAGACTCCATAGACCATGACCAAAAAATGTACAACACACAGCAAAACACATGTAAGAGTGGGAAACAAGGCTCGCACTCTTACAAGATAAAAATATTAAACCCTAGAAATCCAGCAAAGCTGCTGAGGGACTCAGCCATTCTGCAGAATCCTCCCTAACAACCATGTCACATGTTGCACTGTGCTGCCGCCTACCCTCTGCCCAGCCGAGATCACAGTTCCACTACTTTTTTTGGTACACTTCTGCCACTTTTAAAAAGACAATCTTCATTCAGCTAGAGACTAATATCAGTTGTCACAATTCATTGCATGATTACCCGTCAGGAGTCTGGCACTGATGAACATCTCATCATTGAAATAATGTATGGCTTTCCTATTATATTGTACAGTGGGGACCATGTCTTAGAACTGTTGAGTTTATCAGCTATATTTTCCACTATTAAAATGGTACATAGTATATATCCTCCACTTTATAACAGGGTCCCTTGTCACCTTCAAACTCTAAATGGCCACCCTGGATCTTTTTGGCAGATCACAGAAATATATCTAGAAGTATGCATTGAAGAAATCTGATGGTAAATGAAAATATGTTTGGTCAATGATACACATTATTTCAACTCCTAGGGATCATTCTTAGTTTTTGAGTGCCTACCTAAAGTTTGCCTCCATACAAAAGAATGCACACTAATCTCCTTCAACAATGATTACTCTAGCAAAATTGATTAATCTTGCACCCACGTCTGTGTGTCAGGTAAGAGCCAAAAGATCTAGCAGCCAAGGAGCTAGATAGATTCACAAAGGCTGTGGGTTTTACACAACATATAAATACACCCACTCATTCTAAGAGCCACATATTGGATTGGGGTTTCTCATTCCCCTGATATTCCCCTGATATCTCATTATGCCCTTGGTCGGACCACATCTTTATAGAATGTGTGCTTCATATTATGACCCAGAATAAACCTACCTCCAATAAATAAAATTGGATTTTATCAAGAAATCTGAAACGGGTGAACAAAGAATCTTTGAGGGAATGGGTAGTACATCTAATGCAAGAAAACTCACTGCCCACAGGGAATGTGGAGGAACTGACTAATCCCTCCTGAACACTCTAGCCAAAGCTATTGATGTACTAGCCCTCATAAAAAAACAGGAAGGTCACGTACCATATTAAAAATATCTGGTTTTCTGAGGATCTAAAAAAACTAAGACTAACAAAAAGAATAAAATTCTATATGTGGAAAAATACCAAGAAGGAAGAGGACATAATAATTTATAGGGGAGCGGCCAAATTGGCAGTCATGAAAGGTAAAAAAGAGTTGTATGAAGCACGTATCCAAAATGCTCAATATGATTCTAAGGACATTCTAAGGACATCTTCTCAATTCTTAGGGATTTGGAGAAGCCTGATGTTAATCATCAAGAATCTATAGTTAAAAATCAGGAGTGGTGTACACATATACAGGAGGCCATGATCGCTAAGACAACAAAAATTGAAAATGGTATTGCACAAACCATGAATTCACGATCTACAGATCCTCTTAAGTCTGTTCAGGAACAAAAAACTATCACCTTGCAGTATACACCTAGGTTTAGCTTTAGGAGTATATCAGAAGAATAACTCTGTGTTATCCTAGCTAAATGTAAGCTGTCTTCCTTTAAAGGAGACCAATGTCCAGCCAAGATCATTAAGTCCAAAACTATTGCTAGAACTATTGTCTCTGGAAAAATTGACTGTTGCGGTTTGCTTCTTATAGGAGTGGGTAAATCTGAACTAGCAAAACTTCAAGTTGTGCAGAATAGCACGATTAGAGCTATCATGGGCTGACGCAAGTTTGCGCATATGTCAGAGATAAGAACAAAGTTACACAGGCTACACTTGCTGAGAGGATTGAATTTAGGTTGCTTATAATTACTTATAAATCCCTTATTGGATCCTTTCTGGTGTATATTGCCAATACATTACAAACCAAACGGGTGGTACGCATCCTTCATTCAAACAATGATAAAAATCTACAAGTTCCAGAAATGTCATTGCAGCTAGTTAGAAGAGGTGCCTTCTGGGCCGCTGCTCCAATTAAATGGAATGCCTTACCCTCGGTTCTAAGAAACTGCTCGGCGCTTGAGGAGTTTAAAAACAAACTGAAAACACATCTATTTAAATAAAGTGATTGTTTAATTCCCTATTATCGGATGGTCTGCCATTAATAGTATTCGGCACCCGTATGCCTGCGGGCCACTCTGGATGCGCCTAATAAATAACTTAAAGTAAACTAAAAAAGTAAAGCCCTTATGAATGCACATCCCAGCTCGCCACTCTGAGAAAACAGTGTGGGCTTCAAAATCATCAATAACAAATTATTCAATTGCCATATCTCCAATACAGCTCAGGACTTGTCCCACAATATGAATTGACCTCTGATGGACCCAGATTTCTGGGCTTCTATACAAGCTCTACACCTCCAACAACTAGACAGTTGTGATGCCCATCTATTGATCCTCTTTTATCTTTTCCTTTTCAGGCACCATTCCTCCCAACCCCCTCAAAAACCATCTCCGATGCATCCACTAACATTTTAATGATTGTAATGCAGCACGTTGTTGCACATTGGGTGCAATGTATCTATTTGTGAGAGAGATGTAGAGAGAGAGGGGGAGGGGGCAGGGGCTGACATGTAAGGGGTAATGCAAAAAATTGAAATGGGACATGTTTGCAGGGGCCAGTTGCAGGAGTGCAAAATACACACATCTGCAGCCCGCTCATACCCTTTTGTCTGAAGTAGAGCCATCATGTTAGATATATAATCCCATGTTTGAATTGTGTATATGATTGTGCTGCCCAACCCACACAGTACAAACAGTACATTGTTATGAATACTAGGAGTGGCCCTGATGTTGTCTGGGGCGTACAGGGCAACAGTGGAAAAGGGGGAGCGAGAAAAGCTTAGCATAGAGATAAAAGTGTCAAGGATAAGGTCATTCATATTTATTTAACAGCAAAGTCTTTAGAGGTTTCTTAACTGTAGCAATGAGACAGTTAAAAGAATAAAGCCAGGGCAGTGGCTCGATAGGGTACGTGTCATCAGTGAGAATCTTTTGCTTCCCCAGACAATGAATATGAATGTAGGAACCTGTCAGAGTAGTTTATCAGGACAGATACTCCCACATCTCCCAAATCTCAAGTTCCATGAATGCAAGCATGATCGCTTATTCTTCCACAAAGTACACACAAAAGTTAGCTTTTGCTTATCAAAACAATTATTTTGCTTTCAAGACAAAGAGACACCATCATATAAGTTAACCCATTCTCGACCAACTAACCCATTCAGAACTCTAGATCCACTTTTATGTTGTGGGCATATGACTCCCGCAATTTCTAGAAACACTTATTAGGCTTTCCAGCCTGGCATTCCCGCCTCCTGCATAACACAATGCATCCCATTGTCCCAATACATATGGCCTCATTACAACCCTGGCGTTAAGGGGTTAACGGCGCCGCAAAAGGTGGCGGCGCCGTTAACCCCTTAACGCCTGATTACAAGGTCCCTTTGCGGGTTGGTGATTTTAACGCCTGCTTTTTGCAGGTGTTAAAATCCAACCCGCAAAGGGACCTTGGTGCTAAGTACGGTGCTGCAATTTGCGGCACCGTACTTAGCGCCTTCCCCATTCCCATTGTGCCTTATGGGGCAAAAATGGGAATGGGGAAGGGCCCATGGTGAATGGGGAATTACCGCCCCGCCAACCTTGGAATGGGGCGGTAATTCCACCATTCACCATGGTGGACCCCGGCATGGACCATAGTGCTAATAGCACCGTGGTTTAGCGCCGGGGTCGTAATGAGGCCCATAGTCTGTTTACAGTGTTCATGCAGATTGGCAACATATGATGATCCTCTTCTGGGTGAACCACTAGATTTCTTCCCAAAGTGCTGCTTACTTAATGTAAGGCTTTGTCATATTTTGAAATATTATTTGGTTTATCCTCAACTTCTTTATCGCCATCTGATTCGACCACGGGTAATTGTCTATAGATGCATGGCCTTACATTGACTAAGCAATGTAGCATTGGGTCCTCCCCAAATACGTTGCCATCAGATTGAATTGAATTGAATTGATTGTTCATTTATATAGCGCCTATTCACAATGTGTTTCAAAGCACTTCAAGGAGGGAGGGAACATGGGAAAATACAGTTACATTCTTAAAGTCCTTCAAACAATACAGAATGTGAAAAATAACTATTGTAATAAGCCTGGCGACATTTCAGAAAGTGCAAGTGCATGGAAAAGATAAGGCAAAGAGGGAGGGAAAAGACGGAGACAAAACCAGCAGTAACGTTACTATGCCTGATGACAATTGATGTAGTGCATGGAGTATATAAGAGCAGGGGAGAATGGTGGGAGGGTGAGTTTGCAGTGAGGGAGAAGGAGAGGAACAAAACAAGCTACTGTCAAAATAAGTCAGAGACACATTTTATAGAGCAGGGGGGAGCAGAGTAGAAGACAAAGAGGAAATGAAGTGAAACAGGCAAGCTGCTATCAAAAGTCACAGGACAAATGACAAGAGTAAGTGCACAGGACAAAGAAAGAATGGAGGTGGAGGGGAGGGCAGGGTGGCTGCAAAGCCAGGCAGCTATGATCACTATGCCTGACGGCAATTGGGATAGTGCCAGGCTTAACAGGAAAAAGAAAAAGGAAAAGGGGGGGTTAAGGGTGGGGATCACAGAGGAATTGGTGGAGGTGCTGTTACTGCAGAACCCTGTTTAACAGAGGAGTGAACTTAGTGTGACACATTCATCAGCCTCATTCATCGTCATGCTGCACAGAGTTCAAGTGCAGAGGAAGTGCAGGAAGTGCAATTACTGCAGAACCACATTTACAGGAGGGTCAAAATTATTGTGAAACATTCCTTAGCCACATAGATCGCCACACCACATGGAGCACGAGTGCAGCGTAAGAGTGGGAAGTGTAGTTACTGCAGTTGGTGTAGGCGGTGTTTCCATTATTTTGTCACACACAGCATTATGTGGATTTTTGACCTTTCATTTGGTTATTGTGAGCAGACTAGTATGAACGGTGGGCCGGAATCAAGGCCATGCTATAATCTGAGGAGTGCACATCACCCACCCCAAATGGCTGCATTGGAACAGTCTCCGATCCCAAGCATGATCGGTGTGTGCGCCGGGAAGTCTATTTCAGTCACTATCGAATGAGGTTCGGAACAATGACAAAGGAGCCCATTCTACACCAATATGGGAAAAAATACGAGCAAAGCCATTACAGGGAGATGGTAAGATTACAAAGTTCTTCCCTGTTGTCTCCTCCGGCTGCACTCATTGTTCTCTCAAATGTCTTAGTATGCAAAGTGTTAGCTCCGAATGATGCAGCATTTTCCAAGATAAAGGACTCTTTCCAAAATCTGTGCAATGGCATTTAAAAGGAGGCCGTGCGGAAAGCATGATCCCAGTCCACTACACAACAGCTATTTGCTCCCACCTCCTCTCAGAAAAATGGGGTTTACAGAGGAAGAGACTTGATGTTTGTTAGAGCCGCTCATGCCTGATCACAAAATAGAGCCCCACAAGACAATAAATATAAACACATAAACACTACACTCTTTGTTGGTCTTCAGTTCCTTTCAGAGATACATCTTGTAAGACTATACAATCAGATCAAGGAGGTGATAATAAGTGATAGACAAAATCAAGTTCGGCTTTTTTAAAATCCTGCCCCTCCAGGACTGCTTCATCTTGGTCCCAATGTCTGCTCCCCTTTTTTCTTAATATTCCCCATCTTGAGCTTGCCAAAGCACTCCCCTCACTTTGCCCACCTGCCCTTAAGCATATTGAACCACTGCCGGGGTCACATGACCAAACCAGGAAACTAGGTTTCGCTCGGTTTGCATCGAGCTGGTGCAGCCATTCCTGGGTGACTGTTTGCCCATAACACCTGGGTAAATGGAACTTTTAAACATCCTGCCTCTCCAGTCCATCTTAGCCCTGATGCCCTCTCCCCCTTTTTTTGTAAATGTTCCCCATCGCGTGCTTCCCGCAGTCCTACCGTTGTTCTCTCACGCTCACCCGTAGGCAGATGTGACCACTGCTGGGTTTAAACGACCGAGCCAGGAAGCTAGGATATCCTCAGTGTGCATGGAGTTGGTGCACCCCTATAATTGGCAACTACCTGCCCACAATGCATGGGTAAGTGTGCCTTTTAAACATCCTGTCTCTACAGTCCACCTCCATATTAGCCCTGATGCCAACTTCCCCTCTTTTCTTGATTGTCCCCAACCTGCGCTTCCCGCAGCCCTCTCCTCCCTCTGTCCCCCCCTCTCCTAAGCGTATTGGACTGCTGTCGGGGTCACACAACCAGAAAATCCCTCTTCTAGGATCACCCAAGGGCAGCTTCTGCCCTGGCAGCCCTTGGCTAAGGGCCAGAGGCATAGGGCAGCCCCCTACCTAGCTGCTCCACTCTGTATTTGCCTGTGAATCCTGCCACAGTCAACCAGCAATGACTGATAAGGTAAGTGTGGTGTCAGCAGGTTGTACAGCCATTACTGTACTCCAGTAAAACCCCTACTTTGTATTAACTAATATCTTTATTTATTTATTTAATTAGTCTTTTATAACGCGCCTAAAACCATAACTGAGTTTGGTTTCTAAGCGCGGATCCAGGATTCAAACGTCTGTTGCTCTGAATGGTCTTGCTTCCAAGTGTTGCCCCTTTTTTATCCCCTGTTGCCCCTGTGCTAAGTTGCCCCTGTGCTATCATATGCTTAAATTCATTTAGCCCAACTGCACTAGTTAACCACATTCTGCTTTTAGCCTATGTCAGGTAACCATATTCACTTTTAGCCCAATTGTGTCAGGTAGCCTTATTCTGCTGTTAGCCCAATTTTTATCAGGTTGCCTTATTCTTCTTTTAGCCTAACGGTGTTAGGTAGCCATACTCTACTTCTAGCCTGTTTCAGGTAGCCACTGATAAGTCTGTGTGTCTATTCATTGATGTGCCCAAGTTGAGTCTGAGTGCCTTTCAATTGCTGTGCCCAAGTGGAGCCTGAGTGCCTTGCCATGGCTGTGCCATGTTGAATCTGAGTGTCTTTCCATTGCTGTGTCAGGGCTGAGTCTGGGTGTTGTTACATTGCTGTGCCATTTTGAACCTGAGTGTCTTTCCACTGCTGTGCCACAGGCTGGATCTGGGTGTTTTTCTATTATTGTGCCTAAGTTCAATGTGGGTGTCCTTCCATTGCTGTACCCAAGTTGAGTCTGAGTGCCTCTCCACTCCATTTATATGCCAGTTTGGATCAGAATGTCTTTCCATTGCTATGCCGGGGGCTAAGTCTGGGTGTTTTTCCATTACTGTGCCTAATTTGAATGTTAGATAGCCATACTCTTCTTCTATCCTGTTTCAGATAACCAAGGCTAAGTCTAGGTGTCTATCTATGTCTGTGCCCAAGTTGAGTCTCAATGCCTTTCCAGTGCTGTGCCAGATGGAATCCGAGTGCCTTGCCATTGCATCGCCTACCTAAAAGTAACCATTCTATTGCACTCAAAGAATCCCATTATCCTATTTATATGGTGGCCTGTCTGTCCCACCTAGAAAAAATGTTCTAGGACAACCAGTCTATTGCACTTGGTAGACTTAAGGGTAGCTGGTCCATAGTGCCTAGAAAAGTCTACAAAGGTAGCTGGCTTTTTCTTCCTCAACGAAGATCAGATGACATGACATGATAGGTTATTTATAACGCGCTTAATACCCAGAGGTTTCTAAGTGCGGACCCGCAGATCCAACCTGTGTTGCTCTGTGTCGTCTTGCTTCCAAGGCGAGCACGTTGCCGCTGAGCTATCCTCCCGAGACCCGAGATGACACAGCAACACCAAAGATAAGCTCCATCTGAGCTTAAGGTATGCATTAATGCACCACTTCGGTGGACATCTGCCACAGGCATGGCTATCCATCCATGCACTCTAGAATGCATAAACAACTATGACAAACACGGTCTAGCTGGTTACATAACCGCTTCCCACTGAAAACCCAGACTTGCCTCAACACCTCTGCCATTATAATACAGCGACAACTTATGAAAACTTCAGTTTAGCTGGGTATATATGGAATCTCCAGCACTACCGATCTGTCGTGACCTACCACAGAACCCGCCCACATGCACAACCTCTTGGGTTGCTTACTAAAGCCTAGCCAGCCCTCCTAAGTATTAATCTTGGCCAAGTGCACACACGCATCTTAAGCCTTCTCTCAGAACGTTCCCATACATGGACTTCGGTCGCTAAAGGCGTTCCTACCACAAAGCACGTTGACGCCACATAAATGGGAAAAGGCGCTACATAAATTACTACTAAAATACAATACAATACAATACAATACAATACAATACAATATTAAATTAATCAATAATAACTCATCTGCAAGGTGATCCTTTGGATATTTTGGACAATCTTCCCTCAGAAAAAATCATTAGAGGTACGAGTGGAGTGTTCTAATCATATTAAGACCTCCCAAAATAAAGTTTGCTGCAGCACAGCGTGATAGCTTCACGGAAATTAAGCCAGCCAAAGCATCGCCTAAAAAGAACTCTAAATTAATGAAGTGTAAATCAATGGCATCTAAGAAATCATCACACAATTCCTATGTAACGTATACATCAGCTCCAGTGGAATTATGTTTACTTATGATTAACCCTCTTAATCAGAGATTAACTCCAAATGGAAGGGTAAAAAGAAAAATAACTAATCAACACAAGTACAGATGGGTGCCACCTCTGGTGATCGGGTTGTAACATAAAACCTGGATATTCAATCTATCCTGCCCTTCTTAAGTAAAGTGCAAATCAAACCTGATTAAGGGTGCCTGCTGAACCATGTAATTGTCCACATATGTCCTTGAAATTCCGACTCGGTCTAAAGTTATGAGAAGTGACTCTGATTGTATATTGGCATCACAGTATCTGAGATAGCTGCAGGGAAGTCCAAAAGTCAACTGGATGAGGGGCCATCAGATAATCTCACCTCTGATGCCCTGAAGGGTCAGAGGTTGCAGGAGCTAAAGACCAGTTATTCAAATAGTTCAGCCATACAATCTACTTGCTTGTCTATCTCTATCAAACACATTTTTAGAGATGAAGGCAAACTTGCTCTTAATCGCTCATCTTTACTATGGGCCTCATTCCAAGTCTTTCGGTCTGGAAATAAGGGTGCTGGTAGGAAAGTACCGGCACTCTTTTCTGACCGCCAGACTACAAGAATGCCTGCAGGTGCCGGTGCTCCAAACAGGTCTGACCTGCTGGGAGATCCTGCCCTGCAGGCATGGTTTTCACGGAAGCACTTCAACTGTTAGCAACTGTGCCAGTCTCTTCCGTGTCCCATTCCGTAGAGCTTCATTGGACTCCACAGGAATGGGGTATACAGTTTCCGCCGCCTGATATCCCGGGCTGCCAGGACTTGTAATGTCCCGGTGGCTCCGGGATCTCAGGTGCCGGAACAGTGTTACGGGCTTGGCGACAACCCACCGGTAGCAGCGCAGGTTACCGCTAACCTTATAATGAGGCCATATGTTTGTTTTTCATAATCCTTGCTATGAGAGCTTTGGTAATAATGGATATTGATCTGGTAGAATTAACATCATCAAGAACTGATTTAGTTGCATTCGCCCCAAATCGAAAATTGTCTTCAATTTAATAATGAGTGTAACAGATGCTTTATTATTATCATCGGGCATAGATGCATATCCCTATTATAGAGAGGCTTTCTCTGAACCAGGAGCTGTAGACAGCCATGGGGAGATATATTATGTTACCAATGGTATTAGCAATGTGAACTAATATGAGAGTGGATTATTCTTTTGCAGTATCAGCACGCAAAGCTCCAGAAAACTTCATTGGAGAGAGACATATGTTCTTCCAGCAGCTAGGATTGATGAGTTGAGCTAACTTCCCATGTTGCTGCCTACGAAGACGGGAAAGTTATTTGATCACTTGAATCTTTGTTATAAAGAGGCCAAGTTGGAATTCAAAGTGCTTAAAGATATTTTTAAATGAGGATTCCGCCCCTAAGCATAACTGCTTAGAATGCCTTCCTGTTACAAGAGGTTTGACTCTTGGTCAAACAGTGTTTGGATGGGTATGTAATTTTCCTAACAGCAACATAAAAAGGAATAAGGGGCCATCCACATGGAGGCCTCATGATCGCTATAAGTAAAGCATGTGGTTTCAAACTTAAAGAGAGGATAGTTACATGTGAGGCACTGATGGCTGTTAGAGTAAGGTGGGGTTACAACAATCTATTATTAATTAATATCTAATGGAACCCTCCAAGAGATGGCATGTGTGACCTGTTTTTATCCCTGGAAGACCTGTTAATCAAGTGGTTTCAAGAACCCTCATCATATCAGATAATCATTACGGGTGATATTAATTGCAAATGCACTGATTTATGTTCTCCTGAAAAGCTTAAAATGTGCTCACTGAATGCGGAAACCAAAGATATCTGGGGCCATGCACACTGAAAGTGAATGGAAGGGTGGAGCTTGTATTAGCTAACTGGACACATACATTGGGATATACGTCAAAATCTTACCAGGAGAGGAGGTGGAGGTGTATCAATTATAGATTTAATTTTTGTCTTGGAAGAACTGCTTCCCCAGGTTAAATGACTGGTGTTTGCAGAGATGTTTAACAATGGCCACTACCTGTTGACTTTAACACTACATCTAGCCCTTGTTCCTCTACTAATAGCATTGGACCTTGTGGACGAAGAAATACATTCTCAAGGCAATTGGCTGAGAATGTTCAAAGTGCCAAAGGAAGAATCAAATCATTGTATGACTTTGTTAATGGATGTATTCAATGATGGTAATACTAATATACTATATGACGTTGATAATTACAATAACATTATTAAGTTACTGTACCTACAAAAGTGTTTAATTATTAACAATTCTTCCATTAAAATAAATGTCTTGGTAAAGAAAAGAGCATTAAGGAGTGATATTAGGCAGTTACTGAAGAATAGATCTCTATCCAACTCCATAAAAAAAGAGAGTATTTGTCTAGTAGGACAAAAATACAAAAACTGGATTAAATATCACAAAGTGCATATAAACATTGAAGACAGTTAAACAATGTGTATAACTTTGAGCTCCAATAATTCTAGGTTTTTTTGGGAATATTTAAATCATACAGTACTTCCCAAAGATGTGCCCAGACCAACCCTTGTCTGAATTGACATGGGTAGATTTCTTCAATGCTAAATTTGGGACCCAAACCAAATTTGTGTTGTCACCAGGTGAACTATCAAACTGGGATAGAGTTGTGAGTGTGGAGGATATAATAAGAGGCATTGTTTCATGTAAAAATTATTCAATTGATATGGACCCGATGGTCTTCCAAATGATATGTTAAATGGGACCACAGTTTTGGGGCATTCTATTTCTTCCTCTGTTTGATCAGACAAAGGCTGAATGTATATTATGAGAGATGTGGCACACAAGCCATGTAGTACCCATCTACAAGAAATGGGAGATTGGGACTCATCTCTGAACTACGCCCGCAATTGCACTACATGATTCAGGAAGCAAGGACTTTGCTTCATTAGTTGTAGAGCATCTCCAAGATTACTTTGCAAAATCCAAGAAAATATTTACTTTTCAGACGGGTTTCAGGGAAGATGTGGGTACTGGTCTATATGGTTTTCTAATGAAAGTCTTAAGAGACCAAACCTTAATCTGTAATAGTTTACCTTAATGCATTCCTGGGCCTGCATGGAGCGTTTGTACAGACTGCAACATGCTTTGGAGATTTTTTAGTTGGGGTATTATAATGCAACTGCACGAGAATTACTCCATCCAGGTCAGATTAAACATGGCGAGTGATCTCATGAATAACATTGATACCAAAGTGAGTCTTCGACAAGGGTTCTCTATAAATCAGTAATTTGTCTGACGAACTTGACAACATATGGTCTTTCCGCTCAAAGATAAAACATTAACATATTAATTGCTTGACTTTTACTGATGATATTAAATAAATAGATACAACAAGAATTGGCCTCCAAAAATCATTGGGTTGGACACAAACATACCTAACAAATAACAACTTGAGAATTAACATCTCTAAAACTGCCATCATGATATTAAAAAAAATTGTAGGAAACTGGAACAAGGTAGTCTGTTTCTACAATGAACAAATTAAGGATTTGTAAGTTTATGACCTAGTTGGGATATCCAATTGCCTACTTGTTTAGTTGCACAAATGAAAAGGGTAAAACAGACATTTGTAGGTGTGGTGTGGGTGATGAATCCGATGGAGTTATGACAGTTTTCTTGGTGGTGACCTCCTCCCAAGTGGCCAGGGGACAGCAGCCGCTACCTGATCCTGACTCTGGTGCCGGCTATATAAGGGAGGACCATGTGGGAGGAGACAACCTCTGGGGAGATTGTATGGCTTCATGGGGTGAGATAGGGAATCCCCTTTTTCCCTTGCAGGATGAACCCGCCGTTTACAACATTCTGATGGCCTATTGTAGCTCCGCCCCCCTCTTTCCATGAAGAGAGGTGAATCAAACTGTAAACCATCATTCAAACACAGACTTTCCTTGTAAAACTGCTAGAATTATCAATCCTCCATGACTGACTTGCCATCAAAACCCTTTATGAACATTTGTCCAACATTTCCATGTTAGTTGCCAAAAAGGGACTACTGTTCCCAGAAACCCCTCGACACTGTGATGAAGGAGGAATTCAGAGCAAGAGAAGCCTCGAGAACAGGCAGCGCTCTTTCTTGCTGCTGAGAGCATACACATGTACCCAGGACATTTAAATCAGAACCACAAGAAAGTCAGAGAGACTGCTAGTGGGCTGCTCCTCTCTGTGTGATCAATGGACTGAAATAACATTGGTAGATCCAACTGACTCAGGAGCAGCAAAGCATAAACTGCACAGAGAAGATAGCACACAGTGGGAATGCCAGAACCCAGCAGAGAGCCCCTGGGCGTTCGCCAGTGTCAGAAAGCAGCAGACCACTTACTGGAGACCCGTGTGCAGCAGGCAGTCCCAGCTGGAACCGCGAGAAGCAAGGACATGGAAAGCAGGTGGTCTCTAACAACAAGGCATCCAAAGATTGTTGCCGGAGAGCTGCAAGATAAATATGCAACACCACGAAGAGCCGGTGAGTCCATGCTGGGGCAAAGGGAATACTGGGGCATATTGGTGGCCACACCAAATTCTAATAGATAACAATAACCGAATGGAGCGAGAAAGAGAGCTGTTCACAAAACTCGAGAGAGAAAGTGAAAGTGCAAATTCTAAAGAATGGAGTATTTGAAGTATTTTTATTTATTTTATTTATTTATTGTATTTCTAATATGCCCAGACCCATGAGTGTATTTACCCATGGCGTAGTTTACAGATAACTTAGCTTATTTGTCTGGTTAGAGGGAGCAGTAAAGTAACATACACAGTAACATGGCAGTAAAATACAGTACATTGGAGTTCAGAAGCATATTTCAGGATATTGCATAAAGTACAAATTTGTATAGAAAGTGGTGTGGCAATGGGGACTAAGTGGTTGGGTGTGAGTTAGAATTTGTTGAAAAGCCAAGTTTTGATAGATTTCTTGAAATGGTTATGGGATGGCTCATTTCTTATAAGTGCAGGAAGGGAATTCCAAATTTTAAGTGTTGCTACCGGGAAGCCTCTCCCTCCTGCCCTGGAGGTCTTGAACCGTGGAACAAATAGTTGGGTGCTGGAGTTAGATATCAGCAGTCTGATAGTTTTGCTTTGGGTTATGGAATTGTTGAGGTAGTTGGGCGCCTTTTTTATGATGCATTTATGTGTGACACAGAGCATTTTAAAGATGATTCTGGCTTTAATGGGCAGTCAATGTACGTCTCTCCTACTTTTGGACATGTAATCCGATCTATTTATGCCCAGGGCTGTTCGCAGGGCTTTGTTTTGAAGGAGTTGCCATTTAGTTAAATTGGTGCTAGCAGTGCCTAGAAGTAGAATGTTTCAATAATCCAATTTAGATAATATAAGTGCACAAGCAAGTTTGAGGCAGTTTTGGAGAGTCAGGAACTGGTGGCTTAGTGCAATGAGCTTGGTTGTGTAAGCTTTGGACAAGGACCAGGCATTGATGTGTCTAGTCATGCTTAGGTTGGCATCCAGGTACACACCCAACATTTTGACCTGCTTAAGGACAGGAATGGGTGTTCCATCAATGTTGATGTGTGAGTAGTCTGAGTGGAGACTTTTTAGTTTGGAGGGTGGAGCCAATGATGAGGAGCTCCATCTTCTGATCCTTGACACACAAGCTATTTGTGGCCATTCAGTTCTGGATAATGGCATAGATCTTGTTGATGGAGATAGTGTCTTGCTCATGGTTACCTGTGATTGGGATGAGGATCTGGTTGGCGTCTGCAAATTTGTATAAATGACACCCATGGCATCTAGAGCTGCTGTTCAACGGGAAATTATATTGCGCCTCCTTATATTGGCGTAAGCCTCGTCGCTCTACGAAGAAAACCGTGTTGCAAAGTTCCGATTTTAGATCGACTTCGCCGCCATTTTAGGATCATCTGCCATTTGATTTCTGTTCGTATGTGATTCTGTGTTCTAAAATGGTGGACTGTGTTTCCAACTTGTAACCGAGCCATCCCGACCTTTGTGCCTAGTTAATGTTTAGACAGTCCGAGGGCCAAATGTTTAGACTAGGTAATGAGACCTTGTCC
The DNA here is from genome assembly GCF_040938575.1 of Ambystoma mexicanum. Classification (NCBI taxonomy): domain Eukaryota; kingdom Metazoa; phylum Chordata; class Amphibia; order Caudata; family Ambystomatidae; genus Ambystoma; species Ambystoma mexicanum. The sequence goes on from NC_090922.1 coordinate 1,140,787,466, forward strand.
CAAGCATGACTTGTGGTCGGAGGATTGTCTGCACTAACAAGTCTCATCCATGAACAGACATTGAGGACAATGTAATTCAAATGTTCAGCATGGACACTGGCCGAACTACATTGTGAAGGGATATGTGCTAAGGCTTACTGCTAAATACAGGAATACACTTTGCCATTGTAGCTTGTTAGAAATGTAAACTGAAGTAATCCATGTGCATATTATTGTATGAGCCATAAGTGAACTCGGCACAAACTCTAGACCACAGATTATTAACCTGTAGGTGGCTGGACATTATTATTGACATGTATAAATATATGAATGTCTAGATGTCCAGCACTCTCTCTCCTCACTCTGATGGGCTGGTACTCATTGTGACGTATTGAGAGACATATAGCTATCTGTATTTCTGCTTCTTTGTAACTGTACAGTAGATTAAAGATTTGTGAATCTTTATAGCCCGTGTTTGATGTGTTTGCTTTTATGGTACTCAGCCTCAATATTTCCTTGCTTTTACAGATGGTGCCCGAATAGGGACCCTCAAGATTGATGCCACCTCATTGAAGTGTTGATGCGGCTATCGGACCGGGATCGGACAGTGAAAAAAGGGGGCCCCTTTCTTGGATGAGACGCAATACCTCAACAGTACTGCACGATCCGAACCCTGGATGCTGAGTCCGCGGTCCGAGTCGGCATCTTTGACAAGGGTCCATATATCGAGGCAGGCAGTTTTGCCGAAATCACCAACCACAAGGGTCCTTAGTTGTCCTTAGATATCTGATCGGACCTCCTTTAGTTCTTTGATCAGGTGAGTCGTGACCCGATTCTTAAGTATCCTGATAATTTGTTTTGGTGCATTGTTCTTGCGAGTACAATTATTGACCAGGTAACACCAGGAATCTGATATGCCTGAGAAATTGTCTGCCTACTTCAGGGCATTATTCTGCAAGGACAGACAATCTTTGGAATTTGGCCGTCCGGCGCCACAGGAGAGGTCGCCGGCATGTACTATGTACTGTAAGCATGGCGTGGTAGTATAGTGTTTAATGATATTTGGCACAGACAAACTAGACATGCTTCCGAACTTCAGTGGCCAACCAATAATAGCTTTGAGATTCCTCGTATAGAATATTTAGAGTCTATATGGTTGAAGAAAAAAGCGAGACCTGCAGCATTTGGTGTATTACAAAATTGGAAGAAAGAAGCTATGCAGCAACTTAAAAGTAGAGAGAAACATGCGCGCCGACATATGTCCAACGCCGAAAAAGCGTTGTTGTATGATCGAAATAAACAATTAGAGTCAGTTAGAAGTAGAGATAGGGCCTTTCATCTTGGTATTCAGAAAATATATCCGTCTAAAGATTTTCATGTGTCTGATGAATTAATTGACAAACTTCTAAATGAACGAAGGCCTGGTTCCACTGCGCCACCTACGAATATGTACCTACTCCTGCTGTTTTACATCTTCCAGCTGGCGTTCCTCCTCCCGTAGTAATTCCTGTTCCTCCTATTGCCTCTCTTCCTCTGGTTGTTGTTCCTCTTCCTATCGTTGCTCCTCCACCTGTACTTCCGCCTTTGCCTACTTTTACGGGTCTGGAAGATTTGTCTTCTGCACCAGTGATAGTAACTTTGTTTCTATTGTACACGATTTGTCTACTCTTCCCTTTCCGACTGATTCCGTCCCACTTGTAGTTGATAAGGGAGCGGAATCGAAGATTGTAACTCGTAATACTGTGTCTAAAGAGAGAAAGCGTGACTTGACTGCATGGGCTAGACAGTGCATGGAGAAGGGTGAACAATCTGACGTTTTTGCCACATTCTCTAATCTAGAAAGTTTTCCTGAGAAAAATGTTTTTATCGAAGGGCTGGGAATTCATTTGTCTGTAATGTGGAACAGACTGGATGATGTAGATCTTCCACAAGGGTTGAGGGATTTGAATGTTTTAGCATATTCAAGAGATACTGCAGAGAAAGTATATAAGCACGTCGAGAGGGTTTTTGAGTATAGAAGGAAGTTACAAAGGTTACGGAATGAAGAAACTGATGGTGATAATTTGAGCGCTATTTTTGACGTATAGTCAGTATATGCCAGAAATGCAGAGGAAAGTGATACAGGCTATGGTAGAATACCTGCAGGATGAATGTATAAAAAGAAAGATTTGTTGTCCCGCAGAATTATTGAATATCTACAAGAGAGCTTTTTCATCTGACACTCCTTCAGCTGTTTTAGCGCTCAATTTAGCTCTGTTGCTCAGTAAGCGTTCTGAGTTTCCTATCTCTCAGTTGCCTCTGAGAGAGGTTCCTCCGACATTTTTGTTCCCAAAAGTTGAGGTTCCCGCTAATGTCGCAGCAGGTACTGCTGCTTACAACATTCCTGCTCATTCTGTATCACAGTTTGTTCACGTCCCGTTCTCAAGACAGCGAGTGAACACTTTTAGACAATCCATCCCAGATATTAAAAAGAATCCGACAGGGCTCTATAAAGAGATAGAAACTATCTTGCAGTCGTCGGTATTTACTCTGAGCGATATAGATTTGTTATTTCCTGTGCTCCTACCCATTGATTTGTGGAAACAAATTAGGACTGTAGACGATGTGGCTGTCATGAGCACTGCTCCCGATAAGCCAAGTCAAGCCCAGCATCCCCGGAAGCAGGCTCACGACCCTCGTCCCAGGCTCCAGCAAACCCCTATTGGGGCCCTTTGGACCATGTCCTGGCGCCTCTGGCGCCAGGCTTATAAGGAACCCCAGTCCCGGCGCCAAAGGCGCCGGGCTCATAATTCTTGCAAAGGTGCTTGGGTGGACCTACCTGTAGCAGACCATGCTGCATACTCACCTTTGCAAATGCTGGCAGGATGAAGTCCCCAGCCTTCTGCTGGGAGGAACTATTCACTGAACTGGGACTACTTTCTTACCTGGGTGGGGCTGGTGCCACTCCTTAGCTCTGGAACACAGGAACTCTTTTACCTGGGCGAGGCTGAGGAAGAAGTCACCCAATCACTCCAACACTATTTAAACCACACCCGATTGGGAAAACGTGCTTCGCGTTATTCTGCATTTGCAGCAGGACGCTCACTGAGTCAGCTCCAGCATTCCAGTGACATCTCCAGCTTCAGCTCAGCAACCTGTGGAAGAAAGACACGAGAACTATACTTATCATCCAGGAATCCAGAGACCGGCAGAACCTGCAAGCAAAAGAAACATAAGGTTAGCAAGTTGCAACACGTTCGCAGCCGCGCTCGCTTACCTGATCCATCTGTGCTTTCACGGATTCTTTGCGGCCTTCTCTTCAGCAGCCTAACGGCACCTGTAAAGACAAAGAACATTGTTAAGTTGGAATCGGGTGAAGGCGGCCGCATTTACTCTTCTTACCTGCTTTTGTGCGCGTATTACGATCTCTTCAACTGCAGCAGCCCGGCACCTGAAAACAAGAAAAGACATTATTTAAGTGCCATTAAAGACTGCAGGAAAGCCTAACACTTACGTGTTTCCCCACCTGCATCCGCGACTGGGAAAACGCCCGCAAGGTCCCGACACCTGCAAATAAGAAAAGAACATTGTTAGAGGTGCTATAATAAGGTCAGATCATTATACTCACGTACTTCGCACGTGCAACGGCAACGGACGAACAACGCCCGCAACATCTCAAGACCTGAAAACAGAAAACAAGGGACATTATTGAGGTGTCATTGAAATTCCCATACCTACGTACAACCGCACGTGTCGCGCTCTCAGTGACCACGCCCTCAGCATCCAGGCACCTGAAAAAGACAATGCAAATACTTCATTAAAGGTGCCCATCTCTTCAAGACTATAAACCCTTATACCTACTGGCATCCGCTCGTGCAGTAACGGCGGCATCACCTTTTGGCATCTCAGCACCTGTGCCACTTCTAAGGCCACAAAAGACTTTGAGGACCTCCAGTGACGTAACTGGAACCCATGCACCCCTGCATAAGTCGCAGGATGGAGAGCCCAGCATTTATACGCCTAAGGTGAGAGCTCACCAGGACATTGGACTTTCGGAGAGTTGGCGATTAGTGAGGAGGAAGTCCAGCCAAACGGTCATTAACCCTTTTTTCTTCCGCCTGCAGAAACCTTACCCTGCAAGCCATACGGTCAATAAGAGGAAGCCCAGTCCAGTGAGTCATCCGAGCTCTATGCTTCTCAATTGAAGAGACTATAACAGTTCAGCCGGGACCAGCGCCTCCGTGGGAATCAGGTGAGCGTTACAGTGGCAGGGTTAGGGGACACGTGGGATAATATGGTTAGACAAGATAGAGATAGACCAGCTGGTGAGAGACAGCCACAGGTAATACTGACTTTACCTGATAGAATAGTGATGAAACTAAAAGCCATAATTCCTGAGAGAAGGATTGTTTGGGACAAACTTACTGCTTGTGTCCAAGGGAAGTCTGAGGGTTCTACCGAATTCTTTAATCGGTTTGAACAAGTGTTTTCAGATTTCAGTGGACAAGATTTGAGCACAGAGTCTGGAAAACGACTATTTGTAGACACATTTGTGTGTGGATTGTTGCCTGACATACAGTCGCAAATGATGACTTCTGAGAGCAATTGGCAGGCTAAGTCTCAGTCTGAAGTATTGTATATTGCTCAGTACTATGAAAACCGAGTCAATAATGAAAAAGAGAGGATCGAAAAGAGGAAGGGAGACCTGAAAACTAAAGTTCTATTGCAACAGATTGTTAGAAGTCCTAGAGGGGGTAGTACACAGTTTAGGGGACAGTATGCTACACAGAGTAATGTGCCGTTGTGTCCTGTACACGCGAACCAATGTGCTTATTGCAGACAAGAGGGTCATTGGCGAGCACAATGCCCAATCCTCCAGCAGAGGTTCAATAACACATTTGGTACCATGGGTAGACGATCCAGAGGCTGCCCTGGGGCACGGGGTTCTGGTAGAAGCCAGTTTTCTCAGAATTTGCAATCTTTTTCAGAAGACAATCAGTCACCGAGTGTGGATAATAGAAACATTTTTGATCATCCTTCTACTGCATATCTCTCTTAAGACCTTCCTTTTGACAATATATTGTTTCGCTGAGATTGCAGGGTTTGGAATCGATGCCTATTCCCGTTAATCAGAAAGGTCCCTACATTGAAATGATAGTGGGAAATAGGAAACAGCTATTCTTGATAGATACATGAGCACAGAAGTGTTCCATTGATCATTCATGGGTTCCAAACATTCCACTGTCAGGGAAACCAATGTTTCTATAGGGTTTTCTGGTACACCAGTGGTTAGTCCGGTTTCTTTGCTGGTACCAATTACACTAGGTCCATTCACGGATCACTGTCCGTTTCTTTTAACAACAAACTGTGGAGAGAATTTGTTGGGGTTGAATCTGTTGAAAGAATTAAATGCGGTAATTCATTGTTCTTTGGATGGAGTGCGTTTGACGATTTCACCACAGCAACTTTCTGTCTCTCAGTTCCTCACTAGACCTTTGCCACCGGAATTTAGTGATATTCCAGAGTGTTTATGGGCGATTGATGACAATGATGTCGGCGTTCTACAAATTGAGCCTGTTAAGATCATTTTGAAACAAGGAGTAAAGTTGCCACATACTCCTCAGTATAGGATTTCAGTTGATGGTGAGCAAGCATTGAAGTGTATAGTCTCTGATTTTGTACATCGCGGGGTAATTGAAGAATTTGCAGGTAGTTTGTGCAATAGTCACATTTTGCCTGTGTACAAGAAAGGCGATAATGAAATTCCTTTTTGTTTCATCATTGACTTACGCGCTATCAATAAGATTGTTGCTCCACAATTTCCTAATGTACCTGATGTAACGACAAAACTAACTATGATCCCAGCCTCTGCTACTCACTTTAGTGTTGTAGATCTTAAGAATGCTTTCTTTAGCATTCCTATACAAAAGGATAGCTGATACCTAGGGGGATGCTCGTTTACATTCACCCGTGCGCCACAGGGGTACACGGAAAGTCTGAGCATTTATAGTAGGGCTTTGAAAGAGCTGCTTGATACACTCGAGTTGCCTACCACTTGTACATTGCTTCAATACATAGATGATCTTCTCTTAGCTGCTGATTCAGAAAGTGCCTGTAAGGAGGGCACCGTATTGTTGCTTATTCACCTAGCAAAACATGGACATAAAGCTTCACTCAAAATGTTTCAATATTGTCGACAGGAGGTCGCCTATTTAGGCTATCTCCTGTCAAAGGAGGGAAGAAGGTTGATGCCTGAACAGATTGAAATCATTTCTAGCATGTCTGTCCCAAATACACATAAGGAAGTCAGAGCCTTGATAGGAATGGATGTTTACTGTAGGCAGTGGATCCCAAACTTTTCGTTAACGATTAAACCAATGTTGGCTTTGACAAAAAAGGGCATTTCTTTGCCATTGCCGTGGAACTTGGAACACCAGAAAGCGTTTGATCTGCTCAAGACTGCACAGTGTTTAGCACCAGTAATAGGCACACCAAATTATGAAAAGGCCTTCGAGTTGTATGTGCATGAAAGTGATGGATGTGCTTTGGCTGTATTAACGCAGGAACACAGAGGGAAGAATAGGCCGTGCTGCTACTTTTCTTCCGCCGTTGATCCTGTTGCATGCACTTTGCCAAGATGTTTGAGAGCTGTCGCTGCTGCTGCTGCGTCTGTAAAACAGAGTGAGGGTATGGTCCTAGGCCATGCTTTAACCTTGTTGGTACCTCACTCTGTAGATGTTCTATTAAACAGAACACAAAGGCAACACCTCACCTCTGCACGATTAACGAGATACTAATTGATCTTGTTCGCACCACACATTAAAATTCAGAGGTGTTGTGTTTTGAATCTTGCTGAACTATTACCTTTCCCGCAAGATACTGCTTGCAGTGACAAAGAGACTAAAGGCAGGATTGACCTGAAAGATACTCCTTTAAACGACCCACAAGGGGAGCTGTTTTGTGATGGCTCGTGTGTCAAAGTTCTGGATGGTACATCCATGCTGCTTATGCGATCACCACACTAAGCACGATTGTGGAAACCAAGAGGATCACGCATAACTCTGCGCAGGCCGCAGAGATTATTGCATTGACTCGAGCTTGTGAACTTTCCAAAGGGCTTAGAGTAAACATATATACTGATAACCAGTATGCCTTTGGGATAGCTCACAACTTTGGTAGACTTTGGGCAGAACAAGGTTTCTTGACCTCACATGGAACAAAGATCCAATATGGCTCCCTGATAGTGCGGTTACTTTCAGTGCTTACACTCCCCACTCAGTTAGCGATCATGAAATGCGCAGCGCATCAGAAAATCATAAATGATATAGGAAAAGGGAATGCTTCTGCTGACCAGATAGCCAAACAGACTGCCACTGATCCCTATTCAGAGATGTACACTGCAAGGGACGCCACGAATGCTTGTACCATAGACGAGGGTATTGAATCTGTAAAGAACATCCAAGCCGATGCCACGTGAGAAACTAAGCAATGGGAGTGATGCTGGAAATGCATCAGAGGGACAGGGCCTCCGTATCCTTGTCCTTTACTGCTTTTTATCGTGTGTTCTGTCGTGTACTCCGCACAGGAGTTCATGTGGGACTCCTGGCAGTGCCGTTCTCTATCTTTTGGTTTGGTGAACGGACCCGTGGGATACCCTTATGGCACCCATGGGCGGGGGTACAACCCTATGCCCCTAGTGTATGTGGGTGGCCCGCAGAGCACGGTAGGGGCTGGTGGCAGCTCCATGCTGAGTTCGACAGGTGTGCGGAGTATGCTCCATTTTGGTATACCCCGGCCCTGCCATTGGGATCAGTTGATTCCTAATGGAAAACAAGATGGCCCCCGTGGCCTCTTGCTTTCTATTACTCATTACCTTGTTTTCCCAAAGTCCTGGGAACCCCTGACTCTGTCCCTTCCCCCTGACTACCTGTTGGGTGTAAATGCCATATATGGTGTTGTTGTGAAGGCCCGGCCAGACTAGCTGGAGCCTTCCCAGTGATGTAAGTTGTGGGTACCTCCTGTGGGTGGGACCTGGGTGAATAGAGTGTGTGACGAATATGCATTCTGTGTTGTGGGTGTCTAGTATCTGGTGGTTGACACAATGACTGTGACAACCCTGCCCGCAACCAGTATGAATGCAGCTTGGAGTGTTCAATGGCTCGGTACTTGTCCCAATACACATAACTTGTTGTGAGTGTCTGGAGAGAAGTGAATGGCCTGAATACCTTGTGTGCCTGATTGGCTGCCTGCCTGCATGAATGCCCGTAGTTGTGATTGGATGCTTGTGTGTGACCCAGCGGAATGAATGGGAGATCAATAGTATATCTGGGGACCTCTCACTGCTAGGAATCGTGTTCAGAAGCTGAAGTCCACTATGACGAGTAACTGGAGTAATTGACGCTTGACCTTGAAACCCCCGCTGAACGAGAAGGAGTGCTGTGGCTCTCCCTCGCAATCTGAAGGCTGCATGTTTCCAAGGACTGACCCAGAGAGGACCTGGTAAGGCGCCCTCTTCCCGAGCTACGAGGGACCATCGTGCACAGCTGATCTTTGCCAACGCTCCCTGGTAGACAGACCTTCGACAGGCTGCCGACCCGATACGGGGACTGCTGCGGAATCTCAAAGAGAAGCCCTCAGACTGTTGTCCGCCACTGTCGACGACCGCCATCGCCGACCGGAGCCGCCGTGCTCCCGTTTGCCTAAGAACTTTCATTGATCATCGGATGCTCTCGTCTGCATCGTCATCTGCTTGTCTCCCGCTGGAGAAGGCCTGACCTTCGACGCGCCGAGGAGCATCCACCGGTTGGTTTCCCGCCACCTAAAGACCACAGAGACACCGACGACTCGACGCCCGTGCTGGGCCACAGATCTTCATCATCTCTTTGCGGTCCAGAACTATCATCACCGAGGTGCCCCGCACGCCTCTTCCTTGCAGGACGCCAATGCTCTGTCGTCAACAAGCACCGCTAGGGACGGAGTTGCCACTTCCCTGCCATAGTTCACCCTGTTCACTGTCGGACGTTCGACGACCCGTGACTCCTGCCTTAAAGGGAGGGCACTCAAGAAGGGCAGTCGATTCTCCGACACCGAACGCCAAGTTCCCCGACACCTCTCGACGATCCGTGGCTCCCGCCTGAAAGGGAGGCACTCAAGAATGATCGGTCAACGCATCGTCGGAGAACTCTACTCCACCAGGTACATTGGGGGGGTAAAACCTTAATAGGAAGAATTGAGACTATTGAACATATGGACTGGGCTTGTGCGATATATCTTATTTACAGGCTGAGCAGGTGGAGGGATCTCCACTCAGAACTGTGCCTCGTGGTAGGGTTCAGTATTCTGCCTACTGTTTCAACCATCTTGCGTTCCTTCCTATCTCTATTGCTGGTTTCCTCGTTATTGATCTGTGTGACATTTTAACCGTACAGTTCATGCACTTTAATGAGGTTGGATAACATTAGTGGTACCACTTTAGAATTGTATATATTTATAATTCTCGACTTCCGAGTACAAAGTGCGTTGTTGTGATCCTGTACATACCTTTGAATATTAATTATATAAAGACTGTGTTTTCGGTAATACAGTGTGTGGACATTCCTTTGTGGGGGTTTGGGGACTACACTGTACTTAAGAACCAGCCTGCATCACCTCCTGAGAAGCTAGGCCTTGATTGCTAGTCCATTGCTACCTTATAGAGAATCTTGGCTGGGGTCTTCTGTGGCTCTCCTCTACCATATAGAGAGCGGAAGTACAGACACCCCCTACCAGTCTTTACAATGGGCTGAGGGTTTGGCAAAAGTGGATGATGACGGGTGTTGGGTGGATAAGTTAGAGGGAAAATGGATGCTGCCAGATGCGTACATTACAATGATGGTAATGTTTTTGGATTACGGTAATGGATTACAGATCGATAAAAGGTTTGATGGATAGACTTGCTCAGAGTGCTGGATTGGTAGAGAGACACAAGGAATTTTGAAAAACAAGCTTGCTAAGACGTGTGCCGGCACCAAATTGAAATGGCCGGACGCCTTACCGATAGTGTTACTATCTATGCGCACCACCCCACAGACTAAGACTGTGCTCTCCCCATACGATGTGGTTATGGGTAGGCCAGCTAACATTTGGAATGTCCCCAAACCCCGGGCCCTGAAGGATATTGAACATGTACTTCTTTCTGATTACTGTGACCATTTAACTAAAAATCTGTATTTGATTTACCAACAGGTGCGAGAAGCCCTTCCAGTAAAATACGAGGGGCCAGGTCACAGCATCTGACCTGGGCAGTGGGTGATGTCTTGCACCCCGCTGGAGAGGCCCACACCAAGTTTTCCTGGCCACACAGTCTGCGATCAGGCTGGAAGGAAAAAAGCACTGGATTCATGCGTTGCATGCCACGATACAGAAGATATGAAAAACCTTACCTGTTCTGCTTCCAACGATCACTCAGCATTGAGCAGTATTGAGAGTGCTTCGGAGACACTCCCTGAGCCCGTGGGGCCTGGGGAAACAGCCGCTTCATCTCCACACTCTTCTACAGATCCTTTTTCACCATTGTTAGGTTTTGTTGTGAATCCACCACTTCCATCAGGAAGCCACAAGGTACAATCTGCGTCACGGAGCTAGACTTACTGCACGGTTCGGCTGTGCCACCAGGAAAATCACCATAGGGCTTGTCTTTTGGCCCTGTCTTTTGCATATATAGGAAAGCCGTTGGCTAGGGATAGGGAAGGGCTAAGAACATGCACAATCAGGAGATTGCCAGCAAAAGAACTCCGGAGCTTTTCATTTTGAAGAAACAATGCCTGCTAACGCCTCCACCCCTTAGGGAACAGACAAGTGATAGTGTGGCCAGAATAGACAATGGACAATCGAATTCTTTTAAAACGTATTGTTTCCTTGTAATCATGTTAACCGGTTTCACAATACAAATTGCTTTAGGATTTTGGTACATGGAAGAAGTACGTCCTCTTGAAACTCTTTTGCCCACTGAAAATGTACCCACCGTATCTAAACCTTTTGTGCATCTGCACACTCTATCTCCTAGAGACTCTCAACACAGACAGAGTTACTATAATAACACACTACTGCTTATTGTGAATGCGACACATGCTATTTTGAACAAATTTAATTGCTGGGTCCGCTCTCATTTACCGCAACATGGAGACAAGGGGTTGGGCTGGTATATTCATCCTTTGCCTTTGACTACTGCATGTTATGCTTCTTTAAGGGTACTATTCTTTGGCCGATGGAATGGTAGCATCTCAGGGAATTTTGATGGAACAAATTTGAATGAATTTGAAAAACGAGTTCTGATGCCCCTGGAATGCTCACTTTGTGCAAATAGGAGCAAGCTTAATGTTGCTTCCATTAGGCCTTCTGATAGACTGTCTCGACCTTTTCAATCTCTGACCTCTTTCAAGATGGCTCTATAGGCAATAGGGATGACACGCCGCCTTCCTACACTGTTAACCACATCCCTGATTCAGTTTCTTTCTGCATACAGAGGAATGGTACTCAGTCAATGGGTGATTTCAAGGGTTGCACCAATGTTGCGAACTTGACCAGTGAGGACAGACCTTTGTATGTAGGCAAACCTGTCTACTTCGTTTGCGGTAATGAAGCTTTCCCATGCCTACCTAGGGATTGGCAGGGAACCTGTTATTTAGGGATTCTGTTACCAGGGGTATTCATAGCAAGTACTATAGAAGTCTCTAAGGCTCGTCCAAGAAGGGATGAGAATGGCGATACTTCATCACAAGTTCTGAGTGACGTAGCAAAATTCTTTGTACCTTTTTGGGGACAAATACTGAACTCTGAGGATATCATAAGACTGGCAAGAGTACTGGAGAGAACTATCAACCGGACCACTGACATACTCTATAAACATGACTTTAGAACAGAAAGCGATAAGGTTAGTGGCACTACAGAACCGGATGGCAGTAGACGTCATCCTGGCGCTGAGCGTGGTGGAGTATGTAAATGAGTGGGGTCGCGTTTTCGTACCGGATTACCCCCCAACCACTTTAAGGCTATACAAAATCTGCACATCCTTAGTTCAGAAGTGCACGTTCCCGAGGGAAATTGGGATCTTAGCGCTTGGTTCTGGGACTTCTTACGATCTTGGGGATGGAAGCAACTTTTATTGATTATTCTGGGTATTCTGTTGTTCTGCTGCTGCTCTATACAATGTTTTCCTGTCATATGTTCAGTGTTAGGGGGATGCTGTCCACAGACGATGGGAACATTAGGACAAAAGTTACACGCACCAGAGAGAATGACCAATGAGTTTGTGTTGAAGGAAATTTCTGTCACTGTCCTTATGGCGATCGATATCTCTGATGATTGTGATTCAGGTTGTATGGGCATTGAGACGTGGAGTTACTCGTAAAGTGACTAAAAGTAGTTTAGCGCTTGGTTTAGGCCAAAAGGAGGGTTTGTTAAACGGGAAAACATATTGCATCTCCTTCTGATATATATATTGGCCTAAGCCTAGTCACTCTACGAAGAAAACTGCATTGCAAAGTTCTGATTTTAGATCAACTTTTTGATTTCTGTTCATATGTGATTCTGTGTTCTAAAATGGTACACTGTGTTTCCAACTTGTAACCGAGCCTTCCCGACCTTTGTGCCTAGTTAATGTTTAGACAGTCCGAGGGCCGAATGTTTAGACTAGGTAATGAGACCTTGTCCCAAGCATGACTTGTGGTCAGAGGATTATCTGCACTAACAAGTCTCATCCACGAACACACATTGAGGACAATGTAATGCAAATATTGAGCGTGGACACGCTCTACACGCTGGCTGAACTACATTGTGAAGGTATATGTGCTAAGGCTTACTGCTAAATCCAGGAATACACTTTGCCATTGCAGCTTGTTAGAAATGTAAACCGAAGTAATCCATGTGCATATCATTGTATGAACCATAAGTGAACTCGGCACAAACTCTAGACCACGGGTTATTAACCTGTAGAGGGGCTGGACATTATTATTGAAATGTATAAATATGCGAATGTCTAGATTTCCAGCACTCTCTCTCCTCACTCTGACGGGCTAGTACTCATTGTGACGTATTGAGAACCAGATAGCTATCTGTATTTCTGTTTCTTTGTTACTGTACAGTAGATTAAAGATCTGTGAATCTTTATGCTTTGTTACTGTACAGTAGATAAAAGATCTGTGAATCTTTATAGCCCGTGTTTGGTGTATTTCCTTTTATGGTACTCAGCCTCGATAGTTCCTTGCTTTTACACTGCAAACAGTAGTTTTATATAGGCATGGTAGAGAGTGGAAGAAAGGCATGAGCCTTGTGGGACCCCTAATGGAACTGGTATTGGGTCAGCAGAGTCCTTACTGATAGAGACTCTGAAGGTTTGTTCTGCCAGAAAGGATTTCAGCCAAAGTGTGGCTTCATGGGAGAACTGGAAGTTATAAGTTAGTGTGTTGCACAGTTTGTGATGGTCCACCTGATCGAACGTGGCTGAGCGGTCTAGTAATAGCAGTATACACAGCTTGCTGGCGTCTCTTATGGTGTCAATTTGGATTTTAAGGTCCAATAGTGCTGTTTCGGTGCTGTGATTGGTGTGGAAACCAGATTGCCTGTTTCCTAGTAGTTGGTTGGTTGGATTCCAGATGGTTCTGTAATTGGAATAGGCCATTTTGTCAATTATTTTTAGCAGAAAGGGCACAGTAGTTATGGGCTGGTAGTTAGGGGGGATAGTGGGGTGTAAAGAAGGTTTATTGAGGAGTGGGGTTACCCAGGCTTCCTAGATGCTAGCAGGGATGGAGTTGGTGTTGAAAGATGTATTAATTAATTTGGTGATGATGGGTGAGAGCGTAGGTGTGCAAGGTTTTACCAAATGAGTCAGAAAGCAATCTCCTTTTCAATCAGATGGTTTTAGGGTCGAGAAGGTATTGATGACCTGGTCTTGGGTAAGCATTGCAAATTTGAACTTGGTGGTTTTGATTTCGCTATCACTGTTTAAGACTGAATGCGTTGTGCTTTTGTTAGCTAGTGAATTCCTTTTGGTTATGATTTTATCTTGAAGAGTGAGGATTTTGGATGCAAGTGCATTCTGAATAGTGGTGCACCAGGCTTTACTGGAGATGGAGGGGGTGGAGGGTGGGATAGGGTCTTCTAATTCCCTAAGCATTGTAAATAGATCTTTGGAGTTGGAGGAGGCATTGTTAATATGGGTATTAAAGGCATTTGCTTTGTCCGTTATAATAGCCGTTTTGTAGATGTTGTTTGCTTTCAGAAAGGTGGATGCCGAGTCAGGGGTTTGGTCTTTTTTGTGGAGGTGGTCTAGTGCTTTTTAATTAAGCCGGAGTGCTACCAGTTTCTTATTGAAGCAGGAATTCAATCGTTTGGCTGAGCGAGGAGTTTTAGTTGTGGGAGGGGCTGGTTCATTGATGGTCATTTTGAAGCAGTTATGGTAGAAATTAGCAATAATTTCAGGGTTTGTGGAAGTTGGGCGGTTTGTTTTAAGGACAGGAGTGAAGTTATCCGCTGTTAGTTTGCAGGTGTTTCTTATTTCAATGGAGTTGTGTGCGATTGGGGTAGGAGTGAGTTTTCCTTGCGTTATTACATTGAAGCAGATTAGGAAATGGTCAGTCCAATTGGTTGCTGTGATGGAGTCGATGGAATTGTTGACATTGGGCCTCATTCCGAGTACGGCGCTAACCAATGGCGCTATTAACGCCTTGGTTGACGCCGTACCCGGACCGGCAGCGCCTTGGTGGATGGCGGAATCACCCCATAGGGCTCAATGGGAATGGGGAAGATGCAAATAACGGTGACCGTTCATTACGGTCACCGTTATTGGCTTGGAGGCCCCTTTGCGCCCTCGACTTTAACACCTGCTCAAAGCAGGCGTTAAGGGCGAGGGCGCAGAGGGAACTCGGAGTATGGCGGTAAGGGATTACCGCCACCGGTCTGGTTACCGCTATCCCTTACCGCCATACTCGGAATGAGGCCCATTGATTGTCAGTATCCAATTGAGAGTTCTGCCCTTCACATGTGTGGGTGTGTTGACTAGGTGGGTGAAGTTAATTTCACACAGGGCTGAGTGGAGGGTATTCGTTTTAGCATCCAATGTATCATTAAACCCTACATTGTTGTCGCCAAGGATGATGAAATTAGTGTTGGGTTTGATGAGGGGTGAGATAAGAAGAGGGATGTCCGATTCTGGGTGGTTAGCAGTATTGGGAGCTATATACATGATCAGAATATTGAAAGTAGTTTTGGGATCTATTGTTAGTTTCAGTAGGAGTATTTCGTATCCTTCTATGGTGTCTATGGGCAAGGTCTAATCTGAATCCTGGATATGGAGATGATAGCTATACCACCTCCCTTGGCGTTAAGGCGGTCAGCTCTATGTATGCTGTAGTAGGAGTGGACGACCAAGGTTAGTGATGAGACTGATGCTTTATGGAGCCAAGTTTCGGACAGTACTAGGAAGTCTAATTGTAGGTCTAAAATAAGGATGTGTGTCTCAATCGAATGGGCTCCAAGAGAGCGTACATTAAGGAGTGCACATTTGAGGAAGGATGCGTTCTCTGGTTGGGGTGGGGTCGGAAGAGTGGTCTGGGGGTTTAGGATAGGGTGGACGGGTAGAGTGGTTCTGAACCCTAGTTGAGGGGTGTTGGCGTTGGTGGTCTCATTTTTAGGGAGAAGCTGATACAGCGTTTTTGTTCTAGGGTGTGGTTTGACTGTGTAGGATAGTGATTAAGGGTGTTTCGAACAGTTTTTCGAGAGGCGAGTCTTAGTAACCTTGAATGGGGTATGTGGCAATAATTGGAATTAATGGCATTCTAGAATACACATGAATAGCGTTTTGTTCCAGTATTGGGGTAGCGAGTCATTGGCTCTGGGTTGATGTCTGTGAATGGGGCCATTTCTGGTAAGTATGGCGAAAGACAAGGGTGTGGATGGTGTCTGTCGCATCCTAGTTTGGCCATGCCATTTCCAATGTTTATAAAAGCACCATTTGCGCAGTGTGGTAGTTCAGGCATGTTTGGGTGAGTAATAGTACTGGACATTCGATGCTGGGTGGTGTGATGTGGGTAAAGGGTGGTCTTTCTCGGGATACTAGTTGTTTAGATGAATATGGTTATGTGTTGGCTAGGTCTACTGATATGCATTGTGCTGTTTAGCAGGGTGAGTGAGTGCTAGGCTAGCATTCGTAGTATTCGCTGTTCTATCCTTATAGTACTGATAGTAGACTAATTATGTCAGACAGGTGTGGTAGGCCTGACTGACTAGTTGAGGAGGGAGGCAGCTGCTACTATACTATTCTGGGTGGGAGGTATAGTACAAAAGAGGAGGTGTTTTCATAGGTGCAAGGCTAGGCCAAAGGTCACACTTGTTGGGGTAAGGATACGGTAATACATGGAAGGGTGAAGGGCCGCCATATTGGTTAGCACGCAAAGAGTAACATGGATGCAATTAACATTAGGAAATTCGGATTATCACAAATTCCATGCATTAAGTAGTAAAAAGTATAGCACGTTACGATCAATAATTAGCTCAGATTATTACCCACTATGTATAGCAAATATGAAATGTCCAAATAGAGAACACAATGTACTAAGTTCAGTCGAGGCACAGTGTACACATGCAGTGATATCAATTAGATGAGGGGAGGCATGGTATGAACTCGTGCTGGTTGTTGCTGCAGTGGTTAGGCGTCGAGGTGTGGGTGGACAGGTTCTGGCTGGTGGCAGTCGAGAAGGAACAATAGACTGTTAAAGTCACCGCACGGAGGAGGGCGGACTGGGTTGAGGCAAGTACAACACATAGATGAGAACTTCAATATTCACGCCAAGTGATTTTTAAGGTAATATTTCGACTGCAGATACGATCAAAGATAGGGGTCACCAGGGCAAGGATTTTGTCAAAGCCTTACCCAGAAGTTGCCAGTGAAGAGCACTGTACTTGGAGAAGTGATGTGGGGATTCTGTGCTGTCTCGGGCTGCTCCGACAGGCTCAGACAGGAGCCTTTTTTGTGGAGCCTTCATTGGGAGCCAGCTTACTCCTGCTGGTCCTTCAAATTGGCTTAAAGGCTAGCAGGCAGTCAATCCAGTCTGGGGGCTCGACTCAGTGTACTTGAGTCATTGCAATCCATCAGGCGGCCATCTTAGGTAGACTCGATGCACGTGTTGTTCTAGGCAAAGTAAACACAGCAATATTAGTTAAAAAAAAGGGTTTCGTTACAAAGGTGGATACCGGCAATTCAATGCCGGATAGTTGTGAGTCGGGATGAGACTCTTAGAAATCTCTGCACCGTGCAATATTGCTCTACTCACAATACCTTGGAGGCTGGGGCTGGTGATGCTGTGGGGCACTGCTCACCTTAGCTCTGCGGGGGCACCAGGAAACCTCTTCTGTGTGGTGCCTGTGTCAGGACCCTCTGGTGGAAATGAACCCATGGGTGTGATCCTGATTTATTGGGAAGAGTAGCTCTCCATCCTGCTATTTCTTGAGCAGGGGTGCAATAGGTGTAGAGTAGAGTTAGGTCACTGACTGGTGGTCTATATCCAGCCCATGCCTGCTGAGGCGTGGGTCGGTGTCCTTTCAACTTGCGGCGTAGATAATTGTATGTAAAGGGTGGTTTTAAAGTTCAGTTCGGCTGTGCGCGCTGTGCTGTATGCACTTGTGTCCTTTTGCCATGTAAGAATTCTGAGCAGTTTTTCTTCGGGGCACGCAGAGTCCTGGCTGTGCCCTGTTCTTTCTATGCTCTGCACTCTGTAGAGTGTCTTGATGCAGAATGCTGCCCCTTTGGTGCGTGGTGCTCTGTTGTGGATCGTCTAGCAGCTGCCGGCGTTGAATGCACTAGGCTGGTGCTTTCTGAAGCGCTGCTTTCCCCAAGCACAATGCTGCTTTCACCTTCTTCAATTGCTGCCTTAATGGTATGCGCAATGTTAATACTGTTCATAACGCTGCTCCCTTGTGCAGTAATTCCACTTACTAACTGTTGTTTCTTTTCGTTTTCCAGCAGGAGCAGCAATGGAGGAGTCGAAAAGCTGAAATGCCAAGATGTGTTGCTGCCAAGAATTCACACAAGGATACCAGGTGAGTGCTGCCGATGATCGGAGATCGGGTCCGTAGAGTGGAGCTCTGTCTAACAGCTGTTTCTTTCTTCATTCAGGTCTGGAGAGCAGGAGCAAGGCCAGTAAGCGTCACGCTGCAGTGGCAGAATGATGTGAAGCAGGGAACCCTGCCTGGGTGTGGCTTAAATAGCCAACCACACCCAACCATACCCAATGACTAAGCATGCTCAGCCCCACCCAATAACTAAGCATGCCCAGCCCCGCCCAAAAGGCAAAGCCAGCCACACCCAAAGGCAGTCCTGCAGCATTTTAAATGCTGCTTGGTTTATTATGCCTCCATGTTGCAGGAATAAGAAGTGGCAGGACATAGTCACCTCATGAATAAGAAATGCAGTGCCAGTCATGCCAAGCTTGAGCCCAACTCTTTTTGTTCTTTCTCAACCTGGTCCAAGAACCCCAGTGGTGCTTTGAAAACCCTGGGCTGTGTGCATATGTGCCTGCTTTTACACTTGGTTTAGGTGCAAGGCCAGTATTGTAGGGCTAGTGACCGTGACAACTGCTCCTGCAGCACTAGGCGAGGGGTGCAGCCTTCCTAGGCTGGTCATGCCGTTCTGTTGTGAGTATATGCTGCATATGCATATGAGAAATGCTATCAAGGCAGTATACCATGGACAGAGTGAATTAACCGATAAGGCTAATGTGGTGAATTATGAAGAGTGGAAGTGTGAGCAAAGGCACAACAGCCAGCATGTACCCCATATCAGAAGAAGAGGGCCCAATTGCCCTCCCTGATGGCATCTGTGGATCAGGCATGTAGAGTCTGGACACCGGACACAAAGAGGCAGAGACAGGAACCTGGACTGATTTCCAAACATCCTCTTTATTCAGGCATCAGAAATAACAGCTCTGAGTTCCCAAATTCACTGCTTTTTATATGTTTTGCAGTTGGCACAGTATTTCATTTCATGATGCAGTACATTCTGATTGAGTGAGACAATTAAAGACACACCCTCATGTGCCTGTGGTTTGCTGGTTTTAACTGCGAGTCGCCAAGTCTGTATGTCATAACTACACATGCAAGCTAATTAAATGTGTGTGAGAGTCTGCTGACCTTTATTATGGGTCCATTGATGTCTTGAGAAAGAACAACCTTGTCTTTGAGGACTTTTTGGCAGGCTCTACCATGTTTCTCTTTCCAAGAAGTCTACATATGGGTATCAGCTGTAGTGGACTGCCCATCCACCCAACACACTTGTTGCTAGCTTAACAGCTGTCTGCTCTAATTGCTACCTTCCAGGAACACAACCTGGCCTCCAACGGCTCATCAATGTCAGAATTGCTGCCAAGAAGTCCAAACCAAATGTTCCAGACATATCCTTCTTCAAAGAACATTTGATGAACTACCATAAGAGAATTATATAAGTATTTCAGCATGACTATGTGAACTTTGACCATTTTGTTTTTCCAGCAACCATTTTAAAATCTGCCTGACCTTGTCTTAATCAAAATGGCTGACCACTTCTGCCTTTGAGAATAACTCATTTTCTGTTCAGTTTTCAGCCTAGTATAGGACCTGGGGTACTCTCTTCTGCGTAAGGCATTCTGACTCTAAAAATATATATTGCTGTAAAATGTGCTTTTTTGGCCTATAAAGCGCTACAATTCTGATTTTTGCAATACTGGACCTATTGATCATCCTGACAAGTTATCTGCATTCAGTTTGGGGGACGGGGAGCTTTAACACCTCCTCTACATATGCATTTCAGAAATGCTAATAAGACAGTGTACAATATGGCTAATGTGGTGCATTGCCAAGAGTGGAAGTGTGAATACAGGAAGCCTGTCAGGAGAGTATACCAGGCAGGTGTCAGTGCACAGAGAATGTCCTGGTAGAGAAGCATACCACTCATGGACAAATTGTAGAGCATATAAATATAACCAGAAGGGCGATATTTTTCCAAGGGACTAAAAAAGTCAACAACCTGACAGGAGAGTTCACCAGGTATCCAGACGAAACAAAGAACAAAAAAAGTTGTGTACGATTTTCATGTTCAGAGATAAACAAAAAGAAATGTTATTTGTAAGAAATTGTGAAGAAGAATCCAGGGAAGTGAGACACCCTCTCGGGCAAGGTGCCATATCTTTGAAATACATTTTGTTAAGAAGGGTCGAGGGGAAGGGTGGACCCTCTGGAGCAAGGAGACATATCCTTGAGAGACGTTTTGTTGGAGTTATCTATTTCTTTGTCCATTTGAATATTTCTAGAACACCAAAGGGAAAAGACATTATCCTTTTCACGTTAGTGTTAATTTCTTTAGAATCTGAGGGTCAGAATAGTACTTTAGGGTAACTATACACAATTCTGTGCAGGAATTGGTTCTGTCAAAAAAGAGAAACATTTAAAATTACAAAAAAGGACAACAAATTGAAGAAATAATTCCAGTTGAAAAAGTCAAATGGTAACAACCGTGGTGTTTCAGGTGTTTCATATTGCACAGTGCATACCAGTGCACAGTCTCGTGGCCTTAAATAAAAAAAAAAAAGGTGTCCAACACTCTGAATTTTGTGCCATTGCCTTAACCCATTCCTGTGTCCCGCCACCACAACCCACACACACATGCGCATGCCACCCGCAGTCCATTGTTGAATGGGGACTGGATCTGGTGTCATCACCTGTGCACCCAATTGCTTGGAGGTTGTGTGAAACCAAAATAGAACCATATCTGAACAGTATCCTGTACTGAATGGATACAGTAAAGAATGTAATGAAGAATACACTCCCTCTTGTGAACTAGTAGAACGTGAACAACTCTTATCGCCTTGTCACTTGTGTGAACCTGTGGGAGCCAAGGGGAAATCTTAACATCCAAGGTATCAAGTGGACACTTCTTTACCCATATTTACCTGTGCTCACTAGTAAGCACTAGTACAACACTCACCCCACAGGGTGCATGGGGAGCGGTAAATGCTGAATGTCTACCCTCCTGATGCTTTCGTTGAGACTTCCAACTATGTTGGAAATGAGGCCAGCAGCGGCAGATGCGGTGCGCCCATGTACGGACTGCACCATCTGTGGCGTAAACTTGCCCATGCTCACTAATGAGAAAACACAAAGAGACACAAAGCAGAAAGCTGCAGTCACAGACTAAGGCTCGAGGCAAGGGGGGGTGCAGAATAAACACTCACACATGATCCTCCTTTGGTCGGAGGGAGGGCACGCTGTCTTTGTTGCACCTAAGGTGAACAACATGCATCTAAAAACCAGGGAACCTAGCGTTTTCCTTAGTTTAACGTACTCATGTGGAATAAGCCTGAATTCTGCAGCAAACTCCTGTGTGTGGACTCACTTGCGGTGCGCCTGTTTATTGTGAGGTGGGCGTGCCAATTGCCCTGACCCGCTGTGTCATGTGATATAAGGAGCCCTCTGTGGGTGCCGTAGAACCGGATTCAACCATCTTGAAAAGGAGCTGGGAGTGCAAGCGCAACAAAATATCAGAAACTGTACAGGGGTCTTCTCCCTCTAGATGTGGGAATGAATCTGCTGAAATACAGGTGTGCCCCAATGGGACGCGGAAGTGTGTTGAGTTATTGTACATGTTTAATAGGTATGGAAAAGTTAGACCTGTGTCTTAGGTGTCTTACTGGCCCTCTGCGGGGCCAGAATAACATCATGGGGGGTGATGCTGGTTTTGTCCCACTCGAAGAGGGGTGGGAAACAGAATGCCTCCATACTTCCTAGTGAGATGGAATAGGTGTGGGGTGTGGAGCAAAAGTGCCAGTGGATGCAAGCGAATCAAGCCTACCACTGGCCTCCTCTGGAGCTATCAGCTGAGATCCCTAAAAATAGTGAGAGGAAGGCCCTTATCAAAAGTAGGGGAAGCTTCCAGGGAAATGGTGTGTCTGTGCAACTACAGCATGCTAAGTTATAAGCGCAAATATTGTATGCTATCATTCAGCCCTACTTCTGTGTCTTTAACCGGTAGATCCATTTCTGTTCCAGGGTGAGCAGTCGGTTTGCTATAAGAGGTCCATTGATGTCTGGTTTAAGTTGATCAAAGACAAACCAGGTTAACTCATCTGGTCAATGACCTTCGTCAATGAAGTGTTGGATTAACAGAACCATGAGCACCCGATGGCAGATCCCACGCCGGTGCTCTGTAATCCTCACAGATATTTTCCTGTTAGTCACACCAATATACCATGTATTGGACTGGCATTTAATGCTATATATCATATGTTTAGTATTGCAATTGAAAAAGGTCTTCAAGGTGCAGTGAAAAGCGTTATGGTCAAAGGACCTCAGAATCACTGGTGTTGCGCATGCTGTACAGTTACCACAGGGGTGATGCCCCGGCGCCATCACTGCTCTAAATGCTGTTGGAATAGTGGTCTGTCCTTGTTCTTCCCGCGGGCTATCTAACTTGGCATGCACTAGTTTCTCTCTGAGGTTCTTACCTCACCTCAGTTTGAATAGGTGCTGACTACTAAAACAATCCGTGCTAGTGACCAAAAGTCAATACTTCTTCACTAGTTTTTTATTGCTTGTAGTATGTCTTGAGAAAGCAGTCACACAGACCCCCCATATCTTCTGTGCTTCCTCGTGGTCGTGGTGTCAATAGGGCATCCCTGTTCGCAAATCTGGCTCTTTTTGCTGAATGTTTGATAGCCTTCCATGGGTAGCCTCTGTCCCTGTGTCTTGATGTCAATATATTGGACAGCTCGGTCAACTTTTGAAGTCAATATACAATTACGTCAAGCTCTGAGAAATTGTCCCACAGGTAAGTTCCACCTGCAGTGCTTGGGGGTGTTAGCTAATAATCTGCAGTAGAATGTTCCTGTCTGTTTCTTAACAATTTTGTGTATAGGGCACCCTTCCTGTAGCTGATCAGCAGATCTAAAAAGGCTAACTCTTATTTGGAGGTGTTACGTGTAAAGGCCATTGAGCCATGACACAAATTCACTCAGATGTTCAGTTGACTTTGTCCAAATGAAGAAAATATCATCAATGAACCTTTGCCATTGTCAAATATTACGGCCATAAGGATTATGCAGCGTGTTGACACCTTTTTTAGGTAAGGACATAGCATGCGACTAACCTCTGGCATGCATTGTTGTAGATGGGTTCCAAGATGAAACACCTGTGGCACCACCGCTGTTACCATTTCACTTTCAATTAGATGTATACAAACTTGCGATTTTGACTTAATTTAGATTTTTTAAATATTGGTGTACATTAGAAAACAATTTGCACAAGTTGTCTTTCTGCATCTACAGTGTACTCGTCACTTTATTTCCATAAAATGGACTAAGTCATTTCGTTTATTAAAAAGGGTCCTCTATTTTGTTCATTGCCATTTTCATGTAGGCATTAAACAAATGGATTCCAATGGACTATGCCTCTCATTAGTACCTGATAATTGGCTGGTGGATTCCATTGGAATCCATTCGAAAAAAAAAAATATCTGGAAATAGTGTTTGCAGGTGGTGTATTATTTCTCCCAAAGCAGAGAGTAAACAGTAAAGGTGATTGTGCCGTCATTTACCCTTTACTTTTACCATCAGCTTTGAGAATCTTTAAAACTGCATGCAGGGGACCTGCAACACCTATGTAAGCATTGTTGGTGCCATGCATGCAATTTTAATTTTTTCCGTAAATTACCTGCAATGTGTGGTACCCTGCATGCAACATAAAAGTCGTTGTGAACTACACACCTTAGTGTCCCACCTGGGCCATGTCTTCATGCATTGGGCAGATCAATGAACAAGGTCAAGAGCATATATCACCTCCAAGAAGTATTGGCTAGCCATTGTAATGGCATAGCGTTCTGAGTATGCCATGCAGATTCACTGAACTAACGTATTGGCTTGTGATGCAGAACATGATACATGGAATCTGACTTCTGCAAAGGGACGACATTAGCACTGTGGTGCATGTACAAAAGTGCAATAAAATTCCCACTCTTCATATGCAAGCACACATGCATGCCTGAAAACTCTAGCAAGACACCGATTCCTCATGCCAAAAGTAGACATTCCGTGGAGGGTGCAGGGCAGTATTGTGCCACTTAGCGTAACCTCCCCTGAAGACACACAAGCCGTTGCTGACATACCATGGTCAATGAATGGGCTAACCAATTGAAATGTGGCAGAACAAGTCTGGTTACCCCTCGAACATACATAGGACAAACTACTAATGATGCCAATGTAAACTTCTGCCCACTACCTGGTCACCATGGCTGGTGCAGGGCATGTTAACCTACCATTGCACATCCAACATGCACATTTGTCCTGACTGCATCAGGAGAAGGGTCTGCACAAAGAACTTTAATTAAATGCAAAGAAGCACACAAAATACATGAATTACAATAGTTGCATGCACAATAGGGACACAAGAAAACAAGCTGTATCTCATTGCAACTGGAAATTAGCCACCAATCTGTCAAAACAAGAGGTATGGTACGACAGGACTGATGCCTGCAAGCACAGTGGGACCGCAAGAGACATTTGCAATGTGAATGGGATGGCTAACACGACAACACGTACCCCACTACTACATGCACACTCTGTGATGGGGGGCCCTGATGAAGCGACTGCAAGCAGCTTCTCACCATTGTCCAAACCTCCACCACCAACACCTCAGCTCTAGTGCCTCTGCCAAACCAACATTCTGGTTTATGCCACAGAGAATGCTGTGGGCTTTGTGAGCATGGAAAGGAAAATGCATCTCATCAGCAAACTTCCAACATACCTGCAGAAACGCACGGGAGAAAGGTTGAAGAACATGTCAAAGTTATATGACAATGACTGACATGCCCAGGCACAAAGTATTAGAGGCCGACCAGTGACATGTTATGGCCTTTGATTTTGTCCAGTGAAATTACATGGCCACACTGCTAGGCATGATACATGACAAGCGTGCCTTTTCACCATCCTATGAAAGGCATTCAATTAAGGGTCTATGCCTCCAAAACATAAGTAGTCATGATGTAGGGTCCATGTGGACACATACCAAACACAGAGAGGTCTAACTCGCTCTACACAATAGTGTCAAATACATCGTCTCCAAAGGTACACCTAAGAATGATGCATAAACCCATGTGTACAGCCAGGAACATGTTGCAACATATTTCCTGCATACTTAATACATAGTCTCAAGAGGATAGCTCAGGGGCAACGTGCTCGCCTTGGAAACAAGACTACATGGAGCAACACAAGTTCGATCCCCTGGTCCGGACTTAGAAACCTCTGGTATTAAGTGCGCTATTGGCACAGTCTCAGTGGCCTATTCGAAAGCGCCAATGCAGGAGCAATATTTGCCACCGGAATGTGTCCCCAAGACATTGACAATGATTCATAAAATGGAGGATACATGGATCTTCTTTTCAATCCTTAGTGATTTCTCATTGTGGGTGAGCAACAGTTGTCACTTGTGTACAGAGTGAAACATCTGTGCACAAATCCATCCCACACTGAAATTCCGATGAACAAATGTTACTCCTGCAAACAAATACCCTTGTCTTGAAATATGCCATTAGGAAATGCACATACTGCTGACAATGCTGAATTGGATGCGCAATTCACCAAGACTATACATGACTACTGACTGTGTCTCTGCACCTACAGGAGTGCATTTGGACACCCCCCAAGAGATTATGATGGTGAAGATGATGCTGACAACCCGAAAATTCCGTCCTCCAGAGGCCAGCATGAGACATTCCAATTTGCATTGACTAGGCTTCTCGCCTGCCAGGGGCAGTCGCGCACCCACATTGCTGCACATGTGCATGTGCAGAAGGTGTCTTCCCGCTGCCTCCACCACCACACTCCTCACCTCCCCACAGCAGTCCCCCACCCATCAACGGATATTGTGAAGTTGGCAATGTGTGGGGCTAGTGGGACCACAGATCCCTACTCAACAAACGCCTGTGGCCAAAAAGCCACACTGCTAAAATAGTTGCACTATCCTGAGCTGCAACCGTTTCCCTTTTCCTTCCCTGACAGGCTTGCCACATTATTTTATTTAGTTTGTACTGCATCCTTTTTTTATGTCTCTCACATATTGTACTTTACTTGTTTTGGACTTGCACGGTACTTCATCTTTACCTTCATTGCATGTGTGAATGGACAATGGGCATGACTCTTACTCAAAAGGGTAGCAGCAGCCATTAACCACCACTGTGCTGAGTAAAATAATGTGTGAAACCACTTTTGCTATGTGCTGTGTCATTTGTGGTTTTGGTAGATGAGAAGGGGTAGTAGTAGGGATGTGTCGTGCAGCGTTCAGATACACTTCCCTCTATTGGAAGACGTGTTTGATGATCTTCTCTAGCAGGACACGCCCATCGATGTTCTTTTGATGCTGGCATGGCCTACGAGGCAATACAGCATGGCCATGTCCAACATCATCAGAATGAGGGTTATTCTCCTCTGGCATGGACATATTACAGCAACAGCATATATTGTGCAGCATGGCATGAAAGTCTACTATGTGGAAGACCTTCTCCAGATGGTACAATAAATCCCCACCCATCCTGTGGAGACACCTGAAGCGGTTCTCGAGGAGGCCAAAGTCCCACTCAGTGCTATCCAGTGTGTGAGTGTGGGTAACATTGTAATATAGCTATCTGGGTTTTGCTGGACGCTGCAGTGGTGTTATGAGCCATGCCTGGATTGGGTATCCTGCATCTCCTGTGGGACAGGGAGTACAGTATAGTCAGTCAACGTAATACAACTGCTCCTTGTACAAACCACAAACAGCTAGCATGAGTGAGCATGTACCAATACTGTGGCATGTAACATTTTCACAGGTCTGTGACAAGTGTGGTCCCCTATTGTCTTGCAATTTTGGCACAGACATTGCAATGTATTGCTTCCCATGCAGGGAACAGACACACTCAGCATAGTTCTACAGTTAGAGACAATGTAAGTTCTTTTGTGCTTTTGATGGGTTGGTATGAAGCAGAAGATGACCACCCAGTACTGGCAAGACTCTTCTCTTTTAATATTTGCTTCATAATTTGGTATACCATGCATGCTATTAGAGCTCTACAATAGAAGTTGTGCAACGGATCACTATTGTATCTTCCTGCACAATAAAGGGTACTATATGAAGGCAGATTCCACCCTACTCACATCTTTTTATAGTTGTCAGACTATCCTTTGATATGACAGAGTGATATGCACACACAACACGGAGGAACCGATCATGGTGCTAATGATCAAATTGTGCTCCCCTGCTTGACCTTGTGCCATTATGGACATGGGCACGCACACAGAGCAGGCAGTCTTGCATGGTAATTCCTAATGGACATTGTGCACTGTAATACAACGTGGACTAGTACAGTTATGTGGGTAGGAAAGCTTGGCCTGGTTCGCATCAGATGTCCTGTAGTGGGGTTAAGAGCTAAGACGTGGTGTGGGACTGGAAATGGCATGTGTGCAGTTGCTCCTCTGACTATGTCTAATGAACTTGTCATTTATCTAGATGTTCCCATTGCAATTTGTACATTGCCATACAGCCTTCATGCATGGTGGTGTGTGGCAGTGGTCATGGTGTACAAGTCATGGAAATATGCAACATGGGCTGCCCATAGGTGGTATGGGTGGCATTGAGGAGGACATAATGGACATGACCTACGTGCAAGCAGCGAACATTTAGATTCAATGCAAGCTTATATGTGGTATGGTGCTCTCCCAAGGATGCCTATGTGTCCTTAGTACTATTGTGCGCTCCTTTGTTTCCCTGCATTGTGTTTCTGTTTCTCGGTTAATGTGGCCTGTGAATGGGGACATCCTGCTTACATGTCATCTGTATACATCTAGTTACCAGGCATGTCTGCACCTTGCATTGCGTCAACAGTAACAATTCTGTGCAGGCAAGAATGTGGAGCCTTGGCGTTCCTTAAACATCTCCTGATGGCCATTACATGTGCATTCCTGCACATGGGCAGCCTACTGCAGTTCTACACGGCGTGCATGTATGTTAGGCAAAATCCTGTGCAGTTCCCTTGGGGAACGCTGCAAGACGATTAAGACTACAGGAGTAAGCAGTAAACCCAATTGGTAGCAGTCCGCACCACCCAGATTTACCCGGTAGCTGTGGCTGAGCAGTCAAACTTCTCTCAAGATGAGTAGGGCAGTATACAGAGGATACACAATAGGGCTAAAAACACAGTAGAGCAAGCAAACACTGACCAGAGCTTGGTATCAAAAGTATATAATTATTTATTTAAAACACACTTTAGGAAATACACTAAGCACTCTAAATCAAAGCAAGTTCAAACACAGTCGTTGCATTGCCCAGGGAAGAGTCCAGCCACAGAGTTTGTTTGGTTAAAAGGTGCGTTCATTTTATTCGCGGTCACAGTAGTGAAGCTTGGCTATCGGCCGCCGGGGTGTTTGGCACGGGCGATTTGACCCAGGGACGTCCTGGAAGGTGAATGGCGAACTGGTTGTCCCGACCAGCTCAAAGGGAGAAGACTCCTACAGCAGAAGATCTTCTCTTGTCGTCAGGAAAGTGGTGAGGTTGTTGCAGCAGGGCTCCACCGGTGGTTTCGTCATTGCAGATGGCTCAGCTTCTCCCCTCTTCGGATTTCTTGGGTCCTGTGGCGACTTCTGAAGTTCCAGTCCCCAAAGCCATGCTTTTATGCAGAAAAACACCCATTCAACAGCCCAGCTGTCACTCATACATGCTAAGTGGTGAGCCGGGCAGCTCACCACTGGGCCAATCAGAACAGAGTGCGACTTGGGTTGCTAAGGCAACGCAGTCCAGGGTGCCAATTCCCCCACCCACACATCCTGTGGAACCCAGACATAGTGGCACCAGTTGGAGGGCTTCTGTGGAGAAGCCCGCCAAAAAGTGGAACAAAGGGCCCGACCTTAGTTGGAGTTACAGAGATGGACACAAACTCCATTTTAGGAAAGAGTTCTGGTGAAAAGACCCAACCGGTTCTTTTATATTAATAAATAAACCGGCGGTATCTTTAACATAGCACCAAAAAGTGGTGCGTTTAAAACCAATGGGAAAATCGCATAGGAAATATTCTGGTGGAATATTTCGCGTGGTAACCACTGCCACCAGCCAGAAACTCGACAAGGGGGGACAGGACAGTGCCCCCTTGGAAACAGACCCAGGGGCAATCGATTTAACCCTTTCCAGTACTTCCACAATATGATGGTTTGTACTGGTTCGGTTCACAATTTTGGACTAGTAAAGCCAATGGTGACTTTACATGCCCTGGGAGACAGTAGTCAGTCCCAGGGTATGGAATCTATGTTTGGGGGTCACTATGACATCCCTGTGTTACTGCACTGTGGGTGCTGTGTAACACATACATTAAAACAGATGATACCCTATGGAGTAAAAGACTCCATAGCCCATAAGCACACAATAAATCAAAGACATACCTCAAATCATGCCTAAAAGTGGGAGAGGAAAAGAGTCTCACTTTTAGCAGGAGAAAAAAACAAACCCCAAAAAATCCAGCAAAGCTGCTGGGCGACTCACTAGGTTTGGGAAATTAGCCTTATAAGAGAATTCTCCGTAACAATGTGCACATTGTTGTGCATGATATTCTTTGCCATTAGATGTTGGCATCACTACTTCCTGTCCATCCCACACAATAACCTGGAAAAAGGTACTCAAAGTTGACAGCATGGATTCACCAAGCCTCCCATGTCCCCACAACTGCATTTGCTTTCTTGTGGTGTATCAGCCATGATTGTGGAATGGCTGGCCCTCTCCTCATCATGGTCTCATCCCTTATGGGATATGACTGCATTGGTGCTCACTCTCGTGGGCTCCTGTTGGCCAACCCCATTCCTGCAGGGTGCTGGCCATCTTGTACAACTGCGCCCTCCCTACATATACTCCACCAAGTGCTCCTCCTTTTCCCACCCCATTAACTCACACCCACGCTGCCAGGCTTGTGTTTTGTTTGTATAGATTTCACCATAATCCCTGGTGTGTTGGTTTGTGACATGGCACTTCGGACACACACCACCATCTGGGTGTGTTGTGTCACTCCTGTGGATCCCACTGATCCTGCTTTCATAAGGGTTATATATTTACAATACCCACCTTCTTCTTGTATTTGTGTTGGCGTTGAAGGTTTAAGGAAGCCTCCTGTCCTCCGGCTATCTCTGACCTTGTTTTTGTTTTAGTTCGATTACGGTTACTAGCTCACTCAAGCTCACGACAACCATACTACCTAGCGCCCAGGTCTCTAATCATGTTGGTCAACTCATCTTCTTCTACATTGATGTTTGCCTTCTAACATAGTCTAGAAATCCATATGGGCATTTGTGCAACATTGAGGGGTCCTTCCTATCAAATGTGCATTACATAAACCACAATAAAGGCTTTTCTGGCATATGCTTATTTATTTTTATTGTTCCCTTGTTATGCGCTTATACAGGAAGCAAATACTGTTTCAAAGCACCCACAGGGCAACAGGGAGGTGACAGGGGATGATAGACAACGTAATTAAAACAATGATTAAATAAATAAATACAACAAAATAAGAAGAGACAATGGAGAGGAGAAGACAAACCTACTATGCTGTGTGAGTGTTCAGAACTTGCAAGTGCAGAGGGGAGAGGGGTATGAGATAGGTGCTGTGGTGCTCATGGAGAGCAACAGGTGAATTCTATGAAGAAAGGTATGTGCAACCTCCAGTGGTGGAGGATGAGCTGAGGCAAGTGCAGAGGATAGACAGCAGCTGAGATGATAAGATATGGGAGGTCAGGGCCCTGAGGATGTCAAGCTACTGTGTGATTAGCAGGAGAGAGAGGGAGAGAAGGAAGCGGTAAAGAGGGAGGTCTTAAGAATTTTCCAGAACTTAAGGAGGTCCTGCTCAAGACAAAGAAGGAGGGGGAGGCTCGCTGCGGAAAGCGATTTGCCACCTGCTCTCTGTTTAGAAAATCGATTCACACACAATCAGTTGGTACCATAGGAATTCAGGTGTCTAAAGGGGGAGTATTTGATAGGAAAGTGTTGCAGATTGAGTGGGCCTGGTTCCAGATAGCCTTGTGGATGATGCAGAGGGATTTGAATTTAATCTGTGCTGCGATCGAGAGCCAGTGAAGACTTTGCAGGGCAGGAAAGATGCAGTCCCTGAGCTTGAGGCCAAGGATAAGTCTTGCTGCCCTATTCTGGATTAGCTGTAGGGGTTGCAGAGTGGACAAAGGTAGATTAAGGAGGGGGCTATTGCAATAGTCAAGCATAGAGAGAACCAGAGCCTGGGTAACATTGATTCTCTGGGGGAAGGTGAGGAAAGGTAGAATTCCTTTCAGAAGGAAAAGCTGAAAGTAGGACTTCTTGACAAGGTCCAGTGTTTGAGGGAGGAAGGCGAGAGGGGGGTTGAATATGACTCTGAGGTTTCTGGCTTCTGAGGTGAGAGCAGGGGGAGAGCCCATGAAAGAAGGTCAGAGTGAAGGGAAGAAGTCAGGTGCCGGGTCCCAATAGGCAGGATCTCTGTTTTGCTGGCATTGAGGCAAAGATCATTAGAATTACACCAGTCCCGGAGGGCTGAGAGGCAGTCAGGGATGAAAACGGTGCAAGGGCATCTGTAGGACATTTGAAGAAGTGTTGTGTGTCGTCAGCGTAGCACTATAAGTTGGGGGAGAAGGAGGAAATTAGGTGTTCCAGCAGAGTAAGGTAGATGTTAAAGAGCCAAGGTGAGAGAATGGAGCCCTGGGGGATGCCACAGGTGGAGGAGGTAGTAGGGCAGGAGAATGTGCCCAATATGACTTTGGAGGAGCGGTTAGTTAAGAAGGAGGTCAGCCAGTCCAGTGCCCGGTCAGAGATAGCAAGGGTGTCATGGAGCCTTGTTATGAGGATGGAGTGGTTCACTGTATCAAATGTAGAAGAGAGATCAAGGCGGATAAGGACATCAGGGGAGTTGCGATGAAGGGATGCGAGCAGTTCTTTGCAGGTATACAGAAGAGTAGTTTCTGTGCCTTTGGCTGCTCAGAATCCAGACTAATGGTCATTAAGACCGCCAACAAGTTCAGAGTGGAAGTTAAGTTGGGGGAGGGCACTCTTCTCAAGCAGTTGCCCCAGGTAGGGATGGTGGAGATGGGGCGATAGTTGGCCAGACAGGAACGGTCTGCTGACAGTCTCTTTAAGGAGGGGCGCACAAGGGAGTGCTTGAGGGAGGATGTAAAAGAACCAGTAGCAAAGGAGTGGTTACAAAGATCAGCAAGAGTAGGGGTGAGAGAGTAAATGTTTTCCTTGATGGTTCTAGATGAGCAAGGTGCAACCTGTTCAGAAGAGACCTACATGGAGTTGACAACTCTGCCCATGGGAGCCATCCCTGCCATGATGCACCAATGTGCACAAGATGCATGTAGTGCTTGTCCCTGGTATGCCTTTTTGTAATGCACATGTTCACCTATGAGTACAACATGAATAAGTGTGCCCAGTGGGCATGGTGTTGGGTTATCCACAGTGTATCAACACAATTTCATGCACTTAGGGGTGGGCTTGTTTGTGTACTTACCCATCAGTTATGCCATGTGTTGCTGCAGTCCTCCATGATGCACAGCAGGTTGCTCAGAAACAGGATCATAGAGGCATGGGTGGATCAGGTCAGCATCACAGACCATCTGCATGATGATGGAATGTTGCATGTGTCTGTTTATGTAGACAGGCCAGGTTGCCCTGGCGGGTACACGGTCAACATGGGGAAGACTGCAATGGCATGAAACTGTGCCTTTGTGTGGTGATGCAGGAGTCTCATCGTTGCATTTATGTATTTGTTGAGGAGAAGCAGGGCTAGGTAATTCCATATGCCATGGGAACATTGTTTTGGAATGAGACCTGAGAATAACTTCAATACGGTGGCAGTATAGCCATTGCATACTGCCTGACAGTCAGTATATAGTGCTTTATTTCTGCCAGGAGGCTCCATATGGTGGGTATTTCCCTGCAGTAGGTGGTGAGGACCTGCTGATCTGTTAGGTCCTGGTGGGACAGCCAGGGCCTGTACACCGTTGGAGTGTAAGGGGTTTGGGCTCATTTACTCCTCCTCTAGCCTGGAGCTTCATCAGAGGTTGCTGGAGTACAGTCGGATGGGCTTCCTGTGGGCCGGGGGGTACAGCCTGATGGGAGGCCTGTGTGGGGGGCTCGGACAGAAGCTGATGGGCTCTTAGAGGAAGGGGGAGAGGGGCACAGGCTGATTGACTGCTCAAGGGGGGCTGAGTCACAGGCTGATGGCCTGCTTGGGGGGTGCAGGTTGACAAACTGGGGCACAGCCTGTTGGGGTACCGGTGGAGGAGGTTGGTGTCTCTTAGTTGCCTGTGCAAGCTGTCTGCAAAGCATTATGAGACTCGCAGAGTAATGTCCTGCTCTTTCCACATTGCTGCAGGGTGTTTTGTTTGTTTTCCCTCCTTTTTGTGCTGGCATTTTACCTGTTCAGCCTATGGGTTTCTGTTAGAAGTGTCTGTTTAACTTTGTGAGAGAACACGTGTAAATAGTTATGAGAATGTCATTGCTTCATAGTTAATGTTGCTATATGTTTATGCCAAGGTTCAGATTGTGGAATTAGAATCATCATTATGCTCTAGATTCCTTGCCAAGTCAGTTAAAGGAAGTTACCCTGGCTGGGGGGTTGTTTCACCTTTGAGCTTATAAATGAACCTGTATTCTTCTATTCCTGCTTGCGTGCATTAATTAATCATAACAAATTGGCGATGAGGATCTGGGCCAGCTCGAGTGACGACCCCCTGCGGCTTCTGGCAGAGATGAAGATGGAGTAACGTGTCGTGAGGGAATGAGTCTTAGCCCTGTGAGGCGTTCTGGACAGCAGATTTATCTGCAGTGGGCAAAGGCAGTGCGGATTTGTCTGCAGTGGAGGAAAAGTTTCAACTGGGTGAGGAGTTACTTCGGGAGCGTGGACCGCCCCTGGGCTCGGACGTGACCCCATGAACGAGTTGAGCTGAGTTGTGCTGAGTGAGTTAGCAGCCAATTGAGTGCAGACAGGCCCCAACGAGGCTTGGTGAAAGCTGATATTTGACTTATTTTTGCCTGTGCGAAAAGGGTATAACGGAGCGATGTCATTTCTTTGCTGTTTACTTTTGACACTGAGGCGTCGGGGTGGCCTGGCAAACCAGCCCACGTGGGCTCAAGGAGCGAGGAGAGGCTTACAAGACTTGCTGGATGAAGCGCATCATCGCCAGGAGACACACTGTACACTCCAGGGGCTGGCACAAAGCTGTTTGGACAACGCACCTCATTGCCCTGACACTGATGCACCCATTTGAGGAAAGCTCCCAATAGCGTCCATTGCGTTGCAGCCATCTTTGCCTTGGCAACAAAGTCTCCACAGGCCTATGGAGAATAAAGGCCAGCATCAATGGTTACCGGCTTGGGTCTGGTTACCAATTCACAATTCTGGGAACAGCGTTCTTGACAGCAACGACCTGCTGTCACCCCCAGTGACACACACATGAGGAATCTGATAAGGGAGGACAATGTTGTTTGTGAGCTTTGAGGAGGCAAACAAGTTTGTGCAGTGGTAGTTGACACAACAAGTATGGCAAATGTTCCTGCGCCAGTATTCTTCATGCATGTGCAGGGGAACCCAGAATCTGTTGGTCAGAATGGAGGGAGAGGTTCACAAAATATGCTCTGGCCATGTTTGGAGCAAATTACCCCAATGAGAGAAAGGAAGCATTGTTATTCCATTGTCCTGGGCCAGCAGGACAGGATGTGTTGGGGAAGTTGCGTGAGCCATCCGATATGGGTGATGCTGGCCCATATGAGAAAACACTAGCGAAGTTAGATAAACATTACCAAGTAGAAGAGAATGTCATTTTGGAAAGGTACACATTTTCCACCAGGTAGCAGAGAACTGGTGAACACATAGAGGAATGTATAACTGCCCTCAGAGGCCTGGCTGTGAAGTGCAGATTCATAATGAACACTTAAGGGACCAGCTAATGGTAAAGTGTTCCAATGACAATATCAGGAAAGAACTCTGGAAGGAACAACATCCTACCTTGGACAGGACAATACAGATAGCAAAGACTGTGGAGCACACAGAAAGGTGCATTAAGACACTTCAACTGGATAGGAGTAATGAACAGTGTTCTGACAAACCAAAGGTGGAGGATGGAGTTGTGCATAAAGTATTGAAATCTTCACAAAAGCAGTTTAAGAGTGGTCTTGTGAGAAAATATGAGAAGCCTGACAGGAGGGCAGAAGATAGAAGATCACAGTGAGAGCAAAACCAATGGCAACAAAGTCATGGGTCGCCAATGGGTTCCCTCAAAGGATTTGAGGGCTTCCTCAAGAAACTTCAGGTTTACAAGAGATTGCAGGAAGGAGATGTTACAGGTGTGGGAGCCTGTCACACCTGGCGTTTGACAAAGAATGTTTGGCAATTCACATAGTATGTCGTGAATGTGGCAGGAAAGGACATCATGTTATTGAAACTTTAATTTTGGTGGTGGTCAGACTCATGAGATTAGTGCAAATTGTGATGATGATGATTTTTGTGATGTGGGGAGAGAAGTGGTAAACTTTGTGAATGCAGCTGCTGGTAAGGTGAAGAAGCCTAAGCCCTATGCGGTGGTAATGATTAGAGGGGTACTTGTATCCATGTTGATTCATAGTGGTGCGGATTACACTTTGATCAGTGTGCAAGTTTGGAAAGAAAATGTTGTATGTCATGGGAAGATGGAGTGAGAGCAAATGCATATGAGGATGTACCAATAGACATTGTAGGAAGTTTTGAAGGAGAATTGGAGTTCAAAGGGAGAAGGGTATGGGCACCATTTATGTGGCAAACAGAGTAGGTGAACTTCTCTCCTGGAGCGATCAGGCAGAAACGAAAATTAGACTGGATGCAAGTCATCCAGATCAGGTACTCACGGTAAAGTTGATGGAAACATAGCATGACGATGTGATGGCTGTAAGTGAACAAAAGGCCAATGTTCTTGGGTGTTTGATAGGTTTTGTACACAAAATCTGATTGAAGA
Source organism: Ambystoma mexicanum (assembly GCF_040938575.1). Lineage (NCBI taxonomy): Eukaryota > Metazoa > Chordata > Amphibia > Caudata > Ambystomatidae > Ambystoma > Ambystoma mexicanum. The sequence continues at coordinate 1,140,823,456 of NC_090922.1, forward strand.
ATGGAGCAGAACCAAAGATAGCTAAACTACGCACAATTCCTTTGGCACTACGAAAAGAAGTGGAGTATGAATTAAAGAAAATGGAAAGGGATGGAATCATTGAGAGGGTACAGGCATTTGAATGGGTCAGTCCCATTGTTATTGTAAGGAAATCAAATGGGCTGATCAGATTGTGTATTGACTTGAGACATTTGAAAAGCATGGTTATAGCAGGCAGATTCCCATTAGCGAGGATTGATGACTGGTAGGGGTGTCTGGAGCGAAAGTATTTTCGATATTAGATCTCAAAGCAGCAAATTGAACTGCACGAGCAGTCAAGAGACCTTACGGCCTGTATAACACTGATAGGTCTGTGCAGGTGCAAGAGGATGCCTTTTGGGGTAGTACATGTTTCTGGGAGGCGAGAGTGGGGTTATGTGCTATCAGGATGATGTGCTGATGTATGGGCGCAATGAAGTTGAGCATGATGCATGGCTGAAGAGAGTGATGATAATTCTGGGCGAAGCAGGTTTGCCAATAGCCATGGGAAAATGCACATTTAAGGCCAGCAAGGTGGTCTATCTAGGTCACGAGATATCTGGAGAGGGTGTTAAACCCAAGGAGGATGTGATAGAAGCGATAAGATCTATGGAAGCGACAAAGTGTAAGGGAGATGTGCTATCATTTCTACGGTTGGTAGAATTTTATGGAAAGTTTATTAAGGGTCTCTCGGATAAGACAAGAAGCATGAGGAAACTCCCTTGTAAAGGCATAGCTTTTAGTTGGGATGAGAATTGTAAGATGGAGTTTGAAGAAATCAAAACAGCTTTGTCCAATGCACCAATACTGAAAACCTTTGAGGAAGGCAAGAAAACTTTGATATTTATAGACGCCAGTGACCATGGCTTGGGAGCAGTATTGATGCAAGAGGACGATGTAGGAATGCACACTGCAGCATTTGCATCTAAAACTTTGAAAAATGCAGAGTGTACGTAGTCAGTGGTTGAAAAAGAGGCTCTCACTTGTGTTTGCGGCGTGGAGAAATTAATGAGGTATCTGTGAGGAAGACAATGTATTATTTGTACGGATCCTAAACCATTTGTTACTATATTTTCAAAGGGAGGCTTGGAATGTGTCTCCCGGCGTATTATGATTTGTGAGTGCATTTCAAGGGTGGACATTTTCCATGGTTCATGTGTGTGGTGAAAGAAATGTTATAGCAGATGCTTAACTAGGTCGGTGGAGTACGAGAAGGTAGATCAGTTTGTGCAGGACGAGGATGAAGTGGGAGAGATTTTTCAGGTACACAGCAGTCTAAAGAAAAATGATTGGGATGCAGCATGTTTGGAGGATGCCCTATATCAAAGAGTGTTGGCGATGGTCATAAAGAATGACATTAAGAGAAAAGATGATACCATGGAAGGATATGGCAGGATGAAAAATAATCTCTGGGTACAACGGAATTATTTATATAGAGGACATCAGTTGGTGGTTCCATGCAAGATGAGGAAGGCGATTGTGGAATTAGCTCATGTTGGTCATTTTGGGGTGGCTAGAATGAAGGGACTGTTAAGGTCCGATTTCTGATTGCCCGATGTAGATAGGGATGCAGAAGAGCAGGTGATGATGTGCACGGAATGCGTGGAGGATGATAAGGGACTCACTGTACAGAAACTTCCTATGGTAGTGCGGAAGTGTCCCAGAGTACCGTGGGATGAAGTGGCCTTAGATCTTTTAGGTCCCTTTAACATTAGGGGGCCAGGGATGTTCATCTGTCGGTAATAGTAGATCTGCTGTCAAAATGGCCTGAGGTATGTGTTTTAAAGGACATCTCGAGTGGCAGCATTATTTGGTTCTTGGAATACTTATTTTGGAGGGAGGGCTTCCCTAAGAAGTGCCTCTCGGATAATGGTTCCCAATTGGTGTTTAGGGAGTTCAAAGATTTCTTGGTCAAATATGGTGTGGAACAAGTTACCACTTCTCAATATCACCCATAGGGTAATGGCTGTGTAGAACGCTTTAACAGGACACCCATGGAGGCCATCAGGATAACAGTGGCTAAGGGAGGTGATTGGGTGTCCACTGTGATGGAAAGAACCTTTCAATATCGTTTAGCTCCTCAGAGTGTTACTTGGATGCCACCTTTTGAAGTTTTGCGTGGAAGGAAGCCTAACTCGCATCTGTGTCCTGGGTGGATGGAGAGATCGAAATATGTGGGGGTGGATGCTGAATGCTTGAGAGAGAAGTTGTGTCTGAGTGGTCTCAAAGCGAAGGAACGCTATGATCAGAAAAATTGTTGTAGTAGTTTTAAGGTGAGGGAAGGTAATTGGATAAAGGTAAGGATACCCACCAACGTAAAGGAGGGTTCTTCTTTATACTCAGAACCCAAGGAGGTCATAAATGGTTCACGGCCAGCTCTGTCACAAGCTTTGACACTCTCCTTCCTGATGTCTACAAGATCCTCTCAGCACCCAGATCCTCCCGCTCCGGTGGGGGATGGGTAGCCCTGATCTTTCCTGAGTGGATTCCTGCCTCTATCATTGCCACTCAGACCTACTCCTCTTTTGTATGCCTTGTCTGTAGGCTTTCTCTCTCACCTACCCATTCTCTCACTGTGGTTACCATCTACCTGTCTCCTGGTCAAATCACCTCATTTCTCTCTGAGGGGGCAGACCTCGCCTCCTCCCTCCTGGCCTCTACCACTCAACTCCTCCTCCTCGGTGACCTAAATATACATTTAGACTCTCCTTGCTCCTCCTCTGTACTCTTCCGTGACCTCTGCGACTCGCTCTCCCTGTCCATCCTCCCCTCTGGACCGACTCACTCTGCAGGGCACACACTCGATGTCTTGATCTCCTCTGACCTCCCCCTCTCCATCCCTCTGACCACTCCTCTCTCCTGGAGCGATCACTCCCTCCTCTCATCTCATCTCTCCCTCTCCTCCCCTGAAGCCAAGCCTACCCCAACACTGCCACCTATCTTCTCGGACATCCAGCCCATGAAGCGTGTGTCAGTTGAGGCTTTTGCCACCACTTCCCCGCCCCCTCCACCTTTGGCTGTCTCACACAGCCCTGTCTCTGCTCTACTCTTCAATTTCTGATACGCTTGATGCTCTTGCCCCTGTCATGACGATCCATTTGAAGCCCAAAGCCACGTGCAATTCCGGTATGACTCTGACCTTAAACATAAGTGTAGGGCAGCTGAGAGGAAATGGAGGACTTCCTGTTTATCCTCTGATAAACTGGCCTGTCGCCTGCTACAAAGGCAATACCGACTCTCTGTCCTCACCAAGAAGAGAGTCCACATTCAAGCTCGCATCTCTGCGGCATTTAACAACTTGGCCGAACTCTTTAAAATATGCAAGGAACTGGCCAAGCTGAAGAGAAAAAGAGACCCTCGTGTCGCGCTTCTCAGAATTAAATTTAAACACAAATTGTTAGTTTCAAAAACATTTTTTTATATATGATTTGTAATATTCAAGTCGTGGGTCACATAAAGTTCAAAAATACCTTGTTGGTTGCAAATAACAAAAATTGTGGCACATATGGTAAAAGGATCTTATTGAAGATGAAGTTTTATCAAAGTGGAATCTTATCCATACAAAAATATAATGTCCTTAGTTAATTTCACTAAGTCGGTGATTGGATCCAATTGATGCAAAATAATGGAGTCCTTCGTGGTTTTCACTTTGGTCTTTAGTTATTTTCACTCATATTGTGATGAAATCTAGACAATTGCAAAATTGTAGTGTCCTTAGTTGTTTGTACGTGTTGAAATTAAGGTCCAAATTGCAAAAAGAAAGGTTGCAGATTGGCTGAGAATTGAAATATTCTAAGTTGCTTTCACTAGGTTCCAAAAAGGAAAGATTGCAGATTAGCTGAAACTTGAAAAATCCTTAGTTGTTGTCACTAAGTCTTGGTATTTAGATCAAAGTTACGAAGAGAAAATTGGCTGTGGCCTCAATTATTTTTTATCTTGATTCTTGGTTCGAGTATGGTTGACTTTTTGGTTGTGATGATTCCTTGGGACAGTAGTCCTGTGGTGGACTCAACTTTTCAGTATAATGCAGAACAAAACAATTACAATTCCTCAACACGTGTTTCCCCTCCGCAGGGACGCGGCAGTTCTTCAGGAGGAGCATTGGGTATGTAGGCACTAGAATGGTAAGTTTGTGTTGTCAATGTTATCAATAAGATGAATTCTGCTCAATTAAATGGGGCGTATCTTGGTCTTTGCACTTGGTCTGATTGCTATGTAGTCAAAAAGGTCTTTCTCATTCATTTACTGTTGGAACTGGCCAACCCTGCTGCAGTCTCTACCCCTCCTGTTGTCTCCCAGGCTCTTTGCAATGCTCTTGCCTCTCAATGCATTTTAAAAAAGCAGGACATACTGTCCACCCTCTCCACCCACACCCCTCGACTTCCCTCTCTATCTGTGCTTGCTGACCCTCCTTAAGCCACCCTCCCACCATCCTTCTCGTCCTTTCCTCGTTTTCACCCCTGACGAGGTCGCTAGACAAGTCCGATCTATGAAAGCCTCTTCAAAACAGGTTCATCCCTGTCCTCTAAAACCATCAAGGACCACATTGACACCCTCGCTCCAGCCCTTGCTTATTTTTGCAACCACTCCTTTGCCTCTGGATCCTTACCCTCCCCTCTGAAGCACTCCTTTGTGCATCCTCTTCCCAAGAAACCCACAGCTGATCCTTCTTGTCCAGCTAACTTTCTCCCAATTTCCATTACTCCCTTTCTTGGCAAACTCCTGGTAAAGTTGGCCATCTCTCAGCTTAACCTTCATTCAATTTCTATTGGCTGTCTCCATGACCACCAGTCTGGCTTCAGAGCTTCCAGAAGCACGGAAACTGCTCTCCTGAACATCCGTGAAGATCTGCTCTCCAACCTTGACTCTAACATTCCCTCGGTCCTCATCCTCCTCGATCTCTCTTCTGCCTTTGACACGGTCAACCATACCATCCTGCTCAACCGTCTCTTTGAAAACCTTGGTATCACTGATCAGGCTCTGGCCTGGCTGACCTCTTTCCTCTCAGATCAACACTCCCAGGTCCAACTTAGGTCCTTCCTTTCATCTATCTTCCTCTCTTCCTGTGGTGTTCCCCAGGGGTCTAACCTCTCGCCCTGGCTTTTCAACCAATATATGACAACTCTCGCCCACTGCATTGCCACTTTCTGGTCAAATTTCCAGTGCTACACTGACGACACTCAACTCATTTTCAGGCTGCCCTCTGCCACCTCCTCTGCCTCTCACATCTCTGATTGCCTAAATGCCATTCAAGATTGGTGTACCGCCAATGATCTTTGTCTCAATGCCAGCAAGACGGAGATCCTCCTCATCAGCACACCTTCACCATCCTTTCCCCTCACTCTCTGGCCGGCCTCCCTTGGCTCTCCTCCTACCCCCACCTGCGAGGCTAAGAACCTCAGGGTCATCTTTGACTCCACCCTATCCTTCTCCGCCCACATCTCTGAGGTCTCTAATAATTCAAATATCGGACTGCACCTCCTCAGAGGTTCTCTGCCTTTCCTCTCCTTCCCCCAGAAGCTCATAGTATCCCAAGCTCTGGTTCTCTCTAGCCTGGACTATTGTAACAGCCTCTTTCTAAAACTACCTGCCTCTACTCTCCGCCCGCTGCAACTAATCCAGAACAGGACTGCGAGACTTGTCCTTGGCCTCAAGCCCTGGGATCGTATCTCTCCAGCTCTGAAATCTCTCCACTGGATCCCAGTGGATGCAAGGATTAAATTCAAAACCATCTGTATTGTCCACAAGGCTTTCTGGGGCCTGGGTCCAAAATACTATCCCTCAGCTATCCCTCCGCAAATACCTCCCCTCTCAAGCTCTTCGCTCCTCTACCTCCAACTTCTTCAGAGTCAGTCGTTTTTAAAAGAAATGAGCTAGGGGTAGATCTCTGTCTTCAGCTGGGGCCTCCTTCTGGAACAGCCTCCCTGCCACTCTAAAACTTGAGGAGAACCATCTCCAGTTCCGGAACACCTCAAGATCTTGCTCTTTTCTTCTGCCTTCGCTCCACCTCTCCCCTGCTGATCTGTTCTCTCTTGGCACTGTGCACCTGGCCACCCTCTGTCCTTCGTGCCCAGGTACCTTCTCATCCTGCCACCCTCCCGCACTGCCTTCGGGCTAGCCCTTGCACTGGGGTCTGTAACTGTACCCATACAGCCCCCCCCATTTTTCTTCCTGCACTTATCAGACCTACCCTGTCTGCTGCCTTAAACCTAGCACTTGCAAATTGCTGGCTGCATTACCACTGTTTGTTGCTTTTATTATGTATTTATTGTTATTTATCTGTTTCTCCTCTGCTTCACACTTTCCACTTCTCCCCCCTTCCATGCAATTTTCCCCTCCCCCCTCTCCCATGCACTTGCGCGCTCTCAATGTCACTGGGCCTAGTAAGATCGCTGTTTTGTTCTCCCCTGGTCCCCTCCCTTGCCTTGTCGCGCTCTGAAACACTTGTGTACGAGTGCGATAGAAATGAAATATCAATCAATCAATAAAGGATGTTGGCTCTTCCATTGTAGTTAAAGGTGGAGGAGTGTGGAATAAAGAAAGGGTGGCGGTTCTCAGGATGAATAGTTTCCATTGATGCTCTTGTATGAAGATAGGGAGGTGTGTGGTATGCTTGCTGTTTGACAGGATGGTATTCAGAACCGAACGCCACCCTGCGGGTTGATTTTTCAGAACATTTTGTAGAATATTAAGGAAGGGAGGTGTTAGAAGTGTCTTCTTAACTTTGTGAGAGAACACGTGTACATAGTTATGAGAATGTCATTGCTTCATAGTTACTGTTGCTATATGTTTATGCCAAGGTTCAGATTGTGGAATTAGAATCATTAATATGCTCTAGATTCCTTGTCAAGTCAGTTGAAGGCTGTTACACTGGCTGGGGGTCGTTTCACCTTTGAGTTTAATAAATGAACCTGTATTCTTCTATGCCTGCTTGCGTGCCATTAATTAATCATAAAAGTTCCTTGTTTGTGTGATTTAGTGCAACTGTTGTAATGGCCACATTACTCATTTATTTTGCACCTGATCTGGAGTAGTTTGAATTTGAAGGAGTAAACTTGGATGCATTATTGGGTATATGCACGGTCCATTATGTGAGGAGTGCTAAATGTGAGGCATCAGTGCGAGACATAAATATGAGGTGTCATTCTGAGGCATAAACACAAGGTTGTGCACATGCCTTGAGTTAACACCTAGTTTTTGAGGCAAAAGGCATAAGTGATAGTTCACCTCACAGCTTCATCAGGCAGAGCATACAAGCAAATTATATATTGTTGTTTTGCCTCACGTTTACACCTCAGAGTCCTTATAAAATGATACACATTATTGCCAAGGAATAACAGTGCATCATTGTATTCAATATTGTATTATTTCCGCTGACCATTGTTTGTTAAATAGGCAGTCATCACTCTCCACAAACAGAGCTCTTGGATTTCCCCAGCATAATGTACAACTTCCACTGCTTTTACCTTTACAAATTGATATGTTTGCGGGGATCCTTCCACCACCAAAGGCCAATCAGAGAGTCACTGCAGTCTGAACCACCTGCTGAGAATCACAAGGGTCATGTTGTGAGTAGATCAAGTCACCGAAAGTCACTGCAGCCATCATGAGCAAGTTCATGTAGCAGGAGAGAATGATGGAATGCTGGCTGGAATGATGATACCCAATCAACCTGCTTGGTATGGATTCCTGGCCATAGATGACTCACGTTAAATCGCACTGTGCCTACAAGCAAATATAGCTTGTGGTGATGTGTTTAAATGTTTGCTGCCTCCAGTGAGCTGGTGGAAGACTCAGGAGAGCTGCTCAAATGTTAAGGAGCTTTGTGAAGAGTCCTTCCTACCCTCCAGCCACACTCTTGCTTGCATAAATCAGATTGTCACAATTGCTTGTGGCTTCAGCTCCTAGCTTATGCTGATGCGCCAACTGATATGCATGTGACTTTGGTATCTTGTTTGCCACTTCTTTCCACTGTAGTAAGGTGGGACACCAGATTCTGGAGGGAAAATAATCTATTCAATATAAGAATGCACTACACCACCAGATCCCAAACATTCAAAGACAACAGACAAGTGACTCGGAAATGTGGGCTCCAAAGTAAAACAATGCAAAAAGGTGATGTAATACACTGTAATGCATTGTAAGTCTTGATATGTATCTGTCATTAGAGGTACAGCCAGGTTATGCATAGTTATGTGTATCATATTGTTATGTTGATATTCTTGAGTGATAGGAAATTCAAACATTCTTTTGCTAATAACTTTTCATTTGTATGGGGAATATGGATGATAGTTTCCAAACAATTAAATGGTCAAAGGCACCCATACAATGGGAATTTTGGGAATGTTTCTTTCAAAAATGAAAACGTTTTTAAGAAAGCAAAACAACACTGTTTTCGGCATCATTTGGTAAAGTTGAAGTGCTAACACTGCTGGGCAGATTTTTACTAAATTAGAAACAACTTGTGCACAAAGTGTTGACTTAATTTCCTGGACAGGTTTGGGGTAAATCTGTCCAGTAGTTTTTAAAATATTTGACATGGGGGTGCACCCGGCTACCAAAAAAATTGCTATATCTCCCCAGGTGCTTTGCAGCAGAGGGGACCTTTCAGAAATGTAAATTCGCAAATGTTTTGCTTGATACCAGCGATTAATGGGGTAATACCAGGGGAATGCAAAAATGAAAAGTGCTCAAAAAGCAATCTGAAGTAGGAAAAATTATGCAATTGCATCAGGCTAGAAGTGTGGTGGAAAAATAGGACATCATCTGAAATTGGAGATTTGAGAGTGGTCTGGGGAGCCAATTTACAGTTCAAACCTTTTCAAATTATTTTGGAAATACTGGGGGAATCTTGAGAGATTCTCACGGCTACAGTGTTAGACATGCTCAGAAAAGAAAATGCGTCACATGACCCAAAGAGTAAAATGGTGTAATGGGAGTGGGCCGGGGGAGAAGAAGCAGCAGAGGGGAGTGGGGAACCATGGAAAGAGGAGAAGACACTTGCTGTGTGCTTGAGAAGACAGCATACTTTTTGATTTGTGAAAACCTTTTGATTATCAGGGAGTAACAGAGGACTACATTGGGGATGGGTGGCTCATTGTCGCTGTATGTGTAGTTTGTTGCCATTATTGGAGAAATCTGGCGGGAATAGGGAGAGAGTGTAAAAAAGGCCTAGTAGATTACATCTAATAGTCGGGGTTGTGGGTCTTCGTACCACTATACATGGCCAAAGGCCATGGCCACTTGCCATGGGTGTATGCTATGGCTAGTGTAGGTGCCTTTCCCCAGCTAACTACGTGTAAGAGAAAATAAAATAACCAACACAACCTCTGTCGGGGAAGGAGGCACTGAGAACCGGCTGCAAGAGTTCAAAGGATGATTTATTTCTCCAGCTAAGAAATAACCCAAAAAAACCCTACCTCCCATTTACATCATCACTCATATATATATATCAATTAAAGTAACTCTAACAAAAAATACTAAATGGACCTGATTGGCCAGGCGGTGTGGTGCTGTAGGTGTGGGTGGCATTTCTTCCTCCTGGTTGGCTGAGTGGCTGACGGGATGATGGACGTCAGATATCTTGTGCTCCATGCAGGTCAGGGTCCGGTCACTGTGGTCACTACCTAAGCTAATATGTTGCATTCGTAAAACACTAAATAACAAATTATCTAAATATTTTTGCTACTTTTCATATTTCTACACAAATCACACATAGTATTTATCGTCAGTAGAATTGGGTCATTCGTGGCTTTAATTGGAGCATTTTATTGTGCATGTAAAAAGAGTCAAGCTGTGTTTCACATATCTCCTTAACTTTAGACCTATTAGTATAAGTAAAAACATATATTGTGGCAAAGTACTTAAGGTTAGTAGTGGGTGTGTTGGGTGGGTTTCGCAGCGCAGGCAAGGGTCTGGTACTTGAAAGAAATACCTTACAGGGAGCGCAGGGTCAGGATGGCAATAAATTGCTCTAAATGGGGGTGGGTGGCTCGCACGTTTATGGGGACGAACGAGCAGAAAGTGCTTAGCTCATCCTGGTTCACATGCTGGTTCTCATGCTAACAGTGATCTCAGAGGAAGAAAACTGTATCATATTGGTTGTTGCAACTTTCTCCAGCTTCAGCGTGCGAATGGGAGCGCAGAGCTTTCCTTCACAGGTGGAGTGCAATGGTGGGGGCCAGCCAGCTGCCTGCGCGCCTTGTGTGTGTCTCTGTCCTTGGCTGTTGCGGTGGAAGGGGAGCTGAGCCTTGCTGTACTATCGCAGTGAGGCCTGTTTACCCAAGTTGGAGTCGAAAGGGGGCACAAAAGATGGATGCCCTGTGTCCTGCTCAGTAGTCCCATCTATGTAGCGGTCAACCGTGGTTAACATTACATAATGGCAAGGGGCAACCCCACTACTGGAGGCACGTGGTCCAAGTCCCGTACTGAGGAGTGTACAAACAAATCCAAATCCTTCAAATTATATGAAAGAAACCTTAGTTAAGTGACAGTTAAGGCGATTAGATTTAACATGAAAAAACATAGCAACAAAACCTTTGAAGTTATGTGAAAAATTCTTTGTTAAGGTTATCATATTTAGTGAAATTAAACCCTTGAAATTCAGCACTCACTTTTGAAGCAATTCCACCTTAACAATTAGCCCCATGTTGCGCAGTGTATGACCACAATGATGGCATGACAGATAAAATCACTGATGACATCACTGATGACACCATTGATGCCATCACTAATTACATCATACATGACATCACTTATGACATGACTTACGGTGTCACTAATGACAACATACACATCATTAATGCGATCAATAATTAAATCATATATGACGTTACTGATTATATAAGTTAGAATATTTGTGTTGCCCACTTTGATACATATTTTAATTAATTACACAATGATAACAAAATGTCATGGAACAATGCAGTAATACAAAAGTATCATATGATTACGTGTGTGCATTGTCATAGTATCTACACATTCAAAGTCTGGTTGATATACAAAAAAATCAGGTACATATACTACATATATAAATGTATTGAAAATAAATGAATATTGGAAAGAAAATGTAATTGTAGACATATCAATTGTATTGCTAATATTCTTAGTCATTTCTTTTAAAAAATAAAGTATGAATTTGTATACAAATACAACAGATTTCCTTCCAAAGTACATAAATGCGTATGTGCAATTCTTCTTTACATTGTAACATATACATTAAAAGAAACAAGGGCACACTACAATGTACTGTGTAATTATTAAATATGTACATATGTGGTATGTAACAAAGCAGAGTTGTCATATTTCAAAATGTAAATAATCAAACCAGTGATATCACTGATGTCATGTTTGATAAATTAGTGATGTCACCAGTGATGTCATCATTATGGTCATACACTGCACAGGTGTACTTGCATCAAATGCTAGTGTCCAATTTCAAGGGTTTTGTTGCATTAAATCGAATCACCTTAACTCTACCATGTGTTTTTTTTTACTGAACTTCAAGCTTTTATTGCTACGCGGTTTCATGTTAAATCTGACCACCTTAACTCTCTCTTATCTAAAGTTTGTTCATGGAATCTAAGAAATACTCAGGTCACTCACATGTCAAATTGACAAAGGAGGTTCCAAAGAACAAGGCTTCAAGGATGCATGAGCAAAGAAGGAACTAGACTAGGCACACATGTGTGGAAAGAGGTGCAAAGGGAGGAAAACAAATAAATAAAATGACAAGACGTCTAGGCCAGAGTGAAGGATAAGAGAGAGAAAGCCAAGTTCAACAAGGTTTCCTGGCTGTAATTTTTACAAATTATAACATTCGTAATGCATGCTATAATGCATGCTTGCTGTTTGACCTTGAAGTGAATCACCTTCTGGAGCAGAATGAGAGAGCTCCATCTTAGAATAAGTTACATTTCATATGGTAATCTTTTTGTGTGGCCGGAACCTCAGTCTGCTGCCACCACATTGCTACTTAGCCAGTTTCATATTAAATTTGAGAGTTTATGGTGTTTGAAAGGTACACCATGCCATCTGGCTTGTCTCTGGAACAAGTGCATACAACGATAACAACACGTATGGAGAGTTGGTTCTGAGATGACAGTGTAGCTTTAGTACAAGCTAACATTCGCTTTCATGACCCATAGGTGAAGGAAAACGTCCATGTGAAAAATCATGGTCAACAGGCAGATCCCCTGTGGACCCCATAGAAGACCCCAGGCTATAGAAGAAGGGAATCATTTTAAGTTTTTGAGGTCAACTGGATAGGACAGACTCAAACAACGAAAGGATGGAGCTTCTGGCTAACTTCAAAGAACACCAGAGTAGAATATTTCGTATGTCATTATGATGGCTGCACCAAGGCTTCTTTATCCATCTTGAACTCATCAAACCCCTCGTGTGACTCTCTCATTTTAGTGTGCCAATGGGAACACAAAACAAGCACCATTTTGATAACATTGTTAACATAATCAGGACTTCCTGATTGTTTCCTAAAAATAAGGTAAGACACCACTAAACTACCACCTTCTGTAATCTGTATTTGATATGTTTTTATTTGTGTTCAGCTGAATGGCAGACACACAATAGCACTATTTTGTAATATCCTTGAGAGCAACACCATGCTCTTCTGCTAGCATTTGCTAATCTGTGATTGTATTTTCTATGTGGTAACACAATGTAGATAAAAGGTAAGCCATCCCATACATTATTAATACATCAGGCCAGAAGACGGTCATGAACAACATACATTACTTCTTCAACTAATAATAACTTTTCCTGTAAGCGGAAAACCAGGACTCATCCTCCACTCTTTCTCGTCGCGAATGCATTCTGGGATACATAATCTTTGCCCTTATGAGGCCTCTTCTTTACCTGTTTTTGTTCTTTTGGAATTTGAAACCAGATTTCTTCAACTAAAGCGAAGCATTGTTCAGCATCTGCCAGTGTTAGAAAAGCGATGATAGTCTCTGCTAAATAATATCCTTGCCAGACATTTCGCAAGTATGTTCTAAAAAGGCAATTACTTCACAGCTGTTGATTAATATGAGCCTTTCACCACACGTGCACAATGTAAGTGCTGCAAGCACTGCATCTGTTTCTATTATGATTAATTAACATCATTGTTCCTGCTTTTATTTTAATTTCTTTAGATTATATGTTGTCAAAATAAGAATATGAAGCACTTATCATCACTCGGTAGTGAAATGTAATTTTATTTTTAAACGCTTTCCCCAAAAAGATTTATTTAAACAAGCTTTCAATTAATCGTTTAATTGCACGAGGTACATTCTGATACAAGCAAATTAATTTATAAAAAATGCCACAGGAGCAAAAGTAAAGAGAAGATAGGTGAAATCCAACAAAACCAACGTGTTGCAAATGTAGAAATGATATCATTTTCAGCAGTGCACCTATGTTTTCTATATCATTGTTAATAATGTGCCTATGTGACTGGTAGGAAGTTGTCCATGATTCCACTTTCAAAAGGACTAATCACCTCCTATTTAATTCCAAAGGAGAAAATTACAAAGCTGACCCACCCTAAAATTACATCAGGGGATCAGGGGTTAGCAGGCTGTGTAACTCCAGCCCAACGTGTCACCGTTTCTGTGCTTCCTTCCTCCCGGGATTTTTGGCGTTTTATGCAGTTTTCCCCCATTCACACAGCCTGGCTGTCAATCACACAGCAGGGTGGCTGTCCTTGCCTGACAGTCAACTAGCCAATCAGAACATAGTGTGATTTGGGTCTCCAAGGAGACCCCGTGCAGGGGGCCTAAAACCCTCCCTCACATTCAGCCCACCAGACACTCAGACGCCTAAGGAGGGCTTCTGAGAAGAAGTCCACCAAAGGACGGCAAACAAAGGAACCAAACCTGGTTTCGCACACAGAGTAAAACACGAGAAAGACCTTTACAAAAAGAAATGGCGAATAAACCCAGCCGCAACCAAATAAAATTAAAAGGGGTCCAGAGGATTAAAGTTTGAGGCTACTAAATTAGGCTAAAACAGTACCAAGGCTATTTTCATAGTCCGTGGTAGGGAAGAAATGGTAGATACCACGGCCACCAGCCAAATCTTAAGGAAAGGGTAACAAAATAATGTTCCATGATAAACAGACAAAACGGGATAGCTATTAACCCTTTCCAGTACTCTATGAAAGATAGTTTGTACTGGGTCTGTGGATTTAAGAATACTAGTAAAGTCAATGGCAATTTTACATGTTCTGGGAGACAGTAGTCAGTCCCACAAAAAAAATGGAGTTTAAAGTGAGAAGTCTGAAAAAGACAACCATGTGTCACTGCACTAAAGTGCTGTGTGACACACAGTTAAACAATGATGCCTATGGAGTAGGTGCGGCTCCACAGTCTGAACACAAAAATGTAAAACACACAGTAAAACAAATGTAACAGTGGGAAAAAAGGCTCGCACTCTTACCAGGTGAAAAAAATAAATCCTAGAAATACAGCAAAGCTGCTGAAGGACTCAGTAGGTAAGGGAAATTAGCTATTCTGGAGAATTCTCCCTAACACATTGTACTTACATTGGAAAATGCAGTCAGATTAAAGAATTACTTCTATATTTGGTTGAAAGTAATCATGCATATGAAAGTTTAAAATAACTAGATTATACAGGTATCATGTTGTTCCTTACTGCAAAACAATAAAAGATGTTCAATATTAAAAAGAGAACGTTGTCTTCTTCATTATACAGACGTTCATTGCTCTTTTTGCATACACCACATAACCCATCTTTCTTTAAAACTACAAATTATAGTAATAGTCTTGAGACAGTGAGATTGTGGGACACACCCTTCACAAAATCAAGCATGCATCAGACGTCCAGCAGCTCAGATGATGGATACATTTATACTTGAGACATCTCACATGTGTTGGGGTGATGATCAATTAAAGTAAGGTTTCATCTTGCCAGCATCACCAGTGGGAGATGGCATGGCATATCATAACTGTGCCATGTCCGTTTATAGTCTGAACACATTTTACTGCATTTTTGACTGCTGTATTCAACTGCAGGAGAAGCCTGGCAGTGCTCCATATTTTACAGTTAAAATGCATTCCAATGATCCAGCACTACAGGAAGACTATGCCATAGCAAAGATACCAGCTTCGAATATGTAGACTTGTTTCTACTCCAAGTCATAGAACAAAAAGTGTAGTGGGATTATTTACTGTGTTGTGTGGTTGAGAAAGAAATAGCTTTATTGATTGCCTGCTGTTATGAGTGAGGTATGACCCTTATATCAGGAACAGTTGGCATTTGTGCTAATATCATTCTGTTCTAACGTTCTGCTCCTATGGCATGTTTCTGCAATTTTAAAATTACAGTAGTGGAAGTAAGTGCTTCCCTCTAACAGGGCCAAAAGCTGCTAACATGACAACTGGGTTCTCCCATATACAATATGGCCAGAATAAAGATCATTTTGAAGTTTTTCATTGATATCTGATAGACACCCACAATACCCTTTTTTCAGTGTTACCTCCTACTGGAGAGCTGCCAACACAAGGAGACATTTTGGGGTTCTGCCAGCTACTTAAGAGCCATCAACCTGCACATAATTTTGCATTCAACTAGCTCCCCAAGAGTAACTAACATGAGAATTGTTGAGATTCTGTTTGGTCTACACAAGAAATACCAAGCCATAAACTTAATCATGATCTAGATTCTGATTCAGGGTGACGGGTTGGGCATGACTTGGGGATGTTGACCAGACTAACACGGGAGCTAAACGAGGCCAGAAAAGAACTAAAAGAGAACACAGTCAGGCAGCAGCAAGTCAATAGACAGTGCATATATGTTGATGGTATTTGTGATGTATATGTGATCTCCATGTAGGATCAATACACGGTGGAGAGAATGCATAGAGGATGCACAGTGACAGAGAGTGAGGAGAATGCTATATCATTGGGTGCCAAGTGGGCACCAGGTGGAGGGGTGTGGCGAGAGTCAGAAGAAGCCAGGTAGTGGGAGGGAGTAGTCCATGTAAAAATATGTAACACTTCTGATATGATATGATGCATCTTTTATAACGCGCCTGTGTACAAGTCATTCTAGGTGCGACAAGACAAAGGGGGAAGACAGAGGGAGGCCAAGACAAACAATCTTACTAGGCTTTGTGTCACTAAGATTGTGCAAGTGCAACAATGCAAAGTTACAGGGGGAAGTGCCAGGTAGAGGGAAGGGGAAGTGCAATCAGGGCAGCCTTGCTCTGAGTGAGTACAACCAGGGCAGGGCAGCTCTGGGTATGTGCAAGGAAGCAGGGGTCTGTAGAGGTTACAGCCACAGCCCCTAAGTGTGCGGTAGTGCAGGGGAAACTGATCATGGGGGTGCCTCGTACCCAGTAAGACTCTGGGGCTAGCCAAGAAAACCATTTGGGGCAGCAGACAGGTAGGTCAGCAGGGTAGAGAGAGAAAGCAGAGGAGAAAGGAAAGGTCTGGAGCAGCTTCTGGAACTTCAGGTTATCCGGATCAAGTTTGAGAGGGTCATGCAGGCAATTCCAGAGGGAGGGCACCTGCAGTGCAGAGCGATCTACCTGCCACTCTTTGCCTGGCGAAGCGCCTGGCACTCAACGAGTTAGAGGAGCTGAGCGAAGGGCTTGAGAAGGAAGGTATTTTGGGAGAGCGAGTTGGCTGTAGTGCAGGCCCCAGCCCCAGAAAGCTTTGTGGATGATACAGAGGGTCTTGAACATGATCCTTGCAATCACTGGGAGCCAGAGAAGAGATTTCAGGGCTGGAGAGATATGGTCCCTGTGCTTGAGGCCAAGGATATGTCTTGCAGTCCTGTTCTGGATTAGTTGCAGAGGACATAGAGTAGAGGAAGGTAGATTGAGAAGCAGGCTGTTGCAGTAGTCCAGCCTAGAGAGAACCAGTGCTCTGTAGACAGTGAGACTCTGGGGGAAAGTAAGAAAATGAAGAATACCTCTGAGGAGATGCAGCTGGTAGTCGGCCTTCTTGGCAAGGTATGTGATGTGAGGCGAGAAGGAGAGAGTGGAATCGAAGATGACACCATGGTTTTTTGCCTCACAGGAAGGTGAAGGAAGAGGGCCCACGGAGGGCAGCCAGAGTTAGAGAGGGAAAGTGGGAGCAGGGGTCCCAATGAGAAGGATCTCTGTCTTACTGGCATTAAGGCAGAATCTGTTGGAGGCGCAGCAATCCTGAATCATGGATTAGCAGCCAGGAATGAGTGAGAGAGGAGAGGAGGCTGAAAGGAGCCTGAAAGAGAGCTGAGTGTCATCCGCATAACACTGAAAGTTATAAGAGAAGGTAGAGACCAGGTGGCCAACAGGGCCAAGTAGACATTGAAGAGTCAGGGTGAGTGGATAGAGCCCTACGGAACACCATATGTGGAGAGATAGGTGATGGAGAGAAATGACCCAAGTTGGACTTGGAGGAAGGAGGTCAACCAATCCAGTGCCTGATCCATGATGCCCAGGTTCTCACAGAGTCGATTGAGCAGGATGGCATGATTGACTGTGTCAAAAGCAGAGGAAAGATCAAGGAGGATGAGGACAGAAGGAAGGATGCAATCAAGATTAAAGAGCAGATCTTCACAGGTGTACAGGAGAGCTGTTTCTGTGCCTCTTGCTGCTCTGAATCCAGACTGATCGTCATGGAGACAACCAACAGATTCAGTGAGGAGAGTAAGCTGGGAGATGGCCAGATTGGTCAGGAGTTTGCCCAGGAAATGAGTGATAGAGATTGGGCAATAGTTTTCTGGACAGGCAGGGTCGGCAGAAGGATTTTTAAGGAGGGAATGTACAAGGGAGTGCTTAAGGAGAGAGGGGAAGGATCCAGTGGCTAAAGCATGATTGCAGAAATCGGCCAGGGCTGGAGCGAGGGTGTCTTTGATGATTTTGGAGGAGCACAGTGGCACCTGTTAGATGACACTTTCATAGATCTGACTTGCCTAAAAACATTGTCAGGTCTTGTCAAGGAGAAAGTGGAGAAAGGAGGAGCTCCCTCCCCAAACAATTTAGTTGGGGAGGATGGGCACATGGGTGATCACATTGGAATGCACTCTCTTCAGCTCTCAATGCAGCACAATTCAGGCAATGCATCCCTTAATTCAGGAAAAGTTGGCCATGTGGCTATTCCAGTGTTTAAATTAACAAGGGGGTCCTGGGAGTCCCTCTACCAGACATTACTCCTGGTTGTGAGAGCCTTACCCAGATTCTTTAGCTGACTATCTTTCACAGAGAAGAAATATCCCAGACATATCAGTCTTTGTCCTGCCCTGGGGCCGTCCAGCACCGAAATGCTAGGCAATTCTCCTCTGAACAGTTTTGGAAAATTAAGATAATGTGTACAGTGACATATAATGGACAATATTAAATACCACTGCCCCACCTGCACCTGTACCCCTTCCCCCTGTACCAGCCAACCATCCCCACAAATTCCCTGGAGGCAAAAACATTATGATGAGACCTCAATCCCTTCCTCCCCTGATGTCTAACCTGTGGAAAACTCCAATCCCCTGTATATATTTCCATTTCTGTTACCCCTTCCCTTTCCTAATTGTGTGTATTTATGTGCATAAATAAAGTTCTATGTGTATACTGTTGCTATGTGTGTTTTCTTTTTTAAAAGACCCGCTAGGAGTCTGTGGAGCACGGAACTGTCCTGGGTGTCCGCAAATAATCATAATGGAGGTGTCCTACAGACACTGCGCCTGTCCACGCTGTGCACAATCAAATTGGAGGTGACCGCAGGACACCGCGCTTGTCAGGGCATATCTGCAAAATTGTGACGTACCTCTAATTAGTTCAGGGACCTCACCCCTGTCCTGCCGACACCTGGGCGCATGCTCATCACATTCCATGTATCCTCCTTCCAAGGCTCCTGTCCAGCATGTCCGCAAAGTAGTGACATACTTTGATTAGTTTGGGTAGCCCACCCATGTTCAGCAGTACACATGGACAAATGTGCATCATACCGCCAGGGTCCTACGGTCACCGCGCTTGTCCGGCATGTCCGCAAAGTAGTGACGTAATTTGATTATTTCGGGGAGCTCACTGATGTCTGGAAGACGCCTGGGCACATGCACATCTCATCCTCTGTAATACGCGTCAGCAGCTAATTGCCAAACTACTTCTGTCTTTTATTTGTAACAACTGTTTTAAGTGCAAGCGCCCAGATAGGTGTGCTTCACAAATAAATAAACTAAATTAAACTAAACTCTGGGTCCTACGAACACCTTGCCTGTTTGGAACTGTCCACCACACGTGTGTCACACTTTTGATTAGTTCGGAGGAGCCTAACCCTGTCCGTAGGGCACCTAGACACATACACACAATGGATCCCACGCAATAGATGTCCTATGGACAGCTGTCACATTCACTAACTTTATCAATGTCACCATGTGACCGCACCCATGCTGAGCGTTGGTCCTTATTCCTGAACATTGTCCGGGCCCCGGAACATCAGAAAAGTGTTTTCGGGCAACTGTTTTGCAGTTCATTCACAAACATGTCACTTGTGAAATCCGTGCAGAAAGCGCACATAATGAACTAAATGCACACATTTTGTGGTTTCCAAGACTAAAATATATCTTTTTTTTATTATTCTTGGTTTAACTGTTCATTACTATTTTTACAAGATTTGTGTAAACTTCTGATCTTATGTCTTTAAGTTATTTTGTTAAAAGCATCTTGTCATGCTTCACTCCTTAGCTTTGTGGGTTCTTCTTCTTCCATTGTGTTTGTGATTAAAGTATCCAAATGGAGACTGTTAAGGAATTTTACCATGCGATCACTGTTTTCGTTGTTTTGCCGCTCATCAAGTGGTCCCAAAAGTGTTTTTCATCTAAAATAAAGGCCTTTTTAAACAGGTGTCCCATGTGAGTTTGTCTGTATAATGTGGTTCCTCTACATCAGGGGTCTCCAACCTTTACGTTAGCTAGAGCTACTTGTAGTGGAGGCCAACAGTGGAGAGCTACTAGCGGGCGATATCAGGGTGGGGATATTTATAAACCTCGGAATATTTACCAATATTATTTTGGCTCCATTATTTCCCCTCTTTAAACAGATGGAATAACAAATCCCTTCACGAATATATTAAGAACTTCAAAAACCTCTTTGTTGAATTATTATTTATTAGTAGCTGTCTCAAAAAGACAGATATTTGTTGGACTTCCACACAAATATCCTGTAATTTTTGTGCCCCTTCCTTTGCGTTTTATGCAGGCTTTCTACATGCTAGGCACACTATTGTTTTCCAAATGTGCATTTCACACTTCCATAAAAAAAAGCAATTTCCAAATTGAAAAATGCTGCTTGCGTTCACGAGTTTTCTTTGAAATGTTTTTTTTGTCAGACACCACACATACTCCGTTGTTTGCTGGTATGATAGCTCAGCGGGTTGAGCGCTCGCTGCTGCGATCTGAGCGTGATCTGCAGGTTGCAGGTTAAAGTCCCGGCAAGGCCAACTCATCCTTTCATCCTTCTGATGTCGATAAATGAGTACCAATTTCAGTTGGGTGATATTGCATGTAAATATGTGCTCTGTAAAGCGCTTTGGATTAAGGCGCTATATAAATAACACATCATTATCATTATTTGTGTGCCCCTCTGTGTTTTAGCACAAGTTATATTTATAAAGATTTTAAATGCTTGTCAAACTAGTTGATCACAAATAAATGCTTCTGTTATGCTGACAGCAGTTTTTAGAAAATTAAACTGTGGGTTCATGGGTGCCAACTTTTGATTTTCACTACAGGGACAGAAATATCCCCACCTCAGCCCTGAATATAAGCAAGCGACCAGCCCAACCCATAACCTGGCCAAACACATTGTATAGCACTTTTTTTATAAGGCATTGCAAAAAGTCATACGATTAACAACCTGTAGTTTTGAATATATAACATCTCAGCATCGGTCTGTCAACCTGCTGAGCTACCCTAGTAGGCTTCTACTGTACAGCGTGTCTATGGATCGCTTAATGTACTAAAAGTGGGTGTAACTGTGTCATGGAAGTGATTTAAAGTGGAAATGTAGAATGTGGAATTTGGAAAGAAGCCACATAAAAGAAATTGCACCATTTTTATAATATTATTTTGAACATTTCCAGGCGAGTGGCAGTGCTACTGTGATATTTACATTGCGTGGTCACAATGATCCTGATCCTGCCCCAGCCCCTCCAACATCTCTGGCAAACAAGAGCAGCTTGCTTAAGCAAGACTGTTGTGGGGGCGCACAAGGCCAACTGTGGTACTACAGGCGGACTGCAGAAGCATAACGTGATACTGACACTTGTCAGTGGATTTCCAAGCAGCTCCATGTGGCACAGCAGCCAAGCTCCCCACCCGCAATTGGGAGGACCAGGGTTCGGATCCGGAACACAGAAATAGCTGCAAAACGCACCATTAAATAATATAATTTAGGATAAATGTTTATTTTTCGGTATCTTCAGGCGGGCGACTGAAAAGGCTCAGGCGAGCTACTAGTCGCCCGCGATCGACTGTTTGGCGACCTCTGCTCTACATGATAGAAGCAGATGTCTCATAGTTTCCACATTTTCTTTGATCTTACAGAAGCGGCATTTGTTGTTTGACGAGATTCCTCAAATTGCAAGTATCTCGTTAGTTTTTAGGAGATTTAACCGCGTTCTTAGGAAGGTTGTTTGTGTTCCTTTGTCTGGAAATTTTAGCATGTATTCACTCAGTTCGTTGACATTTTGTAAGTTTGGTGGGAGATGCTTAGTAAGTTTATTTGTTGCTGCATCTTGGAGCGTTTGATCCAATCCCAGGTTTTTAGTCTTGATTTTGTTTTATTGGGGTTTTCTTCTAGCTCAGTCTCCAAGCTTCCAATTTCTTGGAGTAATTCATTGTTTGTCTTGGCCCAGGCTGTCAGCATCTTGTTTTGTTTGTTTTCTGTCTCCTCTCTGATTAATTAATACATTTTGAGTTTTGAGGTTCTGATTTTCTGGTACAACATAAAGCCATTTAACATAACTGTTGCTTTTTGGCAAGAAGATCCTTAGATTGTACTTGTGTTGCCCAATGTCGCCTGTGTATGCATTGTATAGTGCGGGTGCTAGCGGGCAGCCTTGTTTTACTCCCATGGAGGTTTAAATTTCTCTGGATAGCTGACCCGTGCCACTAAGCCAAACTTGCATTGTAGTCCCTGAGTGAAGGATTTTGATTGGGTCTAGAATTGTATTGGGACAGTTCCATGATGTTAGTTTATCCCAAAGTCTGTCCCTGATGACCCGGTTGAATGCTTGGCTTAGGTCCACGAACGCCAAGAATATTCTCAGACCGTCGTCTAGGATCTTGGCCTTCAATGCACTCAGTACCAGGATGTTTGCTTGGGTCCCTGAGTTATGGCAATTATTGTCAGTGCAAATATAACCTACACCAGTTTCAGCAAAAGGACAAGTAAAGAGCTTCATGTCTTCTGTTAGACAGAGTGTGAAAGGCAAATAACCTAACAAGACATACTGCATAAAAAGAACCGACGCATCTAAGTACATCAATGATTACAATGCAATCATTGCCCTCCTGTGGAATGCAAACATAGATATGCAGAACATTGGAGACAATTCCACTGCAGTTGCATGATATGTCACAGCCTACTTAACCAAAGCTGAGTGTAACGCTCACCTGATTCTCGCAGAGGCGCCGGTCTTGACTGGGCGACTACCGTATCTTCAAAGGTGATGTGTAGCACCCGGTTGGCTCTTTGGGCTGGACCTCTGTGCACTGTATGCCTGACTTCAAGAGTAAGATGTCTGCAGACAGAAAATATGGGATTAATGAACTGGGGTTATTGGGGGTGTCCCTATCTCTTCCCTTTTTTGCTCTCCTGTAGACCCCCAAAGGTTAGCGCTCTAACCTTAGGTAAGTGAATGCCGAGCTCTCCATCTGCCTCGGGGCAGGGTGCTGTAACCAGTTTCTTCACTGGATCGGTAGCGCAGGCCTCTTGACTTCAGAGGACTGCTGTCTGTCGTTTACTGCACGAACGGTAAGTTTCGAGTAATTCTATTGTCTTTAAAGTCTTTAGCAATGATGTCTCTTGTTTTGCAGGTTCCGGCGATGGCGGATGACGGGCTGAAGTGAGTTGAAGATGGAGTCCGTATGATGAATAGAAGCGCCTGGAAGCACGTAAGTAAGCGCTTGTTGCCTGCTTCACGATGCGCTCTAACTGTCTTTTATTTTGCAGGTACGAGTTCGGAGCGGCTGCAGGGTGCCGGAATACCCACTGGGGTTGATGTGGAAAGGAGTAATGGCACGTGAGTATTAAAGTTCCCCAATGTCTTTAAACGCACCTTGTTTTGTCTTTCAGATGCAGGATGCAGCGCCGAAGGCCTCCGGAGCGTGCAAAGAGTCGGTAAGCTTTTGTCTTTCAGATGCCGGAATGCAGTGTGAAGACCTCCGGAGCGCACGAAGAGTAGGTAAGCCTTTGTCTTTCAGATGCCGGAATGCTAACCTGTTCTTTCTTGTCTTTATAGGTGTTGCTGAAGACTGGATTCAGGATGGTAAGCCTTTTTCCTTAGGCCCAGGATCCGATGCAGAAGACACGATGAGTGTTCTGCTGCAGAGGATGCAGAATAACGCAAAGCAAGATTCATCCACCGGGTGTGGTTTAAATAGCCTCCTGTAGTGCTTAGGTGTCTCCTTCCACAGCCACGCCTAGGTAAGAAAAGAGTTCCTGCTTTCCAGAAGAGTTCCAGTGTTTTGAATCTAGGGAGTGGCTCCTGCCCCACCCAACAGGAAAAGTAGTTCCAAACAGAAGAGGATTAGAGGCTCAGCTGGCAGGCAAGTAAGCAGCATGGTCTGCTGCAGGTAAGTCCACCCAAGCATTATGAGCCCGGCGCTTCCAGCGCTGGGACTGGGCACATTTTTGAGCCTGGTGCCACTGGCGCCAGGACTGGGTCCAAAAGGTCCCAATTGGGACTGGTTGGCCCTCGGAACCTGGGTTATGGATCTGCTTCCAAGGGAGTTGGGAAAACCCTGACCTTTTGGAAGCAGAGATCATGACAGTACCCCCCCTCAAGGCCCCACCCAAACCGGGCTTCTCCGGGGGTTTTGGCTTGTCAGGAAATGTTTGGTGAAATCTTTTGATTAGGCGAGGAGCGTGGACATATTCAGCAGGTTCCCAGGATCTCTCTTGGGGGCCGTAGCCTTTCCAGTCAATTAGGTAAAATAGTTTAGATTTGGAGATCTTGGAGTACAGAATGCTTTTGACTTCAAACTCGAGTTCTCCATCAACTAGGATGGGTTTTGGAGATTTAGTTAGTCGGGTTTGAGGTTGCACGGGTTTTAATAGAGAGACATGGAAGACCGGATGTATCTTCATGTGAGGGGGCAAGTCCAACTTGACCGCTACTGGGTTTACTATGGTAGTGAATAGGGACCAAGGTATCTTGGGTTGAATGTGCGTGGCCCTTTTAGAGGTAGATATTTGGTGGATAACCAGACTTGGTCCCCTACTTGATATTGAGGGGCTTCCTTCCGATGTTGATCTGCTCCTTTCTTGTATTGTTCTTTAGCCCTTTGAAGGTGAGAAACAGCTTCCTTAAAGGCTTGGGTGATTGTAGAATGCAGGTAGTCTACTGCTGGTGTTTCAAGATCTTGGAGGGGATCCAACTCCGAGGTTCGAGGGTGACTGCCGTACAAAAGAAAAAACAGTGTTTTCCCAGTTCCCGAATGGACAGAGTTATTGTAGGCATATTCGGCTATCCAAAGGATGTCTTTCCAAGTTTTTTCAGTTTGTTGCAGCATGCAGTGTAAATACTGTTCCAGAGTTTGATTGGTCCTCTCGGTTTGTCCGTCGGTCTGAGGGTGGTGACTGGTCGATAGTCTCACATCAATTTGAGCCGACCGACAGCAACTTCACCAAAAATGAGAAATAAATTGACTACCTCGATCCGAAATTAGAACCGAAGGAAAACCGTGTAGTCGGACGATGTTTTCGAGGAATTCTCGGGCCAGAGTTGCTGCTGTTGGCAAGCCTTTGAGCGGAATGAAATGCGCCATCTTGGAGAATAAGTCCACGATTACTAGAATCGTATTGTATCCTGAGCATGGAGGTAGATCGGTGATGAAGTCCATAGAAAGCGTATGCCAAGGGCGAGGTGGGATGTCAATAGGGCGTAAGAGGCCTGCTGGTCTTTCCTTTTGACTCTTGTTTTGGGCGCATACTCCATAAGACATTATAAAGTCTCTGATATCTTTTTTCCAAGACGGCCACCAGAAGTAGCGCTTGATCTTTTCTGAGGTCTTGGCCATACCGGGATGACCTTCCATTAAAGAATCGTGATAACAGGAGATTACTTTTTTCTGTAAATCTGTGCTGGGTAGGTATAATCGTTCTTGGAAATACAATAAGTTGTCCTTTACTGCAAAGTCCTTTCCCTGCAGATGCCAATTCTGTATGTCTGCTGGAGTTACAAGTTGCCTTGCTTTATCCTTAACTTCCTCTATGGATTCTGTGGCGATTACACCCAGAATTCTTTGGTCAGGAATGATTGTTACAGGTTTAGGGTTGATCAAGTGTTCTTCCACTCCCATCCGAGAAAGGGCATCAGCTTTACCGTTCTTTGTACCAGGTCGATAGGTAATTATGAAGTCAAACTCGGCAAAGAATAATGCCCAACGGAGTTGTCTAGAGGATTGGGCTTTTGCGGTTTTCAAATATTGCAGGTTTCGGTGATCCGTAATCACAGTAACGGTGTGTCGGGCCCCCAGCAGATAATGCCGCCAAGCCTTAAAGGCAGACTTGATAGCCAGAAGTTCCTTGTCAGTAATCGTGTAATTGATTTCCGGAGGCGAGAATTTGCGAGACCAAAATGCCACGGGATGCAACTGATTGGTTACCGGGTCCTTTTGTGATAGAACTGCCCCCATGGCAAGGCTTGAAGCATCAGTTTCCACGATGTAGAGGAGGGTGAGGGTGTTTTAAGATTGGTGCAGAGGTAAATTTAGTCTTCAAATCCTGGAAAGCTTGTTCCGCCTCGGTAGACCATTCAAAACGTTTGTTTTTCTTTAACAAGGCAGTGATGGGCTGGACTATTCGAGAGAATTCGGGGATAAACCTGCGGTAAAAGTTAGCGAAGCCTAACATGCTTTGCACACCTTTTACGGAGGATGGTGATGGCCATTTGAGAACTGCATCGACCTTCTTTGAATCCATACGTACTCCGCCAGGTGATAATATGAATCCCAAGAATTCAACTTCAGTCACGTTGAAAACACATTTTTCCAACTTAGCGAAAAGCTTGTGTTGACGTAATCTTTCGAGGACCATTTTCACGTGTTTCCGATGTTCAGATTCCGATGAAGAATAAACAAGGATGTCGTCAATGTAAACAACAACACACACATCTATGAGCTCTCTGAGGACATCGTTCATAAAATATTGAAAGGTAGCCGGGGCATTGCAAAGTCCGAAGGGCATGACCTGATATTCAAATAGCCCATACTTGGTGCGGAAGGCAGTCTTCCATTCATCGCCCTCTTTTACTCGTACCAAATGGTAAGCTCCTCTAAGATCCAGCTTTGTATATATGCATGCTTTTCTGACTTGGTCCAGGAGTTCAGGGATCAAAGGTAACGGATATCTATTCTTAACGGTGATCTGGTTCAGGGAGCGATAATCGATGCAAGTTCTAAGGTCTCCTTCCTTTTTTGGAACGAAGAACAAAGCTGAAGAAGCAGGGGACTTGGAAGGACGAATAAACCCATTCGCCAGGTATTGATCCAGGTATTGTCGAAGGTGAAGGTTCTCAGGCTCGGTGAGAGCATAAATTCTACTACAAGGAGGAGTAGATCCAGGTATCAGGTCTATCTGGCAGTCATAAGACCTATGAGGAGGTAGAGTGTTAGCCTGATCCTTCCGGAAAACATCTTGGTATTCAAGGTATTCGGGAGGTAACTGGGGAGTCTCTGAAGAAACTGCTGCCAGTGCAACACCAGGTGGAAGGTGACAAGTAGAGACACATTCTGGAAACTGGACCGTTCTTGCTCGCCAATCGATCAGAGGATTGTGTTTCTCTAACCAAGGTATTCCTAGAATAATCTGAAACTGAGGGGCCTTGATCACATCGAACACGATCTTCTCACGGTGTCCATCTTGACTTACTAGCGTCACCTCTTGAGTGGTATGCGTTACTGGCCCGGAGGCTATCTCCGTACCATCCACTGTAGTAATGACGTCCTTTACAGCCTTGGGACAAAGAGTTAGATTCATCCTCAAAACCATTTCATGATCCACATAATTGCCGATGGCACCGCTGTCGACGTAAGCTTCAATTGCATGTAATCGATCCGGATTATCAGGGCTAATGAGGACCATAGGTATCACGAAATGCGAGGTCACGGAACTGGTTTTCACGCTCGGCAAGAGGACCTCTATTCTCGTCGGGCGAGGTCGTTTCCCTGCTCAGAGTTTGTAACTTTGGTAACTGCAGCTCCTACTGCCTTCTTGGCAGGTTTCACCGGACAGTCTCGAAGAAAGTGCCCTGAGTTTCCGCAATATAGGCATAATTGCAACTGTTTTCTCCTTTCCCGCTCCTTTTGTGTTAGAGGACCTTTCAGACCCCCAATTTGCATGGGTTCCCCGGAGTCTACTCCTTTGGAAGGAGTTGGCGGTTTGGAAAATACTCGAGCATCAAACTTGGAATGGTCGGCCTTCCTGTTCTGCAGTCTATGATCTATTTGAACGACCAAGTCTATATAATCCGAACAGTCTTGTGGGGGATTCACTACTTGGGCTAAAACGTCTTTGAGCTCTCCACGTAGACCTCTGTAAAACAGCGTAATCCTTTTGTCCTCAGGCCATTGAGTTTCCACTATTAGTCTATTGAAAGATGCAATATAAGCCAAAAGGTCTTGATTACCCTGTCGCAACGAAAGAAGCTCATTGCCCAAGGCCTGCCCTTGTGAATGTCTTGCGAACAGTTTTTCCATACTAAGCTGAAAGGCTTGAAAATCATGGAGACCGGATCATCTTGATTAACTAGAGGGATCGACCAGTCTGCCGCATTGCCACTAAGGTACGAAAGTACAAAAGCTACTTTAGCTTGATCAGTTGGAAAGGCTGCTGGCCGGCATAAGAAGTGCAACCGGCACTGATTGATAAATACTGCAAACCTCTTTGGGTCACCAGAAAATCGTTCGGGCGGAGCCAGAGGTACATTCCCAGGTAGGTTGATCTGTACTGGATTCATAGAGGATGTTGAAGGAAGATTTGCCCCTGATGCGGGTAACGGGGTTTGTCCGGCTTGTGACTGTAGCAATTGTCTAGCAAGACCGTCTGTTCTCTCCTTGGAAATAATTAGTTCCCTTCTTAGAGCATTTGTTTCCTGACGAGCTGCATGCACTTCTGCCCTTAGTTCCCCAAGTAACCGGGCTAGGTGGTCAGTATCCGAGGTTTCCATAGCACCTGGGCGAGAGTTTTGCGGTAGGCTTTGCATTCTGTAACGCTCACCTGATTCTCGCAGAGGCGCCGGTCTTGACTGGGCGACTACCGTATCTTCAAAGGTGATGTGTAGCACCCGGTTGGCTCTTTGGGCTGGACCTCTGTGCACTGTATGCCTGACTTCAAGAGTAAGATGTCTGCAGACAGAAAATATGGGATTAATGAACTGGGGTTATTGGGGGTGTCCCTATCTCTTCCCTTTTTTGCTCTCCTGTAGACCCCCAAAGGTTAACGCTCTCACCTTAGGTAAGTGAATGCCGAGCTCTCCATCTGCCTCGGGGCAGGGTGCTGTAACCAGTTTCTTCACTGGATCGGTAGCGCAGGCCTCTTGACTTCAGAGGACTGCTGTCCGTCGTTTACTGCACGAACGGTAAGTTTCGAGACATTCTATTGTCTTTAAAGTCTTTAGCAATCATGTCTCTTGTTTTGCAGGTTCCGGCGATGGCGGATGACGGGCTGAAGTGAGTTGAAGATGGAGTCCGTATGATGAATAGAAGCGCCTGGAAGCACGTAAGTAAGCGCTTGTTGCCTGCTTCACGATGCGCTCTAACTGTCTTTTATTTTGCAGGTACGAGTTCGGAGCGGCTGCAGGGTGCCGGAATACCCACTGGGGTTGATGTGGAAAGGAGTAATGGCACGTGAGTATTAAAGTTCCCCAATGTCTTTAAACGCACCTTGTTTTGTCTTTCAGATGCAGGATGCAGCGCCGAAGGCCTCCGGAGCGTGCAAAGAGTCGGTAAGCTTTTGTCTTTCAGATGCCGGAATGCA
Source organism: Ambystoma mexicanum (assembly GCF_040938575.1). Classification (NCBI taxonomy): domain Eukaryota; kingdom Metazoa; phylum Chordata; class Amphibia; order Caudata; family Ambystomatidae; genus Ambystoma; species Ambystoma mexicanum. Next base: position 1,140,852,674 of record NC_090922.1, read on the forward strand.
GTGTGAAGACCTCCGGAGCGCACGAAGAGTAGGTAAGCCTTTGTCTTTCAGATGCCGGAATGCTAACCTGTTCTTTCTTGTCTTTATAGGTGTTGCTGAAGACTGGATTCAGGATGGTAAGCCTTTTTCCTTAGGCCCAGGATCAGATGCAGAAGACACGATGAGCGTTCTGCTGCAGAGGATGCAGAATAACGCAAAGCAAGATTCATCCACCGGGTGTGGTTTAAATAGCCTCCTGTAGTGCTTAGGTGTCTCCTTCCACAGCCACGCCTAGGTAAGAAAAGAGTTCCTGCTTTCCAGAACAGTTCCAGTGTTCTGAATCTAGGGAGTGGCTCCTGCCCCACCCAACAGGAAAAGTAGTTCCAAACAGAAGAGGATCAGAGGCTCAGCTGGCAGGCAAGTAAGCAGCATGGTCTGCTGCAGGTAAGTCCACCCAAGCATTATGAGCCCGGCGCTTCCAGCGCTGGGACTGGGCACATTTATGAGCCTGGTGCCACTGGCGCCAGGACTGGGTCCAAGAGGTCCCAATTGGGACTGGTTGGCCCTCGGAACCTGGGTTATGGATCTGCTTCCAAGGGAGTTGGGAAAACCCTGACCTTTTGGAAGCAGAGATCATGACACTGAGACAACAGAGCTAAAGGACCTCTGGGATCACAGATCATCTGACAAAACACTGCCAAAAAATAATACAACTTTACTTAAATATGCTCTCCCATAGAGAATGTGGCTCCTACGGAGCCTTGTATGGGAAATATGAAAGCATAGTCTGGCTAAGCCTTGGTCCTGCTGCATCCAGAAAAAGAGTTCTCAAACCATACCAAGACAAAGAAACAATAGCAAAAAACAATCCTAACAGCCAGGACATTTTGAAAACTAATTTATTGGACACATACTACACATACAGGAGTTCTACTTTGGAAACCATGTGTATATACCACAAAGCCCAAAACTTCTCATTAGTAAATAATATTAAACCAGATGAGAAAAAAAGATAAAAAGTTGTGAGGGCAGCCTGGTTAAACTTACCAAACACAGCCTGATGAATCATATCAAGCTATCATTAAAAACTCCTCAGCATAGATAACTTTACTACAGGTCCCTACTGCAACTTTCTAAACCAGGGAGAAAAGAAGATGATTTATTGGACACCTAGGCATCCTATGAAGATGCTTTCGCAAGTTAAAGCACTATAACAGATATAAACTTTAAACAGTACAAAAACATGTTGGACAATCAATGCCAGCAAGAAGAAGAACTTCAAGCATAACTAATATAGACACTCCTGAGAGCAGTCAACCTTCTCTTACAGGAAGTCAAGAACCACTTGGAGAGCCATCCATAGTATATGAGGCAGAATTAGCCATGACTTAAGTAGAAAACACCATATGTCAGTATAAGCAATCTGAAGAAAGCTTGATTGCTCTCCTGAAATCACAACCGAATGATGAAAAGCTTAGCAGTTTCCTAGAAGTAACTAAAGAAATTGAACATGGTGTGCAGCTCAAAACTAAAACGTTTACCTGTCAAAAATATAAAGCTGTACTCCTGTATGTAAGTGGTCAAGCTGGTTCAGGCAAAACATTCTTAATAAAAATCATCAGCAAGTTCCTCCAACAATTGACAAACAACAAGCTTTCAGCTGTTGTAACTGCCCCCACCGGTTTAGCTGCCTACAACATAAGTGGCATTACTTTACACTGATTGCTACTCCTTCCAGTAGAACACCAAACCAAATTAGACTACTCCAAACATTCAGCAGAAGCTGCTATGGAGCTACGCAGAGTTTTGAAACAAATGAAAATGTTCCTAATAGATGAGGTAAGCATGGACTCTAACCTAATGTTGGCTTTGGTTCACCTCAGATTGCTAGAGGTCCTTAAAATGGCTTATGAAGAACTTTGTGGAGTAAAACACGGTATCGTTCTCGGAGATCTTCTTCAATTATTCAATAACACCATTGAAAGGTGAACCTATTTTTAAAACCTTAGGACACAAACTGTGCTGTAACATACTTGGCAACATAGGAAATGTAAATCTCTGGCAACATTTCCAATACAGAGAACTAACTGAAAACATGTATCAGTCTGCAGACCTCACCTATGCTAACATTTTGAAAAGCATTCAGATTGGTGTTCTTTCTAAGAAAGCATAAACTATCTTACATAGCAGATGCATCTATGAGCTATACCGGCATCGCACATCTGTTAGTGATGTCATAGAACAAACAGCAAACATTAATGTAAAATGTATGTCCTTAAAGCCAACCCTAGTAAGCTGTGCACAATTCAATGAAACAATGTTGAAAAAAGAAATGCAACTAATTGTGCAAATGTACTCCATAGACAAACTGGACCTGCACGGTATGACAGTACCTTTGCGTCAACAAGCCACAGCTCGACTAAATAGCTTAGAAAACTCTATATCAAACACTGCTGGTTTGGAGAACATTTTTTTTTTTTATTTTTATTATTATAGCTCTTTGGTTTACACAAGAAAACCTTTAGCTATTTTTACCGAACAAGAAGCAGACAACAACATAAAAGAGAAGAAAATGTCATAAAAGAGAGTGGAAAAAAAGCAAATTCAACTATACAAAATCAAGACGAGAGTTAATTCAATCATTAAAGAAAGCTTAAAGAACATTTTAAAAATCAAGAATAATTGAATAAAAAATAACCCAAAACAACAAGAATAGCATTTTCCCAAACTTCTGTTTTACAGATATGCTAAAATATTTAGAAACTTTATAAAAATGCCTGTTTCATATTCCCTTTCTCTTTCTTATCTTCTATGTTGCTTAGTGTTTAACACCGCAAAAGTCTGCTTGATTTCAGGTCCTTTTCACTGTTCCAAGAGGTTCGTCTAGTCCCTCAATTTTTTCAAAGATGAACTGGATACATTTTATGACCGCAAGATTGTTTGAGATCTTATCTCCTTCCAGTAGGTATGACCACCAAAGTTAAATGTCCTTGAATCTGTATTCCTGCCAGATATGACCTAAGTACGTCTGTCGTTCACCTCTCACAGTGGGGCATTCCAGCAGCAGATGTTTCAATGATTCAACTTTTAATACAATTTTACATAATCTACAGTTCTTTGGTTCATCTCTCTCTCTTGTTCTATAATGATTGGTTCTACTTGGCCAAAGATTCAAACGCAGCTTTAAGAAGCCTTGCCTCAAGAATCAATTAGGGAAAAGGGTTAGATATTTGGGTAGTATATTCAGTTTTCGCGGGACTGCTCAGAATTCTTCATAGCCTCGATATTTGGTGAGCTCGTCCAGTGTATCAATCCAATCTCTAGTGTACATTTTTTTTTCACGTGATCTGGATTGTTTAAGAAGGATTCTTCCATTTCGTTTAACTTAAGAAGGATCATCTGGCATATTTTGGCCCATTCAGTCAATATTGGTTCCGAGCTCTCTTCCATTGCTTTTTTTATGGCCGCAAAGCCCCCCTTTGTTGCCGGTTCTAGACATCTTCTGTAAAAAGACAATATCTTCCACTCCACGATGACTTTCAGATAGGATGGTGCCAGCTCTCTTCTAATTATTTGAATTGGGAAAGATTTTGGCAAACCCAAAATAGATCTCCAGAACTTGCCTTCTAGACGTGACCATATTTTGTTGTCCAATAAGAGTGAGGTTTCTGATCCATAGGTTAGGATTGCCACTACTTTTGCACGATAGAAGTCTATCAGTGGTTTCATGGAGAATCTACAAAATCGCGCCAGTAGAATCTTAGCTTGGCCTATTAGGTTTCCAAGTTTGTTTTTTAAGTCCTGACATCTCGGGGCTTCGTATCTGTTGGTGTTGATACAAACCCCCAGGTACGTAATAGCTGTCACTTCCATTATCTTTTTATTGGATAGATACCATTGGGGTGAGTTTATTTTTTTCTTCTTTTTGTTATTAGAGAACGTCAAGATCCTAGATTTTTCAGGATTGATGGTCATTTTGTTTTTGGCTATATATGTTTCTAATGCTTTTAGTTGATGTTGAAGTCCTATAGGAGTCTGATCGATTAAAACTATGTCGTCAGCATAGATCAACCGACCAATTGCTATATTAGCAAGTTTTGCTGGAAAGGGTCTTATATCTACAAAGGCTTTTTCCATGTCTGAGGAATATAGTTTATATAATTCTGGAGCCAAGGGGCATCCTTGCTTAAGCCCAATGGTCGTAGGAATTGTGTCCGATAACAGGCCGGCTTTATTTAGTTTCACTTTAATTGAGGTGTTTGAGTGTAATTCCTTTATGTTGTAAAGTAGAATTTCTGGGCAATTCCATTTTTTTAATTTCCTCTACAACCTCTTGCGATCAACTGCATCAAAAGCCTTTGATAAGTCAACAAAAGCTATATAGAATGTTGCCTCTTTGTTGGTCAGGGTTCGAGCTTTCAACAGATTTAGAATAAAGATGTTTAATAGAGTGCCTTGTCCTTTTACGAACACAGATTGCCATTCGTCCTTACGGCCTGTTTGTGTTGCCCAATTTGTCAGAGATTTTAAAAGAATTGAGGCAAAGATTTTTCCAGCCACATCCAGAAGGGCAATTGGCCTGTAATTTTCTGGGCCTGTTCTTAGGCCCTTTTTAAAGATTGGCACCACAATACTCATTTTCCACGAAGTCGGTAGTTTCCCCGAAACCAGGATATATTTGAACAGTTGGTGTAGGATTTTAGCCCATTCCGCTGGGTCCTTTTTCAGACCTTCATTAGTCAGGCCGTCTGGCCCCGGTGCTCTAGAGTTCTTTAGCTTTTTAATCATGTCTTCTAATGTCTCACTGTCTATGGTCAGCAAACTTTCATCTCGTTTTGGTATAATCCAATCATTTATAAGAGGTTTTAGAACTGGCTGTTGTTGTTTGCAGTATAATTCCCATTGTTTCTCTGTGACTGGATTTGTTATTATGGCATCTTGCACAGACTCTTTGTTATTTAATAAGGCCCACGTCTCTGCTGTATTTCTCTCACATATCGTTCTTAACAGTGTCATGGTTTAGCATTGTTTTTTTGTGCAACTTTCTCCAATTTCTAAAGGTTTGTTTTATTTCTCGTACTTTATCAGTTTTATTTACCTCATTCGAGACTTTCAGTGTTTTTAGCTGTTTCCTCATAGTCTTTTTTTTATCAGCCATGGCTTGATCGAATATATGTCGATGTGACATTATTGGTTTTGTAGTGCCGGGTTTAATTCTAATATGGAAGAATTCTATCTTGAATGGATATATTTCCTTTACGTTCTTAGGAAGAAAACTAGAACAAGTACGTTTGATAGCTTTATGGTCACTAGCCTTGGTCAATTGCACCTCAAGTTTTTGAATAAACATTGACATATTAGTTGAAACTGTCACATAATCTAAGATGGCTTTGGATTTCAGCCCTCGCCACGTCGGTTTCCCTGGGATGTCGCCTAATGTGACTCCATTTAGAATTGTGCAATCTCTAGATTGTAACGTGGACCTCCAATTGACCCCTCTTTTGTGTTTGGTTGTGGCCATTTTCGGTACGTCTTCGAGTACTTTATTGTTTTCGTCCAGACAAGTGCAATTAAGGTCACCCACCAATATTATCCATGGGTCATGCCATTTAGCTTTCAGATCATCAATTGCCTCTGCTACGTCCCTTGGAAGGGATTTGTTTCCTTTAGCTCCTGGCACCCAGTATATATTCATCAGTACAACGTGCTGGTGGTGTTGATCGTCTAGGGGCGCCGATGTTTCCAGGACTAAGATTTGAATATATGGAGTCAAGTTCCAAGAATGAATCACATTCCAGTTTAGTTCTTTTTTTATCGCTATCAGCAGACCCGCCATTGGTCTTCCTTTTTCTCCTTTTTTTGCTGGGTTTATATTTACTGAATAGCCTTCGATCAGGGGAGTTTCTCTCAACCACGTTTCCTGCAGGCATAGTACATCTGGCATTTCTTTTTCAAATTCATTTTTTGCTAGAAGGTGGTTGAATCCCCTTGTATTCCAGGAAATAAGGGACCATGTTTCCTTTTGTGTTACTTTCCGGCTCTATAGTGTCTTCATTTTTCCTGCTGCTAGGTTGGCCAACCATACCCATCTCTCCTGTTCTCCGTCTTGAGGTTGGATAGCCTGCGATTGTTTCATGGCTTTTTTATGCTTATCGTACGCCTCTTGAAAGCGAGCTTTCTTTGAGATAGTTTCTTGATCCAGTACCTCTGGTTCTGTTTCTTTATTGTTTTTTTCGGTTATCTTGAACCCCTTCTTTCTTATGGTCCTCTCTTCGGATAGTAATAGCTGGTGGATCACCTGGGAGCATGTGGAAACCCGAACACTATCCATATACCTTTTGTCAGGAAATTCTATCAGGGTTATATCACTAGAGCTGATTAATCTCAAGGCTGGTATATGGTGGAACAACCTTAGGACATTTGCCCGGTTTAGAATAAGACCGTTGTCTGTATGTACTAGTCTTTCCAAAAGAAGACCTCTGCCCCTTTTTTCCGGGTTTAATCTGCGTTTCGGCAGTCTCAAGGGACTAGTCCGGAAATCATCAGTTCCACTGATCTGCTCACTTTCTTCTGTGGTGTATTCCTTGAATTCCAAAATAGGTATGGGGCTGTTTATATTTTGATTTTCCAGGTTTCTTGTTGGACTTTTAATTGGTATATTTGAGCTTCCTGTCATTGTTGTCTTTAATTTTTTCTTACTTACAGTTTCGGGCTTGACTGTATTATTTTCCTTTTTTGTTGTTTCAGCTTTGTTTGCGTTTTCTCCAATTATCCTCTTGTCATCCAACATTGGTTTGACTCCCCTTTCTCGTTCCGTCTGTACTTGTTCATCAGTTATTTCAATTTCCTCTTCTTCTGAGTCACTATCAGTTGAGACGCTGTCATCCGAGATGGAGTAAGTGGACATATCCATTAACTCCTGATCGGAGTCATCTGTTTCTGCTGCTTCATTTTTATTTAGACTCGTACTTGTTTGCGTATGGCTACCAATGTTTCGATTTACCACAGTAGTTGCTGCTTCCTTTGGTGTGCTCAGACATTTGAAAAATGATTTGCTTTTATTTGATTTACATACCCTCCACGGCGGTTGATTTTTTGTTTTTTTAAGTATCTGTAATGGTTGAGTAGATTTCGCTTTCTTATCGTTCGTAGCGATTTGCTCCCTTCGTTGCGACGCAGTGATACCTTCCATCTGTTTTACATCCTTTTTTTAAAGATTTCGCATAATTTTGAATTCTGCTTATCTATTTTTGATACCTCAATATCTTTTTCATGCTGCGAAAGGTCTAAGGTTTTTTGAGGTGTGTGTTGTCCTTTTTTTGTGATCTGTTTTGCTTTCTGATCGTTGGTCGCCGTGGCTCCTCTTTGAGTTTCATTTTCCGCAGAGATTTTTGAGGTATTTGGCACCAGTACATTATTTTCTTTATTTTTTTCCTTTCCTTTTATTGTGTTCATTGTATCTGTAGTTGTTTCTCCTTTCCTCTGAGTTGGGATTGGACATTCAACCTGATTACTTAGCTCTTCTAAGGTCCCTTTTTCAATCGTATTTCCAGTATGTTCTTTCAAATGCTCTTCATTTGCATTTTCTTCTATTTGTGGTTGCAATTTTGCTAATTCTTTTGATTGAAAAACGGAGCAGTCCTAACCACCTAGAGAGTCTCTCCTAGGATCTTTCCATCGGTTTTCCTTCTCTTTCATAATTGGTTCTAGGATGGTGTGTAACATATCGGAGATTCTTTGCTCAACATTTTGCATATTTTTTTGGATGGCCGATATGAATCCTTCAATGAAGATTGTCTTAGAATGAACCATTGCTAGCAATGTAGTGTGGTCCTTCAGAGTATCCGTAGCATCTTCATGTAGTTTCATGTAAGGGGCCAGGATAGCTGCCATTGTTGTAATCATCAGGAAGTCATCCTTTTCAAACTTTTCTCCCCCTGTCTTAAGTTTGTTGGTCATCTCCCTCTCTTTCTGAGGTGCTTCTATCGTTGATGATAGCATGTTCAAGTTTGAGTCTTGGTCATTTTCTGTTTGAATTAACTGGTTTTTGGTTTCCCCTTTCATGGTTTGAACGGTCGTCTCTACAGTGTGTGGCTCTTTATCTATTAAGATTGAGTTTTCCAGCATAACAGCGTCAGGGATTTCGTTTTCCGTGGTGTTTTTATGAGTTGGTTTCCTTTTGGGTACATTCCCAGAAATGCCTGTCCCCCAATTTAGTAGGGATTGTTTCCCAAAAAAATGATTATTTCTGTCTTGAGCATCCCCTGAGGATAGGGTCCTGGGTTTCCATATTTTTTTTTCTAGGTCTGTATATCTTATGAAGTCCATTCTAATTGGTTTGGGGGTTATTGTTTTACCTTTCGTTCCGTTAAAGGTTCCTTTCGCTGTTTTTGCTAAATCTTCCACCGTAGTATTGGGTTCTAACCTGGGAATAACCTCAGATAGTTGAATTAAATCCTTTGCCTTAGGAATATTTTTTTCTACTGTTTTGCTCTTATCTCTAGAACAGGTGATGGCTTCTCTGACACATCTTCCTTTGAAAGGTCAGTTTCCCTTGTAGCTTCTAAGTCATGCTCATTTTTGTTGGATGTTTCATTTGCCATAAGGGCCAGAGTTTCCTTAGACTGCTTTGCATCAGCTGAACTTTTCTGAGGCTGAGGTGATTCGTCCGTTTCAATCATATTGTCAAGTTGATGGAATATGAAATTGTTTATGGGTGGGTTGACCTCATTGCTCTCTGAGTTTAATTGTATGTCTTCCTGTAGCGGCTCCTTCCCTGTTTGATTGCCGATCTTAACCTCTATCATGAACGGACCGAGTACTGCTCCTTGATTAAAATCTTTCGTTCCGTGATTCGGAGTCATGCTTTCCTTAACTAGCACTGATTCGTTATCCTTGTCTTCGGATAATATTAAATCATCTATATGGTTGTTTGGTACAGGGTGGTCATCCAATCTAGTTGATAGCACTACTTCTGCCATTAGGTCTTTGGAGAACGTATGTGAATTAGTTTGGAACACTGATACCTAACCTTCAAATGGGGCTGTAAGTATCTTGTCCCCTGATGTTGTCTGGTTATGTCAGTTGTTTGCAGTGTTCGGGATCAAAGGGGTCGAGCCCCAGCAGTCTCCCTTTCCTTAGGGCTTTAAATATAAATTTTGATCGATTCACAGGGTGGGATCAAAGGGGTCAAGCCCCAACAGTCTCCCTACCCCAAAAAAAAAAAAAAACACAACACAACTGGTGATGTTAGCTTGCTTATCCGGGGTGATCCTAGCGATTTTTTATCCTTTGGTCATATGACTTGTTTAGCTTTGGGATATCCCCCAGATGTACAGATGATTTTTTAAAATAAGTGACCCACCTGCACGTGACTTCCGCAGGGAGTTTCCCGTATCTTTTTCGTGCCCAGCCGACCAGCCAAACAGCCCAAACAGCAGCGCCCTTGTCCCCGCAGTGGGCTTAACGCCGCGAGGGTGGATTGCCCTCGAATAAAAGCCCAGAATGAGTCACGTGATCATTCACGTGATCGTGACCGCGCTCCACCTCCTCCAGGCAGTGAGCGCACTGCAGCGTTGGGGCTTCCAAGATTAAAGCATTCAAAGGTGGCGCCTTTTCAATTTAGTGATTTAGTTACGAGGAGCAGCTGTTTTATGGATTGGGAGCCTCGTTTTTATATTCCTTAACCACACCAGTGGCAGCCATAGACAAAAGGAAAGTTCCAAGGAACTGCCCTCCACTGCCACCTTTCTTGTCAATGGGACACATTAAACTGTAGAATAATGTTAAAGCGTAACCTTGACGTGAAGCAAGGTGTAGTTAATGCACTTGGTACAGTTGTTGACTTCCAGACATACCCACGTGGCAACAGCATTCAGTTTGTCAACATCCACTTTGACAAACTTTCAGAAGTTAAAAGGTTAGGATGCTCAACAGCCTGATTCCTTCTTTTCAAAGACATGTATGTACGCAGAGAACAGTTTTCTCTATCTCTTGCATACACAGTTACTTTTCATAAATAGCAAGGTATAACCCTATATCAAGCATTGATTGACATTGGCAGCACAGTCTTTAAAGAAGGCATGAGTTACGTAGCACAGTCACGTTTACGTACACTTCAAGGAGTATTTCTAGTCAATTTTGATGCAAGCAAAGTCCAAGCTGACATTCCTTGCATCGTAGAGTACAACAGACAACATGCACTCTACACACCCCATCTCAAAATGTACCCTGTTCCTCAAAAAGGCAAGGTTTGTAAAATAATTCTAGTGCAAACACAACTTATACAACATCTCCAGTCAGCACCACCAGAAACATTTGAAAGCAGTGCTACTCCATCAATTACCACAATCACAGAAGGATGTACTGAAAAGGCAAATGCATACCCAACTGCACAAACAAAGAAAAGTACCTCTTCAAAAAAAGCATGTGCACTTCCATCAAATGGAACTGTCTGGTCCATTCAAATTGTCCAAGACAACTGGTGTAAATTGCTATGCAAATATAGCAATCAATGTTCTACTCCAATCGCCACCAATTGTTGAAAACATTTAATTAAACAGTGCCGATTAGTTTGTGTTTGCAAATTTTACTCCTTCGTAGAAATGCAACAAACAATCCTGACAACAAGTGTCTCAGGAATAAGGCAGGAATTGGACTACTGTGCAGGAATGGTGAGATTCACTATAAACACACAAAAAGATCCACGAGAATTTCTAATGTACTTACTGCAATTACTGGAAAGTAAAAACATACCTATAAATGTAAAACTTCCAGATTTCATACATGTGGAACCATACATGCACTTTCTGCAGCCATATGGGCAGGAACAAGCCCATAATGAGCGCTTTGTGTATGTAGCTATACCCAACTGTGAATCCATTCCATTTCAACAGCTGATACAAAATGAAAATCATGGCATATTATGTGCTACTTACAATTCAGACAATCATTCCATCTTACAGATACAGTCACATCACCAATACATTATAGTAATGCTTTTACGATGCAATGCAGATGGCACCAAAACCAACAGCAAGCTTACTAGCTTCACACAGGGGCAAGTATCACTTGGCAAGAAAGCCTTCACAACAGTAGTCATAATCTATCACACAGGCGCCACAACCACTGCAGGTCACTATACTGTATACATTAAAAGGAAATGTGGGTGGTTTGAATTCAATGATACTCCCATTACTCTGAAGCAGAGATTACCAACAAATCTTGCAAATGCCTAGTTAATATTCTTGAAACCAAAATGCACGCACTGATCTACAAAGGTAGCATAGTCTACTGCCCAATACCCACCAACAGATATGTAACTGAAGACAAAAATTAACGTTCTGCCCTGTGAAACTAGAACAATTTACCATACACCACTGGCCCATGAGGACATCAGTTGCACTGCTCTACAGTTTTTTCCCCAATGACCCAATGATTATAGTGACCGAAACAACAACTTTGGAAAGGACACACTTATATTGTTTCCCACATAGTACTTAAAAAAAAAAGAAACTACACCCATAATACTGCAAAGCACTTCACAATAGTGAAAAATAAAAATCCGCCAACAAGAATGTACGTGCTTGAAGACATACCCTGCAAAACTGTGAAACGGTAAACAGTTAGAATACACCAACTGGTATCTAACTACAACCATAATACTACAATATGACTTCCCATAACTACACAATTTGAAATCCACCAGCAAAAATGAAGGTTCTTCTGAGGAAATCCGTCAATACTTATTAAGTATAAACAACTAGAATACACCAACTGGTATCTTACTACACCCGCAGTACTACAATATTATGTCCAGCGGTCAAACTGCCAAAATCAACCTTCAGCCATCAAAGTGCTACAAACATACCATGAACAACCTCAAACTACCAATTGTTAGAATACACCTAGAGCAATCTAACTGCCTCCACAATCCTGAAATAGTAGTTTGCAATACTCTGGTACTTAGAAAACACCAACAGCAATCAAATGAATAAACAAATACTGCTAAAAAGAGGAAACAGATAAACAGTTAGAATATGCCAATTGGTATCTAACTGCAACCATAGTACCACCATTTCCACAAAGAAAATCATACACCATTTCAACTCCTCCTAATGCAACAGTGCTTATAACAGCAAGACCATATAGATATGCACCTTAAACATTCCTGTAAATACTGCACATGTCAATGAAACAGAGGGTGCCACAAAACAACAAATACACCTAGAAGTTTTCTTTGTTTATCTTGCATGGGTTTGTTTTCCCACAGAACCAATGATTATGTAAACAAACACAGGAACTGAGCACATTGCACAGTACACTTGTTTAAAGCACAGTGCTTGTAATGCACTAATTATGAGGGTCCACAAAGTACATAAATGTCTGAAACTGAATGCAATACTGTTAAGGATAATAATCAGGCAATACACCCGGGTCTCGTCTAGCATGTAATGCACAACTGAAAAACTTATTCCTTGTGTCTATAGGTTCAATATTCTGAGTGATATACCACTCATACAACACCCTTCTCAAAATACCCCACCCAGGTCACAATGAACCAGGAATCAGGCTGGTTGGTAAAGGTAAATATTTATTTATTTATTTATTAAAATTCAAATCAACGTATGTTTTAATATATAAGGGGCAGCAATCACCAATGTAGTGACAATACAAATAAGAAAGTAAGTAAGGCAATTGAATTCACTTTTTAGCAACACAGAATGTAAAACACAGAGAAAAGAACAGTTTTTGCTTGTGATAAGATAGCGTTTAGGTTAAGATTTCCCCCTGCAAAGTTCTTAATTCACAAATGAGTAATTCCACACAGATGGAAGTAAGTAGCAGGTATTCAGGAGTATAGAACAGTGGACAGGGTTTGAATGCAATCTTCCCTCCCCAAACAAGAGAGAAAAAACTTTTTGGAACTTTTACACTTTTAAAATGTCAGTTGAAAATTGCTTAGAAAAACAATGACAAGTGTGTAAAAATCCTTAAATTGATATAAATACAAAGATTCTAACAAACATAAGCTCTCATATGAGCGGCAGTACACACTTATAATAAGCATGAAAGTTTGGAAATACTTTGAATGGGAAAACACACGTGGAAAACTTTTGCGAAAATGTGAATTCATGCCTAAATTTCACTATGCGATTTTTAATAAAAATGGGTCAAATATACGGTTTTTGGTTGTGGATGTAGCTATAGGTCTTAGGTTTAACTCAGAGTTGAAATTAAGTCTCTAGCTATAACATTGATACTGAAATCAGTTTTTACAATGACAATTATGCTATAAACTAGGGTATTCATGCTGGTTACCAGTTTGAAACACAGTAAGCTCCAGATTGGTCTGTGGAAACCAATCCCAGCACCTCCGTGTCCACCTTGGAGGGCTCAGTCAGATTACCCGTGGGATGATTTTAAGGGTTTGGGATTTCACACAACGTTTAAAGGATTTTAAAGGAATTAACACTAGCACAAGGAATCAAAGCAAGCTTTCAAGACTGGTGTGACACTATTACAAGTTCTTAAGTTAAAAAGAGGATGGGTCATAGATTGGGATAGGACAAGGCAAATATACTATGGGTTACTAGGATTCTATTGATACTTACAGTCCACTGTAATTTAAGATTGGACGGTCAGGTTTTGGTCATCACGGATCGGGTCCACAGGCAGCAAGGCACTTCTGGCGGGACTGGTCCGCTGGGCGGTTCTGGTCAATTGGACCGGATCGGATTGTCCCTCTTGGTTGCTGGACACTGTAGATCAGTGGAATGGCGAGTTTCAGCAGGCAAGCCTTAATGGTAGCAAGCCAGACTGGATCACAAAGTTCTTGGGATGGTTTCAGGATTTGGGCCTAGCTGAAAAAAATTCAGCAAATGCTGAGGCCTTGGTTTTAAGAAGTCTGGAATCAGGACAATTTGATGAATTTTGGAACAGGGCACCACGCGGAAATCAGGATGTAGTCAGGAATCAGTGTCTGTGTGTTGTGAGGTTCCCTTATTCATCATGCACAGTGACATCACTCAGTTTATGGTAGGGGCAGACTTACAACCCACACCCATAATTCTGTGATAGGTCAAAGGCACTTGCCTCTTTCTGGTTGGAAGACAGAAAGGGCTGTCATATTTTATGATGTGACTTGGGAACTCCCACAGTTATTTGGACCAAAATTGAACTTTACCACAAATACACATTTCTATAATTATGCCCTCTAATAAAATCGGACAAATACATTACATATTTTGTGGGTTACCTTTACCTCCAACTCCCACATCGGTGAGACCTGGTATTGTCTTTCTATTGAATTTTGTCAATTTTAAACATAAAGATGTGGCCCAACAATTCCTAATTTGGTACATATCTGTGCAATCACACCTAGTACACAGGTATACAATATTAGATTTGCAGCGTTAATAGTCTTTATGCAATTAGTGTTTTTGTATAACTTTGGTCCTTATGCAGTACAAAGTTCAGTCATGTCTTCAAAGAAAGAGAATAAAATTAGATTTACAACTACCTACTTTTAGATTTATCCTCCTTCTTCTGGCAAAGTTAAAAGTCTTGAAAGCTTAATTCCTTGAGAGGAAAATGTCCTGCCCCGCCCCTCCCCTGTGGGGATGAGTGTTCAAGCCTGCCAATGTCTTTGGCTGGGGCCCAGACAAAAATCTGATGAGTTCTTTGTCATGAGTATGCGAAGACCTCCCAGCAGCAAATAGTCCTTTCCTGCCAGCAGTGAGGTGTTACCCATTCCCAGGCTAAGGCTGTCAGATAAGAATTAAATAGTTAATTAACTCAAGACTGGTTTTTAACTTTGAGTTACCTACATCTTTCATTAAAACATATAAACGACACAGTTTATAGGTGGATTTTGACATTTCTTACATAATTAGGCCTTTTAACAAAACATAAATTAAAAACAGGTGATTTTGCACTTCCTTCCTGGAAAAAAGCACATTACATAGTCTTTTAATTCAGAGTTTCCTCTGCAGCACACACATTTTATTCAGCACCAGTTCTTTCCTTGAGTGCTGGGATTTGTTTTGCAGTCTGGATATATGTATCCAGCCTTTGTTTCAAGTTTCTGTCTGAACACTTGAAATTGTTACATGTTGCCATTTTAAGCTGCATTATTCCAATGGAACTGAAAAAAAAAATGTGGTCGGTCTGGTTTTTCATGAGATACATTTCTTAGCTGCTGTCAGTCAATGTGGCACGGCTCCTCGGAGCCACACTGGATGATCTGTAATTCTTTTACTCTCAATGATTCACTGGAAAATAAATGGATCTAACGTCAATAACAGCACTTTGAAGGTTGCAAAGCTACATTTTAAAAGGCATTTTCGATTTTCAGAACAATTCTGCTGCCTTGCTCCATGTTGAATGTAACAAAGCCCACTGGATAACTCTGTTTTCACCCCCACTCTGACTGTGTGTGGCAGGGGTGCAGCCTTTCCTTGGTTGTAACCCAAATGCGGTTTTGCAGATTTTACGCGCACAGAGGTTAGTGCATCCATTTTTGGCTGGTTCTTTACCCATTTGTAAAGTGATGCAGCGGGGCACATTGACATCCAGTCAAGGGGGAAGTCAGGCAGGTGGGATTTTTCTTTCTGTCCATGGTTTCTTCGGGTGTAGGTTCTTCTCCCGTCAGCGAATTATGCGATACGCTCTCCTCGCCGACTCTGGTTGGAATAGGAACGATACCCCTGTCTTCTCTCATGCTTTCTTTTCTTTTCTGGTGTGTGGAGCGACACTCCGGATCTCTTTGGATTTTCCTCCCAGTTCCCCGACGAGGTCCTCCTTGGTTGTTAGGTATGATTTGTGCAACTATAAAACAGAACACAACCCAGTTATGAAAATGTTCCCACTACTGCCCCCAATAGGGAAGACAGCCGTGGTATATACATATGCATTCAGTAACAATTTACAATATTCCCTGCATGTATTTAATGACAATTTAACATTTTCCTAGGTTTCATCATTCTCTCCCTCTGGATTTTCTGTAGGTTCTTCTATTTGCCGTAAAGTATGCCTGGCATGGCAACTCTTATCTGGTTGATGTGGACCCACTTGTCTTCCCCTTCTGTCAAATTTCCCTTGGGGATGCAGATTTTGTAGGCTACTGGTCAGATTTTGCCCACTATTTCAAAAGGTCCCCAACAGCTGGCCAAACATTTGCGCTCCTTGGCTTGGTTCCTTTGGAAATTGTCCAAGTAGACCATGTCTCCTACTTGATATTTCATTTTGGTTGTCTTAAGGTCATAGTGGGTCTTCATACTGTCTGCAGATCTTTCTAGATTCCGCTGAGTATATGCAAAAGCATGTTGAAGGTGTTTTCTCAGATTCTCATCATACTCTTGAGTTGTGGAGGCATTTATCAAGGTCTGCTCTTGGGTTCTATAGAGCAGATGCTGGGGGTTGCACCATCCTTCGTCCAGTCATCAGCTCAAAGGGAGACATTTTAGTTGCAGAAGAAGGGGTAGATCTGATGGCCACCAGGACAAGGGGTAATTGAATATCCCAACTTGGCCTAGAGTCTGCCACAAACTTTTTTAATATGCTCACAATGGTTTTATTGTACCTCTCAACTCCACCACTAGAGGCCATTGGTATGCAATGAGTAGTTTCCTTTTTACCCCAAGTATCTCCCACAATGTCGTTATCACTTCGCTGGTGAATTGACTAGCTCAGTCTAACTCAATCCTTTGGGGTAGTCCAAAACACAAGAAGAAGTGATTGATCTGCAGGGCAGCTGCTGTTTCTGCCTTGCAATTTGGGGCCGGGAGACATTCCACACACTTAGTAAACAAACATGTTACGGTTAACATGTACTTGTTCCCCCTAGAGGGGCGAGTCATGGGCCTGATGAAATCTACTTGTAAATCTGACCAAGGCAGTGTCATCCTCCTCTTTTGGAGGGGAGCACGGTGTGTGAGTGTGTTGGCTGAAATTGTGCACAAACAAGACACCCCTTCAAGTATTGGTCAAGGTCCTGCCCCATGTGTGGCCAGTATGCAACCTCTCACAAGATTTCTAATGCAGTATGAAACCCCTGATGACCGGCTGTGGCCGCATCATGGGCGTGAATTAGCATCAGGCTTCAGAATGAGGTAGGGACCACCCACTGGTCACAGCCAGATATGGATCTCCTCACCAACAAACCGTCTTGGATTTGAAACATTTTTGTACATTTCATCAACTCTCTGAGGTCCTCTTTGCCAATGCAATCGGTATCTGTCAGAGGATTTTTACTTTAAGTGAGAATAGTCGGGTCCATTCTGGGATGGTGACTTCCTCTCCAATTTGAACTTCAACTGCATACGGCAGCAATTGGGCTGACCGAAATGCTTTTTCTGAATCATCAAAGTCCATAGAATTACCCCCTAATCGGGACCAGGCTTTGAAGTTCATCAGGTCCTAGCTAATGGCAAAGCGATTGAGAATGTCACTGCCTAAATAAAATGCAGCAGGGACATCTTGCACGACCCAACAATGATGTACTATGCTTTTGTTACCTATAGAAATGTTGAGCATACACCTGCTAGGCAGGAGATGTTTGGAATCAGGAGTTTCCAGATCCATTTCCCATGTATCTATCAATTTAAATGTGGGAATGGCTGGATCTTTTGGGTGTTTTCGGAACATGGCTTCGCTGATGAAGCTCTTACCGTTGTTCACGCACACTCGAGCGAGAATAGAGTTCTTCCCCTCATTTAACTGAATAGGAATGAACAACTGTTCTCTAATCTTCTGAATATCAGCTAAACTTTGAGCTGGTTTCTCCTCATTTTGGACTATGGACGTGGGATTTTCTGTGAATTAGTATACAATTTCAGAGTATTTCCTTCCAGTGTGGAATGTCACTTGAAACTGGAAGGAAGGTTGATTTTCAGAAATAGAGAGGAATTCCCATCACCAGTTTGTTGCCTTACTGCAATTACTGTCACGTCAGGGATTTGGTTGTTTTGAAAATGGAACTCAATATGATCCTGTTTTTGTTCAACCATGTGGCATGTGCCATTTAAACTAACATGGTGGACACTATGTTTTAATTTTATTGGTCAGTTAGTCTAGGTCCAGAGGACCTTGTTTACACAGTCTATTAGGGGAGACAATCAACGCAGCATGTCATCCTCCAGTAAACATGGTGTGCCCTCCAGAGTCATGACCATGACTGGTGTTTCACCTTGTGTCGCCCAATTTTTATTTCCAAATCAGCAGTCCCCTCGACAGGAATTTCATTCCCATCGAAGTTCTGAAGTTGTCCAGGAAGAGGGGTGAGAGAGATTTGGTATCTCTCCCCCCTTCCTGAATTCAGTTGATCAAAGGGTCTCTTTGACAGAAGAGTGGCTTGAGAACCAGTGTCCACCAGTGCCAAAAATGAACATTGCCCTTGTACACGGACCTGGTGTCAGGGCTCATTTGGATTCCTCTTTGTCTGATCATAGATCGGTCCCACACAGGAAGAAACATTCCCGAATTCCAGTAGATATAACAGTTCCCGTTCACCTTGGAACCCTGGTCTGTCATTGTTTGCGCATCCCTTCAGAGAACGCTATGTGTTGCCTTGGAGACGCTGGCGCCCTTTGCATTCACGTAGGCATTCATGCCTACAGTGGCGCAATGTGCATGCGCTCAGCTGATCTGTATTTAAGATTCTGAATTTATAATTTTCAAAGCTACGTATTTTGTTATCCTGTCTTCAAGCTCTTCAAAACCCTGGTCTGCTTTGTGACCTTCCTTGCCTCATTCTTGTCATTGCTTTCTATACCTGCTGCCAAACTCGGAACGTCCACGGACTGTATTTGTCTCATGCCTCACGTCTTACCTGCTTATTGTCAACCTCGGAACGGCCACGGACTGCATTCGCCTCATCCTTGCACAGTTTACCTGCTTGATGCCAAACCGGAATGCCCACGGTCTGCATTCGTCTCATCCCTCACATCTTACCTGCTCATTGCCAACATCGGAACGGCCACGGACTACATTCGCCTCATCCTTACACATCTTACCTGCTTGCTGCCAAACCGGAACATCCACGGGCTGCATTTGTCTAATGCCTCACATCTTACCTGCTTATTGACAAGCCTGAACGTCCACGGACCGCATCGGAACGTCCACAGACTGCATTCCTCTCAATCCTCACGTTTTACCTGTTGGTTGCCAAAACAGAACGGCTATCGGACTGCTTCAACTCCAACCATCATCACGTCCTCCCGCTCTTACCTTACAGCTCAAAGACTCTAAGGATCTCCAAGGACATTAACGCATTGGCGCAAGGATCAAAGGACTTTAGCGCAACTGCGCAAGGATCAAAGACTCTTTAGGTGTCCTTGTGCCGGCGGGATTAGGAAACAAGACATTGGCCCTCATTACAACACTGCCGCTAAACCATGGCGCTATTAGCACCATGGTTGGTGCCGGTGTTGTAACAGGTCCGCCATGGTTCAATGGGGAATTACCACCTCATTCCAAGGTTGGCGGGGCGGTAATTCCCCATTGAACCATGGCCTTTCCCCATTCCCATTTTCACCCCATAGGGCTCTATGGAAATGGGGAAGGCGCTAAGTACGGTACCGCAAATTGCGGTACCATACTTAGCACCAAGGTCCCTTTGCGGGTCCCTACTTTAACGGCTGGCATAGACCAGCCATTAAGGTTGGGTCCTGCAAAGGGACCTCGTAGTAAGGCGCTAAATGTTTAACAGCGCCAGAGCCTTTTACGGCGCCATTAAACACTTAGCGCCAGGGTCGTAATGAGGCCCATTGTGTTCATAGGACTAGTACTCCATTACTACAATCTCATCTTCAGAATCCATTCCATATTGGTAAGCGCACTACTATCTGGTTCTTCCTTTGTCTTACTATCTTGTACACATGGCAATAGTCACCTCTCTTGTTTCAGGATACTCACCAATTTAGCTTGGAACTTGTCAGTCCCAGTCTACCTTTCTTGCTTGTGAGTATTTGCTCATCACCTTGCTTAGATATTTTGTTGCCTTGAGTCATATGTTATTACTTGATTAATTTCTCTTGTAGCCAGCTGTCTGGGTACCAGGGTGTTCCAATATTTTCGGGCAATACTCACCTCAATCTGTCCTTTTGGACTCTTGCAGGGTATATTGTCAGAAAGACTCAATTGCATCACGACGTGTCAAGCCACCACTACTGGACTTAGCCCTTGGGCCCTAACACCTGAGCATACAATATTCCCCCCTTCTCCTCAAGGGGGCAAAGATAATGTGCATTTTGGGCCAGTTGGTGGGTTAGTTTCTTGATTCTTGATTCCGACACAGGGGTAGTTTGGGCAGGATTCTGTTTGGGAGCTTGGGGATCTGCAAAATAAATATGGCAGTTGGATATTGGGGGAGTATTGGGCTTCCCTGGTTTTGATTTTGCCCCCCCCCCTTTTGGAGGTAGTCCCCAGAATAGATTTGGACATGGTGGTGTTCTGGCTTATGATTCTGGGGTTCAGTGATGGGCGATCCTAATTCAGTCCCCACATTCCCCCAGTCTTCCTTAGGATCTCTCGGGACCCATTGTTCTTTGGGAGGAGTTCCCCCATCCCTGAAGGAGAAGATCCTTTTCCCAGAGTCCTCTGAGGACCCCTCTCCTTAAATTGGAGGACACTAACCTCCTTCACAAAATGGGTCTTTTTAGGTCCTTTATTTCTCCTACCCGCCCTCTGTTCCTTAGGTTGCAGACTTTCGGGGGCAGGAGATTTTGGTTCTGGTTCCTGGGTTTCCAGGGGCTTTTTATGAGGGGGGAAGGAAGCTTCCTCTAAGGCTTTGCACGCCCCTTCCCTCTGTGCCTCCTCCTTTGGAACCATTGAGGTGTCAGGGTTCTCTCCCCATCATTGTTCTGGAGTACCAGACGCTTGGTTTGCATTGCAGAGTTCTGAGCCACCATGTTCATCGGAGGGTTGTGCTGAGACCTCAACATGCGACCCACATCCTGGGACAAGTTCTGGACCTGGCGCTCCAGTTTGGACACGCGCTCTGGCTGCTACTGGGTCTCTGGTCCATCCTAGGTGGATCACGGGAAGGGTAGCTATCCCTTCTCACATAGTACCCTGGGTTTGGATAGTTTGGGTAACCCTCTGCCCTTGGCCTTTTCTCTCTTGGATTGGGCTGTCTGGGCTCAGGAAAGTGGGGAAAGAAAGGAGGGTTGTTTTGTGAGTTGAATTTTGAGGGTAGCGGGGAAAGAAGGTCAACCCGGCATTTGGGGGATTACTGCCCTCCTGTGGAAGTTAGGAGGGAAGTTTCCTGGGGCTGTCCCTACCTAGTTGGATCCAGCCCATTGGGCTGAGGGAGTCCACACATACCCCAGGAATGGGTATGTTACCCTTGTATCGGGGGCTAATGTAATCAGGGGAGTTAGGGGTCCCATTTGTGGGATTACCTCCCTGACTACCTGTCTGGGATTGGCCCAAAGGCCTTCTGGTTCTTTGGCAGGAAGGATTCTGTACCAGTATATTTGTAGGCCCCCCCATCTCCAGATCTAAAATGGGGGCAGCCTTCACCTAAGCCACCTTGGCAGCAGCAGGAGTGTTGGCTGCTTTGGGGTTTTTATTGGTGTTCTTGTTCTCTACAGGTTTCTGCACCTCATAAATATGGTTTACCTGTTCTATGACCCAGTCTAGTGATCTCTTCTCATGAAAGTCCCTCACCAGCTGGGTCACGATGTATTTGGGGAGTGCATGGAAAAAGGTGTTAATGAACTCCCTACTATCTGTGCGCACCCTCCTGGTGGTCTGCACAATGGCATGTTTGAGTCCCTGCACTAATTCCTGTGGGGCCTGATCTTCCCCACACTGCAGATTGTAGGTTGCCTTGCTGGCCTCTTAGGGATTTGTGTGGACAGAAAAGTGTCTTAAGATGGTTGCCCTGTAGGTGGACCATCTTGAGTGGTTCTGATCCTCCAGTCCCGCAACGAAGCTGGAGTACAAAGGGGAGAATGTCCATTTCACATATTGGATGCAACTCTATGTTTCAGATGAAAGGTATCCCTCATTTGTTCCTATAATTCAAGGTGTTCCCAGACTGAATACTTGGCGTTTATGTGATAGGGGGTTATAACACTCCTAATGGCCTTGATCTGCTTCAGGGGATTATTTTGTGTATCCTTCTTGATTATTCTGGCCTTTTTGGTCTTAGTCACCCGCATCCACTCATCCTCTGACTCACAGGCACTACTGCTGTAGATGGCTGTCTGATCCTCTAGGCACTCCCTGATTCTGCGGGCTTGAGAAGGGCTTGCAGAATGTGTGGGCCTAGTTTCCCTATTCCTGTGGTGCTCAGAAGAGTCTTCTGGCTCTCCCCTGCTTCCAGGATTGGCGGAGTACCCTCCCCCACTGCCCTACATGGGAAAAGGTCTTTACAATACTCTGTTTGGGCTTTACCCACCAAATTTTACAAACTGATTCTTTGGTTGGCAGTATTTTTGAGGATCCAATTCCATGACTCTCCCCTCACAGGAGTCTTCCTGATCAGAGAGGTTAACATTTGGGATCTGTACAGAGACGCCCGTCCATCAATTTCTGGGAGGTGCTGATCTGTCAGTCCCATCTCACCCATTTTGTTGAATTTTACCGTCCCCATGGCCCCGGTTCATATGAGCCAGTGAACATGAAGGTGGCAGAGTTCATTGCATTGAAGGGGTTAGAGTCCCTGAGTACAGGGGTCCCAATGTGATGCTCAGGGGTTTCTCTGTCCCTCTCTATCTCTTATCTTTCACCCCCTATTCCCTGGTGAAATGCCAAAATCTGAATCTTGTGTTCCTCTATCAGGGCCTTACCGGTCTCAATAATTTGCTCTTGCATGGCGATCTGTTTGTGGAGCACATCATTCTTTTCACAGAGATCCTCCTTGTCTCTCTGTGCTTCCTGCCTGGTTTGGAAATACTGGGCCAATTTCTGCTGCAGGAGATTTACCTCCTGAGTTTTAGCATCATTGGCCTGGTCGTTCTTTTCCAGAGCATCTTCCACCCACCTGGTGTGCTCTAGTAGCTTCTCATATTCTGTTTTTACTTCCTTGAGCTCCTGGAGGTCCAGCAATCTTTCCTCTAGCTTGGTTTTTAATTGGCTTACTTCCTTGCCCAAGGTGTCCCTCTCCTGACTTAGAGTGCCCCTCTGTTCAGCCAGGTCAACCCTCTGTTTTTTGAATGCACTAGATTTCTAGCTCTCCTCATCAAATTCCTCTTGAGAGTGGATGAGAGTGGATGTCTTTAATAATGAATTTATTATTGTCCTCTTTAGAAGATTCTATGTAGTTTTGTAAGGTTACTATCTGTTCTGCGCAGACTGTATTATAATTTAATTGATGTGTCAATTTCTGTTCACTCTGTTGTAAAGAGTCAACCCTTTCCTAACACTCCTCTTTCAGGGCCTGTAATTGGGTGTCTTGCTCTGCATTCTCTTGCTGTAGGAGAGCCAGATCTTCTTTTAATTGTGCCAGATACTGCCTAGATTCTGTCTCTGATTGTTGGCTCTTCAGTAGCCTTTGCTCTGCAGAGTCCAGATCAGTCTGGATTCTTTCTAGTGTTTCCACTTGATTCCTTGCCAAAACTACGTTCTCAGCATGCTTTTCCTGCATTACTTCTATGTGGAGGTACAAGTAGGCTGCTATTTTGGCAATTTTACTCTGCTACTCTTTTACTTTTGGGGACATGTACAGTTCACTAAGAGCTTGGTGCAATGGGCCCTTGTCTTGCCATGTATCCATGTCCATGGCAGTGACCTGTTCTTTGATTTCCTGCGGCCAGATCTGCTCATTCTGTTCTGGCCACTCACCCCTGACAACCAGTTTGTGCATGAGGTGTTCCCTAGCCATACTGATTTCTACTGCGATCGCTATTTTGGAACTATCAATTTCTTTATGATTTTGGAGTATTTATTTTAAGAGGTGCTTGAACAGTGTAGTACAATACACCAACCACACAAGGTTTCTGTATCCTGCAGGTTAGTCTGCTGTGCTAGACTGTCACGGGAGGTAACTCAAACTTAAAATCAAGGCACGAGCCCCCAAATCTGTTAAGGATTTCAATCAGGAAATACACCTGGGTCTCACCTAGCATGTAATGCACAAGTGAAATACTTATTTCTTGTATCTATAGATTCAATATTCTAAGTGATATACCACTCATATCACACCCTTCTCAAAATACCCCCAAGGTCACACTGGACCAGGAATCAGGCTGGTTGGTAAAGGTAAATATTTATTTATTTATTAACATTCAAATCAACATATGCTGTAATATATAAGGGGCAGCAATCACCAATGTGGTGACAATACAAATAAAAAAGTAAGTAAGGCAATTGAATTCACTTGTTAGCAACACAGAATGTAAAACACAGGGAAAAGAACAGTTTTGGCTTGTGAAAACATAGCGCTTAGGTTAAAAGTTCCCCCTGTAAAGTTCTTAATTCACAAAAAGCAATTCCAAACAGATGGAAGTAAGTAGCAGGTATTCAGGAGTATAGAACAGTGGAAATGGTTTGAATGCAATTTTCCCATCCCAAACAAGAGAGAAAAACATTTTGGAACTTTTACATGTTTAAAATTACATTTGAAAATGGCTTAGAAAAACAATGGAAAGTGTATAAAAATCCTTAAATTGAAATAAATTCCTATGGGAGCAACACTACAAATATTCTAACACACATAAGCTCTCATATGAGCGACAATACACACTTAAAATCAGCATGGAAGTTTGAAAATACTTTGAATGGGAAAACACACGTGGAAAACTTTTGCAAAAATGCAAATTTGTGCGTAAATTTCACTAGGCAATTTTTTACTAAAAACGGGTCAAATCGTTTTGGTTGTGGATGTAGCTATGGGTCTTAGGTTTAACTCAGAGTTGAAATTAAGTCTCTGGCTATAAAATGGAGGAAGTTATGCATGTTTGAATGAGAGGTGTTTTTAAAATTAAAGGTGCAAAAATGAAAACCGAAATCAGTTTTTACAATGACAATTATGCTCTAAACTAGGGTATTCAGGCTGGTTACCAGTTTGAAACACAGTAAGATCCACAGTGGTCCGCGGAAACCAACCCCAGCACCTACCTGCGAATCTGCCTTGGAGGACTCAGTGGGATTACCCGTAGGATGATTTTAAGGGTTGCGATTTCACAAGACAAAAGGATTTAAAAAGAATTAACACTAGCACAAGGAATCAAAGCAAGGTTTCAAGATGGGTATGCCACTATTACAAGTTCTTAAGTTAAAGGGAGGATGGGTGATAGATTGGGATAGGACAAGGAAAATATACTATGGGTTACTAGGGTTCCTATTGATACTTACAGTCCATTGTAATTTAAGATTGGACCGTCAGGTTCTGGTCATCACGGATCGGGTCTACAGGCAGCAAGGCACTTCTGGTGGGATGGTCAGCTTGGCGGTTCTGGTCAATTGGACTGAATTAGATTGGCCCTTCTGGTTGCTGGACACTGTACATCAGTGGAATGGTGAGTTTCAGTAGGCAAGCCTTAATGGTAGCAAGCCAGACTGGATCACAAAGTTCTTTTAAGTTTTGGGATGGATTCAGGATTTGGGCCTAGCTGAAAAAAGTTCAGCAAATGCTGAGTTCTTGGTTTTTCAAAAAAGTCTGGAATCAGGACAAGATGAGGATTTCTGGAACAGGGCGCCACGTGGAAATCAGTATGTAGTCAGGAATCAGTGTTGGTGTGTTGTGAGCTTCCCTTATTTATCTTGCCCAGTGGCATCTCTCAGTTTATGGTAGAGGAAGACAAAACCAACACCCACATTGCGTTGACATGTCAAAGGCACTTGCCTTTTTCCGGTTGGAAGACAGAAAGGGCTGTCATATTTTATGATGTGACTTGGGAACTCCCATAGTTATTTGCACCAAAATTTAACTTTTACCACAAATACACATTTCGATAATTATGCCCTCCAATAAAATTGGACACATACATTACATATTTGGTGGGTTAACTTTCCCTCCAACTCCCACGTCGGTGAGACCTGGTGTTGACTTTCTATAGATATTTGTCAATTTTAATCATAAAGATTTGTCCTAACAATTCCTAATTCGGTACATAACTGTGCAATCACCCCTAGAACACGGATATACAATATTACATTTGCAGCATTAATAGTCTTTACGCAATTAGTGTTTTTGTATAACTTTGGTCCTTATGCAGTACAAAGTTCAGTCACGTCTTCAAAGAAAGAGCATGACATTAGATTTACTACTACCAACTTTTAGATTTATCCTCCTTCTTCTGGAAAAGTTAAAAGTCTTGAAAGCTTAATTTCAAATAGGCATTTAACGACCAAAAATTCTTAGCAGTTTTTGTTTTACTTTTCTTTCAACTGGCAACAGCTGTCAAATTCCTTTGATCAGGGTAGGGGTCCTCTTCCTTGAGAGGGAAGTTTCCTGCCCCCCCCCCCCTGTGGGGATGAGTGTTCAAGCCTGCCATTGTCTTTGGCTGGGGCCCAGACAAATGTCTGATGAGTTATTTGTCATGAGTATGCGAGAAAAAAAACAGCACCAATTAGTCCTTTCCTGCCAGCAGTGAGGTGTTACCCATTCCCAGCCTAAGGCTCTCAGATTAGAATTAGATAGTTAATTAACTCAAGACTGGGATTTAACTTTGAGTTACCTACATCTTTAATTAAAACATATAAATGACACAGTTTATAGGTGGATTTTGACATTTCTTACGGAATTGTCCTTTCAACAAAACAAGCTTTAAAAACAGGCGATTTTGTACTTCATTCCTGGAAAAATCACATTATTGAGTCTTTTAATTTAGATTTTCCTCTGCAGCACACACATTTTATTCAGCACCAGTTCTTTCCTTGAGTGCTGGGATTTTATTTGCAGTATGGACATATGTATCTTACATGTTGCCATTTTTAGCACATTTTTCCTGTGGAACTGAAAACAAATTTTGTTGGGCTGGTTTTTCATGAAATACATTTCTTAGCTGCTGTCAGTCAATGAGGCTCGGCTCCTCTGAGCCTCACTGGATGATCTGTAATTATTCACTGGAAAATAAATGGATCTAGCACCAAAAACAGCACTTGAAGGTTGTAAAGCTACATTTTAAAAGGCATTTTCGATTTTCAGGACAATTCTGCTGCCTTCCTCCATGTTGAATGTAACAAAGCCCACTGGCATGCTCCTGCAGTGATAACTCTGTTTTCACACCCACTTTGACTGTGTGTGGCAGGGGTGCAGACTTTCCTTGGTTGTGACCCAAATGTGGTTTTGCGGATTTTGCACGCACAGAGGTTAGCACATCCATTTCTGTCTGTTTCTTTCCCCATTTGTAAAGTGATGCAGCGGGCACATTGGAATGGGTTAAAATATCCCACAATACGACAGTATGAAATACCTTTCCTAACATGTTATGTTTTCTTTTATAACAGACAATTAAACAAAGATTTCTCCTGCATTTCCACATGCAATAAAGACAATATGTGCCCACAGAGCCACAATATTCAAATCTTCTATTGCCACTTCAACAGTATTGTACACTGGCTTCAAAAAAGGTGTACAGTACCTCAACCATATACCAAAGTGAGTATCCGATTATTGGTGTCATGCTATTTTGTAATCAGCATATTACATTTCTACACATATTTGTGCAATCCATATGCCAGTATCACAATCTTGAGTGCGTGGCCCTATTATGCTGCAGTGGTTGTGGCCAGGCCCTAGACTCTTGGTTGTATGGCTTAGGCCTACCACAAACACTGCAGCATAATACGGCTATGCACCCAAAAATCTGCCACTGACCACAGCCCACACTCATAAGGCAGCCGCTTGAGGCCCTATCCACTTCAGTTCACATGCTATTCCAACACTTACACCCACTGCACAGACTCTCATACACCCAAGAATCTCAGGGCAGTCCAATAAGCCACCTGCCACACACCCTATCCACATCTCTACACATACTAATACACTACTGTCTGCTTCTGAATACATACTATTTCAATACTTGCAGCCAGTGGACTCCCACACACCCTAACCACTTCTGTACACATACTATTACATTACTTGCAGCCAATGGGCAGATGCAATAAAAACAATATGTGCCAACAGTGCCACAATATGCAAATCTGCTATTGTCACTTCAACAGTATTCTACACTGAGTTCAAAAAAGGTGTACAGTTCCTCAACAATATATACAGTGAGTATACGTTTATTGGTGTCATACTTCTTTGTAATCAGTAAATTGCATTTCTATACAAATATGTGTCCAATCCGTATGCCAGTGTCACATTCCTGAGTTCATGGCCGCATTATGCTGCAGTTTTTATGACCAGGCCCTAGACTCTTGGGTGTATGGCCTACAGCCTACGGCCTCCGGCCATGCACCCAAGAGTCTAGAACCTGGCCACAACCACTGCAGCATAATACGGCCATGCACCCAAAAATCTGCCCACTGCCAACACACATAAGGCAGCCAACTGAAGCCCGATCCACTTGAGTTCACATGCTATTACACTACATGCACCCACTGCACAGACTTTCATACACCCAATAATATCAGGACAGTCCAATAAGACAGCTGCCACACACCCTATCCACTTCTGTACAAATACTATTACAGTGTTTGCAGCCAGTGGGCAGACTCTTGGGTGATCTGGCCATTCACCTAAGGGACTAGTAGCTGGCCACAATCACCACAGCATAATATAAATATGCACACAACAATTGCGCACTGGCCACAACCCACACACATGAGCCAACCACCAGAGGCCCGGTCAGCTTCTGTACACATACTATTGCAGTACTTGCAAACATTCACATTCCACTTCCCTACCCTCAGCCGCTTGTGGCTCTGTGCACTTCTTTACACATACTATTATAGTAATTCAACCAGTGGGAAAACTCTTGGGTGCATCCGGCCTTGCACCTAAGTGTCCAGCAGCTTGACACAACCACCACAGCATAATACAATACAGCCTATACAAACATCATCATATCATCTACATTTCACTCCCCTACCCTAATAAAGCCTGACTGCAGTCACTAGATAAACTGCTTGCCTGAGGGCCTACCCATTCACATACTATTTAGGCAGCCGACTGAGGCCCTATCCACTTCAGTTCACATACCATTACACTACTTGCACCCACTGCACAGCCTCTCAAACACCCAAGAATCTCGGGGAACTCCAATAAGTCACCAGCCATACGCCATATCCACTTCTCTACACATACTATTACACTACTTGCAGCCAGTGGACAGACTCTTGGGTGCATGGCCTCTGGTCTTGCACCCAAGACTCTAGTAGCTGACCACAATTAACACAGTATAATATAGCCATACACCCAAGAATCTGCCCAGTGGCCACAACCCTCAGGACAGTCCAGTAAACCAGATGCCACACACCCTGTCTACTTCTGTACACATACTATTACACTACTTGCAGCCAGTGGGCACACACTTCCAGCCACTTAGCAGACTCTTAGGTGCATGGCCTAGCTGAACACAATTACCACAGCATAATAAAGCCATGAACCCACAAATCTGCCCAGTGGCCACAACCTTCAGGACAGTCCAATAAGCTAGCTGCCACACACCCTGTCCACTTCTGTACACATACTATTACACTTCTTGCAGCCAGTGGCCAGACTCCCTGGCCATGCACCCAAAGAGACTAGTAGCAGGCCACAATCACCACAGCATAATACAGACATACACCCAAGAAATTGCACACTGGCCACAACCCACACACATAAGTCAACGGCCAGAAGCCCTGTCTGTCATGATTCCTGCCCCTCATGTCCCCAGCCCTCCAAGATGTCAGGCTGGAGCCAGGCCACGATCACCTACATGGCCCTCAAGGGCCTCTCCATCCCTCCAAAGACCCACTTGGAGTCAGACTTGGCGCTTGTGGCACCAGACTCACTCACTCC
Source organism: Ambystoma mexicanum (assembly GCF_040938575.1). Classification (NCBI taxonomy): domain Eukaryota; kingdom Metazoa; phylum Chordata; class Amphibia; order Caudata; family Ambystomatidae; genus Ambystoma; species Ambystoma mexicanum. The sequence continues at coordinate 1,140,882,555 of NC_090922.1, forward strand.
CATAGGATAACATTGGGGATTGGACTTGCAGTGCATTGATGGGGACAAGATCGATGCCCCCACATATTTTGGTTCCCAGAACTGCATGTGCAGGCTAGTATTTTGGCTGTGGTTGAGCCCAGAGGCACCTGGGATACCCAGAGGCTATTTAAGCCACACCCAGCTCAGAAACATGCTTTGCGTTTTCTGCACCTGCAGCATGACACTCACCGTGTCCGGATCGGTCTCCAGTAGGCCTGCATCTTTCTTCTGCGCTCAGCTCCTGCAAGAACAAGAACACTGTTAGGAACAGCCTTACCTTGCGGCGCTTCTGCCCATCAGTCATCACTCCTTCTATTCTACGGGCATTTTCGGCGGTGTCATTCCCATCCCGGCACGCTGCTTCCTAAAGAAAAGGGAAAAGAACAGAAAAAAGGCATTAGTAAGCATTCTGCAAATCTTCGCTTATTTTTAAATACTGTACAAGCTTCAAACGCTTACCTGAATCCCAGCCTCTCTGGGGGAACCCTGTCTCCGGAACTTCTCATCCATCTGCAAGAGGGAAAAGACACTAGAGGTTAGCGTGGAAACATCTAGAGGCGCCGCATACCGCGCTTACCCACCGCATTTGTTCTTCATAACCGGCATCCACGCTGAAAACGTTGCGGCACCTAAAAGACACAGAAAAATAACTCAGTTCAATGCAAATACGAAAGGGGTGCATCGCGCCTCGCGCTCTCACTCACCTTCAGCACTACTCATCTCAGCAGCACGCCGCCATCCCCAGACGCCGGCCATCATCTAAGGAAGGAAAGGAACGAAGTTAGAGAACTGTTCAAAAGACGCATTATACTTACCTGTCGGACTCTTGCCAGTGAAGTAACTAGGCAGCAACGAGCCCGCATCAATCAATGCGCCCCTGCGTTGAAGGCAGGACGGAGAGCACACTATCCAAGAAAACAAGGTGAGCTGTGGATCAAAGGGAAGGGTTGGAGCCCGGGGAAGAAGGGGTTCAAGCACACAGAGACAATAGGGAGTTAAACTCTACCAAGTCTGTGTTTCAGGCCCAGTCTCCAGTCGAATAGCCCCCAGGGAAGGGTTCGAGGTCGTAAGAGGTCAGAACAGGCTGAGTGACATCCCCGTGGATACCAGGTGAGCGTTACACTGTCCACTTCTGTTCACATACTATTGCAGTACCTGCAACCATTCCGCAGACTCTTGGGTGCAATAAGCCAGCCGCCAGAAGCCCTGTACACTTATCTACACATACTATTATAATACTTCAACCAGTGGGCAGACTCTTGAGTACATGCCACGAGTCTAGTACCTGGCTACAAACACCACAGCATAATACAGCTTATTTTTATTTATTTTATGTATTTGTATATGGCTTTAAAAAAAACTTTTACAAATTAGAACAACCGAAATTTAAACACGAAATCACAAAATGCAGAGTAATAATTATTAAGCAATAAGACTAACCAAATACACACAAACTAAACCTAAACTAATATTATCGAACTACATTGTTTAAAATCATTCTAGTAAATTAGTATTTAGTTGCTATGTCATTCAACTGTATCATGGCAAACAAGCTTAAATCCTCCTTATATACAGTTCAACAATTCAAGATATCCAAAATATTAAAACAATATACAAGATACTCATATAGTACAAAATTCATAGCTCTTAGAAAATAATTCATGACTTTTAGATGTGTATTACTGATTACTGCCAAAATTAAGAATTGATATCACTGCAGAAAGACTGTCCAATTATATAACCAGTTTATGATAAGTCACATTCGTCTTTCAAGAATCTAATTACTGCCAGTTGCAGCAGCACTTGCTTATCGAATAATATGGATTTCCAAACTTGTTCTAAATCCACATTAGATGCGTCATAATACAGCTTATACAAACATCCTCATATAATCTACATTCCACTCCCTTACCCTAATAAAGCCTGCCTGCAGTCACCATATAAACTGCTCGCCTGAGGACCTACCCGCGAAATGTTGCAGTGTTTGCGGACAACGCAGACACAACACAGCCTTCTTCCACCTAAACAAATACATCATATGAACCATCTTTAACTCCCCCACCATTTCCAGCCCCTCTTCCCAACACCAGATGCCACAAAACATGTTTTCCAGCACTCTTCGTCGCCACGCTATCCGTGAATATCCGCGGATGCAACATGGTGGGCATTTCGGGAAAATGTGACACACATCACACTTCCCTCCAGCCAACCCGTGGGTGCGTTGGATGTCCGTGAACAGGCAAATGGGTCCACAGAGTGGAGCCAGATATCACACATTTTTTTATTTCCTACATTTTGCCTGGTTTAAAAAAAAATCTACTGGATGGAGTTTCACCAAATTTACAAAGGCGTGCTTTTGGTACCAGGCCGCCGCTCCTGCCACAGATTTGGTGAAAATCCATCCAGCGGTTTGGGCTGTAGATGTGAGCTCATGTTTTTTCCATTCAGTCTATGGAAAAAAATGATTTTGGGACCACCCCTAAAACTTTGCCCCGATCCCCCCCCCCCGCCTTTTATTCAGAGCAGGCCATATACTTTGTTTGCAAAGTTTGGTGAGTATTCATCCAGGCGGAGCCAAGTTATAAGCCACCCAAAAAGTGGTCTTGCTATGGGTTTAGCCACTGATCCATAACTACACAGCCGCTACCGCCGGCCTTGCAACATATAAACATTGTGTACTCAGGCAGTTCTATTCCTATAGTAGCAAATATATACTCTCTACGTAGTAGCACATTATATTTAAATTCAGTAATAAATGCACCAACTGCGGACAGTTTTTAATAGGCATGTGAATTTGTAAGTAAGGTGTAACAGCATAGATTAGGTAAGAAAGGCAGGAAAGTTATGCAAAGTGGCAGCATGCTTTCTTTACTCTAGATACGTCTTTCTGTGTGAGTATCCCCCACCTGGGCAGCCTGTAATTGAAAAGTTAGGGAATAACTTATCTTGTCTTTTATAGCCCAGTCCAACAATGTTCAACAACCCTCTGCTTTCTTCTTAAGAGTTCTAACACCTCAAAGTACCTAAAAGGCCACAAGAGAACAGGATCGAAGACGTATGTGGGACCTCTGGATGACTCCTGGGTCTAGAAGATGCTCTTCTTCATCACAGTACCTTTCATGTCTTGGCAGGAGAAGTGGTGTAGTTTCTCGGTTTCACTCAATGATTCCCCTTGAGGATGGACCCTTCTTGAAAGAAAGAGTCACTGGGATGCTGAGTCAAAGAAGAAGAAAAGTGTAACCAAAGTGCAGAAGTTTTGCTATTCGCGGTACTCTCCATTGGTCAACAATTATTACGACTGTAGAAGTCCTAGGAAGATGGAACTTGCTGCAGGCTCCTTAAAAGCTTGGCAGATGAGAACAAGACCTCTGGGGCTCTTTGATGACTTCTGGTGGTGACGGGTGCATATGTCACTTTTGTTGTCGCATTTCGGAATATTGCAGTTTTCCACCTTTCGGTTCTTTGGTAATACAGCCACAGCACGGATGTATGGATGGCTTCTAGCAACTGAGACTCGACTACTCGAGTAGACTGTGGACCCTCAACAAATGTGGACCCTCGGGATGTCTTTGTTGGATTCTGGGGATGAGAAACACACTGACAGACCTTGCTCGGCATTCAGTAACCCTGGACCTTCTACAGTGAGAAGAATTCATCAGTGATGATGGCAAGAATGTCCTTTTCAGTATCCTTAGGCAGTTTGGAACATTTGCAGCTCTGGGTGTCCAGCAGCACTATGCCAGGGTACCCCCTCTTCTGGGTGGTAGACAGCAACGGCTTCCAACAGTCACAAAATGCTCCTATGGAACCTGAGTGACACCAATCGACTTCTTCGACTCGAGATGTCGGGGCACTCCTCTTCCGAAATCATGAAGACCCCTTCTCCAGAAGGCAGGCAAAGAGGACTGGCTTCTATGGCACTTCAGAGGAAGAGTAGCAGGTTGAATGATGGTTCCTCAAATGGTATGTTTTGGTAATATTTATTTGTAAAGCGCTTAAGGAGGGTGGGAACATGGGGAAAAAAACAACAGTTGTTCAGAGCCCTTGAAATTCACAGACAATGATAGCCTGCGCAGTAAGTGCATAGAAAACAGTTAACAGTTGAGACAACAGCAAATAGGTCTGATGACGATTCTGCAGTTTTTCTGAGTGCAGTTAAGGAGTGAAGACAGTTCAAGTAAGGTGCATTCGGATCACGCAAGTGCACATACTGTTACAGGGCAGGGGGTAGAAGGATGGGGGCAAGTACTGGGGGTGAGGATCCAAGTGCACCCAGTTAGTGGGGACTGGGGTAAATGCAAAGAGAGTGCAAGGGAACTGGCAGGAGTGCCGGGGACCTGTGAGATGCTGAGGTGCATCAGGTGGCCAGTCAGCAAGCTGTATGGAAAAGGGAGGGAGGGAGGGAAAGAGTAGAGGGATAGGTTAGCAGGGTAGAGGGAGAGAGAAGAAAGAGGAGAAGAGGAAGGTATTGAGGAGTTTATAGACCTTAAGGAGATCAGGGTCATGATGGAGGGCGGAAGGCAGGCTATTCCAGAGGGAGGCCCCTGCTGAGGATAAAGTTCTCCCTCCAAAACTCTGATTGGAGAAAAGGCTCACTCGCAGAATGTTAGAGGTAGATGAGCTGAGGGCTCGGGACGGACAGTATTAAGTCATTACAGAAGGGGAAAGACCATATGCAAATCAGGCTTGGCCCCACCCCAAAAGGGGTTAATTCAAAACCTTGCAGCCATCACTTTCTGTTTTACTAAAGTCACCCCAAGTGGGACGGGTATGCCCAGACATGGGTCCCGAGTCTGCCGGGCCTAGAGATCCAAGCTACTCCTCACCGATGACGCCCAACAAGGCTGAAACATGTCTGGGGATGCTTGTGCTCTTGTGCAGAAGGGATGTGACCTAGTAGTTCGGGCTGAACTGCCCCTTTTGGGGTACGACCAATTCTGATTTGCATATGGGTTTTCCCCTTCTGTAATGGCTTGGCAGGCTGAAAAACCATGGTCTGGAGGGTTGCCCAGAGCTTTGCCCGTGGTTATGATTAATTCAAAACCTTCCAGCCATCACCTTTCTGTTTTGCTAAATTCACCCCAAGTGGGACGGGTATACCCAGACGTGGGTCCTGAGTCTGCCGGGCATAGAGACCGAAGCTACTCCTCACTGATGACGCCCAACAAGGCTGAAACATGTCTGGGGATGCTTGTGGTCTCGTGCAGAAGGGATGTGACCTAGTAGTTTGGGCTGGACTGCCCCTTTTGGGGAAGGACCAAACCTGATTTGCATATGGTTTTTCCCCTTCTGTAATGGCTTGGCAGGCTGAAAAGCGATGGTCTGGAGGGTTGTCCAGAGCTTTGCCTGTGGTTATGATTAATTCAAAACCTTCCAGCCATCACCTTTCTGTTTTGCTAAAGATTCCAAAGACTCCAGCTCTGCACTGTGTTCCAGGAATCCTGAGACTCAGCGCTTCACTACGGATCAAGACTGCACAACGGGTCAAGGCTTCCGGATCAGCTGCTTCCTGGGACTCACCTCGGCTCTCCGGGTCCACCGCCGACATCAAACAACAGCTTTGTTCGCCGCGTGTCTTCTTCCGGATACTCTGCGGCTCCTGAAACACGCAAAGAACACAGAGAGGGGTAAGCAGCAACTTAAGCAGTGAACCACTGACTCTACCCATCTCCCCAAGCCTCCTGCACGCTACTTACCAGCCCCATTCGATCCTCCAAGTAATGGTTCTGTGGTTGTCAGCTTCCAACTGCAAAACTCCTCCGCAGCCACTCCGAACCCTGTGGAGTAAAAGAAAAGGGTTAGACACTATAATATACAGCGCAGCCATGCCAAACCCAGTGAAGAGCAAACGGAAAGACACTTTAACACACAGCAAGATTGTGCTTGCTCTAACAACTCAGAGCAAACTGCAAAAGACTATTTGCCTACCCATCAAGGCAACCCCAACGCAGGCTGGTGTGCCACAGTAGGTCTGGGCCACAATTACCCTAGTGAAGGAACTGGGAAGACAGCTCAACCGCTGCAAAACCAGTGAAATAACTGGAGACAAATACCTCAAGATACACCTGGAAGGAGTCCAGAGACTTGGCCACACAAAGGCAAGCTGAAACATTATTATCCAGGCCACTCCCGCCTCCCTGACCACTGGGTGATTAAACCTGCAGTGAGCAGGGTGGAGAGAGTGGTTTGGGCTACCTCAAGAGCAGAAGGCCGTCGACAGACCAGACCAGATCCGCCGACAGTCCGGACCAGGCACTGTGCTGCAGGGCCCCAGAGGTAAGCGTTACAGTCAAAGATTGTGAAAGAGCTATTCTTGAACCATGTCTCCGTGATGGCAAGCACATCAAGATCCATGAGTTTGCGAAGGTTGCAGATGTCAGATGAGTGTTTGACAGTGGAGCGAGTGTTGAGCATGGCAATGTGGTGTAGCTTGCCATCTTTGAAGGTCTTCCATGCGGGCAGAGGGGACAGTGGTCCCCCCAATGGTGGCAAGAGGGCCAAATGGGCAGATAGTGGAGGATGACAGAAGAGCCAAGGTCGACAAGGGAGCCTGGACGGTTATGCAGGGTAAGGGCGCCTGTGCAGAATACGAGGAAGGGACAGTGGGCAAGGGAGCCTGTGCAGTGGAGGAGGAAGTAAGAGTGGGCAAGGAAGCCTGTGCAGAGGAGGGGGAAGACACAGAAGCCAAAGGAGCCTGGCCGGGGGAGAGGTAAGATTTGAGAGGCGAAGGAGGAACCTGTCAAAGAGAAGAAGGTTGGGTTCAGGACCCGGAACCATAATGGTTCCATTGAGATAGACATTAATGACGACTCTGGAAATGGGGAAGAGGTCAAGAAGAACCTCCTAGCGAGTGCCACCATTAATGGGAGAAGAGGCGATAGGAGAGAGAAAGCCGACCATGTAGCGTGTCCATAGGTCAGGTGCGTTAACGAAGAAATGGATGTCAGTGAGAGTCTCTGTGGCGGAAGCCGTGACTTTGGGTGTCTGCAATAAGAATGCCTAGGTTGGAGCCCAGTATGTCCTTCTTAAGTTTCATCTGGTCAGATTTGGTGATAGGAGATAGGAGAGATAGATATCGACATAGCTAGCTGCAGTGGATAGGAGGACACTTACCAGTCTGAGGTACTGATGCACAGGACAGGGAGGATGGGGGGCACAAAGGAGAGGAGGGAGAAAGAAGGTAGTGCACACAGGTAAGTTCAACCTTAGCAGGACAGAATGAAATCACAATGCAGCCACTGGGCACAGCTAAGATCGATTATGGCAGGGCAAGATATGACATGATATGATATGGCATTCATAACGTGTCTGTACACAAGTGTTTCAAGGTGCAATGAGGCAAGGGAGGTGAAACAGAGGGAGGACAGAGATAGCGATCCTGCTAGGCCAGGTGACATTGAGATCATGCAAGTGCAGGAGAGGGGGGAATGGGACAAGTGCAGGGGAAAAGACGGGCAGTGTAGTACATAGGATAACAGTAACATAAATAAGACAATACAGACATCAGGTGTCAAGTGCTATTAGGGATTGTAGGCATAAAGAAACAGTCCCCGAGTGCAAGAGTTGCCAGGGGGGCCGTGCAAGTCTGCAACTGTATGGGAGGGGACCTGGGCCCAAAATCACAGGGTAGCCAGGTAACCAGTGCATTTTCAGATTCAGCCAGGAGATCAGCAGGGGAGAGGAGAAGAGAAAGCAGAAGCAAAGAGGAAGGTCTTGAGGTGCTTCCGGACCCGGAGATGGTTCTCCTCAAGTTTCCGAGAGGCTGTTCCAGATGGAGGCCCCAGCAAAAGAAAGAGATCTACCACCACTCGTTGCTTGGAGAAGCGACTGACCCTGAACTCGAGAACAAAGATATTTAGGAAGAGAGAGTTGAAGGTGTTGAGGCCCTCAGGCCCCAGGAGCCCTTGTGGACAGTGCAGAGGGTTTTGAACTTAATCCTTGCTGCCACTGGTAGCCAGTGCAGATATTTCAGTCCTGGAGAGATATGATCCCTGGGTTTGAGGCCAAGGAAAAGTCTTGCAGTCCTGTTCTGGATGAGCTGCAGAGGATGGAGAGTAGAGGCAGGCAAATTTGAAAATGGCTGTTGCAGTAGTCCAGCCTAGAGAGAACCAGAGTTCTGGAGACGGTGAACTTCTGGTGAAAGGAGAGGAAAGGAAGAATACCTCTGAGGAGGTGCAGTGTATGTGTGACTTCTTAGAGACATCAGAGATGTGAGGAGAGAAGGAGAGTGTGGAGACGAAGATGACCCCAAGGTTTTTAGCCTCACAGGTGGGAGTAGGAAGAGGGCCAAGAGATGCTGGCCAGAGAGTGACAGAAAAGGAGGGTGCAGGTGTGACAATGAGGAGAATCTCAGTCTTATTGGTGTTAAGGCAGATATCATTGGTGGCACACCACTCCTGGTTAGCAGACAGACAGTCAGAGATGAGAGAAGGAGAAGAAGTGGTGGAAGGGAGCCTGAAAATGTGTTGAGTGTCATCTGCATAGCACTGGAAGTTGGGGCAGAGAGCAGCAATGCTGTGTGCAAGAAGTACCAGGTATTAATTGAACAGCCAGGGAGAGAGGTTAGACCCCTTGGGAACACCACAGGTAGAGATAGAGATAGAGGAGAGGAAGGACCCAAGTTGAACCTGGGAGAGTTGATCAGAGAGGAACGAAGTAAGCCAAGCCAGGGCCTGATCAGTGATACCCAGGTTATCACGTAGATGTTGAGCAGGATGGCATGGCTGACCATGTCAAAGGTAGAAGATAGATCAAGTAAGATGAGGACACAGTGGGTGTTGGAATCAAGGTTGGAGAGCAGGTCTTCACGGATGTTCAGGAGAGAATTGTCCATGCTTCTGGCAGCTCTGAAGCCAGACTGATGGTCATGGAGACAACCAACAGATTCAGTGTGAAGATTAATCTGGGAGATGGCCAGCTTTTCCAGGAGTTTGCCCAGGAAAGGAGTGATGGAGATTGGCTGGTAGCTAGCCAGGCAGATAGGGTCGGCACAGGGTTTCTTAAGAAGAGGGTGCACAAAGGAGAGCTTAAGGGGGGAAGGGAAGACTCCAGTGGTGAAGTAGTGGATGCAAAAGTCAGCCAGAGCAGGAGCCAGAGTGTCAACATGGTCCTTGAAGGGTTTGGAGGAAAAGGGGTGAACCTGTCTTGATGAGACTTTCATAGATCAGACTTGTCTGGAAACCTTATCTGGGGAGAACAGAGGAAAGGCAGAGAAAGAGGGAGGAGAGGTGACTGAAAAAGGGCCAGAGGAAGAGCAGGGATTAGAGGGAAGAGGGAGAGAGAAAAAGAGAGAGGACAGGATGCCCTGAGTTTTTGAGACGAAATGAGAAGCCAGGGCCATGCAAATGACCTGGGAGGGGACAGGAGAGGTAGAGACTGCAGCAGGATTGGCCAGCTCCTTGCAGATTTTAAAGAGTTCAGCCCAGTTGTTGGATGCCACAGAGACGTGGATTTGGATGAGGGTGCTCTTCTTCGTGCAGACAGAGAGCCGGTATTTCCTTTGGAGCAGGTGGCAGGCCAGTTTGTCAAAGGATGTACAGGAAGCACACCATTTCCTGTCAGCCACCCTGCACTTGTGTTTAAAGGTGACAAGGTCTGAGTCATACCAGGAATTGTGCTTGGCTTTGGGCTTCAGGCGGATCCTCATGACAGGGTCAAGAACATCAAGAGTATCAGATATAGCAGAGTGGAGCATGGAAAGGGCTGTGTCAGGGTGTGAGTCAGCCAAGGGGGGGCGGAAGTGACAGTGAAACCCCGAACTAACACATGCTTATAACCAAGAAGGTAGGTGGCAGTACTGGAGTTGGCTTGGTCTGAGGGGTAGAGAGGGAGAGCTGTGAGGAAAGGAGAAACTGATCACTCCAGGAGAGAGGAGTGGTGAGAGGGATCAAAAGGTTAAGGTCTGAAGAGATCAGAACATCCAGAGTGTGCCCTGTAGAGTGAGTCGGGCCAGAGGCTAGAATAGAGATTGAGAGAGAGTCGCAGATGTCACAAAAGAATCCAGAGAAAGGACAGGAAGCATTCAGGTGGATGTTAAAGTCTCCCAGAAGGAGGAGTTGAGTGGTCGAGACCAGGAGGGAAGAGGCGAGGTCCACCCACTCAGAGAAGAAGGAGGAGATCTGACCAGGTGGCCGATAGGTGGTAGCCAAAGCACGGGAATGGCCAGGAAAAAGAGAGAGCCTGCAGACGAGGCATTCATAAGATGAGTAGACCTGTCTAGGAATGAGAGAGGCAGGAATCGACTCAGGGAAGATCAGGGCTAAACCCCCATGGAACGGTTGGATCTGAGTGCAGAGAGGCTCTTGTAGCCATCAGGGAGGAGAGTGTTCAAAGCTCGAGACTGAGCTGGCCGTGAACCATGTCTCTATGAGACTGAGGACATCGAGGTAAAGTTCCTCCAGGAAGCGGCAGATGTCAGAAGTGTGTTTGACAGCTGAGCAAGAGTTTAGAGTGGCAATATGGAGAAGGTTGCGGTCCTTGAAAGACTTTTGGGGGGAAAAATGTGAGGTATCCCCTGCAGAGTCGTAGAAGAAGCCTGAAGGGGGCAGACAAGGAAGGGGGAGAGGGCAAGGCAGCCAAGGAGGTAACCAATGTGGAAACCAATGTGTATAACAGGGGACCTCTCAATTAACAATTTGTTCAGAAGCTGAAGTCGAAGCAAAAGCAAGAAGAAGCTGTTCCTTGAAGACCAGCTGGTGGAGAAATCTGCTGCTGCATTTTCTTCATGTAATCCAAAAGCTGCTGTGTTCTTTCAAGGACTAATCCAAAGAGGACCTGCAAAGGACACCTCTCCCTGAGCTATGAGAGCTTCCTCTCCCACTCTCTCCTACCGAAGGCTGCTTGAGACAGTCGCAGCAGTGCCTCCCCCCACGACCTGGAGCACTACAGGACACACACTGCACAGTGAGAAAGGAAGGTAAGCTTCCCCCCCGACCCCACTGCTAATGAAGAACGTTTGCATTATCGTGCAAAACAGCCTGGAAATACTTTCTTCTTTTCTTCTTCGATCCTTAATAAAGCGTTTAGCTTGCAAAAAAGTTACAAAATGAATTTGGACTGTGGCGTTCCATTGGGGCAACTGTTTTTAACTAATTCTTGTTGGTGCTGCCATTCTGAGAGGGCCACCCACACCTTGCGCACCGGAGTGCTTTGTGTTCAGATGCAGAGGACCTAAGATTGGCTGAGTCCTGTCTTAACTGGGCCTATTGCAAGGCCGGAAGGCTTGTCCGGATCACGCAAAAAAGCCTGGAAATACTTTCTTCTTTTCTTCTTCGATCGTTGATGAAGCGTTTTAACCAGCAAAAAAGTTACAAAATGAATTCAGACCATGCCGTCCCATTTTGGCAACTGTTTTTATACTAATTGTTGTTGGTGCTGCCATTCCAAGATGTTCGCCTGCACCTTGAGCACCAGAATTCCTTGTGTGCAGATGAAGGGGGCCTAGGATTGGCTGAGGTCTTCTTTAACTGGCCCTATGTTTGGGAGAATTCTCCAGAATGGCTAATGTCCATTACCTATTGAGTCCCTCAGCAGGTTTGCTGGATTTCTAGGATTTCTTTTTTTCACCTTGTGTGAGCCTTTTTTCCCACTATTACATGTGTTTTGCTGTGTGTGTTTAACATTTTGTGTTTATAGACTGTGGAGCCTCACCTACTCCACAGGCATCATCTTTTTACTGTGTGTTGCACAGCACCTTCATTGCAGTGACACAAGGTTGTCTTTTAGACTTCCCAACTCAGACTCCATTTTGTGGGACTGACTACTGTCTCCCAGAACATATAAAGTTGCCATTAACTTTATTAGCATCTGTAAAACCACAGACCCAGTACAAACCATCTGACGTGGATTACTGGAAAGGGTTAATACTGATCCCTTTTTTGTCTATTTCTCTTGGAGCATTGTTTCACTCCCTTTTTATCAAGAATTGGCTGGTGGCAGTGGTAACTACCCTATTTTTCCTACCGCGGTTATCTTAAATAACCTTGGTATTGTTTTAGGATATCTTGGTAGCCTCGAACTTAAACCCGCTAGACCATATATGTTTTATTACGGTTCCGGCCGGTTTTATTCACCATTTCTTTTTGTAAAAGTCTTTCTTGTGTTTTACTCTGCGCACCAAACCATGTTTAATTCCTTTGTTCACTGTCTTTTCGTGGGCTTCTACGCAGAAGCCCTCCTTAGGCGCCTGTATGTCTGTGGGGGACAGGATGTGAGGGAGGGTGTTAGGTTTCCCTGCACAGGGTCTCCTTGGAGACCCATGTCGCTCTCTGAAATGATCGGCTGTGGTGACTGTCCCGGAGAGACAGTCACCCTGCTGTGTGATTGACAGCCAGGCTGTGTGAATGGGGGAAAACTGCATAAAAAGCAGGTCTCTGGGACTGGAAAGGCAGAGTCGCCACTGGGAAGATGTAGCCATCTCACGTCTGAAACTGAATCTTGCTACATAATTGCAACAATTCACCTACAATATGCGCTGGGACTGGACTGCTCTCAAGGCATTAGCAAAGACCTCATTGTTACACACTGCCACATGGTCACACCTTGTTCATACACATTAAACGAGAGCAGGTGTATCGCGGGATGGGAATAACTATGGTCCCAGGCTTGGGGGCCCACAGCCTGACCAATCAGCACACTGGGGGACAGGGGCTGGTGGCCGGAATCTCCAGCCAGTCATCAGGGGCTCTAATGTAACATCTTTCAGGTAGCAATTTTTAGGCATGAACCAAGTACACCACCTGACATTGTGACCGCCAATAACCCAACACCCTATATGTCTCCATACTGGACCTACTACTCTGGGAGCCAACACAGAGTGTCGTTAGGTTCGGGGAAGGATGTTGGCAAGTGACAACGATTGTGATGTCACAAGTGTACAAAAAGGGCCTGCAAGCCTGAAATTGTTGAGATGTACTTGGATGGAACTCAATGCCTTGTATGTTGTCCCTGCTCGTTTGACATTATATAACAGCAGTTATCCTTTGCTCCTTGTCTGGGCCTCGTCTTCTTTGGCACATTGGAAGGAGTTATGGCCTTTCCGTGAGCTAGAGGTGCGCAGACCCTAGGTACAGCTATGCCGACCCCAGAATTTACCCTAACAAGTGCCATCACCCAACCTGGGTGATGGCACTTGTTAGGGTAGTGTTAGCGTTGTAAGAGGAATTATTGTCAGTGGGCCATCTTCTTTATCCAGCCATGTCAGCAATGCAATACAATGGTGTTTGCTCGCTTACCTAAGGTTAGGTTACTTGATTATGACTCAGTGAAAAGTAGTTTGCTGGATAATCCTAGCGTCTTGAGTGTACGAGCGAAATCTGTTTTAACAGAAGAGATACATGGAGGAATGTTGTGAGATGTGCTGGGTAGCACTTAATAATATTAGGAAAGTAACTGTTCTGCGCTCCCGAGGTCCATCTATATGCGACCCCGGGATAATGTAGCCAAAAACCATGAACCAGTCGAACCTAGGCAGATAGGAGGATTACATGCTCTTATCTCCAAGGTGGAGCAAGAGAAGAGGAGGCAGCAACAACTATGTTTATACTGCAGAAAAGCAGGGCACTTCCTTCAGGAGTGCCCCATAAAACCCCCCAAAAGGATTGTAGGGGCAACAGGTAATGGGAATGAAGAAAAGGAACAAGATCAGGAAAACTCCAGCGCCTGGAAAGTGTAGGGGTCTACTAGTCGAGCGAAAAAAAGTAAGATGTACAGACCTCACACCTGGTCATCCCAGTACTTTTGGTCAACCATCAACAACCCACAAAGATACATGCCTTAGAGGCATATATTGACAGTGGCATAACTGGGAATTATATTGATCAAAATCTGGCTGAACGAATAGGCCTTCTTCTTCTGCAAAACCTCAAGTCAGAAAATGTTACAGCAGCGGCGGGTCTCAACTGTCATCTTGGACCTGTGACGCGACATACTGATAAAGTCATGCTGATATGTCAGGGCAGCCATTGTGAAGACATTACCTTCAACCTTATTGGAGCTCCACAGTTCCAGATGATTTTAGGAATGCCGTGTTTGGAAACACATAACCCAAGGATAGACTGGCGAACAAGAGTGCTGACTTTTCCTCCAGAATGCAGTAACGTTTGCTTCCACCAATAAGACAAGATCAACAAACTCAACACCAAATCCATCTTGGGACTTTCTGGCTCTCTGCCCCGGGAATATCAGGATTATCAGGACATGTTCCAGAAGGAACAAGCTAATACTCTTCCTCCTCACAGGCTTTGCAACTGCCAAATCAATCTGGTGCTGGGGCACACATTCTGTGCAGTCAAATTTATGCTCTAACTGAGCAAGAAAATCAGCACCTGAAATCTTACTTGGACCAGTACCTAGCTAATGGTTTTATCCACCCATCTAAGTCCCCTAGTCCCCTGCCTCTTCAGCTTTATTCTTCGTACCTAAGAAGGAAGGTGATTTCAGAACCAGTATAGACTATAGAGCTCTGAACCAAATCACTGTAAAGAACCGGTATCCCCTACCACTTATCCCGGAATTGCTTGATCAAATCAAGAACGCCCAAATCTATATTAAATTGGATTTACGAGGGGCCTACCACCTTGTGCGGGTAAAAAACGGGGACAAATGGAAAACGGCATTCCGCACCAAGTGCAGGCTTTTCGACTATCAGGTCATGCCCGTTGGATTATGCAATGCACCTGCTGCATTTCAGTTCTTCATGAATGATGTACTTCACGAATTGTTGGATGTTTGTGCACTCATGTACATTGATGATATCCTCATTTATTCATCATCCAAGGAAGAACACGTCACCCATGTAAATTCAGTTTTCGACAAGCTATGTCAACACCGGCTGTTTGCCAAATTGGAAAAGTGCTCTTTCCACGTCACTGAAGTTGAATTTCTGGGCTTCATGCTTACACCACAAGGTGTTCATATTGATACCCGCAAAGTGGACGCAATTCTACAATGGCAATCACCAACATCCATCAAAGAAGTACAAAGCGTACTCGGATTTGCTAACTTTTACCGACGATTCATTCCCGGATTTTCGCAAATATCCATCCAATCACTTCCTTACTGAAGAAGAATAAAGATTCCTCTGGTCTCCTGAGGTAGGAGAGGCCTTCCTGAAACTAAAACGGGCATTCACTTCAGCACCAGTTCTTCGGCATCCCCAACCTGACCTGCCATATATAGTTGAAACAGACGCTTCTAACATTGCCATGGGAGCCGTTTTATCACAGAGAGATCCGGATACTGGACAACTGCATCCCATAGCCTTCGGGTCCCGTAAGTTCTCTGCACCGGAGTTGAACTATGCAATTACCGATAAGGAACTGCTAGCCATCAAAGGAGCATTCAAGACTTGGAGACACTGGGCCTCATTACGAGAATGGAAGTAATGAAAAAAGGAAGGCGGAATGGTAATAGCGGCATCGTTAACAGGTCCAGGGCATTCCGACCCGACAGCCCGCCAATACCGGCACCGCCCGTACCGTGCCCCCTCATACCGGCATGGACACGTACACGCGCCCCTTCGGGGAGCAAATACCGGCATGCCGGTAATGGGAGGACATCACAACCAATGCAGGCATGCAAATACCGGCATTCCGAAGCAGGTAATCAGGGCCTGCACGATGGCGGCCATACAGGCATCGCAAACCATCCGTAAACAGCAATCAGCAATCAAGCCAACTGCCACAGGTGCACAGAATCACCACATGTGGACTCAATGGAGTCTGGCCCAGTATAAAAAGGAGTACACCCACACACCACACCCCTTCCTACACCAAAATGCTACCACTAGCTGTTGCAATCATGGCGCTGGAGGGTATCCCTATACTGCTACAACTACAGAAACAACAGCAACTACAACAACTACAGCAGCAACAACAGGCAGCAGAGAGGAGACGCAGGAGAAGGAGGGTGAGACAGGCCCAGCAATTACAACCAGTGCAGCCAGTAGTACCTCGTAGGCAGCCACCAATCCCGCATCAGACCCAGCCCATTCAATCTAACCCCTGACCAGATCCAGACCCTGTACCGGTTGGACCGGGACACCATCACCACCATAGTGGACATGATAGGCAACGAAATTGCCAGCCTCATAGAAATACGCACTGCCATCCCCTGCTACTAAAGGTGGTGTCTGTGCTCCACTTCCTGGCCACAGGCACCTACCAGCACACAGTGGGCCAGCTGCATGGCATTTCACAACCACTATTTTCACGCACCCTCCTGAAGCACGATAGCACCCGCATATCCCTACCACGGACTGTCCAGGAGAGAGCCGACACCAAAGTAGGCTTCCGTGCACTGGCAGGCATGCCCAATTTTGTTGGTGCCCTGGACTGCACCCATGTAGAATTGGTAGTCCCGCATGCCATTGAGGCGGTGTACCGCAATCGCAAGCTATACCATTCCATCAATGTGCAGATGGTATGTGACTCCAGAAAGATCATCACACATTGATGCGCCCGATTTCCCGGATCAACACATGATGCCATGGTCCTGCGTAACTCCACGCTACCCCGTCACATGGAGCGACATGCTGGACCACGTGCCTGGCTGCTTGGTGAGTTGCCTGTCTGGCCCATGGCAATGCATCGTGGTAATGATGTTATGGGATGCATACTCCACCTGGGTGGGAATGGGGGGGATGCATTCTCCACCTGGGTAGGAATGTGGAAATGGGGGGATGCATGCTCCACCTGGGTAGGAATGGGGGGATGCATACTCCATCTGGGTGGGAATGGGGGGGATGCATACTCCACCTGGGTGGGAATGGGGGGGAGGGATGCATACTCTACCTGGGTGGGAACGGATGGTGAGTAGAGAATGCACTCAGAGCTAATGACTCCTGACCTGAACCCCCCAACTCCAACATGACACATCATTGGCACAGGCACTGTATAACCATTAACGTATATAAATGACCACATGTAAGACGCACAACCTGGCCACCATGTGTATGTCAAGCAATGCATGACTAAACAGGATCACAACTGTGCCAATGTGGCTAGTGTGACCATGCACAGTGTAGTATACACAGCAAAAATGGGAGGTGAAACATTGTCGTACAACCACAATACATCAGCCTCAGCATGCATTATTTCACCCTGCATCATCTATTCAACGCCATCCAGACTACCGCACCTCATAGCAGTATAGAATGTATCTAGATAATATGTGTGCATACGTACAGGGACATATGCATGTCCACACCAAATAGCTCCAGACATGACTGTGAATCCTGAAGGTGGCAGCTCAGAGTGACACAAACCTATTTGTATTTGCACTATGCACTAGGTGATGGAGGATATCCCTTGAAGCTGTGGCTACTTACCCTTGTGCGGAACCCGTGGAACAGCCATGAAGAGGAGTACAATCGGATTCACACCCGTACCCGTGTTGTGATTGAGCAGACCTTTGGCCTGTTGAAGGCGTGGTTCCACAGCCTAAGCAGGTTTGGTGGAGCACTCCTTTATAGGCCTGAGAAGGTGGCAAAGATCACCATGGCCTGTGTCATGCTGCACAACATGTGCGTCCGGAGAAATGTACCACTTCCACCTGACATTGACATGCATGCACTGGATGAGGATAATGAGGATGGAGACGGAGGTGAAGCAACAACCCTGCCAGTACGCGATGCACAGGATGGCCATGCAGTACGTCAATCACTGATTCACAAATACTTCTAAACCACAGGGACTTTGATAGATATGTGTCAGTGACACACTGGGTCCATGTGAACATGCACACAGGGACTATTGGGAGTTGGGCACTGAACACTGTCATACATTAAATGGATACACACGAAATGAACAATGTCCAGGCATTGAATATTTTTTTCACACAATGGGTGTATTGATTCAAACTGAAAAAAGTGACAACCCCCCCAAACCCCCAGTGAACTCCCAAACCTCCCAGTAAACTCCCAAACCCCCCCAGTGAACTGCCAACCCCCAGTAAACTCCCAAATCCCCCAGTAAACTCCCAAACCCCCCCAGTGAACTGCCCCTAATGCTCCCATTCACCCCCAACACCATCTGAGCCACTCCCATAGTTCTCCCACACTATTTGCGGGGCTTCTTGCTGTCCAGGGGCAGCATTTCAGTGTGCCTAGCACTCCTTCTTGTTGGACGCACAGGGCTGGGGGGGTCCAGAGGAAGTGGGGACAGAGGAAGCAGGTGTGGTGGCTGGTGAGGAGTCGGTGGGGATTTCCACGCCTGCTGCAAGTCGTGGCCGCTGCATATGCAGCAGGATGGATGTCAGGACCTGTGTGATGGCCACCAGTCTCTCATCCGCACTGCCTAGGCATTGACTGTGGGTGTGTTGGCCGTTATGGCGGCTGTGGTCCCCACTATGGCTGTCCTCGCCATCCGTGATGTATTGGCGCAGCAGGTCCACATCGACTCCTGTCTGGCCTCCACCCTCGCCAGCCATACCTCAAGGCTGTTGGTGGGTGCAGCAGTGGTCGAGGGTGCTGTCACGGGGCCTGCACTATCAGTGCTGTCCTCGTGGATCGGGCTCAGGTCGGAAATGTGCAGGAAGGGATCGGCACTGCAGTAGGTGGGTGAGTGCCGAGTTTGGGGTCGGGGGGGTTGAAACGGGGCATGGGGAGTTTGGACATCCCACATGCGTGACTCCTTCCCACATACTCCTCCACGTCATCTTCGGCGGTGGCCAGTGGTTGTAGGGCCTCGCCTTCCACTAGTGTAAGTGTGGGCAGCTGGGTGTCCACAATGTCAGGTGCACTGGGTGTAGGTGTGGCCAGCTGGGTGTCCACAGTGTCAGGCGCACTGGGTGTAGCTGTGGGCTGCGAGGCTGCCCCGGAGGTGGTAGTGTTGGTTGCCCTTTTCTGTGTCCGGGACGTGGATGCCCTTGTGGTGGTATCCTGGCTGGCATCTTCTCCATCAGTGCCTGGGGGGGTAGAAGAGATGCAGGGCATCAGTGATGTTGTTACATGCCAGATGCGTTCTATGGTGCTGTGGAGTATCTCATTAATCATGCATTCATGTCTTACAGGTGTGTCACACAGGGTAGTATGAGGGGGCATTTTGGTATTTGCTGCATGGCAGGTGGCATGCCGTTGTATTGGGGTTTGTGTGATTTATTACATGGGCAAGGTCTGTGTGTGTTGGCTGTGTGTTGGTAATGGGATTGGCACTCAGCATGCATTTCAGTGTGGCAGGGCTTGCCCCTCCATCTGGACAAGAATATGTTCATGTGTGTGTTGGAACATGCATTGCCTTGACTAGATTCTCTTCCACATAACTTGTGCTATGTCATGGTTTCCCCTACAGGGATCTGCAGGGTCACTCACCTCCATCTGCTGATGTTGCTGCACCCGTCTCCATCTCCCCAAATCCCTCGATGGACTCCAGATTGATGAAAGTGCTTGCCATCTCCTCCCAGGTCGTCAGTTTGCCAGGAGAGTGGGGACCCCCACCTGTAGCCATGACCTCCCTCCTGTTGCTTGCAAGGATATAGCAGACCCTGAGGCGTAGGTCATCCCACCTCTTCTTGCAATCCCTCACTGTCCCTGGGGTGGTTTGCACAGTGGAGACCTTGCAGGCTACCTCTTGCCAGATCTCCTTCTTGCGCTGCTGCACCTCACGCTTCAGGTTCTGGTCTTTTATCACATCAGCATGTGCGGCAAGGGTGTCCACAAGCATGTTGAATTCTGCATCAGAAAAGCGTTTTTTCTGCAGGCGGGGGTAGTCTTCCGGGTTGCCTTCGACATGGTGTATGTATTGCCACTGGTCTCTCCTGTAAACAACTGTTGGTTTGGGAGGATTGCAATGGATTGTGTTTTTAAAGATGGCTGCCGGCGCATTTCCCGTTCCGAAACAATGACGTTACTTCTGGGTCCGGTACGATCCCGGTATTCGCATGTTGTTATTACTGGGTCGGTATTAATGGGTTCCTCCTAGGCGGAGACGGTATTGCTGGTCCCGTGATGGCGCTATCGGGGGGTTGGAGGGCCTTTAGAGGCATGCAGATATGGCCATTACCGGCATGGGGGTTCGCGCATGCTCGCGCACTCATAATCACCCGCTATTAGCGGCAGAATACAAGCACGGACCCGCTCTTACCTCCATGCCGGTAATGACCCCATTTTTAACGCGCTACTCGTAATGAGGCCCACTATCTTTTAGGAGCTCGACATCCAGTCATGGTTATTGCAGATCACTGAAATTTACAATATTTAATGACAGCCAAGGCCCAGTCTTCGCGCCAGCTCTGCTGGGCTCTTTTCTTTGCAGAATATGATTTCATAATTACCTACAGACCAGGGGTACGCAATGGGAAAGCCGACGCTCTATCCAGCATGGGGGAAGACAAAGAAGTCTTTGAAACAACCGAGCCTGTGGCCATTATACCCAAAGTATGAATCCAGAATCAAATCGCTGCAACCTCCTGTTTGGAAGAATTAAAAACTGATCTTCGATCCCGAATGAATCCAACTGCATGACAGGAATGGCTAGCTCAAGGAAACCAATACTCCATTAGGGATGATTTGCCCTATTTCCGAGATAAGCTATATATCCACAACAAAACCCTACAAAAACAAATAATAGCAAATTACCACCAATCGCTAGTGGAAGGGCACCCTGGGATCACCAAGACCCGTGCCAAAATCCAAAAGGGTTATTGGTGGCCAACCTAGAGAAAGGACGTTGCTCAATACATCGCACCCTGCGGGGCTATTACGTCCATTGGAGATGCCGCCGGTACCATGTCACACACTATCGATGGATTTAATTACCAAACTTCCTTCTTGCAACGGGTTCAATACAATCCTGGTTATTGTAGACTTGTTCTCGAAGATGGCCCATTTTGTTCCACTGCAAGGGCTTCCAACTGCTGCTGCACTTGCCACAGTGTTCGTAGAACAAGTTGTAAGACTACATGGCTTCCCGTCAGTGTTAATTTCTAATTGCGGAACACAATTTGTTTCTGTTGCTGCAAAATAGCCAACATTGATCTCCGACTATCCACAAGTCACCATACTCAAACCGATGGCAAGACTGAAAGGACCAACCAGACCATAGAGCGATACCTCTGGTGCATGCTGCAACAAACGGTGGAACCTTGGAAAACCTTCTCTGGTCTACAGAATTTGCCTACAATAACTCCACAAGCACCGGACAGACCCCGTTTTATACAGTCCAAGGTCATCACCCTCGAACATCTGTCTTTGATTCTCCTGACGATTTGGAAATGCCAGTTGTCAAACCCTTATACGAGACTATCTCACAAACTCTAAAAAAAGCTACAGAAACCCTAACCAGGGCTAAAGAACAACAGAATAAATGTGCGGACAGGCATCGAAAGGAAGCCCCACATTACCAAGTTGGGGATAAAGTTTGGTTGGCATCAAAGAACATCCCTTTGAAAGTACACCGGGCCTTCCGTCCTAGGTACTTGGGACCCTACCCCATCAGGGCTATTATTAATCCTGCAGCCATGAAGTTAGAATTATCAACCAACATGCAGATTAATCTGGTATTTCATGTCTCCCTCTTGAAACGAATGAAGCCTGATACTCGGATTGAAACAACACCCGAACCAGCTGGCATAGAAGGAGAACCAAAATACGAAGTTAAAGACATTTTGGATTCTAAAGCAGTATGATCCAAGCTATACTACTTAATTGATTGGAAAGGCTACGGACCGCAGGACCGAACTTGTGAGACCAGTGAATATGTCCATGCCCCACTACTAGTTAAACGGTTTCATCAGAATAACCCCACCAAACCAAGGCCGGGGGGAAGGACCATCGTGAGAAGGGCCTTGAGGGGGAATGCTGTCACGGCCACTGGACTGGAGCCCCAGTCCTCATCCCCTAAAGGATCCAGCTGGACCCAGTCCTGGCGCCTTTGGTGCCAGGCTCATAAGAAAGTGTGCTCTGCAAACCCTTTTCCCTGGGCACGTGCTATTCCACTTCATCTCACTCAGCCACTCCCATCTGGGTCAGGCGTGGCCATAGGAATCCTAGGGGCTGCACGTGCAGAAGCATTTGGGTGTGGTCGGGTGGAACCATCTAGCAGAGCAAGGGGCGTGGCCTAGACCAGGCTATTTAAGCCTGCCCCACCTGCAGACCTAGGCTTCGCATTATTCTGCCCAAGCAGTGTAATGCTCACCGCCACCTGAGAAGCACCTTACCTATGTTCCTGCCCAACCCTCATGGAGAAACATCCATCCTGTTCTTCAACGACCCATCTCGGAGTAACCACTTAGCTACTGTAAAGCAAAACCATCGCAGAGAAGCATCTTACCTGCAGAAACAGCAAAACTATTGCGGAGAAACATCTTACCTGCAGAAACAGCAAAACTATCACAGAGAAGCATCTTACCTGCAGAAACAGCAAAACCATTGCAGAGACGCACTTACCTGTTTTTTCTCCATCATAACCAGCCGAATCATCGCTGAAGCGCCTCTTGCCTGCTCACAGTGACTCCATCCTTGACCGGCCTGAGTGCACTTACCTGACTCTCCACTCGAGCATCAACTCACCGGTCAGCTACATCGTGGTCATAGACTTCTTTCACCGCCGTCAGGTCTGCACTCTGAAACTCTTCTCAGGATGCCGCCAGACCATCCCTGCAGGAGAAAAGTAGAAATAAGGTCAGAAACTGGATAGGGACATTATTTAAGGTCGCACTTGACATCCTCTTGGGGAACACTTTGAAGTCCTGCACCAGAGTATCGGCTTCGCTGGGTCGCCGTCACCTGTAGGAGAGAAAGAGACATTATAAGAGAATGAAATCATGTGACATGGAATTAATACTCATATGAACAATAATCAACACGAAAACTCTTACCTTTAAAGTGGTTCGGTCACAGCCGGTCTGGGCTACCACATGAACGGACCAGTGAAGCAATTGGGTCATCATGAAGCACCCCTGTTGATGAGAAACAGGACGGAGAGCTCGCCCTCACTAAATACCAGGTGACCCTATATGGCTAAATGCTTATTCACCTCATTTTGGCACGAAAGATCCGGGGGAGTCACAATACCTCCACCCCCTTCTTATTACCTCTCGTGTTCCCGCAGGGGCAGTATCAGCATCTAGAGCAGTGTACTGGGCAGCAGCAGGGGTGAGAATCAATCCAGGGGAGCCGAATCCAGGGAGGGCTCCAACCGTGCCACAACACCCCCTGCAGAGACCAGGTGAGCATAATAGTCAGAAATAACCCCAACTTTGACTCCCTGAAACCTTTCAGCTTCTCACCCATTTGCATCATCGAAGTTGAACATATTATCAACAATCTCAAACCCCCTAACTGTCAGGGTGAATTATGTCCTGCTCCCATTATTATAGAGGCTTCGCACAATCTAGCGGCCTTCATTACAACACTCATAAATTCCTCATTTAGCTCTGGGATTGTCCCTGACAACCTGAAGGATGCCTGGGTCATCTCACTCCTTACAAAACCTACACTGGATGCTAATATACCTACCAATTACAGGCCCATCAACACGGTCCCATTCCTGCTAAAAATTCTTGATCGTGCAGCTTACTTGCAGATACAAGATTATCTGGAAACTAACAATCTCTTGGGACTGAGGCATTCAGGATTCTGTCCTCGGCACGGTTCTAAAACCGCCCTTATAGATCTCAAAACACAGATTCTGGACCTAAAAGATAAGGGTAAACTGGCCCTTCTACTCCTATTAGACTTATCTGTGGCTTTCGACATAGTAAATCACCAAATCCTTTGCCGTCATCTTAAACGAGCCGCCCATTTCTCTGATAAATCAATGGCTTGGATCACATCTTTCTTTGACAACAGATCCATGAGGGCTTTTTCTCCTTCTGAGACTACTGAACCCTCGCCAGTCACATGTGGGGTACCACAAGGATCGTGTATTTCTCCTACACTCTACAACATGTTTACGAAGCCACTTTTCGACATCCTGGATTATCTGGGTGTCACCTATACTAATTATGCGGGTGACACCCAAATACTCATCCCTATTAAAGGCAATCATAAAACTGATACTCTTGCCGTCAACTCTATCTACCAAGTCATCCAGGCATGGAAGGCGCAACATGAACTTTGTCTGAATGACAAAAAGACTGAGCTTCTCATTTTAGACTCTCACCAAAGACTCAGTAAGCTAGACCTGTTGTTCAAATCCTTCGTCATTGATGGTAAGACCATCAAGGTCGCTAAGGACACAAAAACGTTTGGCATCTATATTGACTATACCCTCTCGCTGACTGGACAAACCCACGCAGTATCATCTGCTGCAGCTTATGCATGCAAGCTCATTACAGCATGTCGTCCTTTCCTATCACCAGCCAATTGCACCACTCTAGATAGGACCCTGGGTATGTCCAGAATTGACTATTTTAACGCCCTCTATCTCGGCACTAACCAATGCAATATCAATAAGTTACAAGTCATTCAAAATAATGCTACCAGAGCGGCACTAAACATCCCCAGGAACCATCACATCTCTGACACTAGATGGGAGTATCCAATGACTCTGAGTATCTCAAAGATCTCACTTAAAGAACTAGCTCTAACACATAAATGCCTCGCTAACCAAGCACCTAGTTATCTGGCCAGCAGGTTTACTATCCACACTACCAAAAGGCCACTTAGAAGTGCCCACACTAATTGCATTTCCATAATCTTCAGAGATCTGGTGGGAGCAGTTTCCCAGTCTTGGCGGCAAAATTGTGGAACGCGCTACCTAATCCTCTCAGAGCGGAACCCTCCTTCTTGGCCTTCAAGTGCAAAGCCAAAGCCTGGCTGTCTGCTCAAGACTTGCCCTGATTTGATCATCCATTCTTCCCCATGCTATTACTGTGGTGTAAATATGTATTAGTTGTCATTTGATTGATTATTTGTATATAATTTGTATATAATCTTAAATGTCCTCTTGTTTACTGTACTGCTCTCCTTATTACATTGCTATATATTATGTCTGTAACCTAAGTGATGCGCCGGATGCCCTTGGGCCTTGTGCACTATATAAATAATAAAAATACAAAGAGCTTGCCAGGCCTTCGGGAAACAAAGTAAAAGGCACTAGCAACATAGAGGCCACAATGGCCGTCTTGCTTCTGTTAGGAATCCAATGATTCGTATTGCAGGGCCTGGGTGTCCCAAAAATGGAGGACACTCAGAGCCACTGCCAAGTCAGAATGTAGCTGCCACCAGCCCATACCCTTCGGTGTCAGCAACAAACAGGTGCCCAACAACACACATTAGGGCTACAAGTTTGTACCCACAGCCATGGGTGACATAGGAGTATCCCATGGGTGATGTTCACCAAAAGGGAAACATGAGGGGCTGCACTGGCAGAGCTCGAGAATGGACCTCAGTGGCAGCAAACATAGAGAAACACACACACTGAGAAGTGGTAGGACAAGGACTAGGAGACCTGTCCCTCCTAAAGCATTTCCAGCATTATATTAAGGAATCAAACTCTCACAACTGATATTCAGGCAACAATGGGAATATTGATCCACACATACACTCCGCAGCTAAATAGTGTATCACTCAGTGGTGGAAATTAAACTCTCGCAACTGGTCTGCAAGCAACAAGATGAATATTGAGAATTGATTTAAGTCTGTCTACCTCTTCTCACTCACACTGTGGCACAAATACAATATACAGTCTCAAGATAATCCATGTGAGGGATTGCCATTGGGTGTGAAAACTCTGTTTTTTATTTGTATTAATTAAATATAATGCTGGTATTCTGTCTCAGAAAATGGTTGTCTGCTAAACAAACCGCCCTTTCATTAAATTCCATACAAAAAGCATAATGTACATCTGTGCCCTAGTTCATCAGTCTCCGATCTGCAACTACTGTTCTCCAGTGGCACAGAACAGGCTGAGAGGTCACATGTGCTCTGTTTGACAGCTGCAGCTGACAGAAAAATCACTGCAGACTGAGTTTTCATTTAAATCTGCACCTCTGATCCCAATATAACTATGAGAAACTCTCTCCTGGTGGCTGGATAATTTGGAAATATAAGCCATACACGTGTTTTGACATGATTTCTGGAAGTTTCTGTAATTATTGGAAGCCACATCTGATTTGTAACCTACACATGCTGCCACTGTGAGCACAGAGCAACCAGTGAAGTTATGTGTATTCTAATCAGAATGCCTGGCTCTGCTCACCAGCACAGACCAGCCAGGGAATAGTTGTGTGTATACTAATCACACTGCCTGGCTCTTCTCACCAAAAGAATAGTGGGCCGGCAGACTGTGCCCCTCTTTTGATCCTTTGTGATCCTTTGTGAGGCCCTAGTACTCCTTCTTGTTGGACGCACAGGGCTGGGGGGGTCCAGAGGAAGTGGGGACAGAGGAAGCAGGTGTGGTGGCTGGTGAGGAGTCTCCAGCAGAGAAGTTGCAATCAGGAGCAGCCCTGGGAAACAGGCCTTCAAAGTGGCACACCCTAGAGAAAAGGGCCAGCATCACATCATTGTGTTGCATACCAAAGGCCTTTTAAGTGCAGAATTAAAGAAGGGGCGGCATAAGGCGCTATGGCAGAGCAGACTACAGGGGAGGAAGGAATCCTCTATCTTGGATTAAAGTGCACTTCTTTTTCCTTCCTGTCTCCTACCCATTCTGCACAAGCAACACTCTTTGAGTATGTTGGCAGTAGTCTGCTGCCTTCATTGGTCCACTTTGGGGACACAAGAGACTGCTAAGTCACCCATTTTAACTTTTTCCCAAACCAAGAGATATCGTTTTGGTAACATGTATGTGATTCATTTGCCTTTCATCCCTGCTACATTACTGAGAGTCTTTGCATCAATTGCATACTGCATATTATAGGTTCTTTCCACATGGGTGGTGTTTGGTTAGTGTTTTTTTATTTATTTTTTACAGTAGTTACTTGCCAAAAGTACCCGTTCTCCAAACGGGTTCTGTGGACAGACATGATAATACAATCATCAACTGTTAAAAATCAATGATGCTGTAGGTCACAGTTCCAATTCGCTTATCGCTTGATGTGCCTTGCACTCTAAATTAAACTGCACTGAGAATGGGAGTGTGTAGCTGGCTAGCATGCCCTGGACCAGATGTTGGGGGGAGGCAGTATGTTGTATGTAATTGATGCAAAGACTCTCAGTAATGTAGCACGGATGAAAAGCAAATGAATCACAAAAATGTTGGCGGGAGGCTGTAAACTGGGACCTGCTGTGCTCTCTCCCCACCTGTTGCCTCACCCTGGCATTGTGCAGTTTGTTGCTGTGCATTGCAGTGCAGATGTCCCAGACACTGAATTATAGGGTTGAGGAGCGATCCGTCTACAGCCACATTGATGTTTCACCAATTTCAGGCAACCGTCCCATGTGTGAAGGGTGCTGGAATCTGGAGAAAGGGGTGGGTGTCCAAATGTTATGTAGCCAGTAATGTTCAAAGGGTCCTAACAGGTTACTATGAAAAATGTGTGCAGATTGGTGAAACGGTGTGGAATTTATAAGGAACAGCGCTTCACCAAACTACAAAACCATAAACAAAATTAAAGTGTTGCTGAAATCCGGGAAAAGAGCTATGGTGTTCAAATGTCATATAGCCAGTATTGTCTGGATCGTAATACTTTGCTCCAGTGACAAATGATTGCCGTGTTTGTCTGTAGAACCAGCGCGGCGCTACTGCAGCTTTAAGAAAACTATATCACCTGGGAGACAGGCATAGAGCACCTGCACAGAGTCCCAAGCCGAATTCAGTCACATGCACAAAAGGCTGGCTGGAGGAAGGCTTGATTGTAATACTTTGCTCCAGTAACAAAGAATTGCTTTGTTTCTCTGCAGAACCAGCACGGCAGTGCTGCAGCTTTAAGAAAATGATATAATCTGGGAGACAGGTGCGGTGTGCCTGCGCAGAGTCCCAAGCCGAGTCCAATCATTTGCCAGTCAGCCAACTGAAGCTAGGTGCCGGAGTACTCGGCTTGGAGACCCACATAACATGTATGTCAATACACGAGAAGTGCTAAGTGTCAAGGAAGACCAAAACCATCAGACAAGTCAGAAAAGTATCCCCAACATACTATCACTTGATAATAATAAAGATCAAAAACAGTGACACAAACTGGATCAGAGGAAATAAACGTATCATATTACAACAAGATGCAGAGAAGATGCTGGAAACCATCTATACAAAAAACACGGCAGACATGTGGGCGATACTGAATCAGACAAATCACAGGGCAAGACACCAACAAATAAACTGCATCTCCGAAACCGGATTTTGACATCGAAGACCCTACCTCTCTAATTCAACATGCAAGTAAATACAGAGATCCAGGCCCAGATGGCCTTTTAAACGCGACCCTGAAAGAAAATCTGAAAGAATGGGCCTTGATGTTGGAGGTAATACTGAGAGAGGTGTTGGAATCCCCAAAATGTCCTGATTCGTGGACGTCTGTGAACGTGATCCCAATTCTTGAAAGTGGGAACAGACAACAACCAGCCAATTATAGGCCAATTGCCTTATCAGATGTGCTAGGCAAAATCTATGCAACACTTCTCCTTCAACAACTACATCTCTTGGCAAAAGAATCTGGACATCTCAGTAATTT
The DNA here is from genome assembly GCF_040938575.1 of Ambystoma mexicanum. Lineage (NCBI taxonomy): Eukaryota > Metazoa > Chordata > Amphibia > Caudata > Ambystomatidae > Ambystoma > Ambystoma mexicanum. The sequence goes on from NC_090922.1 coordinate 1,140,911,124, forward strand.
CCAGTCAGGTTTTGTCAAAGAACTGGGGACAGCCCAACCAATATCGTTACTGTTGTTCTTAAAACATCAAACTCTTAGATCAAATAGAAAAGTATATCTAGCCTTTGTTGACTTTCAGAAAGCTTTTCACAGTATCGACCGAGACAGACTATGGGAGAAACTGGAAAGGTGGGGATGCTCGGGAAACCTGCTGGACCAGATAAGGGCCCTACATACCAACACTACAATTAAAATTCGGCTAAATGTGAGAGGATGGCTAACCAAAGAAAAATCAACAAACAGAGGGGTAAAACAAGGATGCCCACTAGCTCTAACCCTCTTTGATCCATACATCTCTGACATTGATAAAAACCTGGAGAACATTTGTTGTTTCTACCCGACCATAGAGGGGATAAAAATCCCATGGCTATTGTACACAGACGACTTGTTTATGCTGGACTAAACTGCTATCGGTCTAAGGGGAGAGTTACAAGCCCTAAAGAAATGTGCAATGAAAAATAACCTACAGATTAACAAAAATCGTATTCCTAAAAAAATGATTATGTCAAAAAAGACAACAGGTAAATGGCTGACTGGGAAAGAAGAAATTGAAGGAGTAAAAGCCTTCAAATATCTTGGGATGCATATCACAAAAAGTAAGGTGGAAACGCCAACATGGTTAGCCCTAAAAGGGAAAGTAACAGCTTTGGCAAGCCAGGCACTAAAAATAAAATGCAGATACTGTTGCTACTCTGTGCTTTCAATTGTGGTCTTGTACAAAACTAAAGTTGTACCGACCTTAACATACGGAGTAGAAGCCATCCTAGGATTCCCCAAAAATTACTGGTCAATACTAGAGGGAATGTTTTGGGAAAGGGTTCGAGCCTGTCAAAAGCAACCCTGATACAAGCCATCAGACATGAACTAGGCCTATTCTCCCTGAAGACATCAACAGATTTAAGAATCTGAGCTTCTTCAGTAAATGTGTAGATCCAAATGCACCAGCAATGACTCTAATTATAAGAGCAGCTCTCCTAAAAAAGGATGGAGGAACATTAGCCACCTGGGGAGCAGAACAAAATGCCAAACTCACAGATCTGGTTGCAACAATGGAAGACCTACATCTCATGCTGGGAACAGTTAAGACAAAATTATGGAAGTTAGACTGGACCAAAACAGCTGATGAACTAGGGAGGTTTGAAATATTTGAGAAAACCTTAATCTAACCCAGATGCTGGGGAACCATCTCAAACTATTTGAAACAATTCCCAGATCCATCATTCAGGGCAAATTTTTTGAGCATTCGATTGAACCTCCACAAAACCAACAAAGTGCTGGCAAGAAGAGATACAAAGAGGCAAATATACTCAGACTGCAGATATTGTAAAACGTTGGACAATTGGAAAACCTTTTACACCTCTTCACAGAATGTGAGGCCCTGACACCACTGAGGACCTTTTACTTTGGACAGCTCCTGGAAGATTGCAGAACAATGACATCAGAAGAATGGTGGCCACTACTGCTAAATGGAAGGAACCTAAAACAATCACTGGCCGCAGTAACATTTATAAGGAATGCTCTTAACCTGTTAGAGAAGACTGATCTCACAAAATAGGAAATGGAAAAAAATACATCAAACAAAGGGGACCAGATGATACACGTTTTTAAATTGAAACTAAAACAACTATGCACAATTTGGTGCAGATTGGTGCAAACATTTGGAATTTTATAAGGAACAATGCTTTGCCAAGCCACAGACCCACAAACAAGTGTTGAATTTTGCTGGAATCCTGGGAATGGGGTGGGGTGTCCAAATGACACGTATCCAGTAATGTCTGGAGGGTCCTAACTGGTAAGTATGCAACATTAGGTGCAGATTGGTGAAACGGTGTGGAATTGTATAAGGAACAACGCTTCACCAAGCCACAAACCCAGCCACAAACCCACACATTTTCACTTTTAAAAATATAGATTGCATATGATGTGTTGAATTCAAATGTACCAGTTCTTATCGAACCTTGAGTGACCATTCTTCATTTTGAACTGCTGTTCTATTGCTGTTTGGGTTGCTCTTGTTATAACATGCTCACTCCTTGTAAGCGTACAGCCTGCCCTCGGCCCACAAAACCACAAAATCAAAGGAGGCATATCACTTGGCTGTGTCTGTTTCATCATCATGATTGGAATAACTGTTGTTTTGTAGAAGTGTAAGGGCTGATTTAGTGATTTAGTCACTACATATCCTTCAACAACTGACTGGCCATGCATTTAGTCGATTAGAGAGCTGCTGAGTTGACTATCTGGATGACATAGAGGTCTTCAGCCTTTCCTGGGAAGAGCAATTTGGCCACCATCCAAAAGTGTTGTTTAGGTGCAAGACATTGTGTGAGGCAGTTCTGCTAGAATGAAGACTTACCAAGAATTCCTTCTGAGAAGGAACCAACCTTCTTCCACCAAACAGAGTAGGGTCTGGTGCCTTCTTGTCTTGTCCCAGTGGTACCAATCAAATATCATGCTCTACCTCCCCTTGGTGTATCCAGTCACAAGGAGGTGATGCCACTTTACTTGCTCGCAAGATCATCTGTTCCCTGTATGGTGTAGGTTCATACTCCTAAAATAAACCATCACCCGTTGCAAATTTGAAGGGTAACCAAAGACAGAATCTGCTACACCAGCTACTGGGACCACAGAATATCTTCAAAGGATTTTCTGTTAACTCCTTTCTACCTCAATTACAAGAACACCTCAGACACCTAGGTCCAGTCAGGGGATCTGAAGAAACCCTGGCAGCCATCTTGCAAAGTTGAGCATTGTGCCATTTTGGGATAACCAGTCCAGCTACAGAATTTTAGGTCTGGGAAACACAGAAAACCAGTCCGCCACTCACAGAGTAACAACCACATATTAATGTGGTTATATTTAAGACTTGCTTAAAAGGTCGCATCTAAAATCTCAGAAAATACTATCTGTTAATGTGTGTGAAGGCAACATTGCAATATTTCGCAAATATCCTCATCCATCAAATTATTGTAGGTTGCCACCAGCTGCACTACCTGTTTGTAAACCATGATACATCTCTAAAAGATATTGTTGTTCCATTTTGAACTGAAGCTGTCATTTTCAGTATTGTCACTGCACCCAGTATTAACCCATATTTCTTTAAAAAAATGCTCCAGCATATCTTTTTAACATTCTAGCACGAGAATGCCAGTCTGCTCTTTAGATATTCAAGGTACTTACCCTTCAGTGAAAGTAAACATGTTATTGTTAGTAAAACGCTGCAGGAATTCACTAAATTCAATATTGTAAAATGAATATACTGTTCTGACACTAAAAATATTCTCGTAAATGTTGTGCCTTAGCTGATCAACCTGTTCTACAATATGTAGGCTCAAGCCAGGTGAGACCTAACATTGCTGATCTTTATGACGGATTCCACCTGGCACTAATTGCGTTCATACTCGACAGCATGTTGAAGTTTGATATTTGTAGAAATGAAAAGTGAATACCTATTAATATTATTCTATAACGAAGTACCCCTAATGCTTATTGCTGCATATCTGCTTCTCCCTCTGTACCTTTTAAAAGTTCCTATAATCTACTGAATTTTCATTTAAAATGCCTGGTTACAATTAAGACCTCTAGAATAGTCAAGGTAATTCCATTGTGAGACAGTCAGTGTCGTAAATTTGAATGTTACTGCATCCTAATTCTCAGTACCAATTAGCACATTTTATTGCTCCATTTGGAGAGCCTCCAAGTTTACATCGTAAATTCTGCACTTTAAAATGACATTATTTAAACAGGCTCAATTTCTTATATCATTTTTATTCTAAGGTGGCTGGCCGGCTGGCTATTAGCTTTCCGAATGCATTACATATTTTAAAATAATACCAGGAACACACACCGTTTTAATGTGCTCCACTGTGAGGGAAAAAAGTCCACAACTCAAAAACATATTATATATTCCTAGCAATAAAACAACACCATTCAATACTAAGACATGATTTTAATTATGCAGAAGTAGCAATTGTCTGGCAGTACTATTTCAGCACTTTTTTGAACAATTCTGAAGGACAGAATTTTAAGCAGCTGGGAGAGATGGCATATGCCGGTAGGTGTAGCAACATACAGCTATCAATTTGAATAGACATTGAGAGGGCCTGCATAGAAAGTGCAGCGAGCTGGGAATGAAACACAGTTAAATACATCACTCTCTTCTCAGAAGCAGTTATGGGGAACATGGCAAACATGCACACCTTAACACTTGCTGTGAAGTGAGACAGACTCTAGCAGTGCCCTGGCCGAGGCTATGGGACCTTGCCAACCATTGACATCTATTGTGAGAACGCATAGAATCACCTTGACCAGCATAGATCCACAGTGTTGAGGCCATAAGGAAATGCTTCTCCCAACTCTGCACAATGGCAGTTATCTCATTGGTACTATCAAAACTCAACGATGCAAAGAGCCTTTACGTTGACTCCCAGAAGATCTACTCAAGAGTGCAAAATACAGCACTCAGGTTTCTCCTAGCACTGAAAAGCTACGAGCACATAACAGCGGAAATCAATGCATTTGCTTGCTCCAATACAAAAGTGGCTCGTCTTAAAAAAAAAACTCTGTGCATCACAACGTTTTGTTTCCATGGGAGGTGTCTAGAATGCATTACAATGACTTTCTCAGACCACATGACGTCAAGTACAGTTAGTGGTGGGGGGGCTGTGGAGCGGGTTGGTCCTGCTGAAAGGAGAGCGGAGTAATCAGTGTTAGGAAGAGGAAGGGCTCCATACGCCACACTCAAAATCCCCCTCTAGGTGAGCGGCGGGGCGGGCTGTGCCCGCTGTACCCCACTGGGAGCTGTAAGGTTTACTGATTGCTCCCTCTTCCACCGATGGCGCTAAGAAAACGCTGACAATGTTTGAAACCTGCTGGTGACAGGGAGGACTGTGGTTTAGATGGGAGCCTGAAAGAACACTCTCCTGGTCTCACGGCTGGGGGAGTTGGAGACAGTCTGCTGGGGGTGTGGTCCCTACATCAACACTGATATTGAAGTGGACTAAGTGTTAGGGTGAGTCAACGTGAGCTGGTCTGAGGCGAGAAGGAGGAGGAGAAAGAGGTTGTTCGTATTGTTACGCTTTGCCCCACTATTGCATCTAATCTGTGACTCTTACCTAGAGAAACGGGGCGGGTAGGAGAGCGAGCTGTTTCCCACTGTCCGTAATTGGTTGTTCATCCGTTCACTGCTCCAATTATCTTATTACACCCCTTATCAATCCAACTTGTTTAAGGCACCGCTGTTGAGGGCTAATAGGCCCCGTTACTACTACTACCATTACCGTTACGGCCCTCAACTTGTGGCTGTGTGTCCATTGGATGTATTCACTGGTTTCAACCTTCCCCAGTCAGCTTTACATGCCAAAGCTCAAAGGTACTGCTAGTGTTGCTAATGTGACTTTACTGTGGAATGGGCTCCTTCAGCTTTGTGCTGTTACATTCCTCTTTTTGGTGTGCAGCTCGGGAGTCAGCCTATGCCAGCCTCCCAATCCACTCTGGCGTTCTCCACAGCATCTTGAACCCAACATCATTGTACAGATGAGTAATTGAAGACACAGTACTGAAATGTAGCTGCACATCTTGGCAAGGCAAAACTCTGGCTGATTTCCTCAAGGACAATCTATCCGACCTTCCCGTTTGAGTGTAGCATTTCTGCTCATCTTTATTAACAGGGTAGACTTGCCAGCATGTAGTAGCAACAGCTTCTGCCACACTAGCCAACCTGACCTGGCCAATATTTTGACATACTGCTATGAGGGATAACCTGTGGGAACCAGACACCCCACAACGGACGGATGTTAAGGCCTGTATCAATGAGCCCTAACTACAACTAACAACTAACAAGAGGCACCTACAGGCTGCTGCGCATCCTGACTGCAGAGTGCATGTGTTTAGCTGCCAGTGTCATCATTGATCCAGTTCCATAGCATTAATGTTGTCATCAGGTGTGGAGTGGAGAGAATGGCAAGCACGCCAGGCATCGCAGCCTCTTGGGTCTGGATATGTACTGCAAGTACATGTCATTGCTGCAAATGAGCTTCATCCCATGTACTGTCTGCAAACATTATCATTATACAATGCAATCCGTCTCTCAATATGTTTTCATTATTAATATATTTCTCGATTTTTACAATATGATGTTTTTTTCCACAGTTCAAAGTCATAGATTACTCAAAAGCAATGTTTTGACATATGACACTTTTTAATCACCAGAAACTGCAATTTTATGGATTAATCTCGCGACTTATTTCCCCCAGAAGATATCCCAATGCACTTCGCTTTGGGATGCTGCCCACCATTTCGCAGCAAGGGGCTCATTAGCGCACCTGTGGTATTGAAGCCTGAAATGCTGCTAGTGGAAAGCAACGCAATGGCCTATACAAATCTAAGTAGCCTGACCACATGACAAGATCATTGCCTTTATAATAGAAATGGTCATCAAATCAAATCACAGCGGTAACCAATAATATATGGTTACTACTGGACATATGTTGTAAAAGTATGCCACTAATGGCAGACTTTACACAAAAAACTCATTAACACCAATGGACTTTTCCCCCAAAACTGGTTCTACCGCCAATTGGGATGAGTCTGTTATGGCAGCCATTTTAAAAATGACAATACATTCTAAATCACGCGCTTTAAGGTATTAGCCAAGCAAGAGACTAAAGAAATGTGATGCAGGAGGGACGGAAAAGGATGGACAGCTCAGAAAAATAAATGTCAGTGATCCAGCACTCACCATAATGACTTATGAAGTTATGAATGTGGGTTTTCGTCATCTTTGTATAAGTATGGGTTCAGAGAGGAAACAGAAAGTGAGCATGCTGGGGCCACTGCCATCACTTTAAGATGATAAAATGCTCAAGACACCACTAAAACGCCACCACTATTACCTCTGCCCCTATCATCACTACCACCCCCAACACTACGGCCCGACCACCTCTGCAAGAAGCACTGCACCTGCCGCTTTGCTCACTGCCAACAAAGCCATAGAAGCTTCACTTGCCTCTCCCTGGACTTCTGCTTATGGAGCAAAAACAGGGAAGAAACTGCACTACAGTAAGTTGTAGGCCTTCTGATAAACAGCTCCAATTAAATTAGAGTAAAAATAGTCAGGAATGGGAACAATTTCTACATCACTGTCACCATCAACAGTGTGTACAGACGATGACAATGATGACGATCATGCTGATGCTTCTGGGACTGAGATGTCCAACCACCACCACTGGATATAGGAGATTGCACCTGTGTCAGTAATGTAGCATGAAGTTTACCTAGCTACTACTAGCAACTTGTCATGTCCAGGCTAAGGGACATGGATCTGCACCATGATGTACATAAACAACAGTCTGCGAGACAATAAGCGCCAATGTTTGGCATCCTGCAGACCCTTGCAGGAACTGTCAAGGAAATAAAAACAGACCGCTCAGTTGCCTTTGATTTCTGGAGGACACAAGTCCTGCTGCAGAATCGCTGGAGTTACAGTGGTGCAGGTCATGCAGCACAGGATTTATGTATGTTGCCTCCTCTTAGGCATTCTTGAGAATATCAGGCATTGCAGGACATAGGGGCTACAAAAGGGATGGGATTCTTCCAATCCCTTAACCCCTATCTCTGACACGAAGACTCCATAACACAAAGCCCTCACTAGTATTGCTAAGCACCTCCGCCCAACTCAAAAGGGGTAGAGTAAATCAGGGTTGAAGAACATGGAAATAAGCATTTCATTAATGGAAGTTGTGCTAGAGAAGGGGTAGGATGAGAGAGAGTTTATGGCGGAAAAAGGGTATGTCGGTATGCCAAGGGTACTTAGAGATGTGCGCGTTAGGCAAGAGATAGAATATGCCATACTATCCAGGATATTCAGATAAGGTATTATGATGATCGCTGGGGGCATGTTCTTGTATCAGCCATCTGAAACTGGCTTCAGATCCCTATACATCAACACATTACCTCGAAAAAACGTGCACATTCCTTTGAAATGGAAATGTTGTCTAATACCTAGGTGTCATTTCCTGATTGCTGTTGTTCTATCAACATGTTCAGTGGTACACAGACGTATTGTATCAACCAAAAAAATACAAACATGGATGATTATCCTTAGAAAAATATTTAGAATTAAATAGGAGCACTGTATAAAAACAGCATTATGGTGACAAACTTATGAATCCTATCCCAGTTTCAAGAAAATCACAATAAACTGAAATACCACATGGAACGTTTACTCCCAGGTCAAACAGTCAACCCTACATGCCCTACAGTATTTTGTAACTTCCCTTCTTAATTTCTTAACATGGTTATTGTACTAAGATATTTATCCCAAACATGACCAACTAAATAGAGGACCTGAACAATGAAGCCTTGACCGTCTTTGGAATCCCATCTGTACCACAAACGGCCTTAGTTGTACAAATGCACAGCTGTGACCCCAATCATCCAAAGCAGTATATCTGACCTCAGTGTTATAACCTATAGCTTTGGCTCAGGGTCTAAAGGCCACTAGTCTTTCTAAGAAAATATTCTGCTCAGTGCATGAGTAAAATCAGCCCCCCCTATTTGACGACAAACCTCAGCTCAGGTCCAACATACAGTTGCACAGAACCCCCTCAAAATACAAATTCCATAGACCTAACTGTAGGTAAACTACTAAAATACTGCTAACATATACATCTTTAAGGATTAAATACATGTCTAGCATTACCAGAAGCTTGGTACTTGAATAATTTCACCACTATTGTCAGTTCCCTGGTAACACTGACCATAACCAATACTAAGGTCACATCTATTGATGTAGAACCAGGCCCTTAAATTGAACAGATTACATGCTAATTTATCTCTGAGAACCTCAATCTAACTATTCTAGAAGTATGCTGTGCATCATGCTAACACAATAAATTAATCTCTAAATAGACCACTCATTAACAGGTCTAAAGATAACCAAAAATAAAATCCTTATCATTGTAGACATTACAATAAACCAAGGCCCTCACTAAGGCCCCTGTCTGGCCATAACTTTGCTTCTCTTGCTCATTTCACCGTTGCCTGCCTGCACTTGCAGGGCAGGGGCACACCACCTCCACAGAGACCACAAGGCTGCAGGATCATTTGGGCATCACTGCCACCTTAGGTAAGCCCAGTTGGGCTCTACAAGGCTCATTGTGCCATTTGTTAGGTGCACTGACTACCATTAAATGTGTGTGCTTAATTTAAACAATGAGGGATTTTGCTCACAATTGTGTGTTATCCAAAACGCTGTTTGCATTGGTTATTGCAGTCCAACTGTCCTTGTGGCCTTTTGGGCTGTTATTATTTTTTTTTTATTTTTTTTTATTTGGTTAGTTAATTTCTTTGAACCTTTCAAATTTTTACAACATAATCAAACATAATAACTTTTACATTTTACATTCAAATATTAAAATTTGTAATTTCGTCAATACAGTATATTGGTAATTCCATAATAATACATTTCATTTATACATTTCCTTTTCGGGAGCATTTATCAAACATTTACTTATCACAACATATCTACCTCCTATATGTAATATAGATTTTCATCTAGTTTAGATATTTATATTTTTTTAGTGTACTTCTTAATTCGCAACTTCTTCTGTTTTAAACAATTCATTCAGGTATTGTACAATGGCAATTTGAACCGTTAGCTTATTGGTCAAAAATAACCATTTCCATGCATCAGAATAGTTCATAGGCAATAATGCATGGGTGATTCTGAAGAAATGTTTTTTTTGTATATCATCAAGATTAGGACATTCAATTAGACAATGCTTTAGGGTTTCTTCTTGTGTTGGTACTTTGCACTATCTACAAACATTTTCATTCTCTGGAATTTGCTTTCTTGTTGCCAATACTGATCTAGTATGCCATAGATTTCATCTGAAGCACAGATATTGATTGCGCATATGCGGAGAAGGATATTTCTGTAGATACCTGGCCATTGTTCCTAATTTTTATGCCCAAATGTCGATATATCAAAATCTTTCATTCTAGAACATTGCTCGATCGTTATAATCCAATCCATTTGGAATAACTTCATTTTAGCTCTTACCGGATTAATTAACAGAATGGCCCTCATTCTGACTCAGGCGTTAAGTGGTTGTACGGCGCCGTAAACGGCGCCGACCCTTAACGCCTGATTACAAGGTTCCCTTTGCGGGATGGCTTTTAACGGCTGCTGTTTTGCAGCCGTTAAAATCCATGCCGCAAAGGGACCTTGGCGATAATTACGGCACCGTAATTTACTGTGCCGTAATTATCGCCTTTCCCCATTCCCATTATGCCCTATGGGGCGAAAATGGGAATGGGGAAGGGTAAAATGGGAAATGGGGATTTACTGCCCCACTCACCTTGGAATGGGGCGGTAAATCCGCCAACCACCATGGCGTAAATGTAGTTTACGCCATGGTGGTAAGGGTACGACCCAGGCGGTAACTTACCGCCTGGGTCGTAATGAGGGCCAATGTCTAGAGAAATATCAGCATCTGCTAGAGTATTTAAAATATTCTGTGTCCATACCTTGGAGTAAGAATCATTTGTAGTAGCTAGATAATTTGCTAATATTCCGACAACATTTGAGGAACCAATATTTAACAGACATTTCCTAAACAACGCACATCTCTTCCATTGATCCTGTGCAAACATGGATGTCAAACCCAATTCAAAACGCAGTATGGCTTTGACATGGACATAGGAATGTTTAGAATTTTTTTCCAAAACTTGGATTCTATCCTGTCCCAAAAATTACGTTGTTTAGGTAGTGTAGATTCGACCCCATACGTGAGGATAAACAAAAATCACTTTTTGTTTATAAAATAGCAGTATTTGGGAGTAGGTGAATTTTGCAAATGTATGTGCAAATAACCTTGCCTGGGAGATTAGAGGAAGTAATTTCTGAGTGATTCCCATTTCATTGTCATTCTTTCTCAGAGAATTGGAAATCATAACACCCAGGTATTTATACGTATTAACTTTTTCAAGTTGTTCACTTCCCAGATACCACCGGTAGAAGTTAACCTTCAGCTGCTTTTTTGGTTTGCAAACCACTATTTGCGTTTTTGCTGTATTAATCACCAAATTGTTTTCCACTGCATACAGGTTTAGTGCATTCAGCATATTTTGTAAGCCACTCAGAGTTTTGGATAGCAAAATAAGATAATCTCCATAAAGCAGATAGTTTATCAGATAAGAACCCAATTTTGCAGCATCACAAATTATATTCTGAAACGCACAACCTATGTCTAAAATAAAAAGATTGAATACTGTTGATGCCAAAATGCATCCCTGTTTCAAACCTCTCTGTGTGCGGATGTAAGCAGATAGCATTCCATCTAAAGTCAATCTTACTCGCATGAACGTATTAGAGTGGAGCAAGCCAACCCAGGGCCAGTAGAGTATCAGCACAATTGTAACGCTTTCGTTTCTGGTATAGTAACACGCGGTCCACAGAATCAAAAGCTATTTTAAAATCAACAAATGCTAAATAAATTGATTGACCAAGATTTGCACACTTATCCTTGATTAAGTTCAGGATCATTATGTTAGGTATTGTGCCCACTCCTGTAACAAAACCTGCTTGGAAATGATCTACCATATGTGTATTTTGGGCCCAATATTTAAGTTTTTTCAAGATAAGACGCGTAAAGATCTTCCCTGGTGCGTCTAATAATGCTATTGGCCGGTAGCTGTTAGGAACCTGACGGTTACCCTTTTTGTAAATTGGTACTGTAATTGAGTGCCTCCGTGACTGGGGGATGGTTTGAGAAGCATTCGCCATAGTAAATATATTGTAGAGAATTTGGGCCCACATCTGAGGGCTTTGTCTTAATGTCTTATTTGACAGCCCATCTGGGCCACACGCTCTCGACCGACTTATAGAATTAATACATAACTGGATGTCTAATAGATCGAATTCCAAATTAAATTTAGTTGGGAACTCGACTGAATCCAAACTTGCGTTATTTGTTGCGTGAGCATACAAGTTAGCAAAATAAGATATCCAGTCAGACTCCATGACGCTATTGCCTTGAATGAGCCCTTGTGGTCCATTCACAGCACCATTCAAAATTGCCCATGTTCTTGCAGAATTCTTGGATTGTATTAAACTAAGCATGTTTTGACCATCTATCTGGTATAAATTTGCCCGCCTAGCTCTTAACCAGTTTTTGTACCATGTCTTTATCTTGTTTAGTGTGGGCCCTCTTAATACCATGGGTAGCTTTGCAGCATTTCTTTTTTCCATCCTATACACAGTTTTTTGCTTTTTCACTTCATCATTATATTTGTGTATAGATGGTTTCATAAAACTCAATTTTCCTTTCTTATCATCAAGAAGGTAAGGCATCATTGTATAATAACAATCATCCAATGACTCACCACGTTTGGTCAAACCCATGCAATTCTGTACATAATCATGGTATTCATGCAGCTGCCTATCCGAGCATCATAGTCTGGTGCTTCTCGCATTGGTGGTCAGATTTGTTAGACCATACTCTCTTTCTATCTGCCTGGGTGGATTGCATGTTGTCCATTTGACTGTTAACTGATCATGATCACTATAGTCAGATTGCACAATATAAAAATCAGCAATACATGGGAATAATGAAGAGCTCACATATAAATAATCAATTACAGATTCTGTTTTCCCCCGCCTCCATGTTGGATGTGCGGGAATGTCAGGCACACATGAGCCATTGAGCATCACGAAATTATGACATTTTATGAATTGCTTCCATACTTTAAGTCTTGGTTGAGACTTTGATGACTTCACACATATGCAATGTTTATTCAAATCACTGCCCATGATTATATGCAATATGGATTTGTCTTGAGAAATCCTTAGCATTAAATCAGACAGATCTTCAATAAAGCGTGTCTCCACAATACCAGCCGGATTCCAGTACAAATAAATGATAGCAATTGTATATTCAGATGTTTTAACTTTGATCATTTGGATAAATCTATTTGGGTTAAACCATGGATCAATAACCATATCTGGGACAATTTTAATTGCAGTAAGAGGACCTGATGTGGGTCGACCATTTTCAGTTTTGTGAGCCGGGTTTAAGCATACATTATAGTCATCCATCTAGGGTGCAACCTGTAGCCATGTTTCCTGAAGCATAATTACATCATACTTAATCAGATCACTAAAGCTTTGATTTAAATGCTTAAAGCCCCTTGTGTTCCAACTAATTAATGCAAGTGTGTCAAATAGAGGTACGAGGCCTAGCTAATTCTGAATATTAGTGGACAGGTAATGCTTATTAAATGGTTTTCGTTCAGATATCATTTGCTCTTGGGTGAAGGCTTTGTAGGGTTTGTTACAGAGTTTATTGTGTTTTATACTAGGAATCTTTTCCTCTGGTTCCTCTGTTGTAATAACAAAACCGAGATTAAATATTGCCTCTTTTGCCATCCATATTGTGTTTTGCACCACTCTTGAATTCATCCAGATTTTCACTGTAGTTGCTAATTTGTTTTTAGGGAATTCTACTAGTGCTATATCGGTTGACAATATATCCTCTAATTGTGGTAGATCAGAGAAAATAGCTATAACAGTATGTCTGTTGATATCATACTGTGGATAAGGTGCTGGACGACACGATAGAATCAATGCAAATGCCGCTGGGCGCTTAATGCCAGTTGGGAACAAGTTAGTTTGTGATAGTTCTGAGTTCTTAACACTAGGTATTATCAAATTCGCTTGGGTTTCAAATGGTAGAAGACCTGCAAGTGCCGTCTGCAAGAGTTGTATTGCCTGCATAGAACTCATCAGTGTTTGTACAAGGTGTACCTGCTAGCATAAGACTTACACGGGGGTGACCCATTTTTGCCCTGTGGAGCAGAATTGTCATTGGCGCTGTCGTCACATATTTGAGTTACTCTAGCGGTCTTTGTATTACTTAAGGAATGACTAGTAAACGAGGTTTTGGTAGGGACACGTTCCGCCATGTACGCGTCCACTGCTTCTCGAATCTCTCTTCGTTGTAAGGCTTTTTCATCAACGGACTGCACTTTGTTATTCTTGTCTTTATTATTTTTTAGAGAAACACGTTTGTCATGCTTCTCTGACATTTCCACCAAATTGTCTAGTGGAGCATAGGCAGTGATCACTTTTGCCACACCTGGGTTACAAATAGAGACCGATTTTTTTGTCTTTTCTAAATTTTGGTATTTTTTAGAAATTGCTTTAGAGAGCAAAATAGTATTTTTAACTGGTTTTGGCATAGATCATGCTTTCAAATATTGTTTGGACACAGATCCATTCTTTTTTGGAGGATCTTTTTGTTTTTTTGATAACTTGCTTGTATTCGGTACTTTATTAGCTGTAGCTTTGGATTTTGAAAAAATTGTGTATGCTATTTTGTTGTCATTGTTTTTCTTAATGCTGAGTGGACTTGATGGATTTGACTGCGAGTCAACAGTCACACAGCTAGAATTTACTTCTAATTGAGGTAACACTATTTCAGGCATATTCGCTGAATTGGAGTGTTTAGGTTTTTCAAGCACTTCATAGATTGGTCCAGGAATGGAGGGTACAGCGGAGAAAATATCCGTATTTTCCACCGCTATTAACATGGTTTGATATGATTTTGTTACCAAGTTCTTCCGTTCATTATCATGATTTTTGTAGCACATACATTTCCTATTTTGTAATAACACAGACGTCTCCTTCTGCCAAAGCAATATTTGCTCCATTTGTGTATGTTGCACTGATATTTTGCCTTCTAATGATTCAAATAATTTTGTCATTGTGTGTAGTGCTAAATTCATTGTAGTAAACGTTACTTCCAGCACTTTTGTTATTGGGTCAAATTGATCATTCTTAGCTCCCTCCCCTGCCTTCTTTGGGTTACGGGGTGTTGGTGCCGTATAAGAGTCAATTGAACTAATAGAGGAGTTTGAGGTATCTGGGAACATCACTGGAGACCTAGGAGGTCATTACAACCCAGGCGCTAATTGCGCCAACTTTACCACCATGGTGTAAACTGCGTTTACACCATGGTGGATGGCGGATTTACCGCCCCATTCCAAGGTGAGTGGGGCGGTAAATCCCCATTTCCCATTTTCCCTTCCCCATTCCCATTTTTGCCCCATAGGGCATAATGGGAGTGGGGAAGGCGCTAATTACGCCACCGTAAATTACGGTGGCGTAATTAGCATCATGGCAGGTTAGCGCCATGGATTTTAACGGCTGCTGAAAGCAGCTGTTAAAATCAGAATAGGCGTTAAGGGTTAATGACGGCGTTAACCCTTAACACCTGGGTCGTAATGAGGCTCCTAGACAGGTTATGTTGTGAACCGTAATTTAAATGGCTAACAATAGGTGCATCTATGTCAGTGGCCACTTGCTCTTCTACGATTAGTGGCACTAGCAGCACTACTGGTGATACCTCATGAGACGCACCTGGCTCACCTACGTTATTCAACATTACCCTGTCCGATGGTGAAGGATGCACAACTGCGGCTAGTTCTTCCAGTGATTTAACTACCGGATTACTTGTTCCCGTAAGACTTGAAACAGACGCCCTTGTTGATATTGGGAGGGGCGCACTAGCTACCGAAGGCTTACACATCGCCGTTGCCGCGTTTGACTGTACCTTCTGTGCTATTGGAGACTCTTTACAGTATTTACGAAAGTCTGCCATAACCTCCATCTTGGAAATGGGCTTCTTTGTCTTCGGCGTAAATCTTTTGTTTGGCGTAGAGCTCGTTGCCTTAAACAAGGGTCTTTGGCTAATACGAGCTAAGGAGCATGCATTTAATAAATTATTCTTTACAATTTTTATTAGGGGGCATACCTGTTTTGAGTGACGGAAGTACGCGTTGCATTTCACTCACAACTCCTACTCTTTTCAATTACCACGAGTCAAAATAGTTGCATTAGAATAGAACAAGAAATAAAAAAAAATTTTTTTATAGAAAATAAAATAAAAAATAAATAAAAGAAGGGTAAATAAAATGAAAAGTCTTGGGCCTCAGCAGCCCTCAGGCAGCCCAAGACAGCCACAGACAGCCCTTATACAACAGCGCTTTCACAAAAGCACGCGCGCATAAAGCACGGGAAAACCTTGCTAAATGGGTTCTGGGCAATGTGGGCGGAGTTGTGGGCGGGGATAGCCACACTTGGAAAATATTTCCAAAATCACTACAATAATCCTCCGTGATTCGGCAGCAAAGACAGCAGAAGTTCAGGAAGTTATTATTCAAGGTCTTTTCTTCTTCCAATCCTTTCCAGGCACCTGAGTGCCCCATCTACCTTTCATCTGCGGATGCCGTGATTGACTGTTTTAACCCTCCTAAGGCTAATCAGAGAGCTGTCAGTCTAGAGAGCCGGCCCACCAACCAAAGCCCTCACTAAGGCCCCTATGAGGACCTGTCTGGGCCTTTGGTGACAGTGCAGGTCCCCTGCCATGTTTTCAGATTCTGCCGACACCACCATCGCAACTACCATCCAGTATCACGGGTAAGGCCTCATCCTCACCACCTACACATCTTCTGTTCTTTCTCTCCCCATATTATGGTTTGACATAACCTGCCATGTTCTCACTTGCTCAGTCCAAACCAAAGCTGATGTAATTTCACCATTCTTTTGGGACATACTTTCTAAATCTGCGGCCTCCATGTTCGTTCTTATGGGCTCACACGCTGCACCACTTAAAAGTCATCTGTGGATAGTCACCTGAACTTTGATTCTGAAGCCTGCACTCCTCTACAGATTGTTAATTGAACTTTGCACCTCGTTGTTCTGCTTTCTGCTTTTAACACTGCATTTCTTCTTCGTCTCCCCTACTACTCTCATATGCATCCTGTTGCCTCTCCTATCTTACTGTCATATATTTTGTCAGTATGCCCAGACTGTTTGTGCCGATTCTTGTTGCCTCCTTAATTCTGTTATTTCTGGAACCTGAATCCAGCTCCGCCTCTAAACCTGCTCACTGATTTGTTTTATCCTGCATTTTAGTGCTTTACTAGAAATTCGAATCTAGCTTTGCCTGTAAACCTGCTCACTGATTTGTTATTTGCTGCATTTTTTGTGTTTTACTTGAAATTCGAATCTAGAGGTGCCGCAAAATCATGCGCGCTGAATTATTTTTCTGTTTCATTTTTTTGTGTACTCTTTGCATTTTCCTATGCTAAACGATTTTTAACGTGAGCATTTTTCCGTACCAAATCTTCTGTGCCATGACAGTCCTGATATGATATGATATGGCATTTATAACGTGCCTATACACAAGTGTTTCAAGACGCGATGAGACAAGGGAGAGGGAACTGAGCGAAGACAGACAACGATCCTACCAGTCCTGGTGTCATTCAGATCATGCAAGTGCATGGGATGGGGAGGAAAGTGCAGAGGGGGAGTAGGGGATGGGACAGTGCAGTACATAGGATAATAAGATAAATAACAAAGTAAAAGTACGGCCAGCAGGTGGCAAGTGCAAAGGTAAGTGCAGAAAACAGGTGTCAAGTGCTGGTAATGGGACTGTAGGGATTCAGAAAACAGTCCGCAAGTGCAGGGGTTGCCAGAAAGACAGTGCAGGAGTGCGACTAGCGGGGTAGAGGGCCTGGGCCCGAGATCAGAGTGTAGCCAGGTAACCAGTGCAGTTTCAGTATCAGCCAGGAAGTCGGCAGGGGAGAGGAGGAGAAAAAGCAGAAGCAAAGAGAAAGGTTTTGAGGTGCTTCCTGAACCGGAGATGTGTCTTAATCTCAATTCTTGTACCTCTAACTCTGCTGCCCTCACTGGGATCCGTCTATCTGCGCTGGTTGTACTGCTCCGTTTCACTGCTAGGCTGGTGAGTTCTATCGTGCACTATACAGTACTTCCCTCCGCCTCCACTGCACACCCTTGATCACCAACCCCTCATCGCTATGGTGCTCTCAATCTATTCTAACAGCTCCTCTATCACCTATCCTCCCTCTCTCTCGAAGTCTGAAAGGAAGCAATGTAAGAAAGCTCTTCTGGGTTTCAACCCAGGTCTGCCCATAGCACACACCCACATCAATTGTATCTCTCGTGCCCTAGAATCTCTCCACTGGCTCCCGGTGACCGCAAGGATCAAATTCAAGACCTTTTTCATCATCCACGAGGCTGATTGGGGCCTTGATTCTCTCTACATCCAGCTGTTTTCTCTCCCTTAATAACCCCGGCTAGAGTTCTGTGGTCCTATAGCTCCAACTCTCTGCAGGTCAGACGTTTCTCCAAGCAGAGTGTGGAAGGGAGATCGATCCCTTTCCTCGGCAGGAGCATCCCTCTGGAATGGCCTTCCTGCCCCCCTCATCCTTGAGCTGGATCCGGAGCCAGATCTGGAAACTTCTCAAGACTTCCCTTTTTTCCTCCTCCTTCTGTCCCCCCTCCCGTGGTAATATCTCTCTTCCGCTGTGACTGGTGCCTGGTCCCCTAGGAGTCTTACAGTTACCAGACCCTTCCGTGACCAGTTCACCCCCTAGCATCCTAACCAGCACTTGCCTTTAGGCACCCCTCCTGGACCAGCCCAAATCAAGTCCACTCCACCTTAGCACTTCTTCCTTTCGCTCTCCCCCACAGTTGTCCTCATGGCTCTCCTCAGCAATTACTCAGCCGCCTGGGTCCCCCTCCCCTCCACTTCTGTCACCTCCCCAGCCCTTCCCCTTACTTCTGCCCTCCCATTGTCTTTGTCTCTGCACTTGCACAGTAAGAATTTCACAAGGCCTAGAACACCTGTTCATGTTTTTCTTTTCCTATGTCCCCTCCCCCCCTTTTTTGTCTTGCGGTGCCTGTATAGGTACCACACAAAGGTTCAATAATCAAAAATAATTAAAACATAGGTGTTGTAATGGTTGCATCGTAACAATACTTACATTTCTGACTCTCGTGACCTAAAACCTCTCCGATAGGGAGTGGGACGAGACTCACGAGACTCTACAAAATAATATTGGGGACTCTGACCCATCAAGAGTGCAGCATAGGGCTACCAGCTGGCAACGGCTGGTGTGTGTCTAGTGCTTCTTTTTTCTGAATCCCGAGTGGCCTCGAGATTCTCCCTGCTGCACCAGAAATTCAGGAAACACCTTTGAGAATTATGATCATACCTCAACTTAATGGCCTAAACACTTATTATTGACACAGTTGTGCCTTCAACCTCTGCATTTTGTTTTCTGTGCGCGTGAAGTTTCACACGCGATTCCATCAGGGCACGTGTATTTCAGGGGTGCGCGGGAAGTTCCACACGCGATTGTCCGGTGTACGTGTATTTCGGGGTGCGCGTGAAGTTTCACATGCGAATCCTGCAGGGTACATGTATTTCGGGGTGCGCGGGAAGTTTCACATGTGAATTCAGCAGGGTACGTGTATTTCAGGGGTGCACGTGAAGTTTCACACGCGATTCCATCAGGGCACATGTATTTCAGGGGTGCGCGGGAAGTTCCACACGCGATTGTCCGGGGAACGTGTATTTCGGGGTGTGCGTGAAGTTTCACATGCGAATCCTGCAGGGTACGTGTATTTCGGGGTGCGCGGGAAGTTTCACATGCAAATTCAGCAGGGTACGTGTATTTCAGGGGTGCGCGGGAAGTTCTACACGCGATTGTCCTGGGTATGTGTATTCCAGGGGGGCGCGTGAAGTTTCACACGCGATTCCATCAGGGCACCTGTATTTCAGGGGTGCGTGGGAAGTTCCACACGCGATAGTCCTGGGTACGTGTATTTCTGGGTGCATGTGAAGTTTTACACGCGAATCCTGCAGGGTATGTGTATTTCGGGGTGCGCGGGAAGTTTCACACGCGAATTCAGCAGGGTACGTATATTTCAGGGGTGCGCAGGAAGTTCCACACGCGATTGTCCTGGGTACGTGTATTCCAGGGGTGCGCGTGAAGTTTCACACGCGATTCCATCAGGGCACCTGTATTTCAGGGGTGCGCGGGAAGTTCCACACACGATTGTCCTGGGTACATGTATTTCGGGGTGCGCGTGAAGTTTCACACGCGAATCCTGCAGGGTACGTGTATTTTGGGGTGCGTGGGAAGTTTCACACGCGAATTCAGCAGGGTACGTGTATTTCAGGGGTGCGCAGGAAGTTCCACACGCGAATGTCCTGGGTACGTGTATTTCGGGGTGCGCGGGAAGTCTCACACGTGATTTCAGCAGGGTACGTGTATTTCAGGGGTTCCGGGGAATACTACACGTGAATTGGCCGTGTGGGTCCTCCCAGGTGTTCCCTCTACACCCTCCCTGGCCCCTGCAGGCAGCCAACACCACAGGGGACTACCCTGAACCCCTGCTCATGTCCCGCAGGCAGCCCATCCACCATGGGCATGCCCCCCAGCCAAGCCACATGTCACCTTGCACTACTGATCAACAACGCATGTCTCCCAGCATCCCCACCCCCCAGCACTGTGGGGCACCTGCCAGCAGGCCCCCACTCATGTCTCCCAGCACCCCCACCCCCCAGCAGTCAGGGGCACCCTCCACCAGGCCCCCACTCATGCCCCCCTGCACCCACAACCCCCAGCAGTGCAGGGCACCTGCCAGCAGGCCCCCACTCATGTCTCCCAGCACCCCCACCCCCCAGCACTATGGGGCACCGGCCAGCAGGCCCCCACTCATGTCCAACTCATGTCCCCCACACCCCCACCCCCCAGCAGTACAGGGCACCCTCCACCAGGCCCCCACACATGTCTCCCAGCACCCCCACCCCCCAGTATCCAGGGGCACCCTCCACCAGGCCCCCACTCATGTCTCCCAGCACCCCCACCCCCAGAATCCAGGGGCACCCTCCACCAGGCTCCCACTCATGTCCAACTCATGTCCCCCTGCACCCCCACCCCCCAGCATCCAGGGGCACCCTCCACCAGGCCCCCACTCATGTCCAACTCATGTCCCCCTGCACCCCCACCCCCCAGCAGTCAGGGGCACCCTCCACCAGGACCCCACACATGTCCCCCTGCACCGCCGGCCCCAAGCAGTGCAGGGCACCTGCCAGCAGGCCCCCACTCATGTCTCCCAGGACCCCCACCCCTCAGCAGTGCAGGGCACCCTCCACCAGGCCCCCACTCATGTCTCCCAGCACCCCCATGCCCTAGCAGTGCAGGGCACCTGCCAGCAGGCCCCCACTCATGTCTCCCAGCACCTCCACCCCCCAGCAGTTCAGGGCACCCTCCACCAGGCCCCACTAATGTCTCCCAGCACCCCCACCCCCCAGCAGTGAAGGGCACCCTCCACCAGGCCCCCACCCATGTCTCCCAGCACCCCAACCCCCCAGCAGTGCAGGGTACCCTCCACCAGGCCCCCACACATGTCTCCCAGCACCCCCACCCCCCAGCAGTGCAGGACACCCTCCACCAGGCACCCACTCATGTCTCCCAGCACCCCCACCCCCCAGCAGTGAAGGGCACCCTCCACCAGGCCCCCACCCATGTCTCCCAGCACCCCAACCCCCCAGCAGTGCAGGGTACCCTCCACCAGGCCCCCACACATGTCTCCCAGCACCCCCACCCCCCAGCAGTGCAGGACACCCTCCACCAGGCACCCACTCATGTCTCCCAGCACCCCCACCCCCCAGCAGTGCAGGGCACCCTCCACCAGGCCCCCACATATGTCTCCCAGCACCCCCACCCCCCAGCAGTGCAGGGCACCCTCCACCAGGCCCCGATTCATGTCTCCCCGCACCCCCACCCCCAGCAGTGAAGGGCACCTGCCAGCAGGCCCCCACTCAAGTCTCCCAGCACCCCCACCCCCCAGCAGTGCAGGGCACCCTCCACCAGGCCCCCACTCATGTCTCCCAGCACCCCCACCCCCAGCAGTGCAGGGCACCCTCCACCAGGCCCCCACACATGTCTCCCAGCACCCCCACCCCCCAGCATCCAGGGGCACCCTCCACCAGGCCCCCACTCATGTCCAACTCATGTCCCCCTGCACCCCCTGCCCCCAGCATCCAGGGGCACCTGCCAGCATGCCCCCACTCATGTCCCACTCATGTCCCCCTGCACCCCCGCCCCCCAGCATTGCGGGGCACCTGCCAGCAGGCCCCCACTCATGTCCCACTCATGTCCCCCTGCACCCCCAACCCCCAGCATTGCGGGGCACCTGCCAGCACGCCCCCACTCATGTCCGCCAGCCAACACATCATCACAATCTAAATCCCTGGCCCTAATGGGCAGCCTCCACATGCCAAACACCCACCCAAGTATTGCATCCACCCACTTAGAAATACCAATTACATGATACAACCCCAATGGCAAGTATGTAAATGAACACATGTCCCTCACATACACACAATGGGTGTCAGTGAATGTCAAAACCCATATCATGATATGCATGAAACCAATGAGATGATACTACACATTGAAGTTTGATGAAAAAAATGTTTTCAAATTAAAAATAAATTGAATCAAAAATAAACAAAATACAATGGGAATTAAAAACCAAAAGCAGCATGTCCGTAAAATAATGAAAAACCACAAATCATAATCCAAAGGAAAGGTGTCCAAAGTCACAGTTCAAAAAAGTAAATCCAAGGGAAAAACAAAACCGAAAACCATTGCTCCCTGTGTAAATTCCAAATAAAAAAATAAAATCCAACAGTCAGCTATATACAGATAAACAATCCAGGGTCCATGATCCCAACGGAAGAAATGAAACCAATCTAATAATACTACCTAATAAAAAAAACTATATACAAAAATGTGGTCCATTGTCCTAAAGGTCCAAAAAAAATAAAAAAGCAAAGGAAACCTAACACTAACTACATAACTATTTACAAGGGCAGCGGGCTAGTCCGACGGCTCACTGGTTGTTGTCATGGGCCAGGGCATCATCGAACTCCTGTTCAATGGCTTGGAGGCGGGCATGTTCCCTGGCCCCGAGGTCTCGCAGGGATAATGTAGTTTCCAGCTCCAACTCCCTGCAAATACCCTCGAGGCACTCAGCCCACCAGTTCTCCGCCCTGACCATTGTGAGCCATTCCTCCTCTGCCCGCTGCCGCTCCGCACCTATCTGCTGGCCCAACCGCTCCCACACGGAAGACACTCCCATTCCAGGGTTCTCCTGCCCTCCGGCCGATGCCTGCCCCCCTGATGTTGATGGCCCCGAGCCATGATGCCTCCCACGTCGAGCCTGCCGCTGCCTCCGACGCAACTGCCTGTGCCAGCACGACGGCATCCAGGCTGATGGAATCCACCGACGCCGTCGTGCACGTGCCCTGCCCGATGATGCCGTCACATCCTCCATCTGCTGGGGTCCAGTTGCTGGTGTGTCCACCCCTGCTGGACCTCCGACTCCCGACTGTGGCAGGGATGGGGTCCCCACCAAGTTGGCTGCATTGGTCAGGGCAGGTCCACAGGGGGCCCTGGTGGCATCTGGGCCGGAAGACGGCATGGAGAACGACTGGCGTATAGCCTCCACAGAGGAGGAGAGGGTCCCCAGAGTGCCCGACACATGTACGAAACCCCCGACCACGGCCGCTCCCAACTGGGCCATGTTGGCATGGTGCTCTTCGTGATGACGTGCATGCTCCCCCCGGGAAGCACGCACCTCATCACGAAAGACACCAGTGCGCAACGCGACACCAATCAGGACCTTCTCCATACGTCCAGGGGTCCCCTCGTCCGCAGGTGGAGCGGAGTTATATGACATGGACATCCCCCTACCTGCGGACGGGCCTGGGATGGGGCATCCCTGCTGGTGCTTGGTGGTGCAGTCACAGTGTCAGGGACAGTGACATGCAAAGGCACCTCCACGGTGACCTGTGCTGCCTCCTGCCCCTGCCCCTGGACTGCACCACTTGCACAAGCAGGGATGCCCCCACCAGGCCCCATGTGCGGCTCAGTAGCGGCCTCCTCCTCCTCTCTGGAAACCACCAACCTGGATGGCTCCACCCCGTCTTCGGCCGTTGCAAGCCCCTGTGGGGGCTCACCCACCCCTTCCGCAGCAGCCATGGGGGCATCCCCGCCGCTTTGTTCCACAGCGCCGTCTCCGCCCTCTTCTTCACTTTGCGCTGTGTAGAGGGAGACATAGAACACAAGCATCAGGGTACTTTACAATGGTCCCCTAGACAGGAAGAAATAGCAGATGAGTGGCACTGTCAAAGATCAATTCCATCATGTCCCTCCACATCACATGGGTCAGTGCAGGCAAAACACATGCAGTAACAGGCATGGCGCATGCTATGGACATTAGCAAACATGTCCAAGGGACTCTTGAAACATACAATGTTGTTTTGGAACTCACATGCATCATGGGTCATGCCTATCACATGCACACACTTCACCGTACTTTCATCCATCTGGACTCGTACACCCCAGAAACAGTGGATGCAAGGATAACTAGGCTGCATCAGTGATTCTGAACATTGTCACAGACATGTGTCATGCATCCATGGCATTCACAAGTCACAGACACGCAGGTTAGACACACAGACATGGACACCATACATGTACATGGCATCAGCACCCATCCCTCACCCCCACCCATGTCCAGGAACAGAGACTGGCATGCTCTCATGTGTCCATTCCGCATAGGGCTCCCCATGTTGCATTTAAACACATACACCAACCGTGTGCTTCACACATTACTGGTCTCACATGCATGACCATGATGTACCTGCACACACACACGCATACATGGCCTATGTCACACATACAGGCAAGTATCAGCCAACCAGCACACTGCAACATGCCCTGTCTCACACAGCAATGCTTGGCCACTTACCGCTCGACTCCAGACGGGTCTGCCTCTCAAGGATCTGGGCATGGAGCGCTGGGCGTATGCGTTCCAGGACCCTCAGCTGGATGGTACTCATGCTGCCCCGGCCCCCCTCCATGAGGCGCCGGGCCTTCATGAGGGTCCTGGACCTCAAGTCCTCCCAGCGCTTCTTGACTTGCTTGATGTTGGGGGTTGCCACCCCTTCCGCGTTGATGGCAACCACAAAGTCATCCCAGATCCTGTCCCGTCCTTCCTTGTCGGCGCGTGATGATCCGAAGAGGGCATCATAATGCCCCAGGACAAGCTCCACCAGGACACCAACTTCCTTCTGACTGAAGCTGGTGGCCCTCTGCCCCTCTGGCTGGGGGTCGCCAGTGGTCTCAGATGGTGTTTGCCCTGACATGGCGACCCCCGAGGCAGGCGTGGGTGGGCAACTGGGTCCTGGGGCTGGGATGTGGAGCAATGGTATCCCAGTCGGGAGTCTTCTGTTCCAGCAGGGGTGGACACAGCAACTGGACCCCTGCAGATGGCTGATGTGCAGGCACCAAATGGCAGGGCACAGTGGCAGCAGGCAGGCAGCAGCAGATGGTAGGTGGGAGGCTGCTCGAGGCTCTGGCGGGCAGTAATTCGGCCTTCTGGGCAGGAGCGTGGTCTTCCGTGTGCTTACGCGTGGCCAGCTTGATACGGAGTGATTTGGCACGTGAAAATCCAGCACGTCTGTTTGTAATTTGAGGAAAGGGCCCCCAGCGTGTAGGCGCGTCTATGACGTTACGCGCATGTGCGTTTTCCATGGCGTGTAGAAAAAATAAGCACGTCAGAGTGTCATAGCATGTAATTGGTGGAAAGGGCCTCAGCACGTATGCGCGTCTGTGACGTGCGTGTGCGGGCATTTCCCTGTACACGGGTGCATGTTACACGTCCAATGACTGCACGACAGAGTGTCAGCTCGTGTAATTGGAGGATAGGGCCTTAGTGCGTACACGCGGAAGTGGCGCTGGATGTGTGGGCATGTTTAAAAGGTACATGTAGAACGCCATTTCCTTGTACGTGCTTTTTGTGGAGAGTGAGTGGGTGAAATCTGTACTCCTTGTCGGTTCACACGCGATTTACTTCACGGCGTTCCAAGTTCGTACTCCCTGTTACCTCTGACAGCTTTTTCTCTTTTTGTCTTTTTCCTGGGCCTGTTTCCTCAAACAGAGTTCACTTCTTCTGTTGTCCTGTCTCCTCAGACAGCGTACAATTCTTCTTTTGGCAGTGGTGTTGCCAGTGATATTATCAGTGAATCGCGCACGTATTTAACATCTGTGCTTGCCCCGTGTGTCACGTACCCCTTCAGAGGTCATTCTAGGCTGCGTTTGACACGCATATGTTCATTTTTGTGTTTCTGGGTGCCACAGCGTAGTGCAGGTTTATTTTTCCAGGCACGTGGTCTAGGAGGGGTTGCGTGCACATTATCTCCCTTTTTTGGGGTGCCTGTGCGTTGCATGACCCGTCAACTTCCCCCAGGGGTCACATACAGCCTTGCTATAGCACTAGGGTACGAATTCCATCTAGTACCCTACCCCTTTGACCCCCAATTGCCCAGGACAATAGTTTACTGCAACTCCCATACACACAACAATATCAGTGCCATGGTTGGGAGGCAAGCACGCGGTTAGGGTGGCAAAGTAAGCCGAGCCTCAAGAGGTGGGCGTGGTGGATACGGTAGGGGACTTGCAGGGTGCCCCTAGCCCCCCAAGTGTGGGTGACCAGTCAGGGACACCCATGCCCCCCCTCCCTGGTTGAGGGTAACGTGGCTGACACCATCCCTGCTCAGCTCTTGTTGGACCAGCCCATTGTGGCACCAAACCTGGCACAGGTTGACTCCATGGCTGACTTCCAGGTCAGCAGGTCTAGGCCACGTGTGGCGGTGCACTTTGGTGTCACCAGGCCATCACTAGGACACATGGATCAGGGGCAGCTATTTCATCTGCTGCCCCGAGTAGGCAGGGTGGGGAGGCTGCAGGGGCAGCTGCGGCTCCATCCACCCCAGCTCTGAGTCTCCCAGCCAGGACAGTGTCAGTCCCAGTCCATCCTGCTGACGTTCCCCCTGACTACATCACACTTCAGCGAATGCCTGCACCAAGTCACATGGTAAGTGTTCATTCCCACACTCCTAGTCCACAGTCCACCGGGGCTCCTGCCCCTAGTGTCCAGAGCGGCGTAGGACACTCAGGATCCCCACCACCTTCCAAGCGGAAGAGGAAGAGTGCTCGTCCAGTACAGGCTGATGCCCCAGACACGGCTACACAGTCCGGCCCGCCAAGGAAGCCCAGCTTCAATCAGGCCGAACTTGATGCTCTTGTGGAGTATGTTTCCGCACATGACAGCGAAATGGTGATTACTGCAGGATGCAAGACCACACCTGCACAACGTCTGGCACACTGGCAGACCATCGCGGACATCATAAGTGCCCTTGGATTCGTGAGGCGCACAGCTAATGATTGCTACAAGCGCTGGAATGACCTGAAGCACAGGGCAAAGAAAAAGCTGGCCTCAAGTCATGCCACTACTCTAGTGACTGGAAGTGGGTCTCCAGCAGAGGACATTGAACTCACTCCACATGAGTATGTTGCTGGGACCTACGTCACAGAGGGACAGATCCAAGGCGTGGGAGACCTGCCAGATTACGAGGCATTGTCCGGTGAGTGCACATGCATGTGTGTTTCATCCATGTGCATGGTGTGTGTGTGAGGGCTTCTGATTGAGTGCCAGGTGAGGGTGTGTGTGCCTGAGTGGTTTGGGTCACCCATGTGCTTCATCCAATACATTCAGTGCACCAGGATTTGGGTATTGCAGTATCCCTTCTGGCAACAGTAGACATTTAGCCCAACCTCACGCCAGTTGCCCTTGAAGTGTCATCTTGCCACAACATTGTTGAGTATTATTCTGTGTTCATTCAGCCTGATTGTTTGCATTCCACCACTTTCACTAGGCATTTCTCAGTCCTATTGTCACATGTGTGACATGGCTATGGTACATGCCATATGTGTGATGGCATGTGTCATGTATGTGTATTGGACATGCCAATCACAGGCCAATGTGTGATGGCACTGCTAGCCAGCATGCAGCAAATGTGTTGGTCTTCCATCTTGGTGTCATCAATGTGTGCCATTTGCCTCCCCTTCATACGCAGTGATGGTGCATGCATGGGAGGGTTATAGTCATGTGGGACATGTGTCAATGAAGTACTGGTTCTGTTGCTTCTCAGCCCTAATTGTGTGCCATGGTGCTAATGCCTGATCCCATTTCTTTTCTTTCATGTCTTTGCAGGGGATGACGCACTTGATACTGCTGGGGTTGTGGAGATGGTGCAGACCCAGGGGGGGTTTCAGGCCCGACAGGGCACCAGTGAGGGACATGGTGTGGTGGTGGGTGAGAACCCACACATGCTGCAGACCATTATCTCAAGGGGTGTCTCTGGGTGCACCTCTCCCGAGCTCTATTCAGGTGTCGATTCGGATGATGAGACCTATGTGCGGTCGCAGGTAAGTGTTTCTGGGACGGATTCTGTACTGTCCAACTCACCTGCACCAGGGGTAGAACCCTCAATGGGGATGTCAGTGTTGGTAGGTCTGCCTTTGGTGGTTACGGATGCAAGGTCACACTCCGCAACATCTGATCCTGTTCCTGGGCCAGCAGATCAGAGGGGGAATGCAGTCCTGCAGCCTCAGGCAGTGCCGGCACAGCAAGGCGCAGTTCGCCTTGCCCCAGACAGGTGTGTTGCCAGCCGACGCGGTGGCCGTACGCCACCTGGCAATACCGCATGAGAGCAAACCATATACGGTATGGCAAACCAACAGGCAGCATCATCTGAGGCCATGGATAGGGTGGCCACTTCCATTGTCCCCCAAGAAAGGCTGATGGAACAACTACAGCAGGCAACAGACTCCATTTGCCAGTCACACAGGGAGGACATGTTGGCGTCCAACAGGGACAGACGGGCGGCACTGGAGAGTCTGCGGGAAGCCATTTCTATTGAGTCCCAGGGCCACAGGGAAGCCCTGAGGGTGGAACTCCGTCAGCTCAGGGTGACTCTTGTTGAGCTTGAGGCTTCAACTGACACGAGGACAGAACAGCAGCTGGAGCGGCTCACACGTACGCTCTCAGCTGAGATGCAGGCAACTATGGAGGAGGTCCGGGCATCCCGTGAGTTGTTGCATGGGGACCTCCGCACGATTATCCTCCAGAACCAGACCTTCCACACCCCCATGCTTGCTGCCATGGAGGACCAGACTAGGGCTTTGCATGGGCTGCCTCCCATAGTGCCACCACCTCCTGATGCAGCTGCCGAGGGCGAGGAGAGCGACAGCAGCGATTCTCTCACAATAGGGTAGCTGTGCAGGCCATGAGCCCATGTAGGTGTTTTTTTTCCCAAAATCCACACAGGTGGGTTTTGGTGTGCACCCTGTCCTCGGACCTCCTGGGTGGCCTCCCCCAACCGCCCTGGCCCATACATGGCCATTTTTGATTTTTGATTTTTGATATTTGATTTTTTTTACAGTGTGTTGCCTTGTGTGGCTCCCGTGGGCATACGCTGTATTGTGGCTGGGCACATGCAGGCTTGTCCTGAATTTGGGTTAGATGCTTGGGTTTGTGTGACACACACCCCTCCTGCTTCCCGTTTCCATGGGCTTGCAAAGGGTGTGCCCAAGTGACATTGACTCACACAGTGACGTTGGACTCCCATTTGCTGTGTGGGCAGTGTGTAGTCAATACTGTGTATACATTCCTAGTGCATATTGTTGTTGTATTGTACACTGCATGGTGTATTGATATGTGCCTCTGCATCCATCTCATCCCCCTAATTTGCAGGCCCATTCCTCATGTCTTCACAAGGCGGTCTACTTTGGAAATGGAGTCCATGTTGTAAGTAGTGCACCTACACTTTTGCGTGGCGCTAACACTGTACAGTTGGAAGTGGTCGAAGTGCTGGCATTATCAGGTAGTGAGACTACAAATTTTTTAAATCCGTACTGTCATGTTTATGGTAGGTTGGAGGTTGTGTAGGTGATTAGTATTATTGCTAAATATTTGGTAATGTGTGTTGTTGGTCCTGCATTACTGTGAGCATTTCATGTGTGGCCAGTTTCCATTAGGGACACTGTACTTTGTGACACTTGTGTCATGTTGTGGGGATTAATTTGTTTGCTCTCACATAGCATGACATGCCATGGTGTGTTGTGTGACGGTGCCGGGGAGGGTTTGAGTGACATGGCACTGTTCTCATGTTGTATTTTGCAAGTGGGTATTCATTTTTGCTGCATAAAAGTGTATCTTTTGATGACACTGCATTGGTGGTGTTTGTGTAGGTAGGGATGCACACATTGTGACACTTCCAGGTGAAAAATCTCAGGCTGCTATGGTTCTGACAGTTGACTGTCCCTTCATTCATCATAATTGTCAGATTGAGTCATCATTGATTGTCAGATGGTATGTGGCAGGGCTGTGTGCACTCCACAGGGGTGTGATTTCTATGTGAAGTAATTAGCCACCAGCTGCGTACGGGCTGCCTCACCCCGTGCCCTTTCCCCTCCAATGTGCAGCGGGCGTGCATGTGGCTGGGGATGTGGGGGCACCACCATGTCCACAGCCAGGCCCCGGCGTGTTGCAGCATTGTGCAGGACACATGCTGCCACTATGATCCTGCACACTACTGTGGGAGCGTATAACAGCTGCCCGCCAGAACGGTCAAGGGAGCGAAAGCGTGACTTGAGCACTCCGAATGTGCGCTGCACTATGCCCCAGGTTGCAATATGGGCTGTGTTGTATCTTACCTCGGGAGGCGTGATGGGGTTCCGAATTGGCGTCATCATGTGGGTGCTCAGAGGGTAGGCACTGTCCCCTGGGGAGGTGGTGATGGGGATCATTAGTGGGGTATTGGCATTACTCTGTATCTGTCATGCATGCGTGTGCTGTGGCATTTCTACTCACCAAGCAGCCATGCATCGCCATGCCGCCCAGCTTCCATGTCCCGGTTTAGGCTTGACATCCTGTAAATGAAGCTGTCGTGGGTGGACCCTGGATAGTTGGCATATACTGAGGTGATGATTCCCTTGGCATCACATACTATCTGGATGTTGATGGAATGCCAGTGCTTGCGGTTTCTATAGATGTGCCCAGATGCCCTGGGGGGACGTAGAGACACATGGGTGCAATCAATGGCACCTAGCACTTTGGGGAATTGTGCCACCCCGTAGAAATACTGGCTGACAGCCTGCCTTTCTGCAGGTGTTCTGGGCAGGTATATGTGCCTGCGGACTGATGGGCGTGCAGTGATGATGGCCAACACCTGGTGTAGGCACCGTGACTGCGTGGCCTGTGACACCCCCCCACTATGGCACTTGTCCGCTGAAATGATCCGGTAGCCAAGAAGTGCAGTACATTGAGGACCTTCTCCAGGGGGCTGAGTGCTTGGGAGCACAGGGTGGGTGATGTGAGGTCATCCTCCCACTCACTGACCAGGTCGAGTATTATGTGAGGTGGAAACCTGTACCTCCCATACACCTGGTCATCAGGCATACCAAAAAGGCTGGTTCTGGGTGTAAAGACTCTGGCCCTGACTATCCTCCTCGTCCTCCTGCGATATCCCACGGCCACTGCCGCTAGGAACGGTATATTCATCCTGGCGTCTGAGCTTGTTTGTTGTTTGCGCACACTTTTATGTTGCGCGGGACATGCGTCTGCTTCATGCTGGCATACGTGTTTCCGGATTGGACCTTTTTTTTTGGCGCGTTGTAGGCGACCATGTAAATCTTCCTGCCCACCCCAGGAATACACGTAACACGCTCTCCCAGGCCCAGTCCCGTGTAAATATTCCCGCCCACCCCAGGAATACATGTACCCCACTCTCCCAGACCCAGTTACGTGTGGAAGTTCACGCGAACCCCGTAATACACATACCCTGCTGATATCGCGTGTGGAAGTTCACGCGGACCCGTAATACACGTACCCTGCTGAAATCGCTCGTAAGACTACCCGCGCACCCCTGAAATACACGTACCCAGGCCAATCGCACTGCTAGGGGGTGGGGGTGCTGGGAGACATGAGTGGGGGCCTGGTGGAGGGTGCCCCACAGTGCTGGGGGGTGGGGGTGCAGGGGGACATGTGTTGGACATCAGTGGGGGCCTGGTGGAGGGTGCCCCTGGATGCTGGGGGGTGGGGGTGCTGGGAGACATGAGTGGGGACCTGGTGGAGGGGTGCCCCTGGATGCTGGGGGGTGGGAGTGCAGGGAGACATGAGTGGGGGCCTGGTGGAGGGTGCCCCACAGTGCTGGGGGTGGGGGTGCAGGGGGATATGAGTTGGACATGAGTGGGGGCCTGGTGGAGGGTGCCCCTGGATGCTGGGGGTTGGGGGTTCAGGGAGACATGAGTGGGGGCCTGGTGGAGGGTGCCCCTGACTGCTGGGGGGTGGGGGTGGGGTGCAGGGAGACATGAGTTGGACATGAGTGGTTGCCTGGTGGAGGGTGTCCCTGGATGCTGGGGGGTGGGGGTGCTGGCAGACATGAGTGGGGGCCTGCTGGAGGGTGCCCCTGGATGCTGGGGGGTGGGGGTGCAGGGAGACATGAGTGGGGGCCTGGTGGAGGGTGCCCCTGACTGCTGGGGGGTGGGGGTGCTGGGAGACATGAGTGGGGGCCTGGTGGAGGATGCCCCACAGTGCTGGGGGGTGGGGGTGCAGGGGGACATGAGTTGGACATGAGTGGGGGCCTGGTGGAGGGTGCCCCTGGATGCTGGGGGATGGGGGTTCAGGGAGACATGAGTGGGGGCCTGGTGGAGGGTGCCCCTGACTGCTGGGGGGTGGGGGTGCGGGGAGACATGAGTGGGACATGAGTGGGGGCCTGGTGGAGGGTGCCCCTGGATGCTGGGGGGTGGGGGTGCTGGGAGACATGAGTGGGGGCCTGGTGGAGGGTGCCCCTGACTGCTGGGGGGTGGGGGTGCAGGGAGACATGAGTGGGGGCCTGGTGGAGGGTGCTCCTGACTGCTGGGGGTGGGGGTGCTGGGAGACATGAGTGGGGGCCTGCTGGAGGGTGCCCCACAGTGCTGGGGGGTGGGGTGCAGGGGGACATGTGTTGGATATGAATGGGGGCCTGGTGGAGGGTGCCCCTGGATGCTGGGGGGTGGGGGTGCTGGGAGACATGAGTGGGGACCTGGTGGAGGGTGCCCCTGACTGCTGGGGGGTGGGGGTGCAGGGAGACATGAGTTGGACATGAGTCGGGGCCTGGTGGAGGGTGCCGCTGGATGCTGGGGGTGGGGGTGCTGGGAGACATGAGTGGGGCCTGGTGAAGGGTGCCCCTGGATGTTGGGGGGTGGGGGTGCAGGGAGACATGAGTGGGGGCCTGGTGGAGGGTGCCCCACAGTGCTGGGGGGTGGGGGTGCAGGGGGACATGAGTTGGACATGAGTGGGGGCCTGGTGGAGAGTGCCCCTGGATGCTGGGGGTTGGGGGTTCAGGGAGACATGAGTGGGGGCCTGGTGGAGGGTGCCCCTGACTGCTGGGGGGTGGGGGTGGGGGTGCAGGGAGATATGATTTGGACATGAGTGGGGGTCTGGTGGAGGGTGTCCCTGGATGCTGGGGGGTGGGGGTGTTGGGAGACATGAGTGGGGGCCTGGTGGAGGGTGCCCTGACTGCTGGGGGGTGGGGGTGCTGGGAGACATGAGTGGGGGCCTGGTGGAGGATGCCCCACAATGCTGGGGGGTGGGGGTGCAGGGGGACATGAGTTGGACATGAGTGGGGGCCTGGTGGAGGGTGCCCCTGGATGCTGGGGGATGGGGGTTCAGGGAGACATGAGTGGGGGCCTGGTGGAGGGTGCCCCTGACTGCTGGGGGGGTGGGGGTGCAGGGAGACATGAGTTGGACATGTGTGGGGGCCTGGTGGAGGGTGCCCCTGGATGCTGGGGGGTGGGGGTGCTAAGAGACATGAGTGGGGGCCTGGTGGAGGGTGCCCCTGACTGCTGGGGGGTGGGGGTGCAGGGAGACATGAGTGGGGGCCTCGTGGAGGGTGCTCCTGACTGCTGGGGGGTGGGGGTGCAGGGAGACATGAGTGGGGGCCTGGTGGAGGGTGCCCCTGGATGCTGGGGGGTGGGGGTGCTGGGAGACATGAGTGGGGGCTTGGTGGAGGGTCCCCCACAGTGCTGGGTGGTGGGGGTGCTGGGGGACATGAGTTGGACATGAGTGGGGGCCTGGTGGAGGGTGCCCCTGGATCCTGGGGGGTGGGGGTGCTGGGAGACATGAGTGGGGGCCTGGTGGAGGGTGCCCCTGACTGCTGGGGGATGGGGGTGCAGGGAGACATGAGTTGGACATGAGTGGGGGCCTGGTGGAGGGTGCCCCACAGTGCTGTGGGGTGGGGGTGCAGGGAGACATGAGTTGGACATGAGTGGGGGCCTGGTGGAGGGTGCCCCTGGATGCTGGGGGGTGGGGGTGCAGGGAGACATGAGTGGGGGCCTGGTGGAGGGTGCCCCTGGATGCTGGGGGGTGGGGGTGCTGGGAGACATGCGTTGATGCGCAGTAGTGCAAGGTGACATATGGGTTGGCTGGGGGGCATGGCCATGGTGGATGGGCTTCCTGCGGGACATGTGCAGGGGTGCAGGGTAGTCCCCTGTGGTGTGGGCCGCCTGCAGGGGCCGTGGAGGGTGTAGAGGGAACACCTGGGAGGACCCACATGGCCAATTCACGTGTAGTACTCCCCGGCACCCCCGAAATACACGTAGGCTGCTGGATTCGCGTGTGGAACTTCCCGCGCACCCGGAGTACACGTACCCTGCTGAAATCGCGTGTGGAACTTCACGCGCACCCCGAAATACACGTACCCTGCAAATTAGCATGTGAAACTTCCCGCGCACCTTGGAATACATGTACCCTGCTGAAATCACGTGTGAAACTTCACGCGCACCCCGAAATACACGTACCAAGGACAATAGCGTGTGGAACTTCCCGCGCACCCCGAAATACACGCACACGCTATTTCACACACAGCGGGTGTCCGTGTTTGTCGGTACCCCTTTGCACCTCATTTGTCCTAGAGGGCCACAGTATGGATCATTCATCATAGCTGTATATAGGTGCTTTTTGGTAGCGCACATTTTGGCGCACATTTATGTCAGGCGCAGGGACGCTACCGCCTGCTTTCTTGTGGCGGACTTGTTTGGCCCTGTGCGCGTCTTTGCCCGTGCGCTGGTTTGCCCTATTCGATTGCCTGAATACGAGTTGTAGGCGAGCGTGTGGGCGTTCCGCGCACTTGCCTCCTGTACTTCCCCCGTGACGCCCATATTTTCACCCGTTGTTCCCCATTCCGAGTGTTACGCCCCATGTTCCGCCTACTTTTGTTATGTGCGCCGCGCTATGTGCGATTTCACTGTGGCCGTGGCGCACACCGTTGGATGACCTGTGCGCCGCGCCCTTTTTCAGCACACACCCAATATTTTTCTCGCGCACGGACTTCCATGAATCGATGTGCGCTGGTTTCCCTGTGATTTTCGCACTTGCACTGCGATTCGCACGTTTTGGCACCTCTGCGCCGGAATTTTCGGCGCACATTAATTCCATGAATCGGCCTGTATATGCGTTAACACCTTGAAGCATTTATTATGTGCAGAACGGAATTACTATACTAAATGACCACAGACACAAATAACCAGACAGACCCAAAGAATATGGCAAAGTACTACTTTATTTTCAGTTCAAAATAAAGTAGGCTAATCTGGCGAACCGAAAGCAGTGGCCTGATCACTCACACACAATTTTAATTACATGAAGGCTTTATACTTCAATATGCGTCAGCTATTATGCCATCCTACGAGGCAAATAGTATGTATAAGTGTTAATGACTTAATTGGCTGCCCCTTATCTTGTAGGTGTGCCTGAAACTACCTCTAAATATTTGTAATACTGATTATAATAGAATATAGTAGCATATTGGCCTGTGCAACTTTGAATAGCAGGTTGCTACATGGAACATTATGATTGGTGGCATTCTCTCCCAACCTTGAGCTTTTGGCTCGTTAGCAGCACGTAAGCAAAACAAAACCCAGATGCAGAGAAAAACATCAGACTACTACCCACTTGCTCCAATCAGTCCATCATCTCTCATCAGTCAAGCTCTTAGCAAAGTTTTCTCCTTTGTAGTTGACCTTGCATCCTGTTCTTTGCTCTGGAATCTTAGAAGGAATGTGGGTAGACCTTTATCTTCATCCAGAGTTTAATGAATGGGCCATGTTTTCACCCTCTAAGTCACATGTGAGGAGACCACAAATGTGTCAATTTCAACCTCTTATTTACTGCCATTTGATTTAATTGTACTAGGTGCTATTACTCTTCTTGGCCTCTGGAGACTTGATCACTCCATCTCACATATGCTTTCTGAATTTTTTATTATCCAATACTTGTCACTTGTGGATGTTTTCTTCTTAGCATAATCTAAGAAAATATGTATCATGTCCATGTCTTATCCTCTTGACTCCCTTTGTGCCTTGCAATTATTCCTTGATCGGCATCCTTGATCCCAAGCCAAAAGGCCCCTCTCCATCATTCATATGAAGCTGTTTTTCCAGTGTCTCCCTTCTCTGCAGCCTTGGTCTGTTTCTGAGGTAACTCAGTTAGATTAAATGTGAGTCTGGCGTCCATCTTTTTCCCCATGGATGCTTTAGTCACGTTATAGCTTCTATATGTCTCTTCTACCTTGTGTTTCTGCTTACATGCTTATATTCATTTACTTTCCCTCTTCTTACTTGTTTCTTTGATACTCTTGAGTTCTTCAGACTTGATTACATGTTTCTCTTATTGCTTCAGTTACATCTTTTATGAAATTCATAAATCGTTTCAGTGTGTCCATATGTCTTTACTTTATGACGTCACTCTACAGCTGTTAGATTTTCTTTACAGTTCTTCAATGTTCATTGCAGTA
The DNA here is from genome assembly GCF_040938575.1 of Ambystoma mexicanum. Classification (NCBI taxonomy): domain Eukaryota; kingdom Metazoa; phylum Chordata; class Amphibia; order Caudata; family Ambystomatidae; genus Ambystoma; species Ambystoma mexicanum. The sequence goes on from NC_090922.1 coordinate 1,140,947,789, forward strand.
TGTCAACATCTTTCTACAGTCTCATTTTGAGGGTACATTCAATATGGTTACCTGAGTGCATAACGTCTCTTGCACACTTGATGTGGCATTGGGACAATGCTTGGTGTCATACATACGACTCTTTCACTGCCGTTCCAACATGACAGAGGTGATTTATTTATTTATTTTATTTTTTACATTTGTATAGAGCACAGACAGCCCAAGGGCATTGTGGCCCTGTTACTTGCAGTAGACTTAGTTACATTAAGCATACGCATTGGAGAGCAGAGATGTTATTCATAAAAACGTCCACAGTTCGAGGTATCCCGGGGAGGTGAAGGACATCATGTCAAGGGATAGGGTGGTCAGGCGAATAGGGTGGTTTTCATGGTCTTACGGAAGGCAGTGAGTGATGGTTCAGCTCGCAGGGCAGTGGGGAGGGCATTCCAATGCAGTGAAGCTAGGTATGGGAAGCTGGCACCACCTGCTCTTGCTCTTTTTACCATAGGTACAGTGAGCAGGTTTGCATAGGGGGTCCTAGTTGGTCTTGAGGAAGAGGCAAGGTGGATTATTTGTGATAGGTTTGCTGGTGCAGTGAGGTGGATGCATTTGTGGGTGAGGGTCAGGGCTTTGAAGATGATTCTCTCCTTTATGTGGAGCCAGCGGGATGCTCTTCTGGCAGCAGTGATGTGCTCTCTTTTGGAAATGCCTTGTGCTGCGCGTAAGGTGTTGTTTTGAATTACTTGTAGTTTCTCAAGGTGTTTGGTGGAGGTCCCTAGGAAGAGAACATAACAGTAGTCCAACTTGGAACCAGTGATGGCTCTCACTATGTTTGTGCAGGTGTCATTGGAGATTTGAGTCCAGGTAAACGCCTAGGGTTTTTACTGACTCAGATACTGGAATTTTGATGGAGTCGATGGTGAAGTGGCTAAATTGGTTGTCAAGTTTTTTGAGAGTGTCAGGGGAACCTACAAGTAGGAGTTCGGTTTTGTCTGAGTTGAGGCAGAGGCTGTTGGCAGACATCCATGTTTGGATAGTGTTGTAGATGATGTTGAGGGTTTTGGAGTCAATGTCATAGTCACCTGTCAGGGTGAGGAGGATCTGCGTGTCGTCCGTGTAGTTGGTGTAGGAGATCCCCATGGTGTCAAGGATGAGGAAGAGGGGGCGAGTGATGATGTCGTAGAGGGTGGGAGAGAGGCATGAACCTTGCGGTACACCACATAGCATAATGGTAAGTGCAGCAGTAGCTAGATCAGAGACAACATGCATGGTTCCTCCTTGAGGTAATCCAGGTACTGGCTTTGGCGAAGAAGTTGGCTGTGGATGTCAGGTGGTGGAATAGGATGTCATGATCAACAAAGTCAAAAGCGGCAGAGGGATCAAGGAAAAGGAGCAGGACAGGGGGACCTAGGTCTCTTGCATCATCCATCTGGTTTTTAAGGTCGAGTAGAGTGGGCTCAGTCCCGTGTTTGGGACGGAAGCCAGATTTTCTCAGACCTAGATGTTTATTCTCTTCGAGGAAGTGTTGAACTTGCAGGTAGGCTGCTTTGTCCAGAATTTTAAGAAGAAAGGGGACGGTGGTAATGGGCCTGTAGTGGTTGTGTGAGGTGGGGTCAAGTGTGGGTTTCTTTATGAGAGGCCTGACCCATGCTTCTTAGAAGGATGAGGTACTTTCCCTGTGGGGAAGGAGGCGTTGACAAAGGCTGTGAGAAATGGAGCGAGGGAGTCAGCACAGTCCTTGATAATGGTGGCAGGGCAGGGGTCTATTTTGCAATTGGAGGGTTTGATACCTTTCATTAGGTTAATTATGTCTTTTTCCTGAATGGTTTTGCAGGAGAAGGTGGGGGAGGCATCTGAGGTGGGAGAGGTAGCGGGAGTAGGGGGGGTATGGAGAGTAAGTCTAGTGTTCATGATTTTAGCGTGAAGCAGGTCAAGTTTGTTACGCATGGCTGTTTGAATGCCATCGCACCAGGCCTTGTCTTTGCTGAATTTTTGGGGTGTGGGGGTAGGGGTTTCGAGTTCCCTAAATATGGTGAACATTTCCTTCATGTTGGATTTTGCTTCAGTGATTCTAGCTTCGAATGATTTGGCTTTGGCTTGGATGATGGCTTTTTTATAGTCTTTGGAACGAGTTTTGAAGTCAGGTTTGTCTTTGTCATCCTGGGAGGATTGCCAGCGTGCAAGGGCAGAGCGTTTGTCCGTACAGAGTTTGAGGAGGTCTGGGGTGAACCAGGTGTTGGTGTGGCTGGTGGTTTTGGATTTCCGAGATTTGAGAGGGCCAATGGAGTTAATTGCTGCAGATATGGTGGTGTTGTAGTTCTGCGCAAGGTTTCTGGGTCATTGGAGAAGGGTGGTCTGAAGGCAGGTCCCTGTAGGAATGGTAGAAGTCTTTCTTTAGTGAGTAGGTGGGCACTTCTAGTGAGGGCAGTTGGCAGGGGATGGGGTTGGGGTGGGGAAGTGGTAGTGTGGATATTGAAGGTTATGATGTGGTGGTCAGAACACTGGGTGGGGGTATTGCCTGCGATTTTGAGAGGGCAGTTGTGCTGAGTGATCCAGTCGTGTCCTGCCTTATTAATGGGTGGGGTCTGTGACAGATTTTATAAGGCCTAAAGTTTGAAGGTATGTGTTGAATGATTTGGAAGCAATGTCTTTGGGGGTCATTTAGGCCAAGGTTGATATCACCGAGGAGGATAGCTTTGGTTGATTTCTTTAGATTGTCTACCAAAAGGTGGGTTGATGGAGGACTGCAAGTCACCTAGAGGGCCTGGTGAGCGGTAGATAAGATGGAGCGTAATGATGCAGTGGTGAGAGATGGTGAGTTTGATTTGGCGGTAGTCACTGCTGTCATTAGTAGATTTATCATTTTTCTGATGATGGAGTCTTTAGCTATGATCGCCACTCCTCCACCTTTGGTGAGGCGGTCTTGTCTAGTGACAGCATAGACAGGTGGGAGAGCAAGGGAGAGTGCGGGGCCTGAGGCTTCATGCAGCCATGTTTCAGTGACCAGGAGGAGATCGAGATCTTTGGTGGTGATGAGGTCATGGATGTCTAGGGCATGGGCGTTGACAGATGGGGCGTTGATCAGCGCTCATTTGAGGTGGGGGTGGGGAGGATAGGAGAGGTGGTTTGTGTTACGGGTGCAACATTTTCAGGGGTCACAGGCATAGATACAGTGGAATGTGCATCAGTACAATGAATGGTTACGGTAGAAGAATTGGCAATAGTGGGGGTCCCATTTTCAGGGGTCACAGGCATAGATACAGTGGCACGTGCATCAATAAATTGCATGGTTAAGGTAGAAGAATTGGCAGTAGTGGGGCTCCCATTTGCAGGGCTCACAGGCATAGATACGGTGGCATGTGCATCAATACATTGCAAGGTTAAGGTAGAAGAATTGGCAGTAGTGGACGTCCCATTTTCAGGGGTCACAGGCATAGATACAGTGGCATGTGCATCAATACATTGTATGGTTAAGGTAGAAGAATTGGCAGTAGTGGGGGTCCTGTTTTCAGGGGTCACAGGCATAGATAAATGGGGTAGAGCTTAACAATGACACATTTGTCTGCTCCTCTACATTACCCCCGTCCGTTCGTCTTCTCAACCACCACCTGTTACTCAATCTTCTTCATCTCTTCCGTCCCTCTTGACCTCTTTGGGATCCACACCTTTGTCAACCTCCTTAGGTCACCTACATTTTTTATAGTCTCATCCACACTCTAGGTCATCTGACAACATTCACTGGTGGGCTGGCAGAATACCCAACATCCAATATAGTTCTTACGATCCTTTGGGTAGTAGCACTTCATTCCTGGGTGCACCAGCAAACATTTCTTGATGTTTTCATGGGTGGTGTCTTCAGTCTGTGGTGTACGACCACCTTTCACATCGATGACTATCTTCATCCCAATAGCTTTCTTTGCATTGGCCTGTAAATATCCTTATACGACAGAATCCTTGCAATATTGTATTGTATTGTATTGTATTCATTATTTATATAGCGCCCTTTCCCCATTGCCTCAATGTGCTTTGTGGTTGGAACACCATTGGTGACCGCAGCCAATGTGTAGGAGGTTCTAAGAGTTTAGATTAATAGATGCATGTGTGTATTTTAGCAGGCTTAGTTTTAGGTGGCTGGCTAGGCTCCAGTAAGCAGCCGAGAGGTTAGGCACGTGGGTGGGTACTGTTGGTGGTTTTGGATAGAGTGCTATTGCTGAAGATTCGATGTGTGCCCAGCTATACCACATTTTATTTTTGTTGGTAGTCGGTGTATGCTAGTGGCAGAGGAGTTGGGGTACATCAGGGGTTTCAAGTGTGAACGGCTATGTGTGCTGGTAGACTGGAATGGCATAGCCATAGTTGCATTCTGTGGTGCATGGATGGATGGCCATGCTTGCGCCCTGTGTCCACAGACGTGGTGTAAGGTATGTGTACCGTATGCTTTGATGCAGTTCGGCTGGAACGGTTTCTTTCTTTGTCCAATGTGTATGGCATGGTCTTGTTATTTGTGGTCTCTCTGGAGTAAAGTATGAGCAGCGGTGCGAGTCCCGGAGGGGGGAGAGCGTGGGGGATGAGGAGGATGATAAGGGAGATGGAGGACAACTATGAGTGCAAACATGTGTTGTGGAATGCCTTTTTCGAAAGCTGCCAGCACTTATGAGATATTTTGTGGGTAGAAGTATTGTTTTTATTCGGCGGAGTAAGGTTTATTGTGGTGTGCCTCAGCAAATGCTGCCGGCTTCCCTACCGTATTGATGGGTAGGAGTGTTGTTGTTCATTGGGGGGATGATATTTTGTCATGGTGAGCCACTGCAAATGCAGCTGGCATCCGTTCTGTAATTGATGGATAGAAATTATGTTGTGTTTGGGTTCAGCAATCTAGTTTTGAGAGGGGGGAGGGTTGATGGGGATGTTGGGAATAGCCAGGTTTGCAGGTCCTTTCTGAATTTCAGGTGATTTTCAGAATTATGAACGTGTAAGGGTAGAGAGTTCCAGATGATCAGTGTTTGGACAGAGAACGAGGATTTGCCCAGCCTGGAGGATTTGTGAAGTGGGACCTCTAGGCAATGTGCTGTGTGAGATCCCCAAATCTCATGGCTATGACAGTCCGGCCTGTCATCATGCCTCACAGATATTGATCACTGGATGACGACTAACCACCACATCCATAACCCTGTGAAAACTGAAATCCTAGTCTGCGGGAAAATAGCGCTAATTTCCCAACCAATTCCATGGCCTCAATCCCTCGGACCCGCACTGGCAACTACAAACTTGGTAAAAAAACCTTGGATGCACATTGGACACAGACCTATCCCTCCCCAAAAACCACTCCATACCTAAAACCTGTTTCTTCCATCTAGCTATTCTCAGGCGTATTTTCCCTTACCTCAGCTATTGTTAGGCAGAAACATGTGCAGTTCCCTTAGGGAACACTGCAAAAGATTTAAGACTACAGGTGTTGGCAGTAATTCCACTTGGTAGCAGTCTGCACCACCCAGATTTACCTGGTAGCTGTGGCTGAGCAGTCAGACTTCCCTCAGGAAGAGTTAGGCAGTATGCAAAGTATACACAATAGGTACCCAGATACAATAATATAAGCAAACACTGACCAGAGCTTTGGTATCAAAATATATAATTATTTATTTAAAAACACACGGTTTGAAACACTCCAGCACTCTTATTGTAAAATATTCTGAACACAGTTACTATTATAATATATACACCCCTTTTTCCTTATCAGATAAGTCACTGTAAAACACCACTTATTTTCATACAGAGGTGAGCGCTTAACTAGATGGCACTCCAATAAGTTTGTGAGAAAGGGAGGGAAAAAGACAGAATATGGAACGGTACACCACTCTAAGATTCAGGAACACTGTTAGCAAGGCAGAAGAGCAAAAGTCACTGGTGAGCCAAAGTCCAAAGGCTGGGCCCACTCTTAGAGAGAGCAGAGCACAAATGCGCCCAAGATCACACAGTTACACTAGGCTTAGAAAGTCTTGCAGAGGGTTCAGAAAAAGGTTAGAGAGGCTTAGGAAAGTTTAGCCAGGGTGTCCCAGGCTAACCCAGGTTTGAAAGCCGGGGGCTAAATCTACCCCGTACAGTCGGTAGCAAGGGAAGCCAGAAGGGACACGGTACCTTAAGTGGTAAGGATCCTCCAGTGGTGGCAGTTGTTCCTGGTAGTGGGTGCAAGTTGCGTCGTCGTCCAGGGGAAGAGAAGATCTCGACTTGGAGGAAAGATGAAGGTCGTTGCACTACCAGGGCAGAAACCAGCCGCGGAGTTTTCGGGTTAAAGGTGGTACCTTTGTTTCGGGATCGTGGTAAAATGTGGTATCCCGGTTGCCGGGGTGCTTGGCACAGGCAAGGCGGCCACGAGGTACATCGGGAAAGCGAAAAGACGGTGAAACTGGTTATCCCGACCAGTCAAAGGAAGAAGACTCTCCGGCGGGAGATCTCCTCTGTCGTTGGGAAAAGTGGTGAGGCAGTCCAGCAGGGCTCCACCGGTGGTGGTGTCGTGGCAGGTTGGCTCAGCTTCTCCCTCGTCGGATTCTTAGGTCCTGTGGCGACTTCTGAAGTTCCAGTCCCCAAAGCCCTGATTTTATGCAGTAAACCCCTATTCACTCAGCCTAGCTGTCACTCAAACACGCTAAGTGGTGAGCCGGCCGGCTCACCACTTGGGCCAATCAGGATGGAGTGTGACTTGAGTTGCCTAGGCAGCTCCGTCCAGGGTGCCCAAATTTCCCTCCACCCCTCCTAAGTACCCAGACAGAGTGGCACCACTTTGGAGGGCTTCTGTGGAGAAGCCCGCCAAAAAATGGAACAAAGGGCTCGACTTGGGTTGGAGTCACAGACGAGAACACAAAAGCCATTTTAGAATCAAGTTTTGGCAAAAAATACCAACCGGAGAATCAATATTAATCAAATAAACCGGCAGTATGTTCGAGGCTACCGTAAATAATTAAATAAAGATAGTAGCCTAAAACAATGGGAAATCCCATAGGAAAATATTTGCGGTTGAATATAAAAAGTAGTATCCACTGCCACCAGCCAAAACTTGAGCAGGGGGGACGGAGACGTGCCCCCTCGACTAACAGACCCTGGGGCAATTGAATTGCCCCAGCCAGTACGTCCACAATATGATGGTTTGTACTGGTTCTGTTCAGAATTTAAGACTAGTAAAGTCAATGGTGACTTTACATGCCCTGGGAGACAGTAGTCAGTCCCAAGGTATGGAGTCTATACTGGGGGGTCACTATGACACCCCTGTGTTACTGTACAGAGGGTGCTGTGTAACACACATCACAAAAACACATGAAGCCCTATGGAGTAAAAGACCCCATAGCCCATTAAACACATCTAGATTCAAAGAAACACACTCAAATCATGCCCAAGAGTGAGGGAAAAAATAAACCCCAAAAATCCAGCAAAGCTGCTGGGGGACTCACTAGGTTAGGAAATTCAGCCTAAACAGAGAATTCTCTGTAACAGTTTCTTGCTCCGGTTTTGAGCATTTAGGATTCTGTTTCCATAGAAGGTGTTCTTGGTTTTCTGATTTCCAGTCTGTATGCTCTGGATATTCTTGCTAGGGCGGTTTTGTTCTGGGCTGTAGGGTTGGTTCTTCATATCCGTTTCAGACGATACTTGAGGGTTTTTAGTGATTTGAGGTTGGCGGTGAACCACCTGGTTGTGTGTCCTGATCTCTGGGAGGTATATTCTGTTGGAGTGAGGGGTGTAAGGGTGTTTGAAAGCCAAAGATTTTGATCGCTGAAGGTCCTTCCTGGAGGGAAAGTGTAGGGAGAGATTTGAGGAGGGAGTTTGCTAGATATACTCTAGTATTGCTCAAAGTCGTTTGAAAGCATTCGCCATCCAGGTTGGAACCCATGGAAATAAGGACGAGAACCAATCATCTTCATCTACCTCGTCAGCTTCTTCTTCCATTTCCGTATGCAGGGTTGTCAACATAGTTATAGCCTCTGTCAGGGTTTCATTTTCTCCATTGTGGACAGGTGTGAATGTGCAGCAAGAAGGCCAGATTTGTGTGCAAACGCCTACTTCCATTGCTAAAATTAGTTCAAAAACATACCTGTTCTGGAGGGTCATCAGCCTGATTGCCCTCAGTTCTTCTCTGATCATGTGAAATCCTTGTATTGTCATATTGATCATTTGTAGCAGCTCCCATCTGGTGATCTGTAAACATTTGGTGTTTACTGAAGTCAGTAGTCCTGGCATGAATATAGACATAAATATCACTGCTGTCATGCTAAATAATCTGTGCTCCAACTGCAGATATGTCATCAAAAGCATCTTCTGATTTTGCTAAGAAATAATTCTCTCTCTTCATTCTTTGGAGCATAGGCAACCTCCTCTTCCTCTGGTGTGCGTCCATCTTGGGAACTCTTCAATAATTAGGTCACTTAGGGGAATCACCAATGCAGGAACATGTATGATCACATAATAGCATATGCATCTACAGTTTATAGGCAGCTGCATATAAGCTCTGGATCCACAGACCCAATAACGAACCATTAGCACAGCAGTTCCACCATTCATTGCTGGTACTTTAAGCACGTGCTTGCATCCTTTTGAGTTTATGGCCCTTAAATGAGTAGCATAACGTACAGTAGATGTGATGCAGAGTAACTCTTACACCAAATACTCAAACCAACTCAGGAAGTATCTATTGTCTAAACAGGGTGTTACAACTGACATCAACAGACGTTGCACAGCATAATCTCACTCGGAGAATTTATTAAAAACAACATTTTTATAGTAAAAACTCATCATACGTGATGGCAGACTAAGTGGCAAATAAGAAAAACCTACGGAGGGTTGTGATAGGCTCAAGGGTAACATTTAAGTATACTTTCTTTAAGGTATCCTTGCTCCTGGGAATATGAGGAGTGTGAACATTGTTAGGCAGAAACCTGTGCAGTTCCCTTGGGGAACACTGCAAAAGATTTAAGACTACAGGTAGAGCAGTAAACCCCTTTGGTAGCAGTCTGTACCACCCAGATTTACCTGGTAGCTGTGGCTGAGCAGTCAGACTTCTCTCAAGAAGAGTTAGGCAGTATGTAAAGTATACACAATATGTACCAAAACACAATAGCACAAGCAAACACTGACCAGAGCTTGGTTTCAAAAGTATATAGTTATTTATTTAAAATACACATAAGTTAAAAACACTCTAGCAAAAATATAGTAAAAGCACTTCAACACAGTTATAATGAAAGTAGATTCAATCCTTTCTCCTATCTAGACAACTCTAAGTAAACACCACTTAATTAAAACAGAGGTGAGTGCTTAACGTTAGATGACACTCTAGTAGTTTCCAAGAAAGGGAGAGAAAAAGCAGAAATGGGTTAGACACACCACTCTAAGGTCCAGAGCACTTGCAATAGGCTTAAAGAAGAATAAAGTCACAGGTGAGCAAAAGTCACTAGGCAGGGCCCACTCTTAGAGTAGCCGGAGCGAAAATGTGCCCAAGATCACACTGTTAGTTAGAGATTCAAAGTCTTGCAAAGAGTCAAAAAGAGGTTAGAGTGGCTCAGAAAGTTTAGCCAAAGTGTCCCAGGCACTCCCAGGTTCGAAAGCCGGGGACTAAATCTACCCCGTACAGTCGGTAGCAAGGGAAGCCAGGCAGAACACAGTACCTTAAGCGGAAAGGATCCTCCAGCGGTGGCAGTTGTTCCAGGCAGTGGCAGCAGGGCTCGACGTCGGTCAGGGGAGAAGAAGTTCTCGCTGAAGAGCAGAAGAAGAGGGTCGTTGCACTGCCCGGGAAGAAACCAGCCGCGGAGTCCTCCGGTTAAAGGGTTGGTGCCGACTTTCGCGGTATGGGGGTAAAGTGTGGTATTCCGGTTGCCGGGGTGCTTGGCACAGGCAAGGCGGCCACGAGATACCTCAAAGAACGGAAAGAAGGCGAAAACTGGTTGTCCCCACCAGTCAAGGGAAGGAGCCACTCCGTTAAGAGTTCTCCTCGGTCGTCGGGAAAAAGTGGTGAGACGGTTCAGCAGGGCTCCACCGGGTGGTGTCGTCGAAGCAGGTCGGCTCAGCTCTTCCCTCGTCGGATTCTTGGTCCTGTGGCGACTTCTGAAGTCCCAGTCCCCAAAGCCCTGCTTTTATGCAGCAAACCCCCATTCACCCAGCCTAGCTGTCACTCAACCATGCTAAGTGGTGAGCCGGGCGGCTCACCACTTGGGCCAATCAGGACGGAGTGCGACTTGAGTTACCAAGGTAACTCAGTCCAGGGTGCCTAAATCCCCCTCCACCCCTCCTAAGTACCCCAGACAGAGTGGCACCACTTTGGAGGGCTTCTGTGGAGAAGCCCGCCAAAAGTGGAACAAAGGGCTCCACTTTGGGTCAGAGTTACAGAGGCGAACACCAACGCCATTTTAGAATCAAGTTTTGGCAAAAAGTCCCAACCGGAGTTATAAAAATAAATATATAAACCGGCGGTATGTTTAAGGCTACCGTAAATAAATAATTAAATGTGTTAGCCTAAAACAATGGGAAATCCCATAGGGAAATATTCGCGGTCGAATATAAAAAGTAGTTTCCACTGCCACCAGCCAAAACTCGATCAGGGGGGACGGAGACGTGCCCCCTCGACTAACAGACCCTGGGGCAATCGAATTGCCCCAGCCAGTACGTCCACAATATGATGGTTTGTACTGGTTCTGTTCAGGATTCAAGACTAGCAAAGTCTTTGGTGACTTTACATGCCCTGGGAGACAGTAGTCAGTCCCAGGGTATGGAGTCTATGTTGGGGAGTCCCTAGGACACCCCTGGGTCACGGCACAGAGGGTGCTGTGTGACCCACATCACAAAAATACATGAGGCCCTATGGAGTAAGAGACCCCATAGCCCATTCAACACAAGGTTTAACCAAGAAAACACACTTCAACATGTCCAAGAGTGAGGGTAAAAGAGTCTCACTCTTGGCAGGAGAAAAAAATTAAACCCCAGAAATCCAGCAAAGCTGCTGGGGGACTCACTAGGTAGGGAAATTCAGCCTAAACAGAGAATTCTCCCTAACACTCGCCCCCCCCAGACTAAGGGACAGGAGGATTTAATCCACTCCTGGATGAACCTCATACCTCTAGTCGATGATATACATCCTAGAGAGTCCATCAGCATTTTGATGGTGACACCTTGACCTATGCTTAAGGGAGGACTCAAAGGTTTTCTTTTGCAAGCTAAAGGACCTACAAACCCTTTGAGGAACATCAGTCTTTTTGTTATAGGGGATCTGGTTGACCAGTCCCTCAGAAGTTGGTACAACTTCTGAACCTATGTTAGGCTTTTTGAAGGGGTCCTTATAAAGGATTCCCCTAGATCTAGAGGGGCCTCCAAGGTTCCTCACCACCTCTCTTGTGGGAGCAGGTTGGGTCTTAGGCCTCTTGGTTGGAGGGGTTGGGGTTAGGCAATGTACCTGCTTCCCCTTCCTCTTAGATCTACCCTTACCTATTTTAGGAGTTTCCCCCCTAATATTAGGATTTGAGTTGGGGTCTTCAGTAGAAGGTCCAACAGTCTGAAGGTTTTTGGCCTTAGACTTTTCTTTTCTGGTTTTCCACCAGCACTGAGAATTACCAGTTCTCTCAGGTCCAGATAGGGGCCTAGTTGGTCTATCCACCTCTTCCTCAGAAGCAGGGGGAGTCAGAGACTCTGAGACTAGGGGAACAATGATGGAGCTTGGTTGGGGCGCCCATGTTCCTAGCATACTATCCTGAAATGTGCCTGGGTTAGAGGTCAACTTACTAACACCAGGGCTTGTAGTGGGGTTCTCAGTAGAGGGTCCCACAGGCTTAGAAGGGTCCTTCAAGGTAGCCTGTCTAGCCAATTTGGTTAAGTTCTGCTTCTCCATACTGGGAGGCCTGGGGGTATGTGACACTACTCCTAGAGTTCTTAGGTCATTCCCTAACAGGACCTTCCCAGGTACCTCAGTCTGAACACTGACAGGGATCCTCACTGTCATGTTGTTACACTGAATGAGGGCTGGTAGAATAGGAACCATTTGGACAGGGCCTCCAGACATCTTAGTGGGACCTTTGGGTGCTTTGGCCACATCCTCAGGTTGAAAGAAGCTTTCATCCACTACTGTTCTGCTGGCCCCAGTGTCTCTCCTGGCAGGAGTATCCTGGCCATTGACAAGAACACTGTCCACATAATACACCTTAGAGTTAACAGGTAGGGAGTTATACACAACCCTATTCTGGGGACTAACCAGACCCATAGGCTCTAAGTTTACAGTTGCTTGAAGACCCAAGGGTTCTTCAGCAAAGAGCTCAAAGTGGGCACTAGCCATCTGTACTTCATCCTCAGGAGTGAAGGCTAAGGAGACTGTGCTGATCCCTGCAGGTTTACCCTTGCACTTGGGATCTCCTTTGATATGGTCAGTACCCTGACAGACATAGCATTGTCCAAATGCTCTCTGGAAGGGTGGCTTGTTCTGACCTCCTTCTGGCTTGTGGCCAGAAGGTACAGTAGCCTGACTAGGTTTCCCATGTGGCTTACCCTGGTTATTTTGTGGTTTGGGGCCCTCTTTGGGATAGGAATTATTAGAATTCTCTTTGGAGTCCTTTTTAGACTGTTTCTCCCCATCCTTCTTCTGAGTTACCCCAGAATCCTTGTGAGTGGCCCTGTTGGCAACCCACAAGTCAGCAGCCTTAGCTAGTTTCCGGGAATCTAATTCCCTGGAATCAGCCAAGTGTTGTCTGAGCTCAGGAGAGCAGGCATCATAAATAGTCTCCAACATAAACAAATTCTTCATACCTTCATAAGTGTTCACCTTGTAACCCTTAATCCATCCCTCTAAGTTTTTCAAACATTCACTCACCCAGGTAGCCCAAGGGGTACCATCATGCTTTTTGAGGCTCCTAAACCTCTTAAGATACTGGGAAGGGGTCTTCCCAAACCTAGCTATCAAAGCTAGTTTCACACATTCATAGTCCTTCCTATCCTCCTCCCCCATCTCCATTACCACATCAGTTGCAACAGGGGGAAGCCTAGAGAACAACCAGGTGAGTAAGTCATTTCCTGTGATGTTCTGGAGCCCATGATTATATTCAAACAGAGACAACCAATCCAACACATCCAACTTAGGCTCATACATACCAACCAATTCTTTAGGCATCCGGGGTCTTTTAGGACTGGAACTTCTAGAGGAGCCAGAGAGAGAAACATTCTCAACAGATAATTTCTTCATTTCTAAGTCATACTTGAGCTCCATTTCCCTTAGCCTTAGTTCTTTGTCAGTTTGAGCATTAAGTTTCTTATACTCCAATTCTAGCTTCATTTTCTCCAGTTCAAAGTACTGAGGACTAAATGTGGGACCTGGTAAAGGTCCAGTAGGTACAGCAGGTAGAGCAGGCAGAGGCCTAGGGGGGACAGTTACAACAGCCTCACCCTCCTCTTCTGACTCTTCCTCAGAAACATCAACATTTTGCTCCATGTTAACTTCAACACTGTCATCTACAGTCGCTGGAGTGGTAGGTTCCTCTGAACCATCACCCAGACTTTGGTTAGCTAACAATCTTTCAATCAGCTCCATTTTCTTGCCCTTAGTCAGGAGATCCTTATGTTTACAGAGCACTCTTAAACAATCAGCAGTTTTGGCTGCAAGGGACTCTTGACTATAGCTTTCTATAACTGACATGTTAGAGGTTTTACTTTTTCAGTGCTAAGCTTTGTGGTTAGTTGCACTAAGGTATCTAAAGCACAATAAAATGTATACTCAATACAAATCCCACCGCTGCCACCAGTGTTAGGCAGAAACCTGTGCAGTTCCCTTGGGGAACACTGCAAAAGATTTAAGACTACAGGTAGAGCAGTAAACCCCTTTGGTAGCAGTCTGTACCACCCAGATTTACCTGGTAGCTGTGGCTGAGCAGTCAGACTTCTCTCAAGAAGAGTTAGGCAGTATGTAAAGTATACACAATATGTACCAAAACACAATAGCACAAGCAAACACTGACCAGAGCTTGGTTTCAAAAGTATATAGTTATTTATTTAAAATACACATAAGTTAAAAACACTCTAGCAAAAATATAGTAAAAGCACTTCAACACAGTTATAATGAAAGTAGATTCAATCCTTTCTCCTATCTAGACAACTCTAAGTAAACACCACTTAATTAAAACAGAGGTGAGTGCTTAACGTTAGATGACACTCTAGTAGTTTCCAAGAAAGGGAGAGAAAAAGCAGAAATGGGTTAGACACACCACTCTAAGGTCCAGAGCACTTGCAATAGGCTTAAAGAAGAATAAAGTCACAGGTGAGCAAAAGTCACTAGGCAGGGCCCACTCTTAGAGTAGCCGGAGCGAAAATGTGCCCAAGATCACACTGTTAGTTAGAGATTCAAAGTCTTGCAAAGAGTCAAAAAGAGGTTAGAGTGGCTCAGAAAGTTTAGCCAAAGTGTCCCAGGCACTCCCAGGTTCGAAAGCCGGGGACTAAATCTACCCCGTACAGTCGGTAGCAAGGGAAGCCAGGCAGAACACAGTACCTTAAGCGGAAAGGATCCTCCAGCGGTGGCAGTTGTTCCAGGCAGTGGCAGCAGGGCTCGACGTCGGTCAGGGGAGAAGAAGTTCTCGCTGAAGAGCAGAAGAAGAGGGTCGTTGCACTGCCCGGGAAGAAACCAGCCGCGGAGTCCTCCGGTTAAAGGGTTGGTGCCGACTTTCGCGGTATGGGGGTAAAGTGTGGTATTCCGGTTGCCGGGGTGCTTGGCACAGGCAAGGCGGCCACGAGATACCTCAAAGAACGGAAAGAAGGCGAAAACTGGTTGTCCCCACCAGTCAAGGGAAGGAGCCACTCCGTTAAGAGTTCTCCTCGGTCGTCGGGAAAAAGTGGTGAGACGGTTCAGCAGGGCTCCACCGGGTGGTGTCGTCGAAGCAGGTCGGCTCAGCTCTTCCCTCGTCGGATTCTTGGTCCTGTGGCGACTTCTGAAGTCCCAGTCCCCAAAGCCCTGCTTTTATGCAGCAAACCCCCATTCACCCAGCCTAGCTGTCACTCAACCATGCTAAGTGGTGAGCCGGGCGGCTCACCACTTGGGCCAATCAGGACGGAGTGCGACTTGAGTTACCAAGGTAACTCAGTCCAGGGTGCCTAAATCCCCCTCCACCCCTCCTAAGTACCCCAGACAGAGTGGCACCACTTTGGAGGGCTTCTGTGGAGAAGCCCGCCAAAAGTGGAACAAAGGGCTCCACTTTGGGTCAGAGTTACAGAGGCGAACACCAACGCCATTTTAGAATCAAGTTTTGGCAAAAAGTCCCAACCGGAGTTATAAAAATAAATATATAAACCGGCGGTATGTTTAAGGCTACCGTAAATAAATAATTAAATGTGTTAGCCTAAAACAATGGGAAATCCCATAGGGAAATATTCGCGGTCGAATATAAAAAGTAGTTTCCACTGCCACCAGCCAAAACTCGATCAGGGGGGACGGAGACGTGCCCCCTCGACTAACAGACCCTGGGGCAATCGAATTGCCCCAGCCAGTACGTCCACAATATGATGGTTTGTACTGGTTCTGTTCAGGATTCAAGACTAGCAAAGTCTTTGGTGACTTTACATGCCCTGGGAGACAGTAGTCAGTCCCAGGGTATGGAGTCTATGTTGGGGAGTCCCTAGGACACCCCTGGGTCACGGCACAGAGGGTGCTGTGTGACCCACATCACAAAAATACATGAGGCCCTATGGAGTAAGAGACCCCATAGCCCATTCAACACAAGGTTTAACCAAGAAAACACACTTCAACATGTCCAAGAGTGAGGGTAAAAGAGTCTCACTCTTGGCAGGAGAAAAAAATTAAACCCCAGAAATCCAGCAAAGCTGCTGGGGGACTCACTAGGTAGGGAAATTCAGCCTAAACAGAGAATTCTCCCTAACAAACATGCACTATCTTAAGTCTAGAGCTACATGTCCATCTTCTGTTTCCATCCAAGCCACGTGATAGGAGACGGCAATCTGGCTTATATTCTACAATTTAATTGTATCAAATTAATAAAACTTGGCACTCATGGTGTTCTTTCTTTGCACCTTAACAAGGGATGACTCAGCCTCTCACGTTCACTGTTCTTCAAGGATTGATAACTAGTTCTTGGCTGCTCCAGTCTTTGACACGCACCAGAAGGTCCTTCCACGATTCCAGCTGCTTTCTTGCTACGACACAGCTTTCAGCCATCTTCTCCATGGGCTTTGGGCTTACTAAAATTGTGAGGCCGATGTCCAGATTCTATATAATGGCAGCACCGCCTCTCGTCTATTCACTACATATAGCTAGCTTCTATGATCACTTAGTCTAATTGCGCTGCTGCATATGTACAGTTATTAAACAACTTGCATCTTCTGCAGTGCTCTTCACACGTGAAATGTTCACTTCGCATATGAAACGTTACTCGATTCTTTAATTCGTCATTAGATTCTATAAGGTCTATTCATCCTTTTCTTCAGCAAGTCTTCTCAGTGCGTCACGCTCATCTCTTGTGACGTCACAAACTTCTCTTTCTCTCGTCTTCAGAATCTTTTCGAGATTTCGTCCAAGAGTCTGTCATCTCTTCAGGGATACATCAGATAGGGTTTTCTTAGTGGATAACTTTGCTTGAAGGCTCTTTGCGGAACAGACACAGTCACTGGTGTCAAGTATGGCACGACTTCTGGCTTCCAGCATATAGGTTGTAGAGGGGTGGGACTTCCTGCAGGGGCATTCGGCTGCTCCTCTACACTTTATTTTCTCCAACTGGAACCATGCAGTTGTCTCATTCTGTATAAGTATTATGGACACCGGTCCTACTTCATTGTCAACCCATGTTAGTAGCTTAGAATACTTGGGCCATTACTTTAGGCACATGTTGTTTACTATTTGCACTATGCTCACTAATTCCTTCCTCAAGTGTGCAGTGCATGATAACATTCCTTCTCCCCATCCTGTGCTGATGGCAACTCATCCACATACCAATAGCTGAGGCCTCTCCCAGCATCCTAGTAATGCTGGTGTTTCTTGTATATCAGCACATCCTAGTCTCTTCATTTCAGTAATCCTTACTTGTTCTCTGATCAAGGATGAATATATGAGCATTCTGTGCAACTAACCTATGTCTTTGTCCATCTTCTGTATGTTTACATAAGCATCTTCCTATGGAAATTAGTTCTGCGATTGACATTGTAGGGTTGCTCATCTTCCTTCAAATTGCCCTCTTGTTGTGCACGCTGATAGGTGACTGAGGCACTTTGCATTGTGTACAGGTATTTCTTTTGTAATAAATGTTCTGGCTGCATTCATTGCATAAGAGATGAGGGAGCATACGTAGCATCTTTCATCTGACGTTCTCTCCCCCACCTCCTTCGTGTGCTGATACCACATGTTGTTCTTTAGATGGGCCGAATTATCAAGATATGTATTTATTTTTTCATGATACTCTCCAACATCTCTTTTTGATCGAGCAATGGGTCCAAATATACCAGGGATAATATTATTTGAAAGGAATGTCTCATTTTCAGGTATTTCTCTTGATTTATAAAACAATATCTGACAAAATACATAAATCAGAAAGAAATAAAGAACGTCATGAAACAAAGTGCAACTAGAAGAAACAATGCCATATTATTCCAATTGCCACATAATCTCTTGTGCAGTAGCTGGTCTCCTTGTGAATGTGCATTTTATATACTGGAAAATTTCCATCTTTAATTAAGTTCATTCATTTTCATTTATTTTTTAATTGTTATATTTGGCTGTATGAAATAATCGATTAAATAGCAACAACAATTCTGCAAACAATAAGACCGTTTTTAGGATCCCCAACAAATTTAACTGCATCCACGTGTTGTCTTACTAAAGCCAGATAGGACTGAAGAATATAGGTGTAAAGTACATTCAGAAAGGTGCGTAACGTTACAATTCTGGCCTTCATAAATAGATACATATAGATTTAGTATTGCTTTATTATTGACTCATTGTTCTGAAATCATTGTAATATCTCAAGGAGTGTAAGGTGTGCTCTGCAATTGTTATTTCTCCTGGTTGTTGTATAGTCTGTTTTGAGTTTCATTTTATAAACGATTTAAGAATGACTGCAAGTCCATTCACTTCCGACTTAAACTTTTAGGGAGTGTCTATTAGTTACAGAATGTTTTTTCTTTAATCTGTAAATTCTTTATCTTTTCCTTGGTAACCGATCTGGTCTGCATGCACAAACTTCTTCTCTTGCTTTGCAGTCAAGGGGTGTCGGAGGTGTTGGGGCCTCCCCTTTATAGATCTTAACACCAGTCAGGTATAGACAGGCTCTTATCCCTTTTAGTTTGACAATAGTGGGTGTGACCTTTTCTACTGAGTGCGGTCCTTTGAAACATGGCTTATTCCAGGTACGCACAAAGTTTATGCTAACACCGGGTACCCTGGCTATAAACTAGGCTGCTTAAGTAAAGTGTCAATATCACTGGGTTGGCTCTCTACTTCAATCTTCTTCAACCCTTCCCTCCAGTGTTTGATCTGTTGAGAAATGAAAGAGAAATAGGCGGTCATATTTGTTAAATATTCATGTATTTTATCACCTACAGCCTTTGCTACACTGTGGGCCTCAGTATCCACATGAGTGGGAGGAGCAAGGGGTATACTCCTTTGACATCCAGTCACCAATTTATGTGGAATCAGGTGGTGATCTGAGCCAGGCAACCCCTTCTTCAACGCCATTTTAATCTTAGCTATCCTCTCCTTAAGGAGTCAGTTTAATCGTTCACAAATTACATTCACCTGTTGGTGATAGCCAGAAGAGAACTTGTGCTTTATGCCTAATAGGAGAACTCATTTACAAAATGTTCTCCATTGTCAGACCACAGGACTTCACACACACTCCATCTTGGAAATACAAAAACTTGGCAGCACATGTGGCATGGGGTGTGTGCATGGACTTGCCTCAGTCCATCTGGAAAAGGGACATACTACTACATGTACATATAGCCATTGCATACTTGCAACATATCCACATAATCTATATGTAGATGCTGAACAGGACCATTAGGCCTTGGGATTGCTCCTCTCACTGTTCTTAAAATGCGTCCTTCTGTGAATTTCTGAAACACAATGCAATTTACAATAAACTGTGCCACCTGTTCTAATGAATTTGGTGTCAACCAGTCTTCTGTGATTGTGGCACAAAGACTCTCTCTTCTGATGTGCACTGGGGGGTGAAGCTGCTCCAGTGCCACATTCAATTATGCCATAAGCATTACTGACTTTCCAGTACTATCTTGTCTCCATAAAGCCTCAGTCGGAGAGAAAGAACAGCCCCATTCTTTCCAAAAATCCTGTTCTTCCTGTGGTGCATGTTAGGGAGAATTCTCAAAATGTGCTATCTTCCCCTTACCTTTTGAGACCCCTAGCAACTTAACTGGATTTCTAGGACTTGATTTCTTTTACCTGGAGCGAGTGTGAGCCTTTTTTCCCACTCTTTCATGTATTTTGATGTGTGTTTTACTTTTGTGTTCTTTTGTTATGGAGTTTTAAAACAACTCCATAGGCATCATCTTTTTCTATGTGTCACACAGCACTTTCAGTGCAGTGGCACAGGGTTGTCTTTCAGACTTCCCAAGGTTTAAATACTTCTCTGGGACTGACTACCGTCTCCCAGAGCATGTAAAGTTACAGTGACTTTACTAGTCTCTTTACATTTACTGACCCAGCACACACTATATTCCTATAGAGTGCTGGAGGGGTTGCCTAGCTTCCCCTGAGACAAAACACTCATGTAACAGTAAAATGTTACCCTTTCCTACTTTAAATGGCTGGTGGCAGTGGTTTAGATCAAACTACCATGATTTTTCCCGACCGCTAACAATGGTAGCTAAAAATCGAGTCAGCCATGTTTTTCAATATGGCGCCAAAGACCTATCTGTAAAAACAGACTACAGTCATCTTTTTTACCATTTATTATAGGGAAGGTCCTTCTTGTGTTTTTCTCTGTGCGCCAAACCAGGTTTGGTCCCTTTTTTCATTGGCCTTTGGCGGGCTTAGGTACTGAAGCCCTCCTCTGGCGCCTGAATGTCTGGAGTGGACAGGATGTGAGGGAGGTGCCCGAAACTCCCTGTGCTTAGTCTCCTAGGAGACCTGAATACACTCTGGTGTGATTGGCCGGCTGGCTGTCCGGCAAGGACAGCCACCCTACTCTGTGAGTGACAGCCAGGCTGGAATGAATGGGGAAAACTGTTTAAAAGCAGGTCTCAGGGACTTGGAAAGCAGAGTCGACCACTGGAATGAAAGAACCAAAGAGGAGAAGAAGGAAGAGGACTGCTGCAACTCCTGGGTGATCGGTGAAGCCCTGCTGCAGGTCCAAATTGCCTGAAACTGTGACAGCAAAGAAGCCCTTCAAGGTTAACTTCTTCCCTTGAGTTTGGTGGGAACAACCAACTCGCAAGCCACCTGGATACCGTCCCCATCTGGTCGAAATTTCATCACAGTTCTGTTGAAAACCGGATAGCCAGAGGGAAGGAAACCAGCTTGTGGACTTTAAGGCACTCACACCTTAAACTGGCATCTTGCTACAGCTTTTGGCCTCTTCCCTGGGCATTCCAGGAACCTACCGGCTTCCTCCTTCTTGTCCCCATGACTGAAGCTCAGGAACAGTGAGATCTTCTTGAACTGCCAGGAACAACTGCCTCAGCTACAACTTTCGTCATTGACAAGGTACTGTGCAAACGTGGTCCGGAAATCTTTTCGGCCATTGAGAAAGTGCGTGAAACTTTCCTCATCTACAAAAGCTTGGCCTTCCCTTAACATTCATCAAACTTCTCGCCTAGCCAAATCCTTTAAAAATCTGTGGCAAAGACTTAACTGTTATATAACAGAACTGTGCTATCCTATAAAAAAGACTCTGAACCATTGACTTTGGCCCAGGCCTATTGAGAAGAATTGCTTGTTGTATTTAACTTAAACACTTTGCCCTGCCTATGAATGTATTTGGGCTGTCTATTCTTATAACCTTATCTTTTCCCTCCTTTATTAAGTATCTGAGGTGCCATTTTGCTCCCACTTCATTTTGGAGCTAAACTTGTTCATTTACTTACCGGTTGGATTTCTGTGGTGTATTAGTGTGTGATATTGAGCTGCTTATGCTAGTGTGATGTTTTCTAACTGAGTGAGTAAATACATGTATATTCTTTTACCAAGAAACCTTGAATCAGCGTTTGTTTGAATCACTGTATTTGTTGGTCCTTTGTGTAACTTGTTCTACTGCTCACTTTAAACTCTTGAGATAGGTCTGGCTGCTCAGCCATCACTACCACTTTACTGTGTAGTACAGGCGTGTATCAAAGGTGAAATTGTGCTTACACTTGTAGTCCTAATTGCCTGTAGTGTTCCCAAAGGGTACTGCAGGTGATTCTGCCTAACAGTGCACAACCTCTTAGCTAAATTAATTGTACAATGGATAACATATTAAACCCTCCCTTGATTATTATGCACCGTCCTGACAATTGTTTAACACTCTCTGTATCAAAATTAGAAATGGTTGGAAAATACGCCACCTTTTTGGTTTCTATTTCTGCAGCTTTGTAACCCCGAGAAATCATGTCTCCCCTTTTATTATGGGCTGCTCACGTCACGACTGCGTAAGTCAATGCAAGCTTTAGTACTTTAAAAAAGCTTATCCAATAGCGGTGCATGTTGCACAGTCACGCCTTCTGTTTGGAGGAAACCCAACCTTTTCCAATGTGACAATCCTGCGTAGACGGTTGACGTCATATAGGTGGAGTTAGAGTACACTGTAACTTACTAATCCTCGTATCTACAGAGTGCGGCAATAAGCGCCACTAACTCTGTAACCTGTGCTCAATAATACAAAGTCAATCTCACACTTGTCACTATCTCAAATTCACCCTCCAGATTCAAATGCAATACTGCCATCCTAGAGCGTTTAGGGTTATCTCAGTATTCACCAATTCAAATTTTAAAAAAGTAATCAAATAGGAGTGTTCGCAGGAAAGAAGTAATGCAGGTTTATTCAGGGCCCAGACGCAGCTGGCACAGCTATATTTAAACAGATTGTGGAACAGAATGGTGTGAAAAGGCACTGTTAAATAAATGCCCCTAAATCAAAAGCATTTCTAGCAATCAAGCTAATTAACATTAGTGACTTTGCCACATGAGCAAATCTCCTCACATCAAGCTGTTTGGTGCTCACACATTATACCCTTACAGAAAAAACATACCTTATGTTCTGTAATTGAGTCCACAAACTTTCCCACACTGTCCTTAATTGTAATTTGTGACATCAGAATCCAACCCCCACTTCCCACATTATAATGACAATTCATTTAAACATGTGAGAGGACAAGCAGAAATCTATTAATCTGTCCCGGTCATCTAATCAACGCTCTCTACCATGGCACTGACAGAGACTTGAACCATGGACATACTACTATACAAATGTTGCATAGTAAGAACTCTTCAACTTTCTTACTAGGGGAAATGTCCTAAAGGGCAATTCTAAACTGCTGTGGTTCTTTTGAGTCCATCTAAAAATCGCATTTTTCAAATAATTTTGAATTACAAAATGGTTATGCCCTCCCTGCCTGTCGGTGTGACCTATGGGTTCTAACGTGTGACCTCTAAAAAATCACAACTATTGTTTATTTTCTACCATACCAGCCTGATATCCTGGAACCTGCGATGTGTTACCAACCATTTTGGCTTCATTGCAGATTAATAAAAAGTGAACACACATGTTCTACAAAAGCATGCTGTAAGGCATATTTACAGCATTTCAGCCTACCTCTAAGTTTGGTTATACTTACCTGTGCCTGTGCATTTCTTCTATATATAAGTTACTTTTATTTTGGGCTTGACTTTTATAATGATTTAAAGGAGCCCATTGCCCTTTTACAGTGCTACTCTCGCAATTGATGAGTCTGTACTTTTTCAGCACACAGAATTTGCATTTTTATTACAACAGTATGCCTTTTACCTGCGGTTTTGTCAATTTTTGAAGAACCATCAATAAATATAACCTCCCCACGCGCAAGAGCATTGTCTCTAAAATGGGGAATATCATAGAATTCAGTATACATTGTACAATCATGCATATAATCCTCTTTCCCTACTCATTCTGCTAGAAATGTCTCTAGATTCACTGCTGTGCGTCTAATACTTTTAATCACAGGGTTTGAAATGATTACCTCATAGCCTGATGCTCTTTGTGTAGTCAATGCACTTTTAGGTTTCTCCAAAGTAGCAAATAAGGAGTGCTCAACAAATAACGTCTTGGTAATACTTGCAGCCTTCTCATTCGCTAATGCTGCAGCAGCTAAAGGTTGTTCGCAAGGGTAATGCACCTCCATTACTGGGTCTAAAATTCCACTGTAATATGCTCATGGTTTATGCCCATGTCCTAAAGTTGTTTTCTGTGTCAAAACTGCTGTAATCAACACACCATTGGTGTGCGAAAAAAAAATAGAACTCCTCATTGCAATCTTTTTTTTGTTTGTTGTATTATTTATTTACATAACATTGGCAACAAAACGCAATACAACCAATATAAACAAATAAAACATGGTAAACAATACAAGAAAGTACAGCATTTTACACAGGTCTATGTACAAAGTGAGATATTCATCACCTCAAACCCCCAGCAAATCAAACAAATCCCTCAATCACCCCCCACCCAACAAACACAATCCCAAGTTAAAATCGCTGAAGAAATCCACCCCATATTCTTTCAAATAAAACCAATTTACCAAGTCTCCTATACAATTCATGCATCTCAGATAACCACGTCTCAATAGTCAATGTTAAAGCATTCTTCCAATTTCGCAAGATGAATTTGTTTACCAGTCATAGCCCCTCTGAATAACCACTTCTTCTCACTCTGAGTGAGATCACCCAAAGTCTCATCACTCCCCTATATGATCACACTAAAATCCAAGACCGGGAGATTCAGAATCACCTCAACAAATATACGTCCAATCTAGCCCCAGACCAACCTTACCAGCCTACAATCGCATAATAGATGTTCCAGCGTACCATTTTCACATGAACACCTCCAACGTTCTGCATTCTCCAACATCCCTCTCTTATACATACTCTCAGGTGTCCAATAAATTTGGTTTAGAAGTTTAATCTGTCTCGTTCTTTCAGTGAGTCCCAGCGAGCACAACTTCACATTCATACACATGTTTTGCCACAAGCCCTCCGTGAAATCCAATCCGATTCTCGTGCCCCACTCCTCTCTCAAAGAGTCATTCCCTTGAAAACATGACACAAATACTTTATACAGTCGACCGGCCAGACCCCAACCCGATCTCACCAAATTCCTGGCAAACAGATCCAGCTCAATTTTCTTCTCCAAATCCACAACACCTATCTCACGTTTAAGCTTTACAAAGTCAGAATTCCTAAAATTGTCAATACCATACTGTTGCTGCACTTCCCCAGCGGTCATCCAGCGACCATTTGTAAACAGATCACCAACCCACCTCACCCCACCCAGAAACCAATCTGTCCAAAAAACACCTTGCCATCCATCCTGATAGCAGGGTTTAACCACACCGAGGCACCAGGTTCCCTCAAAGCATCCACATCCAAATAACGACACAAACCCTTCCAGGCGCTCCTCGTGGCATCCATCAGCAAATCACGTCCACAACTCTTCCTGGAGACCGACGTTAACACAGCTCTTGGAGTCAGAGGGCCATTAAAATTAGTTTCTGCCTCTACCCAAATATCCTGCAAACCCTCCACAAAGGAAACTAAAAATTTGAAAAGAAAGCTAGGTGAAATTTGGTGCTCCAAGACCACCCCTGTGCAATGGCAATTGTAACTTCCACAATTTTAAACTTGGGGGCTTCCTATCCCACAAGAACTCCTGCAACAACTGGTCCAAATCTCTCCAAAACGTCATAGGGAACATCAAAGGAACCATGCTCAAAACATAATTAATCCGCGGGGTGGAAACCATTGTTAACGCGTTAACCTTCCCCCACAAAGAAAGATTCAGAAGACTCCACCTCTCAAGATCCGTCCGCAAACCACTACACATGACCCGCGCATTTTCCTTAACCATGTCACCAATCTCCAGAGTAAGCAAAATCCCCAAGTACAGCAATCTATCCGGACACCACTTGAAGCCCAAATCCACCTCAAACCTCCTATCAACAGAATGTATCAACGGCATAATCTCCGACTTCATCCAATTAATTTTGTATCCAGAACATAGACCAAACTCCGCTATAACATCCATCAATACCGGTATAGACTTCCTAAGATCACTAAGGACTAAAAACATGTCATCCGCAAACAGCCAAACCTTCTGCGTTATCCCCCAGCATGAATGACCCACCACACCTTCAGCCCTCCTGATAAACTCAGCCAGTGGTTCCAAAACCAACACAAATAGAAGAGGCGACAGAGGGCACCCCTGCCTTGTACCCCTCTCAATTCTGATTCTCCCCGACCTCATACCATTGGTGACCACCTCCGCAGTCGGCTCACTATATAGCAGCCTGATCCAGGAAATAAACCTCATACCAAAACCCATCTTATCCAACACTGCATAGAGGAAGTTCCAGTTCACCCTATCAAATGCCTTCTCCGCATCCAAAGATGAAATCGCACTATCCCCTTCCTGACCACTCGCTGTCGAAACAATACATAAAATATTCCTGATGTGACTGGAGGTCTTCCTACCCTTCACAAAACCAGACTGATCCCCATGTATCACGGAAGGAAGCAGACACTCCAACCTGCAAGCCAACATTTTCGCCAGAATCTTATTATCAAAATTAACAGGACTAATGGGCCTATTACCTCCTTTCAAGAATACCGATATCAAAGCATGACGAGTAGTCTCAGGAAGTAACCCTACTGTCAACGACTCCACATACACATCCAGCAACAATCGCAAAGCCGAGTCCAGTAGGACCTTATAAAACTCAGCTGGAAACCCATCTGGACCAGGGGCCTTCCCAACATTCAGCTTACTTATCGCCATCTTAATCTCATCCAACGAAAAATCCTCTTCCAGTAACGTTGAATCATCCACACTAATCCTAGACAGGGCCACCTTTTCCAGAAATTCTGCACCCCCACCCGAAACCCCAGAGTCATTTATATAAAGTTCCTCATAAAAGTCTTTGAAAATGTTGTTTATCACACCCATATGATAGCTAATACTGCCGTCATGAGTCCTAATCGAAGGTATAAAACGCTCAGCTTCCCGCTTCCTCAACCTATATGCCAACCACCTGTCGCATTTTTCACCCTTCTCATAGTAGACGCATTTCAAATAGAAGCTACTCCGATCATTACGTTCTTCAATGATTGAATTCAATTCTCTCCTCACCCTTCAAAGTTCACCCACCGCCTCCCTACAAGAAGGGTCTACCATCACCTTCCTCAACAATTTGGTAAGTTTAGTCTCCAACAATGCCTCCCTTTCAACGCCCTCTTTCCGAAGTCCACTCGATACACCAATCAGATGGCCCCGTATTGTACATTTTAAAGCCTCCCAGACAACACTGGGACGCATCACGCCATCATGGTTACACTCCACAAAATATTACAATTCCTTCCTCAATCTCTCCAACACATCATCCCTCCGCAACAATGAAACATTCATCTTCCAAAATGTATGTACATTCAATGCATATCGCAGCCGCAACTTCAACACCACATGTGCATGATCCATTAAGAGTATGTAACCAATTTCACATGTGTCACACCACTGCGTCATCCGACCAGCAGTCGAAAACATATCAATTGTTGAGTACACTGAATGTGCACCCGAGTAAAAACTGTACTCCGTATTCAAGGGTTGTTCCAGTCTCCAACAGTCCTGTAAATTATGTTCCAACATCAAGTCAGCCAAGGCCAAATGTTGCCGGTCTGCACCACCCCTAGAATGGCTCCCACTCCTGTCTACTGACTCATCCAAAACTATATTAAAATCTCCAACCAATACAACATTCCTGGATCCCAAATCCTGCAATATTTGCGCCACTTTTCTGAAGAAGGAGCCATCATCTACTGAGGGTGCATAGATGTTTCACAAGGACATGTCAAGCCCCTGCACATCATGCAGCAGAGCTATTATTCTCTCCTCTTTATCAGACATCTCCCTCCGAACCCTGACCTGTACATTTGTTCTGATTAAAACCACCACACCCCGTGATTTTGTATTAAATGAGGTACCATAGACCTGCCCCACCCAATCTTTCAATATCATCCTTGGCCAGATGAGTCTCCTGTAGAAGACACACATCAACCTTGAGATCATCCAAGAAGCGCAAGATTTTCATCCTTTTCTTGACATTGTTCAAACCATTAACATTCCAAGTCACCAACCTCAACTCCTCACCCACCATATTCACTGTAAAATTCCCCCACATGACAACATAAGCTACCAAAACCAACTGAAGAGAACAAGGTAAAATACACACACCCCCACCCAGAGCACCCAGCCCACCCTCTCTGAAACAGATGCACGCCGCTAGAAGCAACCACAAACCCAAGTAGTAATATAGAAAACACATACTAAATTCCCTAAGTCCCGACCCCCTCCCTATTAGACAGGAACCCACACCACACCCTGAAAACATAAACCCCAATACAACCCACTCAGCACAACCACAAAGCAACAGAACACCAGAAAATATACCTTTGAAAAAAATGAAACCTCTGCTCACTCCGCCCATACACCTCCAAACAGTTGGACATTAATCCTCACTCTAGCTTTTCAAAACCCAATGTACACTCTAATCAACCTAACTGTAGTGCATCCCCATCCCAGTGCACATTAGCTACCCCCATTCCCCTGGTTGCTACACACCACAGATTAAAGGACCCTTAAACCATCCCAGCAAATTCAAGTCTGAACCAATCAACAGCCAACACTTATAATAAATGGGCATCAAACCTGCACACACGCGAAAGACGACCCACCTACCCTAAGGTAGAACAATGGACCTACAAGGACCCACCAACACCCACGGAAAATTCAGCATTACACCCACATGCTACAGACCTTTAACCGACATAGGACATAGTATTACATCGGTAGAACAAATGTAACCAAGGATGCATCACCAATATTTGCATGGCCCCAAGCAGCTTCTCTATGACATGCGCCAAACCACCCATGAGCCAATTGATCCTGCCCACAGCCCCAATACTAATATGAAGAATGCAAACCGATGTATTAATACATCCCAACATTCAAAACATTAAATATATTCTGTGGTTAGACAGAGTATAATCTGGGACGGCAGAAACACAGCCTTACTAGGAGAAGACAACCCAAAAAACAATACATGCATTCATCCTATAGGAATATGTAATGTCTCATACATTGGAGGTACCGCTACATTCAGAGCATGGAATGGGGCATTGTGGATCGGCAAGGCTCATGGGACAATTTGGCTTCTGATGAAGTATATTGGAGTGGAGATTCAACATGGGATAACTGTTAAAGTATACAAACGGAACGGAGACCTCTAACAATAGCTGTGATTGTGATCATTACACTCATGAATCGCGAGTTGTTTGGGGAGAGCCTTGAACTGGGATTGGGCATCTATTGTATATTTATAGTGGGAGTGTAATGTGTTTTTATCTTGGCAAATGCATGCCGTGGAGGGATTTTTGTGGGTGTTGTGAACTGGGTGGCTCTGTGGGTGCAATGCAGTCTCATCCTCAGCCCCATCCCATGCTCTGAATGTAGAAGTACCTCATTGCAATCTGATATTCCTAGCACAGGGGCTGAACAAATCGCCCATATTAATTCTTCAAATCCCTCAGTCATTTCCTCTTTCCATATTATCGTTTTCTTGTCTACCTGTGCTTTCTTAAATTCCTTTAAACGTGGTTGAATATATGTGCTGTAGTCAAAAACCCAGGCCCTACAATAATCACATAGGGCTAAAAACTGTTGCATTTCAGTCTTCTGAATTGCCTCTGCTCTTTCAGGTGTCACTTTTCCCCTCTCTTGAGAGATCAACTGTCCTATGTATAGGACCTCTTCATGAAAATATTGTAATGTCTCATTTTCCACTTTATATCCTTTCTATGCTAATATGGTAATGAGCTGAACTGATGCTTTTCTGCATCTTTCTTCTATCTGACTGCACACTAAAATGTCATCCACACATTGAATTATTGCACTCGCAAGCTATACATTTCCCAGATCAATTTTGAGGAGTCTGGTAAATATCCAGGGAGACTGAAAGTATCACTGGGGTAAAGGAGTATGTTTCAGGCAGATATTTGTATATGAAAATGAAGTCAGATTGTGCGAGTCCTCATGGAGGGGAGTTGAGAGAAAATAATTTTTGTAAAATCTATTACAGTAAAATACTTGGCTGTTGTTGGGATTTTACATAATATTGTAGCTGGGTTCAGAACCAGAGGAAACTTTTATATAGAGGAAACAACAATATTGTTAAGATGTTGAGGTCCTGAATACATCTCCATGGCCCCCCCTTTCAATTTATTTGCAGGCTACACAGTCGTGTTGCATGGAGAGTCTGACGGTTCCAATCTTTGTAGCTTCATTAAAGCGGAAATGGTTTCAAATATGCTCCTTTCAGCTTCTCTGGACATGGGATACTCTTTTCCCTGTGGCGAGGTAGCTCCAGGTTTGAGCTTAATTTTGTTCCTATCCCCTGTGTCATAGTACCTTTTCTAAATTCTCCCCAAATTATGTTGTTTTCTCTCTCACTAATGCCATCCCTGTGGAATGGCTCTGTTCTCTACTTTAATCCAATGGGTAAGGCTTATGAAAATTACCAATTCATTGTCTGAATTATCGTCTCTGAATAATTCCTTGTATGTCAAATCTGTCATTTTGAATCCTTCCCCGGGAGATATTATTGATTTCCATCCTCTTCATTCGTCATCTGTCCCATGAACAACCAGCCTTTCCTCTCTGACCACTGCTGCTTCTCATTCTAGAGGAATGATCTGCTCATCTTCACTATCTATAAGTAATTCTGGCCTGTACAAAAATTCATCAGGTATCCTCAATATTTTACCCACTAGTCTGGAAAGCCATGTCGACAGGAGAGTTACAAATATCAAAAAAAGGGACACCTGGCTAGGCCCTGATTTACCCAGGAGGGTATATACTTATATATTCAAAATAATCAGGGTGAGAGATCACACATAGTTCCGTAATTGTACTCCTACAAGATGAAATACATCTCTAGATATTTTTAAGAGTCAAACATGGGTTCCTTCCCCTCCTTTTGTCTCATGGCTTCCTCCTCTATTTCTGTTAACTCCTTCGTTCATCACACTCCTTTTATTCATTGCTTGTCGATATATGTTTTCGCTCCTTAACCTTACTTTCTTTCATACTGCCTTCATTATTATAAGTGGGAGGTGAGTATTTTGGATTAACATACCTCACTGCTGCCTTCAGTTCCTCTAAAGGATAAATTCCCTGCTTCTCTTTCCGGGACGCTATTCTTTTTGGGAGGACAGGCGTTATCGCCTCCTCCTTATGCTGATCAAGCATTCACTCCTTGTCTGCCGGGTCTTCCTTCTCGTTCGGATACATTTTTCACAATTCTAAAATGGCTAACCATTTCTGCAACTTTTTTTCCCCTACATGGGTGTAAGAGAGCTGTGTCCCCCATAGTGGCAAGTTGATTTCAACTGTCGATAATTACAAGGTTCTTAAAACACATGCAACACAAAAACGTATTTGGGCAAGCAACCTCAATCGCGGCCCTTTATCATAAAAAGACCAATATTTATAACCAGTTTTAGAATCTATAGGATATTGTTTCTCTTTGTTTCTTCATTTTTATTTTCATTGATTCTCCATGGCCTATTATTCTATTGTTGCCACTGCAAGAACCTTTGAATGTGTACTCTTCTCTGATTGATGTCAATCACTTGATCTTAAGGCCTGACATATTTATAACCCCAAAACGTGCACACTTTTCTTTTCCTGTGATCACCTTCCTCTACCTTCCCTCAGTAGATGTATCTCATCTCATTTGTTTACTTTATGTTGGAGTGTAATACATACTCTTCGTATTGGCATTAGCCTTAGGAATCCTTATCATATACTCTATTTAGAGTTTAGTACGTAATCTTTGGTCCCCCTTGGAACCTGTAATTGAGGTATCTATTTCTAAAAACAAATCCCTTTATTATATATTTGCACTTATACTATAGCCCATCCCCTTTGTTTGCAAACTTCAATGCTCTACATACAACCGTGGCTAAGCTCGAGTCCCTCTGCATCGACTCTCCCCCAATCGACCATTTCGCCATCAGTCTGCGGGGAAACTGCTGGGACTGGCAGGGATTTCTTCAAAGGGGCCCCTGATACCAATTCTTCCACACATGTGATTATTCACCGATCTTCACAGGAAGCTCCACGATCTTCTGGCTAATGACGGGAGTTGCAGATCATCCAAAAGTCTAGCTCTGGGCCTAGTTCGACTGAATCTTGAACATCCGGACTGCTACCAAATGTGCAATAGCACCTTGAAGCATTTGTTATGCACTGAATGGAAATACCATACTAAATGACCCGTGATTCAAATAACTGGACAGATCCAAAGACTATGACTAAGTACTACTTTATTGTCAGTTCAAAATAAAGTTGGGCAATCTATTGAACCACAGACAGTAGTCCGCTCACTCACACACAATTTGAATGCCACAAAGGCTTTATACTTCAATATGCGTCCGACATGACTCCATCCTATGTGGCAAACTTAAAACCTATTGAAGGGAGGGGTTGGTTAAGGGAACATATATAACTATAGTATGTATGCGTGTTAATAACGTCATTGGCTGCCTCTTATCTTGTAGGCATGCCTTGAACTACCTCTAAGTACTTTTAATACTCATTATAACAGAATACAGTAACGGATTGGCCTGTGCAACTTTGTATACCAGGTTGCTACATGGACCCATATGATTGGTTGGCATTCTCTCCGAACCTTGGACTTTCGGCTCATTAGCAGCACGTAAGCAAACCAAAACTCAGGTGCCGAGAACAATGTCACACTACTACCCACTTACTCCAAATATTCCATCATCTGTCATCGGTCAGGCCATTTGCCAAAGTTTCTCCTTCGTGGTTGACCTTGCAGCCTGTTCTTTACTCTGGGATATTTGAGGGAGTGTATGTACACCCTTATCTTCATCTGGGTCTTAATGAATGGCCCTTGTTTTGACCCTCTGATTCACGTATGAGGAGACCATATATTTGTCAGTTTCCACCTAAAATGTACTGCTATTTGATTTAATTGTACTAGGTGCTATTACTACTCTTGGCCTCTGGCGACTTGATCACTCCATCTCACACACACTTTCTATATTTCGAATTATCTAATCATAGGCAGTTGTGGATGTTTTCTTCTTAGCTTAATCGAAGAGAAATATGTGCCATGTGCATGGCTTATCCTCTTTACTCCCTTTGTGCCTTGCAATTATTCTGAGATCGACAACTTTGATCCCAAGCTAAGAGGTTTCTCTCCATCATTCACACAAAGCTGTATTTCAGCCCCTCCTGTCTCTGCAGCCTTGGTCTCTGTAGCACGGTAAGATTCAATACAAGTCTGACATCCATCTTTTTCTCATGGCCGCTTTAGTAACATTATAGGCTGTATCACATTAAGCTTCAATATGTCTCCTCTACCATGCATTTCCGCGTATATACATTTGCTTTGTTTCTTCTCACTTGTTTCTTTGATACTCATGAGTTCTTCAGACTTGATTACATGTTTCTCTAGTTGCTTCAGTTACATCTTTTATTCTTTTGAATATTCATAGATCGTTTCAGTACATCCATGTGTCTTTGCTACATGATGTCACTCTTTAGCTGTTAGATTTTCTGTACAGTTCTTCAATGTTCATTGCAGTATGTCGATATTGTCTACTGTATCAGTACAAGGGTACATTTGGTATGGTTGTCTGAGTGCATGTAAGGCAGAATTATATGCAGTACCCTTTGGGAACACCACACACAATTAAGACTACAAGTGACAGTACAAATTCACCTTTGGTACAAGCCTGTACTACACAGTAAAGTGGTAGCGATGGCTGAGAAGCCAGACGTTTCTCAAGAGTAAGTGAACAGTATCAATAGTTACACAAAGGACAGCAATTACTATGATTCAAAGAAACACTGGGGCCGATTCATGGAACAAATGTGTGCCGAAATTAGTGGCGCAAGCTGGCGCAAGCGTGTAAAAGCAAGCGCATGCGTGCGATTCATGGAAGGCCCTGCGTGTGTTTTCCCCGGGATGTGCGCCAAATCCGTGGCTGACACACACGGGCGCACACGTCACTGCAACATCCTGACGCGCACAGCGAAAGCGCACAACATATAGCGCACACACCAAAAAGGGGGCGGACAAAGGACGGAACACGCAGAATGGAGAACAACATGTAAAAATGAGGGCGTAACTGGGGAAGTACTGCTGGGAAATACACGAAACGCCCACACGCACGCGAACTACACGTATTCATGGAATCGAATAGGGGAAGCCCGCACACGCCTAAAGACACGCACAGGCCTAAACACGTCCACCACACGAAGGCAGGCAGAAGTGTCACTGCGCAGTATAAAAGTGCACACAAACAACAAACATGTATATACAGCTACGATGAATGTCCCATTTCACGCGGCACTGATCATGGGATTCCGCAGGAGGAGGAGAATAGCCAGGCCTGCATTTCTTTTGCCCAAGACCAGCCTTTTTGGGATGCCTGATGGCCAGGTCTATGGCAGGTACAGGTTTCCAACTCATATCATCCTAGACCTGGTCCAGGAGAAGGAGGATGACCTCACATCACCCACCTTGTGCTCCCAAGCACTGAGCCCCTTGGAAAGGGTGCTCAATGTACTGCATTTCATGGCCATTGGGTCATTTCAGCAGACCACTGCCATAGTGGGGGGGCTCACAGCCCACACAGTCACGCTGCCTACAACAGGTGTTGGCAATCATGACTGCGCAACCCTCAGTCCGCAGGCACATATACATGCCCAGAACACCCTCAGAAAGGCAGGCCATGGTCTAGGACTTTTACAGGGTGGCACACATCCCCAAAGTGCTCGGTGCCCTAGATTGCACCCATGTGGCCCTACGTCCACCTAGGGCAACGGAGAATATCCACTGCAACCGCAAGCACTGGCATACCATCAACGTGCAGGTTGTGTGCGATGCACAGGGGATCATCACCTCTGTCCATGCAAACTATCCTTGGTCCATCCATGATAGTTTCATATACAGAATGTCCGCCCTGAGCCAGGACCTGGAAGCTGTGAAGCATGGCGACACATGGCTCATTGGAGAATACAAATGCCTGTGCACATGCATGCATGTCACACACAGACAAATACACAAACCAAACTAATGACAACCATTATCACCTCCCCAGGGGACAGTGCCTACCGTCTGAGCACCCACATGATGACACCAATACGGAACCGCACCACCCCACCCCACCCCATGTAAGATACAACGCAACCCATATTGCAACCTGGGCCATAGTGAAGCGCACATTTGGAGTGCTAAAGTCACGCTTCTGCTCCCTTGACCGCTCTGGCGGGCAGCTACTCTATGCACCTCCAGTAGTGTGCAGGATCATTGTGGCAGCATGTGTCCTGCACAATGTTGCAACACGGCATGGCGTACCGGTGGACATGGTGGTGCCCCCACATCCCCAACCACATGCACAGGCTCTGCGCATGGGAGGGTAAAGGGCACATGGAGAGTGACCACCTGAGGTGCCCCTCACCTTTTGTGGCCTCCCAACCATGGCACAAATGTACTAGTACCAATGGGAGGTGCACACAACAATTGTCCTGGGCAACTTGGTTGAAGGGGGCAAGGTACGTGATGCAAACAGCACCCCTGTGCTCCTGCAAGGCTGCCTGTGGCTCTTAGGAAAAATAACGGGTCATGCAACACTCAGGCATCCCAAAAAAGCAAGAAAAAGAGATACGGGACCCCTGTAGCCCACGTGTGTGTAAAAAAACACTCGCAGTACGCTGTGGCAGCCAGGAACACAACAAAATGCGTATGTGATCAATATGCAGGCTAGTATGCCCGAAAAAAAGGGGTACGCAACAGCAGGGACACCCGCATTGGAAAAAATAGAGTGTGCCACTCACCGTATGCCTTGCATGTAGAAGAAGAACGCGTAGCCAACACCCACGCCAAAAGAAGAAGTATGTACTGTAGCCTCTGTGAAGTAATCGCGTGTGAACCCCAACGTCTGGAAAACACACGCACCGCTCTCCACGAGAAGCACGTACACAGTGATGGAAACCCATATGGGATCTTTAGCCTGTGCCGAGGGAAACGTCCATGCACACGTTACGTCACCTATGCGCTTACGCGCTAAGGGCCTTTCCTCAGAATTCACGCAAACATGCTGTTTTTCACGTGCCAAATCACTCCATATCAAGCGGGCCATGCCACAACACACAGAAGACCACGCTCCTGCCCAGAAGGCCGAAATACTGCCCTCGAGAGCCCCAAGCAGCCTCCCACAAGCCATCTGCTGCTGCCTGCATGCTTGCTGCCACCGTGCCCTGCCATTTGGTTCCTGCACATCTGCCATCTGCAGGGGTCCAGTTCTGTGACCACCCCTGCTGGAACAGAAGACTCCCGACTGGTGTTCCATCACTCCACAGCCCAGCCTCAGGACCCAGTTACCCACCCACACCTGCCTCGGGGTTTGTCATGTCCGACGCTACACCATCCTGCACCAGTGGCAACTCCCCAGCAGAAAGGCGGAGGGCTACCAGCTTCAGTGAAAAGAAAGTTGGTATCGTGGTGGAGCAAGTTCTGGGGCATTATGATGCCCTCTTCACACCATTGTGCGCCAACAAGGAAGGACAGAAGAGGATCTGGAAGGACATAGTGGGTGCCATCAACGCCGAGGGGGTGGCACCCCGCAACATCAAACACATCCAGAAGCGCTGGGAGGACTACAAGTCCAGGACCTTCAAGAAGGCTCGGCACCTCTTGGACGCAGGGGATGCAGTGGGGCGCCGGGACCAGCTTACCACCCAGCAGATAAGGGTCCTGGAGTGTATTCACCCAGTGCTTCACCACTAGATCCACAGGATGCAGGCCCATCTGGAGTCGAGCTGACCCGCATTCACATTTAAAACAGTGCATGTTGCAGTGTGATGGTAGTTAGCTACTTGGCTGCATGTGTGACATGGGTCATGTATGGATGTGTGTGTGCAGGGACATGATAGTGCTGCACGTGAGTCCAGTCAGGCGTGACCCACATGGATGGTGTATGTGTTACAATGCATCATGCGGAGCAGCATGCGGAATTCACACATGTATGCATGCCTGCGTTGCAACTTGGACATGTTTGGGGTGTGAAAGAGGTGCACTGCTGTCATGGACATGCATGGTGTACATGCCTGTGTGTCTGAGTAGTGTGTGTGCCATGGATGCATGACACATGTCCGTGATGATGTGTTGATTCACTGATACAGCCTAGTCATCCTTGTATCCACTGTGCCTGTGGGTACACGGGGCCAGATGCATGACCCTCCAGTGATGTGTGTGCATGTTATCAACATGTCCCATGAAGCATGTGAGTTTCAGCCCACCATTAGATGTTTCTATGGTGCCTTGGACATGGATGCAAATGTTTGTTGCATGTGCCATGCCTGTGTGTGCATATGTGTTGCCTGCACTGACCCATGTGTTGTGGAGGGACATGATGGAAGTGACGTTTGACAGTGCCTCTCATGTGCTATTGCTTTCTGTCTAGGGGACTATTGTACAGTATACTGATGCTTGTGTTCAATGTCTCCCTTTACACAGTGGCGAGTGAAGAAGAGGGCGGAGACGGCGCTGTGGAGGAAAGTGGCAGGGATGCCTCCACCGGCCGGCCACGCAAGGCCCAGTCACCCTCCCTGGAAATTCCATCATCCAGGAGCGAGGGGACTGGTGCCACGTCCGCCACAACGGCTGCAGTGGAAGGGGCAGGTGAGCCCGCACAGGGGCTTGCGATGGTGGAAGACGGTGCAGAGCCATCCAGGTTGGAGGTGTGTGCGGAGGAGGAGGAGGCCGCTACAAAGCCGCGCATGGGGCCTGGTGGGGGTGGTACCACCAGTGCAAGTGGTGCAGTCCAGGGGCAGGAGGCAGCACAGGTTGTTGCGGAGGGGCCTGTGCATGTCACTGTCCCTGACACTGTGATTGCATCACCATGCACCAGCAGGGAAGTCCCATCCCAGGGCCGTCTGCAGGTAGGGGGGAGGTCCACGTCATCTGGCACTCCTTTACCTGTGGACCTGGGGACCCGTGACAGGATTGAGTCCATCCTGATTGGAGTTGCGTTGCGCACACGTGACATTCGTGAAGACGTGCGTGCTTCCTGGGGGTACCACGCACGTCATCACGTGCCAACATGGCCCAGTTGGGAGCGACCATGGTCAGGGGTTTCCTCCATGTGTCAGCCAGTCTTGCAGCCCTCTCCTCCTCTGTGCACACTATACACCAGTCATTCTCTGTGCCGTCCTCTAGCCCAGATGCCAACAGGGTCCGCTGTGGACCTGCCACAACCAACGCAGCCAGCCTGGTGGAGATGCCATCCCTGCCACAGTCGGGAGTCAGAGGTCCAGCAGGAGTGACCACCCCACCAACTGGACCCTAGCAGATGTAGGATGTGCCGGCATCATCGGGCCGGGCACGTGTACGACGGCACCGGGGGATTCCATCAGCCCGGAGGCCGTCTTGGTGGCAGAGGCAATTGCATCAGAGGCAGCAGCAGGCTCAGTGTGGGAGGCATCATGGCTTGGGCCATCAACACCCGGGGGCAGGCATCGGCCGAGAGGCAGGAGGACCCCGGACTGGAAGTGTCTTCCATGTGGCAGCGGTTGGGCTGGCAAATAAATGCGGAGAGGCGGCGGGCGGAGAGGGCACGGCTCAGGATGGTCAGGGGTGAGAACTCCATGCACCGGGCTTTGAGGCGGGCGGAGGGCCTCGAGGAAACTCGCAGGGAGTTGAGGGATTCCATGGCTGCATCCCTGCGAGACCTCAAGGCCAGGGAACAGGCCCGCCTCCGGAACAACGACGTGGAGTTTGATGATGCCCTGGC
Source organism: Ambystoma mexicanum (assembly GCF_040938575.1). Taxonomy (NCBI): domain Eukaryota; kingdom Metazoa; phylum Chordata; class Amphibia; order Caudata; family Ambystomatidae; genus Ambystoma; species Ambystoma mexicanum. The sequence continues at coordinate 1,140,985,839 of NC_090922.1, forward strand.
CCGGAACATCACTAAATGAGCCGTGGGACTGGCCCACCGCCTTTGTAAATAGTTATGTAGGTGTATGTTTCCTTTCTATTTTTTGTTCCTTTGGGGCGCCTGCCTTTTTGTAAATAGTTATTTCTTAGGTAGGTTTTTTGTTAGGTTTCCTTTGGATTGTTGGGCTCATGGACCCATGATTTTTAAATTGTATATAGTTATGGACCTGATTTTACTATATTATTTTTACCATGGAGGAATGGTTTGCTTTTTTTTTACTTTGGATTTTGTTTTATGGATGGACGCTTTGGAGCCATTTTATTTTGGATTTTATTGATTTCAGCATTCATTTATTTCATTTATTTTGGACATACAGACTTTTATTTATTATTCATTTTCTTGTGTGATTTTCGTTTCGTTCATTCAGTTTTGTATAGAATACATTTTTATTTTTAAATTCATTTGTGTGGTCTTCTGTCATTGGTTTTGTGCATGTCACAATGTGGGTTTTCTCAGTCATGTGTTGCCATTATGTGGGTCTGATGGACATGTATTCATGGGCATACTGGTTACTTGGGATCTATCATGACATGGGGATTTCAACGTGGAGTGGATGGAATGCTTGGTTGGGTGTTTGGACTGGAGTGGCGTGGGGTGGGATTTGCGTGGCCATAAAGGCCATGGTCTGGATTGTGATGACGTGTTGGGTGGGGGACATGAGTCGGGGCCTGCTAGCAGGTTGCCTTCACTGTAGGTGGGGTGGGGGACATAAGTCGGGGCCTGCTGGCAGGTTGCCGTCACTGGGGGTGAGGTGGGGGGGCATGTGTCGGGCTCCAAAGTGCATGGTGCCATTTGGGCTGCCTGTGGCTCATGGGCTGCCTGCGGGGCATGGCCAGGGGTGTAGGGTGGTCCCCTGTGGTGTCGGCAGCCTGCGGGGCATGATCATGGTGGATGGGCTGCCTGCGGGGCATGCCCAGGCTTGTAGGGTGGTTCCCCTGTGGTGTGGGCTGCCTGTGGGGCATGCCCAGGTTAGATGGGCTGCCTGTGGGGCATGCCCAGGGTGGATGGGCTGCCTGCGTGTATACTGGGGGTGCGCATGGAGTTTTAAATCTGATATCGCTGGCGTGAGGGGGGTACATGTATTCCGGGGGTGCGTGTGGAGTTTTACACGCGATTTCGCTGGCGCAAGCGGGGTACATGTATTCAGGGGCTGCCCGTGGAGTTTTACATGCGATTTTGCTGGCACGAGCGGGGTATGTGTATTCCGGGGGTGCGCATGGAGTTTTACACGCAATTTTGCTGGCGCGAGCAGGGTATGTGTATTCCGGGGGTTGGCATGGAGTTTTAAATGCGATTTTGCTGGCGTGAGCGGGGTACATGTATTCCGTGGGTGGCGTGGAGTTTACACATGATTTTGCTGGCGCGAGTGGGGTACGTGTATTCTGGGGGTGTGCATGGAGTTTTACACGCGATTTTGCTTGTGTGAGCAGGGTACGCTTATTCCGGTGGGGGGCGCATGGAGTTTTACACGCGATTGATTTCGCTGGCGCAAGCTGGGTATGCATATTCCGAGGGGTGCGTGGGGAGTTTTCCATGCATTTTGCGAGCAGGGTACGCATATTCCAAGGGGTGTGCGGGGAGTTTTCCACGTGTTTTCGTGGTTGGGGGTCTGTATGCTGGTCCACTGGCCTTTGAGCCATGTACTGGATTAGTGTGATGTTTTTGGCACCGGGGGCGGGGCTGGGGGTATAACTGGCACTGCTGCAGGGTCGCTGCGGCACCCTGCGCCATGGGTGATAATGGATGTTAGTATCCATGAATACGCTGTGCGTGAAAATGAGTTTTGGCGCTACGCGGCTGGCGCAGACTAGCGCACGCTCTTTCTGTGTGCCAGCCGCGTTCGCCACTTGTGTGCTAAATTCTATGATTTACCCCCACTGATTCAAGGTTTCTGAGTAAAAAAATATACATTTATTTACACATCAGTTGTAGAACATTTCACTAAAGTAAAGCAGTTGAACAATCAAACTCTTAATACACTACACCCACACCCAATAGATTCTGGACAAGTTAGGCGCAAAATGAAGTGTGAGCAAAATGGCACTCCAGTAATTTAAAAGGGATGGAAAGACAAAGTTAGACAAGAATTGAGCAGCACCAACAAGTAAGTAAGCAGGGCAATCTAGAAAAATGAACTACAGTGAGGAAATCAAATTAATGGAGCCTGGCCCAAAGTCAATGGACCAAGTCTTTGCTCAAGATCACACAGTTCAGGGTAGTTCATGGTTAAGTCTTTGCCAAGAGTTCAGGATGAAGTTGGTCAGATGAAAAGTTAGTTTAAAGAATGGAGAAGGGAAAGCCTTCGGATTGGTGAAAGGTTTCACACACCTTCATCGCGGCTGGACGAAACGAACAATCGGATTTGAACAGTACCTTAAATGGAGAAGAAGGCTGTAGCTGAGGCGGACATTCCTGGCAGGTCCTGCAGGCTCACGGTTCCTGAAGCAATTGTTTGACTGACACGAAGTAGGAAGACTGGAGGGTCCTGCGCTGCCCAGGGAAGAAACCAGCAGCTGAGCAAAGCAACAAATAAAAGGTGTGTTCCTTAAAACGCAAGCAAGGTCCTTTCCTCCTAGCTATCCGGTTCACTGTAGCTCTGTACAGCAAATTTGACCAGAGAAGGGAGATCTGGCAAGCATTTTGGTGAACTGGTTGTTCCCACCAGCTCAAGGGGAGAAGATTCCTTGAAGATCTTCCCTGTCATTGGAGTATTAAGATTCGGACCGGCAGCAAGGCTTCACCGGGCGGTTCAGTCGTTGTAGGGGTCCTCTTCTGTCAGCTCCTCTTCGGTTCTTTCGTTCCAGTGGTGACTCTACCTTTCCAGCCCCAGAGACCTGCTTTTTATGCAGTTTTCCCCCATTCACACAGCCTGGCTGTCAATCACACAGCAGGGTGGCTGTCCCGCCGGGACAGTCACCACAGCCAATCAGTTCAGACTGCGACATGTGTCTCCAAGGTGACCCTGTGCAGGGGGTCATAAACCCCTCCCTCACATCCTGTCGCCCCCAGACATAGAGGCGCCTAAGGAAGGCTTCTGTGCTGAAGCCCGCGAAAGGACGGCGAACAAAGGAACCAAACGTGGTTTGGTGCACAGAGTAAAGCATGAGAAAGACATTTACAAAAAAGAAATGGCGACTAAACTCAGCTGGAACCGTATAAAAACGTATATGGTCTAGCGGGTTTAAGTTCAAGTAACAAGATAGCCTAAAACAATACCAGGGCTATTTAAGATAACCGCGGTAGGAAAAATACGATAGTTACCACTGCCACCAGCCAAGTCTTAATGAAAAGGGAGCGAAACAATGCTCCACGAGAAACAGACAAAAAGGGATAAGTATTAACCCTTTCCAGAACTCTATTTAAGAGTTTTTAAAAGAGACTAATAAAGTCAATGGCAACTTTACATGTGCTGGGAGACAGTAGTCAGTCCCAGAAAATGGAGTCGGAGTTGGGAAACCAAAAAGACAACCCTATGTTACTACACTGAAGGTGCTGTGTAACACACAATAAAAAGATGATACCTATGGAGTAGGTGAAGCTCCACAGTCTATGAACACAAAGAAATGTGAAACAAACACAGCAAAACACATGTAAGAGTGGGAGAAAAGTCTCACACTCTTACCAGGTGAGAAAGAAAAATCCCAGAAATCCAGCAAAGCTGCTGAGGGGCTCAGTAGGTAAGGTAAATTAGCCATTCTTGAGAATTCTCCCTAACAGTGCATAACGTCTCTCGTACACCTGATGTGGCATCGGGACAACACCTGGTCATACATATGACTCTTTCACTGACCAACATGACAGAGGTGAGGGGCAGAGGTTAACAATGATGTATTCGTCTGCTCCACTACAACCTAATTTGTAATTATTTTATCCTTCATTTGTTTGGGATTTTGGCTAATTTAGTGCAAGTGTTATTATTTTCTCTACCACTTAGGATTTTCTTCATCCATTCCCCATTAAGTCTTTGGGTTTATAATTATTATGCACATGGCTTTCAAAGGCTGATTATTCTTTCTTTCAAAATGTAACTAGACGTGGAGTATTCTGCTAATGGTCTAGTACCTGTATCTTGTGCCTTTTTTGCAGCGTTCAGACCCTAATTTCTTAGTGACCTTGGATTATTCTACATAGCCACAGTCTGAGCTCTGCGTGAACCTGTATTTCTATAATTCAGCATTTTGAGTTCTCTTGAAAAGTTAAGGCTTTTCATTTACTTAGAAGATGGCTGCCCATTGCTGTTGTGTTTCTATGTTAGTGAACTATATAGGCATGTCGTTCAGGTTGCATTCAACTTATATATGGCATATGTTAGAAGACATCCTTTCTTATGAATGAAATGTTAGTTCTCCTTGTGTATAAATGCATATTCGACCTAGTGTACGCCTTCTTTGTGTTGTATGCACAACTGATTTGTGTCTAATACATGCACATCTGTTTTTTCACTGTTCGTTTGTTTATTCTCACCATCTTTAGTTTAGATTGTGTTTATAGTCTGCTGTACCGATCTGGGATATGGACAGTATAGGTGCCTTAGTGAGTAACGTTTCTCACCTGTGCGATATTGGGTCGTGGGGGGGGGGCACTAGCTATGGATGACATATGCACCTGCCTCTTAACAATAAGGAGAGGGAGATAAAGAAAGAGGAAGAGGGAGAAGGGGTGAGAACGAAAAAGAGAGATAATGCAGAGCAAAGGGGGAGAAAGAATTTGAGAGAGAGGGAGAGAGAGTGCAAGATCAGTTTATGATACACTGGGTACATGGTATACAACTAGTTAATATTACATCTTAATATTGGGACATTCATTATGTCATTTCCTAGGATAACACTCTATACTACTGATGAACTTTAATTTGTGTAGTTACATTTTATTGGAGGCACGTGTTTATCAACAGTCTCATTAGCCATTATAAAAGTTTTGGAATTCGCTTTGAAAGTGGTTGCAGCAACAAACCTAACAGAATATTTGGTATTAATCCTCTCAAGAATAAATTTATTTTATTTGTATGTTAGATGGTTACTGTGTTCGCTCAATTTCCCTTGATAGGATATGTCATTGTGATATGAATTGTCGCTCAAGTGCACCTTTCTCTGTGACTGAAGCAATGTGGAGTATTTGGAAGTGGGTCCAGAGTGTACAGCAGGTATAGCAGGCTGGCCTTTTATTTCCCTACAAAAGGCATTGTGGTAGTAGTAATCTGTTGTCAGTGAACACAGGAAGTAATATCCTCGTAATAATATTTTTAAACAATGAAAACTCCAACACCCTATCATCATTGCAGGAAATAAGACATTAATCAATAACTAACAAGATAAATGAAAAAAATACATGCATTTTAAAAAACAAATGACTTTACCAGTGATTCTTGTCCAGTTTCTTGATTGGATTTATTTATTTGTTTACGCCAATACTTGCATTTCAGCACCCTGGCTTTCGTTGAAGAATGTAATGCATGCTTTGAGGGTGACCCCCCCTTGGCATGTCATCAATAGATGGGTGTTTTGCATATTCACTGCTTACCACCATCTGAAGGTCCACTCTACACCTCTCTTATTTCACCGGCCCGTTATTCATGCAAATTTAAATGTGTTTTATTGTCGCCTTTTTCCCTGGTGTTGGTGAAGAAGAGCAGAATGTGGACACATTGCTAATGAGTGGCACTGGGGAACAGCAATCAGTCTCCCCCTCAAAACATAACTGCTGGCCAGCCCTGAAGGTGATTTTCAGGTGGGGTTTGAGGCGTACATATAAAGAAATAAATGATACCCTTAAGCGATAAATGCACTAATTTTACAAAGTTGAAAAAAGCATGGAGGGAACTGGCTCCATGTTCACTTTAAAGCAAAAAGGTCCACTGTGCACACTTTACCAAATGTTCAAGATGTACTACAACACACTCAATAAACCTGTCAGTTCCAAATGATCACTTTTTATTGAACTATATCTTTCAAAAGTATGTATTCCTCCTGCAATTAAGGATTGCAGGATGCATTCACAATGGATTCTTAAATAATTCACCCTCTTTTGCAGGTTTAATTTGTGGACATTAGTTTGATGCCCGCATTAAAAATGCATATTAGCTTGTAACTTAAGGTTTTTGCAAGCAACCTTAAAATGCATGGCTGGCAGGAAAATATATCTTGGCCCGTACTTCCACTCAACGTTGTTAAGACAGGATTCGATGAATAGGACCTGTCTTTAGCACCTAGGAAGGGCTCCATGAGCCCCCCCTCCTTTTGGGTTGGGGGGAGAGGGCCACCACAAAACGTGGGACAGGCCTCCCAGTGGGTGGGGCAGTAGGTGTTGGGCATCCTGGGGGCAGATGGGCACACTAATGTGCCCATCTGCCCCAAGGGAAGTTGGGTAAAGAAAAATGAATTCAAAATGATAGGCTGCATTTTAGGGGGGCTGTGGGGCACCCTAAACCACCAGGGAATTATGTAATGTAATGGGAGTGGCCCTCTCCCCCCACCCCAAATGGAGGGGGTCATCTCATGCAGCCCTCCCTGGGGTCAGATGGCCCTTACTAGGAGCAGATATCTGCCCCCAGCAAGGGCTGCATAAAATGGCCCCCACTCCGTTGTGGGTGGGGGGGACCACCCCCCTTTCCATTGCAACATTCCCCAGCGCTTTAGGGTGCACCTCAGCCGCCCCTAAACTGCAGCCAAGCATTTTCATTTTTTTTCTTTGTTTACCCAACTTCCCTTGGCGCAGATGGGCACATTAGTGTGCCAATCTGCTCCCAGTGTGCCCAAAACCTACTGCCACATCCATTGGGGGGCCTGTCTGGGTGGGTTGGTTTTTGGCTGGGCTGACACACATAATTTATATGTTTTGTTTTCCCTTTACAGGGCTTGTGCATTTTAAACTTCTCCTTTCTTATGTAAGTATGGAATTTTGGTTATTTCAACATTGTATATTACGCGAGGGAGGATTGCTAGTGGGGTGGGTGGGAACTGGGCCTGTAGTGTTGGTGGTGTGAATGGGAGTGGGGGCTCTGGGGAGTTATTGGGGTGACCAGGGACACACTTCCAGGGGCAGCTCACAAATTGACCCCCAGACCAGCTGAACAGTGCTGCTCCCTTGGGAGGGCAGTTTGCAACTAGGCCACCTGTACAAGGTTTACTTTGTCCTGGGGGTTGTCATACGCCCATTGGTCTTATTCCCATTTCCTATCAGTGTGCAGTCCAGCCTTCCATGGTGGAAGATGACTTGGATGTGCAATGTATCTGGTGGAAGGAATTGAAAAGTTTACAGATAGCTGCCAGACAGTTTGAATGTGTTATTGTTGAGCTAAGTACGGAATGTAATTATTTTTTTTCCTTTGCAGTTACTGCTACTGGAAATCCTTCGCTGATTTATGTAAGTACTACATATATTACTTTTGTAGTAATGTGGAGGTGGATGGTTACTGTGGTGGGAGGGACTGTGGATGCAGTGTCAGTGATATGTGTGGGAACGAGTAGTTGGAGGTCCTGGGGCAATGATGGGTGTGGCTTGCATAGAGGAAGTTGGCTGCTTTGTAGAAATACAAATTTGGTAAACATTATTAGCAACCATTTTTCAAAAATATGTGTGGTAGTAATACAGATGGTCATTTCTTCTGAGCATGCAATGCGCACTTAGTATGGAGCTCATTCCTTTTATTGCAACGGTACCATTTGTGTCGTCCAAGTCTAGCAGTGGTCCCAGTGAGCCCCGTGAGGGTCCCCATCCTTTCACAGGGACAAAGCTGTAACGCAGGGTAGTCAGAGGGGCAGGACAGTCGGGGTTATGTCACTTGCCTTGGGCACCCGTCTCCCATGTGGGTCTTTTGTCCCCCAAGTTCAGCAGTGATTGCAAGGTGCCCTGGCAGGGTCCCAATCCCTTCCTGGAGGGGAAAGCTGTAGCAGTGGCCAGGCAGACATCTAGGATGGTTGTGGATGATGTGTGTGACCTTGGCCACTGTTAGGGAGAATTCTCCAGAATGGCTAATGTTCCTTACCTACTGAGTCCCTCAGCAGCTTTGCTGGATTTCTAGGATAGATTTTTTCACCTGGTAAAAGTGTGAGCCTTTTTTCACACTCTTACATGTGTTTTCCTGGTGTGTTTTAACATTCTTGTGTTCATAGACAGTGGAAACTCACCTACTCCATAGGCATCATCTTTTTACTGTGTGTTACACAGCACCTTCAGTGCAGTGACACAGGGTTGTCTTTTAGACTTCCCAACTCAGACTCCATTTTCTGAGACTGACTTCTGTCTCCCAGAACATGTAAAGTTGCCATTGACTTTATTAGTCTCTTTAAAATCCACAGACCCAGTGCAAACTATTTTACATAGAGTACTGGAAAGGGTTAATACCTATCCCTTTTCGTCTGTTTCTCTTGGAGCATTGTTTCGCTCTCTTTTCATCAAGACTTGGCTGCTGGCAGTGGTAACTACCCTATTTTTCATACCGCGGTTATCTTAAATAACCTTGGTATTGTTTTAGGCTATCTTGGTAGCCTCGAACTTAAACCCTCTGGACCATATACATTTTCATACGGTTCCGGCTGGGTTTATTCACCATTTCTTTTTTGAAAATGTCTTTCTCGTGTTTATTCCGCGCCAAACCAGGTTAGGTTCCTTTGTTCACCGTCTTTTCGCGGGCTTCTCTGCAGAAGGCCTCCTTAGGTCCCTGAAAGTCTGGGTAGGCAGGATGTGAGGGAGGGGTTTTAGGACCCCTGCCATGGGTTCCCTTGGTAAACCAAGTCGCACTCCTGTTTGATTGGCTAGGTGACTGTCTCGCCAGGACAGCCACCCTGCTGTGTGATTGACAGCCAGGCTGTGTGAATGGCGGGAAAACTGCATAAAAAGCAGGTTTCCGGGTCTAGAAAGGCAGAGTCGCCAATGGAACAAAAGAAGCAATGAGGGGCTGACAGAAGAGGACCCCTACAACGACTGAACCACCCGGTGAAGCCCTGCTGCAGGTCCGAATCTTCAGACTCCAACGACAGAGAAGATCTACCAGAAATCTTCTTCCCCTGAGCTTGTGGGACCAAACAGTTCGCCCAAACAGCAAGCCAGGACTCCCTCTTCTGGTCAAATTTGCTGTACAGAGCTACAGTGAACTGGATAGCCAGGAATGTCGGACCCTGCTTGCGTTTTAAAGAGTGCACCTTTTATTTGTTGCTTTGCTCTGCTGCTGGTTTCTTTCCTGGGCAATGCCGGACCCTCCAGTCTGCCTACTTCATGTCAGTCTGACAGTCGCTTCAGGAACTATGAGCCTGCAGGACCTGGCAGGAACGTCCGCCTCAGCTACAGCTTCTTCTCCATTTAAAGGTACTGTGCAAATCCGGTTGTTTGTTTCGTCCACCCGCAGTGAAGTTGTGTGAAACCTTTTCGCCAATCCGAGGGCTTGTCCTTCTCTTCTCTTTAAAGTAACTTTTCTGCCAACCAACTTCGTCCGGAACTCTTGGCAAAGACTTAAGCGCAATCTACCCTGAACTGTGTGATCTTGAGCAAAAAGACTTTTGTCCTATTCACTTTGGCCCTAAGCTTTTTTAATTGATTCCATCACTGTACTTCCTCTTTCTAGATTGCCCTGCTTACATACTCGTTGGTGCTGCTCAATTTGTATCTAACGTAGTCTTTCCCTCCCTTTTAAATTGCTGGAGTTTTGCTCACACTTCATTTTCCAGAATCTATTGGGAGTGTTGTGGTGTATTAAGAGTGTGATTTTTCAACTGCTTTACTTTAGTGAGATGTTGTACAACTGATGTCTAAATAAATGTATATTCTTTTACTCAGAAACCTTGAGTCAGTGTTTGTTTGAATCACAGTAATTGCTGTCCTTTGTGTAACTATTGCTACTGCTCACTTGCTCTTGAGATAAGTCTGGCTGCTCAGCCACCGCTTCCAATTTACTGTTTAGTACAGGGCTGTACCAAAAGTGATTTTTTTCTGTCACTTGTAGTCTTAATTGAGGGTGGTGTTCCCAAAGTATACTGCATATAAGTCTGCCTAACATTGGTGCACAGCGGTGAGGATCAAGTATAGTAATAGCGGTGAGGATCAAGTATAGTAATTACACTTAGAGTACTTCTATTACCTTGGATCAACTAACCACAAGGCTAACATCACTAAAAAGCAATATTAATCATGTCTGATATGGAAAGCTACAGTCAGGAGACCCTCCTTAGTTACATTGTGGATTATTTAAAAAAAATATGTAGAGAAAGGAACTTCTCTGCCAAAGGCAAAACGTCTGAATTGTTTGAAAAGTTGTTAAAGAACCAAAATCTGGGGAGTTGGTCTGAAATGCCTGACTCTCCAGCAAATGTGGAAAAGAATGAGGATGATAATGTGTCTATTATTGATGAGTTAGAGGAAGCAGATGTGTCTCCTAATGTGTCTCCTAATGTAGGGCTCCGTGCTCCCTTACCTGCTCAGCAACCTCAACCTTTGTCCACTGGGACCCCATCAGGTCCTACACTCAGTCCTGAATTCATTGCTCTAGAAAAGATGCGGCTTGAACTGGAATTCAAACGTTTAAATGCTCAAACTGAACAAAAGCATCAAGAACTTAAGCTCAGAGAAATGGAGTTGATTCATGCACTAGAAATGAAAAAATTGTCTATTGAGAATGCTTCTTCCCACAGTCTTCTAGGCCTTCCAGTCCTAAGAGACCCCATATGCGTAAAGAAATTGTGGGTATGTGTATGAGGTTAAGCTTGATATTTTGGATTGGTTGGCAATGTTTGAATATCATGAAACATAAGGTGGTGCCAGGAGAAGGAGACTATTCTGAAGAAGGAAGGCAGAAAGGTTTCTGCCTTCCTTCTTCAGAATAGTCTCCTTCTCCTGGCACCACATTATGTTTCATTGTATGTTCTCACCTCACGGTGCCAGTGATTGTCGAGGTTCCCACCTTGGGTTTTGTATATTAGGTGCAGCACTTTGCTGTGTGGAAAATAGTGTGTATTGGAGTAGGACTGTTTGAGAGATTTTTCTCATCAGAGGGTCCTTTTCCGTGCTCCACGGGGCCCACTTGATTCTTTACAGTTGGGCCTTTTGACTTTTCCTCATCCTTGCTTCATTATGTCGGCCGTCGATTCAGTCTCATTTAGTGAAGAGCAGCTAGCTGAGATTGTCAAAATTCCTTCTTTCTTTGACAAATTACAACTAGATAACGTGACTGGTGATTATCTGAACATCACCAGTGACAGCATATTACTACTCAAAAAAAAGAAGTTCAGAACTGAAATGCACAGTCATCTGCTTACTGAATACTTAAAGAAGAATATTATCCCTATGGGGTTACTCGTCCGCAATGAACCCTGCCTTTTTTTGGACGATGTTGAATACAAAAATGCCTTCTCTGGGATAGGTACAAAATGTAACAGAGACTGGATGCTTCTCACTATAAACACAGCCTTGAAAAAAAGTTTGGCTGTTGGAGAAGAGATTGAAAAAGCGGAATTGGCCTTCAAAGCAGATACCACTATCATTAATATCAAAGAAAAATTAGATATGATCGAAAACCAAGTGATTGATTTTATTAAAATCACCACTGCTAAAAAAAAATGGAAAAACTTATTAAGGATGTAAAAATGTTTTTGAAAGAGACGGCATATCCTTATCTAAAAGCGGACTACCAGGGCCCGACGAATTGGAGAGATCCAGATGATAACACAACGGGGGCATTTACTAGAAAAAAGGTTACTTTTTCAGATACTTGATCTGATGATAGCGATAGTTATCAAAAAAACAAGAGAGGTAACCAGCAAAGCTACAGACAAAGGAATAGAAGGTCCCAAAGAGGAGGAAGAAGAGGGAGACAAAATATGTTTTTTCAGTATCCACCATATTTTTACCCCCAAGGGTTTGCACCTCCTGGGCAGATGCAACCGTATGCCCAACAGGAACTCTCTTTTCCACCCCAACAAATAGGCCCACCCCCATTAGGGAATATATTCAAAACAAGGAGAAGGGCGTACAGAAGATAAGCACCCCTTCCGCCATCTATAATCTGTCTGAAAAGGTATTGACACCCAAGGAAGTTTCTATACTTGAAAGAGGCTTCTCATTCATACCCATGAAGGATCCAAGCAAAATGGAAGTGGAAGTAGAATTGAGAAACTTCTTTTGTAAAATTAGACTCAAGAATTTTTTTGGTAATGTAGAAAAGGACCCCACAAGCATTAGAGCCTGTTCAAACCTCGATCAAAATTTACCCCCTCTGTGAATATGATATCCAAAGAAACGGTCACATTTGAAAAGGCAGTACACCGAGATTTTAATGCCATTTATGATAGTAAAAATAAAGGCAAAGATAAAAGATGCTTTAATTTTTCTAAAGAAGATTGGGCAGGCCTCAAAAATGTACAATCAGATAAGACTGTTGTGATCAAAAAAGCAGACAAGGGAGGAGGAATGGTTGTGTGGGATGCTATCCAATACGATCTTGAAGTGATGAGACAACTCAACAACCAAGAAGTGTATGTCAAATTGCAGGGAGACCCTACTCATGGTATTTTGAAAGAAATTGAAAGACTGGGAAAAAAATGCTTTAGAAAGGAAAATCATCACCTCAAAAGAACTTAGTTTTCTTGTCCCTAGTAATACCATGACTCCCTTAATTTAAATGTTACCCAAAATACATAAAAGCATGACTGTACCGCCTGGTAGACCCATAGTTTCCTTAAGTGGTTCCATTTTGGAACCAGTGGGGCAGTACTTGGATTTTTTCTTGAAACACTTAGCTAAAAACACTCCCTCTTATCTTTCAAATTCGACGGATGTCATCAGGATGGTGGAATAATTTCCATTTAATAGCGACCAGGATATGCTGATTACCCTGGATGTGGAGTCTTTGTACTCCAACATCCCCCAGGCAGACTCTTTGGGCATTATGAGAACAATTTTACAAACCAGGACAGATACCACTTCCGCGCCTACTGAGTTTCTGGTGGAGTTATTGGAAATTGCGCTTTGAAAAAACTTCTTTAGGTTCAAAAGCATGTATTATATGCAAATGAAGGGGACGGCTATGGGGTGTCTTTCGCTCCTAATTACGCCACTCTGTACATGTGGGACTTTGAGGAATCTAACATTATGGCAGACTCTAATCCCTTTAAACTTGCTCTCAAATTATATAAGAGGTACATCGACAACATATTCATTATTTGGGATAGTTCCAAAGGGGACTACAATGCCTTCTATCAATGGATCAATAATTTGAACCCTAACTTGCGGTTTACAATCCAGACCAGCAACAAAGAGATTGAGTTTCTAGATTTGCTAATCAAGGTGGACATAAATGTCTTAGCAGTGGACCTTTACAGAAAGGAGTCCGATAGAAATACGATACTGCATCATCAGAGTTTTCATGCGCAATCGTTAAAGTCTAATATCCCATATGGACAATTCCTTAGAGCCCGGGGAAACTGTACCAATATAGAAGATTTTACCAGGCAGGCTTCTGTGATTGAAGAAAGATTAACCGAGAGAGTTTATCCTAGGAAATTGTTGAAAGACTCGAAAAAACGAGCCCGATATCAACATAGGGAAGTACTCTTGAAAAACAAAACCAAAGAAAGAAAGTTGGGAAACGACCAGTTAGTTTGTGCCTTGACTTACAATACTCAACACAATAAGATCAAGAAGATAATATCTAACCACTGGCACTTACTCCAGTTAAATATGATTGATTTACCTAAACCAATCTATGCATTTAAAAGAGGCAGGAACATCAAAAATTGGGTGTCTAAGGCCGACAGAAATCAAGTGCAAGACAGCCAACGGACCTTAACTGCGACGTGGGGTATGCCCACTATTATGGGACATTACCCCTGTGGTAATTGCTCTAACTGTGTAAGCACTTCGGCGACCTCCACTATCAAAATTCATGATAGGGATTGGAAATTGAGGCATCATACCACCTGCCTCAGCCTTAATGTAATATATGCAATAATATGCCCCCTGTAAAAAGGCTTACATTGGTAAAACATCTAGAGCGGTAAAATTGCGTACAAGTGAGCATAAATCCAAAATCAGGACGGGGCAGTTGAATGCTCCTTTGACTATGCATTTCTTGGAGCTGAAACATAGCCCAGAGGATCTAAAAGTGTGGGCTGTTGAAAAAGTGGTTGGTACTGATGAGGCCAACACAGCAACACGTCTGTCCCAGAAGGAACAGTGGTGGATATACCACACTAACAGTCTAAGTAGGGGACTGAACCAACAGGAAGAGTGGAATTGATTTCCATTGGGTCGGCTTCATATTTGTATTATTTATGTAGACCTTCCCCTTTTCACTTTTTACTTTCGGAGCTGCTCCCTTTCACTTTCTTCCTTTGCAGACGCTGTGCCGTAATAGTCCGTTTTCTATCTTTAGCCACCTACTAATTGTCTAAGTGAAATAAAAGACGGCGCTGCTTTCCTTAGCATTTGCTGGCCGCTTTGTTTTGGAAAGGGACGCTACCGTAATCAATCCCTTGGTCCTGATAGCAAGGTAAGCCTCTTAGATTAAGAAAAAACATAAGCAGTGTGTGCAGCATAAATGATGAAGGTGCAATATTCATAATCTTGCCATGTCAAATACTGAAATGATAACTGCTTTTTTATTAGAGTTTTGCATAATGTGAAACATGTAATAGATAGCTAATAAAACCCAATTACTATATTATTGCATTACTGCATACCAAACACAAACAGACAATAACACATACAAATAGAGCATGTACAGGGAAAGTGAAGTAAACAAAAAAACAGCAGTATTACCCGACAATTTTCATAACGCAACTGATTATCTTCATGTACAGAAATGATTGCTCTGCTTCAAAGCTACTACTTCCCTATGTATAACTATCACATATTGTGACTAGACCCTAATGAAAGTAGTGTACGTGCAATGTGTACAAATATGAGCATATTCAGGGAAAGTACAGTAATAAAAAAAACAACAGAACTATAACACAGTGTTGATAACCGTACTAATCATCTTCATACATAGAAAGCATTGTTGTCTTCCAAGTCTGTGTTTTCTCCCTTGTATATGGTTCATATGCTTTGAGTGGACCCTAAGTGAATTACTGAAAGAACATATTTGTAGTATAAGTCTACAAACATAGTACTTTGTATTATAGTATAGTGAATTTTTAGTTCCTGATTGTAACTGGCCTAGATATATCAGTAAAGGAAAAAAGAGGGAGCCAGACATGTGATGTTTTTTTACTGAATTTCATAGGTTTTTAGTAGCACAACTTAACCACAACGTCCCTTTAACAAAGTTTTTTTACTGAATTTCATAGTTCTTTAGTAGCACAACTTAACAATAATAACTTTTACTTTATGTACATATAATATGGAACATACTGAACCCTTTCTACTGAATTTGACGGTCCGCAGACATGTTTGGACAACAGTACCACCACCTAAAAACTCTGGGGAGGTATATGTAATAGTTATATCATAACATAGGAACATTTAACAAATTCACAAAGCAGCACACATACAAAGTATATGTAGTAATACTTAAAAAAAATGTACCCATATATGTAACACACTAACCATTCATGTAAATACAATATTTTTTAAAATGGAATATACCAAAAGAAGATAAAGTGGCTTCCACCATAATTACCTCACAGACGCTCCACAATCAACAGCAAGACCAGACGTATACACTACTGATTACCTATCTCACCAGACATAGTAAGTGCAATTCTTTTTACTCATGTATTTATAAACTTTCTATATTAGAAAAAAAAAACTTTTACTTTTTTGTTTTCTCACAGAAATGTGTAGTACTCTCGACTGGCTAGAGGAGCATTTCCCATGAGAGGAAATGTTAGAAAATAGTCCACCTAATGGTACACACTTTACTATATAAACCAATTAATAAATATTATTCTGTATACATTTAACATATACATTTTTTTTATTACAGACCATACAAAAATTCCAAGCATCTGACAACAACAATCAGAGGATATCACTCTACAGCAGACGAATCAAAAAATGGAAGACCTTATGCAAAATTTTATGGATTTGAAAAACTTTGTGGAAAATTATGCGAAACCCCCAACATCACACCATTGTCCAATCTGCACTTGTCCCCCCTCACCCTATCCCACGCAGTTAACCCCAAACCCTGTCTATGGACCAAAGCGTTTCGATGAGCTTTCCTTCCCTTCTTCACCTGATCCCAGTTATCTAGAAATCCCTTATTCTCCTGTTTGTGTTTCCGTTTCTGCCCCACCTTCCCAGTCATAATTGTATACATATATGAAATAAAGTTACTTTTCTTATATTGTGTTGTAATTACTTTCAGATCCTTGTGATAAAACCAATTTAGGTGTCCACGGACACCGCGGTTGTTCGGAAATGTTCGTAAATAAACGAAAATGGAGGTGTGTTTGAAACGCTATGTCTGTCCATATTGTTAACAAATAAATTAAACTGTGCTAAGAACAAACGGCTGTCCGTAACTGTTCGTTTTACATGTGACGCACTTTTAATTAGTTCAGGACCCGAACACTGTCCGCAGAACATTAACACGCATGCGCAAAACAATGTCCGTACATTGGGTGTCCTGCGGACGACCGCTACCTTAGCGAACATGCTCACAAAACAATCATGTGACCACGCCCACGCTCATCTCGTGCTCTAAATGCCCCTGACCAGTTTAAAAGTACATTTCCAAGTAATCCACAATATTTCTCATTAAAAAATCACCATACCACAAATCCCACATACTAATCCTAACTTTCCACATAGTTTTTGTGACTTTTTGAACCTTTTTTGATGTTTGATCTGTCTTGCGGACGGCGCACATGTCCGCGACCTGCGCACAAGCACCCCGATATAAGCACCCCGAATGGCCCCAGTGTGAAATGAGCACAGGTGTCGCTTCATGGTAGTGGTCCCAAAGCTATACGAACCATGCTTCCCGCGACTGAGTACCATTTTGCACTCATTACAGGTGACACGGTTCGCATGAGACTTAGGACCGTTTCCATGAACGGTAAACAACCGCCACACCCAAGATTCACGCCGAGGGCGGGTAGTAGGGATCCTGCCTTGTAAAGGACTGACTCACCCGCCAAGCCTCCTGCACGCCCATTCATTCCAATGGGCGTCTCACCCGCCAAAAACAAAATCAGGTGATTTCACCCGCCTTTGCGACACACATGGTTGAGAGCTATGATGACAATGACTCACTATTACGTGGAAAATCTTAGTTACAAGAATAGTGGTATGTGTTGGTAGATTATGAATTCCACAAACCATAGTAAAGATATTTTCTTTCATACTCTTAGTCATAATATAGTTTTAATGGTTTTCAGGAAGGCGCTGAGCATTTCAATTTAATAAAAGCTATGTCTAAAATGAAAACAGTGCTATATAGCAACCAAATTACTAATTTCTTTCTTTTACAATTGCAGTGTAGCCCATTCTCCTGAATAGAAGCAGCCGATTTTGATTTACAAAAAACAACTAAGAAGCAAACTACTTATTTTTGAAAGATTGTTACCATAATATTTGATTTATAACTCACATACACTGTACAGTGCATTCATGGTATTTCTGTGCCAAAAATAGAGATTCTGCACCATTCTGACCAAAAATCCCCCCCCGTCTTAAACAGTGATCTCCTGTCAGAATGGCCCTCAAATTCCTATTTTTCGGCACACAAATTATCCAACTCAGCCGCTAGAATGTAGATGTTGTAGAACAAACAACTGTTTTAATTGTATAACTTTACCTATATTATTTATTCTTCTCCACACCACCGGCTTACTTTTTTCTGTCATCTGAACCCCAGTTAAGTAACACATTAATTGAAGAATACCCATCCCTGGTAGTTCAACTTCCCAATTCACAATCACACACCATTACATACATCTTTATCATCTTACTCAAACAATCATGCACACAACACACATGCATTGCAGAAAACCCCAACCCATACCTTCTGTATTTTTTTCAACAGACGCTACAGAATGCCCACCAAAATGCAACTCTGTAGAAAGGGACGCACAAGTAGAGCAAATGAAAAGAAAAGTCTCCAACATAAACACCCATCTATAGCAGAATTTGTGAAAAACGTTGAAACACAACAGCTAATACAGTCATGTTGTGAAACAGAAGAAGTTTCTAGTGCAAACATTTTGCCTCCTCTATCACAAAGTAAAAATGCCCAAAAAACTATTAACAGAAAATCAACTATCACTACAAATAAAACGTCTTCTATATATATTGATATAGTACAAAGTATGCATACCAAGAAAAGTATATTAGCCAAAGTCCTTCAAAATCTGATAAAAACAGGAGAGAAACCAGGTTCAACACTTCAAACCTATCATAGGAAAGTAATCTTAGAAGCGTTGATAGACAGTGCAATTCTTCTCAAAAGAAACATATTTATTGTTGTGTTAAACAGAATTAAACCACTAACAAAACTAATAACTAAACTTCAAAAAAGACTTCTCAATAAATGAAATGTGAACAGAAATAACTTCTTAAATATCTGTGGAGGTGAATGGAGTCACACTACAAGCACAGAACCATACTTTAATGAAGAAAAGTACAAACAAAAGCAAACAAATACAAATGCCATACATAGCAGTGGTCGAGGTTATGAAAAAGTTAATAATACCATAATGGAACAAGAAGTACGCCCTACAAAAATATGCCCTAAAAACTTAGATTTACCCCTCCATTCGACTCAATCAGAACATCTAATTTACACATGGCCATGCATGTCAATGTCTAACATTCCCAAAAAAAAATGCAAATCTTTACGCCTATTCCTCAATCAATATGTGAAAAGCAAACACAAAATCAAAATTGAAATACTGCAAAGTATGGATGCTTGTCTAGTACGCAAGCACACAGGACTGCAAGGACATTTGTTTGCCTGCATATCAGGAGCTACTTGCAAAACAACCTTCCATGATATCAAAAGGATATCAACACATCATGCAAGTATAAGAAATCTAGTTTATAAACTGTATTATGCAAAAAGTCCTGCTTTAGCACTAGCCAATTTAAATAACATTCTTCTACATGGTACACCAAAAGACCTACTAGAAGAAATCGAGTATATACAGAAAAAATATTTTGGAAATGAATCCCACTTACAAGATGAAACAGCTGTCAACCAACTTCGTAACAAATCTGTACATGGCAACCTTTCACTACACACATACAAAAAAGAAATACTAAAATTTCAAAGCACTTCAGCTGAAGTACCAAACCACGTGTGTGTATGTTGCCGCAGAACGTGTTATAAAAGTAACACAAAAACTATAGACCTTTCATACAAAATAGGAGACAATGAAGATTCTAAATGGTTTGAATTAGCTCTCTACCTTATAGCAGAAAACAAATACGAAATAACTGACCCCATAATACTTTGCAGTTACTGCATTACCAAATTTGACAACAACCAAACTCCTTCACGTGCTATCTCAAATAACTTGCAATTACATCCACTACCAAAACTCCTTCAACAACTTAATTTATATGAGAGCATCATAATTCAAACAGTTCATCCATTTCAAGCAATAATACGCCTTCAACCAAAAACTGCAAAATTACCTCCCTCTGAATTAGTGAAAGGTATTCGTGGAAAAGTAGTGTATTTACCATTAGATCTAAAAGAAAATGTGCACACTCTAGGAGTGCAACGTCCAATGCAACAATCTTTAATTATCTTAGTAAATGGAGTACCTAAAAAAGACAAAAAAATTTGGCAACAACTGGTAGATTTACATAAAGTTAGAGAAGCCCTGCAATATCTCAAAGAGAATAATGATTATTACAAAGAAAATAATATCGAAGAAAACTTGAAAGATACAACTGAAATAATTCAAGAGACACAAGAAACTGGTCAATTTGAGCTCCTAGATCGTGCTAGAATAGCAAACACTTTAGACCATTATACAATTCACCCATTGCACTCTAATGACACCATAGAAGATGCACTGGAAACGTACCAAATGCGTCAAACAAAAGGATCACCAATCAGCATTTGGGAAAAAAGTATAGAAGCACATGCTTTTCCTCTACTCTTTCCTACTGGCAAAGGAGGAAGATACGATGATAGACCTGTTCAAATATCAGCATCAGAATATTGCTCATTACGAATGTATTCTGAAGATCCCAGATTGCGACAAAATGTGGAATACATTTTCCACCTACTCTTTGAAAGTGAACTAGCAAATTTATGTTACGGAGTTGCACACAAATTAAAATCAGGATCACACTTTCAAAATATGACAGCCACACAATTATTACAAAAAGTTCAACAAAAAGAGAGGTTTTACAGACAAATCTTACAAATCTATTAGCAAATATGCGTGATACTAAAGAGTACTGGTTTCGACGCCATGGAGATGTATGTTGTATGATCAGAAACCTTGGCCCACCCACTTGTTTTGTTACATTAAGTTGCGCAGAATATGCATGGGAAGATTTACATGCTTTCCTACGCATATCAACCGAAAACAAAACAAACATACATATACTAACACCTGGAGAACTGTGTTCTCAGGATCCTGTTAATGTTTCTAGATATTTTCACCATCGCTTCATTGCTATGCTACATTTTATTTGTAATACAACTGTTCCTCCCCTTGGAGAAGTGCAACACTTCTTTTGGAGAAAAGAATACCAAGCCAGAGGAGCGCCACATGTCCACATGCTTTTATGGATTCAAGCTGCTCCTAATTTTGGTCAAGACAGTGATGCCACTGTTTTACAGCTTATTGAAAAATATGTCACTTGTGAAATTCCGTCAGAATCCACAAATAGTGATTTTCATGCAAAAATCTTACAATTCCAAAGACACAAATGTGGCAAATATTGTCGTTACAAATACAAAAACAAAGGGAAATACTACACCAAATGCCGATTTGGTTTCCCTAGACCAGTTACAAATACAGGTCAAGTTAACAACCTCATGTCTTCAGTTAGACATAGTGTTAAAGGTAAGTCACCTAAAAATACATATTGCATAAAAAGAAAAATATATCAATGATTACAATGCAATCATTGCCCACTTGTGGAATGCAAACATAGATGTGCAGTACATTGCAGACAATTCTACTGCAGTTGCACGATATGTCACAGCATACTTAACCAAATCAGAAAAGACAGAACTCCAAGACCTCTGGAATGACCTGTCATCAGATAAAACAGTGTCTCAGAAATTATACAGCTTGGGCATAAAAATGCTGTCCCATAGAGAATGTGGATCCTATGAAGCAGCTGATCGATTAACTGGTACTGCATTGTATGGTAAATCTGCAAATATAGTATGGCTAAGTCTTGGTCCAGCTAAATCTAGAAAAAGAGTTCTAAAATCATACGAAGATATAGAAACAATAGCCAAACATGATCCCAACAGCCAAGACATTTTAAAAAAACAATTTATTGGACACATACTACCCAAACAGGAGTACCACTTTGGAAACCATGTGTCTATACCACATAGCCCAAAAATACACATACAAAAATAATATAAAACCTGATGAGCAAAACCGTAAATACAAAGTGACAAACTGTGATGGCAGCTTAGTAAAACTCACCAAACCAAATTTATTTAATCATGTCATTAAAGACTCCTCAACATAAAGAAATATATTACATGTCCCTGCTACAACTCTTCAAACCATGGAGAAAAGAAGAAGAAATACTAGATACCTATGACTCATGAAGACGCTTTCAAAGCCAATGAAAGCAGTATAACTGATGTAAACTTTGCACAGTACAAAACAATGTTGCACAATGAACAGCAACGCGAAGAGGAACTCCTGGCCCAACTAGATAAGGACACTCCTGACAGTAGTCAACCTTCTGTCACAGGAAGCCAAGAACCACTGGTAGAACCACTAATAACAAATGAGGCAGAATTAGCTATGATAGAAGTAGAAAACACCATGTGCCACTATGAAGATAAAGAAGACTTAACTACACTACAATCAAAACTAAACAAAGAGCAATGTAGCATTTTTCAAGAAATAACAAAAGAAATTGCACATGGTGTGCAACATGAAAACAAAGAATGCACCTGCCAAAATTACAAACCTATACTATTGTATGTCAGTGGTGAAGCTGGTTCTGGCAAAACATTCCTAATCAAAATCATCAGTAAGTTCCTTCAACAATTGACAAACAACAAACTGTCAGCTGTTGTCACTGCCCCCACAGGTTTAGCTGCCTACAACATAGGTGGTGTCATTTTACACTGATTACTACTCCTGCCAGTAGAACACCAAAACAAGTTAGATTATTACAAACTTTCTGCAGAAGCTGCAATGGAAGTACGCAGAGTATTGAAACAAATGAAAATTCTACTAATAGATGAAGTGAGCATGGTGTCCAACCTAATGTTGGCTTTGATTCACCTCAGATTACAAGAAGTACTCAAAACAAACTATGAAGAGCTATTTGCAGGAAAACACATCATTGATTTTGGAGATCTTCTTCAATTGACACCTGTAAAAGGTGAGCCTATTTTTAAAACATTAGGACACAAACTCTGCCGTAAAACTGTTGGCAGCATTGGAAATGTCAACCTTTGGCAACATTTCCAATACAGAGAATTAACAGAAAACATATGCCAATCTGCATATCTCACTTATGCCAACCTCTCAAAAAGTATCAGAGTTGGTAAACTTTCTAGAGAAGCAGAAGCAATATTGAAAACCCGGCACATTCATGCACTTTATGGTGATAATGCATGTGCTACAGATGTTATGGAACAATTAGCCCACAAAAATGTCAATTGTATGGCCTTAATGCCAACTCTTGCAAGCTGTTTCAAATTCAATGAAATAATGTTAAGCAAAGAAATGCAACCAATTATGGAAATTAGCGCCACAGACAAACTAGATGTACATGGAATGACATTACCCATGTGTGACCAAGCCACAGCAAGAATAAATAGTTTAGAAAAATCAATCTCAAACAAAGCAGGCTTGGAAAATATATTAAAATGATCCTTAAATTGCAGAGTAATGCTTAAACGTAACCTTGACATGGACCAAGGACTAGTTAATGGAGCACTGGGTACAGTTATTGGCTTTCAAACATACCCATGTGACAACAAAATTCAGTTTGTCAATATTCTCTTTGACAAATTTTCAGAAGTAAAAAGAATAGGACGCTCAATAGCTCGATTCCTTCTCTTCAAAGACATGTATGTACGCAGAGAACAATTTTCTCTAACTCTTGCATACGCAGTCACCATTCATAAATCACAAGGTCTTACTCTAGACAAAGCAATGATAGACATTGGTAACACAGTCTTTAAAGAAGGCATGAGCTACGTAGCACTGTCACGCCTATGTACAATTGACAGTCTATTTCTAATAAACTTTGATGCAAGTAAAGTAAACGCTGATATTCCTTACATTTTAGAATACAATAGACTTTGTTCACTATACACCCCCCATCTACAAACATATCCGGTTCCACAAAAAGGAAAATGTTCTAAAAGAAAACTAAATCAAACAGAAATGCAACAGGATGTCACTGCAAATCCTCCAAAGAGACTAAAAGAAACTAAAACTTCATCAAGTACCACAAGCAAAAAAGAATCAATTAGGGAAAGTAAACCAGGTACTTCTTTAAAGAAGGAAGACAAACTCCAAAAAAAGCAGTTAGATACAGAACTACCTGGACCATTTAAATTCTCAAATATAGTTGGTGTAAGTTGCTATGCAAATGTAGCAATGAATATTCTATTTCAATAACCACCAATTGTTGACAACATTTACTTACACAGTACAGACCCATTGTGTTTGCAAATGTTAGTAATTCACAGAAATGCAGCAAACAATCCTGACAACACGTATAGTGTTTTTGGAATAAGACGACAATTGGACTACTGTGCTGGAATGGTGAAATTCACTATAAACTCACAGGAAGATCCACAAGAATTTCTAATGTACTTACTATTAGTACTGGAAAACAAAAACATACCTATAAATGAAATCTTCCAGATTTCGTACATGTGGAAACATACATGCACTCTCTGCAACAATGTGACACAAGAACAAATCCCCAATGAGCGTTTTGTCTATATATCAATACTAATTGTGAATCCGTTCCATTTCAGCAACTTGTACAAAATGCAAACCACGGTAGATTATGTTCTACCTGCAATTCGGATAATTGCTCCACGTTACTAATACAAACACATAGTAAATACGTAATACTAATGCTTCTACGTTACAATGCACATGGTACGAAAAACAACTGCAAGCTGACTGGATTCACACATGGTCAAATTTCACTTGGTAGGAAAACCTTCACAACAATAGGTATAATCTACCACGCAGGAGCCACAACCAACACAGGGCACTACACTGCCTATATAAAAAAAAAATGTGGATGGTTTGAATGTAATGATAGTACCGTTACTCTAAAGCAGAGATTACCAGCTAATCTTACAAATGCGTATTTAATGTTCTTAAAACCAAAATGTGATAACTGAACTGTACTTAAACCTTAAGTACACTTGTAGTAAAAAAATATAAACTTTCACAATATTTCAAAACCTATCTAACTGCCCAAAGATTCTACAACAACTAATCAGATAAATTAATACCACTCAAATAGAGCAAAAAATAGACAGTTAGAATACGCCAATTGGTATCTAACTGTCCCAAAATTTACAAATATGCAAACAGATAAATCAATACCACAAAGTTATATCAAAACATAAACAGTTAGAATACGCTTACTCGTATCTAACTGGGCCAAAATTTTACAATATCCAAACAAATACCTAATATCTTACTGCTCACAAAAACTGGAACAATCCAATGCATAAAGCATTAGGCAGAAAGAACAAGTAAACGCGGAAAACAAACAAATAAATAAACTGTAGCATAACAGAAAAAGGTTTTTTTTTTTTAATCCAACATGGATTTATTTTCTCCCACAGACCCAATGATTTTAGCAACAAACACATAAACTTTGCACATTGCACAGTACTCTGGTTTGTAATCTACTAAATATGAGGGTCAATAAAAAGAAGAAAATGTTGATTGTACAATGTAATAAGTCATTATAAAATACTAATACTAACATGCGATTTTCTTTTATTACAGAAATGAACAAGAAAAACATGTACTCCCGTTACTAAACCAAATAGTATGTATAACAAGATAAATACAACCATCGCAGAATATCACACCCATACAAGCTTATAACATTGTTCCTTATAAATTAGTTTTTCACCCAAAGTTAAAAGCCACTATGGGTGTGATATGCTGCGGTGGTTGTGGCCAGGGCATACACTCTTGGGTGCATGGCCAAATGGCCATGTACCCAACATTCTATACCCTGGCCACAACCACCGCAGCATATTACACCCATAGATGCAAACATTGCAACCATTGTTATGTCCGCGGACAGGGGGAAGGTCCTAGGACACATTCAACTTGCCAGAGGACAATACAAACAGCGTCCTCAGGACACCCCCATTTTCTTTATGTACGAACATTTCTGGACACCGCGATTGTTCTTAAAACATTTTCACCTTGCCAACGAACAATACAGACAACGTCTCCAGGACGCCCCCTGCAAACATTCCAAGACCCCACGAGTGTTCTTAGAACACTTTCAAGTTGACACCAAATCCATTCTGTTTATTTACGAACATTCCAGAACAGCCGTGTTGTCTGCAGACAAATCGAACACAACAAAAGCATCTAGCACATAACTAAAATACAACTTTGAACCTATCTCATAATCCCTAATCCTCCCCAAAGACTTCTACACACCAACACACTCTACTAAATACACATTTTGAACAAACTTTCACCGCGCTGTCCGCGGACGGCCGCAAATGCAAGATGGCGGGCGCGACAGAAAATCTGACGTGCATCATGCACCACGCCGCCCAATCAGCGAACACGTCGCATGTCTGCGGACATGACGCAAGCCGCTGGGCCAATTGGGGTGCTGTCCGCAGAGCGAACAGGAAAGTCCGTCCGCGAAGCGAACACAGATATCACACATTTTTTTGCCTTACATTTTGGTCATTTTTTAAAAAACTA
This sequence comes from Ambystoma mexicanum, assembly GCF_040938575.1. NCBI lineage: Eukaryota > Metazoa > Chordata > Amphibia > Caudata > Ambystomatidae > Ambystoma > Ambystoma mexicanum. The sequence goes on from NC_090922.1 coordinate 1,141,011,920, forward strand.
CTGGACGGATTTATACCAAATTTGCAAAAGCACGCTTTCGGGACCAGGCTGCCGCTCCTGCCGCAAATTTGGTGTAAAACCGTCCAGCGGTTCGGGCTGTAGCCGTGCACACATTTTGTTCCCATTCAGTCTATGGGAAAAAAAAAGTTTTGGGACCCCCCTATAACTTTTTCCCCCCTGGACGAATCCTCACCAAACTTTGCAGAACGATTCAGAGTGGGCCATATACTTTTTTTGCAAAGTCTGGTGAGGATTCGTCCAGGGAGAGCGAAGTTATAAGCCGCCCAAAAAGTGCTCTTCCTATGGAAACACCAACTTAACTATAACTACATGGCCACTAGCGCGGCCATGTAATATATATATATATATATACTTGTTTGCTAAGTGTAATCCTGTGCTGCTTTTCTCGGTTAGACTTTTGTGGGCAGTCTGCTATTGTTATATCTAAGTAAACGTTTGTATGTTCTTTAGACTAGCCTGCATGTGAAGAGTGAGCTACAATGAAGTCCACCAGAGGCCACAGGAGTACTAGTTACCTGGCCATTGGAGTTCAAGTTACCAGGCGAACCCAAGCAGGGTTTGCAGGTCTGACGATGACTTTATTACACTGAGTCCCGACAGATGTGGAGCATGGTTGAGTATAAAGTGTGAGATATGGCACTAAATGAAAGGAATCTTGATATTTGTGCTACATACCATTGACCTTAAATTAGTAAAGGGTCCAGATGGATTACCAAAAGTTTGTCGATATGTGTTTGAGGCATTTTTTTGGTTTTCGCCTGCATTTAGGTATGCAGCAAACATTGGGACCAAAGTGGTAGGCTAATAGATGAGCCTGATGTGTAGAGAGATAGATTTGATTGTTCCTTCCCCCCGGTCCTATACTATTGTGAGTACTACTGAGTGAGGGGAAACTGCAAGCTAGCTTTAATTATTTTTTAATATGTTTATCTGTTTGATTTTAGAAATTGCTAATGTTCATCCCATTATGATGAAGAGTTATATATTTTGCCAAGTCGAAACTATTTACCAACTGGGAAGTCCGTGCTTTGAAGAAGATCTACACTTATAGTCGATACTGTGTCTGGAATTAATTATTATTAATTGTATAGGTGAAATTAATTGAAAATGAATTGTATAGGTGAAATGAATTTGAAATGAATTGTATATTCCTCTTTAATATCTTAAAATTATTGAATGTTTTAAGAATTGACTTAGATTGAATGAATGTATGGATGTGTGATATATAGCATGCTTTTTTAACATAATTGATTAAAATGTTTAATGATTTTTTACATATTCACATCAAAATAAAATGAAATAATGATTTGATTTTTCTAGCTTTCTGCCTTCCTTCTTCAGAATAGTCTCCTTCTCCTGGCACCACCTTATGTTTCATTGTATGCCCTCACCTCACGGTGCCAGTGATTGTCGAGGTTCCCACCTTGGGTTTTGTATAATGTTTGAATATAACCATGGGATTCAAGGTCTTACAAGGAATCAGTTGCTTCCCTGGCTCTTCTCTAGGCTACCCACTGTTGCATCTGATGTTGTGATGGAGTTGGTGGAAGTGGATAGGATGAATTATGAGTGTGTTAAGCCAGCTTTAATTGCTAGATTTGGGAAGACCCCTTCCCAGTACCTTAAGAAGTTTAGGACCTTCAAAAAGCATGATGGTACCCCTTGGCCTACCTGGGTGTGTGAATGTTTGAAAAACCTAGATGGTTGGGTTAAGGGTTACAGAGTGAACACTTATGAAAGTATGAGAAATGTTGTTATGTTGCAGTCAATGTATGATGTCTGCTCTCCTGAGCTAAGACAGCACTTGGCTGATTCTAAGGAGATAGATCCAAAGAATTAAGCTAAGGCTGCTGACTTGTGGGTTGCCAACAGGGCTACTCACAAGGATTCTGGGGCAACTCAGAAGAATGATGAGGTAAAGCAGCCAAAGAAAAATAAGAATGATAATTCTAATACCCACCATCCAAAAGAGGGCCACAAACAGCAACATAAGGGTAAAAAACAACTGAAACAAAATCAGGCTAGTGCACCATCTGGACCCAAACCAGATGGAGGTCAGAACAAACCCCCATTTATCAAGACATTTGGTAAATGTTATGTTTGTGGGTCAACTGACCATGTGAAAGGGGATTCCAGATGTAAGTGTAAACCTTCAGGGGTCCACACTGCCTCCTTAGCCTTCTCCCCAGAGGAAGAAGTACATATGGCAAGTGGAAACTTCCACCTACTGGCTGATGAACCCATGAGAGACTTAGTTAGTGTTTCTTTAGTGTACCTGGGCTTGTTGGAACAACAGAATTTAGATGCTTATAATTCCATCCCAGATAATACAAAAGAGTATTATAAAGATAGTGCTCTTGTGAATGGCCAGGAGACTCCTGCCATCAGAGACACTGGAGCCAGCATAACTTTGGTGGATGAATCATTTTTCGAGGTGGAGGATGTTGCTAAGGCACCCAAACACCTCACCAAGTTAGCTGGAGGCCCTGTGCAAATGCTTCCCCAGGTACCAGCTCTCATCCAAGGTAATGATATGACTGTCAAAATACCTGTTAGTGTGCAGAATGAAGTGCCTGCGAGAGTCCTGTTGGGTAATGACCTGAAAACTCTTGTAGTTGTGTCCAGAACCCCCGGTCTCTGAATAAAAGGAGACAGGAGCTCACTAGGCCTGCACAGGAGAGGACCTTAAGAGGCTCTTCAGATGAGTTGATGGAGGAAACTATCACTCCCACTCCACAGGAGTTGCTCACTGCTATTTCTGGAAAAAAAGAGGCAAAGGAGAAACCTAAGACCTCAAAAAAGTCAGACAGCGCCCCTGTGCTACCAACAAGGACATCCCCAAGATTGTCCAAGATCACATCTGTGATCCCTCGACCTGCTGAGGTAGAGTGTGAGGTACAACCTTGTCTGGATGAGCCAGTTTCCGAAGAGTCAGATCTGGAAGAATACACTGTTTTGGTTGGAAATCTTGACCCTGTTGCCCATCCTGAGCTGCAGTCTTTACTGGCAGAAGGTGGACCCAACTGGGCAGACTTTAGCAGAGGACAAAGAGAGTGTCCTATGCACAAAGGTCTTCAACAACAGGCTGCTAACCAACTTGATGGCAAGAAGTTGGAAAGCATAGGTTAAGTTGGAAGATGGCCAATTCTACAGTGAACCAACAGAGTCTATCCCTGGGGACTCCAAAATAATTGTAGTGCCCCATCCCAACAGACTCCAGTTTCTGCAGTTGACCCATGAGATACCTTTGGTTGTTCCTTTGAGTTTCAAAAAGACCAAGGAAAGGCTCTCCTTATACTTCTACTGGCTCAAGATGGGTTCAGAAGTTGACAAATTCTGTAGGAGCTGTCACACTTGCCAAACATCTGGCAAGAGTGGAGCCAAGAATGTGGCACCCCTGGTGTCTCTCCCAGTGGTGGGAGTTCCTTTTGATAGGGTGTGCATTGACATTGTTGAACCCCTTGACCCTCCCACATCTTCAGGGAACAGTTTTATCTTGGTTGTAGTAGACCATGCTACAAGGTACCCAGAAGACATACCTATGAGAACTGTTATGGCTCAGGCTGTGGCTAAGGCTCTACTTGGTATTTTTACCAGAGTAGGGTTTCCTAAGGAAGTGATATCCGACAGGGGATCCAATTTTGTGTCCCACTACATGCAAGCCATGTGGAAAAACGGTGATGTCACTTACAAGTTCTCTACAGCCTACCATCAACAGACAAATGGACTGGTAGAGAAGTTTAATTGTACTATGAAGAGCATGATAGTTGCTTTAGAGGAACCCCTTAAAAGAAAGTAGTGGGACCTTCGACTGCGATGCCTTCTCTTGGCTTATAGAGATGTCCCTCAGGAGGGAGTTAGTTACAGTCCCTTTGAATTTTTCTATATCCATCCAGTCAGAGGTCCATTGGCCCTGATTGAGGATGGGTTGGAGAGTGTTCCTTCCCCCAAACCAGTCAGAGTGACTGACTATGTGATAGGTCTCCAGAGGAGAATGTCACGCATGATGGCTGAAGCTAGTGATAACTTCAAAGCAGGTCAGGCTCTGGTCAAACATTGGCATGACCAGAAGGCCAGCATGGTTGAGTTTACTCAAGACCAACTTGTATTAGTTATGGTGCCAACAAGGCAGAGGGCCTTGCAGGACAAATGGATAGGACCCTTCAAGGTTGTGGGCAAACTTGGAGAGGTGAACTATTTGGTGGACTTAGGCAGATTTACGGAGGTTCCCAGAGTCATTCACACCAACCGTTTGAAGGGATATGTCTCGAGACCAGAACCAGAAGTGGGAGCTTTGCTTCTAGCTTCAGCTCAAGAGGAGGACGAGAGTGAACCTCTACCTGACCTCCTCAGAGCCTAACCGTTAGATGAGAAAATAGAAGGAGTCAATCTCTCTTCTCAACTGACATCTGAACAATAGGAGGAGTGCAAAATTATATTAAATCAGTTTGCCTCCCTGTTTTCACTTTCACCAGGTTTGACTCCTTGGGGCCAGCATGATATCCTCACTGGTGACTGTTTACCTGTAAAAAGCAGAGGTTACAGAATGTCAGAACATTTGAGATCCCACATCAAAGGATAGGTCAACAAGATGTTTGATCTCTGGGTTATAGAGCCCTCTACAAGTCCATGGTCTAGTCCAGTTGTTCTAGTACCAAAGACAGGATCTAAGGGGTTGAGATTCTGTGTGGACTATAGAGCTCTAAATGCGGTCACTAAGACTGATGCCCGTCCTTTGCCAAGGACTGATAAACTGGTGGATAGACTTGGTTCAGCCAAGTACCTCAGTAAATTTGATCTGACGTCAGGCTATTGGCAAATAGCCCTGACAGACCATGCCAAGGAGAAAACTGCATTCTCAACCCCAGCAGGCCTCTACCAGTTCAAGGTTATGCCTTTTGGATTAAAGAATTGGATTAAAGAATGCACCTGCTACATTCCAAAGGATGGTCAATTAAGTTCTTAATGGGATGGAGGAATTCTGCATGGCATACTTGGATGACATTGCTCGCAGTGTTCAGCCCTACATGGAAAGAACATATTGATCACTTAGTATATGTTTTGCAGGCTCTTGAGCAGGCCCATCTGACCATAAAGGCAAGCAAATGGCAAATTGGTCAGAGCAAAGTGGTCATGAGGTAGGAGGAGGTGAAATAAGGCCATTTCCTAGCAAAGTACAAACAGTACACAACTGGGACACCCGTACTACTCAAACCCAAGTGTGAGCTTTCCTAGGTCTGACTGCATACTACATGAATTTCATAGAGAACTATGGGACCATATCTTCTCCCTTGAATATGATCTCTTCTCCAAAATTCCCTAAAAAGGTTAGATGGAATGAGGAGTGCACTCAACCCTTTGAAAACCTGAAGAAAACCCTTTGTCAAGCTCCAGTCATAAGAGCTCCTGATTATCACCAACCCTTCATTGTGCAGACAGATGCCTCCAATACAGTTATAGGTGCAGTCCTTAGTCAACTGGATGTGAAAGGTAGGGAGCACCCCACTTGCTTCATCAGTAGGAAACTGAAGGAACCAGAAACAAGGTGGGCAACCATAGACCGTGAATACTTTGCCATTGTGTGGTCTCTGAAGAAGTTTAGACGATACTTGTATCTGAAAGTTTTGATTTTACCATTGAGCATAGAGCAGGATGTCACCACCAAAATGCTGATGGTCTCTCTAGGATGTTCTTAACTGACTAGAGGTAGAGATTCATCTAAGACTGGATTAAATCCTCCTGTCCCTTAGTCTTGGTGGGGGCGAGTGTTAGGGAGAATTCTCCAGAATGGCTAATTTCCCTTACCTACTGAGTGTGAGCCTTTTTTTCCCACGCTTACTTGTGTTTTGCAGTGTGTGTGTGTTTTAACATTCCTGTGTTCATAGACTGTGGAACCTTACCTACTCCATAGGCATCATCTTTTTACTGTGTTTTACACAGCACCTTCAGTGCAGTGACACAGGGTTGTCTTTTAGACTTCCCAACTCAGACTCCATTTTCTGGGACTGACTTCAGAACATGTAAAGTTGCCATTGACTTTATTGGTATATTTAAATTCCACAGACCCAGTGCAAACCAACTTACATAGAGTACTGGAAAGGGTTAATACTTATCCCTTTTCATCTGTTTCTCTTGGAGCATTGTTCTGCTCTATTTTCATCAAGACTTGGCTGGTGGCAGTGGTAACTATCCTATTTTTCCTACCGCGGTTATCTTAAATAACCTTGGTATTGTTTTAGGCTATCTTGGTAGCCTCGAACTTAAACCCGCTGGACCATATATGTTGTTATACTTTTCCTGCTGGGTTTATTCACCATTTCTTATTGAAAATGTCTTTCTCGTGTTTTACTCCGCGAGCCAAACCAGGTTTGGTTCCTTTGTTCACTGTCTTTTTGCGGGCTTCTCTACAGAAGCCCTCCTCAGGTACCTGAAAGTCTGGGTAGGCAGGATGTGAGGGATGGGTTTTAGGACCCCTGCCATGGGTTCCCATGGTAAGCCAAGTTGCACTCCTGTTTGATTGGCTAGGTGATTGTCCCACCAGGACAGCCACCCTGCTGTGTGATTGACAGCCAGGCTGTGTGAATGGGGGAAAACTGCATAAAAATCAGGTCTCTGGGTCTAGAAAGGCAGAGTCGGCACTGGAACGAAAGAACTGACGAGGAGCTGACAGAAGAGGACCCCTACAATGACCGAACCACCCGGAGAAGCCCTGCTGCAGGTCCGAATCTTCAGACTCCGACGACAGAGAAGATCTACCAGGAATCTTCTTCCACGGAGCTAGTGGGACCAACCAGTTCGCCCAAACTGCAAGGCAGGACTCCCTCCTCTGGTCAAATTTGCTGTACAGAGCTACAGTGAACCGGATAGCCAGGAAGGTCAGACCCTGCTTGGGTTTTAAGGAGCACACCTTTAATTTGTTCCTTTGCTCTGCTGCTGGTTTCTTCACTGGGCAGTGCAGGGCCTTACTTCATGTCAGTCCAACAGTTGCTTCAGGAGCCTTCAGGACCTGCCAGGAACATCGGCCTTAGCTACAGCTTCTTCTCCATTTACAGGTACTGTGCAAATCCGGTTGTTTGTTTCATCCAGCTGCGGTGAAGGTGTGTGAAACCTTTCGCCAATCCGAGGTCTTGTCCTTCTCTACTCTTTAAACTAATTTTTCTGCCGACCAACTTCATCCAGAACTCTTGGCAAAGACTTAACCGCAAACTACCCTGAACTGTGTGATCTTGAGCAAAAAGACTTTTGTCCTATTGACTTTGGCCCTAAGCCTTTCTATTTAATTCCATCACTGTAGTTCCTCTTGCTAGATTGCCCTGCTTGCCTACTTGTTGGTGCTGCTCAATTTGTATCTAACTTTGTCTTTCCCTCACTTTTAAATTGCTGGAGTTCCATTTTGCTCACACTTCAATTTTGAGATTAACTTGTCCAGAATCTATTGGGAGTGGTGTGGTGTATTAAGAGTGTGATTTTTCAATTGCTTTACTTTAGTGAGATGTTATACAACTGATGTCTAAATAAATGTATATTCTTTTACTCAGAGAAATTGAGTCAGTGTTTGTTTGAATCATAGTTATTGCTGTCCTTTGTGCAACTATTGATACTTCTCACTTGCTCTTGAGATAAGCCTGGCTGCTCAGCCATCGCTACCACTTTACTGTGTAGTACAGGCTTGTACCAAAGGTGAAATTGAACTGTCACTTGTAGTCTTAATTGTGTGTGACATTCCCAATGGGTACTGCTTATAATTCTGCCTAGCAGCCGCCTCTCTGGCTTGTTGGTGGACTGCCCCTAAGTTCAACAGTGGTCCTGGAGCTGTGGCCGAAGCTCTCACAATGAAACTGTCCAAAATTGCATCTGTTTGTGTTGATTGTCACACATTCTGTCAGGGTGCTTATATTCAGAGAGCATACAAAGCACACTTGCTGTTGAGTTCATTTCCTCTGTCCGAATAGTCACTTTGCCAAAGTATCACGGTGCAGTATGTGCAAGTCACCTTACCACCGTGCAGTGCAATCGGTGGGACACAGGAGCAGAAACCTGCACTGATGACAATTGCGCCAGCACAACTGTGCCATTGGCACAAGGTGGCTGAGTGTGTTCTTCACCTCTATCCCAGAAAAGTATGTGCCAATTACGTTTCTACCTACTGTTATCTCACATGTGAAGTGCATGTCAGATTGTGGGACGTGTGTGTCTGGGATTGTTGCAAGAGACATGTGTTGGAGCAATAGTTGTGCTAATTGGTAAACTGTTTGTCTGGCCATATTCATGGGGGTTTTCCTGTTTCCATTTCCTAGTGAAGATGAGGGTTGAGTGGATTATCGGCCACTCTTGCATCCAAAGGGCTGCATGACTTTTCAGAGGGCCAACCACAACTGGGTCTCGAAGGGATTGCCTCGCGGTGCACTGGTTTGGGGTAGGGGGGATGCGCCTTCACCAGCTCAGAGGAGCCATCAGCGATGCCCAGGCAAAAGGAGATGCGCCCCCCTGACGTTATAGTGGTCACCTGTGAGGAAATGATTTGGGGTCTGTGGGACGAAAAGGGGTACGGGAGCTGCTGATGGCAGAACTGGAATAGATTGGACAGAGGTTTCCAAACACTGTGGTGGCCTGGTCCCAGATGTTTCCCAGGACGGATTGAGAACTCCAAGGAATGCAAGGGCCATCAACTCCTCGGGGAAGAAACTGAATGGGGAGGTCGTAAGACTGACAAAGGGCAATGATAGAATTCGGACAATTCACCATAGTTTCATCAAAGGTGAACTGATTTTTCACCGAGACGGGGTGCACCTTTCAAAAAGAGGCATGAGCAGTTCATTGATGACATTCTGACATTTGCCCAGACGCTATGTTGCGGGGGGATCCTAGTACCTGATGGATTTACTGGATAGTGTGGCGTGGTAATATAATTGTGAGTAAATATGTTGACAGTGAGACTAGCAATTGATGTGTGCTCATGGCATGTTATTTCGGTGCTGCTTATTTGTTTGCTAATCATCACCACTTTCAGCAGCCTAATTCCACTTGCTTCCCCTTGCAGTAATCCATCTTTGTGACCCTACCCCTCCCAACACAGATCCCTATGTGAATGAGCAGGGTTTTTTGTCAAAAGTGTGCCAGCAATTGTCTGGAAGTTCCTACCATGTACTTTCCTTATCTTCCTTGTCTGTGTCTTGATTGCCTCTGCCTTTTCAACTCACTCAATCACTAATATATTGTATGGTTGTTTCTCACCTCAATTTCCCATCCACCACCTTCCCATGGAGGAGAGGAGGGTGCAACACATGTTGGCTGTCTGAATTGGTACTGTGGGTGGAATCCTCACACTTGTATTTGTGTAATGCAATGCGGAAGAGGACATCTTCCTTAGATTTTTTGTTGTCTTTGTTTTAGGTGCATGTGTGTTGTAGCTATCTATCCACTTGTAAGAAAGTAGTGAGTTGGTCCTTAGCATTTCACTTGAGTGTTTTCAAAATAATACTCTGGTTTTTGTGGTGTGTTTATATTACATCATATTGCAGAGGGCTGCTACAGTTTGTAAGCAGAGTCTGGACCTTTTGGCATACTTTTGTGGTGCAGGTCTGTGGCATTGAATACCACTTTCTCTACTAGGTTCCATACTTTGAGAAGCAAACATACTTATTGTTTCAGTCTTGATCTGTTCTTTGGGTAGTTAAGGGTTCCATAGTGACAGTAGTCATGGCTTCTCGTCGATCAATGTCTGGTGCAGAGGCTTTAGCTGATGTGATGGAGCCTGGCTTGGAGCAAGGCACAGAACTGGATATGCAATCTGAAACAGATATTGCTTCTGAGGGTCAGCATGAAAGTGATTGGGGAAGTGAGTTCTCCATGGATGGTAGTTCCTCCTCCTCATCATCTGATGACGAAGAGGATGAAAGAGTACATGCACCTTTTCCCACACTTCCTACATCTAGGGGATCTGTAAAGGGGAGGGGACATCAAGGACATGCAAGGAATATGCCAGTTCCTGACATTGCTGAAGGGTTGCAGTCAGTGCCTCCAGCGATGGCTCAGCATGTTGTGCCCCCTTTCACCGGTATATCAGGGTGCACAGTGAATACAGATGGGTTTCAGCCTATTGATTTTTTCATCCTTTTTGTTGATTATGGATTCATTGTAGATGTGGTTCAGTAAACCAATGTATACGCTGGAGGTCAAACAGTTCTTGAGGTCAAGGGGTCCCACTCTGAAACACCAGTCCAGATCACAGGCATGGATTCCAACAACCGATGTTGAGATGAGAACATTTTGGGGTCTCATTCTGCTCTTAGGAATATTGCTGAAGCCGTCTGTCTCAATGCACTACTGTAGTGGTACATTCAACCCCGTTTTTTCCAGCTACAATGAGTAGAAATCACTTTCAAGCACTGCAACGTATGTTGCATTTCAGTGACAACTCGGCACCATTACCCAGAACTGACCCAAACTTTGATAGGCTCTTCCAACTTCAGCCATTTCTGAAGCACTTCACTCAACGGTTTGTGGAGGTGTATGTTCCTAGCCAGAACATATCCATTAATGAATCATTGGTGTTGTACCAAAGGTTGGCTATTGTTCAAGCAATTCATTCCTAGCAAGAGAGCACAATACACGATCAAGTTGCACATGTTGTGTGAAAGTACCACTGGGTATGCCTACAGCATGAGAGTACACACTGGTAAAGACTCTATCCTAAACCCTCCAGGCTGCCTAGCCCATTTAGGGACAAGTGTGAATATTTTTTGGGATCTTCTCACACCAGATTGCTCCACAAGTGTACACCATTTGTATGTGGACAATTTCTACACATGAATTACACTGTTCAAGGAACTGTTCAATGTGGGCACACTGGCATGCGGTTCAAGCCACAGTAACCGCAAAGGCTTCTCCAGAACACGTGAGTGTAAGAGGTTGGCCATGAGAGCATGTATGGCATTGTGGCGGGATGAACTGTTGGCAGTAGAATTCTGCGACAAAAGGGATGTGTACATGCTAAGTACTATTCATGATGAAAGTACTTCAGCAGTCACTCCACGCAGTCAGACTCGGCAAGTTTGGAAGCCCAACTGCATTCTGGACTACAACAAGTACATGGGTGGAGTAGATAAAGCCGACCAAGTGCTTGAGCCATACCATTCTGAACGCAAGTTGCGCTTCTGGACCAAAAAGTTGGCCACCCACATTATGCCTGTAGCAACATACAATGCAAAGTGTCGAAGCCAACCGGGAATCCACAGAGGTCTGACTTGCGCAAATCGCCACAGAATGTATTACCTAGGACACTTGGCCAAGTCTCAAATGTGGCAAAAAAAACACAGTTTTCGCACAGTTTAAGCTGGTCAAGTGGCACAGCGAGTAGAGCGCTCGCTTTGACACCCGTGCAGAGCCTGTTAACGCAGGTTCGAATCCCGGCGGGGCCAAACTCAGCCTTTCATCCTTCCGAGGTCGATAAATGAGCACCACACACCGTGGGTAATAATAAGCAGCGCTCGGATACCTGAGGGTTTGTAGCGCTATATAAAAGCCTAATTATTTTTTTATTATTACATAGCACTCTGTTCACCAACCGAAACACCCTGCCAACACCACCTGGCCAACCTTCCTGCATTCCCACAGGTGTCCCCACGAAAAACAGTACCTCACATGTGTGGGTCCACCTACCTGGGCGCAATTGTAAAAGCCTAAAACACGGGTAACCCCAAGCCTTTCGGCACAGCAGATTTGCAGGAATTTTGCTAATGCGGACAACCTACATATTGGGACCAATGGTGTCGAAGCAACCAAGGAAAACAGGGAATCCTATGCATTTCCAGGAAGAAGACACCTGTTGGAATCCACAGAAGTCTGACTTGTGTGAATCGCCCAAGAATGTATTACCCACAATCCCTGACAAATTTTGATATTTGGTGGGAAAAAACACAATTTCCGCTTTGTCAGGGGTTGTGGATAATAAATTCTGGGCTGATTTGCGCAAGTCAGACCTCTGTGGATTCCCACGGGTGTGCTCTTTTCAGAAATGCATTGGGTTCCCAGTTTTCCTTGGTGGCTTGGTCACCCTAGGCCAAAATATCTGTGGTATGCACATGAGCAAAATTCCTGAAAATCTACTGTGCAAAAATACTTGGGGTTACCCATGTTTTAAGCTTTTCCCTTTGTGCCCAGGAAGGTGCGCCCACACATGTGAGGTACTGTTTTAATTGTGAAACCTGTGGGAATGCTTTGCCAAATTTCAGACTTTTTTTATTTTCTTTAATTATTTTTATTTGTTTTTGATTTACAAAACCTCTACAAATATATCAAAATATGGTAAATCAGTCACATATACATAACATCTACATAATTCATAAACTGTAAACAAAATACTTAGAAAATACAATTTAAAATCATTTTTTCGAACAATATATACACATTCTGAAGAAGGCAACATAGTTTTCGATACTTAATCAAGAAATCTTGAAGTACACTGATTTCCACTTCTAGGAACACATAGATGATAAACAATGTATAATGGTTCTAAAAATGTGCAATGTCATCTTTTTGTAGCTCTTGTGGGATACACAACCTCATTTTAGAGGTAGCAGTTATTGGGTCTAGATGCAAATGTTCTAGGAGAGCAGAATAATCTTTGCATACTTAAGGGAAAAAAAAGCATTTGCAGAATAAACACTTATACATAGGTCCACATTTGACAACCTAAACTCAACTCTTCAATATTAGTGGGATCATCACGTGAGATTCGGCAAAGGCAGCCAGTATACCTCAGAGCAGAAGGATAAATGCTTCAAAGATGAGGATATGTTAATCGCACCCAATGCGTTAACCCGTTAGCTTTTAGTTGAAAATGAAGGCCTACAAACCACAAAATTAAGGGGTGATTTTTTACCAGATTCACTTTGGTCAGGTCATGTGATTAGCTGTGCACAGGACGGAAAAGTGCAATCCCAGACCACCACATCATTCTCTATTAGAGCCTCTAAATGAGAAAAGAGTAAAACACGCTAGTTTAGTTATATCTGACCCTTTCCAAACGGAAATATTTATGATTTATAGGACCTAGATTGTAGATAGAGAACCACAATTTGCTTGGAGAAGGTGGGACTCACTTACACATAGAGAACAGCTAATTCCAGTTGTCAACATTCACAAGAAGGTATATATGTTGGCTATGCCACTTTAAAATGATGCCATAAGGAGACTCTTTTGTAACATGGTATATATTTTAGTAGTGGCGTAAGTTTGAGTAATTAACAAAAGAGGAGTAACTTTCGATCTTGTCTGAGTTCAGTGCCCAGGAATTAAGATGGAATCGTTTTTTCACCAATCCTGGTCGATCAATAATGTCCTGTTTATGCAGGTTCAGAGACGTCGGAATCTCATTCATGCGATCATGAAACTTAGAGATTGATAGAGGTGGGTCATTTGTGAGTATAATTTGAAGATCTTCATAAAGGGAGTTCGGAGGAGGTGAAACCATTTTTATCAAGTTATTAAACATGCAGCATTCAAATCTATCACTCAGGGGTAGTAGGCTCAATTCATGAGTGAGAATCGAATTTGGTAAATACGCTGGTAGCCCCAACAGTGATTTCCATAATTTACCCTGGATAACATTTAAGAGGGTACTAATGGTCAACAAACTTACATCTAAGCCATACAGAATGATGGGTTCAGCCTTTAGTTGGTAGTAATCTATCAATGGCAATAGAGAAAACCTGCAGTGTCGCTGGAATATCAATTTCATCTGGGCAGTCAGCTGCATCGCTTTAAGGTCCAATGAGATTTGCTAGTTGTTACACGAGAGACTATTTGAAAACTGGTAACCCAAATTTCTCATCTCAGATTTAATTGTTATCTCTTTTGCATCGACATAATATCATTATCTAGGCAGTTTCTTCTTGGCTGTAAAGATCAGAATGTTTGATTTTTCTGAGTTGATAGTAAGGTTATTAATTGTACAGTATTGATGGAAATATTTCAATTTATTTTGTAGCCCAAATGGGGTTCTATCTAGGAGTATGATATCGTCAGCAAAAGCAAGCCAACCTAGGCGCAGATGACCCAGTCTAACAGTTAATATGTCTGCTGCATCCCAAATGTTACCAATATCTGCAAGATACAGATTAAAAAGTACTGCTGCAAGGTTGCAGCCTTGTTTCAGCTGGATATGAGTGGTGATGTGATCAGACAGCAGACCTGCGGCATGAATTTGCACCCTATAGGAAGTCCCTGAGTGAAGATGGGCAATCATTGCTACGATGTGTGATGGAATTCCATATGCCAGCTTTTGTGTCCATAGTCTATTGCGCAGCACACTGTCAAATGCTGTTGAGAGGTCCAGAGAGGCCATATATATTGGCCTACTAGAAGCATTTTGTGATGATCTCAACAAGTGCGCACGTATGGTCGCATTCAAGGGAGTTCCCGTTTGCTTGCGGAAGCCCACTTGTACCTTAGATAGAATTGAAGACCTAATCATATATGCTTCTAGGTCGTTCAGTACGAGGCGTGAGAAGACCTTTGCCGCAACATCAATAAGGGCAATAGACCAAAAATTGCCTGGATTGTCGGGGGGGCCCTTTTTATGAATTGGGATAATTATGGCAGTCAACCACGATGTTGGTATTGCTCTCAAGGTGAAAACTAGATAAAAACGAGTGAGGAGATGTTTAGCCCAAAAGTGAGGGTCGTCTTTGATGACACAGGATGGAAGCCCATCAGGGCCCGCCGCTCTGGAGGGAGAAAGTTTGGAAATAGCCCAAATCACGTCTTCCAGTGTCCAGCTGCATGTGTGTGCCATCTTCATCTTTGGAACTTCAAGTTCCTGTTTGGCGTGCTCACAGGGCAAAGCATATTTGAGCTTGAGCTTGAAAACGTCTTGCCAGGTAGATACATCTATGAAAGCAACCATGCAATTTTTCTGTTTGCTCAAGGGATTTCTCAGAATTGGCCAGATTTCCCTGGCATTTCGTTTGCACAGATGGTCAATAATTTTTTGATTATCCGACATATAACACATGTAGCGTATTTCTTTTATTTTATTTTTATATTTGGCTATAATGCCCCTTTTGCATGATGTATATGTGGCATCGGATGTGGACATACGTCTTGCTATTCTTAGATCTTGGTATTTCTGACGTTTCAGTGCTGTTATTTCGATTGGAAATTTAGCGGAAGCATTGGTAGATTGCGGTTTTGCTGGCAATTTAGATAAGATAACACGGTGTTCCCGAATGATCTTCAAATTCTTATTAATGATACTATCTACATGGGAATGGTGTTCCAGCTTGTCATCACTGGCAAGCATTTCCCTGTTGACTAAAAATGCTAGTTTTCTACATATACTGGCATTCCAGCGGACAGATATGGCAAAGCGATCACTTTCCACAAGGGAAGTGTGAGGCAGAGTATCAAAGGTCAGACAAGTAAAGTAGAAAACAGTGGACAGTATACTGTGATCACCCAAACCAGCATTAGAGATCTGAGTTGGAGCAAAGTGGCCAGCTAATTTGCTTGAGGCCAAACAAAAGTAAATCATTGAGAATGAAGATACTCGCTGCCACGAACACAGGTTATCGGATGAGGCAAAAATCAAAGGCTGGATATTCCATGCTTCAGATAATTCCAGCCAGAACCTGCCCCTAGTCCGAGCCTGTTGAGCATGGGGCGTCATGTTACGGCAGTCAACTATGGTTGCTTTCAACTCTAAGTTTGAATTGAAGTCACCTCCAATCAAAATTTCATAGCGTGGGTACTGCAGCATAACATTAGTCAAAGCTTTGTTTAAAAGTTGAAAGGCTATTTCGAGGCTGATATTCATGGGGTTCCAATAAATTGAGATGAGCAGGAGATTACAAGCTACTTTTCCTACCATTGTCAAGGCAACCACGAAGAACGTGTCCGTGTATTCGAGAATCTTAGCCGTGTATCTTAGATTGCTCTTGATAAGAACAGCAACTAGGGTGACCCACTGTAGCACGCCTTGCTGGCACACAGTATGAAACAAATTCCATCAAGAACAATCTCCAAAATTGCCATAGTTTCCTGCAATATTAAGATTTCTGGCATATGCAGAAACCCCACAATTTTAGCCCATGCATGAAGATCCTTTGCCCCACAACAATTCCAGGAAGATATTGCAAGTGCTGGTAGTCATGAGACGGCAGGTGGAGTATTCATGGTGGCAGCCACTTTAAGAAGGGGTTCCATCCAACTCAAACCATTAAGGGCCTTAGTAAGCATTTCAAGTTGTTCCTGTGAACCATTATTAGATTCAAGTGAAGGTTCCTCAGCCGGCACCCTGGGGACCATGTCGCGTGGAACAGGTGGGGTAAAATCAAGGAAGGCCCAGGCAGTTTCCATCTCTATAAAGATGTAAGGATAGAGGCCCAGAGAAACCAGATCATCTGTATGGTCTAGAATCATCTAAGTGATTATCAGAGATTGAAGTTTGCACAGACTTCTGAAGTTGTTCTCATTCGCTAGTTTGACCCACTCAATGGGCCTCATTCCGAGTATGGAGGTAGTCCCATACCGGTACCGATTCCGATCTAGTTCAATGGGTACATACCGGTCCATTCCGACTTTGGAGGGACTGGTAAATCCTCATTGAAAAAACCATTCCCCATTCCCATTTCAGCCTCCATAGGGCTCAATGGGAATGGGGAAGTAGCTTATAACGGTACCGCAATTTGCGGTACCGTTCTTAGCTCTAAAGTCACTTAATGGGTCCCATCCTTAACACCTGGTCAGACCAGGCGTTAAGGAAGGGACCTGCTAAGGGAACTCAGAATAGGGCGCAAAGGCATTACCAGCACCGGTGTCCTTAGCAGTGCCGGTAATCCCTTTCTTTCAACTCGTAATGAGGCCATGTCTTTTGTGGCCAGGATTCGTAAAGACGGAATCTGGTAGAAGGCATTCATCAGAAAGGAGCGATTCATACAGGTAATCCCATTGATGATCGAGTCACTCCTACTTCCGATGATGCATTTCATCTCCTTAGATAATTTCGGGAAGTTTAAAATCGTTTTTTCCTGTATTTCAGACTCATGATTGCGGGTCTGATGCACACTTGGTGGTAAATTAGTTCTACTACTAAGGGCTTCTGTTCTCTCTCAAGTTCCTGTCCAATGTTCACTGTACACCCAGTCCCAATCCACTTTTGGGGGCCTGTCTGCTGGCTGTCCGTCAGCACCTGTTGGAGGCTGATCAAGTCTTTTGCAGGTAGAACAACAGCCTGCTGGGCATCCATGGTACGTACCTCCACCTGGCCCATGCCACCTGCCTTTTTGACTTGAATAATTGGAAAGAAGTTGTGGAGTTGGAGTTGGACTTGCGTCTTTTCGACATTCTTACCCAATAACTTTAATGAGGTCGTTGACATTTGAGGATCACACTGAGGTTTAATTTGCAGGAGGCTCTTACTCTCTTCATTCAGTTTCGATAAATTTAGAACTGGCTCAGGGACCTTTACAGGGTTTATTTCTTCAGTTTTAGCAGTTTGCACTCGAGATCCCTTCACTTTTGCTTTGGTAAGATTGAGTCTTTTCTGAGCTCTAAGAAATGACTTTGTGGCCCTCCGAGATATGAAGTGCTGCCCTGTTGGGGCTGATTCCTTTTGTCCATTTTGAGGCTATAAGCCAGGTTTTTGGCATTTAATTGCTTCCTGTTGTTCGATAATATCCGTTAAGTCCGACAGACTATCATGTGGAGTGTTTTCCTTTTCTTCATTGCCGAGCAATTCATTTAGCATGTCCTCACCTACTAATATAGGATGCTTTGAGACAGCATCAAATAACAGCTGTTCCACTTGAAGAATCCGATCGTGGTGCAGTTTGGCCACTTCCATCAAATCTATAGTTTCATTATTTGACAATGAAGTCATCCGAGAAGGAGTTCCCTGAAGTGCCTGAGCATACGACTTTCCTACGGGTCTCAAATCGGACTCCTCACAGTCAGTTTGAGATCCTCTTGAGGTGGTGATTGATTTGGGCCCCTGCACTCCCACTTGTTGATTTAAGTTCAACATTTTCTCTATGTGAGAGGCATAGAAGGAGTGGGCCTGCTCCTGTGCCATTATGTATCCTTCGATTTTACTAATTTTAATCATCATAGAGCCAAAGGCACCTTTCATTTCTCCGAGGATGGCGTGGGTAAGATCGTGCCCCTTGTCAAGGAGATTAAGGATTCTGGTGATGACCTGAACATTCTGGAATCGTGTTCCTCAATATTTGTCAGGGGATCTTCCATTGTCGAGAAAGGAATATTCCCTAGCTGCATCTCGAATTGATCTGAACAACCAGAATTATGCCCATGTTCCATAAGCGTGTTAGCTTTGGTGCAGCAATTATCTTTTTGAGATGACGCTTATATGTGGGTATCAGTCTCATGGAATCTAGATCCAAAAAGATCTCTTTCTGGAGCAATATTGCCCTTATGGAATAAGTTGTCAGCCAAGTGCAGGTGAACCTGTTCCCTTCGCGGACGACCTGCAGAAGCAGGTGTAGATGGTCCAAGAGACAGCTGAACTCATCTCCCTAATTTGTCCATTACCACAGGAGCGAGCATTGAATTGTCCAATATGGGCGCATAAACCCCTTGGTCCTCATTCCCATTGGGGCCAAAGTCAGCTCCCTGAGGGAGCACAGTCATCATGTTACTAGAATTGTTATTGGCCTCCTTGACCGAGCATGAAGTCATAGGTCGGGTAGGGATGCCATTAGGCAGGGAAATGCCTTCGCTAGAGTCAGGAGGGTTTGAGGGTGCATGAGTCAAATCTTCTACTATGCCCAGAGGGTCTAACATCTGGGGTACATGTACTGACATTGATAGCAAGGGAATGGTGGTGTTGGCAACTTTAGTTACCATTGTTTAAGACTGTCAAGGAGGGGCCTCACTTGTACGATTTGTGCTGCGTAAATTACAACTCATGTTTACAGAGCCAAGCAAAAAGGAAAAAAAAGAGAGAAAGCCACAGACTTTTTGTGCACAGACTTTCACTCACCAAGAGTGAGCAAGTAGCGGGTGAGATGGATAGATTTCAATACAGACACAGAAATCTTCTCAAAGACAGAAACAGCACTAGACACAATATTATGACAACTTCCTTGGAGGGGTCAGTACCTCTTGTGTGTTTCAATGCTGCTTTGAGATGGATTTGTATGCAGAGTTGTATTAGACTTTGGAGTGTATATTCATGAGCTCAACAAAGCACTTTTTACAAATGCAGGCGCTCAATTAGATGTCGGCTAGATGAGCACGTACGGGCGCTTGACCCTTTCAACATGAAACAAAAAACACCAAGACTCCCTGCCTATAGTCACCCCCAAGAAAAGTGCCCCTATGTGCACCACTGAGCGAGACACCCACAGCTAAACAAGGTTTACGGGTCTATCCCAATGGTGCAAGTATGGCAATCATTTGCACTGTGTGACAAAAACAGACATCCTATCACTAGAGTTTGCAGAAATCCGAACAAAGGGGTTAATCTATAATGGATCAAAGGCTCGATAGCCCGCAATCTCCTTTTTTTTATTTTTGTTAGAGTGTATTCAACCGGCTCATGTGTGCCTAGGTGATATTCACCCACACATAAAGTTTTCAAGAGTAAATAGACTTTGTTAAATATGAGCTTGATAATTGCGCTCCAGGGTTCAAATTCTCAAAGGCCCGCAGCCACCCTCTATCAGGAGTACCAATTCAAGCAGTTAGTAGATACTATACACCAATCGTGAGAGCGATAACCTACCCCCTAGGGTTCAAAGGCCTAAGGCCCGCAGTCACCCTCTATATAGGAGCTCTAGTTTGCACGCTCATAACTGCACACCAGGGTTCAAAGGCACCCAGCCCACAGTCACCCTCTGTCAGGAGTGCTTAGTTCAAGCACTTAATGAAGGGTATGCACCAATCACAAGGCTGCAAGCAGCCTCTCTGGTTTCAAAGGCCTAGGGCCCGCAGTCACCTTTTGAGGAAGATCTCTAATTCACACACTAGTACCAATACTCCAGGGTTGAAAGGCTTAGAGCCTGCAGTCAGCCTCTGTCAGGAGTACAAGATCAAACACTTGGTTCAAAGGCCTATCGGCGCGCAGTCACCCACTGAACAGAAGCTCTGGTTCACACACTCAGTAAGCCAAATTCACTAAAGCAGAGGCTTAATACCATCACTACAGGGTTCAAAGGCCCAATTTGCCCACAGTCATCCTATTAGAGGATGAGCAGTTTAATCACCTAAGGTGCAGATTCCTCAGACATGGGGTTGTACCCTGTCTTCAAGGGTTCCAAGGCTCAATTGCTTACAGTCACCCTCGAAACAAAAGGACACTTCATAGCTTGCAATAAAGTATAATTGGTTGAAACAGATGGTAGCGCATAAATATTCAAAAAAGCCAACTCAGAGAGCCTATCGTGTCTCAGAAAGGAAACCTAGCACTGAGAGTGTCGGCACCTGCAAGCCCTTTTTCCTACAATAACATACAGAGCCAATACTTCAGAATGGTGTAAGTAGAAGTAAGAAGCATAATTCACAAGACACAAAGTGGCAGAGTAGACAAACAAGCTCTTGGGGGCAGCAAAATTACTGCTTCAGGTTGACTCCTCGCATGAACCTACAATCAGTTCCAAGAGATCCAGAAAAAACAACATTGTTCAAGAAAAAATAATGATTGAGGGTTACAATGAACCATACCGCGCCACTCTTATAAGCGACCGGTCCGCTCCTGATAGTTCCTCAGAATGGGGCGGTAGATTAGTTCCAGTAGCAGTAAAGTGAAACACGTTAGAAAACATGTGAAGCAACAGGTTGCAGCATTCATGGTGGAAGGAGAAGCAGAAGAGCAGAGTCAGTTTCCCATATTAGAGCAATACATGTCTTACCAATAGTTCCATAGGTACCCCCACAACACCACTGCTCCACCAAACACATAACACGCTGCTGGGCACACCGTGCAGCGCTCCGCGCATGCGCAGTGGTTATGTAGGCTATAGCTGGAGACTGGAGGCGGGCTGGAGGCGGGCTGAAGGCAAACAAGGAAACAGTAAAGGGACAAAAAAAAATGTTCTCACTAGTTCACGGAGCACAGAGCAAATAGGAGCAAGACCTTCACCCTGTAACACCTAACACTAACACTGCTGGGCACACCGCGCTGCACTCTGCGCATGCACAGTGGTTATGTAGGCTGTAGCTGGAGACTGGGCACACAAATTTCGGACTTTGACGGTGGGTTCTGGATAATAAATTCTGGGCCGATTTGTGCAAATTACATCTCTGTGGATTCCCACTGGTGTCCTCTTTTCAGAAATGCATGGGGTTCCCAGTTTTCCTTGGTGGCTTGGACAGCTTAGCCCCAAATCTGTATGGTGTGCACATGAGCCAAACTCATGAAAATCTACTGTGCCAAAAAACTTGGGGTTACCTATGTTTTAGGCTTTTCCCTTTGCGCCCAGGTAGGCGCACCCACACATGTGAGGTACTGGTTTTCATCGGGACACATGTGGGAACTGGAGAAGGTAGGCCGTGTGTAGTTGGCGGCATGTTTCGGTGGGTGAGACCAGGGAAATGTGCACAAATTGTGTTTTTTACGCCTCATTTCAGACTTTGCCGGGGGTTCTGGGTAATAAATTCTGGGCCAATTTGCACAAGTCAGACTTCTGTGGATTCCCACGGGTGTCCTCTTTTCTGAAATGCATGGGGTTCCCAGTTTTCCTTGGTGGTTTGGACAGCCTAGGCCCAAATCTGTATGGTGTGCACATGTGCCAAATTCCTGAAAATCTGCTGTGCGAAAAAACTTGGGGTTACCTATGTTTTAGGCTTTTCCCTTTGCGCCCAGGTAGGCGCACCCACACATGTGAGGTACTGGTTTTCATCGGGACACTTGTGGGAACCGGAGAAGGTAGGCCGTGTGTAGTTGGCGGCATGTTTCGGTGGGTGAGACGAGGGAAATGTGCACAAATTGTGTTTTTTTCGCCACATTTCAGACTTTGTTGGGGGTTCTGGGTAATACATTTTGGGCTGATTTGCACGAGCCAGACCTCTGTGGATTCCCACGTGTGTCCTCTTTTCTCAAATGCATGCGGTTCCCATTTTTCCATTGTGGGTTGGACAGCATAGGCCGAAATCTGAATGGTGTGCACATGTGCCAAATTCCTGAAAATCTGCTGTGCGAAAAGACTTGGGATTAGCTGTGTTTTATGCTTTTCCCGTTGTGCCTAGGTAGGAGCACCCACACATGTGAGGTACCGTTTTCATTGGGATACCTGTGGAAACAGCAGGGCAGTAGGCCATGTGTTGTTGGCAGTGTGTTTCGGTGGGTTAGACAAGTGAAATGTGCACAAATTGTGTGTTTTTTGCCACATTTCGGATTTTGTCAGGGGTTGTGGATAATACATTCTGGGCCGATTTGTGCAAGTCTGATCTCTGTGGATTCCCACGGGTGTCATCTTTACAGATATGCATGGGGTTCCAAGTTTTCCTTGGTGGCTTGGACACCATAGGTCCAAATCTGTATGGTGTGCACATGACTAAAATTCCTGAAAATCTGCTGTGCAAAAAGACTTGGGGTTACCCGTGTTTTAGGCTTTTCCCTTTGCGCCCTGGTAGGTGCACCCACACATGTGAGGTACCGTTTTCATCGTGACAACTGTGGGAACGCATGACAGTAGGCCGTGTGTTGTTAGTGGCATGCTCCTGTGTGTGAGCCGAGTGAAATGTGCACAAATTGTGTTATTTTCCGCCACATTTCAGAATTTTTTTGGGGGTTTTGGGTAATAAATTCTGGGCTGATTTGCACAAGTCAGACCTCTGTGGATTCCCACGGGTGTCCTCTTTTCTGAAACGTATGCGGTTCCCAGTTTTACATGGTGGTTTGTACAGCATAGGCCGAAATCTGTATGGTGTGCACATGCGCCAAATTCCTGAAAATCTGCTGTGCGAAAAGACTTGGGGTTACCTGTGTTTTAGTTTTTTCCCGTTGTGCCCAGGTAGGCGCACCGACACATGTGAGGTACTGTTTTCATTGGGATATCTGTGGGAACGCGGGACAGTAGGCCATGTGTTGTTGGCTGCGTGTTTCATTTGGTGACCAGAGTGAAATGTGCGGAAATTGTATTTTCTTTGCCACATTTCGGCTTTGTCAGGGCTTCTGGGTAATACATTCTGGGCCAATTTGTGCAAGTCAGACAGAATCACATGCAGTACCCTTTGGGTACACTACACACAATTAAGACTACAAGTGTAAGTACAATTTCACCTTTGGTACAAGCCTGTACTACACAGTAATGTGGTAGCAGTGGCTGAGCAGCCAGACTTATCCCAAGAGTAAAGTGAGCAGTACAAGGGGTTACACAAAGTATTAGCAATCACAGTTGTTCAAACACACACTTACTCAAGGTTTCTTGGTAATAGAATTTACATTTAAAACATTCCACTAGTAAAAGCAGCTCTATACTTTTGTGTATATACTACAATACACAACCAATCAGTTTCTGAATAAATTCAACTCCCATGAAGTGGGAGCAAAAGTGGCACTTCATTTACTTTAAAAAGGGGTAAAAAGACAAGGTTAAAAGAATTAAAGCACAAATACTTTCAGAGGTAGAGCAAATAGTTTTAGTTCACTACAACCAGCAATTCAATTCAATAGGCCTGGCCCAAAGTCAATGGCTCAGAGTCTTGGATAGGATAGCTCAGTTCTGGTAGAAAATGGTTAGGTCTTTGCCACGGTTTTTAGAAGTAGTTGGTCAGACGAAAAGTTAGATGTTGGTTTAGGGAAGGAGAAGCCTTCAAAGTTGGGAAAGTTTCACAAACTTTCACTGTGGCAGAAAGGATTTCTTGACCGCACTTGCACAGTACCTTTAAAGTGAAGAAGAGCTGTAGCTGAGGCCGTTGTTCCTGGCAGTTCCTGCAGATCTCGCTGTTCCTGACCTTCAGTCGTGGGGACAAGAAAGAGGACGTCAGGAGGTTCCTGCACTGCCCAGGGAAGAGGCCAAAAGCTTGGCAAAATGTCGGTTTAAGGTGTGAGTGCCTTGAAGACCACAAACTGGTATCCTTCTCACTGGCTATCTTTTTTTCAACAGCACTCTGAAGAAAATTCGACCAGTATAGAGACAGTGTCCAGGTGACTTGTGAGTTGGTTGTTCCCACCAAACTCAAGGGAAGAAGTCATCTGAGAAGGGCTTCTCTGTCGAGGGAGTTTCAGGTGATTTGGAGCTGCAGCAGGGCTTCACCGGTGGACCAGGAGTTGCAGCAGTCATTTTCTTTAAGCTCATCTTTGGTTCTCTCGTTCCAGTGGCCGACTCTGCTTTCCAAGTCCCAAAGGCCTGATTTTCAACAGTTTTCCCCCATTCATTCCAGCCTGGCTGTCCCTCACCCAGCAGAGTTGCTGTCCTTGCCGGACAGCCAGCCGGCCAATCACGCCAGAGTGCATTCAGGTCTCCTTGGAGACTAAGCACAGGGAGTTTCGGGCACCTACCTAACATCCTGTGCACCCCAGACACCCAGGCGCCAGAAGAGGGCTTCAGCACTGAAGCCTGCCAAAGGCCAACGAACAAAGGGACCAAACCTGGTTTTGCGCGCAGAGCTAAACGCAAGAAGGACCTTTCCTAAAAGAAACGGCAAAAAAAGATGACTGGAGTTTGTTTTTTCAGATAGGTCTCGGGCGCCATATTGAAAAACATGGCTGTCCTGATTTTTAGCTATCGGTGTTCACGGTCAGGAAAAATCATGCTAGTTTTTTTAAAACCACTAGCATCAGCCATTTAAAGAGGCAAAGGGTAACATTTGACTGTTACATGAGTCTTTCGACTCAGGGGATGCTATCCAACCCCTCCAACACTCTATAGGAAGATTGTGTGTGCTGGGTCTGTAAATGTAAAAGGACTAGTAAAGTAGTCAGTCCTAGAGAAGGTATTTAGACATTGGGAAGTCTGAAAGACATTCATGTGCCACTGCACTGAAGTGACACACACACAACAGATGATGCCTATGGAGTTGTTTTAAAACCCCAGATCCAAAGAACACAAAAGTAAAACACACATCAAAATACATGAACTAATGGATAAAAAGGCTCACACTCTTTCCAGGTAAAAATTTAAATCATAGACATCCAGCAAAGTTGCTGGGGGTCTCAAAAGGTAAGGGAAATTAGCACATTCTTGAGAATTCTCCCTAACAATCTGCTGTGCGAAAAGACTTGGGGTTACCCGTGTTTTAGGCTTATCCCTTTCTGCCCAGGTAGGTGCACCACACATGTGCGGTACTGTTTTTGTCGGGACACTTGTGGGATCTCAGGACAGTAGGCCATTTGTTGTTGGCACTGTGTTTCCGTGGGTGAGCTGAGTGAAATGTGCGCAAATTTAGCTTTTTCCCCCCAATTTGTACTTTGTCAGGGGTTGTGGATAATACATTCTGGCCCGACTTGTGCAAGTCTAACCTCAGTGGATTCCCACGGGTGTCATCTTTAAAAAAATGCATAGGTTTCCCAGTTTCCCTTGGTGGCTTGGACACCATAGGCCCAAATCTATATAGTGTGCACATGAGCCAAATTCCTGAATATCTGCTCTGCAAAAAGACTTGGGGTTACCCGTGTTTTAGGCTTTTCCCTTTGTGCCCAGGTAGGTGCGCTCAAACATGTGAGGTACCGTTTTTCGTCAGGACATCTGTGGGAATGTGGGACGGTAGCCCATGTTTTGTTGGCGGCGTGTCTCAGTGGGTGACCAGAGTGAAATGTGCAGAAATTCTGTTTTTTTTCTCCAAAATTGGACTTTGCCAGGGGTTCTGGGTAATAAATTCTGGGTCGATTTGAGCAAGTCAGACCTCTGTGGATTCCCACGGGTGTCCTCTTTTCAAAAATGCATGGGGTTCCCAGTTTCACTAGGTTGGTTGGAAAGCCTAGGCCCACTTCTGTATGGTGTGCACATGAGCAAAATTCCTGAAAATCTGCTGTATGAAAAGTCTTGGTGTTACCCGTGTTTTAGGCTTTCCCCTTTGCGCCCAGGGAGGCACACCCACACATGTGAGGTACCGCTTTCATCTGAACACTTGTGGGAATGTGCTAAGGTATGACATGTATTGTTTTTGTGTGGTTTTCATAACGTTTCTACTCATTTGCTTCTACTCTCTGTCACACAACCCTTTAATTTTCCAAATTTCACCTACTTTAGGCACTATACACTTTTGTAACCTGCACAAGTCACCTACCCTTCAAAAGGTCTGCCTGTGCTCTTTTAATAAATGTATGCTTGCCCTTCCTCACCACATTTATTTTCCTTATTTACACATGCTAATTACGTCTGTTCAGGCCGTAAGCATAAAACTCCTGTCTACCATGGCTCAGTTTTTGGCTTGTGGTATTGCTTGTTTTGTGAAACATTATAAGAAATGTGTGATTCCCTAACTACAAGAGTCAGAGCGAATGTAGCAGAGTATTGTTTTTCTCAAAATTCATAGAAGCCATTGCCAACCATGTCCAACACATACCTTTTTTTTGATCATGTTCCCGCTTTTCCCCCAAACTATGGAATTTTTCCCAACAGGGTTGCCTACGTGTGCAAATCACCCCTTCCCAAACTTGGAATTATACATACTTTTCAGAAATGTATGCCTTTATGTCCTCCCATACAGCTTTCCTACCCTTTTCTTCCATTCCGTCCATGCGTGTCCTATTGGAAAAAAAGGCCAAAATCGCCTAACAATATCAAAATGTTTTTTTTTTTCATTTCCACTTAACCTGTCCTTGAAAGCCAGGTACATGGGTAATTCAGCACAGCATACCATTTGTTTCTAGTTCTTACAAGGAAAAAACACAGGCTTCTTTGTACATCTTTTTTTTTGCATTTTTTGAGAAAAAAAAAACTTTCTTCCTTTTTGGTTATTTTCTCTCAACCCCTCTACAGCAAACTAGGATACTTGGGTGCCGTTATGATTGCCTACATGTGGGGAAAAAGGGGGCCACATTTGGCTAAGACATCTCATGTAACAAAAAAGTTACAAGGCATTGAATGGCAACATACCGAAATCACCAAAAAAGTCCTTGGCATGGGGGGACCCATGGCACTTAAGGGGTTAATTAGGGATGTGCTGTTGTGAATCATGGTTGCAAAGAGTGCATGCATGTTTCCATATGTATGACATCTGGCAGATTTAATTTATAGGGATGTTTTTGGTTTCTAGTACTTGTAGTATGTACATTAGGAATTTGTGTGGATCTGCGTGTGTGTTTATGGTGAATTCTTACCATTCCTTTACAGTGTTCCAATTCCTGCCTTATACCTGAGACACTGTAAGTGCTGTCAGGACTATTTGTGGCATTTTTATGAAGGATGAACATTTGCAAACACACCTGGTCTGAGACATTTAAGTAAATGTTGTGAACATTTGGTAGTAATTGGAAGAGAAGATGTATTGCTACATTTGCATAGCAATTTACTCCATTTGTGTTGCTGAATTTAAATGGACCAGAGAGTTGTGCCTATGTATGCTTTGATTGGACGGCAGTGTTTTTTTAAGAAGGGACATTTGTCTCTTCGTCTTCTGGTGGATGTGCAGTTGTTTTTGGACTAGAATGTTTTGTGGTTGTATTATTTGAAAGAGTAGCAGCTGTTCTTTGTTTTTTTTAGTGGTATTGCTGGGAGATCTACTATAAATTCTGTTTGCATTAGTTTTATTTTTTTAATTTTTAGTTTTTTTGTAGGTACAGGATAAATATCTAGATGGGGTGCACAATGCACATAGTATTTTGTATTCTAGGATACAAGGAATGTCAGTGTTGACTGTGTTTGCTTCAAAGTTAACTAGGAATAGATCATCGAGTGTAAGGAGACATGATAGTGCTACATAACTCATACCTTCTTTGAATACAGTTCTGACATTACCAATCAATATGCTATTTAGGGATACACCTTGTGATTTTTAAACAGTGATAGCATATTCAAGAGATAGAGAAATATGTTCTCTGCGTAAATATATGTCTTTGAAAAGAAGGAAATGTGCTACTGTGAGGCCTATTTTTTAAACTTCTGCAAGCTTGTCAAATTGGATGTTGACAAACTGAATATTGTTGTCATGTGGATATGTTTGGAAACCAACAACTGTACTAATTGCTCCATTCACTAAACCTTGTTCCACACCAAGTTATGTTTTAGGATTACTCTGCAGTTTAGACACAGAGTTAATACTTTTTTCTAATCCAGCTGTGTTGGAGACACATTTTTTCTAAGCTATTTAGTTGTGCTGTTGCTTATTGACACATAGGGAGTGTCATGCCGTGCGCTTCTAGTTTGTCTGTGGAGCTGATATGCACAATGGGTCACATTTCTTTTTTCAACATTGTACTGTTCAATTCACTACAGCTTGCAAGGTTTGGCATAAAGGACATGCATTTTATATTTTGTTGAGTTCATTGTTCCAAGACATCAGGAGCAGATGTGTTTTGTTCCTATAGCTCATTGGTTAGTATACTATTTAAGATGGATTTTGCATGTTTAGTAAGCAGGCCAGTTCTAGTGCTTTTTTAAAATGTTAACATTGGTGACATCTGCAGACTGACGCATATTTTGAGTTAGTTCTCTGTAGCGAAATTGGTGCCAGAGATTTACATTTCCAATGCTGCTGAGTGTGTTATGGCACTGTTTGTGCCCTAATGTTTTGAAAATTGGCTGACCTTTTACTGGTGTTTCCTCCAAACAGTTCTTCATAGTCGCTTTTTAGGACTTTTTGCTTTTTCATATGAATTAAAGGCAACATGAGTTTGGAAACCATGCTTACTTCATCTATGACAAGCACTTTCATTTGTTTCGGAATTCTGTGAACTTGAGAAGCAGCTTCTGCTGATAAGTTGTAGTATTCTAATATCTGTTGATATTCTACTGGGAGGAGCAGTAGTCAGTGTAATGTTAGACAACATATGCAATAATAACTTACAACAGCTGAAAAGTTGTTGTTTGTTAAGTCTTGTAAAAATGTGCTGATTATTTTAATTATGACATTTTTGCAGGAACTAGCTTCACAACTTACATACACAAGCTGAGGTTTATAATTTTAACAGCAGCAAGTTTTAGTTCCATGTTTAAAACCATGTTCAATGCCTTCAGTGACTTCTAGATGAATGGTGTATTGTTCATCATTTAGCCATGATTTGAGCACTGACAAGTCTTCTTTGGTATTTTCTCCCTCAGTTATGGCTATTTCTGCTTCATTTAGATGAGTAGATCTCCAAGTGGTTCTTGGCTTCCTGTAAGAGATGGTTGACTGTCCTCAGGAGTGTCTTTATCGGGTAGAGAGTCAATGTGTTCCTACTGTTGACCGTTCATTGTCCAACATATGTTCGTATTGCTTAAAATTAACATTTGTTATAATATTTCATTTGCATTGAATGTAACTTCAAATGAATCATGGTCACCTAATCATTCTTCCTCGTATACCCAAGGTTGAAAACATTGCAGTAGGTCTATGTAATAAAGTTTTCTATGTTGTGGAGATTTAAACAATAACTTTACACGATTAATTAGGCTGGGCGTGGTCATTTTTACTATGCTTCCTTTACAAGTTGAGACTGAATATGTGCCAGTTGTCTCACCTGGAGTGACATTGTTTTTTGTAAGAGTAGGATTGGGCTATACCGTACAGGCATATGCTTTCCAAAACAGTACTTCTGCTTGGGTAATATGTGTCAATGAAATTGTTTTTTTTTTTTAAATGTCGTGGCAGTTGGGATCATTTGTGGCTATGACTTCTATCTCTTGGTCTGATTTTAGTACTACTTTTCATGATGAAGCTGGATCAGGGTTTAGCCAAGTTTTCAGATTTCCCATATATGGGTGTACCTGTTAAATGGTTTGCCTCTTCGAAACATCTGCATTCTCTATGGGAGAGCATGTTTATACTAAAGTTGGAGAATTTCTGTGACAGTGTTTTGTCAAATGATATGTCATCCCAGAGTTCTTATAGCTCTTTTTTCTCAGCTTTGGTGAGAGAGGCTGTGATATATGTTGCAACTGCAGTGGAATTGTCTTCAATGTATGGTATGTCTATATTTGCATTCCACAAGAGGGAAATGATTGCATTGTAATCTTTGATGTACTTGGATGCTTCGTCTCTTTTACAGGTGTCTGTATTTTAGGGCATTTCCCTTTTACACTGTGTCTAACAGAAGACATCAAGCTATTTACTTGTCCTTTTGTGAAAACTGGTCTATGGAAGCCAAACCAACATTTGGTATGGTATTTCCTTTTGTTTTCATATCGACATCAGCAGTATACAATTATTATTTTGGAAGTTTAAGATTTGTTTAGTTTATTTCTTATGTAGCGCAAACACGCCCATAGGACTGACAAAAACAACAATAATACAATAAACAAGAAAACAAATATTTCCAACAAGAAGACCAAAAGAAAAAAAAGTGACGTAGGTCACTATTTGTGGATTCTGAACGGATGTCACAGGTAATGTATTTTTGAATATATTGTACAAGAGTGTCATGGCTAAATTTGGGAGCACCTTTTATCCACAAAAGCATGTGGATGTGTGGTGCTCCTCTGGATTGATATTCTTTTCTCCAAAATAAGTGTTCCAACTCTCTGAGTGGAGGGGTATTTTTATTGCAGCTGATGTGCAGGATGGCAATGAAGTGATCATGAAAGTACTTTGGTACATTGACTGGGTCAAGAGAGCAGAGTTCTCCTTATGTTTTTATATCTAATCCCTCTTTATTTTGGTTTGTGGTGCATAAGAAGTCATGTAAGTAATCCCATGCATATTCTGCACAACTTAAAGTAAAAAACCATGTGGGTGGGCCTAGGTTCATTAGAATACAACGTACATCGATTAATTCCTACTGCCTGCAGGTACCCAATTTCAGACAAAAGAAAACCAGCGGCAGCAGCTTCCCTGTCTTGGCAGCCCAACACTGGAACGCCCTCCCACTCTACATTAGGACAGACCAATCCTACTATAGCTTCAGGCGAAACACCCTCACTTGGCTGCGGGCCAATGATCCTCACGACTAACCCTGCCATCTAATCTGATCATGCCAGTGCTATAACCTGACTACCATGCACAGCCTTAAATATGTAAATATGTAAATGCAACCGAACTGCCCCTATGCACAGCACTAAATATGTAAATTTGTAAGCTTTCGCTCAATTATATGTATATATGCACATCCCACACAATGTAACTGTAAATGCAATGCTCTTTTTCTCATGCCTATCTTATTCTGTAACCAAGTTTTTATGTAATCCTATCTTCCTGACCTCTGTTGCGCCCTGTTACCTCTGGGTTTTGCGCGCTATACTAAATAAATAAACAAACAAACAAACATCAGTGTGACGGCGGAACCAGTATTCTTTGCACCATGCATGCTTGCCAAGGGATTTGTGATACTTGACTGCAAACGTCATCTTTGTTTTTTATGGTTTAAAGCAGTTGAGCAGTGGATATGTTTGAAAAATAAGAGCCTGTTTTTCATGTGTGTGCAACTCCATAACACAGAGTTGCCAGCTCATTTTCAAACAGTAGGTGGAAAATGTATCCTACATTTTGTCTGAATCTGGCGTCTTCAGAATACATTCGTAAAGAGTGATATTCTAAGGCACTCATTTGTGTGGATCTTTCATCATATCTTCCTTATTTTTCTGCAGGAAAGAGCAGAGGAAAATACTGTGTTTCTACACTTTCCTCCCATATGCTCATAGGGGAGCCTTTGGCTTTGGAGTGCAGTGGTGAATTGTATACTGGTCTAAAATCTTTAAAAAATAGTCCACAGTCACCCCTCTGCGAGAACGAACATGGCTAAATGACATGTTCTTTGGGAAGGTTTTCAGTCGACAGTCCGCAGCTACACTTAAGCTAAGTGTACCTTTTACAGAAGAGAACAAGAGTACCAACAGCAACCCTAACACGTGTTCAGCCTTGTTGGGCCTCATCAGTGATGTAGAGCTGCGCCTCTCTGAGCACAGGAAACAAGGGGTCCATGCCTGGATGACCATAGGAAACCTAGAGTGCCTAAATATAAGTCGCTTAAAAAATCAAAAACTAGTCCATAGGTACCCTTCTGCGAGAATGAACACGGCTAAATTACCTATGTTACTGCTGCATTTAAGGGCTACCACCCAACTCGTGATGAGGCCCATTGTCTGGTATTTCAGCAGAAGTGTTTTTGTAGATTTTTATTTTTTGTATGCATTTGCAAGGTGGGTGGTGTTTGTGAGGTTTTCACTAATGTTTTCTAAACTTACTGAATGTTCTAATTCAACTTCGGTTCCAAAATATTTAGTTTTGATGTTCTCTATTTCTCGAAGGAGTTCTTTGGCAGCACCATGTAGGATAATGTTATTTACATTTTGCAGTTCTATAGCAGGACATTTTGCATAGCACAGTTTATGGACAATATTTTGTATAGCAGAATGGTGTGTTTTAACATATTGATGTGAAGGAAGGTGCCTTTTCAAGCAGTTCCTGAAATACAGGCTAATGAATGTCCTTGCAGTCCAGTGTGGATGCGCACTGGGAAGGAGCCCATGGTTTGTAAAGTTTGCATTCTACTTTTGTCTTTTAGATTCACATAGTGATCGAGAAATTAAAAAGATAGCAAGGATTGTTGGTGTACATCACATATTGAGCTGCATGTCCATTCGTGCATTTGATGGTTTGTTTGGGCAAAAGTAAAATTTGGTTGAAAGTTTGTTGCAGAAGTTTTTTCTACAATGCTTTGTTTTGCCATACCTCGGCCATTATTGTCTATGGCAATTGTTTTTTTTTTGTTCTTGTGTATAAGCGTCTTCATTGAAATATGGTTCTGTGCTGCTTTTGTGATTCCATTCACCTTCACAGAAGTTTGAAAAGGTTTCTATATTGACAATGCACATGTTTAGAAGTACTTTTTGTAATTTAATGATTAATTTAGTTACTGGTTTCATTCTGTTTAATATTAATACAAACAATGTTCTCTTTAGTAGACATGCTCTGTTAATTAGAGCTTTAAGGACTCATTTGCTGTGGTAGTTTTTAAGGGTAGAATGTGACTTTTTAGCTGTCTGTATACGATTGTTAATAACTCTAAGGTGGAATTTATTTTGTAAATGTAATGTTTTAGATTGCTTTACTGTGGCTTCGTTAACATTGGTAGATATAGTTTTAGGTTTATTTAGGTTGCTTTTGTTCGTGCATCTTTTTTTACTTTTATATTTTGCAAGGTGGACCTTACTTCTTTTAGTGGTGGCTGGTTTAGTTTTGTTGAGTCAATTAACTAGCTGTTTTGTTTTAATGTTTTCTATACATTGTTTTAGAGGAGGAGGACTGTATGGCTGGTTTTTATTTTTATCTGCTCTATTTTTTTTGGTTCCTATGGAGCTATTGTTTAGTGGGCATTCTGTTTTGTTTGCTGGGAAAAAAGTAAGTTTGTGTTTGAAAGTTGTAGAATATTTATGCATGTATTATGCATGGGTGCGTTTGTGTCATTATAGAGATGAACAGAGTGTTGTGTGATTGTGCATTGGGATAATATGTGTGACTGGGAAGGTTGTAAGAATAAGAGGCTGTACAGGTGTGATAAGCTTGTGTTATTGAGTAAGGGAGTGGTGGTCTGATTGAATAAGTAAGGACATTATGATGTTTTGAGGAAATCAGTGGTTGTTATAATGGCGTATTTTGGTGCATGGGTATGAGGGTTGTGTGGGTGTAATGGATAAAGGCATGAAGAAGTGTGTGTGTGTGTGTGTGTGTGTGTGTGTGTGTGTGTGTGTGTGTGTGTGTGTGCGTGCGTGCGTGCGTGCGTGCGTGCGTGCGTGTGTGTGTGTGTGTGTGTGTTGTAAAATAAAATGTGTTAGTGGTTGGGAATGCAATGAGTTTGAAAGTTGTTCAGTTGGGATTGGAACCTCATGTGCATAGGGGTATGGCATATTAAGGAAGGGAAGTTGTGGTATCAAAGTTGTTGAGAGATGGATGTGTTGTTAGGTAGTAAGGAATGGGTAGTGTATTGAATAAAGAACAGTGTTTAGATGGGAATAGAAAGTGAATGTTGTAATATAATGGGTAAGAGTGAAATATAATGTTGTTGAGTAGAACAGAATACTCTAGGCTAATTTGGAGTTAAAGTACATTGGCCCTCATTATGACCCAGGCATTGGACCATGGTGCTAATTGCACCATGGTCCATGCCGGTAACTTACCGACTCCGTCATGGCGGAATGGGGAATTACCGCCCCATTCCGAGGTTGGCTGGGCAGTAATTCCCCATGCCGCCATGGCCCTTCCCCATTCCCATTTTTGCCCCATAGGGCTCAATGGGACTGGGGAAGGCGCTAATTACGGCACCGTAAATTACGGTGCTAAAAGCAGGCATTAAAGTGCCACCCGCAAAGGGACCTCGTAATCAGGCGTTAAGGGTTTAACGGCGCCACCACCTTTTACTGAGCCGTTAACCCCTTAACGCCTAGGTTGTAATGAGGGCCATTGTTACAATTAGAGAGTTGTACATGCTTTATTGATGTTTTTCTTTTTAGGATGCAAAGAGAGTTCTTTCTTCGGTAGCTGTCTTAATCAATCTTCTTTTTCCTGTATTTGTGAAAAAACATTAGTGGGAATATGTGGTAATTTTGAGGTACTTTTAGTAAGAGAGGGTGTTATTAATTAAGTTACTAGGAGTTGTTTCGAAAATGAGTTCATAAAGTTGGGTTATGGGTGATGTAGCAGAGTATATTTACTAGGTTGTTAGAACAAATGGACTATGGCCCCCATTATGAGTGAGCTGGTCTGGAAATCAAGGTGCTGGTAAAAAGTTACCAGCACATTTTCTAGACTGGCGCGCTCTGTGTTTGCGGTAGAGTCACATTACCCTAGACAGGTCTGACCTGCCGGGAGTTCGGCCAGTACCAGAAGGCTTTATACTGGTGCCAGTGATTCAGGGTTCCCATTCCCATGGAGTCCGATCTTGGGAAAGGGAACTTACCATACTGCCACCGCTGCCTGTGATATCCCGGTAGCACTGGGATGTTAGGTGGTGGTAACAGTAATATGTGGTTCGTAGAAACCGGCCAGCTACAGGCTGGTTTTAATGGCAACCTCATAATCAGGCCGTCCGAGTAGTGCTATTTGGGACATTATAAGGAACAGGGCAAAAATGGGTGTGTAAAAAAGATGCATATCTAGTTTATTTTTGTGCTTGTGATTTTAATAAGGTATGTTATGTTGTTATGTTAAATGTTTTTCACACCCTCGGGTGCAGCGCAACCGATACCAAAGTCAACCTGGAGCTAAGAACTGAAAAAAACAGTGATCATAACTGCAGAAAAGAGGGGGTGCTAGAAAGAAAGTTTTTCAAAGCCTTTCTGAATTTTAAATGGGCAGAAACCATGCGCAGGGATGCGGGAAGGACATTCCAGATGACAGCAGCAGTGACAGAGAAGGACCGTGTGCCAGTTCTAGCTCGATTTATCCTGGGGATAGCCAAAAGAAAGCAGCCCCCAGAGCGCAATGCATAAGTGGGGACATAAGGCTTGAATTTTTGCTGCAGAAATGTAGGGCTGGTACCATAAAAAGCCTAATGCACCAAGCACAGTGACTTAATGTGGACACGTTTAACCACTTGAAAGAAATGAAGCAAAGATAAGTGGTGTGTTTGTGGTGCAATGTGTTTGTAATGTGATACAATGCTTTTAAGTATTAGGTAAACTGTGGCCTAGTGGTAATGCAATGACAGCTTGCAGTTGCAGCAGTGTTTGGCGTCTCATAGAAATGGTTGGAAAAGAACAATAGTATATATATATAATGTGAAGTGTTATATATAGATACTTTAGCAGTATACACATATGTGAAAGCAGGTGGAGAATTGTGGCACTATACAGGTTGTAATGAGAAAGGTTGAAAGGTATGAGATTTATATGGAATGAAAAACGGAAAATGCTATGCATTTAAACATGTTTCATTTAGAAGCATTTTGTTGAAAGTTAATACATGCATATCTACATTTACAGCAGCACAGTGTGCAACATTTTTCGAAAAGGAAGGAACAGCAGATGGAAAAAATGTGTGGAGCAATTTAAGTGGCACTTGGTGTGTTGAAGATTGATTTGTTGGAAGTACATGTAAGTAACTGCCACTTGACGTGACCAGGTGAAAAATGCTGCAATACATGGCATTTTATAGAGTGCTTACAAAAGAGAACATGCTTATGAAGGAGGTTATTACAGGGTAAATTAAATCATATATTTTTCAAAATGTAAACCTACCTATAGTATGTCTTGTTAGATGCAGATGTTGTTGAATCTGCAAATAGAAATCTTTGAAAGTTTCACAGTAGTTTGGCGTTGAGTAACAGGAACATGTACCTAAGTTCACGAGTACATCTTAAGTGTTCAAGTAAGATGAGAGGGTTGCATGTAGAGTTTTTGGATGTTAATGGTGGATGAATGTGTGACTGTTTTAAAGCAGCCAATCAGGGAGTGTAACAAACATACAAGTAAAAAGGGTAGAAAGGCTGCCCTGTGCTACTGTGTCCATGGAAACCATGGTAGACCGCTGACATTGCATGCCCTTTAAGGATTCCGGGCATTGAAAGTGGACTTCAGTGAGCACAGACAGTCGTAGATGTCTGCGGACATCGGGGATATGCCAATCAGGTTTCATGGGTGTGGTGTACAGCAAGACTGAGCAGCAAGAGTCATCTTTGTTGTGTGCAGTGAAGATGGCTATGACTAGGGCTTTGGGGGAAGCATAGTGTCTGGTCGGTGTGCGATTCTTGTATCCATTGTCTTAAGGTGTACTGTGAGCAGTGTGGATTATATGGAAATCTTGTATTTCAAGAATTTGAAGATTCCTGGTATGGAGTTTGAGAATGAATTTGTGAAAATATGGTTACTTTCAAGCAACTGGACATCATTGATGTCCACTGTAGCGGCAACAGTTTGGGCTATGTCATTGGAATTTCCTTACAGTTTGCCATGAAGGATGCATTTGAAAAGTTAATGGAACTGTTTCCACATTCCATTTTTTTTTTCTCGGATAGCTCCAAGACAAATGTGGAAACATTATAATTTATTTTGTCCACAAATTGAGAAAGCAAGGCACATTGTAAACAAAGCTGTATGTGCTTTTTTGCAGGATGTTGGCATGACATCTTTTCACAATGAAAATATCAAATTTGATATTGTCAACATTTTTTGAAAAGATGGAGTGCATTTGACTTATGTGTCATTCAGATTTTTCTTGAAAATGTTCAAAATGCATTGAAAAAGTTTCGGTGAACATGCATAATATGGATTGAAGTATATGTTAGTAGTTGAAGTAAACAAAAAGGAAAATCATAAAAATACATTAGAAGCACTTTTTGCGAAAGTTAGAAAAAAGAATTAAGTTCAGTAGAAAATTTGTTAATTCAATATATAAAACCAAACAATTGAAAAATAATATAAAAACCAGACAGACAATAAAAAAGGTTCTATTAAGAGCCACCATTTTTTTTTATTTAAAACACGTTAATTGATTCCAATTCCCCTGCTTCATGCCTGGAATTTTGCAGTTGTCTGCGGACTACCATACTGTCCGCGGACTAACCAGGCTGCAAAAGGCGCTGCGATAGTGTTTTAGTT
Organism: Ambystoma mexicanum; assembly: GCF_040938575.1. Classification (NCBI taxonomy): domain Eukaryota; kingdom Metazoa; phylum Chordata; class Amphibia; order Caudata; family Ambystomatidae; genus Ambystoma; species Ambystoma mexicanum. The sequence goes on from NC_090922.1 coordinate 1,141,049,515, forward strand.
CTATTTTTTAACCGTGAAAGTTGGCTCCTAAAGTAACCTTTTTATGTCTTCTTGGCTTTTATTATTTTTTATATTTCTTTTTTTGTTGGACTGGCAAGGTAAGGTGGGGATGGAAGGGATCTGGGGGGGGAAGGGGCACCAACCACATATAAAGAGGGGCAGGTGGACAGTGGAAGATGTAGAGCAGGCTTTAAATTTAAAGTAGGGAACAGTGCTTCTCGTGCTTCTTGACTGTGGCCTCGAAAGCACTCTCAAACTGCTCCCCCTTGCAGAGCGGTGTGTCGTAGTACAAACAGATTACTGTGACCCTTGAAAGGTAAGGGTTAACGGCATCCTGTATTGCCTGTGAGGCGGCCAACAGGATCCTCTGCCCCACAGGAGTAGCCTGTGTGGTAGCAGGAGTGGTTGAGGAAGATGAGATAGAGGATGTTAACTTGCATCTCCCTTAGAAAGGAACCGCCTTTCTCAGAGCCTCCAGATGGTTGTATGTGGTGTGGCAGCGCATGGAGGTGGACCCATAGGAGTACTGCCAGGTTGTTCATCACTGAGTACAATGTTACACTCAGTGCACTTCACCTTGTCAGACCAGGCCTTCGGTACACCCCCAATTGCGGTAAGAAACTGCCACCCCATAACTCTCTCCGGGCACTGGAGGTATGCACTTCTGCTACCTCTTCTTCCCCTTCCTTTTCATCTTCCTCTGCATCACTGCACCTATTGCCCCATCCAGGCCCTGCAGGTCATTGTTCAGGTGGTGGTGGCGGCCCCTGGGTAGGAGGGATGTCCATGAGTGATGCCATTTTGCAGATAAATCCAAGCAGGAACTCAGGAAAACCAAGCAAGTGTTCTCTCCTGAGAAGCCAGATTGAGAATGACTAAAAGCAATGGTGGGTCCCTATTGTGTCGCTACCGCTGACTATCAATTCAGAAACCTGTAAAAAGTTAACAGTTAACTAAGTTAACTAAGAATGGGCTTAGGAGCTTTGGAAGAGTAAACTTTCAACTTGAAGCATCCTAGATTGGCTGAACATGCGGTTTCAAATTGTCCGCGGTCACAGACACTTTCGCGGACAGGCTGTCATGCCACATGGGTGCGGTCATATGATGACCTCCTGTGAATGTCCTTGGAGCTGACAAGTAACCGCAGACCTGACGTGTAACCACAGATTTTGATATCGGGCACATATGCGGTATGTCAGAAAATGGGTGTGCTGTCCATGCACCAAATTAAAGTGCATCATGAGAGACTGGATATGTCTAGACACTGCATGATGTCCCCAAATGCCTCATTTCATAAACAGACACCCCAAACTGCCTAAAGGTCAGCAGACTATTAAATGGGGTTTAAATAAATAATATTCATCATAAAGTAATATACAAGATATTTGTAGTAGAACAAATACATGTACCTTTCTGATCCAGTTGACTAAGGACTACACCTATTCCTGTATTGGAGGCATCTGTCTGCACAATGAAGGGTTGGTGATAATCAGGAGCTGTTAGGACTAGAGCTTGACAAAGGGCTTTCTTCAAGTTTTCAAAGGCTTGGGTGCACTCCTCATTCCATGTGACCTTTTTGTGGAATTTTGGAGAGGAGACTACATTCAAGGGAGAAGCTATGGTCCCATAATTCTCTATGAAGTTCCTGTAGTACTCAGTGAGACCTAGGAAGGCTCTCACCTGGGTTTGAGTAGTAGGGGTGGCCCAGTTTTGTACAGATTGTACTTTGCTAGGCAATGGCCTTATTTGAACTCCTCCTACCTCATGACCAAGGTAGACCATCTTACTCTGACAAATTTGACATTTACTTGCCTTTGTGGTCAGATGGGCCTGCTCAAGAGCCTGCAATACATATCGTAAGTGGTCAACATGTTCTTTCCAAGTAGGGCTGAACACTGCAATGTCATCCAAGTATGCCATGCAGAAGTCCTTCAACCCATTCAGAACTTAATTAACCATCCTTTGGAATGTAGCAGGTGCATTATTTAATCCAAAAGGCATAACCATAAACTGGTAGAGACCTGCTGGGGTCGAGAATGCAGTTTTCTCCTTGGCATGGTCTGTCAGGGCTATTTGCCAATAGTCTGAAGTGAGGTTAAATGTACTGAGGTACTTGGCTGCCCCTAGTCTATCGACCAGTTCATCTGTCCTTGGTAAAGGATGGGCAACAGTCTTGGTGACTGCATTTAGAGCTCTATAGTCCACACAGAATCTCAACTCCTTGGATCCTGCCTTTGGTACTAAAACAACTAGATTAGGCAATGGACTTGTAGATGGCTCTATAACCCTGAGATCAAGCATCTTGTTGACCTCTTCCTTTATGTGGGTTCCTACATGGTCTGACGTTCTGTAGCCTCTGATTTTCACAAGGAAAAGTCACCCGTTAGAATATCATGCTGGCACCAAAGGGTCTAGCCTGATGATAGTGAAAACAGGGAGGCAAACTGATTTAACAGAAACTTGCTCTCCTCCTCTTGTTCAGATGTCAGATTAGAAGAGAGATGAACTCCTTCTATGTTCTCATCCAAAGGCTGTACTCTGAGTAGGTCAGGTGGAGGTTCACTCTCCTCCTCTTCTTGAACTGAAGCTAGGAACAAACCTCCCACTACTGGTCTCGAGACATAGGCCTTCAAACGGTTGGTGTGAAAGACTCTGGGAGCCTCCTTATGTTTACCTAAGTCCACCAGATAGTTCACCTCTCCACGTTTTCCCACAACCTTGAAGGGTCCTATACATTTGTCCTGCAAGGCCCTCTACCTTGTTGGCACCATAACTAGCACAAGCTGGTCTTGAGCGAACTCAACCATGTTGGCCTTCTGGGAATGCCAATGTTTGACCAGAGCCTGACCTGCTTTCAAGTTATCACTAGCTTATGCCATCATATGTGATACTCTCCTGCAGAGACCTATCACATAGTCAGTCACACTGACTGGCTTAGGGGAAGGAGCACTCTTCAACTCCCCCTTAAACAGGGCCAAAGCACCTCTGACTGGATGGCCATTAAGAAGTTCAAAGGGACTATATCCACCACCCTCCTGAGGGACTTCTCTACATGCAAGGAGAAGCCATGGCAGTAGGAGGTCCCACTTTCTTTTAAGGGGTTCCTCTAAAGCACCTATCATGCTCTTCATAGTACGATTGAACCTCTCCACCAGTCCATTTGTTTGTGGATGGTAGGCTGTAGCGAACTTGTAAGTGACACCACAGTTTTTCCACATGGCTTGCATGTAGTGGGACATAAAATTGGATCCCCTGTCAGATATCATACCAAGTAGAGACTTAGCCACAGCCTGAGCTGTAACAGTTCTCATAGGTAGTAGCATGGTCTGATACAACTAGGATAAACCTGTTTCCTGAAGATGTGGGAGGGTCAAGGGACCAACAATATTGATTCCCACCCTCTCAAAAGGAACTCCCACCGCTGGGAGAGGCACCAATGGTGCCACATTCCTGGCTCCACTCTTGTCAGAGGATTGGCAAGTGTGACAGCTCCTACATAATTTGTCAACTTCTGAACCCATTTTAGGCCAGTAGAAGTATAAATAGGGCCTTTCTTTGGTCTTTTTGAAACTCAAGTGACCAGCCAAAGGTATCTCATGGGTAATCTATATGAACTTGAGTTTGGTTTCTAGGGGCTCTACAAGTCTTTTGCAGTCCCCAGGGATATACTCAGTCGGTTCACTGTAGAAGAGGCCATCTTCCCAATACAACCTGTGCTTCCCAGGCTCTTGCCCATCAAGCTGAGAAGCTGCCTGTAAGAGAAGACCTTCAAGAGTAGGACACTCTCTTTGTCCTCTGATGAAGTCTGCCCTGTTGGGGCCACCTTCTGCCAGAAAAGACTGCAGTTCAGGGTGGTTAAAAGGATTCAGATCCCCAACTAGAGTAAGGTCCTCTTCCAGATCTGACTCTTCAGTAGCTGGATCAACCATGCAGGGTTGTATGTCACACTCAGCCTCAGCTGGTGGAGGAGTCACAGGTGTGACTTTTGACAGTCTTGGGGATGTACTGGTTGGTAGCACAGGGGTGCTATCTGCTTTCTTCTTGGAGGTCTTAGGTTCCCCTTTGCCTCTTTCTTCTTGGAAATAGCAGTTAGTAAGTCCAGTGGACTGCGGGTGATAGTTTCCTCTTTCAATTCCCCTGGAGAGCCACTCAAGGTCCTCTCCCTTGCAGGCCTAGTGATCTCCTGTTTCCTTGTACTGGGAGGCCTGGGGGTAATAGACACAACTCCAAATATTTTCAGGTAATTACCCAACAGAACTCTCCCAGGCAATTCACTCTGCACACTAACAGGTATTTTGACAGTCATGTCATTGTACTGCATGAGAGCTGGTAACTGGGGAAGCATTTGCACAGGGCCTCCAGCTAACTTGGTTACGTGTTTGGGTGCCTTAGCCTCTACCTTAAAAATGATTCATCAGCCACCGTTATGCTGGCTCCAGTGTCTCTGATGGCAGGAGTCTACGGGCCATATACAAGAACACTATCTTTATAATACTCGTTAGTACTATCTAGGATGGAATTATAGACATCTAAATTCTGTTGTTCCCACAAACCCTGGGACACTAACGAAACACTAGCTGAGACTCTCATGGGTTCATCAGCCAGTAGGTGAAAGTTTCCACTTGCCATAGGTACTTCATCCTCTGGGCTAAGGAGACAGTGTGGACCCATGAAGGTTTACCCTTGAATCTGGGATCCCCTTTCACATGGTCAGTTGACCCACACACATAACATTTACCAAATGTCTTGATGAATGGGGGTTTGTTCTGACCTACCTCTGGTTTTGCACCAGAAGGTACACTAGCCTGATTCGGTTTTCCTTGGGGCTTACCCTTGTTCTGTCTGGGGGCCTCTTTTGTACTGGAGGTATTAATATTCTCCTTGCTATCTTTCCTTGGCTGATTTCCCTCATCCTTCTTCTGAGTTGCCCCATAATCCTTGTGAGTAGCCTTGTTGGCAACCCACAAGTCAGCAGCCTTAGCTAACTTCTTTGGATCTATCTCCTTAGAATCAGCCAAGTGCTGTCTGAGCTCAGAAGAGCAGACATCATATAGTGACTCCAACATAACAAGATTTCTCATACCTTCATAAGTGTTTACTCTGTAACCCTTAATCCATCCCTCTAAGTTCTTCTAACATTCACATACCCAGGTAGACCAAGGGGTACCATCATCTTTTTTGAGGGTCCTAAACCTCTTAAGGTACTGGAAAGGGGTCTACCCAAATCTAGCAATTAAAGCTAGCTTCACACACTCATAATCCATCCTATCCACCTCCCCCAACTCCATCACAACATCAGATGCAACAGTGGGTAGCCTAAAGAAGAGCCAAGGAAGCAAATGATTCCCTGTAATGGGGGTCATTATGAGGTTGGAGGTAAGAAACAGTCCTTACCATCATAGAGCAAATACTGTGTCTGTGTAGTAAAGAGCCTGCTAATAGTGGGCCATTACGAGTTTGCATGCATGAGATTAGTGGGATGCCGGTAACGACATTACCGGCATGCTGCTAAAGTCCCAAAAATGCCCCTTAGCGGTATCATAGAAAGCGCAGACAGCACTACCGCCGCCGTCCTCCTCCAAATAACGTGACCAGCATCAATGGATGCGACATTAGCGGGCACCGCTATTAGCGGTGACCACTAATAGCGGTGTCCATTAATAAGCAGTACCAGAAATAGCATCATCGCACAGGAACGGGAGCCTATTTCTGAAGACAGATATCAACCTTCAACACCAGCATCATGCCCAAGGCTGTAAAAAAAAGCGCATCCCGGCAGCGCAAAGAGCGCTTCAATGAGGATGAACTGACTATGCTGGCAGAGACACTGGCAGTCAATGCAGAGGTCGTTTTTGCCAACAGCTTCAAGAGAGAGGCACAGATTAAGAAGAAAGAGATCTGGCAAATTGTTGCCCAAAACGTCAGTGCCATAGGCAACACCCCCGGCACAATCAAGGATGTTTGCAAGCGATGGGACGACCTGCGCCTGAGAGTCTGGAACGTGATCATCAAAACTCCAGTGCCCACTCCCCTCTAATGTGTAGAAGAGCAATAATACCAATGTATGCATGATGCTTGTCAAACCATCACTGATGCCGTCCCTCTCTTTGTCCCCCACAGGCTCAGATCCTGACAGCAAGGCCCGGGACTCACCGCCACAGGCAACAACTCCCCAGAAGAGGGCCAGGGAAGAAGGCAACAGGCTCTACACATCGAAAGGCCCAGCCAAGCCACGACAGGCACAGAAGGGGGCAAACAGCACAGGATTCCATGGCACTGGTGCCGCTAAGGCCACAACACCTGTGTCACCTGCACAGGAGACAGTGGGCGATGGGGCACATTCAGAAGAGAACAGCTCTGTTGGGGAGGCGTCAGCTACGGCACCCCAAACAGACGATAATGCGTAGGGCCAGGCATGTGTTCCTGTCGAGGATGACTCCTCGGACCTTCCTGCAACACCCAGTCCTGCACCATCTCCCCAGCTCACACCTGTGTACTCCTACCATGACACAACACCGGAGCAGTCTGGAGGGGAGGCCGTTTGAGGGATCATGAGTCCCACAGAGGAGCCACATGGATTTGGGGATGTTACACATGCACCCTCCACCTCCAATGGTGTACAGGCGGGGGTTCAGCAGATAGGACATACAGTGCAGTGCCAGGAGGAGCTCATAGCCCTAGTGAGGCAGTTTGTTGCAGATGGTGCCCAGGCAAGGCAGGAGGGGCGCGACAACACTGTGTCCCTGAGGCAGGCCATTGAGGCAAGCACTACAAGAATATTCAAGGAGGTGTCTGCTCTGAGGCAGGTCCTCTTCCCGCATTGCGGATTCCCTGGAGGCTGAGCATCGGCCCCCTGACTGGAGCAAGCGGCAACTCCTTCTTCATCCAGCTCAACTCAAACCAGCCCCCTAGGCAGGTCAGTGCGCACCTTGGGGGGATCGGACATGCCGCCATCAGGTGCAGGAAGTGGAAGGATGTAGATGGGGCAGCCTGATTAAGGCAATAGATGCAGACACATGAAGCATTTGCTTGGACACCATGTGTGGCAGAGTTGTGGGGGAGGGGAAGGGGGTAGATGGTGTGTGGGGGAGTTGTGGGGGCAGTTGGAGGGGACAGAGGGTGTGTGGGAGAGATGTGGGGGGAGTGGGAGGGGAGAGAGGGTATGTGTGGGAGTTGTGGGGGGAGCGTGAGAGGGGAGAAGGTGTGTGGGGGAGTTGTGGGGGAGTGGAAGGGGAGAGGGTGTGTGTGGGAGTTGTGGGGGAGGGGGAGAGGGTGTTTGGGGAGCTGTGGGGGGGAGAAGAGGGGAGAGGGTGTGTGAGGTGGAGGGTTTGAGCACTTAGTACCATTGGACAGTTTAATACACCCGTTGTGTAAAATAAAATAACTTGAGTGGACATTCCTTATTGCATGTGTGTCATTTATTGCTATACAGTGCATAGTGTCCATCTACTCCCACACCCAGTGCCCTCTGTCCCACTTTCATGTCACCATCTGTACCCATGTGTCTTAGAAATATTGTCCAATCACATAATGGCACACAGCACATCCCTCCAGTGCATCAGCACCGTGATGATGTGCGCCCATATCTTTTTCTTCCCCTTCATCATCACCTGGTGGTTGCAGTTCAATGTCAGTGGGCAGGGGCACATTCCATCAAATACACATGTTGTGAAGCATGACACATGCCATGATTATCTTGGCTACCTTCTCATGGCTGTAGAGGAGTGCCCCACCCAACCAGCGAAGGCAGCAAAAACATGCCTTCAACAGGCCAAAGGTCTGCTCGATGACCACACGGGTACGGGTATGGGAATGATTGTAGTCCTCCTTGTGCCTGTTCTGTGGGTTTCGGACAGGGGTGAGGAGCCACGGCTTCAAGGGATAGCCACTATCACCTGCATGTGAGAACAAAAAGGTATGTGTTAGTCGATTCTTGATGGACAGCTGTACTCATCACACATGCCTGCAGATATTTGTTGGTCACATGCACATGTTCCTGGTTGTGTGCAGTCATTTTTCATTCCCTCAATCTGTGCTGTGTGGCATGTGTCATGCTTCACAACATGTGTATTTATGGTGTGGATGCATCTTTGAGGTGATACATGGTGCACACTGCCTTGATGTTGCGCATGCATAGTAGACGCATACCGCTGTGTTTGTGATATATATGTGATGTGTAGTGTTCTGTATGATGTTCTAACTGGCAGTGTTGGCAGTAGTCTCTGCATTATTTGGCTTTCAGCGCTGATTATTCACATGGTGACATGCTGCACTTGTGGTGGTGGCCCTGCGACAAGCAGTGTATTCCCTTGGTGGTTTTCTTTAGTGCACTCTCATGGATGCTTGTCCTGTGTGGTGATTTGCTGCAGACATTTACATAGTGAATACTCACAGCATGTTGCTGGATTTTGTTACAGTGGGTGAGGTATGATGATGGGTGGTGCACGTGTTGTGGGATGTGGGGTGGTTTTATGTTTGGCATATTGTGATAGGTATGCAGCTTCCTTCATTGCTATGGGAATTGGTTGTCATGTTCAGTTTGGGATGCTTTGGGGCACAGTGTTTTGGGATGTGCACATTGTGCTGTCACCACAACAATGACACCATGGTGGTGTGTGTATCTATCCCCCCATTTCACTGCCATGTGCCTGTCATGCAACTTACCAAGCAGCCAGGCACATCGTCCTGCATGTCGCTCCATGCAGCATGGTAGCGTGGAGTTCCGCAGGGCCATTAAGTCATGAGTTGATCCGGAAAATCGGGCAGAACAATGTATGATGACCTTGCTGGCGTCACATACCATCTGCACATTGATGGAGTGGTATTGCTTGCGATTGCGGCACACCACCTCCATGGCATGCGGGACCACCACATCCATGTGGGTGCAGTCGAGGGCACCAATACAATTTGGCATGCCTGCCAGTGCATGGAAGCCAACTTTTGTATCATAAATCTCCTGGGAGTCAGTGGTAGGGATATGTAGTCCCTTGTGTGCTTCAGGAGGGCATCCAGCACTCGGTTCAGCATGCAAGAAAATAAGATAAGGGTTGCAATATGCCATGCATGGGCCCACTGTGTGCTGGTAGGTGCCTGTAGCCAGGAAGTGGAGCACTGACACTACCTTGAGTAGAGGGGGGCATGGCGGTGCATGTTTCAGTGAGGCTGACAATGTTGTTGTGTATCATGTTCACCATGGTGGTGATTGTGTCCCAGTCCAGACGGTAAAGGGTGTGGATATGCCTAGGGGTTAGGTTGAATGGACTGTCTCTTATGTGAGGGATTGGGGGCTGCCTGCATGGTACCACTGGATGCACTGGTGGGGCATGCTTGGCCTGTATCACCCTCCTTCTCCTCCTGCATCTCCTCTGTGGTGCCTGCTGTTGTTGCTGTTGCTGGTGTAGCAATGCCCCAGTATTGATACTACCAGTGGAATCATTTTGCTGTGGGAAAGGGTGTGGTGTGTGGGTGTGCTCCTTTTGTACTGGCCCAGACTCCATTGCCTCCAACTGTGCTGATTGTGTGCACCTGTGGCAGTTGAGAACACTGCACATAGCAGTTTACGGTTGCTTCACAATGCCGGTATTGCCGGCATGCCGATATCCCATATTAGCGCCTTCATGATGCCAGTATTTGCATGTCCGCCTGACTTGAGATGTTCTCCTGTTAGCGGCATCCCGGTATTGCGGCCCATGCAGCTTTTAGCGGCAACGTTATTAGCGGCACCTCTAATACCAGGTTCTTAGGTCAGAATAGCCCGGAGCGGTATGCGGTGCGGGTAATCCTTTACCGGCATCGTTTATCCATTACCTCCAATCTCGTAATGACCCCCAATGTCTTGAATTCCATCGTTATACTCAAACATTACCAAACAATCCAAAATATCAAGCTTAGACTCATACATACCCATAATTTCTTTAGGCATACAGGGTCTCTTAGGACTGGAAGACCTAGAAGACTCTGGGAGAGAAGCATTGTCAATAGAATTTTTTTTTCATTTCTAGTGCATGAATGAACTCCATTTTTCTGAGCTTAAGTTCTTGATGTTTTTGTTCAGTTTGAGCATTAACTTGTTTGAATTCCAATTCAAGCCTCATATTTTCTAGAGCAATGAATTTAGGAATCAGTGTAGGACCTGTAGGGGTCCCGGTAGACACAGGTTGAGGTGGCTGAGAAAGTAGAGGAGCAATATGGCCTACATTGTGAGACTAATCTGCCTCATCTAACTCATCCATAATATTTGAAACATTATCCTCCTCATTATTTTCCACATTTGCTGGAGGGGTAGGCATTTCAGACCCACTGCCCAGACTTTGGTTCTCCAACAACTGTTCAATTAATTCTGACGTTTTGCCTTTAACACAGAGATTCTTATCTCTACACAGATTTTTCAAATGATCAACAGTGTGAGTAAGGAGGGTCTCCTGACTGTAGCTTTCCATATCAGACATGATTAAAATTGCTTTTTAGGGGTGCTTAGATGTGTGATTAGTTGAGCCAAGGTAATAACAGCACTCTAAGTGTAATCACTATACTTTATCCTCACCACTGTACACCATTGTTAGGCAGAATCATATGCAGTACTTTTTGGGAACACCACACACAATTAAGATTAAGTGTAAGTGCAATTTAACCTTTGGTACAAGCCTGTACTACACAGTAAAGTGATAGCGATGGCTGAGCAGCCAGACTTATCACAAGAGTAAAGTGAGCAGTACAAGAGGTTACACAAAGGACAGCAATCATTATGGTTCAAGCAAGAAAACACTGATTCACGTTTTCAGAGTAAAAGAATATACATTAATTTACACCAGCAGTTATAAAACAGTTCACTATCATAAAGCAGCAGTAAATCATAGTCTTAATACAGTACAATAACACCCAATGAATTCTGGACAAGTTAATCTCAAAATGAAGTGTGAGCAAAATGGCACTTCAGCAATTTAAAAGAGAGAAAAGGCAAAGTTGTCCATAATCAACAACACCAACAAGTTCTAGGCAGGACAATCTAGAAAAGGCTACTACAACCAGGATTCAAGTCAATAGGTCTGGGCTAATGTTAATGGTTCAGAATCTTTGCAGAGGATCACACAGTTGAAAGTCATTCACGCTTAAGTCTTTGCCAAGAGTTCAAAACGAAGTTGGTCAGAGGTAAAGATATTCAAATGAGAAGAGAAGGACATGCCTTCAGAGAGGCAAAAGATTTCACGCACTTTCACCGCGGTTGGACGGTATGAAATACCGAATTTGCACAGTACGTTACAAGCAGAAGAATGCTGTAGCTGAGGCAGTTGTTCCTGGCAGTACCTGCAGGCTCACGGTTCCTGAAGCTTCAGTTGAGGTGACATGAGGAGGACAGCTGGAGGGTCCTGCACTGCCCAGGGAAGAGACCAGCAGAGGAGCAAAACTACAAATAAAAGGAGCACTCCTTAAAACCCAAACTGGTTCTCTTCCCACTGGCAATCCGATCTACTGTAGTGATGTACAGCAAATTCGACCAGGATGAGGACTGGTGTCTGGTGTTTGGCGAGCTGGTTCTTCCCACCAAGCTCAAGGAAAGAAGATGCCTTGCGGATCTCCTCTGTCGTCGAAGTTTCAGGCCTTTCGGACCTGCAGCAGGGCTTCATCAGATGTCCAGTAGTTGCAGCAGTCGTCTTCCTTCAGGTTCTCGTTGGCTCTCTAGATCCAGTGGCGACTCTGCCTTCCAGTCCCAGAGACTGGCTTTTTATGCACTGTTCCGCACTGCACCGCACACAGCCTGGCTATCATTCACACAGCAGGGTGGCTGTCCTGGAAGGTCAGCCACCTAGCCAATCAAATTAGAGTGCGACTTGGGTCTCCAAGGAGACCCTGTGCAGGGGGCTTTAAACCCCTCCATCACATCCTGTCCACCCAGACACTCAAGTGCCTAAGGAGGTTGCCAAAGAACGGTGAATAAAGGAACCAAACCTGGTTTGGCGCGCAGAGTAAAACGCTAGAAAAACCTTCACAAAAAGATATGGCAAAGATTTCAACAGGAACCAATTTAAAATAAAAGTAGTTTACCGGGTTCAAGTTTGAGGCTACCACCATACTCTCTAACAATACCGAGGCATTTTCATAACTCGCCGTAGAATAACAATGGTAGATACCGCTGACACCAGCCAAATCTTAGAGAAAGGGGAACAGACTAATGTTCCATGAGAATCAGACAAAAGGGGACAACTATTAACCCCTCCATTTCTCTATTGTAATATAGGCTGTACTGGGTATGTACATTTAACAAGACTAGTAAAGTCAATGGCAACTTTACATGTTCTGGGAGACAGTAATTGAGTTTAAAGTGGGAAGTCTGAAAAGACAACCCTGTGTCACTGCACTAATGGTGATGGATCATCTAGAAGAGAGTACCATAAGAGAGTAGGCAGAGGTATGCAGTGATGTAGGATAGCTGGAGAAAGGACAGGAAATGGGTCAAGAAGGAGTAGTTGAGGGAATGTTAAGGTGGGATCATTGCAAACTTGCAAGAAGGCGAGAGTCTGAGAGTTATTGATATACAGGGGGTAATTCATGCAATAAATATGCGACAAAATCAGTGGTGCAAGCTGGCGCAAGCATGAAAAAGCCAGTACATGCGTGCGAATCGCACGCGTGCAATTCATGGAAGGCCCTGCATGTGTATTTTCCAAGATGTGCACCAAATCTGCGCGTGGTGCACACCGGCGCACGTGTCATTTCCACATCCCGAATGCCATGCGCAAAAGGGCACAGCAAAAGCACACAACGTCATTGCACACATCAAAAAGGGGCAGAACAAGTGGCAGAACACGCGAAACGGGGAACAACGTGTGAAAATAAGGGGTGTAACTGGGGAAACACCAGTGGGAAGTACACAGAACGCCCACACGCACGCAAACTGCACATATTCATGGAATAGAATAAGGAAAACCCACGCACATCAAAACTCATGCACACGCACAATTACGTCCGCCACACAAAAGCAGGCGGAAGCGCCCCAGCGCAGCATAAAAGTGTGCGCAAACAACAAACAAGCATATACAGCTACGATGAATGTCCCGTTCCTCACAGCAGTGATCATGGGACACCGCAGGAGGAGGAGAATAGCCAGGCCCAGCATTTTCTTGCCCACGACCAGCCTTTTTGGGATGCCTGATGACCAGGTCTATGGTAGGTATAGGTTTCCACCTCATATAATCCTAGAGCTGGTCAGGGAGTGGGAGGACAAACTCACATCACCCACCCTGTGCTCCCAAGCATTGAGCCCTTTGGAGAAGATGCTCAATGTACTGCATTTTTTGGCCACTGGGTCATTTCAGCAGACAACTGCCATAGTGGGGGTGTCTCACAGCCCACGCAGTCACTCTGCCTACACCAGGTGTTGGCAATCATCACTGCGCGCCCCTCAGTCTGCAGGCACATATACATGCCCAGAACACCTGCAGAAAGGCAGGCCGTGGTCTTGGACTTCTACAGGGTGGCACACTTCCCCAAAGTGCTTGGTGCCATTGATTGCACCCGTGTGGCCCTACATCCAGCTAGGGCCACTGAGCACATCTATCGAAACCGCAAGCACTGGCATTCCATCAATGTGCAGGTGGTATGCGATGCCAAGGGAATCCTCACCTCTGTCTATACAAACTATCCCGGGTCCAGCCATGGTAGTTTCATATTCAGACTGTCCGCCCTGGAAGCTGGGAAGCATGGTGACACATGGCTCCTAGGTGAGTACAAATGCCTGTGCACATGCATACATGTCATACACAGACAAATACACAAGCACAACTAATGACAACTATTATCACCTTACCAGGGGACAGTGCCTACCCTCTGAGCACCTACTTGATGACTCCCATACGGAACCCCACCACACCACCCCAGGTAAGATACAACGCAGCCCATATTGCAACCAGGGCCATAGGGGAGCACACATTCAGAGTGCTCAAGTCACGTTTCCACTCCCTTGACCGCTCTGGTGGACAGCGACTATATGCACCCCCAGTAGTGTGCAGGATCATTGTGGAAGCATTTGTCCTGCACAATGTGGCAACACAGCATGGCGTACCGGTGGTCATGGTGGTGCCCCACATCCCCAACCACACGCACGGCCGCTGCGCATGGGGGGGAAGGGCATGTGGCGAGGCAGCCCGTACCCAGCTTGTGGCCACATTTTTCACTTGAACTCAAACCCATGCAGAGGGCACACAGGCCTGGCACATACCAGGTCACAATCGATGATGACAAAGGGACAGTCAACTGTCACTACCTTACCACCCTGAGAATGTGCCCAAGGAAGTGCCACATTGTGTGCATCCCCAGCTACTTAAACACAAGCAATCCCATGTGACCAAAGGGAACACATGCAAGTCATTCCCTCCTTGCTAAACAGGGCAGGAAAGGACTGGTATGCCACCCAAACCCTCCCAACACTCCTGGACCCTGACTGCCACACCATACCATGGCATGCAACAGCAAAACATCCAACCATATGCAAAACACATGACACAATAGTCATGAAGTGCCACGTGAGAAATGTAAACAGGTACCAGAAAATTATACGTCACATGGAATTGGAAGAAAGGAGTGACCAAACCTCACAACCTGAAAACCAAGCCACAATTGCATGCCACCAGTGGTGCAACCAACAAAAGTCAGAAAACCTGTTGCCATGCACATTGGACAATTGCAAATTGCCAAATCAAACACCACACAGCACAGTGAGTGTGCATTGCATTGGTGAAAACCCTTCTGCATCATTTCAAAAAATGGCATTCAACCAAATATTACCCTGTCATGCATGCACACGATCAATGACTCAGAAGTGAACATGGATTGTCATGACACAGCATGCATGAGAAGGCAATCTGGGTGCACACGTTTGCATGGTGTCACCATAGTTGGGGGGGGTGTTGCCTAAGTGTATTTGGCCATATGGACATGCCTAGAATACATGCATGTGAAATGAAGTGAATGGCATTGTACTGTACACAGCACATATGACCATAGTACCAAGGACCCCCCTGTGTCTCAAACCACACCCATCCCCTGACACCTCAAACGAAATCACTACATTGCATCAGCCATTGACCAGCAGAACATATCATGTACAGAGTACACCACATCGGCAATGGCAGAAAGTGACCCATTACTGATTCATAGAAATCCATAATATGACGAACACACAACCTTCATCAAAGCGCATCAATGAGGGAGTGAATAAGGGAGAAGAACAGTAAATTCCTACATGTCCTTCAAACAGTCCACAGTGTGATAATGAACTGGAAAAGCAAAGTACATATTACTATTGCCTGGACTAATAAGAGAGAGTCTAGGGAGGGAATGTAGGATGACATAACTAGCATCAACTATTCCTATGCCTGACGGGAATAGTCGCAGCGCAGGGGTCACATAAGGAGGGGATGGAAGAGGAGGGAAGAGGTGAGGAGAGTAACAAAACAAGTGGCAAACTGTGGTAGGTCTGCAAAGAATTAACATAGTGCTGGGGAGGCAGAGAAGAAAGACAATAGGGAAAGGGGGAAGAGATGACCTGTAATCGGTGGTGGAGGGACTAATGATCAAATTAACCGTCAAAATAATACTTAAAATGGTGAAGGTGGGGTGTGGAAGGACGGAGGCAGAAGGGCAAATGTCTGCAAAGAACAAGCGCCTACGTATCACCATGGCCAATGGCAATTGGGGTAGTGGTTGAAAATTACAGCCAGAGTACAAGGAGGAGGCGAAAGGGTAGTGGAGAGGGAGAGGGAGGAGAGTAGGGAGGAGGAGGCCAAGCTCAAAATGACTAATGGGGAAGATGGTGAAAGAAAGCACACACAGGGGGCAGAGGGAAAACTGATGGTGCAGGAGTGTAGGGTATGTGATGATGAAGGGGGGGCGACAGAGGGACACTGACAGGGGCAGGGGAGACCGGGGGTATTCAAGTGACTGAGAAGGCATGTGTACAGGCCTAGACAGGGCCACCTTAATGGGTTTTTAATAGTGGTGACAGGCTGAAGCATCCTGGTTGTCTGGATTGTCACAAGGGCCAAGTGCAAACAGTGGGAGGGGGGCAGGTCCAGGGCACAAACTGAACATTTAAATGACAATGTAGTCATAACTCAGATGTCACATCCAAACACCAGCCAGGGCTGGGAAATGTCCAAAGTGGTGCTAGCAAGGAATGGGTGGTTGTTGAAATGCGTGGTGACAGTGGTAACTCAGCATGCAGCCATCATGTGGCATATCAAAATCACTGTGGGAAAACTGTCCCAATTCAACATTCTCAACACATGGACCCCTCCCACCATCAGTGTGTTGTATGCAGCCAAAGGGTGCATGGTACCAGCTACAGCAGGAAGTGTATCAGCATAGACAGTCAATGGGCCTCATTACGACCCAGGCGGTAAGTTACCGCCTGGGTCGTACCCTTACCACCATGGTGTAAACTATGTTTACACCATGGTGGATGGCAGATTTATCGCCCCATTCCAAGGTGAGTGGGCCGGTAAATCCCCATTTCCCATTTTACCCTTGCCCATTCCCATTTTTGCCCCATAGGGCATAATGGGAGTGGGGAAGGCGCTAATTACGCCACCGTAAATTACGGTGGCGTAATTAGCACCATGGTCCCTTAGCGCCATGGATTTTAACGCCTGCAAAAAGCAGGCGTTAATATCACCATGGCGCTAACGGACCTTGTAATCAGGCGTTAAGGGTCTGCGCCGTTTACTGCGCCGTTCACCCCTTAACGCCTTATTCGTAATGAGGCCCAATACATAACAAACATCTCAAGCAACATGATGAAATGCACAGTCAGCTTAATACTCACCAAAGTGAAGTGCATACATGCATTGTAGAACCCAACTGGAATACCCACTAGGGGTGTACACACAAGTAGAACTGCAGGCTGGTCACAGATATGACGTAAGCCAACTGCCCATGTGTGATATGCTGTTATACTGAGCCATCCTTGCGAGCCCATTGAAAAGGGAAGCAGGAGTAGCATATGTGTCAGGACCCCAAGCAAAACACATACACAAGACAAGCCTGAATGGGCCCGGCAGGAACACACAGTAGATGCCTTCCGATGCCACAAAGCACCACACTGTCACATGTATGCACAATAGACAAAATAAAATTGAAGAAAAATAATTCTAATGAAAAATACAAATTAAATCAAATAATCAATTGAAATAAAACAATGAAAAGAGTAATAAAAGAAACAAAAGCAAAATCAATAAAATAGAAGAAAACCAGAAAATAATAACAAATAAAAAGCAAAGTGAAATAAATAATGGAAAAATTCAATAAAATGAAAAATGACAATAAAAAGATAACATACGAACCAAAAACCATACAATGAGGATGAAAAATCAAAAATATTTTCAGAATAAAAACTGTGGAAAAAAAATAATTGCAGGAAAAAAAAATCAAAAATGGCCATATATGACCCGGGGGGTGGGGGACACCCAGGAGGGGGAGGTACAGGGTGCACCTCAGCACCTCAACATCCACATGTGTATAAGTTGAGGTAAAAAAAAAAAACTCACTGGGCTTAGCGCCTGCACGGACCGACCTATGTGGGAGATGTTGTCATTGTCACTCTCTGAATCTGAAACAGAAGGTTGATGTGGTGCAGTTGACTCACCATGCCTAGCCACATCTTGCCCCTCAATTGCAGCAGTATTTGGGTCTGGTAAGCCAGGTCCTGGCGGGCAATGAGACTGAGGTCAGAATGCATTACCTCACGTGTCACACATGCTTCCTCGTGCAGGGACTGACGTGTGAGACAGAGTTCTGCTTGCATGGCCTCACATGACAAACGGAGTGACTCCCGGCTTGCATGGAGTTCAGCCGAGATGGTTCTTTCAAGCTGTTCCAACCTGTCTTCTGTCTGCCTACTCTGATCCATCATGAGGTCAGCTATAGTAGATCGGAGAGCTTGTTGTTCCACCCTCAGGACCTCATGGTGTGCCTCTGCTTAAGCATTAAGTGTTTCACACAGAGCCACCATTTCAGCCCAGCGCACCCAGTCATACGCCGTCATGCCCAGCCTGAGTGAGCGGCACGTGGACTGTGTAGCTTGCTGCTGGAGCACCATTTGCCATATAGAGGGGAGGATGGAATGGGCCACACTTTCCATACCTTGAACAATCATCTCAACTGCTCCCCCCTGTTGCTGTGCTATGGCAATCATGGAACGCTCCCACTCAGTTGACCCCAGTGGCACACGGCCAACACGTTGCTGGGCACCACACCTGCTGGGCCCAATGAGCCGTGGTCCTTGCTGGGTTGGCGCCGCCTGTGGCTGCAGGACTGCATCCCTCCATCAACCTGATACCCCAGGAACATTGCCAACTGGTGTTGAGTGTGACCGTGCACCCATAATCGCAGGCGGATATTCTAACCCTGCCTGGCCCCCCACTGCAGGTGTTGCAGACAGAAGACCATCTGACACAGGATCACCTACCGGCGACAACACGTCATGATGCAGATCAGTGTCAGAGGATACATCAGAACCTGACTCAGAGTCAGCTCTGGACACAATGGCCTGGAGAACCTGTGGGTTCTCGTAGGCTGCCACCCCACGACCACCACTGGTGTCTGGTTGGTCATGTGAACTGACCACTGTGTCTGGGATGACATCTTCATCCTCTGCCGTAAGTGCGTCATCACCTGCAACATGGAAAAGAGAAACAAGAACACGCATATCAGTAGCACATACCACACACATACAGTTCACAACATTGGGCCTCATTCCGAGTATGGCGGTAAGGGATACCAGGCACCGGCCAGGAGACCGTTGCCGGTAATCCCTTACCTACAAGGTCCCTTAGCGGGTCCCTTCTACGAGGTCCCTTAGCGGGTCCCTTCCTTAACGCCTGGTCTGACCAGGTGTTAAGGACTGGACCCGTTAAGGGACTTCAAAGCTCATAACGGTACAGCAAATTGTGGTACCGTTATTAGCTACTTCCCCATTCCCATTGAGCCCTATGGGGGCTTAAATGGTAATGGGGAATGGTTTTTTCAATGAGGACTTACCGGATTCGCAAAGGTCAGACTACACCGGTAAGTCCCCATTGAACAAGACCGGTGACGGTACAGTTATTGGAGGCAGTCATGAAGCCATGACTACCTCCAATCTCGGAATGAGGCCCATTGACAGACATATAATGAAACAGCCATGTCACAGGCAACTCAAATCCCAACATGCATCCAGTGGCATTGCAATGCAGGGCCATTCCAAAAGCAGTAAAGGATGTGTGCAAAATGTGAATTCAACACATGTATTGCATGTTGCATATCACGTGCATCACACACAACCTCTAGAGGGCATACATACATCCAATGCCAAAATGAGAGATGGTTACAAATAGTCATCACCTAGCATAAGCATGTGTTAACACACAAACAGACACAGCTAGAAATGTACCCAAACACACTATGATACATTTAACATTCATGTTCATGTGCATCACTCAACTACAATCAACTATGCACAGCACATGTGTCATAGGAGGCACCTACGCTAGTGCATTTCCATACTGTGATAGGAGGGACATGGGTACATACATGTCAGGTCAACATCACACAGCACCATCATGATTGCATGTTGAAGGGCTTAACTGGGCACAGGAGTGGGTATGTGCATTGTAGTGCATGTGTAGCCCCTCAACTTACAACATCAAGATGTACGTAGTGATGACAATATTCAAACATTATGGCAGTGTAACGGCAATTGCAGCCATCGTGTGCAAATGGCATGCACCAGGTAGCATGGATTCCATGAAACACCCGCCCTCTGGCCAATAGCAGGGAGGCACTGCATGGCAATGACATGTTCCACGCCAAACTGTGCATTGCCAGACAGTTAGGTGTGCGTTTATTGCATTTCGTCAGTCAAATGTGACTATAGCCGATGAGAAGTGGGCCGGATGGAGGAGAGGTGAGGAACCATCAATAGTAAATCCATGCATGTAGAAGACAACACCAGTTGAAAAGTTTTCATGGGCCTGTAACTGGGCGAGCCATGGCCATGATACAGATGGGCAGTGCAGCAAGGAGGCCGGGTGAGCAGGTACCTGATTCAATGGACAGAGTGTGTGCAGGGGCGCAGTGCCAACATAGGAAACTGTTTAGCTGGGTAGAAGAGGGGTTCATGCAGGAGCAAGTAGGAAGGTGTTGAGGTGCTTCCAGAAGCAGATATTTCTCTCCTCAAGATTCAGCGTGGCCATTTGGCTGTTCAAAAATGAGCTCCCAGCTGTACACACGGATCTGCTCCTACCTTATTTATTCAATTAACGACTGACCTTGAGGGAGTGTGGGGTAGAGGAGCAAAGGACTCAAGAGGGGTGGAATTAGTAGAGGGATTGTTGAAGGTACTTTCTACCCAGTCCCAAAAAAACCTTGTGCACAATGCAGAGGGTCTGATGTCACATCCTTGCATCCACCGGTAGCCAATGAAGCGTTCACAGAGCTGGCAAGATAGGATCCCAGGGCTTGAGGCCAAGGACAAGTCTTGCAGTCCTGTACTGGATTAGTGGTGGAGGGTGGAGGCAGGTCGAATATTGAAGGACACTGTCACAGTACCACAACCTTGAATGAAGCAGAACTTGACAGACTGTGAGCATGTAGGAGAATGTTAGGGAGGGCACAGTACCCTTGAGGTGGCGGAGCAAGAAGCTAATCCATTCCAAAATACGTTACAATTGTGTGTGTAAAAGGGATGTGTTGAGTCAAAGGTGACCGTCCCTGAGGTTCTTGGCCTTGCAGGTGGAGGTAGGAGGAGGGTCAAGTGGGGCTGGCCAGAGATTGATGGCAAAGGATGGCAAAGGTGCATCGATGAGGAGGATGCCAGTCTTGCTGGCATTCAGACAGAGACCGTTGGTAGTACACCAAAAGCAAATGGCAATGAGGCTATCAGAAATAAGGGAAGGACAAGAGGTGGCCAAGGTCAGCCACGAAATTAGTTGGTTGTCATCAGCATAGCACCGGAACTTGTACAAAAAATGATAATGCAGTAGTCAAGAGCTGCCACTTGCTCTCCATGAATTGGGGTCGAGAGGTCAGAGCCTTGGTGAACAACACAGGTGGTGAGGGGGATTGAATATAGGAAAGAGCCTACTTGTAGTTGGGCGGGTCACACATGGCAAACACACATGTCATTGAGTTACATGCATCAATACTCACCAGATGAAGCATCATAATCCTTCCTCTCTCCCACGCCACAGATTTGTTCGTCCGGGATTAACTCTGAAGCGATCTCCTCATTCTGAGTGAGTTCATCGTCCTCTGGTGGTGGCCCACCACCAGTCACCAGAGACATCGGGCCTCATTACAACCCTGGCGGAATGGGTTAACGGGTGCCGCTAATGGAGGCGGACCCGTTCAACCCATTCTGCCTCATTACGAGGTTCCCCGTGGGACCTGGTAAGGACGCCTGGTAAAACCAGGCGTCCTTACCGGGTCCCGCGAGGGGAACAGGGAGCTAACAACGGGCCGGTCATAATCGGCCCTTTGTTCGTTTCCTGAACCCATTCCCATTGATCCCTATGGGGGCTCAAATGGGAATGGGGAAGGTCCGGGCCCGGGTTCCCTGAACGAGGAATTACCGGGCCCTCCAAACTTGGAATACCCCAGTAATTCCCCATTCAGGGAACCCGGTTCCAGACCCGGTTTTGGTGCAGCCATGCCCTTATTACGGGCATGGCTACTGCCAAAGTCGTAATGAGGCCCATGGTGTAATTGGAGGCACGCTTTTGCTTAGCACTGCGCCTGAGGTCATTTCAACGCTTGTAGCAGTCCTGAGCTGTGCGCACCTGGAATGCCATGGATGTCACACCATCAGCAACATGTTACCAGTGGACCCAATGCTGGTGATGCGTTGTATGGAACTGTGGGCCCACAAGCATATCGCGTTGGATGTCCACAAGGAAGTCCAGTTCCTGATTTAAAAAAGGCTTCTTCCTTGATGTGCCGGAGGCCGGAGCCATGTCTGGGGTCCCAGCCACTTGTGCAGTAGCATGCTTCCTCCTTTTGGACGGTAGTACTACCCTGAGGGGGCAATGTGGCCCTAATCAGTGGGGCTGATGGACTGGACCAAGGCAGTGGGTGTTGGTATGAGGACAGAAGGTCTGGCTTGCGTCTGAGTCACTGCCGGGGTAATGTTGGCTGCATCTGCACATGCAGTTACCACCACCCAGCTGCTTGGGGCAGCATATGTCATAACTGCCTCAGATACGTTTGCCACAGTAACAGCCACAGTGGAGTCACATGAGCCCACCCTCCGGACAAGATGAAAATCGTCCTGGGAGTTCTCGTCACACAACACAACATGTGCTGCCTGACCCAGAGCCCGGGTGGAGGTGTCCACAGCTGCACCTGCAGCTACCACCTCCGGTGGGCCTTTGACAGCAGATGTAAATTACTGTTGGGTGATATGGGTGCCAGGTTGTGATGCAACAGCTGCATCACCAGGAACCACATGGGGTGGTGGCATGTCTGCACTAGCACGTGGCTGGGCATCCTGTCCCAGAGAGGTACGCCTGCCCCTTTCACACCTGCAGCCACGCTGGCTACCCTGGACTCCCAGTCTTCCCTGGTCTCCGCACCCACGTGCCCAACCATGTCCAGCCCTGGGAGGACGCCCAGCTTTGCCGCCCTTAGCCTTTGGTGGTCTGCTAACCATGGCACCTATAGAAATGGGCTATGGGAGGTTCACTCAACAATTGTCCTGGACAATTGGTTAGAAGGGGGCAGGGTACTTGATGGAATAGGTACCCCAGTGCCCCTGCAAGGCTGCCTGCGACCGCTGGGGAGAAACAACAGGTCACGCAATGCTCAGGCACCCCCAAAAAGAAAAGAGAAAAATCAAAAAATCAAAGAAACAAAAATAAAAAAAATGTAAGCACAGGAAATTGGAAAAAAGAAAAATGTGTGCATGCGACCTTGGTCGCCCACGTGCTTGAATATTACCTCCACCAGTACGGTGTGGCACCCAGGAACACAAAAAACTCATATGCATGGAACACGCGGGCTACTGTGACCTCTAAACAGTATGCATGCACAGGGGGAACCACAGTGGGAAAAAAGCATATGCGACTCACCGTCCTGCTTGCATGAAAAATAAAAAAAACAAACACGCGCTTGTACGCGTAGGCAACACCCCACCAAAAGAAGAGGTACGGACTTCAGATGCTGTGAAGTAATCGCGTGTGATTCCAGCAGAATAAACACACGCGTCGGTCATCTCTAACAGCACGTACAGTGTTTTGCTGGCCTGCGCTCACCTTTAACCCGCGCTGAAAGCTACACCTGCGCGTGTACGTCACATACGCGCTTACGCGCTAAGGCCCTTTCCTCCAATCACAGGCATTCACACACTGACGTAATTTTTTGCATGTGCGGATGCACCCATGCTGAGGGAAACGCCTGCGCGTATCACATCACATACACGCTTATGCACTAAGGGCCTTTCCTCGAATTACACGCTGACGTACTGTTTTCTAAGATGCCAAATCATTCCGTATCAAGCTGGCCACGTGACAACACACGGAAGACCACGCTCCTGCCCAGAAGGCCGAATTACTGCCCCCCAGAGCCCCGAGCAGACTCCCCCCTGCCATCTGCTGCTGCCTGCCTCCCTGCTAGCCACGTGCCCTGCTATTTGGTACCTGCACGTCAGCCATCTGCAGGGGTCCAGCTGCGATGACCACCCCTGCTGGAACAGAAGACTCCCGACTGAAGTTCCATCGCTCCACAGCCCAGCACCAGGGCCAAGTTGCCCACCCACACCTGCCTCGGGGGTTGCCATGTCGGGGGAAACAACATCGGAGACCAAAGGCAACCCCCAGCCAGAGAGGCAGGGGGCTAACAGCTTCAGTGCCGCAGAAGTTGGTATCCTGGTGGAGCAAGTCCTGGTGCATTATGATGCCCTTTTCGGAGGACCACGCGCTGACAATGAAGGATGGAAGAGGATCTGGAAGGACATCGTGGCTGCCACCAACATGGAGGGGGTGGCAGCCGATGACATGGCACATGTTTGGAAGCGCTGGGAGGACTTCAGGTCCAGGTGCCAGTCGTCCTCCATGCTATCTTCCTGCTCAAGTATCACCTGGGCACCCTGTGGAGCTGCCCCTGAACCAGCGGCCAGGCTGGTGGAGGAAACATCCCTGTCACCCCACAACTGGACCCCAGCAAGAGGAGGATTTGCAGGCATCGACCAGCAGGGCAAATGCACAGCAGCAGCAGGCTCAGGGTGGGAGGCATCATGGCTCAGGGCCATCTACATCAGAGGGACAGGCATCGGCCGGAGGGCAGGAGGACCGTGGATTGGGAGTGTCTTCCGTGTGGCAGCGGTTGGGCCGGCAAATAGATGCAGAGCGGCGGTGGGCAGAGGAGACGTGGCTCACTATGGTCAGGGTGGAGAACTCCATGCGCAGGGCGTTGAGGCAGGCTGAGTGCCTCAAGGCAACTCGCAGGGAGTTGGAGGCCGCAATGACTGCATCCCTGCGAGATCTTGAGGCCAGGTAAGAGACCCGCCTCCAGGACGTTGAAAAGGAGTTTGATGATGCCCTGGGCCGGAACATCAAAGAGTGAGCCGTAGGACATTCCCACCGCCTTTGTCCATAGTGTTAGGTTACCTTTGTTTTTCTTTTTTTATTTTGGAGTTCATGGACTTTACTCCACTTTATGTACATAGTTATTTTGTAGGATTTCTGGTAAGTTTCCTTTGGTTTGGGCATCATGGACCCTTTGGACTTGCAGTGTATATAGTTCCTGACTTGTACATACTTTAGTTATTTTAACATCCCATGGATCAATGTTTTTTTTTTTTCATGTACTTTATTTGGACATTGGAAATGGACCACTCCCCTTTTTTCCTCTTGTGGATTTTTGTTTAATATTGGACTTTACTTTTTTGCTGATTTCATTATCTCTTAATTTACAAGTTTGATTTTTCAATATGCTTTTTCATTACATTTTTTAATACATATAATATATCTTCATTATTGGTGTGGTCTACTCTCATTGGTTTTGTGCATGTCTCTATGAGCATTGCCTCAGTCATGCGTTGCCACTGTGTGGCTCTGTTGGACATTTATTAATGGGCATGCTGGTTATTTTCAGACTCTCATGGCATGGGTAATTTGGGAGTGGGTGCAGTGGATGGTTGCATGCTTGTACTGGGGCGCAAGGGGGAATAGGATTGGCATTAGGGACATGGGTCTGTTTTGTTAGGACATGTTGTTTGGTGGGCCATGAGTCGGGGCTTGCTGGCAGGTTCCCGTCACTGCTCGTGGGTGGTTGGGTGGCTTGGGGACAGGTGCCCTTCAATGGTGGGTGGGTGGGTGGTTGGGTGGCTGGGGGACATGAGTCGGGGCCTGCTGGCAGGTGCCTGTCACTGCTGGGTGGGTGGGTGGTTGGGTAGCTGGGGGACATGAGTCGGTGCCTGCTGGCAGGTGCCCATCAATGGCTGGGTGGCTGGGGGATATGAGTCAGGTACTGCTGGCAGGTGCCCGTCAATTTGGGTGGGTGGCTGAGGTACATGTGTGCGCTCCGCATGATCCTCTGCATTATGCATTGTTACACATGCACCATCCATGTGGGTCACACCTGACTGGACTCACATGTGGCACCATCATGTCCCTGCACACACACATCCAAACATGGCCCATTTCACACATGCAAGTGGCTAACTACTAGCACACTGCAACATGCCCTTTTTTAAACGTGAGTGCATGGCCACTTACCGCTTGACTCCAGACGGGCCTGCATCCTGAGGATCTGGTGGTGAAGCACTGGGCGAATGTGCTCCAAGACCCTCATCTGCTGGGTGGTAAGCTGGCCCCGGCGCCCCACTGCATCCGCTGCTTCCAAGAGGTGCTAGGCCTTCTTGTGGGTCCTGGACTTGTGGTCCTCCCATCGCTTCTGGATATGTTTGATGTCACGGGGTGCCACCCATCCGCATTGATGGTACCCACTATGTCCTTCTAGATCCTCTTCCATCCTTCCTTGTTGGCGTGCGATGGTGTGAAGAGGACATCTTAATGCCCCAGAACTTACTCCACCAGGATACCAACTTTCTTTTCACTGAAGCTGGTAGCCCTCTGCCTCTCTGGCTGGGGGTTGCCACTGGTGCCAGAAGGTGTTGTGTTGGACATGGCAACCCCCGAGGCAGGTGTGGGTGGGCAACTGGGTCCTGGTGCTGGGCTGTGGAGTGATGGTACTGCAGTCGGGAGTCTTCTGTTCCAGCAGGGGTGGTCACTGCAACTGGACCCCTGCAGATGGCAGATATGCAGGCACCAAATGGCAGGGCATGGTGGCGGCAGGCAGCAGCAGATGGCTCGTGGGAGGCTGCTTGGGGCTCTGAGGGGCAGTAATTTGGCCTTCTGGGCAAGAGCGTGGTCTTCCGTGTGTTGTAGCATGGCCAGCTTCATACGGAGTGATTTGGCATGTGAAAAAACAGCACGTCAGCATGTAATTCGAGGAAAGGCCCTAAGTGCGTAAGCACGTCTGTGACGTAACAGCCACGGTACTCGCCCTACATCTCACTGCGGGATTCCATGGCAGTGTCACGGCTTGCGCACCGACCGTGTTGTCATTGCGCATGGCTCGCCGCCTGGCCTTCACCAGCATTCCTGGTGGAAGTTACGGCAGTGCAGTAATGCCACAGTTATGCAGTAGTATGCCAGAGGTGAGCCTGCTTCCTTCATCATATTTCCATGAGCCGGTTAACATCTTTCTGAGAAGCCATGTCAGACACACTGTCCTGTGTGCAGAGCAGTATGTTTGGTGCATCAGTGTTGGCAGTATCTTTGGAGTCTCGGACCCATGTTGCAGCCTGCAGAGTTTCCACAATATTTATCTGCAAGAAGGAGGTGGACGTGCATAAAAACACCACACCGGTGCAAAGCGTGGCGTGGTGTGCTGAGTAGTGTGTTTGGTGTTTGGTGGCTGGTGCGAGGGGCTGGAGGTGAAGCTACGGCAGTACCACCTTTCTTCCACTGAGAAACTATTATCTAACATATAAATTCTGATTAAAAATTGTCCTTAAACTGTGTCTATGCAAATAATCTCTTCCCCGACTTTAATTCAGATTGAGGAGCTATATCAATTGGCTGCCATCTAGGGAGTATATTTTTGTGTGATAAAGCGTCCAAACTCAAGCCACAAATTCCACCACCACTGCTAAACAAATTACTGACTTTTTCTTTTGACCCTTCTAGTGTGGAACAATAGCTCTAGATGTTGTCTCCCAATTTGTGACATATAGTGTTCTGAGGGTAGAGATAGTGTAAATGCCAAGGATATGTGTTATCCACATGGCCCGATAATAACCCATCAATAAAAGGTTAGAAAAAAATGTGTGGGGTCCTCTGGGGACTTGCCCCAAGATGATAAACTTAAAGTGTTCTTAGAGAGTCTCTTACATGAAAACAAACACATAATTCTGAATCATACTATTATCCTTTTTCTAATGCACACTATACCCACCTTTAGCACCATCACATCCCGGGAAATTAAGAGAATATTTGTCTTTGATCATTTCTGAACAGATAGAGTGGAGGTTGCGTTTAGATCGATAATGGTCCTTGAGGCGGTTGTGAATGAACTTCACACCATCCATCTATTCGGGTTCAACTTTACACCCCATAATGATAGGGGAAATTGTCGGAGGGGATCTGGGGATGGTGGTCACTTCAACTTCCCACGGAGAGAAATTGTGGTTACCCTGGCATTAGATCAAGGCCATGACCATAGGGTGCAGACAAGGAGGAATGGTGGGATGATGGAGGCCCAATCTAGAGGTTGGTCATGGGTTGCAGGTACTTTGAACAGGAAAGAACTGGGTCCGGTATCACACTTCTCCTAACACTCAGACTCCCCTTAACACTGGCACACATTTTATACTCTTTATGTCATGGAACAGCGTGGCAACACCCATCTTTCACTAACTCAGTAGTAGATGCCTTTATAAAGTCCATAAATATCATAAACCTCCAAGAAACTGGGAACTTCCCATTATTGATGGTTATGACTGTAGTTTTCAGTCAGGTACAAAGGGAGTTCAAGGGGTTGTCCTTTGGGAAGTCTATTGACTTTAGTTAAATCTAGTAATTTCTATAAAATCATAGAGAGTATAAACCACACGTTTGGTTGTATAGCTCCTCATGTTAGGTTACCAACAGGGACCATCTGTGACATCTTGGTTGTTAATATCCATTGGCAATATGGTTGTGGGAATTTAAATATTTGTATCAACCTTATCATGAATACAATCAATGAGTGGGTGACAAATGAGTATGTTACTTGATCGTTCATTCTGGCGCTATGAATGCTGCATGCTCTGAAGTAGACAGTTCAAGAACTACCATCACAGTTCTTAAAGGGAAGCACTACTTTGGGTATCTATGGGTAAGGGCACTTGTGGGGGTGATTAGTGATGTTGAATACTGCCGCCACAGGGGATGTTTCAAGAAACTTTACTTGGTTTACTGCTTCCAACACTGGATTACATATTTACCAGCGCAAGATTCTTTGAGAAATGCAAACTCGTGACTGTTCTTCTGACAGAAATCAGTGATCACTGCATGTTGACTGTGGTTTTTGAGCTGGGTGGTAGTAAAGAAGGAGAGCTGGCTCAGATTGACATGTGTACCTATTTAAATGCTTCAGGGACCAGGATTTGCTGGAGCCCTACAAGTGTTCACCAGGTTAATCTGTGTTTTTCAAGATATCTACGCACGTTTTTTGCTGCAGAATGGAATTATTGTTTTTTCGATCGAGAATTCTGTAAGCTCTGTCGGGGATTTAATAGATATTTGTTTGTTTAGATCTGGTCCACCGGTGAGGATGGCGTTGCATAATCACGCGCACCTCTATGATGTAGAGGTAGCTACCAGACAATGAAATCTGCGAGCATGTATAATAACTTTTAATAGAACCCCTTCCCTATCGGCAAAAGCTAGATGGGTGTCTATTAATAAAGCCAGGCAGTCATATAAGAACTGGCTGAAATCCTACCATGTCATCACATGTCAACAAGAAGCAGAAAAATGCTTCAAGCACTTGATAATAAGATCATTCAACCTTCTGGCGCTTGCTTAATGACCCTTGGAATCACCTATTGGGACGGGACACCAATCCGATCCCTGAAACATTGTGTGTAACACATTATATCATACAACTGTCTTTGCTAATACCGGGGAGAGTGATTCATGGACAACAATAATCAGCCTCTGACCAATTAAAATTGGAAGTTGTCGGTTTCCCCTGATGGGATTGAGGACATCATTCATTGAATTAGTGCCTCTAGGGAACCGAGGACAAATAACTTATCTAACCTATTTAAGAGAGATCTGCACATGTGGGTCAATATTCTGTATGCACATTTTGAACACATTTCTGAGTCTCTTAGCTTCCTGACTAGTTGATAGTTAAAAGCGGAAGCATATCGGACCCCAGGCAGGTCGGTAGAATATATAAATGGCAGATGGGTTTTTCGCAAATCCATGGGCACGTCACTAAACGGTTTTGTACTGAATTGTACAATGAGTCAGATATGGAGGGCCAAATATGATTACATTTTTTGGCAAGTATTGAGCTGGTGGCAGCTTTTGATGCTGTCGACTGATCTCTTCTTTTGGCCAAACTTCAAGGATGGGGGATTCGGGAATGAGTGTTACGGCTCATCTCCAGCCTGTATGAAGGGTCAAATGTGTGAATTAATTTGTGAATTTGTTTGAATTATCAATGTCTCCTCTCCCAACGTATAGATACACTGCGAGGGGTGAGGCAGTGTTGCGTGTTGGCACCCTGCCTCTTTGTTATGTTATTTTGCATTTATATAGCGCCTTATATACCATTGGTATGGTCTGAAGGCGCTGGTAGGTTGAACGCCCTTGGGAACCGAAGTTCAGGTCAGTAGAGAGAGTAGAGGGAGTGCAAAGGTGCGTGTGCGCACCGGGTATGTGTGCAGCTGGTGCGGAAATCGAGTGGTAGCTGCATCTTAGCTGTAGGTGTGGTGGTTGAGAGGTCAGGAGTATGTGTTCGCTCTGGTCGGTTTTACCCAGAACGAGTGTGGCTGCGTTAGGCCTGAGGAGATGGCCGGCTGGGGGGTGTGGAACCAGCAATGATTACTTAGAGTGATGTGGAGTAAGCGAGAGATGTAGATATGAGAACAGTTATACCGAATGGTGTCATAGTATCTCTGTGTTCTAGATGAGTGGTGGTGTTTTCAAGTGTTTCCATCATTCCAAAGCATGTTAGGTATCGTTCGTTGCACATATTCGTCCGTTCCTCATACTCGTCCGCTTCACAGATTCGTCGGTCATTATCATCGTCTAGTTCACAACCTCATCCAGTCCGCACACTCGTCTAGTCCGTACACTCGTCCAGACCACACACTCGTCCAGTCCACAATACTCATCCAGTCCAAAATACTCGTCCAGTCCACACACTCGTCCAGTCCACACACTCGTCCAGTCCACACACTCTTGTAGTTTATACTCGTCTAGTCTGGATACCGGCTCCAGATAGGGCACTCGTTCAGTCTACAATGGTCGTCCGGTCCATCCACTCATCGGAAAAGCCAACTACTCGTCTGCTCTGTCTGTTCATCCATTCCATACACTCATATGCTCTAGTTTTTTGTCCGCTCCATGGATTCATCTGTTAGGCACACTCGCCTGCACTACACATTTATCCGCTTCACCGAATCGTCCGCTCCATTAATACATCCGCATCCGACACTCGTTCGTTCCATATACACACCTGTTTTTTATGCCCATCCACGCTACACATTACTTTTTTGCTCTCCTTATTCATCCGCTCTCTACAATCATTCGCTTTGCACTAATTTGTACAAGCCTGATGTGGGAGAGGGCTTTTTGTCATCAGCGTTTGCAAGTCCCATGATTGAAAATCTTAAGGTTATGTTGCTTGCACGTCGATGACTTCCTTTTATTTGATTGTACACAGAGGAGATTACAGAGTTTGCTTAATGTCTTTTCCAGCTTTCCATGGGTTCATAGTCTAAAATTGAATCCATCAAAGACTAAAGTCATTCATTGTACCATGCGGAAACGTGAACCTGGGTTTTCTTGCAGCTTAGATATGGAGTCAATTGAGTTGATTGGCTACATTACCTACCTTGATTTTCTCATTTAAAAAACCCACAAAAGCAGCTTATTAGAGAACAGCTAAATATATTTAGGAGTGCATTATTAAATCAGTTGTGTCGAATTCAGTCAAAATATGGTAAATACTCGTTGTACCCTGTGTTGAAGTTTTTTGAAGGGAAGGTTGTTGCTATACTCCTCTACGAGTTGAGTTGACAGACCTTTGGATTCTCGATTATTAGCATGTCCTGGAGGGTTGGGTGTGGAGGAAGATGCTATGGGTTCCTAACAGTGTGCCCATTGTGTCAGTTATGAGCTCGGAATTACATCTTTAAGAGCTAGGGCATGCTGGAAGTATCTCTGTTTGTACAGAAAAATTGTTTGCCCTGTGAAGAACTTCCTGTTTCTTGATTTGAAAATTAATCTGGAATCGTGTGTGGAACTTCCCGCGCACCCCGAAATACACGTAACCAGGGCAATCGCGCGTGGAACTTCCCGTGCACCCCAGAATACACGTACACAGGGCAATCACGTGTGGAACTTCATGCGAACCCCGTAATACACGTACCATGCTGATATCTCATGTAGAAGTTCAAGCGGAACCATAATACACGTACCCTGATGAATTTGCGTGTCAGACTACACACGCACCCCTGAAATACACGTATCCAGGCGGATCGCACTGCTGGGGGGTGGGTGGGGGTGGTAGACAGGAGTGGGGGCCTGGTAGAGGGTGCCCCTGGATGCTGGGGGGTGGTGGTGCAGGGAGACAGGAGTGGGGGCCTGGTGGAGTGTGCCCCTGGATGCTGGAGGGGGTGGGGGTGGGGGTGCAGGGGGACATGAGTTGGACATAAGTGGGGCCTGGTGGAGGGTGCCCTGCACTGCTGGGGGGGTGGGGGTGCTGGGAGACATGAGTGGGGGCCTGGTGGAGGGTGCCCCTGGATGCAGGGGCGTGGGGGTGCAGGGAGACAGGAGTGGGGGCCTGGTGGATGTTAGGGAGAATTCTCTGTTTAGGCTGAATTTCCTAACCTAGTGAGTCCCCCAGCAGCTTTGCTGGATTTCTGGAGTTTGTTTTTTTCCATCCTGCCAAGAGTGAGACTCTTTTTCTCCCACTCTTGGACATGAATGTGTGTAATTCCTTTGAATGTCAATGTGTTCTATGGGCTATGGGGTCTTTTACTCCATAGGGTCTCATATGTTTTTCTATGTGTGTTACACCGCACCCTCCCTGCCGTAACACTGGGGCGTCCTAGCGGGCCCCCACCATAGACTCCATACCCGGGGACTGACTACTGTCTCCCCGGGCATGTAAAGTCACCATTGGCTTTACTAGACCTAAATTTACTAACTGAACTAGTACAAACCATCTTATTGTGGACGTACTAGTAGGGGTAATTCGATTACTCCTTGGTCTGTTATTCGAGGGGGCACTATCCCGTCCCCCCTCGTCGAGTTTTGGCTGGTGGCAGTGGAAACTACTTGTTATATTCGACCCCGAATATAACCCTATGGGATTCTTCCCATTGTTGGAGATTGATACTTTTTCTCGTTAGTCTCTAACATACCACCGGTCTATTTATCTTAAATAAGTCAATCGGATGGCATTTTCTGCCAGAACTCGGCTTTTTAAAATGGCGTCTGTGTTCGTCTCTGTGACTCCTAAACCAAAGTCGAGCCCTTTGTTCCACTTTTGGTCGGGCTTCTGTACAGAGACCCTCCAAAGTGGTGCCGTTCTGTCTGGGTTACCACAGGGGTGTGGGAGGGGATTTAGGCACCCTGGACCGAGTTGCCATTGCCAACTTCGGTCGCCTTCTGGTGTGATTGGCCCAAGTGGTGAGCCTCCCCGCTCACCACTTAGCGTGTGTTGATTGACAGCTAGGCTGAATGAATGGGGGTTTTCTGCATAAAAGCAGGGCTTTTGGAACTGGATCTTCAGAAGTCGCCACAGGACCTAAGAATCCGACAAGGGTAACGCTGAGCCGACCTGCACGACGACACCTCCAGTGGAGCCCTGCTGAACCGACTCACCACTTCCCGACGACAGAGGAGATCTCCCTGCCGGAGAGTCTCTTCCCCTGACTTGTGGGAACAACCAGTCCCCTTTTTGCTTTTTCTTCGCCTCAGGACGCAGTGGTCCAATTGCCAGTGCAGAGCACCTCGGCAACCGGATAGCCACTACCCCTGTACCGCGACCAAAAGGTGGTACCTTGTGACAGACACTCCGCCGCTGGTCTCTTCCCTGGTGGTGCAACGATCTTCAACTTTCTTCGACGACGAGATCATCTCTACTCTTGGCAAAGACCCGACGTGCATCTACCACCAGGAACAACTGCCCCCGTCGGAGCTGCCCTCCACAACAAGGTACCGTGTCCGCCTGGCTTCCCTTTCGATCGGTTCGAGCGAGGTGTCTTAATCCTCTCCGTTCCGTTGGGTCGCCTCCAAGCTTTTCTCATTCATTGTTCTGAACTGGTTCAATCTGCCGATAACAATTTGCTACAAAGACTTGAATGCATCTCCACTAGAGACTTTTTGGGACATCGCGCCTTGCCTCTCTCCGAGTGGGCCTGGCCTCTGAACTTTATGATCTATTGTGATTCTTGCCTTCCTGCCTTGCATTTTATCCGCGAAGGATTGAACTGTGTTGATTTCATAACCTGCCTATCTTTTTCTCTCCCATCCTAACTAATGTTCGAGTGTCATCTAGGTTGAGGTATACACCTCTGTCTGAAAATAAGTGGTGCCGGTAGAACCTAGACTTGTCGAAATATTGCTAGGGGGATTGATCGTTTCTTCTTCGTAGAGTAATTGTGTTTGATTTGTTTGCCGTGATAGTGCCATAGTGTTTTTCATAGATGTTTTGTTATAAATAAATACCTTAATATCTTTACACTAAGCCTTGTTGCGTGTTTGCTTGCCTTGCTGTGAAGAATTGCCCTATTTTGTATACTCCACATACTGCTCAACTCTTCTTGAGGGAAGTCTGACTGCTCAGCCACAGCTACCAAGTGAATCTGTGTGGTACAGACTGCTACCAAGTGGGTTCACCGTCAAACACCTGTAGTCCTAAATCTTTTGCAGTGGTCCCAGAGGGAACTGCACAGGTTTCCGCCTAACACCGCTCGACTCCAGAACGGTCTGCCTCTCAAGGACCTGGACGTGGAGCGCTGGGGATATGCGTTCCAGGACCCTCATCTGATCGTCCGACAAGTGGCCCCGGCGCCCCTTAGCATCAGCTGCCTTCAAGAGGCGCCGGGCCTTGTTGCGGGTCCTGGAACTGAAGTCCTCCCAGCGCTTCTTGACATGATGGAATAGTCGGACTGCCACCCCCTCCGCGTTGATGGCAGTCACGATGTCCGTCCAGATCCGAGTCCGTCCTTCCTTGTCGGCGCGAAAACTTCCGAAGAGGGCATCATACTGCCCCAGGACTTGCTCCACCAGGACACCAACTTCGGTGGCAGTGAAGCTGGTGCCCCTCTGCCTCTCTGGCCGGGGGTTGTCAGTGGTGCTAGATGTTGCAGTGCCTGACATGACAACCCCAGAGGCAGGAGTGGGTGGGCAACTGGGTCCTGGGGCTGGTCTGTGGAGCAATGGAATCCCAGTCGGGAGTCTTCGCCTCCAGCAGGGGTGGTCACAGCAACAGCACCCCTGGCTGAAGTGCAGGCAGCAAATGGCAGGGCACGTGGGCAGCAGGCAATCAGGCAGCAGCAGATGGCAGGTGGGAGCGTGCTCCGGGCACTGGGTGGCAGTAATTCAGCCTTCTGGGCAGGAGCGTGGTCTTCCGTGTGCTTACGCGTGTCCAGCTTGATACGGAGTGATTTGGCACGTGAAGATCCAGCACGTCTGCGTGTAATTCGAGGAAAGGGCCTTAGCGCGTAAGCGCGTCAGCACACGTACGCGAATTAATTGGCCCAAAGGCCACCAGCGCGTATGCACGTCTGTGACGTGCGTGCGCGGGCGTTTCCCTGTACACGGGTGCATGTTACACGTCCAATGACTGCACGTCAGAGTGTCAGCTCGTGTAATTGGAGGATGGGGCCTTAGCGCGTACACGCGAAAGTGACGCTCGACGTGTGGGCATCTTTAAAAGGTATGTGTAGAACGCCATTTCCTTGTACGTGCTTTTCGTGGAGAGCGTGTGGGTGAAATCTGTACTTCTTGTTGGTACACACGCGATTTACTTCATGGCGTTCCAAGTTCGTACTCCCTGTTACCTCTGACAACTTTTTCTCTTCTTGTCTTTTTCTTGGGCCTGTTTCCTCAAACAGCGTTCATTTCTCCTGTTGTCCTGTCTCCTCAGACAGCGTACAATTCTTCTTTTGGCGGGGGTGTTGCCAACGTGCACACGCACGTATTTTTCACGCGATATTTCCTGGCAGACGGTGAGTCGCGCACGTATTTGACATCTGTGCTTGCCCCGTGTGTTGCCTACCCCTTCAGAGGTCAGTCTAGGCTGCGTGTGACACACATACATTCGTTTTTTTGTGTCTGGGTGCCACAGCGTAGTGCAAGTTTTTTTTTCCACGCACCTGGTCTAGGAGGGGTTGCGTGCACATTATCTCCCTTTTTCGGGGTGCCTGTGCGTTGCGTGATCCGTCATCTTCCCCCAGGAGTCACAAAAAGCCTTGCTAGAGCACTAGGGTACGAATTCCATCTAGTACCCTACCCCTTTGACCCCCAATTGCCCAGGAAAATAGTTTACTGCAACTCCCATACACACAACAACATCAGTGCCATGGTTGGGAGGCGAGTACGCGGTAAGGGTGGCAAAGGTGGGCGAGCCACAAGAGGTGGCTGTGGTGGATACGGTAGGGGACGTGGCCAGGACTTGCAGGGTGCCCCTAGCCCCCCATGTGTGGGTGACCAGTCAGGGACACCCATGCCCCCCCCTGGTTGAGTGTAACGTGGCTGACACCATCCCTGCTCAGCCCTTGTTGGACCAGCCCATTGTGGCACCAGACCTGGCACAGGGTGACTCCATGGATGACTTCCAGGTCAGCAGGTCTAGGCCACGTGTGGCGGTGCACGTTGGTGTCACCAGCCCACGTGGATCAGGGGCAGCTATGTCATCTGCTACCCCGAGTAGGCAGGGTGGGGAGGCTGCAGGGGCAGCTGCGGCTCCATCCACCCCAGCTCTGAGTCTCCCAGCCAGGGCAGTGTCGGTCCTAGTCCATCCTGCTGACGTTGTCCCTGACTACATCACACTTCAGCTAATGCCTGCACCAAGTCCCATGGTGAGTGTTCATTCCCACACTCCTAGTCCACAGTCCACCGGGGCTCCTGCCCCTAGTGTCCAGAGCGGCGTAGGACACTCAGTATCACCACCACCTTCCAAGCAGAAGAGGAAGAGTGCTCGTCCAGTACAGGCTGTTGCCCAAACACGGCTACACAGTCCGGCCCACCAAGGAAGCCCAGCTTCAATCAGGCCGAACTTGATGCACTTGTGGAGTATGTGTCCGCACATGACAGCGAAATGGTGATTACTGCAGGATGCAGGGCCACACCTGCACAACGTCAGGCACACTGGCAGACCATTGCGGAACTCATAAGTGCCCTTGGATTCGTGAGGCGCACAGCTAATGATTGCTACAAGCGCTGGAATGACCTTAAGCGCAGGGCAAAGAAAAAGCTGGCCTCAAGTCATGCCGCAACTCTAGTGACAGGAGGTGGGTCTCCGGCAGAGGACATAGAACTCACTCCACATGAGTATGTTGCTGGGACCTACGTCACGGAGGAACAGATCCAAGGCGTGGGAGACCTGCCAGATTACGAGGCATTGTCCGGTGAGTGCACATGCATGTGTGTGTCATCCATGTGCATGGTGTATGTGTGAGTGCTTCTGATTGAGTGCCAGTTTTGGGGGTGTGTGCCTGAGTGGTTTGGGTCACCCATGTGCTTCATCCAATACATTCTGCGCACCAGGATTTGGGTGTTGCAGTATTCCTTCTGGCAACAGTAGACATTCAGCCCAACCTCACGCCAGTTGCCCTTGAAGTGTCATCTTGCCACAACATAGTTGCATGTTATTCTGTGTTCATTCAGGCTGATTGTCTGCATTCCACCACTTTCACTAGGCATTTCTCAGTCCTATTGTCACATGTGTGACATGGCTAGGGTACATGCCATCTGTGTGATGGCATGTGTCATGTATGTGTATTGGACATACCAATCACAGGCCAATGTGTGATGGCACTGCTAGGCAGCATGCAGCAAATTTGTTGGTCTTCCATCTTGGTGTCATCAATGTGTGCCATTTGCCTCCCCTTCATACGCAGTGACAGTGCATGCATGGGAGGGTTATAGTCATGTGGGACATGTGTCAATGAAGTACTGTTTCTGTTGCTTCTCAGCCCTAATTGTGTTCCATGGTGCTAATGCCTGTTCCCATTTCTTTTCTTTCATGTCTTTGGAGGGGATGACGCACTTGATACTGCTGGGGTTGTGGAGATGGTGCAGACCCAGGAGGGGTCTCAGGCCTGACCGGGCACCAGTGAAGGACGTGGTATGGTGGTGGGTGAGAACCCACACTTGCTGCAGACCGTCATCTCAAGGGGTGTCTCTGGGTGCACCTCCCCCGAGCTCTATTCAGGTGTGTTGCCTTGTGTGGCTCCCGTGGGCATACGCTGTATTGTGGCTGGGCACATGCAGGCTTGTCCTGAATTTGGGTCAGATGCTTGGGTTTGTGTGACACACACCCCTCTTGCTTCCCGTTTCCATGGGCTTGCAAAGGGTGTGCCCAAGTGACATTGACTTACACAGTGACGTTGGACTCCCATTTGATGTGTGGGCAGTCTGTAGTCAATACTGTGTATACATTCCTAGTGCATATTGTTGTTGTATTGTACACTGCATGGTGTATTGATATGTGCCTCTGCATCCATCTCATCCTCCTAATTTGCAGGTCCATTTCTCATGTCTTGAAAAGGCGGTCTACTTTGGAACTGGAGTCCATGTTGTAAGCAGTGCACCTACACTTTTGCGTGGCGCTAACACTGTATAGTTGGAAGTTTTCGAAGTGCTGGCATTATCAGGTAGTGAGGCTACCAATTTTTTAAGTCCGTACTGTCATGTTTATGGTAGATTGGAGGTTGTGTAGGTGATTGGTATTATTGGTAAGTATTTGGTAATGTGTGTTGTTGGTCCTGCATTACTGTGAGCATTTCATGTGTGGCCAGTTTCCATTAGGGACACTGTAGTTGGTGACACTTGGGTCATGTTGTGGGGATTAATTTGTTTGCTCTCTTATTGCATGACATGCCATGGTGTGTTGTGTGGCCGTACTGGGGAGGGGTTGGGTGACATGGCCCTGTTCTCATGTTGTATTTTGCAAGTGGGTATTCATTTTTGCTGCATGGAAGTGTGTCTTTTGTTGACACTGCATTGGTGGTGTTTGTGTAGGTAGGGATGCACACATTGTGACACTTCCAGATGAACAATCTCAGGCTGCTATGGTTCTGACAGTTGACTGTCCCTTAATTCATCAGAATTGTCAGATTGAGTCATCATTGATTGTCAGCTGGTATGTGCCAGGGCTGTGTGCACTCCACAGGGGTGTGCTTTCTATGTGAAGTAATTAGCCACCAGCTGCGTACAGGCTGCCTCACCCTGTGCCCTTTCCCCTCCCATGCGCAGCGGGGGTGCATGTGGTTGGAGATGTGGGGGCACCACCATGTCCACAGCCAGGCCCCGGCGTGTTGCAACATTGTGCAGGACACATGCTGCCACTATGATCCTGCACACTACTGGGGGAGTGTATAACAGCTGCCCACCAGAACGGTCAAGGGAGCGAAAGCGTGACTTGAGCACTCCAAATGTGCGCTCCACTATGCCCCGTGTTGCAATATGGGCTGTGTTGTATCTTACCTCGGGAGGCGTGATGGGGTTCTGAATTGGCGTCATCATGTGTGTGCTATGAGGGTAGGCACTGTCCCCTGGGGAAGTGGTGATGGGGATCATTAGTGGGGTATTGGCATTACTCTGTATCTGTCATGCATGCGTGTGCTGTGGCATTTCTACTCACCAAGCAGCCATTCATCGCCATGCCGCCCAGCTTCCATGTCCCGGTTTAGGGTTGACATCCTGTAAATGAAGCTGTCGTGGGTGGACCCTGGATAGTTGGCATATACTGAGGTGATGATTCCCTTGGCATCATATACTACCTGGACGTTGATGGAATGCCAGTGCTTGCGGTTTCTATAGATGTGCTCAGATGCCCTGGGGGGACGTAGAGCCACATGGGTGCAATTAATGGCACCTAGCACTTTGGGGAATTGTGCCACCCTGTAGAAATCCTGGCTGACAGCCTGCCTTTCTGCAGGTGTTCTGGGCAGGTATATGTGCCTGCGGACTGATGGGCGTGCAGTGATGATGGCCAACACCTGGTGTAGGCACCGTGACTGTGTGGCCTGTGACACCCCCCCCCACTATGGCACTTGTCCGCTGAAATGATCCGGTAGCCAAGAAGTGCAGTACATTGAAGACCTTCTCCAGGGGGCTGAGTGCTTAGGAGCACAGGGTGGGTGATGTGAGGTCATCCTCCCACTCACTGACCAGGTCGAGTATTATGTGTGGTGGAAACCTGTACCTCCCATACACCTGGTCATCAGGTATACCAAATAGGCTGGTTCTGGGTGTGAAGATTCTGGCCCTGACTATCCTTCTCCTCTTCCTGCGGTATCCCACGGCCACTGCTGCTAGGAACGGTATATTCATCCTGGCGTCTGATCTTGTTTGTTGTTTGCGCACTCTTTTGTGCTGCGCGGGACGTGCGCCTGCTTCATGCTGGCGTACGTGTTTCAGGATTGGACCTTTTATTTTTTGGCGCGTTGTAGGCGACCGTGTAAATCTTCCCGCCCACCCCAGGAATACACGTAACACGCTCTCCCAGGCCCAGTCGCGAGTAAATATTCCCGTCCACCCCTGGAATACACGTACCCCACTCTCACAGGTCCAGTCGCGTGTGGAACTTCACGGGCACACCGAAATACACGTACCCTGCAAATTTGCGTGTGAAACTTCCCGCGCACCCCGAAATACACGTACCCAGGGCAATCGCGTGTGGAACTTCCCGCGAACCCTGTAATACACGTACCCTGCTGGTATCGCGTGTGGAAGTTCATGCGGACCCATAATACACGTACCCTGATGGAATCGCATGTGAGACTACCCGCACACCCCTGGAATACACGTACCAAGGCAAATCGCACGGCTGCGGGGACAGGAGTGGGGGCCTGGTGGGGGGTGCCCTGCACTGCTGGGGGGTGGGGTTGCTGGGAGACAGGAGTGGGGGCCTGGTGGAGGGTGCCCCTGGATGCAGGGGGGTGGGGGTGCAGCGGGACATGAGTGGGGGCCTGGTGGAGGGTGCCCTTGGATGCAGGGGGTGGTGCAGGGGGACATGAGTGGGGGCCTGGTGGAGGGTGCCCCTGGATGCAGGGGGGTGGGGGTGCAGGGAGACAGGAGTGGGGGCCTGGTGGAGGTTGCCCCTGGATGCAGGGGGGTGGTGGTGCAGGGAGACATGAGTGGGGGCCTGGTGGAGGGTGCCCTACAGTGCTGGGGGGTGGGGGTGCAGGGAGACATGAGTGGGGGCCTGGTGGAGGGTGCCCCTGGATGCAGGGGGGTGGGGGTGCAGGGAGACAGGAGTGGGGGCCTGGTGGAGGGTGCCCCTGGATGCAGGGGGGTGGCGGTGCAGGGGCACATGAGTGTGGGCCTGGTGGAGGGTGCCCTGCACTGCTGGGGGTGGGGGTGCAGGGGGACAGGAGTGGGGGCCTGGTGGAGGGTGCCCTACAGTGCTGGGGGGTGGGGGTGCTGGGAGACAGGAGTGGGGGCCTGGTGGAGGGTGCCCCTGAATGCAGGGGATTGGGGGTGCAGGGGGACATGAGTGGGGGCCAGGTGGAGGGTGCCCCTGGATGCAGGGGGGTGGGAGTGCAGGGGGACATGAGTGGGGGCCTGGTGGAGGGTGCCCTGCACTGCTGGGGGGTGGGGGTGCAGGGGGACAGGAGTGGGGGCATAGTGGAGGGTGCCCTACAGTGCTGGGGGGTGGGGGTGCTGGGAGACAGGAGTGGGGGCCTGGTGGAGGGTGCCCCTGGATGCAGAGGGGTGCGGGTGCAGGGGGACATGCGTGGGGGCCTGGGGGAGGGTGCCCTACAGTGCTGGGGGGTGGGGGTGCAGGGAGACATGAGTGGGGGCCTGGTGGAGGGTGCCCTACAGTGCTGGGGGGTGGGGGTGCAGGGAGACATTAGTGGGGGCCTGGTGGAGGGTGCCCCTGGATGCAGGGGGGTGGGGGTGCAGGGAGACAGGACTGGGGGCCTGGTGGAGGGTGCCCCTGGGTGCAGGGGGCGGGGGTGCAGGGGGACATGAGTGGGGGCCTGGTGGAGGGTGACCTAAAGTGCTGGGGGGTGGGGGTGCAGGGAGACATGAGTGGGGGCCTGGTGGAGGGTGCCCTACAGTGCTGGGGGGTGGGGTGCAGGGGGACATGAGTGGGGGCCTGGTGGAGGGTGCCCCTGGATGCAGGGGGGTGGGGGTGCAGGGAGACAGGAGTGTGGGCCTGGTGGAGGGTGCCCCTGGATGCAGGGGGGTGGGGGTGCAGGGGGACATGAGTGGGGGCCTGGTGGAGGGTCCCCTACAGTGCTGGGGGGTGGGGGTGCAAGGAGACATAAGTGGGGGCCTGGTGGAGGGTGCCCCTGAATGCAGGGGGTTGGGGGTGCAGGGGGGCATGAGTGGGGGCCTGGTGGAGGGTGCCCTACAGTAATGGGCGGTGGGGGTGCAGGGAAACATGAGTGGGGGCCTGGTGGAGGGTGCCCCTGGATGCAGGGGGGTGGGGGTGCAGGGAGACATGAGTGGGGGCTTGGTGGAGGGTGCCCTACAGTGCTGGGGGGTGGGGGTGCAGGGAAACATGAGTGGGTGCCTGGTGAAGGGGGCCCCTGGATGCAGGGGAGTGGGGGTGCAGGGGGACATGAGTAGGGCCTGGTGGAGGGTGCCCTGCACTGCTGGGGGGTGGGGGTGCAGGGGGACATGAGTGGGGGCCTGGTGGAGGGTGCCCTGCACAGCTGTGGGGTAGGGGTGCAGGGGGACAGGAGTGGGGGCCTGGTGGAGGGTGCCCCTGGATGCAGGGGGGTGGGGTGCTGGGAGACAGGAGTGGGGGCCTGGTGGAGGGTGCCCCTGAATGCAGGGGGTGGGGGTGCAGGGGGACATGAGTGGGGGCCTGGTGGAGGGTGTCCCTGGATACAGGGGGGTGGGGGTGCAGAGGGACATGAGTGGGGGCATGGTGGAGGGTGCCCTGCACTGCTGGGGGGTGGGGGTGCAGGGGGACAGGAGTGGGGGCCTGGTGGAGGGTGCCCTGCACTGCTGGGGGGTGGGGGTGCAGGGGGACAGGAGTGGGGTCCTGGTGGAGGGTGCCCCTGGATGCAGTGGGGTGGGGGTGCAGGGGGACATGAGTGGGGGCCTGGTGGAGTGTGCCCCTGGATCCAGGGGGGTGGGGGTGCAGGGGGACATGAGTGGGGGCCTGGTGGAGGGTGCCCTGCACTGCTGGGGGTGGGGGTGCAGGGAGACATGAGTGGGGGCCGGGTGGAGGGTGCCCCTGGATGCTGGGGGGTGGGGGTGCTGGGAGACATGCGTTGGTGGGCAGTAGTGCAAGGTGACATGTGGGTTGGCTGGGGGGCATGGCCATGGTGGATGGGCTGCCTGCGGGACATGTGCAGGGGTGCAGGGTAGTCCCCTGTGGTGTGGGCCGCCTGCAGGGGCCGTGGAGGGTGTAGAAGGAACAGCTGGGAGGACCCACACGGCCAATTCACGTGTGGGACTCCCCGGCACCCCCGAAATACATGTAGG
Source organism: Ambystoma mexicanum (assembly GCF_040938575.1). NCBI lineage: Eukaryota > Metazoa > Chordata > Amphibia > Caudata > Ambystomatidae > Ambystoma > Ambystoma mexicanum. The sequence goes on from NC_090922.1 coordinate 1,141,092,450, forward strand.
CTGCTGGATTCGCGTGTGGAATTTGCCGCGCACCCGGAGTACACGTACCCTGCTGAAATTGCGTGTGGAACTTCACGCGCACACCGAAATACACGTACCCTGCTAATTCGCGTGGGAAACTTCACGCGCACCCCGGAATACACGTGCCCAGGCCAATCGCTTGTGGAACTTCCCGCGAACCCCGTAATACACGCACACGCTATTTTTCACACAGCGGGTGTCCTTGTTTGTCGGTACCCCTTTGCACCTCATTTGTCCTAGAGGGCCACTGTATGGATCATTCATCATAGCTGTATATGGGTGCTTTTTGTTAGCGCACATTTTGGCGCACATTTATTTCAGGCGCAGGGACGTTACCGCCTGCTTTCTTGTGGCGTACTTGTTTGGCCCTGTGCGCGTCTTTCACCGTGTGCTGGTTTGCCCTATTCGATTCCATGAATACGAGATGTAGGCGAGCGTGTGGGCGTTCCGTGCACTTGCCACCTGTACTTCCCCCGTGACGCCCATATTTTCACGCGTTGTTCCCCATTCCGAGTGTTCCGTCCCGTGTTCCACCTACTTTTGTAATGTGCGCCACGCTATGTGCGATTTTGCAGCGGCCGTGGCGCACGCCGTTGGATGACCTGTGCGCCGCCCACTTTTTCAGCACACATCCAATATTTTTCTCGCGCACGGACTTCCATGAATCGATGTGCGCTGGTTTCCCTGCGATTTTCGCAGTTGCACTGCGATTTTCGCACTTTTACTGCAAATCGCACGGTTTGGCACCTCTGTGCCGGAATTTTCGGCGCACATTAATTCCATGAATCGGCCTATATATGTTGTAAATGACCACGTATGGATGCACTTTTTAAATGATTGGTGTAATACGTTTTACATGTTTTTACTATGTTCATGTGTTTTGTGTATGTAATTGTTTATGAAATTTGCATATACAAATAATTTTGTTTAAGGTTATTGTTATAACCAAAACTAACAAAAAATCTAAACTCAAATGAGAAGGAGTTGAAAGCAGACTGCTTTTCAGAGATACAGCTCAATAATGTGATAGGGAGATCAATCTAAATACAATAATTGGTCCCCCTAAACAGGTAATAATGCAGATTTGATTATAAACAGTTTGACACCATCGGCTGCCGATTCTCCTCCACTCTCTGTTCCTTTAGAGTTGCCACCAAACATTTGCTCATGTTATCTCGTGTTGGTGTTCAAACATTAAACCAGTCCTATTTCCCTATATCAGCAAAGGAAATGTATATATGTTTAGCCAAGGAATCTTCAGTGGGTTATTGCGTTCATCAGCTCAGCCATCATAATTCGATGAAGCACACTGTACCTTTTGTACCAAAAGTTATTCCAAAATGTAAGAGAACATATTAAAACAATATCCCTTATCCATGCCCAGCTTAGTTTCTTACATATAGCATAATGTGCTACTGACCTTGTTATTCCCAACAGATATTTGCAAACACGGATTTTCAATACAATTCAGATTAATGCTACAGCACGCAGATGAGGCGCAGGTGCAAGTGGATCTAGGTCCCCTGGCCTAAACTCCCCCCACCTGGTGCCTTCCTGGCTCCCGTTCTTTTTCCACACTTAGCAAGCCCCGCCCACATGGTGCCTTCCTGGTGTCCTCTCTTTTTCCCTACTTAAGAAGCCCTTCAGCCTCTTTTCGTTCGTAGATGGGGAGCAGGTGCAAGTGGATCTAGGTCACCTGGGCTAAGCCCCGCCCACCTGGTGATTTCCTGGCTGCCACTCTTTTTCACCACTTAACAAGCCCCGCCCACATGGTGCCTTCCTGGTTTCTTCTCTTTTTCCCTACTTAAGGAGCCCTTCAGACTATTATCCTTTGCAGATGGAGAGCAGGTGCAAGTGGATCTTGGTCACCTGGCCTAAGCACCACCCGCCTTCTTAGCGCTGCCTCTTCCTTCCTGCTCTTAACTATTAGATTAAGGGTGTCTCTCACCCGGGCATCCAAAGCAAGGGCAGATGAAGAAAAGGGCAATTCCTGTTTGGACCTGTTCGGACCAGGAGGACCCAGGGCCCAAACCCCTGCTCAGACAGCAGGTAAGCATGCACCAACATATGTTTACTCCCTCTGTCCCCACAGGCAATCCCCAGCCCCTCTGGACCCCCTGGGATGTTCCCTTGTGCCCCCCCCCCTTCCCACACACAGGTGCTGCCTATTTTACTGGATTCTTCGACCCGGCTCCTCCCCGTTCCCCCTCTGCCTACTTCTGCAGGAGTCTGTCCTGATACATTCTGGTTGCAGCATCACCGTCTAGTGGCCAATGCTGGATTTGACTTTTATGGAATTCATTGATTCAAAGAGTGTCACCCCTTCTCAACTCTCATTCTGGACTTTCTTTGCATCTTGTACTCATGGTGGCCCTGAATCATGTTGTTCCCATCTTCATCTTGTATCCTAGCTCTCAACATTATGTGTTACTACTGACTTCTGCAATTGTGTTCGCTCTCCCCTCTTGCTTCTGCACTCTCTTGACCGCTTACTCTCTGTTCTCTCCTCCTCTCCCTTTATTCCTCTTCCTATATCCTCCCCTTACTTTCTTCTATGCACTTACTCTATCAGAATTGTCCCTGGACCTAGTATGATAGCAATCTCGTCTGTCTCCTCCCCCCCTCCCCTGACTGGTTTTTTCCTCCCCACCCCCCCTCCAGCACTATCTGAAATGTTGTCAGGCCTAGTACGATAGTCGCTTGTTTTGTTCCTCCCCTCCCTTTCTGCACCCCTCTCCCTCACCTCTTGTTTTTCTCTGGCTCTACCAGAAATGTCGTCAGGCCTAGTACGGTAGTCGCCTGTCTTTTTCCTTTTCCTTCCCACTCTCACTCTCAATTCCTTATCTATGTCTTAGCTCTTGCACTATCTGAAATGTCATCAGGCCGTGCACGATAGTTAATTTCACATCCTTACTGTTCATGGCTTGTAAGAATGTCATTGTATTTTCCCTTGTTCCCTCCCTTGCATTGAAGCGCTTTGAAACACATCGTGAATAGGTGCTATATAAATAAACCATCATATCATATCGTATCGCGCAGATAGGTTTTGAGCAAATGAATGAAGGTGATGGAGCTGCTAAGGCACATTGCATTGACAGGAATAAGAAACAGCCTAAAAGCAAATATGAGAGAAAGGAGAGACTAGAGTTCCAATGCATGGCTTAATCATGTAAACTAGTCTGCACACGTTGCCCTGGGCTGTTGATTCTGGCAACGATGAAGGACCAGACAAGGAAATGACATGGACTAGCTGAACAAGAAAGGCGGCCCCAAGACTTCACATTCATGTTCTTGCCTTGCCCACCCTTTATATCAAGGACCGCGTGAGAGATGAGTGAGGCTTGCAGAGAAAGTTTCAAGACGGCTGTGTCATGATTAACTTCTGTCTCTCAGGTGTTTCGTGAATAGTGCAGTTATTTTTTAACGTCTGAAAAATTCATTCTTGAGGACATTAGGTTATTTAGTTTGGGAAGTCATAACGTTGATTTATATTCATATGACGAAGTATTTTCAAATGCAGGCTAGCACATTTCCTTGCAGTATATGTGCCTTTTAGCACATTGTTATCCGCACGAGTTGTCCAGATTGGTGGACATATGTTAGGCAAGACTTCATATAGCACACTGCAGATCCTTTGCTAATTTATTTCTGAGACATATCATTATCTTGCAATGGACGTGTTGAAACTGCAAAATAGCAACAGAGGTCTGGGTATTCTAAAAATAATACTCATTACACATGTCATAGGCAGAATATGCTTGGCCTGGTTGTGGTGGTGAGGAAGGAGAAATGCAATATAAGGGTTATATAAGGTGCAAGCGAAATCTGCTGGGAAGGCTGCAGTTTTCAATGTATAGCGTCTTCACTGAAATCGACCTGTATGGATAATGGATCATGTTCCCACAACTCGCTCTCGGTTGTTCCAAGTGCTGCCCACGCAGAAAGGTGGGTTTGACCTTGATATTTCCAGATGCTCTTTTAAAAATGACAGTTTACACAGAACACAGCAGATGCAAGGCTTTCCGGAAACTGCTCGCTGCTGAGCTGTTCTGCCATTTCTGTGAGTCATGCGAAGTCAAAACATATGACTCTCGACGATGACTCCCTCCGCTCTGCGCGACGTGCCTCATCGCCCTCACGTGCCTTTGCGAACTGGGGGGGGGGGGGGAACTCGCCCTCAATGAAATGTCACAAAGAGAAGCCAGGTATTGCAATGTGAAATAAACCTTTGGACACCGGGTGCTTCACTGATGTAATACTTAGTTGCTGAACGAAACATAACCATCTGCGCCAAACTGCGTAATATAGCTCTCCTGCGTCAAACATAACTGTCAGGTGCGATGTTAATGAAACATTAAGAAGACCAAACTCGTCTTCATAAGTTCCCGTTGTAAATGCCAAAGCAGTGACTGTTTTGTTATCCTTAGACGCAAAGCAAAGATGTCCTGGCTATAAAAATAAATTGCAGTTCTCTTGTAGCTAAATCCACCAGGTTGTAGACGTTGATAACTTTTATTATTTTATTGGACTAACTGAAAAGATGGAACAAAACATTAGTTTATGAAAGTCCCACAGACATCTTCATCAAATGTTGCAGAGTGAAAGGAAAGCCACAACACAGATCACTCTCGAAACGAAAAAAAAAGAACGTTCTCTGGAGGGGCAGAATGAATGGAATGTGGGCTTGGAATTGTTTTCTTACCTAAAAGGTTAAAAACACTCCAGGAAGTAGGAGACAACATGGATAGAAAACAGTACTCATTCTGAGAGTTGCATTTAACAGAAAAAAGAACACAAAACTGATTCTGTTCACATGTAAGATGCATTAAGTTAGGTGCAAGCTGTCTTAAGGTGCCCCTACTAGTTTCCTAAAATTGTAATTTGAAAAGGTGTATTGAAATGAGAGGATTGAAACCATGTCATTGGAAAACAGAGTCAGATTGTATTTTAATCACAGAGTCTAAAAAAGTGTGTTGCAGCTCTAAGTAGCATCAGGGTCTTTTACTGGTTGGAGTGTAGCAGCTAAGGCTTCCTGGTTGGTATAAAATTTGACATTACAAACATGTGCTCTTAGGTTTCACTGATGCAGCCTCCAATGTTATCTCACTATGAATGCACCATCACAATGGATTTATGGCTTGCATACAGTGTGGCAAATAAAATCAAATAAAACATTTCCCATTTTTCGACGGTGCAGTGCCTGCTTTTATCTCATCTTGTCTCATGTTCGGTAATGAGTGCTAAACATTTGAGCTTAGACACCCAGGACTTGTGTTGTGGGTGTCTTGTGCCCCTCATGCTTTAGGGATCCTGATCAGTACTGTCAGACAGCTGTTGGTGAGAAATGGTACTGGAGGGGTGTCTTCTGTCTTTGTTGATTTGATTGCACTGCTGGACCTAGGCTCAAAGTTGACCATAATGTGTAATAAATCCAATATCAATGTTTATGCTGCTGTCTTCAGATACTTGAACTCCCACATCCTTCTGTGTGTGCTATTTGAGCAGCCACCTTTTAAAACCACCACAGCAATGAATGCCCTTCCGGTGTCGTTCGACTGGTGTTTCTGTTTTGTGGTTTGCGATGATGCATGTAGGTTCGCCCTTTCATGCGGCACTTTGCATGTCTCACCCACGTAATTCCTTTGAATGCATTTTTTGCATCGGATGAGGTATACAACATTGGATGATCTGCAGTTGTATTTCCCTTGTATCTGCATTGTTCGCTTGTGCAGGGTTGTTATGGCACATCTGGTGCAGATGTGTTGGCATGTTTTGCATCTCCTGATGCAAGGGTACATTCCAGGTCTTACTTGTTTGTAATCTAGTCGAAACGTTCTGCTTATCAAAGACTGTGCTAGGTTTCTCAGTTTCTTGAATGCAATTAGGGGAGCATATTTGCAGATGTCTCTCAGTTCATCATCCCTGTTGAAATCTGGTTATAGGTCTTTAACAATACTTTTCAGTTGGGCTAGTGCTGGGTGGTAGGTGACAACCAAAGGTATTCGTTTTATCTCTCTTGTGTCTCTATATTGTAGCAGGTTGTCTCTGGGTATTTTCAAAGAACGGTCAAATTCCATGTCAATTTGTCTGCCGGAGTGACCTTTGTGCAGGAAGGATGTGAGGATTGTGGCAAGTTGCCTGCCCTTGTTTTCCAATTGGAGCATATGCATTGGTCTCTCACAGCCTGGCTGAAGGTAACGGATCATTTTGTGTGGCTTCTGTGGAAACTTGCTCTCTGCAGTTATTTAAAGGCTTACAAGATAATTTGTTACATAGAAGTGCTTAGGGATAGTTACAAGGTGATTAACAGTTCCAGGTAGGGTCGGTGGACATGGTTGAACCAGAGGTAATAGCACTAATGAAAAGTGGAGGTAACAGGGCAACAAACCGAGGGTAGGGTGTGTTGGACAAGTCTCGAACAGTGTTAATAGTGGTATTAGAATTTGTTAAAGAGCCAGGTTTTTAATAGTTTCTTAAATTTTGGAAAATAAGTCTCATTACAGATGTTAGTTGGTAGTGAATTCCAGATTCTGGGGGCTGCTACATGGAAGCTAGAACTGCCTGTTCTCGCATTCTTGAAGCAGGGAATGGTAAGGTGTGTGTTGACGCTAGATCTGAGTCTTCTGGCTGCAGTTTTCTGTGTGAGTTTTTTTTTAAAATTTATTTTACTTTAATGTGATATAGTTTATAAATAAACTTTACACATAAAAATACACATAAAATATACAATACTTAACTATTACATATTAGTACTAACTTAACAACTTAACACAAAAGGAAGAAAATATATATACGGCTTAAAAATGTCATAATTGTTTAATATGCACAGAAGTATAAAGTACAATAAATGAGCCATAATTAAATAACACAATTTCCATATGACCATGTATCTGTTACATTGTAAATGTCCACACTTAAGAGCAATAGGCCGAAAATTGAAAATTGAGAATTGCCCATGAGTGGCCCAAACAAGAGAGAATCATGGGCCCTCCTGCTCTTGGTAACGGAAGGATCCTGAAGGACAACACACAAGTAAACATTGGCATCTCAGGGGTAACTTGTAGATTGTTTCAGATGGAGATTCCCAATAGACTCTCAACTACCAACCAAATGTTATACATTGCAATCAGATGGCTCATATTCTGAGAATTGATACTGGTCCACCAGAAAGCTAATTCTGCTATGAAATCACGACTATGAACATATCTCCCATATTGGGTCTGGTAAGTTATAGATAATTTAGGGCAATTTGTTAACACATGTGAGGTTTTGATTAAGATAAATAGGGGCATTGTCAGTGACACATTTGTGTCTGATGGTGAGTGTTTTGTGAATTATTCTTGCTTGTACGGGCTGCCAGTGTGCCTCTCTCCTGTGTTGTGATATGTGTTCTCTCCAATGCTGCTCTAAGGGCCTTGTTCTGCAGTAATTGCTTTTTGTTTATGTTTTTCTTCAAGGTGCCTAGTAGGAGAATGTTGCAGTAGTCAATCTTGGTCAAAATGAGGGCTCTAGTAAGAGTGATGCAGTTTTCGGGAGTGAGTAGGGGTCTGCTCAATGTAATCAGTTTGGCTGTGTACTCTGTGGAGGAGGCTAGTGAGCTGATGTGTTTAGACATGGTAAGGCTCCCTGGTTCGCTACAAATAACGAGGAGCCTCAGCCTACAACTATGCAAGCATCACTGATACAAGTGCTACGTTGGGCTACCCTGATGTGACACCTCAACTACAACTAACTCTATGAAACACCCTACTTACAAGGACCAGACTTATGCTGCATCCCGAACAAGTGTTCATGTTACTGAAATAGTAAGTAGTGTCCCTATGATCCCACCTGAGCATCCATCACCTATGCTTCCCAACGCCTCTCAGTAATGGCTCACATTAGTAATCCCGTCCAAGCCAGCATTCACCTGCCGGCTGACTGCATAGACTATACCTATTGCTGCATGTTATTGATACTTAAAGTGACTGCTCTCCTATCTCACCTATTGCAGACCTGATATATGCTCTAACTTGTTTTATACTACTATACTTGCATAACTTGTTATTATTGAGGATTGCATGTGCCAATGAGTGTCTTCAACACATGTTGCCCCAGTTAGGGAGTCTCACCTCATACCCAACTGCATAGAGAAGTATTGATACCCATGATCTGATTCTGACCAGTTTCGAAATTGACTGCTATTGTAGTCATTTTACACATCAAACTTGCCCAAACCTTGAAACCGGTCATCATTACTGCAACTTACATTGTCAATTTTGCCTCAACCTTGGAAATTGACAGTAACTGTTGCCTCACTGTACCTTGAACCCGCCTAAAACACGCAATTCGACATTCTGACATTTGCTGCCATCTGCACTCCAAACAAGTCCAACTAAGTCAGCGAACACTTATGATTCATGCTAGCTAAGTGAAATAAGCTGATCTATATTGTCGCTGCGCCACTAAACCACTAGCATTGTCCAACCAAACACGTCCAACAATGCTAACATTCCTAACCACTATAATGTTCCCGTTTTGCATAATGCCACACTCCGAGCCTTGCACAGGAGGACACTTCACCCTGTTCAATGATGGCCTTGCAAGACTAGGCTGCCAGTGCCACCACCCAATTCCCTGCCGCACTCCATTTCTCCCATCCCTCCCTCCATTCCCCGTTATAAGCACACACAATAATATTGCCACTACCATTGCCGCTAATCCAGATGCTCTGACTACTCCCATCGGAAACTCAACACTATCCTCCTTCTGCAACAAAACCAACTACAAAACTATACCCTCCATTGGGCTCAACAGACTTAATAGACTTAGTGCCAGAACCAGCTCCAACCGTCAAGCGCCTAGACCCAACGCAACCAAAGCCACCGGCTCCAAAACAGCAACTGTACCTACTAATAGACCATTCAAAGACTCCTCCAAAAAAAAGAAACCCCACTCATAGAAACCAAAAACATGACCCACCTTCCAAACCTAGTAACCACACCTCCCCTCGAGCCCTCCCACTCGATCAGAGGTGCACTCATCAATGCTTGCTCCCTCGGTGCACATGCCATAGAAATCCATGACCTCATCGCTGATCAACAACTCGACATACTAGTAGTCACCAAAACCTGGCTACATCCTGCCGCAGGCTCCCTACTAGCCATCGCCATCCCCCCAGGGTACAGTATCCTTAGAACAGACAGAAACAACCTCCAAGGAGGCAGAGTTGCCCTTATAGCCAGAACCTCACTGCAATTCAGAGCCTGCCCACTGGAACAAATATAGGGCTATGAACTCTTATTAGTCAAATTCTCCCCCAACCCTAAAACCACTACCAATATTTTAGTGGTATACAGATCACCCAATAAAACCAGCCACCCGAACCTAGACATCCCCCTTCTGCTTATGCCCCTCATTAAGCCCAAGGCTAAATTCATCATCCTAGGGGATATCAACCTAGGCCACACGACCCCCTTGACACAAATGTCGCTGCCTTTCACACAGCCATGTGAGAAAGGAACTTCACCCAGCTGATTAATGAACCCACCCACTCCAAAGGCAGAACGCTGGACTGGATCCTATTCCTCAACTCTCAAGTCACCATAGATTCCATCCTCCCCGTAGAATGGTCAGACCACTTTATCATCAGCTTCACCCTGGAATATAAAAGCACGGACCACACCAGCCCCAAGGCACCTGACACCTTTGAATCTAGAAAGATTGAAAAAGCTACAGCAGACAACCTCTCATCCATCCTGCACTTGGCCCTAGCCAACCTCACCCTTAATACGAATGATCCCGACTACTTAGCAGACTGTTATCAAGAAAGTCTCACCCGTACCATTGTCTCACTCGCCCCTGTCACTACCAAAACCCGTAAACCTGACAAACGCTCCTGCTTCTGGTTTGACAAAGAACTAGTCTCCCTCAGACGCACTAAAAGATCGCTCGAGCACCTACATAGGAAAACTAACACTAGTGACTCAGCACAGGCTTTCGACACAAACAAAAAAAAATACAAATCAGCCATAAACTCTCATAAAGCCAACGCCCTCAACACGTGTATAACCAATGCCAACTCTGACAGTAAAGAACTGTTCACCATCCTGAGAGCTCGAGAACCCATGCCAAGTGACAGCACCCTATAATGAGCACCCTATAATTCCAGCAAAACCTGGTGCACCACAATACAAGACCCATTAGCCTCTAAAATCATACTACTACAAAAGAAAACTGACAGCAAAAAAACCTCCTTGTCGAACAAACGCTTCCTAATATAGCCTCCAACCCACCCACTACCTCCACTTGCACCTCTTTTCAATTCACCCCAGTCACTAACAAAGAAGTACTAGACACCATAATGAAATTCAAAGCTTACAACTGCAAAGAAGACCAATTCCCCTCCCATCTAGTCAAACTGTGCGCTCATACCTTATCACCAGTCATCACAGAATTCGTTAACGCATCCTTCAGCTCAAACACAGTTCTCGCTAGCATTAAAAAAGCCTGGGTAACACCCCTCCTCGAAAAACTGACCCTGGACCCCTCAATCCCTACCAATTACCGAACCATAACCATCGTCCCATTTCTACTGAAAATCATCGACAAAATAGCTTACTCCCAAATTCAAAACCACTTAGAGCTCTATCAATTACTAGGGGAACGACAGTCAGGGATCCGCCCCAACCATAGCAAGGAAACAGCCCTACTCGACCTGAAGATCCAAATGGACGCCACAAGAGATTCAGGCAAACTCTGCCTGCTAATGCTCCTTGACCTCTCTGCAACTTTCGATCTAGTCGACCATGACCAACTCTGTGCCACCCTAAATAACAACTTCAACCTATTTAACAATTCCACAGAGTGGATTAAATCATTCCTCGCAGATAGGACCTCAAGACTTGCCATAGGAAAGAATCAGCAGATCCCATACCAGTCCCAATAAGTGTCCCTCAAGGATCTTGCCTCTCCCCCACCCTGTACAACGCCTACACCAAGCTGTTGTTTGCAGCACTGAATGCTATGGGTGTCATCAATTTCGCAGATGACACTCAGATCCTTATCCCACTAACAGGTAACCATGAGCAAGACTCCTCGCTTATTAATAAAATCTACTCACTAATCCAACACTGGATGGCCAACAATAGCCTATGTCTCAATGATGACAAACCGGAGCTACTCATATTAGGATCATCCTCCAAATTCGCATCCCTTCAGACTGTTTACTCATCGTTCATCATTGATGGCACCACAATCCCAGTACTTAAACAAGTAAAGACACTCAGGGTTTACCTTGACGGGACACTTACCATGTCTAAGCAAGTAAATACCCTAGCATCCTCTACCTCCTACACAGCCAAACTTATCTCTCTTAGTCGCAAATTCCTGACACCAGAAAATTGCATTACACCAGCAAGAGCGTTCATACTATCAAAGCTTGACTATTGTAACATCCTCTTCCAAGGCACCTCCAATACCAACCTATCCAAACTCCAACTCATGCAGAATAAAACCCTCTGTGCTGTATTAGGCATAAAAAAATCAGATCATATATCCAATACCAGGAGACAAAATCACTGGCTTCCTATCAAAGCTAGAATACTCTTTAAAGCCCTTAGCATCTCCCATAAATGCATCACCAACAAAGCTCCCAAATACCTTCTCAACACAGTCGCCAAGAAATCCCACACCAGACTCCTCAGATCTAATAATAGCGAAAACCTCAAAATCCCACGATACAAAAAAGAAAAAGAAGGAGGCAGTAGCTTCATAGTACTCGCTCCTAAGCACTGGAATGTCCTACCTATCAACATTAAGAATGAAAAGTCCTTCCCACTTTTTAAAAAATCACTCAATACGTGGTTATTCAACCAGTTCTAAATTGATCCCAGATACTTTGTATCCCAGACCAACTCTGTATCTTCACTGTATATAAATGTACATAATTGTTAATAATGTAGAAAGCTAAACCTGTACTTTTTGTCCTAATGTCTTGATCAACACAAAATTGAATTTGTGTCTGTCTGCAACTACGCCGTGATACCTCAGGGTGTGGGCGTACAACAAATGTAATAAATAAAATAAATAAAATAACAAATAAGGCTAGAGTAAAGGGAAACACCTAAGGTTTTTACTTGGTTCGATATGGTATGAGTCATGACTATGAATGTGTACTCTGGGTGGAGCTTGCTTAGGCGGGCGGGGGCACCTACTATGAGGATCTCTGTTTTTTCTCCTTTGAGGCAGAGGCTGTTAGTCGCCATCCAATTCTGAATGAGTGAATAGATTTTGTTAACACATATAGTATCCTGTTTGAGATTGCCTGTGATTGGAATGAGGATTTGTGTGTCGTCCGTGAAATTGGTGTATATTACTCCCACTGCATCCAGTGCCACAAAGAGTAGTTTAGTGTACATGTTATAGAGTGTGGGGGAGAGGCAGGAACCTTGGGGGTCACCCATTGGGACTAATATGCGGTCTGCTGCTTCATGGCCAATGGCTACTCTCAAGGTGTGGTTTGTGAGGAATGACTTGAACCAGGTGGTAGCTTCATTTGAAAAATTGAAGTTGTTTGCTAGAGTTAGGCATAGTTTGTTATGGTCCACCAAGTCGAAAGCCACGGACAAGTCAAGTAGTAGTAGGATGCATAGCTTCCCTGAGTCTCTAATGGCGTCCATCTGGTTTAAATCCAGAAGTGTAAGCACAATAGTGATGGGTGGAAGGTTTTGCATGAATCTGAACCACTGGCATTGCTATGAGCAACCTTCCACACCACCATTTTGTGTTGCTTGTGTTTCTGTGCAGAGGGAACCTGGCCTGGCAGTTCAGGCTGGGCTGCTACCATTGGTGGCAGTACCAGACTGATGTGCAAATGGCTGGATCCCTTTTACAATGGCGCAGACAGGTTAAAAAACAATGGTGTGGAAGGTTGCCCAGACCAACGCCAGTGGTACAGATTCATTCAAAACCTTCCACCCATCACTTTTGTGGTCACACTTTTAAATCCAGAAGGCATGTCTAAGTGCTGTGTCTGGGACGGAAGCCTGATTGTCTGTTCACTAGTAGATGGTTTTTCTCCAGGTTTGTTTGAACTTGGGTGTAAGCAATTTTGTCTATGATTTTAAGGAGGAAGGGGACTGTGGTGATCGGTGTGTAATTAGTGGGGGTGGTAGGGTCTAAGGTGGGTTTTTTGAGTAGAGGTGTGACCAAGGCTTCTTTTATGTTGGCTGGGATGTCATTGGAACTAAAGGAGGCATTCACAAAGTTAGTGATGATAGTGGCTAGGGTGGGGGAACAGTCCTTCACTAGTTTGTTGGGAAAGCTATCACCTTTGCAATTGGAGGGTTTAAGTGAGGCTAGAGTTTTAAGGAACTAGTCAATGGTCACTAACGTAAAGTGGAATTCAGGAATGTTTGCTATAGTGTATGTCACTAGCGGGGGGTGAGCTCTGCGGTGTGTGCTAGGAGCTTTCTTTGCGAAGCAATTTTCTTTTGAAGAATGTTTACTTTAGAGGTCAAAGCAACCTGGATAATGGTGCACAATGCTTTGCTAGCAGTGACTATGCTGGGTGGTGGATGGGAGTTTTAAGTTCTCTAATGATAGAGAATAACTCTTTGCTGCTTGAGGCAGCATTAGTGATGAATACGTTTAGGGAATTGGCTTTGTGGGTAATTACTTTAAGTTTATAGGTGTTGGAGATTAGCTGAAATTCTTTTTTGGATTCACTAGTGTGGTTTCATCTAGATAGGTGCTCTAGAGCTCTTTTTTTCCTTCTAAGTCCAATAAATTCTTTTTTTTAAATTTGATTTAGCTGAAATCAATCAACTTTTCAAAATACATGTTGATACAGATAAAATCAATAATTTAATAAACAATTCAAACTTCACATAGAATCAACAAGGATTAGGTGAAAGAAAGTGATATAAAGTGACATAAAGTGACATAGGAGCAACTTAAAAAAAATACATATGTACATATACATGTGATGCGCAAAAACGCATATACATTTGTAGACCTCATGAAGGAAACCAAAAGAATTTATCCAATTAAATTAAATAATAAAGTAAACTATAATGAAATAAAATAAAATAAAGAGCCCATAACAACTAAAAAACAAAACATGCATATATAGGCTCGAAATGTATCAATAGCACATTAAAAATAAAATTGCATTGGTAAAATGGTTTCCAAGAAGTGTACTATGGACTTTAAGATCGAAAATCTAGAACTATTTACTAAAATGCTCCATATCTCACCTTCGTCCCGTACCAAGTACAAATTCATTAAATTAGGGAATTGTTTGAAGCGTATTGCATTTAAATGAGGACATGTTACTACCAAATGCTGCAGTGTTTCTATGACAGTAGGAGATTCACAGAATCGACAGCATTTTTGGTCAACAGGTATAATTTTTCGCCTCACCAAGACTTCCCTCGTAGGCCATAAATTCAACCTTACACGTAAAAACTGATTCCTGATTTTTGCTGATGGACAGTTTACAAGATAGCCAGCCACTTGCCCCGGGCGTTTAATGCCAAAGATTTTGATGTTAAAGTCTCTGTAATTCACACAGATTTCATAGTTATGGATCCATGCCCATTGAAAGTATTTATCTTTGGCTCTCACTGGGTTTCGATTAGATATTGTAAAGAAATATCAGCTTCCAATAAATTATTCAGGACTGAACTGCGCCATTTGGTAGGAAAATACAGATTGGAAGAGGACAAGGAGCTGGCCACCGTGCTCAATATGTTATTGTTGGTAACACCAAGCAAACATTTATGAAAAAACATGCACATACTCCATTTGACTCTACTGGATAAAGGTTTAATACCCAGTTCGCGACGTAGGAGTGACATGGGCACACAGTTAGGCAAGCGAAGCACCTTTTTCCAAAAAAATCCCCTCTAACTTGTCCCAAACCTGATCATTAGTGTACAATTTTGACTCAGCACCATACGTGAGTATGGGAATGACTTTTTGCGAGCAGATGTTTTAGCGAGAATTTGCCATATTTGTACACAAGAACTTTGGCCTCTGATGTAAGAGACAAGAGTTTTGTTCGCAGCATATTTGGGTAATGTGAGTCACCCACTGTATTTTGGATGAACAAGCCCAAATACTTGTATTCTGGGACTATGTCCATCAATTTTTGTTGCAGGTACCATACAGCATTTTGTGATTTTGCTTTTCCTGGGGGCCTACAAATCATTATTTGCGATTTCTCAATGTTTATAGTTAACTGGTTCTCTGAGGCATAATTGGATAAGGCAGATAACAAATTCTGCAGGCCCATAGGGGTTTGAGAAATTAGAACCAGGTCATCAGCGTATAGCAGCCACGGAATTCGCTGACCACCCAATTTAGGAGCATCTGAAAGTATTTGAAGAAATGAAAATCCCATATCAAAAATAAACAAATTAAACAAAAAAGATGCCAAGATGCAACCTTGTTTTAATCCTAAAAAGGTGGCAAATGATGCAGAGAGAAGGCCCTCAATAGAGAGTCTTACACGCATAGATGTCTCAGTTTGTAGCTGAATAATGATTGCCAATAAGGAAGAGGGACAACCCAGAGTCTTTAATTTATAAAATAATAAATTATGATTTATGGAGTCGAAAGCTGAACGAAAATCAATAAAGGCAAAATATAATGCTTGCTTTCTGATAGCATATTTAGACTTAAGCATATTTAGTGTTATAATGTTGGGAAGAGTGCCTAAGCCACTGACAAAGCCTGATTGCAGGGGATCTAGTATGGAGTCTCGGTTCGCCCAAACTTTCAACTTTCTCAATATTATTCGAGAGTAGATTTTCCCAGGTACATCAAGGAGTGAGATAGGTCGATAACTTGCTGGATTAGTTCGCTCACCCTTTTTGTAGATGGAAACTACAATCGATTGTTTCCAAGACAAGGGTATCTTTTGTGTGACATTAATGGTTTCAAATATGAGGAAAAGAATGTCTGCCCAAATGTCTGGGGAACATTTGAGATGTTTGTTCGATAGACCATCCGGGCCAGGGGCCCCGACTTGCTTGCTTGCGATATGCTTAATAAGATGTCTTCTCTATCAAATGCAATGCGAAAAGAAGGCAATACATCGGGGCTAACTATATCTGAACGATTCATTGTTGAACCAAGGGGTGCTGTGTTTGGGTTTAGGAAGTTTATATTGAGTGGGGCTACTTAATTGATTGCTGTTTTTAGTGGTAGTGCAGTGAGATGCTGTCAGGGTTTGGTGTTGGCTAGGGGTTTTGTGTTGAGTAATTTATGAAGGATGGGGTCACGTTTTCAGGAGTGAGTTTTCGTGTGTTTCTCACCAACATTGGTGTGGGAGCGATATTATTTACTAATGGGTCATTGGTCATGATTATGTTGAGTCTAATTCGGAAGTGAACAGTCCATGGTATCTCTAGGATGTCTTCTAGGGTGACTGTAGTGTTCAAGGTGAGGATCCAGTCAAGGATTCTACCTTTTGAATGGGTAGGGGCATTAACAATTTTCATGAATTGCATTTCTAGGAATGCATTGTGGAAGGCTGTGGCTTTATGGTCTGTTATGTCATTATAGCCTAGATTAATATCTCCAAAGAGGATGAATTTGGTTTTGGGTTTGAGGAGAGGGGTAATGAGTAGTGGTAAATCAATGTCAGGGTTATTTTTAGAGCTAGGGGCTATGTACACTATTAGAAAATTGATGGTGGTTTTGGGGTCAGTAGCTAGTTTGAGGGATACGAGTTTGTAACCTGATAAGGTTTCCATTTTACATTCTTTGGATTGGAGAGTAGTTTTAAAGATAATGGCAACACCTCCTTCAGTGGCATCATGGTGATCGGCTTTGAGTAGAGTGTACTCTAGTGGGATGACTAGAGTGAGTAATGTACCTGAGGCTGGGTGTAGCCATGTTTCGGTCATTACTAAAAGATCTGGTTAGAATTCATTAATGAGGCTGTGCACGTCTATTGCGTGAGTGCTTAGAGATCTTACATACAACAGGGAAACTTTTTGTGGCGCTTTGGATGGAGGAGAACAGGGGGTTTGGCCTGGTGGGGCCTGTGGTAGAGCTGGGGCAGTGCATTGAGTTTGTTGCTGTATGTTCGTGGGATTGGCATGAGGTAGAGTTGTGATTGCGGACAAGGGTGTTGCTAGGTCTGGAAAAGATCCGGGGCTAAGCTAATGTCGGGACTGCCGGGTCTGGAGGCTAGCTAGCATTTTGGTTGTAGCACCTGAGCTCCTATCCGGGGCTACAACCAAAAGACCTGGGGATATAGCCCACTTAGCCCCCCCCCTAGCAACGCCTCTGATCGTCGAACTATCATGGGGAATGGGGGATTTGTGAGTTGCTGGGTTGCTAGTGGGTGAGGGATGGTATAGTTCTTAGTGGATGAGTGCAGATGATGTGTGCGGGCGGAGAGTCTTGCTTTCCTTGTGGCTGCTAGGATAGGTTTGGGTAGTGTGAATGTGGTGGGTTTTCTAGATGAGAGGCGTGCATGGTGTGCTGTACCTAGCTGTGGAATAGTGGAGTGTGATTTGTACGAGTTGTGTGGTGTGGCTGGGAAAGTTGTTATGTTAGGCATAAATGGAGTAGGGCATGGTAATGGGCAATTCATTAGAACTGGCACCTTCCAGCACACAGTGACATGATGCACAGCATGGCACAGGCCACATTCTGTGCAGTGTTGACCCAGGTGCTCGAAGCCCTCCAGTGGCAAGCACAATTCCACAGCACACATCCCACCACCCCAGCACAGTTCTATGCCGCTGCCCAAATGCCAAATGTGATTGCTGTCCTGAACTGTACCCATGTTGCATTGGTGGCCCCCCGTGGCACACAAAGCAGTTTACCGAAACCATAAGCACTCCCACTCCCTGAATTTGCAGGTGACTTGATACCCAAACCTCATCATCACCCCCTGCTGTGCCTGCTACCCTGGTTTCACCCATGATGTCATGGTCCTACGGAACAGCACACAGGATACATGGAGAGGCACAGTGGACAAAGGACCTCGATTGTGAGTGAGTAGAAAGCTAGCAAGCATGTGCTGTGGGTCACATGCCCAAGGGAGGGTGCAAATGACCACATAAAGGATGGCGAGATAAGCAAATGTGAAAGTGCACTTCATTACCTTCCGCACCAGTGTCACAGTACAGGCAAAAGAGGTGAGTACAAAGTTGTGTAACAATGCAAAACGTTACATTCACACATTAATCACTGTCAAATAATTGAAGATGGCAATATATTAGTTTGATGGTAATAGGTTTTAATTGTTTTACTTTTTAGATGACGTCTCTCACACCATCTACCTGAAGCCTGGCATTATTTGCACATAGCTTCCGTCCTGATGAACGTTGGGTCAATACAGGGCTACAGATTTAAAGCCCAGCATAACTGACTGAAACACATGTAGACCAAAAACATTGTCTTTGGGGTGCACAGATAGACACACCTTTATTGTAAAACGGTGCTAGATTGGCGTGTAAATATTATGTATTAGATGGTTATATACATTATGAAACCATGTATGACAAAAAAATGGGTTTTATGTATGAATGGATGAGTGTGTGTGAGTGATGGAGGAATTGAAATGGAGCATTTAACTGAACATATTGTTTTTGAAAAAAACCTAATTTATTATTTTTGTCCAACAAATTGTTATGTTGAAATAAAAGTATGATGAGAAAGTAGTATGTGAGTAGTGTAATGCCATCCTGCATGGAGAAGCAGTAGTACACATACAGTATCAATCAACTACACAAACAAGACTACAAGTCAGGGTGTAATTATCGAAATGCTGTTGGTGTCTCGAGGAAGTATGAACAACTGGAATAGGAGATTCATCCAGGAGTGGATGAAATCTTCCTGTATCTTAGTCTCGGGGAAATGAGTGTTAGGGAGAATTGTCAGTTTCTGTACCAATTCCCTTTAACTTTAGAGACCCCAGGCTTTTCTGGATTCTGGGACCTTTTTTATTTTAACCTCCTGAGTGAGTGGGCCTTTTTGGCACCCACTCATGCCGTTTCCCTCTAACTAAGATGTTGTGTTCCTTATGTTTGAATGTAGTCTTGTAAACTCCATAAAGATCTGCTTTTTATATAGTGACACACAGCACGCCTTGTGCAGTGCCACTAAGGAGTCCCTTGGACTCCTCTAAATATTTAAATACATGTTCTTATGTAAACTACAGGTCCCAATAATAGTAGGACAACTTTTGTCTTACTTACCTTTTTCCTTTGTGGGTCCAGCACACACCAACTTTATGTGGAGTGCTGGGGGGTTACATTGTAACGCCTTATCCCACTGCTCATTTACCATTTTGTTACACTGACTAACTTGAATGGCTGGAGGCAGTGATTTCGTGTTACTACTATTTGTGGAATGTATCTGCAGGGTGATTTCTCAGCTGCAGTACAGCACCCATAGGTGACCATTTACAAAAATGGCCGCTGTCTTCTTTTTTCACCATTTCTCATTTGTTAGTTCCTTCTGGACTTTTACTCTGTTATTTAGATCGGATTTTGAAGTGAGGGAGGAGCCCAAAACATCACTGGCCTTTCTTTGTAGACATGCCTGGCCGAAACCAATTCAAATTGGGTGGGTGGCTATCCTAGAGGACAAACCCCCTGTGTGAGTGACAGCTTCGTGCTGTGAATGAATGGGATTTCACATAGAAGGTAAGGCTTTTGGGACTACTGGCAGAGTCGACAGCTAGAACATAAAATCTGAAGAAAAAGATGCAAAGAGCCACATACAGCACCTTCCAGGACCGCAAACGCACCGGTGAAGACTTGCAGCTGTGCTGACCCCATTTTCCCATCGACAGGGAAGCTCCGCCAAGAATGACCAACTGGCCTCAGAACTTGCTTCATTCTGGGCCAACCCCTGTGTCACTGCAACCTTCCTGAGCTGCACCTTCCCAACCTGGACCATCGACAAGAGCAACGTCTTCCGAAGGACGAATCCAGCTGAAACTTTGGAGGCATTGGTGTGAGTCTACAGAAGCAGGACATCTTTGTCTAGAGTCCCCTCACCAGAGTGCAGGGCCGGGGGATGAAGGAAATTCCAACTGGGGATATTCCTTCATCTTTGGCGCTGAGATAAAGGAGCTAAAACCAAAATGAGCTGCTGAAACAAGTTGAATCCATTGCTGCAGAGTCCCTCTCGAGAGTGTTGCACAGAAGCCTGCCAGACATCCTTCCTTTTATCACCATGACCAAGGTCCAGGAACAAGGGTCTGCATCGCTACATCAAGAAGGAAGACAGCTGGGACATCTGCTTCAATTCTAAGGTACTATGGGGCTTTGGTTTTGACCACCTTTAGCCAAATCCAGTGCTTCCTAGCTTGGGAAGTGTTCCTTTCTATGTTTTTGAATTACTGTAATTCACGTGTACAGGTCTTACAGCTTGTGCACCTCAGTTAGGCTCTCTTGAGCACCTGTATTTTTCTTCAGTGAACTACTGACTGTTCAAATAACTTTATCTGAGAAGATTACATCAGAACTAGAATTGCCCTATTGACTTTGGCTGTCCTAGCTCCCTAAAGGCATCCCTCCTGAACACTACTGGCTTTGGCAGTGCTTGTTCCCTATAAAGATTTTATTGTTTTACACTCTTATTGCTAGGGAAAAGACTTCTTACATCCTTTGGGGAGAAAAGCGTATTGTTACAGAGCTACACTCTTCTAATCTACTCTAACACTTTTTCCCTCCAAACTCAATATTGCATGGTGAGCCATAAGTGTCACTAGTGAACTTAACTGATGCTACTCTGTGTTTTTTTAATATATTTTATTTCTATTGCGCTCATACACAAGTGTTTCAGAGCGCGACAAGGCAAGGGAGGGCAACAGGGGAGAACAAAACAGCGATCTTACTAGGCCCAGTGACATTGAGAACGCGCAAGTGCATTGGAGAGGGGGAGGTGAAAAGTGCATGGAAGGGGGGAGAGGTGGAAAGTGTGAAGCAGAGGAGAAACAGATACATAACAATAAATAAATAATAAAGGCAACAAACAGTGGTAATGCAGCCAGCAATTTGCAAGTGCTAGGTTTAAGGCAGCAGACAGGGTAGGTTGAGCAGGTGCCTGGGCCCAAAAGACAGAGGGTGGCCAGGTGCACATTGCCAAGAAAGAACAGATAAGCAGGGGAGAGGGGGAGCAAAGGCAGAAGAAAAAAGGAAGGTCTTGAGGTGCTTCCAGAACCGCAGATGGTTCTCTTCAAGTTTTAGAGTGGCAGGGAGGCTGTTCCAGAGGGAGGCCCCAGCCAAAGACGGAGATCTACCCCCAGCTCGTTTCTTAGAAAAACGACTGACCCTGAGTGAGTTGGAGGTAGAGGTGTGAAGAGCTCAAGAGGGGAGGTATTTGCGGAGGGATAGCTGAAGGTATTTTGGACCCAGGCCCCAGAAAGCCTTGTGGACAATGCAGAGGGTTTTGAATTTAATCCTTGCATCCACTGGGAGCCAGTGGAGAGATTTCAGAGCTGGAGAGATACGATCTTAGGGCTTGAGGCCAAGGACAAGTCTCACAGTCCTGTTCTGGATTAGTTGCAGAGGGCGGAGAGTAGAGGCAGGTATATTTAGAAAGAGGCTGTTACAATAGTCCAAGCTAGAGACAACCAGAGCTTGAGATACCATGAGCTTCTCGGGGAAGGAGAGGAAAGGCAGAGTACTTCTGAGGAGGTGCAGTCGGAAATTTGACTTTTTAGAGATCTCAGAGATGTGGGCGGAGAAGTAAAGGGTGGAGTCAAAGATGACCCCAAGGTTCTTAGCCTCGCAGGTGGGGGTAGGAGGAGGGCCAAGGGAGGCCGGCCAGAGAGTGAGGGGAAAGGATGGTGAAGGTGTGCCGATGAGGAGGATCTCCGTCTTGCTGGCATTCAGACAAAGATCATTGGCGGCACACCAATCTTGAATGGCAATTAGGCAATCAGAGATGAGAGAGGGAGAGGAGGTGGCAGAGGGCAGCTTGAAAATGAGTTGAGTGTCATCAGCGTAGCACTGGAAATTTGAGCAGAAAATGGCAATGCAGTGGGCGGGAGTTGCCAGGTATTGGTTGAAAAGCTAGGGTGAGAGGTTAGACCCCTGGGGAACACCACAGGTAGAGAGAAAGATAGATGAAAGGAAGGACCCAAGTTGGACCTGGGAGGGTCGATCTGAGAGGAAATAGGTCAGCCAGGCCAGAGCCTGATCAGTGATACCCAGGTTTTCAAAGAGACGGTTGAGCAGGATGGTATGGTTGACCGTGTCGAAGGCAGAAGAGAGATCAAGGAGGATGAGGACAGATGGAATGTTAGAGTCAAGGTTGGTGAGCAGATCTTCACGGATGTTTAGGAGAGCAGTTTCCGTGCTTCTGGAAGCTCTGAAGCCAGACTAGTGGTCATGGAGACAGCCAACAGAATTGGAATGAAGGTTAAGCTGAGAGATGGCCAACTTTTCCAGGAGTTTGCCAAGAAAGGGAGTAAAGGAAATTGGGTGAAAATTAGCTGGACAAGAAGGATCAGCTGTGGGTTTCTTGAGAAGAGGATGCACAAAGGAGTGCTTCAGAGGGGAGGGGAAGGATCCAGAGTCAAAGGAGTGGTTGCAAAAATCAGCAAGGGCCGGAACGAGGGTGTCAATGTGGTCCTTGAAGGTTTTAGAGGAACAGGGATGAACCTATTTTGAAGAGGCTTTCATAGATCGGACTTGTCTAGCAACCTCGTCAGGGGTAAAAAGAGGAAAGGACGAGAAGGATGGTGGGAGGGTGGCTAAAGGAGGGTCAGCAAGCACAGATGGAGAGGGAAGAGGAGGAGTGTTGGTGGTGAGGGTGGACAGGATGTCCTGGGTTTTTGAAATGAGGTGAGAGGCAAGGGCATTGCAAAGAGCCTGGGAGGCAACAGGAGGTGTAGAGACTGCAGCAGGGTTGGCCAGTTCCTTGCAGATTTTAAAAAGTTCGGCCAAGTTGTTAGATGCCGCAGAGACACAAGCTTGAATGTGGACTCACTTCTTGGTGAGGACAGAGAGTCGGTATTGCCTTTGTAGCAGGCGACAGGCCAGTTTGTCAGAGGATGAACAGGAAGTCCTCCATTTCCTCTCAGCTGCCCTACACTTACGTTTAAGTGTAGCTAGGTCAGAGTCATACCATTTGAACTTGGCTTTGGACTTCAAATGGATCCTCATGACAGGGTCAAGAGCATCAAGCGTATCAGAAATTGAAGAATAGAGCAGAGACAGGGCTGTATCAGGATGAGAGACAGCCAAAGGTGGAGGGGGGGGAGAAAGTGGCGGCAAAAGCCTCAACTGACACATGCTTCATGGGCCGGATGTCCGAGAAGGTAGGTGGCAGTGTTGGGGTAGGCCTGGCTTGGGGGCAAGAGAGAGAGAGATGATATGAGAGGAGGGAGTGATCGCTCCAGGAGAGAGGAGTGGTCAGAGGGATGGAGAGGGGGAGGTCAGAGGAGATCAAGACATCGAGTGTGTGCCCTGCAGAGTGAGTCGGGCCAGAGGGGAGGATGGACAGGGAGAGGGAGTCGCAGAGGTCACGGAAGAGTACAGAGGAGGAGCAAGGAGAGTCTAAATGTATATTTAGGTCACCGAGAAGGAGGAGTTGAGTGTTAGAGGCCAGGAGGGAGGAGGAGAGGTCTGCCCACTCAGAGAGAAATGAGGTGATTTGACCAGGAGGCCGGTAGATGGTAACCACAGTAAGAGAATGGGTAGGTGAGAGAGAAAGCCTACAGACAACGCATTCAAAAGAGAAGTAGGTCTAAGTGGGAATGATAGAGGCAGGAATCCACTCAGGAAAGATCAGGGATACCCCCCCACCAGACCGGGAGGATCTGGGTGCTGAGAGGATCTTGTAGCCATCAGGGAGGAGAGTGTCAAAGCGTGTGACTGAGCTGGCCGTGAACCATGTCTCAGTAAGACCAAGGACATCAAGGTCTAGTTCTTCAAGGAGGTGGCAAATGTCAGAGGAGTGTTTGACGGCAGAGCGAGAGTTGAGAGTGACAATATGAAGAAGGTTGCCAGCCTTAAAGACCTTCCGGGGAGGGGTACAGATCAGAGGTACACCCTGCAGAGGAGAAAGAGCCCTCGGAGGGGCAGAGGAGGAGGAGGAGAGCGGGGGCAAGGTAGCCAAGGGGGGAGAGGAGGGGGCAGCAGGAGATGAAAGGAAATTGATGAGGCGAGAGAAGCACCTATCAAAGAGGAGGGGATTGGCCTGAGGGCCTTGGACTATGACAGTGCCATTTAGGTAGACATTAATGATGACTTTAGAGGAGTCGAAGTAAGCCATGAGAACTTCCCAGCGAGTGCCACCATTAATAGGAGAGGAGGAGATAGGGCAGAGCACAGAGACCATATGAGGAGTCCATAGATCTGGCGAAGGAAGTCTGTCTGGCGGAAGCATTGGAGTAGGTGTTGGCGATAGGAAGACCAGGATTAGAAGCCAAGATATCCTTTTTGAACTTCTTCCTACCAGACTTAGTGAGAGGGGAAGGATAGTCAATGGAGAAGCAGTTGGAGAAGAGGGGAGAAACAGAAAGCGCCATTGGGGTGGAAGTAAGGAGAGGATGGAGATACTAGGGGGGCTAAGGCAGGTAGGTGTGAGACAAAAGAGAGTGGTGAGGTCACTGGGCTGGCAAGTTACAGAGAAGAAACAGTATAAAAGCAAAATACAGAGAATTTCGCAATGGGCAGCAAGATTTGACTTTTTAGCACAAAGCAAAAACAGCAAGATTTGGCTTTTTATTACAAAGCAAAACAGCGAGATTTGACTTTTTAGCACAAAGCAAAAATAGCAAGATTTGACTTTTTAGCAGAAAGCAAAAACAGCAAGATTTGACTTTTTAGCACAAAGAAAAAAAGCATATTTGACTTTTTCAATCTTGGAATCGGATGTTAGCAAAGTGTTTTAGGAAGCACTGCGCAGCACGATGACAAAATGGGAGCAACAAGCAGAAAGAACAGTGATAGTCAAAGGCAGTAGAAGTGAGTCCATAAGGAGGGAACTAACCCATAGTTCTGGAGGTGGCAAAGTCAAGGCAGTCCGGATTTCTTAGAGGAGTGAGGTGGCAGCATCACTGTGGTTAAGGTGCAGTGAGGATCCCAATTAGCGTTCCGGAAGCGGACAGGGAGCATACAGGGGCCTTGGAAGTGGGCCTTTGCTGAGAGGGCCGGCTGAAGCCTGCCGGTCCCTGAATGGATGGAAGAAAACACTCAGCAACCAATGGGAGTGCAGCACAGGGAGAGGTGATTCAGCAAAGCCTGCCTACACAACAAAGAAAACCACGGCGCCCATCTTGGAAGGGACAAAAACAGTCAAATAAGCAGCAATAGTAGGAAAAAACTAGTGCTTTCAAAATAGCAACACAGCTCCAGGTATTAAAAAGCTCAAAAAATGGCTGCATGATAAAAATGCCAAATAAAACAGTCCTGTCCAACAATATTATGCAAATTTCCTCTATTTTTCATTTCGATTTTTCAGGTTCAATAATTCCCCACGAGGTGCAGTAATGCACAGAAAGTTCATCTACCTAATGGAATGGTCAGCAGCCAGGCACAAACTCCACACGTGCAGGAGAACAACAGATGGCCAGGAGGGTGGAAACAGGACCTCACTCCCAGTGAGAAGCAGATGAAAGAAACCAGTTCAAGCCAGTGGGCCTTGCTGAGAGGGTCGGCTGAAGCCTGCCGGTCCATGATTGGATGGAAGAAAACACTCAGCAACCAATGGGAGTGCAGCACAGGGAGAGGTGATTCAGCACAGCCTGCCTACACAACAAAAAAAACCACGGCGGCCGTCTTTGGAAGGGCCAAAAACAGTCAAATAAGCAGCAATAGTAGGAAAAAACTAGTGCTTTCAAAATAGCAACGGAGCTCTAGGTATTAAAAAGCTGAAAAAATGGCTGCACGATGAAAATACCAAATAAAACAGTCCTTTCCAACAATATTATGCAAATTTCCTCTATTTGCTGAAAATATTTTAGTACAAAAACAATGTACTCACCTGCATTATTGCAACTTGAATAATTTGATTCTGAAATTCTACTTGATGTTACTATTAGTTGCTGCATATCCTAGTGTGATCCTTTTGCTTTGTGTACGTATAAATGCATAATTTTAATATAACTTTTAAGGACGTAAGTGCTTACTTGAATACTTGTGATGACTGATTTAATTGTACTGCTCTACAGTTCACAGTATCACCACTAAAATAAGCCTGGCTGCTCAGCCTCTCTACCGACTTATGTAGTACATACCTATGTTAAATGTTGAGTCACTAATATCAAGCAGATAAGCCTTGTAAAGTCCCACACAAGTTGGACTCTACAAAATCTTACCTAACATCAGTCAGTCCTATAAAACTGAGTACTGGAATTATGCTTGACATGCCCATTTCGAGTTACATGTTTTATAGTGGAAAACCGCAAATTAACAAAAGCAAAACATATCAGATACAACATAATCCCACATTCCCAGCTGGCTACCACCTATGCAGAAATCTAAATAGCCCATAAAGTTCATTACCCAATTTTTCGTTCATATCTAAATAAACACCTTTGCAAGATGTCCTAATTAAACAATCAGCAGAAAACACTGTGATGGGATTAGGCCACTATATTAAGGTACTTTGGTGCAAAAATTGACTCTCCTTATTGGTCAAGGTAACTTTGGCCAACTCGTGATGTGCATATCCCTGACAAGACCCAATAACGGAGTGAATAAGAACACAGAGGTCAATCCCGCCTGGTAATACAATGGCTTCCTCATGAGACGAGACAATTTGGCACTCCAAGATTGCCCCTTCGACCTTGAAGCTGTTCTCTTTGGCATCACTTCTTGCTATTCCCATCCTAGAACACATTAATTCCCTGGCACACCTCCTACCTCTTCTCTCTTACGAACCAGGTATTCATAAAAAACACATTCAAGGCACCGTTCTTGGGGATGTATTTCCCATATGTATTTGTTCTTTTTTTCTCAGATACCTGTAGTTCAAATTGACCGGCCACGTATCAATGTGGACATTATTACCCAAAACATAGCTTGACTCCTTGCCAATATCAGACACCAGGCTTTATTCTTATGAGACACGTCCTTCACAGAGGCAGCTCCAATCTAATCTTCCAAAACAAACATTCCATTCTCAGCTCCTGTGAGCTGCTCAGCTTGGCACAGTTAACTGCTACCTTTGCTGCTCATATCCTTCCCTCCATAACATTGGCTGTCTGCACACTCGGTAAGAGGAAGAATGCATTAAATGGACAGAGCAAAAGCTCCAAAGGAGGTCTAACTTTCTAACTACCAAAAGATGCTACTTCTACCAAGGCCTAATCCAAAATGGTAGAGAGGTGGTGGTAAGAGTCTGGAGGGAGTGGTAACATCAGGAGAAGGTGAAGCAGCGATGGCGCAGGCAGAGGGGGGTTGGAAATGGTGGTTGTATTAGGAGGTGTTGGTAAGAGTCTGGAGGGAGTGGTAACATCTGGATATACAATGTCCGATTGCAGTGCTCATTGGTGCCAACAGGCACACCTCCATTGCCTCTGAAAAACAAGGACAAATATCTAAGTATCTATACTTTAGCAGGTTGTTCATTCATATTTGTCCATGTTAACTTGTGTACGTGTCTACTCCATACAACATAGCAGGTCTTGTTTAGGGGTGGCACTACTTCCTCCGAGAACCCTATCAGTCTCCCTGCTCAGCAGCTCACCAGCCTCTCCTCTCATCTGTTGTTAGAGAACACAGCACTTTCCACTGTAGTTGTGGTTTGATTTTACACTGCACCTGCTCCTTATTCACTCACTGGTATCTGCTTCTAGCACAGTTGCTTGAACCTTGTGTCCCTGGAACAACCCTTTTGCCCTACATATGGCTAGGTGCATTAAACACTGTGCTGTCAGAGGTGGCATTTCCTTGGTAATAAGGAATCTGGGAGTGCCAGTTGCATGTGGGATCAGAGAACCTATGTAGCAGGAATCTTTTCACCTTGCTCTTCCCACCTCCCACATATGATTGTACCAAAGGTTATCTATTTTGGAGTGATGAACATCTGTAACCATGTCCAAGAGGACCCCTTGATAATCAGAGTCCCTTCTGCTTCTGGGCACTGGTACACTCCTATTTGCTAAAACACTTGTCATTATACCCCCCTTTATGTTCCCTCACCAAATAACTGTTGCCAAAAGAAAGGAAAGAAAGAGAGAGAGAGAGAGAGAGATAGAGAGAGAGAGAGAGAGAGAGAGAGAGAGAGAAAGAGCGAGAGAAGGCCCATGGAAATGGGTGTTGTTCCAATTCTTGAAGAACCAGCAGTTGTACACCAAATCTCCTGGTAAGAGCTGAGTTTGTTGCAGAGATGCTGGGTTGACCATGTAGGTTGCAGCCGGCTATTGTGAACTGGGTGCAAGCTGTTGACAGATAACTTTAACACATTTGGTGAAATCCATGAAATAGCCCTGAAACACCTCCCCTAATATGTCAGCTGTTTTGTGAGTGTCAGAGGCTGTGGGTGTCAGTGGTATGTGCAACCTCCTACCCATCATTGTTTTGTGAGCCATGGGTAGAGAACCCATACATATCCTGTCATACAAGGACCTCATCATCTTAGATTGCTTGCTATCCAGATAATCATCGTAGCCAAAGGACTGCTTTAATACCCAATTCATGGTGCCTTGATCCGATTGTGCCAGTTTGCTTAAAACCTCTGATTCTATTTTCATAGCATAGGCGTTCCTAATTAAACTTTCAGAACTGCCTGAAATTGTGATCGGGTAAGCCCAGTGGTCTCTTAAACCAATGCCATGAAATTCTTTTCTTAAGTGGGTTAGCCCTGGTAATGTCATGCTTCCATCTTGTGTGACATCCTGGATGGCCTGTATATGTTTTGTCAAATGTGCATTTGACCACACTCTTGTCCAATTTAAATTGGGCATTGTCTTGATGATTACTTCAATAGTACAGAGATTGGTTTCCAATCAGACATAAAGATTTGGAGCCTACTTTGGAAGACCTAAGATATTCTTTATGAACTTATGTTCCACTGTAGCAAGTTTTGGGCAATTAATCCAGCCACACATGTCCACTCCATACACAGCTTATTGTCTTGCTGGTCTTAAGTAGGCTGGCAGGGTCGCACTGACTGCAAAAATTCCAAACTACCCTGCAAACCTCGCAATCGCTGCACTGTATCTAGAGAGAGATAATTCCACCCAGGAAAGTTTTTTACACCAACTTCCACCCTCCCGTACTCTCATGCCCAAAAATAAAAATATGCTTTTACTTCCTCAATCGGGCCCTTACTCAAGAAGAGTTTAAGACTGGGGGTCTTCCTTGACTTGGCCCTAAATACCATTGCCTTGTCTTTGTGTACATAGACAGACATCCCATTTCAATTGCAGAGTTCCGCGAATGCCTCTCTTTGACATTTGAGACCCATGGGGGCGAGGGAAAACAGAACCTCATCATGAGCAACACAAGTATAGGTTTCCTATCATGTGCTAAAATCTTGGCATCAGTCAAGACTGCTCACAATTTGGTAATTACCCCATTGTTAAATAAACAATACAATTTAGGAGATAATACACATCCCTGCCTGACGCCCATTCCAATAATCACATACATGAGATATTTCTCTCAACCCCCCAATGGATCTCTGCCCCATTCACCGTATACAAGGATTTGATGGCTCGCAATAGTTTGAGCAGGATGCCCAGTTCATCGAGGATAGCCAAGAGCCTATCTCTCGGTACACTGTTGAATGTGGTCTTAAAATATATGAATGTATGTATTTATCACATACAATGCGTAATCTTAAGCATTGGTCCACCATGCTGGTATTACTCCTAACACCTGCCTGTCAATGATCTAGGATACAATTGTCCTCAGTCCAAGATTCAAGAAGAACCAGGAGCACCTTAGCAAAAATCTTGCTCCCTGACTTCAACAAAGAAATTGGGCTATAATTGCAGGGTAAGTCTAGGTCTCCCTTCATAAAGATGGGAACTATAACCACTTGGGTCCTTGAGACAGGGACCTTATTAAGTTCCAGTATCGCATTGAACAATATGGTTGAATAAGGCCCCCCAAATCTCTGTTTCAGCTGCTTAGGAATCAACAGGGATGATGTTTGGACCAGGAGCCATGCCCACTTTGTTTACTTAATAAAGTGAGTCTGACTTCCCTGTCATTCAAAATTAATGAGTGGGTAGACCCGGAAGATGTTGCATCACTTTCAGTTGGAACTTCAAAATGTTCGTAATACAGACCTCCAATGTGGTCCAGCCACTTCTCTTCCAGAATACACCCCGATATAATGTTATTATCATCTGGATGCCTCTCTGCCATTATTTCCCGAAACCTTTTCGTTTTCTTATCAATGATAGCCTGTAATAAATAATTCCATGTCTCCTCCGTGCAGGCTCTTTTCTTCTTCCTAGTAATCACTTTGATAATACCTTCAATCCTCCCGTACGGCTAGCCCTTTGTCTTGGGAAACCCACTTTGCTAGGCTAATCATATCTCCTTTTGGCCCGCGACAGTCCCATTCATACCACGGGGATGTCAGTAAAGCATATTTCTTTACTGTCTTTCTGGAGAAAAAACTGCGTACATGGTTTAGTAGGTCTTTGTGAATGCCTAAAGTGTAATCAACTTGCCCCAACCCTGAAGAAAAATTATTTTCCAGGAGAGGCAAGATGGAATGGTAGATAGCTGAAATTGCAGTGGCCTGATCAAGACATTCCCAACTTACAACGCGTCTAGAGTGGCCACCACACGGCATGGTGCTGCGACCAAAAGCATCCCCAATATATCTCCCATCATGATGACCATGATGGGATGATGGTCACTTTATATATGAGGTTGAACCTGGACATTTATAATAAACAACCAAGCCTCTACACTTAACAACATATAACCTCTCAAACTTGAGTGCATTCCAATTGAAAAAGTCTGTTCGGCTGGATAATCACCAGAGAATC
Source organism: Ambystoma mexicanum (assembly GCF_040938575.1). Lineage (NCBI taxonomy): Eukaryota > Metazoa > Chordata > Amphibia > Caudata > Ambystomatidae > Ambystoma > Ambystoma mexicanum. The sequence continues at coordinate 1,141,123,393 of NC_090922.1, forward strand.
TGCCATTGCATGCTCTTAAATTGGATGTCTTAACAAGACTAAACACTTCTTCAGAATTCTTATATTTATGCTTCAGAGGGGTGGCCACCAATTCCACAATGCCACAGATACCATCTTCCTCCTCAGGAATATTAGCCATGCTCTCCACATCATCACATATTCCCCAGCAAGGAAATACTGTGCACAACCAAAATTGAGATGCTATTTGGCATCAGGGTGGGCACATGGTCCTACCTCAAGTCAACGAGAGAATGGGCATACCACAACAATTAAATAACAATAGTTACTTGACCTGTAACCATGTCGAAGTAGTCAATGTGGAGCTCTCGAAAGGGTCCTGAGGGGTGGAGCAATATTCCCTGTAACTTTCTGAAGGTATGGGCTGTACTGTAAAGGTGGCAGGTGATGCACAATTGTCCATATGTTCCTGAAGATTGGGGTAAAACTAAACCCCCTGAATGTCTGCTGCAATGTATTGCTTAGATATATGTGTAATTGCTCAATGGCAACTATAAGCAATTCCTGAGGCATTACTTCTTTACCAGTACAATTATGTCTCCAAAGTAGGTCAGTCAGTTAAAAGGGACATCTTCTCTTGAGCCATAAATCCTTCTCCTCTTGTAGAGATTGTGCCTGTAGTTCAATAATCTGTGTCAGGGGAATTGCATTTTAGGAAACTGGAAACTGCACCTGCTGGAATGCTATCTCAGGGAATGTTGTGAGATCTGGTACTTCTAAGTTCACTGATTCTTTTGCTGTTCTGTCTGCTGTGTCTTTACCATAATCAATTGAGTCTCTATTATTTGTATGGGCTGCGCATTTTACCACAGCAACCACTGAGGGATGTGTCAATGCAGAAAGTAATCTTACTAATAATGCTGCATGTTAAATAGGTGCTCCCTCTGATTTTCCTAACCTTCCCCTGCACCATCTGGACAACCCTGAATGCACAGTGGAAGAAACGTATGGTGAGTCAGAATAAATTGTAACAAAAGTACCTTATATCATTTCTAATGCTTCTATAAGTGCTTCGAGTTCTGCTGCCTGTGTGGAGTAATGTGCAGGCAATCTCTTATTCCTCATCTACAAGGCTAACTACTGCTGTACCAGTGTGTCTTTGTCTTGTCCCCTGATCAATCGTTGATGAACCATCAATGAAGAGCATTTCCCCCTCCTCAATTACATACTCCCTTACCTGGGTTGTGTCTTCTTCAGGACCTTTGTATGTACACACAATCCTGCACTAACTCATTTGACTGTATGGGTCCTGCAATGAAAGTGGCAATGAAGGTGGCTGTGTTCACTGTGCCCATTTCGAGTTAGACCTTTTATAGCAGAAAAATGCAAATTAGAGTTGAAGATGACCACAAGGTTCTTAGCCTCAAAAGGGGGAGCAGGAAGAGGGCCAAGGGAGGCCGTCCAGAGAGTGACGGGAAAGGAGGGAGCACATGGGCTGATGAGAATCTCCATCTTACTGGCATTAAAGCAGAGATCGTTGGTGGCACACCACTCCTGGATAGCAGACAGAGAGTCAGAGATGAGAGAAGGAGAAGAGGTGGCAGAAGGGAGCCTGAAAACGAGGTGAGTGTCATCCGCATTGCACTGAAAGTTGGGTCAGAGAGCGGCAATGCAAGAGGTGCCAGGTATTAGTTGAACAGCCAGGGAGAGAGGGTAGACCCCTGGGGAACACCACAGGTAGATTGAGAGATAGAGGAGATGAAGGACCCTAGTTGGACTTGGGAGGGTCGATAGGAGAGGAAAGAGCTCAGCCAGGCCAGAGCCTGGGCCTGATCAGTGATACCCAGGTTATCATAGAGATGGTTGTGCAAAATGGCATGGTTGACCATGTCAATGGCAAAAGAGAGAGTGCGTAAAATGAGGATAGAAGGGGCATTAAAATCCAGGTTGGAGAGTAGGTCTTACAGATGTTCAGGAGAGCAGTTTCTGTACTTCTGGCCACTCTGAAGCCAGACTGATGGTCATGGAGAAAACCAACAGATTCAGTATGAAGATTAACCTGGGAGATGGCCAGCTTTTCCAGGAGTTTGCCCAGGGAATGAGCGATGGAGATCGGGCGATAGTTAGCCGGGCAGGAGGTATCGGCTGAGGGTTTGTTGAGAAGAGGGTGCACAAGGTAGTGCTCTAGGGGGGAAGGGAAGGCTCCGGTAGTGAAGTGGTGGTTGCAGAAGTCACCCAGGGCAGGAGCAAGGGTGTCAATGTGGTCCTTGAGGATTTTGGAAGAGCAGGGGAGAACCTGTTTTGACAAGACTTTCATAGATTGGACTTGTCTAGAAACCTTGTCGGGGGAGAACAGGGGAAAAGGCAGAGAAGGAGAGAGGAGAGGTGGCCACAGGAGGAAGTGCAGAAAGTATTGGGAGCAGGGGGAGAGGACAAGAGAGAGGACAGGATGTCCTGAGTTTTAGAGATGAAATGAGAAGCCAGGGCCGTGCAAAGGGCCTGGGAGGGGACAGTAGTGGTAGAGACTGCAGCAGGATTGGCCAGCTCCTTGCAGATTGTAAAGAGTTGGGATGACTTGTTGGATGCCGCAGAGATGCAGGCTTGGATGTGGGCTCTCTTCCTGGTGTGGACAGAAAACTAGTATAGCCTTTGAAGAAGGCGGCAGGCCAGTTTGTCAGAGGATGCACATGAAGCATGCCCTTTCCTCTCAGCCAACCAGCACTTGCATTTAAGGGTGACGATGTCTGAGTGGTACCAGGACTTGCACTTGGCTTTCAGCCCCAAGCGGATCCTTATGACAGAGGCAAGAACATCAAGAGTATCAGAGATAGAAGAGTGGAACATGGAAAGGGCGTTGTTAGGATGTCAGCCAGTCAGAAGAGGAGGAGAGGGTGAGAAAGTGGCGGCAAAAGCCTCAACTGACACACAAGTTGGCTTGGCCTGAGGGGTAGAGAGGGTGAGATGGGAGGAAAGGAGAAAGTGATCGCTCCAGGAGAGAGGAGTGGTGAGAGGGATAAAGAGGGGAAGATCTGAAAAGATCAGAACATCCAGAGTGTGCCCTGCAGGGTGAGTCGGCCCGGAGGGGAAAATAGAAAGCGAGAGAGAGTCGCAGAGGTCACGAAGAGAGTCCAGAGGAAGGACATTAAACATCCAGGTGGATGTTGAAGTCTCCAAGAAGGCGGAGTTGAGTGGTTGAGGCTAGGAAGGAGGAGGAGAGATCCGGCCACTCCGAGAGGAAGGAGGAGATCTGACCAGGTGGTTGATAGATGATAGCCACAGTAAGAGTGTGGGCAGGAGAGAGAGAAAGCCTACAGAAAAGGCATTTGAAAGAGGAGTGCCAACGCGCCAATGATACACACACTCTTTCTGACCATTTGTGCACTTTGGGACTTGCGTTTTAATAGGGTTAATTTGTAAAAAAAAGAATTATCGACACAAATTGAATGTGCGTTTAGCAAGCGCTGTTGGCCCACCGCAGTACAATCAAACATGGGGATGTCGTCAGTGTATAGTAACCAAAGTGGTCATAGGTGAGAAGGGTTTGGGGTGATAAAGCCAGCCGGTTTGAAGTAATCACCAAAGTCCGATATAAAAATTAAACAGGCAGGGAGCCAACATGCACCCATGCCTGACCCCATGAAAAGGTTTGATCTGGCAAGAGAGTAGCCCGATCTGATTCAGTCTGACCTGGACTTTTGAGTTAGAGTATAAACCTATTAAAAGATGCAGATGACCAAAAGGGATCCCCCAAGAATTATGATTTGACCATAATAATGTGCGGTCAACAGTGTCAGAAAGGGCTGTTAGGTCTGAAGATTCAATAAATACCAACGTTTATTTACAATCGCATGCAAGAAGTTGAATGCTCTTGTTCATAATGTTGTTAGGAGATCTGCAAACATTTTTACTAAATCCTATTTGCCATTTGTCGATCCACCAACTGTAAGCACCCATGACTCAAGATGGCACAGCAGGATAGATGTGAAAACTTCGCTGCATCAACTATGGCTATGGGCCTATAGTTTAAAGGGTTAGATCTTAATCCCTTTTGTATGTAGGCTCTATATATAACTTAGACCAGGATTCGGGAAACATTCTGGAGCTCACGACAGATTTGAAAAAAATGGACATGGTTACCGACAATGCTGAGGGATGCTGTTTAAACAGGATGTTGGATAGTTTCTTTGGTCCTGGTGCACACGAGGAGCTAATATGAGAAATAACAGCCAGGACACATTCATAATCAGAAAGTGACAGGTCCAATTTATCATGAGGATTACGACTCCATATTAGGTGTGCCGAGGGGACTGGACGATAAGGTTTGGAAATGGGTCACCTTGTCATTCTCATCAACTGCGTAAAGCTGCTTATGAGGTTGAGAGGAGTCAATATCATTATTTAACCTCAAAAGGCCTGGACATTTTTATTATGCATGGTTTCATGCATATTTTCGGTGTCAGCTTGCAGCCTTTTGGCCCAACTCTGACAAATCCAATTCTTTTTGGTTTGGCAAACTCCTTTTATGAAATGTCTCTTTCTCAGCAGGGAAATGTCAAGACATTTCCCAATCTGCCCTACTATCCTTCTTGTTTCATGTTTCGTTAGTGCTACCTCTGCACTGTACATGTGAGAGCGCCTACAATGTTTAACCATACCACCTCTCAACCGAGCACAGGTGTAGATTAGGTTTTTCGCATATGTCTCAAAAGTGGTGACCGAAAAAGTGCTGTATCTAAAATTACTTGCTAATGCTACACAATGCAGAGGTAGCTGTCCAGTGCTGAAATAGATTGCTACAGTTAAAATGTACTACAGCCCTGGACAGCTCCCTGTAACTTGTGTAGTGTCAGCGAGTAATTTCCAGAACTGGAATATTTTTTTTAATTTTTTTATGGGGTGGTCCTCCCACCTCCCCAACTCCCCTGTTCAAAATGTAACCCATTCCCCCGACCCAAAAATACATACAACTAATTTCGAGAAAAATGTTAATTGAATGATCTTGTCTATGAAAACGTCTTTCAATTAACATTTTTAATTGGAAAAAGAGTCTCTGAATCTTTTTGTGATTAAAAGACTGTATTCCAGATCCACAAGGGATTAGTTCACCCTGGCCACCGGAGGAACATTCCAAGAGATTCTATTGCCCTCCAGTTTGACCCACAGAACCCTAGAACCGTATTCACTCAAACTTGGAGGCTCCCAGTCTATGTTGAAATACGCCTGGAGCATTCAGCGGTCACTAAAGGGGGAGTAAACAACATCCAGTCTAGTACAATTTCCGTGCAGCGACCCCTCTACAAAAATATAATCAACAGTCGAGTGCACCCTACCATTGAACCGCGTCAGGGAGATCAGTATGTCCCCAGGGACAGAATCAATCTGGGGATACAAACCAAGACTCTCCAGGTAAGTAACCACCGGTAAACATTATTAGAGGAGCATGCAGAGTCCAGTGAAACATGGTCCTTCAAAGAGGAACAATTAATACATTCTTAATTCAAATCACCCTAGACAACAATTTTCCATTGTTATACTTTCCATACCTGTCAATAATACTGTTATTCTGTAAAAGTTCATCCAATTGACTCATACCCTCATGCCAATACACATTAATAATAAGGAAATGATGAGAGGGGTTTCCATCGAGGCACAAGTGAGTAATCAAAATATCAAATTGAAGTTCCAATGCGTCACCACAGCTATATCTGATCCAGATCTAATCAAGGTGATGAGGCTGCCAAATGGGTGGCCCATCTTGCCTCCTGTGGCTGGCTGATAAATCACCCTGTAACCATCAAAAGAGGGTTTTGCAAGCTTACAACCATAAAGGACTTGAGCTTGGTATCTACCAGGGGATTGGTGAATAAATGAGAATGACCCCTAGTATTGCAGGACACAATAGAAAGAGAGCTGGCATCAATGGTGCAAGTGGATGAGCGATACTGTCTATTTCTGAGGCATCACTCCTAACAATCAAAACCAATTACTTGTCTTCTCAGATTCCACTAATTTAACACTTAAGGGTTTCATGTTCCTCCCCTAGTACTGTTTTGCTTGTACCTATTTTTTACGCCAAATTCGAATTCATGGAAGGACTAAGGTCAAACCCATGAGCATGCCGTGTATCCCATTCATGCAACACAATATCATAGACACATTTACAGCTGAAATACACAAGAGACCTATCGGTCCTGTAAAGGTCGATAACATAAACTATCTGGAGGTTGCAGGTTGCGATACCAGCCACACATGGAATCCCACAAAGTAGAAAAGAATGTTGAAATGGGTGAGAATCACTGAGCTGTTCTTTGAGAGGACACTGTCAAATAGAATTATATTAGGGGAGTCAAGATAAATTGCTCCTTGGCCAGAGTTCCCATCTTGAGTATGGACTCCCAATCGACGATGTTCAGCAAAGCCGCTATCGTTGCTCATATTCGACAGCGATTTGACACATTTATGGGCACAACTACTATGAGACTGCATTATAACAGAGAACCACCAGTGAAGGCTGAGATGTTGTACTAAATTCAGAGTTGCAGAGTTCAATTTAGGAATATAGAAGTGTGGCAGGTACAAACAGTGGCATAGTGTGATAGTATGGCCGAAGAACCCACCCTACAGAGGGACTCCGCCACAAAAATCAACTCATTACCCAGCACACTGTCTGAAACAGGTACATTAAGAGCCATATTATTCTGGTTTAAAACCATAGAACGTGCATCCTGCCAGGCCATAATCACATCTGATTTGATATTCGTAGCCACAGGCACTTTGTTGTTCTGGAAAAAAATGCAGGGGGCCAACTGCACCTGGGTAGAGCTAGGAGCAGGTACAAGTGCGGGTGATCCACCAGCTGCGATGTAGGTGCGTTAGCCGCAACACAGGCTTTGGATGCATGATTAACTTTAGTTAAAACAGATGGTGTAGAACCACACTTCCCCAGGTTGTAATTAAATAAGATTTCTTTTGGGGTAATATGCAACTTCATATTGTCGAATTTAAACAAAAGCTATTCGAGAAGGACAGAGTTGGCTTTCGTTTCCAGCTGTAGTCCCTCTTAGAGCGAAACCAGAATCGAAACCAGAATACAAAGCACCTGGTTTATTTCCAAAAGTGATTGCACTGCTGAAATCTCCTGTTCGTTGTGTGTTTTTGGGGGTTCTGTAGATTGTTGTCTGAAAGGCACAAAGGTGACGATGGGCTGATGGAAGACAGAGTAGATTCAAAGTCGGCTATGTATCTAGGCCCTACCTCGGGGTGGGTATCATCAAAACTAGATTAATTGATGACCTTGTTAAACGGAGAAGGGCATCTGACTAAATCACTTGTGTTCTGAACAACCCTACGGGTGGATGGGGGAGGGACCCTCCTCATAGAGAATCTTACTAAAGTCTTTCCATTAGATGGACAATAATTTGAAATTTGAACGGGCTGCCTCCTTCAGCCCCAGTTCACTTCTCACTCGCCAGCAAAGAAAGACTTTTTACTTACAGCTTGTGAAATAAAACACATTTGTATCCGCAAAAAATGTATACTTATCAGCAATTAATTAGTGCAAAACGGATTTTTAGATGTGTGTTCATAAGGAATGTCATAGAAAACAAATGCCACACCAAATTTGAAATTTGTAATCATAACCTCTAATAATTAAGTGAAAGTACTTGCTATGTGGCAAACAGACTATCACGTGTCAAGCTGTCCTCCAAATACTAATGATGGCACTGTGTATAGAAAGGCACATGCATAATGATGTTTTCACTGTGATGACACAGACTACCTGCATAGCTCGTCCAAAATAAATCCTAGAAAGGAAAACATTGAAAACTTAAGAAATGTTGATAAGGGAAACCTTATCAATTTTAAACAAAAATTACTTTATTTAACTTGCTTGAGAATACAACAGAGAGCAACGAGCATTGTGTGAGCAATAAACATCTGACATAGAAAGTACATAATCAGGCAATGTGACCAAGCAGGGTCTTAATAGAGGAACTTGCAAGCATTACATCAAGAAATGTAGGTACCCAATACATACGTAGACATATTAACCAGGGCAAAGTTCAGTGGGATATGGATCATCACTGTCACCCCCATCGCCAGTAGTCAAGGAGAATAAGTAGGATCGAAAGGGGGCACAGATTAACCTGGGCGTACTCGTTGTCGGCTGCATGACAGACCAGTGCTCCTTCACATCAGAGGCCCAAGTGACATCCTGAAGCCATTGGTTGAAGGTGGGTCCCAGGGTGCAGCCACAGCAACAACACACGGCGGGTCGCAAGTAACATACAAAGACCGGACAGCCTCCTGAGGTTGCCGCCGGTGCGAGGGAACTCATGGAAGAAATGGTCAATTGGGACGGTGTTATAGTGCAATCAACTATTTGAGATACAGTCTCACATACCTCCTCCCAGAATGAAGAGCGTTTTGGACAGGACCAGAGAATGTGTATGTAGTCAGCATTGTTTGTTCTGCATCTCGGGCACCCAGAAGGCCGATCTCTTGACATATGATGCAGCCTAGCTGGGGTATAGTGGTGTCTATATTTTAAACTGGATCAATTTGAATCTAGAATTAAGGGAGGCTTACAGGGTGCGGGTGCACATCGATTCCCATTTTTGATCAGTTATTACAATACCCAAATCGCTACTCCACACCCCCTGAAGCCGATCCCATGAGTGGCCTATCCTTGCCTGGAAAAGACCATAGATCCTGGCCTTCCTCCCTTTCATAGTGGTGCCTATCATGATTTCGGATTGTAGCAAATAATCAGGGGGAATCAAGGGGTATTCATGCCACCTTGGGAGCCCAGCGCAGGCCCGTGTATTGACACCAACGGGAGGGACGCTCTCTCAGGGACGCCGGCAGTTCTTGCCATTCTGTAAAGGTTCCCAACCTTATCAATATTAAAGTGGGCTTTGAAACACCATATACAAATTAAGTTTAATGAAATAGATGTAAAAATAGATAAAATAAAAAAGATAAAATAATATTCAATAACAACGTGGACATTATTTTGCAAGGTATACATTAAGATAGGTATATAAAGTTTCCCTTTCATGATGGCTTAGACACATGTTTATGGATGTTGAAAAATACAACTCACTATATTACAGGGCCTGTGGTAGTGGCCCTGTAGCTCTGATTAAGTTGCTCAACTCATAGAAAGAGCACTCTTGGCTGGCTAATAACTTTGCCCCCACTTGATGAATCCTCACCAAACTTTGCAAATACAGTATATGGCCTCATCTGAATGATCTTATAAAGTTTGGTGTATTTCATCCAGGGGGGGCCAACATTTGTCGAAATCCTCATAGACCAATGGAGAAAAATAATGTCCTTGCACCTATTGCCCAAACCACTGGACACATTTGTGCCAGGAGCTGTGGCTTGCTCCCAAAAGCATGCTTTTGTAAATTTGGTGTAAATCCGCCCAGCAGTTTTTTTTTAAATGTAAAAAAAGTAGGCAGAAAAGAATTTGGGATACCTGGGTCCGGTCCATGGACTCATTTCCTGATTTGGAGTCTGTGTACACCTCTGAACCAAACTGGGTCTGCTGTAATTGTACGCTCCCGCTGATTGGATGGTGAAAACTGTTATGGTATCAAAATGAGTTCTAAAATATAAATATATTATTTATATTAGCATCATAATACTTCTTTTATAATTTGGTGTGCATCCTTTTTTTGGCCACTTACACACTTAAGAATCTAATGACAATTTTCTAAAACCTACTATAAAAAAAGAAAATGACTCAATACATTGTACAACATTTCAGAAAATGTCCACACTACACATAGAACTTATTTAAACATTAAACATAGTAACACGCCAGGTAAGCTGTTTTCATTTTTAATTGAATTGGAATACTTTTTTAAAACATTGTGTGCATACTTATTTTCACAACCTAAACACATAACAACTAAACACAGTATATCTAACTTCTTCACCAAAACTCTTATTAGTAGTTATATCTCATTTATTTTACAAACGTTGTAGTTTATTTCCTTTGTATCTACAACCTACTGTTTACTTGTTTCATATGTAAACAGTCATGACCTCTACACGCCCTAACACTCAAAATAATGTACATGAAGCCATTTATATAAGCTAGCACTTATAGGGAACACTTCTACATATTAAAATACATGCAATAAAACAGAAACAGACATTGCAGAACGCTTCTTTTTCTTCCAATGTATGTAATCTTCAGAATCCAAACCCAACATTTATTTTGTAGTGTTTTTAAAATACATCCGAGTAGCAATCCGTCTTCTACTTTACATAAAACAAGTATTACCCTATTCTTCCATATTAAACTTTTATTTTGAATGTTTATATTCACAAAGAACACAAAACATAAATTGTAAAACATTTGTTCAAATAACATGAAGTAAGCATTATTTAAACCCTTTCACAATCTAGCTTGGTATTTGACTATAATGTCATTACAAACAAGCCAATCTACTTCTGTATGAACCCATGCTGTTAAGTGTCCACAGTGAATGGATGCCCCCTCATTAAAAATAATTGCACAAACGTTGCCTTACTAATAGAAACTTGACTATTTACAAAATTAATGACTGATATGTTCATTTTCCTACCATCTACACTATGGGCCTCATTACGAGTCCGGCGGTAACCGAGGCGGTAAAACCACCTGGTTACTGCCGGACTTGTATTACCATTCCGCCTCCGTGATTCCCAGAATTACCGGGGTATTACAACCCCGGTTTTCTGGGAATCACGGAGGCGGAATGGTGTTAATCCCCATTCCCATTGAGTCCTATGGTACTCAATGGGATTTGGGATCATGGAAACACCGGCAGCATCTCGTAATGCTGCTGGTGTTTCCTCGTCTGCCTGCAGGCGGGCAGTGTTAAACCCGCCAGGTCAGACCTGGCGGGAACATCACCTCCCGCCTGCAGGAGTTGTGATCAGGCGGTCCGGAAACAGCAGTGGCGGTGGGTTTACCGCCACCGTTATTTCCAGACCGCCTGATTTGTAATGAGGCCCTATATCTTTGAAACATAATCAATACATACTTATTAAAACTAGAATTTGCAGTGTTGAATGTAAATTACAGCAGTCACTGCACTGCATGTCATGGAATGCTTTAGTTCGAAGATCAAAAAAATGTATACTTTTCTGATGAGAGATAGAAACATGTACAAATCTTTCAGAATGATCCTGAGTAGTGTAATCTTTCTTACATTGTTGACACATATGATTCCACTGATAACTAATTCCTACATACCTATATACTCTAACACTTTCCTGCACTAATAAATCGAAGACAGTCATTAACGATTCTTCACTATCTTCCTGTGTATTTTGAGAAAATTGCTTGATTTCCACTTGTAACAGCTACCACATTTCGGATTGACATTGCCTAATTTGCACTATGTGGTTTTTAATCTACAGATATTTTAAGAAATTAAATGTCCACACATAGCTGCTTCTCTGCTGTGGAAGCTACTTCTTGCAACAATGGAGTCATTTGAAACAACATACACAAAGCTGCATTAGAATAGCAGCTGCAATGAGAGTATGTCATAGTTGAATAACTCTCCAACTCCGGGAGATTCTGTTGTTTCTTAGTAATAAAAGGAATTATTTTATTTGAATATACTTTCACTGACTCCATATGTCTCCTGGCTAAGTGTTTAGTAGGTACAGGCATAAGGTTCAGGTGAGGAGGATAGATTACACAGAACCTATTATGTTCTTCAGTGCAAGAAATGTCTGCTGTCAACTTTCTTTCATCAAAGTTTATTAAAAACTTCTATATTATTCACACGTTTGGCAACTACATATGACATTCCTTCTTCAAAAACTGTATGACCAATGTCAATAGGTGCTGCTTCTAAAGTCAACCCTTCTGATTCATAAATAGTTATTGCATATGCAGAGCACAATGGAAAATGTGCTCTTTTCACAAAGGTATCCTTAAAAAGCATAAAACATGCAGATGTCAGAGAAATCAAATGATTTTCTTCTACATGATCAAACTTTACTTCAACATGTTAAATATTTGTACTGTGAGGAAAAGTATGAAATGCAATCACTCTTCCCATCGCTCCATTGAGTAGACCAACGCCTACATTCAAGTTCCTCTTTAACATTACTTGTGCATTGATGCACAGTTTCAAAACTGCTTCTAGATCTGCCAGTTTTAGAAATGTAATTCTCAAGTTGACCGAATCGAGATGTTGCTCTCTTATCCAACTCGAATGGCATAACATTACCATCTAAAACCTCACACGATTTTATCTCCACAATATTTTGCTTCTCTAACAGTAGCATTGTTAGACTTGTTACACTCTACAAGTGTGCAAATCAATGCAACACAAGAAATGTTTATTTCCTTAAGAGTTAACATGACAATAGACAGGCTATAATCGCATGAAACTTGTTAGAAAACAGTCTTCCCTTTAAGACTGCTTTCACATTCTCCTCAAGAACACCTATACGAATCTCATCAAGCATTGCTGCATATTCTATTTCTGCAGATTGCCTCATATTAATAGTAAGTTCCTGGAATTAAAAACAATTCCAAAGGTTAACATGACCAATAATTCCTATACTTTTTTGATTGGCGTTAGAATTTTGAAAATTGGTTGACCTTTCACAGGAGTTAATTTTAACAAGTCTCCAAAACAAGTACATGCTTACCTCCAAACAAAATGTTGCAGTCAGTCTTCAAAACCTCTTGCGTTCACGGGTGAATGAAAGCTAGCATAAAGTTAGACACCATACTTACTTCATCTACAATTAAGGTATTTGATTTTCTTAGAATGTTTCCTACTTTTGTGCTGCAATTGATACAAGTTTTCGATACTCTAGTTTGTTGTCATGCTCCACTGGTAGCATCAACAGTCAATGTAAAGTAACACATCCTACATTACATGCTGCTAAACCAGTCGGAGAAGTTACAATATATGACAAAAAGCAATCTATTACATTTTTTGTTCATGGCTCTTATTGCATGAATTCAAAAAGATTGACCTGTTCCTGCTTTTCCTATACCATACAACAATACAGGTTTGTTTTGCACACAAGAATATTAATGCTTGTCATCTTTTTGATCTACATTAAGTTTACTAACTAATTCATCACAATTCACCTCTGCAACTTTAGTTTGTTGCATTGCAATTTCTATTTCTTCCAACATCACTTTGAATAATTGGCTCACCAAGCAAATTTGTACTTCCTGCTGCAGAATGTTGATTTCTCACAGGAGTCTCTTTTGCCAATTCAGCTGCCAAAAGTTCTTCTTGTCGTAGTTCTTTCTCCAGTAACTCCAAGTACTGCTCATGGAGTATTGCATTGGATATTACATTGGATATGTAATTAACCTTTTTTTTAATCAAAAAGTTATTCTTCAAAAGTTTCAAAACTTCCAAACAAATCACTCTGATTAGGCCAGATCGCACATAGATCTTTGCTTCAGATAAATCATATTGGTTGACAAATTATACTAACTCAATGTCTGTTTGTGGCTAATTCTTTCAACATTGACACTTCTGCACAAATGTTCAGGACACTTGTTCTATTGAGTGCGTATTTTGGAAATGGTGGAGCATGACATTTAAGATTAAAACAATAGTTATTTAGTTGTTTAATCATTTTGTCATTGTTTATCAGATTTGAATTCTGGGAAGCCTTTAGTGTTTTTTGTGTGTGGTCAGTAGACTTACATGGGGCCACAATGACATCCTGCGGTTCTCCTACTACGTTGTTTCTTTTAAGCGGCCCTTGTAGAAGAGAGTTTACATCAGGAAATGGCAAGCACTGAAAATTATTAGCACTTTTAGTACAGCTCTGAGTTTCCATAAGATATGAATCAATTGACAACTTTATGATTTCTCTCAGGCCGTGCGGTGGCAACAGTGCCTGTGTAGATGACATTGTGGGTACTGATGGAGTGACCATAATATCTTGTCTGGATTGTGTCTGGGGGGATGATGTGACTCTAGAAATGTTTTGATAAGTATCCTCCTGAAGTGCCTGTGTATTAAATGGAACAGGCATGTGCATTCTTTGGGGGCAAGATTAATTGTCCAGTCTGGCTGCCAGAGTCACTGGACTAGAGGTTGAAGTAGGCAAGCTCGACAAAGGTCTAGCAGGCACTATTTGAGATAGATCCGGCTTCTGAGATAACGGGTGGGTGTTGTTTAATTAAGGCATTAATGGTAGCACTAAGTTCAGCAATATTCAGATGAGCCCAGTTTGCTCCCAACACATTGGAGTTTGGGGGTGCTATTGTCACTCTATGATCTACACTGATGTTATCGTGAGAAATCACTGAAGGTACTAGGACCTGAGGCTGAACAACGGCTGCTCCTGAGTCACCTATTGATGCCAGTTGTGCTGTTAAGGCTACAAGGTCATCCAGCGGTTTATAAACCATTGCTGATTGAGACTAAGAGTAGGGGCTGTTATAGATGACTCTTCTCGAATTATCTCTAGCCTCATATGAGCCTTGATAAATCTACTAATTTTACTTGGCTATAGAGGTTTCTTCCATCCAACATTGGAGGGTTGAGACAATGCTGGTTTAGAGGCCGAGTTATTGATGACCGGTGTAAAGATCTGAAAGACATTAGTCAATAGCGGTATCGCTGAACTGACTATTGACATGGGCTCAACGAGGTTAGATTTTTGCTGTGCACCACTACACATCTCTTGGTCCTCAGACACAGGATGGTTTTTTCTATTAGGGACCACTTTAATTACTATTCCAGTTTGCATGACCACTGGGTCAGGAAATAGAATAGGCAAGGCAATACATTGCTTAATGCTATCATCAATCTGTATGGTAGCCTGGTCACTAGATGGCCTATTTACATTCATGCACACCTCTGGATGAAATTGAGGTGAGCTTTTATCATTGTTACTGAGTGCCGCAGATTCTGCTCCATCCTTAATAAGCTGTTCCAATAACTTTGTTTGATAAGTCATCTTCCGCTCCATGATTTTGTTTAATTTTGCTACTGCCAGAAGGGCCGTATTCATGGCACTTAAGTTGTTATTAAGGGCCGGAGCTTCTTGAAATGACTAGCGCTTTGATTGACTCTTATGGATTAAGAATTCTGAAGTCTGGGCTACCTCTTTAAATCATGAACATCAGGGGGTGGGGGTGGGTGCTATGAAAGATGGTGATTCATCCACAAAATTGATATGGGACCTATCTGGAGCTTCAGGGGATTGCAATTTATTCAAGCTCTTCTCCTGGAGCGAGACACTCTTGGCTCATGGAGATTCAGGCGGTGCAGCTATGTGACTAAGCGTATGGTCTTCGTGCAGCTGATCAAATCCCCAGGGTGGGGGAGCTGGACTTACTGGACATATCCATAAAATCCATGGCATCCTCATCCACCTCACCGGCAACTGTTAGTAATTCATGAGCTTTGCAATGTTTTCGCTGTGCCTCTACTGTTCATCGGACAGGTTCCATAATCATATGTGGATTTATACAGGTAGACAGCTGCACTGAGCCTATGGGCTGTAGTTCGCCTGCTATAAAAGCTGATTCGAGAGTTGTATCAGTGACCTCTCTTATCAAGACAGAAGTTACTGAATTCTTGGGATCATTCAACTTTGGATTTGTGGGTAAGTTAGGCAAACACTGCAATGTCGTCTCTGACTGCACTATCATTGGGGTCGGACTGCACATTTGCTCGCATTTGGCACTTTACTAAGTTCTAACTGTACAGTAGCTTTGGCAGCCAGCTCATTAAGATAATAGGTATGGATATCTGATGTGAGGGATACCAAGCGCTGTAGCTTGGCGCCTGCTAAACTGGCTGGAAAGAAAACTGTTTTTTTAAAGAATTAGAGCTTTTGGCCGCTGCCATCTTTAAATGGTTTATAGGAAATGGCTGAACCGAGGTGACATTACGGCATGCCTGTTTTCAAAGTATATCTTGTGAGCACCACAGTTTCCACAGACAAATACAACTGTCCTACAGGACCACACAAAAATAGATATCAAATGATACCACAAAATGAAGGTGCTGCTCCCACCGTCCGCTCATCTGCTAGACAGCGAGGCAGCAGCACACTTATCCAATGCCCTTCCACCACTGCGCGCGTGCCACTGCACTTGCACACAGAATATATGTAATGCTTGGGGAAGGGGCGGATCACACACCCTTGGAACAAATAAAAAGTAAAATCAGTCTCCAGACCAAACTTTTCTCACAAAGTTTCTCAAGTTTCTAAAGTTTTTTCCACTTGCAAACAAGAACTGCTCATACCGCTCTTGGATTAACCAATGAAAATGTGTCTGACAGCAATCCATATGTCACGTGACTTGTTAGATCTTCACAGTTGCCTGAAACCAGTTGAAAAATACAGCGTAGAACAGCGAGACAGCACCACACTTCTGCACCACACTTCCACTACTGCGCGCACGCCACTGCGTGTGTACGTGGAATATATGGAACACTGGGGCAAGGGGCGGAGTACACACCGCTCTTTGATTAACCAATGAAAACATGGCTGGCAGCAGTGCACACATCACGTGACTTGTTAGATGTTCACAGTCGCCTGAACCAGTTGAAAAATACAGCTGAGGACTACGAGACAGCACCACACTTCTGCACTGCACTTCCACCACTGCGCGCCTATTATGTGTATTTCTTGGTGACTTTCCCATAAAATGGTATTGGACATCAAACTACTCACTCGACCATCTGGTGCCACATGGCTTGGAAAGCCAAATCTGCACTGAGTGTAGTACTTGTCTTTACTTTTTATTTTCTCTGACAGGACTATCCACATGAGTGCCTTTAAAACCTTTCCACCTTGTTCTGTAGATCAGCATTCAATTGCTGAGCAGGAATGGAACAAGTAACATATTTTTCTATGAATTCCATCACTCGGCCATCCCTTTCTTTACCAAACTGAGGAGCATCTTTAATGCACAACATCATATATATATATATATATACATATACATATATATATATATATATATATATGTGGAGCCCCAGGTGCCTGGTACTCTTTCCTCCAAAAGAACCGCAATACACTTACAAGGACATGGAACAGAATTGTCCTGGTGTCATCTGTTCTATGTCTTCTTTCTGTGCATTAATTTCATAATTCCACTCTGTAAGATCATGCCAATCCTACTCAGTGCAACTTAAAGTCTCAAACCAAGTTGGAGGGCCCATGTTTCTGATCATGCATCTAACCTTTCAGTCTAGCCTATACCATTTTTCCTTGGTTCCTCTCATTGTAGCAGAAATATTGGTAGATTTACCCTCTAAAACTTATTTTTCTTTCTTTCACCTGTTGCAGCATCTCACATGCAGAAAGATTTTGAAATCTTGTTCTGGTCTGAAGCATATGAGCAACAGCATAACATAATGTTGGAAATTCTCTTTCATGAAACATATATTCAACATTGGTGCAGAATCAAGAGTCTTCCGTATACAGTCTTGTACAACGATATTCTGAAGAAGAGATTCAGACCTTCCGATCATCCAATCTACCTCCTCTATGAGTAGGAAAAAGCATAGGGAAACAACAAGCTTCCAACGTCTTTTCCCACATACCGACTGGTGCACCTTTTTGTTGCTTTCATACAATTGTAAACTGTCACCCATGACTTCACATGAGGATGAATAGCGTACGGTTCATACAAACTATTACCTTCTAAAGCAGATAGACAATGGAACTTACCTTTACTGCTTCTGTTTCTTGACTTAACATCAAACTTAGACAAATCTTGCAGTCAGACAGCCTTTGTATAAATCAGTGTGCTCCAATAGAAACAACAATGCGTTCTTCACCTTTCCAATGTCTATAAAATGTTGTCAAATGCTCTTATCTTTAGTGGCAACACCATTTACTAAAACAAAAAAAGACTCTGCAATGTCACGCGTCACTCCTAGGGTGTTCACATTTTCTTCCAAATTGAGAGGTAATTACACAACCTTGCCTCTCACACCTTGCACTAATGATTTTTTAGGCAGATTTGACATCTCTGTTTGCAATCTGACAAGAGGCATCATTATTAGGATGGCACTCCCGTAATGAAGGGTGCCGGTATAGGACCGGCACCATTCATTACGGGATGCCTCATTACGAGGTCCCCTAGCGGGACCCGGAACAGACGTCTGGTAAAACCAGACGTCCTTTCTGGGTCCCGCGAGGGGACCAAGGAGCTAATAACAGGCCCATTTTTAACGGGCCTGTTATTAGCTCCATCCCCATTTCCATTGAGCCCTATGGGGGATCAAATGGGAATGGGGATTGGTTTTGTGAATGAGGAATTACTGGGTTCTCCAAGGTTGGAATGACTCAGTAATTCCTCATTCACCGAACTCAGAGCTGGAACCCGGTATGGAGGCAGCCATGCCCCTATTAAGGGCATGGTTGCCTCCATACTCGTAATGAGGCCCACTATCTTGGAAACGATGAACAATTTGCAATGAAATCACTGTGCAAAATTTGGGAAGTACAACAGGGATAGCAAATATTACCATGTCATTCAAGACACTTCTAGGAGGAATACTTATTTGATTATACAACCCAACAGTGTCTACAAACATAAAGTGCATCACTTGTTTCAAATTGTTCTTCTACAAACAAATACAGATAAAGTTATTTCCAAACACCCTATACACTGTGTTTAATTTTCTCTTCAATGGACAGTCGTTGCACTTGAGAATGATAAAAAGTGCATAGACACGATACGCAAACAATGTCAGGTATTTCAGTAGAAGACAACTCAAACATTGCAATACTTTTTTATACTGTTGAAAAATCAGATCCTTTGAACGCATAGGATCATCATATCCACTTCCTGTAAGTGTTTCATCTACGTACACATACTGTTTTAAATGCATATTTATCATTTGTATTGTAGAAACAAATCTTTCTACAGTTAATGTGTGAAGTGTTTGATTTAAAAGCACAAGAGACATGCTTGGTGTTTTGCACTCAAACAGTTCAACTAGTAGGTATCACATTTTAGTATGATGTGTAGCCAGCATCTGTTTATGATGAAACTGACTCTTACATCTACTTTAATCAAGATAAGCTAGAGAGTGACCCAGAAGTCCTGTTTTTCACGAACTTCGCAGTCATCTATTCTCTATCAAATCGTAATCTGTCTTTGAACGTTATTAAATGTGTGCAAAACTTTCAAAACTCTTTAAGACTTTACAAGAAAACTTATCAATATTGCACAAAACAGTTCACATCCATACCTCACAATGCTTTTTAGGACTTATCCAAGATTGACCTACACGTTCCATGTCTATATTATCAGATGTTAAGATTTCTTCTTTTTCAGAAATCACACCATTTCAGACTTCATAGCTACGTCAACTCTCATCAATAGCTAGGGGAACATTCTTTCCTTAGATGTAACTCTCCTCATTAAAAAATCTTTCTGCATGAGAAGTGTTTTTCCACTCTCCACCAAACATTGTCACAAAAGTTGACACGTGTAAGTGCATGATCTATTTCTATATTTGTATAGAATGGTGTAGTCAATTTAAGTAATTTCTTACATTTATTCAATTTGAAAATGAACAATTTTCTTTTCATATGAAAAGCTTTTTTAGTTAATACTTCCACATTTTTCTTCTGCAAAAAATGCTTTATCAGATATCTAGATTTGGGATTCACACTTAGTAAAAACTCGAGAGTGGTACAGTTTCCGATAAATATCTTTTTTCCTCTGTGTCAAATTGATAGCACATTTGCTATCTTTTCTTCTAAAAATCTTTTCTTCGTTCTATTATCTAAAGTATTTGTATCGACTGATTTAAGAACACTACTTTTTAAAATATAATATTTCAAAACTTGACTTTCATGCACACAATTCTTTCTTGTGGGCATGTCACAAAAAAGATGTAAAAAAGAAAATGGGATGGTGAATCGTTCTTATATAAAATGTATTCAGTATATTTAGGTTTGCAATGTTATACACTTTATAGGTATTACTTGGAAATTAGGGTTTTCCATATTTCATTTCAGTGTTTTCCGAGGAGAGGTCAAGCAGTAGCACATGTTATGGTATGGTATGGTTATATATAAAAACATAGAGTTCCCATATATGGTTATATATAAAAACATATAAAAACATAGAGTTCCCATATTTAAAGCCCTTCCTTCTTTCTCTATATGTGTGACTGGAAAAGTCTCTTAGTTGGTGCATATCTTTCATTCCATACGTGCATCGCTTATAATGACCAGTGGGTTCATAACAAACAACATATTTTTAATCAGAGAAATACTCCTCACATCTATTATCCTTCAAAAACAAGTGGCGTATGTCCCTGTTTTCTTTAGCCGGAAGACAATTATCCTACAGAGGATGACATTAAAAAGGAAGATGATGAAGATAATGAAACAAAGAAAATACACCACATTCAGGATTTTGTAAGTCCATTATATTAATATTTATGTAAAATGAGATTAACAATAATATTTTAAGGAACAAATATCAGCCACCAAACGGATATGCTTTATCTAGCTACTATCAAATGTCAACACAAACAACACAAACATTTGTAAAGTGTACAATATCTTCAATTGTTTAAACATATTTCAAATATGTTCAAACAGATGAAGAAGTCATTCAAGTATCAAGAAGAATCAGACAAGAAGCACCACAAACAATACCCAACATACTAATCATGGATTCATTAACAGAATTAAAACAATGATGAATTAATATTCAAAAGGACACACAATCGATGAAACAGGGCATTGAAAATGTAATCAAATCATGAATAGTACAAATCAAGTTGATTGGGCTAAGGAAGAAGATGTACCATGCATTCCAACTAAAGGAAAAGGAAAACCCACAACCACACCCCGCCCAAAGGAACCTGTTATCAACAAACTGTTTTTTCCTATTTATTTACCTTTTTCAAATATGTACACATACATGTATTATTAGTTAATAAAAAGTATTTCAAATGTTACAATAACTGTTCACAAACACTAAACTCAGTACCGCACACATGGCATTTTTTTTCAAAACGTTTCCATAGCAGCAGCTACAAAACAGATAACCACCCAGCACATGTGGGGGTGGGTTTGGGATGGCAGCAGACAAACACTCCCCACTCACTGATACTCCTATAGGCGATCATGAATGCCAACTGCACCCCATTTAAAGTAGCTGCAGTGATATTAGTGTGTGATTTTTAAGAAACTGAGTATAGAATATGAATAGCAAAAGAGACAGTAAAATGAGTACATAAAAAAGTTATGTAAAGTACATAATAACCCATCACTCACAGCCGCAGCTAGAGTTCATTGGCTATATATTACATGGCCACGGTAGTGGCCATGTAGTTATGGTTAAGTTGGTGTTTCCATAGGAAGAGCACTTTTTGGTCGGCTTATAACTTCGCTCCCCCTGGACGAATCCTCACCAAACTTTGCAAACAAAGTATATGGCCCACTCTGGGTGAGGTTTCGTGAGTTTGGTGAGGATTCGTTCAGGGGGGAAAAAGTTATAGGGGGGTCCCAAAATTAATTTTTTTCGCATAGACTGAATGGGAAAAAAACTTTACTCACGGCTACAGCCCAAACCGCTGGATGGATTTTCACCACATTTGGACCACGAGCAGCGGCTTGGTCCCGAAAGCGTGCTTTTGCAGATTTGGTGAAAATCCGTCCAGTAGTTCTTTTAAAAATGATCAAAAAGTGGGTCATAAAAAATTAGTGATATCTGTGTTCGGTCCGCGGACAGTGTCCTGATTGGCCGATCGGCTTACGTCATGTCTGCGGAGAGTATGAGATAGATTGAAAGTTGTGTTTTTCATGTGGTAGACGTTCTTGTTGTTTTGGATTTGTCTGCGGACATCACGGGTGTTCTGAAATGTTCTAGATAAACTGAATGGGGGGTGTTCTGAGGACTCAATATGTGTCCGTTTTGTTCGGAAGCAAGCAGAAACTGTTCTAAGAACCCTCGCGGTGTCCTGAAATGTTCATAGGGGGTGTCCTGAAGACGCTGACTGTATTGTTCGTTGTCAAGTTGAAAATGTTCTAAGAACTCTCGCGGTGTCCTGAAATGTTCGTAAATAAACAAAATGGGGTGTTCTGAGGACGATGTCCGTATTGTTCGTTGTCAAGTTGGAAGTGTTCTAAGAACTCTCGCGTTGTCCTGAAATGTTCGTAGGGGGTGTCCTGAAGACGCTGTCCGTATTGTTCGTTGTCAAGTTGAAAATGTTCTAAGAACTCTGGCGATGTCCTGAAATGTTCGTAAATAAACAAAATGGGGGAGTTCTGAGGACGCTGTCCGTATTGTTCGTTGTCAAGTTCAAGGTGTTCTAAGAACACTCATAATGTCCGTGGACATTAAAAGTTTACATAGGCCATAGTTGAAATGTTTTACTCTATGGGTGTGATATGCTGAGGTGGTTGTGGCCAGCGCATAGAGAGTTGGGTGCATGGGCATTTGGCCATGCACCCTACACTCTATGTCCTGGCCACAACCACTGCAGCATATCACACTAGAAGTTGCTTATAACTTTGGGTCAAAAACAAATTTATACGGAACTAAGTTATAAGATACTATGGGTGTGAGATGCTGCGATGGTTGTGGCCAGGGCATAGAGTGTATAATATACTTACTGTTGATTTAGTAACTCGAGTACATGTATTTCTTGTTCATTTCTGTGATAAAAGAAAATAGCATGTTAGTATTAGTATTTTGTAATGACTTATTACATTGTATAATCAACATTTTTTTTGGGACCCTCATATTTAGTAGATTACTACCCAGAGTACTGTGCAATTTGCTCAGTTTCTGTGTTCGTTGCTAAAATCATTGGGTCTGTGGGAGAAAAAAAATTCCATGTTGGATTAAAAAAAACAAACTTTTTCTGTTATGCTACAGTTTATTTGTTTGCTTGTTTTCAGTGTTCACTTGTTGTTTCTGGGTAATGTTTTATACATAGGCTTGTTGCATTTTTTTGCAGCAGTAACATATTATTTATTTGTTTGGATATTAGAAAATTTTGGAGCAGTTAGATACCAGTAGGCGTATTCTAACTGTCTATTTTTTTATATATTTTAGTGGTATTGATGTATCTGTTTGGATATTGTTAAATTTTGGGAAAGTTAAATACCAATTGCCGTATTCTAACTGTCTATTTTTTTATATATTTTAGTGGTATTGATTTATCTGTTTGGATATTGTTAAATTTTGGGACAGTTAGATACCAATTGGCGTATTCTAACTGTCTTTTTTTTGCTATAATTTGTGGGTATTCATTTATCTGATTAGTTGTTGTAGAATCTTTGGGCAGTTAGATAACTTTTGGAATATACTAACAGTTTCCATTTTTTTACTACAAGTTTACTTAGGGTTTAAGTACAGTTTAGTTATAAAATGTTGGTTTTAAGAACATTAAATAAGCGTTTGTAATATTTGCTGGTAATCTCTGATTTAGAGTAATGGTACTATCATTACATTGAAAGCATCCACATTTCTTTTTTATATATGCAGTGTAGTGCCCTGAATTGGTTGTGGCTCCTGCGTGGTAGATTATACCTATTGTTGTGAAGGTTTTCTTACCAAGCGATATTTGACCATGTGTGAATCCAATCAGCTTTCAGTTGTTTTTGGTACCTTCTGCATTCTTACGTAGAATCATTAGTATTACGTATTTACTATGTGTTTGTATTAGTAACGTGGAGCGATTATCTGAATTGCAGGTAGAACATAATCTACCATGGTTTGCATTTTGTACAAGTTGCTGAAATGGAATGGAATCACAATTAGATATTGATATATATATACAAAGCGTTCATTGGGGATGTGTTCTTCTGTCACATTGTTGCAGAGAGTGCATTTATGTTTCCACATGTATTAAATCTGGAAGATTTCATTTATAGGTATGTTTTTGTTTTCCAGTACTTAGTAGTAAGTACATTAGAAATTCTTGTGGATCTTCCTGTGAGTTTATAGTGAATTTCACCATTCCAGCACAGTAGTCCAATTGTTGTCTTATTCCATAAACACTATCTGTGTTATCAGGATTGTATGCTGCATTTCTGTGAAGTACTAACATTTGCATACACAATGGTTCTGTACTGTGTAAGTAAATGTTGTCAACAATTGGTGGTAATTGAAAAAGAATATTCATTGCTACATTTGCGTAGCAACTTAAACCAACTATATTTGAAAGTTTAAATGGACCAGGTAGTTCTGTATCTGACTGCTTTTTTTGGAGTTTGTCTTCCTTCTTTGAAGAAGTACTTGGTTTATTTTCCCTAATTGATTCTTTTTTGCTTGTTTTACTTGATGAAGTATTACTTTCTTTTACTCTCTTTGGAGGATTTGCAGTGATGTCCTGTTGCATTTCTGTTTGATTTGTTTTTCTTTTATAACGTTTTACTTTTTGTGGCACAGAATATGTGTTTAGATGGGGGGTGTATAGTGAGCGAAGTCTATTGTATTCTAAAATGCAAGGAATATCAGCATTTACTTTACTTGCATCAAAGTTGATTAGCAATAGACCGTCAAGTGTACGTAAGCGTGATAGTGCTACTTAGCTCATGCCTTCTTTAAAGACTATGTTACCAATATCTATCATTGCTTTGTCTAGGGTAAGACCTTGTGATTTATGAATCGTGACTGTGTATGCAAGAGTTAGAGAAAATTGTTCTCTGCGTACATACATGTCTTTGAAGAGAATGAATCAAGCTGTTGAGCGTCCTATCCTTTTTACTTCTGAAAGTTTGTCAAAGAGAATATTGACAAACTGAATTTTGTTGTCACATGGGTATGTTTGAAAGCCAACAACTGCACCCAGTGCTCCATTAACTAGTCCTTGGTCCACGTCAAGGTTACGTTTAAGCATTACTCTTCAATTTAAGGATAATTTTAATATCTTTTCTAAGCCTGCTGTGTTTGAGATTGATTTTTCTAAACTATTTAGTCTTGTTGTGGCTTGGTCACACATAGTTAGTGTCATACCATGTATGTCTAGTTTGTCTGTGGCGCTAATTTCCATTATTGGTTGCATTTCTTTACTTAACATTATTTCATTGAATTTGAAACAGCTGGCAAGAGTTGGCATTAAGGCCATACAATTGACATTTTTGTGGGCTAATTGTTCCATAACATCTGTAGCACATGCATTATCGCCATAAAGTGCATTAATGTGCCGGGTTTTCAATATTGCTTCTGCTTCTTTAGAAAGTATAGCAACTCTGATACTTTTTAAGATGTTTGCATAAGTGAGATCTGCAGATTGCCACATGTTTTCTGTTAATTCTCTGTATTGGAAATGTTGCCAAAGGTTGACATTTCCAATGCTGCCAACAGTTTTACGGCAGAGTTTGTGTCCTGATGTTTTAAAAATAGGCTCACCTTTTACTGGTGTCAATTGAAGAAGATCTCTGAAAACAATAATGTGTTTTCCTGCAAAGAGTTCTTCATAGTTTGCTTTGAGTACTTCTTGTAATCTGAGGTGAATCAAAGCCAACATTAGGTTGGAGACCATGCTCACTTCCTCTATTAGTAGCATTTTCATTTGTTTCAATACTCTGCGTAGTTTCATTGCAGCTTCTGCAGAAAGTTTGTAATAGTCTAATTTGTTCTGGTGTTCTGCTGGTAATAGTAGTAATCGATGTAATGTGAAACCACCTATGTTGTAGGCAGCTAAACCTGTGGGGGCAGTGACAACAGCTGATAGTTTGTTGTTTGTCAATTGTTGAAGGAACTTACTGATGATTTTGATTAGGAATGTTTGCCAGAACCAGCTTCATCACTGACGTACAGTTGTATAGGTTTATAATTATGGCAGGAACATTCTTTATTTTCATGTTGTACACCATGTGCAATTTATTTTGTTACTTCTTCAAAAATACTACATTGTTCGTTGTTTAGTTTTGATTGTAGTATAGTTAAGTCTTCTTTATCTTCATACTGACACATGGTGTTTTCTAATTCTATCATAGCTAATTCTGCCTCATTTATTATTAGTGGTTCTCCCAGTGGTTGTTGGCTTCCTGTTACAGAAGCTTGACTACTGTCAGGAGTGTCTGTATCTAGTTGGGCATTGAGTTCTTCTTTGTGTTGCTGTTCATTGTGCAACATTGTTTTGTATTGCGTAAAGTTTACATCAGTTATAGTGCTTTCATTTGCTTTGAAAGCATCTTCATATGAGTCATAGTTTTCTAGTATGTCTTCTTCTTTTCTCCATGGTTTAAATTGTTGTAGCAGGGACATTTAATATACTTCTTTATGTTGAGGAGTCTTCAATGACAATTTGATATGATTAATTAAATTTGGTTTAGTGAGTTTAACTAAGCTGCCTTCACAGTTTGTCACTCTGTATTTACCTTTTTTTTTACCAGGTTTTATATTATTTTTGTATGTGTAGTTTTGGGCTATGTGGTATAGACACATGGTTTCCAAAGTATTACTTCTGTTTGGGTAGTATGTGTCCAATAAATTGTTTTATACAATGTGTTGGCTTTTGGGATCACGTTTAGGTATTGTTTCTATATCTTCGTAGGATTTTAGAACTCTTTTTCTAGATTTAGCTGGACCAAGACTTAGCCATACTATATTTGCTGATTTACCATACAATGCAGTACCAGTTAATCGATCCGCTGCCTCATAGGATCCACTTTCTCTATGGGACAGCATTTTTATGCCCAAGCTATATAATTTCTGAGACACTGTTTTATCTGATGACAGGTCATTCCAGAGGTCTTGGAGCTCTGTCTTTTCTGATTTGGTTAAGTATGCTGTGACATATTGTGCAACTGCAGTAGAATTCTCTTCAATGTACTGCACATCTATGTTTGCATTCCACAAGTGGGCAATGATTGCATTGTAATCATTGATATATTTTTCTTCTTCTTTTCTTTTTATGCAATATGTATTTTTAGTTGACTTACCTTTAACACTATGTCTAACTGAAGACATGAGGTTGTTCACTTGACCTGTATTTGTAACTGGTCTAGGGAAACCAAATCGGCATTTGGTGTGTTATTTCCCTTTGTTTTTGTATTTGCGACGACAATATTTGCCACATTTGTGTCTTTGGAATTGTAAGATTTTTGCATGAAGATCACTATTTGTGGATTCTGACGGAATTTCACAAGTGACATATTTTTCAATAAACTGTAAAACAGTGGCATCACTGTCTTGACCAAATTTAGGAGCATCTTTAATCCATAAAAGCATGTGGACATGTGGCGCTCCTCTGGCTTGGTATTCTTTTCTCCAAAAGAAGTGTTGCACTTCTCCAAGGGGAGGAACAGTTTTATTACAAATAAAATGTAGCATAGCAATGAAGCGATGGTGAAAATATCTAGAAACATTAACAGGATCCTGAGAACAAAGTTCTCCAGGTGTTAGTATATCTATGTTTGTTTTGTTTTCGTTTGATATGCGTAGGAAAGCATGTAAATCTTCCCATGCATATTCTGCGTAACTTAATGTAACAAACCAAGTGGATGGGCCAAGGTTTCTGATCATACAACGTACATCTCCATTGCGTTGAAACCAGTACTCTTTAGTACCTCACATATTTGCTAATAGATTTGCATGATTTGCCTGTAAAACCTCATCTTTTTGTTGAACTTTTTGTAACAATTGTGTGGCTGTCATATTTTGAAAGTGTGATCCTGATTTTAATATGTGTGCAACTCCGTAACATAAAGTTGCTAGTTCACTTTCAAAGAGTAGGTGTAATATGTATTCCACGTTTTGTCGAAATCTGGGATCTTCAGAATACATTCGTAATGAGCGATATTCTGATGCTGATATTTGAACAGGTCTATCATCGTATCTTCCTCCTTTGCCAGTAGGAAAGAGTAGAGGAAAAGCACATGCTTCTATACTTTTTTCCCATATGCTGATTGGTGATCCTTTTGTTTGACGCATTTGGTATGTTTCCAGTGCATCTTCTATGGTGTCATTAGAGTGCAAAGGATGAATTGTATAATGGTCTAAAGTGTTTGCTATTGTAGCAGGATCTAGGAGCTCAAATTGACCAGTTTCTTGTGTCTCTTGAATTATTTCAGTTGTATCTTTCAAGTTTTCTTCGATATTAATTTCTTTGTAATAATAATTGTTCTCTTTGAGATATTGCAGGGCTTCTCTAACTTTATGTAAATCTACCAGTTGTTGCCAAATTTATTTTGTCTTTTGTAGGTACTCCATTTACCAAGATAATTAAAGATTGTTGCATTGGACGTTGCACTCCTAGAGTGTGCATATTTTCTTTTAGATCTAATGGTAAATACACTACTTTTCCATGAATACCTTTCACTAATTCAGAGGGAGGTAATTTTGCAGTTTTTGGTTGAAGGCGTATTATTGCTTGAAATGGATGAACTGTTTGAATTATGATGCTCTCATATAAATTAAGTTGTTGAAGGAATTTTGCTAGTGGATGTAATTCCAAGTTATTTGAGATAGCACGTGAAGGAGTTTGGTTGTTGTCAAGTTTGGTAGTGCAGTAACTGCAAAGTATTATGCGGTCAGTTATTTCGTATTTGTTTTCTTCTATAAGGTAGAGAGCTAATTCAAACCATTTAGAATCTTAATTGTCTTCTATTTTGTATGAAAGGTCTATAGTTTTTGTGTTACTTTTATAACACATTCTGCAGCAACATACACACACGTGGTTTGGTACTTCAGCTGAAGTGCTTTGAAATGTTAGTATTTCTTTTTTGTATGTGTGTAGTGAAAGGTTGCCATGTGCAGATTTGTTACGAAGTTGGTTGACAGCTAATTCATCTTGTAAGTGGGTTTCATTTCCAAAATATTTTTTCTGTATATACTCAATTTCTTCTAGTAGGTCTTTTGGTGTACCATGTAGAAGAATGTTATTTAAATTGGCTAGTGCTAAAGCAGGACCTTTTGCATAATACCGTTTATAAACTAGATTTCTTATACTTGCATGATGTGTTGATATCCTTTTGATATCATGGAAGGTTGTTTTGCAAGTAGCTCCTCATATGCAGGCCAACGAATGTCCTTGCAGTCCTGTGTGCTTGCATACTGGACAATCATCCATACTTTGCAGTATTTTAATTTTGATTTTGTCTTTGCTTTTCACATATTGATTGAGGAATAGGCGTTAAGATTTGAACATTTTTTTGGGAATGTTACACATTGATGTGCATGGCCATGTGTAAATTAGATGTTCTGATTCAGTCGAATGGAGGGGTAAATCGAAGTTTTCAGGGCATATTTTTGTAAGGAGTACTTCTTGTTCCATTGTGGTATTATTAACTTTTTCATAACCTCGACCACTGCTATGTATGGCAATTGTATTTGTTTGCTTTTGTTTCTACACTTCTTCATTAATATATGGTTCTATGCTTGTAGTGTGACTCCATTCACCTCCACAGATATTTAAGAAGTTATTTCTGTTCACATTTCGTTTATTGAGAAGTCTTTTTTGAAATTTAGTTATTAGTTTTGTTAGTGGTTTAATTCTGTTTAACACAACAATAAATAAGTTTCTTTTGAGAAGAATTGCACTGTCTATCAACGCTTCTAAGATTACTTTCCTACGATAGTTTGAAGTGTTGAACCTGGTTTCTCTCCTGTTTTTATCAGATTTTGAAGGACTTTGTTACGGAACATTTTGGCTAATATACTTTTCTTTTTATGCTTACTTTGTACTATATCAAGATTTATAGAAGACGTTTTATTTGTAGTGATAGTTGATTTTCTGTTAATAGTTTTTTGGGTCGTTTTACTTTGTGATAGAGGAGGCAAAGTTTTTGCACTAGAAACTTCTTCTGTTTCACAACATGACTGTATTAGCTGTTGTGTTTCAATGTTTTTTACAAATTCTGCTATAGATGGGTGTTTATGTTGGAGACTTTTCTTTTCATTTGCTCTACTTCTGCGTCCCTTTCTACGGAGTTGCTTTTTGGTGGGCATTCTTTAGCGTCTGTTGAAAAAAATACAGAAGGAATGGGTTGGGGTTTTCTGGAATGCATGTGTGTTGTGTGCATGACTGTTTGAGTAAGATGATAAAGATGTATGTAATGGTGTGTGATTGTGAATTGGGAAGTTGGACTCCTAGGGATGGGTATTCTTCAATTAATGTGTTACTAAACTGGGGTTCAGATTACAGAAAAAAGTAAGCCGGTGGTGTGGAGAAGAATAAATAATAGAGGTAAAGCTATACAATTAAAACAGTTCTACAACATCTACATTCTAGCGGCTGAGTTGGGTAATTTGTGTGCCGAAAAATAGGAATTTGAGGGCCATTCTGACAGGAGATCACTGTTTAGGACGGGGGGATTTTTTGTCAGAATGGTGCACAATCTCTATTTTTAGGCACAGAAATACCATGAATGCACCGTACAGTGCGTGTGAGTTATAAATCAAATATTATGGTAACAATCTACTTACCTTTTTTTAAAAAAAATGAGTAATTTGCTTCTTAGTTGTTCTTTGTAAATCAAAATTGGCTGCTTCTATTCAGGAGAATGGGCTTCACTGCAATTGTCAAAGAAAGAAATTAGTAATTTGGTTGCTCTATAGCACTGTTTTCATTTTAGACATAGATTTGTTTTAAATTGAAATGCTCAGCGTCTTCCTGAAAACCATTAAAACTATATTATGACTAAGAGTAGGAAAGAAAATATCTTTACTATGGTTTGTGGAATTCATAATCTACCAACGTATACCACTATTCTTGTAACTAAGCTTTTCCACGTAATAGTGAGTCATTGTCATCATAGCTCTCAACCATGTGTGCCGCAAAGGCGGGTGAAATCACCT
The DNA here is from genome assembly GCF_040938575.1 of Ambystoma mexicanum. Classification (NCBI taxonomy): domain Eukaryota; kingdom Metazoa; phylum Chordata; class Amphibia; order Caudata; family Ambystomatidae; genus Ambystoma; species Ambystoma mexicanum. The sequence continues at coordinate 1,141,154,105 of NC_090922.1, forward strand.
GATTTTGTTTTTGGCGGGTGAGACGCCCATTGGAATGAATGGGCGTGCAGGAGGCTTGGCGGGTGAGTCAGTCCTTTACAAGGCGGGTGACACCCACCAAAAACCTGTGAGTTGAGAGCTATGTGTCATAGCCTGCTTTTGCACATAACAGTGAGTGAATGTCATAGTCTACTTGTCCTATATAAATGTATGTAAGTACTTATATAAACGGTTCATGGTAGTGGTCCCAAAGCTATACGAACCATGCTTCGCGCGACTGAGTACCATGTTGCACTCATTACAGGTGACACGGTTCGCATGAGACTTAGGACCGTTTCCATGAACGGTAAACAACCGCCACACCCAAGATTCACGCCGACGGCGGGTATTAGGGATTTCCTCTACCTCATTCTCGTCATCCTCTTCTTCCTCTTCTGTATCCTCACTCCTGTTCCCCTCTTCAGGCCCTTGGGGAAATGGTGGTGGTGGAGGGAGTGGGGGTGGTGCTGAGGAAGATGTAGCACCATGTGGTAATAGTCGAGCCATGGATGTCATAGGCTTGGAGATAGAAATCTCAAAATCCGCAAAGTATGCAGCAAAATTCAGTGTGCTCTGTGGAATAGTCAGAAACACAATGAGAATGCGCTCTAGGGCGTGGTCTTATATCGGGATGCTTGTGCGTGGGTCGCGGACATGCGCGCCATCCGCAAGACAGATCGAACATCAAAAAAGGTTCAAAAAGTCATAAAAACTATGTGGAAAGTTAGGATTAGTATGTGGGATTTGTGGTATGGTGATTTTTTAATGAGAAATATTGTGGATTACTTGGAAATGTACTTTTAAACTGGTTGGGGATACGAACAGTGTCCGCATTTAGAGCACGAGATGAGCGTGGGCGCGGTCACATGATTGTTTTGTGAGCATGTTCGCTAAGGTAACGGTCGTCTGCAGGACACCCAATGTACGGACATTGTTTTGCGCATGCCTGTTGATGTTCTGCAGACAGTGTTCGGGTCCTGAACTAATTAAAAGTGTGTCACATGTAAAACGAACAGTTACGGACAGCCGTTTGTTCTTAGCACAGTTTAATTTATTTGCTAACAATACGGACAGACATAGCGTTTCAAGCACACCTCCATTTTAGTTTATTTACGAACAATTCAGGACACCACGAGTGTTCTTAGAACAATTTCTTCTTGCTATCGAACACTACGAATAGGCATAGTGTTCTTAAGGACACCTCCATTTTCGTTTATTTATGAACATTTCAGGACACTACGAGTGTTCTTAGAACATTTTCAACTTGCATGAGAACATTACGGACAGATGTAGTGTCCACAGGACAGTTACATTTTCGTTTCTTTACTAACATTTCCGAACAACCGCGGTGTCCGTGGACACCTAAATTGGTTTTATCACAAGGAACTGAAAGTAATTACAACACAATATAAGAAAAGTAACTTTATTTCATATATATATACAATTATGACTGGGAAGGTGGGGCAGTAACGGAAACAAAAACAGGAGAATTAGGGATTTCTAGATAGCTGGGATCAGGTGAAGAAGGGAAGGAAATCTCATCGAAACGCTTTGGTCCATAGACAGGGTTTGTGGTTAACTGCGTGCGATAGGGTGAGGGGGGACAAGTGCAGGTTGGACAATGGTGTGCTGTTGGGGGTTTCACATAATTTTCCAATCCATACAATTTTACATAAGGTTGTCCATGTTTTGATTAATCTGCTGTAGAGTGATATCCTCCCATTGTTGTTGTGAGATGCATGGAATTTTTGTATGGTCTGTAATAAAAAAAAATGTATATGTTAAATGTATACAAAATAATATTTATTAATTGGTTTATATAGTAAAGTGTGTACCATTAGGTGGACTATTTTCTAACATTTCTTCTCGTGGGAAATGCTCCTCTAGCCAGTCGAGAGTACTACACATTTCTGTGAGAAAACAAAAAAGTAATATGTTTTTTTTTCTGATATAGAAAGTTTATAAATATATGAGTAAAAAGAAGTGCACTTACTATGTCTGGTGAGATATGTAATCAGTAGTGTATACGTATGGTCTTGCTGTTGGTTGTGGAGCGTCTGTGAGGTAATTATGGTGGAAGCCACTTTATCTTCTTTTGGTATATTCCATTTTAAAACATATTGTATTTACATGAATGGTTAGTGTGTTACATATATGGGTAACATTTTTTAAGTATTACTACATATACTTTGTATGTGTGCTGCTTTGTGAATTTGTTAAATGTTCCTATGTTATGATATAACTATTACACATACCTCCTCAGCGTTTTTAGTTGGTGGTACTGTTGTCCAAACATGTCTGCGGACCGTCAAATTCAGTAGAAAGGGTTCAGTATGTTCCATATTATATGTACATAAAGTCAAAGTTATTATTGTTAAGTTGTGCTACTAAAAAACTATGAAATTCAGTAAAAAAACTTTGTTAAAGGGACGTTATGGCTCAAAGTAAAACCGAAAAACTCCTGAAATTCGCCAGTTATGGTAACATAAGCAACCATAACTCGCGCCACCGTGCACTGCTAACACTAACACCCAGGACATCAAAGATGACATCACAAATCTCATTGATGACATAACTGATGACATCACATGGCTGGCTCTCCCTTTGTATCCTTTACTGACATATCGAAGCCACATAGTTTACTTCAGTAACAGTCAGGAAGTAAAAATTGAAAAGGTACTATATTTGTAGACTTAGGGTCCTGTCACATAATATGAAACATGTACATAGCGGAAGATACAGGCTTGAAAGAGAGCAATCCTTTCTGTGCATGAAGATAATCATTATGGTTATCAGCACTTTCTCATAGTTTTATTTTTATTACTGTACCTTCCCTCTATATGCTCATATTTGTATACATTATACTCACTCTCCATAGAGTGAATGGGGAAAAATCTTTGCTTGTGCATACAGCCCAAACCGCTGGACGGATTTCCACCAAATTTGGACCAGGAGCAGCGGCTTGGTCCCGAAAGCGTGCTTTTGCAAATTTGGTGAAAATCCGTCCAGTAGTTTTTTTTAAAATGACCAAAAAGTAGGTACAAAAAAATTAGTGATATCTGTGTTCGGTTTGCGGATACACTTCCCTGTTCGCTCCACGGAAAGTGTCCTGATTGGCCAATCGTCTTGCGTGATGTTCGCGGACATGCAAAGTGTTCGCTGATTGGACGGCGTGGAGCGTGAAGCGCGTCAGATTTTTCGGTAGCGCCCGCCATATTAGATTCGCGGACGTCCCTGGACAGCGCGGTGAAACTTTGTTCAAAATGTGTATTTTGTAGAGTGTGTTGGTGTGTAGGAGTGTTTGGGGAGGGTGGGAGTGTATGAGATAGGGTGAAAGTTGTGTTTTTTATGTGTTAGACGTTCTTTTTGTGTTCAATTTGTTTGCGGCCATCACAGGTGTTCTGAAATATTCTAAATAAACTGACTAGGGGGTGTTCTAAGGAGTCAATATGTGTCCGTTTTGTTCGCAAGCAAAGTGAAACTGTTCTAAGAACACTCGCGGTGTCCGGGGAGTGTTCGTAGGTGGTGTCCTGAGGACACTGTCCGTATTGTTCTCTGTCAAGTTGAATGTGTTCTAAGAACACGCGCGGTGTCCTGAAATATTTGCAAATAAACAAAATAGGGGTGTTCTGAAGACGTTTTTGAGAACACTCCCGGTGTCCTGAAATGTTTGTAGGGGTTGTTCTGAGGACGCTGTCCGTATTGTTCTCTGTCAAGTTGAATGTGTTCTAAGAACACTCGCGCTGTCCTGAAATGTTCGCAAATAAACAATATGGCGGTGTTCTGAAGACGCTTCTAAGAACACTTGCGGTGTCCGGGGAGTGTTCGTAGGGGGTGTCCTGAGGACGCTGTCTGTATTGTTCTCTGTCAAGTTGAATGTGTCCTAAGAACACTCGCGGTGTCCTGAAATGTTTGCAAATAAACAAAATGGGGGTGTTCTGAAGACGCTTCTAAGAACACTCGCGGTGTCCGGGGAGTGTTCGTAGGGGGTGTCCTGAGGACGCTGTCCGTATTGTTCTTTGTCAAGTTGAATGTGTCCTAAGAACACTCGCGGTGTCCTGAAATGTTCGCAAATAAACAAGATGGTGGTGTTCTGAAGACGCTTTTAAGAACACTCCCGGTGTCCTGGAATGTTCGTAGGGGGTGTCCTTAGGACGCTGTCCGTATTGTTCGTTGTTAAGTTGAAAGTGTTGTAAGAACTATCGCGTTGTTCTGAAATGTTCGTAGGGGGTGTCCTGAAAACGGTGTCCGTATTGTTCGCTGGTAAGTTCAAAGTGTTCTAAGAACACTCACATTGTTCGCGGACATTAAAAGTTTCCCATAGATCATAGTTGAAATGTTTGACTCTATGGATGTGATATGCTGCGGTGGTTGTTGCCAGGGCATAGAGTCTTGGGTGCATGGCCATTTGGCCATGCACCCAAGATTGTATGCCCTGGCAACAACCACCGCAGCATATCACATTCATATTTGCTTATAACTTTGGGTGAAAAACAAATGTATAAGGAACAAAGGTATTAGATACTATGGATGTGATATGCTGCTATGGTTGTCCTTATTATTGCATACTGTTTGGTCTAGTAATGGGAGTCCATGTTTTTCTTCTTCATTTCTGTGATAAAAGAAAATAGCATGTTAGTATTAGTATTTTGTAATGACTTATTACATTGTATAAGCAATATACTTTTATTTTTTTTCGACCCTCATATTTAGTAGAGTACAAATCAGAGTACTGTGCAATTTGCTCAGTTTCTGTATTTGTTGCTAAAATCATTGGGTCTCTGGGAGAAAAAAAAATCCATGTTGGATTAAAAAAAAACCCTTTTTCTGTTATGCTACAGTTTATTTGTTTGTTTGTTTTCAGTGTTCACTTGTTGTTTCTGGCTAATGCTTTATACTTTGCTTTGTTGTATTTTTTTTGGAGCAGTAACAGATTCTTCATTTGTTTTGATATTATAAAATTTTGGAGCAGTTAGAAACCAATTGGCATATTCTAACTGTCTATTTTTTTTTAATATATTTTAGTGGTTTTGCTTTACCTATTTGGATATTGTTAAATTTTGGGACAGTTAGATACCAATTGGCGTATTCTAACTGTGTATTTTTTGGCCTAATTTAGTGGTATTCATTTATCTGATTAGTTGTTGTAGAATCTTTGAGCTGTTAGATAGCTTTTGGAGTATTCTAACAGTTTATATTATTTTAACACAAATTTATAATTTTGGGACAGTTAGATACCAATTGTCATATTCTAACTGTGTATTTTTTGGTCTAATTTAGTGGTATTCATTTATCTGATTAGTTGTTGTAGAATCTTTGAGCAGTTAGATAGCTTTTGGAGTATTCTAACAGTTTATATTTTTGTAACACAAATTTACTTAAAGGTTTAAATACAGTTTATTTATCAAATTTTGGTTTTAAGAACATCAAATAAGCGTTTGTAAGATTTGCTGGTAATCTCTGCTTTAGAGTAATGGTACTATCATTACATTCAAACCATCCACATTTCTTTTTTATGTATGCAGTGTAGTGCCCTGAATTGATTGTGGCTCCTGCGTGGTAGATTATACCTATTGTTGTGAAGGTTTTCTTACCAAGTGATATTTGACCATGTGTGAATCCAGTCAGCTTGCAGTTGTTTTTGGTACCATATGCATTGTAACGTAGAAGCATTAGTATTACGTATTTACTATGTGTTTGTATTACTAACGTGGAGCGATTATCTGAATTGCAGGTAGAGCATAATCTACCATGGTATGCATTTTGTACAAGTTGCTGAAATGGAATGGATTCACAATTTGGTATTGATATATATATGAAGCATTCATTGGGGATTTCTTCTTGTGTCACATTGTTGCAGAGAGTGCATGTATGTTTCCACATGTATGAAATCTGAAAGATTTCATTTATAGTTATGTTGTTGTTTTCTATTACTTGTAGTAAGTACATTAGAAATTCTTGTGGATCGTCCTGTGAGTTTATAGTGAATTTCACCATTCCAGCACAGTAGTCCAATTGTCGTCTTATTCCAAAAACACTATATGTGTTGTCAGGATTGTTTGCTGCATTTCTGTGAAGTACTGACATTTGCAAACACAATGGGTCTGTACTGTGTGAGTAAATGTTGTCAACAATTGGTGGTAATTGAAATAGAATATTCATTGCTACATTTGCATAGCAACTTACACCAACTATATTTGAGAATTTAAATGGTCCAGGTAGTTCTGTATCTAACTGCTTTTTTTGGAGTTTGTCTTCCTTCTTTAAAGAAGTACCTGGTTTACTTTCACTAATTGATTCTTTTGTGTTTGTGGTACTTGATGAAGTATTAGTTTCTTTTACTCTCTTTGGAGGATTTGAAGTGACATCCTGTTGCATTTCTGTTTGATTTATTTTTCTTTTATAACGTTTTACTTTTTGTGGAACAGAATATGTGTTTAGATGGGGAGTGTATAGTGAGCGAAGTCTATTATATTCTAAAATGCAAGGAATATCAGCGTTTACTTTACTTGCATCAAAGTTGATTAGAAATAGACCGTCAAGTGTACGTAAGCGTGATAGTGCTACGTAGCTCATGCCTTCTTTAAAGACTGTGTTACCAATATCTATCATTGCTTTGTCTAGGGTAAGACCTTGTGATTTATGAATTGTGACTGCGTATGCAAGAGTTAGAGAAAATTGTTCTCTGCGTACATACATATCTTTGAAGAGAAGGAATCTAGCTGTTGAGCGTCCTATCCGTTTTACTTTTGAAAGTTTGTCAAAGAGTATATTGACAAACTGAATTTTGTTGTCACGTTTAAGCATTACTCTGCAATTTAAGGATAATTTTAACATCTTTTCTAAGCCTGCTGTGTTTGAGATTGATTTTTCTAAATTATTTAGTCTTGTTGTGGCTTGGTCACACATGGGTAGTGTCATACCATGTACATCTAGTTTGTCTGTGGCGCTAATTTCCATTATTGGTTGTATTTCTTTACTTAGCATGATTTCATTGAATTTGAAACAGCTTGCAAGAGTTGGCATTAAGGCCATACAATTGACATTTTTGTGGGCTAATTGTTCCATAACATCTGTAGCACATGCATTATCGCCATAAAGTGCATTAATGTGCCGGGTTTTCAATGTTGCTTCTGCTTCTTTAGAAAGTATACCAACTCTCAAACTTTTTAAAATGTTGGTATAAGTTAGATCTGCAGATTGGCGCATGTTTTCTGTTAATTCTCTGTATTGGAAATGTTGCCAAAGGTTGACATTTCCAATGCTGCCAACAGTTTTACGGCAGAGTTTGTGCCCTAATGTTTTAAAAATAGGTTCACCTTTTACTGGTGTTAATTGAAGCAGATCTCCAAAAACAATAATGTGTTTTCCTGCAAAGAGCTCTTCATAGTCTGTTTTGAGTACTTCTTGTAATCTGAGGTGAATCAAAGCTAACATCAGGTTGGAGACCATGCTCACTTCATCTATTAGTAGCATTTTCATTTGTTTCAATACTCTGCGTAATTCCATTGCAGCTTCTGCAGAAAGTTTGTAATAGTCTAATTTGTTCTGGTGTTCTACTGGTAATTGTAGTAATCAGTGTAATGTAACACCACCTATGTTGTAGGCAGCTAAACCTGTGGGGGCAGTGACAACAGCTGACAGTTTGTTGTGTGTCAATTGTTGAAGGAACTTACTAATGATTTTGATTAGGAATGTTTTGCCAGAACCAGCTTCACCACTGACGTACAGTAGTATAGGTTTATGGCAGGAACATTCTTTATTTTCATGTTTTACACCATGTGCAATTTGTTTTGTTACTTCTTGAAAAATGCTACTTTGCTCATTGTTTAGTTTTGATTGTAGTATAGTTAAGTCTTCCTTATCTTCATACTGACACATGGTGTTTTCTACTTCTATCATAGCTAATTCTGCCTCATTTGTTATTAGTGGTTCTCCCAGTGGTTCTTGGCTTCCTTTTACAGAAGGTTGACTACTGTCAGGAGTATCCTTATCTAGTTGGGCTTGGGGTTCTTCTTCATGTTGCTGTTCATTGTGCAACATTGTTTTGTACTGTGTAAAGTTTACATCAGTTATAGTGCTTTCATTTGCTTTGAAAGCATCCTCATATGAGTCATAGTTATCTAGTAATTGTTCTTCTTTTCTCCATGGTTTGAAGAGTTGTAGCAGGGACATGTAATATACTTCTTTATGTTGAGGAGTCTTCAATGACAATTTGATATGATTAATTAAATTTGGTTTAGTGAGTTTAACTAAGCTGCCTTCACAGTCTGTCACTCTATATTTACCTTTTTTTTCATCGGGTTTCATATTATTTTTGTATGTGTAGTTTTGGGCTATTTGGTATAGACACATGTTTTCCAAAGTATTACTTCTGTTTGGGTAGTATGTGTCCAATAAATTGTTTTTTAAAATGTCTTGGCTGTTGGGATCATGTTTGGCTATTGTTTCTATATCTTCATATGTTTTTAGAACTCTTTTTCTAGATTTAGCTGGACCAAGACTTAGCCATACTATATTTTCAGATTTACCATACAATGAAGTACCAGTTAAACGATCAGCTGCTTCATAAGATCCACATTCTCTATGGGTGAGCATTTTTATGCCCAAGCTGTATAATTTCTGAGATACTGTTTTATCTGATGACAGGTCATTCCAGAGGTCTTGGAGCTCTGTCTTTTCTGCTTTAGTTAAGTATGCTGTGACATATCGTGCAACTGCAGTAGAATTGTCTGCAATGTACTGCCCATCTATGTTTGCATTCCATAAGTGGGCAATGATTGCATTATAATCATTGATATATTTTTCTTCTTCTTTTCTTTTTATGTAATATGTATTTTTAGGTGACTTTCCTTTAACAGTATTTCTAACTGAAGACATGAGGTTGTTTACTTGACCTGTATTTGTAACTGGTCTAGGGAAACCAAATCGGCATTTGGTGTAGTATTTGCCTTTGTTTTTGTATTTGCGACGACAATATTTTCCACATTTGTGTCTTTGAAATTGTAAAATTTGTGCACGAAGATCACTATTTGTGGCTTCTGATGGAATTTCACAAGTGACATATTTTTCAATAAACTGTAAAACAGTGGCATCACTGTCTTGACCAAATTTAGGAGCATCTTTAATCCATAAAAGCATGTGGATATGTGGTGGTCCTCTGGCTTGGTATTCTTTTCTCCAAAAGAAGTGTTGCACTTCTCCAAGGGGAGGAACAGTTTTATTACAAATAAAATGTAGCATAGCAATGAAGCGATGGTGAAGATATCTTGAAACATTAACAGGATCCAAAGAACAAAGCTCTCCAGGTGTTAGAATATCTATGTTTGTTTTGTTTTTATTTGATATGCGTAGGAAATCATGTAAATCTTCCCATGCATATTCTGCACAACTTAATGTAACAAACCAAGTGGGTGGGCCAAGGTTTCTGATCATACAACGTACATCTCCATGACGTCGAAACCAGTACTCTTTAGTACCACGCATATTTGCTAATAGATTTGTAATATTTGATTGTAAAACCTCATCCTTTTGTTGCACTTTCTCTAATAATTGTGTAGCTGTCATATTTTGAAAGTGTGATCCTGATTTTAATATGTGTGCAACTCCGTAACATAAAGTTGCTAGTTCACTTTCAAAGAGTAGGTGGAATATGTATTCCACATTTTGTCTAAATCTGGGATCTTCAGAATACATCCGTAATGAGCGGTATTCTGAAGCTGATATTTGAATAGGTCTATCATCATACCTTCCTCCTTTGCCAGTAGGAAAGAGTAGAGGAAAAGCATGTGCTTCTATACTTTTTTCCCATATACTGATTGGCGATCCTTTTGTTTGACGCATTTGGTAAGTTTCTAGTACATCTTGTACGGTGTCATTACAGTGCAAAGTATTTGATATTGTAGCAGGATCTAGTAGCTCAAATTGACCAGCTTCTTGTGTTTCTTGAATTATTTCAGTTGTATCTTTCAAGTTTTCTTCAATATTAATTTCTTTGTAATATTCATTATTCTGTTTAAGATATTGGAAGGCTTGTCTAACTTTATATAAATCTACCAGCTGTTGCCATATTTTTTTGTCTTTTGTAGGTACTCCATTTACTAATATAATTAAAGATTGCTGCATTGGACGTTGCACTCCTAGAGTATGCACATTTTCTTTTAGATTTAATGGTAAATAAACTACTTTTCCACGAATGCCTTTTACCAATTCAGAGGGAGGTAATTTAGCTGTTTTTGGTTGAAGGCGTATTATTGCTTGAAATGGGTGTACTGTTTGAATTATGATGCTCTCATATAAATTAAGTTGTTTTAGAGGTTTTGGTACTGGGTATAATTCCAAATTATTTGTGATAGAAAGTGAAGGAGTTTGGTTGTTGTCAAGTTTTGTAGTGCAATAACTGCAAAGTATTAAGGGCTCAGTTATTTCATATTTGTTTTCTGCTAGAAGGTAGAGAGCTAATTCAAACCATTTAGAATCTTAATTGTCTTCTATTTTGTATGATAGGTCCACAGTTTTTGTGTTACTGTTATAAAAAATTCTACAAAAACATACACATACATGGTTTGGTACTTCAGCTGATGTACTTTTAAATTTTAGTAATTCTTTTTTGTATGTGTTTAGCAAAAGGTTGCCATGTGTAGAATTGTTGCGTAATTGGTTTAAAGCTATTTCATTCTGTAAATGGCTTTCACTTCCAAAATATTTTTTCTGGATATAGTGAATTTCTTCAAGTAGGTCTTTTGCTGTACCATGTACAAGGATGTTATTTAACTTTGCTAGTGCTAAAGCAGGACTTTTAGCATAGTACAGTTTATAGACTAGATTTCTTATAGTTGGATGATGTGTTTATATCCTTTTGATATCATGGAAAGTGGTTTTACAAGTAGGTCCTGTAATGCAGGCCAATGAATGTCCTTGTAGTCCTGTGTACTTGCGCACTGGACAGGTATCTATATTTTGCAGTAATTTAATTTTGATTTTGTCTTTGCTTTTTACATATTTATTGAGGAATTGGTGTAAAGATTTGAAACATTGTTTGGGAATGTTACACATTGACGTGCATGGCCATTTGTACACTAGACGTTCTGATTCAGTTGAATGGAGGGGTAATTCTAAGTTTTCAGGGCATATTTTTGTAAGGAGTACTTCTTGTTCCATTACGGTATTATTCACTTTTTCATAACCTCGACCATTGCTATTTATGGCAATTGTATTTGTTTGCTTTTGTTTGTACGCTTCTTCATTAAAATATGGTTCTGTGCTCGTAGTGTGATTCCATTCACCTCAGCAGATACTTAAGAAGTTCTTTCTGTTGACATTTCGCTTATTGAGAAGTCTTTTTTGTAATTTAGTTATTAGTTTGTTAGTGGTTTCATTTTGTTTAACAGTAAAATAAATAAATTTCTTTTGAGAAGAATTGCACTGTCCATCAATGCTTCTAAGATTAATTTCCTACGATAGGTTTTAAGCTTTGAACCTGATTTCTCACCTGTTTTTATAAGATTTTGAAGGACTTTGTGACGGTATATTTTGGCTAAAATATTTTTCTTGGTATGCTTACTTTGCACTATATTAAAATTTGAAGAAGTAGTTTTATCTGTACTGATAGCTGATTTTCTGTTAATTGTTTTTTGGTTTGTTATACATTTTGATAGAGGAAGCAAAGTTGTTGTACTTGAAACTTCTTGTGTTTCACTAAATGATTGTATTAGCTGTTTCAACTTGTTTTTACAAATTCTGCTAGAGATGGATGCTTATGTTGGACACCATTATTTTCATTTGCTCTAATTTTGCGTTGCTTTCTACTGAGTTGTCTTTTGGTAGGCATTCTTTAGGGTCTGTTGAAAAAAATAAAGAAGATGTGGGTTGGGGTGTTCTGGAATGTATGTGTGCTGTGTGCATGAATGTTTGAGTAAGATGATAAAGATGTATGTAATGGTGTGTGATTGTGCATTGGGAACTAAAACTAGTAGGGATAGGTATACTTGAATTTATGTGTCACTAAACTGGGGTTCAGATGACAAAAAAAAAGTAATCTAGTGGTGTGGAAAAGTACAAATAGTAAATCTAATGTATACAATTAAAACAGTTGTTTGTTCTATAATATGAAAATTGTAGTGGTTCAGTTGGCTAATTTGTGTGTCCAAAAATAGAAATTTGTGGGCCATTCTGGTTGTAAATCGCTGTTTACGACATGGACATTTTTGGACAAAATGGTACAATATCTCTATTTTAAGAAACCAAAATAGCTGGTATTAATGTTATAGTATATTTGATTAATAATATAAATATTATGGTGATATTTTACTTACTTTTTTTTTTAATTAACAGGTACCTTCTTAGTTTTTCTTTCTTCTTCGAATTCGGCTGCTTCTTTTCAGGAAACTGGTCTTCACTGCAACTGTAAAAGCTTCAAATTAGTAACTTTGTTTGTATATAGCAATGTTTTTAATTTAGATATTGATTTTTTTAATTGAAATCCTCAGTGCCTTCTGTAAAACCATTAAACTAATTTATTTACATAAGATACATTGCATCAGTTCAGTACATATGATGTGTTCTTAATGAACAAATTGTATTGAATGACTAACTGTAGCAAAAATAAAATATCTTTACTATGTCTTGTGAAATTTATAATATATTAGTCAATACCACTATTTCTGTAAGTAAACTGTTCTAGGTAATAGCGCCTCAATGCCATGTCTAATTTAAAGTAATTAAGTAAATAAATAAATAAAAACAAAAAATATGAAATTGTATAAGTATTTTTATAAAGGTTTAAACATAGATTGTGTTTGCATGCAATTTTGTTTGAATATATGTAGTCTATATATTTCATTTAAAAAATGTTAGTTTAACATGATTTGAGTGTGTGTGTATAAAGAAAGTAAAAAGTATAAAGGTGTATAAGTGATAGTTGATTTTAGGAAATTGAAAAAAGTACAGTAAATTCATTTTACAGATTTTACAAGGTAAAAGTCTGTTTGAAAATGTGTTCATCTACCATAGCTCTCAACTCACACGCTTTTGGCGGGTGTCACACGCCTTGTAAAAGCAGACTCACCCGCCAAGCCTCCTGCACGCCCATTCATTCCAATGGGCGTCTCACCCGCCAAAAACAAAATCGGGTGATTTCACCCGCCTGTAAAACGAAAATGGTTGAGAGCTATGTCATCTACTATACAGAAAATCTGCATACCTGAAGTTTGTGTTCATGCATATGGATATGCATGGAGCTGTACAGTATTTGTGGTAGATGCTGCTTGCCAATGATATGACACTTGTACTCAGAGAGATTCAGAGTACATTTGCAGTGCTGATCTATGATGATGCAGTTAGATGTAGAGGTCTTGAATGTGATTGGTGCATGGTCATGTGATTTTTGAGGTACATCCAATGAGGGAATGGCAGAGAGAGTGTAGTGGAAATGGTAGAAGGGCTGTTCATGTTACGATATGTCCGCGGACATGGTGGTAGTTCCCGGACATCGGGAGTTACATCTGGGGATTTTTGGGTTCAGAAGTCATGCAAATGAGAATAAGCACTGAAAGGGATTGGTCAGGAAAGTTTGGTGGGTGTGTTGTGCCAGGAGAGATTTTCTGAGATACCCTTTTTGCTGAGAGAACAAAAGATAGCTATGGCTGTGTGTTTCAGAAAACAGATTGTTTGGATTTTAGGAGATTCGTGGATACATTGGTTGAAGGTGCATGCAGAAAGCTGTGGAGTAGCTGTAGATCTTGGATTCCCACATGTGGAAGTACACTGGCATGGAGTACGTGGAATGAAGTGGTTGGATTTGCTACCTCTCTGTGCTACTTTGGAGACAGAGCAACATCCAGACATAATTGTAATTCATTGTGGAGGGAACAGTTTAGGGCATGTGACTGGAATTTTTTTGCAATTTGCTATGAAAGAAGGACTGAGGAAGGTTATGGACATGTTTCCTAATTCTCAAGTGATATTTTCACGGATTGCACAGAGACAAATGTGGCTTCGTTCTTCTTCATTTGGTCCACAAATGGAAAAAGCAAGGCGCAATGTTAATAAGGCTGTTTGTGGCTTTCTAAGAGATTTTGGCATGTCTTCTTTTCACAATGAAAATATTATGTTTTGTAGTACATACATTTTTCGCAGAGATGGAGTCCATCTTACTTATGCTGGCAATCAGATTTTTCTGAGAAATGTACAAAATGCATTGCGAACTTTTTTGGAATTACAACAACGATTTTGAAGTAGATGTTAAGCATTTACAATTTTTGACTTACAAACTCCACCCAAAGGCTCTTTTCAGAGCCACCACTTCTTTCCAGAGAAAATTACAATGTTTGTGATGGAGTAGTAACCCAATTTTGTTAATGTTCGCAAACTGTCCGCGGACTTCTAAAAAATACAAAGAGCCCTGCTTCATTTATTTTCACTTCTATTTTTTAACTGGGAAAGGCGGCTCTGAAAAGAGCCTTATTTTTTTTTATTTTTGTAATTTTGTATTTTTTTTGGTTTTTCAGACACGACACACTAGGAGAGGAGGGTAAAGGAGGGTAAAGGGGAGGACACCAACCACAGGGATAAGAAAGGGCAAGCTGAGAGAGGAAGATGTAGAGTGGGTTTTATTTGGGTAGTGAGCAGGCCTTCTCGTGCTCTGAGACGATAGTCTCAAAAGCACTCCGAAGTCGCTCCCCCCTCCAGAGTACTGTGTCACAGTACATACATACAACTGTGACCCTCGAAAGGTAAGGGTCATCAGCATTCTGTATGGCCTGTGAGGCAGCTTGATAAAGACGCTGTCCCACAGAGGTGGTCCTTGTGGTGACAGGATCAGAAACAGAGGATGAAGTAGAGGAAATCAACCTGCTACGTTCTTCGCAAGGTACAACCCTGCGAATAGCCCCAGAGTGAAATGACCTCAGGTGTCGCTTCATAGTAGTGGTCCCAAAGCTGTAGTCATTGCAGGTAACATGGTTCGCACGAGCCTTAGGACCATTCCCATGAATGGTAAATAACTGCCACACCCAAGACTCACGCCTAGTGCGGGTGGTAGGGATTTCCTCTACCTCATTCTCATCATCCTCTTCTTCCTCCTCCGCATCCTCAGTCCTGTTCCCCTCTTCAGGCCCTTGGGGAGGTGGTGGTGGTGGAGGGGGTGGTGGTGGTGCTGAAGCAGGTGCAGCACCAAGTGGCAGTTCAGCAGCCTAGGATGCCATGTCGATGATGGTGTAGTCTGCAGGTGGCAGCAAAAATCACTGTGTTCTGAAGAATAGCCAGAAACACAATGGGAATAAGCTCTTGGGCGTGGTCTTTTATAGGGGTGCTTTTGCGCGGTCCGCAGACATGCGCACTGTGCGTGGACAGATCGAACACAAAAAAAGGATCGGAAAGTTTCAAAAGGTATAAAGAAACTCAAGATTGCTATGTGGGACTTGTGGCATGGTGAGAATTTATTGAAAAATATTATGGATTAACTGAAAATGTACTTTTAAATTGTTCGGGGACACGAACAGTGTCCGCATTTCAGGACACACGATGAGCGTGGGCGCGGTCATATGATCTGTTTGCGTACTAGTCTGCGAAGGAAGCGCCTGTCCGCAGGACACCCAGTGCACGGAGATTGGTTAGCGCATGCGCATTGATGTCCTACGGACACTGTTCGGGTTCTGAAGTAATTAAAAGTGCGTCACACGTGAAACGAATATTTCAGGACACCGCGTGTGTTCTTAGAACAGTTTAAACTTGGTAGCGAACAGTAAGGACAGATATAGTGTTCTTCAGGACACGTGTAATTTAGTTTATGCACGAACATTTCAGGACACCAATTGTGTTCTTAGAACACTTTCAATTGGGTAGCGAACACTACGAACAGTTGTACTGTTGTTCAGGACACATCATTTTGTTTATTTACGAACATTTCAGGACACCAATTGTGTTCTTAGGACAGTTTTAAGTTGATAGCGAGATTTACGGACAGATATAGTGTTCATTAGAACACTTTAATTTTTGTTTGATTAAGAACATTTCAAGACATTACGAGTGTACTTAGAACATTTTGAAGTTGTATGAGAAGATTAAGAACAGATGTAGTGTCATCAGGACAGTTACATTTTCGTTTCTTTACGAACATTTCCGAACAACTCCGGTGTCCGTGGACACCTAAATTGGTTTTATTACAAGGAACTGAAAGTAATTACAACACAATATAAAAAAGTAACTTTATTTAACATATATAAACAATTTATGACTGAGAAGGTGGGGCAGAAACGGAAACAAAAACAGGAGAATTAGGGTTTTCAATATTAGTGGGATCAGGTGAAGAAGGGATGGAAATCTCATCAAAACGTTGTGGTCCATGGAGAGAGTTTGGGGATAAATGAATGGGATATGGTGAGGGGGGACAAGTACAGGTGGGACAATGGTATGTTGTTGGTGGTTTTAGGTGATCTTCCACAAAGTTCTTTAAATCCATAAAATTTGCCATAAGTTGGTCCATTTTGTGGGTAATGTGTTCAAGAGTGTTATCCACCACTTCTTTTTCTTTGGAAGTTGCAATTTTTGTAGGGTCTGTAAAAAAAAAATGTATATGTTGAATGTATACAAAATAATATTTATCAATTGGTTCATACAGTAAAGTGTGTACCATTAGGTGGACTATCTTCTAACATTTCGTCTCGTGGGAAATGGTCCTCTAGCCAGTCCAGAGTACTACACATTTCTGTGAGAAAACAAAGAAGTAATATGTTTTTTTTTCTAATATAGAAAGTTTATAAATATATCAGTAAAAAGAAGTGCACTTACTATGTCTGGTGAGATATGTAATCAGTAGTGTATACGTCTGGTCATGCTGTTGGTTGTGGAGCGTCTGTGAGGTAATTATGGTGGAAGCCACTTTATCTTCTTTTGGTATATTCCATTTTAAAACATATTGTATTTACATGAATGGTTAGTGTGTTACATATATGGGTAACATTTTTTAAGTATTACTACATATACTTTGTATGTGTGCTGCTTTGTGAAAATGTGTTAAATGTTCCTATGTTATGATATAACTATTAAATGTTGTGTTTGTTTATGTGGTAGATGCTCTTGTGTTCGATTTGTCAGCGGACAAAACGGCTGTTCTGAAATGTTCTAAATAAACTAAATGGGGGGGTGTTCTGAGGACGCAATATGTGTCCGTTTTGTTCGCAAGCAAGCTGAAACTGTTCTAATAACACTCGCGGTGTCCTGAAATGTTCGTAGGGGGTGTCCTGAAGACGCTGTCTGTATTGTTCTCTGCCAAGTTGAATGTGTTCTAAGAACACTCGCGGTGTCCTGAAATGTTCGCAAATAAACAAAATGGGGGTGTCCTGAGGAATGCTGTCCGTATTATTCGTTGTCAAGTTTAAAGTGTTCTAAGAACACTTGCGGTGTCCTGAAATGTTCGTAGGGGGTGTCCTGAAGACGCTGTCCGTATTGTTCTCTGGCAAGTTGAATGTTTTCTAAGAATGCTCACGGTGACCTGAAATGTTCACAAATAAACAAAATGGGGGTGTCCTGAGGACGCTGTCCGTATTGTTCTCTGGCAAGTTGAATGTGTTCTAAGAACACCCGTGGTTTCCTGAAATGTTTGTAAATAAACAAAATGGGGGTGTCCTGAGGACGCTGTCCGTATTGTTCGATGGCAAGTTGAATGTGTTCTAAGAAGAATCGCAGTGTCCTGAAATGTTCGAAAACAAACAAAATGGGGGTGTCCTGAGGACGCTGTCCGTTTTGTTCATTGTCAAGTTTAAAGTGTTCTAAGAACACTCGCTGCGTCCTGAAATGTTCATAGGGGGTGTCCTGAAGATGTTCGTAAATAAACAAAATGGGGGTGTCCTGAGGACGCTGTCCGTATTGTTCGATGGAAAGTTGAATGTGTTCTACGAACACTCGTGGTGTCCTGAAATGTTCATAGGGGGTGTCCTGAAGAGCTGTCCGTATTGTTCCCTGGCAAGTTGAATGTGTTCTAAGAACACTTGTGGTGTCCTGAAATTTTCGTAAATAAACAAAATGGTGGTGTCCTGAGGACGCTGTCCGTATTGTTCTCTGGCAAGTTGAATGTGTTCTAAGAACAATTGTGGTGTCCTGAAATGTTCATAAATAAACAAAATGGGGGTGTTCTGAGGACGCTGTCCATATTGTTCGTTGTCAAGTTGAAAGTGTTCTACGAACTGTCGTGGTGTCCTGAAATGTTTGTAGGGGGTGTCCTGAAGACGCTGTCCATATTGTTCGCTGACAAGTTGAATGTGTTCTAAGAACACTTGCGGTGTTCTGAAATGTTTGCAAATAAAAAAAATGGGGGTGTTCTGAGAACGCTGTCCGTATTGTTGGCTGGCAAGTTGAAAGTGTTCTAAGAACACTCATAATGTCAGCAGACATTAAAAGTTTCCATAGGCCATAGTTGAAATGTTTGACTCTATGGGTGTGGTATGCTGCGGTGGTTGTGGCCAGGCCATAGAGTGTTGGGTGCATGGCTATTTGTCCATGCACCCAAGACTCACACGCGATTCCATCAGGGCAGGTGTATTTCAGGGGTGCGCAGGAAGTTTCACACGCAAATTCAGCAGGGTACGTGTATTTCAGGGGTGCGCGGGAAGTTCCACACGTGATTGTCCTGGGTACGTGTGTTCCAGGTGTGCGCGGGAAGTCTCACATGCAAATTCAGCAGGGTACATGTATTTCAGGGGTGCGCGGGGAGTACTACACGTGAATTGGCCGTGTGGGTCCTCCCAGATGTTCCCTATACACCCTCCATGGCTCCTGCAGGCTGCCCACACCACAGGGGACTACCCTGCACCCCTGCTCATGTCCCGCAGGCAGCCCATCCACCATGGGCATGCCCCCCAGCCAAGCCACATGTCACCTTGCACTACTGATCAACAACGCATGTCTCCCAGCACCCCCACCCCCCAGCACTGTGGGGCACCTGCCAGCAGGCCCCCATTCATGTCCAACTCATGTCCCCCTGCACCCCCGCCCCCCAGCTTTCAGGGGCACCCTCAACCAGGCCCCCACACATGTCTCCCTGCACCCCCACCCCCCAGCAGTGCAGGGCACCCTCCACCAGGCCCCCACTAGTATCTCCCAGCAACCCCACCCCCCAGCATCCAGGGGCACCCTCCACCAGGCCCCCACTCATGTCCAATTCACGTCCCCCTGCACCCCCACACCCCAGCATCCATGGGCACCCTTCACCAGCCCCCCACACATGTCTCCCAGCACCCCCAACCCCCAGCAGTGCATGGCATCCTCCACCAGGACCCCACACATGTCTCCCAGCACCCCCACCCCCCAGCATCCAGGGGCACCCTCCACCAGGCCCCTACATATGTCCCCCTGCGCCCCCACCCCCCAGCCTCCAGGGGCACCCTCCACCAGGCCCCCACTCATGTCCCCCTGCACCCCACCCCCCAGCAGTCAGGGGCACCCTCCACCAGGCCCCCACTCATGTCTCCCAGCACCCCCACCCCCCAGCATCCAGGGGCACCCTCCACCAGGCCCCCACACATGTCTCCCAGAACTCCCATCCCCCAGCAATGCAGGGCACCCTCCACCATGCCCCCACACATGTCCAACTCATGTCCCCCTGCACCCCCACCCCCCAGCACTGTGGGGCACCTGCCAGCAGGCTCCCACTCATGTCCCACTCATGTCCACCTACACCCCCACCCCCCCAGCATTGTGGGGCACCTGCCAGCAGGCCCCCACTCATGTCCCCCTGCACCCCCACCCCGAGCATTGCGGGGCACCTGCCAGCAGGCCCTGACTCATGTCCCCCAGCCAACACGTCATCACAATCTAGATCCCTGGCCCTTATGGGCTGCCTCCACATGCCAAACACCCACCCAAGTATTGCATCCACCCACTTAGAAATGCCAATTACATGATACAACCCCAATGGCAAATATGTAAATGAACACATGTCCCTCACATACACACAATGGGTGTCAGTGAATGTCAAAACCCATATCATGATATGCATGAAGCCAATGAGATGATACTACACATTGAAGTTTGATGAAGAAAATGTATCAAAAGCAACATAAATGGAATCAAAAATCAACAAACGACAATGTGAATTAAAAACCAAAAGCAGCATGTCCGTAAAATAATGTTAAACCACAAATCATAATCCAAAGGAAAGGTGTCCAAAGTCACAGTTCAAAAAAGTAAATCCAATGGAAAATCAAAACGGAAAACCATTGCTCCATGGGTAAATTCAAAATAAAAAATAAAATCCATCAGTCAACTATATACAGATAAACAATCCAGGGTCCATGATCCCAACGGAAGAAATGAAACCTATCTAATAATACTACCTAATAAAAGAATTATATACAAAAATGTGCTCCATTGTCCAAAAGGTCCAAAAAAAATAAAAAAGCAAAGGAAACCTAACACGAACTACATAACTATTTACAAGGGCAGCGGGCTAGTCCGACGGCTCACTGGTTTTTGTCATGGGTCAGGGCATCATCGAACTCCTGTTCAATGGCTTGGAGGCGGGCATGTTCCTTGGCCCCGAGGTCTCGCAGGGATAATGCAGTGTCCAGCTCCAACTCCCTGCGAATACCCTCGAGGCACTCAGCCCGCCTCAGCGCCCTCCGCATGGAGTTCTCCGCCCTGACCATTGTGAGCCAATCCTCCTCTGCCCGCTGCTGCTCTGCCCAACCACTCCCACACGAAAGACACTCTCATTCCAGGGTTCTCCTGCCCTCCGGCCGATGCCTGTCCCCCTGATGTTGATGGCCCCGAGCCATGATGCCTCCCACGTCGAGCCTGCCGGTGCCTCCGACACAACTGCCTGTGCCAGCACGATGGCACCCAGGCTGATGGAATCCACCGACGCCGCCATGCACGTGCCCTGCCCGATGATGCCGTCACATCCTCCATCTGCTGGGGTCCAGTTGCTGGTGTGTCCACCCCTGCTGGAACCCCGACTCCCGACTGTGGCAGGGATGGGATCCCCACCGAGTTGGCTGCGTTGGTCGGGGCAGGTCCACAGGGGGCCCTGGTGGCATCTGGGCCGGTAGACGGCATGGAGAACAACTGGCACATAGTCTCCACAGAGGAGGAGAGGGTCGCCAGAGTGCCCGAAACATGTACGAAACCCCCGCTCATCACGAATGACACTCGTGCGCAACGCAACACCAATCAGGACCTTCTCCATGCGTCCAGGGGTCCCCTCGTCCGCAGGTGGAGGGGAGTCAGATGACATGGACATCCCCCCTATCTGCGGATGGGCCTGGGATGGGGCATCCCTGCTGGTGCATGGTGGTGCAGTCACAGTGTCAGGGACAGTGACATGCACAGGCACCTCCACGGCGACCTGTGCTGTCTCCTGCCCCTGCCCCTGGACTGCACCACTTGCACCAGCAGGGATGCCCCAACCAGGCCCCATGTGCGGCACAGTAGCGGCCTCCTCCTCCTCTGTGGAAACCACCAACCTGGATTGCTCCACCCCGTCTTCCGCCGTTGCAAGCCCCTGTGGGGGCTCACCCACCCCTTCCGCTGCAGCCATGGGGGCATCCCCGCCGCTTTGCTCCACAGCGCCGTCTACGCCCCCTTCTTCACTTTGCGCTGTGTAGAGGGAGACATAGAACACAAGCATCAGGGTACTGTACAATGGTCCCCTAGACAGGCAGCAATAGCAGATGAGTGGCACTGTCAAAGATCACTTCCATCATGTCCCTCCACAACACATGGGTCAGTGCAGGCAAAACACATGCAGTAACAGGCATGGCGCATGCTATGGACATTAGCAAACATGTCCAAGGGACTCTTGAAACATACAATGTTGTTTTTGAACTCACATGCATCATGGGTCATGCCTATCACATGCACACACTTCACCGTACTTTCATCCATCTTGACTCGTACACCCCAGACACAGTGGATGCAAGGATAACTAGGCTGCATCAGTGATTCTGAACATTGTCACAGACATGTGTCATGCATCCATGGCATTCACAAGTCACAGACATGCAGGTCAGACACACAGACATGGACACCATATATGTACATGGCATCAGCACCCATCCCTCACCCCCACCCATGTCCAAGAACAGAGACTGGCATGCTCTCATGTGTCCATTCCGCATAGGGCCCCAACTGTGTGCTTCACACATTACTGGTCTCACATGTATGACCATAATGTCCCTGCACACACACGCGTACATGGCCTATGTCACACATACAGGCAAGTATCAGACAACCAGCACACTGCAACATGCCCTGTCTCACACAGCAATGCTCGACCACTTACCGCTCAACTCCAGACGGGTCTGCCTCTCAAGGACCTGGACGTGGAGCGCTGGGAATATGCGTTCCAGGACCCTCATCTGATCTTCCGACAAGTGGCCCCGGCGCCCCTTAGCATCCGCTGCCTTCAAGAGGCGCCGGGCCTTGTTGAGGGTCCTGGACCTGAAGTCCTCCCAGCGCTCCTTGACATGATGGAATAGTCGGACTGCCACCCCCTCCGCGTTGATGGCAGTCACGATGTCCGTCCAGATCCGAGTCCGTCCTTCCTTGTCGGCGCGCAAACTTCCGAAGAGGGCATCATACTGCCCCAGGACTTGCTCCACCAGGACACCAACTTCGGTGGCAGTGAAGCTGGTGCCCCTCTGCCTCTCTGGCCGGGGGTTGCCAGTGGTGCCAGATGTTGCAGTGCCCGACATGACAACCCCAGAGGCAGGAGTGGGTGGGCAACTGGGTCCTGGGACTGGTCTGTGGAGCAATGTTATCCCAGTTGGGAGTATTCGGTTCCAGCAGGGGTGGTCACAGCAACAGCACCCCTGGCTGATGTGCAGGCAGCAAATGGCAGGGCACGTGGGCAGTAGGCAATCAGGCAGCAGCAGATGTCAGGTGGGAGCGTGCTCGGGACTCTGGGGGGCAGTAATTCGGCCTTCTGGGCAGGAGCGTGGTCTTCCGTGTGCTTACGCGTGGCCAGCTTGATACGGAGTGATTTGGCACGTGAAAATACAGCACGTCTGCGTGTAATTTGAGGAAAGGGCCTTAGCGCGTAAGCGCATCAGCACACGTACGCAAATTCATTGGCCCAAAGGCCCCTACCGTGTAGGCGCATCTATGAGGTTGCGCGCATGTGCGTTTTCCATGGCGCGTAGAAAAAATAAGGATGTCAAAGTGTCATAGCGTGTAATTGGTGGAAAGGGCCTCAGCGCGAATGCACGTCTGTGACATGCGCAGGCGTTTCCCTGTACACGGGTGCATGTTACACGTCCAATGACTGCACGTCAGAGTGTCAGCTCGTGTAATTGGAGGATAGGGCCTTAGCGCGTACAAGCGGAAGTGACGCTGGACGTGTGGGCATGTTTAAAAGGTACATGTAGAATGCCTTTTCCTTGTACGTGCTTTTCGTGGAGAGCGAGTGGGTGCAATCTGTACTTCTTGTCGGTTCACACGCGATTTACTTCACGGCGTTCCAAGTTCATACTCCCTGTTACCTCTGACAGCTTTTTCTCTTTTTGTCTTTTTCCTGGGCCTATTTCCTCAAACAGCGTTCACTTCTTCTGTTGTCCTGTCTCCTCAGACAGCGTACAATTCTTCTTTTGGCGGGGGTGTTGCCAACGCGCACACGTGCATCTTTTTCACACTATTTTTCCAGGCAGACGGTGAGTCGCGCACGTATTTAACATCTGTGCTAACCCCGTGTTTCGCGTACCCCTTCAGAGGTCATTCTAGGCTGTGTGCGACACGCATACGTTCATTTTTGTGTTTCTGGGTGCCACAGCGTAGTGCAGGTTTATTTTTCCACGCATGTGGTCTAGGAGGGGTTGCGTGCACATTATCTCCCTTTTATGGGGTGCCTGTGCGTTGCGTGACCCGTCATCTTCCCCCAGGGGTCACATACAGCCTTGCTAGAGGACTAGGGTACAAATTCCATCTAGTACCCTACTCCTTTGATCCCCAATTGCCCAGGACAATAGTTTACTGCAACTCCCATACGCACAACAACATCAGTGCCATGGTTTGGGGCGAGCACGTGGTAAGGGTGGCAAAGGTGGCTGAGCCTCAAGAGGTGGCCGTGGTGGATACGGTAGTGGACGTGGCCGGGACTTGCAGGGTGTCCCTAGCCCCCCATGTGTGGGTGACCAGTCAGAGACACCCATGCCCCCCCCCCTGGTTGAGGGTAACATGGCTGACACCATCCCTGCTTAGCCCTTGTTGGACCAGCCCATTGTGGCACCAGACCTGGCACAGGGTGATTCCATGGCTGACTTCCAGGTCAGCAGGTCTAGGCCACGTGTGGCGGTGCACGTTGGTGTCACCAGGCCACATGGATCAGGGGCAGCTATGTCATCTGCTGCCCCGAGTAGGCAGGGTGGGGAGGCTGCAGGGGCAGCTGCGGCTCCATCCACCCCAGCTCTGAGTGTCCCAGCCAGAACATTGTCGGTCTGACGTTCCCCCTGACTACATCACACTTCAGCTAATGCATGCACCAAGTCCCATGGTGAGTGTTCATTCCCACACTCCTAGTCCACAGTCCACCGGGGCTCCTGCCCCTAGTGTCCAGAGCGGCGTAGGACACTCAGGATCCCCACCACCTTCCAAGCGGAAGAGGAAGAATGCTCGTCCAGTACAGGCTGATGCCCCAGACACAGCTACACAGTCCGGCCCACCAAGGAAGCCCAGCTTCAATCAGGCCGAACTTGATGCACTTATGTCCGCACATGACAGCGAAATGGTGATTACTGCAGGATGCAAGACCACACCTGCACAACGTCTGGCACACTGGCAGACCATCGCGGACATCATAAGTGCCCTTGGATTTGTGAGGCGCACAGCTAATGATTGCTACAAGCGCTGGAATGACCTGAAGCGCAGGGCAAAGAAAAAGCTGGCCTCAAGTCATGCCGCTACTCTAGTGACTGGAGGTGGGTCTCCAGCAGAGGACATTGAACTCGCTCCACATGAGTATGTTGCTGGGACCTACGTCACGGAGGGACAGATCAGATCCAAGGCGTGGGAGACCTGCCAGATTACAAGGCATTGTCCGGTGAGTGCACATGCATGTGTGTGTCATCCATGTGCATGGTGTGTGTGTGAGGGCTTCTGATTGAGTGCCAGGTGAGGGTGTGTGTGCCTGAGTGGCTTGGGTCACCCATGTGCTTCATCCAATACATACTGCGCACCAGGATTTGGGTATTGCAGTATCCCTTCTGGCAACAGTAGACATTTAGCCCAACCTCACGCCAGTTGCCCTTAAAGTGTCATCTTGCCACAACATTGTTGCGTATTATTCTGTGTTCATTCAGGCTGATTGTTTGCATTCCACCACTTTCACTAGGTATTTCTCAGTCGTATTGTCACATGTGTGACATGGCTATGGTACATGCCATCTGTGTGATGGCATGTGTCATGTATGTGTATTGGACATGCCAATCACAGGCCAATGTGTGATGGCACTGCCAGCCAGCAAGCAGCAAATGTGTTGGTCTTCCATCTTGGTGTCATCAATGTGTGCCATTTGCCTCCCCTTCATACGCAGTGACGGTGCATGCATGGGAGGGTTATAGTCATGTGGGACATGTGTCAATGAAGTACTGGTTCTGTTGCTTCTCAGCCCTAATTGTGTGCCATGGTGCTAATGCCTGTTCCCATTTCTTTTCTTTCATGTCTTTGCAGGGGATGACGCACTTGATACTGCTGGGGTTGTGGAGATGGTGCAGACCCAGGAGGGGTCTCAGGCCCAACCGGCCACCAGTGAGGGATGTGGTGTGGTGGTGGGTGAGAACCCACACTTGCTGCAGACCATTATCTCAAGGGGTGTCTCTGGGTGCACCTCCCCCGAGCTCTATTCAGGTGTCGATTCCGATGATGAGACCTATGTGCGGTCGCAGGTAAATGTTTCTGGGAGGGATTCTGTGCTGTCCAACCCACCTGCACCAGGGGTAGAACCCTCAATGGGGATGTCAGTGTTGGTAGGTCCGCCTTTGGTGGTTCCGGATGCAGGGTCACACTCTGCAACGTCTGATCCTGTTCCTGGGCCAGCAGATCAGAGGGGGAATGCAGTCCTGCAGCCTCAGGCAGTGCCGGCACAGCAAGGCGCAGTTCGCCTTGCCCCAGACAGGTGTGGTGCCCGCCGACGCGGTGGCCGTACGCCACCTGGCAATACCGCATGGGAGTAATCCATATACGGTATGGCAAACCAACAGGCAGCATCATCTGAGATGATGCTCAGGCTATGGATAGGGTGGCCACTTCCATTGTCCCCCAAGAAAGGCTGATGGAACAACTACAGCAAGCAACAGACTCCATTTGCCAGTCACACAGGGAGGACATGTTGGCGTCCAACAGGGACAGACGGGCGGCGCTGGAGACTCTGCGGGAAGCCATTTCTATTGAGTCCCAGGGCCACAGGGAAGCACTGAGGGTGGAACTCGGTCAGCTCAGGGTGACTCTTGTTGAGCTTGAGGCTTCAACTGACACGAGGACAGAACAGCAGCTGGAGCGGCTCACATGTACGCTCTCAGCTGAGATGCAGGCAACTAGGGAGGAGGTCCGGGCATCCCGTGAGTTGTTGTATGGGGACCTCCGCACGATTATCCTCCAGAACCAGACCTTCCACACCCTTGTGCTTGCTGCCATGGGGGACCAGACTAGGGCTTTGCGTGGGCTGCCCCCCATAGTGCCACCACCTCCTGATGCAGCTGCAGAGGGTGAGGAGAGCGACAGCAGCGATTCTCTCACAATAGGGTAGCCGTTCAGGCCATGAGCCCATGGAGGTGTTTTTTTTTCCGCAAAATCCACACAGTTGGGTTTTGGTGTGCACCCTGTCCTTAGACCTCCTGGGTGCCCCCCCCCCGCCCCCTCCTGGCCCATACATGGCCATTTTTGATTTTTGATTTTTGATTTTTGATTTTTTTACAGTGTGTTACCTTGTGTGGCTCCCATGGGCATAGGCTGTATTGTGGCTGGGCACATGCAGGGTTGTCCTGAATTTGGGTTAGATGCTTGGGTTTGTGTGACACACACCTCTCCTGCTTTACGTTTCCATGTGCTTGCAAAGGGTGTGCCCAAGTGACATTGACTTACACAGTGACGTTGGACTCCCATTTGATGTGTGGGCAGTCTGTAGTCAATACTGTGTATACATTCCTAGTGCATATAGTTGTTGTATTGTACACTGCATGGTGTATTGACATGTGCCTCTGCATCCATCTCATCCTCCTAATTTGCAGGTCCATTCCTCATGTCTTCACAAGGCGGTATACTTTGGAAATGGAGTCCATGTTGTAAGCAGTGCACCTACACTTTTGCATGGGGCTTACACTGTACAGTTGGAAGTGGCCCAAGTGCTGGCATTATCAGGTAGTGAGACTACCAATTTTTTAAATCCGTACTGTCATGTTTATGGTAGGTTGGAGGTTGTGTAGGTGAATAGTATTATTGGTAAATATTTGGTAATGTGTGTTGTTGGTCCTGCATTACTGTGAGCATTTCATGGGTGGCCAGTTTCCATTAGGGACACTGTACTTTATGACACTTGTGTCATGTTGTGGGGATTCATTTGTTTGCTCTCACATAGCATGACATGCCATGGTGTGTTGTGTGGCGGTGCCGGGGAGGGGTTGGGTGACATGGCACTGTTCTCATGTTGTATTTTGCAAGTGGGTATTCATTTTTGCTGCATAGAAGTATGTCTTTTGATGACACTGCATTGGTGGTGTTTGTGTAGGAAGGGATGCACACATTGCGACACTTCCAGGTGAACAATCTCAGACTGCTATGGTTCTGACAGTTGACTGTCCCTTAATTCATCAGAATTGTCAGATTGAGTCATCATTGATTGTCAGATGGTAATTGCCAGGGCTGTGTGCACTCCACAGGGGTGTAATTTCTCTGTGAAGTAATTAGCCACCAGCTGTGTACGGGCTACCTCACCCCGTGCCCTTTCCCCTCCCATGCATGTGCATGTGGTTGGGGATGTGGGGGCACCACCATGTCCACAGCCAGGCCCCGGCGTGTTGCAACATTGTGCAGGACACATGCTGCCACTATGATCCTGCACACTACTGGGGGAGCGTATAACAGCTGCCTACCGGAACGGTAAAGGGAGCAAAAGCGTGACTTGAGCACTCCGAATGTGCGCTCCACTATGCCCCGGGTTGCAATATGGGCTGTGTTGTATCTTACCTCGGGAGGCGTGATGGGGTTCCGAATCGGCATCATCATGTGGGTGCTCAGAGGGTAGGCACTGTCCCCTGGGGAGGTGGTGATGGGGATCATTAGTTGGGTAGTGACATTACTCTGTATCCTGTAAATGAAGCTGTCGTGAGTGGACCCTGGATAGTTGGCATATACTGAGGTGATGATTCCCTTGGCATCACATACTACCTGGATGTTGATGGAATGACAGTGCTTGCGGTTTCTATAGATGTGCTCAGATGCCATGGGAGGACGTAGAGCCACATGGGTGCAATCAATGCCACCTAGCACTTTGGGGAATTGTGCCACCCTGTATAAATCCTGGCTGACAACCTGCCTTTCTGCAGGTGTTCTGGGCAGGTATATGTGCCTGCGGAATGATGGGTGTGCCGTGATGATGGCCAACACCTGGAGTAGGCACCGTGACTGTGTGGCCTGTGACACCCCCCCACTATGGCACTTGTCCGCTGAAATGATCCGGTAGCCAAAAAATGCAGTACATTGAGGACCTTCTCCAGGGGGCTGAGTGCTTGGGAGCACAGGGTGGGTGATGTGAGTTCATCCTCCCACTCACTGACCAGGTCGAGTATGATGTGAGGTGGAAACCTGTACCTCCCATACGCCTGGTCATCAGGCATACCAAAAAGGCTTGTTCTGGGTGTAAAGATTCTGGCCCTGACTATCCTCCTCCTCCTCCTGCGGTATCCCACGGCCACTGCTGCTAGGAATGGTATATTCATCCTGGCGTCTGAGCTTGTTTGTTGTTTGTGCACACTTTTATGCTGTGCGGGACGTGCGCCTGCTTCATGACTGCTGTGTAGACATGAGTGGGGCCTGGTGGAGGGTGCCCCTGACTGCTGGGGGGTGGGGGGTGGGAGACATGAGTGGGGGCCTGGT
Source organism: Ambystoma mexicanum (assembly GCF_040938575.1). Classification (NCBI taxonomy): domain Eukaryota; kingdom Metazoa; phylum Chordata; class Amphibia; order Caudata; family Ambystomatidae; genus Ambystoma; species Ambystoma mexicanum. The sequence goes on from NC_090922.1 coordinate 1,141,183,199, forward strand.
GGAGGGAGCCCCTGACTGCTGGGGAGTAGGGGGGAGACATGAGTGGGGCCTGGTGGAGGGTGCCCCTGGATGCTGGGGGTGGGGGTGCTGGGAGACATGAGTGGGGGCCTGGTGGAGGGTGCCCCACAGTGCTGGGGGGTGGGGGTGCAGGGAGACATGAGTTGGATATGAGTGGGGTGGGGGTGCAGGGAGACATGAGTTGGACATGAGTGGGGGCCTTGTGGAGGGTGCCCCTGGATGCTGGGGGGTGGGGGTGCTGGGGGACATGAGTGGGGGTCTGGTGGAGGGTGCCCCTGGATGCTGGGGGGTGGGGGTGCAGGGAGACATGAGTGGGGGCCTGGTGGAGGGTGCCCCACAGTGCTGGGGGTTGGGGGTGCAGGGAGACATGAGTTGGACATGAGTGGGGGCCTGGTGGAGGGTGCCCCACAGAGCTGGGAGTGGGGGTGCAGGGGGACATGAGATGGACATGAGTGGGGGCCTGGTGGAGGGTGCCCCGCAGTGCTGGGGGGTGAGGGTGCAGGGAGACATGAGTTGGACATGAGTGGGGGCCTGGTGGAGGGTGCCCCTGGATGCTGGGGGGTGGGGGTGCTGGGAGACATGAGTGGGGGCCTGGTGGAGAGTGCCCCTGGATGCTGGGGGGTGGGGGTGCAGGGAGACATGAGTAGGGGCCTGGTGGAGGGTGTCCCACAGTGCTGGGGGGTGGGGGTGCAGGAAGACATGAGTTGGACATGAGTGGGGGCCTGGTGGAGGGTGCCCCTGGATGCTGAGGGGTGGGGGTGCTGGGAGACATGAGTGGGGGCCTGGTGGAGGGTGCCCCTGGATGCTGGGGGGTGGGGATGCAGGGATACATGAGTGGGGGCCTGGTGGAGGGTGCCCCTGGATGCTGGGGGGTGGGGGTGCAGGGGGACATGAGTTGGACATGAGTGGGGGCCTGGTGGAGGGTGCCCCTGGATGCTGGGGGGTGGGGGTGCAGGGAGACATGAGTGGGGCCTGGTGGAGGGTGCCCCTGGATGCTGGGGGGTGGGGGTGCTGGGAGACATGAGTGGGGGTCTGGTGGAGGGTGCCCCTGAATGCTGGGGGGTGGGGTCCTGAGAGATATGAGTGGGGGCCTGGTGGAGGGTGCCCCTGACTGCTGGGGGTGGGAGACATGAGTGGGGGCCTGGTGGAGGGTGCCCCTGACTGCTGGGGGGTGGGGGTGCTGGGAGACATGAGTGGGGGCCTGGTGGAGGGTGCCCCTGACTGCTGGGGGGTGGAGGGGTGGTCGACATGAGTGGGGGCCTGGTGGAGGGTGCCCCAGGATGCTGGGGGGGTGGGGGTGCAGGGAGACATGAGTGGGGGCCTTTTGGAGGGTGCCCCTGACTGCTGGGGGGTGGGGGGTGGGAGACATAAGTGGGGGCCTGGTGGAGGGTGCCCTACACTGCTGGGGGGTGGGGGTGCTGGCAGACAAGAGTGGGGGCCTGGTGGAGGGTGCCCCTGACTGCTGGGAGGTGGAGGGTGGGAGACATGAGTGGGGCCTGGTGGAGGATGCCCCTGACTGCTGGGGGGTGGGGGGTGGGAGACATGAGTCAGGGCCTGGTGGAAGGTGCCCCTGGATGCTGGGGGGTGGGGGTGCAGGGAGACATGAGTGGGGGCCTGGTGGAGGGTGCCCCACAGTGCTGGGGGGTGGGGGTGGAGGGAGACATGAGTTGGACATGAGTGGGGGCCTGGTGGAGGGTGCCCCTGGATGCTGGGGGTGGGGGTGCAGGGAGACATGAGTGGGGGCCTGGTGGAGGGTGCCCCACAGTGCTGGAGGGTGGGGGTGCAGGGAGACATGAGTTGAACATGAGTGGGGGCCTGGTGGAGGGTGCCCCTGGATGCTGAGGGGTGGGGTTGCTGGGAGACATGAGTGGGGGCCTGGTGGAGGGTGCCCCTGGATGCTGGGGGTGGGGGTGCAGGGAGACATGAGTGGGGGCCTGGTGGAAGGTGCCCCACAGTGCTGGAGGGTGGGGGTGCAGGGAGACATGAGTTGAACATGAGTGGGGGCCTGGTGGAGGGTGCCCTACACTGCTGGGGGGTGGGGGTGCTGGCAGACATGAGTGGGGGCCTGGTGGAGGGTGCCCCTGACTGCTGGGGGGTGGGGGGTGTGAGACATGAGTGGGGCCTGGTGGAGGATGCCCCTGACTGCTGGGGGGTGGGGGGATGGGAGACATGAGTGGGGGCCTGGTGGAGGGTGCCCCTGACTGCTGGGGGGTGGGGGGTGGGAGACATGAGTCAGGGCCTGGTGGAAGGTGCCCCTGGATGCTGGGGGGTGGGGGTGCAGGGAGACATGAGTGGGGGCCTGGTGGAGGGTGCCCCACAGTGCTGGGGGAGTGGGGGTGCAGGGAGACATGAGTTGGACATGAGTGGGGGCCTGGTGGAGGGTGCCCCTGGATGCTGGGGGTGGGGGTGCAGGGAGACATGAGTGGGGGCCTGGTGGAGGGTGCCCCACAGTGCTGGAGGGTGGGGGTGCAGGGAGACATGAGTTGAACATGAGTGGGGGCCTGGTGGAGGGTGCCCCTGGATGCTGAGGGGTGGGGTTGCTGGGAGACATGAGTGGGGGCCTGGTGGAGGGTGCCCCTGGATGCTGGGGGGTGGGGGTGCAGGGAGACATGAGTGGGGGCCTGGTGGAGGGTGCCCCTGGATGCTGGGGGGTGGGGGTGCAGCGGGACATGAGTTGGACATGAGTGGGGGCCTGGTGGAGGGTGCCCCTGGATGCTGGGGGGTGGGGGTGCAGGGAGACATGAGTGGGGGCCTGGTGGAGGGTGCCCCACAGTGCTGGGGGGTGGGGGTGCAGGGGGACATGAGTTGGATATGAGTGGGGGCCTGGTGGAGGGTGCCCCTGACTGCTAGGGGGTCGGGGGGTGGGAGACATGAGTGGGGGCCTGGTGGAGGGTGCCCCAAGATGCTGGGGGTGGCGGTGCTGGGAGACATGCGTTGGTGGGCAGTAGTGCAAGGTGACATGTGGGTTGGCTCTGGGCATGGCCATGGTGGAAGGGCTGCCTGCGGGACATGTGCAGGGGTGCAGGGTAGTCCCCTGTGGTGAGGTTGACTCCCTGGCAACCCCGAAATACACGTAGGCTGCTGGATTTGCATGTGGAATTTCCCACGCACCCGGAGTACACGTACCCTGCTGAAATCGCGTGTGGAACTTAACGCGCACCCCGAAATACATCTACCCTGCAAATTCGCTTGTGAAACTTCCCGCGCACCTTGGAATACACGTACTCTGCCGAAATCGCGTGTGAAACTTCATGCGCACACCGAAATACACGTACCAAGGACAATCGCGTGTAGAACTTCCCGCGGACCCCGAAATACACGTACCCAGGCCAATCGCATGCAGAACTTCCTGCGTACCCTGAAATACACACACACGCTATTTTTCACACAGCGAGTGTCCGTGTTTGTCGGTACCACTTTGCTCCTCATTTGTCCTAGAGGGCCACAGTATGGATCATTCATCATAGCTGTATATAGGTGCTTTTTGTTAGCGCAAATTTTTGCGCACATTTATTTCAGGCGCAGGGACGCTACTGCCTGCTTTCTTGTAGCGGACTTGTTTGGCCCTGTGCGCGTCTTTGCCCGTGCACTCGTTTTCCCTATTCGATTCCATGAATACGAGTTGTAGGCGAGCGTGTGGGCGTTCCGCGCACTTGCCTCCTTTACTTCCCCCGTGACGCCCATATTTTCACGCGTTGTTCCCCATTCCGAGTGTTCCGCCCCGTGTTCCGCCTAATTTTGTTATGTGCGCCGCACTATGTGCGATTTCGCTGTAGCCGTGGCGTACGGCGTCGGATGACCTGTGCGCCGGCGTGCGCCGCACACTTTTTCAGCGCACATCCAATATTTTTCTCGCGCATGGACTTCCATGAATTGACATGCGCTGGTTTCCCTGCGATTTTCGCACTTGCACTGCGATTTGCACGTTTTGGCACCTCTGCGCCGGAATTTTCGGCGCACATTAATTCCATGAATCGGCCTGTAAATGTTTTAACATGATTTTTTGTTGCATTTCTGTGAAGTACTAACATTTGCAAACACAATAGGTCTGTACTGTGTAAGTAAATGTCGTCAACAATTGGTGGCAATTGAAATAGAATATTCATTGCTACGTTTGCGTAGCAACTTACTCCAACTATATTTGAGAGTTTAAATGGACCAGGTAGTTCTGTATCTGATTGATTTTTTTTTGTTTGTCTTCCTTCTTTGATGAAGTACCTGGTTTACTTTCCAAAATGGGTTCTTTTATGTTTGTGGTACTTGATGAAGTTTTAGTTTCTTTTACTCTCTTTGGAGGATTTGCAGTGACATCCTTTTGCATTTCTGTTTGATTTAGTTTTCTTTTAGAGCGTTTTACTTTTTGTGGTACTGAATATCTGTTTAGAGCGATGTATAGTGTATAGTGAGCGATGTCTATTGTATTCTAAAATGCAAGGAATATCAGCGTTTACTTTACTTGCATCAAAGTTGATTAGAAATAGACCGTCAAGTGTACGTAAGCGTGATAGTGCTACGTAGCTCATACCTTCTTTAAAGACTGTGTTACCAATGCCTATCACTGCTTTGTCTTTGGTAAGACCTTGTGATTTATGAATGGTGACTGCGTATGCAAGAGATAGAGAAAATTGTTCTCTGCATACATACATGTCTTTGAAGAGAAGGAATCGAGCTGTTGAGCGTCCTATCCTTTTTACTTCTGAAATTTTGTCAAAGAGAATATTGACAAACTGAATTGTGTTGTCACGTGGGTATGTTTGAAAGCCAACAAGTGTACCCAGTGCTCCATTAACTCGTTCTTGGTCCACATCAAGGTTACGTTTAAGCATTACTCTGCAATTTAAGGATAATTTTAATATCTTTTCCAAGCCTGCTGTGTTTGAGATTTATTTTTCTAAACTATTTAGTCTTGTTGTGGCTTGGTCACACATGGGTAGTGTCATACCATGTACATCTAGTTTGTCTTTGGCGCTAATTTCCATTATTGGTTACATGTCTTTACTTAACATTATTTCATTGAATTTTAAACAGCTTGCAAGAGTTGGCATTAAGGCCATACAATTGACATTTTTGTGGGCTAATTGTTCCATAACATCTGTAGCACATGCATTATCGCCATAAAGTGCATTAATGTACCGGGTTTTCAATATTGCTTCTGCTTCTTTAGAAAGTATGCCAACTCTGATACTTTTTAAGATGTTGGCATAAGTGAGATCTGCAGATTGCCGCATGTTTTCTGTTAATTCTCTGTATTGGAAATGTTGCCAAAGGTTGACATTTCCAATGCTGCCAACAGTTTTACGGCAGACTTTGTGTCCTAATGTTTTAAAAATAGGCTCACCTTTTACTGGTGTCAATTGAAGAAGATCTCCAAAAACAATAATGTGTTTTCCGGCAAAGAGCTCTTCATAGTTTGTTTTGAGTACTTCTTGTAATCTGAGGTGAATCAAAGCCAACATTAGGTTGAACATCATGCTCACTTCATCTATTAGAAGCATTTTCATTTGTTTCAATACTCTGCGTAGTTCCATTGCAGCTTCTGTAGAAAGTTTGTAATAGTCTAATTTGTTTTGGTGTTCTAGTGGCAGGAGTAGTAATCGGTGTAAAGTGACACCACCTATGTTGTAAATTGATAATTTTTTGTGGAAAACGTGGCCCCAAAGGAATGATTTGTGGGTGCGCACCACTAAAGTGACAGAAACTCCCAATTTTAAAGTGGTGGAGCCAGCTGCAGCCGTGTGGTTGGACTGGTGATTTTCCACTATCACCTATATAGAAGTAAAGCTTAAGACGGTGCTAACCTCACAGACTACGCTCAATCATACATATGCCACATCTATGTGGTATTGGTTTGGTGGAGGTAGAGGTTTTTAGAGAATAAGGAAGATAGTAAGCGAGACACCAGGTAAGTGTTTAAAAAATATAAGGTTACTGTATTTCAAATTTAACAATAAAGCAAATGGTATTATTTGCATTGCATTTCAATTTTATCCAAGGAAAGAGGTGAAGAACCACGTTTTGGTAGTCAATAAATCATACATAAGAAGAACTTGATCACACTTTACATATGTGCTAAATAGCATTCAAAAAAGAAGAAACTTGTTTTCGCCAACACGTCATCAGGGCGTAAAGTGAACAATAGTGGGTGCAATTAACATATTTAATCAACAATCTTTGTTGGCAGAGAGAGTCTGGGAGGGGAAAACACAGGCGGGGGCGGAGAAGGCACAGGAAAAGACCATCTAATGATAAAACACAGAAGGGAGAAAGGAAAAAAAAGAAAAAAACAAAAAAACTAAAAAAGTAATTAAGTGTTAATGACTGAGAAAATGAACTTGACCATATAAGTTAACATTTTCAAAATTAACTATATATTTTGCGATTAGTATAATTCTTAATATTCTACTGTGGAGCTGATATATAACAAAGCACCGACATTTTGACATTTTCCCAATGTGTTAGTATTTACTTTCCGCATGTTGATAAAAGACAGGGGAAATATTTAATTTGTATCGGTCAAAGCACCATACATAAAAGTTTCCGTGACTGGAAAGAAAAATCGAAAAGGCCATGCCTATCGTGAGCAAATCTCAATGACAAGGTATAAAATTACCTTTGGTGCAGTTATACCTAACGTCTATAGATCATATGTTTTCTTTTTTGCGTCAAAATGTGATTCATATTGGCAATCCAGAATTAGTTGTAGACCGGAAATCAATTTCCTAAGGGACAAGAAAGTTTGGTGTGAACGTGATATAGATACTACCGCGAGTTTAGCTCCTAGATAAAAGGTTCACTTGTAAAGTTACCTGAATGGTCAAATTTTATTGCAAGTCATTACAAATGTCCAACATGGTTTCTCATTATATATTTGCCGTATTCTGAAAACATATAAAAAGTATAGATGTGTATGAGTTAAAGTCATTGTGCCATTATGAGTGAAAGTGTGCCTGACATGTTTTAGGTCGGAGCTTACCGGCTGGAGTACACTCTTCTTGCGCCGTCGGGCTGAGACTGAGGCATCGGCGAATGCTTGCCGTTGCTATAGTAGCATGACACATTTTTCCGGTCACGTGATATATCACGTGTCCCGGAAGTGAGTGAGAATAGCAGTCAGTTCGTAAAGGAGGACGTGTACGTTTTGTTATAAGTTTGATTATCAGTAGGCCAGTTTTGAGAGAATTGGGCTGATAAGTGATTGAATTGATAATAATGTTGCCAGTATCTCCGTGTTTGTGTAACCGCAATGTAGTTGCCCAGGGATCTATGAGGTCGTCTTGTCATGTGATCGGTCACCTGTCCATAGTTGCTAAGCAACTGTGGTTAAACAGGAAGGGTTCACCAATATTCAAATTTTTCCTACACGGCCTTGTTGTATGTGTTTGACTCAGATGCAGAGTAAATAGAGCTGATGATAATTTGTTTGTCAAATAAAGCTTATCATGACACTCGGCCTATTTGAGGAAAAGTAGTGCTTTAGTAAAAATCAAAGTCAAACTACACTATATAAACCATATATAACAAATGTATATCAGTTCCATGTTTCTCTAAAATTCTTCATAGAAAAACATTTAGCTCATGCTCTTTGTTGAGACCGAGTGACAAGCAACGGAGTCTCAGCTCTCTGTCACCTCCTCTCAGATGTGGTTGGATGTGTTGGAGTCCAACAAATCTAATGCCTTTAACGTTATCCATTTGATGATGTGCTTGCCAATGAGCTGCCAAAGGTAATCTAATATCTTGACTGTTCAAGCTGTTGAAATGTTCCCGTATGCGGAAGCGTACTTCTCTTATGGTACTCCCAATATACATTTTTTGGCAAACACATTGTATTCCATATATGAAAACTTTGATCGGCAATTACTGAAATCCTTGCCACCATGGCATTTGAACATTTTTGTAGGCGATAGTGTATATTTGCAAAAATTGCACATTCCACATTCGTAAAATCCTGCTGGCTGAGTACTTGACGTTAGCCAGTGCTCTTATCCAATTGGCTCTGATTTGAGGAAAGAAGGGCATAGTACATTTCTCAAAGTGGTTTCTTTCGTGAAGATAATAGTGGAGAAATCCGAAATATAGTTTATTAGATCTGTGTCCAAAAATAGTAAATGCCAGTGTTGTAGGCAGCTAAACCTGTGGGGGCAGTGAAAACAGCTGACAGTTTGTTGTTTGTCAATTGTTGAAGGAACTTACTGATGATTTTGATTAGGAATGTGTTGCCAGAACAAGCTTCACCACTGACGTACAATAGTATAGGTTTGGCCGGTGCATTCTTTGTTTTCATGTTGTACACCATGTGCAATTTCTTTTGTTACTTCTTGAAAAATGCTACATTGCTCATTGTTTAGTTTTTATTGTAGTATAGTTAAGTCTTCTTTATCTTCATACTGACACATGGTGTGTTCTACTTCTATCATAGCGAATTCTGCCTCATTTGATATTAGTGGCTCCACCAGTGGTTCTTGGCTTCCTGTTACAGAAGGTTGACTAATGTCAGGGGTGTCCTTATCTAGTTCGGCCTGGAGTTCTTCTTCGTGTTGCTGTTCATTGTGCAACATTGTTTTGTACTGTGTAAAGTTTACATCAGTTATAGTGCTTTCATTTGCTTTTAAAGCGTCTTCATATGAGTCATAGTTATCTAGTATTTCTTCTTCTTTTCTCCATGGTTTAAAGAGTTGTAGCAGGGACATGTAATATACTTCTTTATCTTGAGGAGTCTTTAATGACAATTTGATATGATTAATTAAATTTGGTTTGGTGAGTTTTACTAAGCTGCCTTCACAGTTTGTCACTCTGAATTTACCATTTTTTTTTTCATCAGGTTTTATATTATTTTTGTATGTGTATTTTTGGGCTATGTGGTATAGACACATGGTTTCCAAAGCGGTACTCCTGTTTTGGTAGTATGTGTCCAATAAATTGTTTTGTAAAATGTCTTGGCTGTTGGGATCATGTTTGGCTATTGTTTCTATATCTTCATACGATTTTAGAACTCTTTTTCTAGATTTAGCTGGACCAAGGCTTAGCCATACTATGTTTTCAGATTTACCATACAGTGCAGTACCAGTTAAACGATCAGCTGCTTCATAGGATCCTCATTCTCTATGGGACAGCATTTTTATGCCCAAGATGTATAATTTTTGAGATACTGTTTTTTTTTTTTTTTTTTGTGTTTAATCACTTCGGATTTTTTTACAAAATGAAAAGGACTGGAGATCCGTTTAAATGATTTCAAATTCTGTCTAGTTCAAGAAGATGAAGGTGCTCGTTATGGGCGAGGAAAAAGAGGAAGTCAACCGTCCTATGCCACAAGAAAACAAACGACTACTGTTGTGGCGTACGACGTACCGGCGAACCGGCAAATGACTCTGAGCCAACAAGAGAACCGGGTGTAAAGAGGTCTGACTTGTATCGGCCCTTTGTCGAAGCGATCGATAGAAGGGCAACGGTCGGCTATGACTCTGAGGGACGCATCAAGTTGATGATATATTGCATAATGTTTACCGTGACTAAAGCCCAGCCTGGCTTGTCGCCTGCAATCAACTTGTTCCAACAATTTTCCTCGTCTAACGATGAGAAGTCGGAGATGTTGTTCTTCAGGTAGGTCTGACGGATTTCTCTTGTCTTGGGGCAGTTCAGCAAAAGGTGGCGAATCGTTTCTTTTTCTGAAAGGGATTTGCAGTAGCGGCATCGGTTTGAATTCGTTAGTCCTCTAATTGCCAGAATTTCGTTTGTCTCTAGGAGGTTTAGGCAAATTTTCAAAAAGTAGAGGCGGCTGCTCTACTTGGGAAAAGTTTGAGGTAGGTTTGCAGTGTATCCTGTTTCTTAAAGAAAGGAGGGAGGTGGCTGGTAAGTTTGTATTTATTTGCTATCTCTGTAGTTTGGATCCAATCCCACTCCTTGATTTTTTTGGAAGTTTTTTCTGGGTTGGTTATCAACTCTTCCTTACTGCTTTCGGCTGAATGTAGAAGGGCAAGCATGTTTGATTCCCATTTCAAGAGCGAGTTGCATGATTTCAGTTCGAGTTCATGGTTTATCAGGCGATAGGCATATGGGGACCCTGGCATGATGCATTTCCTATATAGTAGGACACTGTTCAACGCGACCAAGGTTCCCAGAGATAGAAGACCAAGTTCTCTCCTGAGCGGTGCTATCGGTGTCGATTTTGGGAGGCCAAGAATTTTTCTCCAGAATAGGGCTTCCAATTTTGTCCATAGCTCTGGCGGAAGGTTGGGCATGGCGTCTGATCCGTAAGTAACCGAGGGAATTACCTTCTTTTTGTAGAAGTCTCTTATGGGAATTATGGAGTAACGGCCAAATTTAAAGTCGATTGCCTTTCCCTGGATGGATAAGTTCTTAACTTTGTCGATGAGGGATTCTTGCATTGCTTTGTCTTTCGCGGAGCTGTCTAACGTGACTCCCAGGTACTTAAAACTGTTGACCATTTCGATTTGAGTGGCGCCGAGACGAAGGTTGGTCTTTTCCGCTCTCTTTGTTGTTTTTTGGAGCCTCATCGTTTTGGTTTTGGACTCATTGATTTCTAAGTTGTTTTCAGCCATGTACCTTTGAAGGTTATTTAGTTGGCGTTGGAGTCCTATGGGAGTGTGATCCAGTAGGATCACGTCGTCGGCGTACAGTAGGCGGCTGATCTGGGCTCCTCCCAATTTTGGTGGGAAAGAGCGGATTAGTTTTTCGGAGTCTTGAAAGTCCCCTAGGTAAGTCCAGAACAGCGCGGGGGCGAGTGGGCAGCCTTGCTTGACACCTCTGGATGTTTTTATCTCTCCCGAGAGGGACCCTTGTTGATTTAACCTTACTCTCATTGACGTGCCTGAGTATAGGGCTTTGATCAGGTTCAAGATCTCAGCTGGGCATTTCCAATTTGTTAGTTTCTGCCATAATCTAGTACGATCCACTTTGTCGAAGGCCTGTGTTAGGTCAACGAATGTGATGTATAGGTTAGGTTTTCCTTCGAGGATCTTGTTTTTCAGTGTGTTCAATATCAAGATATTAGCGTTCGTACCCATGTTCTTCTTGAATCCTGTTTGGAGGTTATCATGACAGGGGGCGTTGGTTGCCCCCCAAGGAAGTGTTGCAGAAGGGGGGATCCGAATAGTTTGCCTATTGAGTCCAAAAGGGCTATAGGGCGGAAGTTTGTTGGGTCAGCTCTGTTACCCTTTTTGTAAATTGGAACTATGTTCGCACAGGTCCATGATACTGTTTTATCTGATGACAGGTCATTCCAGAGGTCTTGCAGCTCTGTCTTTTCTGCTTTGGTTAAGTATGCTGTGACATATCGTGCAACTGCAGTACAATTGTCTGCAATGTACTGCACATCTATGTTTGCATTCCATAAGTGGGCAATGATTGCATTATAATCATTGATATATTTTTCTTCTTCTTTTCTTTTTATGTAATATGTATTTTTAGGTTACTTACCTTTAACACTATGTCTAACTGAAGACATGAGGTTGTTGACTTGACGTGTATTTGTAACTGGTCTAGGGAAACCAAATCGGCATTTGACGTAGTATTTCCTTTTGTTTTTGTATTTGCGACGACAATATTTGCCACATTTGTGTCTTTGAAATTGTAAAATTTGTGCATGAAGATCACTATTTTTGGATTCCGATGGAATTTCACAAGTGACATATTTTTCAATAAAGTGTAAAACAGTGGCATCACTGTCTTGACCAAATTTAGGAGCATCATTAATCCAAAAAAGCATGTGGATATGTGTTGCTCCTCTGGCTTGGTATTCTTTTCTCCAAAAGAAGTGTTGCACTTCTCCAAGGGGAGGAACAGTTTTATTACAAATAAAATGTAGCATAGCAATGAAGCAATGGTGAAAATATCTTAAAACATTAACAGGATCCAGAGAACAAAGTTCTCCAGGTGTTAGTATATCTATGTTTGTTTTGTTTTTGTTTGATATGCGTAGGAAATCATGTAAATCTTACCATGCATATTCTGCACAACTTAATGTAACAAACCATGTGGGTAGGCCAAGGTTTCTGATCATACAACGTACATCTCCATGACGTTGAAACCAGTACTCTTTAGTACCACGCATATTTGCTGATATGTTTGTAATTTTTGATTGTAACACCTCATCTTTTTGTTGCACTTTTTGTAATAATTGTGTAGCTGTCATATTTTGAAAGTGTGATCCTGATTTTAATATGTGTGCAACTCCGTAACATAAAGTTGCTAGTTCACTTTCAAAGAGTAGGTAGAATATGTATTCCACATTTAGTCTAAATCTGGGATCTTCAAAATACATCCGTAATGAGCGGTATTCTGATGCTAATATTTGAATAGGTCTATCAACGTACCTTCCTCCTTTGCCAGTAGGAAAGAGTAGAGGAAAAGCACGTGCTTCTATACTTTTTTCCCATATGCTGATTGGTGATCCTTTTGTTTGACGCATTTGGTACGTTTCAAGTGCATCTTCTATGGTGTCATTAGAGTGCAGTGGATGGATTGTATAATGGTCTAAAGTGTGTGATATTGTAGCAGGATCTAGTAGCTCAAATTGACCAGCTTCTTGTGACTCTTGAATTATTTCAGTTGTATCCTTCAAGTTTTCTTCAATATTAATTTCTTTGTAATATTCATTATTCTATTTAAGATTTTGCAAGGCTTCTCTAACTTTATGTAAATCTACCAGCTTTTGCCAAATTTTTTTGTCTTTTGTAGGTACTCCATTTACCAAGATAATTAAATATTGTTGCATTGGACGTTGCACTCCTAGAGTGTGCACATTTTCTTTTAGATCTAATGGTAAATACAGTACTTTTCCACAAATACCTTTCACTAATTCAGAGGGAGGTAATTTTGCAGTTTTTGGTTGAAGGCGTATTATTGCTTGAAATGGGTGCACTGTTTGAATTATGATGCTCTCATATAAATTAAGTTGTTGAAGGGGTTTTGGTAGTGGATATAATTCCAAATTATTTGTGATAGCACGTGAAGGAGTTTGGTTGTTGTCAAGTTTTGTAGTGCAGTAACTACAAAGTATTACGGGGTCAGTTATTTCGTATTTGTTTTCTGCTATAAGGTAGAGAGCTAATTCAAACCATTTAGAATCTTCATTGTCTTCTATTTTGTATGATAGGTCTACAGTTTTTGAGTTACTTTTATAAAAGGTTCTGCGGCAACATACACACACATGGTTTGGTACTTCAGCTGATGTACTTTTAGTATTTCTTTTTTGTATGTGTGTAGTAAAAGGTTGCCAATTGTTACTTATTTGGTTTACAGCTATTTCATTCTGTAAGTGGGTTTCACTTCCAAAATATTTTTTCTGGATATAGTCGATTTCTTCTAGTAGGTGTTTTGATGTACCATGTAGAAGAATGCTATTTAAATAGGCTAGTGCTAAAGCAGGACTTTTAGCATAGTACAGTTTATAAACTAGATTTCTTATACTTGAATGATGTGTTGATATCCTTTTGATATCATGGAAAGTGGTTTTGCAAGTAGGTCCTGTAATGCAGGCCAATGAATGTCCTTGTAGTCCTGTGTATTTGCGTACTCGACAGGTATCCATATTTTGCAGTAGTTTAATTATGATTTTGTCTTTGGTTTTCACATATTGATTAAGGAATTGGCGTGAAGACTTGAAAAATTGTTTGGGAATTTTACACATTGACGTGCATGGCCATTTTCACACTAGACATTCTGATTCGGTTGAATGGAGGGGTAATTCTAAGTTTTCAGGGCATATTTTTGTAAGGAGTACTTCTTGTTCCATTGTGGTATTAGTAACTTTTTTATAACCTCGACCACTGCTATGTATGGCAATTGTATTTGTTTGCTTTTGTTTGTACGCTTCTTCATTAAAGTATGGTTCTGTGCTTGTAGTGTGACTCCATTCACCTCTGCAGATATTTAAGAAGTTCTTTCTGTTGACATTTCGTTTATTGAGAAGTGTTTTTTGTAATTTAGTTATTAGTTTTGTTAGTGGTTTCATTTTGTTAACACTAAAATAAATAACTTTCTTTTGAGAAGAATTGCACTGTCTATCAACGCTTCTAAGATTAATTTCCTGTGATAGCTTTTAAGCGTTGAACCTGGTTTCTTTCCTGTTTTTATAAGATTTTGAAGGACTTTGTGACAGAACATTTTGGCTAAAATACTTTTCTTGTATGCTTACTTTGAACTATATCAAGATTTAAAGAAGCAGTTATATCTGTAGTGATAGCCGATTTTCTGTTAATTTATTTTGGTTTGCTTTACATTATGATAGAGGAGGCAAAGTTTTTGTACTTGAAACTTCTTTTGTTTCACTAAATGACTGTATTTGCTGTTTGGTTTCAACTTTTTTTTACAAATTGTGCTAGAGATGGATGCTTATATTGGACACTTTTATTTTCATTTGCTCTACTTCTGCGTTGCTTTCTAGGGACTTGATTTTTGGTAGACATTCTTTAGGGTCTGTTGAAAAAAATAAAGAAGGTATGGGTTGGGGTGTTCTGGAATGTATGTGTGCTGTGTGCATGAGTGTTTGAGTAAGATGATAACGATGTATGTAATGGTGTGTGATTGTGCATTGAGAACTACAACTAGTAGGGATGGGTATTATTGAATTAATGTGTTACTAAACTGGGGTTCAGAGGACAGAAAAAAGTAAGCTAGTGGTGTGGAGAAGTATAAATAGTATATCTAATGCTATACAATTAAAACAGTTGTTTGTTCTATAACATCTAAATTCTAGCGGTTGAGTTGGGTAATTTGTGTGTCGAAAAATAGGAATTTGTGGGCCATCCTGACTGTAAATCGCTGTTTAAGACATGGGGATTTTTGGACAGAATGGTGCAGAATCTCTATTTTTAGGCACAGAAATAGCATGAATTAACCTTAAAGTGTGTTTGAATTATAATACAAATATTATGGTGATATTCTACTTACTTTTTTTCTAAAATGAGCAGGTTACTTCTTAGTTCTTCTTTGAACTTCAAATTCGGCTGCTTCTTTTCAGGAGAATGGTCTTCACTGCAATTGTAAAAGAAAAAAATTAGTAATTTTGTTTGTATATAGCACTGTTTTTAATTTTTAATTGGCATCCTCAGCGCCTTCCTCAAAACCATTAAACATTTACATAAGATACTTCGCACAAGTTGAATACATATGATATGTTCTTAATGAACAAATTGTATTGCAATTACTAACTGTAGCAAACAAAATATCTTTCCTATGTCTTGTGAAATTCATAATGTAGCACTGAATACCATTATTCCTGTAACTAAGCTCTTCCAAAATTGTGCCTCAATGTCATGGGCTGGTTGTCCTATGTAAATGTAATTAATTAAATGAATAAAGAAATGTAAAAATATGTAATTGTACAAGTATTATTATTTGAGATTTGAATATAGAGTGTGCATGCAATTTTGTTTGACTATATGTAGCCTATATATTTCATTTAAAAAATGTTAGTTTAACATGATTGGAGTGTGTGTGTGTGTATAAAGAAATTAAATAGTATAAAGGTGTGTAAGTGATAGTAGATTCATTTTACAGATTATACAAGCTAAAAGTCAGTTAGAAAATGTGTTCAGGTACTGTACAGAAAATATGCATACCTGTAGTTTGTGTTCATGCATATGGATATGCATGGAGCTGCAAGTAGAAATCTTGGAGACTTGTACAGTATTTCTTGTAGATGGTGCTTGCCAATGATATGACACTTGTACTCAGAGAGATTCACAGTACATTTGCAGTGCTGATCTATGATGATGCAGTTAGATGTAGAGGTCTTGAATGTGATTGGTGGATGGTCATGTGACTTCTTAGCTACATCCAATCAGGGAATGGCACAGAGAGTGAAGTGGAAATGGTAGAACGGCTGTTCATGTTACGATATGTCCGCGGACATGGCGGTAGTTCGCGGACATCGGGTGTTACTTCCGGGGATTTTTGGGTTCAGAAGTCATGCAAATGAGAATGAGCACTGAAAGGGATTGGTCAGGAAAGTTTAGTGGGTGTGTTGCGCCAGGAGAGAGTTTCTCAGATACTCTTTTTGCTGAGAGAAGAACAGATAGCTATGGCTGTGTGTTTCAGGAAACAGATTGTTTGGATTTTGGGAAACTTGTGGATACATTGGTTGAAGGTGCATGCAGAAACCTGTGGAGTAGCTGTAGATCTTGGATTCCCACATGTGGAACTACACTGGCATGGAGTACGTGGAATGAAGTGGTTGGACTTGTTACCTCTCTGTGCTACTTTGGAGACAGAGCAACATCCAGATATAATTATAATTCATTGTGGAGGGAACAGTTTAGGACATGTGTCTGGAATTTCTTTGCAATTTGCAATGAAAGAAGGAAGGGAAGGTCATGTACATGTTTCCAAATTCTCAAGTAATTTTTTCATGGATTGCGCAGAGACAAATGTGGCTTCGTTCTTCTTCATTTGGTCCACAAATAGAGAAAGCAAGGCGCAATGTCAATAAGGCTGTTTGTGCCTTTCTAAGAGATTTGGCATGTCCTCTTTTCACAATTAAAATATTATGTTTCGTAGTGCATACATTTTTCACAGATATGGGGTACATCTAACTTATGCTGGCAATCAGATTATTCTAAGAAACATACAAAATGCATTGCGACCTTTTTACATCATCCATTTTGAAGTAGGCGTTGAGTATTTATAATGTTTGAAACACAAACACCTCCCAAAGGCGCTTTTCAGAGCCACCACTTCCTCCCAGAGAAAATTGCAATGGTTATGATAGGGTAGCACCCCAAAATTTTAGATGTCCGGGGACTGTCCGTGGACTTCTAAAAAATACAAAGGGCCCTGCTTCATTTATTTTCACTTCTATTTTTTAACTGTGAAAAGCGGCTCTTAAAAGAGCCTTATTTTTTTTTTTGATTTTTGTTATTTTATATTTTTTTGTTTTTTTATACACGACACACTAGGAGAGGAGGGGAAAGGAGGGTAAAGGGGGGACACCAACCACAGGGATAAGAAAGGGCGAGCTGAGAGAGGAAGATGTAGAGTGGGTTTTATTTGGGTAGTGAGCAGGTCTTCTCGTGCTCTCAGACGATAGTCTCAAAAGCACTACGAAGTCGCTCCCCCCTGCAGAGTACTGTGTTGCAGTACATACACACAACTGTGACCCTCGAAAGGTAAGGGTCATCAGCATTATGTATGGCCTGTGAGGCAGTTTGAGGAAGACACAGAGGTGTTCCTTGTGGTGACAGGATCGGAAATGGAGGATGAAGTAGAGGAAATCAACTTACTACGCTCCTCGCAAGGTACAACCTTGCGAATGGCCCCAGAGTGAAATGACTTGAGGTGGCGCTTCATGGTAGTGGTCCCAAAGCTGTATGAACTGTGCCTCCTGCAACTGAGTACCATTTTGCACTCATTGCAGGTGACTCGGTTCGCACGAGCCATAGGACCATTCCCATGAATGGTAAATAACCAACACACCCAAGACTCACGCCTAGTGCGGGTAGTAGGGATTTCCACTACCTCATTTTCATCATCCTCTTCTTCCTCCTTGGCATCCTCACTCCTGTTCCCCTCTTCAGGCCCTTGGGGAGGTGGTGGTGTTGGAGGTGGTAGGGGTGGTGCTGAAGCAGGTGCAGCACCAGGTAGCAGTAGTTCAGCCATGGATGCCATCTCGATGATGGTGTAATCTGCAGGTGGCAGCAAAAATCGCTGTGTTCTGAAGAATAGCCAGAAACACAATGAGAATAAGCTCTAGGGCGTGGTCTTTTATAGGGGTGCTTGTATGCGGTTTGCGTCATGCGTGCTGTCCTCTGACAGATTGAACACAAAAAAAGGTTCAAAAGGTTTCAAAAAGTATGTAGAAACTCAGGATTAGTATGTGGGACTTGTGCTATGGTGAGTTTCTATTGAGAAGTATTGTGGATTACTTGAAAATGTACTTTTAAATTGTTCAGGGACACGAACAGTGTCCGCATTCAGAACACGCGATCAGACTGGGCGCGGTCATATGATCGCTTTGTGAACATGTTCGCGAAGGAAGCGCCTGTCCGCAGGACACCAAATGCATGGTCCTGAAGTAATTAAAAGTGCGTCACACGTCAAACGAACAGTTATGGACAACTGTTTGTTCTTAGAACAGTTTAACTTCCTTGCGAACAATACGGACAGACATAGCGTCCTCAGGACACCTCCATTTTCGTTTATTTACGAACATTTCAGAACACCGTGTGTGTTCTTAGAACAGTTTCAACTTGCTAGCGAACAGTACGGACAGGTATACTGTTCTTTAGGACACCTCCATTTTCGTTTATTTACGAATATTTCAGGACACTGCTTGTGTTTTTAGAACAGTTTCAACTTGCTAGCGAACAATACGGACAGGTATAGTGTTCTTCAGGACACCCCCATTTTGTTTATTTACGAATATTTCAGAACACCGTGTGTGTTCTTAGAACAGTTTCAACTTGCTAGCGAACAGTACGGACAGGTATACTGTTCTTTAGGACACCTCCATTTTCGTTTATTTACGAATATTTCAGGACACTGCTTGTGTTTTTAGAACAGTTTCAACTTGCTAGCGAACAATACGGACAGGTATAGTGTTCTTCAGGACACCCCCATTTTGTTTATTTACGAATATTTCAGGATATCGCATGTGTTCTAGAACAGTTTCAACTTGCTAGCGAACAGTACGGACAGGTATAGTGTTCTTCAGGATACCACCATTTTCGTTTATTTACGAACATTTCAGGACATCGCGTGTGTTCTTAGAACAGTTTCAACTTGCTAGCGAACATTACGGACATGTATAGTGTTCTTCAGGACACCTCAATTTTCGTTTATTTACGAACATTTTATATATTAGATTCTTCTTGCAGGTCCAAATAGCATATTTTTCTCAACATTGAGGCCGATGGCCGTGGGTATGATCCAATATCCAACAACCCATTGGGCTACACCGTAGCCGTGGTTATTCATCTATGTTTAAAAAACATAATATCCTTCTATCTGAAAAAAATAAAACATCATCAGTTAAAGACCACACACACTTTAAGAAACACAATTCAATACACATGTTTTTATGACAATCATGTCTTCTATGTAGTGCATTGCATATTCTATAAAGGAGACAACATTTGTGCATACAACACAGAAGTTCTCTTTGCACATATTAATGATTGGGTCGTTGGAAGAAAAAAAAACATACAACAATATAAACAAGTATAAGAAAATACCACTACAATAAACACACTGGGATGTATATATATATAAACTGAGTGAGAATAAACAAGCAACGTTATACTGGTGGTTGCAAGACAGATGATGACGAAGGTTACGTAAACTTGGATAACAAAGCAGAATAGGGCGGGATTAGTAAACTTGAAGAACAGGAATAGAACAGCAACATATAAACTGACTAAGAATAAACAGGGGAAAATATTCTGGGTAGTTGCAACAGAACTGAAAAGGTACAGTAAGCTAACTTGGAAAACAAGAGAATATATGTTGGGTTAATTCATCTTGGTGACTTAGCTACTGTGAGTGGGTTCTGCACACCTGCATAAAAAAGGCAAGGAATGCTATTGCTGACAGTTGACAACATTACCGGGTGAAGGAGCAACACTGCAAAAAGGATATTGAAAAAGTGATTTGCAAATTCTGTGGAAAGTTTTTACAGAGGTGTCCTTCAAACAAACTGTCATATAGTTTGAGAACCTCACTGTTCATTCAACATCTTGTCTGCAAACATTTCAATGAAGTAAATAATCATACAGGAAGGTTCATATGAAAACATCACACCTCCAACAAGACCACTGCAAATAGTTGGACATATTTCAAGATAAAAGAACACTATTTTTAAAGAAATGGATACATTCCTATGCACCTTGTTCAAAAAGACACTAAAACGTGGACCTTCAAATGCTTCATTTCAAAGCTTGGAAACATCCAGTTTCAGTGGAAGGCCACCAACAGTGAATTAACCCTCAACTTCAGCAGCATTGTCAATTCCACTTGCTCCGCCATTACTGCTCCAAATGTTTCAGTATTGAGAGTAATGTGTTGCCTATGCCAGAATTGCTTCTCTTGGGACATGCCACACTAGCCCATTAAGAAATTACTCTCTCCAAACATAATCTTAATTGCTATCACTAATTCACTAACACAATAGAGATACGATAAAAGTATGATAACTGTTACAACAATCAATCAATCAACATAGATGTGACAACAATCAGTCAATAAACATACATATATAAACAGGGTAATAACAACCAAAGGCAGGGTAATAACAAACAAGGGACATCATGCTAAGGAGTTACAATAGAGTGAAGGGGGTAGGCCCCTGCTCCCTATTTTTTCCCTCATCTGGCCATCCTCTATGGTCAAGCCCTCCTCTCTCTCATCTGAAGCCAGAAACCTTGGAGTCAGCTTTGACTCTTCTCTCTCCTTCCACCCTCACATTCAGGACATTGTCAAAAAGTTCAACTTTCAACTCATCCTTCTAAAAGGAATTCTCCCTTTTCTCAATTTTCTCCAGAAACGCAATGTCACCAGAGCTCTGGTTCACTCTAGGCTAGACTACTGCAATAGCCTTCTCCTGAATCTACCCTCTCCCACTTTATGACCCATCTAGCTAATCCAGAATAGGGCAGCAATACTTATCCTTGGCCTCTTCACTGGATCCCGGTTACTGCAAGGAACAAGTTGAAATCCCTCTGCATCATCCATAAGACTGTTTGGGGCTGGGGACCATGCTATCTTGAACTTGCTCTTACTAAATGCTTTCCCTCTAGACCTAAACGTTCCTCTGGCTCCGTATTATAGAACAGCTTCTCCCTTCCTCTTCGTCTTGAGCCAGACCTCCTCAAATTCTGGAAGCTCCTCAAGACTTTCCTTTTCCCCTCCTCCTTCCCTTCTTCCCCCCTCTGCTAATTTCACAGTCACCGTGATTGGTGACCAGGACCCTTATGTGTCCCGGGGCCATAGCCTCCCTCACCCAATTGCCTTCAGCCTCTGCCTACACACAGCACTTGCCTTGGCACTTACTGGCCTTTGTCACTGTAGGACTGCACTTATCCATTATTTTATTCAGATGAAAGTCCCCTAGCACTTCCTACAGTGGGCACTTACACCTGTGCTGCTCACTCACGAGCACAGGCACTCCAGCACTTACCCCCTCTCCCTCTTCTCCTCTCCTCTCACTTGCACACTCTGAATGCTCACAAGGCCTAGTAGATTTGTCTTTATCGTCCAGTGTATTAATTGTTTTCTATCCCATGTTCCCTCCCTGATGTCCTGTGGGTGCTTTGAAACACAATTTACTTGTTGTATACATGCCTATCACATGCACAATAAACAAACTTCGAAAACAAGAGAGAATGGGGTACATTAAGTAAACATGCAGAAAAAGAAAGGATGCAGTAGGTTATGTAAACGAGGAGAACAAGAAAGTATATGGTTGGATAATAAAACTTGGAGAACATGCAATAGAAAACAATCAAACAGGTAGAAACGCTAGAGCTTTTAAATAAATATTTCACATATTTTGTGGCAAAAAATGTATGGAGAAAGTCCAATGCACCTTGTCCAAAATTACACTAAGAAGTGGGCCTTCAAATGCTTCCAGATGATCTGCTCCATACTGCACTGCAGCCTTTTTAATGTACATGATATGATATGATCTGATATGATATGATAGTTTATTTGTATCGCACCTATACACAAGTGTTTAAGGGCACAGCGAGGTAAGGGAGGGGTACAAGGGAGAAAAAACAGTAACAACACAGTGGGCCTCATTACAAGGTGGGCGGTAAGGGTTAACGGGCACCGGTAAGGAGACCGGTGACGGTAAACCCTTACCGCCGTATTACAAGGTCCCTTAGCGGGTCCCGCTATGGGCACCTGGTTTTACCAGGTGCCCTTAGTGTGAGTCGCTAAGGGACCAGGGAGCTAATAACGAGCCCGCTATTAGCGGGCCCGTTATTAGCTCCATCCCCATTCCCATTGAGCCCTATGGGGGCTTGAATGGGAATGGGGAATGGTTCTCGGAATGGGGACTTACCGGATCCTCCAAAGTTGGAATGACCCGGTAAGTCCCTATTTCGAGAACCCGGACCCGGAATGAGGTAAGTGGGTAGCCAATAGCACCATGGCTACCTCCTACCTCCTAATGAGGCCAAATGATCTTATTAGGGCCAGTGACATTGAGAACGCGCAAGTGCAGGGCAGAGGGAGCAGGAAAGTGCAAGGGGCAGGGGAGGAGGGGAAAGTGCTGAAATAGGAGTTCAAACAACAGGTAGTGCGGTCAGCAGGTGGCAAGTGCAGAATGTAAGCGCAGACAATGGGTGTCGGAAAGTGCAGGTAAGGGGACTGTAGGGTTGCAGAGACACAACCAAGTGCAAGGGTTGCCAAAGGAAGTGCGAGTGAGGTGATGAGTGGCCAGGGATCCGGGTCTGGATAGAGAGGGTAGCCAGGAGCCCAGTGTAGAAACAGACATATCAGCAGGGGAGAGGAAGGCAGAAACAAAGAGGACAGTCATGTTGTCTTCCCTCTTTACTGCAGCTACGAATGGTGGTTGTACAAAATCAACCACTAACACAATGAAGGTGCTGTCACCAACAGCCAGTCTTAAAACACCTGCCGCACTGTAGCATTCCATTTGAAGAATCATCAGAAATGCTATAAAGGTCACAATGGACACTTTTCATTAACAGTCTACAGATGTGCAGCTCCAATCTTTAGCAGTATCACTAGGCTTTGAATATGGGTTGGCCTTTTCATGGGAGTTAACTGTAGAACATCTAGTGAAAGTCCAGTGCGATGATGAGAATGATACATCTACAAAGAATAAAGACATTAAAAAATGACTAACATGAACTTGCAAACCACTGTCAGTTCAACCAACTCACAAAACACTCAAAAGACCTAGGAGCACTGCATACCTAAAAGTGCATTAAAAGTACAAGAAATACAATCAAATAAACCTTCAACATCACTAACATAACTACAAAACGAAATGCCTGCATTTAAATGCCATTGATTGACAAATCTAGTTGTATAGGCCTATATTTGTAAAGCATACAAAATACATTAAATACTTGCCACAAAACCAGAGCAGATGAAAAAAATCATAATGATCACCTGATAGCAGTTGTTAATATAACACACGTAACAATACAAATAAACCTTCAAAATATTTATTAACACTTAATTTCACATGACCCACATTCCTCTCATGTGCACAGTGAAACTTCTGCAATCAAAAGGTTAAAACTGCAGAAAATTTTGCCTTTTATACTTTCAAAAATGAATGCCACAAAAAGAGGACTATACAGAAATAAAACTACTAAAATAAATGACAAATTTCCACCATAATGTGTCACTGAGAGCTTCCCGAATAGAAAAGTAACAAAAACCAATAACAAATAATGGAACTCACAAAATCAATTTTTTTCCCCACCCAACATGTCTGATAGCCGTGACTATTCGTCACAGCCACAGATCTTGTTTTGTATCTGAGGCTACATGTACATGTTTCTGCAAGTCCAAAGCCAAACTAAATTGACTTTCAAATGATATAAGAGAACACCTAAACAGATAAAATATTACACACATAAATACAATTGTGTACTGTATCATCCACATAAGTGTAGGAGGCTGCAGCCAGATAGACAATGGCTGCTGCTCCCACACAGACAGGAGGGATCTGTAATTCTGGTCCTTGGTTCTGGGCTGGCACAGCCTGCTGGCTATGGGTGCCTCATGGTGGTTGGTCACGGGCAGACCAATCACAGTCTGGAATGGGCTCGGCATTATCACTCATTACGTAAGGCCGAAGTGGGAGGATGGGGAAGGTGGCATCCATCTT
Organism: Ambystoma mexicanum; assembly: GCF_040938575.1. Classification (NCBI taxonomy): domain Eukaryota; kingdom Metazoa; phylum Chordata; class Amphibia; order Caudata; family Ambystomatidae; genus Ambystoma; species Ambystoma mexicanum. Next base: position 1,141,207,041 of record NC_090922.1, read on the forward strand.
TTTCACGGGCAGCAAACAGTTTGTAATATATTTGTGCCACTTGAGTGTACCTCACTCGTGGAGGTGAGTGGGCACTTAGTAGAGGAGGATGAATCCAGATGGAGAATGGCTGCTGCTCCCGCACAGACAGGGAGGATCCTTAGATCTGGCCCTTAGTTCTGAGCTGTCACAGCCTGCCAGCTGAGGATTCTTAATGGGGGTTGGTCACAGGCACACCAATCACTGACCGGAATGGGCCCAGCATCATCACTCATCATATAGGGCTGCAGTGGGAGGCTTGGGAAGCTGGTGGCCATCTTTCCGCCCAGTTTGCAATATATAGGTGCCACTTGGGTGTACCTCGCTCATGGAGGTCAGTGGAGGAGGATGCAGCCAGATGGAGAATGGCTGCTTCTTCTGCACAGACAGGAGTGATCCTTAGTTCTGGTCCTTGATTCTGGCCTGGCATAGCCTATCAGTCGTGGATGCCTTCTGGGGGTTGGTCACAGGCAGACACTCTTTTCTCTGCCAGCCGTAGATTCTTTATGGGGGTTGGTCACAGGCACACCAATCACTGCCCGGAATGGGCCCGGCATCATCACTCATCATGTAGGGCTGAAGTGGGAGGGTTGGGAAGATGGTGGCCATCTTTCCGCCCAGTTTACAATATATTGGTGCCAAATGAGTGACCATTGCTCGTGGAGGTGAGCGGGAACCCAGTGGAGGAGGATGCAGCCAGATGGAGACTTTTCAGTGTGTCTTCATATATGTGTTCTTCATGTCTACATGCACATATTCTTCATTTCTACATGCAAGTGTACTTCATGTCTGCATGAGACTGTTTTTCATGTCTGCATGTTCTTCCTGTCTACGTGCTTCTTCATATCTGTTACATGTACATTGTGTACATTGTGTGTGTATGTGCCACCCTCTAATCATTCCCTACCTTTCTGTATAACATGTAAACTACCTGCCACCCTGCTTGTGTCACACTATCTATTCTGCTCTTAACGGCACCTACATGCCTCTTAATGTTTCTAAAAGGCTTTTTGCTCCTTTCTTACCTTATAATTCCATTTGTGACTGTGATGAAAAACAGGTGAGGCTGTTGGGGGCATGGCCAATACTGGTGCAGCCCTCATCTCTTTTACCACTGTAGGTTAGGTGTAGGCCATAGGCAAGCGTTAGCTTGAGTTCCATGGAGAGCGAGGAACATGCCAACATGATAGTAGCAGTGAATATTTCTGGTCTGGGGAGTTTTTGGGTCTGGTAGTGTTATGTGGCTTATAATGTTAAGGTACTTATTTAGTTTGGGTTTGTAAGTAGGAGTCAGGTTTTCTAAAACCTAAGCAATGAAGGTCGGTAATAACAATTATGCATGCTTTAGTGTGGTGTAGAAGATAGTATTGAAAGCCAAATATGTGAGTGAGGTACTTGTAGTTAATGATGAGAGACAAACAAGTCAGCATGCTGATAGCATAGAATATGTCTGGGCTGGGGAGTTTTTTAAGTGTTGTGATGTTATGAGGTAATGTTACAGTTGTTTCATTTGGATCTCTAAGTTGGTGTCATGTTTTGTATGACCTAAGTAGAAAAGCTCAGCAATAGTGAGGATTGTGACTTTAGGTATGCTTTGGTATGGTAAAGAAGAAAGTAATAGAAGAGAAATATATGACTTTGTTATTTATGTTTGGTGATATTTTTCAATGTAGATTAGATTAAGGCCATGAGTAAGTGTTAGTATGAGTTGCATGGAGAGGGGGAACTATGCTTGCATGATAATAGTAGTGGATACTTCTGGACAGTGGACCATGTTGTTTAAGTAGATATTTATGCTTAACATGTTTTGCAATTCTTAATAAAAGTGCTATGTGGTGTACTACTTAGGTTAGTAATTTGTGTACAACTAGAAAAAGTACTTTGGAATCAATTATGTTTGTAATTGTTTTGCCATAGTTTTTGCAATTTTTTGTTACTACATGAAGATGTCATTTGAGTGAGCAAGAGGATTTTTTGGAAGCCAGTGAAGGAATTCCAAAAGGAAAACATTAAGTGCTTATTTATTTTATAAAATGTTTTTGGTTTGTCTTTTAAACCTTTCATTTTATTTACTTATTTTGAATCGTTTTATTTCGCCTTCTTTTCCATGTGATTTACATAGACCTTTCTGATTTGAAAGCTCTTTTCTTCCTTTGTCGTTTCTTAGCCCATCTGTGACTGTTCCATGATGTTGTTCCAGAATGAGACCACAGCATAAATCAGTTTTTGTTTTCGTTTCCTGCTAGGATTGAAGCCCATCTGTCTTTGGTTGTGTGTTTTGCTTGGTTCTGCATAAACCATTCTACACAAAGATTTCTTTTCTCACTTAGAGCTGGGCATATCATTATTATGTGGTGTAGAGTCTCTATTGTAGCGTCCTCTCTGCAGAATCTGCAGAATTTCTCTTTTCTGTTATTATATTCCATGCCGCCAAAATTTCTCATGTGTGTAAGGTGTTCAGTCTCATCCTCATAAAGGTGTCTCTGATTTTCCTTGATGGGAAGTATTTTAAGTATTCCGGTAATTTATTGATTGGTCTGATATCAGTTGTGCTCAAGATATCCATAGCGTATTTGGACCTAGCCTCATTTGTCTTTATCCAGTCATTTTCTATCAATCTTCTTTTTGCTCTCTGTGGTCTGTTTATGAGCTGGTCTCTGGATATTCCTTCATCTTCGCATTTAGCTTTGATGCTTTTTTTCCACAATTCCAAAGGTTGAGTTGTCATCTCACTTTCTTTGTCTTGCAGAATTTCTATTGGTGATGGAAAGTTCTCGCTTGTTATCTTTCTGTATAGATCTAATTGCTTCCAGATAACAAGAGATTGCAGTGATTGTAGAGCTAGTTCTGCTCTAATACATGGCATGGGAAATAATGAGGGTAGATTTAAAACTTTCCGCCAGAACAAGCCTTTGATTTGTTGCCACACATTTTTGTCTCAGCAATGATTCTGCGCCATATGAGAGTATGGCCATCACTTTCTGTTTGTAAAACATTGTTATTGGTGTCATCGAGAATTTTCCATACTTCGCATGTATTACCTTTGCTTGGCGTGCTAAGGCTTGCGTTTTGTCCTTGAGGAGTGCTATTGTTTCTGCTTCTGATGCCGATTGATTTAGCCATATGCCAAGGTATTTTACTTTATTCACTTCCTCGATTTTTTCTTTTCCAATATAGTAGGCATATTTTGATCCTTTCTTGTTGTGTTGTTTCTTCAGCGTCATAATTTTAGATTTCTTCACAATTATTATCAATTGGTTTTTGTCCATATGTGATTGTATGTTGTCTAGAGCAATTTGCAGGCCCCTAGGTGTTTTAGCAAGTGCAACAATGTCATCCGCATACATGATGCAAGTTGTTATTGTACCATTCAATTTTGGTGGATTGATCCGGGGCGTGTAGATGCATCCTTCTAAGTCCGCTGTGTAGAGGTGAAAGAGGGTAGCGGCCAAAGGGCATCCTTGCTTTAATCCTTTGTTTGTTTTTATCTCGCTGGAGAGTGTACCTTCTTTACTCATTCCTATCTTAATAGATGGATTCTGATATAGTAGCTTAATTGGTTCCAAGATGTTATTCGTACATTCCCAATCGCTGAGCTTTTTCCAGAGGAGGTTTCTGTTGACTGTGTCGAATGCGAGTTTTAAGTCTATGAATCCCGCATATATTTGTGTCTTTGATTGTATGGCTTGATGTTTTAGCAGGTTCAGGATGAACAGGTTGATGTTGGTTCCTATGTTCTTAACAAATCCAGTCTGCCTCTTAGCATATTTTTTTTTCTTTCATTGCCCAGTTGTTCAAATTCCTCAGTAGAAATTTTGCAAATACTTTCCCCAGAGGGGCTAGTAATGCCAGTGGGCGATAATTGCAGGGTTCTTCCACAGGGCCACTTTTGTATATTGCTATGAGCATGGCCTGCTGCCATGTTTCAGGTATGTTTTTTGGTTGTCTGTATGATACTGAATATACTGTTGCATATAGAGCTCCAGGCTTCTGGATTTTTTTTGATTATCATATTGGTCAAACCGTCGGGTCCCGGGGCTCTTGACGTATTTAAAGCTTTTATTGTCTTTTCTCCATATAGTTCCCTGAAGTATTTTATCCAGCTTGATTCTGGTACGTTTGCTGTCATGGCATCTTGGATCTGAGGCTGCGCGTTGAGTAGATTCCATAGCTGTTTCGTGTTCCGGTTACTCACAGCGTGCAGCATTTCCTCAGCGTCAACTTGGAGCATCATTGCCTTGTTGTTTTTCATCCAATTATTATGTTGTTGTTTGGCCCATTTGAATTCTGATGCCGTATCCTTCGTATTTTCTTTCTTTATTTGCTTTAATGTGTGTCTCAGATCTTTCTTTTTTTGTGAAATTTTCGAGTTATATGCTTTTTGGTGGATCTGTACAGTTGTTTGGGTTCTTTTTGTGTCTTTCATATATGGGAGGAGGAGCCAACTATAGTTCATTTTTTCTTTGTCTTCCAAGTTTGATTTTGTCATAACGTCTGGGAGCTTGTTCACATTCTGTTGACTGATCCTTAATCTGCTCATTCCTTCGTTTATTTCCATTATCGGTAGACGACAGGTAGCTTTCTTCGTGGGTACAATATTCAACCATCTTTTCAGCATGTAATGATCACTGTTTGGGTTTTTTAGATTGGTGGAATATGTTATCTCTTTGTGTATCTCTTGTGACATATAGATGTAATCTATTATTGCAGTTTTTTTGCCCATTGCCCAGGTTTCCATCATGCATCTTCCAGTGTTCTCCCTGCAATCTGATCTCAACAGATATCTGTTTGCAGTTTCTTTGCTCCACTGTCTTGCTCTATTTTCCAGAGTGGTGTCATTTATTAGATCTCCTTCTCTGTTGAACAGATGTATATTTAGGTCGCCGCAAATGATGAATTCTGTTCTTCGGTCTTCAGTCTTTGCTTGGTCAATTGTTGAAAATAAACTATCTATAAAGAGTTCTTCTTTTATTGCATTGGGATTCCAATATATGTTTATTATACACCAGATAACGTTTTTATCCGCACTTCTGTTGGTATTAGGTACGTATTGGGTATTGTTAAAGTTTATTGTGGTGGCCTGAATCCAGGGAAGAATGTTTTCTGACTTGATTATTTCGATGTTTGCCGTGCATTTTAGCATGGTCAGTAGTCCTGCTGATGGACGGCCCTTTTCCCTATGTATAGCAGGGTTCATCAATGTTGTAAATCCGTCACATATAGGTTGTTCTTTTATCCAGGATTCTTGTATGCAAACTATGTCACAGTCGTTTAATCTTTCTCCTGTATCTCTAAACAAATGCTTGTGTCCACGTGTGTTCCATGAGCATATCGAGATCATGTCCTTCCTTTGGTTCTTTCCTTGATATCTTTGGTCATAGGGGCGTTCATAGTTTCTCACATCTGAATCGTTGTATTGTCTCCATATTCCTTTTTCTCTCCTTGATTCCTGCCACTTTCGCTGCACTTCTTCGCTTATGCTGTTATCTTGGATCATACTCCTTGTTTGAGTCTCTTTGTGTGTGTTAAACATTTCATTTCCGTTATTCCATTCATCATTCTTCTGCAGCATCCTTGATTGGCAGTCAACTTTCATCTGCTGTTTTCCAGCTTTGGGCTCTTTGGATTCTGGTTGTGCTATATCAAAGCCTAGTTGTTTTAGAATCTTCTCATTTTGGATCGTCTTTGTTAATGTTTTTTCATTTGCAAATTCAATCCATACTTGATACATTGTTGATTCGTCAAAGAATTCAATGGTATGGATGTCTCTGGTTGATACTTCCTTCATATCGGGTATCACATGCATTAGCCTTAGTATGTTAGTACGATTCAGAATCAAATTGTCGTTTTGTTTCGTTGTTCTTTGCAGTTTTATCTTGTGCTGTGGACTTTTTGCTTTTTTGTATGGGTCGATGAATGTGGGCAGTTATATTTTTGTTTCTACTTTTCTCTCTGGAGGGCCTCACCCTTCGCTTGTCTTTCTCCTCTGCTCAACGGGGGTTTCATATTTGTTTGAACTGCTTATTTCATCATATATATCATCCTCCTCTGTTGCTCTGGATTCTTTATCAAGATCTTCTTGCGTTATATCATTAATTTCGTCATTTGATATGTCGTCCAATGTGAAATCGTATTGTTTTGAATCATTCATGTCTTTTTCATCGTAGTTATCTAGAGTGATCAAGGACTCTTGGGTCATTTGAATTTGTGCTTCTTCTGAGAGGTCTACAATTTCATCTTCATGCACTGACATCTCCATTAGTTTTTCTTCGCTATTGGCTTCAATGTTTGGTTGTTCTTTTTCCTTCCTCATGATCTCATCCTTCATTGTTTGTGGCAGCTTTGGGTTAGGTACTTTCTTTGTGTATTTTCCCTCGTCATCTGTACTGGGAAGTTTTAGGTTTCTCAGGAATGCGCACGAACATACTTGTCTTTTGTTTTTGCCATGTATCTATTTTTTTGTTGATTATCTTCTCCAGTATTCTTTTTGCTTCCTTTGCAGAAGATATCATAGGTTTCTGGTTTCTGCATGTTTTTTGCAGAGGATTCCACTGCCAAGCTCGAGGGCTCAGTCAAGTCGATCAAATTTCCTTCATGATTATTCTGCTGGGTATTTTTTGCGGCCTTTTCCAAATCTTCTTCGGGGGTTGTATTTTCAGTTTGTTCTTGCTCAATGTTATTTGACTTGTTGTTTTTTTGTTCTTTTGTTCCTTCATTGCTGGGTTGCTTTTTCGAAGAGTTTCTTTCGGTCATCATCATGATCAGTGCGTGCGTTAGGTCATGTTTTTCAGTGCGTTCACTCCTTGCGATGTCGATTAACCGTGCTTGACATATCTGACTGGCATTTGCTTCTGTGTCTAACCGTTCTTGCAATTTCTTCATATATGTATCTTGGTGTGTTTGTTTCGAATGTATTAATGCTAGTAAGCTTGCTTGATCTTTTATTGTCTCTGTGAGTGCTTCTTGCAGTTTCATGTATGGGATTAATGATTGTGTTGTTGTTGTAATAAGCATATTTTGAAGGTCCAGCATTGATGTTGGTATTGAGGCCATATCAGGGGCGTTGCTAGGGGGGGGAGCTAAGGGGGCTATAGCCCCTGATCTTTTGGTTGTAGCCCCAGATAGAATCTCAGGAGCTACAGCCAAAAGACTAGCTAGCCCCCAGTACCAACAGTTCTGACATCAGCGTAGCCCCGGGTCTTTTCCAGAGCTAGCAACTCCCCTGGGCCATATATCATGATTATGTCCCTTCTCACATCTGCAAATATTAGGCGTGGATGATTCTTCTGGGTTGAATGATATGTTTTTTTTTTAATGGATTCCTCTGTAAACGGGCTGCCTCTGATCTGATGTTCTTTGTATTCTCTTTCTCTTCTTTCCCTTCCATCTTGTGTTTATTGGGCACTGTGGATCCTCGCAGTTGTTGGAATGTGCTGCTGCTCATAGCCAAAGATCTCTTTCCTTTTTTCATGGCTCCTCATAAGATTTTCAATTTCCGCTATGTCCAGCAATAAATGTGCTGCTTTCGTGTTTGTTAGTTGATTTTCTTTATTCAGCATCATTTGCGATTGTCTTCTACTCTCGTACAATGATTGCCATTTTCTTCTTGCTTTTTTCGCTTTCTGTTGTGTTAATTCCCCTTCTTCCTTATTTTGTTCTATCTGATGTTTGGATTTTTCTTTTCCATCTTTCTGCCCATCAATTACAGCTTTTGTTTTCCTTTCTTGTCTGTCGTTTTCTCTGTCTATTTGGACTTCATTATTTGTTGTTATGCAGTTGTTTTGTTCCTCTGTTGTGAGGACATGTCTTTGTCGTCCGGGTTTTTACTTTTGATCGCTATTTCTTATCTTTGCTCAATTTTCTCCAGGTTCCCCTCTGTATTGTTTGGATCCTGTGCTTTATGTTGGATAGTTCCTGGGGTTGAGGTGGTATTTTCCTTTAGGGTCATGATGATTCTCTCTACCATGGGCATTTTTCTTGTTGCTACGTTTCCTGATGGTGAATTTTCACTATAATTCCTACCATTGGTGTAGGGTGGCGTTCTTTGTTTCAAGTCTTTGTTTTCGGCTTCCTTGTCTGTGTTGCAAATGTCTACTGTTAGATTTTCACTTGTTTCTCCACGGAATTTGCACTGTTTTTTGTTGCCTTTCTTCTTCATGTTGGGGGTGGCTGAGCTCTTTGTTTGCAATCTGGTTTGTGGGGGGGTAATTTCCTAGGCTTTTGGCTGCCAGGTAGAGTGCTGCGTTGAGCGTTGTATAGATTGCCGCTCATGAGATGGTGGATCAGAGGCCGAGGGGCCCTCAAACTCCTCCTGTTTTCAGTCCTAAATAACAGTTTTCTAATGATGTGTTAATGTGCACTTTTGTTGATACCGTGGATCAAAGGCTATATCAGCCTGCAGTCTCCAACTGTAAACAGTCTTGAGTGGTGAGTTCCAACAGATGCTTTAGCTTGCACTTTCTTGATACCGTGGAGCATAGGCCTGTTGTACTACTTTGCGCTCGATATTTCCAAGGTTTGTACAAACTCCGGTTTGTAAAGTTTGTACTATTTAATGGGCTTCTTGACGTCCCGTTATATGTTCTCACAACAGGCAAAAAGCGGATACAGCGAGCTCGCCCTTCACTTGTGACGGGCTGTGTAATGCAGGCACCCACTCAATGTGCTTGTCAGTCATCACTGGTACACAATATAACCGGGGGATCAAAGAGGGAACACCTCCACAAATTCCCTCCCAGAAAATGTGCCACCAGCGCCTAACAGCCACACAACAGCCAGTGGCCTTGCCTCCGAAGGGCTTAACGCTGCAAGGGTGGCTCTAGCGGCAATTTATTCACGGCCAAAGTCACGGGAGCGGTCACGTGATACGGAAGATCCCGCCTCCTCCAGGAAACAGGGGACTCAACAGCAAGAGCCTCGCCAAGCTCGCAGTGCTGTTTATGAAGGGTGCATTCAGGTAAGCATTGAAATTAAGTATTGAGTCCTTCTCCTCAGAACAAAGTACCTTATAAGTGTTTATGAGACAATAAGGAGACTGTGCAATATTCAAATGGAGATGGAGACTGTTAGAAAGGATGTTGCAGAACTTTAAAGGAAGTTGGATAGTTTGATTGGGGACAATAATAAGGCAATTTATCTTTTAAAAATATTTTTTTTTGCTGATTATAACTTTTTAATTGTTAGTGTTATAGGTGTTGCTGAAGGAAGAAGACAATATGTATGGGATTGAAGGGTTATGTTTGAAATTATGGTTTATGTGCATGATAGCTAACATAGTTAAGTATTTTGCTTGACTGAATGAGATGCTCTTTTCTTGTGATCTGTTTATTCAAACAGAAAAAGACTGCTATCAGCATCCTATGTTAAAAGTCAGTTGCTACTATGCACAATATATTTGATGATAGGTTACACTGCCTGATAACAACAGCAGTGCAAATTGTTAAGTACTTTCCAACATTGGACCTATATATTTGGTCTTGGTGTGTTAATGAGTGATGCAGCGAACTGTGACATGTTTTATCGCCCTGTTACCCCTTTGACACACTGCTCCCTCTTGCCCATCTCTGCTTTTCTGGTCCATCTTTCCATTCTCTCTCTTTTGCCATTGATACTGTGACTACTTTTTGAATGTTTTTTTTTAAATGTAGATTTTAGGTCAGATCCTGACGATATGGAGCATCTACAAATACAGCAGAGGATGTGCTGTTTTTAGAAGCACCATTTTTGGAATTGAACAGGTGACCTTATTCTCAACAGTGAACGCACATTTCCTGCTGGCTGAGCTGTAGCGTAAATGATGTGCTAGCCATCTGACTTGAATAAAATTGGTATGAGGAGTGCACTTTTAACACTGATGTTGGATGGCTCCTTAAAAGGCATGCCACTGTAAAATGTCATTCAAAAATAAATACAGTTCTACCCCGCTTGAGGATTAAAAATGCAAGTGAGACAGCAACAGTTCATATTTCTGCTGCTACACTACAAAGAAAAAATGCAAGCCAGGGTCAGTAAATATCCTGTCATGCAACGTGCACCCGTTCTACCCCTATTCCAAGCGGGAACATGGGTTTGCCTTATATTTCTGCACATATAAAAATGTATCCTATTTTGGGGATATTCCTGTAGTTAAATATGTTGTCAGGTGTCGGTTTGATTCGAGAAGTTAACTAAATAGTGGAGATTATTCTTTATGTGTATTATACATTGGGTGAAATGCACATATGTTCAATTTTGGGAGAGTTTAAATTGAATAGCAATTCATGTGAGTTCTTTGTTCGAGGAGGAGGTTTATGGTGTGGTTCTCTATAATTCTGGTGTGGTGCTCCATAATTGTGGTTCTCTATAGTTCTCCTAATGTGTGTCTAATTGAAAGAGTATATTTTGTTTGAGATGCAGTGATTTAGAGGTCATAGAGAACGTGATTATAACATATTTTATTGTTAGTTATTTGCGTGCTGATGTTGATATATAGGGAAGGATTGAAATCAGTAGAAATGGTGTATGGGTAAGAGTTGTACGTTTGTTTTGATAGTTTGAAGTTAGGAAATAGAAATGTTCAGGTTTATGGTACTTAGTTATGTGGGCTGGGTATTTAATAGTTTTTGTTTGAATTTAGATTTTCAACCATTAGCTATTCAGATTCTGGCTCCACTTGTAATCAAAATCTGAAAGACTTCCCTTAACGTAACATTTTTCATATTTTTAATTTGATTTTATTTATTTTTTGTGGCTTTTTTACAACATTTGTACCTGCATTGCCATGAAGGAAAGTTTGCAAAAATAATGAAACAAAGAGGGTTGAATTATTCAAATGGTGTATGCGTGAATGCTTTTTCATTTGTATGGTGGTGGTTACATTTGATGCAGTTTTAAATCAATCTGACATAATAGGCGGGTGTTTGGCTCAGTGGACAAATACATCCACTACAGGAGCCTGTGTTTGACCTCATGGTCACATGTTCGAATACTGGCAGGTCCACTCCACCCATCATCCTTCCAAGGTTAATAAAATGAGTACCAGTAAGTTGTGTAACAATAAACATCTGTTATCTGTCAATAGCACCAAGGTGCCCCTCTAGGGGGTTGAATTTGTGCCATACAAATACACCTGTTATGTGATGTATCTATCAGTCTGACGTATTATGTGTGGAGCATATGGACATAGGTGTACTGTGCATAGATGTGGCTATAGGCCATTATTTGGGTGTAGCCATACTTCTCAACCTTTTGAGCCTCAAAGGTTGGTGAAAAGACACTATTTATTTGTGTGACTGGTGACACTCCACAGACATGATTGGAGAGATAAGAGGCTTGGTGGGTGAGTAAATGGATTCCCCTGATGGCGAACACCCATTAAATGCTTGTGAGCTGAGATGTATGGTGTAGTGTATGGATAGTATAGATCCAGGTAGAAACATGATGGCACTGCACTCAAGCTTAATATGGTAGATAACGGATGGAAATTGGTATGTCATACCCTTACGTTTATTGTAGAAAGAATCAACAGCTTATGGTTTTGGGGTAAATGGTACATTAGAGAGTATTTATGTATAAGGGTACCAGGTAAGATCATGTAGAAAGTGTCAGCTTGATTGTTGGGATCGGGGAAGGCTAGACATTTTCCTCTGCTTAACTTGGCTCTGTCTAGGGTGAGGCTGTAGTTTTTTTCTGGGTGTGAACCCTTTTTGAAATGGGGTGACACCTATGTTATAAGTATCTCTCTTGGATTGGGGGTGTACCTCTTTAGCAATGAGTTCCTGGCTCAGGGTATACAGTCGTGCTCACAGAGGGTCTTTGCAAGGATTATGGTTATTATTGACCAAGTATGCTACTTTGAAAAGGGGCTGATTCCTTTTTGCATATTGGGGCTCTCTCTGAGGTGAAAATATTGCTTAATTGATTGTTATTTTCTTTGGAGATGGGAGTCTGTGCATTTCTTGCCATACTTCTTTGCCATGCAAGAATATTAAAATAGAAAGACATAGTGAATAGAAAAGGAATATAATCCTTTTTTATTTTCTTGGAAGGCTTTGTGGATGGGGGAGAAAGATAGGAGTGTAGTAGAAAGATGTGATCCAGTACATAAGTGGGTAGCTACGTAGGGGAATGGAGAAAGGGTGTGTGCGTTCTTGTAGGTTTGTGGGGAACAGTGGTGGCATGGGAAGAGAGCAGATGTATGATCATTGTTGCCTTATAACAATGAATATGGCAGTAGTCAGGGAAGGGGGTTGAGTGGCTCTAAAAAACGGGTGGTACACTGTGTTTTTCTCATCTGTGTTTCCAGGCACCTGATTGGATAAGTGATCTTCCATGGGTCTGAATAAAAGTTCACAGAATGATAGCAAAATTATCCACACTATATTTGTTTGCTAAAATGAGTGTCTTGTTTTATTTGCATCATATAACTGATTCAAGTTTTATTAAGTGTGATTGGGGACAGATGTTTATTTTACTTGTTCTAGTTGTAACTATGATATTAGACATGTTTTTTTTCTTCTCAGTGTGAGAAATAAGCCCGTAGCCACGGGGGAATTTCCGAGTCTGGTAATGCCCTGACATGGTAATGACCCCCTAGCAAGGGGCTTTTTGCTATTAGTATCCCTGTCATCAAGACCGGGTTACTAATAGCATTGTTTTTCTGTTCCGTAACGTTGTGATGTTTTGGAACAGAAATAAAAAAAATGTCAAAAAAATGCCCATCGGGTAAGGGAGTTCATTTTCCCTTTCCATGGTGGCCATCAGGAGCAAAGGCGCTGGGGACAGAAGTGTTCCCTGCGTGTTTGCTCCCGAAAAAAAAGAACCAAAAAGAAGGTAAGTGGGCTTGGGAGGGCATTGTTTGGATGGGGTTGTGGGTGAGGGAGGGAGCGAGGGACAAACACTTACCAGAAATCCCTGGCAGGGAACAATGGCAGCCTCCAGCTATGTGGTGGCTTGGGACAGGGATTACTCTGTTCCAAGCCTCCTCATTGGTTGAGGAGCTGCTACACCACCCCGCCAGCGACAAAAGAAAACAAGGCTGGAGAGGGATTCCCAGTCAGGTAAAGCCCCAGCGAGGGCCAATCAGATTGCATCTTACAATCTGATTGTCCCTCGCCGGGTACTAATTCAAAATATTCCATCAAGGAAGCAGCAGAAGGGTGAACACCAGTGAGAGCATTATGTTCTGGAAAGTATAGTATGTAATAATGCTTCAAAGTATAAGAGTGCATCTCCTGAAAATGTTTGGGATAAGAACATTATTGATAGATATACCATAACATGTATTGATGGACCTCTTGAGAATTATTTTGAAGCCATCAGTTCAGATCCGGACATTGGTAGGACATCTTGTAATACTAAGCAGACAAATAAACCGAAAAGAACTAAAAAAAAGAAGTAAGCAAAGATCTGTGATACAGTTTCATGCATTAAAACAGCATTCAAGGAAATATAGTGGTAAAAATATATGTCGGTGGACAGTTGTGCACCACAAGTTGTGTTAGCTTAGGGTGTTTTCAAATATTTTAAATGCGGAAGAAAAGGAACATTAGTTTCTTGCTCAATTTAAGCCGAACAAGGAACTTGAAAGTATAATAGAGAAATCTTTTGCGTTGCTGAGTAAGTTATTTATTTTGATTTGGAATCTCATGAAAAGATTGGAAAAAGTCATAGATGAGCGTTCAGAGAGTTTTAAATGCAAGGCACGAGTAATAGGTAAGAATTTGTATGGAGGTAAGCGTTTGCACACCTCTCACACTGAGCAATATTTTAATGAAGCAAGTTAAGGTTTTAAATGTTGAGATGGTGTTGTTAGTGAATTAGTGAATTAGTAATTGTGAAGCAGCGTGTGCTTAGAGAAGATCTTGCAGGTGCTTCAAATGTGTTAAACCTGAAGCCTGTCCTGGAGTTAGTCTTCATCAATGTGCAATTGTTGACAGTGATCTTTCACAGTATTGAGGTAATTTCTTACTCATTTCAACCCGAGCAAAATCGAGACAAAACAGATCAGAATAATTCAATTTGTTGATCCTTGTGAAATAAGAGAATTCACTGGTTTTTGGAGCCACTTTTTAGCATGCTTAGATGAAGATAAATGTTCTAGTACATTCCACCATATACACATGTTGACAGCATATCATACTACATATCATACTACAATGTGCCACCTACTGCCTCTGTTACACCTCTCTCTTTTACAATCAGTTGCTAATCAAAGGGCAGTGTATGTTGTTGATGCACATTCTACAGGTCACAAGTACAAAAAGTGGATATTGAGAGGAAGGTGCACCCTGACAGATATGTGTGTAAAGCATGTCTCAAATGTGATGCTATTGAAAGTCAGATTTTGTGTAAGTATTGCTTCTGTGTTATCCAAAAATGTGCAATGCCTTCAAAGAGTGTTTTGAGCAAAGAGGACGTTTGTGCTAGTCTCTCATCTCTGCAGAACCTGAATATGTTTGTTGTGATTACAGTAAAAACAGTTCACCCATCTACAGGGAAAGTTTTCAATGCTTCCTTGAAAAGCACTAGTGCAAGGATTGAAATGTAAAGTGGTGCATTCACCACTGGATTTGAAAGAAAATGTTCAATATCTGGGTGTCAGGCGGCCAATTGAAGATTCATTGTTGATATTAGCGAATAGTGTAGCAACAAAAGACAGGACAATCTAGCAGAAAATTATGAATGTGTAAAAGTTGAAATGAGCACTTGCCTATTTGGCAAATAACAATGGGTTTTATGCTGATCTCCATATTGAGGTAGAGTTTCCACTCCTTGATACACCTTCAATGATAGGTGGACAATTTCATCAAATTAGTGAGTCTGAGGCTTCTGACTTATATGAGCACTGCACTATTCATCCTTTGAATTCTCATGAGGTCATGGGTGATGCAATTGAATTATATCAATTGCAACAAGTAAGAGTTTCACCAATTAGTCTAGTGTTGAAAGGCACAATGTTTCCTATTGCTTCTGGAAGAGGTGGTCTGTTGTATTAACAGAGTCAAGCCCAGTTGGCCTTTGGTTGAATTTTATTGTGCTCCTTTATGATTGATGATTTTCTGCAACAGCCAACTTTAAAATTGCCCCATGGGGCCAGTTGGCTACCATTGTTTGGGCTGTGCCCCCATTTTTTATTCCTGCCTTATTCACCTTCACACCAGCCCAGTGGGGCCGTTGAACCTTGTGTTACTAAACATCTACAACATGGCCGACACCATCTTCTACAAAGGAGTGCTTTGCCAGCCCGCCCTGTTTTAGCTGTGATTGGCCAGCCCTGTCGACTTAAGGCCAGTCAGGGAGCCAGCAGGCCGAGCCTGCCTGACAAAGTCCAACAACTAAGGCCCCTGTCTGCCCCTTTCCGGGCCTGGGCAGGCCTCCTCACCAATCCAACCTCCATACCATTCTGGTAAGGCTCTGATCTCTTCTTGCCTCGCCATGTTTACTATAACCACCTTCATCACAGGCTCATCATCCTGCAGCATGTCCCAATTGATACCCCTCTCTTTCTTTGTTGCATACCATTTGCTTCATTCCCTGAATTGCTGTGTAGCCCACTGTCAGTGTACCGCTCTGCCCAGTGATCCCCCTCTGATCCCTAGTGTGTTTTATTTACTTCACCGTCAACATTTGTGCTACCCTTCTATTCCCTCCATGCAGTTGTGGCCTCTCTGATGCTCCATCCGGCACCTCAACCGACTTGATTCACCCCTCTTTCTAGTTCCTCTTTCCCTGGTGTTACCATTTCCATTCTGCAGCATATTAATTGCCTCACACCTGTCACACTATGCTGCTATCTTGATGACTGCAGCCTGGGCTATTTTTGTGTACCCGCAAACTCTACCAAATTGCTGCCTCTCAGCTGTACTACTGGATTTCTGAACTTAGCTGTGCCGTTAAAGAGTCTGTTTGCCTCATTAACCCTCTGTTTAATGCTGACTGTTGCGTTTTTGGTGTTTGGAATTCAATTCTGCTGTGTTTCTAAACTAGCGCCTTTATTTTCACTTTGCTGCACCTTGTAACAATCTAATCCCCTTTGCCTACTCTTTGGGCATTGCTAGGTTTCCAGGCCTATCTCTCAGAGCACATTCAAATTGAGAGGCATCTGTATAACACTGGCTGTCAATTGCTAGGCGTCTTTGCCGTACCTTGCGTTCATGCTTAAGTTATGTTCTCCTTATTGGGGGCTGCGCCTCCAATTTGGTGAATTGATCTTGTCATTGCTGCCTTTTGTAACCTAGGCACTACCCAAAAACCAGTCATCTTATTCACACAACCGTGTGCACCCCACCCCTTCAGTAAATGTATGACTCTCTTTCTCCTTTATCTTATTATGCCAAAATGTATGGCCTTGTGTGCTTCAAATGTCCGCTCTGATCCATGCACCACCTAAAATTTGAATATTGCTGTGTTTACATCTATGTATTGATTGTTTTCTGGTGTATTTTAGTGCTTTGATGGACAGTTGAATCTAGATGAGCCTTTAAACCTGCACATTGACTGTCTGCTGCATTGTAGTGCTTTGCTGGACAGTTGAATCTAGATGGGCCTTTAAACCAGCACAATGGGCCTCATTACACGGAAGGCGGTAGTCCAGGGTGCTATTAGCACCCTGGACCATGCCGGTAAAATACCGGCACCGCCTTGGCGGAAAGGGGATTTACCGCCCCATTCCAAGGTTGGAGGGGCGGTAAATCCCCTTTCCGCCATTGCCCTTCCCCATTCCCATTTCTGCCTCATAGGGCTCTATGGGACTGGGGAAGGCGCTAATTACGGCACCGCAATTTTGCGGTGCCGTAATTAGCTCCGAGGTCCCTTAGCGGGTTGGTATTTAACGCCTGCAAAAAGCAGGCGTTAAAACTCCAACCCGCTAAGGGACCTCGTAGTACGGCGGTAAGGGTTAACGGTCACCGTTGCCATTAACGGTGACCGTTAACCCTTACCGCCGTCCGTGTAATGAGGCCCAATGACTGTTTTCTTCTGCATTTTAGTGCTTTGTTGGACAGTTGAATCTAGATGTGCCTTTGAATCTGCGCATTGACTGTTTTCTGCTGTATTTAATGCTTTGTTGGATAGTTGAATCTGATGTGCCTTTAACCCTGCGCATTGACTATTTTCAGCTGCATTTTACCGCTCACCCAGTATGGGTACTTACAATTCTGCCACCTTGTGCTTATCCTGTCACCAGGCAGCCTAGAAACCATGCAGCCCATATGAAGGAGATGCTTCATATGGGCTGCATGGTTTCTAGGCTGCCTGGTGAGTTTATTCATGCATTGTGCAGCCCCCTTGTCAATTTCTCTCCTGCCCACATCCCCTGCACTCACATGGCACTCTCTCTCTCACCTATCTGTTATAACTGCTACTATATCACCTATCCTATCCCTATCATGAAGCCTGGAAGAGAAAAGCATAAACAAGCTCTCATGGCCTCTGATCCATGTCTACCTATTTTTACCTACGTCAATGCCATTTCTAGGCAGACTATCACTGACATCCACTTGTATGTCCTCGCCCTGGAACAATGGACTCCCAACATGGTCTCTATTCTCTCCCCTTTCTCCTTGTCACCCATTAACGTTGGCACTAGATGGGAAGTACTCTTGGCACACTGCTCTTCCTCTAGGTGCATCATTAATGTCTATCACAATGGCACTATCATGGCCCAAGGTTTTCAAGCTACTCATCCTCTTCTTGGCTGGCACCTGGCCCCTCTCATTAATCTCTTCCCTCTCCTGCTACTCCTCCTTACTCCTCTCTAACGTCTCCACCACCACTGACAGGAATATCAGTACTCTATAACCCTCCTCGAATAACATTTTCAAAGGTGCTAATGAGCTTCACTTAGCTACTTTGAACGTTCATTCTTCTATCAAACACTTCGCTAACATCTGTCTACCTCTTGAAGACTTTTACCTCAACGTCCTTGTCATTACTGAGACGTGGTTCAATGCCAGCTCTGTCACTGCTTTTGACACCCTCCTTTTGGAGAGCTACAAACTCCTTTCCAAACTCAGGCACAACGGGCCCGGAGGTTGAGTGGCCCTGATTTTCCCTGAGTGGGTCCCTGCCTCTATCATTCATGCTCAATCCTATACCTACTTTGAATGCCTCATCAGAAGGCTTGGGGTCTCTTCTTCTCTCTAACTCACCCTTTGCTACCATCTATATGCCCCCTGGACCTAGCTCTCTCTTTCTCTCTGAATGGGACAACCTCACCTCTTCACTCCTGACCTCTACTTCCAAACTCCTCATCCTCTTGGAGTTCAATATCCACCTTGACTCTCCTCAATCAGCCATTTGATGGTACTGTGACCTCTGTGACTCCTTCGCTCTTACTATTCTTCCTTCCGGTACGACCCACTCAGCCAGACGCACTCTGGATGGCTTCATCTCTGTAGACATCCCTATCTCTAACCTGGTCACCACCCCCCTCTCCTGGTCTGACCACTCTCTCCTCTACTCCAACTTCGGGCCCCTTGTCCCTCTGTAGGAGCCGCCTCCCACACTGCCAGACTCTTTCACCAATGAAGCAAGTGTCAGTCGCTACTTTTTCCTCCACTTTCCTCTCCTCTCTAATCCCTGCTTCTGACACTCCCTCAACATCTCTAACACCCCTGACATCCTTGCCCCTGTTATGAGGATCTGCCTGAAGCCTGCCTCAAAGTGCTATGGATGGTATGACTCTGATCTAGTTTCTCTGAAACTTAAGTGCAGAGTTTCTGAACGGAAGTGGCAGCACTTGATCCTCTGACAAACTGACCTGTCGCCTATCTCCAAAGGCAATATCGGTTTTCTATCAGCTCCAAGAAGATGGCCCAAATCCAGGCCTGCATCTAACAACATGGCTGAACTTTTCAAAATCTGCAAGGAACTCATCAATCCAACTTCAGTCTCTGCCTCTTTCCTTCCTTCCCGGGCTTTCTGTATTTCTTTGGCCTCCCATTTCACATTCAAAAACTCAAGACATCATGTCCTCAATCTCCTCCAACCCCATCTCTATTCCTTCTCCTGCTTCGCTGCCTCCCTTTGGCCCCTTCCATCAACCCCCCCACTCTCCTCCCTCCTGCCACATAGTACCTGATGAGGTCTATAAAGTTGTCCGCTCTATGAAGGTCTCTTCCAAACAGGTGCTCCCCTGCTCTTCTAGAACCATTAAGGACAACATATCCACTCTCACCCCAGCTATTGCCGACCTCTGCAACCACTCCTTTGCCACTGGCTTTTTCCCTCCATCACTCAAGTACTTCCTTGTGCACCCTCTCCTAAAAATGCTGTGTGCTGACCACTCCTGCCTGACTAACTATCACCCTTTTTCCACCACCCCCTTTCTTGGTAAACTCTAGGAGAAGTTGATCCTCCCCTAAATGAACTTGTTGGTTGCCTTCATGACCATCAATCTGGATTGCGGCCATCGAAAGGCACAGAAACTGCTCTCCTGAAGCACCTGTGAAAACATGCTCGCAAATCTTGACTCTAACTCTCCTGCTGTTCTCATTCTCACATTCAACCACTCTATCTGCATAAAATGGCTCAGTGATTCCCTCGGCATCACAGACTGGGCACTGGACAGGCTGACCTCTTTCCTCACTAAATGCCCTTCGCAGTTGCAATCGGGCCCTTTCACCTCTGCCATCTCACTCTCTACTTGTGGCATCCCCCATGGCTCTATCCTATCTCCATGGCTCTTCAATATCTATCTCGCTCCAATTGATACTTGCCGGGGCAGTAAAACAGGGTTTCATAGTGGCAGCGGCCCTGTTTAACATTTATTTAGCCAACATACAGCTGCAATTTACGAACTTGGTAACGTGCCCTGTTACGGTTGGGACTGCAACAGTAAGCTGGCTCGCGTATGCGGACAACTTGTTGTTGATGGACCATACCGCTATCGGTTTACAACACATGTTAAATGCACTTTTCGAAATATTCAAAATTAAACGGCCTGAAAGTAAACATTGACAAAAGAAAAAATATGGTTTTCAGTGTACACAAAGCCACAAAACAATACACATGGACTTTTGAAAATACTAAGCTTGAACAGGTCAAAGTGTAAACTATAAAAGATGAAAAATTCAAATGGGACGCCCATTGGCAAGCCACGAAAGATAAATGTCAGAAATCAGTCAATGCCATTAGCATGTTTATAGGGAAGAATGTGGGCTTTTCAATGCATGCCATTCTGCTGCTGTATGCAACGAAAATGTTATCTTTGCTACTGTACGGGAACAAGATTTGGGGGTAGAACTATTTTAATGTGCTTAAATAGTTGGAAGCGTCACTTCTTAGAACATTGTTTAGAATGCAGCAGACCCACTCGATTGAATTAATATACTTGGAATATTGAGCTGAAAGGTGTCCTGATTGAGTCCTTATGTAGAATGGTTATGTGGTTTGCAAATTTAATGTTAGTAGATAATAGCACTATTATAGTACCCTACATGCAAGCATACTTGCGGATTGACCGGTGCAATTCTATTGGTACTATAGGTAAAATCATGAACCTGTACAATAAATGGCCCTTTGACCATGAAGAAACAACACTGCATCTCTCTCGATACAAGTTTAAAATTTGGCTGAAAAATAAAATGCAAGTATACAGTCAAGAATGTCACCTTGTTGAACTAAGAACTAAGAGCACCAGTGGGCAGTTCTGACAACATTGTATAACGCGTACTGTTCTGCCCTCATACATAATGGCCTATCAGAATCCCTACATGTTTAGAAACTGAAGATGAAGTTTAATTACTGTGAAACCCTAGAGGTACTAGGGGTGAGACTTGGAGGAGGCCTGCCCGGAAAGATTGTGTCGCTTATGCGGTTGTCCTGAGCTGGAGACATTAGAACACTTACGTATATTGTGACAGCCTAACTAAGATTTGTACTAGTTTTTTAAATTAGTTTAGCAATACAATCGATACCAGTGATGTGACAATGATATGGTTGAATTTTATGCAAGGTGACGTTATTGATTTTATGTATTTTATGGTAAAACTTTGTCAGAAAATAGTAGAAATATGTAATTGTTCATTTTAGATTGGTCATTGTTAGTTTTATGTTATGATATGTATGAGCTTCATTGTTGCTGAGATGTATTATTTGAATTTTATTGTGTTTTGATAACATTTTAATCTTGCGAATATGGACATGTGTTTATGCATATTGTTCGTGTATGTATCGATAATTTTATGGCTGGGTATGATCTCCACCGGGTTAGGGGCATTGTAGACTTCCTCTCCTGTGCCTATTCGGGATAACGCATCTGCTTTTCCGTTCTTAACTCTGGGGCGGTAGATGATTACAAAGTCGTATTCCATTACGGATAGGGCCCAACGGAGCTGCCTAGAAGACTGAGCTTTTGCTGAGCATAGTTATTGAAAGTTCTGATGATCTGTTATTATTGTGATGGTGTGTTTTGCTCGTAGTAAGTAATGTCACCATTCACACAGTGCGTTTTTGATTGCTGGGAGTTCTTTCTCAGAAATTGCATAGTTTAATTCTGCTAGGGAAAATTTGCTTGACCAAAAGGCAATGGGGTGAAGGCATCCAGTTTCAGGATTTTGTTGAGACAATACGGCCCCCATGGCAATGCTTGAAGCGTTCGTTTCCACGATGTATGGTAAATCAGGCTGTGGGTGTTGCAGAATTGAGGAGAGGTGAATTTTTCCTTGAGAGCACGGAAAGCTTCTTCCGCCACTGGTGTCCATTCGAACTTTTGGTGTTTGCACAGCAAGGATGTAATTGGATGTACAATATGTGAAAATCCTGGTATGAAGCGTTGATAAAAGTTTGCAAACCCTAGGAAACTCTGTACTCCCTTTACAGACGTGGGTGAGGACCAAGTGAGGATTGCCTCCAATTTTCTATTGTCCATCTTGATCCCCTGGGGTGTCAGTACATATCCCAGAAACTGCACCTCGGTGACATGGAAAGAGCATTTTTCTAGCTTTGCATACAGTTGGTTTTCATGCAGTTTGCAGAGTACAGCTCGCATGTGGGTTACGTGCTCTTGGGGAGTGGTGGAGTAGATCAGAGTGTCATTGATGTAGACGAGTGTGCAGACATCGAGGAGTTCCCGTAACACATCATTCATAAAATGCTGGAACGCAGCCGGGGCATTGCAAAGCCTGGTATTTGTACAAGCCATAGCGGGTACGGAATGCAGTCTTCCACTCGTCCCCTTTCTTCATGCGTACCAGGTGATATGCGCTACGTAAATCTAGCTTGGGGAAAATCTTCACTTGTCTCAGCTGGTCTATGAGTACTGGTATCAGCGGTAACGGGTACTTATTTTTTAGGGTGACTTGATTTAGGGCCCGGTAATCAATACACGTTCTTAAGTCCCCCTCTTTCTTCAGTACGAATAAGAGTGGGGAGGCGGCTGGTGACTTAGATTGTCTAATGAAGCCATTGGCCAGGTATTGATCCAAGTAGGTAATGAGATGAATGTTTTCTTCCTCGGTTAATGCATAAATGCGGCTGCACGGTACTTGTGCCGCTGGTTGCAGGTCGGTCTGGCAGTCGTAAACTCAAAGTGGTGGTAGTGTATTAGCTTGCTCCTTCGCGAACCCATCCTGGAACTCCTGGTATTCCTCTGGTAAAGTGCCCACCAAGCCTAAACCTGCTATCTTTTCCTGTGAAGCTAACAATGGGCTTCCTTTGATCCCTTTGTCGTAACAAGAGGCGCATTCCATGGAAACGAGTAAGGATCGAGCTTGCCAATCTATCTTTGGGTTGTGCGTCTCTAACCACACTATCCAAGAATCAGCTGGAATTGGGGTACAGCGATAAGGTCGAATATAATACTTTCTCTGTGACCATCTTGGCAAAATAAGGTGATGGTGGAAGTACACTGTGTTACTGGTCCCAGAAGGAGTTGTGTGCCATCCACAGCTGTCACGCTTTCTGTGGTGTCCTTACGGTGGAATGCTAATCCCAAGGTCTTTGCAGTGTTTATGTCCAGGTAGTTCCCAATAGCCCCAATGTCTATGAAAGCCTTGAGGGCATGCATTCGGGTGGGCTGTGAAGGGTCTACCAAAACCACAGGAATACTGAAATGCGAGATCTGAGTGCTCCGTTCCTGGCTTGACAGACTGACCTCTACATCTGCCGGCCGTTGGAGTTTTTCGCTACCGCACCTGTGTCTTCCCCTAAGTTATCTAGTACCTCTATTGTGTTCCGTGGGGGTTTAATCGTGCTGTTCCGGAGGAAGTGACCAGATTGGCCACAATATAAGCAAAGTTTTTCCTGACGCCTCGTTCTCTCTCCGCCTTGGTGAGTGGTCCCCTGATAACACCCAATTGCATGGGCTCTGAGTGTATTTCTGAGGCCTGTCGATGGGACGCTTCCTTTGGTCGGACATACACTGGTCTATGCTCTGATCTGGTTCGGTCGGCCTTGCGATCCTGTAGCCGGTGGTCTATTTCCATAGTTAGGTCGATATATTCACTGCAATCTTCGGGAGGAGTAACTACTTGTGCCAAGCCATCTTTTAATTCTCCTCTCAGTCCTTGATAAAATAACGTTATTCGTTTCTCCTCTGGCCAACCTGATTTTGCTATTAAGTGATTGAATGTGATTGAATGTGGCGACATATGAGATGACATCCTGACCACCCTGTCTCAGAGAGAGTAGCTCATCATCCAGGGCCTGACCTCGAGTCCGAGGGGCAAATAGTTTTTCCAGTTCATGCTGAAAACCTGGGTAATTTCTCAGTAAAGGGTCGTCCCTAAGCACTAACGGGACAGACCAGTCTGCCGCGTGCCCTCCTAAATAGGAGAGGACAAAAGCCACGGTAGGCTGCCCCTGTGGAACTCCACCTGGTAGGGGTGCTAGACCAGCTTGGGTCTGTAGGAGCTGTCTTGCCAAATCGTCTGTTTTGTCCCTGTTGACTATCAGTTCGAGCCTTAAGGCATTTGTCTCTGAGCGGGCTGCATGCACCTCGGCCCGTAGTTCACCTAACAATAGGGAAAGCTGGTCTACCTTGGAGGTTTCCATCGCTCGGGCAGAGGTATTGAGGATGGCTTTGTGTTCTGTCACACTCACCTGTGTCTCTGCAGGAGTGAGTGCAATGAATAATGTCTCTTCTTTATTACAGGGGTTTGTGCGCTCGTGCAACTAACCTGGATTCCAGCGTCGCAGGAAGATTCGGTGAGTATGTGCAACGTTACTGATATGTGCGTGTTAACGCTGTTCTTCTTTGTTCTTACAGGTGCCGGTGTAGAAGTCCCCTCTTGACTGGAGATAGCTGCGGCGTGGAGTAAGAACCAGGTAAGCTGAAGCTAAATGATCCAGAGCGGGTAAGCAGAAGTAGGTATCTGGTGACTACGGGCGCAGTTCGCAAATCCAACATGTCGTCTGTTTCAAATGTTTTACCCCACCTCACATTTCTAATTGAGGAATCAGTGGGTGCGTACGATGTCCATGAACATTACACAGCCCCCTGATTGATTCAGAGGCATCAGCGGAACCGAATCAGGAAGTGAGTCCGCGGGCCAGGCAAAGACATTTTTTCAGCCATTTTCAAAAACTCTACTGGATGGGTTTAAATCAAATGTGCAAAAGTATGCTTTCCAGACCAGACTGCCGCTTCTCGTGCATGTTTGGTGAAATCCATTCATTCACGTCGGTCTGGATTTACAAAGTACTTAACCCCCTATAAATTCCCCTCCAGAGTTGGCTGTATACTCATTTTGCAACATTTCGTGGGGATTTCTCAAACAACTCCAAAGATATAAGCCACCCAAAAACTGCTCTTCCTGTCGATTAAGCAACTTAACCATAACTGCTGGGTCACTAAAGCAGACCCTGTTATATATATTATAGAGCAGCATTCATTGCCCTATTGTTATGGTGATTGACTTGTTCCACAGGAAATGTGAACATTCAATTGCTAGTAACTTTTGACTTGCAAGAGAGATTTGGCTGATATTTGGCTGATATTTTCCGAATACAATGTTTGTTAGCCTCCTCCCCTCCCCGCCACTTAGACATTTTGGGAACGATTTGTCAAAAATGAAAATGTTATTAAGAAAGCAAAAAAGCACTGTGTTTTGGCCTACTCCGCTGTTTTCCCTAAGAGACAATTTCCAAATGTTGAGCTGAAGCAGAAAACCTGCTGGATGTAATTGAACCAAATAAGAAACAACATGGGCACGAACCGTTGACTCAATTTGCAGGACAGGCTTGGAGTAAATTCAAATCCATCCTGGAATTTCAAAAATATTCAAGGGTGTGCACCCTGTTCCCTCAGAACAAGCTATATCTTGCATGGTTCTTTGAGGCTTAGAGGCTTAGAGGCTGTTCAGAAATGGAAAAGCAGCCACATTTTCCCAAAAATTATTTTGCTAATAGCTTGCTGGATGGATGTGGATGAAATGGTTGTGGATGAAATTTTCAAAAACAAAATGTTTGTCAAGGGCCTCCATGAACTGCACATTTTCGGAATAATAGGTTATAAAGGTAACAAAGAATACAATCACCACAGTTTTCAGCCCATTCACTTTCCCATAGTGAAGAAGTGCAATTTTTGAACAGCCATAGTGCGAACACCGCTTGGCAGATTAGGATCAAATAAGAAACAACTTGGGCACAAAGCATTAACATACTTTACTTGACTTGCTTGGCATAAATCCATCCAGTAGATTTTAAAATATTCAACAGATAATGGGGTACCCCCTTCTCCTTAAAACCTTTATAACAGTCTTCGTGCACACAGTTTTCAGCCTACTTCGATTCGATTCATTTTCCCATAGAGAAAAAGGGTGTTTTTTGAAGAGTCATTTGTGACGTCATTTTTGATGTCCATGGTTTTAGTGCTAGCAGTGCATGGTGGTGGCAAGTGTTATGGTTGCATATCTTACTATAAATGGCAAATTTCTTTTTATTTGCATTTTACTAGTAACCATTACATCCCTTTAACAACATTTTTTCCGTGCATTTTATAGGTTTTTATAAGTGTAACTTACCATAACTTCCCTTTAACAAAGTTTTTTCACTGAATTGCATAGGTTTTTATTAGTGCATCTTAACCATTATGACCCTTTAACAATGTGTTTTCAGTTAATTTCATAGGTTTTTATGAGTGAAAATGTAATAATTGCTCTTTTAACTCTTTTAACATATATGAAAGAACTATAAACCTCCTTTAACATACATATTTTTTGCAATGCATACTGCATGTGTGGCGTTATCAACAGATAGGGATGCAAGTCATGGTTGAATTGCCTAGGGCATGAGGCTCGACCATGAACTCTGCCCCACCAAACCATCCTCATTATCCACTGCACCTACCCTGCATCCTATTTCAGTGTCCACTTTACCCTCATAATGTGACCAATGGCCAGTGCCCATGACTTGCAGCCATGACTAGTCTCCACAATCCATGGGGAATGGGTTTCGGCCATGCAACATTTCCCAAATTGCAAATCAAAGTAGATATTTGTCTTTGCCGAGGGCGAAGCCCACTGCCCAGGCAGCAAAGTTATATCACTAGTTGTTGCACGCACATTTTGATAATTTACAAAATGTAAAACACAGGACATATTTGCAAAAGCATGCTTTCTGGTCCTTCCGGAAGCCCCTCGCGCAAGTTTGCTGCAATCCCGTCCAGCACTTCGGGCTGCAGCCGCAAGCAGAATTTTGTTGCCATTTAAAACTAGTGCTTCAGCCATGCCACATGCACCAATATGTACATTAGAGTAGGCATTCATCCTTGCCAAGGGCCAGGCACCGTGTTCAGCAACCAAAGTTATACCACTATTTTTTGTACTTGCGTTTTGACACTTTGGAGAAAAAAAACACAGGACACATTTACAAAAACATGCTTTCAGTTCCTTGCTGAGGATCCTCATGCAAGTTTGCTGAAATCCCATCCAGCACTTCAGGCTGTAGCCATGGCCAAAATTTGTTTTCCATTCAAAACTAGGGCTTCAGCCATGCTGCATGCTGCATGTCCCAATAAGCAAATCAGATTCAATTCAGGTCTTTGCTGATGCTCCAGGTGCCCGTTTGTTGTAATTCAATCCAGCACTTCAGGCTGTAGCCGCAATATTTGTTCCTGTTCAAACCAAGGGCTATGCTGCATTCTCCAAGTAGCAAACTAGTCCTTGCTCGCGTCCAGGCCCACTGCACAGGCACCAAAGTTTTATCACGATTTCTTATACTTATATTTTAACACTTTGGAAAAAATAAAACACAGGGCATATTTGCACAACAATACTTTGCAGTCCTTGCTGATGCTGCTCGTGGATGTTTGCTGCAATTCCATCAAGCACTTCGGGCTGTAGCCACGAGCAGGTTTTTTTTTTTTCTTATTCAAACCTATCCTGATTTCGAAAAACTTTACCACATAGCCTGTCCCTGGTGGTACTGCCCACTTTAACCCCATTGCCTGTGACTCGTGGTCATGGCCAGATTGTTCAAGTCATGACTCAGAGTATCTGGCCACTGCCTATCTCCTCAGTCATCAAAGGTATATGACTATTTATTTTACCTACATTATGAAACTTTTCAAAAAAAATAAACACAGACACACTTGAGAAACCATGCTTTTGGGTCCTTGCCTATGCTCTTTGCATTTGTTTGCTGCAAATCTGTACATGTTTTATTTTAAAAAAATAAATAAAATGTACATACAAAATATAGTTATATAACTTAGCCCCCACTTCACAAAATCCATTCAAACTTTGGACACATATTCAAGATTGGGTCTATAGTTTTGCTGCAAACCTTTGTGCAGATTTGTCAAACAGCACAAAAGTTATACGCCATCAAAAACGTTGAGTCCCCCTGCTAATTTTGTCCTCCTGTTGACAAAATACCACCAAACTTTACAAGAGCATTCAGCTTTGGGTCTAAAATCTGTAAACCTTTGTGCAGATTCATAAAACGGCACCAAATGTATAAGCCTCACAAATATTTTGGGACACCCCTCTAATTTTGCCCCCTCTTGACAAAACAGCACCAAACTCTGCAGAACCGTTCAGGTCCAGGTCTAAAATGATACTGTAAAATTTCATGCAGTTTCATTGGGTGGTGCCAAAGTTAAAAGCCATCCAAAAAGTGGTTTTCACTGACCCTATAATGCAGAACTATGCATGGATGTCCGCGAACATCTAAGAGATTCACAGACTTTGGAGAAGAAAAAATACCAATGTTTGTTTTTTTATGCCATGTGCCATCTCATCCTAATCACCCCTCATTTCCCCATAGATTGTTTAATTTTTTTGACAAATGTACTGTTGTATTTTATAATGTTTTTTCCGCGATGTTCGTGTACTACGGGTACAAGTCAGCAAATCCAACATGGCAACCATTTCAAAAGTGTTGACACACCTACCATTTTTAATTGACCAATCAGCAAGTGCGTACGAAGTCCACGAATGTCACGTGGCCCTCTGATTGGTCCCGAAGAGTCCACGGACACTGATTTAGGAAGTGAGTCCACCGACTGGACCCATATATCACTCATTTTTTTCAACCTACATTTTGACCATTTTTTTAAAACAAAACACTGGATGGATTTACACCAAATTTGCAAAAGCATGCTTTCAGGACCAAGCTGCCACTCCTCACGCAGGTTTTGTGCAAATCCATCCAGCGGTTTGGTCCGTAGGCGTGAGCAAATTCTTTTTTCCATTATGCCTATGAGGATTTCAAAAGTTTTGGGACCCCCCCATAACTTTGCCCCCCTCAACAAAACAGCACCACACTTTGCATAAACATTCAGAGGTGGCCAATGGACCCAATGGGGAATGGGGAGTAACAGTTGGCGTCCAACCCGTGATCCGGCAGTAATACCAGCGGACAGGTGGACAATAAGGCAAATTAGGGTACCGCCCAACTCGTGTTGAGACCTGTAGTGGATAGAGTATTGTGTCTCAAGTATAATGTCTCCTGTAGTTCAGATTATTTGCAGACCTTCAGATTTTAGTTTAAAGAATTGACATCATCAATTTAGTAATTTCTGATGTTGTAATGATATGGTTTACACTGCTTTGGCCCTTTATTAGGAGCACTATAATATGGCAGTAGCCATCATTATGGCATTTTCGTGTTAGCCTCCCCGTGTTATCCTCTCGTCATTGATGGGTGAGTTGCCTTATTCTGCTCTGCGATTAGGCAGGAAAACCCTTTTTGAGTTAGAACTAGCATCATGAATTTGGTGGAAATTACCTCTGCTACTTTCGGATATTTCATCGTTTAAGCTTCAACATGGAGTAATGTTGATATGTTGCTTGGACTATTATGTGTTTATGTTTGATTGGCTTACATCTATTGTTTTAATCATTTCTTGTTGCAATTATATTTTTATTTTGATCCTCTTTGAATTTTTCATGTGTATTGTTTGGGTTTATTTTCCCACTATTGTTTGTAGGCCTTTTATGTAAGCTATGTATGGACAGCCTGCAAAAAGACCCAGCGGGTCAAAACACGTGTTGACTGCGTTCCCTTCTGACTTTGTGCACCATTTAATAAACACATGTGCATATGTGTTCATGTCATATTTTCATTAGCCATCACAGTGAGACAGTTATTCCATTGTTATAAACATTGGGCCTGATTCATGGAATGTTTTGCACGGTGCAACGTGCCTTTTCACTGGTGCAAATTGATTTTCTACTGCCAACAAACACCCTTTTTCATGGAACCGTGCAAAGTGCCTTTTTCCCATGCACAGTCACACTTTGGAAGGTTCAATGAATCACGGTGGAGCAGTGCAAAGTGTATTTTTGCAGTGCAAAGTGACTTTGTTGTTGGCAGTACAAAGTCAATTTGCACCAGTTAAAAGACACTTTGCACTGAGCAAGAAATTCCATAAATCAGGCCCTAAGTCTTTGGCGTCTCATTGGGCACCGTATCTATCTGTATCACTGGCACCTGAAGCAGGCCATTCAGTATCCTACGGACGAATGTGTGTATGTGTGCATGGGATTTAGCTTCTAGTGCCACCTTGTTGCTTTCAGAGAATTCACAGACTCACGTTGGATTTCTATGTGGCTCTGATCTGGAGGTGAACATTAAATAATGGTTAGTAGGCTGGGCTGTGCAGTATATCTGTTTAGCTTTAATGAACTTATCATATGAACACATTACAAGTGTTATCTCTTGCTTTTTAAAATCCTCCATAATGTTGACAGTGCATGGGATTTTTACATATGTAACACGTGTTCCTTGTTTGTAAAAAAAAAACATGATTAAGCTCAGGGATGACAAGGATGTTATATTGCTATGTTTTCTGATATGAAGAGTTTTTTGGGGCAAAGTTACTATTTATACTGTATATATCAGCAAATGGACTTGTGCAGGTGCTTCTCTATCCATAGAATATTGCTAACAGAACATGCTGACTGCCACAAAGAAAATGATGACTGAGCCAAGTTTGTCCACCAGAATAGAGAAACAATATCCACTAGTGAAATATATAAACAATCTTGCTGTATCCAAGTGACTCCTCTGTAATATAGGGTGGTAACCAAAACAACACATAATTCTATCCACACAAGGGGCATTGTTACTGGTTATTAAACTCAACCAGTTTTCATTTATATTTTTAAGTTCTTATAGAGTGTAACATTATCCTTATGGTATCATGGCAGTACAGAGTTATATTGAGGGTATAGCCATGTCGACAGGGATCCCTAAAGGACGAGTGGCCTTTTGAATTGTGGTTCTACATTGGAAGAGAATTGTGCATGGTATTACAAAGAATACTCAGTATCTGTCACAGCTTATGATAACGTTTGAATTACCACATCCTTTTTTAATTGGTTATTGGAAATCAACCATGTGAAAGTGATTCCATTGGATTATTTCTGGTCCTTCTTAGTATACCATGGCCAACAGGTCAACCTGGACCATTTTTGCTTTTCTGTCACAAAGATGGATTGTAGGTATCCTAGGCCTAGGCATTATCTCTGGTCCTTTTTAACATCAACACGAAGAGACTCCTTAATTGACTGAGTCTGCAGTATAATTCCTATGCAGTTGATATTCAAATACTGCACATGGTAATGGTCTAGAAGAGCATTCGTAAACCTGTTCACAGGTTTCATCCATGTGAACAAGTGTATATGAGCGAGTGAACTGAGGCTTATTCCTCCAAGACCGATGTTTTATAGTTGGGTGCCTGCCACCTATTGTTCAATTCTGCTCACGTTTTGCTCATTTGAAACACTTCAGTCATTTCTGCAATGTATGTGGAGAAAGTGGACATTATTGGGCTAATCTAGGATGCACACTAAGAAAAGGGTCTGTAGCCTTTAACAGTCCAGCTCTTTTGGATTTCAATCCCCATCAGCTGTACTCACCATAATCAATTGTGAGGAATCATAGGAGTAGTTGTCCGAAAAATCTGGAGAGCATCAAATTGCAGACCCGTCACCTAAGCTCACAGGTGTCACTGTGTGCATTATTTTGCGTCACAATATATGCCACCTTAAGTGGGGTCTCCTGTTTATTCATAAGAATCTACATTTGGTTGTAGTAGGATTAACAATCAATTTCAAGCTGGAATGTCTACACTGATATCCCTGTTTACCAACTTCACTGCCTTCAGTCAGTGCATTGCACTGTAGTGCATTTAACTTTAGACCTCTGCAAATTCGATTCCATTTTGTTGCCGTATTAATGCACGCAAAACCAGTCCATTACGAAGAAATAAGGAAGTGTGCCAAGTGCAAGAAAAAACAGCTTTATTCACTTTATTAAAAACAAAATGTCGGTGGGAGTCAAACAAGATACAAAATACCCAAGGAGACCACATCGGGCTGAGGATTAGAAGGCAAAATACCACAAGATTTGCATGGTTACAAAAAATAAAACATGTGGTATTTTCTGACATAATAATAGGCTACACTAATCAAACCACTTATAGATCCATGTACATTGCACTCTTCCATTGGCTAATCAATTATCTACAACCCCACCAAGGTCCATCCCCCCAAGTATATTCATCTTTACAATCACATAATTACCACAACATTTGGTTGGCTTGCACGCTGAATACTGACAGCGATAAAAATACTTCCCTGCCATTGGATGTCACCTCTTAAGGTGGCCTCGAATGATGCAACAGTCCTAGACAGCCCAATGTATTATTTGATTTACTGACCGACAATAGAGAGATCAAACGCCTTCTTTCAAGACCAAAAAGATTCTCCCATCTCGTTTCTCATGCCATGGCCCCATTTGTCTCAAACTGCTTCCCCAACCATGAATATTCTAGTTAGCAACTGATTTCTCAATAATCGCTGCTGACACAGGTGCATAATCTTTGAATTGGGTCAAGGGATGAATAACAGTCTTTATGGGGCTCTGTCTGCGGGGATAATTTCCTCTATTTTACTGTGTAGAACAGGGTGTAGTGGCACTAATCGTCCACAGTGGGCACTGTTTCTTTTGCAATATTTCTTCTTGGGGCACCATGCACCTGGCAATCAAGGCATCTGTGTTTATTCAATTATCGTTTAAACCAAAAATAATTGCTACATATCCACTCTTGTGTCATGGGAATAGCATCTCTTCAATGCTGCGCGGAGATCTAGCTTGTACACCCTTCCAATGTAAACTTGGCTGCCTCATACATTTAGGCGAGAATGGGCTTTTCATAAAGTTGGACAAATCTAAGCACTGCGGTTGCGGCAGCTCAAAATAACACATTCGGTTTCTCGTGAGGCTGTTGCTGCAAAATGCCAGAACATCTGCTGAATGCTACATTATAGTTCATCAGGTTTACTGTTGCTTAGTGTATGTAGCTCTTAGTAATCTTCTCAGTGTAGTCAGCATACTATATTTCTCTGCGATCTTCTCAGTGTGGGCTGCAACCTAACTCCCTCAATGTGGCACAACTATTGTGTTGCAGACTAATTCTACTCTACTTGTGTTTATATTTGAATAGATCAGACACTTGTTCCTATTCTACTTGTGTTCTGTGTTGCTTGTATTCAGGCTTCGTGAACACAGTCCGTACCGATAAAAGGACTAAAATCATTCATTAAATCAGCTTCCTTATTTGATATGTTTGTTCACATTTTGGAGGTATGAGGGTAGTGCGTGACATGATGTTTGCTCCTTTTTCACCAAACACATTGCGATGCCAACACATGCAATGGCTTCACCTGGATTGGCATGTACAGTTTAAAGTCTTCTGTTTGGTTTTTAAATGTTTACAGGCCATGTACCCTCTGCATCAAGCTTCAAAAATGCATTTTTACTTGCCTTCAAGATATTTGTGCTCGTCATCAGTCCACTTACTTAGATGGCCATGCTTCAAGTTCAAAATCTGGGGCAAAAGTTCCACCTGCTTAGTGCCCAAGATTTAGAATGTGTTTGTGCTCGAGGTGTATCTTCTTTCAAATTTCTTTGCCTTTAGGAAGGGCTTAAAGCATTCCTATTTTGTTGATTATTCCCACTCAGTTTCTCAGCACCAAGATTGCTTTCCCTGAGCCTAGAGGTGATTACGTTTATTATGCTATGTTACCCTGCACAGTTCACTACAAACTTCAAATAAAATAAAATCAATTCAAGGCATGTTGTTGGTCAGGTGGCATTGAGAGTTCTGCAACATGTCATGTTGCTAAAACCCTTCTAGCGGTGTATTGCAGGATAATTATTAAGTCCTTCACATCTCCATAATCAGAGTACCTCCACCATTAGCTGAACAGCTTGCTCTACACTATTGAAAGGGTATTTTCGGTAATTCCTGTTGCTGGGATGGTGGTTTTGCTCACATGTTACAACTGGTTCTTGGATGAGCGTTCATTGGGTCTGTGATTCCTGACATCAAAAACCCATACTATTGTTTGAAACCATGTTGGCTAGTTTTCTAAATGTAAGTAGATTATTCTCCTTGCCATTCTATTGTTCTATTGATGCATGCTGTTTTTCATATCTGCATTCAATGTTCAAGAGCCTGACAAGTCAGACTAATGTAGGTGCAGTTGAAACTCAAGCAAACATCTTAACAGTGACCAGTTTACTAGGGACTTGTACTCCAAGAAGGTCACACAATTATTTGATACAATGATACAATCATTTCATCAGCTTGCCATTTGCTTTCGTGGCAGATACAATGTTGTTGTCATTGTGAGTGCTCCTTTATTTATTGTTTTATTTATTGAGCATTTTTAAGGTTCTTTATGCAAAAGAATTGTGTTTCAAAAAGTCTCACGGCTAAATGGGAAGAGAACAGGGGAAAAAATAGCAATGGCAAAAACAGTTATATACAGTCGTGGTTTTATTAGGCCTTGTGGCATTCGGCCATGCAAGGGCATTGAGGGGAAGTGCAGGGGATGGGGATTGACGGAGGAGCAGAGGAGTGGACACGTGCTGGAGGAGGATCCAGGAGGGAAGTGCTAAGGGGAGCCAAGGAGGAGCACCACAGGGTACGTCCTAATACAAGTGACTCTCAAGGGTGGGATATGGAGCCACAAAGCAGAGGCCCGCGGGGCAGTGCAGTGGGGGGGAGTGGTGCTGCTATTGACTGAGAGGAAGGGCCTGGTATTTTGTGAGATTCATGAGGATCAGGTCACCGTTCTCAGCGGCACTGGTGTGATTAGCAGGGAAGGGAAAGAGGTAGCAAAGAGCAGAGTTTTTAGCAGTTTCCAGAACTTTAGGCGGTCCAGCACAAGTGTAAGAGTGCGAGGAGACTGTTCCAAAGGGAGGCACCAGTCGAGGAGAGACCTGCTCCCCACTCTCTGCTTGGAGAAGCATTTCTCAATCAGAGAGTTGGAATTAGAGGAGACTAGGGCTCTGATGGGGGAGTATTTAGGGAGGGAAAGTTGAAGATAGCATGGTCCCAGGCCCCAGGCCCCAGAAGGCTTTGTAGAGGATGCAGAGGGCCTTGAATTTGGTCCTTGCGGCCACAGGGAGCCAGTGGAGCGATTTTGGGGCTGGAGAGAAATGGTCCCTAGGCTTGAGGCCAAGGATAAGTCTTGCTGCCCTATTAAGGATTCACTGGAGCAGGTAAAGGGAGGAAAGAGAGAGATTGAGAAAGAGGCTGTTGCAGTTGTCCAGCTACAAATGACTTTTTATAGTCTCACCACGGCTCCTACCTGGTAACCCCCATAAGAATGGTTCATCGTCACTTACTTAAGTCATCATCTTAGTGCTCTCTTCCACCCAGCTTTTTAATCATTGCTAAAGTCTATAGCTAGGATACCCTATGGCTACAAGCTGTTACCCAAACCCTGAGTCATTTGCTCTATATACATCCGTTCCTGGTTGAATTTCACTCTCTTCTGTGTAATCTATGTTGCTATCACATATAGGCTGCTAGTGCTGTACAAATTAAAATAAATACATGAATGATATAAAAATACAATAGTCTCTATTTATATATTTAATGTTTGCTTGCCAAATCAAAGTATTTTGTTGGGGGGTTCCATTATTACAGACAGGACATTATGTTATGCATACGCAGCAAGCTTTTGAAAACATGCAGGACATGATTTATGAAGTGTTTTTTTTTTCCCCATTGGGATCTATTGTTACATTATACAGTGA
Organism: Ambystoma mexicanum; assembly: GCF_040938575.1. Taxonomy (NCBI): domain Eukaryota; kingdom Metazoa; phylum Chordata; class Amphibia; order Caudata; family Ambystomatidae; genus Ambystoma; species Ambystoma mexicanum. The sequence goes on from NC_090922.1 coordinate 1,141,242,540, forward strand.
AGAAACACCATATGCCATGCCCCTGCTTCCTAACCATTGTTTGCTAGGCCTGAAGCTTTTGGACTGTTATAGAGGATCCACCACAATGGCTTCTACCACAGTGCCAGCTTGGAGAGCTCATACCCTTTTAGTGAGCACCTTTACTCAGACCACTTTCCTTGCGAGTAAAATTGACCTTTGCCATCAATGTCATTGTTTTTGTTGGGTTTGGAAATAACGCTCCGGTAAATACCAGCAATATTCACAAAAAACTCAAGAGCAAAGCTTCAGCCTGTCCCAGCAACAGTTAAAAAGAAACACTCTCAAAATCCAACATGCCTGCTACTCTCCACAGACACATCTAGATGATCTGCTCCTGGTGTAGCAACTGCCTGGTCATCAGCCATGTGCACTGTGGAAGCATTACGGATATGCAGGAGAGAAACACAACTTTGTGTGTACGAGAAATCCTCAAAGCTTCTTGTAGGGAATGGGAACTAATCATCTCCACCAAAGCTGTAGTCAGATTTTACAGGTAAACAGATATTTCGTCTCTGTGCTCTATTATGTATCCTGAATCTCCAGACAGACGTATTCCACATGATAAGCACTCATTAAAATGTAATCCAAAATATACTTTGCCTTTAGTAATCAGATTTTGCCCAAGAAACCAAATTTCCTGTGTGGTCAAAGTTGTAGAATAACCCCCTTCCCGATAATAGATAGTAAAATTAACCACCCCTGTCAAATTCACTAGTTTAGTTTGTGTATTGATATGCTTTGCAGTATCTCTTTCTTTCCTTTTGCTTTCCTTCACCCGTATAAACAGATTCTCAGTTATTAGAAAACAATATGTTGTACAGGTTTGGGGTCATTTTTTTTGTATTTAATTGTATTACAATTTTTACAAGGTCTTTCCGTTACTTCCAGACATGTTTCCTTTGATTTATTTATTTGTTTATGTCCTCCGATAACCTGCTATTGTGTGCTTTTTCTTCTTAGAAGTTGACAACTTTTCTATTTATTCTCAGTTTTCATTTCTTCCAACTCCAAGCTTTCCAGGAATTTTGCTGTTGCTACCGTTAAGGTTGTGTAGTCTCCGCACATTAAATTATTCCACCAAGCTTCTTCACTTGTGGTCAAGTGCTTTAGTCTGTGTGGACGGAGATACGTTTTTCGGAGTTTGTCCGTTCTTGAGCAATGAAGAAGTAGGTGTCGTAATGTTTCAGTTTCCAAAGTCTTGCAATAATCACAGTTTTTGTTCTTCGACTGCTTTCTGAGGATCTCGTTCGTCTTCAATATGTTAAGACGTGCTCTCAGGAAAATTGTTCGCAGTCGTTTATCTGGAAACTTTTTTAAGTAATTTCTTACTTCGTCTATCTTTTGTGTATTAGTTGTGTGATGAGTCGAGGCTGTATTTTCTTCCGCTTTTTCTAGCGTTTCAATCCAGTCTTGTATTTTTAGTTTTTTCTTTACTTTTCCAGGAATGCGTTCTATGTCCCATTCGGAACATCCAATTTTTTCTGCTTGTTCCAGAAGGCTGTTGTACCAAGTTGTTATCATAAGGTTTTTTTCGCTCTTCATATCTTTGAAGATGATGTCCAAAATTTTCAGTCGAGGGTGCCTTAGGATTTTCCTTAGGAATAGTAGACTGTTTTTCTCTACCACTGATTTTAATGATTCCAGGCTCAATTCACGTCGGATGGTTGCTATGGGGGTGGAGTTTGGTAGTCGTAGCACTCTACGCCAAAATGTACCTTCCAGTTTTGCCCACATCGTCTTCGGCAGATATGGCATTGCCTCTGCCCCATAGGTCAAAGCTGGAGTTGCTTTTGCTCTGAAGAAATGTATTATTGGTAGAATTGAGAATTTTCTGAATTTTCTTTCCAAGGACAATGCTTGTCTGCTAGTGTTTTTCCTTTGGAAAATAGATGCTCTTGCATCGTCATTTCAATTTTGCTGCATGATAGTTTCACCCCTAAGTATGTAAAACTTTTTACTGTGTCCAGTTTTTCTGAATTTGCAAACCACTGGGGTCTTTTGCTTGGTCTTGATGATTTTTCCAAGATCATAATTTTGGTCTTTGAAGTGTTCAATTCCAGATAATTTTTCATTAGGTAGGTTGTGAGACTATCTAATTGTCTCTGAAGTCCAATGGCCGTTTGGTCCAGCAGTAGAATGTCATCCACGTAGAGCAGTCGTGTCACTTCTGACTCTCCTATTTGGGGAGGAAATGAACGGGAGTCGGATTCTGCGTCCACTATATCCGCCATGTATGCCTTGTACAGCGCCGGGGCCAGGGGGCAGCCTTGTTTGACCCCTCTGGCCGTCTTTATGATTTTTGACATCAAGCCAGCTTTGTTAAGCCGGACTCTGATTGAGGTGTCGCTATACAAGGCTTTCACAGGATATAGGAGAAATGATGGGCACTTTTGTTTTTCCAATTTTCTCCATAGTTTTCCTCTACACGGTCAAAAGCTTGGACCAAATCAATCGTGGCAATGAATATTGTTGGTTGACCCTCAAAGACTTTCGATTTTAAAATGCTAATCATCATAATATTGACAGAGGTACCTAAGTTCTTTTCGAACCCTAATTGTAGTGGATCCGCTGTTTTTACCTCCTTCTGCCATACTTGAAATTCATCCAACACCAAAGAACCGAAAAGTTTGCCAAGCACATCCAATAATGCGATCGGCCTATAGTTTTTCGGATCGTCCCTCAGGCCCTTCTTATAAATTGGGAAGATGTTCGCTGTTTTCCACGTGTCTGGAATAGATCTTGAGATCCTACATCGTCTGAAGATTTCCGTTATTAAACGTGCCCAGGTTTCTGCATCCTGTTTCAGGTGGGCGTTGGAAATTCCATCTGGACCTGGGGCACGAGAATTGTTTAATTTCTTGATCTTTTCCAGGATGGCCTGCTCAGAACATACTATCCATTTGGATATGTCTCGTTTGGCCATTGTGTCTTCTATTGGCATTGGTTCTTTAAATAGGTCGGTGAAGTGTTCCCCCCATTTCTCTTCTGAAACACTACTGGTGATTGTCGTATCTGTGACTGATAGTTTGTTCTTTATTATCGTCCAGAAATCTTGCAAGTTCTTTTTGCACACCGCTCTCAGCATATTCTCTGTGTCATCTTGATACAATTTCCATCGAATTGATTGGAGCCATGCTTTATAACCTTTTTTCTGTTTGGTTGTCAACTCAGGGGTTTTTTGTGTTGGATTTATTTGTGCCCGGCGTGTAACTTTTCGTAGGTTGGATTTCTTTATCCTCAGTTCTTCGTAGTGTTTGTGAGTTTTTTCCTGTCTTGTCTTTTCCTTTGTGTCTTGGACATAGTTAAGGAATGAGAAGAGGGTGGTAATCCAATTTTTCTATGGAATCATTCATACTGGTTTGTCTATTATACATTGCTGTAATGGAAATTAGGGCTTCTGTTGTCATTTTCAGCCGATTCCCTTGTGGGTTTGTTTCTATCTTTTGCAACATTGTCACCGGCAAGTGTTTTGTTGAAGTCCATATTGCGGTTAATAAGTTGTGATCGCTATGAGTGGTTTTCACTACCTTAAACCTCTTAATTATTAAGTATAGGTCTTTTGAAGCAAAAATGTAATCAATTGTACTTTCGCTTCCTTCACTTTCCCATGTTGGAATCCTGGGTTTGGCAATTTCTAAAGAATTTAGATTGTGTAGATCACGGGATTTCATCAGCTCAGACCATGCTAGGCCTCTTGCTATTGATTGCGAGCTGGCGTTATTTCGAGATGTCTTTTTCGCATCAATGGCAGGACAAGTAGCATTCAGGTCGCCACATATTAAAATGTGGTCCACATCGTAAGTTTCAGAGACGTCTGTTAGTATTTTTTTCACGTTGTTCAGAAATTCGTTCATTCTGGTTGTCGTTGGGTTCCATGTTCAATAAGAGGATGAGATCGTGGCTACGTTTTTTCTGTGATGTTTCTTCTTTATCCCATTCTTACAATATTGCCTGGATTGACAGAGATGATATCAGGTTATGAGCTATGCGCAGGGTTCCACCTCTCCGAACAGCTGTTAAAAGGCCTGATGTAGGGCGACCTCTTGCCCCTTTTTGAGTGGGAGAAAGTAGAACCTAAAAACCATCCAGACTAGGCGGGAGAAGCATCCAAGGTTTATCTCACCTGGTTGTGTCAGGTGAGTGTGGCCTCTGGTGTTCCATGAGCCGATGATGATGTTTTGCTCCGGCTTTTGTGCATAATGTTTCTCCTTTAATATCTCCCATCCAAAGGGATGATTTAGTTGCTATTTCCTGACATAGCGTGTCAATACCGAGGGGTTCCATGCCCATTTTTTGGAATCTTTGTCAACCTTATCTGCGTGTTTCTGAGTCGAAGGCTTTTCTCCCTCAGTGCATGTTTCTTTTCCTCTAGCGGACTGCATAAGGATCACACCTTTAGGCTTTCTAGTAGATATTCTTTCTTTATCCTCCTCGTTTGTTTTCCACTGACCTGTAGTGGAAAAGTTTTCTCTTGTCTTTACTCTTTCTGTATCTTCTTGTATGTGACAAGTTTGAGCCTATGGTTTCCTGAGGTGCTCGTCTTTCGCCTTCTTCTTTTCGTTCGTCTTTCTCTGATATTTGGTTATATTTTCTCTTCACTCTAAATGAGTCTTTCGTGTTTGGCGTTCTCTGTGTCAATTTCCGTATTTCTTTTTCGTTGATCTCGTTGTTACGTTCTTGTTTTGTTGTGTTTAAGTTGTCTCTCCTGTGACCTCTTTCTTCTGATGTTGTTTCTCTTAAGAGGTACCATCTTTTTGACAGTTCTCTTGCCACCAAGAGCAGAAGTTTTTTCACTGTTTGGGATGTAATGTGCAGAGAGATGCTGTCTGTCCGAGTTTTATGTGCAATCTCCACTATGTTTATGTCCACACTTCTAATTTGATCTCCTTTGTGGATTTTTTCTAAAAGCCTCATAGTTGCTCTTCTGTTTAGGACAATTTTTTCTCCTGTACTATCACGTCTTTCTAGTTTCAACGTACGTGACAAGTTACTCTTGTGGGTGAAGATTGCAGATGTTCGAGTAGGGTTTTGCTGTGAAGACGAGTCAGAAAGTCTTCGGTTTGATCTGATTGCCTTTTCCGAAGATTTATCTCTTCGTCTGTTACCTTCTGTCCAATGGCTGGTTTTTCTGTACACTGATGTATCTGACTTTTTTAGGTTTGCTCTTTGGCTAGACAGATGGTTTTGTCTGTAACGGGTTTCGCTATTTGGCATATGTTCAAGCCTTTCGACCTCAGATTTCTCCTTAAAGCTCTTTGAACGACGATCTTCGTTGCCTCCATGTTTAACTTCTGTTTTATTTATCCTTGTATTGGCCAGTCAGAACAACGTTTTCCTCTCTGAAGTAATCCGGAATGTTCTATCACTTACATCTCCTACTTTGCCTTTCTCTTTTTTTGAAGTGTTTGTTTGGTTCTGGTGTTGTTTGTCCTTTGGGTCTCGCTGTGGAGATTTGTTATCCACAAAGGACACCTTTCTTTTTTTTTCCATCGATCGAGGTATTTCTGACTCTGAGTTTTCGATCGAATAGACACTTAAGTTAGATAAGTCAAGCAAAATGTCCTCCAAGACTTGACACAACTCTCTTATTTTGTTCTGTTGAGAATCGTTCTCCAGAGGTTTTGATTTTTGATCAATCACAGTTATCCACTTTGTCATGAGCTTTTGTTTTGTTGTGTTTCTTTCAGTAGTCTGTTTATTCTGCATCTGTTGTACTTTTGTGCTTTGTTTTTCTTTCAATGTTGAACAATTTTTTGTGGTCTTTTTTCTCTGTTGTTGTTGGTTCCTCTCGTTGTTGTGCAGTTTAGACTGAACTTCTTCGTTTTCGCCTTTTGAGTTCTTTTCAGTTTCGCATGAGTTTGAGTCGAGCTCTGTTGGCTTTTAGTAATGCGTAGTTTTCGTGATTACTCCTCAAGTTCTTCTTTGTTAGAAGTAAATATCAATTTCGTGCTAATTTTAGCTGGGGTCACCGGTTGATCTTCTTCATACTTTTTTTCATCGTTCTCAGTCTGGTCGCTCTGTGAGCTGATGGTCACTGCTTTTTTTTTTACTGAAACACCTCGGGTTTATCAGTCATGGTACCTTGATCTTTTGTGTTTGCCTTCCATGCTTCTAAGACCGTTATATATCCTTCCAGATGGGTTAGCTTCGAGTTACACGCCGCTAATAATGAAGTGTGGTCAATCAGTGTTTCGTTGATGGTTTTGTATAGCTTCCCAAATGGTGCGAGAGCAATGGTCACGGCTGACATGACAGGTAGTATACCAACGTTTTTAACAGGTGAGTTTTTTTCTTTTTTCTTTTGAGTTTCGTTTTCCATCTTTACTTTATGTGGAGTAGAGAGAAGTGATTGTAGTGCATCCACTGAAGCATCAGACTTCTTTTGCTGAGGAGTACATTTCCAACCTGGAATTGTCTCTCTGTGTTTTAACATATTTTTGTAGTTCAATATTGCCTCAGCCAATTTAATTCCTTCCTGATTCCTCAGATGATTTGTTTGGTGCTTCGTTGAGCTGTCTTCCCTTTTTCTCTCCTTCACAATTTTAATTTCGTTGGATGATTCATCTTTGTTCTTTTCATCTGACACTTCTGGTTGTATGGGCAGTAGTTTTTGGTTTGAAATGAGTTCTGCCATTTTTGCTTCTTTGTGGTTTCTTTCATCAATGAAATCAGACTTTGGTACGATTTCTTGTTTTTTTCCTTCCCCCTCTATAGGTGTAACTGTTTTATCCAGTACGTTTTTTTTCTCTTCGTCATAGCTCTCCAATCTTTGCTCTAAGGTTCTGAAATCTGATTTCCGTGGGGATCTTCCCTAATTTTTCAAAGAACCTTCCAATCGGGTTATTGGTCGGAACTGTCAGTTTGCCTGTTGTCTTTCGTCTGTAGCTTTGATGGTAATCTATTGTTAGGTGTCGATGAGCCAGTTGGATTAGATTTTTTGACTCCTTGTCTTTTTATATTTTGATTAGGTGAAGTTTTGTTTAGTTTGAATTCAAGAATGTTTTCTTCTTCCTCATCATCTTTTTGGTCATTAAATAAATGGTTTAATTCTGTTTTGCGCTGATCCTCACCTTGAGTTTCTGTTGTTGAATAGGTATGTGTTTTAACCCAGTTGTGTTCTCTCAGAATGTTTAGTTAATCTATTTCTCCTTTATCAGATTCTTCCAAATATGATAGAGTTCTGTTAGAGCAGTTCTTGTCTCTGATGTCTGTTAAGTTCAAATCAGGGCTTGGTAAATCAGCTCTTATTGTCACTGGATGGGACTCACTTTTGAATTTCAATTTTTGTAGGGATACGTTTGTTTCTCCCCCATTATTTTTATTTAGAAGAATTTTATCTAAAAACTCTTTTAATCATTTTTTAATAGTTAAGTTTTGTTCGTTGACTTTTGCTGTGTCAATCATTTCACTTGGCGTCTCTATCGCGCCACCAGAGGGCGAACCACCACCGCATTCTGTCTCGATCTCTCCCTCTCTCCCTTCCTGGAACTCCGAGCTCTGCCCCAGATGCATTTGGGCGTGGCCAGCCCACATCCCGTTCACCTCCTCACGGGGGTCCTCGGCTCGATAGCCGCCAACAACCCCGATGAAATCCCGCTCGGATAGCGGCAAGGTCATCCCTGTCCCCTCCGGAGTCTTGCGTCCTCCCCCGCAGTCGATTTCCCGGCGAGGAGCCCGTGGCGAAACGCCGTCCTCGAAGGGGGCGCTCCCGCCAGAGATCCGTGGTGCGTCATCGCCAGCGGACTCAACATCCGACGGCGCTGCTTCCCTCCAAGGTAGGCCGTGCTGGTGGGGGGACTTGAGGGGGGGATTGGGGGTGAGGATTTGAGGTTTCCTGGTTGCTGCATGTCGATCATTTTACTTTTAGATATATTGCTTGTTTTATGCGTGCGTGGGTTTCAGCTGGCATGTTCATTGTTTGGAAGCTGCTTCTTAGCACACGGCCAGTTTCCTCAGAATCAGTTGACCAAGGCCTTTCAGCCCGGGGGGGGGGCCCTCCATAAGCACCGGATTAGCAGTCAATATTGAAATGTTTGTGTGTTGTACCGCAGTTGTTTCTACGTAGTTCAACACATAACTTGATTTTCTTGACCTTGATTAACTTTACCCGGTGCAGTCACCCAGCACGCCAGCATCAAGACTGCCAGACTGCACCTCCTCCCAGCTCTCTGCGGCCGCTCCGCGGCCAAAATGGGTTTTTAAGCCCTGTGCCTCAATGAAAGGCAAGAAAAGACTTCAGGTAGCAGGTAGGAAAAGTTCAAGACTCTCTGCCAGACTGCACCTCCTCGCAGCTCTCCACGGCCGCTCCACGGCCGCGGAGCGGCCAAAATGGGTTTTTAAGCCCTGTGCCTCAATGAAAGGCAAAAAAAGACTTCAGGTAGCAGGTAGGAAAAGTTCAGGACTCTCTGCCAGACTGCACCTCCTCGCAGCTCTCCACGGCCGCTCCACGGCCAAAATGGGTTTTTAAGCCCTGTGTCTCAATGAAAGGCAAAAAAAGACTTCAGGTAGCATGTAGGAAAAGTTCAGGACTCTCTGCCAGACTGCACCTCCTCGCAGGTCTCCGCCTGAGTGGGTATTTTAACCTCTACCCATCCTTGTATTTCTGCAGGGCAGAATCCGATTCGTCAAACTGCTTTTGTTCTGGACTCTCCTATATTCACTTATGCTTTCACAGGACACCCAGTGCTTTATTTTCTGGCACAAACACCCACCAGCTGAAACATTGGGCACTTTTTTCATCATCTATATGCTCAGTTTTGCAAACAAATAAGCACCACTGACAAATGACCTACTGTGAAAGCCATATGCTATTTAGAAGGTACACATGTTTTACACCTGCATGTAAATCTCATGCAAACGTTAAACCTGGTGCTCAACCAAGACGGTGGAGGAAAGCAAAGCAGTGATGCAAACTCTGCTTTGTGCCCCTCTTGCACCTTGGAAGAGAATCATGCCTCTCTTTTATGCTTTCATTTAATGCACTGTCCCGTAATATATGACCCTCAATTGTGTTCTTAAGAACGGTTCACGGGTTGATGTATAGATGTGATCAACATGAAAACATCCTGAGTATAAATGTGTGTGTAGGCAGGAAGTAAATATGCTGTCTAGACTTTCATCTACGCCACTCTAAACTCCAAGACTCTACTAAAATAGGTTGGATTCTGTCAAAGTATGGATTTACTGGGTGATATTTATTAACTGGAATGCCAAAAAACAATATCACATATGTTCCCTGTCAATGCATATCCTTACCAAGGAGTGAGAAATTGTATGAAACGTTTTGCAATACTTTTTCAGTGCAGTAGAACTCTTGAAAGCCCGTGTTTCCATCTTTGAAAGGACTAGGTTCATCATAAAGGAACGAACAGGTACATTTCTAACACATGAAAAAAAATCTTTACAAAAAGCGAATAAAGGTGTTTGAAAAGCTATTGAATTCCAACAAAGAAGCTTCCTGCAGTCCTTTGAGAAGACAAAACACACTTTTAACTCTGTATTCTTTTCAACTAGCGGCGCCCAACTCTATCACCTTGAGAAGCACACAGCCCTCCCCCCGACACGTACTCATGCCTCCTCCTTTGTCAGCTATGGAATCACAGTTCATATTAATTTACCTCAACAGTATCAGTCGGAGAGCCAAAGCAAGAGAAAATGGAAGACAGGCAGGGAATCCTTTACAAAGGCTGGAAACCAGTTTATGCGTAGGGAAGATGGAGGACAGCTGATTTCAATCAATGCCTCTCATGGGTAGTGCTTGTTAAATAACCGCAGACTTTTCTTTATTTTTGTGCCTGCGCCACAAGTAATGATGGACATTTCTGCCATTAATCTTGTGGAAAACAGCTGTACATGATCTTTTCAAGAGCTTACATGTCTGTTGATTGGTATTTTTAATGTGTCAATGGATCATAATTTCACTGAGAAAAAAGAAATCATAATGACATTTATTTTTCATTAAAATATGAAAATGCATGTTCAGCATTGCAACATGAACGGAAGATTACAGTTATGAACGATGGCTCTGTATGTGTTCATTTGCTTCCCCCGTAATGTATATTTATTTTTAATTATGTTTCATGGAACACGCGTGTTTTGCCAAGTGTCCCGCCACAAAGACATATCTGAGGAATTCTTAAACAGTGCTTCAAAATGAACAGAAATGATATGAAAAATGGCTACTTGTCTTACATTAGACACTTCATAAACATGCAAACATTGTGCATGGAACTCATAAGCAAGGGCAATGATCTGAGATAACGTGGCATGCTATAAAATAGCTTATCATGTTTGGGGATTTTTCTTTTCTTTTTTTTGGCTAAAAAGTAATGGCTCAAGCACACTTTGCTCCAAACTCATTTCCTCACTTGGAGTTTGACAAAATGGTAGCGCTAAATGTTATGCTGCGTAATTAAATCCGATGGATATAGACACCCGTAATGGAAGGAACGCAACACATGGCGACATTTTAATCTGATTGTAGATTTAGCCTCACGATAATAAGCAGTCATGTGGCAATTTGCAGCAAGAGAAATGAGTGCTTTGTTCTCATTTGAAAAAGGTGAGAATAAAGTGGAGCAACTTCAGAAAGCGAAATCAAGGAGTATACAAATTCACTAACATACTGTTAAACTAGCACGGTACAGCCTGCCTAGTGGTGCACATGAGCAGGTATCATTAGGATATGAGGACGTGTTCACATTTATTTTTGCAGAAGGATCATTATATATGTTACTGAAGTATTGGTAAAGAGCTCATATTGCACCCATCCATTATCTTCACACTATCGCCCAAACCATTCCACATCAAAACATCCGAAAGGAGGGAATGCCTGAGGACCACTATGCAACTACGATGTAATCCGTTGAGTTAAAACTGTAACCTTCTACACTTCGACTCCAATTCTTTGTGCTGCTGTTGAATTCAAAAGTCCTGGGTTGTATTTGCAGTTTTTCCTTCGTCATGTTTGTTGAGCTATTGCCTCAATCGTATGTTGGACAATCATTTCCTTTTGCATATTCTTTATTCACAGAACAATTGTTACTTACCCTAAGTTGCTACCATTTGTTGTAGTGCCAAACTCGCCCTGGCCATCTACTCAAAGCCATATGGCATATAATGATATAGGAAACAATACAGCAGTCAGATGTTTCCATATCAGTCTTACTTTCAAAATAATTACTGATTGAGATAATTATTTGTCCCCATTCTTCAAATATGGCAAATAGTAGTGGGTGGAACCTGCAGACAGAAATATAATGCATCTTGCAAGCCTTCACTGGTCATTAGTGCATCAGATAAGTAATTTTAGATGGTTGCAAGACAGGTAAAGCAAAATTCTTTCGAAAAAAAATGGTTCTGTTACTTGACATCCAATGATTGTGTACTTTTTTTGCATTTGTATCTACTATACCAGCAATAACAGCCAAGCCATGAGGCCGGATCAGGTGGTAAAGGGCATCTTGGGCCTTAAAGATGGGCCCCTTGTCATTAACACATAATCCAGCCCGCTGGCCGGGGTGATATTGTCAATAGCACCTAGGGATTTAATTTGTACGGTAGGCCCAAAACCTGAACGATAAAAACAGCTACAAAGGGATCAATAAACCGTGCACCGTTTTCGACAAGAACAATGTTTTATTATATGCAAATCCAACCGGGAGTGTCAGTCAGTCCCCTAACACTGCGAACTGAGCCCAAGCTCGACACACCTTACAGCTTTTGTAGAGGAAAACCACAAAACAAAACATATCAGATACAACATAATCCCATGTTCCCCATTGGCAATAAACCTATGCAAAAATCTAAACATCCCTATAACTCATTATCCCATTGGTCATGCATATATAAAAACAAACCCTTACAAAAATAAATAATTGTGCCATCAGCAGAAAAAACTGTGATGTGATTGGTCCACTAGGTTCAGGTACTTTGTTGCAACAATGGAATGTACATGTTGTTCAATGTAATATTGGGCCCCCTCGTGATGTGCACACCCCGACAGGACCCAATCAGGGAGGAAATAGACCAACGAGGTGAACCCTAGCTGGTAATACAATGGTGTCCTCATGAGACCCGACAATTTGGCATTCCCCCACATGGCCTATATGAACTTGTAGCTATACTCTTTGGCATCACCTCTTGTTACTTCTGTCTGAGAACATGTTACTTCCATAGCACTCCTCCTACCTTAGCTCCCTTGGAAAACAGGTGTTTGATAAAAAAAGTGCAGTGAAGGCAACAGTTGTATATTATTGGCTCTATTTGCTCAGAAACTCGTAGGACAAAAGGACCAACATTCCACAATCGTGGCACTATTACTCCAAACCTAGCTCAACACCATGGCCATGCCAGACACCAGGCCCTGTTCTCATGAGATTCGTCCTTCAAAGTGGCAGCACTAATCTAATTGTCCAAAACCAACATATCATTCTCGGCTTCTGTGATCTTCTCGGCCTGGAACAATTTGCTGTTATCTGAACTGTGCGTGCCCCTCCCTTCACAACCTCGGCTGTCAACACACTTGCTGGGGGGGAAGGATGCATACACTCAAATTTACTGAACAAAGCAAAGGTTCCAAAGGCGGTCTCATGTTTTTTAACTACCACAACCCTCTACTGAGGCCTAATGCAAAATGTCAGAACTCTTACTCACCTGGCACACAGCCATCATGTTACTACAACACAACTCTTACCCCATCTAGCTGCGGACACTTCAGCTACCATTTTGTCGACTACAAAAAGCTTCTATGGAAATAAAATAAAACAACATATTCTATGATCTCTTTAATGCAACCAAAGCAAAACATCAATCACTATTACTAGAACCCATGCAAATAACAAATCCAGCCAATCTTGCTCTCCCAGACCAGCTTCGTTATCCATGGCAACACACACATTGTGAAGGGCCCTTATGGTGTGAGTCAGGGGCCCATTTTCCATGTTGTTGGGTGGATATATAGGTACATTAGGAGCACCCTATTTTCTTGCAGATGCCCCCTTCAATGGCCTTGAGCGGGTCTAAGATTTACCAGTTACACAGGGTCATCAACCGGATGGTTTTCACCTCCTCTCTGGTTGAGTTGAGACCATGCTCCATTTCATTCACAATTTGGTTCATCTCCTATCTCGTTATCTGCCATCATTTGGAATTGGTTGCAGTCTGGATGCTTGGAACGACCAGGGAAGTAAAGAAAGTCTCAGTCTTGGTGAATAGGGGGTACTGATCCGGTATGGCTTTAAGTTTGTCCGCCAAGTCTTGGGAGAAGTAATTTGAACATTTATAGTGAGGGGAGCTCATTGATTGACAGGCACACTGCTGGGGAGGGGGAACAGTTGTGACTGGGGGTTGCTGTGGCCTATTCATGATGGTGAGTTGGGCATCAGGCACTATAAGGACAGCAGAATATTACTTGGTCAGGGAGCACCCTCTTTCCAAAAGGGTGGAAGGTGTAGATATGCAGCGCTCCTGCATATCCAGAAAATGTCCCTGAATGCTGCTGTCACTCCAGCCAGGTCTTGAATATTCAATGTTCGATTGCAGCTGTCAATGGTGCCAACAGGCACACTGCCATTGCCTCTGAAACACAAGGAAAAACATGTAACTATCTGTTAGGTCTTTCATTCATCGTTATCCATGTCAGCATCTGTACGTATCTACGCCATACATCAAAGTAAGTCCTGAGTATTTGCCCAGGATATGGCAAGAGCGTTTGCAATCCTGAACACTGATGCAGTTATTTTCCCCTGATTGTAGCTGATTTTCAGGGCACAAGTAAAGGACACGTGGGTGGACAGCATAACTTTTTTTCAGAGGTCGGATCCAACCCCTTTTTTATGTTAGCATGCTTGCTAAAGTATTTGGCTACCACGATTTTACTCAGGTTGGCATGTTCACTGTGAAGACAACATAAGCACTTGTTGGGATTTTGTTTTCTAAAAATTATTTATATACATTTTTTTTACAGTCTGAAAAGTGCAAATTAGGATTTAATCGCTATGCATACATTACTGTGACAATGTTACCTAACCTTAATTCATCCCATGTACTCACCCTACACATATCTTTTGTACCAGCATCATACACCCACCATCTTATTCCCCATCCATAGACTCTACCCACACCTTCTCTATCCTTACCCAGCCTACCTCCACCCTCTTGAACCCTACCCACCATCTCTACTGCTACAGAATCGACTCATGCTTCTGTAATATTTTTCCATTTTTACTTATGCTGTATATATCTATTTTGAAGAAGTACTGAATACGCACACATGTACATGTGTAACTAATAATATATATATATATATATATATATATATATATATATATATCATTAATAATAATAAAAATAATAAAAACAATAATAATAATGATAATACATGAGGCTATGTGAATAGTCGCTGGTATTAAGCCAACATTTCTTTGTGATAATCATATTATTCTGTGGATGTTAGACTACACATTTTACTTGTGATACTTGTGTTTCTGATTTCATGCCCTTACCTCTACCCTTATCTTATTTGAACTTTTAAAGGTTAGCAAGATCTGTTTTTGAGTTAGTGAAAAAATGTACATCTACACGTGGCTACAATAGGTTTTTTATAGCCACATGTTCAATAGCTACGGCGATAAAAGGGTAGCTGGAAAACCATGTTTTGTATGTGTTTAGGTGTTTGCAATTGGTTGTGTTACTGTTGTAATTGTATATTTGCCTGTGAGAGGTTGCAGTGAAAATGTGTGGGCCATTTTAGTATTTTGCTTACTATATAATCCTCTTTTTGTGCTATTGATTTTGAAAAGTATAAAAGCCACTATGTTGTGCACTTTGCTCATTCTGATTGCAGAACTCACACCGCACATGCTGAGGTGCATAAAGGTGTTTAGAAAGTGCTTTCTTCTTAACTTTTCAGAATTATAAAAATGTTACTGCTGCTCATACACTTATGCATTGTCATTGTTTTGCTGAGTTGCTATTAAATATAACCATCCCTGTTCATAAACCTATGCATTTGTTTTGTTATATTCTGATGCTCTTATACATAGGTATCCCTAAAATGTAGCATATTTATTACACGGCCACGGTAGTGGCCATGTAGTTATGGTTAAGCTGCTGTTTCCATAGGAAGAGCACTTTTTTGGGTGGCTTATAACTCCGCTCCCCCTGGACAAATCCACACCAAACTTTGCAAAAAAAAGTATATGGCCCACTCTTTTGCAAAATTTGGTGAGGTTTGGTTGAGGGGGGGGAATCTTATAGGGGGGGCCCCAAAATGTCTTTTTTTTCCCATATACTGAATGGGGTAAAAATGTTACGCAAACCTACATCCCCAACCGCTGGATGGATTTTCACCACATTTGCGGTAGGAGCAGCGGATTGGTCCCAAAAGTGTGCTTTTGTAAATTTGATGAAAATCCATCCATTAGTTTTCTTTAAAACGACCAAAAAGTAGATCTAAAAAAAATAGTGATATCTATGTCCGCTCCATGGATACACTTCCCTGTTCGCTCTGCGGACATGACATCGATTGGGTACTCGGCTTTTGTCAAGTCCGCGGACAAGTGACGCGTTCCCTCATTGGATGGTGAAGAGTGTGAAGAGCGTCAGATTGTTCCGATGCGTCTGCCATCTTTCAACCGTGTTTTGGTGTCCGCGGACATCTCCAAAAAAACATGCAACAATACAACACATTGCACTTGTTAACCTTATCAAATACTGTTTCGAAAGGTGAGGGTTGATGAGGATGTGATAGGAGGTGGCAGCAAAAAGCAAAAAAATTGTGTTTTTTTGTCACGAAAGTCATACGGTACATTTGCAGGTTTTCCTTATTACAATGGGCGTAAATTACAGGCGAAGGACTAATGTGTCTGTTTTAAAATGTATTTAAAATAATAATCATGTCAGATTGGCGCCCCCTAGAATCTGGCATCTAAGGCAGCCACCTGCAGTGTTTGATGGAAACAGCGGCACTGCACGTGTATGCGATTACAAGTTCTCATGAATGCATTGAGCCATGTTGTTACAAAGTGAGAATGTATTTAGATTCTGAGTGAAGGTCACCAGCTTTGATTTTTTGGTTGCGCGCTAAGGAGGCCCACGCATGAGCCAGAAACTATAAGGGTCAATTGTTTTTTGACCTTGAGAGAAAGGGAATATTTTGTGAGAAATGCAGTAAGAGGAGGTTTGTATTAATGAACATTTGATAAGGTTATGCATTCCAAAAGTGTGTAAGGAACATGTAAAATCAGTTCAGAAAGAATCTTTGGTCCAAGCACATTGAACATCACAGCCTGAGTTACGCGAAAATAATGGAGAAGGTGAATTTCATGTAAGTTTGCTTTTGACGACTGTACACCATTAACTCATTATTAGCTGAACATTTATTTTGGCAATGTAACTCACATACTATCTTTATGTGTGGTTGTTTTTTTTATGTAGCTATGGTGAGTGCAGAATGTAGGTGTATGTAGACTATCACTACATTTACCCAGGTTGAACGCTAATATTTCTTTAAAATGTCATGCATGATCATATCCAATTGTGTATCAGTTTCCATGATCTTTTTGTCTTTTTTGAGATTGTTTGATGTGTATGCGAATCGTTACTTTAAACTGTATGCCGAATTAAGAAATCAATACATATAATGTGATAAAGGTCAGGTATTCATACTTTTTTTCTTTTATGTTTTCAAAATAGCTACATCCTGCCTTACTGCGATTGCCATGGATTCCAGTTGCCAACTGATGGATTTTTCATTTGCCAGGTGTACCTCGTCGTCAACGGCTGTCTCACTGTGACTGTTTTGTGGGACGATCGCTCAGGACCCATGTGCCTGTACTTTGCACTAGCGATTAGGAGTAACACAACATCTTTTATGGTACTCTAGGCCCAAGTTGATGCAGATGCCCTGGAATTCACTGTGCGACCCAAGCGGTTGCTTTATTGAAAACAAACACTTTGTGTATGCAAAACGAACAACTTTTGCATCACGATTACCATTTTCGACCACGAGCGAAGAAACAATTTTACAATTTGATTGCATATGAGAATAGTCGGATGTTCTCAGAGACTTCATTGTGAAATAAAAGTACAAAATTGTACAGTCAATGACATTTGTGATGTCATCTTTGATGTCCTGGGTGTTAGTCTTAGGAGTGCACGGTGGTGGCGCGAGTTATGGTTGCTTAGCTTACCATAACTGGCGAATTTCAGGGGTTTTTCGGTTTTACTTGTAACCATAACGTCCCTTTAACAACGTTTTTTCATAGAATTTCATAGGTTTTTATGAGTCCAACTTAACCATAACGTCCCTTTAACAACGTTTTTTCATTGAATCTCTATAAAAAGCTACTCTATTTTATAAGCCTGCTATCAGATAACATGTGGTGTCATCATAGTACACATGCTCTCACCAAGTTCTGCTTACTAGTATTGTAGAAATGTTTTGCAATTGCTTTGTCCTTACTTGTAAATAAGGTATACATGGTGAGGCTCCCCTGTGTATTTTTTTTAACTTTCCCAAACTTGCTGCTTAAAAAATACATTTTTAAATGAACAGCATTCATATTCAACAATTTCCTCCTACGAAGGTTACTGAGGGTAAATGTTTATTTGCTCGCACTTGTCCTGAACTTTCACTGCACCTCCACCATGAAGTGCCTCCAGCTATCAGCCATTTTGTTCTCAATTTTCTTTGGAAAATGACATCTTCCACTGTGACCCAATTGTAACACAAAACTCTGCAATCATTATTAGGCCCAGTGACTGCAGCAGTGGTGGAGGTTGGGGCCTGGTGGGATTTGTGGTAGGTACAGTGGTGGAGGTGGATGTTGCGGCAAATGCTTTGGTGGTTGTTGGTGTAGAGTTTGAGGTTGATGCCACAGCTGTTGTTCAATGCCGTACAGAGTTCAGTCTATGAGCCGTATTTTGTGTTTCTGATGGGCCTTTCTGTAATCCTAATCAACGTTGTCCAAGTGCACTCTGACTAAGTGTTGAATGAGGGTGGATGACCACAAACTCTGTGACAGCACTTTTGATTGCCCCCAGCATAGCATGGTTCTTTCTTGCAGATCCTGCACTGCACATTTTCAGTTTCTTTAAGGGAGTGGTACTGCTCCACCATAAAGTATCTCCAGCTGTCTGCTTTTGTTTTTCAATAGCTAAACAAAAGAGGTGATGGCTGGAAGGTTTAGAATGAATCTTAACCTCTGGCATTACTCTGGGCAACCCTCCAGGCCATCGTTCTTCGCCTGCCAAGCCATTATAGAAGGGGAAAGACGATATGCAAATCAGGCTTGAGCCCACCCCCAAAGGGGTAGTCCAGCCCGAACTGCTAGGTCACATCACTTCTGCACAAGACCACACGCATCCCTAGACATGTTTCAGCCTTGTTGGGCATCATCAGCGAGGAGTAGCTTGGGTCTCTAGGCCCAGCAGGCATGGGACCCACGTCTGGGCATGCCTGTCCCACTCGGGGTGACAATAACAAAACAAAAGAGGTGATGGCTGGAAGGTTTAGAATGAATCTTAACCTCTGGCATTGCTCTGGGCAACCTTCCAGACCATCGTTCTTCGCCTGCCAAGCCATTTCAGAAGGGGAAAGACCATATGCAATTCAGGCTTGAGCCCACCCCCAAAGGGGTAGTCCAGTCCGAACTGCTAGGTCGCATCCCTTCTGCACGAGACCACAAGCATACTCAGACATGTTTCAGCCTTGTTGGGCATCATCAGTGAGGAGTAGCTTGAGTCTCTAGGCCCATCAGGCACGGGACCCACGTCTGGGCATGCCCGTCCCACTCGGGGTGACAATAGCAAAACAAAAGAGGTGATGGCTGCTGGAAGGTTTAGAATTAATCTTAACCTCTGGCATTGCTGTGGGCAACCCTCCAGACCATCGTTCTTCGCCTGCCAAGCCATTACAGAAGGGGAAATACCATATGCAAATCAGGCTTGAGCCCACCCCTAAAGGGGTAGTCCAGCCCGAAATGCTAGGTCACATCCCTTCTGCAGGAGACCACAAGCATCCCCAGACATGTTTCAGCCTTGTTGGGCGTCATTAGTGAGGAGTAGCTTGGGTCTCTAGGCCCAGCAGGCACGGGACCCACGTCTGGGCATGCCCGTCCCACTCGGGGTGACAATAGCAAAACAAAATAGGTGATGGCTGGAAGGTTAAGAATTAATCTTAATCTTTGGCATTGCTCTGGGCAACCCTCCAGACCATCGTTCTTCGCCTGCCAAGCCATTACAAAAGGGGAAATACCATATGCAAATCAGGCTTGAGCCCACCCCCAAACGGGTAGTCCAGCCAAACTGCTAGGTCACATCCCTTCTGCACGAGACCACAAGCATCCCCAGACATGTTTCAGCCTTGTTGGGCGTCATTAGTGAGGAATAGCTTGGGTCTCTAGGCCCAGCAGGCACGGGACCCACGTCTGGGCATGCCCGTCCCACTCGGGGTGACAATAGCAAAACAAAAGAGGTGATGGCTGGAAGGTTTAGAATTAATCTTAACCTATGGCATTGCTCTGGGCAACCCTCCAGACCATCGTTCTTCGCCTGCTAAGCCATTACAGAAGGGGAAAGACCATATGCAAATCAGGCTTGAACCCACCTCCAAAGGGGTAGTCCAGCCCAAACTGCTAGGTCACATCCCTTCTGCAGGAGACCACAAGCATCCCCGGACATGTTTCAGCCTTGTTGGGCGTCATCAGTGAGGAGTAGCGATTTTGAGGTGAGCAAGTTGGCAATGAAAATCTCAACGAGCATGCTTTCCATATTAGTGCTGTTGAGACATCCATCATTGTCAATAATCTAATCCTGAACTACTGTAAGGCCGTTGATGTTTGTGGTGTTCTTGGTTGGTTGATGGTTCAGGTTGAAAGCATTTCAGTCATAGTCTGTGTACAAATGTCAATCAGATGAAAAAGATTAATTTTAAAGGGCCAGCCATTTGAGGATGCATTGAAACCATTAGCAACGATGGGTTTTCCATGATCTTCATAAATAAATTGATGTTATTTATTGGGTGATAGTTATTTGGATCAATTGCATCTAACTTTGTTTTTAGGACACATGTGATGGTGGCTCCCTTGAGACTGTTAGGTAACTTGCCTAAAGATGAGCATGCCTTGCAGATAGAAGAGATTAGCCAGGCTAGCATAGATACTGAATTTTTCCTGATGGAGTCAGGGCACGTGTGGCCTATTCACCTGATGTTTTCTAAGAACAATTTTATTTTTAATGTGTTTTTCAGGTCTCTTTCAAGTAAGATCAAGGAAAGCATAGCTAAAGGTGGTTCATCATGGGCAGGGGTGCTCCAACTTACCAAAATGTTAACCTGTCTATGTAGTTAACCCACCCAGTGGGATGCCTACATGATTTACCAAACATTGAACCCTGTCTCTGTCAGCAGGTATGGTTTGGGGCCCACTTATTCATAAGGCAGAAGACTGGTAAGGTATTTGACCAGCACGCAGAGTCCCTGAACCACGCTGAAACTGTTAGATCTCCTTTGTGGGCTTTGTTTGGCTTTCAAGTTATCAGAAGTCATGACAGGCTCACTTATTGGTGCCTTTGGCAGAGTTTTGGAATGCTTTTGGTGAGGTTAGGGGAATTAAGGATTATTTTGGATGAGAATGCTAGTTGTTTTTGTGGTTGTATTTGTTTCTTGATATGTGAATTATTCTCCTTAAACTGTTTGTCTGTATTATTTAGGTCCATGCTTTAAACTTCCTTTTTTACCCTTACTCCCTTTTTAAAAAAATATATATATTCCCCCATGTTCTTTGCCCTTTTACCTTTGTGTCACACTAAAAATTTAAACAAAGACATCCTAGCACCTTGTATTCCTGTGTTTGCAAAGAAACCTATGTATGTGGAACTTATTATTTGTATGCGTTGTGCACAGTCACCTTCCCAACTGTTTGTTTGTTTTGAGAAGTCTTGTGAGATTCCCGTTTGTTTGTCTTTGTTGCTTGTGTTGTGTTTTGCATATTGACATATAATCCACATTTGTGTTTTGCACTTTCAGAACTTAGGCAAAATGTCTCTTTATTTTGAGGGTGGACAAGGGTGAGAAAGCTGTAGGTCAAACTCATCAAAATTAATTTTAGAAGTTGAAGTAGTCAGTGAGGATGAGGGCATTGCGACTGAGGAGGGACACACAGAGCTTGAGCTAGAGCGAGAAATTATGTTTGGAGAGAGGTAGATGATTGTTGAGTACTGGGGAAGGTGGTTGGTGATGGGGAGATGGTGTTTAAGTAGTTGGAGGGGAGGAGGTGTGTTAGGCAGAAACCTGTGCAGTTCCCTTGGGGAACACTGCAAAAGATTTAAGACTACAGGTATAGCAGTAAACCCACTTGGTAGCAGTCTGCACCACCCAGATTTACCTGGTAGCTGTGGCTGAGCAGTCAGACTTCCCTCAAGAAGAGTTAGGCAGTATGCAAAGTATACACAATATGTACTCAGGCACAATAGCACAAGCAAACACTGACCAGAGCTTGGTTTCAAAAGTATATTTATTTATAAAACACACATAAGTTGAAAACACTCTAGCAAAGTATAGTAAAAACACTTCAAACACAGTTATGATGAAAGCAGTTTCAACCCTTACTCCTATCTAGACAACTCTAAGTTAACACCACATAATTAAAACAGAGGTGAGCGCTTAACGTTAGATGACACTCTAGTAGGTTAAGGCAAGGGGTAAAAAGAAACAGAAATGGGTTAAACACACCACTCTAAGATCCAGAACACTCGCAATAGGCTCAAAGAAGCACAAAGTCACAGGTGAGCAAAAGTCACTAGGCAGGGCCCACTCTTAGAGTAGCCGGAGCAAAAATGTGCCCAAGATCACACTGTTATTAGGGATTCAAAGTCTTGCACAGAGTTAGAGAGAGTTTAGAGTGGCTTAGAAAGTTTAGCCAAGGTGCTCCAGGCACTCCCAGGTTCGAAAGCCGGGGGCTAAATCTACCCCGTACAGTCGGTAGCAAGGGAAGCCAGGCGGAACACGGTACCTTAAGCGGAAAGGATCCTCCAGCGGTGGCAGTTGTTCCAGGCAGTGGCAGCAGGGCTCGACGTCGGTCAGGGGAGAAGAAGTTCTCGCTGAAGAGCAGAAGAAGAGGGTCGTTGCACTGCCCGGGAAGAAACCAGCCGCGGAGTCCTCCGGTTAAAGGGTTGTACCGACTTTCGTGGTTGGGGTAAAAGTGGTGGGGTTCCGGTTGCCGGGGTGCTTGGCACTGGCAAGGCGGCCACGAGATACCTCGAGAAGCGAAAAGAAGGCGAAAACTGGTTGTCCCCACCAGTCAAGGGAAGGAGCCACTCCGTTAAGAGTTCTCCTCGGTCGTCGGGAAAAGTGGTGAGACGGTTCAGCAGGGCTCCACCGGGTGGTGTCGTCGAAGCAGGTCGGCTCAGCTCTTCCCTCGTCGGATTCTTGGTCCTGTGGCGACTTCTGAAGTTCCAGTCCCCAAAGCCCTGCTTTTATGCAGCAAACCCCCATTCACCCAGCCTAGCTGTCACTCAAACATGCTAAGTGGTGAGCCGGCCGGCTCACCACTTGGGCCAATCAGGACGGAGTGCGACTTGAGTTACCAAGGTAACTCAGTCCAGGGTGCCTAAATCCCCCTCCACCCCTCCTAAGTACCCCAGACAGAGTGGCACCACTTTGGAGGGCTTCTGTGGAGAAGCCCGCCAAAAGTGGAACAAAGGGCTCCACTTTGGGTCAGAGTTACAGAGGCGAACACCAACGCCATTTTAGAATCAAGTTTTGGCAAAAAGTCCCAACCGGAGTTATAAAAATAAATATATAAACCGGCGGTATGTTTAAGGCTACCGTAAATAAATAATTAAATGTGTTAGCCTAAAACAATGGGAAATCCCATAGGAAAATATTCGCGGTCGAATATAAAAAGTAGTTTCCACTGCCACCAGCCAAAACTCGATCAGGGGGGACGGAGACGTGCCCCCTCGACTAACAGACCCTGGGGCAATCGAATTGCCCCAGCCAGTACGTCCACAATATGATGGTTTGTACTGGTTCTGTTCAGGATTCAAGACTAGCAAAGTCTTTGGTGACTTTACATGCCCTGGGAGACAGTAGTCAGTCCCAGGGTATGGAGTCTATGTTGGGGAGTCCCTAGGACACCCCTGGGTCACGGCACAGAGGGTGCTGTGTAACCCACATCACAAAAATACATGAGGCCCTATGGAGTAAAAGACCCCATAGCCCATTCAACACAAGGTTTAACCAAGATAACACAGTTCAACATGTCCAAGAGTGAGGGTAAAAGAGTCTCACTCTTGGCAGGAGAAAAAAAGAAACCCCAGAAATCCAGCAAAGCTGCTGGGGGACTCACTAGGTAGGGAAATTCAGCCTAAACAGAGAATTCTCCCTAACACTCGCCCCCCCCAGACTAAGGGACAGGAGGATTTAATCCACTCCTGGATGAACCTCATACCTCTAGTCGATGATATACATCCTAGAGAGTCCATCAGCATTTTGATGGTGACACCCTGACCTGTGCTCAATGGTGAAATCAAACCCTTGCAGGCAGATTGACCATCTCAATAGTTTTGGATTTTCCCCTTTCATTTGCATTAACCATCTCAAGGGTTGGTGGTCAGTCTGAATAACAAAAGTAGAACCATACAAGTATGGCCTAAACTTCTTCAGTGCCCACACAATAGCAAAGCATTCTCTTTCGATAGTTGCCCACCTTGTCTCAGGATCCTTCAGTTTCCTACTGATGAAGCAAATGGGGTGCTCCCTACCCTTCTCATCCAGTTGGCTTAGAACTGCACCTATACCTACATTGGAAGCATCAGTTTGTACAATGAAAGGTTGGTGATAGTCAGGAGCTCTCAATACTGGAGCTTGGCAAAGAGCTCTCTTCAGTTTTTCAAAGGCCTGATTGCACTCCTCATTCCATTTTACCTTTTTAGGGAATTTGGGAGAGGAGATTACATTCAGTGGAGAAGCTATGGTCCCATAGTTCTCAATGAAATTCCTGTAATATCCAGTGAGGCCTAGAAAAGCTCTCACTTGGGTTTGAGTAGTTGGTGTTGTCCAATTTTGCACAGCTTCAATCTTGCTGGGCAAAGGCCTTATTTCTCCACCTCCTACCTCATGTCCAAGGTAGACCACTTTACTTTGACCAATCTGGCACTTACTGGCTTTGATTGTCAAATGGGCCTGTTCCAGAGCCTGCAACACATGTCCTAGGTGGTTCACATGTTCTTCCCAGGAGTGGCTGAAGACTGCAATGTCATCCAAGTATGCCATGCAGAAATCTTCCATCCCAGCCAGAACTTGGTTCACCATCCTTTGGAATGTGGCAGGTGCATTTTTTAGTCCAAAAGGCATGACCTTAAACTGGTACAAGCCAACTGGGGTTGAAAATGCAGTTTTCTCCTTGGCATGGTCTGTCAGGGCTATTTGCCAATAGCCTGACGTCAGGTCAAATGTGCTGAGGTACTTGGCTGCACCAAGTTTATCCACCAACTCATCTGTCCTGGGCAAAGGGTGGGCATCAGTCTTGGTGACTGCATTTAGAGCTCTATAGTCCACACAGAATCTCAAGTCTTTGGATCCTGCCTTTGGTACTAACACAACTGGGCTAGACCATGGACTAGTAGAGGGCTCTATTACCCCGAGATCAAGCATCTTCTTGACCTCTCCTTTGATGTGGGCTCTGATATGTTCTGACATTCTGTATCCTCTGCTTTTGACTGGCAGACAGTCACCAGTGAGTATCTCATGCTGGCCCCAAGGGGTCAAGCCTGGTGACAGTGAGAACAGGGAGGCAAACTGATTTAACATAGATTTGCACTCCTCTTGTTGCTCAGGTGTCAGGTCTGAAGAGAGAT
Source organism: Ambystoma mexicanum (assembly GCF_040938575.1). Classification (NCBI taxonomy): domain Eukaryota; kingdom Metazoa; phylum Chordata; class Amphibia; order Caudata; family Ambystomatidae; genus Ambystoma; species Ambystoma mexicanum. Next base: position 1,141,267,422 of record NC_090922.1, read on the forward strand.
TGACTCCTTCAACTTTTTCATCTAAAGGCACACCTCTGAGGAGATCAGGGAGAGATTCACTCTCTTCCTCCTCCGCAGCTGAAGCTAGAAGCAAGGCTCCTACATCAGGTCTGGAGATGTATGCTTTTAGTCGGTTGGTGTGGAAGACTCTAGGAGCTTCCCTGGGTCTGCCCAGATCCACCAGATAGTTGACCTCTCCAAGTTTTCCCACAATCTTGAAGGGTCCCATCCATTTGTCTTGCAAGGCCCTCTGCCTTGTTGGGAGCATAACTAGAACTAGCTGGTCTTGAGTAAACTCAACCATGTTAGCCTTCTGGTCGTGCCAATGTTTGACCAGGGCTTGACCAGCTTTCAAGTTGTCACTTGCTTCTGCCATCATGTGTGACATTCTCCTCCGGAGACCTATCACATAGTCAGTCACTCTGACTGGCTTGAGGGGAGGAGCACCTTCCAATCCCTCCTTAATCAGGGCCAATGGACCTCTGACTGGATGGCCATAGAGAAGCTCAAAGGGAGAATAACCTACTCCCTCCTGAGGGACTTCTCTATAAGCAAAGAGAAGGCATGGCAGTAGAAGGTCCCACTTTTTCTTAAGGGGTTCTTCTAAAGCCCCTATCATGCTCTTCATGGTTCTGTTAAACCTTTCAACCAACCCGTTTGTCTGAGGGTGGTAGGCGGTTGAGAACTTGTAGGTAACTCCACAGGTTTTCCACATGGCTTTCATGTAGTGGGACATAAAGTTTGACCCCCTGTCAGAGATTACCTCCTTAGGAAACCCAACCCTGGTAAAAATACCAAGGAGGGCCTTAGCCACAGCCGGAGCTGTAACAGTCCTCATAGGAATTGCCTCCGGGTACCTAGTAGCATGGTCTACTACAACAAGGATAAACCTGTTGCCTGAGGAGGTTGGAGGATCAAGGGGACCAACAATGTCAATCCCTACCCTCTCAAATGGGACTCCCACAACTGGGAGAGGCACTAAAGGTGCCACATTCTTGGAACCAACCTTACCAGAAGTCTGGCAGGTGTGGCAGCTCTTACAATATCTATCTACTTCAGCCCCCATCTTTGGCCAATAAAAGTAGAGTGAGAGCCTTTCCTTGGTCTTCTTGAAACTCAAGTGACCAGCCAAAGGTATCTCATGGGCTAGTTGTAAGAACTGTTGTCTGTTCTCTTGTGGGACTACAAGGCGTTTGTAGTCTCCAGGTTCAGACTCAGTGGGTTCACTGTAGAAGAGGCCATCTTCCCAGTGCAACCTATACTTCCCAGGCTCTTGCCCATCAGCTTGAGAAGCTGCCTGGTGGCGGAGACCTTCCAGCGTTGGACATTCTCTTTGCCCCTTACGAAAAGCTGCCCTGCTAGGCCCACCTTCTGCCAGTAAAGACTGCAGCTCAGGATGGTCCTCAGGGTCCAAATCTCCAATAAGGTTGGGGCCTCCTTCTAGCTCTTCCTCAGAGTCTAGCTCAACCACACAGGGTTGTACCTCCCTCTCAGCCTCAGCTGGAGGTGGAGTTACAGGTGTAACTTTGGACAACCTTGGGGAAGTCCTTGTTGGAAGCACTGGAGTGCTTGCTGCTGGCTTTTTCCTAGGAGTCTTGGGTTGCCCCTTTGCTCCTGATCGGGTAGTTACTGCAGTAAGTTGCTCCAGTGGGAGAGGAGTGATTTCTGTCATCATCTCCTGAGATAACCCTCTCAGGGTTTTCTCCCTTGCAGGTTTTGTGAGCTCCTGGAACCGTTTGCTAGGAGGTCTGGGGGTATGAGATACAACTCCAAGAGCTTTGAGGTCATTACCCAACAGAACCCTACCTGGCACTTCACATTGTACACTGACAGGTATTTTTACAGCCATATCATTACATTGGATGAGAACTGGTAACTGGGGACACATCTGCACAGGCCCACCAGCTAACTTGGTGAGGCATTTGGGTGCCTTAGCAACATCCTCTGCCTTGAAAAATGATTCATCCACCACAGTTATGCTGGCTCCAGTGTCCCTAATGGCAGGAGTCTCCTGACCATTCACCTGGACACTGTCCTTATAATACTCTTTAGTATTATCTGGGATAGAGTTATAGACATCTAAATTCTGTTGTTCCCACAACCCCAGAGAGACTAAAGAAACACTAGCTGAGACTCCAGTGGGTTCATCAGCTAGTAATAGAAAGTTTCCACTTGCCATATGTACTTCCTCTTCTGGAGCGAAGGCTAAGGAGGCAAGCTGGACCCCTGAAGGTTTACCCTTACATCTGGGATCTCCTTTCACATGGTCAGTAGCCTTACAAACAAAGCATGAGCCAAAGGCTCGCTGGAATGGAGGCTTGTTCTGACCTCCTTCTGGTCTGGGACCAGAAGGTACACTAGCCTGATTTGGTTTCCCTTGTGGCTTACCCTTATAGTTTTGTTTGGGGCCCTCTTTGGAATTTGTAGTATTAGAATTCTCTTTGGAGTCCTTTTTAGACTGTTTCTCCCCATCCTTCTTCTGAGTTACCCCAGAATCCTTGTGAGTGGCCCTGTTGGCAACCCACAAGTCAGCAGCCTTAGCTAGTTTCCGGGAATCCAATTCCCTGGAATCAGCCAAGTGTTGTCTGAGCTCAGGAGAGCAGGCATCATAAATAGTCTCCAACATAAACAAATTCTTCATACCTTCATAAGTGTTCACCTTGTAACCCTTAATCCATCCCTCTAAGTTTTTCAAACATTCACTCACCCAGGTAGCCCAAGGGGTACCATCATGCTTTTTGAGGTTCCTAAACCTCTTAAGATACTGGGAAGGGGTCTTCCCAAACCTAGCTATCAAAGCTAGTTTCACACATTCATAGTCCTTCCTATCCTCCTCCCCCATCTCCATTACCACATCAGTTGCAACAGGGGGAAGCCTAGAGAACAACCAGGTGAGTAAGTCATTTCCTGTGATGTTCTGGAGCCCATGATTATATTCAAACAGAGACAACCAATCCAACACATCCAACTTAGGCTCATACATACCAACCAATTCTTTAGGCATCCGGGGTCTTTTAGGACTGGAACTTCTAGAGGAGCCAGAGAGAGAAACATTCTCAACAGATAATTTCTTCATTTCTAAGTCATACTTGAGCTCCATTTCCCTTAGCCTTAGTTCTTTGTCAGTTTGAGCATTAAGTTTCTTATACTCCAATTCTAGCTTCATTTTCTCCAGTTCAAAGTACTGAGGACTAAATGTGGGACCTGGTAAAGGTCCAGTAGGCACAGCAGGTAGAGCAGGCAGAGGCCTAGGGGGGACAGTTACAACAGCCTCACCCTCCTCTTCTGACTCTTCCTCTTCCTCAGAATCATCAACATTTTGCTCCATGTTAACTTCAACACTGTCATCTACAGTTGCTGGAGTGGTAGGTTCCTCTGAACCATCACCCAGACTTTGGTTAGCTAACAATCTTTCAATCAGCTCCATTTTCTTGCCCTTAGTCAGGAGATCCTTATGTTTACAGAGCACTCTTAAACAATCAGCAGTTTTGGCTGCAAGGGACTCTTGACTATAGCTTTCTATAACTGACATGTTAGAGGTTTTACTTTTACAGTGCTAAGCTTTGTGGTTAGTTGCACTAAGGTATCTAAAGCACAATAAAATGTATACTCAATACAAATCCCACCGCTGTACACCAGTGTTAGGCAGAAACCTGTGCAGTTCCCTTGGGGAACACTGCAAAAGATTTAAGACTACAGGTATAGCAGTAAACCCACTTGGTAGCAGTCTGCACCACCCAGATTTACCTGGTAGCTGTGGCTGAGCAGTCAGACTTCCCTCAAGAAGAGTTAGGCAGTATGCAAAGTATACACAATATGTACTCAGGCACAATAGCACAAGCAAACACTGACCAGAGCTTGGTTTCAAAAGTATATTTATTTATAAAACACACATAAGTTGAAAACACTCTAGCAAAGTATAGTAAAAACACTTCAAACACAGTTATGATGAAAGCAGTTTCAACCCTTACTCCTATCTAGACAACTCTAAGTTAACACCACATAATTAAAACAGAGGTGAGCGCTTAACGTTAGATGACACTCTAGTAGGTTAAGGCAAGGGGTAAAAAGAAACAGAAATGGGTTAAACACACCACTCTAAGATCCAGAACACTCGCAATAGGCTCAAAGAAGCACAAAGTCACAGGTGAGCAAAAGTCACTAGGCAGGGCCCACTCTTAGAGTAGCCGGAGCAAAAATGTGCCCAAGATCACACTGTTATTAGGGATTCAAAGTCTTGCACAGAGTTAGAGAGAGTTTAGAGTGGCTTAGAAAGTTTAGCCAAGGTGCTCCAGGCACTCCCAGGTTCGAAAGCCGGGGGCTAAATCTACCCCGTACAGTCGGTAGCAAGGGAAGCCAGGCGGAACACGGTACCTTAAGCGGAAAGGATCCTCCAGCGGTGGCAGTTGTTCCAGGCAGTGGCAGCAGGGCTCGACGTCGGTCAGGGGAGAAGAAGTTCTCGCTGAAGAGCAGAAGAAGAGGGTCGTTGCACTGCCCGGGAAGAAACCAGCCGCGGAGTCCTCCGGTTAAAGGGTTGTACCGACTTTCGTGGTTGGGGTAAAAGTGGTGGGGTTCCGGTTGCCGGGGTGCTTGGCACTGGCAAGGCGGCCACGAGATACCTCGAGAAGCGAAAAGAAGGCGAAAACTGGTTGTCCCCACCAGTCAAGGGAAGGAGCCACTCCGTTAAGAGTTCTCCTCGGTCGTCGGGAAAAGTGGTGAGACGGTTCAGCAGGGCTCCACCGGGTGGTGTCGTTGAAGCAGGTCGGCTCAGCTCTTCCCTCGTCGGATTCTTGGTCCTGTGGCGACTTCTGAAGTTCCAGTCCCCAAAGCCCTGCTTTTATGCAGCAAACCCCCATTCACCCAGCCTAGCTGTCACTCAAACATGCTAAGTGGTGAGCCGGCCGGCTCACCACTTGGGCCAATCAGGACGGAGTGCGACTTGAGTTACCAAGGTAACTCAGTCCAGGGTGCCTAAATCCCCCTCCACCCCTCCTAAGTACCCCAGACAGAGTGGCACCACTTTGGAGGGCTTCTGTGGAGAAGCCCGCCAAAAGTGGAACAAAGGGCTCCACTTTGGGTCAGAGTTACAGAGGCGAACACCAACGCCATTTTAGAATCAAGTTTTGGCAAAAAGTCCCAACCGGAGTTATAAAAATAAATATATAAACCGGCGGTATGTTTAAGGCTACCGTAAATAAATAATTAAATGTGTTAGCCTAAAACAATGGGAAATCCCATAGGAAAATATTCGCGGTCGAATATAAAAAGTAGTTTCCACTGCCACCAGCCAAAACTCGATCAGGGGGGACGGAGACGTGCCCCCTCGACTAACAGACCCTGGGGCAATCGAATTGCCCCAGCCAGTACGTCCACAATATGATGGTTTGTACTGGTTCTGTTCAGGATTCAAGACTAGCAAAGTCTTTGGTGACTTTACATGCCCTGGGAGACAGTAGTCAGTCCCAGGGTATGGAGTCTATGTTGGGGAGTCCCTAGGACACCCCTGGGTCACGGCACAGAGGGTGCTGTGTAACCCACATCACAAAAATACATGAGGCCCTATGGAGTAAAAGACCCCATAGCCCATTCAACACAAGGTTTAACCAAGATAACACAGTTCAACATGTCCAAGAGTGAGGGTAAAAGAGTCTCACTCTTGGCAGGAGAAAAAAAGAAACCCCAGAAATCCAGCAAAGCTGCTGGGGGACTCACTAGGTAGGGAAATTCAGCCTAAACAGAGAATTCTCCCTAACAAGGTGTTACTCCAGGAGCATCAGAGAGGACATGTTTGGGGGGACTGTTTTTAGGTTTTTGCCTTTAGAAGATAGATTGATCTACGCAACTTTGTTTTGTCTTAACTGGTTTTATTTGTATTTTAGTGATTTTAGAACCTGTGTACCAAATCTGACATTATCTGTGCCATATTTGATTTATATTAGCCCTTTGGCTTTGTGCCTACGTTTCATTCAGTTTTTCTTCAGTTCCTATTGTTTTCTCAGTGCATCCCAGAAGGATTGTAGTCTGGAAGTGCTCTGATTGGGAAACTCAGCATGAACGCGCCAGCGTGGACCTGCTTAGCCAGTCTGTGTCAGACAACAGACGCAGGACGAAGCTATTGCCACCCTCTGGTTCTTCGAGTAGATATAGCTTATCTTACTAGCAGCATAGTATGGGCTTGCTTGATGTATTTGCTGCAATTGAAGTAGAAAGAAACACGTTCTTTGCCAACAAGGAGTCCACCGGACAGCATCACTTGAGGAATCATCGTAAGGACACTGTGGATTTATCTAATGTCGCATCACCTCTCCCCCCTAAAACCACCCCATGCAGTTGTAACATCTGTGCAAGAACAGGCATGTCCTGCACATCGCTACTTGATGGAGAACAGATAATTCCGGCCCTGCCTACTACTCTGCACGCCATACCATTATTGATACACAGTGTGGGAGGAGAAATCCCTTTACTGAATTCTGACCTACCTGGTCTTGCCTTTGCCTCGCAGGACAAAATTTGCTTACCTATGGGCTGGGAGGCAGCGGATAAAACACAGAAAAATACATGCACTGTCTTACCCATACATAATCTGTCTTGCCTTCTGTTTAACCTTCGCTCCTTGTTAAAGCACGCTGCCGAGATAGCAGCATACATTGACGATTTAGACATAGACATTTGTGCTCTCACCAAGACCTGGGAACATAGTGCCGCGAGCCCCTCCCTCAACTTTGCCATCCCAGAAGGGTACTCTATGCTGAGAGCAGTCAGGCCTAAAGGGAGAGGGGGCGGAGTGGCTTTGATTTTTAAATCACACTTCACTGTCCGGGGAAATACTTTTAATATTCTGGAAGGCATTGAATCCATCCAGATTAAGATTGGCATTAATTCCAAGGCCACGCTTAACCTACTACTAATATATAGGCCGCCATCCCACTCTGCGGATTTCATTTCAGCTTTATCTAACCATTTGGTGGCATGCCTCAAACCCCTATCCAGTTTTATCGTCATGGGCGATTTTAACTATTGACTTGGGCACCAGGAAGACCCCAGATGACTTGATCTGGACTCTGCCCTGGCTACTTTGGAATTTACCCAAGTAAATCACCATCCCACCCATCATCTGGGACACACCATTGACTGGGTAGCAGCATCTAAAGTGGCCATAAAAAATATGATTGTTTCCCCCTGCCTATGGTCGGATCATCATTTTGTTAACTTTGTCATTTGCTCAGCCTTTCCGGTAAAGCATAGAAGTAAAACATTGCCCCACATCAAGGGCAGAAATCCCAAACTACATACCCTAGAAAAAATCATTCCACTGGTCAATCACATGAATAACCACCTGCCTTCTGACTCTGTGAAGAGTATGTCCAAAGTTCTTATGGACTCCATTATGGACATTACAAACCAATTATCTCCTGAGAAATTGAGGAAGCATAAATCTGTCCCCATAAATAAACCATGATTTACCCCTGCTTTACGACAGCTTACGGCCTTTACACTTAAGCAATATTAATGCTGGAAAGTGAATCCCTCCCCGAATTTGCCCCTTGCCTACCAGCAGGCAGCTAGAAACTGCAATGCCGCACTACTGAAGGATAAGAAGAATTCTTTTAATAACAGGATTACCACAGCCAAGTCAGAGAACGAGGAGCTCTTTACAATCCTTAAAGAGCAAGAGTCCACAGCTGCCCCTGATGTGGACGATGTGGTTAAAGACACGGCTTAGTGTCAGTCGATACATGATGCCATGGGTGCAAAACTTTAGGGCATCAAGTCCAATATCCTCATCAAAAAAGATACTTCCTCCACTGAGGCCATTGCCTTAAGTTGGTTGGAACCAACTAGAATCCCAACAATTCCCGACTTCGCATTTTCCACCATTACATTGGCAGAGTTGACGGATGTTGTGAAGTATCTTAAAATGACTAGCTGTAAGGGAGATCCTTTCTCAGTTATTATCATCAAAACCTGTCTTCCCATCTTGTTGAATGCTATTCTTCAGTTTGTTAATGCTTCCTTCAGAGAGAGTATTGTACCTGACAACTTCAAACATTCGTGGGTGACCCCATTTTTTTTAAAGCAGGCCTCTCTAAAGAGGACCCGTTGAACTATCACTAGTTTGTCATTTCTGATGAAAATATTGGACAGGGTCACTTACAAGCAGATAGCTAATCATCTTGAAAGCTTTCCCATACTCAATTACAGACAATCAGGCTTTAGAGCCGGGCATAGTACCGAAAAGGCTCTCCTAGAACTTAAATCTAGGTTCTTATCCAACATCGATAAAGGAGAGGCCTCCATGTTTATGCTGTTGGACCTTTATGCTGCTTTTGAACTGGTTGACCACATGCTGTTGGTCACCAGGCTCAAAAAAGTGGCAGCATTTTCCCCAGAGGTTCCCGCTGGGTAGCCTCCTTTCTCCAGAATAGGGTCAGCTGTGTCTGCTCAGAAATGGCTGAAGCAGCTGTGTTGCTGATTGAATACAGAGTCCCACAAGCAGACAGTCTTTCCCCGTGTTTTTACAACATATTTACAGCCACATTCGTTGCGATGCTTGAACAAGAAGGCATCTGGTTCACTAACTTTGCAGATGATACCCAATGCATTATCCCTCTGACCGGTGTCCATGCACAAGATGAAGCCCAGATCAATAAAGCTTACACATGCATTGAAAATTGTATGGTCATGAAAGGACTGGCTTTGAACAGGTCTAAGATGGAACTTATGATTGTGGGGTCTGCCAGTATGATTTCTAAACTGGATTCTCTGTACAAAAACTTCCAACTTGGAGAAATGAAGATTGATACCCTCAAGAAAGTAAAGTCACTTGGGGTCATTCTAGACCAGCATCTTTCTATGAAGGCCCATATGGGGAGCGTTGTCTCTCGAGCTGCCTATTACCTATTCATTTTTGCACACTTGTGACCCTTAATTTCCCAACTCATGCGGAAACACTAGCAATAGCCATAGTAGGTGCAGAAATGGATTATTGCTGTAGGCTTTTGACAGGCATTAGCAAAACTGAGATAAATCGGCTCCAGGTGATCCAAAAATGGCCCGTGAGGGTTATTACGGGCCTAGCAAGATGTGACCACTTCACGCCAGCCAGAATAACCCTGCACTGGCTCCATGTGGAGGCGTGAATTCACTACCGCCTTCTCTTAATCACTTTTAAGAGCCTCTTGGGTAATATGCCCTGTTATCTGAATAAACCTATTATGCTCAAGACCACCTCCAGATCCCTCAGATCAAATGAGACAAAAATGCTAGTGATTCCTAGAAGCAAATCCAAAAGAGCGGAAAAGGGAGCCTTGGCCATATCAGCACTAGCGGCTTGGAATAGCATGCCGCTGGATCTCAAACTGGAAACAACATTGAAACCCTTTAAAAGAAATCGAAACACCAGCTGGCTGTTTGACTAATCTTTCTTCAGTTCTTGCTGCTCCCCTTCTCTTGCCTGCTTTGCTTAAGTTCCCTATGTCTGTTTTATGTTTATGTTGCCATTATGCCTCCGGGTCCATTGCTGCGCATTATACGTTTAATAAAGTAAAGTAGAGTAAAGAAGAGATCCACCTTAATGACTGTTTAGCCATTCCATGGGTGTACAATGTCTGTGATAATATTAGCTGTCTACTGGCTCACAATGTTGACATCACTAAATGTGCATATTTATGTGTCAATACACATTATTCATTGGACATAGGATTTTGATTCCTAGAAGTGAATAAGATTATACTTTTAAGATTATATTCAACTATATCATTGCTGATATTGGGGGTTGCATATTGTTTGACTATGACATTTGGAATGCTAATATATTCACTCTACAAGATAATACACATACAGTAAACATTAAAAAGTTAGAACATCCTCCATGTGCTTCTATTTATGAGTAGATGGAGGCAACATGCTGCAAAGGTAAATTATTGTTGTATCAATATATATACAAGTCAAACATTGTTTGTTTCTGTGTTTGTGGATTTGCAAAGCGTTGGTGTATGGGAGGCGAAGGCGTATTAGAGGCGAAGGTGAGGCGTGTGGGAGGGAAATGGACCTGAGATGCAAAGGTGAAGGCAGGTAGCATTCCAGAAGATTCCAAATTGTTGCTATTAATAATGAGATTCAGGATATGCTTCCAGGCACAGTTACTGTGTATAACTCAATCGATACATTGGTGGATGCCAATGAACCCGTAAACTATCCAACAGAATTCCTGAACTCACTCGATGCCCTAGGGAATGCTATCACATCACCTTTGACTGAAATTTGGGTCACTCATAATCCTGCTTTGCAATCTCGACCCACCTAGGCTGTCTAATGGCACAAGGCTGTGCATTTAGATATTGTTGCCCAATGTTAATGAAGCGACAGTATTGACCAGGAAGAGAAAGGCAGAAGAGCTATTCATCCCCTACATTCTACTCATTCTGACAGACATGCCATTCAGTTTTACGTGCCTACAGTTCCTGGTCAGGGTAACATTCGGTATAACAATCAACAAGGCATAGGGCCAGTCAACCATGTGCACTGGTATCAACTTGGAATCTCCATGTTTCTCCCATGGGCAGTTATATGTTGTGTGTTCTAGAGCGGGTTCCCCAAATCAGTTCTATATCTTTGCTCCAAATGGAAAAACAAACAATGTTTTTTGTAAACAAGCCTTGCAATGAACATGGACTTTGGTAATATTAAACTTTAGGCCCATAATTGTTGGCACCGTCGGCATCATGTCACCCATCATGCTGCTCAGGAATCTCCATGTTGTTCTCACGTACAGTTTTACGTTGCAGAATGAGTTTTTAAGAAGAACAAAACATTGTGTTGTATATTCTTTACAAGAAAATATTTTTAAAATATTGAATAGTTGTAACATTTTATGATTTGTTTCTTTTGGAGCCATTCTGAAAAGCGTGAAGCTACCTTAAGTTATTTATAACAAATAGTACTTGTGAGAAAATGAAATCCCGGGCAACGCCGGGTATATAGCTAGTTAGTTATAAAACTGTCTAGGGAATTTATTTATGGCACCTGATTTTAATAATTACCAACACGTTTATGACTTGATTCCTGGTTAGTCCTTGTTAGTCCCACAACCATATTACTGTCCAATAGAAAATCTGTCAATTACTGCTGGGAAGTGGTTTCTATGGCATTACCTGCAGAGATCTAACTCTTTCCAGAGCCTTGCAAAAGATATTACTCTATGCTCCTCCTTAAAATGAGCTATCACCTGTAGGTCGGTATTGTCCTGACTCTGGCGCGAGGGTAAGACTGTGGCATGTGGGGTGTAATGAAAATCAAGATGATGAAAATCATGTCAAGGACTGAAGGCCTTTATTTTGACCCCCTGCTTTCTGTGAACTTCAACCCAAAGAAGAAAATATTTTCGGCTAAACAAAACCCATACTTGAGAGAACAGAGTATGTCCTAAGTGAGCCAGCATCCTGAGAAGGATTCATCCGTTTTCTATTCGTGTTCCCAGCAATTATCAATGTATAACATTGATAACATTCAAAATAACTGCCTCATTACAACCCCGGCGGTAGACGTGCCCTTATTAAGGGCACGGCTGCCGCCGGTAATTAATTTTTACCGGAGCCCAGAACCGGATCATGCCGACCTTGGTGCCCAGTAATTGCCATTTTCTGGGCGCCGGTAAAAATGAATCCCCATTCCCATTTGTGTCCCAATGGGAATGGGGAGGATTCTAACAACGGGCCCGTTAATTGCGGGCCCGATGTTAGCATCCTGGTCTGCTAGCGGGTCGTGCTGCAGACGTCTGGTCTGACCAGGCGTTCCTTAGCGGGTCCCGCTGCTGACCTCGTAATCGGGTAGCCAGGAATGAACGGTGCCAGTCCCATTCCGGGGCCGCCAGGGTCCTAATGAGGCCCACCCAGTTTTTTGTGAGAAAATGTGTGTCTGCCGTTTCCATTTTCCATGTTCACAAGTCCTCAGACTGAAAATGATTTTCAGGAGCACATCTGCAACATTTTCTTAAACAGGCTGTCATTTTGCTCAGGTTCGTGTATTCATCTGGTAAAAGTGTTTCATGATTTCCTGCATTACTCAGACCGATTTATAGTGATTTTGTGCTTGCAACAAAAAGTTCAAACATTTGTCTTTTTTTAATGTCCCCCAAATGGTTCTTAAAGATTCACAATTTGGAAATGTATCAATCTGTTGCTCATATAATTATTCTGAATCACAAACAACTGTCAATTTATGATATCTGACACTCAAAACGGCAGTGTTACAAAGCCCAAAACATCATTGTTCTGGAGTCGCAATGGGAGCCTAAGCAGCTACCGATTACTATTTTAGGTAGGTGTAACTAACATGATAGTCGCAGATTTCTGCCACACATATTTTTGGTATCAAAGCCTCTACACCCTAGGGAGCCTGATAACTTATCTTGTGATATGGTCACATGTCTCTGCGAGTCCTTAATGAGAATCAAGGATGAACTCTGGTGTTTCACCAATTCGGTGAGGGAGATTTCAGGTGCAACTCAAGCTTATGCAGACTTTGAAATCTCGGTCAAGAAAAAAGTGTTTCAATTAGGTGACTTTATAATTCTGTGGTTACTCTTGTTACCAATCATGTGCCTCAGTCACATAACCTTAGTTGAGCCATTTAAGGTCTCATTTTACAGAAAAATGATAATGTCATGCAGGGGGTCGCCAATTTTACCATTTACATGCTGCTGCTGGATTTCCTGGATGTGATTTCTAAACATTTACGAAACATAGTTTAAAAGTGAAGGGTACAACAGGGACAAATCATCATTACACTTCACTCTTACCCTTTCTTTTGTAAAAGTGTAAACGCTGCCTACACATTATGCTCTGCAGATGGCATTTACAACAGATTCCTTTAGAATCTGCCTTTTGTTAGCAGGTGCTAAAAACAGGAATTTCATGATATGACGACTGCCTGGAACTCTATCCTACAGGTGTTGAACCATGTGCTCTTTGAAGTCAGAGAAGGAAAACACAGTGGAAATGTTAATTCTGTTTTGTAAGCATTAAAATGCTCGCTAAAATACATGCTTAATGAGTGTAAAAGTATTGCTACATGGCTAACATCTTCAGTTTATGCCTTACATTTTCACTCCAATTCAAATAAAATGACCACCTTAATGTCTTCAGAATGGCCACTGTAAGTGTCCTTTACTAGAGGAGTGAGTCCAGATATAAATCATCATGGTTTGGATGAGGTGGCCCTACATTCTTGTTCAGGTCTACCTATTTGTGCAGAAAGGGTGTTTCGGTACTCTGTCTGACCAATTCCTGCATTTCATAAATTTGCCAATCCGTTTACAGGGTGGTGTGACCTTGCTTGCATCCCTGAGGGACTTCAAGATGGCAAGATGTATGTTTGATTCTAGATATTAAACGGAAGTGTTTTCCCAGCACACCTTGGCATTTTGTTCATACTCTCGTGTTCACATGAATTCAGTTACACCTTTTTTTGCATGTGTTTGGGCTTTCCAAATATGCAACTGCGTCACTCGACTTGTCTTTGCTCAGTTTGTTCAAGAATGGTTCTGGTAGTTTCTCAAGAGCGTAATTGTGGGCAAACATGATAATTGTTTTCTGATATATCTCTTACAATTTTGCCCACGACCCTGTGTTGATCTGCAAAAGGTGGCCCAAAGTGTTTTGTAATATTCTAGTATTTATTGGACTTCCCAGACATGTATTACATGACCTTGCTTCAGAACACCAGTAACTTTGAATTTGTCACCAGGGTTGTACAAAAATATAGTGCTGATTCCATGTAGAAATCAGAAATATTTTCTTGTAGGGCTGTGGCAAACTTGCAAAGTACCGGACACATGTTCCTGTTCAATAGGTGTTTCCCTTAGTTGTGGTTGTACTTTGTTAGGCAGAATCATATGCAGTACCCTTTGGGAACACCACACACAATTAAGACTACAAGTGTAAGTACGATTTCACCCTTGGTACGAGCCTGTACTACACAGTAAAGTGGTAGTGCTGACTGAGCAGCCAGACTTATCTCAAGAGCAAAGTGAGCAGTACAAGAGGTTACACAAAGGACAACAATTACTATGGTTCGGATAAAAACTGATTCAAGGTTTCTGAGTAAAATAATATACATTTATTTACACCATCAGTTATAAAACAGTCCACTATCATAAAGCAGCAGAAAATCACAATCTTAATATACTGCAACAACCCACAAATAATTCTGAACAAGTTAGGCTCAAAATGAAGTGTGAGCAAAATGGCACTCCGGCAATTTAAAAGGGAGAAAAGACAAGGTCATTCAAAATCAACAACACCAACAAACTATAGGAAGGGAAATCTGGAAAAGGCTACTACAACTAGGATACAAGTGAATAGGCCTGGGCCAATGTTAATGGTTGAGAGTATTTGCAGAGGATCACATAGTTCAGAGAAGTTTGCGGTTAAGTCTTTGCCAAGAGTTCAAAACGAAGTTGGTCGGAAGAAAAGTTATTCAAAGGAGGAGAGAAGGACAAGCCTTCGGAGATGCAAAAGATTTCAAGCACTTTCACTGCGGTCGGACGGAACAAACAACCATATTTGCACAGTACCTTAAATGGAGAAGAATGATGTAGCTGAAGCAGTTGTTCTTGGCAGTTCCAGCAGGCTCACGGTTCCAGAAGGAGAACGTCTGGAGGGTCCTGCACTGCCCAGGGAAGAAGCCAGCAGCGGAGCAAAACGTCGAATAAAAGTGCGCTCCTTAAAACCCAAACAGGTTCCTTTCCTCCTGGCTATCCGGTTCACTGCAGCGATGCACAGCAAATTCAACTAGGAGAGGGAGGCCAGCGTTTGGTGTTTGACGAGCTGGTTGGTCCCACCAAGCTCAAGGGGAGAAGATTCCTTGCAGATATTTCCTGACGTCAAAGTTTAGGGTGATTCGGACCTGCAGCAGGGCTTCACCGGGATGTCCAGTAGTTGCAGCAGTCGTCTTCCTTCAGCTTCTCTTTGTTCTCTTGATCCAGTGGCGACTCTGTGTTCTAGTCCCAGAGACTGGCTTTTTATGCACCAAATCCCCCATTCACACAGCCTGGCTGTAAATCACACAGCAGGGTGGCTGTCCTGGCAGGGCAGTCACCTAGCCAATCAAACTAGAGTGTGACTTGGGTCTCAAAGGAGACTCTGTGTAGGGGGCCTCAAACCTCTCCCTCATATTCTGTCCACCCAGACACTCAGGCGCCTAAGGAGGGCTTCTGTGCAGAAGCCCGACAAAGGACGGTGAACAAAGGAACCGAACCTGGGTTGGCGCGCAGAGTAAAACATAAGAAAGACCTTTACAAAAACAAATGGTGAAAAAAACCTGACCAGAACCAAATAAAAATAAAAGGGGTCCGTCCAGCAGGTTAGAGTTTGAGGCTACCACCATAGCCTCTAACGGTACCCAGGCTACTTTCATAGCTCGCAGTAGAATAAAAATGGTAGATACCACAGCCACCAGCCAAATCTTAGAGAAAGGGGAACATACTAATGTTCCATGAGAATCAGACAAAAGGGGATAAGGATTAACCCATCCAGTACTCTATTGGAAGATCGTTTGTACTGGGTCTGTAGATTTTAAAAGACTAGTAAAGTCAATGGCAACTTTACATCTTCTGGGAGACAGTAGTCAGGCCCAGAAAATGGAGTTTAAAGTGGGAAGTCTGAAAAGACAACCCTGTGCCACTGCACTGAAGTGTTGTGTGTCACACATTATAAAGATAATGCCTATGGGGTGGGTGAGACTCCATAGCCCATAAGCATAAAAAAGTACAACACACAGCTAAACACATGTAAGAGTGGGAGAAAAGGCTCACACTCTTACCAGGTAAAATGATTAAACCCTAGAAATCCAGCAAAGCTGCTGAGGGACTCAACAGGTAAGGGAAATTAGCCATTCTGGAGAATTCTCCCTACCACTATCCCCACCCCCTAGACTAAGGGACAGGAGAATTTAATCCACCCCTGGATAAATCTCTTCACTCTAGAATTGTCGGTCAAAAACATCCTAGAGAGACCATCAGCATTTTGGTGGTGACATCCTGACTTGTGCTCAATGGTGAAATCAAACTCTTGCAGGAAGATTGACCATCTTAGTAGTTTTGGGTTTTCCCCTTTCATTTGCATTAACCATGTCAAGGGTTGGTGGTCTGTCTGAATCACAAAAGTAGATCCATACAAGTATGGTCTAAACTTCTTCAGAGACCACACAATAGCAAACCATTCACGCTCAATGGTTGCCCACCTTGTTTCTGGTTCCTTCAGCTTTCTGCTGATGAAGCAAATGGGGTGCTCCCTACCTCTCTCATCCAGTTGACTAAGGACTGCACCTATAACAGTATTGGAGGCATCTGTATGCACAATGATGGGTTGGTGATAATCAGGAGCTCCTAGGACTGGAGCTTGACAAAGGGCTTTCTTCAGGTTTTCAAAGGCTTGAGTGCACTCCTCATTCCATCTAACCTTTTTAGGGAATTTAGGAGAGGAGACCACATTCAAGGGAGAAGCTATGGTCCCATAGTTCTCTATAAAGTTCCTGTAGTACCCAGTGAGACCTAGGAAGGCTCTCATCTGGGTTTGAGTAGTAGGGGGGCAGTTTTGTACAGCTTGTACATTGCTAGGCAATGGCCTTATTTCACCTCCTCCTACCTCATGACCAAGGTGGACCACTTTGCTCTGACCAATTTCACATTTACTTGCCTTTATGGTCAGGGGCCTGCTCAAGAGCCTGCAATACATATCCTAAGTGGTCAACATGCTCCTTCCAAGTAGGGCTTAACACTGCAATATCATCCAAGTATGCATTGGAGAAGTCCTCCATCCCATTTAGAACGTGATTAACCATCTTTTGGAATGTAGCAGGCCAATAGCCTGAAGTAAGATCAAATGTACTGAGGTACTTGACTGCACTAGGTATATCCACCAGTTCATCTGTCCTTGGTAAAGGATGGCCATCAGTCTTTGTGACTGCATTTAGAGCTCTATAATCCACGCAGAATCTCAACTCCTTGGATCCTTCTTTTGGCATACAAACAACTGGACTAGACCATGGACTTGTAGATGGCTCTATAACCCCGAGATCAAGCATCTTTTTGATCTCCACCTTTATGTGGGTCCATACATGTTCTGACATTCTGTAACCTCTGCTTTTCACAGGTAAACAGTCACTAGTTAGAATATCATGCTGGCCCCAAGGAGTCAAGCCTGGTGATAGTGAAAGCAGGGAAGCAAACAGATTTAACAGAAACTTGCACTCCTCCTGTTGTTCAGATGTTAGATTAGAAGAGAGATGAACTCCTTCTATTTTCTCATTTAAAGGCTGCCCTCTGAGGAGGTCAGGGCTGAAGCTAGAGGCAAAGCTCCCACTTCTGGTCTCTAGACCTAGGCCTTCAAACGGTTGGTGTGAAAGACTCTGGGAGCATCCTTAAGTCTGCCTAGGTCCACCAGATAGTTCACCTCTCCAAGTTTTCCCACAACCTTGAATGACCCTATCCACTTGTCCTGCAAGGCCCTCTGCCTAGTGGGCACCATAACTAGCACAAGCTGGTCTGGAGCGAACTCAACCATGTTGGCCTTCTGGTCATGCCAATGTTTGACCAGAGCCTGACCTGCTTTCAAGTTATCACTAGCTCCTGCCATCATGTGTGACCTTCTTCTCCGGAGACCTATCACATACTCAGTCACTCTGACTGGGTTGGGGGAAGGAGCACTCTCCAATCCTCCTTAATCAGGGCCAAAGGACCTCTGACTGGATGGCCATAACAAAGGGACTATATCCAACTCCCTCCTGAGGAACTTCACTATAAGCAAAGAGAAGGCATGGTAGTAGAAGGTCCCACTTTCTTTTAAGGGGTTCTTCTAAAGCACCTTTCATGCTCTTCAGTGTGTGATTAAAACTCCCCACCAGTCCATTTGTTTGTGGATGGTAGGCTGTAGAGAACTTGTAAGTGACACCACCGTTTTTCCACATGGCTTGCATGTAGTGGGACATAAAATTGGATCCCCTGTCGGAAATCACTTCCTTAGGAAACCCTACTCTGGTAAAAATGCAAAGTAGAGCCTTAGCCACAGCCTGAGCCTTAACAGTTCTCATAAGTATCACCTCAGGATATCTAGTAGCATGGTCTACTACAATCAGGTTAAACCTGTTTCCTGAAGATGTGGGAGGGTCAAGGGGACCAACAATGTCGATTCCCACCCTCTCAAAAGCAACTGCCGCCACTGGGAGAGGCACCAATGGTGCCACATTCTTGGCTCCACTCTTGCCAGAGGTTTGGCAAGTGGGACAGCTCCTACAGAATTTGTTAACTTCTGAACCCATCTTAGGCCAGTAGAAGTATAAAGAGAGCCTTTCCTTGGTCTTTTTGAAACTCAAGTGACCAGCCAAAGGTACATCATGGGCCAACTGTAGGAACTGGAGTCTGTTTTCTATGGGCACTACAAATCTTTTTCAGTCCCCAGGGATAGACACAGTCGGTTCACTGTAGAAGAGGCCATCTTCTCAGTGTAACGTATGCTTCCCAGGCTCTTGCCCATCGAGCTGAGAAGCTGCCTGTAGACGAAGACCTTCAAGAATAGGACACTCTCTTTGTCCTCTGCTGAAGTCTGCCCTGTTGGATCCACCTTCTGCCAGTGAAGACTGCAACTCAGGATGGTCAGCAGGATTCCAGATCTGATTCTGTATCTGGATCAACCACGCAGTGTGACTTTGGACAATCTTGAGGATGTCGTGGTTGGTAGCACAGGGGTTATACCTGCTTTCTTCTGGGCGTGCTTAGGTTTCCCCTTTGCCTCTTTCTTTTTCGAAATAGCAGTTAGTAAGTCCTGTGGACTGGGGGTTATAGTTGCCCCTATCAATCCCCTGGAGAGCCTCCCAAGGTCCTCTCCCTTGCAGGCATAGTGAGCTCCTGTTTCCTTTTACTGGGAGACCTGGGGGTACTAGACACAACTCCAAGGGTTTTCAGGTCATTACCCAACAGGACACTCCCAGGCACTTCCCTCTGCACACTAACAAGTATCATGACAGTCAAGTCATTGCAGTGGATGAGAGCTAATAACTGGGGAAGCATTTGCACAGGGCCTCCAGCTGACACGGTTAGGTGTTTGAGTGACTTAGCAACATCCTCTACCTTGAAAAATGATTCATCAACCACAGTTATGCTGGCTCCAGTGTCTCTTATGGCAGGATTCTCCTGGCCATTCACAAGAACACTATCTTTATAATACTCTTTAGTATTATCTGGGATGGAATTATAGACATCTAAATTCTGTTGTTCCCACAAACCCAGGGACACTAAAGTAACACTAGCTGGGTACATCAGCCAGTAGGTGAAAGTTTCCACTTGCTAATGGTACTTCTTCCTCTGGGGAGAAGGCTAAGGAGACATTGTGGACCCCTGAAGGTTTACCCTTTCACATTGCATCTATGATCCCCTTTCACTCAGTCAATCGACCCCCAAACATAACATTTCCCAAATGTTTTGATGAATGGGGGTTTGTTCTGACCTCCATCTGGTTTGGGCCAAGATGGTGCACTAGCCTGATTTGGTTTCCCTTCGGGCTTACCCTTGTTATATTTGGGGCCCTCTTTTGGATTGGAGGTATTAGAATTCTGCTTGTTATCTTTCTTTGGCTGCTTTCCCTCATCCTTCTTCTGAGTTGCCCCATAATCCTTGTGAGTAGCCCTGTTGGCAACCCACATGTCAGCAGCCTTAGCTAACTTCTTTGGATCTATCTCCTTAAAATCAGCCAAGTGCTGTCTGAGCCCAGGAGAGCAGGAACCATATATTGACTCCAACGTAACAAGATTTCTCATACCTTCATAATTGTTAACTCTGTAACACTTAATCCAACCCTCTAAATTCTTCAAACATTCACACAACCAGGTAGCCCGAGGGGTACCATCATGCTTTTTGAGGTTCTAAACCTCTTAATGTACTGGAAAGGAGTCTTCCCAAATCTAGCAATTAAAGCTAGCTTCACAAACTCATAATCCATCCGATCCACCTCACCTAACTCCATCACAGCATCAGATGCAACAGTGGGTAACCTACAGAAGAGCAACTGATTCCCTGTAATGTCTTGAATCCCTGGTTATATTCAAACATTGCCAACCAATCCAAAATATCAAGCTTAGCCTCATACATACCAATAATTTCTTTAGGCATTCAGGGTCTCTTAGGACTGTAAGAACTAGAAGACTCTGGGAGAGAAGCATTCTCAATAGGCAATTTCTTCATTTCTAGTGCATGATTCTACTCAATTTCTCTGAGCTTAAGTTCTTGATGCTTTTGTTCAGTTTGAGGATTAATACGTTTGAATTCCAGTTCAAGCCTCATCTTTTCTAGAGCAATGAATTCAGGACTGACTGTAGCACCTGATGGGTTCCCAGTGGACAAAGGTTGAGGTTGCAGAGCAAGTAGAGGAGCAATAGGGCCTACATTGTGAGACTCATCTGCCTCATCTAACTCATCCACAATATTTGACACATTATCATCCTCACATTTTCCACATTTGCTGGAGGGTTAGGTAGTTCAGACCCACTCCCCAGACTTTGGTTCTCCAACAACCTTTCAATTAGTTCTGACTTTTTGCCTTTAACAGAGAGATTCCTATCTGTACACAGATTTTTTCAAATGATCAGCAGTGTAAGTAAGGGGGGTCTCCTGACTGTAGCTTTCCATATCAAACATGATATATGTTCCTGAAATGTTCTATGTGACACCAGTGGCAAAGGACACCCTCCTAACAAAGTTATCATCTAACGTTCAACTGTCTCAACAAGCTGCTTAGCTTCGTGGGGTCCTCTGCCGCTGAGGTGTTCCAGCACACAATCAGGGGTGTGTTAGCGAGGCCCTCCAGAGACCTGAATGTGAGTGATGTCCTAATATTTGTAGCATCACAGAAGGAACACATTGTACAGCTGGCTGCAGTGCTTCAGAGGCTGTCACAACAGGGACTGACACTCAAATTGAATTTTTTTTTTTTTTATTTAATCCTGTATGGATTTGTTCAGCTTTGCCTTTCATGAGAGGGTCCTTTTTCTGATCCCCACAAGGTATGTGACATCAAGTAGGCATCACTCTCCACATCTCTGGCAAAGGTACAAAGTTTGCTGGGAATGGGCACGCTCACAGAACCTCCTAGGATCCTCACCAAGACTGGTGGACTGGACTGGTGAGTGGGCAGCCCTAGTGGCAGAGACGTCTATGGAAAACTTCGACTCAGTCTATGCCACTGAACTAGTGGTAGATGCCAGTCCGGTGGGTAGCAGCAGTGGGTAGCACACGTGGACCCCAAGTGAGACATATGCCCCATGGCATAAGCAAGCAATTCCCTCACAGCCACTGAAAAGAGGTACTTCCATATTAAGAGGGAGTTGTTCATGGATCACAAGCCACTGGTTTCCATCACACAAGCTTCAGTGACATGCCCTACCATGCCCTACCATGTGCCTTGAGCGGTGACTATTTCAGCTTCAGAAGCGTAGCGTAGTAGATTAATGATCCTATTCGGGGCTGGTTTTGACATCCCTGATGACTACTTACTGCTGCATTCTTTACATCTTACTAGTGTGGGTGAGGAGGCTGATATGGATGGAGAATGAATCATGGCCATGATTACCAGAGCTGCTGTTCTGAAGTCCATGTCCCTGATGGACATTGCCAAGGCCACCCACAGAGATGATCACCTACAGACCATCTTGGATCAATAACAGTCTGGCCGTTGAAGATGTTTCTAACAATGACACAACGCATAACGGCGGATGTTCAGCCTTACATGCATGGCCTGAGAAAGGTGGGAGGTGAATTGTCGCTTAGCCTCAAAGGGATCCCAGTTGGTAATTCCTCTGGAGCTACAGAGGTGGGTGTTGGCCATAGCACATGTGGGTCACCAACTTGGAAGCAAAACAAAGACATGCCTCAGGCAGAAAGTGTGGTTCACTGATCTGGAGACCAAGTGCCCTCAGCTGCTCGGTACTTCCTATTGTACCAACTTGAACTGATACAGGTGACACAATGTCTGAATCCTGGACACTGACTATTATACACATGTGAGCAGGGTTGCACATGGGCTGACATGTTGGGTGGAAGGATGTGGTAAACTCACATGTTGGGAGAGGTGATGTCCACACTGAGTGTGTGTGGAGCCATACTTCCTTATGTGGACAAATCAAACATAGAGCTACAGTTTGGATGTGCCTTTTAGGTGAGTTTACTTTGTTCCAAATAGTGCACACTCCCCCTAATGTTCATGCAGTTCAGGAGTGCAGTGTGAATTAGCATGTTCCTACTACCATCTGCCCACACCAGCAGTATCCTGGAGCATGCGATTTTGGGGCATTATACGTTCAGTGACGTATGTGTGGATGAATACATATGCACTTGATCACATTGCAGTGGTTGGATTTGCAATTACAGGGCCTTTTATCATCAGTCCATCCCCATGGTCTGTTCCTGTACTCTGTCCTGTCCTGCCTGCTGATGGTCTTGTAGGTGGGCCAAGTCATGTTGACCCACACTCTCCATTCTTGTAGTTGGGGCTGTGAACTTATAGTGTTACTGCATGTGGCATGTTCACAAGTGTTGCCTCACAAATTGTAGATTTATTGCTGAACTTCACTTTTTGCTCCACACTCAGCTCAACCACGTCCACTCCCACATCCTACACCCTGATGTGTCAGGCTTCTGACTTTTAAGATAGAAGGACCAGTGCATCTTGTTAGAGACTTGGTGACACTTCACCAGGCCAGGCCCCATCATGAGTGCATCCCAACGGCCAGGTACTCACAGTTGTCCAGTTGTACATAAGGCACTTTCAGGTAGTGTGATGTTTGCTTTGCTCACTCCACTGGGGCACTTTGTGACTTCTGTTCCTATTGCTCCTGTTAAACACAGTGCCCTGTTCACTCAGACCCAATGTAGTGTGTGCACATGTTTGTGCATGTGGCGTGATTGTGGGAAAGGTTCCCATTGTGCGTGATGGCACAATAACAATGGGGCATATGAATGTGGATTGCCCCTATGTGTACTCTCAAATTTTGCCAAGTGTACTTCTTGCCCTGAAGCGCAAGTGCCTTGTGTGTGAGTGTGGAATAGTGCTTTCTTGCCATTGCCTACTTCAGGCTCACAGAACGGTGACATATGTTCTGCTGGGGGATGGCACAATCTCTGCATGACTACCGTCATGTTGGGCCAGCCAATGTTGATGTGCCAGTACGCCAGAGTGACGTTTTTGTCACAGCTAAGGTTGGGCTCTGTATCCAACTGCAGTGTTAGAGTGTCACAATTTGTCCTGTGCAAATGGTCATTTGTGTACGGCATGAAGAAGATTGGTTACGTGTGACATATCTTGTACCCCGCATTGTTATTGTTGTGGGTGACCATGAGTAAATAGTTGCAGATTCTGGTTGTGCGGAGGGCCACTTGATTGTTTGAATGCTGCTGCATGCAGAGGTCATGCTGTTGTTCCCTTAGTATTCACGCGTCATTGGTGATACACTTTTACTAATATACGGGAATGTCATGGTGGTATGGATGCGTGTGTATTTGGCAATTGTTTTATTATGTAGTATGAGGCTGTGAGTGTTGAGGTATGCTTGCAGGATGCATGGTTGTTTGGTATATGTTGGTTTGTCCACATGGCTGGGTGTCTCAGGAAGATGACTGTGTGTAAGAATTAAATGGCATGCTTTCATCATAAATACTGACTTGTGTGCCGTCACTGTTTCTTTCCAGATGCATACATGCTCATGTGAAGAAGATGTTGACCAGCTGCTCCCTCCTCATGCTGCACTCACACTTTGCTGTCCCAGGGTCAGTGGCAAGGCATATGGCTGTGCCCTGAGGTCAGGTACCATGTCAGCATGTATTCCCTTTCACACTGTGATGTTATGTAGGACCCAATAGGAATGTTTGATGTCACACACGACATGTGGCCTTTGCAGGCTACCCCTCCGAGTGGTACAGGCATCAGAATCTGGACTTTATAATGCTTATGGACTGCTCAATGATGGCCCAGGTGACCCTGCGTGCCATATTGTACCTTTGCTGTTGGGCCCTCTGTAGAGTGTCAGGAGTATATGCACAGAGGGTTACCAGACTCAAGTGTATGGGGAAGGACATGATTGGTGTTAGTGCTCATTGGGTCTTCCTTCATGTGGATTGTTGGTTGCACGCTAGTTCGCTTTGTGTGGACCCTTTGATGGTGAGCATGTGTTGTGGTAGTCATGTGGCGATGCACCCATGTGTGTATGTGAGGCTGCATTGGCGCATGTTAAGACATGGAGGGCATTTCAGGACTTATGTACCAGCCTCATGTCGCTGTATTGTCCAGTTTCCAACAGCATACACAAGTGGGAACAATTTTAACTGTCCTGTACAGAGCCTGGAAAGTTGGCATGCACATCCATGAACAGGCTACTCCCATTGCAGACCATTTGGGTGTTGACAGAGTGCCAGTGGTGCCAGTTGCAGTAGATGTATGCAACAACCTGGAGGGGCATAGTGTGACATAGTTGCAGTCTATGGCACCGATGACCCAGGGGAATCACTGTGCCAAGTAGAATTGGTATGCCCTCTGTTAAGATGGATTTCTAAACTCTGACCTAGTGGTCAGATGTTTAAGGGACCACCCTAGTTTAGTGGAACAGGGGAACCTTCTGGACAAACCAGACCAATCTACGGTAGCTTGGCAGGCGGTCAAGACTAAGTTTCAGGAGGGGTGAGTTTGATCGGCAGCCCACATTGCGCACACACAGTAAAACGCCAAAGATTACCCATAGCCCAATGTATTTACAAAATATATTTATTATAGGGCTTTATAATCAAAACAAAATTAAACCACAGTTATGAAAAAACAATACCACACGTGATCATTCACTATCTAACATATATACAATTCAGTGAATAGCCTAGTACTGATGATGGGGGAGGGAAAATAACCACAATCTGTAAACAGAAAGGGGTTAAATCAACACATACATCAATTTAGGCAGTCCTTCATCAACAATCCCTAACTTATGTAGTCCAGGCCTATGAAGTGAGAAGCCCAGCGCTCAATGTACAGCTGTGCGTTAACTACATGCGGTCATGTGTTAACAAAAAAGTGGGTTCTCTTCAAGGGGCTGTAGCTGCTCAGAAAGGGGCTTGAGGCGATTAAGAATACATTCCTATTCCTAGAAGAGGTTCTACCCTTGCAGATAGAGCAGCTTTTGGAGTTCGGGAATAGCTGGGGAGCGCAGGCTATCCCAGCCAAGGTCAGTATCTTTTGAGCGACACTCGTGCATAAAAATGAATGGATGTGCCAGGGGGACATCGGTAAGTTAGGAAAGTACTCACCGACCCTCAAGACAGTGAAGACTAAACTTTGGCAGTCTAGGTCACTTGGCCTGTAGGTGTTAACCCTGCAGTTACAGGATGCCCCAGCTCTCAGCAGCTGCGGTACGGGAAGATCGTCCAGGGCGAGACATTTGGTTTTCTCAGCTCTCGAGGAAAGAAGAAGGATAGTTCTGGTGCAGCACGTCTCAGGACACGGTAGGTAAGAACTGGAAGCACTTTCAGTGATGGTCACCACAGACGGGTGACACAGGGACCACAAATGATGGCAGTGGGCGCACTCTCATAATTCGTGACCCGGAGAAGCTAGGCAGAGTTTTGTCAACAGAGGGCCCAGGGCCACAAGCTAGTGTTTCCCCAAGTCTCGAGTCTCAGTTCGGGACAGCAGTGTTTGTGTGCGATATACTGGGTTCGAGCTGGACAGTTCACTGGATGGCCCAGGAACACTTCTGAAGAGGCTCTTTGCGAGCGTAAGTAGGAGAAGCCGAGAGTAGTTGTTCCCAGTACTCCAAAGGGGTGAAGCACCTTTCCAGGCCTTCTTGGTATGAGCAAGAAACAGGGGTCCGACGGTACAACAGCAGGGTCAGTGTGCCAAACCTTCCTACCATATCACCTCAGTGTCCTTGAGTCTGCTTTCTTGTTAAGGATATTTGGCACCTATGAAGTTCAGTGTGGCAATCAGTAAATTGACCTGGATTCGATGCAGAACCCCTTCTCTTATCCAAGATTCGGTTCTCAGATAGCCATTGGAAGATCTGCTCTCTTGCATGCATGTCAGACGTGGCCCACAGTGGTTCCAGTCATTCATGGCTACCAGACATACTGTCACCGGTAGTGTGAATTGGGACCAGACAGTTCCAACCCTCTTTATGGGCACTAGCACACGTGACATGCACGAGCCCGCAAAAGATACGTTTTTCGCGGAAGGCTGCATGGCCAAATTAGGAATACCTGGGTCTCTTGACCTGGGGGAAGGAAAAGGGACAAATGGCCAAAGGACAGAACAAAAGACTTTGTGGCACATCCATTTTCTGCACTGACCACAGTCTTAGGCCCAACGCAGTAAACACAGTATGGTCCAAAAACACAAAGTAAAAATACTTGAAAGTAGTTTGTCCTAGGCACACTTGTACACACACCAAAAAATACTTAGAGGGTGGCTAGCATCAGAAAACAAAAGAACACCTATGCCTGGTACAATAAGGTACTTGGCACATAGATAAAAAGTTACTAAGAAATGGCAACATAGTCAAAGACTAAGGGAAACATAGTTTGCCAGTCCTGACAGCCTGCAGGATGTGTCAGTTAACCCATGACAAATGAGTGAAACCCCAGAGGTGCTCCACTGGAAAAAGTCAGGTCAGGTAAGCCAAACAAAAGCAACAAGTTAGCGGGTTTCACAAATGGAGGGAAATTGTACCTAAGGGAAATCTTTCCTAACACCCCCTCTCTGCGTTACTCCTCGGTTGAGGCCATGTAGACATGGAGTCAGTTGCCTGATGTTATGCAAGCAACTACTTGATGCAGAACATGTGACTGAGAAGCATGGATTATGCCTGCAGTGATCCCACTGGTCATCTGAAAGGGGCCAGTGTCCAAAAATGCATGTCTGCCCGGAGCTTCACATCTGTCATGATGGCATGTGAACAGCCACTGGTGGGGTGCAAATTGCCCTCCACTTCTGCAACTTGTCCATGATGACATGCCAAGGGAAGCAATATCTTTGCAATACCTCTGTGTTGGCCATGTCAAAGAGGATGACACTGGGGAATAAGATCTGCTCCCTCCATCTCCTGCTTCTATGAGTGCAGCAGCTGCAGTTCATCCTCATATTCCCGGGCATAGAGTGCTATCACCAAGTCGCAGTGATGCATTTTGTGTGATGGAATCTGTGGAATTATGATGTGTGTGTTTATAATGGCACACATGCCATCATGAGGTGCGTGCAGATGTCCATCCGGTTTCATGTGATAATGTCCCGGCAGAAATGTCGCCATTCAAGAATGGCGCCGTTTTATGGCTTAGACATTATCATTAGAAACATGCAGAGGATACCCTTGCAATCCCTGATTTTTGTTTTTTTAAAAGGAGTGGGAGACAACCACGCAACCCTTGTTCCCATTTACCCCATATCTAGTCCCCATATATGATGTCACCATTCCCATTTCCCGGTGACTATATGTATGGTGACATTAAATACGGGGACAATATTACCTGATACCGTCCATCATTGCTTGAAAGGTTGAGTTGTTCATGGGTGTGTTGGATGATATGCACCTGTGATATTCAACTGTGTATTGTTTGGTGGTGTTTTGTGTTTGTTCTGAATGGGTGTGTTGGCCCTGTTTCCAGACATAAGTGTGTGTTCCACATGTGATATTGCACTATTTGTGTTTTATGTGTTATGTATTGTCGTACAGAATGCATATTGGCTTCTGGGAGTCCATTATCCTCTTTGGGGGTTACTGGTGTTTTTGGTGGAAGTTGTTTTTTGGGGGGAATTTTCTTGGCTGAGATATGTAATTTTATGAATAAATAGTGTTTTTTTTTTACATATATTCAGATTGCCATGAATTCCGACCTTGAATTAATGTATGCTTTTTGCCATGACTTGAGCCTTCTATTGTAGATATAATAAATCCTTTTTGTGTTATTCCCAACTAAATTACACCTTAAGTTGTACTTATGCTACTAATTTATCTTTATTTACTAAAGGTTTGCTACATATATACATAAATTATAAGTATATGGTTAAAATGGTTAACATATGCAAATATATTGCTTTAAATTATAACTTTATTCCAAATAAATGTATATAGTAAACCATGTTCCCTATGTTATTTTGAGAACATATTTTTGCAATGAGGAGAAATAACACACAATAAAAGAAAAGTAAGTTTTACATAATATTAACCAATTGACAATGAAACATTTAAAAAACTAAATCAAAAACCACACATTTAAAAAACTCCAATATATAATGATTAAAAAACTAAAATCGTTCATAACTGACACGAGAAGCCATCAAAACACATACAATACAAAATAAAAACACAAATGCAGACTAAGGCCCTCATTACAAGTCAGGCGTTGGACCATGGTGCTGTTAGCAAAATGGTCCATGCCGGATTCCGCCATGGTGGATGGCGGAATTACCGCCCCATTCCAAGGTGAGTGGGGCGGTAATTCCCCATGCACCATTTGCCCTTCCCCATTCCCATTTTTGCCCCACAGGGCATAATGGGGATGGGGAAGGCGCTAATTACGGCACCGTAAATGAGCGCTTCGTGTATGTATCCATACCTAATTGTGAATCCGTTCCATTTCAGCAACTTGTACTAAATGCAAACCATGGTAGATTATGTACTACCTGCAATTCGGATAATCGCTCCACGTTACTAATACAAACACATAGTAAATACGTAATACTAATGCTTCTATGTTACAATGCAGATGGTACCAAAAACAACTGCAAGCTGACTGGATTCACACATGGTCACGTATCACTTGGTAAGAAAACCTTCACACCAATAGGTATAATCTACCACACAGGAGCCACAACCAATACAGGTCACTACACTGCAGATATATAAAAAAAATGTGGATGGTTCGAATGTAATGAAAGTAACAATACTCTAAAGCAGAGATTACCAGCAAATTTTACAAACGCTCATTTAATCTTCTTAAAACCAACATTTATTAACTAATCTGTACTTAAATATTAACAAAACTTCAATTAAAAAACTATAAACTGTGCCAACAAGTATTTAACTGCCCCAAGATTCTACAACAACTAAACAGATAAATGAATACACTAAGGGGCTGATTAATGGAATTAGTTGTGCCAAAAAACGGGGATTTGTGCGCCATTCTGCCTGCAAATCCTCATTTGTTAAACAGGGATTTGCGGGCAGAATGGAGCACAAATCCCTGTTTTTCAGCGCAAATAATTCCATGAATCAGCCCCCTAATTATATAAAAAAATAAACAGTTAGAATACGCCAACTGGTATCTAACTGCCCCAAGATTTTGCAATAACTAAACAGATAAATGAATACAACTTGCACAGTACACTGGTTTGTAATGTACTAAATATGAGGGTCAAAATAAATAAAATATGTCTATTATTCAATGCTAAGTCGCTGCAAACTACCAATACTAACATGATCTTTTCTTTTATCACAGAAATTGATAAAGAATATATGTTCTTCAGTTACTAAACCAAACAGTAAGTATATTATAATAAGTACAACCACCGCAGCATATCACACCCACCATATAAGTGGCTTATAACTTTTGTGCTTATAAATTTGGTCTTGGGTGCCGAAGTTATAAGTCACTATGGGTGTGATATGCTGCGGTGGTTGTGGCCATGGCCATGCACCCAAGTCTCTAGACCCTGGCCACAACCACTGCAGCATATCACACCCATAAATCACACCCATAGAATCAAAAATTTTAACTATGCCATATGGACACTTTTGATGTCCACGAACAATATGAGTGTTCTTAGAACAGTTTCAACTTGCCCACGAATAGTACGGACAGGTATAGTGTCCTCAGGACACCCCCATTTTGTTTATTTATGAACATTTCAGGACACCGCATGTGTTCGTAGAACGGTTTCAACTTGCCTACGAACTACACGGACAGGCATAGCGTTTTCAGGGCACCCCCATTTTGCTTATTTATGAACATCTCAGAACACTTGATGAGTTCTTAGAACAATTTCAACTTGCTTATGAACAATGCGGACAGGCATAGTGTCCCCAGGACACCCCCATTTTGTTTATTTACGAACATCCCAGGACACTTGATGTGTTCTTAGAACAGTTCCAACTTGCCTACGAATTGTACGGACAGGTATAATGTCCTCAGGACACCCCCATTTCATTTATTTACGAACATTTCAGGAAACCACGTGTGTTCTTAGAACAGTTTCAACTTGCCTACGAAGAATACAGACATGCATAGCATCCTCAGGACACCCCTATTTTGTTTATTTACGAACATCCTAGGACACTTGATGTATTCTAAGAACAGTTTTGACTTGCATGCGAAATATACGGACAGGTACCGTGTCCTAAGGACACCCCATTTTCATTAACTATGGACATTAAGGACAGCGCTGCTGTCCGCGGTCAGAACGAACACAACAGGGATACCTGCCACCTAAATTAATAAAACATTTGAACTATCTCTTACTCCCCCACCCCCCCAAACAGTCTTACACGCCAACACACTTGTCTAAATAGTATTTTTCCACCAAGTTTCCCTGCGCTGTCCACGGACGTCCGTGGATACAAGATGGCAGGCGTTCTGGAAAAATCTGACGTACTTGACGCTCACCACCATCCAATCAGTGGAAACACTGCATGTCTGCGGACATGTCGCAAGCCGATTAGCCAATCAGGACACTGTCTATGGAGCAAACAGGGAAGTCTGTCCGAGAAGAGGACATAGATATCGCTAATTTCTTTTTACCTACTTTTTGGTCATTTTTTAAAAAAACTACTGGACGGATTTACATCAAATTTACAAAAGCAAGCTTTCGGTACCAAGCCGCTGCTCCTGCCACGAATTTGGCGAAAATAAGTTTAAGGAGCCCCCCTATAACTTTGACACACCTGGACCAAACCTCACCAAACTTTGCAAAAGAATTCAGAGTGGGTCATATACTTTTTTTGCAAAGTTTGGTGAGTATCCGTCCAGAGAGAGCAAAGTTATAAGCCACCCAAAAGTGCTCTTCCTACGGAAACAGCAACTTAACCATAACTAAACAGCCACTACCGTATATATATTTCAAATAAGAACGCCATCTAAAGACACTATTCAGGCAGGCAGCACTCCACACACAAAAGTGTTCCAAAATGACAAATAATAGTCACGGACAGCCTGTGTATATATATATATATATATAGTCACTGAAAAAACTTTGGGACGTTATGGTTAAGTTGCACTAATAAAAATCTATGAAATTAAATGAAAAAAAGTTATGGTTACATGTAAAACCAAAAAATCTCAGAAATTTTACAGTTATGGTAAACTAGCAACCAATGCTCGCCCCACCACCATTATGTTATGTTATGTTATGAGCACTTATAATGCGCACATATGCCCGAAGGCACCTTGGCACGCGGAAGTACATAGAAATGCCACACAAAGGTTGAGAAAAAGAACATCAGCAGAAAATAATGGTCTTAATTAAGCGACGGAAATTTAGGTGGTTCTCGGTGGACTTTTGTTTAAGAGGAAGACTGTTCCACAGCTTACCAGCCACTACAGGGAAGACCCTGCCACCCACTCTCTGAAAGCGAAACTTGTAAACCACCACCAATCGATTGGTATTAGAGCCAAGAGTCTGATTGGGGATGTACGGCTGAAACTTATCTTGAAGAAATTCAGTCCAATCTGATAAATCGCACTAGGAGGAGAACATCTTTGGACTATTTGATCTTACAGCAGCTGGGACCCAGAGTAGCGCCCTTCCACCACTCTAGTTTTGGTTGCACATCTAACTGGAGACTGGGACTCCAGAGGGGCTGCACCTGGGCTACTGTTGCCTAACATTGGAGTGCTATACCGATGGTAACTCCCTCCTGCTCCCCACTGAGGTCTAACAATGAAAATGGGAGAGAGTTGGATCCTGGCTGGCTCTACACTAAAGTTACCCAAATTCCCTCCTGACACTGCCTGGTGCATACCAGAGGGATTCAACCCTGCAAACCTGCATCAAGGTAAGAAGGTAAAAGTTCTATATTTGTAGTCCTTACGCTTCTCATTTGTTCTAACAATACTTTCCTGAAGTTACGGTTACATCATATCATACATGTGCATAGAAGAAGAAATCCAGAAACACAAGAATGTTATCTGTTCATGAAGTTAATTAGTTTGGGTATGAACATTTTCTATTAAAACTGCACTTTTTGGTGCATGCTTTACGTTCCCTGTATATGGTTATATTTGTATGCATAGTGCTCTCTATATGTTTTTGTGAGCAATAGTGCAATTATGCAGTAAAGAAAGCATACGTAGATACTTATGTTTCACAGTATGGAAACATTTGTAAAGGTAGCATTTATCAATGTGGTATGCAACATGGGAAGATTGCAAATATTGCACCTCTGTAGTGCATGCTGCAGACAATGCCTACATGTCTTCATGAGTTTGTTCATGTATTGAAAGAACTGAGTAATGCATTGCTTAATGAACTACGTGGCATATATTAGTTCTTCAATCATCTCTGATACTTTTCTGCCAATGATATAATTACAATTTCTTGTGGAGCCTCTGCATGAAAACTACATTTTCATGTGATGCCATCAGTGATGTCATCAATGACATTTGTGATGTCATTGTTGATGTCCTGGGTGTTAGTGTTAGTAGTGCACAGTGGTGCGTGCAGTTATATTTGCTTAGCCTACCATAACTGGCGAATTTCAGGGGTTTTTCAGTTTTACTTCTACCATAATGTCACATTTAGAAAGTTATTTTTGGTCAAGTTCACAGGTTTTTAGTAGCGCAACTTAACGGAACGTCACTGTAACAAAGTTTTTTTTAGTGAAGTTTACGGGTTTTAGTAGGGCAACTTAACCATAACATCAAGCTAACAAAGTTTTTTTTACTGAATATACACTTTCATCATGTGATTTTTTTAAGATATGTACTATAATTCCCTTACTTTATGTACATGTAACATACAAGATACTGAACCTCTTCGCTAATGATATTTA
Organism: Ambystoma mexicanum; assembly: GCF_040938575.1. Taxonomy (NCBI): domain Eukaryota; kingdom Metazoa; phylum Chordata; class Amphibia; order Caudata; family Ambystomatidae; genus Ambystoma; species Ambystoma mexicanum. The sequence continues at coordinate 1,141,300,488 of NC_090922.1, forward strand.
AAAGCATGGACTGAGTGCCTAACTGCTGACAGGCGCGGACAAGATCAACACTACCCAAACAGTCAGGGGGTATTTGAAATTGTACTTTTGTGCCATATGATAAATGCACAAGTTTAAAAAAGAACACATACACACATTATAAGTACTAATAAAAAACCAATTGAACCTACACATCGCAAACATTAAACATGCATTTCATTACCATGTAGAATGAAAGGATTATACCATAACAAAAAAAAATATGCCTCCAACGTAAGTACCTCACAGAAACTGTGCAGCCAGGAGCGACAGTGGACGCACACAGTACAACGAAGACAATGTACAAGAAAATAGTAAATGTGATTCATTTTTCTTATATGTGTATGTACTTTTTTGTATGAGGTGCAGAGAAATTATTGTATTTCTCTTGTTTTGACACAGAAATGTGCAGTACTTTGGAGTGGCTGGAGGACAATGTTCCGCATGGGGAAATGTCAGAAGATAGCGATAATAATGGTACACCTTCTCTGCATAAGCAAATTGAAAGTCATTATGTTATGGGCATTTAACATACAGACCAGGTAAAAAAAGAAGAAAGTCCACCAAAGGACACAGAGCAAGACAGCCTGAAATGGATAGAAGAGCAAATGGACATACTAAATGAGAATTTTAACAGGTTAAGGCAATTTGTGGAGGAATACTTGAGAGGGAAAATAAGATATCACTGCCCACCTGTACCTTTCCCCCTTCTCCATTTCCCAGTGAACCATCCCCAATCTCTCAAGAGGAACATAAACGTTTTGACGAAACATCCATCCCTTCATCCCGTCACAACCAGCCCATGTTAAACCCTAATTCCCCTTTATTCGTTTCAGTATCTGCTTCCCCCAGTATTTCTCTTGATTGATGTATGTGAGTGTATTGAACATTTTTTTATGTTAGTTGTAGTGAAATTATTTGGGTCAAAAACATTTTTTTTAAAAAGAGTTAAAATGTACGCCTGTATGGGCTGGCCGTAATCAATATAATATGGATGTTCTAAGGGCAATACACCTACTCGTACCATTCGAAACCAACATGGAACTAATCTTACAACGCACCAGTTGTCCAAGTTGTCCATAAATGAACAAAATGGGAGCGTCCTAAGCACATTATACCTCTCCATGTTCTTAGAACACACCAGGTGTAAGGGATGTCTATAAATGAACAAAATGGGAGTGTCCTAAGGACACTACAGCTGTCTGTACCGTCCGCAGCCAAAATGGAACTGTCCGTAGAACCGGCGCGGTGGCCGGCATGTCCGTAGTCAAACAAAATGGAGGTGTCCTAAAGACACTGTACCTAGTGGTACAGTCAGCAGAACATCTAAGCACATCCGCACCACACCCATAAGTACTACGAACATCGTGCCTGTCCGTAACTGTCCGTCTCACTTGTGTCACACTTTTAATTAGTTTCAGGACCCTGAACACTGTCCGTAGAAAACCTGCACGCATACGCACATTTGTTACTCTACATTTGGTGTCCAGCAAAGAATATATGTACTCGTTACTAAACCAAACAGTAAGTATATTATAATAAGTACAATAGATACAGTGCATACATGTACATGTACATACAGTAGTTACAAACATGGGAAATTATTTTTTCAGTATAAAATCACCATTTCACATGTCCCATACAATTGCCCTACCTTTCAACGTATTGTTGAGAATTTTTGCAACGCTTTTGAGTGTTCGATATTGTCACAAGTCGCACCTCTCCACCCCTATAAAAGGCCACACCCCCAAGCTCATCTTCATTGTACTTCTGGCTATAGCAGATTGAGTTGTGCTGCCTTTACTCCTGTAGCAAAGATTAGCCGACCAATCCTAATGGCATCCATGGCTGCTGTTGCTTCATTAGCCTCAGCTCCACCCCCAAACCCTCCACCGCCACCACCTCCCCAAGGGCCTGCAGAGGGAAATAGGCGTGATGATGTAGAGAGCGAGGAAGAAGAGGAAGAAGAGAATGAGGTGGAGGAACTCCGCACTACAATCACTCGCCGGGAGTCGTGGGTGTGGCGGTTGTTTACCGTTTGTGGAAACGTACCAAAAGTATGTGCGAGCCAGGTGAGGTGTAACCAGTGCAAGTTGATACTGAGTCGCTGGAGACCTGGTGCGTACAGTTTTGCTATGACAACCATGAAGCGACACCTAACCTCATTCTACAGTGCAGACATTCGCAAGGTGGTACCATGTGAAGAACGTAGTAGGTTGAGTTCCTCCACAGCATCCTCTGTGTCTGATCCTCTCACCACAAGAGACATTCCTGTGGGAGAGCACATCCCTCCAGCTGCCTCACAGGTCATTCGCGATGCTGTTGACCCTTACCTTGCGAGGGTCACAATATTGTGTATGTACTGCGACGCAGTACTCTGCAGGGGGGAGAGTATTCAAAGTGCTTTTGAGACTATGGTCACGGAGCACCAGAAGAACTGCTCCCTACCTTAGTAAAGTGCACCCTACGTCTTTCTCTCTCCACCTGCCCTTTCTTATCCACATGCTCAGTGTTGCTTCCTTACCCTCCTTCACCCTCCTCTCCTAGTGTGTCGTGTGTTAAAAAATAAAAAAATGGAAAACAACAAAAATTACAAAAAAGGCTCTTTTCAGAGCCGTCTTTCTTATTTTAACAATGGAACTATCAAGTGAGTGGTGTAGGCCCTCGCGCATTTTTCAAAAAGTCAGCAGACAGTCGTAGGAAGCACAACCAAAACCAATGTACTTTTCGCTGGGAGTAAGTGGTGGCTCTGAAAAGAGCCTTTTGTTTGTGTTTTGTGTGTTTCAAAAACTGTGCATTCGAAAAAACAGATTGCCAAATAGGTGACTATGAATCCCAAAAAGTTTGTAATGCATTTTGAACATTTCGAAGAAAAATCTGATTGCCAGCATATGTGAGATGGATTCCATCTCTGCAAAAAATGAAACTGCTGAGAAACGAAATGTTTTGATTGTGGAATGAAAACATGGCAACATTTCTTACAAAGGCACAAACAGCCTTATTGACATTGCGCCTCACCTTCTCCATTTGTGGACCAAATGCAGAAGAACACAGCCACATTTGTCTTTGTGCAATACGGGAAAAAACTACTTGGCAATTTGGAAACATGTCCATGACCTTCGAAAGTCCTTCCTTCATTGCAAATTGCAAAGAAATTCCAGAGGTATGCCCTAAACTGTTTCCTCCACAATTAATGATATTTATGTCAGGATGACGCTCAGTCTGTAAAGTAGCACAGAGAGGTAGCAAGTCTAGCCACTTCATTCCACGCTCTCCATGCCAGTGCACTTCCACATGAGAAAATCCAAGATCTGCAGATATACCGCAATTTTTCTGCACCATCAACCAATGTATCCATGAGTCTCCCAAAATCCAGATAATCTGTTTCCGAGCACACAGAGCCATAGCTATCTGGTCTCCTGTCAGGAAAAAGATGTTCTCACTAAATCTCTGCATTCAGAACTCACACACTGAACTTTACTGACCAATCCCTAGCTACACACATTCTCATTTGCATGTGTCTCCACTCCAGAAACCATGTTGCTAATACGTGCTGCCTGCAGACTACCGCCATGTCCGTGGACACGTACAGGATCTGAGCGTGACGACTGTACATTTAAATAGTATTCCCCTTTTGCCCTTTAAGGTGGGCACTGAAAAGAGCTGTTGTTTTTTGTTTTTTGGGCAGATGCCTGACAGACACCTGCTGTTTTGTATTTTTCTGATTTTTTTTCTTCTTACTTTAATCCTACAATCATTACAGAACCTTCTCCAAAGCAAGCCTTACATTCCAAAAAGAACGTGGCATTTCCCAAAACAGATAACGAAACACCATCTGCTTCAAAATAAGCCGCATTACTGGAAACAATGTTCTCGTGGCTGCAGAAAAACATACCAGCGCGTAACATGAAAGCACGCATGCCGCTATCGATGATACACCTCCCAATACTTTGATCAGGACAAAAAACAGAACTGGTGTCCCATTTTCCTCTAGGGTGTAAGCCAGAAAAAAAATGATTTCGCAGTTGGAAAGATGTTAATGACTGCTTGCACCAACTGTTCCAAATCTTCCAACAAAGTAGGTGAAGTGACGTAGCCCAAATGGCAAGCACTGTAGTGCAAAACTACCACATGGGGACTGGTCACCCTACGCATTTCTCTGCAAACTTGGAGAATTGCCGCAACATTGCAATCAGTCACAGCACTCCACACCACCTCCACTCCTCTGACATCGAAATTGTGTGCCACATGCCTACTTTCGGAATAGTGCTGCAAACCATGGACAAAAATATCTCCAAGCACCAACACCCTGACTGTCTCCACCTCTGCCATCTTCAATACACGCACCGTCTTTCTACACAAATGAACAATGTGAACATCTGATTTGCTGATGCCTACAGTCCCCTTTCCATGCTAGATTTGCTGTAGAACCCTGTATGTGCCACGCCCTACCGGTGGACAAGCGCGGTCTACTTGTGGCATGTAACTCTTAGCCAGTCCTTCTACCCTTTCCACATCACTCGCAAATCCATTCCCTCATTCGTCACACCTAAGCAGTCACACAACCAACCACCAGTGACATTCAAGATCTCTACATCTAACTCTGTCATCAGAGTTCCACACTTCAAATGTACTGTTGATCACTGTGAATGCAAGTCGCATATCATTGCAAAGCACCTACTTCAAAAATTACTGTGCAAGTGACGTGGATTTCTACTTAGAGCTCCATGCATACGCGCATGCATGAGTACAGGTATGCATATTTTATTCAGAGAACATGTGCAACCCTTATGATTTCATTTAAACAAATTAATGCCACTAAATCTGCATAGCCAATGCATACCAACACTCCCCCTTTAAGTGGAAGACTTCCAATTTTTCATTGTCAAACTGCACTACTTCTTACTGTTTCCCACTTAACCTATACATACGTAACAACCCTCCCGATTTAGGCTCGAAACTCGATTTTCCATTAGAAAATGTCGCAATTTTATTACTGTCTAGGGCCTAAATCAATGCTACTTCCAATGCGATCGTATGAGAAAAATAAACGTTCCCGATTACTGTGGTGACATCTCCCTCTGTGGTTCTCCCGATTTTTCGCATTCGTAATTATAATATGAAAGTAGTCACATTTTTCCCATCTACTATAATGACCTATCACTTACAAACCTCTCTGCTATGGACAACAAAGCTTAAAAAATACAAGCGATTTTCATGAACTGAAAACTTTACTCATTTCCGAAGCAGGTTCAACTAACATACTGCATATAAAGGCTGCACATAGTGAAATGAAATGCACACATGCACTGTGTTGAGATATCAAAAGTGAATACTCCAATGAAAGATGCAAAATGAACATGTACAATAATATCACTGCTTTAAAGACACAAAGTTACTAACTTCTTCCTTTTACAATTGCAGTGAAGACTACTATCCTCAAAATCAACAGCATCTACACTGCAAACAACATATCCAAAGAAACCTGGTCATTCCGCAAAAAAATGTAAGTACTGTTCTACCTTTATATTTTTACTGTTCCTCAAAGAGACTGTGTGGGTTATTTATGAAATTTGCGCAGCAAAAAAAAACATTGATTTCTGAACCATTCTGCCCACAAATCCCCATTTATTAAACAAAAAATAACATGCAGAATGGCACACAAATCCCTGTGCTTTTGGAACACAAATAACATACAGAAGCCTTAGAATGTTAATTCTACAAAACAAATAGTTGTTTCAATTTTATACCATTACGTTTATTATTAATGCTTCTCCTCACCACTAGCTCACTTTCTACTCTCATCTAAAGCCCTGTGTACTAATATACAAACAGAAAAATAGCCTTCCCAAGTCATTGTAATTGCCCAATGCACATTCACACACCACCACAAATAGCTTCCCCATCAAACTCATGCACACATGCACACAGCACACATACATTGTACAAGAGACCAAACCATGTCTTCTTTTTTTTGAAACAGACCCCAAAGAATGCCTACCAAAAAGCAATTCCATAGAAAGGAACGCAGAAATAGAGCAAAGGAAAGTAAAAGTGAATAAAGTAAGCATCCATCTCTAGCAGATTTTGTAGAGAACGTTGGAACAAAACAGCTAATACAGTCATTTAGCAAAACAAAGGAAGATTCAACTGCCGAAACTTTGGCTCCTCTATCAAAACGTGGCACGAAACAGAAAACGCTTTACAAACAATTGGCTACCAGTACTGCTAACAATGCTCCTACGATATAGTAACAAGAACACATAGTAAAAAAATTATTTTAGCAAAAATGTTTCACCACAGATTCCTTCAGAATCTAACAAGAAGAGGAGGGAAATCATCCAAAACCCTTAAAACCTACCGTAGAAAATTAATCCTACAAGCTCTCGTAGACAGTGCAATCCTTCTCAAAAGGAAGTTATTTATTTTAGTGTTAAATAGGATGAAACCACTAACAAAACTAAGTACTAAACTACAAAAGAAACTTCTCAATAAATGGAATGTCAACAAAAATAACTTCTTAAATATGTGTGGAGGTGAATGGAGTCACACAACAACCACAGAACCATATTTTAATGAAGAAGCATACAAACAAAAACAAACAAACTCAGTTGCCATCCATAGCAGTGGACGAGGGTATGAAAAAATCAATAGTACCATCATGGAAAAAGAAACACTGCTTACAAAAGTATCCTCTGAAAACTCAGAATTACCTCTCCATTCAACTGACCCAGACTGTCAGTATACAAATGGCTGTGCACATCAATGTGTACCATTCCTAACAAATCTTTCAAATCTTTAACTTCAGTTCCTTAATCAATATATGAAAGGTAAAGACAAAATCAAAATTAAAGTGCTACAACATATGGATATCTGTCCAGTGCGCAAATACACAGGATTACAAGGACATTCATTAGCCTGCATTTCAGGACCTATTTGCAAAAGTACCTTCCATGATTTCAAAATAATAGCAATACATCATTCAAGTGTAATAAATCTAGTGTAAAACCAAACTATGCTAAACGTCCAGCTTTAGAAATCGCCAATTTAAATAACACTCTTCTACATGGTACACCCAAATACCTACAAGAAGAAATTGACCGTATCCTAAGAAAATATTTTGAAAGTGAAAGCCACTTACAAAAAGCAATAGTTTCAGAACAAACTAGCAACAATTCTGCACATAGAAACCTTCTATTACACACATACAAAAAAGAAATACTAAAATTTAAAAGTAAATCGGCTGAAGTACCAAATCATGTGTGTGTGTGTTGCCGCAGAACGTTTTATAAAAGGAACACAAAAACTATAGACGTAACATACAAAATAGAAGACAATGAAAATTCCAAATGATTTGAATTAGCTCTCTACCTTTCAGCAGAAAACAAATACCAAATAAGTGAACCCCTAATATGTTGCAGTTACTGCACTACAAAACTGGACAACAACCAAACTCCTTCACGTGCTATCACAAATAATTTGGAATTATTCCCACTACCAAAATCCCTGCAACAACTACATTTGTATCAGAGCATCATAATTCAACCAGTTCACCCATTTCATTAATACACCTTCAAACAAAAACAGCAAATGTACCTCCCTCTGAATTGGTGAAAGGCATTTGTGGCAAAGTAGTTTATTTGCCATTAGATCTGACAGAAAATGTGCACACTCTAGGAGTGCAACATCCAACAGAGCATTCTTTAATTGTCTTAGTAAATGGTGTACCAACACAAGACAAAAAGATTTGGCAACAACTGGTGGACTTACATAAAGTTAGACAAGCCTTACAATATCTGAAAGACAATAAAGAAATACATATTGAAGAAAGCCTAAAGGAAACAACTGAAATAATTCAAGAGACATCAGAAAATGGTCAATTTGAACTTCTGGATCCTGCTGCAGTATCCACTCTTTTGGACCATTACACAATTCATCCATTGTTTTCTAATGAGAGCATAGATGATGCACTAGAAACTTACCAAATGCGACAAACTAAAGGGTCACCAATGAGCATATGGCAAAAAAGTATAGAAGCACATGCTTTTCCTCTGCTATTTCCTACTGGCAAAGGCGGAAGATACGATGATCAACCCACTCAGATTATGGCATCAGAATACCACTCATTACAAATGTATTCTGAATATCGCAGATTTAGACAAAATGTGGAATAAATATTCCACCTATTCTTTGAAAGTGAGCTAGCAGCCCTATGTTATGGAGCTGCACACATACTTAAATCTGGAACCCACTTTCAAAATATGTCAGCTACACAATTAATACAAAAAGTGCAAGAAAAAGATGAGGTTTTACAATCAAGTATAACATATATGTTTGCAAACATGCGTGGTACGAAAGAATACTGGTTCCAACGGCACAGAGATGTAAGTTGTATGATCAGAAACCTTGGACCACCCACTTGGTTTGTTACATTAAGTTGTGCAGAGTATGCATGGGAAGATTTACATGAGTTCCTACGCATATCAAACAACAACAAATCCAACATAGATATACTAACACCTGTAGAACGTTGCTCTCTACATCCTGTTAATGTGTCAAGATATCTCCATCATCGTTTCATTGCTATGCTACACTTTATTTGTAATAAAACTGTTCCTCCCCTCAGAGAAGTACAACACTTCTTTTGGAGAAAAGAATACAAAGCCAGAGGAGCACCACATATTCACATGCTTTTATGGATCAAAGGTGCACCTAAATTTGGTCAGGACAGTGATGCCACTGTTTTGCAGTCCATCCAAAAATATGTCACTTGTGAAATCCCGTCACAACGGACACCTAGTGACCTTCATGGACAGATTTTACAATTTCAAAGACACAAATGTTGCAAATATTGTCATTGCAAATTCAAAAGCAAAGGGAAATACTACACCAAATGCCGCTTTGGTTTCCCTAGACCAGTTACAGAAACAGTTGAAGTGAACAACTTCATGCCTTCATTTTGAAAGAGTGTTAAAGGTAAATCACCTAAGAACACGTATTAAATAAAAAGAATAGAAGAATCAAAATATATCAATGATTACAATGAAATCATTGCCCTCTTATGGAATTCAAACATAGATGTGCAATACATTGCAGACAATTCCACTGCAGTTGCATGCTATGTTACGGCCTACTTAACAAAATCAGAAAAAACAGAGCTTCAAGACCAATGGAATGATCTATCATCAGATAAAACACTATCTCAGAAATTTTACAGCCTAGGCATAAAAATGCTCTCTCATAGAGAATGTGGTGCCTATGAAGTGGCAGATTGTTTAACCGGTACTGCTTTGTATAGAAAATCAGAAAACATAGTATGGGTAGGTCTTGGTAATGCTAAATCAAGAAAAAGAGTTCTGAAATCAGATGAGGACATAGAAACAATTGCCAGAAATGATCCCAACAGCCAAGACATTTTTTAAAAAACAATTTACTAGACCCATACTATCCAAACTGGAGTACCACTTTGGAAACCATGTGTCTATACCAGATAGCTCAAAACTTTGCCTACAAAAATAATATTACACCCGATGAATGCAAAGGTAGATATAGAGTGCAGATTGTGAAGGCAGCTTAGTGAAACTAACCAAACGAAGCTTGATTAATCACGTCAAATTGTCATTAAAAACTCATCAACAGAAAGAACTACATTATATGTCCCTGCTACAACTTTTTAATCCATGGAGAAAAGAGGACGATTTACTAGATAACCATTACTGCTATGAAGATGCTTTTAAAGCAAATGAAAGCACTATCACCGATGTGAACTTTACACAGTACAAAACAATGTTGCACAATGAACAGCAACATGAAGAAGAACTTCAGGCCCAACTAGATAAGGACACTTCCGACAGTAGTCAACCTTCTATCACAGGAAGTCAAGAACCACTAGGACAGCTACTAATAGCACATGAGGCAGAATTAGCTATGACAGAAGTTGAAAACACCATGTGTCAGTATGAAGAAACTACAGAAGACTTAACTGTACTACAAGCAAAACTTAACAAAGATCAGTGCACCATTTTTGAAGAAGTAACAAAATAAATTGCACATGGTGTACAACACAAAAATAAAGAATGTACCTGCCAAAATTACAAACCTATACTGCTGTACATCAGTGGTGAAGCTGGGTCAGGAAAAACATTCTTAATCAAAATCATCATCAAGTTCCTTCAACAATTGACAAACAACAAACTGTCAGCTGTTGTAACTGCCCCCACAGGTTTGGCTGCCTACAACATAGGCGGTGTCACTTTACACCGATTACTACTCCTTCCAGTAGAACACCAAAACAAATTAGACTATTACAAACTTTCTGCAGAAGCTGCAATGGAACTACACAGAGTATTAAAACAAATGAAAAAGCTACTAATAGATGAAGTGAGCATGGTCTCCAACCTAATGTTGGCTTTGATTCACCTCAGATTGCAAGAAGTACAAACTCCGAAGAACTCTTTGCAGGGAAACACGTTATCATTTTCGGAGATCTTCTACAATTGACACTAGTGAAAGGTGAACCTATTTTTAAAACCTTAGGACACAAACTCTGCCGTAAAACTGTTGGCAGTATAGGTAATGTGAACCTTTGGCAACATTTCCAATACAGAGAATTAACACAAAACATGTGTCGATCTGCAGATCTCACGTATGCCAACATCTTAAAAAGTATCAGAGTTGGTATACTATCTCAAGAAGCACACGCAATATTGAAAAACCGGCACATTCATGCACTTTATGGCGATAACACATGTGCTACTGATGTTATGGAACAATTAGTGCACAAAAATATCAATTGTATGGCCTTAATTCCAACTCTTGCAAGCTGTTTCAAATTCAATGAAACAATGTTAAAAAAAGAAATGCAACCATTAATGGAAATTTGCTCCACAGACAAACTTGATGTACATGGTATGACACTACCCATGTGTGAGCAAACCACAACAAGACTAAATACCTTAGAAAATTCAATCTCCAACACAGCTGGGTTGGAATAAATATTAAAATTATCCTTAAATTGTAGAGTAATGCTTAAATGTAACCTTGACGTGGAGCAAGGGCTAGTTAATGGGGAACTCGGTACAGTTGTTGGCTTTCAAACATACCCAAGTGACAACAACATTCAGTTTGTCAATATTCGCTTTGACAAACTTTCAGAAGTGAAAAGGATGGGCTCTCAAGTGCTCGATTCCTTCTCTTCAAAGACATGTATGTACATAGAGAACAATTTTCTCTAACTCTTGCATATGCAGTCACCATTCATAAATCCCAAGGTCTTACCCTAGACAAAGCCTTGATAGATATAAGAAACACAGTCTTTAAAGAAGGGCTGAGCTATGTAGCACTATCATGCTTACGTACACTTAATGGTCTATTTCGAATCAACTTTGATGCAAGTAAACTGAACGCTGATATTCCTTGCATCTTAGAATACAATAGACTGCGTTCACTGTACACCCCCCATCTGAAATCATATCCTGTTCCAGAAAAAGGAAAATGAGGTAAAAGAAAAGTAATTCAAATAGAAATACAACATATCTGACAGCAAATCCTTCAAAGTAAACAAAAGAAACTAAAACTTCATCAGTTACCACAAGCAAATAAGAATGTATTAGGGAAAGTAAAGCAGGTACTTCTGCAAAGAAGGAACAGAAACTCCCATAAAATCACTCAGAGGTAGAACTAGCTGGTCCATTCAAATGTTCAAATGAAACTGGTGTCAATTGCTATGCAAATGTAGCAATGAATATTCTATTTCAATTGCCACCAATTGGTAACAATATTTATTTACACAGTACAGACCAATTGCATTTGCAAATGTTAGTCCTTCATAGAAACACAACACGCATTCGTAACAACACATATAGTGTTCACGGAATAAGACAGGAATTGGACTACTGTGCTGGAATGGTGAAATTCACTATATACTCACAAGAAGATCCACAAGAATTTCTAATGTACTTACTACAAGTACTGGAAAACAAAAACATACCTATAAATGAAATCTTCCAGATTTCATACATGTGGAAACATACATGCACTCTCTGTAACAATGTGACACAGGAACAAATCCCAAATGAACGGTTTGTGTATATATCAATACCTAGGTGTGAATCCATTCCATTTTAGCAAATTCTACAGAATGCAAACCATGGCGATTATGTACTATGTGCAATTCAGATAATCGCTCCACCTTACTGATACAAATACATAGTAACTACATAATACTTATGCTTCTACGGTACAATGCAGATGGTACCAAAAACAACTGCAAGCTGACTGGATTCCCACACGGTCAAGTGTCACTTGTTAAGAAAACCTTTACAACAATAGGTATAATCTACCACACAGGAGCCACAACCAATGCAGGTCACTAAACTGCATATATTAAAAAGAAATGTGGATGGTTCGAATGTAATGATAGTGCCATTACTCTAAAGCAGAGATTGCCAGCTAATCTTACAAATGTGTATTTCATCTTCTTAAAGCCAAAATGTAATAACTAATGTGTACTTCAACATTAACAAAAAGTTCAAGTGAAAGACTATAAGCAGTTAGAATATGCCAACAGGTAACTTACTGCCCAAGAGTGTATAAGAACCACACAGATAAATGAATACCACAGATCTGTAACAAAAAATACACAGTTAGAATATTCCAACAGGTATCTAACTGTTTAAAAAATCTGCAACAAGCCAACATACATAACATTAATCGGAAACAACAAGTAAACACTCAAAGGAAACAAAGGTATAGTTTGTAGCATAGCAATGAAAGTTTTTTTTTTTTTAATCCGACAAGGATTTTTTTTCCCCCAGACCCAAGGATTTGAAAAACAAACACAGAAACTGAGCAAAAAAAACAGTACACTGGTTTGTAAAGTAAATATGAGGGTCAACAGAAAAACTAAAATGTCTATTGTACAATGTAATAAGTCTTTATAAAAATGCAAATACAAACATGCTCTTTTCTTTTATCACAGACATTAAAAAAGGATATTTCCGCCAAGTACTAAAGTCATGTAACAAATATTTGGAATCTCAACAAAGTACACAGTAAGTATAATTTCACACATGTCATACATATTGGAATCTATACGTCTGATGGATGGCAGTAATATGGTGCATTGGCTGTAGGCAGGGCCTATAGTCTTTAATGTATAACCTACTACCTACACCCTGCGGCCAAGCAACCAAGACTGTAGGTCCTACCCACAACCATCGCAGCATATCAAAACCATGGTGGCTTATAACTTCATTGCTTATAACTTTGGTCTTGGGGGCATGGCCTTTGGGCAAGCACCCAAGACTCTAGGTCCTGCCCACAACCACTGCAGCATATCACACCCATTGTGGCTTAAAACTTCACTACGTATACATTTGGTGTTGGGTGCATGGCCTTTGGCCATGGACCCAAGACTCTAGGCCCTCCCCACAACCACCTGATCGATATGCAATACTACTGGTGTATCTAGACCTGTCATATCCTGCAGTGGTTGTGGCCATGGCCTAGAGTCTTGGGAGTATGGCCTACGGCCTACGGCCTATGGCAATGCACCCAAGACTCTAGGCCCTGGCACAACCACTGCAGCATATTACACCCATGTGGCTTATAAATCATTAGCACTCCCATAAAATATTGTATTTTTAACTGTAGCATGTACTCAATTTGCACTCAGGACTCTAGGCCTGGCCCACACTTGCCAGATACATAACTGATTGTATGGGTGTGATGTATGAATGTGATATGCTGCAGTGGTTGTGGGCAGGGTCTACACTCTTGTCTGCAGCCTGTACGTCCTGGCCACAAACACTGCACTATATAAAACCCATGGTGACTTATTACTGCAGTGCTTACAACTTTGGTCTCGGGTGCATGGCCTTAGGCCATGCTACCAAGACTCTAGGCCCTCCCCACAACCACCTAATCAATATGTGATACTACTGGTGCATCTATAGCTTTGATATGCTGCGGTGGTTGTGGCCAGGGCCTAGCATCTTGGGAGTATGGCCTACGGCCTACTGCCTACGGGCATGCACCCAAGACTCTAGGCCCTGGCCACAACCACAACAGCATATCACACACATGGCGCTGTATAAATCAATAGCACACCCATAGAAACAAAAAATGTAACTACAGCATGTACTCAATTTTAATGTTCGCTAACACCACGAGTGTCCTTAGAGCAGTTTCAAGTTGCCTGTGCACACCATGGACTAAAGCACTATCCTTAAAATACCCCTAATTTTCAGTACATACAAACATCCCAGACAAGGTGGGCATATGGAGTACATCATTAACACCTGCCGCCTAAACAATACAGTATTTCACCCATGTCTTACTCTCTGAATCTCCCCAAGCACTCTGACATACCAAAACAGATTCTGAAACAGCATTTTGCCTTGGGTCGGCACTGCACTGAGATGTCGGGCGCATCCAAACAATCTGACGAACATCACGGCTCACTGCAGCCAATCGGGGAAGACGTTGCGTGTCCGCGGTCATGACACCAGCCCCTTAGCCAATCAGTATCTTGTCCGCGGAGCGAACAGGGAAGTGTGGGCGCGGAGCGGACATAGATATCACTAATTTTTGAGATTACTTTTTAGTCGTTTTAACGAAAACTACTTGACGGATTGTCACCAAATTTACAAAAGCATGCTTTTTGGACCAAGCCCCTGCCCCTGCTGCAAATTTGGTGAAAATCCATCCAGCGGTTTGGCCTGTAGGCATGTGCATATATATATATATACATATATATATATATATAGTCACTGAAAAAAACTTTGGGACGTTATGGTTAAGTTGCACTAATAAAAATCTATGAAATTAAATGAAAAAAACTTATGGTTACATGTAAAACCGAAAAAATCTCAGAAATTCGACAGTTATGGTAAAATAGCAACCATAACTCGCACCACCACCATTATATTATGTTATGAGCACTTATAAAGCGCAGATACGCCCGAAGGCACCTTGGCACACGGAAGTACAAAGAAATGCCACACAAAGGTTAAAAGAACATCAGCAGAAAATAATGGTCGACGGAAAGTTAGGTGGTTCTCGGTGGACTTTTGTTTAAGAGGACGACTGTTCCACAGCTTACCAGCCACTACAGAGAAGACCCTGCCACCCACTCTCTGAAAGCGAAACTTGTAAACCACCACCAATCGATTGTTATTAGAGCCTAGAGTCTGATTGGGGATGTACGGCTGAAACTTATCTTGAAGAAATAGACTGCCCCGTGAAAAATACAGAGATTTAAAGGTGATCCACTGCTGCGCTGGCAGCCAGTGCAGATGGCACAATACCGGATTGGGTGCCATAAAGGGTTGCAGTAGCAACTTGAGTGGCTAAGTTCTGAAACGGTTGCAGCTGGTGGATCAGGCCAGCCAGATGGGCCAGAAAAGAGCATTACAATAATCAATCCTGCTTGATACCAATGCAGCAACCACCGTTGGGCGCAGTCGAACAGGAAGAAAGGGCAGGATTTTACAAAGAACCTGCAACAGATAATGACCAGACTGGCATACTGGACAAACCTGTGCCATCATAAAAAGTGATGTAGACAGAAAGACCCCCAGCTTCTTCACCACTGGCACCGGAATAAAAAGAGCACCCAAAGAAGCATGCCTGAAAGAAGCGGAACAAGAGTCACACTTGGCCGAAGATTCCACCACCAAGACCTCCATCTTGTCACAGTTTTACTTGAGCCAACTGGTGACCATCCAATCACCCACTGCCAAGAGGCTGTCATAAAGACGAGACGACACACTGTCCGGGTCAAGAGCTAAACGGACCAGGATTTGAGTGTCGTCAGCATAAGAATATCACTTAAAGCCGTGGGAGCGGAAAAGGTCATTCAGGGAACAAACACAGATCTTAAATAACATCAGGGACAAGGGGAATCCTAGGGAACCCCACAGAACAAAGAGTAGACAGAGGACAGAAAAGTAGGAAGAGAAACAGACTGGCCTCAACCAGTCAGAAAGCAGGCCAATATGGGACCAGGAAGGAATGATCAACAGTATCAAAAGCCACTGACAGGTCGAGTAAAATCAGCTCCACCACTCCACCACTAAGAACCATCCTGACAAGGTTATCCATAACTGAGACTAGAACACTCTCTGGACCCCTTCCCGGATGAAAACAAGACTGAAAAAGATTTAGAATTGCAGAACACTCCAGGAAGGAATAAAGAAGAGGAGAAATCAAAGATTCAAGAAGCTTCATGAAAAATGGAAGTAAAGAAATAGGATGGAAATTAGAAAAGAACGAGGCATACAAGGATGTTTTTTTAAGTAGTGTAGGTGCCCTCCCCATCTGTAGACATTCAAAAGAAGAAATGAGACAATCCCCAGACGGGGAATAAGGCTAAAGGCGTGAGTTCCAAAAAATAGTTTATATATATTTGGCATCCAAAGAACTCTGCTACCTGAGAGCGCTCTAACCAATTTCATAGTTCACATTATAAAGGCGCAACTCGTCATACATGACGCAATTAGTATATGGTGTCGAACCGGTACAGGATTGGTTAGTCAGTATGGGCACATATGGCGATGACCACACAGTTCCATCTGGATTGGTTGCTCCTTTGCCAGGAGGATGGACTTCATGTGATCTGTTGCCAGTGTCCAGGAGGGGTGAAGGTCAGGTTGCTCTGAGGCGGGGTGATGACTAACTAAGCTAACATAACACATCTTTGTGGAGCATGCACTAAATAATTACTTTGCAATTGGTTTAAACAAATCATTGTGATCCTATAAACGTATTACATGTATTTATATCTTCAATAACAGTGGCTTATATAGAGCATCGGGTTAAAGGGCTTTGACCATCATGATAGCATTGATTGAAGCTGGAGTCTGGACTCATAAAACATCTGAGGCATGTTGGCATTTGTTATTATTGGGAAGCGATATATTGTGACAGAGATCTAATGTTAGTGGGGGTCTACTTGGCAGGCATCATGGTGGGTTAACATATTTCGTACATCAAGAGAATACCTTGCAGGGACACAGGGTTACACTGGCAGTAATTTTCCAATGGTGAGGGTGAGGGGGCATGGACAGATTTGTGGAGATGAATGCTCGGCTCAAGCCGGTTCACACGCAGAGCAGTGATCTCACAGGAAGAGTGAGCTGTTACATTCGTTTTTTGTTGCAAATACCTCCGGCTTTAGCATGAGAATGGAGCCGCAGTGTTTTCCAGACACAGTGAGAGAGAAGGTGGGGGCCATTCGTGCTGTGCGTGCGGCGCTGCAAAAGGGAGAGAAGCTTTTTCGTATTGTCGCAGTGAGGCTTGGTTACCAAGATGGCATCAAGGGGGCACAAAGATGGTTGCCTTGTGTCCTGCGCGATGGTCCCATCTACGCAAGTGCCACCCAATGGTGACATTGCATAAGGGTAATGGGGGCACCCCCCCACCATTGGAGGCACATAGTCCAAGTTTGTACTAAGGAAAGAAATTACGGGGGAGGCCTTCTGGCCCCTCACTTCCACACAGTACAGGGACTACAATGGCTTGTTTTAGCTTAGCCAGGATGAACCCACGACAGCAAAAGAGGTTCACGGCCTGGAGGAATAATCCTCGGCAAGAGATCCTGCAAGACAGATTAGGGAACTGGGTCCGATGGAGCTGCTGATTTAATGCGTAAGATAACAGATAGGACATTCTCATCTTCGAAAACCGGATACTTATCCCAGCTAACCATGGCTGGTGAACTGAGGTCAATAACCGGTGTCCCAGACTTTTGAGGATCATCTGCATGGCAATTTGCCATGACAGTAGACATTGTGCTAGTTTCTCCTAAGAATTGAGTGCTTAGCGAGAGGTAACAAGTGAGTCATAAGAGGAACTGTAAAAGAGACAAAAAAAGAGTGGCATAACAAGGAAAACCACTACACCTGGAATGGCTGAGAAGATGATGTCCAGGATACCTCCCTGCTGATGGATGGGTTCAACTATATGTTGTTTAATCCATACTGTACACTGCTAAGGCTAACACCCAGGACATAAAAGATGACATCACAAATATAATTGATGACATCACTGATGACAGGGCCATATCATTTTGGGCAAATTTTGGTAAGTGTTCATCCGTGGGGGGAAAAGTTATAAGCCACCCAAAAAGTAGTCTTCCTATGAGTTGAGCAACTTAACAATAATGACTATATATATATATATATATATATATATATATATATATATATATATATATATATATTACATGGACGCGTTAGCGTCCATGTAGTTATGGTTAAGTTGGTGTTTCCATAGGAAGAGCATTTTTTTAGTGGCTTATAACTTCGCTCCCCCTGGACGAATCCTCACCAAACTTCGCAAAAAAAGTATATGGCCCACTCTGAATTTTTTTGCAAAGATGGAGTGGTTTGGTCCAGGGGGGGCAAAGTTATAGGGGGGTCCCAAAACTTTTGTTTTTTCCCATAGACATAATGGGAAAAAACTGTGCGCACACCTACAGCCCAAACCGCTGGACGGATTTACACCAGATTTGCGGCAGAAGCGGGGCTTGGTCCCGAAAGCGTGCTTTTGCAAATTTGGTGTAAATCCGTCCAGTAGTTGTTTCTAAAATGACCAAAATGTAAGGCAAAAAAATTAGTGCTATCTCTGTTTGCTCCGTGGACGGACTTCCCGGTTCGCTCCGCGGACAGTGCCCTGATTGACCGAGCGGCTTGCGCGATGTCCACGGACATCCGACGTGTTCGCTGATTGGACGGCATGGGGCGTGGAGCGTGTCAGATTTTTGGTGGCACCCGCCATCTTGCATTCGCGGACGACCGTAGACAGCGAGGGGAAACTTGGTTTAAAAATTGTATTTAGTGGAGTGTGTTGGTGTGTAAGAGTGTTTGGGGAGGGTGGGGGGGTATGAGATAGGTGCAATGTTGTATTTTTTTATGTGCTAGACGCTTTTGTTGTGTTCGATTTGTCTGCGGACAACACGGCTGTTCTGAAATGTTCATAAATAAACAGAATGAAATCGGTGTCAAGTTGAAAGTGTTCTAAGAAGACGTGTGGGGTCCTGGAATGTTCGCAGGGGGTGTCCTGAAGACATTGTCTGTATTGTTCGTTGTCAAGCTGAAAGTGTTCTAAGAACACTCGCAGTGTCCTGAAATGTTCGTACATAAAGAAAATGGGGGTGTCCTGATGACACTGTCCGTATCGTCCTCTGGCAAGTTGAATGTGTTCTAGGAACTTCCTTGTGTCCGCGGAATGCTTGAATCTATGGGTGTGATATGCTGCGGTGGTTGTGGCCAGGGTATAGAATGTTGGGTGCATGGCCAATTGGCCATGCACCCAAGACTCTATGCCCTGGCCACAACCACTGCAGCATATCACACTCATAGTGGCTTATAACTTTGGGTCAAAAACAAATTTATAAAGAACAATGTTATAAGCCTGTATGGGTGTGATATGCTGCGATGGTTGTATTTATCATGTTAAACTTACTATTTGGTTTAGTAACGGGAGTCCATGTTTTTCTTGTTCATTACTGTGATAAAAGAAAATAGCATGTTAGTATTAGTATTTTATAAAGACTTATTACATTGTACAATCACAATTTTTTCTTTTTTTTGACCCTCATATTTAGTAGATGACAAACCAGAGTACTGTGCAATTTGCTCAGTTTCTGTGTTTGTTGCTAAAATCATTGGGTCTGTGGGAGAAAAAAAATCCATGTTGGATTAAAAAAAAACTTTTTCTGTTATGCTACAGTTTATTTGTTTGTTTGTTTTCAGTGTTTACTTGTTGTTTCTGGCTAATGCTTTATACATTGGATTGTTCCAGTTTTTGGGAGCGGTAAGATATAAGGTATTTGGATATTGTACAATTTTGGAGCAGTTAGATACCAGTAGCCGTATTCTAACTGTTTATTTTTTATATATAATTTCGTGGTATTCCTTTATCTATTTGTATATTTCTAAATTTTGGGACAGTTAGATACCGATTGGCATATTCTAACTGTCTATTTTTTGCTCTATTTGAGTGGTATTAATTTATCTTATTAGTTGTTGTATCATCTTTGGGCAGTTAGATAGCTTTTGGAATATTGTGACAGTTTATATTTTTTTTACTACACGTGTACTTAAGGTTTAAGTACAGTTTAGGTATCAAATTTTGGTTTTAAGAACATTAAATAGGCGTTTGTAAGATTTGCTGGTAATCTCTGCTTGCTTTAAAGTAACGGTACTATCATTACATTCAAACCATCCACATTTCTTTTTTATATATGCAGTGTAGTGCCCTGAGTTGGTTGTGGCTCCTGCGTGGTAGATTATACCTATTGTTGTGAAGGTTTTCCTACCAAGTGATATTTGACCATGTGTGAATCCAGTCAGCTTGCAGTTCTTTTTGGTACCATCTGCATTGTAACGTAGAAGCATTAGTATTACGTGTTTACTATGTGTTTGTATTACTAACGTGGAACGATTATCTGAATTGCAGGTTGAACATAATCTACTGTGGTTTGCATTTTGTACAAGTTGCTGAAATGGAACGGATTCACAATTAGGTATTGATATATACACAAAGCGCTCATTGGGGATTTGTTCTTGTGTCACATTGTTGCAGAGAGTGCATGTATGTTTCCACATGTATGAAATCTGGAAGATTTCATTTATAGGTATGTTTTTGTTTTCCAGTACTAATAGTAAGTACATTAGAACTTCTTGTGGATCTTCCTGTGAGTTTATAGTGAATTTCACCATTCCAGCACAGTAGTCCAATTGTTGTCTTATTCCATAAACACTATATGTGTTGTCAGGATTGTTTGCTGCATTTCTGTGAAGTACTAACATTTGCAAACACAATGGGTCTGTACTGTGTAAGTAAATGTTCTCAACAATTGGTGGTAATTGAAATAGAATATACATTGCTACATTTGCGTAGCAACTTACACAAACTATATTTGAGAGTTTAAATGGACCAGGTAGTTCTGTATCTGACAGCTTTTTTTGGAGTGTGTCTTCCTTCTTTGAAGAAGTACCTGGTTTACTTTCCCTAATTGATTCTTTTTTGCTTGTGGCACTTGATGAAGTATTACGTTCTTTTACTCTCTTTGGAGGATTTGCAGTGACATCCTGTTGCTTTTCTGTTTGATTTATTTTTCTTTTATAATGTTTTACTTTTTGTGGAACAGAATATGTGTTTAGATGGGGAGTGTATAGTGAACAAAGTCTATTGTATTCCAAAATGCAAGGAATATCAGTGTTTATTTTACTTGCATTAAAGTTGATTAGAAATAGACCCTCAAGTATACGTAAGCGTGATAGTGCTACGTAGCTCATGCCTTCTTTAAAGATTGTGTTACCAATGTCTATCATTGCTTTGTCTAGGGTAAGGCCTTGTGATTTATGAATGGTGACTGCGTATGCAAGAGTTAGAGAAAATTGTTCTCTGCGTACATACATGTCTTTGAAGAGAAGGAATCGAGCTGTTGAGCGTCCTATTCGTTTTACTTCTGAAAGTTTGTCAAAGAGAATATTGAAAAACTGAATTTTGTTGTCATGTGGGTATTTTTGAAAGCCAACAACTGTACCAGTGCTCCATTAACTAGCCCTTGGTCCACGTCAAGGTTACGTTTCAGCATTACTCTGCAATTTAAGGATAATTTTAATATCTTTTCCAAGCCTGCTGTGTTTGAGATTGATTTTTCTAAACTATTTAGTCTTGTTGTGGCTTGGTCACAGATGGGTAGTGTCATTCCATGTACATCTGGTTTGTCTGTGGCGCTAATTTCCATTATTGGTTGCATTTCTTAACTTAACATTATTTCATTGAATTTAAAACAGCTTGCAAGAGTTGGCATTAATTAATTGACATTTTTGTGGGCTAATTGTTCCATAACATCTGTAGGACATGCATTATCACCATAAAGTGCATGAATGTACCGGGTTTTCAATATTGCTTCTGCTTCTTTAGAAAGTATACCAACTCTGATACTTTTTAAGATGTTGGCATAAGTGAGATATGCAGATTGGCGCATGTTTTCTGTTAATTCTCTGTATTGGAAATGTTGCCAAAGGTTGACATTTCCAATGCTGCCAACAGTTTTACGGCAGACTTTGTGCCCTAATGTTTTAAAAATAGGCTCACCTTTTACTGGTGTCAATTGAAGATCTCCGAAAACAATAATGTGTTTTCCTGCAAAGAGCTCTTCGTAGTTTGTTTTGAGTACTTCTTGTAATCTGAGGTGAATCAAAGCCAACATTAGGTTGGACACCATGCTCACTTTATCTATTATTAGCATTTTCATTTGTTTTAATACTCTACGTAGTTCCATTGCAGCTTCTGCAGAAAGTTTGTAATAGTCTAATTTGTTTTGGTGTTCTACTGGCAGGAGTAGTAATCTGTGTAAAGTGACACTGCCTATGTTGTAGGCCGCTAAACCTGTGGGGGCAGTGACAACAGCTGACAGTTTGTTGTTTGTCAATAGTTGAAGGAACTTACTGATGATTTTGATTAGGAATGTTTTGCCAGAACCAGCTTCACCACTGACGTACAGTAGTATAGGTTTGTAATTTTGGCAGGTGCATTCTTTGATTTCATGTTGTACACCATGTGCAATTTCTTTTGTTACTTCTTGAAAAATGCTACGTTGTTCATTGTTTAGTTTTGATTGTAGTATAGTTAAGTCTTCTTTATCTTCATACTGACACATGGGGTATTCTACTTCTGGCGTATTATTTCTTGAAATGGGTGCACTTTTTGAATTATGATGCTCTCATATAAATTAAGGTGTTGTAGGGGTTTCGGTAGTGGATATAATTCAAAATTATTTGTGATAGCACGTGAAGGAGTTTGGTTGTTGTCACGTTTTGTAGTGCAGTAACTGCAAAGTATTAAGGGGTCAGTTATTTCGTATTTGTTTACTGCTATAAGGTAGAGAGGTAATTCTAACCATTTAGAATCTTCATTCAGGGTAATTCATAGAATTTCGCAAGCGGCTGGCGCAGAGTGTCCGCGTGCGATTGACTGCGCCAGGCACGTGCGCTAAAACCGATTTCCGCGCACAGCGTATTCATGGATTTCAGGCTCCCAAACCAGCCGTGGCGCAGAGTATCGCAGCGACCCTGCAGCAGCGCCAGTAACGCCCCCAAGAACGCCCTCGCGCAAGGAAAAGCCATCAAAATCGCTAAATCATCGCAAAGGGCAGCGCTAACCCTGGACCAGTCCACAGGGCTGCCAAACAAGGAACGCAAAGCGGGTAACGTGCATATCAGGGGTACGCGTGAAGTTTTACACGCGATTAGCCAGGGCACGTGTATCACAGGGGTACGCAGGAATTATCACACGCGATTTGGCTGGGTACGTATATTACAGGGGTGCGCGGGAATTATCACACGCGATTTGGCTGGGTACGTGTATTCCAGGGGTGCGCGGGAATTATCACACGCGATTTGGCTGGGTACGTGTATTCCAGGGGTGCGCGGGAATTATCACACGCGATTTGGCTGGGTACGTGTATTCCAGGGGTGCGCGGGAATTATCACACACGATTTGGCTGGGTAGGTGTATTACAGGGGTACACGGGAAGTTCTACACGCGATTTGGCTGGGTACGTGTATTCCAGGGGTGCGCGGGAATTATCACACACGATTTGGCTGGGTACGTGTATTCCAGGGGTGCGCGGGAATTATCACACGCGATTTGGCTGGGTAGGTGTATTACAGGGGTACACGGGAAGTTCTACACGCGATTCGGCTGGGTACGTGTATTACAGGGGTGCGCGGGAATTCTCACATGCGATTTGGCCAGGTACGTGTATTACAGGGGTGCGTGGGAATTATCACACGCGATTTGGCTGGGTAGGTGTATTACAGGGGTACAAGGGAAGTTCTACACGCGATTCGGCTGGGTACGTGTATTACAGGGGTGCGCGGGAATTTTCACATGCGATTTGGCCAGGTACGTGTATTACAGGGGTGCGTGGGAATTATCACACGCGATTTGGCTTGGTACGTGTATTACAGGGGTGCGTGGGAAGTTCTACACGCGATTGGCCAGGGTACGTGTATTACAGGGGTATGTGGGAATTATCACACGCGATTTGGCTGGGTACGTGTATTACAGGGGTACACGGGAAGTTCTACACGCGATTCGGCTGGGTACGTGTATTACAGGGGTGCGCGGGAATTTTCACATGCGATTTGGCCAGGTACGTGTATTACAGGGGTGCGTGGGAATTATCACACGCGATTTGGCTTGGTACGTGTATTACAGGGGTACGTGGGAAGTTCTACACGCGATTGGCCAGGGTACGTGTATTACAGGGGTATGTGGGAATTATCACACGCGATTTGGCTGGGTACGTGTATTACAGGGGTACACGGGAAGTTCTACACGCGATTCGGCTGGGTACGTGTATTACAGGGGTGCGTGGGAATTTTCACATGCGATTTGGCCAGGTACGTGTATTACAGGGGTGCGTGGGAATTATCACACGCGATTTGGCTTGGTACGTGTATTACAGGGGTGTGCGGGAATTATCACACGCAATTAGGCTGGGTGGGTCCTCACAGGTGTTCCCTGTACACCCTCCACAGCCCCTGCAGGCAGCCCACAAAACAGGGGACTACCCTGCACACCTGCTCATGTCCCCCTGCACCCCCACCCCCCAGCAGTGCAGGGGCAGCCTCCACCAGGCCCCCACTCATGTCTCCCACCACCCCCACCCCCCAGCAGTGCAGGGGCAGCCTCCACCAGGCCCCCACTCATGTCTC
Source organism: Ambystoma mexicanum (assembly GCF_040938575.1). Lineage (NCBI taxonomy): Eukaryota > Metazoa > Chordata > Amphibia > Caudata > Ambystomatidae > Ambystoma > Ambystoma mexicanum. Next base: position 1,141,325,246 of record NC_090922.1, read on the forward strand.
CCACCACCCCCACCCCCCAGCAGTGCAGGGGCAGCCTCCACCAGGCCCCCACTCATGTCCCCTATCACCCCCACCCCCCCGCCACCAGGGGCACCCTCCACCAGGCCCCCACTCATGTCTCCCACAACCCCCACCCCCCAGCAGTGCAGGGGCAGCCTCCACCAGGCCCCCACTCATGTCTCCCACCACCCCCACCCCCCAGCCACCAGGGGCACCCTCCACCAGGCCCCCACTCATGTCTCCCACCACCCCCACCCCCCAGCAGTGCAGGGGCACCCTCCACCAGGCCCCCACTCATGTCTCCCACCACCCCCACCCCCCAGCCACCAGGGTCACCCTCCACCAGGCCCCCACTCATGTCTCCCACCACCCCCACCCCCCAGCAGTGCAGGGGCAGCCTCCACCAGGCCCCCACTCATGTCCCCTATCACTCCCACCCCCCGCCACCAGGGGCACCCTCCACCAGGCCCCCACTCATGTCTCCCACCACCCCCACCCCCCAGCAGTGCAGGGGCAGCCTCCACCAGGCCCCCACTCATGTCTCCCACCACCCCCACCCCCCAGCAGTGCAGGGGCAGCCTCCACCAGGCCCCCACTCATGTCCCCTATCACCCCCACGCCCCCGCCACCAGGGGCACCCTCCACCAGGCCCCCACTCATGTCTCCCACCACCCCCACCCCCCAGCAGTGCAGGGGCACCCTCCACCAGGCCCCCACTCATGTCTCCCACCACCCCCACCCCCCAGCAGTGCAGGGGCAGCCTCCACCAGGCCCCCACTCATGTCCCCTATCACCCCCACCCCCCGCCACCAGGGGCACCCTCCACTAGGCCCCCACTCATGTCTCCCACCACCCCCACCCCCCAGCAGTGCAGGGGCAGCCTCCACCAGGCCCCCACTCATGTCTCCCACCACCCCCACCCCCCAGCCACCAGGGGCACCCTCCACCAGGCCCCCACTCATGTCTCCCACCACCCCCACCCCCCAGCAGTGCAGGGGCACCCTCCACCAGGCCCCCACTCATGTCTCCCACCACCCCCACCCCCCAGCCACCAGGGTCACCCTCCACCAGGCCCCCACTCATGTCTCCCACCACCCCCCAGCAGTGCAGGGGCAGCCTCCACCAGGCCCCCACTCATGTCTCCCACCACCCCCACCCCCCAGCAGTGCAGGGGCAGCCTCCACCAGGCCCCCACTCATGTCCCCTATCACCCCCACCCCCCCGCCACCAGGGGCACCCTCCACCAGGCCCCCACTCATGTCTCCCACCACCCCCACCCCCCAGCAGTGCAGGGGCAGCCTCCACCAGGCCCCCACTCATGTCTCCCACCACCCCCACCCCCCAGCCACCAGGGGCACCCTCCACCAGGCCCCCACTCATGTCTCCCACCACCCCCACCCCCCAGCAGTGCAGGGGCACCCTCCACCAGGCCCCCACTCATGTCTCCCACCACCCCCACCCCCCAGCCACCAGGGTCACCTTCCACCAGGCCCCCACTCATGTCTCCCACCACCCCCACCCCCCAGCAGTGCAGGGGCAGCCCCCACCAGGCCCCCACTCATGTCCCCTATCACCCCCACCCCCACGCCACCAGGGGCACCCTCCACCAGGCCCCCACTCATGTCTCCCACCACCCCCACCCCCCAGCAGTGCAGGGGCAGCCTCCACCAGGCCCCCACTCATGTCTCCCACCACCCCCACCCCCCAGCCACCAGGGTCACCCTCCACCAGGCCCCCACTCATGTCTCCCACCACCCCCACCCCCCAGCAGTGCAGGGGCAGCCTCCACCAGGCCCCCACTCATGTCACCCACCACCCCCACCCCCCAGCCACCAGGGGCACCCTCCACCAGGCCCCCACTCATGTCTCCCACCACCCCCACCCCCCAGCAGTGCAGGGGCACCCTCCACCAGGCCCCCACTCATGTCTCCCACCACCCCCACCCCCCTGCCACCATGTGCAGCCCCCACCAGGTCCTCACAATGTGCGTAATGGTCAGCCTCCACAGCCAAAAAGCCCTACCAAGTAACCCATTCACCCACATGGAAATGGAAATCACATGTTACACCCCCAATGTTCATGAAGCAAATGAACCCATGTCCGTCACACACATATTTTCCAATTGAATGGGAAAACACACAACATGACATGCATGAAACCAATGAGATGAAACCACACAGTGAACAATGTAAAAAAAAATGTATTAGAAAAAAATACGAATGCTAAAGAAAGAAAACTAACTACAATGTAAATGTGAAAAAAGAAGCTGCATGTCCGCATAAAAACACAAAACTAGAAAATCTAATCCAAAAAATTTTGTCCAAAGTGAAATGTAAAAACTCTCCGTGCAACAAAGAACTATGTACAAAAATAACAAGGGTCCATCATCACAACAGAACTAAGGAAACCTCCTAAAAAACCTACCTAAATATCAACTATATACAAAAAGTGGAGCAGTGTCCGTCGACTCCAAATCATAAGAAAAAACAAAGGAAACCTAAAACTAAAGAACTATATACAAAGGCGGCGGGCAAGTCCAGCGGCTCACTCTGTGTTGTTCCGGGCCAGGGCATCATCGAACTCCTGTTCGATGTCCCGGAGGCGGTCCAGTTCCATGGCCCCGAGGGTCCGCAGGGACGACGCCGTGTCCTCCTCCAACCCCCTGCGGATTGCCTCGAGGCACTCGGCCCGCCTCAGGGCCCTCCGCATGGAGTTCTCCGCCCTGACCATTGTGAGCCACGCCTCTTCCGCCCGCTGCCGCTCCGCACCTATGGCGTGGCCCAACCGCTGCCACACGGAAGACACTCTCTGTCCTGGGTCCTCCTGCCCTCCGGCCGATGCCTGCCCCTCCGATGTCGAAGGCCCCGAGCCTTCATGGCTCCCACCATCTTGCTGCTGCTGCTGCTCTGCCTCTGCCCGTGCACTGCCTCCTGCTGCCTGCACATCCTCCGCCGGCTGGGGTGCAGTTGTTGATGTGGCCACCCCTGCTGGACGTCCGACTCCCGACTGTGGCAGGGATGCCTCCTCCACCAGCCTGGCCGCACTGTCAGAGGCAGCTCCACAGGGCACCCAGGTGACTGATGGGTGGGAAGATGGCACAGAGGACGACTGGCGCGTAGGGGGTCCAGTTGAGGAGGGGGTCGGAACAAGCCCCATCAGACGGAGGAATCCGGTCTGGGTGACCTGTCCCAGCAGGCTGACGTGGTCAACGAGCCATTCGAGATGACGTGCAGTCTCTCCATGAAAAGACTGCAGGTCACCTCGCATGGCCCGTTGACGCAACGCCACACCAGCCAGGACAGGCTCAACCCGGACCTGGATGGCCACGTCCGCAGGCAGAGGAAGGCCAGTTGACGTCAGCTCATCCCCTGCCTGAAAACGGGTCTGGACGTAGGCATCCCTGCTGGTGCAAGATGATGCAGGGACAGGATCGGGGACAGGATTGCACACAGGCACCTCCGCGGCCGCCTGTGCTGCCTCCTGTCCCTGGTCCTGGACTGCACCACTAGCACCAGTGGGATCCCCACCTCCAGACCCCGTCTCTGGTGCTTGCGCGGCCTCCTCCTCCACCAGACCCCCCACCAACCTGGATGACTCTGTGCCATCTTCCCCTGTTGGGCCCTGTGGGGTCCCAGCTGCCCCTTCTGCTGCCGAGGAGTCCAACTGCAACCTCCGCCTCTTGGACCTCCCCCCGGCAGCTGCGGCCTGGGACGCGGCACCGGACTCCTCACTCCCCGACGAGATGACAACACGGGAGGGGAGCCGGGCCTTGCGTCTCCGGCTGGCGGTCGGATCCCCGCCGCTGTGCTCCACAGCACCTTCTCCGCCCTCTTCATCAGTTGACGCTGCAGACAGGGAGAAACAAAACACAGGCATCAGGGCACTGTACAATGGACACATACACGCACGACAGTTGCACATGAGTGGCATTGGCAAACCTCAGACATGTCATCACAATCCCCAACACACATGTCATTGCAACTGGCACACATGAGCCATACCACAGCCATATCGCAACTGCCACCACCATCCCTACACATACAACAGCATCAGCAGCCAAAGGGGAGCCATACATCACATGCAACACAGGAAGTGCACCACACATGTACACACACCACCACACTTGCATGCATGTCTACACCTCTGCCAAGTGTCGCACTGTTCAGACGGGCATCCATGTCACATCTGCCAATCAGGCTTCCACATACCGCTGTCACATGCATCCATGTAGCATCACTGTTGCACCTTTGACAAATACACACACATGCACATGTACACAGTGCTCATACATGCAGCCGAAAACAACATACATGCCTGACATCACGGACATGTCTACTTACATACACATTCATCCAAACATGTGTGCACGCACAACTGCATTTGCCATGCAAGCCCACACACACAAGCACCATTCATGTCTCACACATTACAGCCCTCGCATGTGTCAGCCCCACGGCCCTGTACACCCCCACCCATACTCCACCCCATACAAACAGATGTGCAACCGGCACAATGGGGAATGATCACCACACGCCCTGCTCACAACCAGGATGCATGTACACTCACCGCTCGACTCCAGACGGCTCTGCTTCTCTAGGACCTGGACGTGGAGCGCTGGGGATATGCGTTCCAGGACCCCGATCTGTTCTTCCGACAAGTGGCCCCGGCGCCCCTTGGCATCCGCTGCCTTCAAGAGGCGCCGGGCCTTGTTCAGGGTCCTGGACCTGAAGTCCTCCCAGCGCTTCCTGACATGTTGTAAGTCCCGGACTGCCACCCCCTCCGCGTTGATGGCAGTCACGATGTCTGTCCAGATCCGAGTCCGTCCTTCCTTGTCGGCGCGGGAACTTCCAAAGAGGGCATCATACTGCCCCAGGACTTGCTCCACCAGGACACCAACTTCGGTGGCACTGAAGCTGGTGCCCCTCTGCCTCTCTGGCCGGGGGTTGTCAGTGGTCACAGATGGTGTTAGCCCCGACATGACAACCCCAGAGGCAGGAGTGGGTGGGCAACTGGGTCCTGGGGCTGGGCTGTGGAGCGATGGAATTCCAGTCGGGAGTCTTCTGTTCCAGCAGGGGTGGTCACAGCAACAGCACCCCTGGCTGATGTGCAGGCAGCAAATGGCAGTGCACGTGGGCAGCAGGCAGTCAGGCAGCAGCAGATAGCAGGTGGGAGCGTGCTCGGGGCTCTGGGGGGCAGTAATTCGGCCTTCTGGGCAGGAGCGTGGTCTCCCGTGTGCTCTCGCGTGGCCAGCTTGGTACGGAGTGAATTGGCACGTGAAAATCCTGCACGTCAGCGTGAAAACCGAGGAAAGGCCCTTAGCGCGTAAGCGCGTCAGCACGCATACGCGATTCCATTGGACCAAAGGCCCTCAGCGCGTAAGCGCGTCTGTGACGTGACCCGCACGGCTGTTTCCCACACAGCACGTGATGACAGAGCACACGTGGAAAGACTGCACGTCAGAGTCTAATTGCGTGTGATTGGTGGAAATGGCTGTACACCGGGATACAGGTGCGCTGACGTACTTGTGTGTGTAAGTGTCCGCGCACACCTCATATACACGTACATAGGCCAATCGCGTGTACACGCACTTTTGTCCAATTACACGCGATGAGACTCTGACGTGCAGTCTTTCCACGTGTGCTCTGTCATCACGTGCTGTGTGGGAAACACCCGTGCGGGTCACGTCACAGACGCGCTTACGCGCTGAGGGCCTTTGGTCCAATGGAATCGCGTATGCGTGCTGACGCGCTTACGCGCTAAGGGCCTTTCCTCGGTTTTCACGCTGACGTGCAGGATTTTCACGTGCCAATTCACTCCGTACCAAGCTGGCCACGCGTGAGCACACGGGAGACCACGCTCCTGCCCAGAAGGCCGAATTACTGCCCCCCAGAGCCCCGAGCACGCTCCCACCTGCTATCTGCTGCTGCCTGACTGCCTGCTGCCCACGTGCACTGCCATTTGCTGCCTGCACATCAGCCAGGGGTGCTGTTGCTGTGACCACCCCTGCTGGAACAGAAGACTCCCGACTGGAATTCCATCGCTCCACAGCCCAGCCCCAGGACCCAGTTGCCCACCCACTCCTGCCTCTGGGGTTGTCATGTCGGGGCTAACACCATCTGTGACCAATGACAACCCCCGGCCAGAGAGGCAGAGGGGCACCAGCTTCAGTGCCACCAAAGTTGGTGTCCTGGTGGAGCAAGTCCTGGGGCAGTATGATGCCCTCTTTGGAAGTTCCCGCGCCGACAAGGAAGGACGGACTCGGATCTGGACAGACATCGTGACTGCCATCAACGCGGAGGGGGTGGCAGTCCGGGACTTACAACATGTCAGGAAGCGCTGGGAGGACTTCAGGTCCAGGACCCTGAACAAGGCCCGGCGCCTCTTGAAGGCAGCGGATGCCAAGGGGCGCCGGGGCCACTTGTCGGAAGAACAGATGGGGGTCCTGGAACGCATATCCCCAGCGCTCCACGTCCAGGTCCTAGAGAAGCAGAGCCGTCTGGAGTCGAGCGGTGAGTGTACATGCATCCTGGTTGTGAGCAGGGCGTGTGGTGATCATTCCCCATTGTGCCGGTTGCACATCTGTTTGTATGGGGTGGAGTATGGGTGGGGGTGTACAGGGCCGTGGGGCTGACACATGCGAGGGCTGTAATGTGTGAGACATGGATGGTGCTTGTGTGTGTGGGCTTGCATGGCAAATGCAGTTGTGCGTGCACACATGTTTGGATGAATGTGTATGTAAGTAGACATGTCCGTGATGTCAGGCATGTATGTTGTTTTCGGCTGCATGTATGAGCACTGTGTACATGTGCATGTGTGTGTATTTGTCAAAGGTGCAACAGTGATGCTACATGGATGCATGTGACAGCGGTATGTGGAAGCCTGATTGGCAGATGTGACATGGATGCCCGTCTGAACAGTGCGACACTTGGCAGAGGTGTAGACATGCATGCAAGTGTGGTGGTGTGTGTACATGTGTGGTGCACTTCCTGTGTTGCATGTGATGTATGGCTCCCCTTTGGCTGCTGATGCTGTTGTATGTGTAGGGATGGTGGTGGCAGTTGCGATATGGCTGTGGTATGGCTCATGTGTGCCAGTTGCAATGACATGTGTGTTGGGGATTGTGATGACATGTCTGAGGTTTGCCAATGCCACTCATGTGCAACTGTCGTGCGTGTATGTGTCCATTGTACAGTGCCCTGATGCCTGTGTTTTGTTTCTCCCTGTCTGCAGCGTCAACTGATGAAGAGGGCGGAGAAGGTGCTGTGGAGGACAGCGGCGGGGATCCGACCGCCAGCCGGAGACGCAAGGCCCGGCTCCCCTCCCGTGTTGTCATCTCGTCGGGGAGTGAGGAGTCCGGTGCCGCGTCCCAGGCCGCAGCTGCCGGGGGGAGGTCCAAGAGGCGGAGGTTGCAGTTGGACTCCTCGGCAGCAGAAGGGGCAGCTGGGACCCCACAGGGCCCAACAGGGGAAGATGGCACAGAGTCATCCAGGTTGGTGGGGGGTTTGGTGGAGGAGGGGGCCGCGCAAGCACCAGAGACAGGGTCTGGAGGTGGGGATCCCACTGGTGCTAGTGGTGCAGTGCAGGACCAGGGACAGGAGGCAGCACAGGCGGCCGCGGAGGTGCCTGTGTGCAATCCTGTCCCCGATCCTGTCCCTGCATCATCTTGCACCAGCAGGGATGCCTACATCCAGACCCGTTTTCAGGCAGGGGATGAGCTGACGTCAACTGGCCTTCCTCTGCCTGCGGACGTGGCTATCCAGGACCGGGTTGAGCCTGTCCTGGCTGGTGTGGCGTTGCGTCAACGGGCCATGCGAGGTGACCTGCAGTCTTTTCATGGAGAGACTGCACGTCATCTCGAATGGCTCGTTGACCACGTCAGCCTGCTGGGACAGGTCACCCAGGCCGGATTCCGCTGTCTGATGGGGCTTGCTCCGACCCCCTCCTCAACTGGACCCCCTACGCGCCAGTCGTCCTCTGTGCCATCTTCCCACCCATCAGTCACCTGGGTGCCCTGTGGAGCTGCCTCTGACAGTGCGGCCAGGCCGGTGGAGGAGGCATCCCTGCCACAGTCGGGAGTCGGACGTCCAGCAGGGGTGGCCACATCAACAGGTGCACCCCAGCCGGCGGAGGATGTGCAGGCAGCAGGAGGCAGTGCACGGGCAGAGGCAGAGCAGCAGCAGCAGCAAGATGGTGGGAGCCATGAAGGCTCGGGGCCTTCGACATCGGAGGGGCAGGCATCGGCCGGAGGGCAGGAGGACCCAGGACAGAGAGTGTCTTCCGTGTGGCAGCGGTTGGGCCACGCCATAGGTGCGGAGCGGCGGCGGGCGGAAGAGGCGCGGCTCACAATGGTCAGGGCGGAGAACTCCATGCGGAGGGCCCTGAGGCGGGCCGAGTGCCTCGAGGCAATCCGCAGGGGGTTGGAGGAGGACACAGCGTCGTCCCTGCGGACCCTCGGGGCCATGGAACTGGACCGCCTCCGGGACATCGAACAGGAGTTCGATGATGCCCTGGCCCGGAACACCACAGAGTGAGCCGCTGGACTTGCCCGCCGCCTTTGTATATAGTTCTTTAGTTTTAGGTTTCCTTTCGTTCTTATTATTATTTGGAGTCGACGGACACTGCTCCACTTTTTGTATATAGTTGATATTTAGGTAGGTTTTTTAGGAGGTTTCCTTAGTTCAGTTGTGATGATGGACCCTTGTTATTTTTGTACATAGTTCTTTGTTGCATGGAGAGTTTTTACATTTCACTTTGGACATAATTTTTTTGATTTGATTTTCTAGTTTTGTGTTTTTTTGCGGACATGCAGCTTATTTTTTCACATTTACATTGTAGTTAGTTTTCTTTCTTTGGCATTTGTATTTTTTTCAATACATTTTTTTTCCATTGTTCACTGTGTGGTTTCATCTCATTGGTTTCATGCATGTCATGTTGTGTGTTTTCCCATTCAATTTGAAAATATGTGTGTGACGGACATGGGTTCATTTGCTTCATGTACATTGGGGGTGTAACATGTGATTTCCATTTCCATGTGGGTGAATGGGTTACTTGGTAGGTCTTTTTGGCTGTGGAGGCTGACCATTACGCACATGATTGGGGATTGTGAGGACCTGGTGGGGGCTGCACATGGTGGCGGGGGGGGTGCAGGGGGACATGAGTGGGGGCCTGGTGGAGGTTGAGCCTGCACTGCTGGGGGTGGGGGTGGTGGGAGACATGAGTGGGGGCCTGGTGGAGGGTGACCCTGCACTGCTGGGTTGTGGGGGTGATGGGAGACATGAGTGGGGGCCTGGTGGAGGGTGACCCTGGTGGCTGGGGGGTGGGGGTGATAGGGGACATGAGTGGGGGCCTGGTGGAGGGTGACCCTGGTGGCTGGGGGGGTGGGGGTGGTGGTAGACATGAGTGGGGGCCTGGTGGAGGGTGACCCTGCACTGCTGGGGTGTGGGGGTGGTGGGAGACATGAGTTGGACATGGGTGGGGGCCTACTGGCAGGTGCCCCACAGTGCTGGGGGGTGGGGGTGGTGGGGGACATGAGTTGGACATGGGTGGGGGACTGCTGGCAGGTGCCCCACAGTGCTGGGGGGTGGGGGTGGTGGGAGACATGAGTTGGACATGGGTGGGGGCCTGCTGGCAGGTGCCCCACAGTGCTGGGGGGTGGGGGTGGTGGGAGACATGAGTGGGGCCCTGGTGGAGGGTGACCCCCGTGGCTGGGGGGTGGGGGTGGTGGGAGACATGAGTTGGACATGGGTGGGGGCCTACTGGCAGGTGCCCCACAGTGCTGGGGGGTGGGGGTGGTGGGAGACATGAGTTGGACATGGGTGGGGGCCTGCTGGCAGGTGCCCCACAGTGCTGGGGTGTGGGGGTGGTGGGAGACATGAGTTGGACATGGGTGGGGGCCTACTGGCAGGTGCCCCACAGTGCTGGGGGGTGGGGGTGGTGGGAGACATGATTTGGACATGGGTGGGGGCCTGCTGGCAGGTGCCCCACAGTGCTGGGGGGTGGGGGTGGTGGGAGACATGAGTGGGGCCCTGGTGGAGGGTGACCCTGGTGGCTGGGGGGTGGGGGTGGTGGGAGACATGAGTTGGACATGGGTGGGGGCCTACTGGCAGGTGCCCCACAGTGCTGGGGGGTGGGGGTGGTGGGTGACATGAGTTGGACATGGGTGGGGGCCTGCTGGCAGGTGCCCCACAGTGCTGGGGGATGGGGGTGGTGGGAGACATGAGTTGGACATGGGTGGGGGCCTGCTGGCAGGTGCCCCACAGTTCTGGGGGGTGGGGGTGGTGGGAGACATGAGTGGGGCCCTGGTGGAGGGTGACCCTGCACTGCTGGGGTGTGGGGGTGGTGGGTGACATGAGTGGGGGCCTGGTGGAGGGTGACCCTGGTGGCTGGGGGGTGGGGGTGGTGGTAGACATGAGTGGGGGCCTGGTGGAGGGTGACCCTGCACTGCTGGGGTGTGGGGGTGGTGGGTGACATGAGTGGGGGCCTGGTGGAGGGTGACCCTGGTGGCTGGGGGGTGGGGGTGGTGGTAGACATGAGTGGGGGCCTGGTGGAGGGTGACCCTGGTGGCTGGGGGGTGGGGGTGGTGGTAGACATGAGTGGGGGCCTGGTGGAGGGTGACCCTGCACTGCTGGGGTGTGGGGGTGGTGGGAGACATGAGTGGGGCCCTGGTGGAGGGTGACCCTGCACTGCTGGGGTGTGGGGGTGGTGGGAGACATGAGTGGGGCCCTGGTGGAGGGTGACCCTGGTGGCTGGGGGGTGGGGGTGGTGGTAGACATGAGTGGGGGCCTGGTGGAGGGTGACCCTGCACTGCTGGGGTGTGGGGGTGGTGGGAGACATGAGTGGGGCCCTGGTGGAGGGTGACCCTGCACTGCTGGGGTGTGGGGGTGGTGGGAGACATGAGTGGGGCCCTGGTGGAGGGTGACCCTGGTGGCTGGGGGGTGGGGGTGGTGGGAGACATGAGTTGGACATGGGTGGGGGCCTACTGGCAGGTGCCCCACAGTGCTGGGGGGTGGGGGTGGTGGGGGACATGAGTTGGACATGGGTGGGGGCCTGCTGGCAGGTGCCCCACAGTGCTGGGGGGTGGGGGTGGTGGGAGACATGAGTGGGGCCCTGGTGGAGGGTGACCCTGCACTGCTGGGGGGTGGGGGTGGTGGGAGACATGAGTGGGGCCCTGGTGGAGGGTGACCCTGGTGGCTGGGGGGTGGGGGTGGTGGGAGACATGAGTTGGACATGGGTGGGGGCCTACTGGCAGGTGCCCCACAGTGCTGGGGGGTGGGGGTGGTGGGGGACATGAGTTGGACATGGGTGGGGGCCTGCTGGCAGGTGCCCCACAGTGCTGGGGGGTGGGGGTGGTGGGAGACATGAGTGGGGCCCTGGTGGAGGTTGAGCCTGCACTGCTGGGGTGTGGGGGTGATGGGAGACATGAGTGGGGGCCTGGTGGAGGGTGACCCTGGTGGCTGGGGGGTGGGGGTGATAGGGGACATGAGTGGGGCCCTGGTGGAGGGTGACCCTGGTGGCTGGGGGGTGGGGGTGGTGGGTGACATGAGTGGGGGCCTGGTGGAGGGTGACCCTGGTGGCTGGGGGGTGGGGGTGGTGGGAGACATGAGTTGGACATGGGTGGGGGCCTACTGGCAGGTGCCCCACAGTGCTGGGGTGTGGGGGTGGTGGGAGACATGAGTTGGACATGGGTGGGGGCCTGCTGGCAGGTGCCCCACAGTGCTGGGGGGTGGGGGTGGTGGGAGACATGAGTGGGGCCCTGGTGGAGGGTGACCCTGGTGGCTGGGGGGTGGGGGTGGTGGGAGACATGAGTTGGACATGGGTGGGGGCCTAATGGCAGGTGCCCCACAGTGCTGGGGGGTGGGGGTGGTGGGGGACATGAGTTGGACATGGGTGGGGGACTGCTGGCATGTGCCCCACAGTGCTGGGGGGTGGGGGTGCAAGGGGACATGTGTTGGTGTTCATTAGTTCAAGGAGACATGTGCCTTTGCTGGGGGGCATGCCCATGTTGGGTGGGCTGCCTGCGGGACATGACCAGGGATGCAGGGTAGTCCCCTGTGGTGTGGGCTGCCTGCAGGGGCCGTGGAGGGTGTACAGGGTACACCTGGGAGGACCCACACTGTCAAATCACATGTGGGACTCCCCGGCACCCCTGAAATACACGTACCGTGCAGAAATCGCGTGTAAAACTTCCCGCGCACCCCTGAAATACACACGCCCAGGCTATTCGCGTGTAAAACTTCCCGCGCACCCCTGAAATACACGCGCCCAGGCTATTCGCGTGTAAAACTTCCCGCGCACCCCTGAAATACACGCGCCCAGGCTATTCGCGTGTGGAACTTCCCGCACACCCCTGAAATACATGGGCCCAGGCTATTCGCGTGTGGAACTCCCCGCGCACCCCTGAAATACACGCGCCCAGGCTATTCGCGTGTGGAACTTCCCGCGCACCCCTGAAATACACGCGCCCAGGCTATTCGCGTGTGGAACTTCCCGCGCACCCCTGAAATACACGCGCCCAGGCTATTCGCGTGTGGAACTTCCCGCGCACCCCTCAAATTCACGCGCCCAGGCTATTCGCGTGTGGAACTTCCCGCGAACCCCTGAAATACACGCGCCCAGGCTATTCGCGTGTGGAACTTCCCGCGCACCCCTGAAATACACGCGCCCAGGCTATTCGCGTGTGGAACTTCCCGCGCACCCCTGAAATACACGCGCCCAGGCTATTCGCATGTGGAACTTCCCGCGAACCCCTGAAATACACGCGCCCAGGCTATTCGCGTGTGGAACTTCCCGCGAACCCCTGTAATACACGTAGCCCGCTCCCCCAGGCCCGATCGCGTGAGGAACTTCCTGCGCACCCCTCAAATTCACGCGCCCAGGCTATTCGCGTGTGGAACTTCCCGCGCACCCCTGAAATACACGCGCCCAGGCTATTCGCGTGTGGAACTTCCCGCGAACCCCTGAAATACACGCGCCCAGGCTATTCGCGTGTGGAACTTCCCGCGAACCCCTGTAATACACGTAGACCGCTCCCCCAGGCCCGATCGCGTGAGGAACTTCACGCGAACCCCTGTAATACACGTAGCCCGCTCCCCCAGGCCCGATCGCGTGAGGAACTTCGCGCGAACCCCTGTAATACACGTAGCCCGCTCCCCCAGGCCCGATCGCGTGAATAACTTCACGCAAACCCCTGTGATGCACGTACCCTGCAAATCGCGTGTGACACTTCCCGCGCACCCCGGTATACATGCACACGTATTTTTTGTCAGCGGGTGTCTGTGTTTGTGGGTACCCCTTTGCACGTCATTTTTCCTGGAGGGCCACAGTATGGGACATTCATCATGGCAGTATATAGGTGCTATTTGTTGGCGCACCTTTTGGCGCACATTTCTTACAGCCGCAGAGACGCTACCGCCTCCTTTCTTGTGGCGGTCGTGTTTGTGCCTGTGCGCTGGTTTGAGCGTGCGCTTTTTTCCCCTATTCTATTCCATGAATACGTGTTGTAGGCGAGCGTGTGGGCGTTCCGCGCACTTGTGCCCTGTACTTCCCCCGTGACGCCCACCTTTTGGCAAGTTGTTCTCCATTCCGAGTGTTACGCCTGTGTTCCGCCTACTTTTATTGCGTGCGCCGCGCTATGTGCGAATTTCGCTGTGGCCTGTGCGATTTTCGCTGTGACCTGGCGCACGCTGTTAGATGGCCTGTGCGCCAACGTGCGCCAACGTGCGCCGCGCACTTTTTTATCGCACATCCGCTGGTTTTCTCGCGCACGGCCTTCCATGAATCGACGTGCGCTGCTTTTCGTGCGATTTTCGCACTTGCACTGCGATTTTCGCTATTCCACTGCGATTCGCACGTTTTTGCCCACTTGCGCCGCGCTAATTATTCCATGAATCGGCCTCATTGTCTTCTATTTTGTATGATAGGTCTACAGTTTTTTGTGTTACTTTTATAAAAGGTTCTGCGGCAACATACACACACATGGTTTGGTACTTCAGCTGATGTACATTTAAATTTCAGTATTTCTTTTTTGTATGTGCGTAGTAAAAGGTTTCCATGCGTAGAATTGTTGCTAATTTGGTTTAAAGTTATTTCATTCTGTAAGTGGCTTTCATTTCCAAAATATTATTTTCTGGATATAGTCGATTTCTTCAAGTAGGTCTTTTGCTGTACCATGTAGAAGAATGTTATTTAAATTGGCTAGTGCTAAAGCAGGACTTTTAGCATAGTACAGTTCATAGACTAGATTTCTTATAGTTGAATGATGTGTTGATATCCTTTTGATATCATGGAAGGTGGTTTTGCAAGTAAGTCCTGTAATGCAGGCCAATGAATGTACTTGTAGTCATGTGTACTTGATCACGCCAGGTATCCATATTTTTAAGTAGTTTGATTTTGATTTTGTCTTTGCCTTTCACATATTGATTGAGGAATTGGCATAAATACTTGAAAAATGTTTTGGGAATGTTACACATTGACGTGCATGGCCATTTGTACACTAGACGTTCTGATTCAGTTGAATGGAGAGGTAATTCTAAGTTTTCAGGGCATATTTTTGTAAGCAGTACTTCTTGTTCCATTATGGTATTATTAACTCTTTCATAACCTCGACCACTGATATGTATGGCAATTGTATTTGTTTGCGTTTGTTTGCATGCTTCTTCATTAATGTCTGGTTCTGTGCTTGTAGTGTGACTCCATTCACCTCTGCAGATATTTAAGAAGTTCTTTCTGTTGACATTTCGTTTATTGAGAAGTCTTTTTTGTAATTTAGTCATTAGTTTTGTTAGTGGTTTCATTTTGTTTAACACTAAAATAAATAACTTTCTTTTGAGAAGAATTGCACTGTCTATCAACGCTTCTAAGATTAATTTCCTATTATAGGTTTTAAGGGTTGAACCTGGTTTCTCTCCTGTTTGTATAAGATTTTGAAGGACTCTGTAACGGAACATTTTGGCTAAAATACCTTTCTTGGTATGCTTACTTTGCACTATATCAAGATTTATAGAAGCAGTTTTATCGGTAGTGATAGCTGATTTTTTGTTACTTGTTTTACATTTTGATAGAGGAGGCAAAGTTTCTGTACTTGAAACCAGGGCTGGACTGCCCCACCTGGACACCGGGACAACCCCCGGTAGGCCTCTTTCTGCAGGGCCTCTTTGGCGCAGACGCCTATGGTAATTAAAATTGTAGTTAACACTGCAGAATGCTGGAGCTGGAGGATTGGCTTGAACCCCCAAACTTTCAGGTACCAGTCACTGCACTTATTGACTGTGCCACAGAGACTGCCTTGGAAACAGCTGTACAGAAAGCCATATAATATCAATGAGAGCAAACGCTTGTTTTGAATTAACATGCCAAGATTCACAGACAAAACGGCACAAATTAGATCATATACAGTTTATAAAAACGAGAAGTGCTGGAAATATGATTGGGTGGTGGTTGTGGGGGCATGTTGGGGACACTGGTGAAACAGGGGCCCCCGCATCCCCCACGGTGCGGGGGGCCCCGCGACCACATGTTCTGGAAGGGGGACCCACATATGTAAAAAAAAAAAAAGTCTACCTTTTTTTTTTTTACTTTTTTTTTTACATTTTCTTTTTAATTCACTCTGCATGAAGGGCAGAGTGAATACAAAAAGTCTGGTGGCTACCCCCACCCCATGACATGAAGACCCTAGGCTGGAGGCCTCCATGTCATGGGGTGGGAGAAGCCTATAACTTCAAAAATAAATAGTTTATTTTTGAAGTCACTCTGCCTTCATAAAGAAATTATTTCCATTATGGTTTAGTCCTTAACAGAAATAATTTCTTTATGAAGTCAGAGTGACTTCAAAAAGAAACAATCGGCCTCATTACGAGCATGGCACCGCCTCCTGTGAATAGGCAATAACCGTCCCATTACAAGCTGAATGGGCCGGTAATTTCCCATTCGCGGGTGGCGGTATTGCTGGTCTTACGATCCCCCTACAGGGTAGAATGGGGTGGGGAGCATGGTTGTGCCGGCACCGTTGTTAACGGTGATGGCGCAATTACGAGTTATGCTCGCTGGTGCCACACCGGTCGGGAACCTGCGAGCAGAACTCATAATGCGGCGGGACAGTATGAACGGTGCCGGTGCCCTACCACCACCGTTCATACCGTCACCGCCAGGGTCCTAATGAGGCCAAATGAATTTTTGAAGCATTATGGCTCCCCTCAACCCATGACGTGTGCATGTGAGTGTATGGTGAAAGAGTGCACACAAATGTATGGGTGGCTGGTTATGCGTGTGTGTGTGTGTGTGTGTGTGTGTGTGTGTGTACAGTGAAAGTATGTACACTTAAATGTATGGGTGGCTGCCTGGGTGTGCCTGTATGCTAAAAAAGGGAAGAAAAAAAAACTGAAATCTAAAAAACACTAATCCGAGTCAATACTTCACATAAGTGACTGGACGTTAAATTTCTGAACTCTGGACGAGTGTAATTAAGGTTGAGAGTTCAATGAAACCCCCCGACGATGCCACTGATTGATACAAGGCTGGTGTCACATTAACAACACTTTAAACAAGACCTACTTTCCACATGGAGAAAAGTAATCAACCACACCCTTCACAAAAGAACCTACAACACAAGTACATGGAATACCCAGACCATTTACACTTAACACAAACCTAAGCACATGGGAAACATAAGTGTACAGCTGCTGTTATTCGTGGAGACATGTTGACGAGCTTGAAATATGCATAATATCTGCTTATCTTGCTTCAGCATCATTGTAGATACACCACCTGTATCCACAATGGCCAATTCACTGACACCGATTCGAATCAGGCCACCATTTGCTTGAATGAGGTATCACACCAGGTTAAATTGATCCTCGCATACATTCTTTGTTAAATGAATGGGTGCATTGCCATGTTATCCAATGTAAAATAATAGTTAAAACGTACTTGTAGGTTCATTTTTACTTGTTTGTGATTTTCACTGATGTGCACATTTTGGCTGTGTTTTCCTGACTTTCGTTTTTTGACATAATGTTATATTGTTAGTCGGGGTTTGGTAGACGATTTTCGTGGCTCTAACTTGCAATGCACACAGCCACGTGTTGTAGTGGTGTCCTTGAGTTGTTAGAGTTATTGAAAGAGGTTCCGCAGAGCACATTTTGAAATGGGGCAGAGGAGAGCCAGAGCTGTCAGAAGGGAGTGTCAAAGTCAGCTCCTTGAAAGAGCACACGCCTGTTCATGCCAAGGTCGCAGTGCGGACGACAGTTAGACTCGGATGAGTATTTTGGGTAACACTGCTGAGTGACCTTCACTTGCTAGTTCTTCTCTGGTACTTTTACCTCCTTCTTTCCTCTCCTCTCCAGGCTTACCTGCCCTCCTCTCTTCTGGATCCTTCCCATGCCCCCACAGTCTATTTTCTAAAGCCAACAGTAAAATGTACCAACTTGGTCCAGTGAAACTAGGGCACGTGGGTGCAACTGGCCATGGGGGTGTGGTGTCCGTGTATTCCTGAAGTCTGTGTATATCACCAGTCATATCATATGCACTTACTAAGTGTGTTTCCAAAATGCACATTTTGCAAATTATATGGGAGTTGTGTATTTCCACTGTGTGCATGGTGCAAATCACGGGAGGCGCGCCCCCTGCGTGTATATTTTGCAATGCATGCGTTGGGATCACATAACTAAGTAATGGGAGGGCATTAGCATTACACAGTGTCCCAAAGACTGTTTATTACGCAATGGGAATGATTCATCACAAAACGTTTTTTAATGGGTACAGGCCCAAATTCTTCTTGGCCCTTGAACATAGTATGTATGCAGTGGATGCACTTTACACATTTGGTTACGTTTCCTGTACCAATGACCTACTCAGTGTCCCTATATCTTTCTTTCCACAGTGTGATCTCTTTGAGCAATCCTTGCACAGTGAGGATTGCATAATTGCACTTTAGTTTCCCTCCCATGCACTTTGCATTGCGTGCCCTGAGGCAGGCCTTTGTGCACATTGTCTGCCTGTTCTTTGCACACTGCTCTGTCACACAAACTTTGCCTGCTGTGTTTCAAATCCAGGGACCTGTCTAATGCACATGCCCAGTGCCCTGCCTCTGCAGCACATCCACAAAGCCTGGTGGGAATTAATAGCACAGAAGCTCCCCCCAAACACCCTCAGTAGCTGGCTGGGGCACCAAGCCTAAATCACGTCATGTGTGTTTCATACCAGTTTCCTGCATGTTGTGCACTATGGATTGTGGGCAAACAGGCGTGGCACTGGCCCTTGGCCTGCCTGCCTCTAGGGTACAATGTGTTGAAGCAGCTGTCCTACTGTGTACATAGCACCTACTGCCATGCATACCCCACAACACAGAGTTATTAGTGGCCTGTGCATATGACTCCTACAAGCGTGCACACACAGGGTCACTAGGAACACCCCAGGACTCTGTTTACATCCCTTCATACCCAGACCCCATGCAAGCAGTCCCACACCTCTATGCATGTCTACTACCTCCCTTCACCCACAAGAGCACTTACATGTGTGCATGGCTCCTACATTCATACAGATCACTTGAGAGCTCTCTCTCATGCCTGTGAACATAGCACCTACCTCTATAAAGACACACGGCCATTGAGAGCGTTCTCAGGGGAGCACACATAGCGCTTACCTCCCTACTAACCCAGGGCTATTGAGAGTGCTCTCAGACGCCTACGCATAGCCCCCATCACCCTGTACACATGGTACTGTTGTATGAGTGCTCTCAGGGGCCTGTACACACAGCCTCTACCTCTGTGCAAACCCTGTGCTATTGATAGCACTCTCGGAAGCCTTTACACATAGCTCCTATCCCCTGCACACGTTAACCCATTGAGGGGACCCTCCGAATCATGTTCACATAGTTCCTATCTGTTTCCACACATTGGGGCACAGAAAGCATGTGCAGGGACAAGTGTACAGAGTTTTCATCTTCCCTCACAAAGCCAGTTAGAGTGAGAGCAAATAGCAGATTCAATGAAAATCTTCACAGAATGTGACTAGTGACTACCACACACCATGGGGGCCTACATCTGCCAGAGCCCAGGGCTAGGCTTGGAGAGGGGATCTGGGACAACCGTGCCATGGTCAGGGGCCCCAGAAGCACTAAGCAGTTGGCATTGATTTCACGGTGCCCATTTTCCCTAACAGCCTCAGCTCGTATTTGCCTACCTGTGCTTTGGCCCAACAAAGGACCCAAGCTACGAGTCAGTTAACACAGAACCAGAGGAAGGTCCGCGGGAAGACAACACCGGACTCATTCATGGCCTGGGGATTGACCCTAGCCCTTTTAAAGTGCCTAGAAATACCCGTCAGTTGGCACCATCTTGGAAGCAGGGGAGGGCAGGTGTTCCTTCTTCCTGTTAATTTCAATCTCCTACTCTTAATAATAGCAGGTTTCCTAACACCCTTTTGGTGCGGGACCGGGTGTCTCGTGGCCTGTCTAATGCACAGTGTGTTGGGCTCACGCGCTATGCTCGCTCTTTCAGCAAAACATTGGGCCAATTTGACAACATTTTCCAGGGCCTCTTTTGGTTCCCAGTCCGGCCCTGCTTGAAACTTCTTTTGTTTCACTAAATGACTGTATTGGCTGTTTTGTTTCAACTTGTCTTTACAAATTCTGCTAGAGATGGATGCTTATGTTGGACACTTTTATTTTCATTTGCTCTACTTCTGCGTTGTTTTCTACAGACTTGATTTTTGGTAGGCATTCTTTAGGGTCTGTTGAAAAAAATAAAGAAGGTATGGTTTGGGGTGTTCAGCAATTTATGTGTGCATGAGTGTTTGAGTAAGATGATAAAGATGTATGTAATGGTGTGTGATTGTGCATTGGGCAACTACAACTAGTAGGGATGGGTATTAATGTGTTACTAAACTGGGGTTCAGATGACAGAGTAAGCTAGTGGTGTTGAGAAGTACAAATAGTAAATCTAATGCTATATAATTAAAACAGTTGTTTGTTATATAACATCAAAATTCTAGCGGCTGAGTTGGGTAATTTGTGTGTCGAAAAATAGGTATTTGTGGGCCATTCGGGCTGTAAATCTGGCTGTAAATCGCTGTTTAAGAAATGGGGATTTTTGGACAGAAGGGTGAACAATCTCTATTTTTAGGCACAGAAATAGCATGAATTAACCTTACAGTGTGTTTCAGTAATAATACAAATATTATGGTGGCATTCAACTTACTTTCTTTCTAAAATGAGCAGGTTGCTTCTTAGTTGACCTTTGTACTTCAAATTCGGCTGCTTTTTTCAGGAGAATGGTCTTCATTGCAATTGTAAAAGAAACAAATTAGTAATTTTGTTTGTATATAACACTGTTTTTAATTTAGACATTGACTATATGCAGCCTATATATTTCATTTAAAAAATGTTACTTCAACATGATTTGAATATGTGTGTGTAAAAAGAAATATAATAGTATAAAGGTTTGTAAGTGACAGATGATTTTAGGAGATGGAAAAAAGACAGTAAGTTCATTTAACAGATTATACAAGCTATACATTATTTCTTGTAGAAGGTGCTTTCCAATGAAATGACACTTGTACTCAGAGAGATTCATAGTACATTTGCAGTGCTGATCTATGATGATGCAGTTAGATGTAGAGGTCTTCTATGTGATTGGTAGATGGTCATGTGACTTCTTAGCTACATCCAATGAGGGAATGGCACAGAGAGTGAAGTGGAAATGGTAGAAGGGCTGTCCATGTTACGATATGTCCGCGGATATGGCGGTAGTTCGCAGACATTGGGTGTTACATCCAGGGATTTTTGGGTTGGGAAGCCATGCAAATTAGAATGAGCATAGAAAGGGATTGGTCAGGAAAGTTTAGTGGATGTGTTGTGCCAGGAGAGAGTTTTTCAGATACTCTTTTTGCTGAGAGAAGAACAGCTATTGCTGTGTGTTTCAGAAAACAGATTGTTTGGATTTTGGGAGACTCGTGGATAAATTGGTTGAAGGTGCATGCAGAAAGCTGTGGAGTAGCTTGCTACCTCTCTATGCTACTTTGAAGACAGAGCAACATCCAGATATAATTATAATTAATTGTGGAGGGAACAGTTTAGGACATGTGTCTGGAATTTCTTTGCAATTTGCAATGAAAGAAGGACTTGGGAAGGTCATGGACATGTTTCCAAATTCTCAAGTAATTTTTTCACGGATTGCGCAGAGACAAATGTGGCTTTGTTCTTCTTCATTTGGCCCACAAATGGGGAAAGCAAGGCGCAATGTCAATAGGGCTTTTTGTGCCTTTCTAAGAGATTTTGGCTTGTCTGTCCTCTTTTCACATTGAAAACATTATGTTTCGTAGTACATACACTTTTCGCAAAGATTGAGTCCATCTAACTTATGCTGGCAATCAGATTTTTCTGAGAAATGTACAAAATGCATTGCAACCTTTTTTAGAATTACAGCATCCATTTTGTAGTAGGTATTGAGTATTTATAGTTTTTCAAACACAAACACCACCAAAAGGCTCTTTTCAGAGCCACCACTTCCTCCCAGAGAAAATTGCAATGGTTATTACAGGGCAGCACCCCAAAATTTTAGATGTCCGCGGACTTCTAAAAAATACAAAGGGCCCTGCTTCATTTATTTTCACTTCTATTTTTTAACTGTGAAAGGTGGCTCTGAAAAGAGCCTTATTTTTTTTTTTTTGTTGTTTTATATTTTTTTGTTTTTTTTATACAAGACACACTAGGAGAGGAGGGGGAAGTAGGGTAACGGGGGGACACCAACCACGGGGATAAGAAACGGCGCGCTGAGAGAGGAAGATGTAGAGTGGGTTTTATTTGGGTAGTGAACAGATCTTCTCATGCTCTGAGACAATAGTCTCAAAAGCACTTTGAAGTCGCTCCCCCCTGCAGTGAACTGTGTGGCAGTACATACCCACAACTGTGACCCTCGAAAGGTAAGGGTCATCAGCATTGTGTATGGCCTGAAAGGCAGCTTGAGGAATGCGCTACCCCACAGGAGTGTTCCTTGTGGTGACAGGATCAGAAACGGAGGATAAAGTAGAGGAAGTCAACCTGCTACGCTCCTCGCAAGGTACAACCCTGCGAATGGCCCCAGTGTGTAATTACCTTAGGTCTCGCTTCATTCTAGTGGTCCCAAAGCTGTACGAACCAAGCCTCCCGCGACTGAGTTCCATTGTGCACTCGTTGCAGGTGACTTGGTTCGCAACGAGCCTTAGGACCATTCCCACGAATGGTAAATAACCGCCTCACCCAAGACTCACGCCGAGTGCGGGTAGTAGGGAGTTCAACTACCTCATCCTCGTCATCCTCTTCTTCGTCCTCTGCATCCTCACTCCTGTTCCCCTCTTCAGGCCCTTGGGGAGGTGGTGGTGGTGGAGGGGGTGGGGGTGGTGTTGAGGCAGATGCAGCACCAGGTGGCAGCAGTGCAGTCATGTATGCCATCAGGTTCAAGATGGAAATCTGCAGGTGGCAGTAAAATTAGCTGTGCTCCGTAGAATAGCCAGAAATACAATGAGAATAAGCTCTAGGGCGTGGTGTTTTATAGGAGTGCTTGTAAACGGTTGGCGGATATGCGCGCTGTCCGCGGACAGATCGAACACAAAAAAAGGTTGAAAAAGTTTCAAAAAGTATGGAGAAACTCAGGATTAGTATGTGGGACTTGTTGTATGGTGAGTTGTTATTGAAAAATATTGTGGATTACTTGAAAATGTACTTTAAATTGTTCGGGGACACGAACAGTGTCCGCATTCAGAACACACAATCTGCATTGGCGCGGTCACATGATCGCTTCGCGAACATGTCCGCGAAGGGAGCGGCTGTCCGCAGGACACCAAATGCAGGAAATTGGTTTGCGCATGCATGTTGATGTTCTACGGACACTGTTCGGGTCCTGAAGTAATTAAAAGTTCATCACACGTCAAACGAACAGTTACGGACAGGCGTTTGTTCTTAGAACAGTTTCACCTTGCTTGAGAACAATACGGACAGACATAGCGTTCTCAGGACACCTACATTTTGTTTATTTACGAACATTTCAGGACACCGCATGCGTTCTTAGAACAGTTTCAACTTGCATGCAAATATTACAGAGAGGTATAGTGTTCTAAGGACACCTCTATTTCGTTTATTTACAAACATTATAGGGTACATGATGTGTTCTTAGAACAGTTTCAACCTGCCTACGAACAAAACGGACAGGCATACCGTTCTCAGGACACCCCTATTTTGTTTATTTACGAACATTTCAGGACACCGCATGTGTTCTTAGAACAGTTTCAACTTGCTAGCGAACAGTACGGACAGGTATAGTGTTCTTCAGGACCCCTCGATTTTTGTTTCCTTACAGACATTCCGGACACCCGCGCTGTCCGCGGACACCTAAATTGCTTTTTAATAAAAAAACATGAAATGAATTAGAACGCAATATAAAAATTGAACT
The DNA here is from genome assembly GCF_040938575.1 of Ambystoma mexicanum. Lineage (NCBI taxonomy): Eukaryota > Metazoa > Chordata > Amphibia > Caudata > Ambystomatidae > Ambystoma > Ambystoma mexicanum. The sequence continues at coordinate 1,141,348,666 of NC_090922.1, forward strand.
TTATTTAACATGTATGATTAATTTATGACAGAGAAGGTGAGGCAGAAACAAAAACAGGAGAATTAGGGGTTTCAACAGGATTTGTATGAGGTGAAGAAGGGATGGAACTCATCAAAACGTTTTGGTTCATGGAGAGGGTTTGGGGATAATTGACTGGGATATGGTGAGGGGGGACAGGCACATGTGGGACAATAGTACGTGGTTTTATGTTTAAAATGATCTTCCACAAATGTTTTTAAATTATTAAAATTAGCCAACAATAGATCCATTTTTTCTTGTATGCTGTGAAGAGTCTTATCCATAACAGCTTTTTATGTAGTACTTTCTATTTTGGTATGCTCTGCACAAAAAATATATAAATGTTAAATGTATATAAGTGTGTACCATTAGATTCACTATCTTCTGACATTTCCTCATGTGGGAAATGCTCCTCTAGCCACTCCAGAGTACTAGACATTTCTGTGAGAAAAAAAACATAATATCATTTTTTTTTAAATCTAATACGGTTATAAATAAATGAGTAATATGCAGTACACTTATAATTTCATGTAAGGTATGTTCTAAGTGGTCTGTAGATCTGCTATTGTTCTTGGTTGTGGAGTGTCTGTGAGGTAATTATGTTGGAAGCCTATTTTTCTTCTTTTGGTATATTCCATTTTAGAACATATTGGGCCTCATTACGACCCAGGCGGTAAGTTACCGCCTGGGCCGTGACTTTACCACCATGGCGTAAACTACGTTTACGCCATGGTGGTTGGCGGACTTACCGCCCCATTCCGAGGTCGGCGGGGCGGTAAGTCCCCAATCCCCATTTACCCTTCCCCATTCCCATTTTTGCCCCATAGGGCATAATGGGAGTGGGGAAGGCGTTAATTACGCCACCGTAAATTACGGTGGCGTAATTAACTCCATGGTCCCTTAGCGCCATGGATTTTAACACCTGCTAAAAGCAGGTGTTAAAAGCGCCATGGCGCTAAGGGACCTCGTAATTGGCGGTAAGGGGTCGGCGCAGCTAACGCTGGCGTTAACCCCTTACCGCCAGGGTCGTAATGAGGCCCATTGTATTTAAATGAATGGTTAGTGTGTTACATATATGGGTTACACTTCTTCTGTATTACTACATATAATGTGTATGTGTGCTGGTTTGTGAATTTGTAAAATGATAATATGTTATGATATAACAATTAAACATACCTCCCCAGAGTTTTTGGGTAGTGGTGCTGTTGTCCGAACATGTCCGCGGACATTAAAAGAGTTCGTGGACATCAAACTCAGTAGAGGACGTTCAGTATGTTCAATTTGACATGTATTGTTGTTTGTATTGTTTATTTATTTATAGAGTGCACCTGGCTGTTAAGCAACTGGGCACTTGCAAAGAAATAAAAACTTAGGTTACAGGTACAAGAATATTATACAATTTCTTATATTACAGGATCATATATCGCGCATTTCTTATGGTACAAAGTCCAAGAATATTTACAATTTCTTATGTTACACGTTCATATGTCAGGCAGAACTTATATTACTATATATAGTACTATATATACTGATGACACATGGATTGCAATGTCACATGGCTCACAGGTAGGATATGTTTCATATATTTACACAATATTTGATGCAGTTGAGGCATTTAGCAGTCGTTAGTATGAAGCCATAATTTGACGTTAGCTTTGAACACATGAAAGGAAGGGGTAGCTCTAAGTGAGTCTGGGATAGAGTTCCAAAGATGAGCTGCTAGTACTGGAAAGCTGGACCCTCCAGTTCTTTTCAGTTTGAAGTTGGGGATTTTGATACTATTTGTGTGGGCCTTTCTGATGGGGCGTTCTGAGGTTTGCTTGGTGAATCTCTCTGTGAGATAAGCAGGTGCTTTGCTGTTCAGACAGTTATGTGTAATATTCAGAGTTTTGAGTTTAATACGGTCGTTGATGGCCAGCCAGTTGACAGCTCGTCTTTGGTCAGATATGCGCTGCCCTTTAGGGATTCCTAGTGCTGTTCTGAGGGCATTGTTCTGCAGGGTTTGGAGTTTGTTGGTGTTGTGTTTACTGGTGCCTAGGTACAGTGCATTACAGTAGTCTAATTTGGAGAGGATGAGGGCTCTTGCAATGGTGGTACAGCTGTCTGTGGATAGGTATGGTTTGCAAGCGTGGATAAGTTTGCAGGTGTAGCTGGTAGCAGAGGCTGTAACGTTAACTTGCTTGTCAAGGGTAAGAGCTGAATCTAGGTGGAATCCCAGGGATTTACTTCCTTGGCTACCTTGATTTTGATACCGTCAATAGTAATGAAGTTGTATGAGTCAGATAATTTGTTAAGCTTACTGGTAGACCCGATGATTAAGAGCTTGGTCTGTTCGTCGTTGAGACAAAGGCCATGTGTGGCCATCCAGGTTTGGATAATTTGGTAGATTTTATTTATGTGGCTAGTGTTATTGTCCTAGTCTCCCTTGATTGGGATAAGAATTTGGGAATCATCAGCGTAGTTGGTATATGAGACCCCTAGTTTGTCCAATATGTCAAAGACAGGCTTTGTAAAAATATTTTACAAATTGGGGGAAACACATGACCCTTGGGGGACGCCACAGGTGATGGGGACTGGATCTGCTGCTGATGTGGGTGAGAAGACTCTAATTGTTCTCTTATCCAGGAATGAGTTTATCCAGGCCGAGGCTTTTGTGGAGAAGTTGGCCGTTGATTTAAGGTGGTTACAAAGTAACTTATTATCTACCAGGTCGAAGGTGGCTGGTAGGTCTAAGAGTAGGAGAATAGAAATGTCTCCTCTGTCTTTACGTTCATCTAGTTGGTTTTTAAGATCAAGGAGAGCCGTTTCGGTTCCATGTCTCGGTCTAAATCCTGATTGTCTAGTCCCTAGTAAATTGTTAGTCTCCAGGTAAGATTGGATCTGTAAGTAAGCCGCTTTATCTAAGATTTTGAGGAGGAACGGGACAGTTGTTATGGGCCTATAGTTCATTGGGACATTAGGGTCCAGATTTGCTTTTTTTCTGGAGAGGTAGTATCCAGGCATCTTTGAGGTTGGTTGGCACAGAACATGATTTGAATGATGCATTGATACATGATGTGATGAAAGGGGCTAGTTCATGTACAGCCTCTTTAATAATTGGGGCGGGACAAGTCTCACCAAGGCATCGAGACGGTTTAAGAGACGTGATGATGTTCTTAGTTTTCGCAATGGAGATGGCTCTAAAACTGAATTGGTTAAGAGGTTTAGTTTGGTTGGCGGCATGTTCCCGAAGGATGGCTTCTTGCGTGGAGAGAGCAATGTTGTGGAGGAAGGATTTTTTGGCTGATATTTTGTCTTGTAACATTGTGATTTTGTTGCATAGGGCCTTTTGAATGTCTGTGCACCAGGCTTTGTCTTTGGTGCAAGAGTCTATGGGTGCAATTGGGGATTCTAATTCTCTCAGGATAGAGAAGATTTCCTTAGTGTTTGAATTCGCTTTTTTGATTCTGTCATTAAAGGTATCTTTTTTTGCCTGGTTGATTTGTTTTTTGTAGTTGTTGGTGAGGGTAGTGAGGAGGTTTTTGTTATGGGTAGAAGGGTTTTTTCTCCAGCGTGCTTCAGCATGTCGTTTCTCCTTGCGTAGGGCTTTTAGCGTAGGAGTGAACCAAGTATTAAGATGGGCAAAAGGTTTAGATTTGGTGAGCTTCAGCGGCGCAATGGCATCAATTGCTGAGTTAATGGTGTTGTACAGGTCAGCTAGGTCATTAGGGTTAGTGTTTGGTTGGATCAGTGGGAGGAGGTTTGGGAGTGTTATATTTTTTGCAGCGGGTGAGGGCAGGAGGAGCAAATAGTTTGGTGGATTTAGATTGGGGAGTGTCTGAGATGGTCAATGAGATCAAGTAGTGATCAGTCCATATGCATGGTTCGATGGCCGTTATGAGAGAAGCGCAGTTGATGTCTGCAACCCAGTCCAATGTGCGGCCTTTAGAATGCGTGGGGCTGTTATTCCGTATGGTGAGGCCTGCTTCCAAGATGGTGTTGGCTATGGTGGAGGCATTGGTGTCTTTGGGGTCATTGTAGCCTAAGTTGAAGTCGCCTAGTAGAATGATTTGTGTTCCCGGTTTGGCATTGGTGTTTAAGAGGGTGGTTACATCTTCTTCAAAGGTACCTAGTGGACCAGGGGGTCTGTAGATGAGGTGTACCATGATAGTACGTGAAGCGGACATTTCTAGTTTTAGGCAGAGTAGTTAAGCTGAAGGCATAGTGATTTTGTCTATTTCTTTTATGGTGAGGTTGGCTCTGCAGATCAGAGCTATGCCACCTCCTTTGGAGATTTCTCTATCTTTTCTGAAGATGGTGAATCTCGGGGGAACGGCTAGCTGAAGGGCAGGGCCAGCAGCTTTGTGTAGCCATGTTTCAGTGACTGCTAGGAAGTCGAGTTCGTTGCAGGTGATGATGTCTGCAATTTCAGAGGCGTGGGCTATTAGAGATCTAGCGTTGATGAGACCTCCCTTGAGGTTGTGTATTGTTTTAGAGTTGATGTTGCTGTGTACCTTGTTGTGCAAGTTTTTGGGAGATTTGGTACAGGGTGTTTGATTGTGACTGGGTTTCCTTAAGTGCGTGTTATGCCTGGTGTGTATTGGCTCCGTTTTAGGGAGGCCGTGAGGTGGGTGGGTGCATGGTGGTTTGGGTAGTCTAGTGCCTAGTCTGAGGTTTCTTAATTCTATAGGGCAGGCCTGATTAGGTTGGGCCTGGGTAAAGAGGGCAGGCTGTTGTTGTGGTAGATGTGTTTGCATCTTTCTGGTCAGATCCCTTTCTGTAGGAAGTTTATGCTATGGGGTTACCATGATAACTAAGGTGGTAAGTGTAGAGAGTATGGCTAAGTAGCATATTGGTGTGTTAGACATGGGGGATGTCATAGCGGTGTTAGTAGGTAGAGTGAGGTGGCAAGCGACCAAGGGGTCTATCGGGATACACTGGCACACGATCAGGGGGTCTCAAAATAGGTAGCAATATGCAGTGGCAAGCGACTAAGGGGTCTCAAATAGGTAGCAAATTGCAGTGGCAGGCAACCAAAGGGTCTCAAATAGGTAGCAATATGCAGTGGCAAGCGACCAAGGGGTCTCAAAATAGGTAGCAATATGCAGTTGCAAGCGACCAAGGGGTCTCGAATAGGTAGCAAAATGCAGTGGCAGGCAACCAAAGGGTCTCAGATAGGTAGTAATATGCAGTGGCAAGCGACCAAGGGGTCTCGAATAGGTAGCAAAATGCAGTGGCAGGCAACCAAAGGGTCTCAAATAGGTAGTAATATGCAGTGGAAAGTGACCAAGGGGTCTCGAATAGGTAGCAAAATGCAGTGGCAGGCAACCAAAGGGTCTCAAATAGGTAGCAAAATGCAGTGGCAGGCAACCAAAGGGTCTCAAATAGGTAGCAATATGCAGTGGCAAGCGACCAAGGGGTCTCAAAATAGGTAGCAATATGCAGTGGCAAGCGACTAAGGGGTCTCGAATAGGTAGCAAAATGCAGTGGCAGGCAACCAAAGGGTCTCAAATAGGTAGCAAGATGCAGTGACAAGCGACCAAGGGGTCTCAAAATAAGTAGCAATATGCAGTGGCAAGCGACCAAGGGGTCTCGAATAGGTAGCAAAATGCAGTGGCAGGCAACCAAAGGGTCTCAGATAGGTAGTAATATGCAGTGGCAAGCGACCAATGGGTCTTGAATAGGTAGCAAAATGCAGTGGCAGGGAACCAAAGGGTCTCGAATAGGTAGCAAAATGCAGTGGCAGGCAACCAAAGGGTCTCAAATAGGTAGCAAAATGCAGTGGCAGGCGACCAGAGGGTCTCAAATAGGTAGCAATATACAGTGGCAAGCGACCAAGGGGTCTCAAAATAGGTAGCAATATGCAGTGGCAAGCGACCAAGGGGTCTCGAATAGGTAGCAAAATGCAGTGGCAGGCAACCAAAGGGTCTCAAATAGGTAGCAATATGCAGTGGCAAGCGACCAAGGGGTCTCAAAATAGGTAGCAATATGCAGTGGCAAGCGACTAAGGGGTCTCCAATAGGTAGCAAAATGCAGTGGCAGGCAACCAAAGGGTCTCAAATAGGTAGCAAGATGCAGTGACAAGCGACCAAGGGGTCTCAAAATAAGTAGCAATATGCAGTGGCAAGCGACCAAGGGGTCTCGAATAGGTAGCAAAATGCAGTGGCAGGCAACCAAAGGGTCTCAAATAGGTAGCATATGCAGTGGCAAGCGACCAAGGGGTCTCAAAATAGGTAGCAATATGCAGTGGCAAGCGATCAAGGGGTCTCGAATAGGTAGCAAAATCCAGTGGCAGGCAACCAAAGGGTCTCAGATAGGTAGTAATATGCAGTGGCAAGCGACCAAGGGGTCTCAAATAGGTAGCAAAATGCAGTGGCAGGCAACCAAAGGGTCTCAATTAGGTAGCAAAATGCAGTGGCAGGCGACCAGAGGGTCTCACATAGGTAGCAATATACAGTGGCAAGCGACCAAGGGGTCTCAAAATAGGTAGCAATATGCAGTGGCAAGCGACCAAGGGGTCTCGAATAGGTAGCAAAATGCAGTGGCAGGCAACCAAAGGGTCTCAAATAGGTAGCAATATGCAGTGGCAGGCAACCAAAGGGTCTCAAATAGGTAGCAAAATGCAGTGGCAGGCGACCAGAGGGTCTCAAATAGGTAGCAATATACAGTGGCAAGCGACCAAGGGGTCTCAAAATAGGTAGCAATATGCAGTGGCAAGCGACCAAGGGGTCTCAAAAAGGTAGCAAAATGCAGTGGCAGGCAACCAAAGGGTCTCAAATAGGTAGCATATGCAGTGGCAAGCGACCAAGGGGTCTCAAAATAGGTAGCAATATGCAGTGGCAAGCGACCAAGGGGTCTCGAATAGGTTGCAAAATGCAGTGGCAGGCAACCAAAGGGTCTCAAATAGGTAGCAAATGCAGTGGCAAGCGACCAAGGGGTCTCAAAATAGGTAGCAATATGCAGTGGCAAGCGACCAAGGGGTCTCGAATAGGTAGCAAAATGCAGTGGCAGGCAACCAAAGGTTCTCAGATAGGTAGTAATATGCAGTGGCAAGCGACCAAGGGGTCTCGAATAGGTAGCAAAATGCAGTGGCAGGCAACCAAAGGGTCTCAAATAGGTAGTAATATGCAGTGGCAAGCGACCAAGGGGTCTCGAATAGGTAGCAAAATGCAGTGGAAGGCAACCAAAGGGTCTCAAATAGGTAGCAAAATGCAGTGGCAGGCAACCAAAAGGTCTCAAATAGGTAGCAATATGCAGTGGCAAGCGACCAAGGGGCCTCAAAATAGGTAGCAATATGCAGTGGCAAGCGACTAAGGGGTCTAGAATAGGTAGCAAAATGCAGAGGCAGGCAACCAAAGGGTCTCAAATAGGTAGCAATATGCAGTGGAAAGCGACCAAGGGGTCTCAAAATAGGTAGCAATATGCAGTGGCAAGCGACCAAGGGGTCTCGAATAGGTAGCAAAATGCAGTGGCCGGCAACCAAAGGGTCTCAGATAGGTAGTAATATGCAGTGGCAAGCGACCAAGGGGTCTCGAATAGGTAGCAAAATGCAGTGGCAGGCAACCAAAGGGTCTCAAATAGGTAGCAAAATGCAGTGGCAGGCAACCAAAGGGTCTCAAATAGGTAGCAAAATGCAGTGGCAGGCGACCAGAGGGTCTCAAATAGGTAGCAATATACAGTGGCAAGCGACCAGGGGGTCTCAAAATAGGTAGCAATATGCAGTGGCAAGCGACCAAGGGGTCTCAAATAGGTAGCAAAATGCAGTGGCAGGCAACCAAAGGGTCTCAAATAGGTAGCAATATGCAGTGGCAGGCAACCAAAGGGTCTCAAATAGGTAGCAAAATGCAGTGGCAGGCGACCAGAGGTTCTCAAATAGGTAGCAATATACAGTGGCAAGCGACTAAGGGGTCTCGAATAGGTAGCAAAATGCAGTGGCAGGCAACCAAAGGGTCTCAAATAGGTAGCATATGCAGTGGCAAGCGACCAAGGGGTCTCAAAATAGGTAGCAATATGCAGTGGCAAGCGATCAAGGGGTCTCGAATAGGTAGCAAAATCCAGTGGCAGGCAACCAAAGGGTCTCAGATAGGTAGTAATATGCAGTGGCAAGCGACCAAGGGGTCTCAAATAGGTAGCAAAATGCAGTGGCAGGCAACCAAAGGGTCTCAAATAGGTCGCAATATGCAGTGGCAAGCGACCAAGGGGTCTCGACTAGGTAGCAAAATGCAGTGGCAGGCAACCAAAGGGTCTCAAATAGGTAGCAAAATGCAGTGGCAGGCGACCAGAGGGTCTCGAATAGGTAGCAAAATGCAGTGGCAGGCGACCAGAGGGTCTCAAATAGGTAGCAAAATGCAGTGGCAGGAGACCAGAGGGTCTCAAGTAGGTAACAATATACGTATCTAAGAACAGTTTAACCTCAATGGATCAGCTAGAGTCTGATTTGGCAGACAAGGCCAGATATAGTGTTCAAACAAACATTAATGGGTCATTTATAATCAGGTAGGTATAGGCTACTAAAAACCTATGAAATTCAGTGAAAAAACTTTGTTAAAGGGACGTTATGGTTAAGTTGCGCTACTAAAAACCTATGAAATTCAGTGAAAAAACTTTGTTAAAGGGACGTTATGGTTAAATTGCGCTACTAAAAACCTATGAAATTCAGTGAAAAAACTGTGTTAAAGGGACGTAATGGTTAAGTTGTGCTACTAAAAACCTATGAAATTCAGTGAAAAAACTTAAAAACCTATGAAATTAAGTGAAAACACTTTGTTAAAGGGATGTTATGGTTCCAAGTAAAACCAAAAAAAACCTGAAATTCGCCAGTTATGGTAAGCTAAGCAACCATAACTCGCGCCACCACCGTGCACTGCTAAGACTAACACCAACGACATCAAAAATGACATCACAAATGTCATTGATGACATCACTGATGACATCACATGTGTATTTACTTTTCATAAAATATGTGTACAAGGGATTCTTATTATAATGTTGAGAAAAAAGTGTCAAGGATCATTGCAATAAATATCATACCCTAATTATTGCATTGAACAATGCATTGATATGCATTTTTTGCCAGTATAATATATAGCACTTATTGGTAGCATGCAAAGTACAGGATTTATAACAGAGCTATGCCTAGTTTGAAAATGCAGATATTCAGAATACACATAGAAAACTTAGTGTGCTGCCAGGTTCAAATAATGAAGTGCACCATGTATTTTGGATGCTTCATGAATGGAGACTACATTAGAATCCGACTAACATTATTAACATTGCTAAAATACTAATTCTAACTTCTCTAACATTAAAATCAGTCTTCTATGCAAAATGAGGTGAAATCCATGTTTTGGTGGCACTGCTGAGATTAATTTTTAAATGCACACAGGGGTTTTCTTCAGCTTGTGGAGAACAGAAAAAATGTAAACTGCAGGAAGCAAAGTGAAGCAGTAACTCTGGGCCTGACACTTTCATTGTTCTGAATATGAGGGATGGTACAGATCACATTCTTTTTAACCTGATTGAGAGAAAATGTTGGCAGACAAGCCACATCAATAAAGGGACAGGTAAAGGTTTTTTTGGAAAGTAGAAATGAAGAGAGCAGTTAGTTCATGCTTGGCTGAGGAGACAAACAGAGGTTCCAAGGGGTAGAGCGCTGGCTTTGGGATATAATTAGCTGGCGCTCCCCACACAAGCTTATGGAAGAGTTTCGCGCTGACACTGGGTCTACATGTGCGAACATAATGAGGTTGTGCGGGGGACATCAAAGAAATAACGACCTTGGTAAGATAAGTGTTAAGTGAGGACCAGATAAAATGCTGTATGTGTGACTAAGATTTATTGCAGTGTAGGGAAGTTAGGAAATCATTGCATGTTTATTTTTCTCTATATACTTTCAAAGCATTTGAAAATTGATTCATGTTTTCAAAAATACCTGCTTGTTCTGTTTTGTTCTCTTGTATAATAACATGGTAAGGTGACTTGTAAATGAGATACAATACAGAGAGTATACATAAAAACAAATGGGATTGTTGTGTCATTCACGCATCTGTGAAGTGTAAAGGGGGGCTCATAGTGCAGTAGTGAATTTACCAATTTGCTACTGTAAGTAAAATAGCTAGTAATTAACAGCTATAAAGCAGAGGTTTGTGTGCACTGTGATGAATGTTTCCTTCTTTGCATTCTGATGAGAAGGTGTCAAATCTGATTCATAGATTACTGGATGTACATAAGCCAGTAATGCTTAATGGCACATAGATTACTGGATGTACATAATTCAGTAACACCAGCCACAAACTGTATGTGGTGCTATGAATAAAATCATTGGGTTCTACTAAAGTGTATAAGTCTGGGGCTCTCTACAGACAACTAGAAGGTATTCTAATAGAAAGTAAAGGTTTGTTTTATGATGGGTTATAGTATAAAAAAGAAACCGTGCTCACCACTATACCACAGGAATAAAAGAATGCAGAACAAGATACCACTAACATTACCATAAATACAAGCTAAAAAGGTATGATCACTAAAATAGTGTGATACCAAACCCATTCTAAATGTAAGACTTATTTACCGCCAATATTTTTATGGTAAGAAAATACTGGCAAATCCCAAATACACCCCAAAAAGACGAAATCTCCTACAAATAATGGTGCGTTGGCCGGGAAAGTGACTGTAGAGCATCTATTGGGCGTGGTAAGTGTATTCTACACTACCATACGTGCATTAAAGGGAACCCATTTTATGAGAGCAGTGTGACACTGGAAGTGACTCTCAGAATGTCTCAAATGGAGGCCGCACTCCCAGAGCTGGTACAATATCTGGAGACAACATTATATGCACATGGGACATGATCCTCAAATAACGCCACAGAGTGGCATGACCGTATCTACGGGGAAGTGCAGAAAAAACCATTGGACAACATTTTTGCAGAAGGTAGCATAATTCAGGTCTGTCTTTTGAGATTATCAAATGCTGCTTGTAAACATGCAGAGAAAGATTGTCTGATACGGGTATGTGCCAAGACATGATTCATTTTAAATAGGTCTCTGCGAACGCAAGAAAATGATGCCGAGCTGATTAGCAGATTAAAAATTGAACTAGATGGTGCTAGTGAACAGGAGGAAAAATTAAGAGCAGAACTGGAAGTTTGTCAAAAGGACATGCAGTCAAAGTGAAAAGATCTCACCACTCAATTGTCCCAAAGAAAGAAACAGTTTGAGAATAGTGAGCAAGAATTAAAACACTTGTAAGGATTGGTCGATCATATTAGTTAGACAAGATAAAGATGAGGTTATTTTGGAAATGCAAATTTTACAAAAAGAACATTTTGAGAAAGAAAGTGATCTTCAAAATGCTGCACAAGAGATAGTTAACATGTTTCAAGAAAGAGAAAACGAGACAAAGAGTTCAATGAATGCCAAATGAAAATGAGTGATATGCAAAATGGGATTAATAAGATGGGTGATGAAAACAATTATTTGGGTAAGGAGGTGGATCAGCTCCTTAAAAAGTGCAAGGATTTGGAACAGCAAATATGCACTTCCAAGTCCCAGGACAAACGACAGGGCACCACATTCAATGGAATTGAGGTGAATTCTATTTCTACATGGAGAGATAGCGCCCCCGTGGCTGTGCCGGTGTCTGAACTTGGTTGTAGCGCCCTTGGGGGATTTGACACACCCATTGGGTGCCGCCACCAATCCCATATGCCTGAAACAAGGGATGAATCGCAAAGTAGTGCAATCCCAAGCATAGCAACAAGAAGCCCTATCCAAATTATGAAATGAATCAAGGCCCTGATCAAACCATTAAAAAAGGAGGGGAGTGCTGTATAGAGGACCACTTAGAGGCAGTGCACAATATATTTAAAGCACTCCAGATACCTAAGGAACAATACAGGCAATACTTTCACTTAACTCTGGACGCTCCCACAGCCAGTATTATTAGAGAATTAAAAGAATAGCAGAACAAGACATGGGCAGAGTTTGAAAAAGAGATTAGATGTCATTTTTCTCCATTCCAGCCATTACAGAAGGCAAAGAAAGTTGCATACACGATTACGGCTCGGCCAAATATGTCCCCTCGCCAGTTTTTGCAAGACTTAAAAAGAGCTTTTTCTCGCTTTGATGTATCTTTTGATCCCAATTCCAATTAATTTAAAACTGCCTATTTCTATGGGTTGCAGAAAGACATTATATCACAGTTAGTCCGCAAATTTGATGGTGACAAGTCCCTTGAGTGGATTGTGCACCAAAGTACAAAGCTATATGAAGTGCTATACTGTCAGGGTAGAGAGAGTGATAAAATGAAAGATACTAGACCAAAATCTAAATAATCCTCGGCAACAGTAATGGACATCATGTCAGCTAAAATGTCACTCGATTCCGCTCAAAGTCCAGGCAACAATATAAACCGAGATTGCCGCTCTCTGCACCGATGTTTCAGTCACATGATCCTAGTAATAGGGAGAGCTACATTAGCCCTAGGTACTTAGGAGATAGGCCCTAGGCAGGATATTGGCCTGATATGTCAGGTATGAACAATAATCAGAGGCAAAGCCAGGATCAAAGAAGTAATGGTCCCTACCAGGCATTGGGGACCCAGAGCAGATTTGACCCCAACACCATGATATATGATAATCAGGACAGATCCCCCGGTATGTGGATCGATTTACTGAAAATGGGAATCAGCATAGGGGACAATACTCACAAAATGAGAGACAGAACATGAGGCAGAGTAAAAATTATACCCCACGTCAATACAATCAATCACTGCCACCGGGGGACTACAACCAAAGGATAGGTGCACATAAATCAAGAGTTCAGAAACAACCCCAATAAAAATCACTCTCCTGAGAGATATCAGAATTGATTCAACCAGGGGGAAAACAACCAATATCGACTTAGTCCGCAGAGAGAAGATTCTAGAGAGATGGAAAGATTCCAGTGTCTCGAGGCCCAAGTGAAAATGTTGGCTGAACAAATAGGAAAACTCTGTACGGTTCAAAAACAGTCATCAAAGGAGGGGGCAGAAGGCCATAGTAGTGACCAGGTGGCTTCCGATAATAAGTGACTTAGGGCCTCATTACAGGGATGTCGGTGGACCAAGGTGCTTTTAGCACCTTGGTCCATGCCGGTAAAATACCGGCACCACCTTGGTGGAAAGGGGAATTACCGCCCTATTCCAAGGTTGGCAGGGCGGTAATTCCCCTTTCCCCCATTGCCCTTCCCCATTCCCATTTTTGCCCCATAGAACTCTATGGGAATGGGGAAGGCGCTAATTACGGTGCCGCAAATTGCGGTACCGTAATTAGCTCCCTGGTCCCTTTGCGGGTTGGTTTTTAACGCCGGCAAAAAGCAGGCATTAATTTCACCAACCCGCAAAGGGACCTCATAGTAAGGCGGTAAGGGTTTACCGGTACCGGTAAAATACTGGTACCGGTAAACCCTTACTGCCTACCGTGTAATGAAGCCCTAAATCTTCATGTTACCTGCAATGATAAAAAGACAAATTGCCCTGATCTGGTTTTTGCATGATGACTCTGAGCTGTTTAATGATTTAAAAACTGCAAATTGCAAATACATCCACAAAAGAGGTTTGGTTTAACCTGGAGTTAAATCAAACGATGGAAATGAATGAAAAAGGAAAATGAGAAAAACATGAAATTCCAAAAGAACAAAGAGACAGATTTAAGAAAGACAACTCCTGCACGGGTAACATAATTGATGAGGGAGTAGATGTGAATGTTAGAACGCTCTCCCTAGACAATCAAGACGCTAATAAAATACAGACAGGAAGAATAAGTATTCAAAAGGAGGGTACAGGTACACGTCAGTCACCTGAAGAATTTGTTGAGCCAAAGATTTTTGAGGAAGTTAAAAAGACTGGTACCATTCCAAATACCCACAAGGGCCCAGAATTAGAAAAGACAAATTATCAGGTGATGTTTATACGCATATCCAGTTGGAGAATTGTAGTGTGAACTCTGATGATCCCCGGATGGAAGGGCAAACAGTGGTCACACTCCAAAGGACCTCTGAATATGGGGAAATGAGTAAGATTTCTCAAAAGGAAATGGACAGAAAGGAGGGAAAAATATCCTTTCATTTACCAATGTGCTTAGCCAAAAGTCTGAGAAAAGTGAATCCTGAAACCAGTAAGAATTCACGCTATTTGTGTGTGTTAGAGGAAGTTGAAGACACATATTATGCTCCCATTACTGTAGAAGAGAAATGCAATGTTCCTCATGGACAAACTGACAGCCATGGTAAACAATGAATCGAGCACTACCAGGCAAATTGGTATGGGGTTTACCAGGCATGGGGGTGGGAGGCTCACTGACATTACGTGGACAACACGGGGTGGGGGGGGCGATGGAGCCCAGAGAGAACCACTCAAGAACAATGGGGTAGCCCATGGCCCGGGAGACAGCGGATCTGTCTAAGCCAGCATTTAAGGGAACACACAGCATGGCTCCAAAGCACTGAACTTCGAGTATGGATGACGACTCCTGCAATTGGTTTTAAGATGGGACTCTGATCTAGGGGAAGGGGTGGAGTTAGAGAGGGGGGTGAGGGGGGAGGGGGGAAGGAGACTACGGGGGTTTGATGGTGATGTTAATGTGATATTCATACTGGTCCCAGTGTTGTCATTGTTTCTTTTTCTGAAAAATTACCAATAAAACCAAAGTTTAAAAAAAAAAAAAAAGAAGAGAAATGCAATACATTTGCAAAGATTGACACAGGCGCACAGGCCGCATATCAATGAAGGGAGGTCTCCACAGAATCAGACCACACTGAGGCAGAGTGAAGGTCCAGTATATAACTTTAACGGTGATGAGGTGCATATTGTGGGTGTTACGAAGGTTGACATAAAGATAGGAAAACACAGAATGAAACCCAAAGTGTTGATCACATCAGTTTGTGAAATTCCATTTTTGATGGGGACAGATTGCCTGAAAAGATTGTCTCCTCTCATAGATGGGTAAGTGGGGTACTGTGGTCTGTAACCAAAAACACATTAGGACCTAAGAAAATAAAGTCACACAACAGCAGTATACATGAATGCCATACTGTTGCCAAATCAAATGATGCTGTGGAGGTGTACCTACAGAACAGCTGTGTGCCTAGTGTCACTGTTATTTTGATATGTCAGGATAAAATGCAAAGTGAACAAGAAAAACAATCTGTGCAGATTTATTTGGATCCTAGGAAGAAATGGCAAACTGAAATAGAGGAGCACACATTGTGCTTCTGTGCTTCTATTTAAAAGAGAAGAAATGCAAAGAGAACACTATTCCTAAAGCAGACGTGGAAAAACACATCACTACCCTTGCTGAAACACACATGGAAGATGAGCAGTCATGGATTCACATTGGTATGAATGACCATTCTAAAATGATAAAACCACTTTGGTGCTTGAACAGGAAAGGTGTTTTATTAATGCAAAATTACTGCAGAAAATAATAGAAAGGGAGGAGATCCCAAAATTTAGAATTAAAAACCAATATATCTCTGGTTTGGACAATCCAGACTTTGAAAATCGAATTGCAGAAAGGTGCATGCTAAAGATTAACATTGGACAAAAAACCATCTACCACAATGTGTGGATACTAAGTGGAACACAAAATGATTTTTATCTGGGCAATGATATCATGCCCAGAATGTGCATGGTATTAGATTTTCTTAACCAAAAAATATGGTCCTGACTTGGTGGGACTGTGCCCGAATTTGAAGACAAGAAAAAGGCTTATTATTGTGCACAATTGGTCACATATGCAATTGAATTACAGGTGCATTAACCAAGCAGGTTGCTATAACACTAAAGTGCAAGAATGGACATTAAATGAAAGATTCTGATGCATGTGTGCTTGAATGAATCCATGAAACAGCAAGCAGGGCATGTGTCACCCCGGTGCAGCACCCTATCAGATTCTGAAGATTCCACCCTGCAGAAATCCTGGAGATGTGACAAAAAAGAAAGTGGAGAGGGGCGCACTCCAGTTCCCTGCACAGTAAACCTTCTTAGCCACTGGTGTTCTCCTCCTACCAGTTTCTGTGCTCTTCACATCGTCAGGGAGGCAGTCTTAACTTGCAGCTCACAGCAAGTGCAGGTGTTGACAATCAATGATGATTCTGCTGCAAGGACATCTGGTAGCTGTAGTCATCATGTTTGCAAGGAACAAGCTCACACCCAATCCCATAGTGGGGAAAGCACGGTAGTCGCCTACAGTGAGGCACTCCAAAGCAGGGCATGTGTCACCCCACGCAGCACCCTATCAGATTTTGAAGATTCATTGGGCCTCATAACACGGATGGCAGAGAACCATGGCGCCAAGGTTGGCGGGCGGTAATTCCCCCTTCCACCTTTGCCCTTCCCCATTCCCATTTTTGCCCCATAGGGCATAATGGGAATGGGGAAGGCGCTAATTGCGGTACCGCAAATTGCGGTACCGTAATTAGCTACCTGGGTCCCTTTGCGGGTTGGTTTTTAACACCTGCAAAAAGCAGGCTTTAAATCCCCCAACCCGCAAAGGGACCTCGTAGTAAGGCGGTAAGGGTTTACCGGTACCGGTATTTTATAGGTACCGGTAAATCCTTACTGCCATCCGTGTAATGAGGCCCATTATCTTTTTAACCATGGATTGTGTTATTATTTCTAATGTTTGAAGAACATTTTCATTGATTTAACCTTAACTCTTTTGTAAAAATAGTTTTCACATAGTATTCTTAAGTAGTGAATGTAGGTGCATGCAACAAATGATTAGCTTGTAATAAAGGACCAAAATCAGACTCACTCTAAAACAGAATGCTCACAAATTGCAAAAAATATATGGCTTCCTTACAAGTAGGGAGGTAAATCTGATTGTAATTCTGCCTGACGGAATTGCTGTTTCTGCAGTGATGTTCGGTGGAATTCGACCCTAACAGGAGTGGAGGGGTGTGCTCACCAACCATCAGGCTGGTAATTCCTGTCAAACTAGGGTCCACACCCGCATAGCCAACAACAGTAGGGAGACAGCATCCACTGGAGGAGAGACATTGGAGGCGCTCCAACTCACACCTTGGGAGGAGACAGTAGTCAGCATTTTGCACATGGTGAGCCTGGAGAGTGTAGGATCAGCAGAGGTTGTTGCCAGCAGCCAGGAAGACCCTGGTGAATACATGTGTAAGCCATGGTCTCATTTCTCACCAACCCCAATGGAATGTCTACTGATACACTTGCAATCACCCTCCATTGGAATGTACATCTGGAAGCATGGCAGATGTTAACCCCCAAAAACACCCGCCACAGGGAATGAGAAGGCCCTTCATGTAGGGCACGTATCAGAAACATACAACAGCAAGTATCATGGTTTGACAATAAATCACATAGTACATCACCAACCACTGTTGGCAGTATGCACTGCACCCATGCATACATACACAACACATGTCGGCCACAGAGCTGCCACCCACACAATTTTTTGCACATATAAAACAGCTACTGGTGGCCTGGCTCCACATAGAAGGGAAACAGATGAGTAGCAGCAAATCCTTTATGCACAGCTTGTTCCACCAGCTTTTTTGCACTCCCGCTATGATGGGTCGAAGTGCCCCCTCAGGTTTAGGATGATTAATTTCAAATTCAAAATGTACTCAGGTCTGCATGGACACTGATGAGCTTGCACAACCGTGAAGTCCATAAGACCACTTACTAGCAAAGGAAGACATTACTAACAGTTAATAATTACAACCAATTATCACGCCAGTTACCTGTGACACCACCTGTGATTTTAACAAGGCCCTTTTGGGACAGGTACAGCTTGCTCAACGAGTATACATCATACCTGATTGCTAGACTGCATGAAATCACACCAAAATCATTTCTCGACGGACAATCATGATGCGATCTATGTCTCCAAACAGGCACATTAGACAGCCAAGTGGCTTTGGAAGAGTGAAGCACATCTACCAATCCTGCTCCTGTAACTCCAGCAACTGACAATATGATCCCAGAACATGCTGCAAGGCCCAGTGTTCCAGGCACCAGGAAGCCAAATACCTACAAAGATGTCTCCAAGACCTCACAGTTTGAGGCCCCTCTGGGGTCACAAGCACACCTGCAACAGTTATTTCTCCAACATCAGCCATAGGAGAGCCTGCAGGAACACCTCTCACCTATCCACCTCTCACCACTGTTGCCATTGAGTCTGTGGTGCAAGCCAGCTACCCGGCCTCCAACACCAGCAAGGCTGTTGGGCTGGCCCCTGCACAAACACCTTAAATGACCACATTGCAGCACCTGTGTCACTACCACTGCATCTCCCTCCGTGAGCCACATGTCCATAAACTCCTCTGTCCTTCCCAGCATCTTGTCTGTTCACACCAATCCCTCTTCTTATCATCTCACTGAGCCCCACACTTGCACCATACAGAAGACACTGACTTCCCTCCAGAGGATGAATATACAGATTGAACACAGGCTTCTGATAGTGTACATCTTAGTCTGCATTGTTTTATTTTTATAATGGTATGTTTATTGTTTAGTAAATTATATGAATTTACAATACTGACATGTCGCTTGTATTTGTTAATTGATATTATTGTACATGTAAACTATACGACTTGAATGCTTATGTGTATTTTGTTATTGTAGATGTATGTTTGAAAATATTCTTTGTTTTTTAGTCCGATTTGTGTAGGAATTAAATTTGTTATTATGTAATGATTTTGTATTACAAACATATTTTACACTTTCTTAAACATTTATTATAACTGTACATTCAATGTACATTTGAATGATTTGACATTTTATATAATTACATGTTTTTATGTATGGTAATATTGTATGCTTTTAATTGTGTTGGTAAGTTAAGGTTACCATGATATTTGATTTAAATATTTTGTTATTTCATTAATACAGTTTATTATAGTGGTACCTTAACTTTATTATTTCTAATGTTTCTAGACTTTAATTTTTGTTGGTATAACCTTAACTGTTTGCAAAAAAAGGTTTAAAATTATTTGAACTTTTATTTTATGGTTACATAATTATTGAATGAATACTACAGTGTACTGTATAAATGTGTGTTTGGCATTGAATCATGTTACATAACAGCATGTGGTGTAAGCATATATGTAGTAAGTGCATGTGTTTTATGTTTCTGTGTTGTAAGACTGAGTGTCATGTGTGGTGTACCAGCATGTCTTTTAGGAGTGTGTGTCATAGCAGCATGTGTCATATGAGTGTGTCATTATATTGTGTGTCATAAGAGTGTGTGCGATAAGAGCGTGTGTGGTAGGAGCTTGTGTCCTAAGTGCATGGACCTTGGTGCATATATCCTAGGTGAAAGTGAGAGAACGTGTTGCATGTCGATATGTTATGTGCAATAGACACTTATGTAGTAGGTGTGAGTGGTGTAGGAAGCATGTATCATAGCAATCTGTGTTGTAGGAGTGCCTTTTATAGCAGCGTTTTTCATAGGAGCACATGTTCTTGGAGCATGTGTCATAGGAGTGTGTGTCATAAGTGTGTGTGTGTTAGCCGTGTGTGTCATAGAAGCATATTTCATAGGAGCATGTGTCATAGGAGCATGTGTTGAAGGAGAATGTGTAGTAGGTGCTTGCGCCCTTGGTGCATGTGAGAGCATGTGTCATACATCCACATGGTATGTGTAGTATGCACACATGTAGTAGGTGTATGTGTTGTAAGAGTGTGTTTTAGTAGCATGGTTTGCAGGATCGAATGTCATAAAAGTGCATGTCATAGGAGCATGTGTCATAGGAGCATGTATGTGTAGAAGAAGCATGTGTAGTAGCTGCACGTGTCATGTG
The DNA here is from genome assembly GCF_040938575.1 of Ambystoma mexicanum. Taxonomy (NCBI): domain Eukaryota; kingdom Metazoa; phylum Chordata; class Amphibia; order Caudata; family Ambystomatidae; genus Ambystoma; species Ambystoma mexicanum. Next base: position 1,141,368,474 of record NC_090922.1, read on the forward strand.
AGCACATGTTGTAGGAGTGTGTGTCATAAGAATGTGTTTTAAGAGTGTGTTCTGAGTGTGTGTCATAAAAGTGTGCGGTTGTAGCATGTGTGATTAGAGCATATGTCATATGTCCACACATTATTTGAAGTAGATGGGTATGCAGTAGCGTAGTATACAAATATGTTTTATATAGTATGTTGTTAGGGAGAAGTCTCCAGAATGGCTAATGTCCCTTACCTACTTAGTCCCTCAGCAGCTTTGCTGGATTTCTAGGATTTTTTTTTCACCTGGTAAGAGTGTGAGCCTTTTTTCCCATGCTAACATGTCTTTTGCTTTGTGTGTTTAACCTTTTTGTGTTCATAGACTGTGGAGCTTCACCTAATCCATAGGCATCATCTTTTTCTGTGTGTTACACAGCACCTTTAGTGCAGTGACACAGAGTTGTCTTTTTCAGACTTCCCACTTTTAAATTCAATTTTCTGGGACTGACAATTGTCTCCCAGGACATGTAAAGTTGCCATTGACTTTATTACTCTTTTTAAAAGCACAGACCCAGTACAAACTATCTTACATAGAGTACTGGAAAGGGTCAATAGTTATCCATTTTTGTCTGTCTCTCGTGGAACAATATTTCATTCCCCTTTCTTTGAGATTTGACTACCCTATTTTTTCTTCTGTGGTCTATGTAAATAGCCTTGGTACTGTTTTAGGCTATGTTAGTTGCCTCAAACTTAAATCCGGTGGACCCCATTTACTTTTATTTGGTTCCGGCTGGATTTATTCACCATTTCTTTTGTAAAGGTCTTTCTCGTCTTTTACTCTGCGCACCAAACCATGTTTGGTTCCTATGCTTACCGTCCTTTGGCGAGCTTCTGCACAGAAGCCCTCCTTAGGCACCTGAATGTCTGAGGGGGACAGAATGTGAGGGAGGGGTTTGAGACTTCCTGCACAGGGTCTCCTTGGAGACCCATGTTGCATTCTGTATGGTTGGCTGTGGTGACTGTCCAGCCAGGACAGCCACCCGGCTGTGTGATTGACAGCCAGGCTGTGTGAATGGGAGAAAACTGCAAAAAACGCCGGTCTCTGTGACTTGGAAGGCAGAGTTGCCACTGGATCGAGAGAACCGGAGAAAAACGGAAAGAAGAGGACCCCTACCATGACTGACCCTCCCGGAGAAGCCCTGCTGCGGGTCCGAATCTCCAGACTTCGACGACAGAGTAGATATGCAAGGAATCTTCTTCCCTCGAGCTGGTGGGACCAACTAGTTTGTCATACACCAAGCAAGGCCTCCCTCCCCTGGTCAAATTTTCTGTGCACAGCTGCAGTGAACCAGATAGCCAGGGGGACCGGAGCCTGTTTGTGTTTTAAGGAGTGCACCTTTTATGCATTGCTTTGCTCTGATGCTCATTTCTTCTCTGGGCAGTGCAGGACCCTCCAGTCTTCCTATTTTATGTCAGTCTGACAGTCGCTTCAGGAACCGTGAGCCTGTGGGATCTGCCAGGGACTTCTGCCTCAGCTACAGCCTTCTTCTTCATTTAAGGTACTGTTCTAACCCGGTTGTTTGTTCCGTCCAAGAGTGGTGAAAGTGTTTGTCCTTCTCTACTCTTTTAAATAACTTTTCCTTCAACCAACTTCATTTCAAACTCTTGGCAAAGACTTAACTGCAAACTACTCTGAACTGTGTGATCCTCTGCAAGAACTCTGAACCATTAACATTGGCCAGGCCTATTGATTTGAATCCTCATTGTAGCAAGCCTTTTCTAGATTGCTCTGCCTTCTTACGTGTTGATGATGTTTAATTGTGTATAACTTTGCCTTCCCTCCCTATGAAATTGATGGAGTGCCATTTTGCTCACACTTCATTTTGACCCTAACTTGTCCAGAATTGATGGGTGTTGTGTAGTATGTGATTTTCTGCTGCTTTATTTAGTGAGCTGTTTTACAAATGAATGTGTAATTAAATGTATATTCTGTTACTCAGAAACCTTGAGTCAGTGTTTGTTGGAACCATAGTCATTGCTGTCCTTTGTGTAACTATTGATACTGCTCACTTTACTCTTGAGATAAGTCTGGCTGCTCAGCTATCACTGTCACTTTACTGTGTAGTACAGGCTTGTACCGAAGGTGAATAAGCATTGTTACTTGTAGTCTTAATTGTGTGTGGTGTTTCCAAGGGTACTGCATATGATTCTGCCTAACACTGTTGTACAGCGGTGAGAATCAATATTAGTGATTACACTTAGAGTGCTGCTATTACCTTGGATCAACTAACCACAAGGCTAAACATCACTAAAAAGCAAATTTTAATCATGTCCGTTATGGAAAGCTACAGTCAGGAGACCCTCCTTGGTTACACTGTGGATTATCTGAAAAATCTGTGTAGAGAAAGGAATCTTTCAGTTAAAGGCAACAAGTCAGAATTAATTAAAAGGTTGTTAGAGAAACAAAGTCTGGAGAGTGGGTCTGAAATACCTGACCCTCCAGCCAATGTGGAAAATTATGGGAATGATAATGTGTCTGTTATTATGGATGAGTAAGAAGAGGCAGACATGTCCCACAATGTCGGCCTTACTGCTCCTCTACCTGCTCAGCAACCACAACCTTTTGCACTGGGACACCATCAAATCCTACACTCAGTCATGAATTCATTTTTCTAAAAAAGATGAGGCTTGAATTGGAATTCAAACGTATTAATGCTCAAACTGAATAAAAGTATCAAGAACTAAAGCTCAGAGAAATGGAGTTGTGTCATGCCTTAGAAATGAAAAAGTTGTCTATTGAAAATACTTCTTCTCACCAGAGTCTTCTAGGTCTTCCAGTCCTAAGAAACTCTGTATGCCTAAAGAAATTGTGGTAATGTATGAGGCTAAGGTTGATATTTTGGATTGGTTGGCAATGTTTGAGTATAACTATGGGATTCAAGACATTACAGGGAATCAGTTGTTTCCTTGGCTCTTCTCTAGGCTACCCACTGTTGCATCTGATGGTGTGATGGAGTTGGGAGAGGTGGATAGGGTGGATTATGAGTGTGTGAAGCTAGCTTTAATTTCTGGATTTGGGAAGACCCCTTCCCAGTTCCTTAAGAGGTTTAGGACCCTGAAAAAGCATGATGGTACCCCTTGGGCTACCTGGGTGTGTGAATGTTTGAAAAACTTTGATGGTTTGGTTAAGGGTTACAGAGTTAGCACTTATGAAGGTATGAGAAATCTTGTTATGTTGGAGTCAATTTATGATGCCAGCAATCCTGAGCTCAGATAGCACTTGGCTGATTCTAAGGAGATAGATCTGAATAAGTTAGCTAATGCTGCTGACTTGTGGTTTGCCAACAGTGCTACTCACAGGATTCTGGGGCAACTTAGAAGAAGGATGAGGAAAAACATGCACAGATAAATAACAAGGATAATTCTAATACCTCCAATCCAGAAGAGGCCCCCAAACATATCCAAGGTAAGCCACATGGGAAACGAAATAGGGCTAGTGAATCCTCTGGTGCCCAACCAGTGGGAGGTGAGAAGAAACCCCCATTCCAGAGAGCATTTGGTAAATGCTATGTTTGTGGGTCAACTGACCATGTGAAAGGAGATCCCAAGTGCAAGGGTAAACCTGCAGGGATCAGTACTGCCTCCTTAGCTTTCTCCCCAGAGGAAGAAGTGCAAATGGCTAGTGCCCACTTTCTACTATTTGCTGACGCACCCTTGGGTCTTCAGGCAACTGTATCCTTGGAGTCCATGGATCTGGGTAAGAAACATAATATGGATGTCCACAACTCCATTCTAGAAAACTCTAGGGGGTATTATATGGACAGTGTTCTTCTCAATGGCCAGGATACTCCTGCCAGTAGAGACACTGGGCCAGCAGAACAGTCGTGGATGAAAGCTTTTTGAGGCTTGAGGATGTTGCTAAGGCACCCAAAGGTCCCACTAAATTCTGGAGGCCCTGTGTAGTTGGTTCCAATTCTGCCAGCTCTCATTCAGCGCAATAATATGACAGTGAGGATTCCTGTCAGTGTCCAGAATGAGGTGCCTGGGAGAGTCCTGTTGGGGAATGATTTAAAAGCTGTAAGAGTAGTATCCAGTACCCCAGGTCTCCAGTGAGAGAAAACAGAACCAAACCAAAATGGCTAGAGAGGAAACCTTAAGAGACCACTCTGGGCCTGTGGGAACCTCTACAGAGAACCCCTCTAAAAGCCCTGGTGTTATTTGTATTTTTTGTATTTTTATATTTATTTGTATAGCGCACCAGGCCCACGGGCATCCAGGTGCATCATTTAGGTTACAGGCATAATACAGGGTACATACAACAGAATACATAGGGAAGGGCATAAAGGAAATTTAGGTTAATAGTGCATTTTAGGATAAAATACAGGTACTATACATATTAACAATCTGGAGGCAAAGCTAGCAGGTGGCGCAGGTGTAGCGGAGTGACGGTGGGCGCTAGTAATCAGGCTGGTCTTGGGCTGACAGCCAGGCTTTGGCTTTGCTCGTGATGTCCAGGAAGGACGGATCCGCTCTGAGTGGATTGGGTAAAGAGTTCCATAGTTTTGCAGCCATGACTGGGAAGCTGCTCCTGCCTGATCTCTGGAGGTTGAAGCGGGAGATGGAGAGGCAGTTGGTTTGAACACTTCTAAGTGGTCTTGAGGAAGTGTGTAAAGAAAATCTACTAGCCAGGTAGCTAGGTGCTTGGTGCGAGAGGCTTTTGTGCGTTAGCGACAGCGCTTTAAGAGAAACTCTTTGGGGACTGAAAGCCAACGGAGACACCGTGTAGAGTCTGAGATGTGGAGGTTCCTTGGGATGTTTAGTGCCACTCTGATGGCATTATTTTGAATTATCTGTAGTTTGTTAATGTTGCATTGGTTAGTACCGATATAGAGGGCGGTGCAATAGTCAATTTTAGACAGGACCAAGGTCCTGGATAATGTAGTGCAATTGGCTGGTGATAGGAACGGACGACATGCCGTTATGAGCTTGCATGTATATGATGCAGCAAAGGAGACAGCGTTAATTTGTCTAGAGAGTGATAAGGTGGCGTCGAGGTGGATACCAAGTGATTTTGTATCTTTGGCCACTTTGATGGTATTGCCATCAATTATGAAGGATTTGAAGGACGGGTCTAACTTGCTAAGTCTTTGTTGAGAGCCTAGGATGAGAATCTCTGTCTTTTCATTGTTCAAACACAGTTCATGCTGTGCCATCCAAGCCTGGATGACTAGGTAAATGGAGTTGATGGCTAGAGTGTCAGTTTTGTGGTCACCTGTGATAGGGATGAGTATCTGGGTGTCATCCGCCTAATTGGTATATGTGACACCCAGATAGTCCAGAATGTCAAATAGAGGTTTTGTAAACACATTATAAAGTGTGGGGGAAACACACAATCCTTGTGGTACCCCACAGGTGACTGGCGCGGGATCAGCAGTGGCAGAAGGGGAAAAGACTCTCATGGATCTATTTTCCAAGAAAGAGGTGATCCAAGCCGTAGCTTTGTCTGAGAAGAGGTGGCAGTTTTAAGGTGACGGCAGAGGATTTGGTGATTTACTAAAGCGAAGGCTGCAGAAAGATCAAAAAGGAGTAAAAGGGCAAGCTTGCCCTTATCTTTTAGGTCTTCGATCTGAGTTTTAAGATCTAAGAGGGCAGTTACTGCACCATACCGTGGGCAGAAACCTGATTGTCTCAGTCCCAGAAGATTATTAGTTTCCAGGTAATCTCGGATCTACAAGTATGCTGCACGATCAATCATTTTTAAGAGGAAGGGGACTCTGATGAAGGGTCTGTAGTTAGTGGGTATGTTAGCATCCAAGGTGGGTTTTTTGAGAAGGGGAATGGATCAGGCATCCTTTAGGTTGTCAGGGACGATCCCAGAGCTGAATAATGAATTTATGAGTGCGGCAATGAAAGGAGCTAGACTTTGGGAGGACTCCTTAATAATGGCAGCAGGACATCATATACCTTCACAATGTAGTTCTGCCAGTGTCCACGCTCGACATTTACATAGTATTATCTTTGATGTGTATTTGTGGGTTAGGTTTGTTAATACAGACGATCCTAGGACAACAAGTCAAACTTGGTGCAAGGTCGCATTACCTAGCCTTAACAGTCGGCCCTCGGACAGTCTAACCATTAACAAGGCTCAAAGGTCGGGAAGGCTCGGTTGCAAGTTAAACACAGTCCATCATTTTAGAACAGAGAATTCACATACAAACAGAAATCAAAATGGCGGATTATTCTAAAATGGCGGGGAAGTCGATCCAAAATCGAAATTTTGCAACGCGGTTTTCTTCACAGAGCGACTAGGCTTAGGCCAATATAAATCAGAAGGAGGCACGATATGATTTCCCGTTTAACAAACCCTCCTTTTGGCCTAAGCCAAGCGCTAAACTACAACTAATCACTCCACGTCTATGTGTCCACAAAACCTGAATCACAATCATCAGAAATATCAATCGCCATAAGGTCTGTAACAGAAATTTCTTTAGACACAAATTAATTGGTCATTCTTTCCAGTGCGCGTATCTTTTGTCCTAATGATCCCATAGTCTGCACACAACATCCCCCTAACATTGAACATATGGCAGGAAGACATTGTATACAGCAACAGTAAAACAACAGAACACCCAGAATAATTAGTAAGACTGAAAGTATCTTCCATCCCCAAGATCGTAAGAAGTCCGAGAACCAAGCGCTAAGATCCCAATTTCCCTCGGGAATGTGCACTTCTGAACTAAGGACGTGCAGATTTTGTAGAGCCTCAAAGATAGTTGGGGTGGAATCTGGTACGAAAACGCAACAAGCCGACCCCACTAATTTGCATACTATACCAAGCTCAGCCAGGATGATGTCTAACGCCATCCGATTCTGTAGTCCCACTATCCTTATTGCTTTCTGTTCTAGAGTCATGTTATAGAGTATGTCAATGGTCCGGTTGATGGTTCTCTCCAATACTCTAGCTAATCTCCTAATATCCTTGGAATTTAGTATTTGCCCTCAGAAAGGTACAAAGGATTTCGCTACATCACCCAGAACTTGCAACAGAGTATTGCCATTCTCATCCCACCTTCGACTAGCCCTAGAGATTTCTGTGGTACTAGCTATAAATACCCCTGGTAACAGGATCCCTAAATAACAGGTTCCCTGCCAATCCCTGGGTAGCCATGGGAAAGCTTCATTACCGCAAACGAAGTAGACAGGTTCGCCTACATACAAAGGTTTGTCCTCACTGGTCAAGTTTGCAACATTGGTGCAACCCTTGAAATCAACCATTGACTGAGTACCATTCCTCTGTATGGAGAAAGAAACTGAGTCGGGCTGTGGTTAACAGTACAGGAAAGTGGCGTGGCATCCCTATTGCCTATAGGAGCCATCTTGAAGGAGATCAGAGATTGAAAAGGTCGAGACAGTTTATCAGAAGGCCTAATGGAAGCTTGCTTCTATTTGCAAAAAGTGAACATCCTAGGTGCGTTAGAACTCGTCTCTCAAACTCGTTCAAATTCGCTCCATCAAAGTTCCCCGAGATGCTATCATTCCATCGGCCAAAGAATAGTGCCCTTATAGAAGCACAACATGCAGTAGTCAGAGGCAAAGGATGAATTTACCAGCCCAACCCGTTGTCTCCATGTTGCGGTAAATGAGAGCAGACCCAACAATTAGACCTGTTCAAAATGTCATGTGTTGCATTCATTATAAGCAGTAATGTGTTATTGTGGTAACTCTGTCTGTGTTGAGAGTCTCTAGGAGATAGAGTGTGCAGACGCACGAAAGGTGTAGATACAGCAGGTACATTTTCAATAGGCAAAAATGCTTCGAACGGGCGTATTTCTTCCATGTACCAAAATCCTAAAGCAATTACTATTGTGAAACTGGTTAACATGATTACAAGAAAGCAATATGTTTTAAAAGACCATGGGGCCTCATTACGACCCGGGTGGTAAGGGATTACTGGTACCAGTAAGGGCACCGGTGCTGGTAATCTCTTACCGACCTATTCCGAGGTCCCTTTTCGGGTCCTCCCTTAATGCCTGGTTTTACCAGGCGTTAAGGACAGGACCCGCGAAGGGACTTTGGAGCTAATAACGATATCGCAATTAGCGGTACTGTTATTAGCACCTTCCCCATTCCCATTGAGCCCTATAGGCACTCAAATGGGGAAGGGCCCTGGTGAATGGTGAATTACCGCCCCTGCCAACCTTGGAATGGGGCGGTAATAGCTCCATTCACCTGGGCGGAGTCGGTATGGGTTTGGAGGCAGCCATGGCTCTAATAGCGCCATGGTTACCTCCAAACTCGTAATCACCCCCCATGTATTTGATTGTCCATCGTCTTTACTGGCCACATAGTCACTTATTTGTTCCGTACGGGTATAGGCGATAGCAGGCATTGTTCACTTGAAACGATAAGTGCCGTAGTTCATTTGCTGGTGATCTCCAGATTACTTGTTTTCTTAGCCTTTCCCTATCCCCAGCCAACAACTTTCCTTTGTATGCAAAAGATAGGGCAAAGGACAAGCCTTATGATGATTTTCCTGTTGGCACAGCCGAACCGTGCAGTAAGTCTAGCTCTGTGGATGCAGATTGTACCTTGTGACTCCTGGTACAGTGTGATCTGTGAACAACGTGTCGTTGCTTCCTGGTGGAAGTGATGAATTTGCAGCAGAACCAGACGGTTATGCAAAAGTATCTGTGGGAGAGTGTGGAGATAAAGCAACTGTTTCCCCAGGCCCTGCGGGCTCAGGGAGTGTCTCAGACGCACTCTCAGTACTGCTCAATGATGAGGGATTGTTGGGGGAAGAGCAGGTAGGTTTCCCTGTATCTCCTTTATCGTGTGGCAAAGGGAAGGGTATCCTCTTGACATGCTACAAGTGTATCCAGTGCCTCTTGCCTTCCACCCGAATCGCCGTCTGTATGGCCAAGAGAACCTTGTGTGGCCCTCTCCACCGCAGTGTGACACAGGATGCGCGTTCAAATGCTTTGATGAGCACCCACTCCCCAGGTCGGATACTATGACTTGGCCCCTCGTACTTTGCTGGAAGGGCTTCTCGCGCCTGTTGGTAAATCAAATACAGATTTTTAGTTAACCGGTCACAGTAATCAGAAAGAAGTACATGCTCAATGTTCCTCAGGGCCCGGGGTTTTGGGAGGTTGCAAATGTTAGCTGGCCTACCCATGACAACTTCATATGGGGAGAGCCCAGTCTTAGTCTGTGGGGTGGTGCACATTAACAGTAACACTATCGGTAAGGCGTCCGGCCATTTCAATTTGGTGCCTGCACACATCTTAGCGAGTTTGTTCTTCAAAATTCCCTTGTGTCTCTCTACCAATCCAGCACTCTGAGCTTGTCTAGCTGAATTGAACCGTTTATCGATCTGTAATCCTGTGCATATCTGCAGAATTACAGCAGAAATAAAATGTGGACCATTGTCCGACCAGATGACACTTGGCAAACCAAACCTAGAAAAATATTTCTTAAGCTGTCTTCGAGATGTTATCGTTCACCCAGACATTTTCTAACATGGGTGGGCCCATGAGCCATTGTAACCATCATAGTAATGTACGCATCTGGCAGCATCCATTTTCCCTCTTACTTATCCACCCAGCACCCATCATCATCCAACCTCGCCAAAGCCTCAGCCCATTGCTTAGTTTCTTCTAAAGTGGCATCGGCTTGGCTATTCTTTACAGATTCAATACCTTCATCTATGGTACAAACATTTTTGGCTTCCCTTGTAGTGTACATATCTGTATAGAGATCATTAGCAGTTTGTTTGGCTATCTGGTCAGCAAAAGTGTTCCCTTTTCCTACATCATTTATGATTTTCTGATGCTCTGCGCAATTCATGATTGCTAACTGGGTGGGAAGTGCAAGCACTGAAAGTAACCGCACTATGAAGGAACCATATTGAATCTTTGTTACATGTGAGGTCAAAAATCATTGTTCTGCCCAAAGTCTGCCGAAGTTGTGAACTACCCCAAAAGCATACTGACTATCAGTATATATGTTTACTCTAAGCCCTTCAGAAAGTTCACAAGCTCGAGTCAATGCAATAATCTCTGCAGCCTGCGCGGAGTTATGCAAAATTCTTTTGTTTTCCACAATCGTGCTAGTGTGGTGATGGCATAAGCAGCCGTGGATGTACCATCCGTAGGTTTGAATCAAGAGCCATTGCAAAACAGCTCCACTTGTGGGTCGTTCTAAGGTGTATCTTTCAGGTCAATCCGGCCTTTAGCCTCTTGTTCTGTGGTGTAAAGGCAGTCGTGTGCTATTTTGTCACTGCAAGCAGTACCTTGCGGGAAAGGTAATAGTTCAGCCGGATTCAATACACAACACCTCTTTAATTTAATATGCGGTGCAAACAAGATCAATTCATATCTCGTTAACCCTGCGGAGGTGAGGTGTTGTGTTTGTGTTCTATTTAACAGAACATCTACAGTGTGAGGTACCAACAAGGTTAAAGCATGGCCTAGGACGATACCTTCACTCTGCTTTACAGATGCAGCAGCAGCGACAGCTCTCAAACATTTTGGCAAAGCACATGCGACAGGATCAAGGGCGGAAGAACAGTAACTGCACAGCCTATTCTTCCCTCCACGTTCCTGCGTTAATACAGCCAAAGCACGTCCATCATGTTCATGCACATACAACTCGAAGGCCTTTTCATAATTTTGTGTGCCCAAAACTGGTGCGGAACACAGTGCAGTCTTGAGCAGATCAAACGCTTTCTGGTGTTCCAAGTTCCACGGCAATGGCAAAGAAATGCCCTACTTTGTCAAAGCCAACATTGGTTTAATCACTAGTGAGAACTTTGGGATCCACTGCCTACAGTAAGAAGCCATTCCTATCAAGGCTCTGACTTCCTTCTGTGTATTTGGGACAGACATTCTAGAAATGATTTTAATACATTCAGGCATCAACCTTCTTCCCTTCTTTGACAGGAGATAGCCTGAATAGACGACCTTCTGTCGATAATATTGAAACTTTTTCAGTGAAGCTTTATGTCCATGCTTTGCTAGGTGAATAAAGAACAACACAGTGCCCTCCGTACAGGCACTTTCTGGATCAGCAGCTAAAAGAAGATCATCTATGTATTGAAGCAATGTACAAGTGGTAGGCAACTCGAGTGTGTCAAGCTGCTCTTTCAAAGCCCTACTATCAATGCTCAGACTTTCTGTGAATCCTTGTGGTGCACGGGTGAATGTAAATGAGCGTCCCCTAGGGTGAACGCGAACAGGTATCTGCTATCCTTGTGTATAGGAATAGTAAATAATGCATTCTTAAGATCTACAACACTAAAATGAGTAGCAGAAGCTGGGATCATAGTTAATATTGTCGATACATCAGGCACAATAGGAAATTGTGGAGCAACAATCTTATTGATAGTGCATAAATCAATGATAAAATGAAAAGGAATTGCATTATCTCCTTTCTTATACACAGGCAAAATCAGACTACTGCACAAACTACCTGCAATTTCTTCAGTTACCCCACAGTAAACAAAATCGGAAACTATACACTTCAAAGCTTACTCACCATCAACCGGGATCTTATACTGAGGAATACGTGGCAACTTTACTCCAGGTTTCAAAATGTTTTTAACAGGCTCAATTTGTAAAACACCGACATCATTGTCATCAATCGCCCATAAACACTCCGGAACATCACTAAATTCGGGCGGTAAAGGTCTAGTCAGGAATTGTGAGGCAGAAAGCTGCTGTGGTGAAATCATCAAACGCAGTCCATCCGAAGAACAATGAATTACCGCATTTAATTCCTTCAACAGATTCAACCCCAACAAATTCTCTCCACAGTTCGATGTCAAAAGAAACGTACAGTGATCCGTGAATGGACCCAGTGTAATCGGTACCGGCGAAGAAACTGGACTAACCACTGGTGTACCAGAAAACCCTAAAGAAACATTGGTTTGCCCTGACAGTGGAATGTTTGGAACCCGTGAATGGTCAAAGGAACACTTCTGCGCTCCTGTATCTATCAAGAATAGATGTTTCCCACTATCATTTCAACATAGGGACCTTTCTGATTAACGGGAATAGGCGTTGGTTTCAAACCCTGCTTCGGGCAATCCTAGTGAAACAATATATCATCAAAGGGAAGGTCTTCAGAGAGATATGCAGTAGAAGGATGATCAAAAATGTTTCTATTATCCACACTCGGTGACTGACGGTCTTGTGAAAAAGGCTGTGAATTCTGAGAAAGCTAACTTCTAGCCTGTCCAGGGCGGTCTCTGGATCGTCTACCCATAGTACCAAATGTGTTATTCGACCTCTGCTGGAGGATTGGGCATTGTGCTCGCCAATGACCCTCTTGTCTGCAATAAGCACATTGGTTCGCATGCACAGGATCCAACAGCACAGTACCCTGTGGAACATACTGGTCTCCCTTTCTCTTTTCGATCCTCTCTTTTTCATTATTGACTAGGTTTTCATAATACTGAGCCATTTGCAATACTTCAGACTGAGACTTAGCTTGCCAAGAACTCTCAGAAGTCATAATTTGGGACTGGATGTCAGGTAACAATCCACGCACAAATTTGTCTACAAATAGTCATTTTCCAGATTCTGTGCTCAAATCTTGTCCACTGAAATCCGAAAACAGTTGTTCAAACCGATTAAAGAATTTGGTCGCACCCTCAGACTTCCCTTGGACACAAGCAGTAGGTTTGTCCCTTCTCTCAGGAATTAAGGCTTTCAGTTTTGTCACTATTCTATCAGGCAAAGTCAGTATTACCTATGTGTAACGCTCACCTGATTCTCGCAGAGGCGCCGGTCTTGACTGGGCGACTACCGTATCTTCAAAGGTGATGTGTAGCACCCGGTTGGCTCTTTGGGCTGGACCTCTGTGCACTGTATGCCTGACGTGTAGAGTAAGATGTCTGCAGATAGAAAATATGGGGTTAATGAACTGGGGTTATTGGGGTGTCCCTATCTCTTTCCTCTTCTCCTCTCCTGTAGACCCCAAAGGTTAACGCTCTCACCTTAGGTAAGTGAATGCCGAGCTCTCCATCTGCCTCGGGGCAGGGTGCTGTAGCCAATTTCTTCACTGGATAGGTAGCGCAGGCCTCTTGACTTCAGAGGACTGCTGTCCGTCGTTTACTGCATGAACGGTAAGTTTCGAGTCATTCAAATGTCTTTTTAAAGTCTTTAGTAATGATGTCTCTTGTTTTGCAGGGTTCCGGCGATGGCGGATGACGGGCTGAAGTGAGTTGAAGATGGAGCCCGTGTGATGAATAGAAGCGCCTGGAAGCACGTGAGTAAGCGCTTGTTGCCTGCTTCACGATGCGCTCTAACTGTCTTTTTATTTTGCAGGTAGGAGTTCGGAGCGGCTGCAGGGTGCCGGAATACCCACTGGATTAGATGTGGAAAGGAGTAATGGCACGTGAGTATTAAAGTTCCCCAATGTCTTTAAACGCACCTTGTTTTGTCTTTCAGATGCGGATGCAGCGCCGAAGGCCTCCGGAGCGTGCGAAGAGTTGGTAAGCTTTTGTCTTTCAGATGCCAGAATGCAGTATGAAGACCTCCGGAGCGCACGAAGAGTAGGTAAGCCTTTGCCTTTCCGATGCCGGAATTCTAACCTGTTCTTTATTGTCTTTATAGGTGTTGCTGAAGACTGGATTCAGGATGGTAAGCCTTTGCCTTTCAGATGCCGGAATGCTAACCTGTTCTTTCTTGTCTTTATAGGTGTTGCTGAAGACTGGATTCAGGATGGTAAGCCTTTTTCCTTAGGCCCAGGACTGGATCCAGAAGACACGATGAGCGTCCTGCTGCAGAGGGTGCAGAATAACGCAAAGCAAGATTCATCCACCGGGTGTGGTTTATATAGCCTCCTGTAGTGCTTAGGTGTCTCCTTCCACAGCCACGCCTAAGTAAGAAAAGAGTTCCTGGTAAGAAAAGAGTTCCTGCCTTCCAGAAGAGTTCCCGTGTTCTAAATCTAGGGAGTGGCTCCAGCCCCACCCAACAGGAAAAGTAGTTCCAAACAGAAGAGGATCAGAGGCTCAACTGGCAGGCAAGTAAGCAGCATGGTCTGCTGCAGGTAAGTCCACCCAAGCATTATGAGCCCGGCGCTTCCAGCGCTGGGACTGGGCATATTTATGAGCCTGGTGCCACTGGCGCCAGGACTGGGTCCAAAAGGCCCCAATTGGGACTGGTTGGCACTCGGAACCTGGGTTATGGATCTGCTTCCAAGGGAGTTGGGAAAACCCTGACCTTTTGGAAGCAAAGATCATGACAGTACCCCCCCTCAAGGCCCCTCCCAAACCGGGCTTCTCCGGGGGTTTTGGCTTGTCAGGAAATGTTCGGTGAAATCTTTTGATTAGGCGAGGAGCATGGACATATTCAGCAGGTTCCCAGGATCTCTCTTGGGGGCCGTAGCCTTTCCAGTCAATTAGGTAGAATAGTTTAGATTTGGAGATCTTGGAGTCCAGAATGCTTTTGACTTCAAACTCGAGTTCTCCATCCACTAGGATAGGTTTTGGAGATTTGGTTAGTCGGGTTTGAGGTTGCACGGGTTTTAATAGAGAGACGTGGAAGACCGGATGTATCTTCATGTGCGGGGGCAAGTCCAACTTGACCGCTACTGGGTTTACTATGGTAGTGATGGAATAGGGACCAAGGTATCTTGGGTTGAATGTGCGTGGCCCTTTTAGAGATAGATATTTGGTGGATAACCAGACTTGATCCCCTACTTGATAGTGAGGGGCTTCCTTCCGATGTTGATCTGCTCCTTTCTTGTATTGTTCTTTAGCCCTTTGAAGGTGAGAAACAGCTTCCTTAAAGGCTTGGGTGATTGTAGAATGCAGGTAGTCTACTGCTGGTGTTTCAAGATCTTGGAGGGGATCCAACTCTGAGGTTCGAGGGTGACTGCCGTACAAAAGAAAAAACGGGGTTTTCCCAGTTCCCGAGTGGACAGAGTTATTGTAGGCATACTCGGCTATCCAAAGGATATCTTTCCAAGTTTTTTCAGTTTGTTGCAGCATGCAGCGTAAATACTGTTCCAGAGTTTGATTGGTCCTCTCGGTTTGTCCGTCGGTCTGAGGGTGGTGACTGGTCGATAGTCTCACATCAATTTGAGCCGACCGACAGCAACTTCGCCAAAAATGAGAAATAAATTGACTACCTCGATCCGAAATTAGAACTGAAGGAAAACCGTGCAGTCGGACGATGTTTTCGAGAAATTCTCGGGCCAGAGTTGCTGCTGTTGGCAAGCCTTTGAGCGGAATGAAATGCGCCATCTTGGAGAATAAGTCCACGATTACTAGAATCGTATTGTATCCGGAGCATGGAGGTAGATCGGTGATGAAGTCCATAGAAAGCGTATGCCAAGGGCGAGGTGGGATGTCAATAGGGCGTAAGAGGCCTGCTGGTCTCTCCTTTTGACTCTTGTTTTGGGCGCATACTCCACAGGACATTATAAAGTCTCTGATATCTTTTTTCCAAGACGGCCACCAGAAGTAGCGCTTGATCTTTTCTGAGGTCTTGGCTATACCGGGATGACCTTCCATTAAAGAGTCGTGATAACAAGAGATTACTTTTTTCTGTAAATCTGTGCTGGGTAGGTATAATCGTTCTTGGAAATACAATAAGTTGTCCTTTACTGCAAAGTCCTTTCCCTGCAGATGCCAATTCTGTATATCTGCTGGAGTTACAAGTTGCCTGGCTTTATCCTTAACTTCCTCTATGGATTCTGTGGCGATTACACCCAGAATTCTTTGTTCGGGAATGATTGGTACAGGTTTAGGGTTGATCAAGTGTTCTTCCACTCCCATCCGAGAAAGGGCATCGGCTTTACCGTTCTTTGTACCTGGTCCATAGGTAATTATGAAGTCAAACTCGGCAAAGAATAATGCCCAACGGAGTTGTCTAGAGGATTGGGCTTTTGCGGTTTTCAAATATTGCAGGTTTCGGTGATCCGTAATCACAGTAACGGTGTGTCGGGCCCCCAGCAGATAATGCCGCCAAGCCTTAAAGGCAGACTTGATAGCCAGAAGTTCCTTGTCAGTAATCGTGTAATTGACTTCAGGAGGCGAGAATTTGCGGGACCAAAATGCCACGGGATGCAACTGATTGGTTACCGGGTCCTTTTGTGATAGAACTGCCCCCATGGCAAGGCTTGAAGCATCAGTTTCCACGATGTAGGGGAGTTCGAGGCGAGGGTGTTTTAAGATTGGTGCAGAGATAAATTTAGTCTTCAAATCCTGGAAAGCTTGTTCCGCCTCGGTAGACCATTCAAAACGTTTGTTTTTCTTTAACAAGGCAGTGATGGGCTGGACTATTCGAGAGAACTCGGGGATAAACCTGCGGTAAAAGTTAGCGAAGCCTAACATGCTTTGCACACCTTTTACGGAGGATGGTGATGGCCATTTGAGAACTGCATCGACCTTCTTTGAATCCATACGCACCCCGCCAGGTGATAATATGAATCCCAAGAATTCAACTTCAGTCACGTTGAAAACACATTTTTCCAACTTAGCGAAAAGTTTGTGTTGACGCAATCTTTCGAGGACCATTTTCACGTGTTTCCGATGTTCAGATTCCGATGAAGAATAAACGAGGATGTCGTCAATGTAAACAACAACACATACATCTATGAGCTCTCTGAGGACATCGTTCATAAAATATTGAAAGGCGGCCGGGGCATTGCAAAGTCCGAAGGGCATGACCTGATATTCAAATAGCCCATACTTGGTGCGGAAGGCTGTCTTCCATTCATCGCCCTCTTTTACTCGTACCAAGTGGTAAGCTCCTCTAATGTATGCATGCTTTTCTGACTTGGTCCAGGAGTTCAGGGATCAAAGGTAACGGATATCTATTCTTAACGGTGATCTGGTTCAGGGAGCGATAATCGATACAAGTTCTAAGGTCTCCTTCCTTTTTTGGAACGAAGAACAAAGCTGAAGAAGCAGGGGACTTGGAAGGACGAATAAACCCATTTGCCAGGTATTGATCCAGGTATTGTCGAAGGTGAAGGTTCTCAGGCTCGGTGAGGGCATAAATTCTACTACAAGGAGGAGTAGATCCAGGTATCAGGTCTATCTGGCAGTCATAAGACCTATGAGGAGGTAGAGAGTTAGCCTGATCCTTCCGGAAAACATCTTGGTATTCTAGGTATTCGGGAGGTAACTGGGGAGTCTCTGAAGAAATTGCGGCCAGTGCAACACCAGGTGGAGGGTGACAAGTAGAGACACATTCTGGAAACTGGACCGTTCTTGCCCGCCAATCGATCAAAGGATTGTGTTTCTCTAACCAAGGTATTCCTAGAATAATCTGAAACTGAGGGGCCTTGATCACATCGAACACGATCTTCTCATGGTGTCCATCTTGACTTACTAGCGTCACTTCTTGAGTGGTATGCGTTACTGGCCCGGAGGCTATCTCCGTACCATCCACCGTAGTAATGACGTCCTTTACAGCCTTGGGACAAAGAGTTAGATTCATCCTCAAAACCATTTCATGATCCACATAATTGCCGATGGCACCGCTGTCGACGTAAGCTTCAATTGCATGTAATCGATCCGGATTATCAGGGCTAATGAGGACCATAGGTATCACGAAATGCGAGGTCACGGAACTGGTTTTTACGCTCGGCAAGAGGACCTCTATTCTTATCGGGCGAGGTCGTTTCCCTGCTCAGAGTTTGTAACTTTGGTAACTGCAGCTCCTACTGCCTTCTTGGCAGGTTTCACCGGACAGTCTCGAAGAAAGTGCCCTGAGTTTCCGCAATATAGGCATAATTGCAACTGTTTCCTCCTTTCCCGCTCCCGTTGTGTTAGAGGACCTTTCAGACCCCCTATTTGCATGGATTCCCCGGAGTCTACTCCTTTGGAAGGAGTTGGCGGTTTGGAAAATACTCGAGCATCAAACTTGGAACGATCGGCCTTCCTGTTCTGCAGCCTGTGATCTATTTGAACGACCAAGTCTATGTAATCCGAACAGTCTTGTGGGGGATTCACTACTTGGGCTAAAACGTCTTTGAGCTCTCCACGTAGACCTCTATAAAACAGCGTAATCCTTTTGTCCTCAGGCCATTGAGTTTCCACTATTAGTCTATTGAAAGATGCAATATAAGCCAAAAGGTCTTGATTACCCTGTCGCAACGAAAGAAGCTCATTGTCCAAGGCCTGTCCCTGTGAATGTCTTGCGAACAGTTTTTCCATAATAAGTTGAAAGGCTTGAAAATCATGGAGAACCGGATCATCTTGATGAACTAGAGGGATCGACCAGTCTGCCGCATTGCCACTAAGGTACGAAAGTACAAAAGCTACTTTAGCTTGATCAGTTGGAAAGGCTGCTGGCCGGCATAAGAAGTGCAACCGGCACTGATTGATAAATACTGAAAACCTCTTTGGGTCACCAGAAAATCGCTCGGGCGGAGCCAGAGGTACATTCCCAGGTAGGTGGATCTGCACTGGATTCATAGAGGATGTTGAAGGAAGATTTGCCCCTGATGCCGGTAACGGGGTCTGTCCGGCTTGTGACTGTAGCACTTGTCTAGCAAGATTGTCTGTTCTCTCCTTGGAAATAATTAGTTCCCTTCTTAGAGCATTCGTTTCCTGACGAGTTGCATGCACTTCTGCCCTTAGTTCCCCAAGTAACCGGGCTAGGGGGTCAGTATCCGAGGTTTCCATAGCGCCTGGGCGAGAGTTTTGCGGTAGGCTTTGCGTTCTGTAACGCTCACCTGATTCTCGCAGAGGCGCCGGTCTTGACTGGGCGACTACCGTATCTTCAAAGGTGATGTGTAGCACCCGGTTGGCTCTTTGGGCTGGACCTCTGTGCACTGTATGCCTGACGTGTAGAGTAAGATGTCTGCAGATAGAAAATATGGGGTTAATGAACTGGGGTTATTGGGGTGTCCCTATCTCTTTCCTCTTCTCCTCTCCTGTAGACCCCAAAGGTTAACGCTCTCACCTTAGGTAAGTGAATGCCGAGCTCTCCATCTGCCTCGGGGCAGGGTGCTGTAGCCAATTTCTTCACTGGATAGGTAGCGCAGGCCTCTTGACTTCAGAGGACTGCTGTCCGTCGTTTACTGCACGAACGGTAAGTTTCGAGTCATTCAAATGTCTTTTTAAAGTCTTTAGTAATGATGTCTCTTGTTTTGCAGGGTTCCGGCGATGGCGGATGACGGGCTGAAGTGAGTTGAAGATGGAGCCCGTGTGATGAATAGAAGCGCCTGGAAGCACGTGAGTAAGCGCTTGTTGCCTGCTTCACGATGCGCTCTAACTGTCTTTTTATTTTGCAGGTAGTAGTTCGGAGCGGCTGCAGGGTGCCGGAATACCCACTGGATTAGATGTGGAAAGGAGTAATGGCACGTGAGTATTAAAGTTCCCCAATGTCTTTAAACGCACCTTGTTTTGTCTTTCAGATGCGGATGCAGCGCCGAAGGCCTCCGGAGCGTGCGAAGAGTTGGTAAGCTTTTGTCTTTCAGATGCCAGAATGCAGTATGAAGACCTCCGGAGCGCACGAAGAGTAGGTAAGCCTTTGCCTTTCCGATGCCGGAATGCTAACCTGTTCTTTATTGTCTTTATAGGTGTTGCTGAAGACTGGATTCAGGATGGTAAGCCTTTGCCTTTCAGATGCCGGAATGCTAACCTGTTCTTTCTTGTCTTTATAGGTGTTGCTGAAGACTGGATTCAGGATGGTAAGCCTTTTTCCTTAGGCCCAGGACTGGATGCAGAAGACACGATGAGCGTCCTGCTGCAGAGGGTGCAGAATAACGCAAAGCAAGATTCATCCACCGGGTGTGGTTTAAATAGCCTCCTGTAGTGCTTAGGTGTCTCCTTCCACAGCCACGCCTAAGTAAGAAAAGAGTTCCTGGTAAGAAAAGAGTTCCTGCCTTCCAGAAGAGGTCCAGTGTTCTAAATCTAGGGAGTGGCTCCAGCCCCACCCAACAGGAAAAGTAGTTCCAAACAGAAGAGGATCAGAGGCTCAACTGGCAGGCAAGTAAGCAGCATGGTCTGCTGCAGGTAAGTCCACCCAAGCATTATGAGCCCGGCGCTTCCAGCGCTGGGACTGGGCATATTTATGAGCCTGGTGCCACTGGCGCCAGGACTGGGTCCAAAAGGCCCCAATTGGGACTGGTTGGCACTCGGAACCTGGGTTATGGATCTGCTTCCAAGGGAGTTGGGAAAACCCTGACCTTTTGGAAGCAAAGATCATGACACTATGGCAGACTCTCGCCAGCTGGTCTACCTCTATCTTGTCTAACCATATTATCCCATGTGTCCCCTGACCCTGCTGCATCATCTACTGTCCTAATCTGTTTCCACAAATCAGTGGGTAGGAGCACGGGAAAAAACAAATCTATATCGCCCAGAGTAAATACTGACGACTGCAAGACAGATTTAATCTCTTTATAGAACCCTGTTGGCTTCTATACTCAAAAACCCTCTCAACGTGCTCATATACTTTCTCAGCAGTATCTATTGAATATGCTAAAACATTCAAATCCCTCAACCTTTGTGGAAGATCTACATCATTCAGTCTGTTCCACATTACAGATCAATGAATTCAGAGTCCTTGGATAAAAACATTTTTCTCTGGAAAACTTTCTAGATTAAAGAGCGTGGCAAACACATCAGATTGTTCACCCTTTTCCATGTACTGTCTAGCTCATGTAGTTAAATCACGCTTTCTCGCTTTAGACACAGTACTGCGAGTTACGATTTTTGATTTCGCTCCCTTATCAACTACAAGCGGAACAGAACCACTTGGAAGAGAAAGAGTAGAAGAATCTTGTACAATCGGTAACACAGGTACTATCACTGGTATGGAAGACAAATCTACCAGACCCGTAACAATAGGAAAAGGCGGAGGTACAGGTGGAGGAGCAGCGATAGGAGGAATAACAATAACCGCAGGAAGAGGAGCAATAGGAGGAACGATAGGAGGAGCAGGAATTACTACGGGAGGAGGAACGACAGCAGGAAGAGGTAAAGCAACAGGAATAGGAACATACGGTGGTGGCGCAGTGGCACCAGGCCTTTGTTCATTTAGAAGCTTATCAATAAATTCATCAGACACATGAAAATCTTTAGACAAATATATTTTCTGAATGCCACGTTGAAAAGGCCTATCCATATTTCTAACTGACTCTGATTGTTTGTTTTGATCATACAATAATGCTTTCTCTGCATTGGACATGGGTCGGCGTGCATGTTTCTCTCTACTTTTAAGTTGCTGCATAGCTTCTTTCTTCCAATTTTGTAATACATCAAATGCTGCAGGTCTCGCTTTTCTCTTCAACAATATAGACTCTAAATATTATATATGAGGAATCTCAAAGCTACCATTGATTGGCCACTGAAGTTCGGAAGCCTGTCTAGTTTGTCTGTGCCAAATATCATTAAACACTACACTACCAATGTCGTGCTTTGAGTATTATAGTACAAGCCGGCGACCCCTTCTGTGGTGCCGGATGGCCAAATTCCAAAGATTGTCTGTCTCTGCGGAATAATGCCCTGAAACAGGCAGACAATTTCTCAGGCATATCAGATTCCTGGTGTTACCTGGTTAATAATTGTGCTCGCGAGTACAATGCGCCAAATCAAATTATCAGGATACTTAAGAATCGGGTCACGACTCACCTGATCAAAGAACTAAAGGAGGTCTGATAGAATTACAAAGGACAACAAAAGACCCTCATGGTTGGTGATTTCAGCAAAACTGCCCGCCTCAATATATGGACCCTCGTCAAGATGCCGTCTCGGACCGCAGGCTCACCATCCAGGGATCGTGTCATGCAATACTGTTGAGGTATCCAGTCTCATCCAAGAAGGGGCCCCCTTTCTCACCGTTGGATCCCGGTCCGATAGCCACGTCAACACTTCAACAAGATGGTATCAATCTTGAGGGTCCCTATTCGGGTGCCATCTGTAAAAACAAGGAAATATCGAGGCTGAGTACCCCAAAAGGAAATACACCAAACACAGGCTATAAAGATTCACAGATCTTTAATACTGCGCAGTTACAAAGAAACTCAGATCTGATACAGATAGCTATTTGGCTCTCGACACCCCGCAATGAGTACCAGCCCATCAGAGTGAGGAAGGAGAGTGCTGGACATCTAAACATCTACATTTTTATACATTTCCTACAATATTGTCCAGCCCCTCTACAGGTTAATAATCTGTGGTCTAGAGTTTGTGCCGAGTTCACATATAGCTCATACAATAATATGCACATGGATTACATAGGTTTGTGTTTCCAACAAGTTACAATAGTGAAGTGTATTCCTGGATTTAGCAGTGAGCCTTAGTACATATCCCTTCACAATGTTGTTCTGCCCGTGTCCACGCTCTACATTTACATAGTATTGTCCTCGATGTGTATTCGTGGTTTAGGTTTGTTAATACATACGGTCCTAGTGTGAAATCAAAAAGAAGATATCGAGGCTGAGTACCCCAAAAGGAAATACACCAAACACGGGTTACAAAGAAAGATACAGAGATCTTTATTCTATACTGAACAGTTTCAAAGGACAAAGCAACAGCTAGCTTTTCGGCCCTCAGTACAACACAGCGAACTCCAGCCCTGTTTGGTGTGCTCAGTGAGTGGGACGGTACATTAGAATAGTCGCACCTTTTATACAGTCCAAAACATGATGTTCAGCCCACCTGCAAGTTAAGAGATCACTAGGGTTTGTGCCGAGTTCATGCATCTATACATTTAGGGTTTACCATTAATACATTCACCAACAAGTTACAATGGCAACAGTGTGTCTTCGGATTTCTCGTTTAGCCTTTCCCAACATCTTTATACAATGCAGTTAAACAAGTGTTCACATTCAGTATTTGAATATAATATGTTTAACATATGCTCGCGGATTAGTTTCGTTGGCATTGGTAATCCTCTATGCACAGGTCAACGAAGGACAAGGTCTCAGTTCATGACCCCAACATGTGGCCTGCAGGCGAATTACATATTAGTTTGTACACAGAGGTCAAGACGGCCATGTTACATTCGAAATGACACTGTCCAACATTTTGGAACACAGAGTGACTTTAGAGAGAGAATCTAAAATGGCATGTGAACCTAAAATGGCGGCTTAAACTGATCTAGGTCAAGACCTTGTAACGCAGATTCCTTCGCAAAGCGGCTTAGCTTAGGCCAATATACATATATTCATACTGTATAGGAGGCACAATATGATTTTCCGTTCGACACTAGGACAACAAGTCAAATTTGGTGCAAGGTCGCATTACCTAGCCTAAACAGTCGGCCCTCGGACAGTCCAACCATTGACAAGGCTCAAAGGTGGGGAAGGCTCAGTTGCAAGTTAAACACAGTCCACCATTTTAGAACAGAGAATTCACATACGAGCAGAAATCAAAATGGCGGATGATTCCAAAATGGCAGCAAAGTCGATCCAAAATTGGAACTTTACAACGTGGTTTTCTTAGCAGAGCGACTAGGCTTAGGCCAATATAAATCAGAAGGAGGCACGATATGATTTCCCGTTTAACAGATGGTTTGAAGTTATTAATGGTGTGCTCAACTTCAGTAGTGAATAAGGATGAGAACAAGAATTGTTTCAGGGTATCGTGAGTAGTGTTAGCACTGACCGTAAGGATTTTATGCTGCACACTAGTCTGCAGGCTGTTTTTTTGTCACTGATTTTAGTTTGGAGGGTGGTGATTTTACCGAGGAGGGCCTTCTGAATGTTAATACACCAGGTACTGTCTTTGGAGCAAGTGTCAGGGGAGTGGCAGGAGACTCCAGTTCCTTTAGGATTCTAAATAACTCCTTGGTGTTTGATTGAGCTAGTTCGATGAGTTTGTTATACTCATCTCTATTGGCATGGTGTATGGCCTCTTTATAATTTAGAGTAGCTAGAGTAACGCTAGCTTTGTTTGTTTCAGTAGGGTTACTTTTCCAGCGTGATTATAATCTAAGTTTGTTATTATGTAATGATTTTGTATTGCAAACATATTTTACACTTTCTTAAACATTTATTGTAGCTGTGCATTCAATGTACATTTGAATGATTTGACATTTTATATAATTACATGTTTTTATGTATGGTAATATTGTATGCTTTTAATTGTGTGGGTAAGTTAAGGTCACCATGATAGTTGATTTAAATATTTTGTAATTTCATTAATACAGTTTATTATAGTGGTACCTTAACTTTATTATTTCTGATTTTTATAGACTAAGTTTTTGTTGGTATAACCTTAACTGTTTACAAAAAAAGTTTTCAAATGATTTCAACTTTTATTTTATGGTTACATGATTATTGAATGAATACTACACTGTACTGTATAAATGTGTGTTTGGCATAAGAGCATGTTGCATAACAGCATGTGCTGTAAGCATATATGTAGTAAGTGCATGTGTTTTATGTTTCTGTGTTGTAAGACTGAGTGTTGTAAGACTGTGTGTCATGTGTGGTGTACCAGCATGTCTTTTAGGAGTGTGTGTCATAGCAGCATGTGTCATATGAGTGTGTCATTATATTGTGTGTCATAAGAGTGTGCGATAAGAGCGTGTGTGGTAGGAGCTTGTGTCCTAGGTGCATGTGCCTTGGTGCATATATCCTAGGTGAAAGTGAGAGAACGTGTTGCATGTCGATATGTTATGTGCAGGAGACACATATGTAGTAGGTGTGAATGGTGTAGGAAACATGTTTCATAGCAATCTGTGTTGTAGGAGTGCTTGTTATAGCAGCGTGTGTCATAGGAGCACATGTCCTTGGAGCATGTGTCATAGCAGTGTGTTTTATCACAGTGTGTGTGTTAGCCGTGTGTGTCATAGAAGCATATTTCATAGGGGCATGTGTCATAGGAGCATGTGTTGAAGGAGAATGTGAAGTAGGTGCTTGTGCCCTTGGTGCATGTGAGGGCGTGTGTCATACATCCATATGGCATATGCAGTATGCACACATGTAGTAGGTGTATGTGTTGTTAGAGTGCATGCCGTAATACCATGTGTTGTGGGATCAAATGTCCCAAAAGTGCATGTCATAGGAGCATGTGTCATAGAAGCAGTTATGTGTAGTAGAAGCATGTGTAGTAGCTGCACGTGTCATGTGAGCACATGTTGTAGGCATGTGTGTCCTAAGAATGTGTTGAAAGTGTGCATCATACGAGTGTATGTTGTAAAAGTGTGTGGTTGGAGCATGTGTGGTTAGACCATGCGTCAAATGTCCACATGTTATTTGAAGTAGATGGGTGTGCAGTAGCGTATTATAGGAATATGTTTTATAGGAGCATCTGTTGTAGGAGTATGTGTCACAGCAACTGGTGTCATTGGAGCACAACCTAGGTGAAAGTGAGAGCATGTGTTGCATGTCCACATGGTATGTGGAGTAGGCACATATATAGTAGGTGTGAGTGTTGTAGGAACATGTATCATAGCAATGTGTGGTGTAGGAGTGCTTGTTATAGAAGTGTGTGGCATAGGAGCACATGTTCTTGGAGCATGTGTCATAGTAGTGTGTGTTATGACAGTGTGTTGGATCATAATCAGGGTATGATGAATTTTACTTCATGGTTTAATCTGAAGTGTTATTTTGAACATGTTTTTAACACACATAAACACTTCTTGGAATCCACTTTTTCAGCGTGGGAACTGATTGTAATTTAGGTACCATTTAATGAGTGACCTCAACGTAAAGTTCTTCCAAAAGTGCCCTCATGATGTATGTGGGCATCTGTCCTTAGGATTGGGGTGTGCGGATCTTCTGCCCATTGAGGGGTAGGGCTGGAAGCTTGTGTCTCAGAGGAGCTTGGGGCCACATTTCAAAGAGGAACTGTTTTCATGGGTCGTTAGACCTTATTTATTTTTCTGACCTTCGTAAGAAGTGTGTGGTCCCCAAGTCATGGATCACTTGATGATTGTTAAAACAAGGATTTAAAAGAAAGCACTTCTTTCACAGCAAGATGTTGTATAATCTTGTTTATGGGGTATCCCTGGTTGGGTATCCCTGGTTGATTTATTGGGCCATCCTAGATTTAAAAAAATGGTCGACTGGTTTCAATGGTTATAAGTTATCATCTTCTTCAGGACCGTAATTTGGTACTTGTCTTAATGAGATCAAGGATTTGGATGGATCAGGGAAGCCGTCGCCCCGTCTACCTAAGAGAAAGGAAACCAAAGTAGGTTTTTTATACTCATGAGGTCATTGTTAGTTATTTAGTCAATCATAATAATGAGATATTTGTATTTGTTTACTGAATTAAATTACATAAAAGATTATATCTAAACAGTCTTCTTTCTTTTTCTTTTTCTTGGCACCCCGTTGCGGGTTATTACCCCATAAACAAAATTATACAACATCTTGCTGTGAAAGAAGCTCTTTCTTTTAAATCCTTGTTTTAACAATCATCAAGTGATCCATGACGTGGGGACCTAATCCATAGGCATCATCTGTTTACTGTGTGTTACACAGCACCTTTAGTGCAGTGACACAGGGTTGTCTTTTTCAGACTTTCCACTTTTAAACTCCATTTTCTGGGACTGACAACTGTCTCCCAGAACATGTAAAGTTGCCATTTATTTTATTACTCTTTTTAAAAGCACAGACCCAGTACAAACTATCTTACATAGAGTACTGGAAATGGTTAATAGTTATCCCTGTTTGTCTGTCTCTCATGGAACAATATTTCGTTCCGCTTTCTTTAAGATTTGGCTGGTGGCAGTGGTATCTACCCTATTTTTCCTACTGCGGTATATGTAAATAGCCTTGGTACTGTTTTAGGCTACGTTAGTCACCTCAAACTTACATCCGGTGGACCCCATTTACTTTTATTTAGTTCAGGCTGGATTTATTCATCATTTCTTTTTGTACATGTGTTTCTCGTGTTTTACTCTGCGCGCCAAGCCAGGTTTGGTTCCTTCTGCACAGAAGCCCTCCATAGGCGCCTGAATGTCTGAGGGGGACCGGATGTGAGGGAGGGGTTTGAGACTTCCTGCACAGGGTCTCCTTGGAGACCCATGTCACACTATGTATGATTGGCTGTGGTGACTGTCCCGCCAATGGATGAATGGGGGAAAACTGCATAAAAAGCTGGTCTCTGGCACGTGGAAGGCAGAGTTGCCACTGGATTGAGAGAACCGAAGAAAAACTGAAAGAAGAGGACCACTACCACGACTGACCCTCCCGGAGAAGCCCTGCTGTGGGTCCGAATCTCCAAACTTCGACGACAGAGAAGATCTGCAAGGAATCTTCTTCCCTTGAGCTGGTGGGACCAACCAGTTCGTTGAACACCAAGCAAGGCCTCCCTCCCATTGTCGAATTTGCTGTGCACAGCTTCATTGATCCTAATAGCTAGGGGGACCGGACCCTGTTTGGGTTTTAAGGAGTGCACCTTTTCTGCGTTGCTTTGTTCTGCTGCTCTTTACTTCCCTGGGCAGTGCAGGACCCCCAGTCTTCCTATTTTGTGTCAGTCCGACAGTTGCTTCAGGAACCGTGAGCCTCCAGGATCTGCCACGGACTTCTGCCTCAGCTACAGCCTTCTTCTTCATTTAAGGTACTGTTCTAACCCGGTTGTCTGTTCTGTCCAACCGCGTTGAAAGTGTTTGAAATCTTTCACCAACCCGAGGGCTTGTCCTTCTCTACTCTTTTAAATAACTTTTCCTTCAACCAACTTCATTTCAAACTCTTGGCAAAGACTTAACCGCAAACTACTCTGAACTGTGTGATCCTCTGCAAAAACTCTGAACCATTAACATTGGCCTTGGTCTATTGATTTTAATCCTCATTGGAGCAACCCTTTTATAGATTGCCCTGCCTACTTACTTGTTGGTGCTGTTTAATTTTGTATAACCTTGCCTTTCCCTCCCTATGAAATTGCTGGAGTGCCATTTTGCTCACACTTCAATTTGAGCCTAACTTGCCCAGAATTGATTGGGTGTTGTGTAGTATATTAAGAGTGTGATTTTCTGCTACTTTATTTAGTGAACTGTTTTACAAATGAATGTGGAAATAAATGTATATTCTGTTACTCAGAAACCTTGAATCAGTGTTTGTTTGAACCATAGTCATTGCTGTCATTTGTGTAACTATTGATACTGCTCACTTTACTCTTGAGATAAGTCTGGCTGCTCAGCCATCGATATCACTTTACTGTTTAGTACAGGCTTGTACCAAAGGTGAATGTGTGTGTGTCATTAGAGTCTCTGTCATAAGAGTGTGTCATCAGAGTGTCTGTCGTAAGAGTGTGTGCCACAAGAGTGTGCGTGATAGGAGCATGTGTGGTAGGAGCATGAGTTGTATGTGCCTGTTTCTTAGGTGCACGTGAGAGCATGTGTGGTATGTCCACATGTTATGTGCAGTAAGTGAGCAGGTCAAAGCAACATGTATGATAGCATTCCATAAAAATCCTTTGGTTATAAGCCTGCATGTTATTTTATTGTGATTTATATGGCACACCGCTGCCATGTTCATGGTCTCCAGGTGCCCTGATTGATCTCAAAAGTAAGGGGGTTGTGAGGGGTTAGAGGGAAAAGCACAAGAGAGCATTGAAGTGCTGTTGGTAGCTTCAGTTTGGAAAAACCAGCCACTGTATGCTGGTATGTTTTAGTTGGTCAATGTGTGGTGCTTGATGGATGGGTGTGTAGGGTCGTTTACGTGCATATGGTTTAGTGTCCTGCTGTGTGTTCTACACCTTAGAAAGACATACAATTTAGATGGCGCACAAAATGAAAGTATAAAGGCATGACCCGTTGCTTTTATGCTTTCATTTTGATCTCCATGATACCCTTATTCAAAACATTCAAAAAGAGATCCCACCAACTTCAGGAATAATATTTGAAATAAACCCAAACTAGTAACACATTTATAGTAAAAGGCATAACGATAAAAACTGTATTGGAACAGAACATTTTTTTAAATTAATCATTGTTTGGCCAAGTTCACAGTGAGATGGTAGGGAAAGCATGTTCAAGGTGCAGATGTATGTGTCGCTTATAGCTCAAGAGTAACCGTTTGAAAAGCAGGAGATTGGGAACATATTTTGTGTATAATAATAACAGGGTCTGATGCATAATATTGTGGTACAAGATGCCCTAACATATTAACAGAGATGCACAGCCTCTCATGTAGGATACACATAAACCTGGCAGAAGGGTTTGTTTCACTTCAGTAAAGAGAACATTATGTTTCACTGGCTGGCCTCTAATGGAAGCTTTTGACTGTCAGGTTCGAGGTTTATTGGGAAGAAGGGTTTGTCAGTCAAACAATATCCCCATTCTATATTTCTGTGCATGTTTGTGAAAGTTCAAACATCAGTGATCACCCTGATTTTCTTTTCTTGGAAGACGGGGTATCCCTGGCTTCAGGAAACTGCGAGATTACATAATTGTTAGATTGCACATACCGAATTTTCTCCTGACTTGCGTAGTTGCTTAATGGCGTCCCTCCTCACAATGGGCTGCTTCTTCAATCGTTATACGTTGCATTGAACCTTGCTATCAGACGTGATATGAGGCAGCTACATCTCAGATAGGCGTACAGATGTCCTCTGGTAAACAGGTTTACCCACAATCGGGGATTGACATCACTTGTGAGCAGGAAACTGAGAATATTTTTACTGAAAAGGCTCCTGCTCTCCGAAGGTGTACCTACTGAGGTAAGGTCATATTGATTAAGTAAAGTTGGTGGTTCAAAGAGAAACAAATGGCTTTGGTCTACATGTGTACTTGAAGTGGATGTGGTGTAGTTTTGTACAGGTTCTTTGGGATTTGGTGTAGGATGTAATTGGAGAAAATATGTTATGGATGTTTGACATGATACCAAATACAATAGCAGGATAGTGTTATCACATCCCCACTTAGCAGAATGAAGATTTAAATATTGTATTACCTTCCAGAAAAAAAGTGCATTCTTCAAATAGCCTAAAACACATCTCAAAAACATTTCAGTACATTTTGGGAGCATGCGTGGAACCAGGAGGAAATCATACAACTGAAGTGATGAAATCTGCTACAAAATTGCTTCATGGGGATGCAACTTGGTACTGGGGCAAATACTGCAAACAAGGGGTTTCTTTTGTCAGTGGTGCTGACGGGATGGTGCAAACTGTCTATGAAATTCAGAGGGGCAATGCCAAGAGAAAAAAGGTGAACTGGGTTTCAGTATCCTTCGTGCTGGGTATTAAGTGCGTTATAAATAACCCATTACAATTGCAATGCCAACCTAAACCTTTTCCTTCCATTCCTCTCATTTGCCATTTCTCCTTTCTCCATTACCAAAATATTTCTCCCAAAGCTGAGATGCAACAGGAGAAATGCTGATGTCAGATAGGGTTCCATCAAAGAGAACAGCAGAGGAGATAAAGTTGCAAATCACATAATTGGCTGGGTATCAAAATACATTGAACAATTGTAAGGGCCAAAGACATTGAGGGGAGATGGAGGTAGGTTGGGAGAATATAGGCATCTTTCTTTACATATACAATAAAGGGTATGCACTGATAGAAAACGTATTTGATCAGCAATATATAGGGATTCAGAGATAGTACATCACATTCAAATGCCATCTATGACTGGGTGGAAATCAGCCATAAAATGGAAAACCAAAAATAGAATGGAAGTGGGAGTACGCCACAGATATGGCAGGGAATCATGGGTTTATGGAACCTGGAGAAAAACAAGGCTGCAGAACCTTGAAGACAAGTGATAGAGTGCAGATGTATTCCTTTGGGAGCTTATGGTGCCACACAATCATGGGAATAGTTTAGAGTCTCCAAATGGGTCAAATAAAGTGAATCAGGGTTGATGGATTGTCTCTACAGATCAATAGGTGGCCCTGAATGTAAAGAGGTTCTTTGGGCGAAAATGAGGGTGTTACCAGAGAATCTAAAATATGGATCTTAACATCACTGCCATGAAGAGGTCCCCTTTCCTGACAGAGCTCATTAATAGCACTGGTCTTTTTGCCCCTCACTGAGCTCAAGCACAGTTACACTGTGCAAAAATAAAATGAAAATGCCTGGCAGGATTTCTAATGCTGAATGCAGTCTTTTAATTGGCTGTAGGCATATTATATATCAAATCCAACCACTGCCAACCAGTTTATCGAAATGACTACTGCTCAGCACGTGTAGAGGGAGCAGTTGTGGATAGACTGCATACTCAGCCACATACTAATTCTAAACCAGTAGTGATTCCAATCATAAAGACTGGAATGCATCCTTTGCTTCTTTTGATAAGGTGGGCTACTTAGGGAGGCTAAATCTTCACAGCGGTTGTGAGCTGATAATCGGATCAGCCCAAATAGCATTTTCACAATGGCTCCAAAATAACAATGCCTCATCAATGTCCTAAAAAACACTGCAATACAGAACTTTGATGTGAAAAGGCTTTCTGGGTTGATATGATATGATATGATATTTTATTTGTATCGCGCTCGTACACAAGTGTTTCAGAGCGCGACAAGGCAAGGGAGGGGAACAAGGGAGAACACAGCACAACATAAAAACTATCTTACTAGGCCAAAAAGTAAGTGTGGGTGTTCAGGCACAAGGCTTTGAAGCAATACCAATTGTTCAGAGCTACATGTTTTGAAGATATAGAAGGTGGACTAAAGGTCACTATGTTTTTTTTAAAATGTGTCAGTGGTATATGGCCTCTTCAAAATACCTCAAGTCTCGTATTTGAGTGTTCAACAGCATTGAGCTGGCATCCAAGTACATTTGATGTAGTAAAGTTGAAGCCAAGATGTTCACATTGGAGAGCGAGTGTTGAGTAGGATTGACGTTCAGGCCCTCACTGGATCTAGTCTGCATTAGAGATGATCACATTGATGAAATGCAATGGCTCAGGATGACAGTCGAATCAGCAGCAAAATGATGCCTTTTCTGGGTTTAGTCAGTGTCCAAAATAGGTGAGTCGAAGGCTTCCAGCAGGTCACGTTGGTTCTCTAATTAGTTGTTTCCACATAGATCAGCAGCTTAAAATGGATTAAGCACAGTTGAGCTGATTTGCAAACATCTCAATGTGATGGATGAAAAAGGGTCAACACTTCTTCTGGACTTCTGGGTTTGTGTGATCCCGAATCCAAGATCTCCTGGGCAAAGTCTTTTCTTTGTTGCTGCCCATCCACTTCAAGGTGTGGGCTGGCACCGTCATGGGGTCCTTCATCTCCATTGAACAGGTTCATGGTTCCAGTTCAACACCCAGTAGATGGGCCTTGGTCCACAACGTTCACCCCCACTGCTCCCTTAGGATGGTTAAGGAGCAGATTTTGCCTCGGATGCCTTCTGTCTTCACCTTCCAGAAATAAGACTTTAGAATAGGATATATTACCAACAGAGGTCATCTTGTCTTAAGTCTTAAGAGTTCAAAGTTGAATCAAAGAAGGGATGGGGTTTCTCCTCTTTATAAAGGAAAATGTCACAGGAGATTGTCCAAATCAAGAGGTCCAACCTAGGTTGTTTGAGCAATTGCAAATTGTCTTTTGGCATGTTACCCAAACTGCATTGTCCTGCAGTGAATTGGGAGGACAGGAAGTTGTAGAGATCCCTTGCAGAAACCAAGATGGTGGAGCCCCTCGTTCTGCCTCCCTCTCTCCTCTGGCTACTCTAAGTTCACCCCTTATCATGTTTGCTAACTTCAAAGGCGCTCCAGTGTTCAAAGCCCTGGTGTAAGTGTGGAAGAGGAAGGGTTTCTTGGAGGAAGGGGTTGCCCTTCCTGTAGGAGGATCAACAGGTAGCTTCCTGGTATTTTCCCACATTGCAGTTGTGGATACATACAGGCCAGGCGGCTAAAATACATGTTCCTGTCACAGAGGATCCCTGTTAACAAAGCTGACACTATTACGAAATCAAATTTCAGGGGCTGTATAATTTTGTGGCCCTAGCGGCCACCGTTCCACAACCAGGCATGACTTTCATTTAAAGTGTTAATGCTACAGGTTAACTTGGTTACGCAATTATTATAATTTGTTAGAGATACAGACAGTTAGAAATACACTTCTGCTTGATGTCATTTTGTGTTCCAGCAGCTATCAGACAAGCAAATAGGGCCTTTGAACCTGTCATGTGCTACTGCCGGGCTGGTGCTAAGGGTGATAGCAGACCATATTAGCAAATGCATATATATTCGCACTATAATTTAGGCCTAGAGTACATCCCATTCAGAAACACAATTGCCCCCATTATTTGAATTAGAACAAATCAAAAAAGCTCAGGCTGTTCTACCGTCAACCACTTTCTCACACCTGGCAATACAATAATTAGGAAAAAATGTGTTCTGTGGATATTGAGTAGTAGGGAATAGATGGATATGCAATCAAGCCCCAAAGAAGGAATTGTCAACCCCTAGATGAGTAAGGGAGGCTGTTCAAAATGCATTGATAATGGAACTGGAAATTTGGCATAATCCATTGCAACATTTTTATGCAGCGCAGGGTAGGCGGCAGGTTAAAATCAGGCAACCTTATGATGAGGGGAATCTCTCAGATGGGGGCACTCTAACCACCAAAGCCCTTTACTCCCTAAGCCCCATAAGCATATGGTTTATCCCTTCGTGCTCTCTGTATAGAACCAAGAAGGGTCCACCACTTCCTGCTCAACTCGTTCCTCTACAGTGCCTTAAGTGGCACTACAAATCGAGCTGGGGCTCATCGAGGGGGCGTGGCCTAACAACGGGGGTCTTCATGGCCCGTTAGGCCACGCCCCCTTGACGAGCCCCGGCTCAATGGGCTACTGGCACCCCTGCCAGGCAGCCTTTTGTAGAGATTAGCACCCTCTCCTCTATAGAGCAGAGGGCGCTGATCTCTGCATTTATTTTGTATAGGCTTGCCTGGCAGGGGACAGTGCCTCGCCTATTCAGCCTTAATGGTGGCGCTGTCCCTCGCCAGCTGGGGAGGGGCAGCGTCACCATTAACGCTGAAAGGGTGAGGCCACTGGAAGCAGAGGCCTTTTTCCTAAAGACTGAAACTCCCGCGAATCCGCGGGAGCTTCAGTATTTAGAATGCAAGGCCTCTGCTTCCAGCGGCCTCACGTTTTTCCATAATGGTGGCTCCGGCCCACGTGCATCACTTGATTAAAGGGATGCCTCGCGGGTGCGGCGCCACCATTATGGCTAAAAGGCGAGAGCTTCAGGCTGTAGAAAAAAATGCCTTTTCGTATAGTGGCCGGGGCTGCCAGGGGAGATTAGTGGGCGCCGGCAGGGCCCCGCCTCAAAACGAAATTTCGGAACCTGCCGGGGCCCAGCCCCGGCAGGCCCCGGACCACTTAAAGCCCTGTTCTTCTATAATGTGGGATGAAACTAGGCCCTTGGGCTGGGCCGTTGCAGATGGTGCTGTACAATGCATCACTTAGCGGTTTGTATTCCCGTGCAGCATACATTGATGTCAACGAATATAAATTCAAAGTCAAGAGCGGCTAGCATGAACCAGAAGACAAGTGCATGGAGTTGTGCAGTGTAATGAACATTGTGACTCCGAAAGACAGGACTTCACATCGAAAAAATGCATGAAACTAAGCAGAAAAAGTGACTTTTGTTGTTGTTGCACTTTGGAAGACATGCATATTTTAACACATATTTCTCTTTGAAAGACATTACAAGAATGCTCTTTGTGAGCATCTCTTTCCCCTACACTTGCTAAAGGACTTCAAAGAACATTTTGAGTTCTTTGAAATATAGCCCCGAGGCTGCCCCAGCCCTGAACCAGCAGTGCCTCCAACCCGAGCATTCAGAAATAAAAACCATGGTCTCTACAGTAGAATATCAAGATCAAAGTGGAATTATAATTTGACCAGTCAAGGTTTTCCAATTTTACCTTGATTTTATGGATACTTGACAATATCTCGAAGGGATGCAAAACTGCAAAAGAGTGCTCTAATTCCCCAGTATACATATTATTAAACATGACCACTACAAAATATATCCAGGTACATTTCGGTTAATACAAGCGGCTGTCTTTAACCTGGTGTGTCAGCCAGGCCTGTGGTGTGTTTTTAAACATTGCTGGAAATGGAACTATGTATCCCCATTAATGACTTAATACAAATGCTTTAAATATAGGACAGAGGTTAGGCCTGCATTCAGTAATCACTGTGACTTGTTTCATGCCAATCACCGAAGGACTACATGCAATTATGCATTTATTGCAGCAACAGTAATATCCTCATGACAAGAACTTAAGAAATCGTCATGTTGTAATGGGAAAATACTGTTACTGCATGTACATGACACAGCAAGTGGTACAGTGGTCATTTTGGAAAACACAATCATTCCAGAGCTGCGCAATTGCAGCAGCCAGCTAGCCATATGTTCCACTCTGGGTGATGTTGGAATGTAGTCTTGTGATGTGATGTCACTGGCCAGGAGTGCTTGTTGTCAGAATGGAAGTCAGATCTGTAGTGTCCAGAAACATAATTACAACAAACGCTACTAGTCGCACAATGCAGATGAAATACTGTATAAATGCATTCATCCTTGCACAGGAAGGTTCTACTTACAAAAATAATGAGAATCATTTGACATATATGCCAGGCCAAAAATAAAATAGCTTGTTCAAACCAATATATAGGAGCTGGGAAAGTACTTTGCAACGCCTACTACTCAACGTCTTTTGAAGACCTCTGTGGCATGTATTGTTCCTGGTGTATCCGAAGAAGCAAGAAGACCATGGCCAGACATTGGTGTTGTCTTCCAATGATCACCTGCACCACCAACAAGTCAACATGCCCCCCCATGAAGCTACTACAATGTTCACCACCTGTGCATCCATCACATCTTCCCCCATTCGTTGATCCACCATCATCACTGTGGTCACTCCTCCCTTCACCACTGCCTCTGTCCCAAAATAAATCCTAACTTCAGCAGCAACAGCCGGGGAAATGGCCAGCAACTAAGTTATATGTGCAAATCCTGTGGAAGACATGAGCCTAGGGTTGTCCAGTCACATACACCGCTTGACTGAACCTCCTTCATTACCAACCCATTTGACAGTCTCTGATGTGATGATGGGACACCTGCTGACTAGGTAGGTTGTACCAGTGGGAGGGATGTGGGGATGAAGTAGGCTGATGTGTCCTGACTGATCTGTGTAGGTAGGACTCCCCAGAATCTACCTACGTTTATACTTAGGCTAGACTCCAAAAATCTCTAAGGATGATATTGGGGCTTATTTGGGAGCTGCTGCTGGTTCTAGGTACCCCACTAATGCCTCCACACCACCACCTGCAAGCACCGGATGGAAAGGGCCAGTTTACTTAAAACTGGACCTCCTGTGACAGGAGACAGTGGAGGGGGTCGCCACCCACAAAATGGAAGAGATGTGCAATACCTGCACGTGTCTAGGGCAGGTGAAACAGAAGGCAAATTGGTACATCTCTAAGCATTGCTGTATGTGAGATGTTACTTTTCCAGATAATGAGGGATGACTTAGCCTATTCTCTAGCCTCATGCAGATGATGAACAGCACCCTAGTGCTGATAGCTTCCCAAAATCACTCTACGCCCACACCAGCAGCCTCCGCCACTTTGTGGATCCAGCCCTGCCTCGTAGGTCATTTAAGACTTCCCAACTCCCCCTCCCATTTAACCTAGCTGAGATAAAAGTGTTTGGAGACGTTTGCTAGTTTGGTAGTGTTCCATGGCGA
This sequence comes from Ambystoma mexicanum, assembly GCF_040938575.1. NCBI lineage: Eukaryota > Metazoa > Chordata > Amphibia > Caudata > Ambystomatidae > Ambystoma > Ambystoma mexicanum. The sequence continues at coordinate 1,141,405,004 of NC_090922.1, forward strand.
TGTTAGTGTGTGGGTACTGGCTGAGTAGAGTTGGCAGTTAGTTAGGTGGGTGAATAGAGTTGGGGATTACAGGGGCATGTGTGCAGTTTTTGGAATTAGGGGAGGAGGTGTGTATGTGTGCTGTGGATAAGGGAAGAAAGTGTGTAGATTTGATGATTAGTGCAGGAAAACTGTACTTAAAGACTCAGGAATGTGTGTTTTGAGGACCTGTGTGTTCCGCAACCCAAATGATGTGGGTGAATTTGAGGATTAGGTGAGAGTAGTGTTTGGGGGTTAGGAGATTAGGCGTTCACAGTTGGGTTTGACGGAGGGGATGTGTGGGAGGATTAGCGGGTGTTTGTTTTGGGGATTAGAGGAAAACATGCAGGATTTTGGAAAAAGGATGTGAATATTTACATATTCCATTTTAATAAACGCCCGATTAGTGTATTTCCACAAAAAGATGATGTTGGGGTGGCATTGTGATAAATATATTTTTTGTGTGTGTGCTCATTAGAACAGAAGTGTTCAAAGAGAAACGTAACTTAATTGCTAACTTGTACCTACTGCTGGCTGACCACGTATTTAGCCCAATATGATTTATGACTAATCACTGCACACTCCCTGCTGTTAGAAACAAATCCATTACAGGTTGCCACACGATATCTCCTCTGCACCACTATAAGAACATTACCACAGACACACCAGTTGGATGTTGCAAATACCTATCAAGGTCACAAATCACTACTTCTACCAAGAACATGCTCACATTCTTTGTTCCTGCACACAATGCACATATTAACTAAGCCACACACACACACAACAATGTAAATTCTCTCCTATCAGAAATCAAACATAAAAATACTACACTTGATCAACAACCTTATATATCAGAGTCCCAACTAATGCATGCTCAAATTATCGGCACTTGAGACACCCACTGGACACAGGTACCTCTAGGGTTCTCGATACAAACCACTTTTAAACATACGCATACCCAGTACTTGGGTGCATCAGAAATGCACACATCAACCCAACAACAAAGCCATCTTGTATATTACTTTTTTCCCCACTAACCAAACCCAGGTCCCTCTCTTCCAGATGCAAAAGAGCACGAGATCATCCAAATGCAGTGTATCATGGTATACACTCAACATAACCTAACTCAAGATTCTGGTGCACAATCCTTCCAATCAGTGATTCATCCTGGCCTCAGGGGCACTCCTACTCCTGGTCACTGTCTGAGACCTGTTTCTTCCGATAAGGCACTTGATTGTTATGCTTTGCAACATGTGACGCAGGGTGACCATCTCTGTACCTTTCTCAAAGCTCTACTGTGGTACACTGACTATATGATGCACGCACTAGAATTGGAAATTCAGTTCTCCAAATGCCTGCTGCAGGAGTGAATGTGTCTCCATATGTGCCAATATGTAGTTATCAATTTGGCTCATTTCATCATCATTGAAAGCAATGATGACATGCAGCAGGAGTGGATATAAAGTCTAATCTGCAGTGTTCAAATATGTTATTTATTGTATGTATTGTATATGTTATTGTTTAAAGCATGGACCTAGCTTGAGAGCAGCGGAGCACTATACAGGATGTGGCTAGCCAGCATTTTGTCTTTCATCACATCACAGTACTGTGAATCACAGTCTGGGCATTAGTCTGTACATCAATTGGGATTAGTCCTTGGACAGATTGTGTTGAAAAAAACACATTTTGAGAGATTTGTGAAGTTGGAGAATTGTGGAGGCATTTGGAGCCAATACTGAGATCAAGTTCTAAAGAGTTGATGTGTGACAAGAGAAGGATTATTTAGGGTCCTCTCATTGGTGAGTTGATATTTAAGACGGTCGGTAGCTTATCAATCTGAGGAGCATGTGCCATCAAATATGTGGAGATTGGCTGCCAGGTATGCTGGTGTGGTGCTTGTGACTGCTTTGTAGATAATACATACACATTTGAACAGTATCCTTGCCTGGAGAGAAAGCCAATGTAGTTTACATAGGACACAGGGAGATTCAGTCAACTTTCAATGTACCTGTTAAATGGCGTGTTGCAGTGTGGTGGACTGCTTTTAGGGGAGCCAAGTGAGTTGCTGGAAACCCCTCAGGAGGGGATTTCCCCAATGTGAGATCACAAGGGCCTGCACTAAGGTCTGCAACACCTGAAGAGGGATGAAGGGCTTGATTTGGCAAAGGGTGGAGATTTGGAGTCAGGCCATTTGGGCATTCCTGGCTAAGTCTTTCCGAAAGAACTTACTGATGCCTATGATGAAGCCTAAGGATTCTGCTGAACCCAAGAGTTGTGTATCACATCCTTATAGGCTAATACCATTGAGCTACTGTTGAAGAATTTGTTTTTAGTGTGTGGACCGATAAGGGCAAATTCGTTCTTGGATGGGTTAAGTTTTAGGTAGGCAGTCACCATATAGGACTGTATAATGGCTGCTAATCTCAGCGGTTACTGATGTCTTGTGGGCTTTTAATCTCAGGTACAATGGGTATCAGCCACATATTAATGGTTGGCTATATTGGGATTTTTAAGGAGCGTGTCCAGAGGATCCATGTAAAGGTTGAAAATAATTGCTAAAATGATGGGGTATTGAATGACTCTATAGGAGAGTGGTAGCAGTAAGAACACAACTTGTTCATCTGGCAGCTTTCTGTCTGCCAATGAGGTGTGGGTAAACCAATTCAGGACAGTGCCAGAGAATCCCATCCTGTTGGTGAGGAGGGAGAAGACGATATGATGGTTGATGGTGTCACATACAGATGAGCGCTCAAGGAAGATGAGGAGGCAAGAGTCACCCATATTCATGATTTGGAGGGCATCACCTAACACCCGAATGGTGTGGAACCCCGACTGATGATCATGGAGTAGGTTTAGTTGTTAAATTTAGGCACATAGGTGTGTAGCGATTACTTTTCCAAAATTTAAGCAAAAAACATGAGGTTTGTAATGAGCCATTAGTTGGCCAGGTCAACTGGGTCTAGTGACGATTTCTTCAAAAGAAGTTGTATGAGACCAGTCATGAAAGTGTTAGGGACATAGCTTTCTTTGAGCGAGGCATTAATAATGCTGATGAGTGTGTTGAGTGCCGGGCCCATCAAATGTTTAATGGTGGAGGCTGGGATGGTATTGTCAGAGTAGGTAGTAGATTTGAGGGAAGCAATTGGGTTTTGGAGGTCTGGGGGAGAGAGGAGAGAGAATTGGGATGGTCCAGAGGGGCAGTGTGCATGCTGGAGTGCAGGGGGGATACTGCTGTGGGAGGTTAATTTGGTTATCTGTCAGACTTTTACTATATTTTCAATAAGAATAAGTACGGAGTTGTTGAAGGCAGGTACCTGTTATTCTCACACTAGAAAGAATACAACCCTCTAGGGAAAAAAGTCCAAGAGATTGCTTGCAATGATAACAAGTTTTCATTATACAAATAGTATAGGGATCAACAGAGGACTTTGCTGCTCATGAAGGTTCTGGCTGAATTATCATCATCGGTAAGTTATAAGAGTCCACAATGTCACTAACGATGCCATCCCTAGGGTCTAAACCTGCACAGCTGATTGGTAATACAGAATACATGGTCCTGATCCATAGGGAATGCCAGGCTATGATTGGTTCTCATCTCCGCCGTCTGTATTTTCCCCATGTGGGTTAGCTGAGCTCATCTCTTGAGGGACTGAAGGTCAGGCGCTTCACATGTTGCTGTTCCAAGCCTACTCTTGTGAGCGAATGCTACTGATACCTCATTATGGCATGCACCTGGGAGGCTTATGAACTGTCACCATGGGGAGGGAAGAAATAAAATCATGCTGACCCACACATTCTGTGCTCTGGCTGTATCGCAGTCCTTGCACCCAAGGCCTCCACTCTTGTTTTAACCTATAATGTATCCCTTCCTGTAACTCGTACTGCAAAGGGTGTATTTATGGGACGAGGTGACATGGGGGGGTCATTACAAGGTTGGAGGTAGCCATGATAGGCCTGTGCCGTTAACCCCTTACCACCGCATTACGAGGTCCTTTAGCGGGTCCCGCTAAGGCCGACTGGTTTTACCAGGCACCCTTAGTGGGAGCCGCTAAAGGACCAGCATGCTAATAACGGCCCCGTTATTAATGGGCCCGTTATTAGCATGCTCCCCCTTCCCATTGAGCCCTATGGGGGCTCAAATGGGAATGGGGAGGTACCGGGTCCGGTTTCCTAGAATGAGGAATTACCAGGTCCTCCAAGATTGGAATGGCCCGGTAATTCCTCATTCGAGGAACCCAGACCCGGACCCGAGTTTTGAGGCAGCCATGGCTACCTCCAAACTCGTAATTAGGCCCATGGTGTCATATTACAAAATGGACGTTAACAATGCTGGCCACAATAACTGTCAATTACTGACAGTTGTAATGTAATGGCCATTGCAAAAGGTGAAAATATTGCCTGCCAGTAAAACCTATTTTGTCAGATTAGAATTTGTATTTTAAATGCCAATAACACAAAGGCCAGATTTGGCTTAAATATAAACTGTGCAGAATTGCATTACCACTGGCAATTCCCATTATGGAATTAAATGCAGTCAACATTTGCCTAGTATTACTGTGCAAAATAAGAACACTTTAACCTAAGCTAAATTTAAGTATACTTAAAAATGCTAGCACCCACAAATAGCTGCTGCAGTCTTGCCAACAGTAAACACACGTTACTATGTAGCACTGGTTTGGGCATTAGAAGCCACATGCCAGGGTAAAGTAAAGATCTGATGGTTTGGCTGTATTTTAACACTGGTGGTAATTGCTCCTTAAAGTTTTTTTTATCCCGGTAGCAGTTTTATAGCTGTTGGTAAAGTGTCAAACTATCAACTACATGAGGCAAGCAGCCATATGTAATTTCAGTACCACAGTCACGTTATTTTCTAGCAGAGCGATAATGGCAGCGGAGCAGTCATTTTCCACCAGGGATATATTTTATGTATGTTATGTAATCAGCATTGGGATCCCACCTTGCAGATCTGGGGAAACACCAGACCCACTTTGACTAAGGAACTAATTAGCCATTTGGTGCCCAGAGACTATCATCTCAAAAGCCCTTGGCTTAGGCACGTGAAAACGCTGCTGGCTGATGCAGGGGTGGGTTATTGTTTTCCTGCACGAGTTCTGCTATTTTATGAGATTAGACATTCTGTGAGAACAAGTGGGCTTCAGTTTCTTATGGCCAGAAGAGCACCTGCAGAGTTTATGAAGCCTGCTAACATGGCACATTCATTGATTACTTTCCATGGCCTCCAAGAATATCTGAGCTGGGACAACCATTTGTCTCAGCGTTTTCCTGTTTCAAGGGCTCGTTTCAACTGCATACACCTGAGAGGTGTGAGGTCGGCTTGGTCTAAAGGGAGGACGGACCAGTTTTGTCTAATTTGTAAGGTACCCAAAGAAGATAAGTTCTATCCCACCTTTTCACTAATTAGGGAACAAACATTAAAACCCATTTTGTAGTTCCGTGGACCGCGATGCTAAGAGCCCGTTTTACAGTATTTGTTATGGTTTGATTCTGTCCAGGTGGGGAAGCTGTTCTGATGTTTTTGAAGCGGGCTCTTTCATTAAGAGATTTTTTTTTAAGGTTTGACTGTTAATGATTTTAGAGTTTTTTTTTTAAAGTCTATGTGATGGCTTCACTTGTTTGATGTTTTTATGGATATTGCAATTTTATTTTGCTTTGTTTTTATGGTATTCTGCGACTTACCGAAATAAACTTATTTTAATTTGAAATGCGTTTATTTATTCCCGGTAGCAGTTGCATAACCGTTGGGAAAGTTTCAAACAATCAGTTTGCAAGTATTATTTTGTATCCCTATTTTGTGTCCCTTGTGACGCCACCAGTAATATGCAATTTCAGTACCACCAGCCACGGTATTTCTTAGCCGAGCGATAATGGCAGTGGAACAGTCAATTTCCACTAGTGATATATTTTACGTAATCGGCATTGGGATCCCGCCTTGCATTCAGAACAATGGTAAGAACCGGCATTTTATCGTGGAATGCATGACGGCCTTAACTCACTATATGTTACTAAGTAAAAAGCAGTAAGAAGCAAGAAAACTATTTTGAGTCTATCGGGCTAGGACCAGTATTATTCCTGTAACTAAAGCATATCTATAAAAAAATGCTCTGAAGGATTTATAGCAGACAAACAAAACCTGTTTTATTGCAGACCCTGCCCATTAAATAGCCTCCATATACTTTATAAAACACCTCACAAATAGTCTAAGGACATGTGTCAGTGGACCCAAATGCATACACCTATTTTAAGAATGTTTGGCAGTGCAACAATACATGTGAGTCATGCTGAGGGGGCAACCCCCAAGCAGCCACAACTAAGCACAGGCCCTGCCCACTTCAGCCTGTGCTGGACCACCAGGCATGGCGATGCTCATAATGATCATGCTGCAGCAGGGGCATGCTTCGTACTTCACTAGGTGAAAAATATAGGTATGTGTTTTAATTGAACCTTAAATCTTTCCCCTAGCCTAAACACAAGGGAGATATGCCTGGCCCAAGGCACCCCCATGTAAAAGACATCTCTGTGTGTAATATCATGCACAGTGATGATACCTTAAAAAAGGTGTTCTCGCTTTCTCTGTCAAAATATGCCAGTATCCCTGTGTATGAACATACTCTTGTTAGGTTTGCTTTCATTACAAGTAAACATCTCATGCCACAGGAGGATAACATGTTATTGCTGGCTGCACAAATGCCCCCCCCACCACTATGCTGACTTCGACTTTAGCCTTACCACCAGTAAAAATGCAATGTGTTGGAAAGTAAACATGAGTGCTGTTGCGCATCTACAAGATGGCTGCTGCCTGAGAAGGCTCCGACCAACGACCCTGAAATCCTGATAAAATCCTTTTCTCCCAGCTTTTGCCTAAATGAAAGTGTACCTATGCACAGCGGAGGATCTACCGTACACCCGGTGTAATTATCACAGTGTAGGATGACCTGGAGGATATGGGAATGCTGATGTTCATGCCAAAGTCCTCAGCCTGATATTGCGCTGATATAAGGGGACAGTGTTTCGTGGTGAAAAGGGAGATGTGCAAACAAAGTTGCAGGTGTGGAGTACTGTGGATGTGCCTGGAGGCTGTGCTTCTCACCAGAAGGGAGATGTGAATGCTGGCTGGTGGAGCAGGAGATGCAGAGCGAAGAGTGGGTGCTTCCACCCGCTTTGATCGTCTTCACACTGCAGAGCTGCAGCCAGCATCCTGAGCACTCAATGGCACTGTGGCTCTGCGGCAAGGCGCTTGATGACCCACAACCACACTGGGGGAATGGTGTGTAAAAGGTTGAAGCCTGGATATGGTATACAACTGCTCCTTCTCCCAGGCTGCAGAGAGCGGTACTGGGACCGCCCTGTGAAGATTCAGAAGATTCAGCTGGTTATTGCAGGACAGGCTATACTGGGTGTCCTGATGCTGTGATTATGGTGGGCCTGTTGCATTGGGAAATGCCTTCTGATGGCATAGGGTGTGTTCCTGGTGGACCCACACTTTGCTCCCCTGTCATTGTGATTGAATCTGAACTATTCCTACTGATACACTACTGTGGGTGAAATATCCTGCATGGGAAACTGGGCTGAGGAGTATAACTGAAGCAAACGAACACATCAGGAGGGCATTTCGTTAGTCAAAGGTACAGTGGTGCCAGTGTAATTGCTACAAAGGTGTCAGTGTGCCGATGTTACAGTTATGGTAAAACCGAAAAAACAATAAAAATGTTTACAATTTGCTAAAGCAGGGCAGTCTACACTGGCGAAGGAAACATGTTCTGGTCCTGCACAGCTGGATGGCGCCACTCTGAATGACACCTTAATGGCACTGAAAGCCAGCATTGATAATTTTGGTACAATGATCAACGCCTTTTCCTGAAAAGTGGATATCTCTGCGGAACAAATTGAGAAGCTATGAGATTATATGATATGGCATTTATAACACGCCTTTACACAAGTGTTTCAAGGCGCAACGAGGCAAGGGAGGGGAACAAAAGGAGGACAGACAACGATCCTACTAGGCCAGATGTCATTCAAATCTCACAAGTGCAGGGAAGGAGGGAGAGGGAAAGTACGTGGGGGGGATAGGGGAAAGTGCAGTACAAGGATCATAGAATAAATAAGATAATAAAACGGCCAGCTGGTGGCAAGAGCGGGGTAAGTGCAGACATAAGTGCTGGTAGGGGGACTGTAGGGATGCAGAAAACAGTCCAGGGGGTTGCCAGGGAGGCAGCGCAGGTGTGCAGCTGACAGGGCCTGGGCCCAAGATCAGAGAGGGTGGGCCAGGTGACCAGTGCAGTTTCAGCCAGGAATTCAGCAGGGGATAGAGGGAGATGAGGCAGAGGCAAAGAGGAAGGTTTTGAGGTGCTTCCGGAAACCAGAGATGGTTCTCCTCAAGTTTCAGAGAGGCAGGAAGGCTGTTCCAGAGGGAGGCCCCTGCGGAAGAGAGAGTTCTACTACCAACCCGTTTCTTGGAGAGGCGACTGACCCTGAGGGAGTTGGAGGCGGATGAGCGAAGAGCGTGAGAAGGAACATATTTGGGAAGAGAGAGTTGAAGGTAATGCAGCCCCAGGCCGCAGAAGGCCTTGTGGACAATGCAAAAGGTTTTGAACATAATCGTCACAGCCACTGGCAGACAGTGTAGGGATTTCAGTCCTGGAGAGATACAATCCCTGGGCTTCAGGCCAAGGATAAGTCTTGCAGTCCTGTTCTGGATAAGTTGAAGAGGGCGGAGAGTAGAGGCAGGCAGATTAAGATAGAGGCTGTTACAATAGTCCAGCCTAGAGAGGACCAGGGCTCTGGAGATAGCGAGCTTCTGGGGGAAGGAGAGGAAAGGAAGAATACCTCTGAGGAGGTGCAACTGGTAGTGTGACTTCTTAGAGACGTCAGAGATGTGAGGAGAGAAGGAGAGAGTAGAATCAAAGATGGCCCTGAGGTTTTTAGCCTTGCAGGTGGGAGCCGGAAGAGGGCCAAGAGAGGCTGGCCAGAGAGCTGCAGGGAAGGAGGGAGTGGGTGTGCCAATGAGTAGAATCTCAATCTTACCGGCATTAAGGCAGAGGTCATTGGTGGCACACCATTCCTGAATAGCAGAAAGACAGTCAGAGATGAGAGAAGGAGAGGAGCAGGCAGAAGGAAGCCTGAAAATGAGCTGGGTATCATCCGCATAGCACTGGAAATTTGGTCAGAGAGCGGCGATGCGGTGGGCAATTAGTGCCAGGTATTGGTTGAACAGCCAGGGAGATAGGTTAGTTTCCTGGGGGACACCACTGGTAGAGAAAAAGGTATCAGAGAGGAAGGACCCAAGTTGGACCTGGGAGGGTCGGTTGGAGATGAAAGAAGTCAGCCACGCCAGGGCCTGACCAGTGATTCCCAGGTTATCACGGAGACGGTTGAGCAGGATGGCATGGTTGACAGTGTCAAAGGCAGAAGAGAGATCAAGCAAGATGAGGACACAAGGGGTGTTAGAGTCAAGATTGGAGAGCAGGTCTTCACGGATGTTCAGGAGAGCAGTTTCCATGCTTCTGCAAGCTCTGAAGCCAGACTGGTGATCATGAAGACACCCAACAGCTTTGTTGTGGAGATTAAGCTGGGAGATGGCCAGTTTCTCCAGGAAGGGAGTAATGGAAGGGAGTAATGGAAATTGGACGATAGTTAGCCGGGCAGGAGGGTCGGCAGAGGGTTTCTTAAGAAGAGGGTGCACAAGGAAGTGCTTCAGGGAGGTCGGGAAGACTCTGGTGACAAAGGAGTGGGTGCAGAAATCTGCCAGGGCAGGAGCTAGGGAGCCGATGTGGTCCTTGATAGTTTTGGAGGAACAGGAGTGAACCTGTTTTGACGAGGCTTTCATAGATCGGTCTTGTCTAGAAACCTCGTCTTGGGAGAAAAGGGGAAAGGAAGAAAAGGAGGGAGGAGGGGTGGCTGCAGAAGGGCCAGAGGAAGAGCAGGAAGTAGGGGAAGGAGGGAATAGGTGGAGAGTGTGGCCAAGATGTTCTGAGTTTTAGAGATGATATGAGAGTCCAGTGCAGTGCCGAGGGCCTGTGAAGGGACAGGGGAAGTAGAGACTGTGGCAGGATTGGTGAGTTCCTTGCAGATTTTAAAGAGTTCAGCCAAGTTGTTAGATGTCGCAGAGACACAAGCTTGGATATGAGCTCTCTTCTTGGTTTGGACAGAGATGCAGCCATATGTCAAAAGTAGAGCAAAGAATTATTGATGGTGAAAACAAAGTCAAAAGACTACAAACAGAGATGACATACCTACAGCAGATGGTAACAAAGGTTGTGGCAGAGAATGATGACCTCAAGGGGAGGCCCAGATGGAACAATGTACATATTCTGGTGGTGCCTGAGTTGATAGCGATAGACAGTATAGAAATGTTTGTTGAGAAATTGCTTTTAGAAAACCAGGGTGGCCCGCTAGTTTTAATTATGTTCCTGGTAGAAAGAGCGCATTGATCCCTGGCTACAACACCATCCCGGGAGCGCAAGAATGTGCAATCATAACGTTAATGTTCAACTACAGGGATGAGGAGGTGCTACTTAAAGCTGCAAGAGAGAAGGGGGATCTACGTTTTGGCTCAGTGATGCTAAAAAAATTTCCTAATTTCAAACCCAGGTCTAGGAACAGAGAAAGACTCTTGTGTGAAAAAAAAGTCTGATATGCCATGCTACACCCTGCAAATTTGAGAGTTGTTCAGGATGGCAAGCTTACATTTTCACAGATCCAGAGGTGGCTGAAAGATTTGCCAATAACCTGCTGAACGTAAGGGACTCACCACACTGATCACCTCGCTGAGTAATTGCATCTCATGAATATGCTTGGCACTCACATCTATCCTGAGTACTGTGAGGAGAAACCAAAACTGGGCTGAAGAGACCTGTACAAGGTGTCATAGCCATGGAGTGTACTCGTGGAAGAGTGGTCACCTGTCACATGGAGCTGTAGTGACTGCTGGTGCCTCCCCGATTCTGCAGTAACTGTGGTTGGGTGGGTGGTTTATTTCCCCTTGGTTTTGGGGGTAATTGTTGAGGGAAACGGTAGGGGTGAAAGCTAGTATTTTAGTGTTTCTGACGTGAGTGGAGTTGGGGGAATGAGGTTTGTTTGGAGTTGTTAGAGTACAGTATTGAGCATGGCATGTGTTATGATCATTGTAATCTATTGGCATGGCCCTTGCCATTACGGGATATCCGATAGTGGGCTGGTGACTATCGTAGATCTATGTGGCAGAGTTTATGGGTTAAATAATATAAAAATGCATAATGCACCACTAAACCTAATGCCCGATGTATGCAGCCCCACCACGTGAATGAAGGTGTGCCCCAACATTGACACAACCATCTGCAAGTGCATTGTACCAATTCACACCACATTGACCTTTAACAGATAACTGTGATAACGTGGAATATCCATGGATTTAACAACAATAAAAAGTTATGGTTAATAATTAATCAGGCTAAAAGACATCAGGTCAAAATCCTCTTTCTTCTGGAGACTCATTTGGGAGTAGGTGGTAGAGTTCTGGGGATTAAGCGATGGGGGTCCACAGATGTGGCTCCTCCTTCATGGCGGCACACTCTAGAGGTGTAGCTAAATATAAACACAGGTCAATATACTTTAGAATTCATGAGAAAATTAGTGATGCAAAAGGGTGCAACTGTGTCCTGGTGGATGAATGCCTAGGATTGCGACATCTGTGACTCTTCTGATTTTCTCCAGAAATGTGCAAGCTTTGTTCACAAATCGGCTGCATATGAGGTTGTTTGAGTGCAGGATTTTAATATTTCCCTAACACTTGACCGTGATAGGTCACCACAGCGTAACAAACGCTTCCTACGGTCACCGTTTTGTGGGGTACTATTGCTGAATTCCATGGTAGATTGGATGTCTGGCAACTCCGGAACCCTGTGAGGGAATACTGCTTTAACTCTGGGGTACACAACAGTGCATCTGCTGTAGACCATGTAATGGTGACAGGGGATATAGCCATGCCCTTGATTGAATCACAGATGCTTCCTTGAACACTATCTGACCACTCACCAGTGGTGAACTCCTTCTGGATACCCATGCAGGCTCCTAGGCTCAGGGGAAGTGCATTAGAAGATGCAGTATTCAAAGAGGAAATTGAATGGCACATTCAAGATTGTTTTCATGCCTTTAAGTTGTGAAGAGGAAGTGCCAAGTGTCATCCACACTCCCGCCACCCCATTCGTAGCACCCGGTACTTTCACACCAATGTATGTGACGTATGAAGAACAAATAAACCAGCAAAGAGCAGCGGTTGCACTCTGCCCAGATCCTATTAGAGTAACAGCACCTATTGAAGTACCGACACCTAAGAAAACCTGGACAGTAAGGTACCCATTGAGAGAACCACATCTACCGTCAAGGCAAAGTGACGGTATGGAATACCCGAAGAAGCCATGAAGATAATAAAGGAAGACAAATGGTGACCTCATAAGACATCGGACGGACACACATATAGATGATATAAGACTAGAGAATGCTGATGGAAAATGAAGTCAAAAGTAGATTTATTGGATAAATGACATATTGAAGCCAAGATGAAGAAATGTATGCTATTCAGTTAGTTTAAGCGTGTACAGATGCAAGAAACGACAAGAAGCGAAGAAATCGTGGAGCTTGCTTATGCTTAATAGTAAATAGATTGCGGCAAGTGCCATACATATATATATATATATACCTCAAAAGCACTTTATACATGAATATGGTTCCACTACGCACAGGAGCAGAATTGAACAAAGGTTGCTAAAGGTCTCAAGAGGAGAATGTCCCAGTAAACAAATCGAGAATTAAGACGGAGCGAAACTCAGCTGCGGGTTACCATGCCAAGAAGCCAGGGTATTATCTGGTTGGAAAAGGCCGACAGTGGATACAATTAAGGAGAAAAGAACAGAGTATCCTGTTCAGAAAGTTCAAGATAAGCCACAGATGGTGGAAGACTGGCAGAATTAAATCAAATATACAGAATTACGTGAAGAAGAGGCCGATTTCACAGTGTCCAAATCACGTTACAAGGCAGGCTGGAAGAGTGAGACTTTCCTACTTACGCATGGATCTCTGCCATGCCCATACTCCTTAAAAGTTCTCAGACCAAGAGGCAGACTTGAGGCCAAATTACAAAGCAGTAATTGACACATGACCACTGAGGTGATGATTGATTGTAACATAATGGGAGGGAAGCTAGGGTACAGACTAACTCCCTGCACCTGGCTGTTCTTTCTGCATGCTGCTAGACGTAAGTGGAAAAGTATGAGTGGGGTTGATGCCAACCGAATCATAGTGAACCATTTAATCTAGGGTCCTATAGAGAGTAGCGCCAATGAGACTTTGTAATTTTAGTGATGCTCAGAGTGGCCATTGTGAAGGAAGGACTTAGTTGCCCCACCTGACATTGATTATCCAATCCCCTCTCCCCGTTACCACATACAGATATAGTACCTATGATAAAGTTACCTTCCTATAACCAATCACGTTGCCTGTTAGGTTTTTAAGATTGCACATCAATGATGATGAGTTTTTGCTATAAATACTGTTTTATAGCGAGAGAGAAGATTGAGCGGTTGCTGATGTTCATTGTACTCCCTGTTTTATGTACTTCTCATTAAACGGACTCCCTTTGCCAAACTAATGAGTTGTCATAGTTATTTGGTTCATGAGTATGAATCTGCATCCCCATCTATCTCAAGGGTACTGCAACTCATTTTAAAGGGCTGTTTAGCAGTCACCAGTCAGAGGGCTGGCTGGAGACCATCCTGTTCACTTGGTAGCAGAGATTGATGGTTCGATTAGATAAGATACCCATCGGCCGTCGACATAGTAACTTCGAGTCCTCAGCAATATCATGAGTCCTTTGCTATCTGGCTGATAGAATGAGAAGCTCCCCGTAGATAGTGGTTAGTTTAATTAAAAGCCCTGCAGGTTAGGTGTGAAGGGCCCTTTGCTTTCTCCCGAAAACCCCTTCCCACTTCTACGAGCAGCTGATCGAACGAGCGGCACGGAAAGGCGCTAACGAAGGCCGTGATCCTGAACGTCCGGAGAGGAAAAACATGCGAACGGTGAGTGAAAAAGACTGAATGTTTTGGCAAAAGCGTGCATGCCTTAAAAAACAAGTTAAGGGAAGGTAACAGAGGGAGGTGGGACAAATATAACGTCAGAGTAAGAGTATAACATAAATGTATATATAAGGGGAAAACATTGACTCGAGTGTGGCCAAGCAATATAAAGAGATATCGTGAGTGTGGCTGCGATAAGAGTATGCGCCCAGTCCTGATTGATAGGATGACGTAGGAGACCAGATCGATTAAAGACGATCTGAACGAGATGGACTTACATTCCATATTGGAATACAAAAAGGGGCAGGATGCTTCTGAGGAAGCAGATGACATAACATTTGTGTGGCCGACCAGAATCTGTCTGCCTGTTTTATGTGTTTAGTTAATTTATGACGTCATAAGGTAAAGAACTTTTTTGAAATAGCATGACAATTGCACAATTATAAAGAAAAAATAATGCATGGCATGGATTTATAGTTGTTAACAAAAGTAAAAGTAAAATTATTGCTGAAAAAACGGGATTGAGCTTGCGCCGATTGGTACTCGCTCAAACTGTTGATTTTGTTTGTGAAACGTAAAGTATCATAAAGTATAATAAAGTGTTATATAAAGAGAGGATAAATAGGTTAAGCTTGGAAGACATTACCCCATTGATAAAGTTGTGCAAACAGTTGCTGAAGTATGCACCTAAGCTTAAACAGTACAGTGCGGGATGGGTTAAAGGGACCGCAGACAAAATGTTCATGCCATGGTCCCAAGGCGGATCACTATCTAAAACGGACCTGCAGCACATGACAACATATTTACATGCCACGTACAAGGGAAAAAAGTTAGACAAACGCCTGGATAGTTTAGTAGTGATGAAAGCCCAGAAAAGGACAAAGAAAGAGATTTTACCTCCAAAGTCCTGAAGGACAAGGAGAGACGCGAAAAGGAAAAAGGAGATCAAGCACATGCAAGTACATCTCGAGGTACGGAAGAGAGGTAAAGAGATGGAAAGGAGATGAGGATAGGACTGATGAGACAGCATTCACACAGAACAAATGGATGGGAGTTCAGATTTTATTGTAACTCGATGGTAAAGTCATTGAGGATGTGAGACAAAGGGTAGAACAGGACGAATTAGAAGGACAAGAGTAGGAAAAGGAAAAACGATTAATTGATGAATGAGTTAGGAAAAAAGATAGGCAGAAAAATGCAGCAAATGGTGGAAGAACAAAGAAAACGTGATCATAAGCTGAAATAGGACAAAGGAGAATAGAAGAAGGACAAAAAATATGGGAGAAGAGAATAAAAAGACGAAGAGATGAGGAAATGTGAAAGGCACATGAACGAAGAGATGCGAGGAAAAAAGAAGAAGATAGGGTCAGCGAGGAAGCTTAGAGAATTTGATGATGACATAGAATGCAAGCGAATATAGAGAGCACAGGATCTCGAATATCTGGAAAGAGAGGTTAAAAAACCTGATCCAGTAGTAGAATGGGAAGATATAGAAGAATTCTTTCCTTAGCACGATTCAGTACCAGGCGTGTCTAGAGTAAATCTAGAGGATGACTTCAACACCAGAAGTAGCGTAGAGACAATCACTAGAATATATGATGAGATGGGGCTAGAGGGAAAGGAGAGGATTAGTGTCTTGAGAGCACTCAGTTTATGATACTGAGGACGCCTCCTGAAGTAGCAGACATAGAGAGCTGTCCTTAGACAGGCTGACACTGAATAGAAATGAGGAGGATGAGAGAAGCTCCACGAGTTGGGCACAGAAAATATCAGACACAGAAAGAGAAGAATGTGAAGAAAGAGAAGACGAGAGAAGTCGCAAAAAACGCTTCTCTAGGGGAAAGGGAATAAGATGGTCAGATTCTACTTGGTCTGCACTTAAAGCACCGGAGTTAGCCATACAATCAGATTGGCATGAAGGAGTGTCACACGGTGAGAGGGTGGTGTCTCCACCACCATATGTGAGCAGGTTAAGGACATTGGCAGGTAGACGGCAATGCAGGAATATCACCTCTGCGGTATACAGAAAAATGATAGAAAGGAAAAAGAGTTTAATGTGTTGCAGTTCCCTTATTAGAAAAAGGAGGAATGAGGCCACAATATATACCTTGGCCGCAGATGGATCAAGAAAACCTGAAAAATAAGCTCCCAATATTGACATCTGGAGCTGGAAAATGGATACATGAGCTAGACAAAATGACGGGAGAAAACACTTTAGCTATAGGGGATATTAAGGGTCTTTTAATCGCCATACTTGTTGATAGAGCTGATGATGTGTGGACACATGCAGGTTACCCTGGGGTGACTACAGTTAATACCACGCATGATGGAGCATCGTTGAACAATTGCAGAACCACGCTACGGAAAGCGTTTCGAGTGCTATACCCAGACACTTCTGATATGTGAGCCATAATGACATGCAAGATGAAGGAGGGAGATGATCCGTCACTTTATATTTGGAATTTCCAAGATGCATGGGTATTGGAAACGCAGGAATCTTGGGGAAAATCAATATCCGTGTTTTACCATATATTATGCCAAGGGCTGCCAGAACAGGTACAGAAGCAGCTCAAGAAATTGGTAGGGATTGGAGCTAAGCCATGGTCTGAAATACATCTGACCATTGTGCAATATTGCAGGCTGCTTCAAGAGAAAAATCACAAAAAGGATGCTGCACGAAAGAGCAAAGAGGCTAGATTAGTACAGAAAAAAATTATCAAAATATGCCATTGAGGAGCAATGATAACTAGTACAGATTGTTCAAATACGCAGCAGGTCAATAACCAAAGGCAGTTCAATCAAAGCAATAATGGGTTTTACACAAGAGGAAGAGGCTTTCTAGGAAGAGGATGGCAGAGTAATCAGGGAGGTTTTAAGAGTAATCAGGGAGGTTTTCAAAATATGCAAAACGGAAACCAGGATATGCAAAATGGGCAAGTAATCAGACCTCCGCCAACAAGTTGGACATGTGGGATGACAGGGCATCTAGCACGTATGTGCAGAAGTCAAGGAATGGTGCAATACGACCAATTCACAAGATGAGGGATGGTGAATCCATCTGTGTTTTTTGCAGCAGGGTGGAAATGGATGTGTGCAGAATCAGACGGTACAGCAGCAAACACCAAGAGTACAGCAAAGCTTGCAACCGCAGCAGAAGGTGACACATTTTCCACAGGGACAGTCTCAACAGTCTCAGATGCAACTGTCACAAACAATAGGTGCAGGACAGGTACTGAATATTGGAATAGGAGATGCCACTGGTGATGGAGGAAATCCATTCACTCAGTGTGGGACAAGATTATATATGGACTTGGACAGCTCACTGCGAGACCTGATGTGTTCTATCCTATCAAAGACACAGAACCCTCACGAGGAACCAAGGGTAGATGTCTTTATAGGGGATAAGGAATATTCTTTCTTAGTTGACACGGGTGTGACTCGCTCATGTATATGTGAAGGCAAGTTTTCTTTGTCCGGCGATGCTATAAATACTCAGGGCTTTACAGGAGCAACAAGCTGTGTTCCTTTTACAAAAGAACTTCCAGTTTCCATACGAGAATGTGACATGAAAGTGCCACTGCTATATTCGAGGCAGACTCCTGTAAATATTTTGGGATGAGACTTAATGACAAAGCTAGACATGACAATTTTGTTCACGGAGAAGGGCATAGTATGTTCAACCCCAGGAATGCATTATTTGAATGTGTGCGAAATGATTAGAGCATACACAGGACAAATGACTAAGAGAAATATTCCATTGGAACCAGAGATATTCACATATGGTGTGTGCATATTAATATCATGGCTACCAGGCCTTGCAGACAGAATGATGAGAACATCAGACAAGTTTCTGCTCAGACCAAGAATACCTATGCATGAGGAAAAGGGACAAGTGTTTCCCTTAGCAATACAAACAGTCATATAGCGAGGTAAAATGGTTTTGCTTGATGGATATGAAGACAACAGTAGACCATGGCGTGCAGTTATTGCCATTGGGGAAGGTTACAGATTGACTGATGACAATCTATTTGAAAAACAAATAGGTGAAGATGAGATGACTTTTGAGGTAAATCGCATTTATTGGGTGGAAATAATTAAAAGAGAAGTGCCTCAGAGAATGATGTTGCCACAAAAATGGCCTGAATATTTTGAAGACGACATGTCAAAGGTACCTGTTTCAGTATGGACTACAGGCCCTTATGACGTAGGCTCACTGAAAGGAATCAGAGAAGTGAAGATTAAATGAAAACCAGGAGAAATCTTACCAAAAGCAAAACAGTATCCAATGTCTAGGGAGGCAGATGAAGGGATTTTTAAGACAATTTCTGCCATGATGGAGCAGGGTATCTTAGTGACGTCAGAGTCCTCCTGTAGTACGTCAGTGTAAAATCAAAGGGAGGGTATTGGCATTTAATACAAGATTTAAGACCAATAAACCAGATAGTCGAGGCCGAGTTCCCTCTAGTCCCGAACCCGTCCACAATCCTATGTAATATACCCGTTGAAGCACGGTGATTGAAAATGCATTTTTCTCAATCCCATTGCACAAGGATTCATAGGATTCGACATCACTTACATTCAGACAAGTTTGTCTGAAAAGTACAAGACTACCTCAAGAATATTGTGAGTCTCCTTTAATTTTTAATAGGGTCCTGCAGATGGACTAAATCAATATTGCATTAGAGAGTGTTGTCTTGCAATATGTGGATGACATTCTAATTTGCAGCACAACAGAGGAAAAGTGCAGATGTGATTCCATTCAGCTATTGACTATACTTGCTGAGAAAGGATATAAAGTTGACAAAGAGAAGTTACAATATTGTCAACAAGAAGTGCTGTACATGGGCCAGCTGATCTCACATGAAGGAAAAAGGGTTACCCCTGAAAGAGCTGAAGCAATTTCAAAAACAGCTAAGCCACACACCATAAAACAAATGCAGAGTTGTCTAGGGTTATGTAATTACGTTAGGGCATGTGTCTTTGATTACAGTTCGTATACTAAGCCCTTTTTACAAGCCTTAAAGAAAGCACAGACAACAAAAAAAAATCAAGTAGACTAACACCATGGAGGAAGGGTTTGATGGACTAAAAAAGGCCATTTGCACAGCACAAGTCTTAGGGATTCCCAATTATGCTGAGGAATTCTATCTGGTTTCATACAAGAATAGCAATGTTATGACAGCAGTCCTTACACAGAAACCACGTTCAGGTACAAGCCCTTGGCATACTACAGTGGGAATTTTGACCCAGTAATTAGAGGTCACTTCCTGTGTGAACAAAGTTTGGCTGCCGCAGCATTTCCCATGGAGAAAGCTACAACCATTGTGATGGGGTGCCCAATGACATTATTCATCGAGCACGCAATAGTTGCCATTTTAGTGAAACTGAAAGGCACATTGACAACACAAAGAGCTTCTGCTTATGAAGTGGCCATATCAAATCCAATGATTAAAATAGTTTTATGCATAATAGTGAACCCAGCTATGTTTATAGCAGAGCCAGTCACTGAAGGAGAGCCAATACATAATTGCGCAAACTATGAACAATTTTAGGATGAGATTCCCAGAGTGAAAGAAAATGCATTGGCAGATTGAGTTACCCTCTCATTATTCAGCACAGGCTGCAGAATTATTGGCGTTGATACTTGCACTCGAGAATCATGCCATTCAGGAAGTAACGGTGTACAGTGACTCCGCCTATGTGACATCGACAGTGCACGCAGGCTTAGCGTGCTGGAAAAGGAGGAGCTACCTCCAGCAGACAGCATGCCAGTGCAGCACGCCACCTTATTGGACAGGCTCATTAAGGCACTACAGCTTCCAGTGGGCATAGCAGTCGTGAAATGCACAGCCCACATGAATGGGACAGATTTTGTCTCATGTTGCAATCAAGCAGCAGACACTGAAGCCAAGCATGTGGCAACCGAAGATGAAACAATAATGAATGTGGAAATGTCTGATGTGCATGAGAAAATGATTGTTGCACGAAGTGAGCTGGAAGGCTATAGCAATATGCCAAAAACCCACTTAATGGAGCTCCAAGGAGAAGCACCACAGGAAGAAAGGAACCTATGGAAGCGAAGATGGTGTTCTTTATACCCCTCCAAGAGCTTGTGGTGACAAGACATCACTGGTAAACCAGTGATGCCTATTGCCTTATTGAAGATAGCACTGGAACAGTTACACTATCCAGCACACATAACAAAAGTGAATGTAGCAGCAACAATTACTGAAGACTGGATTGTACCGAACTGGGCAGAACACGTTGCATTTTTTATGATAAATTGCATAATCTACGTGTGATTATAGGAGTCATCCCAAGGCCTAATGGGCCTTTTCAGCACTTGCATATCGATTATGTCTTCAAGTATGTAATGGGTACAGGTATTTAATTGTTGTGGCGTGTCCATTCTCTAGATGGATAGAAGAAGGTTCATGTACACACCCAGACTCTACCTGTGCCATCAAATTCCTGGTGAGGGAGGTGTTTCCTGAGTACAGCGAGGAGAAGACAAATGTTCCTATCACAAGAAAATAACAGACTAGCTAATGCTGTATTTTTTCGCTTAATTGAAGCCTTGCCAGACCTTGTAGGGAGACATGCCGAAGACGACGTCCTCACTTTTATCAGAGATCCAGCAACTCTGAGTATGCTCCTGTATAGAAATGTGATTCAGGTTGAACTTTCCTTCAAGGGACAGATCGTTGAAGGTGTTGCCAATGACTTCACTTTTGTTTATGCTGACAAGAAAACAACATGTCGTCTGGAGTGAAGCAGATTAGAGGCATAGACTGGGAATTGGTCTATATGGAACATGCAATTTAAAACTTACTGAACGTATTGCCTCATTTGGAACTTTCGTTAGTGGAGAGAGAACTGTTTCCAGACCCAAGAGACAGTCTATTATTCGGACCAACAGGATAATAAGTCCAGCACTCGTGACCTGAAAGCAGAGACAGCAGAGTCCAGATATAGTGACACTGTTTAGCATGTATTAACAGAATTAGTTTTGCTTCCTTGGATAATTGAGATGGGAAGCCAGAATAGCAGCATAATCCTCTCTCATGAGGAGAGACATTCATATTGGCACAGGAACAAATGCTGTAAAATTACCTACAAGTGTATAATTTACACATGTATTGTGTTCATTATTATACTGTTGTCATTAACGATTAGAACTGCATTTTCTATAGGTGACAAAGCGTTCAGATTCCTGTGCATCCACCTAATGATGTACTCATGAGACCTACAAAGGTGCCCAGACCTTACATAGTCATTCCAGTTCTTAGAAAGAATGATAGAGTGACTGAGCTTGAGATGGATGTGATGAACAATGACATACACACAGCACTTGTGCTAACAAATGAATTCAAATGCCAGAGACAGGGTAGGCAAAGTAAATCAGATAAGGGAGTGATGAAAAGTACACCTACACAGATAATGGGCATATACACACCTGGTCTAGTGCCCATGATTTCAGAATCACATTCCAGAGAATGTGAAAAGCCTGAACAAAAAATGATGAGAAGTTTTACGCCAAAAGAAGATGAGAGACAAATGGAGGAAGCTGAACTTTTAAGGAGACAACAACCTTTAGAGAATGAACAGACGGAGACAGCACCTACAAGCAAACCTGATCCAG
This sequence comes from Ambystoma mexicanum, assembly GCF_040938575.1. Lineage (NCBI taxonomy): Eukaryota > Metazoa > Chordata > Amphibia > Caudata > Ambystomatidae > Ambystoma > Ambystoma mexicanum. The sequence continues at coordinate 1,141,426,730 of NC_090922.1, forward strand.
TGATGAAAGCTTCAAGCTCAAGTCCTGCAAGACAATCACATGCGAAGATAATAGCAGAATCAATATGGCCCGTTATAGCCATTACTAGAAGAGACATACTGATAAAGAAGGACTAACATAGCTTTCTACTAGTCAGGTAACCCGGATGGATGTTCCTATAAATCAACCAGCCTGAAGAAGCTATTCGGATATGTTCAAATATGTGGTTTTAGCAAACTACAGAACGGCGTTAAGAATTAGAAGAAGCACACAAGAAGGCAAAAACAAACTGAATAATTACTTGGATAGCACAGCACACTTGGGAAACAACATATGGTACCAACATATGAAGGAAGTTGGAAGGCAAACTTCAGATGAAGAATGCTTTGTTTGTGCACTCCTACCATACAGCATGGGGAAGTCAAAAATCTTCGTAGATGTTGAGATAGATGTCAAAACAGCACACTTCCGATCACATATAGCAAAGTGCACAACCAAAGGATAGTTCATGGGAAGTGATGCTTCGCTCAAATGGGCAACTGAAGCAACTGATCCAGATGAAGATGATTATGTCCAAGACATAAAAACGAGAAATAATGGCAAAGCAAAGAATATTGTGATAACATATGAGAAACCAGGAGTGAAAGGAGCAGAGATCAGAGAGAAACAAACAAATGAAAACCATTATGGCCGAGGCTTGCAAGACTACTGACATGGGTTCGAAGACAGAGGAGGACCCTTGCAGATAGTGCCCTTGGATAGTTCCAAACTATGCTTTAGAAAGAAATGGTACAAGAAAAATGGGAGAGAATCAGAACTGTGGACAAATCTTCAATGCTACAGGAATGATGCATGGAACTGCAGATCTCATGCATCATTATTGGGCGTGTGGATCCAAAGCATATATCAGATTGCCGAAGAATTGGGGAGGTGTATGTACATTGGTGAATGTCCATGTTCCAGCATTGGTGATTCCAAGAAGTGACCTGAATATTGAGAGTTTCCCGAAAGCAGATGCTCACCTGAGGAAGAAGAGATCTGTGGAACTGATAAGCCGAATGAAGAGAGAAAACTACTTCTCTGCCAAATCAATAGATGCCTTTGATGCAATCCCGTATGAACATAGGCTGTTCAGCTTAACCTCATCAGTGTTCACGACAATTCTGATGCCAAGAATTCAGTTAAGAGCAAATAGTAAATGGTTGCAGATAACCAGATGGGAGTTACTGCAGACCATCAACACGACCATAAAAGGATTTAATGCAATCAAAGTAGAGTTAAGAGCAATTTGACTAATGACGCTCCAGAACAGATATGTCCTAGACATGATCACAGCATGGTTAGAGATGTTTGTGCAAACATCTGAGAATCTTGTTGCACGTTTATACCTTCACACAATGACAAAAATGGAACCTTAATAGAAGCCATAAGTATGCTGACACAAATACAGAATCAGATGATAGATGAAGTTGACGAAGTTGATGATGACAGTTGGTTTGGAACACTGTTTTCATGGGTTCCACAATGGATGGCAGATGCATTCAAGTTCCTAGGAGCCCTGTTGGTGATGATATTGCTTGGATTCTGTGTAATCAAGCTAATAATCTCTCAGTGTCAGAAGACTGCAAAAAAAGGCCATTGGGATGAAAATCGTGATTGATGTTGAGTCAGGATGGAAGCCCAGGGACCTGACTGATGGAGAAATAAGATCTTTTGTGAAGGCCAGCATTTATGCACAAGAAGGAACAAAGTTCCTCTATCCTAGAACACATAGAAAATATGTGGGAAGATGGATCTATTACAATCCAAGTGGAGAATGTCAACTAATGACATGGAACAAAGATGAGCACGTGAGAACAGCAGGATGCTTGAAGGGAGTCATAAAGATATGGACACCATGGAAGCATTTCTTCAGACCTAGATGTCTAGATCCAGAGGATGAAATTAATGTGGATACAAAGAAGGATGTGAGAGTGGTCGATGAATCGCCCCCAGAGGTGGGAGTGAAGAGGAAGTGCCAAGTGTCATCCATACTCCAGCCACCCCCTTCGTAGTACCCAGTACTTTCACGCCAAAGTATGTGGTGTATGAAGAACAAATAAACCAGCAAAGAGCAGTGGTTGGACTCTGCCCAGTGCCTATTAGAGTAACAGCACATATTGAAGTACCGACACCTAAGAAAACCTGGACAGTAAGGTACCCATTGAGAAAACCATATCTACAGTCAAGACAAAATGACGGTTGTCAGAATGGAATACCTGAAGAAGCCAAGAAGATAATAAAGGAAGACAAATGGTGACATCATAAGAGATCGGACAGACACACACATAGGTGATATAAGACTAGAGATTACTGATGTAAAACAAAGTCAAAAGGAGATAATATGGATAATAAATGGTGTCTAGTCAAATGGTCGACAGACAAAGGGTCGACAGTCAAAATGTCGACACAATTTAGTCGACAGGTCAAATGATCAATTTTTTTTTTAGTTATATATATTTTTTTAGGGAAAAAAAGTGGTTTTAAGCAAAAAAAAAAGGGGGTTGGGGGGACCCCCCAAAAAAACAAAAAAAAAAAAAAGTGAAAAATAAAAAATCGATTATTTGACCTGTCGACCTTTTGCCGTCGACCATTTGTCCTGTCGACCATTTAGATTTGATCATTTGTCCTACAACCATAATAAATGACATCTTGAACACAAGATGAAGAAACGTATGCCATATACACAATGAAGATATTCAGTTAGTTTAAGTGTGTACAGATGCAAGAAACCGCAAGAAGCAAAGAAATTGTGGAGCTTGCTTATGCATAATAGTAAATAGATTGTGGCAAGCGCCTGGCTGGTCTTTCTGCATGCTGCTAGACGTAAGTGGAAAAGTATGAGAGGGGTGGACCGTGTAATCTAGGGTCCTATAGAGAGTAGAGCCAATGGGACGTCATAATTTTAGTGACGTTCATAGTGGCCATTTTGAAGGAAGGGCTTAGTTGCCCCACGTGACATTGATTATCGAATTCCCTCCCCCGTTACCACATAGAGATATAGTACCTATGATAAAGTTACCTTCCTATAACCAATCACGTTGCCGGTTTTTAAGATTGCTAAATGTAGGGGAGGATAGGTCAATAGGACCTCCCTCCCCACTACATCTCCCACCATGGTGAAGACTAATGACTCGTCGGCAGCCCACCGGCCCCCGTGCCCAGGCGGGACGGTGGCTGCAGACCGACACGTGAGGCTGCACCACCACGTTATGTGGCAGAGCACAGACGCCATCTTGTACTAAGCCAACTCCATTTTGTCAAAAACGTCTAGATCTAACCCAGGCAGAGCTAGCGTGCACACTGAAAGCTGCAAGTTGACCCCCACTCGTCCGTGCTCACAGAGGCCCACACTTCCCCCACTCCCCACCACATGGCAGATCCGCTGAGGACACGTTCTCACGAGCTACCACACAAGAACAAACAACAAAATAAAACACTGTAGCTGTAGCTGTTAATCTTCCGCAGTACATCATTGCCCCAGCCATGAACGGGAACATTAGGAAGTAACTGAAACCAGCCCAAAACCTGCATGCCCTGACCCTGTACCAAGCCCCCAACGTTAGACTGTGTGGCGCCCCACACCCCTGCCTACCCTGAGAACTCTTGTGATATGTAGAAACCATTTATGTAATATATGTGGTGTTGCATAACATTTGCTGCTAACGTGAAGAAGAATGGGTAAAGTGTAATATGCAACTGATATTGTTTATAATGTGAAGATGTACGAAGACTGGCTAACTAATGACAAATATGCAATAACATGTGTTGCTCTCTTTACACATACACCAGCCTAACACTACATCATGTTCGTATGTCAACTATAAATGTGAATTGTTGTGCTAAAAGGTATGGCTCCCAGTTAGTATCCCTTCAAATGCAAATACATACAAGTCATCTTAGAGACCCCACGTGTTGTAAGGTATCTTTATAACTAATTTATTGGGACACTTCCTATTGCATTTCAATGTTCCTGCCTGCCTATTGACCTAAGGTCAGTGCTACAAGAGTTATAAACCAACGGAAGCATGAAGTGTAACGAATGGGTGTGAATGTGTGGCCACAAGGGCAAATGTCAGTTTAGTTACCAATCAACACTACAAGGCATGTCCAGCCCGGCACTCCACCCCGATGAGCCCAGCTGACCTTCCAACCCCACGTGGCACTGCACCAAAGTCCACCAATCCTGAAGGAGCAACTATCTACAATGTATACCCCCTAGACATCACCACCCAATCCCCACGATTATGTGCCCCCTATAGCTTGTGTCACCCATGACGTTGTTCTGTAGATAAGTAGGCCTGTCTTTGCTATTGTCAGACAGCGCGCTCTCAGAGTTTGCAGAGTTTGTGCATGCCCTATATTGATTTAGATAAAGGCCCTTAAAGCTGCAGAAAAATAACTCAAAAAACTTCAGATGGCGAATTGAAGACTCAACAATTGAAGTGGTGATGTCCTTCACATATCTGGGGATGATGATGGACAATTCAAAATCAGAAACCGCGATGCAAAACTGTCTATGGGACAAAATCCACAAATTGACCACTCAGGCTAAAATAATTGACCGAAAATATGGACGATTCTCGCTCCTGGCATACAGTTGTGAGGCAATGTCTGCGATCCCCTCTGCTATCTGGCCAAAATTGGAAGCCTACTTCTGGCGGAAAGTTCTCCTGCTCCCAAATTCGACTCCAATCTCGATTATCAGAAGAGAATTGGGAACTCTTTCCTTGAAAGCGGTCATCGAGGCAGGCGAAATGGCCCTTTTCAGGAAAATAATAATGCAAGACTCTCCACCTGTTTACAAGATAATCAATGAAGAAATGATGGAAGGTAAGAGCAAACTTCTTTCCTCTTGGGCGAACAAACAGCACACTCACCTGGTCATCAGTGGATGTTCTGAAGACGACTTGATGCAAAATCCCATGAAAGTTAAACAGAAAATGGCTCTGCTGGATTGGAAACTCTCACATTGGCAGGCAACAACAAACTCCTCACCCATTTGAACTTTCACCCCAAAAAACTACATTCTACCTCGGAAGTCCTGAAAAGATTCCCGGACAAGGGTTTAAGATCTATCTTCTTGAGAAGTCGCCTGAATCTGCTTCCAACAAACGAAATCAGGGCCATTAGAGGGCAATCACAAACCAACTTTTGCCGTCTCTGTGAAACCGACTCAGAGCCGGAATCGATAAAACACCTTTTGATGCACTGCCCCAAAACTGAAAAATGGAGAAGAGCATATTTGAGTCCTCTGATAAATTCAAACCTCTTGACTGAAGAAGACGTCTGGTGGAATCGACTTTTGAGCGGTTCCATAACGACATGGTCTATTGCAACTGCAAAAATTTTAAAAGCAGCTTTAGAGGCATGTTCCCTTAGATCTAAAGAATCCGATCAACTAGGTTCTTGATAAACAAGGTTTGAATCTGACCTGAACGTCAACATCGAACTGTCAAAGGGAACTCTCTATAAACTTAATTTTTTTCTTTCTTCAACTTTTTCTTTTTTTTTCTTTCCTTCTTTTTGCAAAATCATTGGTTTGATAAAAGCAAAATAAAAAAAAGGCCCTTTTGATCTCACCCGCACTTGGTCTTGGTCTCATTCCATCCTGGGGTGTGTCCTTAATTGCCTCTCACTAAGGGGGGTGCATTTCTGGGGACGCTTACATTCAACATCAATGATGACGAGTTTTGGCTATAAATACTGTTTTTTTCTGAAATTAAGTGGAGTTGGAAGCGAGACAGAAGATTGAGCAGTTGCTGATGTTCATTGTACTCCCCGTTTTATGTACTTGTCATTAAATGAACTCCCTTTGACAAACTATTGAGTTCTCATAGTTATTTGATGCATGAGTATGAATCTGCATCCCCATATATCTCGAGGGTACTGCTACTCATCTTAAAGGGCTCTTTGTAGATCCTCAGTCAGAGGGCTGGCTGGAGACCATCCAGTTCAGATGTACATAAGGGGGTGCTGTATGTCCAAGGAAGGGTGGTCCAGAAGACATTTCATAGATTTTTGGCAACTTTAGAGGGTGACATTAAGTTTCTAGAACAACAACAATTGCAGCATGATGGTCCGTACATTGGGATGCAGTTACGAGACAAGAGAGTAGAATTTGCCACAATGGCTGGCAGGGAGAAGAGGCTTTTGGGGGACCCGGTAGCTGTAGTGGATTATGGGGAGGAGACTTAGCTGTACAATTGCATGGGCTAATAAGTGGGAAAGGCATCAGGACCCTATTTTGGAGGTTGAAGAACCCGCTGGTATGATAGTTAAAGACCTTACTGCGATTCATTCTGTCTTATCAGACTATTATAACCACCTCTATTTGTCTCAATCCCTGGCTGATCAATATGAGAGCAAGCAATTCTTAGATAGTATTGTACTGGCGTGGCTTGGACCTGAACCAGATGATATTCTCAATGTGCCTCCATCTGAGGAGGAATTACGCTGAGTGATATTATCTCTTATCTCTGCTTATTCCTCACCTGTGGAATATGTATGAATCCTCACTGGCATCGGGCGTATTGCCTGAGTCCACTAGGACCGCTTTGGTAGTCATACACCTGAATGCCAATAAAGACCCCCACAAGTCTGCCTCTTGCAGGTCTTTGTCATTAATAAACACGGATAATAAAATACTTGATACATTATTTGCAGATAGACTGCTACCACACATGCTAGTATTGGTCCTCTCAAACCAAAGAGGACTTATTCCTGTCAAGACAACACAGATCAGTTTGAGACACCTGTTTTCCCTGATGCATAATGTTGACACTGAGATTCTGATTGCTGTGGCCTCTTTCGATGCAGAGAAGGCTTTCAACTCTCTGGAATGGCCTTTTCTGTTCAAAGTATTGCAGATATCTGGACTGGGGTTGGTATTTCTCCAATGGGTCAGGCTGCTTTATACTTCTTCTAAGGCAAGAGTACTAACCAATAAGGTGGTCCTGGAACCCATTGTGCTAACACATGGCATCAGACAGGGGTGTCCTTTGTCCCCCATTCTTTTTGCCCTGGCAGTTGAACCAGTAGTGTGCAGCATCAGAGAGTTTCATGCCCATGTGGGGGAAACAACTTAATATTATGTTACCACTAACTCGCTTTAGGCAGATGATATGTTACTAAATGTTAAATATCCAAAGGATAACTTACAGCCATTGGTGCAAGAGAGAAGGTACTTTGGTGAGCTCTCAAGACTAAAGATTAATTGGGAAAAGTCAGAGGTGGTACAACTGACAACTGGAATGTACCGTGAGTACATAGGGGAGGTGCTTAGATTGTGTACTCACAGAATTAAGTATTAAGGCATTATGGTGATGATGGCACCCACTCACTCTTTATAGAGAACGATGTAAAGGCTCTGGAACACCTGAAATGCAGAGTAGCAGCCTGGATCCTTCTCCCGTTATCACAAGCTGCCAGAATGTCACTCACTAAAATGGTCATAATTCCCAATATGCTGTATATCTTTAATAATGTGCCAATAAAACCTCAAGCTAGTTTCTGAGAAGTATTATGATATGGTTAATTTGGGCTGTTACGCAGGCCAGGATCTTGTTTGTCACTCTGACCCAACCACATGAGAAGGGTGAACAGGAATACCCCAATCTGTTTGCCTATTATTTAGCAGCACAAACAAATCATACTGTCTGGTGGTGGGCTCCTCCCCGGATCTCCCACATGTCAGATTCGAGAAGGCTACGACTATCTCTGATGAATTGATGGCTTCAGTATGGGGAAAAAGGAGAGCAAGGGGGAGAAGGAAATACAGCCAGTGGACAGCACATGCAGAGCATGGGAAAGAGTGATGGCTATGGTGGGAGCGGAAGATATGTATGCTCCTGGCTTTGATATTTATAAGGTCCACAGGGTGGACGTAACACATGAAAAGCTGTTCCGACTTCATTTGCAGATATTAGATATGCATAAGCTGGGTATTTGATACAGGATGGGAAATGTATTTCCTGGGACCAATTGAAGGAAAGAGGGGAGTGACATGCCGTGACCATGCTGTTGTACTACATACTTAGGGAGGCTCTTTGCTATGTGGCCCAGTAATTCGGATATCCCAGCAATATCCCCATTGGCTCAATGTGTTACAAAATATTCACAAATTGCGTCCTCACAATATAAGATGTTGAAACTACAGAAAGTCGATTAACAAATCACGAGAAGAGCGAGATCAGCTATATCACTGAGGAGAGACTTGTCTGATTTGCAGTGGAAACAGGTGTGTATGTAAACTCGAATGCTGTCATTCAACAACCGAGTTTGGCTGATCCACTTTACGTTCTTGCATCAGGTGTATTATACCCCTGTACAATTGCAGAAATATTATCCTGATATATCAACTAAATGTAACATAGGTCCTCAGAATCCAACACATTTCATACATGTGGTGTGGGATAGTACTACTATACGGCCCTTTTGGTAATGGCTTATAAATGGTGTGGGCCAGATGGTCTACTGTCAATTTTGGAGATTGGGAATCGAAATGAAAAAAGGTTGTTGGGTATGGCATCCCTTGTGGCACAGTATTTGATTGGCAAGGCTTGGGGGAAGCAGAGGGCACCTAATTACCAGGCATGGTTGAACTGTCTGTGTAACTGTGAATGCAGAGAAACTCAATATGCATTAACACTTCCAAGTGGAAGCAGACCAAGAAACTATTGGAGCCCGCTTAGAGCATATATGATTAGTGTAACAACTAGACAAGGGCATACAGCATCCAATCAGAATAGTGATATGTAAATCCCAGAGAGCTCCAGTGTGGGCTATGTACAGCAATAAACAGTACTGTCTGAATGTATAGATAGGAGAGGAAGGACGTATATAAGTGGGTGGGGTATATACTCTATAGGCAGGTCGATGTTGATTGTAACAGGCTATAGAGATGTGGGTATGTTGCTCTGGCTGCCATCCATGGTTGTATCTGTGCTCATTTTTCTTCTATGTTGGTTCTTTTTTTGTTTCATTTGTAATGCCGGTTTATAGTAAACAATACAATCTGAGAATAAAAAATTAAAAGAAAGTAATCATAAACACCTTGCTGGCCCCAATAAATGACACTCATGTTGACTTTGCTCTTAAAGCCAGTAAACAAAAAAGCCATGCACCACTGGCTGCAGAAAACTCCCATGCCGCCATGCATGTGAACACTCATCATGTCGACAATGCCCTTAACACCAGTTAACATGCAATGCCACAGTAAGAAAAGATTTCCTTGCATGGCTCCAAAAATGCTTCCCTCCACCATGTAGGAACACATATCATATTGGATTGCCCTTAATGTGTGTTAAAAATGACATTGCACATAAAAAATAAATGTTCAGGCTGCCGGACCCATTGTGCTACCTGGGCCCGACCCGAAACCTCCTTTGCGCAATAACAATTATCAAGTTGTCTTTTCCCCAAAATGACAGTAAAGCATGTCAAGTTTCTGTATTAAATGGTCCATGTGATATGCTCCAATGCCCGATGCTAGGGACCCAGCATTGCATGTACATATTCATACACATTCACCCACCAGTCACTCACCCACACAACTCTCTCTCTCTCTAACACACACACCCAGAATGTTCACACAGCATTATCCACACCTGCACTCAGAACATTCACACTGCATTCTCATTCACTTGTGCATTGACACACATGCATACACTCCCACTGTTCACACTGAACTCTTATTCATACATGCACTTCCATAGACATGCATAAAAACATACACAACAATACAGCTCCACCAGATGCATGTGTACGCACACTTATAATACTGTTTGCCTTACTCTCACACTGATCACTCATCCATGATATGGCCCAAGAAAGACAGGCGCCATTTGTAGCAGTATGCCTTGGCCAGTGGCTACTAGCTCTGTGTATCTTGGCTAAGCGGTTTAGGTCTTTGTTGTCCGCCATTGCCTCTTTCGTGCGTGTTCTTCCATTTGTTTGTGCGAGTGAAGTATAAGGCCATTTTGATGGTGGGGTCGGCCTTGCTTCTGGCTGCGAAGACTGCTGTCAAGATGGTAGGAGGCATGGCGTTGGAGGACAGGTATGCAATGTACTCTTCTGTCTCGCAGACTAGTGAGTTGTCATTTTCTGCTGTCGGGTAGTCAGCCGGGTTGGCATCTCCTCCTGGTTTGTGTATTATGTTGTAATTGTGTTCTTGGAGTCTTATCCCCCAGCGTTCTATTCGGGGGGGCATTTTCATTTTGGGGTTTCCAAATAGGGATAGTAATGCCTGATGGTCTGTGACCAGTGTGAATCTTCGACCAATTACGAAGTGGTGGAATTTTTCACAGGCCCACACGGCTGCTAAGCTCTCTCTTTTCTGCCTGTGAGTAGGCCTTTTCAGTGTGGGATAGGGCTCTGCTGGCGTAAGCCACTACCGCATGTTGGGAGTTGTCCTTGGGGCTGTTTTGGCCAAAATGGCACTGAGGCCGACCAGGCTGGCGTCAACTGTGATGATGGTGTTCCATTCTGGGTGGAAGTATGTTAGTTGACGATGGTTGGCGAGGTTTTCTTTGATGGCCTGGAAGGCTGTCTGGCACCATGAGTCCTAGTCGAAGGGGGTATGCTTCTTAAGGAGGTCTCGAAGTGGGTCAATGGTGGTAGCGTAATTTTGGAGGTATCGTGCGCAGTATCCTGCCATTCCTAGGAACGACCATAATTCTGCCGTTGTTGTGGGGGCATGAAGGTCAGTGATGGATTTTATCTTGTCTGGGTCGGTTGTGATGCCTTTGTCAGAAAATATGTGCCCAAAGAATCTAAAGCTGGTTTTGTTGATGTCACATTTGTGGCCATTGAGTGTTAGACCAGCTTCTTGTAGAATCTTGCATACCGCTAAGAGTGCCTTGTCATGTTGCTCATGGGTTTTCCCGAAGATCAGGATATCATCGCTGTAATTTAAGGCGTTGACCTCTGATGATATTAGTCATCAGATGGTTTCTTGGAAGATCTCAGCGGCTGAAGATATGCCGAAGTTGAGACGTTTATATCTGAATAGCCCCTCATGTGTGGCAAAGGTGGTTATTGGTCGAGAGGCTGGATCTATGACAAGCTGGTGGTAGCCTTGGTTGAGTTCTAATTTGGAAAAGTTTGTCGCTTGGTTAAGCTGGACGAGCATGTCTTCTAAACTTGGTCTGGGGTACCTTTCCCTTTGGATGGCGGTATTGGGGTTGCACATGTCAACACATATGCGCAGTCGTCCATTGTCTTTGGGGACAATTACAATGGTGGATACCCATGGCGTCGGTCCTTTGCCTTTCTCAATGATGTCATTTTGCAGTAGGAGTTGCAATTCTTTGGTCACTTGTGCTTGGAGGTGGAAACCCACTTAGCGGGGGTGTTGTGGCACCGGTGTTATCATGGGGTCAATGTGTAATTTAATGACAGAGTCCTTGAGCATCCCTACCCCTTAAAATAGTTTGGGGAACTGGGCTTTAAGGGCATTTTTGTCGAGGGGCTAGCAGGTGTTTGCCATGACTTCTCGCCTGTCCGATGGGTAACACTTCATTACCTCTGTTGGTTCATATTGAAAGTCTATGAGTGCTATGGCTCTGGCTGTCCTGTAGCTGAGGAGGCATCGCCCCATGGAGGGACTTTGGAGGACATTTATTGTTGTAGTTATCGTAAGGTCTCTTTGGGTTAGGTTGCATAGGATTTGACCTTTGGATATCAGGGGTAGCGCTGCTCCCCACTGGAGGATGCGTGTTTTTGATTGGCATAGGGGATAGAGGTCCGCTATCGTGTGGTGTAGTTCCTCGTTCATCACATTGACAGTTGCTCCAGTGTCGACAACAAATTAATTCTGGGTGTTCCCCACTTGTACTGTCACTTTGGGAGCAGGTGTGTCTTCAGTGTCTATGCTGAGGAGTCTGACGTATTCCCTATCATAGCCATCTTGCAGGTATAAAGGTTGTTGTACTTCTGCACTGAGATACCTTGGCGGAGAGTTGTTGTACAGGTCATAGTCTGATGTTGTAGGGTTTATGCTGTTTCCTTGTGCCTGGGATGTTGAGTGCTCCCTCATGTAGGCTCCATCCAGGGTGGTCATTTGGGTTTGGTCGTAGTGTTGGTAGTCATGCAGTTTGTGAGGTTTCCTGTCAGGCTCAATGTGTAGGCTTTCTAGGGCTCTCACAGTGTTCGGGCATTGATGGGCCATTGTGGGGTACGTCATCCCTCTCTCAACCGGTCGTCGGTCGTGCTGTTCTCTTTGTGGTTCTGGGAAGCGGCCGGGGTTTTGTGGATTTTGTTGACCGCCTGGCCCTGTTTCGGAAAGTTCTTCTTTGCACATGGCTTGGAAGTGGTTTTCTTGGCCACAGCTCATGCATCTTTGGCCACTTGTGGGACATGGTCCCCGGTGGGGGTATTCAAATCCACAACGGTAGCATTGCCTGTCACTCTGAGGGTGCTGTGTGGGGTTTCGGAACTGTTGTCGGCTCTGTGGGCCTTGGTACCTGGTGTATGGTGTCATAGCTGTGATGATGTCTCCTTTTTTGGGTTTTTGATGGCCGCGGCTTGGACATCTATCCGTTCATATCCTCTGACTAGTTAGAGGATTTCCTTGAGGGATAGGGGTTTTGTAAGGAGGTGTTTTCTAAAGATTGACGATATGCACCCTTCAATGATTCGTAGCCTAATGGCTTCATCGTCGTTGAAGATGGCAAATTCACAATTTATGATTTTTCTCTGGAGGCGGATGACGAATTCACATATGGATTCATGGGTTAGTTGGGCACATTGGTTGAAGGTATAGCGTTCATAGTCTCTGTTGGGTGTTATTACCCTCTTCTCATTGATGGCTTCTAGAAGACGTTGGTTTGTGGCTCGTTCTTGCGGTGGAATTGTTCGTATTATGTTTTTGATTTCTCTTCCTGCAACATTAGTGAAGATGCTAATCTTATTGGGAGGATCCTTCGTGCCGATGGCACCTACAAAGTATTCAAATTCCTCAACCCATTCTTCCCTCCGTTGTTCCTGATCATGGTGTGGATTGAGGGTAAACGGGTTTGGCCATCTCATGAGGCTGGCGTGGGATGTGGGGCCAGCGTTGGCAGTTGAGGGTGTCCCCGCATCAGCGGCCACCTGTGCTTGGTCAGTCATGGTTGTTTGATTGGGAGTGTGGCAGAGTCTGTGGGTAGCCCTTTTGTCTGTTGGGGCTCGTAGTGGTATTCAAATGGAGGGGCATTTTCCAAGTGTTCCTTGGGGTCCCACGTTGAGTGTTCTCTTTTTGTCTACTTGTGTGACACTCTTGTGCTGGAGGTGTCATGCGTTGGTTTGTCTCTGCGTGTTGTGTGGTAGTCATAGTCTATCGACTACTTGGTGTGACCGGATGGTAGGCTATTCTTGGGAGGGTCTCTTGCATGCTATAGGGGGGTTTGTTCTCCTGTTGTACTCTGGGAGGTTGGTGTGCCCCGATGTGGGCATCCCTCCTCGAGGTATGTGGCTAGGGTTTGTCACTGGCACCCTTGGTTCTACTCCAGGCCTCGGGTAGTTGTAATTGTTTGTGAGAGCTTCAAGCAGCTTGAGCTGCTGGTGCGTGGGCGTGCATGCGTTTGAGTCCCTTTCTCTCTGTTGTTCTCCTGCCGGTTCTTGTCTACCATGCAGTGGTGGGGGAAGGGCACAGACTCCTTACCTGTGCCCGGTGACTCCCCTTTAGGGCTGCTGCAGTCTCAGGTCCTCTTTCCTTCCTTAACTGCTGGTGTCCTCTGGTGGCAGTCCGCTCAGTCTCCTGTCTCTTCACTGCGGCAGCCCCCTTCTGTAGAGGTATAGTTGAGTCCCACGTCTGCCGGGCCTGTCACTGCTGAAGCGGCTCTCCTCTGCTGCGGGCTGGATGTCCGCTTCATTGCTGGGCTTGTCACTGCTGCGGCGGCCCTCCTCTGCTTTGGGCTGGATGTCCGCTACACTGCTGTTGCTGCTGGGCTCTTCCGCCCTCCCTGTGGCATGCCGTGGGTGCGGTGGCCCTTGCCTGTCTGCTGGGCTTGCTCTCTCGACCTGCTGTACGCCGAGGGTAAGGCAGCCACACCAGTGTTCTGCTAGGCACAGACGCCCTCCCTGCGGCACGCCTTGGGTATGGTGGCTTCGTCGCCAGTTGTTGGCCGTACTCTCACACTGATCACTCATCCATGATACGGGCCAAGAAAGACAGGAGCCATTCTTAGTTCCAGCATCTCTTTATTTCGTCCCTCTCGTAACTAACTGCCCTTCCCCTTTGTCCCTCCCCTTCTGCCCTCTTCCCACCCTGGCGTGCTTTCTCCTCTTAAAGGAGCCGCCTCCAGAGGTTGAAGTGGGCAGGAGCGGTCGGGAGCGGTGCTCCTATACTTTTTATTTTTAAGGTTCACCGTTCCTATACTTTTATTTTAAAAAGAAACTGTTCTGGAACGGTTCACTTTTAAAATAAAAGTGTATGAAGAAGTTGAAGCTTACACTTCAGTGCACTGCACTGAACATTCCCTTAACCCTTTAAGTGCCAAGGACGAGGTATCTTGTCCTTGACAGTGCACACGCAGTGCCAAGGACGAGATAGCTTGTCCTTTTCGGCACCTTGTTTTGAGCGATCCCTGCAAAGCAGGGATCGCTCAAAACTGTAATCCAACCCCCGGGCTATGTGAGGGGGAGGTCCCCCCTCACTGCCAGGGGGCTGGATTACCTTCAGTTTCACGTCGGCGTGCGTAACGCACGTCGGCGTGAAACTGAAAGTAAATTCCCTGCAGCAGCCATTTTCGGCTGCTGCGGGGAAGAGAGAAGGTAAGAGACCTTCTTTGTCCGCCTCGATCTCCGGCTGTATTTCAAGCCGGAGATCGAGGCGGGTATTGTTGGAAAGGGGAGATTCTCCCCTTTCCAACAATACCCATTGTGTGGCATTGCTGCCTGCGGAACGGGGGCAGGGCGCGCGATCCGCGGGCAGCAATGCCACCGGATCAATACAGATCCGTTTGTGACGCAGGGGGAGGAGGGGGCTCCTTACTAGGTAAGCGCCCCCCCTCCCCCGTGGCCCCAAGGCATGGGGCCACAGCGGCAGAGACCCCTGGGGGCAGATGATCACTGCCCCTAGGGGTGAATACGGGTGGGGAGGGAAAAAAAAAATCAGAGGGAAGGGGGAGGTGGGAGGGGGTTGGGGCCCTGGGGCCCACTAGACCACCAGGGATTTTGTAAAAAATGGTGTCCTTGGAAAGGGGGGGTACCGTTTTCATTGGGACACCTGTGGGAACGCGGGACGGTAGGTCATGAGTTGTTGGGGGCGTGTTTCGATGGGTGAGCCGAGCGAAATGTGCAGAAAAAGCGTTTTTTTCCCCACATTTCGGACTTTGCAGGGCTGTCTGGGTAAAAAATTCTGGGGCGATGTGCGCAAATCATACCTCTGCGGATTCCCACGGGTGTCCTCTTTTCGGAAATGCATGAGGTTCCCTGTTTTCCTCGGTAGCTTGGACACCCAAGGCCCATATCTGTATGTTGTGCCGGTAGGCAGAATGGCTGAGATTCCCCTCTGCAAACAGGCTGGGGGATGCTTGCGTTTTCGGCTTGCCCCTTGCCAGCCAGGTAGGTGCACCCACACATGTGAGGTACCGTTTTCATCGGGACACCTGTGGGAACGCGGGACGGTAGGCCATGTTTTGTTGGGGGCGTGTTTCGATTGGTGAGCCGAGCGAAATGTGCGGAAAATGCGTTTTTTCCCCACATTTCGGACTTTGCGGGGGTGTCTGGGTAATAAATTCTGGGGCGATTTGGGCATATCATACCTCTGCAGATTCCCACAGGTGTCCTCTTTTCGGAAATGCATGGGGTTCCCTGTTTTCCTTGGTGGCTTGGACACCCGAGGTCCATATCTGTATGATGTGAGAGTGTGACATTTCCGGTGTGAAAACAGACTTGGGGTTACTTGTGTTTTCGGCTTTCCCCTTGGCGACCAGGTAGGTGCACCCACACATGTGAGGTATTGTTTTCATCAGGATACCTGTGGGAATGCGGGACGGTAGGCCATGTGTTGTTGGGGGCGTGTTTCGATGGGTGAGCCGAGCGAAATGTGCGGAAAATGCGTATTTTTTCCCACATTTCGGACTTTGTGGGGGTGTCTGGGTAATAAATTCTGGGGCGATTTGGGTATATCATACCTCTGCGGATTCCCACGGGTGTCCTCTTTTCGGAAATGCATGGGGTTCCCTGTTTTCTTGGTGGCTTGGACACCCGAGGACCATATCTATATGATGTGCTGGTCGGCAGAATGGCTTAGATTCCCCTCTGCAAACAGACTGGGGGTTGCTTGCGTTTTCAGCTTGCCCCTTGCCAGCCAGGTAGGTGCACCCACACATGTGAGGTACCGTTTTCATCGGGACACCTGTGGGAACGCAGGACGGTAGGCCATGTGTTGTTAGGGGCGTGTTTCGATGGGTGAGTCGAGCGAAATGTGCGGAAAATGCATATTTTTTCCCACATTTCGGACTTTGCGGGGGTGTCTGGGTAATAAATTCTGGGGCGATTTGGGCATATCATACCTCTGCGGATTCCCACGGGTGTCCTCTTTTTGGAAATGCAAGGGGGTTCCCTGTTTTCCTTGGTGGCGTGGACACCCGAGGCCCATATCTGTATGATGTGAGAGTGTGACATTTCAGGTGTGAAAACAGACTTGGGGTTACTTGTGTTTTTGGCTTTCCCCTTGGCGGCCAGGTAGGTGCACCCACACATGTGAGGTACCGTTTTCATCGGGACACCTGTGGGAACGTGGGACGGTAGGCCATGTGTTGTTGGGGGCGTGTTTCGATGGGTGAGCCAAGCGAAATGTGCGGAAAATGCTTATTTTTCCCCACATTTCGGACTTTGCGGGGGTGTCTTGGTAATAAATTCTGGGGCGATTTGGGCATATCATACCTCTGCGGATTCCCACGGGTGTCCTCTTTTTGGAAATGCAAGGGGGTTCCCTGTTTTCCTTGGTGGCGTGGACACCCGAGGCCCATATCTGTATGATGTGAGAGTGTGACATTTCAGGTGTGAAAACAGACTTGGGGTTACTTGTGTTTTTGGCTTTCCCCTTGGCGGCCAGGTAGGTGCACCCACACATGTGAGGTACCGTTTTCATCGGGACACCTGTGGGAACGTGGGACCGTAGGCCATGTGTTGTTGGGGGCGTGTTTCGATGGGTGAGCCGAGCAAAATGTGCGGAAAATGCTTATTTTTCCCCACATTTCGGACTTTGCAGGGGTGTCTTGGTAATAAATTCTGGGGCGATTTGGGCATATCATACCTCTGCGGATTCCCACGGGTGTCCTCTTTTCGGAAATGCATGGGGTTCCCTGTTTTCTTGGTGGCTTGGACACCCGAGGCCCATATCTGTATGTTGTGCCAGTCGCCAGAATGTCTGAGATTCCGCTCTGAAAACAGACTTGGGGTTACTTGTGTTTTCGGCTTTCCCCTAGGCGGCCAGGTAGGTGCACCCACACATGTGAGGTACCGTTTTCATCGGGACACCTGTGGGAACGCGGGACGGTAGGCAATGTGTTGTTGGGGGCGTGTTTCGATGGCTGAGCGGAGCAAAATGTGCGGAAAATGCATATTTTTTCCCACATTTCGTACTTTGCGGGGTTTCTGGGTAATAAATTCTGGGGCGATTTGGGCATATCATACCTCTGCGGATTCCCACGGGTGTCTTCTTTTTGGGAATGCATGGGGTTCCCTGTTTTCCTTGGTTGCTTGGACTCCCGAGGCCCATATCTGTATGTTGTGCCTGTCGGCAGAATGCCTGAGATTCCGCTCTGAAAACAGACTTGGGGTTACTTGTGTTTTCGGCTTTCCCCTTGGCGGCCAGGTAGGTGCACCCACACATGTGAGGTACCGTTTTCATCGGGACACCTGTGGGAACGCAGGATGGTAGGCCATGTGTTGTTGGGGGCGTGTTTCGATGGGTGAGCCGAGCGAAATGTGCGGAAAATGCGTATTTTTTCCCACATTTCGGACTTTGCAGGGGTGTCTGGGTAATAAATTCTGGGGCGATTTGGGCATATCATACCTTTGCGGATTCCCACGGGTGTCCTCTTTTCGGAAATGCATGGGGTTCCCTGTTTTCCTTGGTGGCTTGGACACCCGAGGCCCATATCTGTATGATGTGAGAGTGTGACATTTCCGGTGTGAAAACAGACTTGGGGTTACTTGTGTTTTCGGCTTTCCCCTTGGCGACCAGGTAGGTGCACCCACACATGTGAGGTACCGTTTTCATCAGGACAGCTGTGGGAATGCGGGACGGTAGGCCATGTGTTGTTGGGGGCGTGTTTCAATGGGTGAGCCGAGCAAAATGTGCGGAAAATGCGTATTTTTTCCCACATTTCGGTCTTTGCGGGGGTGTCTGGGTAATAAATTCTGGGGCGATTTGGGCATATCATACCTCTGTGGATTTCCACGGGTGTCCTCTTTTCGGAAATGCATGGGGTTCCCTGTTTTACTTGGTGGCTTGGACACCCGAGGCCCATATCTATATGATGTGCTGGTCGGCAGAATGGCTTAGATTCCCCTCTGCAAACAGACTGGGGGTTGCTTGCGTTTTCAGCTTGCCCCTTGCCAGCCAGGTAGGTGCACCCACACATGTGAGGTACCGTTTTCATCGGGACACCTGTGGGAACGCAGGACGGTAGGCCATGTGTTGTTAGGGGCGTGTTTCGATGGGTGAGTCGAGCGAAATGTGCGGAAAATGCGTATTTTTTCCCACATTTCGGACTTTGCGGGGGTGTCTGGGTAATAAATTCTGGGGCGATTTGGGCATATCATACCTCTGCGGATTCCCACGGCTGTCCTCTTTTTGGAAATGCAAGGGGGTTCCCTGTTTTCCTTGGTGGCGTGGACACCCGAGGCCCATATCTGTATGATGTGAGAGTGTGACATTTCAGGTGTGAAAACAGACTTGGGGTTACTTGTGTTTTTGGCTTTCCCCTTGGCGGCCAGGTAGGTGCACCCACACATGTGAGGTACCGTTTTCATCGGGACACCTGTGGGAACGTGGGACGGTAGGCCATGTGTTGTTGGGGGCGTGTTTCGATGGGTGAGCCAAGCGAAATGTGCGGAAAATGCTTATTTTTTCCCACATTTCGGACTTTGCGGGGGTGTCTGGGTAATAAATTCTGGGGCGATTTGGGCATATCATACCTCTGCGGATTCCCACGGCTGTCCTCTTTTTGGAAATGCAAGGGGGTTCCCTGTTTTCCTTGGTGGCGTGGACACCCGAGGCCCATATCTGTATGATGTGAGAGTGTGACATTTCAGGTGTGAAAACAGACTTGGGGTTACTTGTGTTTTTGGCTTTCCCCTTGGCGGCCAGGTAGGTGCACCCACACATGTGAGGTACCGTTTTCATCGGGACACCTGTGGGAACGTGGGACGGTAGGCCATGTGTTGTTGGGGGCGTGTTTCGATGGGTGAGCCAAGCGAAATGTGCGGAAAATGCTTATTTTTCCCCACATTTCGGACTTTGCGGGGGTGTCTTGGTAATAAATTCTGGGGCGATTTGGGCATATCATACCTCTGCGGATTCCCACGGGTGTCCTCTTTTCGGAAATGCATGGGGTTCCCTGTTTTCTTGGTGGCTTGGACACCCGAGGCCCATATCTGTATGTTGTGCCAGTCGCCAGAATGTCTGAGATTCCGCTCTGAAAACAGACTTGGGGTTACTTGTGTTTTCGGCTTTCCCCTAGGCGGCCAGGTAGGTGCACCCACACATGTGAGGTACCGTTTTCATCGGGACACCTGTGGGAACGCGGGACGGTAGGCAATGTGTTCTTGGGGGCGTGTTTCGATGGGTGAGCGGAGCAAAATGTGCGGAAAATGCATATTTTTTCCCACATTTCGTACTTTGCGGGGGTTTCTGGGTAATAAATTCTGGGGCGATTTGGGCATATCATACCTCTGCGGATTCCCACGGGTGTCTTCTTTTTGGGAATGTATGGGGTTCCCTGTTTTCCTTGGTTGCTTGGACTCCCGAGGCCCATATCTGTATGTTGTGCCTGTCGGCAGAATGCCTGAGATTCCGCTCTGAAAACAGACTTGGGGTTACTTGTGTTTTCGGCTTTCCCCTTGGCGGCCAGGTAGGTGCACCCACACATGTGAGGTACCGTTTTCATCGAGACACCTGTGGGAACGCGGGATGGTAGGCCATGTGTTGTTGGGGGCGTGTTTCGATGGGTGAGCCGAGCGAAATGTGCGGAAAATGCGTATTTTTTCCCACATTTCGGACTTTGCAGGGGTGTCTGGGTAATAAATTCTGGGGCGATTTGGGCATATCATACCTTTGCGGATTCCCACGGGTGTCCTCTTTTCGGAAATGCATGGGGTTCCCTGTTTTCCTTGGTGGCTTGGACACCCGAGGCCCATATCTGTATGATGTGAGAGTGTGACATTTCCGGTGTGAAAACAGACTTGGGGTTACTTGTGTTTTCGGCTTTCCCCTTGGCGACCAGGTAGGTGCACCCACACATGTGAGGTACCGTTTTCATCAGGACAGCTGTGGGAATGCGGGACGGTAGGCCATGTGTTGTTGGGGGCGTGTTTCAATGGGTGAGCCGAGCGAAATGTGCGGAAAATGCATATTTTTTCCCACATTTCGGTCTTTGCGGGGGTGTCTGGGTAATAAATTCTGGGGCGATTTGGGCATATCATACCTCTGTGGATTTCCACGGGTGTCCTCTTTTCGGAAATGCATGGGGTTCCCTGTTTTACTTGGTGGCTTGGACACCCGAGGCCCATATCTGTATGATGTGAGAGTGTGACATTTCCGGTGTGAAAAAAGACTTGGGTTTACTTGTGTTTTAGGCTTTCCCCTTGGCGGCCAGGTAGGTGCACCCACACATGTGAGGTACCATTTTCATCGGGACACCTTTGGGAACGCGTGACGGTAGGCGATGTGTTGTTGGGGGCGTGTTTTGATGGGTGCGACGAGCGAAATGTGCAGAAAAAGTGTTTTTTTTCCCGACATTTTGGACTTTGCGGGGCTGTCTGGGTAAAAAATTCTGGGGCGATGTGCGCAAATCATACCTCTGCGGATTCCCACGGGTGTCCTCTTTTCGAAAATGCATGGGGTTCCCTGTTTTCCTCGGTGGCTTGGACACCCGAGGCCCATATCTGTACGTTGTGCCGGTCGGCAGAATGTCTGAGATTTCGCTCTGAAAACAAACTTGGGGTTACTTGTGTTTTAGGCTTTCCCCTTGGCGGCCAGGTAGGTGCAACCACACATGTGGGGTACCGTTTTCATCGGGACACCTGTGGGAACGTGGGACGGTAGGCCATGTGTTGTGTTTGACCCATTTGCTGGTGCCCTTTGTCTCACAACCCTTTCTTTTGCCAAATGTGACCTACATTTAGTCACTGCTTTAGCCACCATACACTTTTGTAACCTGCACAAGTCACCTACCCTTGAAAAGGTCTGCCTGTGCTCTTTCAAAAAATATATGGCTTCCGTTCCTCCCCACATTGGTTTTCCCAATTTACACATGCTAAGTGCGTCTGGTCAGGCTGTGAGCATAAAACTCCTGTGTACCATGGCTCAGTGTTTGGCTTGTGGTATTGCTTGTTTTGTAAAAACACTACAAAAATGGTATGCTCTCCTAACTGCAAGAGTCGGGGGAATGTAGCTGAGCTTTGCTTTTCTCAAAATTCATAGAAGCCATTGCCGTACCAAGCCAACCATGTCCAACACATACCTTTTTTTCAGTCATTTTCCCGCTTTTCCCCCATTCGATGGCAGTTTCCCCTACCTAGTTGTTGCCTGACCTATGCAAATCACCCCTTCCTAAACTTGGAATTTTGTCTACTTTTCAGAAATATATGCCTTTCTGTCCTCCAATTTGGCTTTCCTGCCCTTTTCTTCCATTCCGTCCATGCATATCCAATTGGCAAAAATGGCAAAAATCGCCTACCTCTCACAAAACGGTTGATAACCACATCAAAATATTTTTTTTCCATTTCCACTCAACCTGTCCCTGAAAGCCAACGCATTGGGAAACTCAGCACAGCAAACCATTTGTTCCTAGCTCTTAAAAGGAAAAAACCACAGGCTTCTTTGTACATCATTTTATTGGCATTTTTTGAAAAAACCCAACATTTTCACACTTTTTCCTTATTTTCTCTCACCCCCCTACAGCAACCTGGGATTCCTGGGTGGCGTTACGACCGCCTACATGTGGGGAAAAAAGGAGCCAAATTTGGCTGAGATATCTCATGTAATAAAAAGTTACAAGCCATTGAATGGCCACATACCAAAATCACCAAAAAAGGCCCTGGCACTGTGGAGAAATACCCATGGCACTTAAAGGGTTAAATAACAGGTGTGTTTCTTTGGGGGTTTGGATTGTGTATGGGAGGGGGCACAGCGATGGGGTTTGTGGAGACTGGGGCAGACTGGCAGGGAACATAGCTCCTTTACTTCTTTTTGTACACTTCGACCACAGGCCGCCCCCCTTTATTCAGTCACAACAAACACTTATTTTCCTCAACTGTTTCAAACCCTGAATATGACCAGCTCTCCAAACAGGCCTCGTGCTTTCACACTCCACACAAACAGGATGCAGGGATTGATTCTCGGTACCTGACATATGCAGTGGAGCTGGCCCACCATCTCACACCGCACATGAAGCTGCTGGTTTCCTGCTAACGTCAAAGTGCTGAGGGGGCCACCCATGGAACATGGGGGAAGAGGGAGCCCCCTCATAATGGGGGATGAGGCTCGCCTGCTAAACCTGAAAAAACTGGCGTGACAAATAAATGGTATGTATAATTTTAACATGTTTTCAGACAGCTATTATTGCTATGTTTTCCTTTTTGATAAGGCTTCTGCCATGTTCCCGGAAATAAGCAGAATTTGTGGGAAGTTTACTGCAACAATTTGCAAACTTACGAAGATGCAAAGTTTTTCACAAGTGCAGTTATAATTCCCAAAATCGAATTTAGCAGGTATTTATGCACATGCTTCTTTTAGACAGAGAAATTGTGCTTTTGTGCGACTGGTGGTTGGGGTGGAGAAATAGTCCTGCTGAAATGATTTCTCGCAAACCAGCTACTTCAGGCCAAAAGAATTACAGAGACAAAAATGCTACGCACTGCATGCAGTAAGTGGGGCAGAGTGCATACGACTTGCAGGTGCTATATTTCACCTGTGACTGCACTGGAGTGACGATTCACTACATCCTCATGGCTGGAAGTATCTGGAACCATCCTTCGGTCTGCTATTCGATCCTCACATTTATGGGAACAATTTTTATTTTTAAATATGGGCACAGTTTTTTTTAAAGTACCTTGTGTTTGCAATTCTTGATTGGTATGTGGGTGCAAAGGGTGTTAAACGCACAGCACAACAGAGGAGGCAGAAGGGAAGTTGCAATTGAAGGCATGGTCTAGCACCCAGAGTGGGCTGGCATAGGTGTGGCATACAGGTTGTTCAGCCATCTTTCTTTGTTCAATCTGCTAATCTCTTCCAGGCTGTTTGTTTTCCATTTTCTGGAATGAGTAGTGCTGTACATTTCTAATCATTTCTAAAGGGCGTATTTACTAAACGTATGCTTTACTAAGTGTGTCTCGGAAAACGGAGCAACTAACAGTCCCTCGCATGAATGCTCACCAGACACCATGGTGGCCAAGGAAGTACAGCAACAATAATAGTGAGAAGCCAATAGGCGGACTTTGGAGAGGATGTTTATAAGTAATGCTTACAAAATAGTGTAGTAAGTAATGTCTGACAATAAAGCAAGTGAGTCAAAGTACACCTTTCAATTCCTCCGTGAGACAAAAATGAGATGCTAAGAAAAGTTAAGTCGGCTGTGGATCACCACCTCAGCTCCAAATGGTCTATCTTTTGCCCATTGTTTTAGGGACCAAATGAGGAATCATCATGGCGCTTTGCTCAGTCATTCCATTTCTGTGGTTGGTTGCGAGCTGTGCGCCTCTATTTTTTAAAATTAAGTTTTACTGTTACTTTAAAAAAAAAAACGTTTCGGAATCGTTTCGTTTTACAATAAAAGTGTAGGAAGAAGTTGAAACTTGCATTTTCAGTGCGCTGCACTGAAAGTACACTTGATCAGCAGGCGCTTGTGGTTGGGGGTTTGTATTTTACATTGGAGGGGGTGTGCCGGTGTGGCGATGAGCTTTGTGGCGTGTGGGGGTAAGCCAGTAGGGAACATATTCACCTTCTTCTTTTCGTACACTTCGACCACTGACCCAGTTGCATGATTAAATAGCCTCGAGCTGCTTTATAAACCAACTGCTAATGGGAATACTTGTCTTTGGAAGGTTGAGTCATTAGCCATTACAAATTAGCCATTGGGTTCATTTGCATTGTGAAAAACACAGTATTTAGGCAGAGTCCAACACACTGAATGCTCGTGACCAAGGCGTGCCCCACTAATCACCTATCAGCATAAATGACTACAAATGCTGAAGGCTTGGTGATGCGTGCTGGCATAGAGCTGCTGCATTTGCATCCATAGTTCCACAGTGTATGGGCTGGTGACATACACGCATTGTTTATTGCTCTAACAAGAGCGTTCTTTTCAGTGAGTCCACTCAGGGGTGGATTGGGAACCAAAAGAGGCCCTGGAAATAATTTTGCAAGTGGCCCCATGTAACACATTTTCAGCAAGTCCAAACTTTTTCCTTTGGGAAAATTTGGAAATACCACACAAAAGAGGCCCAGGGTGCAGAGGCCTATCGGGAAATCTGCAGAGTTCCCTATAGGCAGGTCCACCCCAGACTACACTCTGCTGACACGCTGTGATTCTAACACTATGAAGAAATCTTACATTTGCGTATGACATATTGCTGATAGGAAACAGATGACACAGTGCATGCAAGTTGAAAAACAAAGTTGATAGACATGCATCCAAGCTGTGTCTGTGCGTATCTGTTTTCCCACTAAACAAACAACACTGATAGGTAAGTCCCTAATTCTAGTGGTGTGTATTTAATACTCTCATCTACAATGTTAGATGGTATGTGTGTCCTTGGCTGCTGGGAACACTACCATTTTGTAATGCTCTTCATTTTCCAGGATGCTGGTGGGTTACCACTAGTAGAGTTGAGTTTCTAGAATGGGAAATGGCATGCTTCCCTTCTGCTCATCCATAATATGCCACCAAACAGAGCACAATCCACAGATACGTGGATCTGCCCTGTCACCCCACCACAGGGTCTGAAAATACAGACCATAAACATAGTCCTCCAAGAACATTGTAAATATATGTGTTGACCATTTGCGCTACACCCTAATAATTCAAACACATCTATTAAATGCAAAATCAATGTTCAACATTTATATGGTAGAGATTCTTCTTTAGTAGATTGCTGCCAAAACAGGTGTTTTGATCTTTGCTAACAGGTCTTCTTCAGGGCCCTGTATTGATGGAGATAAAGGAAGCAAATGCTGATCCTTTATCTTAAGTATCCTGCTTATTACTCAAAATCAAAAATGTCATCAATTGCTGAGTTGTCTGGTCCCAGTCTCATACTAGTGTCTTCTCTCACTAATAAAGTGGTCAATTCAAACTTGTTTCCACATATACCACCTAGCTGTTGCATGATATCTTCCACTGCGTGTAATCTTGCAGACTAGGCTTGTGTTGTAGACCCAATGTGGTCAATGGATAGGCCTACTATTGCCTCTACTCCTGGTAATCTAGGATATTGGCCTAGTCCTAAAGCGATATTCTCCTAAAGAGGACCTTTACCTTAAGTGCAGGTCTAAATAAACTTTTCTTTCTTGATGAAACCGATTTGTCAATTAAAGATAGTCTTTAGTTAATTTAGACAAGCACTTACAGGAAAGGTCTTATTTAGGAGGATATTACATTGGCGTTTTAGGTCCTGATATTTTAGGTCCTGGTATTTTACATGCCCTGTGTCATCCAATTTATATGAGACACCAAGTGAGTTACTTGTTTAGAGACAAATGTACTTTTGTGTCAAATTGTATTCCGCTTCAGAGAAGTATGAGGATTAGTAGGGGTAAAATTGTCCACTCAGCCTCACACTTTTACAAATAAAAATGCAACACAAACACAAAGGTAAAAAAAGGACAGTTAAGAGATAAACCTTCTTTGCCTTTTGATGTAATGTGAGTAGAGGGAAGACAATGCTCATACGAGGGGTGTGAAGGTGAACCAGTATGCACCCAAACAACACAGTATCACAGTCCTGAATTAAAGGGAATGTCTGATAAAGTTTCTATAAACATATAAGCACTTTAATTACACACCACCTGCATGTAGAACGAGTAGAAACACTGTACAAAACCCACTCCAAAGGAAAGACAGAGAAGATGTGACAGACTGGGGAGAGGCGAACACTGAGTGTAGTGCCAGCGCTGGTAGGTAAGGTACAGACATGAAAAGGATACCTTATTAGAAAACAGGAGCAATCATTACTTAACCAGTCTCTATGGTCCAAGTGGAATGATGGGGCAGTTCAGAGTCAACAGTACCTGGATTCAGTATATGGTGGACTGACAAAGTTAGACCTGGGGTTCTACATTGATGTTGGTGATGTGACTTAGTTTGGTCATGCGGGCAATGTGGATGCTCTGTGTGGTTGAACGGCAGCGCTTCAAAGATGTAGGTCAGGGCGGTCCTAGGAAGGTTTTGCAGTTGGCCAGGCAGAGTCAGGCTCTAGCCACTGGGTGGGGCCAATGAGTGAAGCTCAAGCGGCTGCAGTCAGTGGGCGACTGTAGAAGTGGTGATCTTGGGTGCATTATTTTGTGATCAATGAGGCGGCAGGTCCAAGGCTACCTGGGCCGAGCCATTGTTGTAACCCCCAGTTCCAGTCAGCGAGTGTCTCGCCAGTGATTCAGTTCAGGTCCTGGTATTGAGCAGTCACTTCATGTCTAGCAGATGATGTGCTTCACTAGGACCTGATGCAGTGTCAAGCTGGTTGAAATGCAAGCAATAATTTGGCTGTTGTCGGAAATCAGACACCAGCACTAGCACCTTTCCTCTTGTTCAATATGCTGTGAATACAGAGTGACCGGTTCGGTGTGGTGAAAAAGGGAGCTTTATCTGGTCTAGCCCGTCGTTTCTGTGAGGACTCGAGGACTCGAGGACAGATGCTTCAGTTCATGGTCTGTTCCCCTAGCTTAGGAGATCCTTTGCAAAGTGGTTGGTACTGGTCCATAGCACGGATCACTCTGGATGTGCCATGGGAGTGGTGAGGGGACCAATATTCCTTCTGTCTTGTTGGCTCCTTCTTCACCCCCATAAATTCCAGCCAACACCACTTTGCTAGACACCATGCGCCACTTCTCTAAAACATGTGGCAGTACAGTAAATTAACACCTATATATTCAGAAAAATGTAAAGTGTGTTTATTGTAGCAATCACCTTTTGCAGCCAATTGTTGATGCCAACTCGAGCCTCGGCTACGGGTCTAGTTATTTGTATTGCAACCGGCCTTCCTCAGGGCAGACAAACTTAACTGGTGATTAGAACACTAAAATCTTTCTAATCACATGTCCCAATGTCATGCACAATTCATCCAGAAAAATCATTTAGGGAGCGAGCCACACTAATCTCCAATCAGCTCTGGTACCATTCCTCTGCATCTCACTGGTCCATTGTAGGCCCTCAATGTTCTTGTTGGTTTGGCAGTCAATCCGGCCTGATATGCCAAATTGCAGCAAATCTGTTACATACTTATTTATTTTATTTCTAAAGTGCTAAAACAGGTGCCTGAGGCATGAAGCGCTGGGACTAAACATAAAACACAAAACAAAAGGAGCAAGAGTCAGTGGGCAGTTCATAGAGAGGTGAAACATGGGCAGGAGTCACTTTACATTCCAAACGAAAAGTTTTCAGCTTACGTTTTGTAACAAGATAGGCTAGGGCATAGCCTCAGATCTCAGAGAAGGGTATTCCATAGACATGGGGATGAGAATGGAAAACATCAATTTTTTATTTGTGTCAATTTTGCCTTAGGCATAACAGGTAGACCATACTTATTGGATCTGAGGCTGCATCTATCCGGCAGCCATTTAAGTTGAGCTGCTAGGTCGTAGGGGCTTGCACCATATAGACATGAGTGTGATATGCAGAGCATGCAAAACATAATTCTCTTTGCTACCGGGAGCCAGTGTAGTGCTCTCCGAGCTGTAGACACATGATCAGTTTTGTGTAAACCCATTACCACCCTTAGTGCATTGGTCTGTACAACTTGCAGCCGGTTCAATTCTCCTTTTCCCATGCCCAATAATATGCTGGCACAATAGTCTAGGTGGCTCCCAAAAATCGCTCTGGCTAGCGTGGCACAGCTGGTCACATCAAGATATGGTCTGATTTAGGCCAGTAGTTTGATGCAATACGTTGTGTTAGAAACTAAACCGCAGATGTGTGCCTTCATTGAGAGTTCACAGTCAATGGTAACACCCAGATTTTTTACTTTCTTAAGGGAGTGGAGAAGAGAGTCTGCACTTTGGAATGCAGGGTATGCTGGATCAAGCCGGTGCAACTTGGGGCCAGTGCATAGTATTATGATCTCCGTCTTAGAGTTGTTCAGGGCTAAACCATTTAACAACATCCAGTGATGGATCTGGTTATGCACATCATTTATGACCTCAGTGTCCTTGATGTAATCACCTGAAAGTGCAAACAGACACCGAGTATCATCAGCATAGTTAGCATAGCAGGTACCATCATCCTCAAGAAGATCAAAGTCGGTGAGAATAAATAAGTTAAACAAGGTGGGTGATAGGCACAAGCCCTGTGGAACTCCACACTTTTTATGGGTACGCCTTCTGACATGGCATTCCCATGAAAGACCTAGGCAGATCGTTCTGACAAAAACGATAATACCCATCTGACTGCTTCGTTAGAGAAGGTGGCCCTCTCTAGCAATCTGCTGGTTAAGATGGAGTGATCCACCAAGTCAAAAGCAGCCATCAGATCCAGGAGCATCAGCACAGCTCTTTCGCCCATATCCAAATGTTGCAGAATGTTTGTCTTGAGGGCAAGCATGGATGACTCGGTACTATGACTGCCTACCTGTCAGGCAAACATCCCCAAGTGCGATAGTGTCCCTCCCAGACCTCCACCTCACACCCAACCTGTTTCGTCCCTCAGGGCACCGTTCAATCACCATGGCTCCCCAATACCTACTTATCCCCTCTCACCCACACGATCAGCACTATTGCACCGCACTACCAGTGTAATGCTTATGAGACACTGCCACCTACAAACTCCCATCCTGTACTACCTCTCCATGCTCCTTCATACATGAGTGAATGACTGCTTACCATGCAACGTGTTCTGCTGACGATCGCTGCTTCAATCCCAGCAAGACAGCAAAGTTCCTCCTTAGGATGCATGCACCCTGTAATCCACCCACTCCCTGGCCGCCCTGCATGGGACCCCTCCCCGCAACTCCCTGAGAGCCCAAATATCTCGGTGACACCTTTGACTCATCCCACACCTTGCATCTGCACATCACAGATCATGGAAAGGGGTCCGACTTACAGCACCACCCCCCTCAGAAGCACCCATTGGTACCTCGCCCATCCTCAGAAGCCCAATGTCTCCAGTGCACAGGTTCCCACTGGGCCTGCAAATCATAAAAGCCTTCCCTCACTATGCCCTTACCTCCCTTTGACCCCTAAAGTAAATCCAAAATAGTGCTGCATTATTCAACCTAGGCCCCAAGCCCTGGCACCACTTCCCTCCAGCCCTGCAATCACTGCATATGCTCCCTGTGACCACAAGCTCCAATTGCAAGAGCCCCTGACACCATACACAATGCTGGTTGGGACCTGGTCCCCCATGAGTCACACTAGTGGCAGATCATCTTCGAGAAGTCACTTTCAGCATCCCTCACCAGCACCTGCCCATAGCCACCCTTCCCTGGAATAGCTCACATCACTTGCACCTGCCCCTTTGGCTTTCATCAACACGTGCCCAGCCTCCTGCAGCACCCAACCCCTGCAGTACACCATCTCCCATCTAGGAACCCTCACTACTCCCTCCTCTGCACAATATTGTTCTCTGCACATGCACACATGCACAGTAACAATGACGCATGGCCCAGTACGGCCGTATCTCCTAATTTCTCTATCACC
This sequence comes from Ambystoma mexicanum, assembly GCF_040938575.1. Classification (NCBI taxonomy): domain Eukaryota; kingdom Metazoa; phylum Chordata; class Amphibia; order Caudata; family Ambystomatidae; genus Ambystoma; species Ambystoma mexicanum. The sequence goes on from NC_090922.1 coordinate 1,141,456,809, forward strand.
CTCTTGCTGGTGGAACCTGGTAACCCTTCTGTGTATGACCCATACGAATTTTCAATGCATGAACTGTTCACACCATACAATCACATCATGTCACATGCTGTCTGAACTGCATACAGCAAGGCCATAGGATCGTACAGAGGTGACTAATGGCATGCCCATCTCACCCACACAGGCACATTATCTGACAGCAATCAACGTAGACCAAGCACCTCTTGGACAGGAACACAGAGGAGGAGAGCTACATCACACCAAACCAGTGCAAAGGAGACACCAGCACCAGCCATGCAAGGGACAGGCCTGGTAAGTATGCCACCTGCCTCCTCAACAGAGGCACAGCCTGCAGCCCCTGTCACAACTCCTGCTGCCCCAACAGAGGCACAGCCTGCAGCCCCTGTTGCAACACCTACTGCCCCAACAGAGGCACCAACAGGATGGCCACTACCTCCCCACAACTGCCTCCCATGTACATGGGCACGTCTACAGATGACGATTCCAGACAGGATGGCGAGAGAGTACATCTGAACACACCCCCTACCACCATCCCTCATTCAGCCCCTCCAACATGCACAGCCAACCTCCACCACCCATCCCCAGCATCAGAGACATGCCTATGGTCTATCGAGGAACGGCACAAGCAGATGGCAGGACTTGTGTGCCAGCACCTGGAGGATGCTAGGTTAATGTGGGAGGAGACCAGCTTAATCTGGGAGAGTGTGCAGGCCACCGACCCAGCACTGTGCACATGCCCTCGGACGATCATCATGCACGACAGTCCTGCTTGCACAGAGAGTCTGGAAGGGGACACTAGCTGAGTCCCCCACCCCTTTCGCTGCAGACAGCACAAGAACGCAGGGACATGGCAGGTTCAGACCCACACTCAACCATCACCACGCCTGCCAGCTCACAACTGAACAGCCTGAGGTGCAGACCCCTGTGCCTGTCAGGCTACCCTCAAAAGGGCAGGCCAGGTGTTAAGAAGCCACGAAAGTGAGCCGGTTCCCTACATGATGTGACACTGTTGCTACCTAGCGGGTGTTTTTGGGATGGTGTGTTTTGGAGTCTTAGTCAGTGACGGTCAGTGTGTGGCAGATAGTTGGGTTAGAGGGTAGCTGAAGGATGGTAGTTGGGTGGGGTAGTTGGTAACAGAGTAGTTGGGGAGGGGGGTGTTGTAGGGGGAGGGTAGTGGGTGGTGGGCCACATGTTTATTGTTGTTTGTTCATTAAAAAATTCACATGGTTCTGAAATTAATTCACGTACGGACATTCTTTATGTGTATAGGGGTGCTTCATTACAGTGTGTCCCCTGGTTCATGTACAAGTGCTCTGTGCTCAGAAGTAGTTCAGTATGAGTTCCTGGCGGGCTGCACGCCCTTCCATGTCATCACTGTGATGACGTAGTTGTATGTCTGTGGCATCCTCTTCGCTGTCATAATCATCATCATCATCCGCCGGAGGTATGTCCATGTCCGGTGGCAGGGGAATGTGTGCCGGATGCAGATATTGTGCAACATGGCACAGGCCACGACTATCTTCCCCACTTTCACTGGCCTGTACATCACTGCCCTTCCAGAGAGATGAAGGCAAATAACTGGCCCGTCAACAGTCCAAAGGTCTGGTCGATAGTCATGGTTGTTCTGATGTGGGCACGATTGTACACTGCTTCCTGGTGGCTCCGTGGATGTCTCACAGAGGTCAAGAGCCATGGTAATAAGGGGTAGCCATAATCACCTGCTTGGAGAAGGACACAAGAGAGTGGGCCATGTCATTGAGGTGACTGGTCAGTGCATGCATGTTGTGAGGTGGATATGTGACACATGCATCTGGGTCTGGGCGCCTGTGGCCCATCACACACCTTGGTGCACTATGTGACAGGCAATGTGTGGTATCTGACTCCAAGGGATAGCTTGGTGGTGGTGGGTGGGGCATAGTGTGGCTATGCTGTGATTTGTGACATGGGAGTGATGCATTCTGGTACCTGTGGTGCATTACATGTGCCTGTCCATCCTTGTCCAGATTGTGCAGGTGTGTCCTTCTGTGTGCTCATGTGGTACATGCCAATCATGGAAAGCCACTCTAACATGCATATTGTATCCCTGTATTTGCATGGTGCCTGTGGGCCACACACTGGTGATACTGAACATCACCCATGCCCCAGTACACATGCAATGTGGTGTTTGTGTTGATTTTTTACTCACTCAATAGCCAGGTCCTCTGTCCAGCATAACACGCTATGTACTCAGGCTGCGTGCTATTGTGCAGGACCATTGAGTCATGTGTTGATCACGGGAAGCGTGTGCAGCATGGTGTGTTCGTCAGGTCCGCATCACAAACGACCTGCACATTCATGGAATGGTACAGCTTTTTGTTCCGATACACCTCCTCTGTGGCATGGCTAGCCACTTGCTCTACGTGTGTGCAGTCCAGTGCTCCCAATACATAAAGCCTGCCTGCAAGGACATGGAATCGGACCTTGGTGGTGCTCACCTGTGTTTCTGTCATTGGCAACGCAATGTGCTGGGACACATGATGCAGGAAGGCATCCAGGACCTGCATAAGCACTTCTGAAAATTCTGGTTGGGAGATTCCATGCAGCTCACTGATTGTGTGCTGGAATGTGCCATGGCAAGGAAATGCAGCACAGACACCACCTTCAACAAGGGGGGCATGGCAGTGCGGATGCCAGTGACTCTCTGGATGTGGTCCTGAATGAGTTCCACTATTGCATACATGGTCTCCCTGTTCAGGAGGTAGAGTGTGTGGGTCTGTCTGTCAGTCAGGGACAAAGGTGTGGCCCTTGTGCGGGGTATGGCTGCACGCCTCCGGGGCACAACTTGCTGCCCATTGTTCCTCAGCATTCCCATCCTCCTCCTCCTCCTCCACTGCCTGTTGGCATGTTGCCACTGTTTCACCTCCTGCTCATAGTGCTGCACTCCTCCATGTCCGTGACTGATGCTATGGGTAGCAGCATGGTTGTGTTGGATGGTGTGTGTGGTGCGGGTGTGGTCCTTTTCTGCAGTCCCTGTCCTCATTGTGTGCAGCTGGGTCAATTGGGTGCACTTGTTGCCCGCTTCGGCCTGGTTCCTGCACACCTGGTTACCGCCTGGGAGAGTTTTCCCAATGCCACTGGCATTTTCGTGCTTGTGTTTCCTGGAAATTTGGGGTTGTGGTGCCACCTTCTTTCTGCGGTGCCGAAGTTTCCGGCATTGCTTCTCATGGGTCCTGCAGTTTCTGTTACCTGTGCTACCAGCAAGCACCACCACCAGCATTCCATCAATGAGCAGCTAATATGGCCTGATGACAGTTATGTGTCAACTTTGATGGTTCAACATATGACAGTGACCTCTTTATGAGTTCATTGGTGAGTGAACAGTTTCCGGCAGGCGTCTATGGTGACATATAGCAGCTAGATGAAGAAAACACTGATTGTCAAAGGGACACGTGTTGCAACGACTAAGTACATGCGTGAACCTAGAAATGCCACAGTCTGAAATCATGTTTTTGTGCCCAAAGATTGGATTGGCCCCTCGGCCTTTCAGCCCGTGGCTAGGCCGAAATCGTCCCTGTAGAGTGGGGGCCGGTTTCTGGCAACGCCTGGACCAGATTGGAAAAAAAAATATGTGAAAAAAATACTTTATTTTTCAATTTCTTTTTATTTTCTCAAAAAGCCTTTCATCCTTCTTAGGTCAATAAATGAGTACCAATACAGGGCGCAAGCGTAAGTGCAATACAATAACATAGTATCATTTGGCCTTGGACGTCTGCTTGGATTCACAGTAATTTTACAATATGGATCTATACACACAGATATTCATGGTACATATGGTGATCTATTCTTGTACATTAGTGAAATCATAACTATATTAATCATAGTGTACTTAGGGACAATGCTATTTGATGCCACTTCCTGTTTTGTCAAGTGGTGAAAGGTCGTGTTTCATCGCTTCCGGGATGTCACTTTGGGGTGGTGTCAAATAACATCACTCCCGATGGTGTTATCAGAGGTCAAGGGTCGTGAGGCTAGTGAAGGCCCACTTTTCAGAGGCAAAGGGTGGCCCACTTTTTTGGGTGATCGGGCCTATTTCTTGTTCCCAGTCCGACCTTGCAAACAGGGTATTGTGATTGTTTTGCTCTATTCAACTTCACTTAAGTTGTCGTTTGCCACCTATGGGAAGCTGCTAAACCCTCGTCCCATATGCCTTGACACCCATCTGGTACAACACTAACATACTTCATCAACAGTACAGCACATCGTACACGGCTTTGTGTTTACAAACGCACTATACGTCAGCGCATGTCTTCCTACACTGTGTAGATCGGCATGTACAACCCATGCATGTGCCTCATTGGACGTCATTCACATTCCAAATTCAAAAATGGTTCTGCTTAGCCCTTATTTTGTGTACCATATAAAGCATGAACAAGTTTGAACTAACACAAACAAGGGCAAATTATAATGAACCCTGAAAAATATATAAACCACATTAGTGTCCTGCAGTTAGTCGTGACAGGTAAGTATTTCTTATGCTTCAAAGACCCCAGTAAATCAAAACAATGGGGCTGATGGCGTGGTCTAATTGTCTCTGATATGCGGCAGCGGGTGTTATTTATGGTTGTTTATAAAATATGCTGTCAAGATGGCAGGCTGCTAGGACCTTTAGTGTTATTTATGGATTCTTCTGTCTCCGTGTGCCCTTTGGTATAACATATTAAAAATGATATAAATGGTCTTTGTAAATAAACATTTTTTTGGCGGAATTGTGCATAAAAAGAATTTTGCAAGCTGCATTCGGCGAATGGCATCAGTATGTGTTCCTGTTGAAGTACTTGGGTTTGGATCCAAGACATGATTTTTTTTTTTAATTTTAAAATAAATTGAGCATAAGTGAAGTCAAAATGCTCTTTACAAAAATGAACACGTTGCTTTTAATATTAAGGTCAAAACAGGTGCTAAAAACTAGACGCATTATTCCGCAATTGTTTTGGCAAGTCGGAAAATGGTTGTGAGCTAGAACTGGATATTCCCGAACAAAGAAATGGATAATAAAAAAAAGCAACTTAGTTCAGCTACGATTTCATGCAACAGCACATGTTGCACTGTATGGCATTCCTTTAATCAGTTCCTTGCCCTTGCCCTTGTGACATATTCAAACATATTTAAAAATAGAGACGTTAATTATTCATCAGCACTTTTTATTTCTGTTTGGTTGTTTGCAGACTTCTGTCATCTTGTAATAGAACTGGAACCGTAAAAACAGCAATAAATATAAGGAGAAAGAAGAGAGGAAGACATGTTCTGTTTCCTTCATGCTCGCAGCCGCCATGAGGTTTTTTGGAAGTTGCATTTAAATTGGACTGTTGGTGGGTTGGCTTACCCATGTAGCTGTTAGGGAGAATTCTCCAGATGTCTAATTTCCCTTACCTACTGAGTCCCTTAGCAGCTTTGCTGGATTTCTAGGATATTTTTTTTTTCACCTGGTAAGTGTGTGAGCCTTTTTTCCCACTCTTACATGTGTTTTGTAGTGTGTGTTTAACATTTTTGTGTTCATAGACTGCGGAGATTCACCTATTCCATAGGCATCATCGTTTTACTGTGTGTCAAACAGCACCTTTAGAGCAGTGACACAGGGTTGTCTTTTTCAGACTTTCCACATCAAACTTCATTTTCTGGGACTGACTACTGTCTCCCAGAACATCTAAATTTGCCATTGACTTTATTAGTCTTTTTAAAAGCACAGACCAAGTACAATCTATCTTACATAGAGTACTGGAAAGGGTTAATAGTTATCCCTGTTTGTCTGTCTCTCATGGAACCTTATTTTGTTCCCCTTTCTTTAAGATTTGGCTGGTGCCAATGGTACCTACCATATTTTTCCTACCATGGTTTATTTAAATAGCCCTGGTACTGTTTTAGGCTAAGTTAGTAGCCTCTAACTTAAATCCGCTGGACCCCATTTACTTTTATTTGGTTCTGGCAGGGTTTATTCGCCATTTATTTTTGTAAAGGTCTTTCTCGTGTTTTACTCTGCGCGCCAAACCAGGTTTGTTTCCTTTGTTCGCCGTCCATTGGCGGGCTTCTGCACAGAAGCCCTCCTTAGGCGCCTGAATGTCTGAGGGGGACAGGATGTGAGGAAGGGGTTTGAGACTCCCTGCACAGGGTCTCCTTGGAGACCCATGTCACACTCTGTATAATTTGGCTGTGGTGACTCTCCCGCCAGGACAGCCACCCTGCTGTGTGATTGACAGCCATGCTGTGTGAATCGGGGAAAATTGCATTAAAAGCATGTCTCTGGGACTGGAAGGCAGAGTCGCCAATGGATCGAGAGAACCGAAGAAAAGCTGAAAGAGGACCACTACCACGACTGAACCTCCCGGAGAAGCCCTGCTGCGCGTCCGAATCTCCAAACTTTGATGAAAGAGAATATTTGAAAGGAATCTTCTTCCCTTGAGCTGGTGGGACCAACCAGTTCGCCAAACACCAAGCAAGGCCTCCCTCCCCTGGTCGAATTTGCTGTGCACAGCTGCAGTGAACCAGATAGCCAGGAGGACCGGACCCTGTTTGGGTTTTAAGGAGCACACCTTTCATTTGTTGCTTTGCTCTGCTGCTGGTTTCTCCCCTGGGCAATGCAGGATCATCCAGTCTTCCTATTTCGTGTCAGTCCAACAGTCGCTTCAGAAACCGTGAGCCTGCAGGACCTGCTAGGAACTTCGGCATAAGCTACAGCCTTCTTCTTCCTTTAAGGTACTGTTATAACCCGGTTGTTCGTTCCGTGCGACCACAGTGAAAGTGTTTGAAATCTTTCACCAATCCGAGGGCTTGTCCTCCTCTACTCTTTTAAGTAACTTTTCTTGCGACCAACTTCATTTCGAACTCTTGGCAAAGACTTAACCGCAAACTACTCTGAACTGTGTGATCCTCTGCAAAGACTCTGAACCATAAACATTGGCCAGGCCTATTGATTTGAATCCTCATTGTAGCAAGCCTTTTCTAGATTTCCCAGCCTATTTATTTGATGGTGCTGTTTAATTTTGTATAATCTTGTCTTTCCCTCTCTTTTAAATTGCTGCAGTGCTATTTTGCTCACACTTCATTTTGAGCTTAATTTGTCCAGAATTCATAAGGTGTTGTGTAGTATATTAAGAGTGTGATTTTTCTGATGCTTTACTTATTGAATTGTTTTACAACTGATGTGTAAATAAATGTATATTCTTTTTCTCAGAAACCTTGAGTCAGTGTTTGTTTGAACCATAGTAATTGCTGTCCTTTGTGTAACTGTTGAAACTGCTCACTTTACTCTTGAGGTAAGTCTGACTGCATGAAACTTTCCTGAACTTCGAAGGCTTGTCCTTCCCTAAACAGTCATCAAGCTTTTTGCCTAGCCAATCTCTTCTAAACTCCATGGCAAAGACTTTAGCCCAGGCCAATTGAGAAGAATTGCTGGTTGTAACTAACTAAAACCCTTTGCCTTGCCTATGAATGTGTTTTGGCTTTCTGTTCTTATAACCTCGTCTTTTTACTTGTTCATTTACTGACCGGTTGTATTTTTGTGTTTTATTAGTGTGTGATATTGAGCTGAATATGCTAGTGCAGGACAAATTAAATGAAATTGACTGTTCATTGACATGTGAGGAATATTTTGATAAAGGTATAGAGAGTTTAGAGGAAATCTCTAATAAATATGCATCTCTGAAACAAAACAAATCCATGAAATCCAAATCTTGGTTTAGTCCAGAACTTGGCTTGTTGCGAAAACAACTCCGTAAGGCTAATGATACCTGGAGACTATCCAAGACTAATAATGATGCTGACAGAGCAAAGGCAGTCCTAAAAATACATAAAACCACCTTATTTCTGGCAAAACAGGACTATTTACATAAAGAGATTAAGCAAGCTGGTAACCAATCGAAGGTCATTTTTGAGGTGGTCTCGAGATTTAGTAAACCAGCTTGCATGAACATCAATACAGCCACATCCCAGGAGCAGTCAGATAAATATAATACTTTCTTTAAAGAAAAGATAATCACTATCTTAGAGAACATAAAACAAGGAAGGGTCCCTAGATGTGAGAAAAAAGTTGAGGAAGAAAGAGAACAGGAGAAAACAAAACAAGGAGAGACAGCTTTCCAGTTCCAAATGGTGGACAAAAAGATGATCTGTATGCTCTTGAGTCACCTAAAACCCACAAATGATCTGTCATGTAGGATACCAGCATATGTAGCTAAAAGTTTAGCAAATGAACTTACACCATTTATTAGGACTTTTGTGAATAAGTCTCTACAAGACTCTCAAGTGCCTAAAGCTTTAAAAAAAGCTTTAATAAAGCTACTGTTAAAAAACTCCAATTTAGACCTGGAAATAATGAAGAACTATCGACCGGTGGCAAACTTGATGTGGCCAACCAAAATATTGGCAAAAGTGGCTTGTTCCCAATTCCAAGCATTTGTAGACAAGGAAGAATTGTTGGACATCGTTCAGTCGGGATTTTGCCCAAATCACGGCACAGAGTCAGCTCTTTTGGCTGTACATGATAACTTGTTAAAGGCTGTGGATGGGGGAAGGTCAACATTATTGCTGCTGCTGGACCTGTCCGCGTCCTTTGACACCGTGAATCATCAGATAATGGCACAACGGATAGGGCATGTGGGAAAAGCATCCAAAGAAGTGGTGAGATGGTTTGAATCATTTCTTAAAGATAGATTGCAGAGTGTTATACTGGATGGATTTATTTCTCAGATGGTTGAGCTGGAATGTGGGGTTCCCCAGGGTTCCTCCCTATCCCCTCTCATTATCAATCTGTACTTTCGCCCAGTCTTCCGAATATTTAAGAAGTATGACTTGTTGTTTCATCAATATGCAGATGACACACGGCTATATATGGAACTCCAGAATAGCCAGGATGCCTTCGAAAGAATCAACCAATGCATGGAAGAACTCAAGGAGTGGATGACCGATAACCACCTACAGTTAATCGCAGCAAAGACAGAAATTATATTGTTCGGTCCAAAGAATAAAATGTCACAGGAAAGACAAAATCCTTCTCCACTGATTTTAGGTGAACAATTGCAGTATGCCCAAAAAGTTAAAAACTTAGGCTGCTGGTGCAAGGAGAATTTGGGAAGTGAGAGCCAGGTGGGAGCAAAGATAAAAACAGTCCACTTTGTACTATGATCTTTACGGAGTATGCTTTCTTATATTCCAATGGAAGACAGGGCAGCTCTGGTGCGGGCAATGACTAACCCCCACTTGGACTACTGCAACAGTTTGTTAGCGGGAATCCCTCAAAAACAAATGAATAGACTTCAAAGAGCGCAGAACACAGCAGTTAGAGTAATCAGGACCCTTAGAAAACGGGATCATGTTTCAGCAATGCAGAGATCTATCCACTGGAAGTTTGGACTGAACTTCCACTGGAAATCAGAATGTGTGAAATGTTGGACATGTTTAGGAAGAAATTGAAAACTTTCCTATTTAAATAAGGAGGAAAGTGGTAGAATTAGAACTCAACCTTTTGCTCTTCCTGTTTATTCATGGCTCTAGTCTTAGTTGTCATCTGTGCCGAAATACGGTTAACTCCGTCTGGTGCGCATATAAATCCTTCAAAATCAAATCAAACTGTAATGTTTTCGAACTGACTGAGTAAATAAATGTATATTATTTTACCAAGAAACCTTGAGTATGTGTTTGTTTGAATCACTGTATTAGTTGGTTCTTTGTGCAACTTACTCTACTGCTCACTTAAACTCTTGAGATAAGTCTGGCTGTTCAGCCATCGCTACCACTTTACTGTGTAGTACAGGCTTGTACCAAAGGTAAAATTGTGCTTACACTTGTAGTCTTAATTGCCTGTAGTGTTCCCAAAGGGAACTGCCGGCTATTCTGCCTAACACGGGTGTACAGCGGTGAGGATAAAGTATAATTGTTACGTTTAGAGTGCTACTTTTACCTTTGTTCAAATAATCCTCAAAAGGCTAAGCAGCACTAGTAAAGTCAGAGAAATGGAATTGAATAATGCACGTGAAATGACAAAGTTGTCTCTTGAAACTGGTTCTCTCCCAGAGTCCTCTAGTTCTTCCAGTCCTAAGAGGCCTTGCATGCCCAAAGATGCAGTAAGTATGTATGAGGTTAAGTTTGATATTTTAGATTTGTGTTGGCTGCTTTTGAATATAACCATGGGATTCAACACATTACAGGGAATCAATTGATTCCTTGGCTTTTTTCTAGGCTATCCCCAGTTGCAACTTATGTGGTAATGGAGTTGGGGGATATAGACAGAAACTGTGAATCTAGCTTTGATAGCTAGATTTGAGAAGACCCCTTCTCAGTATCTCAAGAGGTTTAGAACCCTCAAAAAGCATAATGGTACCCCTTGAGCTACCTGGGTGACTGAATGTTTGAAAAACCTAGATGGATGGGTTAAGAGTTACACACTTATGAAGGTATGAGAAATCTGGTTATGTTGGAATCTATTTATGATGCCTGAGCTGAGACAGCACTTAGCTGACTCTAAGGAAATTGATCCAAAGAAGTTAGCAAGAGCTGCTGAGTTGTGGGTTGCCAACAGGGCTAATCACAAGGAATCTGAGGTAACTCAGAAGAAGGATGAGGGGAAGCAGCACAAGAAAGATAGCAAAGAGAATTCAAATACTTCCACTCCAAAAGAGGGCCACAAACTTAACAAGGGTAAGGCACAGGGAAAACCGAATCAGGCTACTGCACCTCCTGGTGACAAACCAGAAGGAGGTCAGAACAAACCCCCATTCATAAAGACATTTGGAAAATGTTATGCTTGTGGGTCAACTGACCATGTGAAAGAGGACCCCAGATGTAAGGGTAAATCTTCAGGGATCCACACTGTCTCCTTAGCCTTCTCCCCAGTGGATGAAGTACCAATGGCAAGTGGAAACTTTCACCTACTAGCTGAGAAACTCATGAAAGTCTCAGCCAGTGTTTCTTTAGTATCCCTGGGTCTATGGGAACAGCAGAATTTAGATGTGTACAACTCGATTCCAGACAATACTAAAGAGTATTACAAAGACAGTGTTCTTCTGAATGGTCAGGAGACCCTACCATCAGAGACACTGGGGCCAGCATAACTCTAGTTGATTAATTATTGTTCAAGGTTGAGGATGTTGCTAAGGCACTCGAAATCCTAGCTAAGCTTGCTGGAGGCCCTGTCCAAATACTTCCACAGGTACAAGCTTGCATCCAGTGCAATGACATGATAACAAGATACCTGTGATTGTGCAGAGTGAAGTACATGGGAGAGTCCTGCTGGGGAATGACTTAAAGACTCTTGGAGTTGTATCAGGCACCCCCAGGACTCCCAGAAAAAGGAAACAGGAGCAGATTAGGAAGGCCAGAGAGAGGACCTTAAGGGGCTCTCAAGAGGAGATTATAGAGGAAAATATAACTCCCAGTCCACAGGACTTACTGACTGCAATTTCTAAGATGAAAGAGGAAAAGGGGAAACCTGAAACCTCCAGGAAGAAACCAGCTAGCACTTCTGTGCTACCAACAAGGACATCCCTGAGAAGACTGTCCAAAGTCACACCTGTGACTCCTAAACCAGCTGAGGCTGAGTGTGTGGAACAACCTTGTATGGTTGAATCGGCTGCTGAGGAATCATAGCTGGAAGAGGACCTTGCTCCTGTTGGAGATCTGGATCCTGCAGACCATCCTGAGGTGCAGTCTTTACTGGCAGAAGATGGCCCCTGTAGGGCAGACTTCAGCAGAGGTCAAAGAGAGTGCTTTACTCTTGAAGGTCTTCGCCAACAGTCAGCTTCCCAGCTGGATGGGCAAGAGCCAGGGAAGCATAGGTTATACTGGAAAGATGGCCTCTTCTACAGTGAACCAAGTCTATCCCAGGGGACTACAGAAGACTTGTAGTGCCTCTTGAAAGCAGACTCCAGTCCCTACAGTTAGGCTGGTCACTTAAGTTTTAGGAAGACCAAAGAAAGGCTATCTCTATGTTTATACTGGCCTAGGTTGGGGTCTGATGTAGATACATTCTGTAGGAGCTGTCACACTTGCCAAACCTCTGGCAATAGTGGAGCCAAGAATGTGACACCTTTGGTGCCTCTCCCAGTGGTGGGAGTCCCTTTTGAGAGGGTAGACATCGATATTGTTGGTCCCTTAGACCCTCCATCATCTTCAGGAAACAGGTCTATCCTTGTTGTAGTAGACCATGCTACTAGGTAGCTATACCTATGAGGACTGTTACAGCTCAGGCTGTTGCTAAGGCCCTACTTGGTATTTCTACCAGGGTAGGTTTTACTAAGGAAGTTATCTCTGACATGGGATCCAATTTTATGTCCCATTACATGCAGGCCATGTGGAAAAACTGTGGAGTAACTTTCAAGTTCTCAACTGCCTACTATCCTCAGATACATGGATTGGTAGAGAGGTTCAACCGTACAATGAAGAGCATAATAGGTGCTTTAGAGGAACCCCTTAGAAGAAAGTGGGACCTTCTACTGCCATGTCTTCTCTTTGCTTTTAGAAAAGTCCCTCAGTAGGGAGTTGGATTTAGTCCCTTTGAGCTTCTTTATGGCCATCCAGTTAGAGGCCCCTTGGCCCTAATTAAGAAGGGGTTGGAAAGTGTTCCTTCCCCCAAGCCAATGAGAGTCACTGACTATGTGATAAGTCTCTGGAGGAGAATGTCACACATGATGGAAGAAGCATCAGATAACTTAAAAGCAGGTCACGCTCTGGTGAAGCATTGGCATGACCAGAAGGCCAACATGGTTGAGTTTTCTCAAGACCAGCTAGTTCTAGTTAAGGCAGAGGGCCTTACAGGACAAGTGGATAGGACCCTTCAAGGTTGTGGGTAAACTTGGAGTGGTCAAATATCTGGTGGACTTAGGCAATCGTAAGGAGGCTCCCAAAGTATTTCACACCAACCTTCTAAAAGCTTATGTCTCAAGACCAGAAGTGGGAGCTTTGCTTCTAGCTTCAGCCCAAGAGGAGGAGGAGAGTGAACCTCTACCTGACCTACTCAGTGGCCAGCCTTTAGATGAGAAAATAGAAGGAGTTAATCTCTCTTCTAATTTGACACCTGAACAACAGGAGGAGTGCAAGTTACTGTTAAATCAGTTTGCCTCCCTGTTTTCACTATCACCAGGCTTGACCCATCCGGGCCAGCCTCAAACTGGTGACTGTTTACCTGTTAAAAGCAGAGGTTACAGGATGCCAGATCATGTAAGAACCCACATAAAGGAAGAGGTTAACAAGATGCTTGATCTCGGGGTAATAGAACCCTCTACCAGTCCATGGGCTAGCCCAGTAGTGCTAGTACCAAAGGCAGGATCCAAGGAGTTTGAGATTCTGTTTGGACTATAGAGCTCTTAATGCAGTCACCACGACTGATGCCCATCCTTTATCTAGGAGAGATGAGCTGGTGGACAAACTTGGTTCAGCCAAATACCTCAGTACATTTGACCTAACATCAGGCTATTGGCAAATAGCTCTGACAGACCATGCCAAGGAGAAAACTGCATTTTCAACCCCAGAAGGCCTCTACCAGTTTAAGATTATGCCTTTTGGACAAAGGAATGCACCTGCTACATTTCGAAGGATGATCAATCATGTTCTGAATGGGATGGAGGTCTTCTGTATGGCATACTTGGATGACATTGGAGTGTCCAGCCCTACTTGAAAAGAACATATTGATCACCTGGGATATGTGTTGCAGGCTATTGAACAGGCCTATCTGACCATAACGGCAAGTAAATGGCAAATTGGTCAGAGTAGAGTGGTCTACCTTGGACATGGAGGAGGTAAAACAAGCTGTACAAGACTGGGACACCCCTGCTACTCAAACCCGAGTGAGAGCCTTTTTAGGTCTCACAGGTTACTATAGGAACTCCATAGAGAACTATGGGACCATAGCTGCTCCCTTGAATGTGATCTCCTCACTCAAATTCCCCAAGAAGGTCCGGTGGAATGAGAAATGCACCAAGGCATTTGAAGGACTTAAGAAAGCTCTTTGTCAAGTTCCAGTATTAAGAGCTCCTGACTACAACCAATCCTTTATTGTTCAAACATATGCTTCCAATACAGTTACAGGTGCAGTTCTGCCAATCTGCATTATCAGTAGGAAACTGAAGGACCCTGAAACAAGGTGGGCAACCATAGAACATGAGTGTTTTGCCATTGTGTGGCCATTGAAGAAGTTTAGACCATACTTGTATGGATCTACTTTTGTAATTCAAACAGACCACCAACCCTTGAGGTGGTTAATGCATATGAAGGGGGAGAATCCTAAATTGTTAAGGTTGTCAATCAGCCTACATGGGTTTGATTTTACCATTGAAAACAGGCCAGGGTGTAATCACCTAAATGCTGATGGTCTCTCCAGAAAGTATGACCGACTGGAGTAAGGATAGTCATCCAGGGGTGGATTAAATCCTTCTGCCCCTATAGTTTGGCAGGGACGAGTGTTAGGAAGAATTCTCTGAAATGTGCCAATTCCTTCTACCTTAGAGACCGCCAGCTACTTTTCTGGATTTTGTGGACTTTATTTTTTAACCTGTAGAGGGTCAGACCCTTTTCCCCACTCTCTCATGTATTTTAATGTTATTTTTGTACTATGTGTTTCATTTGGTTGTGGAGTCTCACAAACTCCATAGGCATCATCTTTTAGATTGTGGCACACAGCAGGCAGTGACACAGGGTAGTCTCTTAGATTTCCCCAAGGTTTGAATACCTTCTCTGGGATAAACTACTGATTCCCGGAGCAGTAAAGTGAAATTGACTTTACTTACATTTGTAACTTTCTAGACCCAGCACACACTATCTTACAAAAGGGTGCTGGAGGGGTTACCTAGTATCTCCTTTTGTTTAAACCTCTCATGTAACAATTTTATGTTACCCTTTTCTCACTGAATGGCTGGTGGCAGTGGTTTAGTTTTTACTACCGTGGTGTGCATTTACCGGGGCTGCGTTCACAGCTGCAGTAAAGCACCCAAGGGTGCCATTTTTGTCAAAATGTCCAGTGTTCTTTTTTCACCATTTCTTTGTGGAAAGTTCCTTCTTGAGATTTACTCTGCGTGCCAAACCAGGTTTGGTCCCTTTGTTTGTTTTGCCTTGCCCTTTCATTCCAGCCTAGCTGTCACTCACCCAGCAGGGTGGCTGTCCTTGCTGGACAGTCAGCCAGCTAATCTTCACAAGGCAAAACAATCAAAGGGACCAAACCTGGGGTAGGCAGGAAGGCCCAAAACGCCCTGTGCTTAGTCTCCTAGGAGACCAAAATGCACCTTGTGAAGATTAGCTGGCTGACTGTCCAGCCAGGACAGCCACCCTGCTGGGTGAGTGACAGCTAGGCTGGAATGAAAGGGAGAGAACTGTATAAAAGGCGAGTCTTTTGGCTTGGAAGGCAGAGTCGACCACTGGATGAAGGAACCGAAGAAGAACTTGAAGAGGACACCTGCTGCAACTCCTGGACCGTTGGTTTGCCCGGTGAAGCCCTGTTGCAATGCCAAAACGCCAAGTTTGCACCGACAGAGAAGCCCGTGTAAGGATGACTTCTCCCCTTGAGTTGTTGGCACCAATCAACTCCAAAGTAAGCCACCTGGACATCCATCTCAGGGCTGGTTGAATTTTCACAGAGTTGCTGCTGGAAACCGTAGAGCTAGGAAGAGGAACACCAGATTGTGTGCGTTGCTTTTAAGTTGGCCAAGAGCTCCAGGAAGATCCTCTGGACTCTCAGGAAGCAGGACTGACTTAACCTGAGCCCCCTCAACAGAGTGTAGGACCCCAGAAGCAAGGAAAGTCCATCTCTAAAGCCTGGAACCGCAGTGTTGCTATTTGTGGTAGACATGAGGAGCTGAAACAATGAACGGCCACTGAAAGTTAAGTTTGCCGGTTGCAAGTTTTGACCGTCCCAGTGCAGTGCAGGAATCCCCCGACGTTATCGCTCTTGTCCCCATGACTGAGGCCCAGGAACAGTAAGATCTGCAGAGCTGCACAGGAACAGGATCATCTGCTGCATCTTTTCTTCATTTTAAAGGTACTGTACAAAGTGTAAGAGAAACTTACCCCTTGCTGTAGAGTTGCTTGCATCTTCTACGACTCACAAGTCTAACAGCTTGTGGCCCAAACATTGATTCATCTTTTTCTTCAAAGACTTCTCAAACATTGTGTAAAGACTTTTCTACTTACCTTCCAAGAAGTGCAACAGCCTATCTAGACTCTTGCATATTGACTATGGCTTAGCCTGTTTTAACTGAATGACACTTATTGGGGGATCTGAAAGTATTTGCCTGCTTAAGAAATATTTGTGGTAACTTGTTCGCTCTAATAATCTTTTCCTTTTTACTTGCTCTTAACTAATTCTGAATGTCAACAGTAATACATTAATGTAAACAGCACCCTAGTAATTGAAGTCACCTGTGGGTGTACCACTCTGATGTATGCCATCCCAAATGGGTATTTATTGATTCTGAACTAAGAGATTGTGTATTTTTGAATAATATTTGTGTGGCGTTTTAAAGTGGTCCCTTCTGAAGAAGGCTTACATTAACTGACTGGTTAATACATGAATAATTGTTTTATCAAGAAACCCTGTGTGTAAGCGTTTGCTTGGATACTTGTCACTCTGATCCTCTGTGTAACTCCCCTACAGCTCACATTGACCCCTCTTGAGATAAGCCTGGCTACTTGCCCACACTACCAACCTGTGTACTACAGACTTATACCAAACGTTGGGTTACTACTGCCAGGAGGTCAGGGTTGTTGTAGTGCGCCCTATGGGTACTGCATACAAACTTGCCTAACCTCAATTGTAATGGCTTAAAAACTATTCTTTCCAGTCAATTATTTGCCCCCTAGCTATGGGTTAGACATCGCTTGTAGCACTCTGAGACATGCACAGCCTTTCCCCAACACGTCATGCTTACTCAACTGTACTGCTCATGCTTTATGACCACCCCAGTATCGCGAGCTTCACCAAGCAGCAGTCTTCCATTGCTTCGAGACTCATAAGCTTGAGACTTCTCCTACAGTGTCCTTTCAGTGTTACACAGTAGTATAGTTTTCTAGTAGGACCGTTCTCAGTGTGTTAACAGTGCCTTATAGCCCAGGCAGTTTGAATTTCCTTGCCATGTTATGCATCCAGGGGTCAAGTTAGCTGAACGTCCTCCAAATGCTGGTACTGTATGAGTCGAGAAAAGAGAGCTTTCTTCTACAGTTTCTTGATTGTGAACAATGCCCCATCAGTGTATGATCCTCTAAAAGTACCCTGACAAGGATGGAGGGATTCTGCATAGAGAGGTTACTAATTCTGTCAAAGTATCCTATATGTTTTGACATGACACCATCACTATGTGGATCACTGTTCTTATCGATATAATACAACAGACAGAGTGCTGTGCTGTTATTTAGATTGAAGACGTGACATTCCATAGAGTGCAAAGCCACATGAAAAGGTTTTCCCCTCATTATAATTGATATATATATGAGATAAAGAGGATTATGAGACATGGTGGGTTTATACATTTGCCGGCAGATTTTTCCAACTATGTGTAACTGCTATGAGTAAACCAATGGGACAAGTGCAAGACAATGAGAGCATGCTTACTGACAATCCATCTAAATCTGAAGCAAGAATGAGGTTACAGTGTACATTTACATTTTTTAGACAAAATGCGGCTATTACGCAAAGATGGCAAAGTGCAAAAACAGGGACGGGGAGGAAATGCAAATCGTGGTCAAGGTAGAGGCAGCAGAAAAAAACGAGGAGGGGGAGGAGGGGTGGGAAATGTGACAAGCAATATATCAGTCAGATCGCTATGCGCTGGAAAGTAGATGATTCCAAGGAAGCAATGAGAAACCAGATGAATATAATCAATTTATAGGATCACATCCTTACCGAAGACCAACAAAGAGTTCTTTATCTGGGCCTCAATTTCTGCCCTACAGCACCTTATTATTATGTGCAGACATGAATAGACTTTCATCATTTTATGCAGATACTCAGACTCCTTAAGTTTTTTGCTACCAATACCTAAATTAGATTCATCAAACCGACTGCTACGGGCAAGACAGACATCACCATTGCGAAATTGGATACTTTATCCACCCTCTTTGGTTTGTCGGAAGGTGATACAGCTTCTGCCAAAGAGTCACTTGATTTAGATGCTTTAGACATCGCTACAGATTGGACGACCACAAGTTTGTTGAAATCGAAATCGAGGTTCAATCCTATTGTTCCTTTTGGGAGCAATATTGAGGCCTTTCAAACATTGGTCATGGAGGATCTCAAATACATCCGCAAGAATATAAAAACATTTCCTTGTGAGAGCATGTCATTGGCCAAAAAACCTGCACTTCAAAATCTACATAATCTACCTAATTGTATCATGAAGCCATTTGATAAAGGACACAATATTGTTATCATGAATAGGGGTTATTATGTGAAAGAAGAATACAAACCACTAATGATGTACAGTGCTATGAAAGGATCAGTTCAAATCCCATCATAGAATTGGAAATGAAAGTGATGCTGCCCATAAACAGATGGGAACATGAAGGCACTGTTGAGGAAGAAACCTGCAGATTACGTTTCACTTCCAAACCCATCACGCCCACTATTTTATTTCTCCTCAAATCTCAGAAAAACATGACCAATTCCCCTGGCAAACAGATCGTCACCCTCTCTGGTTCCCTTTTGGAAAATATGTCCAAATGCATTGATGAAACATTGTTTCTGTTTGTTTCTTCCCTTCCCTCGTAGGTGCAGGGCACTACTGACTTTCTCTCTGGGTTTTTGGGAGAAAGCCAGTGTTTGAACAGAGCAAAACAAAGCTATAACAGAAAACATTATATTATGGCTTAAGCATATCTATGACCTGTTCATCATTTGGAAAGGGAATGAAAAAAGGTTGGGTGAACTTTGTGGAGCTGCTCATTGCCAATGATCAGATTTACTGAGACACACAGCTATAATTGTCTTATGTATCTGGATGCTAACCTCCTAGTTGTGGACCAGCAATTGACCACTGAGTTACATAGGAAGCCCACCGGGTCGAATGCCCCATTACATGCTTTGAGTGGGCATCCCAAGAATCTTCTATGGAGCACTCCCTATGGCGCATGTATCAGTCTCCGTAGAAATTGCTCCGCCTTGGAAGTTTATGACAGGGAAAGTAGAGTAACGGGGTGGGGTTTTCAAGAAAAAGGATATCCCAAACAAATCATTGAATGCACCTACATTAAATCACGCCTGTGTGACAGATTGAGTCTTCTTACAGCTCCCAGTCTGAACAATAAATCCTACTCAGAGAAAACAGTGGCATGACTCATACTTACATTTAGCACTGAGGCACAGTCCATTCATCATATACTTAAAAGACATTGGAAAGTGTTACTGGCAGACATTTATTTGTTGAACTGACTAAATGCAAACCCTGATACTAGTTTCAGACCTAATTGTTACATAAAAGATACACTTGTAAGCAGCTACATGAAACCTGTCAAGCAGTTGGATACTTGAAAGGGATTCTCCAAGTGTACTAGATGCAGTATGTGTAAATATGCTTTGAATTGTTGTTCACACATCCTGTTTTGGGACACAGTATTCCAATACCTGATAAGATAACATGCGATTCGGACTATGTGGTGTATGTCTTACAATGCACAGCTAAAAAATGGTATGTCGGGTGCACTAAGAGTAAGTTAAAAGTTTGTATACAGCAACATGTCAGAGCTATTGCTAAGAATGAAATGAATTACCCCATGGCCAATCATTTTGCCGACTTTCACTAAGGGAATTTGGAAGGTTTTGGATTCTTTGGTATACGCAGGACAGAAGTTGGCCTACGAGGTGAGGATAGAGAGCCTACTCTTAGACAACAGGAAACACACTGCATTTTGGACTTGGAGAGTAAATATTCCAATGGACACAATATAGACATGGCACTAGATACATTTTTAGGACAATGATGTTAACCATAATTGCAGAGATATTGTTGCACTCACATATGTGATACTGCTTTCTTTTTCTCAATTCTAACTTGTTTTCCCCATGACCAGTTGTTTTAATCTTGGGATGGTCTATCGAAAATAATATTTTAATGATTAGCTCCTAATTTTCATTCTTTCTTTCTTTCTTTCTTTCTTTCTTTCTTTCTTTCTTTCTTTCTTTCTTTCTTTCTTTCTTTCTTTCTTTCTTTCTTTCTTTCTTTCTTTCTTTCTTTCTTTCTTTCTTTCTCTCTCTCTTTCTTTCTTTCTTTCTCAACCTTGAGCCTGAAATTGATTGAATTAGTATATATTTCTTTCTCTTTTCTTCTTTTTCTTTTTCATGCTTGCTTTGTTTCTTTACTTCTTGTCTTTTCATTTTGCCTCCCCTTTTTGCTTTACCTCCCCCCCATTTTTTCCTGGGTTCTAGATTTAGACCGAGGCTCATACTATTATAGTAATGAAAAGGGGTAGCGGTGCTTTGTGTACAAAAAGTTTTAAACTTTTTTCATTATGGTGTAGGAGATATATAGACACCATTGGTAAATTGGGATGGTTTGTGAACACCTTTTTAACAATCCACCCCTACCTTGTTTTGGATTTCATCACGTGGGCATGGAAATGGGAGATGTTTCTCTTCTTTTTGGTTTTCTGCTTTCCTCTTTTTCTTCTTATCTTTTTCTATTTGTTACATTGGTTGAAGTATATTGATCATATATGTTTTGTATTCAAGTTTATTTTAATTTGTGTTGGATTTTTTGTTCTCTTTTTCACTCTATTTACCCTGGGTTTTAGCAATAGGAGTCATTTTGCTGGACATTGAATAGGAATACTGATGGGGTTGCAAATTATTGTCGAAACATTGCTATAGTATGAAATGAAATGAAATGATAGTTTATTTATATAGTGCCTATACACAATGGGCCTCATTACGACCCAGGCGGTAAGTTACCGCCTGGGCCATGACTTTACCACCATGGCGTAAACTACGTTTACGCCATGGTGGTTGGCGGACTTACCGCCCCATTCCGACCTTGGCGGGGCGGTAAGTCCCCAATCCCCATTTACCCTTCCCCATTCCCATTTTTGCCCCATAGGGCATAATGGGAGTGGGGAAGGCGTTAATTACGCCACCGTAAATTACGGTGGCGTAATTAACTCCATGGTCCCTTAGCGCCATGGATTTTAACACCTGCTAAAAGCAGGTGTTAAGTCCGCCATGGCGCTAAGGGACCTCGTACTCAGGCGGTAAGGGTCGGCGCTGTTAACGCCGCCGTAAAACCCTTACCGCCTGAGTCGTAATGAGGCCCAATGTGTTTTGTGGAATGTATTCACCCACTCCACTATGCTATGCAGTATCACCCCACCAGTTATGGGGAAAGAAACAGCAACAATGGTGGCAAAACCCTTGTGTGTGCCAAAAACCTACAAAAAACATGTGCCTGAGCACCCAAAAAGAGGGATGCATAACCTGCCACCCATGGTGCATGAGCAGTGCAATAGAGCACATCCTGCAGAAATGTGCCAGTGGGTCCCATGACCAGCAGACAGAGTGCACAGAGAAAAGCAGCACTTTGCATATGGCACCCAAAAATGTGCCTACAAATGACATTTGTTTTGTTCCCAAAAACTCCAAAAGCCTATAACACAACACTTTTCAACATTCACAATCTTGCCTGTTGCTAAAAGTCATTTCTCTAATGAAGCATTGTAAACATACAAAGTCCTGATATGGAGAGAAAAACATTCATCAGAAAACTGGATTGTCTGAAAACTGACAGCCATTCCAAAATCTGGGTGCATTAACCTGGGCTGCCTGAATGAGAGCTGTCAGAGGAGAACTGAGGAAGCTTCATTATGACCTAAAACTAAAAGTCTGCTGAATTAGCAACACAAACAGGATTGTTGCCAAAAAGGAATACAGATTTAGTTGTGTTTTCATTCCACAGACTTTAAGGCCAAGAAAGAAATGTATTTGTATGTAATGCAACACATGTGGGTTTTGCTAAGTTTAACAAATAATTAGCTTGGCTGAAGTTGCCATAACTTGAAAAGTAGGTTTTCACTCCCAGAAGGAAGGCCTCCCTCAGCAGGAGCTCACAGGGAGGTGTTAATTGCGGGGTTTGAACAGACTCTTATCCAAAGGGCAAAGGAACCATGACCATCCGCCAACACAGGACATTGAAGGTGTGAAAGGCCATAGAACTGCTGCAGCACAGGAAACTCCTGGCTGACCGAAGCAAATTCCAAAGGAGGGTCACCAAATTGTTTCAAGGGGTGACAAATACTAACCATTTGGAGTTAACAGGATATGTAATGGACATTTTTAGAGGGTGTATAACGTATTATCAAAAGGGGTGCAAAATCGGAAAATGGCAGATTAATTTGCCTAATTTTTAACAGTACCTTTGAAAACTTAGTACAACCGTGTAGCTTATTCTGAACAGGAATGGCGATAAATGTGGGTTTTAGGAGTGTGTATTTCCGCTAGAATTGCGAAACTTTATACACTCATTCCCAAGTTAAACACGCACATTTGTGGAAACTTGCATAAAAATTGAAAAGTGTGTTCATAACAAAAAGGGCAAAATTCCGTAGAAAGGGGAAACATGATCCCACAGCTACAGGGGTTTTGAGGAATAGCGGCTATGTAAAATATGCAATCGGTATATGTGATTTTTATAGAGGTTGCACATGTGTAAATATGTATTTTGCCAAAATTAGACTTTGTGTTCCAGTGGCTAGGGGTGGATTCTCAGCATCATAAAATGACACCATAAAGATGACACTCTGTCTCTCTCCTCCCATGAAGGCAGAGTAGACTCTGACCCAATCACCTTTCAAAGGGGCAAGCCTAGCTAAGCTGGCCCATACACCCCCTTTGTGATGTCATTTTTAGGTATAAATAGAGACAGCTGACAGCACACAAAAACTCACTGACCCATCCACCTTCCTGAATCCGGCGAAGCACTCTGATTCAGCACTCTGATCCAGCTTTCTACATCCAGCTTTAAATATTCTTCCAGATCCAGATGCCAAATCGCTTGCCAGCAATAGAAACTATTGATTTCCAGAAAGGCCCCAAATCCTCAAATCTATTCTTCTCACTCAGTAAAGCGCTGTGTGGTGTGAGAAGGCCATTTTGAACCAGTATCCAGAAATTCTCTGGCTTGCCACCACTAGGCTTGCCTGATGAACTCGCCATCCAGCTGGTCCAAATACCCACAGACCAGGAGAGCAGATCCCGTGCCAATCCGGTGACCGGCCTAGAGGATCCAGTCCTGTGCCTGAAGTGCTGTCTTTCTTAGACCAAACCCATCCAGACCAGAGCTGACGGTCCCATTTAAAAACGTATCCAGTGAGTATGAATAGGAAGAACTGTGTCGCGGGGTATATTTGCATAGTCTTGTCCCTATTTCCAACCCATCCTATCTTTCTATCAGAACCAGTATTGTTAGGTGTATCTTTGCCTTGTCTTATCCCAAACCCATCCTATCTTTCCTTCAGAACCTGCATTGTTAGAACTATCTTTGCACTGCCCATTTTCTCATCTGAAGAAGTCGGGTTTCCTTATCAGGTGGTCACCCTGATCCAGTGACTGTAATCCCTGTGTAGTATTTGCTTATTCATAGTCATCCCCTAGTGTAAGCAAACTCATTTGTCATTTTTAAAAGTGCATTTCTGTTTTTCGTTCTGGCGCCTATTTTTTAAAAAACATCCTCGACTAAAACCTCCATAACCCCCTCAGTTTTTGTGATAGAAACTCCTACTTGTAGCCAACATCCATAGCAATCCATAGCACCCGGAACCGCATTGCAAATCAGTGTGATTCTCCCGTTATCATGAATATCATGCAGTGAAAAGTTTGCTGCAAATTTTCAATTTGAGAAATGTTCACACGTGTAAAATAGCTTTTAACTGCTTCCGACTTGGACCTTAAGATTTCAATTGTTTTCTCTTGACCAAATCATTGCTTGTGCTTGTGTGCAACTATCCAAAGTGGCTCCCATAATAATTTATAACAATTTCAGCAATTTTGACCATATTTGGTGTATTTACCCAGTCCATTCTAAAGTCAATCTTGAAAGTCAGTCTGACAGCTGAAAGTCAATTCTGTTTTTCTCTTGTGTTTGCTGGGGGAAAGTGGGACTGATATTCTGTTTGATTGGTGCCATTCCTGAATATCTGCTCTCTCCTTCTATCTCTTTACATTGCCTATTGGGGGGTTGAGGGGTGTTGCAGGGGGAACCGCTAACCACAGTGCTATCTGATCTGAACCAACACAAAAGTATTACTTTCTGTGCTGCATTTGTTTTGCTTATTACCTATTCCAGGTGTACTAAAGATATTATTCAGTGTTCTGTCACCCCATTGGTGATTTTTGTGTACCTATTAAAACATAGTGTGATTAAATTTTAAATACATAAATAAATATTTACCTTTGCAAACCAGCCAGATTCCTGGTTCAGTGTGACTGGGGTGGGGGGTTTCCAGGAGAAGGGTGTGATATGAGTGGTATATCGTTCAGAATAATGAACTTTTAGACAAAAATAAATAAGGATTTAAGTTGTTCACTACATGCTGGGCTTTGACTTGGGGGTGTGCAGGATTAAAATCACTTACTGCTTGGGGGCTCGTCACGAGATCCTGAATAAGAGATACCTCTCGTGACAGTCTAACACAGCGTGCTAACTGACTGGATACGTACACCTTGTTGGGTTACCATAATGTGCTACAATGTAAAAGCACCCCTCAAAAGAAATAATCTAAGGAGTTGGGCCTGTTTGCAAAAGTAAAGTAACCCTAAGATAAGTCAGAAGGAAATTAATATTTCCGGAATGTCGACCCCAGTGTAAATCAATATTGCAAGGGAACGCCTACTGCACATATTTTTTGTCAGGTGTGAATGGGTAGAACAGGACAAACAGGTATGGCTGCAGGGAATAAAACAAGAAGTCACTGAAACCAACCTTAATATCTGGAAGGACAATGGGCCATTACATCAAGCACTCAGTGAGCTGTACATGACCACTAAAATAAAAGGGGAGCAATGCAAAATTGCCAAAATAGCGGCCTACCTGTACCTCCACATAGGAGTTATACAGGAAAAGTCTGCAGACCATGTGTACTTCACAAAGAGGCAAGGAGAAGCACTGTAGAAAATCCAGACTAATCTGGACTCTGCAGAGAAAAGGCTCCAGAGCAGCCAAGAAGCTGAAACAGAGGTTAGGCTGTATGCCACCAAACTGCAAGAAGAACTGACGCTCTTACTGCAAAAGAATGCAGAGCAAGACGCCCAGTTTCTGAAACTGCAAAAAGAGTGTCAAGAAAGGTTGGACTCTTTAAAACAGAGCCAACAAAATCTGGAGTAGCAATTTAATTATAATAAAGTCTGTGCAGAGCAGATAGTCACCCTGCAAAACCGCCTAGAATGCTTAAAAGAGGAAAATAATAAATTGATTATCAAAGACCTAGAATCACAAACAGACTTTGATGAGGAGCGCCAGAAAGCTGTTGCCCTTAAAAAACAGAGGGACGACCTGGCTGCACAAAGGGGCACTCTAACTCAGGAAAGGGACGCCTTAGGCTAGGAAGTCAGCCATTTAAAAACAAACATAGGAGAAAATCACGTGGCCCTTCAGGAACTTGGTGAAATCAAAATGGATTATAAAAAGCTGTTGTAGCACACCAGGCTGGTGGAGGAGGCTCTGGCAAAGAATAAAAAAAACAGTAAGGACCAAATTCAGGAGGTGAGTCTTGGCCCAATATTCCCAATTCAGACAGGAAGCACAGAGAGGCAATGAGGCTCTCTGTGAAAAGAATGACAGGCTCCTTAGACAAATAGCCATGCAAGAACAACTCATAGAGACCAGTAAGGCTTTAATAGAGGAACAAAAGGGTCAGATCTTGGCATGTCATCAGGGAGTAGGGGCTGAAAGAGATGAGGTAAGATGGGAGAGAGAAACCCCTGAGCATAACCGCAGGAACCCTGGCATCAGGGACTTTAATCCCTTCAATTCCATGGACTCTGCCACCCCCATGTCCACTGGCTCATATGAACCAAGGGCCACAGGGATGGTAGACTTCAACACAATGGGAAATATGGGACTGATAGGTCAATGCCTCCCAGAAATGGAGGGGCAGGCATTTATGTACAGGTTCCCAAATGCTAGGGCCAGCTTCTCTGATCAGGGAGACTCCAGTGAGGGGAGAATCAGAGAACTGGATCCTCAGAAATATAACCTATCAAGAGCTCAGGCAGTCAAATTTGGTGGGGAATTCCATGAGACTAGGCCCACTAAGAGCATCTTAAAAACCTCTTCCCAGCTAGGACAGTTGGGGGGGTACTGAGCCAATCCTGGGAGCAAGGGAGGGTCAGAAGACTCTGCTGAGCGCCACATGTCCCAAGAGACTAGGCCCCCATATTCTTCCAGCCAATCCCAAGCTCGCAGAATTAGGGAGAGCCTAGAGGAACAGACAGCCACTTCTGGTAGCAGTGCCTCTGAGTCAGAGAATGAGTGGACTAAGGTGACCAGAACTAAAAAGGCCAACAAAGTTAAGAGAGCTTTACTCAAGGATCTCCTGAAGCAAATAAAAGCTATTAGGAGAGACATCACGCCCTACCACAAAAATGCCAAATATTCAGTTTGGGAGCACCTTGAATTGTTTGAGCAAATGATGGAAACTTTTCACCTGAAAGCTGTATTCAGTATATCAAGTGGACATTTTCACCTGAATACTCCAGCTTCTTTGCGAGGCTGGAGGATCAGAACCATTCAAGATGGTCCACCTATTTTTTTTTTTTATTTGTAATTTACAGTTTTTTTACAAACTTTTATTACAAAATCCTCAGAAAATCACATCTCCTTGTTAAGTTCATCCTTGTCATCAGTAGTCCAACAACATCAAAAAGAGATAACAAAGGAGTTTACATGATTAAACAAACAAGAAGAGCAAAAAAAGCATAACAGAGCAGCTTCCATTCTATTCACTAATCGGCTTCTTTGATGTGGATAGAACACTGTCCAACAGGTTTATAGCTGCGCAAATTAGATGGACTGAGTTCCCACTTAGGATTCACATCCATAAGTCTTCTGGGTTTCCAGTTGAAGGTGCAAACTGGCCCATGAGTAGGGATCTAATTTCCTTTAGTGATTGACATTCCGTTAATAAGTGCTTTACTGTTTCAGTATCAAGCCCACAGAGCCTACATGCGTCGACTGTGATATTTTCCATATGTCTCACAAGCAGCATGTTCCGTGACTTGTAGATATTAGTTTGTAGACGGAAAAAGCGGTCTCTATGGAGTCGAGATGGAAATTGACAGAGATATTTTGGTGGATTGTCTAATTTGTTAATTGTCGGCCCCAAGTCCATTGCAGTTGCCAGCTCATAGTATTTATCTAAATTTTGTATCCATAGCCACTGCCTCAGTTTTTTCCTTGCAATTTGTGGCCACTTCAATAGCATCTCCATTGTAATGTTTGCAGACTGCATATAGATTTTTATTCTTTGAGACCATTCTTTCAATAAAATTACTTGATTTGTTTTCCCATGCGGAGCAAAGATTTTGTATGCAGGTTCCACATTGTTAAGTTCCATCTTTCTTAGCAACGCCATGGATTTCCAAATAACTATGCCGTAAAGAGGCTCCACTGCAAGTTCATGCCGAATTATTGTCATTGATAGGTCTTTTGGTAGTTGTAACACACGTCGCCAAAAAATACCTTCAAGTTTTGTCCAGATTTTTAGGTCAATGTTCCAGCCTGCATCTGCGCCAAATGTGATAGATGGGATAACTTTTTGGAGATAGAATGTGCGGACTGGAACAAGCGTAAATTTTCCATATAGCATGTGGATTCTTGCTCCTTGTAGTGCCAGGGTTCGCGTTCGCTTGTCAAGTTCATTAACCCAGCTTTGTTCTCTGATTGAAGTGCTTATTGAGATTCCCAGATAACGGATCACACTGACTTCGTCTATTGGAACCTTATTAATATACCACTTAAAGTTCTTGTTTCTTGCTCCCTCTATGTGACCAAATTTCATGATCTTCGTCTTTCCCACGTTGATCCTAAGGTCATTTGCTTCCATGTACCCTTCCAAGGCACTTAGGAGACGCTGTAGGCCGATTGGTGTTCTGTCGGCTAGCACCAAGTCATAGATCAAGCAACGCATTTGATGTCCATTTATTTTAGGGGGAAATGAATGTGTGCTAGCTAAGGCTTCCGAGACATCAGCAATGTATAACTTAAATAGGACCGCAGCCAAGGGGCAGCCTTGCTTCACTCCTTTATTTGTTGCAATCGATTCTGAAAGATCACCATTTTCATTAAGCCTTATTCTTATTGTGGTGGATTCATGTAAGGCTTGTATTGGATTTAACAGAGAAAGCAGGCATTTCCATTTCTTTAATTTTGCCCAGAGCATCTCTCGGTTTATGGTATCGAACGCTTGTTGCATATCAATAAAGGCGAAGTACAGGTTTTCCCTCTTCCGAATGGCTTCAAGCTTCAAGATGTTCACTATAACGAGGTTGTTTTCTGTGCCCACTCCTTTTTGTCTGTTGTCATCGATTTTGGATCTCCGAGCCCATGCTGTTATTGTTTGTTGTAAGAACATTGCAAATACCTTCCCAATGGTATCTAGTAGAGCGATTGGGCCATAATTGACAGGATCTTCTCTGTCGCCCTTCTTATATATTGGGACAATTATTGCTTCCAAACATGAAGCTGGAATTTTCCTTGTTTTGGCAATCTCCTTAAACAGCTCCGAGATGAAAGCTGACCATTCATGTTTATGTTGTTTTAGCATCACGTTGGTGATGCAATCAGGGCCGGCTGCTCTTGAGTTTTTTAATTTTGATATTGCACTTGCTATGTCCTCTTCAGATTCGATTATATCCCAGGCAGTTAAACATGGCTCGTTTTTTACTTCCAGCTCAATTGGTTGTGACGTGAGTAGTTGTTCAAAATGCCTCACCCAGTTGGCTTCTGATACACCATTGGCCATAGTACTTGCGTGTTTTATACTGCCTTGGTTCAAGATGTTCTAGATGTCTCTGGTATTATTAGTTTTAATCAGAGCTAGCATTGCCTCACCTCGTTCTTGATCGCGCTGCAGGTTGAAGGCCTTTGACCAATTGCGATAAATTTGTTTCCTATGTTTTATCATAGTAACTGTATTTGTGTTGCTTCCAGACCTCAGCTCTCGTAGGTCTTTTCTTAATTTCAACTTTTCCTTTCTCACGGTACTACTCCAGATATGTAAGTGATCATGTTCTTGATGGTGTTGCCTTTTATTTGTCGAGTTAGTATACGGCAATAAAGCAGTGTAATTTGGTGTTTCCTGGCTGTCTTTGGTTTGTGATTGAAAAACAGCAGTAAGGTTCAGAATTTGATTTGCTTTTATCCTAAGTCTGTTACGTCCGGAATTTACTTCCAGCTCTGTACATGCCGAACCTATTAGTGCCTTACAGCTTAGATGCCAAGACATGATCAGGAGAGAGTGATCACTACTGTTTGAGGGAATTATCGCCAGGTTGTGAATTAGTTTTGTCAAATTATTAGACGTCCAAATATAGTCTAAAGTTTTTTCATAACCCATATTTCGCCAGGTGACTTGTGGCGGTATGTCTCCCTTCACGTTTCCGTTGATCATTGTACAGTCTCGTGCCTCCATTGCGTCGTTCCATCTTGTTTGCCTGGAGATGGCTTTACGATCTTCAACTCAGGATACTTCGATTAATTCTTTTTTTCCATTAAACCATGCTAGGTTTAAATCTCCACATACAATGATCCATACATTTTGATGGGACGACTGGTTCTGGTCTATTAATGTTGTTATGGAGCTAATGAATTTGCTACTAGTGATCTTGTTTGGGTTCCAATAGACATTCAGTAGCAATAGCTTTTGAACTTTGTATTTTTCTCCACTCTTTCTTTCAAGTAGGGTCGCTTGTACATGCTGATTTGGATTAGTTGATTCAGTAACTTCCCAATTTGTTCCTATTTTTATCAGCGTTAAAAGACCAGAAAAAGGACGACCTGTTATATTTTTATCGGCAGGGTTGATCAATATATGATAACCGTCCTTTACGGTGATTGCCGCATCCAAGTTTCCTGCAGGCAGATGGCAAAGTTGTTGGTTAGGTCCACTGGGAAGCCGTTGTATAAGTGACTGAATCCCCTGGTATTCCAGGAAATAAGGGTGGCCTCAGCATACTGTCCGGTTGTGACTAGTTAAAGTCTCCTGTTAGCCTGCAATCGCAGCTCTTCATTTGTCGCAGTTGATGAGTAGGTACTCAAGTGGGATCGTATTTGAGCACGACGTTGGGTCAGGGATCTTTTTTTTTATTCATTTCTTTCCTCGCGAGCTTCAGCCAACGGTGTTGACATCTCGAGTTGTTCAGAAATCTCGAACCCCAGACGTAGCAGTTCCTCTTTCGCGGTCAATATAGTCTTTCTGACCGCTTGAGAGTTGATGTGTAAGAGAACACTATCAGCTCGTTCTTCTGACGTGTATTCGACAATTCATATGTCATCAGACTTAAGGATCCTTAGTGTCGGAACGGAGTGAAATAATCGCATTACATTGCCTCGGTTCAAATTTACCTCTGAATCATCATCCAATATGTTGATTATTTTTATTTTTCCTGAGGCACCTGTGCTTTGTCCTGGCCGGGATTTTGACATTTCCTTTCTTGTTTGATTTTGAGCTGACGTATGTTTTGGATTTAGTGCCGTTTCCAGTTTCTCTTTTATGAAACGGTTATCGTTCGGGTGTCTATCAGCCATTTTTGTAGCTGCTGCCTGAGGCAATAACTTTTTGTTGTCTCCCATTTATTTTGCGACAGCCCTCAAGTATTTCGTGTTGCCTTTCTGCCTACCCTGATGTTTTTGGGTTGAAGCTTCCAGAATGCTCGAACTTTCGGATAAAAAAATGTTGGTTTCGTCTTGAGTTTCATCTTCTCCAGAAACATTGGAATATGTGGAGAGGTTGCACAGTTCCTGAATGTCATCGGATAATGAATCACTACTTGTGTCTGAATCGATTCTTATCCGTTTTTTTGGGTTTAATGTAACTGTTTTAAGTACCCTTCGGACAGGATGATCTTTAGGACCTGTTTCGGTGTCTTTTTCCTTTTCCTTTTCCAATGTGTCCACATTTACTTCTTTTGAACCATTTACGATCGAAGATTTGTTGGTCATTATTCCCACTGCGTTTTCTCGAACAAATAGCTTTGGTTTCGGGGGTGTGGTTAGGTTTCTGATACATATCCTTGAGTTTGAAGTTTGGTTGTTGACTGTCATGTGTTTTTTCTTTTCCTTTCGTTTTTTTGGGATAACTGGTGCAGAAGTGCCAGGGACCGCAGACTGTTTAGGATCAGGCATTTTTCCTGATAGGATGTTTTTTGCTAGTCCATGGAAGATCCCAAACGAGGCCTTGACGGTTGAACAGCTCGGCATGCCTGACGGAGGCTCCGAAACTTGTATCTTCAAGGTCTCTTCATTTTTCTCTTGGACGTTGATAGAGCGCTTTTCTATTGCTGTTGCAAAAGGGGCTATGACACTTGCCTCTTGGCAGCTGGGTACAATTTGAGTACTTAGATTTACGTCTACCGGATGGAGGATTACGACATTGGAAGCTTTTTGTGACAATATGTTCTCTCCTTTTGGTTCTGAGCCAATAGGAATAGCAATAGTATTGGGCCCATCGTCCATTTTAACTGCACATGAGTTTGCCGAATTTAGATCCGAAAAGGACTTTTTCATAAAGTCTAACAGATCATCCATTTGTTTTCTTCCTTCATTTGTCTGTTTTTCGATTAACTCATAAATCTTTCTAAGGCCATCATCTATCTCCGTGTATTGATTATCTTTTTGTTGTTGTTGTATTTGTACTAGGGTTTCCATTTTTGAAACTTTTTCCACCAAATTGCCCAAGCAAGCTACATTGTTTTGTGTGGCTTCATTCAAGTTATCGTATAATTTTATGAAAGGAATTAGGGCCAAGGAGGTTGCAGCAAGTACATTGTTATGAATCTGGATTGCTGCTGCTACAGATAGATTTGATTTTGCTTCATATTCCTTATCAACGGCATTTGATGATTTTTCTTTGGCTGGTATTTTTGAATCCATGCAGTCGCAGACCAGATGTGAGTCTTGAGGCTTTAGCAAATGCACAGCGGTTACACTTGCACCATGGTTAGTTGGAGTGGAACAGTTTGGTGCATTTCTGTCCCTTTTATTTTGCCATTTCTTCCCGTGTCCAAGTGATTCACTAAGAGAGTTCCCAGGTTTTTCACCAAATGCAAGGATCTGTGGGAGATGATGTACCGGCCTCTCGGTACTCAACTCGGAATCCACTGTGTATTCTTTGTTCAGCTGACTATGTTCTTTACCTTGTAAGTTTGCGCGGCTTGAGTCTTTGTCAGTTACTGACTCTTCAAGAACCGGATTTCTACAGCTATTTTTGTTGTCCTTCATTTTACTCACATAGCTGTCTGATAGTTTCGTTTGAATATTTTCAAAATCGGCTTGTAGTCTCAGGGTAAGTCTTGCCTCTCGACCTGCTAAATCAATGCCACTATTATTTAGACTCTCCGTTGAATTTACTTGTGGAGCCACTTTTCTCTCGCCTTCCATTTTTTTTTCTTTCAAGCTCGCTTGTTGTTTCAGAGTCGTGTTTGAATGGCAACTGTATTCAATAGGCAGCGTGAGTCGCAGCGGTTGTATTGAGCTAGTTAAACGTGCAATATCTTCTCGATTACTGCAACATGGTTCCTGTTGGTGGGTGTCGAAGTTAAATATTTTGGGATTTGATGGAGTTTGTGATGTTTCCATGTGTAGTAATTCTGCATCCGTCACGTCGAATGGGGAATAAAACAGGTCTTCGCCTGCTTCAGTTCTTCCTTCTTCTGATTGTAATTGTTGCGCTGCTGGTATTTTCGTATTACCAACTGTTTCGCATGCCATGAGCTCATTTTCCTCATCTTGATTCACTTGTGTTGCAGTCAGCGCCATTGAGTTTGTTTTGTCCATCTGACTGGACGAGACCAACAAGTCTGGTGCCCGTGCAAAACTTGTTTCACTGACATTCTTTGACGATTCAGTTCTTTCGTTTTTACTACACTTGTTTTCTTTATTTTTCATTTCATATAGCCTCTGATTAGATGTTATTATGGACTCTGTGCTGATGGCTATTGTGGGCGCGGGATTAATTTCCATGGGGGCCAGCTGTAATTCACTCATCCGAGACCAAGGCCTTTCTTCCATTGACCTTGCTCCTGTTTGTATAAACAAGGGTTCAGGGAGACAACGGGCAGTCAAGTAAGCGAGCGCTGCAGGACCGTTAATACTTTCAGAGGACGTGTGTGGTCGGGGAGGCATGTGGATGGTAGGAGGAGGCGGCGTGGAATGTTCAAATATGCACGCGGTAGTGACGTGAGCTGGGGAAACCACAAACTCACCGCGCGGTCGCTCACTCCACCTCCCCACTTCCTGCTCACATGTTTTGTTTGCTAACAAAGAAATGTCATATAAAGAACTTTCATGCACTCCAAAGACTTTCTGGCGTTTCATTTTTGCACTGGGGCATGCGGTTGAAGCCTGTTTTGCTTTTAAACGTGTTTGAGGACCTGTTTCCATGAGTTTAATGGAGTTGTAAAGTCTTACCTTCCTCCTGACGTCCTGCTGCGGACTGCAGCAGACTGAAACTCTGCACGAAACTCCGCGCGCGCTCCGCGCTAGATCAGAGTTTTTAAAGGAAAGTTGGGCTTACTTTCCTTAAAGCCACAGTTCCAGTTCCACAAAAAAAAAACAGGACAGAACGAGCAAAGCAATAAGTAGCAGCAGCTCCTCTCTCCTCGAGCACTGCAGCAGACTGAAACTCTGCACGAAACACCTATAGGGGGGCCATCCTAAAGCATTTTTCTATTCATAGAAACCTACAAGATGCCCACAAGGCAGTCTACAACCTGCAATGTGGGGAAGACCAGGCCCCACAAGAATTTGTCCAAGAATTGAAACGTGCCTTTGCGCAGACCACCAGGAGGGTGTGCACTGACAGTAGGGAATATAGTAATACCTTCTTTCATGCCCTCCCTAAGTACATTATGACCCAGCTAGTGAGGGACTTTAACGAGAAAAGATCACTAGACTGGGTCATTGAACAAGCAACGTGCATCTATGAAGTGCAGAAGCCACTAGAAAGTAAAAACTCTAACAAAAGCCCAAAACCAACCAACACCCCTGCTGCTGCTAAGGTGGCGGAGGTGAAAGTTGCCCCCATTTTAGCTCTGAAGATGGGGGGGCCTAAGAACCATCCCATGCATAATCCTACCAACCCCAGACCCAGAAGGCCCTCGGGCCAATCCCAAACAGGGAGTCAGGGAGGTAACCCCACAAATGGGACCCCTAACTCCCCTGACTATATCAGCGCACACTACAAGAGCAACAGGCCCATTCTGGGCTACATGTGGACTCTACCAGCCCAAGGGGGGGGATCTAACCAGGCAGCTGCCAACCCAGGGAACTCCCCTTCTCACTTTCCCCAGAAGGGCAGTAATCCCCCAAATGCCTGGCCAAGTTTCTTTCCCCGGTACCCGCCAAACCTCAACCCCCAAAACAACCCTTCTTTCTTTCCCCACATTCCTGAGCCCAGACAGCCCAATCCGGGAGAGGGGAGGCCAAGGGTGGAGGGGTACCAAAACTATCCTAACCAGGGGTGTTATGGGAGAATGGATAGTTACCCTTCCCGTGATCAACCAAGGGTACACCAGAGGTCCCCGTACCAGCCAGAGCGGGTGTCCCAACTGGAGCGTCAGGTCCAGAACATGGCACAGGATCTGGGTCGCATGTTGAGGGCGCAGCAAAACCCTCCAATGAACATGGCCACTCTGAACTCCACAAATCAAGGGTCTGGTGCTCCAGAAGAATGACGGGGGAAGAACCCCGACTAGCCACTGGTTCCAAGGGAGGAGGCACAGGGGGAAGAGGGGTGTAAAGCCTTAGAGGAAGCTTCCTTCCCCACTTGTGAAAAGCCCCTGGAAACCCAGGAACCGGAACCAGAATCTCCTGCCCCCAAAAGTCTGCAACCCCAGGAACAGAGGGTGGGTAGGAGAAATAAAGAGCCTAAAAAGGCCCATTATGTGGAGGAGGTGTGAATCTTCCAATTTGAGGGAGAGGGGTCCTCAGAGTATTCTGGGAAAGGGATCTTCTCCTTCAGGGATGGCTGAATGCCTCCCAAAGAAAAATGGGTCCAAAGAGATCTTGATCAAGACTGGGTAGATGTGGGGACCGAGTTAAAACCGCCCATCATCAAACCGCAGAATGACCAGCAAGAAAATCCCCTTGTTCAAAACAATTCTGGTGACTGCCTCCAAAAAGGGTGGGGCAGCCCAGAATCAGAACCAGGGGAGTCCAAAACTCCCCCATATCCAGCTGCCACCTTTTTCTTACAGGTTCCCACGATCCCAAATGAAATCCTGCCCAAATCATCCCTCTGTCAGAATCCAAAGGGAAGTTATTGACCGACCAATTGGCCAACAATTTGCATTATCTTTCCTCCCTTGAGGAGAAGGGGGGGAAGATTTTATGCCCTGGTCCATATACAGGGGCAATGTACAATTTTGGCACTGGTGGACACTGGATCCCAAGCCACTCATCTGTCAAAAAGGGCCTTTGATCAGCTGAATTTGGGAAGGGGGAGCGATACCAAATCGCTCTCACCCCTCTTCCTAGACAGCTTGAGAACTTTGACAGGAAGGAAATTCCTGTTGAAGGGTCTGCAGAGCTGGAAATTAAATTTGGGTGACACAAAATGAAGCACCCGGTCTTGGTTGTGGGGCCAGAGGGGACCCCCTGTCTATTAGGGAACGACATCCTCCGCAGGCTGTCTCCACCCATAGATTGTGTGAAAAGGTCCTCTGGACCCAGATCCACATGCCAATTAAATTAAAGCAAGGGGTCAACCATGTGAGTCTAAATGGCACATGCCACATAGTGGAGCAAACACCAGACCTAGTTAGGTTCTACTTTCAGAACAACGATAAACCTCACGTCACCGTCATAGATATGGGACCACCAAGTGGTGAAGTAAACTCTTCTCCATTTTTGGAAATCAGCCTCCCTTCCAGTCATAAGTGGCATTCCACCCTGGAGGAAGATACATTGAAATTTTATACTAATGTACCATCCGAAATTCCCAAGTTCATTGCCAAAATGGATATCAAACCAGCACAGAACTTAGCTTGCATTCTGAAAAAGGGTGTATACCGCTTCCTCCCGATTCAGTTAAATGACGGCAAGGAGTCTGTCCTCGCCCGAGTTGACTTGAATAGCGAAGAAAGCTTCATCAGCGAAGCACTATTTAAAAAACTCCCAAAAGACCAGACCCTACCCGCAGTAGAGTCAGTGCAACAATGGGTAAGGGATCTGGAACCACCCCGCACCAAACATCCTCTGCTTAGCAGTTGTATGATCAGCATTTCTAGTAATAACAAAAGCATAATAGATACTTGTTGGGTTGTGCGAGGTGTTCCTTCTGTCTTTTATATGAGCTGGGACCTCCTCAACCAACTTGATATTAATTTGGACCCTAGTGATTAATGGAATTTCAGAAATGGAGGAGAGGTGACCATCCCAGGACGCACCTACAGAATCCACATCACCAAGGGCAGTTTGGCAGAAGGGGAAAACAAGTGGGTCCACATAAACCAGCTGAAGAGTTGCCCTCCCAGGCATACTTTGCGGCAAGTAGAAGAGCTAACCGGAAACCCAGATGTGGAAAATCCAGAAACCTCAAAGAATCCATCTGTTAAAACCATTAGTAAAGCTAGATGGGGAGTATTGCAAATTGTATTCAATGCACGCATCTGCCCTACTACACCCTCAGGGAGTAGTAGTGGGGAAATTTCCATAACCATGATATGTTCTGTTTACTAGCATTGGAACTAAGAATTTTCTGATTACCAAGGAGGACCACTCGGGGACCGGGAAGAAAGACCCAGGGAGCCCAGAGTGCCGCTCCATACTCCCAACCAGAACCAGCAAGACTCCTGACCAGAACTGGCGAGGAGAGCATGTCCCTTCAGCACTGACGGGAAAAGCAGCTGAATTTCTCCACATGGACAAAAGAGAAGAACATCCCCATCTCCCGACTTCCCCTTAACGGGCGATCAAAATCAAGCTGGGAGGGGGGCTCTGTGGGATGTATTGACCCACTCTGCTATGCTATGTGGCATCACCCTGCCAGTAATGGGGAAAGAAATAGCAACAATGGCGGCAAAACCCTTGTGTGCATCAAAAACCTACAAAAACTGTGTGCCTCAGCACCCAAACAGAGGAATGCACAATCTGCCACCCATGGTGCATGTGCAGTGGAATAGAGCACATCCTGCAGAAATGTGCCAGTGGGTTCCATGACCAGCAAACAGAGTGCACAGAGAAAAGCAGTACTTTGCAAATGAAACCCAAAAATCTGCCTACAAATGACATTTGTTTTGTTCCCAAAAACTCAAAAATGCCTATAACACAACACTTTTCAACATTCACAATCGTGCCTGGTGCTAAAAGTCATGTCTCTAATGAAGCATTGTAAACATACAAAGTCCTGATATGGAGAGCAAAACATTCATCAGAAAACTGGATTGTCTGAAAACGGACAGCCATGACAAAATCTGGGTGCAGTACCCTGGGCCACCTGAATGACAGCTGTCAGAGGAGAACTGAGGAAGCTTCAATTTGACCTAAAAATAAAAGTCTGCAGAATTAGTAACACAAACAGGATTGTTGCCAAAAAGGAATACAGATTTTAGTTTTGTTTTGATTCCACAGATTTTAAGGCCAATAAAGAAATGTATTTGTATGTGATGCAACAAATGTGGGTTTTGCTAAGTTTAAAAAGTAATTACCTTGGCTGATGTTGCCATAACTTGAAAAGCCGTTTTTTCTCCCAGAAGGAAGGCCTTCCCTCAGCAGGAACTCACGGGGAGGTGTTAATTGCGGGGTTTTAACAGAATCTTATCTAAATGGGCCAAAGAAACAATGACCATCCTCCAACCCAGGACATTGGAGGTGTGAAAGGCCGTAAGACTGCTGCAGCACAGGAAACTCCTGGCTGACAGAAGCAAATTCCAAAGGAGGGGGCCACCACATGTTTCATGGAGTGACAAATGCTGACTATTTGGTATTAACAGGATATGTAATGGACATTTTTAGAAGGTGTATAACTTATTATCAAAAGGGGTGCAAAATCTGAAAATGGCAGATTAATTAACCAAATTTTAACACTACCTTTGAAAACAGTACAACCGTGTAGCTTATTCTGAACAGGAATG
The DNA here is from genome assembly GCF_040938575.1 of Ambystoma mexicanum. Taxonomy (NCBI): domain Eukaryota; kingdom Metazoa; phylum Chordata; class Amphibia; order Caudata; family Ambystomatidae; genus Ambystoma; species Ambystoma mexicanum. Next base: position 1,141,495,096 of record NC_090922.1, read on the forward strand.
GCGATAAATGTAGGTTTATGGGGTCTGTATTTCCGCTAAAATTGTGAAACTTTATACACTTATTCCCATGTTAAACACACACATTTGTGGAAACTTGCATAAAAATTGAAAAGTGTGTTCATAACGAAATGGGCAAAATTCCATAGAAAGGGGAAACATGACCCCACAGCTACAGGGTTTTGAGGAACAGCGGCTATGTAAAATATGCAATCGGTATATGTGATTTTTATAGAGGTTGCACATGTGCAAATATGTATTTTGCCAAAATTAATCTTTGTGTTCCAGTGGCTAGGGGTGGATTCTATGCATTACAAAATTACACCATAAATATGGCACTCTGTTTCTCTCAAAATCACCTTTCAAAGGGGCAAGCATAGCTAAACTGGCCCATACACACCCTTTGTGATGTAGCTTTAGGCATAAATAGAGACATCTGACAGCACACAAGAACTTACTGATCGAGCCACCTTCCGGATTCCGGCAGAGCACTCTGATCCAGCACTCTGTTCCAGCTTTCTACATCCAGCTTTAAATATTCTTCCAGATCCAGATGCCAAATCTCTTGCAAGCAATAGAGACTATTGATTTCCAGCAAGGCCCCAAATCCTCGAATCTATTCTCCTCACTCAGTAAAGTGCTGTGTGGTGTGAGAAGGACATTTTGAACCAGTATCCAGAAATTCTCTGGCTTGCCACCACTAGGCTTGCCTGAGGAACTCACCATCTAGCTGATCCAAACACCCACGACTAGGAGAGCAGATCCCGTGCAAATCCAGCGACCGACCTAGAGGATCCAGTCCCGCACCTGAAGTGCTGTCTTTCTTAGACCAGACCCATCCAGACCAGAGCTGACGGTCCCATTTAAAAACGTATCCAGTGAGTATGAATAGGAAGAACTGTGTCACGGGGTATATTTGCTTAGTCGTGTCCCTATTTCCAACCCATCCTATCTTTCAGTCAGAACCAGTATTGTTAGGAGTATCTTTGCCTTGTCTTATCCCAAACCCATCCTATCTTTCCTTCAGAACCTGTATTGTTAGAACTATCTTTGCCTGCCCATTTTCTCATCTGAAGAAGTCGGATTTCCTTATCAGGTGGTCATCCCGATCCAGTGACTGTAACCTCTGTGTGGTATTCTCTTCTTCATAGTCATCCCCTAGTGTAAGCAAACTCATTTGTCATTTTTAAAAGTGCATTTCTGTTTTCATTCTCGCGCCTATTTTAAAAAAAACAACCTCGACTAAAACCTCCATAACGCCCTCAGTTTTTGTGATAGAAACTCCTACTTATAGCCAACATCCATAGCTATCCATAGCGCCCAGAACCGCGTTGCAAATCAGTGCGTTTCTCCCGTTATTACAAATATCGCACAGTGAAAAGTTTGCTGCAAATTTTCAATTTCAGACATTTTAACGCATGTAAAATACCTTTTAACTGCTTCCGACTTGGACCTTAAGATTTCAATTGTTTTCTGTTGACCAAATCATTGCTTGTGCTTGTGTACAACTATCCAAGTGGCTCCCATAATAATTTATAACAATTTCAGCAATTTTACCATATTTCGTGTTTTTGCCCAGTCCATTCTAAAGTCAATCTTGAAAGCCAGTCTGACAGCTGAAAGTCAATTCTGTTTTTCTCTTCTGTTTGCTGGGGGAAAATGGGACTGATATCCTGTTTGATTTGTGCCATTTCTGAATACCTGCTCTCTCCTCCTATCTCTTTACATTGCCTATTGGGGGGTTGAGGGATGTTGCTAACCACAGTGCTATCTGATCTGAACCAACACAAATGTATTACTTTCTGTGCTGCATGTGTTGTGCTTATTACCTATTCCAGGTGTACTAAAGATATTATTCAGTCTTCTGTCACCCTATTGGTGATTGTTGTGTACCTATTAAAACATATTGTGATTAAATTTAAAATATATAAATAAATATTTACCTTTGCATACCAGCCTGATTCTTGGTTCAGTGCAATCGGGGTGTTCCAGGAAAAGGGTGTTATATGAGTGGTATATTGTTCAGAATAATGAACTTTTAGAAAAAAAAAATAAGGATTTCAGTTGTGCACTACTTGCTGGGCTTTGACTTGGGAGTGTGCCGGATTGAAATCACTTACAGCTTCGAAGCATTTCACAGCAAGGGAGGGAACAAGGGAAAAAATACAATGACATTCGAATATGGCCATGAACAACAAGAATGTGAAATTAACTATCCTACTCGGCCTGGCGACATTTCCGATGGTGCAAGCGTTAAGACAGGTAAGGAGGGAATGGGTTAAGGAGGGGGAAAATTAAACAGATCGGCAACTACTGTACTAGGCCTCATGATATTTCTGGTAGAGCCATTGAATACAAGAGGGGAGGGAGAGGGGCAGAGAAGGGGAAAGGAACAAAATAAACAACTATCGTACTAGGCCTGACGACATTTAAGATAGTGCTGGATGTGGGTGAGGGGAGAAACAAGTAAGGGAAGGGGGAGGAGACAGACAGTTTTTGTTATCATACTGGGTCCAGGGACAAATCTGATAATGTAAGTGCATAGACGAAAGAGGGGACGGGGGAGGGAGCAGAGAGTAAAAGAAAAACAGTGAGGGCGGAGAGCAGAAGGGAGAGAGAAAACAGTTGCAGAAGTCAGTAAGACTCAATGTTACAGAGAAAGAAATGTAAGCAAGGATTCCAGATGGCAAACATGAAGCACAACATGAAACTGGGCCACCATGCGTACTGGTTCAGAAGGTGATGCACAAGAGTCACAATGTACAGAATTCACTAAGCAAGGTCGCCATGCGTACGAGTTGGAAGGTGAGGCGCAAGAAACAAGAGACAAGTGTCACAAGCGGCAAGTGTCTAAACTCCAACCAACATTTGTGATGTCATCTTTGATGTCATGAGTGTTAGTCTTAGCAGAGCACAATAGTGGCGCGAGTTATGGTTGCTTAGCTTGCCATAACTGGCACATTTCTGGGTTTCTTTTGGTTTTACGTGTACCTATAATATGGATAGGTTATTGTTACTTCAAAGTAAGTATAAAGTCCCTTTACCAAAGTTTTTGCACTGAATGTGGTAGCTTTTTCTTAGGGCAACGGAACCATAATGTGCCTTTTACCACGTTTTTTCACTGAATTTAATAGGTTTTTAGTAGTCCAACTTAACCATAACTTCCCTTTAACAACGTATTTTTTCCTGAATTTCATAGGGTTTTACCAGGATAACTTTAGTTTGTATAGATGTACCATATAGCATACCAAATGGATGTCTGCACTGTGCATCTGTTTGCGGATAGCGGCTAGCATTGAAACTGCAGAAAAAGCCAGGGGTTCTCTTACATAGTGGTACCATTCAGCAAAGAGAAGGAACATGTGCAAAGAGCACCATGTATCTGCATTGCAAGGAAAAAAGGAGTAGGTCTGAAAACTCTATACTTGTGAAACAAACAGAGCAAAGGCATAGAGTATGCACCATAATGGAATGCATCAATAGGCAAAGTAACATCTGTGTCCGACAATATTACAACACTTCTGCTTTACAATGAAATAAAGAAGGAAATGGCAGAGTAAAGAATGTCACTACAACACGGTAAGTACACTGATGTTTCTCATATAATTGCACAGCTTTTGCAGTGTACAACAGTGAACAACCATAATAGTTTATATTTTGTACGCAGCAATGCAAAGCACCATAGAATGGCTGGAAGAAAATGTACCACTTAATGAAACGATTAACGATAGTAACTCATTGGTACGCAGCACAGCGTAAAAAGTAAGAGCTTCATATGGACCTAACAGATATTTTTATCTTTAATAGGACATACTGCAAATGAAAGGAATGTATCACAAGCGGCACCTCTTCCACAACAGCATATTGACACAGGAAATGAAGGAAACGCTGTAAAAAGCAACCTAGACAGCCTGGACATCAAAATGCAACAATTGCTAAACAATTGATCTGCCTTAAAAGATATTGTACAAGGACATATTATTGGAAACATGAAATACCACTGGCCCACCTTCATGTGTACCCCTTCCCCATTTCCCAGCCCACCATCCCCAAAAAAATCCCTGTGAGCAAAGATGTTACGATGAGACCTCAATCCGTGGCTCCCCTCATGAAAAACTTGTTGAAATCCCAAATTTCCCTGTGTATGTATCCATTTGTGCTACCCCTTCCCTTTCCTAATAATGTCTATTTTTCTTAGAAATTAAAGGTGTACATGTAAAGTGCTGATGAGTGTGTGAGTGGCTTTTCCTTTTGTGTTAAAATTGCATTTTGAGTCTGTGGTACACAGTACTGATGAGATGGCTGCAGTTAAGCAAAATGGAGGTTTCCTAGGGAGACTGCACATTCCCGGGGTATGTGCAAGCACAATGCTCGTATCCGTAGGACTGAAGTACTGGCCGCATGTCCGCATCTTCAATGCACTTTTAAATAGTTGTGGGAGCGCACGTCTGTCTGTTCCACAGGTATGCGCATGCGTATGTCATCTTCTGTGTCCTGGTAACACTGCCCCTGTTGCCAACCCTACTGATTCATGTGGTAGGCTATGGCATTTTAAGCAGTCCTATCACCTATGGATTTTGGTGTCCAATCCTCCCGATCGATGGCTGCAGCAGGCCTGGCTGCCTGATGCCCAGTGGGACCAAGGAACAGCATCCTCCAGTGTACGGTGGGCATGTTAAATGATCCATTAATTTGATTGATGTGTTGCTTGCCCTTGCATGACCTGTGAAACAGACACACCGTCTCTGCAATGAGCTCCGTGAGGTAAAGTGTCAAGTTATCGGCTTCGGTTTGTAGAGTTGCAGAAAGGATTGCACTGCAAGTGTAACAGTTTCTAGTCAGTCTGGAAAATGGCAGGCCTTTTTCGTGTTTGGTTGCATCTCGAAGGATTGAAGTGCACAACACCTACTAGACAAATGCTTGCTGTACTTCCAAAAAGGGCAGCAATGCATTTTGGGTAGGTTTCAGAAAAACCTGATTGCCAGAATCAGTAAGATGAGCGCCATTTGTTGGAAACATATTTGTGCTATCAAACGTAATATTTCCATTGTGGAAGTAGGACATGGCCACATGTCAGAAAAATGCACAAATAGCCTTCTTGACATTATGACTCGCATTCTCCATTTGTGGAATAAAGCAAGAAGAACGTGGCAACATCTTTGTCTGCATAATGCGACAAATAATTATGCAGGAGTTCAGAAACTTACGCATGACCTGGCCAAGTGCCTCCTTCATCGCAAACTGCAGACAAATTCTGGTAACATGTCCTAAACTTTAACCTCCACAATAAAGAATAACAATGTCTGGATGATCGCGCATGACCAAAGTGGCAGAAAGAGGAACCAAAATCAGCCATTTCATTGCATGTACTCCATACCAGTGCACATCCACATTATAGAATCCAAAATGAGCAGCCACTGCACTTTTGCATTCACTTTCAACCAATGTATCTAGCACTCCTCCAATTTCTATACACTCTGCTTTGTGAAACACACAGCCATAACCATACGCTTCTGCATTCCTCTCTACAAATGCACATTCTACCACAGTCTCTGCGTACACACCAGACCCTGAAAACTTATTGCGCAATCTCTTAGCCTCCATAGTCCCATTTCCATCTCTAAATGCCCCGGATGTGGCACGTGTAATCCTGGAACTAATGCGCTGTCCGCACACTTATCGTGCTGTGCGCAGGAATGGGGGAATACATTTCAACCAGGGTAGGGGATTTCGTCTTTAGTGGTGGCTCTGAAAAGAGCCTTTTATTTATTTGTTATGTTGTTTGTGCTTGTAAACAAACACCTTTCTTTTCCAGTTTTTATAGGAGTTTGTGTTTTATTCTCCTCTTCAAATTCGTATAATAACCTGTTCAACACATCCTGTAGATGGTGAAACAAAATACCATTTCTAATGGCCGATAAAAAATGCCATTTTCATCAAAAAGGTTCAAACGTCGAGAATCAATTATGCCATTGTTACACTAGAACATCCCAGCATCGCACATAACATCACAGATGCTTCTGTTCATAAGACATCTTCCGACCTGGGGCTGGGGACAAAATATATTGGGATAGTCCCAAACTCTTCTTGGTGGTATGGAAGAGAAAACCACCTTGGCAGTGGGAAAAAGCCACTTCACTGCTTTCATCTACCTCTTTAGTTGATGGAACAAATGTGAACAAGCCACGTAACTATAAAGATGGATTTCTGAACTCGGACCTGGAGGGGCATAGGTTCAGAAGGCCAGCCTAGTTACTTGGAACAGGGTAACCTCTGGACAAGCCAGACCAATCAGGGTAGCGATTGTGGCGGTCAAGACTAAGTCACAAGAGGGACGAGGGTGACTGAAAGGCCTGAATAAGCACACAAAGCAAGGACACTTACAAATGACTCCAGACAGGTGTTATATTAAAAATATAGACACATTTATTACAAGGCCTCTGTAACATCGAACATAGAAAAGAATCATAATAATACTAAAGTAAACCAACACATCACAATCAATACAATATATATACAAGACCGAGGGGTCTAAGGAGTTATGAACACGTAATATGTAGACCACCTAGATGGGGAGGAAAACAGGCAGTGCCAGTAATCATTAGACCCAGTTCGACATCAGAAATACACCTAACTAGGAGGAAGTCCGAGCCCTACGATGAGAGGAGCCTTATGCTCAAAAGTACCTGCACGTGCTTGAGCCAATGGGCAAAATAGGGTCTCTTCAAGGGTCTTAGGCAGTTCAGGAAGGTGAATGAAGCGAAGAAGAACAAGTCCCCACTACTCAAGCAAGGCCTCCACTTGTGGGCAGAGGCAGGGTGAGAGTGCGGGATAGAGTCGCTATTTCGCAACAGCAGTAGAAAAGAAACGGGCTCCTGCACGAGGGGCCACCGGTTGGGGTATGGTCTACTCACCGGTCCCCGACGCAGGCAGACCCAGACTTCTCCACTTCAGTAAACGTTGCTGGTAGGTTCAGCTGCGATAATCAGGATGTCTCGACACCGTGTAGATTCCGTGTAGCAGGATGCAGGGTCGAGGGTGTCCCAAATGCAGCGAACGTGCACAGGTTGTTACCACAGCAGGGCAACACGGCAACCGCATTTACTCTGGTCCAGGCGCACTCGTCTCACATCAGACCTGGGAATGCCAAGTGTACGAAATTCAGTGTGAGGGTGCCATGGACGCACAGCAAGCAGTAGACCAAGTTTCGAGGGCTTCCCCAAATGGGCGGCGGTGACAGAGCAAAACGTCCTGGGTAAGCTGGTCAGCCCACTGGATTGCCCAGGGACACTTCTGAAGAGGCTTACTTGCAGGGTTTGATGAAGGTGCCGGGAATAGTTGATCCCACTATTCCAATGGGTCGAAGCGCCTTTGCAGACCTTCTAGGATGATCAGATGCAGAGGGGTCTCGCAGGACGACAGCGGTTCAGGGTGCCAAACCTTCAGTGGGTCACCAGCGGTTCCTCGACTCAGCTTCTTGTGGCAGGATACTTGGATCCTTATCCCTCGTTCAGTGTTCAGGAGATCGACTTGGTAGTGGTGTTTTCAGCCTCTTCTTATCCAAAGTTCCCTTTGCGCCAAATCGGAGAGGACCCAATGGGATATCTGCTCACAAACACTCACATCATACGTGGACCTATCATGGACCACGGTGGTCCCAGGCATTCAGGACACTTCAGACTCTCTGGCACCCAGGATGTGTATTGGGAACAGACATCCCAGCCCACATCTTGGAGGCACACAAAAGGCATGCAGAAGCCCACAAAAGCGTTGGGTTTTGTGGCATGACCAAATAAGTACGGAAGGTGAAGGGGCAAGACGGTCAGAGGACAGGACAAAGAACCTTGTGGCATGGCCATTTTGGAGCCAGGCCACTCATTTGTGCCAAACGCGGTAAGCACGGATAACATGGAGAAAAAGGGTTCAAAACACAAGAAAACGATAGCTGCCACCAGTCCTGTCCGTGACACACTTGCACAGTTCATAATAAGTCCAGCGAGAGTTTCTAAGGTCTTTGGAATGACTAGAGACACAAGAGCACGGTAAAGTAAGTTACAGTGCACTCTTGTTTCATGTTGCACAAAAGCTGCAGCATGAGGAAAGGACTAAGGGAAACAAAGTCTCCCAGTACTGACTGTCTTAAGGGCATGTCAGTTTCCACATAAGAATTGAGCGAAAGCCCAGAGAAGTGCGGCGGAAGGCTGCGCTTCTCTGGCAAAGTCTATATGAGGGTGTAAAACAGCAGCAAAAAGTTTGGGGGTTGACACATGGAGGGAAAATGGCATACAATCATGAAATCTTTCCTAACACTCGCCCCTCCCAGACTAAGGACAGGGGGAACTAATCCCCCCTGGATGAGTTTCTTGTTAAGGTTGGTTAAACATTCTGGACAACCCATCAGCACTGGCCTATGCTCAATAGTGAAGTCAAAGCCTTGTAGACTTATGTACCACCTAAGCAACTTTGGATTCTCTCCCTTCATGTGCATTAGCCACTTTAAGGGCTTATGGTCAGTTTGCACAGTGAAGTGGATCCCATAGAGGTAGGGCCTCAGCTTCTGTAAGGCCCACACAACAGAGAAACATTATTTCTCTACTGTGGATCATCTGAGCTGTCTGTCCTTAAACTGGTGACTAATGAAACCAATAGGGTGTTCCTTACCCTTCTCATCTACTTGTGATAGTACAGCTCCTATCCCAGTGTCAGAGGCATCTGTCTGCACAATAAAAGGTCTGTGGTAATCAGGGGCCCTGAGAACAGGGGCCTGGCACAAGGAGTCTTTTAAGCCATTGAAGGCCTTCTCCTACTCTTCAGTCCAAGTTACCTCTTGGGTTTCTTAGGAGTGGTGAGAGCAGTCAGAGGGGCAGCTATGGTGCCATAGTCTGCCATGAAATTTCTGTAATACCCCATGAGTCCTAAGAAGGATCTCACTTGGGTCTATGTAGTGGGGGTAGGCCTGTCTTGTACTGCTTGTACTTTACTGGGTAGAGGCTGTATCCTCCCTCCACCTACTTCATGTCCAAGGTAAACCACTGAGCCTTGTCCAATCTGGCATTTACTAGCCTTTATGGTCAAGTGGGCTTTCTGAAGAGCCTTTAAAACAATCCCAAGGTGTTGCACATGGTCTTCCCAGGTGGCACTGAAAACTGCTATATCATCCAGATATGCAAGGCAGAATTCATCCAACCCATTCAACACATGATTCACAAGCCTCTGGAAAGTGGCAGGTGCATTCTTCAACCCAAAAGGCATTACCCTGAACTTGTAAAGACCTTATGGAGTTGAGAACGCTGTCTTTGCCAATAGCCTGCAGTGAGGTCAAACGTGCTGAGGTACTTGGAGGACCCAAGATATCCACGAGCTCATCTGGTCGAGACAAGGGGTGTGCATCTGTCTTGGTGACAGCATTCAGAGCCCTGTAATCCACAGAGAACCTCAATTCAGAAGTACCTGCTTTTGGAACCAAAACCACACGGCTGGACCAAGGACTACTGAGGGTTCAATCACCCCAAGATCTAACATTTTGTTGACCTCTGTCTTAATGCAAGACCGTACTTTGTCTGACTTCCTGTATCCCCTACCTTTGGTAGCTACACTGTCTCCTGTGTCTATGTTATGTTTGCACCAAGGTGTCAAACCAGGGGACTGTGAAAACAGGGTGAAAACTGCCTAAGCAAACTTTTCACCTCCGCCTGTTGATCAGAAGTCAGCTGAGGGGCCACTCGGACACCCTCAAAGGAGCTATCTGAAGGACTGCTTTGATACAGGTCCGGGAGAGGTTCAGACTCCTCTTCCTCGACATCTGAAGCCAATAGCAGTGCTGCGATTTCAACTCTTGGGATGAAAGCCCTCAGCCTATTTACATGGAACACTTTTGGAGCCTGTCCAGGGCTTCCAAGGTCCACCAAATAGTTGACCTCAACCAGGGGCTCCACCACTGTGTAAGGGCCTGACCACTTATCCTGTAAAGCTCTAGGCCTTATGGGATTCATGATCAGGACTTGCTGACCTGGTGTGAAGTTGATGAGGGAAGCGTTCTGGTCATACCAATGTTTTACAAGAGCTTGTCTTGCCTTCAACTTGTCACTAGCCAGACCCATCAGGAGTACCATCCTTTTTCTGAGCCCTAACACATAGTCTACTACGTTGGTAGTAATAGGGGGAGTGGGCATCTCCCATCCCTCCTTGACTATAACTAAGGGTCCCCGCACAGGGTGACCAAACAGCAGTTTGAAGGGGCTGAAGCCAACACCCTCCTGTGGTACCTCTCGGTAGGCAAACAGTAAGCATGGCAAAAGAAGATCCCATTTTCTTCTCTAAGGCTCTTCCAGAGCCACAATCAAACTTTTTAAGGTCCTGTTAAACTGTTCCACCAGACCATTGGTCTGGGGGTGGTATGCGGAAGAAAACTTATAGGTGACCCCACATTCTTTCCACATAGCCTGCATATACTTCGACATAAAGTTGCTGCCTCTGTCAGACACAACTTCTTTAGGGAAGCCAACCCTAGTAAAGATGCTGAGTAAAGCTTTTGTGATGGACTTGGCAGTCTCAGTTTTCAATTGGATGGCCTCAGGATATCTGGTGGCATGGACGACCAATACCAGGATAAACCTATTGCCTGAGGATGTTTGGGGGTCAAGGCGACCAACTATGTCAATCCCTACCCTCTCGAATGGTACTCCCACAACTGGGAGTGGTACCAATGGAGCTTGGATTGTTGAACCACTCTTACCAGATAACTGGCAGGAGGCAAAACTCCTGCAGTGACTTTCTACTTGCACCCCCATCTTGGGCCAGTAGAAGTGCGTTGATAACCTTTGCTTGCTCCTCTTAATACCAAGGTGACCAGAAAAGGGCACTTCATGTGCCAGCTGCAGGAGGAAGGGTCTTACAGCAAGGGAACCACCAACCTCCTATGGTCTCCATCTGTAGACTCTGTGGGCTCACTATACAGGAGTCCACCTTCCCAATAAATCTGATGCTTCCCAGGAGGTTCACCCTCAATCTGGGAGCAGGCCTGTCTCCTTAGGGCTTCCAGAGATGGGCACTCACGTTGGCCTTTACTGAATTCTTCCCTGTCAGGACCACCTTCTACTAACAAATTGTTTAGTTCAGGATGGTCATTGGGGTCAAATACTTCAGGCATCACCACCTCCTCATCAGGTCCTCAGTGGTAGGTGAGTTCGGGGGAATATTTTCTTTCCCTCTTTTTGGTTTTCTGACTCCTTTAGCCTTGGGTTTCCCTTTTGGCTGGGGCAGGGCATTGGTCTTGGCCAATGCTGCCTTAGTTTGTGACCTTGTGCAGGGTCTGTCAGCAGTATCTCCCACAAGCCCTAAAGCTCTGAGATCATTGCCCAACAAGACCTTTCCTGGGACACTCTTCTGAATGCTCACTGGAATCCTGACTGCTGTACCATTGATAGTAAGATTTACAGGTATTACTGGAAACATGAGAGGTGGGCCGTCAGCCAATTTAGTGGGCATCAGAGTAGCTCTGGCAACTTCCTCTGGGTCTACCAAAGTAGAATCCACTACAGTTCGACTGCACCCACTATCCCTAAGAGCTGGAGTATCAACTCCATTGATCAGCACACTGGGTCTCATTACGACCCTGGCGCTAATGGTTTAACGGCACCGTAAAGAGTGTCGGAGCCATTAAACCATTAGCGCCTGATTACAAGGTCCCTTAGCGGGTTGGAGGCTTTAACGCCTGCTTTTTGCAGGCGTTAAAATCCAACCCGCTAAGGGACCTTGGAGCTAATTACGGCAACCGTAATTTACAGTGCCGTAATTAGCGCCTTCCCCATCCCCATTATGCCCTCTGGGGCAAAAATGGGAATGGGGAAGGGCAAATGGTGAATGGGGAATTACCGCCCCGCCAACCTTGTGATGCAAAGTTAAAAGCTGCCCAAATAGTGCTCTTCCTATAGGATTATCAACTTAACCATAACTACACAGCCACTACAGTGGGCTCTGTAATATATTGTGGGGCAGTCTCTGTCCTATAGTTAAGGTGAGTCAGAGTTACATAGGAAATCTAAAAAAATCAATTGCTAACAATGACTTGACTCATGTGACAGATTTGGCTGATAATTTGAAGACAATGTTCAACATCTGGGCCATTTGAAGGTCAACAAACAATTTCATCAGGTTACAGTTGGGTTGGAGGCAATAGGACACGAAGTGACATTTGGCAGTTGGAGGGGGGCTAAGGACCAAGTTTCCAACATGAGGCTCAAACATTTTCACATACCCTCAGGTATAACCTAGGGTATAATTGTGAATACCCTACATTTCTACTACTGAAACTGCGCCACAGAAACAACATGTGTTGTGGGTTGAATGGGAGAGGGCCGGGGAGGGCAGGAGGCCATCAGGAGAGTTGGGGAGCAAGCACACATGAGGGGCGCCACTTGGTGAGGGTCTGGGAGGGCAGGGAAGCATTATTTTAAACTGTGTTTCTCGATAACCATGGGTATAATGATGACAAATAACCGGGGTATAATTGAGTTCATTCTATAGTTCATTCAAATTTACCGGTTATAGAAAAAAGATATACATATATATATAATGTGTATATATATATATATATATATATATATATATATATATATATATTGTTACAGCTCCTAGCATGTTGGGGGTTAAAAATCACTGCCCATGGACAAAGATCATGGTTTGTGGACAGTTAGTGTTTTAAAATATACAATGGGTTATGGCCAGTGGCGCTGAAAAACTGTCTATGGCCAAAGGCAATGGCCAGTGGCACTGAAAAATATACGGTGGGCACGGCTGATGGCTATGCCCAGTGGTGCAGAAAAATATACAGTAGGCACGGCTGAAGGCTGTTGCCATTGGCCAAAGGCCATAGACAGTGGGGCTGAAAAATATCTTTGCCCGTGCCCACAGGCCATGGCCAAAGGCCAAGCCAGTGGAACCCAAAAATATACAGTGGGAATAAAAAAAAACACTGTTATGTTATGTTAACAATCATGTATACAGTGCACAGTCGCCACTGAAAGGCATCATGGTGTTAGCAAGCTAATCTGAGGCAGGGAAAGGGCTAAGAAATATAGCTTTTCAGTGACCACCGAAGCACGCCTCAGCCGGAAGGTGGCAACTCTGGCTGTAGTATTCTGCAGAATTTGAAGGTGCTGCAGAAGATAGATAGTTTGTCCCAAGAATAAGTTGTTTCAGTAGTCTATAGTTGACAAAACAAGGAAGCCCAAAATTCAGAGGGGAGAAAATTTGCTGACAAGTGATGGAAAAAAGTTCATTCCGGGTGACATTCGTGACTTTTGTAGACCAGCTTCAGTGAGTACCACTGGACTGTCTTCTTATGCTGACCAAGCTGCTTTGGCTTCAAGTGAGTTATCCGATCCACCGGGTCACATTTCCATCAGGGACACACAATTACTGGCAGGCAAAGGACTGCCTATTACTTCTACAACAAATTGTGTGGACACAATTCCCGTGAATATGGTGACTGCTACCAAGGATGAAATGGGCAAGACAAACCTTTCCACAACTCCAGGAAAACATGTCGTGTCTCCACCACTTGGTTCAGTGAAAGTAATATGTGATCTAACGTCTCCTCTGCTCGCATGCAACTCTAATGACCAGCGAGGTGAGGATACAAGCTTTAATGTGGAAAATATTTCTTTGATTGCTTCTTCATCATCAATATCCTCAGCAAGAAATAGTCTTTATCAATCTCCTACTCTTTTGATGATTCTGTACATACTGTTCATATGTCCCTAGCGGGTCTGGTAGCAGATGGTCAATCTTCTCGGAGGTGTAGTGACATTCCCAATAACAACTTGTCGGTCTCCTCTCAATTCAAACTCTTAGAAATCACCTTAAATGCAATGAGTACAACTATATCTACGCTGACTAAGTTGTTTGAAATGTTAGATGTGAAACTCACAGCTCAATATAAGCAAATTGATCAATTAATGATATGGATGAGTGAATTGCTACCAGAAAAATTGTCCCTGAATGTATATGGTAAACGGGTGAAACAGGGTACACGCAATGTTACTTCACAACTTTACATTCCTACTGAAGTGGAAAAGACACCCACTATTTCAGTGGCAGTTCTGCCCACATTTATTCATGTGATTGGGTCAGATCGATCACTTAATATTGCGGGTGGACTGTGTCAAACTTTTGCTTCTAATGACTTGCAGCCTCATAGAATCTGTATTAGTCCTAATTCTCAGCTGACTAACATGGAAAAGTGTGTGGTACCTCCTGAGAAGGCTCCTCCATCGAAGGGTGAAGTCATAAATATTGTTGCTACTTCAACGGACGAGCTTGTACCAACAAAGACTTCTTACAATCTTTTTCAAGCAAAAGAGGTTAACAAGTAAGGAGGTGTGCCATCTGATATTCTCAAAAAAACTAAAAATCAAAAAGCTCTTCCATTGAGAGCTACAGCAAATATAAAACAACTAATTAAACGGTTGCCTCAAATGAAAACAGGGGGAAAATCAAGGGTACAAAAAACAAATCCCTCTTTCAACAACAAATTGTGAGAAGAAAGGGGCTGAGAAGTCAAATGAGGTTAATGAATATCCTATGCTAAATTACCTAATAGCTTCAATCTCTGCTATACAATTGATTACTCCAGAGTCACAATCCTCTCAACTGAATCCAATTGATGATAAGGAAAATATTAGGGTTGTTGAACGGAGTGATTCACAAGATTTTATTCTGGCTGATGTTTGTATGCAGATCAAACATTCTATACAAGGATAGATTAATCACAATACAACATTGCCCCCTGTAGGGTAAAATTGTGCGCTCCGGGCTCTTCTTGTCAAGGAAACAGTTAGGTAAAACAGCATTTTCTCCCAATTAGACTTAATTAGGAATTAGTGTACAATACAGAAATGTGCACATAACTCATACCGCATGAATGCAACAGTGATAAGGACAAATCATATAACCACATCTTGCACTAGCACCTTTTCCAATATAATAGAATGACCTAGGAACCAATGACTAGTATAGTACCTCACACCTAAGTCATAATGCCTGAATGCCATAGTAAATAAAGATAATTTTATGGTAATGTAGACTGCAAGAACACATACACATTTGCACCATTATAAAAGGACAAACATTGTAAGCAGCGAGGCCCCAGCACAGAAAGTCAAAGACTGGACAAATGCAATCATGAGAAGCAGGAAGGGCATACAAGTAACCTGTGCACCAACAGAGACGCAAAATGAACTGATAGTGCATAGTACATAATGATGGGAACAGTATTCTAGTGCCAACCACTTAAATCATTTAGGAAGAGATGTAAATGTTATAATTTTGTGTCACACTGTTACATCTCACAATATGATTGGTTGAGATTTCTGTGCTTACTCACTCCAAATGTACTACTCCTGGAACAGTCAATGGAAAACCTAATGTGACTGTTACAAGTTTTAACACTCATTGTCCAATCATTGAGCGTGAGAAGGGAGATGATTCCACTGAACATGAGCTAACTAGCATAAAAGTATCTTTTGCCGCGTGGTTAGAATAGACCAATGAAGTTGTAAAATGTATGGAAGCACCTATATTGTAACTGAGACCAGCCAATGACTGTTGAAGAAACTCGTAATTATTGTTGTCCTTTGCTTTCTGTAACCACAATAAAACCATGTATTTACTGTACGCTAATTGGAATGTCTGTTAAATATTTCCCAGCCATGGAAATTACAATACATTTCTGTTTTTCTCATATCTCGTGCACCTCATTTTTGGCTCTGTGGATTAATTTGTATTGGCATGAACGGGACTTGCATACATTTTGTTGGCCAATACTGGGAATCCAGGTTCCTCCAGAAAATCTGTTGCCTCTTCCGTTGCACTTTGGGGACAAGCACAGTCTGCCTGGAGACTGCGCAAAATCAACGAGGGAGGTAGCAGGCACCAGTGTTAAACCAGAAGGCTTACCCGGCCACTACAGGCTCATGGCTCAACCCTTCAAGTGAAGGCTGTTAAAGGGAGAAGAATTCCGGGAGGCTTCAGATGACCACAGTGAGCCGGTGCACATGATACGAGAACTACAGAGAGAGTGAGTATACATGTAGAAGTAGAGTGAATTCTGGTCACGTGATCTTTTTGCAAAGTTTTCTTTTTTCTTATATAGTAGAAAGTGAAGAGGGCTCCTGTATCGAGGAGCTGTGATGTCACGAAAATAAATTGATAAGTGGAGTGTACACATCCTTCAGTAAGGGAGGGAGGTCTACTGTAAAGGTGGCATGAGGCAGACAATAGCAGAACACTTTAGAACTGTGATTTTATTTTTTATTTTGCATTGTATATACTTTATATGTGGTGACAAATCATCAGAGGTGACTGGTGATGATTTTTTAAGGGGACAAGATTGGGGTGAAGTCTAAATTTAGGAGGGGGTGTGGTTTGGAAATGTTGCTATTTTATGCTAGAGCATGCTATAACTTCAAGTTTAGGTGTTGATTTTTCACCTTGGAGTTTACGTTTTGTAGTTTTCGAAGTAGGTTAAGAGTGCGCTAAAGGTGGTAGGCACTTTGAGGTCTTGTTATAGCATTAATCTGTTATGGTAACTGTATTGATTTGTGTATTGCAACATGTTTTGATTTCTGTTGTGTGACACAAAAATGTAAACTGACCTTTTATTGCTATAACAGCCAAAGAGATGAGCACTCCCTTAGAACACATATGTAGGGAACTACCCACTTATAGAGTGAAAAGTAGACAGTATAATGAAGATTGGGCAGTAGGAACAGAAGGGAACATTTTCACAGCCTGGCCAGCTGAGAGCACTCGTGATAAAAACATAATAGCGCATATGTATACCCATCTACTCTCCACATATAGAGGCAAAAAATTCAAGTATATTAGAGCTTTGGAAGCTCTATGAGGAAGATGGAAATAATCATTAAGAAAAGGGGAATGCTGAGGGGTAATCCTCCCCGCCAGAGTCAAATAGTAAGAAATTGACACAGGCTTCAATGCCTGCGCAGTCTGTGCCCCGGATGAATATAGATAAAGGCATACAGTTGGCACTGGCTTCAGAAACTGCACAGCCAGCAGTCCCACACCTGACAGACAAAAATCCTTAAAAGCCAGCCGCAGGGTACACAAACTCTAAATTCAAGCTCCATGCATACTCAGAAACAGTTCCCATGAAAGGAGCAAGTGCACCCGGTAACATACAAGTTCCAGTAATAGTAAAACTAGAGAATAAAGGGTATGAAGAATAAAGATTTAGAAGCAGCAATACATGAGAAAGAGGAAGAATTGTGAAGGACAACCAGGAAAAGGGAGGGGCCATGTCCAATGGTAGATTCAGAAACGTGGCCAGCAGGAAAGATGTTATTGAAATTGCACAATGTGGTAATAAAGAATGTGAAACTAGAAATTGAAGAACTAGAGCTTCAAGATGTAGATTATGGGACAGCATAAAATTGGAAAGGGAATTGAGCCAGAGGAAAGTTTGGGCAATTGGGAAATAGAGGAGGACCAGGAAGAGAGAACTCCATGGGGGAGACGATTGAGACCACATCCTAGAACAGTGGCAATCGTTAGAGGGAAGAAGGCCAGGACACAGCATAGCCAAAGGCGGTGAAGGCTTTCCCACTGATATAGAAAGGAGTAGGCAGATAGCAATATGTTCCTTGCTCGCATACGGATAAGAATCATTTGATAAAGATGTTACCACCTCTTACAGGAGGAGTGGGTAAATTGATTAGTGCAATAGAAAAGCATGCAGCTGGGCAACCATAATGATCGTGGACATGAAAAGCTTATTAGCTAGTATAATAGGGGACCAGAGGAACACAATATGGGAACAAGCAGGTCACCCATGGGTCCGATTTGAGAGTGATGGACATGATGGTGCACCATTTAATTACTGTTGAGCCTGTGTATGGGATGCATTGATGAGTGTGTACCCTGATAGACCTGATGTAGGTGCTAGAATGGCATGAATGACAAAGACTCTACATTGTATATTCAGTCCATTCAGGAAATTTGGCGAGAAGAGACAGGGGAAACGTGGGAACAGAACATGCCATTCTTCTATCATGTGCCACCACTTTCTACCACATGCTAAGGGATGGCTTACTTACCGAATAGAGCAGAATAGGATTTTGGGTATGTAAGCAAAGAGATGGGGAAAAATACACACACAAAAAGTGCATTTTTGCAAGCGCAAGCGTGGAAATGAAAGAGCAGCTGAACAGAAAGCACAGCAAACAGTAGCCAAACTGGTGCAAAAGAAGCAGCGAAAGTCACTATGATATGATATGATAAGACATTTATAACATGCCTATACACACGTATTTCTAGACATGCATGGAGGGAGCAGTAGTGACAAACTACACAGACACACAACAGCAGCCAGGAACATCACAACACTGGGATAATCTACAAGACAATAACAACATACGCGATAGGGGAGGGGATCCAAGGGGCACAAGGCAACTCACGGAAAGGACGAGGGGTAGGATTTGTTGGATTAAGTCCACGATTTGGTGGATCATGTTGGACATGCAGGAAAATGGGGC
This sequence comes from Ambystoma mexicanum, assembly GCF_040938575.1. Lineage (NCBI taxonomy): Eukaryota > Metazoa > Chordata > Amphibia > Caudata > Ambystomatidae > Ambystoma > Ambystoma mexicanum. Next base: position 1,141,513,647 of record NC_090922.1, read on the forward strand.
ACATGTCTAAGGACTGTCACAGCAAACCCCCATGCAATATCATCCAGGAGCACCTCCAACTCCACACTGCACACAGAGGATACCACAGGGATTCTAGGTCCCACAAACGGCTGCAGACCCCGTGACAATTTATGCCCCCGGGTCTGTACAACCCCCGGATGTAGGATAAATGCAAATGATCACTCCCACACAGGGACAACACATAGAGCATGCCACACCAAATGCAATTCAGAACATTGCACAGCAAGTTCCTACACAGACCGTTATGGCACCATGGGAACAGAATGCCCTACCATGATGTACACTCACGCACTACACTGGAGCCAGTGTGATAAGCAATAATAATTTTCCACTTCCAGGAAACAATACCTACGTGCAATAGGACAGCCCAGAGCAATCCTTGACATGCCCAGTACTCTCAATCACCCTGAATGCAGACAAGGAACCCAAAGTAAGGTTACTAAAGGAAACATAATGTTTACTTGCATTATATAAGGGAAGGACAGTTTTCATTAACCGACAACAACATGGATACTTGAGATTTTTCTGGGGCAATTGCAAGGGTTCCTTTCACAGAAGATCTACCACTCACAATATGGAATCAAGAGATAGACACACCATTACTGTATATTACTGATGCACCAGTGAACCTATTATGGAGGAATCTCCTTAAAAAAGGTCAACATGACCATTTCATTCACTGACAAAGGAATTCTATGTTCAGCACCAGCTATGCATTGCAACAGAATAGCCACAGTAATACTGACACTTTGCAGCACCAACACAGTTCGAACATTACCATTGCATGAAGTGCTACTCACATATACAGTCACCATTTCTATCAGTTGGTTACCAGGAATGCAGAATGTGATATTTTGCATGCCAGCAGAATTCCTATTTAGACCAGCAGTGCCACATGAGGAAGTCCCAGGAACAATTTCCACCTTACACACTGATGCAGTGATTATGAGGAAAGACACAATCATTGTACCATACACAGATGAATAAGGGATGGATTAGAGAAGTGTACTGTGCATAGACCCACACTGCCATTGAAAGAAATTACCGACAAACAGCTATTAGAGAATTTGATCGGAGATGGGGACGTAGCCTTTGAAACTGGCATACCATGTCATTTGGTAATACAGCACTGGGAAGTCCCACAGACAGTATTGACAGCACCAACACCTCCTACCCAGGCGCATGAAGACTTAGCACAAGTACTTAATGGACAATGGGTGGGCAACCCACATGACGTGGGGTGACTGACCAGCATAGGGACACAATCAAAGTCAAACATGGTACCATACTTCCTAGAGTGAAACAATACCCACTATCCAACGAAGCAGATGAGGGAAGGTATGTCACAATCAAAGCATTAATTGAGTAAGGCATCTACGTGCCTTCAGACTCACCTTGCAACACAGCTATATAACCATTGAAGAAAGCATAATGTCTCATGAAAATATATTCTTGATTTCTGTCCTCTAAACAAGATAATGGAAGCAAAATATACACTAGTGCAAACCCTGGATCAGTATTATGCAACATACCTGCTAATGCAGTCCACTTTTTGGTAGTGTATCTTAAACACTAATTTTGCACACAGACTCACAGTACTTGCCAGGCTTTTCATATTGTGGACAGAGATTCCAGAAACACCGGATTGCCCAAAGGGTACTGTGAATCTCCAAATGTCTTTAACAGTACACTTCTACAGTATGTAGATGGCTTATTAATTTGCAGCACCACATGGGAACAGTGTAGAAAAGACACGATACAGCTCCTGGCAATACTAGCAAACACAGCGCATGGTGGATAGAGACAAATTACAATATTGTCAGAAAGAAGTGATAAACATGGTACATATCATATCAGCAAAAAGGCGGGAGATACGCCCAGACAGAGCCACAGCTGTGGGAAACACACTGCAGCCCAACACAATTAGAAAAATGCAACAATTCCTGGGTTTGTCTAATTATTGCAGTACCTGGGTATTTCACAACTCAACACATGTTAGACCCTTATTGCAGGCACTCAAAGAAGCCCAAAAGATTAAGGCCCTCATTACGATCCTGGCGGTAAGTAGCAGACATTACCGTCATGGTGCAAGTAACGTGTCCGTGCTGGCCAGATACCGCTAAAATCGGCACATTACGACCTCTCGGGCACGAGCATTGCGCCATGCCGGTAATGTAATTACTGCCATGGCAGTAACGTCCACAAAACGCCACTTACCGGCATAATATGCCGTGCATATAGCACGTCTGCCACCCTAGCCATCGATAATAACGATCACCGCTAATAAGCAGATCTGGAAGTTGTGTCACCGCACAGGAACGGGAAAGAGCACGGTGGCCATCTTCAAAACACAATCCATTGCCATCCTCCCCAACCAGTGGACACCTGACCGCCACAACCACTACAAAACTTCACCTAGATCCATCAATCCTCACAATGCCTAAAGTTGTGAAAAAAAGTTGCGATCGACTGCGGCAGGAGCGCTTCTCTCGGGAGGAGCTTAAACTGTTGGCAGAAACACTACAAGAACATGCCGACGTAGTGTTCTCGACCGAGATGACCAGACCGGCAATAGCACGTAAGAAGGCCATATGGGCCATGGTCGCACAGAGAGTAAGTGCAGTTGGCACTACTGCCCGCAATGCAAGACAGTGCAGGAAACGGTGGGATGACCTACGCCTCTGTGTAAGGAGTATACTTTCTGCAAACAGAAACCTGGCCATGGCAACTGGTGGAGGAGCACAGTCACCAATAAAAATGCAGCTGTGGGAGGAGATATGTGCTGCACTCATTGGCACAGGGTGCATAGAGGGGGTCGGAGACATGAAGCGAGGAGCCCCGATATCTTGTGATGCAGGTAGGTGCTTTAAATCCAGCCATGCCAAACTCACTGAAGTCCAGATTCATGGGAAGTGCAATGATGCCTGACAGGGTTAACACAACACATCAGCAGAGGACTGCCTACAGGCAGTTCTGACCTCCACCTTGTACACATGCAGTATTCACACCCTTTCTGTAGGCACCCACATGCCTCCATGCTTCTACCACCTAAAAGTGAGACAACCTGTATGTCACTGCCTCCAATGTGCAACATCTAGCAATCAATATGAATGCAGTCATCACAATGCCTGCTCAATGTCCGCAGACCCATCAATAACCCTTTCCCCCCTTTGCTCCACCACAGGCTCTCATTCGGACAGTGATGAGGAAGACACTGCCACCACACCTTCTAAGAAGGCCAGGCCCGATGTCCCCACACACCAACCCTCCACCTCTGCTGGAAAAAGCAAAATCCCTCCGCAGCCGAAATCTACAACCACGACACAGGCCAGGGCACAGATGTGCACCAAGCCAAGCACCATGTTACAACCAGCAATAAACATCCAGCAAGTGGTGCCCACCGAAGGCACTGGGTCTGCCAGAAGCAGCACAATAGGCGAGACTGCTGCCACCGCAGCTGGCTCGGATGATGATGCAGGGGATGCTGATGTTGTTGTGGGTCCCCCCACTGTCCACCTTCATTCCCCCTACCTTTCCCCATGCAGCCAACATGATGAAAGCATACAGGGGCAATCCCCTGATGACTCTTGGCAAGCCACTCCATGCCCAGTGGAAGATTTGCAGGAGGGGGCAGCACATTCGACATGCCACTGGCATTATCCTTAGTCCAGAAACACCAGGAGTCGATGGAACAAATCATCACACGCCAACAACAACCGTCCACCCTCATGAATCAGCATGTGGCCGAATGTGGAAATGCAACAATGTGCAGAAACTATGAAGGCATCAATAGTATCCACCTCCAAGGATATCTGTGCAGAATTAGCCGCGGTGCGGCACATGCTCTCGGGCCTTGTTCAGACCTTGAGGGACATGCGTCCTTGCGAGCAGCCAAGTACCTCCCCGGCTGCCAGTTCTGCCCCATCCAGCCCCGTCCGCAGATCGGCCAGGAACCTGCGGAGTACAGGGAGGGGTGCTCCGGGTGCAGGGAGAGGGGGTGCCAATAGAGTCCGCCCAGTGGAACAATTCCACATGATGCACTTGACCACAGGCATCCACACACTTTTGTGGGGAGTTGAGGGGGGAGGGGGATGGGGTGTGTTGGGGAGTTGAGGGGGGATGGGGTGTGTTTGGGAGTCGAGGGGGGAAAGGGATGGGGTGTGTTCATTCAAATCACAAAATCAATACACTTTTCTGTTATGCACAAATCACATGTGTGGACATTGCTCATTGTGTATGTGTGCTTTATTGGTGAACAGTCCACAGTGTGCATGTCCCAGACACACAGAGTGCCCCAAGTGCCATCTCCATGTGACACCCACCGTCCATGTGTGCTAGAAGCATTGGTTAATGATAGTCTGACGCATGGCACGTCCCTCCTGTGCATCTCTCCCTCCCTGAGGTGTTGCCCCATCCCCACCCTCCTCATCCTCATCGGCAGGTGGTTGCAGTTCAGCGTCAGGGGGCAGGGGCACATTCCGTCTGATGCACATATTGTGTAGCATTACACATGCCATGACGATCTTTGCCACCTTCTCATGGTGGTACAGTAGTGCCCCACCAGACCTGCTGAGGCAGCGAAACCGTGCCTTCAAGAGAGCAAATGTTTGCTCAATCATCACACGGGTTTGTGTATGTGCACGATTAATGTCCTCTTTGTGCCGGTTCTGTGGGTTCTGGACTGGGTTAAGGAGCCACCTCTTCAAGGGATAGCCTGCATCACCTGTATGTGGGCAACAATGTATGTGTCAGTCATGACATCAGATTTCAAATCATGTCGTGATACCATGGGATGTATTCATCTCTTACTTTGAACCCCATTTCCATGCACGAATGGAGTCACACGATGTGACCGCTATATGTGTATTCCTCTTTTGGACTGTTTTGCATGCCATCAACCAGTGTATGCAGGGGGGTCCAGTACCTTATGAGTGCCCATCCACTGTGTTAGTACATGGCGGTTGTTTAGGTTATCTGGCCGATGTCCATGTGATTTCAATGCTCTCATCATGGCACCATTGCTGTCAGCCTCATGATGACCTCACTGAGCACTACAAATGTTGTTATTCAATTTATTTGGGCCTCTGTGTCAGTGTAGTGGTGTATTGATGTTTATGTCCGTCATGTGACTCCTTTTTGCACAGTTATGGTGGACTGGCATCTCAGTTGATGGTGTTTGGTGCCGTGTATTGGCTGAAGTCATTGCATGTAGGTGCATTTCGTTGAGGTGGATGCGGTCTGATTTGGTACAGTGCACATGCAGATGGTTTTGTCATGTATGGGACACATCTTCATTCACATGGTAGGGCTGCTTGCATCTGGCATTATGTGGTCAGGTGTCAGCTAAAGTCTGGGCTGCTTTAAGGTAGGAGCTGGCTCCATTACCTCTGGTACTCGCAGCCAGGTGAAGTATGCATCTCTCCCCCCCAAGTCAGCCAGATAAAGTATGCATCTCTCCCCCCCCATGTCAGCCAGGTAAAGTATGCATCCCCCCCCCATGTCAGCCAGGTAAAGTATGCATTGGTACGTCAATCACCTACCCACTTCACATTTCCATGGCCATGACTTGAGACTCACCGAGTAGCAAGGATCTCGGCCCTGCATGTCGCTCCATGTAGCGTGGTATTGTGGAGTTACGCAGGACCATTGAATCATGGGTTGATCCGGGGAATCGGGCACAACAATGTGTGATGATCTTTTTTGAGTCACATACCATTTGTACGTTGATTGAGTGGTATTGCTTACGGTTGCGGTACGCTACCTCCATGGCATGTGGGACCACCAATTCCACATGGGTGCAGTTGATGACACCAATGCAACCAGGTATGCCGGCCAGTGCATGGAAACCCACTTTGGTGTTTGCGATCTCCTGGGCAGACCGTGGTAATGAAACGTGGTCGTCTGTGTGCTTGAGGAGGGCATTGAGCACTTGGTTCAGCGTACGTGAGAATAATGGTTGTGAAATGCCATGCAAGTGCCCCACTGTGTGCTGGTAGGTGCCTGTGGCCAGGAAGTGGAGCACGCACACTGCCTTCAGTAGGGGGGGGGGCGGTGGGTGTTTCAATCATGCTGACGATGTTGTTGTGTATCATGTCCACGATGCTGGTGATGGTGTCCCGGTCCAAACAGTACAGGGTGTGGATCTGCTCAGCGGTGAGGTTGAATGGACTGGCTCTGATGCGTGGGATTGGGGGCTGCCTGCGTGGTGGCACTGGCTGTGCTGGTGGGGCTTGCTGGCCCTGCCTTGCCCTCCTACTCCTCCTGCTTCTCCTCTGTGCTGCCTGTTTTTGTAGTTGTTGTTGTTGTTGTTGTTGTTGCTGTAGCACTTCCATTGCAATAAGGTCCTCCAGCCCCAACATTGCTAGTCGTATTGGAATCATTGTGGAGTGTGACTGGGTGTGGGAAGGGGTGGGATGTGCTCCTTTTGTACTTGGCCAGTCTGTATTGCCTCCACCTGTGCTGATTGTGTGCACCTGTGGCAGCTGGGAACACTGCACATGGCCATTTACGGTTGGTCCACGATGGCGGTATTAGCACCATGGCGGTAAGGTACTTTACGGCCTTCTCAAGGGCGTTAAGAGCATGTCTGCTTGACTCGTGATATTCCCCCCTTTGCGCATTCCGGTATTTACGGCATGGGAGGTCGCATGCCTGCACGCTTCGTGCTGTTAGCGGTGCCGCTAATTGCACTTTCTCGGGTCCTAATCGGACCTAGCGGTAAGCGATGTCGGGAATCCTTTACCGTCATCGTTTTTCACTTACCGCCAGGGTTGTAATGAGGGCCTAAAAGTACAATTGTGTGTTCAGAAGAAATGTCAGAATGTTCTGAGGTCCTCAAAATAGCAACTGGCAGTGTACCTGTACTAGCAACACCAGATTGCAAAGAGCAATTGTTCTTGTTTTCACATTTAAATGGCAACCATCACTACTTCACATTTGCAGTGCAGAAGTCTGCCATGGTTACCATGTGTTGAGCATGCAGTTTTTTTCCCATACTCAAGAGAAACAATTCCACACTCACCATGCAAAGAGCAAGTGGGTAAGAGGTAATTCTGACCCATACATCAATTAACATAGTGAGATGCACACAGTTAACTCAGCAACTTACATTGCCAAGCCAAGTCGGACCAGAAGACTATGTCCATGATTGTGCAGTATGTGAGGGAGAATCAGATGAGTTCAGCAGGTTTAGTGAAGACCCCCTTGTCACTGGAGAAGTACTCTATGTAGATGGGTCATCGAGCATAGACCAGGAATGTGGTCAAAGGCACACCGGTGCAGCAGTAGTGAAATATGTAAAGGATCAAGGGGAGGAATTTTGAACAGTGATGTAGCAGAGATTACAGGAGAGAACAGCTCAGTGGCACATCCACTGAGCTGGGAGACGCCTATTTTTGTAGTAAACACTTCTTCAAGTGTACTTCTATACAAGGTTCAAATTTATCATGTTTTCCATTTAGTCAATCATTAATATATCGACTCTTGCCGATGCATTTCACACGGTGTCCTTTCTCAGAGCGGGTTTCTAACTAACATTAACAGCCTGGGGTTAACTTCACCGCCAATTTAATTAACTCAAGATAAGCATTACAATTTGCATATATCAACATTCACTATCTTTTTTTTTGTTTATGCCATAGAAATACCACATACCTGCCAGATTTTTGTATGCTTCCCTTATTGCTCAATTTCTAGCATTTACAATTATGTTTTGCACACTGTCTAGCTGCGAACTACTTCTGTCATACACTCCTATGTTACATTCCTTAAGAGTATGCCAGGATTTATTCAGCTTTGATGCTGCTTGTGGTAATACACATGGTTATTTCTAAGTCTATACCCTAATGATGGTGTTTACCAACTTGCTGGCTAGAACATGTTGTAGACAGAGTGCAAAGACTAATCTATGTGCTTGCTTACCTCATCAAACCGCTGATAAGGTGCGCTCCTAAGGAGATTCGGTTTTGGAGTCTCAGGGGGTAATTCATAGAAATCAGTGCACAAGTGGCGCACGCGGCTGGCGCACAGTGTGCGCGTGCGGCAGTCTGCGCCAGCCAAGTATGACAAAAACCATTTCCGCACACAGCGTATTCATGGATTCTAACATCCATAACGAGCCGTGGTGCAGAGTGGTGCAGCGAACCTGCAGCAGTGCCAGTTATGCCCCCAACCCCGCCCCGTGCACCATGAACAGCACACAAATCCTGTACATGGCGCGCAGGCCAGTGGACCGGCATACAGCCCCCCAGAAACGAAAACATCTGCAAAATCCCACTGAAGTAAAATAAAATTTTTGCAGAAATCCACAGTCCAACTATGTACAGAGATTGAAACCAGGGTCCATGTGCCCAACAAATGAAATGAAACCTATAAAAAAAAAAGTACCTGATTAAGAGCTATATACATTCAGCCCGCCTCAACGCCCGATGCATGGAGATCTCCGCCCTGACCATGGTGAGCCGCGCTTCTTCCGCCCACCGCCGCTCTGCAACTATACGCTGACCCAACCGCAGCCACACGGAAGACACACCCATTCCAGGGTCCTCCTGCCCTCTGGCCGATGCCTGCCCCTCTGATATTGATGGCCCCGAGCCATCATCGCTCCCACCTAGAGCCTGCTGCTGCTGCTGTCCATGTGCCCTGTCCGATGATGCCTGCACATCCTGCATCTGCTGGTCTCCAGTTGTTGGGGTGTCCACCCCTGCTGGACCGCCGACTCCCGACTGTGGCAGGGATGGGATCTCCACCAGGCTGGCTGTGTTGGTCAGGCCAGGTCCACAGGGGATCCTGGTGGAATCTGGGTCGGAAGACGACAGGGAAAACAACTGGTGCACAGTCTCCACAGAGGAGGAGAGCTCTGCCAGAGTGCGCGACACATGTAGGAACCAACAGACCATGGCCCCTCCCAACTGTGCCACGTTGCCACGCAGCTCTTTGTTATGGCGTGCGTGGTCCCCCCAGGAAGCATGCACGTCATCACGAATGACACGTGTGCGCACCGCAACACCAATCAGGATGGAGCCTATACGGTCATGGGACTCCTCGTCCGCAGGTAGTGGAGAGCCAGATGGTGTGGGCCTCCCCCCTACCTGCGGACGGGCCTGGGATGGGGCATCCCTGCTGGTGCACGGTGGTGCAGTCACAGGGTCAGGGACAGCGACATGCACAGGCCCCTCCGTGGTGACTTGTGCTGCCTACTGACCCTGGACTGCACCACTTGCACCAGTGGTACTACCCCCACTAGGCTCCTCTGTGGAGACCACCATCCTAGATGTCTCTGCACTGTCTTCCGCCATTGCAAGCCTCTTTGGGGGCACACCCGGCCCTTCCGCTACAGCCGTAGTGGCAGATGCGGCACCAGTCCCCTCGCTCCCGGATGATGGCAATTACTGGGAGGGTGGCTGGGCGTTGCGTCGCCGCCCGATGGAGGCTTCGCTGCCGCTTAGATCCACAGCGCCGTCTCCGCCCCCTTCTTCACTCGACGCTGCATAGAGGGAGACATAGAGCACAAGCATCAGGGTATTGTACAATAGTCCCCTAGACAGGAAGCAATAACACATGAGTGACACTGCCAAAAGTCACTTCCATCATGTCCCTCCACAACACATGGGTCAATGCAGGTAACACACATGCAGAAACAGGCACGGCGCATGCAATCAACATCAGCATCCACGTACAAGGGCCTCTATTGACATAAATGTTGCCTTAAAACTCACATGCATCATGGCTCATACTGAACCCATGCACACACATAACCGGAGGGTCATGCATCATGGCTCATACACCACAGACACAGTGGATACAAGGGTGACTAGACTAAATAAGTGAATCTACACATCGTCACAGACATGTGTCATGCATCCATGGCGTTTCAAAGTCACACACACACTTCTCTGACACACAGACATGTACACCATATGTGTACATGAGAGTAGCACCCATCTCTCACCCCCCATCCATGTCCAAAAACAGGGACAGGCATGCATTCATGTGTGCATTCCGCATGCTGCTCCCCATGTTGCATTGGAAAACATGCACCATCCATGTGGTTCACGCATTACTGGTCTCACATGCATTACCATGATGTCCCTGCACACACACATCCATACATGGCCTATGTTACACATACAGGCAAGTAGTTGACTACCAGCACACTGCAACATGCCCTGTTTCACACAGCAATGCATGGCTACTTACCGCTCGACTCCAGACGGGTCTTCCTCCGAAGGGTCTGGGTGTGGAGCACCGGGTTTATGCATTCCAGGACCCTCATCTGTATGTTGGTCAGGCTGACCCGGCACCCCTCAGCATCCTATGCCTTCATGAGGTGCCGGGCCTTGTTGAGGGTTCTGGACCTGAAGTCCTCCCAGCGCTTCCGGACATGCTTGATGTCGTGGGTTGATGGCAACGACTACGTCCTCCCAGATCCTCTCCCATCCTTCCTTGTCATCGCGCGATGGTGTGAAGAGGGAATCATAATGCACCAGAACTTGCTCAACCAGGACACCAACTTCCTTCTCACTGAAGCTGGTGGCCCTCTGCCTCTCTGGCTGGGGGTCACCAATGGTCTCGGATGGTGTTTGCCCCGACATGGCAACTCCCGAGGCAGGTGTGGGTGGGCAACTGGGTCCTGGGGCTGGGCTGTGGAGCTATGGTATCCCAGTCGGGAGTCGTCTGTTCGAGCAGGGGTGGACACAGCAACTGGACCCCTGTAGATGGCTGACGTGCAGGCACCAAATAGCAGGGCACGTGGGCAGCAGTCCGGCAGGCAGCAGCAGATGGAAGGTTGGAGCATCCTCAGGGCTCTTGGGGGCAGGAAAATGGCCTTTTGGGCAGCAGCGTGGTCTTCAATGTGTTGTCGCGTGGCCAGCTTAATACGGAGTGATTTGGCTTGTGAAAAAAGTACACATCAGCGTGTAAATCGAGGAAAGGACCTTAGCCCGTAAGTGTGTCTGTGACATTACGCGTGCAGGCGTTCCCCTCATGAGGATGCATAGTGAATCAGCACATGAAAAAACTGCACGTCCGCGTGTTAATGCGTGTAATACGAGGAAAGGGCCCACGTGTGTTTCCCTCAGCATGGGTTAAAGGTGAGCGGCTCCCGGTAGTTCGCTGTACATGCCTTTCGTGGAGACCGACGTGTGTTGTTTCGCGCACCATCACTACTTCACAGCGCATCAAGGACGTATCTCTTCTTTTGGCGGGGGTATTGGCTACGCGTGTTTTTCATTATCACGCTAGTCTGACGGTGAGTCGCACATGCTATTTTTCCCACTGCGGGTGCCCCTGTGCCCCTGTATATCGCATACCCGTTTTCGAGGTCATAGTAGCCTGCGTGTCCCACGCGTACCTGTTTTTCGTGTCCCTGGGTGCCACCGCATACTGCGGGAGGTTAATTCCACACACGCGGGCTACTGGGGTGCGTGCATGGTATTACTGCAGTTTTGGGGTGCCTGAGCATTGTGTGACCTGTTTCTTCATCACCGGGGTCACACACAGCCTTGCAGGTGCAGGGGTGCTTATAACATCTTGTATCCCACCCCCTTCACCCCAATTGCCCAGGACAATTGTCGTGTACACCTCCCATTGGCACTTCTCCATCTGTGCCAGCACTCCTCCATCTGTGCCATGGTTGGGAGGCCACGAAAGGTGAAGGGCGCCACAGCTGGGCGTACTCCTCCTGGCGGGCGTGGTCAGGGACGTGGCCGGGGTGACCAGGGAGCAGGGGGACTCCAGGATGCCCAGGCTGGCTGCAGACGGGGGAAGAGGCAGGGGTGCGCCAGCTCCGGACGATGTTGTGCCTGCTGCTCCAGGAGATGCAGTTCTTACATCTGGTACTGGCACCCGTGTGACCCGGCAGTCCGTTTCATCAACTGCCATTGGTCCAAGGGTAGTGGTAGCTGCAGGTGCAGCTGTGGACACCACCACCCAGGCTCAGGGTCTGCCAGCGCAGGCTGCGTTGGCACTTGATGAGTCCATGGAAGATTTACAGGTGGTCAGGAGGCACACTGTAGGTGCACCTAGGGCTGCCCAGACCAAGGCACGTGTCCCTGGGGCAGTAATCCCATCTGCTGCCCCGACCAGCTGGGTGTTGGCAACTGCAGGGGCATATGCAGCCAACACTACCCCGGTTGTGAGTCTACCAACCAGGACAGTCCCGGTCAATGACCCTGGCCCAGCAGATATTGCTGTGCAGGGTCCATTCCAGGGCACCGAGCAGCCACTGACGCAAGTCAGGGCCTCACTCCATGTTCCACCTGACACACCCTCTGCTCATTGCACCAGTGCCACTGCTCATACTGATCAAGGTGGCATTTGCCAGCCAGGGTCTGAACCACCGTCCAAGAGGAGGAATGTTGCACCTGCAGTACCTGCTGGGACCCCAGACACAGCTACGGCCTCCTGCACGCCGAGGAAGAAGCCTTTCTGCAAGCAGGAACTGGACTACCTTGTGGACTACGTGCGGGACCACAACCGTGACATGCTAGTGGGGCAGAATTGTCAGACTACGGCTGCCCATCGTGATACCCACTGGAAGCAAGTTGCGGAAGATGTGAGTGCATTCTGCCATGAGGTGCGCACAGCCCAAGAGTGCAAAAAGCATTGGAATTACCTCAAACGCAGCGCTAAGGCGAAGCGTGCCTCAAATTACAACATGACTCTGGTGACTGCCAGTGGGCCGGCACCTGAGGAGGTAGACCTCACTCCTCATGAGTCACTCGTTGCGGAGTTCATATCACCAGAATTGGTCGAAGGAGTGGGAGAATGCAGGACTTTGATGCCCAGTCCAGTGAGTGTTTCTGCGTGTTTGTCGCGGCCATGGTTCTTTTACTCGTGACATGTGGTGGACATGACTGCCACTACATGGCATGTGTACATGGTTCTCATGGGTGTCCTGTCAAAGATTCAACACCAAAAGGATTGAATGATGAAAGGGTCGAGGTAATTGGACCTAACACAAAAGGGTCGAAATTCTCAGACAGAATATATATGGTTAATGGTTTTCATGTAGTTAAAAATAAAAGTGGTTTATGCTACAGTAACTGGGGTTGGGGGGGGAACCCCAAACTATTGGTCATTCGATCGTTTTCATTCGAACATTTGACCTAGAACCGTTTTCGTGTGCAAGTCATGCAATGCTTCTCTGATGCGTGCCTGCTGTGCAGGATGGTGGACATGTTGAGCAGACAGAGACTGTCCTCATCACCACACTTGCACCATGCTCAAATGCTAGTCACCCGATGCCCCTCCGGTCCATGTTCCAGCTCACTGGCCCTTCTGCATGTAGCCTGGGGTGTCCTTCCTCTCAGCACTGGGACTATGTTATTGCATGACTGACGTGCATGTGTCCCCTGCCTGCATGAGGGTACTCCATGTAGGCATGCTCCCTTGCCCCTCCACCCCCCCTGCACCCCAATTTCACCATTGCACTGTTGTGCATCATTTTGCGGTACTGCAATGGCCTGTTCAAGCCTCCTGTGTACATGCTAACTTCCACCAGCCAACCTGCCAGACACATACAGTGGGGTACATCATCTGTCCTTCATGCAGGGTGTCTCACTTGGACTGTGCAGATGGCAGATGCTCCGCAGGGACCTGATTGCCCATTCATGCTCCATGTGCATTCCACGCGTCCCACTATGTGTCCTTGACTGGATGCTCATTGTAGTACGTGTCCAGGGTGACCGACATTTCATGCCATTCCACCATCCATCCCATGGCCACTCTGGCCCAGTCCTGCATCACGCACATGTTTAGGGTGTCACAGTCTGTGTGGGGGACAGTCCTCCCCAGTTTCAGGCCCAATGACTCTGTCCAACTGGTGTAGTGGGTTTTGCACATATGGGTGTACTACTGAGGGTTCGTCATGTGTCCTGCTTACTGTCCCATCATCATCTGCTGTGTTGTCAGTTGACTTTGATGATGCCATTGATGCTAGTCAACACTGGCTGCCAATACACAGGTCTCTGGTCACCTTTTTGCCACCATGCAAGGCATCTCTGCATTTTCACTCGGGGGGGGGGGTTTGCTTGTAGCCATGCAACCCATTGCATGCACACTGCACATGATGCCTGAACTTGCCCATGCACTGCCTTCACTTGTTTTGATGCACATAATGAAGTACTTGTTCATGTAGACAGTGAGTAACGTACACATGTTCTGCACTGCATCAACCCACTTCGGAGCCATGTAACACCGTTCTACAAGCCTACTCACTGATGCAATGTCAAATTGACCAGGCATGCATGGCAGGTTCTCTTTTGTGTGTGACATGTCTGCTTCATGTGTTGGCTGTCTGTGTGATGTCCATGTGTGACTGTGTTAAATGCTTCTAACATGTGTACTCATGTTTTTTTCTCTCCATTTTTCAGATGATGATGCAATGGAGGCAGAGGATGGTGTTGTCATGCCAGGAACAGGTTTGTTATCACAACCGTAACCCGCACAAGTGGGGGTCGTGGGGTGGTAGACCATGAGAACCCACGTGTGCTACAGTCCATCTTGTCTTTGGCTGGCAATGAGTCCAACCCAGATGACCACTCTGACGACCATGTCGAGTTGTATGTGCATCAGGTCCATATGTCAGGGGTGAGTGATTCTGATGTGGACACTCCTCTTACCGCGACACCTGCACAGAGGGGCCAGACAGTGGTGTGACCTATGTCTGTGGTGGATCAGGATGCAGGGCCACCCTCCACACCAGTCGCTGATGTGCCTGGGGCATCACGTAGACAGGGGCATGTAGTCGTGCAGCCACGGGCGGTGCCAACCCAACGAGGATGCCCGGTCCTTGGGTCCCACAGGTGTCAAGCCCAGCAACGCGGTGGCCGCCGCCACTGAGGTATACTGAGTGGGAGCAAGACATGACTGTCAATTCAGAACGTCAGGGGGCAGCACTTGATAACATTGCTGTGAGCATGGAACGTGTTGCCCAATCTGTGCTCCCCCCTGCTAGGCAGGTTCTTCTCCAGCGGCAGGCGGTGCAGTCCACGGCCCGCTCGCTCAGGCTGGGCATGGCGGCCTCTGACAGGGCACGCCAGGCTGAAATGTTGTCTCTGCGTCAATCAATTACTGCTCACGCAGAGGCACACATGGAGGCCCTGAGGGCTGAGTATCAGTCCCTCAGATCCACTCTGGGTGCCCTCTTGACGTCCCAGAGGGTGCGGTCAGAGGAGAGGTTTGAGCAGCTTGAGCGTACCATCTCGGCTGAGCTACATGCTTGCCGGGAGGTGCATCAGTTGTCCAGCCAGACCACGCAGGAAGAACTCTGTGTTACACGTGTTACCTTGCAAGAGGAAGCACGTGTATCACGGAAGGTTCTGCATGCAAACCTGCGTGTCATTGCCACACAGAACCAGGCTCACCCATCCGGCAGACTTGCTGCCGATGAGGGGCAAGCTGCGCCTAGGAGTGGTCAGGCTCCTGGCCCACGTCCTCCGATTTAGGATGAGGCAGACTCGGACGACGAGATATCTCCCACACAGGTCACGCTGTGCAGGCGTTGAGCCCATGGAGGTTTTTTTTCTTTGTCTCAACATCATCGCATGTGGGTGTTGAGGTGTACCCTGTACCTCTCCCCTCCGGGGTGCCTCCCCCCTGGGTCGTATGTAGCCATTTTTGATTTTTGCTTTTAGTTTAGTTAGTTAATATGAACTATTTGATATTTATTTTAATTAGGTTATGTAGGTTGTTCATTGTTAGTTTAATTAGTTATTATAGTTTAATATTGTTTGTCTATTGTGCGTTCATGTGACAGTGTGGTGCTTTGTGGCTTTTGAAAGCATCCACTGTCTGTTCCAGCTGGGCCCTTCAAGCTTGTCTTGTGTATGTGTTTGCAGCTTGGGGTCCTGACTCACATAGGCCACTTCTCCTTCCCTTATACATGGGCTCGCAAGGATGGTTCGGTATAACAAAATATTACACAAGGGCTTTGGACTTGCCTCATAACTGTGGACTGTCTGCTGCTGTACTACTTGTGTTAACAACCCTAGTGGGGATTGGTTTTGTTTCCTCCACCCCATGTATGTGATGAATTTGGGTGAGTATGTGACTGATTTCTCCATTAATTGATGTGGATTGTGATGTATGTTATTGTCTTGCCTGTATATGTGCTTGATGCACTTCATGCTGTAGACAGTAACCTGCTGTAACGCTCACCTGATTCCCACGGAGGCGCGGGTCTTGGCAGGAAGGTGTCTGTAACACGAAACGTGATGTGCAGGATTCGGTTGGCTTCTGGGGTCGAACCTCTCCACACTGTGTGTCGGACTCGAAGGGTGAGGTTTCTGCAGGTGAAATAATATGGGGTTTAAAGGTATGGGTTGTGAATGTCCCTATCTCTCCCCTCTCAGGCTGACTGTTGAGCCCCCCTCCCAGGTCAACGTGCTCACCTTAGATAGGTGAATGCTGGGCTCTCCATCTGCGTCTAGTGCAGGGTGCCGTTGCCAGTTCCTTCACTGGTGAAACGTTGGCCTCTTGACTTCAGAGGATGGGTACCGTCGTTGTCTGCACGACCGGTAAGTTTCTGGACACCTTTACTCTTTATAGTCTTTTTATGCGTGGCGGTGAAGCGCCTGGAATTCCGTAAGTATGGCAAGCGCTCTTACTGTCTCTTTCTTTGTCTTTGCAGGCGACGATGCAGAATGAAGAAATCTGGAATTCGCCGCGTGCCGGTAAGTGTAACACTGCTGTGGTCTATGAAGATGCAGCGTGAAGAATCCGGAATGCACAGCGTGCCGGTAAGTAGAATAATGCTGTTTATCTTTGCAGGCGAAGGTGCAGCGTGAGACACGGCCGCTGCCGATGGATCAGGTAAGTAAACACTGCGTGTTAAAGTTCGTTCTGCTAACCTGTTGTTTCTGGTATTTTGCAGGTTCTGATGTTGATCCGGTACAGGAATGGTAAGTATAATTCTTGCAGGTTCAGGATCCAAAGAAGAAAGGCTGGAACAGACTCGGTGAGCGTTCTGCTGCAGATGCAGAATAACGCGAAGCACATTTCATCAATCGGGTGTGGTTTAAATAGCCTAGGAGTGATGAGGCATCTCCTTCCACGGCCCCGCCTAGGTAAGAAAAGAGTTCCTGCTTCCAGAAGAGTTCCAGTGCTGTATCCAGGGAGTGGAGCTGCCCCACCCAGGTAAGAAAGTAGTCCCAGTTCACCGAGGACTTCTAAGAGTCTGGTAAGTAAGCAGCATGGTCTGCCACAGGTAAGTCCACCCAAGCACCTTCACACCAATGATGAGCCCGGCGTTTCCAGTGCCGGGACCGATACTTCTGATGAGCCTGGTGCCACCGGCGCCAGGACAAGGTCCAAAAGGTCCCTGTGGGGACCGGCTGGTGCCTAGGATCAGGGTTAGGGGCCTGCTTCCAAGGACGTTGGGCTGGTCCTGACTCCTTGGAAGCAGTGATCATGACAGTATCCCCCCTCAAGGCCCCTCCAAAGTGTGTCTTTCCCGGGGGCTTTGGCTTGTCGGGGTGATTCAGATGGAATCTCTTGACCAGACGAGGTGCATGGACATGTTCTGAGGGTTCCCAAGACCTTTCCTGGGGACCATATCCTTTCCAATCAACCAGATAGTATAATTTAGACCTGGAAATTTTGGAGTCTAGGATGTTCTTCACTTCGAATTCGAGTTCTCCGTCTACCAAAATGTGTTCTGGGAGTTTAGTCAATCGGGTTTCTGGTTGTACTGGTTTTAATAAGGAGACATGGAATACTGGATGTATTTTCATATGCGTAGGTAATTCCAATTTGGCAGCCACCGGATTAATTATGGCAGATATGAGGTAGGGCCCAAGGTATCTCAGGATGAAAGTGCGGGGTCCTTTTAAAGGCAGGTGCTTAGTGGATAACCAGACTTGATCTCCTACAGCGTAGTGAGGGGCCTCTTTACGGTGCCGATCGGCTGCCTTTTTGAATTGAGCTTTAGCTCTTTGCAGATGGGCAGTGGCTTCCTTAAAGGCACAGGTGATCTCCGAATGCAAGTGATGCACAGCAGGTGCTTCAATTTCTTGGGGATGATCCAGGTTGGAGGTTCTAGGATGGTGTCCATATAATAGGAAAAAAGGAGTCTTCCCGGTTCAAGAATGAGTCGAATTGTTGTAAGCGTATTCAGCGATCCAAAGAATGTCCTTCCAGGGTTTTTCTGTTTGTTGGAGCATGCAGCGTAGATATTGTTCTAATGTCTGGTTTGTCCTTTCGGTTTGTCCGTCAGTTTGGGGATGGTGACTGGTCGAAAGTCTTACATCAACTTGTGCTAGACGACAGCAACTGCGCCAGAAGTGGGAGATGAATTGACTTCCCCTATCGGAGACTAAAACCGAAGGAAAACCGTGTAAGCGAACAATGTTTGCCAAGAATTCCCGGGCCAATATTGAGGCTGAAGGCAGACCCTTCAAGGGTATGAAGTGAGCCATTTTCGAGAATAGATCCACGACTACTAAGATGGTAGTATATCCCAAGCATGGAGGTAAGTCTGTGATAAAATCCATGGACAGGGTATGCCATGGACAGGGAGGAATGTCAAGTGGCTGTAATAGGCCGGCTGGTTTTTGCTTTTGACTTTTATTCTGGGCACACACACAGCAGGAGATTACAAAGTCTCTAATATCCCTTTTCCACGATGGCCACCAGAAATGTCTTTTAATCTTTTCCATGGTTTTGGTAATGCCAGGGTGCCCCTCCATTAGAGAATCATGATAACCGGAGATTACTTGTTTTTGTAGTTTCTCACAGGGCAAGTGCAATCGTCCTCGGAAATATGGTAGGTCTTGATCTACTGAGAATTATTTTCCCTTTAATTGCCAGTCCTGCAAATCGGTCGGAGTTAGGAGCGATTTCACCGTGGTCTTGATGTCTTCAAAAGATTGAGTGCTGACCAAACCCAAAATCCTTTGTTCTGGGATTATGGGTATTGGATCTGGATTGATCAAATGTTCATCTACTCCCATCTGGGAGAGGGCATCCGCTTTTCCGTTCTTACTACCTGGTCAATAAGTAATTATAAAGTCAAATTCTGCTAGGAACAGAGCCCAGCGAAGCTGTCTGGAAGACTGAGCTTTGGCTGTCTTTAGATATTGTAAATTGCGGTGGTCGGTCATTACGGTGACTGTGTGTCTGGCTCCAAGAAGATAATGCCGCCAGGCTTTAAAGGCCGATCTGATGGCCAAAAGTTCCTTGTCTGTAATTGAATAGTTGATCTCAGGAGGTGAAAACTTGCGGGACCAAAAGGCAACCGGATGTAGTTGGTTTGTGACCGAATCTCTTTGTGATAACACTGCTCCCATAGCAAGACTAGAAGCATCCGTTTCCATGATGTAAGGAAGTTCTGGGCGAGGATGTTTTAAAACAGGTACAGAAATGAATTTAGCTTTTAAGTCTTGAAAAGCTTGTTCCGCTTCAGAAGACCACTCAAAACGTTTGTTCTTTTTCAACAGAGCGGTGATGGGCTGGACTATCCGGGAAAATTCAGGAATGAATCTGCGGTAAAAGTTAGCGAATCCTAACATGCTTTGAACTCCTTTTACAGAGGTTGGTGATGGCCACTTGATAATTGCATCAACTTTCTTTGAATCCATATGGACTCCGTTAGGTGACAATATGAATCCAAGGAACTCGTCTTCCGTTGCGTTGAAAACGCACTTCTCAAGCTTAGCAAAAAGACTATGTTGACGCAATCTCTCGAGAACCTTTTTAACGTGTCTCTGATGTTCTTCTTCAGATGATGAATATACGAGGATGTCGTCAATGTAGACAACTACACACACGTCAATGAGCTCTCTAAGGACATCGTTCATGAAATATTGGAAAGCAGCAGGAGCATTACACAGTCCAAAGGGCATCACCTGATATTCGAATAGCCCGTACTTGGTGCGGAAGGCTGTTTTCCATTCATCGCCCTCTTTGATCCGTACCAAGTGGTAGGCTCCTCTGAGATCCAGCTTTGTGTATATACATGCATCTTTGAC
Organism: Ambystoma mexicanum; assembly: GCF_040938575.1. NCBI lineage: Eukaryota > Metazoa > Chordata > Amphibia > Caudata > Ambystomatidae > Ambystoma > Ambystoma mexicanum. The sequence goes on from NC_090922.1 coordinate 1,141,533,635, forward strand.
TTGGTCCAGGAGTTCAGGGATCAAAGGTAACAGGTATCTATTTTTAACAGTGATCTGATTCAGGGCACGGTAATCTATGCAAGTCCTAAGGTCTCCTTCCTTTTTTGGAACGAAGAACAAAGCCGATGAAGCTGGAGATTTTGAAGGACGGATAAACCCGTTAGCTAGGTATTGGTCCAGGTACTGTCTGAGGTGAAGGTTCTCTGGCTCAGTGAGGGCATAGATCCTGCTGCAAGGAGGAGTTGTTCCAGGTATCAGATCTATTTGACAGTCGTAAGACCTATGAGGAGGTAGAGTGTTAGCTTGATCCTTCTGGAAGACGTCTTGGAACTCCTGGTATTCGGGAGGTAATTTGAGAATCTCCTCAGAAGAGATCGCCGCTAATGAAACATCAGGTCGAGGATAACAAGTGGTAGAACACTCTGGAAACTGAACCGTCTTTGCTCGCCAATCAGTCTGAGGATTGTGCTTCTCTAACCAAGGGATTCCCAGAATGATCTGGAACTGAGGGGCCTTGATTACATCGAACACTATTCTCTCCCAGTGTCCATTGTGACTCAACAACGTCACTTCTTGGGTGGCATGCGTTACTGGTGCAGAGGCTATCTCCGTGCCATCCACAGTAGTGATGACGTCTTTTACTGCCTTAGGGACAAGGGGTAGATTCATCCTTGATACCATTTCACGGTCCACATAGTTACCGATTGCTCCGCTGTCAATGTAAGCTTCAATTGCATGCAAACGATCCGGACGTTCAGGACTAATGAGGACCATGGGTATCACGAAATGCGAGGTCACGGGACAGATCTTAACGCTCGGCAAGAGGACCTCTACTCTTGTCGGGCAAGGTCGTTTCCCTGCTCAGAATTTGTGGTACAGGTATCCGCGGCTCCTACAGTCTTCTTAGCTGGTTTCACGAGACAGTCCCGAAGAAAGTGTCCTGAATTACCGCAATAGAGGCATAATTGCAGCTGCCTTCTTCTTTCCCGCTCTTTCTGGGTTAAAGGTCCTCTCATGCCCCCTATTTGCATGGGTTCCACAGTGTCAGCTCCCTTATTCGAGGTCTGTGGTTTAGAAAACACTCGGGTATCAAATCTGGAACGATCTGCCTTCCTGTTCTGCAGTCTATGGTCCAGTTGGACAACTAAGTCAATATAGTGTGAACATTCTTGTGGAGGATTCACAACTTGCGCTAGCACATCCTTGAGCTCTCCACGCAGGCCTCTGTAGAAAAGCGTTATTCTCTTGTCCTCGGGCCATTGTGTTTCCACTATGAGTCTATTGAAAGAGGCTATATAAGTCAAGAGGTCTTGGTTACCCTGTCGTAATGAGAGAAGTTCATTGTCCAAGGCCTGTCCTCGTGCATGTCTTGCGAACAGTTTCTCCATGCTGGACTGGAAGGCTTGAAAATCGTGTAAAACCGGATCATCCTGGGTGACTAAAGGGATCGACCAATCTGCAGCGCTGCCACTGAGATAAGAAAGCACGAAAGCCACCTTGGCCTGGTCTGTTGGGAATGCAGCTGGTCGACATACGAAGTGCAGGCGGCACTGGTTGATGAACACTGCGAATTTCTTTGGATCACCAGCAAAGCGTTCGTGCGGAGCCAAGGGCACATTACCGGGCAGATTGATTTGCACTGGATTTGAAGCTGATGCAGAAGGATAACTCCCTCCTGGAATGGGCAAAGGTGTCTGTCCTGCCTGCGTTTGTAACAACTGCCTAGCATGGTCCTCTGTTTGCTCCTTAGAAATGATCAGTTCTCTTCTTAGAGAGCTCGTTTCCTGGCGAGCTGCATGTACTTCTGCTCTTAATTCCCCAAGCAACTGGGCTAGTTGATCAGTATCTGAGGTTTCCATTGCACCTGGGTAGGAGTTTTGTGGTAGGCTTCGCGTTCTGTAACGCTCACCTGATTCCCACAGAGGCGCGGGTCTTGGCAGGAAGGTGTCTGTAACACGAAACGTGATGTGCAGGATTCGGTTGGCTTCTGGGGTCGAACCTCTCCGCACTGTGTGTCGGACTCGAAGGGTGAGGTTTCTGCGGGTGAAATAATATGGGGTTTAAAGGTCTGGGTTGTGAATGTCCCTATCTCTCTCCTCTCAGCCTGACTGTTGAGCCCCCCTCCCAGGTCAACGTGCTCACCTTAGATAGGTGAATGCTGGGCTCTCCATCTGCGTCTGGTGCAGGGTGCCGTTGCCAGTTCCTTCACTGGTGAAACGTTGGCCTCTTGACTTCAGAGGATGGTACCGTCGTTGTCTGCACGACCGGTAAGTTTCTGGACACCTTTACTCTTTATAGTCCTTTTATGCGTGGCGGTGAAGCGCCTGGAATTGCGTAAGTATGGCAAGCGCTCTTACTGTCTCTTTCTTTGTCTATGCAGGCGACGATGCAGAATGAAGAAATCCGGAATTCGCCGCGTGCCGGTAAGTGTAACACTGCTGTGGTCTATGAAGATGCAGCGTGAAGAATCCGGAATGCACAGCGTGCCGGTAAGTAGAATAATGCTGTTTATCTTTGCAGGTGAAGATGCAGCGTGAAGAAGCCGGAATGCACAGCGTGCCAGTAAGTATGATAATGCTGTTTATCTTTGCAGGTGAAGATGCAGCGTGAAGAAGCCGGAATGCACAGCGTGCCAGTAAGTATGATAATGCTGTTTATCTTTGCAGGCGAAGGTGCAGCGTGAGACACGGCCGCTGCCGATGGATCAGGTAAGTAAACACTGCGTGTTAAAGTTCGTTCTGCTAACCTGTTGTTTCTGGTCTTTTGCAGGTTCTGATGTTGATCGGGTACAGGAATGGTAAGTATAATTCTTGCAGGTTCAGGATCCAAAGAAGAAAGGCTGGAACAGACTCGGTGAGCGTTCTGCTGCAGATGCAGAATAACGCGAAGCACATTTCATCAATCGGGTCTGGTTTAAATAGCCTAGGAGTGATGAGGCGTCTCCTTCCACGGCCCCGCCTAGGTAAGAAAAGAGTTCCTGCTTCCAGAAGAGTTCCAGTGCTGTATCCAGGGAGTGGAGCTGCCCCACCTAGGTAAGAAAGTAGTCCCAGTTCACCGAGGACTTCTAAGAGTCTGGTAAGTGAGCAGCATGGTCTGCCACAGGTAAGTCCACCCAAGCACCTTCACACCAATGATGAGCCCAGCGCTTCCAGTGCTTCTGATGAGCCTGGTGCCACCGGCGCCAGGACAAGGTCCAAAAGGTCCCTGTGGGGACCGGCTGGTGCCTAGGATCAGGGTTAGGGGCCTGCTTCCAAGGACGTTGGGCTGGTCCTGACTCCTTGGAAGCAGTGATCATGACACCTGCACTCTTGGCCTGTCAAAGTGACACTGATGGTGGGAGGAGTTTGGATGTAGCTCTGTAACCTGGCCCAGTGACAACCAGCATGTAAACACACACACAGGGAACTTTGCAGCCTTATTGCTTTGTTTAATGCCCTTTCTACGGGAAGATGAGCCTCCGGACTACCTTTGCCAGCAGGAACAGGGACGACTAATCCAGGAAACTGGCCACGGTCGGTGGTGCAGACGCGTGGATGTGTGTGCAAGCAGATGCACAGGGCTTGTGCCTAGACGTCCGACAGAAGCAGACGTGTTTCCAGGAGCTCCTGCCAAGGTGAGCAACAGAAGGGCCCACACCGCAGACTACCTTCCACCAGGCCACTTGCACATGGATGCTAAGTAGCACCAGTGTTGGGGAGGTTTGCCAGGCATTGTTGGGGAAGCACACAGTTCAGCTGACATGCATTGAGGGCCAAATGCCAATTGCCTTTGCAAGTTGTCAGGGGCACACGCAGCGGCTATCAAACATATCCTCCAGTACCCCCTGCTCAATTGAATAATTAGGGTGTTAGCATTCCTAGCCAGAAACTGATACAGCGCACAGGGACGACCAGCGAGGCTCAGACTCATGGTGAGTGCATGTCATTTGCATGTGCAAATTTCCACATGCCCTGCCTATTTAAATCTGCGGTGGCCAAAACACAACTTGTACTAAAGTTGCACCTTGCTATCCGCGTCTTGCAGCTCACCCAGGCACCATTCTATCATGTCTGATTGGTGACCCATTGGTCTTCCATTTTTCGCGCAGCCACATGCGCCGGCTTTACTGCATTGACAGTGTATGTACCATTGGTGGGCCAAGCTAACGTATGGGTACATGGCAGCAGACAGGGGTGTTTGTTTGTGGAGAAGTCACTTTATTTGGGGCATGCCTGTCCATGCAACTTATCCCTGACCCTCCTTTCCCGCTCAGTCTCAGGGGCCTGTGTTAGTTTGACCTTGCAGGTGCCCAGACCACAGAGGGGGTGGTTGGTTCTTGCTACTCCTGCACCTAGACACCGGAGATGTTGCATCATCATTGTATGTAATGTACCGTAAATGGTACCCATCTTGTTGGACCATTGTTCAACTGTGCTACCTTGGATGTTCTATCATTGTGCTTGTACATGTGCTTTGACATTTCCTTCTACTTCAAGTCATCTACTAGAGACTCTTCCATGGTTTTTTGGTGCCTACAGCCTTTTTCCCTGGTTTGTGGGTTTGCCTACTTGGAGTTCTATGCGATTTGGTATTTTTAGCAGTCAAGGTAGACTCAGAGGGTGCTGGACCCTATTTACATGCAAGCTGGAACATGAACACCAAGGGGTAGGGTGATCCTGTGGCCAGGTAGACTTGGAGGAAGAAGGCTACATACCCCATTGACAGTTGTTCAGAAGGTCACAGTGATGTGTAAGGGAGGGCATTTTGTTGTTGGACAGTTGGCTTGACCTACAGTGTTTTGGGCACTCTGACATTGTAATTGTGGGGTTCTATGTACATGATATGTTCTGCTGCTCAATGCATGTTCCTGTGTTGTCTTTACTTTTCAGGTGTCAGGGGATTGGTGTGGTTTGACATGCTGGGGTGTTCACATGGCCAATGTTCACATGTGATATGTACAGGACACTGAGGGTCACTTGATTTCACATGCATATATTGAGTGCATGTCCCTAATGACACACACAGTTGCACAATGTCCACCACACATACATCCACACTTCCATGGCCACAGGTGCACACAAATTGCATTCTCATGCCCGCGGTGCCCATGCAGCACATGATCTATTACCATTTGGGTACCCTGTACATGCGTCATTTGGTTCTAGATTTCATTAGTCTTTTTCATGTGATGCTCAAGGTGTATCTGCAACACTATTCCTGCTCAATGTGCTGTGTGCTGAGCAGTGTGTTGCAGGAGACACACGCAGCACACGGATTCGGGAGTCAGGATTTTGCCATGCCCAATGTGCTTACCAACGGGCATTCAGTGTTGTGTTCATGCTACGACTGTTGGAAAGCATTTGTGTCTGACTTTGTATGTGTGGGAGGTTGTTTTTCAGTCATTTCATCTGATTCCATGTCAGACCTCATTGTCTCATGCCAGTTTTCATTTATGACATGTCACTTTGTATATTGTTGGTCATGTGTTGGCCATTTGCTATTGCATGCCATGTGATGGTGTAGCAGACAAGGGAGATGTGGTTTGGGAGGGTTTGGGTGACATACCAGGGATTGTGATGGACTGTTTTGCAGGGGTGTGTGATACACAGCTTGCATGTGTTCCTTTTGGTCACACAGGATTGGTTATGTTTAAGTGGCTAGGGATGCACACAATGTAGCACTTCCGTGGCAACATTCTCAGGGTGTTAAGGTTGTGACAGTTGACTGTCTCTTTGTCATCATCAATTGTCTCCTGGTATGTGCCAGGACTGTGTGCACTCCACAGGGGTGGGAGTTTAGGTGAAGAATGTGGCCACAAGCTGGGTCCGGGCTGCCTCGCCACGTGCCCTGTCCTCTCCCATGGGCAGCGCCTGTGCCTGTGGTTAGGGATGTGGGGGCACCACCATGTCCACCGGTACCTCCCGCCGTGTTGCAACATTGTGCAGGACACATGCTTCCACAATGATCTTGCACACTCCTGGGGATGCATATAGTAGCTGCCCACGAGAGCGGTGAAGGGAGCGGAAGCGTGACTTGAGCACTCCGAATGTGCGTCTCCACTATTGCCCTGGTTGCAATATGGGCATCGGTGTATCTTACCTGGGGTGCTGTGGTGGGGTTCCGGATTGGCGTCATCATGTGGTTGCTCAGAGGGTAGGCACTGTCCCCTGGGGAGGTGATAATAGTTGAGATTATTAGAGTTTGGGTATTTGTCTCTGTGTGACTCGCATGCATGTGCACAGGCATTTGTACTCACCTAGGAGCCATGTGTCACCATGCTGACCAGCTTCCACAGCCTGGCTCAGGGCAGACATTCTGTATATGAAACTGTCATGGGTGGAGCCAGGGTAGTTTGCATTGACAGAGGTGATGATTCCTTTAGCATTGCATACAACCTGCACATTGATGAAATGCCAGTGCTTGCGGTTTTCGATAGATGTGCTCAGTTACCCTAGGTGGACGTAGGGCCACATGGGAGCAATCTATGGCACCAAGCACTTTGGGGAAGTGTGCCACCCTGTAAAAGTCCTGGACCACGGCCTGCCTTTCTGCAGGTGTACTGGGCATGTATATGTGCCTGCGGACTGAGGGGAGTGCAGTGATGATTGCCAACACCTGGTGTAGGCAGCGTGACTGCGTGGCCTGTGAGCTTTGTCCACTATGGCAGTAGTCCGCTGAAATTACCCAGTGGCCAAAAAATGCAGGACATTGAGAACCTTCTCCAAGGGGCTCAATGCTTGGGAGCACAGGCTGGGGGATGTAAGGTCGTCTTCCCACTCCCTGACGAGGTCTAGGATGATACGAGGTGGAAACCTATACCTCCCATAGACATGGTCGTCAGGCATCGCAAAAATGCTGGTCCGGGGTAAAAAAATGCAGGCCCTGGCTATTCTCCTCCTCCTGCGGTGTCCCACGATTAGTGATGCGACACATGGGGCATTCATCGTAGCTGTATATACGTGTTTGTTGTTTGCGCGCACTTTTATACTGTGTGCAAGGACACTTCCGCCTGCCTTCGTGTGGCGGACTCGTTGACACCTATGTGCATCTTTTGCCGTGCGCGGGTTTCCCGTATTCGAATCCATGAATTGGGGTTGTTTGCGTGCGTGTGGGAGTTCCATGTATTTACCTGCAGTACTTCCCCAGTTACGCCTTCTTTTTCACGCGTTGTTCCCCATTCCGCGTGTTACAGCCCATGTTCCGCCCCCTTTTTTGTGTGTGCGTGGATGTTGTGCACTTTCCCTGTGCGCGTCACGCACGGCGTTCGGGATGTTGCAATGATGTGTGCGCCTGTGTGCGCCGCGCACGAGTTTGGCACACATCCTGATAAAGACACGTTCCTTTTTCACGCTTGCGTCTGCTTGCGCCACTTTTTTCGGCACACATTTGTTCCATGAATCGGCCCCTCAGAGTTCTCTGTTTCAATTAGCCGGTCCTTTCTAAACGAGGACACGTGAATAAATGAAAAACCTAACATATACCAGCAGAGTGTTTGTATCCATATTGGAACATTATTACAGTTCTTACTTGTTTGCGCTTCCATCTGGGAGCGTTCCAAGGGTGCGCAGCATTGTGGTGTCTTGGGCAACGGTGGTTCCCCCTGCCAGCAGAACACTGCATGCCACCCACCATCATTAAATATGATACGTCATTGCGTTCACGCATGTGATGATGCTGACATGTAGTCCATTAGTGTTAGGGAATTGTAGTTCAATGGGATAGTGTCCATGGTACAAAGTAAATGCAATCCAGCTCGAGGTGAAAACACGAAGACCAACTAAGGTATTCTAAATTTGTGTCTCACTTCCTGAATTGTGTTGGACCTGATAGGGGATGTGTTATGACTGGTAATATTCAATGTAATCTGATATACAATGTTAATTAAGCGAGGCAGCACAATCAATGCACCTTGCACGCAAAATGCTTGTGTGTACATGACTGAATTGTGAAGCTCAGAGGATATTACCTATCCAAATGGTGATACTTGTCAAATCTTAATGTTCAAGTGTATACTATTGATATCTTCAACAAAAAAGAAACACATTCATGTGTCACACCTGATTCGCTATTGGATGTGATCAGCTCTATACTTATTATACATACAGCTTTTATGGCATAGCATGGTTATTCATTGACAAATGTTATTTCCTATCACATCATTGCTCATATATGCTCATATTCATTGTGATAATAACGATACTTATTACACATTTTCCTCTGATGGTTATCGGCAGTCTCAACCTTATGTCCAAAGTTCATTCTTAGTACCCCTTTTTTTTGGTTTCTTTTTGTGGGGCTCTCTTTTCATCATACGAAGTTCATAAAAAGCAAAATAAATCCAGTTCTTCATTCAAACCTGAAGGTGCAACAGTTTCTAGTCTGTCTATCCAGTAAGCTTCACGTGGTTCAAGTTTTTTTGTTATGTTTATACGCAAATCTTTGGTTCTGATTACTTCCAAAATTTGAAACCTCATTTGAGATAGCTGGTTTTTATGATCTTGAAAGTGTCTTGCTATAGGTGAATGACGATTGTTTGTTCTTACATTAGATTTATGTTCATTTCAGTGTATGCGTGCTTTGCAACTGGTTTGTCCAATGTATGTTAGACCACATGGGCATTTGATTTCATACACTACATTCTGTGATTCACATGTAGCATATTCCTTCAATGGAATTTTTCCACCGGTACGTGAGTGTGTTATGATGCTGCCCTTAGTCACATTGTTACAATTTTTGCATGAAAGACATGGATAAGTACATGTATGTTTACTGGGTTGTTTTTTGGTTTGATTGGAGTTGGTATCCACTAGAAGATCTTTTAAATTATGCCTTCTTTGAAAAGCAAAAATTGGTTATTGTTAAAATTGCCTTGTAATCTTGTGTCACATGCTGGTAATGGCCAATGTTTCAATATTGTTTTGTTAATCCTATTAGATTGGATACTGTACTTGCTCACAAACACTAGTTGTGTATCTGTCTTAGTGTCTTGAATTTTTGGTGTTAAAAATTTAGCACATTCTTTTTGATCCACTTTTAGTTTTGCCTCCTGAAGTTCGGGTTCCTTATACCCCCTTGATTTGAATTTGTCAAGCATATTGCTCGATTCACATTCCCAGTTTGTTTTAGTATTGACGATTCTTTTAACTCTTAGTAATTGGCTGAATGTTAAGTCCACAATGGTTGAAGGCGAGTGAAAACTTAACCTGTAAAGGAGATTATTCCTGTCTGTTGGTTTATGGAAAATGTTTGTAAACCAGGATTTCCAATGTCCAACCTAAACTGAAGTCTTGTGTCGATTGTATTGAGGTTTTGCAAAAAAAAGTTGTAGATTCTCTGCTGTGTCTTTCCAAATCAAAAAGATGTTGTCTATATAACGACCCCAGTGCTTGATGTATATTTGCCAAACTGGATGGTGTAGAACATAGTCCTCCTCAAAATTGATCATAAAGACATTGGCGTATGCTGGCGCCATAGTGGCTCCCATTGCGTTTCCACTTATTTGTTGGTAAAATGTTTTATTGAACTTAAAGTATTCATTCAATAGATATACTTCAATGAAGTATATCTATTGGTATATGTAAAATGATAAATGTAATATTATGACGCTTTCTACACATGGAAGTACACATACATGCTAAGATGTACCTTTTTCTATTTTCTCTAGAAACTTGTGGAATTGTGGAATTGCCCCTGAAGAAGAGTGTAAACTCGAAACGCGTTGGGCCTAACATTGTACAATAAATTACTATGATTGTTTTGATATACACATTGTGAGATGGTTATTTCCTTACACTGTCCCACAAATTTAATTATTGATTGTAAAAAATGGTATCAAACTGTTTATACACATTTCTGATTACCTTATCAAATTATTGATCTGTTCTACAGATATCAGATAGTATGCAGGGGACGGGAGTTCCTAAATTGTCTAGGAACAACCATTTTTTGTCTCTAGAACATGCTGTAGACAGAGTGCAAAGACAATCTATGTGCATGCTCACCTCATCAAACCGCTGATAAGGTGCACTCCTAAGGAGATTCGGTTTTGGAGACTCTGAGTTTTCTATTTCAGTTAGCCAGTCCTTTCAGCAGAGAATTCCCTCACATTATTCAGCACAAGCAGCAGAACTCATTGCACCCATTGAAGCCTTAGAGATGTCAGCATTCGAAGATGTTACCAAATACACTGATTCTGCACATATGACATCTACAATACACTCAGATTCATCCAGATGGAAGAGGAGGGGATACAAACTAGCAGATGTGTCTCCAGTTCAGCATGCAATTTTATTATCAAGACTAATCAAAGCATTGAAAGGTCCTGTTCATGTAGCCATAGTAAAGTGTGCAGCACACTCCAAAGGGACCAACTTAGTGTCACACGGAAATGATGCAGCCCATGCCCTTTCTGGAAGAAAACAAAATGCCTTTTACCGTAAACCAACAGGAAAGGTCACCAGAAGCATACAGTACCCTATCAAAGAAACACATAATTGAACTTCAGGAAAGAGTGCCAGCAGAGGAAACATCTTCATGGTTAAAGAGGGGGTGCACTCTATCACACACTGAAATTGTTTGGAGATGAAGAAGCAGAGGTAAAGTAGTGATGCTCGTAGAGTTATTAAACATTGCACTGGAGCAGCTCCATTACCCCACGCATGCACATAAGCAGCGTTCACAAACTCATGGCCAAATTCATGGCAAACTGCACTACATGTCACATATTTCATCCAGGACACAAACTCAAGACATTGAAGGGAAAATGTCACTGCCCAACAGGGCCATTCAAAGAACTCCATATAGACTATATTGATATGGTGAATCTTTCCAACAATTACAGTCATATACTAGTGGTAGTTTTCCCATACTCCCATTGGATAGAGGCAGGGCCTTGTGTCAATATAGACGCTAAATCTGCTGTGAGGTTCTTAGTGAAGGGTATGTTCCTTAGATGGGCATCTGTGGCTATCTTTGAGGTCAGATCATGGTCCCCACTTTGTGAATTGATTCCTGGATGAGGTCACTTGATTGTTAAGAACTTGGCAGAAGCTGTGCACTGCATATCACTGACAGGCAAACAGGGTGGTAATAGGCTAAACTGCCTCCTGAGATCAAAATTGGCCAAACTCTTGGATACCCTCAAGAAGAACAGGCTTCACTGCCTGCCTCTGGCCCTATTCAGCTTACGAAATCAGCCTAGCAAAGACCACCACTTCACATCCCATGAGGTGGTGACATGCAGGTGAATGTTTGCCCCAGCAGTGCCCTCATGAACATTGTCAGATGCACATCACAGTGCAGACTTGATAGGAGATGAATTCAATGTATATCTCAAGAACATTTTAACCTATACAAAGTTAATTTATTCACAGATAAACAGCATAGTTAAGAAAAGAGCCCCAACGGATGAAAAAGGTGCCACAACAGAGGTACCTCTTCAGCTACTTTGTGGCAACAAGGTCAAAGCAAGGCAGCACCTATTCAAATGGAGTGAACCCAAGTTCATCGCACCACACAAGGTGGAGCATTCAACTGCAATGTTGTTGTTCCTGGGTGCATCTGACCGACCTGCAAAAAGAAAGAAGCACAGCACCTCAGCTCTGATGAACAGCTGTCTCCCACACCAGAACCAGAACAAACTATGAAAGTTGACTACTCCCATTGACTATGAAACCAAATACAAGATGTAATTGAGGCCCTTGGGGCATAGTGGGACATGTGCAGCTAGCAATATGCAGGAAGCACAAGAAAATAATCATAGAAACTTGAAAAATGTGTCAATAGGGATATGTTGTCTATTATTATCTCTTCTTCTTTCTATACTTTTAACAAAGCTGCTAAATTTAGGACTTGGAGGTACTAAACAAAATGGTACACTGATAGAAAGTCTATTCACACTTAGAAATAATGTTATTAGTAGGCATAGAAGACAAGTAAGCACAGAAACAAGTGGCGTGTTTGATGAACATTGCTCAGAGAGCACAAATATGTGGTACAAACTCATGGAAGAATTCAGTAGGGCCCAGATAAATGAGTCAAGCTATATGTGTCTTTAGAGGCACAGTGCTTGGCACATTTAGTTACCTGGAAAGTTCAAGGTCAATTCCAGGGGTACACAGTCTATATTAGAATGGAGAAGAAGTCAGAAGAAAAATGTAAACAGATGGGAAAGCAAGACGGCACACAGTGCCAAGGAAAAACACTGATGGTATTAGAAGGAGCAACATTTTGGAACAAGAAGTGGATAAATGGGCAAGCAGTATTCAACGCTGAGGGACTAATGGTATTTACAGAAGAAGACGTTAATTGAACAGATGAACTGTATAGACATGCGTGTGCATTACATTTGAACAAATTGACAAGTTTACATCAGCATGAACAGCCTGTAAAAGTACCGAAACTCACTTAATCTTCATTTTGTTTCAGAGGCAAAGGCAGTGTGCCTGTTGGTGTAAACAACAACTGTCCCAAACATATCAGATGCCAGCACTGAACAAAGGCACAGCCACCATACTGGACATCATACTGGACATCCTGTGGCAGTGTGGCAGTGAGGCCTACCACTTTTTGGCACGATTGTGGAGTGGCATCCACCCTGAATGCACCTGTCATGGTCTTTCTGGAGAAAAAGATCAAGTTGCAAAATGGATAATCACAGTCCCTTGAACAGCCCCCATCAAATGTCAAACAGTTGGACCCACCTAGGGTGCAAAGAAAGAAGAGGTCAGGTTATTTTTCAATGGAAGCAGATGAAGCATTGGAAAAGATGTCAGCCCATTATTGCCTCCTTATCAAAACAGAGGTCTTGTTCACCTCATTGCGGGCACCCGGAATACAAGTAGCCACAAACTCCAAATGGCTACAGCTTATTCACTGGAACTTGATGGAACTCTCAAATGCAACACAGATTAAATGCAGTATGCAAGGAACTCGGAGCACTCATGCGTGCAGCACTCCAGAACTGCATGGTGCTTGACCTAATCACAGCAATGGAGGGTGGGGTCTGCAGGAAAATTGGCAGCTATTGCTGTACCTGCTTCTCTACCAATGATGCAGACAAAGGAACCCTAACTGTAGCTAGACAGCAGATGGCCTAGTTCAGAATGGACATAGAAAAGAAAGGAGGAATTACTAAAGACTACTATTGGCTGTCAATATTTACATCGTGGATGCCTTGTTGACTCATATACGCTTATCAAATTTTGTTTCCAATCCTCATCCTGCTGGTTATTACTCTGGTGGTTCTATCATTTAATTATCACATGTTGTGTGTCCCGAGACAATAAAAAGAATGTGTTTGCAGTAATGACAGGTAATGCCACTCCCCGGTGGAAAGATGAAAGCAGCCAAACTGATGAGTAACCCCAGGTAGGAAAACACAGGACCAGGTACACAACACATATACACAGTTACCCTGACAATGCACTTTGGTCCTAACCCAATGACCTTACCAACTATCTTGAGTGTTATATTGATACCACTTGTAGGAATGGGCCTTTTGATAACTGTATCCAAAAGCAGGCCCACCTTTAAAGAATACATACTTTGTCCATAAAGCAGTTTATTGTACAAATGGCCGGGAGGGGTTAGATGACATAAAGGAGGCAAACTAACCTGTCTCCCTGAACCACACAAAGAACACGGCTTTCATACAATTTGCAACAGTTTAAACACTCCCAAACATTTTGTTACAGATTCAACCCCACACATGATTGGTTAAACCTATACAATGTAACCATATTCCCTTCAGTTCCCACACTTCTTACTGGATGCTTTCATCTAAGCCCCATCCTCGTTAACTTATAACTGCATGTTTCATATTTGCACTACACCTCTCTCTGTGGTGTTTCCATATTCGGTCATAGCCTCATGTCCTAGTTACACAGTTTACACAATTTCAATTATCACAGGTTCCACCTGGTTAGAAACCTTTACCCCTACTTGTGACACACACACAGCCATTCTTTTAAAGTACCATTGATGAGGAGGAGAGGAAACACATTTCCTTTTGATCTATTGTTGCTGGTTTTATCCCCCAAACATGTTTGTGCCCACTTTTCATTCTAAACTATGCGACTTACCATTCCAGCCAACATGGTCCCAAGCCACACCGTGAAGTCTCCATTTAACCCTATAATCTATCTGTGTGCACTGCAAACATCCCACATCAGGTGTAATTGTCCGGACCTAAAATGCAACCCTACCAGGTGGCCATAATCCTTCCGTGCTTCAATAACAGACTCCTGTATACTTACAGAGATTGCATCTCCCCTTCACAATGAACCTTGGCCATGAACAAGGCCTGCCCAAAACTAACCATCTGATATTCATTGCAACTGCTGTTGTATTTCCCCAACCTTGTGAAACTAGTTTCTCAGTCACATAGAGTTCAATTGCCCAACCCAGGTTTTCAGTCAGCGCAATTCCCAACTTATCAGAGAACTATATATATATTCATGATGCCCAAAACCTATTTCCCTAGAATCCCCCATGTATGTGTACCTATACATGTATGTTCTGGACTACCGCATCCGCTCGCACTGATTTTCCCATTGCAAATCTCCTACCTCGCATGCACACGTAGATCTCCTCACTGCCTGGTTGTTAAGCACTATGTGGCCTGACGCACCTTTATTGTGTTTATATTGTATCAGCAGTTTTGACAATTATCTTGCTCTGCACACATGCAATTAGAAAATGTATCAACTAAAACACAAATAACACTAAAAATAATGCATATCTCATTCCCATTAGCTACACTGGGTTCATGCTAAATTGCCACATTATGTCAACATCGCTGTCACCCCAGCCACCAATATGGCCCATGCATTTCAAACTTCTCTTTACCCGTGGGACTCTTATCAACTACCCCAACTGGGTAGTTGGTCCAACAGCTATTTCCAATGCATCCCTTGGGATTATATCATGTATGTTGAAGATTTGGGAGATATGGGGAAACTATGGATACCTAGGAGTTTCTATGACAGGCCAAAAGAAGAAGAAGAAAATTATGAAAACGTTTTTTAAAAAGCATTAATCCCTCAAGGGAAGAAAGGGGGGAATGAAGGGGAATATGAGAATATGGGCACATTTATCCAAAATCCCAAACCTGCACAAAAGTATAAGCTGTGAAAATCACTATGAGAAAAGCACACTGCGGAGAAGCAAGCAGCCCCATTTAGAAAAAGGCTTCTGTAAACAAACATAACCATCTATCTTTACCGAGACCCTGCTGCATTTAACACTAATTAGAGAAATGTAGAAGTGTTCACATTGATGACTAAATGATTGCCATTTTTCTTACATTAGCTGAATGCACTACACTTAGGCCTCAAGATTTAGTTGCCTTTTCCTGAATCGTGGAAATCTCCCAATCACCCCAAAGCAGAAAACATCAGCTAGACCCTCACTGAAAGATACCCATTCAGAGTTGAAACATTTACACAGCCAAGGACTGAATGCCATGCAGTGATTCGCTAAAGAAAGGGGGTGAGAGATTTCCCAGGGTTTAGTTTGCGGTAGTGAGATCATGAAAGAGCACAGAAAATGATAATTGACCCCAAAGTTTAAGGACAAGACACTGTGCCCTGATTGGACAGAACTCATCTGGTTTGCTGAGTTGCCATAGCCATGTCCCAGAGAATTATAACTATTTGTGACCCAAAGCAGAACAATTAAACGTAACTTAATAAAGGTCACACGTTGACAGAGGTTGAACTGTAAGACATGAAGAAGCATGGTTATAAGGGTATATTAATCATAGCACAAAACTGACCCCTGTAGGGTACATGTGTGCATGCAGTGCTCTCCTTGTCAAGGACGCAATTAGGTAAAACACCATTTTCCACCATGTGGCCTTAATTGGACATTTCTGAACAATACAAAAATATGTATAGAACTCATACCACATGAATGCAACAGTGATAAGGACAACAAACAGAACCACATCTTGCACAAGCACCTTTGCCCAGATAATAGAATTACTGTAAGATTATTTAGCAATTTTTTTTCATGCGGCACCACTGCATGGGTTGGTGCATTGCTATAATGCGGTGCAGCAAGGCATGTGTTGCCAGTGTGACATGGATATGTAAATGAAAACAGGCTATTCAGTCAAAAATGATTTCTACATCTAAAATGCAAATAATTTTTTTTTCACAGTTAAAAGCATATATTTTTTTTCTGACCTGAAATTCCTCTGTTGCAGGAGACACATTTGAGGATTAATGAACTAATCTCATTAACAATACTAACATGATTCTAACTCATTAATAATATAATGTGTTCTCCAGTGCAAAATGAGATGGAAAATGACAGGCTCTGAAAGTCATTTTAAACGTGCATCCAGATTTTTTTCTCTTTGCTTCTATCTGTGCTCTGTCCACAGTATTTGCAGGAAGCAAAGACTCGAATAAGCAGGAAATCAGTTGTGTTACAGTTGCAACTGTATAAACCAAGCCATTGTTCAAGAGAAGGAGGGTAGGACATGATAGATTTTCATTGGTTGAACTCGTTTGGTGGGCTGTAACAGAGCTTTTCTAATGAATCTCGGGGAAGAAGAGAGTTAGAAGACATTTTTACACAGCTCGGAGAAAGACCTGGCTGGTGGCTGGGGAGTTTCCTGATTGAAAAAGCAGATCCCAGTGCACTGCTACAGAGACTGGGAATTCCAGTCAATAAGCCCCAGTTTGAGTGATGGCAGATTCTCGTCCTTGCTGGGGTGATTTAAGAGGGAGAAATACCACTTCCAGAAGGTGACCAGCCGAAGAATTTCACATGCTGGACAGGCTTGGTAATTATATTACAAAGTGTGTGGGCAGTGTGTATGTCTGCAAAACTATTCAGTCAGAGTAGAAGAGGGAATTCCATTGTTTTTATCAACATGTTTAATGCTGCAAATTGAATATGTTCTCGCCGTTCTCTTCTCATTTTGTTACAGATAATGTTGTTACTGTGCAATTTCCATTTATTTCTGTAAAAAGAGTAAGATCGTGTTGAAATGCAATTTTTATAATACACAAAAATATCTGAAAGCAGACAGGTAGTGTGTTTTATTTTTCTCTTTTATTTGTGCATCTACCATTACAGTACTGATAATATGGGGAGAGGTTTAGACAGTGCAATTGTCATTTTTAAGGTAGCTAAAAATAAGACTTGGCGGTAGCTGTGTGCACGATTCCATTCAGTATATAAGTGTGTATTTTCTGAACGGAATATAATAATAACATAATGAAATAGCCTGCTGCTGGAGGTACATGAGTCAGCAGAAAGAGAGGCCCTGGACATAGTTCACTAATGTAGATAAGTTGGTGATGAATACCACATGTTAGCTCGCTGTCGTAGATAAGTCAGTGAGGACAGCCCATGGTGGCACTCCAAATGAAAATGTGGTGTTCCTGAAATGTAAGCCTGAGGCCTCTCTAGTGATCACACGAACAAACTAAACAAAAATAAAGGGTTCTGGATATTGGGGCCACATATAAAACAAAGAAATTATGCTCACCAGAAATACCACCAATAACGCATACCAACATAATGTATACCACTAAATGTATCTGTGTGCTGAAATAATGTATGTATACTGTAGTACTATATACCAAATCTAATCTGAATGCAAAGAGTGATTGTTACTGAATTATTTTCATTTTGGCGGTAAGAAAATACCGCTAGGCCCCAAATCTATACAAAATACCAAACATATTTATGGTGCGTTGCAGGCCGGGAAAGTGATCATAGAGCACCTACTGGGCGTGGCAAGTGTGTTTCACACTGCCATCTGTACATTAAAGGGAACCCATTTAATAATAACAGTGTGTCACCAAAAACGAATTTCAGAATGTCACAAAGGGAAACCACATTCTCAGACCTAGTGCGATATTTAGAGGCAAAGTTGTTTGCACATGGGACGTGGTCATCAAACAGTACCTCAGAATGGCATGACCGCATTCAGAGTGAGGTGCAGAAAGAAAAACTAGACAATATTTTTGCAGAAGGCAGCATAATTCAGGTCTGCCTTACAAGGTTATTGAATGCAGCCGATAAAAGTGCAGAGAAAGACTGTTTAATACGGCTATGCGCCAAAATATGGTTATTTTTGAATAGGTCCCTGCGAATGCAAGAAAATGATACCCAGCTAATTAACAGGTTAAAGACTGACTTAGATGGGGCAAGTAAAAAAGATGAGATGTTAAGAACAGAATTAGAAGGATGCCAAAAAGACATGCAATTAAAATGCAGAGATTTTGAAATTCGGTTGTCCAAAAGCAAGTAACAGTTTGAAGACAGTGAGCAAGAATTGGTACACTTAAAAGCCTTAGTGGATCACATTAGACAGGATAAAGATGAGATTGTTTCAGAAATGCAGATTTTACAAAAAGAACATTTTGAAAAAGAAAGTGATCTCCAAGGTGCAGAGCAAGAAATGGTTAAAATGATTCAAGAAAGAGACAAGAGAAACAAAGAATTCAATGAATGCCAAATGCAAATGTGCGACATGCAGGAGGTAATAAATAACATGAGTGATGAAAACAACTATCTGCAAAATGAAGCAGACAGGCTCCTTAAAAAGTATAAGGAATAGAACAGCAAATGTGCATTCCCAGGTCCCAGGAGAGGCGGCAGGGTACTACATTCAATGGAGTGGAGGTGAATTCTAGTTCTGCCCAAAGAGCTAGTGCTCCAGTGACTGCGCCGGTGACTGAACTTGGTTGCAGCACCATTGGGGGATTTGATACTCCCATCGGGGGCCGCCACCAATCCCATACACATGGAACCAGGATTGAGTCACCAAGTAGTGCAATTCCATGCATTGCAACAAGTAGCCCCATAAAAATAATGAAATCTATTAAAGCTCTGATCAAACCATTCAAAAAAGGAGGCGAATGCTGCATTGAGGATCACTTAGAAGCGGTTCATGACATTTTTAAAGCACTCCAGATACCTAAGGAACAGTACAGACAATATTTTCATTTAACTTTAGATGCTCCGACGGCCAGCATCATAAGGGGGTTAAATGAACAGCAGAATATGACATGGGTGGAGTTTGAAAAAGAAAGTAGGCGTCATTTTTCTCCTTTCCAGTCATTACAGGAGGCAAAGAAAGTTGCTTACACACTTACTACTGGGCCTAATACATCCCCTCGCCAGTTTTTATAAGACTTAAAAAGAGCATTTTCTCGCTTTGATGTATCTTTTGACCCCAATTCTAACGAATTTAAAACCGCCTACTTCTATGGGCTACAGAAAGACATCATATCCAAATTGGTTTGTGAATTTGATCGTGACAAGTCCCTTGAGTGGATTGTGCATCAAAGCACAAAACTATATGAGGTACTCCATTGTCAGGGTAGAGAAAGTGCTAAAATGAAAGATATTAGACCTAAATCTAAAGAACCCTCAGCAACAGTGATGGAAATCAGGTCAGCCAAGATGTCCCTTGAATCTGCTCAAATTCCAGGTAAAATAATTCGGCACCTGAACAAAGGGTTAATCAACAAAGGTCATCACACTCTGCACCAATGTTTAAATTACATGATCCTAGTAATAGGGAGAGCTACATCAGTCCTAGGTATTTAGGAGATAGGCAGGCTATCGGCCTGATATGTCAGGTATGAACCATAATCAGAGACAAAATCAAGATCAAAGAAATGATGGTCCCTACCAGACATTGGGGACACAGAGCAAATTTGATCCCAACACCATGATATATGGTAATCAGGATAGACCCTCTTATGTGGATCGATTTGCTGATAATGGGAATCAATATAGAGGCCAGTACCCACAACATGAGAGACAGGACATGAGACAGAACATGAATTACACTCCACGTCAGTACAATGATTCCCCACCAGGGGACTACAACCAAAGGATGGGTACACCCCGCTCCCCTCCACAAATGAATCAAGAGTTCAGAAACTATCCTAATAGAAATCACTCACCTGAGAGGTATCAGAATAGATCCAATCAGGGAGAAAGCAACCAATATCAATCTAGGCCACAGAGAGAGGATTCTAGAGAGATGGAAAGGTTCCAGTGCCTTGAGGCCCAAGTGAAAATGTTAGCTGAACAAATAGGGAAGCTTTGTACAGCACAAAAACAGTCATCAAAGGAGGGGGCTGACGACCATAGCAATGACCGGGCGGCTTCTTCTGAAAAGTGACTAAGTACTCAGGATACATACAGCGCCGAAAAAACAGATTGCTCTGATGTAATTTTGCATAATGACTCTGAGATGTCTGATGATTTAAAAGTGAAAATGCCAGTAAATGAACATGTAACAGAAAATGCAAGTACTTCTAAGAGAGAGGTACGATTTAACCTAGAACTAAATCAAACATTGAAGATTTGTACAAATGAAATAAGGAAACCTGAAAACCCAAAAGAACAAAGAGACAGATTTAAGAAAAATGACTCATGCATGGGGAATACCAGTAAACAGGGAGTAAATGGGGATGCTATAATTCCTTCCCTGGGCAGTCAAAACAATGACCAAACACAGGCAGAAAAAGGAAATACTCCAAAGGAGGGTACATGCCAATTACCTGAAGAATTCTTTGAGCCACATATTTTGGAAGAGGCTGAAAGGGCTGGTACCACACAAAATGATCACAAATGCGTAGAATTACACAATGACAGATTGCTGAATGATGTTGTTACACATGTTCAGTTGGAGGGTTGTAATGTGGCCCCTGATGATACCTGGATGATACCTGGATGGATAGGCGAACAGTGGCCACGCTCCAAAAAACCTCTGAACATGGAGAAATTAATAAAGTATATCGTGCAGAAATGGGTAAAAAGGAGGGAAAAATGTCTTTCCATTACCAATGTGCTTAGCCAAAAGTGAAAAAGGCCTGAGAAAGGTGAGTCCTAAAATCAGTAAGAATTCACACTTCTTATGTGTATTAGAGGAAGTTGAGGCCAGGAATTATGCTCCCATCACTGTAGAAGAAAACTGCCAAACATTTGCAATGATTGACACTGGCACACAGGCCCCAATTATGTCCAAGGAGCTGTTAAAGAGTATCAATGAAGGGAGATCCCCACAGAATCAAATCACAGTGAAGGAAAATGAAGGTCCAGTGCAGTAATGGGGAGGAGGTGCCCATTATAGGTATAACTGAGGTTGATATAAAAATAGGAAAACATAGAATGAAAGAGGTATTGATCACATCTATTTGTGAAATTCCATTTCTGATGGGGACAGATTGCCTGAAAAGATTGTCTCCTCTCATAGATGGGGTGAATGGAGTGCTGTGGTCCTTAACCAAAAAACCATTGAGACCTAAGAAACTAAAATCACAAAACAGCAACATAAATGAATGTCACACCGTTGCCAAAACAAATGATGCTGTGGAGGTATATCTCCAGCATAGTTGCATACCTAGTGTCACTGTTATGTTAATGTGTCAAGACAAAATGCAGAACGACAATGAAAAACTACCTGTACAAATATACTTGGACCCAAGGAAAAATTGGCAGACCGCCATAGATGAGCACACATTACGTTTTTATTTAAAAGGAAAGACATGCAAACAAAATATTACTCTTAAAGCAGATTCAGAAAAACATATTACCACTCTTGCTGAAATACACATGGAAGATGAGCAACCATGGGTTCATGTTGGTATAAATGACTGTTTTAAAACAATAAAAGCCACTTTAGTGCTTGAACAAGAGAGGAGCTTCATTAATGAGAAATTGTTGTAAAAAAATAATTTAGAGGCAGGAAATCATGAAGTTTAGGATTAAAAACCAATATGTTTCTGGGTTGGACAGTCCAGATTTTGAAAATCGGAATTGCAGGCAGATGCATGCTAAAAATTAGCATCGGGCAAAAAACAATTTACCATAATGTATGGATAGTGAGTGGAGCACAAAATGATGTTTACATGGGCAATGACATCATGCACAGAATGTGTATGGTGTTAGATTTCCTTAATCAAAAAATATGGTCACGCCTAGGTGGGCCGGCACCTGAATTTAAAGACAAAAGAAGGGCTTATCATTGTGCACAACTGGTTCCTTATGCAATCGAACTACAAATGAGGAAAGATACTATTATTCCTGCATTTACAAAACAGTTTGCAATAACACTGAAATGCAAAAATGGACAGCAGATGAAAGACTCTGATGCATTTGTGTGCCTGATTGAATCCATAAAACAGCAAGGCCTGGATTATGAATACATTCCATTGGTAGATATTGGTGAAGGGCCTGTAAGAATTATGGTAAATAATAAGGGTTGTCAAGATATTCATTTAGAGGAAAACTCCCCATTAGGAATCGCCATAAAAAAATCACATTATACTGCAGATCTAAATAACATGGTGATTGGAAATATCCCTGAAAAGTATGTAGATGCCAAGAGTGAGTTGCCAGAATACCTGGACTCTCAGCCCAAAGGGATATTTAAAATTCATTCTGTGTACCTTTATGATTCAAGTGAGACAGTGTGCTGTTATCAAGAGAGTTGTATAACATTTGATTTAAGTGAAAATGAAATGGAAAATCAGCCCATTGAAATGGAAGCTGACATGCCAAAACATTTAAAAGTGGCAGCTTTACAAAGAGACACAGCCACACAGCTAGAGGAAAGCGCCGAGATTCCACTACCGGAACATTTTCCGGAATTTTCCAAAATGGTAGAAGAGCAGATCTTATTAGCGGATGCGTGTGACAACGATGAGGATAGAAACGAATTGAGGAAGATATTTATGGAATTTAAAGATGTATTTACCAAAGACGCTTATGATTGCGAGCTAACTAATTTACATGTGGCCACACTTCCAGAAGGGTATAGCAGAAGTCCAGTATTTGTACGCCAGTATAGACTACCGCTGGCATGTTTAGAATCATTGGCAGAGATTATTAAAAATTTAGAATCGCGAGGAATCATCAGGCCTATCCATAGCACATCCAACACGCCCATTTTAGGTGTGTTAAAGCCAAATGGTCAATGGCGACTATGTGCAGATTGGAGGGAGTTACATAAAGGAGTACCAGTGTCCAGATGGCCACTGACATTCATTGATCAGGCCTAGCTCAGGTACATGGTTCAAAAGTGTTTACCACATTAGATCTCACCTCTGGATATTGGTGCGTGCCATTGGCAGAGGAGATACAGAATTTATTTTCCTTTACATTTGACAGGACTCAATACGCATGGGTTAGAACTCTGTTCGGGTATGTTAATAGTGGGAGTGAATTTGGTATATTTTTGAGGAAGGCCATGCCTGATGCAGCGGAAAGAGGAACCATAGTTGTACCATAGTATGTACAACTATAGAGGAACCATAGTATGTGGATGATGTCCTGATAAAAAATGAAAGCTTAAAAAACCATTTTGATGAAATAAGACATGTTCTTGGCCAATTGCAGAAAGCAGGCGCCAAAGTATCTTTACAAAAGCACAATGGTGCAAGAAAAAAGTGAATTTTCTAGGCCATGAAGTAACTGAACATGGACTAAATCCACAAAAGAAGAAAATAGAGGCCATACAAAAACTAAAAGACCCTAAAAATGTGAAAGGGGTGAAAGGTTTGTTAGGAATGACAGGCTATAACAGAAAGTTCACTGAAAATTATGCTGAAATCACTCAACCATTGACTGAACGGCTAAAACTAAATACGCCCTGGAAATGGGAGAGGTAGTAGCCAAATTGAAGGAATGTCTTGTAAAGGCACCATGTTTAGCATACCCCATAAAGGATAGGGATTTCTTTATAGAAATAGGTTTCTCTGAACATTGTATGTCAGCAGTGTTATCACAAAAACATGATGTGAATCACAAAACCATTGCCAATGCAAGTAAAGCATTTTCCCAAGTTGAAATGAAATTCAATGAATGTGAAAAGGCCCTACTAACCACTGTGTGGGCGCTACAACATTTCTGCCCCATTGTTCAGGGAGAAAAGGTGATTATTGAAACAAATCATCAACCTTTGCAATTCTTAGAGAGTAAAAGAATTAGGTCAGGTAATCTAGCGCAGTCCAGAATCACTTCATGGACGCTAGCATTACACGGTTTTCCTGTAGAAGTGAGATATGGCCAAAATAAAAAGAGCCCAATTGCTCAAGGTTTAGCAGATTTACATGACTGTGCAGCTGAACAAGCATCAAACGAAATGGAAATAGAACCTAATTTACAGGAGTTTGAACAATCACCACACAAAGTTTTTGATGAAAAACATGCAAGGTCTTGCCAACGGTATATGTTGATGGTTGTGCTTTTCACATTGAAAATGACAATAATAAACAATTAGGGTCAGGAATAGGAAATGTCTGGTTGAAATGTGAAGGTATCCCCAGCATAGGGATGAGAATTGGAGCTAGGAGCAGTCAAGTAGCGGAATTGGCAGCCATTTATAAAGCAATTGCTACTGCAATTGATAATAAATTCAGTGAAATTGTCCTGTTGACTGATTCTGACTATGCACGAAATAGCTTTGTGGAATATCTACCTGGCTGGAAAGCGAGAGGCATGATTACATACAACAAAAAGCCACTTAAGCATGGAAAAATGATACAAGCCATAGACAAATTGGTGTCAGAAAATAATTGACAATATACTGGAGAAGAATTTGTGGGCATTTAAAAACTCCAGGAGAGGATAAGGAGGGGAATGACAAGGCAGACCACCTGGCTAAAATTGGGGCTGTGATGGGAGAATTGCTACCTATTGAACATTTACTGGGTGAAATACAGATTGATGCAGTAACACGTTCTAAAGCACCAAAGGAGACAGAACAATCAGTGGTACAATGGAGTTACAACACCCCAGACCAAGATTTGATTGAGGCACAAAAGAATGATCAAATTTTAGGACTCTATTATAACCATTTGATAGATCCTGGACAAAACTCTTTAACAGAAGATGATTGTGTGGGAAAAGAGCAATTGAGGGTGCTATTAAAGAATAAAACACGAATTAGACTACAGGATGGACTCATGGTTAGAGAGTCCATAACAGGACAGATACAATGGGTGGTACCCCTTTCATTTAGAGGGCTAATGCTACACCATGCACATGATGCCATAACTGCAGGCCACAGAGGTTCGCAAAAAACATTGGAAATACTAAAAGATTATGCTTATTGGCCACATATGTCCCAGGATGTGGAATTGTATACTAGAGGATGGCCCTCATTACGACCCTTGCGGAAATCGGAAAACGATGGCGGAAATGCAATACCGCCATCGAATAGCGCTCGGTGCGACTATGACCCGTCACCGCAAAGTACGAAGCCATTAGCGACACCGTAGTGAACGCCAACGCTAACTGCACCAAGCACGCGCGCGCGCGCCATGCGAAACCGCAAACACCACCATGGCGCAACGGTACGCCAATTCCGACCCTAGCGGACATGTACCTAACGCCATCAGGCATGGCGTAATGTACCATTCCGCCATGGTGAGAAGTACGGCATCGCGAATCAACCGTAAACGGCCCCACTGAGTGCCTGTACACCGCTCCCTGCCCACAAAGTACAACTCCCCGTAGGTGCAATGAAGCCACAATGCAACCATTGAAATGTACAAGTCACCCATGCATGGCAACGAACAAAAGAAACACAAGAGGGGCCAATGGGAGCTGCAGGGCACAGATGGCACGAATACAGAAGCCATCCCAATGGACATGACCACAGTCCCCCACCAAGAAACGCACGCAAACACAGGCACCTGTGACCAGCCATATTCCGAGAATCACATCATTCCACCAGTCCACCTGGCTGACCGGCATCTGTTACACAAAACCCAATCCCCCGCCCCTGAGCATGACAACATTCAAACTGTCATATTGGCAGCCCCCATCCCTGACCTCACAGGCTTAGTAGGCAAACGCGCCCAGTACAGTACCACGCAACTAAACTCCGAAGCTGGAACCCAATGCAGATCTCCTCACAATACATCGCCCCCCAAATAGGCATATGCCACATCACTTGCAAAGAAAAACGCTACACGGGCCAAATCAGAATAGAAATTTAATGCACATCAAAGTCACCAAGCCCATACAGCCATCAGGCCATGAACTCCTAAACACCAATCACCATTGTGGGCTGCATCCGCAAGAAATGACCAGCCACTACTTGTGTGTCGTCCTGTTCCCTCATGGTACACAGAGCCACATTCACGTACGAAAAGGCAACATGGAAGCGCACAGAACCGCAGGGCCGTCCCAATGGGGAGGCACTAGTCCAGCTGAAAGGCCGAAATGTTGCTCCGAGCCACCAGAACTGCGTAAGGGCATATGGGCCATTGGCGATCGTCCCATAAGATCGTAATGCTGCTCCACTGATTAACACGAAGCAGCAGGTGTCGGGAGTAAAACCCATCTGCAGGAGTGGCATACAGATGGCAGTGGCAAAAGGGGAGGAGATACCTGTCAACCAAAAGAAAAGAAAAAGAACAGAATGGCCATCAGAACTACATTCCAACAACTCACTTCAATGATCACACGAAATCCACAGCCATATGCATGCTAGCCCACTCCAAAGGATCATCACCACCCCAAAACCACTTGCGACTCCTAACCATCTATATCGAGGTGCAAACACCATCACAAACGAGTGTACCTGTGCATGCGTCTGTCAAAACAGAATCCATCAGATGGGAATGTTAATGTGCATGGACACAAGTGTCTGAGGGCGTGTCGAGACAGGGAGGGCTCAACAAGGCCAGATAGACGATGGTCCCACCATGGCAGCCCTGCATCACATAGCGTAGGGGAGGCGGATAGATCCCAAGAAGCCCTGTACATGGCAAACTCTGTATCAAATCACCTGCCCATGCATCCATTCATCATTCCCTCATCCCGGAATCAAAACGCCTGAATAATTACTCACATAACATTAGAAACATCCATTGAGTCTGTGCGTTATGCAGCCTGCAAAATCCACAGTGCCCCAGCCCGTAATTCCAGTGTTGTGAAGTAACATGTATGTGGGAACGGCCGGCCTCATCGCCCACGTAGCAATTGCGCATCCCAAACTATTCATATCAATCATTGCTTCCTCGCCATGGGCCCTGTCTCAAGGACATCGAACAACAGAACGTTATATTTGCAGTCAGACCTGTGGGCATCTCCTCGCCGCTAGCTGGAAACCGAAAGCGCCGCCCTTGGAATTCCACATTTGCAACATCACGCCGAAAAGGCATCTGTGGCCGTTTGAAATCACTAATTATTCCATCGAGTGCGGCTGTGTGTGAAAATGGCAACTGCCTTCACCCACAAATGGGACGCCCCGCCCGTCATTGCAACTCGGTAAAGTGATGCATGAGGGCCCACCGTTACTCGAGTACTACGTTCCACTGACCCTTCACAAGTCTGTTCGCGACTGCACAGATAGTATGTGCAACAATGGGACCACAGCAGAATGAACATGTCAACCAATGTTACACGGCCATCGGGTACAAATACATGATTGCAATAGCAAGATGCCATTCCCAGATTTGCAGCTTTGTGCGCGGGACGTGCTCGGCCAAAGGGGAGAGCAGCTTGCACAGGTGGAATTAATCACCACAGGTGGAGGCCATACAGCCTGAAAACACATAAATTGCACAGCCAGTCTCCTCCCACAACCACACCGAAATGCTACCGGCAGGACTCGCGATGTTGGCCCTGGGGGACCTGATAGCACTGCAACTACTCCAACTCCAAGAAGAAGACGAACACCAACTGCTACCGGCCGCACGAAGGAGACGGAGGAGGAGGCCAAGGCAGGGCCAGCAAGGGCCGCCAGCACAGCCACTACCACCACGCAGGCAGCCCGCAATCCCACGCCTCCGAGCACATCCGTTCAACCTCACTGATGAGCAGATCCACACCCTCTACCGTCTGGACCGGGACACCATAGCCGCCATTGTGGACATGACACAGGCTGACCTTGTCAGCATGATAGATAGCCCAACCGCCATCCCACCCCTACTGAAGGTGGTGTCTGTACTCCACTTCCTGGCCACAGGCACCTACCAGCACACAGTCGGACAGTTGCATGGCATTTCTCAGCCACTGTTCTCACGGACACTATTGCAAGTGCTCGATGCCCTCCTGCAGCACGCAGACGACTACATCTCTCTACCACGCTCGGAGCAGGAAATTACCAACACAAAAGTGGGATTCCATGCACTTGCCGGCATACCGGGTTGCATTGGTGCCATCGACTGCACCCATGTGGAATTGGTCGTCCCACATGCCATGGAGGCCCAGTACCGCAACAGAAAACAATTTCATTCCCTGAATGTACAAATGGTGTGTGACTCCAACAGGATCATTACACATTGTTGTGCCCGATTCCCTGGATCAACCCATGATTCTATGGTCTTGAGGAACTCTACAATACCACGCTACATGGAGCGACACGCAGGGAACAGATCCTGGCTACTCGGTGAGTCTCATTACATGCATGATTATGTGGGGAATGTGATTTGGCAATGACCTGGCAGGAAGGGGGGGGTGTGCGTACGTAGCAATGGCATTCCACATCATACGTTTCTCGTCCACATACAGGTGATGCTGGATATCCACTGAAGAGATGGCTCCTCACACCAGTCCGGAACCCACGGGACCAGCATGAGGAGGACTACAACCATGCCCACTCACGTACCCGTGTAGTCATTGAACAGGCATTCGGCCTACTGAAGACTCGTTTCCGCTGCCTCAGCAGGTCTGGCGGGGCACTCCTGTACCGCCATGAGAAGGTTGCAAAGATGGTCATGGCATGTGTCATGCTCCACAACATGTGCGTACGTAGAAATGTGCCCATGCCCCCTGACGCAGAACTGCAAGCACATGATGATGGTCATGATGAGGGTGGGGATGTGGCAGCACCTCATGGAGTCTGCGAGGCACCGGAGGCCCGTGACATTCGTCAGCATCTCATTGATGTATGCTTCTAGCACTCACGCCTGGTGGCTGATACATGGACACGGGACTCGTGGCACTGTGCGTGTCTGGGACATGCACAATATGGACTGTACGCCTATGATGGCCTAGTACACAGAAATCAATGTCCACACATCTCATTGGTTGATCGTGCACTTTTTATGGCATATGTGATGTCATGTTGAACACCCTATCGACCCGCCACCCAAGTGAGCCCAACACACCCCCTCCACCCTCCTACCTCCCCCACGAACCCCAGTGTCCAAAGATGCTCATTGTCAGTGGGCTGTCGCTATTGCAAGCCCCCTCTGCGGGTATCAGGGGCACCCCTGCCTGTGGAGCGCAGGTTCCTTCCAGATCTACGTTGGGGGCTGCCCTGGACGGAACTTGCAACGGATGATGTGTCTGCCTGCTCACGTCCATGCATGTCCCTAAGGGTTTGCGAGAGCTCAGTGAGCACACGGCGCACTGCGGCAAGTTCGGCACATACGTCTTTGGACGTCGCATGCAGTTCCCCCCTCAGGCTCTCGGTGCTTCTCTCCATTTGGACTCTCAGGCTCTCGGTGCTACTCTCCATTTGTGCCCTCAGCGTCTCTGTGCCTCTCTCCATTTCTGCCCTAAGTGTCTCAGTTGATGTTTCTATGTCTGCCTTAGTGCCCCCACATTCATCGGCATGGTCCTTGAGGAGCGTGGCCATTTGCTGCTGTTGCACGATTAACTGGTCGAGGGACTGTTGCCTCTGCTGGGCCATGCCCATTTGCGGGGGTGTCACAGAGGGGCTGTTGTCCTCATGTTGCCTTGCCACAGGGCTTGGGGGGGATGGCCAGTCGTTGTCTTGTGGGTGCCCCTGCGTGGTATCCTCATGTTGTACGGGATGGGACAGACAGGGGGATTGGGACAGGTCATGGATGGATCTGACTTCGACATCCCCGTTTTCTGTGTCGGAGCATGCTGCCATCAATGGGGTGTCACCTATGGTGCTGCTGCCACCAGAGGCAGTGCCTTCTGTGGCATCCATTGGGGGGACCTGTGGTGGTGGTGTTGTGGGCATGCTGGCTGCTGGGGTGCCTGTTGATGTTCCCTCCTCTGTGCTGCCACCTGATTTGTGCTGCTGCCGTGTCTTGATGCGTGCAGCTGAGGTGGAGGGTCTCTGGCCGTTGGTCTTGGCCCTCTTTGCAGGTGTGCTGGTAGGGGTGTCCTGTAGCTCGTCGTTTGGATCGGACCCTGTGGTGGAGTAAAGGAGGGCGAGGGTTAATGATGGGTCTGTGGGAATTGGAATGGCATTGTATCACATGCTCTGGGGTGGTACCTGAGGGTGATTTGGGTCGGGTCCTTGGAGGTGCTTTGATTTGTGTGTGGAGTGAGGGTGCAGTTGTTTGGCAGCCTGCAGTTAGGGTGTGCCTGCTGCACGTGTAGTGCGTGTATTAGGGGTTTTTAATTATTTATGTATTTATTGTGGGTTTTAACGTGCGCTATCAGGCCGATGTGTGTGGCCGTTCTCCTGGACATGTGTTTCTGTTGCACTATGTGGACGCATGGTACTTCACATGGATGGACTGTGTGGATTTGGCATTGTTTTATCTGGTACACCTACCTGAATCTTCGGATGTCTGCACTCCTTTCTCCATCCCTCCGACTCCCTCTATGCTCTCCATTCCGATGGTGGAGGCACAGATTTCTTCCCAGGGGGTCAACTTGATGGGTGATTCAGGACCTCCCCCGGTGGCTGTGGCAATGTTGCGGTTGGCAGAGAGTATGCTGCGGACGCGGATCCGCAGGTCGTCCCATCGCTTGCGGCATTGCTGTGGGGTGCGGGGTGCGGTCCCCACCGCACTTACCCGCTGTGCCACCAGAGCCCATATGGTCTTCTTGTTTGCAAGTGCCGTTCTGGTCATTTGCGTGGAGAAGACGACGGCAGCATTCTCCTGGAGGGTCTCTGTTAGCACGGTGAGTTCCTCGCGGGAGAAGTGGACCTGCCGCTTGCGGTCGCACGCTTTCTTCGCTACTTTTCCCATTTGTCTTGGTTTCGCTAGGGTGGGTGACGGGTTGGGGTGTGTTTCAGGGTAGTGATTTTAGTGGTTGTGTGGTTTTAGTGGTTTTATAGGTGTACGCCGGGATGTTTCCCGTTCCGGGCCCATGTTTTAACTTCCGTTTCCGTATATTTCCGGTCACCGTACTTTCCGGTAGGCACACACTGCGGTGACCGCTAAGAGGGGTGGCGGTATTGCACCTAGGGCGCCGTACGGCGGCGGTGTGGGCCGTTTTGGGGTCATTTCCGCCATCGCGGACTTTGCACTTCCGCCGTGGCGTGGTGCTCGTGCCCGATGGGTCGGAATGGGCCGCACTTTGCTCCTTCGTGCAATGGCGGAAACGCTATTTACGTTGTGGCGCTCCGGTCAGTCGCTTTCCGCAAGGGTCGTAATGAGGGCCGATGTCTAGTATGTGCCCAATTTAAACCTGCTTCACCAATGGACAGAGCTCCACTAATGAAAAGAGGCCTAACCCTTCCATGGTCAGATTTGCAAATGGACTATGTAGGGCCTTTAAAAAGGTCGAGCAGAGGAAACCGTTATATTTTGAGTGTGGTATGTTTGATGTCAAAGTGGATTGAATGTATTCCTGCACCATATTGTAGTGTGCAAACAGCAGCCACATTGCTTGTGAATCATGTGTTCTCAGGGTTTGGGTTGCCACAAAGAATTGAGTCAGACAGAGGAAGTCATTTCACAAGTGCTCTAATGAGCAAGGTATGGCAAATACTGGGTGTGAAAAGGAAACTACATGTCGCATATCGGGCGGCTTCTTCAGGTGGAGTTAAACGGGGTAATAGGTCTGTGGTGGACATTTTAAAGAAATTTGTAGCTGACGCAGGTTCCAGCTGGGATTTACGTTTACCGTTGGTTTTGATGGCAATCAGATCAACTCCTGCCAAATCAACAGGTATTAGCCCACATGAGGTCTTGACAGGTAGGAAAATGGTGTTGCCGCAACACCTGCTATACAGAACACATGAGCAAACACTTGTAAGCGCATCTACAGTTCATGAATACATTGATGAGCTGAGGAAGCATTTACAACATGCATTTGTTTTTGTATAGAGAAATCTAGAAAGGGCTGCTGACAGTGCTAAAACATATTATGATCAAAAGTCAACAGTAAAGGAATATTGTGTAGGGGATCAGGTGTATAAATTTAATTTTGGAAAAAGTAAACAGAAAAATTCCAAATTCCTAGCAGCCTGGCAGGGGCCATTTCGAATTATAGATAAAGTCTCTCCTGTAGTTTATAAAATGTTAAGGACTGAAGGTGAAACAGCAACAGAACAGTTTGTGCATGTAAACCAAATCAAGCCATGTCATCCAAGACATGAGATACAAAATATGGAGCGTGTAGAAACAGATAAAGTCCCTTGAACACAAAAAGGTAAAATAAATGGGTACAGTCAGGAGGCAGTGAAAGAGAAGTTAAATAAAGATGGTTGATTATAATGGCACATAAACACTGTAATATATGTAAATATATATAATATAAAAAACATAAAAGCTGAAGTTTATGGAGTTGGTGTGCACAATGAAAATGCATTAAATATTGAATGTTGTTTTATGTAGGCTTGTTCTCTATAACCTGTGCTTAATTCCAGAAGGCGAAAGAAAAAGGGTGAAATGTTTTACAAAGCATGTTTCCTTTTTGGCAAAATGGTGAAGTTAGTATTGTGCTATAAACTTAATGGCCGATTCATGGAATTAATGTGCGCCGTAAATTCCGGCGCAGAGGTGCCAAAACATGCGATTCGCAGTAAAAGTGCGAAAATCGCAGTGCAACTGAGAAAATCGCAGGGAAACCAGCACACATCGATTCATGGAAGTCCGTGCGCGAGAAAAATATTGGATGTGCGCTGAAAAAGTGAGCGGCGCACGCCGGCGCACAGGTAATCCAACGGCGTGCGCCACAGCCGCTGCGAAATCGCATAGCTCGGCGCACATTACAAAAGTAGGCGGAACATGGGGCGGAACACTCGGAATGGGGAACAACGTGTGAAAATATGGGCGTCACGGGGGAAGTACAGGAGGCAAGTGCGCAGAACGCCCACACGCTCGCCTACAACTCGTATTCATGGAATCGAATAGGGCAAACCAGCGCACGGTCAAAGACGTGCACAGGGCCAAACAAGTACGCCACAAGAAAGCAGGCGGTAGCGTCCCTGCGCCTGAAATAAATGTGCGCCAAAATGTGCGCTAACAAAAAGCACCCATGTACAGCTATGATGAATGGTCCATACAGTGGCCCTCTAGGACAAATGAGGTGCAAAGGGGTACTGACAAACACGGACACCTGCTGTATGAAAAATAGTGTGTGCGTGTATTACGGGGTTCACGGGAAGTTCCACACGCGATTGGGCTGGGCACGTGTATTCCGGGGTGCGCGTGAAGTTTCCCACGCAAATTAGCAGGGTACGTGTTTTCGGTGTGCGCGTGAAGTTCCGCACGCAATTTCAGCAGGGTGCGTGTACTCCAGGTGTGCAGCAAATTCCACATGCAAATCCAGCAGCCTACGTGTAATTAGGGGGTTCCGAGGAGTCCCACACGTGAATTGGCCGTGTGGGTCCTCCCAGCTGTTCCCTCCATGGCCCCTGCAGGCGGCCCACACCACAGGGGACTACCCTGCACCCCTGCACATGTCCCGCAGGCAGCCCATTCACCATGGCCATGCCCCCAGCCAACTCACATGTCACCTTGCACTACTGCCCACCAACGCATGTCTCCCAGCACCCCCCCCAGCATCCAGGGGCACCCTCCACCAGTCCCCCACTCATGTCTCCCTGCACCCCCACCACCCAGCACTGTAGGGCACCCTCCACCAGGCCCCCACTCCTGTCTCCCAGCACCCCCACCCCCCAGCACTGTAGGGCACCCTCCACCAGGCCCCCACTCCTGTCTCCCTGCACCCCCACCCACCAGCACTGTAGGGCACCCTCCACCAGGCCCACACTCCTGTCTCCCTGCACCCCCACCCCCCAGCACTGTAGGGCTACCTCCACCAGGCCCCCACTCCTGTCTCCCAGCACCCCCAACCCCCAGCCATGCGATTTGCCTGGGTACGTGTATTACAGGGGTGCGCGGGTAGTCTCACACGCGATTCCATCAGGGTATGTGTATTATGGGTCCGCGTGAACTTCCACACGCGATACCATTAGGGTACGTGTATTACGGGGTTCGCGGGAAGTTCCACATGCGATTGCCCTGGGTACGTGTATTTCGGGGTGTGCGGGAAGTTTCACACGTGAATTTGCAGGGTACGTGTATTTCAGTGTGCACGTGAAGTTCCACATGCGACTGGGCCTGTGAGAGTGGGGTATGTGTATTCCAGGGGTGGGCGGGAATATTTACTTGCGACTGGGCCTGGGAGAGCCTGTTATGTGTATTCCTGGGATGGGCGGGAAGATTTACACGGTCGCCTACAACGCGCCAAAATATAAAAGGTCCAATCCTGAAACACGTACGCCAGCATGAAGATTGCACAAACAACAAACAAGCTCAGACGCCAGGATGAATATACAGTTCCTAGCAGCAATGGCTGTGAGATACCGCAGGAGGAGGAGAAGGATAGTCAGGGCCAGAATCTTCACACCCAGAACCAGCCTATTTGGTATGCCTGATGACCAGGTGTATGGGAGGTACAGGTTTCCACCACACATAACCTGGTCAGTGAGTGGGAGGATGACCTCACATCACCCACCCTGTGCTCCCAAGCACTCAGCCCCCTGGAGAAGGTCCTCAATGTACTGCACTTCTTGGCTACCGGATCATTTCAGCGGACAAGTACCATAGTGGGGGGGTGTCACAGGCCACGCAGTCACGGTGCCTACACCACTGCACACCCATCAGTCCGCAGGCACATATACCTGCCCAGAACACCTGCAGAAAGGCAGGCTGTCAGTCAGGATTTGTACAGGGTGGCACAATTCCCCAAAGTGCTAGGTGCCATTGATTGCACCCATGTGGCTCTACGTCCCCCCAGGGCATCTGAGCACATCTATAGAAACCACAAGCACTGGCATTCCATCAACGTCCAGGTAGTATGTGATGCCAAGGGAATCATCACTTCAGTATATGCCAACTATCCAGGGTCCACCCACGACAGCTTCATTTACAGGATGTCAACCCTAAACCGGGACATGGAAGCTGGGCGGCATGGCGATGCATGGCTGCTTGTTGAGTAGAAATGCCACAGCACATGCATGCATGACAGATACAGAGTAATGCCAATACCCCACTAATGATCCCCATCACCATCTCCCCAGGGGAGAGTGCCTACCCTCTGAGCACACACATGATGACGCCAATTTGGAACCCCATCACGCCTCCCGAGGTAAGATACAACACAGCCCATATTGCAACACCGGGCATAGGGGAGCGCACATTCGGAGTGCTCAAGTCACGCTTCCGCTCCCTTGACCGATCTGGTGGTCAGCTGCTATACGCTCCCCCAGTAGTGTGCAGGATCATAGTGGCAGCATGTGTCCTGCACAATGTTGCAACACGCCGGGGCCTGGCTGTGGACATGGTGGTGACCCCACATCCCCAACCACATGCACGCACGTTGCGCATGGGAGGGGAAAGGGCACAGGGTGAGGCAGCCCGTACGCAGCTGGTGGCTAATTACTTCACATAGAAAGCACACCCCTGTGGAGTGCACACAGCCCTGGCACATACCATCTGACAATCAATGATGACTAAATCTGACAATTCTGATGAATTAAGGGACAGTCAACTGTCAGAACCATAGCAGCCTGAGATTGTTCATCTGGAAGTGTCACAATGTGTGTATCCCTACCTACACAAGCACCACCAATGCAGTGTCATCAAAAGAGACACTTCCATGCAGCAAAAATGAATACCCACTTGCAAAATACAACATGAGAACAGTGCCATGTTACCCAACCCCTCCCCGGCACGGCCACACAACACACCATGGCATGTCATGCAATGTGAGAGCAAACAAATTAATCCCCACAACATGACCCACGTGTCACCAACAACAGTGTCCCTAATGGAAACTGGCCACACATGAAATACTCACAGTAATGCAGGACCAACAACACACATTACCAAATACTTACCAATAATACCAATCACCTACACAACCTCCAACCTACCATAAACATGACAGTACGGACTTAAAAAATTGGTAGCCTCACTACCTGATAATGCCAGCACTTCGAACACTTCCAACTATACAGTGTTAGTGCCACGCAAAAGTGTAGGTGCACTGCTTACAACGTGGACTCCAGTTCCAAAGTAAACAGCCTTGTGATGACATGAGAAATGGACCTGCAAATTAGCAGGATGAGATGGATGCAGAGGCACATATCAATACACCATGCAGTGTACAATACAACAACAATATGCACTAGGAATGTATACACAGTATTGACTACAGACTGCCCACACATCAAATGGGAGTCCAACGTCACTGTGTAAGTCAATGTCACTTGGGCACACCCTTTGCAAGCCCATCTAAACGGGAAGCAGGAGGGGATGTGTTAGGAAGAATTCTCTGTTTAGGCTGAATTTCCTAACCTAGTGAGTCCCCCAGCAGCTTTGCTGGATTTTTGGGGTTTATTTTTTTCTCCTGCCCAGAGTGAGACTCTTTTACCCTCACTCTTGGACATGACTTGAGAGTGTTTCTGTGACTTGCTATGTGCTTATGGGCTAGGGGGTAATTTTCCCCATAGGCCATCATTGGTTTTTGAATGTGTTATACACAGCACCCTCAGTGCAGTAGCACAGGGGTGTCCTAGAGACCCCCAAACATAGACTCCACACCCTGGGACTGACTACTGTCTCCCTGGGTCTGTAAAGTTACCATTGACTTTACTAGTCTTAACTTAGGAACTTAACCAGTACAAACCATCTTACTGTGGAAGTACTGGTAGGGGCAATTAGATTGCCCCTGGGTCTGTTGTCGAGGGGGTACTGTCCCATCCCCCCTCGCCGAGTTCTGGCTGGTGGCAGTGGATACCACGGAAATATTCCACCAGAATATTTCCCAATGGGATTTCCCATTGTTTTTAATGCACCACTTTTTGGTGCAATGTTAAAGATACCGCCGGGTTATTTATTTAATATAAATGCACCGGTTGGGATTTTTTGCCAGAACTCGCCGCCAAAATGGCGTCCAGGTTCACTTCAGTAACCCTGAACCCGAGTCGAGCCTTTGTTCCACTTTTGGCGGGCTTCTGCACAGAAGCCCTCCAAAGTGGTGCCATTCTGTCTGGGTACCACAGGGGGTGTGGGAGGGGGTTTAGGCACCCTGGACCGAGTTGCCTTGCCAACTCAGGTCGCACTCTAGTGTGATTGGCCCAAGTGGTGAGCCACCCCGCTCACCACTTAGCATGTTTGAGTGACAGCTAGGCTGTATGAATGGGGGTTTGCTGCATAAAAGCAGGGTTTTTGGGACTGGTTCTTGAGAAGTCGCCACAGGACCTAAGAAGCCGAAGAGGGAGAAGCCGAGCCGACCTGCCAAGACGACACCACCGGTGAAGCCCTGCAGAATCGTCTCACCACTTTTCCCGACGACAGAGGAGATCTCCCGCCGGAGAGTATTCTTCCCTTAACTGGTGGGGACAACCAGTTGCTGCCTTCTTTTCGCCGTCCCGAAGCATCTCGTGGCCGCCTTGCCTGTGCCAAGCACCCCGGCAACCGGGATACCACTTTTTACCTCAACCGCGAAAGAGGGGTAAAAATCCTTTGTGACCGGAGAACTCCACGGCTGGCCTCATCCCTGGTAGTGCAACGACCTGCAGCCTTCCTCCCCGTCGAGATCACCTCTTCTTCGGGACGACGCTGCGACTTGCACCCACTACCAGGAACGACTACCACCGCTGGAGGAATCTTTCCACTTTTAAAGGTAAAGTGTTCCGCCCGGCCTCCCTTGCCACCGATTGTACGGGGTAGATTTAGCCCTCGGCTCTCGAACCTGGGTAGGTCTGGGACACCCTAACTAAACTTTTCAGAACCATAGTAAAACCGTTTTCTACTCACCTGCAAAGACTTGTGACATTGTGTGATCTTGGGCACATTTTCGCCTGGCTCCCTCTAACGCGGGCCCCGAACTAATTCCCCTTGTTCCACCATTTATTGTCTTTGCTAACCTTATGTGAAAAGTGTTTTACCTAACTGCTCTCTTTATTTCTGCCTTTTCCCTCCCTTTTGGTAATACTTGTTGGAGTACCATCTAACGTTAAGCGCTCACCTCTGGTTGGAAATAAGTGGTGTTAACTTAGAATTGTCCATCAAACGATTAGGGATGTACATATGAGTAATAGTAACTGTGTTTGACTTTCTTATCTTTTCTAATGTGCTAGTGTAATTTATGAGTGTACCTTTAATAAATAAGTTTATACTTTTACACCTAGCTCTGGTCAGTGTTTGCTTGTGCTATTGTACCTCTGTACCTATTATGTATCCTCTGTATACTGCCTAACTCTTCTTGAGGGAAGTCTGACTGCTCAGCCACAGCTACCACAGTGAATCTGTGTGGTGCAGACTGCTACCAAGTGGGTTTACTGCCAACACCTGTAGTCTTAAATCTTTTGTAGTGGTCCCAGAGGGAACTGCACAGGTTTCTGTCTAACACTGGTGTACAGCGGTGGGATCTGTATTGAGTATACACTTTAGAGTACTTTTGAGATACCTTAGTGCAACTAACCACAAAGCTTAGGCACAAGAAAGAAAAAGTCATTTTTAACCTGTCTACTATGGAAAGTTATAGTCAAGAGTCCCTTGCTACAAAAACTGCTGATTGTCTAAGACTTCTCTGTAAGCATAAGAATCTCATGACTAAAGGAAAGAAAATAGAGCTAATAGAAAGGTTGTTAGAAAACCAAAGTCTGGAGGATGGTCCAGAGGAACCTATCACTCCAGCAAATGTAGAAAGCAGCAATGATCTTGATATGGAACAAAGTATTGATGATCTTGGGTCAGAACCAGAAGAGGAGGATGAAACTGTCGTAGATAGTCCCTCTAGGCCTCTGTCTGCTCTACCAGCTGTACCTACTGGACCTTTGCCAGGTCCCACATTTAGCCCTCAATACTTTGAACTAGAGAAAATGAAACTTGAATTAGAGTACAAGAAACTTAATGTTCAAACTGACAAAGAACTAAGGCTAAGGGAAATGGAGCTCAAGTATGAGCTAGAAATGAAGAAATTGTCTGTTGAGAATGCTTCTCTCTCTGGCTCCTCTAGAAGTTCCAGTCCTAAAAGACCCCGGATGCCTAAGGAATTGATTGGTATGTATGAGCCTAAATTGGATGTGTTGGATTGGTTGTCTATGTTTGAGTATAATCATGGGCTCCAGAACATCACAGGTAATGAGTTACTCACCTGGTTGTTCTCTAGGCTTCCCCCTGTTGCAACTGATGTGGTAATGGAGTTGGGGGAGGAGGATAGGATATAGTATGAATGCGTGAAACTAGCTTTGATAGCTAGGTTTGGGAAGACCCCTTCCCAGTATCTTAAGAGGTTTAGGAGCCTCAAAAAGCATGATGGTACCCCTTGGGCTACCTGGGTGTGTGAAGGGTTGAAAAACTTAGAGGGATGGATTAAGGGTTACAAGGTGAACACTTATGAAGGAATGAGAAATCTTGTAATGATGGAGTCAATTTATGATGCCTGCTCTCCTGAGCTCAGAGAGCACTTGGCTGATTCACAGGAATTAGATCCTAGGAAACTAGCTAAGGCTGCTGACTTGTGGGTTGCCAACAGGGCTACTCACAAAGATTCTGGGGTAACTCAGAAGAAGGATGAGGGAAGACAGCCTAAGAAAGACTCCAAAGAGAATTCTAATAATCCTAATTCCAAAGAGGGCCCCAAACAAAACCATAAGGGTAAGCCACCTGGGAAACCACAGCAGAGTAGTATACCTTCTGGTGCTAAACCAGAAGGAGGTGAGAACAAGCCTCCATTCTAAAGGACCTTTGGGGCCTGTTATGTTTGTAAGGCTACTGACCATGTGAAAGGAGATCCCAGATGTAAGGGTAAACCTTCCGGGGTCCAACTTGTCTCCTTAGCCTTCGCTCCAGAGGAGGAAGTCACTATGGCAAGTGGAAACTTTCTACTACTGGCTGACGAACCCACTGGAGTCTCAGCCAGTGTTTCTTTAGTCTCTCTGGGGTTGTGGGAACAGCAGAATTTAGATGTATATAATTCTATCCCAGATAATACTAAAGAGTATTATAAAGACAGTGTCCACGTAAATGGTCAGGAGACTCCTGCCATCAGGGACACTGGGGCCAGCATAACTGTGGTGGATGAATCATTTTTCAAGGCAGAGGATGTTGCTAAGGCACCCAAATGCCTCACCAAGTTAGCTGGAGGGCCTGTGCAGATGTGTCCCCAGTTACCAGTTCTCATCCAGTGTAATGATATGGCTGTGAAGATACCTGTCAGTATACAATGTGAAGTGCCAGGAAGAGTTCTGCTGGGAAATGACCTGAAAGCTCTTGGAGTTGTGTCACATACCCCCAGACTTCCTAGTAAAAGGTTACGGGAGCTCACCAAGTCTGCAAGAGAGAAAACCCTGCGAGGTTTATCTCAGGAGATGATGACAGAAATCACTCCTCTCCCACTGGAGCAACTTACTGCAGTAACTACCAGATCAGGAGCAAAGGGGCAACCCAAGACTCCTAGAAAAAAACCTACAGCAAGAACTCCAGTGCTTCCAACAAGGACTTCCCCGAGGTTGTCCAAAGTTACACCTGTAACTCCACCTCCAGCTGAGGCTGAGAGGGAGGTACAACCCTGTTTGGTTGAACTAGACTCTGAAGAAGAGCTAGAAGGAGGTCCAGAACTTATTGGAGACCTGGACCCAGCTGACCATCCTGAGCTGCAGTCTTTACTGGCAGAAGGTGGACCCAGCAGGACAGCTTTCCGTAAGGGACAAAGAGAATGTCCAACTCTGGAGGGTCTCCGCCAGCAGGCAGCTTCTCAGGCTGATGGGCAAGAGCCTGGGAAGTATAGGTTACACTGGGAAGATGGCCTCTTCTACAGTGAACCAACCGAATCTGAACCTGGAGCATACCAACGCCTGGTAGTGCCCCAAGAGAACAGACAACAGTTCTTGCAACTAGCCCACGAGATTCCTTTGGCTGGTCACTTGAGTTTCAAGAAGACCAAGGAAAGGCTCTCTCTCTACTTCTATTGGCCAAAAATGGGGGCTGAAGTAGATAGGTATTGCAGGAGCTGCCATACCTGCCAGACTTCTGGTAAGGTTGGTTCCAAGAATGTGGCACCTTTAGTGCCTCTCCCAGTTGTGGGAGTCCCATTTGAGAGGGTAGGGATTGACATTGTTGGTCCCCTTGATCCCCCAGCCTCCTCAGGCAACAGGTTTATCCTTGTTGTAGTAGACCATGCTACTAGGTACCCTGAGGCAATTCCTATGAGGACTGTTACGGCTCAGGCTGTGGCTAAGGCCCTCCTTGGTATCTTTACCAGGGTTGGGTTTCCTAAGGAGGTGATCTCTGACAGGGGGACAAATTTTATGTCCAACTACATGAAAGCCATGTGGAAAACCTGCGGAGTTACCTACAAGTTCTCAACCGCCTACCACCCTCAGACAAACGGGTTGGTAGAAAGATTTAACAGAACCATGAAGAGCATGATAGGTGCCTTAGAAGAACCCCTTAAGAAGAAGTGGGACCTTCTACTGCCATGCCTTCTATTTGCTTATAGGGAAGTCCCTCAGGAGGGAGTAGGTTATTCTCCCTTTGAACTTCTCTATGGCCATCCCGTCAGAGGCCCCTTGGCCCTGATTAAGGAGGGGTTGGAGAGTGCTCCTTCCCCCAAGCCAGTCAGAGTGACTGACTATGTGATAGGTCTCCGAAGGAGAATGTCACACATGATGGCAGAAGCAAGTGATAACTTGAAAGCTGGCCAAGCTCTGATCCAACATTGGCATGATCAGAAGGCTAACATGGTTGAGTTTACTCAAGACCAGCTAGTTCTAGTTATGCTCCCAACAAGGCAGAGGGCCTTGCAAGACAAATGGATGGGACCCTTCAAGGTTGTGGGAAAACTTGGAGAGGTCAACTATCTGGTGGATCTGGGCAAACCCAGGGAAGCTCCCAGAGTCTTCCACACCAACCGCCTCCAAGCCTATGTCTCTAGACCAGAAGTAGGAGCATTGCTTCTAGCTTCATCGGAAGAGGAGGAGGAGAGTGACGCTCTACCTGACCTCCTGAGAGGCTTACCTTTGGACGAAAAGGTTGAAGGAGTTAATCTCTCTTCAGATCTGACCCCTGAGCAACAGGAGGAGTGCAAAGCGATGTTAAATCAGTTTGCCCCCCTGTTCTCACTTTCACCAGGTTTGACCCCTTGGGGACAGCATGAGATACTCACGGGTGACTGTCTGCCAGTCAAAAGCAGAGGATATAGAATGTCAGAACATGTCAGAACCCACATCAAAGGTGAGGTCAAGAAGATGCTTGATCTCGGGGTAATAGAGCCCTCTACTAGTCCA
The DNA here is from genome assembly GCF_040938575.1 of Ambystoma mexicanum. NCBI lineage: Eukaryota > Metazoa > Chordata > Amphibia > Caudata > Ambystomatidae > Ambystoma > Ambystoma mexicanum. The sequence continues at coordinate 1,141,576,014 of NC_090922.1, forward strand.
TGGTCTAGCCCAGTGGTGTTAGTACCAAATGCAGGATCCAAAGAGTTGAGATTCTGTGTGGACTATAGAGCTCTTAATGCAGTCACCAAGACTGATGCCCACCCTTTGCCAAGGACAGATGAGTTGGTGGATAAACTTGGTGCAGCCAAGTACCTCAGCACACTGGACCTTACGTCAGGCTATTGGCAAATAGCCCTGACAGACCATGCCAAGGAGAAAACTGCATTTTCTACCCCAGTTGGCCTATACCAATTCAAGGTTATGCCTTTTGGACTGAAAAATGCACCTGCAACATTCCAAAGGATGGTGAACCAAGTTCTGGCTGGGATGGAGGACTTCTGCATGGCATACTTGGATGACATTGCAGTCTTCAGCCACTCCTGGGAAGAACATGTGACCCACTTAGGACATGTTTTGCAGGCTCTTGAGCGGGCCAATCTGACCATAAAGGCAAGCAAGTGCCAAATTGGTCAGAGTAAAGTGGTCTACCTTGGACATGAGGTAGGAGGTGGAGAAATAAGGCCTTTGCTCAGCAAGATTGAAGCTGTGCAAAATTGGACAACACCTACTACTCAGACCCAGGTGAGAGCCTTCTTAGGCCTCACTGGGTACTACAGGAATTTCATTGAGAACTATGGGACCATAGCTTCTCCTCTGAATGTGATCTCCTCTCCAACATTCCCTAAGAAGGTCAAATGGACTGAGGAATGCAATCAGGCCTTTGAAAACCTGAAGAAAGCTCTCTGCCAAGCTCCAGTACTCAGCGCTCCTGACTACCACCAAACTTTCATTGTACAAACTGATGCTTCCAATGTAGGTATAGGTGCAGTCCTTAGCCAACTGGATGAGAAGGGTAGGGAACACCCCATTTGCTTCATCAGTAGAAAACTGAAGGATCCTGAAACAAGGTGGGCAACAATCGAAAGAGAATGCTTTGCTATTGTGTGGGCACTGAAGAAGTTTAGGCCATACTTGTATGGTTCTACTTTTGTCATTCAGACTGACCACCAACCCTTGAGATGGTTAATGCAAATGAAAGGGGAAAATCCAAAACTATTGAGATGGTCAATCTGCCTCCAAGGGTTTGATTTCACCATTGAGAACAGGTCAGGGTGTCACCATCAAAATGCTGATGGACTCTCTAGGATGTATGCCATCGACTAGAGGTATGAGGTTCATCCAGGGGTGGATTAAATCCTCCTGTCCCTTAGTCTGGGGGGGGCGAGTGTTAGGAAGAATTCTCTGTTTAGGCTGAATTCCCTAACCTAGTGAGTCCCCCAGCAGCTTTGCTGGATTTTTGGGGTTTATTTTTTTCTCCTGCCCAGAGTGAGACTCTTTTACCCTCACTCTTGGACATGACTTGAGAGTGTTTCTGTGACTTGCTATGTGCTTATGGGCTAGGGGGTAATTTTCCCCATAGGCCATCATTGGTTTTTGAATGTGTGTTACACAGCACCCTCAGTGCAGTAGCACAGGGGTGTCCTAGAGACCCCCAAACATAGACTCCACACCCTGGGACTGACTACTGTCTCCCTGGGTCTGTAAAGTTACCATTGACTTTACTAGTCTTAACTTAGGAACTTAACCAGTACAAACCATCTTACTGTGGAAGTACTGGTAGGGGCAATTAGATTGCCCCTGGGTCTGTTGTCGAGGGGGTACTGTCCCATCCCCCCTCGCCGAGTTCTGGCTGGTGGCAGTGGATACCACGGAAATATTCCACCAGAATATTTCCCAATGGGATTTCCCATTGTTTTTAATGCACCACTTTTTGGTGCAATGTTAAAGATACCGCCGGGTTATTTATTTAATATAAATGCACCGGTTGGGATTTTTTGCCAGAACTCGCCGCCAAAATGGCGTCCAGGTTCACTTCAGTAACCCTGAACCCGAGTCGAGCCTTTGTTCCACTTTTGGCGGGCTTCTGCACAGAAGCCCTCCAAAGTGGTGCCATTCTGTCTGGGTACCACAGGGGGTGTGGGAGGGGGTTTAGGCACCCTGGACCGAGTTGCCTTGCCAACTCAGGTCGCACTCTAGTGTGATTGGCCCAAGTGGTGAGCCACCCCGCTCACCACTTAGCATGTTTGAGTGACAGCTAGGCTGTATGAATGGGGGTTTGCTGCATAAAAGCAGGGTTTTTGGGACTGGTTCTTGAGAAGTCGCCACAGGACCTAAGAAGCCGAAGAGGGAGAAGCCGAGCCGACCTGCCAAGACGACACCACCGGTGAAGCCCTGCAGAATCGTCTCACCACTTTTCCCGACGACAGAGGAGATCTCCCGCCGGAGAGTCTTCTTCCCTTAACTGGTGGGGACAACCAGTTGCTGCCTTCTTTTCGCCGTCCCGAAGCATCTCGTGGCCTCCTTGCCTGTGCCAAGCACCCCGGCAACCGGGATACCACTTTTTACCTCAACCGCGAAAGAGGGGTAAAAATCCTTTGTGACCGGAGAACTCCACGGCTGGCCTCATCCCTGGTAGTGCAACGACCTGCAGCCTTCCTCCCCGTCGAGATCACCTCTTCCTCGGGACGACGCCACGACTTGCACCCACTACCAGGAACGACTACCACCGCTGGAGGAATCTTTCCACTTTTAAAGGTACTGTGTTCCGCCTGGCCTTCCTTGCCACCGATTGTACGGGGTAGATTTAGCCCTCGGCTCTCGAACCTGGGTAGGTCTGGGACACCCTAACTAAACTTTTCAGAACCATAGTAAAACCGTTTTCTACTCACCTGCAAAGACTTGTGACATTGTGTGATCTTGGGCACATTTTCGCCTGGCTCCCTCTAACGCGGGCCCCGAACTAATTCCCCTTGTTCCACCATTTATTGTCTTTGCTAACCTTATGTGAAAAGTGTTTTACCTAACTGCTCTCTTTATTTCTGCCTTTTCCCTCCCTTTTGGTAATACTTGTTGGAGTACCATCTAACGTTAAGCGCTCACCTCTGGTTGGAAATAAGTGGTGTTAACTTAGAATTGTCCAACAAACGATTAGGGATGTACATATGAGTAATAGTAACTGTGTTTGACTTTCTTATCTTTTCTAATGTGCTAGTGTAATTTATGAGTGTACCTTTAATAAATAAGTTTATACTTTTACACCTAGCTCTGGTCAGTGTTTGCTTGTGCTATTGTACCTCTGTACCTATTATGTATCCTCTGTATACTGCCTAACTCTTCTTGAGGGAAGTCTGACTGCTCAGCCACAGCTACCACAGTGAATCTGTGTGGTGCAGACTGCTACCAAGTGGGTTTACTGCCAACACCTGTAGTCTTAAATCTTTTGCAGTGGTCCCAGAGGGAACTGCACATGTTTCTGTCTAACAGGATGTGTCACACAAACCCAAGCATCTGACCCAAATTCAGGACAAGCCTGCATGTGCCCAGCCACAATACAGCGTATGCCCACGGGAGCCACACAAGGCAACACACTGTCCAAAAAATCAAGAATAAAAAAAAAAAATGAAAAAAGCAAAACCAAAATCAAAAATCAAAAATGGCCATGAATGGGCCCGGGGGGGTGGGGGAGGCCACCCAGGAGGTCCGAGGACAGGGTGCACACCAAAACCCACCTGTGTGGATCTTGCAAAAAAAAATACCTCCATGGGCTCATGGCCTGCACGGCTACCCTATTGTGGGAGAATCGCTGCTGTCGCTCTCCTCACCCTCTGCAGCTGCATCAGGAGGTGGTGGCACTACGGGAGGCAGCCCATGCAAAGTCCTAGTCTGCTCCTCCATGGCAGTAAGCATGCGGGTGTGGAAGGTCTAATTCTGGAGGATAATTGTGCAGAGGTCCCCATGCAACAACTCACGGGATGCCCGGACCTCCTCCCTAGTTGCCTGCATCTCAGCTGAGAGCGTACGTGTGAGCCGCTCCAGCTGCTGTTCTGTCCTCGTGTTAGCTGAAGCCTCAAGCTCAACCAGAGTTGCCCTGAGCTGACGGAGTTCCATCCTCAGGGCTTCCCTGTGGCCCTGGGACTCAATAGAAATGGCTTCCCGCAGAGTCTCCAGTGCCGCCCGCCTGTCCCTGTTGGATGCCAACATGTCCTCCCTGTGTGACTGGCTAATGGAGTCTGTTGCCTGCTGTAGTTGTTCAATTAGCCTTTCTTGGGGGACAATGGAAGTGGCCACCCTATCCATGGCCTGAGCCATCATCTCAGTTGATGCTGCCTGTTGGTTTGCCATACCGTATATGGATTGCTCCCATGCCTTATTGCCAGGTGGCATACGGCCACTGCGTCGGCAGGCACCACACCTGTCTGGGGCAAGGCGAACTGCGCCTTGCTGTGCCGGCACTGCCTGAGGCTGCAGGACTACATCCCCCCTCTAATCTGCTGGCCCAGGAACAGGATCAGATGTAGCGGAGTGTGACCCTGCATTAGTAACCACCAAAGGCAGACCTACCAACAATGATATCCCCATTGAGGGTTCTACCCCTGGTGCAGGTGGGTTGGACAGTACAGAATCCCTCCCAGAAACACTTACCTGCGACAGCACATAGGTCTCATCATCCGAATCGACACCTGAATAGAGCTTGGGGGAGGTGTACCCAGAGACACACCTTGAGATGACAGTCTGCAGCAATTGTGGGTTCTCACCCACCACCACACCACGTCCCTCACTGGTGCCCGGTCGGGCCTGACACCCCTCCTGGGTCTGCACCATCTCCACAACCCCAGCATTATCAAGTGTGTCATCCCCTGCAAAAACATGAAAGAAAAGAAATGGGAACAGGCATTAGCACCATGGAACACAATTAGGGCTGAGAAGCAACAGAAACAGTACTTCATTGACACATGTCCCACATGACTATAACCCTCCCATGCATGCACTGTCACTGCGTATGAAGGGGACGCAAATGGCACACATTGATGACACCAAGATGGAAGACCAACACATTTGCTGCATGCTGCCTAGCAGTGCCATCACACATTGGCCTGTGATTGGCATGTCGAATACACATACATGACACATGCCATCACACAGATGGCATGTACCCTAGCCATGTCACACATGTGACAATAGGACTGATAAATGCCTAGTGAAAGTGATGGAATGCAGACAATCAGCCTGAATGAACACAGAATAACATGCAACTATGTTGTGGCAAGATGACACTTCAAGGACAACTGGCGTGAGGTTGGGCTGAATGTCTACTGTTGCCAGAAGGGATACTGCAACACCCAAATCCTGGTGCGCAGAATGTATTGGATGAAGCACATGGGTGACCCAAACCACTCAGGCACACACACCCTCACCTGGCTCTCAATCAGAAGCACTCACACACACACCATGCACATGGATGACACACACATGCATGTGCACTCACCGGATAATGCCTCGTAATCTGGCAGGTCTCCCACGCCTTGGATCTGTTCCTCCATGACGTAGGTCCCAGCAACATACTCATGTGGAGTGAGTTCTATGTTCTCTGCCGGAGACCCACCTCCAGTCACTAGAGTTGCGGCATGACTTGAGGCCAGCTTTTTCTTTGCCCTGCGCTTAAGGTCATTCCAGCGCTTGTAACAATCATTAGCTGTGCGCCTCACAAATCCAAGGGCTCTTATGAGTTCCGCAATGGTCTGCCAGTGTGCCTGACGTTGTCAGGTGTGGTCTTGCATCCTGCAGTAATCACCATTTCGCTGTCATGTGCGGACACATACTCCACAAGTGCATCAAGTTCGGCCTGATTGAAGCTGGGCTTCCTTGGTGGACCGGACTGTGTAGCCGTGTCTGGGGCATCAGCCTGTACTGGACGAGCACTCTTCCTCTTCTGCTTGGAAGGCGGTGGTGATACTGAGTGTCCTACGCCGCTCTGGACACTAGGGGCAGGAGCCCCGGTGGACTGTGGACTAGGAGTGTGGGAATGAACACTCACCATGGGACTTGGTGCAGGCATTAGCTGAAGTGTGATGTAGTCAGGAGGAATGTCAGCAGGATGGACTAGGACCCACACTGTCCTGGCTGCGAGGCTCAGAGCTGGGGTGGATGGAGCCGCATCTGCCCCTGCAGCCTCCCCACCCTGCCTACTCGGGGCAGCAGATGACATAGCTGCCCCTGATCCACGTGGGCTGGTGACACCAACGTGCACCGCCACACGTGGCATAGACCTGCTGACCTGGAAGTCATCCATGGAGTCACCCTGTGCCAGGTCTGGTGCCACAATGGGCTGGTCCAACAAGGGCTGAGCAGGGATGGTGTCAGCCACGTTACCCTCAACCGGGGGGGCATGGGTGTCCCTGACTGGTCTCCCACACATGGGGGGCTAGGGGCACCCTGCAAGTCCTGGCCACGTCCCCTACCGTATCCACCACGGACACCTCTTGTGGCTCGCCCACCTTTGCCACCCTTACCGCGTGCTCGCCTCCCAACCATGGCACTGATGTTGTTGTGCGTATGGGAGTTGCAGTAAACTATTGTCCTGGGCAATTGGGGGTCAAAGGGGTAGGGTACTAGATGGAATTCGTACCCTAGTGCTCTAGCAAGGCTGTATGTGACCCCTGGGGGAAGATGACGGGTCACGCAACGCACAGGCACCCCGAAAAAGGGAGATAATATGCACGCAACCCCTCCTAGACCACGTGCGTGGAAAAAAAACCTGCACTATGCTGTGGCACCCAGAAACAGAAACATGAACGTATGCGTGTCACAGGCATCCTAGACTGACCTCTGAAGGGGGAGGCAACACACGGGGCAAGCACAGATGTCAAATACGTGCGCGACTCACCGTCTGCCAGGAAATATTGCATGGAAAATACGCGCGTGTGCACGTTGGCAACACCCCCGCCAAAAGAAGAATTGTAAGCTGTCTGAGGAGACAGGACAACAGGAGAAGTGAACGCTGTTTGAGGAAACAGGCCCAGGAAAAAGACAAGAAGAGAAAAAGCTGTCAGAGGTAACAGGGAGTACGAACTTGGAACGTCGTGAAGTAAATCGCGTGTGAACCGACAAGAAGTACAGATTTCACCCACTCGCTCTCCACGAAAAGCACGTACAAGGAAATGGCGTTCTACACGTACCTTTTAAAGATGCCCACACGCCCAGCGTCACTTCTGCGTGTACGCGCTAAGGCCCCATCCTCCAATTACACAAGCTGACACTCTGACGTGCAGTTATTGGACGTGTAATATGCACCCGTGTACAGGGAAACGCCCGCGCACGCACGTCACAGACGCGCATACGCGCTGGTGGCCTTTGGGCCAATGAATTCGCGTATGTGTGCTGACGCGCTTACACGCTAAGGCCCTTTCCTCGAATTACACACAGACGTGCAGGATTTTCACGTGCCAAATCACTCCGTATCAAGCTGGCCACGCGTAAGCACACGGAAGGCCACGCTCCTGCCCAGAAGGCCAAATTACTGCCCCCCAGTGCCTCGAGCACGCTCCCATCTGCCATCTGCTGCTGCCTGATTGCCAGCTGCCCACTTGCCCTGCCATTTGCTGCCTGCATATCAGCCAGGGGTGCTGTTGCTGTGACCACCCCTGCTGGACTGGAACCGAAGACTCCCGACTGGGATTCAATTGCTCCACAGACCAGCCCCAGGACCCAGTTGCCCACCCACTCCTGCCTCTGGGGTTGTCATGTCGGGCACTGCAACATCTGGCACCACTGACAACCCCCGGCCAGAGAGGCAGAGGGGCACCAGCTTCACTGCCACCGAAGTTGGTGTCCTGGTGGAGCAAGTCCTGGGGCAGTATGATGCCCTCTTCGGAAGTTTGCGCGCCGACAAGGAAGGACGGACTCGGATCTGGACGGACATCGTGAATGCCATCAATGCGGAGGGGGTGGCAGTCCAACTATTCCATCATGTCAAGAAGCGCTGGGAGGACTTCAGGTCCAGGACGCTCAACAAGGCCCGGCGCTTCTTGAAGGCAGCGGATGCTAAGGGGCGCCGGGGCCACTTGTCGGACGATCTTATGAGGGTCCTGGAACACATATCCCCAGCGCTCCACGTACAGGTCCATGAGAGGCAGACCCGTTTGGAGTCGAGCGGTAAGTGTACATGCATCATGATTGTGTGCTGTGCGTGTGGTGATATGCCAGTAGTCTGCAGGTTGCACATGTGATTTTATGGGGACAAGTATGGGGGGGTGTACAGGGCCGTGAGGCTAACACATGCAAGGGCAGTCATGTGTGAGACATGGATGGTGCTTGTGTCTGTAGGCTTGCATGCCAAATGCAGTTGTGTGGGCACACATGTTTGGATGAATGTGTATGTAAGTAGGCATGTTCGTGATGTCACACATGGATGTTGTTTTCAGCAGCATGTATCAGCACTGTGTACATGTGCATGTGTGTGTATTTGACAAGGGTGCAACAGTGATGCAAAATGGATGCATGTGACAGCGGGATGTGGAAGCCTGATTGGCAGATGTGACATGGATGCCAATCTGAACACTGCCACAGTTGGCAGAGGTGTACACATGCATGCAAGTGTGGTGGTGTGTGTGCATGTGTAGTGCACTCACCGTGTTGCATGTGATGTCTGGCTCGCCTTTGCCTGCTCATGCTGTTGTATGTGAATGGATGGTGCTGGCTGTTGCGATATGGCTGTGGTATGGCTCATGTGTGCGAGTTGAAATGACATGTGTGTTGGCGATTGTGATGCCATGTCTGAGGTTTGCCAATGCCCACTCATGTACAACTGTCATGTGTGTATGTGTCCATTGTACAGTGCCCTGATGCCTGTGTTTTATTTCTCCCTGTCTACAGCGTCAACTGATGAAGAGGGCGGAGAAGGTTCTGTGGAGCAGAGCGGCGGGGATCGCACCGCCAGCCGGAGACGCAAGGCCCGGCTCCCCTCCCAGTTTGGGATCTCATTGGGGAGTGAGGAGTCCGGTGCCGCGTCCCAGGCCGCAGCTGCCGGGGGGAGGTCCAAGAGGTGGAGGTCGGAGTTGGACTCCTCGGCAGCAGAAAGGGCAGCTGGGACCCAACAGGGCCCAACGGGGGAAGATGGCACAGAGTCATCCAGGTTGGTGAGAGGTTTGGTGGAGGAGAAGGCCGTGCAAGCGACAGAGTCGGGGTCTGGAGGTGGGGATTCTACTGGTGCTAGTGGTGCAGTGCACGACCAGGGACAGGAGGCAGCACAGGCCGCCGCGGGGGTGCCTGTGTGCAATCCTGTCCCTGATCATGTCACTGCATCATCTTGCACCAGCAGGGATGCCTACGTCCAGACCCGTTTTCAGGCAGGAGATGAGCTCACTACAACTGGCCTTCCTCTGCCTGCAGACGTGGCTATCCAGGTACGGGTTGAGCCTGTCCTGACTGGTGTGGCATTGCATCAACGGCCATGCGAGGTGACCTGCAGTCTTTTCATGAGGAGACTGCACGTCATCTCGAAAGGCTCGTTGAGCGCGTCGGCCTACTGGGACAGGTCGACCAGGCCGGATTCCTCCGTTTGATGCAGCTTGGTTCGACCCCCTCCTCAACTGAACACCCTATGCGCCAGTTGTCCTCTGTGCCATCTTCCCACCCATTTGTCACCTGGGTGCCCTGTGGAGCTGCCTCTGACGGTGCGGCCAGGCTGGTGGAGGAGGCATCCCTGCCACAGTCGGGAGTCGGACGTCCAGCAGGGGTGGCCACATCAATGACTGCACCCCAGCCGGTGGAGGATGTGCAGGCAGCAGGAGCCAGGGCACGGGCAGAGGCACAGCAGCATCAGCAACGAGGTGGGAGCCATGATGGCTCGGGGCCTACGACATCGGAGGGGCAGGCATCGGCCGGAGGGCAGGAGGACCCAGGACGGGAAGTGTCTTCCGTGTGGCAGCGGTTGGGCCACGCCATAGATGCGGTGCGGCAGCGGGCGGAAGAGGCACGGCTCAGGATGGTCAGGGTGGAGAACTCCATGCGGAGGGCCCTGAGGCGGGCCGAGTGCCTCGAGGCAATCCGCAGGGAGTTGGAGGTGAACATGTCATTCGCCCTGCGGACCCTCGGGGCCATGGAGGAGGACCGCCTGTGGGACATTGAGCAGGAGTTTGATGATGGGCTGGCCCGGAACATCCCGAAGTGAGCTGTCGGACTAGCCCGCTGCCCTTGTAAATAGTTCTGTAGTTTGTGTTAGGTTTCCTTTGCTTTTTTATATTTTTCGGACCTTTTGGACAATGGGCCACATTTTTGTATATAGTTATTTTTTATTAGGTAGTCTTATTAGATAGGTTTCATTTCTTTTGTTGGGATCATGGACCCTGGATTGTTTATCTGTATATAGTTGACTGTTGGGATTTTTTTTTTCATTTTGATTTTACCCATGGAGCAATGGTTTTTGTTTTTAATTTTCCATTGGATTTACTTTTGTGAACTGTGACTTTGGACACCTTTCCTTTGGATTATGATTTGTGGTTTTACATTATTTTACGGACATGCTGCTTTTTGTTTTTAATTCACATTTTCGTTTGTTTCTTTTTGATTCCATTTATGTTGCTTTTAATACATATTTTTTCATCATACTTCAATGTGTAGTATCGTCTCATTGGTTTCATGCATGTCATGATATGGGTTTTGACATTCCCTGACACCCATTGTGTGTATGTGAGGGAGATGTGTTCATTTACATACTTGCCATTCGGGTTGTATCATGTAATTGGCATTTCTAAGTGGGTGAATGCAATACTTGGGTGGGTGTTTGGCATGTGGAGGCTGCCCATAAGGGCCAGGGATCTAGATTGTGATAACGTGTTGGCTGGGGGACATGTGTGGGGGCCTGCTGGCAGGTGCCCCTGACTGCTGGGGGGTGGGGGTGCTGGGAGACATGAGTTGGACATGAGTGGGGCCTGGTGGAGGGTGCCCCACAGTGCTGGGGCGTGGGGGTGCAGGGGGACATGAGTTGTACCTGAGTGAGGGCCTGCTGGCAGGTGCCCCTGACTGCTGGGGGGTGGGGGTGCAGGGGGACAGGAGTGGGGGCCTGGTGGAGGGTGCCCTGCACTGCTGGGGGGTGGGGGTGCAGGGAGACAGGAGTTGGATCTGAGTGGGGGCCTGGTGGAGGGTGCCCCACAGTGCTGGGGAGTGGGGGTGCAGGGGGACATGAGTTGGACATGAGTGGGGCCTGGTGGAGGGTGCCCTGCACTGCTGGGGGGTGGGGGTGCAGGGAGACAGGAGTGGGGGCCTGGTGGATGGTGCCCCACAGTGCTGAGGGGTGGGGGTGCAGGGGGACAGGAGTGGGGGCCTGCTGGCAGGTGCCCCTGACTGGTGGGGGGTGGGGCTGCTGGGAGACATGAATTGGACCTGAGTGGGGGCCTGTTGGCAGGTGCCCCTGACTGGTGGGGGGTGGGGGTGCAGGGAGACAGGAGTGGGGGCCTGGTGGAGGGTGCCCTGCACTGCTGGGGGGTGGTGGTGCAGGGAGACAGGAGTGGGGGCCTGGTGGAGGGTGCCCCACAGTGCTGGGGGGTGGGGGTGCAGGGAGACAGGAGTGGGGGCCTGCTGGCAGGAGCCCCTTACTGGTGAGGGGTGGGGGTGCAGGGAGACAGGAGCGGGGGCCTGGTGGAGGGTGCCCCTGGATGCAGGGATGTGGGGGTGCAGGGGGACAGGAGTGGGGGCCTGGTGGAGGGCACCCTACAGTGCTGGGGGGTGGGGGTACAGGGGGACATGAGTTGGACATGAGTGGGGCCTGGTGGAGGGTGCCCTGCACTGGTGGGGGGTTTGGGTGCAGGGAGACATAAGTTGGACCTGAGTGGGGCCCTGCTGGCAGGTACCCCTGACTGGTGGGGGGTGGGGGTGCAGGGAGAAAAGAGTGGGGCCTGGTGGAGGGTGCCCTGCACTGCTGGGGGGTGGGGGTACATGGAGACAGGAGTTGGACCTGAGTAGGGGCCTGCTGGCAGGTGCCCCTGACTGGTGGGGGTGGGGGTGCTGGGAGACATGAGTTGGACATGAGTGGGGGCCTGGTGGAGGGTGCCCCACAGTGCTGGGGGGTGGGGGTGCAGGGGGACATGAGCTGGACATGAGTGGGGCCTGCTGGCAGGTGCCCCTGACTGGTGGGGGTGGGGGTGCAGGGAGACAGGAGTGGGGGCCTGGTGGAGGGTGCCCCACAGTGCTGGGGGGTGGGGGTGCTGGGAGACTTGTGTTGGTGGGCAGTGGTGCAAGGTGACATGTGGGTTGGCTGGGGGGCATGGCCTTGGTGGATGGGCTGCCTGCGGGACATGTGCAGGGTAGTCACCTGTGGTGTGGGCCGCCTGCAGGGGCCGTGGAGGGTGTAGAGTGAACAGCTGGGAGGACCCACACGGCCGATTCACGTGTAGGACTCCACGGCACCCCCGGAATACACGTCGGCTGCTGAATTCGCGTGTGAAATTTCCCACGCACCTCAGAATACACGTACCCTGCTGAAATCGCGTGTGAAACTTCACGCTCAACCAGAAATACACGCACCACGGACAATTGCGTGTGGAATTTCCCACGCACCTTGGAATATACGTACCCTGCTGAAATCGCGTGTGGAACTTCCCGCGCACCCCGAAATACACGTACACAGGGCAATCACGTGTAGAACATCCCGCGCACCCCGAAATACACGTACACAGGACAATCGCGTGTGGAACTTCCCGCGCACCCCGAAATACACGTAACCAGGGCAATCGTGTGTGGAACTTCCCACGCACCCCGAAATACACGTAACCAGGGCAATCGCATGTGGAACTTCCCACGCACCCCGGAATACACGTACCCAGGGCAATCGCATGTGGAACTTCACGTGAACCCCGTAATACACGTACCCTGCTGATATCGTGTGTGGAAGTTCACGTGGAACCGTAATACACGTACCCTGATGAATTTGCGTGACAGACTACACGCGCACCCCTGAAATACACGTACCCAGGCGGATCGCACTGCTGGGCGGTGGGGGGGTACTAGACAGGAGGGGGGGCCTGGTGGAGGTGCCCCTGGATGCTGGGGGGTGGGGGTGCAGGGAGACAGGAGTGGGGGCCTGGTGGAGGGTGCCCCGGAATGCTGGGGGGGTGAGGGTGCAGGGGACATGAGTTGGACATGAGTGGGGCCTGGTGGAGGGTGCCCTGCACTGTGGGGGGGTGGGGGAGCTGGGAGACATGAGTGGGGGCCTGGTGGAGCGTGCCCCTGGATGCAGGGGGGTGGGGGTGCAGGGAGATAGGAGTGGGAGCCTGGTGGAGGGTGCCCCACAGTGCTGGGGGGTGAGGGTGCTGGGAGACATGCGTTATTGATCAGTGGTGCAAGGTGACTTGTGGGTTGGCTGGGGGCATGCCTATGGTGGATGGGCTGCCTGCGGGACATGAGCAGGGGTGCAGGGTAGTCCCCTGTGGTGTGGGCTGCCTGCAAGGGCCGTGGAGGGTGTAGAGGGAACACCTGGGAGGACCCACACGGACAATTCACGTGTAGTACTCCCCTCGCACCACTGAAATACACGTGCCCTGATGGAACCACGTGTGATACTTCCTGCGCACCCCGGAAATACACGTACCCTGCTGAATTTGCTTGTGATACTTACTGCGCACCCCTGGAATACACGTGCCCTGATGGATTTGCGTGTATTACTTCACGCGCACCCCTGATGTACACATACCTAGGACATGAGTCCTAGCGCCAGCCCCGTGCGCCACTTTTGTGTGAAATTCTATGAATTACCCTGTTAATCTGTTTCTTTTCTATTCGATTTAGAATATTAACATATTTGTACCGGAGGTCACGGGATACGATGGAGTCCTGGAGCCCACGTGGACGGATTCCGGAAAAGCCCAGAAGGGGGGCGAAGACCAAGGCTGCAAAGCGATCAGCATTGAAGATGACACCAACAATATGGTTAATGATGATGATATTCGGAGGAATCTTCAAAAATTCAGAAGCACAGGTTGTCATGTAACCTGGACCAGCATCTGGTGTCGCGGTAGAAGAGGCACCAGGATTCATCATGAGTGATAGAAGGATGATTTTCCAAAATATCTACATACCATTGAATCCTGAGATTTTGATTGAAAAGCATTTGAACCATACCGAAATTAAGATTGAACAGACTAAAGAGTGGTTGGAAACAAGAAAAGAGGACTCTAAGCAGTCAATAAGAGATATATTGATGCAATTGGAAAAAAACATTTGTGAATTCAGCAGACATTAAGAAGAGGAGAGGAAAAAGAGGACCGATGATGCTCTGAATATCATTGGTAATGTCTATAGTTGGAGCCATAATAGGTACCACAATATCAACAGCCAATGTCATTTTGGTCAGAACGCTGAGTACTAAAGCGCAACAACTGAGTGTTGACCTAGAAATAATACAAAAAACATTAGAGGGGATTAGAGGGGGATTGGATCAACAAGTAAGATTCATAAATGAAACTGCAATCATTCTAAATGAACAAGCGGATGTGATGCAACGGGCGACTAAGCTAATTATTAAGCATGACAGAACTTTAAATGAAATATTGAATATAATGCGTCCTGTTGATAGACTATTACCAAATTATATGAGAGAAGTTCAAACTGCAGTTTCACAATTGATTCAAGGACATATTCCCTTGTATTTTGTTTCGCAGGATATTATTCATCAAATGATAGAAAGATTGACCAGGAGGGAAATTGATGTGGTACAGGTAAAAATTGCATTTGAAATGGGTAATGCAATGCCATTATATGTGGACCTGGAAAGGTTGGAGATTGCTTTGTTATTATGCATCCCATATGTAGCTCCTGAACTTATTTATCAAACCAAGTGGGTACACAACGTGGAGTTTTGGCAAGAGGACACATTTATTAAGATTAAGACTCCAGAAGTGGTGGCATTTCAGTCATGGGAGCCTGAAATTTACTTAATACCAAACTTGGAAACGTGTGTCAAATTAAAAGAACAACATTATATGTGTCCAGGTAAACCATTTGTTCCTGATGCCACAGATGCTATTTGTGGTTTGAAATCTGACCCAAGTATATCAGAAGGATGTGAAGTGATCATTAGCAATATGGGGAGTGAAGAACTGGCACAGGCTAAGATGGTCAGAGGTAAATGGTTGGTCAGCACCTATTTAAAGAACATGACAATAGTACATTTGAATCATGGAACATATGTGGTTAAACAGGTGAAATATAATGTTTTTTACTTACAGGTTCCGAAGGATACAATTGTATCAAGTGGATGGTTAACATTGTTTCACTTAACAAATGATATTTGGGAAAGCCAAGTAGAAAATATCGATTTTTTTCAAAGGGACACATTTCCAATAGATCCAGATGTGGAGTTTTTATTAAATCATAAAGAAAGACATGTAATGAAAAGGAATCTGAGAAAAAGCAATATTACAGTTAGTAACCTGGGTATAATGGAGGTGGAAAGATTTAATTGGGGAAAATGGGGGGAATGTTCAATAGTGGGTTTAGCTGTCCTGGTGCTAATCATGGCAGGTTGGTTGATTGTGCTATCAGTAAAAATGAAAATGTTGCTAATCCTAGTAACTACGTCAGGAAGAGAAAGATATCCCAATACGCATACATTTTAAAAGGAGAACGGGGAGCAAGTTTTTTTTTTCCAATTGGCTTGGATCATAGCCAAATTCTAAAAAAAAAAGGAGGGAATATGTAAGATTATTCAGCAATTTTTTTTCATGCAGCACCACTGCATGGGTTGGTGCATTGCTATAATGCGGTACAGCAAGGCATGTGTTGCCAGTGTGACATGGATATGTAAATGAAAACAGGCTTTTCAGTGTCAAAAACGATTTCTACATCTAAAATGCAAATAATTTTTTTTCACAGTTAAAAGCATTTTTTTTTTCTCACCTGAAAATCCTCTGTTGCAGGAGACACATTTGAGGGTTAATGAACTAACCTTATTAACAATACTAACATGATTCTAACTCATTAATAATATAATGTGTTCTCCAGTGCAAAATGAGATGGAAAATGACAGGCTCTGAAAGTCATTTTAAACGTGCATCCAGATTTTTTTCTCTTTGCTTCTATCTGTGCTCTGTCCACAGTATTTGCAGGAAGCAAAGACTCGAATAAGCAGGAAATCAGTTTTGTTACAGTTGCAACTGTATAAGCCAAGCCATTGTTCAAGAGAAGGAGGGTAGGACATGATAGATTTTCATTGGTTGAACTCATTTGGTGGGCTGTAAAAGAGCTTTTCTAATGAATCTCGGGGAAGAAGAGAGTAAGAAGACATTTTTACACAGCTCGGAGAAAGACATGGCTGGTGGCTGGGGAGTTTCCTGATTGAAAAAGCAGATCCCAGTGCACTGCTGCAGAGACTGGGAATTCCAGTGAATAAGCCCTGGTTTGAGTGACGGCAGATGCTCGTCCTTGCTGGGGTGATTTAAGAGGGAGAAATACCACTTCCAGAAGGCAACCAGCCAAAGAATTTCACATGCTGGACAGGCTTGGTAATTATATTACAGAGTGTGTGGGCAGTGTGTATGTGTGCAAAACTATTCAGTCAGAGTAGAAGAGGGAATTCCAGTGTTTTTGTTTAATGTTGCAAATTGAATATGTTCTCGCCGCTCTCTTCTCATTTTGTTACAGATAATGTTGTTACTGTGCAATTTCCATTTATTTCTGTAAAAAAGGTAAGATTGTGTTGAAATGCAATTTTTATAATACACTAAAAAATTTGAAAGCAGACGGGTAGTGTGTTTTATTTTTCTCTTTTATTTGTGCATCTGCCATTACAGTACTGATAATATGGGGAGAGGTTTAGACAGTGCAATTGTCATTTTTAAGGTAGCTAAAAATAAGACTTGGCGGTAGCTGTGTGCACGATTCCATTCAGTATATAAGTGTGTGTTTTCTGAACGGAATATAATAATAACATAATGAAATAGCCTGCTGCTGGAGGTACATAAGTCAGCAGAAAGAGAGGCCCTGGACATAGTTCACTGATGTAGATAAATTGGTGATGAACATCACATGTTAGCTCGCTGTCGTTGATAAATCAGTGAGGACAGCACATGGTGGCACTCCAAATGAAAATGCGGTGTTCCTGAAATGTAAGCCCGAGTCCTCTCTAGTGATCACACGAACAAACTAAACAAAAATAAGGTGTTCTAGATATTGGGGCCACATATAAAACAAAGGAATTATGCTCACCAGAAATACCACCAATAACGCATACCAACATAATGTATACCACTAAATGGATCTGTGTGCTGAAATAATGTATGTATACTGTATTAATATATACCAAAACTAATCTGAATGCAAAGAGTGATTATTACTGAATTATTTTCATTTTGGCGGTAAGAAAATACTGCTAGGCCCCAAATCTATACAAAATACCCAACATTACCCAGGAACTACTTACTTGTATAGTAGCTCACACCTAAATCATACTGCCTGAATGCCATAGTAAATAATACCTTCAACTATCTATGAACATGGATCAACTGCAGCTACTCCGAAGCCCCAATGGTAGACTTTCTGAATAATAAAGCAAAAGCCTTTGGGGAGTCAGGCCTTTAGATTAAACTGGAAATATGGGCGCATCTCACTAATCCAAGTATTGGACTTTTACAAAATGAAAGTCATACCAACCCTCACCTATGGCTCGGAGGCAATCTTGAAATTCCCCCCAAATTATGGTTACAGTTAGAGGGGCTCTTTTGTACGAGGCTCATGGGAGTTCCTTGATCCTTACCCATGTCCATCCTAAGAAGAGAAATGGGTTTAGCCTCCCTACAAGTATCAGTAGAGTGGAAAAGACTCTCACTATATGGCTAATGTGTAGGAGTTGCAAGAACACAAATCTTTGACATTATTAAAAAAGAGATGGGTCATTGTCCAAATGGGCCTCTAAAGAGTGAGTGCAAATTACCTAAAATTTAACCACATAGGCTGCACTGTCATCAGTTGAAACACAAAGGGCCTCATTACACGGTAGGCGGTAGCCATGGCACTATTAGCGCCATGGCTACCCCCTTACCGCATTCCGGGTCCGTGTTCCCGGAATAGGGACTTACCGGGTCATTCCGACCCTGGAGGACCAGGTAAGTCCCCATTCCGGGAACCATACCCCATTCCCATTTGCGCCCCCATAGGGCTCAATGGGTATGGGGAAAGAGCTAATAACGGTACCGCAATTTGTGGTACCATTATTAGCTCTGAAGTCCCTTAGTGGGTCCCTTCCATAACACCTGGTAAAACCAGGTGTTAGGGGAGGGACCCGCTAAGGGACCTCGTAGTAATGCGGTAAGGGATTACCGGCTCCGGTGCCCTTACCAGTGCCGGTAATCCCTTACCGCCTACCATGTAATAAGGCCCAAAGTATGAAAATTGGGCATTCTTCCTAAATACCTTAGACAATTTCCAAACATATACTTCAGAAACCAGTTTAAGCGGATAAGACTAAACTTGCTCCCAATGAATGAATTATCAGCTGCAAGATCTTGATGAGATGGAAAACCTACAAGCCAATGTCGGTTCTGCGAAGAAACTAGAGCCAAACTAGAGCCTTTATAACATATTCTGCTCTTTGGTCCTGGTCTCACTGAGTTGAGAACATCAATCTTTGGAGACTTGATTAAGCTTGTTCCCTCTCTGGAGAAAATGCCACTGGAGTTCTCTCTGTTATGAACTTTATGAACAAATTTCTAGAAATGGCCCACATGCGGGGAACCTCCCCAACTTGACAGGGGGTCACAGATTGACAGATATCCTCACTGGACTGAATCTAAAGTTTAGCAAAACCTACCTCTTTCATCATTGCAGAAGGAAACTTAAATATTAATGAATGGAAGGGAAACGTGTAATAATATTTTTGTAAAGGTTTTATATTAAACTAACACAATAAAAACAAAAAAAATAAAGACAATTTTATGGTAATGTACACGGCGCAAACACATACACATTTGCACCATTTTAAAAGAGCAAACATTGTAAGCAGCTAGGCCCCAGCACATAAGGTCAAAGTCCGCCATGCAAGTAACCTTTCCACCAATAGAGTCAAAGATTGAACTGATAATGCATAGTTCATAATGATGGAATCAGTATTCTTGTGCCAACTGCTTAGATCATTTAGGAAGAGATTTAAACGTGTCACGCTGTCACATCTCACATTACGATTGATCAAGATTTCTGTGCTTTCTCTCTCCACATCTACTCCTCCTGGAACAGCCAATGGAAAACCAAATCTGACTGTTACATGTTTTAATGCTCATTGTCCAATCGTTGAGCGTGAGAAGGGAGATGATTACATTGAACATGAGCTAACTAGCATATACGTCACTTTCACCGCATGGTTTGAATAAACCGATGAAGGTATACAATGTATGGAAACACCTATATTGTAACTGACACCAGTGAATGCCTGTTGAAGAAACCAGCCATGGAAAGAGAGAAGGGACTACAGTATTCCCTAGTGGCTATTTTCTTTTTAATGACCATCATGGAAAGGGAGAAGATACTATGTGTAATCCCTTCTCCCATTCAAATGGCGGCCCTCTTCTTTGTTTAGTTTTTTTGGCCACCATCAAAAGGATGCACAGACTTCATATCCCATTCTATGGCATTCATCTTTTTTCTTTTTCTTTTTTCAGTTGCAAAATGCTGGAGTGTCTTCAACTGAATAAAGGCACTATTAGTACCCCGGAGACTTACAGCAGATGCGTTGCATCAGAAAGAAAATATCCTGGGAAGGCCTCTTGATCATCCATGTGGTACTGCTGGAGCAGCATATCTGTAGACACTTCATGAAAAGCCACCTCTCAGAACCTCTCTAGCATTTCTAATTACTGGTCAAATAGAGTGGTTCAGTGTTGGCAGTGTTTGAAGACTCTGCTGTTACTAGCAGCATCTTTAATGGGTGGAGGTTGACCATGCACAGCCACTGCTCACATCTAGTGAACATTTACAACCGCATTAAAGCCAAAAAAGGCTGCAGCCCAGTAAAAGCCAGACCATCTCGTGCAATTTCCAAAACTCATCATCCACATCATACCAGAAGACTCACACCAGATGATGTATCATAATTGTTCCCAAGCTTTCTGACAGAACATATGATGGTCAACATCTTAGTGTTTTCTTGCACAATGTTAGGCATATTCAAATGTTCATTGGCGCCAGGCTCATGAACAAAAGTAGACAAGAACATCCATTTAACACCAACAAGCTTTTATTATGGACATAGCACTTCAGATGCATTAACCTTGAATATTCCATCCATTAAGCAGGATGCATTAACCTTGAACATTCCATCCATTAAGCAGCCCCAAGTGTATTCTGGGGTGTGGCTGCTAATGGATTGCCATCGCACATGCTCACTCTCTAGGAATGCCAGGGTGTGGCTGGTAAGCTGGCCCGAATGGGCGTGCCCATGATCTCAGCTATATAAGCTGCCCCAATCCACAAGATAGACGCTTCGCGTCATTCTGCACTTGCAAGCAGCGTAACGCTCACTGTCGCCTGAGGTCAGACTTACCTTTGAAGATCTTGCTTCCTGGACATCCTGCTTCCTGCCAGCATAATTACCAACTGGGCGAAGCTGTTCTTACCTGTATTCATCTTTACACTTTCCAGAACGCCAAAATATTCATCTTGGCACTGCAGCACAACACACTCCATCATCGACAGCAGCGCCTGCAAGGAAAAACAGAAGACAAGGTTAGGCATCGAAAAAACAGTCAGTTTAAGGTTGCGCTTCGCCATACTTTGCGCTTTTCCTTAAACCATCACTTACCTGCTGTCGAACATTGCGGTAGCATCCATCTTCGATCCAGCAGTGTCTTGCGTCTCCCAGCTGCATTGAGACCGCATTTCCATCTAATGGAAGAGAGACATTATTGCGGGCATAAATAGGAGCAACATATAGACATTAATCAGAACAAACAGCATCACAAGAGCTCAAGAAAGACTTACCACTCATAAGGAGAAGCATAGTCGCAACTCGGCTGGACTAATCCTTATCAGGGATCAGTGAAGGAACTAGATCCCATTCAACGTGCCCCTGCCAGAAGTAGCAGGACGGAGAGCTTATTTTACACAATTCACAGGCGAATGGGCCAGCGCATGCTCACAGAAAGCGTACTTTGGGGTGAAGCGATCAAGAGGTACAACAATCACAGATTGGTGCACTCACACACTGTTATCTACACGCAGGAGCAGTATCACCACATACCACTGCTCACATCTTTTCTACTGATGGAGAGGCCTGAAGGGGGTGATTCGAGTTCAGGGAGGGCTGCAACGGTGCCCCAATGCCTCTTCAGAGACCAGGTGAGCGCAACACAGTGTTTGAAGACTCTTGCTGTTGCTAGCAGGACCTTTTATGGGTGGAGGTTGATTATGCACAAGTGCAGCTCACAGATACATTGAAGATATAAGACCACATGTAAGCCAAAAATGGCTATAACCCAGTATGGGCCAGACCATCTCTAGCAATTTGTAATACGCATCACCCACATCATTCCAGAAGACTTGCAGCAGATGATTAATCATGATTGATGTTCCCAAGCTTTCTGTCAGAACATTAGAAGAGCCACATGTTAGTGTTTTCTTGCACAATGTTAGACATATTCAAATTTCCAACTGGTGATGAAAATATAAAATAACAAAAAATGACAACTCTAAAAAGAAAATGCCACAAAAAATGAAGCCGCCTTTCAATACCTCTCTAGAATTTCTAATAACCAAACCCTTCAAATAGAATGTTCCAATGCTGCAGATATTTGTAACAAAACATTACAAGGGCAATATCTTATTGTTTTCTTGCACAATGTGTACTGAACATCCTGCGCCTCCCATTTAAAGCATAGCCTGTAATCTACACACAGGAATCTACTGTAAAAAAGCATCACTACTGCTGCTGTTCTCCAACCAAATAAGGACACTATTTCTACTCCAATATAATTAGCCACAGCCCAAATAGAAATATGCCCAGAGCCAAGGGGGCATCACTGTGTCAGATAATGACCCACGGTCTTTATTAAAACACTCACGTTGGTCGGACATGTAACTATGAGAGTGCTAAATATTCACCTTAACTCCATGGAAGAATCAGTAAACTAGCATTCACATGTGGCACTATTTATGTATCAAGTAGCAGTAGAGTAACAATAACATTACAATCAGTGTGTTTCCTATTTTAAACGGTTGCACATGGAAACTTCTAATAAACCATCCCAAAATTGTACAACCTCTAATTTGTGTACTAAAATTGGATTGCTAAGCACATACTGCACCTGCATGTATTAGGACAATCTGCAACAGAAAATCCATTACATTTCTTTTTACTTAATATCAGTCGGCACTACTAATACCATTCCATATTCTTTATGAATATATATTTAAAAATAAAACCAATCAAACATATTTTTCATGAAATTAAACACTAGACCTTACAAAATAATAAACACATGAAGACAATGCTTTTTCTCATATAGATAACCACACAGAAACACATTTCAGCAAACCAAATCTTTTTTAAAGCACACACATTTTCAAATCACCCCACACCAGCAAAATAAAATCTTTTTAAAGCAAACACATTTTCAAATCAGCCCAAAAAGCACTTTAACCCACACCATAAGTGATTATAAAAGCATTGTAAATGTTTCAAAGGGTTCAAGCCTATCCCACATCCCCTAGGTGCTTTAGGGTAAGGCAAGCCCTATTGGGAGACCTCTAAACACCTTGGGGAGGAGAGTGGCCTAAGCGTTCCCATGTGATCACAATGGTATACACAATTTAGGCGTTTAAACATAGTGAGCGCAAATAAGCAGACAACATTTTATAGCTATGGCAAAAGTATAGGGCCCTCATGACCATGCGATTTTAGTGTATTAGACACAGGCCACGAGCCAGAAGAGGTAACCTGAATAGGCCCAAGTGCTGATGAGAGAGGCCCACGCTGTTAACTTTTTACAGAAACAATCCTTTGATCTGAAATTGTTGCCAATATGTTTGCCACAAGACCACAATACAACACTGGGTGCCTTGGTGCACAAGTTATCACAACCAGACCAAAGCAGACCTCCAACCCACACCCAGCCAACTATAAGTTATAGGCTCTTCCTCTGCCTCAGCCCAGAGACCCCGGAATTCCAAGATACCAGTTGACCCCAGACCATCGATCATAAACCAAGCAACCATAAATAATCTAAGAACATGGCCATCCCACCTTTATTCCATAAGGCCATGATTTGTAATGCAAGGTACAGGGAAGGATTACATTATAGTTCAAAAGTGAGGGTGGAAGCCTTGGAAGCACAGAGATTAAATAGAGATGAGTGAACGGTGTGTGTGGGTTGGTGTGACCTTGCGACTCCCCCTGTGCCAGTCTTTTGATCATGCGAGTTCACTGTATAATGAAAGAGTAGAACTATTTTCAAATATAGCTAATTGCTCCTTTGGCCTTGGTTCCTTGAAGACAATGTGCCCAGCAGACCTCACATGATGGAAGACAGATGGACTGAGCTGAGACCAATGGCCTGGCACCCCCTAAGGAGCAGACTGCCCATGTATATGGTCGCACCACCCAGCCATGTAGGTTTTTACTACATATAATGATGTCACTGGTGATGCTGTGCCCCCTTTTAAGGTTTTGCTTCTATCCTTTGTCCTCAGAACGGGCAGCAGGTTTCTTTGCTGGCACTCCTATTTTTGTCGAAATAAAACGTGTTATCCTTGCAAGAGTTTCTTGGGCCATTTTTCCCTAGCGGGTTGTATTTTTTCTGGTGTGAGCCTTTAAGGGCGTGCCTTCATAGATAAAATCACATTTCTACTGCTCTGTGATCATTGTTTTATTTTGAGTGAAAGAAGTATACTTAATGATTCTATATCATACACCTCACTGAAATTCATTGTCTTTCCTAATAAACAACTTCCAACAATTATTACCACCCATTATTACCAACCCTACATATACAGCAGGACCACTTTATTCAGGAAAATGTTCAACAAAATTACAAACAACTGATTAATGCCAATCACATTTTATTACAGCTAACATGAACTGCATAGGGTGAGTCCTGCAGTCAAAATGAGAAAAGTAGACAAAATGGGGAGTTTCATACTTTCCAAATTCAAAACCAGAAAAAGAGGACTATAAACGAAGAAAACAAATAAAATGGCTGACACATATTCACTGCAACATATCACAAATAAGTACACATTTGCAACAATAACGCCAGCCAATTAGAAACACAGAAACACATACAAAACCCTTCCCAGCATCACTAGTAGCCATAGACTTTCACTGTGCCTACAAAGCTCACTTGTAGCCATGGCTACACGTACATTTTCTACTAACTAAAAAACAAACTAAGCCAACATTCAAAACCTCAAATAAGACAAGACAAAATAACACACATATACAATGATGTGCTATACCATCCACATAACAATATGATTATTGCACATTAGTACCCGGCGAGGGTCAACCAGAATGCAACAAGCATTCTGATTGGCCCTCGCCAGGGAATTACCAGGCCGGGAATCCCTTGCATGCACATACGTGCCTTTTGTTCCCGGCAGGTGGCCGATGCAATCCCCGCTCCGAGCCTCCCTGCCGGAGACTCAGGTAAGTATTTTTTTTCCCTCCATCCATCTCCCCTGCAAACTATCCCCTCTCCACCCTCCCAACCCCATTTACCTTCTTTGGTCTTCTTTTCACGGTAGCGAATGAGCGCGTCTGCTCCCGATGGCCTCCATGGAAAGGGAAAAAGGACTATGTTTCCTGTTTCCCGGTGGCTATTTTATTTGACTGTTTTTATTTATTGTGTTTCTGTTCTGCAACTCAGGAGCATTTTTCATTTTGGAACAAAAAAAAATGCTATTAGTACCCCGGTCTAACAGTCTAACGGGCCGGGGTACTAAGGGCTATAAGTCCCTCGACAGCAGGCCAATACTGCCTGCGGTAATGCCCCCAGGGCCTCGTTATGACCCTCGCTACATACAGGCCTGTAATTATGGGCCCTGGGGGCCTTACCTGGGGCGGTGTTGGCTTATTGTCACAATAAAGGTACATTTATGTACGCGGCTATAAATATAACCAGGCCTACAAACACAACCAATTAAAAGACAAAAGGCTTCAATGCACCCACTCATGTGTTATTTATACACACTCTTATAGAAAACCCCATACATGAGTGTTTTACTGATAGCCGCAGCTATTAGCAAAAACGACTACTTAAGAAAATATATTTCCATTCCCCCACATGCCAAACAAGTGTCTTTCATACACATACCAGCCCCCCTCCACTGCCAGTGGACCTCCTCCATGCCCCTGGTCTCTCCCAATCCCCCAAAACACTCAATGCATCTATCATCCCACTCCACCCAAAATGTCAGATAGCTGCGGCTACCACACATCCAAAAACACAACGTGCCATTTGCCACAATATAGCCACGCTGCACAGGTTATCACATCTAACAGAGGGAAGCGATGTCACACAATAAAGTGATGCTGGCTGGCCGCAGATAATTATAACAGTACCATCAACCAATTACAAACTCGAAAACACACACATCAAACACACTCTGCTCATACAAACAACTACAAATTCAACCTAGGAATAATTTTCCTGGAAACAGAGAAAGCCTGTCGATATAATGTCTGGTATGTAAACTGCGTGGCTGATCAGAGACAGTTGGCTGTTTGGGTTACTGCCCTTTTTGATAAATATATATATATATAATAGATCAATCTTAGAAGGGACTCTTTTGGGTACAAACAGTGCACTTTTGTGCATGTTGAGGCCAATGGCCACGTGTATGGTCCAATGAACCCGCAGCTATCTGAAAAAAAGAAAACAATCAATTAACACACACACTTTTAGAAACACAATTTAATACACATGTTTTGATGACCCTCCTATCTTGTATGCATCACATGCACTATATATGATACAACATTTGTATATACAACACTGGTGTTCTCTTTTCACATACTAATCATTGGGTCATTGGGGAAAACAATCCAAGTTGGATTAAAAAAAAAAAACATTAAAAAGCTAGGTGTGAGCAGTTTTTGTGCTAGCATTGGCCATCCCACCAGACTACGCCATTCTCAGATCAGACAGAACCACCACCCCAGGAGGCGGTGTTGCCATCATAACAAAAGACACCGTCAAATTAAGATCAAGCTCCACCGAAATAATCTCAGGCTACGAACTACTGCTCGCTAAACTAACTTTGAATGAAAACACCACAGTTAACATAGTGGTCATCATTAGAACCCCCAGTACCAATAGACACCCAGAAACAGACATCCCACTAATACTGTTGCCCATCCTTAAACCCAAAACGAAATGTATCATCATTGGTGATTTGAATCATGGCTTCAATGATGACCAAAAGACTAAAGCAACCTCCCTTCTCTTGGTACTTAATGACATGAACTTCTGCCAACACGTCAATGTCCCCACCCATACTAAGGGCAGAACCCTGGACTGGATGCTCTCCCTCAACACCAAAATCAATATAGGCCCGATTAGTTGGACAGACCACTACTGCATAGAATTCACTATCACTAGTGACAATCCCTGCCCACTAAAGAACACAATCAAGGACACCATTGAAAGTAGAAATCCTAAAAAGCTCACAGTGGAGAACCTTGACCCCACTTTGAACAAAATACTAGATTCCCACTCAATCCTCAGCAACGATCTTACCTCCATCGCTGAGTACTACCACAAATGCTTCTCCACAGCAATTGACACTATAGCACCAGTCACCACCAAACTAAGACGTATCAATAAAAAATCTAACTTCTGGTTCAATGAGGAACTAGTCGCCCTCAGAAGGAAAAAACACTCTCTCGAGCATGTCCATAACACCTCTCCCCTGACTCGGCCAAAGCCTTCAAAGATGCCAATACCATCCACAAAACAGCTATCATCACCCATAAAGCCAACGCTTACAATGCTCGCATCAGCAATGCAGCATCAGACTCCAAGGAGCTCTTCTCTAGCCTCAGAGAACTTGAAAATCCCCTGCCGACTGACACACCCACCAACGCGAGCAAATAATGGTGTACCACCATACAAGATGCACTTGCCTCCAAAATTGCTGTGCTGCAAAATAAAATTAACTCTAAAAGACTACTCCTAGCAGTTAAAAACTCCCCCACCCCTAGTCCCTGTGTCTACTCCAATTCTCATCTGTCTCCCAAGATTTTGTATTTGACACGATCTCCAAACTAAAAGCATCCAATTGCAAAGGA
The DNA here is from genome assembly GCF_040938575.1 of Ambystoma mexicanum. NCBI lineage: Eukaryota > Metazoa > Chordata > Amphibia > Caudata > Ambystomatidae > Ambystoma > Ambystoma mexicanum. The sequence continues at coordinate 1,141,603,117 of NC_090922.1, forward strand.
GACACTGTCCCAGCCAAACCAGTCAAAGCCTCTACTCTGACCCCCATCATCACCAAATTTGTCAATGCCTCTTTTAACTCCAATACAGTTCCAACCTGCATTAAAGAAGCCTAGGTTGTTGGCCACTAGGGGGCGCACGGATGCAGATTCTCTCCGTGTGAGCTCCGTCTCGCGGTCCCCCTTGAGCCTTGAGCCTCCACTTTTGGCCCCCCCATCTTTACGACAACGACGGTGAACCTCCATAACCTTGGCCCCCACCCAGTGTCCGCAATTCCGGAGAAAATCGGAGAGATCTTCACGACGAAAAGTCCTGCGGCCTGGACTCTCCCGTGAGACCTCCCACGCAGCGCCTTCCTGGAGGCCCACAGTCGCCGGAGACACTTGACATTCCTGGACTGTGCGGCGGCTCTACGTCCAGGCTCCCCCCTCGGCGCTTTGCCCGCTGGCTCCCTGGGAAGGCGACAGGCGCCCCCACCGCCCAAGTTGAAGTGGAGCCGGATTCCCGAACGCGGCTCGATCCAGGGCGGAGAACGATGCGGGTGAGTGCTGCCTCCTAACAATACGCAGGACTTCCCCACGGCCCTTCCCGCGCGCTCCTTTGGGTACGCTACGGCCCGCCTCTCGACCACGGGCACCGCGCCTCAGGACCCTGTTTCCTCCCCCCGCCCTACCTAACTGTAGAACGCAGGTGGCGTGGGCCTGCTTCCCAGTCGCCTCCCTCGAATCCTGCCTACAAACCACGGGCGCCGAACGGACAATCTCGTTCCTCCTCACTTGGCTTGAAGGCCCCCGTGGACACCCGTGCAATCGCGGTCCTGCGGCCCAGAGAATCCCCCTCACACCAAGTGACTCCCGACACGGCACACCTCAGCACCTCTCCATTTTGGCACCCTTGCTCCGCATCCAGGCACTACTGAACCTCACGGCCCGGGAGACTGAATAGTCGAAAATGGAGGGCAGGGCCCCTGACCCCAGGGCGTGTGCCTCCTCCCACCACAGCACCCTGGACCCCTCGAGCACCAGAGATATTGCCCTCTGACTCACATCAAGTGCGGGGTACAAAACCTCGCCCCACTCAAACCACCATACGCAGGGGGAAAAACTGAACTCTATTGGAAACCAATTAGCTACCCTGTGTTTGCCGCATCCATCGGAGAGGAACCCTGGCCGGGTCAAAGGCACGGAAACACTGGCACCACAGAGGGAAAGGCCCCCTCACATACTCTACTCTGGCCGAGACGTGGATGAAGAGGGCAAGGAGGATAGGGGCGTGTGCCTCCTCTGTGGTAACAAGCATTCCTGGAGCCGAATGAACTTGAACGCATGAACGCCTGACAGAAGCTTGCCGCCTACGCATATAAATCGTTACCTCGATCTGGCGTTGGACCCGAGATGACCACACCATCAACCATGGACAAGGAAACTGCTGCCACAAAAGGAGACATTGCGGACTTATTAGCCGAAATAAGGAGCATGGGAGCCAATATTGGAGGGAAGATCGACAAACTCACACAGCGCCTTGACAGCATAGAGGACAGGGTCGAAGGGGTCGAGAATAACCAGGCCTCCATTGACGTCCTCGAAACACAATTAGATCACAGAATAACCGAACTGGAGCGAAGGGAACAGGAATTTAAACTTAAGATGGATGACTTGGAAAACCGCGAAAGGAGAAACAACCTGCGGTTCTTCGGGATTCCAGAGAAAGAAGGCGAAACGGAAGAAGACTTGAAATCGACTCTCCACGATATCATTAAGCTTCTCGTCGCAGATGATAACATCGACGAACCCAAGACAGAACGCATTCACAGAGCCGGGGGCCCGCCGGGAGGCCCGCGATCGGTCCTCGCAAGATTCCATCGCTACCAAGATAAGATGAGAGTGCTGGAAAGGGCGAGGAGTGGGGGTACCATCACCCTTTGCGGAGCGCAAATAACTATTTTTCAAGATCTTTCGTCCCTGACCTTATCCCTACGGAAAATGTGCAGACCACTTACTACCTGGCTTAAAGGTCGTGACACACGCTACAGGTGGGGATACCCTTTCTCTCTCTCCTTTGAACATGAGGGCACCCGAGTCAGACTAAACTCTGAGCAAGACATTAAAGCATGCATTTCTGACCTACTGGGCCCGCAAGAGCAAGACGGACCTCGTGACCAACCACCCAGGAGCCAGGGGGAATGGCAGGTGCAGGGCCCGAAGAGGAGGAAAGTGAAAGGCTCAAGGAAGTACCGCAGAGGAAACGGCTCCCCAGAGGGAGGCAAATGATAGCGGTCGAGTATGGTACACTTAAGCCGAATTGGCATTTAACATGAAGAAGTCAAGGTTACGTGTTGTAAGAATGTTTCTGAAACTCCCGTCTATATGTTGCCTATCTGATTATCCTCGGGGGAGGCTTGTAGGGGGCTCATTGGACATTTTTTGATGTTTATTATGTATGGGGACCGTGAGGTAACGGTCTCCTCTGGTGGTTCGATTCTGGACCAGTGTTCTTAAGCTGGTCTCAATCGGACGCCACCGAACTCAGGGAGGGAAGGGGGGAGGCGGGTGGGGTACGAGGAAGAGAATAAGTGTCAAGTTTAGGGAGCAATTCAGAGTCTTAGAAACCGAGGTGTTCACGAGGTTGTCCAAATATCAAGGGGAAAAGTTCCAATGGTCACATAGCTCACACGAGCATCAAAAACATTGCTATACTGACCGCTGAATCATGCACTAAGGGCGTCATGAGGGTGGGAACGCTCAATGTTAAGGGTCTCAATTCACCTACAAAGAGATCACTTGTTTTTAGAGAATTCCGAAGGTCAAAAATGGATATGCTTTTTTACAGGAAACCAAGTATATGAGAGGAGAGGAAAGGCCAATCCTGGGTAAGAAAACTGGGCTGGAATTTTGGGGCTCTGGACCATTGAAAAAAGGGGGAGTGGGAATACTCATCAGAAAGGGGCTTGACTTTAGACCCACGAAAGTTTGGTCCGATGCAGAGGGTCGGGCCCTCCTTGTGGTCGGGACCATTGGAAAGTTGTCCATCACAATCGCCACGATTTACTCCCCCAATGTGGGCCAGCTCCGATTTCTCTCCAAAACAATCCCCAAAATAATGCTAGAGGCGACAGGGCACGTCATCCTCGGCGGTGACTTTAACACCTGGGCAGATCCTGACCTGGACTGGCACCCTGGTAACCCAGATACACGGGATACACTTGGTGGGGATCTCACCCGATTCAAAACAATGATGGAATTATATGGTTTAGTTGATGTATGGCGTCGTATGCACCCCATGGAGAGAGAGTACACCTTTTTCTCGGCCCCGCACAATACACTCACCCGTATTGATTACCTTTACTCCTCGAGCGATCTATCTCGCACAGCCACACACTCCCAAATCACGACCATTTCATGGTCCGATCACGACATGGTGTCTGCAGACTTAGTCTGGGAGTCCTTACCCGTCAGATGCGGACAGTGGAGGTGTAATGAGACACTATGGAAAGATCCCGTTTTCAAGCTAGAGATGGAAACCGAGATTGAAGAATATTTTCAATTGAATGATAATGGGGAGGTCTCGACACAATGGCCCTCATTACGACCCTGGCGGAAAGGGGAAAACGATGGCGGAAAAGCAATACCGCCATCGAAAAGCGCTCGGTGCGACTATGACCCGTCACCGCAAAGTACGAAGCCATTAGCGACACCGTAGTGAACGCCAACGCTAACTGCACTAAGCACGCGCGCGCGCACCATGCCAAACCGCAAACACCACCATGGTGCAACGGTACGCCAATTCCGACCCTAGCGGACATGTACCTAACGCCATCAGGCATGGCGGAATGGACCATCCCGCCATGGCGAGAAATACGGCATCGTGAACCAACCGTAAATGGCCCACTGAGTGCCTGTACTCCACTCCCTGGCCACATTGCACAACTCCTGGCAGGCGCAATGTACTCACACCATGCAACCAGTGAAATCTACAATTCACCCATGCATGCCAACGTAGAAATGCATGCAGGTGTTCAAAGCGCCCCGTGAGTGGGCATCCATGTACGGCATGTCACCATAGCCGTACTGATGCAGCACAGGCATGTGAAGGTACAAGACATCAAAATGGAAATCAAGAACACATGACACAAAACAACAGTAGTCCCCCATCGCTTGCCACCAGCGCAAGGCAACATCCAAAACAGCATCCTGAGGGGGATTGCACCAGCCCTGTACTCTTGCCAGTAAACAAACCAACCATCAGCAGAAGCATGTACCACACAAGTTGGCAGAGTGACTGAGCAGCCAGGCACATCCCAAGAGGGGCCGATGGGAGCTGCAGGGCACAGATGGCATCAATACAGAAGCTATTCCAATGGACATGACCCCAGTCCCCCTCCAACAAACGCACGCAAACACAGGCACCTGTGACCAGCCACATTCTGAACATCCCATCATACCATCAATCGACCTGGCTGACAGGCACCAGTCGGCCAAAAGCCAATCCCCCGCCCCTGAACAGCACATCATGTAAACAGTCACAATGGCAGCCCCTATCCGTGACCACACTGTGCTACGTAGGCAAAAGCGGCCAGTACTGTACCACACAACTCAACTCAGAAGGCGGAACACAATGCAGATCATCTCGCAATACATACCGCCACAAATCGAAAATCGCCACATCACCTGCAAAGAATAACGCAACACGCCAAATATCGGAATACAATTTAAATGCACATCCAAATGACAAAGGCCTCACAGCAATTTGTAAAATAACACCAAAACATCCATCATCACCGAGGGCTGCATCTGCAATAATTGACCAGCTTCCACTTGTGTGACGCCCTGTACCATCATGGCACACAGGGCCAACATCAACGTTCCAAAAGGCAACATGGAAGCGGCAAGAACCGCAGGTCCGTCCCATGAGGCAGGCACTAGTCCAGCTGAAAGGCCGAAATGTTGCACCTAGCCACCAGAACAGCGTAAGGGCATGTGGCCCATTGGCGATCGTCCCATAAGATCGTAATGGTGCTCCACTGATTCACCCGAAGCTGCAGGTGTCGAGAGTAAAATCCATCTGGAGGAGTGGCGTACAGATGGCATCTGCAATAGGGCAGGAGATACCTGTCACCAAAATGAAACACAAATTAACCGATTGCACTACAGGACACATGATGCATCACTATCTTCATTCAACACACCAAATCCACACCCATATGCATGCTAGCCCACTCCAAAGGAATATACACACCCCTAAATCAGTATCGATACATAACGAAACCAATCGAGGTTAATACACCATTGGCAACGTCGGTTACTGTGCATGCGTCCGTCAAGATAGAACCCATGACATGGGATTAGTAACGTGCCTAGACACAAGTGTATGAAGGCGCGTCGAGACAGGGAGGATCCGACAAGGGCAGATAGACGTAAGTCCCACTATGGCAGCCTTGCATCACATAGCGCAGGGGAAGGGGATTGAATCAAAAAACACATGTACATGGCAGACCCTAAATGGAATCATCTGTCCATGCATCCATTCATCATTCCCTCATCCCGCAATGAAAACGCATGAACATTCACTCACATAATATGTGAAACTTCCATCGCGTCTGTGCGTAATGCAGTCTGCAAAAACCACTGTGCTCCTGGCCGGATCTGTAGTGTCGTGAAGCTAGATGGACTTGGGAACGTCCTGCCTTATCGTCCACTACGCTATTGCGCATCCCATTCAATTCATGTCATTCATTGCTTGCTCGTTATGGGCCCTGTCCCAAGGACATTCAACAATAGAACGTTACATTTCCAGGCAGACCTGTGGGCGTCTCCTCACCGCTACTTCGCAACCAAAAATCCTGGCCTTCGAATTCCTCACTTGCAACATTACGTCGAAAAGGCTTCTGTGAACGCTTGCATTCACAATTACATCAATGTAGTGCGGCTGTGTGTCATAATGCTAACTGGCTGCAATCACAAATGGGACGCCACGCCCGTCGGTGAAGTACGATACTGTGCTGCATGAGGGTCGGCCATCGATCGAGCCCTACATACCACTGACTCTTCACAGGTATGTAAGCGGCTGCAATCATAGCATGTGTAACAATGGGAGCATAGCATGAAAATCAGTCAAAGTACATCACACTGCCATCGGGATTTGATACATGATTCCAATCCCAAGATGCCATGCGGCCAAATGCAGCCTTACGTGCGGGACGTGCTCGGCCAGAAGGGATTGCATCCGCCACAGATTCATTCAATCAGCACAGGTGGAGGCCATACAGGCCGACAGCACATATATAGCAGACCCAAACCCCTCCCACAACCACTCCCACTCCAAAATGCTACCGGCAGGACTAGCGATGTTGGGCCTGGGGCACCAGATAGCACTGCAAGTGCTACAACTACAAGAAGACGACGAACAACAACAGGTACAACAACCGGGCGCACAGGGGAGACGGAGGAGAAGGAGGAGGAGGAGGGCAAGGCAGGGTCAGCAAGGCCCACAAGCACTGCCACTACCAACACGCAGGCGGCCCGCAATCCCACGCCTCCGAGCTGATCCGTTCAACCTCACTGCTGAGCAGATCCACACCCTCTACCGTTTGGACCGGGACACCATAATCGCCATTGTGGACATGACACATGCTGACCTCGTGAGCATGATAGATAGCCCAACCGCCATCCCACCCCTACTGAAGGTGGTGTCTGTACTCCACTTCCTGGCCACAGGCACCTACCAGCACACAGTGGGACAGTTGCATGGCATTTCACAGCCACTGTTCTCACGGACACTCTCCCAAGTGCACGATGCCCTCCTGAAGCACGCCGACGACCACATCACACTACCACGCACGTACCAGGAGATTACCAACGCAAAGGTGGGATTCCATGCACTTGGCGGCATCCCGGGTTGCATTGGTGCCATCGACTGCACCCATGTTGAATTGGTTGTCCCACATGCCATGGAGGTCCAGTACCGCAACCGGAAACAATTTCATTCAATCAATGTGCAAATGGTGTGTGACTCCAACAAGATCTTTACGCATTGTTGTGCCAGATTTCCAGGATCTACCCATGATTCTATGGTCCTGAGGAACACAAGAATACCACGCTACATGGAGCGACACGCAGGGCACAGATCCTGGCTACTCGGTGAGTCTCATTCCATGCATGACATCGTGGCCCATTTGATGCGTCAATGACCTTGCAGGAGGGGGGGGGGGCTACTTAGCACTATCATTCCACTGACACCCTTTATTCGTCCCATACAGGTGATGCCGGGTATCCACTGAAGAGATGGCTCCTTACACCAATCCGGAACCCACAGAACCAGCATGAGGAGGACTACAACCATGCCCACTCACGTAGCCGTGTGGTCATTGAACAGGCATTCGGCCTACTGAAGGCTCGTTTCCGCAGCCTCAGCAGGTCTGGCGGGGCACTCATGTACAGCCATGAGAGGGTTTCTAAGATGGTCATGGCATGTGTCATGCTGCACAACATGTGCATACGTAGGAATGTGCCCATGCCCCCTGACGCTGTACTGCATGCACCTGAAGATGATGATGATGAGGGTGGGGATGTGGAGGCACCCCAAGGAGTCCATGAGGCACAGGATGCACGTGCAATCCGACAGAGCATCATAGATGCATGCTTCTAGCAACCACGCATGGTGCCTATTACACGGAAAGGGGACCTGTGGCACTGTGTGTGTGTAGTACAGGCACATAGTGGACTGTACGCCTATGAAGGCCTCGTACGCAAATATCAATGTCCACACATGTCATTGGATGATAATGAAGTGCTGTATTGTTAATGTGATTTGATTCATACACCCTATGGACCCGCCACCCAGTGAAGCCCAACACACCCCCTCCACCCTACTTCCTCCCCCCCCAACACCAGTGTCCAAATATGCATGCTGCCCGTGGGTAGACGCTATTGCAAGCCCCCTCTACGGGTATCAGGGGCACCCCTGCCCGTGGAGCGCAGGTTCCTGCCAGATCTGCGTTGGGGGCTGCCCTGGACGGAACTTGCCACGGATGACGTCTCTGCCTGCTCGCGTCCATGCATGTCTCTGAGGGTTTGTGAGAGCTCCGAGAGCACACGGCGCACAGCAGCAAGTTCAGCACAAACGTCTTTGGACGTCGCATTCAGTTCCCCCCTCAGGCTCTCGGTGCTTTTCTCCATTTGTGCTCTCAGGCTCTCGGTGCTTCTCTCCATTTGTGCTCTCAGGCTCTCGGTGCTTCTCTCCATTTCTCCCCTGAGGCTCTCACTACTTTTCTCTATTTGTGCCCTGAGTGTCTCGGTGGATGTTTCCATGGCTGCCCTGGAACCCCCGCATTCATTCGCATGGTCCTTGAGTAGCGTGGACACTTCCTGCTGTTGCTCGATCAGCAGGTCGAGGGACTGTTGCCTCTGCTGGGCCATGGACATTTGCGGTGGTGTGACAGGGGGGCTGCTCAACACATGTTGCCTTGGCACAGGACTTGTGGGGGTTGGCCAGTCGTCGTCTTCTGGGTGCCCCTGCGTGGTTTCGTCATGGTGTAGGGGATGGGACATGCAGGGGGATTGGGAAAGGTCATGGATGGTACCTACGTCGCCAGCACTGTTTTCCGTGTCGGAGCATGCTGGCATGACAGCTGTGTCACCTATGGTGCTGCTACCACCAGAGGCAGTGCCATCAGATACGTTCTTTGGGGGGACCTGTGGTGCTGGGGTTGTGGACTTGCTGGCTGCTGGGGTGCCTGTTGCAGTCCCCTCCAGTGTGCTGGCACTTGATTCCTGCTGCTGCCGTGTCTTGATCCTTGCACCTGAGGTGGAGGCTCTTGGGACGTTGGTCCTGGCCCTCTTTGCAGGCGTGCTGGTAGGGGTGTCCTGCAGCTCGTCGTTGGTATCGGACCCTGTGGTGGAGTAAAGAGGGGCGAGCGTTAGTTATGGGTCTGTCGGATTTGGAATGGCAACGTATCAAATGCATTGGGGTGGTACATGAGGCTGATATGGGACTGGGCCTTGGAGGTGGTCTCATTTTCGTGTGGATTGAGGATGCATTCATTTGGCTGCCTGCAGTTAGGGGGTGCATGCTGCACATGTAGGGGTTGTTTATGGCATCTTGATTAATTTGTTTATTCATTCTGACTTTTAGAGGGCGCTGTCAGGGCAAAGTATGTATTGCACTATGGGGTCACATGGTACTGCACATGTTCGTGGTTTGTGGATTTCGCATTGTTTCTCTTGGCCAACCTACCTGATTCTCCGGATGTCGGCACTCCTTTCTCCATCCCTCCGACTCCCTCTATGCTCTCCATTCCTATGGTGGAGGCGCAGATCTCCTCCCAGGGGGTCAACTTGATGGGCGACTCTGATCCCCCCCCGGTAGCTGTGGCGATGTTCCTGTTCGCAGAAAGTATGCTGCGTACGCGGATCCGCAGGTCGTCCCACCGCTTGCGACATTGCTGTGGCGTGCGGGGTGTTGTCCCCACCGCACTTACGCGCTGTGCCACAAGGGCCCATATGGCCTTCTTGTTGGCAAGGGCCGTCCTGGTCATTTGACTGGAGAAGACGACGGCGGCATTTTCCTGCAGGGTCTCGGTCAGCACGGTCAGTTCCTCTCGGGAGAAGTGGACCTGCCGCTTGCGATCACACGCTTTCTTGGCTACCTTTCCCATATTTATTTTTTTAACTGGGGTTGCTAACGGGTTGGGATGTGTGTCAGGGTCGGATTTTTAATGGTTGTGTTGGGATTCGGATTTTATAGTTGTGCGGCGTGCTGTTTCCCGTTCCGGCCACATGCTTTTACTTCCGTTTCCGTATATTTACGGTGCCCGTAATTTGCGGTGCCCGCTCATTACGGTGCCCGCTCATTACGGTGACCGCTAAGATGGGTGGCGGTATTGCACCTGGTGCAGCGTACGGCGGCGGTAAGGGCCGTTTTGGGGTCATTTCCGCCATCGCAGCCTTTCGGATTCCGCCATGGCGTAATGCTCGTGCCCGATGGGTCGTAATTAGCCGCACTTTGCTCCTTCGTGCAATGGCGGAAACGCTATTTACGCTGTTGCGGTCCGGTCAGTCAATTTCCGCAAGGGTCGTAATGAGGGCCAATGGGTCTGGGAGGCTGGTAAGGCAACGTGGAGGGGAATCCTCATGCGGGAGGGAGCCAAAAAGAAAAGAGAGAGGGCCCTAATTGGAAACCGAATCCGTGAATAAATCACCCAATTGGAGAGGAATGCGAATAAGGGAGACACTGCTGACTCCGTTAAAGTACTAGAAGCCAGGAAAAAACGGGAAGAGTTACGCCTCTTAGAACATGAACAAATAACCCGCAAGCTCCTCCTCTTGAAACAGAAATGTTATGAAAAAGGGGATAAGGCCGACGCGTTATTGGCGGCCAGACTCCGTGCCCAACAGGCAGAACGTAGGGTTCAGGAGATATTGAATGGGGGGCCTGGTTTGGGAATACCCTCCCCCAGTATCCCAGAATCCTTCGCGGATTTCTATGAGACCCTGTACTCTCCGGAGCAAGACCCAGACACCCCCGGCATTAGATCCTATTTAGACAACGTCACTATTCCCAAATTGACACGAGCTGAATCAGAAACGCTTGATACCCCTATTACACGAGAAGAGATTCAAGAGGCCATTAAGAGACTCACGTTAGGCAAATCCCCGGGAGAGGATGGGTACACAGCCGGTTTTTACAAAACGTTCGCTCCGCAACTCACACCTTTCCTTGTTAGTTTATTCAACCGAATTCTAGAAACAGGAAACCCCCCAGACTCATTCGTCAAGGCACTCATAGCAGTTATCCCGAAGGAGGGGAGGGATCCCAAAAAGTGCGGTTCGTACCGTCCCATCTCCCAAATTAACATAGACGCCAAAATATACGCTAGGGTCCTGGCAGCTAGGATTGAATCCTTCATGCCCCGCCTCATCCACCCCGACCAGGTGGGTTTCATACTTGGCCGTCAGGGGGCAGATACCATGCGCAAGACACTGCACTTGGTACACGCTTCCCACAACCTAAACACCAATCCTGCACTGCTTTCCATCGACGCTGAGAAAGCGGTTGACAGGGTAGATTGGGATTTCTTAATGGAGGTCCTTAAGAAATTTGGACTAGGCCCAAATCTTATAAGGGGAATTCGAGCAATATACTCATCACCCACTGCTTCGGTATTCGTCAATGGAGAGTATTCCAGGTGGTTCCAACTGAAGCGAGGCACTAGACAGGGATGTCCCCTTTCTGCCATTTTGTTCGCCCTGTCCCTCGAACCGCTCGCACACAAGATTAGGGTGGACGATGCTATAGAGGGGATCCATCTGGGACAAACGGAATACAAGTTGGCCCTGTATGCCGACGACATCCTCTTACATGTAGTAAACCCTGAGAGGTCCGTCCCCCGAGCCATTCTACTCCTAGAGGAATATGGTCGCCTTTCAGGCTTCAAGATTAATCGTGCCAAATCTACGCTCTTTCCCCTTCAAGGGGATGCTGACGCAAACACAGCAAAATACTCCTCCCTAGGGCTGTCGATCGAGCACGATAAGATGCAATACTTAGGGGTTCAAATAACGAAACAATTGGGTTCCCTATTTGACGCAAATTTCCCACAGCTTCTTGCTAAGCTCCGTATAGACTTGACGAGGTGGGACAAACTGATGATTTCATGGCTTGGCCGGGTTAACGCCGTCAAAATGACCGCTCTCCCAAGGTTTCTCTATCCCTTTCAGATGCTCCCAATCAAAATACCAGACCAATACTTTACAGAGATCAAGAGAGAAATTTTGAAATTCCTATGGAAGGGGAAAAAGGCCAGGATAGCCTACTCCTTATTGACACTCCCCAAAGATAAAGGCGGGGTAGGCCTCCCCGATCTCCGGAAATAATATACCGCTGCTCAATTACGTGTGTTTGTCCCCCACTTGCGCAATCATAAAGAGCCGCAGTGGATAGAGATGGACAATCATTACCTTGCCCCGGCTACACTCGGGGAATGGTTATGGGCTCCACGAAACCGGGTATTGAGAAGGACGAGAGACCACCCGCTCTTTGCCGCCATATGGGATATATGGCGAGAGGGCCCGGCAATGATGGGAATCACGACGTGGCCGTCCCCATTGAGTCACCTATGGTCCCCGGGCATCAACAACCATATCCCCAATGTCGAAAGGTTCCAGCCGTGGTATGACGCAGGTTTAGAAAGAGTGGGCCAACTCCTCCGAAGTGACTCATTCATTACTCTCCCAGAGCTAACAGAGGCCCTAAATATTAGTGTCCTCTCCACCTTCCATTTTTTACAAATCAAAGGAGTTTTGACCCAACCTGAGTGGAAAGAAAAACTAGCTAGAGATCTCACCCCCTTCGAAAAAATGCTCGACTCCAAGACAGATAGGAAGGGATTGATCTCCCTCATATACAAATTACTTCTGGAAGGGAGTAGTGGACCAATACTTAAACTCAGACAACGGTGGGAAACTGATATGGAAACGGAAATAGACGATGATGTGTGGGACAAAATGTGTATCATGGCCTCACATACCTCAATATCATGCCAATATAAACTCCACTCCATTAAACTTATACATCGCTGGCAATACGACCCGTATAGACTATCCAAGATGTATCAATCCTCCTCCCCCTCCTGCTGGAGTGAGTGTGGACAAGTCGCAGACTATTGGCATATGTGGTGGGGATGTCCGAAGATAAAGATTTTTTGGGATGAGGTCCTGGGATGGATCAGGCACACTGACGGTATCCATAGAACGGCTGATCCATACCTAGTCTTGTTCAGTCTTGAAAAAAATGAGGAGGAATGGTTAAAGGTGCGTGGCCTAGCCCCCCACCTGTTGCTTGCGGCGCAAGCTTTACTTGCTGCAAAATGGAAATCACCCACGACCCCGTCCAAACAAGAGTGGATCAATGTGGTGCTGAACATTTGTACCATGGAGAAAATCACTGCATCCCTCCACGGCAGAGCGACACAATCTGAGCTGCTATGGTCAGAATTCTTAAGAGCTCATACATCTACTGAACACCCAACATCAGATACTGACGACCCCCCACCATGAATGTTATGAACCTCGTTTCTTGATGAGGATCTGCTGTTCTCCACCTCCCTCACACGCGCCCGCCCCCCTCTCATCATCACCACATAAACACCACCCAAAAACCTGGAGCGATTCCCCCACATGTTGAACCCTTGAATGCAAAGCGCCTGATAAAGACCTAACCCTTGCTGTCAACCATAACACCTCACTCCCAACACGACACGTCTCTCTTTCCCGGGGTAGGGGAGGGGGGGATGGGGAGAATTGTTAACATCTGTAAGGAATGTCCAAGGTTCTGCCCTTATTTCTGCCCTATTCTTTGCTTACCATGTTTGTACATTCCTAGTTCTACAAATTGTATACTAATCTTACCGCACTGCGTGAAACAAACGATGACAATATTGTTTTTTTCCTATATTCTTGTATGTCACTGTTTCTTCGCTTTGCCTTAATAACAAATGTTAACTTTGAAAATCCAATAAAATCGAATAAAAAAAAAAAAAGAAGCCTAGGTTACCCCGCTTCTAAAAAAACAAATATGGATCCCACCATTCCGACTAATTATCGCCCCATAACCACGGTCCCGTTTCTACTCAAAATCATTGACAAACTAGCCTATAACCAAATTCAAACCCACCTGGAATCTAACCAGCTCCTCGGCACCAGACAATCAGGCTTCAGGCCTAACCACAGCACTGAAACAGCCCTCTTGGACCTCAAAATCCAGGTGGATGCCATCAGAGATTCTGGGAAACGCTGCATTCTCCTGCTGCTGGACCTCTCTGCCGCGTTTGACCTGGTGGACCATGACAAACTATGCAACTCACTTGCCCGTGAGTTTAACTTCTCTAGTGAAGCCACTGCTTGGGTGAAATCTTTCTTAACCGACCGCACTTCCAGAGTGTCTATAGGCAAAGAAGCAGCCAACCCCATAGGAGTGCCCCAAGGCTCTTGCCTGTCCCCTATGTTGTACAATGCGCACACCAAACTCTTGTTCTCAGCACTAGACGATATGGGTGTCATATACACACATTTTGTGGATGACACCCAGATCCTCATACTTCTCACAGGCAACTATGACCAGCACACCGTAACAATCAATACAATGTACGCCATCATACAAAATTGGATGGCACTAAATAGAATCATCGTAGGATCTCCAGCCAAAATAGCAACCCTTCACCCAGAATACTCAACCATCAATATTGATGGTACTAATATCCCCGTGCTGAAGCAAGTCAAAACACTGGGCGTGTACATTGACGCCAGCCTGACCATGACTAAACAGATCAACGCGCTCGCCTCTTCCACGACTTACACCTCCAAACTAATTGCTCTCAGCCGCCAATTTTTGACCCCAGCTAACTGCCTCACCTTAGCCAGAGCACTGGTCCTATCGAAATTGGATTATTGCAATGTATTACTACTAGACACATCCAACACTAATTTAGCCAAAATGCAACTACTGCAAAACAAAGTCTTGAGGGCAGCTCTAGACATAACAAAATCAAACCATATCTCCAAGACTAGGAAAGATGCCCACTGGCTCCCCATCAAAGCCAGAATTATCTTCAAAAAACATTATGTATCACATACAAATGCCTGACCAAAAAAGGACCTATCTATCTTAACATGTCACGATCTTGGCCTTGCGAGGAGGTAGCATGTACACCTACCTCCCCGTTGGGTCTTGGGGCCTGGAGTGTTAGCAACACAGGCTTCCTTGACCCTCCGGGGAAAGAGGGTTAGGGTCTGCTGGTTGGATAGGATGGGAAGGTTAGGAAAACCGGGTAACAGGGTAGGAAAGGGAAATGGGAGGTACAAGGAAAGTTTGAGAGGTTTGGATGAGATACCCCTCCTGGGGTTTCATTAAACTGCTGAAACTCCGCCCATTCACTCCTTCACTAATGTACATGTCCTTTAGTGGGAACCTAGATTACACTTTGCCTAGATTCCCTCGATAAATCACATTTAGGCAGTATTGCCTTATCTACTGCCTTGGCTGAATGAGAATTACTAACACATTCACAGATCAGCAAAAAACAGCGGATCACAACATGTTCTAAATAACACTGAGAGTGACAAAAAGAAAGCACTTAGCTTTGGTGGTTCAGCGTGCGACTCGGGGTTAATTCACCAATGTTCTCCGCTACAAAGAACCAAAAACACGAGTGAGCTTACATCTAGAAATCGAGGTTAATAGCCCCATAGACTTCACAATCATGCCGCCGGAACCCGGCTTAACGTAAACAACACTAAAATGTTAAATGTTAGAAGAAGCAGGGATAACTAATGCCAGAGTTCTGACTCGCAGAAGATAAACAAATTAACAGTGCCGGTGCTCCGACCGCCGAATTAACAGTGCCGGTGCTCCGGTCGTAGGATTAGTTAGGGTTAGACGTGTCGGAGACCCGACTTTTATGGCTTTCACTGCCGGGTGCGGAGCTGCGCGGTTTCAAACATCACAATGCCGGGCTCCGAACCACAGCTGTCAGTGAAGCCGAACTCAACTCCCACAAGAACGCTCGACACTTCCTAAGAGTGTTCGAGTTGCCAGTAAACCAATAATAGTTAGATGCACTTATCTGAAAGATTCAGCGGGGCCTGCAGAAGTCGCAGGCGCAGTGTGGCCCCGCTGATAGCTGCCTGCAGGAGCCCGCTGGAAACACGTCTTGTCTCGTCCAGATCCGGTAGTGCAAGCGGCGTCCCACGTGTTCGTGGCGCGCATGCGCATTCTGCAGGGCGTTGTCTGTCCTGAAGCTTCCCGGTGGCTCTCGTGCACGTGAGGCTGCTGGGAACTGTAGTTCTGTCTGTTGCCTTTTCCATTGGATTTCAGGGCTAGGCGGCTGGTTCGCTTACACCTAGCTTTCTGCCTGCAAAGAACACAGAGTAAGGTCCTAAAATAAAGAGGTTTTAACCTCTGTGTTGCTTTCTTTAAGTTACTTCCACCACCTACAGTTCTTGGGCACATCATGCTTCCCCCTACCACCTGTGGAATCCTGACAGTACTCCGCCTCCCAACAGGTCCTGGTTTCGAGGGATTGTTCAGGTGAAATGTATGGATCAAACAAAAAGCATGAACATTTGTAGCTGGTTCCCATGAGCGTTCCTCGGGACCGTACCCCAACCAATCCACTAGATAATACAAAACACCTTGCACAACACGGGAATCAAGTATGCTTTTTACTTCAAACTCTGGGATACCATTTACCATTGCGGGTGGAGGTTTTCTAAGGCGCACATTGGCTGGGGCTGGTTTCAATAAGGACACATGGAAAACCGGATGTACCTGCATTCTAGGTGGTAAGGTCAGGCGAATAGCCACAGGATTTATAATTTTTTCAAAGGGAAAAGGGCCCCCAGATCGAGGTTGGAATTTTCTAGGGCCTTGCAGATGTAAGTTTCCTGTGGCTATCCAAACCCGATCCCCAATCTTGTATGGTGGACTAGTTCATCTTTTCTGGTCTGCATAGGTCTTATACGCTTGCTTGGCTTTCTCCAGATTTGTTTGGATAACGTGCCATATTTTTACTAAATGTTGTCTATGGCTCTGAACTGCAGGTACAGTGTCTATAACATGGGGTACAGGCTGGAATCGTGGGTGATACCCATATGTGCCATAAAATGGTGTCACTTTGGTGGAGGAATGCACTGCATTATTATATGCTAACTCAGCTAACCAAAGAGTTTCCGCCCAAGTAGAGTCATTGTCGTAGGTCATACATCGCAGGTATTGTTCTAATGTCTGGATTACTCGCTCGGTTTGCCCATCAGTTTCGGGGTGATAACTGGTGGACAACCGCAGGGTAATACCCATTGAGTCGCAAAATGCTCTCCAAAAGCGAGAGGTAAACTTTGAACCTCGATCAGAAACGATGTGCTGAGGAATGCCATGAAGACTCACAATATTCTGAAGAAAAAGGTCTGCAAGTTCCTTTGCCGTGGGATCCCCCCTGCAAGGTATGAAGTGTGCTAACTTGCTCAAAGAGTCCACTACCACCACTATGGTGGTGAAATGATGACTTACTGGCAAATCAGGTCCAAGGAGACAGTATGCCAGGGTACCGGAGGAGTGGGCAGGGGCCGTAACATGCCTGCCGGTTTTTGGTGGTCTGACTTGTTCCTTAAACAGCACTCGCAAGTGTGAACATAGTCTTGAATGTCCTGTGCCATTCGAGGCCACCAAAAATGACACATTACCAATTCTCGGGTTTTAACCACTCCTGGGTGCCCTACGAAGGGCGAGTCATGACGCCACTTAATGGCCTGTTTACGAATTGCAGGGGTTGGTAAATATAGGGATGATCCAAAAAAGGGCAGACCATTTTTGATAGTTTGTTTTTTCCCTGGGTTATTCCATTGTACTAATTCTTGAGCTGACATGGCTTTCCTTATGTTATCGAACATATCGTCCACTACAATACTTCCGATGATATGTGCAGGTGGTACCATTGATTTTGGTTCTTCTTTCCTATCCAGATCAGGGTCGGGTTCTGGGTAACGAGACAGAGTGTCAGCATTTCCTGTTCTCCGTACCAGGACGATACGTTACCACAAAATCATACTCAGCAAAGTGCATTGCCCATCGAAGCTGCCGGGGACTCAAAGCTTTAGCTGATTTTAGAAACTGTAGGTTTCTGTGGTCAGTCAGTATAGTAATCGTATGCCGGGCCCCCATCAAGTAATGACGCCATTCGTCAAACGCTATCTTGATGGCCAGGAGCTCTCTATCGGCAATCACATAGTTTCGTTCAGCTGGTAACAGGGAACGTGAGTAGAAGGCCACAGGGTGTAATTGTCCGGAATCGTCTCTCTGGGACAAAATGGCACCAAGGGCATAGCTGGAAACATCAGTTTCTATGATATAAGGGAGTGAAGGATCAGGGTGGAGTAGTACAGGAGCTGTGGTGAATGCAGATTTTAAAGCTAGGAAAACTTGCCTCTGCAGCCGCATCCCACCGGAAGGCTACACTCTTCTTGAGTAAACAAGTGATGGGCTGTACTTTGGCTGCAAATCCCTCAATGAACCGACGATAGAAATTGGCAAATCCCGACACTGTTTGTACTTCTTTTACCGATGTAGGGGATGGCCACTCAGTGATGGCTTGGACTTTCTTCAGATCCATTGTGACGCCCTTAGGCGACAAAATGAATCCTAGGAATTCAATTGTAGTTTGGTGGAATGCACATTTTTCTAATTTAGCATAGAGTTGATGCTCTCTTAAACGCTGTAGCACTGTTTTTACGTGAGCCTGATGTTCCTCAATGCTGCGTGAATAGATTAGGATGTCATCAATATAGACCATAGTGAACACATCCAGATACCCACGCAAGACCTCGTCCAGAAAGTGCTGAAAGGCGGCGGGTGTGTTGCAGCGTCCGAATGGCATGACTTGATATTCATATAGGCCGAACTTGGTTCGAAAGGCAGTCTTCCATTCGTCCCCCTCACGCACCCGCAATCAGATGGTATGCTCCTCTCAGGTCTAGCTTGGTATACATCTGGGTGTCCCGCACTTTATCTAATAAGGTGGGTATCAACGGTAAGGGGTAGCGGTTCTTAATGGTTATCCGGTTTATGGCCCTATAGTCTATACACGTTCT
This sequence comes from Ambystoma mexicanum, assembly GCF_040938575.1. NCBI lineage: Eukaryota > Metazoa > Chordata > Amphibia > Caudata > Ambystomatidae > Ambystoma > Ambystoma mexicanum. The sequence continues at coordinate 1,141,621,750 of NC_090922.1, forward strand.
TAGGTCCCCGGTCTTTTTAGGAACGAAGAACAAGGGCGATGACACAGGTGACTTAGAATGACGTATAAAACCGTTGGCCAGATTGGTCTCAATGTAGTTTTTTAAGTGTTCGTTTCCAGATTCCGTCAGTGCATAAATCCTACTACAGGGCAGGGCCGCTCCTGGTTCCAAATCAATTCTGCAATCGAATGTACGATGAGGTGGCAAGGTTTCAGCAGCAACTTTACTGAAGACATCCCAAAATTCCTGGTAGACTGAAGGTAAGGTTGTGTCTATGCTTCCAATTACGTGCTCTTCTTGGGACACTGGACCTTCAATATTGTCAAGAAGGCAGTACTCCTTACAATGGGTTGACAGGAAACGTACCGATCCTTGGGTCCAATCAACTTCGGGGTTGTGTGTTCTCAACCATGGCAGACCCAGGATCATGCCAAACTGGGGTGCTGCTATAACGTCAAACCTAATGTTCTCATAGTGTTGTGGACTACATTCTAAACGTACCCACTGAGTTTGCTTGGTAATATGACCTGAAACCAATGGTGACCCATCCACGGACTTAACCTCCTCACCCCGTTCTTTGGGTATCAAAGGGATTCCCACTTCAACCACTAAGGTCTCATCGACGAAATTCCCGGTAGCACCAGAATCCAGCATGAGAGACACCAGCACCCGCTGGTCTTGCCAAGTGAGATAACCTGAAATGGTTACTTGTGCTACCTTGCTTTGCAGGGTATTAGCTAAGGAACTAGGGGTGTTTTCAGATTGACTCGCCGGGGCCACCCTCACTGACGAGCTTTTGCGTTTCCTGACTGCTCACCTTTGGGTTTCGCCAAACATTCCCGAACAAAATGGCCGGCCTTCCCACAGTAGAGGCAGAGCTTCTCTCGACGTTGCTTGTCTTTCTCATCCTTAGTTAAGGGGCCTCAAATTGTTCCTATTTGCATTGGTTCATCCGAGGGCTTATCGGCCTTACCAGGTTTTGGTTGGTGATCTAGTCGGACCATTGGCTTGGTGTCCCACTTACGCTTATCTTGCCTCCTTTCATACTGTCTTTGATTCAACCGTAAAGCCACATCGATCATAGAGGAGCATGTCTCGGGTTGTGGGTCCACCTGAGCTATCAAGTCTTTTACTTCGTCCCTTAACACCTGGTAGAACAGGGCTAGGCGCTTCTCTTGGGGACAGTCTGTCTCCACTGCTAACCGATTAAAGGTGGTTACATAGGTAACTGAATCCCTACCCCCTTGACATAAAGTGAGCAATTCTCTATCCTTAATTAGAGTAGCAGCCCTCCGATTGAATATTTTCCCAAACTCTTCCAAAAACATGTCCCATTGATAGAGAAGAGCGTCATCTTTAGTAACTAGCGGAGTGGCCCAAGATGCAGCATCGCCCCCAAGATACGAAATCATAAAGGCTGTGCGGGACTGAGCAGTATGAAACACATTTGGTTTTGTAATGAAGTGCAACTGGCACTGCATTACAAACTGATTGAATTTTTGGGGATCCCCATGATAACGTTCTGGGGCAGACAAAGGAAGAGGGGGCTCAGTAGATACGTTTACCTGGACTGGGGTGGGCAAAGGGGGGGCCTGGGCATTTGCCTGCACAATTAACGTATGCACTTGTCCAGCTAAATTGACATAGTCCTGCCTTGTAGCATGCAATTCAGTTTTTAGGTCCCTTAAGGCATTTAACACTTCCTCCATGGTGACATGCTACCTGTGCGCTTGACAATAGGTGGGCTTGCGCTCCTGTCACGATCTTGGCCTTGCGCGGTGGTAGCACGTACACCTACCTCCCCGTTGGGTCTTGGGGCCTGAAGTGTTAGCAACACAGGCTTCCTTGACCCTCCGGGGAAAGAGGGTTAGGGTCCGCTGGTTGGATAGGATGGGAAGGTTAGGAAAACCGGGTAACAGGGTAGGAAAGGGAAATGGGAGGTACAAGGAAAGTTTGAGAGGTTTGGATGAGATGCCCCTCCTGTGGTTTCATTAAACTGCTGAAACTCCGCCCATTCACTCCTTCACTAATGTACATGTCCTTTAGTGGGAACCTAGATGACACTTTGCCTAGATTCCCTCGATAAATCACATTTAAGCAGTATTGCCTTATCTACTGCCTTGGCTGAATGGGAATTACTAACACATTCACAGATCAGCAAAAAACAGTGGATCACAATATGTTCTAAATAACACTGGGAGTGACAAAAAGAAAGCACTTAGCTTTGGTGGTTCAGCGTGCAACTCGGGGTTAATTCACCAATGTTCTGAACGTGCTGTGCGAACAACGGAACTCCGCTACAAAGAACCAAAAACACGAGTGAGCTTACATCTAGAAATCGAGGTTAATAGCCATAGACTTCACAATCATGACGCCGGAACCCGGCTTTACGTAAACAACACTAAAATGTTAAATGTTAGAAGAAGCAGGGATAACTAATGCCAGAGCTCTGACTCGCAGAAGATAAACAAATTAACAGTGCCGGTGCTCCGACCGTCGAATTAACAGTGCCGGTGCTCCGGTCGTAGGATTAGTTAGGGTGAAACGTGTCAGAAACCAGACTTCCATGGCTTTCACTGCCGGGTGCAGAGCTGCGCGGCTTCAAATATCACAATGCCGGGCTCCTAACCGCAGCTGTCAGTGAAGCCGAACTCAACTCCCACAAGAACGCTCGACACTTCCTAAGAGTGTTCGAGTTGCCAGTAAACCAATAATAGTTAGATGCACTTATCTGAAGGATTCAGCGGGGCCTGCAGAAGTCGCAGGTGGGGTGTGGTCCCACTGATAGCTGCCTGCAGGAGCCCGCTGGAAACATGTCTTGTCTAGTCCAGATCCTATAGCGCAAGCGGTGTCCCACGTGTTCACGGTGCGCATGCGCATTCTGCTGGGCGTTGTCCGTCCTGAAACTTCCCGGTGGCTCTCGTGCACGTGAGGCTGCTGGGAACTGTAGTTCTGTCTGTTGCCTTTTCCATTGGATTTCAGAGCTAGGAGGCTGGTTCGCTTACACCTAGCTTTCTGCCTGCAAAGAGCACAGAGTAAGGTTCTAAAATAAAGAGGTTTTGACCTCTGTGTTGCTTTCTTTAAGTGACTTCCACCACCTACAGTTCTTGGGCACATCATGTTTCCCCCTACCACCTGTGGAATCCTGACACAACAATACGCTACACCCCAAAGTTGACAGGAGATCACTAAGATCTAATGACAAATTCCTCCTGGCCCCCCTCGCTTCAAAACCACTAGAGCGCGGGGTAGCAGCTTCACCACTCCAGCCCCCAAACACTGGAACACCCTACCCATTAATATAAAAAAAGAATCCTCCTTCACGGTTTATAAGAAACTGCTACAAACCTGGTTATTCAACCAATATTAGCATCTAAAGACAGGATTCCGTACTACTGCATATTATTGTAAATATTTGTAAATTGTATCTTTGCACCAAATGTCCACTAATGATGTAATGTAACCAATGTAATGATGTTTTTATTAATTACTAAGCTGTCTTATAACCTCGCCGTGACACCCGAGGGTCTGGGCGTGTAACAAATAAAATAAATAAATAGATAATCAAACTCCATTCATTAAAGGTGCTTCCACCAACAACCAGAAACCTGAAACACCTGCAGCACTCCATTTCAAGAATCATCAGAAATCTTAGAGAGGTACAAAAAGAAGGCCTGGATGATGAGAACGATACCGCTAAAGCACAATACAAAAATAAAAAATGGCTAAAATAAACTTACAAAACACCATCAATTGTGCAACCTCACAGAAAACTCACACCAGCTAAGACTAAGGCATAGCTGAAACTACATTAAAATGACAATCAAATAAACCTTCATCCTCACTATAAAAACGAAATGCCTATATATAAATGGCAACGATTGACAAATCTATTTTTGTAGGTGCATGTTAGTGAAAGTTAAAAAATACATTAACAAATACTCGCCATAAAATCAGAGCAGATGAAATAAATATATAATAAACACAGTCTGATAGCAGTAATTAATATAACTAACACACACACCACTGCAAATAAATCTTCAAATATGTAAATATTTATTAATACGTACTTTCACATTAGCCTCAGTCATTCCATGTGAACAGTGATAGTTCTGGAATTAAAAGGATACAACTGCAGTACATTGTGACTTTTATAATTTCCAAAATGAATACCAAAAAAGAGTACTATATACCACTACAACTACTAAAATGGATGACATATTTTCGCTACAACCAATCACAAAGAGCTACACAAATAGAACAGTAACAACAACCAATAACAAACAGTGAAATTCACAGAAACATTTTTTGCCCCACCCAGCCGCTTTCCTATCTGTGACAATTTGACGCGGCTGCAGACCTTGCTTTGTATCCACGGTGACACGCACATTTTTCTACATGCCCAAAATCAAACTAAAATGGCATTCACACCTTCAAATCAAATAAGTGAACAACTAAGTACATAAAATAACACAACCAAACACAATTCTGTACTGCATCATCCACATAAAAATGTGATTATTGCACAGAAATTGTATGTTTATAGACACAGCTTTAAATATACCCACGGTTCCAGCCACAACTAAAAAATGCTGAATAGTATCAACGCGCCTACACATGTCCTTTTGAATAGACATGGCTACAAATACATGACGTCCCATTTGCCATAATATAGCCACGGCTGCAGAATTGTTTCTCATTTAACCCCGGGTAACAATGCCACACACAGAGTGGCTGCTGCATAGCCTAAGATAAGCACTACAGCACCATCAACCAATCAAAAACTTCAAAACACAAACATCAAACACACCCTGCTCATACAAACTATTAGAACATTCAAACTAGAAATAATTTTCCTGGAAATAGAGAAAGACTGCAGATATCATGGTTGGTTTGAAAACTGTGTGGCTAATTGGAGACAGTTGACTGTTTTAGTTGCTGGCTTTTTGTAAGAAACTATTAACATGGACCTATGTTTGAGAGAATTTACAATAACATGTTTTGGAATGCAGGGATGTGTTGGTTCCAAATTATTCCAACATTGTTAAGTCTGGGAGGTACAGGGCATCCAGACGTCATACTAATTTATTGTGGAGACAATGGTTTGGGAAATGTACAATGTGTGTACCTTACTTTAATGATGAAACAAGACATGGAAAAACAAATGCAGCTATTTCCTCACAAAATCGTTATCTTTTGAATCTGACGCCAAGGCAAAAATGGAGATGAATCAAAAATAAATGTTAATAAAGCAGTTTCACCATTCCTGAGAGACCACGACCAATTATGAATTTCAAACAAAACATACAGTTCTACATTGCCAATTTCTATTGACATGGCAGAGCACACTTAACTGATGAGGGAAATGCAGTGTTCCTTCAAAACATCAAAACAGTACTCCAGATGTGCTAAAATACTACACTAAGTTACCCCGAAACATTCCTTTTAAGGACTACTTAAGACAAATAATACACAAATAAAATAAAATAAAATAAACAAAAACAAGTTTTTTATTATACCCATGATTACAGTTCATTGACATTTATCATAACCGTGGTTACAAAAATTGGTTAAAATGGGGGCTAGTGTCAGGTTTTATACTACTATATAACTTAAAAGATCAATGCACTACAACACTACTCATGAACTTACGTAAAGTAGCTAGAGATAAAGAAAGCAGAGAATAATACATAACATTAAACTGGGTAGGCAACCATTTCACAGCCACTCAATATAACACAATAAGTGAGAATGCACAACTTTAAATACATTGTATGGGGCATCTAAAACTAGAGTATAATTGCTCATTTTTATATTAATTTTGTCAAACTATTTTCTTCTCTTTTTCTCCAGTCTCATCACATTCAAAAGTCTAAAAATACACAGCCACAATAAAAAAAGATCTGTGTGCGTCCTTTGTTTTGCCGCCTACCTACATGAGAAGTTCTTAATGACATTTCAAAATGTACCCATCAAATTTACATTTTGTTTAAACTAGGAATTGTTATTTAAACTTCTATTGGCACAGATAGTTGTGTGCCGTGTTGAATATTTTTTTATGATATCAAAATTAATTCTAAAATAATGCCATTACAATACTTCTTTTATAATGTGGTGTGCATCCTTTTTTTGGCCACCTACACACCTAAGACGATTATAACAATTTGCTAAAACCTACTATAAAAAAAAGAAAAACTGTCCACGGTTTAATGACTCAATACATTTTACAACTTTTCTGAACACGTCCACACTGCACATAGAACATATTTAAACATGAACAGAGTAACAAATCAAGTAAGCTGTTTTCAATTTTTATTGAATTGTAATACTTTTTTAAATGTTGTGTGCGTACTAATTTTTATCACCTACACAGATAATAACTAAACACAGTATGCCTAAATTCTTCCCTAAAATCTTATTAGTAGTTATATATTTTACAAACATTGTACTTCATTGTTTTTGTATCTACAACCTACTGTTTACTTTCATATGTAAACAGTCATGATCGTGTACACCGCCTAACACTCAAAATATTGTACATGGAGCCATTTATGTAACCTAGCACTTATGGGGAACACTTGTACATATTAAAATATACAGGGGCTGATTCATGGAATTTTTGTGCTGAAAATCAGGGATTTGTGCTCCATTCTGCCTGCAAATCCTAATTTGTTAAACAAGGATTTGTGGGCAGAATGGCGCACAAATCCACAATTTTCGGCGCAAATAATTCCATGAATCAGCCAGACAGTGTTTTACACAATAAAACAGAAGTAGAAGATTGCAAAATGCTGTTTCTCTCCTAATGTATGTAACCTTCAGAATCTTACCTCTACGTTAATTTTTTACTGTTTTAAAATATATCCTAGTCACAACCCATCTTCTACTTTACATAAAACACTTATTACCCTATTCTTCCATTTCAAACTTTTATTTTGAATACTTATATTCACAAATAATACAAAATATACACTTTAAAAGTTTGGTTTTAACAACATTAAGTAGGCATTATTTAAACCCTTTGGCAATCTAGCCTGGTGTGTGAATATAGGGCGATTGCAGACAATCCAATGTACCTCTGTACGCACTCATGTTATGAAATGTTCACAGTGAATGGATTCCCCCTCATGAAAAATAAATACACACATTTTAAATGTTTTCTTGCAAATAGAAACTTGACTATTTACAAAATTAATTATTTACATGTTAATTTTCCTACCATCTACACTGTATCTTTGAAACATAATCAATACATAATTATTAAAAACTTGAGTTTGCAGTGTTGATTGTAAATTACAACAACAGTCATTGCATTGCATGTCATGGAAAGCTTAACATAGAAGATCAGAAAAATGCCCACTTTTCTGCTCAGGGATACATATACAAATCTTTCAGAAATATCCTGAGCACTGTAATCCTTCTTACATTGTGGACACATATGATTCAACTCGTAACTAATTCCTACATACTTATGTACACTAACACTTTCCTTCCCTAAGACATTTTTTAAACATTCTTGACAATATTCCTGTGTATTTTGAGAAGATTGTTGATTTCCACTTGTAACAGCTACTACATTTCAGATTGACATTGCTGAAAGTGTACTATGTGGTTTTCCATATACTGTTATTTTAAGAAATGACAATTCCAGACATAGCTGCTTCTCTGCAGTTGAAGCTACTTCTTGTATCCATGGATTCATTTGAAACATCATACACAAAGCTGCATTACAATAGCATTCAACTCCTGTTATTTGGATGTTTTTGTTTCCTGGCTAAGAGCCTAGCAGGTACAGGTATAAGCTTCAGGTGAGGAACATACAGTACACGTAACCTATTATATTCTTCAATGCAAGACATGTCAGCTGTCACTTTTCTTTCATCAAAGTTTATTAAAGATAAACCTTCAATATGTTTTACATGTGACAAAGCTACATATGACATTCCTTCTTTAAACACTGTGTGACCAATGTCAAAAAGTGCTGCTTCGAAAGTTGATCCTTGTGATTTATGAATAGTTATTGCATGTGCAGAGCACAATGGAAACTGCACTCTTTTCACAAAGGTATCCTTAAAAAGCTTGAAACATGCATAGGTCAGAGAAATCAAATGAGTTTCTGCTACACAATCAAACTTTACTTCAACATGATCAATATTTGTACTGTGAGGAAAAGTGTGAAATGCAATCAATCTTCCCATTGCTCCATTGACTAGCCAATTCCAAAATCCAAGTTCCTCTTTAACATTACTTCTGCATTAATGCACAGTTTTAAAACTGCTTCTAGACGTGTTGTTTTAGAAATGTAATTCTCCAGTTGACCTAATCGAGCTCTTGCTCTCTTATCCAACTCTAATGGCATAAAATGACCATCTAAAACATCATACTCTTTTGTCTTCAAGTACACACATCAAAGAAACACAAGAAATGTTTCTTCACTTAAGAGTCATCATGATTTCAGACGGACTGCAATCTGCATGAACCATGTTAGAAATCAGTCTTCCCTTTAAGACAGCTTTTACATTCTCCTCACAAACACATATACGAAAATCATTAAGTATTTCTGCCTACTCTGTCTCAGAGTAGGCAGAAATGCTTAATGAGTCTGCAGATTGCCTCTTATTAATGGTAAGTTCCTGGAATTCAAAACAATTCCAAAGGTTAAAATTACCAATACTTACTATACTTGTTTGACTATCCATAGATTGCAGCATTTTGAACACTGCATGACTTTTCACAAGCGTTAATTGTAACAAGTCACCAAAAACAAGTACATGTTTACCTCCAAACAAAATGCTGTAGTCAGTCTTCAAAACCCCTTCCATTTGCAAGTGAATGAAAGCTTGCATCCAGTTAGACACCATACTTACTTCATCTGCAATCAAGGTATTTCATTTTCTAAGTCATTTTTGTACTTCTTGTGCTGCACTTGATACAGGTTTATAGATCCTTGTTAGTTGTCCTACTCCACTGGTAGCATACACAGTCGATGTAAAGTAACACCTCCTACATTAAATGCTGCTAAACATGTTGGAGAAGTTACAATACATGACAAAGAGCAATCCATTACATTTTGGATCATAGCTCTTATTCCATGAATTAAAAAAAGATGTAATTGTTCCAGCGTGTCTGCTAAAATACAACAATGCAGGTTTGTATTGCACACAATGCTTGTCATGCTCTAAACTATGTTAGAGGCTATCTTTAATTTTATGATAGACTTTTTTGCTCTACATTAAGTTTACTAACTATATCATCACAATTCACATCTGAAATTTTAGTTGGTTGCATTGCACGTTCTAATTCACCCATAGCAAGCTCAACATCAGTTTGAATTATTGGCTCACGAAGCACATTTTGACTTTGTACTGCAGAAACTTGACTTCTCTCAGGAGACTGCTTTGCCAATTCAGCTTCCAAAAGTTCTTCTTGCCATAGTACTTTCTCCAGTAACTCTAAGTACTGCTCACATTTTGAATAAGTAATTAAGCTTCTTTTAGCAAAAAATGATTTTTCAAAAGTTTCAAAAGCAAATCACTCTCTGCACACCTGCAAACAATGAAAATAAAATAATTAATTTTTCTCTGCAGCCCGGCAAGACAGTTTCATTTGATTGATAAAACCTGCCTTCTCAAGTCTCACCAGACCACCAGTACATCCAGGTACTTTAAACCGTCCTATGTCACTGTTTCCATTTTCAATACGAATATCATTCTGCTACTTCATATAAACAAAGATCCTTCAACACTACAGATCATTTCGGATAATGTGTATCAATCAAGTTGGTTTGCAGAATCTCTGTACTGTCAGGTACTGCTTCAGCTAACTGCTGAGTTTCACTCAAAGGCTTCAGTACCTGATTTCAAGAACTAGCTCGGCCTAGACTTAATCAAAGTACATTAATGGTACGTCCGAACAGAGGCTTCATCTCCCTGATGAATTATGACTAGGCTGAAACGCGTGTCTGGGGTTGCTGATGGTACTCTTGTCCAGAGGAGATTTGCCTGGCATTTTGATGGTGGATTGTCCTTGTGGGTGGGACAAAGGCTGATATGCAAATGGATATTCTCCTCTGTGAAGGCTGCAGTGAGCTAAAATATGGTTGTAGACCCTCCTGAGTGGAGGAAGATTTTCCATAGAACAGGGTATATGACCCATGTTCATTCTCAGTCGAGGGGACCCACACTCCTTTGAAATCTCTAAGAGCTATATCTGCCTACATGTCAAAAGGCATTCCTTCACCATAAATGTAAAGGAGGGGCACATGGCCTTCTCCCTTTACATTCATTCATTACATAAAACTGAACATTCAAAGTCTGCCTCTTAGTCCTCAACACAATAAACATAGGATAAATTAGCATAACTTGTGAATTTACATACATAAGATGCGGGAAGATAATCTGTTACATATCGTTGGTTTAATGTAGCAACCTGCCATTCATTAATATTTGGTGTGTCCTCAATTTATTTGGAAGGTAATGAGGTAGGAGACCTGGAAGGTAATGCATTGCAACTCAGTTGTTCCACCGAGCTCCAGTTTTGACACCTTACACACCTCTACTTAAAGACGGTAGTTCAACTCCAGGCACACAGCATTGAGTAGGTTGCTTGTCGCATGCCACACACTTTCATCCTCTACTTATATAATCAGTCCTCCTTAAAAGTCCTCATCAAAGGACATGCAAAGACAAGGGCCTCACCTGTTTGTGTCTGTCCAAGCCTGATAAAACCAATGGCCTTACCCACTATCCTGCATTTCACCTAGAAACTAATTGCTACAACTGTCACTCAACAAAAGAAATCACCATGTGTGTCCTCCCTTCACCGCCCATCTCCACTCTCCCTAGGGTTTATATGGCCAAATGTCATGGGCTGCCAGAGAAAGCTACCCTAGCAAACCTCATCTCTATTACTGGTGCCCCCTTTGCCCTAAACATTTCTTCAGTAATATCTGATATATTTTAAACATAACTTCATAGTACAATTCCCAAATTACTTCTAAAGAGAAGAGATGTTCACTGTAAACTTTCTAACTGAAATTAATTTTCCCTGTAACATTGCAGACTCCAGGAACTACCACAAATGCAAAAAAAGAACATTGCCAAGTTAGCATTTATCAGCTGCACTCCATCATAAGACTTGTCATATTTAAGGCCACATTCAAAATCATCCACAAATTCAAGACAAACGTAGATACAAATATGGGATCATAGTCAAGAGTTTTCTATCCAACTTCAATTCACAAACACAGTAGCAATCATTTTCAAGGTTAGAGGTATGCTGTGTGGTTAATAATACAAATTACTATGCACCCCTATTCATTTTACATCTCCCTATGTGAGTGCATTGTGTAACAAGATATGCCAATTCATAGCATGAGACACCAATTCCTGCCCTTCCAAGCAAATTGTGAAACTTACAAACATGGTTGCTGATTATTATTCCTACATTACTACCAACAATTAGATGGAAGTATAAATACTGCAGTATAAACTAATGTCCCAGGTAGACCTCTCCTCTAAATGCTTGAGTAATCTGGGATGCTATTCAGCAGCTCATGTAGCGTAAATAGTATGAGAAAAGTAGACTTTCACTAGGTGGGTATTGAGTTTCTCAGGTTGTGATATATCTGTGGTTGCCACAGTACATTTTATGAATGATAAGCCTAAATAAAAAGTGAGCTAATCTTATATGCCACAGTACCCACTTCTTCCATAACCTACCAATTCATAATAAAGCATGCACACACAGCACTTCAAATAAACCTTCAAATGTGGAAGTACGTATTAACACTTACATTTACATTAGCCACAATCATGCCATGTGCACACTGTCAGTTCTGAATCAAAAGGATAATATTGCAGAAAATGGTGGCTTTGTACACAAAAAAAAACTATTAAAATGGATGGCACATTTTCACCACAACCTATCACAGACAGTTACACATATAACAACAAGCATTCACAAACAATCAAATTCACTGAAATCCTTTTTAACCCTGGCCAGCATCTCATGTAGCCAGAGCTACCACACGTCCACAAACACACATTTACCGGAGTATAGCTGTGGCTGCACAGGGTGCCAATTCCACGTGCAGGTAGCACCGCTATGCATGCTGCGGGTGCTGGATAGCCATGGGTAAATACCCTAGTCCTTGTTGTTGCTGAGTGCAATCCTCAATACACCCATCACTCCCCTTGTCTGTATAGCCGCAGCTAACAGAATTATTAAAAAAAAGAGACAGTAGTCATACAATACTACTTAAAAGATTTCAATACAATAAATTACTTCTCATGGAGTTATTTAAAGTTGATGATGATGAATTATACATAGTAGTTAAGATATAGAAGTTTGGAATTAGGCAGGTTAAAAAACTGGTAAAGGATGGGTTGGACACAAACGATGAGACTATAGTGAATAGAGAGTTCAACAGTCAGAACTACATGAAATGATAGCTTTTATACATTCCAAAATCAAAATCACAAAAAGAGGACTATATTTTCTTACCAAAAATACAAAAATGGCTGACACGTTTTGAGTGTAACCTATCAGACAGACAAACACAGAATTACAGCTGTAACATCAACCAATTACAGACACCAAAACACACACATCATACACAATCTATTCATAGAAATGACTAGAACTTCAAACTAGGAATCATTTTCCTGGAAACAGAGAAAGACTGCACATATCATGGCTGGCTTCAAAACTGTGTGGCTGATTGGAGACAGTTGGCTGTTTTGGTTACTGGCTTTTGTGAGAACTAAATAGTAACATGGACCTTGGTTTTAGAGATTTTACAATACAATTATTTGAATTGTGGGGAATGCAATGGTTCCAGTTTTTCCAAAAGTGTTCAGTCTGAAAAGTACAGTGCACCCAGACAACATACTAATTCATTTTGGAGGCAATGATTTTGGAAATGTACGTGGTGTGTCCCTTAATTTTATGATTAAACAAGACTTGGAAAAACAAATTAAACTTTTCCCTCACACCGTCTTTATCTTTTCCAATCTGGCTCAGTGACAAAAATGGAGATGGACCACCAAATGTAATTGTAAAATTGAAAAATCACAGAGAAATGTTAATAAAGTGGTTTCACCATTCATGAGAGACCACAACCAATGATGGATTCCAAACAACAACGTATAGTTCTACATGGCCAATTTCTATAGGCATGAAGGAGTACACCTAATCAATGAAGGAAATACAGTGTTCATGCATGACATCAACGCAATACTCCAAATGTGCTAAAATACTACACTCAATGTACCCCAAAGCAGTCTTTTTAAGACTACTTATCACATGTAAATACAATAAAATAATACCCAACATAACATAACCGCTGTTAGAATTCTTTGACTTTTTATATTACCGTGGTTACAAATTGTTAGTTAAAGGGAGGGGGGCTTCTTTGGGTTTTATAATACAAAAGAAGTTAAAATATCAATATAGTAAAAGACTGCTCATTTAGTTATGTACGTTAGATGAATATAAATAAAGCAGGGTATAATAAATGACAATACACTCAATGCACAGGTTTAAAAACAGTGTATGGACAACTAAAACTAGCGCAGGGTAGAGTAGGGTGGCATCTTTTTTTATTGATTTGTTTAAACAATTTTCCCAAATACCCACCATGTTACTGACCATGACCTATGGCCATTGACAGTGATTTCTCACCTCCAATGTCACCATACCTATAAAAATAACTTTTAAAAAGAAAAAAATACAGACACCCCAAAATGCATAGCCGCGGCCACGAAACTACTCTTACCCGTGCTTATCTTTAGTCCTGTCTAGCCTTGGATATAGCTGAGAATATCGGAAAAATTGACGCATTCATTTAAAACTGCAAATAGCTTTTTAACAGCTTTTCACGTTATCCTCAGCAATAACTGCAGTTACCTCTCGCATCAAGAGAAAAACATGATGGTGGCGTTTCATTTCTAAAAACACCAGGTTTTTCGTAAAACCCTGAGATATAGTTGTTTCAGACCTGGTACAAATCCATTCAGCGGTTTGGGCTGTGCACTTTCAAAACAATTGACCCTGTTTGTCTAGGGGAAAATGAATTGGAAGTAGGCCATACTTTAGGAAAAAAAAATGTTTTGTCTTCTTAATAACTTTTTTATTTTTTTACAAATCTTAACCAAACTTTGCAGTCAAGGGAGGAGGGGGGGCGCAAGTCCTTAATCACTTTCAAAATTTCAGTCGCATCTGTTACTTGAATCAAAAGTTATTAACAATAGATTTGTGAGGTGTTCCGATGGGAGTCCGACTCACCTTAACTATAGGGCGGCAATTGCCTTGTAATATACATATGTATTGTACCACTACTGTCTCTTTTGTCATTCATATTAAATACTCAGGGATGTCATTTCACCAAAATGCCAGGTTTAGCGGAAGTGACATCACATGACCCTTGACCTCTGATGACATCACAGGAAGTAATGTCAGTTGACCCCACCCTGAAGTGATATTGCAGGAAGCAATAGAACACAACCTTGACAAAACAGGAAGTGGCATGACATAGCATTGTCCTAAGTACACTATGAAAAATATGGTTACGATATCACTATAAAGTGATACGCATTTCATACAAGAATGGTACGCCAGATGTGTCGTTATGATCAGTGTGTATAGGCCCATATTACCAAATTACTGTGAATGGAAGCAGACGTCCATGGGCAAATGATAATGATGTAATATTATATGGCACTTACGCTTAAGCGCTTTATATAGAAAACATATACATACAATATCACCCAACCTGTGTTGGTACTCATTTCACGACATCAGAAGGATGAAAGGCTGAGTTGAGGTGTTTAAGAACTGACTAAATCAGTGACTCGTCCCCTGAAGTGTGCCTGAAATAAAGCTTTAATGAGTCTAGCAATTACTGTATAGAATTTCAGAAAGACACATTTTTGGGTATTCCTACTCTTTCTTATTCAGGGTCACTGCTGAAAGTGTTAGACTTGTGGAACCCCTTTTCTTTTTTATTTGTTTGACTTTTTTCAAGAGGCCTGAACAAGAAAGCCAGCCACTCCAGAAGCAAAGAGCCACATGCCACTGGCCACAGCCAAGGACCTTTCATTAAAAAAAAAGACAAAAACGGCTTTTCTTTTTTTGAGGGGTAGCAAGGGAGACCTCAGGGGTCGCAGTTGAGACCCCTGGCAACCCCTAAATGATGTTCCTGTCCATACTCATATATTGATAAAAGAAAGTTTTTATCTAATAACTGTGGCTACCCAGCACCCGCCCGTTGCGCTTCATTGCTGCCCGTTAAATGTGGCACCCTGAACAGCCGTGACTATATACCAGCAAATGGCACATCGAGTGTTTGTGGATGTGTGATATCTCTGGCTATGAGAGAGCTTTAGTATGAAATAACGGTGGCTATATAAAAAAGGGAGTGATTGGTCTTTTGAGGAATGCACCTAGCCACAGCATCGGGCTGGTGTGTTTAACCGTGACTATCCTGCACCCACCCGGTGCGTGGCATTGCTAGTCACGATTAAAAGTGATACCTTGTGCAGCTGCAGATATATATATCAGCAAAAGGCATGTCAAATGTTCATGGATTTGTATTAGTTGCGGGTAATAACAGCCAAACCGGCAAGGCTTCTTTATAACCGTGGCTATGAAAAGTATGTGAGTGGGCACGTAAATGCTTTTTCACCTTTTTGTTGGTTTGTTCTAGTAGACACAGCTGCAGTTATAGTTGCGTCCATTGGACCATATATTTTCTGTGCAATAATCATATTTTTATGTAGATGATACAGATCAGAATTGTATCTGTGTGTGTTATTTTGTGCACTTAGGTGTTCAACTGTCTTATTTGAGCCGCGGCTACTAGATGTGCTAGGCAGGGTTTTCTATGTGTTTTGGTGTTTCTAATTGGCTTGTGTTAATGTTGTAAATGTGTACTCCTTTGTGATAGGTTGCATTGAATATGTGTTGGCCATTTTATTAGTTTTCTTACAATATAGTTCTCCTTTTCTGCTTTCGATTTTGAAAAGAATAATACCCACCATTTTGTCTACTTTTCTCATTTGACCACAGATCTCACACTGTGCTCATGGTGCAGTTCTTGTTACCTGTGACAAAATATGATTGCCATTTATCAGTTGTTTGTCACTGTTTTGTTGAAGGTTTTATTTGATAATATGCTGATAATGTGGCTTTGTGATTTACTTTACTGTATTTGTTAACAATGAATTGGTCCTGCTGTAAAATAAATAAATGGGTGGGCACAATTGTTGGAAGTTGTTTATTAGGAAAGAAAATGTGTTTCAGTGAGGTGCACGATATAGTATCACTAAGTATACTTCCTGCACTCAAAATAAAAGAATGCTCACAGAGCAGTAGAAATGTGATTTTGCTGGAGTGTGTTAATCTGTGGTTACCTATTTTCTTTTTTGTATGTTATTTATTTGTACATTTGTTAAGCACACTAAACCCTTGGGCATAAAGGTCCTGTGGGCATCGTAAATAAGCAGCATAGTTACACTTCATGACAGTTGCATTTTCACATGAGGTTAGGCGTAAAAGCCTAACAGACTTACAGATAAGTCAATCTGTTGTATCTAGAATGTGGGCCTTGATCCGGCAGCACTTTGTGTGAAAAGGAATGTTTTCAGATGCTTCCTGAGGGCCAGAAAGGCTGGTCACATCTTATTTCAAGTGGTAATGTATTCCAAATTTGTGAGGCAATAACTGGGAAGCTCTAACCTTCAGATCTCTTCCTTCTGAATCTGGGGATAGTGAGCTGATGGGTGTAGGGAGAGCGAGTGGGTTTGGCCACAGACATTTGTGTGTAATGGCCATTGTATTGAAGATAATACTTTCTGGAATTGGCAGCCAGTGTGTATTCTTCCTGGCCAAGGAGGTATGATCCCTCTTGGGAATATTTAATGCTGCTCTAAGGGGATACTTTTGGATGACCTGGAGTTTCTTGATACAATTAGAACATTACAGTAATCAAGGTATTAGCATATCAAAGCCTAGGCTAATGTCATGCAGCTGTCGCTAGAAAGGAAATGTCTGCAGCCATTAAAACTTGGAATTGTATGCTGCTGAGGATGCAATGACTTTACACTGTCTGGTAAAAGATAGGGTTGCATCTAGGTGGACTCCTAGGGCCTTGACAGATTTGGAAACGGGGATGGTGTTACCTTTGATGAGAACGTATTCATAGGCTTGGCCAAGCTTGTTGAGGGTTGCAGGTCAAATGGTCGAATCTAAATGGTCGACAGGACAAATGGTCGACACCAAAAGGTCGACAGGTCAAATGATCAATTATTTTTTTTTTTCACATTTTTTTTTTTTGGTCCCCCTCAACCCCCTTTTTTTTTGCTAAAAACCCCTTTTTTCCATAAACGAAAACCTAAAAAAAATATATATATAACAAAAAAAAAAATTCGATCATTTGTCCTGTCGACCAAATTGTGTCGACCATTTGTCTGTCGACCATTTGTCTGTCGACCATTTGACTAGACACCCTTGTTGAGGGCATGGTGTGAGCTGATAAGGAGGATCTTGTTGTTTCATCATTTAGGCAAAGATGATGTGAAGCCATCCAGACTTGTTTTTTAAGGAAGACTGATTATAGCAGGATTAAGTCAAAGGAGTGGGTTCCTGTGAGAGGGATAAGGATCTGCGTATTGTCCACATAGTTAGTGTAGGGTATTCCAGAGCAATCCAACAGGTAAAATAGCGGCTTTGTAAAGATGTTGTAAAGAGTGGGTTATACGCATGATCCCAGAGGGATGCCACATGTGACTTTGACAGGGGGAGCTGAGACAGGAGTTGAGAAGACCCTCATAGACCTGTCTAACAGAAAGCAGGCTATCCAAGATATGGCCTCTGGGGAGAAACGGACAGCTGAGGCGAGATGTTGAGATACGATTTGGTGATCCACCAGATGTAGGTGGCAGACAAGTTGAGTAGTAAGGGAAGGGCTGCTTTTCCAGCATCTTTGATTTAATTCATTTATTTTTTAAGTCCAGAAGGGCAGTTTCCATGACATGGCCTGGCCAAAAGCCAGATTGGTGCAGCCCAAATAAGTTGTGGATTGCAAGAATGCCAGGATCTGAATGTATGCTACTCAGTCCAGGATTTTCAGGAGGAACAGGACAGTTGTGGTGGGTATATAGTTGGTACAGATAACAGGGTCTAGCATTGTTTTTTTAACAGTGGGCAGACCTAAGCGCCCTTGACGCTGGGGCCACTAGAGCAGCCTGAGAAGGATGCATTCATGTGCGTGGTGATGAATGGAGTGAGGGGTTCAGTGCATTCTTTAATGACTGGGGCTGGGCTTATGGTGCCTTGGCAGCCCGAAGGTTTAAGGATTTTGATGACCTAGAAGACCTCATTATCCAAATCTAGGCAGAAATGAAGGAGGGTGGCAGTTTAGTTCACAGTTGTGACTTCACTGTTAATTAGGACTAGACTGCCGGTTTTTGTTAAGTTTAGTTTAGCTGGTATTTTCTTTTGGATTAAATCATTTCTCCCTAGTAGGTTATTTTGGATGTTGGAGCATCAAGCACTATCATTGATGCAAGTAGTTGGTTGAGAGGATGTTGTTTCTAGTTCGCGTAAGATTGTGAATAACTCTTGTGAGATTAATTTAGCGGTATTGATTCTGTTGGTGAATAGAAGGGTTGTTTAACCATTTAGATTGCACCTCCCTTTTTAGTAGTCTAAGAGCTTTTAGTTCAGTCGAGAACCAAGTGTTGATGTGGGAGGCAGGTTTAGGCTTTCGTAGTGTCAGGGGCGCTACTTTGTCCATGGCAAGTATCAAGGTTTGGTTGAAGACGTCTATTAGTGAGGTAGGATCTTTGGCCGAGAATGGTGGAGATACTGGGTTGTCTAGGAGCGATAATAGAGAGGTTTTCTTACGCGTACCTCAGGTGGCTATTGCAGGAAGTAGGGCAATAGATGGGGTAAGGTAGGTTACTGGTGTGCTGAATTCAATGATGTTATGGTCAGTTCATGTGCATGGCGTATTCAAAGTGACTGTGGTGTTACAGTTCAAATCTGCAAGCCAATCAAGAGTGCAGACTTTTTGTCTGTGGGGGTAAGAATATGTTGCATGAAGCCTAGAGAGGTCAGTGAACAGGCTTTTGAATCTGCATTTTAATAGAAAATACATTGGGCTTCATTCCAAGTTTTGCAGAAAAAATCTGTTGTTACTGTGATGTCGGTGGCACCGGTTCTGCCACTGCAGGGCGCCAGAGAAAAGGTATGATTCTGCCTTGTCGGCTGCACTCATCCCCTATATGCGGAACCGATGCCACCACCATCACGGTAACACCGGTGGAGATGGATGTACCGCCACCAATGGACATAGCAACATCACAGACACAGAGCCAGAAACACCAGAACCAGAAATAACTGGGTCGCCAGAACCGGAAAGTGCCTGTCGGCCATTCCAAAAATCACAATCCACAGTGTTCTACCAGGGCCTGTAGCCATTCAGCCCTTCTGAGTGCCTGAACCTATCTAGGGACATGTCATTCAGGAGTCCCCAAACCCGCCAGCGAAAACCACGCTTCAGTGAGGCTGAGCTGAACATGCTGTTCGTCCACATTGTTGATAATGGCGGGGAGCTTTTCTCCGTGGACCAGCGCCACAGCACACAGCTCTAGAGGAAGGCAATCTGGGAGCAAGCTGTCTGGAAGGTGACTGCTGTGGGGGTGACACCACGCAGTGTTAAAGACTGCCATAAGGGGTTAACTGACCTGTGCCTGTGGGTACGCAACCTTCTTGCTGCACACTGCAGGCACTACACAGCTACTGGTGGTGAACCACCCTCGCCCATCAAGCTGCTGCCTTGGGAGGAGAAGTGCAGCAGTGTGCTGCATTTGGAGGGTATTGAGAGAGTTGATGCGGTGGAGGCAGGAGTACAGAAACTGCACAATTATCAAGCTCACACCTGCCTACCCTGCTCCCCCCCTGTACCACCACTGCACATATGTGGCATAGCACTGGTCACATTACCCCGACCTGACCCTTTACTTCCATGCCCCCCACCTAGTGAATGTTGCTCAAAGCAAGTCACATACCCTGGCCCCATGCATGCCCCATTCCCAATAACATGACAAGGCAACACACATGAATGTGTGTGTACCAAAACAAGGGTGCCTGTACGTTGACCCGCACACATGTCACAGGACCGGCACACACATGATGATCCCCATTACAGTGGCTGCCAGGGCTGCAGCACCCAACAGGCCTGTCCCTAGTGGGTGCTGTGGCACTGGCATGCTGAGTTGCCATGTAAGCACGGGCAACATCATTGCTGCTGTTTCTGTCTACCGACTCCCATATATTCCTATTGGTCTGTGTATCAAAAACATTTCTGCCTCCTGACTTCCCAGCCCCTGGACTTGTAATAGGCTAGTGGTACCGGGAAGTCAGGAACTGGTCATTGTTAATGGGTCTGGCAGCAATCGGGCGGTAGGACTACCAGGGTTAACACCGGATCCA
Organism: Ambystoma mexicanum; assembly: GCF_040938575.1. Taxonomy (NCBI): domain Eukaryota; kingdom Metazoa; phylum Chordata; class Amphibia; order Caudata; family Ambystomatidae; genus Ambystoma; species Ambystoma mexicanum. Next base: position 1,141,642,246 of record NC_090922.1, read on the forward strand.
TAATGAAGCCTAGTGCCATCTGCACGCTGCATCACACCCGCCCTGCAGGGACACCTATACACATCTGCATGGACAACATGGTTACAGCGTTGACCACGCACCCATGCCCCCCATAACCCCACATAACCATCACTTGTGAACACTGATGAACAACTCATAGTCTGCCTCCACTGACAATTGAAAAAGACTGAATCTATGACACAGGCACTGTGCATCCTGGCCACAAGTACTGCATGTGTCTCTGCCATGCTGCCACTGCCACCACAGCACAACACTGGTAGGCCCTCATCTGCACATACACATGGGCACTCACCCACCCAATGGGCACGAATCTCCCTTTCATGACGCTGCCAGGTCTACCATGAAAACCCCACACACATCCTGGGCATGCAACGAGGTCACAGACCCCGCAACACATCCAAACTACCTGCACACTGGCAGACCAACATGCCACTAACCACAGCCAAACACAGACGTACATGTCAGCAGTCCCAGCACAGTGACTACAGCTGTGACCACACAACACATGCATTAGTTAGACATACCATGCAGCACTGCATGCCCCCACAATGTAATTTAGCACCATCACCATGTTGCATGTAACTGTACAATTGTTAGCCAGGCAGGTCTCTGACATCTTGCCTTTCATTCACCCACAGGAACATCATCTGACATGGGCAGCGGCCAACCTCAGCCATCGAGGGCCAGCAGACATGCAAGGGGCAAGTCACAATGCTGTCAACGTCCCATGCCATCTGGTTGTGTGCAAGTGATAACTGCCACTGTGTACGAGGAGCCCCAGCAGATACCCCAGCTGCCCCTGAGACACCGGCAGCCCCGGTGGCTACATCAGCTGCCCTTGTGACCCAGGCAGCCCCCGCAGATACCCCAGTTGCCCCTGAGACCCAGGCAGCACTGGCGGCTACACCAGCTTCCCCTGTAACTCAGGCAGCCCCTGTGCCGGTCCCCCAGCTGTGATGGACCATCTGGCAGTATCCACAGTGCCACAGGTACACACAAGTGGAATGCCATGGGGACATGCAACACGCACACCCCAGCCGCCTGACTCCCATGCCACTGACAGCAGTGATTGGGATGTAGCTGTAGAGGCTGGCCTTAACACTGATGACAACACTAATCACACCCCGTATATGTTAGGCACATTCAGCCCCATGAGCCTAACAAGTCCACATCACTTCTCTACCCCTCTGTACGTGAGATGAATGCATGTTTCAGATGCATGGAGGAGTGTCAGGACACCCTCACTTCCCTGGTGCAGCAGCACTTGGAAGAGACCCAACTCATGAGGGAAAGTAACCAGGCAATTGGAGGGCGGGTTGCCCATGCTATTGGGCAGTCAGCTTTTGCCACTGTACTTTTGGCTAGGAGGGTCTGTGAGGGCAATAGCATACAGTCCTCTATTGCTGAGACAATGGCACTGGCCCCCTATACATGCATGTCACAAATCTCCAGCCAAAACACGCCATTGCCATCCCCCAGCTCCATGCCTGCAAGCTCACAGGCAGACAGCCCTAGGAGGACATCCATGCGCCTGTCTGACTCCTCACACAAATACGCACATGCCGCCAAGCATGGCTGCAAGCAGGGTGGAGCCATGGACCCTTGCTCCATGTGTGACTAGTTGGGGAGCGGGAGTAGGGAGGGTACATTGGGGAGGGGGTTCATAGTTGGGAGAGATAATTGGAGAGTGGGATGGGGGAGGGTAACTTGGGGAGGTTCCATGTCTTAAAATCACAGCAAAAAAGGCAGTGAATACAAAATATTGTGGTTTTGCCACCGCAATCATCTAAAGAATGTGGGGGACACCCCGCAACTCCCAGATCCATTATGCCATTTAAGGGGGAAGGGGGACACCCCCGCAACCTCCACTGCCCTTAAATGGTATAATGGGGTACACCTTTACCGGGTCAAACCACAGCATTTTTGCCACAATTTGTTTTACCGGTGACATTTTTGCTGAAATTTTATTACCTGATACCGTTGGGGAGGGGGGTATAAGTTGGGAGAGATAGTTGGGGAGTTGGATGGGGAAATGCAAGTTGTTTTGGGGCGGGTATTGATGTTGCACCTGTTTTTCAAATGTCCAATTAACAATACACTGAGTTCTGCATATCAACCATGACTGGAAATTCTGTTTCTGTGTGAGTATTAAGTCTTTAATAGAAGTTCTCAAAAATATGTGCCACCAGTTGTGCACCATGTGCTTGTGTGTATCAGTGCATCCCGTCCATGTGGTCCATCCATGGCCTCCGGCTGGGGTCGCACTGGCATCCCATCATCGTCGTCATCCCAATCCTTCTCCTCAGCAGGGTCCATGTCCGGGGGCAGTGCAATGTTGCATCGAATACACATATTGTGGAACATTGCACAGGCCAGGACAATCTTGCCAACCTTAATGGGACTATACATAAGTGCCCCGCTGGATCTGCTGAGGCAGCAGAACCTTGCCTTGAGTAGTCTAAATGTCTGTTCTATAATGCCCCGTGTAAGGCTATGTGCACAGTTGTAAGCCTCTTCATGCGTGTTCTGTGGCTGTATAATCAGCCATAGTGTGAGGGGGTATCCGGCACCACCTGCATGGGAGTGACAGAATGGGGATTGAATCATTGTTCTGTCAATCTCATGTCAGTGATGTGTGCATGTACACATTTACCACATTTAATTAGCACAAGGTGTAGCAAGATATTGTACTTGCCATAGACGACTCTATGGATTTTTGCAATGTCACATGTAATGCCATGACTATATTAAAATGTTTGGTCATTCATTAATCTGAGACTGTTTGGTGTGCTCACTGTCTGCAGTCATACTAGGACATGACCTTGATGCTTCTACATTTATTTTTGCTTGCAAGGAGACAAGGGTGCATAGCTGCCTACCAGGAGCCTGCTATCTTTTACGGTGCTAACAATCTCCCTACCGTGCCCGCAGCGCCCAGCGCCCAGTAGGCAGTGCGCTCCACCAGCTACTATATCAAAAGTGACAATCCTCCCATATCCCCATTGAGTACTGTGTCACTCCATGGTTAGGAGGACCTGGCTTCCTGTGCCACAGAAACCTGTAATGGCCCTCTGGCACCGGTAAGCCATATGCATGTAAGGTGTGTGGTGCCTGGCACAACCCCAGCAGGGGCAAGCTCGAACTTCCCGCAGGCCTACGGATGTGACCCATGTGCATGTTGGCATTGGCGTCTCTCGCATATTGATGCCTAATCTGACTGTATTGTTATTTCATGTTGTGTGTTTTGGCTGCTTCACCATGCTACTGAGCATCTTCTGAGTGCTCATATGTCAATTTGAGGTGGGTGTAGGCCCTGTAATGAGCATTTGGTGCTTGCTGACCAGTTGTTTAGGCATGTGTACTGGATACCTGCTGTGAGGTTCAACACTGATGGTGTGTCGGTTTACATTAACTTAAATGGTCTGTGACGCAGGCGGTGGGGGATGTGCACAGTGTTTTAGCAGGCACATTTGCAGGTTGTCTGATGCATTTGAGTACATGTGGTAGTTTGTATTACCTCATTTTTCTTATAATTGATAGGTATTGGGTGTGATCCATATGCCCGTTTGGAACTTGCGTTCCATGCATTTGGAATAAGGGATGCAATGTATTTGTGTTAGATTGCTTTTGCCACATGCTCTGCTGAATGTGCTTCTACCCGCCCCCTAAGGTCATGCATTGATTATTCTACTCACCCAACCGCCAGGTGCACTCTGGTGAGTCCCTATTTACATGCCCCACTACACAGAGGTCATGCATTGTTCATTCTACTCACTCAACAGTGCGGTCTCCTATATGCGGTGCAATGTACCCTGGCAATGTGGGGTTCCACAAGACCATTGAGTTGTGTGTGGACCCCAGAAACTGTGCACAACAATGGGTGAGGTGGTGTTCACCATCACAGACCATCTGCACATTGAGGGAGTGGAACTGTTTGCGGTTTCCATACACTGTCTCAATGGTATGTCTAGCCACCAACTCCATATGGGCGCAATCTAACACACCAGTGCAATTGGGCATGCATGCCAGGGCATGGAAGGCCACTTTGGTGGCATTAACCTCGGCAGGGGTTCAGGGTAGGGCGATGTGGTATGCCACATGGTGCAGCAGTGCATCCAGTACCTGGAACAAGACACTGGAAAAACAGGGTTGTGACAGCCTGTGCAGCTCACGCACTGTGTGTTGGTATGAGCCAGTTGCAAGAAAGTGCAATGTGGTCCTTTTGTGCATTCACAGTGGTAAATGGTGTGCAGCTGTGCTGGTTTTGCACCCCTGGGGCCTGTTGCTGCACACCTGGTACTGTTAACGTCTTGTCTGCGGTGCCGGTATTACAGGGGAGATGGTCACGGTGTCACTGGCATTTTTATGACTGTGTTTCCGTGTAGGCAGCATTCTGAATGTGCCTGTACTACCGCTGTGCCAGTAATTCAGGGATGTCCGGTGACTATTTCCGCTGTTACGGTCATGCGGTAGTACGATGGTAGTCACTTTGCGGTGACAGTTTTTCCACACTTGCGACTCTGAATGTGCCGGTCCGGTGCCAATGTCTTTATTTGTTGTTAATTGTTTTGTGAAACCTAGGGCCTCATTACGAGTTTGGAGGTAGCCATGGTGCTATTAGCGCCATGGCTGCTTCCAAAATCGTGTCTGGGGTCTATGAATGCGGAATTACCGGGTCAACCTTGGAGGACCCGGTATTCCTCATTTGCAAAACCATTCCCCATTCCCATTCGAGCCCCCATAGGGCTCAATGGGAATCGGGATGGAGCTAATAACGGGCCCTTTACTAACGGGCCCGTTATTAGCTCCTTGGTCGCCTTGCGGGACCCGCAAAGGATGTCTGGTCTGACCAGAATGTTCTGAGCGGGTGCTGCAAGGGAACCTCGTGATAGGGCGGAATGGGTTTACCGGCACCTTCACCATGACCGGTGCCGGTAAACCCATTCCGGCAACCTCGTAATGAGGCCACTAGTGTTTAATTTTTATGAAAAATATGTTTCATTGGTTTTATTTTTAAATATACACTCATGAAGAATTTAGGAATGGTATTAGTTGTATAAACTCCTATTATGTAAAAAAAGAAATAGAATGTTTTGTCGGGTGCAAATTGCCTCAATAAATGCAGGCACGCTATGGACTTCAAAAATGCAATTTCATTCCACAAATAATATTTGAAGTATGGGTTTGCGCTGCCTACTCTTTTTATGAGATTATTCTATTTTTATTTTTGTAAAATAAGGCAATAAAAATATTGGTTCTGAATTTGTTTATATATATTCAATTAAAAAAACATTGTTAAAGGGATGTTATGGTTACAAGTAAAACCAAAAAACCTCAGAAATTCAGCAGTTATGGTAAGCTAAGCAACCATTAGACACACACCAGCCGTTGCCAGCTGGTAGCCCTATGCTGCACTCTTGATGGGACAGAGTCCCCGATGTTATTTTGTAGAGTCTCATGAGTCTCATCCCACTCCCTATCGGAGAGGTTTTAGGTCACGAGAGTCAGAAATATAAGTATTCTTACGATGCAACCAGCATTTACTCAATACATCATATATTTATAAGTCAAGGTGTTTTGAATCTCTGTCTATTAGCTCATCTCCAGCAAGGCACCACCACTCTGAGACGAGACAGAATTTAAACAGAAAAAGTCTTGGTTATATCAGTTTCACTAAGAACCATTTAAATTAAATTAACAACACACTATTACCTAATAGTGTGGGAAAACATTGTCAACAACAGAAACGTATAGCATATAGAAATTTTAACAGTAGATGGGGCTAAAAAAACGTCCCCACAGGTACAGAGGTGTATTCAGATAATTATACACATTGTAACATCTTCAATTAAATAAGGAATTCATATGTTGCTGAGTAACATTGGTATGATTGTCCTTCTGAGCAGTACACTTCTTTCCGCTCAGAGTTTTATAAACACACTCCTGTCAATCATGTGTGCCGACGCATTTCGGATTAAACAATCCTTCTTCAGGGCGGGGTATGTTACAGTTTCATGAGTGTCCATAAACTCCTACAACAAGGAGGGATATACTAGTTAGTCTTATGGGAAAATAAAGGGATTTCACCAGTAACTCTTAAGAGAAGGTGCAGTACTGACCTTAATTCATGTGTGTATGGTCAAAAACCGGTGTCAACCTGTGTAATAAATGTGCAAACGTGCAAAATCAGAATTTGTTCTGTAGCATGAGTGAACTTGTAACATGATGTAAATATGTTCTTGGCATACTCACCCGGACGGAAGATAACCATCTCTCCCCGGGGGAAAGAACGGTGATAGGCTGTGACTTCCAGTGCACAATGGCTGAAGGCAAAAACAGAACAGATGTGTGCCGTTAATGCCGTGATATTTATTGGCAGTAGATACTGTTTTTATTAAAGGGATATAAGGATATAAATGAAGTATTGCCTTTGTGAGTTAACATGGCCACTAATTGATGTTCGTAATTGCAGCGGGATACGCCAATCGTGCAGGTATCTAGAAAAATCTATTCTCGTTACGTGCACGCTGGCACGAGATCTCGGGTTTAGGGACGTAAACCTCTACTCTCTAAATGTCAGGGTCCGCCCTGTGTACCATGCCCGTCACCGTGCACGCAAGACAAAGGGTATCTCAACAAGGGTACTCACTGTCTCGCGACCACAAAACTCTGAGAACGATCGAGCAGCCCGTCGCCAAGACGCGCTGCTTGAAAATGCTCTGTTTACATGGTCGTCATGGAGTCGGCGCGCGTGCGCGCGTCCATTCCAGACTTCCATCTTGGTGTGGAACTGGCCGCTCGTAACCAAAGGCTTGCGGCGTCCTCCTCCCACAGGCACCTGGTCGTCGCTACACCAGATTAATGCTCAGTTTGAGTTCAAGATTAATTGGATGTCGAAAAATGGGAAGAGAGATTATTTCATTCAATCTATAAATTATGTGGATGTACATTGTTACTGGTCTCAAACATAGAGACATACTCTTATTTGCCAATGCAAAGTGGAGAGTATGGTGATACAAAGGCGGGAAGAGGGGCGCCCGGCAGTAATGTACTGCCCCAGGCCCCAACTTCCCGCAGGGTAGTGATGGAGACCTTCAGGTGAGCATGGTGTGATACAGAAAGCCTGTTACACCTGCCCTCCCATGGGCCACCACAATCAAAGAAATCTACACATCAATCTGAACCAAACATCTTGTACAATAGCCTCAATGAGGACGCTAAATGTGAAGCATCCTAACCTGTATTCAGTGTCAAACCTGCGGAACAATTGCCGCTAACATTCTTTTGCATAGCTCACAAGGTCTAAACTAAACATTGAACTCACGTTGTCTTCGCCATTCACAATCTGGAAACTCAAAGTTCACATCACCATTAAACAAATCGATTTACTTTGAACAGACCCCAAATTCGTAGCTTTTCAAATGAATTCAATGCCTGACCCGGACTCATGTTCCTGATCTAGCTATCAGTACTCTGTACTAGGTACTATAATGCACATTTTTAGGGCACATTGTTTTTTGAGAGAAACATTACCATGACTTTCACAATGACAGTATGCAAGCAACATAGCACAAACAATTAAAATCACAAAAGAAAACATTAAAGAAAACACATGAGGTCAAATTCACAGTTCATTCCTCTTGGGCTCAAGCAATCCAGAAGGTCAATCCAAGCAATCTCCCTCTGGAGCAATCTCTTGTGAACATCACCCCCTCTCGGTCCCATCTTTACCTGTTCTAAGATCATAAACTTAAGTTGAGCTATGATATGCCTTGCTTCTAAAAAGTGCATTGATACTGGGGATCTGAGACTTTTTGTCCTAATGTTGGACTTATGCTCGGTCCAACGCAGCTTCGCTTTTCTCATGGTAATCCCGACATAATAGAACCCACAGGGGCATTTGAGGGCATACACCACATTTGAAGAATCACAGGTACAAGAATGTTTCAATGTTATGGGCTTCCCTGTATAGGGGTGTGAGATTGTGTTACCTGGAAGGATATTACTACAATGCTGACTGTTGTGACAAGGTAGAGTATCTTTGCGTCTAATCTGAGCCTCAAGTGGCAGTGATAAGTCCGCTCTGACCAAACTGTTTCTCAGCGCATTGCTGTTCCTGTAAGCAAAGATTGGTAATTGTTGAAAGAGTGGTTGTGTTGAAGGGTCCATTTGCAGCATTTCTTTGGATGATGTTCCTGATTTTTTTACTTTGGGCTGAGTATGTGGTAACATAGACCATAGAGTCATCCTTGTTCCGCTCTTTAGGTTTCAATAGGGTTTCTCTCTCTATGGTAGCAAGTTTCTCCTCGACCTGGGTTAGGGTCGTGGGGTTGTATCCTCTTTCCACAAACCTGTGACGTAGAGATGCCGACTGTCTCACAAACTCAGTGACTTCTGAGATGTTTCTGCGATATCGTAAGAATTGACTAAGTGGGACACTGTCAATTGTCCTACGAGGATGGAAACTCGTTGCCAATAACAGGCTGTTTCTGTCGGTGGTCTTGGTGAAGATCCGTGTCTCCAGGTTTGCCTCCTTCACATACACTTCTACACCACCGTGCACCCCTAAGACTAACACCCAGGACATCAAAGATGACATCACAAATGTAATTGAAGAGATCACTGTTTTATAGGTTTGTATTGGTCCAACTTAAAAATAGCATCTCTTTAACAATTTTTTTTTTCAAAAAATTTCATGGGATATTAACAGTGCATGCTATTTTCCTACTACTTACTAATATCATACTTACCCCAATATTGTAACATATTTGTCCAATTTACAAAGTCTCACCTTAAAACTTTTAGCATCATTTTAACACTTCTATACTTTTTCCACTGTTTTTGCTTCCGTCGATGTCTGCGAACATCTGATGTCATTGTGGACCTTCAGGACAGTACCACATGACCATGGCATGCGCGCTGCATGATTACTTGTCCATGAACGCATTTGCACTTTGCATTTGGGTCCTTGCTTCGAAGACAGTTCAGAACTGCATTGTCTACTGATCTAGAATCTTTCAAGCTCAAAATGTATTCTTGCACAGCTCCTACACCTATTCTTACTCATTATCCATTTAAAATCTATTACAAAGCAAATACTTGGAAGAATAGTAGCAAAACTGCTATTTATCTTAAAAATGACATCAGCTATTGCCATCCCTCCTCCCCAAGAGCCACCAGCAGCTGGAGGACCCATGCAACAAAAAAAGTGCAGTATTTCCAACTACCTCCAATACCGGTACCGAGTCCGCCCTCGTTCCGACCTTTGTGGGACCGGTAAGTCCCCATTGAAAAAGCCATTCCCCATTCCTATTTGAGCCCCCATTGGGCTTAATGGGAAGGCTCTAATAACGGTACTGCACATTGCGGTACCGTTATTAGCTCTGAAGTCCCTTAACGGGTCCCTTCCCGTAAAACCAGGCGTTAAGGAAGGGACTCGCTAAGGGAACTCGGAATAGGGCGCAAAGGGATTACCGGTACCAGTGTCATTACCGGTGCCCGGTATCCCTTTGCGCCCAACTCGTAATGAGGCCCAATGAAGAGGAACAAGAAGATGAGGTAGAGGAAGTGCCTACCTCTAGCACTCAGAAAGAATCATAGGTGCGGCCGTCCGTTGCAACTGTTGGGAATGTACCAAAGGCTAAAGCTACAAAAGTGAAATGCATTGAGTGCAACTTTGTACTTAGTCATGGACTATCTGGACATTACTCCTACGGGACCACCTCAATGTGCCGCCACACCAAATCGAACTACTGCAATGCTCTCAGAAAGATTGTTTCTTTCTTAGCAAGTAGTAGGATGTCTTCCTCCACATCATCTTCCTCAACCAATACTGTCACCACACAGCCTACTTCTGTGGGAAACAAAATCCCACCAGCTGCCTTGCAAGCAATAAAAGAGGCAGTTGATGCATATTTTTGGAAGACAACATTCCTCTGTGTATACTGCAACACACCACTCTGCAGGGGGATGCAATTTCGAAGTGAGTTTGAAGGTGTAATCAAGGAGCATGAGAAACACTGGTTCCTTCGGGAATTACCTTTCACAGTTAAAAATAGAACTAAAAAAAATCTTATAGACCCCATCTACTTAAACTTTCTCAGTAAAGTACATATACTCAATACGCTTTTCCAACATTTCAATTAGCATTTTCTGTTATGCTAATGGGAATAATGTGGTGTTCATCCCGCATTCCAGGGACAGGAACAGGGTATAACGGCCGGCAACCCAAGTAATCGCCCCAAGCGAAGTGTGTCTGTATGGGCCCTCATGGCTGCGGGCTTTGACGTGTTATAAATAAATAAATAAATAAATACATAACCAGGGCTCCAGACCATTATCCTCCAATGCAGCCCCTGCAATGGGGCATAAAGGCCATCAGAAGCTCCAGTTCCCAAAGCGGGAACTCGGGGTGCTAAAAAATAGATTTCTCTTCCTAAGCGGCGTCCCGCTGTAGAAGGAAAATCCTTTTCTAAGATGGGCACCATGGAAAGGGAAGGCGGGGCTCCGTACAGAGCCCATCTTCCCTTTCCATGGCAGCCTGCAGAAGGCGAAGACAGTACCCTATGACCATATTACCACAAGCAATTTGTTTCCCTTTCAACCCTATCCCACTTTCAAATAATTTTACCACATAGCCGGTCCAAGGTGGACATGGCCACTTTAACTCCATTTTGTGTCCTCCCTTGTGGTCACAGCCAGTATTCAGATTGTCCGGGCATGGCCTTATACCATAACCCAGACAATCTGGCCACTGCCCATGGCCACAGGCTATACCTCAGTCACCAAAGGTATATCACTATTTTTGTGTCTACATTATGACACTTGTCAAAAAATAAAACACAGGCACATTTGCAAAACCATGCTTTAAGGTCCATGCCAATCCTCCTTACACAGGTTTGCTTGAAATCAGCCCATGTTTTATTTGTTCAAAAGTGCCAAAATGTATGTACATACAATAGTCATATAACTTAGCCCCCACTTGACAAAATCAATTCAGACTTTAGAAAAACATTGAAAGTTACATCTATAATCTTTCTGAAAACGTTTGTCCACATTCGTCAAAAGCCATCTAAAAATGTTGAGACCCCCATCTAATTTAGCCCCTTCCTAAAAAAATCCCACCAAAATCTTTTTGCTATCTTTTGTGTAGATCCGTCAAATGGCACCACATTTATAAGCCTTTACATTATTGTGGGACCCCCCTCTAAATGTGTTCCCTCTTGACAAAACAGCTCCACACTTTCTAAAACCATTAGGAATCAAGTCTAGAATAACATTCCAAGATTCCATGCAGTTTCATTGAGTGGCACCAAAGTTATAAGCCATCCAAGAACTACTTTTCACCAACCCTGTAATGCAGAATAGGTACAGATGTCCCCAAACATCTGAAGTGTCAGTGAGTTTCATACTATTGCCCCCCAACATCCAGACTGTTCGCAGATTTTTGTGGGTGCAAAAACCTGTTTTTTGGCTTCTTATGGCCATATCCCATCCCATCCTCATCACCCTTCACCTCCCCAGAAATTGTTTGATACTTTTGACAAGTGCAATAATGTGTTTTTTATATGTTTTTACTGCGATGTCTGCGGACATCGGCGGGTGTCTGCAAATCCAACATGGCGGGCGTTTCCAAAAATCTGACGCACTTCACACTTTTCACCATCCAATAAGGGGGTGCATGCGATGTCCGCAGACATCACGTCACTCTCTAGACCAATCGTATGCCTGTCCGCAGACCGAACAGGGAAATTGGTCCACGGAGCAGAGGCAGATATCACACATTTTTTTAGCTAAATTTTGCCTGTTTAAAAAAAAATACTAGACAGATTTTCACCAAATTTACAAAAGCACACTTTCAGAACCAGACCGCCACTCCTGCCACATATCTGGTGAAAATTAATCCAGCGGTTTGGGCTGTAGGCGTGAGCAAAGATTTTTCCATTCAGTCTATGGAAGATAAAGAATGTGGGACGCCTCTATAACTTTGCCCCCCTCCTTGTTGAAACCTCACCAAACTTGCCATTAAAATTCAGAGCAGGCCATATACTTTTTTGCAAAGTTTAGTGAGGATTCGTCTAGTGGGAGCGAAGTTATAAGCCGCCCAAAAAGTGCTCTTCCTATGGATTTAGCAACTTAACCATAACTACACGCCCGCTACCGCAAGCTGTGTAATTTGTAGTGGCAGCAATTGCTTTGGTGTTGTAAAATAGGTCTTCTGTAACTATGTATGGTGTGATTTAACACCATGATGCAGTTGTCATATTTCAAACACATTACCTTGGAGTCGTTTAGATTGGGTATATGTTGGTATGTAGGATTGCAGGACGTTGGGTGGAGGTGGCTGGAACAGAGGAACCACTAGAAGTGGAGAGAGTGACGCAGATGTGCTTTTCAACAGCAGATACCTCTGCGCAGATTATAGGCCCTGGTTTTGGATATTTTGATGGAAATTAGCCTTCCTATAGGGTTCCTCCACATGGTTGTAATGGAAATGGATGAGGTGCTCAACCAAATTAGAGGTTGCAAAGGTTTGGGATAGTTCATTGGAAGCTTCCACCTGGAACAGCTTACAATAGAAACACACTGAACTTCTTTTATGTCCTTTTTACAAGTTTGGTACTTTACACAGAAATACTGTCAACTGTCAGTGACAGTTTTCTGGGCACACTGGTTCTTCCATGGAGTTAAGGTGAACATTTAATGGGAATCGGAAGCGGCTGTGTGCAGTGTGCTTAGTGCTCAGTGTGGCTTGATTCTCATTGGTGGATTCAGTAGTACGGCAGACGTGTGAACAGCTGAGAGTCCTGGGAACCTCCTGAGAGTCTTGGGAGGACGAACGTGACCTACGGTGAGCTGCAGTGGGGTGTCTGGGCTGACCCTGTGTTTTCTGTCAGCCCTTTCAGCCCCCAGTTGGTGAGCTGGGAGAAAGCGAGCCGTGAGAAGAGAGAGCAGAGCGCTTCCCCGAAAACATGAGGCTCTGTGCAACATTCGGGGCTCTGACACACAGAAAATCAGGAGAGGTAATCGCAGTGCGGTTGGTGCCGGTGGAGTTTGTTACTCCATGGTATTGGTGGCCATGATTTTGAGGGTGCTTTGAGTCTTCTTTTAACCTTTGGGAGTGTGGCAGTAATACTGCCATAGCCCTAGGTTTTGGCGTGAGTTGAAGTTGGGCCCTTTTGCCTACATCTGTGGTCCTTTGCGGAGTAATAAATAAGAGTAAAACTCATTTTCTTAGCTCCCCCCACCTCCATTCCCCTCCCCTACGACTCTTACCTAAGAAAAAGTTACTAAAATATGCCAGGAAAGGCATCAAATCGAAATAAAACAGCGACCACACAAGGACGGAAACCGTATGGACTACGCTCAAATAAAGGAGCACCTGCCGACACGGGAAATAAGACCCCTTCAGAAAATGGGGAAACAAAAGATCTTGGAGGAAAACTGATGGCCCCCCTTAAGGGCCCACTGGATGCATACTTCCCTAGCATACCTAAGGAAGGAGGGGCCACGACCGGATTAAAAAAAGGCAACTCATCCCAAATACAAGGAGAAGGCAGCTACCTCCCATTAGATTTAGATAATAACTCCCTCTTACAACTATGCTACGCTCTTCAGAAGCGTGTGGGAACACAAGAGGGGAAACAAACTGGGGAAAAGGCATCAGCGCCTCCTGTTAACAGTGACATTGTATCAGATACACTGGAGGGGGAAGGGGCCAGGGCCCCTATGTTGGAGGATCCAGTAGTAGCCCCAATTCCAGGGGACAAAGAGCACCCCATCTTTGTGTCATCAGCCTCACAAACAGAGCCTCCCCATAACAGTCCCGCTGCCTCCCCAAAGGCACCTTGATTATCTGCCAGCCCCAACATGGCTTTTGAATCAGGAAATTTGACACATGAACCTGAACCATCGGACTACAGTATCCATGAAACCTCACAATCTGGAAATGCAACTCTCAATTTTGCTATTAAAATATTGCTAAAACTATGTGGCATGGTCCATGAGGACCAAAAAGCACAGGGGAGAGTGATCCTTGCCCTTCATAAGCTCTTGAGTGCACCCAATAAAACGTCCAATAGCCACTGCAATTCCACAAAATGGACGGGATAGGGAAACCCCAGCACCAACTATGGACAAGGAAACCACGACAGAGGAAGAAAACAGGCCCCCACCAGCGGGTGTGGGGGTGCTGGAAAATGGGGCCCAACCTTCCAGAAAGCAGAGAAGACAAGCTAAGAAATGTGTGGAAAAAGCCAATTTATCCATCTCCCCGAAACTCTACACCCCAGCCCCCAGCTAAAATATATCCAAGAAACAACGCAAACGGGCAGCCAGAAGGAAAAGATCGGTCCAAACAGTGGGCACCTTAACGACCGGGCTAATGGACGATCAGCCGGGCCATATTAGCCAGCAATCGGAAGCCCAGATGACTGCCTGTACTGAAACAGGCTCTGCCACGCAAAATTCGGTATCAATACCTAGGCAGGAGCCCAAGGTCCCCCATCGCACTCCTTCCCAAACACCCTTTATGGGCGGCGGTGGGCCTCCGGTGCCAGGTAAAATAGATACCAAAAATGTGACCATATCCCCGGTGCAGGGTGGAAAAACTGGCATTCAATTAAATCAACCTACCCTTTTTACTCTCTTTTCGAAAATTCCATCTCTACGAATATTAAACTCCAGTGATGTTGACTTCGTGGAACCATCACGAATAAAGGAAGTGAAATTTACAACAATACACTGCTGTCTGCCCAAAACAGCCTCCATGATAAGGGCAAATCGGGCTTCCCTGGAACATTTGGGCTACGTATTGGACGTGACCTTACCGACTGACCAGAGGGTGGAAAAGTATCAAAAAATGTTCCTGTGCTTGTACCTCTAGTCCCGCCACAACAGCCACAACAAAATCTGTACAAAGACTCAGTGACGAGCAAGGGTGGGAGTGGCTGCAAGGAATGTTCGTCCAGAAAAAAAGAGGATGAACTTCGAACATTATTAGCTGGAACACGAGGGGATTCAGCCATTGGCTGAATGAGGGATCCTCCCACGACCTCCTATTATCTGCTGACCTATTTCTATTACAGGAATCTTGGGTTACCTTTGAAGTGGAATTTGATGGCTATATAACTTACCAATCTATGGCAATAAGGGGAGAAAGGAGTAGACCGAAAGGGGGCCTTCTTACATGTGTCAAATCCTCATACAACCCTAAATTGATCCATCAGGATAGCCCGTGGGGAAACGTTTTGGCGATCCAAATATGCCCACCGGATGGTTGGGCAGGGGTTAATGAAATTTTGATTATCAACATATATGACCGCCCTGGTGATCAGAATACGGAAATATTAGGGGACAAACATGACACATTGTTAACTACCTGGTGCATTGGGGAAAAAAACGTCAGCTGTTATACTCTGTGGTGATCTGAACCCTAAGTGCCTTGACTTGGAAGGATGTGGGAGCTAACGCTATGTTCAGAACATGAGTAACTTGCCCCTGACTAAGAGCAACAACAAAGGGAGATTATAGCTGGATATCCTAAAGGAATGGAACTTGACCTTACTAAATGGTCGAACAAGGGGGGACATACCGGGGAAAGAATCTTGGGCAGTTGGAAAAAAGTGCTCTGTGCTTGACTATATGGCTGTATCAGTTTGCATCCTGCCTCATGTCCTGCAACTAAGTATTAAGTTGAACGATTATAGTGATCACGGAACCCTCACGTTGTGTGTGGAGGGTGGTTGGGATATGGTTGGGGATGGTACCTGTAGGGAGATGGTACCTAATCATGCTAGTAATAAGATCAGATGGACCTAGCGAAATATTGATAAAATTAATTCTCCTTCCCCAAGCACACGAATATTAAACAGCTAATGTGGGGAAAGTGCCCTGAGGAAATTGAATGTTGGATTACACATTTAACACATTCACTTTTCAAAAGTAAACCTACACCGGAGATAAGTTGGAAGAGGGGGAGCACTCTAACATTTGATGTAAATATAAGAGATCAGAAACGTGCTATGTGGTGAGCCCTAAGAGTACAAAAAACAGGAAAAACTGAGGAGGGCCTACTCAACCTTGAGACCTTAGAGATAAAACGAAAATATCGTAGTTGGCTAAGAAGGAACCGCCAGACACAAAAAAAGATCTCAATGGCAGAAGTTTGCAGAAGCCATTTGCAGAAAAAACAGCCACAGGATTTGGCAAATACAGGCACAGGCGGGGGGAGAACAGAAGCTGAAGGTTTTAAATCCCATTTCGGGGAAAAATGGGTAGAATATATCTCTAATAAATTCTACAGAGATAATGTGACCAACACACACAGTATGGTGGGGGTAATGAATTGGCCTCTCCCCCTTAGTTACAAGATTATAAAACAGACCATCTTGAATCTAAAAACCTCAAATGCCCCAGGTCCAAACGGTTTAGCCAACGCTTTATAAAAAAGGATCCACATAACTGGGCGCAGATATTGCTCACGCTTTATTCTAAAATGTGTAGATCCTGCCAAATTCCTTCCTCCTGGAAAAAATCGGTGCTTATTCCAGTATATAAAAAGGGGGAGCGAACTTCACCTCCCAATTACCCCCAACTCTCTATGCTAGATGTAACCAGTAAAATCTTCAACACTTTGGTTCTCAAAGAAATTGAAAAATGGGTCACTGAATAACAGATCCTGAATTATGCACAAACGTGCTTTAGGCCAGGGGCAAGCACTACCCATAATATTAGGGTCCTTGACCAGCTAATCAACAATACCATGAGCTGCAAGGATGCCACACTATATATTGTCTTTGTAGACTTTACTAGTGCTTTTGACCTGGTGGGCCGTGACATCCTGTGGTCAAAACTGAAGGACATGGATTGCCCTAGGTGGATTCTTAATATATTGATAGCTCTGCATAGCAACACCACCCCTAGGGGTCGACTCATTGATCGGGGGGAGGTCACAGAGGAGATTTGCATTAATATGGGAGTTAAGCAAGGCTGCGTAACTGTGCCTATGCTATACAACCTATATATAGCCGATCTGTTGGACCTTATGTCATCAAAGTCAAAATGCCCTCCCAAATTGAGTGAAACACCGATTACGGGAATGCTTTATGCGGATGACCTGATCCTCTTTGATCGCACGATGTCTGGTATTAAGAACCTACTTAATGAGTTACTGGTATACTCCTCACAGTTGGGACTGGTCATAAATCTGGGAAAAACAAAAATAATGACTATTGCTAGAAAAGGACCTAAACAAACTGGTATTGATTCCAATGTGGGAACAATAGCGGTGGTGGAGCAATATTTGTACTTGGGTTTAGACTTCAAAGCACTGTCCGACTACGAAGTAATAATAAGAAATAAAAAACGGAGAGCAACATTGCTCGCCCTCCAGGTCTGTAGATTTGCAAAGGGCACTGCAGGTTTTAGCATAGCGGGTATTCTGAAATTGTACCAGCAATGCTTTGTACCTGCAATTCTATATGGCCTGGAGGCGTTATCCATGTAAGATCTAACTTGGCTCAGCATCTTAGAAGGTGACTATTGGCGCACTGTTTTTGGCCTGGGACCATCTTGCTCAGTACAATACTTAGAAAGCTCGAGCAAACCCCTGCTGCAAATTGCTCAGGTTGGCAGGGCATAGCTATGATTCAGAAAAACATCCCCGGGGTGGATCATACAAAGAGTTGAATGAATCATTATTTGCAGAGATTGACTGGCCTTATGAAAAACTGAAACATTACCATATATCCACCAAAAAAAAGCATTTGAAGATAAACTGAATAAGTGGGATTGGTGTATGAATACAGACCACGTATACATGCTCAGTGGGTATGGGGCAGTCTCTCACGTCACCCACAGATACCTAAAAACTCAGGCTTACTTAATGCTATATCCAGCCCCTGAAGTTAGACAGTTCCTGCTGCAATTAGGAACAAATCAGCTACCGGTTCTTACTATTACTGACCCTCGGTTGAACATTCCTCGAGAGGCCAGGACCTGTCAAATCTGTCAGGGGGCAGGAGTACTTGAATCCACCCGTCATGTTCTAACACTCTGCCCAAAACTGGGCCCTACATATATGGGTGCATATGAAAAATGGTTCCACAATTATGAGGCGATAAAAGAAGAAGACTTCTGGTATGGCTGTCTGAATACATTCTCCTTAAGCCTTCAGCGAGCACTCTTCAGGGTATGGACCCATATCAAGCCTTTACTCCAGATATAAATTTAAATATATCTGGAAGTCGGTATACCACTCTGACTTGGTGACTGTGTGAATCTATGGTCTGGTAAATGTCTGTAAATCGCACACCATGACATATCCCTATTCTATCCAATGATTTGATCGCCTCTTAGACCTTTAAAAATTGATTGCCATAGCCTAGGTATCCTGAGCTTGTGGCCATAAACTACTTATTTCCTATAACTCCTTAATCACTGCATAAATACACCTTACATTTATCTATTTTAGAGTTTATATCAATTAGAGAACTCTGAATAACAAAAGATCACATGTTAGCTGTTTTATATTGTTTTATATTGCAGTTTGTCACCCATGTTGTATGTTGTATGTTGTATCCTGTTGTATCCTGTATTATCTAACCTAATTTATTTATTTCATATATAGTTTGCTCTTGTCTATTATTTATATGAGATTTGTATGAGTTGTGTAAAATCCAATTTCTGGTCTGTATCACAATAAAGTATTTATTATTATTATTATTATTATTATTATTATTATTATTATTATTATTGTGAACATTTTGCATACCCATGCACATATTCATAACTTTGTTTTATTGTGTTTTCGTGTCTGTGCTGAGCAGGTTTCCTGTAAATTCTGAGCCTGTGATTTTGTGAGTCTTGGGAGGATAGCTCAGGGGCAATGTGATCGCCTTGGAAGCAAGTCGACATGGAGCAACACAGTTTTGACCCCCGGGTCTGCTCTTAGAACCTCTGGGTATTAAGCATGTTATAAATAACCTATCATATCATATCATTTGCAAATTCCACAAGAAAGTGGCTATGTCCAAGGCAACTTAGACATGTCTCTGGTGTTTATTTTATTTATATAGTGACATATATCAGAAGGATATGTATAAGTTAGTGATTTATATAAACATCAAACAAAACAGAACAGGTAACATGTTTATTTTTCTTCAAATTGGTGTTTCTTAAATAGGGTACAGACAAGGTCTGAAAGAATGAATAAAAATGATCGTTTTTTTTACTAGGTTCTTCTTTCATGAATTAATTGCCAAATAATTTGCCCTTGGCTGCTGCTGCCTTGATGTTGCTAGCTCCCTCAAAATAGGATCAATGTATACTATGATGGCCCTTTTCGTTTCTGTTGTGATTGTACTGTTGGGATTATGCAGTAGGCACATGGCTGTTGGGCCCATTTTGTCAGAACTATAGGGGCTATGTGCCCCCTTTTCTCTTTTACATTATCAATGTCTTTGAAATTGTTCCCAACACATCCAGTAATTATCTTTGTTTGATTTCCAAGGTGCTTAAAGCTATGTCTTGATGTGTTTAGTATATTTACCAATGCAGGTTAGCATTATTTTGCCTTTTATAGGTGTTTCAGCAATTCCTTTTGCAGATGTGTTCTGGGTCAATCATTACGTATTTTGTTTCGGGCTTTTTTGGCTAGTGATGTTCTCAACATCCTTATCAGGTATGCCACCATTTTTGCTGGTGGCTCCCATTCTGATCATCAGGGATGAATGAGAGTATCTGGATCAAATACCTTCATTCTCCTTCTGATTGTACTCAGTCTTTCTTTCTTGAGAACGTTTTTGTCTTTATCTTTGCTGGAAGATGATAGTGTTTCTGCTTCCTCTTCACCGGACTGCTCCTGCCAGCTGTCATTTTCCTCGACCGAGCTGGGTGAGGATAGTTTCTACCATGTGCTTATTTTTATCCTCAATCCCAGTGTTTTTCTTTTGCAATTTTTCTCCTTCTGTGGTGTAAGCAAAGGTGTGTGGCCATCATGCGGCCTCTTGGCTTTCTTTCTTCCCCATTTTTCTCTTCCATACTTGCCTGTACTTCTGATCTTGTCCGTGCCTTGAGAGAACTTTAACAAATTATGCATGAGGAGTGGATGCTGTGAAATATGTCTCAAACTAGCACCCAACGCCTCCTGGAAGGTCTGGCCCATACTGGGCTGAAGCCTTTTTTGGCTTACATGTGGTTTTACCTGTTCACTGTAGCTGTAAGAAGTGGTTGTGCAGAATCACCCTCCACTAATTAAAGGTGCTCCTGCAACAGCCAGAGACTTGAAACACCTGTGGTACTGGAGCACTCTATTCGAAGAGTCATCATAAATGCTAGAGAGGTTCAGAGAGGAGATGTCATTTTTTGTGGCATTGTCTTTTTAAAATTGTATATTTTTTTTCACTTTTTCCTCATTTCAACATTTCTAACCATGAGATTAGCAGCAGCAGTGATGACAATGTCATATGGGTCCCCAATCCACCACCACCCAAGAAGAAAGCCACAGGAATAAAACCCCCGTAAAACAGTTGGAGATATTTCAAGGTCAAAGAATAGTGCTCTAAAAAGGAGGCGTAGTATGCTTCGTGCACATTGTGCATGTAGACTCTAAGACGTGGACCATGAAATGTGTCATTTCAAAGCCTTGCAATATATTTGATGATCAATCATCTGGTGAGAGTGCATTAGGATGATGTGGATGACACATATTGTAAATTGCACGAACACCACAAAACTAAAATGCATGGGATCTTGCATTACGTGCATGGAATTTGTCACCAGGTCCAGCACCTGATTCCACCAGTATGACGCCACCAACAATGAATTAACCCTTGACTTCAGCAGCACTGTCAACTCCACATGTTCCAATTTGACTGTCTCCCAATGTCTAAGTTATGAGAGTCATGTGTGATCCCTGCCCCCAATGGGTAGCTGTGGGAGGTGCCACAACTAAGGATTTGGGACAAGTTAGTAACTGAATGCCAGATTGATTGGCATCATTAATTTTTTTTATTTAAGTGGCAATTCTTTCCCACCTTCTTTAGAAAAACAGAAGGATTATGTGTATGTGGAGGAAAAATTTATGGCATTAGACATAACTTAATAAAAATGTAGGCTATGATTGCAGAAGTCACACTGTGCACATGCTGACTATTGCTGATGTAAACATCTGTGTTTCTTTTGGATGAGCAGATAGTAAGTGTCAGGAAATATGTACAGCTTTATTTGCAGTGTAAACTGTGGGAGTGCATTTGTTGTGTAAATTAGAGCTTGCTCTATGATAAACTATTGTTCACCCTCTTACAGATTTGTAATTGCACATTCTAGAAGATCTATATTTTTGACTGAAGAGGAGGAGCCAAAAGCCTCTACCGGAAGTCCTACCCTTAAATTGCCTATATGTTGGGAACCAGAAATAGTGACACGCAACACACCTGTAATGATACCAATAACACGAGCAGCCTTTGAAGCAAAGTATCCATTGAGAAAGCCTTTCTTTATGTATCCACGAAGAGCTGACACTCTCTTGGGGAAGATCTCTGAAGAGCGAGAGAAGATGGGCGAAAGAGCTGACTGGTGACGTCACATGACGTAAAGTGACACACAGAGAAGAAGATAACGGAAGAGAAAGTAAGGAGAACATATAGAATTTGGTCACAAAGTAAGAATCGAGTAAATGTTCAGATGCAAAATGAAGATTACACGTGTGAAGAGTACGGAAGAAAATACAAACAATTTTATAACTGTACAGATGCTGGAAACACAAGTAGACTAAGAAATCATAAAGGCTGGCTATACGTAGTGAATAGATTGCGATGATGCGCCAAGGTATATATGTGCATAAGAAATCTGGTTGTGTCACATCATTTTTTAGCAAACTGAGACCCCATGGGCAGAGAAGCGGAAAGTGTGGCACAGTTAATAAAAGTAGCTGATGAGCAAGAACGAATCCAAGAGGGCGTGTTTGGCCCAGTGTCAAAAGGCCAGTGCAGCCGAGAACTGGTTATCGAGCTTCAAGAAATACAATGAATTCAAGAGACAATCTGAACCCCTGCCAACGTACAGCAAAAAGACAATGATTGCCAAGTTGTATTAGTTTGAAAAGCATTAAATACAGAGAAGAAGCTCAAAACGTGGTCTCCAGTCACGTGAACTAGATGGAAATAGACTTGGGCAGACGACTTTGAGGCGAGAATATGAGAGCATGCTCACACTCCCTTTTTATTCCCTTGAGTTGTGAGGCTTTCAAGGCCATGTTCAAAGGCTAATTGAATGACAGAAAGTAAGAGTGATGATAGATGCTGGGCTAATTGGGTGGGTCGGCATGTTCAAGCCCAACCAACCAACACCTGGGGCACCAGCTTTTGCGCTGCTATCAAGTGGAATATTCCAGAAGGGTTCAAGCGTGCCAACCAATTATCGAGGGCCACGTATCAAAGAGACCTATAATTTGTGAACCAATAAATTGTTGTGTATTTTATGACGATGGAGAAGGCTTGCAATAGAGGAGGGCTTAGTTGCCCACCTGACAATAGAGACCGAATCACAATCACACACCCCATAGAAAGTATATGTAGATGTTTCACATAGACCAACCACAACCCATTTTAAGTTTTACAGTTTGCCACATAGTGTGATGTCAGTGATAATGAGGTTTCACTATAAAAGTGTTTTTTCTATGAAAATCTGAGAGACCTTGCTATCAGACGTCCATTGCCAACTTCCTTAGTCAATCTTTTTATTGATGTTTCAGTAACTTCTGCATCCCTATCCATCTCATAAGAGAGCCACCTTGTCTTAGTGGGCCCATACGGGTTCATAACTTTTTTCTATGTATATTACTTTTCAATAAAAAAGAAGAACAGATAAACACATGAGTTTGGGGAATTAGTGTTTTCTCAATCTAAGCGTGTAATATATTGCGCATCTGTGTTGCAGAAAAATAAGCCCTAAGCCGGACGGCATTACTGTGTCAGGTAATGCCACAGGGCCCATAGATACAGGCACGACCAAAGCAAGGGCCTTAACAAAGACGCTGGGGCATTACCTGATGCGGTAATACCCCCATGGTGATGGGTTTATTGTTATTAGAACTCTGGCCCATTGGACCAGGGTACTAATAGTGTCTGTATTTGGTTGCAAGACACATCAGCATTTCACAATTGAAAAAGATGTCTGCCATGGAATGAGATACGAATTCCGTTCACCCTTTCAATAGCCACCTTTTAAAACAGGAGGAGGTTGTGTGCAATTTCTATGGTAAGTCTATGGTAAGGTTTTGCAGAGTTGGCCTTCAAACAAGCTGTCACAAAGTTTGGGAACCTCAATATTAATTTAAGATCTTTTCCACGTACATTGGGATGAAGTGGATGAATTGTATAGTAAGGCTCAAGTGAATAATAAGGTGAAAGCGTATAGAGCAAGCTCAGCACAGCAGTATTTATCATCTGTGCCATAGAGTTCCTATACGATTACTAGTTATTTTCCACCAACTGTTTGTGCCTACCCCGTCTTTCTCATGCAAAAGATTAAAACTGATACACCCCAGATGGGAATGAGGCAAAGAGAGCAGGCTGCGAGAGTTCAAGGCAAGGTTTATATAAGTAAATGGCATTCAAAGATATCTGTTGCCTCTGAGAGCGCTCTGACCAGAATTAAGGTTACAATACATTTCATAGGACAAATGACGCAACTAACATAGGGTACTATGTTGGTCCCGGATTGGACAGTCCATATGGTGCCCCTGGTGTGGGCGGCATCTCTTCCTCCGGGTTGGCTGCTTGGTTGGCGGGAGGATGGACGTCAGGTATCTGTGCTCCGAATGAGTGAAGGTCAGGTCGCTGTGAAGCAGGGTGGCCACTGGCTAAGCTAACATAATATAGTCTCAAAATGCATGCACTAAATAATAATCGTTCGAAGTCTTTGAACAACTCATCATGTATCTATAAACTTCACACATGCATCTATACTATCAGTAACATTGGATTATAAAGGCCTTAGGTAAAGGGTCTTGACCACCATAATAACACTGGTTGAAGTGAGGGTCTGTGTTCATAATAATCTCTGGTATGTGGTCATTTGTTAGTGGTAGACAATGATATACTGCAGCAGGAGTCTAATGTTAGTTGGGGATCTGTTGGGTGGGCATCATGGCATGGTCAGCGGTCTGGCACATAAAAGGAATACCTTGCAGGGGCACAGGGTCACAATGGCAGTAAGTTTCCAATGGCGAGGGCGCGGGGGCAAGGGCACGTTTGTGGAGATGAACGAGCGATGTGCTTAGCTCATGCTGGTTCACATGCAGGACATTTATCTCAGAGGAAGAGTGAAGTGTTACATTTATTATTTGTTGCAAGTAACACCGGCTTCAGCGTGAGAATGGAGCCGCAGAGTTTTCCAGTCAGAGTGGGAAAGATGGTGGGGGCCATGTGCCCTGCGCGTCTGGCCGTTGCGTGAAAGGAAAGAGAAGCATTTTGTACTATCGCAGTGAGGCCTAGTCACCAAGATGGAGTCAAAAGGGGGTACAAAAATGGATGCCCTGTGTCCTGCTCGGTGGTCCCATCTACGCGAATGTTAAACAAAGTCGACATCACATAAGGGCAAGGGGCGAACCCACAACTGGAGGCACATGGTCCGAGTTTTGTACTGAGAAGTAAAGGATGTGAGGGGCCTGCTGGCCCCTCACTCGTACACACACTTTCCCCCCTTTCGTTACATCTAAAGTAACAAATTATGAGCCTTGTTTTCTTTATTCTCCCTTCGGTAGTACTCAGCTTCAGCAACTGCTTCTTCCCAGGCGGGGGTACCTTTTATTGGCATCCATGCTCTGCATACACTTCTCAAGCTATGCCCTCTTCTTGCATATTCGTCTGGGGTGCATGTTCCCACCATCCCCATCCAGGTCTACCCATACCTCTTTATACCATTGTAGTTCCTTTGGTTCCTTAATTGTGGTGTGGTATAAATCATCAACCCTGTCCCCATATTGCCTGTAGATGGCAGTAATCCTGTATTTTGGAGTGTTATGTTCTTCTGTTTGTATTTGTGCATCTATCATAGCTGCTACCGTTGCCGGTCGGCCCATTGTTACCATCATCATAGTTGAGGTAGGCATACTTTTTGCACAACACCGGAGCCCTAATTGGCACACGCAGAAGAATAGCAGCATAAAGATGATGACGGGAACGAGTATTTTCAGCATCACATTTACCCATGATGGTATCCAGCTGAACATGTTGTCAAACCATGTACTTTCCTCTACTCCGCCCTCTGTTCTCATCCTCTCTCCTAAATTGTAAACTGCTGTTATCACATGCGAGAGTGTCCCATTATCTGCATCTTCAGATCGCACCAATGTGCAACACGCTGCCCCGATTTTTCGGCAAACACCACCGTCCATCGCCGTGAGGAGGTTTAGAACATATCGGTTTTGCATTGTCATTGGGCGCAAGGCACGGAGCTCTATTTTTATTACGTTGAATCCTTCTTCAGTGTCGTTGGCCAGTTGGATTAGCTCCCAGAGAACTAGTTGTAACCATTTGGCATTTGCTTGCGCTTGGAACCCTGGCAACGATGCAAAAAATGTCTCTGTGGATGTAAACAGTTTGTATTTTTGTGGGATCTCAGCAAGGAGTTTTGATGATTCAGACGAAATATAGTTGGATGATCTTTTACTTCGTGATAATTTTGTTTTCAACTCGTGTTCTGACAACTGTTCGTAAACTGGAGGTTCTGTTTTTACTTGTTGGGGCGCTGTCGATGGGTCAGCCGATTGCCCTGCTGCCGATTTGCCAGCCGATTCTCCTGCTGCTCCTTGGATATGGCTTTCGGGTATTACCATCAGGGCCGTATGGAGGGTGGCTAAGGCGCAAGTACCTTTCCAGGATGCAGGTAGATGCAGGTAGGCTTGTTTGCTGCAAATCCAGTACATGTCCATGAGTGCTGCCGTGCCTTTCTTCATATCAGGTATTATTACTGTCTTGTTGCATTTCCTTGCCTCCCCCATGTTCACTGTCCCTTCCCCATGGAAGTATAGTTTGTGTGGTATTTATTTTTGTATTTTTATAGGTTTTTCCAGTGCAGTGATCCATGTTAGCTTAGTGACATGTTGCAACCAAATAGGGGCACACACTTCCTTTATACATTGGAAGGTGTCCTCATGTAGTCCCGGAGTGCTTCTGCTTTGCATTCGATAGTTTCATCGTGCCATTTGTTCTCTGCATGCATCGTCCCTTTTATAACAAGAATTGGCTCTCTGATGCAAATTACTCCTTGCGGCCAGCTCGTGCATGTACTCTCATTTTCCAGCCTTTCTATGGTGACGGTGTGTGCCTGGAAGGTGCTTTTTATCCTACACAGAGCTAAGTGAATCATACATTAAGCCTCCAACAAGGGCACTTCCTGCGGTGCCAACATTTTGAGTGTCCATGATGCATGCGGTATGAGTGAACAGACATTGCAGCTTTCATTTGTTGCTTGCTTTGCCGTAGCACTCATGTCTGAATACCATTTGTTAGATTGATCAGGGTGACGGGGGTCTTCTATTTCATCTAATCCCAGGTCATGATAAATGTCGTATCTTTTCCTTCCCGCCCCCCTTTTTTCTCTCCTTTCCCTCCCTCCTTATAGCTTCTCACTTTTTGATAATGTATTGGGAACATCCCAGCCCAGGCAGTATCATTGCTGTTGAATATGGCATGTGTATACTCGTTAGTAGCAGCAGGGTAATATGAGGTAGGCTCTATGGTTGTCTGTGCATGCATACTTGTGTTGGCTAAATTACTCGGCCAATAATAGTCACCATCGTATTCATTTGGTTCATAATCATTACTCATATTTATGCCAGGATGTGACAAGGAGACAATTGTTGGATCAGCAGAGGCGTGCTCTGAAGTTTGTGTTGCATTTGTATCGTTAATACCAATGATATATGTTTCTCCCCATATTGTCTTTACTCCAGTCCATATTAGGCTTGACCCTTCTCGTATCAGCTTAGCCCCTCTTTGTGCATGTCATTAACCAGAGATAAGAGAGTGTAATACCAGGCCATGAAGAACAACATCACAAAAAGCAAGACAGCAGCACATTTCAAAACACATTCAACATTGCTATACTTATTAGCCCTATTAGCATCCCTATTGCTATCTAACATTAATGTGTTCTCTGCGAGTGCACTTTGTTGGGCCATTTTGTCACCCGGAGGGACGATACAAATTTGTTAAGTGACCAGAATATGCTCATTATATACATATTTACACAACTTATTTACTCATTGTTTTCATTTACGGTTGCTGTACTTTTTATTATACATTTTTCTATTATCCGCTTCACTTATCCTCTTTTTTACTGTGCATTTTGATAGCGGGAGGAAGATATAGCAAGGAAAAGAGAGAGAAAGAAAGAAAGAAAGAAAGAAAGAAAGAAAGAAAGAAAGAAAGAAAGAAAGAAAGAAAGAAAGAAAGAAAGAAAGAAAGAAAGAAAGAAAGAAAGAAAGAAAGAAAGAAAGAAAGAAAGAAAAGTAGGGCAAGGCAAATCAGAGGGCACATCATTGTCTTTGCTTCTTACAAGATCCTCCTTCATGTGATCAGGTTGTCATTGCATCCCAACCTCACTTGTTGTGCCACTTGCACATTACTGTTCACTCTGAGGGAGTGTACTATCGCGTGCCCTCCTCACATCTGAGAGGTGCACCCAATATTTCAGTCCCTTAACCTTCACTGCAGTGGGCGTACTGTAAATTACCTCATATGGGCCGTGGAACCTTGGTGAATTCCATTTCCTGACAAAACTCCTCACATATACATGTGCTCCTGGCATCAGCGGCCCAGTTGGGCTTTCTGTAGCTGGCATGGTAGTATCAGTTGCCACATTTTCAGTAAAAGGCGGTGCTATTTGTCGCGCTATGCTGCCTACTGCGCGCGTCAGCTGAGTCAAGTACTGTTTAAATTCTTCCCCCAGCACTGTGGCAGCCCTGTGTGCATCTGATGCTCTCCTAATCCTAATCGGGGAGAGTGGTGTGTGTATTCGCCTCCCAGTCAAAATTTCATGGGGGCTCAAATGGTGGTCCTTGCATGGTTGCGTTCTGAGTTGGAACAGTGCTAGGGGCAAGCAATACACCCAGTTTTTCTTCAGTGTATTACACAATTTCGATAGTTTACTCTTGAGCAGGCCTTTGATCTTTTCCACCATCTCATTAGCCATTGGATGATAAATGGAACACAGTTTGTGCTTCACCCCTAGGAGTGACGTTACTTCTTTGAAGAGGTCATTCACAAAGTGCGTGCCATTGACTGATCGTATCACATCACATATTCCCCACCGGGAAAATACTTCTCTCACCAGAAACTTCGCCGCACACTTTGCATCTGGGTGGGGGCATGGACCTGCCTCCACCCACCTCGAGAAGGGGCATACTACCACAATTACATATCTCGCCCCGTTACATCTCTCTCCCATGTCTGCATAATATATGTGGAGCTCCCGGAAGGGCCCTGCCGGCTGCGGCAAAGTACCTCGCAATGTCCTCAATGTCATCCCTGAATTGTATGTTTGAAATGTTGTACAATCTATGATACATTTTGACAAATGTTCCTGTGGGTTGGGGACAAACCAATGTTCCTGGATGTCTGCGGCGATGTGTTGTTTCGCTACATGGGCTGGAAAGTGCAGCTGTTGGAATGCTAGCTCTAGTAATTCTATCGGCATCACTACCTTCCCCGTTGTCTCCTACCTCCAAATGAGGTCTGTAGCCGATTGTTTACATCCCCACTCGCTCCATAATTCTTGTTCCTCCAGTGGTGCTCTCCTCTGCAGCTCTATTAGCTGTGTTATGGGCGTGTGACTATAGGCTTCTTATCGTGGTTCTGCAGTAATGGCTTTAACAATGCACTCAGTCGTAGGTGTTATATTGAAATACAAGGCCTCCTTTGCTGCTGCGTTGGCTGCCGCATTTCCCAATGAGATTGCATCTGTGGTGTTGGTATGGGCTTGGCATTTCACCACTGTCACTACCGATGGCTCTGCCAACGCCTCTATTAATTCATTCAATAATGTGGCGTGTTGTACTGGTAATCCATCTGCTCTTCTGAACCCTCTTCTACGCCAGCGTGATAATCCTGAATGGACAGTGGTAGTTGCAAATGCCGAATCTGACTATATAGTCACTGTGCATCCTTTGGCTGTACGTAATGCTTCAATTAATGCCGTTAGTTCAGCCGCTTGTGCGGAGTGATGGGACGGGAGACGCTTTTGGACGATTGTTTCATAGCTATCTTCCTCTATTCGTACTACTGCCATCCCTACATGCTTCTCTCTTGTTTATGGGTTTATTGATGCTGAACTATCTATGAAGTATATTTACCCTTCCTGCAGGGCATTTTCACTCGCCTTGGGAGTATCATCACCCTCCCCCTCATAGGTTTCACAAACGTGTTCCTACATATCCTCCATAGTACATGGTTCTGTAATGAATGTTGCTGGGTTTACTGTTTTGCATCTGACCACATGCACGTTGGGGCTCGAAATTATTATCTCAGATGCGGTTGCGCTCTGTGTTGTCAGTGTTGATTTTGACCGCTCAAGAATCGCAAATAATGAATGCTCTGCATACAACGTCATTGAACATCCCATTACAATTGTGGCACTTTTTTCAATGGCGAAGGCCGCAGCTGCGAGGGCCTGTTCGCACGCGAAGTGCCCTTGCATCACTGTATTCAGTGTTCCGCTGTAGTAGGCCAATGGCTTGTGGCCTAATGATGTTTTCTGTGTCAACACTGCAGTCATCAATGTTCCATTGCGGTGTGAGAACAAGAAAAATTCCCTCTTATAATCTGGGTTCGTGAGAACTGAGGCATCTGCAATAAGGTCTTTTAGTCTGAAGTACTGGCCCATCATGTCATGTGTCCATTTTATTGGGGCTCTACTTTTTTCCGCTTCTTTTAATGCTTGCAATAATGGGTGTGTGTATGCTGCATAATCAAGGATCCATGCTCGGCAATAGTTACATATACCAAGAAATGTTTGCATGTCCTTCACTGTCTTTGGTATTATTATGTTACGTATAGCACCTGCCCTATTAGGGAGTATTTGTTTTCCAACTTTCGATATCAACTGTCTGAGGTATACAACTTCGGCAAGGCAATACTGTAGCTTCCCTTTATCGACCTTATATCCTTTGGTAGCTAACACATATAATAGTGTTATGGAGTCCTCTTGCACTTTTCTTCTGTTTTGCTACAGACGAGTACATCGTCTACGTATTGTATAAGGGTGCTCTCAACGTCTATATTTCCAATGTCTTCACGCAATACTCTGTTCAATATACTTGGGCTTTCACAATATCCCTGTGGGCGTCTGAGATGTTCATATCTGTTATTTCCCAGTGTGTACGCTGTGAGGTACTGCGATCCTGAGTCAAGTGGTATGGAGAAGAAGGCATTCTTCAAGTCAACTACAGTAAAACATGTAGATTCTTTGGGTATGCTGCACAGTATTGATGCCAGGTTAGGCACTAGTGGGAACTCTTTTTGAATAATGCCATTGAGTGGGCAGAGATCTTGGATCATCCTCCACGCCCCTCCTTTTGCTTTTTTAATCAGAAAAATGGCTGTGTTACACGGGGAATTAGATGGCACTATTATACCTTGGTTCAGGAGTGCAGTTATTGTCTCCCTAATTCCTTCCTCTGCCTCTCGGGATATTGGTATTGTTTCACTCTTGCTGTTCTTTTAACAATGTCTCGTTTTAGGAACATTTTGTTGAAAGTAACAGAAATGCAGTTGCTAAAAATTTGTAGAACACTGTTAAGTGGCAGTTGGTGTCAGGAAGTCTAATAAGTTGGCAGTACATGTAACTAACTGCCATTTAATGTGAGGAGGTGCAGAATGTTGCAGTACATGGAATTTTAGAGCAGTGGTTAAAAAAGGTAATATGCTTATTGGGGTGCTTATTACAGGGTGACAGCAACCTTGTGTAATTATATATATATATATATTCAGTAAAAACAAACCTTGTTAAAGGGACCTTATGGTTAAGTTGCGCTACTAACAACCGATGAAAGTCAGTAAAAAAACGTTGTTAAAAGGACGTTATGGTTCCAAGTAAAACCGAAAAACCCTTGAAATTCGCCAGTTATGGTATGCTAAGCAACCATAACTCGCACCACCACTGTGCACTTCTAAGACTAACGCCCAGGACATCAAAGATGACATCACACATGTCATTGATGACATCACTGATGACATCACATGTCTGGCTCCCTCTTTTTTCCTTTACTGATATATCTAGGCCAGTAACAGTCAGAAAGTAAAAAATCATAAACTCATTATTTATATTCAAGTACTATATTTGTAGAGTTATATTTCAAATATGTTCTTACAGTAATTCACTTGGGTATCACTCACAGCATATGAAACATATACATATGGGAAAACACAGATTTGGAAAACAGCAATGCTTTGTGTGTATAAAGATAATCAGTAAGTTTATCAACACTTTTAGTAGTTCTGGCTTTTTTAATTACTTTACTTTCCTGTACTCCTTAGGGTCCAGTCACATTATATGATAGTTATACATAGCGAATTAGTAGGTTTGAAGCACAGCGATCATTTCTGTGTATAAAGTCCATCAGTTGGGGTATGAAGATTGCTGCTAATACTGTAGTGTACTTCATTTTCCCTGCTCATATTTGTATGTGTTGTTTTTATTTGTGTTTCGTTTTGAATAATGCAATTATGTAGTAAGTGGGCTTTATTAGCTAGTTATTAAATGTTGCCCAGTAGACAAAACTGTAATAAGAAGCATGTATAATTTTACTATTGAACATGGTAAGATTAATAATATTGCACATCCATCATCTATGTTGCACACAGTGCCTATGTGTCTACATGAGTAGCTTAGTATACTGGAAAGAACCTGATAATAGAATGGTATTTGTAGCAATGCATTACTTAATGCACTACGTACCTCATGAAATTTATTCCAATAACCCTTCACACTTTTTGAACAACATTACTATAAGAATCCCTTGTACAGACTTTTTATGAAAATAAATGTACATGAGATGTCATCAGTGATGTTATCAATGACATTTGTGATGTCATATTTGATGTCCTGGGTGTTAGTCTTAGCAGTACTCAGTGGTGGCGCGAGTTATGGTTGCTTAGCTTACCATAACTGGCGAATTTCAAGGGTTTTTCAGTTTTACTTGGAACCATAACGTCCCTTTAACAATGTTTTTTTTACTGAATTGCATAGGTTTTTAGTAGCGCAACTTAACCATAACGTCCCTTTAACAAAGTTGTTTTACTGAATTTCATAGGTTTTTAGTAGCCCAATTTAACCATAACATCCGTTTAACAATGTTTTTTTACTGAATTTCATAGGTTTCTAGTAGTACAACGTAACCATAATCTCTACAAACATCTGACTTCATTGCACACCTTCTGGAGAATGCCACATGACCACATGGTGGTGCACAGCATGATGACGTGTCTGAGAACCCGCACTCACTTCACAATAAGATCTGTGTTTTGTGGACAGTGTGGAAGTATATTTTCTACTGATGTAGGAACTTGCAACTTCAACATTTCCCTTGCACAGCTCCAACACCTATTCGTAGTCAGCCAATCTAGTACACAGTACATACGTTTATCAAAACTGCTATTTATCTTAAAATGACATCAGCTAAGGCCATCCCTTCTGCCCAAGAGGCACCACCACTGCTGTAATCAAGGAGCATCAGAAACACTGCGCCCTACCTTAGAAATAACACTCGCACAACATTTTCCCCCATCCACATGGCCCTCCATATTAGTGTTTGGTGACTCTTTCCTCAGTTCCCTCCCCAACTTTCGTTCTTACCTCTCCTGCCAAAAAACAGCCATTCAAAAACAAAATAAATGTTCCTTTTGGATCCACCTTTCACAGTAAAAAAATAGAACTAAAAAAAACCTGCATAGACTCCATCCACTTTATATTTCTCAGTAAAGTACATAGACGCAATAAGAT
Organism: Ambystoma mexicanum; assembly: GCF_040938575.1. Taxonomy (NCBI): domain Eukaryota; kingdom Metazoa; phylum Chordata; class Amphibia; order Caudata; family Ambystomatidae; genus Ambystoma; species Ambystoma mexicanum. Next base: position 1,141,675,273 of record NC_090922.1, read on the forward strand.
TTTCCAACATTTTGTGTTTTGCTCATTTGAATATTGTGGCAGTCATTCTCCGTTCCAGGGACTGGAACGGTGGATAAAGGGCCAGCAGCCCAAGTTATCAGCCCAATCGAAGCGAGAGTGGATAACGAGGTCTCTGGACCATTACCCCCCATTCCAGCCCCTAAAATGGGGGATGAATGCCATTAGCAGGCTAGGTTTCCAAAGCGGTAACCCGGGCTACTAAAAAAGAGGATTTTTCATCCTATACCGGGATGCCTTTGGCGTCCCGGTTTAGGAAGGAAAATCCTTTTCCAAGATGGCCTCCATGGAAAGGGAAGGCTGGGGTTATATGCATGGCCCCTCTTCGCTTTCCATGGCAGCCTGCAAAAGGCAAAAACCCTGTGCCCATATTACCATGAGCACAATTTTCTTCCCTTTCAAATGTATCCTAATTTCGAATAACTTTACCACAAAGCCAGTCCCAGGTGCACATGGCCACTTTAATCCTATGTTTTGTCCCTTTTGGTCATGGCCAGTAGCCACATTGTCCGGATCATGACCTTATACCATGACCCCGACATTCTGGCCACTGCCCATGGCTACAGCCTCCCCCTCAGTCACCAAAGCTATACCGCTATGTTTTTAACTACATTATGAAACTTGCCAAATAAGAAAACACTGCAACATTTGCAAAACCATGCTTTTCATTTGCTGCCAATGAGCCTTACACAAATTTGCGGGATATCCACCCACGTTTTATTTTTTCAAAATTGTCAAAAGAATACACAAATGATTTGTCATTTAAGGTGTGCACAAAATCCCAACAAACTTTGTAAACTAATTCGAATTCACGTCAGAAATATCCCACCTATCATCATCACCCTCACCTCCCCAAACATTATTGCATAAGTTTCACAAGTGCAACGCTCAGAAAATATTATTGTCCCGAGGGTTCGACCATGTATTTTTGTACATACGTTGATCTATGGCAAACATTTTCAATGCACCTTATCTCATTTTTTCCTCCTTTAGAAACATACGAAATGTGACAGCAGGGCGCATCCATCTTGTGCAACTCTTATCCATTGCTGCATCTGCCTCTGCCTAAGGCAAACAACCCTGACGTCGCTAAATCATATGCTCTGCCCCTGACCCTCACATACCCAACCCTAGTGAAATTCAACACCTTTCTCGCTGACGTTCCTCTTTCGTGTAGCAAATGCTCCCATAATAACCTACGTGCCATGACACATAACCAGAAAATCAACACCCATCGACTAACAACATTGCACGTCACAATTTGAAATATTAAACCGGTCTTTAAAATCGCTCTTTAAAAGGAAGCAATAACACTGTACGATTTGTAAAGTACTTTATTTCACAATAAACTCTCCGAGAACATCCAACTATTTCCATATTCAATCAAATTGCAAATTTGTTTCTTTGCTTGTGATAGAAAATGTTAATCGTAAGGCACACGTTGTTCTTTTCCCATACACAAAGTGTTTGTTTTCAAAAAAGGAACCGCTTGGGTCGCACAGTGAATTCCAGGGCGTCGGTATGAACTTGGGCCTAGATCACCATAAAAGATGTTATGTTAGTCCTAGTGCAGCGGACGGACACATGGGCCCTGGGCGATCGTCCCACAAAAAAGTCAAGGTGATCCAGCCGTTGATGACTACATGCACCTGGCGAATGAAGAAGCCATCAGTAGGCATCTGGAATTCATGGCAATCGCAGTAAGGTAGCATGTAGCTATTTGGAAAACATAACAGAAACTATGTATCAATACCCAACCTTTATTACAATACATCTATTGATTTCTTAATTCGGCATACATTTTAAACTAACGATTAGCATGCACAATAAACAATCTCAAAAATGACAAAAAGAACGTAGAAACGGATACACAAATGGATAAGGTCATACATGACATTTTAAAGAAATATTAGCATTGAAACTGGGTGAATCTAGTGATAGTCTACATAGATTCTGCACTCCCCATAACCACAAAAAATGACAACCACACAAAAAGATAGTACTTCAGTTAAATTGCCAAAATTAATGTTCAGATAATAATAAATTAAAGCTTGTTCTGGTGTACAAACTTATATGATATTCACCGTTTCTCTTTTCTTGGCGTAACTCATACCGTAATGCTCACTGCGCACGCACCAAAGAATCTTCATGAACTGATTTTACATGTTCCTTATACACTTTTGGAATGCATAACCTTATCAAATATTCATTATTCCAAACCTCCTCTCCCTGCATTCTTACTGAATATTCCCTTTCCCTCAAGGTCAAAAAACAATTGACCCTTATAGTTTCAGTCCCATGCGTGGGCTTCCTTAGCTCGCAACCAAAAAATAAAAGCTGGTGACCTTCACTCCGAATCCAAATATATTCTCACTTTGCAACATCATGGCTAAACGCATTCATGAGAACTGGTACTCGCATACAGGTGCAGAGACGCTCTTTCCATCAAACACTGCAGGTGGCTGCCTCTGATGCCAAACTCCAGGGGGCACCAGTCTGACTCCAATATTATTTTAAATACATTTTAACACAGATACATTAATCCTTTGCCTGTATTTTAAACTCTAGGGGGTGCCAGTCTGACTCCAATATTATTTTAAATACATTGTAACACAGACACAGACACAGACACATTAGTCCTTCACCTTTACTTTACACACGTTATATTGAGGAACACCTCCAAATAACTTTCACCATCCAATGAGTGAATGCGTCACATGTACGCGGACATGACGCACCCGATAACCCAATCGTTATCTTGTCCGCGGAGCGAACAGGGAAGTGTGACTGCAGAGCAGACATAGATATCACTAATTTTTATAGACATACTTTTTGATTGTTTAAAAAAAAGTACAGTCAATTATCAGTCAACATTTAATTCTCTAAAGAGCAAAACACTGTAGGACGAATGCCTCCTCATGACCTAAAACTGAAAGTAGGTGCTGTAATTATGCTACTATGCAATGTTATGCCATCACAGGGACTCTGCAATGGAACAAGGTTGACAATTATGCCTCTACAAAGACACATCATAGAGGCCTGTGTAATTGATCGAACTTAGATACTCTTCTTATACCACCCATACTTCTCATTCCATCTGATATAAATATATACCCATACATTTAGCATTTTCAATGACAATTAATAAGTCACAGGGACCTACGCTACCTTCCTGAAGCAATCAGTGGTAATTCTGATATTTAAGAAGGGGGGGCAGAAGTGACCCTATTAATTACTAACTGATATTGGCCTTTAAGATATGCTAGAATGGCGTATGCTATGCCGGAAATGGCTACTATACTTAAAAAGATAGATGTTAGATGTAGATATTGTTAAATCTGCAAATTGAAATCATAGAAATTTATTTTCACACTAGTTCTTGATGCAAGAGGCTGTGAATAACAGGAGACATGTACTCTGAGAGTTTAAATGTACATCTGAACTGTTGTCGTGAGGTGACAGAGTTACGTGTAGACTTTTTGGATGTGATTGGTGGATGAATGGCCACAAAAACCACACCATCTAGTGATGGGGGCAATGGGTCACTTGACTCACTTATGCCACTTTGGGACGCATAAACACAGGGGCCCTGGCTGGACTCAGTCCTGGCACACTGACGCCAGGCTCATATAGAAATTTGAGCAGGAACACTTTATTTCAGTGCAGGAGTGCTTTTAGTTTATTTCAGTGCAGGAGTGCCTTTATTTTACAAGAACTTTCCAGGAGCTGAAAGCCTTTATAACATCCTCATGTACGGACGCATCGGGTGTGGCTCCCTAGGCCTGGTCTTCATGTGCTGACTCATCGGGTGTGGCAGGCAGGCTGAACCTGGTGGGCGTGGCTTCAGAAGCTCAGCTATATAAGCTGCTACATCCTTAAGGCCGGTGCTTTGCGTTACAGTGCACTCGCGTGCAATGTGACGCTCACCGCCGCTTGGACCAATTTACTTACCTTTGAAACCAGGCGTTCTCCTGCATACTCACCTCCAGGAAACCGGTGCTTCATCACTTCATCTGCAGACTCATCTCCTGACATCCAGTGATCTTGATCCCGACACCGCAGCACTGCACTCCGCATCCACGAACTCGGAACCTGTGAAGAAGAAGAAAGACAAGGTTAGAACATCCGTACTTGGGCCGCTCTGTATTTGAACCCCACGCACCCCCTAGTTAACAATTTACCAGCTACTGTACCACTGCAGATTCATTCCTCATTCCCTCTGGTGGCCCCCTAGAGCTCTGCAGCTTCTGTCGGGCCGGCAACATCACCTGCAAGGGAAGAAATCAAAGAGCAAACATCAAAAGTGGAACAGACAGCAATACAGGACAACAAACTTTACAATACAACAAAAACAGACGAGGAAAGACAAAGGCAAACAGGAACACTTACCTGAAGTATAGTGGCTTAATCGCAGCAGGACTAGACTACCATGTGCAAGGGACCAGTGAAGGAACTCGGACCAGATCATACAAGCGCCCCTGCCAGAAGCAGCAGGACGCAGTGCTCGCCAAAACTAATCAACAGGTGAGCTTTCCAGGGACAGCGCATCCCACGGGTACCACGGTTTGGGCGAAGGGGTCTGGAAGGGGATCAGGCGCACAAGCTGGCATACTCACGCCCCCTATTCTCCATGCAGGAGCAGTCCCGAGCAGCACCACCTATTACCAGCAGAAGGCGAAGTCAGACCCGAGCGACCTCACCCCGGGAGGGCTGCAACCGTGCCCCAACCTCTCTGCAAAGACCATGAGAGCGTAACAATGTGTGACTGTTTGAAAGCAGCCAGTGAGGAAGAGTTACAAACTTAAAAGTAAAAAGGGTAGACAGGCTGCTCTGTGCGACAGTGTCCGAGGATATCCGCCAATTTTCGCGGACCCGCACTTGCCACCAGGTCCTTTAAGGATGCCTTGCATGGAAAGAGGACTACAGAGCCTTCGGACAGTCGCATCCATGGACATTGGGAATTACCCAATGAGGTTTTGTGGTTGTGCAGGAGTGTTCAGGAGCACAGGGTAGCAAGTATGTTCTTTCTTGTGTGAAGTGGTGGAAAGATGTCTATGCTATGAAGAAGCAGAGTGAGTGGGTGCTGGGAGATTCATGGGGGAGATTCATGGGTACACTGGTTAAAGCTCTACATCCAGAACCATTGCATCTCTTCTGATCTTGTATTAGAAGACGTGGAAGTCTCCTGGTATGAAGTTTACGGTTTAATCTGGGCAGCATTGTTACCATTGTGGGATAATATGGTTTGGTTTACCCATCCTGACATTATTATAATACACTGTGGAGGCAACAGTGTGACTGGAGAATCATTGCAGTTTGCCATGAAGAACACATTTAAAAGACTAATGGAACTGTTTCCAACTTCAAAGACATTTTTTTCATAGATTACTCATAGGCAAATGTTTAAAGGTTCAAACTTGTTTTGTCCACAAATTAAAAAAGCCAGACAGAATGCTAACAAAGCTGTATGTGATTTTTTACGAGATGTAGGAATGCCATCTTTCCACAAAGAGAACATACATTTTGATTGTGTGAAATTTATTTGTAGAGATAGAGTACATTTAACAGATGTTGGGAATGAGATTTTTCTTTCATATGTTCATAATGCCTGGAAATAGTTTTTTGTGAAAAAAATGAAAATATATAGTGTAGCATCTGTTAATATGTATCGTACATAAAACTAAAAGTTTGAAGCAGTGTTCGCAAAAGTAATAAAAAACAAATACGTACAGTAAAGCATCTGTTACTATAGTCAATTTTGAACATTATATTTTTGAATTTAAAGTATATACTTACAAAGAAAAGAATTTGTGGGACTAATATATACAGATTATGTTTACAGGTATTTATTTCAAAAAAGGGATGAGAAATCTAAGTAGGAAACATTAATATGGGAATTTGGAGGTTAAAAACTTTCATGATTAGGGAATCGGGGATATACATTTCATCAACATGATTATTATGAAAGTGTTCTGGCAACGCTTGTGGTGATTGTTGAGGCAAAGTGTCACAGATACATGTAGGGAAATGAAAATCAATAATATATGTCACATGATTTTTAACATAATTAGAGAGTTCAGCAAATTAATTTTGTACTTAAGAAATCTGAGTGGATAATTTAATATTTTGCGACATACAAGTGTTTGTCTAAATGTATGTTTGATTTGTATTATGTTTGTAGTGTTGGTGTATGTATATTTTTTGTGTGAAAAGTAAACATGAAAATTGTGTTGTTCCCTGTGTTTTTCATGTTGCTTGCTGCAGGTATGTCAGCAGAAACTATATTTAGTCCACAGACTTTTAATCTGCTTCATGGTGGGTAGAATGATTTGCTATATATATATGATGTTCATATTACTTTCATTTACGTTCAAAGAGGAATTTTTCTAATAACTTCCATACACTGCTGTAATATAATTAAATATTTTGCTTTATAATAACCTTTGAAATTCAGTGAAAAAACATTGTTAAAGGGGCGTTATGATTAAGTTGCACGAATAAAATCCTACGGAATTCAGAGAAAACATGTTGTTAAGGGGACGCTTTGGTTACAAGTAAAATTGAAAAACCCAAGAAATTTGTCATTTATGGTAAGCTATGCAACCATAACTTGTACAACCACCATTCACTGCTAAGACTAACACCCAGGACATCAAAGATGACATCACAAATGAAATCATTGATGACATTACATATCCAGGCCGGTTGTTTTTGTTCAGTGACAGTGAGAATATTTACATGTTAAAGGTGCTGGATATCTAGACATTAACCTTGTCATATATTGTTAAAATGTCCCTTTAACAAAGTTGTTTCACTGAACACCTTGCGCGCCCAGCTCTCTTTAAAATTACTTTAATTCTTGACCTGCCCACAGAATCTCCCCCTACACCCAGTTCTCTTCTGCACCCACTCTTTGGACCCCTTCTAAAACCAAACCCCATACACACTTTGATTAATTTTTCTCTGGTCCTCTCTATGAGATGGTAAGATTGTCCATGCTTTTCTATGCACTTTGTAATGTGATTTTGAGTTGATGTGGAGGAATGAATCGTCTGTGGTGACAGGTATAACTCTACTTGGTGCCACAGAGATAAACATATTAATATGCTGAACAAAGTTGCATGATTGATTTGAATGTTTACAGTTTGGTATTGCTCGTGATTTGTATTACACGGCATGCGGTAGTAGCTGTGTAGTTATGGTTAAGTTGATCAACTCATAGGAAGAACACGTTTTGGGCAGCTTATAACTTTGCTCCCTCTGGATAAATCCTTACCAATCTTTGCAAAAAAAGTATATGCCCGCTCCGAATTTATTTGGTAAGTTTGGTGAGGTTTCATCAAGAGGGGGCAATGTTAATGGGGGTTCCCAAAAATAGTTTTTTTCCATAGACGGAATGGAAACATTTTTTGCTCACGCCTACTGCCCAAACAGCTGGATGGATTTTCACCAAATTTGCAGCAGGAGCGGCAGCTTGCTCCTGAAAGTGTGCTTTGGTAAATTTGGTGTAAATCCATGCAATAGTTTGTTTTTCAAACGGGAAAAATGTTGGTGCCCAAAAATTAATGATATCTGGGTCCGCTTCACGGACCCACAGGACTCCGATTGGTTCAGCTGACCGTGTGATGTCTGCGGACATCCAATGCGCCCGCTCATTGGCTGGACAGAAGTGTGATGTGCATCACATTATCCCGAAACACCCGCCATGTTGTATCCAAGGATCTCCACGGATAGTGCAGTAGGAAAAAGGGCTGGAAAACATGTTTTAGGGCATTTAGTGTTGGGAAGAGGGGCTGGAAAGGGTAGGGGAGTGAATGGTGGTTCATATGATGTAATTGTTTAGGTGGAAGAACACTATGTTGTGTCCTCAGCAATCTGCAGACACTGCTGCAGTTCACGGATAGGTCCTCAGGCTAACAGCTTATCTGCTGACTGCAGGCAGGCTTCATTAGGGTAGGGTAGTGGAAAGTAGATGATATGAGGATGTTTGTATAGGCTGTATTATGCTGCAGCAGTTGTGGCAAGCCCCTAGATTATTGCACCCAAGAGACTGCCCACTGGTTGCAAGTACTGTAATAGTATGTGTACAGAAGTGGACAGGGCCTCGGGAAGCTGGCTTATGTGTGTGGGTTTTGGCCACTGGGCATATTCTTGGGTGCATGCCTGTATTATGCTGTGGTGGTTGTGGCCAGCTCCTAGACTCTTGGTCAGAGTCTGCCCATTGGCAGCAAGTACTGTTATAGCATGTGTACAGAAGTGGACAGGGCCTTGGGCACCTGTATTGTGTGCGTGGGTTGTGGGCAGTGGAGAGATTCTTGGGTGCATGGCTGCATTATGCTGTGATGGATGTGGCATGCCCCAAGAGTCTTGGGTTCATGACAGTCTGCACACTGGTTGCAAGAAGAGTAATTGTATGTGTAGAGAATTGGATAGGGACTCGGGTGTCTGGATTGTTTGTGTGGGTTGTGGGCTCTCGACAGATTCTTGGATGCCTGTCCGTATTATACTGAAGTGGTTGCAGCCAGGTCGTAGACTCGTGGGTGCATGGCCGGAGGCCAGAGGACATACACTCAAGAGTCTAGTGGCTGGCCACAACCACTGCAGAATAATACAGCCATGCTCCCAAGAATGTGCACACTGGCACAAGTATTGCACAAACATGTGTATAGAAATGTAATTTTCTTATTACAAAGAAGCATGACACCAGGGACTCGGGTGTCTGGATTATATGTGTGGGTTTGGGGCTCTGGACAGATTATTGGGTGCATGGTCGCTTATGCTGTGGTGGTTGTGGCCAGGCCCCAGACACTTTGATACATGGCCAGAGGCCGTAGGCCATACACCCAAGAGTCTGGGGGCTGGCCGCAACCACAGCAGCATAATACAGCCATGCACCCACGAATGTGCATATTGGCACAAGCATTGCAAAAACATGTGTATAGAAATGCAATTTGCCCATTACAAAGAAGCATGACACCAACAAGCGTATACTCACTGTACATATTGTTGAGGCACTGTATACCTTTTTGAAACACAGTGACAGAATACCATTGAAGTGGCAATAGCGTATTTGAATATTGTGGGACTGCAGGCACATATATTCTTTTTTGCATGTGGAAATGCAGGATAAATCTTTGTTTCATTGTCTGTTATAAAATTAAACACAACTGTTAGGGAAGGTACTTCATAATGTCATATTGTACACCATTTCAGACAGTCATAATAAGTATGTTACAATTACTATGCTTCAAAGAAGTGTACTGTCCAGTGTGCTCAGTTCATGTGTTTGTTTGCATAATCATTGGGTCTGTGGGAAAAAAGTTCCAGCCTGACTTTGTGCATGCTCATCCTGCTCTCTCTGAAATTGTGACAAACTGTTTTGCCCACGCATCCAGCCCAAAATCAACACTTAGTGCTTCAACTCATTTTCATCTATGAGGAAAGCCTACATCTGAGTGCTAGGTATATATACACTTATATATACTTTCCTCTCTCTCTATTGTTCACCCCTCTCTTCTCCACCCTTTTCTTAACCCCCCACCTCCCATCCCCCTTCCCTCTCCGTCTTCGTTTCCCTCCCTCTCCTTTCTCTCTTTCTCTCTCCTTTCCATTTTCTGCCCCAATGCCTCGCAATTTTGCTAGCTGGGTAGTTCATGTTCACTAACTCACTTGGTGACTTTTTCACGAATGACTCTCTCACCCATTATCCGTATCTCTTCTTTCTCTCCCCTGTCTATCACTGTGCATAGTGCGTACGTTTCTTCAAGACAAGACTTCCTCCTCTTGCCACACACACCACTCTCTGTCGGAACTTCTGTCCAGACTAGTGCACTACAAGGAAATACCACTGTTCATAGAAGAAAAAAGCAAAATACTAACCCCTGCAATCAGGAAACTTTTGATAAGATACCAAGGTCCTTAACTTTTCCTGTGAAAAAAACTCTAACACTACGATTTTTTCCCATGCTCTTGGGTTGTTGCTTTGTCAAAGTACCTAAGAATAATTAACAACACAAGCTGTTGTGGCCCACGCATTGATCCCTTTCTCCCTCTCTGTTTTCTCTTTCCTGTTCCGGACTCTCCAGTCCCTTATCCTTGGACTCTTTTGTGATCCAGGACGGTAATTGCGAGATTCGAGATCGCATCCCCAAGAGTAAAACCTGTCGCCAGCAACCAAAAGGTCCACTACTCTGCATACCCCTCTTTAACACACAGGGTGAGTATTATGTAGACACCTTTTTGTTTCAAACCTAAACAAGCAGTACGACCCCCCCCTTTTTAAAATGTGTTTTTGGTAAGAGATACCTTATATATGCTGGAAAAACACTATATTGACAAATATATACATCTGCCTCCTTTTTGTTTCCTGGACTCCTTTTATGTCCATCCTGCCCTGCGGAATTCTCCAAAATCCATGCCAACCAAAATGGCGATAGCCGAAACGTGCCTTCAGTACTTGCTTATTTGAATATTTTAGATCAGCAGCACTAATAAAAAACATTTTTTAAATAGAGAACTCTCTAGGAATAGACATTTTCAGTAAACTTTGTGAACAAAATATTAAGTCTATTGTAGAGTAATTTTTGTATTTATTCTTGTTTTCATCTTTTCTTGTAATGTCTTTGGTATGTATTGCTGAATATGATATTTTCTTTGAATGTGTTTCTCATGTTTAGAGAAATGTATTTCTTTCTCTGTTTGAACAATTTATTACTAAGCTTTGTTTAATTTATTTTCTTGAATTTTTTATTTTATCATTAATAAATGGTCAATATCTTTCCAGACATATCTTTGGCGTTTTCTTACCTGTGACTCTATATATGAGCACAGAACATTTTTTGGTAAAGAAAAGTAAAATAAGGACAGTAATTTGTATGACTGACCACAGTGTGGATTACTCTATTTTGTTTGCTCTATATTTTGCCCTGAATCTACACTGACACTCCAGGGGATACCCTACCCTTTTGTATAACGGGAAAAAAATCCATGCAGGATAAAAAAAGAACTTCTACATTCATCTGATGCTATGTGGCACACTCTGTTTCATTGAAGTGTGCAGTGCTTTCAGGAATGGTTAAGGTGCGCATCTCTGTGGTCTTGCTGTTATAAGCACTGTTGCAGTAGGAGAAATTGAAATGGTGCATGTGTTTTGCTTTTCGGAAGTGTTGTTGCTATGGTTGCAGTTAGATACCATGTGTGTATTCTAACTGTTTATCTGTTTTCTATTTTTAACAGTATCCCTTTATGCTGTCTGATTGCTGTTGGTGTCTCTAAGTACTGTACTATTGAGAACTAATATTGCAATATTGTGGGGACAGTTAGATACCTGTTAATGTATTCTAACTGTTGGTAGTTTGTTGAGGGCATGTTTTGTAGCAGTTTGATTGCTGAAGGTCGATTTTAGCAGTGTTACCGCTGGAAGTAACATTGTAGTACTATGGGTGTACTAAAATATCAGTTGGTGTATTCTGGTTGTTGATACATAATACGTCTCGAAGGGCTTCCTCAGAAGAACTTTTATTTTTGCTGGTGGATTTTAAATTGTGTAATAATGGGAAGTAATATTGCAGTATTATGATTGCAGTCAATTATATACCAGTTGGCGTATTCTAACTGTTTACAGTTGCACAGTTTTGCAGGGTATGTTTTCAAGCACCTTCATTCTTGTTGGCGGATTTCCATTTTCCACTATTGCCAAGTGCTATTGCAGTATTATGTGTGCAGTTTGATGCAGTTGCATATGTATTACAGTGATACGGGCATTGTTAGACAGCTGTTGCCTTATTCTAACAGTTGGTAGTTTTACAGTTAGGACAGTTTGTAGAGCTTCATACTCAATATTTTTCTTTTTAAGTACTATGGGTGAAACATTATTAGTGTGTGTTTTCCACAGTGGTTGCTTCTGTGACTATAATCGTTTGGTAATTGGTAAAAAATTGTTTACCAGCGCAACTGTACTCACGGGCCAGTTGGTGTATGCTAAGTTGTTCCAGTTTCACAGTGCCGCAGGTAATTTTTTGTTTGCAGTTACATACCTGTTGGTGGCAATTGAGCAGTAGGCTATGCTACTTTTGTAGGTCAGTGAGTACATTTTGGTTTCAGGAATATTAAGTAACAATGTGCATGATTTGCTGGTAATCTCTGTTTCACAGTAATTGAAGCATCATTGGATTTAAACCACCCACATTTCTTTTTAATGTATGCAGTATAGTGATCTGCAGTGGTTGTAGCACCCGAGTGGTAGATTGTGCCTACTGTTGTGAAGGGTTTCTTGCCAAGTCATACTTGCCCATGTGTGAAGCTAGTAAGCTTGCAGGTGTTTTTGGTACCATTTGCATTGTATCATAAAGCATTACTATTATGTATTGGCTATGTGTGTTTATCTGTAAGGTGTAACGATGGTCTGAATTGCAAGTAGTACATAATATGCCATGATTTGCATTTCGCACCACCTGCTGAAATGGAATAGATTCACAGTTAGGTATAGATACATACACAAAGCGCTCATTAGGGACTTGTTCCTGCACCACATGGCTGCAGAGATTGCATGTATGTTTCCACATGTATCTGAAAGATTTCATTTTTAGGTATGTGTTTGCTTTCCAGCACTTGCAATAAGTACATTAGAAATTCTTGTGGATCTTCTTGCGTGTTTAAAGTGAATCTCACCATTCCCGCACAGTAGTTAAATTCCTGCCTTATTCCTGAGACACTTTAAGTCTTGTCAGGATTGTTTGTTGCATTTCTATGAAAGAGTAGCATTTGCAAACACAACTGGTCTGCGCCATTTAAGTAAATGTTTTGTGCAATTGGTGGCAATTAGAATAAACCATTGCTACATTTGCATAGCAATCTACACCAGTTCTGTTGGAACATTTGAATGGAACAGACAGTTCTGTGTCTGAGTCATTTGATGGAATTCCACTTGCTTTTTTTAAAGTGGCACTTGTCTTGTTTGTGCAGGTGTATATTCATTTGCATTTTCACTACATCCTTCTGTGGTTGTGCTAATTCATGGAGTAGCAGCTGCTTTCAATTTCTTCAGTGGTATTGTTGCGAGATCACTTGTAGGTTGTATTTGCACTCATTTTCTTTTACCAAGTTTTCCTTTTTGAGGAACAGGGCACATTTTGAGATGGGTGTGTAGAGTGCCCGTAGTCTGCTGTACTCTACGATGCAAGGAATGTCATCCTTGACTTTGTATCAAAATTGTCTAAAAATAGTCCTTCAAGTGTAAGTAAGCATGAAAGTGTACACAAATCATGCCTTCTTTAAAGACTGTGCTGCCAATGTCAATCAATGCCTGATCTAGAGTTAGACCTTGCGATTTATAAATAGTAACTGCATATGCAAGAGAGAGATAAAACTGTTCTAAGTACATACATGTCTTTGAAAAGAAGGAATCGGGCTGTTGAGCGTCCTGTCTTTTTAACTTCTGAAAGTTTGACAAAGCTGATGTTGTCAAACTAAATGTTGTTGTCAAGTGTGTATGTCTGGAAGCCAACAATTGTACCAAGTGAGCCATTAACTAAACCTTGCTCCACGTCAAGGTTACGCTTTAGCATTAATGTACAGTTTAAACACAATGTTAACCTTTTCTCAAAACCAGCAGTGTTGGAGATAGAGTTTTCTAATCAATTTCGTTGTGCTGTGGCGTGTTGACACATAGGCGCTCTCATACTGTACACGTCCAGTTTGTCTGTGTAGTTAATTTGCACTATTGGTTGCATTTCTTTTTTCAACATTGTTTCATTGAATTGTGCACAGCTGGCTAGGGTTGGCATTAAGGACATACATTTTACATTTGTGTGTGCTAATTGTTCCATGACATCAGTAGCAGATGTGTAATGCCTGTATAGATCATGGATGAGTCTGCTATTATTTAAGGTAGACTGTGCTTACTTAGAAAGCACAGCAATCCGAATGGTTTTCAAAATGTTAGCATAGGTGAGGTCTGCAGACTGATGCATGTTTTAAGTGAGTTCTCTGTATTGGAAATGTTGCCAGAGATTAACATTTCATATGCTGCCAAGTGTGTTATGGAACAGTTTGTGTCCTAAGGTTTTAAAAATAGGTTCACCTTTCACTGGCGTTAATTGAGGAAGATCTCTGAAAACAATACGTTCTTTGTAGTTCATTTTAAGGATCACTTGCAATCTGAGGTGAATCAAAGCCAACATTAGGTTGAAGACCATGCTCACCTCATCTATTAGGAACATTTTCATTTGTTTCAGAATTCTGTGTAGCTCCATAGCAGCTTGTGCTGAAAGTTTGTAGTAGTTTAATTTTTTTCATGTTCTACTGGAAGGTGTAGCAATCGATGTAAAGTAAAACCACCTATGTTGTAGGCAGCTACACCTGTGGAGACAGTTACAAAAGGTGGAAGCTTGTTGTTTTTCAATTGTTGGAGGAACTTGCTGATGATTTTTATTAAGAATGTTTTGCCTACACCAGCTCCACCACTTACATAGAGGAGAGTACAAGTTTATAGTTTTGAGAGGTACACGTTTTAGTTTCGTGCTGCACGCCGGTTCATTTTCTTTAATCACTTTCAGGAAAATGCTACGCTCTTCATCATTCAGTTGTGATTTCAGTAGAGCAAAGTTTCTTCTGATTCCTCATACTGACACATGATGTTTTCTACTTCAGTCATGGCTAATTTTGCCTCATTTACTATGAGTGGCTCTCCAAGAGGTTCTTTGCTTCCTGTAAGAGAAGATTGACTTCTCTCAGGAGTACTTCCTCTTATTGGCGTTCATTGTCCAACATTTTATTGTACTGCTTGAAATGTATATCTGTCATAATGCTTTCACTCGCATTGAAAGCATCTCCATAGGAGGCATGGGTGTCCAATAAATCTTCTTTTCTCCATGGTTTAAAAAGTTGCAGTAGTGATATTTAGTAAAGTTCTCTATGTTGAGGAGTTTTAAATGATAGCTTAATCAGGCTGTGTTTGGTAAATTTAACCAGGATACCCTCACAACTTTTGACTATGTATTTACCTTTTTTCTCATCTGGTTTGATATTATTTTGGTATGAGAAATGTCGGGCTATGTGGTATAGAAACATGGTTTCAAAAGCAGTACTCCTGTTTGGGTAGTATGTGTCCAATAAATTGTTTTTCGAAATGTCCTGGCTGTTAGGTTTGTTTTTTGCTATTGTTTCTTTGTCTTGGTATGGTTTGAGAACTCTTTTTCTGGATGCAGCAGGACCAAGGCTTAGCCAGACTATGTTTTTAAATTTCCCATATATCCCGGTTAAACTGTCTGTGGCTTAGTAGCAACCACATTCTCTATGGGAGAGAATGTTTCATGCCAAAGCTGTATCATTTTTGTGACAGTGTTTTGTCAGATGATATGTCATCACTGAAATCTTTCAGCTCTGTTTTCTCAGCTTTGGTTAAGTTGGTTGTAACACATTATGCAACTGTAGTGGAATTGTCTGCAATGTACTGTACATCTATGTTTGCATTCCACACATGTACCTACACCCACATCTTGCATATGAAATGTATTGCGCAGCTCTGCACTCGCCTTCCACTCCATTAGACCATCACATCACACAGTCACAACCCCCTAGCCCAGCTGATATACTCCACAGACTCAGAATCCGCTCATTACCTAGATACTGGTTATGTTCACCTTCACCTCTCCCTCTAAGAAATATCAGATTAAGCACCCGCACTTCACCTACACTTTATACTTACTGTAGCAAGGGCCATTACACTCGCTCCTTGCCTCTCCAATCTTCTATAGCACTACCGTGCACTAAGCCACACACAACCTCACACAACAATAAACCTACCACTTCACACTCCAAAATGAATAAAACATAAGTCTCACAATATCCACCTCTCAAATACGCACTACTGAATGTGCGTTCCCTCCCTGCACATGCTTTAGAAATAAATGACCTATTGTCCACCCATAATCTTGACCTAATAAACGTCACTGAAACGTGGCTCAATGATGCTTCCTACCCAGCTATTTCACTAGCCCTACCTCCAGGCTATGCCATACCACGACAAGATAGACTGGATAGAACTGGAGGAGGAGTTGCCCTTATCTACAAAGACTCACTCTCCATTAGACTATCAGACTACAGCACGTGGGGTGTAAATGCTGACATCCTATCAGTTAAAATAACACTCTCACCCCAAAACTCAATTAATATTCATATCCTGTACAGGCTTCTGGGCCCCTCGCACACTTCCAAGACCACCTCTCCCACCGACTCAGTAACAACATCAAAAAATCCTCTGAAATCCTATTAATAGGAGACCTAAACTTAGGCTACAATGACCCTAAAGATCAATCTGCCTCAGCTCTAGCTAAAGAACTATCAGATCTAGGCTTCTCCCAAGGAGTACGCTCTCCCACCCACTCCAAAGGCCGTACCCTTGACTGGGTCATGGATCACAATTGTGCATCCAACATTACCTCAAACACTGCCTATCCTTGGACAGACCACACCTGCATTGAAGTCAACATTCCCACAACCCCAAGCTCCAAAGTTCTCACCCCTGCGCCACCAGCCATAACAAGAAGTTCAAAACAACTCAACGCAGACAACCTCCGACCATACCTCAACAACCCATGTCTAGCTCCCCATTCTCTCAGGATGCTAAAGTGTTAGCAGACATCTTTAATGACACACTTACCAATGCTATAAACTTAATAGCCCCTCTTGAAAGCAAGGAAGAAAAAAAATCGTTCCACCACAATTTGTGGTTCTCGCATAAACTCCAAGCTCACCACTCACAAAATTGTCAGGCACAAAAAAACTGGCAAGCGGACCAATTGACTTAAACAAGAACCTCTTCAAACAGATAACGCTCCAGTACAAAAAAGCTATTATCACAGCAAAAGCTAACTCTTTTAACAACAAGATCTCCAAGCAGTGGGATGGGGAGGGGAGAAGGCAGGTACAAAGTGTTTTGTGAGTACGGGATATGTGGTCTATTAAGTTACATACTAAAACCAGATTTGTTATGGTCTATCACACGTACATGATAAGTCCCAGATAGGTAATGGCATTAACACTTACTACAGCGAAAGGTAGGCTTACTAGAATATGTACAATCAACATCAAGGGGCTTAACTCCCCTACAACACGATCTCTGGTGTGCAGGGAATTTCGGAGGTCTGAGATAGATGTGCTCTTTCTGCAAGAGACCAAGTATGCACGTGGAGAGGAATGTAGGATTCTGCAATCTAGAGTAGGGGTAGGATATCGGGGATCGGGCCCTCTTAAGAAAGCAGGAATAGGGATACTCATTAGAAAGGGTTTGAATCTAAAGGTCTCCAAGGTATGGATGGATGTGGAAGCGAGAGCACTCATGGTGGTGGGTACTAAGGGAGGTCTAACGGTCATGCTAGCGACACTGTACGCAACAAATGTAGGACAGGCCAGGTTCCTAAAGCGTACAATATCAAATATAATGTTGGACGTTGCTGGCCATGTGATACTGGGAGGAGATTTCAATCTCTGGGCAAACACTAGAATGGATAGACATGTGCTCAAACCGGCTGCCGCTGGGTGAACGGTGGTGGTCGAGATATATGGCGGGAATTATACCCAATCACCACAGGTTACACCTTCTACTCTGCACCCCAGGGCATTTACACTAGAATTGATTATGTATGCATCTTGGAAGAATTGGTATAAGTTACAGCCCATTCTGAGATTGAACCCATTTCCTGCTCAGATCACAATATACACCTGGGAGCCCTTTCAAGCAAAGGGACTAAGTGGCGATGCAATGAAACTCTGTGGAAAGACCCTGTCTTTCGAACGGAAATGGAAACCGAAATGAAGGAGTATCTCAAGGCTAATAACATGGGCGAAATATCAAAGAGAACAGCATAGGACACAGGGAAATCGATGTGGCGAGGGATATTGATATGATATGATATGGCATTTATAACGCGCCTATACACACGTGATATTGATCAGAGAGGGCACCAACAAGAAAAAAGAAAGGGCTCTGATAGAAAGCAAACTAAGGGAGGAGATAACACACTTAGACTGGGTCACGCAGACTGCCACTGAGGGCAGAGCAGAGAAGATTGCTCTAGCCAGACAAAAGCGGGATGAACTTCGCCTCCTTGAAGAGGCCCAAATCATCCATAAACTCTATCTCCTCAAACAAAAACATTATGAGAAGGGAGATAAGGCAGACGCTCTCTTGGCAGCTACACTACGAGGCTAGAGGGAAGACAGATGGGTGATGACCATAGACAAGGGGAGGGAGACACCCACAACACACAGGGTAGGGGCATCCCGGAGGTGTTTGAACGGTTTTATGAACATGTATCTGAATCAAAACAACCCAAGATAGAGCTGAGATAGACAGATACTTGGACGGCATGGAGATGCAGAAACTCACCCGTGTGGAGGCAGACGCAGTGGATGCTCCAATCATGGCCGAAGAGGTAGAAAAGGCAGTGAAGAGGTTACCACTTGGAAAGGCCCACATGAACGGCAGCAATAAGGCTGGTTTTTACATGACCTTCCTGTCGCCCCTCCTCCCCTTTTTGGTCAAACTATTTAACAACATATTTGAGACGGGTATTGCGCCAGATTCCTTCTCAGAGGTGCTGATTTCTGTTATACCTAAGGAAGGGAGAGAGCCCAAATATTGTGGATCGTATCACCCGATATTGTTACTCAATATCGACGCGAAGATATATACGAGGATCCTAGCAGCTAGGCTGGAGACATACATGCCTCGGCTCATACACTTATATCAGGTGGGATTTATTCTGGGGAGGAAGGCATCAGATCCGATGCACAAAACATTACACCTGATACATGAATCAAAGACAATGACAGTGGAACCTGCTCTTATGTCTGTTGATGCAGAGAAAGCCTTCGACAGAATGCAGGTTCCTGGAGGTAGTTCTGAATAAGGTACGATTAGGCAAGAGATTTAGAAGAGGGGTGAAGGCAGTCTATACATCCCCTAAAGCCTCAGTGTCAGTTAACTCCGACTACTCGAGATGGTTCACCTCGGGTAGAGGGACTAGGCAAGGGTGCCCACTGGCCACGATACTGTTCGCCTTATCGCTTGAACCTCTCGCACAGGAAATCAGATCTGATCAATCAGTCAAAGGAATGAAGGTGCATGGAATGGAATACAAGATAGACTTGTATGCCGATTACTTGCTACTACACGTCACAAACCCATTAACATCCATACCGAGAGCCATACAATTGATAGAGCGTTATGGACTCCTTTCTGGGGTTAAAATTAACAAGACTAAGTTAATCCTGTACTCCTTCATTGAACCTACACAGTAAGATAGAGAGAGGTACTCAGTGTTAGGCCTCACCATTGAAGACACCACGTTGCAATATTCAGGGATAAATCTCAAAAGAAATCTAGATGCCTTATATGAAGCCAACTCCCCCCCCCCACTTGACAAATTTCAGACGATCTATCCAAGTGGCAGAAGCTCACAATCTCATAGATGGGGGGGCTAAACGCAGTCAAGATGGTGTGTCTCCCAAGGTTTCTATATCTATTCCAGATGATGCTCGCAATTAAGATGCTGAAACAGTTTTTGGGGAGGTGAAGAAGGCCATTTGGAGATTTCTGTGGCAAGGGAAAAAATCTAGAATAGCATATGAGGTATTGACTCTACCCAAGGAGAAAGGGTGATGGGTTTACCAGACCTTGAAAAATACTATTTAGCAATGCATCCTAATGTGCCACTTGAGAAACCAAACATATTTGCAATGGGTATACCGTGACAACCATAGCTTCGCCCTGGCCACCCTATCAGAGTGGCTCTGGGTATAGATGGACAAACTGCCTCGCAGGATCCGACAGCACCCTATTCTGGGCACTATCTGGGAAATCTGGAGGGAGGGCGCAGACATGCGTGGCATCACATCGTGGCCATCCCCTTTGAGCCATATCTGGGCACCAGAGATTCGAGAAGAGATTCTAGATCATAGCAGGTTCCAATCATGGTTCGAGCTGGCCCTTTAGAGGGTAGGACAACTTTGGAAGGAAGGTAATTTCATCACAATCACAGAACTCAAAAGTGCATTGGTCATGGGACTTCTCCCAGTTGTTCACTTCCTTCAACTTAATGGTACATTAATGAGGGAACCGTGGAAGGAGAAAATACAGAGAGACCTTACTCCCTTTGAAACACTCCTCAACACTCTCACTGAAATTAAAGGATTGATCTCAATTATGTATAAAACACTGATAAATACTGGAAAGGGGTCCACTTCCAAACTGAAGAATAGGTGGGAGAAGGATATGAATCTGGAAATATATCCTGACCTGTGGACCAAAATGTGTAAGGGAACCTCAATGGTATTGATTGCCTCTCAGTTCAAATTGCATGCCACCAAGCTCCTCCATAGATGGAAATATGACCCCCATAGGTTGTCCAAGATGTTTCAAGCAGTGAGTCCCCAATGCTGGTGACAATGTGGCGAAAGGGCGGACTACTGGTACATGTGGTGGTAACCCACTTAGAGAACACACCCAGGGCAGCCCCTGCGTGTGCAGCCCCGTGGTGAAGGACTTGAGGCAAAGGATACCCTTCCTGAAGAAGCAGCTCCAGATTGTGTTGGGCCATGTTAGCCTGTGGTGCCTGCAGCGTCCAACCAGGTAGGAGACCTTTTTATGTCCACCTGTGTGAAATGTACAAACCCATCACCCATTGTAACACGTTGTAAGGGCTCCTGTTGAGTCCTCCTGCTATTAGTCCTAACTCTAACCAGAGTGTGCCTTAAACAAATACCCCAGTAGCCAGATTCTGCATCCAATTAGCCAGTACCCCCATAGGGCTTTTACATATTATTTGCTACTGCATTTACTATTGTCCCTGTGTTAGACCTTTCTCCCTCGATCCAGTTGTCCCAAGTCTAGGCGGCTGCTGTTGCATCTAGGGTTTTGCATATTATTTAATGCTGCATTTACTGTTGTTCCCATGTTAGGCCTCTCTCCCTCTATCCAGGTGTCCCGAGTCTAGGCACATCTAAGGTTTTGCATATTATCTGTTACTGCGTTTACTGTTGTCCCCATGTTAGGCCTTTCTGCCTCTATCCATGTGTCCCAAGTCTAGGTGCTGCTGTTGCATCTAGGGTTATTGCATATTATTTGCTTCTGCATTTACTGGTGTCCCCAGGTTAGGCCTTGCTCCCTCTATACATGCATCTCAAGTCTAGTTGCTGCTTTTGCATCTAGGGTTATTGCATATTATTTTCTACTGCATTTGCTGCTGTCCCCATGTTAGGGATTTCTCCCTTTATCCAGGTGTCCCAAGGGTATTACCAAAATTGACATTTTACTATTGACACTTTTCTTCTAATTGTCCTAATAATAGTGGTCCTAATTGACCTTCTGCACAATTGACCTTTGCCTTTATTTTACTTGTTATATATAAGTTTGCGGTGGGTTTGGGGTAATAAATAATGTAATGGGATTGGGTAGGGGATTGCGGGGGGTTTTGGATTGAGTGGAGGGTTGCAGGGAGCTTCCCCCCGTATTTATGTCCCAATTGACCTTCATTTCACGATCAATTGTGCAGAAGGTCAATCCTCTCGCGATCAATTGTGAAAAGGTCAGTTAGTATACATCCATCCTAAGTCTAGGCAATGCTACTACATCTTGGGTTATTGCAATTACTGTTACTACATTTACAGTTGTCCCCATGTTAGACCTTTATCCCTCTATCCTGGTGTCCAAAATCTAAGTGCTGCTATTGCATCTAGGGCTACTACATTTTTTTAAATTTTTTAATTTTTTTATTTTGTATAACACGCACAATTGACCCGCAGGCATGATGGTGCATATAAGACATACAATCAGAGAGATAAACAACATATAAGCATAAATGGTAGCTAATACAGTCAATAATGAAACAAACCCAATGCTCAAAAAGCAGACATGGCAACTGAGTAAAAAAAGATCAGTTCAAAACAATATTCAACTTAGAGATCGGTGATAGATGGTTCATATTAATAATTCTCTGTAGAAACAATGGTAAGCTGCTCGATCCACATCCCACCACTATACAGTAAGTATTATCCAGACTACACCAAGGGGGTAATTCATAGAATTAGGCACACAAGTGGCACATGCGGCTGGCGCACAGAGTGCACGTGCGGCAGTCATCACCAGCCGCGTGCGCCAAAACCCATTCAGGCGCACAGCATATTCATGGATTAATACATCCATAAGCAGCCGTGGCACAGAGTGGCACAGCGACCCTGCAGCAGCGCCAGTTATGCCCGCAAACCCGCCCCGTGTGCCAAAAACATCGCACAAATCCAGTACATGGCGCAAAGGCCAGTGCACCAGCATACAGCCCCCAACCGTGAAAATGCGTGTAAAACTCCCCGTCCACGCCCCAGAATACACGTACCCCGCTCGCGCCAGGCCTATCGCATGTAAAACTCCCCGCGTACCCCTCAGAATACACGTATCCTGCTTGCACCAGGTAAATTGCATGAAAAAGTCCCCCCTGTGGTGTGGGCTGCCTGTGGGGCATGGCCAGGGTGGACGGGCTGCCTGTGGGGCATGGGGAGGGTGAATGGGTAGCCTGCGCGAATTTAGGGGGTGTGCGGGAAGTTTCACACGCGATAAGCCTTGGGTGAGCGTGGTACATGTATTTAGGGGGTGCGTGGGAAGTTTCACACGCGATACTCCAGCCGAGAGTGGGGTACGTGTATTTGTGGGGTACGCAGGGAGTTTCACATGCGATAGGCCCTGTGTGAGCATGTACATGCATTTCGGGGGTGCGCAGGAAGTTTCACATGTGATACTCCAGGCGAGAGCGGGGTACGTGTAGTTGTGGGGTACGTGGGGAGTTACACACGCAATAGGCCCTGTGCAAGCGGGTTACGTGTATTTGGGGGGTACACGGGGAGTTTCACACGCAATAGGCCCTGTGCGAATGGGGTACATGTATTTGGGGGGTACGTGGGGAGTTTCACATGCGATAGGCCCTGTGCGAGTGGGGTACATGTATTTGGGGGGTCGTGGGGAGTTTCACATACGATAGGCCCTGTGCAAGCAGGGTACGTGTATTTGGGGGGTACATGGGGAGTTTCACACGTGATAGGCCCTGTGCGAGTGGGGTACGTGTATTTGGGGGGTACGCAGAGAGTTTCATCCGCGATAGGCCTTGGACGAGCGTTGTACGTGTATTTCAGGGGTACATGGGAAGTTTCACACGCGATACTCCAGGCGAGAACGGGGTACGTGTATTTGGGGTGTATGCGGGGAGTTCCACATGTGATTTGGTATTGTGGGCCCTCCCGGGTGTGCGGTTACCCCCCTCCCCATGCCCTGCAGGCAGCCCACACCACAGGGGACAACCCTACAACCCTCACCATGCCCTTCAGGCAGCCCACATGGCACCATGCACTTGTGAGCACACTTGTGTGCCCCGACTCATGTCCCCCACCCATCCACCCACCCCCAGTAACGGGCACCTGCAAGCAGGCCCCTACTAATGTCCCCCTGGACCCCCACCCACCCAACAGTGATGGGCACCTGCCAGCAGGCCCCAACTCATGTCCCCCTGCACCCCCACCCACCCAGCAGTGACGGGCACCTGCCAGCAGGCCCCCCGACTCATGTCCCCCTGCACCCCCACCCACCCAGCAGTGAAGGGCACCTGCCAGCAGGCCCCGACTCATGTCCCCCCACCCACTCACCTACCCACCATTGACGGGCACCTGCCAGCAGGCCCCAACTCATGTCCCCCACCCTTCCACCCACCCCCAGTGACGGGCACCTGCCAGCAGGCCCCGACTCATGTCCCCCTGCACCCCACCCACCCAGCATTGATGGGCACCTGCCAGCAGGCCCCAACTCATGTCCCCCTGCACCCCCACCCACCCAGCAGTGACGGGCACCTGCCAGCAGACCCCCCAAATCATGTCCCCCACCCACTCACCCACCCACCATTGACGGGCACATGCCAGCAGGCCCCGACTCATGTCCCCCACCCATCCACCCACCCTCAGTGACCTGCCAGCAGGCCCCAACTCATGTCCCCCACCCATCCACCCACCCCCATTGACAGGCACCTGCCAGCAGGCCCCAACTCATGTCCCCCTGAACCCCACCCACCCAGCATTGACGGGCACCTGCCAGCAGGCCCCAACTCATATCCCCCTGCACCCCCATCCACCCAGCAGTGACGGGTACCTGCCAGAAGGCCCCGACTCATGTCCCCCTGTACCCCCATCCACCCAGCAGTGACGGGCACCTGCCAGCAGGCCCCGACTCATGTCCCCCCACCCACTCACCCACCCACGATTGACAGGCACCTGCCAGCAGGCCCCGACTCATGTCCCCCGCCCATCCACCCACCCCCAGTCACAGGCACCTGCCAGCAGGCCCCGACTCATGTCCCCCACCCATCCACCCACCCCCAGTGACGGGCACCTGCCAGCAGGCCCCGACTCATGTCCCCCTGCACCCCACCCACCCAGCATTGACGGGCACCTGCCAGCAGACCCCGACTCATGTCCCCCCACCCACTCACCCACCCACCATTGACAGGCACCTGCCAGCAGGCCCCGACTCATGTCCCCCGCCCACCCACCCACCCCCAGTCACAGGCACCTGCCAGCAGGCCCCGACTCATGTCCCCCACCCACTCACCTACCCACCATTGACGGGCACCTGCCAGCAGGCCCCAACTCATGTCCCCCACCCTTCCACCCACCCCCAGTGATGGGCACCTGCCAGCAGGCCCCGACTCATGTCCCCCTGCACCCCACCCACCCAGCATTGATGGGCACCTGCCAGCAGGCCCCAACTCATGTCCCCCTGCACCCCCACCCACCCAGCAGTGACGGGCACCTGCCAGCAGACCCCCCAAATCATGTCCCCCACCCACTCACCCACCCACCATTGACGGGCACATGCCAGCAGGCCCCGACTCATGTCCCCCACCCATCCACCCACCCTCAGTGACCTGCCAGCAGGCCCCAACTCATGTCCCCCACCCATCCACCCACCCCCATTGACAGGCACCTGCCAGCAGGCCCCAACTCATGTCCCCCTGAACCCCACCCACCCAGCATTGACGGGCACATGCCAGCAGGCCCCAACTCATATCCCCCTGCACCCCCTTCCACCCAGCAGTGACGGGTACCTGCCAGCAGGCCCCGACTCATGTCCCCCTGTACCCCCATCCACCCAGCAGTGACGGGCACCTGCCAGCAGGCCCCGACTCATGTCCCCCCACCCACTCACCCACCCACCATTGACAGGCACCTGCCAGCAGGCCCCGACTCATGTCCCCCGCCCATCCACCCACCCCCAGTCACAGGCACCTGCCAGCAGGCCCCGACTCATGTCCCCCACCCATCCACCCACCCCCAGTGATGGGCACCTGACAGCAGGCCCCGACTCATGTCCCCCCACCCGATACGTCATCACACTCCAGACCCATTGGCCTTATGGCCACCAAAATCCCACAGGAGGCCACCCCAGTCCAAACACCCCACATTGAATTCCCAAAGTCATGATAGAAAATACATAACCAGCATGCCCATGAATACATGTCCCTCAGACCCACACAATGGTGACACATGACTCTGAAAAACAACATTGTGACATGCACAAAACAAATGATAGAAGACCACACAAGTAAAGTAAAGAAAAAAGTGTATTGAAGAATCAACAAAATGAATAAAACCAAATCACACAATAATGAAAAGAAATAATCCAAGTCCGGAACTTCAAAATTGATCCAAAAAAATAAATGCTGCAACGAATAAAATCCCAAGTAATATGCCTCCTATGGGTCTGTCCATAAAAAAAAATCACAGTTCAAAAAAAGCAACGTATTCCACCATGGGTCCAAGAAAATGAAATCCACATCGAAAACTATTTACAAAAGAACATCCAAGGGTCCATGAGCCCAACAATCCAAAGGAAACTTACAAACAACCCTACCTAATAAATAACTAAAAAGGTGGGGCATAGGCCATGCACCCCAAATGAAAGAAAAGTAGAAAGGAGACCTAACACTAATGAACTATATACAATGGTGGCGGGCAAGTCATACGGCTCACTTGTTGATTTCCTGGGCCAGGGCATCATCGCACTCCTGTTCAATGTCCTGGAGGCGGGCCTGTTCCCTGGCCCCGAGGTCTCACAGGGATAAAGTCATGTCCACCTCCAACTCCCTGCGAATTTCCTCGAGGCACTCAGCTCACCTCAACACCTTGCGCATGGAGTTCGCCCTGACCATTGTGAGCCTTGCCTCTTCTGCCCACTGCCACTCTGCATCTATTTTCCAGCCCAACCACTGCCACACAGAAGACACTCCCAATCCAGGATCCTCCTGCCCTCCGGCCGATGCCTGCCCCTCTGATGTTGATGGCCCAAGCCATCATCGCTCGCACCTTGAGCCTGCTGCTGCCGTGCATGTTCCCTGCCTATTGATGCCTGCACGTCCTCCTCCTGCTGGGGTCCAGTTGTTGGGGTGGCCACCCCTGCTGGACCTCCAACTACCGACTGTGGCAGGGATGTGTCATCCACCAGCCTGGCCGCAGAGTCAGGGGCAGCTCCACAGGGTGGCCAGGTGATACATGGCCAGGAAGATGGCACAGAGGACGACTGGCGCATAGGGGGTTCAGTTGAGGAGGGGGTCGGTAGAAGGTCCAGCACACAGAGGAACCCAGCACTGGTGACCTATCCTAGTTGGTCGAAGCAGTCTATGAGGCATCCGAAATAACGTGCAGAGTCCTCACAAGAACCCTGCACGTCATCCCGGATGCCACATTGTCGCAACGCCACCCCAGCCAGGACAGGCTCAACACGGTCCTGGATTGCCACGTCCGCTGGGAGAGGAAGGTCAGTTTTTGTTTGCGCATCCCCTCGCTGAAAACGGGTCTGGACGAAGGCATCCCTGCTGGTGCGGGATGATGCAGTCACAGAATCGGGGACAGGATTACACACAGGCACCTCCACGGCCACCTGTGCTGCCTCCTGTCCCTGCCCCTGGACTGAACCACTAGCACCAGTGGAATCCCCCCATCCAGGTCGTGTGTGTGACCCTTCCACGTCCTCCTCCTCAACCAAACCCTCCACCAAAATGGATGACTCTGTGCCATCTTCCTCCATAGGCCCCTCTGGGGTCTCACTGCCCCTTCTGCTGCCGAGGAGTCCACCTCCAACCTCCGCCTCTTGGACCTACCCTCAGCAGCTGTGGCCACGGACGCGGCACCAGACCCCTCAATCCCTGATGAGATGACAACAACCGAGGTGAGCTGGGCCTTGCATCTATGGCTTGCAGTGGGATCCATGCCGCTGTGCTCCACAGCACTGTCTCTTCCCTCTTCATCAGTTGACGCTGCAGACAGGGAGAGACAGAACACAGGCATCAGGGCACTGCACAATGGTCTGATACACACATGACAGTTGCACATGAGTGGCAGTGTCAAACTTCACACATGGCATCACAATCCCCAACACACCTATTATTTGAGCCCAAACACACGCGCAAATTAACAGGAATGTTGCAGCAGGCAGCACCATCCGTACACATACAACAGCATGAGCATCCAAAGGTTAGCTTGACGTCACATGCAACATCGGGAGTGCCAAAAACATGCACACACGCCACCAGACATACATGCATCTGTACATCTCCACCACCTGTGGCAGTTAAATCATTGGCATCCATGTCACATCTGCCAATCAGCCTCCTACATGTCGGTGTCACATGCATCCATGGTGTATCACAGTGGCACACATGTCAAATACACACACACGCACATGTACATTGTGCACATACATGAAGGTGGAACCAGCATCCATGTGTTACACCACAACCATGCCACAGTACATACACATAATTCTAAACATGTGTGTACTGACGCATGCATTTGGGCACCATGCATTTGAACACATACACCATTGATGTGTCTCACACATGACTGGACTCACATGCGGCAGGCTCATGTCCCTGTACATACACATCCATACATGGGTCTTTCAAGACATATGTCCAACCTGCACGCTCCTGCCACACCTCAACATGCACAGCGTCCAATCAGTATGCATGTACACTTACCGCTTGACTCCGGACGGGTCTGCCTCTCAAGGACCTGGAGGTGGAGCGCTGGGCATATACATTCCAGGACCCTCATCTGGTTGTTGGTAAGGCGGACCCGGCACCCCTCAGCATCTGCTGCCTTCAAGAGGCGCTGGGCCTTGCTGAGCGTCCTGGACCTGAAGTCCTCCCAGCGCTTCCAGATGTATTGCATGTCACGGGCTGCCACCCCTCTATGTTGATGGCAGCCACGATGTCCTTCCAGATCCGCTTCCGTCCTTCATTGTCGGCGCGTGAACTTCCAAAGAGGGCATCATAATGCCCCAGGTTTTGCTCCACCAGAATGCCAACTACATTGGCACTGAAGCTGGAAGCCCTCTGCCTCTCTGCTGGGGGGTTGCCAGATGGTGTTGTGTCGGACATGGCAACCCCCTGAGGCAGGTGTGGATGGGCAACTGGGTCCTGGGGCTGGGCTGTGGAGCGATGTAATACCAGTCGGGAGTCTTCTGTTCCAGCAGGGGTGGTCACAGCAACTGCACCCCTGCAGATGGCTGACGTGCAGGCACCAAATAGCAGGGCACGTGGCCAGCAGGCAGGCAGCAGCAGATGGCAGGTGGGAACGTGCTCAGGGCTCTGGGGGCAGGAAAATGGCCTTCTGGGCAGGAGTGTGGTCTTCTGTAGGTTGTCGTGTGGCCAGCTTGATACGGAGTGTTTTGGCATGTGAAAAAAGTGCATGTCAGCGTGGAATTCGAGGAAAGGCCCTTAGCGCGTAAGCACGTATGTGACGTGATACGGTCAGGCGTTTCCCTCAGCACGGGTGCATCCGCACGTGCAAAAAAATCACGTACGCGTGTTAATGCGTTTAACCGAGGAAAGGGCCTAAGCGCATAAAAGAAGTGACGCGCACAGGTGTTTCCCTCAGCACAGGTTAAAGGTGAGCGGGGCAAGCAGTTCGCTGTACATGCCTTTCGTGGAGACCGACATGTGTGTTGCTACTTCGTGTTGTTTCACGCGCCATCACAACTTCACAGCGGATCAAGGACGTATCTCTTCTTTTGGCGGGGGTATTGGCTTCGGGTGTTTTACATTATCACGCTAGTCTGACGGTTAGGTGCCCATACTATTTTTCCCACTGCGGGTGCCCCTGTTTATCAAGTACCTGTTTTCGAGGTCATAGTAGCCTGTGTGTCCCACGCATACATGTTTTTCGTGTCCCTGGGTACCACCGCGTACTGTGGGAGGTTAATTCCACCAATGTGGGCTACCGGGGGTTGTGTGCACGGTTTTACTGCAGTTTTGGGGGTGCCTGAGCATTGCGTGACCAGTCACTTTAGCACCGGGGTCACATACAGCCTTGCAGGTGCAGGGGTGCTGTTAACATCCCACCCCCTTCACCCCAATTGGCCAGGACAATTGTCATGTACACCTCCCATTGGCACTACTATATCTGTGCTGGCACTACTACACCTGTGCCATGGCTGGGATGCCATGAAAGGTGAGGGGCGCCTCAGCTGGGCATACTCCACGTGGCGGTCATGGTCAGGGACGCGGCCAGGGTGACCAGGGCGTAGGGGGACTCCAGGGTGTCCAGGGTGGCTGCAGAGGGGGAAGAGGCAGGGGTGCGCCACATCAGCACGATGTTGTGCCACGTGTTGGTGCAGTCATGCCACCACCCCCTGGGGCCCCTGGGAGATGCAGTTCATGCATCTGGCACTGGCGCCCATGTGACCCGGCAGACTGTTTCATCGACTGCCATGGGCCCAAGGGCAGTGGTAGCAGCAGGTGCAGCTGTGGACACCACCACCCAGGCTCAGGGTCTGCAAGCGCAGGCTGTGCTGGCACCTGAAGAGTCCCTGTAAGATTTCCAGGAGGTCAGGAGGTACACTGTAGGTGCACGCAAGGCTGCCCTGAACGAGGCACGTGTCCATGGGGCAGTAATGTCATCTGCTGCCCCGACCAGCCGGGTGTTGGCAAGTGCATAGTCAGACCATCCAGGACAGCCTCGGTTCAATCCACCAGTGCCACAGCTCATACTGATCAGGGCGGCATTTGCCAGCCAGGGTCCGGACCACTGTCCAAGAGGAGGAAGGTTGCACCAGCAGTTGAGGCTGGGAGCCCAGACACAGCTCCGGCCTCCGGCACGTCAAGGAAGAAGCCTTTCTGCATGCAGGAACTGGACTTCCTTGTGGACTACATGCGAGACCACAACCGTGATATGCTAGTGGGGCTGAATTGTCAAACTACAGATGCCCATCGTATGACCCACTGGAAGCTGTGCAGGATGCTGAACATGTAGAGCAGACAGGTACTGTCTTCACTGCCACACTTGCACCCTAATCACATACTACTCACCATTTTGCGTGTTACGCCCCGTGTCCTGCCCCCTTTTTGGTGTGTGCACTGACGTGTGCGCATTCGCTGGGCGCGTCGCGCACAGCGTTCAGGATGTTGCTGTGATGTGTGTTCCCGTGCGCGCCACGCTCGGATTTGACGCACATCCCGCAGTGAGCATGCGCAGGCCCTTCAATGAATCGGCCCCCAAATCTTGATCTGAGTTCTCCGAAAAACCCTTAAGTCTGGGGATCTGAGACAGATAGGAGCTACTTTTATGTTAAGGCAGGCTTACATTTTTATTTCTAGGGCCTCCCTTGATTCAAACTGAGTCGGTTTCTCAACATGGGTGATTGTAAAGTTTCTAGGGTCCAGAACAAAACTCCATAAATTGGGATCCGTGATTTTTGCCATTGCAGCTTTTTTAAGACATCGATCCTTGTGGCATATGGAGGATGTTGAGAGGTGAGATGCCCTCTGATGGAGCTTCGATCCCAGGGCAAGAAGCAAGGGCAACTACTTTCTTCTGCAAAGCCAAAACCAAATGGGTAGTGTCATTGGGGTTTGTTTGACTCCCCTGATTAAATCCATGCTGGCCAGATCACTTTTCAATTCTATTGGCATCTGAATTTGAACGTTTCTGCAGGGTGGAAAAAGGAAACTCTGAAAGTTTCTATCCAACGGTCGTTACCCAGGACCGAAGATCCTCGAGGTTAAGACATGCCACCAGGTTCTGCAGTAACTGATCTATATATGACAACCAGTTATTCTGTGCCCGCTAATAAAGCTTTCTTGAGTTTTTATCTCCCAGCTGACCGCCTTTGCAACTAGAGTTCTTCAATTTCAGAGGCAACCCCTTTCTCTGCACTGAGTTCTTCCAGAGGCTCCGATATGTGGGGCTATTCAGGAGAGGAGAGGGGTGAGGGAGAAGTCAAGTAATTTCACTATTAGGATTTTCACTGCTCTCCCCCATGTTTAGACCCATTCTCCCTCCATCAAGGTGTCCCAATTCTAAGCAATGTGATTACATCTAAGGTTATTGTGTTTTTTGTAACTGTTGCCCCCTTGTTTATATCCTTTCTCCCTAAATCCTGGTGTCCCAAATCTAAGTGCTGCTACTACTTCGTGGGTTATTGCAGTTTAGGTTACTACATTTACTGTTGTCCCCATGTTAGACCTTTATACCTCTATCCAGGTGTCCCAAGTCTAGGTGCTGCTGTTGCATCTAAGGTTACTACATCTATTGTTTCCCCTGTGTTAGGCCTTTGTCCCTCTATCCAGGTGTCCAAAATCTAGATGCTGATATTACATCTAGGGTCACTGCATTTACTGTTAAAGGTACATCAAATTCTTGGTACTTCCCTTGACTTCCCCCGGACAGGAGATCCCACATCAACAAAAACCACCCACCGACCCCTCCTCATTCCCAGCCTCTCAGCACCATACCCACCCCCCATAACTCACCCCTCCCGGTGCATTAACCCACGCTCTGGCACCCAACTTCATGAACCCTCCCTATGTCCCACATCTGGTCACAACCCACGATCCCTGCCCCTGAACAATTATAGACCCAGACCCCCCCTGAACACCACCTACCATAATTCCATGAACACCTCAACATTGTGCTAGGACGCAGCTTTACCCCATGAAATGGCCTAGCTGCACACATAAGCGTCCTACACAGGACTAATGCAGCCAGTACCCAGTCTTGGAGACCACCCTTCAGACTGCACACATTCAACTGATCTCACACTTAATGCTCGGATGCAGCTACCATCAAGCAAATGCATCAGCTGCACACATAATCGGTGCACCCAAGCACCCTATGACACCTTACTCTCTCAATTGACCCGAGGGCCTTCAACCCACTAGCACTTTGAGGTCATTTGAATGATATATAGTGTGCAATATGAATGCCAAATAACATAACATAATCATGAAATAAAAATAGTAATTGCAGATTGTCTAGGGGTGATTTCTTGGACAAGTTTGGTTATCGCGAGTTGTGAAGTTAGGGAGGTTCTGTTAAACTTGGGGTCAGGTGAGAAGAGCCAGGTTTTGCGGCCTTTGCAGAAGGACCAGAAGGAGTCATCAGATCTTAGGGCTAAAGGGAGGATATTCCAGAGTTTGGCCATGATCACTGAGAAGCTACTTCCACCTGCTTTCTGGCACCTGAATCTAGGAATCTCAAGTAGATGCAAGTAGGCAACCTGGGTAGGTCTGGTGGATTGGGTTTTGGAGATTTTTCTGGGCAGGTAAGAAGGGGCAGTGATTGAGATACATTTGTGGGTCAGGGCTAGCATTTTGATTGCGTGCATTGGTGCCTGCAAATAGGTAGTTTCAGTAGTCGATCCTGGATACTATGAGGGCTCTGGCAAATGTGATGCAGCTGTCAGTGGAAAGGAATGATCGGCAGGCGTTGATCAGTTTCACAATGTATGCTGCTGCTGAAGCAATATCATTTACTTGTCTGGTAAGTGCGAGTATGGAGTCTTGGTATAATGCCAGGGTTTTTACCGCTTTGGCTAAAGTGCCAATGTTCCCATCAATGAGAAATTATTTATATGGGTAATTGAGTGTATTTAGTCGATATTTTGTGTCAATGAGTAGATGTTCTGTTTTCTCATCGTTTAGGCAAAGTCTGTCTTGAGCCATCCAGCTCTGGATGGTTTGGTAAAGTTTGCTTAGTGTGCTGGGGTCGGTGTCATAGTTGCCAGAGATGTTTAAGAGGATTTGAATGTCATCCGTGTAGTTAGTGTAGGTGACACCCAGGACATTGTGGAGGTCAAAGGGGTTTTATGAATATATTGCACAGGGTAGGTGAGATGCATGAACCTTGAGGCACTCCACAGGTGACTGGGGCAGGGGAGGCTGCTGAAGAGGTGGAAAACACTCTCATTGTGTGGTTAGATAGGAATGACTCCATCTAGGCTATGGCTTTGTCTGAGAAATCAGCAGCTGATGAGAGATGTTGACAGAGAAATTGATGGTTGACCAAGTCAAAGTCTGCAGAGAGGTCGAGTAGGAGGTGGATGGCCATGTTGCCATTGTCTTTGATTTCGTCCATTTGGATTTTTAAATCCAAGATGGTGGATTCTGTTCCATGACCGGGGCAGAAACCGGGTTGGCGGAGGCAAAGGAGATTATGGGTTTCCAGATAGTTTTGGATTTGCAGGTAAGATGCTCTGTTGAGTATTTCGAGGAGGAAGGGCACGGTCATGATAAGTTAGTATTTGGAGGGAATGTTGGCATCTAGAGTGGACTTCTTGAAGAGTGGGAATACTCAAGGTTCTTTTAGATTCTCTGGGATATTGCTGGTAGAAAAGGAGTTAGGATAATTTGTCCGATCCACAGGTATTCAACAACCCGGTACTAGGGATCCTCAAACCAAATGGCCAATGGGGACTACGTGCAGACATGAGGGTGTTGAACAAATGGGTCCACATGTCAAGATGGCCCCTTCCCTACATCAATCAGGACTGGCCCAGATCCAAGGGTCAAAGTTGTATACAACCAATGACCTGGCCAACGATTACTGGACAGTACCCGTGAGTAGG
This sequence comes from Ambystoma mexicanum, assembly GCF_040938575.1. Lineage (NCBI taxonomy): Eukaryota > Metazoa > Chordata > Amphibia > Caudata > Ambystomatidae > Ambystoma > Ambystoma mexicanum. The sequence goes on from NC_090922.1 coordinate 1,141,709,228, forward strand.
GAAGACCATTACAAGCTTGCCTTTACCTTTGGGGGCAGCAGTACATATGGACCTGAAGCCCCTTTGGATACATAAACTCTGACAATGAGTTCAAAATCTTCCTTCATAAGGCCATTCGCAATTTGGGCGAACGGGGAAACCTGACCTATGTGGATGATTTTTTGATCAAGAGCTCAACTGTCGAGCAACATATAGAAGAAATCCAATATGTTTGAATACAGTTGCAGAAGGCCCGAGCAAAACTGTCCTTTCAGAAGGCACAGTGGTGTAAGACCCAAGTGAACTTCTTAGGGCACAAGATCAAAAAGAAGGGTCTTAATCCCCAGGTGAAGAATGTGGAAGCCTTTATTAAAATTAAAAGACGCTACCACTCTGTGAGAATTAAGAAACCTTCTTGGACTTGCTACTTATAGCTGAAGTTCATTGAAGACAATGCAGAGGTCACTCAACTCTGGGTCCATGTATTAAAGGCCAGAATCGAGAGGGAGTGGGGTCCAGAACAATCTGAGGCATTTGAACTGAAAAGAAGCCTTTTCGTAGGCTCCTTGTTTGGCTTATCCCATAAAGAGCAAGGAGTTCTTCTTAGAAACACGTTTCACAGATACTTGCCTAACAGCGGTATTGTACCAAAAGCATGACATGGTCAACAAAGTCATCTCAACGCAAGCTAGACTTTGTCCTTTGTGGAGGAAAATTTCAATGACTGCAAGAAGGCTTTCCTGGCAACGGTGTGGGTGCTGAAAAATGACTACCCATTCAAACAAGGGGAGCACATCCTTGTCGAGACTCCTCATCAATCCTTGAAGTATCTACAAAGTGGCAGGACATGGGTGGGGAATGTTAGTAATTCCAGGATTCTGTCCATGCAAGGCTATACTGTGGAGGTCAGCTATGGCCAAGGACAAAAGTCTAATGACCAACAACAACAGGGAGGGTTACTTAACTTCCCCAAACACAGTCTATGAAGAAGACACGTGTCAGGGGATACCCACAGTTTATGTGGATGGGTGCGCCTACCATGTTGATAACAATGGGGAAAGATAACTGGTGGCTGACATTGGAAATGCCTGGTTGAGTGATGCCCGGAACCCTCTGATGGTTATAAAATAGGACCCCGCAGTAGTCAGGTTGCAGAGTTGATAGCCGTTTATAAAGCCATCCTCATTGCAGTGCACCACCAACTCAATGAACTGGTCATAATCACTGACTCTGATTTTGTCAGGAATGGGTTTGTGGAGCACCTGCCAAACTGATCCAGTCAATCGACGATCTGGTGACCTTCAACGAGATGTTGATCTATTGGAAGAAGATATGAGGTCATTCAAAGATAGAGGGGCCAGATAAGACTGGGAATGACCTGGCTGACCAGCTGGCTGAAACCAGAGCTCTTAACAGCCCAGTGGAGTAAAGATACCCCAGATGCAGATGCATAATCACTGCACAGAAAGAGGACCCAATCACTAGGAAAGTTTATCGACACATTGAAGATCCCGTAAGCTTTCCTCTAGCAGAGTTTGATTATGCCGAAAAGAGGATCTCCGAGTGTTCATGAAGTTTTCCAAGATGTTCTGGATCCATGACGGTTTGTTGGTAACGAGAGCCCTATCTGGCAGTGACCAGTGGGTGGTACCTACCTCATTCCAAAGTGTGATGTTGAACCATGCCCATGACACGACCTCTCCCGGTCGTAGATTTTAAATTGGACATTGGAAATCTTGAGCAAGGTTGCATACTTGCCACAAAAGGGCCAGGACCTCGACATTTACCCAAAGAGGTGTTTTGTGTGTGCTCAATACCAACCCAGTACACTCACACACAGAGCTACGCTACAGAAAAGGGGATTGACACTGCCTTGGTGAGATTTGTAAATCGATTTCATTGGGCCAGTGATTCGCTCCTCTCGAGGAAACAAGTACATGTTGACTGTGACATGCTTGTTCAAGAAGTGGGAAGAATGTCTTCCAGCCCTGAATTGTAAGGCATAGACAGCTGCTGCACTAATGGTCAACCACATCTTCTCTTGTTTCGGCCTCCCGCAAAGGATTTATTTTGACTGAGGAAGCCATTTTACCAGTGAGGTGATGACAAAGATGTGGGAGATTCTAAGGGCAAAAAGAAAACTCCACATTGCCCACCACTTGTCCTCAAGTGGGGGGGGGGGGGTGGAGAGATACAACAAAACAATTGTGAGTATCTTAAAGAAGTTTGTGGCAGACTCTGGACCCAGTTGGGACATAAAATTTCCGATTGTCCTGATGGCTATTAGGTCTACACTATCTTCTGCAACAAAGATATCTCCATTTGAGCTCAGGACCGGATGAAAAATGGTGTTACCACAGCATCTGCTCTATAGGACTCAGGAGCAGGCTCTGATAAATGGGTCCACTACTCTTGAGTACAAAGAAAATGTAAGGAAGCACCCCCATCATGCTTTTTCTTATGCTCAGTGCGATTTAGAAAAGTTGGCTGAAGGAATGAAAACCTACTATGATCTAAAGACTACCAAAAAAGAGAATGAAATAGGTGATATGATATGAAATGGCACTTATATCATGCCTATACAAAAGTGTTTCAAGGCGGGACGAGAGAAGGGAGGGGGAACAAGGGAACAAAGAGACAACGATCTTACTAGGTCAGGTGACATTGAGATCGCACAAGTGCATTGGAGGGGGAAGGGGAAAGGGCAGGGGAAAAACAAAAGGGGTCAGTGAAGTACATAGGATAACAGTAAAATAAAATAAATAAAAGTGCGGCCAGCTGGTGGCAAGTGCAAGGGTAAGGGCAGACAGCAAGGTGTTAAGTACTGGTAGGGGATCTATGGATACAGAAAGGGTTGTCAGGTGAGGCAAAGTAGAGGCAGGACGATTTAGAAAGAGGCTGGCTGTTGCAGTAGTCCAGCCTAGAGAGAACCAGAGCACAGGAGACAGTGAGCTTCTGGGGGAAGGAGAAGAATGGAAGAATGCCTCTGAGGAGGTGCAGCTGGCAGTGTGACTTCTTAGAGACATCAGAGATGTGAGAAGAGAAGGAGAGTGTGGAGTCGAAGATGACCCTGAGGTTTTTAGCCTCACAGGTGGGAGAAGGAAGGTTTACCTGTACAATTATCAAAGGAATCAGGCCAAGGATCAGAAATTCCTCCCATATTGGCGTGGTGCCTTTGAAATTGTAGATAAAATATCACCTGTTGCTTAAATGATCTGCATCCCAAAAGGACAACTGACAGAAGAAAAATGGGTCCACATCAACCAGTTGAAAATCTGTTATCCCAGACACGCTTTACGACTGATTGATGAGCCAAATGAAAGTTGAGCATAGGAACCATGTGAAGAATGAAAAGGAAGGATGAAAAATCTGATGCAAATATATATATATATTACATATCCTGCGGTAGCGGACATGTAGTTATGGTTAAGTTGCTAAACCCATAGGAAGAGCACTTTTTGGGTGGCATATAACTTCGCTCCCCCTGGACGAATCCTCAGCAAACTTTGCAAAAAAAGTATATGGCCCAAAAGTTTGGTGAGGTTTGGTCAAGGGGGGGCAAAGTTATAGGGGGGGTCCCAAAATGTATTTTATCCAATAGACATAATGGGAAAAAACTTCTGTCATGCCTACAGCCCAAACCGCTGGATGGATTTTCACCAGACTTGCAGTAGGAGCGGTGGCTTGGTCCCAAAAGTGTGCTTTTGTTAATTTGGTGTAAATCATTCAGTCATTTTTTTTTAAATGACCAAAGCATAAGGCAAAAAAATGTTTGATATCTATATCCGCTCCACGGACAAACTTCCCTGTTCGGTGTGCCGACAGGACTCCGATTGGCTTAGAGGGCAATGTGGTGTCCGTGGACATTTGACGTGCCCACTGATTGGATGGTGAAAAGTGTGAAGTGCGTCAGATTTTTGGAAAAGTCTGCCATCTTGGATTCGTGGACAGCGGCCGGTGTCCACGGACATCGCGGTAAAAGCATATTAAAAAACACAACATTGCACTTGTCAAACTTATCAAATAATCTCTGGGGAGGTGAGGGGTGATGGGATATGGCTGCAAGAAGCAAAATAACTGGTGTTTTCGCTGCAAAACGAACAGTTCGGATGTTCGCAAACAGTCCTGGGAAGTCCGGGGACACTTCAGATGTTTGGGGGCAGTTTTTGGATGTCATATAACTGTGGCACCACTCACTGAAACTGCATGAAATTTTGCAAAAATGTATTCCTGGCCTGATTCCAAATGTGTTTGCAAAGTTTGGTCGGCTTCTGTCAAGAGACGGTAAAATTAGAGGGGGGGTCCCAAAATAATGTAAAGGCTTATACATTAGGTGCCATTTGGCGAATCTACACTTAATTTGGCAAACTGATAATAGATCTAGATATAAATGTTTTTACGAAGTTTGGTGGGATTCTGTCAAGAGAGGGAAAAAATAGAGGAGGGGTCCCAAAATATTATAAAGGCTTATAAATGTGGTACCATTTGACAAATCTAAACAAAGGTTTGCAAAAGGATTATAGATCTAGATATAAATGTTTTCGTAAAGTCTGAATGGATTTTTTCAAGTAGGGGCTTGGTTTTATGAAAATTGTATGTGCATACATTTGACACTTTTGAAAAAATAAAACATGTGTGGATTTCCAGCAAACTTGTGTAAGGAGCATTGGCAAACGCCTGAACGCATGGTTTTGCAAATATGCCTGTTTTTTATTTTTTGACAGGTGTCATAATGTAGGTACAAAAAATGGTGATGTATCTTTGGTGACTTTAGGTGTAGCCTGTGGCCATGGGCAGTGGGCAGATTGTCCGGGTCATGGAATAAGATCATGATCCAGACAATCTGGCTATTGGCAATGACCACAAGGCACAACACATGGGGTTAAAGTGGCCATGTCCACCTGGGACTGGCTTTGTGGTAAAGTTATTCGAAATTGGGATAGATTTGAAAGGGAAGAAAAAAGTGCTTGTGGTAATAAGGTCATAGGGTTCTCTTTTTGCCTTCTACAGGCTTCCAGGGAAAGCGAACAGGGGCCCTGTATGGAACTCTGCCTTCCCTTTCCATGGTGGCCATCTCAAAATCTTTTTTTTAGCACCTTGGGTTCTGGCTTTGGGAACCTAGGATGCTAATGGTCTTAATATCCCATTACAGGGGCTGGAATGGGGGGATAAAGGTCCAGAGACCTCGTTATCCACCCTCACTTTGCTTGGGCTGATAACTTGGGCTGCCAGGCCGGTATCCACCTTTCCTGTCCCTTAGTTGAAATAGTTGCAAAAAGTATATAGAAGTGTTAAAAATGATTCTAGAAGGTGGGAAATGGCAAAGTTTTAAGGTGACACTTTTTTAAAATTGGACACAAATATTACTATATTGGGTAAGAATTATATTAGTAAGTTGTAGGAAAATAGCACTGGTAAAAACCCATGAAATTCACTGAAAAAACTTTTTTAAAGGGACGTTATGGTTAAGTTGGACTATTAAAAACCTATGAAATTCAATGAAATAACGTTGTTAATGGGACTTTATGACTAAATTGCACTAATAAAAACCTATGAAATTCAATTAAATTGAATTGCATTGGTTTTTATTAGTGCAACATAACCATAACGGCCCCTTTAACAAAGTTTTTTCATTGAACATATATATATTCAGTAAAAAAACTTTGTTAAAGGGACGTTATGGTTCAAAGTAAAACAGAAAAACCCCTGAAATTCGCTATTTATGGTAAGCTAAGCAACCATAACTTGCGCCACCAACATGCATTGCTAAGACTAACACCCATGACATCAAAGATGCCATCACAAATGTCATTGATGACATCACTGATAACATCACATGTCTGGCTCCCTCTTTTTCCTTTAGTGATATATCTTAGCCAGTAATACTTAGGTACGTAGAAATCAAAAAGTGCTATATTTGTAGACTTATACTTCAAATATGTTCTTACAGTAATTCATTTGGGGTTCACTCACAGCATATGAAACACATACATAGGGAGAATACACACTTGAAAGATACCAATGCTTTCTGTGTATGAAGACAATCAGAAAGGTTATCAACACTTTCTTATTTCAAAAAAGGTAGCAGGTGCTCCTCTCCAGAAAGAACATGGCATGATATCCTGTTCTGAGATGAGCGTTTGCAACACACGCTTTTTGCTCACTGTACTTTTCACAGATGGGAAATATCCATTTGCATATCAGTCTTTGTCCCGCCCACATGGGCAGTCCAGCACCGTAATGCTATGGCAATTCCTCTCGGAACAAGAGTACCAACAACAACCCCATAAACGTGTTTCAGCCTTGTTGGGCCTCATTAGTGAGGTGAAGCAGTGCCTCTCTGAGCCCCCAGTCCGCGGATCCAAGATGGCGGGCGCATCAAAACAATACGACATACCTCACGCTTCATTTCAGCCAATCAGCGAACACGTCGTATGTCCGCGGACATGATGCAGGCCGATTAGGCAATCGGTGTCCTGTCCGCGGAGCGAACAGGGAAATGTGTCCGCGGAGCGGACATACATATCACTAATTTTTTGACACCTAATTTTTGGTCATTTAAAAAAATGATTACTGGACAGATTTCCACGAAATTTACAAAAGCATGCTTTCGGGACCAAGCCGCTGCTCCTGACACAAATGTGGTGCAAATTCGTCCAGCGGGTTGAGCTGTAGGCATGAGCAAAGTTCTTTCCTCATTCACTCTATGGGAAAAAAATATATTTTGGGATCCCCCTTATAACTTTGCCCCCCCCTGTACCAAACCCCACCAAAAAAAATCAGAGTGGGCCATATAATTGTTTTGCAAAGTTTGGTGAGAATTCATCCAGGGAGAGCGAAGTTATAAGACATCCAAAAAGTGCTCTTCCTACGGGAATAGCAACTTAAGCATAACTACACGGCCGCTGCCGTGGGCCTTTCAATACACACATACAACAGGGAGTAATTTATGATGAAAATGTCAGGTTGGAGTTGTATGTTGTTGTTGTTGTAAATTAACTAACCTCCTTAACTTCCAGCCTGGAGGTGAGAGTGGAGTCCGGTGATAACCCCAGGCTCGAGGAAATGAAGGAAGAAAAGGGCTGCCATGCCACACCCTCCAACCCAAAAATGGAAGGGGAGGCTGGAGTACCCACTCCCAAAAGAAGCAAGAAAAGGGGGTGCCATGCCCCCAAACCCAGAGATGGAAGGCAAGGCTATGGTGCCCACTCCCTGATGAAAGACATTAAGCCTAATGAAACCCCAGTCGGCCGTGCTCGTCCCCAACAAAGAGTCATGGATGAACAGGGCGGTGTCATGTGGGATGCATTTAAAGGCCCAAAACTGAAGTCCATTTCACATGAATGGCAGGATTTTAAACACTAAAACAAAAATGGCCGGCCTTTATTCTGGTTTTTCTAGTAAAATTAAAGAGCCATGTGGAAATGGGCCTACCTGTCATTCCCAATGGACAAGCAGAATTTTAATTTACAAACGAAGGAGGAATCAAAGATCCCTGTCACATGGAAAATAGGATTTTTACACATTGAAAACAACAATGGGCTGTGTGCAAATTAAAATGGTTTTAAAAAGTAAAAGTGAAAAAATATCACTGTTCACTGAAAAATGTTAGGAAAACAAAACATGATGTGAGGGTTGACCGAAAGCAATGTATATCATGTTTCATCTACAGAACTCCAGTGACATTGAAGATCCACTTTGTCCCCATGGAAAATGTCAGCCCAAGGCAGACCCATTTGCTGGCTGTGGACAAACCTTCAAAAGGACATCTCCCACTTCCAGCATGGATGTCGCATCTCCCATCTAATGACCAACCACATTCAAATGTCCTGCTAAAGGTGTCGGAATTCAGTGTTTTTCAAACCTGCTGGCTCTGAAAGCACTGACTTCAAGAAAAAGTCACCATTGGGTGGAGCATGACTAATATGTGTGAAAATGGGGGCACCCACTTCAAAGAGCAAGCTTCCAGCACAAAGGAGACTGATAAAAAAAAACTCTGGGCACAGGCTGACCCGGTGAACACAAATGGCCGCAAGGCAGGTGTCAAGGCCATTTGTCCCACATGAAGATTCACAATTAATTTAAAAGGACTATTATCATTTAGGCCTTTTTCTCAGCAACCATAAGGTGGATTGATTTCATGTTTGTACCATTTTGTATGTAATTTCCAGGCGATTTTCGGGATATACAATCCATCTACCTGTGACTCGGGAATGGTAATGGCCAGTTAAACTAGATTCTGGCTGATCTGAACATGTTCCAAATGTGGGAATTGGTGAGCGGATGGAGGATTAAATTAGGGGTATGCGTAATAACTGACATATTCGTAGCTGTTGTGCATTTTATGGAAACGGCAGGAAGGTGCTTCATGGCCATGCTATATGGTACAGATTTGGTTGTCAGCTTATATAATTCTCCATGATTAACGGAATAAGAAAATATGTTTAGTATAGATGTTGCTAGTAAGATTATGAAGTTGTGATACATAACTAGTTTTTGCCAAAAAGTTGAAAGGAGAGCAAAGGGTGATTACGCATGGGAATTGCCATATGTTGCTCCAGACCCCTAAACCAATCCTGACTTGGAGGTTGGGTTTGGGAGGAGAGAGAATGGTAACTCCAATCCTAGTGGCAGGGATTATTGCAGGGTACTTCCCCAAGATTGTAAAATTGGTGGTGTCATCGCTGCTATATAAGGGGGACTGCACTAGGAGAGGAATGCACAAAAAAAGGAGAGACAGAAAAAGGAGAAATACTGGAACAGACAGACAAGAGACAGACCATCAGGAAGGCTGACCCTTAAAATCTGACAGCTGTAAGGCGACACCAGAGGAGATTTCTGAGAGTGCATCTGGGTGGAGCTGTCTATTCCTAGGAAGGCCTCCAAGCTGACTGGGTCCTATGGTGGAGAGTGGGAGGCCATCTTTGAGAGTGGAGTGACCAGACCCCTGCCCTAGCTTTCCAGAGTGTCCTGAGATGCAGATGGCTTTCATGAACCTTAAACAGAGGCTTGCTATGTAAGTAGTACTGAGCCCTGGGAAACCAAAATGTGGGGGAGTCTCCTTGCCTTGAATCCTGTCCCTTTATAATGGGCGGGTATGGGTGGGAAACTGTGCAGAGCATTAGCCTATGTAACCAAAAATATTAATTGTATTAATTCCCCATTTGGCAGAACACTACGAGGTGAATTTTGTTAAAATATTAACTTAACAAAGCTCACTTTCAGTGTGTGCTAAAACCTATAGCCTATACATTGAGTAATCATTGTTGTCCAGCTGACCCCGGCATAGGCTTTTCTGCAAAGGGAGTCTAAAATCAAAAATTCCCCAAAGCATTTACATTTTTTGTCTGACTTCCCAACATAGACCAAAGCAAAGGCATGTCTGAAAAACATACTGAGAAAACTGAGAAATCACTGTGTTTATTTTAAACCAAAAGTGTGGGCAAAATCTTAATTACCAATCTTGAAATCCTACTGCTAGCCTTTTAAGCCTGCTGAATAATTCTAAATCATACACCATTAGATAAGTGCCTTTGTGTTGATAAGTGTAATTATTCTGTGAATGGAAATTTTCAGAAAGTGAAGAATTGTGATTGTGTTCTTTTGAACTCACTTTTGTGATTTATTTATGCTGAGAGAAGTTGATTGTGTTGTGCCACGGATAAAGTGGTTTTTGACATTTTCATGCTAATTTCTATTACTTTTTATTTTAAATAAATACCAATATATTTCCCATACACTGTCCTGGTTCTTGACTCATTGTTAGCTCAGGGCAGAGGGATCCAAGGGCATGATATGTAGATGAGATAGGGCTAAAAAAAAGGATCTGTTAAACAGTTTGTGCATAGCCATGTGAGTGGGCAGGGAAGGAACTCCCTGTGTTGAGGGTGGCTTCTCAGTAAACAGTTACAACTGAAAGGCAGCCGCAGCTCCATCAGTCAAGGCTCCGTCACATCAACCCTCAAGACCAGAGAAATGTTTGCAATTGTCAAGAAAACAACACTGGACATCAACTACCGCAACAACTACTGCCCCATCATGGATGATCCTCTCTTATGTTTGATCCTTGAAAAAGCAGTAGCCATGCATGAACTCTAACACATGGATGCCAACAAAATACTTTAGTAATAGGAATGTTGCTTCAGAGCCATTTGCTGCACAGGGACTGCTGCAATCTGTACTGTTGTTTGCCCAGTTTCTAATGTAATTGCCTTTCATGTCATAGTGCAGTATGTTGGGGTCACTTGTGAAAGAAAAAGAAATATCGAGGCTAAGTACCACAAAGGAAATACACCAAACACGGGCTGTAAAGATTCACAGATCTTTTATTCTGCGCAATTTACAAAGAAACATATATACAGATAGATATCTGGCTTTCAACACCCCGCAATGAGTATCAGCCCGACGAGGAGAGAGAGTGCTTGCTGGACATCTAGACATTTGTACTTTTATGCAGTTTTCAGAAATATTGTCCAGCCCTCTACATGTTAATAATTTGTGGTCTAGAGTTTGTGCCTAGTTCACATACAGCTTATACAATAATATGCATGAGTTTGCATTTCCATCAAGTTACAATGGTGATTTATATTCTCGGATCCCGCGGTAAGCCTTAGTCTATATCCCTTCACAATGTAGTTTGGCCTGTGTCCATGCTTGAGATTTACTCTGTATTGTCCCAATGTTTACACAGGGATGAGTCTTATGTGAGCAGACAATACTCAGATGGCAGTTGATACAGTGCGCAAGGTCTCTTTACCTAGTCTAAACAGTCAGCTCTCGAACAGCCTAAACATTAACAGAACTCAAAGGTCGGGAGGCTTGGTTGCAAGTTGAAAACACAGTCCACCATTTTAGAACAGAGAATCATACGAACAGAAATCAAAATGGCGGATGACTCTAAAATGGCAGTGAAGTCGATCCAAAATCGGAACTTTGCAACGTGGTTTTCCCCATAGAGCATTTAGGCTTAGGCAAATATAAATCAAAAGGAGGCACTATATGATTTCTGTTTAACACACTCACAGTCACTCTTTCAAGCGTGTTTCATGTTTCTGTAGTGAGCCATAGCCTGCATTCGGCTGCATTCACCCATTTAGCCCCTCTGTCATGGATCAATGTGGGTCCAAGGTGCAGTGTTGGGCTGCCCTGGGGGAGTGTTTTGAGCATGTACAGTTCTATGCGTTTTCCTTTGAAATGTTGGGTTTAGTGCCGACTTTTGTTTTCAAATCAACTGGCTGTGCAATAGTTTTGCAAGTTGCATTATTTTCCATGGCACTATGATTGTACAATATTTGTGTGCTTTTTTAGTGTGGCATGCCCTTAGTTTGACAATTAAAACACTACTATTATTTTTTGTACTAAAGAAAGTGTTGCGACTAAATTCCCATCATGTTCCCGCCTTCACTGTCCGAAAGAAATATCTGATCTTCCATTTCACAAGGCTTTAACAATGGTGTCTGGACTTAGTGAGGTGTTAGTTTCAGGTCAGAATTGACACCTTCTTAATGTTTAACCTCTGAATGTTAGAATAGAAATAGCTCCCAGTGCAATATTATGTATGTTCCTGTGTACATTGTGCATTGTCAATTTTTTTTTTTGGTTTATAATTTAAATTTCGCGACTTTTAATGAACAATATTTGTTATTGACATACTGGAAGATGTGGTCCACAGTACCTCATTATCCATGCCTTCATCGACTGTTGCCATTGTAGTAGTACATAGTTATTACTTAACAACTGCCAAAGCCCTACTGCACTTTTTCCTTCGTTCTTCGCTTTTGCCTATATCTGTCTTTATATGTCTGTCGTTATATGTGTGCATGCAACACGCACCATGTTCTGGTTCTTCCACATCTAAGAGGATTTAAAATCCTGGTACCAACAGATTAGGTGCCTTCCTCTGAAACAATCCCCAGTGGAGTCAATTCCAATGCCCTATGTCTTTCGGTCTCCAGTCTTTCTCCTTTGAACTCCAGCTGAATTTCCATATGGTGGTTGTATGAGGACAGAGTGCCTTACATTTGTCAGCAAACTGCAAACAGTGCCAATACGATCTATGCAACAAAACACTCACACTCCCCCCGTCTAAACGTTTTTGTAAACATGACATTTACAGCAGCTATCATTATTTGTAATGGCATGGAATATAATTCAATGCAGTACAACACGGCTTGTCCCATTCATCCTGTCAAACACCATGCCACTCAATATCATAATGAAGCAATAACACCTATGAACACATGTGTAAACGTAACTCCACTCGAGATCTTTTGATTATAATGTCTGCCAATGAGGATGAGTTATTGCAATGTCTAGGTACCGAGTAGCAACATGTTATCTTGTTGCATTTTCATGACCTCCTGATTTATACGTCTAGCAATGTATTTCCACATCTTCAATTGCATGATATTGTTGGACACGGTTCATTTGCCTGACGCTTTTCCAAGAGGGTATACTCCTTCTCCGGTGTCTATTGTTCTAGAGACAGATTTGTATCTATCTTTGTGGTTTTTATTACAGCTATCCAGTTGGACTGGCTGATTACTAAATAAATGCCATTGCAATGTGATACCAATCCTTTTATAACCCTATAAAATCCTTTGTGGTTAGGTACTTACATTTAAGAAGAAAATCATCCTAAATAATTAATCTGCACAAAGGAAAAAGCTTAATACACTTTGATCTCTCTCTTTTATTTTATATATAGAGTGACCTTCAGAGAAGAGCAATATGTGTGGCTTTTGTTTAATAGTAGCCTAGGCTCACATGCATTTGCTCCATTGCCCATGACACGTATTTAACGAATCTACAGGACTATAATTATCATGAGACACATACAGTTTTCGGGCACATCGTTTGCTGCATATCACACCAATAAATGTCGTTTTTCGCATAGTTGCAGCATTGCAATGTCATGTAAAACTTTTATTAAATGCAGACCTGAAACATAAATCATATTTTCAACAAATTCCTGGAAGGGCGAAGATGCCTGTTTCTGTGGCTGCATTTTCTAAATGACTTTGGAGCCACGCCGATAAGGACGTGCACATGTAATCCATAGGATATATTTTATTTATAAATGCACATGGAAAACGTATGTCCCTAGATATTGGAAATTAGAGATGTAATTGCTAGGCATACGTAAAGAAATTGCATTTGAACTGGACTGTGTGGTCCTTTATGCGCACAATGATTACATTTCGACAAGATTGATATGACACTAAGATCATTTATAATGTTTACATCTTTACTTTCTGTTTTCTTCCGGCTAAAATTATAATTCCCATCAAATAGTTGAATAGGACCTACAAGAAAAACATCAACTAGGTCAACAGCACATGCAAAATACATGCAGCTCATGAATGCACTATTAAAGAATTTGGAGGGGCTGAATCCTGGAATGCTTTATATTTAGAATTTAGTTTCGGTTTTCGATCATTGAGTATACGACAGGAGAAGATGCCTGATTCTGTGGCCAGATGCGATCATGTGTAATACTGCGGCAGTGTGTCGTGATGCATACATTCTGGGAGAGGGTAACTGGGGAGGCTGCAAACGTACTGAACAATCCTATAAATCCAGACCCCAAATTAACATTCCCGGGGATCTGAGAGGATGCCCTGTATTCTGTTGATCGAGAGGTGGCTGCGATCAGGGGCACTTCCTGCGCTGAGTGACTGGTGATTTTGAACGTGACAATCTATGCAATTTGAAAGAACGGTCTTTCAAGAACAGAAAGTGTGCGAAGAAATTCAATGAAATATATTCGAAGTGGGAAGACATTGGTTGAAGATGTCCGAGGGAGTGTAAGATCATAACAGTACTGTCACTACTTTGAGGACATATGTTTACTTGATTCGATGGCCTACTCAATCCACACTTGAACACGAATGCCATGGCCGGATCATTTGTCATCTATACAGTATCATCTCAAATAAACTGTCTCTGCTTGGGGCTTGGGGGTTGGATCGGGTGTGGGAGGAAGCGTTCTATACACATTCGTTTGTGATTCATACATTTTAAGCTGTTCTCTCCTAATAAAACGCTAACAAAAAGAACACATACAAACACATCAATTAACAAACGTATTGCATTTCTTACTCCAGGATCCTTCATGCACAACTGAGCTGTGTAACAAAGTGTTGCAAATTCATATTAATCAAAGTTACACATTTGTGGGCGGCCCCTTATACTCGACTGCAACTCCTTTGCAAACCCCCCACACAAGCAGATATGCATGTATGCTACCTATGACCAGTGCGCTCATTTATAAGCACGGTGCACTCTGATGGGGTCCAGTACCCACTCTGGATACACCTTTTGTGGATATTTGCACATTTTACAAACAGCATATTTTCCCAGATGTAAATCACATTTGAAAACGCTGTGTTATTTTTCCCCTTACGTTTACATGTGGGCATATGAATGTGAATGGCAGTGTAGTGCACATGTGCCAAATGAATAGGCTACACTTTACATATTTCAGCTATTGACATGCACTCATTACAGTCATTGCCTCTAAGTTATTGCTCGAGTCAGGTGTCAGTGATAACGCTAATTTACAGCACGATTCATGGTTAGTGTTAGTTCCTGCTATGGAATCCTATAGGTCTCGTTTTGGGATGGGCAAAATCACTGCATTGGTAATTCTGACTAGTTCCTTACCTCCATAATAGGAGACAGTAGCTGCACTTACAAGCATGGGTCATTTTATACATTACACAGCCTGCGGTAGTGGCCGTGTAGTTATGGTCAAGTTGCTCAACTCATAGGTAGAGCACTTATTGGGCTGCTTATAACTTCGCTCCCCTTGGACGAATCCTTACCAACGTTTGCAAATAGTATATGGCCCGCTCTGATTTAATTTGGTAAGTTTGGTTAGGTGTTTTTAAGGGGAGTAGGGACAAAGTTATAGGGGGAATCCCATTTTTTTTCTCCATACACTAAATGGAAAGAAAATTTTCTCACGCCTACAGCTCAAACCACTGGATGGATTTCACCAAATTTGCGGCAGGAGCGGCGGCTTGGTCCTCAAAGCATGCTTTTGTAAATTTGGTGAAAATCCGTACAGTCGTTTTTTTTTTTTCAAATAGGCAAAATGTAGGTCCAAAAAATTTGGTGAGATCTGTTTCCGCTCCGCTGACCCATTTCCCTGTTCGCTCCATGGACCCGACTCCGTTTGGACAGAAGGGCTACGTCATGTCTGCAGACACCAAACACACCCACTGATTGGCTGGAGGGAAGCGTGATGTGCGTCACATTTTTCTGAAAGCCCCGCCATATTGTATCTGTGGATATCCGCGGATAGTGTAGTGACAAAACCGTCTGGAAAACATGTTTTGGGGCATCTGGAGTTGGGTAGAGGGGCTGCAAAGGGTGAAAGATGGTTCATATGATGCATTTGTTTAGGTGGGAGAAGACTGTTATGTTTGCGCTGTCTGCAGACACCGCAGCAGTTCACGGGTAGCTTCACAGGCGAGCAGGTTATGTGGGGACTGCAGACAGGCTTTATTAGGGTTGGGGAGTGTAATCTAGATGATACAAGGATGGTTGTATAGGCTGTATTATGCTGTGGTGTTTGTGGCCAGCTACTAGACTCATGCACCCAATTGTCTGCCCAATGGTTGAAGTATTGTAATAGTATTGGTGGAGAAGTGCATAGGGCGTATGGCAGATGGCTTATTGGGCTTCTCCGAGATTCTTGGGTGCATGGGAGTCTGTGCAGTGGGTGAAAGTCGTGCAGTAGTATGTGAACTGAAGTGGATAGGGCCTCAAGCGGTTGCCTTTTGTGTGTGGGTTGTGGCCACGTGGCATATTTTTGTGTGCATGGCCGTATTTTGCTGCAGTAGCCGGAGGCCGTAGGCCATACACTCAAGAGTCTAGGACCTGGCCACAACCACTGCAGCATAATACGGCCATGCACACACAAATGTGACAGTGGAATATGGATTGCACCCAAGATTCTGCCGACTGGCTGCAAGTAATGTAATATTGTGGACAGGGTGTGTGGCAGAATGGCTTGTTGGACTGCCTCGAGATTATTGGGTGTATGATAGTCTATGCAGTTGGAGGTAATTGTGGTCAGCTACAACAGTCTTGGGTGCGGAGGCCATGCACCAAAGAGTTGAAGAGTCTGCCCACTGCTGGACGTACTGTAATAGTATGTGTAGAGAAGTGAACAGGGCCTTAGGCGGTTGCCTTACTGCACTGAAGAGTGTGCTGATTGGTTGCATGTACCGGAATACCATATGTATAGAAGTGGACAGGGCCTTAGGTGGCTGGTTTATGTGTATGGGTTGTGACCAGTGTACAGATTGTTGGGTGATGGCTGTATTATGCTGTGGTGATTGTGACCAGCTACTAGACTCTTGGGTGCAAGAATCTGTCCACTGGCTGCAAGTAGTGTAATAGTATGTGTACAAAAGTGGACAGGGTGTGTGGCAGGTTGCTTGTTGGGCTGTTGTGAGATTCTTGGGTATATGATAGTGTATGCAGTGGGAGGTAATTGTGGCCAGCTACTACAGTCTTGCCAGGCACCCAAGAGTGCAAGAGTCTGCCCATTGGTTGAAGTACTGTAATAGTATGTGTAGAGAAGTGAACAGGGCTTCAGGCAGCTGGCTTACTGCACCCAAGAGTGTGCTGAGTGGTTGCATGTGCTGGAATACTATGTGTACAGAAGTGGACAGAGACTCAGGTGGCTGGCTTAAGTTTGTGGGTTGTGGCCAGTGTACAGATTGTTGGGTGCATGGCTGTATTATGCTGTGGTGATTGTGACCAGCTGGCTGAAAGTAGTGTAATATTATGTATAAGAAGTGGACAGGGTGTGTGGCAGGAGGCTTGTTGGACTGCCTAAAGATTATTTGGTGTATGATAGTCTATGCAGTGGGAGGTAATTGTGGTCAGCTACTACAGTCTTGGGTAAGAGTTCAAGAGTCTGCCCACTGGTGGAAGTACTGTAATAGTATGTGTAGAGAACTGAACAGGGCTTGAGGCGGCTGCCTTACTGCACCCAAGAGTGTGCTGACTGGTTGCATGTACTGGAATACTATGTGTACAGGAGTGGGCAGGGCCTCAGGCGGCTGGTTTATGTGTGTTTGTTGTGGCCAGTGTAAAGATTGTTGGGTGCATGGCTGTATTATGCTGTGGTGATTGTGACTAGCTACTAGACTCTTGGGTGCATGGCCCCCGGAAGAGGCTTCCCACTGGCTGCAAGTAGTGTAATATTATGCCTTGAAAAGTGGACAGGGTGTGTGTCAGGTGGCTTGTTGGACTGTCTGAGATTCTTGGGTGTAAGATACTCTATGCAGTGGGAGGTCATTGTGACCTGGCCCTAGACTCTTAGGTGCATGGGCGGAGGCCATGCACCCAGGAATCCGCCCACTGGTTGAAGTACTGTCATAGTATGTGTAGAAAAGTGCACAGGACCTCAGGCAGCTGGCTTATGTGTGTGGGTTGTGGCCAGTGTAGAGACTGTTGGGTGCATGGCTGTATTATGCTGTGGTGATTGCGATGAGCTAGTAGCCTCTTGTCTGTTCACTGGCTGCAAGTAGTGTTGTAGTATGTGTAGAGAAGTGGTTAGAGTGTGTGGCAGCTGGTTTATTGGACTGCCCCGAGGGTTGTGGCTCCTGGGCACATTCCTGGGTGTAAGGTTGTATTATGCTGTGGTGATTGTGGCAGCTACTAGAGTTTTTGGCGCACCTAAGAGTGTGCGTACTGGCTGCAAGTAGTGTAATAGTATGTGTAAGGAAGTGGACAGGGTGTGTGGCAGGTGGGTTGTTTGAGTGTCCTGTGATTCTTGGGTGTATCATAGTCTGTTCAGTGGTTGGGAGTAATGTAATAGTATGTGAATTGAAGTGGACAGGGGTTTAGGTGGATTTGTTTTGTATTTGGGGTGTGGCAACTGGGCAGATTTGTGGGTACTTTACTGTTTTATGCTGTATTGGTTGTTGGCCATGCACCCAATAGTTTTTCCAGTGGCTGGAAGTACTGTAATAGTATGCCAACTGAAGTGGATAGGGTCTCAGCCGGCTGTGTTATATGTGTGGGTTGTGGTCAGTGGACAGACATTTGCATGCATGACTGCATTGCTCTGCAGTGGTTGTGGCCAGGCCCTAGACTCTTGGGTGCATGGCCGAAGGCCGTAGGCCATAAACCCAAGAGTCTAAGGCCTGGCCGCAAGCACTGCAGCATAACACAGCCATGCACTCAACATTGTGACACTGGCACATGGATTGCACACATGTGTGTAGAATGGAATGCACAGATTACAAAGGAGTATGACACCAATAATGGTATACTCACTGTGTGTATTGTTGAGGCCCTGTGAACCTTTTTTTGCATGCAGTGCAGAATACTGTTCAAGCAGCAATAGGAGATTTGAATATTGTGGTATGTGGAAATGCAGGAGAAATTGTTGATTCATTGTCTGTGATAAAAGAAAACATAACATGTTAGGGTAGGTACTTTGTAATGTCTTATTGCATTGCATTGCATATATTTGTGTACTTTGTGTACTCTCATAATTAGTACTTCATAAGTAATATGCTTTAAACAAGTGTAGTGTACAATGTGCTCAGTTCCTGTGTTTGTTCGCATAATCATTGGGTCTGTGGGAAAAACAATCCATGCAGGATAAAAAAAAAACTTCTATGGTCATTTGTTTTGTGGCACATTCTGTTTCAGTGATGTGTGCACTACTGACAGCAATGTTTTACGGTGCATATCTATGTGATATTCTGGTTATAAGCACTGTTGCATTAGGAGCCATTTAAATGGTGTATGATTTTCCTTTTGGAAGTGGTGGTACTATGATTTGTTTGTTTTGTTTGTTTATTTATTTGTAATGCCCGCCAGACCCAGGGGTATCAGGGTGCAGAAAGAGAACCAAGAAACTTTCAACTTCAAGTTACATAAGTTACATAAAAATATACAACAGTTACAGTTGGAATACAGTTAGGCAAGTGTGCACAGATATATACATACAAATAGGATAAGCGATGTGTACTTAAAATGTTTACATGGTTTAGAGTTCAACATGTAAAACATAGCAGATCTATATGCATTTGGGCGTAGTGGGTAATGGAGTGAATAAATAAATAGGAGGATAGTCCCACATATGTCAGTGGTCTCGATCTTAAGCTATCTAATAGTGTAAAGTTTTAGATATCTTTCTCTCTAAGCCATTTAATGGTGTTATGTCTGAAATTCAAGAAGGCATATTCTAACTGTTTATGTTTCCTGTTTTTAGCAGTATTTGTGTATGTGTTTGCTAGCTGTTGATGTTTTCTAAGTACTGTGTGGTATTGCACACTAATAGTGGAGGATTGTGGGGGCAGTTAGATACCTGTTGGCGTATTCTAACTGAACTATTGGTAGTTTGAATGTTTTTGACAGTATGGTTGTAGTACTGTGATTGCCGAAGGTTGATTTTGGAATTTTCACCACTGCCAGTAATATTGTGGTACTGCAGGTGCAGTAAGATACCAATTGGTAGATGGTGGTTGTTTATACTTAATAAGTGTTGAAGGGTGTCTTCAGAAGAACTTACATTTTTGCTGGTGGATTTCAAATTGTATAGGAATGAGAAGTAATATTGTAGTATTATTATGGTTGCAGTTAGATGCCAGTTGGGGTATTCTTACTGTTTACAGTTTCTCCGTTATGCAGGGTATGTCTTGAAGCAGGTTCATTCTTGTTGGTGGATTTACATTTTTCACTCTTGTGAAGTGTTTTTGCAGCACTATGGGTGTAGTTACATGTAGTTGCGTATTTCTTGCATTGGTATGGGCATTGTTAGACAGCTGTTGCCTTATTCTACCAGTTGGTGGTTTCAAAGGTTATTGAGGACAGTTTGTAGTGAAATCTGGAAAAGTTCATTTATAGGTATGTTTGTGCTTTTCAGTACTTGCAGTAGGTACATTAGACATTCTTGTGGATCTTGTTGTGTGTTTATGGAGAATCTCACCATTCCCTCACAGTAGTCAAATTCCTGCCTTATTCCTGAGACACTGGGCTTCATTACGAGCTTGCCGGTCTGGATACAACGGTACTGCTAAGCTTGCCGGTACTGTTGTATCCGGACCGGCAAACTCTGAGTTGTGCTCGCGGGTGCCTTTAATTCCACCAGGTCTGACCTGATGGAATGAAAGGCACCCGTGAGCACAGCATTTCAGATACACAGGCAGTTTGTAATATTTTAATTTGTCTTTGGCTTTCACATACTGATTGAGAAACTGCTGCAAAGATTTGAAAGATTGTTTTCGCACGTTACACATTGATGTGCACAGCCATTTGTACACGGGACGTATTAGTTCAGTGGAATTGAGAGTTGATTGTAAGTTTGCTGGGGATATTCTTGGAATCAGCATTTCTTCTTACATAATGGTATTGTCTACCTTTTCATACACTCGCCCACTGCTTTGTATGGCAATTGGGTTTGTTTGATCTTGTTTGTATGCCTCTTCATTGAAATATGTCTATTTGCTGGTGGTGTGAATCCACTCACCTGCACAGACATTGGCAAAGGTATCTATTCTGATATTGTGTCTGTTGTGACATACTTTTTGTAGTTTACTAATTAATTTTTCATTCTGTTTATAACTAATATAAACACTTTCCTTTTGAGGAGCATTACACTGTCTATGAGAGCTTCCAGGATCAGTTTTCTGCAGTAAGTATGAGGGTGGAGCGTGATTTCTCCCCTGTGTTTATAAGGTTCTGAAGGATTCTATGGTGGAACATTTTTTGTAAAATTAATTTTTTGGAATGCTTACTTGTGGCTATGTAACCGTTGGTAGATGTAGTGTTTGCACTACTGGTACTTTAATTTTTTTTTATACATTTACTTTTAGTTTTACATTTTGAAAGTGAAGTCACACTTTTGTTCCTGGTACCTGGTTTCGTTTTGCTTACTGACTGTATTAGCTGTTTTGTTAGAACTTTTTGTACAAAGTTTGCCAGAGGTGGATGGGCATTTTGTATAGCTTGAGTTTTATCTGCTCTATTTATGCGTTGTTTTCTACAGAGTTTCTTTTTGGTAGCCATTGTCTTGTGTCTGTTGGAGAAAAAAGGAAAGTGTGGGTTTGGAAGTTCTGCAATGTATTTCTGTGTACAGTCCATGAGTGTCTGAATGTGAAGGTAGGTATACATAGAGGAGTGTGATTGTGTAAAGGGCTGTTCATTTTGGTTGGGAAGGTTGTAGCGCTATGTGTGTGTGCTTCTGTGGGAAAGGTTTGATTCAGTGTGCATGACAGTGTAATGTGCTTTAAGAACTAAGGACATTGCAATGTTTTTATAAAACCAGTGGGTGTTACCATGCTGGTTTTCTGATGATAATAGAAACAATAGACCCTCAAGGCGCAATGAGTAAGGTTGAAGCCAGTGCTGTGGACTTGGATAACATTGTCTAATCTACAATACAACACTGCACTGTCTGTGTAACAGGCAGAACACTACAACAGTACTGAATTTACTTTTTTGGATGTGAAGTGTAGGTTTCTTCTGCGTTGTATCTTCCAGCAGAGACGTCACTGGCTTTTAGCAGGCGGTTCTTAACTGCAATTGCAAAATAAGGAAGTTAGTGGGTATGTGTGTTAATGTTGCAGGGATAGCAGTAGGAGAACACATTGTTTTAGATTGTAGGAGGATTTGTTGGCAGGAAGAGTTAGTGTGTGTGTGCAATTGTACAGCACTGCATACGAGTGGGGAGTATTAGCATTGTTGGTAGGGGGGCAGCTGCTGCAGTGATAACTTAGTGCTATGGGGCTGCAGTTTTGAAGTGTGTGTGATATTTTTGCACTATTTGTTTTGGAAATGGTTTAGTAGAAGTCATAGTAGAATGAGAAAAAGGGCAGACACACATAGAGATTGGAAAAGAGAATGTTACTGTGTGTGGAATTTTGGTAAGTTTCTCACACATGGATGATAACTGCATGAATGCAGAAATTATTTTTTCAGTTGTGGAAGTTATGCATTGAAATGTACAGATAGCACTGTTTCCAATGTACACATGCATTCATTTGCTTTCCTCCAATGGTGTATTTTGTCATTTGTGCAATGCATGTTCTTGGCATGCTTCCATCATATACATGAAGTTTCCCTTTTTTGTGGACATTCTGGGTATTTCACATAGGATCTGGCACTTGCATGTGCTGTCAAAATGTTCCCAATGTGGACTGGTATAAAAAAAAATCACGGGCAGTGGTGCTGAAATTGAAATATGTGGTTTGCAGCTATTATGCTAGAGGGGCAGTACTAGGCAAATGGGAAAGCAACCAGCATTGTAAGTAACTGTAATTTGATGTGAGGAGATGGTACAAATTACAGTATGAAGATTTGGTAGGCTATGCAGGGCAAGTGGCAGGCACCCTGTTCACAAGCATGGAATATATGTACTTGCTAAGCTTTGGTAACATACATGCACTTTCCATTGTCTATGTGCATTACAAAACATATGCATCCCTGTAGTTTTTCTTGATGGATGCAGATGTGCATGAATCTGGAAGTACAAATCCTGGAAGGTTTTACAGTACTTTTGAATGCCGGTGCTTGGGAATCATAGCAGACCTATGCTCTGAGTGTTCAACAGTACATCTGCAGTATTGTACTGAGTTGCTGGAGTTAGATGTAGAGATCTTGGATGTGATTGGTTGATGGATGTGGGACTGCTTACCAGTAGCCAATGAGAGAGTGCTGCAAAGTGTGAAGTGGAAAGGGAAGAAAGGCTACCCCTGTGTTACGGGGTCCGTGGACACTGCAGTAGTCCATGCATTACAATTGCTACATCTGGGGCTTCTCAGCATGCCCAGCATGGACATGGGAGTTTACTCCGGGAATTAGCCAATCAGGTGTTAAGGGTGTGCTTTACAGGAAGGGAGAGTAATGCTTTTTTTTATTGCTGTGTTGGTTGTGTGGTGTAGATGGCTGGAGTTATTGTATGGATAGTGTGATATTGCTTGGTTTCTGATCTTGAGAGTTATGCAAAGGCAAGAGCTGTTTTTACAGATCTTGGTTTTCCTGGCCTGGAGGCTTTATGGTGGAGTGTGCTTGGCCGCAATATGCAGGCACTGCTTGCTCTTTGTAGAAACATGGCTACTTTTGGTAGTCCTGATGTTTTGGTGGTGCACTGTGGAGGAGAGCATTTGGGGTACATCAGTGCCCCTAGTTTGATTCCTGTATTGAAGGTGTTGGTGGAGGAACTAATGCTGCTTTTCCAAAGTGAAAAGGTGTTTTTTTTCTTCCTGAAATGCTACCAAGAGCACAATGGAACAAACCCAATGTCTTCAATCCTCAGCAAAATGTTGAAAGGTGCTTTGTGAATAGAGGCATGGGTATAGTTCTGCAGTGTGCTGAGATTTATGTTTTCTCCAACGACAACATTGACTCCCTTATTGTGAACTATTTTACTGCAGATGGCGTGTCGTCCATTCTTAGAAACACTTGTTTTTTTCAGAATGTAAGGGATGCTTTACAGAGGTTGCTCTAAAGCAGTAAGGAGGAAAGGGAGAGAAACAAACCCCCCAAAAATACAAAATAAAAGGTGTTTGTTTTCAAGCACCTTTAAAAGAAAAGGCTCTTTCCATCACTAAAGAGGAAATCTCCCCTGGTTGAAAGTTCTTTCCCTGCCCTCGTGCATTGGACAATATGTCTGCAGACACTGTGGTAATTCACGGATCGCACATGCCACATCCAGGGCTTTTAAGGGTGGCAAGCATGGAAATGGGACTGTGGAGGCCAGGGGATTGGCCAATAAGGTTTCCTGGGTATGGTGTGCAAAGAAATACTGTAGCAGAAGGTCTGTTTGCTGAGAGGAGTGCAGATGGCTATGGCTGTATCTTTCAAGAGGCAGAGTGTATGGATTTTGGGGTAATCGTGGATGCATTGGTTAGCAGGTGTATGCAGAGCACTATGAAATAGGTGCACATCTTGGATTCCCTCAAGTGCACTGGTATGGAATGCATGGTTTGAGGTGACTGGATTTGCTTCCTCCTTGTGCCACTTTGGTGATGCAGCATCATCCAGACATTATTACTGTTCATTGTGGAGGGAACAGTTTAGGACATGTTACTGGAATCTCATTCCAGTTTGTGATGAAGGAGGCACTTGGGAAAGTCATGGACATGTTTTCAAACTCCCTAGTAATTTTTTCTAGCGTTACCCTGAGACAGATGTGGCTGTGCTCTTCTTCATTTGGTCCGCAAATGGAGAAAGCAAGGTGCAATGTCAACAAGGCTGCTTGCACCTTTTTGAGAGAAGTTGGCATGTCCTCCTTCCACAATGAAAATATTACATTTCATAGCACCAACATTTTTCGCAGAGCTTGAGTCCATCTTACTGATGCTGGTAATACTTTTTTTGTGAAATATTCAAAATGCATTGCCGCCCTTTTTGCAACTATGGCAAGCATGTTTGCAGTTGGTGCTGTCCACTTCAAACCTTTCACAAACAACAAAGGAACCCCAAAAATGCTCTTATCAGAGCCACCACTTTCTCCTGGAAAAGAATGCAATGTTTTTGATGGTGTCACCCCCTACATTTCTGAGAAGTCGGCGGACTACCGCGCTGTCTGCAGACTTCTCTGAATACCCAGGGCTCTGCACCATTTCATTGACACTTCTATTTTTAAACTGTGGAAGGTGGCTCTGAAAAGAGCATTTTTTTATTTTTTGGTTCTATGTATTTTCGTAGATTTTTTTATCATGACACACACGAGGGTGAGAAGGGTAGGCAGGGTAGGGAAGGGGCACCAATCACTGGGATAAGAAAGGGGAGATGTAGAAAACAGTGACCTTTTGAAAGGTAAGGATCTACTTCAGTGTGTATGGCCTGTAAGGCAGCTTGAGGAATCCTCTGTCCCATGGGAGTGTCTCTTGTGGTGACAGGAGCAGATGTCGAGAATGCTGCACTGGAGCTCAACCTACAACCCTGTTCAAAGGGGACAACCCTCCAAACTGTTGCTTTGTAGCTGGATCTCAGGTCTCACCACATGGAGGTAGTCCCATAAATGTACAGTCCAGGTTTGCCGCGACTGAGTATGATGCTGCAATCTTTGCAGTGAACCTTGGCTGCCTTGGGCTTACCACGAACAGTGGTAAAATGCCTCCACACTAAAGACTCCCATGGGCAGCAGGTAGTGGGGACTTCCAATACCTCATTCTCTTCTTCCTCTTCTTCATCCTTTGCATCATCATGCCTGTTCCCCTCTCCAGGCCTATGGGGAGGTGGTGATGGTGTTGGTGGGTGAGGGAGTGTTGCTGAGGCAGAGGCAACAGGAGAGGTAGCCATGCATGCCATTGCCTAATCCAGGAACTCTGCAGTCCAGAAATCCAGCAATGAAGCAATGTGGAGCAGTAGTCCAGCAATCCCGCACTGTCTGTCCTGGAAATACAAAAACAGAATGAGGAGCAGCACTGGGGTGTGGCCTTTTATAGGGGTAACGGGGAGCACTTTGCAGACAGCCGCTCGCTCCGTGGACACTTTGAACCCCAAGCTGGGCTCAAAAAGTTCCAAAAAGTGTCCAGATCACCTGGGGCATGGTCTGAGACATTTTTAAGGGGGATGTTTCACAAAAACACACCTTGGATTTCTCAAAAAAGCACTTTTTTGTTGTTCAGGGGCCAGGACCATGTTCGCGGATAAGGACCGATGCTCATCATGGGTGTGGTCACATTGTGATGTCGCGGGCATTCGCGAAAGGGACCGCAGTCCACAAGACACCTATTGCGCAGGTTCCGCCGTGCGCATGTGCATAGCTGTCCTATGAACACGGTTGGGGTCCCCAAACTAATAAAAGTGTGACACACACGCAGCGGACAGTTCCGAACAGGCGCAGTGTTCGTAGGACTAGGGGATGAGATGCGCATGTTCCCAGGTTTCCTCCGGACATTGGTGGGGTCCCCAGACAAAGGTATGTAAAAACTTTGCAGACATTGAGGACAGGCGTTTTGTCCGTAGGACACAGGGAATACGATTTGCATGTGCTCAGGTGTCCGCCGAACATGGGTGGGGTCCCCAAACTAATTAAAGTACGTCACTGCTCTGTGTACATGTCGGATAGGCAGGATGTTCATAGGACTCGGGGGGAGAGATGCGCATGCCCCCAAGTGTCTGCCGGAAGAGGTTGCGGTAACCAAACTAATTAAAGGTATGTCACAACTTTGCGGACATGTGGACAGGAGTGGAGTCCTAAGGACACCTCCATTTTGAATGAGGACTTTTCGGACCAGCGCGGTGTCCGCAGGACACATCAATTTTGATTAATTTCAGACATCCCGGACAGTTGCATGCACCGCAGACTCAAAACTGGCGTTTTCAGAAAGAAAACACACACACATAGCAACCATATACACATAGAACTTTATTTACACACATGTATACACACAATTAGGAAAGGGAAGGAGAAGCAGAAATGGAAACATATACAGACACATTATGATTTTCCACGGATGGGGCTTCAGGGGAGGAAGGGATTAAGGTCTCATCGTAACATATTTGTTTACAGGGAATATGCGGGGATGGTTGGCTGGGATAGGGGGGAGGTTGAAGGTGGGGCAGTAGTATTTAATTTTCTCCATGATATGTCCCGATACAAAATCTTTTATGTTAGCAAAAATGTTCAGCAATTGCTCAATTTTTTGCATCCATGCTCTTTAGTTTATTTTGTAAAATGTTTGTTTCATTTTTTATGTGCCCATGCACTTGTGGAGGACCTGCTGCTTCTGGGGCATTCCCTTCATTTCCTGTATGTACTGTTAAAGAAAAAAATATCTGTAAGGTATATGTGAAGCAATGTGTATTAAGTGTCTTACCTTTCAAACTGTATTGTGTACCAATGGAGTTACTGTATTCACTCATTTTATCCCGAGGGAAATTCTCTTCAAGCCATTCCAAGGTGCTTGCCAATTCTGTGTAAAAAAAGAGAAATCATTTTTCTAGTATTGCAGACTGAACACACTGCACTGTTATAGGAAAAAATGTATAGTACTTACCACTTTGTAATACAGTTCTGCTGTGAGCACTTTGCAGTTGTCCCGCTGACAGTTGCTTCTCAATTTGTATGTAAAGCAGCACTGAGGTAATACTGTTGGAAGCACAGGTTATTTTTCTTCTTGGTGCATTCCATTATGCTGCATACCCTATGCACTTGTACTGTTGCTTTCATAAGTACAGTGTTTGTAGATCTACTTAATTTTTCCTCCTAATTCACTTATGTGTTGCTCTTTCAACATGTTGAGTGTTTTTTTCTGCACGCTACAACAATGTAAGAGAACCCCTGAGCTTTTGGGCAGTGTGGGTGCTACCGGTGGTCCACGAACAGTCGCACAGTCCGAGGACCCTGTGGTTATCTGCATGGGATCAGGGGTTCAGTATGTTGTATGGTACTTCTATACAAATTAAGGGTATCCTGGGAAAAACCTATGAAATATAACATAAAATAACAACCTATCCATATTATGGTTACATGTAAAACCGAAAAACCCCAGAAGTTCGCCAGCTATGGTAAGCTAAGCAACCATGACTGGTGCCACCACCGTGCACTGCTAAGACTAACCCCCATGACATAAAAGATGACATCACAAATGTCATTGATGACATCACTGATGACATCACATGTGCATTTACTTTTCATGCAAGGTCTCTACCAGGGATTTTTATTATAATGTTGGCAAAAAACTGTCAGGAGTCATTGGGAGAAATATCATGAGCTACGTAGTTCATTAAGCAATGCATTGCTATAAACACCATTGTATTACAGAGTTCATTCCAGTATTTTTTTATTTTTTTATTTTGGCTTTATAGAGCGCACTACAGCCCACAGGCATCGAGGCGCTATGAGGAACATAAGAAGGCTTGATTCAGGGATACAAGAATGCAGCCCAACATGGCATTGCTGGGTACACATACATACATTTGATGAAAGGTACTTAGAGGCATAAGCAGAGAAACATAAAGGTAATAAAAAGGCCTTTCAAACAAAGAGCCTAGTTTTGATTGCTTTCCGGAAGGCTGCATGATAGTCAATCAACCTAATCTGGGACGGCAGGGCGTTCCAGAAGGTGGCGGCCATAGTTGGGAAGCTGGTGCCACCTGAACGCACTCTGCGAGTAAGAGGAATGGTGATTCTATTAGAATAGGCCACTCTAGTAGGTCTAGATGACATGTGTCTGATGGTCCTTTGAGCTAGGTAAGGGGGAGCCAAGCCGTGGAGAAATGTATGTGTCAAGGCGATGGTTTTGAAAACGATCCTTTGCTTGACGGGGAGCCAGTGTACCTGTTTTCTAACTTCAGAGATATGGTCCCTTCACAAAACGATTGTTGCAGCCCTCAAGGAGTTGTTCTGAGATAGTTGAAGTTTGGCCAGATTCTTTCGGGAGGTCCCTACAAAGAGGGCATTACAGTAGTCAAGCCTAGACCCAATTATCGCCCTAGCAATGGTAAGGCAATTCTGTTTGGAGAGGAAGGGTCTGTATGTGTTGAGCAATTTGGAGTGATAGGCTAAGGAGGATGCAATAGCATTAACGAGTCTATCCATGGTAAGGTTGGGTTCAAGATAGATGCCAATTGTCTTGATCGCTTGTGAGACAGAGATGGGGATGTTGTCAACAGAGAAGGAGCCGTATTGCTT
The DNA here is from genome assembly GCF_040938575.1 of Ambystoma mexicanum. NCBI lineage: Eukaryota > Metazoa > Chordata > Amphibia > Caudata > Ambystomatidae > Ambystoma > Ambystoma mexicanum. The sequence goes on from NC_090922.1 coordinate 1,141,737,828, forward strand.
GTCCAATTTACCCAAGGTGGAGGGGGAGCCAATTAACAAAATTTCGGTTTTCTCACTGTTGATACATAACCAGTTTTCTGCCATCCAGGATTGGAACGTTGCGTAAATGGAATTGAGGGTGTTCAGGTCTGATAGATAATCACCCGAGAGCGGGATGAGCACCTGAGTGCCATCTGCATAATTAGTGTATGAGATGTCCAGGGCATCCAGGATTTTGAACAGGGGCCTCCTGAAAAGGTTGTAGAGGGTGGGAGATATGCAGGAACCCTGTGGGACCCCACATTTAATGACACAACGGTTAGCACAGGAGGATTCAGAGAAAACCTTCATCACTCTTTCCTGTAGGAACAAAGTTATCCACGCACAGGCCCTCGGGGTGAAATTGGCTGTGGAGGGGAGATGATGGCAGAGGGTCTTGTGATCTACCAGATCAAAAGCAGTGGAAAGGTCCAAGAGAAGGAGGAGCACAGCTTTGCCTGCATCTCTGAGGCCATCCATTTGATTTTTTTGGTCAAGTAGTGCTGTTTCGGTGCCATGTCGTGGCCGGAACCTGTACTGCCGTAGACCAAGAAGGTAGTTGTCTTCAAGGAATATTTGTACTTGCAGGTAGGCTGCTTTTTCCAACATTATTAGCAGAAAGGGGACAGTGGCAATCGGCCTGTAGTTCCCTGGGACCAATGGGTTGAGGGAGTTTTTTTTAGAAGCAGTCAGACCCATGCTTCCTTGAGTCCAGTTGGGACATGGCCAGACTGGAAAGAGAAATTAATGAAGGTGGTAATAAATGGGGTGTGGGGGGAGGCACAGTCTTTGATGACCTGAGCCGGGCAGTCATCGCCTTTATAATTAGATGGATTGATGGATTTGAGTAGGGCAATGACTTTGGGTTCACTCATATCCTTATAGGAACCTACTCATATAGAAACATAGGCATTGTGTGCAGCATACACCATAGAGGTGCAATATTCATAATCTTACCATGTTGGATAGCAAAATGATAAATGCTTTTGTATTAGAGATGTGCTTACTGTGAACGTGTAATAAGTGGCTAATAAAGCCCCAAAAAAAGCAGCAGTACTACCAGAAAGTGTTCATAACCTAACTGATTATCTCCATGCACAGAAATGATCGCTCTGTTTCAAGCCTGCTTCTTTTCCTATGTATATGTATCATATGATGTAACTGGACCCTAAGGAAAGTAGAGTAGGTACATATGAGAAGGGTAAGGTCTACAAATAAAGTACCTTTTGAATTTTTAGTTCCTGTGAGAGCCAGACATGTGATGTCATCTTTGATGTCATGGGTGTTAGTCTTAGCAGTGCACGGCGGTGGCGCGAGTTAAGGTTGCTTAGCATACTATAACTGGCGAGTTTTGGTTTTTTTTTGGTTTTACTCATAACCATAGTATGGATAGGTTGTTATTAGTGCAAAGTATCTATAACGTCCTTTAACACATTTTTTCAATGAATTTGATAGGTTTTTATTAGCGCAACTTAACCATAACGTCCCGTTAACAAAGCGTTTTCACTGTATGTATGTATATTACATGGACGTGGTAGCATCCATGTAGTTATGGTTAGGTTGGTGTTTCCATAGGAAGAGCTTATTTTGGGTGGTTATACCTTCTCTATTATAACCATAATATATATATTATGTACCCCATAATCATGTAAAACAAGTCATATTTAGAAATACCACCTGTTTTATGACTTCTCCCAAACCGATGCCCATTGCCAGTGGTTTCACAAAACACATGTCTATCAGTTGTGAAAATGGGAACCATGTATTTTGTTGCTATTTTTCCACCCATTTTTTTTTTACGGAACTTCTGCTCCTTCCTCCATACCAGTACTGTTATACCACGTGCACCCTCCACATCTATACCTACCCCTGCCAACGCATGCTTTTTCTACCTTTTATTTTTGGAAGCAAACACAATCATTTTTTTGTTTGTTTTGTTTTGATATAAGCTTGCTCCTTTTATTTCAAGATTATTGGTAAATAGACTCAAACTCCCCATTACATGAATACATGTTGTATATTCAGAAGTTTGCCTCAGCCCACAGGAATTATTTCATTAACTAACACCATCAAACCATGTGATGAAAGGACATTTTTGTCAAATAATTGTTTTGTTCCAAGCCAGTTTAGCTAACACAAGGCATGTGTTTTGCCTCTCAAGCCTCTTTTTTAACCTGTGCTACAAAGTGACTCTTACGAGCCACCTATAATTTGAAACTATTGAATTGGAGTACAGCTCGGAGGACAATGGCATGTGAAAAGGGACACTGGTTATTGACCTATCCGTTGACTGTCCATGGCCATGATAATCACTGAGGCTATTCCTACCCACTACCTGCTGCTCTCCACCCTTAACACATCCTGCTGGGATTGCTTTGAGCTAGCCCTATCAAACTGTGACAGTATGTTTTGTCCTGCCATGATTAACCCTGCTTTAGAGTGAATGGCTTAATTGAAGCTGTAAAAGTGATGCTGATGTCTTAATAATGTCTTAGCATAGTCTGCCTTGAGAAACTTAATTTACATTGGGCTACAGTTTTGATATCTATGTATGTATTAAGTAGACGTTTGCCAAGCCTTGCTATCATATTTTCCAGTAATCACACCACTTTCTAAGCTGTTACCCTTTCACTGGCAGGTATTACCATTGTGGGTTTGTACTAAGGGATGTGGGGCTGGGGGCATCCTGGCTGTGATAGACAAAAAATTGCAACTCATTTAAATGCAAATTGATTGAACCGTGACAAAAAATTCCAAAGCAGACATAACTTTTTGCCTAGTCCTGGACAGACGTACATTATACAAGCACAGAAGCACTCTTGTTTTAGTAGTATCTTGGTGCAGCTTTTAATATTGCTGCCACCTTTATTATTTTGCGTAGTCACAGGATAGATTAGCTATATCCCTATGTAAACATATGAAATTCAAATAAGCAAACACAACAGTGAACAATGGGTGCAAAAGAAATAGTCCACAAACCTTCTTACATTCTAACATAATCCAAGGTAAACAAATTAGTACAAGGGCATGTATCTCATAGCAAATAAGACCAGGAAAACACACACATGGTTAATATTCTAATACATGTTGGTGTCCTATTGGTACATTATAATCTTTATCCGATATTGACAACCAGGAAGAGCATATATGTTGTAGGTATTCTAGGTGAAAGACCTTGGATATGTCTGCCAAAGCCAGGCTTAAGGGTGACCCTATAGTAGGTCAAAAGTGGGACATGGGTGCATTGGAAGGTGCACCGGTTCTCAGATGTTTTGGCTTTGTGTAGATAACAGCCTTCTTCTGGAGCCAAGGCGTGGTCTTCCCTCACAAGGGACAGAGTCCTGGGTGTGCGCCTGCTGGCTGGTGGTAGGCACTGGTGCATGACCCGACAGGATGTCTCAAATCCACATGATTGACAGTGGTGGGATGGATCTTCAGTCAATGGTACGCAGTGTATTTGTGGCAAATTTAATTCATTACATGGCACTTAGTGTGTGCATTCGCTGGATATTTTGCAGGGTTGATCATTTTCAGGCAGAGCTACCAGCGTAAATCTCAATCTGGAGTTGTACAGATCTCTGGGGGCAGCGTGTGTCTTGGAGCACTGCTACTCGCAAAATGAAGCTGAAACTTGATTTACATCGGGCTACAGTTTTGATGTGTATGTACGTATTAAGTAGACGTTTGCCAAGTCTTGCTATCATATTTTCCAGTAATCACACCACTTTCTAAGCTGTTACCCTTTCACTGCCAGGTATTACCATACGGCAGTGTCTAGCAAATGCCTATCCAACGCCTGTACACAATAATTCCCTAGCAAAACATGCTGCTTCACCAATGCTTGTTTGATTACTCTTATGCGGATGATGCAAAACATATTCATGAACATGGGGATTATTAGAAAGACTCTGAACCTTAAACTGCCCAGGCTGTGCTAGAACATCTGGAGAAGGATTCAGTTCCCAACTCAAGGACTGTAGGGATCATTACTGCACAGATTTCAAACACGCACTCATTTTAGCAGTGCCATTGACTTCAATTGTGGTAAGGTGCACCATTCAAAAATGGCGCTAATATCATGTTACATGTGTGACTTAGTGCTGATGTGAGGCATGATTTGGGAGTTAGCTCAGAGCAAGTTAGTGTAGGCTACTAACAATTAAAATGGCTACATATTAATCTGACTAATAACTAGCCATGACACAACTAATTATAGTGGCTATTATTAATTCAAAGGGGGTTATTTAGGCCATAGCCCAGCTGCTGGCTTGGGGTGTATGAACTTGCACCACAACATTGGCTTAGAAAATGAATGTACAAATTGAAATCTGAGCTGCAATGTGCGTGGGGGGGGAGTGAAAAACAGCAGAACGTGCAGTTTGTTTAAACAGGAATGCAGAGAGGATCCAATATGTTTCACATTGATCTGGCCTGGAGACGAGGGCTGTATAGAGATCACAGTGAAGAACCAGAATGGGTTTGGAAAATTACTACGGTGTTGGCTAAAGGGGAAGCAGTTTTGGTTGATGTCATCATGACAATAGGGAGGGAAGTAGGTGGTAAAATTATATGGATTGCGTAGGAAAATATAGGTAGCGGGATGAAAGCAAAAGAGGGCTTAAAAGACAGAGAAGAAGGAGTGGCTGGGACTGGTAAGAGAATGATTGGGTGAAAAAAGAAGCAAGAGAGCATTTGAACTGGTTTGGCTGGCTGACTAGCTGCGAGCAGTGAAATTGAGACTGAGTTCAGTAGCTGAGCCGGAGGCCAGGCTGCAGAGAGAAGGTAGACGGTGGAGATCCTCAGTGTGCAGGCAGTGGAGAGTGGGAGGAAGACAGTCGTTTCGTAGAAGACATCTCTATGCTGGACATGCAGACAAAGTGGCACTGAAATCTTGGTAAACATAAGTGACAACATAAAGAAAAATATCTATTTATAGGTAATATTCTAATTAATGAAATGTCAGATTAGGTTGAAGGGAAAACAAAAAAAACCTGTCTCCTCTTCATGCACCAGGGAACATATGCCTTTTCTTTGTGAAGGGATAGATTATGCAAAAAGTCTAAGGGCTGCCAAAGTCACTGTCAAGGTATAGATAAAATAAAATGTGTGTCTTCTGCCAAATACTGATGAATAAATAATCTTGCAAAGAGAAAAGAGAAGCATTTTTGTGGTAGGGGGTCAGTTAAAAGGGCATTGAAGTGCGTTTGCATCACCGAGCTGTATGTGGATATATTTCCTAACTTTATCATAAGTCCAGAAATTGTAAATGGTAAGCGAGGCTGATTTGGCCTGCAATGTATAGAGTGTTCTTTTTGTCATTGTAGGGGGTAATTCATAGAATCCAGTGCACAAGTGGCGCACGCGGCTTGCGCACAGTGTGCGTGTGCGGCAGCCTGTGCCAGCCGCGTGTGCCAAAATCCATTTCAGTGCACAGCGTATACATGGATTTTAACATCCATAACCAGCCGTGGCGCAGAGTAGTGCAGCGACCCTGCAGCAGTGCCAGTTACACCCCCAACCCCTCCCCGTGCGCCATGAACAGCGCACAAATCCCGTACATGGCGCACAGGCCAGCGAACCAGCATACAGCCCCCCAACCACGAAAACGTCTGTAAGAATCACACGTGATAGGCATTTTGCGAGTGGGATACGTATATTTCGGGGGTGCACGGGGAGAATCACATGTGATAGGCCCTGTGCGAGCAGGGTACATGAATTTCTGGGGTGTCTTAACACGTGATAGTCCCTGTGGGAGCGGGGTACGTATTTTCTGGGGTTGCGCAGGAAGTTTTACACGCGATTGGCCCTGTGCGAGTGGGGTACGTGTATTTTGGGAGTGCACGGGAAGTATTACACGTGATAGGCCGTGAGCGAGCAGGGAACGTGTATTTCGGGGGGGCGCGTGGAGAATCACACATGGTAGGCCCTGTGCGAGCGGAGTAAGTGTATTTCGGGGTGCCTTAACACGCAATAGGCCCTGTGCGAGCGGGGTACGTGTATTCCGGGGGCGCGTGGGAAGTTTTACACACGATTGGCCTTGTGCGAGTGGGGTACGTGTATTCCCGGGGTGAGTGGGAAGTTTTACACACGATTGGCCTTGTGCGAGCAGGGTACATGTATTACAGGGATGCGCGGGAAGTCTTACACGCGATTGGCCTTGTACGAGCGGGGTATGTTTATTTCGGGGGTGTGCGGGAAGTGTTACACGCGATTGGCCTTCTGCGAGCAGATTGGCCTTCTGCGAGCAGGGTACATGTATTTCGAGGTTGCCCTGGAAGTTTTACACGTGATAGGCCTTGTGCGAGCGGGGCATATGTATTTCGGGGGTACACAGGAAGTTTTACACGCGATTGGCCCTGTGGGAGGGGGCTACGTGTATTCTGGGGGTGCGCATGGAGAATCAGACGCGATAGGCCTTGTGCGAGCGGGGTACGTGTATTTTGGGGTGCACGGGTAATTTCACACGTGATTTGGTAGTGTGGGTCCTCCCAGGTGTGCCCTGTACACCCTCCCCAGCCCCTGCAGCCAGCATACACCACAGGGGACTGCACCCCTGGTCATGTCCTTTAGGCAGCCCATCCACCCTGGCCATGCTCCCAGCAAGCCCACATGTCACCATGCACCAGTGAGCACCGACTCATGTCCCCCTGCACCCCCACCCCCCCAGCATTGACAGGCACCTGCCAGCAGGCCCCGACTCATGTCCCCAGCACCCCCACCCCCCCATCATTGAAGGTCAGGCCCGACTCATGTCACCCCTGCACCCCAACCCCCCAGTATTGGCGGTCAGGCCCTGACTCATGTCCCCCTGCACCCCCAATCCCCCAGCATTGACGGGCACCTGCCAGCAGGCCCCGACTCATGTCCCCCAGCACCCCCACCCCCCATAGACGGTCAGGCCCGACTCATGTCACCCTGCACCCCCACACCCACAGCATTGACGGTCAGGCCCCGACTCATGTCCCCCTGCACCCCGACCCCCCCAGCATTGACGGGCACCTGCCAGCAGGCCCCGACTCATGTCCCCCAGCACCCACACACCCCCATCATTGACGGTCAAGCCCCGACTCATGTCCCCCTGCACCCCCACACCCCCAGCATTGATGGGCACCTGCCAGCAGGCCCCGACTCATGTCCCCCAGGACCCCCACCCCCCAGCATTGACGGTCAGGCCCTGACTCATGTCCCCCTGCAACCCCAACCCCCCAGCATTGACGGGCACCTGCCAGCAGGCCCCGACTCATGTCTCCACCCAACATGTCATCAAGATGCACATTCATAGGCCTCATGTCCACCAAAATCCCACAGCACGCCACCCCAGTCTTGAGACACAATCAAGTGTACCATCCACCCCACACTGAAAGGCCTATTTCTTCTCACACAACAAAAGTCAACTATGCACATCAACACATGTCCGTCACACGCACACACTGGGTGCCAGTGATTGTGTAAACCCACATTGTGACATACAATAAACCAATGAGTAAATACCACACAAAGAAGTGAGAAATCAAAATGAATCCAATGGAAACAAATCATGAAAATAATTTTAAACATAAAAAAATGCATGTCCAAAAAAGAAAAAAGAAATAATGATGTCACAATCCAAAGTAATCCAAAATAAAGTTAGTCAAAACTCCTTTCCACCAAAGCAAATCCATAGGAAACCAAAATTAAATAATCCATTGATCCATGGTGATGTTCAAAAATGTTTTCTTCCAAGAGCCACATTCCAACTATGTACACTGATTGAACCAGGGTCCATGAGCCCAACAAATGAACTGAAACCTCTAAATAAAACCCTACCTAATTAAAAACTATATACAAAAACGAGGGGCATTTTCCAAGCGTCCCAAAAGAAAAAAAAAGAAAGGAACCCTAACACTATCTAACTATATACAATTGCGGCGGGCAAGTCCTGCGGCTCACTCTGTGATGTTGTGGCCAGGTCATCATCGAACTCCATGTCGATGTCCTGGAGACGGGCCTCTGCCCTGGCCCTGAGGTCTCACAGGGATGCACTCATGGCCTGTTCCAACTCCCTGCGAGTTGCCTTGAGGCACTCAGCCCGCCTCAACGCCCGACGCATGGAGAACTCCGCCCTGACCATGGTGAGCCGCACCTCTTCCGCCCGCCGCCGCTCCGCATCTATCCGCTGGCCCAACCGCAGCCACATGGAAGACACTCCCATTCCAGGGTCCTCCTGCCCTCTGGCCAATGCCCGCCCCTCTGATGTTGATGGCCCGAGCCATCATCGCTCCCACCTAGAGCCTGCTGCTGTCCATGTGCCCTGTCCGATGATGCCTGCACATCCTCCATCTGCTGGTCTCCAATTGTTGGGGTGTCCACCCCTGCTGGACCGCCGACTCCCGACTGTGGCAGGGATGGGATCTCCACCAAGCTGGCTGTGTTGGTCAGGCCAGGTCCACAGGGAGCCCACGTGGAATCTGGGCTGGAAGACGGCAGGGAGAACGAATGGGGCATAGTCTCCACAGAGGAGGACAGGTCCACCAGAGTGCGCAACACATGGAGGAACCCACCGACCATGGCCCCTCCCAACTGTGCCACATTGCCACGCAGCTCTTCGTGATGGAGTGCGTGGTCCCCCCAGGAAACATGCACGTCATCACAAATGACACCCGTGCGCAACGTGACACCAATCAGGATGGAGCCCATACGGTCATGGGACTCCTCGTCTGCAGGTAGTGGAGAGGCAGATGACGTGGGCCTCCCCCCTACCTGCGAATGGGCCTGGGACGGGGCATCCCTGCTGGTGCATGGTGGTTCAGTCACAGGGTCAGGGACAGCGACATGCACAGGCCCCTCTGCGGCGACCTGTGCTGCCTCTTGACCCTGGCCCTGGACTACACCACTTGCACCAGTGGTACTACCCCCACCAGGCCCCATGTGCGGCTTAGTAGCGGGCTCCTCCTCCTCTGTGGAGACCACCAACCTGGATGTCTCTGCACTGTCTTCCACCATTGCAAGCCCCTGTGGGGGCTCACCCGGCCCTTCCGCTACAGCCGTAGTGGCAGATGCGGCACCATTCCCCTCGCTCCCGGACGATGGCAATTCCTGGGAGGGTGGCAGGGTCTTGCATCGCCGCCTGGTGGAGGCATCCCCACCGCTTAGCTCCATAGCGCCATCTCTGACCTCTTTTCACTCGACGCTGCATAGAGGGAGACATAGAACACAAGCATCAGGGTACTGTACAATAGTCCCCTAGACAGGAAGCAATAACACATGAGTGGCACTGTCAAACGTCACTTCCATCCAGTCCCTCCACAACACATGGGTCAATGCAGGCAACACACATGCAGAAACAGGCATGGTGTATGCAATCAACATCAGCATCCATGTACAAGGGCCTCTATTAACAAAAATGTTTCCTTAAAACTCACATGCATCATGGCCCATACTGATCCCATGCACACACATCACCGAAGGGTCATGCATCATGGCTCGTACACCACAGACACAGTGGATACAATGGTGACCACACTGCATGAGTGAATCTGCACATTGTCACGGACATGTGTCATGCATCCATGGCGTTTCAAAGTCACACATACGCTTTTCAGACACACAGACATGCACACCATACATGTACATGAGAGCAGCATCCCTCACCCCCATCCATGTCCAAGAACAGGGTCTGGCATGCATTAATGTGTGCATTCCGCATGCAGCTTGCCATTTCTCATTGGAACACATGCACCATCCATGTGGTTCACGCATTACTGGTCTCACATGCATTATCATGATGTCCCGGCGCACACACATCCATACATGGCCTATGTTACACATACAGGCAAGTAGCTGACTACCAGCACACTGCAACATGACCTGTTTCACACAGCAATGCATGGCCACTTACTGCTCGACTCCAGATGGGTCTTCCTCCAAAGGATCTGGGCGTGGAGCGCTGGGCTTGTGCATTCCAGGACCCTCATCTGGATGTTGCTCAGGTCAACCCGGCACCCCTGTGAATCCTCTGCCTCCACGAGGCACTGGCCTTCTTGAGGGTCCTGGACCTGAAGTCCTCCCAGGGCTTCCGGACGTGCTTGATGTCACCAGTTGCCACCGCCTCCGCGTTGATGGCAACCACGACGATCTCCCAGATCCTCTCCCGTCCTTACTTGTCGGCGCGCGATGGTGTGAAGAGGGCATCATAATGCCCCAGGACATGCTCCACCAGGACACCAACCTCCTTCTCATTGAAGCTGATGGCCCTCTGACTCTCTTGCTGGGGGTCACCATTGGTCTTGGATGGTGTTTACCCCGACATGGCAACCCCCGAGGCAGGTGTGGGTGGGAAACTGGGTCCTGGGGCTGGGCTGTGGAGCGATTGTAACCCAGTCGGGAGTCTTCTGTTCCAGCAGGGGTGGACACAGCAACTGGACCACTGCAGATGGCTGACGTGCAGGCACCAAATAGCAGGGCACGTGGGCAGCAGGCAGGCAGCAGCAGATGGCAGGTGGGATCGTGCTCGGGGCTCTTGGGGGCAGGAAAATGGCCTTTTGGGCAGGAGCGTGGTCTTCCGTGTGTTTTCGCGTGGCCAGCTTGATACGGAGTGATTTGGCACGTGAAAAAAGTTCACTTCAGTGCGTAATTCGAGGAAAGGCCCTTAGCGCATAAGCGCGTCTGTGACGTATCGTGCACAGGCTTTTCCCTCAACACGGGTGCATAGTGGATCAGCACGTGAAAAACCCACACGTCCGTGTGGGAATGCATGTAATTCGAAGAAAGGGCCTAAGCGCATAAGTGACAGGACGTGCGCAGGTGTTTCCCTCAGCACGGGTTAAAGGTGAGCGGGGCCAGTGGTTTGTTGTATGTGCCTTTCGTGGAGACCGACGTGTGTGTTGCTATTTCGTGTTGTATCGCGCACCATCACTACTTCACAGCGGATCAAGGACGTATCTCTTCTTTTGGCAGGGGTATTGGCTACGCGTCTTTTTCAATATCATGCTAGTCTGACGGTGAGTTGCGCACGCTATTTCTCCTACTGTGATGCCCCTGTGTATCGCATACCTGTTTTCGAGGTCATAGTATCCTGCGTGTCCCACGCGTACGCGTTTTTCATGTTCCTGGGTGCCACCGCGTACTGCGGGAGGTTAACACAGTTTTACAGCAGTTTTGGGGTGCCTGAGCGTTGCGTGACCCATCACTTCATCATCGGGGTCACATACAGCCTTGCAGATGCAGGGGTGCTGTTAACATCTTGCATCCCACCCCCTTCACTCCAATTGTCCAGGACAATTGCGGTGTACACCTCCCATTGCCACTTCTCCATCTGTGCCGGCACTACTCCATCTGTGCCATGGTTGGGAGGCCACCAAAGGTGAGGGGCGCCTCAGCTGGGCGTACTCCTTGTGGCGGGCGTGGTCAGGGACATGGCCGGGGTGACCAGGGAGCAGGGGGACTCCAGGGTGTCCAGGGTGGCTGCAGACGGGGAAGAGGCAGGGGTGTGCCAGCTCGGGACGATGTTGGGCCACATGTTGGTGCAGTCATGCCACCACCCCCTGCGGCTTCACAAAATGCAGTTCTCGTATTTGCACTGGCGCCCGTGTGACCCGGCAGTCTGTTTCATCGACTGCCACGTGCCCAAGGGTAGGGGTAGCTGCAGGTGCAGCTGTGGACACCCCCACCCAGGCTCTGGGTCTGCCTGCACAGGCTTGGTTGGCACTTGAGGAGTCCATGGAAGCTTTCCAGGTGTTCAGGAGGCACACCGTAGGTGCACGCAGGGCTGCCCAGACCGAGGCACATGTCCCTGGGGCAGTAATTCCATCTGCTGGCCCGACCAGCCGGGTGTCGGCAACTGCAGGGGCAGATGCAGCCGACACGACCAGGTGTTGAGTCTACCAACCAGGACAGTCCCGGTCAATGACCCTGGCCCAGCGGATGTTGCTGTGCAGGGTCCATTCCAGGGCACCCAGCAGCCACTGATGTAAGTCTGGGCCTCACTCCATGTTCCACCTGCCACTCCCTCGCTCATTCCACCAGTGCCACTGCCCATACTGATCAGGGCGGCATTTGCCAGCCAGGGTCCGTACCAGTGTCCAAGAGGAGGAAGGTTGCACCTGCAGTACAGGCTGGGACCCCAGACACAGCTACGGCCTCCTGCAAGTCAAGGAAGAAGCCTTTCTGCAATCAGGAACTGGACTGCCTCGTGGACTACGTGCCGGACCACAACTGTGACATGCTAGTGGGGCCGAATTGTCGGACTACGGCTGCCCATCGTGATACCCACTGGAAGCAAGTTGCTGAAGATGTGAGTGCATTCTGCCATGAGGTGCACACAGCCCAAGAGTGCATAAAGCGTTGGAATGACCTCAAACGCAGCGCTAAGGTGAAGCGTGCCTCAAATTACAACATGACTCTGGTGACTGGCAGTGGGCCGACACCTGAGGAGGTAGACCTCACTCCGAACGAGTCACTCGTAGCGGAGTTCACACCACCACAATTGGTCGAAGGAGTGGGAGAGATGCAGGACTTTGATGCCCAGTCCAGTGAGTGTTTCTGCGTGTTTGTCGAGGCCATGGTTGTTTTACTCTTGTCATGTGTTGGGCATGACTGCCACTACATGTCATGTGTACATGGTTCTCATGGGTGTCCAGTGGAAGATTCAACACCAAAAGGATTGAATGATGTAAGGGTCGGGGTAATTGGACCTAAGACAAAAGGGTCAAATTTGTCATACATCATATATATGGTTAATGCTTTTCATAAAGTTAAAAATAGAAGTGGTTTTTGCTACAGTAACTGGGGTTGTGGGGGGAAACGACAAACTTATGGAAAAAAAAATTGACCCTTTTGTCATTCGATCCTTTGCATTCGAACATTTGTCCTAGAACCGTTTTCTTGTGCAAGTCATGCAATGCTTCACTGATGCCTGCCTGCTGTGCAGGATGGTGGACATGTTGAGCAGACAGGGACTGTCCTCATCACCACACTCACATGCTAGTCACCCGGATGCCCTGCCGGTCCATGTTCCAGCTCACTGGCCCTTCTGCAGGCAGCCTGTGTTGTCCTTCATCTCAGCACTGGGACTATGTCATTGCATGAGTGACGTGCATGTGTCCCCTGCCTGCATGCGGGTACTCCACGTAGGCATGCTTCCTTGCCCCTCCACCCCTCCTGTACCCCAATTTCACCATTACACTGTTGTGCATCATTTTGCGGTACTGCAATGGCCTGTTCAAGCCTCCTGTGTACATGCTAACTTCTACCAGCCAACCTGCCAGACACATGCAGTGGGGTACATCCTCTGTCCTTCATGCAGGGTATCTCACTTGGACTGTGCAGATGGCAGATGCTCCGCAGGGACCTGATTGCCCATTCATGCTCCATGTACATTCCATGCGTCCCCCTATGTGTCCTTGACTGGATGATCATTGTAGTACGTGTCCATGGTGACCTACATTTCATGGCATTCCACCATCCATCCCATGGCCCCTTTGGCCCAGTCCTGCATCACACACATGTTTAGGGTGTCACAGTCTGTGTGGGGCACAGTCCTCCCCCAGTTTCAGGCCCACTGACTTTGTCCAACTGGTGTAGTGGGTTTTGCACACATGGGTGTACTACTGAGGGTTTTTCATGTGCCCTGCTTACTGTTCCATCATCATCTGCTGTGTTGTCAGTTGACTCAGATGATGCCATTGATGCTAGTCAACACTGGCTGCCAATACACAGGTCTCTGGTCACCCTTTTGCCACCATGCAAGGCATCCCTGCATTTTCACTCGGGGGGGGGGGGGGTTGCTTGTAGACATGCAACCCATTGCATGCACATTGCATGTGATGCCTGAACTTGCCCATGCACTGCCTTCCCTTGTTTTGATGCGCATAATGAAGTACTTGTTCATGTAGATAGTGAGTAATGTACACATGTTCTGCACTGCATCAACCCACTTCGGAGCCATGTAACACCGTTCTACATGTGTACTCACTGATGCAATGTCAAATTGACCAGGCATGCATTGCAGGTTCTCTTTTGTGTGTGACATGTCTGCTTCATGTGTTGGCTGTCCGTGTGATGTCCATGTGTGTCTGTGTTATGTGCTTCTAACATGTGTACTAATGTGTTTTTTCCTCCACTCTTCAAATGATGACGCAATGGAGTCAGAGGATGGTGTTGTCATGCCAGGCACAGGGTTGTTATCACAATCGCAACCCGGTACAAGTGGGGGTCGTGGGGTGGTAGACCACGAGCACCCATGTGTGCTACAGTCCATCTTGTCTTTGGCTGGCAATGAGTCGAGCCCAGATGACCACTCTGACGACCATATCGAGTTCGATGTGCATCAGGTCCCTACGTCAGGGGTGAGTGATTCTGATGTGGACACTTCTCTTACCGTGGCACCTGCACTGAGGGGCCAGACAGTGGTGGGACCTCGGCCTGTGGTGGATCGGGATGCAGGGTCACCCTCCACACCAGTCGCTGATGTGCCTTGGGCATCACGTAGACAGGGGCATGTAGTCGTGCAGCCGCGGGCAGTGCCAACCCAGTGAGGATGCCCGGTCCTTGGGTCCCGCAGGTGTCAAGCCCAGCAACGCAGTGGCCGTGCGCCACCGAGGTATACTGAGTGGGAGGAAAACGTGACTGCCAATTCAGTATGTCAGGGGGTAGCACTTGATAACATCGCTGTGAGCATGGAACGTGTGGCCCAATCCATGCTCCCCCCTGCTAGGCAGGTGTTTCTCCAGCGGCAGGCTGCGCAGTCCACGGCCCGTTTGCTCACGCTGGGCATGGCGGCCTCTGACAGGGAATGCCAGGCTGAAATGTTGTCTCTGCGTCAAGCAATTACTGCTCATGCAGAGGCACACATGGAGGCCCTGAGGACTGATTATCAGTCCCTCAGATCAACTCTGGGTGCCCTCTTGACGTCCCAGAGGGTGCGGTCGGAGGAGAGGTTTGAGCAGCTTGAGCGTACCATCTCAGCTGAGCTATGTGCTTTCCGGGAGGTGCATCAGTTGTGCAGCCAGACCATTCAGGAAGAACTCAGTGTTACACGTGTTACCTTGCAAGAGGAAGCACGTGTATCACGGGTGGTTCTGCATGCAGACTTGCGTGTCATTGCCGCACAGAACCAGGCTCACCTGTCCAGCAGACTTGCTGCCGATGAGGGGCAAACTGCGCCCAGGCGGGGTCGGGTTCCTGGCCCACATCCTCCTATTCTGGAGGAGGCAGACTCGGGCGTCGAAATATCTCCCACACAGCCCATGGAGTTTTTTTTTTTTTGCCTCAACATCATCTCATGTGGGTGTTGAGGTGCACCCTGTACCTCTCCCCTCCTGGGTGCCCCCCCCCCCCGGGCCGTATGTGGCCGTTTTTGATTTTTGATTTTAGTTTAGTTAGTTAATATCGACTATTTGATAGTAATATTAATTAGGTTATGTAGGTTGTTTATTGTTAGTTTAATTAGTTAATATAGTTTAATATTGTTTGTCTATTGTGCTTTCATGTGACAGTGTGGTGCTTTGTGGCTTTTGAAAGCATCCACTGTCTGTTCCAGCTGGGCCCTTCAAGCTTGTCTTGTGTATGTGTTTGCAGCTTGGGGTCCTGACTCACATAGGCCACTGCTGCTCCCCTTATCCATGAGCTTGCTTGGATGGTTCGGTGTAACAAAATATTACACAAGGGCTTTGGAATTGCCTCATAACTGTGGCCTGTCTGCTGCTGTACTACTTGTGTTAACACCCCTAGTGGGGATTGGTTGCATTTCATCCACCCGATGTATGTGATGAATTTGGGTGAGTATGTGATTGTTTTATCCATTAATTGGTGTGGATTGTGATGTATGTCATTTTCTTGCCTGTATATGTGCTTTATGCACTTCATGCTGTAGACAGTAGCCTGCACCCTTGGCCTGTCAAAGTGACACTGATGGTGGGAGGAGTTTGGATGTAGCTCTGTAACCTGGCCCTGTGACAAGCAGCATGTAGACACACACACAGGGAAGTGTCCAGCCTTATTGCCTTGTTTAATGCCCTTTCTGCAGGAAGATGAGCCTCCAGACTGCCTTTGGCAGCAGACACAGGGACCAGTAATCCAGGAAACTGACCACGTTTGTTGGTGCAGACATGTG
Organism: Ambystoma mexicanum; assembly: GCF_040938575.1. Lineage (NCBI taxonomy): Eukaryota > Metazoa > Chordata > Amphibia > Caudata > Ambystomatidae > Ambystoma > Ambystoma mexicanum. The sequence goes on from NC_090922.1 coordinate 1,141,753,936, forward strand.
GATGTGTGCGCAAGCAGATGCACAGGGCTTGTGCTTAGACGTCCGACAGAAGCAGACGTGTTTCCAGGAGCTCCTGGTAAGGTGAGCAACACAAGGGCCCATGCCGCAGACTACCTTCCACCAGGCCACTTGCACATGGATGCTAAGTAGCACATGTGCTGGGGAGCTTTGCCAGGCATTGTTGGAGAAGCACACAGTACCGCTGACGTGTGTTGAGGGCCACATGGCAAGTGCCTTTGCAAGTTGTCAGGGGCACACACAGGGGCCATCAAACATATCCTCAAGTACCCCCTGCTCCATTGAAACAGAGATATTAGGGTAGTAGTGTTCCTAGCCAGGAACTGATACAGTGCACAGGGACGACCAGCGAGGCTCAGACTCGTGGTGAGTGCATGTCATTTTCATGTGCAAATTGCCACGTGCACTACCTATTTGAATCAGCGGTGGCCAGAACACAACTTGTAGTGAAGTTGCACCTTGCTATACGAATCTAGCAGCTCACCCCGGGACCATTGTATCATGTCTGATTATTTACCCATTGGTCTTCCATTTCCCGCGCGGCCACCTGCGCAGGCCTTACTGTATTGACAGTGTATGTGCCATCGGTGGGCCAAGCTAATGTATGGTTACATAGCAGCAGACAGGGGTGTTTGTTTGTGGAAATGTCACTTACTTTGGGGCATGGATGGGGTTGTGTGTGTGTGTTGTAAACACACATTCAGATTAGTAACTCACGCTCTCTTTGCAGCATTGAAGTACTCCTGTTACCGGATCTGAGAGTGCGCAGGCAGGAGGCCAGCACTCACCCCAGAGATAAGTGTTTCTTTGGCTTGCATTTGACTGATTTGGTACAATGTGCATGATGAACATGTTTGCTGTAATTGAGTATGTGTTTTACTGAATAGTTGTATTTTGCCTACTTTCCCTTGCAAATCCACATCCACTCTCCTGCCCCTCTTTCCGGTTAACCTGAATAGCAATGCCTGTCCATGCAACATATCCCTGACCCTCCTTCCCCGTCGGGGTCTCAGAGGCCTGTGTTAGTTTCACCTTGCAGCTACCCAGACCACGGAGGGTGGGGTTGGTTTATGCTACTCCTGCGCCTGGACCCCAGAGCTGTGACAGTACCCATCAGTTGTTGCATCATCATTGTATGTAATGCACCGTAAATGGTACCCATCCTGTTGGACCATTGTTCAACTGTGCTACCTTGGCTGTTCTATCATTGTGCTTGTACATGTGCTTTGACATTTCCTGCTACTTCAAGTCATCTACTGGAGACTCTTACAGGGTTCTTTGGTGCTTACAGCCTTTTTCCCTGCTTTGTGGGTTTGCTTACTTGGAGTTCTCTGCGATTTGGTATTTTTACCAGTCGAGGTGCACTCTGAGTGGGCTGGACCCTATTTACACGCAAGCTGGAACATAGAGACCAAGGGGTAGGATGATCCTGTAGCCAGGTACACTTGAAGAAAGAAGGCTACATACCCCAGAGACAGTTGTTCAGAAGGTCTCGTTGATGTGTAAGGGAGGGCTTTTTGTTGTTGGACAGTTGGCTTGGCCTACAGTGGTTTGGGCACTCTGACATTGTAATTGTGGGGTACTATGTACATGATGTGATTTGCTGCTCAATGCCCGTTCATGTGTTGTATTTACTTTTCAGGTGTCAGGGGATTGGTGTGGTTTGACATGCTGGGGTGTTCACATGGGCCATGTTCACATGTGATGTGTACAGGGCACTGAGGGTCACTTGATTTCACATGCATGTATTGAGTGCATGTCCCTAATGACGCACACAGTTGCACGATGATCCACCACACGTACATCCACCCTTCCATGGCCACAGGTACACACAGATTGCATTCTCAGGCCCGCGGTGTCCATGCAGCACATGATCTATTTCCACTTGGGTACCCTGTGCATGCGTCATTTGGTGGTAGATTTCATTTGTCTTTTTCATGTGATGCTCAAGGTGTATCTGCAACACTATGGCTGATCAAAGTGTTGTGTGCTGAGCAGTGTGTTGCAGGAGACACACACAGCAAACAGGTTCGGGAGTCAGGATTTTGCCATGCCTAATGTGCATGTGAACGGGCATTCAGTGTTGTGTTCATGCTACGACTGTTAGAAAGCATTTGTGTCTGACTTTGTATGTGTGGGAGATTGTTGGTCAGTCATTTCATCTGATTCCATGTCCGACATGATTGTCTCATGCCATTTTTCATGTATGACATGTCACTTTGTATGTTATTGGTCATGGTTTGGCCTTTTGCTATTGCATGCAATGTCATGGTGTAGCAGACAAGGTTGATGTGGTTTGGGAGGGTTTGGGTGACATACCAGGGATTGTGATGGACTGTTTTGCAGGGGTGTGTGATACACACCTTGCATGTGTTCCTTTTGGTCACACAGGATTGGTTATGTTTAAGTAGCTAGGGATGCACTTAATGTAGCACTTCCGTGGCAACATTCTCAGGGTAGTAAGGTTATGACAGTTGACTGTCTCTTTGTCATCATCGATTGTCACCTGCTATGTGCCAGGACTGTGTGTACTCCGCAGGGATGAGAGTTTAGGTAAAGAATGTGGCCACAAGCTGGGTCCGGGCTACCTCGCCATGTGCCCTGTCCCCTCCCATGGTCAGTGCCTGTGCCTGTGGATGTCGGGGCCCCACCATGTCCACCGGTACCTCCCGGCATGTTGCAACATTGTGCAGGACACATGATGCCACAATGATCCTGCACACTACTGGAGGTGCATATAGTAGCTGCCCACCAGAGCAGTCAAGGGAGCGGAAGCGTGACTTGATCACTCCAAATGTGCGCTCCACTATGCCCCTGGTTGCAATATGGGCATCGTTGTATCTTACCTCGGGTGGTGTGGTGGGGTTCCGGATTGGCGTCATCATGTGGTTGCTCAGAGGGTAGGCACTGTCCCCTGGGGAGGTGATAATAGTTGAGATTATTAGGGTTTGGGTATTTGTCTGTGTGTGACTTGCATGCATGTGCACAGGCATTTGTACTCACCTAAGAGCCATGTGTCACCATGCTGCCCAGCTTCCAGGGCTCGGCTCAGGACGGACATTCTGTATATGAAACTGTCATGGGTGGAGCCAGGGTAGTTTGCATAGACACAGGTGGTGATTCCTTTAGCATTGCACACAACCTGCACATTGATGGAATGCCAGTGCTTGCGGTTTCGATAGATGTGCTCAGTGGCCCTAGGTGGACGTAGGGCCACATGGGTGCAATCTATGGCACAAGCACTTTGGGAAGTGTGCCACCCTGTAAAAGTCCTGGACCACGGCCTGCCTTTCTGCGGGTGTTTTGGGCATGTATATGTGCTTGCGGACTGAGGGGCGTGCAGTGATTATTGCCAACACCTGGTGTAGGCAGTGTGACTGCGTTGCCTGTGAGACCCCACCTACTATGGCAGTAGTCCGCTGAAATGACCCAGTGGCCAAAAATTGCATGACATTGAGCCCCTTCTCCAAGGGGCTCAATGCTTGGGAGCACAGGGTGGGGGATGTAAGGTCATCTTCCCACTCCCTGACGAGGTCTTGGATGATAAAAGGTCGAAACCTATACCTCCCATAGACGTGGTCGTCAGGCATCCCAAAAAGGCTGGTCTGGGGAAAAAAAATGCGGGCCCTGGCTATTCTCGTCCTCCTACGGTGTCCCACGATCAGTGCTGCGACAAATGGGGCATTCATCATAGCTGTATAGACATGTTTGTTGTTTGCGCGCACTTTTATACTGTGCGCGGGGACGCTTCCGCCTGCCTTTGTGTGGCGGACTCGTTGACGCCTATGCGCGTCTTTTGCTGTGCGCGGGTTTCCTATATTCAAATCCGTGAATATGGGTTGTTCGCGTGCGTGTGGGTGTTCCGTGTATTTCCCTTCAGTACTTCCCCAGTTACGCCTTCTTTTTTACACGTTGTTCCCCATTCTGCGTGTTATGCCCTGTGTCCCTCCCCCTTTTTGGTGTGTGCGCGGTAGTTGTGCGTGTTCCCTGTGCGCATCACGCACAGCGTTCGGGATGTTGCAATGACGTGTGCGCCCGTGTGCACCACGCACGGGTTTGGCACACATCCCGAGACAAACACGCGCAGGGACTTCCATGAATCGCACGCGTGCACGAGCACTTCCGTTTTCATGCTTGCGCCTGCTTGCAGTAGCCTGCGCCACTTTTTTCGGCACATGTTTGTTCCATGAATCAGACCCTAAATTACATGTTGTTTTGTTCCTTCATGATTGCAAAAGGCACATCCCAGTTGATGACTTGCTAATTATATTTGTTTCTTTCTCTTTCGCAAGTGAATGTTTCATTGTCTGCTGGTGTTATCAAAAGAACATATAAAGTATATGATAAAAAAAGTATGTATACTGGTTAATTTCTAGCGTGGTCTGGTCAATTTTGCATATACAATAATGACCCTGATTCGTTGGTGTATTTGGTGATCTAATGCAACTGATGCAAAATGAAGTGTGCTTAGTGCAACATTAGGTCTGACATTGTCCTAACCAAAGCCTCCCATATAAAATGGTATAACAGTGAGCTAATTTCCTATTCTCTAGCAAATGAAAATCAGAGAAGCACAGGACATGACAGGAATCAAGGACATTGCATGTAATACCACGTTTAAGGTTGTAGATTGTGTTTTATGTCTTTAATTGTAACTCTTTAGAAACAATGAACATGAGATCTAATCTACCCTGAGAAGGGCACCTTCCACTACTGCCTGATCTATAGTGTACAGTAAGAATGAAACATAGTAAACATTTTAGTAATTAGCATTTACAGTATCACATATACCTTGTAATATGTTTAGGGTTCAGAATGGCTGTTATTTATGTCACATCTGCAGCCACTCTCGTTCATCAGTAGAAACTGAAGAAAGATGATTTTGAAATAACATCCTGCCAAGCCGTTGTTTTTCAGTCTACCCTGCTGTTGCAAAAAGGATGAGACTGAGAGCATAAGAAGCTGCAATAAGAAGATGCATCCTTCACCTGAGTACCTCTTAAGGCACAGAAGCCCAGGCCCATTCATCGGCAGACACATCTACAACAGCGATAAATTCACCACAAAAAATTGCCACCATGGATCTGCTTGACCCTCCGCCTCCATTGAATGAGCCTTGCGATTGGTTCCTTTGCCCCCAAAAGCCATTGGTTCATCTGAGCCGGGAGGCAAAACTGGCCATCCCCAAAGGCTATACAAGAGTGAGGTGCCTCTCTGCAGCTCTCTGCTGCTTCCCGCAAGATCCACAGCTTCATGTCTCCTTTGGCGATGCAATACCTCATCAGTGGTTTGACCAACATACAGGAAGCCAAGTCAACCTGCCTAATGGTAAAATGAAAGCCGTAAACTCACCGAGTACAAAACCACACTGTAATGCCAGTACGTTTCCCGCCTATTATGTCGTTATTTGCAAAGCAACCTTCATTCCATTGCCGTACGCTGCTCCTTTCCTAGCACCCTGCCGAGCACTCCCTAGTAAAGAGCCAAACTACCTGCACAGAGCACAACTTCTACATTACCAAACAATCACTCTCATGCCGCTCATCCCTCCAGCACAATCGTATCTAAATGTTAAAAAAATCCCCTCTGCCTGTGCCCTCCAAGCCATGACATACCGCTTCTATCGACAGACACATGCACCCTGCACATGTAGTGAACAACCGAGGGCCCCCCACTCACACCCCATCTGTACGGGAGCACACCATCACATTTTGCCAAAAACTTGCTTCTAGCCCATCTGGTATTACCTACCCCACACTGATGCTCTCGACACAAGCCCTAACCAACAGCTATACCTCTTGGATGACACACCACCCCTGGACCTCCTCACCTCAACCATCAAGTTCATCCCAACACAAGTGACAACCAGCGCAGCCACAAAGCTACGTCTACAACAAACAATACACGCTCATGTCTGCAGCACCACACAATGATGCACGCCTCCTTGCAGCCGTCACTGCCCTTCTGGCTTTATCTGGGCCCCACCCTGTGGTGGCCCCTCCACTCACCCACAGGGCAACCCCTTCTATCTCACTCACTAGCCCTCCACCTTCTGCAACTACGCACAACAGCAATGTTCCTATATTCAACCTTCACACCATCTCTATGCAAAATGCTGACCACTGTGCCAGCCTTGTAACTGACCATGCTGTTTCCTATAATGCTGCCAGTGATGTTCTCTATAATGCTACTAATGATGTTTGTTATGATGCTACACAAAATGTTGAACAAAACTTTCACCACTGTGCAGGCCTTGCAAAATGACCATGCTGTTTCTTACAATGCTGCTAATGATGCGTGTTATGATGGCACACAAAATGTTTCACAAAATGCTGACCAATGTGCTGGTCCTATAACCAACAATGTTGCACAATCCAGACCTACACCAATAGTAGACTCCTACACTCTGGTGTGCTTACCCTTACTCCTATGGCTTGTACCCACCACCGGCCCATCAGCCAGCCAATAATACCACCGCCCAACAACAGTGCATCTCCCTCAACCAACCCCAAGAGTAACAGCCTCCCCGAGAGTACTCTCAAAATTTCACTGATCAACACTCGATCACTCCCAGCCCACGCCCTAGATATCCACAACCTCATTACGATCAACAACCTCAATGCTCTAGCCATCCCTGAAATATGGCTACTCCAAGCCTCAGGCCCAGCCCTAGCCTTGGCCTTTCCCCCTGACTACACCAGAGGTGGAGGGACTGCCCTCATAGCAAAAAAATATCTACACATTAGACAACTCAACACCTCGCTTAACAAACCTTGTAACATCCTCTCTTTAAAACTAACCATCTACCCCACCAACACTATTACTATCCACATAATTTACCAACCTCCCAGTGCAACCAACACTTTTGAAGAAGACCTCCTCCAGACGTTAAGTCATAATTTCAATCTCTCCTCACAAGTAATCCTCCTAGGCGACTTTAACCTTGGATTCAGCGACCTCACCAACCTCCCAGCGACCTCCCTCGCCAACCCACTTCTCACCCTAGGTTTTTTTCAATGTATCAACAATCCCACACATATCAAGGGTTGCACGCTAGACTGGCTAGTTGACCTTAATTGCAATATCACCATCAAGTCCAATACGCCTTGCCCATGATCGGACCATCATGTTATCACATTCTCTATCCCTCTGACTCGACACACCAAACCCCCTACCAAACAGCTGCCACCCTCATGGGCACGCAACTCAAGAAAACTCACCAAAGATAACATCCAACCTTTTCTCAACCCAAACAGATTTGAAATTAGCAGTACTCCTTACCCTTAAACCCTAGTGGACCTCTACACCAACACCCTAGCCAGTGCGGTAGATACCATTGCAGCCCTAACCCATGAAAAAGCAAAATCTATCTTACATGTTAACGCCTGGTACTCCCAAAAACTAGTGGACTTCAGGTCTTTGAAAAGAATTGCAGAATCCTGCTGCAAAAACTCTCCCACTGACATCACTTAACAGGAATTCATTAGCCTGGCCAAACAATACAAACAAGCCATCATCGAAGCCAACGCCTCCACTTTCAACATAAGAATTGCCAAAACCAACTCCAACACGCAAGAGCTTTTTACTATCCTTAGAGAGCTAGAATCGCCCACTCCCCAAGTCGCCACAGGAAACAAAGATCTTCCATGGTGCACCAGCATACAAAATGCTATGCTGCAAAAAATAGACATGCTACAAAGGAGAAATAGCTGACAAACAATCTGATCACAAACTCGTCCCCCAGAATGCACCTTCCAGTTACAATACCAAATGTGACTCCCCCCCACCCCCGATTCAGATTTAACAAAATAAACACCCAGGACACACTACAGATCTTGAAATGTCTTAAGCCTTTGAGATGCAATGGAGACGTTTGCCCAGCCCCATTTGTCAAAGACTGCACAGATGCACTTGCACAAATCATCACAGCATTTATCAATGCCTCTTTCACCACAGGCAAAGTCCCATCATCGCTTAAAGAGGCATGGGTCCTACCACTGTTATAAAAAAACCTTCTCTTGATCCTGCTATGCCGAACAACTACAGACATATCGCAACAGTACCATTGCTCCTAAAAATATTAGACAGAGCTGCATAAGCCTATATCCAACTCCACCTAGAATTGAACCAAATCCTAGAAACCTGCCAATAAGGGTTTTGCCATAGCGCCATAGCACCGAGTCAGCCTTACTTCACCTAAAAATCATCACATCAGAGACAAAGCCAAGCCTGCGCTGTTGCTCCTCCTTGACCTATCTGTGGCATTTGACCTAGTAGACCACCATATTCTTTGCCACCACCTCACCTCTGCAGCTACCTTCTCTCCAGAAGCAGAAGCCTGGATTCACATCAACTGTGGAGGGCCCCAAGGCTCAGGTGTCTTCCCACGCTGTACAATATTTTCACAAAGCCTCTTTTCGACCTCCTAGATGCCCAAGACATAATTTACACTCACTATGCGGATGACACCCAAATCCTTCTCCCATTATCAGGAAACTACACCAAAGACTCTGCCCTACTAAAGGCCACATACACCACCATCCAAGTTTGGATGGCTACCAACGGCCTCTGCCTGAACAACGAGAAGACCAACTACTTTTAGCCGGACCTCACTCTCTACTGAAAAAACTTCAGCCAGAACACTCTGCCATTGACATAGATGGCACTAAGATCACTGTATCACCTGCTGTGAAAACAATGGGAGTATAATTAGATGCTACCCCCTCTCTCTCTTGCCAAGTTAATGTCATATCCTCTTCTGCTGCTTACTCGATGAAGCTCCTCATAGCTGCCAGACCTTACTTATCAGAAGCTAGCTGCCTTACCATTGCTCGGAAGGGTGTAGGCGCTAGACTAAATTACTGTAATGCCCTATTCATAGGCACATCCTCACACAATTTACAAAAACTCCTGACCATTCAAAACAATGCCTTACATGCTACCCTAAACCTACATACATTTGATCACATATCAGATGCTAGGAAAGCAGCACACTGGCTTCCGATTCGGCAAAGAATCCTATTCAAGGCACTTGCTATTACACATAGATGCCTATCGAAAACAGCCCCATGTATCTCACTCAAAATATTGTTATGCACCAAACAGATAGACCTACTAGAACCCCTTAAACCTATATACTAGTACAACCTTAGTACAAGCGTACCAGAGCGGGAGGCACTAGCATCACCGTCCTTGCCACAAAACACGGGAATGCACACCCTCAGACACTAGGAGCAAAATAATCCTACTGGGCAATTCTGAAAGCCTTAAAAACCTGGCTATTCACCTAACCACCTGTCAATCATATTTTTCCTCCATGGTTCCAATCTGTAGCCTCTCTGTAACCTATGAATAATATCTGTTATTGTATTACCTGCTTGTGCTAACATGTGTTGCTCTTGGCAACCTTCCAGGCTTGGCAGGTGAAGAACGATGGTCTGAAAGGTTGCCCAGAGCAACGCCAGTGGTTAAGATTCAGTCTAAACCTTCCAGCCATCACCTCTTTGTTTTTGCTTTGTCACCCCGAGTGGGACGGGTATGCCCAGACGTGGGTCCCGTGCCTGCTGGGCTTAGAGACCCAAGTTACTCCTCACTGATGAGGCACAACAAGGGCGAAACATGTTTGTGGATGCTTGTGGTCTCGTGCAGAAGGGATGTGACCCAGCAGTTTGGGCTGGACTGCCCCTTTTGGGGTGGGACCAAGCCCGATTTGCATATGGTTTTCCTCCTTCTGTAATGGCTTGGCAGGCAAAAAACGATGGTCTGGAAGGTTGCCCAGAGCAACGCCAGTGGTTAAGATGCAGTCTAAACCTTCCAGCCATCACCTCTTTGTTTTTGCTTTGTCACCCCGAGTGGGACGGGTATGCCCAGACGTGGGTCCCGTGCCTGCTGGGCCTAGAGTCCCAAGCTACTCCTCACTGATGAGGCCCAACAAGGCCGAAACTTGTTTGGGGATGCTTGTGGTCTCATGCAGAAGGAATGTGACCTAGCAGTTCGGGCTGGACTGCCCCTTTTGGGGTGGGACCAAGCCTGATTTGCATATGGTTTTTCCCATTCTGTAATGGCTTGGCGGGCGAAGAACGATGGTCTGGAAGGTTGCCCAGAGCAACGGCAGTGGTTAAGATTCAGTCTAAACCTTCCGGCCATCCCCTCTTTGCTTTTGCCTACTGGTGTAGTGTCAGCCCCCTGATGCCCCCAAGTGTGCCTCTCGCAAAAGTGGCCTGTGTTGCTTTGCCTTCCTTGGGGGCAACTTGGTGGAAGACTGCACCAATTTGCCTCCAAAGAATACAGAACAACATTATGCCATCTGATTGGCATTTGGTGGGGGTCGGGCTGATTGGCCTGGCACCTCCACCCCAAGATCATATCACTGGTGGCCTTGTGGTACTTGCTGCTTCCCTGGGGTGGCTAAAAGGGGTCAGGCCCACAATTCTGCCCCCCAGAAAGAATATGCCCCTCCCTGGAGGGATTTCTGGGGGGGCTGGCCTGCAGACACTGGGCCAGCCACCTAATGCCCCCAAGTGTGCCGTTGCAAAAACAAATACAAATGTTTGCCTTCCTTGGGGCAAATGGGTGCAAAACAGCACCGATTTGCCCTGTGCCATTTTTTCTATTTTTGGTGGGAGGCACAAACGCCCAAAACCAATGTCTTGGTGGTCTATTGGTCATTGCTGGTTGAGGATCGAATGATCCTCGACCAGCAATCTCCTTGAGTAAGGGCTTGTTGGAAAGTCAAAAGTATGTCTGTGAAATGTACATGCGAAATCATCACGGCTGCACCCCGATCCCCAGGCACGTAAGGGGAGGTCTTCTCCTTCACAGCCTGGGGGTCGGGGGAGCAGCGCAGCCGCGGGGTAGGGGGCTGAGCCACCCTTCCAGAGTAGTGCACTGTGAATGTAGTGTGGAGGATGAGCTAGATCACACTCTGCACTTAAGGTGTTAAAGGCATCGATCACCTTTAGTTTAAGTTCTATAGAGGGACTAAGACAATATGGTACACAGTAGGCATATGTACATATTTTGTGTTTTTTTTACCTTGTGTGTATGTAAACACATCCTTATTAAATTGTAATTATTTATTTATTGGATATTTGTAAGGTGCTTATACAACAAGACAAAGCACCCAAATGCACAAGAGAAGGGAACAAGGGAGCAAATAAACAATTAGATTGGCAATGAATAACAAGAAACAGATGTGATCCTACTGGGCCTTGTGATATTCAGAGCATGCAAGTGAAGTGGGAGAAAAAGGAAAAAAAGTGGGAGGTGAAGTGGGGATAAGTGCTATTAGGGTCCCCTAAGGGGGGAAGAAGTGCCAGACGTGCCAATTGGGGAGGCAACAGGTAAGTGCATGGGCAGAGACATCCAAGGCAGAGAGGGAGGTCTACCGCCCAACAGGTAGTGCATAGCAGAGGCAAACCACCCGACAAGCAGGTGTGGGCACACAGGGCAATTCAGGAGGCATGCTGGAGGTAATTGGACAGAAGGCCAGGACCCTATTGGACTCTTGACGGATCAGACTGCCAATCTCAGTGACAAAGGGGATGGTTAGCATGGGAGGGGGATGAGGAGAACTTGTGGTGGTCCGGTTCAAGACAGAGAGAGAGAAAAAGGCTGTTCGATAGGAGGGAGTCAGCTGTGGAGAGAGATCTGCCCCCAGCTCTCTGTTTGGAGAACGTTTCCTCAGCAGAGAGCTGGAGTCAGAAGATCTAAGGGAGGAGAGTATTTTGTGATAGAGAGTTGCAGGTAGCATGGTCCCAGCCACCAAACAGACTTGTGAATGATGCAAAGGGTCTTGAATTTGATCCTTGCAGCAACCAGGAGCCAGTGGAGAGATGTTAGAGCTGGTTAGACACAGTCCCAGGGCTTGGGGCCAAGGATAAGTCTCATAGCCCTATTCTGGATTAGGTTAAGAGGAAACAGTGAAGAAACATGCAGAATGAGGACGAGGCTGTTACAGTAGTCGAGCCTGGAGAGGACCAGAGCTCTAGAGACATTGAGCTTCTGGGGGAAGGTGAATTAAGGGAGAATGCCCCTAAGGAGGAGAAGTTTAAAGTGGGCCTTCTTGGCAAGGACCAAGATGTGAGGAGTAAAGGAGAGGAAGGATTTGAAAATGACCCAAGGTTTCTGGCCTTTTGTGGAAGGAGAGGGAAATAGAGGACAGCCAGAGTGCTGAATGGAAATGGAGAGCAGGTGTCCCGATAGGAAAGATCTGGTCTTACTGGCTTTAAGACAGAGATCACTGAAGGCGCACCAAGGCTGAATAGCAGACAAGCAGTCAGGAATGATAGAGGAGGAAGAGGGGAGCTTGAAGAAGAGGTGTGTGTCATCTGCGTAACACTGAAAATGAGGAGAGAAGACAGAGAACATGTGAGCAAGAGGTGCAAGGTAGATGTTGAAAAGCCAATTTGAGAGGATAAAGCCCTCGGAACACCACATGTAGAGAGAGTGGTGGAGGAGGAGAAGGAGCCCAGGAGCACATGGGAACGGGGCTCAGTGAGGAAGGAGGTCAACCAATCCAGCCCTGGTCTGAAATATCAAGAGCATCTTGGAGCCATTTTATGAGGATGGAATGGTTGACCGCATCAAAGGCAGAAGAGAGTTCAAGGAGAAAGAGAACAGCAGGATAGTTAGAATCAAGAATTGCAAGCAGTTCTTCGCAGGTCTTCAGGAGAGCAGTTTCTGTGCCTCTGGATGCTCGGAATCCAGATTGATGGTCATGTACACAACCAATGAGCTCAGTGTGTTGGGTCAGTTACAGGATGACCAAATTCTCCAGGAGTTTCTCAAGGAAGGGTGTAGTAGAAATAGGGCAGTAGTTGGCCAGACACAAGGGATTTGCTGAAGGCTTTTTGAGGAGGGGGTGCACAAGGGAGTGCTTGAGAGAAGAGGGGAAAGAGCCAGATGATAAGGAGTGGTTGCAGGAGTCAGCAAGAGCCGGGGCGAGGGAGGAGATGTTGTCCTTAATGGTTCTGGAAGACCAGGGAGACACCCATAGAGCGGACTACACTATATATCTCACCCAATGTGATAGGTTAGAAGGTGGAGAGAGTGGGAAGGGGTGAAAGAGAGACCAACGGAGGACGGGGATCGGGGGAGGAATGGAGGAAGGGGACGATGAGAGAGAGAGAGGTCCGAATGTCCTGAGTTTTAGAGGTGAAATGGGTTGCCAGTGCAATACAGAGGGCCTGAGAAGGAAGAGGTGAGGTCATGGGCGTAATTTTAGGGGGGCACAGGGGTGTTGTTCCCCCCAACTTTCATGACACACCATATTGTCCCCATTCATTTGACTGGGGCCACTTTTCTTCAGATGTCATGTCTCCCTCAACATTTTCAGCAAAGTTACTCCACTGGTTGAGGTGGAGACTGTAGATGGATTGGCTAGTTCATTCCAGATTTTGAAGAGATCAGCTGTATTGTTAGAGGTTGGATGAGAGCCCTCTTGTTGGAGTGGATAGAGAGATGGTATTGCCTTTGGAGTAGGTGACAGGCCAGTTTGCCAGAGGATGAGCCTGAGGTCTGCCACTTCCATGCAGCAACTGTGCACTTGCGTTTCAGAGCAACTAGATTGGAGTCCTAACAACTGTCACACTTGGAAGCAGCTTTCAGTTGGATCCTCATGACAGGGGCAAGAATGTCAAGAGTGTCGGTGATAGCAAGATGAAGGTTGGAAAGGACAGAGTCACTGGGGAAATCAAGAGGAGGGAAGGAGAAGGGATGAAGGTGAAGATAAATGCAGCAGCTGACACACAACATCGGTCAGATGACCACAAAGGAGGTTGGCAGTGCTGCTGCAAGATCGCTCAGTGGGCTGAGAGGTCCATGATGAGCAGAGAGGAGAGATTGATCAGACCAGGAGAGTGGAGCAGGGTAATACATAATTATGTGTGGGAACTGCACCTGTCGTTTAATCTCATCAATCCTAGGTCACATTTTTAGTTACGTTCGTATACATGGTATTTGTCTCTTAGCAGTGAAATTCAACATGAGACCAAAACGATATGTGAGTCACACACAGGTTATGTGAGAAAGATTGAGAAATACAAGTGGTGACTGAGCAAACGTTGATGAGGAGCAGTCAAATTCACAGCAATAGCCAAGTAAAAATGGCAGGCTGCGACAAAGTCAGTAACAAATCATTTCATCTACACAAGATGGCTTTGGCACAAATTGCATCCGCCGGTCTCATTACTGTAAGTAGCCCGTTGAATATATCTCATTTAGTTAAAATAATTAATAACATCATAATGTGCCTACTACTGGTTGACCTTCAATAAACCGAAGATTATTTTCTTCTCTCCACATTTGGGAATTTATTTCAAATCTAGCCTTTATTTGTTAAATCTTCAAGGCAAGTATTTAGTAGTGAAATAATCATGGGATTGCTACGTGCTGAACAAGACACACACACACACACACATAACAGTTTCATAAAACGACCGCTTGAGTTTCACCTTTCGGATGTACTTTTTGTCTTTCATTATAGTCCCTTTGGAAAAATAAGTCCCACTGACTAATTAATAATGCACAAAGTACTGGAGGATATTTAAAGGATGTGGCTCCCACAGAAGGGCATGTTGGATATTATTGGGAATGCCAGCACTCACTTCTGAAGCAGTAGCACAGAAGCGATCAAATTGCCTTTACATCCCCATAGAGACACAATAAAAGCATTTACTGCACTGGAAAGGTGTTTTATTGAAACACTCCCATAAGGACAATATGTAGGTAAGCAAAAATGTGTTTTTATTTTTTTACTTAGTCCTATGATGCGACTTTAAGTAGACATAAAGTAATAAACCGCCTGCCTGAACCTGTCTTCATATCAGTGCAAATCAATGCCTGGTTTTCTCGTATGTGCTATCCAAACAACGTTTTTATGCTTTCAGCATTTTTCTTTTTCATTTTGTAGGTGACATTGCGAAGGCAAAACCACAAAGACACAGAGGTCTAATATCCACGTCAAAGAGTTCTCCTGGAAGGGAAGGGAACAGGGCTTCCTACAGTATGCATCCATGATTTGCAGTGGTCCTCTGAGAACAGTGGCAACAGCCTTTCAGAAGCACTGATTACAAAACGAGATGCTCTGCATATTAACATCAGGTCTTTCCACAGGAGGCTTAACCAGCGGCAGGCTATTGCGAAAAGAGAGAGACATAATGAGGTAAACAAGTAATGCAACCAGATCTGAACCGAATGATTAAAACGCACGTGAAATCAAGTTATTTAGCTGACAGTGCACTGGAAGTGTGAAACGAGGAATACATAAATGCCACATTATCATTGCCCACTTCATGCAGTAACTAATTGTCTATGCATCACAACTTTAGTAACACATTATAGTGTTCGGATTGTTTCAAATCTTACAACTATGCGTGACTGTTTATTTTTAACACAGTGTGAACCACAGTTATAGACTAGAGTGTGGAACCTGTACATTACATGTACTCATTTTAGGGTGTCTAGGATCATTTTTAAATACAAGTTGTTTAGATCTATAGGATGATTGTATACATATACAGGTCCTCCAAAACAACGCCCTTAGAGCTGCCCTCAACGTCCCTCGGTTGGCTCACATATCAGCCATCAGATGCCAACAACACTAGCTCTCAGTGCAACGGATCATGTTCAAATCACTCATCTTAACTCATAAATGCCTCCAGCAGATGGCCCCCTCCTACCTTTTCAACAAGATCACATTGACTCAAATAGCTAGACCTAGTGGAGCAGCCTATCAACACTGGCTCGCCATTCTCAGGTTCAAGCTCCAAAATGCAGGATGCAGGAGTTTCCCAACTATGGCCAGCAAACTGTGGAACTCTCTGCCGCACCAACTCAGAGTCCAGGAATCATTCTGGACCTTTTGGAAACTACTCAAAACGTATCTCTTTACTCTAAGCCCGAGAAACTAAGTGCTGATTCCTGACCAACCCTTCTGCAATCCCTCTTCCATCCATGTATCTGCATGTATTGTATGTTACCCTACACAGCTCACGTTACGATCTGTACTGTCATTTCTTTCGTGCTCTATGTCTGTCTTTTTTTTACCTGCTCTTGTAACCTTTGTAACTTTCACATCATGTAAGAAAGTGCCCTGATGCCTTTGGGCTTGGCGCGCTATATAAGCTTCAAAATAAATAAATATGGTGCTGGCCTCCTCAGATCAGGGTGGGATAAAAACCTCAGTACTGCAATGTAAATGCACACTAAGTGCCTGATTCACAGGCACGTTTTATAATGATGCATCCCATTGAAAAACACCATGTGAATCAGCCCCTATATTGCTACTTTGATCACTATATGCATAGGGCCTGATTCACAAAACGTTTAGTGCTGCGCAAAGGGATTTTGTGATGAAAAAGTGTACATTGCGCGTGATGCAATGTCTGATTGTGATTCACAAAAGGCACTCTGCACTGTCACCTTGCACCAGTTCCAAGTGACAAACCAAAAATGGTAGATCTTGCAGAGGTCACACTATTGATAGCTCACAATGCAACACTGTATTTAGACATGGCCGATGCAGACACGTTTTCCAACTGGAAGAGCCCCCCCGTCCCCGAAGCCATTCTGGACATTGTGAAAAAATGGGAGGATGATTTAACATAACTTACCATGCACTCCGATGCTGTACCCCCAAATGTGAATGTGTTATATGTATTAATTTGCAGGGGACCATGCATACTCGTTCTCACCATTCTTCCTAATACCACTGAGGAATTCATCAATTCCAGGTGAGAATGGGTACAATGCAGCATACATTGCCAACAGAGCCACAGTTGAGCATACCTTTGGTGCCTAGAACACTCAGGTTATGTCTTGCTATTCACAACTGTGTTAATAATGGGTACTTCCCAGTTTTGTGTTTAGGAGGGACCAGTTGCGATTGGGGAAGGAACCTTTAATATTTTTTAATACAAGGCAACTGATCACCCCTCCCTTATCTTAACACCTATCAGTGGTGACACTCTTTTCATGCCATATTCCATTTGGCATTATACAGTACAGAACGGTTATTACAAACATATACAGTTATTCGTGATATTTACCAACGGTCAAATAGAAAGGCATTGTTTTTACACATAACAAATCATTACTAGCAGATTTCGTTCATACCAACATTAACATTACATATAAAAAACCGTTTGTGTCTTGGGGTTAGTAAATGATGTGGTTCGATTGTTTATAACACATCCACTTTTTGAATACAATTCTTATTTTATTAATGCTTTAGCATATTTGATTTAGCTCATTAGCTCAAAAACATATGAGAGAAACAATGTATCCACATTTTTGTACACAGGACACCTAAATGGAACGGGAAGGCAGCTTGTCATTCAAACTGTCATGTTTTCTACACGTGTTTCAGCCCATATATCTGAATACGTTTGTCCCAACGTTTCTGAGGGGAGTTCAATGGGCTTTCTTCAGGACAGTTCTTCTTATGTATACAAAGGAATTGAGAAACCCCACTGTTTCAAAATGACACGCTACAAAACAAAGAATAAATATACACAGTGCCATCTTAACCAATTTTAGTGCCCTGGGCACGATATCTTTGGAGACCCCCTCCACCAAACCAAAGGAATTAAGTGATCAAGAATATCTGGTCGCACCCCCCACCCATCTCATCCTGATCACAACCTATAGGTTGATATGCTGCCTTGCAACATTCAAAATAAGCATCTTTACTCCCTTTAAGTCCCATTACCCTCTTCATTCTTGCTCTAACCAGAATAATAAAAAAGTAGCATTTGAAGGCCAACATTAGTCTACGAAGAGGTTACATCTGTTCTAGTATAGATACAGGAGACTTTTTATCAATAGCATCCAGGAAGGTATGCAGCCTGTAGTATTAATGCAGGACCATATGTAAAAGGTACCTGTAACCCAGAATAGACAGAGCGCTATATAGAGCGCTATATAAAAGCCAAATAACATAAAAAAGAACTCACATTAGCTGCCTCACAGAATGCAAAAGTGCTCAAGCATGGATAGAGGAGACCAATTGGAAGGTAGGCGAAATCTACACATACCATGGCTTGGATAGTGGATGCAGATTAGAAGCTAACAGGAAGTTGTCTGAATCCAGACAGACTGAGATAAAAAGTGGGATATGGTTTTCAAACAGTGTTGCCATCAGAGATCAAAGGAACAAGTGCTGTGGTGTGCAATATATTAATGCTCACGTTTATAGTGGAGGGAACACTATAACCTGTGAACCTATGATTGAGGCTTTTATGAAGATCATACCCTGAGAAGGAAATCACCCTGAAGGGCTGACAATTTTGAAAGGTTAGGCAATGCAAGATTAAATGACATGCCCAGGATGCCACATTGGTTAAGGAGTGGATTTGTACCAACTCTGCAATTTATGCATTTGAACACTTTCTTTTCCAGTTCTTATCATGAACTAAAACAATCTAATTTTATAAAACTGACTTAGTACATAAATCACATTACCAAACATGACCATTTATAAAAACAAAATATTATAGAAGGGTGTTATGCAAAATGGGAATGATTATCGCTTCATTCCATCCACCATCAAGGGAAGTATATAAGTACCAGCATACCAAGCGATGTGATTTAACAGATTTAATATGGGGTTTTCTTTGAGATTATAAAGCTTTAAATACTTCCAAAACAATAGCTTGTGACATTGACATTTATAAACGAGCATAAAAACGTTGACTTTTACAAAAAAGCAAACTGTTGTTTGTGTCAAATGAGCAGACCTTACATATGCTTACTTGAGGCCTGCAACATCTAGTCTGCTCTCTTCTGTCTACCACCCCTTCCAGTCAAATGGCTTACATAAGAATAAAGATCAAGTAATGGGCTAAACAATGCCACTGCATGCAAGAAGGCAAACCTCACAGAAGACAGCACAGTAATGTAAGAGATATTAGATGATTTGACCAGGATCACTGTATCGACTGCTGACAAAGCCAGGATACCAGCATGAACGCTTGTGTTCCACAGTCTTGAATTTGGATACGTATTCACCTCTTGGACTAACCGTACATTGGAGGTGATTGCCTGGGTTTTACAACACCCCATCTGGGCAAACCAATGTCTAGACCTTCACCACACAGATGATATGTTCGTTTTTATAGTAACCCCTATATATATACATATGCAGGGCGGTTTGTAAACTTGAAACATGGGAAAGGCTCAGCCAGCTTTGCTGGAATGTGCCATTCTAATCTTGGAATGTAGTTGCCTATGCGAGCCTTTGCGCTTTTAATTCAGATGTACTCACAATTTCTCAAATTATGTAATGGTTGTGAGATACACACTCGTTGGTGTTTTTCATACAAGTTATCACTTTATTTCTTTTGTTTCACATTCATCTTGCAGGCATAAGTTATTTCACCTAGTCTTTGTTGGGTTCGTTTTTACATTTATCATATAGACACAAGTTACTTCACTTAGTGTTTTTCATCCTATAAGAAAAGCATTCATGCCAATGAACAGCGTATACATTTTTACAAAAACGTTTGTGCCAACATTTCACACGTGCTTATTGTTTCACCCTTCCTTGGGCTTTGTCAAGGCCCGGGAAAAGCGCACAGGCTGATTCTATTCACCAAAAGCAATATACTATTCTAATCTTGCATATGAACACATATCTCTGCAATGAGTGCTTGACACACTGAGCTAACTTCTAAATGATTGTGGCATTCAATTTATCAAAATGCATTTCAACTTTAGCTATTGCACATGATAAACATAATTCCCACAGTAAGGAAAGAATGCCACAGAGTTGTGCCGTTAGGAACACACAAACTATGTATACCACAGTGAACACAGAAGGCATTACTGATCAAGGCAAAATGTACTTGTCAAAACAGACAGGCAATGGGCTTAGAACCTCAGCAGCATGCCATAAAATATCCGGAGATGTGCTATTTAAGCCTGGTGAACAATGAAATCTTATTTCTTTAGATCAAGCCCCCTTTTGGGGCCCCCTCCAAGGTGGGGGCCCTGGGCAAGTGCCCCTTTTGCCCTCCCATAAAGACGTCTCTGAATATACACACCACCAGTAGTACTCAAACTAGGTTTTTTCTTTTTTGGGGGGGGGAATTTAAGTTTTCCTTTTTTGTCCATTTGTTTGCTTCTTCCTTTCTTCTTTAAAGGTATGTCTTCTGTTTGGTAGAATTGTATAAAAGAACTGCAAATTCAATGTTGATCTTACATTGGCAATAAGTTGCTTTTTAATATTTTGTAAAGATCTAATTTGATCAAAACAACAAAAAAAAGTACTCAAACCAATGCTGAGAAAATCACAAGAGCAATAGTTGGGTCCAAAATAGACTATTGTTGTAGCCTACTTGCGGGGTTGAGTAAAACACACTGTAACAGGCTGCAGGTGGTTCAGAACTGGGCAGTGTGTGTGGTCATGGGATTATCGCGAAGAGATCATGTTTCAGCCACAAGACAAGCATCACATTGGCTCTGTGTAGGGGCCTGGTTGCTTTTCTGTGTATTAGTCATCACTTTTAAATGTAGGCTTAATGCCCCTCTATTTGCAAGATCATCTCAACGAAAAAGTCCACGTAGATCTCTCAGATCTAGCAACCAGGAACAGTTGATACTTCCCAGGTGTAGGACTGTGAAGGTTGAAAAGGGAGCTTTTTACATCACAGCTCCTAAAGCCTCGAACAATTTGCCTTTGGATCTCAAATGTCAGTGATCTATGGATTTGTTTAAGAAGAAGCTGAAAA
This sequence comes from Ambystoma mexicanum, assembly GCF_040938575.1. Classification (NCBI taxonomy): domain Eukaryota; kingdom Metazoa; phylum Chordata; class Amphibia; order Caudata; family Ambystomatidae; genus Ambystoma; species Ambystoma mexicanum. The sequence continues at coordinate 1,141,774,683 of NC_090922.1, forward strand.
TGCTATTGATTGTTTGACTCTGCACCTGGGCATCTCCTGACAGAGGAAGATATTTTTTAGTTCTGGGTTTTTCTCTTGTCTCTGCCTGTTTGTGCCCTGATGCCTACTAGACCATGGCTTGCTCATTACAAATGCATTAAAGTAAAGTAAAGTAAAAGTAAGCATGATCAAGTTGGCAGTTGTGTGTTGCACAACTTTGCAACATGTAGTGGACTACCTGTGGAGGTGCAGAAGGGCTTGTGCACTAATCCATGTTCCCCACCCAGTGTAGCAAAGTGTAGCAAAGTGCGTAGGGAGAGGCCACCTGCAACCACATGCCCTGAGGCCCATGGGCATGTGGCGCAAAATAAGAAATAATATAAATAAATAAATAAATAAACCATGTTGTTCATACATTCTTTGCACGAATTGCAAACAGTGTTATGAACACACTGCATACCCCCATCTACAATGAGTGTCAGTGATGAGGGAGGGCAAGAGTTATCTGCTGCACATTGCACCCGGAGAAAGCCTGTCAAGGAGGGGAAATGAGTATGTGCACAAAGACAGAATAAACACACTGCTAGGCCATCTGCCACTACGTGCTACAAACAAACTCAACCAAACGCCAGGCATACATAACACATGACCGACCCCCTCACTACCCACACACAACATACAGACCACATGCCGTGCCATCATCACATCATCCAACATGCATGCATCAAGATACACTGCAACCAACACTTGAAGGACTCATTAGACTGACATTAAAGTTTATTCTTCGATTTCAGGAGCATGTAAAGCACACAGATGTTGCAAAACGACATCATCTACATCCCTATCATGACATTGCTGTACACGCTCTCTGACAGAATGTAAACACCCAATGGCCGCATGTGACATTTCTGAATCAAGCCATGGACACAGCACTTCCAAGGAGCTCCAAGTGCATGATTGATATTACTCAACATAATACATGCAGACTACATTTCATGTACACATCCACAACGATGACTAGTGTGAAAGTAACACCCAGAGATATGGTACCCCAAAGAAAACATCACAGCAGCCGACATACCAAACCAAAACATCAGGGTGAACACATCAACAGGGCATTGCTCAACTAATTGTACATAAAAAGGAATCTAGGAGAGCCATCATTTCTCTTCTCCATGGTCATCATTTGCCTGTGTTGCATGCTGTCCTGGGAGCCCGCTCAAACCACACGGTGCCAACGCTTCTTCCTCCATTGCCACAGCAGGGTGTGAGCAAGAGCCATGAAAACTAACGCCAATGACAACCATGTTCTGATGCATGTCATCCTAGGATGCCATCATGTACAAGTGCATGTCCAACCTCAAAGCACACATTTCCTGGTGAAGCTGCCCTATGGCCTCTACCTCCTCATGGGTCATCTGGGTGATATTGCTAGAGAATTCCTGAAGGATCTGTTCTTGTTTGCTGCTTGCAACCAGCACAGAGGCCCAAATGTGTACGTGGCCAATGTAGTAGTGATGACAATGGACTGTGAGCTTTTAATGAGCCAACAGTCCATGGATGATGCTCTGTAAATGATCAACGCAGGCCTCTCAACAGCAAGGACTCAAATTATGTCGGCAATGGTGCTGACCATGAAGCTGCCACTGCAGCTGTGGACACACCAGTACAAAGGCAAATTTGTGTCTTGTCTCACATGTGCCCTTGAGCTCTGGGTACCTGCAGCAGATGTATACTGTTGTGGCATGGTTACATCAGCCGATGTCAAGCTGGCGTGGGCCTGTCTCTCTGACCCAGCCTCAGACATAAAGTGGAGGATCTCCTCCTCCTGGGCCCATGCCGGAGTTCCCCAACTATGTCCTCCACATCATCAGAGAATTCTGTACAGGATGAAGAGCCATCAGGCCTGCTCAGAATTGCCTGCAACTATTAGAGATGTTCACTAGCATTGTATACCTGCCTGTGCTGGTATATCCTCACCTGTAAATGATCACTCAACTCAAGTCATCAAACTCTAAATTTAGACACAACATGTACAACGTGTTCTTACATGTAGCTCAATACCCAGTGGTACATCCATCCAAAAAAGGTAATGGATCCCTTTGCCCATCCCATATGACCTCTTCACACAGCACATCACATGGCAAAAAAGGAACAAACCTGACAGCATGCTAAGCCTCCTCCATACAAACATCATTCACACAATCACATATAGGTATCAGGCTTTGGAATGTCCACAATGCACACAGCATTATCAGCACACAAAATGACTTAAAATCACTACAAAATCAAGGTCTAACATTAGACTGTTTAGAGCATGAAACCTGATGGCATGGTCCCATGCATGCTACACCCAGTGGACATGTGGTGAGTGGGTCAAAATCCTACAATGAACCATCTAAATCGTACATGCAGAGGGTAGTGTCTATAATTCCACAGCCACAACCTGTATGACCCCTCCTTTCTACCCACCCAGTCTATGGTGTGCCAGTTCGAATGCCATGACCTATCCATGTGTCACAAGATAAACACCTTTAAAATGCAAGGGACAATAAGTGTCACTCATTCAGAAGCAGAGGTAAGAGGGGTCACCGTACACAATCTACAGACTTTTCCCCAAAACAATCATAATGACACATCTTGTTCAAAGTAATTGGAAATGTGGTGATTTGGTGATTTGCCATTAAGGCCTTCTCTCTCCAATGTGCTCAGGCTGCTCAAGTGACAGTCACACTAAAAGAGTAGGCAACACACATCTGTGTTATAGGCTATAAGCAGCCGGAAAAGACCCAAGAGAGGTCCAGTTGGTAAAACCAAACAATAGAGTAACTGTGGTGTGGACTCTGATTATTAATAAAGTGAGAAACAAGGCTGTGGCGGAAGACAGAAGGATAGAGCAAAAAAGAGGTACTCTCCCTGCCTACTGTGCACTCTCAACTAGGTTGCGGTTTTACAACGCCTGTCTAATAGTGACAGAATAAGAAAGAAATTACCAACTTCTATGATGTGTAATACATTCAGCCTTGTATGTCCAGTACCACTCTACTCCAGTTTAGTTGGAATCGGAAGAGACTACGAGTAAAAGAAGAAGCACACCAGGGAAGGTAAAAGGGATACATTCTTCCTTTTTAGAAAACTCGTGTGGCATCTAATGGGATAGACAATCCTTTAATAACCCATTGATTGTCACACTGACCCTGGGTTCACTGACCCTGGGTTGCTAGGGTTAAAATGACACAAACATACAGGAAGAGGATAAATTCATATTCCAACAACACAAAGACAATACAGTCACCGCTTCCCATGCAGGGCTTATTTTTACTAACGGGAAGTAGGACAATATAAAACGGTTTGTTCAAGCTAAAAAATAGGCAAATTGGTGCCTTTTTAGATGTAACAAACACAGTCGACCGGTCACAGTAGCCTAACTTTGATAAAGCCACATTCATCAGGACAGTCTAAGCTTCCTCAAAAGCTGGTATATTTCGTAAGTCGGAGACCAGTTTGTGAGAAATAAAAAACGGTAGATGGAGTAGTACGTTACCACCTTGCCGTTGGTGTCATAGGACTGGAACAGTTTGGGAAGGAGCATGTGGGATCAAAACAAAGTAATTCACAGTCACTAGACGGCTGCTAGATTCCATGTTGGATTATAAATTGACACTACATTTCGTGTCATCCATGTAATACAGTCAGAGGCTGTCTCTAGACACCACTTCATCTTTTAATCTTAATATGTAATTCTCATCTCCTTGCTAAATAGCATAACACCTGTATTCAATATACACCATACCGTATGTTAGAAGTAGGGTGTTGGATTACAAATGTTCTAACATCCAAGCAAGATACTCATTTACGGTTCTCAGAGAACAAACTCACCCTCAATTTTCCTTCCCCTCAGGTTTAAAGCAGAGTATGCCTCAAAATGTGGCACGGCTTAGCTGACCAGTCCATGTGGTGTTCATCTGTAGATAAATACAGAGTTATAATCAGATTTAAGGCACTCATTTCTCAAGTGTGCCAGTGTGTATCAGACACTGATCATAGTGCCACTGCTGAATGTAGGAGTTCTGTTTAAATTGGACAAATTTTGGCCAAAAGCAACAGACTGGAAGACATAGCCTGGCATAATCTTATAGTGGGCAGGAACTTGATTTTAAAAGGGCACGTTATCCCGTGAAAGCAGGGGTAAAGGAATGTTTAATATTCAGGATTTCAGCGGTTCCCCAGCACTTACTTGTTGACACCCTCCAAGGACATCTCCTGGATTACAACAAAAACGCCCGGCACCAGTACGTCTGCGGCCGTGTAATGCTCTCCGTGTTATGAAGGAGAGAAGGGGAGGAGTGATCCACTCTTCCACGTCACGTGACATGTCCAAACATGTCGAGTGAACGCGTTTCCCCATACACGCATTCCGTCCCAGAGGGAAGCAAACTCCAGGGCTCCACGTCAGTCACCGCCGACATGCCCCCCTGTCACGTGACACACTGTAGCGTGTGCACGTCCTTGCAAACGCAATGGTCAGGCAACACCAAGCCTCGCCGGGTGCTGAACGTTATAAAATGCACCGGCACTGTCACCAATAACATATAGATGAATCTAGATGCTAATAATGCATCAGGGTGTAATTATTACAGAGAAGGGAAAGCTTGCATTCGAGGAGAAGGCAAATAGCGGGTGAGGTCCATCAAACAACCGGCCAATAACTATTACTGGCTATTGAACAGGTATATTGTAAACGACACATAAAGGCTCATTAATTGGAGTGCACTAAGGCTCAAAACTGGCATAAAAATGGCACACAACAGTGTGACAGGGCACATGATATCAGCACAGACATGCCACATGCCCTACTTCTCTGGATCCCTTATTAACTGTGCATCCCCTTCCCAGTCCAATGGGTGCATGCACAGCAGGAACAATTTGTGCCATAGCTCTGGTGGCTTTCCCCCCAATGTTATGGGGTTTAAATGTCTAATGGCAGGGAATGGGTTGGGCATGTTGCTGCATCTTCAGGGCATAATGCCCCATATCCCCAACGTAATGGATCAAAAGGTGCTACACACACACATATACAAGAGTACACCAGTCATGCTCATGTACACATTCTAGAATGCCGAAGGAAAGGCAGTTGGAGGATCTGTATATCACCCTACCCTCATACAAGTGATTAACTGTGGTGCCTGCAGTCTTGAATTAGATTTATAAGCATGTGAACCATACACATCTGTATTTACAAAAATGTACACGTGTCGTTTGCACTAATGTATGCACTGCCACATGTCACTGTTTTCAAAAGACATCTATATACATGTTCTTACAGTCATTCTTTTCCTTGTCCTTTTTTTTGCAATTTCTCAAGCAGCTGAAGAGGAACCTTCGACTAAGGAGAAGTTCGATGCTGGGGCAAGGCCTCCAGACAGCACTGTAGACCCCAGGAACTCTCCATTACATTGAGCTCCAGGGAGGTGCATGTGCTGGGGTTAGCTGCTGTGGGTGTGAACATTGGTAATATCATAGTTGTGGACACCTTAAAAGGAGAGGGGTCCAGAGAGCAGAACAGGAACTCAGTGGTACATAGACAGGGACGTGGTTATCAAGAGACAAAGGAGCCACAGAGACTGGGCTGTGTGTGAAGGAGGCTGAGGAGGACATTGAGGGCCTTCCATCGGTGCCTCATTGAGGATCCAAGAGGGATTCGCATGCTGCAGACATGGGCATGAGACTGGAAGGTGTGCAGGTGTCAGCACCGCAGTCTGTAACACATCAGCTACATGAGTACATACCTTCTTTGATGTCTCCAAACTAACACTGCCCAGTTCATCGGCAGAAGAGACCATGCAGACCACAGCGCTACCACTGCTGGTAGGATGATTGCATAGGACCAATGATTTCCACCTTGGCATCTGTGCCCCCACACTATTTTGGCTGGCATGCCTGACAACAGTTGTGGTGCAGTCCTGTTATTGGCCAGTTTGGAAGTGAATTTTCCCTGGTTACATTGGCACTCCATACAGGTGCAGACAAGATGGTATCAAAAGATGGACTGCAGAGGGAAGTGCAGGGCTCTTGACCAGTCATGTTTCCCAATGGAGGACAGGATATGGTGGCCAACACACATTTCAATGCATTGCCTAGGACGGGTTGCTCTCTGAGCTTTAATCTTTGCAGACGGAGAACCAGTGCCTTTGACCTACTGCCTGCATCAGGAGTTGTCCCAGCAGAGAAGACAGAGTTACAAATCAAGGCAGATACAGGCACATACATTTACACCATCATGTTGCAAAGCAGGGAGGCCAGGCAAACGGTGCACACACAGGTCACAGCTACACAGTTGTGTACAGATTAGATGGTAGGAGGAGAGGCATGCAGGCCGGGTTGCACTACTTGCAGGGTTAGAGAGATGGGGTAGAGGTGGAAAAATGCATGGTACTTGCTCAGGCTTCCATTGTGGATGTGTCTTTGTTAGGCACAATCATATGCAGTACCCATTGGGAACACCACACACAATTAAGACTACACGTGACAGTACAAATTCACCTTTGGTACAAGCCTGTACTACACAGTAAAGTGGTAGCAATGGCTGAGCAGCCAGACTTATCTCAAGAGTAAAATGAGCAGTATCAATAGTTACACAAAGGACAGCAATTACTATGGTTCAAACAAACACTGACTCAAAGTTTCTGAGTAAAAGAATATACATTTATTTACACATCAGTTATAAAACATTTCACATTATCAAGCAGTTGAAAAATCACAATCTTAATACACTACACCACACCCAATAAATTCTGGAGAAGTTAAGCTCAAAATGAAGTGTGAGCAAAATGGCACTCCAGTGATTTAAAAGGAAGAGAAAGACAAAGTTAGACAAATGTTGAGCAGCACCAACAAGTAAGTAAGCAGGGCAATCTTGAAAAAAAGTAACTACAGTGAGGAAATCAAATCAAGAGGCCTGGGCCAAAGCCAATGGACCAAAGTCTTTGCAGAGGATCACACAGTTCAGAGTAGTTCATGGTTAAGTCTTTGCCAAGAGTTCAGAACGAAGTTGGTCAGACGAAAAGATACTTTAAAAAATAGAGAAGGACAAGCCCTCGGATTGGCAAAAGATTTCAAGCACTTTTACCGCGGTCAGACGGAACGAACGACTGGATTTGAACAGTACCTTAAATGGAGAAGAAGGCTATAGCTGAGGCGAACGTTCCTGGCAGGTCCTGCAGGCTCACAGTTTCTGAAGCGACTGTCGGACTGCCACGAAGTAGGAAGACTGAAGGGTCCTGCACTGCCCAGGGAAGAAACCAGCAGCAGAGAAAAGCAACGAATAAAAGGTGCGCTCCTTAAAACCCAGGCAGGGTCCGGTCCTCCTGGCTATCTGGTTCACTGTAGCTGTGCACAGCAAATTCGAACAGAGGAGGAGGGCCTTGCTTGCAGTTTGGTGAACTGGTTGTTCCCACCAGCTCAAGGAGAGAAGATTCCTTGCAGATCTTCCCTGTCATCGAATTATGGAGATTAGGACCCGCACTAGGGCTTCACTGGGAGGTGCAGTCTTGGTAGAGTTCCTCTTCTGTCAGCTTCTATTCGGTTCTCTCGATCCAGTGGTGACTCTGCCTTCTCAGTCGCAGAGACCTGCTTTTTATGCATTTTTCCCCCATTCACACAGCCTGGCTGTCAATCACACAGCTGGGTGGCTGTCCCGGCGGGCCAGTCACCACAGCCAATTACACAGAGTGCGACATGGGTCACCAAGGAGACCCTGTACATGGAGTCTCAAACCCCTCCCTCACATCCTGTCTCCCTCAGACATTCAGGTCCCTAAGGAGGGCTTCTGTGCAGAAGCCCGCCAAAGGACGGTGAACAAAGGAACCAAACCTGGTTTGGCGCGCAGGGTAAAACACGAGAAAGACTTTTACAAAAATAAATGGTGAATAAACCCAGCTGGAAACAAATAAAAGTAATTGTGGTCCAGCAGGTTTAAGTTTGAGGCTATTAAAATAGCCTAAAACAGTACCAAGGCTATTTAAATATTAAATGTGGTAGGAAAAATAGGGTAGATACCACTGCTATCAGCCAAATCTTAATGAAAAGGGAACAAAATAATGTTCCATGAGAAACAGACAAAAAGGGATAACTATTAACCCTTTCCAGAACTCTATGTAAGATAGTTTGTACTGCGTCTGTGGATTTAAAAAGACTAATAAAGTAAATGGCAACATTACATGTTCTGGGAGCCTGTAGTCAGTCCCAGAAAATTGAGTTTAAAGTTGGAAGTCTGAAGAAGACAACTCTGTGTCACTGCACTGAAGGTGCTGTGTAATACACAGTAAAAAGATGATGCCTATGGAGTAGGTGAAGCTCCACAGTCTATGACAGTGGTCTTCAAACTTTTTTGGCCTGGGCCCCCCCTGACCAAAGTTTGGGCAGGCCGGGCCCCCCCAAAAGTGCCAGATGGACAGTATGTAGAAATCGCTGTGAACTTTTGCGTGCTGTCACCGCACCCTACACCCAGTACAGACCCTGGGCTCTCCCCACCCTACTCCCACCACTATCCCAGTGCTGCCGCCCATCCTGCTCCCACCACAGTCCCATAACCCAAGCATACACACATCCATATACATTTACATAAAAGATAAATCGCCATAAACATACCTCGTGTGGTTGCTAAAATGCCCCGCTCCAGGTTGTGATGCCCGTATGTGCGAGGAGGCGCAGGAGCACCCCCTCGCACATACATACATGCAGTGCCCCAGCAAGCATTTCCAATGAGCTATGTAAGGCTGGAGAAGCAAAACAGCCCCAGCGTTGCATGGCTCAGTGATCATGTACGGCTGGGGAAATGAACTGTCAAAGGCAAACAGAGTTTCCCTTTGACAGTTCAGCCAGCCCAGGAGCACTCCCTCAGATGGAAAAAGCAGCTGAGGGAGTGCTCAGTGTTTTCACTGGGCTGGCTCCTCGGCTCCTCCATAATGGGTGAGGTGGCCAGTAGGTGGACGCCCCTCACCCATTATGGATGAGCCGGCAGGCTTGGACTGGCCTATAGGGCAATAGGGCGATGACCGTACCAAAAATGCAAAATGCTAGTGTAGGCCAGTAAAAATGGGCCACTTTTTTGGCCAATATGGGCCAGTTTGAGGAGTTACTTCACTATGCAGCTAGTAGTTTTGACCATTGTTGCTGAATAAATATTCTTTAAATATCACCATTTGTTTACATTTGAACAAAAAACAACCCCTTGGGTACTATTCAAACAGTCTGTGACTAAACACTGAATATCCATTTGCAACTGCTGGCCATTTTTTCATTGGTGCCTAAGACCGTTTTTTGGCCCAATCTGCCCATGTGAGCTGTGAGCTGCCCCTTGCCATTTCCTCCAATCTAAAAAAAAATAAATAAAAAAAAAAATGTGTTTCTTTTTTATCTTTTTTTTACATTTCATGCTGGGCTCTGGCGCCCCCCTGGGATGATGGTCCATCATCTTTATGTCACATGATCTGTGGTTTGAGTGAAACATGGTGAAATGCAATACTCTGTGGGTCAATAAGTTAATTACAATGTCCTGCCAGAACATGTGTCCATGGTTACTGGTACCAATTTGATATGTCTCAGGGTAGTAAGGCCACTGTTTGCATGTCATGACTGAGTAGAGTTAGCAGGTAACAGTTCTCCTTGCCATGACTTGCAGAGACTGTCTGTGCGAGATGTATTAATTACCACAAAGACAGGTTCTTATGAATGGTCCTGTGACACAGCAAATTGATTTCAATCATTCATATTTCTGTTGCTGGAATGGCAGCATAGTTGCATGGAATATGCTTTTGAGATGGCTCCTATGCTGCCTTTGAGAGTAACAATGAGCACATTCTGAGAAGTCCCGTGATGTGGAGTGCTCCTTTGTTCCATGTGATGTCTATGATATGTTGTGGTTGAGGGCACCCACATTTGGTTGTTTGTGACAATGAGCCACATCTCACATCAAATTCCCCATTGCAGCACAACAGACATCTGAGGAGTATGATGTTGGTGTCTCTGACCAACACATATCAAGCATTGCACTTTCCATTGTTTACTGTACATGAAGGTAGTTGATTCCTGTAAATGTTTTTTGGGTGGTTGGCAGGTTGTGTGGCTGCACACACAGGTCACAGCTACACAGCTGTGTACATATTAGCAAGTAGGAGCATGCAAGCTGGGCTGCACCATGTGCAGGGTTGATGGTTAAATGCAATACTCTCTGGCCAATCGGGTAATTACAATGTCCGGCAGGACATATGTCCATGGTTACTGGTACCATGTTGATATGTCTCAGGGTAGTATGCCCACAGTGTGGATCTGATGACTGAGTAGAGTTAGAGGGTGAACCTTTCTCCTCACCCCTGACTGGCACAGACTATTTGTGCGAGATGCATCGATTACCCCAAAGACAGGTTCTTAAGAATGGTCCTATGACATTATGATGTGTTTTTACTATGCACACAGCACATTGATGTCAATCATTCATATTTGTTTTGCTGTTGTGCTTGCATGGTTGCATGCACATCCACAATCCCTACAGATTAGTATGAGGAGACAGTCAAAACACCCTTTTCCGACGCACCCCATCATCCTCAATGGTTCATGCAGAGGCATCAACATAGACTTCATCAACATCAGCTCTTTCTAACATTTCTCTAGGTACTTCCCACTTTCAGTAACATACAGAGTCAGCTTCACCATCAACGATCTAGCATTAAAGGGTAATCATTTTTTTATTGGAGAGTTCATGGACTTGGTCACCACAGTGTCTATCACGCACCAAAACTAGTTATTCCACAACAGTCCTGCCAATGCAGCAACCAATTAGCTCAGGCAGGTGTCCACTGGCTTTGATACACTCTGACCCATGCACAACATGCTACAGACCTACCGTACAGAACATTTTATATGCCCTTCCTCATGATCAATTCCATACAATCATACTTTCATCTCTCTCTCCAATTATACAGAACTTGTTGGGACATCTATCAATTTCCTTTCATATTAATCACACTACCACAGTCAAACTATCAAACAGGCATTCAGATCATTTTGTGCCTTCTCAGTGTAAGATGTCACAGATGGTATTAACAAACTCTTCCTCACATAGGCTGATGTCAGTGAAAGTAAGCATGGCTGAACCTCCATTACTCTGAAAATAACAACAGTCTTGCAATAAATATAAACCACAAAGCACATGTGTGTCAACACACCTGGAAGTATTCACCTTCCACACCCTGGGACACTGAAGAATTAAACCTCTAGAAAAGAAAATTCAAGGTAACTTGGGGAGTGTCCCACACTGTACCCATGCACAGCCAGCTTTGGGAAGTGTCTGCTACACACAGACAAATGATCACCACTGCCAAGGCCAAATACTGCATCGCCACCATAGGCAAGGACACCAACAAAGACACAGAGCTCTTCAAGGCCCTGAATCATTGCATGAAGTCTCTCCCAACAGACACATACTCTGGTCCATGGAGATTTCGATGTATCATCATGGATTAGCATTTCCGGGTCTGCATGCACAACGGTCTGCACCACCACAACTGACGGAACTATACATATCCCAATTTGGCCTAGGTGTACTGCCTGGCCCCCCTGTACTCCTTTCTTTCCCTCTCACAAACCTTCACAACCCTGGTTGACTCCTGGCCTCTGCTCTCTCTGTTCTGCCTTTTGGAAGGAGGAATGTGTCTGGAAAAAAAACATGTGATCCCACTGACGTCTCCTTTTTCTCTGCTCTCTATGCTTCCTGTGATACATCTCTTCTGGTTGATAAAAAGCATTATTTCTCTTTGCTTACTTCCTCCAACTCACATCACACTTGTTTCCTCTTTCAAGTGACTAACACGTTGCTTTGCCCGACCGCTTCTAGTCCTTCCATCTTATCTCCACTCTCTTCATTGGACTTCTCCGACTTCTTTGTTACTAAGGTCTCTACTCTGCATTCATCACTTGCTCATCTTCTCTCGCAACCTATATCCCCATCTGCATCATCTTATGCTACTGATCATACTTCTCTGTCATCGTTTACTCCTCTTATCAGTGCTGACACATCTTCTCTCCTCTCCCATGCGCATCCCACTGCTCTCCTCTTCACACTCTCACCTTTCATCTTATTCCCGCCGTCTACCCTCTGATTATACCTTTTCTGACACCCCTCTTCAATCTATCACTCTCCTCTGCTACCTTTCCTTCCCCCTTTAATCATGTTGTAATTATTCCTATTCTGAAAAAGCCTTCCTTAAACCCCTCACTACATTCTATCACCCTAAATCCCTTCCTTTCGAAACTTCTCGAATGAGCTGACTATTTGCAAATCCACTTTTTGTAGTCTCCATTCACTTCACCCCCAACCAATCTGGTTTTTCCCCTGCCTACTCAACTGAAACTGTATTTCTCCACATCACTAATTGTCTTGTTTCTGCAGTTCACTCTAAAAGGTCCTCTATTCTAATTTTTCTTGAATTATGAGCAGCCTTTGAAACAGTCGACCACTCAACACTACTTTCCCCAATATACTCACTAGGTCTTTCTACTTCTATCACTCAATGGTTTCAAGCTTATCTTTTCAACCATTCTTTTTCTTTATCCTGGGCCAGATAAACTTCCCCTGCCCACCATCTCCAATTTGGTGTTCCTCAAAGATCGCTGCTGTGTCCACTACTTTTCTCCATCTATACCATTCCTCTACTTTATATAATTTAATTGTTTAATCTTTCTTCTCATTTCTATTCTGACAATTCACAAATCGTGTTCTCCTTGTCAATTTTCTGATTCTCTCCATGCCTCTGTCTCATCTTGTCATTCTAGTAGCCAATCCTGGATGCAATTCCCAATTACTTCATTTGACCCTTTAAAAACACAGATCCTCTACTTTCCTCCTGGCTCTTCCACCCCTCCTCGAATTCCTTCTGGCATTTGTTTATCCCCAGTCTCTCACCTTTTACAGCATATGTCCCCAATATTGGGATCCATTCTGAGTGTTCACTCTATTTTTCCTCACAGGTATATCTTTGACTACCCACACGTGCCGCTTTATTTCTCTTCAATATATGCAAAATTTGCCCTTTCTTCTCTTTCCATGCTGCTAAACTTCTCATCACCCCCTCAAATATGCTCAAACATGACTACGGTTCTGTTTTACTCTTTGTTCTGTCTTTCACTCTGCTGTTTGACTTCTCTTTCTTCTTCCTCGATTATCCTCCATCAGGTCATCCCTTAGTTCTCCCGTTCTTCTCCCATATGACTCTCATCTCCTATTTCACATTCCCTGTATAGTCTTTAAGTGTTCTAGCAAGGGACACCAAGCCTAATGCCTAAGAGCACAAATGCCGTGCAATTCTAATATATTCACAAAAGTTGATATGCACTCATTTGGAAATTTAAAAGATCTAAACAGTGTCCCTAAGCGAGCCAGCACGCACACACAAATATGTATGAAGCCAATTCAAATATGGTTATTTAATGCAAAAGCAACAATGAAGTAAACATAAAGTATAACAATCAACAAATAAATTGGATTGATTTCTTAAATGTACAAGTCAAGCACACCGTAGCTAACTTGTATCATTAATTGAACATTGGTGAATAAATTAAGAAATAAAAAAAACAATAACAAACAGCAAAAAGTTTTTACAAACTTAAGACTATGCAAAGAAACAAATGGATGGGAAGATGTAAACAACACTTTTAGAGATATACACTGGAACGTAAAGTGTAACCTAATCTGTCTTTCTGGGCAAACTCCTGGAAAAGTTGGCCATCTCTCAGCTTAACCTTCATTCCAATTCTGTTGGCTGTATCCATGACCACCAGTCGAGCTTCCAGAAGCACTGAAACTGCTCTCCTGAATATCCGTGAAGATCTGCTCTCCAACCTTGACTCTAACATTCCCTCTGTCCTCATCCTCTTCGATCTCTCTTCTGCCTTCGACACGGTCAACCATACCAGCCTGCTCAACCGTCTCTGTGAAAACCTGGGTATCACTGATCAGACTCTGGCCTGGCTGACCTCTTTCCTCTCAGATCGACCCTCCCAGGTCCAACTTGGGTCCTTCCTTTCATCTATCTTACTCTCTATATGTGATGTTCCCCAGGGGTCTAGCCCCTTGCCCTGGCTTTTCAACCAATACCTGGCAACTCTTGCCCACTGCATTGCCACTTTCTGCTCAAATTTCCAGTGCTACGCTGATGACACTCAACTCATTTTCAAGCTGCCCTCTGCCACCTCCTCTCCCTCTCTCATCTCTGATTGCCTAACTGCCATTCAAGATTGGTGTGCCGCCAATGATCTTTGTCTGAATGCCAGCAAGATGGAGATCCTCCTCATTGGCACACATTCACCATCCTTTCCCCTCACTCTCTGGCAAGCCTCCCTTGGCCCTCCTCCTACCCCCATCTGCGAGGTTAAGAACCTCGAGGTCATCTTTGACTCCATCCTTTCCTTCTCCACCCACATCTCGAGGTCTTTAAAAAGTCAAATTCCCTACTGCACTTCATCAGAGGTACTCTGCCTTTCCTCTCCTTCCCCCAGAAGCTCATGGTATCCCAAGCTCTGGTTCTCTCTAGCTTGGACTATTGTAACAGCCTCTTTGTAAATCTACCTGCCTCTACTCTCCGCCCTCTGCAACTAATTCAGAACAGGACTGCAAGACTTATCCTTGGCCTCAAGCCCTGGGATTGTATCTCTCCAGCTCTGAAATCTCTCCATTGGCTCGCAGTGGATGCAAGGATTAAATTCAAAACCCTCAGCATTGTCCACAAGGCTTTCCGGGGCCTGGGTACAAAATACTTTCAGCTATCCCTCTGCAATACCTCTCCTCTCGAGCTCTTCGCTCCTCTACCTCCAACTCCCTCAGGGTCAGTCGTTTCTCAAATAAACGAGCTGGGGGTAGATCTCTGTCTTCGGCTGCACCAACACAACAAGTAAGTGGGCAGGGCAATCTAGAAAAGGCTTACTACAACTAGGATTCAAATCAATAGGCCTGAGCCAATGTTAATGGTTCAGAGTTTTTGCAGAGGATCACACAGTTCAGAGTAGTTTGCGGTTAAGTCTTTGCCAAGAGTTTGAAATGAAGTTGGTCAGAAGAAAAGTTATTTATATATGTAGAGAAGGACAAGCCCTCGGATTAGCAAAACATTTAAAACACTTTCACCGCGGTTGTACGGAACGAACAACCGGATTTGAACAGTACCTTAGTAGAAGAAGAATGCTTTAGCTGAGGCAGAAGTTCCTGACAGGTCCTGCAGGCTCACGGTTCCTGAAGCGACTGTCGGACTGACAAGAAGGAGGAAGACTGGCAGGTCCTGCACTGCCCAGCGAAGAAACCAGCAGCAGAGCAAAGCAACGAATAAAAGGTGCACTCCTCAAAACCCAAACAGGGTCCGGTCCTCCTGGCTATCCGGTTTATTGCAGCGATGCACAGCAAATTCGACCAGGGGAGGTGGGCCTTGCTTGGTGTTTGATGAACTTGTTGGTCCCACCAGTTTAAGGGAAGAAGATTCCTCCTTGCAGATCTTCTCTGTCCTCGAAGTTTAGGAGATTCGGACCCGCAGCAGGGCTTCACTGGGAGCTTCAGTAGTTGCAGTAGTCCTCTTTCTTCAGCTTCTATTCGGTTCTCTCGATCCAGTGGCGACTTTGCCTTCCAAGTCCCAGAGATCTGCTTTTTATGCAGTTTTCCCCCATTCACACAGCCTGGCTATCAATCACACAGCAGGGTGGCTGTCCTGGCAGGACAGTCACCTAGCCAATCAAACAAGAGTGTGTCTTGGGTCTCCATGGAGACCCTGTGCAGGGGGCCTAAAACCCCTCCCTCACATCCTGTCCACCCAGACATTCAGGTCCCTAAGGAGGGCTTCTGTGCAGTAGCCCGCCAAAGGACGGCGAACAAAGGAACCAAACCTGGTTTGGCGCAGAGTAAAACATGAGAAAGACCTTTACAAAAAGAAATGGTGAATAAACCCAGCCAGAACCAAATAAAATTAAAAGGGGTCCAGCGGCTTAAAGTTTGAGTCTACTAACAAAGCCTAAAACAGTACCAAAGCTATTTTCATAGTCCACGTTAGGAAGAAAATGGTAGATACCACTGCCACCAGCCAAATCTTAATGAAAGGGGGACTAAATAATTCCCCATGAGAAACAGACAAAAAGGGATAACTACTAACCCTTTCCAGTACTCTATGGAAGGTAGTCTGTACTTGGTCTGTGAATTTAAAAAGACTAATAAAGTCAATGGCAACTTTAGATGCTTTGGGAGACAGTAGTCAGTCCCAGAAAATGGAGTTTAAAGTGGGAAGCCTGAAAAAGATATCCCTGTGTCACTGCACTAAAGGTGCTGTGGGAACACATTAAAAAGATGATGCCTATGGAGCAGGTGAGACTCCACAGTCTATGAACACAAAAATGTAAAACACGCAGCAAAACACACGTAAGAGTGGGAAAAAAGGCTCACACTCTTACCAGATTAAAAAAAAAAGAAATCCTAGAAATCCAGCAAAGCTGCTGAGGGATTCAGTAGGTAAGGAAAATTAGACATTCTGGAGAATTCTCCCTAACACTCGCCCCCCAGACTAAGGGACGGGAGGATTGTATACACTCCTGGATGAATCTCTTCACTCTAGTCAGTTATAAACATCCTAGAGGGACCATCAGCGTTTTGGTGGTGGCATCTTGACCTATGCTCAATGGTGAAATCAAACCTTTGCAGGCAGATGACCATCTTAGTAGTTTTGGGTTCCCCCCGTTCATTTGCATTAACCATCTCAATGGTTGGTGGTGTGTCTGAATCACAAAAGTAGATCCATACAAGTATGGTCTAAACTTTTTCAGAGACCATACAATAGCAAAGCATTCACACTCTATGGTTGTTTCTGGTTCCTTCAGCTTCCTGCTGATGACACAAATTGGGTGATCCCTAACTTTCTCATCCAGTTGACTAATGACTGCACCTATACCTGTATTGGATGCATCTGTCTGCTCAATGAAGGGTTGGTGATAATCGGGAGCTCTTAGGACTGGAGCTTGACGAAGGGCTTTCTTCAGGTTTTCAAAGGCTTGAGTGCACTCCTCATTCCATCTAACCTTTTTAGGAATTATGGAGAGGAGATCACATTCAAGGGAGAAGCTATGGACCCATAGTTCTCTGTGAAATTCCTGTGGTACCCAGTGAGACCTAGGAAGACTCTCACTTGGGTTTGAGTAGTAGGGGTGGCCTAGTTTTGTACGGCATTTACTTTGCTAGGCAATGGCCTTATTTCATCTCCTCCTACCTCATGACCAAGGTAGACCACTTTGCTCTGACCAATTTGACATTTTCTTGCCTTTATGGTCAGATAGGCCTGCTCAAGAGCCTGCAATACATACCCTAAGTGAACAACATGTTCTTTCCAAGTAGGGCTGAACACTGCAAAGTCATCCAAGTATGTCATGCAGAAGTCCTCCATCCCATTCAGAACCTGATTGACCATACTTTGGAATGTAGCAGGTGCATTCTTTAATCCAAAAGGCATACCCTTAAAGTGGAAGAGGCCTGCTGGGGTTGAAAATGCAGTTTTCTCCTTGGCAAGGTCTGCTAGGGCTATTTGCCAAAAGCCTGATGTCAGATCAAATGTACTGAGGTACTTGGCTGCACCAGGTTTATCCACCAGTTCATCTGTCCTTGGTAAAGGATGGGCATCAGTTTTGGTGACTGCATTTAGAGCTCTATAGTCCACACAGAATCTAAACTCCTTGGATCATGCCTTTGGTACTAGAACTGGACTAGACCATGGACTTGTAGATGGCTGTCAAGACTTGATGGTCGTGTAGACGATGATACCTCCGTCCCCAAGTACCACTCGAGCAAACAATAAGTTACTGCCCGAGCGATCCTTGAAGCCACAGGTGGTGAATGTCGTCAGCCGGAACCAGGAATGCCGGAAGATGCCCCCCCGACCACTGTAAGGCAAACAAGTGGGTTAGATAAAAAAAACAAACCCAGACCCGAATACTTAATGAATCTACAAGGGGGCTTACCCTGAGTAGTTGGTCGGAACCCAATGTTGGTGTAGGGAATGTTGTCTGAGGCAGCCGGCAGAGGTTGACGACAGGATGGCAGCCTGGCAAGGCACTTGAGAAGGAGTAGTCACAACCTGATGCAGGAAACTTGAAACTATGAGCCACTCAGGTAGAGGAGACCTGAATAGTATGTGATCCAAAGAACAAAGTCAAAAGCTGTAACAAAGGGGAAATCCAACAAAAGTCCGATGGGTAAACCGATGTCGTGTCCGGAGAACGCAAGTTCCAGCAAAGATACCAAAAAAGGAAATCCAAACCAATCCGAGAGAGGAGCCGAGGTTGTATCCAGGAGGTAGCAGGTTCCAGGCAAAAGTACAATGAGAGGAAGAACCAAATCAGTATCCAAAATTCAATCCGAGCTCGAGCTAGCAAGGTTAGTCCGTAGTCCGTAGAAATGCCAAACAGGAATCAGCTGTGAAGCGCTGAATGGCAGTCAGCGCGTCGCTTTTGAACGCTGAACTGCGATCACGTGACCGTGACGCCGTCACCCGTTTCGTGATCGAAGGTGCTGAGAACGGCTCCCCAGGCGTCGGAAACAGAGACGTTGCAGGACGCCTGTGGTGCGTCTCCATGGCAACTGCCAACGCTGGAACGGGAAATGAGGCAGAAGTCGGCGTTGACGTTCCTGGCCAACCCTTTGCCGGCAGGCCTGCAGGTGAGAGCGTGTCCTGACACGTGTGGGGACCTGGTGTGGTTTATGTGCCTGCCGTGTTTTCGTGGTGATGGGGATCGGGTTTCGGGGTTTGTCAGAGGGGAGCGTGGATGGGGGCATGACAATGGCTCAAGATCAAGCATCTTGTTGACCTCTTCCTTTATGTGGGTTCTTACATGGTCTGACATTCTGTAACCTCTGCTTTTCACTGGTAAACAGTCACTAGTTAGAATGTCATGCTGGCCCCAAGGGGTCAAGCCTGGTGAAAGTGAAAACAGGGAGGCAAACCGATTTAACAGAAACTTGCACGCATCCTGTTGTTCAGATGTCAGACTAGAAGAGAGATGAACTCCTTTTATCTTTTCATCTAAAGGTTGGCCACTGAGTAGGTCAGGCAGAGATTTACTCTCCTCCTCCTCTTGAGCTGAAGCTAGTAGCAAAGCCCCCACTTCTGTTCCTGAGACATATGCCTTCAAATGGCTGGTATTAAAGACTCTGCGAGCCTCCTTAGGTCTGCCTAAATCCACCAGATAGTTCACCTGTCCAAATTTGCCCACAACCTTGAAGGGTCCTATCCTTTTGTCCTGCAAGGTCCTCTGCCTTGTTGGCACCATAGCTAGTACAAGCTGGTCTTGAGTGAACTCAACCATGTTGGCCTTCTGATCATGCCAATGTTTGACCAGAGCCTGACCTGCTTTCAAGTTATCACTAACTTCTGCCATCAGAAGTTCAAAGTGACTGTAGCCAACTCCCTCCTGAGGGGCTTCTCTATAAGCAAAGAGAAGGCATAGCAGTAGAAGGTCCCACTTTCTTTTAAGGGGTTCTAATAAAGCACCTATCATGCTTTTCTTAGTACGATTAAACCTCTCTACCAGTTCATTTGTATGTGGATGGTAAGCTTTAGAGAACATGTAAGTGACACCACAGTTGTTCTAGATGGCTTGCATGTAGTGGGACATAAGATTGGATCCCCTGTTGGATATCACTTCCTTAGGAAACCCTACTCTGGTAAAAATATCAAGTAGAGCCTTAGTCACAGCCTGAGCCGTAACAGTCCTCATAGGTATTGCCTCAGGATATCTAGTATCATGGTCTACTACAACCAGGATACACCTGATTCCTGAAGATGTGGGAGGGCCAAGGGGACCAACAATGTTGATGCCCACCCTCTCAAAAGGAACTCCCACCACTGGGAGAGTCGCCATGGGTGCTACATTCTTGGCTCCACTCTTACCAGAGGTCTGGCAAGTGTGACGGGTCCTACAGAATTTGTCAACTTCTGAATCCATTTTAGGCAAGTAGAAGTATAAAGACAGCCTTTCCTTGCTCTTTTTGAAACTCAAATGACCAGCCAAAGGTATCTAAAAGGGCCAACTGTAGGAACTGGAGTCTGTTTTCTAGGGGCACTACAAGTCTTTTGCAGTTCCCAGGGATAGACTCAGTCGGGTCACTGTAGAAGAGGCTATCTTCCCAGTGCAGCCTTTGCTTCCCAGCTTCTTGCCCATCAAGCTGAGAAGATGCCTGTTGTCGAAGATCTTCAAGAGTAGGACACTCTCTTTGTCCTCTGCTGAAGTCTGCCCTGTTAGGTCCACCTTCTGCCAGTAAAGAATGCAGCTCAGGATGGTCAACAAGATCCAGGTCTCTATCTAGAGTAATCTCCTCTTCCAGATCTGACTCTTCAGAAGCTGGCTCAATTTGTACCTCACACTCAGCCTCAGCATGTGGAGGAGTCACATGTGTGACTTTGGTCAATCTGGGGGATGTCCTTGTTGGTAGCACAGGGGTGCTATCTGCCTTCTTCTTGAATGTCTTAGGCTTCCCCTTTGCCTCTTTCTTTCCTGATATAGCAGTGAGGAATTCATGTGGACTGGGGGTGATAGTTTCCTCTATCAACTCCCCTGGAGAGCCTCTCAATGTCCTCTTCCTTGCAGGTCTAATGAGCTCCTTTATCCTCTTACTGAGATGCCTGGGGTACTGGACACAACTCCAAGAGTTTTCAGGTCATTACCTAACATGACTCTCCCAGGCACTTCACTCTGCACACTAACAAGTATCTTGACAGTCATGTCATTGCACTGGATGAGGGCTGGTAACTGGGGAAGCATTTACACAGGGCTTCCAGCTAACTTGGTTAGGTGTTTGGGTGCCTTAGCAACATCCTCTACCTTGAAAAATGATTCATCAACCACAGTTATACTGGCTCCAATGTCTCTGATGGCAGGGGTCTCATGGCCATTTACAAGAACAGTTATGGTACCCACTATTGCCATAGTAGTGAAAGTATATGCCATAGTGA
The DNA here is from genome assembly GCF_040938575.1 of Ambystoma mexicanum. NCBI lineage: Eukaryota > Metazoa > Chordata > Amphibia > Caudata > Ambystomatidae > Ambystoma > Ambystoma mexicanum. Next base: position 1,141,795,685 of record NC_090922.1, read on the forward strand.
TTCCATTTTTTCTTTTACTATCTATCAGTGATCCTGGGCTGTGGAATTGTCTATTCTACCTTTTCTATATCTCAAGTTATAGTACCCTGTGTGCTATCCCCCAAACACAGCCACCAGCGCATTCATTTGCAATCCACATATACAGTCTAAAGTATACAGTGTCCCCTCACTTCACCTTCCTGGAATATAGTGACCAACTCACCTCCAGGGACATAGGGGCCATCTCACTCCAAAAAGTCAGTTGTTATATTATTTTATGTTAATTGCATTTGTAAAGCGCACCTTCACCAACATGGGCATCATGGTGCTAGGACTGAAGAACTGAGCGCAGAGCCAAGCCAAGTGGCAAGCGAAGCTCATATTGAAAACAGAAATGTATTCAAAGCCCGCCTAAAGGAAAGATGATCAACCGTCTCACAAAGAGACAGAGGAATGGAATTCCATAGCAGAGCCACCACGATCGAAAATGCGTGACCAAGCACACCAGAATATAGAAGTGGGGCACAACAATACGCAAGGATGCGGAAGACTGTAGAGGATGAGAAGGGACATAATTACTAAATTTGGCCCGCAGATTCTCAGGCCCCGTCCCATAGAATGCCCGGTTGACCATGCACGGGATTTTCAATTACACTCGCTTAGCTCAGTGCAACCGCTGGAGGAGAAAAACAGACAATTTTTGCCCATCCAACAATGGATTGCAGAGACAAGAGTGGCACTGCTCAGTATTAACTGAAAGAGAGAGATCGAGCTGCACCAGAATCTGTGTATCGTCAGCATAAGAAAAATACTGGACACCAAAAGAGTGAATCAGTTTAACCAGTGGTTGAATATACAGATTGAAGAGAAGAGGGGAGAGCAGAAACTTGGGGGACACCACAGGTGAGGGGATTAGCCACTGAAATAAAAGGAGAAGTGAAAGAGACTTGGAACATCCAGAAGGGAAAGACCCAAACCAGTCCAGGACCTGGCCAGGGATGCCCACTGAAGATAGTCTGTCCCTGAGGACACCATGTTCCATGCTTTCAAATGCAACAGAGAGGTCCAGCAGCACAAGGGCCCCAATACCACCCAGATCCACAATCATGGCTAAATCATCAGCTGCAGATAACAGGACTGATTCTTTTCCCCAGCCGGCCCGGATTCCAGATTGAAAAGGGTAGAGAGCACCAGAGTCCTTCAAAAAGAATCAAAGAAGGGTAATGACCAAGGCTTCAAGAAGTTTCATGGGGAACGAAATAAGCAAGATATTTAAAACATGTGAAGGAATGGCACGATCCAGATTAGGTTTTTTAAAAAGGGGAATGATCAAAGCATGCTTGAATATAGCTGGGATGTGTGCATTAGAAAACAACAGATCAACAGCAAAAGTGAGCAAAGATGAGTGTGGGATATATTGATCCACTATGCTGTGCTTTACCAGATCACTAAGCTGCATTTGAGCAAGAAACAGCTTAATGGCTGCGCTGGCTCCTGTGCGTGCCAGTACTTGCAACAACCAAAAAGATGGCTGCATCATCCTCCCACACACACTTCAGGCAGGATGAAACAGGGGATACACTGCAGGAGTGTGCAAGTGTGCCCTGAAACATATAAAGGGAACTAAATCAAGAGGTAGCATTGCTTTGCTGAAAACCCAAAATTCCCCCTCAAAATGAAACCTTTTTCACCCTTTAAAAATGGTGTTTGACGCCAATTCCATCCATTCATCTGAAACCACTGTGATTGAAAAGGCCGTGTCATGCCCAGGATATTTCACTTTACTTCAGCAAAACCAAGCCTTATTCCAGAATGACAGGCTGTGCCAGCCAAAAACCTGAAAACCAACAAAAGCTGTACTGCATCAAATACGGAAAAGTGATTAACTTTTGCTAAAAAGCGTCAAATTCACTGTTTGAAAAGGAATCAGAGCTGTATGTGCACATGTCAATTTTATGGAGACCTTTGCCTTGTCCAGACTGTTGTGTAAACCATATTGGAAAGACAGATGCAAAACTGAAATTAGAAGAAACACCAGTTTTCACCACACATGTAAAATGGGGTTGTGCAAGCTAGAGACAAAAAATGCCCATTTAAAAAGTAAACTGTGCAATGAAAGCCCGCCTTATTTAGCAATACAAAGAGGTTTTGTTGCTGGGGAAAGTACACTCATGAGCTATACGTTATTCCTTAGGTTTGTTTAATTCAGGACCCAAAAATCAGGAAATGAAGATTTTGAACCAACTGTGCTGAACTTTCAAGCTACAAAGCTTAAAAGAAACAAGTTACTCCAGATAGCAGGCTGAAACTTCCCCCAAAGGGAAGGGGACTATCATAAAAACTCTCAGCAGATACTGACAAACCCCTGATAATTACGGGGTTGAACAGACTTTTGTCTCTGCTCAGACCCAAACAATGCAGCTCCCAGGGAAGGAAGCCAGAGGTGTGAAGAGGGCAATATAACTCCAGTCGAAGGAGAACCCCCACCCCACATAGGGATGAAATGACAGTTGTTTGCAGTTGAAGTTAAAGAAAAAAAAATGACCCAACACAGGCACTGCCTTTTGGTTACAAAAAACTATCTTATAAAGAAACTTTAAAGACTTTTTATCTCTGCAGGAAGAATAAATCAAAATGTGAAAAGTTTGTAGTTTCAAATCTAATTTTATGGGCTATCTTTTAAAACTAGGTAGAACTCATTGCCGCATGATGAACAGAAGTTACATAATATGACAGATTCCAAGGAAAGTATTGATGGTGCAAACATAACATTTTGTGCATACATCCCTGTGAACAATTCAAATCTGCGTATAAAATTGTGAAATTTTAGGCCAAATCTTTCATGTTTAAAATTACCAAAATGTATCAGAAAGGCAAAAAACAAGGTTGCACAGACTGGAGGTTTGGACTGAAATGTGATGCACACAATATGTAACCTGTGTCTGATTTGCTAAGAGGTTGCAATTGTGTAAACATATGTTTGTGGCAAAATTAGATTTTAGTTTGTGTAACTATTTTTTTTTTCAAAATTTTATTTGTATTTGGTACTAGTACCTTTACAAATATTCATTTATAATATCACATATACAAAACAAAATCAAATAATTCCTTTTAAAACATAACCTCTAAAACAACCAAAATATTTACATAGTTACATACACTTAAAACCATACATATGATACTTCTGATCTTACATCGGAAATTATCCTTATTACTACAAAATTCATCATAAATTCTCATACATACATAACACCACATAGAGGAAAAAAAATGCAGTTTTATTCATTTCATTTCCTTTTATTCAATATTTGAGTATTCTACACTCTCCTTCTGTTCCATTTCGCTTAAGTGTGCCTGCATTATGGAAAGATACTGGATTAGAGCTAGTACCAAGGATTGTCTAGTGCCCCACATACTCTGTGTCCATAACAGTTCTCTTGAGGTAGCAAGATCAACATTAAATAATTTCCCCACGTTTCTTGTGCGCAAGCCTTCAAAAATGTCACACTCAATCACAAGATGTTTCAGTGTTTCTTGCTTTCCCGCTTCTTTGCAAAATCTGCACCCCACAATTCGTGCGTGTTTGTTCTTAGTCCAATGTTTCATCTTCTCATTGATATGAAAGAGATTTAACTTGAATCTCAAGTATAACATTCTTGCTTTATTGCATGGAAAGATCAACAAGTACTGCAACCGTGGGTATTGTTTGTGACTGAAGGATGTGTGATCTAAATATGATTTATAGGAAGCATTTTGCTCAATAATTTGTGCCCAGTCATATTGAAACGTCTCTTTTTTACAATACTTGTTCATTCGTACAAATCTTTCTGTTCAGTAGCAATCAGATTCAAGGTTGTTTTCATCTTAAAGACATATCTGTTTATCGAGGCTGGTTGTCCAATCGCCACCATTTTTGCAAGGTCTTCATATAGTGAGTTTGGACATAACATTTCCCATAGTTCACAAGCCTTATCCAGGACAGTTTCACTGCCAAAGAATTAAGGCCTAGTTCATGTAAAATCATTGTATTAGGTAATGATTTTGGCAAGCCCAGTACCTCTTTCAAAATTCTAGCCTGTATTTTATTTAAGACTATGGAAAGATCAAGTAGACATAGGTCCAATCCATACAGAATAATGGGTTCAATGTTCATAGTATAAAAATCTAAGATCGGTGTTAGAGAACATTTTGCATGACTGTGATATATCATTTTCATTTGAGATATTAAATGGACTATTTTCAAATTTAGCGTCCTACTGGACATCGCCAATGAGGATGCATCAGTCAAATTGTATCCTAGATACCTTGTAATAAGTGCCCGTTGCAAACTCGCCCCATCAAGCTTCCAATCAAACCTACACATTTTTCTTTTAATGGCAAATACAATTATTGTCGATGTAGATGGATTGGTCGAGAGATTATGCTCTGTAGCATATGCAGAAAACAAATTCAACTTGTTCTGGAGGCCTTAAAGTGTTCTATCGAACAGAATTATGTCATCTACAAATGCTAACCAATTTATTCTGGCATCTCCCAATTTGATCAGATATATGTCTAAGTTTCCCCAAATTTCAGCGATATAAAAATTTAAAAGTATTGCTGCTAATTGGCATCCTTGCTTGACTCCTATTTCAATCTCAATGGGATCTGTCATGTGCACAGAGCGATTAATACGTACTCAGTAAGAGGTCTTGTTCGGGAGTAGAGCTATCAATGCAACCAAGTGAGTAGGGATGCCATATTGGGGCATTTTATTCCACAGCAAAGATGGAATGACACTATAAAATGCTGCAGATAAGTCCAATTACGCCATATAGATTGCCCCTGAGAAAGTGCGCTGTGAAGTTTCAAGTAAATGGGCCAAAATCGTGGCATTTAAAGAGGTACCCATCGATTTCTAAATCCCATTTGGAATCAAGATAGACGATTTTTCTCGGCTACATACGTTTCAAGTTCTTTAAGAAGAAGGGTGGCAAATATCTTTGCGAGAACATCAATCAATGAGATTGGGCGTTAATTAGATGGATCAATCATGGGCCCTTTTTTATGAATCGGAACAATGATGGCATTAAGCCATGAAGGAGGTTTAATTTTGGTAACAAAAATGAGTTCAAATGTAGGTTTTAAGCATTTTTGCCCAAAAACATGGATCATCTTTTAGGAGACATGGCGGGAGTCCATCTGGCCCTGTGGACTTTGAATACGTTAGTTTGCTAATGGCCCATAACACATAAGCTTTCATGATGGTACGCTGGTGTATGCAGTATCTTTACGTAAAGCTAGTTGAGCCATAGAACAATAGGCAATGCACCACTTGCGCACTGCTTGCCTACCAGCAAGATGGAGCATACCTAGGTCAGCAGAAAACCGTAGCTCTGAGAGGCTACCAAAATGCCTAGATGCTTTAAATGGTGCTAAGGAGTTAGCAGTGTCCAACAAAGCAGACAAGTTGTACAAAAGAATCACAGGGGGCACCCACGGGCAATGGATGTGTAATTCCAAAGGAAATATCCAAATGCTTAATCTTACTCCAGTGCCACAATGGTGAGAAATATAAGAAACATTCATTGAAAATTGAATGACAACGTGGTCAGACAAGAACATAAGGGTGAGAAAGAACATAACCGGTACACTAGGGCCACATATTACATTAAAGGTATTGTCCAAACAATGAGTGGGGCCTGCCACTGATTGGGGTAGACCAAGGTCCATAAAGGCGGCAGTAAAATGGTCAGCATGAATATCACAAGGGTCATTTGGATGGAAATGAATATCTCAAGGACTATCAGAGTCCCATACCAGAGTCTAAGATCTTCCACTGTCTCTGATATGGCAAGATAGAAAGCCAATAAAGACTAAAAGAAGAGGAATCGTGACACGAACTAGGAAAGCCTCCATCTTAAATGTATACTGTGGAGGGACAATAGAACATTCGAAATTAGAATGGTATATAAGAGTGATTGCACCCCCTGAAAGGGGAGGGACCCTATCCAATCTGAGTATGTGAAACTCAGGGGGCAGGGCATATACCAGAAAAGAACTAGCAACAACTTCAAAGCAGGTTTCAGTGACAAACACCAAGTCTGAACAGTGGTCCTGTAAGAAGGCATGACAGTCTGTGCCATGATCTGCCACTGACCGAGCGTTAAATAACATTTCCCCTGATGTTGTCGGAGAGCAAGGGTGGACACTGCAACTTTAGGTTTCTGTTGCCAAACAGGGGGAGCATTGTGCCTAAAGGAACAATATCAACCAAATTGTTATGTGTCACCGAAGGCAAGATTTGACCATATGTACTGGTCCACAGCGAGTCTGCAGTGTGGAAGAGCACAGATGGGACTGACGTTGGGCCTCATCACGAGTTGGGCTGTAGCCCTTAAATGCGGTGGTAACGGTATTACCACCGCATTTAAGGGCGGGCCCTATCACGAGTTGGGTGCTAAATGGGCTGTTTTACTTCCAGCCTTTCTCCAGCCTTTCTCTGGAGATGAAAAACCCCTGTTTTCGGCTGTATTACCGCCAGCTGTATTAGCCCACATAACTAGTGCTGAAAATGCCCCATTGAATCCAATTGACCCAATGGGGATATACTGTTAACACCCAACCTGTGATCTGGTGGTAATACCACCGGACCAGTTGGTGCTAGGGCTATTACAGTCAGGCTGTATTACAGCCAGGATACAGCCCAACTCGTGATGAGGCCCTTTGGCCGGACTTTGGCAGGAATGAGGTGCATTCACTGCACCCATCCGATGCACTTTCAGAGGGGATGTGCACTAATATAATAGGTATAGTAGTTGCAGGAGCCAAATAGCCTGCAGGGAAGAGGGGCAGTGAGGAAACACCCAGGACAGTGTGTGTGTCTGCAAAATGAAAGGCATACATCAGGAATGAACCCTGTTCAAGCTAAGGAGCCAGACAACCTCCTTCTTACCGCAGTGTCAGTTACAAGGAAATACAATGCAATTAAATTAACAGAACAAGAAAGCAAAGTAAAACATATTGTAAAAGAAGCTGAATGTGGTAAACAAATTAATGATTAACAGCACCCAGTCAAACCCGAACGTCCCAGTTTTAATATCAGAGTCAGTTAAAGGAACCAAGTAAAATTGAAAATAATTAGAAGGTAAAAACTGAAACCACATGGCTCAGCTTCGGAACCCTCGGTACTGATCTTGGTCTCTGGACTCTATCTGCATATTTCTAAGGTCTCTAAGAGCTCCTAAGATCTTCTGCTCATGCAGGTAGGCCAACTGGCATAGCTTGCAAAGGGTGGCTCCCAACCCAACTAATGTCTCCTGCTCATGCACACTCTACAGTGTGCTCTCCTCCTGCTTGGGTGACTGCTCCTATTTTAGTTATTTGGTAAGGCCTGTGTTGGGGACAAACTCCAAGGTTGGTTTGAGTGCTAATTGGAGTTTATGGACTCTTGGAAGGCCCAACACCTTCCCCCAAAAGGAACGTAGACCAAGCCAGAAAGCATGTTCAAGCTGCGGTTTCATACAGCACAACCAGCAGGGATAAGTACAAGGATTGAACAAATCCAAGGACCACTTAACGTCTCCTGGCTCGCAGGCCAGTTTTGCCCTAAGGCTACAACATAGTGATGTCAAAACCTGGGTCCCTCTTCATAAAACCTATTGCAGTCTGGATTGGGTACTGATTAATAGTCAATCTATATTGGACATTATACATGTTAGTCTGCTGGCACTCGCATGTCAAGTGGCTGGCCTGCTCTATCCCCAAAATTGCTATCTCTTTATAATTTTGCAGTGTGAGGGTCTTACCATTGGTTCTTGCCCTTTGCCACCCACCCCTAGGAGCCTGAACTGTGACTGGCCTGAGCTGACCTCCCCAGGCCTGGGATCCGCAAAGGTTCTCAGCTCTTGGTGTACCTTCTAAAGGTAATTAAGAACAACTATGTGTCTGCATTGTAACTTGTCTGTACCACCTTACACTATGAGAGTGCTTGTTCATCTCATGCAACACTTGTCTCACATTGTAACATTTTGTTGCAAGTATCTGTCTGAAGGCGTGAGATTGGCTTTCTTTCTTAGCTCTGGTTTCTATTCATTGTCCGAGTTGGCTGGACCACGTGTTCGGAGTCCATAATTTTGAGCTTCTGCAGGTCTGAATTGTGAGTAATTATTCACATTTATTGAAGCTGGTGTTACTGTCATTCAGAGAATGCAATGTTGTTCGCATCTGGTGGCTTTGGCAGCGGCTCCTGTCTCACACCTTTGCTCTCATCTGGCCTGAATTTTCCTCAGCTCAGCTCTTGCTGAGAGGCTTGGAGCCTGCTGTAATTTTCCTAAGCCATAACAGGGCTTTTGCATGTTCGTGCTATTCTATATTCTCCACATGTTAGTCACACTGGGCTCTGTCAGGTCCCACAGGAGTTCCTGTAGTTCCATAAGGTTATTTGCACATAAGCCTCTGAAACCTTTATTTCTCTTGCTTCTTGCAGTTTCTGCGTTGCTGCATTACGCTAATGGCAAAATAATACAAGTAATGACAGTATGTATATGTATCTGTCCTCTAACTAAAGAACTGTATGCTCATGTTCTTCGTGTGTTTGTGTCCTGATGTGCAGATGACATGTGTGCTTCCTGTCTAACGCTGCTATGCCGTGGTGTCTCTAACGACGTCAGTGGCTTTGACTTCTCATTGCTTCAGTCAATACTGTCAATTGAGGTCTCTTCACTTGCAGCCTGAGGTCTCTCATCCACTATGGGTAAGGCATGTACGACACCTGGTATGTGGGGCTGGCTGAGTGGGTACCTCTCACCATACCTTTCAATTATTGGAGCAGTAGGAATTGGTTGGAAATAGTATGGCCGTTCACAGTATCTCTTGGCCTTCATCTGCTGCATGTACCTTATAGGAGGGTGAGGAGGGGGCGACTCTTCAGTCCCCCCCTGGTCGACTTGTCGACCACATCCTTATATGACCGTCATTTTGCTCTGGCCTGCCATACCTTTGCTATTCCTCTGAGGTGTCCATAATAGTTTGTGTGGTCATCAAATGACCAGTGCATGTAACAGCATACTCCTTCAGGGTTGCACCAAACCCACTTCCCTTCATAGAACTTTGGATCATGTGGATTGTCCAGTTTTTTGGTTCCTGATGGCAATAGTTCTCACTGTGAAATCTTTGCTCTCAACTTGTCTCATTCTGCCACAATCTCATCTTCTGTTCTCCTATGTTCACTTCCCTCAGGATCTGTATTCTGATTGCTTCGTCTGCTGTTTTCCTGCATCTTGCTATGCAGATCTTGATCCTACACATTGACACTGCTCCCATCACCACTACTCCAGCTATCACTTTCAGTCTGTCTGTCAGCCATGATGGCCTCCATGACCACATATACGCTAGCCAGCTCTTGTCCTTCCCTGTTCCTCATGCTTCATCTTCCATTTTCACATGCATCTGAGCCAACTGTGCTACTGCATTTGAGAGAGTTCTGTTATCTACGTTGTTAGCAGGTGTAAATGTGCAACAGGTGCTCCCTATCTTTGCGCAAACTCCTCCTTCCATAGCTGTGAGGAGATCCAGAACATATCTATTCTGGAGCGTCACCAACCTTTTCGCTCGGAGCTCTTCTTTTATGGCTTTGAAACCATTTACTGTAGAGTTAATTGTTACCCCCAGTTCCCAATGGCTGATCTGTAACCACTTGGCATTTGTGTTTGTCTTTATTCCTGTTATTATTGATTCAAAGAACACGTGTGTCCTGCTAAACAGTGTGTGTTCTGCTGGGATCTCATCCAGTGCCGTTTCTGATGCTTCTGAAAAGTAATTCCCCACTCTTGTCACTCTGCTCAATCCAGCCTGCTTCTCCGTCTTCTTCGTATGGGCTGTTGGTGGCGCCTTGGCCGATCTCTTCCTTCTCTTATTGTTGTTCATCTTTGGGAAGTCATTGAGCTTCACATCGTTCTTGGGTACAACCAACAAAGGAATGTTGATGTGTACCAACGAGCATACTCCTCCCCACTCAGGTGGCAGCTTCTCATAAGCCTTTGCACCACATGTCCAGTAGTGATCCATCAGCACAGCTGTTCCTGTTCTCATTGCTGCAAGCTGTTCAATTGTTTAGCATCCTACGTTCTCCCCAACTTCGACATTGCCATTGATCTAATAGCACAAGGCTGGCATCTTCAGGGGAATTATTGACATTGGTCCAGCTTCGTTCTCCACCCATGCCAGCAATTTTGCACTTGCATCCCATTCCTTCAGGCACTTGTCATTTTCTTCCTGCAATTTGTTCACTGGCGACTGAGCTTGTGTCAGTGCCTTGCTTCTCACCACTCTATCTTGCCATCCATCATTAGTGTACACTCGTCCATACACTAATATCTGTGGCCATTCCTAAGATCCTGGCTCTCCTCCTATTTTTTTTACTCTTGCCCAGGGACATGGCAATTCCTTCAGTGTGACAGTCTTTGTCTCCCCTTCCTTGGGTCTGTCAGTTATGTACGGCAACCTTTCATGTAGCTGCCAGTAATTGTTCATCATGTCTAATGTCTCTACATAATTATATTTATATGGTAAGGTCCCTTTGGAAATCCGTCTCAATGTTGCTGTCCTTCCTTTGAATCTTCCTAGCATTTGCACCATCGCGAGATACATCCGGCACTCTGCCCTTGCTGCTGGTATCTCAGTTGCTATGAACGTTCTGGAGCCACTTATGGTGTAGGGTAATAAAGAGCAGACATAACAGTCCTTCCTGGTGGTTTCCTTACCTACTTTGGTCATTCATTTTTACCACATGTTGTTAGAAACCAGTGCTGTGTCAGTGAGATACATGTCATCTCCCTTCATGTCTGTGTTAACAGTGCGCTTACCTCTCCTTCCCTTATCAGCAGGGTCTTCTCGTTCACGTCACATGGTCATCCCTCCTGCCTGGGTCGGGGGAATGTTAGTAGAGGGTACAGCGGTAGTGCTAACAGCAACACATAACTGCTAAAATACAAGCCACTGGGAATTAATAGACACAACATGATAACAATGTTGTTTATTGTTTCTTTCATACACACTTACACTGCTTGATCTGTGCAGCCTGGTGGCAAAGTTGCCTGCCTGAAATTTGCAAAGAGAGGAGTTACCGTGTTAGTATTTGTCAGTACCCTCAAGCCCCATGAACCAAATAGTCACTAATGGCAAAGGCAAAGACCTCCTCCCAGTCCTTTCTTACTGAGGGGTCTCTCAATCTGTGCAAAACTGGAAATTCACTGTGTTCGAGTTGTGGGCATGCTTGAACCAAATACTCAACAAAACAAGATAACATACTGCAGCGATCATGCTCTGAATTGTCTGTGTCTCCTTATGAAGGGCACAAACTGGTTAGAGAACGTTTCAGAGTGATGGATGGGAGGTAACATCAGGATTATAAACTATACACCCATCACGACATTCATGTAGACCTGCGTGTGCAGAAAGGAAAATAACAAACGGACAGTGTTTCATTCATCAATCTGTACCAGTGTTTCAGTGGCCACGTCTGCTAATTGGGATTGTCTGACCATGGGGTGACCTGGTCTCCCTAATTCAGTGAGGTCTGCACACACTTCTAGTTCATTGAGGTCTTGAATGTTGGCCTTGTCAGTCATGGAAACTCTGTTGCCAGGTGAGGCGACTGCTTTGTACGGCTTGACATCTTGAAAATTATTCCAAACTGTCTTCCCTACTAACTTAACAGCTCTGTCTGGTATGGCTCCTCTTACAACTCTCAAACTATGTCCTGCTGTAAACTGCTGGCAGGTCAAACAATTGCTAATAAAAATCAGCTACATGTTCGTTCAAATTTGGGCAACACCATGTTTCTCTAATGTGTGCAGCAATGACCTCTTTCCCTGTGTGTGTTGGATAATGCAATTGTACTTATGCTTTTTCAGCAACGCCAGTGGCATGACAACTTTCCCTGTGTTGTTCTGTCGCCATAAGGCATTTGTTGGAGACATGGAGCATCCTTTCTTTATTCACAGCTCCTTCTCCTCCTGGGGTGCAGTTCCATAATCTGAGTCTCTGGTAGTACATTGTAACCTTCCCTCATCACCATGTTCCTCACCTCTCCCTGAGCCCTTGGTCTCTCCTCCAGCTCCCATAGTTGCCCAGAATATGCTGCACACTTTGCCTCATTATCTGCTGCTTCATTCGCTCTTAAGATAGGGTTTTTCCCTTTTGTGTGGGCCTGGCACTTCACTAGTGCTAGCTGTTTTCAATATGCAATAACCTTGATCAATTTGCCCAATATAACTGCATGCTGCAATGGGGTCCCATCTGCTCTTCTAAAACATCCCCTGAACCATCACGCCAGTCCTGAGTGTACTGTGGACATCACATAGGCAGAGTCAGAATAAATTGTCACATATTTCTCTACGCTGTGTTCTAGTGCTAATATAAGAGCCATGAGTTCTGCTGCTTGCGCTGAATAATGAGATTAAAGTTGTGCATTTACAACCACCTCGCTGGTCCCATTCTCTTTCAGACTTACTACTGCAGCCCCAGTACATCTGATCCCATCAGTTTAATCAATTGCTGATGAACTGTCAATATACAGCATGTCTCCCCATTGAAGTGCTACCTTGCATGTCTCACTGAACATCTCTATGTTCTTTGTGCAGTTATGTGCATAGTCTCCTGCCTTGAGAACATCTGACAGGAAAAGGGCTGCAGTCTTGCATCTTACTATCTTCAGTCCTACATTCAATAGTATCACTTCATACCCTGATGCTCTCTGGTCAGTGTGCTCTTTGGCTTATGCAGTATCGCAAAGAGGGTGTGTTCCACATAAAGAGTGATGGTGCACCCTATTGTCACTGCTGATGACTTTTCCACTGCGAATGCTGCAGCTCCCAATGATTTTTCACACGGATAATGTTCTCTCATCACTGGGTCAAGTTGTCCACTGTACTAATCAATTAGTGTGTGAGAATTAGAAAAACTCCTTCATCCAGTCAGGGGTCCATAACACTGGAGCAGTGCTTATGGCTTCCTTTAGTTCTGTGCAAAAGCCACAGTAATATCTGTGGTCCATGTCAGTGTCTTTGTTCCCCATTGTGCTTCTTTCAGCGCACCCAATAGTGGCCGTGTGTATGTGCTGTAGTCAAAGACCCATGCTCTGCATTTATTGCACAGCAGCAAGAATTGCTGCTTTTCTCTTTTTGTCGTGGGCAGGGGTGTTTTAAGTATTGTCTCCGCTCTCTTTGGGGCAATGTGCAGGCTGTCCTTAGAGATCATCTGTCCAATATATAGCACCTCCTTCTGACAGTACTGTAGTTTGGCCTTGTCAACCTTGTACCCTTTGTCAGCTAACAATGTCAGCACGTGCACTGAGTCCGCTCTGCACTAATCTTCTGCCTCTCTGCAAATCAACATGTCATCTACATACTGTCAAACGGTGCTTTCTGTCTGTCTGTTGCTTAGATCCATCTGTATCTCTATGTTAAAGATTGATGATGACTCACAGTACCCTTGTACCTTTCTGGTTTTGGTACATAAAGCTGGTTAAATCTTGTGAGTCCCGGTGTAGTGGCACTGAAAAGAATGGATTCTGTAAATCAATGACCGTGAAACAGGTAGCTCTTGCTGGAATGTCACCAGGTTTACTCTGCTTCTACAATATGTTTAAGAGGTCTTACATCCTGAATAAAACACCATGACCCCCGTTGGCCTTGGTCACGGGGTACACTGCTGTGTTGCATTAAGATTCTGATGGTACCGGAATGCCTCTCTCAAACAGGGTGTTAATTGTCTCATAAATGCCCTCATCTACATCCTCGGTTAGGGGATACTGTTTTACTCTTGGCAAAATCCCTCCTGGTTTCACTTTAATCTTCACCCCTCCTATGCTCTATATGCACCGCATGTCATAAGGACTTGTGGTCCATAAACTGTCCAATATCTTGGCCATGTCCTCCTCCCAAAATGAGGGTGGCACCCAGAGGCGTAGCCAGGATTGTGTAACAAATGGGGCCTGAATCTATTGTAGTATGGCCCATCCTAATGGAAGCCTGCAGATTGACGTACATCTTTTGTAAATGCACAGGAGCAACAAAACATAGATATGGAGCCCAAACCATTCAAGGAGATTCATTAGAAGAGCCAAGTCACCAGCAATGCACAGAAGAAGTTTTCAATGCATTTTCATAGTGTAGTACCTTCCCCTGACACCGGCCTCTCCGTCAAATACTCAATTTGGCTCTGTTGCACCCATAAATGCCCAGTTAAACATGCCATGTCCGTGTTAAAAATTGTCCATGGTCCAATGAACCTCCCCGGGCCCCAGTCTCTCAAACAGAAAAACACACACACACACACACAAATGAATACACATAGACACATACAGTAACACAAACTCATACACATTCATACACATCCATCCACCAGTCACATACCCATACAGTTTCTCTGTCATTCACAAAAGTACCCAGTACATTCATACTGCATTCTCATTCACACCCGTTCGCACACCAATGTACACCATTCACACACACATACACTTACACACACCCTTGCAAGAATCCACACATCCATTCATACATTCCTCGCACACAGGCATACACACAAACAAAAACACTTTTTCTTTCATTACCTGTTTCCCGCCAAAGCTCTTGAATCTCCAAAATCGCTGTACAGGGTCTTTATCTTCCCTCATTTAGCATGACGTAATTGCCCCAATGTCTGACGTGTCTGGGTAGTGTGTCCATAATGCTTGCCATACTGCTGCCCTGCAGTTTGAAAATGGCACCCCATCATGCTCTCTGTTCTGCGTCATCACCCCTCGCAACATCACCCTCTTCCATATGTCATCGGCTGCGTCTCCTAGTATCAATACTAATAGTCCCTTTATGTCACCCACTGCTAATCTGTGTCCAGCTGTCATCTTCTCCATCACATAAATCCATTTGCCTGTTCCTGTGCTCAATGCTGGTAACCTATACTTCACATTCTATTTGTCTGTGTGCTTTCATGGCAAATACTGAAGTCTCTCTCTAATAAAGACATCTGTGAATATGCCTTCACCTCCTCAGGTATCCTTCGACATGGTATGGTTTGTCGAGGCCCTATCTTGTCCTCAATGTCTGTACATATACCCACCAGTTCTAATGTGGGCACTCTTCTGTTATCATAATAGGCTCTGGACAATCGTCCTCTCAAGCAGGCAATGGCTGTCTCCCCCTCTCCTCGGTCCTGGGAGATCCATTAGTCCATTAACAAATGTGTTGTGTGTTGTGCAGAGGTTGTTTGTCTGCTCTGTCTGCTCGTAGGAATCAGCCCTTCATTTTTCTTGTCTGTGAGTCCTAAATTCCCTGTGTACTGACTGGCCCTGTTCTCCCCTCTCGTCCCTGCTGTGTTTATCATCATTGTCAGATTTGTGTCCATATTGCTAAACAAATCATCAGCAAAACCTAGAATCCTCCATGTCAAGTCTGAATTAGGTTTCATGCTAAGGTCGATGATCACTAAATCATATTTCCTACCTCCTGCACAAGCCCCTAGCACCGCTCCTCCTCCCTCTGTCGTGCTTTCGCCTCGTGAGTTTGTGCTGTCCGGTTCTGTTTGTCTGTCTTCCTTTCGTTTTTACTTTCCCTATTCACTGCGGCCTGTGTTTTCACTGCCCTTATGGCTCGCTTGTCCTCCCTGCATGCTCGTTCTCTCGCCACTCTGGCCAATTATGACTTTTTCTGCTCCCTCTCTGCCAACTTGCATTTTTCTTGCTCTGTTATCTATCTCCATCTCTCTGCCTTTTCTAGTTCTCTCCCCCTTTTCTCCCTCATCTCCCTCTCGTCTTTTCTTTGAGATCCCTCTCTATTTTTTTTTCTCGCTCTCTCACCAAATGCTCCCTCTCTTCTTCCCTTCTTTGCTCCACTTCCTGCTCCAGTTTCTCCTCGCTCCTCCTCTCTCTCTCCTCACGCTCTAACCTCACTTCCCTGTCCTTCTCCTGTCTATCCTCCTCTTCCATTTGTTCTGCCCAGTCAGTTGTGTCACTGTCCATTTTCATGCTTTCTATTGCCTCCGTTGCCCCTTCTGCCTCTCCATTTGTCTTCCCTTGACTTTTTAAGAGTACCTCAGCTGCTATCCATTTGTTTGTGCTTATGCCCTCAAGCTCCTCATTCACGCACTGCTGTGCCTCACTGCTCGCCTCTGCATCACAAGTAGGCTATCCTGCACCTTTCTGCTTTAGTGTATGGTGGTTGCTTATACGTTGGATTTGAATACCCCTCTGTTGTCCTTAGTTCCCTCATTGGAAACATTCCCTGTTCATCATCTGTATCATCACATATTACACTTGGAGGGGAAGGGGGGGTGCAAAGGGATGGGTCCCTTGGTCCTTCACCCCCTGCTGGCTTAGCATCCACTGATGCCTCATAGTGTCCCCCTCTCCCTCCTGAAACATGATCCACAACCCGAATAAGGCGATGCATTTGGTCAATTTCTTCCCCTTGTAAGCACCCTGTGTGTGTGTCAACAGTGATTGCTGCACGTCCTTGGAGAACCTTTGGACCATTATATGCTATATTTACATATTTTCTCCTTGTAAAGCAGAAGTGTCTTACACAAATGATGAAGGGGAATAACCCCCCCCACTGTTACCTTGATACATTTGAATGTCTCTTATATGACCTCAAGTCCAGCGTTTCGATAATCTGCTGTTCAGGGATGAAAAGTCACAATGCCATGATAATACTTTCCAGTTCCTGCGAGCCTCTCTGGCTCTACAACTTATCAGGCATGCTACGCGCACTGCCCCTCCTTCACAATCACTGCCTCCTCAGGCATGCAACCACAAACCTGCACATGCCACTGGTTTGCCTTGTCTGCCAATCCAAGGTCTCAACACTTGCTCCTGACCATTTCAAACCATCTGTGTACTACATGCAAACCTAAGGGTGACGTCACCAATCTATCAACACAATATAGGTGAATCAAATATTGCACGCAGATTACAATAGCCTGTTACTCCTAACCCCACACAAAACCCCCACAACTGTCTTCCCACTCTCATGGCAGGGTATACCAATATTCTCCTGTGATCACACCTGCACCCGTTCCATCACCTAACGTGTGAAACGCCTCTCTGCAGGAGACTTAACCAGCCAACTCACCTTCCACAATCTAGGCTAGCTCCTTTGCTAACCCTCACAGGAATACCATCATCTATGACCTGAGCTAAAACACCTAACCCACAGGAATACCTTACTCACACATAACTTTTGTCATCTTAAATCAATATTCTAGGTCGTTCACCAGAAACTTTTACCTCGAAGACCGAATGTGCTCTAAACATAGAGAGGTTCCTGTCCCTATTTACTACAACAGTGCCAAATGATGCTGTATATCAGGTCCTAGACTCTCCCCTCCTCCCCCTAACTGAACACAGGTAGCATGTCAGGCTGGGAAATGTTTCCAGTATTACAAAAATCTGAATTATAGAGCTTTTTGAAGACAAAAATTAATATAGGGTGATATATATTTTTTGGGGTTAGAATGACTCAGGAGATGTAGGGTGTCTCAGGTATTACACGTACAGCATGAATATCGAAAATGTAATCTGTAAACTGAAAAGACAATTAGTTACGTTTAAAAGTAGATTGGTTCTTCGTTCATTGTTTGGTAGTGTGGCTGAGTCTCTAGGCTAAGCAAGTTCAGATGAATCTTAAAATGGATGACGAATACAAAATGGTGGCTTGCAAGCAGATGTTAAAATAGCTGAATTATTCTGATGTTGAATTTTCTTTGGCAGGCAGCTGGTATTGTATATTTAGAATTTATTGACAGGCAAAGCTGACAGTGATGAATAGTAGATTAGCAAAGAAGCCTAGGAAAGCTACAAATTAGGGCAAGCAGCTGCTTACTTGGCAACAAGTAAGCACATTATAGCCTGTCAAGTGAAACTGCCGGGCATGCAAATACACAAAGAAAACGTCCAACTTTAAAATTGAGGAGAAAATATGGGACATACGTTTCTTGTCTAACTGCAAAACAACTAATGCAATTTATTGCATCCAATGTCCATGTGGACTGAGATATGTGGGTCAAACCACAAGACCAGTTCACATAAGGATCAATGAACATCGATCCAGGATTAAGTGCAAGAATCACCAAGCACCAATGGTGTCACACTATGTGGCTTTTGCCCATAGTTCTGAGGACTTACACTGGTGGGTTCTGGACACTGTCAAAAACAGTTCCAATCCTAAGAGAGCACTGAATGATAAGGAATCTAGATGGATCCATCGTTTACAAACTTTGGATAAACGGAGAGGTCTGAATGAGGATACTCCGCCATGTCAATTTCTACACTGACCTTGGGGACCCTCAGAGTTAAACAGTGGTTTTTGCTGTAGACCATTCTGGAGCACAGCTTTACTTTCTCTTCCCCACCTCTCTTGTCTCTAGCCACCCTCATTTTGGGACACTGCTGTTTAGACAAACTTCGGCTTTCCATTTGCCCTCCTGTGGCCCCAGGAGTCCCCTTTTCCACCTTCTGCACTCAGATGGATCAATAGCTGGAGTTTCTTAAACTGCACAAACCGGACAAGCCACTGCCAATTGTCTCCATATGTATCATATGCCTTAATATACCTCAGTCCTCTCTAATTTCCGCCTTAACTCATAGGATTTGAATATTGGCACTGATCCCCTTTCCATTTTCTGTTGAGACATCAGATAAGTTTTTTTCCTTCTCCCCCACAGCTACTATCAGCATGAGATTAGACTATACTCGCCGCATATGGGCAGTTTTTGTCTTCCAGAATTAAGCTGAGTGTTATTCCCTTTTCTGGCCACCATCATAACAATGGCGCACCCCCGGCAACCCGGACAGTATTTCAAGCTCCGGGCTACGTAATTAACGTGGCCGCTCAAGCTGCACGTCTCTACACTCGCTGGTTCCACAGCCACTCGATTACAACTAGGATACATTCTGCCTGATAGAGGCTGCGCCCCTTACGTGTGGCGAGCACTACTGAGAGAGTCGCTTGCCGGTCGCAAATGAACCCAGCAGACCGACAGCGGCTACGAAGACGGCATTTGCCGTTTCTTGTTTCTATTTGACCTGCATGCCCGCCCTGCAGAGAAGACCTGAGCTCCCTCGTCTCATCTGCCCAAGGGAATCGGGTGAGAACAGGTTTACTTTTTCTTTTATAACCACGTGCTGGATTAGCTCTATACTAATACCGCTGGTGGCACACACAGCGAACATGGCGCTTTAATACGCCTCTTTTGGCCTTTGTGTTACTCCTATTGTAGAGACACATAGCTTAGACGAGTAACCAGCAATTGAACTGTGGCATGCTGACTTTGACATGTGCTGACTTCAGTGCCCAGATAAGCTCATGATTTCAGGTACAGACCTATATTTTTTCACTTCTGCTTTGTATTCCAAGTACATTTGTCACTATTTGGAACTCTGGATGCGGATTTCAGAGAGACACCTATTTTATGTGGCATGCATTTGTGTTTCCCTCTAGATAAGTGAAGTGTGTACACACGTTACTGGGCCCTCTGGTTATTAATACCTTCCAGAATACAGATACTATTCAATCTGGTAACACTGCTTGTGACTCCAGACCTTTGTTCTATCGCCCCATTTGAGGTAAAGATACCCCCTCGATACTGAGCACAAGATTCTAACTCAAGGGTGATTTCTCACCAGCGGGTGTCACAAAAATGTTCCAATATATGACTCGACTCAGATCATTTGGCTTTAATATTCATATTTATTTATTACCTTGGCCTACTCTGACACACGATTGTTTCTTGCTTGATTCATTATTCACACATTGTAATATTTTCTCACGGTACTGGGCTATGCACACTTATTGTATCTTGCTATGAACAACATTGTTTATTATTTGGCTCTTTACCCTGTGATGGGTTTGGGTGTTTTCTTTTTTGTGCCTTTTCTTTTCATGTCCGGCTTTTACGCTTTACATGTATTATTTGAATAGAAACTGGCATGCCTCTAGTTCTTTAGCAGTCGTTTTTGGTTGGACTTTTAATCTTCCCAAAACTATCTTTAACGTTATTTTTTGTTCCACTTTCTTGCCCTCTCTGTTTCTGCTTGTTTTTATAGGGGCTATAATTCTTACACATCTGACTTTTGGTCCTGAGGAAGGCGTTTTCTGTCCAGATCTCTACGCCGAAACGTATTTCAACTACATCTGCCTGACCCTCTTTGGCTGACAGTGTTGACCACTGGACTTACATCAGCTAGGCCAGTTTGCATATACGTAATGACCATATGCTAACCAGAGGTAAAATACATAGAGCCAGAGTTAATTAGGACACTCTTTGGAACTAGAAAGTAGTATGCCCAATTAAGAGTGATCCTTTAAGGGAACCTTGTGCTAGACCTGTCTACTAGTCTGTGGCATTGTCTTGTATGCTACAGTGTTGTACATTAGGTGTTTGCTTTTTGAGGTTAGAAAAAGTGAGGTGAGTATCGGTAATTGGTATACCACATCACCTGTATTTTACACCCTGTGGGGTCATTATTTGTTGATATTTGTCAAGTGAACTTGGCAGGTCTCAACGATCAGCTATGGGGCTGCTTTTGGCAAGAATATAAGGATTTATAATGAGGGGCGGCATGAACTCGCGCAAGCATATCAAGATTATGTGTCAGTCAAATAATGTTTGCCAAGATACGTCATGTGGGCTTGGTGAATGACAGTTAAGCCAACCAATAATAGACAACTAGGGGTTTGCATTTGGCTGCAGGGACCAATCAGTATGTATTGTGCAATCATATGTAATGTTGCATAAGCCTTAAAAGAGCATAAAAGACAGATGATTTTAGGAGCTCACGGTGCCTTTCAGCCTGTCTTCTGAACCTGTATTAAAATATGACAATTAACTGCATCATGGTATCCGTTTTCCTGCTTTAGTCCAGTCTCCAGTGCCTATGTCTATCGATGTCACAGAGGGCCTGTGGGGTGCAGAGGGTCCCCCTTTACAATGCTATAACACTACTAAACAATGCTTCACCATTACTCAACAGTACTAAACAATACCCAACAATGCTCACCTGTTGCATCCTGCTGCTTATTTGCACAAAATACTTATTGTTGCACCCTGCTGCTTATGTGCACCAAATTTCAATTGTTGCACCCTGCTGCTTATTTGCACCAAATGTTGATTTTTGCACCATGATGCTTATTTGAACCAAATACTGATTGTTGCACCCTGCTGCTTATTTGCACCAAATATTAATTGTTTCACCCTGTTGCCTATTTGCACCAAATATTGACTGTTGCACCCTGCTGCTTATTTGCGCCAAATATTGATTGTTGCACCCGGCTGCTTATTTGCACCAAATGTTGATTGTTGCACCCTGCTGCTTATTTGCAAAACATGTCGATTGTCTAGTGCACTTTGTTGCTTCTTGCACTAATTACTATGCCCTTGCCATCAAGATAGATTGTGCTGCCTTCTCTGACACTATACATGACATCTGTTCAAGATGACCATAACACACTTGCAGGGCCCTGCCTATCTCCATCAACAAAAACTACAAATAGCCACTGTACTCCCCAATCCACTCAATATTCCCTCAATGCATGTCCTACCTCCTAAGTCACCTCCCTTTTTGCCCTTGCACTCTGGCATAAGGTCCACCTCTGAACTTCAATGCACTGCGATCCCTGTGCACCTCCAGCAAGTCTCTGAACCTCACAGAGTCTTCACCTCACAGGGAAAAGACTACTATGAACCCCCCCTACCCCTACTCATGCCGACTATTATTGCTCACCACCTGTACTTGCTATTAACAAGGCTACCCCTTCTCCCCTTGCTCCAGACATTAAACTGTGCAACATATCTCCCATACAAAATGGAACCACCCTTGACACCATAAGGCCCTCAAACACTATTATAAAACACAGGAAACAATCAAACGAGCTAGCCACTCAACACACAACTATTAGAAACAACTCCTCTAAGGTCGCCACCTCCACCACACTGCACTCTGCCAAACCTGGCACAGCACAAACCCCTCCACTCACCTACGCCCTTATCAATGCATGGTCGCTCCCAGGCCACGTGTTGGACATACATGATCTCATTACCAGCCACAATCTAGACCTCCTTATTATCAGCGAAACCTGGCTCCACGAAGCGTTGGGCCCAGCACTAGCCCTAGCCATTCCCCCTGGCAACAAAATATTCAGGCAGGACCACCCACACCTTAAAGGTGGTGGAGTGCCACTCATAGCCAGAGAATCCATCCCGATCAGAAAGGTGGACAGTGAGATAGGTAACCACAATGACCACTTGCTCCTAAAGCTAAGCCCATCCTCCAACTGTACCATCTCCTTCCACATTGTCCACCACCCACCAGGACCCTCCACTGACTTCCAGGCCTCCCAACTACAATTCCTAACCAACAACCTAAAAAGAACCACCAACGCCATTCTCATAGGAGACCTTAATCTTGGCCTAATTGACCCCAATGATCCTTCAGCCAAATCACTTGACAAGGCTCTGGCAACTCTACAGTTCAAACAAGCCATTATGAGGCCCAACAACACCAAAGCTCACACCCTCGACTGGATAGCACACCACAACTGCCACCTTACTTTCAACTCCAACTCCCCCCTTCCTTGGACAGACCACAACATCATTCTCTTTTACCTGTTTACCACCAAGGCTGCTCTCCAGCCAGAGTCCCCCCTTTGCCCCACACTCACAAAGAGCTCCCACCAGTTTACCAAAGTAAGGCTCCTACCCAACCTATCAGTGCCTGCCCTCAAGCCCCCTTTCTTCAATGACCCTGAATCTCTAGCACACACAGTCAACGCCATCATTACCCAATCAGTGGACTCCATCGCCCCTCTCACCTCAACGAAAGCCAAACGTACTAAGCACACCAATGCCTGGTACACGCCAAACTCCTGCCTATACGCACTATGAAAAGGGAAGCTCTTTCCACAAAACTAGAGTTCAATAAAATGTCCAATGAGTACAAAATGGCCATCATTAAAGCAAAAGCCACTTCCTTTAACTCTAGAATAGCCAGAAACAAGTCGAACACCAAGGAGATCTTCTCCATATTCAGAGAGTTAGAAATCCCCAATCCACCCCACAATCCTTCACCAAAGACGAAGTCTCGTGCAACAGCATCCAATTGGCCTTGCTGGTCAAACTCGACACTCTGCAGAACAAAATCCGAGCCCCCCAACAATCTCTGAACCACCAAACCTTTGAACCTCAAAACTACACAAACATTAAAGGGAGTGAATCTCCCCTCTTCTCCTTCCAGGATGTCACTGAAAAGGAAGTCATTGATCTTCTTAATTCCATTAAACCCTCCAACTGCAAAGGGGACATCTGCCCTGCCCATCTCATCAAAGAATGCACACCTACTCTTGCCCCCTTTCTCACTGCATTCATCAATGTCTCTTTCACCACGGGACATGTTCCAACCAGTTTTAAGGAAGCCTGGGTATGCCCACTCCTAAAGAAACCGTCACTTTACCCAACTGACCCAGGGAATTATAGACCCACCACCACAGTTCCATTTCTACTAAAGATCTTGGTCAAAGCAGCATATATCCAACAACAAAAGTTCCTTGAAGCTAACAACCTTCTCTGTCTCCGCCAATCAGGCTTTCGCATAGGCCATGGGACTGAAACAGTCTTCTTAGACCTAAAGAGTCAAATGGATGACATAAGAGACGCTGGCAAACCAGCACTCCTCCTGCTCCTTGATCTGTCAGCAGCGTTCAACCTCATCGACCATTACACCCTTTGCCATCACTTATCCTCTACTGCTAACTTCTCCCTGAATGCCACTGTGTGGATCACCTCATTGCTGAAAGACAGAGCCATGAATGTCTTCTCAAACCAAGCCTGTGCACTCCCCAACATTATCAAGTGTGGTGTCCCACAGGGTTCCTGCATTTCCCCCACAATATACAACATATTCACCAGGCCATTATTCCTCATCCTTGGCACACTAGGCATCACCTACACGAACTACGCTGACGACACACAGGTCCTCATCCCACTCTCAGGTGACTACGAATCTGCCACCAAAACCATCAACTCAATCTACGACACCATCCAAACATGGATGGCAGAAATTTGGCTTTGTCTAAATGGGGGCATGGAACTTCTTCTAATTACCTCCCGTGAAACCCTAAGGAAACATAACAACCATTACAGCACCTTCACCATCGACAATGTCCAAATCTCTGTCTCTCAAGCCGTCTAAACACTTGGAGTCTACTTAGACTCCAACCTATCCAAGTCTAGACAGATCAACGCCATAGCATCCGCACCGGCCTACCACTCTAAACTACTAACTGCTGCCAGACCCTTCCTCTCTGAACAAAACTGCCTAACCATAGCAAGAGCCAAAATTGGATCCCACCTTGATTAATGAAATGCCCTCCTTGCCGGCACCTCCTCCAAAAACATTGAAAAACTCCAGGTTGTCCAAAGCAATGTGCTCAGGGTGGCCATTGGCATCCCCAAAGAGACCCCATAACAAGCCCACTGGCTCCCTATCAAAGAAAGGGTCATCTTTAAAACCTTAGCCCTCACACACAACTGCCTACACAACACCCCCCCTGTATCTCTCTCAAAGAATCAGAAGACTACTCACTGCCAAACCCATTAGAACCCCTTGCACTAATCAAATCACAGTAGTCTTGAGAAAACGAGCTTCCCCTTCATTTCTGCATCCCACTGGAATTAGCTACCACCTCACCTTAGAGGAATGACATCCCACCTAGCCTTCCGCAAAGCGATCAAGACCATGCTTTTTGTATGAACTTGCCATCACCCCGCATGAGTGGATACTAAGTGTCCTTTTTACTGTATCCATAATTAACTCATGTAACCAAATGAAGTATTGTAACATCTGCTTTTAACTGCTATGCCTAAGACATTTCCTGTGACCAGCGCCTCGATAACCCTGGGTTGCTAGTGCGCTTTAGACATTTAAAAAATAAATAAATAAAATAAATACTCTGCTACCAACTTGTTGGGGACAAACTCCCAGGTAGGTTCGAGGCCCAATACCTTCCCCCAAAAGGAACGTAGACCCAGCCAAACAGCAAGTTCAAACTGCGGTTTATTAACGCAAAACCGACAGAGATCAGTACAAGGATAGAAGAAAGCCAAGAACCACTCAACATCTCCTGGCTCGCAGGCTGGTTTTGTCCTAATGCTACGTCATAGTGATGTCACAACCTGGGTCCCTCTCCAGAAAACCTATTGCACTTATGGATTGGGTACTGAGTAATAGTCCACCTATAGTGGATAATAAACATGTTAGTCTACTGGCTCTCGCATCTCAGGTGGCTGGCTTGCTCCACCCCCAAAATTGCTATCTCTTAATAATGTTGCAGTGTGAGGGTCTTACCATTGGTTCCTGACCATTGCTACCCACTCCTAGGAGCCTGAACTCAGATTGGCTAGAGCTGCCCTCCCGGAGCCTGGGATCCGCAAAGGTTCTCAACTCTTGATGTACCTTCTCAAGGTAATAAGAAGGGCTATGTGTCTGCATTGTAACTTGTGTGTACCAGATTAGACTATGAGAGTGTTTGGTCATCTCATGCAACACTTGTCTCACATTGTAACATCTTTGTTGCAAGTGTCTGTGTGGTGGCATGAGATCGGCTTTCTTTCGCAGCTCTGGTTTCTATTCATTGTCTGAGTCAGCCGGGTCACGTGTTCGGTGACAATGATTTGGAGCTTCTGCAGATCTGAATTGTGAGGATTTATTCACATTTATTGCAGCTGTTGTTATTGTCTTCAGGGAATGGAATGTCGTTTGTATCTGGTGGCCTTGGCAGCGGGTCCTGTCTCACACGTTTGCTCTCGTCCAGCCTGAAGTTTCCTCAGCTTGTGCTGAGAGGCTGTGGCCTGCTGTAATTTTCCTAAGCAATAACGGGGCTTCTACATGTTTGTGCTATTCTACATACTCCACATGTTAGTCAGATTGGGCTCTATCAGGTCCCATAGGTGCTCCTGTAATTCCATAAGGTCTTTTGCACATAAGCATCTGCAAGCTTTATTCGGGATCTCTTGCTTCTTGCGGTTGCTGCATTGTTGCATTAAGCTAATGGCAAAATAATAAAAGTAATGACAGTATGTATATGTATCTATCCTCTAACTATAGACCTGTAGGCTCATGTTCTTCGTGTATTTGAGTGTGTGTACTTGTCCCGATCTGCAGATGGCACATGCCCTTCCTGTCTAACACTGCTAAACCGTGGTGTCTTTAACAACGTCAGTGGCTTTGACTTCTCAGGGCTTTAGTCAATACTGTCAATTTAGGTCTCTTTAGTTGCCGCCTGAGGATCCTCACCAACTCTGGTTAAGGCTTGTACCGCACCTGGTCTGTAGGGCTGGCTCAGTGGGTACCTCTCAACATGTTTATCAATTATTGGAGCACTAAGAATTGTTCCGAAATAGTATGGCCATTCACAGTATCTCCGGCCCTTCTTCCGCATCATGTACTTTATAGGAGGTGGAGGAGGGGGTGAATTTCCGCATCCCTTTTCACCTGCTATAAACCTTCCCTACATTATATATGTTTAACATGACTCACTATGTACTCACTATTATCGCAGCTCTGTTACCTCTTCCCTTGGTTACTCGACGTTTTTCACATGATCTAATATGTTACTGAATTCATCTTTGTCAGTCATTCTGAGTCTTCAAAATACTTTGTTATCTGTTTATGTGATGGTAGTCCCTCCTCCTTGTTTGTGGATCTATGGTCATTCATTACGGTTTTCTGAGGGCTCAGGTGGCTTAGGCATCTTCAGCGGATTCAGCCTGTTTGGTGCCTTTAGCCTCTCCCTATATCTCCTGGAGATACTTTGCAGGTTGTAAGCTGGTACGCAGGATCAAGCAGCAGAGAAGCAGAGTGGCATCTTCTGGACCAAAGGTATTACATGTGCATGTGATCTCTGGTCTTGTTTAAGCTAACTGAGCCATTCTGTTACTGTTAAAACATGCTTTGATCCAAATGCAGATAGTTTAGTCTGCTGCAGCAAAGATCTATCCTTATCTTCCATGCTAACATTCAGCTAAAGAATTTCTGGTGACCCTTTATTGCTTTCCATTCAGAGGGTCCATCTTTAGGCTCTCTCCATGATGCATACATTCATCTATCAATCCTGCCTTATTTAAAAGAAGGTTTCCAAATGTGTCAAACTCCTGAAACCCCACATACGGATAGCTTGTCATAGCTTACAACTTAGAACTGGATGTCACACTCAGTCGTCTTTGGGAGCCCAGATTGGACTCTCTCCCTCATTAACTAAGGTCCAACCCTGATTTCCTACCTTTTAGAAAGCTGAACACATTTTGTTTGTCAATACTATGTTTTGCCTAATTATACGTAGTATTGTTAATTAGTTTTCAGTATGGTATTTAAAAATAAGATGCCTGTCTTGTGTGACTGTTAGGGCCTGATTTACAAAGCCTTTTCTAATGGGATTGTGCCATTGAATTCACTTTTGTAAATCAGGCCCCTAGTTTTTAAACATAGACATGACAATAAGCCTGAAAGGAAAATATGCGTACATGCACAGTTAATGAGAGTGAGCTCAGGCCTCATGGCAATGATGCCACACACTGGGCCTCATTACACGGTAGGCGGTAGGGGATTACCGGCAACAGTAAGGGGACCGGTGACGGTAATCCCCTACTGCCCTACTACGAGTTCCCTTTGCGGGTCCTCCCTTAACGCCTGGTTTTTCCAGGCGTTAAGGACAGGACCCGCAAAGGGACTTTAGAGCTAATAACGGTACCGCAATTTTAGCGCCTTCCCCATTCCCATTGAGCCCTCTGGGGGCTCAAATGGGAATGGGGAAGGGCCCTGGTGAATGGGGAATTACCGGTCCCGCCAACCTTGGAATGGATCGGTAATTGCTCCATTCACCAGGGCGGAGTGGGTAAGGTTTTGGAGGCAGCCATGTCGCTATTAGCGCCATGGTTACCTCCTACCGTGTAATGAGGCCCACTGTATTTATTCATCATTTGATAAAAGCACTGCATCTGGGCTCATATATAATCGGGGAACTGGACTTAAATATGTGTGATGCGAAATCTTGGCATCGCATATTCCATCTCTATGTTCCATGGTCCTGCAAATGAGAATTACAAGGAGGACTCAGTGTTTCCTACAATTGACGGCTTCAAGGTTTCGCATAAAACTGGTCCAAGCACCATGTTAGACCTGTTTTTCTTTTTTCTCATCTGCAAAGTCTCACCAATTCCCACAGATGAGGAGAGTACTCAAAATTAATTTATACACTTTCCCCTTATTTCAGACTCTTTCTTGTACTTTAGGAAAAGGAAAAAATGCAGCTTTACAGAGACACAGGTGTAAACAGGTGCCTTATTTTTACAACAGTTGAAATACCTACAAGTCATTTTTGTGTGTTTGTAACCCTACTCTACATTTATGATGTATCATCTCGCAGCTGAGAAGGATCTTCTCCCTCTTCTTTCTACAATTTTTTCTCTTTTACACACACATTGCAAAATGTAATTTGAAGTCATTATTTTTCATCCTTCTTTCGTCACCTAGTCAACATCCAACATCGCTTTAGGTCTAAAATATTTCAATTATTGATACAACTGACTATTTTCCTCTTTGTTTCAATTACACGAACAATGTATTATGTCGCACATAGTCAAAACCTATGTGTGTCACTGTATTAATATTTTATAGTACTTTAAAAAAAAATGTAAATACTTATCTTGCACATTTTCAAGCTGAACAGCCACAGGACACATAGGAACACATCTCTATGCCTAATGAATATGCTAGACAATGGCATACATACCAACACTGCCTTCTCCTTTAAGCAGAACATGCTTATCCTTTCTTCTAAATGATGCAACAAGGGTACTTTTGCATTTAATGTGCTTTCATATTCATTGTCAATCACTCTCCATCTTTGACTTTTCTCTAAATAATATCCCTTTTTAAATGTCTCCCCTCCACTTCTTATTTCACCTTGCCATTCAAGGATGCAGTCATAAATCCCATCCAATAAAAGCAATCCTTTGAACCTACTCATTCCACGGAAACTGACCTTCTTCACATCCCTATTTATTAGCTCTCTGTTCTCCATGAAAGACTTGATTTCATTCTTGAACTCCTAGAAATATCTGCTATTTTTGGCACTGTTGATAACTTTACCTTTCTTCCTACAAGTTCGTCCCTTGGGCTCTCAGGCTCTGCCCTCCAATTGTCCCACCCTTACCTCATAGTTCGGACCTTCCCTATCTCTTGGGATGAAAACACTTAATCTTTGCAAGCTCTTTAATTCTTCAATCCACAAGCTCCCATCGGAGGAATCTGAAAGCTGACATTCCCCACAATTATAATAAAATAGCCAAATAAAAGACACTAATGGACACACCCCAGTAGGGAATGAGACCAGGACCAAGTGCACGTGAAATAAAAGACAAGTCTGTATATAAAGTAAAATGGGGCACGCGAAGGACTCTGCTTACTCCGAGAGTGCTCAGCCCACAAAACAGAAAATACATGTTATATCACAAAAACACGTCATCTATAACGTGTGCTATAGGGGATACATTCAGTAGTATTCATTGGACAAAGGGGACTGGGCAATATGTAGCACGTATGGACGGTGTTCCTTGATTGGTTGGTTCCAAGTTGTAACTTTGTGGATCACGTGGGTCAGTTGGGCTCATCTGGGAGGGGTGCAAGCTCAGGCGATGTCCAAGTTGTGATGATGTAGACTATCTGACATTTGCCCTTATGGCCACACATGCCTGAACATTATTTATACGTTTAGACATATAAAAATTATATCACTAGACTTTTGACCTGGACAATAAAAGTGAGAATACATGGGTCCAGGTGCCTAATTTATTCACAATATTTCATTGACACATTCATCAAGTGTTCCTTTAGATCTCAAGAGAATGGTTTATTGTTTGTTAGTACGAGAAAAATATATGGCCCCACATAGGATTAGTGCTGGTGGGTGAACTGGGGTAGCACACCGATGAGGGGCATGCAACTGTCACATCAAAAAGACTTTGGGGTGAGAGGGATTTTAGTCTATATTTCTTTGAATGGGGTCTAAGGGCACAAAGCAGGTTTGTGGAGACAAATGTTTTTTTTTTTTCCAGGACCAGGCTCCGGCCCAGTTATTCACAGGGCAGTGATGCAAACGGGAAGGCGAGAGATACAGTATTTCATTTGATACATCTCGCGCCCAGGCTTCTGTGAGACTAGGACAGCCGCAGAGACGGCAGAGGGGAGGAGGTGGGGATTTGGCTTGCTGACTTTTGCGAAAACTAAGGGGAGAGATGCAGGCTGGCTTCTAATGTTTGAGTGTGGCCTAATATAAAATGGAGTCAGTGACTTAACAAAATGGAGTCTCGTGGCGTACCCGCCATGCACTGGTATGTTTCATTCAATGGGTACCATACACCTATGCCAGAGGCACGCGGTCAGCCGTGGAATGAGCATATCGTGTGCACTCTAATAGGAATGAAGGGGATGCTGGGAGACCCTTCCTCCCTTACAAATCCTCCTCTTCTCCCTCTAAGTGATTCCTTTCTCCTCTCTCATTACCTCGTATAATCATTCATGCTACTTGTATGTCAATGGCTCAAAGATTTGTCTTTCCTTCTCCTGTCTCTGAGTCTCTCCACATTAGGTTTTCTTGGTGTCACCTTTCATTCCTCTCTTGTTTCTGTATTTTTGTTTACACATTTTTAAAATGGATCTGACTTGTCATTTCCATCACTATAATATAAGTAAAGCCGCTCCTCAACATCTGATTCTTTTTTTCCTATCTTGACTACTATTTTGCTTTCTTAGTTGGACTCACTTAGCCCATTTTTGCTCAGTCTTTAAATCAGCTGTTTGTTTTCTTCTCTTCCTCATCATATCTCCACCTCTTCTTCTCTTCTCTCTATTCTTCTTCTTCCTCTCGTCTACGATTCAATGTTCATAGTATACGCAATAACCCATGGCCTTGCTCCACTCTACCTTTCCTCGTCAATTTACTTCCCGCCACCACTCTTGCTCCCTTCACTCCCCATCACTTCACCTCCTTTCCATCCTCAACCTCGCCCTTACTCGTTTTCTCTTCTTGCTTCCAAATATGGCAATTTACTGATTTTATTTACCTTGTTTTGTACATACCGTCATATCTTCCTCACCAGCCTTAACTCTCAACTTCTCTCTCTCCTCTCTGGTCTTTAAGTTGTCTTCTATGCTCCTGTTTGAAGTACCAACATTGCTTATCCATTGCACTGTTTATCAGAGAATTGCACAGCATTTCAGTAAAGCACTATATACATTCCATGAACATACACATATTCTATTGGTATTGTTCTGCTGGGCATTCTCACAGCTCCATAGTGGATCTGCAAGTCAGACATGGGCTTCCATCCTTCCCCGTGCAGTTGTGCAATTCACCTGCTCCGAACGTAAGTGCATATCATATTTCACACATAATGCCCCTAAATAGTGACCATTTTGCCAAGACAAAGATAAGCTATAAACTCTACAGCAAATAAAAAAAGACACCTACTGAGAACTCCAACGTGGGTTCGAAGTGAAAGAACACGTTTGGTAATGGTGGCCGCTTCTTTCTTTCTGTCTTTTTTTTTTAACAGGTATGAGTTGGAAAAAAGAAAAAAAAACTGCAGCACATACTAAACAGTGTTTTTGATCGTTTCTCCGAAAAGCAATAATAATGTCATGACGAAAATACGGAATTGATACCACCGACAGAAACCAATGCCAAGTAGCATGACATGTGTTTACAGTGTGTGCCACCTCCTTTGACAAACATCGTTATGCCAATTACATTAATGATATATATTGTGTACTATAATAGAAGTGTAGGGAAGTATGAAGTTTTTCTCAAAGATTCCTTCTAGAGCACAAATGAAATTGTCGGAGAGGGGATAAGTGGCACTTAGAATTACAGCACACACTCGACGTGCTGGCTTGTCTTTAAAGCAAACTGGGAAAATATGTCAGAATCGATCTGTTCACAGGTTATCTTTAAACTAAAAAAAGGGATTTCTGAAGCATGCAGTTACACCGCCAGCTTACTTCTCCCCTATAGATGATATTTGAAAGGAGTCCGTTTGAAATGCTATCAATGTCCACATACTTGTTATTTAAACACAAATGTGTACCATATATACCAAATTATATTTTGTCTTAGACACAATGCGGTTTGGAGACAACCAAGATTAAAAGTCAATTTGCATAGGAAGTGCGACTATTTGTATCCCCCGAATCGTTTTACTCACTGCAAAATATGTTAAAACATTTGGCAATACATGAAGTGCCTCCATTCGAAACACGTGCAATAGTTGGTAAACATTAATGAAGATTTTCAGGTTGGAAATAGTGTTGTGCACGCCACAAAAAGTACTGTCATCATTTAAGATTTAAACATTGTTCATATATTTTGGCAGTGGCAGTACAGACTACAACACAAACACGTGTGAATACAGATTAAGCATGCACAAACATACACATCTTCATTACGACCACAAGCCAGATTCTGCAGCATGGTACCGAGGCTTCATATTATTTATTTTACATTTTTTTAAATTTGCAATACATCGGTAAGAAATTAAAATGTCTACAAACAAAAACAAAAATACTACTTATCGCATATTGCCTGTACAATACACAAAAAGCCCACCATCATCCCCTACACAATGTCCTATAAATATGCCATGTTTTAACTCTTCATTCTCCTTCATTACTACCCCGCCTGTGTGAAATCAAAAAGAAGATATTGAGGCTGAGTACCCCAAAAGGAAATACACCAACCGCTCGTTACAAAGAAAGATACAAAGATCTTTATTCTATACTGAACAGTTTCAAAGGATAAAGCAACAGATAGCTATTGGCCCTCATACAACACAGCGAACTCCAGCCCTGTTCGGTGTGCTCAGTGAGTGGACTGTACATTAGAATAGTCACACCTTTTCTACTGTCCAGAACATGATGTTCAGCTCACATACAAGTTAATACAAGTTAATACATCACAGATCTAGGGTTCGTGCCAAGTTCAAGCATCTATACATTTAGGGTTTACCTTTAATACATTCACCAACAAGTCACAATAGCAACAGTATGTCTAGGGTTTCTTGTTAAACCTTCTCATACATCTCATACAAGGCAGTTAAACAAGTGTTCACATTTCAGCATTTGAATACATTGGGCCTCATTACGACCCTGGCGGAAATCGAAAAACGATGGCGGAAATGCAATACCGCCATCGAATAGCGCTCGGTGCGATCATGACCCGTCACCGCAAAGTACGATGCCATTAGCGACACCTTAGTGAACGCCAACGCTAACTGCACCAAGTACGCGCGCGCGCGCCATGCCAAACCGTAATTACCACCATGGCGCAACGGTACGCGAATTCTGACCCTAGCGGACATGCACCTAATGCCATCAAGCACGGCGGAAAGTACCATTCCGCCATGGTGAGAAGTACGGCATCGCGAACCAACCGTAAACGGCCCTACTGAGTGCCTGTACACCGCTCCCTGGCCACATTGTACAACTCCCCGTAGGTGCAATGAAGTCACACAATGCAACCAGTAAAATGTACTAGTCATCCATGCCTGCCAACGAACAAATGAATCTCAAGAGGGGCCAATGGGAGCTGCAGGGCACAGATGGCACGAATACAGAAGCTATACAAATGGACATGACCTCAGTCTCCCACCAAGAAACGCACGCAAACACAGGCACTTGTGACCAGCCATATTCCGATAATCACATCATTCCACCAATCCAACTGGCTGACCGGCATCTGTTACACAAAAGCTAATCCCCCGCCCCTGAGCATGACATCATCAAAACAGTCATATTGGCAGCCCTTATCCCTGACCTCACTGGGCTTCGTAGGCAAACGCGCCCAGCACAGTACCACGCAACTATACTCCGAAGCTGGAACCCAATGCAGATCTCCTCACAATACATCGCTCCCCAAATAGGAATATGCCACATCACTTGCAAAGAAGAACGCTACACGGTTCATATCAGAATAGAAATTTAATGCACAACAAATTCACCAAGCCCATACAGCCATTAGGCCATGAACTCCAAAATACATTTCACCATTGTGGGCTGCATCCGCAATAAATGACCAGCTACTTCTTGTGTGACGCCCTGTTCCTTCATGGTACACAGGGGCTACATTCTCGTACGAAAAGGCAACATGGAAGCGCCTAGAACCGCAGGGCCGTCCCAATAGGGAGGCACTAGTCCAGCTGAAAGGCCGAAATGTTGCTCCTAGCCACTAGTACTGCGTAAGGGCATGTGGCCCATTGGCGATCGTCCCATAAGATCGTAATGCCGCTCCACTGATTAACACGAAGCAGCAGGTGTCGGAAGTAAAATCCATCTGCAGGAGTGGCATACAGATGGCAGTGGCAAAAGGGGAGGAGATACCTGTCACCCAAATGAAATGAAAAAGAATAGTATGGCCATCAGAACTACATTTGAATTACTCACTTCAATGATCACACCAAATCCACAGCCATATGCATGCTAGCCCACTCCAAAGGATCATCACCACCCAAAAACCACTTGCGAATCATAACTATCTATATCGAGGTGAAAACACTATCACAAACGAGTGTACCTGTGCATGCGTCTGTTAAAACAGAATCCATCAGATGGGATTGGTAACGTGCATAGACACAAGTGTCTGAAGGCGCGTCGAGACAGGGAGGGCTCAACAAGGCCAGATAGACGATGGTCCCACTATGGCAGCCCTGCATCACATAGCGCAGGGGAGGCGGATAGATTCCAAGAAGCCCTGTACATGGCAAACTCTGTATCAAATCATCTGTCCATGCATCCATACATCATTCCCTCATCCCGTAATGAAAACGCCTGTTTCCATACTCACATAACATGTGAAATTTCCATTGAGTCTGTGCGTTATGCAGCCTGCAAAATCCACTGTGCCCCAGCCCGTAATTCCAGTGTTGTGAAGTAACATGTATTTGGGAACGTCCGGCCTCATCGCCCACTTCGCTATTGCGCATCCCAAACTATTCATATCAATCATTGCATCCTCGCCATGGCCCCTGTCCCAAGGACATTGAACAATAGAACGTTATATTTGCAGTCAGACCTGTGGGCATCTCCTCGCCGCTAGCTGAAAACCGAAAGCGCCGCCCTTCGAATTCCTCATTTGCAACATCACGTCGAAAAGGCATCTGTGGCCGCTTGAAATCACAAATTAATCCATCTAGTGCGGCTGTGTGTGAAAATGGCAACTGCCTTCACTCACAAATGGGACGCCCCGCCCGTCGGTGAACCTCGGTACAGTGTTGCATGAGGGTCTACCGTTACTCGAGTACTACGTTCCACTGACCCTTCACAAGTCTGTTCGCGACTGCAAAGATAGTATGTGAAACAATGGGACCATAGCAGAATGAACATATCAACCAATGTTACACTGCCATCGGGTACAAATACATGATTGTAATAGCAAGATGCCATTCGTCGAATTGCAGCGTTGTGTGCGGGACGTGCTCGCCCAAAGGGGAGAGCAGCTTGCACAGGTGGAATGAATCACCACAGGTGGAGGCCATACAGCCTGAAAACACATAAATTGCACACCCAGCCTCCTCCCACAACCACACCCACTCCGAAATGCTACCGGCAGGACTAGCTATGTTGGCCCTGGGGGACCTGAAAGCACTGCAAGTACTCCAACTTCAAGAAGAAGACGAACACCAACTACAACCGGCCGCACGGAGGAGACGCAGGAGGAGGAGGAGGGCAAGGCAGGGCCAGCAAGGGCCGCCAGCACAGCCACTACCACCACGCAGGCAGCCCGCAATCCCACGCCTCCGAGCACATCCGTTCAACCTCACTGATGAGCAGATCCACACCCTCTACCGTTTGGACCGGGACACCATAACCGCCATTGTGGACATGACACAGGCTGACCTTGTCAGCATGATAGATAGCCCAACCGCCATCCCACCCCTACTGAAGGTGGTGTCTGTACTCCACTTCCTGGCCACAGGCACCTACCAGCACACAGTCGGACAGTTGCATGGCATATCACAGCCACTGTTCTCACGGACACTATTGCAAGTGCTCGATGCCCTCCTGCAGCACGCAGACGACTACATCTCTCTACCACGCTCGGAGCAGGAAATTACAAACAAAAAAGTGGGATTCCATGCACTTGCCGGCATACCGGGTTGCATTGGTGCCATCGACTGCACCCATGTGGAATTGGTCGTCCCACATGCCATGGAGGCCCAGTACCGCAACCGAAAACAATTTCATTCTCTGAATGTACAAATGGTGTGTGACTCCAACAGGATCATTACACATTGTTGTGCCCGATTCCCTGGATCAACCCATGATTCTATGGTCTTGAGGAACTCTACAATACCACGCTACATGGAGCGACACACAGGGAACAGATCCTGGCTACTCGGTGAGTCTCATTTCATGCATGATGATGTGGGGTATGTGATGCGGCAATGACCTGGCAGGAAGGGAGGGGGGTGCGTACGTAGCAATGGCATTCCTCAAAATTACTTTATTGTCCACATACAGGTGATGCCGGGTATCCACTGAAGAGATGGCTCCTCACACCAGTCCGGAACCCACGGGACCAGCATGAGGAGGACTACAACCATGCCCACTCACGTACCCGTGTAGTCATAGAACAGGCATTCGGCCTACTGAAGACTCGTTTCCGCTGCCTCAGCAGGTCTGGCGGGGCACTCCTGTACCGCCATGTGAAGGTTGCAAAGATGGTCATGGCATGTGTCATGCTCCACAACATGTGCGTACGTAGAAATGTGCCCATGCCCCCTGACGCAGAACTGCAAGCACCTGAAGATGGTCATGATGATGGTGGGGATGTGGCAGCACCTCAAGGAGTCTGCGAGGCACAGGAGGGCCATAACATTCGTCAGCATCTCATAGATGCATGCTTCTAGCACTCACCCCTGGTGGCTGATACATGGACACGGGACTCGTGGCACTGTGTGTGTCTGGAACATGCACAATATGGACTGTACGCCTATAATGGCCTCGTACACAAAGATCAATGTCCACACATCTCATTGGATGATCGTGCATTGTTTATGGCATGTGTGATATCATGTTAAACACCCTATCGACCCGCCACCCAAGTGAGCCCAACACACCCCCTCCACCCTCCTACCTCCCCCCCGAACACCAGTGTCCAAAGATGCTCATTGTCAGTGGGCAGTCGCTATTGCAAGCCCCCTCTCCGGGTATCAGGGGCACCCCTGCCTGTGGAGCGCAGGTTCCTCCCAGATCTACGTTGGGGGCTGCCCTGGACGGAACTTGCAACGGATGATGTCTCTGCCTGCTCACGTCCATGCATGTCCCTAAGGGTTTCTGAGAGCTCAGTGAGCACACGGCGCACTGCGGCAAGTTCGGCACATACGTCTTTGGACGTCGCATGCAGTTCCCCCCTCAGGCTCTCGGTGCTTCTCTCCATTTGGACTCTCAGGCTCTCGGTGCTTCTCTCCATTTCTACTCTCAGGCTCTCGGTGCTACTCTCCATTTGTGCCCTTAGTGTCTCTGTACTTCTCTCCATTTCTGCCCTAAGTGTCTCAGTTGATGTTTCTATGTCTGCCTTAGTGCCCCCACATTCATCGGCATGGTCCTTGAGGAGTGTGGCCAGTTGCTGCTGTTGCACGATTACCTGGTCGAGGGACTGTTGCCTCTGCTGGGCCATGGCCATTTGCGGTGGTGTCACAGAGTGGCTGGTCACCTCATGTTGCCTTGCCACAGAGCTTGTGGGGGATGGCCAGTCGTCGTCTTGTGGGTGCCCCTGCGTGGTATCCTCATGGTGTACGGGATGGAACAGACAGGGGGATTGAGACAGGTCATGGATGGATCTAACTTTGACATCCCCGTTTTCTGTGTCGGAGCATGCTGCCATTAATGCAGTGTCACCTATGGTGCTGCTGCCACCAGAAGCAGTGCCTACTGTGGCATCCATTGGGGAGACCTGTGGTGGTGCTGTTGTGGGCATGCTGGCTGCTGGGGTGCCTGTTGGAGTTCCCTCCTCTGTGCTGCCACTTGATTTGTGCTGCTTCCGTGTCTTGATGCGTGCAGCTGAGGTGGAGGGTCTTTGGCCGTTGGTCTTGGCCCTCTTTGCAGGTGTGCTGGTAGGGGTGTCCTGGAGCTCGTCGTTTGGATCGGACCCTGTGGTGGAGTAAAGGAGGGCGAGCGTTATTAATGGGTCTGTGGGAATTGGAATGGCAATGTATCACATGCATTGGGGTGGTACCTGAGGGTGATTTGGGTCGGGGCCTTGGAGGTGGTTTCATTTGTGTGTGGAGTGAGGGTGCAGTTGTTTTGCAGCCTGCAGTTACGGTGTGCCTGCTGCACGTGTAGAGGGTGTTTTTAGGATTTTTAATTATTTATGTATTTGATGTGAGTTTTAAAGTGTGCTATCAGGCCTATGTATGTGGACGTTCTCCTGGACATGTGTTACTGTTGCACTATGTGGACACGTGGTACTTCACATGATTGGACATTGTGGTTTTGGCATTGTTTTATTTGGGACACCTACCTGATTCTTCGGATGTCTGCACTCCTTTCTCCATCCCTCCGACTCCCTCTATGCTCTTCATTCCAATGGTGGAGGCACAGATTTCTTCCCAGGGGGTCAACTTGATGGGTGATTCCGATCCTCCCCCGGTAGCTGTGGCAATGTTGCGGTTGGCAGAAAGTATGCTACGGACGCGTATCCGCAGGTCGTCCCATCGCTTTCTGCATTGCTGTGGGTTGCGGGGTGCGGTCCCCACCGCACTTACCCGCTGTGCCACCAGGGCCCATATGGCCTTCTTGTTCGCAAGTGCCGTCCTGGTCATTTGCGTGGAGAAGACGGCGGCAGCATTCTCCTGGAGGGTCTCTGTGAGCACGGTGAGTTCCTCACGGGAGAAGTGGACCTGCCGCTTGTGGTCGCATGCTTTCTTCGCTACTTTTCCCATTTTTCTTGATTTCACTAGGGTGGATGACGGGTTGGGATGTGTCTCAGGGTAGTATTTTTAATGGTTGTGTGGAATTTGTGGTTTTATAGGTGTACGGCGTGATGTTTCCCGTTCCGGGACCATGCTTTTACTTCCGTTTCCGTATATTTCCGGTCACCGTACTTTCCGGTTGACGCTCACTGCGGTGTCCTCTAAAATGGGTGGCGGTATTGCACCTAGGGCGCCGTACGGCGGCGGTGTGGGCCGTTTTGGGGTCATTTCCGCCATCGCGGACTTTGCACTTCCGCCATGGCGTGGTGCTCGTGCCCGATGGGTCGGAATGAGCCGCACTTTGCTCCGTCGTGCAATGGCGGAAACGCTATTTACGCTATGGCGGTCCGGTCGGTTGATTTCCGCCAGGGTCGTAATGAGGGCCATTGTGTTTAACATGTGCTCGCAGATTAGCTTCGTTAGCACAGGTAATCCTCTACACACAGGTCAGCGAAGGACAGGGTCTCAGTTCATGACCCTAACATTTGGCCTGCAGGCAAGTTACATATTAGCTTGTACACAGAGGTCAAGATGGCCATGTTACATTCGGAATGACACTGTCCACCATCTTAGAGCACAGGGTGACTTTAGAGAGAGAGTCTAAAATGGCGGATAGACCTAAAATGGCGGCTTACTCAGATCTAAGGTCAAGACTTTGCAATGCAGATTTTCTTCGTACACGGCTTGGAAGTAGGCCAATATACATATATTCATACAGTATAGGAGGCACAATATGATTTCCCGTTCGACACTGTACTGAAATTAAGTATATTACTAAACTTTTTGTGGTGTCCTAGTGTGAATTTACCTTTTAAGTAGCACATGGCGGTTTTCTGGCATTTAGGATGGTTTCTGATGGGGTTCTTTCATTTGGATGATTCTAGCCAATAAATACATTGGCAGACCTGAGTTGGAGGTGGAGACCCAGACACCAAATACACAGGAAACCTAACATACAGACGTACAGAGTCCACATTATAGATGAGAAGGGATTCCTCGAGTTGGTTGATGGCTCTGTGGCGAGATCTATACTTAGAACCATAACCAGCCCTGAAGCTGATGCAATTGCAAAAATTGCATGGGACTCAGTTGTCAGTCTACAAGAAACAATTGCCTCTCAAACATTTCTTAACCTATCCGATACTATGAAAGATCCAACTATCAGTCCAATCGTCATAGAAATAGGAAATGTAAAAGTACTTTGCTCACTTTCAGGCAAAACACAGATTTGTCAGCATTGTTACATGACCAAATCTTCTTATATTCAGCAACATGTACTACCCCAACCTAAATTAAAGGTGCAAAACATTGATCATACCTGATTTCATCTGGTCAAGATCACCACAAACCATTCAACATCTTGATGTTTAAATACTGTGATGATGTTACCTGCTGTTTCTTAGGGTGACAGTTGAGGTGGAGAAGGGGGGTATGGGTCATGAGCTGTGGTGTTATGCTGAGACCGGGAGTAGTATGAGGACGATTCCATGACCAACTCCACTGTGCCTCAAGCTTAAGGCAGAGGCATGGTACATGACTACCTCATTCACACAAATGCAGTGAGGCATGAAACCATATCTGAAAGTTTACTGCCCCAGTAGTCTCAGGGTGTGTCTTTTGAAAAGGTTATGGGAATTTCATCTCTTGAAAAATAAGACAGAAGAAAACTCGGTAGTACTGATTCGATGGGCAGAAATGTAGCCACTCCAATTAATGGGGAAGTCTGTTTGCCACCCTGATTGGTGCTCTGCTGACTGGCTATCCCAGTTCCATTGCCACCACAGGTTGAGACCATGCCAATTTGCAGGCTCTGACTCCATTCTGGCAGGCTGGGGGCATGCAGTTTAGTATATTTGAACATGACAGCCAGCCAGAATAACAAAATAATGATCTCTTCACATGTGCACAGTAAGAGAGTGTCAGTCCCAAGGGGCATGGCAAAGTCCTTATTTGAGACAAGCATTGGCAGAGAGATGTATGATAATTAAGAGAAAGAGTTTGACTGCATTTGGAGACAGAGAATAAAAAGAGAGGGATCAGGGGACTGAACAGAGGAAGAAAGAGAGGTGAGGGAGAGGTTGAAAGGATAGAAGGGCAAATAGGAGCAACACAAAAACGATTTGGGATGAGGTTGAAAGGATAGAAGGGCAAATAGGAACAACACAAAAACGATAACGAGGAGTGCAGAAGAAGTAGGTAGGATGACAGATGAGATAGAACATCAGTAAGAGGGAGAAGGAGGGTGAAATAAACAATAGGCGAAAAGAAGGATATCATTCATTGGAAGGAGGATGGTGGCAGGAGTAGAACAGAGGAAAAGAAGAAGCCCATGTATAGAAAGTCTGATTAAACTGGTTGGAGGGGATCTTTACAAAGAGGTGAAGAAAAGCCAAGTAAGGTGATTGTAGGTAATATTAAGGGGGAGAGAAGGAGATACATGAAGAGAAGGATATAGAGAACGCTGTGTCAAGCCTTGAAGTGATCACTGTGAGAAGAAGGAGGCAAACGCAAAGTCCAAAGTGGGTTAGCCTGAATCAAGAAGGAAGTACAGGGACACTTTGTTTTTGAGACTGTGAATGACCTAAGGAGGGACCTGGACAATCTAATATGGAGACAAATACAGAAGAATATAATGCCATGATGTTTTCATTTTGATAAATCATTATTTTGCACAACTTTGTAAATATCTTGGTAGCTTGTTTTGCTCCCACCAAGCGACTTCTTTACATTTGATAATGATGGATCCATTGCTGTTTCAGGTCAGAAATGAATATTTTCTAATTGTTTCAAACCATGGACCTGTGTTGGTCTCAGGCACATCAATAACATCTAGCACACGGGAATGTCCATAGCTTAAACCAATAGATGAGGGGCTGCAAGTTGGAATCATATTTTATAGTTGCATACAAAGCTTCAAAAACAGGGAAGGGTCTCTATGAGAAATTCTAGCAAACAAACATTTAATGAATACATTCTCATTAATATTCATGTTTTAATCTGCTAAACCTCGTATTATACTCCCATAAACTTCAAGTGTTGGAGTGATCGCTCCCCTGTCTCCATAAGGCTTGGCAAACGTTACAGTTAACCAAGGAGGTTTACTCAAAACCAACTTACTTTTTTTTTAAAGCATGCCCGCTAATTAACATTTACCCTGGAAGGACACATATAAGGAGTCAAACGTGGGACCCAAACCAGTCCAGGTATATACTTGATTTATATGAGCAGTGATAGTCGAAAGCCATAGATTAACAGGCCGATTCATGGAATAAATAGCGGGGCGCAAGTGGCCAAAAACGTGCGATTCGCAGTGGAATACCGAAAATCGCAGTGCAAGTGCGAAAATCGCACGAAAAGCAGCGCACATCGATTCATGAAAGGGCGTGCACGAGAAAACCATCGGATGTGCGCTAAAGGCCATCTAACGGCGTGCGCCAGGTCACAGCGAAAATCGCACAGGCCACAGCGAAAATCGCACATAGCGCGGCGCACACAACAAAAGTAGGCGGAACACGGGGCGTAACACTCGGAATGGGGAACAACTTGCCAAAATGTGGGCGTCACGGGGGAAGTACAGGGTGCAAGTGCCAGAACGCCCACACGCTCGCCTACAACACGTATTCATGGAATCGAATAGGGCAAAAAAGCGCACGGTCAAACCAGCGCACAGGCACAAACACGACCGCCACAAGAAAGCAGGCGGTAGCGTCTCTGCGCCTGTAATAAATGTGCGCCAAAAGGTGCGCCAACAAATAGCACCTATATACAGCTATGATGAATGTCCTATACTGTGGCCCTCCAGGACAAATGACTTGCAAAGGGATACCCACAAACACGGACACCCGCTGACTGAAAAATAACGTGTGCGTGTATTGCGGGGTGCGCGGGAACTTTCACACGCGATTTGGCAGGGTATGTGGATTTCAGGGGTGCCCGGGAAGTTCCACATGCGATTTGGCCGGGTACGTGCACGGGAATTTCCACACGCGACTTGGCTGGGTACGTGGATCTCAGGGGTGCGCCTGTAATAAATGTGCGCCAAAAGGTGCGCCAACAAATAGCACCTATATACAGCTATGATGAATGTCCTATACTGTGGCCCTCCAGGACAAATGACTTGCAAAGGGATACCCACAAACACGGACACCCGCTGACTGAAAAATAACGTGTGCGTGTATTGCGGGGTGCGCGGGAACTTTCACACGCGATTTGGCAGGGTATGTGGATTTCAGGGGTGCCCGGGAAGTTCCACACGCGATTTGGCCGGGTACGTGCACGGGAATTTCCACACGCGACTTGGCTGGGTACGTGGATCTCAGGGGTGCGTGGGAAGTCTCACACGCGATTTGGCAGGGTACGTGGATTTCAGGGGTGCGCGGGAAGTTCCACACGCGATTTGGCCGTGTACGTGCGCGGGAATTTCCACACGCGACTTGGCTGGGTACGTGGATCTCAGGGGTGCGCGGGAAGTCTCACACGCGATTTGGCAGGGTACGTGGATTTCAGGGGTGCGCGGGAAGTTCCACACGCGATTTGGCCGGGTACATGCGCAGGAATTTCCACACGCGATTTGGCTGTGTATGTGGATCTCAGGGGTGCGCGGGAAGTCCCACACGCGATTTGGCAGGGTACGTGGATTTTAGGGGTGCGCAGGAAGTTGCACACGCGATTTGGCTGGGT
This sequence comes from Ambystoma mexicanum, assembly GCF_040938575.1. Lineage (NCBI taxonomy): Eukaryota > Metazoa > Chordata > Amphibia > Caudata > Ambystomatidae > Ambystoma > Ambystoma mexicanum. Next base: position 1,141,839,395 of record NC_090922.1, read on the forward strand.
ACGTGCGCGGGAATTTCCACACGCGATTTGGCTGGGTACGTGGATCTCAGGGGTGCGCGGGAAGTCCCACACGCGATTTGGCAGGGTACGTGGATTTCAGGGGTGCGCGGGAAGTTGCACACGCGATTTGGCCGGGTACGTGCGCGGGAATTTCCACACGCGATTTGGCTGGGTACGTGTATTTCAGGAGTACGCTGGAAATTCTACATGCGATTTGGCTGTGTGCTCCCAGGTATTCCCTGTACACCCTCCACGGCCCCTGCAGGCAGCCAACACCACAGGGGACTACCCTGCACACCTGCTCATGTCACCCAGCACCCCCACACCCCAGCAGTGTGGGGCACCCTCCACCAGGCCCCCACTCATGTCCCCTATCACCCCCACCCCCCAGCATCCAGGGGCACCCTCCACCAGGCCCCCACTCATGGCCCCCTGCACCCCCACCCCCCAGCAGTGCAGGGCACCCTCCACCAGGCCCCCACTCATGTCCCCCTGCACCCCCACCCCCCAGCATCCAGGGGCACCCTCCACCAGGCCCCCACTCATGTCCAACTCATGTCTCCCACCACCCCCACCCCTCAGCAGTGCAGGGGCACCCTCCACCAGGCCCCCACTCATGTCCCCCTGCACCCCCAGCCACCATGGGCATCCCCCACCAGGCCCCCACTCATGTCCCCCTGCACCCCCCCAGCCACCATGGGCAGCCCCCACCAGGCCCGCACTCATGTCCCCTATCACCCCCACCCCCCAGCCACCATGGGCATCCTCCACCAGGCCCCCACTCATGTCTCCCACGCACCCCCCCAGCCACCATGGGCAGCACCCACCAGGCCCCCACTCATGTCTCCCACCCACCCCCACCCCCAGCCACCATGGGCAGCCCCCACCAGGCCCCCACTCATGTCCCCTATCACCCCCACCCCCCAGCCACCATAGGCAGCCCCCACCAGGCCCCCACTCATATCTCCCACCCCCCCACCCCCCAGCCACCATGGGCAGCCCCCACCAGGCTCCCACCCATGTCTCCCACCACCCACACCCCCCAGCAGTGCAGGGGCAGCCTCCACCAGGCCCCCACTCATGTCTCCCACCACCCCCACCCCCCAGCCACCATGGGCAGCCCCCACCAGGCCCAAACTCATGTCCCCTATCACCCCCACCCCCCAGCCACCATGGGCAGCCCCCACCAGGCCCCCACTCATGTCTCCCACCCCCCCACCCCCCAGCCACCATGGGCAGCCCCCACCAGGCTCCCACCCATGTCTCCCACCACCCCCACCCCCCAGCAGTGTGGGGCACCCTCCACCAGGCCCCCACTCATGTCCCCTATCACCCCCACCCCCCAGCCACCATGACCAGCCCCCACCAGGCCCCCACTCATGTCCCCTATCACCCCCATCCCCCAGCCACCATGGCCAGCCCCCACCAGGCCTCCACTCATGTCCCCTATCACCCCCACCCCCCAGCAGTGCAGGGCACCCTCCACCAGCCCCCCACTCATGTCCCCCTGCACCCCCACCCCCAGCATCCAGGGGCACCCTCCACCAGGCCCCCACTCATGTCCAACTCATGTCTCCCACCACCCCCACCCCTCAGCAGTGCAGGGGCACCCTCCACCAGGCCCCCACTCATGTCCCCCTGTACCCCCACCCCCCAGCCACCATGGGCATCCCCCACCAGGCCCCCACTCATGTCACCCCCCAGCATCCAGGGGCACCCTCCACCAGGCCCCCACTCATGTCCAACTCATGTCTCCCACCACCCCCACCCCTCAGCAGTGCAGGGGCACCCTCCACCAGGCCCCCACTCATGTCCCCCTGCACCCCCACCCCCCAGAATCCAGGGGCACCCTCCACCAGGCCCCCACTCATGTCCAACTCATGTCTCCCACCACCCCCACCCCTCAGCAGTGCAGGGGCACCCTCCACCAGGCCCCCACTCATGTCCCTCTGCACCCCCACCCCCCAGCATCCAGGGGCACCCTTCACAAGGCCCCCACCCATGTCTCCCACCACCCCCACCCCCCAGCCACCATGGGCAGCCCCCACCAGGCTCCCACTTATGTCCCCTATCACCCCCACCCCCCAGCAGTGCAGGGGCAGCCTTCACCAGGCCCCCACTCATGTCTCCCACCACCCCCACCCCCCAGCCACCATGGGCAGCCCCCACCAGGCCCCCACTCATGTCCCCTATCAACCCCACCCCCCAGCCACCATGGGCATCCCCCACCAGGCCCCCACTCATGTCTCCCACCACCCCCACCCACCAGCCACCATGGGCAGCCTCCACCAGGCCCCCACTCATGTATCTCACCCCCCCACCCCCCAGCCACCATGGGCAGCCCCACCAGGCTCCCACCCATGTCCCCTATCACCCCCAGCCCCCCGCAGTGCAGGGGCAGCCTCCACCAGGCCCCCACTCATGTCTCCCACCACCCCCACCCCCAGCCACCATGGGCAGCCCCCACCAGGCCCCCACTCATGTCCCCTATCACCCCCACCCCCCAGCAGTGCAGGGGCAGCCTCCACCAGGCCCCCACTCATGTCTCCCACCACCCCCACATCCCAGCCACCATGGGCAGCCCCCACCAGGCCCCCACTCATGTCTCCCACCACCCCCACCCCCCCAGCAGTGTGGGGCACCCTCCACCAGGCCCCCACTCATGTCCCCTATCACCCCCACCCCCCAGCCACCATGGCCAGCCCCCACCAGGCCTCCACTCATGTCCCCTATCACCCCTACCCCTCAGCCACCATGGCCAGCCCCCACCAGGCCCCCACTCATGTCCCCTATCACCCCCACCCCCCAGCCACCATGGGCAGCCCCCACCAGGCCCCCACTCATGTCTCCCACCACCCCCACCCACCAGCCACCATGGGCAGCCTCCACCAGGCCCCCACTCATGTCTCCCACCACCCCCACCCCCCCAGCAGTGTGTGGCACCCTCCACCAGGCCCCCACCCATGTCTCCCACCACCCCCACCCCCCAGCCACCATGGGCACCCTCCACCAGGCCCCCACTCATTTCCCCCTGCACCCAGGTCCTCACAATCCCCAATCATGTGCGTTGTGGTCAGCCTCCACAGCCAAAAGGCCCTACCAAGTAACCCATTCACCCACATGGAAATGGAAATTACATGTTACACCCCCAATGTTCATAAAGCAAATGAACCCATGTCCGTCACACACAATGGTTGCAATTGAATGGGAAAACACCAAACATGACATGCATGAAACCAATGAGATGATACCACACAGTGAAGTATGAAAACAAAATTGTATTAAAAAAAATTGAATGCAAATGAAATGACACAAACTACAATGGCAATGAAAAAAAGATAAGCTGCATGTCCGTCCAAAAAAATCAAAACTACAAATCCAAATCCCAAACAATGTTGTCCAAAGTCACATTAAAAATAAAATCAATCCGAGAGAGAAAAATAAATGCTCCATGGTGAATAAATAAAATAAAAAAAAAAACAATCCAATGAAGAACTATGTACAAAACATCCAAGGGTCCATGAGCCCAACTGAACAAAGGAAACCTACAAAAAACCCTAACTAAAATGCAACTATATACAAAAAGTGGAGCAGTGTCCGTCGACTCCAAATCATAAGAAGAAACAAAGGAAACCTAAAACTAAAGAACTATATACAAAGGCGGCGAGCAAGCCCAGCGGCTCACTCCGTGGTGTTCCGGGCCAGGGCATCATCAAACTCCTCGTCTATGTCCCGGAGGCGGTCCTGTTCCATGGCCCCGAGGGTCCGCAGGGACGACGCCATCTGCTCCTCCAACCCCCTGCGGATTGACTCAAGGCACTCGGCCCGCCTCAGGGCCCTCCGCATGGAGTTCTCCGCCCTGACCATTGTGAGCCGCACCTCTTCTGCCCGCCGGCGCTCCGCACCTATCTGCTGGCCCAACCGCAGCCACACGGAAGACACTTCATGTCCTGGGTCCTCCTGCCCTCCAGCCGATGCCTGCCCCTCCGATGTTGATGGCCCCGAGCCATGATGCCTCTCACGTTGACTCTGCTGCTGCCTCCGACGCAACTGCCTCTGCCAGCACGACGGCATCCAGGCTGATGGAATCCACCGACGCCGTTGTGCACGTGCCGTGCCTGATGATGCCGGCACATCCTCCATCTGCTGGGGTACAGTTGCTGTGGTGTCCACCCCTGCTGGACCTCCGACTCCCGACGGTGGCAGGGATGGGATCCCCACCAAGTTGGGTGCATTGGTCAGGGCAGGTCCACAGGGGGCCCTGGTGGCATCTGGGCCGGAAGACGGCAAGGAGAACGACCGGCTTATAGCCTCCACAGAGGAGGAGAGGGCCGCCAGATTGGCCGACACATGCAGGAAACCCCCGAACATGGAAGATCCCAATTGGGCCACGTCGGCACGGTGCTCTTCATGATGACGTGCGTGCTCCTCCCGGGAAGCACGCACGTCATCACGAATTGCACCCGCGCGCATCGCGACCCCAATCAGGACCTTCTCCATATGGCCACGGGTCCCCTCGTCCACAGGTGGAGGGGAGTCAGGTGACATGGACATCCCCTCTACCTACGGACGGGCCTGGGACGGGCATCCCTGCTGGTGCATGGTGGTGCACTCACAGGGTCAGGGACAGCGACATGCACAGGCCCCACCACTTGCACCAGCAGGGATGCCCCCACCAGGCCCCATGTGTGCCTCAGTGGCGGCCTCCTCCTCCTCTGTGGAAACCACCAACCTGGATGGCTCCTCACCATCTTCCGCCGTAGCAGGCCCCTGTGGGGGCTCACCCACCCCTTCCACTGCAGCCGTGGGGGCATCCCCGCCGCCTTGCTCCACAGCGCCGTCTCCGCCCTCTTCTTCAGTAGCCGCTGCGTAGAGGGAGACATAGAACACAAGCATCAGGGTACTGTAACGCTCACCTGATTCCCACAGAGGCGCCGGTCTTGACTGGGTGAATGCCGTATCTTCAAAGGTGATGTGTAACACACGGTTGGCTCTTTGGGCTGGACCTCTGTGCACTGTATGTCTGACTCGAAGAGTAAGATGTCTTAGGTAAGTGAACGCCGAGCTCTCCATCTGCCTCGGGGCAGGGTGCTGTAACCAGTTTCTTCACTGGATAAGGGTGCAGGCCTCTTGACCTCAGAGGACTGCTGTCCGTCGTTAACTGCATGAACGGTAAGTTCTGGGCACTTCAAATGTCTTAAAAGTCTTTTGTAATGATATCTCTTGTTTTGCAGGGTTCCGGCGATGGCGGATGGCGGGCTGATGAGAGTTGAGGATCGAACCCGCGTGAGGAATAGAAGCGCCTGGAAGCACGTAAGTAAGCGCTTGTAGCCTGCTTCACGATGCGCACTAACTGTCCCTTTTATCTTGCAGGTACAAGTTCGGAGCTTTAGAGAAGCTGAAGGGTGCTGGAATACCCACTGGATTTGGCGTGGGAAGGAGTAATGGCACGTGAGTAATAAAGTTGCCCAATGTCTTTAAACGCACCTTCTTTTGTCTTTCAGATGCGGGATGCAGCGCCGAAGGCCTCCGGAGCGTGCGAAGAGCTGGTAAGCTTTTGTCTTTCAGATGCCGGAATGCAGTGCGAAGACCTCCGGAGCATGCGAAGAGTAGGTAAGCCTTTGTCTTTCAGATGCCGGAATGCAGCGCGAGGCGTTGGTGACAGCCGATGGACCAGGTAAGAGATGCGCTGCCACTGAAGACCGTAGTGCTAACCTGTTCTTTCTTTGTATTTACAGGTGCTGCTGAAGACTGGATTCCAGGATGGTAAGCCTTTGTTCCCTTAGGCCCAGGATCAGAAGCAGAAGACACGATGAGCGTTCTGCTGCAGAGAATGCAGAATAACACAAAGCAAGATTCATCCATCGGGTGTGGTTTAAATAGCCTCCTGTAGTGCTTAGGTGTCTCCTTCCACAGCCACGCCTAGGTAAGAAAAGAGTTCCTGCTTTCCAGAAGAGTTCCAGTATTCTGAACCTAGGGAGTGGCTCCTGCCCCACCCAACAGGAAAAGTAGTCCCAAACAGAAGAGGATCAGGGGTTCAACTGGCAGGTAAGTAAGCAGCAGGGTCTGCTGCAGGTAAGTCCACCCAAGATTATGAGCCCGGCGCTTCCAGCGCTGGGACTGTGCATCTTTATGAGCCTGGTGCCACTGGCGCCAGGACAGGGTCCAAAAGGTCCCAATTGGGACTGGCTGGCACTCGGAACCGGGGTTATGGGTCTGCTTCCAAGGGAGTCGGGCAAGTCCTGATCTTTTGGAAGCAGAGATCATGACAGCACCCCCCCTCAAGGCCCCTCCCAAACCGGACTTCTCCGGGGGTTTGGGCTTGTTAGGAAATGTTCGATGAAATCTTTTGATTAGACGAGGCGCGTGGACATATTCTGCAGGTTCCCAGGATCTTTCTTGGGGACCGTAGCCTTTCCAGTCAATCAGGTAAAATAGTTTAGATTTGGAGATCTTGGAATCCAGGATGCTTTTGACTTCAAACTCGAGTTCTCCATCAACTAGAATAGGTTTTGGAGATGTAGTTAGTCGGGTTTGAGTTTGCACGGGTTTTAATAGAGAGACTTGGAAGACCGGATGTATCTTCATGTGAGGGGGCAAGTCCAACTTGACCGCTACTGGATTTACTATGGTAGTGATGGAATAGGGACCAAGGTATCTTGGGTTGAATGTCTGTGGTCCTTTTAGAGGTAGATATTTGGTGGATAACCAGACTTGATCTCCTATTTGATATTGGGGGGCTTCCTTCCGATGTTGGTCTGCTCCTTTCTTGTATTGTTCTTTAGCCCTTTGAAGGTGAGAAACGGCTTCCTTAAAGGCTTGGGTGATTGTAGAATGCAGGTGGTCTACTGCTGGTGTTCCAAGATCTTGGAGTGGATCCAACTCCGAGGTTCGAGGGTGACTACCGTATAAAAGAAAAAACGGGGTCTTCCCAGTTCCCGAGTGGACAGAGTTATTGTAGGCATATTCGGCTATCCAAAGGATATCTTTCCAAGTTTTTTCAGTTTGTTGTAGCATGCAGCGCAAATACTGTTCCAGAGTTTGATTGGTCCTCTCGGTTTGTCCGTCAGTTTGAGGGTGGTGGCTGGTCGAAAGTCTCACATCAATTTGAGCCGACCGACAGCAACTTCGCCAAAAATGAGAAATAAATTGACTACCTCGATCCGAAATTAGAACTGAAGGAAAACCGTGCAGTCGGACGATGTTTTCGAGAAATTCTCGGGCCAGAGTTGCTGCTGTTGGTAAGCCTTTGAGTGGAATGAAATGCGCCATCTTGGAGAATAGGTCCACGATTACTAGGATCGTATTGTATCCGGAGCATGGAGGTAGATCGGTGATGAAGTCCATAGAAAGCGTATGCCAAGGGCGAGGCGGGATGTCAATAGGGCGTAAGAGGCCGGCTGGTTTTTCCTTTTGACTCTTGTTTTGGGCGCATACTCCACAGGACATTATAAAGTCTCTGATATCTTTTTTCCAAGACGGCCACCAGAAGTAGCGCTTGATCTTTTCCGAGGTCTTGGTCATACCGGGATGTCCTTCCATTAAAGAATCGTGATAACAAGAGATTACCTTTTTCTGTAAATCTGTGCTGGGCAGGTATAACCGTTCTTGGAAATATAATAGGTTGTCCTTCACCGTAAAGTCCTTTCCCTGCAGATGCCAATTCTGTATGTCTGCTGGAGTTACCAGTAGCCTGGCTTTATCCTTAACTTCCTCTATGGATTGTGTGGCGATTACACCTAGAATTCTTTGTTCGGGAATGATAGGTACAGGTTTAGGATTGATCAAATGTTCTTCCACTCCCATCCGAGAAAGGGCATCAGCTTTACCGTTTTTTGTACCAGGTCGATAGGTAATTATGAAGTCAAACTCGGCAAAGAATAGTGCCCAACGGAGTTGCCTAGAGGATTGAGCTTTTGCGGTTTTCAAATATTGCAGGTTTCGGTGATCTGTAATCACAGTAACGGTGTGTCGGGCCCCCAGAAGATAATGCCGCCAAGCCTTAAAGGCGGACTTGATAGCTAGAAGTTCCTTATCAGTAATAGTGTAATTGATTTCCGGAGGCGAGAATTTGCGGGACCAAAATGCCACGGGATGCAACTGATTGGTTACTGGGTCCTTTTGTGATAGAACTGCCCCCATGGCAAGGCTCGAAGCATCAGTTTCAACGATGTAGGGGAGTTCTGGGCGAGGATGTTTTAAGATCGGTGCAGAGATAAATCTAGTCTTCAAATTCTGGAAAGCTTGTTCCGCCTCGGTAGACCATTCAAAACATTTGTTTTTCTTTAACAAGGCGGTGATGGGCTGGACTATTCGAGAGAATTCGGGGATAAACCTGCGGTAAAAGTTAGCGAAGCCTAACATGCTTTGAACACCTTTTACGGAGGATGGCGATGGCCATTTGAGAATTGCATCGACCTTCTTTGAATCCATACGCACTCCGCTAGGTGATAATATGAATCCCAAGAATTCAACTTCAGTCACGTTGAAAACACATTTTTCCAACTTAGCGAAAAGTTTGTGTTGACGCAATCTCTCGAGGACCATTTTCACGTGTTTCCGATGTTCAGTTTCCGATGAAGAATAAACGAGGATGTCGTCAATGTAAACAACAACACACACATCTATGAGCTCTCTGAGGACATCGTTCATAAAATATTGAAAGGCGGCCGGGGCATTGCAAAGTCCGAAGGGCATGACCTGATATTCAAATAGCCCATACTTGGTGCGGAAGGCTGTCTTCCATTCATCGCCCTCTTTTACTCGTACCAAGTGGTAGGCTCCTCTAAGATCCAGCTTTGTATATATGCATGCTTTTCTGACTTGGTCCAGGAGTTCAGCGATCAAAGGTAACGGATATCTATTCTTAACGGTGATCTGGTTCAGGGTGCGATAATCTATACAAGTTCTAAGGTCCCCTTCTTTTTTTGGAACGAAGAACAAAGCTGAGGAAGCAGGGGACTTGGAAGGACGAATAAACCCATTCGCTAGGTATTGATCCAGGTATTGTCGGAGGTGAAGATTCTCAGGCTCGGTGAGGGCATAAATTCTACTACAAGGAGGAGTAGATCCAGGTATCAGGTCTATCTGGCAGTCATAAGACCTATGAGGAGGTAGAGAGTTAGCCTGATCCTTCCGGAAAACATCTTGGAATTCTAGGTATTCAGGAGGTAACTGGGGAGCCTCCGTGGAAATTGCTGCCAGTGCAACACCAGGTCGAGGGTGAAAAGTAGAGACACATTCTGGAAACTGAACCGTTCTTGCTCGCCAATCGATCTGAGGATTGTGCTTCTCTAACCAAGGAATTCCTAGAATAATCTGGAACTGAGGGGCCTTGATCACATCAAACACGATCTTCTCATGGTGTCCATCTTGACTTACTAGCGTCACTTCTTGGGTGGTATGCGTTACTGGTCCGGAGGCTATCTCCGTACCATCCACCGTAGTAATGACGTCCTTTACAGCCTTTGGACAAAGAGTCAGATTCATCCTCAAAACCATTTCATGATCCACATAATTGCCGATGGCACCGCTGTCGACGTAAGCTTCAATCGCATGTAATCGATCCGGATGTTCAGGGCTAATGAGGACCATAGGTATCACGAAATGCGAGGTCACTGAACTGGTTTTAACGCTCGGCAAGAGGACCTCTATTCTTGTCGGGCGAGGTCGTTTCCCTGCTCAGAGTTTGTGACCCTGGTAACTGCAGCTCCTACTGCCTTCTTGGCTGGTTTCACCGGACAGTCTCGAAGAAAGTGCCCCGAGTTCCCGCAATAGAGGCATAATTGCAGCTGTTTTCTCCTTTCCCGCTCCTTTTGTGTTAGTGGTCCTTTCAGGCCCCCTATTTGCATGGGTTCCCCGGAGTCTACTCCTTTGGTAGGAGTTGGTGGTTTGGAAAATACTCGAGCATCAAACTTGGAACGATCGGCCTTCCTGTTCTGCAGTCTGTGGTCAATTTGAATGACTAAGTCAATATAGTCCGAACAGTCTTGCGGGGGATTCACTACTTGGGCTAACACATCTTTGAGCTCTCCACGTAGACCTCTATAAAACAGCGTAATCCTTTTGTCCTCAGGCCATCGAGTTTCCACTATCAGCCTGTTGAAAGACGCAATATAAGCCAAAAGGTCTTGATTACCCTGTCACAATGAAAGGAGCTCATTGTCCAAGGCCTGCCCCTGTGAATGTCTTGCAAACAGTTTTTCCATACTGAGCTGAAAAGCTTGAAAATCATGGAGAACCGGATCACCTTGATTAACTAGAGGGATCGACCAGTCTGCCGCATTGCCACTAAGGTACGAAAGCACGAAAGCTACCTTAGCTTGATCAGTTGGAAAGGCTGCTGGCTGGCATAAGAAGTGCAACTGGCACTGATTAATAAATACTGCAAACCTCTTTGGTTCACCAGAAAATCGTTCGGGCGGAGCCAGAGGTACATTCCCAGGTAGGTTGATCTGCACTGGGTTCGTAGAGGATGTTGAAGGAAGATTTGCCCCTGATGCGGGTAACGGAGTTTGTCCGGCTTGTGACTGTAGCAATTGTCTAGCGAGATCATCTGTTCGCTCCTTGGAAATAATCAGTTCCCTTCTTAGAGCATTCGTCTCCTGACGGGCTGCATGCACTTCTGCTCTTAGTTCCCCAAGTAACTGGGCTAGCTGGTCGGTATCCGAGGTTTCCATAGCGCCTGGGTGGGAGTTTTGCGGTAGGCTTTGTGTTCTGTAACGCTCACCTGATTCCCGCAGAGGCGCCGGTCTTGACTGGGTGAATGCCGTATCTTCAAAGGTGATGTGTAACACACGGTTGGCTCTTTGGGCTGGACCTCTGTGCACTGTATGTCTGACTCGAAGAGTAAGATGTCTTAGGTAAGTGAACGCCGAGCTCTCCATCTGCCTCGGGACAGGGTGCTGTAACCAGTTTCTTCACTGGATAAGGGTGCAGGCCTCTTGACCTCAGAGGACTGCTGTCCGTCGTTAACTGCACGAACGGTAAGTTCTGGGCACTTCAAATGTCTTAAAAGTCTTTTGTAATGATATCTCTTGTTTTGCAGGGTTCCGGCGATGGCGGATGGTGGGCTGATGAGAGTTGAGGATCGAACCCGCGTGAGGAATAGAAGCGCCTGGAAGCACGTAAGTAAGCGCTTGTAGCCTGCTTCACGATGCGCATTAACTGTCCCTTTTATCTTGCAGGTACAAGTTCGGAGCTTTAGAGAAGCTGAAGGGTGCTGGAATACCCACTGGATTCGGCGTGGGAAGGAGTAATGGCACGTGAGAAATAAAGTTGCCCAATGTCTTTAAACGCACCTTCTTTTGTCTTTCAGATGCGGGATGCAGCGCCGAAGGCCTCCGGAGCGTGCGAAGAGCTGGTAAGCTTTTGTCTTTCAGATGCCGGAATGCAGTGCGAAGACCTCCGGAGCATGCGAAGAGTAGGTAGGTAAGCCTTTGTCTTTCAGATGCCGGAATGCAGCGCGAGGAGTTGGTGACAGCCGATGGACCAGGTAAGAGATGCGCTGCCACTGAAGACCGTAGTGCTAACCTGGTCTTTCTTTGTCTTTACAGGTGCTGCTGAAGACTGGATTCCAGGATGGTAAGCCTTTGTTCCCTTAGGCCCAGGATCAGAAGCAGAAGACACGATGAGCGTTCTGCTGCAGAGAATGCAGAATAACACAAAGCAAGATTCATCCATCGGGTGTGGTTTAAATAGCCTCCTGTAGTGCTTAGGTGTCTCCTTCCACAGCCACGCCTAGGTAAGAAAAGAGTTCCTGCTTTCCAGAAGAGTTCCAGTATTCTGAACCTAGGGAGTGGCTCCTGCCCCACCCAACAGGAAAAGTAGTCCCAAACAGAAGAGGATCAGGGGTTCAACTGGCAGGTAAGTAAGCAGCATGGTCTGCTGCAGTTAAGTCCACCCAAGCATTATGAGCCCGGCGCTTCCAGCGCTGGGACTGGGCATCTTTATGAGCCTGGTGCCACTGGCGCCAGGACAGGGTCCAAAAGGTCCCAATTGGGACTGGCTGGCACTCGGAACCGGGGTTATGGGTCTGCTTCCAAGGGAGTCGGGCAAGTCCTGATCTTTTGGAAGCAGAGATCATGACAGGTACTGTACAATGGTCCCCTAGACAGGAAGCAATAGCAGATGAGTACCACTGTCAAAGTACACTTCCATCATGTCCCTCCACAACACATGGGTCAGTCCAGGCAAAACACACACAGTAACAGGCATGGTGCATGCCATGGACATTTCCATACATGTCCAATGGACTCTTGAAACATACAATGATATGGAACTCACATGCATCATGGGTCATGCCTATCACATGCACACACTTCACCTCAGTCACATCCATCTGGCCTCATACACCCCAAACACAGCGGATACAAAGATAACTAGGCTGCATCAGTGAATCTGTGCATTGTCACACACATGTGGCATGCATCCATGGCATTCACAAGTCACAGACACGCAGGTCAGGCACACAGACATGGCTACCATATATGTACCTGGCATCAGCACCCATCTCTCACCCCCACCCATGTCCAGGAACAGAGACTGGCATGCTCTCATGTGTAAAATCTGCATAGGGCTCCCCATGTCGCATTTAAACACATGCAACAACCATGTGGATCACACATCACTGGTCGCACATGCATTACCATGATGTCCCTGCACACATACATGCATACATGGCCTATGTCACACATACAGGCAAGTATCAGACAACCTGCACACCGCAACATGCCCTGTCTCACCCAGCAATGCTTGGCCACTTACCGCTCAACTCCAGACGGGTCTCCCTCTCAAGGATCTGGGCGTGGAGCGCTGGGCGTACGCGTTCCAGGACCCTCATCTGGATGGAACTCATGCGGCCCCGTCCCCCCTCCACGAGGCACCTGGCCTTCACGAGGGTCCTGGACCTCAAGTCCTCCCAGCGCTTCTTGATCTTCTGGACGTCGCGGGTTGCCACCCCCTCTGCATTGATGGCAACCACACAGTCGGCCCAGATCCTCTCCCGTCCTTCCTTGCTGGCGCGGGACGATCCAAAGAGGGCATCATACTGCCCCAGGACATGCTCCACCAGGACACCAACTTCGGTGGCAGTGAAGCTGGTGCCCTTCTGCCCCTCTGGCCTGGGGTTGCCACTGGTGCCAGATGTTCAAGTGCCGACATGGCAACCCCAGAGGCAGGAGTGGGTGGGCAACTGGGTCCTGGGGCTGGGCTGTGGAGCGATGTTATCCCAGCACAGCAACTGGACCCCTGCAGATGGCTGATGTGCAGGCACCAAATGGCAGGGCACGGTGGCAGCAGGCAGGCAGGTAGCAGCAGATGGCACGTGGGAGGCTGCTCAGGGCACTGGGGGGCAGTAATTCGGCCTTCTGGGGAGGAGCGTGGTCTTCTGTGTGTTTTCGCGTGGCCAGCTTGATACGGAGTGATTTGGCACGTGAAAATCCTGCATGTCAGCGTGAAATTCGAGGAAAGGCCCTTAGCGCGTAAGGCTGCCCCTGCACATACGCGATTCTATTGGACCAAAGGCCCTCAGCGCGTAAGCGCGTCAGCACGCATACGCGATTCTATTGGACCAAAGGCCCTCAGCGCGTAAGCGCGTCTGTGACGTGACCCGCACGGGTGTTTCCCTCATAGCACGTGATGCTGGAGCACACGTGGAAAGACTGCACGTCAGAGTGTCATCGCGTGTAATTGGACAAAAGTGCGCGTACACGCGATTGGCCTATGTATGTGTATTTCAGGGATGCGCGGGCACTTACACACGCGAGTACATCAGCGCACGTTTATTCCGGGGTGCGCGGAAATTACCACACGCTATTGGCCTGGGTACTGGATTTCAGGGGTGCGCGGGAAGTTTCACACGCTCGCCTACAACACGCGCAAAGAAACACGTATGCCAGTAGGAAGCAGGCATACGTCGACCCGCGACGCATAAATTTGCGCACAAAAAACTAACAAGCTTAGACGCCAGGATGAATATACCGTTCCTAGCAGCAGTGGCCGTGGGCTACCAAAGGAGGAGGAGGAGGATAGTCAGGGCCAGAATTTTCACACCCAGAACCAGCCTTTTCGGGATGCCTGATAACCAGGTGTATGGGAGGTACAGGTTTCCACCACACATAATACTGGACCTGGTGAGTGAGTGGGAGGATGACCTCACATCACCCACCCTGTGCTCCCAAGCACTCAGCCCCCTGGAGAAGGTCCTCAATGTACTGCACTTCTTAGCCACTGGATCATTTCAGCGGACAAGTGCCATAGTGGGTGGGGTGTCACAGGCAACGCAGTCACGCTGCCTACACCAGGTCTTGAACATCATCACTGCACGCCCATCAGTCCGCAGGCACATATACCTGCCCAGAACACCTGCAGAAAGGCATGCTGCCGCCCTGGATTTTTACGGTGTGGCACGATTCCCCAAAGTGCTAGGTGCCATCGACTGCACCCATGTGGCTCTACGTCCCCCCAGGGCATCTGAGCACATCTATAGGAACCGCAAGCACTGGCATTCCATCAACGTGCAGGTAGTATGTAATGCCAAGGGAATCATCACCTCAGTATATGCCAACTATCCCGGGTCCACCCATGACAGCTTCATTTACCGAATGTCCACCCTAAGCCGGGACGTAGAAACTGGGCGGCATGGCGATACATGGCCGCTTGGTGAGTATGAATGCCACTGCACATGCATGCATGCCAGATACTGAGCAAGGTCACAACCCCACCAATGATACCCATCACCACCTCCACAGGGGACAGTGCCTACCCTCTCAGCCCCCACATGATGACGCCAATTCGGAACCCCACCACGCCACCCGAGGTAAGATATAACACAGTCCACATTGCAACCCGGGGCATAGTGGAGCGCACATTCGGAGTGCTTAAGTCACGCTTTCGCTCCCTTGACCGTTCTGGCGGGCAGCTGTTATACGCTCCCCCAGTAGTGTGCAGGATCATAGTGGCAGCATGTGTCCTGCACAACGTTGCAACACGCCGGGGCCTGGCCGTGGACATGGTGGTGCACCCACATCCCCAACCACATGCACGCCCGCTGCGCATGGGAGGGGAAAGGGCACGGGGGGAGGCAGCCCGTACACAGCTAGTGGCTAATTACTTCACATAGAAATCACACCCCTGTGGAGTGCACACTGCCCTGGCACATACCATCTTACAATCAATGATGACTCAACCTGACACTGATCCTGAATGTCTGGAGAATCAACCGTCAAAACCATATCAGCCTGAGATTGTTCACCTGGAAGTGTTACAATGTGTGCATCCCTACCTACACAGACACCACAAATGCAGTTTCGTGAAAAAACACATTCATGCAGCTTAAATGAATACCCTCTTGCAAAATGCAACATGAGGACAGTGCCATGTCACCCAACCCATCCCCAGCACCGCCACACGACACACCGTGCCATGTCATGCTATGTGCAGGTACACAAAATAATCCCCACAACATGACACAAGTGTCACAAAGTACAGTGTCCCTAATTGAAACTCGCTACACCTAAAATGCTCACAGTAATGCAGGACCAACAACACACTTGAGCAGGTATTTAGCAATAACACTTATCAGCTACTGACCCTCAAAACTACCATTAACATGACATTACGAATGTAAGGAATCAGTAGTCTCACCACCTGGAAATGCCTGCACTCCCACCACTTCCAACTGTACAGTGTTGCCGCCATGTAGAGTTGTCGGTGCACTGCTGCCAACATGGACCCCATCTCCAAAGTAGAGGGCCTTGTGTAGACATGAGGAAAGGACCTGCAAATTAGGAGGTAGACATGGATGATGAGTTACACATCAATGCAACATGCAGTGTACAACACAACAGCAATATGCACCAGGAATGTATACACAGTATTGACTAGACTACCCACACATGTAGTGGGAGTCCAATGTCACCATGTACGTCAATGTCACTTGGGCACACCCTTTGCAAGCCAATGGAAAAGGGAAGCAGGAGGGGTGTGTGTGACAAAAACCCAAGCATCTGAACCAAATACATGACAAGCCTGCATGTGCCCAGCCACAATGCAGCGTATGCCCACGGGAGCCACACAAGGCAACACACTGTCCCAAAAAAATCAAAAATAAAAATAAAACAAAAAAACAAAAAAATCAAAAATGGCCATTAATTGGCCCGGGGGTTGGGGAGGCCACCCAGGAGGTCCAAGGACAGGGTGCACACCAAAACCCACCTGTGTGGATCTTGCGAAAAAAAAACACCTCCATGGGCTCATGGCCCACACGGCTACCCTATTGTGGGAGTATCACTGCTGTCGCTATTATCACCCTGTGCAGCTGCATCCGGTGGTGGTGGCACTATGGGAGGCAGCCCACGCAAGGCCCTAGTCTGTTCCTCAATGGCTGCAAGCATGCGGGTGTGGTAGGTCTCGTTCTGGAGGATGAGTGTGCGGAGGTCCCCATGCAACAACTCACGGGATGCCCGGACCTCCGCCCTAGTTGCCTGCATCTCAGCTGAGAGCGTACGTGTGAGACGCTCCAGCTGCTGTTCTGTCCTTCGGTTTGTTGAAGCCTCAAGCTCAACAAGAGTCGTCCTGAGGTGAAGGAGTTCCAGCCTCAGGGCTTCCCTGTGGCCCTGGGACTCTATGGAGATGGCTTCCTGCAGAGTCGCCAGTGCCGCCCGCCTGTCCCTGTTGGACGCCAACATGTCCTCCCTGTGTGACTGGCAGATGGAGTCGGTTGCCTGCTGTAGTCGCTCCATCAGCCTTTCGGGGGGGACAATGGAAGTGGCCACCCTATCCATGGCCTGAGCCATCATCTCTGATGATACTGCCTGTTGGGTTGCCATACCGTAAATGGATTGCTCCCATGCGGTATTGCCAGGTGGCGTACGGCCACCACGTCGGCGGGCACCACACCTGTCTGGGGCAAGGCGAACTGCGCCTTGCTGTGCCAGCACTGCCTGAGGCTGCAGGACTGCATTCCCCCTCTGATCTGCTGGCCCAGGAACAGGATCAGATGTCGCGGAGTGTGACCCTGCATCCGTAACCACCAAAGGCGTAGCTGCCAACGCTGACATCCCCATTGAGGGTTCTGACCCTGGTGCAGGTGGGTGGGACAGAACAGAATCCCTCCCAGGAACACTCACCTGCGACGGCACGTAGGTCTCATCATCCGAATCAACACCTGAGTACAGCTCGGGGGAGGTGCAGCCAGAGACACCCCTTGAGAGCACGACCTGCAGCAGTTGTGGGTTCTCACCCACCACCACACCACGTCCCTCACTGGTGGTCGGTCGGCCCTCGGACCCCTCCTGGGTCTGCACCATCTCCACAAGCCCAGCAGTATCAGGTGCGTCTTCCCCTGCAAAGACATAAAAGCAAACAAATGGAAACAGGCATTAGCACCATGGCACACAATGAGGGCTGAGAAGCAACAGAACCAGTACTTGATTGACACATGTCCCACATGACTAAAACCCTCCCATGCATGCACCCTCACTGCGTATGAAGGGTAGGCAAATGGCACACACTGATGACACCAAGATGGAAGATGAGCACATTTTCTGCATGCTGCCTGGCAGTGGCATCACACATTGGCCTGTGATTGCCAGGTGAAATACACATGCCATCACACAGATGGCATGTACCATTGCTATTGAGTGAAGATGGAGAGGAGGGCAGCACTTATTCATTCAGTCCAGTTCCCTCATGTAATAGCTTTTCTAATTCAAACAGGTCTGATTTTTCACCTGGAGCTGCCAGTCCAAAATGGTCCGATTGCACAGGGACATGTCTAAACAAATGATATCCAGGTAACAAAGTCACTCCACTTTACCATAGCCATGTCAGACATGTGAATAGAGGACTGAGAAATGCCTAGTAAAAGTGGTGGAATGCAAACAATCTGCCTGAATGAACAGAGAAAAATAAGCAACAATGTTGTGGCAAGGTGACACTTCAAGGGCAACTGGCGTGCTGTTGGGCTAGATGTCTACTGTTGGCAGATGGGATACTGCTATGGCCAAATGCTGCTGCGCAGAATGTATTGCATGAAGCACATGGGTGACCCAAACGACTCAGGCGCACACACCCTCACCTGGCATACAAACAGAAGCCCTCACACACACACCATGCACATGGATGACACACACATGCATGTGCACTCACCGGACAATGCCTCATAATCAGGCAGATAGCCCACGCCTTGGATCTGTTCCTCCGTGACGTATGTCCCAGTGACTGACTCATGTGGAGTGAGTTCCATGTCTTCTACTGGAGACCCACCTCCAGTCACTAGAGTTGCGGCATGACTTGAGGCCAGCTTATTCTTTGCCCTGCGCTTTAGGTCATTCCAGCGCTTATAGCAATCTATGGCTGTGCGCCTCACGATTCCAAGGGCACTTACGATGTCCGCAACGGTCTGCCAGTGTGCCTGGCCTTGTGCAGGTGTGGTCTTGGATCCTGCAACAATGACCATTTCGTTATCATGTGCGGACACATACTCGACAAGTGCATTCAGTTCGGCATCCGTGAAGCTGGGCTTCCTCGACGGGCCGGACTGTGTAGCCTTGTCTGGGGCATCAGCCTGTGCCAGACGAGCACTCTTCCTCTTCCGCTTGGAAGGTGGTGGTGATCCTGAGTGTCCTACGCCACTCTGGACACTAGGGGCAATGGCCCTGGTGGACTCTGTATCAGGAGTGTGGGATTGCACACTCAGCATGGGAGTTGGTGCAGGCATTGGCTCAAGTGTAATGGTGTCAGGGGGAATGTCAGCAGGATGGACTAGGACCGACACTGTCCTGGCTGGGTGTGTGAGAGCTGGGGTGGATGGAGCCGCAGCTGCCCCTGCAGCCTCTCCACCCTGCCTACTTGGGGCAGCAGGTGACCTTGCTGCCCCTGATCCACATGGCCTGATGACATCAACGTGCACCAGTGCACGTGTCATAGGCCTGCTGACCTGGAAGTCAGCCATGGAGTCAGCCAGGTCTGGTGCCACAATGGGCTGGTCCAACAAGGGCTGAGCATGGATGGTGTCAGCCACATCAGCCTCAACCAGAGGGGGTGGGGGGGGGATTATGGGTGACCTTGACTGGTCCTCCACCCATGGGGGGACAGGGTCACCCTGCA
Source organism: Ambystoma mexicanum (assembly GCF_040938575.1). Taxonomy (NCBI): domain Eukaryota; kingdom Metazoa; phylum Chordata; class Amphibia; order Caudata; family Ambystomatidae; genus Ambystoma; species Ambystoma mexicanum. The sequence goes on from NC_090922.1 coordinate 1,141,858,505, forward strand.
AGTAACGACCACGTCCCCTACCGGATCCACCAGGGCCACCACTTGTGGCTCGTCCACCTTTGCCACCCTTACGGATTCCTCGCCTCCTAACCATGGCACTGATGTTAATGTGCGTATGGGAGTGGCTGTAAACTATTGTCCTGGGCAATTGGGGGTCAAAGGGGTTGGGTACCAGATGGTAACTGTACCCTAGTGCTCTAGCAAGGCTGAATGTGACCCCTGGGGAAAGATGACGGGTCACGCAAGGCACAGGAAGCCCAATAAAGGAAGATGACGTGCACGCAACCCCTCCTAGACCACGTGTGCGGAAAAAAAAACCTGCACTACGCTGTGGCACCCAGTAACACAAGAATGAACGTATGCGTGTCACACGCAGCCTAGATTGACCTCTGAAGGGGTAGGCTACACACGGGGCAAGCACAGATGTTAGATACGTGCGTGACTCACCGTCTGCCAGGAAAAAGAGCGTGAAAAAGAAGCGCGTGTGCGCGTTGGCAACACCCCCGCCAAAAGAAGAATTGTACTCTGTCTGAGGAGACAGGACAACAGTAGAAGGGAACGCTGTTTGAGGGAACAGGCCCAGGAAAACCAGAAAAAGAGAAGAAAGAGAAAAAGCTGTCAGAGGTAACAGGGAGTACGAACTTGAAACGCCGTGAAGTAAATCACATGTGAAACGACAAGAAGTACGGATTTCACCCACTCGCTCTCCACGAAAAGCACGTACGAGGAAATGGTGTTCTACACGTACCTTTTATGCAGGCCCACACGTCCAGCGTCACTTCTGCGTGTACGCGCTAGGGCCATTTCCACCAATTACACGCTTTGTCACTTCCGCGTGTACGCGCTAGGGCCATTTCCACCAATTACACGCTTTGTCACTTCCGCGTGTACGTGCTAGGGCCATTTCCACCAATTACACGCTTTGTCACTTCCGCGTGTACGCGCTAAGGCCATTTCCACCAATTACACGCTTTTACACTCGGACGTGTCTTTCATTTTTTTTACACGCAACATTTCAAACGTGTGCCATATTCAACGTGCACATGATGGTGGCCTTTGGGCCAATGAATGTACAGACGTGTGCTGACGCGCTTACGCGCTAAGGACCTTTCCTCGAATTACACGCAGATGTGCTGGATTTTCACGTGTAAAATCACTCCGTATCAAGCTGGCCACGCGTTCACACACGGAAGACCACGCTCCTGCCCAGAAGGCTGAATTACTGCCCCCCAGAGCCCTGAGCACGCTCCCACCTGCCATCTGCTGCTGCCTGACTGCCTGCTACCCACGTGCCCTGCCATTTGCTGCCTGCACATCAGCCAGGGGTGCTGTTGCTGTGACCACCCCTGCTGGAACCGAAGACTCCCGACTGCTTTTCCATCGCCCCATAGCCCAGCCCCAGGACCCAGTTGCCCACCCACTCCTGCCTCTGGGGTTGCCATGTCGGGCACTGCAACATCTGGCACCAGTGGCAACCCCCGGCCAAGGAGGCAGAGGGGCACCAGCTTCACTGCCACCGAAGTTGGTGTGCTGGTGGAGCATGTCCTGGCGCAGTATGATGCCCTCTTCGGAAGTTTGCGCGCCGACAAGGAAGGACGGACTCGGATCTGGATGGACATCGTGACTGCCATCAACGCGGAGGAGGTGGCAGTCCGCGACTACGAACGTGTCAGGAAGCGCTGGGAGGACTTCAGGTCCAGGACCCTCAACAAGGCCCGGCGCCTCCTGAAGGCAGCGGATGCTAAGGGGCGCCGGGGCCACTTGTCGGAAGATCAGATGAGGGTCCTGGAACGCATATCCCCAGGGCTCCACGTCCAGGTCCTTGAGAGGCAAACCCGTCTGGAGTCGAGCGGTAAGTGTACATGCATACTGATTGTAAGCTGTGCGTGTGGTGTGCCAGGAGTGTGCAGGTTGAACATGTATTTTTATGTGGGCAAGTAGGGGGGGGTGTAGAGGGCCGTGAGGGTGACACATGCGAGGGGTCCCATGTGTGACACATGGATGGTGCTTGTGTGTGTGGGCTTGCTTGGCACAGGATGTGGAGGAATGATTGTCAGGTGTGACATGGATGTCGATCGAAACACTGCGACAGTTGACAGAGGTGTACACATGCATCAAATTTGGTGGTGTGTGTGCATGTGTAGTGTACTCCCTATGTTGCATGTGATGTGTGGATGACCTTTGGCTGCTCATGCTGTTGTATGTGAATGGATGGTGCTGGCTGTTGCAATATGGCTGTGGTATGGCTCATGTGTGCAAGTTGAAATGACATGTGTGTTGGGGATTGTGATGCCATATCTGAGGTTTACCAATGCCACTCATGTATGACTGTCATGTGTGTATGAGTCCATTGGACAGTGCCCTGATACCTGTGTTTTCTTTCTCCCTGTCTGCAGCGTCAACTGATGAAGAGGGCGGAGAAGGTGCTGTGGAGCACAGCGGCAGGGGTCGCACCACCAGCCGGAGACGCAAGGCCCGGATCCCCTCCCAGGTTCTGATCTCGTCGGGGAGTGAGGAGTCCGGTGCCGTGTCCCAGGCCGCAGCTGCCGAGGGGAGGTCCAAGAGTCGGAGGTTGGAGTTGGACTCCTCGGCAGCAGAAGGGGCAGCTGGGACCCCACAGGGCCCAACGGAGGAAGATGGCACGGAGTCATCCAGGTTGGTGGGGGGTTTGGAGGAGGAGGAGGCCGTGCAAGCGACAGAGGCGGGGTCTGGAGGTGGGGATTCCACTGGTGCTAGTGGTGCAGTGCAGGATCTGGGACAAGAGGCAGCACAGGCCGCCGCGGAGGTGCCTGTGTGCAATCCTGTCCCTGCTCCTGTCACTGCATCATCTTGCACCAGCGGGGATGCCTACCTCCAGACCCGTTCTCAGGGAGGGGATTGGCTTACAACACCTGGCCTTCCTCTCCCTGCGGATGTGGCTATCCTGCACCAGGTTGAGCCTGTCCAGGGTGGGGTGGCGTTGCGTCAACGGGCCATGCGAGCTGACCTGCAGTCTTTTCATGATGAGTCTGCACGTCTTCTCGCATGGCTCGTTGACTGCGTTGACCCACTGGGACAGCTCACCAGGGCTGGATTCCTCCGTTTCCTGGACCTTGTTCCGACCCCCTCCTCCACGGAACCCCCTATGCCCCAGTCGTCCTCCATGCTATCTTCCCACCCATGTGTCACCTGGGTGCCCTGTGGAGCTGCCTCCGACCGTGCGGCCAGGCTGGTGGACAACAGATCCCTGCCACAGTCGGGAGTCGGACGTCCAGCAGGGGTGGCCACATCAACGACTGCACCCCAGCTGGAGGAGGATGTGCAGGCACCATCGGACAGGGCACATGGACAGCAGCAGGAGGCTGTAGGTGGGAGCCACGATAGCTCAGGGCCTTCAACATCGGAGGGGCAGGCATCGGCCGGAGGGCAGGAGGACCCTGGACGGGAAGTGTCTTCCGTGTGGCAGCGGTTGGGCCACGCCATAGATGCGGAGCGGCGGCGGGCGGAAGAGGCGCGGCTCACGATGATCAGGGCGGAGAACTCCATGCGGAGGGCCCTGAGGCGGGTCGAGTGCCTCTAGGCAATCCGCAGGGAGTTGGAGGTGAACATGTCGGCGTCCCTGCGGACCCTCGGGGCCATGGAACAGGACCGCCTCCGGGACATAGACGAGGAGTTTGATGATGCCCTGGCCCGGAACACCACTAAGTGAGCCGCTGGACTGGCCCTCCGCCATTGTATATAGTTATTTAGTGATAGGTTTCCTTTATAGTTTATTTTTATTCGGAGTCGACGGACACTGCTCCACCTTTTGTATATAGTCCCATTTTGGATAGGTGTTTTGGTAGGTTTCATTTCTTCTGTTGGGATGATGGACCCTGAATACTTTGTACATAGTTGGACTTTGGATTTGGAATTTTTTTTTACTATGAATATTTTTTCCCATGGAGCAATGGTTTTCTATTTCTTTTGTCCCTTCATTTCCTTTTTATGGAGCTGAACTTTGGAAGAAATTTTTTGGGATTATCATTTATTGATTTTAATTTGAAAAGGGACATGGGGGTCATGGAAACACTGGCAGCATCTCGTGATGCTGCCGGTGTTTCCTCGTCTGCCTGCAGGCGGGGAGTGTTAAACTGACTGGTTACCGCCGGATTCGTATTACCATTCCGCCTCCGTGATTCCCGGAATTACCGGGGCATTACAACCCCGGTTTCTAGGGAATCATGGAGGCGGAATGGTGTTAATCCCCATTCCCATTGGGTCCTATGGGACTCAATGGGAATGGGGATCAGGGAAACACTGGCAGCATCTCGTGATGCTGCCGGTGTTTCCTCGTTCGCCTGCAGGCGGGTAGTGTTAAACCCGCCAGGTCAAACCTGGCGGGAACATCACCTCCCGCCTGCAGGAGTCGGGATCAGGCGGTCCAGAAACAACGGTGGCGGCGGGTTTATGGTGGGATTTGATGTTCCTGGTAATCCCATTGTGAGGTTCCAAGACATGGTGGTTTGAGTTTGTCACACCGGCAAGTGAGTTGTTTGTCTCAAAAAGGGCACAGATATGAGCGGTACAATGCTGCAGCAAAACAGTTTGACGGATTCCAAACAGCAGTGCTTAGAGGTTTATGACAACTAATGAAATGGAGAATCAATAAGTATACACATCTTAATAATAGTTGTAATAACATTGCATCCTCTACAAGACACCAGGTAGAGGGTGATTCAGTCAGGTAGGGCTGTACGTCATCAACACTGCACAATTACATGATACCTCTTTACGCATCTGTGTAAAGGTATCTGGACAACCTGTCACAACATGCATCTTACTTGTTAAGGATTTCAATCAGGCGACACACCTTGGTCTCGGCCTCGTATGCGGCGCACGACTGAAATGCCTATGTTTTTATATTGATTCAATATTGAGATGGTACACCTCTCATATCACACCGCTTTTTCAAATACCCTCAGTCACAATGGACCATGAAGCAGGCTGGTGGTTAAATACAGTATTTATTTATTTTAAAATTCAAAAGAAATCATACACTTTTAATATGGGGCAGCTATCACTAATGGGTTGATAATTACAATGAGAATGTGAGCAATGCACTGGGTTTAACCTTCTAGTGAAACATATACACAGCACAGCAGAATAGGAGCACTGTTTTTGATTTAGGAAAGATAGCACCCAAGTTAGAATTTCCCCCTGCAATGTTCCTTCAAGTCACAAATAATCAATTCTGAGTGGATAAACAGAAACAGCAGGTAATCAGGAATAAGGAACAGAAAACAGAATCCAAATCTGACATTCCCTCCCCAAATAAGAGAGAAAAACGGATTTAAACCCCTTCCAATGTTATGAAATGACACTCAGAAATGGACAAATAAATAATGAATGTATGCTAAAAACCTTAAAGCAAATATAATTCCTCACTAAAGCAACAATGCAAATATACTAACAATCACAAAGAATGGATTACCAAAAGCATACAGTTTGAAAATGAGTGGAAAGTTTAAAACAGATTGCAGCAAAATGACACGTTGGAAACTTTTCATTTTTGCAATTCCTGCCTGAAATTACCCTCATGGTTTTTTAATAAAAACAGGTGAAATACACTGATTTATTTGTTGGGGGATAGCTATAGATCACAGGTACAATATGAAAGTGAAAGTAAGTCTCTAGCTGGTAAATTGGATGAGTTATGCAAGATATAAAAAGGTGCGCTTTGAGTAAAATGGAGCGGTGAAAATGGAAAGGAAATCAGTGTGACAAAAACAGTTTCACTTTACACTAGAGTATTCAGGTTAGGCCACCAAAGAGGGACATAGTAAGCTCCAGGGTTGATTCGTAAGTTCAACGCTCTCACCCCAGTGCCCAACCCCGGTGGAACCAGTCCGATCCCTCAAAATAGGACTAATGGCTTAGGATTACACAAGACAAAATTACTAAAGAGATGGTGCTAGCACTATAATCAAGAGCAGCGTTGCAAGAATGATTCTGATAGTTTTAACAAGTTAGCAGGGTAAGAATAGGATGACTTAGAGAGTAGGATAATGACAAATTGTAACGCTCACCTTGTATCCACAGGAACGCCCTTCGACTGGCCCGGAATGCTTTCTGGGTCTCTGCACCTTCTCTGGGTTCGTGCTGCCGAGGATCAGTTCTAGAAGACAGGAGGTGAAGTTTAGCTGCTATTCCTTCCCTCGCGACCCACCACCCAGTGTTCCCCTTGCGGTACCCCTTGGGGACTTCTCTCACCTTGATTTCTGTAAAGATGCGCTCTCCGTCCTGCCGCGCTAGGCAGGAGCGAGTTGTCAGGGGCACCATTCCACCGTGTTTCTTCACTGGCTTGGGCCCGGATTCCAGACCGGCTGTGACTCCACTTTTTCAGGTAAGTCTTTAAAATTAAGAAAAATGTCTGTATTGGTTGATGCACCAAATAACCTTCTCCTCCTATCTTGCCGATGCTGCAGGCAGCGAGCGGATACTGGAGGCGGTGTTCAAAAAGGTAAGGATGGATGCGCAAAGCGGTGCTGAGAGCGTCCTTGCAGTTGGCTAACCTGTGCTATTATTTCTCACAGGTCTTGGATGAATCCGGGAAGATGGATCGACCAGAACCCAATGCCAACAGACGATGTGTAGGTGGCGAAGTCCTTCCAGATGGGCTGGGTAAGTAAGCTTACACGATCTCTCTTTCATGCCCTCCTTTCCAGGGATGTTGCTGGAGGAAGATGATGAAGACTGGGAGACTTCGGTTAGATGGAGGCTGCAGCTGGGCAGGTAAGGATGACTGTGGTTCTTTTCTTCTCTCGCCCGTGCAGGCCAGGATGCTGAGCAGGACCCAGTTAACGTCACGCTGATAGAGTAGAATAACGCGAAGCGCGTGCCTTGAGTCGGGTGTGGTTTAAATACCCAGCAGGTATCCCAGGTGGCTTTGGGGCAGGCCCCATCCTGGATGCTAGACTGCTAGTTGCAGTTCCCCATTGGTACTCTTGGGGGCAGCCATGTTTGTCCATTGTCCATTGAAACCCCATCCTGGCATGTGAGTCCGATGCCAACGGCGCCAGGACTGATCCCAAGGGATCCGAGAGGGGCCAAATAGGGTCTTTTGGGTCCCGTTACTATACGGTGGAGATAAGGTTGTGACACAAATACAAGATATGCTATGGGTTTCAATAGGGTAGGGATGATACTTACATTCCACTTTTAGTTTGGGATTGCGGACCGTCAATGGTTCTGGTCACTACATGGCAGTATGTCTGGCAAACAGCTGTGCAGTTCTGGTCAACGGATACTAAAGGTCAGCTGGATCACGGGATGGCAGGATGCATGCAGTTAGCGGTATCAGGATGCTTCCCCAAAACACCACAGCTTTTCCCTTTGGTTATTTGGGAATTTTAGTGGGATTTCAGAATTGAGGCCTTGCTGGGAATAGAATCAGCACTGCCTGGGTTTTTGCAGTGGGCCCTGGAGTAGGGTCAGCAATGTTTTGGCCTTGTAGTTGGGATATGGAATCTGGATGGATGGAACAGGAACAGGACAGCGGTGCAGTAACGTCAGGAAGAGTGTGTGTGTCTGTGTGTCTCTAGAGTCTTGTCAGGGACTCTTATTTATAAGGCATAGTAACATCATCCAAGTATATGACTTGGGCAGGCTTAACTAAACACGCCTCTAACAACGGAATTGGACAAGGTTGATCATCTCTGCCTCGCTCTCAGCTGGTTGGATTTCAGGAAAATTATGTCAGATTTATGATGTGAGTTGTACAATGTCAAAAAACCTCCCACAGTTACTTTAACTAAAATCCAATTTTGCCACAAACATACATTTATACAATTACAATCTCTTAGCAAATTATATACACAGGTTACATATTTTGTGTAGCACTTTGAAGTCCAATCCTCCAGTCCGTGAGACCTTGTTCTGCACTTCTACCAGTTTTTCATGCTTTTCAATGGGATTTATATTACTCAAAATTCTATAACTTTATTCACGGGTGTCAATGATCATAAGGGATGTATGTACAAAAATGTGCATTTGCAACTTGAATGCTTTTCTTGTTATCCGCCGTACTTTGCCATTTCTGTCCCCAAGGTGTCAATGAATTCTACCAAGTCTTAAAAGAAAGCCCACAAAATCACTTTTACACTGCGAAAATTCTACATTTTTATAAAGTCTTGCTGCAAAGATAAAAGACTTTAAAATGTATTTATGAAATAGTCTTTGGAAACAAATGGCAGTCCTTTGTCACTGGATCCTTTTTTTTCTTCCTTCCACTGCTACCATCTGTCATTTCCTTCAAAGCAAGGTGGGGGGTTCTCAGCTTGATTGTAGGTTTTATTGCCCATTCACACTTCAAACTTACTTGCCTTGGGAGTTCCAATGTCCGTTGTTTAGACTAGCCTAGATTCTTTCCAACCTAGAAATGATCATTTTGGTGTTAGTAACAGCTCAGAGTTTATGGTGTGGCTCTCTTCCTTAGGGGGAAGCTTTCCGCTCTGCAATCTGGAATAACTGGTTTATGAGAGCTTGCAAACCCAGCCCAGGTGTTTTAAAATCTTTATTTTCTTATTTTGGGTCCTGAATTAAAACAAACCTTTGGAATAAAATAGCCCCTGTGTGTATTATCACCAACAACAAAACCCCTTCACATTGCTAGGTAATGCAAGCTTTCATTCAACAATTTACTTTTTAAATGGTCCATGTTTTTCCTTCAGTTTGCAAAGGCCCATTTTTACATGTGTGGTGAAAAGCTAGCATTTCGTCCTTTAAATTTGGTTTGGCAGATCCATCAGATTCCCACACTGTATTTGCAGCCATAGTCATTTTCTCAAAAGCAGGTGATTTGTCTGAAGCACAGATATATTGAAACTGAACTGGCTCCGAGAGTTAGACTCTCTTTGAACTGCTGAGCTTTGGATACTTTTGGAAAGAAATAAACATTTGTTCCCGTATGAGTAAAAGTGAAGTTTATTGTTGATTTCTCTCGTAGTTGGTTTGACAGGGCCTGTCATTCAGGAATTATGCCTGCTTTTGCTGAGGCCCGACAAAATATATTGGCCATGACAGAGCCTTTTTAATCACAGTAGTTTAAGAAATAACCGATGGAATTAGCGTCAAAGCAGCATTTTTAAAAGATAAAAAAGTTTCACTTTGAAGGGGAATTTTGGGTTTCCAGCAAAGCAGTGCTGTCTTTTCAAATTATTCCATGTATATGTTTCAGAATACACTGGCACGCTCCTTCAGTGTGTCCCCTTGTTCCATCCTGCCTGAAATGTGCTTGGCAGGATGGTACAGTTATCTTTTTTTTGTTGTTGCAAAAACGCAGTTTTGAGGTCCGGGTGCGCACAGGAGCCAGCGCAGCCATTTGCTTTTTTCTGCAGACAGGCAGCTTGGTGATGTGGCGAAATGCTGTTGAGTGGGTCAAAATATCTCACATACTTATAAATGACATCTGTTAGATGTATTCAGTGGGAGGACACAGGTGAAGATTAATGTTTCTGTAACATGGCAGTTATACTAACATTTTGTGGCACATTTCTAGTTAAATCTGTAACTCCAACTGCTCTACAACTTCTAAATAGGATTGCATGCCATTAAACCTTCTGAGTATAATTCATGCTAATTAGAAGTTATCTAACTATAATTGATTATTAATCAGTCGAATGATGGTAGTTCTATACAATTCTTAATTTTAGATTAAAAACAAAAATTGTTTCAAAGCAACTTTATCACCCCTAGCAACTAAAATGTCAGGTTTACCCAACGTAGATGGTAACCTCCAACAGGGGTAACATGAACCCTCAGATCTAATAAGGGGTTGTTACAACAGTATCTTCCTGAAGAATGTCCATCAACAAGTTTGTGGGACATAACCATTCCAGGGAGGCCCTTTTATTATTATTTTTTTTTTATTGTATATGGTTTACACAAACCTTCACAAAACAACAATGAAAATAAAATTCCTAAAATGTAATGTAAAATACAACGTAAAACAGAATTCTTATTAACAAAAAGCACAATTTCATCACAAAGTTAACATTCATGTCAATTAAAATCATTCTTAAATAAGCAGAAGTCGTTGACCTTCAGAATCATACAGAGTAAATACACAGGAATTTTAAAAATGCTGTTACAGCCACCTGCTCAGATCTACACTCATAGTGCAGACATATTTGCCATAGACTTTCCTTATTTTGTCAGTCAATTCCCACAAACAGTTTATGTAGGTAGACCACTCTCAGTACATTCAGCACACTGCACTCCATAATTAGATGTATCAGGGTTTCTACTGAATCATCAGCCTTACAAAATCTACACGTAAATATAGATCGATCGATCAACCCTCTCCTACACAAAATCTCTTGTCAGCAATAAGTTAAATCTAAACATTATCATCAAAGACGTAAAGAAATGGCTAGGATAAAAATTCAAGGACGTACCAACAATCCCTCTTCTTTTTGTGTCATGAGATAAATGGTACAGAGAGGGGTACAAATGGAAAGATGCAATTGTATTCATCCAGTCAAATTCAAATAGGATATGTTTTACCCTCTCAGAAGTCAAAATCAAATCCTCCTTACTCAGTCCCACCTGGTTTAATGGTTTTTCATAGTGATCCCTCAGGTGAGCAGGATAATTGGACTTTTACCCTGCAGAGTATTTGCTAACCATAGATTGTTTGACGTCAAAATATAACAAGCCCCCAAGTGAGTCCATAATAATCCTATATAGGGATAGAAATCTCCAGCAATCTCCAGCTGACTCTGATTCTCAGCGACAGTGCACCCAGCTCATAAGGAATAGCTGGGAGCGGGACTGAGTTCGGTAGCGACAGAATGTACTGCCAGAGCGCCTCCTCTATTAAGTCCAAGCGTTTAGAATTGTCTCCCAACCATAGCTCTACCCCATTAAACAGCTTGGGTGCAATCTTCCTTTAATAAAAAGACAGGTCTGGTTTAATAGAAAACCTCCAGAATTTCCTGTCAAACTTTACCAGTTGGTTTTCAAGGTACTGTGCCTTTTCAAGTAGATAGGACGAAAGGGTTGGCTAACAACATAAAAGTCCAAATAGATAATGCTTCAGGAACACTTAATCACAGCATTCTATAGCATCCAACCCTCCTGCAACTTTTCCTACCTTTAGTCAGTTTTAATATCTTATTCTTGCATTATTGATTATAAGACTATTCTCTTTAGCACAATTCTCAAAAGCTAACAGCAATCTTTGCGGACCAACTATAGTATTGTTACACAAAGGAAAACACATTTTTGGAGATTCAAAGGCAGAAGGATCCAAACAATCCCCTACATCGGATATATTATAGGTTAAAAAGGCAGGTGGCTAAAATGCACCCCTGCCTTAAACCTATAGTAATCGAGATATTCCTAGACATATTCCCCGTTTTGTTCAAACTGACTTGAATTCCAGTGTTTTTGTGGAGTTTCACTATCCACTTCTATAGACCCCTCAGCAGCACACAGGAGTCCAGTTTCTTCCATAGTCTATTTCGGTCCACTACGTCAAAGGCTGCTGAGAGGTCAATAGAAGCCATAAATGTGCAGGCTTGAGTGTCTTTCCAAGCCAACTCCTGAATTGGCCTTAATGCACAGTCAATGATGTTAGTTGAATGTAACTTTCGAAAACCTGTTTGAAATGTGCTAATACAAGCTGCTGCATAGGCCCAATGTTCCAAATATCTCAATAAAACAGCAACAAAAATGTTACTATCGATGTCAAGTAGGGAGATCGGATGATAATTTCTTGGGTCCGATCTATCCCCTCTCTTATAGATAGAGCTACGAAGGCGGTGTGCCAAGATTCAGGAACCAAATCTTTCTTCAGAACACTCCAAAATAATGTAGGTAGCACATTTGCCCAAGTAAGAGAGTCCTTTTTTAGCGTGTTGTTAGTCAAGCAATTGGGCCTGGAGCACGTGACCACTTGCTAAGTTTGATAATAGCAAGGATATCTTCAATTTCAGAAACACCAATTTGGTGCCATATTAGAAGGACCATTAAGACCAATGTGTGGAACCAAATTAATACAGGAAGTATACAAGTTAACAAGGTCTCAAAGTACTCTACCCAGCTTGATTTGAGTACCCCATTTAACTTGGAAGTAACCAGAGGTGCATCCTGCATCTTAACCAAAGACCAAAATGAGGCAACATCTCTTTTTATAACAATACCCAGCATTGTTTCTGAGTCTTTTTGTAGAAGCCTGGCCCGCTGAGACTTAAAATAATTCCTATACCTATGTTATATATTCCTTATATGCTGATCTCTCACCACACTTGACATTCTAGAACAATCAAGCTATCTCAAGCATTGCCTCATCTCACATGTTCTTACTGCCAACTGTTCATCAAAGGTGTGCAGATGTACCTTGCAATGCTTGCTCATACTCTTATTTGAGCTACATGCAACCTTATCGATAATTGCCGATACAGAGGCGTCAAAACATTCTACATTAAATACCTCCAACTTCCATTGAAATGTTGATTCATACATTACACATGCAAGTATACTATTTAGTCTCTTTATATTCACATCTGTCCAACGGATACTACTTCATCCATTATTTATAATCAGATCCTTAAGGCCTCCACATTGATTTACACACAGACTATTATAAATGATGCCCGCAAAATTGAATGGTCACTCCATGTGTTATCAATCACTTGTAGGGAATTACAACTCTGGAATAGAGATTCATTGGCACAAATGTAGTCAAGTGTTGATTCGGACTTTCTTTTTTTGCCAGGTTGACTGAACTACCCTATCACCGTTCACCTGTCCATTCAGCATTCTAAGCCCTAACAAGGTCAAAGAAACATATCACTTCCAGCTATAGCTAGTTTACTATTTGCTGATACCAAATCAACTGGTAAATCCCATATCTCTTCATCAGAATCAGTCATTCTACAATCTGCGTTTAAATCCCCGGCCACAATAATATGTCCCTTATCGATTCTACATTTCCAGTTCAATATCATATTCAACAACACATTCAGGAAGTCTTCCAGTTTACCCACCTCCTTATGCCAGTAGATATTGATCAATAGTACATTTACCTCCTTCCCTTGCTTTAACAACTCAACTGCCTGAATGCCCTATGGAAGGTCTGGGACCATTGAAGCAGTTAATTCAGGGCCAGAGTGTATTGCAATCAACAGCACCCACCACCCCCCACAGGCTGCCCTCCAAAGCTACTTTTGGCCAATGGAGCAAAACTGCAATACCCATCTTTCACTGGTTTATCAATAGCCAGGTTTCTTGCAAAAAAATACAACTGGACTCTTTCAATGTATTCAGAGCTTCTATATTACTAAGCAAGTGTTTCCTCCGCCTAGAATTCCATGATGCCAATTTTAAGTCAACAGATTTCTTTAATCTCCCTTCCCCATCTTTGTAGTCATGAATCCTGTCTCTTCCATAGCACAGACGTAACCGCAACCCAATCAATATCACTGCAGTCACCATGCTCAGGGAATTCAGACACTGTTCTACTGCCAGAACCAGTGTTATTCCTCATGATTCGCAATGAGCCAGAGTTCCCACCTGCCAAAGTCGCTGCGTTCTGATCTTGCCAAGGATCGATGTTGAAACCTAGAGACCCCAAATTCAATAGTTCCAAAAGCACCATCTCCATCACCAATCTAGAGTGAAAATATAAAACACACCTGTCTGCAGGTGAGCGGTTCTGGGAACGCCACTGTGTCCAACACACCTGTCTGCATGTGAGCGGTGTGGGAACGCCACTGTGTCCAACACACCTGTCTGCATGTGAGCGGTGTGGGAACGCCACTGTGTCCAACACGCCTGTCTGCATGTGAGCGGTGTGGGAACGCCACTGTGTCCAACACACCTGTCTGCATGTGAGCTGTTCTGGGAACGCCACTGTGTCCAAATCTGCAGATAACAGGGGTCAGACTAGGAATTTCAGAGAAGAGCATAAATGTATTACTTCGTTTCAGGCATACTGGATGATGCATTCCATGCCTATTCGTTAACAACAGCTCATTACCCTGAGATGGTCCATTATTCAAAACAATCTTCTGAGTCACACTCTTACTTTGGAGTGCTACACTCCCTGTTGACAAGCAACGTCCAAACCTCTGGCAGATTTCAACACACTAAACAACGTATTTTCTGCCTATTAGCATCTGTACGATGGGGAAAGAGATCCTTCATATTTGAGCCCATGCTCCTTAACTTCAGGCCAATAGGACACAAACGCCCTATTATGGATAAACTGATTCTCAGGAATAAAACTTTTTTTGCGTATGATTTAGTCCATCTTTACCACCGGGCAGATCAAGTTTCTTTAGCAAGTTTTTTAAATCATTGCCAACCGTATGTTGAGCAATCTTGATCCCCCCTTTCCAATTGAGTTACTGTTACCAAATAAATCCCCAGGAGTACTCAAAATTGCCAGGTCATAATACATACTTTGTTTGGTATTTCGTTAGGAACTTTCAATTTTGAAACAGAAGTGTCACTGCTCCCAAAAGTCCCCCAGTTAGTTTGTGTAGCAAACGTTGCACCCTGCTCCAAAGAGTCAGAGCAATTAGTATGCTTAATCATTGGGAACTCAGTCACACATAACCCCCTTGAACTTTCTGTCTGAGCTTCTGTAGATACACTACTTGAAGTGCTAGGACCAGATTAATTTAAGCCGGAGACACTTTCCCAAATATACCTTTTGTCTCTCATGCTCAGTAGGGGTGATGCTGACTTCTTCATATACCAGAGTTAATAAAATGAGGGCACCCCTTCTCCCCTTAAATGGTTTAACTTTGTTCATGGTGTCGTGTTTTATTGATTTACACACAGACTATTATAAATGATGCCCGCAAAATTGAATGGTCACTCCATGTGTTATCAATCACTTGTAGGGAATTACAACTCTGGAATAGAGATTCATTGGCACAAATGTAGTCAAGTGTTGATTCGGACTTTCTTTTTTTGCCAGGTTGACTGAACTACCCTATCACCGTTCACCTGTCCATTCAGCATTCTAAGCCCTAACAAGGTCAAAGAAACATATCACTTCCAGCTATAGCTAGTTTACTATTTGCTGATACCAAATCAACTGGTAAATCCCATATCTCTTCATCAGAATCAGTCATTCTACAATCTGCGTTTAAATCCCCGGCCACAATAATATGTCCCTTATCGATTCTACATTTCCAGTTCAATATCATATTCAACAACACATTCAGGAAGTCTTCCAGTTTACCCACCTTCTTATGCCAGTAGATATTGATTAATAGTACATTTACCTCCTTCCCTTGCTTTAACAACTCAACTGCCTGAATGCCCTATGGAAGGTCTGGGACCATTGAAGCAGTTAATTCAGGGCCAGAGTGTATTGCAATCAACAGCACCCACCACCCCCCACAGGCTGCCCTCCAACGCTACTTTTGGCCAATGGAGCAAAACTGCAATACCCATATTTCACTGGTTTATCAATAGCCAGGTTTCTTGCAAAAAAATACAACTGGACTCTTTCAATGTATTCAGAGCTTCTATATTACTAAGCAAGTGTTTCCTCCGCCTAGAATTCCATGATGCCAATTTTAAGTCAACAGATTTCTTTAATCTCCCTTCCCCATCTTCGTAGTCATGAATCCTGTCTCTTCCATAGCACAGACGTAACCGCAACCCAATCAATATCACTGCAGTCACCATGCTCAGGGAATTCAGACACTGTTCTACTGCCAGAACCAGTGTTATTCCTCATGATTCGCAATGAGCCAGAGTTCCCACCTGCCAAAGTCGCTGCGTTCTGATCTTGCCAAGGATCGATGTTGAAACCTAGAGACCCCAAATTCAATAGCTCCAAAAGCACCATCTCCATCACCAATCTAGAGTGAAAATATAAAACACACCTGTCTGCAGGTGAGCGGTTCTGGGAACGCCACTGTGTCCAACACACCTGTCTGCATGTGAGCGGTTCTGGGAACGCCACTGTGTCCAACACACCTGTCTGCATGTGAGCGGTGTGGGAATGCCACTGTGTCCAACACACCTGTCTGCATGTGAGCGGTTCTGGGAACGCCACTGTGTCCAACACACCTGTCTGCATGTGAGCGGTTCTGGGAACGCCACTGTGTCCAACACACCTGTCTGCATGTGAGCGGTTCTGGGAACGCCACTGTGTCCAACACACCTGTCTGCATGTGAGCGGTTCTGGGAACGCCACTGTGTCCAACACACCTGTCTGCATGTGAGCTGTGTGGGAATGCCACTGTGTCCAACACACCTGTCTGCATGTGAGCGGTTCTGGGAACGCCACTGTGTCCAAATCTGCAGATAACAGGGGTCAGACTAGGAATTTCAGAGAAGAGCATAAATGTATTACTTCGTTTCAGGCATACTGGATGATGCATTCCATGCCTATTCGTTAACAACAGCTCATTACCCTGAGATGGTCCATTATTCAAAACATTCTTCTGAGTCACACTCTTACTTTGGAGTGCTACACTCCCTGTTGACAAGCAACGTCCAAACCTCTGGCAGATTTCAACACACTAAACAACGTATTTTCTGCCTATTAGCATCTGTACGATGGGGAAAGAGATCCTTCATATTTGAGCCCATGCTCCTTAACTTCAGGCCAATAGGACACAAACGCCCTATTATGGATAAACTGATTCTCAGGAATAAAACTTTTTTTTGCGTATGATTTAGTCCATCTTTACCACCGGGCAGATCAAGTTTCTTTAGCAAGTTTTTTAAATCATTGCCAACTGTATGTTGAGCAATCTTGATCCCCCTTTCCAATTGAGTTACTGTTACCAAATAAACCCCCAGGAGTACTCAAAATTGCCAGGTCATAATACATACTTTGTTTGGTATTTCGTTAGGAACTTTCAATTTTGAAACAGAAGTGTCACTGCTCCCAAAAGTCCCCCAGTTAGTTTGTGTAGCAAACGTTGCACCCTGCTCCAAAGAGTCAGAGCAATT
This sequence comes from Ambystoma mexicanum, assembly GCF_040938575.1. Lineage (NCBI taxonomy): Eukaryota > Metazoa > Chordata > Amphibia > Caudata > Ambystomatidae > Ambystoma > Ambystoma mexicanum. The sequence continues at coordinate 1,141,875,452 of NC_090922.1, forward strand.
AGTATGCTTAATCATTGGGAACTCAGTCACACATAACCCCCTTGAACTTTCTGTCTGAGCTTCTGTAGATACACTACTTGAAGTGCTAGGACCAGATTAATTTAAGCCGGAGACATTTTCCCAAATATACCTTTTGTCTCTCATGCTCAGTAGGGGTGATGCTGACTTCTTCATATACCAGAGTTAATAAAATGAGGGCACCCCTTCTCCCCTTAAATGGTGTTGTGATAGTCAGGTTTCTCCAAAACGCGCGTGAGGCTGTATTGTACCTTTTTTTAATTTCATGTTTTTTGGCTTTTTATGTTTTGTGCCCTCTGATACAGGCTCTTGGATGGAAGCACCTCACTATTAATAGATACTAAATCCGATTTTTAGTGAATCTTATGCTTCATCGTCTCTGTCAGGGTATTCTTCAGAGGAGACTTCACCCCACTATTCGCCAATATCACTGATTTGTCTAGCTGTGCACTATGCTCCTGATTATTTATTTCAATAAGATGGTGATTTGATTCAATACCTCCCTCAACAGGCCCTCCTCAGGCTGCCCCCGTCTCCACATTCAGCAAATCTCCTTCAACATTTGAATTTTCTGAGATATTAATAGGTGTCATATTTAATACTGTTGGTTTTAAAAACCCCATCCAATTCCACCGGTATACCAACGCCCACCAACAGGCATGGCTTATACGACGAGTCCAAATCTGCCCCAAACATCATAGAATGTGCTCGTACCTCATCCCATACATTGTCAAATGAACTCAGCACCATGTTCAATGCAGATATGGTCGGGTGCGTAAGCCAAATATGTTCATTCGCATCCCTAAGTGTGTGATGTAAATCGTTGGATCCCTCGCAGACATCATGGTTTACAGAGTTTATAGAAAAAGAGTTAACACCCGGATTTAGAGAATGAGGATATTGTTGCACTCCTGATACTCGAGAGTAGGGATCTCAGGATCTTAGAAATTATTTTCCCCATATAGGGATTCTAGGCGTGGAGGAGGAACTGTGGTTTTGGCACAAAACCACCACAAAATACTAGGAAAAATAGAGGATTCAAAATACTAATCATCCTGTCCCCTGCACACTATAAAATGCTGATTAAACCAGCTGGAGTATATACAGTGGAAAGTTATTCATGTGTCGTTAAGACCATACAATGGAAAGGACTTGAGAAAAAATGTCACATATCAAACAGATTTTTGTTAAAAAAAAAGTTATATTCTTGGATATACAAAGAATTATTGCACAAGGCGAGGCAAACAAAATACAATGTTATACAGAAAGACAATGTCAAAATCAATCCAGCCAAAATGAGAGTCAGACACTTGTAACAGTCTACACGTCAACTGCAGTAATAATAACAACAGGTGGGCTCTAACTAATGCCCAGGGTTCATTTATACAGAAACAATCTGTCATTCCACAGGTCGGTTCTCCTTCTTATCAGCATCTAAAGTAGGCCATGAGCAAGACCCAACAAGAACAACTCGGTCACTCTCGGAAACAATCAGACAGATTCCCATAGCTTGAAAAGGAGCCAGTGTAATTCCAGGTGCCACAACAGGGTGCCAATTACACTCACCGCCATAGACAGGACCAATGTGAGATTTTAACAATGAAGGAGCTCACCTTATTTGATCTCCGGCACTCCTTGTGTGTCCTCATTTTGCCTAATTTGTGCCTGTTGAGCCTCCGGATTGCCACCAACACCGACCACCACTTTCCCCACAGCACTGCATTCGGATCCCGGCACAGAGCAATTTTCTCCCTCACAGCTTGTAGCTGACAGTAACATGCTGTTAGAGGAAAGGCACAAGGAACGTTTCAAGCCCCACTGCACCCAATCTCGCACTCTCGTACTCTTGCAGCCTCTTCCGACACAATTCCACAGTTACACAGCAATCAGGGAGTCCCTTTTCAATACAATCAATGTGCAACTAATTGTACATTACAGTATTGTCTTCACAAGGGAGGATAGTTCAGCTGCAACGTGCTCACCTTGGAAACTAGACGACATGGAGCGGAACAGGTTCGATCCCCGGGTCCGCGCTTAGAAACCTCTGGGTATTAAGCGCGTTATAAATAACCTATCATATCATATCAAGGAAATGTTTCAGTGTTTTGTAATTGGGTGCACATTGTAGAGTTTCTTTGCATGATATGTCTAGGCACCACTAGAGAAATGTTTTTTGCATACCACATTTTGTATTCAACTGTATATTGTTGCATTATCCTTAAAAGGGAATTACATTATGTTTTTCATTTGTGTGTACATTGCGTATTTTTTCTCTATTAAATAGTTACTTCATGAAGTGTCAATAGATGACTGAAGTAATTACATGCATTGTAAACATATTTGCTATTTGTTCTCAATACAATAGATATTTGCAATACATTCGGTAATATAGTGTTATTATTAACATATCTGTTGTACCTTGCTTCTAGTGTGTATAAATGTGTTGACCTGCAACATTCTTTGAAACAAGTATCAGCATACTGCACACCCTTCTCACTTTGGAGTCTTTCTGGATAAGGGGAGGCTACAGGGGGATTGTGCCTGGGGCCAGGGCTTACGGCTATGCAAATGTTTCCTCAACTATTATGGTGTCAAGGTGGGAGGTGGGTGTAGGACGATTGAGATGTTGCTATAAAAGATGAGAGTTTTGGTGCAGCGGTGCGTATCCTAAATGCCGTCCTGGGCTCCAGCGACTTGGCTGCCCCTGCATCTGTCAAATAGGCAACTGTGGCCTCTGAACCTGCTCTGTGCCACTTGTAGAGCAGGTACTGCAATCGACTACTGATGTCGCAGGGCACAGAAACACACTATGCGTTTGGGTTAGAGCTTATGAACAGGGACACTGATCAGTAGAAGATCCTTTCAGAGATGGTTTGCCTGCATCATTGTATTATTTAATGAAAATAAAAAAGACCCAGGGCTTCCACATCTTTTGTAGATGAGAATGTATTATACAAACATTGGCTATCTGAATTGCAGCAGGTACAAACCTTTTAGTTCGGCAGGCCACAAAGTGAAATGCATAATGTGTGCAAATTTGACATTTCCAGGATTTTAACTGGTTTCACACAGCTGTTAAAACAGGAAAGTCATTGCTGTGTAGATCCCTCACATCAGCTTCTGAAGAACCTTAACTTTGAATGTATGATTTAATAATCCAGTCAGTCATAGTCTGGGTGCTACAGTCCTGTAATAAACCAAGCACTGAACATTGCCACACATATCAAAAGTGAGAGACTAAAGCTGCTTCCCTTTTACATTTCTCTGTTTTTAAGTATCTTGATAGAGCCCATTACTTAATGCAACCTGTTAAATTATGCATGAGGCACACACAGAACCCAAAGTCCAAACAAACCTGGTTGTATATTTGTATAAAAAACAAGTGATTATAATTAGGTGACATGAAGGCTATTTACATGGAATGGAAGGGCTAAATTCTCTCCACCCAAATTACGGTACCTGTCATTGACAGTGGTAATATTGTTGTCACAAAGTACCTTGCACCCCAATTTGAGAGCCTTTATCTCGTTGCGTGCCCTTTTCTTCATTTATTTTCATCACTGATATGCTGAAATAGAAAGTAACTGCACCGCTACACTCTCTCCATGACATGGCATTAAATAGAAACCATGCTTTCCCTACTCACGTTTTGCTGAGCCAAATGTGTGGGTACTTATTGGAATGTGCCAGTACTCCTCTGCACTTCTCTGGGTTTATCTTGCCTGGTATTGGATTGGCAAGTGGATACTACATCACAGAAGCATTTGTGGGAAATGGCCTTGAATGCCACCCCCACCAATGCCTTTTTGGAATTGGCCTCTATATTATTTGTATTTGACATATTACAGAACGACAATATGAAAATAAACATAAGTGTGTAATAAGCAATGCTTTCTACACCTAATCTTGTGGCTAGGACAGCCAACAAGAAATGTCTACCAAGGGCTGAAAATTCATGTTCCACAATAATCATCATGTTCCAATCCCCTGTGTGATCCAAAGCTGATTTCATTTGATTTGTTTAAAAACATTTCATTACAGAACTAATTTTCTCCGCAGCTTGTGTGTTGCTTTGGCAAATTCGAAATTCAATCCGCTGCATTTCTTCCCCTCACTTGCCTCCTCTCTTTCAACCATTCACACCTAACAATGTCCCAAGTGTAAATGTGCAGAATGTGACTAGATGTGGTAGTAAGTGCTCTGCAGGAAGATAACATCACGACTAAAGCAGCCACCAAACCCCACAGTTCAAAAGTAATATATGAAAGATACGAAATAAAAAAGGCATGTCTAGTAAGACCATGCACTGAATCCCTTGTCCCGCCAAGCCATGATGGAAAGTGATACCCCAAATGCATACAACCATGCATTCATTACTGCATGTATACTGTGACTAGTAATAGTATTTTTATAATTGTTCTTTGTATTGTAATTGTTAAAAGACATGACAACAAAAGCAGCAAAATCATGATTAAAAAAGGGCAATTCTAAAGACTTTGGTAAGGTGAGAGTCGAGCACAGTTCTGCCTGCCTCCTGCCAATAGACGCATACACTCTGCTTCACCAAAAAGATTGTGAGATTGAACCCTGAAGGAGCACAGACCCATCTCCATATACCACACTGCACACTGCAAGCGAGATACTGTTGTGTTGCACTGGACAACAGAATGCAAGGCTCATTGCTGCTCCACTATGTTTGTTTCACTGTCAAAAATCCAAAACAAACAAGCATTAGCAAAGCAAGTTCTAGCTTTTTTATGGTGTATTGCAACTTGCAACCTACAACTCTCCTGATGTTTTGGACTTTCATTTCCATTATCTATCGCCATTGGCAGTGCTTGCTTGGCCTGGTGAGAGTTGTCATAAACATCCAAGGGAGGCAGAAGCTGAAGATCCCTTTAGAAATATTTATGTTATGCTGGATCATTTGAAAAAGGGACAACAACCTACACAGGTGCCACAGTAAACCTCCACCTACTGCCTTGTGTCCTATCTAGTCAATGAAACAAAGCAACACAACGTTCCCACCAAGTATGATATATGATAGGATGTGGCATGTATATTGTGCCTGTACACAAGTGTTTCTAGGCGTGACAAGACGAGGAGGGGCAAACAGAGGGAGGACAAAATAACGACCTTGCTAGGCCTTGTGTCATTCAGATCGCGCAAGTGCACAAAAAAGGGAAGGGGAGAAGTGCCAGGGGGGAGGGGAAGTAGGAAGTGCAGTTAACTCACACATGCAGCCAGCGGGTGGCTCATAAGTGAAGAGAGAAGGGAATGTGGGGTTGCAGATACAGACCCTAAGTGCTGGGAAGCCCGGAGGCAGTGCAAGAGCAACTGGATATGCAGGACCCTGGGCCTGAGTTCAGAGGGTGACCAGGTGACCAGTGCGCTGAGCTGTCAGGTGCATCAGCAGGGGAGAGGAAGAGAGAAAGCAGAAGTGAAAAGGAAAGACAGAGCTATTCAATTAAAAGTGTATGCAACAAGGTACCAATGCTGAGCCACTAAAAAATTCCTTCAGAGAGCTAACTGTACTATCAAATGTTCTGCAGTGTAATGTTGTTAAATCTCCCAAATTGAGAACCATGCTCATTGTCTTTACAGTTATCAATTTAACCAACTTTTATTGTGAAAATAAAGTAATGTAAACTTTGCTGAAGTCTATAATTGATCAACCTTTATTACCTTCAGTAGAGGCTCCCCAAAACCCAACTCTTACTCTAACCCTACACCTTCCCTGATACCAGATGCTAGATGAGAAATTACCCAAAACATTTACAAGGGGGTGTGTTAAAGAAAATCTGGTGTGGGTATGCCAATTTAGTGCAAGCGTAGTCATTTGCGACAAGGAGAAAGAATTCAAGTGAACAATGGGTTCACGGGTCGTGGTGTGACAGAGGTAGGTGTGATGACAATAGGCAAGAGACAAAACGTTTGTACTGCCACCTCAGCTGTGCCTTAAGGAATACCCCAAATTAATGGTGGCTAGTTTATGGCCTCATGGTATGTGTTTAAAGGACATTCTTATTATCAACTATATCTGTACCTGTACATTTGAGGGCAATATCATGTAGTGGTGTGTGTAGCTGGACATTGGATGACTTGAAATAGTGTATCACTCGAGAATGCCGGGCAAATGCCTATACAAATCAAGATTTGACAATATTTGTTTTTGTTGGTTTTGCAACAGTATGACTGTAAAAAGAAACAGACAAATTTGGAGCTGTGTGTAATCAACTTTGTGTATTGCAATCAGGTGCAATGCCACTGTCACTTTGACATATATGAGTTTATTCTCTTAAACTATTAGACGTCATCTAATATGGGATCAGTGATACATATTCCTAATGTTTTCTTAATACTCTGCTACACAGGTCAAACTCTACCTGGCTAAAGACATATAAAGGAACTGTGTGTAGAAAGAAAATCACACCCATTTATAATGATGCACAATTCATGAAACACTTTTTTGTGAGTGGGCTGTAGCGAATTGTAATTAGAACATAACAAAACAGTGTGTACCAACAATCCAAAAATAATCATGTGACATGAAACTGTATCAAAGCAGTAATAACAAAAAGGTCCAAACACACATAGATATTTTAGTCTAATTACGAGGTTGTCTTGTAGTTTGTAGCATTTAAGGCAATAATTTAACTTTTAATGTTTGCTCAGGGAGAGTAGTGGTCTATGACTGTAAACTTTTTTTTACTTCTATTTATCCTGCACAATGTATATCAACAAGCCAACAGGTTGTATTCCTTATAGGCAATGCAGGAACTTCGTCAAAGGGCTAGTCTATACGGGTAGGGGCTACATAGTAAAAGTAGCAGAAAAGATGTAGAAGAACTTATCAAGAATACATTCATCTTTGTATAACAAATCATTAATGCACGTATACATCCAGGTCGTGTCTTATGCAGGGGAATTGGGAGTAGCTCATGGGAGGCCTCTCTCAATCTATGTAAGGACACTATCTGTAGATACCAGAAGGCCAACCAAGTTATAGAGTAACATAATGTTGTGTAGAATTAAGGCATGAGTGACAAATTAGTGGCAACCTACTGACCTCTGAAGACTGCAAGCGGGATGTCTATAAGGCTCACCAGTAGAAGTTAATAACAACAATATTAACCAATGGCATCAACATATTCTTTAGAGTGCAAACATTGGAGATGATTGACCAAGCATCACTATACTACTTTAATTAGTGGAAACACTGAAGTATGAGGGTCAGAGCGCTATAATTTTAAGTTATGGGACAACAGGAACAGCATGATTCGAATTGTCAGGGAAATGTGCACCTTGTGAGACTGGAATTATACTAACCAGACAGTGAATGAGCATGTACCAACCACATCAGGTTTTACATTTCACTTAGAAGTGTGGGTGTCTAGCTGCTCTCAGAATATAAGCATGGAATTCTAATTAGAGTACACCAGTTTATGATGGTACATTCATGTGGCACTAATTTGGAGATGTCATGTCATGTTATATTGTTATACTCTGACAGTACTTTGCAACCAATTGGTCCCCACTGATTATTACTTTTATATTCACAATTGTTTATTTGCCTTTGTCTAAACCCCCCAAAAAACCACCCTTTTTTCCCTGCTCGTTTATATTTCTGTTCACTTGACTCTCTTATGTACACCAGAAGCTGCTGCTATCCCATTTGATTGTGTGCTTCTCCATTAACTTTGAACCTAAGCACATCTATTTTCCTGGACAGCCCACATCGCCATAGTAATGCTATAGAGGGAGGCACACAAATGCACGAGAAGAACTGAACTGGCTGAAAAGCAAAAGGGGATTCTATAGAAGGAGGACACTACTGCATACTTTCATTCAGGCCCATAAAATGGCTCTTGGTGAGAAAATCATTTGTTTCTCAAAAGGAGTCACAATCCTTTTTAGTGAAGTGAAATCTTGTTTATTACTGTCCATTTAATGACTTCTGCAGCATGTCTGCTATTTATGTAATCCTTGACCAAGGGAACTGTTGTGATTGTATTACATGTACAGCTCCGATGGTCACACACACTTGTCTTGAATGTTCTTGTTATCTTGCCTATGTCTAGAAGTTACACAGGCAGAACATAGCGTACACTACCATAGTGATATTACAATTAGTGAAAGTAGGTTGGTTCCATGTACGTTGTAAACCAAGGTCGATCTGTGTGCTTCTTTCTGAAACTTACAGACAGAGCAGCTGTGACATGGGGCATGTCCAACCCATGGTGAAAGACCAAATAGTATTCATGTAGATTGAACGGAAGCTTTTGATATTCTAGTTATATCACTCCCAGTGACTTTGTCCCTAATAGATGCGCTCTTTTTGAATGCAAAGATGGGGACAGGCATGCTATTGTTACCACTGTTCAAGATATGCCAACGTTGTTTAATAATGTTTTTGATTTTCCAGATTTCGTGGAAAATGTAGTTACAACCCCGAGTTTGTCTTCCTTTTCTTAGTATTCTCAGTCAAAATGGCTCCCCTAGTGTTGTTACATGCTATCTTACTAGCCTGGTTCACTAGTTTTTCAGGATAACGTTGGTGAATGAGTTTTGTAGATAGTCTGGCAGATTCCTCCCTATAATCCTGAATGCAGGTACTGTTTCTATGGAGGCATAGACAATGTCCATACAGTAGGTTGTTTTTCAAGCTGACTGGATAGAATGAGTCATACCTCAGTAGTGAGTTCCTGTTGAGTTTTTGAAGGGGTTGCACACTTAATCCAGATGTTCTTGTGAATATAGGGACATCTAGAAAGTTAACTTCTGTGCTATCAATGGTCACAGTGAACCTTAAATTGAGATGTGTTAACCCAGATAATGTATTCACCAAGCTTATCTTACGGCCCATTCCATTGGAAAAAAAATGTAATGGAAATATTTTTCCAGTCAAACAGACAGTTTGAGAAAGAACTGGGGTTATTTTATCTGTAGTGGCAATGATGGGTGCCATTGTAGCACACATGCCAGTTGTGCCAATTTGATGACATAATTGTTTGTTAAACTGAAAAAAATATTAGTGAGTGCGATTTTGGTAAAAGCCTCCCTCGGAGGTTCCTTATATCAGAGACTATTCTAACGGTCTATGGTTGGGGGATGTAAGTATACAGTGATTTGCTTCTACGCGTATGCACACTTGGAGCAGTAGTTACTGTTGAGACTTTCTAACTGTAGATAATCTCCCTATATCTCACAATTGCGAGGGTGTGTTAAATGTATCTGCCCAGGAAGCAAATAGAACAAGTTGAGAACCACTTGACAACCAACATTGTTTTTGGTGTGTGCGTAAAATAATAGTACTCACCCTGATGTCTCTTGATTGTGAAATCTTTAATAAATGAGTGCTTTTTGGAGTGCCTTTTTACATTTCATTCTTTTCTAACAGTACCTTAAAATGTCAGGTTTTGGTATCAGGGGGATGAGGGTGCACCACACATATGAACATGTTAAATGTCCTCAGAGTGCTTGTAACCAACTCTGGGAACTTGCAAGATGTCCGAGGCTGCACCCTTTCACATGAGATCCTCGGGTGTCAATGGCTGTGCAAAGGGAGGCGAGCAAGGGAAAAGTTGGTTGAATTGAGCTGATCATTGCTTTTGTATGAGGTTGTGGTGCAAGGGTTTATCAAAATGTGTGCTGTAGATTGTTTCTTTTTGTGTTGTATTTAGTACATACATATATGATAATCCCCAAACATTCAATATGTACTTGAAACAATCTCAGATTTAGATTGTTTCTTTATGTCGTTCATACCAATATAGTAGACACCATGCGTGCAATATGTACTGTAAAGGAATCTCAGAGGATTGTGTTGACCATCTGAGTATCCTGCCCCATACTTAATCTCCCTGGTCCGAAAACACCCAGGAGCCTTTATGCCTGCTGATTGTAAGTGTGGGAGCCATCTTCAATCCTCTGACTTCTAGAGGGTCATATGACCACATCTTGTTACTGGATATTATTTTTAAGACGGTTTGGCCACATTCTGCATTAGCAGAGTATCCAGTGCACTTTTTTTGGATTATTGTGGCTCAAAAATTGAGCTTCTAGGCCTTTAACAGCTAGAACCCTGCCTGTATCAGGCCTGTCAGTCTTCAAGCCATCTTGTCCGCTCGGAATGGCTCCCAGCGGGTCATGTGGCACCTCCTGTGATTGGTTTTTAGCATTTACTGCATTCCCAGGATTGTTGTAAAGGCTGATCATGTGACCACTGGCCACAAAACCAACCTCTTTGAAGGATTGTTCTGACCACAGAAGCGGCTTCAACTAGCCTGAGAGGAACACCAAGCTCGGCATAACACCACCAGAGTCACTCATTTCAGATGTCTGACGCTGCCTGGACTAGTCAGGAGACTAGAAGAACCATCCAGCATCGATCTACCGGCTGATGATGTCACCCTTGACCTCAAACTGCCATCTTTGAAGGGTCTTTCGATCATCTGAAGGGGCTTCAACTGGGCTGTGTGGAACCCCAAGTGCAGCAAAATACCATCTGACAAAGACTGCCTGGAGAGGTCAGGGGCCCACACAAACCATCCAGGGGCGATCTACAAGTTAAAAACATGACCCCTGCCAGTCTTTACCATGAAACACCATATAGGACTCCTTCCCCAGGGTGTCCAGTTAAGGACGGAAGTTAGGGTGGATACCTCCTGCCCTTTGGGGTGCCATTGTACAGCCTGAAGTTTCCCTTTCAGTCCTCCGTCCAGCTTCTTACCAGAATCCTGTGATTCTCCAGCTGCTACATTCACTTTCAAATGAGATATTGCTTTCTGTTTCCTGTTATATCTCTTTCCTACTACATTACTTCCAGGTTACTATGGAAATGTAAGCATTGTCCTCACCGGGTGTCCAGAACAAGGGGCTGATAGACCTAAGAGTTCTTGATAATATCTTTTCCCTTTTTAGTTCTTTGTTCCCTGTTTGCACATGCTTGCCACAAAACATGCTTTATTCAAAGCATAGAAACAACTTTCATATTAAACTTCAATGAAACATTCCACTAAAACAATTCATTACATAAATCTACGTAAATCTACATTTTTATCAAATGCCGCTCTGCCCCAGCTCACACATATGAAATGAATTAACATTATCAATTAACATTATCACATATTTCCCAGATATACTGTTCCTTACAGAAACATGGCTCAAAACCAACCACACATCTATTTTCCCTGGCTAGCTTCCCCCACACTATCTCATCCACCACTAAGATCGTCCACAAAAACAAAGTGGTGGCGTTGCCATCTTATATGAAGTCACTCACCCTTAGTAACCCGCCAGACACCATGTACACATCCTTTGAAGCACTCTCCCTCAACTACTCCACTCATCATGACCAAACCCTACTTTTCTCCACCTTATTTACCACCACAAAACACAATCCCAACGTCCACAACCACTGGACTGACATCACAAATAAAAGCCACAGCTGTCCCTGCATCAATATCTACCTTGGAGATTGTAACCCTGGTAGTTCCCACCCAGACAACAACCCCATACTCAAAGGCAACTTCACTCCACTCACACCCTATGACCTCACACAACTCATCACCTATGCCACACACACAGCTGACAAAACCCTGTACATTTTGATTCCAAGCAAAAATCATATTTCTGTGGAAATTCGAATTTGAGTGTCATGGTCAGACCATCCTTTGATACACTCAAACCCGCCATTCAACTCAACATCCTATCCCACAGGACGAAATGCTCAGGCAGTGTGCTCGACTGTTTCATCTCTTTCCTACTGACAAGTCACACATTGTGTTCATGCCCCTTTTTGATCTGACCCCATCCCAGTCAAGTATGGGGTCCCACAAGACTCCTTCCTGTCTCCAACCCTCTTCAAACTATATGTTGAATCTCTTGGATAGACCTTTAGCAAACACAACATCCATTTCCACCAATATCCATATGACATGCAAATATACTTCCAAATCTAATCTCCCTTACAACTCCACATTCTCAAATACCCCTCCACAAACACAAATCCATGGATCAAATAACTAGCCATGGACAAACTACACTAATCCCTCTACACACCTGTCAAATCCCTTGGCTTCACAGTCAACCCCCGCCTCCGCCTTCAAACACCACAAAACTGCTGTCACCAAAACATGCAATCTACAACTACACTTCCTATGAAAGATCAGCCAATCTTTACCACCATCCAATGACTGTTTCTGTCCATGCTGAAGCATTACAATGCTTTCCTCCGTGAACTCCCCAGAACCGCCATGACTCCCTGCAATCCATCCAAAATGCAGCAGCCAGACACATCCTTCACCTATCAAAACATTTACATATCACCCCAGTTCTCACCCAACTCCACTGGCTCCCACACCACAAAGTATTGCCTTGAAATGACTCTGCATTGCTTTCAAATCCATCCATCACAAAACCCCATCTTACCTTCACGACAAACTCAAACCCATGCCATACACAAGCACCAGACAAGGAAGCCAGCATCTCCTACACATTCCTCTCTGCAAACTAACATGCACACATAAGCAACCATGTATCCACTGGGCTTATAGAGCATGGCACATCCTAACTCTTCTAATCTGCACTGCACCCTCCAATTCCACTTTCCTATAGATCCTCAAAACATACCTGTTTCCCCGCACATGACCAGAGTATTTCCTAATCTTTCTATCTCATCCTGAAAATATTTGGTAACTTCCGTTTCACCTCCCACCTTTTTAAACTCAAAGACCCTCTGGTAGGGCCAGCGCTAAACAAAACTTTCAAATAATAATAAATAATAATACTGTGCAGCATCTGAAGGTACTGCCCGATAGACTAAGGTCCCTGGCCCTACCACACCCAGGACACTGTATTCATCCTTCATGGAAACATGAAAGCCGTCTTGAGCACTCCCAAATGTTCATATGACATACTGATTTGATTTGAGGTATTTATTACATGCTCCAGGCAGAACAAATGGCATCTATGCACAGATGTTAGAGGCTAGTCTAATGCAGTCAGAGGTGACAAACTAGATTAGGGATGTGGATGCAAATAATCAGTTAAACTGATACATTTTGAGAGCATTCATAAATGCAACTTAAGATGTAATTTTTCTAAAGGTAGTGTATTCCACAATAATGGTCCATGAACAGAATAATGTATCCTCTAAACACACATTGGGGGGTAGGAATTACCATTAGACACACACCTGTGGATAAAAGTGAATTTCTGGTTGGTATTTAATATTTTGTTCTGCATGGTATGATGGGACAAGTCCATTGATACATTTAAAAAATAGCCATAGTATTTTAAAATCGATTCTCTGCCGTACTCGCTGCCAATGCAGAGACTGGCCGCCTATGAAGAGACCTTCATGATTCATAAATAGGGAGACACTTAGTCGGAAAATAAGTCTTATGGGCACATTTTGTGTGGCCTGTAGAGATTGAAGCTGTTTTGAAGGGTTGTCTGCTAAAACACGCATTTGCATAATCCAATCTTGAATTTACTAAGGAACCAACTACCCTGGACTTCCATCTGTGTGTCTGTAGGTAAGGGACAAAGGTAGTACACTGGCAATTCCCTGTTTGGGCCTATTAGGTCTAGAAAGTTTCTAGGGTCAATTCACCTGCTCCCCTAAGACTTTGACTGGCTCCTGCTTCAACATATCACTGTGGAGTTGTTTCTACCTGGGAAAACTAAGCAACATTCTTGTATCAGGCATATTAACTGTATAATGATGACCTAAAGCCCCATTCTAGCCCAAATCAGAATTACACCTGGTCCTTCTGATCCAACCTTTCTCCCCTTTCTCCCCCTCCCTTTCCACTCACCCATCTACCCTCTCCATCTTGGCCTTCACTCTCTTGATTTGCCTATTTCTAATATCATGCACCCTGACTTGGCTCCATCGCTCCTTGTGTTCACTCTTCCCCTCCTCTTCTCTGCTAACTTTAACCACATTGTGGCCTAACCTCACTCTCCCCTACTCCATATCCCCCTCCTCTCCTCCTGCACTCACAAACCTCAAACCAGATGTTCCCATTCTATTTAGAAGTATTCTTCCCTTCCTCTCCTTCACCCATAAATTCACTGTCTCTAGAGCGTTGGTTCTCTCTAGGCTTGACTACTGTAACAGCCTCTGTTTAAATCTGCCCGCCTCTACCCTCCGTCCTCTGCAACTCATCCAGAACAGGACTGCAAGACTTGTCCTTGGCCTCAAGCACAGGGATAGTATCTCTCCAGCACTGAAATCTCTCCATTGGCTCCCTGTGGCTTCAAGGATCAAGTTCAAGACCCTTTGCATTGTCCACAAGGCTGTCTGGGGACTGGGTCCAAAATGTCTCCAGCTTTCTCTTCTGAAGTATCTTCCTACTCAAGCTCTTCGCTCTTCCACCTCCAATGCCTTGAGGGTCAGTCATTTTTCAAAGCAAACTGCTGGGGCAGATCTCACTCTTCCGCTGGGCCCTCCCTGTGGAATAGCCTCCCTGCCTCTCTGAGACTTGAGCAGAACCATCTCCGGTTCCAGAAGCAGCTCAAGCCTTTCCTCTTTGCCTCTACCTTTTCTCTTCCCCTTCCCTGCTGATCTCTTGTCTGATTTTGGATTGGTTACCTAGCCACTCTCTGTAACACAGGCCCATGTCCCTGCCCTCCCAGTTGCACACCTGCACTGCCACCTGACAACCCTGCACTTGGGGCTGTATCTGCAACCCTACAGTCCCCCTTCCTGCTCTACTTAACTCTTGTTGTCTGCTCTTAACCCTGCACTGCCACCTGCTGGCCACACTTCTTGTTTTTTTATGTTTAGATCCTATGTCCTGCACTTGTTCCTCCTCCCCTTTCCCCAGCACTTCTCCCCTTCATCCCACCTGCACTTGCACGATCTCAATGTCACTGGGCCTAGTAAAGCAGATTGTTTGTCGACCCCCTCCGTCCCCCCTTCAGCACTATCTGAAATGTTGTCAGGCCTAGTATGATAGTCGCTTGTTTGGTTCTTCTCCTTCTCTCTTTACTCCAACCCCCCCACCTATTGTTAAATTTCAGCACTATCTCAATTGTCGTCAGGCATAGTAATGTAGCCACTTGTCTGTCTCATTCTCCTTCCCACTCCCCTCCTTATTATTATCAAAAGCTCTTGCACTATCTGAAATGTCGAAAGGCTGATTACGATAGTTAATTACACATTCTGAATGCATCAAGGACTGTTAATAATGTCACTGTATTCTCCCTTGTTCCCTCCCTGCCTTGATGGACTTTGAAACACATTGTGTGTAGACGCTATATAAATAAATAATCAATTCAATTCAATTCACAAGAACCCCTCTGTCTCTGGCATCAACCTTTCCTCTTTTGAATATACCACGTTCAACCCCTCCTTCTTACTCACCTCACTGTTCTCGTTCACTAACACCCCTGGGTCCTCTCGACATCTTCCTTTCTGACTTAAACCTTCTCCTTGGGTCACTACCCATTGTAATCCAATTGTCGAGCTAGGGGAATTCAACCTTTCCAAACTCTTCACAGCCACTTTCCTTGAACCTAATGGCCATCTATCCAAATATTCACTCTAGCCCCACCACATCCAGTATACTCACTCTGGTAGGGACACTCGTGACCATGTCTTTTTTTCTACTTTGCGCTCCTCCTCTGACCACTCCTTTGACCCATCTCGCTCTGATCACTCCATTGTTCCCTCTATCATATTGGTCCATCCACCCTCTACACCTGCTCTCTCCATTCAAGGACCCAGATGAAATTCATGGTGTATTAGGTTGCCGCTTGTTGATGTGAGGGCCTCTCTCCTGCCTCACCCGCTTATTCATGCCTCTTTCTGTGACCATGCTTTTTCTGACAGTGAACTTATAACTACCTTTGACCAGCACAATCTATCCTGCCTACACATTCACACCTTCCCCTCCATGTCCTCAGCCCTGGGTCATCTATGAGATCCAGAGCATCATAGCTAACGTGTGTCATGACCTATGATGCTGGCACACACCATTGACCTTACTCATATCCTACACACCTTCCCTTGTTACCTTTACTTCTTCACTAGACCCTTCAAAATCTTCCTACTTCACAAATCGTATCTCCTAAATTTACAGTCACCATCATCAACATGCATCTAATCTCCAAGCTTTACTTACACCAACCAAGCCAATATCCTCTAAAATCTGTAGCAATCTGTAGCAATGTAAGACATTCTATCTGTCCTCCTCTTTCTGTCCCTCAACATCATCTGCCTACAACTGCTCACCCTACCTCTTTTACTCTTGGCTACTTCTCCACTACCTCAGCTACCTAATTAGCATGCATACTTCACAGTGTCAACCCACCTTGCCCTTTTATCAACCTTTTTCATACTCAAATATTTAGGGTCTCATTACACGGTAGGCGGTGAACCATGGCGCTATTAGCGCCATGGTTCATGCCGGTAAAATACTGGCACCGCCTTGGTGGAAAGGGGAATTACCGCCCCATTCCAAGGTTGGCGGGGCGGTAATTCCCCCTTCCACCATTGCCCTTCCCCATTCCCATTTTTGCCCCATAGGGCTCTATGGGAATGGGGAAGGCGCTAATTACGGTACCGCAAATTGCGGTACCGCAATTAGCTCCACGGGTCCCTTTGCGGGTTGTATTTTATCGCCTGCAAAAAGCAGGCATTAAATTCCCCAACCCGCAAAGGGACCTCGTAGTAAGGCGGTAAGGATTTACCGGTACCGGTAAAATACCGGTACCGGTAAACCCTTACCGCCTACCGTGTAATGAGGCCCTTAGTCTAGACCACCAGTCCTTATCTCTCTGAACACTTTAACCTCTGTTTCTCCAGTGGACTCTTTAAGCAGACTAGCTACCAGTTTTACATCTTCCCCATTATTCAAAGATCTTGAGTTTGCCGTCTTCAACAAGTGCACTAAGTACCTTGAGGATAATGGGTTTGGATATCCACTTCAATCTGGCTTCCATAGTAAACACTCTTCTATAATCATCCTTTTCAACCTGTCTCTCCCACTCTTTCAACACTTTTGACAACTCTGCTCTCCTCTTTGCTCTCCAAGACCTTGGGTTTCACCAATCATCTCTCCCATGGATTGCCACCCATCTGGAAGGTTTCTCCTTCACAAATCTACTTGAACTTGTAAACCACTGACCCCACTGAATTTGTTTTCCAATTTTCTTTCTCCCCCCAACTGTCTTGAAAAAGATTACCAACTGTCCCACTGTAGTCTGTCACTAGATTACTCTCTGTTCTCTCAGGCTGAATTCTCATTACGCTTCTCAACATTCTGAAAGTATGTACATTTCTTGCTCCCCACTCTCAGTTTCAGCAAACTTGACTACAGCTCATTCATTATACCCTTTGCCCTTCCTCTCTATACCAAGTCCTCAACTTCCCTGACTATACTCTCTGGGACCTACCTAGAGCCTGCACCAGTTCTCACTACTGAAAAAAACTATCAATAGTATATCTCCTCAGCACATGCCTGACTGGATGATTGTCTTTTCACCATCTTGTTCCATTTTGCTCATTCTCTGTGCTGAACATCATTGTTCCCTCAGCCGCTCCCTCATCCTCCCTACCTAATCTCACCACTCCCTCCAGTGCCATCTAATAATGCCATTTTCTATATCTCTACGGGACTCCTCTTTAGTTGGAAGAACTTTCACAACCTAGGTTAATGTTACTTTTGTAAATCAACTGTTTACTATAGAATCAAAATCTGAGGTAATATTTCTAGTATGCAAGGTATTTCCTCGTTGGGGGTTGTGTGAGTCCTAAAATCTGATAATAGAACTCACTTTTTTAATGATTTATTTAAGGAGATTGCATCTGTATCAGGGATTCAGCATAAGTTGTGCTCTACATACCACCCTCAAGCCAACGGGTTTGCAGAAAAGATTAACTGCCTTTTGAAGAGCAAACTGTCTAAATTCTGTATAGCATTAAAGAGGAACTCGGTGCAATGTCTCTCTTTGGCTTTGTCTAGCCTGACAATGCAGCTCAGCAAAGAGCACCAATTGTCCCCGTATGATATGGTGATGGGGAGAAGGATTCACACGCCTCTTACTCCCACACACACAGCATCAGATGCTCACAGGGCAGCAGGAGTTTTATGGGAGGAGGTTTGGGGGATGAGTTTACTGGGTACATGCACGAATTACCCAAATGCATTAAAGTGTTCTCTTGACAGATTTCTCCTAGTAGAAAAGATGCAGCAGTAACATCAGTGACTTATGACCTGAACTTGCTGCCGCTACAAATATTTCCAGGAGAAAAAAAATAGTTTTTATATTTTCTCTTCCGTTTGAACCGGCAGAGGTTCCAGGGGCCCTACACAATGGCATTTGAGACCCCTTTCACTTTTAAGGGACAGCAGTTATGGTATTGTGTTCACATATCTAACGTTCGGAAGGCACCCAACACTGGTTCACCTTCCCATGAAACTGACCTAAGTATTGACCCAGACTAGATTGCATATTGCATTACATTCTTGATTGCCATATTCATGTTTGAACAGCCCATTATTGATCCACTAAAAGTTGCATTGCGCATTACATTCCCTATTGAACTGTTACAGTGTACTGGGCACCACATTCCCTTTTTTTACCCAGTTGCTCATTGAAATTAAAGTGCATAAGCTAATACAGCTGATTTTGGTTTCATTTCTATGATGATGGATTTGCAGTTGTTTGCATGGATTTCAGTTTTTTCTCTCTCTCTGTAGGTGCAACACCACAGCTGTTGTGTGATATACATATGTTATGTTGTATGATATGAAATGATATGATATGGCATTTATAACGCGCCTATACATAAGTGTTTCAAGGCGTGACTAGGCAAGGGAGGGGGACAGAGGAAAGACAGAAAACGATCTTACTAGGCCAGGTGTCATTCAGATCGCGCAAGTGCTTGGGAAGGGGAGGGAGGAGAAGTGCATGGGGGAGGACAGTGCAGTACAAGGGGTAAGAATAAATAACAATAAGTAAAAGTACAGCCAGCCGGTGGCAAGTGCCGTGTAAGTGCAGACATCAGCTGTCAAGTGCTGGAAGTGGGACTGTACTGATACAGAAACAGTCCCCAAATGCTGGGGTTGCCAGGAAGGCAGTACAGGAGTGCAACTGTATGGGGGGGACCTGGGCAAAGATCAGAGGGTGGCCAGGTAACCAGTGCAATTTCAATGTCAGCCAGGAAGTCAGCAAGGGAGAGGAGGAGAAAAAGCAGAAGCAAAGAGAAAGGTTTTGAGGAGCTTTGGGAACCGAAGGTGATTCTCCTCAAGTTTCAGGGGGGCAGAGAGGTTGTTCCAGGGAGAGGCCCCAGCTGAAGAAAGAGATCTACCACCAACTTATGCTTGGAGAAGCGACTGACCCTGAGGGAGTTAGAGGCACATACTGTTTTTTCCTTGCAGGTCGTATATTGTTTCTGTGTGATTATTTTATATGGTGGGGCATATAAAGGGAGTTAGGGGATTATAGAATGTTTCTGAGAACGAAACACACTTGGGGATAACACGAATTAGGACGGAAACTGAGCATGAGATAGAGCACAATCTGTATAAGGGCATTATATTTGACACTGTGGCAAATGTTCACCCCCCCTGAATCGAAACAACATGTGATATAATAACAAGTGCGATGTGGGTAGGGAGAAGTTTAACAAGAGCTGCTATGTATGCTCTTTGATACCTCATGCGACGGACGCACCCACTTTTTTTATATCACAAGAAATGCCCCCGCTGATAGCCCAGTGTCTGGTCCACATAGCCCATGCAGAGTACAGAGACTTTTCCAAGGGCACACTTACAATCAGTAATCATGGACAGGGGTGATGAAGAATGTGACGAGAAGAAATAACAGGTGCACTGCAACATGAGGCCATTTTTGAAGATGGAAGGAGAGTTGTTTTCCAATGGGTGGCAAGAGTAGTGAACTGTGCAGCGAGGGGCATATTGATGTTTCCTGAAGAAGTGGTGGTACACGTGATGAACAACTGTGGACATAAATTAAGGGTTAACTATATGCCAAAATGGACATAGATTGATTTAGGAGAAACACCAGCCAAAATGCAAAAGCCAGCCGAGTATTCTTTTTGCTTTCAAGGAAATGCCACTGTACCCACAGGAATGAACAGCTTTTGCAAGAAGACCTTATTTATCCCTGATTTAGCTGAGCGCACAACAGTGGTAATGGATGTGTACCGGGTGTGTGGGCAATATCATATTTACACCTCCCACCATCAAGGAGGGGTGCATGCTCGCTGACCACCCTACATTTTGTGGTTTTAGTAGTTCCTGTTTCTCATCTTTCAGTCATAAATGTGGTAGTCCAGAACCAACTAAGCCCCTAACCGTTAAGCAAGTTTGTTGTTCACTAAGAGGTCATCATCAGAATAGATCTAACTACCTGTACAAAGACTCCTCTGAGAAACTAAAGGCAATTACTGACCAATACTGGTTGTTTACCAAGACAGATGGCCTCATTACGAGTTTGGAAGTAGCCATGGTGCTATTAGCACCATGGCTGCCTCCAAACCGGGCTCCATTACCGGGTTCCTTCAATGAGGACTTACCTGATCATTCTGACATAGGAGGACCTGGTAATTCCTCCTTTCAGGAACCATTCCCCATTCCCATTTGAGCCCCCATAGGGCTCAATGGGAATGGGGAGGGAGGTAATAACAGGCACATTACAACCGGCCCGTTATTACCTCCCTCTTTCCCTCGCGGGACCCGGAAAAGACATCTGGTTTTACCAGACATCTGGTCCGGGTCCCGCATAGGAAACCTCGTAATCAGCACCCTTCATTCCGTGAGCGCCAGGGTCGTAATGAGACCAGGTATCCAGACTACAGCCAACACAAAGCAGCTGCAGATAACTAGGTGGAAAATGCTTCAGATCGTGCACCAAACAGAGCAGGGTCTCAATTCAATGAAGAGTGAGTCGAGAGCAATCAGACTCATGACCCTCCAGGAAATATATGTTCTGTATTTGCTCACAACTATGGACGGATGTTTAAGCAAGAAAATGTTACTGTCTTGCTGTACTTACATACCCCCAAATGACACAGACAACAGATTGTTACCCATGCGATAGGGTCCCTTGACAATTTGAGGATTATCATGGTGAAAAAAGCTGGTGTGAATGTAGTTGACTGATTTGATGGCAAGTTTTTCTGGGACCCATCGTGGTTATAGATAGCTGAAAAAATGCTGGTTCCCATCGTAACATTTTTGCTCATAATTTTGTGCTTGTTTAAGATGAACCTGAGGTGCTCCAGAAAGATTTTGCCGAGGAGTGCCATGATGATGATTTTGATAAGGGTGGGGAAATATCTGCCTCTCCCAAAAACACACGTACACCCAGACTGATATTTTGGGGTTGTTAGGCCAAGAATGGTAAAAATAGAGGGGCCTTTGGAACCCCTGCGAATGATGACCAGACCCCCACCAGACCCGGAAATTATATTGAGTGTTGGGTTGATTATGCAGGAGTTGAGGTGCTCTTTTATGACTGGTACCCCGGAAGAATATGCCCAAAGGGGTTGTGGGGTGGGCTTACCTCACGTGTGTAGAGCATGGGTACTTAAGGACAATGAGTATAGAAGGAAGGAAGGAGAAGGGTTAGTTAATGGAGTAGTAACTAAAAGGGGGAATGTTGTGATGGAAGTACAGCGTCCCAGCCAGGCAAAAAGGTTCAGTTTAAGGAAAACCTACTAGAGCGCAACATTGTGGCAACTGAGTGAAGGTTGTGCCGTGGGCAGCAAATACATAATCCTAGGTAGGTCTGATCCATATTAGATAGATACGCACATATAGCAACACAGAAAGAGCAAAAAATATATAATGATGTGGCTGCAGAGGTCATAGATAGGGCAGCATTATAGGCCCAGTGTTTAGTTGATGTACTGTAGTGACAAGGTATAGTGTTCTGTGTGAGAACGACTGAAAGAAACGGAAGATGGAGTAGGTAAAGCAGTGTGTTAGAAGGCAAGGTTGGTGTGTTAATTTGACAGAAGTGTCACCATTTCTATATTTTAAGGCCTAGCACACGATGATAAAATAAAATGCAGTCCTTGTTTTGGAGCTGCGGCTCTGATATTTTAGCCCCAAAAACAAATTCCCTTTTTTCGTTCCCCAGGAGAGAAGCTGAGGTCAGAGGCACCCATGGTGTACAGATATGCACTAATTATATCCAGCCCCTTTGCCTGTACATGGTGGGAATAGCATGTTAGTTGGTAGAATAGCAGGAAGGGATGCACCCTTTGAAAGAGAAATTCAAGAGAATTGGGCACACGGCTCTGTGATGCCAAAGAGCCAGTTAAAGATTCAGAACACTACCACCCTAACCCAGGGGTGGACACTCCTTATGAATTACACCTAGACACACAACTTAAGCAAACAAATGCTTGAAATTCAGACTCAATAGTGGTTCCTGAGTGACATCCTCCCTGGGCACCTGGGATTGGAGGCAATAAGGGGGAACTCTGTCTTATGATTTGGGACAGAAGGAGCAGAGGGGATGCCAATACATTTAGTACAAGATCAAGGGTGCACCTCATGTGCACCATGACATCTGAATTAATGAGTAAGCCTATTGTCTAATCAAAGTGACGTTGGTCTCCCCAAGTTACTTTGATGGTGTCTTGATCAGGAGAGTGCACATCATGTGATGGTCCCAAATTTACTAATCTATTGATAAGAACCCACCCATCATGTACTTGGCTTTGGCAGTAACGATATAGGGGACCACATGTCTTGGGGAATGTGGGTAGCCTAGATGTGGCCAATAGGTCAAGAGACTATAGGGGGGATTAGCATGTTCTATGATAGCCAATGAAGGTAGTGGCATTATACTGTACTCATTAGTATGCATAGTATTGTTAACTTGTGGTCTGGCTTCTATATGACCTGTAACCCTTTGGAAAATCAGTGAGCTCCATGCCAGTTTGGTCCTACGGGAACATCTGAAACCCTTTTTGTAGGTAATAAACTTTGTTTTCCCTTGCAAGGAATTGCAGTGATTATTTTGTCATGTGGATTATTTTTATTCTCTGCTTTTTGGGCTGCCATTCTTTCATGATTATGCCCTGACTGCTGAGGCACCTGCATGCAGCAGAAACTAAGAGCAGCAAACAAAAACGAAATCCAACACAATGGAAAGGCCTACAAATCTACATACACCCACACTTCTCTCAGGAGAGGACAATCGAAAGAGATTTTTGGACCTGAGGCCGGATTTGTGAAGATGGGACATGAGATGTGGCTATGCAAACCGGAAAAAATACTGATCATGAAAGATATCCATACAAGGGATTCACTGATCCAGAATCCTTTTGGTTTTTCATATTGGAGCCAGAGGAAAGAGAATGGACACCTTGTGTATGCAATCTTTTGATACACCAGACAAGGCAATACAATTAAAATGAAGAGAGAAATACTACCACAGATGTGCATTGTGGTGTCGCCAGTGTTTATGTGTTCCGAGGATGAGTCCTCTGTTTATTACCATTAATCAGTGGGCTGCGACCTACGTGTAGGAAGGGGTGGAGCTACCGCCAGAAAGTCAGTTCGAGGCTGACGGTTATGAAGTAAAGAAGTGTTGCACCCCAGCTCCTGTGTCGGTGTATCCTTGTATGAATGAGGGTAGCTGACTAGCAGCGTGAGGAGGTCCACTTGCGAGATACTACATTGGTGACGAAGCGGACAAGTATCTTCCACCGTGTCCGCCACCTCAGGTCCACAGCGCTCGTGGTGAGCAGTGAGGCACCACTGGAGCAGCAGGACATCATCCGATCGAGGGTTCCCGGAGGCAGCAGGTTGAAGCGAGAAGGCTCCCTGCCGTCGAAACGAGCCCCAGCGCAAGCTCAACCAAGGCTCTCAATCAAGGCTCCAACGCGCACCTCCCATGCGGGTGGAGCAGCTATAGCGGCTCCCCGCGCATCATCTGTCCGGGCGGGGGAGGAAGGGAAAACCTTCCCGCCAACGGCCAGGACGCCGGTAGGTGCATCCAATCACCTGCCGGTGGAGCAGCGGCTCCCTGTTCACATCTCCGGGCGGCTAAGGAGTACTGACCCTCCCGCCAATGGTGAAAAACAATACCGAGAAGAGCGGCAGGGACACGGCCTCCCGAGTTGGCTCCACAAGGATAAGACGGGTAAGATCAAAAAACCCCAACGCGCACAAGGCTCCAGGGCGCGCCACAAATCTAGGCCCCACAGGCCCGTCAACACGTAGCACAGAGCCCCTCCCCCCCTGGCATCCCCAGAACGGCTGCACACAGGGCAGCAGGCCTCACGAGCCGCACAGCTAGTACAGTGTCGGAAGATCAGCCCATGAGTGGATCGGAAGGGGAGTCACTGACAATCCCAGTAACTCCAGCCAGACCAGAACCCAGAAAGATGACTGACAGCCTTTTAGCCCAACTGCCAGCAAATTTTGACCTCACTGACACCGGCACCCTCGGATCAAGATGGAAAAGGTGGTTGAGAGACTTCAAAGTATGCCTAAAAGCGGCCAGACCACTAGAGGATGAACAAAAACTGAACCTCTTAATCCATGCCGTAGGATCTGACGTGCGAGACATCCTTGACGAAATACCTGAAAACACCATAGACTCCTACGCCAAACTAAAGACAACGCTCACAGAATACTTCACGCCCCACACAAATGTGGGCTATGAACGGCACATATTCCACACCACCAAGCAAAACAGAGGAGAAACCATAGACGCATTCGTCATGAGGTTAAGAGCAAAAATGAAGCACTGTGATTTCAACAACTACTCAAACGAGGAGGCCCTCAGGTCGCAGATCATAGTGGGGTGCGAAAGCGGCGATTTTCAGAAACGACTACTTCAACAGCTGAGAAACCTAGAAGAAATCCTACGGCTGACACGATCAGATGCTGCCCTCGCAGCGCAAGTAGAAGGCCTGGAGGAAATAAAAATCATGCACGGTAAGCACGAAAGCCTCAACAAGTTAGAAGGAACAGCGAGAGCCAACAGCGATCCGTTCTGCTACCGGTGTGGACACGAGTACCCCCATGAAGGAACGTGCCCCGCCATGGGCCAAACATGCTCCGCATGCGGTGGTGACAACCACTACAAGGCTGTGTGTTTGATATTCCGCAGCAAGATGAGAGGGGCAGGAAAAAGCGGGAAACCCATAACAGAACTGGAGCAAAACCCGCCCATGCAGCACCACCAGACAGCACACCAACCCCACGACCAAGGACGTCACAGACACTACGAAGAACAACCAGAAGGAAGACAAGAAAGAAAAAACTAGAGGGAGAACAAAACCACCCCATCCAGGACAAGAAGAAGACCCAGGAGATATATAAGGTGCCTCATAGAACAGTTGCAATCGGACAGCGTGTCAAGTGCGTCATCGGAAAAGAGAGCCCGCCAACCGGAGAAACACCAAGAAGCACCAAGGAAAAAGGGGTATTTATACGCTCTTGGAAACAACACGGCAAAGGAACACAGCCCAATACTGCTGCTGAATTTTTGATAGATACGGGGGCAACTTTGAACGTAATCAGTGAGGAAGTTTACTAAAGCATACCAAACGCCCCTCGCCTACAGCCAGCAAGAGCTCTCATCTATCCATACGGCTCAAAAACACCCCTGGCATGCAAGGGATTCTTCATGGCATCATGCCGATACAAGGAACACGAGAAAAGCATCCCCATGCATGTACTAGAGGCTGCCACCGAGAGCGGGTGCATACTAAGCTATCAAGAAGCCATAGAGATGGGACTCATTCACATACTATACCGCCTCATGCTGCATAAATACTTAGACCCGACAGCAAGCATTGACCAAGTTTTACCATCATTATTCAAAGGCCTTGGAAAACTGCAAAACAGACAGATCAAACTCCACATCAACGCCAGCGTCCCACCAGTGGCACAACACTACAGGGGGATCCCCATAAACATTCAAAAGCAAGTCGAGAATGAACTGACCAAATTTCTCAAGGCAGATATCATTGACCCAGCAGAAGGCCCCACACCATGGGTCTCACCTATATTACCGGTGCCCAAAAGAGACTCCCCCGACATCCGGATATGTGTAGACATGAGGAGACCAAACAAAGCCATCTTGAAAGAACGACATCAAGCCCCACGAATAACGGACATGGTGCATCTATTAAATGGAGCGACAGTATTCTCCAAATTGGACCTAAACAAAGGCTACCACCAGCTGGAACTCTGCAAGAGCTCCCGCAACATAACGACTTTTGCCACCCACCTATGTTTATTCCATTACAAAAGGCTCAGTTTTGGGGTATCCTCCACGGTGGAAATATTCCAAGCAGAAATACACAATGTCATCAAACACGTACCCAACTGCTTGAACTATAGCGATGACATCTTGGTCTTCGGCCAGACTCAAGAGCAACACGATGACACACTAATGAGAGTCTGCATGGCCCTAGAAGAAGCCCAGCTCACTTTAAACAAGGAGAAGTGCGAGTTTCACAAAAGGACACTCCGATTCTTTGGGCACATATTCTCAGAAAAGTGCATGATGCCAGATCCGGAGAAAGTTAGCGCACTCCGAGAAGCTGAGCCACCCACCACCACCTCAGATCCTTCCTAGGACTTGCAAGCTATTGCACGAGGTACATACAAGACTTCGCGTCCATCAGCAAACCGCTCAGAGCCCTCACCAAGCTAAACACCGAGTTTGTCTGGTCACCTAAATGCCAAGAGGCCTTCCAAATAATCAAGGACCGCATCTCTGACACCCGAAACATGGCATACTTTGACCCAAAGAAAACCATGGAACTCATCGTTGACGCCAGTCCCGTCGGCCTAGGTGCCATTCTCACGCAACTGGACGACAGAGAAGGAAGAGGGAAGCACATAGTATCCTACGCCAGTCGAAGCCTCTCCAAAACTGAGCAAGCCTACTCTCAGGCAGAGAAGGAAGGACTAGCGGTCGTCTGGGCCTGCAAGCACTTTCACCTCTTCCTGTATGGAAAGCCTTTTGTAGTAGTAACAGACCACCAGGCACTCATATTCATCTATGGCAACCCCCAGGCGAAGATGCCACCAAGAATAGCCAGGTGGGCCCTGCGGTTACAGGACTATCAGTTTACCATCACACACAGGCTGGGGAAAGAACAGAACCCTGCGGATTTTCTCTCCCGTCATCCAAGAGAAAAGTGTGGACCAGAGCCGTCCATAGCAGATCAATACATAAGGTAAGTCATCCACAGCAGCACACCACAAGGGCTTGACATGGAGCAGATAGCACGTGAATCGAATACTGACCAAGGAATTCAAGTAATCCTAAGATGCCTAGAAACAGGGTGGTGGAAGCATGCAAAGCAGATCCGTGAAACAATGAATGGTGACACGAGACAAGACATCATGTGCCTCCTAGCCGTAAAAGAAGAACTTGCGAAGTCGGAGGAAGGACTACTGTTAAAAGGAACCAAGCTTGTAATCCCGCAAAACTTGCGACAGAAAGTGCTAGAACTAGCACACGAAGGACACAGGGGCATTGTATCCACAAAAAGGATGCTAAGACAGAGACTATGGTTCCCCCATCTAGACACCTCAGTAGAAGCACGACTGCAGAACTTCCCAACGTGTGCACTCGTGAAGCCACATTCATCACCTGAACCCCCAAGCATGACAGCGCTGCCCGAAGGTACATTGGAGGAAATAGCCATCGACCAGTTTGGGCCCATGGAAGGGGGTGAATACATACTGGTAGCTGTGGACGAATATTCAAGAAACCCCGACTTGTAAATAGTTCCATCCACCTCCGCACATCACACCATCCCATCCCTTGATCGGATGTTTGCAACCTACGGAATACCCAATATAGTCAAATCTGACAACGGACCTCCATAAGATTTCCAAAGATTCGCCGAATATATACGCTTCATGAGTAACATCAAACGCACGAAACAAATCGCACGCCTCACCGGAGAACCTGTTGAGAAGCTACTATACCAACTCATGCGAGACTACAGAAACACCCCACACAGCACCACTGGGAAGTTACCATCTGAGGTGATGTTTGGGCGAACCATCAGAACGCGGCTGCCACATGTGGCCACTGAGGAAGATCAGTACGAGAACGACACTGAAATGAGAGAGAAAGACACGCTCACGAAAGAGAACATGAAGAGAGCTGCTGATGCAACTCGCAGAGGCAAGAGAAGTGACCTGGCACCAGGGGACCTGGTAGTGGTCTGATAACCTCAATAGCCC
This sequence comes from Ambystoma mexicanum, assembly GCF_040938575.1. Classification (NCBI taxonomy): domain Eukaryota; kingdom Metazoa; phylum Chordata; class Amphibia; order Caudata; family Ambystomatidae; genus Ambystoma; species Ambystoma mexicanum. Next base: position 1,141,903,690 of record NC_090922.1, read on the forward strand.
AAAAACATAGCTCCATTTAATGAAGAACCACTCATCATCGTCAAGAAAAAGGGATCACTCATCACCGCAGAAGGAGACCTCAGGGTCATAACAAGAAACTCATCTCACTTCAGAAGGATGCCTGATACCACAGGTTCAGGCAACACAAACATGAATGACACATCATCGCAATGGGACGCTCCCTATGAAGGAGACAGCGAAGCCTCTGAAGGCGACACAGCGCCAGAAACACGAACAGACCTATCGGCGAAAGTGGATTGTCGACCACAGAGAACAAGAAAGAAACCACATCACCTCATTGAAGAAATGAACTGAATGCACAACTAAATGTTTAGTAAGGGGAGGGTATATTACCATTAATCAGTGGGCTGCGACCCACGTGTAGGAAGGGGTGGAGCTACCACCAGAAAGTCAGTTTGAGGCTGACGGTTATGAAGTAAAGAAGTGTTGCACCCCAGCTCCTGTGTCGGTGTATCCTTGTATGAATGAGGGTAGCTGACTAGCAGCGTGAGGAGGTCCACTTGCGAGATACTACATGCATGAATGTAAGAAGGAAGATTTAACCAATGGGTGAGAGAGACAAAGCACACACAAATGTCCTCATCTAAGACCTAAAGATATAGATATAAGATATCTGCAGGAAGTATGCTAGCTGATGTACTGCATTAGCATGGATCAATTATTCTATGGCATGCCATTTACTATTAACTATCTACTGTTAATAAATAGACCTTGGGGGGCGTGCTCAACGTGCACTCCCGCACTAGTATCCCTTTTTTCAACATAACGCTTTGATTTTCGTAACAAATACATTTGATTTTAATTACAGAATCCTTGCAGGTTCACTGTGCAACCTGGGACAATTGCTGGATACCTGGTGTGTGTATTTTTATGACGTGTGCAGGCAAGGACCCATGCGGCAAGGTCTTGTGATTCAAAAAGCCGACTTCTCCTGTCAGCTATTCGGCAGCATCACACCGTTTCGTACGGTGGTGCCCTGCAAGCACACTTTCTCCACAACACAAATTTCATATGTAAAAAATTGCCTGGAATAAAGAGTATTAGCAGCAGTACTAAGTGTGCATTTTTCTTTTCAAATATTCATAACCTTCGGAAAAGAAGGCAAATGCAAATTTTAAAAAGAAGCTTCTGTTTTATTTCAGTCTGTACATAACAGAAATTATTTCCAGACAGCTCCATTTTTATTGTAGCATGAAATTTATTTAGCGGCTATTATCCATCAAATTGCAATGGTGATCCACCTTAAGGCTCTGAATCAAATATTGCTATTTGTATGATGCTGGCCACCACAATAAAGTTGCTTTTTCACATTGCCCCTCATTTTATACATAAATGAGGGGTTTCATTGGGCGCACATGTGATAAAGATCTTGCTATATTAGTGTTAGGTAAAAAGACTTATCTGCTTGTTATAAGGTAACCCACCTTTTGGTATAGGTTTGTACTACACAAGTTGGTAGTGCGACTGAGCAGCCAGGCCTATCTCAGAAGGGGTAAATGTGAGCTGTAGATCTGTACAGATGGAATCAGTCAATACAAGTAGCCAAGTAACACGTACACTCAAGGTTTCAGTTATGAATACTTATTTATTTATTTAACATCACTTTTAATAAAGCATTCTTTAAAAAGGCAATCGTTTGTAACAGTTCAAGTAGACTTTGGAATTACTTTTCAAAATCAATAAAGCTGGTGAATACTCTTTGGAGATGCTAATACATTTCCCCTACAACCTGAAGTGACCTCAATTACAAGGATGGTATTGCATTAACATAAACAATAATATCATTTTTAGATTCTGAGTTTCAGGAAGGAAAGGTTAAGTAAAAATAGAAAGGTTACAACAGTGTCTTATAGTGTGAGGACAACTGAATCCACCAATGAGATTTAGGTAAGCCTCTCCAAGCAGTTACAGTATTCAACAGGCTACAAACTATGGAGGGACATGCAATGCCAAAGTCAATCACTTCAGAAGAGTACCATTAGGGAGCAAGACAGCCAAAGTAATTTGGGCAATGTCTATAGTTCTGATGCACTTCTTGGATACAGTCTTTCACAAAGTCAGATAGTTCAAAGGAAATCACTGAAGATGCACAAGCTGTTAGGCCTGTGCAAAGGGGAGTTGAAATCAACTCATAATGTTAAGCAGGTGCAAGTCTAAAGTGAGACAGCATGACTTAAGGCAAAAGGGAAGTACCCCAAGCCTAAAACAGTACCTTTGGTTAGTAAATAAAGTGGTCCAGCTGGATTCCTTCTTGCTACAGCGGAGCAGACCCTGGTTCCTGAGCCTCAGTCATGGGGACAAGAGGGAGGACATCTGGAGGCCTCCTGCAGCAGTACTCGGGAAGGTTGATGGCCGTTAGGGTCTCTCTTTGATTCTGCACCACTATGCAGTTTCAGCGCTTCGCAAACAGCACTGATGCAGATCGAATATCTCTGGTTGGACTTTCCTTGTTCCCTCAGACCGGCACTCTGTATTGGGATTTCCTGTTTCTGTAGTGTTTTAGGTGGTTCCTGGAGATTTTGTACAGGTTTGTTCCACTGCAGCCATTGCACTCATTTATGGCCACTCGACCCCGGGCATTGGGCTCCTGCAGTAACTGAGAGGCACAGCAAGTCTGGGATCGCCCGAAGTGGAGATTGTCTCGGGCTCAGTTGGTCCCAATAACCCAAGGGGAGAAGTCATTCCGTCTGGAGCTTCCCTGTCAAGGTGAAAAAGGAGGTCAGCGTGGCAGCAGGGTTTCACTGGGCAATTCAAGGTCCAGGAGATGGCAATGGGCTTCTATTAATGGTTTCATCATCTGATGTTTCTTCCATTGGTCGACTCTTCCTCTAGTCCCAAAACTCTCATCTTTTAAGCAAGCTTTCCCATTCATGCACAGCCTGGGCTGTCAATCACACAGCAGGGTGGCTATCCTTTCAGCATAGCCAGCCAGCCAATCAGGACTGGTTTCATCCAGGCACTCCTAGAGACAAAGGTTAGGGGAGTTTCAGGACCCTCCTTCACATTCTGTCCTTCCAGACACACTGGAGCCAGGGGCGGGCTTCAGGGCTGAAGCCCACCAAAGGCCAAACACACAAAGGGCTCAAATCTGTCTCAACACACAGAGTAAAAGCCAAGAAAGATCTGTTAAGGATTTCAATCAGGCGACACACACCTTACTCTAAGCCTAGTATGCAGCGCACAATTGAAATGCTTGTGCTTTTAAGTCAGATTCAATATTGAGATGGTACACCACTCATATCACACCCCCTTTTCAAATACCCCGGGTCACAATGGACCATGAACCAGGCTGGTTGATAAAATATAATATTTATTTATTTATTTGAAAATGTTAAAACATCATACAATTTCTAATATGGGGCATCAATCACCAATGGGGTGATAAGAACAATAGGAATGTAAGCAATTCACTTAGTTAACCTTCTATTTACACATCTAAAAAAACACCAGGGAATAGGAGCACTTTTTGATTTTAGGTAAGATAGCACTCGAGTTCGAATTTCCCCCTGCAATGTTCCCTCAACCCACAAATAATCAATGCTGAGTGGATAAGCAGAAGAAGCAGGTAATCAGGAATGACAAATGGAAAACAGAATTGAAATCAGAACTTCCCTCGTCAAACAAGAGAGAAAAACTGATTGTAAACCCTGGCAATGCTAAAAATGACACTCGGAAATGGATGAATAAATGAATGAATGTGTGTAAAAACCTTGAAACAAATATTATTCCTCACTACATCAACCATGTAGAAGTACAAACAATCACAAGCAATGTATAACCAGGAGCATACAGTTTGAAAATGAGTGGCAGGTTTTAAGGCATGTTGCAGCAAATAATACATGTGGAATTTTGCAAACTTTTGCAATTCCCGCCTGAAAATGCCAAAACGATTATTAATAAAAATGGGTGAAATATTGTAATGCGGTTTTTGTGTTGGGGTGTAGCTATAGATCATAGGTACAATATGGAAGTGACATTAGGTCTCTAGCTGGTAAATTGAGTGAGTTATGCAAGATCTAGAAAGGTGTGTTTTGAGTAAAATGGAGCAGTGAAAAGGGAAAGGAAATCAGTTTTGACAAGAACAGTTTTACTCTACACTAGAGCATTCAGGTTAGGATACCAAAGAGGGACACAGTAAGCTCCAGGGTTGATTCGCAAATTCAACCCTAGTTCCCCAGCGCCCACCCTGGTGGACCAGTCCGTTCGCTGAAATAGAATTAATAGTTTAGGATTTACACAAGGCAGAATTACTAGAGAGATGGCGCTAGCACTAGAAATCAATGACAGGGTGGCAAGAATGATTGTGACAATATTATAAGTTATGAGGATAAGTATAGGGTGACTTAGAGAGGGGAACTAAGGGCAAGGCAAGGCAAGGTATACTATGGTTTTCTATGGTTCCTATTCATACTCGCAGTCCACTTTTTAGTTTTTGGATTTTGGACATTCAGCGCTCTGGTCACCACACGGATTTGGTCGAACAAAGGACAGCTGGAAAAAATCAGCGGGACAGGATCAGCTGGGCATGGACTGGTTACCGGGTAGCACTTCTGGACTCGCAATTTTGGCCACTGGATAATATAGGTCATCAGGGTAGCAGGATGGCAACAGCTTGCAGTGAGTGGCAGCAAGCCAATCTGGATCAGGATACCAAAAGTACCACAGTTTTCCCCTTGTTAATGGGAAATTTAGTGATTTTCAGAATTTGAGGCCTTGCTGGAGCAGGATCAGCAATGCTTGGCCTTGTAGTTGGGAACTGGAGTTTGGATAGATGGAACAGGAATGCAGCGCAGGAAATGAGGAATAGCGTGTGTCTAGGGTCTTGTCAGGGACCCTTATTTATAGTGCAAAAGGACATCATCAAGGTATCGGCTGGGCAGGGTTAACTACGCACGCCCCTAAACTACTTGGATTGGGCAGGGGTGCTAGTCTCAGTCTTGCTCTCAACTGGTTGGATTTCCAAGGGAATGATGTCAGGTTTATGAGGTGAGTTTTACACTGACCAAAAACACCCACATTTACTTTACTGAAAATCTGATTTTGCCAAAAACATACATTTCTACAATTGCAATCTCTTGGCAAATTATACACACAGGTTACATGTTATGTGCAGCACAGATCAGTCCAAACCTCAAGTCAGTGAAGTCTTGTTTCGCCCTTCTGATACATTTTTACATTTCAGTAATTTTACACATGAACTGTTTGGCCTAGAATTCCACAATTTTATACACAGATGTGAATTATCCCCACAGATGTATGTACACCATTTTATGTTTGCAACATTAATACTTTCCTTGGAATCTGTCATATTTTGTAACTTCTGTTCCCCATGCGGCAATGAGTTCTACCAAGTTTGACCATTTAAATTAGTGATGGTAAAAGAAATGTTATGGGAGAAAGTAGGACAATGGGCTACTAGGTAACCCTCCAGCACTCCACATAGGATAGTGTGTGCAGGACCTACAAAGAAGTAAGGTAAGTAAGATCAATATATCCTTACTTTTCTTGGGAACAGAAGTTCACCCAAGAAAATCTATTTAAACCTTAAGAGAAATACAAAGTATTTCTCTGCGCACTGTAGGTATTGTGTGTCACCATACAAAAAGCAGATGCCTATGGAGTTTGTCAGACTCCAAAAACAGTGAAAACACAAAATCCAAATCAGGGAAAAAAACACACGAGACAGTGAGAAAAGGTCCCACTCACTCAAGAGTAAAAATGAAAAAGTCCTAAGTCCAGGAAAAGAGCTGGAGGCCTCTAAGGTTGAAGGGAATTAGCACAGAAATGAAAATTCTCCCTAACAATAAGTATACTATGTAAGTATTAGATCATTGTACGACTCCTTGTGGCATATATAAATGGAGCAATATACAATACAAATATGAACAAGTCACATTAGTATTAGTATTAGTATTCAGTTCAAATATTCTGCGCACCTCTTTTTAGCCTTCTAGTCTTCATAGATTTCTATCCCTTTATGCTGTGTGAGTTAGCTTATTATGGCATCAAAAAATGGTCAACCCAAATAAGTATCTTACCCACCATCTAAGCCAAAAGAGGATACTTTGGATCCGGCCATGCAGACCATTCTAATGGGAATGAGGGCCCTAATGCCCTTCAAGGAGACCTCTAACGAGAAATTACAATAGCTTGATGATTAATGGTCTACCTTTGAGTCAAGGGTGACAGAAGTAGAACGACGAGTGAGTGATGCAGAGGATGTTATGAGCAGAGTAGCGACTTTTGAAACCACACTAAAAACTCATCAAATGCAATCTGAGAATCTTAAAAATCGAAATAAAAGAAACAACCTATGCAGTGTTGACCTTCCAGAAGGGATTAAACAATATAATCCCTTCCTCTTTCTCAATGCCATGCTCCCAAAACTCCTTGATCTTCCAGCGTCATTGCAACTGAGGGGCCGATTCATGGAACAAACGTGCACTGAAAATCCCAGCGCAAGCAGGCGCAAGGTGGTGCAAGCGTTAGAAAGCAAGCGCACGCGTGCGATTCAAGGAAGGCGCTGCGCGTGTATACCACTGGTTGTGCGCCAAATCCATGCATGGCGCACACGGGCGCACACGTCATCAAACGGCATGCGCTACGCACACAGTGAAAGCACACATAGCACAGCGCACACAACAAAAGTGGGCGGAACAGTGGGCGTAAAACGCGGAATGGGGAATAACGTGTGAAAAAGAAGGCGTAACTGGGGAAGTACTGCAGGGAACTACACAGAACGCCCACACGCACGTGAACAACCCGTATTCATGGATCCGAATACGAGAAACCTGCGCAGGGCAATAGACTAGCATAGGCGTCAACGCGTCCGCCACAGGAAGGCAGTCGGAAGCGTCCCCGGGCACAGTATAAAAGTGCGTGCAAACAACAAACACTTATATACCGCTACGATGAATGCCCCATTTGTCGCAGCACTGATCATGGGACACCGCGGGAGGAGGAGAATAGCCAGGGCACGCATTTTGCACCCCAAACAAGCCTTTTTGGGATGCCTGACGACCAGGTCTACGGCAGGTATAGGTTTCCACCTCGTATCATTCTAGACCTGGTCAGGGAGTGGGTAAATGACCTTACATCCCCCACCCTCTGCTCCCAAGCATTGAGCCCCTTGGAGAAGGTGCTCAATGTCCTGCATTTTTTGGCCACTGGGTCATTTCAGCGGACTACTGCCATAGTGGGGGGGGGTCTCACAAGCCACGCAGTCACGCTGCATACACCAGGTCTTGGCAATCATGACAGCGCGCCCCTCAGTCTGCAGGCACATATACATGCCCAGAACACCCGCAGAAAGGCAGCTGCTTGGTGCCATAGATTGCACCCATGTGGCCCCACGTCCACCTAGGGCCACTGAGCACATCTACTGAAACCGCAAGCACTGGCATTCCATCAACGTGCAGGTGGTATGTGATGCAAAGGGAATCATCACCTCTGTCTATGCAAACTACCCTGGCTCCACCCATGACAGTTTCATATACAGAATGTCCGCCCTGAGCCGGGCCCTGGAAGTTGGGCAGCATGGCGACACATGGCTCCTAGGTGAGTACAAATGCCTGTGCACATGCATGCATGTCAAACACACACACACAAATACACAAACCCCAATAATCACAACCATCATCACCTCTCCAGGGGACAGTGCCTACCCCCTGAGCAACCACATGATGACGCCAATCCGGAACCCCAACACACCACCCCAGGTAAGATACAATGCTGCCCATATTGCAACCAGGGCCATAGTGGAGCGCACATTCGGAGTGCTCAAGTCATGTTTCCGCTCCCTTGACCGCTCTGGCGGGCAGCTAATCTATGCACCCCCAGTAGTGTGCAGGATCACTGTGGCAGCATGTGCCCTGCACAATGTTGCAACACAGCAGGGCGTACCGGTGGACATGGCGGTGCCCCCACATCCCCAACCACAGACACAGGCGCTGCCCATGGGAGGGGACAAGGGCACATGGCGAGGCAGCCTGGATCCAGCTTGAGGCCACATTTTTCACCTAAACTCCCACCCCTGCGGAGTGCACACAGGCCTGGCACATACCAGGTGACAATCCATGATGACAAAGAGACAGTCAACTGTCACAACTTTACCACCCTGAGAATGTTGCCATTGAAGTGCCACATTGTGTACATCCCTAGCTACTTAAACATAAGCAATCCTGTGTGACCAAAAGGCACACATGCAAGGTGTGAATCACACAGACCTGCAAAACAGGCCATGACTATCACTGCTATGTCACCCAAACCCTCCCAAACCACAACATGACATGGCAATCAATAGCTATACACCAAGACAGTACCAATAAGGTATACATTGACATGTGAAAAATGTAAAGTGGCATCACACAATGATGCCTGACATGGAATCAGATGAAATGACTGACCTACAACCTCCCACCCAAAATAGGTCATACCCAAATGCATTCCAACAGTTGTAGTTGTAACATAACAATGAATGCCCGTCTACATGCAGATTGTGCATTGCAAAATCTACACTGCAGCTTCTGTGTGCCATGCCCACCTCCTGCAACAATCTGCTCAGCGCACAGCATAGTGAACAGCCATTGTGTGTGACACACACCCTGAGTATCACATCCAAGTGACAAACTCATCAAAAAGCAAATTACGCATGTACAGGATCCACAATTGGGCATAGATCATGTGCTGTAGGGACACAGTGGGCACCAGAAGGCAAACAGAGTGTACATGTGGACATGGAAGGGTGGTTGTACATGTAGTGGATCATAGTGTAAGTGTGTGGGTCAGTAGGGACATGCACTCAATATATGCATGTGCAATCAAGTGACCATCAGTTTCCTCTACACATCACATGTGAACATTCACCATGTGTACACCCCAGCATGTCAATCCACAACTATTCCCTCACACCTGAAAGGTAAACAGAACACATGAATAGGCATTGATCAGCAGAATACATCATGTACATAGGATACTGCAATTACAATGTCAGGGTGTGCATCACACTGTAGGGCAAGGCAACTGTCAACAACAAAACACCCCAGCTCCCTCCCAAATCACCATGACCCACTGCACCTGGGTTATGTAGCCTTCATCCTTGAAGTTCACCTGGTCACAGGATCACCCTTCCCCTTTGTCACCATCTCCCACCTTGTGTGCAAAAAGTGTCCAGCACCCTCAGAGGCCACCTTGACTTGCAAAAACACGATAGCAAAGAGAACTCAAAGCAGGCCAACACAGAAGCCAAGCAAAAAGCCTGCAGGCAGCAAAACAAACCAGAAGAGCCTCCAGTAGATGACTTGAAGTAGCAGTACGTCACAAAGCCCAAGTACTACCACAATGACGTAACAACCAAGGTAGCACAGTAAAACAATGTCACAACAGGATGTGTACCATGTGTGGTACATAACACAGAATAATGCGCCACGAACTGATGTTTACTGTCACAGCTCCCATGTACAGGTGCAGGAGTGGCACGAACCAACCACCCCCACTGTGGCTGGGTGCCTGCAAGGTCAAAATCACACAGGCCTCTGAGACCCTGGTGGGGAAGGAGGGACAGGGATATGCAGTCGGGACAGGCATTGCTATACTGGGTAACCGGAATGAGGGGCAGGAGAGGGGAGTAGGATTCACATGGGAAAGTAGGAAATGCACAAAACTGTACTACTTACATTAACACATACACAAGTACACCAAACCTGATCATCATGCACATAGTAACAAATTACTCCAATGGAAGACAAACAGATACTTATCTCTGGGGTGAGTGCTGGCCTCCTGCCTGCGCACTCTCATGTCCGGTAACAGGAGCAGTTTAATGTTGCAAAGAGAGCCACAGTTACCAATCTGTGTGTGCCCATAACACACAAACACACCACCATATATGCCCCAAAGTAACAAAATACTCTACAAACAAACAATCTGGTATGGATGCTTTGTACCCATATGTGACATTACCCCTGTGATGGTTCATACACAGTCAATGCAGTAAGTCATGCACCGCTGGGTGCGTTGCAAATGGAAGGCCAATGTGTCACGAATCACACAACATGCAATGTTCCCTGGGTAAGCAGCCAGACGCATATAGCAAGGAATGACTTCAGAACAAGTCGTGTTCCACCATGACCCAAATAAAGTAGGTAGTGCATGTGTCAAATTCTACATGGTAATGAAATGCACTGCACACAAGTCTGTCCCTTGCTGTCTGTCCCTGTGAGCTGCTTCTTTCCATGTCTCGGAATGCTACCTGGCTAATACAAGTGCCTCAATGGACCATGGTGAACCGGAGGGTATGTGCCACTGGCCCTGCAGGTGCCCCAGACAACAGTCCCATCAACTAACCATTAGTCCACCAACGCATCTCAGCTGTATTGTGCGCTTCAACACCAATATTTGTCCAAGCTCACCGTCAGTGCTGCTACTAAGCATGCATGTGCAACTGGCCAGGTGGAAGGTCTGCTGCGTTGTGGCCCCCCTGTGCTGCTCACCTTGCCTGGAGTCCCTTGAAATACGTTTTCTGTTTTCGGATGTATGAGCGCAATCCCTGTGCCTCTGCTTGCGCACATATGCGCTTGTCGGCACCACCAAACGTGTCCAGCTTCCAGACGTCCAATGGCCCATGTCTGCTGGCAAAAGTGGTCTGGAGGCTCATCCCCCTGCAGAAAGGGCATGAAACATATCTTGCAAGGTAGCCCGTCTAACATGGAGTTCCTCCTGCAAGGCCTGGCTGGACAACTGCTGCACCTCCCGGTAAGCATGTAGCTCAGCCGAGGTGGTATGCTCAAGCTGCGCAAACCTCTCCTCTGCCCGCTCCCTCTGCGACATCAGAAGGACACCCAGAGTGGATCTGAGGGAAGCATACTCTTGCCTCAGGGCCTCCATGTGTGCCTCTGCGTGAGCAGCAATTGCTTAACACATGGATTGGGCCACACGCTCCATGCTCTCAGCGATGTTCTCCATTGCTGCCCCCTGCCGTTCAGAATTGGCAGTCATGTCTTGCTCCCACTCAGTATCCTGCGGTTGTGCGCGGCAACCGCGTTGCTGGGCTTGACCCCTGCGGGACCCAAGGACTCGGTGTCCTTGTTGTGCTGGCACCGCCCACGGCTGCACAACTACATGCCCCCATCGACGTGATGGCCCAGGCACATCAGTGACTGGTGTGGAGGGTGACCCTGCATCCCGATCCACCACAGGCAGAGGTTCCAAGACTGTCTGACCCCTCAGTGCAGGTGTCGCGGACAGAGGAATGCCCACATCAGAATCACTCACCCCTGACATATGGACCTGATGCTCATCCAACTCGACATGGACGTCAGAGTGGTCATCAGGGCTGGACTCATTGCCAGCCAGAGACAAGATGGACTGTAGCACATGTGGGTTTTCGTGGCCTACCACCCCACGACCCCCACTTGTGCCGGGTTGCTGTAGTGATGACAACCCTGTGCCTGGCATGACAACACCATCCTCTGGCTCCATTGCGTCATCATCTGAAAAGTAGAGAGAAAAAATGTCACTACACATGTTAGAAGCACACAACACACACACACACAGACACCAAACACATCAAGCAGACATGCCACACACAAAATAGAACCTCCCATGCATGCTGGGTCAACTTGAAATTGCTTCTGTGATTAGGCATGTCGAAAGGTGTCAGTTTGCACTGAAGTGGGTCGATGAAGTTCAGCAAATATGTATGTTACTCACTATCTAGATGTACAGGAACTTCATGATGTGTGTCAGAAAATGTGAAGGCAGTGCAAGGTCAACTTCAGGCATCACGTGCAATGTGCATTCAATGGGTAGCATGTCTAGAAGCAAACCACCCCTCCCCCCAAGTGCAAATGCAGGGATGCCTAGCATGGTATCAAAAGGCTGAACATAGACCTGTGTATTGACAGACAGTGTTGACTAGCATCAACTGCATCATGTGAGTGAAGTAACAACACAGCAAATAATGATGGGACAGTAAGCAGGACACATGATGAAACCTCCGGAGTACACCCACGTGTGAAGAAGACACTACACCAGTTGGACAGAGTCATTGGCCATTAAACAGGCTGAGGCCTGTGACCCACACAGACTGTCACACCTTAAACATGTGTGCGACGCAGGACTGAGCCACAGTGGAAATGGGAAGGCTGATGAAATGCCATGCAATGTAGTTCCCCCTGGACTCCTACTACAATGATTATCCAGTCAAGGACAAATAGCGGCATGAGTGGAATACACATGGAGCATGAATGGGCACTCATGTCCCTGCGGGGCATCTGACCTCTGCACAGTCCAAATGAGACACCCTTCATCAAGTACAAAGGATGTACCACACAGAATATGTCTGGCAGATTGGCTGCTGGAAGTTAGCATGTACACAGGACGCATGAACAGGGAAGTACTCAACGGCAAAATTGAAGCATACCAGTGTTAAGGTGGAATTGGGGTGCAGAGGGGGGGTTGAGGGGCAAGGGAGCATGCCTACATGGAGTACCCACATGCAGGCAGAGGACACATGCAGTCCTGGAACATGGACTTGAGGGGCAGCTTGGTGACCAGCATGTGAGTAGGGTGCAATAGTGGTGATGCGGACAGTCCCCGTCCGCTCCACATGTCCACCATCCTGCAGAGCAGACATGCATCAGGGAAGCATTGCATTACTTGCACATCAGAACCATGTACACGTGACATGTAGTGTCAGTCATGCACAACACATCACACAAGTAAAACACACATGTCCACAACAAACACGCAGCAACACTCACTGGACTGGGCATCAAAGTCCGGCATCTCTCCCACTCCTTCGACCGATTCAGATGGTATGAACTCCGCAACGAGTGACTCATGCGGAGTGAGGTCTTCCTCCTCAGGTGCAGGCCCACTGCCAGTCACCAGAGTCAAGTTGTAATTTGAGGCACGCTTAGCCTTAGTGGTGCGTTTGAGGTAATTCCAATGCTTTTTGCACTCTTGCGCCATGCGCACCTCATGGCCGAATGCACTCACATGTTCCGCAACTTGCTTCCAGTGGGTATCACGGTGGGCAGCCGTATTCTGACAATTAGGACCCACTAACATGTCACGCTGTCCACGAGATAGTCAAGCCCTGAGAGGAGAAAAGGGCTGAGACGACTCACTGTTTCCCGCTGCTCTGATAAGCTTTTGTTTTGTTTATCAATTTGAACACACACGCTTTCACATGCTGCACGGCAAGGAATGACAGCGTAGGATTGCAACTGTGAAGCGCCTGTCTCTTTAACCGGCACGAGCATCGGAAAGCGTCATTGACTCACTTCCTGGAAGACGCTGTTAAAAGTATCAGCTGGGAACCCTTGCGGCGAGAAGCCCTGAGAGGAGAAAAGGGCTGAGACGACTCGCTGTTTCCCGCTGTTTGCACTGATAAGCCGCAACGCTCCACGCTCTCCCTGGACCCGGACAGCACGGTTACACATTTCTATATATACGCTGGTCAGTGGAAGCGGGAGCCGGTCTGTGTGACTTTGTCGTGGATGTGGTCTAATCCTCTACTGACAATCTTTTAATTACTTAAAAATTAAGCGGGCTCGCACAATGTGAGAAACTCGAGCCCAGCGTAAGCTAGAATCTACACCGACCATGGAGCCGGCGCAGTATATAAATGAATGGTCGAATACTGCTAGTGCAGCAGGTTTACACACGGAGCGGCTTGCTGAGTCAATAACCACTGTTATTCACCCATCTGACGTATCAGCACCAAATACTATATTTCCACCGCCTACTTTATCTAGAGGCTCATTTCCAAGGGAACAAAGAAGTGGGAATGTGCACAGTGCGATGTTAAAACCACCCAATTGCCCTTCTCGAGTCATAGATTCGGAGAATTGCCCGCTGATACTGTCCTCTACCGAGTTATCAGTGGACGTACATGAACAGGAAATCCAATTGTCTGAGGAGCAGCAATTATTGGACGATATGAGCGGCAGTGGTGGGGTTACCCTTGTTGGGGATGTAAATGGAGAAGGATTCGACCCTGGGTATTGTGCTGCCGGGGTGGCGGGGCCTACCGCCGTGGAGGTGGTGGGCGGAGGGCCCCGTGTAAGGCTTGTGGAGGAGATTGGATCCCCTGTTGAAGTGAATATGGTGACGACATTAGTTGCCCTGATGGATGATGATGGCAAACTGCCATGTGAACTGCCATGCGAACACAGTGTGCTTGTTGGTGGCAAGGATGAGCATCAGAGATCTATGGATGTAGTGACTTCGTACTTGAATTTGTCTACTAACCAATCGCCTAATTCCACTGGAAATCTGGTGTCCCCACGGCCCAGGTTTTACAGTGCTGTAGACACAGTAGCCTTTATTGGCAACACCAACCATGTGGCAGATGATGCCAGCGAGGAGGTATTCATGGGTAAGAATGTCTCAGAGACAAGTGGGGAAGACGTTGTGTTAGTGAAGAGTGTGACACCACAGTGGGTGGGAAGGGTGGCTGGTCAAGACCAAAATAATGAGTCACCTATTCAAGATTGCCCTGCCCCCTTTAACGACTTGAGATTTGGATTTGAAAGAAGAAACTCTTTGGACGTAGATAACAAACTTTTAAACGCTCTCACACGCCTCAATGCGGAAAGAGCTGCAAAATATTGAGTGAATTGTGGAGTGTCCATGTTGGAGTGTGAAAATGTTGCTCCGTGTGTTGATGAAGCACCAACTTTACCACAGCCGATAATTCAAACACAAGAGGCAAGCTCGCTATTGAAACATAGGAGGCTAATTGGGAGCATGTCGCCTAGTGTTAGTTGTTCACAGAATAAAAAACGGAAAATGTCAACTATCCCACTGGAACTTTCATTACTGCTTTCAACAACGAATACACTTCGGTTGGAACCCACCAAACTCTTAGCCGCCACTACTGTTTCTTCAACAGATGAAGATTCCACTGATTCATCCATAATGGAACGCCCCTACCCGGAGATTAGAAGACCTGTGAATCGTGATAGGGTACACCCACGTGCTATTAGTAACGTGTTAGAAGAGCGGGATACTGTTCACCATGCCAAAGATTTACAAGCAACCATAATCTCATCCATGACACTATCAATTGCTCCATTCATCAAAATGTATGAAAATCTTAATGAGAACGTAAAAGAACTTTCATCAGTGGTTGCTACAATAAACAATAAGTTGCTTAGCATGGAAAACAAAAACTTCCACTGTAAAGAAGTGCTTCATGAAATACATCGAAAGACCGACTGGGCCCTAGAAGCCCTTGTTGACCATGCCAAAAATGCAAATTTGGACAAAAGACTGTTGGCTGAAGTTGCAAAAGAGGCACTGGGGATTTTTCAACAACAGAAAAATAAGCATGTCCAACAAACGGATGTGACCCCTTGACCAGCAACCTGCCTGCTACCTAAAACACTGAAACCAGCAAATGTGGAACGGTTTACTGAGCAGGAATGTGCCAATGTTACACGGAATGTTCAAAAGCACGCTAGCAGCCCAGCACAATATGCTACTTTAAGCTCACCCTTGCAAACGAAAACTATATTGAACCTTCGGAGCCCTGTCGGCAATGAGGCGTTTTCACTACAAACGCTTAAGAATCCAGGCGGTGTATCACTGCCTGTGGTTGCTGCGAATAGCACACTTGCAGTTGACTGCCAACCTGTGAACGTTCCTTTGAAAGAACTAAACAAGGTCAGCAGTGCATTTGCCAGCATTATTAAGGAGTCCCAAGTGGCCTAGAATTTGGCTCTTTTAAATCCTCAAGTGCCATCGACTTCAACAATACCAGCCAACAGGGAAGTAACAAGCGCCCAAAAGCTAGCTATGCCCCTCAAGGGAGAGGTTGATGCGGCGCCCGAATTATACAACATCTTTAAAGGCCCATTGGACACCCAAAAGACCACTGCAAGTAGTGCACAGCCAAGGAACGGCTTGACCAAAAAAAGTAAAAATCAGCCGCACAAGAAAGCTAAACGCAGTGCTGACTCAAGAAAATTCCTGCGTCATCTTAAAACAGTCAATGTAACGGTTATTGGACCCTTCCATGGAGCGGAAAACGCCAGAAGAAAGGAAGTTTTACATGCAGTACCAGCTGGCCCAATCGTTTTAGAGGAATCTATAACTAGCAGCAGCGATGGCACAGATTTGCTGATAAACCTTTCAACATATAACGACGAAGAACTTGCAGAGAAGAAGCCAGCCGTGGTCCACCCTATGAGTTTGCCTGAATCACCTACTATGGTGCAACCTGTAATTGCCACAGAAGGACTCATTGTGCCGGCGGTCCAGGCAGACATAAATGCATGTGACACGGTGACACAGGCTGTAACACAGGATTTAACTGCAGCAACGTCCTCGACATTTCCATCTAGAAAGTGCCAATTAATCCAACCGTTACCCTCGCTACAAAATGCGACGGATCGTTTGGAACCTATATTTACGACATTAGAGGCCAAACGAAGATTGATTGCTGCTAAATCGCAAATCAAAGGCCTGTTGTCAAGCCCGCAAGTTGACCAGGAGGTGTTGCTTGATACTGACAATGTGCAAGCTCAAAAGAGAGAGTCCCACTCTGTGAATAATGGTCATCCGATACCACACAGAAATAGACAAACTTCAAGCCTTAACACAGGAATTGACCCAAAGACACAAACAGTGCGGCAGAGTAACAAAAACGTGCATACTCCAAAAGTCAACAAGAAAGGGAGGAAATTACAAGCACATTCAACACAAGCGCCACATCGACTCCTCTTGGAACGAATTGAAACCTCTGATGAACTAATCCTAAACCGACACAATGTGTTATGGTTGTGCCATCTAATTCCAAGTTTAAGAGCAATTGAATTTGCGGATCTAAAAATCGTAGATTTCTTCAATGAAAAGAAAAATGATGCTATGATTTTACATCTACAGTCTAAACTCATTGTGGAAGCCCTGTTGGATGCTGGCCCCGTGCTGATATCACTGGGGTTTGACATAGCAAAAATTGAAGAAGACTGACAATTTGGCTCGCTTGAAGAGAAGGCAGACCTGCCAATAGTTGCTGCCACAAGTTACGCTCTGACTGAAGAAATAGAAACAAACCAGGGTGAAATCAAAACTGGTGAGTCAGGGTTGGGTCTGCATCGAGCTTTACTCTCCAACGAGGCACCCCACACAAGGGATCCGATAAGAATAACGATGAATGGAACGGTGAACCCTTTGCGCACAGGGGTTGACCCTAAGACTCAAGAATCTTCAGGCAACAGAGATGATGACTGGACATGGTTGGCTGCAACCATAAACAATCAACTGGAAAAGTAACGCCAGGAACCAGAGGGCCCTAAAGGGTGCACCATGGGTTCATGGAATATTATGCTTACAAGAAACTTGGCTTTTGCAAACTCCGTTGCTGGAAGGCTTTGAAGTGGCATTTAATCCAGCCATAAAGCAGGCAAAAGGTAGACCGATGGCTGGCCTGCTTGTGGCTATAAAAAAGCGTCCGGCCTTCGGATTTTGAATTCATGCAATCCATCTTCTTTTATCCAGGTTGTCACCATCAGTACCCACCAAAATGGTTGTAAGGCACCATGCTTGTATATCATTAATGTATATTGGAATCACCTGGCCCAGGATGACTCGCTTTCTATTGATCAAATTACAGCATTGATCGATGATCTCTTAACAAAGGAGCTGCCATTGGACCTACTTGTGTGTGGGGATTTAAACATCGTTTGTGCCCCAAACGGAGACAGAATTGGGCTAAAGGATAAGAAGGCCCATAACACGAAGAAGTAGCAGCTCAGTGGTGCCTAGAAATGGAGCTCCGTGGTCTATCAATGCTTAACGGCCATACCGTTGGGGACATTCGTGCATGTCCTACATGGAGAAGATCTGATCAGGAATCAGTACTTGACTATATATTTGTTTCTGAAAACATCCACAAACGGACAAAAAAAATTGAAGTTGTCAGAATGAAGCATAGCGACCACGATATGGTTCAATTTATATTTCAACATTCTACTCCGTGTATTAAGGAAGGTTGGCGCTTTGCTGTGACTACTGGTTCCAGTAGGATCCGTCTAAACTTGTTGGACACAGAAGTTGCTGCTATTACACATAATTTCCAACACGGCTCAAAAGTACTTGAATATCGAGATCTTTTGTGCGATTATGAAGAACGAAAACATAACACAAATCATAAGGGGTTTCGAGCAAAACACAAATTTGATATGGCTGTCATGCAACGAAAAAGAGCCATGCGACAAGAACTAAGGGCCCTAAAAAACATAAGCAGCATATCCAGGAAGGAGTGCAAATGAATGATCAAACAAAGATACCGGAACTGGCATAAATCACATGCAGCTATTCTGATGCAAAATGACTCCGAACTCATGTTACAGAAAATGTCTGGTAAAAAATCGGCTGAGTACTGGAGATTGATAAACAACAGCTTAGCTCCCCAACATGCATTACAAGCTAATGCAGTCTCGGAAGAATAGTGGCCCGAATTTTACTCTATCTATATGTTAAAGATCCATCTCCCACAGTCTGAGTATATACGGTGCTAAAGAAATGGGACTTGGTGTTTGAGCGTCTTGATATACTCAATGTAATTAAAAATGTGCACGATTCTAGAGCTCCCGGCCGGATGGCCTAACCAACTTTACGCTCAAGAAAAATCCAGAATTATGGACAGACTTTTGTGTAATGTTGTTTGAAAGAGTCATTAAGAACTGCTCGACCCCAAAGTCTTGGAAAAGCGCGGTGGTAGTACCTATTTTTAAAAAAGGGGATCGAACTAATCCTCGAAACTATAGGCCTATAGCGCTACTTGACGTCTTGGGGAAGATCTATGCCAGTCTCTTACAACAAAAACTCCTAAAATGGGCTACAGCTGCTAACCACATAGATCCCAGACAAGCAGGATTTGTAAAAGGAGTAGGATGTGGGTTGAACCTGTTACTGCTAAATCTGCTAAAAATGGATGCACTGAAGTCAAACACAAAGATCTACACGGCACTGATAGACTTGTCACAGGCGTTTGACAGCATAAATAGGGAGCTGTTGTGGGAAAAACTCACGAGGTGGAACTGTCCCTCGAGCCTAGTGGATGCAATCTGCGAGTTACACACGGACACTTCTATTAAGATTCGTTTGGATGAGAAAGGTAGGTTGTCTGCTGCCATTGCCACATATAAGGGCGTGAAACAAGGCTGCCCGTTGGCAGCAATTGTTTTCAATCTCTTCATCTCAGACATAATGCAAGCCTTTAATGGTGTAGCTACCTTTCCTCCAAAACTATATGGGTCCTCAATAGAATACCTGGTCTAGGCAGATGACCTCATTTTGGTGGACTTGACGCCTACTGGGCTCCAGCGAAAACTCAATTGTCTTGAGCATTACACAACAGAAAACGGCCTCAAAATCAACAAAGAAAAAAGTGAAATTCTGATTTTCGAAAAGTTACAGGGAAATAAAGGCAAAAAAGGAAAGTTTTGCTGGCGGCTTGCAAATGAGTGCCTACAAATCGTAAAGAACTCGACCTACTTGGGCATGAAAATCAGCGCCAGTAGAAGAGATGAGCCGTTGTCTACTGTTGCAAAAACAAGTGCCGGCAGCTGGCGTGTCAAGCGCAACTAATCAACAAGAAATTTGGCAAATTTTCGCTAAAACCTGTCATTTTATTTTTTGAGCGGTACCTGCACTAATATATGGCAGGGAAAATGCATTTGGTTGTGCAGAGGTCTTGTGGAATTCCCTAGAAAACATTTTTTTGTCCCGTGTCTTGCAGCTTCCAAAGGGTACATCGACAACATGTCTACGGTACGAGCTAGGGCTCATATCAATTAAAGCAAGAGTCACGTGGAACTTACTAAGTCTATATAGAAAAACGATGGTTAAAACTCTGGTGCCGCAATTTGAATTATTACATAAGTCTGATAATGACAGAGTCGACACTACATTGTTTGATTGGAATGTACTCTGTCAGGCTCTATTGGAGGAGTACGACATCAGTCTCTCATTGCTAATAGAGAACCCAGGCATGGCTAAAATGAAAATCTGGAGATCTGATTGGATATCGACCTGTGACTCAAGAGCAAATTCAATTCTAATGTGTGAGGTACCGGGAGAAGCAAAAGCTTATGGTCAGAGACATACATATCTAACCTGCTTACCAGATCAATACTCAAGAGCCCTGTACATGCGTTTCAGAATGAATTTGTTTTTAACAAAAGAGCGTTTGGTTACATGGACGAAGTATGCTAACATCGATCCAGTGTGCAGATTCTGTAAAATGAGTAATGAATCCATCAAACATTTAGTCATGGTTTGTCTGGCCTTTGAGCAACAAAGAGAAAGACATTTTGGTAAACTGATCAATGAGCATCAATTCATGAAAACAGATGATTGGTGGAAGGCACTGTTTGAGGGGAACAACAGAGTAGTTCTATTTGATCTAGTAAACTTCCTTAGATTGCTGAAAAGTAATTTAGATACTGAGAATGAGAAACTGGGTCTACGTAATTGAGAGAACTGTTATGGAGGAGGTACATGGGTTGTATGTGTGAAATCAAAATGATGATGTTTCAGATTGATGAAGAAAACTAAGAGTTGGAAGGAGGGACTGGGAGATTGTATTGTTATTTTAAAGGTTTGAACAAACCAAATAAAAATAAAAAAATAAAAAAAAATAAAGATAGTCCAGTTCCTGGTTGCAGAAAGGCTTCGTCCTCGACGTGCTGGAGGTCGTGGCTGTGTGTGGGGTCCCAGCCTGTGCCGTAGGTGCAACCTTCCTCCTCTTGGATTGTGGCACAGACCCTGGCTGGCAAATGCCGCCCTGATCACTATGGCCAGTAGCACCGGTGGATTGAGCCAAGGGAGTGGCAAGTGGAGGGACGACCAAAGGCCTGACTTGCGTCAGTGGCAGCTGGGTGCCCTCTAATGGACCCTGCGCAGCAACATCCGCTGCGGCAGGGTCATTGACCGCGACTGTCCTGGTTGGCAGATTCACAACCGGGGCATTGTTGGCTGCATCTGCCCCTGCACTTGCCAACACCCGGCTGGTCGAGGCAGCAGATGACATTACTGCCCCAGGGACACGTGTCTTGGTCAGGGCAGCTCTGCGTGCACCTACGGTTTCCCTCTTGGCGTGTTGGAAATCTTCCAAGGGCTCTTCAAGTGTCAACACAGCCTGCTCTGGCAGACCCTGAGCCTGGGTGGTGGTGTCCACAGCTGCAGCTGCAGCTACCACTACCCTTGAGCCCGTGGCAGTCGATGAAACAGACTGCCGGGTCACATGGGCGCCAGTGCCAGATGCAGAAGCTGTATCTCCCGGAACCACAGGGGATGGTGGCTCGACAGCACCGACACATGGCACAACATTGTGCTCAAGTGGCGCACCCCTGCCTCTTCCCCCTCTGCGGCCACCCTGGACACCCTGGAGTCCCCCTACTCCCTGGTCACCCTTGCCACGTCCCTGACCATGCCTGCCACGAGGAGGATGCCCAGCTGAGGCGCCCCTCACCTTTGGTGGCCTCCCAACCATGGCACAGATGGAGTAGTGCCGGCACAGATGGAGGAGTGCCAATGGGAGGTGTACACCTCAATTGTCCTGGGCAATTGGGGTGAAGGGGGTGGGATGCAAGATGTTAACAGTCCCCCTGCACCTGCAAGGCTGTATGTGACCCCGGTGATGTAGTGACGGGTCACGCAATGCTCAGGCACCCCAAAACTGCAGTAAAACCGTGCATGCAACCCTACAGCCTACGTGCGTGGAATCAACCTCCCGCAGTACGCAGTGGCACCCAGTAACACGAAAAACGCATACACGTGAGACACGCAGGCTACTATGAACTCGAAAACGGGTGCGATACACAGGGGCACCCGCAGTAGGAAAAATAGCGTGCGTGACTCACCGTCTGACTAGCGAGATAATGAAAAACACGCGTAGCTAATACCTCCGCCAAAAGAAGAGATACGTCCTTGAACCGCTGTGAAGTTGTGATGGCGCGCGAAACAACACGAAGCAGCAACACACGTCGGTCTCCATGAAAGGCACGTATAGCGAACTGCTGGCCCCGCTCACCTTTAACCCGTGCCGAGGGAAACGCCCGCGCACGTCACGTCACTTACGCGTAGCCCCTTTCCTTGGATTACATGCATTCACACGCGGACGTGCAGTTTTTTCATGCGCGCTGAACCACTATGCCCACGTAACGTCACCGACGCGCTTACGGGTTAAGGGCCTTTCCTCGAATTACACGCAGACGTGCAATTTTTTCACGTACCAAATCACTCTGTATCAAGCTGGCCACACAACAACACACGAAGACCACGCTCCTACCCAGAAGGCCGATTTACTGCCCCCCAGAGCCCCGAGCACGCTCCCACCTGCCATCTGCTGCTGCCTGCCTGCCTGCTGCGCACGTGCCCTGCTATTTGCTGCCTGTACATCAGCCATCTGCAGGGGTGCAGTTGTTGTGACCACCCCTGCTGGAACTGAAGACTCCCGACTGGGATACCATGGCTCCATAGCCCAGCCCCAGGACCCAGTTGTCCACCCACACCTGCCTCAGGGGTTGTCATGTCGGGCACACCACCATCTGGCACCACTGGTAACCCCCAGCCAGAGAGGCAGAGGGCCACCAGCTTAAGTGCCATGGAAGTTGGTGTCCTGGTGGAGCAAGTCCTGGGGCAGTAGGATGCCCTCTTGGAAGTTCTTGCGCCGACTATGAAGGGCGGACCAGGATCTGGATGGACATCATGACTGCCATCAACGAGGAGGGGGTGGCAGTCCGTGACATCAAACATGTCAAAAAGCGCTGGGAGGACTTCAGGTCCAGGACCCTCGACAAGGCCCGGTGCCTCGTCAAGGCAGCGGATGCCAAGGGGCGTCGGGGCCACCTGTCCGACAACCAAATGAGAGTTCCGGAACGCATATGCCCAGCGCTCCACGTCCAGGTCCTTGAGAGGCAGACCCGTCTGGAGTCGAGCGGTAAGTGTACATGCATACTGATTGGACGCTGTGCGTGTAGTGGTGTTCGAGTAGTGTGCAGGTTGCACATGTGTTTTTGTAGGGCCATATATGGATGTGTATGTTTAGGGGCGTGAGGCTGACACATGCGAGTCCTCTCATGTGTGAGACAGATGGATGGTGTATGTGTGGGTAAGCAAGCAGGTCAAATGCAGATGTGGGAGCACACATGTTTGAATTACTGTGTATGTACGTTGCATGGTTGTGGTGTCACACAAGGATGTTGGTTCCGGTTGCATGTATCTGCACTGTGTACATGTGTATGTGTGTGTATTTGACAAGTGTGCAACTGTGATGCAACATGGATGCATGTGACACTGATATGTAGAAGGCTGAATGCCAGATGTGACATGGATGGTGATCTCATCACTGCGACAGTTGGTGGAGATGTACACATGCATGTAAGTGTGGTGGCGTGTGTGCATGTCTTGTGCACTCCCCGTGTTTCATGTGATGTCAGGCTCGCCTTCGGCTGCTCATGCTGTTGTATGTGTATTGATGGTGCTGCCTGGTGCGATATTGCTGTGGAATTGCTCATGTGTGTGAGTTGAAATGACATGTGTGTTGGGGATTGTGATGCCATGTCTGAAGTTTGACACTGCCACTCATGTGCAACTGTCATGTGTGTATCATTCCATTGTACAGTGCCCTGATGCCTGTGTCCTATCTCTCCCTGTCTGCAGCGTCAACTGATGAAGAGGGCGGGGAGGGTGCTGTGGAGCAAGGCGGCAGAGATCGCACAGCCAGCTGGAGACGCAAGGCCCAGCTCCCCTCCCAGGTTGTCATCTCGTCAGGGAGTGAGGAGTCCGGTGCCGCGTCCCAGGCCGCAGCTGCTGAGGGTAGGTCCACAGGTGGAGGTCGGAGTTGGACTCCTCGGCAGCAGAAAGGGCAGATGAGATCCCACAGGGTCCGACGGAGGAAGATGGCACGGAGTCATCCAGGTTGATGGGGGGTTTGGTGGAGGAGGAGGCCATGGAAGGGACAGACATGGGGTCTGGAGGTGGGGATTCCACTGGTGCTAGTGGTGCAGTGCAAGGGCAGGGACAGGAGGCAGCACATGCCGCCGCGGAGGTGCCTGTGTGTAATCCTGTCCCCGATCCTGTGACTGCATCATCCCGCACCAGCAGGGATGCCTACGTCCAGACCCATTTTCAGGGAGGGGATCCGCTTACAACAACTGGCCTTCCTCTCCCTGCGGACGTGGCTATCCGGGACCGGGTTGAGCCTGTATTGAGTGGGATGGCGTTGCGTCAATGGGGCATGCGAGGTGACCTGCAGTGTTTTCATGAGGACACTGCACGTCATCTCGAATGCCTCATTGACCGCGTTGACCTACTGGGACCAGTCACCAGGGCCGGATTCCTCCGTTTGCTGGACCTTGTTTCGACCCCCTCCTCACCTGAACCCCCTATGCGCCATTCATCCTCCATGCCATCTTCCCACCCATGTATCACCTGTGTACCCTTTGGAGCTGCCTCTGACCCTGCGGCCAGGCTGGTGGAGGACACATCCCTGCCACAGTCGAGAGTCGGACGTCCAGCAGGGGTGGCCACCTCAACAACTGCACGCCAGCCGGAGGAGGACGTGCAGGCAGGAAGAGCCAGGGTACAGGCACAGACACAGCAGCAGCAGCAACAAGGTGGGAGCCATGATGGCTCGGGACCTTCAACATCGGAATGGCAGGCATCGGCCAGAGGGCAGGAGGACCCAGGATTGGAAGTGTCTTCCGTGTGGCAGCGGTTGGGCCAGGCCATAGATGCGGAGTGGCAGCAGGCAGAAGAGGCACGGCTCACAATGGTCAGGGCGGAGAACTCCATGAGGAGGGCTCTGAGGCGGGCTGAGTGCCTCGAGGCAATTCGCAGGGAGTTGGAGGTCCACATGTCATCGTCCCTGCGAACCCTCGGGGCCATGGAAGAGGACCGCCTCCGGGACATCGAGCAGGAGTTTGATGATGCCCTTGCCCGGGAAAGTGAGCCATCGGACTAGCCCGCTGCCATTGTAAATAGTTTTTAGAGTTAGGTTTCCTTTTCCTTTTCCTTTGATTTGTGGTGAATGGACTATGCCACACACATTTGTATACAGTTTTTTTATTAGGTAGTTTCTTAGGTAGGTTTAATTTCTTGGGCTCATGGACCCTTGACAATGGATTGTACATAGTTGGACAATGGATTTATTTGAACTTTTTATTTGATTTTGAACATGGATTAATGGATTTTTCTTTTGGACAATGGATTGTACATAGTTGGAGAATGGATTATTTTGAACTTTTTCTTTTGATTTCACCATGGATCAATGGATTTTTCTTTTTACGTTTCCTTTGGATTTGCGTTGGTGGAGGGAGAGCTTGGACTATTTTTCTTTCGGATTTCTTTGGATTGGTTGTACTTTTCATTTACTCATCTTTTGCACATGCTTTTCATTTCATCTTTGCTATTTTGTTATGCTTTCATTTCATTGCTTTATTTTTGTACGTAATACATTTTGATATTTTACTTCCATGTGTGGGATTCGCTCATTGGGTTAATGCATGTGAAAATGTGGGTTTACACAATCAATGACAACCAGTGTGTGTGTGTGACGGACATGTGTTGATGTACATAGTTGACTTTTGGTTTGTGTCTTGAGATAGGCATGTCAGTGTGGGGTGGATTGGGAAATCATTACGTCTCAAGAATGGGGTGGCGTGCTGTGGTATTTTGGCGTAGAAGTGGGCCATGATTGTGCATCTTTATGTCATGTAGGGGGGACATGAGTGGGGGCCTGCTGGGGGGTGCCCCTCACTGCTGGGGGTTGGGGGTGCTGGGGGACATGAGTGGGGGCCTGCTGGCAGGTACCCCTCACTGCTGGGGGGTGGGGGTGGAGGGGGACATGAGTGGGGGCCTGCTGGCAGGTGCCCCTCACTGCTGGGGGTTGGGGCGCTGGGGGACATGAGTTGGTGATCATATTGCAACGTAACATGTGGCTTGGCTGGGGGGCATGCCCATGGTAGATGGGCTGCCTGCGGGACATGACCAGGGGTGCAGGGTAGTCCCCTGTGGTGTGGGCTGCCTGCAGGGGCCATGGAGTGGGTAGAGGGGACACCTGGGAGGACCCACACTGCCAATTCACATGTTGGACTCCCCGCGCACCCCACTGGATACACGTACCCCGCTCTGACAGCAAAATCAAGTGTGAAACTTCACGCGCACCCCCGAAATACACGTACCCCGCTCTGACAGCAAAATCGCATGTGAAACTTCACGCGCATCCCCGAAATACACGTACCCCGCTCTGACAGCAAAATCGCATGTGAAACTTCACGCGCTCCCCCGAAATACACGTACCCCACTCTGACAGCAAAATCGCGTGTGAAACTTCACGCACACCCCAGAAATACACGTACCACGCTCGCACAGGGCCAATCGCATGTGAAACTCCCCGCGAACCCCAGTAATACACGTACCCCATACGCACAGGGCCAATCGCATGTGAAACTTCCCGCGAACCCCAGTAATACACTTACCCCGCTTGCACAGGGCCCATCGCGTGTAAAACTTCCCGTGAAGCCCAGTAATACACGTACACTGCTCGCACAGGGCCAATCGCGCCTGAAACTTCCCACGAACCCCAGTTATACACGTACCCCGCTCGCACAGGGCCCATCACGTGTGAAACTTCCAGCGAACCCCAATAATACACGTACCCCGCTCGCACAGGGACAATCGCATGTGAAACTTCCCGCGAACCCCAGTAATACACGAACCCCGCTCGCACAGGGCCAATCGTGTGTGAAACTTCTCGCGCACCCCAGTAATACACGTACCCCACTCGCACAGGGCTAATCACGTGTGAAACTTCCCGTGCACCCCCAAAATACACATACCCCGCTCGCACAGGGCCAATCGCGTGTGAATCTTCCCTCGCACCCCCGAAATACACGTACCCCGCTCGCACAGGGCCAATCACGTGTGAAACTCCCCGCGAACCCCAGTGATACATGTACCCCACTCGCACAGGGCCAATCGCGAGTGAAACTCCCAATGCCGGGGTGTACATGTATTCGGAGGGGTGCGCAGGGAGTTTTACAGGCGTTTTCGTGGTTGGGGGCCTATGTGCCATGTATGGGATTTGTGCGCTGTGCATGGTGCACGGGGAGGGGTTGGGGGTGTAACTGGCGCTGCTGCAGGGTCGCTGCGCCACTCTGCACCACGGCTGGTTTTGGATGTTAAAATCCATGAATACGCTGTGCGCGGAAATGAATTTTAGCGCACGCGGCTGGCGCAGACTATCGCACACGCACACTGTGCACCAGCCGCGTGCGTCACTTGTGCGCTGGATTCTATGAATTACCCCCTAAATATCCAGAACGTCCATCCGGTGGGTCCAATCAATTCAGTGTGCAGTACTAATAAATCCTCTAGAACTCTTATCTTTGCTCTTCTGGATTATACCAATGTTCATCTCATAATTAACAAGATGAAATTTCTTAACTTCTGGATTATACCAATGTTCATCTCATAATTAACAAGATGAAGCAAATTAACCAACTGGTTTGGGTTGGCAGAAAAATATACATATCCAAGGACGTGTCTAATGCAACAGTGCTAGACGAAAGCAACTACTAACTTTCAGACGCGCTGAAAGACAACTGAATGCAGGATATGGCATCATTCATCCAGCGATCCTCAAAGTCACCCTCATTGGTCACACTGCCACATTTGAAAACCCAAAAGATCTGAGACGCTTTAATCAAATCCACAAAGTGGAGGAAATGGATATGTCAAGAGCAACCACTGAAACAGATTCATGAGATTTAATGGCATCGAAATTCTGAATTCTTCACTAATACTTTTTACCGGAGTGGGGTGTGGTTTGGACCTTCTCTCATTTGGCTCTCCACCCCTATCTTATCACAGTCAACATGACTTGGTGTGGTTGTTTCCTGTTAGCCAGAATTGTATCTAGTGTTGCTTCCTACCCTTTGTCACTGAAGATCTCTATGTTGACTTTGTTTGCCTTCCCCTCTTCCTCATGTGTCTTTCCTTCAATGTTATCATTACTCATGCAGGAAAATAAGTTTAACTATGATAAGTGGTTTTCTAACTATGTTTCTATTCATAGTGTCATGCTAACAACTATAATAGCAATGCATGTTTTTAATTTGAGAACATTGATTTTTATGTAGACCTTAATTTAAGACATGTCGCTTAATATACCATCATGAATGTTAAAGGCTTACACAGCCCTATTAAAAGACATCAAGTATTATCCCACCTTATTACAACCAAACCATCAATTGCATGTATTCAGGAAGCACATCAATCACAGACCGACAAATTTAAGCGCCTTTGGGTGGGTCACATCTTTTCAAGTGTGGCATGTGGCAAAACAAATAGGGTTATTACCCTTATAAATAAAGCATTCAAATGTAAAGTTGTAGTGACTGACTCTGATAATATGGGAAGGTGGTTGTTGGTTAAGATTTCTGTGAAATCCATTGAATATACTATTCTGAATGTTTATGGTCCCACCTCTCCTGATCCCTCTTTTTGTCTGAAACTAAGGAATCATTTTATCCAGTCAAATCCTCACAATGTAATTGTTTTTGGAGACTGTAATGAGATTACAGGCCTTTTTCTTGATTGAACATCTAGTGTATGCATTAAAAGCACAGGATCGCAATTTCTTGATTTCTTATCAGAATTAGGCCTCATAGATGCATGGCATATGACTCATCCTTATTATTTAGAGTTCACCTTTTTCTCCAACCCCCAAAATTCCTATTCTAGATTAGATTATATATTTCTCCCTACATCTATGTCAAATCTCGTTCTTAAGGCCCAATTTGAATACATAGCATTGTCAGACCATGCGCCAGTCCGTATCCAACTTACAATTTCACTGAACAGTCACAAGTCGAATAGATGGAGATTCAACAGGGCTTTTCTGAAAGACGAGCTATTCATGCCTTTCATTATTTAGCAGCATAGTAATATCTTCACTGAAAATATAGCAAAGAAACATCTATTGTCAACAATTGGGACTACTATAAACCTGTACATAGAGATCATATCATATAATTTGTTGCAAATAAAAAAAGAATGTAAAACAAGAACCTGATATCATTCTGAAAAACAGAAATCCATTGAATCTCAATATGCATGCACTTGTGCCCCTTCTATTCTTAATGATATCATTAAACAGAGACTTCAGTATAATAAAATTACTTCACAATACATTTTATACAATAAGGCAAACATGACCCAATTTTCCAATAAAACAAGTAAATCTCTTGCGTCATACCTAAAATGAAAAGGGAAAATGCAAGGTTGCTGTTATCAAAGATCAGACCGGGGATAGTTTTCAGATAAAGAAATAATTGGAGTCTTTTCTAACAAAAATTATATTCCTCGGAATCAAAGCCCAATATGTTGAGCTCAAATCATTAAATGACCCTATCTCTCCCAACGAAATCATTAAAGCCATAAAGAACTTAAAACAGGCAAAGCCCCAGGTCCAAATGGTTTTCATATTGATTTATATGCTCACTTTAACAACTTACTAAAACCTAAGCTTAATTAACTCTGTTCTTATGTTATTACAGCAAAAAAGGCTCTGTTTTCCCCAAGCCTAATAAAGATTCTGAACTTCCTCAAAACTATAGACGTATTTCTCTCATAAACAATGACTGTAAAGTCTTTGCCAAGATTCTAACAGACTTCTCCCTCTCTTACCCGACTTAATTAAAAATGACCAGGTAGGGTATGTCAAACGTAGAAATTCCCCCTCTCATGTGAGGCTATTTTAAAATATCTTAGCTATTATTCATAAATCCAAAGATCCATGTGTGGCTGTAGCCCTAGATGCGAAAAAAGCATTCACCGGGGTTGAATGGAACTACGTGTTTTAGGCACTCAAATGGCACAGAATTGGCAGCCCTTTTCTCTCCATGATTAAAGTGCTATATTCTAATCCTAGCACAGCTATTTTTATTAATGACACATTTCCTCATACTTTCCTCTCTTTAGAGCTACACTTCAAGGGTGCCCCCTTTCTCCACTTATATTTGTCTTTGCAATGGAACCCTTTTTAGAAGGAATGAGACAAGATAATAATATACAAGGTATCGAAGCTGGTGGAATACAGGTAAAAATAGCGGTGTATGCCAATGATGTCTTAATATTCTTGAAAAATCCAGACACAAGTGTGCAATTTTTATTAAATATTACTTCACAATGCTCACTAGCATCTGGTTATAAATTAAATACAGATACATCTGAAATTCTACCTCTTAACATACATTGCTCTAGACATCATATTCACACTTTTGGCATGAAGTGGTGTCCTAAAGGAATTAAATATTTATGTATTCATATTTCTTCATCCAGTAAAGATATCAAACAAAATGCTACTGTCCTGTTATCAAGAATCAAAGAATTAACAAAATCATGGTTCCCCCTCTATCTATCCTGGTGGGGTGGCACTGGAACTATTAAAATTATGCTCTTCCCAATAACTTTGTATACTCTCTGTATGCTACCAATCTCCCTTCCTTCTTCTTTCTTTAAAGCCAATTGATTCATGATTAGTAAAATTATTATGGGGAAAGAAGCAGCATAGAATATCAATTAGAAAACTTTAAAAAAAAAACTCTTCCTTATGGTGGAGTAGGGTTCCCTGATTTAAATATATACCATTTAGCCTTTGTCTTGGAGCAGACGCAGATGTGCTTCTCCCCCATGTATTACAAGAGTGTGCTTATGTGGCTGTTCATAGACAGAGGTATGATTTCCCCTTTAACCCTTGCTGATTCCTACATCATCAAGGGGAAACATAGATTCATTAATGTTACTAGTATTATCTTATTTGCCCTCTACCTCAGAACTTATTTGTTTCCATATATTATAAAATCCTCTCAATTTATCTCACAATATCTCTGGTTTAATGCTTTAATGCGGGATAATGTTTTAATTTTTGGAAACCATGGCTCTCTCTGGGCATTAGGTATATTAATCAGCTGTTCTTGCATGCAGTTCTTGTGACCATTAATCAATTTGATGAAAAGTTCTGTATCCCGGTTTCCTACATGCACCAATATGTGACAATTATTAATGCAGTAATTAAAAATTACGGTTCATTAGTGTGTAATTCTTGCCCTCATAACAAAGACTACAGCATATGTATAATTTTAATTTTAGTGTCTTTATGTTCTACACAGTTGTTTCTAATGAAATGTTTTCAGAATCTAGGTGGAAATCTCAGATCACATGGCAGCAAGAAGGTTCTTTATTGGATAGTGAAATAGATTGGCCCCCTGCTTGGCAAAACATCTCTTAATTACCACATCAGCCAGTTTACTCCAAACTTTTTTTTTTTCATCGAAGGTCCTTCAACACTCCAACAAAGCTCTTCAAATGCAATGATGCATAGAATTACAAATGCTGGAGCTGCCTACATACAGAGACATCTTTCAAGCACATGTTTGCAGACTGTGAACATGATAAAGCATATTGGGAAAGAGTATTGAGCGCAATCAAGCTTATCTTCAATATATAAGACTTTTGTTTTAAATTCCTTTTATTGAGCAGCGCACTGCTTCCAGATGTCTTGGAAAGTAATGATTGCTATTATTTTGATCTTTTTATCCTAGTTGCAATCAAAACCATATCGTCCTACTAGAAAAATCTTAGTCATATTAATTATAAAATGTGGTGGAACTCTATATGTAACATTCATAAGTTAGAAAGATATACTGCCTCTTCTCTGTCTCTTTTACTTAAACACGAGTTGAAGTGGCACAGTTATTCCTTAAGTTCTTATCTAATACAACTCCTGACTTATGATGATGTATAGAACTATTTACAATGCCCTGCTTAAGTCCCCCTCGCTCCCCTCCTTTTATGAGTGTCAGATTTTGTCTGTATTTTTTTTTGTCTTTGTATGTTTTGCTATTTTTCACACTTTAAATCTGCTAGTTTTTGCATCCAGTTCATAAGTATTCTTGGCCTTCATGAATGTTTCATTCTAGTTGTTGCGTAAGTTGAAATTTGGTAGTAGAATAGCATGTTAGTATATCCTCTCTAGTCTCTAGTTTTTTAAGGCCTTGTATTAATTTTATTTCAAATAAAAAAATGAAAAAATAAATACATAGATCTTTAAGAAACACAATTTCTTCTCTAAGATTATACTAACACCATCATAATAAACAGGGTCTATACATAGGCTGTGCATCTGAATTTTAAATACAAACACATTGATGTGTGATAAAGCCT
This sequence comes from Ambystoma mexicanum, assembly GCF_040938575.1. Taxonomy (NCBI): domain Eukaryota; kingdom Metazoa; phylum Chordata; class Amphibia; order Caudata; family Ambystomatidae; genus Ambystoma; species Ambystoma mexicanum. Next base: position 1,141,935,958 of record NC_090922.1, read on the forward strand.
GAATACGTTACATTATTATCAGGTGAAATATATCTCTCGATACTTTCCTAGCAAAACGGATATGCTGTTAAGATGGGAGAACCCCAGTGAAAGGAACACCAAGAATAACCACTACTGGAGTTAGGATATTGTCACTATCCCCATTTGGTTTTGACTCCACTGGCACTGATATCTTTGTGGATATTTTTTATATATTTTCGTGGTAGGAGAGAACCATGAGTGGGATTTCCTTGGAGGAAAAACACGGTCTAGCATGCTGCCGTTGACTGTTCATATATTGTTATGGAATGTTTAAGCACAAGTTAAATTATATAGTCAAGGTTCTCCAAGTCTTTGTTTTTCATATGTTGGGGTAAGGAATGATCTGCTGTCGTAGGTCTAGTAATGAATTCACTACTTTAAATTGATTAACAACAAGATGACACTCAGCACTAGGTTGAAAAAACTGCCCCATGTTTGATTGAATTATATTTCCCTATCTATATATCTATACATCAATTTTTCATATACAACTGTTGTTATTATTTCTTCCCAGTTGTTTTCGGAGGAGGGAATATCCTTCATAGGCAAAACGTCTCACATTTTGCTACTTAAAAGTGCTACTGGTTCTCCATCTGTGGATGACCTGAAAACCCTGTAAAGATTTGAGCGCTCTGCTCATGTGCCTCCTTTTGGCTTCTTAAAACATTCTGCTTTACTTTCACTCTTTCTCCCTCTGCCACATCTCGATTCAATTTCCTGCCCACCTCTGCTTGGGCACTGGCCTGTTTATGTTTCCTAGTGGGTAGTGGTCCATGCTCAGACACAGCGTTCTCCATCTGCAGCTGGTCTGAGCACACAGTGCCGAGTTGAGCGCTCTGCTCGTGTGCCTTCTTATTTCCTTCTTAAAAATGTACAGATTTACTTTCACTCATTCTCCCACTGCTGCCTCGTAGCTCCATTTCCTGGCTTCCCCTACTCCCTTGAGCCTCCTTCTGCTCCCTCCCTCTGCCCGCCCTGTCACGGATTGGTCACTGGACCGTTTGTGTTTCCTGGTGGGTGGTGGTCTATGCTCAGGCACGGCTCTCTCTATCTGTTGCTGGACTGAGAACACATTGAGGATCTGATCGCTCTACTGGTGTAACTTCTTTTCCCTTCTTAAAAACGTGCTGCTTTACTTTCACTCTTTCTCCCTCTGCCACCTTGCAGCTCGATTTCCTGGCTTACCCTACCCCCTTGAGCCTCCTCCTGCTCCCTCCCTCCCTCTGCCCACCTCTGTATTGGCCCATTTTTGTTTGTGTAGTCGTCGAGGCTCAGGCACAGTGTTGTCAATCTGCAGCTGACCTGAGCACACAGTTAGGATTTGAGGGCTCTGCTCATGTGCCTCCTTTTCCCTTCTTAAGAACTTTCCACTTTACGTTCACTCTTTTGTCCTCAGCCAATTTGAGGCTCCATATTCTAGCTTCCCCACACCCCTTGAGCCTCCTCTGGTACCCTCCCTCTGCCCACCACCCTCCCTGATTGGGCACTAGGCCCTGTTAATTTTAGCACTCAGGGAAGCCCCACTGCATGTTACAGCCCCCTGTGGTGAAGGCCCCAGAGGCAAAATGAATCTCCCTCAGTTGCAGCTCCAGAGGGTATTAGCTGGTGTTCTTCATGGGAGCAGGCAGTGCAGCTGTCAACCAGCAGCAAATGACAAGGTAAGAAAGGTGTCAGGATTAGTCAGGCGAGTACTAAGGCAGCGAATATGGCAAGGGAAATGTGCACCCAGGAACAACGACTCAGGTATGCTAGAACCCAGGAGTGCAAATTAGAGTGTGACATCAAAACCAATATATGAAAAGGGATGTGGGGTAAGCACCTGACCGCGAGGAAAGTCGGCAAGCACCTTACCCCCAATTGCTGTTACAGGTACTGACAGCGCTAAACCCACGTGGAGGGACAGCAATGACAGGATCTGTGCACTAACACTCTTGATGGTATTACATAAGGGAATTTAGGAACTGTACTCACGAGGACGAGATACACCTCTTGAATGTCAGCTAGCCCACGAATCCTGTTGATGAATCTGGGACCCAGAAAGGCTATAACAGCAATGGGAGAAGTAGGGAGTTCCAGAGGACAAGGGCTGAAGACAGCCGGAATGAGGCAGGCTGCCGGGCAGGGAGCCCAGAGGACAAGGGCTGAGGCTGGGAATCAGCAGAGCGAGATCCGCTGCTATGTGGAGAGCCCGCAGGGCAAGGGCGGAGACTGGAAGGCAGCAGAGCGAGATCCGCTGCAATGTGGAGAGCCCGGCAGGGCAAGGGCGGAGACTGGAAGGCAGCGGAGCGTGATCCGCTGCAGAAAACTAAATACCTAAGTTGGAATAGGGATTACAAATTAGTGGGGAAAACATAAGCATTCACACTGGAGCTAGCTACCACCACACACCACACCTAATGATCAAATGGGAAATGGATGCAGAAGTGCAATGGAAAACATGGAATGGATCCTCTAGAAAGTAAGGATCAGGAGCAGGGAAAAACGAAATAACCTATGCAAACTTCTCCCTACCCCTCCAAGGAAAAGACAGGAAACTAAACTAAGAGGAAGGCTAAGGCAAATGGGTAACAGCAGCAAAGGACAGAGTCAAAGAAATATAGAACACAGACAAACTGGGCTGCATCTAAAAGGGGAAAGCACTGAGAATAGCTGCCTGCAAACAGGGGAAGACAAAAAGGGAAATCAAGGGAGCAGAAATCAATTAGCGCATGAATCCGAAATTCAGGGCGGAGGAAACAAGAAAACAGGAACAAGGAAGTAGGTACAAAGGCAAGGAACCAGGAACCAGGGACTAGTCAAAAACAGGAACACTGCAAACGATGACCAGCGCTGGACTGAAGTGAGACTGAGGCTTTTAAAGCTGTTTAACGAGCACACGCCTCAGGTGTGCTGACTGCTGCACCTGCAGCCACAGGTGTTGCCTATCCTCCACCCAACCTTGTCCTGCAAGGGTGGAGGTGGAGCAGTGGGCCAGGCATTCTGGGAAGCACAGTCATTTGGTTAAAGAAGCATGCTGGCTGCCAAAAACCTGGAATGGATCCGGAAGGGAAGTAGTTTGGAAAATAGGGATTTAGCGCTCCCAATTCATTACAGCACTGTGGCATTAGGTTCGGAGGAAATGTCCAGCAAGGAATAAGCCCCAAAACATGCCCCCAAGTGGCGGGAACGGGAGCGAAGGGAGCGAGTCGTGACAGTATACCCCCTCCTACGGCCCTCTTCGGGTGCCTGCCACCCGTACGAGACTTCTTCTTTCCATGATGGGAGTGCTTTTTCTTTGGAGGTGGCACTGATGGAAATGGTGGCTTGTGGGCAAAGGCAGATGGGCTTCCATGATAGGAGTGTGTTGTCTTTGGAGGTGATACTGATGGAAACGGTGACTTCTGGTGAGGAAGAGACTCATGGTTCGAAGAAAGGCATGAAGAACTTGCAGGACCTGGAGCAGAGTTGGAAGGTCCAGGAAGCTCAGTCACTGGGAGTGGACCCTTGTAAGTCTTTGAGGAGGGAGGCAGGCTGGTGCAACTTGCCTTAGACGATGGTAGAAGTTCTGTTAGCCTTTCCGCCGAGAGCGGACATGCGGGAGGTGAGGAAGTTGCTGGCTTCAGGAAATGTTCATGTTCAGCCATTAGAGAAGGTGGCGGCTGAGGTAGAGGTTCAGATCTTTTTCTGTCATCCATCTGGGAAAAGGCTTGTGGTTGAAAATGATTAAGGTTTGATTGCACATATTCTACGCCTTGGATGCCTGGAAGTCCCATGGGTTGTATGAGGCTGGTACTCCTGGTGACAGTCGTGTAGCCACTTTGTTGCACGTTGGATACAACAGCAGGGACGTTTGGCATACTGATAGGAGTGATAGACACAGTACTTGGTATTTCAGGCACACTCGCAGAAGGAGCAATAACAGACACATCTTGAACTGCAGCAGTCATTCCCTTCCTTTGGCTACTAGCACCCAACTGGTGCTTCTTGGCGGAATTCTGTTGCACATGTTCTGTAGGTAATACGCCGGTCTGCACCACCCCCTGTGCACACCCAGGTGAGGGGTTCTGACTCACCACTTGGTCCAGCTTGATGACTCTGAAGCGGGAGCTGGCAAAAGTCTCAAACTCTGATGCTGCATTTTTAGGAGGCTCTGATGCTAAAGTGAAGCAGTTGGGAGAATCGTCTTGTGGAAAAGGCAGGCATTCTGGTGCTCCTCCTGAAGCAAAAGAAAGGCAATCTAAACGTTCATCGACAGTAAATGTTTGGGATTCAGGAGGACTGTCTGGAGCAGTAGAAAATATAGCAGGATCTGATGGTGTAGACCGGTATACCTCTGATGTTGGAAGCGAAGCTAAGCAGGATACCGGTGTATCATGAACTGAAGGCAAACAAGCAATAAACTCTGGAACTGAAGACATGCACATATGATGGACTACCGGAGGCTCTCTGGCTGAAGGATGATCTTCTGGATGAGTCACTGTAGCTGAAGACAGGCAGGCCAGAGGAAACTTTGAAGCTGAAGGCATGCGAGTTGGAGCCATCTCGGTAGCTGAATCCAAACATGTCAGGGTCTTTGGGACTAACCCTGTGCATGGTGGAGGCTCTTGATTAAATGGCAGACATGGCAGCGGTTCATTGATTGAGGACACGTGTACCAAAGATGACTGCAGGGCTGTGGATTGGATCATAGAAGAGTCAATGGTTGTAGGAGGACACACAGAAGTCTCAGAAGTTGATAGACACATTAGTGGCTCAGGAATGGAGGGCACCTTTAGGGCATTAGACGCCTTGGCTCCAGTAACCAAGGACTGAACTGTACCCTTGCCGTCCTTTTCTTTAGTGGGTGACACAGAGTCTCTTTCTTTGTGGAAGTCAAAATCAACCAGTGGAATCACCATAGTAAAGTCTCTGTTAATCAGGATTTCGTCAATTGTCCATTCCTCTGTCTTAGCTTCTGAAAGAGGCAGATTAACAATCAACAGTTCAGGAATCGCCTGCTGGTCTTTTGGTTCTGTATACTGTGGAATGAGTTCATCAGAACATGAAATCTGTACTGTCTCTGACTGTTCGTATTGATCAGAATTGGCAGAAGGAAGAGTGAACCCAGAGGTAAGATCGTCTTCCACATCAGCTTTAACATCTACTTCAGTCTCAGCAGCTGTATCAAGAGCAGGACCTAAGCCTACTGTAGTGACTGGATCTGTGTATGCCACCTTTGTGTATTGTGTTTGGAGATCAGAAGCTTGTATGTGTGCTAGCTCAGAATTATGACAGACTGCTACACAGGAAACTTTAGGTAAAGGAGTGGCTGGTAAATCTTCAGCTAACTGCAATCCCTGACAATCAGCAGAACAATTGTTAGAAACTGTGCCCAGATTGAGCGCTGTGCTAGAAGAAAGACTTTCACTTCCAATAGATCTAACATATTGGCAAGTATCATGGTTTACCAAAGTCTCTGCACTCAGGGGCTGAACTGTGTTCACTTCATCAACATCAATGGATAGAGTCTGAGGTGTATTCAGGAATGCGTGCAAGATCTTATTCTCCTCTTGTAAAGAAATGAATTCTTGTGTTAACTCCTCAAGCTTAGCTCTTAGCATGCCCTGCATTAACTGTACATCACTATCAGTAGGCACAGGGGGAGGCATAGTGGCATCAGGGCTGGATCCTGCACTAGCAATCTGGATGTGCACCGATTGTACATTATCCTCAACTGCTTTCAGGTTCTGAGATTTATACTTTCTCATACTAACTTGGTCTGTGTTACCCTTAAGCAATCTATTGACTTTAGACCTCTTGACATTAGGGACTACCGTATGTACTTGTGCAAAGAAGTATTTGGACTGAGGGTAGAAAACTGATGTTATGCAAGGAACCCCTCCATTCGTTATGTTTGTACCAGGAAACTGTTCTATCTGAGGTGAAGCACAACTGGAATCATGGGGTTCAACAACAGAGGTACTCTTGTATAATAAGTCTAACAGTGTGTTGTTTTCTGCGGCTAAGGCTTGCGCTGACATAGAATCGGGATCAGAACAAAAGATCGAACTAGGATCAGGCAATGTAGGATGTGCCATCCTATGGGAAAAATACTTTGCTCGTAAATGCCCATTCGTGACAAGGAGTACATTTAAGCCAAGACTAGTGATTTGATTGTCACAGGTAAATGTAGGGGAAGCTTTCTGTACAAGCTTGTTAGAGGCCTTGCTGCCTTTCTTTCTTAAACTTGCCATATTCAATGGGAATTTTGGGCTGGTCATACTGTCAGGATTAGTCAGGCGAGTACTAAGGCAGCGAATATGGCAAGGGAAATGTGCACCCAGGAACAACGACTCAGGTATGCTAGAACCCAGGAGTGCAAATTAGAGTGTGACATCAAAACCAATATATGAAAAGGGATGTGGGGTAAGCACCTGACCGCGAGGAAAGTCGGCAAGCACCTTACCCCCAATTGCTGTTACAGGTACTGACAGCGCTAAACCCACGTGGAGGGCCAGCAATGACAGGATCTGTGCACTAACACTCTTGATGGTATTACATAAGGGAACTTAGGAACTGTACTCACGAGGACGAGATACACCTCTTGAATGTCAGCTAGCCCACGAATCCTGTTGATGAATCTGGGACCCAGAAAGGCTATAACAGCAATGGGAGAAGTAGGGAGTTCCAGAGGACAAGGGCTGAAGACAGCCGGAATGAGGCAGGCTGCCGGGCAGGGAGCCCAGAGGACAAGGGCGGAGGCTGGGAATCAGCAGAGCGAGATCCGCTGCTATGTGGAGAGCCCGCAGGGCAAGGGCGGAGACTGGAAGGCAGCAGAGCGAGATCCGCTGCAATGTGGAGAGCCCGGCAGGGCAAGGGCGGAGACTGGAAGGCAGCGGAGCGTGATCCGCTGCAGAAAACTAAATACCTAAGTTGGAATAGGGATTACAAATTAGTGGGGAAAACATAAGCATTCACACCGGAGCTAGCTACTACCACACACCACACCTAATGATCAAATGGGAAATGGATGCAGAAGTGCAATGGAAAACATGGAATGGATCCTCTAGAAAGTAAGGATCAGGAGCAGGGAAAAACGAAATAACCTATGCAAACTTCTCCCTACCCCTCCAAGGAAAAGACAGGAAACTAAACTAAGAGGAAGGCCAAGGCAAATGGGTAACAGCAGCAAAGGAATGAGTCAAAGAAATATAGAACACAGACAAACTGGGCTGCATCTAAAAGGGGAAAGCACTGAGAATAGCTGCCTGCAAACAGGGGAAGACAAAAAGGGAAATCAAGGGAGCAGAAATCAATTAGCGCATGAATCCGAAATTCAGGGCGGAGGAAACAAGAAAACAGGAACAAGGAAGTAGGTACAAAGGCAAGGAACCAGGAACCAGGGACTAGTCAAAAACAGGAACACTGCAAACGATGACCAGCGCTGGACTGAAGTGAGACTGAGGCTTTTAAAGCTGTTTAACTAGCACACGCCTCAGGTGTGCTGACTGCTGCACCTGCAGCCACAGGTGTTGCCTATCCTCCACCCAACCTTGTCCTGCAAGGGTGGAGGTGGAGCAGTGGGCCAGGCATTCTGGGAAGCACAGTCATTTGGTTAAAGAAGCATGCTGGCTGCCAAAAACCTGGAATGGATCCGGAAGGGAAGTAGTTTGGAAAATAGGGATTTAGCGCTCCCAATTCATTACAGCACTGTGGCATTAGGTTCGGAGGAAATGTCCAGCAAGGAATAAGCCCCAAAACATGCCCCCAAGTGGCGGGAACGGGAGCGAAGGGAGCGAGTCGTGACAAAAGGTGCAGGGAGGGGGAGCAGCCACTTTCTACTTTCTGGGTCTCCTCTCTCATTACTTCTATCATCTAATACCGCAGTCTGCTACACTTGGCAGTTGTATGATATCCTTACCTGCATTGGTATATTTTCTGAATTAGAGGCATGGAAACTGGTGTCCTGAACACCTGTGAAGACCTACTCCCCCCTAATTTCAATTCCAGCTCTCCTTCCATCTTCATCCTTCTTGACCTTTCCTTTGGCTTTGATATGGTCAGTCATGCCACCTTGATAAATTGGCTCTGGGATGCAATTGGCATCACAGACTTGGCTGTTGAGTGGTTTATGTCATTCGTCTGGGATCGCCCATCTTAGGTTCTACTGGGCCCTTTTCTCTCTGCATTCTCACTCTCCACCTGCATAGTGGCCCAGGGCTCTATCCTCTCACCTTGGCTGTTCAACAACTACTTGGCTCCTCTAGACCACCTGATCTCCACCTTCTCTCTGAACTTCCAGTGTTGTGCGGATGACACACTGCTCTCCTTCAAGCTTCCTTCTTCTGCCTCCTCCTCTTCCTTTCTCATTTCTGACTGCCTGACTGCTATGCAGGCATGGCGCTCTGAAAAGTATCTCTGCTTTATTGTCAGTAAGACTGAAATCCTTCTCATTGGGACCCCTGCTCTCTCTTTTCTGCCCACACTCTGGCCACCCTCCATCTTGCCCACGACCCTGACCCTCCTCCCTCCTGTGACAGCCTTGGTACCATCTCCGGCTCCTCTCTCTGCTTGTCTCCTCAGATCAGAGACCTTGCCAAGAAGGCCCACTTACAGCTGCATTTTAGATTGCTGGAAGGGGGGATCAAGTAAGGGTAGGGGGAGGAGACAGATGAGGCTGCTATCATACTAGATCCAGGGACAATTCTGATAGAGTAAGTGCACAGAAGAAAGTAAGGGGAGGAGGGAAGGAGATAGGAAAAGGGAGAAAGGGAGAGGAGGAGAGAACAGAAAGTAAGCAGTCAAAAAGAGTGGAGAAGCAAGAGGGGAGAGCGAGTACAATTGCAGAAGTCAGTAGTAACACATAATGTTGCAAGCCTGGATACAAGATGAAGATGGGAACAGCATGATTCAGGGCCACCATGAGAAAGGGTGATGCACCGAGAGGTGCTTACAAGTCAAATCCAGCATTGGCCACAAGCCGGTGATGGTGAAACCCGAATGTATCAGGACAGACTCCTGCAGAAATAGGCTGGAGGGCAGGGGAGGGGGCAGAGTAGAAGAATCAAGCAAAAGAGGACACCTGTGTGCGAGAAGGGGGGGGTGCGAACTAGCAAATATCACAGGGGGACCAGAGCGGCGGGGATGACCTATGGGACAGAGGGAGTAAACACATGGTGGTGCATGCTTACCAGCTGTCTGAGCAAGGGTTCGGGCCCTGGATCCTCTTGGTCCGAACAGGTCCAAACAAAAATTGCCCTTTTCTTTGACTGCCCTTCACTTCGGACACCCGGGTGAGAGACGCCCTTGATCTAAGAGGTAAGATCAGGAAGGAAGAGACAGGGCTAACAAGGTGGGTGGTGCTTAGGCCAGGTGATCAAGATCCACTTGCACCTGCTCCATATCTGCAAAGGAAAAGAGACTTGAGGGCTCCTTAAGTAGGGAAAAAGAAGGACAACCAGGAAGGCACCAGGTGGACAGGGCTTGCTAAGTGGGGAAAAAGAGCGGTAACGAGAAGGCACACAGTGCATCTCATCATTGTAGGTCATGTGTATTATGGCATGCCTGTGTGATATTGTTGCTGGGATGGTTGTGGCTGTAGTCTTGCACATGTGCCTGGCACGTGAGGGTGGGTCCATCAGACAACTGGGGGTTGCAGTGGGGGTTTGGAATTACATGTACATGTGCATCTTCACTGTGTGTTTGGCCTCAATGTGTTTGGGGAGGGGGGTTCTGGTGTGTGTGTGTGATGATGTTCATGCGGGTATGTTTGCATTGATGTGTGGATGTGTTTTTCTTTTTTCTTTTTGTCTCTGTCCCTGTTTGTTTGCACAATTTCATGCCCACTGGTGTCCACTTTGCACATGCTTGGAATTGTGTATGTGACCACGCTCTGTTCACTGCATTGTGTGTTTTGCATTACGGTCGCTGCAAGGGTAGGTGGTCTCACTGTGGATGGGTGGCCTGGTCACGTCATTTTCACATTGCTTTATCATTGCTGGTTCCCTCCCATGTCATGTGCACTTACTTTGGTCTGCGATCTACAAGACAGCCGAAGACAGGGGATACCGGATTGATTGATCTTTCAAGAAGGCAACCAGCATCTGTGCAACGATTCTTGCATGAAGTTGTATTGAAGCTCTATAAAGAACCAAGGGAAGAAGCTGCACCTTCATCAGGGGCTTTACATCTGAGAAGAACATCATTGTATAGTACCAGGAAGGAAGATGTTGCAAAAGGTGAATCCACAAAGGCAGTACACAAGTGTTGAGAATTATGAAGCACCTAGAGATAGATACCTGGATGGATGAAAATAAACAACCTGCAGGTAAAAGCCAGAAGATACCTTCTTGTGGAATTCTGGCCCAGAAATGAAACAGATGTGAACCGAACACATGAGCCTTGACCAAGAAGTATAAAGAATACAAGAAGACCGAATGGGCACTACATAACAGACTGTTGCTATACAAAAATTAACCCCTGAAGAATTTCCTGAAATTATGAGACTGATAAAGGAAAGAAACATGTTGGGTAGTGTGGATTGTAGAATGAAAGGATGTATGAATGACATAAGTGTGAATGAGTAGAGCACGATTTTTATGGTGAAGCTAGAGTACCCAGTGAAGAAAGGAGAAGATATAAAAAGTAAATGAAAAACTGAAAAATGTGTCTTCTACTGATGAACTATCTAATAACAGAGATATGTATTAGAAAATAGAATGTTATGTAGAAGTTGTCTGTGGTCAATGATACCAAAAATAGTGGCAAATGTGTAATAATTGAACTTAGACAAAAGTGCAAGATGCTGTCTTTGTTGAGATAATTGTGAATGTATTTTTTAGTGGTGTTTTTACTGAGAGTAAATAAATTGATATTTTTGATAAAAAAACTGTTTGGAATAAGTATGTTGTAATTTAATGAGTTAAATAACATGCAGGACTGAGTTAGAAGAAGGTACTGGAGAAGCAAGGGACCCTTTAAGCATTAGTGTGGTATGTTTAGTGGTTTTGACGTTTTGAGGGTTGTCTTAAAGAGGTCCAGATAAATATTCCCTCTAGTCTCTTAAAGTTTTTTCATGTGCACATATCCACAAGCATGTGCAGTCACACAATGCATGCTCTCATGTCTTGCTCCACCTCTGCCCCTGGAATGCTGTTGTGACCCATGTTTGCTCATTCTGTGCGGCAGTACACATTTCCTGTCTCAGTGAGTCATGGAAGCCCTGACTGCTCTCACATCACCCTTGCACGGGTTGGTCGGGTTGTGATCCCTGACAGGGACTTTGCCACCTCTTCCACCCGGATCACCTATGCTCAAGCTGTAATGTGCCAGCACATTTTTTGTAGATCTGGCCAATGTTCACATGGGTTTCTTCTGTCCTGATGTCAAATTCATTTGTTGTGATTTTGTGCTTTTGCAGTGACCCATGGCCAACATGCAAATGCCACTTTGCATTGCATTCACTTGTCACATGTCAATGGGGTGGCCACAGTGTTCTTGGGGCAATATCGTGCAGTCTGGCATGGGTGCTGCAGATCCGTATCTGCAAGTGAGTGACATCGGATGGTCTGGTCCTGGAATGGTGTACAGTGCTTCCTGATGATCGTGTTGGCAGTGGACATGTTGGGGCTAAGCTTCATGGTGGAGGCAGGCCACAGTGGGTCAGGTGAGTTGCAGTCATGCATTGTACTTGTGTGGGAGACTGGCAGGGGGCTGTCTGGGGTAGTGTTGAAGGTTAGGAGGGCTGGTAGGTGGTGTTTGGACTTGAGGTGGCTGTCTGGGGAGAGTGTAAGATGTGGGACAGAGTGGGGAGGGGACTGTACTGTCAGAGGGCTGCCTGAGGATAGTGTCAGAGGTGAGAGGGGCTGGTGGGTGGTGTGTGGAAGTGAGGAGGCCGCCTGGGGGGAGTGTCAGAGGTGAGGACAGTGTGGAGAAGTGTCACGCTTACCTCTGGTGCCCTTCAGGAGTGCCTGGTCCGGACTGCGCTGTATAGTGGCCCGGTACTGGTTCCTTCACCTGGTCATATGTCACAGCCATGCCTTCCCTCGCCTGTCGCCTGTCGCCTGTCGCCTATCGCCTGCCGCCTGGAGGAGAACTCCAGGGGGCCATGAGGTTGGGAGGGGCCTGGGTGTATTCAGGACTTGCGTTACTGGTGTTCTGGGGGGTGTTGTGGGAACCTAAGGGGCAAACAGAGAGTAAGTCTACTGTGGAAAATTACTGCAATGTTCCCCCGCTCGCCTCTCCCTTCCCCTAATCCCTTAAAAGGCAAGGCTGGCTGGAGCGAATGGACGCGGCTCACCTGTGGTTTTGTGTCTGCAAGCACGGTTCCGGAGATGGGTCCCGAAGAGGGGGCTGAAGCGGATGTGTTATGCTCACCTGGATTCCACAGGGGCGCTGGACAAAGCTGGACTGCAACAGTCTCCACCAGCGTGACTCGTAGTGAAGTGATGAGTAACTGCACCTGCCCTCTTAGTTTCATCTGTCTGGTTTAACTTCTGCTTCCGTAACCCCCTTGTGTTCTCTTTACTGTGTCTCACCTTATTGTTAAGAGGGATGGACTCTCCATCCTGCGTCTGAATGCATGGGTGCGTTGAGACTTGGGTATCCAGTTAACTTCACTGATCCCTTAATCATATGGCAGAGTTCTGACAACAATGACTTGGAGGTAAGTCTTATGCCAATCCTAAATAGCAAGCAATGCTTTAGAGTTCTGGTTATCTTATAGTCCATTCTTGTACCATGTCTTTATAGTCTTTTTTTCCTTGCAGAATTGCCGAAGACATATGTTTATGCTTCGAGAGAAACAAAGTAAATGCCAAGGTAAGATTTAGTATTTGCACCAAGCGAAGAAAAGTCTTAGCATGCAATATTGTTCATTCGCGTGGTTAATCAATTGTCCTCTGTTTATTCTGCAGGTGCGGCACTTCACTGGAGCAAAGTATGTGTGATGGTGATTCGTGAGACCACGAGTGAATATTGCCTCGGGTAAGTATCTTGAAGCGTGAGATTGAATGTCTTTTAGCAAGGCACAGCTCACCTGTTATCTTTACTTGTCTTTTGCAGATGCGGCTGCTCCGGGCGGTGATCATGTTAGAGTGCCTCGCTGGATCGCAAGGACGAACGGAGCATCGGTGAGAATCACGCCGCGCTTTGCTATCTTGCATAGTGCAGGTGACTGGTGTTCCTTTCCTTGCAGTTGCGCGACTCCCGGATGATTGCGATGGAGAATGGTAAGGCTCTTATTCTAATCTGGTTTTCCTTTCCTTCCTCTGCAGATTCGGATCGTGAAGAACATGACGGGTGTGGCTGAAGACTTGTCTGGATCTGCAGGCACGGTGAGCGGTACGCTGCAGGAGTTCAGAATAATGCAAAGCGTGTTCTGTTCTCCGGGTGTGGTTTAAATAGCCTCCCAAAAGTAGTTCCAGGTAAAGTAGTCCCTGTGCCACACCCAATAAAATAGTCCCTTAAAAAAAGTAATCCCTCCAAACAGTCCCAAGGTAGCCTGTGCATGATATCACCACTTGATGACTTGATTTGCCTGAAAAGGCAATATGAGCCTGGCTGAGTCCAGGAAGCATTTAGGCAATCCTTTGGGGCCTTACAGGTCCCCATGGGTGCCAGTACTCTGGGCTGGCTGGTCTGCTCCTGATGTCTGGGGGCAGGCATCATGACAGCACTCACCCCCCAAGGCCCCTCATAAGGTGGTTTTTCTCGCTGGTCCAGGTTTATCCTGGAAGTTCTAGTGGAACCGTTTTACCAGTTGTGGTGCATGAATATAGTCACTTGGTTCCGATGATCTTTCTTGTGGACCATAGCCTTTCCAGTCAACAAGATAAAAGAGTCTCGATTTCACTAACTTTGAGTCTAAAATGTTTTTTACTTCGAATTCTGGTTCACCATCTACTAGGATGGGACTTGGTGGTTTTGTTATCCTTGTTCCTGGTTGCACTGGTTTCAAAAGCGAAACCTGAAATACTGGATGGACTCGCATGTTTGGTGGTAACTCCAATTGAACCGTAACTGGATTGATGATTGTTAGGGAGAATTCTCTGTTTAGGCTGAATTTCCTAACGTAGTGAGTCCCACAGCAGTTTTGCTGGATTTTTTGGGGTTTAATTTTTTCTCCTGCCAAGAGTGAGACTCTTTTACTCTCACTCTTGGACATGATTTGAGTGTGTTCCTTTGACTCTAGATGTGTTTAATGGGCTATGGGGTCTTTCACTCCATAGGGCTTCATGTGTTTTTGTGATGTGTGTTACACAGCACCCTCAGTGCAGTAACACAGGGGTGTCATAATGACCCCCCAGTATAGACTCCATACCCTGGGACTGACTACTGTCTCCCCGGGCATGTAAAGTCACCATTGACTTTACTAGTCTTAAATTCTGAACAGAACCAGTGCAAACCATCATATTGTGGACGTACTGACTGGGGCAATTCGATTGCCCCGGGGTCTGTTAGTCGAGGGGGCACGTCTCCGTCCACCCTGATTGAGTTTTGGCTGGTGGCAGTGGATACTACTTTTTATATTCAACCGCAAATATTTCTCTATGGGATTTTCCCATTGTTCGAGGCTACTATCTTTATTTATTTAATTACGATAGCCTCGAACATACCGCCGGTTTAATTAATTAATATTAATTCTCCGGTTGATATTTTTTTGCCAAAACTCGGGTCTAAAATGGCGTTTGTGTTCTCTTCTGTGACTCCAACACAAGTTGAGCCCTTTGTTCCACTTTTTGGCGGGTTTCTCCACAGAAGCCCTTCAAAGTGGTGCCACTCTGTCTGGGGTACTTAGGAGGGGTGGAGGGGGATTTAGGCACCCTGGACTGAGTTGCCTAGGCAACTGAAGTCGCACTCCGTCCTGATTGGCCCAAGTGGTGAGCCGGCCGGCTCACCACTTAGCATGTTTGAGTGACAGCTAGGCTGAGTGAATGGGGGTTTTCTGCATAAAAGCAGGGCTTTAGGGACTGGAACTTCAGAAGTCGCCACAGGACCTAAGAATCCGACGAGGGAGAAGCTGAGTCGACCTGCCACGACGACACCACCGGTGGAGCCCTGCTGGACCGTCTCATCACTTTTCCCAACGACAGAGGAGATCTCCCGCCGGAGAATCTTCTTCCTTTGACTGGTGGGGATAACCAGTTTCACCGTCTTTTCGCCTTCCCGATGCATCTCGTGGCCGCCTTGCCTGTGCCAAGCACCCCGGCAACTGGAATACCACGTTTTACCACAACCGTGAAATAAAGGGTAATACCTTTAACCGGAAAACTCTGCGGCTGGTTTCTTCCCTGGCAGTGCAACGACCTTCATCTTTCTTCCAAGTCGAGATCTTCTCTTCCCCTGGACGACGACGAGACTTGCACCCGCTGCCAGGAACAACTGCCACCGCTGGAGGATCCTTCCCACTTAAGGTACCATGTCCCGCCTGGCTTCCCTTGCCACCGACTGTACGGGGTAGATTTAGCCCCCGGCTTTCGAACCTGGGTTAGCCTGGGACACCCTGGCTAAACTTTTCTGAGCCTCTCTAAACTCTTTTCGAACTCTATGCAAGACTTTCAAAGCCTAGTGTAACTGTGTGATCTTGGGCGCATTTGTGCTCTGCTCTCTCTAAGAGTGGGCCCAGCCTATGGACTTTGGCTCACAAGTGACTTTTGCTCTTCTGCCTTTCTAAAAGTGTTCCTAAATCTTAGAGTGGTGTATCTTTCCATATTCTGTCTTTTTCCTATAGTTAAGCACTCACCTCTGTCTGGAAATAAGTGGTGTTAACTAAGACTTATCTGATAAGGAATAAGGGTTGTATATATTATAATAGTAACTGTGTTTAGAGTGTTTTACAATAAGAGTGCTGGAGCGTTTGAAACAGTGTGTTTTTAAATAAATAATGATATACTTTGATACCAAAGCTCTGGTCAGTGTTTGCTTGTATTATTGTATCTGAGTGCCTATTGTGTATACTTTGAATACTGCCTAACTCTTCTTGAGAGAGGTCTGACTGCTCAGCCACCGCTACCAGGTAAATCTGGGTGGTACAGACTGCTACCAAGTGGGTTTACTGCTAACCCCTGTAGCCCTAAATCTTTTGCAGTGTTCCCAAAGGGAACTGCACAGGCTTATGCCTAACAATGATGGCTTTAATGGTGTAAGGTCCCAAATATCTGGGGTTAAATGTGTGGGTCCCTTTTAGCGGTATGTGTCTTGAGGCTAGCCAAACCTGGTCTCCTATCTGGTATTTTGGGGCTTCACTCCGATGTTGAACAGCGGTTTTCTTGTACCTTTCTTTTGCTTTTTTTAAATGTTCAGTTGCCTTTTTGAAGGCCTGTGTTATAGTAGCGTGTAAACTGCTTACAGCGGGCATCTCCAAGTGTTGAGGTGGGTCGTGTTCAGAGGTCCAAGGATGTCTTCCATATATGGTGTAGAATGGACTTTGTCCAGTGCTGAAGTGTATACAACAGAATTGTTGTAGGCATATTTGTTTATCCATAAAATATCTTTCCAGTTGCCTTCTGTTTGGTTTAACATGCACCATAGATATTGCTCTAATATTTGGTTGGTCCTCTCGGTTTGACCATCGGTTTGCGGATGGTGGCTGGTTGAAAGTCTTACATCAATTTGGGCCAATTGTCAACATTTTCTCCAAAATTAGGAGATAAACTGACTGCCCCGATTGGAAACTAGGACTGAAGGGAATCCGTGTATTCGGACGCTGTGTTCGAGGAATTCTTTGGCCAGGGTTGAGGCCGAGGGTAAGCCTTTTAACAGAATGAAGTGGGCCATTTTGGAAAATAGGTCCACTATTACTAAAATAGTGTTGAATCCATTACAGGGGGGAAGATCTGTGATAAAATCAAGAGATAATATATGCCAGGGTGTAGGTGGAATGTCTAAGGGTTGTAATAAACCCGCTCGTTTCTTCTTCTGGGCCTTGTTTTGAGCACAAATGCCACAAGATAGCACAAATTGCTCAATGTCTTTTCACCAAGTAGGCCAGCAGAATTGTCTCTTGATTTTAGCTCCGTTTTTTGCAATTTCAGGATGGCCTTCTACCAAGGACTCATGATAATTGGAAATAACCTGTTTTTGCAGTTCCTTACTAGGTAGATAAATACGTCCTTGGTAGTACGGTAAATGATCAATGACTGAATGATTTTTGCTTTTGTTTGACCAATCTTGTAAAGCTGTAGAATCGAGAATATGCTGAATATTCTCATGAATGTTGTCTAGAGTTAACAAGGTGGTCATTCCTAGGATTCTTCCTCCTGGAATTATGGGCACCGGTTCTGGATTTGAATATGCTTCTTCCATTCCTATGCGAGTGTGGAGATAAGAGGCTGGAGACAAGGCGATTTGCTGAAATAATATTTATTTCTGACTTAAATTTAGTCAAGAGTGAATTAACTGAAGGTTCTGGTGGTAAATAAACTAAAAGTTCTATCAGTTTCCTTCACCGTGGGGCTTCCTTCCCCAACGCCTTCCTGCAGAAGGGTCTTGTCCTTTAGTTTGTGATATCTGGATAGGCCCACCACTCGGGGTTGACTGTCTCCTCCTTCTCAGCCTCCTGTGGATATATGAGAAACAGTTCTTTAGAAGAGGCAGGCTTTTATGATTTTCCCTGGCTTCAAACCCCCACCAATGAGGATCCTTTCTGGCTAGTGCTTCCGTCATTGCATGGAACGGCTTAGTCCCGCCTCCCACAAAGCTGACTCCCCGCCGTCATTTCTGCCTGCCCCCGCAGCATAGGGGAAAGCGCTATGGCTTTTGCACCAGCGCGTCCCATGCGGCGTCGGGCCTCGAGGGTGTATGGGTGGACCCTGACGCCTGGGTTTCCTCCTGATCTCAGCCGCGGGCCGTGGCTGCCGCGGACCGTCTCCTGGCAATGCTTCCGCACCCTCCCTAGTCCGGGTCGCTGACTCCATGACGTTCCTCCAATGTGGGCTGGGACTCCCGCATGGTAAGTAGCTGAGCATGTTGCAGCGTTCCGCTGCGGCGCTTTTAGTCCTGGTGTGTTTGTTGTGCTCGTCTTGTGTCGGATCACCATGTTCATCTGCTTCCCTATGACCGCCCGTTCTTTGTACATTGTCGGTTCTCCCGGTGTCGATTGCAGGTACCTCCTCACAGCGAGAGCATCTGCTTTGCCGTTTCGACAACCAGGTCGGTAAGTGTCACCAAGCCTTGAATGCTGACTTGAGAGCTACAAGTTCTTTGTCGGTGACGGCATAATTTAGTTCAGGTGCTGAAAACTTTTGTGACCAAAAGGCCACTGGATGGAGTTGACCTGTCTCTGGATCTTTTTGAGAAAGGACCGCTCCCATAGTCAGACTGGATGCATCAGTTTCTACCACATACGGAAGCTCTGGGCGTGGATGCTTCAAAACTGGAGCTGAAGTGAATTTTTGTTTTAGATCTTGGAAGGCCTTTTCTGCTTCCTCTGACCACTGGAAGCGTTTATTCTTCCGTAATAGTGATGTGATGGGATGTACCAAGTGTGAAAAGTCAGGAATAAACCTGCGGTAGAAGTTTGCAAATCCAAGCGTACTCTGTACCCCTTTTACTGAAGTGGGCGAGGGCCACTTGAGGATGGCATCTACTTTCTGTGAATCCATTCGAACTCCACTTGGGGTCAGGACAAACCCAAGAAACTCGACCTCGGTAGTTTGAAAGCAACATTTTTCCAATTTTGCGTACAATTTATGTTGACATAATTTTTCTAGTCCCGCACGGACATGTTTCACATGGCCTTGTTCATAAGACGAGTACACCAAGATATCGTCAATATACACGACGACACAGACATCAATTAGTTCACGAAGGGCATTGTTCATAAAATACTGAAACACTGCCGGGGCATTATAAAGCCCAAAGGGCATCACCTGGTATTCAAATAATCCGTACTTGGTACGGAAGGCAGTCTTCCACTCGTCGCCCTTTTTCACACATACAAGATGTTACGCCCCTTGGAGATCCAACTTAGTGTAAATACGAGCATGTTTTACTTGGTTCAATAATTCCGGGATTAAGGGCAAGGGGTACCGTTTTTTTTCAGTTACTTGGATTAACACGCAATAGTCAATACAAGTTCTTAGGTCTCCTTCCTTTTTAGGGACGAAGAAAAAAGGCGAGGCCGCCGGGGACTTTCACGGGCGAATGAAGCCGTTAGCCAGTTAGTGATCTAAGTATTGCCTTAAGTGAAGATTCTCGGGTTCAGTAAGGGCATAAATCCTACTGCATGGAATTTGTGCGCCAGGTATGAGATCGATTTGGCAATTAAATGGTCTATGAGGTGGTAAAGTGTTGGCTTGGTCTTTCTGAAATACATCCTGAAAATCCTGGTAATCCTGGGGTAGCAGATTGGTTGGGCTCATGACCGTGGCTATCTTCTTGGTCAGGGGTTCTTCTGGATAACATGTATGCACACATTCGAGAAGGTCACTCTCTTTTCACGCCAGTTTATGCAAGGATTATTTGTTTCTAACCATGGTATTCCCAGAACTATTTGGAACAGTGGAGCCTGGATTAAATCAAACACAATGTTCTCTCGATGCCCATCTTGGCCCAACAGTGTCATCTCTGCCGTTGAATGAGTTACTGCGCCAGAAGCTATTTCTGTTCATCGACGGTGGTGACTAAATCAATTTTGGTCTTTTCGCAAAGAGAAAGATTCATCCTTTTAGCCAATTCTTGATCCATATAGTTACCTATGGCTCCACTATCGATGTATGCTCTAACTGCATGCATACCAGATAGTTGCTGGTGACCAATGGGGATCATTGGTAAAGTTAGGTGTGAGGTCTGAGAGTCCTTATTCTCGCTCAACAAGCGGACCTCTACGCTTGTCGGCGGGGTAGTTTTCTGGTTCAGATTCAGTACTGAGATGTCGCCGGCTCCCACTGCCTTCTTAGGCGGTTTCACCAGACAGTCTCGCAAAAAATGCCCTGATGTTCCCCAATATAAGTACAATTGCTGCTGTCTCCTTTTGTCTCTTTCTATTTTGGACAACGGCCCTCTAACTCCTCCAATTTACATGGGTTCAGATACATCAGTACTTTTGGAGGTGTCCTTTGGTCTCACCAGTACCCGATTCTCAAATCTGGCTCGATCAGCTTTCCGGTTTTGAAGTCTGTGGTCCAACTGAACCACCAGGTCTATATATTCAGCACATTCTTGAGGTGGGTTTACTACTTGTGCCAAAATGTCTTTTAGTTCGCCTCTTAACCCACGATGGAATAGCGTACTTCTTTTGTCTTCTGGCCAACCGGTTCTACCACCAACCTATTGAAAGTTGCGATGTAAGTTAACAGGTCTTTGTTCCCTTAACGTAAGGACAAAAGTTCATTGTCTAATGCTTGACCTTGAGAATGACAGACGCATAATTTCTCCATGTTTTTTGAAATCCCTGGAAATCCCGGAGAAGAGGGTCATCTTGGTTAACCAGTGGAACAGACCAATCCGCTGCACTGCCGCTGAGATATAACAGTACGAAGGCCACTTTCTATTGATCATTTGGGAAGGCTCCAGGCCTACAAAGAAAGTGTAGGCGGCACTGGTTCATAAAAACTGCAAACCTTTTAGGGTCCCCCACAAAGCGTTCTGGTGGAGCTAAAGGTATAGCCCCTGGTAGTACCACTTGTACTGGGCTGCTTGACTGAGTTGGGACTGACGCTCCTCCAATCCAGATAATGGTGTATGACCAGCTTGGGCTTGGAGTAGTTGTCTGGCGAGGTCATCTGTACGCTCTTTTGCCACAATCAGTTCTCTTCTTAGAGCATTGGTTTCTTGTTGTGCGGAATGTACTTTAGCTCTAAGCTCCCCCAGGAGCTGGGCTAATTGGTCAGTCTCTGAGGTTTCCATGACGCCCGGGTAGACATTTGTACAGAGGCTTTGCGTTCTGTTACGCTCACCTGGATTCCACAGGGGCGCTGGACAAAGCTGGACTGCAACAGTTTCCACCAGTGTGACTCATAGTGAAGTGATGAGTGACTGCACCTGCCCTCTTAGTTTCGTCTGTCTGGCACGTAGGAAGATTTTCCTAGAGTGGCAAAAATGTCAAGTTAGCTGACTGATAGGAGAAGGTTTAACTTCTGCTTCCGGTTGTGTTCTCTTTACTGTGTCTCACCTTATTGTTAAGAAGGATGGACTCTCCATCCTGTGTCTGAATTGCAGGGGTGCATTGAGACTTGGGTATCCAGTTATCCCGTAATCATATGGCAGAGTTCTGGACAACAATGACTTGGAGGTAAGTCTTATGCCAATCCTAAATAGCAAGCAATGCTTTAGAGTTCTGGTTGTCTTATAGTCCACTCTTGTACCATGTCTTTATGGTCTTTTCTTTCCTTGCAGAATTGCCGAAGACAGATGTCTCTTCTTCGAGAGAAACAAAGTAAATGCTAAGGTAAGATTTAGTATTTTCACCAAGCGAAGAAGAAGTCTTAGCATGCGATATTGTTCATTTGCGTGGTTAATCAATTGCCCTCTCTTTATTCTGCAGGTGCGGCACTTCCCTGGAGCGAAGTACGTGTGATAGTGATTTGTGAGACCACGAGTGAATATTGCCTCGGGTAAGTATCTTGCAGCGTGAGATTGAATGTCTTTTAGCGAGGTGCAGCTCACCTGTTATCTTTTCTTGTCTTTTGCAGATGCAGCTGCTCCGGGCGGTGATCATGTTAGAGTGCCTCGCTGGATCGCAGGGACGAATGGAGCATCGGTGAGTATCACGCGGCACTTATGCTATCTTGTATAGCGCAGGTAACTGGTGTTCCTTTCCTTGCAGGTGCGGCGACTCCCAGATGATCGCGATGGAGAATGGTAAGGCTCTTATTCTAATCTGTTTTTCCTTTCCTTCCTCTGCAGGTTCAGATCGTGAATAACAGGACGGGCGTGGCAGAAGACTGGTCTGGAGCTGCAGGCATGGTGAGCGTTACGCTGCAGGAGTGCAGAATAACGCGAAGCGTGTTCTGTTCTTCGGGTGTGGTTTAAATAGCCTCTCAAAAGTAGTTAGAGGTAAAGTAGTCCCTGTACCACACCCAATAAAATAGTCCCTTAAATAAAGTAATCCCTCCAAACAGTCCCAAGGTGGCCTGTGCATGGTTTCACCACTTGCTGACTTGATTTGCCTGACAAGGCAATATGAGCCTGGTGCCAACGGCACCAGGACTGAGTCCAGGAAGCATCTAGGCAATCCTTTGGGGCCTTACAGGTCCCCATGGGTGCCAGTACTCTGGGCTGACTGGTCTTCTCCTGATGTCTGGGGGCAAGCATGGTGACAGGATGAGAGTCTCTGTCCCAGATGAGATGTCTCTGCTAATTGTCTTATGTTCTTTTTCTCCCCCCAGGTGTTGGAACTTCAGCGCCAGACCGGTAGCGGAACCCTGAGGGAGGCTCACTCGTTCCTGGATACAGGTAAGTTCTTGAGTTCCTAAATGGGGGGTTGGTTTTGATGGGCGGAGAATGGAAGGCGGATGCAAACCCTGTTGCTTGCTTTCGAACAGGGCATCTGACACCAGGAGCTGGGGGCCTGGAAGACCAAGGGCAGAAGCGAGTCCACGCAGGATGGGAGGAGGACGGAGCCTGCCGTGGAGCAGCGTTGAACAGGATGCTGAAGGCTGCAGACCAAGACTGAAGACCAGGGTACTGAAGGTTTCTGAAGGATGCCAAAGAACGGAAGGATGCTGAAGGACCGAAGGATGTGGAAGGACCGAAGGATGCCGAAGGAACGAAGTATGCTGAAGGACCGAATGATGCAGAAGGAGTCCCAACTGGATGCAGAAGAATGCTCTTGACCAAGGAGCTCAACGCAGGAAGATGCATGAGCGCAGAAGCAGTAAGTGAGATTTTTGTGGCAACATTATTACATGGAATCCTCTTGTCAGGAGCAGAAGAAATGCTAAGCACATGGTGCCGTCCGGGCACAGCTTTACAGTCCTGTGCCACACCTTACCGAAGCTAGATGCCTAAGGGCGTTGGCTTCGTGCATGTGCCAGGTAAATTGCTGCATGTGCTGGGCTTGCACGTGTTCAGTTGTTCTTGGCTTGTGATGGGCGGTGCCTTTGCCTTCTGCTCTTTCCTGCAAGCCGCAACTAGGTTGCACCCACTCACACGCTCGCGCCAACCAGCCACCATCCCTGTTCACCTTTTCCCTATTGTGTTAGCCTGCCACCCCTGGGCCCGTAACAGGATTGTGACAAGAAGGGAGTGTACTGTCAGGGGGCTGCCTGGGGGCTGTCAGAGGTGATGGGAGCTGGTGGGTGGTGTTTGGATTTAAGGGGGCTGCATGGGGAGTGTTGGAGGTGACGAAAGTGTGGGGAGGGGAGTGTATTGTCAGGGGCCTGTCTGTGGGTAGTGGCATAGGTGAGGAGGTTGGTGGGTGGTGTCAGGACTTGAGGGGGCTTCCTGGGTAAGAGTATCAGAGGTGAGGACAGTGTTGGGATTGGAGTGTACTGTCAGGGGGCTGCCTGGAAGTAGTGTTAGAGGTGAGGGGCTTGGTGGGTGGTATCTGAACTTTAGGGGGCTGCCTGGGGGGAGTGTCAGAGGTGAGGACAGCGTGAAGAGGGGAGTGTTCTGTCTGGGGGAATCCTGGGGGTTATCAGATTTGATGGGGTCTGGTTGGTGGTGTCTAGACTTGAGGGGGGTGCCTGTGGGGAATGTCGGAGGCAGGGACAGTGTGGGTAGGGAAGTGGACTGTCAGGGGCCTGCCTGTGGCTAATGTCAGAGATGAGGGGGGCTGGTGAGTGGTATCTGGACTTGAGGGGGCTGCCTGGGGGAGTGTCAGTGGTGAGGACAGTGTGGGGAGGGTAGTGTACCATCAAGTGGCTGCCTGAAGGTAGTGTTGGAGGTGAGGACAGTGTGGGGAGGGAAGTGATCTGTCAGGGGGCTGCCTGGGGGTAGTGTCAGAGCTGAGGGGAGCTGGTGGGTGGTGTCTGAACTTGATGGGGCTGAATGGGGGGAGTGTCAGAGGTGAGGGCAGTGTGGGGAGAGGGGTGTATGGTCAGGGGGCTGCCTGAGGATAGTGTCAGAGGTGCGGGAAGCTAGTGGGTGGTGTCCTAACTTGAGGGGGCTGCATGGGGGGAATGTCGGGGGTGAGGACAGTGTGGAGAAGTGAGTGTACTGTCAGGGGGCTGCCTGGGGGTAGTGTCAGGGGTGGGGGGTTTGGTGAGTGGTATCTGGACATGAGGGGGCTGCTTGGGGATGTGTTGGAGGTGAGGACAGAGTGGGGAGGAGAGTGTACTGCCAGGAGGCTGTCTGGGGGTAGTGTCAAAAGTGAGGGGCCATGTGTGTTGTCTGGACTTGAGGGGGCTGCCTGAGGGTAGTGTCAGAGGTGAGGACAGTGTGGGGAGGGGAGTGTACTGTCACGTGGCTGCCTGGGGATGATGTCAGAGGTGAGGGGGACTGGTGGGTGGTGTCTGAACTTGAAGGGCTGCCTGGGGGGACTGTCAGAGATGTGGACAGTGTGGGGTGGGGGTGTACTGTCAGGGGGCTGCCTGGGGATAGTGTTGGAGATGAGGACAGTGTGGGGAAGGGGCTTTACTGTCAGTGGGGATGCCTGGCGGGAGTGTCAGAGGTGAGGGGGACTGGTGGGTGGTGTCTGAACTTTAGGGGCTGCCTGGGGGGAGTATCAGAGATGAGGACAGTGTGGGGAGGGGGTATACTGTCAGGGGGCTGCCTGAGGATAGTGTTGGAGTTGAGGGGGGCTGGTGGAGGGTGTCTGGACTTGAGAGGGCTGCCTGGGGGGGTATCAGAGGTGAGGACAGTGTGGGGAGGGGGGTGTACTGTCAAGGGGCTGCCTGGGGCTATTGTCAGAGTTGAGGACAGTCTGGGGAGGGTGGTGTACTGTCAGGGGGCAGTGTCGGAGGTGAGGACAGTGTGGGGAGGAGAGTGTACTGTCAGCAGGCTGCCTGATGGTAGTGTCACAGGTGAGGGGGGCTGGTGGATGGTGTCTTGACTTGAGAGGCCTGCTTGGCGGTACTGTCGGAGGTGAGGATAGTGTGGCAAGGAGGGTGCACTGTCAGGGGGTTGCCTGGGGGTAGTGTTGGAGGTGAGGACAGTGTGGGGAGGGGAGTGTACTGTCAGGGGGCTGCCTGAGGGTAGTGACAGAGGTGAGGGGGGCTGGTGGGTATTGTCTGGACTGGAGGGGGCTGCCTGAAGGGATTGTTGGAGGTGAGGTGGCTGGTGGGTGGTGTCTGGACTTGAGGGAGCTGTCTGGGTGTAGTGTTAGGGGTGAGAATAGTGTGGGGAGGGGAATGTACTATAAGGGGGCTGGCTGGGGTAGTGTTGGAGGTAGGGGGGGGCTGGTGGTTGATGTCTGGACTTGATGGGGCTGCCTGGGGGGTATTGGAAGTACGAGGGCTGGTGGGTGTTGTCTGGACTTGAGGTGGCTGCCTGGGGGTAGTGTTTGAGGTGAGGACAGTGTGGAGAGGGGAGTGTACTGTCAGGGGGCTACCTGGGGGTGGTGTCGGAGGTGAAGGGGTCTAGTGGGTATTGTCTGGACTTGAGGGGGTACATGGGGGAGTGTCAGATGTGAGGACACTATGGATAGGGTTTTTCTGTCAGGAGGCTGACTGAGGGTAGTGTCGGAGGTGCTGACAGTGTGGGTAGGGGACTGTACTGTCTGGGGTCTGCCTGGGGGTAGTGTCAGAGGTGACGGGGCTGGTGTTTGGACTTGAGGCGGCTGCTTGGGGGGTGTCAGAGGTGGTGACTATGTGGGGAGGGAGGTATACTTTCTGTGGGTCTGGCAGGGCGTAGTGTCACAGGTGAGAGGGTCTGGTGGGTGGTGTCTGGATTTGAGGGGGCTTCCTGAGTGGTGTAGGAGATGAGGGGGGCTGGTGGGTCGTGTGAGGACTTGAGGGGATGCATTGGGGGAGTGTCAGAGGTGATGACAGTATGGGGAGGGGAGTGTACTGTCAGGGTGATGCCTGGGGGGAGTGTCGGAGGTGAGGGGGGCTGGTTGGTGGTGTCTGGACTTGAGAGTGCTGCCTGGGGGAGTGTCAGAGGAGAGGACAGTATGGGGATGAGGGTGTACTGTCATGGGGTTGCCTGGGGTAGTGTTGGAGGTGAGGACAGTGTGGGGAGGGGAGTGTAACATCAGGGGTCTTTCTGGGTCTTGTCTGAGGTGAGGTCAGTGTGGGGAGGATAGTGTACTGCCAGGGGTCTGTCTGGGGGTAGTGTCAGAGGTGGGAACAGTGTGGGAAGGGGAATGTACTATCAGGGGGCTGGCTTGGGTATTGTTGGAGGTGTGGGGCTAGTGGATGGTGTCTGGACTAGAGGAGGCTGCCTAGGGTGTGCTGGAGGTGAGAGGGGCTGATGGGTGGTGTCTGGATTTAAGGGGGCTGCCTGGGGGTAGTGTCGGAGGTGAGGACAGTGTGGGGAGGGGAGTGTACTGTCAGGGGGCAGCCTGGGCGGTGTTGGAGGTGAGAGGGGCTATTGGGGGTTGTCTGGACTTGTGGAGGCTGCCTGTGGTAGTGTCAGATGTGTGTACAGTGTGGGTAGAGGGTTGTTCTGTCAGGGGGCGGCCTAAGGGTAGTGTTGGAGGTGCTGACAGTGTGGGTAGGGGAGTGTACTGTCCGGGGTCTGCCTTGGGGTAGTGTCAGAGATTACGAGGGCTGGTGGGTGGTGTCTGGATTAGAGAGGGCTGCCTGGGAGGAGTGTCAGAGGTGGGGACAGTGTTGCAAGGGGAGTGTACTGTCAGGGGGCTGGCTGGCGTAGTGTCTGAGGTGAGAGGGGCTGGCGGGTGATGTCTGGATTTGAAGGGGCTGCCTGGGGGCTGTCGGAGATGAGGGGGGCTGGTGGGTGGTGTCTGGACTCAAGGAGGTTGATTTGCAGTAGGGGTATATGGGTTTAGGGGGATGGGCTCGCAGTTGGACAGGGGGGCCGCCTTGAATTACGAGTGAGCCAGTGTGCTTCCGCTGGGGTGCAGCCACGACTTACGATGGAGCTCTCTCATTTTTGCAGGGGTGCCGCATTGACTTGCGAGGAAGGCAGAGTGGTTTCGCAGTGGTGCAGCCACCTTAAGAGAGAGCTCTCACGTTTTCACAGGGGGTTTGGCATTGACTTACATGGAAGGCTGCATGTTTTCGCCATGTCGCTTCCTCGACTTACATGCGAAGGCTGGCTCGATTTACGAGGGAGCTCACACGTTTTCATGGGGGTGCTGCATTGACTTGCGAGGAAAGATGCACACTTTATAGCAGGGGTGCAGCCTCAATTTACTATGGAGCTCTCCCCTTTTTGCACGGGTGCTGGATGGGGGATCAGGGTTGACACGTAGGTTTGCGCTTAGGTTGGGATATGGCTTAGTTTTTTGTTTGGGTGGGGGCGTGTTGCACGCATTCCTCAGACAGCTCGAGTCCCTTTGCATGTCTCCTAGAAATGCACATTTGGATCCATGAATACATAGAGGGCGCAGATTTACTTATGCGTGCAGGCTAGCTCAGTGTCTAGCTCAGTGTCGTTCTCGGAGCGCAGCACTTGTGGGATTGCGCTTTTTTCCATGAATCGGCCCCTTAGTAGCTCATGAAAGATCCATTTAGGGAGCTCATAACAATATTATACAATCCTGCAGATGCTGCTTAAGCAGATCTCATACTGCTATGGAATACAGAGATGTTATACTACTATGGAATATGGAGAAAGATAACACATACGACCAGTGATAAGTTAAAAAAAATGTTTTAACAGACTTCACCCTGCCCCCCCCAACCCCACACATACATGTTAAACACAACAGAAGCAGGCAGATCTGTTGTTTTTTTGTTAAACCTGTTTATTATGGTTGTTTGCCTAATTTGTTGTATGGCACTTAGTTATCTTACGCGGGAATATAAATTGATGAAAGTCCTTATATGTTTATACATCTCTCCCAGGCAAATATTGTTATTGTACTTGCATCAACTGAAGTCATTACCTTTGAAAGTCTAGATGTCATGATTGGAAACGCATTTCTTTGATACTGTAGGTAATATGAAATTCATTAAACATTTAAATGACAAAAAAGAAGCAAAGAACAGTATCATATAAAATGTATTTTGCTTCACAACCATTCTGAATTTTAAAACATGTATGCCTTTCGTGTATGTAGCAGGCTTTGATTAATACATTATCTATCTTGACTAAAAGTATTTAATAACAATAAAAGTATCTTCCAGTCAACACCGTAAAAATAAAACTTGTTTAAAGACGAATATGTTCTGACCTTTTAAATCCTAACAAATGTTGTGTGTTGTTTTAACAGGGATACTTTGGTGACACTCCACATTTAGAAAACCGCACGTTACAAAACCTCTGCAACTTTTAAGGTGCTTACTAAACGAGTTAATCCATTTTTTTAAATGTTTCAATTTTCTTTTTTTTAGCGCATTGCACTAATTTTTAATTCTTCAAATTAAACAGAGAGGGTTGTCAGTTAAGGACATATTATCAATGTCTATGAAGTCCAATGGTCAGCTGCTTAATGGGGTGTGTCATTCGCTGATATTATAAGCAGTAATACCAGTAACGTGGACATCTGAATTTACTTTAATTCATGTCACGAAATGTTTTTTACATCTCTCTCCCTTTGAAATTCTGAAAGTGAACTCGATCCATATCAGTAGATGGCAATATATTGCTTATTGTCCCTCGTGCAGCAATTCACTGCAGTGTCAGTTTGGAGCCTCCTTTGCATTCAGTACACCATCTCAGTAGTATTTTGTGGTATCGCCTCATTTACCAAATTGATCTGCTTCAATGATGAGTGTAGAGCTAAATTGCTCCTAAATTACCTAAGTTATTCAGTTCCTGCTTTCATTCAATGAAAGATGCTTTTCTTCCAAGCACATTATTTCGGCAGAAGCCGAGAGCATGACAATTGTCTTTTGAAACATCTAATTGTTAATGCGTCAAAATTGCATGTAGACTTTTAGTTTGCATTTCCGCTTTTCTGCCGAAAATATATAGCATTGACCACGAACAATGAATTATCATTTAACATGTTTGAACGGTAAACAATGATTCACTGTAGCCAGGGGCGTTGCTAGGGGTGGGGGTGGGTCTAAGGGGGCTATAGCCCCTGATCATTTGGTTGTAGCCCCGGATAGAATCTCAGGAGCTACAAAAGACTAGCTAGCCCCAAGTCCCGACAGTTCTGACATCATCGTAGCCCCGGGTCTTTCCCAGACCTAGCAAGTCCCCTGACTGTAGCAACTTCACTTTAACGAGTTCACCTTTTTCAGAATGTTGTGATTTTTCTAGGTACAATTTCAATACACTACCTGCTATGGACTTCAGGAATAGATGTCATGCAATGCATATTTTACCCAAATGTGATATCTCACATCTTGAAGAGCCACATTGTTCTTAAATGTATGTTTGCCTTTATATTGTGAACTCCAAGCTCTCAACACAGTGAGGCAGCAGACACAATTGGAACTGCCCATGTGTGAAGGTTTAGCAATTCCCAACATAATGGCAAATTTAGTGCAGTATTGCTGTTGAGTGCTATCTCCAAGATGGCACAAAGCGTGCACTTGCTAACTGGTTCGGAAGTGGTAACTCCAGATTCACAGTCTAAGGAACACATTTTTCCAAAAAAAATTCACGACACAAATCACAAGTTTACATTGTCCGCATGATATTCCTCAAAACTGTATTGTGCAATAAATATTCACAATGGCCTGAGCAAAGGGCCCAATTCATAGAAAATGAGCTAAGTCCATGCAAACTACTTAGCGCCATAAATAACATTGCACCTACTTGCGTGTGCGAAAAGCTTAGCGCTGTTTGCTGATTTATGGATTCTAAAGCGCAAAGTAACCCGCAGTTCAAACAACAATGAGTTGTGCACGGAATGCCCACTGTCCAACCCCAAAAACACAAACAATTAGCACAAACAAACAACCTTTGTGCCTACCTTTGCACCACCATCGAGCACACAGGCATAACTGCGTACTGTTCCCCGTAACTCAAGGCAACATCGCAGAGAAACTGCATACTGTCCCCCATAACTCAATGCAGTACCACAACAAATCTGCTTAGTATCCCCCCGTAACTCAAGGCAGCGTCCTGGTGAAATTGCGGGTCGTCAACCCTTACTCAAAGCGCACCTAAACTACATACCATCACCCCTAAATTCAAGTGGCACTCCATCGAAATGGCAGCTGGTTACCCCTAAGCCATAGCAGCCCCATCAAGTCCTCACATCACCCACTACCCCCACTGACCTCCGTCCCAACTGCCAGGTTCCGCCTTGCTAGTCCACCCTCCTCCCAACACTCACATTGACCTCCACTCCAACCCCCAGGCAGCCCCCTCAAGTCTTGACACTTACCACTACTCCCACTGACCTATGTCCCAACCCTCAAGCAGTCCCCTGGTAGTCTGCCCTACTCCCACCACCACCATTCACCTCCGCCCCAACCCGAGGGAGCCCCCTGCTAGTACGGCATACTCCCACAAACCCCCACTCTCCTCTGCCCCAACTGCAGGAAGCCCCCTACTAGTCTGTCCTACTCCCACAACCCCCACACACCTCTGCCCCAAACCCAGGGAACACCCTGCTAGTCCGCCCTACTCCCACTACTCCCACTCACTTTGGCCCCAACCCCCAGGGAGGCCCCTGCTAGTACAGCCAACTCTTACTACTCCCACTCACCTCCACCCATCACGCATTGCAGACCTCTACTTGTCCCCACACCTACCAGTCAAAAGTGGAGCAAGAACCTACTGCAATCTCTCAGGATTGCCTCCACCATGAAGTACACCTGCCACATATTCTCCACCAACACAATCAACTGGCAGCACTGATGTTAAATCCAGGACTGTAGCTTCTTCAACAACTCCCTGGTACAACACACTCAGTTGCATATCAACAGGACACCATACTGTTGCACCACCTACACTTCCACCACTCCATGTAAATGTGACATAATGATGCAATGCAAAGCAATGTGGAATTTGTATAGTGTGTCTGACATTGCAATGGCCTGAAAGTGCTGTAGCAGAATGCCTTGGAGGACCCAAGTCTGAGGAATCACAGATTGGTCTGAGTCATCGATAATGCCTGTGTGCATGTCAGCCTGTACAAAGGTAGGTAGGTAAGGCAAAATCCATTCCAGTGACCTTGGCATTACGGGCCTGTGAATTAGTGATGTGAAGGCTGTCAGAGAGTGTGCAACATACAGAGACTGATAATGTGTCCAGCTAGACTGTACAATCAATCATGGGACCACGCTGCATTTCGATGGCAGAGTAGATGCATGATTGGAGAGCAGGTAGTGGCTGATTGCAGATGTGCGTGGGTGTGTGGCCATACCTTGGGAGGGATACAACAATCTCCCATTGAGTGCACACGTGATGAGTGTAGCCCACTAATCCAAAGTGAACACCAACAATGTAAAATACCGAAGGAACACCAAAACATAAGTGGACCGGAAAGTTACTCAATGTACAACAAACTAAACTCCAGTAGCCAATGTGCAGAGGTGAAGGAGCTGTCACCAGATACAAGTCTCTAACAGGTGGATATGCTGGATGAATCCGGTTATCATCCAAGTTGCAAGGAGGTATGCTAGGGTCTTTGGATCTTTAAGCATGGCTTATTTACAATCTGTGACAAAGCTGTAGGACACTTGCAGGTACTTTATATACGTATACTATCTGCTGTGCCATATTAATTCTCGTACGCGACCCCCAGCTCTTGATGCATTGTAAAAAGGCTGTACGACATCTGTAGGCATTTTATATATGTGTACAAGCTGCTGTGCCCTTCAGAGTCTCTTACACCTTTATGTACTGGTTGTACCTTTATTATTCTTGGGTTAATGAGCTGAGCTGTTGCTATTCTTTGAATTATCACATTATGTAGTTTCTGATAATGATTTAAACTAAGGATGATTGCTATTGTTAATATGTGTCTGATGTTTGTTTCTTTTACATATTTATATTAAAATAAAGCAGTGCTGACTGAGATGTACAAATCTTGTTGCATACTGAACAGACAAAACAGCATGCTGGCAAACATCTGTTCTGTGGGTTGCCTCCGAACTCACCAGTAAAAATTACAAAAATAGTCTACAAATAAGTGTACACTGAGCAAGAAGTAAGACAATTTATTCTGGGCCCAGTGACCGCTGGGAAAGCGAAATTCAAACAGAATGCGGAACAAAACTGCATTCAAAGTTCTGTCAAAGATACACCTCTAAAACAAACGTTTTCATAATCCCATGAACTAATTAGCATTACAAAACACATTGCAACATTAGGATATTCATGCACAGATAATTGATGTGTAGGATCATGCCATTCTCCTACAGAGGGACATACACTATCTCAAAATGATCGGCTCTTGAAAACCTTACCACACCATTGTGATGTCACAATCCAGCCCCCAATTCCCACAATGGTAGTACCAGTTTATTGAAACATTTGGGATGATCAGCAGATTTTTATTCAACTGTCACTGATCATCCCCATTCAAATTCTCACAGGAGGGTACCAGATCATGACACCAACAGAGCCTTGAACCACCAACAAGTTACTGCTTTAATGTTGCATTCCAGGTACTCATCAAACTTTTTCCCAGGTTAGGACGTGCTAAGTGCCAATTTGAGACCGCCATTGGCACTTTGAAACCGTCAATTGACCAGCTTGAAAAACTAATATGCCAAATTATAAAATGGTTATGCAATCATTGTTTGTTCCTCTGGACACAAAAATCGCTGCTTTCTGCCCCCGAAAGTAGCAAAGGCTGTCCGTTTTCTACTGTGCGATCCTGAGAACGTATAATTTTCAATTTACTGTCAACCTCTGTGGCTATAAAGCAAGTTAATGAAATGTGAAACACGCATGCTTTGAGGCCTGTTCACTGTGCATCATTTTAACATTAAACATCATATGTTTATTTGTAACTTAACTCTACTGCCTATATGTTGTTAGCTAAAAACACAAGTGATAGGGGAACTTTCCAGCCTAGCACATATTAACTGTGTGTCCATCAAAGAAGCTCCCTCCCCTTTTAGTGGGCGAATCCCACAGCTGGTAAGTTCGAACTTGCATTTTTACAACATTATTCCCCCCTTTTTGTTGATCCATCAATAACTTACTCTTGTTTTCCACCCAACTCCCCGCTCTGCTGCTCTCTTTAGTGTTATCCACACCTTGTTTAGTCTACTCATGTCCACTCCATTACCTTCCCACTTTTCCATCTATCAACATACACACAGGCCCATCCTTGTCACATGATATCCAGTACATTTCTTAATTTCCAATGTCTTCAGTTTGTATTGTGACCCATTCCCCTTTATCATTTGTATCACCCTGTGTTAGTTGGTTAAGGGGCTTATTTTTGTAATTTTTCCCCATCAACAATCAGGGTCAGCATACATTTCCCCCTTATTTTGTTAGTATGAGGTCTTTAAAAAGTCTTGCTGATGAAGAAGATTACACACATGAGGACCAATGCGTGGACAGTCACTCGACATACTCCAGAAGGCCAGGTGGGCACCCGTGCAATAATGCTGTCTAACTTTTTGGTTCACTGCATTCCACTAATTTCATTTGTAATCTTGTTGTGGAGTGTCTGTATTTCACTTATTGCCACTTTCAAAGTACCATTTGAAGCTTCCCCATGGGGCATGACGGTGCAGCAACTGCTGCCAAACCTTGCGCACACTCCTCCATCTATAGCTGTAAACAGATATAGGACATATTGCTTTAGGAGAGCCACCAAATGCAGTGCCCTCAACTCTTACTTTACTTCATTTAGGCCTTTTGCTGTTGAATTGGCCAGTTGCAGTAACTTATATCTGGTAAACGGAAGCAATTTCGCATTGGCTGCAGCCTTCACACCTGGAAGCAGCAAAGAGGTAACAAACATGGCAACCTTGGAAAACAGGCAGAAATCATCAGGAATGGATGCCACATTTTTTTGCACTTTTTCGGACCAGTTGTTGTTACTTCTCCTCTTCCTGCTCAGCACTGTTTGCTTCTTACTTTGCTACACCACTCTCTCCTTTAGTTCACTTCCCATGGCATTGCTGTTTCGGGGTACCACATTGGCAGGGCTGTGCAGTGTAACAAGTTCACAAACCCCAATCCAATCAGGCCGAAGCTGGACATAGGCCTTCGATCTGCAGGCCCACCACACGTCCATTATGACAGCTGTCCACTGCATCAGCGCCACACTACTCATCACCTTGGCACAGCCATTATTAGTTCCCAGATTAATGGGCCCACTGGACCTGAAACATGGAGGGACTTGTGTAAAATTCTTTATGCCAACCGGTTGATGTTTTTGATCTATCAAAGTTAATGCATTACATATTTTTTTCCAAACTGTCTTTCAGCTGTTATTCACTTTTGCTACCACATTTTGATCAAAGCCCACCAAACCTTCCCCACACATTACATTATTCTCTCCTTCCTTTGGCCACTGTACCACACTGCTCCTCTTATTCTCATTAAGGGTCTTGTGTGACACCAGGGAATGCTATGCCCCTCATTATTTATGCATTCAAGTCATTTGTGTTGACTTATTAGTTGTTCCCCTCATTTAGATCCGTCTGTTATATATTCAGCTATCATGTTTTTTGTTTCCTTCTTTTCAACCATCCTGTTTAGCTGCACATATTTATCTGTATAGACCCTTTCCCCTTCTTCTATTCATTGAACTGTAACCTTTGCTCCTTGGAATAAACCCCTACCTTTACGGAGGCATAGGTGCATCTGGCATCCTGCTTCCTCATAGGATACAGCCTGAAGCAGAAATTGCTTGGATGCCCCTATTACATGTGAGATTACAGAACAGGCATAGCATGTGCCATTTGACCACTCCTTTGCCACACGTGACATTTAATCGTACTACATGTTTAAAGATAATACTATTTGCCCCTTTTCAGTGTCATGATAAAAATCCCCCATCTAGCAAATTTATCTTCCCCCTTTTCACACCCCCACCTTCAAATGCGAACCTCATTTTTCTCTAAAAAAGCATGACACTAATATCAGTTCAATACTAATAGGACACTGCAAGACAGGACAGAATCAAGAACGAGTCATAAGGCCAAACCGTCAGGACCAATGCCCAGCAGAATGCACAATTCCAACATGACTAACTGTGGGAGGAATCCAATCCAACCAGTCCTCTAGCATCAATTAACCACCTGGTCTACAACAACACAACATATTAGCTTTGATAAAGAGCCTGAGTGGTTGAAACATGTGTTGGCTGGCAAACTTAAATTCACGATTTAAAGTAAAAAATAAATACATAAATCACTCGAAATTGGTATAAAGAATTAGAATCACTCAGTTCAAAGCCAAGATATCTGTTACGCTCACCTGGTATCCACGGGGACGCCACCCAGCCCTGGTTGGATGATTTGCACTCTCAAACCCTCTCTCAGTCCCTTGGTAAGGCCTCTGGTTAAAGATGGGTCTGTAATATAGGAGAGCTGGATTCAATACCAGATTGTCTTTCTGTTTTGCCACCTCCCTTGGCCTCAACTCCTTCCTCCCCCTTGGGCCTTCTCCTCACCTTAATATTGTAAAAGATGAATTCTCTGTCCTGCTCCTCGTGGCAGAGGTGCGTAGATGTGGGGGGCAAGCAGCGACCAAGTTACTTCACTGGTGCAAACCCCCCTGTGGGAATCCAGGCCTGCTGCGACTCTGTAGGTTTGCTGCCTTACAGTCTTTATATGCAGTTCTTATGTTCCTCTTAGTTCTAATAATAATTTCTTGCTTCTTTCCTTTTAGGTATGGAAAGGTGTTTTGGTGTTGTCATGCAGTTTGAAGATGAGCATGGGCTGGTAGGCGAAAGCGCAGTGTGCGCGATGCTGTCCGGTGAGTAATGTGCGATGCGGTGCTTTTTCACCTTTTATATTGCTAACATGTGTCTTTTCTCTCCTTGCAGGTTGCGATGTTCCTCGACGAGTGCCGTAATGTTCCAGCAATGATACTGACCAGGAGATGACTACCCAGGTAAGGTTTGTGTGTCTTTCTTCATTCGGGAGGAAACGTGAGTAAATGCTTACTAATGCTGTCTTTCTCTCTCCTCTTTCCAGGTTATGGTATTCCAGGATGCATGCGGTGCCGGATGATGGAGTTCGTACCTTCAGGTGAGTGGAACTGAAGTCAGCGATGGATTGAAGACAGGATACTGTTCCAGGTAAGTTTCGCAGTGTTCTTTCTCTCTCTGCAGGTCCTTGGTTTCAGGTAAACTGGCATCAAAGGACTGGACACAGTGAACGTTACGCTGCCCACAGCAGAATAACGAAAAGCATGTTATGCTGTTTGGGTGCGGTTTAAATAGTCTCAGGTAAAGTAGTCCAGGTAAAATAGTCCCAGGCCTGCAACACCCAAAGTAGTCCAGGTAAAGTAGTCCCAGGCCTGCCACACCCAAAAGACTAGACCGCGTAGCTCAGTTCCTTGTAACTGAGCTATGTGTGTGCCTCCATGTTGGCTGAACCCCCCCCAAGTTAAATAGTCCCAAGTAAATAGTCCCATTCTAATGTTGATTTTCATGATGGTTATGAGCCTTTGACCGGGCCCTAACTGGAAGGGTGATTTGCCAGTGAGGGCCAGGGGCAAGGGTCATGACACTATCTGGGTAAACACAAATACTAAGCCCCGAAAATGACTCTATTTGCATATTAATGTAACCACACTACAAAAGGCACATAGTGTTTGTTGTCGATTAATAAGAACACTGTTCTGTACCTTGCTCTCTCCATCCTCAGTAGTTGGTCAACTATGTAACCTTATAGCTGAAAAGAAAGTCAATGAAAGCTGGAGTATACTTCCCACCACGTTGCGCTCTGCCCCTCTTCTCTGGGGGAGTCAGTGGTCCTGTGCACGTCTGTGAGATGGACCCATCCTCGACGAGTCTCTCATTTTGCTGCTGTAGGAGTAAGTTCTGTGAGGCACTTGTGAAATTCCTCCCCCAAAACATTTGACATTTATTAGCATCAGACATTTTAATGCGTTGGAGATGTAGGCGCATGCATTCGCCGACCGGTAACAATTTCATGAGGAGTCAAGTGATGATCTCCTGCAGGTGAGTTGTGTAAGGCAAAAAAATAGCAAAAGGCAAACAATACAGCCATGATTTGCCAATTGTCTGCGTTAGTTTAGCTAAGCGCTGTTTTAGTAGCCCATTCATCCTCTAAGCCAAACAATTTGCTTGCGACCAGTACAAAGTGCATAGTTTATGTTGTATTCCCAAAAAGGCAGTTATTTCCTTAATCAAATCACTTGAAAAGTGTTGACCATTGTCAGAATGAATTTTATCTGGGATCCCCCACTTTGGGAACATCTCCCACACCAGGAACTTAGCCGCTGAGCGGGCATCATGTGTGCACATTGACCAGCCTCAAGCCAATGTGAGAACGGACATACAACAGTAGGCATGTACCTATAAGAAGTACATCTATCGTGCATGTCGGCAAAATCAATATGCAAGTGCGGGAAGGGCACTTCCGGCCACAGTAATGTTCCGCGTACTACTCTTAAAGTGTGACCTGGGTGAAATTTCTGCCACACCTGACATGTGTGCACAAATTCAGAGACATACTCATAAAAGTTGGGCAAGAACCAGTCCTCACTAATCCCTGCAGCCACTTGCTCTTTCAACACGTGGGCTGGGTAGTTGAGCTTCTCCATAGCCACATTCAACAGCTATTTTGGCATTACTACTTTGCCTGTGTTGTCGTGTCACCAAATCAAATCAGCTGGTGACAGAGAGCACACCCTTTCCCTCCATAGCTCGTTTTCCTTGTCTGGTGATTCCCCTTGTAATTCTATCACGTGCACTATTGGCGTTGCATTAAATCTTTCTGTTTTTTGTTACCCAATTAAATAAAATCTTGCCCTCCTGCATGTGCCTTACACTTCATTATTGCCAATTCTACTGGGGGTGGACACATTTCCAATAATTCACCCAAAAATTCTGCATGCTGTAGTGCTGTACCATCACTATGCCTGAATCGACTCCTTTCCCATCTTGCTCACCTCGAATGTACCGTGGGTGTTATGTATGCAAAGTCAGAAAATGTATTTGCTGCATACCCTTTGGACATGTTGAGTGCTTCTATTAATGCCACCAATTCTGCTGCTTGTGCAGAGTAGTGTGCTGGCAACCTTGTTTGACAGAACATTATCAATTCTCCCTCCTTATAAATGCTGTGTCTGTGCCCCACTACTGCAGACCCAGAGTGTCTCTGTCCCGTATTTGGGTCGATACTTGAGCCTCCATCAATAAATATCATGTTCCCCCTTCAATCACTTCCTCTTTTACCAGGGTGTTACCTTCACTCCTGTCTATGCTTGGCACGCAATCATGTATGTAATCTCCCCTCTCAATTTGTTCTGCAATTTATTCTGCCGGGTTTATTGTTATGCACCTTACCACCTCTATTGCAGGTTTCATCAGTATTACTTCATACCGTGATGATCTCTGAGTTGTCAATGTTGATTTGGTCTTTTCTAGTATTGCGAACAGTGCATGTTCCACGTAAAACATTACAGCCCCCCCCCATTGTTATTATTGATGCTTTCCTAATTGGGAACATAGCAGCAGGTGCCTGTTCACAATTAAAGTGTTTTAAACTTCCAATCTCAGCCTTTCAAGCAGTGCACTAACTCACATAAAACACATAATCACATGTATTGATATTAATTGGATTCTTTTATTGTTAGATTGCAGACATTCCACACATCAAATTCAATTTCATTAATTGATCTCAGAGTTCCATGTTTCATTTGTTTTTCTCAGGGTACCAAACATCCGTAAATAGCTTCTTACAGTTTTATCCGTCCTTCTTTTTAAATCATCAATGGTGTTTTCATTGATTGACCTCATATGCTAAATTTCCCTTTCAATAACTTTAGTTGATTTCCTCTTGAAAACATTCCGTCTCTCTGGCCCCTGAGATGCCAGATCCCTTTGACTTCCGTGATCGAGATCCGCCAACGCAGGGTCCTTTCCTTTTTATTTTTTCTTCCTTCTGATAAGCTGTGGGGGTGGCCGCCGCAACACCCGCTCACTTTATTTTGTAGGGTCAGCAGCTGTGGTGCCCCCCACAACCTCAGCTCACTATAGTAAGTGGGGTTTGGGGGGACACCCCTGCAGTCCTAAACCAAATCCAGATGACCTACCCAACCCAAAGTCCGAAAGAAGGTCGAACATTTGTGGTGGTACCTTCTTTCTCACTTTTGGTTGGGTAGGTCATCTGGATAGAACACTGACACAGGCATTAAACCACCTTACTAGAGTCATTGTGCCTAAACATGATGAAATTACATGTAAACCCTGAGCTTGGTGAATTAAACAAAACACCAAACTGAGCGGGATCTGTGCTCGATTATAGACCCAGCAGTAATCTCTCCCCAAAGAATCAGTGTCCTGAGCATAATGCAACAAAAAAGAAAGCTGCAACACAATGGGGCATACCGAGTTCCCCACGTGGGGTTGCTTTCTACCTTTGATTAATGATTTAACCTTCTGTCTTGTGCTGGATAATCCACACCCATTCCTTCAGATCCTGTGCCTGCTGTGCTACACACTTTTCTTGCATGCTTTCTTTTGGAGTCCTGTGCTTGTATTAGGGAAACTAGCACAATTGGGGAATAATACGTTTGGCCAAGTTGAATTCACAAGTCATGTCTAAGCACCTATGCAAGCAGAACTTGCAGGTATGGGGCATGATTAGGTCCCTCAGTCGTGTTTCCCTATTGTCAATGGTAAATCTTTCGTGAAAGGAACCTCCAAAATTGTCCCCGAAAAGCTTTGTGTGTCCAGTTTGTTGTTGGATAATGGGATCCTTTTTCCTTTATACATGATCTGGTTGCCCCTGTGCTATTTGAACTGCTACTTCGGGCTCCTCTTGAGGGTCGTCAGTTATTGTTAGTACAGGACACACTCGTATTTCCCATTGGCACCCCTATTGTGAAAATGTGTTCATGGAGGATGTGAAAAGATTACTGCCCACCATTGTAACCCATGTATATTGAGACACTGACTTCTAACCCAAAACCGTCACCTTCTCTTGTGTGAGTGTCTATACTGGTGCTTGATGTATGTTCACTGTACCCTGCGTTCCAGCCATCACTCCTCCTTGCACTGCTACTGTGTTGATAAACCTGTGTCTCCATGGGCTGCTATTGTATTTCTTGCTGTGGGATCGTTTGCAGCTGTTGTGATTGTGTGGGTGTCTGTATATATGCCTTTTGTTGCTGCAGTCCTTCTTGGTGCTCTGTTTGCAGAATGAGTGGGCATGTTCGGGCAAAGTGACCAAAGTTGCCACACACAAAACACAGGCATCCAAACCAAGGTCCCATACCCCTGTATCTGAATCCCCTTCGCCTTGCATAATATTACCTTACTGTCTGGTATTGGCCAGCGTACTGGTTGACCCCTCCCATATATGAAATTAGAGGTTGTTGAGTATTTGTAAACCCAGGCTGTTGTTCCATTTGCTGTACCCCCTATGGAGTCTTACCTTCCACCCCGAAGCACTCCTTTGTGCACCCTCTTCTTAATAAACCCTCTGCTGACCCTTCCTGCCCAGCTAACTATCGCCCAATCTCCGTCATTCCTTTCCTGGGCAAACTCTTGGAAAAGCTGGCCATCTCCCAGCTTTTCTTCACACTGAATCTGTTGGTTGTCTCCATGACCATCAGTCTGGCTTCAGAGCTGCCAGAAGCATGGAAACTGCTCTCCTGTACATCCGTGAAGACCTGCTCTCCAACCTTGATTCCAACACCCCCTGTGTCCTCATCTTACATGATCTCTATTCTGCCTTTGACACGGTCAACCATGCCATCCTGCTCAACCGTCTCTGTGATAACCTGGACATCACAGGTCATGCCCTGGCGTGGTTGGCTTCTTTCCTCTCTAAACGACCCTCCCAGGTCCAACTTGGGTCCTTCCTCTCCTCTATCTCTATCTCTATCTGTTTTGTTCCTCAGGAGTCTAACCTCTCTCCCTGGCTTTTCAACCAATACTGGCACTCTTGCCCACCGCATTGCTGCTCCCTTCCCCAATTTCCAGTGCTATGCAGATGACACTCAGCTCATTTTCAGGCTACCTTCAGCCACCTCTTCTCCTTCACTCATCTCTGACTGTCTATCTGCTATCCAGGAATGGTGTACCACCAATGATCTCTGCCTTAATGCCAGTAAGACTGAGATTCTCCCTCCTTTTCTATCACTCTCTGGCCGGCCTTGCTTAGCCCTCTTCCTGCCCCCACCTGCGAGGCTAAAAACCTCAGGGTCATTTTTGACTTCACACTCTCCTTCTCCCCTCGCATCTCTGACATCTCTAAGAAGTCACACTACCAGCTGCACCTCCTCAGAGGTATTCTTCCTTTCCTCCCCTTCCCCCAGAAGATCACTGTCTCCACAGCTGTGGTTCTCTCTAAACTGGACTATTTCAATAGCCTCTTTCTAAATCTGCCTGTTTCTACTCCCCACCCTCAGCAACTCATCTTGAACAGGACTGCAATACTTGTTCTTGGCCTCAAGCCCAGGGATCGTATCTCTCCAGGACTGCAATTTCTGCACTGGCTCCCAGTGGCTGTGATGATTAAGTACAAAACGCTCTGCCTTGTCAATAAGGCCATCTGGGGCCTGAGGCCTCATTACCTTCAACTCTCTTTTCCTAAATATCTTCTTTCTTGAGCTCTTCGCTCATCCGCCTTCAAAGCAATGACTTGGTGGTAGATCTCTTTCTTCGGCTGGGGCCTCCATCTGGAACAGCCTCCCTGCCTCCCTGAAACTCGAGGAGAACCATCTCTGGTTCCGTAAGCACCTCAAAACCTTACTCTTTGCTTCTGCTTTCACTCCTTCTCTCCCCTGCTGATTTCCTCGCTGAAACTGAAACTGCACTGGTTACCTGGCACCCTCTGATATTGGGCCCACCCCCCCCGCTAGTTGCACACCGGAACTGCCTCCCTGGCAACCCCTGCGTTGTTTTCTGTTTACCTTCAGTCCCCCCATCACCTGTATTACTTGTTTTGTTATTCTATTATCCCATGTACTGCACTTACTCCCCTTCCCCCCTGCACTTTGCCCCTTCCCCCTTCCTCTGCACTTGCACGATCTGAATGACACCTGGCCTAGTAGGATTGTTGTCTCTGTTTTCACTCTGTTTCCCCTCCCTCGCCGTGTCACGTCTTGAAACAATTGTGTA
This sequence comes from Ambystoma mexicanum, assembly GCF_040938575.1. Lineage (NCBI taxonomy): Eukaryota > Metazoa > Chordata > Amphibia > Caudata > Ambystomatidae > Ambystoma > Ambystoma mexicanum. The sequence continues at coordinate 1,141,978,085 of NC_090922.1, forward strand.
TAGGCGCGTTATAAATGCCATATCATATAATATCACATCATGGTGTTTGTATCCCCCTTGTTGTGTTGCCATTGCTACTGGAAGCCCCCACTTATTGGGCAGGTGGCAATTGGTCCTGTGAGTACTGCTCCATCCATGCCTATTTTGGCTAGATTTTTTTTCTGCTTTTACCACATTGTTTGCTATCTCATTGTCTTTTTCCTGTTTCCTTTTACAATAATGCTCATTGACACCTCTATCTCAGGTCATCATGTCGCTTCGATCCCTATTATTTTTTCTAGTGAAACCTGAACATCCGTAGGGAGCCCACCCACTAGAATATCATAGAATATGATAGAATAAAGGTATTTTATCATCCCATTAGTGTTTATTCTCTTGTGTACACATTTCATGTATTGATCATAAATATTCTGCAGGGTCCTCACCTGCCTTCATTTTACATATAAAATTGAACCTATATCTGACGTATCTGTAAACAGCTCTCTGAGAGCTTTCCGCACATTTGCTTAGTCATTGTTAAAGGGTGCTCCATGATGCATGTTAGAGCTCAACTTTACCCCTGCATTCCCTGATTTTTGCCCACCAATAATACCAATAAACTCGGAATGTTCCCTATGGCCAATGAGATCTCTGCTATTTCATTCTCAAATACCTAGATCCACTTGCTAGCTCCGGCAATTAGTGAAGGTAGACAGTAGACCAAACTGTCCCTGTCCATTGTCTGCCATGGTAAATATGTACTTCACCCTTTGCCTTCTGTAGAAGGGGCAACTGTGTTCATGCTCTGGGCTTATTCCCTCACTGTGGTCTTTTCACTACTGCCATTCTAGCCTTCCTGCTTCAAAGCCTATTTCCCCAGTCCCCCGTTAGCTCCTCTCTTTCTGATTCTTCCCATTCATTCCTTCTTCTTCCCCTGCTAACACTTGTTAAATTGTGTGTGTTAAATTCATCATCCCTGCTGCTGCGGTCACTACTGTCCTTCCAGTCTGATGCTGTTTGATTTCCCTCTGTTGTGTCTAGCTTGCCGTCCTCCGTGTCCTATCACCAATCACAATTTTATACTCTATGCATCCTGCTGTCCATCCCTGCATGTCTTCTTTCTTTCCGTGTTTATTCTCTTGTTCTCTACCTCCCTTTCCACTGCTTTTTCTGCCTCTCTAAACATTCAGTCAAGTTGCTGTTGTCTGCTTTCCTTAATGTGGATTAGGTTTTTCTTTTTCCCTTTATCATCCCTTTTCCCCCGAATTTGCTTCGCTCTCTTCCTTCTTTTTATTTCCCTTTGCCCTGTCTTGGGAAGAGTATCGTGTGGCTGGTTTTAAAAGTGGGCATAATGCAAAGGGAGGGGGTGGACCATTATCCTTTTCCTTGCCCCTTCTCCCTTATTTTTCTCATTTTTAGTTTCTTCGTACAGTTTCAAAGACCTAAAATGTCCTGTCTCTTTTTAAGCTTTGCTCCTTTGTAATTAGCGGACAGATATGAGTACATATTGTCATAATACTCATATTGAATGTTCTCTCTGCAGGTTATTCTTAACACTCCCTACTGTGTCATTCACCCATTCAAAATGTTATTTTACAATCTTATCGCAATACTGGGGTATATTTATACACATGTGATTAAGGGATGCATCCATATAATGGGATGACATGTTTCACAAGCAAACCCTTTTAGGGTAATTTCCCTCCCCTTCTATTCTTTACCCTCTTTACTTATTTCTCCTGTTACTTTTACCCTGTCTTTGTTTACACATACTTATTCAATTTGATTCCTACCCTTTTAACTCACTCACCCGAACTCATTCACACTGGCCTTCTCCTCAGGCCACGCCCTTTCACACCACACACACACACACCCAATGGCCCTCTCCACAGGCCCCACTCATTAGTTCAGTAAGTATTTCAATGGCCCTCTCTGCAGGCCTACCGCCTTAACAATTCTGCATTATATCACTGAGCCAGGGGTTTTGCTGCACCTCCCCTTGTTCAGCTGTGGAACTTTCATGCGCTACCCAGCTCTTCAATATTTACACGTTAGTTTGGCCATGGCCCTCCCATCTTGTCCACAGCCACAAATAAAATAAATGGCATGTGACCTACGCTCTGCTATGACAAACTACTAAAGTTTCAACAAAGCAACCACACATATGCCTTTTTCTCTCACAATGTTTTCAGTTCTCTTTTGCCCACACAAAATAATAAACGACGCACCTATACCAATTGCTTGCAATACGCGCAACAAATGTCTAACAAGTTCTGCTACTTTACTACGCACTCCTCTGCTCTAACGCAGATGTGCCGCTGCCCACTCACTCCCTATCAGGTGAGTGGACCTAATATCTATGACTGCTATGGCAAATCATCCTCCACCTCTGGAGAGTGCATCCTATACACTATACATATAATCTGTCCATCTCCTTGCGCCTTCTTGCACCGGTATACTCACATATCCTTCCAAGGTGCATCTCCACTTCTCTCGACCTCGAAGTCTCCCTTTAAAGGTCAGTACCCTTTCCAAGAGGAGGCAGCAGTCTGATCAGATACACCTTTGGGAAACTTAGCGTCTGCAGGCCTACTCATTGTTTGAGCACTTTGGGCTGGTCAGTAGATCCTGTCCTGCACTGCTCTGGGAGCACGGCTGGAATCCTCACATCTGGTTGGGAAAGCCAATCAATCCTGTACAGGCCAGAAAATATGTTCTGCGTATTGCCTTGGAACTCACAAGTACAAATTTGAAAAAAAGCCTAAAAAGGAGTGTAGAGAGGGCACGACGTACCACAATTTATTCTGGGCCCAGTCACAGATGGGAAAGTGAAATTTGAACAGAATGCGGAACAAAACTGCATGAAAAGCACTGTCAAAGATACACCTCTAAAACAAAAGCTTTTATAATCACATAAACGAATTAGCATTAAAAAACACATTGCAACATTAGGACATTCCTCCACGGATGATTGATTTGTAGGATTGTGTCATTTCTCTATAGAAGGACATACATTATCTTGAAATTATTTGGTCTTGCAAACCTTACCACACCACTCTAATTCACCCTGGTGAAATCACAATCCAACCCCCAATTCCGACAATGGTAGTGCCAGTTTATTGAACCATTTGGGATGATCAGCGGATCTTTATTCAACTGCCGCCGATTATCCCCATCCGCCTTCTCACAGGAAGGTATTAGATCATGACACTGACAGGGCCTTGAACCACCAACAAGTTACTGCTTTAGTTAACTCATTGAACGTCTTCCCAGGCTAGGACTTGCTAACGGGCAATTTGAGACCGCCTTTGGCACTTTAAAACCGTCAATAAACCAGCTTCAAAAACTAATAAGTCAAATTATAAAATGGTTGTGCATTTATTGTTTTTTCCACAGGACCCAAAAAGCTCTGCTTTCTGACCTCGAAAGTAAAAAAAGCTGTCCCCTTACTTTGTGCGATCCTGCGAACAGTGAACGGGGCACTCTCCAGCATAGTGCATATTAACAGTGTGGCTATCAATGAAGCCCCCTTCTCTTTTAGTTAGCTATTCCCACAGCCGGTAAGTGTGCACCTCTTTACAGGGCTGAACTTGCATTTTTATCACACACTCATTACCTGTTGGTAAAAGGGTGCACTCACATACACAACATTAATGGATAACCACATCCATTTACTGTCCCTACAAATTTATGAACAATGGTGATGTTATCCTTACAGTCGTTGTAGCAGCAACAACACTTGCCATATCCTCTGCTGCGGCTTGGATCAAATCCTTTTTGAGCAACAGATCCATGAGGGTCTTTGCCCCATCCGCAGCCGCGGACCCCTCCCCTATTCACTGCGGCGTACCTCAGGGATCTTGCGTGTCTCCTACACTTTATAACATCTTCACGAAACCACTCTTTGATGTGCTCGACTATCTGGGTGTTTCCTACACTAATTATGCGGACGACACCCAGATACTCATTCCCATCACAGGTGATTATCTAGCTGACACCAAGGCCCTTAATGAGGTCTACCTGGTTATCCAAGCCTGGATGGCCCAACACCAGCTATGCCTAAATGACGACAAGACAGAGCTCCTGATCCTGGGCACCGCACAACGCCTGAGCAAACTAGAGCCATCCTATCAGTCATTCACCATAGACGGTAACACCATACAAGTCTCAAAAGATACTAAAACGCTAGGTTTTTACCTTGACGCCACCCTATCATTATCCCGACAAGTAAATGCTGTCAGATCTGCTTCTGCATACACATGCAAACTCATTGCAGCTTGCAGACCATTCCTTACCACTCCTAACAGTGTTACTTTAGCTAGAACTCTCATCATGGCTAAAATTGATTATTTTAGTGCTCTTTACCTTGGCACCAGCCAAGTGAACCTGAATAAACTCCAAACTACCCAGAACAATGCCATTCATGCTGCCCTAAACATTCCTCGCAACCACCACATTTCAGAATCCAGAACCAATCTCAAGTGGCTACCTGTCAAGCAGAGAATTACACTAAAAACACTCGCCCTAACGCACAAATGCGTGGCGAACAAGGCCCCTATCTACCTCTGCAGTCGGCTGTTGCGTCACTCGACCTCCCGACCACTAAGAACTGCCCATTCCCACTGCTTATCGATCCCTAGGTTTAAACTGCAAAAAGCAGGGGGTTCAAGTTTCCCTAGCCTCCAAACTATGGAACTCCCTCCCCGCTACAATCAGAGCTGAAGACTCATTCAACACATTCAAGGCCAAAACCAAATCCTGGCTTTTCGACCAGCTTTAAGACTTGCTCAGTGCCCGTCCTACATACATGCCGACTTCCGCTACTATTTATTGACTGCACACTCTATGGGTACTTCCACTGTTTGCCTTAGTGGCATTGATACTACTGTAATATATGTTGATAGTAATCCCTGTGAATATGTCTGTTAATGTAATGCAATGTAATTGTAATGTAATTTTATGTCTATATATATGCATTTCTGTAACTTTGTACAAATTGCGCCCTGATGCCTCCGGGCCCGATGGTTTGCGTGTTATAAATAAACAAATACAAATACACATATATGCATCTTGAATACCCATGGCTCAGTTCACTGTGGAGCGCTTACCTATCTAAACTACTATGTCGTGTGTCTTCCATAAACAACACCTGGCAGACATCCTCCTCCAACATGATCACATTTAAGCAGTGAAGGTGAATCCAGGACAGTCATCTCTTCCATGGTTTCCCCTTTGACCACACTCAGCTGCACAACAACAACAGCCAACCATATTGTTACTGCAGCTACACTTTGGCTCCTTGATGTTAAGGTGACATAGTCCACAAGTCTATGTGGATCTAACCTCTCTCCCTGGCTTTTCAACCAATATCTGGCGCTCCTTGCCCACCGCATCGCTGCTCTCTGACCCAACTTTCAGTGCTATGGGGATGATACTCAGCTCATTTTCAGGCTACCCTCAGCTTCCTCCTCCCCTTCCTTCATCTCTGACTGTCTGTCTGCTATCCAGGAGTGGTGTGCCGCTAATGACCTCTGCCTTAATGCCAGTAGGACTGAGATTTTACTCATTGGCACACCCACTCCCTCCTTCCCTGCAGTTCTCTGGCCGGCCTCTCTTGGCCCTCTTCCTGCTCCCACCTGCAAGGCTAAAAAACTCGGGGTCATCTTCAACTCCACACTCTCCTTCTCTCCTCACATCTCTGATGTCTGTAAGAAGTGACACTACCAGCTGCACCTCCTCAGAGGTATACTTCCTTTCCTCTCCTTCCCCTAGAAGCCCACAGTCTCCAGAGCCCTGGTTCTCTCTAGGCTGGACTATTGAAACAGCCTCTATCTAAATCTGCCTGCCTCTACTCTCCGCCCTCTGCAACTTATCCAGCACAGGACTGCAAGACTTGTCCTTGGCCTCAAGCCCAGGGATCGTATCTCTCCAGGACTGAAATCTCTGCACTGGCTCCCAGTGGCTACAAGGATTAAGTTCAAAACCCTTTGCATTGTCCACAAGGCCTTCTGTGGCCTGGGGCCGCAATACCTTCAACTTTCTCTTGCCAAATATCTTCCTTCTCGAATTCTTCACTCATCCGCCTCCAACTCCCTCAGGGTTCGTCGCTTCTCCAAGCAACAAGTTGGTGGTAGATCTCTCTCCTCGGCAGGTGCCTCCCTCTGGAACAGCCTTCCTGCCTCCCTGAACTTGAGAAGAACCATCTCCGGTTCTGGAAGCACCTTAAAACCTTCCTCTTTGCTTCTGCTTTCTCTCCCCCTCTGGCCTGCTGAATTCCTGGCTGAAACTTCACTGGCTACCTGGCCACCCTTTGTGACCTTGGGCCCAGGCTCTGCCATTTGCACACCTGCACTGCCTCCCTGGCAACCCCCGCTCCTGGGGACTGTATTCTGTATCCCTACAGTCCCCCACCAGCACTTATGTCTGCTCTTACCTTGCACTTGCCACCATCCGGCCGTTATTTATCTTAATATTCTACTATCCCATGTATTGCACTTTCCCCTCTCCCTTCCCCCTCGCACTTTTCCCCTTCCCCTTCCCATGCACTTGCACAATCTAAATGACACCTGGCCTAGTAAGATTGTTGTCTGTCTTCCCTCTGTTCCCCCTCCCTTGCCTCGTCGCGCCTCGAAACACTTGTGTATAGGCGCGTTATAAATGCCATATAATATCATATCATATCATATCAAGTGAGGTGTGTAGCCCAGTGAATCAGAGTGAGACTACATCCCTTCTCATCATCCACAATGCCAATATGCTACCTGTTTTGGAAATGTGAGCACATCCACATGGAGAATCAAGTGCCAATGGGCCTCATAAACAGCTGTAGTAGCATAAAGGAACACCATGTACTAGAACATGAGATCTTGAGATGTGAATGGGCAGAGGTGAATGAGCTGTCAACAGATACCCCTTAAAATCCCTGTTCTGTGGAACATATGGCCAGACACCTAAACAAATGAGTATCTATCCTCAATAAGAGACCCACAAAATCATAAATACCTTTCATCTTCAAATGTCTCCCCTCATTGCCACCATTAGACACACAATGGACCACCACTGATACACCAAAATCAATCATATTATGCCCCTGCACAAGGAATGCTATCAGGCAACCATGCCTTGGTAGCCCCACCCTTGCAATGGTCACTTCCCTACTGTTAAAACATATGTCCACATGGCCATATGGCTAATTCAATCAATGTAATGCCACCATGCCTAACTCATACAACCTCAAAAAATGACTTAACACCCATGAACACATGTATAAAGGGAGTGCCATGCCAACTGCAGCAAGCATGGTTGACACACACACCATGTACATTAATTACCAACATGCCTGTGCTGCAAAGCATGGAAGTAGACAAGTAACAGATGCGTATGACAAAGATGTGAAACATGTGCAAGTCCAAACATGTCATCCCCCACCCTACCATTGTCCAAATAAGTACAGTGGCATTGAGGGCATCATAATAAACATAATACTTGCATGAAGCATGCACACATAACCCACTGCAAATAGGACAGTACCAATATGACCCATAGAGTGTGACCTACACTGACATCACAGCAATAGGATATAGTTATTTGGTGGTGAAGTTCAAAGAAAAGGTGCATATGGACAAAAAAAGAACATAAGCATGCATACACCAGCAAGCCAAGACATGCTGCACATTGCACAGAGACATCAAATGGTGGTGTTCAACAGAAAATGTAAATGTATTGATGTAAAACTAGGTACAATGATGGAAACTTCATAATGATCCTTGAAAATATAAATAAAACAAAATGAAAAGTACAACTAGTGAACTATATACAAGAGTCAGCAGGCTTTTCCATGTTTCTCTCGCACAATGCCTCAGTCAAGGCTGATTCCCCATCCACATCTGTCCCTTGCAGGCGGGCCTCTGTTGTTTCCAAGAGGCCTGCAGCGCTGCCCTGCAAGAATCCTCCAGGATGGCAGTCCTCTTCCAGACCAACCTCTCCTCAACCTCAGCCCTGGCTTTGGCAATTGCTGCCTCATGTGCCTGCCACCTCTCTTCATCCTGCTGCCTCACAAATTGCACCTGTAACATCAGTGCCTGCTGGTGCCCTCATGCTTCCTGCCTGAACGGCACATGTGTCTTCCTCATTGCCGCCTCCTGCTCACAATGCCATCCATGATTAGCCTCCTCACCGACAACATCTGCTGCCTGGCAATGCTTCTGCTGCTCAGGTATCCCTCTGACTGGATGACAGTCTGCGTAGGAGGGACAGAGCACCTGCACTGTCATCAAGTGCCTGGTGTTCCTCCACAGCCTGTTTCCCTGTATATTCCTGGAAAGGCTCAGTTAACCCCTTATATGCAATGGTAAAGACTTCCACCTCCACCAGGGACACAGGCACATCCAGACTGGCCAATGTCGGGACAGGGGAACAGGGGGGCATTGTGGTAGCTGGCATGGAGGCCTCAGTTGAGGTTGACTGGGACACAAATGAGGAGGAGGGGGCCATTGCATTTGCCTGTCCACAGAGGCCACTGGAAATCAGTGCTGCTGCTACTTTTGACAAGAGGCAGCCCATCTGACTGTGATGTTCTAACAGCAGCTCCTGAGTGGCTTGCAGATCATCACGGATAGACATCTGCCACCTCAAGCTACCCATCAGCATTGGCAGCACTACATCCCAGATGGCCAAATCTGCTCTAAGTTCCAGCTCTGTCTGGGTGGAGGTATCAATGAAGGTGGGTAGTACTGCAGCAGATGGCCCCAGGACAGGAGGTTGTGCTGACCCCTCCATGGTGGGCTGCACAGCCTCCTGTCTCAGGGCCAGGTATTCAGCCTGCACATCCCCCTCAATACCTGCACCTGACACCATAGGCAGGCCTGCAATGGCCTCATCCTCCTTATCCCCCATCAACCCAGACACCTCCAATGAGGTCTCCATGCATTTGGGCCCCTGTGTGTTAATGTCACCAGCACTACCCTGTTGCTCTGCTCCTGAGGTGCACACTGTGATTATGGGATCCTGAGCCTCCTCTTTATCAGCATTGTCATCTGAATCGGATGCTCCTCAGGCCCATCACCCTTAGAGGAGGTGGACTCAACTGGACACTCCGGGGTTCTGTGCCTGCATCTGGATGCCTTGCCCCCAGGATGCAGCTCCACAACACAGGTTGTACCTCCTTCTACAGCTGCAGCAACGGTGGAAAAAGGAATAAAGAACATAGAAATAAATCATAAGTGCCAATGCATGCAAACTCTCCTGAATTGCATCAGTAGCATGCTGTCATCATTTGTCAACAAGTGACTGCCTCACACACACAGGCCCATGCTCAGAAATCTGAAAGTATCAAGTCTCACAACTGAAGGCAAAAAGACAAGTCACAATCATGCGGCATACACATGTGAACATGGCACATTGATGTCTGGCCACATAAAGATGACAAGTTAGATGACAACTCAGTGCAAATAACAATCACAATGAAATTTGTGGACATGTTCATCCTATCAGTTCTCACCAGCAGCGTGGATATATGCCTGCAGGTCAAAGACCTAGGTATGGACCTCTGGGTTGATCCTCTCCAGGATCCGGAGGTAAAGGGGTGACACCTGATGGCAGCCTGCAGAATGCACCTCCACCAGAGGTACTTGCCTCCTGGGTTGCCTTCGCCTGGCTCTGGATCCTAAGGTCATCCCAGCGCTTCTTTGCTTGGTCCAGAGTACGGACTGACACCCCCTCTGCATGGATGGCAACTGTGATGTCCACCCAGATCTTTGGATGTCCACAGGCTCCATGCCGCTTCTGCGAAACAAAGAGGGAATCATCATTTTCCAGTACTGGCTCACCCAGGATGCCAACTTTGGCAGCTGAGAAGTTGACAACATCACTCACCTCGCCATGTGGTTGCTGGATGATGTTGCAGACATGCTGCACTTGAGGCTGGTGGGGTGAATATGGGCCCAGACTATGCGTATTGTGGAGCTGTGGTGGTGGTACAGAGATGTGGGAGTCCTTAAATGGCAGATGAGGTGCTCAGAGAGCTTGGCAGGAGAGCCACAAAAGAACAGGCTATGATGGAATACCAGGTGCTCCAAAGAAGTGTTCGTCGTCAGCAGCCAGTGACACAATACCAGGCAGAAGGAGATGTAGCGGTTTGGAGGCAAGGCAAGACTGATGGAGGCAAGATATGGCAGAAGCCCAGAGTAATAGGAAGGCACAGATGTTTCAAGTTCATGCATGAAGCAGTAGTGTCAAAATCAGGGGAAGGGCTCTATGCGAGTAAATTCCACACTGCAGGCAGCACACATATATGCAAAACTCTGTAAATAACATGATTATATGAGCCTCCAACATGCTTGTGGCTTCCTTGGCATGAATGGAGGTGGCAATATTTAGAGGGTACCAGGCCAATTTTGTGGCAGCGGTATTTAGGGTGTACCATGTGCCTGCCATGTGCGGAGGCAGTGTAATTTAGGGGGTACCGGGCAGATTTGGTGGGGGCAAGATTTGCATGTACCTTGCCGTGAACACAGCTTTCACCATGAGCGAGGGCACTCCACAGAAGGGCTGAGCGCTGATGAAAGGTCCACCTGCTAAATGTGTTGTTGAGCCTACAATTGCCCCAGTGCCACCAAGGCCCTTTAGAGCTGGCACAGGCAACACCCCATGAAGAGGCACAGCTGAAGATGGGGCCACCAAGGAAGAGGCACCTCATTGATGAGGTGCTATCAATCCTCGCTCATTAGGTCAACCAACACCATGTTGACCTGTACCTTTAGGCCTGCAGTACCCTGTGACACAGAGTTTCAGAATGTGGCAGGGTGTCACAGATGTCCTGAATGCCTGTGATGTGGAGGGACGGGCAATAAAAGATGTCACCAAGAGGTGGGGTGACCTACTGAGTTGGACCAAGGAGATGTTTGGCTGAAATCTGGCTTTTGTCCAGGCTACCGACAGAAGGTAGATCACCACATGTGGATGAGCTGACTTGATTTGAAGAGGTCACCAGTGTCCTCATCAACAGTGAGCAGGTGATTTGCATGGGAGCATGGACACCTATGCAGACACATCAGGTGAGTGCCATGTGTGCATGATATAAATGCTTTCCTCAACACATATATGATATATGATCACATGTTGTAGTACAGTTGGTCGTGGTCCTTTTCACCCATCAATCGGTACTACAGTAATGCATACATGTACACTTCCAATGCTAGTTGTGAAACCTGGAATATGGATGCTTGAACCATATTTGCGGTTTACATTGATCTTACAGCACACATTATTGTATGCAGTATTCTTTGGAATCATCACTATATGTGGCAATCTCCTGAGAGACACATGTCATTGGACACACTCACAGTATCATGCTTGTGGATAGTGCATCAAGAACACTAATTGTGACTGACATGGAATAAAAATGTGCAATGGCCAATGTGAGAGTCATCCATTCATTGCCATTGGCGGCCAGTGGGCATGGGTGACCAACAATGTCAGTGAGAAGTCACATGGGGGTGTTTTCCAGTCAGAAGCTGTTGTGGTTGGCAAATATATGTTTGATGAATGATATTCATTCCACCTATGAAGTGTCAATTGCACACTGGTCATTCCAATGTTGCACTCTCCGCCCATATGGTCAAGGTGCATGTGAGCATGGGTAACCACAAATATGGTTAAGGGGGTTATGGGGACTTTGGTGAGACAATTTTCTGCATGCAGGTTTTGTCAGCATGAGAAAACAAGATGCTTTAACATTTTGCAGGTAGGCATAGATGTAGCGGTGGAGCAGCTCAGCGATTTAGCACAGAACTCCATCCATCCACTCATTGACCTTCCACTTTCAGACATGTATGGGTGTAGATATGGTTACATAATTCTCCAATCCATGGCTTTATGCAGGACCTAATGTGCACCAAACTGATTGCATAGAGCATTGCATGTTAGTCACCTGTGCCGTCCACATTTCTGAATGCCCAGTTTCAAATTCTGATGTGTGGCTTGCCCTATTCTGTATGAATGCCTTCGATTTTACATATGCATGTTCAGCTGGATAGGTAGGCCTCTGAAAATTGTTGTCTGACTTTGTGAGGATGAGGATGCAGCGGGTGAGGAGGAGGAGGCAGATTAGGCAGAAGTATCCACCAGTACAGCTGTGGGTACTGTGCGTGGTGAGAATCCCCTTGTGTTGTAGGCCATTATCAGTAGGCCTTCCGAACCGTCTTCCAATGATGCTGCACAATCTGATGTGGAGGGCATACCGAGGCATATGCCGAAGGGTCCACCACAGAGTAGTCTGTGTGCCATGGAGCTAAATGAGTTCCTTGAAGCTGCTGAGTCCAAGGAGGGAAGCTAGAAGGCCCTGGGCCTGGCCGTGGAGAAACCTGTTTCAATGGTGGATTCTGTGTCTGAAAGTTTTCCTCATACCATCATTGAGTCAGCAGCTGAGGCAATATATGTGAGAGGGTTGTAGATTGCCAGCCTATGACAGTGCACTCACTGCAATGGGCCTGTGCTCCAACATCTTGGCTTACTAGGCCACCGATACATGGGCAATATTGTGCCTGCAAGACACTTGGAGCTGAAGGAAGAGTTTCTGTGTGCAAGTGCCTAACAGGGTGTGGTCCTGCAAGACATGGCAAGAGACATCTATCGCCTGGCAGAAAATGTCATCTCCTCAATGCACTCACTGCTGAACAATGCCTATTGCATCAGGAGAGGAGAGAGGACATGCAATGCCAGGGCAATGCAACTCACGAGGATCGTTCTACCTATAGGTGTTAGGGAGAATTATCCAGAATAAATAATTTCCCTTACCTACTGAGTCCTTCAGAAGCTTTGCTGGGTTTCAAGGATTTATGTTTTTCATGTGGTAAGAGTGTGATACTTGTATGGATCTACTTTTGTGATTCAGACTGACCACCAACCCTTGAGATGGTTAATGCAAATGAAAGGAGAAAACCCAAAACTACTAAAATTGTCAATCTGCCTACAAGGGTTTGATTTCACCATTGAGCACAGGTCAGGATGTCACCACCAAAATCCTGATGGTCTCTCTAGGATGTTTATAACCGACTGGAGTGAAGAAATTCATCCAGGAGTGGATTAAATCCTCCCGTCCCTTAGTCTGGGGGGCGGGGGCGAGTGTTAGGGAGAGTTCTCCAGAATGGCTAATTTCCCTTACCTACTGAGTCCATTGCTGGATTTCTAGGATTTATTTTTTTCACCTGTTGAGAGTGTGAGCCTTGTTTTCCCACTCTTACATGTGTTTTTCTGTGTGTTTTACATGTTTGTGCTAATAAACTGTGGAGTCTCACCTACTCCATAGGCATCATGATTTTTACTGTGTGTCACACAGCACCTTTAATGCGGTGACACAGGGTTGACTTTTTCAGACTTCCCACTTTAAACTCAATTTTCTGGGACTGACTACTGTCTCCCAGAGAATGTAAAGTTACCATTGACTTTATTAGTCTTTTAAAATTCACAGACCCAGTACAAACTATCTTCCATAGAGAACTGGAAAGGGTTAATAGTTATCCCTTTTTGACTGTCTCTCATGCAACATTATTTTGTTCATCTTTCTTTAAGATTTGGCTGGTGGCAGTGGTATCTACCATTTTTTTCTACAGCGGACTATGAAAATAGCCTTGGTACTGTTTTAGGCTATGATAGTAGCCTCAAACTTTAAATCCGCTGGACCCCTTTTAATTTTATTTAGTTCCAGCTGGGTTTATTCGCCATTTATTTTTGTAAAGGTATTTCTCGTGATTTACTCTGCGTGCCAAACCAGGTTTGGTTCCTTTGCTCGCCCTCCTTTGGCGGGCTTCTGCACAGAAGCCCTCCTTAGGCACCTGAGAGTCTAGGTAAACAGGATCTGAGGGAGGGGTTTTAGGCCCCCTGCAAAGGTGAAACTTGGAGACCCAAATCGCACTCTTGTTTGATTGGCTAGGTGACTGTCCTGCCAGGACAGCCACCCTGCTGTGTAATTGACAGCCAGGCTGTGTGAATGGGGGGAAACTGCATAAAAAGCAGGTGTCTGGGACTTGGAAGGCAGAGTCCCCACTGAAGCGAGAGAACCGACAAGAAGCTGAAGGAAGAGGACTGCTGCAACTACTGAACCTCCTGGTGGAGCCCTGCTGCGGGTCCAAATCTCCTACACTTCGACGACAGAGAAGATCTGCATTCTTCCCTTGAATTGGTGGGACCAACCAGTTCGCCAAACACCAAGCAAGGCCTCCCTCCCCTTGTCGAATTTGCTGTGCATCGCTGCAGTGAACCGAATAGCCAGGAGGACCGGAACCTGTTTGGGTTTTAAGGAGCACACATTTTATTTGTTGCTTTGCTCTGCTGCTGGTTTCTTCCCTGGGTAATGCAGGACCCTCCAGTCTTCTTCCTTCTTGTCAGTACAACAGTCACTTCAGGAAACGTGAGCCTGCAGGATCTGCCAGGAACTTCTGCCTCAGCTACAGCATTCTTCTTCTACTAAGGTACTGTTCAAATCCGGTTGTTCGTGCCATCTGACCTCAGTGAAAGTGTTTGAAATCTTTTGCTAATCCGAGGGCTTGTCCTTCTCTCCTCTTTTAAATAACTTTTCTGCCGACCAACTTTGTTTCGAACTCTTGGCAAAGACTCAACCACAAACTACTCTGAACTGTGTGATCCTCTGCAAAGACTCTGAACCATTAACATTGGCCAGGCCCATTTATTTGAATCCTAGATGTAGTAAGCCTTTTCTAGATTGCCCTGCCTACTTGGTGCTGCTTGATTTTGAATAACCTTGTCTTTCCGTACCTTTTTAAATTGCTGGAGTGCCATTTTGCTCACACTTAATTTTGAGTTTAAATTGTCCAGAATTTATTGGGTGGTGTGTGGTGTATTAAGATTGTGATTTTTTGCTGCTTTATATTAGTGAACTGTTTTACAACTGATGATGTAAATAAATGTATATTCTTGAGATAAGTCTGGCTGCTCAACCATCACTACCACTTGACTGTGTAGTACAGGCTTGTACCAAAGGTGTATTTGTACTTACACTTGTATTCTTAATTATGTGTGGTGTTCCCAAAGGGTACTGCATATGATTCTGCCTATCACTATGTGATGAGTTTTTGACATCAAGGGATGTCCCGTGGCAAGAGACGACCACCTCGAGTTAAACCCTGCATACAGAGCTGTTGGCCTCAGGGGCAACCCACCGTCAAGACACAGATTCCTTGAGTTAAACTCTGGATGTGGAGATATTGGCCTCAAAGGGATTCCAACATGAAGACATGGATTCCTTGAGACAATTGATGCATAAGGAGATGTTTGCCTCAATTAAATTCCACCGAAAAGACATGGATACCCTGAGTCAATCTCTGCATGAGCAGATGTTGGCCTCGAGTGCCCTCTACTGCCAGGAGATGTCTACCTTGCAGGAAACCCTCAACATGCAGTTGGAGATGCCAAGGGTCACCATGCATGCTGACTCTTTGGCCACTCGCGATGGATATCATCAGGATCTTGATGCAATTGGGGCCCTCTTGCATACATCACGAGTGTCCTCAGGCAATGAGGACCAGGCTTTGACATTAGATCATAAGAATGGACCATCCCAGGATAAACCACAGGATGGCTCTTCCAATTGAACCAGACAGGTGATGTCATTGGCCATATCTTCACACACCCCTAGCCTCTTTCCAATACCACCCATTCTTACAGCACCCTGGTGTCCATGAGCACGTGGATACACATGAAGTATTTTCTTTTTATATGTTTTCCCCATCCAAGATTAACTGTTTATTTTTGTCCTCATGTCTGGACCATTGTGCTCTTAAGGACAGTGACACAACTGCTCATTCAACTGGGCACTATTCGAGCTGGGGGGCTTAACATGCAACCATGCTCAGTGGAGTCAAATGACATGTTGTTGTGGACTGTTGCAGCCACCCACATACAGGTAAACATTACATTCAACAGTGGTTTGTATAAGTGCAGTCTTTCAGACCGACTCCATTAGGTGGTCCAAACAAATGTCCAATATCATTCCAGGTATCTTGCCTCATCCAGTGCCTACACTCCGTGATAGTACCCCCGAATACCCTATTTCCACCAAAGTCCTGCTTCCCTCTGCTGGAAATCCAGCCACCCCAGGTGAGGTAAGCTACAATGAAGCACACATAGCCTCTGAGGGCATAGTGGAGCACTCATTCAGAGAGCTCAAGTCACATTTCCACTCCCTTGTCCACTCAGGTGGCATGTTCCTATATGCACCCCCTGTAGTATGTAAAATCATTCTGGCATATTGTGTCCTGCATAATATTGCCGCACGTTGTGGCATAGTAGTAGAGCTGTAGGAGGGCCTCCACCCTCATCCACAGGCATCAATCATTCCCTTAGAAGGGTAAAGGGAACACGTACAGAACTCGTGCAACGAGGTAGTCCAAACCTACTTCACATAAATTGCAACTCCTGTGGGAAACCCACATTAAAGCCACATACCCCTTTCACAGATGTGGCGGCCCAGTGTTAGGTGGAGTTGGTGACAGCACTATTGCAGTACCACATGGTAAGGTTGTGAACTGTCATGCATTTTCATGACTGGTGACATATGCATCCAATAGTGGCATAATGTGACACACAGGGGGTTAAGCATGTGTAATTAAATATGGTGGTGATTGGGTGATTATCACTGTCACTGAAGATGCCTGTTGTCCCACATAATTGTTGTGTGCAGTCACCTTGATCGGCTATGCATGTGCTTTGTGTTACTGGTTGTACAAATTGCACAAGTTGAGGCCAAGTCTCCCAGAATACAAAACAGTGGACAGAAAGGACAAGGGAGAGCCCATTATTTGCCCTGGCCCCACATGGAGTATACATTAATGCACACCTTGCCGTTCCTCACAGCGTCAACAGAAAAGTTTCTACAATTCAACTAAAAATCAATAAAAACATGTAAAAAAAAAACTTGGCCTGCGGAGCGCATGCATGATACATTTCTACAGGAAAATATGAATTGAATTATTGAAAATGTTTGAGGAGGAACAGAATGCCCCGGATGACAGTTCAGAGAGAACCAATCAAGTGTGCATAGAGGATCAGCATCCCGTCCACTTATGGCTCCTCTCCTTTACAGCCCACCACAGGGTACACCAACCCCTGGTTTTCATCCAACTGGACCAAAAAGGAACATCAGGGGAACTCACCCGAGACCTATTAATTATGGAAATAGAAAATAAGGGTAGCAGAGAATTAGAGGAAGCCGTGCAGAAGGTGGAAAAGAAGCTAGCGGAAGCAGCGCAAGGACAAGGGAAGGGTAATTGCATGGCGATAGGCACAGGTGAATGCAGTGCACAACAGATTCGCTTCAAGATCGGCATTGAAGCTATCAAAGATATTAGGGTAAACACAAGTGAGGACTTTTCCAATTTAAGGCATGGGTCTAGAGGGTCTGCAAGATTTTAACAAATGCTACAGTAGTACAGAATATGACTCAGTATACACTCAAAGAAGCAGTGGATGATGATGATGACTGGGAGACAGATGACCAGAAGGAAGTAACACCATTGTGCCTCTGGCTCAGGCTGCCGCTAGGCAAATTGCACAAGTTAAGGCCAAGCCTCACAGAATAAAATACAGTGGACAGAAAGGAACAGGGAGAGTCCATTATTTGCCCTGGACCCACATGGAGGATACATTAATGCACACCTTGCCCTTCCTCACAGCGTGAGCAAGAAAGTAGGTGTATTCCCTCTAAAAACAGACACCAGGGATCATGTTAGCTGAAGGGGACATGAAGAGCTTGTTTGCCGCTCGGTTAGGGGACAAGTTGGATGAGATATGGGGGAAGGCGCGGTATAAAGGAGTAAAACTGAGCAGTAATACCCAAGAGGGCACCACATTTAACAACTGACAAGCACACATATGGAAAGCTTTGAGTTACAGATACCCAGAATAATCTAACATAAACTCTATCATGGCCCAATAATGAAGGCAGATTAAGACCTTCACGCTTCATTCAACACATACAGGAGATGTGGCGTTAGAGACTGAAGATGCATGGTACAAGACTGTAGCTGTTATTTATCAAATTTTGCTCAAGTATCTGCCCCAGAAATGCAAGCTGATTTGAATAAGGTGGTTGGCATCAAAGCAAAGGCATGGCCCGAAATACAGGCAAACATACAGTGGTTTAGGTCTACTTGGTTGAACATATTTTACCTTTTCAGATTTGAGTGTACTTCTTTGGATCATTTGATGGTGAGAAATGTGAGGGAGACCCCTGCAACTCCCCGCTAATCCCCCAACGCAGCAACCCATTTCACAGTAATATACCTTAATAGTGTAACTTTCTCCATCCCTTTGCACCATGACTCCCAGTATCTCACAACATTCACCTGCAGAGGACAGAGATTTGAACACTTGTTTGCCACAGGGGTATTGTGAGTCCCTTAGTATTTTCAAAATGGTATTACAAAGACTTAGGAAATCTACAAGTACAGAGCACAGCAAATCAGCATGTAGATTACCCCCTAGTGTGTAGCAATGCAGAAGAGCATTGTAGAAATTACTTAGTTGCACTTTTGTCTTTATTAGCAGAGAAATGACACAAGGTCTAAAAAGAAAAATTGCAATACTTTCAGCAAGAGGTTGTATACCTAGGCCAGATAACAGCAGTAGGGAGGAGAGTAACACCACACAGGGCAGCAGCATTACATCACACCCTGCAGCTGACCATGGGTAAACAGATGCATCAATTCCTAGGATTATGTAACTACTGTTGGGCCTGGATATTAAATTACTCCACCTTCACACAATCTCTATTGCAGGGGTTAAAAGTAGCATATAAAGTTACTCAAAAATGCAATCAATAATGCATTTGCGTCTCTTTTAGCAACACTGGATTACAAAAATGAATTCTTCCTGTTCTCACATTTAAATGCTCAAGTGATGACAGCTGTCCTCACTGAACAGGTGCCAATTGGACACAAAGCTTTGGCTTATTACAGTGGTCTCTTACACCGTGTAATTAAGGGATATTTTCTATGCGAACAGGCTATGGCAGCAGCTAATTTTGCAATACAAATATCATCCACAATCACAATATCATGTGATTATACATCACGTTATACATGGAACACACAATTATTGCCATACTGGAGAAATTAAAATTGACTCTCACCACACAAAGAGGTCATTTTGTCCAACCCTTTATTCACAACATGAGACATCAAACTGTCAATCCAGCAACATTCAGTATGGAGCTAGTACAGCAAGATGACGTATTGCATGATTGTGCAACAGTTGAAGATACTTCAGATGACCCTACCCATGTTAGGGAAGACCCACTTGAAGAAGGTAAAGTACTCTTTAATGATGGGTTGTCGATGATTGAGCAGAGCACTGGGGTTAGGCACATGGGGACCGAAGTAGTGAGGATTGAATAATATGACTACTATGTCATAACTAATGACTACTCAGATCAAGCAACAAACCTTATAGCACTAATAGCAGCATTTTAAGTATCCAAAGGGAGCTTTGCTACCATTTTCACAGATTCAGCTTATGTCTCATCAACAGTACATTCAGGCCTCTCCACTTGGCAGAGGTGAGGGCTAAAAAAATCTGATGGCAAACCCACGAAACATTCATCCTTACTTTCTTGGTTAATTTTTATTTATCTATATATAATGCTCCAAAAGCCCGCAGCAATCAGCGCGCACATGGACACATAGGATAAAAACATCAAAAACAGGGCAAAAGAGATTGAAGTTTAGTTAAACAATGCAATCTTCAGCAATTTGAGAAATATTCTCCTTCTGCCGTGTATTCAGAGGTAGGGCATTCCAAATCAGGCCTGCCTGGACTGGAAAGGATCTACCATTTTGTTTATTCCATTTAAGCCTGGCACAACACAACAGATTAGTGTCACAAGATCATAATACCCCCTTGGGCTCATATTTGGCCATCTTTTCCTGGAGGCAATTGGGGGCTTTGCCGGGCAGATATTTGTATACGAGATTTGCCACCTTAAACTATATTCACGCAGCAAATGGCAGTCAATGCATGTCCTTCCTAATACTGGAGATGTGACCTCCATAAGGGACATTCTTGGCAATATGAATGGCATCATTTTTTAAGATGTGAAGTCTGTGTATGCAGTTTTTACTTGCACCAGCTAGGAGTGCACTTCAGTAATTGATCCTCAGCAGGATAGTAGCTTGGTTAAAGTAATACAGTTCCTTTCACATGCAAAGGTCTAATGCATCTGAGAAGTCTGAGGTGGTATTCGTAGCTTTTAACTATTTGATTGGCATGTGCCTCTGCACCAAGAGAAGATTCCAGAAATGCAGCAAATGTTTTCACTTGTGGGCATGTGTATAGATTACAGCCTTCAATGGTCCAGCTACCATATCTAGGATCTAATTTAACAAATGTTTGGGAAGAACCAAAGATTAAGAGCTCCATTCTGGAGATGTTGAGGCACATCCAATGCGTAGACATCCAAACCTTGAAAATCTTATAGCTACGAGCAAGATTGGCTACATTGTTTGCGTAATGTTTTTCAAGCTCAAGTAACAGCTGCGTACGTCAGCGTAATTGGTGAAGTACACCCCAGTCTCCATTAGGAGAACACACATTGACTTTATGTAGATGTTAAATAATGTTGGCAACAAGCAGGCACTCTGAGGTACTCTGCAAGATATAGGGGAAGAATCTGAAGCAGTGTCACCTGTGCGAAATGTGGACTTTTGTTTACTTAAAAACAACCAGATCCAGCGTACAGTGTTCTGTGAGCAATTTCCTTCTGATACAAGGGTGTTCAGGAGCCGCTCATGGTCCAGACGATCGAAAGCTGCTGATATATCCATTAACACCAAAAGCACTGATTTATCGTTATGCATGATATTGAACATATGCTTCTGGAGGTCTAGCAGGGCACTTTCAGTACTGTGACCGGGTCACAAAAACAGATTGCATTATAGATAATTTGGAGTCTAGCTGTTTTTGCAAATGAGCCGTATCTACTCTGTCAATTATTTACTATAGGAAAAAAAGTATTGGTCATTGGCCTAAGGTTCTTACCATAATTTGTGTTAAGTCATGCCTTTTTTATGAAGGGACTGACAGTACCCACTTTTACAGCATCATGAACGCACTTGTAAGAAAAAGTGCATTCACAAATCACACCAAAAATGGTGAGAACAATCTTTTCTTCTCTAAAATTATCATCGAGGGAATGACATCTCTGTGACAGGAAGTAGGGCGCGTTTCAATCAAAACCTTTTCCATTTCTGTCAATGAGATGGACTTGAAAGAACATTCCGAGGGATGCAACATTTGAATAGGATCTGGGCTATTACTCAGTGAATCCGTGTTTAAATAACATTCACACAGTGAGGGATCAATGTTTAGCAAATGTTTTATTTTATCTCAAGCCATGATGGGTTTTTTTCGGTGAATGCTTGCTGGATTCTTATACAATCTGAGTTAGTTGCAATAGAAGGTTGTGCTGCTGCTTTGAGTTTCTGTAACATTTGTATATTTCAAAGAGTTTTTTGGAGTTTTTTCCAGCGTTATCTATTTGTTTATTGAAAATGTTTTTCTTCGGCTCATACATGGACAATTTATATGATTATTCATAGTTCTTGCAGATTGTATTAAGAACATCTGAGTTGTGTTTTCACAATTTCTGTTCTGCCTGTCTCTTCTTCTTAATCGGGTCAAGATGTGGTGTAAACCATGCATTGTGACAAGTGCCATCCATTACTATCTTCTTTTTCATAGGGGCAATGCCATCTAGCATTTGTGTCAAGGAAGATCTATATGGCACAGCTAAGAGGGGTCAGTGTCTAATGTAGATGCGAATAAGCCTCACAGAATCCTGGGTCCTCCCTCTACAAAAAAACATCACCCGACCCATTAGTCCCAAACAATTTCCGCCCCATCACAACAGTACCGTTCTTGCTAAAGATCCTAGATAGGGCAGCATACAACCAACTACAATCCTATTAAGAAACAAACCACATCCTAGGCATGTATAAATCCTGATTCCGTCCAGGCCATGGCACAGAATCAGCACTCCTTGACCTTAAAAAGTCAGTTAGACTTCTTTAGAGACAAAGGCAAACCGGCACTCCACCTCCACCTCCTACTCGAACTGTCCGCCACCTTCGACCTGGTGTCCACCACCTCACAGTCGAACCTAACTTCTCACATGAAGCCACATCCTGGATAGCCTCTTTCTTGGAATGTAGCACCATGAGAGCGTTCTCAGTCTGTGCAAGTGCACCGCCAATTCCCACACCTTGTGTCATCCACCGCGGCTCATGTGTTTCCCCCTCCCTCTACAATATTTTCACCAAATCCCCTTTTGACCTCCTGGATGACATGAGCATATCCTACACAAATTACTCTGATGACACCCAAATCCCCCTCCCACTGCCAGGCATATATGCCGAGGACTCTCTCACCATAAACAAAATCTACTCAACTATACAAGCTTGGATGGCGGCAAATGACTTGTGCCTAAACAACAATAAGATGGAGATCCTACTGGTGGGATCTGCTGCTCTGCTGAAGAAACTTGATCCCTAGTTCACCTTATTCACCAGAGATGGGATACGGATCCTTGTCTCAGTTTCAGTAAAAACATTGGGCGTCTTCTAGATGAGTCCCTCTCCCTCACTAAACATGTGAATGTGATAGCCTCTTCAGCCACCTACACTGCCAAACCTATTAACGCAGCTAGGGAATTTCTGTCACCGACCAACTGTCTAACGCTTGCCCAAGCCAGAATGGATTATTGCAATGCCTTATTTGCAGGGACTTCCAAACAGAACTTGAACTACAGATAATCCAAAACAATGCTCTGCGGGCTGTACTCAACATCCCAAAAAAAGACCACATCTCAGCTGTAAGAAAGAAAGTTCAGTGACTCCCTTTTCGCAAAATAATTATCTTCAAAACATTTTCAGTAACCCACAAATGTTTATCCAGCACTGCCCCAAAATACCGGCTGAAGAAAATTGTGAGAACAAAATCTACCAGACCGGTAAGGTACTTCCACACTCACTGATTGTCCCTACCAAAAACAAAAAGAGCCAGAGGAGGAGGCTCCAATTTCCTGACCGTTGCAACAACACATTTGAACGCCCTCCCACCTACCTTAAGAGTTGAAACCTCTCACAGGGCATTCTGAAAGGCCTTAAAAACCTGGCTATTTGCCTAAAGCTTGCCTATCTCTCTTGCTGAACTTGAATATGAGACTTGGTTTCCTTAGAGCCCTGCATATTGTTTCTTGTTTTCATGTCTCCAGGTTCTGGAAGCCACTGTTTGAGGATTTTTGTCTTGTGTAACTGCTTTCTCAACATTGACCTGATTCCCCTGGGCTTAGGCACTTTACAAATGAATAAATAAATAAATAAATGACAAACTGTCAATACATTCCTGTAAATCCAAAGATTGAATTGTCTTATAATTCCGACTTTCCTGGGATATTCATTTGCTTTTTTGGTAATTCTTGATCTATTTACAGAATTCAATGAATGACAGATGAGACCGGTTACATGGTCTGATACAGGTAATTTTAATGTCCATGTTCCGTGAAGATACCCAGTCCAAAATGTTCCCCTTGTTGGATGTGGGTTTGCTGTTATGCACTTGGAACTCATTATTGTTAAGATTTCATTCTAACAGTACTGCATCCTTGTCAGTTTACTGTGCCAATGTTTCAGGTCCCCCAAAAATAAGGTTGCACAGTTAGGTTTATTCAGTTACTTTAGTAATTGCACAATCTCGCCATTTCCTCGGTAGGACGATAGAGGAGAACAATGTTAACAATTGTGATATAAGTGGGTTTTGGCTTAAAATGCAGAGTTTCACAGTCATTGCAAACACCAGGGATTGTGAAAAAGCAGATATTCTTTCCTTACCAGAATGGCAACACCTCTCCCATTCTCTTTCTCCCAATTTTGGGAGAACAGAACATACCCACCTGCTGTTGCTTGTTCAATTTCGGGCCCACTAGAATCTTTAAGCCAAGTCTCAGCCGGACATAGGGCCTCCTTATGAGGTTGCTGGTAGGCCGCCGGTGCTATCGGTGGCCTACTGGCAAACCTCATCTTACCGATTCTGCCGCCTGAGATCCCGGTGCTACCGGTATATCACAGGCAGTGGAGAAACAGTACGTTCCCTTTCCTGTGGAGTCCCAAAGGACTCCATTGGAATGGAAACCTTGAAGCACCGGCATCGTTAGTAACAGTACCAGTGCTTCAGTGAAATATCTGCTAGTAGGGGCCTGAACTACATGCAGGTCAGGGCTGCCAGGTAGTTCTGTGCCCCAACCAGGAGACTCAAAGTGATCCATTCCGGAAATGGTACTGTAACATTGTTACTGGCAACTTTATTTCCAAACTGGGTCACTCTTAATGAGGCCTATAGTATACCAATGTCATTGGCCCTCATTACGACCCAGGCGGTAAATTACCGCCTGGGTCGTACCCTTACCACCATGGTGTAAACTATGTTTACACCATGGTGGATGGCGGATTTACCGCCCCATTCCAAGGTGAGTGGGGCGGTAAATCCCCATTTCCCATTTCACCCTTCCCCATTCCCATTTTTGCCCCATAGGGCATAATGGGAATGGGGAAAGGCGCTAATTACGCCACCGTAAATTACGGTGGCGTAATTAGCACCAAGGTCCCTTTGCGGCATGGGTTTTAACGCCTGCAAAAAGCAGGCGTTAAAATCACCATCCCACAAAGGGACCTTGGAATCAGGCGTTAAGGGTCAGCGCCGTTTACGGCGCCGTAAACCCCTTAACGCCTGGGTCCTAATGAGGGACATTGTCCGCTATATAATCATGGAAATCTATAGCATGTCTATTCAGAGACCTGCTGTTCAGAATTGCAGCTTTAATGACTTAAGTATTTGTTCCGTTCAAAGAATAAAACTGCTGAACACTATGATTCATTTCAGCTACTTTAAGTGGAGTCAAGATTGATTTGACAGTAGGCAAATCCAGCCCAGTGATTTTAGAAACTGCAAGTTCATTATTATGTTTGTCAACTTGCTTATCTCTGAAGGTGGTGTAATCTTTTCCAGTAGCTAATGTGATGGGTGTAATTATATTGTAATTTGACAAAGTTCATTGGTTTCATCACTAGTGGATGGACCTTGCTAGGGCTAGACAGGGGAGTATTAACCCTGTGTGAAACACCAGGTGGATTTTCGTTGGAAGATTCAGGTAGCAAAGAGGAATCTAATACATAGCGGGCAAATTTCCTTAAAAGACAGACATCTGACATAAATGGCGGAACTATAGTAATGCCTGCAAGGTCCTTAATAACCTACTGGTAAGTGGTAACTGGCCAGCATTGGCTATAGGACCTGACGCTCCAGTATCCTTTGGCGTCACATTCACTGGAATGGAAAATGTATCTAATATCAAGGAATCAGATTCAGAATTTAAATTAGCAGCAAGTTATGTGTTTACAATGGTTATCGGAGCGGCTCTTTGTGCTTCCAGAAGGAGCCATAGTCCTGCAGGGTATCCCATGATTGTGGAGATGTAAGAGTATAGCAAATGTGTAGTCCGGCTAAGTTACCTGAGAAAAATCAATAATATCTAGTAACAGAAACTTACTTTGCAGAAAGATATATTGTAGTAAGCCACTGCAACATGCCCTGCACAAACTGGCACAAACTGGCTAAGAGGCGCTGACGCGGCTGACATTTCCTAAAATACGGTGCAGTTTTTGCTGGGAGATGAATTCCCAGTCGGGAATTTCCAAAAAGGTTTTACCATTGTCTAGCAAACTGTGCCTGCAGTATGCAAGGGGCGCTTCAAGTAACTTCATTGTTAAACACAACGCAAATAAAGGTTCTTCAGTAACAGTTTCCTAAATGATATCACCTAACTTAAATGCAGCATACAATGGTACAAAATGCAGACAAGAAAAAAGGTCTCAAGTGCATCTATGCATTGCCACTCCCTACAAAAGTTGAAGTAGCAAAGTGCTCAGCCCACACCAAGAATATAGACCAAATTACTAATGGTCATGATGCAGTAGATTGAAAAGCAAATGTAGCAACATATCTAGAAATTCCAAATCCCACAGTGCCCCCATAGGTAATATTGCAGCAGGTAGAACTAGCGATTCCTTACAATACAATCCCAGTGAATCAGATTATTGACTTACAGGCACATGCTGCGCAGCTTGAGAAGGAGTTATCAAAAGAGTGTGTTTCTTATCTCCCACAGATTTAACTTGGAGACAGAACATTTCAGGAAGAGAAGTCATGCCCCAGGAACAATTTACAGTTGCCCATGTGCAGTCGCAGTAGCCTGCACAATATCCAAGCAGTAAATTGCAGCTGACTTACAGGAAGAATAGTTTGTTCTTAACCTCCAAGAACATCTTGATAATTTGATACTTAACTGTACCACTTGTCAAATGTACACTAGAGGTTGCACCTTTAGGACATTGCAAGAGACATTTCCCTGTCCCTGCAGTACCCTCTGTTATCTAATTGTTGTGGTGTGCCAATTTTCTCATTGGCTTGAAGCTGGTCCCTGTGTCCACCCTAATGCCAAATCGCCAGCTACATTTCTAGTAACTAAAGTATTTCCCTGTTGGAGAATATTTGATGTCCTCAGATCTGATAATTGGGACTCACTTCTTCAATGTGCTCTTCAAAGCAATGTCCCTTTTATTGGACATAAAGCACAGATTGTGCTCATTGTAGCACCTGTAGGCCAACAGGACTGTGAAATGCCTAAATGGCCTATTGAAACAGCATATTTCTAAGATTTGTAACACATTGAAAAAGAGCTAGCTTTACTGTCTGTCATTAGCATTGTTTGCTCTCATTAACCAGCAAGTGTCAGTTCATCATCTTGCTCCTCATAAGATAGTAACTGGCAGGCGGCTGCATACTCTAACCACAACCGCATGGACAGCCTCGGATATACATAATTCTGCACAAATTCTAGGTGATGAATTTCATAGATATCTGAGGGAGTTAACCAAAGCTGTCAGGCTTATTTCCTGCCAGATTAGGCCCCATCCAAGACAGGTAGCTCAACCAGCGACAGACACACCAACAAGACAACAAGATTCAGCACTTCCGCATCTACCACAGCTTTTCGCTGGAAATAAAATATTCATCATTGTGCAGAAGTGGAATCCTACAACGTTATCTATACCAAGCTGACAGCTGTCAAAGATGATGGTTGCAAGATGTGTACCCACGTAACCGACACCCGGAAGGACAACAGATCCAACCCACCTCTCCCGGAGCAGGACGAAGAAAAGTAGGGGTGAAAAAGATGAGTGACATTGATATTTCTTTAACTTCTCTGAACTTTGGGTGGACGTATGCTAACCTTTTTCACAGCCTTCACAAACAACGAACAATGTTAAAATGAGTAAGCTTTGTATCATTTTTCTTTTCCTCTATATCTCCCTCTCTCTCTTTTCTTAGGATTGAATTTGTATGGTTGTTTTCTATGGGTGGGCCCAGTAATGTCATCAACAATGTATGTATACCAGTGAATAGTATTGTATCCGTGACCAGATTTAGAAGGGATGTTTCAAACCAGGAGTTAATTTAGATAGTATTAATGTTGTGCATCACCACGATACAGAATATGTGGCATATGAAAGTAGTGTGAAGAGTGAAGTCAATCGATTCTTGCTACGTGTGTTCATTAATTCCCCATGCAACAGTCACAACCAGAATGTTTATACCACACACATGGCCACCAAAAGTAGTCCAATGTTTAGTGCATCTTGCATTATGTAGGGTGCAAGGATTGATTCAGGGATGCAGGTTCCAAGCACAATGGATAGAGGTGGACACCACATCATACACAAATAACTACATGCAGATAAAAAAAGATGTCAGACCAGGAGAGTTTGAAGAATCTTATACTGAACTATCAGTAGGCAGGGGAAAGGCAAAGCTGTCATTGTGATACCACCCCTGATCAAGTATCCTGTTGAAGTCAGAGAGGAACAGCTTCAGTGCAAAACAAGAGCTCCATTGCAGATGGAGGTGTTGTTTATTATAGAGATGAATGGGATAAAGGGATGATGGCGTGCAAAGCAGGAGGGATGGTTGGACTATTAAAGAGTGCAATATGGCAATTAAATGACACTTGTTTTGCTAGTTGGGAGAAGTATGTTACGAAATTGACATGCATGAGAAGCCTACCCAAGTACTGGAACACACACGATTCCCCTTCTGTTTCAGAGGCAATGGCAAAATGCATGTCAAGGGTGAGAGTTATTCATTAACTCAGAGGTACTCTTCACAGGGTGTTATGTTCTGGGAATCTAATGGGTTTTCATGATTAAAGGCAAACTCCAGATGATTGGATTACATTTCTTTGGAAGCATTCACCTCCATATCAAAGCTGTTTTGAATATGAGTTTAACTTAACGTCAGAATAGCAGGAAAATAGCAGAACATGTATTTTCTAAGACATGTTAGAATGCCATTATTAGCATATGTTTACATAGTAATGCATTCCCTATTTTAAAATATTGCACATTCACATGCTTGTATAATCAGCCTAGGTTATTATACGCATATATGTCACTGATATCGTGGAAACTTATTCTTGAAGCAAAAAACCACAATGCCACTTGCTGTTGGAAAATGAAAGACACAGTTTACATTGCAAAATTTCGGACATACTGGGCCTTTTCATATTTAGGAATACAGTTCCTTAATTTATAAGGAATAAAGGGATTTCTGATGAATGCTACTTTGCCCTTCACCATTGTTTCATGTGTGTAGATTCTGGTAATATAATATTGTATTGCTACATGGGCACTATTTTTAGTGACTGTCGAGAGTTTCATGTTTAAACTAGTGCCTTCAGCATAGTGTGTTGCAAATGTATAATCCTGAAAAACCAAACCAAATGTGTGGGCTTTGAAGTCCTTTTTGCCTCACAGTTCAGTGTGGTTCCTGAAGTGCAGCAAAATCCATTTCATTTGTCAGGTACTATCTCTCAAGGGAGCTGGTAACTACTTGCATCTCAGAGGTACACCCTTTTCATGATAAATGAAACAACACAACAGCTACTTCTGTCTTTGGTGCTCCCCTATAATGTGAGTGAGGAAACAGAAAAGCATTGACTTGGCCAAATCTGAGCCATTGCGCCTGTCAGGCGGGAAATAGGTAGGAAGGATTAGTCAAACCTGGGATTAATTTAAAACCTACGGTAAAAATAAATAATAATAAAAGAGCATCCCCCACAGACTATTGTTAACGAGAAAATGGAATCACATGATTGTACCTTAAAATAAAGTTATAAGCACCCTAAATGTACTACATTCAATTAAAGGTGACACATTTATCCCAGAAGCAATGAAAGCAGTAGTTATAATACATGGATTCTGCTCACATGTGTAAAATGTTCTTTTAGGATGGGTGCTGAAAAATATAAACATACACGAAAGAGAACTTGCTGATCAGAGGGAATGGAATTATGTAACTATAGTATAGTGAATGAATTCCTCACATTCAGACAAATGCAGCCAATTTTCTTAAACTACTCATGCACTGCCCGAAAACATGCCTTGGATTTTAAGTGTCTTTCAACATGGACAGATGACACAATTGGAGAATACCATTAATGGCATGAAGATCACTGTACTTGTGTCTGCTTGCTTTCCCAAGCAAATTTTCTTGCCTCTTGTGGTGTTGAGCTAGAGGCATTCCCAACACAGCTCCAAAAGTATGAAAAAAGTAATCCACAAACATCAAAAAAGTAAAACACAACAAAATATAATCGTAAATCATGGTTGGGAAGATGAACTGAACATATTCAACATCAGCATGCCGACAGTGCGTTGAACATTTTATAGCTACAAACAAAACATTAGCATACTGTAAAAGAAATTAAACAAAAATATATTTCTAACATTATCATTGGCTGGTCGTCACCAGTCCCCTAAACAACCCTATAACTTGTTCAGAAACTATTGGCAGTTACCATCTTGTCACAAAAAAGAAACATCCCCCACCCACCATGACCTCAACCCCCCTTGGTCAGCAAAGAATGCACCAATCCATCTTGGAGAAACAGTTCGATAAAGTACTTCATTCTAATTGAACCATGCTATCTCAGACAACTGAGGCCACAACGCGCCAACGAGATGGACCAATGAGCAATAAACCAACATGGCACACACGTCCTCTATTTATTCGCCATTCCCTGCATATTATGTACTCGTCATCCAAAAACATGTTGCTGAACACCACTCCTGAATCATCATTTCTGCTCATTTCTCCATACATTGTGGCTGCCCAATCCCATCCCTCACTGTGTCCTTCAAAAATACAATATTCTTTCCATATCTAATGAGGCCGCATTTGCTGTTTGGGACTGAGCATTTATTGCTTGAGAAATGCTTTCATTGCAATAATAAGCTGGCCACTATCTCAAACCCCTACGCACCTGCCCTTCAGCACTCAGCCTGGTTGCAAGACAGGACAAAATTCAATCAGGTGCTCGCAGCTAACAACTATGGCCTAACACACTATAGCAGCAACTCAATACCACTAATGGAGGCCTACTCAAAAAATGGCTAAGCTCTTGCTCATAGTTCCTTATATCCCTACAGACAATAATGCAGTGCTGTGTGTTCCACATTAGCTGTTCTAAAAACTACCAAAAACAGCACACATTTGCCATGAAAGAAAATATAACATGATGGGCTGTGTGTTTGCTGTGCCAGATGGTGAAAGTGTTATTCTACCAGCTATGCACCTTCTATCATTTAACCTGGAAGTGTGGTGCCAAGAGCTTGATTGTGGGTAGGTGGGCTAAACAATGTGCTGTGTTTTTTCTATGAAGTGTGATGCATGCTCCTTGAACCATGTTTTTTTCTGAAATCATGTTGTGCATGCAAGGTGTGGTAAGTGAGGTGCCGTGCAGTGTGCTACATGTCATGCTCAGATGTGGGACAATTTGCTACATGAAGAACAATGTGTTGCATCCCCTTTATGAGGAGCAGTGCATGCAAGCACTACAATGTTATGCACCGCAATGCTAGCAAATTGTAAAGCTACAATGAAGCAATTACATGTGTAATGTAAAAACAAAATATACTACCGCGTGCTATATTGTGTGAGGTCTTAGCTGCTAACCTAAAGTTATCAGCACTGCTACTGTCCTCATGGCACTAGTTGGTAACCTAAAATTATCAACACTGCTACTGTCCTTGTGGCAAGTGGCCATTACGTCACTGCAGATGTCCTGATACCCTGTTAGATGTTGTTTCTCAGACGGTACTTCTGCTAAAGTTTTGGGTGGTGCACCTGTATCTGAATAGTGCTCTAATGCTCTTGCTATCGCACACGCCTAAGCTCATATGTACCTGAGTATAGAGTGCCTGCGCACAACGTGCGCAGACCTTTCTCATTTTCACAGACCCTCATAGCCTTTATCTGTCAAGTCAATGTCCCTCAACTCTTTACAGCCAGCCACCATCCAGGTTCTCATCTACTCACATTTCAACAACACCCAACTCCCATGTCTTTCAAGACAATTTACCATCACCTCATCACCCACTTAT
Organism: Ambystoma mexicanum; assembly: GCF_040938575.1. Taxonomy (NCBI): domain Eukaryota; kingdom Metazoa; phylum Chordata; class Amphibia; order Caudata; family Ambystomatidae; genus Ambystoma; species Ambystoma mexicanum. The sequence continues at coordinate 1,142,009,626 of NC_090922.1, forward strand.
ATGCCTTCTCTGCCCATTAGCCTCCAGTATTCCACCCATGGCACCCACACACCTCTTCTGACCTCTCACCTCCTTTCCATACTCATCTCTTTCTTTTTGATGACTTATGCCTTCAGCCCCACCTATACATCCCACGGCCCACCCTGTCCCAACTTTGCTGATTCACCTAGAGGGCCCTCCGTTGCCACTCAATCCGCTGCAGGTCCCCTGGACACTTCCCCACCATTCATACAAGCCTCGCATTCCATGCCATCTAATGACACCCACCCCATCCCAAACACAACCCTTCAAAAATCTCACAACACCTGCATAGGCACAGCAAAGAGCAGAGCCATGCATTATACCACAAAACAATTATTTAACTGATTGTGCACATAAAATGTTCGATTTTACCAACTAGTCTGTAATCTCATTTAATGACAAATGTTGCATTTCATCATGTGATGCTTTGCTATGTCATTGATAGAGGCCTTCTCTCGACTTGAGCTGTCTATTGTGACAGAATGCCATCAGGCAAGGGTGTGAAAGTGCTAGAGTTTTTGATATTTAATGAAGAATGAAATGATGCAGGTTATTTGTTTCATGAAGCTCCATGCCAAAAGCATAGTAAATTTGTGTTCCCTCGATGTACCAATTTCCTAACACTGCAGCCCCTGCTGTCAGTGGGACAGGACAGGCTTAAAGGTAACATATATTTCCCTGAAAATTGTGACCAGTGGTGTAGCACAAAATGTGCCCCCACACCTGTGAGCTATGCCGAAGGGGCAACATCCAAGCTCCTCAAAAAAGCATGGAAAATGCCATACAAAGCACATGTTGATCATTCCATTGCAGAACATGTGAGCACTGTGCTAGGGGAAAGATGCAAGTATATTTTTTGTCTGTTGTAATTCTATTCCTTTTTAGTTTGCATGTATGCCTTTGTGACTACTTCTGCTAGGCTGCCTGGTGAGTTTAGCTAGAACTGTGCTGTGCAGCCACTCATACCTATGCCACCCCCATGGCTCTTTCCATGTCTCCTTATTTCTCTAACTGCTACACTATCACCTATCCCCCCTCCCTCATGAAGTCCGGTAGAAAACAACCCACAAAACAGACATGTTGAGTGCAAACCCTGTACTTCCCATCAAAGACACATGTGTCAGTGCTTCCTCAAGAGAGGTTTTCACTGATATCCTCTACTCTGTGCCCGCTCCAGATCTATGGACCCCCCATCTCATCTCCACTCTCTACCCTTCCTTATCTTCTACCATTAATGGTGGCCCCAAGTGGGAAGTCTTCTTGGCCGGTTTCTCATCCTCCCGTTGCTTTGTTAATGTCTATCACAGAGGCGCTATCCTAGTTCAGGGTCCACAACGCAACCTCCTTCTCTTTGACCAAATCCTGCCTTCTCTCATTAACTACCTTCCTTCTCCTGCTTCTCCCCTTCTACTCTCTCTATCCCTCCTCTGACTAGTGTACCATGCACCTGTACACCTCCTCAGAAAACCTTCAAAGGTGCAAACCTCCTGCACCTGGTGACTCTTAACGGCCGCTCAGCCAACAAATACTCCACTGACATCTGGCTCCTTCTTGAAGAAATTGACCTCGACATTCACACTCTTACCAAGACATAGTTCAATGCCAGCTCAGTCACTGTTTTGACTCCCTCCTTCCTGACGGCTTCAAGATCATCTGCAAGCCTCGACCTCACCACACTGGCAGGGGGTTGCCTTAATCTTCCCTGAGTGGGTTACTGCTTCCATCTTACCCACCCAGCTCTACTCTTCCTTTGAGAGCCTGGTTTGCAAGTTGATCATCTCTCCCATCTCCAGCCTGACCATTGCTACAATTTACTGGCCTCCAGGCACCACCACCCTGTTCCTCTCTGAATGAGCTGATTCTGCTCTTCCTTACTTTCATCCACCTCCAACCTCCTTTTCCTGGGTGATTTCAACATCCAACTGGACTCCCCTTGCTCTGCATCCATCCTCTTCACTGACCTCTACACCTCGCTTTCCCACTCCATTCTCCCCACTCAACTGGACACACTCTGGATGCGCTCACACATTCTCACCTCTCTCTCTCTCACCCCACTACTCACCCCCCTCTCTCCTGGTCAGACCATTCTCTCCTCCCCTTCCATCTGGGTCCCTTTGGCCCTGGGACCACTTACCCAAAAGCCCTGCCAACCTTGTTTTCTAACATCTGTCTGATGAAACGAGTGTCAGCTGCTGCCTTCACTTCCACCTTCATCCCCCCTCAGCCTCCTACCACTGATTCTACCCCTGACTCTGCCCTCAGCAACCACCACCTTTCCATCACCAATACTCTTGACATTCTTGCCCCAGTCATGAGGATCTGGCAGAAACCTGCCTCTAAGCGTAACACCTGGTACGACTCCGAACGTTGGGCCCTGAAACGAAAGTGCATGGTGGCAGAACAGAAGTGGCAATTCTCAGACTCATCCTCTGACAAACTGGTCTCCCGCCTGATCGATAATCAATACAGACTCTCCATCCATGCCAAGAAAAGAGCCCACATACAGGCACAGGTTTCCGGTGCCTTCAACAACATGGCTGAACTTTTCAAGATATGCAGGGAGCTAGCCAGCCCTTCCGCATGCTCCTCCTCCCCTTCTCCTTCCCAGGCCCTCTGAATTGCACTGGCCACACATTTTGCCACCAAAACCCAGGACATCCTGATCACCCTTGCTACACACCCTCACACTCCATCACACATCCATTTACCTCCTGTGGCCCCCCACCCTCCTCCTTCCTCCTTCTCCTCCTTCTCCCCTGTCACACCTGAAGAAGTTACCAGTGTTGTCTACTCCATGAAGGTCTCTTCTAAACAGGTTCCCTCTTGCTCCTCCAGGACCATCAAGGATAACATTGGCTCTCTTGCCCTTGCACTTGCTGATTTCTACAATCACTCTTTTGACACTGGATCTTTCCCCTCCTCCCTTAAGCAATCCCGTGTGTGACCACTCCTTAAAAAACCTTCAGCAGAACCAACCAACCTGCCCTGCCAACTACTGCTCTATTTCCATCACCCCCTTCCTCAGGAAGCTGCTGGAGATGATGGCATTGCCCCAACTCAACTCACACACCGAACTTGGTGGTCTCCACGATCATTGCATCCTCATACAAAGGCTCGATGATACTGTTACGCTCACCTGGCTCCCACAGGGGCGTCGATCTGAGCTAGACAGCTGCAGTCTCCACCAATGCGAGATGACGGACTGGACGGGCCCACCTAGCTTCGTTTGCTTGGCCCGTAGGAATATTCTTCTGCAAATGGAGAAAGGGAATTAACCACCCGTGGAGTTGAGAGTTAACCCCCCCACTCCCGCTGTTCTTCCCACTGATCACCTTTGATGTCCCCTCTTATAGTCTCACCTGATGGTTTGGAAAGATGAGCTCTCCATCCTGCATTGAGCGCAGGGGCGCGTAGATAACCAGTAGCTTCACTGGCTCGAAGGGATTGGTGAGTTCCAGAACAATATTGACTCTGAGATTCCCAGCAAGACGCCGTAAGTATGTAGTTCCTAAGAGTTCAAATGTCTGACTTTCACTCTTGTCCGATTCCTTGCAGGTTGCAGCTTGACCCTAGCGAAGAGTTCCTCGTGGCAACTGGTAATATTCAGGTACAGGTAAGGATTTGTATTATCCAACACAGTTCAATAAAATAATGTCAATATGCAACATGTTGATTTCTCCCTTATTCTGGCGCTGAGAGAAAGTATGAAGTCTCGGGGAATAATGCCTCCGGCGATAAAATCAGGTAAGTCTATTGTGGTGAGGAGGTTTCTCCTTGTTTGTCCCTTTGTTTCACCTTGATGTCCTTTTGTTTCCCCTTAGGGGCCGGGGTTCGGCGAGGATGCAGTGGAAGCTGCGCCAACCCGTGAAGAGGAATAGTACCCCTGGTGGTAAAATCAGGTAAGTCTATGGGGGGTAACTAATATTGCCTCTGTGTATTCAATTGGCTCACCTTGCTGTTCTTGTCTTCCCCTTAGGTGCCGGAGTGCGGTGGGAACATGCAGAAGGATGCAGTGGAATGTGAAGATGCTGCAAAGGCCGGTGAGTTCCGTGCAGCGCTGCTGCAGGCGAGGCGACGTGCATAAAATAACTTCTTTCTTCCAGCTCAAAGGCACGATGGATCGGGAATTCAGGTAAGGATCAAAGGTATTGCTCTTGTTCTAACCTTTTCTCCTTCTTTCTCCCTTTTTCTAGGAGCTCCAGACTCGAGGCGGGCGTGGCAGAAGATTGGATGCGACTTGCAGGCACGGTGAGCGTTACGCTGTTGGATGCAGAATAATGCGAAGCGTGTGCTGCTCTTCGGGCGTGGTTTAAATAGCCTCCAAAGTAGTCCCAGGTAAGTATTCTTCCCTAGCCCCACCCGAGTAAAAGATAGTCCCTAGGTAAATTAGTCCCTTCCAAGCCTCTTTTGGCTTGGAGCTCTTGCAGCATGGTCTGCATCAGGTGAGTTTGCAGCATGGTCTGCATCAGGTAAATTTTAATCCATGAGCCTGGCGCCTATGGCGCCAGGACTGACTCTCCATATGAGCCTGGCGCCATAGGCGCCAGCACTGCACCCAAATAGCCCCAGCCCTTAGCAAGGGTTGTTGGGCTTGCTTAGAATAACTTGATGCCTGCTTCCGGGGTTGCTGGATTAGGTCTGGGTCCCCGGGGGTAGGCATCATGACAGATACCCCTGGTATCTCGAACAGGCACTGGACTGGCTGACATCCTTCCTTACTGACTGCTCTTCCCAAGTCATCCTTGCCAACTTCTCTCCTACTTCCTTCTCCACCTGTGGTGTCCACCAGGTTTTTATCCTCTCCCCTTGGCTCTTTAACATCTACCTTGCTCTGCTTGCACGCCTCATCTCCTCCTTCTCCGCCAACATCCAGTGTTACACAGGTGACACACAGCTCTTTTTCAAACGTTTTGCTGACCATCTTGAACCCTCCATCAACCTGACAGCTTATCTCCCATCCAGTCCTGGTGCACCTCCAACAATATCTGCGTCATTGCATCTAAAACTGAGATCCTGCTCCCTTCTTCTTCCCTTCACTCTGGACTTCCTCCTTGGGCTATCCCCCTATTCCTTCTTCTGAAGCCAAAAACCACTGAGTCATCTTCAACTGCTCCCTCTCCTTCCTCCCTCACACTCAGGACATTGCTAAGAAGTCCCATGTTCAGCTCTTCCTTCTCAAAGGAATTCTCCCTTTTCTCACTTTCCCCCAGAGACTCAATTTCACCCGAGCCCTGGCTCTCTCTAGGCTGGACTATTGCAATAGCCTCCTCCTGAAACTACCTTCTTCCACTCTGTGACCCCTCCAGCTAATCTAGAATAGGGCAGCAAGATTTATCCTTGGCCTTAAGCCCAGGGACTGCATCTGCCCAGCCCTAACAAATCTTCTCTGCCTCCCGGTTGCTGCACAGATTAAATTGAAATCCCTCTGCATCATCCACAAGGCTGTCTGGGCCTGGGGACAACACTATCTTTAACTTTATCTTACTAAATACTCTCTCTCTAGAGAACTACATTCCTCTGGCACCAACTCTATGTGTGTAAAGCATTTTGCTAAACAGAGGGTAGGTGGTCGTTTGATTTTCTCAGCTGGCTCCCCCCTATGGAACAGCCTCCTCCTCCCTCTGTGCCTTTAGCAGGACTTCTTTCTTCTTTACCTCCTCCTTCCCTTTCACTCTCCACTGCTTGTCCCACAGTTGCTGTGATTGGTGTCTGGGGCCCTAATTTATCCTCAGGCACCTGACCGCCCACACCCAATCGCCCCAACTCCTGTCTACCCTCAGCATTTGCTTTGGCACACTCTCTGCCGCGGGGGTTCGCACTTACACCTAGCGTGGCTCTGGCCGTGTAGCACTCAAGAATTATACCACTTCATCTTTAGCTCACACATGAGCTCGGTCTCCCCGACACCTACCCCCTCTTCCCTCTTCCTTGCTGCACTTGCAAGTTTTGAAAACTCACAGGCCATAGAAGGTTCATCCTTTTTCCTTTTTCCTCCCACTGCTCTTAAATATTGTGTTTTGTAATGTGAGCACTTTGGAACAGTATTTTACAGTATTTTACTTGCTGTATTGGCGCCTAACAAGCAAACAATATAATAAATCAAATAAATATTCATCCAAACTGGATCCAGTGTAGGCCACTCTATACACATAAGAACACTTATCATGCTAGCTTTAATATAAATGCCCAGTAACAAATACATGCTATGCAAAAGTAAGAAATGGCTAGACTGGCTGCACCAAAATGCCAGTCTAGCAGCATAATAACACTTATCATGCTTGCTATATAATAGGTTCCCAGTAAACAATGTCATGCCGCAGTCAGAAATGGCTAGACTGGGGCACCAATTTGGCAGTTTAGCCACATAATAACACGTACATGCTTGCTTTATCAAAGATTCTGAGTGGAAAATGTCATGTCACAGTGAGAAAAGGCTAGACTGGATGCACCTAAAAGCCAGTGTAGCCACCTAATAATACATCATGCCTGCTTTAGCATAGATGCCCAGTAAAAAATACTATTCCAAAGAAATAGCTAGAATGGCTGCACCAAAATGCCAGTCTAGCCATGTAATAACATAATACAAATAAAGAGGAATCTAAGCTCATAACCCGATGCTTACCATACTTACATTCATTACATTAATTACTCTCTGAATTTCTTTCGCATTTCATCATTTTCAAAAATACATATATTGATCTCATATAATGAAATCAAATTCAATTTGTCAATATCAATATCCCATCCCCTTCTATATGGAAAGCAGAATATTAAACTGCAAACAGTTCATAGTGACACCTTGTGTTTCACAAATTCATCTAATGTTCACTAAACAACAGTACACAAATGTCTTGCTCACCAATACTGTTGATCCTGGTGTACTAATTCAACGACCTTATATTATACTTCTAATGTAATTAATTATTAATTATATATACTTAATATACATCAACATCTGCTCTTCTACATGTTTCAGTTCATTAGCGTATTAAAAATTGAACATCCATCAGGAGTATAATACTAGCTACATGGCAAACGTTTGACAAAAACCAATGGAGTGCTCCCATTTACAGATGAAGGTGAAACAACATTGTGTAAAAAGCATAAAACAATCTGTTCCCTTGTTGTCTGTATTGATAAGAGCCCACGTTTTCTTGAAAAGACCTACAGATGACATATTCAAACAGATTCATAATCTAAATCAATTAGCGAGCTCCTTACATGCAATGTAACAACGTGAGAAAATGTTTTAACCACCTACTAATTGAGTACTTGATCTCGTTCCCATTTCATCATTATTAACTGACACAGAAACCATCCTATTAAAAAAATAGTTGGAATGCCATTGTTGATGAGATAATGTACGAGCAGTAATGTACTGCATCCACGAAGTCACATATATTGGGTATATTAATTACCTGCACAATTCCTTTTCAGTGGCTGAAACCCTCTCGAAAACAGCAATTCTGCATGGCAAAGAGTCAAACAGCAAAAGTACACATATACGGGGATGGTTGATAAGACGATTACACTTATATTGCTATAGTAGCTACTCAAGAGTTTAATCACGTAATGCTTAAGCAGCAGCATGGGAAACACCATTCATTCCGGTTTCAATATACACCGGCCTGTCATGCGTCCTTAGTCTAAAATAGACATGACTGTTTGGTTCTTATCAACCCAGTGAACACAGGTAACATAAACTTGTCACCAATCTGTTGGAATCGCATATTCTACTCAGATACAACTCACACAAATAGGACATCGTTCTGACCAAAAGATGCGTCTCTGCCGCGTGGTTTGTATGCGGCTTCTCGGTGTGAAGCGATAGATTTCTAAACTTCTCACAAGCATCTACTTATAGCCTTACTGCACCATTCCAACGTCTAGTCTGTAATTCTACGTTGTACAAACCTGAGAACTCTCGCAACCGTTCTGAAGTTTTCAAAACATGAACTGTTTCAGAAAAAGCAATTTCCCTCTTTTCTCACGCCTATTGACATTTTTTTTAATTGAAATAGGAGGCAATAACATAAAGGAACATGTCTTAGTAAACATATTTTATAATAATATTGCTTAACCTTGAGAAACGCAGAACTGAGTACATTCCTTGATGGGCTAAACTTGTTCTATCTTGGTACTATGGTCCATAATACATAAACGTTGCATCAGTGCCAATTCTATTAGCACTAGATCAAATAAACACATTATTTAAATGCATTGTTGAACCAGAAGAAAGAACAAGAACCAAGACAAACATTTGCATAGTGCACACATGAATTAAAACAATAGGTTGATTGCACTAGGGAAATGTTTGCACTAGGGCTAAACGCACTTGCACCAGTACACAATATCGGTAATACCAGCCTCAATGTCCCGTGTGGGGCATCGCAGTTATGCATTGTAAGATTGTTGTAAGTCAAGAGTTTTCCATGGTGCCTCTCTCCATCTTTCTGCATGAAAGGGCAACAGGCAGAAAGCCTGTTTTGGATGATCCTTGTGTTTTGGATGATCCTTGCCTTGTCAGTGATTTTCTAAAAATTATTCTTCTACCTGCATGTATTGCGTTTATATTTGCTACTATGGAAACCTTTGATTTGTATTATTCATTTCTCGTCAGTGGCATCCTCAGCAGTCACAATTTACTAGACATCTTAACAACTGAAAGAGGTAGAATATCAACTTATGATGTGATCTACTGACTCAATCCAATATTAAATACCTATAGCAGCTGGTGCAACTGATTAACCCTTATGTAGATTAAGTAAATTGACAATTGCTATATGAACATATTTATTTATATTTATTGTATTTTTACAACGCTTTGTACAATCAAAGAGCGGGACAATAACGTGTAAACAAAGCAAAGGAAAATCAACCAAATGGATAGACATTGTTCCTTGAGATGGGCCTTGAAAAGAGGAAAGGAAAGAATCGAGTGACGGGACAAGAGAAGGGCATTCCACTGCTTTTGGGCAAGTAGGGAGAACCAACGAAAGTGAGAGGACATACAGGGGGATGAGGAATATCTGAAAGAAATTGAGACTGGAACCTGACAAAACAAGAGGGGGAATTAAATGATACAAGATCCCCACAATATAAGTAAGTATAAAAAACATGTTCATGCTGTTTCCACCAATATTTGCCCGTAATCCCATATTAGATCATATTCATGTTTGCTTTGCACATATTCCCAATAATGACAAAAATAGGAAAACATGTCCAAGATGGCTATGCCAATATGTGCCAGAGCCCACACGTAATAACATACTCGTGTTGGCTGGGCCATTAAAAATGCAATGCTGCAATATGAAAACATGTCCAAACTGGAACTCTATACACATAAGAACACTTATCATGCTTGCTTTATCATAAATGCCCTGTAAGAAAATAAATGTTATGCCAAAGTAAAAAACTGCTACACTGGTTGCGCCAAAATGCCAGTCTAGCAACATAATAACACTTATTATGCTTGCTTTAGAATAGGTTCCCAGTAAACATTGTCATTCCACAGTAAGAAAAGACTATACAGGCTGCACCAATTTGGAAATATAGCCACATAATAACATGTATCACACTTGCTTTATCAAATATGCCTTGTGGAAAATGTCATGTCACAGTAAAAAATGGTAAGACTGGATGCACCAACATGCCAGTGTAACCATATAACACATCATGCTTGCTTAAGCATAGATGCCCATAAAAAAAATGCCATTCCAAAGAAATAGCTAGACTGGCTGCACCAAAATGGCATTCTAGCCATGTAATAACTTAATACAAATAAAGAGGAATCTAAGCTCATAACCCCATGGTCAACTGACACAGACTGACCATAAGACTTTATAAATAAGCTTACCATGGGGGATATTTCAATCACTGCAGTTAATCCAAAAATCGCTGACATCTCAATCTACTTACATCCATTACATGAATTACTCTTTGAATTTCTTTTACATGTTATCATTTTCAAAAATACAAATATCAATCTCATATAGAAAACATGTAAATTCAATTTGTCAATGTCGTTATTTCATCCTCTTCTATATGAAAAGCTGAATATTAAACTGCAAACAGTTCGTAGCGACGCCTTGTGTTTTACAAATGCATCTAATGTTCACCAAACAACAGTACAAAAAAGTCTTGCTCACCAATACTGTTGATCCTGGTGTACTAATTCAACAACCATATATTATACTTCTAACGTAATTAATTCATGATATATCCTTATATATAAAGTTCAATGTATGTATGTCTGTATGTTTGTTTGGCTATACAAATCCACACCATTGAACCCACTGCTACCAAATTTTGCATGGATTCTTCAGTTTTCTGGGGCAAGATTGTAGTCTATGTTTGGATGCAAAAAATGTACTCCCTAGACACCCTAATTTACGGATGCTCACCCTGATTCACTAGAGTAGGTACTAGAAGGAAGCAAAATTTGGAAACGTGTATGAAGCAAAATGTTAGATATGTTGGTTATTCCTTTAAAATGTATTACTACTGTATACAGTTCAAACTGTTTATTAAACCATTTTTAAAAGGAAGTAAAAAAAAAAGAATTAAAACATTTTTTTTATCAGGCCACTCAAAATATGGGAAATGGCAGGGTTACAGTTTACTTAAGTTCATTCACGAGAAGAGAGCACAAACAATCAATCAATCTTTCTTGGACTTCATTTTATTTTTTTTAATGTTTTGAAGCCATTAAATGACTGAAACATGCCGCACAAAAAATGAACATCACTTGGAAAAGCTCCATCTGATGCGAAGCAAACATCAATATCAAGAGCTTCTGAAACACAACAACCAACAGCAGCATGACTTTCCAACCAGAGGACAAGAACAACTTTCTCCAGGGCAAATGAGATTCCAGAGCAAACTGAAGCAAGACTTGCTGACATGAGGACAAGAGCAACATCCTCCAGGGCACAGGAGGCATCACTCAATCAGGACAGGGGCAACGCCAGGTATATGAGATAGTACTTAATATTCATCAAAATCTGCTATTCTGCATGTTTCACTTCATTAGCATATTAAATATTAAACATTCATCAGCAGTATCATACTAGCTAAATGTTAAAAGGTTGACAAAAACCAATGCAGTACTCCAACTTGCAGACAAAGTGAAACAACATTGTATACAATGTATAAAACAATCTGTTCCCAATGAATCCTTTATAGATAAGAGCCCAAACCTACTTGAAAAGACCTGCAGATGACATATTTAAAAAAGGTGTATGATCTACATCAATTAGAGAACTCCTTACATGTATTTTTTAAATTTTTTTTAAATTATGTTTTATTAGTTAACACAGTATAAACCTTAAACATACTGATCATTAGTTCAACGTATTAATGTCAATTACGTTCTTCAAATCCTTTCATTCGCTTTCCTTGAAGAAGGTTAATTTATTATTATAATTTTTTTCCTTAATGGGCTGCGTCAGGTCTCACTGTTGGTAGGCTCAAATATTTTTTTCAGCATTTTCATGGCAGAGATTGTAATGCCACATTTTTCCGCTGATAAGATTCCTTCCCACCACAACTCCTCCGTCAGATGGGAATATTTATGAAGGTATTCTCCTAAAAATGTTTGACGGAGTTCATTGAGACCTAGGCAGGATATCATCAGATGTTTCAATGTCTCTTTTTTTCCATTAGAGCCACAGTATCGAGAGCAAGAGTATTTTTGGCCAATCTGTTTTCTCATCAACTGAAGTTCCCTCTTCGGAAAAATGTTCAGTTGGCTCCTGAGTAGCAAATCTCGATAGAAAGCTGATGGAATCTTTTTTTGGTAGCTGAGGGAAAGATTTTGTTTCTTGATTTCCCAACTGATATTGATACACATTTTGTATCCTTTTCTTAGGTCTGAAGTGTCTTCCCAATCCCAGCTTTGCAATCCCAGCCTTGCAGTTTTTTTTTTGCCGTGCATGGGAGGGTCTTTAACATTTCTTCATCCACATTTAGATCTTCAAGAAGAGCTTGACAAGCTTTTTTCCATGCAGATAACTGGGAGTCTAAATTTGTGTGCACTCTGTGTAGAATGTCATAGGGCACAGGGGGGGAGTCCATAATGCACTTTCTATTGAGGGAGATGATTTTCCATACCACTCTCTTGTAGCGGGGATCTGTTGAAATATTTTCATCACCTGATCCCTATTCAGGATGGTCCGAGTTTTTGCTTGTTCTATGCTTTCCATGCTTACTCTAAAGCGTGTGCCACCCTTTCTCCGTCCAACCTCTTTTGGTGGTTTTCTCTTTGTTTCAACTCCAAAGTTGGTTCGGTCAGTCTCAGATTGACCCACCGGATATTTCTCAGGGCCCTTACTTTTTTCCGGTGCTAGGGGCTGATTTGTTTTCTTGCGGTGTTGGCTTGATTCGCCAGGAGAACTGTTTTGGTTGTTTACAATCCTTCTTTTCTCGTCCAAGGTTAGGAAGCCGTCTTTTCTCTCTGATATTTTAGTCAGTGGTTTAGGCCATGCCGCCTGCGATTTGACTCCACTGGCAACATTAGTTTGATGTTCTCTATTGTATGACTTTCTTGACTGTGTTTCTGGGTCATTTTCCACCATATTTTAGACATTTTTCTCAATTTCATCCCATTCGGAATTGCTTACATTTCTCCACTCTTCATCCATTGCACTTTCTTTGATTATCTGGATTAGGTCACTTAGGTTGGCTCCAGATTCCGACTCATAGGCATCCTCATTCTCCAAATCAATCGGTTGAGTACTGTCTTTGTACACTTCCCGGGGTTCCCTCTTGTCATTAGGAATAACCATTTCTCTGCGGGCTTTCTTGGCTTGGGGCTTGGGGTGTGAGGTTGGTGGAGAGCTTATATTTCTCAATAAAGATCTCGAACCATTTAATTTCCTTTTTTCCGTCAGCTTCATATTTTCACTCTTTTTAGCACCTTTTTGAGTATCTGGATTTGGCAAGATAGGATCCTTTTGCATTTGGGTGGCCAGACCATGATTTTCAGATCCTTGAAAAATAGAGAAGGTAAAGGGGGGCTGCGTCATGTTCAGCTTTTTAGCAGCTTGTATAACTTTAGGTTTCCCCATTTTATTATGCATTTGGGCTTTCAACTGGGTGACAGTGGCAATTTTGGTTCATTATCCACACTTTTGATGGTGTTGCAGTTTGTTAGATCAATGCCCTGTCTTGATTTGTTAATTCCTATTGACATAGCTTCTTCCTGTTTTTTGAAGTTATGTCGCATTCACTTGCAGTCTTCCATGACTGCTTCCATTAATGCTGACTTATCCAAGGATTCCCTTCTCGCTAAGTCACTGAGTCGGTTTTGCCATATTTGTGTTTGCTCAGCATCTTTGTCCATGCGATGCGAGGGTGCGGGGCAAGGACACGTTTGTGGAGATGAATGAGCTATGTGCTTAGTTCATGCTGGTTCACATGCAGGACAGTGATCTCAGAGGAAGACTGATGTGATACATTTAATAGTTGTTGCAAATACCTCCGGCTTCAGCGTGAGAATGGAGCCGCAGAGTTTTCCAGTCAGAGTGGGAACAAAGGTGGGGGCCATGTGCTCTGTGTGCCTGATCGCAGTGAGGAGAGGGAGAGAGGTGTTTTGTACTATCGCAGTGAGGCCTGGTCACCAAGATGGAGTCGAAAGGGGGCACAAAAGATGGATGCCCAGTGTCCTGCTCAGTGGTCTCAGCTACACGAAAGTCAATGAAAGTTAAATTTGCATAAGGGAAAGGGGTGAACCCACCACTGGAGGCACTTGGTCCAAGCTTTGTACTGAGAATTGAAGGCAGAGAGGGGCCTACTGGCCCCTCACTCCCACACATTACCCCCTTTCGTTACATCTAAAGTAACAAATATTTAATTTTTTATTCTTTTCATTCTCCCTTCGGTAGTACTCAGCCTCCGCGACTGCTTCGTCCCATGCGGGGGTGTCTTTTATTGGCATCCACGCCACGCACACACTTCTTAGGCTATTCCCTCTTCTGGCATATTCGTCTGGTGTACACATTAAGTAGATCCCACCATCTCCATCTAAGTCCACCCATACCTCTCTGTACCATTGCAGCTCTGTTGGTTTTTTATTGTTGTGTGGTGTAAATTATCAACCCTGTCCCTGTATTGCCTGTAAATGGCTGTCATCCTGTATTGTGGTGTGTTGTATTCCCCTGTTTGTATTTGTGTGTCTATCATAGTAGCTACCGTTGTCGGTCGGCCCATTGTTACCATCATCATAGTTGAGGTAGGCATGCTTTTTTCACAACACCGGAGTCCCAGTTGGCACACGCAGAAGAATAGGAGCACAAAGACGATGATTGGGACAAGTATTTTCATTGCCACGTTTACCCATGATGGTATCCAGCTGAACAGATTGTCAAACCATGTGCTTTCTTATGCGTCTCCTTCTGTTCTCATCCTCTCTCCTAAATTGTGTACTGCTGTTATCACATGTGAGAGTGTCCCATTATCAGCATCTTCAGTTGGCATGAACGTGCAACACGCCCCCCCAATTTTTCAGCAAACACCACCGTCCATTGCCGTGAGGAGATCTAGAACATATCTGTTTGGCATTGTCATTAGGCGCAGTGCAGGAGCTCTATTTTTATAATGTTGAACCCTTCTTCAGTGTCGTTAGCCAGTTGGATGAGCTCCCAGTGCACCATCTGCAATCATTTGGTGTTTGTTCTTGCTTGGAGTCCCAGGACAAGGAGTGATGCAAAAAATGTCTCTGCTGATGAAAAGAGCTTGTACTTCTGTGGGATCTCAGCAAGGAGTTTTGATGATTCGGATGAGATGTAATTGGAGGACCTTTTACTTCATGTTAGTTTTTTCTTCAGTTCATATTCTGACAATAGTTCGTAAATTGGAGCTTCTGTTATCATTTGTTGGGGCGCTGTCGATGGTTCAGCTGATTGCCCTGCTGTCAATATGCCAGCCGATTCGCCTTCTTTTTCATGTATATGACTCTCTGGTATTACCATCAGGGCTGTGTGGAGGGTGGCCAAGGCACATGTACCTTTCCATGCTGTTGGGAGGTGTAGATAGGCTTGTTTGCCGCAAATCGAGTACATGTCCATTAGTGCAGCAGTGCCTTTCTTCATGTCAGGTATGATTACCGTCTTGTTGCATTTCTTTGTTTCCCCCATGTTCACTCTTCCTTCCCCATGGAAACACAGTTCATGTGGTACTTCTTTCTGTATTTTGATGGGTTTTTCCAACGCAGTGACCCACGTTAGCTTCGTGACATGTTGCGACCAGATGGGGGCACATACTTCCTTTATCCATTGGAAAATGTTATTGGATAGCCCTCGGAATGCTTCTGCTTTGCATTCGATAGTTTCCTCGTGCAATTTATTTTCTGCATATCTCGTCCCATTGATGACAAGAAATGGTTCCTTAAGGCAAATTACTCCTTGGTGTCTGCTTGTGCATGTTCTCTCATTTTCCAGTTTTTCCATTGTGACGGTGTGCGCTTGGAAGGTGCTTTTTATCCTGCACAAAACCAAATGAATCAAACACTGGGCCTCCGACAAGGGCACTTCCTGTGGCACAAACATTTTTGGTGTACCAGATGCATGTGGTATGAGCGAACAAACGTAACAGCTCTCATTTGTTGCCTGTTTTGCCGTGGCACTCATGTCCGAGTACCACTTGTTTGATTGATCTGGGTGGCGGGGTCTTCTATCTCATCCAATGCCAGGTCATGAGAAATGTCATGTCTTTTCCTTTCTGCCCCCCTCTTCTTTCTCCTTCTCCCTCCCTCCTTGTGGCTCTTCACTCTTTGGTAGTGTATTGGGAACATGCCTGCCCAAGCTGTGTCATTACCGTTAAATATGTCATCATGTGTGTAATCATTATTGGCAGCAGTGTAATATGAGGTAGGCTGTACTGTTATGTGTGCATGCGAACTTGTGTTAGCTACGTTGCTTGGCCAATAGTAGTCGCCATCATATATATTAAATTCATAATCATTACTTATATTTACACTCGGATGTAACAAGGACACACTTGTTGGATCGGCGGCAGAGTGTTCTGAAGGTTTCATTGCATTTGTATCATTAGCATCAATGTCATACGTTTCTTTCCAAATTGTCTTTACTCCAGTCCATATTAAGTGCAAACCTTCTCGTATCAGGTTAGCCCCGCTCCCCCCTTGTGCATGTCATTAACCAAACATAAAAGTGTCTAGTACCAGGCTATGAAAACAACATCACTGAAAACAAAACTGCAGCACATTTCAAAACACATTCTCCTTTGCTGAACCTATTAGCCCTAATGGCGTCCCTATCGCTATCTAACATAATGGTGTTTTCGGTGATTGCGCTGTGTCGATCCATTTGCCACCTGGAGGGGCGATACAAAGTTGTTAAGTCACCAGAATAAATACAGTTGTATATCTACATATTTACTTTTTCATTATTTACTCATTTCTGCTATTCACTTTGTTCACTGTTATCTTAATTACGTCCTTTGCTTTAAGCATTTCATGTCAATATTGAGAGAGAGAGAGATAGTGATGAAAAGAAAGTGGAAGGAGAAAAATGACATGGACATAGTTCATTTTAACCAGAGGGCGTGTCGTCACTTTCGCCCTTTACATGTTCTATTTACTTAAATCACATTATCATTGTGTCTGAACCTCATCCTCAGTGCCGCTTGCGCATTCCTGTTCAGTCTGAGGGCGTGCCCTTCTCACATCTGAGAAGTGCACCCAATATTTCAGTCCCTTAAGTTTACCTGCGGTCGGCGTACTATAAATGACCTCGTAGGGGCCATGAAACCTCGGTGAATTCCATCTCCTCACAAGGCTCCTAACATAGATTTGTGCTCCTGGCATCAGTGGCCCGCTTGGGCTGTCTGCAGCTGGCATGGTAGTATCAGTCGCTGCATTCTCAGTAAATAGGAGTGCAATTTGTCGCGCTATGCTGCGTACTACGCGCGTCAGTTGGGTCAGGTATTCCTTAAATTCCTCCCCCAGCACTGTGGCAGCTCTGTGTGCGTCTGATGCTCTCCTAATCGGGGAGAGCGGTGTGTGTATTTGCCTCCTAGTCACAATCTCATGGGGGCTCAGATGGTGGTCCTTGCATGGTTGCGTTCTGAGTTGAAACTGTGCTAGGGGTAAGCAATACACCCAATTCTTTTTCAGCGTATTACACAATTTTGATAGTTTACTCTTTAGTAATCCGTTGATCTTTTCCACCATCCCATTCGCCATCGGATGATAAATGGAACACAGTTTGTGTTTCATCCCCAATAGTGACGTCACTTCCTTGAAAAGGTCATTCACAAAGTGTGTGCCGTTGTCTGATCTTATCACATCACATATTCCCCAACGAGAAAAGACCTCTCGCACCAGGAATTTCGCCGCACACCTCACGTCTGGATGGGGACATGGACCCGCTTCCACCCACCTTGAAAAGGGACATACCACTACAATGAAATACCTTGCTCCGTTACATCGCTCTCCCATGTCAGCATAATCTATGTGTAGTTCTCTAAATGGTCCTACTGGTCATGGCAGGGTGCCACGCAGTGTTCTCAATGTCATTCCTGAATTGTATGTTTGGCATGTCATGCATTCGACTACAAATTTTGACAAATGTTCCTGTAAATTGGGGACAAACCAATGTTCCTGGATGTCTGCGGCAATATTTTGTTTTGCTGCGTGGGCTGGGAAGTGCAGCTGTTGGAATGCTACCTCTAGCAATTCTACTGGCATCACTACCTTTACTGTTGTCTCCTGTGTCCAAATTAGGTCTGTGGCTGATTGTTTGCACGCCCGTTTGCTCCACAACTCTTGCTCCTCCTGTGGTGCTCTCCTTTGTAGTTCTATTATCTGCGCTATTGGTGTGTTACTGTACGCTTCTTCCAATGGCTCTGTAATGACTGATTTTACAACACACTCGACTGTTGGTGTTATATTGAAATACGAGGCCTCCTTAGCTGCTGCGTCGGCTGCCGCGTTTCCCAATGAGTCTTTATCTGTGTTGTTGGTATGGGCTTGGCTTTTCACCACTGTCACTACAGATGGTTCTGCTAATGCATCTATCAGTTCAGTCAATAGTGTGGTGTGCTGTACTGGTGAGCCATCCGCTCTTCTGAACCCCCTCCTACGCCAGCGGGATAGGCCTGAATGGACTGTGGTTGTTGCGTATGCTGAGTCTGAGTATATTGTTACTGTGCATCCTTTGGCTGTATGCAGTGCCTCAATCAATGCAGTTAGTTCTGCTGCTTGTGCGGAGTAATGGGACGGGAGGCGCTTCTGGACAATTGTTTCATAGCCATCTTCGTCCATGCGTACTACGGCCATTCCTACATTCTTCTCCCCCATTTCAGGGTTTATCGATCCTGACCCATCTATGAAATATATCTCTCCTTCCTTCAGGGCCTTTTCGCTCGCTTTGGGAATGTCATCGGCCTCCCCTTCATAGGTGGTGCAGTCGTCTTCTTGCATGTCGTCTGTGGTGCATGGTTCTGTAATAAATGTTGCTGGGTTTACTGTTTTGCACCTGACAACGTGTAAGTTGGGGCTCGAAATTATTATCTCATATGCTGTTGCTCTCTGTGTTGTTAATGTTGATTTTGACCTCTCAAGAATTGCAAATAAGGAGTGTTCTGCATATAGTGTTACCGAAAATCCCATCACAATTGTGGCGCTTTTTTCAATGGTGAAAGCTGCTGCAGCGAGGGACTGTTCGCACGCGAAGTGTCCTTGCATCACTGCATCTAATGTTCTGCTGTAGTAGGCCACTGGTTTGTGTCCTAATGATGTTTTCTGTGTGAGCATGTGAAAATAAGAAACAATCCCTCTCATAATATAGGTTTGCAAGTACTGGAGCATCTGCAATGAGATCTTTTAATCTAAAGTATTGTGCCATCATGTCATGTGTCCATTTTATTGGGGCCCTACTCTTCTGTGCTTCTTTCAATGCTTGTAGCAATGGACGTGTGTATGCTGCGTAATCAAGGATCCATGCTCGGCAATAATTACATATACTGAGGAGTTTTTGCATTTCTTTAACTGTTTTAGGTATGATCATGTTACGTATAGCAGCTGCCCTGTCTGGGAGTATCCGTTTCCCATCTTTTGATATTAGCTGTCTGAGGTATACAATGACAGCCAGGCAGTATTGCAATTTTCCTTTGTCCATATGCATAATGGTGCTCTCTACATCTATATTTCCAATATCTTCACGCAATACTCTGTTGAAAATGCTGGTGCTTTGGCAATACCCCTGTGGGGGTCTGCGATGTTCATACCTATTGTTTCCTAGTGTGAATGCTGTCAGGTACTGCGAGCCTGGGTCGAGTGAAATGGAGAAGAAAGCATTCTTCAAATCCACCACAGTAAAACATGTAGATTCTTTGGGTATGCTGCACAGTATTGATGCCAGGTTAGGCACTAATGTGAACTCTTTTTGGATGACGTCATTGAGTGGGCAGAGATCTTGGATCATCCTCCACGCCCCTCCCTTTGCTTTTTTGATCGGGAAGATAGCCGTGTTACAGAGGGAGTTTGAAGGCACTATAATACCTTGTTTTAGTAGTGCATTTATTGTTTCCCTAATCCCTTCTTCTGCTTCTCTGGATATGGGGTATTGTTTCACTTGTGGCGGTATGGCACCTGGTTTTAGTTTTATCTTTTTGGTGTCACCTCATGGAGTAATCATACATCGTGGGGGCCTGTAGTCCAAATTTCAGGCGCCACCTTGGCCATGTCTTCCTCAAATATTGTCGGCGGGGCATTAATGCTAGCCATAAGTGGGTGGTGTACCTCTATGTACTGAATCATGATGTCACATGGTATGCTTATTTCCATTATTATCTCTCCATCATCTTCGTTATCAGTGAATAATTCCTCATCAGTTACATAGGGGTCTATGCATAACACAGTTCTCCACTCACACCCATGCGCGTCCAATCCTATGACCACAATGCGTTTGCTTGATACCTGAACTGCCTCGATGTCTATGGACATGATCGTTCCTTTCTCGTTATCTGTGGTAACACTCGGGCTAATACTTTGATGCCATAAATAAACATGTCTCTGTCAATGGGTATTCCTCGCATCACAACTTCATTCATCACTGGGCTAATCATCAACATTGCTCGTACTGGGCATACTCCTGGGGTGGAGCACACTATTCCCCGCTCAGTAAACAAAATGGTCTGTTCAATTTACTTAGCAAATCTCTGCTCAGTAAATTGATTGGCGCGTCTTCATGGTACAGTAAGGGTGCTAGCACGGTTTTTCCCCCTACCGTTATATCAAGATCTTTAGTGTAAGGAACTTTTAAAATAGCCCCAGAGAACCCCTGCGCTTCCAAATTCCTGCCTGAGAGCGGAAACCGCCCTTCCATAAGACATGATTTCTCTGCTCCCGAGTCTACCATGAAGATAAACTGCTTGTTTCCTATCTCTGCCCCCACTAGTGGTTCCTCTTCTGCACGTAGGGTGGAGAATAGGATTGGACACGCAAGTGTTCCTTGTGGGCTGTCCTAGTCTGCATACCTTTCTTGCCATGGTACTGAAAAGATATTGTCTCCGACCACTGTCACGCCGCAGAATGGCGCAGGTGCGCTATTTGCAGCCGTTGCGAAACAGTTACTATTTGCATTGCCTACAGCGTTTTGTCTCGCCATGGGTTGCTGTGTGCTGTGAGGCGGTAGTGGGGGTGGCTGTCTTTGCTGCATTTGGGGTTCGTTATAGCACTGGTCTTGTTGTCTTCCCCCTCCCATTGGTAACCCATAGGGGCTAACTGGGTGTGGGCATCCCCATCCTTGTTCATTTTCCATGGGCTGCTGCCCTTGGAAATACCCTGAAGGCAGCATTCTGCAATCCCTCGAATAATGTCCCCATCTCCCACAGTTCCAACAAGACCCTTGCGGTCTTCCTCTCATCCCCTGCCCACCAAATCCTCTATTCCCCATACCCCCAAATCCTCCTCTCTGGCCACAGTACCGACCTCTTCCTCTTGCCGGTCTTTCTTGCCACTGTGGTCTGCTGTATGAATCCTCTCCATTCCACGGTCCTTGTTCTCCTGCCATCCGCAACGCTGCTATTGTCACTGGCCTACTTCCCGCTCCTTCATCCCCCTCATTTTCTCTATCTGCGGCTACGCTGGCGTTTATGGCGGCGACCTTCACCAATTTGTTCTGCACCAGTTTTGCTTCGTCTGACAGCCTTTTCTGTGCTATCTCCTTTTCCCTCTCTTTGATCCTCCTGCAGTGGTGTACAATTATACTCTGAATCTCAGGCCAACCCTTGGCTTCTATCCCAACTATTTTGTCCAAGGCCTTCTGTACTTCCTTCGGGAGCCCTTTTTTGATGATAAAATAAAACAAGGCGGTGGACTGGTTCCACGCCGTGCCAGTTTCGCTTCTCCACAAATCTTGCACCCATAGTATGAATTGCGTAGGATACTCGTTTTCTTCCATTGTGCACTGCATCACTAAATGTAAATCTGGAATGTCTGGAAACGTGCGCCGTAATGCATCCCATACTTGCGCTCGAACGTTGTTGAACGGTCATCCGTCATGGCGGTCACAACTCATTGTTACTCCTGGGAATCCTGCCCTCTCCCATACTGTGTCTGCCTCATCGCCAACTGCCGATACTAACAAACTTTTTACATCGCCTATTGCTAGTGGCACTCCTGCCGTGTTTTTTTTCAAACGCGTGTATCCATTTCCCGGCCCCTCCTGATAGTGGAGGGAGAACTTTCAACAAGTTATTTTTGTCCATTTGGGCCCATGGAATATAGTGTGGCCTACCTGCTCCCTTATGTATCAGTGGCATCTGTCACTTATGTTTCTTTCCTGTTTTACTTACCGTCCCTTTCTTGATTTTATTCACCAACATGTTCCCTGTTCGCTGTCTTAATTTACCCTGCAATCGTGGTGGTGAGGGTTCGTCCCAATCGTCGAGCTGCAATGGTAGTGGAGATCCCACAGCGGCTGTTGCTTCTTCATATTCATCTAAGTCACTCCATATCTGTTCTATTTCTGTATTTTCTTCGCCATTCTCCTCCTGTCTTTCCCCTTGCTGGCTTCCTGGAGTAAATGGACATATAATCCTCACTGGTTTGTCATTCAGATGGAACAGGAACTCCCCTGATCTCCACTCCTTTTCTCGCCCTTGTGGTATGTGTGTCCCTTGGGACTTTATGGATCGTGCTGGCTCTGGTGTTGTTGGTGCTAGTTCCCCTGTTGTTCTCGGTGGGGGTGAGAGATCTGTTACGGATAATGGAGACACCTCCCCTCCCCCAGGCAGCATTTGGCCCTTATTGCAGAGTGCCCTCAGCCGTGTTATCTCCATTTGTGCATGTCGCTAGCTGGCGGTCTAATTCTCCTGTCAAGTGTGCTAAATTCACATGGGGTGCACTCGTTGGGCCATACAGACCTCCTTTTTCATAGGGTGGTGGTGCTGTAGCTACCGCTCCATTTGAGCGAGTGGGGGTGGGACATGCTGGTATGTACAGGGCTCGCTGTATCCTACTGCTGGTCTTGTCATTAACGGATATATTTTGGTTGTATCACCCTCAGCTGTGGTTGTTGTGCACTCGCCCTTTGGCGTCCCGCTTACCTCTTCTTGTGATTTTTGTTTTTCAGTTGGTCTTTCTGTACCTACCTCTGCTGTGGGGGTCACTTCCTCGAACATTCACCATAGGTCCAGCACCTCCCTTCTATTCTGTAACTGCTTCCTCTTATATCTTGCTAGCAAGTGCGTAGACACTAAATCTAACACTTTCTTATCAAATGACCCTCCTTCTGGCCAAATCAGCGTTACACTATCTCCTTTTATCTCTGTCAACCATTGATCATGGTATTTTTGTATCTTTTCACTTTATAATGGAAGGTGTTGGCAAATATGAGCTAGTGGTGTTATTCCCCCCATGACAATGTTATCTCCCACTAATCACCGTTCCACCCACTCGTCCTTTCCTTTAGACCAACAATATATCAAGTGCTTCTCAATTACTAGTAATTTTTATGTATCAACATTCACTGTTACTTTTGTAATTATTGCATTTCCAAATTCAACAGTTCACTTTTGCATGTGTACCGCTTTACGAATAAATCAATTATAATACTTTGATACTTTTGACCAAAACAATAGACAGAACATGGAAACACATATAACACATAACATGCACATGTACTAGCTGCGCGCTTTTATTTCCACTTTGTTCCCGTTACCAAACTTTTCCCCTTTCCACCTACTCTTCTCATTCGCTCCCCACCTCTTACACCCTTTCACTCTTCCCCAAGACTTCTTTCTTACACGGAAAAAGAATACCCTAAATAACTACTCCGAGTCTACTCAATATACGAGACCCCTAATATTTTCTCTTTATCTTCTCTTATGTTATCTGCACTGGACGAGACAATGCTATGCGGTGCTGCCTTCTACCCCGTTCGGGCTAGGATACCTCTTCTCTCTTCCTTTCATTTCTCACGAAACCTAATGGCCATATAAAGGACAGATCAGAAAAGCCTCATCATCACTCACACAGGCCCTACTCTTCCCTATAACCCATTACTGCCTGTTCCCCTGTTCCCTCCTATTACCCCTTACCTTTCCTTGGTAACCTTCGCAACTGGCACTCACGTTCAGTTAGGTGATCCAAGGGTCACCGTTCGCGGTCCGACCCCACTTGGGTCCACACCGCAAACAAGCCGTGGCCAGCCTCGGCGAGCAGCTTTTCAGTTGGGTATTCATCAACCGGGAACCCTTGACCCTTTCTTGTAGTGCGCACAGGCTGGTCAGCCGTGGAGGCGATGGTTTTGCTGGGGGGCATCCCGGATCTCGCCGCACAGTGCAGGCCTTGAGGCACCTCTCCAAATCACGTCGTAGGGGGTCACCAAATGTCAGCCAGGGTGGTGTCTTACGTGTGGGCATCATCTCTTCCTCCTGGTTGGTTGCTTGGTTGGCGGGAGGATGGACGTCAGATATCTGTACTCTGAATGGGTGAAGGTCAGGTCGCCGTGAAGCAGGGTGGTCACTATCTACACTAATGAATACATTCTAAATAATGCATGCACTAAATAATAGTTGATCAAAAAGACCCTCAATAGTTTATCATGTCACTATACAAATCACACAGGTGTCTATATCATCTATAACATTTGGGTTATACAGGTCACAGGTTTAAGGGTCTTGACCATTATAATACTCTCATTGAACTGTGGGGTTAGTCTCACAAGAATCTTAGGTATGTGGCATTTGTTAGTATTATGCATGATATACTGCAGCAGGGGTCTAATGTTAGTTGGGGGTCTGCTGGGTGGGCCTCATAGCATGGTCAGTGGTCTGGCACATGAAAGGAATATCCTGCAGGGACACAGGGTCAGGATGGCAGTAAGTTTCCATTGGCAAGGGTGCAGAGGCAAGGGCACGTTTGTGGAGATGAACGAGCTATGTGCTTAGTTCATGCTGGTTCACATGCAGGACAGTGATCTTAGAGGAAGACTGATGTGATACATTTATTAGTTGTTGCAAATACCTCCGGCTTCAGCGTGAGAATGGAGCCGCTGAGTTTTCCAGTCAGAGTGGGAACGAAGGTGGGGGCCATGTGCACTGTGTGCCTGATCGCAGTGAGGAGAGGGAGAGAGGCGTTTTGTACTATCGCAGTGAGGCCTGGTCACCAAGATGGAGTCGAAAGGGGGCACAAAAGATAGATGCCCTGTGTCCTGCTCAGTGGTCCCAGCTACACGAAAGTCAACGAAAGTTAAATTCGCATAAGGGCAAGGGGCGAACCCACCACTGGAGGCACTTGGTCCAAGCTTTGTACTGAGAAGTGAAGGCAGAGAGGGGCCTGCTCCCACACAAGGGCAACAGGCAGAAGGCATGTTTTGGATGATCCATGCCTTGTCAGTGGTTTCCTAAAGCGTATTCTTCTACGTGCATGTTTTGCTGTTATGTTTGCTACTAGGGAGTGGCATGGCCAGCGGTCTCGATTTACTACACATCTTAACAACTGAAGGATGTAGAAAATCAACTTTTGTATGATGCGATCAACTAACTTTTACATCTATGCTGTAATAGTCTGAAACACAACATCCAATATGGAATAGCTAGTGCAGCTGGCTCAACTGATTTAACCCTTATTTGGATTAAGTGACATTGACAATTACTACATGAAAAAATGTATTCGTATTTATTGTATTTTTACACATCTCTGTAAAAACAAAGAGCGGTACAATAACGTGAAAACAAAGCCACAATAAAATCAATCAAATGGATAGAAAGTGATCCTTGAGATGGGTTTTGAAAAAAGGAAAGGAAAGAATCGAGTGAAGGCACCTCTGAAGGGCATCCCAGTGCTTTTTGGGCAAGTAGGGAGAACAAACGAAGGCGCGAGGATGCACAGCGGGACAACGAATATCTAAACAAAATTGTGATTTAACCTGAAAAAATGAGAACTAAACGACACCAGAGAAAAGAGATAAGTGGGAGGCAGACCATAAAGTCATTTAAAACAATTCAAAGAAAACAATAAGCGAGAGTCAAAAGAGAGATACTGGAGGGAGAGAAGAGCTGGGGAAATAGATTCTTACGGACACATTTGATTTTACAAACGAGAGCGGTTGAAAACTAGTAGTGTTTTTTTGTTTTGCTTTTACAAACATCCTACCAAATTGCAGAGCAACAATTGTATTTTATATTTCTTTAATAGTACACATTTTGGAGTTTCCTCATTTTTGGGTGATAGACAGTTTAACCTCAGAGGTAGAAATGCTGAGCATCTAAATTATTATTATCTGCGTATTTGTTTTGATTTTTCCCGCTCCTGTAATACCCTTCATGGAACACTTTCTAATGGGTATGTAATCATGTTGATACAAATTCATCTTGATGATTTATGTATGCAATTCAACTATTGTGGGTTAATCATAACCAAATCCTTTTTGGTATTGTTTTTATACTTTCTGGGTATTACATATATCTTTGATTTGAATATTGACCTATGTATTGTAATATGTCTAATATGTACCCAATGTCAGCCTTGAGGGTGACCCAAAGGGTTGAAACACGTGTCGGCTGAAGAACTCTTTGGGATACCCATAAAACAAAATTTGTGCATAATGTGCCTGAAAAATTCATGAACTTACTAAATCAGAGTATTGTACTTCTTTTGGGAAGAGCGTGGCTACCCCGTACCCAGTAGGTTTTACTGTGTTCTGTAGTTTATAGCCCCATACAGGTGTCTATGGGTTTGGAGCATGTGGCCTCCCATTGTCATTGCTTCATAAAGGCCTGAGCGCCTTCTGATCAGGATTGTACCCGTACACTTGTAAAGTATGCTCTACTTCCATGAAGCACCACACCAAATCAGCCCACCGGAGTGTGACTGAGAAAGGCGATACCTTTCTCAGGTAAAAGCAGATTGACTTCGTCATTGCTTCATAAAGGCCTGAGCGCCTTCTGATCAGGATTGTACCCGTACACTTGTAAAGTATGCTCTACTTCCATGAAGCACCACACCAAATCAGCCCACCGGAGTGTGACTGAGAAAGGCGATACCTCTCTCAGGTAAAAGCAGATTGACTTCCTCCACCCCATCATCTTCATCTGCTTCTGTCACCACAAAGGATACTCTTTTGGGGCAGAGGATCCCAGCAGTGAATTCACAGGCCATAGAGAACGCTGTTGACCCTTACCTTTCAAAGGTCACAGTGCTATGCATGTACTGTGAAGCACCAATCTCTATGGGACAGCAGTTTCGGAGTGGTTTTAAGGCTGCAGTCAAGGAGGATAAGAAACACTGGCCCCTACCTGATTAAGGCCCGGCAAACATCTTCCTCATTCCACCTGCTCGTTGGTCCCCATTGTTGGTACCCCTGCCCTGCCTTCCCTCCCCTAACCTGCCTCGCATGAGAAAAAATGCTGAACAAAATACAAAATTGAAAAAATACAAATAAAAAAGATTCCTTTAGCTGCCACCTTTCACAGTTAAAAAATAGAAGTGAGGAAGTGAGGAAAAAAAGCACAGGTCGGCGCACACCTGCATTGTCCGAGGACAGCACGGTAGTCCATGGATATGTACAAAATTCTGGGTGTGCACTCAAAACAGGTGGCTCTCAAAAGAAAAAAGAAAAATGTTTTGGGGGTTTTGGCTTTTATATATTTTTTAAAATTTTTGCATTTACAAAACTGCATTTACTCTCACGCTCACAGAAATTCCTTCAAAACATTTTAAATGTTTTGCACAAGAATCTGATTACCCACATCGGTTAGATGGACTCCATCTCACCATAAAATGTTGGCCCTATCAAACTTAATCTTCTCATTATGGGACAATGTCATGCCAACATCCAGAACAAAAGCAGACACAGCTTTATTGACATTGCACCTCGCTTTATTCATTTGTGGACCAAATGAATTTGAGAAAAAATTGTTTTGGAAATGTGCAAACATTTCCTTCAACTTTCCCAATGTCCCCAGAGATTTCAGTCACGTTGCCCAAACTGTTTCGACCACAATGAATGATAATAATGTCTGTATGCTTCAATTGAAGCATATTTGCACAACATGGGAGCAAGTCTACCCACTTCATGCCACGCACTAAGTACCAGAACACTTCCAATTCAGGAAATCCAAGATGTATGGCTATTCCACAATACTCAGCATACATCTTCACCTGGAGGGCCACAATCCAAACCCTCTGCCTCCTGAAACACATTGCCATATCCATTTTCAATCCTCTCACAACTTCTACTGACACAACTCATGCTACCCTCTGTTCCTGTAGGCCACACCTAGGAAGCCTGATTGGCTGATTCCCCCAATGTATGTGGACACCTCGACTGTCCACAGCCTTCGCAGTCCCCTTTCCACGCCAGGCAGCACCAAAAGACCCAGATGTAGCAAGTGCCCTCCGCGTACCACTGCAGGATTCGTGGACACATTGTCCAATTGAACAGGTCGGGGAGGGAAATTAAACACAATGGGCCTCATCACGAGTCTGGCAGTAACCCTTACATGTGGCAGTAGCGCTATTACCGCCTCATTTAAGGGTCTGTCAGATCATGGCCTTGGCGCATTTCCCCCAGGCTCTGAGTAGGGGGACATCAGCGTCAAATTTGCCGATTTTCGGCGCTATTACTGCCGGCGGGAAATCCGCCGGCGGTAATAGCGCAAATTTTCCCCATTGGGCCCAGTGGGGAATGAGGAATTCCTGAATGGGCCCACTGGGGAATGGGCACTAACCGTTCCGCCAAACCTGTGATCCAGCGCTAATAGCACCGGGGGGATTGGCGGTAGGGCTAATAGCACCGGCGCTAATAGCGCCAGCATTACCGCCCATCTCTTAATGAGGCCCACTGTATGTTATTTTATCTTTAGTGGTGACTCTGAAAAGAAACTTTTTTTGGGCGGTGTGTATAAATAAACACCTTTTTCAGGTTGTTGCTTTTATGTTTTTTTAAAGGAAAAGTATGTTTCCAAGATCTTTGACGTGAATTCCATATAGACAAAAAATATTCACACCCTGACAATTCATATTATAATTCTCAAAAGATGATATTCCGGAACAATACAAAAAAAAAACCCACCTTCATTGACAATTGGTCTTGATTGTTCAATTTGAGGACTACAAATGTTTATTGGACATCTCCAAGTGCGTCTCTGATTTATTTCCTAAAAAATCATCTGAGCAGCAGGAAACAGTTGTGCTAGGTTTGAAATAAATCCTTCTGCGCAACTTGTAAAGACACTGGAGCTACAAACCACAAGCTCTCCCCTCCACAATGGACAATCACAATATCTGCATATTGGAAGTGAGCCATATTCTCACAGAATGAAAGCATGACCAGTTTGAGCCACAAACTGCATGCCAGGAAACTTCCACTTCTGCACATCCAGTATATCCAGGGATTATCAGCATATACCTTCAATGATTGAATTGAAAAGTCACCCATAATCCACACAGTCTGCCTTCTCAAACACATTGCCATAGCTTTCATCACTGCTCTCACAACTCCAGAAAACACAACTCCTACAACCCTCTCTTCCTGTACACCACACCCGGCAAACCTGATTGGCTACTCCCCACAGTTCACTTTCCATGCCAGGCATCCACAAAAGACCTGGATGTGGCACGTGCCGTCAACGGACTGCCGCATTGTCTGCAGACCTGCTTGCAAAGGGCAGCCCCTCTACCCTTTCCACTTCCATGTTCTTAATACTCCCTCATTTTCTGCTTTTAAAAAGTCACACACCCATCCACCAATCACATCCAACAACTCTACACCGAACCCTGTCATCTCTCTTCAATACTTCATATGTACACTTGAACATCTCAGAGTACAAATCTTCTGTTAATACAAGGCATCTGCATCAAAAACTACCGTGCAACTGGCCACAATGTCTAATGTCTACTCCTTCCTCTATTCCCCATACCCCCAAATCCTCCTCTCTGGCCACAGTACCGACCTCTTCCTCTTGCCGGTCTTTCTTGCCACTGTGGTCTGCTGTATGAATCCTCTCCATTCCACGGTCCTTGTTCTCCTGCCATCCGCAACGCTGCTATTGTCACTGGCCTACTTCCCGCTCCTTCATCCCCCTCATTTTCTCTATCTGCGGCTACGCTGGCGTTTATGGCGGCGACCTTCACCAATTTGTTCTGCACCAGTTTTGCTTCGTCTGACAGCCTTTTCTGTGCTATCTCCTTTTCCCTCTCTTTGATCCTCCTGCAGTGGTGTACAATTATACTCTGAATCTCAGGCCAACCCTTGGCTTCTATCCCAACTATTTTGTCCAAGGCCTTCTGTACTTCCTTCGGGAGCCCTTTTTTGATGATAAAATAAAACAAGGCGGTGGACTGGTTCCACGCCGTGCCAGTTTCGCTTCTCCACAAATCTTGCACCCATAGTATGAATTGCGTAGGATACTCGTTTTCTTCCATTGTGCACTGCATCACTAAATGTAAATCTGGAATGTCTGGAAACGTGCGCCGTAATGCATCCCATACTTGCGCTCGAACGTTGTTGAACGGTCATCCGTCATGGCGGTCACAACTCATTGTTACTCCTGGGAATCCTGCCCTCTCCCATACTGTGTCTGCCTGATCGCCAACTGCCGATACTAACAAACTTTTTACATCGCCTATTGCTAGTGGCACTCCTGCCGTGTTTTTTTTCAAACGCGTGTATCCATTTCCCGGCCCCTCCTGATAGTGGAGGGAGAACTTTCAACAAGTTATTTTTGTCCATTTGGGCCCATGGAATATAGTGTGGCCTACCTGCTCCCTTATGTATCAGTGGCATCTGTCACTTATGTTTCTTTCCTGTTTTACTTACCGTCCCTTTCTTGATTTTATTCACCAACATGTTCCCTGTTCGCTGTCTTAATTTACCCTGCCATCGTGGTGGTGAGGGTTCGTCCCAATCGTCGAGCTGCAATGGTAGTGGAGATCCCACAGCGGCTGTTGCTTCTTCATATTCATCTAAGTCACTCCATATCTGTTCTATTTCTGTATTTTCTTCGCCATTCTCCTCCTGTCTTTCCCCTTGCTGGCTTCCTGGAGTAAATGGACATATAATCCTCACTGGTTTGTCATTCAGATGGAACAGGAACTCCCCTGATCTCCACTCCTTTTCTCGCCCTTGTGGTATGTGTGTCCCTTGGGACTTTATGGATCGTGCTGGCTCTGGTGTTGTTGGTGCTAGTTCCCCTGTTGTTCTCGGTGGGGGTGAGAGATCTGTTACGGATAATGGAGACACCTCCCCTCCCCCAGGCAGCATTTGGCCCTTATTGCAGAGTGCCCTCAGCCGTGTTATCTCCATTTGTGCATGTCGCTAGCTGGCGGTCTAATTCTCCTGTCAAGTGTGCTAAATTCACATGGGGTGCACTCGTTGGGCCATACAGACCTCCTTTTTCATAGGGTGGTGGTGCTGTAGCTACCGCTCCATTTGAGCGAGTGGGGGTGGGACATGCTGGTATGTACAGGGCTCGCTGTATCCTACTGCTGGTCTTGTCATTAACGGATATATTTTGGTTGTATCACCCTCAGCTGTGGTTGTTGTGCACTCGCCCTTTGGCGTCCCGCTTACCTCTTCTTGTGATTTTTGTTTTTCAGTTGGTCTTTCTGTACCTACCTCTGCTGTGGGGGTCACTTCCTCGAACATTCACCATAGGTCCAGCACCTCCCTTCTATTCTGTAACTGCTTCCTCTTATATCTTGCTAGCAAGTGCGTAGACACTAAATCTAACACTTTCTTATCAAATGACCCTCCTTCTGGCCAAATCAGCGTTACACTATCTCCTTTTATCTCTGTCAACCATTGATCATGGTATTTTTGTATCTTTTCACTTTATAATGGAAGGTGTTGGCAAATATGAGCTAGTGGTGTTATTCCCCCCATGACAATGTTATCTCCCACTAATCACCGTTCCACCCACTCGTCCTTTCCTTTAGACCAACAATATATCAAGTGCTTCTCAATTACTAGTAATTTTTATGTATCAACATTCACTGTTACTTTTGTAATTATTGCATTTCCAAATTCAACAGTTCACTTTTGCATGTGTACCGCTTTACGAATAAATCAATTATAATACTTTGATACTTTTGACCAAAACAATAGACAGAACATGGAAACACATATAACACATAACATGCACATGTACTAGCTGCGCGCTTTTATTTCCACTTTGTTCCCGTTACCAAACTTTTCCCCTTTCCACCTACTCTTCTCATTCGCTCCCCACCTCTTACACCCTTTCACTCTTCCCCAAGACTTCTTTCTTACACGGAAAAAGAATACCCTAAATAACTACTCCGAGTCTACTCAATATACGAGACCCCTAATATTTTCTCTTTATCTTCTCTTATGTTATCTGCACTGGACGAGACAATGCTATGCGGTGCTGCCTTCTACCCCGTTCGGGCTAGGATACCTCTTCTCTCTTCCTTTCATTTCTCACGAAACCTAATGGCCATATAAAGGACAGATCAGAAAAGCCTCATCATCACTCACACAGGCCCTACTCTTCCCTATAACCCATTACTGCCTGTTCCCCTGTTCCCTCCTATTACCCCTTACCTTTCCTTGGTAACCTTCGCAACTGGCACTCACGTTCAGTTAGGTGATCCAAGGGTCACCGTTCGCGGTCCGACCCCACTTGGGTCCACACCCCAAACAAGCCGTGGCCAGCCTCGGCGAGCAGCTTTTCAGTTGGGTATTCATCAACCGGGAACCCTTGACCCTTTCTTGTAGTGCGCACAGGCTGGTCAGCCGTGGAGGCGATGGTTTTGCTGGGGGGCATCCCGGATCTCGCCGCACAGTGCAGGCCTTGAGGCACCTCTCCAAATCACGTCGTAGGGGGTCACCAAATGTCAGCCAGGGTGGTGTCTTACGTGTGGGCATCATCTCTTCCTCCTGGTTGGTTGCTTGGTTGGCGGGAGGATGGACGTCAGATATCTGTACTCTGAATGGGTGAAGGTCAGGTCGCCGTGAAGCAGGGTGGTCACTATCTACACTAATGAATACATTCTAAATAATGCATGCACTAAATAATAGTTGATCAAAAAGACCCTCAATAGTTTATCATGTCACTATACAAATCACACAGGTGTCTATATCATCTATAACATTTGGGTTATACAGGTCACAGGTTTAAGGGTCTTGACCATTATAATACTCTCATTGAACTGTGGGGTTAGTCTCACAAGAATCTTAGGTATGTGGCATTTGTTAGTATTATGCATGATATACTGCAGCAGGGGTCTAATGTTAGTTGGGGGTCTGCTGGGTGGGCCTCATAGCATGGTCAGTGGTCTGGCACATGAAAGGAATATCCTGCAGGGACACAGGGTCA
Organism: Ambystoma mexicanum; assembly: GCF_040938575.1. Classification (NCBI taxonomy): domain Eukaryota; kingdom Metazoa; phylum Chordata; class Amphibia; order Caudata; family Ambystomatidae; genus Ambystoma; species Ambystoma mexicanum. The sequence goes on from NC_090922.1 coordinate 1,142,042,458, forward strand.
GGATGGCAGTAAGTTTCCATTGGCAAGGGTGCAGAGGCAAGGGCACGTTTGTGGAGATGAACGAGCTATGTGCTTAGTTCATGCTGGTTCACATGCAGGACAGTGATCTTAGAGGAAGACTGATGTGATACATTTATTAGTTGTTGCAAATACCTCCGGCTTCAGCGTGAGAATGGAGCCGCTGAGTTTTCCAGTCAGAGTGGGAACGAAGGTGGGGGCCATGTGCACTGTGTGCCTGATCGCAGTGAGGAGAGGGAGAGAGGCGTTTTGTACTATCGCAGTGAGGCCTGGTCACCAAGATGGAGTCGAAAGGGGGCACAAAAGATAGATGCCCTGTGTCCTGCTCAGTGGTCCCAGCTACACGAAAGTCAACGAAAGTTAAATTCGCATAAGGGCAAGGGGCGAACCCACCACTGGAGGCACTTGGTCCAAGCTTTGTACTGAGAAGTGAAGGCAGAGAGGGGCCTGCTCCCACACAAGGGCAACAGGCAGAAGGCATGTTTTGGATGATCCATGCCTTGTCAGTGGTTTCCTAAAGCGTATTCTTCTACGTGCATGTTTTGCTGTTATGTTTGCTACTAGGGAGTGGCATGGCCAGCGGTCTCGATTTACTACACATCTTAACAACTGAAGGATGTAGAAAATCAACTTTTGTATGATGCGATCAACTAACTTTTACATCTATGCTGTAATAGTCTGAAACACAACATCCAATATGGAATAGCTAGTGCAGCTGGCTCAACTGATTTAACCCTTATTTGGATTAAGTGACATTGACAATTACTACATGAAAAAATGTATTCGTATTTATTGTATTTTTACACATCTCTGTAAAAACAAAGAGCGGTACAATAACGTGAAAACAAAGCCACAATAAAATCAATCAAATGGATAGAAAGTGATCCTTGAGATGGGTTTTGAAAAAAGGAAAGGAAAGAATCGAGTGAAGGCACCTCTGAAGGGCATCCCAGTGCTTTTTGGGCAAGTAGGGAGAACAAACGAAGGCGCGAGGATGCACAGCGGGACAACGAATATCTAAACAAAATTGTGATTTAACCTGAAAAAATGAGAATTAAACGACACCAGAGAAAAGAGATAAGTGGGAGGCAGACCATAAAGTCATTTAAAACAATTCAAAGAAAACAATAAGCGAGAGTCAAAAGAGAGATACTGGAGGGAGAGAAGAGCTGGGGAAATAGATTCTTACGGACACATTTGATTTTACAAACGAGAGCGGTTGAAAACTAGTAGTGTTTTTTTGTTTTGCTTTTACAAACATCCTACCAAATTGCAGAGCAACAATTGTATTTTATATTTCTTTAATAGTACACATTTTGGAGTTTCCTCATTTTTGGGTGATAGACAGTTTAACCTCAGAGGTAGAAATGCTGAGCATCTAAATTATTATTATCTGCGTATTTGTTTTGATTTTTCCCGCTCCTGTAATACCCTTCATGGAACACTTTCTAATGGGTATGTAATCATGTTGATACAAATTCATCTTGATGATTTATGTATGCAATTCAACTATTGTGGGTTAATCATAACCAAATCCTTTTTGGTATTGTTTTTATACTTTCTGGGTATTACATATATCTTTGATTTGAATATTGACCTATGTATTGTAATATGTCTAATATGTACCCAATGTCAGCCTTGAGGGTGACCCAAAGGGTTGAAACACGTGTCGGCTGAAGAACTCTTTGGGATACCCATAAAACAAAATTTGTGCATAATGTGCCTGAAAAATTCATGAACTTACTAAATCAGAGTATTGTACTTCTTTTGGGAAGAGCGTGGCTACCCCGTACCCAGTAGGTTTTACTGTGTTCTGTAGTTTATAGCCCCATACAGGTGTCTATGGGTTTGGAGCATGTGGCCTCCCATTGTCATTGCTTCATAAAGGCCTGAGCGCCTTCTGATCAGGATTGTACCCGTACACTTGTAAAGTATGCTCTTCTTCCATGAAGCACCACACCAAATCAGCCCACCGGAGTGTGACTGAGAAAGGCGATACCTTTCTCAGGTAAAAGCAGATTGACTTCGTCATTGCTTCATAAAGGCCTGAGCGCCTTCTGATCAGGATTGTACCCGTACACTTGTAAAGTATGCTCTACTTCCATGAAGCACCACACCAAATCAGCCCACCGGAGTGTGACTGAGAAAGGCGATACCTCTCTCAGGTAAAAGCAGATTGACTTCCTCCACCCCATCATCTTCATCTGCTTCTGTCACCACAAAGGATACTCTTTTGGGGCAGAGGATCCCAGCAGTGAATTCACAGGCCATAGAGAACGCTGTTGACCCTTACCTTTCAAAGGTCACAGTGCTATGCATGTACTGTGAAGCACCAATCTCTATGGGACAGCAGTTTCGGAGTGGTTTTAAGGCTGCAGTCAAGGAGGATAAGAAACACTGGCCCCTACCTGATTAAGGCCCGGCAAACATCTTCCTCATTCCACCTGCTCGTTGGTCCCCATTGTTGGTACCCCTGCCCTGCCTTCCCTCCCCTAACCTGCCTCGCATGAGAAAAAATGCTGAACAAAATACAAAATTGAAAAAATACAAATAAAAAAGATTCCTTTAGCTGCCACCTTTCACAGTTAAAAAATAGAAGTGAGGAAGTGAGGAAAAAAAGCACAGGTCGGCGCACACCTGCATTGTCCGAGGACAGCACGGTAGTCCATGGATATGTACAAAATTCTGGGTGTGCACTCAAAACAGGTGGCTCTCAAAAGAAAAAAGAAAAATGTTTTGGGGGTTTTGGCTTTTATATATTTTTTAAAATTTTTGCATTTACAAAACTGCATTTACTCTCACGCTCACAGAAATTCCTTCAAAACATTTTAAATGTTTTGCACAAGAATCTGATTACCCACATCGGTTAGATGGACTCCATCTCACCATAAAATGTTGGCCCTATCAAACTTAATCTTCTCATTATGGGACAATGTCATGCCAACATCCAGAACAAAAGCAGACACAGCTTTATTGACATTGCACCTCGCTTTATTCATTTGTGGACCAAATGAATTTGAGAAAAAATTGTTTTGGAAATGTGCAAACATTTCCTTCAACTTTCCCAATGTCCCCAGAGATTTCAGTCACGTTGCCCAAACTGTTTCGACCACAATGAATGATAATAATGTCTGTATGCTTCAATTGAAGCATATTTGCACAACATGGGAGCAAGTCTACCCACTTCATGCCACGCACTAAGTACCAGAACACTTCCAATTCAGGAAATCCAAGATGTATGGCTATTCCACAATACTCAGCATACATCTTCACCTGGAGGGCCACAATCCAAACCCTCTGCCTCCTGAAACACATTGCCATATCCATTTTCAATCCTCTCACAACTTCTACTGACACAACTCATGCTACCCTCTGTTCCTGTAGGCCACACCTAGGAAGCCTGATTGGCTGATTCCCCCAATGTATGTGGACACCTCGACTGTCCACAGCCTTCGCAGTCCCCTTTCCACGCCAGGCAGCACCAAAAGACCCAGATGTAGCAAGTGCCCTCCGCGTACCACTGCAGGATTCGTGGACACATTGTCCAATTGAACAGGTCGGGGAGGGAAATTAAACACAATGGGCCTCATCACGAGTCTGGCAGTAACCCTTACATGTGGCAGTAGCGCTATTACCGCCTCATTTAAGGGTCTGTCAGATCATGGCCTTGGCGCATTTCCCCCAGGCTCTGAGTAGGGGGACATCAGCGGCAAATTTGCCGATTTTCGGCGCTATTACTGCCGGCGGGAAATCCGCCGGCGGTAATAGCGCAGATTTTCCCCATTGGGCCCAGTGGGGAATGAGGAATTCCTGAATGGGCCCACTGGGGAATGGGCACTAACCGTTCCGCCAAACCTGTGATCCAGCGCTAATAGCACCGGGGGGATTGGCGGTAGGGCTAATAGCACCGGCGCTAATAGCGCCAGCATTACCGCCCATCTCTTAATGAGGCCCACTGTATGTTATTTTATCTTTAGTGGTGACTCTGAAAAGAAACTTTTTTTGGGCGGTGTGTATAAATAAACACCTTTTTCAGGTTGTTGCTTTTATGTTTTTTTAAAGGAAAAGTATGTTTCCAAGATCTTTGACGTGAATTCCATATAGACAAAAAATATTCACACCCTGACAATTCATATTATAATTCTCAAAAGATGATATTCCGGAACAATACAAAAAAAAAACCCACCTTCATTGACAATTGGTCTTGATTGTTCAATTTGAGGACTACAAATGTTTATTGGACATCTCCAAGTGCGTCTCTGATTTATTTCCTAAAAAATCATCTGAGCAGCAGGAAACAGTTGTGCTAGGTTTGAAATAAATCCTTCTGCGCAACTTGTAAAGACACTGGAGCTACAAACCACAAGCTCTCCCCTCCACAATGGACAATCACAATATCTGCATATTGGAAGTGAGCCATATTCTCACAGAATGAAAGCATGACCAGTTTGAGCCACAAACTGCATGCCAGGAAACTTCCACTTCTGCACATCCAGTATATCCAGGGATTATCAGCATATACCTTCAATGATTGAATTGAAAAGTCACCCATAATCCACACAGTCTGCCTTCTCAAACACATTGCCATAGCTTTCATCACTGCTCTCACAACTCCAGAAAACACAACTCCTACAACCCTCTCTTCCTGTACACCACACCCGGCAAACCTGATTGGCTACTCCCCACAGTTCACTTTCCATGCCAGGCATCCACAAAAGACCTGGATGTGGCACGTGCCGTCAACGGACTGCCGCATTGTCTGCAGACCTGCTTGCAAAGGGCAGCCCCTCTACCCTTTCCACTTCCATGTTCTTAATACTCCCTCATTTTCTGCTTTTAAAAAGTCACACACCCATCCACCAATCACATCCAACAACTCTACACCGAACCCTGTCATCTCTCTTCAATACTTCATATGTACACTTGAACATCTCAGAGTACAAATCTTCTGTTAATACAAGGCATCTGCATCAAAAACTACCGTGCAACTGGCCACAATGTCTATTTCAAGATTCACCAAAATCTACATCTAAGAAAATATAATACAGGTATGCTTATATTTTTTAAAAAAATGCTTTGTTAAACTGTTGCACACACTTTTATTTGTATATAAAGGGTTCCTGCTATGTACCCTGTAATAAGCTTTGCAATAAGTATATTGTCTATTTTAACCACTCTACCAAATGCTGTTCACATGAAGCAGCAAACAATTACATTGCTCTGCATTTCAAAAGGTTTCTTTTTTACAAGCATTTTGATGAAAGTTGAAAAATGCATACGGGCATGTACAGCTGTGTCAATTTTCCATAAAATAAGGCAACACCAAATAAAATAGACCTGTACAACATTTTGAAATGCCACTTAGTGTCTCTCATTTTAATACCTTAGCAGCACATGCATACATCCCAACATAGCCCATTCCAATGCATAGGTGCTTCTTAAGTCTTTCTTTTTGCCTTTGCATTCTGTCATTTCCAATTCACTTAGCCCATTATAAAATTGCAACTACAAGTCTCAGAATGCAAAGGAAAAAAACATGACTAAACTTCACATTTCCAAACTTTGACATGTATTCCAAATAAACAAATGTAATGTTGTGCTTTTTAAATATTTTTTGGAAAGCCTTTTTAAGAAAGTAAAAAAATGTAAATCTGCATTTCCAGCAGCAGTGTTTTCACTTTTTTCATAGGAAGAGCATGAAACATGGATTTGTACACCATTTGTAATTAGCGCTCAGTGTGTGCCAGTTTCACATATTAACAATACATGCATACTTCCTAATCAAACCCATTCCAATCTTCAGCTGCTTATGCAGTCGTACATATTTCTCTACATTCTGTGACTCATATTCCAATGTTTATACGGGTAAAAGTGGAACTATAAGACCCATAATTCAAACAAAAACTCTATGACTACATAGATAACTACAGATTATAATGCATCATGTTGGGAAGTATTCATATACTCCTAACACATTAAAGTTATACTCACCAACTGCCATTTAAAGTGCTCTACAAATCTTTTCCATCACCATTTCTTCACTTCTACACATTGTTACAGAGCTTCTGCAAATGCACATACACATTTCTTAAATTTCAAAAACATGCTTCTAAATGCAACCATTTTTACCTGTCCACCAATTGTATTAACGTTTCCCCCACCACTCCTCCTTTCATTAGAAATACAACCCTTCCTTCTAATCCAAACAGTACTTTACCATTACAACATATGCCCACTAACTTCCTTTTACAATTACAGGAAACAAACACATCACTCCATTCAAGAACCGAAAAACGAATACCCTTTGCATCCGACAAAGTGAGTACATTGATGGACCAGGTATATGTATGTTATTGTAACACCACAGTGTCACTGTATATATTACCCCAGATAACATTTTTCAAACCAATATCTATTTCACTGTAGCCCATTATATTCCACCATGCACTCTCCTACTATCCCCATCTACACACCACGATTGCAACACCCACTCTGTTCCTCAAAAAAGCACAATTATCATACAGATTCCTTCACACTACCATTGCCTACCCCACTAACTCAACACTATCACAGCTTTGTACACTCGTATTCCCACAACCTTTGCAACCACACCAAATATACCACCTGACAATCAAACAGTACTCTATTCCTCTCTACAATCACACTCACATACCCCTGCACCATATTGTACAACTTCCCAATACATCATTTCTCCTTTACCAACAGACACAACAAATTGCTTATTACACACAGCTCTGTAGAAAGGAAAGAAAAACTAGAGCAGATAAGAGTAAAAGTACAACACATAGTCATCCACCTCTAACAATGTATATAAAACCTTAAAACAAAAGAGCTAGTAACCTCATTCAACAAAACGAAACCAACCACAACTAAGAAAGGTAAGGCCCGTCTTGCAAAAACAAAAAGTAAAACATTGTATAAAAACAAAAGCGCACCTACTAACAAACCCAATCCTCTATCTACCAGTGTCAACGTGTTGTGGTAAAGCAATCCAAATGATGTTACAATGTAGAGTTCTTCACAATCTTATAAAAACATCTGAAAAGTCATGATCTTCCCTTAAAAACTACTGCATGAGAATAATCCTGCAAGCTCTAATCGACACCGTTTTTTTACTAAAGAGAACATTGTTTATATTGATTTTAAACAGAATGAAACCACTAACTACATTAATCAATGCATTACAACAAGTAGTTCTAAACATGCACAGTGTCAATATAGAGACCTTTTCAAACTTCTGTGATGGTGAATGCACAGAACCATACTTCAATGAAGAAGCTTATAAACAAAAACAACAAACAACAATTGCCATAGACAATAGTGGTTGAAGGTATGAAATGGTGGAACAAACCATTATGGCAAAAGAAACCCTTATAGAAAAAAATCTCCAGCAAATTTTTAACCAAAAGCTCCTTACACCCAAACAAACCATTCAGTGTACAAATGGACGCAGCTCAATCTGCAATGTATGCCAACAATCCTTTAAATCTTGACATCAATTCCTCAATCACTATATAAAATTAAAAGACAAAAGTAAATGAAAACTTTATAAACCATAGACTACTGTCCAGTGCACAGCCACACTGGTCTGTGAGGACATTCATTAGCCTGCAATTTAAGAACTGCATGCCAAAGCACTTTCCACCACATCAAAATGTTAGCGACACACCATTCCACTATACAGAATCTTGTGCATGGACTATACTGTGCAAAATTTAAATAACATGCTCCTAAATGGAACAGCCATAGAAATCCTTCAAGAAATAGAGCACATCCAACATAAATACTTTGGAACTGAAGGTGACTTAGAGAAGAGAATGTTATACCTTCCGTCAGACATCATTACCAACATCCTAATAAACACATACGAAAAAGAAAGTTTCAAAACACATCGGCTGAAATACCAGACCAAATATTTGTCTGTTGCGGAGAACCTGTTATAAAAAGAGCACAAAAATATTAGATCTAGCGTACAAACTAGAAGACAATGAAGAATCCCAAAGGTGCCAATTAGCTTCATAACTAACAGCAGAACGTAAATACAAAATAACTAACTCCTCAAAAGTGTGCACGTACTGCAACACAAAGCTTGACAATAACCAAATGCCATCACGTGCCATTATTAATAACGTAGAAATATTCCCACTCCTAAAGCACTCCAACAGCTTAACTTGTATGAGAGCATTATAAAACAAACAGTACACTCATTTACAGCTATAATACACCTTCAACCAAAATCAGCCAAATTACCTCCATCCGAGCTACTAAAGGGCACCCATGGCAAAGTAGTATATTTACCACTGGACCTAAAATACAATGTTCAAACTGTAGGACTACAACAGCCAATAGATCAATCTTTGATTATACTAGTTAATGGTGTGCCAAGAAAAGACAACAAATTTGACAACTAGTCGACTTAAGAAAGGTTAGACAAGCCCTACAATATCTAAAAGAAAACTATGAATACTACAAAGATATTCACATAGAGAAAAAATTAAAAGAAACCACCCACATTATTCAAGAGTCACCAGAAACAGGCCAATTTGAACGTGTAGATCATGTTACAGCAGCCAGCATTTTAGACCAGTATACCATTCACCAACTGCACTCCAAAGACACAATTGACGATGCATTCGAAACATATCAAATGCATCAAGCCAATGGATCCCTAATGAGCATATGGGAAAAAAAGTGTAGAAACAGGTTCTTTTCCTCTATTCTTTCATACAGGAAAAGGAGGAACATATAATGAAAGGTCCACTCAAATTAGTGCACCAGAATATCGTTCTTTACGAATGTATTCTGAAGACCACAGATTCAGGCAAAATGTTGATTACATTTTCCACCTCCTCTTCGAAAGTGAACTAGCAACTCTATGTTTTGGAGTTGCTCACACATTAAAAATAGTCTTTATATTTTAAGCATATCCGCTACCCAACTGCTTCAAAAAATAAAAGCCAAAGATGACGTTTTGCAGTCAAGTATCACAAATCTCTTGGCAAACATGCATGGTACAAAAGACTACTGGTTCCGGCATCATGCTGATGTACATTGTATGCTAAGGAACCTAGGGCCACCCACATGGTTTATTACTTTAACTTGTGCAGAATATGCATGGGGTGACTTGCACGACTCCTTACACAATGCAAACCAAAATAAAGACGGAATAGACATTAAAACACCAGGAGACCTCTGTTCTCTTGACCCTGTAAATGTATCAAGGTACTTTCACCATGGCTTCATAGTATACTGTATTTTATCTTCAATAAAACTACCCCGCCACTTGGAAAAGTACAAAACTTATTTTGGAAAAAAGTATATCAATCCTGAAGAGCACCACACACCCACATGTTTTTGTGGATGAAAGATGCTCCAAAATGTGTACATGATTCTGACACCACTGTTTTACAATTTATTGAAAAATACATTACATCCCTTCAGAAATCACACAGAGGGACCTACAACCACAAGTGTTATGCTTTCAAAAACATAAACGGGGCAAATGCTGCCAACATAGACATTAAAACAAAGGGAAATACTATACCAAATGTTGCTTTGGCTTCCCTAGACTAGTGTAAACGAAAGGACAAGTAAATAGCTTGATTAGACACAGGCTAAAGGGCACATCCCCTAAAAATACATACAACAGTAGAAGGGACGAAACATCCAAGTACATCAATACATTAATGATTATAATGCAATCATTGTCCTCTTGTGGACTGCAAACAAAGACATACAATACATTGCAGACAATTCCGCTGCAGTTGCAAGTTATGTCACAGCCTATTTCACCAAACCTGAGAAAAAAGAGCTAAAGGACCTCAGGGATGACATATTATCTGACAAAACACTATAACAGAAATTGTACTGCTTCGGTATAAACATGCTCTCCCATTGAGAATGCAGGTCCTATGAAGCTGCAGACCTTTTAACAGGTACAGCCTAATATGGCAAATCTGAGCACATTGTTTGGTTGAACCTTGGACCAGCCTCATACTGAAAAAGAGTACCAAAATCCTACCAAGAGATAGAAAACATAGCCACAAATGATCCCAACAGCCAGGACATATTAAAAAACAATTTACTTGACACATACTAGCCGAACAGAAGTACTAATTTGGAAAAAATGTGTCTTTACAACATTGCCCAAAACTACACATACAAAAACAATGTCACACCAAATGAGACAACTGGCAAACATTTAGTTTCAGCTTGTGAAGGAAGCCTAGTGAAGCTAAGTAATTCCAGTCTAATGAACCATGTAAAGTTATAGTTTAAAACTCCACAACATAGAGAACTGTATTTCATGGCCCTACTCCAACATTTTTAACCTTGAGGAAAAGAAAAATAATTATCAGGTGACTATGATTCATTTGAAGCTGCAGGTAAAGAAAATGAAAGCAGCATAATGTGATGATCACCAATACGAATTTCACATTTCGGCCTACTTCCAACATGGCCGTCGCTTCTGCACTTAGAAATAACCTACAGTGCAGCCTAGTTTTTCCTGATTCCAAGATGGCCGCCGCCTCGGCACCTAACCCGATCATACTACACAGGATAGTGGTTCATTCCCAGGAAGCTTCGCAAACCTCTGTCATCACTTCCTGTTTACTCTCTTATTGCCCGGCAACTCCAGGAGGAAGACGCGTTTCTACTCTAGTAGGAGCCAGCAGACGCTTTGTAAGTTCGTCTTGTTAGGAGTACGAAACATCCATCTATTCACTTCTTGCGCCTTACTCACAAGTTCCTTTCTTACTTCATAGGAATCAGTTGGGTACCTTTCATGTTCATTCCCGAAGCCAAATCTGGGCAAACTACGTCAGTGTGTGAGTAAGCCCTGTGCTTTGAAAGCACAGTTCGCGCTCCCCTCCAGGGAACCTCTAGGTAATTAACTCTGAACTATCTATTCTCTCGGCTATCTTGCGGTTGTCAGAGGCCCGCTATTTACAGAGAATCTTTCATTGCAGCTAGATCTCTTCTCTGGAACTTCTCAGGCAAACCTTCTCATCCTTCCAGGCTGGCTCAAAAAGGCTTGAAAGTAAAAGGGTAGGCTCTCCTTGGCCTATGCTAATACTCCCATCTTAGAGTTGAGTCTAATTTTCTACTACTTATCCTCTCTCTCTCTTCTGTTTCTTCAGTACAATTTTACCTTCTGCCAAACCCAAGGGAGATTCCTTATCACTCAGCATTCTTCATGCTCACGCATGGTAAGACCTAATAGTCTTAGCTTAGGATTCTTTCTACTCCGGCAGGCTTAACAAGATTAACTCTATTTGTTTTCTTATCTATTTGCTACAGTTCAGTTCTGAGGCCAAATCTTTAACCAGCCCGAAGAATAAGTAGACCAGCCTTCCACGCCTGGTCAACTCAGGAAGACAACGTACACAAGCAGCCCAGCCAAGGGTTTTATTCCCCACGAGGGTTTCCCTCAGAGCTTCTCGACGGGCAAGTCTAGAACCGGCTCGTCGAGGAGTACTCAGGGGAATTCCTACTCTCTTCATGGGACTACACAGAGCTCTCAGGAACTCCAGGCTACTTCCGACTCCAGTCTTTTTCATATCTCAAGCCCAGTTAAGTGGTCTTATGTTCCTTCCCTGTGTATACTTGGGACAAATCGTAGTTTAATCATAACACATAACAAATGGCAATTTCAAACAATACAAAGAAATGTTAGACAAAGAACGGCAACAAGAGAAGAAATTGAAGCTCAACTGCACAAAGACACTACTGAGGACAGTCTACCTTCCCTTACAGGAAGCCAAGACCCACTTGGAGAACCACTAATTCTAAATAAAGCAGAAATAGCCATGGCTGCGGTAGAAAGTACCATGTATCAATATAAACAATATGAGGATAACTTGTCAGTTCTGGAATATCACAGCTCACCATTTATCTGGAAATCACTCAAGAAATTGATCATGGTTTTAAACATGAAAGTACAATCTGTAAATGTGAAAATTATAAACCTCTGATCCTGTATGTAAGTGGTGAAGCTGAATCTGGCAAAATATTTCTAATTAGAATAATCAACACATTTCTACAAAACTTAACAAACAACAACGTTTCGACTGTAGTAACAGCCCCCACGGGTTTAGCTTACAACATTGGTGATGCCACTTTTCACCGACTCTTACTCCTCACCTTAGAACACAAAAACAAATTAGAATACTACACATTGTCAGCATTGGCTGCAAATGAGGTACACAGACTTCGAATACTAAGGAATGTGTTCCTGATAGAGGAAGTAAGCATGGTGTCCAACCTCATGTTGGCTTTAATTCATCTCAGAATGCTAGAAGTCCTAAAATCCAACTAGGAGGAACTGTTTGGAGGAAAACAAGTTATTGTTTTCGGAGACCTACAGTTGACACCAGTGAAAGTGCAATATATTTTCAAAACTTTTGGACACAAAGAATGTCGTAGTGCTATCGGCAGTGTTGGAAAAGCACATCTCTGCCAACATTTGCACTACAAAGAACTCAAAACATATGCCAGTCTGCAGACCTCACATATGCTAAAATGCTAAAAATATTTAGAACTGGGCTGCTCACTAAAGGTGCTCCTGATGTCATGGAACAATTAATCCAACAAAATCTGAAATGTATCTCCTTAATGCAAATGCTTGCAAGCTGTAGTCAAGCTGTGGTCAATTCAACAAAACAATGTTGAAAAAAGAAATGCGACCTATACTGAATATCAGCTCCACAGACAAACAAGAAGTGCACAGCATGATGCTTCCTATGTGTCAACAAGCAACAGCATGACTAAATAGCTGAGAAAAATATATCCCAAACACAGCCGGATTGGAGAACATATTAGTTTTGTGTCTTCACTGAAGAGTAACCTTGATGTAGAACAAGGCTTAGTAAGTGGAACATTTGGTACAGTTGTTGGCTTCCAGACACATCCACATGACAACAACATTCAGTTGTTAATATCCACTTTGACAAACTCAGAGAGGTTAAACTAAATTGGCCGAACAATAGGATGTTTCCTTCTTTTCAAAGACATGTACATATGCAGAGAGAAATTTTCTCTGTCACTTGCATATGCTGACACTATTCACAAATTACAATGTCTAACCCTAGATCAAGCATTGATTGACATTGGCGGCACAGTCTCTAAAGAAAGTATGTTGTTACGTAGCACATTCACATCTGCGTATACTCAGTGGTCTATTCCTAGTTAACTTTGAAGCAAACAAAGACAATGCCCTGCATCCTGGAATACAACATGCTACAAGCACTATACACCCCCATCTAAATATGTACCATATACCTCAAAACAATCAACATTTTAAAAGACAAATAATATAAACAGGATGTATAGCAGATTTTCCAATAATACCACTAAAAAAGTAACAACCAACTCCTGCATCAAACAATACAACCATAACACTATCAAGTGCAAAATCAAGGTCACATCCATCAGAGAAGAAAAACACAAATGTCTCTTCTCCACAAAAATCTGCAGGCCCATCTAACGATACACACACAGAATTTTCTTGTCCATCTAAATTCACAAACACAACTGGAGTAAATTGTTATGCTAATGTAACTATGAATCTTCTCTTTCAATTGCCAACAATTGTTCACAACATATACTTAAATGGCTCAGACTAGCTGTGTTTGCAAATGGGCGTCCTTCACAAAAATGCCACAAATAAACCTGACAACACTTACAGTTTCTCAGGTATAAGCCAAGAATTGGACTACTGTCAGGAATGGTAACATTTACCATAAACACACATGAAGACCCACAAGAACTCCTAATGTACTTACTACAAGTATTGGAGAACAGAAACATCCCTATAAATGTTCATACATGTGGAAATATACATGCACTCTCTGCAACCATGTTTCACAAGACCACATCCATAATCAACGATGTCTATAGGTATCCATACCAAATTGTGAATCCATTCCATTTCATCAGCTTCTTCAGAGTGCCGATCATGGCATTTATGCACTTTTTGCAATTCCGACAATCGTTCCACCATACAAATAAACTCAAATAGCCAAAATATCATACTAATGCTTCTAAGATAACTACTTCAGGGCAATACAGTGCCTATGTAAAAAAATGTTGTTGGTTTGAATGTAATAATACCTCCATTACCCCCAAACATAGGTTACCAGCACCGTCAACCCAAATGTAGGCACTAAACTATAGCACAATTAACAGTTACAATACGCCAGCAGGTATATAACTACATCCATACTACTGAAAGAACACTTTTCAAAGTCAATGGGCCTCCTTTCGAGTTCGGAGGTAACCACACCGCTATTTGCGGCATGGTTGCCTCCGAACTTGTCCAAACACCGGCCTGGTGAATGGAGTCATTACCGGTCCATTCCGAGGTCGGAGGGACCAGTAATTCCCCATTCACCAGGGTCATTCTCCATTCCCTTTTGAGCCCCCAAAAGGCTCAATGGGAAGGGGAAAGGCGCCAATAATGGTACTGTAAATTACAGTACCGTTATTTACCCCGGGTCCCGTCCTTAACGCCTTCTAAAAGCAGGCGTCAAGGAAGGACCTGCAAAGGGAACTCATAGTAGAGCGGTAACGGTTTAACTGCACCGGTCTCGTTACTGGTGACCGTTACCGCCCTACTCGGAATGGGGCCCAATGTAATTATAATACGCCAATAGGTTATAACTACTTCAAAAACACCCTTCATTGCAAAGCACTTCAAATACGCTATCTAAATTGTTATATGACAAAACGCATGACAAAACATCTTCTAACCTCTAATGTAGTTAGTATACGCCAACAGGTATCTAACTATTTCATGCATTCCCTAAATTACACCTTACTTCAAATAAACATACTATGACCCTTACACTTACGTAACTGTAATAGATTTTTAATTATCCAGTACAGATTTTTTTTTTCAATGACCCAATAATTCTATAAAGTTAAAACAACAGTGGTGTGTCATACACTAATTTTGTAGCAAATATAGCACTTAAAATGTATTGTTTATGAGGGTCTACAAATGAAAATGTATATTGAAAACTGTATACCACTGCAGCTTTTGATCTATCATGCTTAACCACAGAGAAGAAACCACAGAAAGCAGCAGCATGATGCTACAACACTAAGTAGCCACAGCAATTTTAAAATGAACATCGATAGTTTCCATCCAATTTCCCTTCTCCCTGTCCTTTTGAAAGTTATGGAGACTCTTGTCTCTCCTTTACTGTCCTCTTTCCTGGAATCGTCGGGCTGCTTTGACATCTTTCAATCAGGTTTTCAGCCAGGGAGCGGCTCCGAATTAGTGCTTAACTCTGTACTATATGATCTTGTCAGCGTAGTCGATCAGGGTGAAGTGGGAGCAGTGCGTCTGATGGATCTTTCCATGATATTCGACATGGTTGATCATGCCATTCTTATTTCCCGGGTGTCGGATGCTGGGATATCCAATCAAGTACTAAATTGGGTCTCAGCCTTCTTGGTTGACTGTTCCCAATCTGTCTCCCTTCCCCCTTTCTCCTCTGAGCTGGTAAAACTTACTTGTGGGGTCCCTCAGGTATCCGCACTTTCACCCATACTTTTTAATTTATATATCAGTTGACTCCTTTTTCTGATTCGCTCCCATGGATTCAGATTTTACTCCTATGCCGACGACATGCATTTGTTGTTTGGTTTGGATCTCACCTGTGTGGATACCACATTTCGGCTGAGGAGATGTCTCAAGGACCTGAGAGCCTGGATGGCGCTGAACTCACTTAAATTAAATTGATCACCACAACTCACGGCTATCAGCCAGTATGGCATCTCGTACGCACTATGCAGAAAAACCACAGTCCACCCCTTGCCAAATAAGCACTTGGGTTCGAAATCAGGGCATAATCTATCCATGTGCCCTTGATCACACCTACCCTCCAAGCATGTCCAATGCCTCCTTAAAAGCCACTGTACGATACTACCTAGGCCTGTGCTCCTCCCTCCTGCCCATACCACTACACCCCTGAGCCCTCTCCCCACCAGTCCCTCAACTGTCCCGACTGCAAGTTCCACTTCTGCCTCCTCCAGCTGCGCTCCTCAGTGAGCGTCCAAAGTGATCACAAACCCTATAGACCCTACTAAGCTCTGTGCACACCTCACCCTCATCTACAAGTTGCCACACGCACATAGCAGGTCAGAGGATACACCCTGCAGCAATTCATATATATGACCTCTTCTTTCCCTCAAACGCTGTATGTGTGCTGATCCTCATGTCCAGCCCTCCAATGCCAATCATAAATGTATTGCTGCTGCTGTTTCAAACACTGCATATGTGCTGCCGCCTCATGCCCAGCCCTCCAATGCCAATCAGAAATGTATTGTTATTGCTGTTTCAAACACTATATGGGTGCTGCCGCCTCATGCCCATCCCTCCAATGCCAATCTGAAATGTATTGCTGCTGTTACCTCAAATTCTATATGTGTGCTGCATCCTCATACCCAGCCACCTAATGCCTATCAGACATGTATTGATGCTGCTGCTTCAAACACTGCATGCATGCTGCCTCCTTATGTCCAGCCCTCAAAAGCCAATCAAATATGTATTGCTGCTGCTGCGTACATCATTGTAGATGTGCTGCTTCTTCCTGCCCAGCCCTCTAATACCAATCAGAAATGTACTGCTGCTGCTCTTTCAAACATGGTCTTTCAAACATGGCATGTGTACTGTCTCCTCCTGTGCAGCCCTCTGCCTCTAGAGTACAGCGGAAATGCAACAAAAGGCCCACCTCTGCAGCCTCCCCTACCATCCCCTGCCTTAACATAGCCTTGATCAATGCATGCTCTCTACCCACCCATGCATTAGACACCCATGATCTCCTGACGGCCACAAACTTGAAGCACTAGCAGTCACGGAAACATGGCTCAACTCAGCGTCTAGACCAAACCTCTCCTTCGCCATCCCTATTGGCTGCAATATCCTCAGAAGTGATAGATTCAATGCTAGAGTAGGCGGTGTCACCTTCATTACCAAGGACCACCTGATTATCAGAAAAATTCAATCCACACTCAACAACAATTGTGAAATCCTCTCCATCAAACTCTCCACATCCTCCACAAATACCGTCCTTACACACATCGTCTACCACCCTCCTGGCCCTGTCCTCTCATTTGTAATGGTTTGTAATGGTTAATGTGTGTATATGGCCACACCCCAGAGCTGTTGCTCATTCTGTTTTTGGCTGTCCAGAACAGAGCAGTGGTTCAGATTGCTCCATGCTGTTGCCATTCTCTTCTGCTGAAATCTGCTCTGCATGCTACTTTTGCTGCTGTGCCAGAACTGTGTTCCATTTTGTTCCTTGCTAGAATTGCTTTCTGCTCAATTCTGCTGTGCTGTACTACCTTTGGAGCTAATGGCAACCATGGCTGCTGCTACTGCCTCTGCCTCAGCAACAACCGCACCCATACCCTCACCCTCACCACCATCACCACCTTTCCGAGGGCCTGGGGATGGGAACATGCATGGTGATGTAGAATTGGATCAAGAAGAGAGCAAGTATGAGGTAGAGGAATTCCCCATTGCCTGCAGCCAGCGTGAGTCTTGGGTGTGGAGGCTCTACCACTGTTGGAGACATGCCCAAAGCTTGTGCAAGCAGGGTTCAATGCACTGAGTTCCAGACGGTGCTCTGTCGCGTCAAACCAGGCTTGTACAGCTACGCCACGTGGTGACACATGAGGTCAAACCGCAAGGCAGCGTTTCGGAGGGTCGTCCCCTTCGAACAAGGCAGTAGGTTGAGTTCCTCTGCAGCATCCTCCCTTTCTGCTCCTGCCACCACAAGGGACCCTCCTGTGTGGCAGCAGATCCCTGAACCAGCTTTGTGGCCATATGCACTGTAGCAGACCATTACCTTTTGAAGGTCACTGTATTGTGCATGTACTGCGACACGGTACTCTGCAGGCGGGAGAAACTTTAAAGTGCTTTTGAGGCTTCAGTCCGGCAGCATGAGAAGGAGTGCCCCCTACCTAAGTAAGGCCCACCCAACATCTTCCTCTCTCTACTTGCCCTTTTTTATACCTGTGGTTGGTGCCTCTTCCCTACCCTTCATTTCCTTCCTTTCCTTATTTGCTGTGTGTAAAAAAAAATACAAAACAATAAAAATAAAAAAGGCTCTTTTCAGAGCCACCTTTCACAGTTCAAAAATAGAATTGCCAATGAAATGATGCAGGCCCATGCGCAGCCTCTAAGATCCACGGATAGCGCGGTAGTCCACGAACATCTAAAATACTGCGAGGGGTGACTCCGTCAAAAAAATTGCACTCTTTTGCAGGAGAAAGTTGTGGCTCTGAAAAGAGCCTTTTATTTGGTGTTTGTTTGTTTATGGAAGGGTTGAAGTGGCCAACAGCTACCAATAAATGCTTCCTATAGTTGTAAAAAGGAATACAATGCATTTTGGATATTTTGCAGAAAAAGCTGTTTGCCAGCATCAGTAAAATGGACTCCATCTCTGTGAAAAATGTTTGTGCTACAAAACGTAATATTTTCATTATGGAAGGAGGACATGCCAACATCCATCAAAAAGGCGTAAACAGCCTTGTTGACATTGCACCTCGCTTTCTCCATTTGTGGACCAAATGAAGAAGAACGCAGCCACATCTGTCTCTGGGCAATGCGAGAAAAAATTACTCGGGAGTTTGGAAACATATCCATGACTTGCCCAAGTGCCTCCTTCATCGCAAACTGCAGAGAAATAGCGGTAACATGTCCTAAACTGTTCCCTCCACAATGAATAATAATAATATCTGGATGATCGAGCGTCACCAAAGTGGCACAAAGAGGAACCAAATTCAGCCACTTCATTCCACACATTCCATACCAGTGGACATCCACATGATGGATCCCAGATGTGCAGCCACTCCAGTGTTCTGCATTCACTTCCAACCAATATATCCAGGATTCCCCAAAAATCCATACGCTCTGCCTCCTGAATGCCAGAGCCATAACCATAGCCATCTCTCTGCAAACAAATCTTCTGCCACAGCCTCTTCTTACACACCACAACCAGGAAACCTCGTTGACCAATCCCCTGAGCTCCACACTCCCATTTCCATGCCTGCCATCCTCAAAAGCCCCGGATGTGGCACGTACGATCCCCCAACTACCATGGTGTGTGCAGATATATCATGTTTTGCGCAGGGGTGGTGAAATATATTTCAACCACGGTAGGGACATTTTTCTTTAGTCGTGGCTCTGAAAAGACCTTTTTTAATTTTACATTTTTTAGGTGATACTGAAGAAACGCCTTTTATTTTCTAGTTCTTTTCAGGTTTTTTTTCTCTTCTTTTCCTCCTTACTGCCTTACATCAACTTCTGCAACGCATCCTTAGATTTCCAAAAAAAAGCATTACCAATAAGGACAACGAACGCCATCTCCAGTAAAGTAGTTTGCACTAAGGGAATCAATGTTCTCATTGGAGAAAACAAACATATCAGCACTTCCCGAAACCACACCCATGCCGCTATTAACAAGGCACCTTGCAACATTTTGCTGGCAATTGAAGATATTGGGATTGTGCCATGATGCTCTTGGTATTATTTGAGAAATTACTAACTTTTCATTTGGGAAAAGCACCATTAGCTCTTTCACGAACAACTTCAATACAGGAACCAAACTTGGGGCACTGATGTAGACCAAATGCTCTCCTCCACAGTGCACCACCAAAACATCAGGCCAACTAAAAGTAGCCATGTTTCTACAAACAGAAAGCAGTGCCTGCAAATTGTGGCCAGGCACACTGCACCATAAAACCTCCACACCTGGAAAACCAAGATCTGCAGAAAACCCTTTTGCCTTTGCATAGCTCTCCAGATGACTTACAAAGGAATCACCCACTATCCATACAGTAACTCCAGCCATCTTCACTACACATCCAACACAGCAATGACACAAATTATTGTCATCCTTTCCTGCTAAGCACACCCTGAACACCTGATTGGATAATCCCTATAGTAAACTCTAATTTCCATGCCAATCATGCTAACAAGCCCCGGATGCAGCACGTGCGATCTGCGGACTACCACATTGTCCTCAGATCTCGCATGACCGGGGCAGCCATTCTTACCTTTCCACTTATACTTTACACCACTATCTCATTGGATACTGCTAAGCAGTCACACAACCATCCACCAATCACATCCAAGACCTCTACATCTTACTCTATCATCTCTGTTAAACACTCCTTATTTACTGTTAAACACTCAGAGTACAGGTCTGCTGTGATTGCAAAGCACCTCCAGCAAAAAGTACTGTAACACTATCCAAGATTTCTGCTCCCAGATTCATCCACATCTCCATCCATCAACACAAACTATAGGTATGAATATTTTGTGTACAGTACATTTGCAACTCTTTAAAAAGTGCCTGTGAACAGGGTACCTGCCACTTATCCGTCATAAACTACTCAAAAACCATACTGTAATTTGTCTCATCACCTATCATCAAGTGGCATTTACAATGCTACATGCTTTGAAAGTTTTCATTTATCCATGTGACCCATTGTAATGTTCAAAAGATTATTCTCTTCTTTCCTTCGGTCATTTTTACAACCTCTTCCCTCACTAACACACCTTCTATAAAATTCCTGAAATGCACACAGAAAAGGGAAACATAATGTATCTTACCAAAGCATACCAAGTACATACAGTGCATGCATGTCAACTGGGTGGCTGTCACTTACCTCGCACAGTTCACAGAATGCACCATTACTTAAAAACAAAAAGAATGTATGTGTGCATTGAGAAAAGTACCATGTATAAATGTGGATAAATAAATCAACCAACTGAAATGATTGCTCCACTCATGTAGCAAGGATATATCTGCAGAAATGTAAATGCAGTTACACACATGAAAACATTCTCCTTTTCAATCTGTACATCTTTCCGAACCTTTTTCTCACCCTACTACAACTTGCAATAATCCATTTCCAAACTAAATAGTCCTACAGGAACACACACACTTGCTAAAGAACACCTCACACTGCACACTTATAAATAAACCCTTACCTAAAATGCTGATGCTCTGAAGTCCCCATTCATATACAAATCTATCCAATTGCACATACACAGTAACTCTTCCTGCCAAGATATCCTCCTTCAATTTTAAATAATGTATTCTCCAGATGCAATCACTATGCAATTATGTTCTTACTTCCTCCTTTAGCAGTTGCAGAGAACACCTCTCTCCTGAAAGCCAGTGTCATCTCAAGTGGATAATACAACCTATAAGAAACCGACTCTCAAAATCTAACAAAGTTATTGCAATACTATCACAGTGTTCTGCCTCTTACTCAGTGCAGTGTTCTTGTATTGTAGGATACACAATCCCATCAACCCAAATGTATTTGCTTAATTCTTGCTGATTGCACCTGTCCAGGTGCCTACTTCCCATTGTCATCTGACCGCCATTATAGTAACACACAGATACCAATACAGCCTTCCAAACCTAAAGTAATAACTCATTGCACAATCACTCACCTCTATGTATATACCTGCCCTCATATTCAAACACTCATGCACAGCTCACACATATACATTGCACAACCTGCACACCAACACTTTTATTTTTTCTCCAACAGATACTACAAAATGCCTACCACAAAGCAACTCTGCAGAAAACAACGTAGAAATAGAGCAGATCATCCTAAAAGCATACAAAATAGCCATTCACCTCTAGCAGAATGCGTACAGAAAGTTCAAACAAAACGGCTAATACAGTCACTAACGGAAACTGAATCACCTAACAGGACACAAACTGTAAATCCGCTTTCAAAATGTAAAAATAAAAATAAATGTACTAAAAATATTGCAACTACATCTACTGCTAACAGAGTACGCACAAAGGTTAACGTAGCCACAAGTAAGCCTTCCAAAAAATGTATTTTACAAAAAAATGTTCCACCACAGAGTTCTTTAGAACCTTATGAATACAGGGGAAAAATGTTGCTCAACCCTTAAAACTTACCTTGAGAAAACTGATCCTGGAAACTCTTGTAATGCTCCTCAAAAGGAAATTCTTTATATTAATTTTAAACAGAATGAAACCACTAACAAAATGAATAAAAAGATACCTTTGGCAACATCTGTACAGGTGAGTGGAGTCACACCACCAGCACAGAGCCATATTTCAATGAAGAATCATACAAACATGAACAAATAAACCAAATTGCTATACATAGCAGCGGGCGAGGGTATGAAAAGAAGCATGGAAGAAGAAACACTGTTTTCACAAATATCCCCATGAAACTTAGAATCAACTCTCCATTCCACCAAACCAATATGCCCCATCTACAAATGGCCACGCACATCAATTTTGTAATGTATGCCAAAACTCTATCAAATCTTAGCAGCAGTTTCTCAATCACTATGTGAAAGCTAATAACAAAAGATTACAAACCATGGACTCCTGTCCAGTGCGCAAATACCCAGGACTTTGAGGACATTTATGATCCTGCGTTTATGGAACTGCTTGCAAAAGCTCCTTCCACTTAATCAAAATATTAGCAACACATTCTACTGTAAGAAATCTCGTTCACAAACTGTACTATGCAAAAAGTCCTGCTTTCGCACTGGAGCATTTAAATGACTTTCTCCTACATGGTACAGCCAAACAACTGCTCGAACAAATCAACCACATTTAAAGCACATATTTTGGAACTGAAGAGGACTTACAAAATCCAGTAACTTCAGAAAACAGTAGCGACAACCTTACAGATGTCAACTTTCTATTACACACATACAAAAAAAGAAATAGCCAAGTTCAAATGCATATGTGCTGAAGTACCAAACCAAGTATGTGTCTGTTCTCGCAGAACTTTTTAAACAAGGAGCATGAAAACTATCGATATAATGTACAAAATAGAAGACAATGAGGAATCCCAATGGTTCCAATTAGCTCTCTACCTTATAGCAGAAACCAAATACGAAATTACTAACCCCTTAATACTGTGCACATACTCCACTGCAAAAAATGGCAATAACCAAATGCCTTCACGGGCTATCAGCAATAATTTGGAAATATTCCCACTACCAAAAGCACTCAAACAGCTTAATTTGTATGAGACCATTATAATCCAAACAGTACACACATTTCAAGCAATAATACGACTAGAACCAACAACTGCAAAATTGCCTCCCACTGAATTACTGAGAGGCATTTGTGGCAAAGCAGTTTATTTGCCATTAGTTCTATAAGAAAATGTAGATGCTCTAGGAGTGCAACGGCCAATAGAACAATCTTTGATTATCCTGGTGAATGGTGTGTATACAAAAGACAAAATAAATTGGCAGCAACTAGCGCACTTAAACAAAGTTTGAGAAGCCCTGCAATATCTTAAAGACAACATTGAATTCTACAAAGAAATACACATTGAATAAAACCTGAGAGAAACAACTGACATAATTCAGGACTCCTCAGCAACTGGCCAATTTGAACTTTTAGATCCTACTGCAGCCTTCAATATTTTAGACAACTGTACAATTCACCCACTGCACTCCAAAAACACCATAGATGATGCACTGGAAAGATATCAAATGTGGAAAGCCAAAGGATCGCCAATCAGTATATGGGAAAAAAGTGTAGAAGCACAAGCCTTTGCTGTACTTTTACCTACTGGAAAAGGTGGAAGGTACAATGAAAGATGCACACAAATGACATCATCAGAATACCGCTCTTTGCTAATGTTATAGAGTTGCACACACATTGAAAACCGTTTCCAATTTTCAAAACATGTCTGCTACGCAGCTACTTCAAAAGGTGCAAGAGAAAGACAACGTTTTACAGACAAGTATTACAATTCTCTTGGCAATATGCGTGGTACGAAAGAATACTGGTTCTGACGGCACACAAATGTACGGTATATGCTACGCAACCTTAGCCCGCCCACATGGTTTGACACTTTCCTACTCATAGCAACAAAACAAAAGTTATAGACATGAAAACACCAGGAGAACACTGCTCTCATCATCCTGTAAATGTATCAAGGTACTTCCATCATCGCTTTATTGCCATGCTACACTTCATTTGTAATAAAACACATCCTCCCCTCAGAGAAGTGGAACACTTCTTTTGGAGAAAAGAATATCAAGCCAGAGGAGCACCACACATCCACATGCTGTTGTGTATTATAAATGCTCCTAAATGTGGTCAGCACAGTGATGTAACTATTTTGCAGTTCATTCACAAATATCTCACTTGCAAAATCACTTCAGAAAGTATATATATTGACCTACATGCACACATTTTCCAGTTGCAAAGTCACAAGTGTGGTAAGTATTGTTGGTGCAAATATAGAAACAAAGGCAAATACTATACCAAATGCTGCTTTGGCTTCCCTAGACCAGTTTCAGCAACAGGACAAGTAAACAGCTTCATGTCTTCAGTTAGACAAAGGCAAATTTGCTAAGAAAACATACTGCATAAAGAGACACAAACCATCAAATTACATCAATGATTACAATGCAATCATTGCCCTGCTGTGGAATGCAAATATAGATGTGCAATACATTGCAGAACATTCCATTCCAGTTGCACAATATGTCACAGTCTACTTAACCAAAGCAGAGAAAACAGAGCTGAAAGACCTCTGGGATGACATATCATCAGACAAAACACTGTTACAGAAATTGTACAGCTTTGGCATAAAAATGCTCTGCCAGTAAGAATGTGGCTGCTACAAAGCCACAGACCATTTAGCCGGCACCACCTTATATGGGAAATCTGAAAACATAGTCTGGCTATGTTAGGGAGAATTCTCTGTTTAGGCTGAATTCCCTAACCTAGTGAGTCCCCCAGCAGCTTTGCTGGATTTCTGGAGTTTTTTTTTTCCATCCTGCCAAGAGTGAGACTCTTTTCTCCCACTCTTGGACATGTATGTGTGTAATTCCTTTTGAAATGTCAATGTGTTCGATGGGCTCTTTTACTCCATAGGGTCTCATATGTTTTTCTATGTGTGTTACACCGCACCCTACGTGCCGTAACACGGGGGCGCCCTAGCGGGTCCCCCACCATAGACTCCATACCCGGGGACTGACTACTGTCTCCCCGGGCATGTAAAGTCACCATTGGCTTTACTAGACCTAAATTTACTAACAGAACTAGTACAAACCATCTTATTGTGGACGTACTAGTAGGGGTAATTCGATTACTCCTGGATCTGTTACTCGAGGGGGCACTGTCCCGTCCCCCCTCGTCGAGTTTTGGCAGTGGAAACTACTTGTTATGTTCGTCCCCGAACATAACCCTATGGGACTCATCCCATTGTTGGAGATTGATACTTTTTCTCATTAATCTCTGACGTACCACCGATCTACTTATCTTAAATAAGTTTATCGAGTGGTATTTTCTGCCAGAACTCGGTTTGTAAAATGGCGTCTGTGTTCGTCTCTGTGACTCCTAAACCAAAGGTCGAGCCCTTTGTTCCACTTTTGGCGGGCTCTGTACAGAGACCCTCCAAAGTGGTGCCATTCTGTCTGGGTTACCACAGGGGTGTGGGAGGGGGGTTTAGGCACCCTGGACCGAGTTGCCTTGCCAACTCCGGTCGCACTCTGGAGTGATTGGCCCAGGTGGTGAGCCTTCCCGCTCACCACTTAGCATGTGTTGATTGACAGCTAGGCTGAATGAATGGGGGTTTTCTGCATAAAAGCAGGGCTTTTGGGACTGGATCTTCAGAAGTCGCCACAGGACCTAAGAATCCGACGAGGGTAACGCTGAGCCGACCTGCACGACGACACCTCCGGTGGATTCCTGCGGAACCGACTCACCACTTCCCGACGTCAGAGGAGATCTCCCTGCCGGAGAGTCTCTTCCCCTGGCTGGTGGGAACAACCAGTCCCCTTTGCTTTTTATTCGCCTCAGGACACGGTGGTCGAATTGCATGTGCAGAAGCAACTCAGCAACCGGATAGCCACTACCCCTGAACCGCGACCAAAAGATGGTGCCTTGTGACGGAGCACTCCGCCGCTGGTCTCTTCCCTGGTGGTGCACCGAACTTCATTTCCTTCGACAACAAGATCATCTCTACTCTTGGCCAAGAACCAACGTGCATCCACCACCAGGAACAACTGCCCTGCCGGAGCTGCCCTCCACAACAAGGTACCGTGTCCGCCTGGGTTCCCTTTCGATCGGTTCGAGTGAGGTGTCTTAATCCTCTCCGTTCCGTTGGGTCGCCTCCAAGCTTTTCTCATTCCTTGTTCTGAACTGGTTCAATCCACCGATAACAATTTGCAATACAGACTTGAATGCATCTCCACTAGAGACTTTTTGGGACATCGCGCCTTGCCTCTCTCCGAGTGGGCCTGGCCTCTGAACTTTACGATCTATTGTGATTCTTGCCTTCCTGCCTTGCATTTTATCCGATAGGACCGAACTGTGTTGATTTCGTAACGTGCCTATCTTTTCTCTCCCGTCCTAACTAATATTCGAGTGTCATCTGGGTTGAGGTATACACCTCTGTCTGAAAATAAGTGGTACCAGTAGAACCTAGAGTTGTCGATATTGCTAGGGGGATTGATGGTCTACTCCGTAGAGTAATTGTGTTTGATTTGTTTGCCGTGATTTGCCTTAGTGTTTTTCATAGACATTTTGTTATAAATAAATACCTTAATATCTTTACACTAAGCCTCGTTGCGTGTTTGCTTGTCTTGCTGTGAAGAATTGCCCTATTTTGTATACTCCACATACTGCTCAACTTTTCTTGAGAGAAGTCTGGCTGCTCAGCCACAGCTACCACGTGAATCTGTGTGGTGCAGACTGCTACCAAGTGGGTTCACCGCCAATGCCTGTAGTCCTAAATCTTTTGCAGTGGTCCCAGAGGGAACTGCACAGGTTTCCGCCTAACAGGCTAAGCCTTGGTCCTGCTGCATCCATAAAAAGAGTTCTCAAATCGTACTAAGACATAGGAACAATAGCCAAAAATGATCACAACAGCCAGGACATTTTGAAAAACAATTTATTGAACACATACTACCCAAACAGGAGTACTGCTTTAGAGACCATGTGCCTATACCACATAGCCCCAAACTTCACATACAAAAATAACATTAAACCAGATGAGGAAAAAGATAAATACATAGTCGAAACTTGTGAGGGCAGTCTGGCAAAACTTACCAAACACAGCCTGATTAATCAAATGAAGCTGTTATTGTCATTATAAACTCCTCAACACATGAACTGTACTACATGGCCCTACTGCAACTTTTTAAACAATGGGGAAAAGAAGAAGATTTATTAGATACCCATGCAGTCTATGAAGATGCTTTCAATGCAAATGAAAGCACCATAACAGATATAAACTTTACGCAGTACATTAACATGTTGGACAATGCACGCCAACAAGAAGAAGAATTTCGAGCACAACTAAATATAGACACTCATGAGAGCAGTCAACCTTCTCTGACAGGAAGCCAAGAACCACTTGGACAGCCACTCATAGCAAATGAGGCAGAATTAGCCATGACTGTAGTAGAGAACACCATGTGTCAGTATGAGCAATCTGCAGAAGACTTTGCTCTACTGAAATCACAACTAAACAATGAGCAGCGTACCATTTTCTAGAAGTAACTAAACAAATTGAACGTGATATGCAGCACGAAATTAAAACTTGTACCTGTCTACACTATAAACCTGTACTGCTGTATGGTGTGGTCAAGCTGGTTCAGGCAAAACATTACTAATACAAATCATCAGTACATTTCTCCAACAATTGACAAACAACAAGCTTTCAGCTGTTGTAACCGCCCCCAAAGGTTTAGCTGCCTCCAGCATTGGTGGTGTCACTTTACACCGATTGCTATTCCTTCCAGTAGAACACCAAAATACCAAAACAACAACTACTACAAACTTCCAACAGAAGCTGCTATGGAGCTATGCAGAGTTTTGCAACAAATGAAAATGTTCACATGTTGGCTTTGATTCACCTCAGTTCTCAAGAGGTCCTCACTAGAGACTACATAGAACTCTTTGGAGGAAAACATGTTATTGTTTTCATAGATCTCATTCAATTAACAACAGTGAAAGGTGAACCTATTTTAAAAACTCAGGAAACAAACTATGCCGTAAAACACTTGGAAGCATAGGTATGTAAATCTCTGGCAACATTTCTAATACATAGAATTAACTTAAAACATGCATCAGTCTTCATACCCCACCTATGCCAATATTTTAAAAAAACATCTATATGGGGGTACAATCTAAGGAAGCTCAGTCTATCCTAAATACCAGATGCATCCATGAGTTATACGTGCATAACACATGTGCTACTGATGTCATAGAACAATTAGCACACAGAAATGTCAACTGTATGTCCTTAATGCCAACTCTAGCAAACTATGTTCAATTCAATGAAATAATGCTGAAAAAAAAGAACATGCAACCACTAGTGTAAATGTACTCCACAGACAAACTGGACGTACACGGTATGAAAATACCTATGTGTCAACAAGCCATAGCATGACTAAACCTTACAAAACTCTATCTCTAACACAGCTGGTTTGGAGAAAATGTTAACATTGTATTTAAACTGTAGAGTAATGCTAAAGTGTAACCTTGTTGTGGATCAAGGTTTAGTTAATTTGAGAACTTGGTACAGTTGTTGGCTTCCAGACATACCCACGTAACAACAGAATTCATTTTGTCAACATCCACTTTGACAAACTTTCAGAAGTTAAAAGGATAGGATGCTCAACAGCCCGATTTCTTCATTTCAAAGACATGTATATATGCAGAGAACAGTGTTCTCTGTTGCTAGCATACGCAGTCACTATTCATAAATAGCAAAGTCCAACCTTAGATCAAGCATAATATTGCTAGCACAGTCTTTAAAGAAGACATGAAGACATGAGTTATGTAGCACTGTCACACCTGAGTACACTTGAATGACTATTTCTAGTCAATTTTGTAAATAAAGTCAACACTAACATTCCTTGCATCGTAGAGTATTGTAGACTAAGTGCACTCTAAACACCCCATCTCAAAATCTACCCTGTTCCACAAAAATGCAAACTTTGTAAAAGAAAACAAATGTAATCAGAACCTATACATGATCTCTAAACAGTACCTCCAAAGAAATTGAAATCAGCTCATACTCCATCAACTACCAAAACCATAGATACATGTACTGAAATGAAAAATACATACCCAACTGCACAAACAAAGAAAACTACTTCTTCGAACAAACCACATGGACTTCCATCAAATGACTCAGACAAAGAACTATCTGGTCCATTCAAATTTTTCAGTACAACTGGTGTAAATGTCTATGCAAATGTAGCAATCAATGTTCTATTCCAATTGCCACCAACTGTTGAAAACATTTATTTAAACAGCTCGGACAGTTGTGTTTACAAATGCTACTCCTTCACAGAAATGCAACAAACAATATTGAGTACAATTACAGTGTCTCAGGAATAAGGCACACATTGGACTACTATGCTGGAATTGTGAGATTCTCTTTAAACACACAAGAAGATCCACTGGAATGTCTAATGTACTTACTACAAGTACTGCAAAGCAAATACATACCTATACTTGAAATCTTCCAGATTTCATTCACGTGGAAACAAATATGCCTCCTTTGCAACCATGTGATGCAAAAAGTCCCCAACAAGTGTGTTGTCTATGTATCTATACCTAACTGTGAATCCATTCCATTTCAGCAACTCATACAAAATGTAAACCATAGCATAGAATGTACTACTTGCAATTCCGATAATTGGTCCACCTTACATATACAATCACATAGCCAATATGTAATACTAAAACTTTTAAGATACAAGGCAGATGGAACCAAACACAACTACAAGCTTACTAGCTTCACACACAGACAAAAGTCACTTGGCAAGACAACCTTCACAACAATAGCCATAATCTACCACACAGGCACCACAACCAGTGCAAGTCACTATACTGCAAACATTAAAACGCAATGTGCATGGTTTGAATGCAATGATACCATTACTCTAAAGCAGAGATTACCAGCAAATCTTCCAAATGCCTCCTTAATATTCTTGAAACCAAAATGTACTCACTGATGTACACAATTAGAATAACCTACTCCCCAACACACACCAGTACATATATAATTGTACAAAAAAATGACCTTTTACTCTGTGGAACTGGAATAACTTAGCAGACAGTAACTATCCAAAATATACATCAGTTTGCCTGCTATACAATGCAATGTTTTCCCAATTACCCAATGATTGCAGTCACACAAACAATAAGTGTAGAAAAGACACACTTATATTGTTTCCTGCATGGTACTTAAAAAACAAGTCCTGAGTATGAGAGTTTAAAACTGTCCTCAGTAACCTCTGAAACCACCAACTACTAGAATAAGGCAACAACTGTCTAAAAATGCCCTTACCAATGCAAGAAATACACTAATTTTAGAGCAATGGTACTTCACAATATTGAAAAATGTAAATGTACCAACAAGAATGCACACACTTCTAAAAATACCCTGCAAAAATGTGAAACTGTACACAGTTAGAATATGCCAACTGGTATCTAACTGCAACCACAATACCGCAATATTACTTACAACATTCAAACTGCCAAACTCAACCTTCTGCAACCACAGTGCTACAAACATACCCTCAACAACTTCCAAACTATCAACAGTTAGAATATGCCAACAGGTATCTAACTCCCCCCACAATGCTGCAATATCACAATGCAATGTCACAATACTTACAAAACATCAGCAACAACCAAACACATAAATACATACTGCTAAAAAGAGGAAACAGTTAGAATACGCCAACTGATATCTAACTGCAACCATACTATCACCACTTCCAAAAGACAAATCATACACCATTTGAATTCCTCCTACTGCAACAGTGCACCTCAAACATTGCTGTAACTAGTGCACATGTCACTAAAAAGGACAGTGCAACATAACAACAAATGAATGTAGAAATATGTTTTTAATCCTGCATGGATTTCCTTTTCCTACAGACCCAATGATTGTGCACAGTACACTTGTTTAAAGGATGGTACTTATGAAGTATTAATTCTGAGGGTCCACAAATTATACAAATGTCTGCACCGCAATGAACTACAAAATGATGACGTACCTACCCTAACATGTTATGTTTTCTTTTATCACAGAAAATGAAACAATTACTCCTTCATTTCCTCATACCATGCACACAAAGTAAGTAAAACATTTTTGGTGCCATACTTCTTTATAATCTCCAAATTGAAATCTGCACACATATTTCTGCAATCCACATGACAGTATCACAATGTTGAATTCATAGGTATATTATATTGTGGTGCTTCTACCCACAGCCTAAACACTTGAGTGCATACCTTATGTTCTACGGCCTCCAGCAATGCACTCAATACTCAAGACCCTGGCCACAACCACCAAACCATAATAGAGCCATTCATGCAAGCATCTACCCACTTACCACAAACCACAAACATAACACAACCACCTAACCCCTATCTACTTCAGTTCACATAGTGTTGTAGTACATCCAGCCAATGGACAAACTCTTTGATGAATGGCCTCTAAACCCAAGGCTCTAATACCTGCCCACAACCAATACATCATATAATACAATAAACTACTGAATAATATGCCCAGTGCCCACAACCCAAACACACAATGCATCCATATATTGTACATAACTGTACTATATTCTGTAAGATTTGCCTCCTCGCATGCCAGTGGCATCGTTTAGCCCATTACTTGATCTTTCTTGTTATGTAGACCATATGACTGGAACGGGTTGAAGACAGAATGGACTGGACCACATGGTGCAGGAGTCGGGCAAGCATATTGTAAAGTCTGCTCTACTTTAAAGTTTTAAACTTCTGCTTTACTCTTTTAATATTTAATGGAAACAATATTTGAAAATCATGTCCCACTCATAATCTTTTTAACAGTTTTAAAGTAATTCCTTTGCTTTGCTAAAGTTAGGCCCATAAAAAATGTCTGTGACCAGTGACCCAAAAGTGCTTAACATGGCCCTGCCACCCACGTATGCTCAGCCGTCTGACACACACAGTCTGTCACGCACAGTGTCCAAACATGCACCGTTGATTCGTAAGACATTGTACATAACACTATAACATGGGGGCGTAATTGTACAATTGTTTTTTTGCTCATCCGTCTATTCATTGCACCGTGTGTAAGATAGGATCAACTGTCCATGTACCAAATGCTAAGATCTATTTTACTGAACTACATACATTACGAAATACACAATAATATGCTAACAGTATTCCGCCTCAAGTCTTTTTTCCCCACATTCTTTCCGGAAATCGAAAGCTAACTTGTGCGCCCTTGAACAGTACAAATGCTTATTGTAATTTAGCCTTCAACGTTATGCATCAATTGCTCAAAGGATGTACATTGTGTGGAATAGAAAAAAAGAAAAGATACATTTAACTATATTCAGATCGGACATGTAACAACAAGTTAGTCTAAAAGTGTATGATATGTTGTACAGAGCGATTTCCTGGAACATGGAATTTGCAGAAATTATGTATATTGAAGTTTACAGACCATTTTTATTGGGATTAAAAATAAATTGGATAGAATGCTGTATGCATAATTATTAATGGACGGTGGCGTAAATGTTATCTGTGTGCACAGTGCTCGGTTTTCCAACAGTAATCTTGGACGCTTCGTTACAATGACATCTCTCCGGGGTTCAAGCTGTATGATTACTTTAATTGTTCCTCGTTTGCTTCATGTGGTTTCCATCCCATTCAGAGCTATACCTAATTCACAGTGCTCAAATTGTATGCACATCGTGGTCTCAAACAGTGCATGTTGTTTTCATTTGTTTGTTAAAGATTGGCTGTGTTGTGCTTACGATTAGGTTTCAATCAGTTATGAGTTATTCGCTAAATTATTATATTAAAATAAAGTACGGCTACAAATGTTTTTTTATTGGGTTTCTTTCGCAGATACTTTCTACCGTACTGCCCGTGTCATGCCTTCCACTTGCCAACAGACGGATTCTGGAACCAACATTGCAGGATTACCATAAGCAATGTTTTTTCACTCACCTTTATCTGGGACGATCAATATGCCCCTTTATGTCCATTTGCTTTTCCGGCAATAAGGAGCAACATATTAGCATTCATGATGTAAGAAGCTGCATAAATAAGAACTTTCACCTTTCAAAATGCAAAGAAGATGTCTGTGTAACGCTCACCTGATTCTCGCAGAGGCGCCGGTCTTGACTGGGCGACTACCGTATCTTCAAAGGTGATGTGTAGCACCCGGTTGGCTCTTTGGGCTGGACCTCTGTGCACTGTATGCCTGACGTGTAGAGTAAGATGTCTGCAGATAGAAAATATGGGGTTAATGAACTGGGGTTATTGGGGTGTCCCTATCTCTTTCCTCTTCTCCTCTCCTTTAGACCCCCAAAGGTTAACGCTCTCACCTTAGGTAAGTGAATGCCGAGCTCTCCATCTGCCTCGGGGCAGGGTGCTGTAACCAGTTTCTTCACTGGATAGGTAGCGCAGGCCTCTTGACTTCAGAGGACTGCTGTCCGTCGTTTACTGCACGAACGGTAAGTTTCGAGTCATTCAAATGTCTTTAAAGTCTTTAGTAATGATGTCTCTTGTTTTGCAGGGTTCCGGCGATGGCGGATGACGGGCTGAAGTGAGTTGAAGATGGAGCCCGTGTGATGAATAGAAGCGCCTGGAAGCACGTAAGTAAGCGCTTGTTGCCTGCTTCACTATGCGCTCTAACTGTCTTTTTATTTTGCAGGTACGAGTTCGGAGCGGCTGCAGGGTGCCGGAATACCCACTGGATTAGATGTGGAAAGGAGTAATGGCACGTGAGTATTAAAGTTCCCCAATGTCTTTAAACGCACCTTGTTTTGTCTTTCAGATGCGGGATGCAGCGCCGAAGGCCTCCGGAGCGTGCGAAGAGTTGGTAAACTTTTGTCTTTCAGATGCCGGAATGCAGTGTGAAGACCTCCGGAGCGCACGAAGAGTAGGTAAGCCTTTGCCTTTCAGATGCCGGAATGCTAACCTGTTCTTTCTTGTCTTTATAGGTGTTGCTGAAGACTGGATTCAGGATGGTAAGCCTTTTTCCTTAGGCCCAGGACCGGATGCAGAAGACACGATGAGCGTTCTGCTGCAGAGGTTGCAGAATAACGCAAAGCAAGATTCATCCACCGGGTGTGGTTTAAATAGCCTCCTGTAGTGCTTAGGTGTCTCCTTCCACAGCCACGCCTAAGTAAGAAAAGAATTCCTGGTAAGAAAAGAGTTCCTGCCTTCCAGAAGAGTTCCAGTGTTCTGAATCTAGGGAGTGGCTCCAGCCCCACCCAACAGGAAAAGTAGTTCCAAACAGAAGAGGATCAGAGGCTCAACTGGCAGGCAAGTAAGCAGCATGGTCTGCTGAAGGTAAGTCCACCCAAGCATTATGAGCCCGGCGCTTCCAGCGCTGGGACTGGGCATATTTATGAGCCTGGTGCCACTGGCGCCAGGACTGGGTCCAAAAGGTCCCAATTGGGACTGGTTGGCACTCGGAACCTGGGTTATGGATCTGCTTCCAAGGGAGTTGGGAAAACCCTGACCTTTTGGAAGCAGAGATCATGACAGTCTGTTCTCCCACACGGACCACCAGGACCATCGTTGAATTTTTTTTGCTAATTTGCACTACGGCAAAACAAGGACACAAAAAGGACAAAAAATATTGTCAGCGCCAAGTTACCTGCCACATTTTAAAATTGTTTGTTTCATGGAGCTTACAATTTCTAATGAACATTCTTTGAAAAATAAAAGCATGTGCAACATTGCACACTATTCTTGATGTACTATTGAAATATTCACTTACAAAATACTATTATACACAGAAGGTACGCTCTGTGTGAGCAGGTCTGTTTTATCTTGTGTTTATCTTTTTGTTTGCGTGGTTGATGACCACGAACGTAATGAAAATAGCTGGAGCAGATCATTGGGACAACTGATGTCAGCTTCAGGGCTGCTGTTTTCATTTATTGCCATGCCCTCAATTAAACTTAGACCAATTTATCCACGCATATGATTAACACAAGATAGCCGTGCCCAACACGTTCTTTTTGCATCTGTAAAAGTGAGAAAAACTAATGTATGATTCATATGAAATTTTTTTACGATCAATCAATGTATGGTTATAACGACTTACCCAAATGATCAGTACAATAAAACTGCACTCTGTACACATATTTGTCGAATCCATATACCAGTGTCACAATGTTTGCAGGCATAGCTGTATTATAATGCAGTGGTTGTGGCCAGGACCTAGACTCTTTGATGCATGGCCTACGACCGACGGCATCCGGCCATGCACCCAAGAGTCTAGGCCCTGCCCACAACCACTGCAACATAATAGAGCCATGCATGCAAACATCTACCCAGTTATCACAACCTACAAACATAACACAGCCACCTGTGGCCCTACCCACTTCAGTTCCTATATTATTGCAGTGCTTGCAAACAATTGGCAGACTCTTGTGTCCGATAAGCCAGCCACCTGAAGCCCTCTTCACTTCTGTACACATTCCATTGCATTACTTGCAACCAGTGCACAGACTCTTGGGTGGATGGCCTCTCGCCATGAACCCAAGAGTCTAGGGGCTTACCCCACACAACGCAGCATAATACACCCTATACAAACATCCTCATATCATTTACAATCCACTCCCCTCCCCTAATTAAGCCTGCCTGCAGTCACTACATAAACTGCTTGTCTCAGGTACCTATCCTACCCTAATGAAGGCTGCCTGCAGTCACCACAGAAGCGGCTCACCTGAGAAGCTACCCGCAAACTGCCTTAGCATTTGCGGACACCGTGCGCACAGCACGGTCTTCTTCCACCTAAACAAATACATCATACAAACCATTTTTCACTCTACCACCCTTTCCAGCCCCTCCTCCCACCACCAGATTCCTCAAAGCATGTTTTTTGAGTCCCATTCACCACCACACAATCCTCAGATACAACATGGCGGGTGTTTCTGAAAATTATGACACACATCATGCTCCCCACCAGCCAATCAGCATGCGTGTCGTATGTCTGCGGACATCACACCACCCTCCGGGCCAATCTGAGTTCTGCTCGCGGAGCGAACAGGGGAATGGGACCACGGCGCGGAGCCAGATATAACTACTTTTTTGGGA
The DNA here is from genome assembly GCF_040938575.1 of Ambystoma mexicanum. Lineage (NCBI taxonomy): Eukaryota > Metazoa > Chordata > Amphibia > Caudata > Ambystomatidae > Ambystoma > Ambystoma mexicanum. Next base: position 1,142,078,637 of record NC_090922.1, read on the forward strand.
CCTACATTTTACCTGTTTTAAAAAAAACTACTGAACGGAATTTCACCAAATTTACAAAAGCATTCTTTTAAGGACAAATCCGCTGCCCGTGCCGCAAATCTTGAGAAAATCCGTCTAGCAGTTTGGGCTGCACACATGCGCAAAGTTTTTCTCCATTCAGTCTATCGAAAAAGAAAATGGGGGATCCCCCTATTACTGTGCCACCCCCTGGACGAAATCTCACCAAACTTAGCAAAAAAGTTCAAAGCAGGATATATACTTTTTTTTCGCAAAGTTTGATGAGGATTCGTCTAGGGGAAGCACTACACTACACAACCATAACTTGAGCTACCACTGTATACTGCCCAAAAAGTGGTCTTCCTATGGATTTAGCCACTTAAACATAACATATAATATATTTGATGCCATGGGTGTTAGTCCTTGCAGTGCAGAGTGGCAGCTCAAGTTATGGTTGCGTAGTGTACCATAACTTGCACATTTCTACGGTTTTTAGGTTTTACCTGTAACCATAACGTCCCTGTAGCAACGTTTTCCCTTTGAATTTCATGGGTTTTGTAGTGGTACAACTTAACCATAATGTCCCTTTAACAATGTTTTTTATGAGTCAATTGCATACGTTTTTAATAGTGCACTGTAACCATAATGATGCTTTAGACTAGTTTTGTAAATAAAGCGGAAATGGCTGTAGTTGCACAACTTAACCATAACGTCCCTTTAACAATGTATTTTGTCAGTGAAATTGATAGTTTTTGAGTGCAGCACTTTAATCATAACGTTGGTATGTCATTGTTTTTGCAGGAAAGATGATAGGGTTTAAGGTGCACAAGTGAACCATAGTGTCCCTGTGATAATGGCCCTCATTACGACCCTGGCGGAAAGTGACTGACCGGACCGCCACAGCGTAAATAGCGTTTCCGCCATTGCACGAAGGAGCAAAGTGCGGCCCATTCCGACCCATCGGGCACGAGCACCACGGCATGGCGGAAGTGCAAAGTCCGCGATGGCGGAAATGACCCCAAAACGGCCCACACCGCCGCCGTACGGCGCCCTAGGTGCAATACCGCCACCCATCACAGCGGACACCGCAGTGTGCGCCTACCGGAAAGTACGGTGACCGGAAATATACGGAAACGGAAGTTAAAACATGGGCCCGGAACGGGAAACATCCCGCCGTACACCTATAAAACCACTAAAACCACACAACCACTAAAATCACTACCCTGAGACACACCCCAACCCGTCATCCACCCTAGCGAAACCAAGAAAAATGGGAAAAGTAGCGAAGAAAGCGTGCGACCGCAAGCGGCAGGTCCACTTCTCCCGTGAGGAACTCACCGTGCTAACAGAGACCCTCCAGGAGAATGCTGCCGTCGTCTTCTGCACGCAAATGACCAGGACGGCACTTGCAAACAAGAAGGCCATATGGGCTCTGGTGGCACAGCGGGTAAGTGCGGTGGGGACCGCACCCCGCACCCCACAGCAATGCCGTAAGCGATGGGACGACCTGCGGATACGCGTCCGCAGCATACTCTCTGCCAACCGCAACATTGCCACAGCCACCGGGGGAGGTCCTGAATCACCCATCAAGTTGACCCCCTGGGAAGAAATCTGTGCCTCCACCATCGGAATGGAGAGCATAGAGGGAGTCGGAGGGATGGAGAAAGGAGTGCAGACATCCGAAGATTCAGGTAGGTGGGCCAAATAAAACAATGCCAAATCCACAAAGACCATCCATGTGAAGTACCATGCGTCCACATAGTGCAACAGAAACACATGTCCAGGAGAACGGCCACACACATCGGCCTGATAGCGCACGTTAAAACCCACAATAAATACATAAATAATTAAAAACCCCTAAAACACGCACTACACGTGCAGCAGGCAGACCCTAACTGCAGGCTGCCAAACAACTGCACCCTCACTCCACACACAAATGAAAGTACCTCCAAGGCCCCGACCCAAATCACCCTCAGGTACCACCCCAATGCATGTGATACAATGCCATTCCAATTCCCACAGACCCATCAATAACCCTCGCCCTCCTTTACTCCACCACAGGGTCCGATCCAAACGACGAGCTTCAGGACACCCCTACCAGCACACCTGCAAAGAGGGCCAAGACCAACGGCCAAAGACTCTCCACCTCAGCTGCACGCATCAAGACACGGCAGCAGCACAAATCAGGTGGCAGCACAGAGGAGAGAACATCAACAGGCACCCCAGCAGCCAGCATGCCCACAACACCACCACCACAGGTCCCCCCAACGGATGCCACAGAAGGCACTGCCTCCGGTGGCAGCAGCACCATAGGTGACACCCCATTGATGGCAGCATGCTCCGACACAGAAGACGGGGATGTCGAAGTCAGATCCATCCATGACCTGTCCCAATCCCCCTGTCTGTCCCATCCCGTACAACATGAGGATACCACGCAGGGGCACCCACAAGACGACGACTGGCCATCCCCCACAAGCCCTGTGGCAAGGCAGCATGAGGACAACAGCCCCTCTGTGACACCCCCGCAAATGGCCATGGCCCAGCAGAGGCAACAGTCCCTCGACCAGTTAATCGTGCAACAGCAGCAACTGGCCACGCTCCTCAAGGACCATGCCGATGAATGTGGGGGCACTAAGGCAGACATAGAAACATCAACTGAGACACTTAGGGCAGAAATGGAGAGGAGTACAGAGACACTAAGGGCACAAATGGAGAGTAGCACCGAGAGCTTGAGAGTCCAAATGGAGAGAAGCACCGAGCTCCTGAGGGGGGAACTGCATGCGACGTCCAAGGACGTATGTGCCGAACTTGCCGCAGTGCGCCGTGTGCTCACTGAGCTCTCGCAAACCCTTAGGGACATGCATGGACGTGAGCAGGCAGAGACATCATCCGTTGCAAGTTCCGTCCAGGGCAGCCCCCAACGTAGATCTGGGAGGAACCTGCGCTCCACAGGCAGGGGTGCCCCTGATACCCGCAGAGGGGGCTTGCAATAGCGACTGCCCACTGACAATGAGCATCTTTGGACACTGGTGTTCGGGGGGGAGGTAGGAGGGTGGAGGGGGTGTGTTGGGCTCACTTGGGTGGCGGGTCGATAGGGTGTACAACATGATATCACATATGCCATAAAAAGTGCACGATCAACCAATGAGATGTGTGGACATTGATCTTTGTGTACTAGGCCATCATAGGCGTACAGTCCATATTGTGCATGTCCCAAACACACACAGTGCCACGAGTCCCGTGTCCATGTATCAGCCACCAGGCGTGAGTGCTAGAAGCATACATCAATGAGATGCTGACGAATGTCACGGCCCTCCGGTGCCTCGCAGACTCCTTGAGGTGCTGCCACATCCCCACCCTCATCATGACCATCATCAGGTGCTTGCAGTTCTGCGTCAGGGGGCATGGGCACATTTCTACGTACGCACATGTTGTGGAGCATGACACATGCCATCACCATCTTTGCAACCTTCTCATGGTGGTACAGGAGTGCCCCGCCAGACCTGCTGAGGCAGCGGAAACGACCCTTCAGTAGGCCGAATGCCTGTTCAATGACTACACGGGTACGTGAGTGGGCATGGTTGTAGTCCTCCTCATGCTGGTCCCGTGGGTTCCGGACTGGTGTGAGGAGCCATCTCTTCAGTGGATATCCAGCATCACCTGTATGTGGACGAGAAACGTATGATGTGGAATGCCATTGCTACGTACGCACACCCCCCCCCCCTTCCTGCCAGGTCATTGCCGAATCACATACCCCACATTATCATGCATGTAATGAGACTCACCGAGTAGCCAGGATCTGTTCCCTGCGTGTCGCTCCATGTAGCGTGGTATTGTAGAGTTCCTCAAGACCATAGAATCATGGGTTGATCCAGGGAATCGGGCGCAACAATGTGTAATGATCCTGTTGGAGTCACACACCATTTGTACATTCAGAGAATGAAATTGTTTTCGGTTGCGGTACTGGGCCTCCATGGCATGTGGGACGACCAATTCCACATGGGTGCAGTCGATGGCACCAATGCAACCAGGTATGCCGGCAAGTGCATGGAATCCCACTTTTGTGTTGTTAATTTCCTGCTCCGAGCGTGGTAGGGAGATGTAGTCGTCTGCGTGCTGCAGGAGGGCATCGAGCACTTGCAATAGTGTCCGTGAGAACAGTGGCTGAGAAATGCCATGCAACTGTCCGACTGTGTGCTGGTAGGTGCCTGTGGCCAGGAAGTGGAGTACAGACACCACCTTCAGTAGGGGTGGGATGGCGGTTGGGCTATCTATCATGCTGACAAGGTCAGCCTGTGTCATGTCCACAATGGCGGCTATGGTGTCCCGGTCCAGACGGTAGAGGGTGTGGATCTGCTCATCAGTGAGGTTGAACGGATGTGCTCGGAGGCGTGGGATTGCGGGCTGCCTGCGTGGTGGTAGTGGCTGTGCTGGCGGCCCTTGCTGGCCCTGCCTTGGCCTCCTCCTCCTCCTGCGTCTCCTCCGTGCGGCCGGTTGTAGTTGGTGTTCGTCTTCTTCTTGGAGTTGGAGTACTTGCAGTGCTATCAGGTCCCCCAGGGCCAACATCGCGAGTCCTGCCGGTAGCATTTCGGTGTGGTTGTGGGAGGAGACTGGCTGTGCAATTTATGTGTTTTCAGGCTGAATGGCCTCCACCTGTGGTGATTCATTCCACCTGTGCAAACTGCTCTCCCCTTTGGCCGAGCACGTCCCGCGCACAACGCTGCAATTCGTGGAATGGCATCTTGCTATTGCAATCATGTATTTGTACCCGATGGCCGTGTAACATTGGTTGATATGTTCATTCTGCTGTGGTCCCATTGTTTCACTACTGTACCGAGGTTCACCGACGGGCGGGGCGTGCCATTTGTGAGTGAAGGCAGTTGCCATTTTCACACACAGCCGCACTAGATGGATTAATTTGTGATTTCAAGCGGCCACAGATGCCTTTTCGACGTGATGTTGCAAATGAGGAATTCGGGGGGCGGCGCTTTCGGTTTTCAGCTAGCGGCGAGGAAATGCCCACAGGTCTGACTGCAAATATAACGTACTATTGTACAATGTCCTTGAGACAGGGGCCATGGCGAGAATGCAATGATTGATATGAATGGTTTGGGATGCGCAATAGCGACGTGGGCGATGAGGCCGGACGTTCCCAAATACATGTTACTTCACTACACTGGAATTACGGGCTGGGGCACTGTGGATTTTGCAGGCTGCAGAACGAACAGACTCAATGGATATTTCTAATGTTATGTGAGTAAATATTCAGGCGTTTTTATACCGGGATGAGGGAATGATGAATGGATGCATGGGCAGATGATTTGATACAGAGTTTGCCATGTACAGGGCTTCTTGGAATCTGTCCGCCTCCCCTGCGCTATGTGATGCAGGGCTGCCATAGTGGGACCATCGTCTATCTGGCCTTGTTGAGCCCTCCCTGTCTCGACGCGCCTTCAGACACTTGTGTCCATGCACGTTAACAATCCCATCAGATGGATTCTGTATTCACAGACGCATGCACAGGTACACTCGTTTGTGATGGTGTTTACACCTCGATATAGATAGTTATGAGTTGCAAGTGGTTTTGGGGTGGTGATGATCCTTTGGAGTGGGCTAGCATGCATATGGCTGTGGATTTAGTGTGATCATTGCAGTGAGTTGTTGGAATGTAGTACTGATGGCCATTCTGTTCTTTTTCTTTTCTTTTGGTTGACAGGTATCTCCTCCCCTTTTGCCACTGCCATCTGTATGCCACTCCTGCAGATGGGTTTTACTCCCGACACCTGCTGCTCCGTGTTAATCAGTGGAGCAGCATTACGATCTTATGGGACGATCGCCAATGGGCCACATGCCCTTACGCAGTACTAGTGGCTCGGAGCAACATTTCGGCCTTTCAGCTGGACTAGTGCCTCCCCATTGGGACGGCCCTGCGGTTCTGTGCGCTTCCATGTTGCCTTTTCGTACGTGAATGTGGCTCTGTGTACCATGAGGGAACAGGGCGTCACACAAGTAGTGGCTGGTCATTTCTTGCGGATGCAGCCCACAATGGTGAAATGTGTTTTGGAGTTCATGGCCTGATGGCTGTATGGGCTTGGTGATTTTGATGTGCATTAAATTTCTATTCTGATTTGGCCCGTGTAGCGTTCTTCTTTGCAAGTGATGTGGCATATGCCTATTTGGGGGGCGATGTATTGTGAGGAGATCTGCACTGGGTTCCAGCTTCGGAGTTTAGTTGCGTGGTACTGTACTGGGCGCGTTTGCCTACGAAGCCCGTGAGGTCAGGGATGGGGGCTGCCAATATGACAGTTTGAATGTTGTCAAGCTCAGGGGCGGGGGATTGGGTTTTGTGTAACAGATGCCGGTCAGCCAGGTGGACTGGTGGAATGATGTGATTTTCGGAATATTGCTGGTCACAGGTGCCTGTGTTTGCGTGCGTTTCTTGGTGGGGGACTGTGGTCATGTCCATTGGGATGGCTTCTGTATTCGTGCCATCTGTGCCCTGCAGCTCCCATTGGCCCCTGTTGTGTTTCTTTTGTTCGTTGGCATGCATGGGTGACTTGTACATTTCAATGGTTGCATTGTGACTTCATTGCACCTACGGGGAGTTGTACTTTGTGGGCAGGGAGCGGTGTACGGGCACTCAGTGGGGCCGTTTACGGTTGATTCGCGATGCCGTACTTCTCACCATGGCGGAATGGTGCATTCCGCCATGCTTGATGGCGTTAGGTACATGTCCGCTAGGGTCGGAATTGGCGTACCCTTGCGCCATGGTGGTGTTTACGGTTTGGCATGGCGCGCGCGCGCGTGCTTGGTGCAGTTGGCGTTGGTGTTCACTACGGTGTCGCTAATGGCATCGTACTTTGCGGTGACGGGTCATAGTCGCACCGAGCGCTATTCGATGGCGGTATTGCATTTCCGCCATCGTTTTCCGGATTCCGCCAGGGTCGTAATGAGGGCCAATGTGTCTTTCAGTGAATTGTATTAGATGTGTACAGGATACACTAAGGGGCCGATTCATGGAACAAACGTGCGCCGAAAATCTTCGCGCAAGCAGGCGCAAGCAGGCGCAAGTGGAAAAAAACAGGCGCACGCGCACGCGTGCGATTCATGGAAGTCCCTGCGCGTGTTCACCTCGGAATGTGCGCCAAACCCGTGCATGGCGCACAAGTCCCTGCAACATCCCGAAAGGCGTGCGCGACGCGCACAGTGAAAGCGCACAACCTCGGCACATACACCAGAAAGTGGGCGGGACACGGGGCGTAACGCGCGGAATGGGAAACAACGCAAGAAAATAAGGGCGTAACTGGGGATGTACTGCAGGGAAGCAGACGGAACGCCCACACGCACTCGAACCACACGTATTCATGGAATCGAATAGGGCAAAGCCACGCACAGCCAAAGACACGCACAAGCTGAAACACGTCTGCCACACGAAGTATTGCGGGGATGCGTGGGAAGTTACACACGCGATTGAGCGGGGTACGTGTATTTCGGGGGTGCGCGGGAAGTTAAATACGCGATTGAGCGGGGTACGTGTATTTCGGGGGCACGCGGGAAGTTACACACGTGATTGAGCGGGGTACGTGTATTTCGGGGGTGCGCGGGAAGTTACACACGCGATTGAGCGGGGTACGTGTATTTCGGGGGTGCGCGGGAAATTACACACGCGATTGAGCGGGGTACGTGTATTTCAGGGGTGCGCGGGAAGTTAAATACGCGATTGAGCGGGGTACGTGAATTTCGGGGGTGCGCAGGAAGTTACACACGCGATTGAGCGAGGTACGTGTATTTCGGGGGTGCGCGGGAAGTTACACACGCGATTGAGCGGGGTACGTGTATTTCGGGGGTGCGCGGGAAGTCACACACGCGATCTCATCAGGGTACGCGTATTTCGGGGTGCGGGGGAAGTATCCCACGCAACATCAGCAGGGTACGTGTATTCCAGGGGTGCGCGGGAAGTTCCACACGCGATCTCATCAGGGTACGTGTATTACAGGGGAGCGCGGGGAGCAGCACACGTGAATTGCACGTGTGGGTCCTCCCAGGTGTTCCCTCTACACCCTCCACGGGCCCTGCAGGTGGCTCACACCACAGGGGCCTACCCAGCACATGTCCTGCAGGTACCCGATCCACCATGGCCATGCCCACCAGCCAACCCACATGTCAACTTGCACAACTGCCCACCAACGCATGTCCCCCTGCACCCCCAGCCACCAGGGGCACCCTCCACCAGGCCCCCACCCATGTCTCCCACCACCCCCACCCCCCAGCAGTGCAGGGGCACCCACCACCAGGCCCCCACCCATGTCTCCCAGCACCCCCACACCCCAGCCACCAGGGGCAGCCTCCACCAGGCCCCCACCCATGTCTCTCAGCACCTACGCCCCCCAGTCACCAGGGGCAGCCTCCACCAGGCCCCCACCCATGTCTCCCAGCACCCCCAGCCCCAGCCACCAGGGGCACCCACCACCAGGCCCCCACCCATATCTCCCAGCACCCCCACCCCCAGCCACCAGGGGCAGCCTCCACCAGGCCCCCACCCATGTCTTCCACCACCCCCACCCCCCAGCAGTGCAGGGGCAGCCTCCACCAGGCCCCCACCCATGTCTCCCAGCACCCCCACCCCCCAGCCACCAGGGGCAGCCTCCACCAGGCCCCCACCCATGTCTCCCAGCACCCCCACCCTCCAGCCACCAGGGGCACCCACCACCAGGCCCCCACCCATGTCTACCACCACCCCCACCCCCCAGCAGTGCAGGAGCAGCCTCCACCCGGCCCCCACCCATGTCTCCCAGCACCCCCACCCTCCAGCCACCAGGGGCACCCACCACCAGCCCCCCACCCATGTCTCCCACCACCCCCACCCCCAACCCCCAGCAGTGCAGGGGCAGCCTCCACCAGGCCCCCACCCATGTCTCCCAGCACCCCCACGCCCCAGCCACCAGGGGCAGCCTCCACCAGGCCCCCACCCATGTCTCCCACCACCCCCACCCCCCAGTCACCAGGGGCAGCCTCCACCAGGCCCCCACTCATGTCTCCCAGCACCCCCACCCCCCAGCAGTGCAGGGGCACCCTCCACCAGGCCCCCACCCATGTCTCCCACCACCCCCACCCCCCAGACACCAGGGGCAGCCGCCACCAGGCCCCCACCCATGTCTCCCACCACCCCACCCCCCAGTAACCAGGGGCAGCCTCCACCAGGCCCCCACCCATGTCTCCCACCACCCCCACCCCCCAGCACTGTGGGGCACCTGCCAGCAGGCCCCCACCCATGTCCAATTCATGTTCCCCGCCACCCCCACCCCCAGCCACCAGGGGCAGCCTCCACCAGGCCCCCACCCATGTCTCCCACCACCCCCACCCCCCAGCCACCAGGGGCACCCACCACCAGGCCCCCACCCATGTCTCCCAGCACCCCCACCCCCCAGCCACCAGGGGCAGCCTCCAGCAGGCCCCCACCCATGTCTCCCACCACCCCCACCCCCCAGCAGTGCAGGGGCAGCCTCCACCAGGCCCCCACCCATGTCTCCCAGCACCCCCACCCCCCAGCCACCAGGGGCAGCCTCCACCAGGCTCCCACCCATGTCTCCCAACCCCTACCCCCAGCAGTGCAGGGGCACCCACCACCAGGCCCCCACCCATGTCTCCCAGCACCCCACCCCCCAGCCACCAGGGGCACCCACCACCAGGCCCCCACCCATGTCTCCCAGCACCCCCACCCCCCAGCCACCAGGGGAAGACTCCACCAGGCCCCCACCCATGTCTCCCAGCACCCCCACCCCCCACCCCCCAGGGGCAGCCTCCACCAGGCCCCCACCCATGTCTCCCACCACCCCCACTCCCCAGCCACCAGGGGCAGCCTCCACTAGGCCCCCACCCATGTCTCCCACCACCCCCATCCCCCAGCCACCAGGGGCAGCCTCCACCAGGCCCCCACCCATGTCTCCCACCACCCCCACCCCCCAGTCACCAGGGGCAGCCTCCACCAGGCCCCCACTCATGTCTCCCAGCACCCTGTAGGGTATTTTGTGGAGATTTGGGGCCTATCCTGATTACCATATATCATGGTGTTGGGATCAAACCTACTCTGTGTCCCCAATGACTGGTAGGGACCATCATTTCTTTGATCTTGATTTTGTCTCTGGTTATTGTTCATACCTGCCATATCAGGCCGATATCTTACCCGGGGTCTATCCCCTAAATATCTAGGGCTGATGTAGCTCTCTCTATTACTAGGATCATGTGTTTGGAACATTGGTACAGGAAATGGCGATCTTTGTTGATTACCCCTTTGTTCAGGTGTCACATTATTTTTACCTTGGCTTTGAGCAGACTCAAGGGACATTTTGGCTGACCTGATTTCCATTACTGTGGCTGAGGGTTCTTTAGATTTAGGCCTAGTATCTTTCATTTTATCACTTTCTCTACCCTGACAATAGAGTACCTCATATAGCTTGGTGCTTTGATGTACAATCCATTCAAGGGACTTGTCACGGTCAAATTCACGGACCAATTGGGATATGATGTCTTTCTGTAGCCCATAGAAGTATGCGGTTTTAAACTCATTGGAATTTGAGTCAAAAGATACATCAAAGCGAGAGAATGCTCTTTTTAAGTCTTGTAAAAATTGGCGAGGGGATGTATTAGGTCCAGCAGTAATAGTGTACGCGACTTTCTTTGCCTCCTGCAATGACTGAAAAGGAGAAAAATGACGCCTAATTTCTTTTTCAAACTCCAGCCATGTCATATTCTGCTGTTCATTTAATCCCCTTATGATGCTGGCCGTCGGGGCATCTAAAGTTAAATGAAAATATTGTCTGTACTGTTCCTTAGGTATCTGGAGTGCTTTAAAAATGTCATGCACCGCTTCTAAGTGATCCTCAATGCAGCATTCACCTCCCTTTTTAAATGGTTTGATCAGGGCTTTAATGGATTTCATTATTTTTATGGGGCTACTTGTTGCAATACATGGAATTGCACTATTTTGTGAGTCAATCCTGTTTTCAGGTGTATGAGATTGGTGGCTGCCCCCAATGGGAGTATCAAATCCCCCAAGGGCGCTGCAACCAAGTTCAGTCACCGGCCCAGTCACTGGGGCACTAGCTCTTTGGGCAGAGCTAGAATTCACCTCCACTCCATTGAATGTGGTACCCTGCCGCCTCTCCTGGGACCTGGGAATGCACATTTGCTGTTCTAAGTCCTTACACTTTTTAAGGAGTCTGGTTGCTTCATTCTGCAAATAATTATTTTCATCGCTCATTTTATTAATCGCCTCCTGCATGTCGCACATTTGCATTTGGCATTCATTGAACTCTTTATTTCTTTTGTCTCTTTCTTGAATCATTTTAATCATTTCTTGTTCTGCACTCTGGAGATCACCTTCTTTTTCACAATGTTCTTTTTGTAAAATCTGCATTTCTGAAACAACCTCATCTTTATCCTGCCTAATGTGATCCACTAAGGCTTTTAAGTGTGTCAATTCTTGCTCACTATCTTCAAATTGTTTCTTGCTTTTGGATAACTGAGTATCAAAGTCTCTGCATTTTAATTGCATGTCTTTTTGGCATACATCCAATTCTGCTCTCAACATTTCCTGATTTTTACTTGCCCCATCTAATTCAGTCTTTAACCTGTTAATTAGCTGAGTATCATTCTCTTGCATTCGCAGGGACTTGTTTAAAATAAACCATATTTTGCCGCATAGCCGTATTAAACAGTCTTTCTCTGCACTTTTATCGGCTGCATTCAATAATCTTGTAAGGCAGACCTGAATTATGCTGCCTTCTGCAAAAATATTGTCTAGTTTTTCTTTCTGCACCTCACCCTGAATGCGGTTACTCCATTCTAACGTGCTATTCGAAGACCAATTCCCATGTGCAAATAACTTTGCCTCTAAATATTGCACTAGATCTGAGAATGTGGTTTCCCTTTGTGACATTCTGAAATTCGTTTTTAGTGGCACACTGCTATTATAAAATGGGTTCCCTTTAATGTGCAAATGGCAGTGTGAGACACGCTTGCCACGCCCAGTAGGTACTCTGTGATCACTTTCCCGGCCTGCAACGCACCATAAATATTTCAGGTGAAAAATAGTGTGCATTTTTAAATGAACACGTGTGCTTTTAACTGTAAAAATAGATTTGCATCTTATATGTTAAAATCGTTTTTGACTGAATAGCCTGTCTTTCCTTGTTAATCTGGTAACCCATATAGCAATGCACCGCACCCTTGTGGTGGTGCTGCAAAAAAAATGTGCTACTTGTGAAGTAGTGCTGTACTCTGTACTGTAACACGCCAAATATCCTTACAACCCCCACCCCCCAGCAGTGCAGGGGCACCCTCCACCAGGCCCCCACCCATGTCTCCGACCACCCCCACCCCCCAGCAGTGCAGGGGCACCCACCACCAGGCCCCCACCCATGTCTCCCAGCACCCCCACCCCCCAGCCACCAGGGGCAGCCTCCACCAGGCCCCCACCCATGTCTCCCAGCACCCCCACCCCCCAGTCACCAAGGGCAGCCTCCAACAGGCCCCCACCCATGTCTCCCAGCACCCCCACCCCCCAGCCACCAGGGGCAGCCTCCACCAGGCCCCCACCCATGTCTCCCACCACCCCCACCCCCAGCACTGTGGGGCACCTGCCAGCAGGCCCCCACCCATGTCCAACTCATGTTCCCCACCACCCCCACCCCCCAGCACTGTGGGGCACCTGCCAGCAGGCCCCCACCCATGTCCAACTCATGTTCCCCACCACCCCCCGCCCCCAGCCACCAGGGGCAGCCTCCACCAGGCTCCCACCGATGTCTCCCAGCACCCCCACCCCCCCCAGAAGTGCAGGGGCAGCCTCCACCGGGCCCCCACCCATGTCTCCCAGCACCCCCACCCCCCAGCCACCAGGGGCAGCCTCCACCAGGCCCCCACCCATGTCTCCCAGCACCCCCACCCACCAGTCACCAGGGGCAGCCTCCACCAGGCCCCCACCCATGTCTCCCACCACCCCCACCCCCCAGCAATGCAGGGGCACCTGCCAGCAGGCCCCCACCCATGTATCCCACCACCCCCACCCTACAGCACTGTGGGGCACCTGCCAGCAGGCCCCCACCCATGTCTCCCACCACCCCCACCCCCCAGCAGTGCAGGGGCTGCCTCCACCAGGCCCCCACCCATGTCTCCCAGCACCCCCACCCCCCACCCCCCAGGGGCAGGCTCCACCAGGCCCCACCCATGTCTCCCACCCCCCCACCACCCAGCCACAAGGGGCAGCCTCCACAAGGCCCCCACCCATGTCTCCCACCACCCCCACCCCCAGCAGTGCAGGGGCAGCCTCCACCAGGCCCCCACCCATGTCTCCCAGCACCCCCACCCTCCACCCCCCAGGGGCAGCCTCCACCCATGTCTCCCAGCACCCCCATCCCCCAGCCACCAGGGGCAGCCTCCACCAGCCCCCACCCATGTCTCCCACCACGCCCACCACCCCAGCAGTGCAGGGGCAGCCTCCACCAGGCCCCCACCCATGTCTCTCAGCACCCCCACCCCCCAGCCACCAGGGGCAGCCTCCACCAGGCCCCCACCCATGTCTCCCAGCACCCCCACCACCCAGTCACCAGGGGCAGCCTCCACCAGGCGCCCACCCATGTCTCCCACCACCCCCACCCCCCAGCAGTGCAGGGGCACCTGCCAGCAGGCCCCCACCCATGTCTCCCACCACCCCCACCCCAAAGCACTGTGTGGCACCTGCCAGCAGGCCCCCACCCATGTGCAACTCATGTTCCCCAGCCAACATGGCATCACAATCTAGATCCCTGGTCCCTATGGTCAGCCTCCAAATGCAAAACATCCACCCGACTATTGCATCCACCCACTCATAATTTGCAATTACATCCCAGAACACCAATTGTAAGTTCCGAAACAAACACATTTCCCTAACATACACCCAATGGGTGTCAGTGAATCTCAAAACACATATCATGAAATGCATGAAACCAATGAGATACCACACATTGAAGTTCACCAAAAAAAATATGTATTAAAGGAAACATAAATAGAATCAAAAATGAAGAAACAGAAATGTGAATGTACAAAAATTAAAAGAAGCATGTCCGTGAAAAAAAAGCAAAACCAAAAATAAAATTCCAAAGTAATGTTGTCCAAAGTCAATGTCCACAAAACAAAATCCAATGGGAAATAAAAAAGAAAGCCATTGCTCCATGGTTAAAATGTGAAAAAAAAATACAATCCAACAGTGAACTATGTACATGGGAACAAGCCAGGGTCCATTATCCCAACAAAAGAAAGGAAACCTATCTAACTACACTAACTAATAAAATAAATTATATACAAAAATGTGGCCAGTGTCCGAAAGGTCCAAATAAAATCAAATCAAAAATGAAACCTAACACAACCTACATAACTATGTACAAGGGCAGCGGGCTAGTTTCAAGGCTCACTTGTGGATGTCCCGGGCCAGGGCATCATCGAACTCCTCCTCAATGTCCCGGAGGCGGTCCTCCTCCATGGCCCCGAGGGTCCACAGGGCTGTCGACGTGTCCTCCTCCAAACCCCTCCGTATTGCCTCGAGGCACTCGGCCCGCCTCAGGGCCCTCCGCATGGAGTTCTCCGCCCTGACCATTGTGAGCTGTGCCTCTTCCGCCCGCTGCCGCTCCGCATCTATGGCGTGGCCCAACCGCTGCCACACGGAAGACACTCTCTGCCTGGGTCCTCCTGCCCTCCGGCCGATGCCTGCCCCTCTGATGTTGAAGGCCCCGAGCCTTCATGGCTCCCACCACGTTGCTGCTGCTGCTGTGCCTCTGCCCGTGCACTGCCTCCTGCTGCCTGCACATTCTCCGCCGGCTGGGGTGCAGTCGTAGATGTGGCCACCCCTGCTGGACATCCGACTCCCGACTGTGGCAGGGATGCCTCCTCCACCAGCCTGGCCGCAACATCAGAGGCAGCTCCACAGGGCACCCAGGTGACTGATGGGTGGGAAGATGGCACGGAGGACGACTGGCGCGTAGGGGGTCCAGTTGAGGAGGGGGTCTTAGCAAGCCCCATCAGACGGAGGAATCCGGCCTGGGTGACCTGTCCCAACAGGCTGACGTGGTCAACGAGCCATTCGAGATGACGTGCAGTCTCCTCATGAAAAGACTGCAGGTCACCTCGCATGGCCCGTTGACGCAACGCCACACCAGCCAGGACAGGCTCAACCCGGACCGGATAGCCACGTCCGCAGGCAGAAGAAGGCCAGTTGACTTGAGCTCATCCCCTGCCTGAAAACAGGTCTGGATGTAGGCATCCCTGCTGGTGCAAGATGATGCAGGGACAGGATCAGGGACAGGATTGCACACAGGCACCTCCGCGGCAGCCTGTGCTGCCTCCTGTCCTGTCCCTGGTCCTGCACTTCACCAATAGCACCAGTGGGATTCCCACCTCCAGACCCCGTCTCTGGTGCTTGCACAGCCTCCTCCTCCACCAAATCCCCCACCAACCTGGATGACTCCGTGCCATCTTCCCCTGTTGGGCCGTGTGGAGTCCCAGCTGCCCCTTCTGCTGCCGAGGAGTCCAACTCCAACCTCTGCCTCTTGGACCTCCCCCCGGCAGCTACGGCCTGGGACGCGGCACCGGACTCCTCACTCCCCGACGAGATCACAACATGGGAGGGGAGCTGTGCCTTGCGTCTCCGGCTGGCGGTGGGATCCACACCGCTGTGCTCCACAGCACCTTCTCCGCCCTCTTCATCAGTTGAAGCTGCAGACAGGGAGAAACAACACACAGGCATCAGGGCACTGTACAATGGACACATACACACATGACAGTTGTACATGAGTGGCATTGGCAAACCTTAGACATGTCATCACAATCCCCAACACACATGTCATTACAACTCGCACACATGAGCCATACCACAGCCATATCGCAACTGCCAGCACCATCCATACACATACAACAGCATGAGCAGCCAAAGGTGAGTCAGACATCACATGCAACACAGGAAGTGCACCACACATGTACACACACCACCACACTTGCATGCATGTGTACACCTCTGCCAAGTGTCGCAGTGTTCAGACGGGCATCCATGTCACATCTGCCAATCAGGCTTCCACATACCGCTGTCACATGCATCCATGTTGCATCACTGTTGCACCCTTGTCAAATACACACACATGCACATGTACACAGTGCTGATACATGCAGCCGAAAACAACATACATGCGTGACATCACGGACATGTCTACTTACATACACATTCATCCAAACATGTGTGCCCACATAACTGCATTTGGCATGCAAGCCTACACACAAAAGCACCATCCATGTCTCACACATTCCAGCCCTCGCATGTGTTAGCCCCATGGCCCTGTACACCCCCACCCATACTCGACCCCATACAAACAGATGTGCAACCTGCACACTACTGAATAATCACCACACGCACTGCTCACAATCAGGATGCATGTACACTCACCGCTCGACTCCAGACGGGTCTGCCTCTCAAGGACCTGGACGTGGAGCGCTGGGGATATGCGTTCCAGGACCCTCATCTGTTCTTCCGACAAGTGGCCCCGGCGCCCCTTGGCATCCGCTGCCTTCAAGAGGCGCCGGGCCTTGTTCAGGGTCCTGGACCTGAAGTCCTCCCAGCGCTTCTTGACATGTTGTAAGTCGCGGACTGCCACCCCCTCCGCGTTGATGGCAGTCACGATGTCAGTCCAGATCCGAGTCCGTCCTTCCTTGTCGGCGCGGGAACTTCCGAAGAGGGCATCATACTGCCCCAGGACTTGCTCCACCAGGACACCAACTTCGGTGGCACTGAAGCTGGTGCCCCTCTGCCTCTCTGGCCGGGGGTTGTCAGTGGTCTCAGATGGTGTTTGCCCCGACATGACAACCCCAGAGGCAGGAGTGGGTGGGCAACTGGGTCCTGGGGCTGGGCTGTGGAACGATGGAATCCCAGTCGGGAGTCTTCGGTTCCAGCAGGGGTGGTCACAGCAACAGCACCCCTGGCTGATGTGCAGGCAGCAAATGGCAGGGCACGTGGGCAGCAGGCAGTCAGGCAGCAGCAGATGGCAGGTGGGAGCGTGCTCGGGGCTCTGGGGGGCAGTAGTTCGGCCTTCTGGGCAGGAGCGTGGTCTTCCGTGTGCTTACGCATGGCCAGCTTGATACGGAGTGATTTGGCACGTGAAAAATCTGCACGTCAGCGTGTGATTCGAGGAAAGGCCCTTAGCACGTAAGTGCGTCTGCACGCATACGCATTTTCATTGGACAGAAGGCCCCTCAAGCGCAAGCGCCCCTGTGACGTGACGCGTACAGATGTGCATGGCCATTTCAGCGCGCGAAAAAATGCATGTCCGCGTGTAATATGAGGAAAGGGCCCATGCGCGTAAGCGCGCGTGGAAAACTGCACGTCCGCGTGTAATACGAGGAAAGGCCCTTAGCGCGTGTGCACGGCAGCACGCATATGCGATTTCATTGGACCAAAGGCCCTTAGCGCGTGAGCGCGTCTGTGACATGACGAGCGCAGGTGTTTCCCTCATTGCATGTGATGACAGAACACACGTGGATTTCCACCAATCGCGTGTGAAAGTTCCCGGCACCCCGGAACACACGTACCCAGGCTAATCGCGTGTGGAACTTCCCGCGCACCCCGAAACACACATACCCAGGCCAATCGCGTGTACGCTCACTCCCCTCCGATCACACGCGATGACACTCGGACCTACAGTCTTACCACGTATCCGAATACGGGAAACCCGCGCACGGCAAAAGACATGCACAGGCGTCAACGCGTCCGCCCACACAAAGGCAGGCGGAGGAGTCCCCGCGCACAGCATAAAAGTGCGCCCAAACAACAAACGCGTATATACAGCTACGATGAATGCCCCATTTGTCGCTGCACTGATCGTGGGACACCGCAGGAGGAGGAGAATTGCCAGGGCACGCATTTTCGCACCACGGACAAGCCTTTTTGGGATGCCTGACGACCAGGTCTACGGCAGGTATAGGTTTCCACCCCATATCATCCTAGACCTGGTCAGGGAGTGGGAAGATGACCTCACATCCCCCACCCTTTGCTCCCAAGCATTGAACCCCTTGGAGAAGCTGCTCAATGTCCTGCATTTTTTGGCCACTGGGTCATTTCAGCGGACCACTGCCATAGTGGGGGGGTCTCACAGGCCACGCAGTCACGCTGCCTACACCAGGTACTGGCAATCATGACAGTGCGCCCCTCAGTCCGCAGGCACATATACATGCCCAGAACACCCGCAGAAAGGCAGGTCGTTGTCCTGGATTTTTTCAGGGTGGCACACTTCCCCCAAGTGCTCGGTGCCATGGATTGCACCCATGTGGCCCTACGTCCACCTAGGGCCATTGAGCACATCTACCGAAACCGCAAGCACTGGCATTCCATCAATGTACAGGTGGTATGTGATGCAAAGGGAATCATCACCTCTGTCTATGCAAACTACCCTGGCTCCACCCATGACAGTTTCATATACAGAATGTCTGCCCTGAGCCGGGCCCTGGAAGCTGGGCAGCATGGCGACACATGGCACCTAGGTCAGTACAAATGCCCTTGCACATGCATGCAAGTCACACACAGACAAATATCCAAACCCTAATAATGTCAACTATTATCACCTCCCCAGGGGACAGTGCCTACCCTCTGAGCAACCACATGATGACGCCAATCCGGAACCCCACCACACCACCCCAGGTAAGATACAACGCCGCCCATATTGCAACCAGGGGCATAGTGGAGCGCACATTCGGAGTGCTCAAGTCACGTTTCCGCTCCCTTGACTGCTCTGGTGGGCAACTACTCTATGCACCACCAGTAGTGTGCAGGATCATTGTGGCAGCATGTGTCCTGCACAATGTTGCAACACGGCAGGGCGTCCCGGTGGACATGGTGGTGCCCCCACATCCCCAACCACAGGCACAGGCGCTGCCCATGGGAGGGGACAGGGCACGTGGCGAGGAAGCCCGGACCCAGCTTGTGGCCACATTTTTCACCTAAACTCCCACCCCTGCGGAGTGCACACAGGCCTGGCACATACCAGGTGTCAATCGATGATGACAAAGAGACAGTCAACTGTCACAACCCTACCACCCTGAGATAGTTGCCATGGAAGTGCCACATCGTCTGCATCCCTAGCTACTTAAACACAAGCTATCCTGTGTGACCAAAAGGCACACATATGACATATGACATGATATGGGCCATACACAAGTATTCCAAGGCGCAATGAGGCAGGGAAGAGGGAACAAGGGAACACAGAGAACGGTACTACTAGGCCAGGTGTCATTGAGATTGTGCAAGTGCAGGGGTAGGGGGAAGGGAAAAGTGCAAGGGGAAGGGTGGGGGGGAGTCCAGTACAGGGGAAGTAGCCCAAAAAAATAATACATAGGTCGCCTGGTGGCAACTGCAAAGGTAAGTGCAGGCAAGTGCTGGGAAGGGAGGGCTGTAGGGATAGAGAGACAGTACCGCAGTGCAGGGGTTGCCATGGAGGCAGTGCAAGTGGAGAGTGGCTGGGCCAGGTACCGAGGTCGGTGAGAGTGGCCCAGTTGCAGCTCCTGTGCAGTTCCAGTGAAGAATTCTGCAAGGGAGAGGCAGAGAGTAAGCAGAAGCAAAGAGGAAGGTCTTGAGGTGCTTCCAGAAATGGAGATGGTTCCCCTCAAGTTCAAGTCAGGCAGGAAGTCTGTTCCAGGGGGAGGGCCCTGCTGCGGAGAGAGATCTACCCCCAGCTAGTTGCTTTGAGAAGCGGATGACCCTGACATGCAAGGTGTGCATCACACACACCTGCAAAACAGGCCATGGCCATCACTGTCATGTCACTCAAACCCTCCCAAACATCAACATGACATGGCAAGCAATACCCATACACCAACGCAGTAACAATAAGGTACACATTGCCATGTCCTAAATGTACAGTGGCATCGGACAATGATGCCTGACCCGGAATCAGATGAAATGACAGACCAACAAAATCTCCCACCCAAAATAAGTCATTTCCAAATGCATTACAACAGTTGTAGACGTAACATCACAATGAATGCCTGTCTACATGCACATTATGCATTGCAAAATCAACACTGCAGCTCATGTGTGCAGTGTCCTACTCCTGCATCACACTGCTCAGCGCACAGCACAGTGAACAGCCATTGTGTGTGATGCACACCCTGAGCATCACATCTAAGTGACAGACCACATCAAACATCAAATTAGGCATGTACTGGATCCATAATCGGTCACAGAACATGTGCTGCCGGGACACAGTGGGCACCAGAAGGCAAACAGTGTACACGTGGATATGTAAGGGTGGGAGTACATGTAGTGCATCCGAGTGCAAGTGTGTGGTTCTGCAAGGACATGCACTCCACATATGCATGTGCATTCAAGTGACCATCAGTGTTCCCTACACATCACATGTGAACATCCACCATGTGTACACCCCAGCATGTCAATCCACAACTATCCCCTCGCACCTGAAAGGAAAACACAACACATGAACAGGCATTGATCAGCAGAACACAACATGTACATAGGATACCACCATTACTATGTCAGAGTTCCCATCACACTGCAGGGCAAGGCAACTATCAACAACAACCCCCCCCCTCCCTCACAAATGACCATGACCCACTGAACAACTGCACCTGGGTCATGGAACCTCCAAACCTCAATTCCACCTGGCCACAGGATCACCTTTACCCTTCGTCACCATCTCCCACCTTGTGTGTAAAAAGATGCCTGAACCCTCAGAATCCACACTCATTTCCAAAATCACAAAATCCAAGGCATAAAAACGAACCCGAACACCCTCCAGTAGATGACTTGACGTAGCAGTACCTCACAAAGGCCAAGTACTACCACAATGATGCAACAACCAAGGTAGCACAGCAAAACAATGTCACGACAGGATGTGAGACATGTGTGGTACATGACATAGGATGATGCACCATGAATGGATGTGTACTGTCACAGGTCCCCTGTACAGGCGCGGGAGTTTCACGAAACAACCACCCCCACCATGTCCCGGGTGCCTGCAAGGTCAAACTCACACAGGCCCCTGAGACCCTGGTGGGGAATGAGGTTCAGGGATATGCAGTCGGGACAGGTGTTGACACACTGGATGACTGGAATGAGTGGCAGGAGAGGGGAGGAGGAATGACACATGAAACTAGGGAATGCACAAAAATGTACAACCTGCATGAACACATACACAATCCAAACAAACTTGGACATCATTGTCATGGCCTTCTGTAGTCCAGGCTCAGGAGTGGTACGAACCAACCACCCCTTCTAGGGTTTTGGCGCCTGCAAGTTCGGGGCTTACACAGGCATCCGCAACCCCATTGGGGAAAGAGGGTCAGGGAACGTTGCTTGGATAGGCATGGGAAGCAGGAACACCGGGTAGAGGGTACAGGTTTCAAAATTGCATAGGATCACGGGTGATTAGGGAGAAAAAACATACCAAATTGAACCACACATACATCCATGCATCAGTACACTCCCCAGCAAGCCTATGCAGAGCAGTTCGAAAGAAAAACAACAAGATACTTAGCTCTCATTTTGAGTGCTGGCCTCCTGCCTGCGCACTCTCAGGTCCGGTTACAGGAGCACTGCAATGCTGCAAAGAGATCCACAGTCAACAACCTGTACGTGCCAATTACACAAAAACACAACACCAAACATGCCCCATAGCAACAAACTACTCTACAAACAGACAATCTGTGCTCAATGCTTCGTACCCATATATAACATCACCCCTGTGACGGGTCATACACAGTCAATGCAGTAAGTCAGCCGCTGGTGGGTGCGTGGCAAATGGAACACCAATGTGTCACAATTCACAAAACATGCAATGTTCCCTGGGTAAGCAGACAGACCCATATAGCAAGCCATGACTACAGAGCAAGTTACGTACCACCATGACCGAAACAAAGTTGGCAGTGCATTTATCATGAAGTACGTGGAAAAGACATGCACTGCACCCGAGTATGTCCCTGTGAGCTGCCCCTTTCCATGTCTCGGAAGGCTACATGGTTGAGACAAGTGCCTCAATGGACCTTGGTGTACCGGAGGGTATGTGCCACTGCCCCTGCATGTGTCCCAGACAACCCTACTATCAACAGCCATCAGTCCACAAACACATCTGAGCTGCATTGTGTGCTTCAACACCAATATTCGTCTAAGCTCACCCTCAGTGCTGTGACTAAGCCTGCATGTGCAACTCGCCTGGTGCAAGCTTTGCTGTGTCGTGGCCCCCCTGTGATGCTCACCTTGCCTGGAGTTCTTTGGAACATGTCAGCAGTTCTAGGATGTGGGTCTGCAATCACTGTGCCTCTGCTTGTGCACACATGTGCATGTGGGCACCAACAAACGGGTCCAGAATTCCGTCGTCCAATGGGCCATGTCTGCTGGCAAAGGTGCTCTGGAGGCTCATCCCCCTGCAGAAAGGGCATGAAACACATGATTAATGCTTCAAAGTGATCTGTGTGTACCTCATCAGGCATCTCATTACTTGACCATGTCAGAGAGTCACATCACAAATCACACCATCAGTCCGTCATTCACCTCCAAAGTGTGGAACACTATCTACAGCATGAATTGCAACAAGCACGTGTACAGGAAAGATATGAAACATACTACACAATGCATAGCAATCAATGTCCACATTAATCATGACACACCCCATCTAGCAAAAGCTGAACAGTGGACAATGACACCTAAATCATCCCCACTAGGGGTGTCAGCACAAGTCACACAGCACCAGACATGCCACAGATATGACAGTCCAAAGCCCTTGTGTAATATTCTGTAACACCGAAGCATCCTTGCGAGCCCATGGATAAGGGAGGCAGGAGTGGCATATGTGAGTCAAGGACCCCAAGCAGCAAACACATACACAAGACAACCATGAAGGGCCCAGCTGGAACAGACAGTGGATGCCTTCAAAAGCCACAAAGCACTGCACCGTCACATGAAAGCACAATAGACTAGCAATTTTAAACTAACTCAACTATTAACTAATTACACTAACTATGGAAAACCTACATTACCTATTTAAACTAACTATCAAACAGAAACTTAACTAACTAAACTAGAAGAAAAATCCAAAATGGCCACATACGACCCGGGGGGGAGGGAAGGCACCCAGGAGGGGGGAGGTACAGGGTGCTGCTCAACATCCACATGCGATGATGCTGAGCCAAAAAACAAATCCTCCATGGGCTCAACGCCTGCACAGCACGACCTATGTGGGAGATAGATGGTCGTCCGAGTCTGGCTCATCCTGTAAAGGAGGACGTGGCACAGTAGCCTGGCCATGCCTAGCCGCAGCTTGCCCCTCGTCGGCAGCAAGTCTGCCGGACGGGTGAGCCTGGTTCTTTGTGGCGATGTGACATAGGTCTGCATGCAGAACCTCACATGATACACGTGCTTCCTCTTGCAAGGTAGCACGTGTAACACGGAGTTCCTCCTGCAAGGCCTGGCTGGACAACTGCTGCACCTCCCGGCAAGCCTGTAGCTCAGCCGAGATGGTACGCTCAAGCTGTGCAAACCTCTCCTCTGCCTGCTGCCTCTGGGACATCATAAGGACACCCAGAGTGGATCTGAGGGAAGCATACTCCTCCCTCAGGGCATCCATGTGCGCCTCTGCGTGAGCAGCAATTGCTTGATGCAGAGACGACATTTCAGCCTGGCGTGCCCTGTCTGAGGCCGCCATGCCCAGCCTGAGCGAGCGGGCCGTGGACCGTGCCGCCTGCTGCTGGAGAAGCACCTGCCTAGCAGGGGGGAGCACAGATCGGGCCACACGCTCCATGCTCTCAGCGATGTTCTCCATTGCTGCCCCCTGCCGTTCGGAATTGGCAGTCATGTCTTGCTCCCACTCAGTATACAGCGGTTGCGCGCAGCGACCGCGTTGCCGGGCTTGACCCCTGCGGGACCCAAGGACCGGGGGTCCTCGCTGTGTTGGCACCGCCTGCGGCTGCACGACTACATATCCCCATCGACGTGATGTCCCAGGCACATCAGTGACTGGTGTGGAGGGTGACCCTGCGTCCCGATCCACCACGGGCGGAGGAACTAAGACTGTCTGATCCCTCAGTGCAGGTGTCGCAGACAGAGGAGTGTCCACATCAGAATCACTCACCCTTGACACATGGACTTGATGCTCATCCAACTCAACATGGACGTCAGAGTCGTCATCAAGTCTGGACTCATAGGCAGCCAGAGACAAGATGGACTGCAGCACTTGGGGGTTTTCGTGGCCTACCACCCCACGACCCCCACTAGTGCCGGGTTGATGTGGTGTTACCAACCCTGTGTCTGGCATGACAACACCATCCTCCACCTCCATTGCGTCATCACCTGAAAAATAGAGAGAAAAAGGTCACTACACATGTCAGAAGCACACAACACACACACCGACAGCAAAGGCATCCGGCAGACATGTGACACACAACATATGACCTGGCATGCATGCTGGGTCTACTTTGAATAGCTTCTGTGATCAGACCTGTTGAAAGGTGGCAGTTTCCATGGAAGTGGGTCTATGCAGTGCAGAAAATGTGTACGCCACTCACTACCTACATGTACAAGCACTCCATGGTGTGTGCCAGGAAATGTGAAGGCAGTGCAATGTCAAATTCAGACATCACATGCATTGTGCATTCAATGTGTACCATGTCTAGAAGCCAAGCACACCTCCACCCCAGTACCAAAGCAGGGATGCCTAGCATGGTATCAAAAGGCTGACCATACACCTGTGTATTGACAGGCAGTGTTGACTGGCATCAACAGCTTAATGTGATTCAAATTACAACACTGCAAATGATGCTGGGACAGTGGGCAGGACACATGATGAAAACTCCAGAGGCCGCCCACGTGTGAAGAAGACACAAGAGTTGGACAGAGTCATTGGCCATTGAACAGGCTGAGGCCTGTGAGCCACACAGATTGTCAGGGCCTAAACATGTGTGCAACGCAGGACTGAGCCACAGTTGACATGGGGAGGCCGATGAGATGGCAGGCAATGTATGTAACCAAGGACTCATATTACAGTGATCATCCAGTCAAGGACACATAGGGGCATGCGTGCAATGCACAAGGAGCATGAATGGGCACTCATGTCCCTGCGGGACATCTGACCCATGCACAGTACAAGTGATATACCCTGCATCGAGTACTAAGGCTGTACCACACGGCATATGTCTGGCAGTTTCTACGCTGGAAGTTAGCATCTACACAGGACACATGAACAAGAAACTACACATTGGCAACATTGAAGCAGACCAGTGCAAAGGTGGAACTGGAGTGCAGAGTGGCGGAGGAGGGGCAAGGGAGCATGCCCACAAGGAGTCCCGCATGCAGGCAGAGGAGAAATGCATGACGGTAGCATTGAATTACTTACACATCAGAACCATGTACACGTCACATGTAGCAGCAATCATGCACAACACATCCCACAAGTGAAACACACACGTCCTCAAAAAACACGCATCAACACTCACTGGACTGGGCATCAAAGTCCAGCATCTCTCCCACTCCTTCGACCAATTCAGGTGGTATGAACTCCGCAACGAGAGCCTCACGCGGAGTGAGTTCTTCCTCCTCTGGTGCAGGCCCACTGCCAGTCACCAGAGTCAAGTTGTAATTTGAGGCACGCTTGGCCTTAGTGCTGCGCTTGATGTCATTCCACCGCTTTTTGCACTCCTGCTCCGTGCGCACCTCATGGCCGAATGAACTGACATGTTCCGCAACATGCTTCCTGTGAGTGTCACGTTGGGCAGCCGTAGTCTGACTATTGGCACCCACTAGCACGTCACGACTGTGGCCCCGCACGTAGTCCACGAGGAAGTCCAGTTCCTGCTTACAGAAAGGCTTCTTACTCGACGTGCAGGAGGTCGTGGCTGTGTGTGGGGACCCAGCCTGTGCTGCAGGTGCAACCTTCCTCCTCTTGGACTGTGGCGCAGACCCTGGCTGGCTAATGCCGCCCTGACCAGTATGGCCAGTGGGTTCTGTGGATTGAGCCAAGGGAGTGGCAGGTGGAGGGATGACCAAAGGCCTGACTTTTGTCAGTGGCAGCTGGGTGCCCACTAATGGACCCTGCGCAGCAACATCAGCTGTGGCAGGGTCATTGACCGCAACGGTCCTGGTTGGCAGACTCACAACCGGGGTGCTGTTGGGTGCATCTGCCCCTGCACTTGCCAACACCCGGCTGTTCGGGGCAGCAGATGACATGACTGCCCCAGGGACACGTGTCTTGGTCTGAGCAGCCCGGCGTGCCCCTATGGTTTCCCCCCTGGCCTGTTGGAGATCTACCAAGGGCTCTTCAAGTGCCAACGCAGCCTGCGCTGGCAGACCCTGAGCCTGGGTGGCGGTGTCCACAGCTGCACCTGCAGCTACCACTACCCTTGGGCCCGTGGCAGTCGATGGAACGGACTGCCGGGTTATACGGGTGCCAGTGCCAGATGCAGGAGCTGCATCCCCCGGAACCACAGGGGGTGGTGGCATGGCTGCACCGACACATGGCACAACATTGTGCTCAAGTGGCGCACCCCTGCCTCTTCCCCCTCTGTGGCTGCCCTGGACACCCTGGAGTCCCCCTACTCCCTGGTCAATACGGCCATGTCCCCGACCACGCCCGCCACGAGGAGTACGCCCAGCTGAGGCACCTCTCACCTTTGGTGGCCTCCCAACCATGGCACAGATGTAGTAGTGCTGGCACAGATGGAGTGGTGCCAATGGAAGGTGTACACCACAATTGACCAGGGCAATTGGTGTGAAGGGGGTGGGAAGCAAGATGTTAACAGCCCCCCTGCACCTGCAAGGCTGTATGTGACCCCGGTGATGTGGTGACGGGTCACGCAACACTCAGGCACCCCAAAACTGCAGTAAAACCGTGCACGCAACCCTGCAGCCTACGTGCGTGGATTCAACCTCCCGCAGTACGTGGTGGCAACCAGTAACACGAATAACGCGTACGCGTGGAACACGCAGGCTACTATGACATCGAAAATGGGTGCGATACACAGGGGCACCCGCAGTGGGAATAAGAGCGTGTGCGACTCACCGTCTGACTAGCACGATGCAGAAAAACACGCGTAGCCAATACCCCCGCCAAAAGAAGAGATACGTCCTTGATAGCTGTGAAGTTGTGATGGCGCGCGAAACAACAGAAAGCAGCAACACACGTCGGTCTCCACGAAAGGCACGTACAGCGAACTGCTGGGCCCGCTCACCTTTAACCCGTGCTGAGGGAAACGCACGCGCGCGTCATGTCACTTACGCGCATGGGCCCTTTCCTCGTATTACACGCGGACGTGCAGTTTTCCACACGCGCTTACGCGCATGGGCCCTTTCCTCGTATTGCACGCGGACGTACAGTTTTTCACGTGCGCTTACGCGCATGGGCCCTTTCTCGCATTGCACGCGGACGTGCAGTTTTCCACGCACGATTACGCGCATTGGCCCTTTCCTCATATTACACGCGGACGTGCAGTTTTTCACGTGGCTGAAATGGCCATGAACATCTGTACGCATCACGTCACAGGGGCGCTTGCGCTTGAGGGGCCTTCTGTCCAATGAAAATGCGTATGCATGCAGACGCGCTTACGCACTAAGGGCCTTTCCTCGAATCACACGCTGACGTGCAGATTTTTCACGTGCCAAATCACTCCGTATCAAGCTGGCCACGCGTAAGCACACGGAAGACCATGCTCCTGCCCAGAAGGCCGAACTACTGCCCCCCAGAGCCCCGAGCACGCTCCCACCTCCCATCTGATGCTGCCTGACTGCCTTTTGCTGCCTGCACATCAGCCAGGGGTGCTGTTGCTGTGACCACCCCTGCTGGAACCGAAGACTCCCGACTGGGATTCCATCGCTCCACAGCCCAGCCCCTGGACCCAGTTGCCCACCCACTCCTGCCTCTGGGGTTGTCATGTCGGGGCAAACACCATCTGAGACCACTGACAACCCCCGGCCAGAGAGGCAGAGGGGCACCAGCTTCAGTGCCACCGAAGTTGGTGTCCTGGTGGAGCAAGTCCTGGGGCAGTATGATGCTCTCTTCGGAAGTTCCCGCGCCGACAAGGAAGGACGGACTCAGATCTGGACTGACATCGTGACTGCCATAAACGCGGAGGGGGTGGCAGTCCGCGACTTACAACATGTGAAGAAGCGCTGGGAGGACTTCAGGTCCAGGACCCTGAACAAGGCCCGGCGCCTCTTGAAGGCAGCGGATGCCAAGGGGCGCCGGGGCCACTTGTCGGAAGAACAGATGAGGGTCCTGGAATGCATATCCCCAGCGCTCCACGTCCAGGTCCTTGAGAGGCAGACCCGTCTGGAGTCGAGCAGTGAGTGTACATGCATCCTGATTGTGAGCAGTGCGTGTGGTGATTATTCAGTAGTGTGCAGGTTGCACATCTGTTTGTATGGGGTCGAGTATGGGTGGGGGTGTACAGGGCCGTGGGGCTAACACATGCGAGGGCTGGAATGTGTGAGACATGGATGGTGCTTGTGTGTGTAGGCTTGCATGCCAAATGCAGTTGTGTGGGCACACATGTTTGGATGAATGTGTATGTAAGTAGACATGTCCGTGATGTCATGCATGTATGTTGTTTTCGGCTGCATGTATCAGCACTGTGTACATGTGCATGTGTGTGTATTTGACAAGGGTGCAACAGTGATGCAACATGGATGCATGTGACAGCGGTATGTGGAAGCATGATTGGCAGATGTGACATGGATGCCCATCTGAACACTGCGACACTTGGCAGAGGTGTACACATGCATGCAAGTGTGGTGGTATGTGTACATGTGTGGTGCACTTCCTGTGTTGCATGTGATGTCTGGCTCACCTTTGGCTGCTCATGCTGTTGTATGTGTATGGATGGTGCTGGCAGTTGCGATATGGCTGTGGTATGGCTCATGTGTGCGAGTTGAAATGACATGTGTGTTGGGGATTGTGATGACATGTCTGAGGTTTGCCAATGCCACTCATGTACAACTGTCACGTGTGTATGTGTCCATTGTACAGTGCCCTGATGCCTGTGTTTTGTTTCTCCCTGTCTGCAGCGTCAACTGATGAAGAGGGCGGAGAAGGTGCTGTGGAGCACAGCGGCGGGGATCCCACCGCCAGCCGGAGACGCAAGGCACAGCTCCCCTCCCATGTTGTGCTCTCGTCGGGGAGTGAGGAGTCCGGTGCCGCGTCCCAGGCCGCAGCTGCCGGGGGGAGGTCCAAGAGGCGGAGGTTGGAGTTGGACTCCTCGGCAGCAGAAGGGGCAGCTGGGACTCCACAGGGCCCAACAGCGGAAGATGGCACGGAGTCATCCAGGTTGGTGGGGGGTTTGGTGGAGGAGGAGGCCGTGCAAGCACCAGAGACGGGGTCTGGAGGTGGGGATCCCACTGGTGCTAGTGGTGCAGTGCAGGACCAGGGACAGGAGGCAGCACAGGCCGCCGCGGAGGTGCCTGTGTGCAATCCTGTCCCTGATCCTGTCCCTGCATCATCTTGCACCAGCAGGGATGCCTACATCCAGACCCGTTTTCAGGCAGGGGATGAGCTCACGTCAACTGGCCTTCCTCTGCCTGCGGACGTGGCTATCCGGGTCCGGGTTGAGCCTGTCCTGGCTGGTGTGGCGTTGCGTCAACGGGCCATGCGAGGTGACCTGCAGTCTTTTCATGAGGAGACTGCACGTCATCTCGAATGGCTCGTTGACCACGTCAGCCTGTTGGGACAGGTCACCCAGGCCGGATTCCTCCGTCTGATGGGGCTTGCTACGACCCCCTCCTCAACTGGACCCCCTACGCGCCAGTCGTCCTCCGTGCCATCTTCCCACCCATCAGTCACCTGGGTGCCCTGTGGAGCTGCCTCTGACGGTGCGGCCAGGCTGGTGGAGGAGGCATCCCTGCCACAGTCGGGAGTCGGACGTCCAGCAGGGGTGGTCACATCTACGACTGCACCCCAGCCGGCGGAGGATGTGCAGGCAGCAGGAGGCAGTGCACGGGCAGAGGCACAGCAGCAGCAGCAACGTGGTGGGAGCCATGAAGGCTCGGGGCCTTCAACATCGGAGGGGCAGGCATCGGCCGGAGGGCAGGAGGACCCAGGACAGAGAGTGTCGTCCGTGTGGCAGCGGTTGGGCCACGCCGTAGATGCGGAGCGGCAGCGGGCGGAAGAGGCACGGCTCACAATGGTCAGGGCGGAGAACTCCATGCGGAGGGCCCTGAGGCGGGCCGAGTGCCTCGAGGCAATCCGCAGGGGTTTGGAGGTGGACACGTGGCCCTGCGGACCCTCGGGGCCATGGAGGAGGACCGCCTCCGGGACATTGAGGAGGAGTTCGATGATGCCCTGGCCCGGGACATCCACAAGTGAGCCGTGAAACTAGCCCGCTGCCCTTGTACATAGTTATGTAGGTAGTGTTAGGTTTCATTTTGTTTTGATTTTATTTGGACCTTTCGGACATTGGCCACATTTTTGTATATAGTTTATTTTATTAGTTAGTGTAGTTAGATAGGTTTCCTTTCTTTTGTTGGGATAATGGACCCTGGCTTGTTCCCATGTACATAGTTCACTGTTGGATCGTATTTTTTTTTCACATTTTAACCATGGAGCAATGGCTTTCTTTTTTATTTCCCATTAGATTTTGTTTTGTGGACATTGACTTTGGACAACATTACTTTGGAATTTTATTTTTGGTTTTGCTTTTTTTCACGGACATGCTTCTTTTAATTTTTGTACATTCACATTTCTGTTTCTTCATTTTTGATTCTATTTATGTTTCCTTTAATACATATTTTTTTTGGTGAACTTCAATGTGTGGTATCTCATTGGTTTCATGCATTTCATGATATGTGTTTTGAGATTCACTGACACCCATTGGGTGTATGTGAGGGAAATGTGTTTGTTTCGGAACTTGCAATTGGTGTTCTGTGATGTAATTGCAAATTATGAGTGGGTGGATGCAATACTCGGGTGGGTGTTTTGCATTTGGAGGCTGACCATAGGGACCAGGGATCTAGATTGTGATGACATGTTGGCTGGGGAACATGAGTTGCACATGGGTGGGGGCCTGCTGGCAGGTGCCCCACAGTGCTGGGGGTGGGGGTGGTGGGAGACATGGGTGGGGGCCTGGTGGAGGGTGCCTCTGCACTGCTGGGGGGGTGGGGGTGGTGGGAGACATGGGTGGGGGCCTGGTGGAGGCTGCCCCTGGTGGCTGGGGGGTGGGGGTGGTGGGGAACATGAGTTGGACATGGGTGGGGGCCTGCTGGCAGGTGCCCCACAGTGCTGGGGGGTGGGGGTGCTGGGAGACATGGGTGGGGGCCTGGTGGAGGCTGCCCCTGGTGGCTGGGGGGTGGGGGTGCTGGGAGACATGGGTGGGGGCCTGGTGGAGGGTGCCCCTGCACTGCTGGGGGGGTGGGGGTGGTGGGAGACATGGGTGGGGGCCTGGTGGAGGGTGCCCCTGCACTGCTGGGGGGTGGGGGTGGTGGGAGACATGGGTGGGGGCCTGCTGGCAGGTGCCCCACAGTGCTGGGGGGTGGGGGTGGTGGGAGACATGGGTGGGGGCCTGCTGGCAGGGGCCCCACAGTGCTGGGGGGTGGGGGTGGTGGGGAACATGAGTTGGACATGGGTGGGGGCCTGCTGGCAGGTGCCCCACAGTGCTGGGGGGTGGGGGCGGTGGGGAACATGAGTTGGACATGGGTGGGGGCCTGCTGGTAGGTGCCCCACAGTGCTGGGGGTTGGGGGTGGTGGGGAACATGAGTTGGACATGGTTGGGGGCCTGCTGGCAGGTGCCCCCCAGTGCTGGGGGGTGGGGGTGGTGCGAGACATGGGTGGGGGCCTGGTGGAGGCTGCCTCTGGTGGCTGGGGGGTGGGGGTGCTGGGAGACATGGGTGGGGCCTGGTGGAGGCTGCCCTTGCACTGCTGGGGGGGTGGGGGTGGTGGGAGACATGGGTGGGGGCCTGGTGGAGGCTGCCCCTGGTGGCTGGGGGGTGGGGGTGGTGGGAGACATGAGTGGGTGCCTGGTGGTGGGTGCCCCTGCACTGCTGGGGTGGGGGGTGGGAGACATGGCTGGGGGCCTGGTGGAGGCTGCCCCTGGTGGCTGGGGGGTGGGGGTAGTGGGGAACATGAGTTGGACATGGGTGGGGGCCTGCTGGCAGGTGCCCCACAGTGCTGGGGGTGGGGGTGGTGGGAGACATGGGTGGGGGCCTGCTGGCAGGTGCCCCACAGTGCTGGGGGATGGGGGTGGTGGGGAACATGAGTTGGACATGGGTGGGGGCCTGCTGGCAGGTGCCCCACAGTGCTGGGGGGTGGGGGTGGTGGGGAACATGAGTTGGACATGGGTGGGGGCCTGCTGGCAGGTGCCCCACAGTTCTGGTGGGTGGGGGTGCTGGGGAACATGAGTTGGACATGGGTGGGGGCCTGCTGTCAGGTGCCCCACAGTGCTGGGGGGTGGGGGTGGTGGGAGACATGGGTGGGGGCCTGGTGGAGGCTGCCCCTGGTGGCTGGGGGGTGGGGGTGCTGGGAGACATGGGTGGGGGCCTGGTGGAGGCTGCCCCTGCACTGCTGGGGTGGTGGGGGTGGTGGGAGACATGGGTGGGGTCCTGGTGGAGGCTGCCCCTGGTGGCTGGGGGGTGGGGGTGGTGGGAGTAATGGGTGGGGCCCTGGTGGAGGGTGCCCCTGCACTGCTGGGGGGGTGGGGGTGGTGGGAGACATGGGTGGGGGCCTGGTGGAGGCTGCCCCTGGTGGCTGGGGGGTGGGGGTGGTGGGAGACATGGGTGGGGGCCTGGTGGTGGATGCCCCTGGTAGCTGGGGGGTGGGGGTGGTGTGAGACATGGGTGGGGGCCTGGTGGTGGGTGCCCCTGGTGGGTGGGGGGTGGGGGTGGTGTGAGACATGGGTGGGGGTCTGGTGGAGGCTGCCCCTGGTGGCTGGGGGGTGGGGGTGCTGGGAGACATGGGTGGGGGCCTTGTGGAGGCTGCCCCTGGTGGCTGGGGGGTGGGGGTGCTGGGAGACATGGGTGGGGGCCTGGTGGAGGCTGCCCCTGGTGGCTGGGGGGTGGGGGTGCTGGGAGAAATGGGTGGGGGCCTGGTGGAGGCTTCCCCTGGTGGCTGGTGGGTGGGGGTGGTGGGAGACATGGGTGGGGGCATGGTAGTGGATGCCCCTGCACTGCTGGCAGGTGCCCCACAGTGCTGGGGGGTGGGGGTGGTGGGAGACATGGGTGGGGGCCTGGTGGAGGCTGTCCCTGGTGGCTGGGGTGTGGGGGTGGTGGGGAACATGAGTTGGACATGGGTGGGGGCCTGCTGGCAGGTGTCCCACAGTGCTGGGGGGTGGGGGTGGTGGGAGACATGGGTGGGGCCTGGTGGAGGCTGCCCCTGGTGGGTGGCGGGTGGGGGTGCTGGGAGACATGGGTGGGGGCCTGGTGGAGGCTGCCCCTGCACTGCTGGGGGGTGGGGGTGCTGGGAGACATGGGTGGGGGCCTGGTGGTGGGTGCCCCACAGTGCTGGGGGGGTGGGGTGGTGGGAGACATGGGTGGGGGCCTGGTGGAGGCTGCCCCTGGTGGCTGGGGGGTGGGGGTGCTGGGAGACATGGGCGGGGGCCTGGTGGAGGCTGCCCCTGCACTGCTGGGGGGTGGGGGGAGTGGGAGACATGGGTGGGGGCCTGGTGGAGGCTGCTGCTGGTGGCTGGGGGGTGGGGGTGGTGGGGAACATGAGTTGGACATGGGTGGGGGCCTGCTGGCAGGTGCCCCACAGTGCTGGGGGGTGGGGGTGGTGGGAGACATGGGTGGGGGCCTGGTGGAGGCTGCCCCTGGTGGCTGGGGGGTGGGGGTGCTGGGAAACATGGGTGGGGGCCTGGTGGAGGCTGCCCCTGCACTGCTGGGGGGTGGGGGTGCTTGGAGACATGGGTGGGGGCCTGGTGGTGGGTGCCCCACAGTGCTGGGGGGGGGGGGTGGTGGGAGACATGGGTAGAGGTCTGGTGGAGGCTGCCCCCGGAGGCTGGGGGTGGGGGTGCTGGGAGACATGGGTGGGGGCCTGGTGGAGGCTGCCCCTAGTGGCTGGGGTGTGGGGGTGCTGGGAGACATGGATGGGGGCCTGGTGGAGGCTGCCCCTGGTGGCTGGGGGGTGGGGGTGCTGGGAGACATGGGTGGGGGCCTGGTGGAGGCTGCCCCTGCACTGCTGAGGGGTGGGGGTGCTGGGAGACATGGGTGGGGGCCTGGTGGTGGGTGCCCCACAGTGCTGGGGGGGTGGGGGTGGTGGGAGACATGGGTGGGGGCCTGGTGGAGGCTGCCCCTGGTGGCTGAGGGGTGGGGGTGCTGGGAGACATGGGTGGGGGCCTGGTGGAGGGTGCCCCTGGTGGCTGGGGGTGCAGGGGGACATGCGTTGGTGGGCAGTAGTGCAAGTTGACATGTGGGTTGGCTGGGGGTCATGGTGGATTGTGTGCCTGCAGGACATGTGCAGGGTAGGCCCCTGTGGTGTGAGCCACCTGCAGGGGCCGTGGAGGGTGTAGAGGGAACACCTGGGAGGACCCACATGTGCATTTCACGTGTGGTGCTCCCCGCACACCCCTGTAATACACGTACCCTGATGGAATTGCATGTGGAACTTCCCTGCGCACCCCCGAAATGCGCGTACCCTGCTCGCACGGGCCCAATCGAGTGTGGAACTTCCCGCGCACCCCTGGAATACACCCTGGAATACAACGGGTATCAAATGTTCAAATACAGGTACCCTGATGGAATCGCGTGTGGAACATCCCGCACACCCCTGGAATACACGTACCCTGCTGATGTTGCGTGTGAAACTTCCCCCGCACCCCAAAATACACGTACCCTGATGAGATCGCGTGTGGAACTTCCCGCGCACCCCTGAAATACACGTGCCCTGCTGATGTTGCGTGTGAAACTTCCCCCGCACCCCAAAATACACGTGCCATGATGAAATCGCATGTGGAATTTCCCGCGCACCCCTGAAATAAACGTACCCTGCTGAAATCGCGTGTGGCGCTTCCCGCGCACCCCTGAGATACGCGTACCCCCAATCGCGTGTGGAAATTCCCGCGCACCCCTGAAATACACGTACCCTGCTGAAATCGCGTGTGGCACTTCCCGCGCACCCCTGAGATACGCGTACCCTGCTCGCACGGGCCCAATCGCGTGTGGAAATTCCCGCGCACCCCTGAAATACACATACCCTGCTGAAATCGCGTGTGGTACTTCCCGCGCACCCCTGAGATACGCGTACCCTGCGGAAATCGCGTGTGGAACTTCCCGTGCACCCCTGAAATACGCGGACCCTGCTCGCACGGGGCCAATCGCGTGAGGTACTTCCCGCGCACCCCAGTGATACACGTAGCCCGCTTGCCGTGCTGGTACAGGGTTGGCGCAGCCCTTTGCGCTGGATTGGGTATATTGATGTCTTTTCCCTGCGCGAGAGGCGTTCTTGGGGGCGTAACTGGCACTGCTGCAGGGTCGCTGCGCCACTGTGCGCCACGGCTGGTTTTGGTGGCTGGAATCCATGAATACGCTGTGCGCGCAAATGGATTTTAGCGCATGCGGCTGGCGCAGGGATTCGCACGCGCACACTGTGCACCAGCCGCGTGCGCCACTTGTGCGCTGAATTCTATGAATTACCCCCTAAGTGTGTAAAGAAGTACTGTGCAACATACTGAAGCCGGAGACTGTATTGTAAAAGGAACAAAGGTTGGGAACACTGCGTCTGTTTGCAGAGATTGGGTTGAGTCCAATGTGCTCAGAAAGAGAGGGGGGTCATAAAAAGGTGTAACATTCAGCAAAGACAAAAAAACTATGCAAACAGCTTCAAGCACGTCAATTAGAAGGGAAAATGACGTACCTATACTAAATGTGTACTTTCGCAACAAAGTGCACAAAGGCATTAAGTATGCAGCATAAAGGAAAGCACCAACATCAAAAGTGATGTTTGCCTTCATCAATCTTACTGCACAACTGATGCACTATCAAACAAAGAAGGAAGAGGCAGAGGAGCAAACAGCAACTACTCAGAACAGAACAACATGGTAAGTAGACAAATGTTTTTGTTGTAATTGCACAAGTCCATTAGTGTACAATAGTAGAAAAGCATTATGTTTGGCTTGAGGACAATTTTCTGCATGAAGAAATGAGTGATGCCGATAAGCCCATTGTTACCCGCCACACTGTGAAAAGGGAAAGAGTTCCTAGAAGGGTAAGCATCCTCGAATGGCCGGAGGAAAATTTTCCGAATGACCAAATGAGTGTGCATAGTATCCCCATTGGTAGGGAACGAGCTGGCAGAAAGAACACAATCGCAATGTAAATCTTAATTTCAAGTAACCACATTTGTTCTCTTTTAACAGAACATACCGGAATGGAAAGCTGTATACCAGAAGCGGCACCTTTTGCACAGGAACATACAGCCACCGTAACTGAACTGAATGCCGGGCATATCAAAGTTGACCACCTGGATGCCAAAATTGAGCAGTTGCTCCTCCAATTTGCTACCTTGAGAACGTTTGTAGAAGAACATATAAGGGGCAAAATAAGATATCACTGCCCAACTTGCACATGTCCCCCTTTCCTAATTCCCAGACCCACTTCCCTGCAAAATCAGTGGCATGAAAGACGCTTCGATGAGAGCTCAATCCCTTCTTCCCCTCAGCAGCAACTTGTTGAAATGGAAACATCCCCAATATATGTATCTGTTTCTTGTCCCCCTTCCCTTTCCGAATAGTCGCTATAAATGTGTGCTAATAAATATTGCAATGTTAAATTGTACAGATTGTGTATGTCACTTTTTTTTCATTTATCAATGCCATTGTAAGTGAGAAGGGCACAGTAGTAGTGGGGGTGAATACAAGTGAGAAAAATGGAGGAGGTAGACGACTGCCGCACCTGGCTGTCCTATGCACAATCACAATATAATCATCCGTAGGACGCCACTACGGGTCGCATGTTTGCATGCACATATCCATCTGGAAATAGTAAGAGCAGCATCCGTTTATCTGTGGCACAACTGTGCACATACGTATATCATGCTGTGACACCTAGTAACACTTTCCCTGGTGAACATAACCGAATACACGTGTCGTGTAGTCATAGTAGCAGAAAGGGCACACCCTCGTTCTGCGCTTTTTTTTCCACGTAAACATCCCACCTACTGTATAGTGCTCACAACAAGCATAGGTAGAAATGTACAATGTACGTGAACCAAAAGGTTAAGTAGGCCGCCAGTGGGAAACATATCGGTAGTACAACTATGCACTTGAGACAAAGTGTAACGTGCAATATACATCCGGCAGACAAGCTTGCAAATGGAGAACAATGCTGATGTCACCGTAGTAACATATCAACGTTGCGCATCTTCCCTTGTTTGGCAGACACGACCATATCCGTACACATTGAAAGAGAACATTTCTCTACAATGTACAGAGTGTTACAGTGATAGTGCACACTTAAAGCAATCCTACACTCTTCCTTCTACATGTAGATGTTGTAGGGAATGAGTTAATGGCACTTTGTGATGTCACATGCTCCACATGAGCCCTATTAAAGAGCACTACCTACAATTGCTCTGTTTGGCTTTATATACAAGAGCACCAGTGTGCAGTGCTTGGGGTAGAAATAGCTTTAAAAACCAGGCACATACATGCACTCTATGGCCATAACTCATGTGCTACTGATGTCAAGGAACAATTACCGAACAAAAATGTAAACTGTATGTCCTTGCTGCCAACTCTTGCAAGCTGTTTACAATTGAATGAAACAATGTTAAAAAAAGAAATGCAACCAATACTTCAAATTTGCTCCACAGACAAACTGGATGTACATGGTATGACACTACCCATGTGTCAACAACCCACAACAAGGCTAAATAACTCTAACACAGCTGGTTTGGAGAAAATATTAAAATTATCTTTATACTGTAGAGTAATGCTTAAACGCAACCTTGATGTGGACCAAGGACTAGTTAATGGAGCACGTGATACAGTTGTTGGCTTTCAAACATACCCACGTGACAACAACATTCAGTTTGTCAATATTCTCTTTGACAGACTATCAGAAGTTAAAAGGATCGGACGCTCAACAGCCCGCTTCCTTCTTTTCAAAGACATGTATATACTCAGAGAACAATATTCTCTAACTCTAGCGTACTCAGTCACCATTCACAAATCACAACGTCTTATCCTAGATACAGCATTGATAGATATTGGAAGCACAGTGTTTAAAGAAGACATGAACTATGTAGCACTATCACGCTTATGCACACTCGACAGACTATTTCTAATCGACTTTGATGCAAGTAAAGTAAATGCTGATATTCCTTGCATTCTAGAATACAATAGACTGCGTTCACTCTACACCCCCCATCTAAAAACCTATCCTGTTCCGCAAAAAGCAAAACTTTGTAAAAAAACCACAACTTCAGACTCAAATTATGCAGTATCTCACAGCAATTCCTCCAAAGAAATTATAAGAAGCTAATACTTCATCAACAACCACAACCAAAAAAGAATCTACTGCGCAAACAAAGTCAACTACCTCTTCAAAGAAACAACGCACACTCCAAACAAATGACTTGGACACAGAACTGTCAGGTCCATTCAAATGTTCAAATACAACGGGTATAAATTGCTACACAAATGTAGCAATCAATATGCTATTTCAATTGCCACCAATTATCGACAGCATTTACTAGCACAGGACAGACCAATTGTGTTTGAAAATGTTAGTCCTTCATAGAAATGCAACCAACAATCCTGACAACACTTACAGAGTTTCTGGAATAAGGCTGGAATTGGACTGTGCTGGAATGGTCAAATTCACTATAAACACATAAGAAGATCCACAAGAATGTCTAATGTACTTACTACAAGTACTAGAAAACAAAAACATACCTATACATGTGGAAACATACATGCACTCTTTGCAGCCATGCCCCACAAGAACAAGTCCCCAATGAACGTTTTGTGTACGTATCCATACCTAAGTGTAAAACCATTCCATTTCAGCAACTTGTACAAAATGCAAACCATACCAGATTATGTACTACCTGCAATTCAGATAATCGCTTCACCTTACAAATGCAGACACATAGTACATACGTAATAGTAATGCATTTACGTTACAATGCAGATAGTACCAAAATCAACTGGAATCTGACTAGATTCACACATGGACAAGTATCACTTGGTAAGAAAACCTTCACAACAATAGGTATTATCTACCACGCAGGAGCCACAACCAATGCAGGTCACTGCATATATAAAAAAGAATTGTGGATGGTTTGAACGTAATCATAGTACCATTACTCTAAAACAGAGATTACCAGCAAATCTTGTAAACGCTTACTTAATATTCTTAAAACCAAAATGTAATAAATAATCTGTGTATGAACATCATTAAAACTTCAGTTTCAAAACTATGAACAGTTAGAATACACCAACAGGTATCTAACTGCCCCAAGATTATTCAACAAGCAAACAGATAAATGAATACCACTAAAGTGAAACAAGAAATACACAGTTAGAATACGCCAACAGGTATCGAACTGCCCCAAGATTCTGCAACAAGCAAACAGATAAATGAATACCACTAAAATGAAACAAGAAATACATAGTTAGAATATGCCAACAGCTATCTAACTGCCTTAAAATTCTCAACAAGCAAACACATAAAATAGTACTGCTAAAAAGCAACAAAAAAGAAACAGTTAGAATACGCCAACATGAATCTAACTGCCCCAAAAATCTGCAACAAGCAAACAGATAGATGAATACCACTAAAATGGAAAAAGAAATAAACAATTAGAATACACCAACTGCTACCTAATTGCAACAATACTTCCAAATCAAAAAACATACACCTATTCAATTCCTCCTTTTGCAATCAATGAAAGAAATGTATTGTACTTCAACGTAGAAAGTTTTTTTTTTAATGCAAGATTGGATTTTTTCCCCACAGACCAAATGATTTAATGAACAAACACAGGAACTGAGCAAATTGCACAGTACACTGGTTTGAACTAAAGTACTAACTATGAGGGTCAACAAAATACAGAAAAGTCTACTATGCAATACAATACTCATTATAAACTATCTACACAAACATGTGATCTTCTCTTTTATAACAGTGATTCAAAATAAATGTCTGATCCAACTACCCATGTCATGAAAAACCTGCATGCAACCATAAAAGTCAAACAGTAAGTATATACTGATTGGACTCACAAACACCACAGCATAACACACCCATTCAAGCGAAAACCTGACCATAGACCACAATCCAAAATGTTTGCTTCCATGGGTATCTTATGCTGCAGTGCTTGTTGCCAAACATTACAATCCTGACTGTATGGCCTGGCCAAAACTCTACATACAGCCTCAACAAAGGAAACAGTAAGTATATATAAATTAGAATCACAAACACTGCAACATAACACAGCCATGCAAACGAACACCTCACCAATAAATACAACCCAGAATGCCAATCTTCAATACCAACATTCTGAACACAATCCAACAAACAAACTAACACACATCCTCTCACTATCCTATAAACACTATTACACTACTGCCAATCAGTACTCACATTTTTGAAAACATATCCCCTAAGCAGCCCACATACCAGAGTCAAAATGTTTCAATTAGTCTTCAATTAACATTCTAAAATAATAATTACAACCGACACACAAACTCTTCAATACCTACCCTCTTCACCCAATGCTCTACTAATGACCCAAAACCAACATCATGACACATCACGGCCTTCTCCCACCTAAACAAATACAGCATTTGACCCATCTCTTACTTCCCCCACCCTCTCCAAGACACCAACACACTCCCCGAAATGGGATTTATGCTCACTTCCACGGCACGCTGTCCGCGGATCCAAAATGGTGGGCACATCGAAAGAATGTGACGCACCTCACGCTTCACCCCAACCAATCAGCGAACACGTCATGTGTCTGCGGACATGACACAAGCCAATTAGCCAATCGGTGTCCTGTCCGCGGAGCGAACAGGAAAGTGTGTGCGCGGAGCGGACATAGATATCACACATTTTTTGGGACCTACTTTTTGGTCATTTAAAAAAAAAATACTGGACGGCTTTTCACCAAATATACAAAAACACTCTTTCGGCACCAAGCTGCCACTCCTGCCGCAATTTGGTGAAAGTCCGTCTAGCGATTTGGGCTGTAGGAATGAGCAAAAAGGTTTCTCCATTCAGTCTATGGGAAAAAAAGACATTTTGGAACCCCCCTATAACATTGCTCCCCCTTGCCTTAATGGGAGAGTCTGACATTTAATGATGTTATGCTGCTTAACCAAATTCACTCGTTAGTCATTCTGGTAATTACTTTTTTAATGGACAAGGGAGCATTATGCCACCATTGGAGAGCAATACTTTATATTTCCTATATTTACAATCAGGCATAGAGGTTTGTGACCCAGGACTTTTGTGGCAAAGAAGACCATCATGGAGCCCCTGTTCTCCAAGCTTATCTGAAATTTCAGAGGAGATCATCCTAAAACATCTGACATATATGTTTTTACATACAGTAAATTAAAGTATGTTCCCAGCTTTTGACATTTAAAACCCGCCTGATTAGACACTCTTTTTAAAGTATACCTTGGTGGACGCTTTCAGGCCCCTAAATGAAGTGGATGGTTGCCCGCGAAACACAATCAGAATAGTAGCTCATTGCATCACTTGGATGCGTACAAGAATAAGAAAAGACAACATACGAGCGTTCTAAGCCTGCACACTGCCAAAAATATTTAGAGGGAACATTGAACCTTACCCTCTTGCCCCTAATACCCAATCTCGCTCATTTTGCTTTCTTTATCCACCATCGCACCATCAGCCTTGCTCACACTCACCCACTAGAACCCTTGCATGCCTCCACTCGTCTACCCCCAAACATATTCGCTTACATTCACACGTGCTTGCACCTTTAATTTCTCTCTCAGCCACAATCTCACACATCTCCACACTCTCTCTGTCACACTCCCTCGTCCCGCCCAAGCTAGCAACCTCTCTATTTGATACCCTCTTGTTTGCACTGTCACTCTTCCACTTGCTGTTGTTATGCTCTTGCTCACCAGCATCCCTTCAATGAACAAGAACAAACACCAAAATTATTGGCTTTGCCAATGGTTCGTTTTAATTGTGATTTGCACAATATTGTGACTCAAGAGCAATTCGTACAATCCACAATGTGTGCATCGTTGTGCCCCTGAATCCATTTGCGGCCGCATACTCAACTGCATGAGCCTCAAATATTCTGTATATATTGACATTTAGATTGAAACACGTAAGCACCAAATACGTATTGGTTCTTTGAAAAATAATCAGAAATAGGCATGTATGGCCGCAGCCTCTGTTTTCAGCATGATGTGTTGTAATATATTCTACTCTCTGAATGCAGGTTGCAGACATGTATCCAGTGGGAATTCAGAAAGGTTTATCTCCTCCATCATCCCTCGCCATCTTTCCACATCAGAGACATTTGTTTAAAGGCAGTGATTTCTCCCCGAATGCTTGGAAGGGGCATGGAGTATCTTCCATTAATGACTTCTAGGCCTTGAACCACAGGATCTGAAACTCGACTTGGGCCACTGCTTGTTTCTGATGGGACAGAGTTTTAATAACATAGCTGTATAAAAGCACTGAGGTCAGAACTAATGGATTTTTGCATCTCAACCTGTCACTTCAGTGTTGGTGATGGAAATCCCCCAGAAATCAATGCTATTCATTCTTAGATATTTCTTTTCATTCTGTTTTCATATCGGATGTTTAGCCAACACTCCATCAAGTGACCCTCTGAGTTTAATACAGATATCAATGTGCTGCAATACTTTTGGGAGGTTCTTTATTCTGAACTGTAGTGACAGATCATCCCTACCTGCCACAGCTTCTTATATTTGCTTTCTTGCCTTTTGGAGTGAAAGCCCTTGTGCATAGCCAACTTCTTTTTTTAGGCCTGCACAGTGCACGCAAATTCGTCTGAAGCATAAATATATGTTGAAACATAGATTTCTTTGAATCTTCCATGCCGTACATTGGACCCTTCAGTGGCAATTGTTTTAATGATTTTATGCTTAAATGGTGGTTTGAAGAGTAAGTCATGTTTCTTTCTACATGGAATGAACATGTAAGATGTATAAGCATCCCATGCAAACGTACCCAGGCCATACCATCCAATCATCATTGTGAAAGCAGAAGTCGCTAAACACTTAACGTCACAGGGTAGTATATTAACTATTGGGCTTGGTGAGTCGGCAACGCTTATTTCAAATATTTTTCATATAGTTTACCTTCAAACCTGGTATTGACTAGTTGGTTTATGTGTGTGGGGTGCAGCCCACTAATTGGTGCCACCGTTCTAGGCACTCGAGCTAAGTAGAGAGTAGAAGCGACCTAGGCTAATGAGCCTTGGGTGTGGGCTGCACACCCTATTTCCCACAATGGGTTTCTTGAAGGTAGGCAAGGGAAAAAAATTACTTGCAAATTGGTATTTCAAATAAGAACAGTTTCGTGATTCGTGGTGATTTTCAATTATGGTGTTTTAATTCAATTACATTCAAGTGCAGATGCGGGCAGATGCCAATGCATTTTGGACTAAAGAGCGTCCTTCATCAGGGCCTAGATTCCGCACCTGATTCAGAGGTCATCAATCATTATTTATATATTTTCACAAAAAAAATTAACAAATAGAAAAGCAAAAGATCATTTGTGGAAAAATGAAGAACCGTAATATCCATGTAATGGTCAACAACACAGGTAAATTTCAACTTAGAGATCTTTACTTACTCCTATATCTCATTTATCTCCTTATTTGATACCTAACAGTTTGTGAAGTATTAGCTCTGAATGACGGGATCTGTTAAACCCAAAACACGTTGAGCAAAGATCACAATTAAACAATGGAGTTAACTGTTAATTTTGGAAAACTAGCATATCTTTCTTGAAAAACAAACATGTACTGGAAATAAAATAATCTACGATTCACCCGTCTTAAGTCTTGTTATTAGAAACAAGTCTCTACAATTTCTTAAAGAATCTTTCCGTTGAATAGTTGTTTGCAAAATGTATCAATTGATTAAGTCTATTTCATATTTAACTGATTTCAGCATATTGGTGTGCACGGGACCGGAGTATACGTAAATGTAAGATTCACACACTGTACTCTAATGACGGTAAGTGCAGCCTTGGTGGAGAAATGTTTACAAATACTAGATTATACAGATTAACTTCCATAGGGGCCCTACCAAAGCCTAAGAGGAGTCCTACCTCACACAAAAGCACAATCATCCCCATACATTTCCTAGGAGGCCTCAAGAACCTCCAAAAAGCCGTTTCCCAGGTTTTACTCCACGAGGAGCTTTGGTTCAAATCCCACCCTCATTTAATAGT
This sequence comes from Ambystoma mexicanum, assembly GCF_040938575.1. Lineage (NCBI taxonomy): Eukaryota > Metazoa > Chordata > Amphibia > Caudata > Ambystomatidae > Ambystoma > Ambystoma mexicanum. The sequence goes on from NC_090922.1 coordinate 1,142,123,032, forward strand.
GCACATATTTCCTTCCAGTTTGCCAGTCAATGGAACCTGGCCCTTAATGGCCATTTAGGGCAATGATAGGTAAAAAGACGCTGCCCTTCTGTTTTGTTTGGCATAGCTTCAACAAATCCATGCTCACAATGGCACCCTGACACTGTGGAATACTTAAAGGTATGACTACTGCTGAAGCAATGACAGTGATTGTAGCCTTAAACATTTTTCAGAAACAAACAAGTTTAGGCACTTTGAAACTACTGCAGGGGTGGTGGCGATCTGGTGCAGTATAAACACCTTAGGCTTCATTATGATTTTGGCAATAATGTAAAAAAGTGGCAGTGACATAATTACCACCACTTTACCATTCCACTAAATTACAGTTTACCGAAACTGGTGGTAATTCCACCAGTGGTATATCTGCTGGTGGAATAGCACCGGAGGAATCAGCACCAGTAAACTAGTGGTAATTCTTCAAGTGCTAATTTCGCTGTTAGAATTTGCCCCATAAAAGACAACCTTAAGTCCACTGTATTACAAGCTGAAAGACCACCAAAATACTGCCAAACAGGCATTAATTTGGCTATGTTCAATTACCACCACCTAAGAGGTGATCATAATTATTCCAGGTGGCAGCAATTGTGATCAGAGAGGAATTCTAGGTCTACAGCTTTCTCAAACACACTTCCAAGCAACATGCAGCTGCAAGCAGACATGAACTGTGGAATCCAGAAACTGCTACTGTTCACTGAGCTACATCAGCATGCAAGGCCACAGCAGAGAAGGATACAGGCATCATAAAGGTGCAGATGTGTGTTGCGGAGGCCGCATGTTCTTTCCCCGTTTACTGACTGATGAACAATTAGTCAGACTGTATCACCTGAACCATAACACCATCACAAACATGCTGACCTTGATTACGATATAACTTCAAAGCATTAGAAAGTCACAGATTATAGGCTTTGGGTAGATGAAAAAGAAATCACCAAATTCAAGTTGTAGCTTGAATAGTAACCACGAAAAAGAAACGAAAGGTCAGAGAGCTGAGAGGATCTCCTCTGTCTGGTAGACTGCAGTGACAAATCAGAAGATGGCTGCCTGGGGTAGAGCTCATTGATTGGGGTCATAATGGACCAAAGTGAGGTGGAAGGACTACACAAGTAAACGTATTATTAGGTATAATGGGCAATCCAAGTTAGTCCTTGTCTCTTCCAAGGATGGTCCAACTACTGGTAGGGGAGCCTGGAGATTCTCCTTCCAGTTCAATTTCTGTCAGATTGCTGACAAAAAGTGAAACTCCTACAGTGGGTTTCTTCTGGGACCCCCGTCATGGGCCAGCAAGATTGCATTGGTGTCCACACGAGTTACCCTGATTTCAGGATGAACTGCAAGGGGGACTTCATGCACCAACTGCAGGATGAAGGGTCACACATGTCATGGTCTCCTCCTGTAGGCATTGTGTGCTTTCACACATGTAACCCACCTTCCTTTTGGATTCTTTGTCTCACATGAGTTTCAGCCCCCAATTGGAAGCAGGCCTTTCTCCATAGGCCTTTTAATGATGGTTTGTTGAGTTGGCCCTTACTAATCTTTTCCTTAAGGACCTCTTCTTCTGCAAGCAAGCTTGGCAGTTCAGGAATCTCACAGGCATACAGAGATTCTGGCTGTCCCTCTTCCTCTTAAGGTTCGGGGACTTGGCCAACTACCTCAACCTCAGTTGTAGGTAGGGCAGGGGGGATATATTCTTTCCCTCTACCTCTCTGTTTGCTTGCTCCTATAGTCTTAGATTTACTTTTCAGTTTTAGTTTCCCCTTAGACTTGGCTAAGGCAGCCTGATTCTGATACCTAGTGCCTGTGGGGTCTGTGAATTGTTTCTCAGGACCTAAGGCTTGGAGTCTAATCTCTCCCAGAACACTTCTAGGAACCCTCCACCTCAACACTGACAGATGCCCCATCAATCTCGCTATTCACAGCTTCAATGACAGGACATACTGGGAAGTTGAGAGAACGTCCTACCTTCAGCTGAGTATTCCCAAAAAAGGAGATATGGCAAACAGTAGAATCCATCATAGTTGAACTGGGTCCAATGTTTGTTACAGTAGAGGCACTTACACCTTCTAATAGCACATTACCCTCAGGAAAATAATTTTGGGAATTAACCGTTATGGGAGCAGAAGCTCCAGCATTGATACATTCCAATTAATCAAACTCTACTTTAGATATTACATCATTGGGCAAGGTATCTGAAGAGAAGGGCACCCCTGTGATAATCTCTTCATCTTCATGGGAAAAGGCCAGATACACAGAGTGGACCTCCAAGGTTTTACCCTTACATCTGGGGTCCCCCTTCATGTGGTCACTTCTTCTGCAGGTTAGACAAGATCCAATGGATCTTGGTATGTAGGTAGGCTTAGAGTAGCCAATTAGCACATTTACAGCATGCGATGTGGCAAGCGCAACATTAATTAATTTTGACATTGCTGGCTTTCATTTTTTTGCTCCTACGAACACCGCCAACAACATGTGCTATTTCATGTTGTGGCTGTGTTTATGGCCAGTGGGCCATGCAGTGCCTTGGTCTTCTTTGCACCTTTAAAATGGCTGCTTCATTTTTCCATTCACCGAGTGCTTAGCTTCTTGCCTCTGCCTCACTCTGAATGGCCTTCCTTCTCCATTTCAAGCCAATCAGGATCCGGAAGGCGAATAGCCGGCTCCAGTTTCAAAGGCCCTCTTTCTAAGGAGCCCGTCTGTGCCTGTCCAGGCCATGGAGGGCCTGGAAAGCCATTTAAAACTCTGTTCTAACCTAACTACGTTCTGTCATCCGGACTAATTCCTGGACTGCTCCTCTGGATCAAAGGCCTCCCATGATACCTGCAGTAATGACTGTGAGTTTGGATGTTCTACCATTACTAACTCTCCCGAGGTATTGCCTATGGTGTACTCTCAATCCATAATTTTAACATCTATATCAGTGCTTCTGTTTCCCTTGCACCATATGCTTTCAGTGCTGATGCATTTAAAAACATTGTTGGGGTGTGTTGCATAATTCGAATTTGGATGATTATCTTTCCCTTGCAGCATCTGCATTCAGTGCTTACTGTATTTGAAAACGTTGCACCATCTCATTCTCTCTCACGCAACCTACTAGGCCTCCTAGTGAGTTAACCAGAACTGTGCAGTACATTCTTGCCTCATTCCTTGACTTCCTATGTCTCTCTCCATCTCTCCTATATTCTGTAACTGCTACACTATCTCCTATCCCACATCTCTCTCCATGTCCGACAAGAAAAAGCACAGAAAAAGATATCCTGATCGCAAACCCTGGACTTCCCATTGCAGACACCTATGTAAGTCCTTTCTCTAGAGTGGTTTTCACTGATATCCTTTTCTCTGTCCCCTCTCCAGATTGCTGGACTCCCCATCTCAACTCCACTTTCTCTCCCTACTCACACTCTTCTATTAACGGTGGCAACAAGTGGGAAGTCCTCTTGGCAGGCTTCACATCCTCTTGTTGCTTCACTAATGTCCATCACACTGGCACTATCCCAGTTCAGGGCCCACAACCCAACTTCCTACTCTTTGACTGCATCCTGCCTTCTCTCATTAACTTTCTTCCCTCGCCTGAAACTCCTCCTTCTACTCCCCCTCCCTCTCCTCTGAATGGTGTACCACGCCGCAGTACCGCACCTCAGAAAACCTTCAAAATCACTGAACACCACCACCTGGCTACTTTTAACACCGTTTCAGACATCAAACACTCCTCTGACATCGGTCTCCTTCTTGAAGACGTTAACCTCGACATTCTCACGCTGACTGAGACTTGGTTCAATGCTAGCTCAGTCACTGCCTTTGACTCCCTCCTCCCTCTCGGATACAAGATCATCTCCAAGCCTCAACTTCACCCCACTGGAAAGAAGGTTGCCTTTATTATCCCAGAGTGGGTGCCTGCCTCCTTCTTACCTACCCAGACCTATTCCTCTTTTGAAAGCATGGTCTGCAAGTTGGTCACTTCTCCCACCACCACCCTGACCATTGCTATCATCTACCGTCCTGTAAGAGGATTCAATTCAACACTACAGCTAAGTCAACGCCTAGTCTATAATACTGAATGAAAACCCTTATTGATATATCTTTATGTCCAGTTCATGCGTTCTGGATGACTACCCCTATATAACACCCCTCTCTCAGAATCCCCCTGACCCCACTGAGCCAAGAAGTAGTTCTGTTTTGCAAGTTTAAAGGTTTATTTGATAACTTAAACAATATATATTATATCACGCTTTATAATAAATTAATAATTGGATATCACACTTAATCTGGTATGATAAAGATTAACAACGGAGAATCTGGCACTAGCACACTTCTTGATAATCACTAAGGAGTTGACATGAAATGGATAAGATAGCAACAATACTTTTATGGTTTCAAATGGATGCAATGTGGAATGAAATGCAGTAAAGAAAATAACTTGATAGGATTTCAGCAAAAGACAATGTAATCACTTTCTTGTACAATTTACCCCCCCCCCTTTTATGCAAGGAAATGGAAGAAAGGCACACAATTCTCAGAAATGCAATTCAAATGTAATTCAGTTCACCCAGCAATTTAGACTACAGAAGTTGAAAACACAGGCAAAATGCTTTTATATGTGCTGGCAATGGAGTGAAAAATATGCTAAATTTGCTTTTAATTCCCTCTAGAAGTTCAGGGTGAGTGGTATCTAGTTAATATTAGTCCAGGCTCACACTAGCAATGATTCAGGGATGATTAGCAGGTTAAACGAATTTCTGGCAAATGGAAGGCAAGCAGCAGCAGATTTTTACACGTGAAGAAATTTGCAAATCGCGGCAAAATTCGCGAATGCGTGTTCCGCGATTGCGGTAAAACTATAAGGGGTAGGAATGTGGTTCTTGGTGCGATTAAAAGCTAAGATTCTAAGCTTTCAGATGAAAGTTACTGCAAGTCTCTAAGACAAACGGTCGCGGAGATCTGAGCGATTTAGTGAAGGTCGTTTTTGGTTTTGCAAATTTTAAACGCAACACTTTTTCAGCTTTAAAAATGATGGCAGAATAACACAATTGCTAAACTGCAGTTCTACTTAGATTAAAAATGGATTGAATTATATGATTTTAACTAAGAGATGTGTTCTGAGTTTTGCTGAGTACTCACAAGAGATTTTGAACCGGAAAGCGACTTGGTCACGGACTTCAGTCCGGTCAGGTCTTCCCGAGTTCCGCTCACAGCGCCTGGCCTCTGGAACTGCTCACAGCATCGGGGTCAGCACTCTGGATACAATGGCCTGGTCTCTGCTAGGTACCGGTTCTCTGGGTCGGGTCCTGCCTTCTTTTTGGATATTTCTGTCACCGGGTTCTTGCAAAAGTTCTTGGCAAAATTCAGACGGCGTCAGCCGGCTGTCTGAAGAGTTCAGTTGCAAAAAGATTTTCAGGCCTGTTGACAAATACTCTTGCTGGCAGTGGCCTTTTTGGTTAAGGTTCTGTAGTCTCTGTTTATCTTGGAGTCTAAGTGTTGGCTCCTTGAAGGTTGATGGAGGTAAGTATGGATTTTTCCGGCAGAGCGTCCCGCTGCAGATGGAAATGAATGTCTCTACCTAAGTTTCAGTGGTCTATTTATATGTACTGCAAGTGGGTGTGTGTGTTGGTCATAACTAAACTTGCCCCTCTCACTTGTCATTGGTCCAGCTTTCATTTCTCCCCTGATTGGGGGAGCTAAGTTGTGTCAGAGTGATGTCAGCCATTTATGATCTCTTGAAAAAAACTCCCCTGTCATCTGTGCACCCAAATCTATATATGATCAAAATACATATTTCACAGTTACACAGTTGTTTGAAATTACATACCCATGTCACATATCACATGAGGTATACTCTGTCCCAAATCTGCTGTTTCTAAGAGCTTGCATTCAAAAATGGCATTTTTTAGCACTTTTTAATGTGCTAAACAACATTGGATCTTCATTAAATTTTATACAACTGTTCCTCACATATCTACACACATACCAATGCATTTTCGTTTGTCTAGCTGAAACAGGGAGTCTGTAATATTAATAAACAGCAGGGTTTTGTCCCAGAATATCCCACAATTTGGAGTTTGGGCTTGAATTAAAGGTACATTTTTTAAATTAAGTCTCTCAAAGTTATACATTTCTGTCATTTGATTACAAAGAGTTATCAGTGTTTTTGTAAAATATATATTTTACTTTCAATTCAGTCCTCAGAGTGTTGGAGTCCGCCTCCAAGACTTGGGTGGGTCAGTCACATGTCTTCTGGCAGGCAGGCCTTTGTTGACAGTAAAACAGTAAAAATCAACATATTCCTTTCAGAGGAGAGGGGCCATTGTGTGGTCTCTGGGAAGCTGACGTCAGGAGGCCAGGGAGCCACTTTGCATTTAATTAACAGAACCCTGTGATTTCCTGGCTTCTTGTGTTGAGTTCTGAAGTGTCAAGAGTTCTCAGGACAGGCAACCCCTTTGAACTTTTGATGAAATGAGACCCCTTTCTTTGCACTAGACAGTTTTGCAAGACAGCTCTCCTGTCAGAGTTTAGACCGCCAGCGCCACCCTCAGGATGTTGCGGTTACTGCATCCCTCCTTGGGATTTTTTTTAGATTGATTCATTTCAGCAAGTGATATTACATGGAGTATATTGTCCATGTTCAGGACATGGCATTGGTGTGTTTCTGAAGTAAAGTAATTCTGTGCCCATGATTTTGCCATATTTGACATTCAAGAAAAATGAATTCCCCACAATTCTAGGTGGCTTTTGGCAATCAGCATTGCCATTCCCAATGGTTTCAGACTACTGTGCGGGTAGTCCAATGGTGGTTTTAGGCAGTGCCCTTCTGTGCCCATAACATCGGCAAAATGGGTGGCAGCCTATTCTTCATGCACTTCCCTGGGCATCTTCTGGGAAGTTCTGGCCACCATGATGTTTTCAACGCCAGTACTGCCCAGTTTTTGAGGTAGGGCTCGGATGCATGGGTAAAAACATCCCACAAGCCCCCCTCTTGCGATGGCCATTCTGTTTCCTGATGGGACTCGCAAGACCTGGGATGTTTCCTCATCTTCTTCCAATAGATGGCACAGTTCAGCATCTTTTCCTCCATCCGGTGGATCGATCGGTTCTCCTCGCCGGTCCTGATGGGAATATTGGGCGGTACCCCGGCCCATTGCGTCTCTGCTCCCGGTCTCCGGATCGTCCTCCTTGGCCCGTCTCCAGGTTTTCTTTCTCCTAGGACGACAAAGGAAGAGCGGCAATACCTACTCATAGACGTTTTTCCACCACTGTTGAGATAGTGGGGCAGCATATGCATTTCATCATAACGAAACATTACATTCTTATTTTGATAAAAAACAGTATAACTAAGAGACAGTTTCATGCAAATCACAATATTTTAGAGACTAGATGTGGTATGTTTTATGATTGGAACTGAATTAGTCTGAGACAGTACCCGCTAGGATTCCAGAGGATTCCTCCAGTTGTTGCAGAGCGTGCCTGGGATGGCAACACTTCAACTGGTTTATGTGGACCCACTTGTCTTCCCCCGCTGCCAAAGGACCTTTGGGGATGTGGATTTTGTAGGCCACAGGGGAGATCTTGTCGATGATCTCAAAGGGTCCCTTCCATGTAGGCAAAAATTTGCGCTGCTTGGCCTGGTTCCTTTGGAAGTTGTATAGATAGACCCGGTCTCCCACCTGATATTCCTTCCTGGAAGTTTTCAGGTCATAATGGGTCTTCATGCTATCAGCTGATCTTTCTAGATTCCGCTGAGCATAAGCAAAAGCATGTTGAAGGTGTTTCCTTAAATTCTCCACATACTCATGAGTTGTGGAGGCATTTATCAGTGTCTGCTCTTGGGTCCTATAGAGCAAATGCTGCGGAAGCACCATCTTGCGTCCAGTCATCAACTCAAATGGTGACATTTTGGTTGCAGATGAAGGGGTAGATCTGATAGCCATTAGGACCAGAGGTAATCGGATATCCCAACTTGGCCCAGAATCTGCCACAAACTTCTTTAATATGCTCACAATTGTCCGGTTATATCTCTCTACTGCCCCAGAAGAAGCTGGTCTATAAGCAATATGCAGCTTTCTCTTGACCCCCAGTATCTCCCACATCTTTGTCATTACTTCACTGGTGAAGTGGCTACCTCTGTCTGACTCAATCCTTTGAGGTAGACCAAAACGGGAAAAGATGTGGTTAATCATCAAGGCAGCTGCAGTTTCTGCCTTGCAATTTGGGGCTGGGAGACATTCCACCCACTTGGTAAACAAGCATGTCACAGTCAACATGTACTTATTCCCCCTAGCAGAGCGAATCACAGGGCCTACAAAGTCGATTTGTAAATCTGACCATGGCAGTGTCATCCCCCTCTTTTGGAGAGGCGCGCGGTGCGTGAGGGATGATGGCTGAAATTGTGCACACACAAGACACCCCTTCAAGTATTGGTCGAGGTCCTGCCCCATGTGTGGCCAGTATGCAACCTCTCTTAAGATTTCCAATGTTGTGTGAAACCCCCTATGACCGGCGGTGGCCGCATCATGGGCGTGACTTAACATCAGGCTTCGGAATGAGGTAGGAACCACCCACTGATCGTGGCCAGCTTTGGATTTCCTTACCAACAAACCGTCTTGGATTCGGAACATTTTTGGACATTTCATCAACACTCTTAGGTCCTCTTTCCCAATGTAATCGGTATCCGTCAGGGGAAAGTTCTCAGGGTCCTCAATGTGCTGGTAAAATTTACAAATTATTGGATCCCCCTTCTGAGCGGTAATCAAATCAGCATCAGGGGTCTCCTTACTCCATTGTGCAATTGAAAGGTCGTTGTGAGCATTTGTCTGGGACCTAGTGATAGCAGTGACCTGGATTTCCCCCAACAGGGACTCAATCTCAATTAGATCCCCTTGGATGGCCCCGGTTTTGGCCAGCTGATCAGCCAAGTCGTTTCCAGTTTTGTCTGATCCCTCTACTTTGGAATGACCCTTGATCTTTTTCCAATAGATGGTCATCTCATTCGAGGTGACCAGATCGTCAATGTTTTGGATCAACTTCCCATGTTTCAAGGGTTTGTTGTTAGCACATAACATGCCTCTGGTTTTCCAATTAACCAGGTGCTCCACGAACCCGTTCCGTACATAATCGGAATCTGTGATTATGACCAGTTCGCGGAGTTGATGCTGGACAGCAGTGAGGATGGCTTGATGCACAGCCATCAATTCTGCCACCTGACTACTTCGGGGACCAATTTTGTATCCAGCGGAGGGTTCTGGGGACTCATTCACCCATGCATTCCCTACGCCGGCCACCAGTTCTTTCTCCCCGTTGTTGTCAACATGGTAAGAGCATCCATCCACATAGACAGTGGGCATTCCCTCACACTTGTCCTCTTCAAAGACTTTGTGTGGGGAATTAAGGTATGCCTCCATGTTGTCCTTGATTTTTAGACTTTCGTCCTCGAGACAATTTTCTCTGGCACAATCATGCAAGTCAGCCAGACCTTGCGCGAGTGGACCCTTCTTGTTTTGGCCATATCTGACCTCCACAGGAAAGCCTTGCATTGACAGAATCCAGGAAGTAATTCGGGAATTACTCACATTTCCGGCCCGGATTCTATCACTTTGGAGATATTGCAGAGGCTGGTGTGGAGTCTCCACTATGATGTGTTCCCCCTGGATAAACGGGCGGTAATTCTTCAATGCCCACACCGTTGCCAGGAGTGCCTTCTCACAATCGTTGAATTTTTCCTCCACAGAGGATAAAGTTTTGCTCGCATAGGATATTACTTTATTGACCTTTTCATGCTTTTGGTATAATACTGCCGTCGAACACGTATTAGAGAACCCTGTCTCCAGGAAGAACTCCTTGTTTCTGACAGGGTAAGCTAGGCAAGGCGCTTGTGAGAGGCTTCTCTTGAGTTGTCTTACTGCCTCGGCTTGTTCTGGACCCCATTCCCACTTGACCCCCCCCTTCAGGAGATGAATCAGGGGTCTGGTGATCTCTGCGTAGCCCTCAATGAACTTTCTGCTGTAATTAGTCAGTCCAAGGAGGCTCCTTAGTTCCCGCAGAGTTGTGGGGTCTTTCAGTTTCTGAAGTGCTTCCACTTTCTTTTCCTGGGGACAGAGGCCCTGAGGAGTAATCTCATGCCCCAAGAAATTAACACGGGTTCTACACCACTATGCTTTCTGAAAGGAAAGTTTTGCTCCGGCGGCCCTCAACTGTGTCAGAACATAACGGATCTCCGCTATGTGTTCCTCCACAGATGAACTTTTGATGAGGACATCATCTACATAAGCCAGGTTACCCCTTGCACCCAAGTCGGGCATGGCCTTGTGTAGAAAAATGTTGAATTCATTGCCAGAGTTGAGGTATCCGAAGGGAGTCCGGGTCCATGTATACTGCTGGCCCCCAAAGGTAAAAGCCAGCTTGTATTGGTCCTCCCTACTGACAGGCACGGTCCAGTATCCATTGGTCAGGTCTATTGCAGTGAATACCTGTGACCCCTGAATCTGGGCCAGCCCTTGGTCAATGTAGGGAAGAGGCCATCGGGAAGTATGGACCCGTTTGTTGAGCTCCCTGAGGTCGGCGCAGAGTCTCCACTGGCCGTTTGGCTTCAATATTCCCAGCACCGGATTATTGAAGGTGCTGTGGACTGGACGGATTATTCCCCGGGACTCAAGGTTCTTAATTATTTCAGTAAGGGACTCCATTGATGCGAGAGGCAAGCGATATTGCTTCACAAACACAGGAGTCATGCCAGGGTCCGTGGGGATTGTTGTTGTGTGGATGTCGGTGCGGCCACAGTCATATAAGTCTACCGCAAAGAGATCTTGGAAATCCAAGAAAACTTGTTTCAACTTTTGCTTTTGTTCCAGAGTCACACAGGCGTCAGCTAGGTTGACTCTCTCTTCAGCCATCTGCCTGAAGCCTGGAAAGACTTCTGGTTTGGCTATCTCCGCGGCCTCCTCCAGCTGGGTGGAGAAGTCCCTGGTCAGAGTGCTGATTTGGACCGGAGGCTTCAGGTGGGAAAGGCAGCCCTCATGGACCTGGAAAATCACCTCATCCCTCCTGAAGTCACAAGTCACATCTTCCTTACCATAGGGGCAGGAAGTGTACACCAGGAAGTTCCCCCCATGCCGGGTAAAAATCCTGTCTGGTGTTGTATTGTCATCACTGTCACTGTCAAAACAGTCCTTGGGGATTAGTCCTAACAGTTCATTTACTAAGTCGATGGAAAAATGTCGGTCATCAACCGCCATTCCAATAATGGTGCCTGCGGCTAGAGTAATACTCTTTAAGTCGCTGTTATCCACCTCTATTGGAATGGTGTCATGTTCTATGTTGACTAATGGAGTTGGGTTTACCCCCAACCCTTGCTGTTGGAGAGAAGCGTTTAGATGTATGTAAGCATCAGGGTTTTTCAACTCTTGTCCCCTTTTAACTTTCACTTCCAGGGAGAATTGTCGGGTCCTTTCTGGGATGGTGACTTCCTCTTTAATCTGAATTTCAACTGCATAAGGTAGCAATTGAGCTGACCTAAATGCTTTTTCTGGATCATCAAAGCCCATGGGATTATCCGCTAATCGGGACCAAGCTTTGAAGTTTATTAGGTCCAAACTAATGGCAAAGCGATTGAGAATGTCACTGCCTAAGTAAAAGGCGGCAGTGACGTCTCGCACGACCCAACAATTATGGACTATGCTCTTGTTGCCAATGGAGATTTTGAGCATACACCTGCTTGGCAGGAGATGTTTGGAATTAGGTGCTTCCAGGTCCATTTCCCATTTGTCTATCAGTTTGAAGGTGGGAATGGCTGGATCTTTTGGGAGTTGGCAAAACATGGCTTCGCTGATGAAGCTCTTACCGTTGTTCACACACACACTCGAGCGAGAACAGAGTCCTTCCCATCATTTAACTGAACAGGGATGAACAACTGCTCTCCAATTTGCTGAATATCAGCCAGGCTCTGAGCTGATTTCACATCTTTCTGGACTATAGGAGTGGGAGTTTCTGATTGTGGATTAGTATAGAATCTCAGAGTGTTTCCTTCCAGTGTGGAGTACCACTTTAGACTGGAAGGAAGGTTGATTTTCAGAAATAGAGAGGACCCTCCATCACCAGTCTGTTGTCCTACTGCTATTACTGTCACGTCTGGAATTTGGCTATTCTGGAAGTGAAATTCTACTTGGTCAGATTTTTGTTCAACCATGTGGCAGGTGCCGTTTAAACTAACATGGTTGACACTCTGTTTTAATTTTATTGGTCGGCTAGTCTGGGTCCAGAGGACCTTGTTTACACAATCTATTAGGGGTGACAACCTTCTCAGGAGGTCATTCCCCAGTAAACAAGGGGTGCCCTCTGGAGTCACAACTATGACTGGGTGTTTCAACTTGTGTCGCCCGATCTTAATGTCCAAGTCTGCCGTCCCCTCGACGGGAATTTCCTTCCCGTCAAAGTTCTGGAGTTGTCCAGGAAGAGAGGTGAGAGGAATTTGGTAATTCCCTCCCCTTCCTGCATTCAGTTCATCAAAGGCCCTTCTGGACAGAAGGGTAGCTTGAGATCCTGTGTCCACCAGCGCTGAAATCGTACCCTGCCCCTGTACTTGTACCGGGGCATAATATCTTCCCTCCTTCTCCTCAAGGGGGCACAGATAATGCACATTTTTGGACAACTGGTGGGCTAACTTTCTGGTTTTGGACATCGCTAGCGAAGAGATTTGGGCAGAATTCTGTGGAGAGCCTTGGGAATCTGAAAGAAAAAGTTGGCAACTGGAGATCAGAGCCATTGTGGGTTCCCCTGGCTCTGGTTCTGGGCCGCCCCCCCCTTTTTGGAGGCAGTCACCAGGATTTTTTTTTTTTATTTATAAAGCGCTCACACAGCCCGCAGGCATCGAGGCGCTGTTACAGGAATTGTTAGTTTTTCTTAGTTGTGTAATTGTGTTTTTTCTTTGTCTTAGTTACGTATTTATAACGCGCTTAAACACTCAGAGGTTTCTAAGCGCGGACCCGGGGATCGAACCTGTTGTTGCTTTGTGTCGTCTTGCTTCCAAGACGCGCACGCTGCCGCTGTGCTATCCTCCCGATGGGTTTGAACCAGGGGATTTTCTTGCTGTTGGTTCTGGGATGAGATGGTGGGCGGCGGTAGCTCAGTCTCCACATCTCCCCAGTCTGGATTTGCATCCCTAGGGACCCATTTTTCTTTGGGAGGAGTTCCCCCCTCTCTGAAGGAGAAGATCCTTTTCCCAGGATCTTCTGAGGATCCCTCTCCCTCAAATTGGAAGATCTGTACCTCCTCCTCAAACTGAGTCTGTTTGGGTCTTTTGTTTCTCCTACCCCCCCTCTGCTCCTTAGGAGGCAGACTTTCAGGGGCAAGAGATTTTGTTTCCAGTTCCTGGGTTTCCAGGGGCTGTTTACAAGTGAGGAAGGAAGCTTCCTCCAAGGCTTTACACCCCCCTTCCCCTTGTGCCTCCTCCCTGGGAACCGGTGAGTTATCGGGGTGCTGCCCCCGTCATTGTTCTGGGGCACCAGGTCCAGAGTTGGGTGCGTTCTGCGCCGGCATGCCGTTCTGAGGGTTCTGCTGCGCCCTCAGTATGTGACCCAGATCCCGCGCCATGTTTTGAACCTGGCGCTCTAACTGGGAAACCCGCTCAGGCTGATACAGGGCCCTGTTTTCTCCCCGGGGCTGATCCCGGGAAGGGTAGCTATCCCTTCTTTGGTAGTACCCCTGGTTGGGAAGATTTGGGTACCCCTCCACCCTTGGCCTCCCCTCTCCCGGATTAGGTTGTCTGGGCTCAGGGAATTGGGGAAAGAAGGATGGATGATTTTGGGGTTGGAAATTGGGTGGATACCTGGGGAAAAAGTTCTGCCCAGGATTTGGAGAATTTCTGCCCTCCTGTGGGAAGTTGGGAGGGAAGTTCCCTGGGTTAGGTGCTTGGCTGGATCCCCCCCCTTGGGCTGGAGGAGTCCACACATAACCCAGGATGGGTCGATTTCCCTTGTAACGGGGACTTACATAATCAGGAGAGCGAGGGACCCCATTTGTGGGGCTGCCTCCCTGGCTCCCTGTCTGTGACTGGCCCGAGGACCTTCTGGGCCTAGCATTATTAGGTGCAGGTAGGTTTTTAGGCCCCCCCATCTCCAACTCTAAAACGGGGGTGACCTTTACCTCTGCCACCTTGGCAGCAGCAGGGGTGCTGTTGGCTTTGGGGTTTTTCTGAGCATTATTTTTGCTATCTACCGGTTTCTGCACCTCATAGATCCGGGTAGCCTGTTCAAGGACCCAGTCTAAAGATCTTTTCTCGTGAAAATCCCTCACGAGCTGGGTCATTATGTATTTGGGCAAGGCATGAAAAAATGTATTTATGAATTCTCTACTGTCTGTGCGCACCCTTCTGGTGGTCTATTCAAAAGCACGTTTCAGTTCTTGCACAAATTCTTGTGGGGCCTGATCCTCCCCACATTGCAAATTGTAGGCTGCCTTGCGAGCCTCTTGAGGATTTCTATGAATGGAAAAATGTTTCAAGATGGCCGCCTTATAGGTGGACCATCTTAAATGATTTTGGTCCTCCAGCCCCGCAAAGAAACTGGAGTATTCCGGGGAGAAGGTCCACTTTACATATTGAATACAGCTTTGGCTGTCCTTCAAATGGAAAGTCTCCATCATTTGCTCAAACAACTCTAAGTGCTCCCAAACAGAATACTTAGCGTTCTTATGGTAAGGCGTGATGACGCTCCTGATCGCCTTAATCTGCTTTAAGGGGTCCTTAAGCAAGGCCCTTTTTGCCTTATTGGCCTTTTTGGTTCGGGTAACCCTTGTCCATTCATCCTCTGACTCAGAGGCACTGCTCCCAGAGGTTCCTGTCTGCTCTTCCAGGTTTTCCCGGATTCTGCGAGCCTGGGAATGGCTGGCAGAATGTGGGGACCTGGTCTCCTGTGTCCTGCGCAGTTCAGAGGAGTCTTCAGATTCCTCCTTGCTGCCAGGATTTGATGGGTACCCCCTCCACTGACCTAACTGGGCAGAGGTTTTCAGGATGCCCTTAATGGGCCTACTCTCCTGGGGTTCCCCACTGAACTGTACTGTACTTGGGTGCCCATACCCGGATGCCCACCCCTCCATCCCTGAGTGGTACTGGCCTATGAGCCCCATACTTTTAGCTGGATAGTAATCTGCCATCCCTGTGGCCCTGTGCTCATGTGCGCCAGGGGACATGGGGGTGGTAGAGTCCAGGGACTGGGAGAGATGAAGGCCCCTGGTGTTAGGGCTCCTGAGGTTATGGTCAGGAGTCTCTCTTTCCCAGCGGACCTCATCTCTATCCGCCCCTGCTCCCTGTTGCAATGCAAGAGTCTGCATTTGTGCTTTCAGTTCCTCAGTCAAGGCCTTACTAGACTCTATCAGTCTCTCCTGCATCGCTACCTGTTGTTGGAGCCTATCATTGTGTTGACAGAGGGCCTCATTTTCCCTCTGTGCTTCCTGGTTGGTCCTGGAGAACTGGGCCAGTCTTTGCTGCAGGAGGTTTACCTCCTGAGTCCCATCCCTACCGGCCTGCTCCTTTCTTGCCAGAGCATCTTCCACCCTTCTGGTGTGCTCTACCAAGTTCTGGTTTTCTTTTTGGAGGTCACCCAGCCCCTGGAGGGTCAGGTGATTTTCTTCAATTTCCTTTTTTAAGTGGCAGACTTCCTGGCCTAAAGTGTCTCTTTCCTGACTGAGAGCCTGCATCTGTGCTGCCAGGTCGTCCCTCTGCCTTTGAAGGGCACCAGCTTTCCGGCGCTCTTCATCAAACTCTGCCTGGGTATCCAGGTCTTTCAGAATCAGTTTATTGCTTTCTGCCTTTTCCCTATCTAGGTGGCCTTGCAGGGTGACTACCTGCTCAGCACATACCCTGTTGAAGTCCAGTTGTTGCTCCAGCTTTTTCTGGCTTTGCAGTAGGGAGTCCAAACCTTCTTGGTGTTCCTTCTGCAAGGCCCGAAATCTGGTATCCTGTTCTGACTTTTCCTTTTGCAGCACATCCATATCCTCCTTTATTTTAGTGATGTACTGTCTGGTCTCATTTTCTGACTCCTGGCTTCTGTGCAGCCTTTGCTCAGAAGAGTCCAGATCAGATTGGGCCTTCTCTAACGCCATCTGTTGCCTTTTTGCCAGATCATGGCCTTCAGCACATTTATTCTGTATGGCTCCCATATATAAATATAAATATGCCGCTATCCTAACAATCTTGTCGTGTTCATCTTTGGCCTTAGGAGCCATATATAGTTCACTCAGGGCCACATGTAATGGACCCTGATCTCTCCATAAGTCTGACCCTGTTTCAGTGGCCTGTCGCGTGATGGCCTGCAACCAGGCCTCCTGGCCCTGCTCAGCCCATTCACCTCTCACAAATAGTTTATGTAAGAAGTGCTCTCTGGCTATTTTCATATCTACCAAGGTCGTCATTCTAGAGATTGGTCTCTGTCCTGACTTACAGAAGTTTGTATTTTATTTTTGCAGAACAGAACTTTTCTTGGAGTGTCCCTTTTGAGGAATGCTTCACAGCATAAGGCAGCGTGGTGATCCGACTGGATGTATGTATCCCGTCAGTTAGCACACTGTATTAAGCTGCACAAGTGGTATTCTAACCCAGAATCCCGGCTACGAGCCCCCAATTTGTAAGAGGATTCAATTCAACACTACAGCTAAGTCAACGCCTAGTCTATAATACTGAATGAAAACCCTTATTGATATATCTTTATGTCCAGTTCATGCGTTCTGGATGACTACCCCTATATAACACCCCTCTCTCAGAATCCCCATGACCCCACTGAGCCAAGAAGTAGTTCTGTTTTGCAAGTTTAAAGGTTTATTTGATAACTTAAACAATATATATTATATCACGCTTTATAATAAATTAATAATTGGATATCACACTTAATCTGGTTATGATAAAGATTAACAACGGAGAATCTGGCACTAGCACACTTCTTGATAATCACTAAGGAGTTGACATGAAATGGATAAGATAGCAACAATACTTTTATGGTTTCAAATGGATGCAATGTGGAATGAAATGCAGTAAAGAAAATAACTTGATAGGATTTCAGCAAAAGACAATGTAATCACTTTCTTGTACAATTTCCCCCCCCCCTTTTATGCAATGCAAGGAAATGGAAGGAAGGCACACAATTCTCAGAAATGCAATTCAAATGTAATTCAGTTCACCCAGCAACTTAGACTACAGAAGTTGAAAACACAGGCAAAATGCTTTTATATGTGCTGGCAATGGAGTGAAAAATATGCTAAATTTGCTTTTAATTCCCTCTAGAAGTTCAGGGTGAGTGGTATCTAGTTAATATTAGTCCAGGCTCACACTAGCAATGATTCAGGGATGATTAGCAGGTTAAACGAATTTCTGGCAAATGGAAGGCAAGCAGCAGCAGATTTTTACACGTGAAGAAATTTGCAAATCGCGGCAAAATTCGCGAATGCGTGTTCCGCGATTGCGGTAAAACTATAAGGGGTAGGAATGTGGTTCTTGGTGCGATTAAAAGCTAAGATTCTAAGCTTTCAGATGAACGTTACTGCAAGTCTCTAAGACAAACGGTCGCGGAGATATGAGCGATTTAGTGAAGGTCGTTTTTGGTTTTGCAAATTTTAAACGCAACACTTTTTCAGCTTTAAAAATGATGGCAGAATAACACAATTGCTAAGCTGCAGTTCTACTTAGATTAAAAATGGATTGAATTATATGATTTTAACTAAGAGATGTGTTCTGAGTTTTGCTGAGTACTCACAAGAGATTTTGAACCGGAAAGCGACTTGGTCACGGACTTCAGTCTGGTCAGGTCTTCCCGAGTTCCGCTCACAGCGCCTGGCCTCTGGAACTGCTCACAGCATCGGGGTCAGCACTCTGGATACAATGGCCTGGTCTCTGCTAGGTACCGGTTCTCTGGGTCGGGTCCTGCCTTCTTTTTGGATATTTCTGTCACCGGGTTCTTGCAAAAGTTCTTGGCAAAATTCAGACGGCGTCAGCCGGCTGTCTGAAGAGTTCAGTTGCAAAAAGATTTTCAGGCCTGTTGACAAATACTCTTGCTGGCAGTGGCCTTTTTGGTTAAGGTTCTGTAGTCTCTGTTTATCTTGGAGTCTAAGTGTTGGCTCCTTGAAGGTTGATGGAGGTAAGTATGGATTTTTCCGGCAGAGCGTCCCACTGCAGATGGAAATGAATGTCTCTACCTAAGTTTCAGTGGTCCATTTATATGTTCTGCAAGTGGGTGTGTGTGTTGGTCATAACTAAACTTGCCCCTCTCACTTGTCATTGGTCCAGCTTTCATTTCTCCCCTGATTGGGGGAGCTAAGTTGTGTCAGAGTGATGTCAGCCATTTATGATCTCTTGAAAAAAACTCCCCTGTCATCTGTGCACCCAAATCTATATATGATCAAAATACATATTTCACAGTTACACAGTTGTTTGAAATTACATACCCATGTCACATATCACATGAGGTATACTCTGTCCCAAATCTGCTGTTTCTAAGAGCTTGCATTCAAAAATGGCAACTTTTAGCACTTTTTAATGTGCTAAACAACATTGGATCTTCATTAAATTTTATACAACTGTTCCTCACATATCTACCCACATACCAATGCATTTTCGTTTGTCTAGCTGAAACAGGGAGTCTGTAATATTAATAAACAGCAGGGTTTTGTCCCAGAATATCCCACAATTTGGAGTTTGGGCTTGAATTAAAGGTACATTTTTTAAATTAAGTCTCTCAAAGTTATACATTTCTGTCATTTGATAACAAAGAGTTATCAGTGTTTTTGTAAAATATATATTTTACTTTCAATTCAGTCCTTA
Organism: Ambystoma mexicanum; assembly: GCF_040938575.1. NCBI lineage: Eukaryota > Metazoa > Chordata > Amphibia > Caudata > Ambystomatidae > Ambystoma > Ambystoma mexicanum. The sequence goes on from NC_090922.1 coordinate 1,142,141,855, forward strand.
GAGTGTTGGAGTCCGCCTCCAAGACTTGGGTGGGTCAGTCACATGTCTTCTGGCAGGCAGGCCTTTGTTGACAGTAAAACAGTAAAAATCAACATATTCCTTTCAGAGGAGAGGGGCCATTGTGTGGTCTCTGGGAAGCTGACATCAGGAGACCAGGGAGCCACTTTGCATTTAATTAACAGAACCCTGTGATTTCTTGGCTTCTTGTGTTGAGTTCTGAAGTGTCAAGAGTTCTCAGGACAGGCAACCCCTTTGAACTTTTGATGAAATGAGACCCCTTTCTTTGCACTAGACAGTTTTGCAAGACAGCTCTCCTGTCAGAGTTTTGACCGCCAGCGCCACCCTCAGGATTTTGCGGTTACTGCATCCCTCCTTGGGATTTTTTTTAGATTGATTCATTTCAGCAAGTGATATTACATGGAGTATATTGTCCATGTTCAGGACATGGCATTGGTGTGTTTCTGAAGTAAAGTAATTCTGTGCCCATGATTTTGCCATATTTGACATTCAAGAAAAATGAATTCCCCACAATTCTAGGTGGCTTTTGGCAATCAGCATTGCCATTCCCAATGGTTTCAGACTACTGTGCGGGTAGTCCAATGGTGGTTTTAGGCAGTGCCCTTCTGTGCCCATAACATCGGCAAAATGGGTGGCAGCCTATTCTTCATGCACTTCCCTGGGTATCTTCTGGGAAGTTCTGGCCACCATGATGTTTTCAACGCCAGTACTGCCCAGTTTTTGAGGCAGGGCTCGGATGCATGGGTAAAAACATCCCACAGTCCGCCAGGTGCTGTCTCCCTATTCCTCTCTTAATGGGCTGACTTCTGCTCTTCTTTACTTGCTTCCACTTCTAACCTTCTCCTCCTATGTGACTTCAACATTCAATTGGACTCCGCTGGCTCTTCAACCATCCTATTCACTCATCTCTGCTCCTCGCTGTCCCTCCCCATTCTCCCTTCTCAGCCAACCCACACAGCTGGACACACTCTGGATGCCCTAAAACACTCAGACCTCACTCTCTCCCCCCCCATTAGTCACCCCCTACCCTGGTCTGACCATTTTCTCTTCTCCACTCACCTGCGTCCCATTGGCCCCTGACCGCCACCCAAAAAGTCGCACCAACCTCATTCACTGACACGCACTTTTTGAAACGTGTGACTGAGGCTGCCTTTACCTCCACTTACCTATCCCCTCACTCTCCCATCTAAGACTCTACCTTTGACTCTTCCCTCAGCAACCTACACCTGTCCATCATCAACACCCTTGACATTCTTGCCCCAGTCATGAGGATTCATCTGAAACCTGCCTCAAAGCGTAACACTTGGTATGACTCTGAACTTGTAGCCCTGAAACAAAATTGGAGGGCAGCAGAACGGAACTTGCTAACCTCAGGCTTATCCTCTGACAAACTAGCCTGCCACCTGTTCCAAAGGCAATACAGACTCGCCATCCATGCAAAGAAAAGAGCACACATTCAGGCACAGGTCTCAGGCACATCCAATAACTCGGCTGAACTTTTCAAAATCTACAGGGAACTAGCCAACCCCTCTGCAGTCTCCTCCTATCCTTGTTCTTCACAGGGCCTCTGCAAAGCACTGCCCTCACATTTTGCCCACCAAAACACAGGACATTCTGACCTCCCTTTCTACACCCCCCCACACCCCATCCCACACCCCACTCCACGCCACTCTCCGTCATCCCTCTGTCCCCCTTTCCTTCTTTATCACCTGTCACTCCTGAGGAGGTTACCAGAATTGTCAGCTCCATAAAGGTGTCCTCTAAACAGGTCTCCCCTTGGTCATCCTTGCGTTACTCCAACAGATTTTGGAGTGTATTTCACTAAGGAATGAGTCTATCCACATGATGACATCACTAGAGCAATTTCAAATGGAGGCTAAGGTTTTGAGCAAGTAAGAGTGATGCAGCAAGTCAAAAGCGGCTGACAAATCTAAAAGAATCAGCAAGCCTGTTTTACTTTCTTCCATTGTTTGCAACATTTGTGATTGTAGGTTTATCAAAGCACTTCCGGTCCCGTAGTGGTTCCTAAAAACTGACTGACTAGGGTGCAAAATAGCAGGTTCCTCAAAATGGGCCTGTAATTGACTAGTCGTGACCTTGTCCAAGATTTTCAGTAGCAATGGGTCTAACTTTGCCAGGTTTGTTAGGATTGGACCCAGGTTTCTTGATCAGGGGTGCAACTACCACCTCCTTAATGGTTTTAGGTACGCTCTTGTGTCGAATGGAGGCATTGACTAATATTTCCAGGAAGGGAGTGAATAGTTTATTATTGGCTAGGATCACTTTGGATGGCAGCAAATCTCCTGAACAGGACATGGGCAGGGGAGCCGACTTATGAATTTCCCGGGGAGTGCCCAAATATAGGAAGGGACATCACCAGCAGTTATATGACCGCATTTCCACATAGTCGTCAACTTGGTGCAAGGCGGTTGGGGGTGCGTAGAACAGTGGAAACATTGGCAAGCATATTCTAAAGTCATGTAAGAAAGAGGTGTAAGCCTTCAATTGCATTCCAGTAAGCCATCACTGCCTCTACTCCACCCCTCTATAATCATCCAAGTTGTAGTAGCCCTCAAAAGGCAGAGCAACACAACTAAGATCGGAGAATGAAATGCTCCCTAAACAGAAGGCACAGCTGCAAGGTGGAGTACCACCACCAACACCAACAAAAAAAAGAAGTTACCATTCAAGGGACAACAAGGAAAGAAGTTTCCTGATTAAAAAGGACAACAGTGCTTTGGCATGATCTACATCATACCCTACATACCGCAGCATGACCATCACCCCAAAGGTGGTCTACATACCCAACAGAAGCTATGGCAGGTTTTTAGACCATATTGCTGTACAAGAAGGACCCTCTGGAAGTTGGTCACTGCACTCGAGTGCAAGAGACACTACTACCCCTGAGAACAGGGCAGACTTACTATTGGACAGCAATATTGTTTTGGGTCCACCTTCTGTGTGAATATGTATATTGTGATTTTTACCCATTTGTTGTGTTTTTAATTAACATTTGATGCTATCAGTATCTTCGCTACAATTTTATACTCAAATAGGAACACATTAAAAGACTTCACTTTTATTTAGTATTTCTGTATATTTATTCACTTGAAAAGATATTGTATGAACATTAAGAATGTCATAGTCAAATACACCGTTCACGCATTGCTAATATTAGCAAGTAGATAGCCAGCATCCTACTCTTCTATTTACTTGGAAAATATTTGAACTACCAAGCAAGATGTGTGTGGTGCCATAGCCCAGTAAAACCTCAACAAATCAAACTTACAATAGTGCTGCTACAGATTGGCCAGCCAGGGGAGCTTTTTTCATTGCAGCACCTTACCCGTGCAAATGTATTTTTACGGACAACAGTTTCTTGAATAAATGTATCTGCAATGGCTTCAACATCCAGATGTGCAGCTTCATCTTTGAGTCCATGTAGCAAAGCAACCACATTTAATCGAACTTCGCCCGTTGTAGCTCTCATATATGATTTGATGCGCCAAAGGCAAGAAAAAAAACGCTCCGAAGAACAAGAGTATACAGGGATAGTTACTGCAATTTGAAGTAGTCGGGCCAGTTCTGGGAATAAATTGCACATAGGAGCACCCCTTTCACCTTGGAACAAGTCAAAGACATCCTGAAAACACATAACCAGAGTCTTATCCCTCTGTACAAGTTCAAGGAACATATTTCTATGTAGCTCTAGATTGCATTAATGGAAGAAAAATTAATGACATATTCACTGGTGGTATTCCCTGTAACAAATCTTTCTATGTTAACCATATGGTCACATGTAGTTGTATTGAAACGTTCTGACAAAGTTACCAATATACGTTCCATGAGTTCATAATAACGTCTATAGAGGTCTTTGGGCGACTGGAAAACATGTGGAACTGACTCTTCATCCAGGCCTGTGGAATTTGCTTGGCTCTTCTTTGCACAAAATGTTCCTCTAGTTCCACATCTAAATCATCGGCCACTGATGTGGTTTTTGAGAAGTAGTCTTCAAATCCCTCACGCAGTTGTGCAATTATGGTCTTAAGGATTTCAATCATAACCGATGCTTCATGGAACCTTAAACTGATATTCTGTAGAGCAGTGTTCACAGTTTAAACACAGGAAAATACCATGTAAAGAAGATGAATGCCTAGAAAGGTTTCAAGTTTATGGAGCTGCAAGTGCAACCCATGGGCTTTTGCTCCCACTTCATTGTGGGCACCGCCTGCAAGTCCCAGAAATTCTATTACAGAATTGTAGTTAGCAAGCACCGTCTTCAAAGATTGTGCTCGAACTGTCCATCGGGTAGGACAGAATGGAACCAGTTTTACACTCCCTTCCTCTTGACAACGTTCAAAACAAGCAAGGCATTTTGGGGAATTTCGAATGAACCCAATCAAGTACCTTACAAAAGCCAAAAGATCCCTGATCTTGTCTATTTCCCTAGCTAGATTCTAAACTACTATGTTCAGATTGTGAGCAAAGCAGTGCACATAAATAGCTTGTGGTGCCACCTCATGTACCAAGGTCTGCAAACCATGTCGATGTCCAGCCATATTAGAAGCACCATCATGAACTGCCCTGAACAGTTTTACATTTGATGGCCAAACCTCAGGAGAACATTTTTTAAAATGGCAGAGTTTGGATGTAGTGCTAGACGTTTGATAAAAGCCCAAAAAAATCTCCTCTTCCCAAAGATCCTCTTTTGCAATGCGAAAGACTACAGAGACCTGCTCTTTTACTGACACATCAGTAGTCTCATCTAAAATAATAAAAAATGATTTTGCATCATGAATCAGGCCACAGAGCAAATTATGTGACATAATTTCCAGCATTGCATTTAATATGTCATGCAACATCCATTTGTACTCTGTTCTTTGAAGCCAAGTTTGCATTTCCCGGACATCTCTGCCACGAAATGACAGAATTGCTGTTAGATTAGAGTCCTCCTCAGTATGACCCGAATTGCAAGACCTTGCTGAGCTAAAGCCAACAATGTGGTCAAGATATTCAGCAGCTCCCTTCTGTTATCCCTCATCTGCTTGAGGTGGCCCAACGACAGAGCTGCTGCAACATTCGTACCGCTTTTCACAGATGCTAGTGCCATTGCAGCCGCCCGATGAAGGTTTGAACTCTGATGGCTGCTACATATCTCTATGGCCTTCTTAAAATTGTTAAAGCCATGTTTAATGAAAGCATTCCAGGCATCCTTATCATGGACACTATTTCATTAGCAAACTGGCATACTTTACAGAATTTTTTTTCAACAGACTCATCGTATGTAAGCCAATTATAGGTTGCTAACCATTTCTTTTGGAAAGTGCGGCCCTGCTGGCACTTTAAAACATTTGATTTGTTCATGTTTGTGGAGCATTCCTGTGTCACATTGCTGCCACCAACATCACTGTAGGTGCATTTGGTATATTTTGCACACATTGTGCCTGGAAGTTTGATGCAATTGTGGAGTTTGAAATTCAGACACATGGGACATCTGTTTTGGTTTAGCAGGGGTTATTGCAATAAACCTCTCCAGGATGGCTTTGGAGTTTCAGATGCATATAGGGGACGTGAGCAAAGTGGTTGCTGCTAGGTATACTGTCTCAGAAAAGTTCAACTTGCATACAACTGCAAGAAAGAAAATAGGATGCTGTAGTTCATGAAAACAGCATCTCTAAAAGCAAAACATTTTCTTATATTTCCGTTTGAGTTTCCTGTCTTTGCACTGTATTAGGTTGAGTTGATCATCAATCAATTTATCGCATTGTGCAAGTGACAGTTGCTAAAATGTTACCTCTGGGTCACCAGGTTCACAAATAGTTAGGGATGTAACTTTATTTATTGTGCATTTGTAAGGTGCTTATACATCAATAAATTGAGCTTCAAAGCCCCAGCAGGAAGGGAACATGGGAATAAAAATCAAATATAGCAACAAAAGATAGAGGTAGACCTACCAGGCCTTGTGAACATTCAGAATGTGCAAGTGCAGAGAGAGAGAGAAGGGATGCAGGGGTGGGGGTAAGTGCTAGGTGTACCAAAGAGGGAGGTGCTAGGGAATGAGCAGCTGTTAAGTGACTAGGTGAGAGTGGTCGGCTGCCAGTAAATAAGTGCAGGCCTGTGGAGGCATAGGCCATTGGGTGCCAAGGCAAATGATGGGGGCGGGCGGAGGCTGAATGCGTTTGGGTGTGGGAGGCCAGGGCCCATGAGGACACATAAGGGCCCTGGTCACCAATCTGAGCAACTGTGGGGTTTAGCAGAGGACGGTTTGGTATTCCTCATATACACACAGCAGGCATGCCCGCCATTGCTGCAGATCATCCATGATGTGAGGCAGGATTCTTTCAGCCATGGGGGACATGTGGTGATGATTATTAACATAAAGGCAGTCTCAGCCCATGGATTTGCACCAGCAATGTCACACGTGTGTCACAATTACAATTAATGTGAGGTGAAAGGGCCCACTCCTGTTTGATTCTACTTTGGTTAGCTGACATTGGGCCTCATTACGACCCTGGCGGTAGAGTGATAACAGCGCCGGTAGTGCTGCCGGTGCCGTTATCACTCTACCGCCACATTACGAGTTCTGCTTGCGGGGCCGCTCTGTACACCTGGTCGGACCAGACGTGCAGAGCGGCACCCGCTAGCAGAACAGGATGGTAGCAAAGGTCCCATTATTAATGGGCCGTTGTTACCATCCTCCCCATTCCCATTGAGCCCTATGGGACATACTGGGTCTGGGTCCCGTGAATGGGAATTACCAGGCCCACAAAGGTCAGAATGGCCCGGTAATTCGCATTTTTCAGGACCCGGACCCGAGTTTGGGGGTAGCCATGGCGGTAAAAACGGCATGGCTACCTCCAAACTCATAATGATGCCCATTTCTGTTAGTAAAGTTAGTAAAGAATAAACAGTGGAGTGTCAAGATAAAACAAACTAAACAAAAGAATCAATACAACCAAAGGCACCCAGTGAGGTTACTGACATACATCCAGGCAATTAGGTCAAGGGGAAGTTGAACCACTAGAAAAACAAAATATTGTCCAGGTACAATCAGATCCAACAAGCACTCAGGGTTGGAAGGAACTATGTCATCCCAGATGACAACAATGTCTGGATATGGAAACGATATCTTTGTAAGAGAGTATGCGGCGAGTACAAAATGATCCACAACAACAAACATGAATTGGACTGTCGCAGAGCAACCACAGTGAGAGTACAAAAGGCCATGCAGAAGCAGAAAAGCAAAGAAGCAATGACACTGACCAAGTGAAACTCGAGTGCTGTTCAGCGACATTGTGCAGCACAAATAGCTATGTAGGAATGGCACGTCAATAGTACAAGAAAGGAGAAGCCCAGCACGGTTCAAAGGATAGAATCTCTGTAAACTGGATCTTTTCTGATGTTGTTTTGTTCAAAAGGGAAGTGTGCAGTATGTGCTATACTGTTGTCCTGCTTCAGTGTCATGGAACATATGAAGTGGAGTGTCAGGACATTCTCCATACATATATCCACCCAAGCACAGATCCAAAATGTAATTGCTATGGAGCACATTGCATCAAGATGCCATGCAAAGATGATAGCCTGACTCTACATCCTTACAAAATGAAGCAGTGTTGTTAACCATTCATGTTTATCTCCTCAGCCTTCAACTTTACTACAAGGTGCTCTCTAATAGTGACCTATTGGGACCACTAGCTATGCCTTGGCATGGGCCAGATGTATATTAAACAGTGCTTCAGTTCAGGCCTTACCTTGGGTGTGGGAATGGAACAGTGTGATGCCTCATGTCCTGGGCATATCCATAGTCACAGTGGTGCCATATAATGAGTTATTTATATAGCACTTTCCCAAAAGCACTGTACAGAAGACATATTCACACACACACAATTACCCGCCCAGCCGAAGTTGGGACTCATTTATCGAGGATGGAAGGCTGAGTTGGACATGCCAGGATTCGAACCTGCAGACCACACTCAGTTTGCACTGCAGCACGATGCGCTTATCATTAGAAGGATACATGATATGGAATGCGAGGAGTCTGTGTGCCAGATTGCATAGCGAATGAACAACTATCTCAGTGGACAAAGTAACAAACTGCAGACAGAGGAAAATATCTTACCACCTGCTGCCTGCACAAGGAACCAATATAATGTTTCTGTGAGAACATGTGAAATGCAAAAAGCATTCCATTAGCGCACAGTGAGAGAAAACGCCGTTCAAATAATCACAATCTTAGGTTGGCGCTGCAAGCAGCATAAATCAATAAAATGAATGGGTCAGCCATCGATGCTCTTTTATGGCAGGAATAAAACATAAAGGAAGAGAAAAACTGTGAAATGCAAAGAAAACGAGAGATTCAAGAAGCAAGTTGTACATCTAAGTAGTGACATGAGGGAAACTCAGTCACTAGGAGAGGCTGGGGGGACTATAGCCTCAGGTCTTTTGGTTGTAGCCCCGGATAGAAAGCTGAGGGTCTACACCCAAAAGGCCAGAAAGCCCTGAGTGCCAACAGTCCCGACATTAGCGGCCGTAGCCCTGGATCTTTTCCAGACGTAGCAACATCCCTGTGTTCAATGGTGGGGCAGGATTCAGAGGGGCAGCGATAGGAAGTGAATGTGATAACGTGACACAGTGGTTGAGGGGGTGGTGCTCTAATGAGTGATGGAGGTGTAGCACCAACTAGTAATAAAACACAAATAAAATAAAAATGCAAGGTAATGAATGCCATGAGTTCATAGTAAAATACAGCAGTCAGAAAGGGAAATGGTTAGTAATGGCTACCAATGGAAGACATGCACACTGGTACACGCTAGATGGGGTGCTGTTCATTCTTTTTGACAGTGCAGGTAAGCGTTGAGAAGTGGGCAAGGGTCAGTGCTTACATGAGTCTGGACTTTGTTTGAGGGCCGTTTTCGGACACAACACTGGTTGGTACTAGTCCTGTGATTTCCCTGCGCTGCAGGGGCGAGGTGTCTGCTCAGTTGCTGCCTCTTTGAAAATGGATGATCCCTCCAGAGAAACAAATGCAGATCATATTAATGGTGCTGGGTTGCATCTGAAGTGTGTCCACAACAGATTCAGCTCCCAAGTTGTGGCAAATCTGACTTGATGGAGAAACATTTGGATATGAATTGTGGGTTGAGGAAAATATACGTTTGAGGAAAGTGGAAATCACCTGATAGCAGTATCATGAATATCGCTGTAAAACGAACTTGATGGGTTTATTAAGGCATGAGAGACCAGGCTCATAGATCATTTATAGAACCACAGCACACACGCTGCAACACTCTTAACACCTTTCTACATGGCTTATGATTTTGGCCCTCGTATTCCTCCTTATGCTAATCAAGCTATGGTAATGGGATTCTGTAGAAGATCAACACAAAAAACATATATTCCACCTTTTAGATGCTTACTGCAAATCTAACCACAGCAAAGTCTTCTAATAAGAATCACACATATGCACATCTGTATTCTTCATCCCACAGAAGACGAGTCGCTAAAAAGGGACAGTGGGATCCATGGGTTAATATCCTCCTCTAGTAGGGGTAATGCAAACATTACTATTGGCAAAAAGCAATTGTGTGTTTCAAATCAGGCATAGGGCCTCCTTCATGGTGCTATGTACATCTTAAACAGTGGTTGGAGCTGCTGATTGCCAAATCACCAGGCTCTTGGCTTCTCTCTCCTGTTGAAGTGTCCTTGGTTAGGAAGGGGTGCATATAGGGGAACAGAGATAGCACTTTAAAAAACTATAACAAAAAATCTATACATGACCACATACTGAAATGGTCTAAAAGACTCATAATGAAGGCATTCGGAAGGTGCGTCTGAAACTGGCCCATTTTGAATGTGTTACATGGCTGGCGCTCTTCCCTCAAACAACATATAATTCAGGAATCAGATGCTGGAGGTATCCAGAGCAACCTTGTGGCATATGTTAACGTTAATAGAATTTCAACCATGCTCTGCTGCCATTTGCATGGTCTTCACGTGGTCTTGTGGATCTGAAACAGGGTGGATGCGTGCATGACCTAAAACACCATATTTAAATTAGCGTAACTGTCGGATAATAACACAGAATTTAAGGTACTATGAAATATACCCATGAAATGTAATCACATCTTTCGGTCATTTCATTAAAAAAAATTCGAAGAATTGCACCCGGATATTGCAATACAATGCTTCATAGCAGAACGTATTTTAGCAGGTAAATTCGGATTGCACTCTGTAATTTTAGAACTGTCATGCTGTACGGTGTGTCTCCGGTGTAACGCGCAGAGCCATCTCCACAGAGTTTCTCATTGCTCAACGAGAATGATGCAGTTAAGAGCGTGGAAATGATCTCTCCTGGGGCACAGAACACACAGCCGTGGGACTCACTAGCTCCCTTAAGGCCCAGGCACTTGAACTTTTTGTCATAATGTTAAAGCAAAGGAAATGCTCATGGCAGAGCCAGACTGTGCACCCTATACATAACAGCTACAGCACACACCTGCAGAGCACAGGACCCAGTCAATGTGATTGACAATGTTAATGAAGCAAGCAGGACGGAGAGACGAGAGAGGAGAAAAGATATGAAAAAGATGAAAGAGCAAGGGAGAGAGGCAGAGAGGGAGCTCTAGGCAAACTATAAATGGGAACCCCTTACCCACATACCTGAATGGAGCAGTGGAGGTGGCGTAGTAACAACACACTTGGTCTCACTCCCAACCACGATTCCGAATCCAGTCTCTAGGCAGGGCAGTGGCACTGTCTGGCACCAATAAGTCGGAGTGGCAAAGGCCAATGGATCCAACCAACACCCGCAGTGCAGGACTCCAAATAATCCAGGCTGTGAAATGGTTCAGGCTGCTGGACGCGCTAACGTACGTCTGGAAAATTCTAGCAGTAGCAGCCTGGGCCCGGGCAAACTCACCTCCTCCAGTTCCAGGCTCGCTAACTGAAAACAGGCAGCCCAATACCTCACAGACTTCAAGCCAAGGCATTTGCAACATCAGTGCACTGCAATGACTGCACACGTGCAATTTGCAAAATGAAGAGTGCTTTTTTGGGGGTTTTGGGGTTTCAAGCTGATGCAAAGGCAATGTTTTCATATTTATCCTGACCTGAAGCCAATACCTGCAGCTTGCAAACTCCAGCTCTGGTTGTCATAATGTGTTCTTGAGAGCAATATACCGTTTGTTTCATGCTGCTTTCGGAAAGGCAGAGCTGTCATTCGAAGTACGAAGAAATCACTTTGTGCTACTGCCATCCTGTGTCACCCTCGGCTGAATTCCTCACCAAGTGAAGAGCCAAGAGCGGGCTTCTAGGTCAGCCATACCAGGGGGTTAGCACGACACTCTTCCTGCTTCCAACTCCAAGTTGGTGACACAGGATGAGCGGACACTCCCAGTGCCACACACACACACACACAGACCAGGCTGGAGAGAGAGACATACTGCGTCTTCTCTCTGGCCTGGCCCCAGATGGGGCTCAGCCCTGAACATATTCTCCTGGTTGGGGCCCGTGCCCCATAGACCCCACGTACTCGGCACCCCTGGACGTGGATCTCAATTCTGCTAGAGTTTCTTCCATTTCTTTAACAGAGATGTTTTGAAAATAAAGACCTGGGTCTAAGTGTTCCTTCCTGAGAACAGATTCAGATGCTTGATCAGGAGGTATATCTAGTTTGGTGCAGCAGGTTTGGATCTTATCATATGCCAATAAGACTTTATCCTAAAATGCTTTCTGGGTTTTGTCACATCCGCAGTGCCTGGGGAAACTGACTGGGATGGGCAGCTGGTTTTTCCCAATTCCTGTATATTGCAAACAGATTACGAGAATTCTTCAACGGAAAAGAAATATGGTTTCAAAGATATTACTTTTATAGATTTGTTTCCACGTTTTCCTATTTTCCACTGATTTGTCTTTAGACCAGATTCGTTCCGCCTGTCTTTTCTCCTTCTTAATAAGGTTGAGTTCAGGGGAGAATGATTTCTGTTTGTTAGAGTGATCTCTGACTCATAGTGGTCTAAGGGGAGCTTTTTATTCTAATAGAATGGATAGATGCTATTTGTAAAGCTCCACTAAGTGACAAGGGTGTTCCAGGTCTGAGGAGGCTACCATGATTGTCAACAGACAGGTGTTTAGATCAGTGGCAATCAATGTATTACAATTTCGATTTAGGATTTGCTTGGGTGGAGCTCTAATTGTTGTAGGGAGGTTAATCATGCAGCTTACGATACCATAGTCTTACCAGATACAAGGCTTGGTATCCAATGTGCTACTAAGGATGTTGCCAGTTGCAGAGGGTGTGTCCCTTTATGTGAGTTTGCTCATTATTTTTTACATGAATGTTTATATTGGCAAGGTGAAGCTCAAGTTCTATAGCTTCCTTGTCTTAAGGGTCCCCTTTCCAATGGTTAAGATAACCTAAACAGATGCTTGAGGTTTTAGGGCAGTCCAGGGGATTTCGGAGATTCAATAAATCTTCATGGGGGATGGTAGATAAGAATAAAGTGAATACAGGTTCTGTTTGTTGGATTCAGTTTGGTGTGGAGGATTTCACAGTTGGTACATTCTATGTTGGACTAAAAAGACCAAGTTCTTTCTTACTTACAATAGCCACCCCGCTCCTTAGGCCATGTAATTGTTGTTTGCACAAAATGATTTCTAGTGTCCCAGTCAATTGCTGGACAGTTTTCTTTTTGTAACCATGTTTCCGTGAGGAACATGATGTCGATATGGGTCTCTAAAATGTAATCGTGAATTTCCAGTGCATATTCTAGCACCAAACGTTTGTTGAGCAAGTCAATTTTCACTTGTCCGGGTTCTTTAATCCTTTTTCATCAGGGTGTGACGATGTTTGGGAGATGGCATCATTGGCAGGGTCTTTAGGGGCCTGTTTGAGGTGCGCATGATTAATCATGGCCCTGAAGAGGTCAGAGATCAGAGCCCTCGTTGCCTAGCCCTGGGTCTGTTGCTTTCATCACCACTGTATTTAGTTGTTTTATGCCATTTCCTGGTTTTGTAGCCCAGTCAGTTGAGCAACCTTGCTGTCTTCAGTAAGGGTAAGAGACAGTGCTCTTCTAATTGGGATGATGTCATGTGTCATATCCGGGGGCTTAGAATTATCAGTACCTGAAAAAAGAAAGGCAATTCAGGACCATATGCTTTAGGGCCACACAGAATTCTCAAACTTAGGTGGCAGAAACAAATGTGAAAACTAGTTATCCCTCAACAGAATGCAAATTGACAGGGTAATTCATAGAATTTCGCACAAAAGTGGCGCACGCGGCTGGCGCACAGTGTGCGTGTGCGAATGTCAGCGCCAGCCGGGTGCGCTAAAATCGATTTCCGCGCAGAGCGTATTCATGGATTTTAGCCTCCAAAACCAGCCGTGGCGCCGAGTGGCGCAGCGACCCTGCAGCAGCGCCAGTTACGCCCCCAAGAACGCCCCTAGCGCAAGGAAAAGCCATCGAAATCCCCAATCCAGCGCAAAGGGCTGCGCTAACCCTGGACCAGTTTACAGGGCTGCCAAACAGCAAACGCCAAGTGGGGAATGTGTATAACTGGGGTTCGCGTGAAGTTTCACACGCGAAAGGGCCTGTGCGAGTGGCGTACGTGTATACCTGGGGTTCGCATGAAGTTTCACATGCGAAAGGGCCCTGTGCGAGTGGGGTACGTGTATAACTGGGGTTCGCAAGAAGTCTCACACGCGATTACATTAGGGTACGTGTATTACGGGGTTCAAGGGAAGTTTCACACGCGAAAGGGCCCTGTGCGAGTGGGGTACGTGTATAACTGGGGTTCGCGAGAAGTCTCACATGCGATTACAGCAGGGTACGTGTATTACAGGGTTCAAGGGAAGTTTCACTGTGCGAGCGGGGTACGTGTATAACTGGGGTTCGCGTGAAGTTTCACACGCGAAAGGGCCCTGTGCGAGCGGGGTACGTGTATAACTGGGGTTCGTGTGAAGTTTCACACACGAAAGGGCCTGTGCGAGTGGGGTACATGTATAACTGGGGTTCGCGTGAAGTTTCACACGTGAAAGGGCCTGTGCGAGTGGGCTACGTGTATAACTGGTGTTTGTGTGAAGTTTCACACGCGAAAGGGCCTGTTCGAGTGGGGTACGTGTATTACTGGGGTGCGCAGGAAGGTTCACACGCGAAAGGGCCTGTGCGAGTGTGGTACGTGTATTACTGGCGTTCGCGTGAAGTTTTACACGCGAAAGGGCCCTGTGCGAGTGGGGCGGAAGGGCCGGGTGAGCCCCCACAGGGGCTTCCAATGGCGGAGGACAGTCTGGAGACATCCAGGTTGGTGGTCTACACAGAGGAGGAGGAGCCCGCTACTGAGCCACACATGGGGCCTGGTGGGGGTAGTACCACTGGTGCAAGTGGTGCAGTCCAGGGCCAGGGTCAGGAGGCAGCACACGTCACCACGGAGGGGCCTGTGCATGTCGCTGTCCCTGACCCTGTGACTGCACCACCACACACCAGCAGGGAGGACCCGTCCCAGGCCCGTCTGCAGGTAGGGGAGAGTGCCATGTCATCTGCCTCTCCACTACCTGCGGACGAGGGGTCCCACGAATGTATGGGCTCCGTCCTGGTTGGTGGGTCCCTACATGTGTCGTGCACTCTAGCGGACCTCTCCTCCTCTGTGGAGACTATGCGCCAGTCGTTCTCCACACCGTCTTCCGGCCCAGATTCCACCAGGGCCCCCTGTGGACCTGGCCCGACCAACACAGCCAGCTTGGTGGAGCTCACATCCCTGCCACAGTCGGCAGCCGGCGGCCCAGCAGGGGTGGACACCACAACTGGAGACCAGCTGATGGAGGATGTGCAGGCACTATCAGACACGGCACATGGACAGCAGCAGCAGGAGCAGGCTCTAGGTGGGAGGCATCATGGCTCGGGGCCTTCAACATCAGAGGGGCAGGCATCGGCCAGAGGGCAGGAGGACCCAGGACTGGAAGTGTCTTCCATGTGGCAGCGATTAGGCCATGCCATAGATGCGGAGCGGCAGCAGGCAGAAGAGGCACGGCTCACGATGGTCAGGGCGGAGAACTCCATGCGGAGGGCCCTGAGGCGGGCCTAGCGCCTCGAGGCAATTCGCAGGGAGTTGGAGGAGAACATGTTGTCGTCCCTGCAAACCCTCGGGCCATGGAAGAGGACCGCCTCCAGGACATTGAGCAGGAGTTCGATGATGCCCTGGCCCGGGACATCCAAAAGTGAGCCGTCGGACTAGCCCGCTGTATCAAGTATCAGCATTCACTTTAGACAGCACGCAAGTCTTTTAAGGCTCAATAAACGTTAAAAGTAAGCAGTACTTCAATTACATCTCTATAGCACTCTGCACACTTTCGTCATTCACACAAGATAGTAACTTGAAAAATGCTACCCTCTGTTCCTGTACACCACACATTGGCTGATAACCCGATGTCCACAGACATCCACCACTGTCTGCGGTCCCCTTTCCATGCAAGGCATCCTTGAAAGACCTGGATGGTACGTGCAGTGTCCGCGAACTACCACAGAGGCTGCGGACACTATAGCACAGGGCTGCCGTTTTACCCTTTCTATTTTCTTGTTTCCAACACTCCCTCATTGGCTGCTTTCAAACAGTCACAAATCCATCCACCAAACACATCCAAAAACCATACATGTAACCCTGTCATCTTATTTCAACACTTCAGATGCACTCTTGAACTCTCAGAGTAAATGTCTGCTGCTACTCATAGCCACCTACATACAAAATGACTGTACAACTCTTAAACATTTCTATTTGCAAATTCAACAACATCTGCATCTAAGAAGACATAGTACAGGTATGCTTATATTTGTTTAAGTATTTTTTTCAACTCTTTTACTAATGTATGTAGACAGGGTTTCTGCCACTTATCCTGTAATACGCTACACAATAAGCATATTCTCTTTGTAACCACTCAAGAAAATGCCATGTATTGTAGCATTCAGCACCTGCTAAGATCAACGGGCAGTTACTTACAATGCAGCATATTAAAAAAAAAAAAATTAGCAACATTTCCATGAAATAAAAAAAATACATAGGTGTATTTATAGCATTCTGGGATTTGTAATACCACTTCTCGCATTACACAACTCGGACTACAAGTCCTAGAATGAAGAAAAAAAAATAATAACCAGGCCTGGACTGCAAGATTGAAAAGTGTCACATTTATATTAAATGAAAAATAGAAAAAATATTTATTTTAGGATCATTTTCACTAAAGTTAAGAAATTAATTTATACATTTACAGCAGCACTGTGTGTAACTTCTTCGTAAAACAAAGAAAACGCAAATGCAAACATGTCTCCAACAGTTTTAAGGGCCACTTAGTGTGAGGAAGTTTAATATCTTGACAGTACTCATTCCAATCTGTAGGTGCTTATCCAGTCCTAGTTTCTTCTATCCATTCTTGTAGTTTAAGGTTTCTAATGGAAAAGGTACAACTACAACTCCCACATGCAAAGAAAAAAAAAACAAGACTTCATAAGCATCTACATATTGCAATGGATCACGTTGGCAAGTAAGCACCTACTGCCAGCATATTCACTTCTACACACCAACTGCCACTTACAAATGTGCTGCAATTTTTTTACATCTGCAGCTATAAATGCACATCTGCAGCTATCAATGCACATCTACATTTCTTAACTTTCATGAACATGATCCTAAAAAGAAACAATTTTAAACGGTCAGTATTTTCCATTTTTCCTTCCATATAAATGTCACACTGTCCAACTTCACTCATTACATCCCTTACGCTGTTACACTGCCACCATTTTCCACCTGCTCAGACATATGGGTATACCACCAAGGTATCTATATACAATACTTAAAATGATATATAAAGTACTATTCTTTCCAAACCTCTACTATAAGACACGAAACACTGCTGCAACAGCAATCCACCATTGCATTACGACTAGGCCACACTTTAATATTCATTAAAAACATGTCAACATATTACAAATACATTGCACCACTAACACAGCACTTGTTCTATTAAAACCAGCAGCACAAAAATAACCTAGATATACACCTTTTTCTCAAACCGTTTTTTTTCTAATATGCCAAACAACCCTACTCATACTCTATTTGTTTTAACAACATAGTTAACACACTTTCATACACCACCCATGTATTAACTCTTTTTCCCAACAACTCCTCCTACCTTAATAAATAACAACCATGCTTACTAAACTTACTTCACCATTACCACATATACACACTAACATTCTTTTACAATTACAGAAAAGAAGAAGATTGCCAAAGACAGCTACTGAAAAAAGATCTCTCTTCACATCCTACAAAGTAAGTATTCCATGTATATTTTTCTAATTGTAACTATGTATATATTAGGCTAGAGTATTATTTTCATATAAATAACATTTATTTCACTCTTACTCATTATATTGCCACATTCACACTCTTTCTGTTCCCATCTAAACAACACCATTACAACAACCACTGTTTTCCTCAAAACATCATAATGTCCCTACTTATTCAAACACACCAACACTCCATTACTCACTAACTCAAGCCAATCACACCAGCACACACTCTTCCTCTTAGAACCTTCCCAACTACACTTATCATCCCACTACACAATCACATAACACTCTATTCATCGTTACAATCATACCCACACACCCATCCACAATATATGCACATGCATTCTACAACATTCAAACCCAAACTTTTTTTTCCCCCAACAGACAAAACAAAATGCCTGCTGAAAGGCAACTCTGAAGAAAACAAAGAAAAAATAGATCAGATAACAATAAAAGCAAGCCATATAGTCATCTGCCTCTAAAACAATGTAAGAAATAAAACAGTTAGTAACCTCACTCAGCAAAACTACACCAGCGACCCCTATAAAAGTACAGCCAGCTTCCAAAAACTAAAAGTAAAACAAGATGTACAAACAAAAGCAGACCTACAAACGAACCTAACACTGTATCTACCAATGGTAACGTAGCCACAGTAAAGCATTCTCAAAAATGTATTTGACAAAAAATGTTCCACTGTAGAGTTCTTCACAATCTTATAAAGACATCTGAAAAGTCACAATCTACCCTTAAAAACGATTGCAGACTAATCCTTGAAGCTCTAATTGACAGTGCATTTCTACTAAAGAGAAAGCTGTTTTCATGTTAAACAGAATGACACCACTTACTAAATTAAAAGTACTTCCAAGCATGTGCAATGTCAATATAGATACCTTTTCAAACTTCTGTGAAGGTGAATGGATTCACACAAGTAGCACAGAACCGTATTTCAATGAAGAGGATTATAAATAAAAACAAAAAACCCAAGTGCCTTAGACAGTAATGTCTGAGGGTAGGAAATGGTAGGAGGCACAATTCTGGCAAAATAAACCCTTATATAAAAAACATCCCCAACAAATGTTCAACCAAATATTCCTTTCGTCCCAAACAATCTGACCAGTGTATAAATGGACATGCAGCTCAACGTGTGATGTATGCCAACAATCCTTTAAATCTTTATGACAATTCCTCAATCACTATCTGAAACTAAAAGACAAAACTAAAATGGAACTTTTACAAACCATCGACTCTTGTCCAGTGCGCAGCCACACTAGACTTCGAGGACATTCATTAGCCTACATTTCAGGAACTGCTTGCAAAATGACATTCCACCACATCAAAATGTTAGCAACACACCTTTGCGCTATACGTAATCTTGTACATAGACAATACTATGCAAAATGTCCTGCTCTAATAACATTCTCCTACATGGTCCAGCCAAATAACTCATTTGAGAAATAGAGCACATCCAAAGAAAATACTTTGGAACTGAAGTAGATTTAGAAAATTCAGTAACTTAAGAAAACGTTATAAAAAAACTCACAAACATCAACCTCCTAACAAAAACACATACAAAAAAGAAATAGCAACTTTTCCAAACAAATCTGCTGGAATACCAGACCAATTTGTGTCTGTTGTCGCAGAGCTTTTTATAAAAAGAGCTCAAAAATAGTTATGGCCTACAAAATAGAGGACAGTTGGGAATGCCAATGGTTCCAATTAGCTCTACATCCAACGGCAGAAAATATATACAAAATACCAGACCCCTCAATAGTTTGCACGTACTGCACTAAAAAACTCAACAATAACCAAATGCCATCACTAATAAATTAGAAATATTGTCACTTCCAAAGGCCCCCCAACAACTTTACTTGTAGGAGAGCATTATATTTTCAAGCTATAATACGCATTCAACAGAAAACCGCCAATTTGCCTCCATCTGTGTTATTGAAAGGCATACGTGGCAAAGTAGTATATTTGCCATTAGATCTTAAAGCAAATGTAAAAACTCTATGAGTACAATGGCCAATAGATCAATCTTTGATTGTACTAGTTAATGGTGTACCAATAAAAGACAAAAAAGTATGGCAACAACTAGTCGACTCAAACAAAGTTAGACAAGACCTAAAATATCTGAAAGAAATCAATGAATTGTCATTTAAACTTCGTTTTTAAATTAGGTGAAGCACACATAATGGATAACTAGGAAATGACGTGTACAATATTTTTGTTTACTTATGACGTCACGCGCATACGTGCGCATGATGTCAACACGTAAGTAGGCACCATCATTGTTTATTTAAAATAGCGGCATGATTTTGGCTGGTTTTCAACAAGGTGTGAATATCAATGCGGGAAACAGCAATAGACCAGACCCTAATAATCTTTTTTGGAGCAGTTTTAAAGCACATCTGCTGATTGTCAACCAGACTTCACATCAAAATTAAAATTTGTTGCAGCACACAAAATGGACAAGTAGTAATTTTAGTTTGGAGCATTCGCTGTTTGGCAACCAAACTCTATACCAACATTTTAACACGTTGACACACTCAAAATGGACAAGTTGAAATTGACGTGTACAATATTATTGTTTACTCGTGACGTCACGCGCATACGTGCGTGTGACATCATCACGCAAGTGGACACCATCTTTATTTATATAATATCGCCGTATGACTTTGGCTGGCCTTCTACACAGTGAAAGTAGCAGTGCATGCAACAGCCATGGACCGTTACTAGGGGATTGGACCCTGAGGTAAGGTTTGATACAACAAGGGAAACAATGTGCCTTTGGGAGCATGGTCATTTATAAAACATTGATAATTGTATTTATACCTATAACCATTTTTTGACGTTAGCTATCTTTTGCAATTTTTGTCATTTTTTTCGGTGTTATCTGTGGCTATTTTATAGCACACCACTTTTTATTCCCATTTTTAGAATACATGCTAACATCAAACTAGAAGATAGTAGCGCAGGCAAGCACCACTTTGTGCGTGGCAACCTTTAGGAAGTGCCTTATATACTCTCATTACACCGGGTCAACAACAAATATTCGAAAACAGGTGAGATCTAATATTAATGTGCAGTACTAGTATTTATACCAACATATGAGATGGTAAATAAATAAAAAATGAAACAACTCACTTTAAATCTATTTCACGAGATTGATTCAAGCCAGCTTTGACCTTATATCGATTTTTGATGAGCACATTGAACTTTTATACTACACAGCAAAAGAACAGGAGTGCAGTAAGCATCTAATCTTAGGCTGTACCATTAGTAACACTACCGGTGGGACACGCACTAATCATTATTACTGATAGGAGATGGACTACTATTATAACACAGGTGGATGGCCAGTCACCAATTTTAATATTTCTTGAGGATGGGCAAAATGGGCTGGAAATCATATACTAGACTCTAGTAAGTATAGTGAATCACAAAAAACTTTTACAACCTTTTGGGCGGAATGTTTGTCACAAAGGTGAATTATTATAACAACATTTTATAAATAATGCAATATATATTTAAGAGCATTTCTATTTGAAACACGCACTTAAAACATTTTGTCTTTGTTATGTTATTATTTTGTTCATTGGGTACCATGTAACTGTTAAAATATCCTGACTCCATTCCTTCACTCCCGATTTGATATGTGGCCAACGACATGGTATGTGGGCTTATTTATCATTTTAGGAATTATATTTATATATATATTATATATATATATATATATATTCAGTAAAAAAACTTTGTTAAAGGGACGTTATGGTTAAGTTGCGCTACTAAAAACCTATGAAATTCAGTGAAAAAACTTTGTTAAAGGGACGTTATGGTTCAAAGTAAAACCGAAAACCCCCTGAAATTCGGCAGTTATGGTAAGATAAGCAACCATAACTCGCGCCACCGTGCACTGCTAACACTAACACCCAGGACATCAAAGCGGACATATTGAAAATCTGAGCGTGGTGAATGTAAATTTAAATAGTGTGCCCCATTTCCCCTTTGAAGTTGGCTCTGAAAAGAGCCGTTTTTTTTGTTTTTTTTACAGATGCTTGACAGACACCTGTTATTTTGTATTTTTTTTTCTTGTTTTTTTTTCTTACTTTACTCCTAAAATCTTCACATAACCTTCTCCAAAGCAACCCTTACATTCCAAAATAGAAAGGCATTTCCCGTAAAAGATAAAGAGATGCCATCTTCTTTAAAATTAACAGCATTACTGGCATCAATATTCTCATTATTCCAGAAGAACATAGCAGCTCTAAGCATGAAGGCACACATGCCTCGGTTGATGACACACCTAGCAATGTTTTGCTGAGGACAAAAAACTGAACTATTGTCCCATATTGCCCTAGGTAGTAATCCAGAAAAAATTACTTTCGCATTTGGAAGGATCTTCATTACGGCTTGAACCAAGCGTTCCAAATCAGCCAACAAAGTAGGGGCACTGACGTTGCCCAAATGGAAAGCACCATAGTGCAAAACTACCACATGCGGACTGTTCATCGTGGCCATATCCTCACAAGCTTGTACAATTCCCTGTACATTGCAATCAGGCACAGTGCTCCACACCACCTCCACTCCTTTCCAGTTCTTTGCAACATGCCTGCATTCAGCGTACTGTTGTAAACCATGCACAAACATATCTCCAAGGACCAACACCCTGACTTTCTCTACTTCTGCCATCTTCACCACACACAGTCTCTTTCAACACAAATCCACAACCTCGACATCTGATTGGCTGCTCCGTACAGTCTTCGTTCCATGTTGGATTTCCTGGAAAAACCCGAATGTAGCACGCCCTGTCCACGAACAGCCGCGGTGTCCGCGGACGGCGTCCACTTTACTCTCTGTGCCATTTCCTCATTGCATACAGCTAAGCAATCACACAATACGAATAACGTCCTCAGAACACCCCTTTTTGTGAATTTTTGAACATTTCAGGACAATTATCATTTCATTATTCAACATATTAACATTACAAATATTATACTTTCATCTTGTACTCTGCACACAATGCTATGTTTCTCCATTAGTAGCTCAGTATACTAGATAGAATCCCATAATACAATGCTATTTATATCAATGCATCGTTCAAAGCACTAATAACGGTATGATATTTATTTCAATATCCTTGACACTTTTTTCGTAACATTATAATAAAAATCCCTAGTACACAAATTCCATGAAAAGTACATACACATGTGATGTCATCAGTGATTTCATCAATGACATTTTGCGATGTCATCTTTGATGTCCTGGGTGTTAGTTTTAGCAGTGCACGGTGATGGCGCGAGTTATTTTTCATAGCTTACCATAACTTGCGATTTTCAGGGGTCTTTACCAAATGTACAATCCTGCTGTTTACTTTTAAACCACAGTTTCATATTCCGAATTGTGGCGCACTGAGTTGTAAGCTGATCTAACACCCTCTGTACCGCAAAGGAACATCGCGTGCCTCAACATGAACTTTTGCGGATCGACAACAAAGACAAATGCAAATTGCTGAATATTCTCTAAACATTTGATGTCAAATAAATGTACTTTACAAAATTTACAATCTTGCTGTTTGCTTTTAAATCACTGTTTCATATTCCGAATTGTGGCGCGCTGTGTTGTGACATAATATGTGTTGTCTTCCGGGTTCTGTGTAAAGTCCCTAGAATTGGAGAGGACTGGGCGCGTTTGATGACGCACCCTATAACGTCACAGAGAGAGGCGGGGAATATGAATGCTTTGATAATATCAGGGTTAGGGGCGGGAGATATGATTTAGTGTTGCAAAAGCAAGTCAGCCAGGTCAATAGCGCCAGTCATAGGATTATCACATAATGTCGGCGCACACCAGCCGGATTTATCGTTTCTTTAGTGGACAAAAAGTCGGTTGACGCCCATAGGAAATTGTACTTTTAGCGGACAAAAGGAGTGGTCTTAAAACACGCTCACCCTGACAACGAACAATACAAACAACGTTCTCAGAACACCCCCATTTTGTGTAATTGCAACCATTTTGGGACACCGCGAGTGTTCTTAGAACACATTCAGCTAGACAGATTACAATACGGACAGCGTCCTGAGGACACCCCCAGTTTGTGTATTTACGAACAATTAAGTACACCGCGAGTGTTGATAGCTCATTTTTACCTTCCTTGCGAACAAAAATGACACATACTCTGTCCTCTATACACCCCACCGTTTAGTTTATTTACAAAATGTCAGAACAGCCGTGTTCTCCGCGGACAAATCGAACACAACAAAAACGTCAAGCACATAAAAAAACAAAACATTGAACCTATCTCATACTCCCCCATCCTCCCCAAACACTCTTACACACCAACACACGGCATTTTTTATCCACGTTTCACCGCGCTGTATGCGGTCGACGGCGAATACAAGATGGCGGGCGCCACAGAAAATCTGACGCGCTCCACACCCCTCGCCGTCCAATCAGCGAACACGTCACATGTCCGCGGACATGACGCAAGGCCATGGGCCAATCAGGGTGCTGTCCGCGGAGCGAACAGGGAAGTCCGTCCACGAAGCGAACACAGATATCACTAATTGTTTTGCCTTACGTTTTGGTCATTTTATAAAAAAACTACTGGACGGATTTACACCAAATTTGCAAAAGCACGCTTTCGGGACCAAGCCCCCACTCCTGCCGCAAATTTGGTGTAAATCCGTCCAGCGGTTTGGCCTGTGGTCGTGCGCAAAGTTTTTTACCATTATGTCTATAGGAAAAAACACAAGTTTTGGGACCCCCTCTATAACTTTTCCCCCCCTGGACGAATCCTCACCAAACTTTGCAAAAAATGCTCTTCCTATGGAAACACCAACTTAACCATAACTACATGGATGCTACTGCGTCCATGTAATTTATATCAAGCATTTTTGGATGTCGTTGAAATTGAATATTCAAATGGTTTGTTTTGTACTGTTATTGTGAATGCATAATTACAGCCTTGTCAGCTGAGCACAAAAGAAGAATAAAATGCTCATGATTTATTTGCATTGATGCACTGACTTAATTCTGTTATCAGTGGATTTTCTAACCTTTTTTTTCGGGGTTAAGAGCACAAGTTCCCATTCCATTTAACTTTGGTCAGTATCTAACCATCGAACATCATGGACAAATCGTTTAAATCAAACAGCTCTTAAATTCCACGTACCAGAACACCTAAATAACAAATGCGTACTCATCTGACGTTCTTTATCATCACATTTATCACAGATATCATTAATGGCTTCTTTATCCTGAGTAGATAACATTTCCAGGGTAGGAAGTAGATTTAATCTAATCCTTAGAAAAAGTGCCCTTTGCTCGTGGATCTGGGAATTTGTTCAAATAGGAAGGTAAAACCAACCTTTGTTTACTCATCACAGAAAATGACACTGACAACTTGGCCTTCCAAATTCTCTCACCTGATTCTATCGAAGCCCAACTTTTCAATCGTTCTTTTACTTTAGTTTGGTTTTGTATAAGGAGTTCTAACGTGCAAGCAAAATTAATCAATATCTCAGAGCATTTTGATTTTAACTTTTCAAGGAACAGGTTATCATTACATTGCATTAGAAGGGACAGGTCTTCATAGAGGGAGCTCTTCAGGGGATCCAGGAGAAACCTGTATAATGAAATCCACTTCCACTCAATCCAAGATCTCAGTGAAGAAAGGCCCAGTTTGTACCTAAGACATACCATGGGAACACAGTTGGGAAGAAGCTTAGCCTCTATTATATCCCAATTCACATCCATAGAGATTGGATTTGTGTCCATTCCAAAAACGATAATTGGCACCACTTTTCCCAAATAGAATTTCAACAACGGTAGTATTGAGAATTTACAATCGTTTTCATCTGAGCCCCAAACTTAATAACTTTTAAGTTAATATTTTCGAGAAGATGGATTTTCATTGGGTAAGATTTAATTGTAGATCCCAAATAAATCAGCTCAGATACAATATCTATTGGCCGGTGATCCAGTTCACAAGAATAATTCTAGGTTCTTCTGTTTGGATATTTGAATATCAAAATCTTAGACTTTTTACGGTTTATCGTAAGATCATTATTTGGAGCATAGGCCTCCAAAGCGGACAACAAGCGCTGAAGTCTAACCTGAGAATGGTCCAATATCACGACGTAGTCAGCATATGCTAACCAGCTGATTTTAGTATCTCATTTAGAAATTGGTCAAGGTCAGCCATAAACAGAATGAAAAGCAGGGGCGCTATCGACCCTTATCGTTGCAGATAATGAACCTGCTCTGGGCAGTCTAACTCTCATCATTGTGTTAAGATGCAATTCAATCAGGATGGACAATATATTGTTAGGGACCCCCTAAGTGTGCAATTTCTTCCACAGGAGATTCCTGGTGACAGTATTGAATGCTTGGGGGATGTCAATCCAAGCCCCAAAAGGGTGGTACCACCCTTATGAACAGAGTCTGTACTCAATCAGCTGAGAACTAAGCCATTCAGGGAGGTAGACAGTCCCTTCCTAAAATCAGTTTGCTGCTTTGGTATTTAGCCCATTCCTCCATCTCCCCTAGTATTAGTCTGACAAAGATTTTACTATTGGCATCTAACAATGAGATTGGGCGATAGTTTGATGCTAATAATCTGTCCCCCTTTTTGTAAATCGAGATCGTGACCGAACTCTTCCACGACTCTGGCAGTTGTTTTGACAAAATGATATTGTCAAATAACCTTTTAAGTACTCGCCCCCATAAGGCTGAGTTCATTTTCTGAGTCGAATTACTAAGGCTATTTGGTCCCACCGCTCTAGAGGAGGAGAAATTCTTTATTAGAGATTCTATGTCAGTACTAGTGTAGGTAAGGGACCACTGAGCAGTCAATTCTGCCTCTGGAACCGGAGTGTCTAAGGACCTCATAAACCTGAGAGAATTGGTTAACCCAAGTCTGTTCCTGTATAATGGTATCCTGATTGTGAGCAGTGGAGTCATATTTAGGTCCAACAATAGTCTAGAAATTTCTAGAATTTCTCTGACTTAATGAGCGGAGCATTATTTCTCCGTCATGTTGCAGTATGCTATAACTATATAGCCGAATCCTATTTCTATACTTAATATTGAGGAATCTTAGGGCTATCCTGTAAGCTTTTACATCGAGTTTAGCTTTTTTTAGAGTAGCTTTCTGTTGTCTTATGCTTTTCTTTTGCTCTAGAATTTGGCCATTAAAGACATGTTTATGTAACATGTGGGGTTTCTGAGTCTTGGTCCTTTGAGGATTCAGGTTTACCAGAAAAAGATGAAAACTAGAGGTGTCACCATATCCCGAGATTTGTTCATCAGATAGTTCCTCAACCATATCATTCAGTCTGTTAGTCAATGTTCTACCCCCTTTCAAACATCCTAATATAGTTACCTGCAGAGTTAACAGTTAATTTATGGATATAGAAAGAAACACTTGAACCATAATCAACACCCAATGATAGTTTGATCAGTGCATGATCCTCCGCATTTCCTTCTTCAACCGGAAATGTTATGCAACTTTCAAAGATTTTTCTAGAAGCACAAAAATAATAAATGTTTGAAAAGGATGGGCCCCTTCGCCAAGTAGGGACACTCGGGATATCACCCCCACATTTCCATTAAACATCCATAAGTCCCAATCCTTCATGAAACTAACCCGTCCTGATCCATTAGTTGTGTAATATCAGATCTTTCCTGAACATTGATCTTCTGTCATGATACATTGTGAATTAGGATGCCTTGAGTCTCATTAGATAACATAGTAGGAACACAAAAAGCCTCATTATTACAGGCAAACAACAAACCCCCTGATGTTCTAGCTCCTTCTGACCCAAAAGCAATTGTTGAAATGTGGAAAATTCATCAACCCCCAATTCTCAAGTAAGCCAAGTTTCGTGAAACAAAATAAAATCAAATGTCCCAAAGATGCAAGTTTTCCTTGTCTCCTGGAAAAAGAGTTATAATCTCTAGTGTTCCCAAGGAGTATTCTGAGCTGATTATTTACTCAAGCTTCTGCAGTTGTATGCCCATTTTGAGAAGGACTTCGGAAATTATCTCAGGAACCATTTCCCACACAGCCGTTGGTGGCAGAGCAGCGCTGATTTTACTACATGCAACTTGATTACACTCCTGGTTCAGGGGAAACGTTGATTGTGCGTTTATAGTGGTGGGGAACAATTCTGAAACCTTGAACCCTGTTTTGTCCCACGCATCAATCTCTCCCATAATTGACTCCTACCCCAGACTTAACTTTAGCTCCATTTCTGCTATGTTAATGCCTGTGGTAAAAGGAAAATTAACAATTTCAATATCAACAGTAGAGAAGTATTTTAAAGCTGGGATAAGCTTCATTTCAGAGAGAATCATTGAGCGATTGAGTGGGAGCCCACGTGACTGATGGGAAGTTTTCTTTATATAAAGACTTTCAGATCTCTTGGCTGTTTAAAAGAGTTAAACCTTTAAAAGGAACCTTCACATTAAGATATAATGGTAATTGGAAGTGGGGTTGGTCATTTAAACAGTCCCTATTCACTTCTAAAGCAGGGATATGTTGCAGTTCTTGTTTTTCCTTGCTTGTTGAACATGGTATAATTAAACCTCCTAACTAGGTGGACTTACCAACTACACATGTTCCCACTGAAGAAGCAGCCATTGGTCTTTTCCCCCCTATTTCAACATCTAGATCTTTTTAGCTTTTAAGAATATGGGAGCTATTTTTATCCCAGGCTTCAAGGATTTGCCTTTTTGCTTTGCTAACAGGAAGATTCGGACAACTTTCTGTGGTAGTTCAATTAAATCCTTTTCACTCCCCACTGTAATTTTCATTATTTCTGCCATTGGAGTAGCATTAGTTTCTTTAGTATCCGGTGCCTTAGAATTCTTCTTTCCTATTATACCTTTCCCTTGATTAGGGGCCCTTTCCTTCAGCCTTTTTTCCTTTACCCCCATCTTTCCCTGTACATTTCTCAGGAAACGATTATTATCTGTCACCTGATGTTTCCTCTTACTTTTAGTCTGATTATTAACAGCCTCTTATGGAGGTTGAATTGCTTAATTTGTCTTTTTTTTCCTTCTTTTTGGTCTTGCCTATAGGTTTCTTTTTATTAGCTACTTCCAAATCCGCAGTACCTAAGGAAATGTTTTTTGTCAACTCCTGGTCAGAGTCCTTAAGGGGTACATCAAAGTCTATAGCTTGTGCCATCCGCAAGAATTCTGCCATCACCGAAGCTGAAAGAGGGGAATCATCTAGCAAGGGCTCTAGATTAGAAATTGGGGCCTCTAAATCACCTCTTCATCATTACTATTAGTTGTGGAGTCCAATTTCTCTATCAAAGCCCCTAAATCGACTTTTAGCTCCCCACACTGTTTGGTCAGGAGATCCAATTTTGCTGATTGATCTTTGGTAGCTTTGCAGGATTCCATTAGGATTTCTCCCAGTGCTTCATTAACCGCTGATTTAATTGTGGCCATGGTGATATCATTTAGCTCAAGCTCCTTCGTAATTTCTAGGAGTATACCTGTATGTTGTTGTATTTCTAATTTTAGAGTTTCAAAGACTTTCACTAATGAACTTAATAAGTTCATGGTAGTTATTGTAGTAGGATGAGGGCTGGACATGCATCCACTTGTTGTTGGTTCCGCTTGGATGGTGGACTTTCTATGGATTTAGCAGATTCTTCAAAAGAAACCTCCTTCCCCAAATCATGACTCTGTTCTTCTGGTACTCTATTTAGCTCATAAGATGAGTTCGGAGGCATTAACATTTCTATCTCAAGCAGATCTTCATCTCAGGGTTCTGTCAAGTTTACAGACGTTAAATATTTATTACCCCTATTTCCCAACTCGAGAATAGATGGTCCCACTATAGAGCAGTCGGACAAGGCTGATGTACCCAAAGAAAAATGAGTTAAAATAGCATTCTTCATTATGGTCGTTCTTAGTGTATAGTCAAGATTAGTTGGTAACAAGTCTCGAATGGGTCTATTCAACGGGGTCGAGACTCCCACTTCCTGCCCATATAGAACATGTGAGTCCACAATTGAGTACATTAGTGCCTAACTTGTTGGATGTTGATTATCCAAGGAATAGACACTTGGCGGGGGGAGAAATACTCCACCCCCTGATTTATAGCGTTTAAAGAGATTTTTCCCATCTGTTTTTAAGTTCGGAACATTAGATAGCATTCATTGTCCTTATCCGAGCTGATTTCATTTCTGTGTGAAGCGCTCCTCAAATTATACATTTTTAAAGTATTTATAATAGATCAGCAGTCGGGTCAAAGGTTTGTAAGCCTGCAGTTCCCAAATCTTTTAGCTGATAGAATGAGATTAAGACGCAGTCAAATTATCAATCGTGTCAAAGGCTTTTACGCCCACAGTCCCCAAGATTTAAATTGATGATATAATGTATTTGGGAGCGCTGGAATTCTTTCTTTTGATCTTTACAGCCATTTGGCACTATCACTGTAGTGCGGCGGTCAAGGGCGCGAACGAGAGCTACAAATCACAGAGGGTCATAAATAAATGCGTCGAGGAGCAGACTCTCAATGTCAAATGCCTATAAATCCTAAGAACAGTGAGTTATTGTTCTAAAAAGAGGCCCGCAGCAGCAGAGGATGCAAGTCAGAGCGGCGAAAAGCAAGTGCTCGTGTCAGTTACCTCTGATGACAGGATAACAGGAGGCAGTACTGGGCTGAAAGACCACAGCCCGGCAGTGCACGGACTGCACAGACTGCCGCCACTCGCCTCCACTCCGCTCCGCAGGAAAAACAAGGTTTTGAAGGCACAGCTCTGCCTGATGATTAGAAGTGTAGAAAGACTGCAAGGCACTAGGAAAAAGTCCAAACTGAGATGGCAGACTGCACAGACTGCCTCCACTGCCTCCACCACGCTCTGTGGGAAAAACAAGGTTTTCAAGGCACAGCTCGGCCTGGCGATTAGAAGTGTAGAAAGACTGCAAGGCACTGGGAAAAAACTTATGCCCAGTACTGGAAACCAAAAACATCCCTATAAATGTAATCTTCTAGATGTCATACACATGGAAACATACATGCACTTTCTGCAACCATGTTTCACAAGCGCATCCCTAATGAACGATTTGTATATGTATCCATATGAAATTGTGAATCCATTCTATTTCACCAGCATCTGCAGAATGCAAATCATGGCATATCATGCCATGTTTGCAATTCAGACAATCATTCCAGCATACAAATAAACTCACATAGCCAATATGTCATACTAATGCTTCTAAGGTACAATGCAGATGGTACCAAAAATAACTGTAAGCTCACTAGCTTTACACAAGGCCAAGAAAACCTTCACAACAATAGTCATAATATACCACACTGGTGCCACAACCACTTTAGGACACTATACTGCATATGTCAAGACAAAAAGTAGTTGGTTTGAATGTAACAACACCTCCGTTACTCCAAAATGTAGGTTTCCAGAACCTCTAACAAATGCCTACTTAATACTCCATCAATCCACATGTACTCACTAAACTGTAGCACAATAAACGGTTAGAATGCGGCAACAGGTATCTAGTGACATCCACAATACTACAACAGCACTTTTAAAAGTCATTATAGTTAGAATACCCCTACAGGTATCTAACTACTTCAAAAATACCCTTCATTGAAGCACACTTAAAATACATCATCACAGTTCATGTTACTGCAAAACTTCTTGAAAAATCTAATATAGCTAGAATACTCCAACAGGTATCTAACAACTTTAAACATTCCCTTAATTGCAACTCACTTCAAACAAACATAATATCACACTTAAACTCACATCATTTTAATATATATCTGTTTTATGTTCTGGGGATTTTTTTCCCAATGACCAAATGATTATTTCATGTCAATACAACAACAGTGTAGCACACACTAGTGTTGTACCAAACATAGTACAGAGAATGTACTGTTTATGAGGGTAAAAAAAGTTAATATATATTTAGAATGGTATGCAATTGAAGCTATTCAACTATCCTGCTTAACAAATTATACTGTTTTTTTACAGAAAAAGAACCAGAGATTTCTGCTTATTAGTGTATGCAACTAAGTAACCATACAAAGTATAAACAAATACATATTCCATAAGCACTATCCTCAATTTTAATACAATTATAAATACCATATACACTTCTGTTATATAATTCCACCATATTACAAATACTGTATACTCCCCTAAAGTACCTATAATCGCAATACACATTTTACTGTAGAGTGTGTGGCCTACGGCCATGCCCCCAAGAATCTGGCCACTGGCCACATCGACCACCATATAATTAAACCACATAACAAGCAGGTACAATACACTTTCAAATAACAAAACTCGCGCAGAACACCCTGCCATCCAAATGATGTCCGCGGACACCAAAATTGAAACCAGACTCTGTGACATCTGTAAGCCCTTTTTTCAACAAGATAAACAGCTCCATATCATCTTTATTCCACTCCCCTACCTTTTGCAGGCCCCCTTTCAGCCACCAAATAACCCCAAATGTGTTTTCCGAACTGATGGTTCGCAGTGTAGTCCGCTGTGGTGTCCGCAGACTAGTCGGCCCCTGCAAGCCTGTTTTTAACCTATAAAGCCAGCCCCTCTTTTGCCCCCCAAATAACCCCAAATGTGTTTTCAGACATTTTCCCCACTGTTCTATCTGAGGACACCAGCGTCCGTTTGTGGATCGAACATTGCAACCATTTAAAAAAGATATTAAGCACCTCATGCTTTTTAGCATCCAATCAGCTGGCATGTCCGATGTCCGCAGATATCATGCCACCCCCTGATTGTCCCTGACATGTCTGTGTAACCCGAATCAGAAGTGAGTCCACAGACCGGACCCAGATATCACTAATTTGTTTTTACCAATGTTTTGGCCGGTTTGGACTGTAGGTGCCAGCACATTTTTTTCCCATTGTTTCTATGAGGATTTCCACACATTCTGGGACCCCCCCTATACATTTTCCCCCCTGGACAAAACCACACCAGACCTCGTATTCCGAGCGATCCATATACCGTTTTTGCAAAATTTGGTGAGGATTCATGGTGGGGGGGAATTGGGATGAAGTAATAAGCCATCCAAAACATGCTCTTTCTATGAGTTGAGCAACATAATGATAACTACAGGGCCGCTACCGCAGGCCCTGTAATATGAAAGTGTTATTCCAATTAACATTGTCATGAAAGTGGTGTTATATTCATGCAGTGTGACCTAGGTGTGAGCAGTTGGACTGATCACGGGATACTAATTAATTCTTTTGCATGGGCAATGATGTTCTTGTAAGGTGTGGTTTCATGAGTTGTTCCTATCACTGTTGCATTTATGCAGTGTGAGTTATTTGCAAACCTCTGTATTGTTCACAAATTCCTAATTAGGGCTACTTTGTGAATAACTGTTTCTTTGTCAATGAGGGCTCCTCAAGTGAAATTTACCCTACGGGGGAGTGTTGTGTTGTGATTATTCTACCTCTAAAACCATGCTTCTTCATGTCTTGCTGCTCAACTCCTGCCAATGCATGACCTTCATTAAGTTATGTATGGTTGCTCTGTCTAGGGACCTACATTGTTATAACTCTCTGGAACATGGCTATGGGAACTTGTCCGACCTGATGTGTTTTAACGTATGTACAGTGTCTTATCCTTGAACTCCGGGGTCTGGTATCTTTTCTGTTGCTCTTGTTGTGACTTCACTACCTTAAACTAAACCCTGGAAAAGCATTTTCCCCCTTGCTTCAACCAATTGTTTCGCTGCATTCAGTCTTTGCCTGTGTGAGTGTTGCAACTTAGAATGCATGTGCCTTTCGGCGAGGGTCTGGCTAATGCTCTCTGTTGTGGGGTAATGGGGAGATTTTCATGCTTCAGGAATATCTAACTAAATATTGAGGCCTACATGAATTGAGTTTAGCTAATTCAGAAAAATTATGATCATTTACTCAGCCTTGTAAACTCTTTTCTCATTTTCTAACTAATGTTCAATAATGCTGGACCTGGTTACGAATACATGATTATGATCATCTATAATTTGTATGGGTTATACTCTACTCAAAGTGTGGCTATTGGTGTCTTGTTGGTCCTACACCGGAATCCTTTACTAAATGGGGCTACTAGCCGCTTTGTGGTGTTCATAGTGAATTTCAAAGCTTGTATTTTCATGCACGTTTAGGACATTGGATATTTTCTCACTCCCCTACAGTACCTCAGCTTCTGCTTTATTAATCATACAGGAGACCAGCCTAATGTTGAAAAACTAAAATCAAACGCTATAACTTTGGTAGCCCAAACCTTTGTTCTTCATAAGAAATGTTGCGCTATTCATTGGACCTCATTACGAGAATGGAGGTAATGAAAAAAGGAAGGCGGAATGGTAATAGCGGCATCGTTAACGGGTCCGGGTCATAACGACCTGACAACCTGCCAATACCGGCACCGTCCGGACCGTGCCCCCTCATACCGACATGGGCGCGTACACGTGCCCCTTCGGGGAGCAAATACCGGCATGCCGGAATTAGGAAGACATCACAACCCACGCGGGCATGCAAATACCGGCATCCCGAAGGTGGTAATCAGGGGCTGCACGATGGCGGCCATACAGGCATCGCGAACCACCGATAAATAGCAATCAGCAATCAAGACAACTGCCACAGGTGCACACAATCACCACAGGTGGACTCAATGGAGTCTGGCCCAGTATAAAATGAGTACACCCACACACCACACCCTTCCTACACCAAAATGATACCACTAGCTGTTGCAATCATGGCGCTGGAGGACATGCCTATACTGCAACAACTACAGCAACAACAGCAACTACAACAACAACTACAGCAGCAACAACCGGCAGCACAGAGGAGATGCAGGAGGAGAAGGAGGGTGAGACAGGCCCAGCAATTACCACCATTACAGCCAGTAATACCTTGTAGGCAGCCGCCAATCCCTCGCATCAGACTGGACTGGCCATTCAATCTAACCCCTGAGCAGATCCACACCCTGTACCGGTTGGACCGGGACACCATCACCACAATAGTGGACATGATAGGCAAAGACATGCCAGCGTCATAGAAATACGCACTGCCATCCCCCCGCTACTAAAGGTGGTGTCTGTGCTCCAGGCCACAGGCACCTACCAGCACACAGTGGGCCAGCTGCATGGCATTTCACAACCACTATTTTCACGCATGCTGACCCAAGTGCTGGATGCCTTCCTGAAGCACGCTAGCACCCACATATCCCTACCATGGACTGACCAGGAGATAGCCAACACAAAGTAGGCTTCCATGCACTGGCAGGCATCCCCAACTGTGTTGGTGCCCTGGACTGCACCCATGTAGAACTGGTAGTCCCCCATGTCGTAGAGGCGGTGTACCGCAATCACAAGCAACACCACTCCATCAATGTGCAGATGGTATGCGACTGCAGCAAGATCATCACACATTGCTGTACCCGATTTCCCGGATCAACACATGATGCCATGGTGCTGCATAACTCCATGCTACCCTGTCACATGGAGCGACATGCTGGACCACATGCCTGGCTGCTTGGTGAGTTGCCTGACTGGACCATGGCAGTGCATCGGGGTAGTGATGTGTTGGGATGCATACCCTACCTGGGTGGGAATGGGGGGGGTGCATACTCCACCTGGGTGGGAATGGGGGGATGCATACTACACCTGGGTGGGAATGGGGGGGATGCATACTCCACCTGGGTGGGAATGGACAGTGAGTGGAGAATGCACGCAGAGCTAATGACACCTGCCCTGAACCTCCTAACCCCAACCCCAACATGACACATCATTGGCACACATCTGACCATTTACGTATATCAATGACCACATGTAAGATGCACAACCTGGCCACCATGTGTATGTCAAGCAATGCATGACTGAACAGGATTGCAACTGTGCCAATGTGGCTAGTGTGACCATGCACAGTATAGTATACACAGCATAAATTGGAGGGTAAACATTGTCGTACAACTTCAGTACATCTGCCTCAGCATGCATTATTTCACCCTGCATCATCTATTCAATGCCATCTAGACTACCACACCTTATAGCAGTATAGAATGCATCTACATAATATTTGTGCATATGTACAAGAACATGTGCATGTCCACAGCAAATAGCTGCCGGCATGACTGTGAATCCTGAAGGTGGCAGCTCAGAGTGACACACACCTATTTGTATTTTCTTGCAGGTGATGGAGGATATCCCTTGAAGCCATGGTTACTTACCCCTGTGCGGAACCCGCAGAACAGCCATGAAGAGGAGTACAATCGGGTTCACACCCGTACCCGGGTTGTGATTGAGCAGACCTTTGGCCTGTTGAAGGCGTGGTTCCGCTGCCTAAGCAAGTCTGGTGGAGCACTCCTTTATAGGCCTGAGAAGGTGGCAAAGATCATCATGGCCTGTGTCAGGCTGCACAACATGTGCGTCCGGAGAAATGTACCACTGCCACCTGACATTGACATGCATGCAACGGGTGAGGATGATGAGGATGGAGACGGAGGTGAAGCAGCACCCCTGCCAGTACGTAATGCACAGGATGGCCGTGCAGTATGCCAATCACTGATTCATGAATACTTCTGAACCACAGGGATTTGCACATGCACACAGGGAATGTTGGGAGTTGGACACTGAACACCGTCATACATTAAATGGATACACACAAAATGAACAATGTCCAGGCTTTGAATGTTTTTTCACACAACAGGTGTACTGATTCAAACTGCAAAAATGTGACACCCCCCCAAACCCCCAGTGAACTCCCAAAACCCCCCAGTGAACTCCCAAAACCCCAAGAGAACTCCCAAACCCCCAGTGAACTCCCAACCCCCCAGTGAACTTCCCCTAATGCTCCCATTCACCCCATCACCGTATGAGCCACTCCCATAGTTCTCCCACACTATTTGCGGGACTTCTTGTTGTTTGGGGGCAGAATTTCAGTATGCCTCGCACTCCTTCTCATAGGACACACAGGGCTGGGGGGTCCAGAGGAAGTGGGGACAGAGGAAGCAAGTGTGGTGGCTGGTGAGGTGTCGGTGGGGATTTCCACACCAGCTGCAAGTCGTGGCTGCTGCATGTGCAGCAGGATGGATGTCAGGACCTGTGTGATGGCCCCCAGACAGTCTCTCATCAGCACTGCCGAGGAACTGACTGCAGCTGTGATGGCCGTTATGGCGGCTGTGGTCCCCGCTATGGCTCTGGCTATCTCCTGCTTGGTGTCCTCGCCATCCATGATGTATTGGCGCAGCAGGTCCAACATTGACTCCTGTCTGGCCTCCACCCTCGCCAGCCATACCTCAAGGCTGTTGGTGGGTGCAGCAGTGGTCGAGGGTGCTGTTACGGGGCCTGCATTATCAGTGCTGTCCTCGTGGTTGGAGCTCAGGTCGGAATCGTGCTGGCAGGGATCGGCACTGCTGTAGGTGGCTGAGGACTGAGTTTGTGGTCGGGGGGGGTGGAAACGGGGCTTGGGGAGTGTGGACATCCCACATGCGTGACTCCTTCCGGGTCCACATACTCCTCCACGTCATCTTCGGTGGTGGCCAGTGGTTCTAGGGCCTCGCCTTCCACTGGTGTAGGTGTGGGCAGCTGGGTGTCCACAGTGTCAGGTGCACTGGGTGTAGGTGTGAGCAGCTGGGTATTCACATTGTCAGGCACACTGGGTGTAGGTGTGGGCTGTGAGGCTGCCCCAGAGGTGGTGGTGTCAGTTGCCGTTTTCTGTGGCCGCGACGTGGATGACCTTGTGGTGGTATCCTGGCTGGCATCTTCTCCAACGGTGCCTGGGGGGGTAGAAGAGATGCAGGGCATCAGTGATGGTGTTACATGCCAAATGCATTCTATGGTGCTGTGGAGTATCTCATTAGTCATGCATTCATGTCTTACAGGTGTGTCACACAGGGTAGTATGAGGGGGGCATTTTGATATTTGCTGCATGGCAGGTGGCATGCCATTGTATTGGGGTTTGTGTGATGTATTACATGGGCATGGTGGCACTCAGCATGCATTTCAGTGTGGCAGGGTTTGGCCCTCCATCTGGACAAGAATATGTTCATGTGTGTGTTGGGACATGCATTGCCTTGCCTAGACTCCCTTCCACATCACTTGTGCTATGTCATGGTTTCTCCTACAGGGATCTGCAGGGTCACTCACCTCCATCTGCTGATGTTGCCACCTCTTCTTGTAATCCCTCACTGTCCGTGGGGTTGTTCCAACAGCGGAGACCTTGTGGGCTACCTCCTGCCAGATCTCTTTCTTGCGCTGCTGCACCTCACGCTTCAGGTACTGGTTTTTTATCACATCAACATGTGCGGCAAGTGTGTCCCAAGCATGTTCAATTCGGCATCAGAAAAGCATTTTTTCCACAGGCGGGGGTTAGTCTTCCGGGTTGCCTTTGACATGGTGTCTGTATTGCCACTGCTCTCTCCTGTAAACAACTGTTGGTTTGGGAGGATTGCAATGGATTGTGTTTTTAAAGATGGCCACCGGCGCATTTCCCGTTCCGACGCGATGACGTTACTTCCGGGTCTGGTATTACGAGCCTGGTATTAGCATGTTGTTATTACCGGGTCGGTATTAAGGGGTTCCTCCTAGGCGGAGGCGGTATCGGCGGGTGCCGTGATGGCACTATCGGGGGTTGGAGGGCCTTTAGCGGCATGCCGGTATGGCCATTACCGGTATGGGGGTTCGCACGGCCTCGCGCACTCGTAATCACCCGCTATTAGCGGCGTCATACGAGCATGGACCCGCACTTACCTCCATGCTGGTAATTGCCCCGTTTTTACCGCGCTACTTGTAATGAGGCCTCTTGTGTCCACTGTTGTTATTTTATAAAAAAAAAGGTTATCCCAGTTTTAACGTTAAGGGCCGAGATCTTGAACAGTCATCTGAAGGTGAATTGGCAATACTTGGAAGGACTCTTTTGGAAACATGTACTGGCATTTCCAAAGGGTACCCCTGTGCCGATAATCACATTTGACCTGGGTATCCTTTCTTTGCTAGCTATGGCATGTTTGCTGTTTCTAATTCTCCCTTTGCTAGGATAAGCTCTGCAGTGGAAATGGCTACATATCGTCTGTTACTGGTATGGAAACAAGAATGTTGAAAGATGATTGCAACAGATATCACTATTGAGCTCTTGCTGCATGATCTAGTCAAAGTCAAGAGCAATATGGGGATTGCTGACTGGTTGTTAACACAGTCCGATCGCTAAAAATACAAGATCTTTGAAAATGTTAAGGACGAGATTCAATGTTTTAGTGTACTACCTAAATACCTGGGTACATTTCCAAATCCCTAGTAAATAAGTATATTCTTGTGAGTGAGATTTAATTTGCTCCATGCTAGAGAACCTAAGCTGCAGGTTTTGTAAGGCTACATTTGAAGTTCTTTGCCATTTATTGATTGACTTCAAACAATTGCAGGAATTAAGATCCTGCTTATTCGATACATTTATATCTCAGTACAGAATTCTGTTGAGTGAGAAGTGGACGGGAATCGTATTAGTGGGCAAAATGTACCTTTACTGATTACTGCAGTGATTTATGTGAAGCATTTCAATCTATCAGTTTGGGGAAAAAGGGAAATTAGGAGATTTGGGAATTTAAGCATAATGACGTTGTTGATATCTATGTTTTAATCATTATTATTGTAATTTCTAAGGATTATATTATGAAATGTTTGTTTCATATTGGTGTAAAATGTGTTTAATATACTAAAATTGGGATTTGGGAAAAAGTTCAATGGACTGAGCTGTATACCCAATAAATAAATTTAAAAAATGGAAGTGTGCACTCCTCACGCAATGGCTGAGCAAAAGAGGAGTGGGGAACAGAAGGGGATGCCCCTTTTCACTCTCTTTTGAATGTGAAGGAATTAAATATCTCTTTGTAAATGAACATGACATTTAAAGGGTGAATGAAGAACTGACCGGTGGGGGAGAAGAGGCACGGGAGGCTGTTTGAAGTAAGGCACTAAAGAAAGTGGAAACAAAGACAGACACAAGATTCAGGGAGCAGGATTAGTTGAAGAAACTAAGCATGCTTTCACCCAGAAATAAAAACACTTCAGATGCTGGGAGTGTGTTGGCCCCTGGGGCAAGTTTTTTTGTGCCTGGGGTATTACATCCCTAAGGAGAAGGTTAGGGAAATAATTAAGGTGTGGGAGCCCTCACAGTGGAAGGTCAGGTGGGGGTATGTGTTGAGATGTTGGGTTAGGGAAGGGTGTGTGGTTTACCAGTCCCCGATAAAGATTCATTGATGATAGCAAAGAATTGGGGTATATTTGGGGGAGGTGCATGTGGAACATCGGGAGAGTGTTTTTTTGTGCCGTTGAAGTTATGTGTGTTTACTGAAGTTGGAAATTGAGGATTACCTCGTAAGTAGGGCCTCTAAACTGGGAAGAAGTGGACATGGCCAAATGCCTGATGGCAAAGGAGGGTGGGCCCACACTCAAGGGTTTTATGGAATTGCTAAAGTTCGATGTAGCAGTTTTTGTGTTAAATGTTTTGTCGTCTTATATATTCCCCTATCCTTGTGTGTCCTCATGGTTTTGTTCTGTGGGGTAGGTCAGAACTTAGTAACTAAGGACAAACAGGTGAAAGGGAGATCTTGGGATGGGATGTGGTTGCATGACGTTTTACACAACTGAAATGACAGAGGGAGGGATTTGTCTAAAAATAGGTACACTTAATGTGAGAGGCTTTAATTCTCCTTGGAAGAGATCAACGTTGAAAAGGGAATTTAAGACTTTGACTTAGATATCCTCTGTATTCAGGAAACCCATTTTGTGAAGGGGTAAGAGCTGCTCCTTAGAGGGGGAAGCTTTTGCAAGCCTATTTTCTGTTGAGGATGGAAATAAATGAGGGGTGACCATAGCCCTGGGGACTTCATGCAGATTCCAGGTGGATGAGATGGAGTATGACTGGTGGGGAAGATTTCTTTTTTTGAAAGGTCTCTACAAAGGTATAAAGTTGACAGTGGTCTCAATGTATTGCCCTAACAAGGGACAGGTGGTCTTTTGGGAGGAGGTGGGACAGCACTTACAGAGGTTTGTGGAAGGGGTTTTACTGGCAGGAGGTGAATTTAACATGATCTTGAACCCTCCGACAGTCAGGCTGTGAACTAAAAGAGCCGGGGAAATGGATAGGGGTGGGGACTTGGCCAAATTCAAGGAGATTAATGCACGGTTGGGACTGCTGGATGTATGGGAGGTGGGGCATGAATAGGGAGCATGGGGCTTTGAACCTGAGCCCCATTCACATATCATTCAGTGGGACACAAGTCTTTCTCACATATAGACTTGGTGCTTGGTGGATTCCAGCAGACTTCTATTGGTCAGAAAGACTGCCACATGCTCTGCTGTCCACTGGTCAGGCCATAACTTGGTAATGTTGTTGTTGGTATCAAAGAGGTGGGGGTCCAAAGAGGATGTTGGTACTGTTATTATTACCTGTTAAAGGAAAATGCAGTGGGAGCATTTGTTCTCACTAAAATTGAGGAATATTTTTAATTTAATGATACAGCAGAGGTCAGTGAGGAGACTCTGCAGGAAGGATTTAAGGTGACTATTAAGGGGGAACTTAAGGGGATAGGTCCCGTGCAAAATGAATGGGTGATACAAACATGAGTTCTGCAAGTTTGAAAGAGCTCAGAGCATGTAAGGCCGAATTTAAGGCTTTGCTGGTATATAAAACGGGTTGGGTATTGACGCACCTCAAGCAAAGGTACTATGAGAAAGGTGACAAAATGGTCAGGCTGCTGCCATGGAGACTGAGGGCACACATGCACTCTAGAATTGTAACTGTTTTCGAATCTGAAGGGGTGCTACGAGGAGGAGCAGTGTGGCGATTGCGGAGGAGTATAGACAGTACTGCGCTACTCTTTACTCAACTGAGTAGAGGGGTGACAGGGAAGAGATAAGAACCTATTTAGATGGGTTGGAGCTCCCGGGGCTTTCGGCAGATGATTCGCTAGTACTGGATGCCCTGATTATGTTAGAGAAAGTGATATTGACGATAAAAGGCATGAATAGTGTGAAATCCACCAGAGAGGACAGCCTCACGGTCAGGTTCCTATAAAAGGTTTTGAATAAATTGGAGATAATCCCATGTCTTAATTGGGTCCCCTCCAGGATCTTCTCAAACCGAGTAAGATCACAGGTCAGATTTTCTCTCCATCTTGAGTCTGTGACCAACCCCTTGAGTTCAAGGTAATCAAAACTCCCAATATTCTCCCTTCCTAACATCGTGCACGCCTCTTCAAAATCTTTAAACTAGCCCTTGAGAAGGAGATGCACCACACTTTATAGGCCTAATTCCAACCATCTCTGGGCCCACTTAAAACCAAGGTGACCCAACATGAACGGGGGACCCCATGAAGAGCTCTAGGGTGAGGGTCATGATGATGATTCCCTGTCTGTCTTTTTGTTTCTCCACAATGTCTAGAGGACTCCCAATGTGGGATGTTTCCACACCTCCTGAGGAATGAGTTTTCTTGGTGCCCACAAAAACTCTCTAACCTTTTTCTGGAACCAATACAGTCTTTCATGTATGTCCAAGAGGTTCAAAGGTCCTCCAACATATGTTCCAGTGGGACCCTGAGTTTTGCTACTTTATAATGCAAATTTGGGAAGCTAAAACCTATCTCCCAGGTTCCAATTGCTATATGTGCCTTCTTCTTCTGCTATATAAAACTAAAGCACATGTGGTCAATCACTTTAGAAAAACAGTCAGAAGAGAGGTAGGTAGTGTCTGAAATAAAAATAGCAAACATGGAAGCACATTCATTTTGATTGCAGTTATCCTCCCTGTTAAAGCGAGAGTTTACATTACTACGGATGTCCTGACTTGGGCGTTCGGCCGCTTTGGTGCGCATTGATTGCTCCTACGCAGTGAAAGCATATTAATCAATGTTGGTATTTGTCTTTCTCTTTTTCTCTTGATTGTTTTGTGTTCACAATTCAACAAGATTTTTTGGATAAGGCTTTGACTTAATTCTGTTTTGAAACATATTGATGATTTATTGCTATTTCGATTTGTAATGTCATCGTAACATTTTTATGAATTATTGCATATGGACATATGTTGAACTGCTGGCTTGTTCCACCTTCTCTGGTTCCTTGGTTGTATGACCATTTATAATTGTCATGTATATTTTAATTGGCTCAATGTTCTATCAGCCTCGGATGAAGAGCACGTCTATGCTCGAAACACGTGTCAGGCTGAATCACCCTCAAAATAAATCATATGCAACTAAAGCATATCATACTTGCATGTAACTTTACATCTATTTCAGCCTAAGACAATTCTAAGGTGCTGATTTATAAACTACTTCTAGTCCTCAGTGCACCATATGCCTGGAGAATTGTATCTTGCATAATATTGCACTGTACACTCCTCTATATGATGTATATGACCCACTACACTGTGTGTAGAAAATCAGGCATGACAAACTAATGGATGAGCTCAACCCCTACCTTTCATGCGTCATTTCTCTACAGCATTAACTATTTACTGAATCAACTGTTGACCTTTCCATTTCTGACAGTATGCTTGGCAGTCCTAAAATATGCCCTTAGAGTTTTGCCTTGGGACAGTAGTAATTGCCCTTACAATCTACTAAGCACTAAGAAAAAGCATTCACAGTAATGCTGCTTGTCATCAAAGACATCTGTAGTTTGCCTTCCACGGTTTGGAACTACTCCTTGAGCCATCTGCACGGGTTATATATTTAGACAAACAATCACAAATGCTGCCCCTCTCTCTTGCCCTGCCATTCATCTATCCTATTACTTGATGTCCATCCAAACATAGCTGTACTTTATCCATCCTATACCCTCCAGCCCTTTTCTATTCCAACCACACACCACGTTCTTGGCACCCCTGTTGATATGGCAATATTGAGCCGAGCCTCGCATTGTTAGATCAATATGGTTGTGACTGCTCCAGTAGAAAAGATCATTCAAGTAACTTTACATTAAATTCACAAAAAGGTGTATCTCTAATTTAAAACAATACAGGCTTTTCTTTGTACATATGACTGGGTGCAAATGATGGTGCATGCTTTGATAGAAACCTTGCAAATGTTGCAACCATTAGTGATACAGTTAATGTTGTCTACCAGCTAACATTTAAAATTCAAAATAATTTGTAGCTTTTCTATGGACATAAGACTGTTCAAAATATGTGCATACTTAACTGATACAGTCAATATTGTCCATCATCTGGAATGGGTGTGTCAAAGTGTATGTCGGTGGATTTGTTTGTGTTTAAAGGGGTGTGTTACTTGAAAATAGCAATCAAGAAAGCCAAATTAATACGATATCCAAATTTGAAGAGTTAATCCACTTTCAAGAGCTCTTTACCTGTTATCAGATGTGTGGTCTTTTAAACCTGATATGCTGATGGTTCCTTAGTAATTACCTTTCAGTAATGAGGACATTGAAAATGTAATTAATAAATCTAAAACCTCTAGAGCCTTTGTGACAGATGGACTCCTTAATGAAACTTTAAAGGAGTCACCATCTCTTTGGGCTTATATTCAGTTCATTCTGTTCTGGCAAATTCTGGATTTTCGCTCCAGGCATGAGTCCTGGTGTATATTCTACATAATGCCAATTTTGTAATATAATTGATAAGCTGAATTTACAAATTAGCCCCCAATCACACTAATGGACGTTGGAAGTAAAACCTTTGCCGAAATACTATTGGATGACTTAGAGGCCTGGGCTGATAACATTGTATATTGAAGTAATTTCAGACAGTCTTTCTCAAAAACTACATTGAATGGGCTTGCTTTGAGACTTTTGCTAAAGCAGACAATGTTGGAGAGTGGCTTGCCAGTCTATGCTGCCAATCTCAATCTGACAGAAACATTTGACAGTGTGTACAGATCTATTTTGTGGGGGGACGTTTGAAAAAATGGGGTCTCTACCTGTCCGTCCACTAAGCATTTTAATTGCACTATTTTCATATCTAGAAATCTAGATATGCTTGGATAGCAGAGGGAGCA
Organism: Ambystoma mexicanum; assembly: GCF_040938575.1. Classification (NCBI taxonomy): domain Eukaryota; kingdom Metazoa; phylum Chordata; class Amphibia; order Caudata; family Ambystomatidae; genus Ambystoma; species Ambystoma mexicanum. Next base: position 1,142,186,211 of record NC_090922.1, read on the forward strand.
CCTCGTTAGATATTTGGACTTACAGGAGACTCTGAAATGCGAATTGGCTCCCTGTCTGTTTAATCTCTACCTCTCTAGCTTGGATGATATATTTGAGGGTGCCTGTTATTTCCCCCCACTTCTATGCCGGATAAGTCTTAACTACCTGGCACATGATGATCTAGTGATTTTAGAGTCCGCCATCTATATTAATGAATCGAAAATAATGTTTTTCTTGTGCAAACAAAGAGCGTAGAACCTCTTGGAATATTTGTAACAACCAATCAGATGCTGTTTCTCAATTAACACATTTGGATTTGGTCGCTTCTCATTTTTGCAGATGATTAGGTATTACAAGGCTAAGGTAATGCCAACGTTTGTCTATGGTTTAGAGGTTATGTATCGTGAAGATTTACTAATTTTAAACACACGATACGGCTAATTATGGCAACACTTGCTCTCCCTTCTAACCGGGATTACTGCCTTGGGTTGCGCTCATAAAATGCCGATTGCTGCAGACTTATTTGAACATTTTAGATCTGTCAAGGTTCTCATTGTATGGTGATTTACAGCAGGAATATGCTAAGACATCTGTGAAAGCTATATATAAATCTACATCTCTATGCGAGGAAATCAGTGTAAGTTTTAATCAAATTTACATCTTGATGCAATAATGTATTAAGGTGTTTGTGGTTTCCCCGAGCACCTATATTTTTTATGGGGATTTCACTGAAAAGAAGTTATAGACGTCAGAGTGCGTAAGTATGTGAAAGTCAGTTTTACGCTATACATTATTTTGTGAAGACGCCTTTGAGGAAAAACAGTTGGGTATTTCCCCAATATTTAATACAATTCCGAAATGCCACCTGGTGAAATCACTTTTTTTAAATTTAGATTAGAAAAATGTATCGCATGAACAGCTGGTGTTCCTCACATGGATTGTTTTTGCTATTTTTGTTCTGATTCTACACTAAATGATCCCGTATTTCATGTAATAGTCTGATCTTTGATCTGCTAAAATACAAATATTTTAATACATTTGTATCAATTTGATCTAATTTGTTAGTGAAGCTTTTTGGAGGAGTATTTTAGTGGGCAAACAAGTTTCCCTTCTTTTGGCGACCCTCAAGTGTATACAGTTATTATTACCAATTAACCAGAGGGTCGATGCCCACTAAAGTCATTCTCATAATTAAGGGTATGGTATGATTTTATTGTGAAAACATTTTTGCGATATTTTGATTGACGTACTTCTTATGTGTCCAATGTTATAGTGTGTTTTTTATCATCTCAATTGCATATTACAATGCAATGTGTTTGTGTTAATTATGTATTATTGGGCAAGGTTTGTTACTAACTATAACATATACAAATTAAAAATAAATGTGCAGTGTAACTTTGAATGTAATCCCAAAAATGGACTACTATCTGCACAATCGTATCTCCTACTGATTATTTCAGTTCAGAATGCTATTGGCATAAATGTGTTATAACAAGTGCAAACATAAAATTCGCTGAGTGAAAAAGGTTAAATTGTTAGCATTATTTTGCAGTTTGAGAAAAATTGTTTCTGTTTGGGGAATAAAATGTGTTATTTCAATGTTTCACTGGGGCCTGTTGTACCAGCTAGACCACCACAAAAGAAGCGTGGCGGTTGAGTTTCTGATTTGGTTGAAACGTACACGCTGCTTTTACCTGGCATATATGGTAGTACCCAAATTGATTGTTTTCAATTCACCGTATGGTAAATCTGGCCAAATTTGCCCAGTACCATTTCGATTGTTTGGAAACGATCAATTTGGAGAATCACTACCAAACATGGGGAGCAGGGGATGCACAGTGGCCCCCGTTACCCATGTTTGGTAGTGATGGCCTTCGGAGGTAGGGTGGGTGTCCCCCGCTTCCGGAGCTTTGGAGGCAGGGGATGGGAGGGAAGAAAAAAAAGCAGACCCGGCAGCATCGGATCCGTCCCGCGTAGGAGGGACGGATCCAATGCTGCAGGGTTAGAAGAAGAGCGGTTGCCCAAAGGGTAAGTAGTGGGTGGGTGGGGGAGTGTATCGGGGTGTGTGGAGGGGTTAGTTTGGGCAGAATTGACCACATCGAAATTGGCTTCGCGGACGGCCGCAAACAATTGTGCCACCGCCAAACCGTATACATCCGCATATGGCACGCCTAGATTGACCCATGACCTCAGCGAATATTCTTTTCAGGTGAAAGTTACAACATTTTGGTGTATTGACAATACATCAGGTCCACCTTTTGCCTGAAAAAAGGATTACTTCTAAATCGGCACCTAAATGTGTAGTTTTTGCTGTGATACCAGTGCAAAGCTGGGTGCATTCACCAATGCATCAAACAGTGCTGATGTTGTATTTAGGTTTCAGTTTTTTTCACCTTAAATTTAAAATATATATTTGTATGCTATGTCATGTGCAGCTTTCACGTTTCATCTAAGTTCGATGTAAAGCATTTTTTCTGTAGACCGTTTCTTGGCCATTTTCTCTAAAAGAAATGAAATATATGCTCTGTGTGTATTGTGACCCACAGAGTCAGTCTGTTGTTGGAAAAAAACAGTATGATGTTTTGAAATGCAGTTCGTCGATAAGTTTCGGCAATATTATGTAGAACACATTCGATCTAAATGATCTCTGCTCCCACAATGCCAGCTCATGGAGAAAAATAGTGATGCTAAAAATCAAAGCTTGCTCGTACAATCATTTGTGTCATCATAACAAATAACCCTCACATGGAAATGCACGTGTTAGGTTTGCGTACTCTAGACTGGGTGTTAACATGCTTTGCTTGTCACGATCGACAATACCACGGACAGGGCTGTCATATCACACTTCTAATGCACCTTTCAGCAAGACAAAATTAAAAGTTAAGCTAAAGATAACACTAATGCGACAGACACATGCATGCACCCAAAAGAAACGCATCACTGTCAGTTTAGAATCGCCTGTGCGATGCAGTATTTTTCTCTGATATCCACTGGAAGCCACATTAAAAGAAACCTAGAGTGGGGATGGGAGGGCGAGTAAAGAAAAGTGGCTAATGGTTCCATTTGCATATATCTACACCATGCCCAACCTTGCACATAAAAGGTCGAGCATAACATTATTTCCTCGGAGAATCTGTCTGCAGAGCTTTGAATTAACATAAATGGAGAGCAGCAGAGAGAGAAAAAAAGTTCATTTTGCCCTAATTGGATTAAGACAGGTTTCAGCTATGCTGTGAGGATGAGGTTTCACAAGAGTAGAATCTGCTTGGTTGACAGAAAAGGATTAATTTATGGTCTTGTGTCAGGTTGTTGACTAATAACATATCGATCACTTCTGTAAGGTATGCAGAGTGCCTGTCAAACAGAGAGCTAGCTTGCAATTGAAAATAGAGAGCACATATGACATTATCAAAGATAAACACTCTTGGAGAGAATCAGGAGAACATATGCCCGCTGAGAAACATATAGCCGCTGCATGCGTGCACTCACAGCCAGATACAGACAGAAGGAAATGACTGATATGTATAGTTTGGGATTTTTTTCTGCTTTTCTTAAGTGTGCTCCTGCAGACATATTGAACTACCACCGTTTAATCCCAGTAGAGCCTGCAGATGGTATTGTCCTTGCATTGAGGAGTTATTAAATTCTTAAGGTCACCATAAAAAGGTTCCATTAAATTGAGTTAATAAAAACATTGGCCAAAGGTTTGCAAAGTGCACAGATGTCAAAGCCATGGGAATAGGAATCTCTCTTGTGATACCAAGCTGAAAGAATATGTTTAAATAGCTCGCTATTTTGGAACTAAACCTCTAGCTTTTTATGTAACGCAGGTGTTACATTAATACTTGTCAATACAGCTGGTTAACACTGGAAATGAAAAGCAAGCTTTAAAAAAAAAAAAATTAACCTGCTTATAGGAATAAAGGCACAGTCCACGCCATTCTTCTTGTAATCATTTACATATCCCCACATAGCCTTTGTTGGTTAGGGTCTATGCACATTAATTCAGGCATTTTCACAGAATTTTTTTAAAATTGACAATGTCCCACTCTTCACAACACACTGGAAAAAAATGGCAACCCTCATCTTAAGTAAAAAAAAAATGCTATTGCCACCAACAATATGTTGTTCTGAAAAGCTAGTGTTGCATATGCAATATATGATATGATATGGCATTTATAACGCGCCTACACACAAGTGTTACCCATATATGAAAAATCACCGTTATTATGGTATAACTTCAACGGAATCCAAAAGAATTGTAGAGGGGGTCTTTGCGTAACTCCTAACTCAACATTTAGGATTTCCCTTGATGTTTTGATGCAAACATGCTAAATAATCACTTTCTAAACACATTGCAATGTTGACCTGGTGACGCATTTGAATGAAGTATGGGAGTTCTGACAATGAGAAATGTTTCAATACAAATGTTGGCACTTTTTGATGCACATTGAAACAATGACAACCCTCCAAATGACAACATACGAAACTGATCAGCATCTACATATCCACAAGCAGGAATGGCAAGTTCCATCCTATCCTATGTAGACACTCTGAGGATGTTTGTGAAAGCTCGGTCTCCTGTGCACAGCATGACTCCATCTTTCATGCACAGCATGAACCAGTGGGAATCTGAGACCCACCTCACAGATCAGATGCACAAAGCAAGGCACCACCTCCACAGTCAGACCACGAGCTCCCACCTCACAGAACAATACATCTCATTGACACAACACCCGATGGAGGCATGCTGCAGGCTGAGAGCACACACTTATTTTTTAAATCTTTCCTGTCTCACAGTGTGCAGGCACAGACTGTCTCGCATGAGTGGGGGACAGCACTCACTTTGTAGGTCTCTCATGTCTTGCAGGGGTGAGGGCAGAGGCCACATTTTTACATTTACCATATCTAGCAGGAGCTGGAGCAAAAACTCATTGTTTTTGTTTCACTTATCTCACAGTGTTGGGGGCACAGCCATCATTTTTACAACGCTCGTGTCTCGCATGGGTCAGGATCCATACACCATTTTACGCCTCTCCTGTCTTTCAGGTGTATGGGCCCAGCCAAATGTTCCCATCTTTCCTGGCTCGCAGGGGTGGGGGCAGACATTCCATTTTTAGGTCTCCAATGTCCTTTAGGGTGAGTGTGCATCTTACATTATTACGTCTACTACATTTTACAGCAGAGAATGCACACAGTCGATGTTTATGTCTCTCCAGTGTTACAAGAGTGGGGTCAAGTTGGAGCATTTCTCCTGTCTCGCAGGAGGGATGGCACACACTCACTTTTTATGTCGCTCCTGTCTCACATGCTCAGGGCTGGGGGCACAATGTGAATGTTTACATTGCTAACATCTCACAGGTATGTGGGCACACAATCAAATGTTGCATTTCCCCTGTCTTTCAGGGGGGGAGGCACAGCCTACATTGTTTATGTCTCTCTTGTCATGCATGTGAGAAGGCACAGACTAAACGTGCATGTCTCTTCTATCTCACAGGGATGAGGTCACAGCCTGATATTTTGTCTTCCCAACTATGTAGGAATGATGGTACACACTCAATTTTGTAAGTCTTTCCTTTCTCGGCCGGGGTCTGAATTTGCACATTTATTTTAGGAGACATAAGTCTAAAGAGAGAGAAGTAGCTTCTTGAGCCACACTCAAGTGGGAACTGAACACCTTCACGTGGTGGGGCTCGCAGCAAGGCATACTACATTGTGTCTTACACATCCTGGTGTCTGTGCTTCAGGTGATTCAGGAAGGCTGTGTGACCAATGAATGGGCCACAGATAGACACATATCTATCTATCTATCTATCTATCTATCTATCTATCTATCTATCTATCTATCTATCTATCTATATTTTTTCTTTTAATGTTTATTGGTTTTACAAAGAAAAACTGAAAAGAAATCCTTTTTACATTATCTTCATCACATCCTCCAATTACACAAAAAAAGAAAGGCGAGCAGCCCCTTTAAACCATATTCGATGTTCCATATAATTTATCAGGCCAGTTTACCCATTCTTGTTCTCACTTCTATTTAGATTATTATCCCCTTATGTCTTACTGAGATCTGGACAGTGACCTACCCAGTGACCCACCCATTCAGAACATTATAAGAACTTACGACCTTCATTCTAGTTTTTACTACATATTCTTCCAGTTTCATCACTGCGAGGACAAGGCCTGTTCTTTCACCCAGTAGCACCCATTCCCACCAAGTTAGCATGAGCCTGTAGGGATCTTCCAGGAATCTTGTTTGTGTTTATTTTAAAGCTTTACAAGTGGTTATGAAGTGGAACAGGGTTCCCACCCTCCCCTCAGCCACACAGTGTTTACATTGGGAGTTAGCCAATTCAATTTGTTTCCTTGCTAATTCACCTTCTCTAGTAGGAAGGAAGTTTAGTCTGCATCTAAGCAGAAGATCTCTATAATGTGGAGATATGTTGGTAGTTGATTCAATCCCTTTCTCTCTGAACCCAAGTACCCCTGTTTTCTACGGGCCGACGCCACGGCTAACATCTTAGATTTCCTCACATTGATTATCATATCATTGACCTTCAGGTATTTATTAAAGGTCTCTATCCGCCTCTGAAGGCCAACAGGGGTTTGATCCATAAACACCACGTCATCGGCATATAGTATCCAAGGGACCTCAATCGTATTTATCCTTGGAGGAAAAACTCAGACTGTTTTTGGGATTCCACGAGGTCTGACACATATAGGCTGAACAGTAAGGGTGCTAATGCACATCCCTGCTTCAGCTCACAAAAGGTGTAAATTTTCCTAGAGATCCGGCCGTTGGCAGATAGTCAAACCTGGATTGAGGTGTTAGAGTATAGGGTCTCGATGGCCTCACCCAAATCAGCCAGCCCATTCCATTTCCTTAATTTACTCCAGAGTAGCTCTCTATTTACTCAGTCAAAGGCCTGTTCAAGTTCTATAAAGGCCATATAGACACAGGTTCCTGACTCTATAGCTCTCTGATTCAAGATGTTAATGAGGAATACATTTAGCGAGCTCCCCACTCCTTTCACAAACCCTGTTTGTCTAGGGTCCAATCTTCCAGTTTTTGTCACCCATACATTTAAATTGTGCAGCAAAACTGATGCAAACAGCTTTAGCAATAGTTTTTGGGGCCGCCTCAATCACCCTTCTTAAATATGGGGACTATAATGGCTTCCCACCATGTCAAAGGGATTTGCTTAGTCTTCCTTATTTCATTAAACTTTGAGGTCACCAATCTTCCACATTCTTCAGGGTTCTTTTTTAGTACCTAGTTAGACAGTCCATCAGGGCCTGCATCTCTTGATGAACTGAGTCTCCCTATCATGGACCTTATATCTGTCTCATCCAGCACAAAATACCAGCTCTTACTATCCTTCCTGTCCTCCCTTCTTTTCCTTTCTAAGGGATTAGAGAAGAGAGCAGCATAGTGAGATACCCATAGCTCTTCAGTGATGTGCCCCATCATATACAACGCTCTAAAGAAACCTTTGTTGTGAAGAAGGACCAATAGATTTCTTGTATTTTTTTGACAGATGGTTTCCAACATTTTCTTAGCGTCCCTTTGCATTCACAGGGCTCTCGTGGTTAATAGCCAATTACAATATGTCTGTTCTCTATGTCTGTTCTCTATGCTCTCTTCCTGGGCCTAGATTTCTCCCTATTCTCCTGATGTCAGCTCTCAGTTCAATTCTGGCCTTCACAAGCGGGAGATTGCAAACATGTTTTGGGGCCCTATCAACGCTCCATCTTTTATTGATTGGTACACTGTATTTTTCCCGGATCCACAGATATTCTACATTATTTGGATCTTTTCTTAATGATGAACTAAATTTGTGTGTAACGTTTTTAACATCAGATTGTCGGATCCTTAAGCGATTTTTACCCCAGGTTACTTCTACTGGGCTCATTTTTGCCTGGAGTGGTTGCCAATACGTGTCACAGAAAGAGATGGCCAGAAGATTGTGATGGCTAAGAGATTGTTTAACTATTTCAAATCTGTCGATCCTATCATATTACTAGAAACAAAGCAGTAATCCAGACAAGATCTCAACAGGCCTCTTCCCCATGTACACGCTCCCGGGCTATCACCTTCAGATTGAGCATTAAACATAACTAACTTTCTATCAGATGTTTGTGCAACCCAATTTCGAGCCATTTCATCCACTTGCCATTGGTTCAGGGGCCAACCATCTCCATTTAAGAGACGGGTGTTCAGATCCCTGCATATGATGATGCATGGGTCTTTCCATCCAATCATGACTTTGTCTATGGTCTTCATTATCAGATTGATGAACTTCACCTTCCAGCACGTTAACCCTCCAATACACATTTATCAGCAGATATTTTGTTATCCTTGGAGGGGTTCCCCTCTGAACTTTAACACTTGTACATAAGGTCTCAGGTGTTCCTGGCTAATCATTGTAAGCAACACATCCACCTTTAGTAATGTAAAGAGTCCAGAAAATGGCCTTCCTAGGATACCTTTACACGCTGGTTTTAAATGGGATTCATACCCTTCACAAGAGGGGGTTGACCTCAGCCAAGACTTTTGGAAGCATAATATGTCATACGTTCCCAATATGCACACATTTTCCCTAAATAGTGATTTAAATCCTCATATGTTCCAGGATCCTAAGAGATCTCCAGGATTTTCTCCAGTTCTGCCAGTCTATTTCTGCTTATAATTGCCTAGTGCTCCAGCGAGCCAATCCCAATTTGTTGACTCAAAATCTTGCTGTTTACTCGTTTTGAGACTAGAATTGCACTTCTGCTTGGCATTTTGGTTATCAACAGTACATTTTAGGGGAGATAAATCTTTTTGTGAGAAAGGAACGTGTTTTTTCTTTGGAATTTAGTCCTTGTCATGTTTCATTTTCTTATTCAAGGGCTTTCTTTTGTTGCTCATTGAGGTTTCCATGGTAACTGCTTAGTCCTATCCCCTTTAATCCTTTCCTGGTGATCACTCAGTTCATAACCCAATAATGTATCATTCTGGGCTAGCAGGTTTTCCTTAGTGATTTTTGAGATTAAATGGAGAATCACCCAGTCCATTTTCCTCTATACCACGAATGCAACCAACCTGATGTCTTCGGTGGTTCTGTGTCTAAACGCCAGAATGTATAGCAAAACCTTCATAACTTTCCAGCGATTCAAAACAGGGACATTAGGACCTGATATAATTCGCAGCGGATAGACTTTTAGATCTTTCTTTAGTACCTCCTGTTCAGGGTTATCCTGATTTCTAACTTTCTGTTGCATTTTCTGGTGCCATTTCAAGCTCAGTTTGTTGGGCAGTTTCTCCACATTAGTTTGTTCTTTTATCCCCGCAGTTCTAAAAGTGCTGATATTTGTTCTTCCATTGTTTCAAATAGCTGATTATTTTGTTCAGCAGTGGGTTTCTTTACATTTTGTCATGGGTTTACAAGCTGGGGGTCCTTGCTTGTCTGATCTGCTTACGTTATTACACTCCTCATCTTCTTGCTCTTGATCTATTACTTCTAATAGGTCAGTGAGACACGTTTTTGTAGTGGATTCATTGCGCTCCTCTCCACCATTATTTTTAGATTCAATGCTGGATGGCTCTGACTGTATCATTGGAGAGGCTTCTCGTGGCAGTATCAACTCCTTTCAACAGCATTTGGATGATTGTCTCATACCAAGGGATGGAGGAGTTCTTGCATTTCTTAGAAAGGCTTGTGAGCCATTGCATTTCCTTTTTCTCGTAGAAGGCATATTTGTAAGTTTCTTCTCCAGTTCCCCTTCTACTTTCTGAGATTAACTAATCATCTCCAAATCCCCCTGGATGGGGCCCAATTTAAATATAGAAAATACATGTGTCTTCTTTGCTGAACCTTGAGTTGAGGGTTTTGGGGTAGCTACCATCTCCACCACTTCTACTTCTTCTGGGTAGCTAGCTTGCATGCTGGAATTCAGATTGGGTGGCTTCCTTCTGCATTTAGTAGCATTTTATACCTGGAATCCTTTCCATTGCAATTTTAGCCATTGCAATCTTCCAAAATTGAATCCATAAGGATAGCATTATCAGTGGACCCTAAGTGATGCCAACAGGATCTGTTGAATATGGCCTAGATCTTCAGTTGGTGGTCTAGACTCCCTCGTCACACTTTCATGATTGTGCCAAGATGAGGTATGTGAGCTTTTTTTTTATGAGCACGAGGAGCTTCTATCTAGGGTTCTCCTTTCATTCAGTGTGTCATACATTATAAGTGGTGATCTCACTGCAGCATATAATATTTCCCCTTCCATCAAGACTTTCTGTCCAATTGCACTTCCACTACTCCAATCTCTTCTCTGCTCGACAATAGTGATGGTAAGGGAGGCCCCAGTTTGTATGGTAGTTGGATTCAGTTGTGATGGGGCATCACTGAAGTCAAATCAGCCGATACCATATCTTGTTCTAATGCTGTCAGCCGGTCCTGGATGGTTGCTAGACTTTTCCTTTTTTGGTAAGATATTTTCTCTGCCAAATCTGTGAGTTCTTTGGCTAATTGAGATGGTAGCTCTGAATTTTTTAGTTCTTCGTTTTTTATTAGCGGCCGATCCACTTGACTTAGCATTTGCTTTTGGGGATCTTGCTCACCTAATCCCCTCACAAGCATAAAATCTCCCAAATTAATGGAATCCTCATACACCAGATCCCTTAGCCCATCCCCCACCATGGATATTGAGGGATCTCATTTATTATTGCTGTTGCTGCCACGGTTACCAATTCTGGCTTCCACCCAAACATCCGGCAATATGGATGTTTCCAAAGGGTTGGCCAATACAGCAGAGGATTTCCCAACCCCTGTCTCCCCAGGGGTGACTTTGACTTCGGGGAGGGATTGTGTCAGAGACAGAAGATCTTCTCAGGGCACTCATGTATTGATAATTGGTCATTTCTAATTCCAGGGCTGGGGCCAGAGTCACCAAGGCACCATTCAATATCCCTTTACAGTCGCTCGTATTAGGGTGACATGCCCGCAACACAGATTTTACGCAATCTCGCTCTTGAGCAAGTACACAGTCTAGCAGACAGCCTGCAAGATCAATGCGTCTTATGTGGAGGCGTGTCCGGCTCCGACAGGACTTTTCATCTGATTTGTTAATTTCAGCCCACAATCTTCAATTCGCTTAACCAAAAGTCAGAGAGTAGGTCGACCCACGGCTCGCTCCCAGTCTTGAGCACCTGAGCCCCCAAGCACCAGAACACCAAAACACTCTGGTGCTCTGCGTGCTCTGCGAGGGTGACAGTAGATGTATGCTCCTCCTTGCTGGTAATCCGTAAACAGAGTGGAAAGACCTTTCACCAGCTGCATGCCTCAAATTGTTCAGGTCGCTGCTCCTACAAACACCAAAACACTCTAGCACTCTGCGCGCTCTGCGGGAGTGATAGTACTTGTAGACTCCTCCTTGCTTGTAATCAGTAAACAGAGTGGAAAGACTTTTCGCCAACTGCCCCCTGCAAATTGGTCAGGTAGCTGCTCCTCCAAACATGAAAACACTCTGGCAGTCTGCGTGCTCCTCGAGAGTGACAGTACTTGTAGACTCCTCCTTGTTGTTAATCAGTAAACAGAGTGGAAAGACCTTTCGCTAGCTGCATGCCACAAATTTGTCAGGTAGCTGCTCCTCCAAACGCCAAAACACTCTGGCACTCTGCATGCTCTGTGAGAGTGACAATACTTGTAGGCTCCTCCTTGCTGGTAATCATTAAACGGAGTGGACAGTTTTTCGCCAGCTGCATGAAGCAAATTGGTCAGGTATCTGCTCCTCCAAACACCAAAACACTCTGACACTCTGCGCACTCCATCAGAGTCACAGCACTTGTAGGCTCCTCCTTTCTGGTAATCATTAAATAGAGTGGAATAACATTTCACCAGCTGCATGCTGCAAATTGGTCAGGTAGCTGCTCCTCCAAACACCAAAACACTCTGGCAATCCCAGAACTCCAGACACAAGGTGCACTCAACAGACTTAACCTCTGATGCTGAAACCCCTTCATACACTTTAAAGTAACCCCAAGCCCAGGAGAATGGTGAAGATGGGAGAGCTGTCTTGAAGCCCCCCTTGTATGTTCGGGGGATCTCCTGGGTCTTTTTCGAACCCCCACTCACCATTGTGCTGATGCCTTACCACTGTGGTACTGGCTGTCCTCTTGACTCCTGTGGCACTGACTCTGTTATTCCTGCTCCCTGGCATCCTACCGCTCTTTCTGATCCTGTGGTACTTGCTGTGCAACCTGCAAAGGCACCTCCTCTGCCTCTGTTCCAGTTTCATTCCCCTTCCCACTGTCACAGCATCACTCACAGTAGCACGCACATCCTCAATCCACCAATCCCACCAACAGTTTCTGCAGCAGCAACATTTGCTGGAGAATACAGAATATACGTCTGCCTCAAACAGAGAATGCTCATAAACTGTTCCTCTCCGTCTTCTGATTGAAAGTAGGAGAATAAGAGATACATGTCCACTGGATCCATATCTCTGTAAAACGCCTGCACAGACAGCACTACATCAGGGTCATCCCCATGTATTACTGCAATTTTTCCTGAGAAAAAAGGTACTCCTAAACAAAAGGCAATTACAGGATTCTTTCTCCAAGAAAAAGAAAACATGAAGGTTTCTCAAATAACAATTGAATGGTTTCCCCCAACATAATACGAGACTGTTTTGCTACATAAACAGGCTACCAAAGTAAAACATAAAAGATTTCCACAACTTAAATAGCAACGTTTTCAAATTCAAATAACAACATGAAAGAAAAGGATTCCCCAACAAACAAAATAAACTTACCAAGTGTGTGGCACACACTATAAGGCAACCAAAATAAAAGTATAAACACAAAGGGGCTCATATTGGAATTCCCGTAATTCGGTAGCAGGGACCTGTACTTTTTGCACTTCTGTATGGACATGGCCATAATGCTGAATTTTGCTCATTTGCATAGTGGAATGCAAAAGGGAGTGGTAAAAGGCAGCATTCACGTTTGTACGCTGCCCTTTTTTCACTCCCCCGTGCAAATGGAGTAAACAATGCCTACCATGGATGGATGGTAGGCACCGTTTACAATGGATTCCTATGAGTTATGACCCACGCCTCTCCTCCATAAAATTAATTAAAATGTGGTGTGATGTGAATGAAAGCCGTAACAGCCGTACACAAGGCTTTTACACCTTTCATTTATGCTACGCCAGGGAGAACAATGACCCCCAAAATCATAAATAACACACACATTCTTCATAACACATCAAAATGTCTATCTCATTGCCCAACTTTCTATTTACCTTTTTAGGGTTTGTGCAGAAATATTGCTTTGATTTCGATCTGAGAATGTACTGTGAATCCTCCAATAGCTTAGCAAAGATATTGGATGAGTTACAAAATCAGTGTCTCTCTGCCATAATACTTAACTGATTGCTGCCACCTTTCCTATGTCAGAAGCAGTTTTTGGTCTAGGGTGGGCATGAATTGATCAAGGATTATAAATGATTCACAATCAGTCAAGGTTGGTGAATATTTTCAGCGAGGGACTAATATTTAACCAAACTAGTGTGAGCGAACGAGTGGAGTGAGGGAGCCACAATAGTTAAGTGTCATTCAGGGTAGGTTAGGTTCGACCCTTGAGACCATGTTTAAATAATGTGTTGAAATGGGGGTTCTTTTACAGCAAAATCTTTGAGAAAACAATGGTGTAAAAAGCCATAGAATTGGTTGGTACCACATGTCAAAAATCCAGAAAATGCCATGACTCATAGCCACAGCTTGTAAATATTTCCTGTTGAGGGCCCTAAATATGTTTCCAAATTAGTCCATGTGACCAAGCATAGTGACCCCAACCTGCCAGACAAACCCATCCATCTGCTGGGTCACAGTCCACTCCGGTGGAAGGGATCGCGCACCACAGTGCCTGGTCCCCCACACAACCCAGGTGCAGACCCCTCCACTGGCTGGCATCTAACAGCCCGGGCTGTTGGTGTGCATGTCTGGGATGCAACAGCTGCTAAACCATTCATGGTCTTTCCCCAGGTTCACCTACAGAAACCTTGTTACAACTTTTACTTCCTCTAGATTATCAAGTTTGATCTTCTTCTCATCACTGTGCAAGGGCCATCGCCGACCCCGGCGGGACCAATCCAGGAACCTTACTCAACCACCGAATCGGTAGTCGCGATGATCAATGTGTTCAAAGGACAGGGATGTAATCAACATGAGCATATGCCCCAGACTTACTGGGAATTCTCCGTTGATGTGAAAACATTGAAATCCACAAACCATTTCAGGGACGGGGTTCTGCAGGTTACACACGCATGTCGGTGAAGGGTAGACACACACTGATGCATTCAGTGTAGTGCACGTGCTGCCCCGGGCATCTGACCGCATCACAGACTTGTTCCTGCTCTATCTTGTGTGGGTGAATGACACTTTTCCCCCAAAGAAGTTAAACACCAACCACAGGGTGTCATGTAAGTAGTTAGTATGGAGCAGTCTCGTTCATAATAGGAATTACACAGACAAATTGCTCCACCAACTAAGAACAGCCATGCACACAGAATTGAGAAACAGCTGTCAATCTGTCACTCCTTTCCTTGTGAGGCCAGATAAGGTTGCCCATGTATAGTCAAATTGAGCTGTAGACTCCACTCCTGGTGGTACCCTTCTGTCAATTCCTTTTGGTTTCAGCTTTGTAAACATAATCCCCCTGGTAACCTAAATACTTTGGTTTCCAAGAGGCTGCTCAGCTAGTCATTGTACTTGTAGGGGAGAGCCATCCTCATGAAGAGGCCCTCCCCAAGGGGGAATACCGTTGACATTGTGCCAAGGCAGGTGGAAGGTCATTGCTTGAAACAAGAGCTGAGGCCATCCAAGCAGTCCAAACATAGACAAAGTGCACAAAATCAGTCCATTGGATTGCAGCTTGGCACACAGGCAGGCCACCCTGACATCCACATGCAATAAGCTGAGGTTATTTTGTCAGTGTAGGCTCCGGGATTACGTGGGCTGCGATTTTCCCCCAACAATAGGAAAGGTGTGCTGGAAGGAACCCATAGCCAAAGAATGTAGGGCCGTCAACAGCTTCCCCAGGGATGTGAGTGCATACGAGCAGATGGTGGTCTTGCAAGGTAATTCTCCCATTCCCTGACCAGGTCTAGGATGACATGGGGAGGGAATCTGTACCACACATGCACCTCCTCGCCTGGCATCCCAAATAGCAATGTATGCGGATGGAGAATCCTGGCCCTCATCATCCTCCTCATCCGCCTTCCTTCAAAGATCACTGCCACTAAAGCAGGGTTCATCATGGAAGTCCAATTTTGTAATGGTGTGCATTGCGTGTTTTTGTATGTGGTCTTTATTTGCGCTTTGTACGTTGCATCGCATATCATGTGGCAGTAAGATCGTGAGGTTTGCTTTTGCCTTTGGACTAAGGGAAATATGCTTTGGAATCCATGAATTAGGCTATGTTTGCTCTTGACTGGGCATGCTTGTTGTTTGCACGTGGTGTCTCTCAAAACACCCCTTTGGTATTCCATGTTCTTCCTCATTCTGCACAAAGAATGGGGAATATGTTTCTTTTGTTGTGCTGACCCTTCCCACACTTTGCGCTGTGCGACTCACAAACCACTCAGCACAGCTCTACATGCAGAAAAACCTGTCAAAGACCGATCTAAGAATCGGTTACATAAGTTTTGCACGGCTGAAAGTGCACTTCTTCAGCAGCACAAAACTTTTGCGACCTTTGCGACTCTTTCTCACTCACTATTCTCCCCTCCGGCCCATCTCATACTGCAGGACACACTTTAGATGTCCTGATCTCCTCAGACCTTCCCCTCTCTGCCCCTCTCTCCACTCCTCTCTCCTGGAGTGATCACTTTCTTCTCTCCTCCCACCTCACCCTCCCTACCCTCCAGGCCAAGCCACCTCCAGCATTGCCACCCACCTTCTCGGTCATCTGACCCATGAAGCGCGTTTCAGTTGAGGCTTTCGCCGCCGCTTTCTCACCTCCTCCTCCCCCTCTAGCTGACTCTCACCCTGACACAGCCCTCTCCATGCTCCACTCTGCTATATCTGATACTCTTGATATCCTTGCCCCTGTCATGAGAATCCATCTGAAGTCCAAAGCCAAGTGCAACTCATGGTATGACTCGGACCTCGTCCCCCTAAAACGCAAGTGCAGGGTGGCCGAGAGGAAATGGCGTGCTTCATGTACATCCTCTGACAGACTGGCCTGCCGCCTGCTCCAAAGACAATATCGGCTCTCTGCCCTAACCCAGAAGAGAGCCCATATTAAAGCCTGCGTCTCTGCGGCATCAAACAACTCGGCAGAACTCTTTAAAATCTGCAAGGAACTGGCCAATCTTGCCGCAGTCTCTACCTCCCATGTCCCCTCCCAGGCCCTCTGTATGACACTGGCTTCTCACTTCATCTCTAAAACTCAGGACATCCTGCCCTCTGTCTCCTCCTATCCCCCACCTCCCCCCACTCTCTGCTCCTCCCCTGGCCTCTCTGCAGCCACCTCACCTCCCTCCTTCTCTGCCTTTCCCCTGTTCTCCGCAGACAAGGTTTCTAGACAAGTCCGATCTATGAAAGTGTTGTTGAAACAGGTTCACCCCTGTTCCTCCAAAACTATCAAGGACCACATCGACTCCCTGGCTCCTGCCCTGGCTGATTTCTGCAATCACTCCTTCACCACTGGAGTCTTCCCATCCCCCCTGAAACACTCCCTTGTGTACCCTCTTCTTAAGAAACCCTCTGCCGACCCCTCCTGTCTGGCTAACTATCACCCAATCTCCATCACCCCTTTCCTGGGCAAGCTCCTGGAGAAACTGGCCATCTCCCAGCTCAATCTCCACACTGAATCTGTTGGTTGTCTTCATGACCATCAGTCTGGCTTCAGAGCTGCCACAAGCACGGAAACTGTTCTCCTGAACATCCGTGAAGACCTGCTCTCCAACCTTGACTCTAACACCCCTTGTGTTCTCATATTACTTGATCTCTCCTCTGCCTTTGACACTGTTAACCATGTCATCCTGCTCAACCGTCTACGTGATAACCTCGGTATCACTGGTCAGGCTCTGGCGTGGCTGACTTCCTTCCTCTCTGACCGACCCTCCCAGGTCCAACTTGGGCCTTTCCTCTCTTATATCTTTGTCTCTACCTGTGGTGTCCCCCAGGGATCTAACCTCTCTCCCTGGTTGTTCGGCACTCCTTGCCCACCACATTGCCGCTCTCTGCCTCAACTTTCAGTGCTATGCGGATAATACTCAGCTCATTTTCTGGCTACCCCTGGCCTCCGCCTCTCCTTCCCTCATCTCTGACTGTGTGTCTGCCATCCAGGAGTGGTGTGCCGCCAATGGCCTCTGCCTTAATGCCAGTAAGACTGAGATTCTGCTCATCGGCACACCCACTCCCTCCTTCCCTGCAGCTCTCTGGCCGGCCTCTCTTGGCCCTCTTCCCACTCCCACCTGCATGGCTAAAAACCTTGGGGTCATCTTCGATTCCGCACTCTCCTTCTCTCCTCACATCTCTGATGTCTCTAAAAAGTCACATTACCAGCTGCACCTCCTCAGAGGTATTCTTCCCTTCCTCTCCTTCCCCCAGAAGCTCACTGTCTCCAGAGCCCTGGTTCTCTCCAAGCTGGACTATTGTAACAGCCTCTATCTATATCTGCCTGCCTCCACTCTCCGCCCTCTGCAACTTATCCAGAACAGGACTGCAAGACTTGTCCTTGGCCTCAAGCCCAGGGATTGTATCTCTCCAGGACTGAAATCTCTGCACTGGCTCCCAGTGCTTGCGAGGATTAAGATCAAAACCCTCTGCATTGTCCACAAGGCCTTCTGGGGCCTGGGGCAGAAATACCTTCAAACTCTCTCTTCCTAAATATCTTTCTTCTCAACCTCCACGCTCTTCCTGCTCTAACTCCCTCAGGGTCAGTCGCTTCTCCAAGCAACAAGTTGGTGGTAGATCTCTCTCTTTGGCAGGGGCCTCCCTCTGGAACAGCCTTCCTGCCTCCCTGAAACTTGAGGAGAACCATCTCCGGTTCCGCAAGCACCTCAAAACCTTCCTCTTTGCTTCTGCTTTCACTCCCCCTCTCCCCTGCTGATTCTCCTGACAGTTACTGCTCTGGATACCTGGCCTCCCTTCTGATCTTGGGCCCAGGCATGCCAGTTGCCCATCTGCACTGACTCCCTGGCAACCCCTGCACTTGGGGACTGTTTTTCGGTATCCTTACAGCCCCCCTACCAGCACTTATGTTCTGTACTTACCATACACTGCCACCTGCGGGCCGTTTTTATTTATCTTATTTATTGTACTATCCCTTGTACTGCACTTCCCCCTTCTCCCTGGCACTTTTCCCCTTCCCCTTCCCATGCACTTGCGCGATCTGAATGTCACCTGGCCTAGTAGGATCGTTGTCTGTCTTCCCTTTGTTTCCCCTCCCTTGCCTCGTCGCGCCTTGAAACACTTGTGTATAGGTGCGTTATAAATGCCATATCATATCATATCATTTCACAAGAAAACTTCAATATTTCACATCACAAATCTTTGGTGCGCTAAACTGAAATAACTTGCCAACTGTTTACAAAGATGGGTGTATGTTCCATGTGCATATCAACAAGGACAAAGAGTTGGTTGCTGCAATGGCAAATGTATGGGTTGGGGACATCATTATCTACTATGTGGGGTATAAGAATGGCCACAGAAGTAACCGTGTAAGGGAAACAGTTGCCAAATATAGAGCTAGCCACACTGCTAAGGAGTATCAGTAATTACACATCTCAATTACAAAATGCCAATTATTTTATTGTAGTTCAATTATTTGATAACCTGGATTAGGATCTGATGACTATCCAAAAAGATTACCCTGTATTACAAATATATACATAGTTTAGACTCACTAAATTATCTAATCACAGATAAGAACTGTGAGAGGGTGGAGTATTGAGAGTGCCATCCCAAATAAATCACTCCACTTGCAAGCATGCAAGCATGTTTCAGGTTTTACTGTGCTGTGATGATAAAGTTGTGGCAGATCCGTGAAGATAAATCTCATATTTAGATCAGTGTAATGTCTTGGTGTTGAAAGATAGTCAAACATTTTGTGGTTGAAGGTGTGGCCTCGATGGGACATAAGACTTCTGCTAGTGTTCGTAGACAAAGGATAATATCTACGAATCTTAGTCCTGACAAACTGATTACTGGTATGATACTCGTGTTGCCTACTATTCAGAATGAACAAGTAGACACTAATTAATGCATTTACAATGTATGAATATGTGAACATCCTAATTAAACAAAAAGTTAAAGGGGTAATTCATAGAATTCAGCGCACAAGTGGCGCACGTGGCTGGTGCACAGTGTGCGCGTGCGACAGTCTGCCCCAGCCGCGTGCGCCAAAATCCATTTCCGCGCACAGCGTATTCATGGATTTTAACATCCATTAAAAGCTGTGGCGCAGAGTGGCGCAGCGACCCTGCAGCAGCACCAGTTACCCCCCAACCCCTCCCTGTGCGCCATGTACAGCGCACAAATCCCGTACATGGCGCACAGGCCCCCAACCACGAAAATGCCTGTAAAACTCCCTGCGCACCCCTCGGAATACACGTACCCCGCTGCGCAGGGAGTTTCACACACGATTGGCCCAGTGTGAGCGGGGTACCTGTATTACTGGGGTGCGCGGGAAGTTTCACACGTGATTGGCCCTGTGCGAGCGGGGTACGTGTATTACTGGGATGCGCAGGAAGTTTCACAAGAGATTGGCCCTGTGCGAGCGGGGTACGTGTATTTCTGGGGTGCGCGGGGAGTCCCAGACGCGATTGTCCCTGTGCGAGCGGGGTATGTGTATTACTGGGGTGCGCGGGAAGTTTGACACGCGATTGACCCTGTGTGAGCGGGGTACATGTATTACTGGGGTGCACGGGAAGTCCCACACGTGATTGGCCTTGTGCGAGCAGGGTACGTGTATTACTGGGGTGCACGGGAAGTTTCACACGCGATTGTCCCTGTGCGAGCAGGGTACATGTATTTCGGGGGTGTGCGGGAAGTTTCACATGCGATTGGCCCTGTGCGAGCGGGGTACGTGTATTTCGGGGGTGCGTGGGAAGTTTCACACGCAATTGGCCCTGTGCGAGCGGGGTACATGTATTGCTGTGGTGCGCGGGTGTCCCACACGCATTGTCCCTGTGCGAGCGGAATACGTGTATTACTAGGGTGCGCGGGAAGTTTCACACGCGATTGGCCCTGTGCGAGCGGGGTACGTGTATTACTTGGGTGCGTGGGGAGTCCCACACGCGATTGCCCCTGTGTGAGCAGGGTACGTGTATTACTGGGGTGCGCAGGAAGTTTCACACGCGATTTCCCTGTGCGAGCGGGGTACATGTATTACTGGGGTGCGCGGGGAGTTCCACACGCGATTGGGCCTGTGCGAGCGGGGTACATGGATTTCGGGGGTGCGCGGGAAGATCCCAACACGATTTCGCTGTCATAGCGGGGTACGTGTATCCAGTGGGGTGCGCGGGGAGTCCCACACGTGAATTGGCAGTGTGGGTCCTCCCAGGTGTGCCCTCTACCCCATACACGGCCCCTGCAGGCAACCCACACCACAGAGGACTACCCTGCACCCCTGGTCATGTTCCACAGGCAGCCCATCCACAATGGGCATGCCCCCCAGCCAGCCCACATGTCACCTTCCACTAGTGATTACCAACTCATGTCCCCCAGTACCCCTACCCCCCAGCAGTGAGGGGCACCTGCCAGCAGGCCCCGACTCATGTCCCCCAGCACCCCCACCCACCCAGCAGTGAGCCTCGGGCCCTGACTCATGTCCCCCAGCACCCCCACCCACCCAGCAGTGAGCCTCAGGCCCTGACTCATGTCCCCCAGCACCCCACCCCCCAGCAGTGAGGGCCACCTGCCAGCAGGCCCTGACTCATGTCCCCCAGCACCCCCACCCACCCAGCAGTGAGCCTCAAGCCCTGACTCATGTCCCCCAGCACCCCACCCACCCACCAGTGAGGGGCACCTGCCAGCAGGCCCTGACTCATGTCCCCCAGCACCCCCACCCCCCAGCAGTTAGTGGCACCTGCCAGCAGGCCCTGACTCATGTCCCCCAGCACCCCCACTCCCAAGCAGTGAGCGTCAGGCCTCGACTCATGTCCCCCAGCCCCCCACCCACCCAGCAGTGAGGGGCACCTGCCAGCAGGCCCCAACTCATGTCCCCCAGCACCCCCACCTACCCAGCAGTGAGGGGTACCTGCCAGCAGGCCCCGACTTATGTCCCCCAGCACCCCCACACAACCAGCAGTGAGGGGCACCTGCCAGCAAGCCCTGACTCATGTCCCCCAGCACCTACACCCCCCAGCAGTGAGGGGCACCTGCCAGCAGGCCCCGACTCATGTCCCAACAAACAACATGTCCTAACAAAACAGACCCATGTCCCTAAAGCCAACCATAAGCCCCCTTGGCCCCCAATCCAAGCATGCAACCATCCACAGAACCCACTCCCAAATTACCCATGCCATGATAGTCGAAATGAACCACCATGCCCACGCAGGAATGCACAACGTAGCCACACAGTGGCAACACGTGACTGAGGAAATGTTCAATGAGACATGCACAAAACCAATTACAGAACACAACACCAATTCAGAAGTAATAAAAAATGTATTAAAAACATAAATAACTGACTTGGAGGAATAGTAAAATGAAAATCAATGTACAATGACCGATGTAGAAAAAAAATATTGTAAATCCAATGAAGTTAAAAAAACTAAAAATCATGTAGAATAAAAAAGTGGTCAATTGCCAATGTCCATAATAAAAATATAATCCAAATAAAAAATAACCATTGATCCATGGGAATATAGAAAAAGAAAGTATGTACAACTCTGCAATGTAAATCCAAATGGTCCATGATCCACAAACAAAAGGAAACCTACTAAAAAGTCCTATGAAGAAAAAACTATATACACACGAAGTGGAGCAATGTCCATTAACTCCAAATTACTTAATTTGGAGTTAATGGATATTAACTCCAAATTAACAAATCTGCCCGGGCCTCTGCCCTGGCACTGAGGTCTCGCAGGGATGCACTCATGGCCTTTTCCAACTCCCTGCGAGTTGCCTCGAGGCACTCTGCCCGCCTCAACGCCCGACGCATGGAGAACTCTGCCCTGACCATGGTGAGCCGTGCCTCTTCTGCCCGCCGCCGCTCCGCATCTATGCGCTGGCTCAACCTCAACCACACGGAAGACACTCCCATTCCAGGGTTCTCCTGCCCTCTGGCCGATGCCTGCCCCTCTGATGTCGATGGCCCCGAGCCATCATTGCTCCCACCTAGAGCCTGCTGCTGTTGCTGCTGTCCATGTGCCCTGTCCGATGCCTGCACATCCTCCATCTGCTGGTCTCCAGTTGTTGGGGTGTCCACCCCTGCTGGACCGCCGACTCCCGCATGTGGCAGGGATGGGATCTCCACCAAGCTGGCTGTGTTGGTCAGGCCAAGTCCACAGGGGGCCCTGGTGGAATCTGGGCTGGAAGACGGCAGGGAGAACGACTGGTGCATAGTCTCCACAGAGGAGGAGAGGTCCGCCAGAGTGCACGACACATGTAGGAACCCACCGACCAGGGCTCCTCCCAACAGTGCCACGTTGTGACACTGCTGTTCGTGATGGCATGCGTGCTCCGCCCAGGAAGCATGCACATAATCACAAATGTCACCCGTGCGCAATGCGACACCAACCAGGACGGAGCCCATACGGTCGTGGGACCCCTCGTCCGCAGGTAGTGGAGAGGCAGATGATGTGGCACTCCCCCCTACCTGCGGACGGGCCTGGGACGGGGCATCCCTGCTGGTGCATGGTGGTGCAGTCACAGGGTCAAGGACAGCGACATGCACAGGCCTCTCCGCGGTGACCTGTGCTGCCTCCTGACCCTGGCCCTGGACTGCACCACTTGCACCAGTGGTACTACCCCCACCAGGCCCCATGTGCGGCTCAGTAGCGGGCTCCTCCTCCTCTGTGGAGACCACCAACCTGGATGTCTCAGCACCGTCTTCCGCCATTGCAAGCCCCTGTGGGGGCTCACCCGACCCTTCCGCTACAGCCATAGTGGCAGACGCGGCACTAGCCCCCTCGCTCCCCGATGATGGCAATTCCTGGGAGGGTGGCTGGGCCTTGCGCCGCCACCCGGTGGAGGCATCCCTGCCACTTGGCTCCACAGCACCGTCTCCGCCTCTACTTCACTTGACGCTGCGTAGAGGGAGACATAGAACACAAGCATCAGGGTACAGTACAATATTCCCCTAGACAGGAAGCAATAACGCATGAGTGGCACTGTCAAATGTCACTTCCATCCTGTCCCTCCACAACACATGGGTGAATGCACGCAACACACATGCAGAAACAGTCCTGCCTCCTGCAATCAACATCAGCATCCATGTACAAGGGCCTCTGTTAACCAAAATGTTGCCTTCAAACTCACATGCATCATGGCTCACACTGATCCCATGCACACACATCACGGGGGGGTCATGCATCATGGCTTGTACACCACAGACACAGTGGATAGACACAGTGGATACAACGGTGACGGCACTGCATGAATGAATCTACACATCATCACGGACATGTGTCATGCATCCATGGCGTTTCAGAGTCACACACACACTTCTCAGACACACACACATGTGCACCATACATGTATATGACAGCAGCGCACATCCCTCACACCCCCTCCATGTCCAAGAACAGAGACTGGCATGCTTTCATGTGTGCATTCCCCATACAGCTCCCCATGTTGCATTGGAACACATGCACCATCCATGTGGTTCACACATTACTGGTCTCACATGCATGACCATGATGTCCCTGCACACACACATCCATACATGGCCTATGTCACACATACAGGCAAGTATCAGACTACCAGCACACTGCAACATGCCCTGTCTCACACAGCAATGCTTGGTCACTTACCGCTCAACTCCAGACGGGTCTGCCTCTGAAGGATCTGGGCATGGAGCGCTCGGGCTACGTGTTCCAGGACCCTCATCTGGATGTTGCTCATGCTGCCCCGGCCCCCCTCCATGAGGTGCCGGGCCTGGACCTCAAGTCCTCCCAGCGCTTCTTGACGTGCTTGATGTCGTGGGTTGACACCCCCTCCGTGTTGATGGCAACCACTGAGTCCTCCCAGATCCTCGACCGTCCTTCCTTGTTGGCGCGTGATGTTCCGAAGAGGGCATCATAATTCCTCAGTACATGCTCCACCAGGACACCAACTTCCGCCTCACTGAAGCTGGTGGCCCTCTGCCTCTCTGACTAGGGGTTGCCAGTGGTCTCAGATGGTGTTTTCCCTGACATGGAGACCCCCGAGGCAGGCGTGGGTGGGCAACTGGGTCCTGGGGCTGGGCTGTGGAGCGATGGTATCCCAGTCGGGAGTCTTCTGTTCCAGCAGGGGTGGACACAGCAACTGGACCCCTGCAGATGGCTGACGTGCAGGCACCAAATAGCAGGGCACGTGGGCAGCAGGCAGGCAGCAGCAGATGGCTGGTGGGAGCGTGCTCGGGGCTCTTGGGGGCAGGAAAAAGGCCTTTTGGGCAAGAGCATGGTCTTCCGTGTGTATTCGCGTGGCCAGCTTGATACGGAGTGATTTGGCACATGAAAAAATTGCAAATCAGCGTAAAATCCAAGGAAAGGCCCTTAGCGCGTAAGCGCGTCAGTGACGTTATGCGTGCAGTCGTTGCCCAAAACATGGGTGCATAGTGAATCAGCACGTGAGAAAACAGCACGTCACCTTGCTATTGGAGGAAAGGGCCTTAGCGCGTAAGCGCATAAGTGACGTTTCACGTGTGGACTGGCTTAAAAGGTACGAGTATCACGCTATTTCCTTGTATGTGCTTTTTGTGGAGAGCGAGCGGGTGTATCTTGTACTTCTTGTCGGTTCACACACGATTACTTCACAACATTTCCAGTCCGTAGTCCCTGTTTCCTCAGACTGCGTTATTTTCTTCTTTTGGGGGGGTGTTTTTCACGTTCTTTTTCAAGTCAGACGGTGAGTCGCGCACGTATTTTCCAACTGTGGTTTCCCTGTGTGTCGCGTACCCCTTCAGAGGTCATTGTAGGCTGCGTGTAACACGCATAACCTTATTTTTGTGTTTCTGGGTGCCACAGCATAGTGCGGGTTTATTTTTCCATGCACGTGGTCTACCAGGGGTTGCGTGCACGTGTGCTTTTGTTTTTGGGGTGCCCCCAGGAGTCACATACAGCCTTGCTAGAGCACTAGGGTACAAATTCCATCTAGTACCCTACCCCTTTCACCCCAATTGCCCAGGTAATTGTTTACTGCAACTCCCATACGCACAACAACATCAGTGCCATGGTTGGGAGGCGACCAAGCAGTAAGGGAGGCAAAGGTGGCCGACCTCCAAAAGGTGGGTGTGGTGGGTGTGGTAGGGGACGTGGCCAGGATTTGCAGGGTGCCCCTAGAGCCCCGTGTGTGGAGGACCAATCAGGGACACCCATGCCCCCCCCAATGGTTGTGGGAAACGTAGCTGACGCCATCCAAGCTCAGCCCTTGTTGGACCGGCCCATTTTGGCACCTGAACCGGCACAGGATGACTCCCAGGCTACCTTCCAGGTCAGCAAGTCTAAACCACGTGTGGCGGTGAAAGTTGCTGTCACCAGGCCACGTGGATCTGGGGCAGCAATGTTATCTGCTGCCCCAAGAAGCCAGGGTGGGGAGGCTGCAGGGGCAACTGCAGCTCAATCCACCCCAGCTCCGAGTCTCCCAGCCGGGACAGTGTCGGTCCAGGTCCATCAATCCGACATTGGCCCTGCCAACATCACCCTGCAGCCAATGTCTGCACCAAGACCTATGGTCATTGTGCCTTTACAGGCTTCTGTACCCAGTCCACCTGCGCTTCTGCCCCTACTGACCAGAGCAGCGTAAGCCACTCAGGATCCGCACCACCTTCCAAGAAGAAGGGTGCTCTGGCACTACAGGCTGAGACCCCAGACACGGCTACACACTGTGGCACGTCAAGGAAGCCTAACTTTAATGACGCCGAACTTGATGCACTTGTGGCCTATGTGTTGGCACATAGCCACGAAATGGTGGTGACTGCAGGGTGCAAGACCACACCTGGTCAACGTAGGGCACACTGGCAGACCATCGCGGGCCACATTAGTGCTCTTGGATTTGTGAGGCGCACAGCTGATGATTGCTACAAGCGGTGGAATTACCTGAAACGCAGAGCAAAGGACAAGCTGGCTTCCAATCATGCCTCAACTCTGGTGACTGGCGGTGGGTCTCCACCAGAGGACAACCAACTCACTGAACATGAGTCTGTTGCTGGAACCTTCGTCACAGAGGAACAGATCCAAGGAGTGGGAGACCTACCAGATTACGAAGCATTGTCCGGTGTGTGCCCATGCATGTGTGTGTAATCCATGTGTATGTTGCATGGGTGACGTGTTCAGATTGAGTGCCAGGTGAGGGTGTGTAGTCCTGAGTGGTATGGGTCACCCATGTGCTTCCTCCAAAATATTCAGCGGCCTTGGATTTGGGTATGACAGTATCCCTTCTGACCACAGTAGCCAATTAGCGCAACATTACTGCAGTTGCCCTTGAACTGTCATCTTGCAACAACATTGTTCTGAATTTTTTAGTGTTCATTCATCCTGAACTGTTCATTGCCCTTGAACTGTCATCTTGCAACAACATTGTTCTGAATTTTTTAGTGTTCATTCATCCTGATTGTTTCAATTCTCCCATTTTTGCAATGCGTTTTTCGGCCCTAATGCCACATATGTGACATTTTTCTGTCATTGATTACACCCCACATTGGGCCACATTTATTACCTTGTTATGGGAATGATTAGACCATTCAGGCTGATTGAGTAAGGGCCTGCTCACAAACATTTTTGGTGCCTGTTTGAATGTGGAACATGATCGTTTTTTCGTGTCATGTTGAAGTGACCAACCATTGATGTATCCATCTGCATGCCATCACTGTATTGTTGTACACTGGATGTGTTGCAGTGTGTGGCACATGCGTATTTTGTCACACTATTTTGCATTTTTCATCTCATCATGTCCATCTCACATGGATGGGTGACAGTACTCATTCACTGACATATGGCTATACTTGTCAAATGTACCATGGCTATGCTACATGCCATCTATGTGCTGGCATGTGTCATGTATGTGTATTGGACATGCCACTCACATGCTAATGGGTGATGCCAGTGCTACCCAGCATGCAGCAAATGTGTTGCTTTTCCATCTTGGTGTCCTCAGTGTCTGCTTTTTTTCCTCCCCTTCCAACTCATTGACAGTGCACGTATGCCAGGGTTATAGTCATGTGGGACATGTGTAATTCATGTACTGGATCTCTGGTTTGTCAGGCCTATGTGTGTGCTATGGTGCCCATGCATGTTTCCATTTGTTGTCTTTCATGTTTTTGCAGGTGATGACGCACTTGATGCTGTTGAGGTGGAGGAGATGGTGCAGACCCAGGAGAAATCTCAGCCACGACCGGGCGCCAGTGGAGGACGTGGTGTGGTGGTGGGTGAAAAACCAATCTTACTGCAACCATACAGTCCAGGGGTGTCTCTGGTTGCACCTCCCCAGACCTCTATGATTCAGGTGCTGAATCGGATGATGAGACTTTTGTGCTGTCGCAGGTGAGTGTTTCTGGCAGGGATTCTGTTCTGTCCAACCCACCTGCACCAGGGGTAGAACTCTCTATGGGGATGTCAGTGTTGGTAAGTCCGCCTTTGGCGGTTACGGATGCCTGGGTCACACTCCACAACATCTGGTCCTGTTCCTAGGCCAGCAGATCAGAGGGGGAATGCAGTCCTGCAGCTTCAGGCAGTGCCAGCACAGCAAGGTGCAGATCACCTTGCCCCAAACAGGTGTGGTGCCCGCTGACACGGTGGCCGTACTCCACCAGGCAATACTGTATGGGAAAACTCCATGTACAGTATAGCAGCACAACAGGGAGCATTGGTTGAAATGATGGCTCAGGCAATGGAGAGTGTGGCCACTTCCATTCTCCCCCCTAAAAGGCAGATGGAGCAACAACAGTAGGCAACAGACTCCATTTGCCAATCACACAGGGAAGACATGTTGGCATCCAACAGAGACCGACAGGTGGCACTGGACACTCTGCATGAAGAATTAGCTCTAGAGTCCCAGGGCCACAGGGAAGCCCTGAGGTTAGAACTCCATTTCCTCAGGGAGAGTCTGGTTGAACTTGAGGCTTCCTGAAATTTTAGGGCAGAACAGCAGCTAGAGCAGCTCACACGTTCGCTCTCAGCTGAGCTGCAGGCAACCCATAAGGAGATCCGGGCATCACGCGAGGCCATGCATGCAGAAATGCAGGCAACCCGTGAGGTGCTGCATGGGGATCTCCACACTGTCATCCTCCAGAATCAGACCTTCAACACCCGCATGCTTGCTGCCATGGAGGACCATACCAGGGCTTTGAGTGGGCTGCCTCCCCTAGCACCACCACCTCCTGATGCAGCAGCAGAGGGTGAAGAGAGCGACAGCAGTTCTCCCACATTGGCGTAGACGTGCAGGCCATGAGCCCATGGGGGTATTTTTTTTTTGCAACATCCACGCAGGTGGGTGTTGGTGTGCACCCTGTCCTCAAACCTCCTGGGTGGCTCTCCCCCCTCATGGCCCCCACATGGCCATTTTTTTTTTTTTTACATTGTGTTGCCTTGTGTGGCTCCCGTGGGCATCCACTGTGTATTCCAGCTGGGCACATGCAGGCTTGTCCTGTGTTTGGGTTAGATGCTTGGGTTCCTGACACACACACCCGTCCTGCTTCCCCTTTCCATGGGCTTGCAAAGGGTGTGACCAAGTGACAGTGATTTACACAGTGACATTGGGCTGCCATGAGCTGTGTGGGCAGTCTGTAGTCAAAACTGTGTGTACATCCCTAGTGGGGATTGTTGTTGTATTGAACACTGCATGGTGTATTGATATGTGCTTGTGCATCCATGTCTTCCTCCTTATTCACAGGTACCTTCTTCATGTCTTCACAAGGCCGTCTCCTTTGCAGATGCAGTTCATGTTGTATGCAGTGCACTGACACATTTGCCTGACAGCAACACTCTGCAGTTGGAAGGGGTCGATCTGCAGGCTTATTCAGCTTGTAAGACTAGCACTACTTTGATTTTGTTCTGTCATATTTTAGCAATGTTTCATCCTGTGTTGCTGTATTGTGTTGCTGGTAAATATTTGGTCATGTGTGCTGTTTGTTATTGATTACTGGGAGCATATTGTCTGTGGCCTGTTTTCATTTGGGACACTTGTGTCATGTGTTGTGCATTCCTTTGTTTACTTTCACATTGCATGACATGCCATGGTGTGTTGGGTAGCAGAGATGGGGAGAAATTGGGTGACATGGCGCTATTTTCATGTTGTATTTTGCTAGGGGGTAGTCATTCATGCAGCATAAATGTGTGTCTTTTTGTGACACAGCATTGATTGTCTTTCGGTAGGTAGGGATGCACACAATGTAACACTTCCAGGTGACCAATCTCAGGCTGGTATGGTTGTGACAGTTGACTGTCCCTTATGTCATCATCATTGATTGTCAGCTGGTATGTGCCAGGGCTGTGTGCACTCGACAGGGGTGTGATTTTAGGTGAAGTAATTAGCCACCAGCTGAGTACAGGCTGCCTCACCACGTGCCCTTTCCCCTCATATGCGCAGCGGCCGTGCATGTGGTTGGGGATGTGGGGGCACCACCATGTCCACTGGCAGGCGCCAGCGGGTTGCAACATTGTGCAGGACACATGCTGCCACTATGATCCTGCACACTACTGGGGGCGCGTATAGCAGCTGCCCACCAGAGAGGTCAAGGGAGCAAAAGCATGACTTGAGCACTCCGAATGTGCGCTCCACTATGCCCCGGGTTGCAATATGGGCTGTGTTGTATCTTACCTCGGGTGGTGTAGTGGGGTTCCAAATTGACGTCATCATGTGGGTGCTCAGAGGGTAGGCACTGTCCCCTGGGGAGGTGATGATGGGTATCATTAGTGAGGTTGTGACATTACTCAGTATCTGACATGCATGCATGTGCAGAGGCATTTATACACACCAAGCAGCCATTTATCGCCATGCCGCCCAGCTTCCAGGTCCCGGGTAGGGGTGACATTCTGAAAATAAAACTGTCATGGGTGGACCCTGGATAGTTGGCATATACTGATGTGATGATTCCCTTGGCATCACATACTACCTGCACGTTGATGGAATGCCAGTGCTTGCTTTTTCTATAGATGTGCCTAGTTGCCCTGCGTAGACATAGAGCCACATGGGTGCAATCAATGGCACCTAGCACTTTGGGGAAGTGTGCCACCCCGTACAAATCCTGGATGGCAGCCTGCCTTTCTGCAGGTGTTCTGGGCAGGTATATGTGCCTGCGGACTGAAGGGCGTGCAGTCATGATGGCCAACACCGGTGTAGGCAGCGTGACTGCGTGGCCTGTGATCCCCCCCCAACTATGGCACTTGTCCGCTGAAATGAACCAGTGGCCAAGAAGTGCAGTACATTGAGCACATTTTCCAAGGGGCCCAGTGCTTGGGAGCACAGGGTGGGTGATGTGAGGTCATCCTCCCACTCACTCACCAGGTCGAGTATTATGCGAGGTGGAAACCTGTACCTCCCATACACCTGGTCATCAGGCATCCCAAAAAGGCTGGTCCTGGGTGTAAAAATTCTGGGCTTGACTATCCTCCTCCTCCTGCAGTGTCCCACGACCACTGCTGCAAGGAGCGGTATATTCATCGTAGCGTCTGAGCTTGTTTGTTGTTTGTGCGCACTTTTATGCTGCGCAGGGCCGCGTATGCCTGCTTCCTGCTGGCATACGTGTTTCCGGATAGAGTGTCTTTTTTGGCACCCGCATTTTCTCTGTTCGATTCCATGAATACGTGTTGTAGGCACGCATGTGGGCATTCGGCGCATTTAACTCCTGTACTTCCCCCGTAACGCCCACATTTTCACGCATTGTTCCCCATTCCGCGTGTTACGCCCCGTGTTCCACCCACTTTTGTTGTGTGCGCCGCGCTATGTGCGCTTTGGCTGTGTGTGTAGTGCACACCGTTTGATGACGTGTGTGCCCACGTGCGCCCCACAGGATTTTAGTGCACATCCCAGGATTTACACACGCACAGACTTCCATGAATCGATGTGCGCGGCTTTCGCATGCATGCGCTGTGATTTTCACACTTGCGCTGCGATTCGCACGCTTTTGCACGCTTGCGCAGAGATTTTCGGAGCACATTTTTATTCCATGAATCGGCCTGTAAATGTGATGCACACATTTGCATTTACTGAAATGTAAATAAAGAAATGTAAGACAATCCATGGCAGGAAAACATCAGTTAAAGAGCATATAATGTGATTGACAGTGTTTACAAATGTAATTTTTCAAAGAACATGGACAAGACTAAAGCCTTCTACACCAGCTGGAGAATATAAAGTGTGTGACACTACTGTTTACACATTTAGTTTTGAAAATAATAAGTCAAAACATTCTAAATGTTTGGCTTTCAGGTGAGGGAATAGTCATGATCCTAGACAAAGGTAACCAGAAGTGTATTAGCTATTGGTCTGAGAGAGGGATTAAGGGCATGATCTCCACGTGTTCTGGTGCAAGAGAGCAGAACGATTTAGATTAGTGAGAGGGTACAATGCAAGGCCTCCTCTGTGTTGATGTGTGCAGACTGGGGCTACGCTGTTCCCTACATGTGGGTACTTTTATATATATTCTGTCAAAATCATAGAGGAATCTTTGCCTGATGGGGACCGTTGTGTACCAGTGGTGTTAGGATGGATTGGCGTTGCTTGTGGTAGGCAAGTTGGTTATAGAGGTGCAGTGTTGTGATGTTTTTTGTCTGTTGGGAGGTGCGTTCAATTACCATTAGTTGCTGGCCTAGTTTTTATGCATATCATGTTGTGGAACATAAAAGAGAAGTATGTTAGTGCTGGTGCATGTTGAAGGGTGCACATAAACAAAACCTGAAACAATGTACTGCAAATTATAGCATGAAAAATGCATGAAAGTCATCACACAGCATTATAAGATATAGCATCTCCAGTGGTGTAACACAAAATGTTACAAAAAACATCAAAGCAGGGACTGGGCAATACTCCGCGCTTGCCAGGACACCTGTGCATGATTAATACACATGATGATCATGCTGCTACCAGGGCATGCCAGGCACCAGATGAACGATATAAATATGTTTTTTAATCAAACCTCAAATCTTTCACCTGGCATAGGAAAAAAAAGGTGGCTGTTCTTGGTTTTTGGCATGGAAATGAACCAGTCAACTCTGTAAGTGGCCAGAAATATTATGCACAGTAATGATATCACAAAAGATCATGTCCATGCTATCATATGCCAGTATGCTAATGTACAAACATTCTCTTGTTGCCTTTGTCCTTGGCAGTAGTTGATTTTGCCCTCAACATCAGTAGGCATGCAATGCTACAATAAGGAAACATGTCCTTATTTGGCTGCACACATGCCTCCACCAACCATGTAAGAAAACACATCTTATTGCTGTTGCCCTTATGTGATTAAGACATACTGTGCCACAGAACATGTCCGGCAGTCTGCCCTCTTGCACTTTGAAACCCCCCACCCAAACCCCAAACCCCCTCTCATGTAATAACATTCATCAAGTTAACTTTTCCCAATAATGTCAGAAAACATTAAGGGAAACATCCATGTTCTAATTTCCCTTACCGAGCCCCTACCTTGCACACACACATTCATACCCATTCACTCACCAGTCATACACCCAGTGGCAGCTGGCTAATGTTTTAAGTAAAGGAGTGTAAACATTTTCACAAATATTCCACAGTGACCGAATGTAAGAAGGGAGCCTAAACCAACCAAAGGGGATTCAGGGTGTTCCACCCCTCCCCAAGAACAATGTTTGAGTAATGCACTGAAATGGTGCATTATAGAGCACACTTTCTGTGACATAATGGGTAAAAGTTCAGAGCTTTTGCAATTAGTTTTGTAGGGTAACTCCAATAAAAAATCCAATAGACACAATTCACCAACAGTGCACAGGAACATTAATGCTTTATTAATGTAATGTTTGTCATTAAAAAATGCAATGCCACAGTAAGAAAACATGTCCACACTGGCTGCAACATATAGGTCTTTCTAGATGTGTAATAACACTTATCATGTCTGCTTTACCCTTGATGATTCCCAGTAAAAAAATGCAATCCCACTGTAAGGCATGCATAGACTGGCTGCACCAAAATGCCAGTCTAACCATGCAATACATCTTATCATGCTTACTTTATCACAGGTGCCCAGAAAACATGTCATTTTACAGTAAGATGAAACTAGACTGAATGCACCAAATGCTAGACTGGCCAGGTAATAACACTTATCATGCATACTTCATTGTAGATCCCCAGTAAAAAATGTTGTGCACAGTAGGACTCGACTTGAAATCTACTCATTACCATACGTTCATTTCTAAGGGCTATGTGATGTAAGAACATTTGGTTCAGAGACATATCTGCTTGCGATTTACAGACTCCAGACACCAATGCCACCCTCCTTATTATTTTGGCTGGCAGGCTGTGCACAATATCAAAACCTATTCTAGCTTGATCAGGTGCTGTGATCAGTGAGCAGCTGTCACTTTTGCCCATCGTGGCAATGCCCATAGCGGCAATGATTGCTGTTTTTCAGGTGATGGGCCAGGGGACAGAACCCCTGGTATTTATTCTCACAACTGTCTCCCACAAGTGTCTCCCACAAG
Source organism: Ambystoma mexicanum (assembly GCF_040938575.1). Classification (NCBI taxonomy): domain Eukaryota; kingdom Metazoa; phylum Chordata; class Amphibia; order Caudata; family Ambystomatidae; genus Ambystoma; species Ambystoma mexicanum. The sequence continues at coordinate 1,142,220,003 of NC_090922.1, forward strand.
GTTAAAACGCCTCTAACTAAGTGCACACTGGTAAAGGTTATAAGCTTCTTTCAAGGTATTGTTCGAAAGGCAAAGAAATGGTCTGAAACTAAAAATAAAAATCAAGCTGGCCTGATACTTAATCTGATTGTTTTCCTATCTTCCTTCGAAGGCCCTAACTGCCTTTACTTGATATAGTTGGAGGAGGGTATCCCAGGAGCTGATGGAACCCAGAAGATAGGAGATGGAGAATGAGGCCAAAATGGAAACCAGATGGTTGTTGTTAGAAATATGATATGATATTTTATTGATATTGCACCCAAACACAAGTGTTTCAAGGCGCGACAAGGCAAGGGAGGGGTACAAGGGATGACAAAACATCTATCTTACTAGGACCAGTACATAGAAAACGCACAAGTGCAGGGGAGAGGGAGGAGTAGAAAGTGCTGAACATGTGATCAAACAGCAACAGGTAGTGCTGCAAGTAGGTGGCAAGTGTAAGGATTAAGCACAGACAATAGGTGTCTAATAAGTGCAGGTGAGAGGATTGTAGGGTTGGAGATATAGACCCAAGGGCAGGGGTTGCCAGGAGGCAGTGCGGGTATGCATCTGGGTGGGCAAGGAACTGCTCCAGAATTCAGAGGGCAGCCAGGTGTCCAGTGCAGAGACAGACAGAGATCACCAGGGAAGAGGAAGAGAGAAGGTAGAAAAAAAGAGGAAGGTCTTGAGGTGCTTCCATAACCGAAGATGGTTCTCCTCAAGTTTCAGAAGCATGGAGGCTGTTCCAGAGGGAGGCTCCAGACAAATAAAGAGATCTACCACCAACTTGTGCTTGGAGTAGCGACTGACCCTAAGGGAGTTGGAGGTGGAGGAGCAAAGAGCTTGAGTAGGAGTAACTTAATCCTTGCCGCCACTGGGAGCCAATGAAGAGATTTCAGGGCTGGAGAGATATGATCCCTGGGCTTGAGGCCAAAGACAAGCCTTGCTGTCCTGTTCTGTATGAGTCGCAGAGGGCAGGCAGATTGGGAAAGAGGCTGTTGCAGTAGTCCAGCCTAGAGCGAACCAGAACTCTAGAGACAGAGAGCTTCTAGGGGAAGAAGAGGCGAGGTTGGTAATTTGACTTCTTAGAGACATCGAGATCTGTGGAGAAAAGGAAAGCATGGAGTCAAAGATGACCCCAAGGTTCTTAGCCTCACAGGTGGGAGCAGGAAGAGGGGCAAGGGAGGCCAGCCAGAGAGTGACAGGAAAGGAAGGTGCAGGAGTGCCAATGAGGACTCTTGGATTGCAGACAGGCAGTCAGAGATGAGAGGGGGAGAAGAGGTGGCAGAGGGGAGCCTGAAAATCAGCTGAGTGGGATCTGCATAGCACTGGAAGTGGGAGCAGAGAGCATCAATGAGGTGGGTGAGGGGTGCCAGGTATTGGTTGAAGAGTGAGATAGAGGAAAGGAAGGACCCAAGTTGGACCTGGGAGGGTCGGTTGGAGAGGAAAGAGGTCAGCCAGGCCAGGGCCTAATCAATGATACCCAGGTTATCACGGAGGCGGTTGGGCAGGATGGCATGGTTGACTGTGTCCAAGGCAGAAAAGAGATCAAGTAGGATGAGGGCAGAGGGGGGATTAGAGTCAAGGTTGGAGAGCTTTTGGCCACTCTAAAGCCAGACTGATGGTCATGAAGACAATCAACAGAATCAGTGTGGAGGTTAAGCTGGAAGATGGCCACCTTTTCCAGGCGTTTGCCCAGGAAAGGAGTGATAGAGATTGTGTTATAGTTGGCCTGGCAGGAGGGGTCGGCAGTGTATTTCTTGAGAAGAGGGTGCACACGAGAGTGCTTCAGAGGGGATGGATAGGCTCCAGTGGTGAAGGAGTGGTTGCATAAGTCAGCCAGGGAAGGAGCAAGGGGTCCTTGTTGTTTTGGATAAACAGGGCAGAACCTGTTTTGATGAGACTTTCATAGATCGGACTGGTCTAAAAACCTTGTCAGGGAGAACAGAGGAAAGGAAGAGTAAGAGGGAGGAGATGCGGCTGCAGGGGGGGCTGAGGAAGCAGAGAGAGAGCAGGAAGAGGAGGAGAGGACGAGAGGGTGGACAGGATGTCCTGGGTTTTAGACATGAAATGAGAAGCCAGTGCCATTCAAAGGGTCTGGGAGAGGACATGAGAAGTAGAGACTGCAGAAGGATTGGCCTGCTTCTTGCCGATTTTAAAGAGTGGCTGAGTTGTTAGATGCATCAGAGATGCAGGCTTGGATGTGGGCTCTCTTCTTAGTGTGGACAAAGAGTCGGTATTGCCTTTGGAGCAGGCGGCAGGCCAGTTTGTCAGAGGATGTACAAGATGCCCACCATTTCCTCTCGGCCACCCTACATCTGCGTTTAAGGGTGACAAGGTCAGAGTCGTACCAAGAGTTGCACTTGGATTTGGGCTTCAAGCGGATCCTCATGACAGGGGCAATAACATCAAGAGTGTCAGAGATAGCAACGTAGAGCTTGGAAAGGGCAGTGTCAGGATGAGAGTCATCCAGAGATGAAGGAGAGGGAGAGAAAGTGGCAGCAAAAGCCTCAACTGACACACGCTTCATGGGCCAGATGACCGAGAAGGTATGTGGCAGTGCCGGAGCTGGATTGGCCTGCAGGTTAGAGAAGGAGAGATAGGAGGAAAGGAAAAAGTAATCGCTCCAGGAGAGAGGAGTGGTGAGAGAGTTAGAGAGGGTGAGGTCAGAGGAGATGAGAACATCCAGAGTGTGCCCTGCAGAGTGAGTCGGGGCAGAGGGAAGAATAGAAAGAGAGAGAGGGTCGCAGAGGTTATGAAAGAGTCCAGAGGCGGGACAGGATGCATCCAGTTTATGTTGTGGTCACCAAGGAATAGGAGCTGAGTGGTTGAGGCCAGGAGGGAGGAAGAGAGGTCAGCCCACTCAGAGAGGAAAGAGGTAGTCTGAACAGGTTGCCGAGACATAGTAGCAATGGTGAGCGAGTGGCCAGAGGAGAGAGAAAGCCTACAGATAAGGCATTTAAAGGAGGAGTAGGCCTGCATAGGAATCACAGAGGCAGTAATCCACTCTGGGAACATCAAGGCTACACCCCCACCAGGACAATTGGATCTGGGCACAGAGAGAATCTAGTAGCCATCAGGGAGGAGAGTGTCAAAGCTTGTGACAGATCTGGCTGTGAACCATGTCTCGGTGAGACCGAGGACATTGGGGTTACATTCTTCAAGAAGGTGGCAGATGTCAGATGAGTTTTTGACAGCTTAGCGAGAGTTGAGTGTGGCTATATGGAGAAGGTTGCCAGCCTTGAAAGACTTCTGGTGAGGGGTACAAAACAGAGGTACGCCCTGAGGAGGTGTAGAAGGAGCCCGAGAAGGGGCAGAAGATGAAGGAGGAGAGGGCAAGGTAGCCGGGAGGCAGACATGGGAGGCAAGGAAGCCAGAGAGGAGATGTCACAGTGGTAAAGGAAGGAAATTGATGAGGCACAGGAAGCGTCTATCAAAGAGGAGAAGGTTGAACTGAGGGCCTTGGACCAGGACAGTACCATTCAGGTGGACATTAATGATTACCTTAGAGGAGTGGAAGGGGTCGAGGAAGGCCTCCCACGGGTGCCACCATTAATGGGCGAAGAAGAGAAAGGAGAGAGCAACAAGACCATGTGAGAAGTCCAACGGTCTGGGAAAGGAAAAACAGAGAGTATGTCAGTGAGGGTCTGTCTGGAGGATCCGCTGGTGTAGGTGTCAGTGATAGGGAGATCAGGGTTAGAGACCAGGATATGCTTTTTAACTTCTTCCTGCCAGACCTAGTGAGCAGGGAAGGATAGTCAATGAAGAAAGAGTTAGGGAAGAGAGAAGGAACAGAGAGCACCATAGGAGATGTGAAGGAGGGGAGAGGAAAGGGAGTTAGAGAAGAGCAGAGGGCGGGCAAGCAGAAGAGGTGGAGCAAGACAGGAACAGCAGGACAGAGTAGCACAATGCAGTCACTGGGCACAGCCAAATTCAAAAACAGAGTACAGCCACAGGTCACAGCTAGATTCAAATTTTAGAAACAGGTGAAACACAGTACAGCCACAGGGCACAGCTAGATTCAAACTTTAGCAACAGGTCAAACACAGCAGAGCCACAGGCAATAGGAGTGGGAGCTCAGGTGAGATGGAGTGAGGGTGGGAAAGTCAGAATGGTAGGAGCATTTATAGGTAGAGGCGACTAACCCATGGTACAGTGAGGTGAAAGTGTCACTATAGTTCAAGCGTCTCCGAGGAGTGTAGGAGCACCAGCCCCAATGCGCTAGTGAGGTGTGCAGGAAGACATTCCAGACCCAACCAGGCAGCAGACAGGAAGCAGACAGGGCCTTTGTTGCGGGCCTTCAGTGGATCAGGCCGGTTCCGGCCTCCCAGTTGCTGCAATTGGCTGAAGAGGTCCATGGCAGCCAATGGGAGGGGTAGCAGGCTCAGGCAGCTGTGTACACCAGTATGCAGTGTAGATCGGCCATCTTGGCATGGCCTTAAGTTACGGCAAAAAAGCAAAATTGCTACCATTTCAAAATATGATGGAAAGGGCAGCTTGCCAGACAAGGCTGTGCAGGCTTCATAAAGCTTGTGGCCTTGTTATGTTTGGTGAATAATTGGCTCTTGCACAGCAATACCGAAGTTGTGATCAAAACCAGACCTTCTATAGGTGAAATATTAAAGGATGTTCCAGACTTCATTATTCAGTGGAGGTTTTTTATCCCTACATCACCATCACTCCACGTTTATTTCCTGGGAGATATTTAATTTAATGTGCTGTTATGTGTTCTGAGTTCAGACAGTCATACGCAAGGCACAAGCTACAGTAAATATCGCAGGTGCAAAAAACATGTATTCCAAAGGGCCCGATTCATGGAATATTTGCCTGGTTGAATAAGAATTTGCACTGCTGAAAAGTGACTTTGAACTGCCAATACAAACCCTGATACATGGAATTTTTCAAAGTGTATTTTTGCCATGCAAAGTCCGTTGCAAGTCCTTTTCAACTGTAAACATAACTATGCATTGACTTTGCCTGGACTTTGCACAGCAAAAATACACTTTACAGGATTCCATGAACAAGGGTTTGTGTCGGCAGTGCAAAGTCACTTTTCAGCAGTGCAAATTCAATTTGAACCGGGCAAATATTCCATGAATCGGGCCCAAAGTCTTTAGGAGAGCAGTAGGTAGATCCATATCAATTGCAAATGTAGTGTCTGTTAGTAGCTGGAATCAAAGTCATACATCCTTAGTCATGATTACATTTTGTTACAACAGAAACAGAAGATGGTTAGTGCAGCAGAGGGACCATTGGTATATGTGGTAAATTTCACAATACTTGCCATAAATTCACCTTCAGCACTGATGTTAAATGATACTGAATTGGTAGACAAAGAAAGTCAGTTAGCATCTAACTATGTGATGTTTCAGGGCAAGATTAATGTTATGATCTTTATCTCTTCGAGAAATATAGGGTAGTAGCAGTCAGTTAATGTGCTATGACCAGGGGTAATAGAAACGATAGTTACAAAGATCAAGAGGCATGATCTAGAAGTAAGTCAAGAATGCCTTGTATTCAAGTTGGGGAGCAACCCATGCACTCTGGTGATCTATCGTAGTGTTCCATGGTGTACTCTAGAGCTGATGCATCAGACTAAAGTGTTCAACAATGTGTGGTCATGGAAGAAAGGTAAATATGTAAAAGTCCAAACTCCGAAGGTAACAGCATTTCAAATATTGGTGCCCAAACATAGGTTAAAGATGTGCTTAACATTCAACCCTTATTAAAAATGTACCTACAATTCAATTATCAAGATTACTTGTGCACATGGAAGTTCTTCACCCCAGATGAGGCTTATATTTAAAGAGAGGTGCACTTTGAACAGTAGATGTTAGCGCCAAGATACCTCCGGGTGAACATGCGCTTTAGAAATTAATTTAACATAACATAACATAGATGGTAGAGCAATGTGATGGGATGAGTTTGTCAATGACTAATGCCACTAATTCTTATCTTAGACATGATTTACTGCATCGAGTGTCACCAACCTTTTGCCTTCCCCTCCTAGTGATGCACTCAGCACAAGTAAGGTTGCCTGCTTTCTCCCCTCTGCTAGGGCCCAGCTTCGCACCTGTGTACCATCCTAACACCCCCGTAACGCGCAGCCTTCAGCTCACATAGACATATTATTGACACGTGTGGAATACTGTCCAAGAAAGGCCCAGGTGCGTTGGTCCACTGAGCTGTCTTAGAAAGTTTGACTTTCAAGTGTAACTAATAGTCTTCACCCTGCTGCTGGTGTTCTACTGTTCCTCACGGAATGTACGTTTCTGCAAACCAGCATTTCAGATTCAAAATTTGCAAAATCTGCACGTAGTTCATGATATGATAGTTTATGTATGTAGCGCCTGAACACAATGTGTTTCAAAGCGCTTCAAGGCAAGGGAGGGAACACGGGAAAATACAATGGCATTCTTACAGGCCATGAACAATAAGGATGTGAAATTAACTATCGTACTCAGCCTTACGACATTTCAGATAGTGATGGAGGAGGGGGAACAAGTAAGGGCAAGGGGAAGGAGACAGACAAGGTTGCCATCATACTAGGTCCAGGGACAATTCTGATAGTGTAAGTGCATAGAAGAAAGTAAGGGGAGGAGATAGGAAAAGGGAGAAAGGGAGAGGAGGAGAGAACAGAGAGTAAGCAGACAAAAGGAGTGGCGAAGCAAGAGGGGAGAGCAAATTACAATTGCAGAAGTCATTAATAACACATAGGCCCTCATATCGACCCTGGCGGTAAGTGAAAAACGATGCCGGTAAAGGATTACCGGCATCGTTTACCACTCTGGCCGATTATGACCTCATAAATCGCTATTAGCGGCACTGTAATTAACGGTGCCGCTAAAAGCGCCAAGGGCGTGGCACGCGGCCACCCATGCCGCAAATACCAGCATGGCGCAAAGTGGGGAACATTACGAGTCGCGCGGATGTGCAATTAATGCCCTAGTGAAGGCTGTAAAATACCTTACCGTCATGGTGAAAATACCGCCATCGCGGACCAACCGTAAACGGCCATGTGCAGTGTTCCCAACTGCCACAGGTGCACACAATCAGCACAGGTGGAGGCAATACAGACTGGGCAAGCACTAAAGGAGCACACCCCACCCCTTCCCACACCCATTCACACTCCACAATGATTCCAATACTACTAGCAATGATGGGGCTGGAGGACCTGATTGCAGTGGAAGTGCTACAACTACAACAACAATAACAACAACAACAGGCAGCACAGAGGAGACGCAGGAGGAGAAGGAGGGCAAGGCAGGGCCAGCATGCCCCACCAGCACAGCCAGTGGCACCACGCATGCAGCCCCCAATCCCACGCATCAGAGCCAGTCCATTCAACCTAACCGCTGAGCAGATCCACACCCTGTACCGTCTGGACCGGGACACCATCACCACCATTGTCGACATGATACATGACAATATTGTCAGCCTGATTGAAACAGGCACCGCCATCCCACCCCTACTGAAGGTAGTGTCTGTGCTCCACTTCATGGCCACAGGCACCTACCAGCACACAGTGGGGCACTTGCATGGCATTTCACAACCATTATACTCACGTAAACTCAACCAAGTGCTTGATGCCCTCCTCAAGCACACAGACGACCACATCTCCTTACCATGGTCTGCCCAGGAGATCTCACACACCAAAGTAGGTTTCCATTCGCTGGCCGGCATCCCTGGTTGCATTGGTGCCATCGACTGCACCCCGACTGCACCCATGTGGAATTGGTGGTCCCACATGCCATGGAGGTAGCGTACCGCAACCGTAAGCTATACCACTCAATCAACGTGCAAATGGTATGTGACTCAAACAAGATCATCACACATTGTTGTGCCCGATTCCCTGGATCAACCCATGATTCAATGGTCCGGCGGGACTCCACGATACCACGCTACATGGAGCGACATGCAGGGCAGAGATCCTGGCTTCTCAGTGAGTCGCATGTTATGCCCATGGAAATGTGATGTGGGTAGGTGATTGAGGTATAGATGCATACTTCACCTGGCTGAGATGGGGGGGGGAAGAGATGCATACTTCACCTGGCTGAGATGGGGGGGATGCATACTTCACCTGGCTGAGATTGGCGGGGGGATGCATACTTCACCTGGCTGAGATGGGGGGGAGATGCATACTTCACCTGGCTGAGATGGGGGTGAGAGATGCATACTTCACCTGGCTGAGATGGGGGGGGGAGATGCATACTTCACCTGGCTGAGATGGGGGGGAGATGCATACTTCACCTGGCTGAGATGGGGGGGAGAGATGCATGCTTGACCTGGCTGCAAGTGCCAGAGGGAATGGAGCATGTTCATACCCCAAAGCAGCCCAGACTGGAGCTGACACCTGACCACATAATGCAAGATGTAAGCAGCCCTACTATTTAAATGAAGCAGTGTCACAACCATTCACAGCCATCTGCAAGTGCACTGTAGCAAATCAGACCGCATCCCCCTCAACAAAATGCAGCTACAAGCAATGACTATAGCCAATGCACGGCACTAAACACCATCAACTGAAAGGACAGTCCCCCATAACTGCGTACAAAGGAGTAACATGAGGGTCAAATACATCAATACTCCACTACACTGAAACAGAGGCCCAACTGAATTGCATGACACCATTTGTTGTGCGTAGTGAGATCATCATGAGGCTGACATCAATGGTGCCAGGATGAAAGCATACAAATTACTGGACATCTGCCAGATCACAGAAACAACCGCTGTGGACTGACACAGTGCATGAGCACTTACAAGGAACTGGACCCCCCTGCGGCCACTAGTTGCTGGCATGCATACCAGTCCATAAGAGGAATACACACATAGCAGTCACATTGTGTGTCTCCATTCATGCATGGGGATGGGGTTGAATCTAAGAAATAAATGCATGCCATGGTGTCACTCAATGAGGTCAAATATGATTTGATGACTAACACATACATTTTTGTTCACATTCAGGAGATGCAGGCTATCCCTTGAAGAGGTGGCTCCTTACCCCAGTCCGTAACCCACAGAACAGGCATAGGGAGGACTTTAATTGTGCTCATACACGAACCTGTGTGGTGATTGAGCAGACATTTGGACTCTTGAAGGCACGGTTTCTGGTGGGGCACTCCTGTACCGCCATGAGAAGGTTGCAAAGATCGTCATGGCATGTGTCATGCTACACAATATGTGCATCAGACGGAATGTGCCCCAGCCCCCTGATGCTGAACTGCAACCACCTGACGAAGAGGATGAGGAGGGTGGGGATGGGGCAGCACCTCAGGGAGGCAGCGATGCACAGGAGGGACGTGACATGCATCAGACTCTGATCAACCAATGTTTCTAGCACACATGGACGGGGGGTGTTACATGGAGATGGCACTCGGGGCACTGGGTGTGTCAGGGACATGGACACTGTAGACGGTTAACCAATAAAGCACACATACGCAATAAGAATGTCCACACATGTGAATTATGAGTAACCAAAATGTGTATTGAAGAAGCAAAACTAAGTGAACAAGCCCTCCTCCCCACACACCCTCTCCCCCCTCAACTCCCGAACACACCCTCTCCCTCCTCCCCCCTCAACACACCCTCCCCCCCACCCCCTCAACTCCCCAACATACCATTTCCCCCCTCCCCCCTCAACTCCCCAACACACCCTCTCCCCCTCCCCCCTCAACTCCACAACACATGTTGTGCAGTACAGTGGACCAGTGGACCACATGTCACCATTATACAAGGCTGTGCCTACTGGCCTCCCCCTCTTCCAGCACCAGGTGCCCCCCTGTCTGATCGGCGCAGGTTCCTGCCAGACCTGCGCACGGGGCTGGTCCTTGTGGAACTAGCAGCTGAAGATGTGCTTGGCTGCTCTGATGACTGTGGTGGACTCGTTTCCCGCATTGCAGCCACCATCTCAGACAGTACGTGCCGCGCTGCGGCCAGTTCTGCACATATGTCCTTTGAGGTAGACTCTATTGCTGACCTCAGGGATGCAGGACATTCACGGATGTCGTCCCTTACACTACCACATTCAGTAATGTGCTGGGTCAAGAGGCCAGTGAGCTGCTGCTGGCGTCTTACAATGTCCTGGATCCCCTCTTGGGTGTTTGGGGCTAGGGTGGATTTTTAAAGTGTTCCCGAAATACTGTGTTCCTCGGGCACAGTTGAGGTGGGGCTGGGATTTTCTGGCCATGAGTTAGCTGGAGACAGCCCGTGCATGCTGGTGTCGGGCAGACTGCATGGGGACAGGTGTGGGGAATGCAGGGGGCCAGCGGGGGGATTTGCAACATGCAGCACATCCCATTCCTCGTCATCAGAGATTGCTGCTGTGGCAGCTGTTTCGCCAATTGTGCTGCTTTCAGCCGATGCAGTCCCATCTGCCACCGACACTTGGGTGATGCTGGCTGTTGTGGGTGCCATAGTGGTGGACGTAGAGCACATTGGTGCTTTGGCCTGTGGTGTGCTCTTGGCCTTCCGAGGTCGTGGCGGTTGGCCTATGCCCCTTGAAGTGGAGGGGCGGTGTTGTACCTCCTCGGCCCTGGCCTTCTTCCCTGGTGTGGCACTGGTGTCCTCATCAGCACTGTCGGATTGTGTGCCTGTGGGGGGCCAAAGGAGGGAGAGGGTTAGTGATGGGTCTACGGGCATTGAGCATGCATTGGGGTGGCTGAATTGATATGGATTGGTAGATGAGTCACATTGGGGGGAGTGACATACAGGTTGCCTCACTCTTGGGTGGGTGATGCATGGAGGCATTTGGGTTGCAACACAAATGGGGTACATCATGCATGTGGACGAGGTGATGCTCTGCACTGCCTGTAGGCAGTATTGTGCTTATGTGTCTGGTGGACCCTGATATACATCATTGCACTATCAATTCATGTGGACATCATCGTGGTGGTAGTGGCATTGTTTGATTAGAGACACCTACAAGCATTGGCTGATGAGGGGGCTCCTCTCTCCATGTCCCAAACGCCCTCTATTGACTCAGTGCCTATGGTGGCGGCACATATCTCCTCCCATGGTTGGAGTTTTATGGGCGACTCTGCACCTCCACCTGTCGCCATCCCAAGGTTTCGGTTCGCCGACAGTATGCTTCGCACACGTAGACGTAGATCGTCCCATCGCTTGCGGCATAGTTTTGGTGTGCGGGGTGTGGTGGCGACAGCACTCACTCTCTGGGCGACCAATTTTCAAATCTGCTTTTTGCGCAGTAGCGCTGGTCGGGACATGTCTGTTGCAAACACCACGTCTGCATGCTCCTGCAGTGTCTCTGCCAACATAGTGAGCTCCTCTCTGGAGAAGTGCTCCTGGCGCAGCCGATCTCCAGTTCTTTTGACAGCTTTTGGCATCCTAAAATCAAACAGGTGGTGGTTGAGGTGTGTGGGAGTTCTGGGGGTCAGATGGCTCCTGGGTGCTGAGGATGGCAATGGATTGTGTTTTTAAAGATGGCCGCCATGCTCTTTCCCGTTCCTGTGCGATGACGCTACTTCTGGTTCCGCTTATTTACAGTCACCGCTAATAGCGGTTTCTGCTATTTGAGGTGACCGCTATTAGCGGCGACCGCTAATGCCGATTGCTAGGATGCCGGAGGTGCTATTTGCACTGCAGACGATGCCGGAAAGGGGGATTTTTCATGCTTTTGCGGCATGGTGGTGAGTTCATTACCGGCATGGCGCCAAGCTTTTGCCCGCGAACTCGTAATAGGCCGCTTTTAGCGGTCTATTGCCAGCACGGACACGGTAATTGCGCCATGCCAGTGATTACCGGAACTTACCGCCAGGGTCGTAATGAGGGCCATAATGTTGCAAGCCAGGATACAAGATGAAGATGGAAAGAGCATGATTCAGGGCCACCATGAGTACAAGCAGTGGCGGCTGGTGAGTTTGAAAGCTGGTGGGGCATACATTTCCCAGGGCAAATTTAGTAGCGAGTACACGCAGCACGCGAGCCCCCCCCCGCCCCAAGGGGGGTGCGTGGTGGTTCTCCCCCGTGAAATTTTTGGGAAAAATGGCCTACAAAATGTGCAATTTACTGTCCAAAAAAACCACCGAAATATGAAAAAAGCATTCGGTTTTACATATTGATGGTGGTACACTATTCTTACGTGTGCAAGTATGATGGTGTATTTTACAGCAGCTTGTATTGAGAATAGCTGCTACTATGGTGTATGCATAAAGAAATCCATGATATAGTCAGTAATGATGGAAACATATGTTTGTCATGCTGTTACTGGCATTCACATGCATTCATCCTCTTGCTAAGGTGGGATTTTAGGTATTTTCTGAAAGGGGGAAACTAAGCTAAAATATTACTTTAGTTTTTAACCACTTAATTAATGCGTCATTTGTCCTACCTCTAATGATTGTCTGCCTCGCTGGGTTGCCATTGCTTCAGTTGCTCAAAGTTGCAACACGTGGAATGCACAGGTCCCAGAAATAGCACATACATATTGCATGGAGAAAAATGCAACAGAAAGTTTACTAAGTTTATTATGTTTAGTGCTTTATTATCAACCAACAACCATAACATCAAAACATACTTCACATTTCTCACTGTTCTGTCAAATAGATCACTGCAACCTTATACAAAATTCTAACATATATAAGGCCATTGAAACAAAGAATTCAAGGTAACCCACAAAATAACTGCAAATAGCTTGTTTGTAACAGAACATTCACGGTCAATCATTTTGAATGTTTGTACACAAATTGTGCACGTCTATTTTTCAGAGAGGCAAATGTATCAATAGTCCGTGTATTGAAGTCAGGGATCTCTTGAATTAGTTGTTTTTCCATGGACAGCATGGCCAAAGCATTCAGACGATCCTCAGTCATTGTGTTTCTCAAGAATGTTTTAATTCACTTCAGGGTGGAGAAACAGCGCTCAGACTCAGCTCTTGTCATGGGTGTAGTAATCAGAATCTTTAATAACTGCATTGTCTCACTAAATGCTTCTTCGAGATTGTTTTCAATGAACAATTTTAATAAAAAACTACAGAATTCTGGTCTCTTATAAACAATTGAATGCTCAGTGTGCAGTCTTTCCTTGTTTAACATGGGGTACAATTGGGCAGTTGCATTCAGTGCATCATTGGGAAAAGACTGTCCATGTGTTTGAAATAGGTCACTCTACAACAGTTTAGCCCCCTCCAAGTGGTTAGTAGCTTTCTTGGTCTTGTGTAACTATAATATCACATACTTCCAGGGGTGTTGCTAGGTCTGGAAAAGATCCGGGGCTACGATAATGTTGAGACTGTCGGGACTCGGGGCTAGCTAGCCTTTTGGTTGTAGGTCCTGGGCTTCTATCCGGGGCTACAACCAAAAGATCTGGGGCTATAGCCCCCTCAGCCCCCCTAGCAATGCCTCTGCATACTTCTTTAGCCAAACGATTCAAAGTGTTCATATTTACATTGCGACCTGAAAAAGTTGCCTCTGATGGAAGTTTATCTTCCAGATTGTCAGTGCTTTCACGTACTCTGCCAATGCACTTGATAAAAGTTGCAGTAGCTTTCTGCACATGAACAGAGTCAATGTCTCGCTTCTGAAGCTGTTTATATAGAATGTTGAAATGGGGCATTATGTCATTGAACAAAAAATGGAAGAAAAGGAACTCCTTCTCTTCCAGAGTTCAGATGAATCCCTGGGCCTCATGCACAGTAACCCCCTCAAAATCCGTCCGTCTTTCAATAACGATCTCAAATCCTGTACGGAATGCTTCCCTGTGCTGATATATGGCTTCCACTACCCAAATATGGTAGCTCCAGCGAGTGCGAGATGGTTTTGGAAATCTTTGATCTGATACCTCATCTAGAACTTCAGTTCTTTTTGGAGAACGAGAAAACAATGTACAGAAGCCAGAGATATCACAAAAGAAAACTCAAGCTTCTGAGATGTTTGAAACAGCCTGTTCAATGATGAGGTTAAGCTAGTGTGCATAGCAATGTACAAAATGTGCATTTGGATACACTTCAGCTACTTTCTTTTGGACTCCACCAGACAACCCCCTCATTACACTCGCACCATCATATGTTTGCGCAATTACTTTTTTTTTGTGGCAATCTTCAGGGAATACTTTGTCCAATTTTTCCATTATGGCAGTAGCAATGGTCTGCGCACTAGAGTCTTTCAGATGAGAGAATCCATAAAACCTTTCAAAAATTCTGTATCGTTCATCAATGTAGTGATAGACTAGCACAGACTGAGTCTTAGTGGAAATATCAGTTGTATCGCCTGCCTGAATAGCCACATAATCTGTGCATTTTAACTGCTCTACAATGATCTCTCTGGTGACCGTGAGCATGAAGTCCAGCAGTTCATTCTGAATTGTTTTTGAAGTGGCCTTGAATACTGTTGCATTTTTTATGTGTAGTTCCATTGCACTGTCTATGCTGGATACAAAATCCACCAGGCCTGTAAATACGCCAGGATTTAAAGAGTCTTCAGTTTCATCATGGCCATGTAAAGCCAATTCAAACGCACCACAAAAATGCAGACAGTCTATTAACTTTGACAAGATGTATCGGTTTTTATCCACATCCTCATTATGCCTCATCACGCTCCAGCAATAGGCAACATCCAACTGTGTTGCAATGTTTACACTTCCCAACATGCGCAGCTGTAATATATTCTCAATATGAGATTTGCACGATTCATGTCTCTTGCTTTCTTCTCACAAATGCTTTAAGTCAGTGACTCCTGTTTTTGTCCAGGCTGTTTAACCTCCAAACAGCAGGCAAGGAAAGCAGAATAAAGACCGCTTAGCAATGCTACCAGTGAGCCATGTCTTCTTTTCATAACACACCATGGAAAATGTGTGTGTGTAAGCCTTTTCCCTATCTTTTGCGGACTGTTCCATTTTTACATCTGGCCGATCAGGCCTTGGTCTTTTCACCTCCAGTTTTTCACTGTGTGTGAGTCCAGAAAATGGTTTTGAGAGTAATTGGTCCACTGAATTCAATTTCAGCAACAGTGACACCTGTTAATAAGCAAAATGATTATGTACATGTATATATATATATGGGATCATGTAGTCATTGTTAGGTATTGTCTTCAATTACACATAAGTATAATTAGTCGGTACTAGACACAGGTAACATCTGCAATTATACACAACTCTGCTGTACTTATCATCGACCAGTACAGTTGAGTATAATTGCCGATGTTATCTATGCATGGGTTAACACACATGCCATTAGCAAATGTGACACCAGCCACACAGTACGTATTGCAGCTTGTTTGGCAAATGAGTACTTATCACTTATGGAAGAAATGAGGCAAGTTTGTTCTGTTAATACTGTTCTAAAAAAACATTATTTACAATGTAGTGAGATTTTTATGACTGCATCACACAGCCCCAACCCCTCCCAAGCACTGTGGGAGCAATGGTGAAGATTAGAAAGAAGGTATTCTGATGTTTGAAAGACTGTGGGATTTTTCAGTGGTAAAACAAATTACTGTATACCAATCAACTGGAAGATATAAGGACATCATGAGGTAAGTGGGAGCCACCACGCAATCCTATCCTTCGAAAAACAGTTTCCAAATGGACAGGTTTGCTTCTGTTGAACCATAAGCAGGCCTTTTTGCATTATATGTATGACTTTCCATTTTCACATGCCACCCTCTCAGCTAGTCAGAGATGCCATTGTGTATTCTGTACTGTTCATCAGATTTTCCCCCACCTCATTGAGCCCCACACACCTGGGCTTCTTTTAAAAAAAGAATTAAACTAGATAGCTGTGTGACTTCTTTTCTACAGATGAACACAAACAGAGTTGGCGTGCCCTGAGCACCAAACCCTACAAAAGACTCATGCTAGCTCACCTCGTTCTGGAGAATGGTCACTGCAATTAACTCCTTTGCAGGCTATGAGAAATCCGAAATCCTGGAAAATGCACTGTGAAGGTTGAAGTCCGATGTTTTTAGTTTCACAATTACCTTGGACTGGTTGGATGTGTTCATGTAAGTTGTTGCTGGTGGTCTGTAAAGAGAAAGCGAGAGACTGATCTGAGAAAGGGCAACATAGGCTCAGAGCAGTATTAAAATGGTTTTCACACATGAAGGAGAGAGAGTTAACTACTTGTAATATCCCAGAGTCTACCTTGGTGGCTGATGATTTGCATTCATCCGCTTCTCTGCACCCCGGCACCCCAAGCTTCTCTCCCAAAAAGCTGGGCAAGCGTAGAGTCTAGCATTCTTTGCCTAGCATTTGGGCACAATATCTCCCCACCACAACCTAACCTCATTACACAGGAAGGGGCCTCTTTTGAGGAACTTAATGTCGCTGGACCCGGAATTCCAAGGCTGTTTCCTCCACAGATACAATGTCCCCTTACCTCTTCATCAACAATGTTGACTGTGTCCCTGTGTCCTGATTTGCCATGAGACACTTGTTATGCATTTCACATTCCTTTGAAGAGTAAATGAGGTCTTGTAGTGTACAATAGATAATATCATACAACCCTATATCTATAGGGGGAGAGTGGGGTAATCTGTTTCTTTATTTTTGTTTATACTTAACTGATTATTGTTCTGCCATTAATGAGAAACAGATCCCCCAAAAACAAAAAATGGGAGATTACCTTTTTCGAGGTAACCTTTACCTCTTGTACATGTGTCTGCAATGCATACTGCCGCTCACTGTGCAGTTAAGATTTCGAGACTAGAGTAAACGCTGTGCATATAACGCCTGCAAAATAAGAGTGCCACAAACCTCAGTAATTGAATCTCACCGCCACTGCATGTACCTACGTTAATTCCCCAGCTGCAAGAACAATCCTTCCAGTCACCCAGGTGTACTGTGAAGGAGATTCAGGTACACTCTGTGGTGCCTCGTGTGTGCTTCCTTCTGTCCAGACACAAACATGCACTGTGAATGAGGTCCAGATCCAGTCTGATGGGTTCCAGCAGGGCCAGTCTTAGACACGGACAGCCTGGGCATTGGCTCAGGGCAAGGATTCAAAGGGGGGGCACTGTGCAGCTAATAGAATTCTCCCCCTCCCAGTCATTTGTTTTTTTTTCATTCTGCACCTGACAGCCTGAGGTGTCATATCCCACCGGGCGGGTGGGCGACCGGGAGATGCTAATCCTTTCAGCCACTCCCATTAATTTGTTGATTGTTCTAACATGCTGGGCTGCACTTTGTTTCTATCACCTCCAGCAGCCTACCAGCTGTTCCCTGCCACTTACATGTTGCACCACAACTCTAACCTCACAACGCCTACATGTCTTGTGATCCTAGACTAAAGAAACCCTCTGAAAAGTCATATTTCCTCAAGTCAACACCCTAATAGAAACAGTCAGCACTAAAACAATAGTGCTTTTTCACACATGCCATTTCCAAGCATACGCGTTTGAAATTCAATAATGTTGCCATGAAGAAGCTCGCCTAGGAGCGAAACACGTGTAGGCATGTGGGGAAGCTCATTAGGAGCATGCCGAGAAGTACACTACCTTGAGCAAAGATGGTTAAAAATGACCTTTGCAGAAGGCACCGGGCAAGTAATCCATGAACTATTAAAGAAACATAGAAAAAACTCCCACATAGAAAGTGTCTACTTCTTCAATTAAAGTGACCACCAATATCTTGTAGCTGTGTGCCAGGACAGGTACAGATTCACTTCTAATTTAGTACATCATTTTCTAATGGTGGGAGCTGGTGGAGTTCTCACATTGGCTAGTCCTTGCCATCCTGACAGGCATTCTCACCCCGTCACCATGAAACTGAGTGTGGGGTACAATTTAATTGAACAAAACTACAAGTGTCAACAGCTGGGTAAAGCCATAGAAGGTGAAAGCGGGGTTTTTGAATGAAGGGGCCTACTTTTGTGTTCAAATGCAGCAATTCCTCACCTCTATGTAGCTCTGGAAGTATGTACTGTTTCATTAAGTTTGTCAACTTCTCAAATCTTAAGTCGCAGTGCGCAGAGCTCTAACTTTTCACCCTTGCCATGTGTGAGAAGATCATCCAGGCTTGTTTATTTACTTGGATTTGTGGGACTTTTAGTTTTTCAAATGTTGAAATGGAAAGGAAAAAACGACAGTTCCCTGAATTTAAAAGACAAAAAAGATCTGCGTGGCATTCTCAGACATAGTAAGGGGAAACTTGAGAGTTCTGGCCATATTCTGTTCGTTGCATTTGACATTTCACTTGATAGAATACAACAGATCTATTGCTAATGTTTAATCCCTCTAGTTTACTGCATTGCTCGTTGGCAACATGATATGATATGATATGATATGGCATTTGTAACGCGCCTATACACAAGTGTTTCAAGGCGCGACGAGGCGGGGGGAACAAGGGGAGACAGACAACGATCCTACTAGGCCAGGTGTCATTCAGATCGCGCAAGTGCAAGCGAAGAGGGGAAGGGAAAAGTGCAGGGGGGGAAAGTTTGAGGGAGAAGTGCAGTACAGGGTTATAGCATACAGGATGAATTACATGGGCCAGCTGGTGGCAAGTGCGGACGGGCCTGGGACGGGGCATCCCTGCTGGTGCATGGTGGTGCAGTCACAGGGTCAAGGACATCGACATGCACAGGCCTCTCCGCGGTGACCTGTGCTGCCTCCTGACCCTGGCCCTGGACTGCACCACTTGCACCAGTGGTACTACCCCCACCAGGCCCCATGTGCGGCTCAGTAGCGGGCTCCTCCTCCTCTGTGGAGACCACCAACCTGGATGTCTCCGCACCGTCTTCCGCCATTGCAAGCCCCTGTGGGGGCTCACCCGACCCTTCCGCTACAGCCATAGTGGCAGACGCGGCACCAGCCCCCTCGCTCCCGGATGATGGCAATTCCTTGGAGGGTGGCTGGGCCTTGCGCTGCCACCCGGTGGAGGCATCCCTGCCACTTGGCTCCACAGCGCTGTCTCCGCCTCTACTTCACTTGACGCTGCGTAGAGGGAGACATAGAACACAAGCATCAGGGTACAGTACAATATTCCCCTAGACAGGAAGCAATAACACATGAGTGGCACTGTCAAATGTCACTTCCATCCTGTCCTTCCACAACACATGGGTGAATGCACGCAACACACATGCAGAAACAGTCCTGCCTCCTGCAATCAACATCAGCATCCATGTACAAGGGCCTCTGTTATCCAAAATGTTGCCTTCAAACTCACATGCATCATGGCTCACACTGATCCCATGCACACACATCACCGGAGGGTCATGCATCATGGCTTGTACACCACAGACACAGTGCATAGACACAGTGGATACAACGGTGACGGCACTGCATGAATGAATCTACACATCATCACGGACATTTGTCATGCATCCATGGCGTTTCAGAGTCACACACACACTTCTCAGACACACACACATGTGCACCATACATGTACATGACAGCAGCGCCCATCCCTCACACCCCCTCCATGTCCAAGAACAGAGACTGGCATGCTTTCATGTGTGCATTCCCCATTCAGCTCCCCATGTTGCATTGGAACACATGCACCATCCATGTGGTTCACACATTACTGGTCTCACATGCATGACCATGATGTCCCTGCACACACACATCCATACATGGCCTATGTCACACATACAGGCAAGTATCAGACTACCAGCACACTGCAACATGCCCTGTCTCACACAGCAATGCTTGGTCACTTACCGCTCAACTCCAGACAGGTCTGCCTCTGAAGGATCTGGGCATGGAGCGCTCGGGCTATGTGTTCCTGGACCCTCATCTGGATGTTGCTCATGCTGCCCCGGCCCCCCTCCACGAGGCGCCGGGCCTGGACCTCAAGTCCTCCCAGCGCTTCTTGACGTGCTTGATGTCGCGGGTTGACACCCCCTCCGTGTTGATGGCAACCACTGAGTCCTCCCAGATCCTCGACCGTCCTTCCTTGTTGGCGCGTGATGTTCCGAAGAGGGCATTATGATTCCCCAGTACATGCTCCACCAGGACACCAACTTCCGCCTCACTGAAGCTGGTGGCCCTCTGCCTCTCTGACTGGGGGTTGCCAGTGGTCTCAGATGGTGTTTGCCCTGACATGGAGACCCCCGAGGCAGGCGTGGGTGGGCAACTGGGTCCTGGGGCTGGGCTGTGGAGTGATGGTATCCCAGTCGGGAGTCTTCTGTTCCAGCAGGGGTGGACACAGCAACTGGACCCCTGCAGATGGCTGACGTGCAGGCACCAAATAGCAGGGCACGTGGGCAGCAGGCAGGCAGCAGCAGATGGCTGGTGGGAGCGTGCTCAGGGCTCTTGGGGGCAGGAAAATGGCCTTTTGGGCAGGAGCGTGGTCTTCCGTGTGTATTCACGTGGCCAGCTTGATACGGAGTGATTTGGCACATGAAAAAATTGCACGTCAGCGTGAAATCCAAGGAAAGGCCCTTAGCGCGTAAGCGCGTCAGTGACGTTACACATGCAGTCGTTGCCCAAAACATGGGTGCATAGTGAATCAGCACGTGAGAAAACAGCACGTCACCTTGCTATTGGAGGAATGGGCCTTAGCGCGTAAGCGCGTAAGTGACGTTTCACGTGTGGACTGGCTTAAAAGGTACGAGTATCACGCTATTTCCTTGTACGTGCTTTTTGTGGAGAGCGAGCGGGTGTATCTTGTACTTCTTGTCAGTTCACACGCGATTACTTCACAACATTTCCAGTCCGTACTCCCTGTTTCCTCAGACTGTGCTATTTTCTTCTTTTGGGGGGGTGTTTTTCACATTCTTTTTCAAGTCAGACGGTGAGTCGCGCACGTATTTTCCAACTGTGGTTTCCCTGTGTGTTGCATACCCCTTCAGAGGTCATTGTAGGCTGCGTGTAACACGCATAACCTTATTTTTGTGTTTCTGGGTGCCACAGCATAGTGTGGGATTATTTTTCCATGCACGTGGTCTACCAGGGGTTGCGTGCACGTGTGCTTTTGTTTTTGGGGTGCCTGTGCATTGCGTGACCCGTCATCTCCCCCCAGGAGTCACATACAGCCTTGCTAGAGCACTAGGGTACAAATTCCATCTAGTACCCTACCCCTTTCACCCCAATTGCTCAGGTCAATTGTTTACTGCAAATCCCACACGCACAACAACATCAGTGACATGGTTGGGAGGCGACCAAGCAGTAAGGGAGGCAAAGGTGGCCGACCTCCAAAAGGTGGGTGTGGTGGGTGCGGTAGGGGACGTGGCCAGGATTTGCAGGGTGCCCCTAGAGCCCCGTGTGTGGAGGACCAATCGGGGACACCCATGCCCCCCCAATGGTTGTGGGAAACGTAGCTGACACCATCCAAGCTCAGCCCTTGTTGGACCGGCCCATTTTGGCACCTGAACCGGCACAGGATGACTCCCAGGCTACCTTCCCGGTCAGCAAGTCTAAGCCACGTGTGGCGGTGAAAGTTGCTGTCACCAGGCCACGTGGATCTGGGGCAGCAATGTCATCTGCTGCCCCAAGAAGCCATGGTGGGGAGGCTGCAGGGGCAACTGCAACTCAATCCACCCCAGCTCCGAGTCTCCCAGCCGGGACAGTGTCGGTCCAGGTCCATCAATCCGACATTGGCCCTGCGAACATCACCCTGCAGCCAATGCCTGCACCAAGACCTATGGTCATTGTGCCTTTACAGGCTTCTGTACCCAGTCCACCTGCGCTTCTGCCCCTACTGACCAGAGCAGCGTAAGCCACTCAGGATCCGCACCACCTTCCAAGAAGAAGGGTGCACTGGCACTACAGGCTGAGACCCCAGACCCGGCTACACACTCTGCCACGTCAAGGAAGCCTAACTTTAATGACGCCAAACTTGATGCACTTGTGGCCTATGTGTTGGCACATAGCCACGAAATGGTAGTGATTGCAGGGTGCAAGACCACACCTGGTCAACGTAGGGCACACTGGCAGACCATCGCGGACCACATTAGTGCTCTTGGATTTGTGAGGCGCACAGCTGATGATTGCTACAAGTGGTGGAATTACCTGAAACGCAGAGCAAAGGACAAGCTGGCTTCCAATCATGCCTCAACTCTGGTGACTGGCGGTGGGTCTCCACCAGAGGACAACCAACTCACTGAACATGAGTCTGTTGCTGGAACCTTCGTCACAGAGGAACAGATCCAAGGCGTGGGAGACCTACCAGATTACGAAGCATTGTCCGGTGTGTGCCCATGCATGTGTGTGTAATCCATGTGTATGTTGCATGGGTGACGTGTTCAGATTGAGTGCCAGGTGAGGGTGTGTAGTCCTGAGTGCTATGGGTCACCCATGTACTTCCTCCAAAATATTCAGCGGCCTTGGATTTGGGTATGACAGTATCCCTTCTGACCACAGTAGCCAATTAGCGCAACATTACTGCAGTTGCCCTTGAACTGTCATCTTGCAACAACATTGTTCATTCATCCTGATTGTTTCAATTCTCCCATTTTTGCAATGCGTTTTTCGGCCCTAATGCCACATCTATGACATTTTTCTGTCATTGATTACACCCCCCATTGGGCCACATTTATTACCTTGTTATGGGAATGATTAGACCATTCAGGCTGATTGAGTAAGGGCCTGCTCACAAACATTTTTGGTGCCTGTTTGAATGTGGAACATGATCGTTTTTTCGTGTCATGTTGAAGTGACCAACCATTGATGTATCCATCTGCATGCCATCACTGTATTGTTGTACACTGGCTGTGTTGCAGTGTGTGGCACATGCGTATTTTGTCACACTATTTTGCATTTTTCATCTCATCATGTCCATCTCACATGGATGGGTGACAGTACTCATTCACTGACATATGGCTATACTTGTCAAATGTACCATGGCTATGCTACATGCCATCTATGTGCTGGCATGTGTCATGTATGTGTATTGGACATGCCACTCACATGCTAATGTGTGATGCCAGTGCTACCAGCATGCAGCAAATGTGTTGCTTTTCCATCTTGGTGTCCTCAGTGTCTGCTTTTTTTCTTCCCCTTCCAACTCATTGACAGTGCACGCATGCCAGGGTTATAGTCATGTGGGACATGTGTAATTCTTGTACCAGATCTCTTACTTGTCAGGCCTATGTGTGTGCTATGGTGCCCATGCCTGTTTCCATTTGTTGTCTTTCATGTTTTTGCAGGTGATGACGCACTTGATGCTGTTGAGGTGGAGGAGATGGTGCAGACCCAGGAGGAATCTCAGCCACGACCGGGCGCCAGTGGAGGATGTGGTGTGGTGGTGGGTGAAAAACCAATCTTACTGCAACCATACAGTCCAGGGGTGTCTCTGGTTGCACCTCCCCAGACCTCTATGATTCAGGTGCTGAATCGGATGATGAGACTTATGTGCTGTCGCAGGTGAGTGTTTCTGGCAGGGATTCTGTTCTGTCCAACCCACCTGCACCAGGGGTAGAACCCTCTATGGGGATGTCAGTGTTGGTAAGTCCGCCTTTGGCTGTTACGGATGCCTGGGTCACACTCCACAACATCTGATCCTGTTCCTAGGCCAGCAGATCAGAGGGGGAATGCAGTCCTGCAGCTTCAGGCAGTGCCAGCACAGCAAGGTGCAGATCGCCTTGTCCCAAACAGGTGTGGTGCCCGCTGACACGGTGGCCGTACGCCACCAGGCAATACTGTATGGGAAAACTCCATGTACAGTATAGCAGCACAACAGGGAGCATTGGTTGAAATGATGGCTCAGGCAATGGAGAGTGTGGCCACTTCCATTCTCCCCCCTGAAAGGCAGATGGAGCAACAACAGCAGGCAACAGACTCCATTTGCCAATCACACAGGGAAGACATGTTGGCATCCAACAGGGACCGACAGGTGGCACTGGAAACTCTGCGTGAAGCCATCGCTCTAGAGTCCCAGGGCCTCAGGGAAGCCCTGAGGTTAGAACTCCATTTCCTCAGGGAAAGTCTGGTTGAACTTGAGGCTTCCTGAAATTTTAGGGCAGAACAGCAGCTGGAGCAGCTCACACGTTCGCTCTCAGCTGAGCTGCAGGCAACCCATGAGGAGATCCGGGCATCACGCGAGGCCATGCGTGCAGAAATGCA
Organism: Ambystoma mexicanum; assembly: GCF_040938575.1. Lineage (NCBI taxonomy): Eukaryota > Metazoa > Chordata > Amphibia > Caudata > Ambystomatidae > Ambystoma > Ambystoma mexicanum. The sequence goes on from NC_090922.1 coordinate 1,142,243,972, forward strand.
GGCAACCCGTGAGGTGCTGCATGGAGATCTCCACACTGTCATCCTCCAGAATCAGACCTTCAACACCAGCATGCTTGCTGCCATGGAGGACCATACCAGGGTTTGAGTGGGCTGCCTCCCCTAGCACCACCACCTCCTGATGCAGCAGCAGAGGGTGAAGAGAGCGACAGCAGTTCTCCCACATTGGCGTAGACGTGCAGGCCATGAGCGCATGGAGGTATTTTTTTTTCCGCAACATCCACGCAGGTGGGTGTTGGTGTGCACCCTGTCCTCAAACCTCCTGGGTGGCTCTCCACCCTCATGGACCCCACATGGGCATCCACTGTGTATTCCAGCTGGGCACATGCAGGCTTGTCCTGTGTTTGGGTTAGATGCTTGGGTTCCTGACACACACCCATCCTGCTTCCCCTTTCCATGGGCTTGAAAAGGGTGTGACCAAGTCACAGTGACTTACACAGTGACATTGGGCTGCCATGAGCTGTGTGGGCAGTCTGTAGTCAAAACTGTGTGTACATCTCTAGTGGGGATTGTTGTTGTATTGAACACTGCATGGTGTATTGATATGTGCTTGTGCATCCATGTCTTCCTCCTTATTCACAGGTACCTTCTTCATGTCTTCACAAGGCCGTCTCCTTTGCAGATGCAGTTCATGTTGTATGCAGTACACTGATACATTTGCCTGACAGCAACACTCTGCAGTTGGAAGGGGTCAATGTGCTGGCTTATTCAGGTTGTAAGACTTGCACTACTTTGATTTTGTACTGTCATATTTTAGCAATGTTTCATCCTGTTTTGCTGTATTGTGTTGCTGGTAAGTATTTGGTCATGTGTGCTTTTTGTTATTGATTACTGGGAGCATATTGTCTGTGGCCTGTTTCCATTTGGGACAGTGCACTTTGTGACACTTGTGTCATGTGTTGTGCATTCCTTTGTTTACTTTCACATTGCATGACATGCCATGGTGTGTTGGGTAGCAGAGATGGAGAGGGGTTGGGTGACATGGCACTATTTTCATGTTGTATTTTGCAAGGGGGTAGTCATTCATGCAGCATAAATGTGTGTCTTTTTGTGACACAGCATTGATTGTCTTTCGGTAGGTAGGGATGCACACAATATAACACTTCCAGGTGACCAATCTCAGGCTGGTATGGTTGTGACAGTTGACTGTCCCTTATGTCATCATCATTGATTGTCAGCTGGTATGTGCCAGGGCTGTGTACTCGACAGGGGTGTGATTTTAGGTGAAGTAATTAGCCACCAGCTGCGTACAGGCTGCCTCACCACGTGCCCTTTCCCCTCCCATGCGCAGCAGCCGTGCATGTGGTTGGCGATGTGGGGGCACCACCATGTCCACTGGCAGGCGCCAGCGGGTTGCAACGTTGTGCAGGACACATGCTGCCACTATGATCCTGCACACTACTGGGGGCGCATATAGCAGCTGCCCACCAGAGCGGTCAAGGGAGCAAAAGCGTGACTTGAGCACTCCGGATGTGCGCTCCACTATGCCCCGGGTTGCAATATGGGCTGTGTTGTATCTTACCTCGGGTGGTGTAGTGGGGTTCCGAATTGACGTCATCATGTGGGTGCTCAGAGGGTAGGCACTGTCCCCTGGGGAGTTGATGATGGGTATCATTAGTGAGGTTGAGACATTACTCAGTATCTGACATGCATGCATGTGCAGAGGCATTTATACATACCAAGCAGCCATGTATCGCCATGCCTCCCAGCTTCCAGGTCCCGGTTTAGGGGTGACATTCTGAAAATGAAACTGTCATGGGTGGACCCTGGATAGTTGGCATATACTGAGGTGATGATTCCCTTGGCATCACATACTACCTGCACGTTGATGGAATGCCAGTGCTTGCGGTTTCTATAGATGTGCTTAGTTGCCCTGCGTAGACGTAGAGCCTCATGGGTGCAATCAATGGCACCTAGCACTTTGGGGAAGTGTGCCACCCCGTAAAAATCCTGGATGGCAGCCTGCCTTTCTGCAGGTGTTCTGGGCAGGTATATGTGCCTGCGGACTGAAGGGCCTGCAGTCATGATGGCCAACACCTGGTGTAGGCAGCGTGACTGCGTGGCCTGTGAGCCCCCCCCACTATGGCACTTGTCCGCTGAAATGAACCAGTGGCCAAGAAGTGCAGTACATTGAGCACATTTTCCAAGGGGCCCAGTGCTTGGGAGCACAGGGTGGGTGATGTAAGGTCATCCTCCCACTCACTCACCAGGTTGAGTATTATGCGAGGTGGAAACCTGTACCTCCCATACACCTGGTCATCAGGCATCCCAAAAAGGCTGGTCCTGGGTGTAAAAATTCTGGGCTTGACTATCCTCCTCCTCCTGCGGTGTCCCACAACCACTGCTGCAAGGAGCGGTATATTCATCGTAGCGCCTGAGCTTGTTTGTTGTTTGTGCGCACTTTTATGCTGCGCAGGGACGCGTATGCCTGCTTCCTGCTGGCATATGTGTTTCCGGATTAGAGCGTCTTTTTTGGTGCCCGCATTTCCTCTGTTCGATTCCATGAATACGTGTTTTAGGCACGCGTGTGGGCGTTCCGCGCATTTAACTCCTGTACTCCCCCCGTAACGCCCACATTTTCACGCGTTGTTCCCCATTCCTCGTGTTACGCCCCGTGTTCCGCCCACTTTTGTTGTGTGCGCTTTCGCTGTGCGTGTAGTGCACGCCATTTGATGACGTGTGTGCCCACGTGCGCCACGCAGGATTTTAGTGCACATCCCAGGATTTACACGCGCACGGACTTCCATGAATCGATGTGCGCGGCTTTTGCACGCATGCGCTGTGATTTTCACACTTGCGCTGCGATTCGCACGCTTTTGCACGCTTGCGCAGAGATTTTCGGAGCACATTTTTATTCCATGAATCGGCCTGTAAATGTGATGCACACATTTGCATTTACTGAAATGTAATTGAAGAAATGTAAGACAATCCATGGCAGGAAAACATCAGTTAAAGAGCATATAATGTGATTGACAGTTTTTACAATGTAATTTTTCAAAGAACATGGACAAGACTAAAACCTTCTACACCAGCTGGAGAATATAAAGTGTGTGACACTACTGTTTATACATTTCGTTTTGAAAATAATAAGTCAAAACATTCTAAATGTTTGGCTTTCAGGTGAGGGAATAGTCATGATCCTAGACAAAGGTAACCAGTAGTGTATTAGCTATTGGTCTGAGAGAGGGATTAAGGGCATGATCTCCACGTGTTCTGGTGCAAGAGAGCAGAACGATTTAGATTAGTGAGAGGGTACAATGCAAGGTTTCCTCTGTGTTGATGTGTGCAGACTGGGACTACCCTGTTCCCTACATGTGGGTACTTTTATATATATTCTGTCAAAATCATAGAGGAATCTTTGCCTGATGGGGACCGTTGTGTACCAGTGGTGTTATGATGGATTGGCGTTGCCTGTGGTAGGCAAGTTGGTTATAGAGGTGCAGTGTTGTGATGTTTTTTGTCTGTTGGGAGGTGCGTTAAATTACCATCAGTTGCTGGCCTAGTTTTTATGCATATCATGTTGTGGAACATAAAAGAGAAGTATGTTAGTGCTGGTGCATGTTGAAGGGTGCACATAAACAAAACCTGAAACAATGTACTGCAAATTATAGCATGAAAAATGCATGAAAGTCATCACACAGCATTATAACATCACACAGCATTATAAGATATAGCGTCTCCAGTGGTGTAACACAAAATGTTACAAAAAACAACAAAGCAGGGACTGGGCAATACTCCGCGCTTGCCAGGACACCTGTGCATGATTAATACACATGATGATCATGCTGCTACCAGGGCATGCCAGGCACTAGATGAACAATATAAATATGTTTTTTAATCAAACCTCAAATCTTTCACCTGGCATAGGAAAAAAAAGGTGGCTGTTCTTGGTTTTTGGCATGGAAATGAACCAGTCAACTCTGTAAGTGGCCAGAAATATTGTGCACAGTAATGATATCACAAAAGATCATGTCCATGCTATCATATGCCAGTATGCTAATGTACAAACATTCTCTTGTTGCCTTTGTCCTTGGCAGTAGTTGACTTTGCCCTCAACATCAGTAAGCATGCAATGCTACAATAAGGAAACATGTCCTTATTTGGCTGCACACATGCCTCCACCAACCATGTAAGAAAACACATCTTATTGCTGTTGCCCTTATGTGATTAAGACATACTGTGCCACAGAACAAGTCCGGCAGTCTGCCCTCTTGCACTTTGAAACCCCCCGCCCAAACCCCAAACCCCCTCTCATGTAATAACATTCATCAAGTTAACTTTGCCCAATAATGTCAGAAAACATTAAGGGAAACATCCATGTTGTAATTTCCCTTACCGAGCCCCAACCTTGCACACACACATTCATACCCATTCACTCACCAATAATACACCCAGTGGCAGCTGGTGAATGTTTTAATTACAGGAGTGTAAACATTTTCACAAATATGCCACACTGACCTAATGTATGAAGGGAGCCTAAACCAACCAAAGGGGATTCAGGGTGTTCCACCCCCCCCCCCCCCAAGAACAATGTTTGAGTAATGCACTGAAATGGTGCATTATAGAGCACACTTTCTGTGACATAATGGGAAAAAGTTCAGAGCTTTTGCAATTAGTTTTGTAGGGTAACTCCAATACAAAAATCCAATAGACACAAGTCACCAACAGTGCACAGGAACATTAATGCTTTATTAATGTAATGTTTGTCATTAAAAAATGCAATGCCACAGTAAGAAAACATGTCCACACCGGCTGCAAAATATAGGTCATTCTAGATGTGTAATAACACTTATCATGTCTGCTTTACCCTTGATGATTCCCAGTAAAAAAATGCAATCCCACTGTAAGGCATGCATAGACTGGCTGCACCAAAATGTCAGTCTAACCACGCAATACATCTTATCATGCTTACTTTATCACAGATGCCCAGAAAACATGTCATTTTACAGTAAGATGAAACTAGACTGAATGCACCAAATGCTACACTGGCCAGGTAATAACACTTATCATGCATACTTCATTGTAGATCCCCAGTAAAAAATGTTGTCCACAGTAGGACTCGACTTGAAATCTACTCATTACCATACGTTCATTTCTAAGGGCTATGTGATGTAAGAACATTTGGTTCAGAGACATATCTGCTTGCGATTTACAGACTCCAGACACCAATGCCACCCTCCTTATTATTTTGGCTGGCAGGCTGTGCACAATATCAAAACCTATTCTAGCTTGATCAGGTGCTGTGATCAGTGAGCAGCTGTCACTTTTGCCCATCATGGCAATGCCCATAGCAGCAATGATTGTTGTTTTTCAGGTGATGGGCCAGGGGACAGAACCCCTGGTATTTATTCTCACAACTGTCTCCCACAAGTGTCTCCCACAAGGTTAAAACACCTCTAACTAAGTGCACACGGGTAAAGGTTATAAGCTTCTTTCAAGGTATTGTTCGAAAGGCAAAGAAATGGTCTGAAATTAAAAATAAAAATCAAGCTGGCCTGATACTTAATCTGATTGTTTTCCTATCTTCCCTCGAAGGCCCTAACTGCCTTTACTTGATATAGTTGGAGGAGGGTATCCCAGGAGCTGATGGAACCCAGAAGATAGGAGATGGAGAATGAGGCCAAAATGGAAACCAGATGGTTGTTGTTAGAAATATGATATGATATTTTATTGATATTGCACCCAAACACAAGTGTTTCAAGGCGCGACAAGGCAAGGGAGTACAAGGGACGACAAAACAACTATCTTACTAGGACCAGTACATAGAAAACGCCCAAGTGCAGGGGAGAGGGAGGAGTAGAAAGTGCTGAACATGTGATCAAACAGCAACAGGTAGTGCTGCAAGTAGGTGGCAAGTGTAAGGATTAAGCACAGACAATAGGTGTCTAATATGTGCAGGTGAGAGGACTGTAGGGTTGGAGATATAGACCCAAGGGCAGGGGTTGCCAGGAGGCAGTGCGGGTATGCATCTGGGTGGGCAAGGAACTGCTCCAGAATTCAGAGGGCAGCCAGGTGCCCAGTGCAGAGACAGACAGAGATCACCAGGGAAGAGGAAGAGAGAAGGTAGAAAAAAAGAGGAAGGTCTTGAGGTGCTTCCATAACCGAAGATGGTTCTCCTCAAGTTTCAGAGGCATGGAGGCTGTTCCAGAGGGAGGCTCCAGACAAATAAAGAGATCTAACACCAACTTGTTGCTTGGAGTAGCGACTGACCCTAAGGGAGTTGGAGGTTGAGGAGCAAAGAGCTTGAGTAGGAGTAACTTATTTCTTGCCGCCACTGGGAGCCAATGAAGAGATTTCAGGGCTGGAGAGATATGATCCCTGGGCTTGAGGCCAAAGACAAACCTTGCTGTCCTGTTCTGTACGAGTCGCAGAGGGCAGGCAGATTGGGATATAGGCTGTTGCAGTAGTCCAGCCTAGAGCGAACCAGAGCTCTAGAGACAGAGAGCTTCTAGGGGAAGAAGAGGCAAGGTTGGTAATTTGACTTCTTAGAGACGTCGAGATCTGTGGAGAAAAGGAAAGCATGGATCAAAGATGACCCAAAGGTTCTTAGCCTCACAGATGGGAGCAGGAAAAGGGGCAAGGGAGGCCGGCCAGAGAGTGACAGGAAAGGAAGGTGCAGGAGTGCCAATGAGGACTCCTGGATTGCAGACAGGCAGTCAGAGATGAGAGGGGGAGAAGAGGTGGCAGAGGGGAGCCTGAAAATCAGCTGAGTGGGATCTGCATAGCACTGGAAGTGGGAGCAGAGAGCATCAATGAGGTGGGTGAGGGGTGCCAGGTATTGGTTGAAGAGTGAGATAGAGGAAAGGAAGGACCCAAGTTGGACCTGGGAGGGTCGGTTGGAGAGGAAAGAGGTCAGCCAGGCCAGGGCCTAATCAATGATACCCAGGTTATCACGGAGGCGGTTGGGCAGGATGGCATGGTTGACTGTGTCCAAGGCAGAAAAGAGATCAAGTAGGATGAGGGCAGAGGGGGGATTAGAGTCAAGGTTGGAGAGCTTTTGGCCGCTCTAAAGCCAGACTGATGGTCAAGAAGAAGAAAGGAGTGATAGAGGGAAGAGGAGGAGAGGACGAGAGGGTGGACAGGATGTCCTGGGTTTTAGAGATGAAATGAGAAGCCAGTGCCATTCAAAGGGTCTGGGAGAAGGCATGAGAAGTAGAGACTGCAGAAGGATTGGCCTGCTTCTTGCCGATTTTAAAGAGTTTGGTTTAGTTGTTAGATGCATCAGAGATGCAGGCTTGGATGTGGGCTCTCTTCTTAGTGTGGACAGAGAGTCTGTATTGCCTTTGGAGTAGGCGGCAGGCCAGTTTGTCAGAGGATGTACAAGATGCCCACCATTTCCTCTCAGCCACCCTACATGTGTGTTTAAGGGTGACAAGGTCAGAGTCGTACCAAGAGTTGCACTTGGCTTTGGGCTTCAAGCGGATCCTCATGACAGGGGCAATAACATCAAGAGTATCAGAGATAGCAGAGTAGAGCTTGGAAAGGGCAGTGTCAGAATGAGAGTCATCCAGAGATGAAGGAGGGGGAGAGAAAGTGGCAGCAAAAGCCTCAACTGACACACGCTTCATGGGCCGGATGACCGAGAAGGTAGGTGGCAGTGCCGGAACTGGCTTGGCCTGCAGGTTAGAGAAGGAGAGATAGGAGGAAAGGAGAAAGTAATCGCTCCAGGAGAGAGGAGTGGTGAGAGGGTTAGAGAGGGTGAGGTCAGAGGAGATGAGAACATCCAGAGTGTGCCCTGCAGAGTCGGGGCAGAGGGAAGAATAGAAAGAGAGAGAGAGTCGCAGAGGTTATGAAAGAGTCCAGAGGCGGGACAGGATGCATCCAGTTTATGTTGTAATCACCAAGGAGTAGGAGCTGAGTGGTTGCAGTGTTGAGGAAGAGAGGTCAGCCTATTCAGAGAGGAAAGAGGTAGTCTGACCAGGTTGTCGAGACATAGTAGCAATGGTGAGCGAGTGGTCAGAGGAGAGAGAAAGCCTACAGATAAGGCATTTGAAGGAGGAGTAGGCCTGCATTGGAATCACAGAAGCAGTAATCCACTCTGGGAACATCAAGGCTACACCCCCACCAGGACGATTGGATCTGGGCGCAGAGAGAATCTTGTAGCCATCAGGGAGGAGAGTGTCAAAGCTTGTGACAGATTTGGCCGTGAGCCATGTCTCGGTGAGACCGAGGACATTGGGGTTACATTCTTCAAGAAGGTGGCAGATGTCAGAGGAGTTTTTGACAGCTTAGCAAGAGTTGAGTGTGGCAATATGGAGAAGGTTGCCAGCCTTGAAAGACTTCTGGTGAGGGGTACAAATCAGAGGTATGCCCTGAGGAGGTGTAGAAGGAGCCCGAGAAGGGGCAGAAGATGAATGAGGAGAGGGCAAGGTAGCTGGGAGGCAGACATGGGAGGCAAGGAAGCCAGAGAGGAGATGTCACAGTGGTAAAGGAAGGAAATTGATGAGGCACAGGAAGCGTCTATCAAAGAGGAGAAGGTTGAACTGAGGGTCTTGGACCAGGACAGTACCATTCAGGTAGACATTAATGATTACCTTAGAGGAGTGGAAGGGGTCGAGGAAGGCCTCCCACAAGTGCCACCATTAATGGGCGAAGAAGAGAAAGGAGAGAGCACCAAGACCATATGAGAAGTCCAACGGTCTGGGAAAGGAAAAACAGATAGTATGTCAGTGAGGGTCTGTCTGGAGGATGTGCTGGTGTAGGTGTCAGTGATAGGGAGATCAGGGTTAGAGACCAGGATATCCTTTTTTAACTTCTTCCTACCATACTTAGTGAGAAGGGAAGGATAGTCAATGAAGAAAGCGTTAGGGAAGAGAGAAGGAACAGAGAGCACCATAGTAGATGTGAAGGAGGGGAGGAGAAAGGGAGTTAGAGAAGAGCAGAGGGCAGGCAAGCAGAAGAGGTGGGGCAAGACAGGAACAGCAGGACAGAGCAGCACAATGCAGTCACTGGGCACAGCCAAATTCAAAAACAAAGTACAGCCACAGGTCACAGCTAGATTCAAATTTTAGAAACAGGTGAAACACAGCAGAGCCACAGGCAATAGGAGTGGGAGCTCAGGTGAGATGGAGTGAGGGTGGGAAAGTCAGAATGGTAGGAGCATTTATAAGTAGAGGCGACTAACCCATGGTACAGTGAGGTGAGAGTGTGAGAGTGTCACTATAGTTCAAGCGTCTCCGAGGAGTGTAGGAGCACCAGTCCCAATGCGCTAGTGAGGTGTGCAGGAAGACCTCCCAGACCCAACCAGGCAGCAGACAGGAAGCAGACAGGGCCTTTGTTGCGGGCCTTCAGTGGATCAGGCCGGTTCCGGCTTCCCGATTGCTGCAATTGGCTGAAGAGGTCCATGGCAGCCAATGGGAGGGGTAGCAGGCTCAGGCAGCTGTGTACACCAGTATGCAGTGTAGATCGGCCATCTTGGCATGGCCTTAAGTTAGGGCAAAAAAGCTAAATTGCTACCAATTCAAAATATGATGGAAAGGGCAGCTTACCAGACAAGGCTGTGCAGGCTTCATAAAGCTTGTGGCCTTGTTATGTTTGGTGAATAATTGGCTCTTGCACAGCAATACCGAAGTTGTGATCAAACCCAGACCTTCTATAGGTGAAATATTACAGGATGTTCCAGACTTCATTATTCAGTGGAGGTTTTTTATCCCTACATCACCATCACTCCACGTTTATTTCCTGGGAGATATTTAATTTAATGTGCTGTTATGTGTCCTGAGTTCAGACAGTCATACGCAAGGCACAAGCTACAGTAAATATCGCAGGTGCAAAAAACATGTATTCCAAAGGGCCCGATTCATGGAATATTTGCCTGGTTGAATATGAATTTGCACTGCTGAAAAGTGACTTTGAACTGCCAATACAAACCCTGATACATGGAACTTTGCAAAGCGTATTTTTGCCATGCAAAGTCCGTGGCAAGTCCTTTTGAACTGCAAACAACTATGCACTGACTTTGCCCGGACTTTGCACGGAAAAAATACACTTTACAGGATTCCATGAATAAGGATTTGTGTCGGCAGTGCAAAGTCACTTTTCAGCAGTGCAAATTCAATTTGAACCGGGCAAATATTCCATGAATCGGGCCCAAAGTCTTTAGGAGAGCAGTAGGTAGATCCATATCAATTGCAAATGTAGTGTCTGTTAGTAGCTGGAATCAAAGTCATACATCCTTAGTCATGATTACATTTTGTTACAACAGAAACAGAAGATGGTTAGTGCAGCAGAGGGACCATTGGTATATGTGGTAAATTTCACAATACTTGCCATAAATTCACCTTCAGCACTGATGTTAAATGATACTGAATTGGTAGCCAAAGAAAGTCAGTTAGCATCTAACTATGTGATGTTTCAGGGCAAGATTAATGTTATGATCTTTATCTCTTCGAGATATATAGGGTAGTAGCAGTCAGTTAATGTGCTATGACCAGGGGTAATAGAAACGATAGTTACAAAGATCAAGAGGCATGATCTAGAAGTAAGTCAAGAATGCCTTGCATTCAAGTTGGGGAGCAACCCATGCACTCTGGTGATCTATCGTAGTGTTCCATGGTGTACTCTAGAGCTGATGCATCAGACTAAAGTGTTCAACAATGTGTGGTCATGGAAGAAAGGTAAATATGTAAAAGTCCAAACTCCGAAGGTAACAGCATTTCAAATATTGGTGCCCAAACATAGATTAAAGATGTGCTTAACATTCAACCCTTATTAAAAATGTACCTACAATTCAATTATCAAGATTACTTGTGCACATGGAAGTTCTTCACCACAGATGAGGCTTATATTTAAAGAGAGGTGCACTTTGAACAGTAGATGTTAGCGCCAAGATACCTACGGGTGAACGTGCGCTTTAGAAATTAATTTAACATAACATAGATGGTAGAGCAATGTGATGGGATGAGTTTGTCAATGACTAATGTCACTAATTCTTATCTTAGACATGATTTACTGCATCGAGTGTCACCAACCTTTTGCCTTCCCCTCCTAGAAATACACTCAGCACAAGTAAGGTTGCCTGCTTTCTCGCCTCTGCTAGGGCCCAGCTTCGCACCTGTGTACCATCCTAACTCCCCCGTAATGTGCAGCCTTCAGCTCACATAGACCTATTCTTGACACGTGTTGAATACTGTCCAAGAAGGGCGCAGGTGCGGTGGTCCACTGAGCTGTCTTAGAAAGTTTGACTTTCAAGTGTAACTAATAGTCTTCACCCTGCTGCTGGTGTTCTACTGTGCCTCACGGAATGTACTTTTCTGCAAACCAGCATTTCAGATTCAAAATTTGCAAACTCTGCACGTAGTTCATGATATGATAGTTTATTTATGTAGCGCCTGAACACAATGGCCCTCATTACGACCCTGGCGGAGAACCATGGTGCAATTTGCACCATGGTCCATGGCGCTAAGCTGCCAACTCCGCCATGGTGGTTGGCGGACTTACCGCCCCATTCCGACCTTGGCGGGGCGGTAAGTCCCCAATCCCCATTTACCCTTCCCCATTCCCATTTTTGCCCCATAGGGTATAATGGGAGTGGGGAAGGCGTTAATTACGCCACCGTAAATTACGGTGGCGTAATTAACAACAAGTCCCGTAGCGCCATGGATTTTTCCGCCTGCAAAAAGCAGGCGTAAAAATCACCATGGCGCTACGGGAACTCGTAGTCAGGCGGAAAGGTGCGCCATGGTCGTAATGAGGGCCAATGTGTTTCAAAGCGCTTCAAGGCAAGGGAGGGAACACGGGAAAATACAATGGCATTCTTACAGGCCATGAACAATAAGGATGTGAAATTAACTATCGTACTCCGCCTTACGACATTTCAGATAGTGATGGAGGAGGGGGAACAAGTAAGGGCAAGGGGAAGGAGACAGACAAGGTTGCCATCATACTAGGTCCAGGGACAATTCTGATAGTGTAAGTGCATAGAAGAAAGTAAGGGGAGGAGATAGGAAAAGGGAGAAAGGGAGAGGAGGAGAGAACAGAGAGTAAGCAGACAAAAGGAGTGGCGAAGCAAGAGGGGAGAGCAAATTACAATTGCAGAAGTCAGTAATAACACATAGGCCCTCATATCGACCCTGGCGGTAAGTGAAAAACGATGCCGGTAAAGGATTACCGGCATCATTTACCACTCTGGCTGATTATGACCTCATAAATCGCTATTAGCGGCACCGAATTAACGGTGCTGCTAAAAGCGCCAAGGGCGCGGGCACGCGACCACCCATGCCGCAAATACTGGCATGGGGCAAAGTGGGGAACATTACGAGTCGCGCGGATGTGCAATTAACGCCCTAGTGAAGGCCGTAAAATACCTTACCGTCATGGTGAAAATACCGCTATCGCGGACCAACCGTAAACGGCCATGTGCACTGTTCCCAACTGCCACAGGTGCACACAATCAGCACAGGTGGAGGCAATACAGACTGGGCTGGAGGACCTGATTGCAGTGGAAGTGCTACAACAACAACAACAACAACAGGCAGTACAGAGGAGACGCAGGAGGAGAAGGAGGGCAAGGCAGGGCCAGCATGCCCCACCAGCACAGCCAGTGGCACCACATATGCAGCCCCCAATCCCACGTATCAGAGCCAGTCCATTCAACCTAACCGCTGAGCAGATCCACACCCTGTACCGTCTGGACCGGGACACCATCACCACCATTGTGGACATGATACATGACGATATTGTCAGCCTGATTGAAACAGGCACCGCCATCCCACCCCTACTGAAGGTAGTGTCTGTGCTCCACTTCCTGACCACAGGCACCTACCAGCACACAGTGGGGCACTTGCATGGCATTTCACAACCATTATACTCACGTAAACTCAACCAAGTGCTTGATGCCCTCCTCAAGCACACAGACGACCACATTTCCTTACCACGGTCTGCCCAGGAGATCTCACACACCAAAGTAGGTTTCCATTCGCTGGCCGGCATCCCTGGTTGCATTGGCGCCATCGACTGCACCCCGACTGCACCCATGTGGAATTGGTGGTCCCACATGCCATGGAGGTAGCGTACCGCAACCGTGAGCTATACCACTCAATCAACGTGCAAATGGTATGTGACTCAAACAAGATCATCACACATTGTTGTGCCCGATTCCCCGGATCAACCCATGATTCAATAGTCCTGCGGGACTCCACGATACCACGCTACATGGAGCGACATGCAGGGCAGAGATCCTGGCTTCTCAGTGAGTCGCATGTTATGCCCATGGAAATGTGATGTGGGTAGGTGATTGAGGTATAGATGCATACTTCACCTGGCTGAGATGGGGGGGGGAGGGATGCATACTTCACCTGGCTGAGATGGGGGGGGATGCATACTTCACCTGGCTGAGATGGGGGGGGGATGCATACTTCACCTGGCTAAGATGGGGGGGAGAGATGCATACTTCACCTGGCTGCAAGTGCCAGAGGGAATGGAGCATGTTCATACCCCAAAGCAGCCCAGACTGGAGCTGACACCTGACCACATAATGCAAGATGTAAGCAGCCCTACTATGTAAATGAAGCAGTGTCACAACCATTCACAGCCATCTGCATGTGCACTGTAGCAAATCAGACCGCATCCCCCTCAACAAAATGCAGCTACAAGCAATGACTATAGCCAATGCACGGCACCAAACACCATCAACTGAAAGGACAGTCCCCCATAACTGCGTACAAAGGAGTAACATGAGGGTCAAATACATCAATACTCCACTACACTGAAACAGAGGCCCAACTGAATTGCATGACACCATTTGTTGTGCGTAGTGAGATCATCATGAGGCTGACATCAATGGTGCCAGGATGAAAGCATACAAATTACTGGACATCTGCCAGATCACAGAAACAACCGCTGTGGACTGACACAGTGCATGAGCACTCACAAGGAACTGGACCCCCCTGCGGCCACTAGTTGCTGGCATGCATACCAGTCCATAAGAGGAATACACACATAGCAGTCACATCGTGTGTCTCCATTCATGCATGGAGATGGGGTTGAATCTAAGAAGTAAATGCATGCCATGGTGTCACTCAATGAGGTCAAATATGATGTGATGACTTACACATACATTTTTGTTCACATGCAGGAGATGCAGGCTATCCCTTGAAGAGGTGGCTCCTTACCCCAGTCCGGAACCCACAGAACAGGCACAAGGAGGACTTTAATTGTGCTCATACACGAACCTGTGTGGTGATTGAGCAGACATTTGGCCTCTTGAAGGCACAGTTTCTGGTGGGGCACTCCTGTACCGCCATGAGAAGGTTGCAAAGATCGTCATGGCATGTGTCATGCTACACAATATGTGCATCAGACGGAATGTGCCCCTGCCCTCTGACGCTGAACTGCAACCACCTGACGAAGAGGATGAGGAGGGTGGGGATGGGGCAGCACCTCAGGGAGGCAGCGATGCACAGGAGGGACGTGACATGCGTCAGACTCTGATCAACCAATGTTTCTAGCACACATGGATGGGGGGTGTTACATGGAGATGGCACTCGGGGGACTGGGTGTGTCAGGGACATGGACACTGTAGACTGTTAACCAATAAAGCACACATACGCAATAAGCAATGTCCACACATGTGAATTATGAGTAACCAAAATGTGTATTGAAGAAGCAAAACTAAGTGAACAAGCCCTCCACCCCACATACCCTCTCCCCCATCCCCCCTCAACTCCCCAACACACCCTCTCCCCCCTCCCCCCTCAACACACCCTCTCCCCCCAACCCCTCAACTCCCCAACACACCCTTTCCCCCCTCCCCCCTCAACTCCCCAACACACCATCTCCCCCCTCCCCCCTCAACTCCACAACACATGTTGTGCAGTACAGTGCACCAGTGGACCACATGGCACCATTATACAAGGATGTGCCTACTGGCCTCCCCCTCTTCCAGCACCAGGTGCCCCTCTGTCTGATCGGCGCAGGTTCCTGCCAGACCTGCACACGGGGCTGGTCCTTGTGGAACTAGCAGCTGAAGATGTGCTTGGCTGCTCTGATGACTGTGGTGGACTCATGTCCCGCATTGCAGCCACCATCTCAGACAGTACGTGCCACACTGCGGCCAGTTCTGCACATATGTCCTTTGAGGTAGACTCTATTGCTGACCTCAGGGATGCAGGACATTCACGGATGTCGTCCCTTACACTACCACATTCAGTAATGTGCTGGGTCAAGAGGCCAGTGAGCTGCTGCTGGCGTCTTACAATGTCCTGGATCCCCTCTTGGGTGTTTGGGGCTGGGGTGGATTTTTGAAGTGTTCCCGAAATACTGTGTTCCTCAGGCACAGTTGAGGTGGGGCTGGGATTTTCTGGCCATGAGTTAGCTGGAGACAGCCCGTGCATGCTGGTGTCGGGCAGGCTGCATGGGGACAGGTGTGGGGAATGCAGGGGGCCAACGGGCGGAGTTGCAACATGCAGCACATCCCCTTCCTCGTCATCAGAGATTGCTGCTGTGGCAGCTGTTTCGCCAATTGTGCTGCTTTCAGCCAATGCAGACCCTTCTGCCGCCGACACTTGGGTGATGCTGGCTGTTGTGGGCGTCATAGTGGTGCACGTAGACACATTGGTGCTGTGGCCTGTGGTGTGCTCTTAGCCTTCCGAGGTCGTGGCGGTTGGCCTATGCCCCTTGAAGTGGAGGGGCGGTGTTGTACCTCCTCGGCCCTGACCTTCTTCTATGGTGTGGCACCGGTGTCCTCATCAGCGCTGTCAGATTGTGTGCCTGTGGGGGACCAAAGGAGGGAGAGGGTTAGTGATGGGTCTACGGGCATTGAGTATGCATTGGGGTGGCTGAATTGATATGGATTGGTAGATGAGTCACATTGGGGGGAGTGACAAACAGGTTGCCTCACTCTTGGGTGGGTGATGCATGGAGGCATTTGGGTTGCAACACAAATGGGGTACATCATGCATGTGGACGAGGTGATGCTCTGCACTGCCTGTAGGCAGTATTGTGCTTATGTGTCTGGTGGACCCTGATATACATCGTTGCACTGTTAATTCATGTGGACCTCATCGTGGTGGTAGTGGCATTGTTTGATTAGAGACACCTACAAGCATCGGCTGATGACGGGGCTCCTCTCTCCATGTCCCAAACGCCCTCTATTGACTCAGTGCCTATGGTGGAGGCACATATTTCCTCCCATGGTTGGAGTTTTATGGGCAACTCTGCACCTCCACCTGTCGCCAAGGTTTCGGTTCGCCGACACTATGCTTCGCACACGTAGACGTAGATTGTCCCATCGCTTGCGGCATAGTTTTGGTGTGCGGGGTGTGGTGGCGACAGCACTCACTCTATGGGCGACCAATGCCCAAATCTGCTTTCTGCGCAGCAGTTCTGGTCGGGACATGTCTGTTGCAAACACCACGTCTGCATGCTCCTGCAGTGTCTCTGCCCACATAGTGAGCTCCTCTCTGGAGAAGTGCTCCTGACGCAGCCGATCTCCAGTTTTTTTGACAGCTTTTGGCATCCTAAAATCAAACAGGTGGTGGTTGAGTTGTGTGGGAGTTCTGGGGGTCAGATGGCTCCTGGGTGCTGAGGATGGCAATGGATTGTGTTTTTAAAGATGGCCGCCATGCTCTTTCCCGTTCCTGTGCGATGACGCTACTTCCGGTTCCGCTTATTTACGGTCACGGCTAATAGCGGTTTCTGCTATTTGGGGTGACCGCTATTAGCGGTGACCGCTAATGCCGATGGCTAGGATGCCGGAGGTGCTATTTGCACTGCAGACAATGCCGGAAAGGGGGATTTTTCATGCTTTTGCGGCATGGCGGTGAGTTCATTACCGGCATGGCGCCAAGCTTGTGCCCGCAAACTCGTAATGAGCCGCTTTTAGCGGTCTATTGCCAGCACGGACACGGTAATTGCGCCATGCCGGTAATGACCGGAACTTACCGCCAGGGTCGTAATGAGGGCCATAATGTTGCAAGCCAGGATACAAGATGAAGATGGAAAGAGCATGATTCAGGGCCACCATGAGTACAAGCAGTGGCGGCTGGTGAGTTTGAAAGCTGGTGGGGCATAAATTTCCCAGGGCGAATTTAGTAGCGAGCACACGCAGCACGCGAGCCCACCCCCCCAAGGGGCGTGCCGGGTGGTTCTCCCCCCGTGAAATTTTTGGGAAAAATGGCCTGCAAAATGTGCAATTTACTGTCCAAAAAACCCACCGAAATATGAAAAAAGCATATTAATGGTGGTACACTATTCTTACGTGTGCAAGTGTGATGGTGTATTTTACAGCAGCTTGTATTGAGAATAGCTGCTACTATGGTGTATGCATAAAGAAATCCATGATATAGTCAGTAATGATGGAAACATATGTTTGTCATGCTGTTACTGGCATTCACATGAATTCATCCTCTTACTAAGGTGGGATTTTAGGTATTTTCTAAAAGGGGGAAACTAAGCTAAAATATTACTTTAGTTTTTAACCACTTAATTAATGCGACATTTGTCCTACCTCTAATGGTTTTCTGCCTCGCTGAGTTGCCATTGCTTCAGTTGCTCAAAGTTGCAACACGTGGAATGCACAGGTCCCAGAAATAGCACATACATATTGCATGGAGAAAAATGCAACAGAAATAGTTTACTAAGTTTATTATGTTTAGTGCTTTATTATCAACCAACAACCATAACATCAAAACATACTTTCCATTTCTCACTGTTCTGTCAAATAGATCACTGCAAGAAGAGAAATGAGTGGGCACCACTTGATAATAGATCGGTGAGTATCAACTTTCAAAAAATGTAAACAAAATGGTCGATTTGTTATTTCTTATCCACATTTTCTAAAAGGAGCTGGCTGTGATGAATTCGGAGACACCCAAATCCAAAATACATGTGCAGCAGAAGAAGACCAAGTGAAATACGAGGTCACACAGCCGCTCTCACAGGAACCCAATCCGGGTTTGTAAGTAGACAAAAATCATTTCAAGTTCAATTAATTAGTAAAAAATATATGTTGTTGATTGAAGAATGACAACGTTGTGGTTCAGTTGTATTTCAACATCATTTTATCAAAGAAAGGAATCTCTTATGTGAGAAGTCACTAATACACTCTTAGTGAGGAAGAAATTGCCACATAAAGGGTGACTTATAGGTCCACATATATTGGGTACGAAGAACATATCAATCAAAACAGTTAAAATTACGGATCATAAGAAGCAGTGGTAATTGATTTCTTCGTTAATTCCATTTGGGGCCAGACTACCAAGTTTGTCAATCCAGAACGTCTCTCTGCGGTTCAATCGCTGGTTCAAGTCCTCGTGTGGATTGTTTCTCGCGATTACTTCCAAAATCACAAATCTTATTTGAGTCAGATTGTGTCCATTTTCAATCCAATGGCGTGCTACAGCTGAGTTCATGTTTGCATTCCGGATGCAAGATTTTTCTTTTTCTAATTTGCTCCCTCATCTTTACCATCCACTTCTGTTACTTCAACCAAATGGTATGTTTTTTACTTTCTCATATATATATATATATATGACACTGATATGTGTTAATGTGTTTTGTCACATGATGATGGTTAACTTTATTTGATGGCTTGGTATACATTATTTATAGACCTGCACTGATGAAGGAAATGTTATTCCGAAATGCATTGGCAATTTTTTGGTCTGATTGAAAAACTTTATGTGGCAATTTCTTCCTCACTAAGAGTGAAATAGATCACTGCAACCTTACACAAAATTCTAACATATATAAGGCCGTTGAAACAAAGAATTCAAGGTAACCCACAAAATAACTGCAAATAGCTTGTTTGTAACAGAACATTCATGGTCAATCATTTTGAAAGTTTGTACACAAATTGTGCACGTCTATTTTTCAGAGAGGCAAATGTATCAATAGTCCGTGTATTGAAGTCAGGGATCTCTTGAATTAGTTCTTTTTCCATGGACAGCATGGCCAAAGCATTCAGACGATCCTCAGTCATTGTGTTTCTCAAGAATGTTTTAATTCGCTTTAGGGTGGAGAAACAGCGCTCAGACTCAGCTGTTGTCATGGGTGTAGTAATCAGAATCTTTAATAACTGCATTGTCTCACTAAATGCTTCTTCGAGATTGTTTTCAACAAACAATTTTAATAAAAAACTACAGAATTCTGGTCTCTTATGAACAATTGAAAGCTCAGTGTGCAGTCTTTCCTTGTTTAACATGGGGTACAATTGGACAGTTGCATTCAGTGCATCATTGGGAAAAGACTGTCCATGTGTTTGAAATAGGTCACTCTGCAACAATTTAGCCCCCTCCAAGTGGTTAGTAAATGCAAAGCTTTCTTGGTCTTGTGTAACTATAATATCACATACTTCTTTAGCCAAACGATTCAAAGTGTTCATATTTACATTGCGACCTGAAAAAGTTGCCTCTGATGGAAGTTTATCTTCCAGATTGTCAGTTCTTTCACGTACTCTGCCAATGCACTTGATAAAAGTTGCAGTAGCTTTCTGCACATGAACAGAGTCAATGTCTCGCTTCTGAAGCTGGTTATATAGAATGTCGACATGGGGCATTATGTCATTGAACAAAAAAAGGAAGAAAAGGAACTCCTTCTCTTCCAGAGTTCAGATGAATCCCTGGGCCTCATGCACAGTAACCCCCTCAAAATCCATCCGTCTTTCAATAATGATCTCAAAGCCTGTACGGATTGCTTCCCTGTGCTGATATATGGCTTCCACTACCCAAATATGGTAGCTCCAGCGAGTGCGAGATGGTTTTGGAAATCTTTGATCTGATACCTCATCTAGAACTTCAGTTCTTTTTGGAGAACGAGAAAAAAATGTACAGAAGCCAGAGATATCACAAAAGAAAACTCGAGCTTCTGAGATTTTTGAAACAGCCTCTTCAATGATGAGGTTAAGCTAGTGTGCATAGCAATGTACAAAATGTGAATTTGGATACACTTCAGCTACTTTCTTTTGGACTCCACCAGACAACCCCCTCATTACACTCGCACCATCATATGTTTGCGCAATGACTTTTTTTTTGTGGCAATCTTCAGGGAATACTTTGTCCAATTTTTCCATTATGGCACTAGCAATGGTCTGCGCTCTAAAGTCTTTCAGATGAGAGAATCCATAAAACCTTTCAAAAATTCTGTATCGTTCATCAATGTAGTGATAGACTAGCACAGACTGAGTCTTAGTGGAAATATCAGTTGTATCGCCTGCCTGAATAGCCACATAATCTGTGCATTTTAACTGCTCTACAATGATCTCTCTGGTGACCGTGAGCATGAAGTCCAGCAGTTCATTCTGAATTGTTTTTGAAGTGGCCTTGAATACTGTTACATTTTTTAAGTGTAGTTCCAGTGCACTGTCTATGCTGGATACAAAATCCACCAGGCCTGTAAATACGCCAGGATTTAAAGAGTCTTCAGTTTCATCATGGCCATGTAAAGCCAATTCAAACGCACCACAAAAACGCAGACAGTCTATTAACTTTGACAAGATGTATCGGTTTTTATCCACATCCTCATTATGCCTCATCACGCTCCAGCGATAGGCAACATCCAACTGTGTTGCAATGTTTACACTTCCCAACATGCGCAGCTGTAATATATTCTCAATATGAGATTTGCACGATTCATGTCTCTTGCTTTCTTCTCACAAATGCTTTAAGTCAGTGACTCCTAGTTTTGTCCAGGCTGTTTAACCTCCACGCAGCAGGCAAGGGAAGCAGAATAAAGACTGCTTAGCAATGCTACCAGTGAGCTTCTTTTCATAACACACCATGGAAAATGTGTGTGTGTAAGCCTTTCCCCTATCTTTTGCGGACTGTTCCATTTTTACATCTGGCCGATCAGGCCTTGGTCTTTTCACCTCCAGTTTTTCACTGTGTGTGAGTCCAGAAAATGGTTTTGAGAGTAATTGGTCCACTGAATTCATTTTCAACAACAGTGTCACCTGTTAATAAGCAAAATGATTATGTACATGTATATATATATGGGTTCATGTAGTCCTTGTTAGGTATTGTCTTCAATTACACATAAGTATAATTAGTCGGTACTAGACACAGATAACATCTGCAATTATACACAACTCTGCTGTACTTATCATTGACCAGTACAGTTGAGTATAATTGCCGATGTTATCTATGCATGGGTTAACACACATGCCATTCGCAAATGTGACACCAGCCACACAGTACGTATTGCAGCTTGTTTGGCAAATGAGTACTTATCACTTATGGAAGAAATGAGGCAAGTTTTTTCTGTTAATACTGTCCTAAAAAAACATTATTTACAATGTAGTGAGATTTTTCTGACTGCATCACACAGCCCCAACCCCTCCCAAGCAATGTTGAAGATTAGAAAGAAGGTATTCTGATGTTTGAAAGACTGTGGGATTTTTCAGTGGTAAAACAAATTACTGTATACCATTCAACTGGAAGATATCAGGACATCATGAGGTAAGTGGGAGCCACCACACAATCCTATCCTTCGAAAAACAGTTTCCGAATGGACAGGTTTGCTTCTGTTGAACCATAAGCAGGCCTTTTTGCATTATATGTATGACTTTCCATTTTCACATGCCACCCTCTCAGCCAGTCAGAGATGCCATTCTGTATTCTGTACTGTTCATCAGATTTTCCCCCACCTAATTGATCCCCACAAACATGGGCTTCTTTTAAGAAAAGAATTAAACTAGATAGCTGTGTGACTTCTTTACTACAGATGAACACAAACAGAGTTGGCGTGCCCTGAGCACCAAACCCTACAAAAGACTCATGCTAGCTCACCTCGTTCTGGAGAATGGTCACTGCAATTAACTCCTTCGCAGGCTATGAGAAATCCAAAATCCTGGAAAATGCACTGTGAAGGTTGAAGTCCGATGTTTTTAGTTTCACAATTACCTTGGACTGGTTGGATGTGTTCATGTAAGTTGTTGCTGGTGGTCTGTAAAGAGAAAGCGAGAGACTGATCTGAGAAAGGGCAACATAGGCTCAGAGCAGTATTAAAATGGTTTTCACACATGAAGGAGAGAGAGTTAACTACTTGTAATATCCCAGAGTCTACCTTGGTGGCTGATGATTTGCATTCATCCGCTCCTCTGCACCCCGGCACCCCAACCTTCTCTCCCAAAAAGCTGGGCAAGCGTAGAGTCTAGCATTCTTTGCCTAGCATTTGGGCACAATATCTCCCCACCACTACCTAACCTCATTACACAGGAAGGGGCCTCTTTTGAGGAACTTAATGTCGCTGGACCCGGAATTCCAAGGCTGTTTGTTCCACAGATACAATGTCCCCTTACCTCTTCATCAACAATGTTGACTTTGTCCCTGTGTCCTGATTTGCCATGAGACACTTGTTATGCATTTCACATTCCTTTGAAGAGTAAATGAGGTCTTGTAGTGTACAATAGATAATATCATACAACCCTATATCTATAGGGGGAGAGTGGGGTAATCTGTTTCTTTATTTTTGTTTATACTTAACTGATTATTGTTCTGCCATTTATGAGAATCAGATCCCCCAAAAACAAAAAATGGGAGATTACCTTTTTCGAGGTAACCTTTACCTCTTGTACTTGTGTCTGCAATGCATACTGCCGCTCACTGTGCAGTTAAGATTTCGAGACTAGAGTAAACGCTGTGCATATAACGCCTGCAAAATAAGAGTGCCACAAACCTCAGTAATTGAATCTCACTGCCACTGCATGCACCTACGTTCATTCCCCAGCTCCAAGAACAATCCTTCCAGTCACCCAGGTGTACTGTGAAGGAGATTCAGGTACACTCTGTGGTGCCTCGTGTGTGCTTCCTTCTGTCCAGACACCAACATGCACTGTGAATGAGGTCCAGATCGAGTCTGATGGGTTCCAGCAGGGCCAGTCTTAGACACGGGCAGCCTGGGCATTGGCTCAGGGCAAGGATTCAAAGTGGAGGGGCACTGTGCAGCTAATAGAATTCTCCCCTTCCCAGTCATTTGTTTTTTTTTCATTCTGCACCTGACAGCCTGAGGTGTCATATCCGACCGGGCGGGTGGGCGACTGGGAGATGCTAACCCTTTCAGCCACTCCCATTAATTTGTTGATTGTTCCAACATGCTGGGCTGCACTTTGTTTCTATTACCTCCAGCAGCCTACCCGCTGTTCCCTGCCACTTACATCTTGCACCACAACTCTAACCCCACAACGCCTACATGCCTTGTGATCCTAGACTAAAGAAACCCTCTGAAAAGTCATATTTCCTCAAGTCAACACCCTAATAGAAACAGTCAGCACTAAAACAATAGTGCTTTTTCACACATGCCATTTCCAAGCATACGCGTTTGAAATTCAATAATGTTGCCATGAAGAAGCTCGCCTAGGAGCGAAACACGTGTAGGCATGTGGGGAAGCTCATTAGGAGCATGCCAAGAAGTACACTACCTTGAGCAAAGATGGTTAAAAACGACCTTTGCAGAAGGCACTGTGAAAGTAATCCATGAACTAGTAAAGAAACATAGAAAAAACTCCCACATAGAAAGTGTCTGCTTCTTCAATTAAAGTGACCACCAATATCTTGCAGCTGTGTGCCAGGACAGGCACAGATCCACTTCTAATGTAGTACATCATTTTCTAATGGTGGGAGCTGGTGGAGTTCTCACCTTGGCTAGTCCTTGCCATCCTGACAGGCATTCTCACCCCGTCACCATGAAACTGAGTGTGGGGTACAATTTAATTGAACAAAACTACAAGTGTCAAGAGCTGGGTAAAGCCATAGAAGGTGAAAGCGGGGTTTTTGAATGAAGGGGCCTACTTCTGTGTTCAAATGCAGCAATTCCTCACCTCTATGTAGCTCTGGAAGTATGTACTGTTTCATTAAATTTGTCAACTTCTCAAATCTTAAGTCGCAGTGCGCAGAGCTCTAACTTTTCACCCTTGCCATGTGTGAGAAGATCCAGGCTTGTTTATTTACTTGGAATTGTGGGACTTTTAGTTTTTCAAATTTTGAAATGGAAAGGAAAAAACGACAGTTCCCTGAATTTAAAAGACAAAAAAGATCTGCGTGGCATTCTCAGACCTAGTAAGGGGAAACTTGAGAGTTCTGGCCATATTCCGTTCGTTGCATTTGACATTTCACTTGATAGAATACAACAGATCTATTGCTAATGTTTAATCCCTCTAGTTTACTGCATTGCTCGTTGGCAACATGATATGATATGATATGATATGATATGGCATTTGTAACGCACCTATACACAAGTGTTTCAAGGCGCGATGAGGCGGAAGGGGAACAAGGGGGGACAGACAACGATCCTACTAGGCCCGGTGTCATTCAGATCGCACAAGTGCAAGCGAAGAGGGGAAGGGAAAAGTGCAGGGGGGGAAAGCTGGAGGGAGAAGTGCAGTACAGGTTTATAGCATACAGGATAAATTACATGGGCCAGCTGGTGGCAAGTGCGAGGTAAGTGCAGACAAGTGCTGGGAAGGGGGGCTGTAGGGATACAGACACAGTCCCGCAGTGCAGGGGTTGGCAGGGAGGCAGTGCAGGGGAGAGTGGCTGGGCCAAGGACCGAGAACGGTGAGTGGCCCATTTGCAGATTCAGTGCAGTTTCAGTAATTTTAGCAGGGGAGAGGGGGAGAGAAGGCGGAGGCAAAGAGGAAGGTTTTGAGGTGCTTCCGGCCCCGCCAGCCTTCTAATTAAAGGAGCTTACGTAGAGTGCGTGGAGGTACTAGCTCCACGCACTCTACTATTGAAGAAGTTAGACGTAAAACGGGAAGCGCCCCACTGAGAAAGCAGCCGGGCCCGGCCCTTAGTTATTGTTGCCTAACTTGCCTTGCCACAGTCCCCACGCTGTTGGCAAAGAAAATGCAAGCTAAAAAAGAGATTCAATCAGAGAAGTTCTCTGATTGAATCTCTTTTAGCTTCCTCTTTCTTTCTCTTTCTTTTCTGGGGTGGCGGCGCCCAGCCGCCCCATGATAGCGGCCTCCACTGAGTACAAGATGCAAAGTAAGTCCAGCATGAGAGCTGAGAAAGGGTGACACACTGTGAATCAATGAAGTCCATAAAAGTCAAATCCAGCATTGGCCACACGACGGAGATGGTGAAACCAGAATGTATCAGGACAGGCTCCTGCAGAAGTAGGCTGGAGGGGGGGGGGTAGGGTACAAGAATCAAGAAAAACAGGTATCACCTGTGTGCGAGAACGGTGGGGGGCACAAGGGAACATCACTCGGGGAACAGAGAGGGTGTGGATGACCTGCAGGGACAGAAGGGCTAAACCCATGTTGGTGCATGCTTACCTGCTGTCTGAGCAGGGGGTTGGGCCCTGGGTCATCCTGGTCCGAACAGGTCCAAACAGGAATTGCCCTTTTCTTCGTCAGCCTGGAAAAGAGACGCCCTTGATCTAAGAGTTAAGAGCAGGAAGGAAGAGGCAGGGCTAAGAAGGTGGGTGGTGCTTAGGCCAGGTGACCTAGATCTACTTGCACCTACATGCTCCACATCTGCAAAGGAATAGAGGCTGGAGGGCATATTAAGTAGGGAAAAAGAGTGGCAACCAGGAGTGTACCAGGTGGGCGGGGCTTGCTAAGTGGTGAAAAAGAGCAGTGCCAGGTGTGCGGGCCTTAGTCCAGGTGACCTAGACCCACTTGCACCTGCTCCCCATCGCAAAGGAAAAGAGGCTGGAGGGCTACTTCCGTAGGGAAAAAGGCAATTGTAACTCCTGAAATAGCTTGATCTAAGAGTTAAGAGCAGGAAGGAAGAGGCAGGGCTAAGAATGTGGGTGGTGCTTAGGCCAGGTGACCTGTATCCACTTGCACTTGCTCCCTATCTGTAAAGGAAAAGAGGCTGGAGGGCTTCTTAAGTAGGGAAAAAGAGTGGCAACCAGGAAGGCACCAGGTGGGCGTGGCTTGCTAAGTGGGGAAAAAGAGCAACAACTTGGAAGGATCCAGATGTGCCGGACTTAGGCCACGTGACCTAGACCCACTTGCATCTGCTCCCCATCAGCAAAGGAAAAGAGGCTGGAGGGCTCCTTAAGTAGGGAAAAAGGCAATTGTAACTCCTGAAATAGTTTGTTGAGTTCAATATTCACTAAACTGTCCAGGGGGTTACAAAAAAAACATGTACCTTCAAATACCTGTAGATTTGGAATCTGAAATATAGATTTGCAGAAATGTACATTCCGTGAGGTACAATAGAAAACCAGTAGCAGGGTGAAGGCTCTTACTTGCACTAGAAAGTCAAACTTTGTGAGTCAGCTCAGTGGAGCAATGCACCTGCTGCGCTGCACACCTGTGGGCACAACTTCTAGGTCACAGGGTCGGGTTCAATCACGGAGGATTGGGTCAGACTTGCATCTTCCCCGGGAGTAGACCGTCACTTGAAATAAGTAACAACAGCCTCCACCATATTAGTAAACGTAGCTGCAGCTTTAAGCATAACAAACGCACAAGGCTGCCTTATGCGTTTGTATTGCTCAAAAGTGCAGCCTATACAGTGGTGTTAGTAAACGAGTAGTGGGGAGGCGTGCTCCCTGGTGTCACCCCCTGTGAGGGGTGTCACCCGGTGCGGTACGTACCCCCACACCCTCTTAGTGACACCAATGGTGGAAATCGTCAATAGCTTTCCAGAGTCATGAATTCCCAATTGACCCAGAATGAGAATCCCTACTGAGTTATAAAGCATACATGTTACAATTGTATACATTACACGTTTTGGATTTATCAAAGAGATAGCAATGTATATTGTGAGTGTTTCAATGGATTGAAAAATGTTCTTAGCAATAATCAGGTGTCATTGTTTTGTTATGCTGGTTTGTGATGATGGCAGTGAAGTTATGTTGTAGCATGATTAAGTTGGCACCCGCTGTAACAATGGTAAATCCTGACATCAGCCTCCAGAAAACGCAGATGGTCAGTGGTCAAGTGCAGGTGAAATGGAATCCAGAGGTTCATATTGGGAAATGCATTGTGATATTACCAAATATATAACAAAGGAGGGAACTGTAAGCATTCACGTGCAGACCACCGGACAGCTTTTATGGAGGCCCAAGATATTAGGTTTGGAAATGGCACATGGTGGTTGAGTATAATACAAACAGAGCACCTGTAAAAAAAAAAAAAAAAGAAAACGATTTACTGCCAGCTATCCTAACCAACAGGAGTGTTTGTGACTGTGCCTTATAAAAGGAAAACACAACCTGGAATGTTCACAAGCTTTTAGACATCATTTTGACGTGCCCATACATGCAGTATTTCAAACTGTGCATTGCAAGTATCAGTAAACTCGGAGTAAGCAAATACAGTGAAAGCTAAAATGTGCAATCTTCACCTGTACTCCATGCTGCGAGTGAATAAGGGAGAGCCCCTTTAAGGAGAAGATGGCGCGGAACGATGGGAGGGAGCGGGAGGCGGGAGGAAGGGGAGGGGCAAGAGGAAAGGGAAGTTATGTACGAGAAGGAATAAAGAATGGTTGAAATGGAGACTGACTCCTGTGTCGAAGGGACTCGACGGACACCACGTTGTGTAGCAGATGATGGACACCATGCAATGGTGCCAGCAGTACATAAATATAGGTATGCTTTGTGATGGAAAGCGTAGCAGCCATGGACAGAAAAGGCCCTCAGAGACTTGGGAAACCCAGGCAGAGGAGTGATCGGATGATCGGCGGATGCGTCACCCACAGCCAGCGTTGCCGCCAACGGTAGGAACAACCCCTGCGGCAGCCAGCCGAGAGGAGCCGTGAGAGGAGAGTGCCGAGGACTTCAACAACCCGCCACAGCTGGCGATCCAGCGAGTGCAGCCAGCGATGTATCAGCCCACACAAGAACCAGCGACGGGCATCATGAGAAGCTATCACCGCCAAACACGTGCAAAAGGAATAAGGAAAAGCTCCTCACCGGGGGGAGGCAAAGACAGCAGACGCTCCAGATACCCTACCAGTTACATGCAGCAGGACAACACAAGGAGATGCCGCTCCTCATCAGTCAAAAGCGTGTGCCCAGCCCGCCTGTCCCGCTACAAACAATTTGCCACGTGACCAACTATCGCCACGAGGTGCACAAACAAAAGCGTGGCAAAATGGACGGTTGTGCAACAAGTGGGTGACACGAAGAGCATGCAAGGAGGCTCAACAGCCCACCAAGAAAGTCTACAAAAACAAATAAAACACATAAGGAAACAACAAAGAGATAACAGCAACAACCTGCCACAACCATGCATCCATGTGGCTGACCTCACATGCCATCCAATTCAGGATGACTCTGCGAAGCCCACATTTGAACACTGCCAACAACCCCAACGGTGATGACGCCGCACTTGGGCCTGCACAACCCACTATCATCTACACCACTTTCAAGGAAACAACTGGCACGTAGTGTGACACTGCACACATCTTCAAAGGGCGGGAGAGGGCCAGTGAGCCCAAACCACACAACGGCAACCGAGTAAGTCCACTACCCGATGCCCCAGCTTGCGCCTGCAAGAGGCCGAAGGACAAAACACCATGGATGATCAAGAACAAGCTGCCGTAGGCACATGAGCCCTAGTGGACCTGAGTGCCACATCCCACGCCCGCTCATGAGACGCTGCAACCCGTTTACACTCAACCCAGACCATGATTAAGGCCAAAGGTGGGAAGAATGGTTAAGGAATTTGAGCACTTTGTAGGAGCAATAGGGAGCCAAGACTCCCCGAACAAGATAAACATCTTCACAAATATAGCGGGAAGAGAAATAAACAGCATAATAAAGATAATACAGCTAGGAGAAAGAAACACATACCACCTTCTCTTGGCGGCGATAAACAGCAAACTCGTCATAACTCCCAACCGGGACTATGAGCGCTACGCATTCAATCAATACACTCAATTGGCCCAAGCATCGAAACGTGAGTTCGTCATCCGCCTACAAAGGAAACTACTACAGTGCGACTTTGCCAACTTCAATGACGATGAAGCAATACGGCTAAGAATAATTGAAGGGTGTGTCTCATCCCTATTCAGAAAACACCTCCTAAAGAAACCCATGTCCTTACAAGAAATACTTGACCAAGCACGGGTGTATGAACATGTTGACGCCCAGGCTGCAGCCATCGAAAATCCCAGAAAGTTTGATACCGTCGCAGCCCTAGCATTCAACAAAACACCATACCCCAGATACCCTGGTACATCCGGAAGACAATTCTTCAAAGGCCCACAACAACGCCCCCAGAGTGATAGACAGTGCTATAGATGTGGGTTTGAATACCACCACAGAGGTCCATGCCCAGTCATTGGACAGAGATGTATGTGGTGTGGTCAAGAGAACCATTTTCAAGCCATATGCTGGGAGATTCTTCCCAACCCCGGGACACACCAACCACCACCAGCAACAGACGGGGTAGGAACATCAGAACAAACAAGGGACTCCAACAACCGACGGCCCTTTGAGGGACCAATGACCTACCCGGCTACAAACACTGAATGCCCGGAAGCAATTAGGGCCTTGGAGAGTCTCCACATTGAACCCGACAGAAGGCAATACGAACTGTAAGAACTCCAGCCTCACGTGGAACTATACTTCACTGTACCAGACCAGACCTACAACAAGGGATACCCTGCGGGCCTAGAGCAGGAGGGAGATGCCCCCATTACCACCACATCCAGCTACGACCCTTATGACAACTCACCACCAAGGACGCCGGCAACAATCGAGCGAAACCCACACTACTTCCATGATGGCGATGACAGG
The DNA here is from genome assembly GCF_040938575.1 of Ambystoma mexicanum. Taxonomy (NCBI): domain Eukaryota; kingdom Metazoa; phylum Chordata; class Amphibia; order Caudata; family Ambystomatidae; genus Ambystoma; species Ambystoma mexicanum. The sequence continues at coordinate 1,142,273,624 of NC_090922.1, forward strand.
GAATACGTGAGACTCCTCAGCACGTCCCTAAACGAGACGCTTGCATCCAAAGTGACTGTGCAGATGGGAAATACGCAAAACCAGTTTGTTGTGGATACCGGAGCCACTGTCAACGTTACGAACGAAGAATTATACCACGCCATCGAGGACACATACCCTCTATGCCAATCCCGAGCCCACATCTTCCAATGGGCAGTGACCGAACCTCTACTGTCAAAAGGTCAGTTCCTCTGTGACCTGTCCCACAGAGGCCACAAGGTCTCCACCACCATCCATGTTATACAAAGTGCCTCCGTAGGATGGTGCCTTCTCAGGTATCGAACAGCCAGGGCCCTTGCCCTCATCGACCTCTGTTGTGACCCAGAAGAAGTGATCAAATGGTATCCACCGAGCAGACAGGAAATACGTTTGATGGCCCACAGGCCTGTCCACATTGAAAGCCTCAAGATCTCCTTCCCCAAGCTATTTGAAGGAGTGGTCATGCTCAAGAACTCTGTCATCAGCCTGCACATTGACCCAAATGTCATACTGGTACCCCAACACCCATGCAGAGTTGGGTTACACTTCACTCGCAAGTCACCAAAGAACTAAACTTGCTCCTGCAAAACAACATCATCGAAAAGGTGGACGGACCCACACCTTGGGTATCCCCCCTCGTTGTCATCCTGAAAGACAATGGACGGTTGCGCATGTGCTTTGATATTCGCATTCCAAACACAGCTATACAAAGAGCGAGGCACCGGGACCGAGCATTGAGGACATGCTCATCAGGCTGAATCAAGCCACACACTTCTCCAAACTAGACTTAAACCAAGGATACCACCAATTTGTCATAGACTCAGCATCCAAGCCGATCACCACTTTTGTTAACCATGAAGGATTATTCTGATATAAACGCCTCAACTTCGGAATATCCTCAGCGGAAGAAATCTTCCAAGAGACCATATGGAAGCTGATATCTCTTGAGGTCAATGCCCTAAATTACAGCAATGATATTCTAGTCTTTGGGAAAAGCCAAGAACAACATGACAAAGCACTCATGGCCGTATGCAAAATACTCCACAACGCCAGTCTCACACTAAATGGCCCCAAGTGTGACAATGACAACTCCAGCCTACTGTTCTTCATCCACATCTTTTCGAACAAAGGCATAACGGCTGACCCAGAAAAGATTAAGGCCATCACCAACCTGCATGCCCCCACAAACGTTGTGGAATTGAGGTCTTCCTGGAGATGGTGGGATATTGCGCCAGGTACCTCCCAAACTATGCAACCATCACTGACCCCCTCAGAACCCTACTCAAAAAGGACTCACCCTTTGAATGTGACAAACAATGCCAAGACGCCTTCTGCAACATCAAAGGGAGCCTGGCAAATCACTGGCTCCTAGCTGGGACATCCTCATCACTGTCAACGCTAGCCCCATTGGTCTCGGTGTCATCCTGGCCCAAATCAACACAGGAGACAGCAGCCGCCACACAGTCATCGCGTATTCCAGCAGAGCCTTATCACCCACCGAAAAGGCCTACTCCCAGGCAGAACGCAAGAGCTTAGCAGCAGTGTGGGCCTGCAAAAAGTTCCATCACTTTGTTATAGGAAGGGGCTTCACACTTGTCACTGACCACCAGACACTACTCTCCTTGCCCCGCTGGATTGAGAGATGGGGCATAAGGTTCCAGGAATACGATTACACCATTATACACAAGCCGGGAGGAGATGCCAACCCTGCGGACTACTTATCCTGCCACCAGGCAGACAATACGGACCACACCCTGACCTACAAAGCCGAAGATTACATTGCATACCTGTCCACCAATGCCCTACCCGCCACCATCACCTCCGAGGAATTTGCTGCCAGGAGCAAGGCAGACCCTACCATACAGGCAGCAATACGCCTCACCAGTGAGAATAAGTGGAAACATCTCCACACAAAACATTTTGCCAGGGGAGAGGTTGACAAGAAAGACATAACCCAATTAGCCAAAATACAATCAGAACTGGTGACAACGGAACAAGGCATGCTACTAAGAAGCAACAGACAAGTGGCCCCCAAATACCTTGGGAAAGTGCTAGTGGCAATTGCCCACAAAGGACATAGGGGGATGGAAAGCACCAAGAAAATCCTACGGAACCACATATGGTTCCCATACATGGATGTCATTGTGGAAGATGTGCTGACCCACTGTGAGCCATGCCAAAAAGCAGCACCAAAAACAAACTCAAAGCCAATACAACTAGTGCCGCTACCGAAAGACTGTGGCAGAGAATTGCAATAGACTTCTACAGTCCCCTTGAGGAAGGAGGACACCTATTCATGGCAATCGATAAATACTCCTGCTTCCCCTTCATCAAACAGATATCATCGACATCATTCTACAACGTAGCACCAGTGATAAGACAAACTATTCAGTGAATGGGCAATACCCGCCACCGTGAAGACTGAAAACGGACCACCGTTCCAAGGATACAAGTTCAAGAAACTGGCCGACCACTTAGGCTTTCAGCATCAAAAAATCACCCTGCTGTGGCCCCAGGCAAACGGAATGGTGGAAAGATTCATGGCCACCATCAAACAGACTAGACAAAAAGCTATTCTGGACCAGATAACACACCCGCAAGCAATATGTTGCATGCTCAGGAGCTACAGATACACGCCCCACGAGGCGACAGGGCGAACCCCTGCAGAACTCATGGTGAGATATAGACCCCAGACCTGCCTTCCCCAATGGGAGGACGACACCCTAGAACAAGATGCTGAGATCCGGGAACAAGACGCTGAGAAGAAAAGACAAGCGAAAGAATGGGCGGGCCGGAAGAGGAAAGCCAAAGAGCAACAGCTTGAAGTAGGACAGACCGTTCTAGTGTGACAAAGACAGCAAAAGAAAACAGACACCCACTACAATCCGGAACCATGCCTGGTCACGGCCATCAAAGGACCAATGGTGACCGCCACCAGAGAATAGGGTGACATAACACGGAATGCATCCTTCTTTCGAAAGCACTACCTCGAAGAACTGGAACCATACGAAGAAACAGCGGTGGAGCCAGAATGTGAGGACGCAGAGTGACCGCCGACCGAAACATCAGGTGAAACCCGGGAGTCCCCAGGAAGAGCCCAGAGAACCTTACAGAAGCCTCAGAGACTGTTAGGCAGAATCCCGTGCAGTGCTCTTATGGACCACTACACACAATTAAGACCACAGGTGGCAATACAAGATTTACCTTTGGTACAAGCCTGTACCGCTATGTCAGAGTGGTAGCAGTGGCAGAGCAGCCAGGCTTATCTCAAGATTATATGAGCAGTAGCAGAGATTACACAAAAGGACCACAATTACTGTGACTCAAGCAAACACTGACTCAAGGTTTCAGGTAGAAAAATATAAGTACATTTATTTTTAAACCATTTGTTATAAACACAACACTTCTATTAAACTTAAACAAAAAACACACTTTAAATATACTACAACTAACCAATTCACTTTGTACAGTAAATCTCAAGGTAAGTACCCTGTGTTTGAATGAACCGGTGTTACGAACAAAACACGTTACCGCGAATACGATTGCGATCACTTTTTGACAGTTCGGTCTACTAAATAAACGCGTATTCGTGACATGAAATGCTACCGGGGCAAAACACACTTAGCACCTGAGATACCCAGAGAGAGTGGAGGCAAAAATCACAGAATCGAGAAACGCTCAGAGACAGGAGTTCAAAAGTCATAATGCCGGAGCCAGGATCAAGTGACACCGGGGGCCTGTTGCCGAAGATCACACAATTAGACCGTTCACGATTCAACGTAGCCAAAAGTACTTCGATATTGTCAATGTTCGGAAGCAAAAGTTGTAAGAAGGAGGGAAGACAAGGGCAAGACTTGGAGATGAAGAAAAGGGGTTCACCCAGTTTCCTCAAGAAGAACACAGTACCTTATTCCAATGGTGCAGCTGGTACCCTGGCAGTTGTTCCTGTTGGTTTCCCGAAGACCCACTGTTCCTGGAGCTTCTTTGTGAAGGAGGATGTCTGAAGGGGTCTGCACCACACAGGGATGAGGCCGGCAGCAGCGACGAGGAATAAAAGGTGTGCTCCTTAAAAACAGGAGAGGCTCTTCAGATGGCTATCCGGACCACTACAGCAGCATGCAGCGATTTTGACCAAGGAAGAGGATCCTCTGGCTGTGGAAGATGAGCTTGTTATCCCCACCAAGCTCAAGGGAAGAAGACTCCGGACTGGATCTTCTCTTGGTCGTTGAAGGGAAGATAGCTCAGGACTGCTGCAGGGCTTCACCGGGACAGGGTAGTTGCAGCAGCCGTCGTTCTCTATGCTTCTCTTCGGTTCCTTGTAGTTCCAGTGGTGACTCGCTGACTTCTAGCCCAAGAGACATGCCTTTTATGCGCAAAACCCCCATTCACACAGCCTGGCTGTCAATCACCACCTCAGCCAATCATTGCAAAGTGTTACTTGGGTTTCCTAGGATACCCTGTGCAGAGGGTGACTACACCCCTCCCTCACATTCAGCCCACCTAGACACCCAGGCGCCTGGTGGAGGGCTTCTAAGCAGAAGGCCGCCAAAAAGATGGTGAACAAAGAAGGCAAACCTAGTTTGCAGCGCAAAGTAAAACACAAGAAGGACTTTAACAAAAAGAAATGGCGAATAAACCCAACCGGAGCCAAAAGAAAGACAATTTGGTCAAGCGGATTTATTTTTCGAGGCTAATATAATATCCAAGAACAGTACCACGTTTATCTACTATAATCGCGGTAGAAAAGTTAGGGTAGATACCACTGCCACCAGCCAAGTCTAAGGGCCTCATTACACGTTGTGCGGTAAAATCCGCAAATTACCGGCATGGCGCCCTTAACGTGTCCGCCCTTGTAGGAGTGCGCTAATAGCGTACCATTACGAGTGCGCAGACACAAGCTTTGCGCCATGCCGGTAATGCCCCTCCAGCCATGCCGCTAATGTCCCCCAAATGTCACTTACCGCCTTCTGCGACAGTGCTGATAGCAACTCCGCCTTGACGCATCGTGCAAATAGCGGTGACCGTTAAATACCGGAACCGGAAATAGCATCATCGCACAGGAACGGGAAAGAGCACGGCAGCCATCTAAAAACACAATCCATTGCCATCCTCTGTCCCCTGGACCTGTTCGTGTTACCTTGCTGCCTGAGACCCATTGCTATACTGTTACCATGCCCAAGGCACTAAAAAAAACAACAGACCCCCAGCGAAAGGAGAAGTTCTCCACTGAGGAGTTAGTGATGCTGACTCAAACCTTAGCGGACAATGCAGAAGTGGTCTTCGCAAATGACATGCGGCGGGAGACCCTCCTAAAGAAGAAAGCAATCTGGGCCGAAGTGGCAACAAAAGTGAGTGCTGTAGGCACCAGCAAGCGCACTGTACGCGAGTGCAGAAAACGATGGGACGACCTGAGATTCCGGGTCAGGATGATCCTGGCCGAGAACCACAAGACTACCACCGCTGGAGGATCAGGGTCACCGATCAAGCTGAAGGAGTGGGAGGCGACATGTGCAAACCTCATCGGGGTAGAATGTTATGAGGGAGTCGGGAGGATGGAGCACGGCATGCCAGACACTTCTGATGGAGGTAAGTGCACTGATGCAAGCATGCAATGTGAATGTACAAGTCCCCACAAATGGCAGCCCTGGATCGCTGCATGGATGGCCCGGCATCCACACATGCATCCCACCCTGCGCATGTCAGCGCCAGACCCCAACACACACACATGCATACATCAACAGAGCCAAGTGCCACACACAACACTGCATGGATGAGGCACTGAAATGACACCTCACCTGCTTCCTCCATAATGAAGTTCAAACGGCCCCAAATGAATTCATGATGTAGCCTGCATTGAGTACATGCGACCATAACCAATGACATCCCCCTTCTTGTCCCCGACAGGGTCGCATACAGACAGCGAGGGAGCATCCCAGGCACCCCCTGTGCAAAAGAAGAAAAGGCCACAGCCCAGCGAGGACGCACCAACAACATCAGGTGGAAAAAGGCCAAGGCCCCTATTGCAGCGTCCAAAACAACTCCTGCGTGCCAGTGCCACATAAAAACCCTACTGCCCCACCTCTGGAGGTCCACTCCCCCCCCCAAATCACCGCCACCGAGGGTCCACCCTCAGCTGCTGCCAGTTCGGCAGGGGAGGCAGCAGCCATTGCCCCATTGTCCGACGTGGATGAGCCCACAGAACTCGATCTGCCTATGCACACACCAAGCCCTGCTGTAACCCCGAGCAATCACCCCTACACACACCTTGCTCGCACGTCACTGTTCCCGAGTCCATGGAGGCCTTCAGTAGCCCCCCAGAGGCGGCAACTGCACACCAGCCAGCATCAGGATGCGCAGCAGACACACCACCACAGGCCTGACCTGGCCAGCGTCATCCAGCGCCAGCAAGCTCTCACAGACCTCGTAGGTCAACATGTGGAGGAGGTTGCCCGTCTCAGGGCTGACCTCGGGGAGACATCCAGGCACTCCAGGGAGGGAATGGAGTCGTGCACAGACAGGCTGTGTGGGGAGCTGATACGTGTCCGGGAGGTGCTACACGCATTGCAGATGCTATGGAGCACCAATTTCCACCAGGACAGTCTGCCACCTCTTCGACCACCAGTTCGCGGCAGACAAGCCCAATCAGACGCTGTACACGCACCACCAGGCGCACCTTCAGCCAGCCCCCAAATGCTGGCCCTGGCAATGAACAATAGGGCGTGAATGTCCATTGACCTCTGTGCATGCCTGGACACATACATTGTTGGAGACTCATGAGGGACAGTTGTGGGGGGTGGGGGGAAGGGTGAGATGGGACAGTTGTGGGGGGTGGGGGGAAGGGTGTGATGGTACAGTTGTGGGTGGGGAGGGTGTGATGGGACAGTTGTGGGGGGGGTAAGGGTGGCGGGATGGTTGGGGACTTGCACATTTTCCTGTTTCTGTTCATTAATACACTGTTGTTTGAGCAAAACACAGGCCTTGACTCCTTCATTGTGTATGATCAATTTATTGATGCCAAGGTCCATTGTGAGCTAACAAACAGACACCAGTGCATCACCAGCCATATACAGGTGACAGTATGACTACATGTTACTCAGAATATTTGGTTGATCAAATGCTGTCTCACAGCACGTCCCTCCTGGCCATCCCCTCTTGCATGACCTGCATCCCCTTCACCTCCATCCTCATCCCCGTCATCATCCTCATCAGGTGCCTCCATTTCAACGTCAGGGGGCAGTGGCACATTCCGTCTCATACACATATTGTGCAGCATGACACATGCCGTGGTGATCTTTGCAACCTTCTCATGGCCATACAGGAGGGCGCCACCAGACCTGCTAATGCACCTAAACCGTGACTTCAGAGGTCCAAAAGTCTGCTCGATGACGAGTCGGGTACGAGTATGTGCATGATTGTATTCTTCTTCGTGCCTGTTCTGTGGGTTCCGTACAGGTGTGAGGAGCCACCTCTTCAAGGGATAGCCGGCATCACTTACATGGGGGGAGGAATGGGTTCCTGTTACTTTTTGACACGTGTGGCCTGTTCATGTCACATACTTTGGCCTATCATTTTGATTCATGTACACATTCAACTGCATCAATAAATATGGTCTGTGTGACTGTTTTGTGCAAAGGTGAGCACAAGCATGCAAGTAGACATGCCCCATTGATGCCTCCAACAGTGACTGCCATGTCCTGGGTGAGGCCAGGTCATTGGTGTCCCTGTGGGCAGGCACATTTGGTACCACACTGGTGGTGTACTGTCCTTCCAACATTGCTGTTGCCATGCTGAGAGGCAACGCTTGAGTGGTGCCATGGGTTTGTGGTGCATTGCCATAGCTAGGGGGTATACCTTTGCATGCATCCAAGGGCACAATGCATTGTTGATGTTGTGCTGTAGGAATGCTGCATGACTATGTTGGCGGCATGGATGACATTTGTGTATTTTGTGGCGTGGAGTGTCGTGCAATATTGATGTTTGATGTCACCAGATTTGGGTTGTCAGCTGTGTCGTGTGGCATATACTTGCATGTCCGTTCATCCCAAGTACGTTGCTGCCCTCACAGATGCCCATTAGCGTACATCTGTACGTGCATTTGGGCGACAGACTACAGGCTATACCCAGTTGGAGTATCTATCTCCCCCCCCCCAATGCACACCCAGTTGGAGTATCTATCTACCCCCCCAATGCACACCCAGTTGGAGTATCTATCTACCCCCCCAATGCACACCCAGTTAGAGTATCTATCTATCCCCCCCCAATCACACTGCCATGTGCTTAGCATGGAACTCACCAAGTAGCCACGAACGTTGTCCCATTTGTCGCTCCATGTAGCGGGGGATAGTTGAGTTCCGCAGGACCATGGAATCATGGGTAGATCCTGGAAATCGGGCACACCAATGTGTGATTATCTTGTTTGCGTCACATACCATTTGGACATTGATGGAGTGGAATTGCTTCCTGTTTCGGTAGACTACTTCATTGTGATATATGGGACGACCAATTCCACATGTGTACAGTCGATGGCCCCAATGCAACTTGGGATGCCTGCCAGTGAATAGAAGCCAACTTTGGTGTTTGCAATCTCCTGGGCAGTCCATGGCATGGATATGTGTTCGGGTGCATGCTTCAGGAGGGCATCGAGTACCTGGTTCAGTATGCGTGAGAATACTGGTTGGGAGATGCCATGCATCTGCCCCATTGTATGCTGGTAGGTTCCTGTGGCCAGGAAGTGGAGCACTGTCACCACCTCGAGTAGAGGGGGGATGGCAGTTTGGATATCTATGAGGCTCACAATGTCGTTGTGTATCATGTCCACGATGCTGGTGATGGTGTCCCGGTCCAGACGGTACAGGGTGTGTATCTGCTCAGGTGTTAGGTTAAATGGTCTGGCTCTGATCCGGGGAATTGGTGGGTGCCTCTGTGGTATGATTAGGTGGCGTGGTGGTGCTTGCTGTGCCTGTCTGGCCCTCCTCCTCCTCCTGCCTCTCCTCTGTGCAGCCTGTTGTTGTAGCAGCAGCGCTGTAATCAGGTCCTCCAGGCCATGTAATGCCGCCAGTATTGGAACCATCTTGGTGTGGGAAGGGGTGTGGTGTGCTTTTGTTGAGCAGCCACAGTCTCCATTGCCTCCACCTGTGGTGATTTTGGCCACCTGTGGCAGGTGTTGACACTGTTTAGTTCTTTTAACGGGTGGTTTGTGATGGCGGTATTGCCGCCATGCCGGTAAGGGGTTTTGGGGTATTTACCATGACGCTATTGCCGTGTGCACTAGCCTTGTGATGGTGTGCTATTAGCGGCATGCCGTTATTTACGGGTTGGCGGGTTGGGCGCACGCGGACTGACCGGTATTAGTGGCACCGTAATTAGCGGTGCCGCTAATGGCAGTGAGCCGGGTCGTAATCCGCATGGGCATTTAACGTTACCGGTATTCCATTACCGGTAACGTTAAATAGCTACCGCCATCTGTGTAATGAGGCCCTAAATGTTAAAAGAGCGAAACAATGCTGTAGGAGGTACAGATAAAAAGGGATACGAATTAACCCTTTCCAGTACTCCATGGAAGATGGGGTGTACTGGATCTGTGGTAGATTGACTAAGTAAAGTTAATGGTAACTTTACCCTTTTCTGGGGGACGGTAGTCGCCTCAGAAATGGAGTCGGGGGAGTCTGAACGAAAACCCTGTGCCACTGCACAGAAGGTGCTGGGTGACACACACAAAGAAGGGGCCTACTGAAGTGGTCTACTCCAGAGCCCACAATCACAAATAAACAGGTAGAAACACATAGCAAAACACAGGTAAGAGTGGGGGAAAGGCTCACACTCTTACCAAGTGAAAAAAATAAACTCCAGAAGTCCAGCAAAGTTGCTGGGGGACTCACTAGGTGAGGGAAATTAGCCATAAATGAGAATTCTCCCTAACACTCGCCCCCCAGACTAAGGGACAGGAGGATTTAATCCACTCCTGGATGGACCTCATACCTCTAGTCGGTTACAAACATCCTAGAGAGACCATCAGCATTTTGGTGGTGACTTCCTGCTCTGTGCTCAATGGAAAAATCAAATCCTTGCAGACAGATTGACCATCTGAGTAACTTTGGGTTTTCCCCTTTCATTTGCATCAGCCATCACAAGGGTTGGTGGTCAGTCTGAATAGTGAAGGTAGATCCATACAAGTATGGTCTAAACCTCTTCAGTGCACACACAATAGCAAAGCATTCTCTTTCTATTGTTGCCCACCATGTCTCAGGATCCTCTAACTTCCTGCTGCTGAAACAAATGGGGTGTTCCTTACCTTTCTCATCCAGTTGACTAAGGACTGCACCAATACCTACATTAGAAGCATCAGTTTGTACAATGAAGGGTTGGTGATAGTCAGGAGCTCTAAGGACTGGAGCTTGACAAAGGGCTTTCTTTAGACCTCCAAAGGCTTGATTGCACTCCTCATTCCACCTGACCTTTTTAGGAAATTTGGGAGAGGAGCTGACATTCAAGGGAGAAGCTATGGTACCATAGTTATCTGTGAAGTTCCTATAATACTCAGTTATACTTAGGAAGGCTCTCACTTGGGTTTGAGTAGTAGGGGTGGCCCAGTTTTCTACATCTTCTACTTTGCTAGGCAATAGCCTTATTTCACCTCCTCCTATGTCATGCCAAAGGTAGACCACTGAACTCTGACCAATTTGACATGTGCTTGCCTTTATGGTCAGATGGGCCTGTTCAAGAGCCTGCAATACCATAACCTAGGTGTTTAACATGTTCTTTCCATGTAGGGCTGAACACTGCAATGTCATCGAAGTATGCCATGCAGAAGTCCTCCATCCCATTCAGAACTTGATTGACCATCCTCTGAAATGCAGCAGGTGCATTCTTTAATCCAAAAGACATTGCCAGCTGGGGTGGAGAATGCAGTTTTCTCCTTGGCATGGTCTGTCAGGGCTATTTGCCAATAGCCTGATATTAGGTCAAATGTGCAGAGGTACTTGGCTGCACCAAGTTTGTCCACCAGCTCATCTGTCCTAGGCAAAGGATGGGCATCAGCCGTGGTGACTGCATTTAGAGCTCTATAGTCTACACAAAATCTCAACTCTTTGGATCATGCCTTTGGTACAAGCACAACTGGGCTAGACCATGGGCTAGTAGAGGGCTCTATAACCCCGAGTTCAAACATCTTGTTGACCTCATTCCTTATGTGGGATCTGATATTGTATGACATTATGTACCCCCTGCTTTTGACAGGCAAACAGTCACCAGTGTGTATGTCATGCTGGCCCCAAGAGGTCAGGCCTGGTGAAAGTGAGAACAGGGAGGCAAACTGATTTAACAGTAACTTGTACTCATCCTGCTTTTCAGATGTGAGACTGGAAGAGAGATTAACTCCTTCCACTTGCTCATCTAAAGGTAAGCCTCTGAGGAGATCAGGCAGAGGTGAACTCTCCTCCTCCTCCTGAGTTGAAGCTAGAAGCAGAGCTCCTATGTCTGGTCTAGAGACATACGCCTTTAAACGATTGGTGTGAAAGACTCTGGGAGCCTCCTTAGGATTGCCTAAATCCACCAGATTGTTTACCTCTCCAAGTTTACCCACAAACTTGAAGGGTCCTATCCACTTGTCCTGCAAGGCCCTCTGCCTTGTTGGGACCATAACAAGAACAAGCTGGTCTTGAATAAACTCAACCATGTTAGCCTTCTGGCCATGCCAATGTTTGACCAGAGCTTGACCAGCCCTAAAGTTATCACTTGCCTCTGCCATCATGTGTGACATTCTCCTCCGGAGACCTATCACATAGTCAGTCACTCTGACTGGCTTGGGGGATGGATCACTCTCCAACCCCTCCTTAATCAGGGCCAATGGACCTCTGACTGGATGGCAATAGAGAAGTTGGAAGGGACTGAATCCTACTCCCTCCTGGGGGACTTCTCTATATGCAAAGAGAAGGCATGGCAGTAGAAGATCCACTTTCTTCTAAGGGGTTCTTCTAAAGCACCTATCATGCTCGTCATAGTTCTGTTAAACCTCTCTAACAGTCCATTGGTTTGAGGGTGGTAGGCAGTTGAGAACTTGTAGGTGACTCCACAGGTTTTCCACATGATTTGTATGTAGTGGGACATCAAATGTGATCCCCTATCAGATATCACCTCCTTAGGAAAACCTACCCTGGTAAAAATACCAAGTAGGGCCTTAGCCACAGCCGGAGCCGTAACAGTCCTCATAGGTATGGCTTCAGGAAATCTAGTGGCATGGTCCACTACAACCAGGATGAACCTGTTGCCTGAAGATGTGGGAGGGTCAAGAGGACCAACAATGTCAATCCCAACCCTCTCAAAAGGAATTCCCACCACTGGGAGAGGCACTAAGGGTGCCACATTCTTGGATCCACTCTTGCCAGAGGTTTGGCAAGTGTGGAAGCTTCTGCAGAATGTGTCTACTTCTGTACCCATCTTAGGCCAGTAGAAGTGCAGAGATAGCCTTTCTTTGGTTTTCTTAAAACTTAAGTGGCCAGCCAAATGTACCTCATGGGCTAACTGCAGAAACTGGAGTCAGTTCACTAGAGGTACTACAAGTCATTTGTAGTCTCCAGGGATTGACTCAGTTGGTTCACTGTAGAAGAGGCCATCCTCCCAGTGCAACCTATACCTCCCAGGCTCAGTCTCATTGAGCTGAGAAGCTGCCTGTTGGCGAAGACCTTCCAAGGTAGGACACTCTCTTTGTCCCTTACTGAAATCTTCCCTGTTGGGTCCACCTTCTGCCAGTAAAGTCTGCAGCTCAGGATGGCCAACAGGGTCAAGATCTCCTAACAAGGTAAGATCCTCTTCTAGATCTGATTCCTCAACATCTAGTTTGACCATACAGAGTTGAACCTCACACTCAGCCTCAGCTGGTGTGGGAGTCACAGGTGTGACTTTGGACAGTCTCGGAGATGTCCTTCTGGGCACAGGAGTGCTTGCTGGTTTCTTGCTGGCAGACTTAGGTTTCCCCTTTGTCTTTTCTTGTCCTGCAATGGCAGTAAGTAGGACATGTGGACTTGGGGTGATAGTTTCCTCTATCATGTCCCCAGGAGAGCCTCTTAAGGTTCTCTCCCTTGCAGACCTTGTGAGCTCCTGCTTCCTTCTGCTGGGGGGCCTGGGCGTACTAGACACAACTCCAAGAGTTTTAAGGTCATTACCCAGCAGGTACGTTATTTTGCACACTTACAGGTATCCTGAAAGTAATTTCATTACACTGGATGAGAGCTGGTAACTGGGGAACCATTTGCAGAGGGCCTCCAGCTAACTTGGTTAGGTGTGTGGGTGCCTTAGCAACATCCTCCACCTTGAAAACGCCTTCATCAACCACAGTTATGCTGGCTCCAGTGTCTCGGATGGCAGGGGTTTCCTGACCATTCACAAGAACACTATCTTTGTAATACTCTTTAGTATTATCTGGGATTGAGCTATAGACATCTAAATTCTGTTGTTCCCAAAGACCCAATGACACTAAAGAAACACTAGCTGAGACTCTCATGGGCTCATCAGCTAGTAGCTGAAAGTTTCCACTGATCATAGGTACTTCATCCACCTGGGAGAAGGCTAAGGAGACAGTGTTGGTCCCTAAAGGTGTACCCTTACACTTGGGATCTCCTTTCAACTGGCCAGGTAACCCACAAACAAAGCATTTCCCAAATGCTCTCTGGAATGGGGGTTTGCTCTGACCTCCATCTGGTGTAGAACCAGGTGGTACACTAGCCTGAATCGGTTTACCTTGTGGCTTACCCTGGTTATGTTTGGGCCCTCTTTTGGATTGAAATTATTGGAATTCTCTTAGTTGTCTTTCTTTGGCTGCTTCCCCTTATCCTTCTTCTGAGTATCCCTAGAATCCTTGTGAGTAGCCCTGTTGGTAACCCAAAAGTCAGCAGCCTTAGCTAGCTTCTTAGGATCTATCTCCTTTGAATCAGCCAAGTGCTGTCTAAGCTCAGGAGAGCAGACATCAAAAATAGACTCCAACATTACAAGATTCCTCAAACCTTCATAAGTGTTCACTTTGTAACCCTTAACCCAACCATCTAAGTTTTTCAAACATTCACACACCCAGGTAGACCAAGGGGTACCATCATGCTTTTTGAGGGCTCTAAACCTCTTAAGATACAGGGAAGGGGTCTTCCCAAACCTAGCTATTAATGATAGTTTCACACTCTCATAATCCTGTTTATCCTCCTCCCCCAACTCCATTACAGCATCACTTTCAACAGGGCAGAGCCTAGAGAAAAGCCAAGGAATCAACTGATTCCCTGAGATACGTTGAATCCCATGATTGTACTCAAACATTGCTAACCAATCCAAAATATCAAGTTTAGTCTCATACATACCAATCATTTCCTTTGGCATACGGGGTCTCTTAGGGCTGGAAGACCTAGAGGACTCTGGGAGAGAAGCATTTTCTAGAGACAGTTTCTTCATTTCTAGTTCATGGTTCAGCTCCATTTCTCTGAGCCTTAACTCTTGATGTTTCATGGTAGTTTGTGCATCAATACGTTTCACTTCCAAATCAAGTCTCATTTTCTCAAGTGCAATAAACTCAGGCAAAGGAGTTGTAGGGTTTCCGAACAAGGACTCATCTACTTCTTCACAATTAACACTCTCAGAATCAGAAACATCAAAATCCACATTTGCTGGAGTCGTAGGTCCTTCTGACCCACTCTCCAGACTTTTTCCCATTAACTTTGCAACCAGTTCAGGTTTCTTTCCTTTACCAGAGACATTCTTATCCCTACACATGGTTCTCAGAACCTCAGCAGTATAGAGTAAAAGACTCTCTTCAGTTTAGCTTTCCATATTTGACATGATTTTTTAGATTAATAGAATTAGTGGTGTTAGCCTTGTGGTTAGTTGAACCCAAGCAATAGCAGCACTCTAAGTGTAATCACTCTACTTCCAAATCCTCACTGCTGTGCACCAGCGTTAGGCGGAATCCCGCACAGTGCCCTTAGGGACCACTACACACAATTAAGACCACAGGTGGCAATACAAGTTTGACCTTTGGTACAAGCCTGTACCGCTATGTCAGAGTGGTAGCAGTGGCGGAGCAGTGAGGCTTATCTCAAGAGTATATGAGCAATATCAGAGATTACACAAAGGGACCACAATTACTGTGACTCTAGAAAACACTGACTCAAGGTTTCAGGTAGAAAAATATAAGTACATTTATTTTTAAACCATTCATTATAACACAACACTTATATTAAACTTAAACAAAAACCACACGTTAAATATACTACAACTAACCAATTCACTTTGTACAGTAAATCTCAAGGTAAGTGCCCTGTGTTTGAATGAACCGGTGTTACGAACAAAGCACGTTACCGCAAATACGATTGTGATCACTTTTTGACAGTTCAGTCTACTAAACAAACACGTATCTGTGACATGAAATGCTAACGGGGCAAAAACACACTTAGCGCCTGAGATACCCAGAGGGAATTGGAGGCAAAAATCACAGGCAATATTTTGGTTAGGCAGACAGAATCGAGGAAAACTCAGAGACAGGAGTTCAAAAGTCAAAGGGCCGGAGCCAGGGTCAAGTGACACCGGGGGCCTGTTGCCGAAGATCACACAATCAGACAGTTCACGATTCAACGTAGCCAAAAGTACTTCAATATTGTCAATGTTCGGAAGCAAAAGTTATAAGACGGAGGGAAGACAAGGGCAAGCCTTGGAGATGAAGAAAAGGGGTTCACCCAGTTTCCTCAAGCAGAACACAGTACCTTAATCCAATGGTGCAGCTGGTGCCCTGGCAGTTGTTCCTGTTGGTTTCCTGCAGGCCCACGGTTCCTGGAGCTTCTTTGTGAAGGAGGACTTCTGAAGGGCTCTGCACCACACAAGGATGAGGCCGGCAGCAGCGACGTGGAATAAAAGGTGTGCTCCTTAAAAACAGGAGAGGCTCTTCAGGTGGCTATCCGGAGCACTACAGCAGCATGCAGCGATTTCGACCAAGGAAGAGGACTATCTGGCTGTGGAAGATGAGCTGGTTATCCCCACCAAGCTCAAGGGAAGAAGACTCCAGACTGGATCTTCTCTTAGTCATTGAAGGGAAGATAGCTCAGGACTGCAGCAGGGCTTCACCGGGATGAGGTAGTTGCAGCAGCCATCGTTCTCTCTGCTTCTCTTCAGTTCCTTGTAGTTCCAGTGGCGACTCTCTGACTTCTAGCCCAAGAGACCTGCCTTTTATGCACAAAACCCCCATTCACACAGCCTGGCTGTCTATCATCCAGCAGGGGGGTTGTCTAGCCTGGACAACCACCTCAGCCAATCATGGCAAAGTGCAACATGAGTTTCCTAGGATACCCTGTGCAGGGGGTGACTACACCCCTCCCTCACATTCAGCCCACCTAGACACCCAGGTGCCTGTTAGAGGGCTTCTGAGCAGAAGCCCGCCAAAAAGACGGTGAACAAAGAAGGCGAACCTAGTTTGCTGCGCAAAGTAAAACACAAAAAGAAATGGCGAATAAACCCAACCGGAGCCAAAAGAAAGACAATTTAGTCAAGCGAGTTTATGTTTGAGGCTCATATAATAGCCAAGAACAGTACCACGTTTATCTAATATAATCGCTGTAGAAAATTTAGGGTAGATACCACTGCCACCAGCCAAGTTTAAATGTTAAAAGAGCGAAACAATGCTCTAGGAGGTACAGATAAAAAGGGATACGAATTAACCCTTTCCAGTGCTCCATGGAAGATGGGGTGTACTGGATCTGTGGTAGATTGACTAAGTAAAGTTAATGGTAACTTTACCCTTTTCTGGGGGATGGTAGTCGTCTCAGAAATGGAGTCGGGGGAGTCTGAACAACAACCCTGTGCCACTGCACAGAAGGTGCTGGGTGACACACACAAAGAAGGGGGCTACTGAAGTGGTGTACTCTAGAGCCCACAATCACAAAGAAACAGGTAGAAACACATAGCAAAACACAAGTAGGAGTGGGGGAAAGGCTAACACTCTTACCAAGTGAAAAAAATAAACTCCAGACGTCCAGCAAAGTTGCTGGGGGACTCACTAGGTGAGGGAAATTAGCCATAAATGAGAATTCTCCCTAACAGAGACTGATTCAGCAAATGCAGCCCACAGACTTCCTCGCTAAGTGCGGGGGAGGTGTTGCGAGTGAATAAGGGAGATATTAGGTTTGGAAATGACACATGGTGGTTGAGTATAATACAAAAAGAGAACCTCTGTTAAAAAAAAAAAAACTATTTACTGCCAGCTATCCTAACCAACAGGAATGTTTGTGACTGTGCCTTATAAAAGGAAAACAAAACCTGGAACCTTTAGACATCATTTTGACGTCCCCATACATGCAGTATTTCAAACTGTGCATTGCAGGTGTCAGTAAACTCGAGTAACAAATACAGTGAAAGCTAAAATGTGCAACATCTTCACCTGTACTCCATGCTGCGAGTGAATAAGTGAGAGCCCCTTTAAGGAGAAGAGGGCGCAGAACAGTGGGAGGGAGCAGGAGGCGGGAGGAAGGGGAGGTGCAAGAGGAAAGGGAAGTTAGTTATATACGAGAATGAATAAAGAATAGTTCAAAAGGAGACTGGCTCCTGTGTCCTTATTTATAGTGCGTAGTACAGCCCAAGAAGGGGGCCAACACGCCACTCCACCAATCTTTCTTTGCCTTATTTCTCTCTTCTTAAGTCTTGATACTCTGTTAAATTGAGTCAACCTAAGGCAGCCTTCTTCAGGTCACTCAACAACAAAGATACATATCGTGTGCATGCCATCCAATCATTTGCTTTGCACAGACATGGGGTTAATCATGCAGCAGCGATATTAGTAGATTTTAGATTTGGTAAGTGCAGTAACAAATCACTCATGTGTTCACTTGTAAGAACAATTCAGAACAAATATTGGTAAAGTATTGATTTTGCAAGGAATGCGCATGCATATCATGAAACAAGAAAGCAAGTTGGCCCTGGAAGTGAGAGTGAATAAAACAATATAATGATACGAGCATGTTCAGCAGGGGTTATACAAAATATGCTTGATTCATCACAACATGAGCTTCCGCATACTGCAGATATGCGCCTTGCTAGGGGATGGATGTAAATTGATGTCAATAATCAATGTAATCACTCATAGAATTGTGTGATGAATTGCCATCTGGCAAGAGTTTGAAAGCCCTGATGTTTTATTTATTAATACAATGGTGCAGGTAATTCCATCTCTGAAAGGGTAATCTGCTGTTCAGATTCCCCTTTCATATGCTCCATGCTGAAAGCATGGGGCCTCATTCCGAGATTGGAGGTAGTCATGGTGCTATTTGCGCCATGACTGCCTCCAATAACGGTACCGGCACCGGTCTCGTTCAATGGGGACTTACCGGTGTAGTCCGACCTTTGCGGGACCGGTAAATCCCCATTGAACAAACCATTCCCCATTCCCATTTGAGCCCCCATAGGGCTCAATGGGAATGGGGAAGTAGCTAATAACGGTACCGCAATTTGCGGTACCGTTATTGGCTCTGATTTCCCTTAGCGGGTCCCGTCCATAACGCCTGGTCAGACCAGGCATCAAAGGAGGGACCCGTTAAGGGAACTCGTAGTGGGGCGGTAAGGGATTACCGGCACCGGTCTCCTTGCTGGTGCACGGTATCCCTTACTGTCCTACTCGTAATGAGTCTTATAGTGTGTATCCATGCCTTGATGGATCTGAATCCTGATATGCAGTGCCTGGTCTACCAGTGACACAGAACAAGTTCCGAGGTCGCAGTTGTCCATTTAGCAGCTGCAGGGACAGACATGACTCTCCCGTGCGAGAGCTGCATTTAAGATATTCACTGCTGCACTAACACTATGATGATCATATGTAGCCCATGTTGGTGGCAGGGCAAAATCTACATATAAGATAAGCCTGGGTTAATGAATGGTGTATGGCACTACACATAATCATTACAGCCACATCCAATTTGACATCACTCATGTGTGAGCTCCTGTGAGCCAGCTCATCTGTGGAAGGTGATGGATATTTGGGCCAGGCAGGCTGATCCTGCCGGAGTGACAGGACAGGAACCTGTATGGTCAAGCCTTTCTTTGATCTCTTTGTAAGGAAAGGTAATGTCCTGCATGATGAACAGAATTGTGCTGTATTCCCTTACCAAGCTGCTGCATTTCTAAATGTGTTTGATGCTAGTGAGAAGTGAAGGGGTTGTGGTTAGAGTAGATAGGAGGGCTCTGTACTGGAGAGGAAGAGGTCTACTTCCTTGTTTCATTCTTCCTCTCTCTATCCTTCCTGCCCCCTCACCTTCCTCTACAGCCAAGCACTTTGGGTGTGATGTCAGAAGGTCAAAGTCCACTTTACTAAGTCATGCTAGCTTTACTCCAACCTTGTGTGGACATTTACCTTTATGTAAAAGCAAGAGGAAATGTCGAGGCTGAGTACCCCAAAAGGAAATACACCAAACACAGGCTTATAAAGAATCACAGATCTTTATTCTAAGACTGTACAGTTTACAAGTAAACAAAGTATCAGATAGCTATCCGGCCCTCAGTACATCACAGCGAATACCAGCCCTTTCGATGTGAGAAGTGAGTGGTACTGCACGTCTAAACAGTTGCACATTTTATACATTTACAATTATAATGTCCAGCCCCTCTATAGGTTAATTATACAGGGTCTAGAGTTTGTGCCGAGTTCACTTCTGGTTTGTCCAACTATATGCATATGGATCATCCTCAGTTTACATGTCAACAAGTTACAATGGCAACAGTGTATTCTTGGATGAACAATAAGCCTTAACACATGTCCTATACAATGCAGTTCAGCCAGTGTCCACGTTCAGTATTGGTATTACATTGTAGTTAATGAATGTCCGCGGATCGGACTTGTTGGCGCAGATAATTCCGCTGTCTACAAGTCAGGCATGGGACAAGGTCTCTTTACTCAACCCAAACCTCCGGAAAACGGACAGTTTAGACATTAACTCACTTACAAAGTTCAGGACAGCTCAGTTACAAGCGGGAAACACTGTCCACCATTTTAGAACACAGAATTATTTTAGAATAGAAATCAAAATGGCGGACGGACCTAAAATGGCGGCTAAGTCGATCTAAGATCGGAACTTTGCAACACGATTTTCTTCGCAGAGCGACTGGGCTTAGGCCAATATATACAATAAAGGAGGCACAATATGATATCCCGTTTAACATTTAAACAAAGGGTTCCTGCCATCACATCTTTGAATCATCTTGGAATCATCTTTTGGATTCCAAACCTTGAAGAAGATTTCCTTTGGACTCTACTGGGAGCAGAGTCCTTTCCAGAGTCGTCCGGTTGTGAGGTTAAGGCAGGTAGTCCAGGGCAAAGGTGAGCTTTGTCTCCTAACCTTCCCCAGGGACCATTGGGGGTAAACCTGTTGCTGCAACAAGGCATGCCTCTCTGTCAGCCACAGTGGTACAGAGGACCTCTCTGTGTTGAAGGTCCCCTGCAGTTTTGGGCCAGCCTCCCCTTTGTTTGGAAGCCCAATAACAAGGATCCATCTTGTACCTGAGTCCATGGATTGGTATCCACAGCAACCTGAGAAGTGACCTGCTGCTGGAGCAACACCTACTTCTCTGACAGCCGTAGTAGTACCCATGACCTTACTGAATTGAAGGATCTCTGCAGTTGTGTGCCAGCCTTCCCCATGTTTGGGAGCATGAGAAAAGGAATCAACATGTCCCTGAGCCCCTGGATTTCGTGTCACAGCACCCTGAGTGCCAAGGCAGCTGGGACCGTAGTGTTATTTGCAGTTTAACTGCTCTGAGCCATTTTCCAAGAGCCATTCAACACATTTTAACCACCAGGACCCTCCGGTTTAATCTTTGAATCGCTCACACAGCACCGAAGTATGATTTGACACTGCTGGATGACCAAGAACCACAAAAAAGTACTATCAACTGCTAATTGCCCCCCACCCCAGTAAATGTTTAGAACCTTGATTGAACATTACATTATCTCAGACTGTTATACATTGCTCTTTGGGTTGCTACTGAATCACATTCACACCCCTAATGAGAGTATACTCTTCCCACTGCCCATGTTACCACAAAAGGCAAAGGAGATATCTGCTTAATTGTGCCTGTTTTACCATTATGATTGTGTTGGCTCCTGGTGTGTAGAAGTGTGAGGTATGACTGCACCCTTTAGCCTCTGCTCACCAATGTACCCATGCAGGGCTTAAATCAATTCGTCACAAATGAGCTAGTAGATTTCTGAGAGTGAAGCTTGATTTTCTTATAAAGAGATGGAGACAGCACTTCTTGGATACTTTGCGTTGCTAATATATAGAGCTGTGTGGTGCAAGGCAGTGAGTTCGGTAATGGACTTGCTTGTAAAGCATCTAATCTACTGCCAGTATTCATGGCATGTGTTCTGAGCTAACACTGTTTTCCACACTAAACAAACTAGTCCAAAATATTTCGAGGCTGTGGAGTAACTTGGCATAGCTCTGCCAATTGACACAGGACCCAGTTCTGTTTTGGCTTAAGATTCAGGAGGGTCGGCATGATGAACATAATTGTGCTGTTGCTCCAGTTGTTCCAGTGCCTTTGCACACTTTTTCTTTTGCTTTCCAGTACTGTTGGAGGGTATTCCAACAAGTGATCCGGAGTTATGCCTGAATTGGGGAAATCAGGTTCGTCTGAGCACATGACAACACTCTTAGCTATTACAGACATTGGGCCTCATTAAACGGAAGGCGGTGAGTCATGGCGCTATTAGCGCCATGGCTCATGCCGGTAAAATACCGGCACCGCCTTGGCGGAAAGGGGATTTATCGCCCCATTCCAAGGTTGGAGGGGCGGTAAATCCCCCTTCCGCCATTGCCCTTCCCCATTCCCATTTCTGCCCCATAGGGCTCTATGGGAATGGGGAAGGCGCTAATTACGGCACCGCAATTTTGCGGTGCCGTAATTAGCTCCGAGGTCCCTTAGCGGGTTGGTTTTTAACGCCTGCAAAAAGCAGGCGTTAAAGCACCAACCCGCTAAGGGACCTCGTAGTAAGGCGGTAATGGTTAACGGTCACCGTAAAGGCCCATTGTGTAATGAGAATATGCCCAGCATCTCCAATGAGCTTTGTCGTAGGTGGATACAGGTGAAATTAGATTCCACTGCCTCCTGCTAGGGTCTTCTACAGCCCCTACCCACTAACATCCCCCATTGTTGGTCTCCTCGTCATTGCTCTTTGTCCCTCGATTCCATTTGGATTGTGCCTCTCTCTTTACTGAAATGGGCTGAAATGTTGCTTTGTGTAATGGGGCAGTGTGTCTGCCCTGTGGCTGGAAATAGGAAGTCTCATAAGGGGTTGTGACAAGCTACTTATCAGGGAATGAGCCTAGATAGGGGGCAGTCTAGAGCCATCAATAGACACTAAACGCTTCATAAAATGTGTGTGGCAAGGTACATCGGAAGCAGGCTCAGGCAGCAGGTTGGCAGCAGCCTTAGGAAGTCAGAGCTTGAATGCACCATAGGTAAAAGGGTCAGACATCCATTGGACTAAAGCATCAACAGGCACGCCTGGACCTCAGGCACACAAGTACTAATTTATGGTTGCTGCATTCATAGCTGTAATTGGCAGCGCACCACTACTTATAGCAAAAATATCACAGTTCAATTTTTTCTGGATTTGGACTGATAGAGCTTGTGTCCTTGGAAATGGAGGCTGCTTGTGCATGGAAATATTTCATATATAGGTACACACACACACACACACACACACACATACACACAGGCACAATATCCCCATACACAACAAAGAGTATGAAACATATAGTCAGAAGTAACAACTGAATAAAGTTAAATTGTATTAGTAACTTGGAATGGAACCACACGTCACCAGCATAAGGAAATACTGAACAATAAGTTAGAATGTGTGAGGTAAGGTTAATAAGAGAGTGTGATGGAACGCAATGCTGTAATGAACCATCAGCCACACATGTGAATAGTTAGAATATCTGACATTGCTTGCAAGAGTTTTTGCTCATTCTTTTAAGTCTGTGCAAAACTGAAATAGCAGACCTGATTTTGAACATATAGCATGTCATAATACAAATAACACGCTTGAGTGGGTGCATTCTTTGGCCTTCAGCCGCGCACCTCATGAGGAATTGAATCATGTGTGAATGGCCAATTAAATGCATCTAGTTATGCATCACCGACAATTCAAATCTAGTCATTAATTGCAAAGAATGTACAACTCAGCTGTTTCCCAGACAAATTATGATGAATTAAAAAGGTTTTGTAATCCTAGCAGAATGCTAAATCGTATAATCGTTGCAAATGTATAAGCACTTTGCCAAACTATTATATATAAGATGTGAAGGTGCTGTAAGATTTCATTCAAACTTGTTAAAACAATGTAGAATAGAACTCCATCGCCATGCTATACATTTAAGGCGACATATTATACATGGGGCCTCATTACACGGTAGGCGGTAAGGGTTTACTGGTACCAGTATTTTACCGGTACCGGTAAACCCTTACCGCCTTACTACGAGGTCCCTTTGCGGTTTGGAGAATTTAACGCCTGCTTTTTGCAGCCGTTAAAAACCAACCCGCAAAGGGACCAGGGAGCGAATTACGGTACCGCAATTTGCGGTGCCGTAATTAGCACCTTCCCCATTCCCATTATGCTCTATGGGGCAAAAATGGGAATGGGGAAGGGCAATGGGGGAAGGGGGAATTACCGCCCCTCCAACCTTGGAATAGGGCGGTAATTCCCCTTTCCACCAAGGCGGTGCCGGTATTTTACCGGCATGGACCAAGGTGCTAATAGCACCTTGGTCCACCGCCGTCCGTGTAATGAGGCCCATGGACTTCGTAAGACCTTATAATAAGGATGTGGATGCCAACCGCCAACCACATTTACGCCATGGTGGTTGGCGGATTTACGGCCCCATTCCAAGGTGAGTGGGGCGGTAAATCCCCATTTCCCATTTTACCCTTCCCCATTCCCATTTTTGCCCCATAGGGCATAATGGGAATGGGGAAAGGCGCTAATTACGCCACCGTAAATTACGGTGGCGTAATTAGCACCAAGGTCCCTTTGCAGCATGGGTTTTAACGCCTGCAAAAAGCAGGCGTTAAAATCACCATCCCGCAAAGGGACCTTGGAATCAGGCGTTAAGGGTCGGCGCCATTTACGGCGCCGTAAACCCCTTAACGCCTGGGTCCTAATGAGGGCCAATTAATGCCTATTCACATGCACATTGGGCAAGGCAAAATCCCTTCTCCCGAACCCGTGTGCTGTGTGTGTCTCCTGCAACACACTGCTCAGCACACAGCACAGTGACCAGCCATTGTGTTGCAGATACACCTTGAGCATCACATGAAAAGGAATAATTAAATAAATAACCAATTGACGCATGTACAGGATCCCCAAATGGTCATAGATCATGTTCTGCAGGGACAGAGCGGGCCCCAGAAGGCAATCCGTGTGCACCTGTGGCCATGGAAGTGTGGTTGTACATGTGGTGGATCATTGTGCAACTGTGTGTGTCAGTAGGGACATGCACTCAATACATGCATGTGAAATCAAGTGACCCTCAGTGTCCTGTACACATCACATGTGAACATTGCCCATATGTACACCCCAGCATGTCAAACTACACCAATCCCCTCACACCTGAAAAGTAAAGACAACACAGGAACAGGCATTGACCAGCATAACACATCATGTACATAGTACCCCACAATTACAATGTCAGAGTGCCCAAAACACTGTAGCCCAAGCCAACTGTCCAAAAACAAAAGTTCCTCCTTCATTCACACATCACCATGGCCTATTGAACAAATGTGTCTGGGGTATGTAGCCTTCTTCCTTCAAGTCTACCTGGCCACAGGGTCACCCTACACCTTGGTGTCCATGTTTCACCTTGCGTGTAAATAGGGGCCAGCCCCCTCAGAGGCCACCTTGACTGGCAAAAATACCAAATCGCAGAGAATTCCAAGGAGCCAAACCCACAAACCAGGGAAAAAGCCTGTAGGCACCAAAAATCCCTGTAAGAGTCTCCTGTAAATGACTTGAAGTAGCAGAAAATGTCCAAGCACATGTCCAAGCACAATGATAGAACAACCAAGGTTGTACACTTCAACAATGCTCCAACAGGATGTATACCATGTTCGGTACATAATATACAATGATGATACAAGAACTGATGGGTAGTGTCACAGCTCCGGTGTCCAGGCGCAGGAGTGGCACAAACCAACCACCCCCTCCGTGGTCTGGTTGCCTGCAAGGTCAAACTTACACAGGCCTCTGAGACCCCAGTGGGGAAGGAGGGTCAGGGATATGTTGTTTGGACAGGCATTGGTATTCAGGATAACCGGAAAGAGGGGCAAGAGAGGGGAGTAGGATTGTCAAGGGAAAGTAGGGAAAATACAAAAAACAACTATTTACAATAATACATACTCAGTCAGACAAAACATGTTCATAATGCACATTGTACCAAATGAGTCAAATGCAAGCCAAAGTGAGACTTATCTCTGGGGTGAGTGCTGGCCTCCTGCCTGCGCACTCTCAGGTCCAGTAACAGGAGCAGTTCAATGCTGCAAAGAGAGTGTGAGTTACTAATCTTTGTGTGTCTACAACACACACACACAACACCATGCATGCCCCAAAGTAAGTGACTCCTCCACAAACAAACACTCTTGTCTGCTGCTTTGTACCCATACGTTAGCTTGCCCCCATGATGGTTCATACACTGTCAATGCAGTAAGGCAGGTGCACGTGGACGCTCGGGAAATGGAAGACCAATGCGTCAAGAATCACACATCATACAATGGTCCCTGGGTGAGCAGCTAGACGCGTATAGTGAGGTGCGACTTCAGTACAAGTTGTGTTCTGGCATCCGCAGATTTCAATAGGTAGTGCACATGTTAATTTGCACATGCAAATGATATGCACTGCACACGAGTCTGTGCCTCGCTGGGTGTCCCTGTGCGCTGCATCAGTCAGTTTCTGGCTCATAATGCTACTGTCTTAGCTACGCAAGCCTGAGTGCTGGCATCCTGGCACACTGCTCAACGCCTTGCCTCTCACTCCCGGCTTGCCGACTCTAGCATCCCCTCCAGTGCCTCCACCTCTCTCCTTCCCATCTATTCTATGGTGCTCTCTGTCTCTCCTATCTTCTCTAACTGCTTCTCTATTGAATATCCTGCCCTCCTCACCAAATCTGGTAGGAAGAAGTTTAAAAAGGACATCCTGGTCTCCAACCCGGGCCTCCCTATCGCTGACACCTACACCAGTGCCTCTTCTAAGGAAACTCTCACCAACATCCTCTTTGTTGTTCCTTTGCCAGAACAATGGACCCATCATAGGGTCTCTGTGCTCTCCCCTTTCTCCTCTTCTCCCATTAATGGTGGCACCCGTTGGGACTATCATGCTGGCCCCCTTCCATTCCTCTAAGTTCATCATTAATGTTTATTTGAATGGGACCATCTTGGTCCAAGGACCTGAGGCCAACCTTCACCTCTTTGATCGAAGCTTTCCGTGCGTCATCAATTTCCCTTTCTTCTCCTGCTTTCCCCTCCTCCCTTTCTGTGGCTATCTCACCACCCTCTTCTGCCTCCAGCTTGGCTACCTTGCCTTCACCTTCTCTCTCTGCGCCCTCTCGGGCTCCTTCTACACCTCCGAAGGACGTACCTCTGAGCTGTACCCCTCCTCGGAAATCCTTCAAGGATGGCAACCTTCTCCATATTGCCACTCTAAACTCTCGCTCCGCTGTCAAACACTCCTCTGATATCTGCCACCTCCTGGAAGAACTGGACCTCGATATCCTCGGTCTCACCGAGACATGGTTTACGGCCAGTTCTGTCACTAGTTTTGACACGCTCCTACCTCATAGCTACAATATCCTCTCCACGCCTAGGCTCAACTGCCCTGGTGGGGGTGTAGCCCTGAACTTCCCTGAGTGGATTCCTGCCTCTGTCACTCCCACGCAGGTCTATTCCTCCTTTGAATGCCTTGTCTGCAGGCTCTCTCTCTCCCATAGCCATTCCCTTACTGTGGCTACTATCTATCGGCCACCTGGTCAGATCTCCTCCTTCCTCTCTGAGTAGGCGGACCTCTCCTCCTCACTCCTGTTCTCAACCACTCAACTCCTTGGTATCAGGTAATAATATTGCCATATATATGGTTGCCGTAAATAATATCGCCGGGAAATTGTTGTGGCGATATTATTTGGGTGACCATATATATGGGGACGGGGACAAAAATAAATAAATAAATAAAATAAAATAAGTTTGGGGTTTGCTGGGGTGTCCCCCTCATGTTCCATGAAATAATGTCGCCACAAAAAACGACAATTTTTCGGCGATATTTTTGCATGCCGAGATTTTTGTGGCAACATTATTACATGGAACCAACTCCTCTTTCTTGGAGACTTCAACATCCACCTGGATGCCTCCTGTCCTCCCTCTGGACTCTTTCGCGACCTTTGCGACTCTCACTCACTATTCTCCCCTCTGTCCCAACTCATTCTGCAGGACACACTTTGGATGTCCTGATCTCCTCAGACCTTCCCCTCTCTGTCACTCTCTCCACTCCTCTCTCCTGGAGCGATCACTTTCTCCTCTCCTCTCACCTCACCCTCCCTACCCTCCTCACATCTCTGATGTCTCTAAGAAGTCACATTACCAGCTGCACCTCCTCAGAGGTATTCTTCCTTTTCTCTCCTTCCTCCAGAAGCTCACTGTCTCCAGAGCCCTAGTTCTCTCTAAGCTGAACTATTGTAAGTCTCTATCTAAATCTGCCTGCCTCCGCCCTCTCCGCCCTCTGCAACCTATCCAGAACAGGACTGCAAGACTTGTCGTTGGCCTCAAGCCCATGGAACGTATCTCTCCAGGACTGAAATCTCTGCACTGGCTCCCAGTGGCTGCGAGGATTAAGTTCAAAACCCTCTGCATTGTCCACAAGGCCTTCTGGGGCCTGGGGCCAAAATACCTTCAACTCTCTCTTCCTAAATATCTTCCTTCTCAACCTCTCCACTCTTCCTGCTCCAACTCCATCAGGGTCAGTCGCTTCACCAAGCAACGAGTTGGTGGTAGATCTCTCTCTTCGGCAGGGGCCTCCCTCTGGAACAGCCTTCCTGCCTCCCTGAAACTTGAGGAGAACCATCTCTGGTTCTGGAAGCACCTCAAAACCTTCCTCTTTGCTTCTGCTTTCACTCCCCCTCTACCCTGTTGACTTTCCTGACAGATACTGCAGTGGAGACCTGGCCTCCCTTCTGATCTTGGGCCCTTGCCCACCAGTTGCCCACCTGCACTGCCTCCCTGGCAACCCCTGCACTTGGGGACTGTTTTTCTGTATCCTTACAGCCCCCCTACCAGCACTTACGTTCTGCACTTACCATACACTGCCACCTGCTGGCCGTTTTATTTATCTTATTTTATTGTACTATCCCTTGTACTGCACTTCCCCTCTCTCCCTTCACCCCCACACTTTTCCCTTTCCCCTTCCCATGCACTTGCGCGATCTGAATGTCACCTGGCCTAGTAGGTTTGTTGTCTGTCTTCCCTTTGTTCCCCCTCACTTGCCTCATCACACCTTGAAACACTTGTGTATAGGGGCGTTATAAATACCATATCATATCATATCATATCATACTGCGCTAATAACTCTGCTTCTATGGAGCTGGGGGGACCGGAGGATATGTGCAACAGCCCCTGCGTGTGCCCCTGACAACTTGGAAAGCAACTTGGCATTTGTCCCCCAACGCATTTTAGCTGTACTGTGCGCTTCAACAACAACATCTGTCCAAGCTCCCCATCAGTGGCGCTACTTAGCATGCATGTTCAAGTGGCCTGGTGGAAGGTTGGCTGCAGTGTGGCCCCCTTGTGCTGCTCACCTTGCTTGGAGCTCCTGGAAACACGTCTGCTTCTGTTGGACGTCTGAGCACAAGGCCTGTGGCACTGTTTGCGCACACATGCACATGTCTGCCCCACCGAACGTGGCCAGCTGTCTGTTGTACTATGCCCCATGTCTGCTGGCAAAGGTGGTCTGGAGGCTCATTCTCCTGCAGAAAGGGCACAAAAAATATAATTAACGCCGGAAAGTTCCCTGTGTGCGTCTCTTCATGCTGGTTGTGACTGGGCCTACATCAGAATTCCTCCAACTATCAGTGTGACTTTGACAGGCAAAGGGTGCCAGACACTGTCTACAGCATGAAGTACATCAAGCACATGTACAGGAAAGAAAATAAACATACATCACAATGTATATCAATTAATGGACACATCAATCATGACCCCACCCAAATCCAATATAGACATGCCGTGGATGAAACCCCCACAATCCCCACTAGGGGTGTTAACACAAATAGTACAGCAGCAGACAGGACACAGATATGATAGTCCAAATCCCTTGTGTAAATGACTGTAACACCGAACCATCCTTGCGAGCCCATTGATAAGAGAAGCAGGAGTGGCCTATGTGAGTCAGGACCCCAAGCTGCAAACACATACACGAGACAAGCTTGAAGGGCCCAGCTGGAACAGACAGTGGATGTTTTCAAAAGCCACAAAGCACCACACTGTCACATGAATGCACAATAGACAAGCATTTTTAAACTATATTAACTAATTAAACTAACTATAAAAAACCTACATTGCCTAATTAAACTAACTATCAAAAACAATTTTAACTAACTAAACTAACATGAAAAATCAAAAATGGCTACATACAACCCAGGGGGGGGGGGCACCCAGGATGGGGACTGTACAGGGTGCACCTCAACACCCACATGCAATGCGGTTGAGAAAAAAAACCCTCCATGGGCTCAACGCCTGCACAGCCCGACCTGTGTGGGAGATATCTCGTCGTCCGAGTCAGCCTCTTCCTGAATTGGTATACTTGGCACAGGAGCCTGACCACGCCTAGGCACAGCTTGCCCCTCGTCGGCAGCAAGTCTGCTGGACGGTTGAGCCTGGTTCTCTGTGGCGATGACACGTAGGTCAGCATGCAGAACCTCCCGTGATACGTGTGCTTCCTCTTGCAAGGTAACACATGTAACACAGAGTTCTTCCTGCGTGGCCTGGCTGGACAACTGATGCACCGCCCGGCAAGCATGTAGCTCAGCCGAGATAGTACACTCAACCTGCGCAAACCTCTCCTCTGACCGCTCCCTCTGAGACATAAAGAGCACAACCAGAGTGGATCTGAGGTATTCATACTCAACCTTCAGGGCCTCCATGTGTGCCTCTGCGTGAGCAGCAATTGCTTGACGCAAAGACACCATTTCAGCCCGGCGTGCCCTGTCTGAGGCCACCATGCCCAGCCTGAGCGAGCGGGCCATGGACTATGCCGCCCGCTGCTGGAGTTCCACATCCTAGCAGGGGGTAGCACGGATTGGGCCACACGCTCCATGCTCTCAGCAATGTTATCGATTGCTGCCCCCTGGTGTTCTGAATTGGCAACCATGGCTTGCTCCCACTCAGTATACCCCAGTGGCGCGCGGCCACCGCGTTGCTGGGCTTGACACCTGCGGGGCCCAAGGCGCTGGCGTCCTTGTTGGGTTGGCCCTGCCCGCGGCTGCAAGACTACATTCCCCCATTGACGTGATGCCCCAGGCACATCAGCAACTGGTGTGGAGGGTGACACTGCATCCCGATCCACCACAGGCGGAGGACCCACCACTGTCTGGCCCCTCAGTGCAGGTGTCACTGACAGAGGAGCGTCCACATCAGAATCACCCACCCCTGACGAATGGACCCGATGCACATCCAACTCGACATTGTCATCAGAGTGATCATCGAGGCTTGACTCATTGCCAGCCACAGACAAGATGGTCTGTAACACATGTGGGTTCAAGTGGTCTACCACCCCACGACCCCCACTTGTGCCCGGTTGCTGGTGTGATAACAAACCTGTGCCTGGCATGACAACACCATAATCTGGCTCCATTGCATCATCATCTGTAAAGTGGAGAAAAATTAACATCAGTACACATGTCAGAAGCACATAACACACACACACATAGACATCACACAGATAGCCAACACATGAAGCAGACATGTCACACACAAAGGTGAACCTTGCATGCATGCCAGGTCACTTTGACATAGCATCATGGAGTAGGCATGTAGAATGGTGTAACATGGCTCTGAAGTGGGTTGATGCAGTGCAGAACATGTGTACGTTATCCACTATCTACATGAATAAGTACATCATGATGTGTATCTATTAACTTGAAGGCAGTGCAAGGGCAAGTTCAGGCATCGTGTGCAATGTGCAAGCAAACCACCCCCCCTAAGTGAATATGCAGGGATGCATTGCATGGCAGCGAAAGGGCAACCAGAGACCTGGCTCAATTGCCTCATCTGAGTCAACTGACGACACAGCAGATGATGATAGCACAGAAAGCAGGACACATGATGACCCCTCAGTAGTACAGCCATTTGTGCAGAAGCCGCTACACCAGTCAAACAGAGTCAGTGGGCCTGAAACGGGGGGAGGCCTGTGCCCTGCACAGACTGTGATACCCTAAACATGTGTGTGATGCAGGACTGAGCCAGAGTGGGCATGGAATGGATGATCAAATGCAAAGAAATGTAGGTCATCCTGGACACATACTACAATGATCATCCAGTCAAGGACACATAGGGGCATGCATGGAATACACATGGAGCATGAATGGGAACTCATGTCCCTGCAGAGCATCTGCCATCTGCACACAGTCCAAGTGAGACACCCTGCATGAAGTGCAGAGGATGTACTCCACAGCATGTTTCTGGCAGGTTGGCTGGTGGAAGTTTGCATGTACACAGGAGTCTTGAACGGGCCATTGCTGTACGCCAACATGATGCACACCTGTGCAATGTTGAAATTGGGGTGAAGGGGTGGTGGAGGGGCAAGGGAGCATGCCTACGTGGAGTACCCGTAAGCATGTGAAGGACACATGCACGTCAGTCATGCAATGACATAGTCCCAGTGCTGAGAGGAGATACACCCCAGGCTACATGCAGAAGGCCCTTTGAGCTGGAACATGGACTCTACGGGCAGCTGGGTGACTAGCATGTGGGGGCCATTGCAGTACACCAACATGATGCACACCAGTGCAATGTTGAAATTGGGGTGAAGGGGTGGTGGAGGGGCAAAGGAGCATGCCTACGTGGACTACCCGCAAGCATGCAGAGGACACATGCACGTCAGTCATGCAATGACATAGTCCCAGTGCTGAGAGGAAACACACCCCAGGCTACATGCAGAAGGGCCTTTGAGCTGGAACATGGACTCTAGGGGCAGCTGGGTGACTAGAATGTGAGTAGGGTGCAAGTGTGGTGGTGAGGACAGTCCCCATCAGCTCTACGTGTCCACTATCCCGCACACCAGGCACGCATCAGTGAAGCATTGCATGACTTGTACATGAGAACCATGTACACATGACATGCAGTGGCAGTCAAGCACAACACATCACACAAGCAAAACACACATGTCCTCGATGAACAGGCAACAACACTCACTGGATGGGGCATCAAAGTCCGACATCTCTCCCACTCCTTCGACCATTCCTGTTGGTATGAACTCCGCAACGAGTGACTCGTGCAGAGTGATTTCTTCCTCCTCAGGTTGTGGGCCACTGCCAGTCACCAGAGTCATGTTGTAATTAGAGGCACACTTCGCCTTAGTGCTGCGTTTGAGGTCATTCCAAAGCTTTTTGCACTCTTGCGCTGTGCGCACCTCATGGCCGAATGCACTGACATGATCCGCAACTTGCTTCCAGTAGGTATCACGATGGGCAGCCGTAGTTTGACAATTCGGCCCCACTAGCATGTCACGGTTGTGTTCCTGCACGTAGTCCACGAGGAAGTCCAGTTCCTTCTTGCAGAAAGGCTTCTTCCTTGACGTGCTGGAGGCCATAGCTGTGTCTGGGGTCCCAGCCTCTACTGCAGGTGCAACGTTCCTCCACTTGGACGCTGGTCCGGACCATGGCTGGCAAATGCCGCCCTGATCAGTATGGGCAGTGGCACTGGTGGAATAAGCCGAGGGAGTGGCAGGTGGAACATGGAGTGAAACCCTGACTTGCGTCAGTGGCTGCTGGGTGCCCTGGAATGGACCCTGCGCAGCAACATCCGCTGTGCCAGGGTCATTGACCGGGACTGTCCTAGTTGGTAGACTCGCAACCGGGGTGGTGTCTTCTGCATCTGCCCCTGCACTTGCCAACACCCAGCTGGTCAGGGCAACAGATGACATTACTGCCCCAGGGACACATGCCTCGGTCAGGGCAGCCCTGCGTGCACCTACCGTGTGCCTCCTGACCTCCTGGCAGACCCTGAGCGTGGGTGGTGGTGTCCACAGCTGCACCTGCAGCTACCACTACCCTTGGGCCCGTGGCAGTCGATGAAATGGACTGCCGGGTCACATGGGCACCAGTGCCAGATGCAAGAACTGCATCTCCCGGAGCCGCAGGGGGTGGTTGTCTGACTGCACCAACACGTGGCACAACATCGTGCCGAGCTGGCGCACCCCTTCCTCTTCCCCCTCTGCAGCCACCCTGGACACCCTGGAGTCCCGCTACTCCCTGGTCACCCCGCCCACATCCCTGAGCACGCCCACCACGGGGAGTACGCCCAGCTGAGGCACCCCTCACCTTTCGTGGCCTCCCAGCCATGACACAGATGGAGTAGTGCCGGCACAGATGTAGTAGTGCCAATGGGATGTATACACGCCAATTGTCCTGTGCATTTGGGGTGAAGGGGGTGGGATACAAGATGTTAACAGCACCCCTGCAACTGCAAGGCTGTATGTGACCCCGGTGATTAAGGGACGGGTCACGCAATGCTCAGGCACCCCAAAACTGCTGTAAAACCGTGCACGCAACCCCCGGTAGAACACGTGTGTGGAATTAACCTCCCGCAGTATGCAGTGGCACACAGGGACACGAAAAACACGTACATGTGGGACACGCAGGCTACTATGACCTCGAAAACGGTACGCGAAACACAGGAGGGCCTGCAGTGGGAAAAATAGCGTGCATTGGCTACGCATGTTTTTCATTATCTCACCGTCTGACTAGCGAGATAATGAAAAACACGCGTAGCCAATACCCCCACAAAAGAAGAGATATGTCCTCGATCCGATGTCAAGTACTGATGGCGCGCAAAACCCCACGAAGTAGCAACACACACGTCAGTCTCCACGAAAGGCACATACAGCGAACTGCTGGCCCCGCTCACCTTTAACCCGTGCTGAGGGAAACGTCTGCGCGTGTCACGTCACTTACGCACTTAAGCCCTTTCCTTGGATTACACGCATTAACACGGGCAGGTGCATTTTTTTCACGTGCTGATTCACTATGCACCCGTCACGAGGGAGACACCCGCGCGTGTAACGTCACAGATGCGCTTACGCGCTAAGGGCCTTTCCTCGAATTACACGCTGACGTGCAGTTTTTCACGTGCCAAATCACTCCGTATCAAGCTGGCCACTCCGTATCCGCGACAACACATGGAAGACCACAATCCTGCCCAGAAGGCCATTTTCCTGCCCCCCTGAGCCCCAAGCAGCCTCCCACAAGCCATCTGCTGCTGCCTGCCTGCTGCCACCGTGCCCTGCCATTTGGTGCCTGCACATCTGCCATCTGCAGGGGTCCAGTTGCAGTGACCACCCCTGATGGAACAGAAGACTCCCGACTGGTGTTCCATCACTCCACAGCCCAGCCCCCGGACCCAGTTGCCCACCCACACCTGCCTCGGGGGTTACCATGTCCGACAAAACACCTTCCGGCAACAGTGGCAACCACCAGCCAGAGAGGCAGAGGGCTGCCAGCTTCACTTCTGAAGAAGCGGGCATCCTGGTGGAGCAAGTCCTGGGGCAGTATGATGCCCTCTTCACACCATCGCACGCCAACAAGGAAGGACGGAGGAGAATCTGGACGGACTTCATGGGTGCCATCAACTTGCAGGGGGCGGAAACCCGCAACATTAAACATGTCCAGAAGCGATGAGAGGACTACAAGTCCAGGTCCCTCAAGAAGGCCCACCGCCTCTTAGAGGCAGAGGATGCAGTGGGGGGCCGGGGCCAGCTTACAAACCAGCAGATGATGGTTCTGGAGCGCATTCGCCCAGTGCTTCGCCACCAGATCCTCAGGATGAAGGCCCGTCTGGAGTCGAGCTGTAAGTGGCCATGCATTGCTGTGTGAAACAGGGCATGTTGCAGTGTGCTGGTAGTCAGCTACTTGTCTGTATGTGTGACATAAGCCATGTATGGATGTGTGTGTGCAGGGACATCATGGTGCTGCATGTAAGAGCAGTCATGCGTAAACCACATGGATGGTGCATGTGTTACTGTTGGACATGGATGGGGTGTGAGAGATGGGTTCTGCTGTCAAGGACAAGTATGTTGTACATGTCTATGTGTCTGAGTAGCGTGTGTGTGACTTGTATACGCCGTGGATGCATGACACATTTCCATGACAATGTTCTGATTCACTGATGCAGCCTAGTCATCCTTGTCTCCACTGTGTCTGGGGTGTACAAGGCCAGATGGATGAAAGTACAGTGATGTGTGTGCATGTGATCAGTATGATCCATGATGCATGTGAGTTTCAAACCACCATTGTATGTTTCAACAGTTCCTTGGACATGTATGCAAATGTTCTTTGCATGCGCCATGCCTGTTTATGCATGTGTGTTGCCTGCACTGACCCATGTGTTGTGGAGGTACATGATGGAAGTGACCTTTGACAGTGCCACTCATGTGCTATTGCTTCCTGTCTAGGGGACTATTGTACAGTACCCTGATGCTTGTGTTCTATGTCTCCCTCTACACAGCGGCGAGTGAAGAGGAGGGCGAAGATGGCGCTGTGGAGCAAAGTGGCAGGGATGCCTCCACCGGCCGGTGACGCAAGGCCCAGTCATCCTCCCAGGAATTATCATCATCCGGGAGCGAGGGGACTGGTGCTGCGTCTGCCACTACGGCTGCAGTGGAAGGGGTGGGTGAGCCCCCACAGGGGCTTGCAACGACGGAACACGGTGTGGAGCCATCCAGGTTGGTGGTTTTCAGCGAGGAGGAGGAGGCTGCTACTGAGCCGCACATTGGGCCTGGTGGGGGTGGTACCACTGGTGCATGTGGTGCAGTCCAGGAGCAGGGGCAGGAGGCAGCACAGGTCGCCGTGAAGGGGCCTGTGCATGTCACTGTCCCTGACACTGTGACTGCACCACCATGCACCAGCAGGGATGCCCCATCCCAGGCCCGTCTGCAGGTAGGGGGGAGGTCCACGTCATCTGACACTCCTCTACCTGCGGACGAGGGGACCCGTGACCGTATGGAGACCATCCTGGTTGGTGACGTGTTGCGCACGCGTGACATTCGTGATGACGTGCATGCTTCCTGGGGGGAGCACGCACGTCATCATGAAGAGCTGCGTGCCAACGTGGCCCAGTTGGGAGGGGTCTTGGTCAGGGGTTTCGTACATATGTCGGGCACTCTAGCAGCCCTCTCCTCCTCTGTGGAGACTATGCGCCAGTCGTTCTCCATGCCGTCTTCCGGCCCAGATGACACCACGGCCCCCTTTGGACCTGCCCTGACCAACGCAGCCAGCTTGGTGGAGATCCCATCCCTGCCACAGTCGGGAGTCGGAGGCCCAGCAGGGGTGGACACCACAGCAACTGGACCCCAGCAGATAGAGGATGTGCCAGCATCATCGGGCAGGGCATGTGCACGACGGCGCCGATGGATTCCAACAGCCTGGATGTTGTTGTGCTGCCAGAGGCAGTTGCGTCGGAGGCAGCAGCAGGCTCAATGTGGGAGGCATCATGGCTCAGGGCCATCAACATCAGTGGGGCAAGCATTGGCCGGAGGGCAGGAGGACCCTGGAATGGGAGTGTCTTCCCTGTGGCAGTGGTTGGGCCAGTGGATAGATGCGGAGCGACGGCGGGCGCAGGAGGCACGGCTCTCTATGGTCAGGGCGGAGAAATCCATGCGCAGGGCACTGAGGTGGGCTGAGTGCCTCGAGGGAATTTTCAGGGAGTTGAGGTGGACATGCCGTTATCCCTGCGAGTCCTTCTTCAATTTTTTTTGAGAGACTGCGCTCATTTGTTTCATGGATTTCAGATGAATGCTCCCGTATGCGATACTCTGAATCGCCCTTGTCGGGACACAGTTGACATGATCACCGCTGCACCTATGGATGCGGTTTTAACAAACAGATGGTGGACGTCATAATCTAGACTGCAATACAAGTTGCAGCAGATACTGATTTATTCAAGACAGATATATATTTTTCAAGCATCCTGGCTTGGTTAGACCGCGCTTTGTTTGAACTACTCGATCCAACTAGTGGGCGCATGCCGCTACTCGATATATAGCAGAGTGTCAGGACAGGATTGACCCATGGAACTTTGCAGCATCCCAGCTCCGTCGATCATTGATGACTTCAGTTTCTAATTCACCATGAAGAATTTCCACATAATCAATTTAAATATGAAACATGTCGGTTTTCTATATGGTCCAGCTTTGATGTGGCTAAATATTGTCAATTAATATGACTTTTGGAACGTCCAAATAGGAAAGGACATTCTAACAATATTCTAGCAATATAGTGCTTGTCACTTACTAGATCTTGAACATGGTGCTATAACAGTAAGTGCAATAAGTTTATTGGTGTTTTTGTATAGTCAGTGTTCTCCACTTTCATCTTTGTGGTATGAATTATGGATATGTATGAGTTTTGTATGAATGGAGTGATTGGTGAATTGTATGGGTCTGGTTGTGTTGTTCATTGTTCCAATCATTTGCTGTATTAATTATGCACTATTTTTTTATAAATTGTATTTTATGACTTCAAAGTTTTATGATACATTAGGAGTTTTTAGAATTTTTATGATATACTTTATTAAATTGAATGAATCATTTTCTACTACTATCTGGATGTGAATTGAATTCTTTCATCTCCTGCCTTGTGATGTGGTTTGTACTTTTTTAGAGGTACAAATCGGTTAGTTGCACCGTCTATTGGTTTAGTTCCCGTCTGTTCACCTAAACAAGATTTTTTACCTCAGTCCCCTAGTTCATCTATATATATACATGTTCTTTCCAAGCACGACAGAGTGTATCCTTTTGGCTTGGAGTCCCTCATTGTTTGTTGGCGTTATCCCTGTGAGACCTCGGGGCTAGAGAACAGGCCCGCCTCCAGGACGTTGAACAGGAGTTTGATGATGCCCTGGCCCGGGAAATCAACTAATGAGCCATAGGACTTGCCCGCCGCCATTTTATATAGTTAGTTAGTGTTAGGTTTCATTAATGTTTTTTCTTTCATTTGGGGTGCTTGGACTATGCCCCACCTTTTTGTAGATAGTTCTTAATTAGGTAGGGTTTTTTGTAGGTTTCCTTTCAATAGTTGGGCTTATGGACCCTGGATTTGATCTTTGTATATAGTTGAAGACTGCATTTCTCATCATTCTTTTTTGGTTCACCATGGAGCAATGGATTATTCTTGGTATTTATCTTTGGATTTGGTTTGCTGGACGGACACCTAGGACTCATTTTCATTTGGATTCTGCTTTCATGATTTTTTTTTTTCGTTTTTTTGCAACATGCTGCTTTTTCTTTATTATTTCTATTATTGTGTGATTTGAATTAATCCCCTTGCTTTTGTGTTCAATACATTTTTTTTTCATACTTTAAATCGTGGTTTTCTGTCATTGGTTTCATGCATGACACGATGTGGGTTTTCTCATTCACTTGCACCCATTGTGTGTGTGTGACGAACATGTGTTTAGGTTGGGTGTTTAGACAGGGGTGGCGTGGGGTGTGATTTGGGTGGCCATAAGGCCCATGATTGTGGATCGTGATGACATGTTGGGTGGGGGGCATGAGTCGGGGCCTGCTGGCAGGTGCCCGTCAATGCTGGGTGGCTGGGGTGGCAGGGGGACATGAGTCGGGGCCTGCCGGCAGGTGCCCGTCAATGCTGGGGAGGGAGGGGTGCAGGGGGACATGAGTCAGGGCCTTCTGGCAGGTGCTTGTCAATGCTGGGGGGTTGGGGGCAGGGGGACATGAGTCGGGGCCTGCTGGCATGTCCCGTCAATGCTGGGGGGTGGGGGGGGCAGGGGGATATGAGTCGGGGCCTGCTGGCAGGTGCCAGTCAATGCTGGGGGGTGGGGGTGCAGGGGGACTTGAGTCGGAGCCTGCTGACAGGTGCCTGTCAATGCTGGGGGGTGGGGGAGCAGGGGGACATGAGTCGGGGCCTGCTGGCAGGTGCCCGTCAATGCTGGGGGGAGGGGGGGCAGAGGGACATGAGTCGGGCCTGCTGGCAGGTGCCTGTCAATGCTGGGGATGTGGGGTGGCAGGGGGAAATGAGTCAGGGCTCACTAGTGCAGGCTGCCATGTGTAGCTGGATGCGTGGCATGACCAGGGTGTATGGGCTGCCTGCGGGGCATGGCCAGAGGGTGCAGGGTAGTCCCCTGTGGTGTGTGCTGTCACTGGGCCATGGCCAGGGTGTATGGGCTGCCTGCGGGGCATGGGCAGGGGTGCAGGGTAGTCCCCTGTGATGTGGGCTGCCTGCAGGGCCTGGGGAGGGGAGAGAGGACACACCTGGGAGGACCCACACTGCCAATTCACGTGTGGTACTCCCTGCGCATCCCTCAGAATACACGTACCCCGCTCGGCCAGTGAAATCGCGTGTAAAACTCCACGGGCACCCCTCCGAATATGCCCATGTAGCCCATCCACCCTCAACATACCCCACAGGCAGCCCATCACCCAAGTGCATGCCCCACAGGCTGCCCACACCACAGGGTAGAGTTTTACACACGATTTCTCTAGCGCAAAAGGGGTACATGTATTCTGAGGGGTGCGCAGGGAGTTTAACACGCAATTTCACTAGTGCGAGAGGGGTACGTGTATTCTGAGTGTTGTGCGGGGAGTTTTACATGCCATTTTGCTAGCGCGAGAGGGGTACGTGTATTCTGTGCGGTGCGCGGAGAGTTTTGCATGTGATTTCGCTAGCGCGAGAGGGGTACATGTATTCTGTGGGGTGCGCAGGGAGTTTTACACGCATTTTCGTGGTTGGGGGGCTGTATGCTGGTCCACTGGCCTGTGCGCCATGTACGGGATTTGTGCGCTGTTCATGGTGCACAGGGCGGGGTTGGGGGCGTAACTGGCGCTGCTGCAGGGTCGCCGCGTCACTCTGCGCCACGGCTGGTTCTGGATGTTGAAATCCATGAATACGCTCTGCGCTGAAATGGGTTTTGGCACACGCGGCTGGCGCAGACTGCCGCACGTGCACACTTTGCGCCAGCCATGTGCGCCACTTGTGCGCAGAATTCTATGAATTACCCCCTTAATATACTGAGCGAAACACACAGTCTAACAATCACGTATGTGAAGGAGCTCACTCCCCACTTCACCAACAAACTCAGAATACAGGACACATCCCGGTGGGGAATGAGACCAAGAGATTGGTTTGCAAGTTGTCAAAGCTTTATGTAACATTCAGCATCCAGAGAACTCTGCTGCCTTGAGAGCGCTCTGGTAAACAATACAGAAACAATAGGTTTTAAAAGGTTACACCGTAATTCGTGACAATTTCTATACATGCTACAAATTACAGTTCCGTTGGTTAGAAAGGAGGTGCACATATAGTTCTGTACAGGCCAGCTCCACAGGATTGGTTGATGACTTGGTGGGAGGTTGGACATCATGTGGTTCAGCTGTGCCGGTCCATGCGAGGTGAAGGTTGGGTCAGGTCTAAGAGGTGGCTGGTTCGAACTAAGCTAATCTACACACTTATTCTACACAAGCAGTAAATAATGACTTTCAATATACCTTTGAACAAATATTGGAGGCTTATAAATTGTACATGTGGATTTACACTGTCCCACCTTGGGTCACTGATGAGGTGAAGGATGTGGGGATCTTGCCCCGAGGTACCTGTGGGGGTCAGGATTGATAGCTGTCAGGTCTGGCACATCAGAGCGGGAAGGGGGTGAAGTGGCATATGTTAGTTTAGGACAGAATATATTGTGACAGAGGTCTGGTTTTATTAGAGGCACTTTAAGGTGGTCAACAAGGCAGATCACACTTTTGGTACATTAAATGAATAGCTTTGGAGGGGCACAAGGTTGAATAAGCACTCATTTTCTGACAGCGGGGAGAGTGAGAGGTGTAGGAGCAGGCTTGTTGAGATGGATGAACTACAATTCATGGTTCTGCTAGATCCCACACAGGTCAGTGATCTCAGAGGAAGAGTGAGAAGAATACATTGTTTATTTGTAACATCTTGTCTCAGATCATCCGTGAGGAAGGGACTTGGCGGGCGAGGGCGCAGGAGGAAAATGATGGGGGCTGTCAGTGCTGTGTGCGCGGCGTTCCTGAGGGAAGAGGAGACTTTCGCAATGCCAAAATGCGGCCTAGTTCAAAGATGGAGTTGGGGGTACACAAAATGGAGTCAAGTGTGTCTTGCAATAGCCCCGCCTGTGCTTATGCCAGGGCATTATTCCCCATGGCTGCAGAAGGGCAACAGAGGCATTCCCCACTAGTACAAGAGCAAGTGGTGCCTTTTGCGTAGAATGTTTGGGGGCTCAACTGTCCCCTTCCCTCCTTACATATGTTTCAGTATTTATTTCCACATGCTCCTATTTCTGTTCCCAAGAACATAGCAATGGATCAGATGTGCTTTACTTTTTTACATTTGTTTTTCTATTTTGTGTTTTTGTTTTTAATTATATCCTGATTTAAAATTGTGTAAATATGAAATTTGATGTTAAATTGGTTTTGTAAAAAGTTTGTTAACCAAATACAATAAAAAAAATAAAAAATAAAAATGTTTTACACCTTGACTTGGGGATTCTGATTTCTTTATCATCTTTTTATTTTTTATCTGAACCACTGATACATTCTCTCTCTTATTCCTTCTCATCCAACCTTCCATTCCCTTGCCCGCTGGTCCCATATAGATTCCCTTCCTGGCATACTTTTCACACCTCCTCTGCCTATTCCTTCAAATCCAAACTCCTTCAATCATGTGCATTACCCTAGTTTACCCTTAATTAACATGTTCTGTACTTCTTGTTGTCTTCCTCAACCTTAGTTTATTCCCTCCCTTCGTCAACTCCTCTGGCACATCCTGAATCATTTCCATTTTATCATCCACTTGCACTCCAATTAACAATAATAGTTGAGCAATCCTTGCAAAGATGACCAATTCCTCTGCAAATGGAGCAAATAATGTTATCACAGGCAGCTTCGGAATGCCCATGATCCCTACAATGATTTTTATTTTTTTATTTTTTATTTTTTTTAATTTATTTATTGGCATTTATCATTTTTACATTTGCATGACATAAAATATGTCCATAGTTAGAGGATAATAAGCGTTTCGTAATAAGATATTAACATTTAACAATTCAACTTTAACTGTCTCCAAGTGGTCCTTCAATCATGACAAGGCAGTTCTGTGATGTTGGT
Source organism: Ambystoma mexicanum (assembly GCF_040938575.1). Lineage (NCBI taxonomy): Eukaryota > Metazoa > Chordata > Amphibia > Caudata > Ambystomatidae > Ambystoma > Ambystoma mexicanum. Next base: position 1,142,316,042 of record NC_090922.1, read on the forward strand.
TGTGAATCCTTTTTCCATGGGTTTGTTCTTGCTCATGGGGCTTGTCATCCGAGGGGTGAAACAAGGATCCTGTGAGTTCTTTCCAGGCTGTTAGGGTCGTGCTCGAGGCGTCCGTGGACCTGTCAACACTGTCTTCCCATGCCTTTGTTTCAGCTTGTACCCAACGTTCCAATTCTCTGTGCCATACCTTTTGTTGGGGTCCTGCGGGTTTTTCCAGGACATTGCAATTGTCCTTTGTGCCAGTATGCAAATAATGTCCATTAATTTGGCCAGGTGTTTAAGTTTGGCCGGCCTGGGGTACGTTCCCAGAAGGCATTCGTCCGGGGTCCACTTGTACCTAGTCAACCCTGCTTTTTCGCTTGTCAGCTGTACGGTGGTCCACAGGGACTGTGTTTTGGTGCACAACCAGAACATGTGAATCAGGTCTGCATTATTCTCTCCGCACCAGGTGCAGACAGAGTGTGGTGATTTATTGAATTTCGCCAGCCTGGATGGGGTTAAATATGTTCGGTATAACAGGTTCAGTTGTATTTTTCTAAACCTGTGGTTCCTGGAGACTGCTTTAGGGTACGCTAGAGCCCTCTCCCATTCTCCATCAGCCATCTCCCGGCCCATGTCTGTTTCCCATCTTCTTTTCAGTTTGGCACTTTGTGGGTGGGGGGTGTCACTAAAGTGGCCATAGATCTGGGACACTGGTCTCCATCCTTCTCCCAAGCTGCTCAATAGTGTGATCAGAGGGTTTGATTCTGGTTCCTCCGGCCATGTTATCCACTTGTTTCGTGCTGTAGTCCGTATCCTTTGATACCACTGAAACTGGCCCGTGTGGATTCCAGCTTCCTCCTGTAGTGTTTCGAATTCCTTAAAGGTGCCATCGTCGTATAGGTCTCTCCACCTATATATCCATTTTTCTTCCCAGCGTCTGAGGTGCTGCAGGTCCATATCGGATCTGTATAGGTCTGAGATCATTGGTATGTCTGTGGAGTACTGATGCTTTGCGTGGGCGAGTGCTTCTGCTCTGTGCCATACTTTTCGCCCTAGGGCAGCCAAGAAGGGGGCATTTCGCATCAGGTGGCTGGGGGCCCAAATAAGTTCCTTCAAATGGATCGGGGAGACCAAGGATTGTAGCAGGGGCATCTCATATGTGGTGTCGTCTGCTAGCCACTTGGTCACAAAACTGAGTTGCGCTGCCAAATAATATTTCTCGAAGTTTGGGAGTTGAATTCCCACCTGGCTATGTGGTAGGACCAAGGTGGTGAGTGCTATCTTGCGTCTTCCTTTCCCCCATAGGAAATCACAGAGTATCACTTCTAGCAGGCGAAAAAAGGAAGCATTGATGTAGTAATGTACATTTTGGAACTAGTACAGGAATCTAGGGAGGACAATCATTTTAATTATTGAGGCTCTGCCAATCATAGACAGGGGAAGTTTTGCCCAGAAGTTCATGGATTTTCTTAAGACGGGGATTGCTGACTTTGTGTTGTGTTCGTGCATCAGTGCACGGGTGTGCATTATGTGTATTACCAGGTATTTAAACAAGGTGACCTCCCACTCTATCCCCACAGAAGGAAGTTCTACAATATTCTTGCTCTTGAGGCCAGCTAGAGGGAAGAGGCAGGACTTCGCCCTGCTAAATTGTATGCCTGAGACCTTTGCAAAGTTGTCTAAGACGTCTAGCATTTTGGGCACATTATTGTGTGGGTCCGTAACATATAGCAGCACATCGTCTGCATAAAGTGAGATGATGTGGTCCACTCCCCCCAGACGTATCCCAGCATCGAAGAATTGTTTCCGAAAATAGATGGCAATAGGTTCCAGTCCTAGTACATAAAGCATGGGGGATAGTGGACATCCCTGCCTAGTGCCCCTGCATATGTCCCAGACCTCAGGCACATACTTTCCGGTTTTTACCATAGCCCTGGGTTTTGTATAAAGTATCTTGATCCACCTAATGAACCCCGGGCCAAAGCCGAAACCCTCTAGAACCACTACGAGCCATTCCCAATATATAGAATCGAACGCCTTAATGGCATCAAGGGATAACAGTGCACATGCCTCCGTGCTAGCCTCAGTTTGGTTTATAACCTGTTGTAATCTGCGTAAATTCATGGTCGTGTTCCTGCTCGGTATGAAGCCGCACTGATCCATGTGCACAATCTCCCCTATGATTCTAGCCAACCTCTTTGTTAATATCGTTGTCAGTATTTTCACATCATAATTGAGCATGGCTATTGGGCAGTAAGAGCCGCATTTGTCGACAGGTGGTTTGTTAGGTTTAATGACCAGGATCAAAAGGGTCTCTCTCATGCTGTCGGGCAATATCCCTCTCTCATATGCTTCTTGAAAAACCTCATGTAATAAAGGTGTTAGGGAGGTCTCGTACGCTTTATAAAACTCAGCGGGTAGTCCATCGGTCCCAGGGGTCTTGCAGTTGGCGAGCGATTTAATCGCCTCTGTTATATCTTCGGTCGTGATGTCTCCATCTAGGGCCTCAGTCTGTTCAGGGGTTAGTCTGGGGAGTCCTATTTCCTCCAAAGTGTCTGCGATTTGGTCTTGGGGAACTTGGTCCTTGTGGGAGTATAGGTGTTCATAAAAGCGCCTGAAGGCGTTGTTTATGCCTTGTTGTTTTTGGAATTCATTGCCCTCTGCATCCTGTATCATGGTGATTGTGTGCCTGGGGTGTTCTTTCTTGCACAGCCAGTCCAGCATTCTACTTGGCCTGTCGGCTTCTGTGTGCATTCTGTTGGTCTTGGTGGTGTAGTCGAAATTAGCTAGTCTATCCCATGCCAATGTGAATTTAACTATAAGTGCTTTGAGGGTGTCCTCTCTCTGGTGAGTGTTCACCGGGGTGGCCTCAAATTGCTCAATCTCTTGCTCCCACTGGTCTAGTTTGCCTCGCAGCTGTTTTTTAATGCCTCCTGTTTTGTTATAGTTTCCCCCCTTATCACTACTTTTAGGGCATCCCACATCATGCTCAGGTGGTCGACACTTCTGGTATTTACCTCTATAAAGTTTTTTTTTTTTTTAAATATATTTATTGTTTTTTCAAATACAATACAACAAGCATCATCAACATAGTAATCAGTTATGTGTCAATAGTAACTCCCCCCTTCTATCCCCCCCAATGTAAACCCAGAGCAGGATGTTGGGCTGTCTACTGTTTGCGCTAAGGTGAGCCTGGACTGTCCAGGTCCTCGCCTGAGGAGCTGTCTAATTTAGGGCGGAACAGAGCTGCTGGGGCGTTTCCAGGCCATGGTGATACGTCTTTTTGCCAGGATGTACATTAAATCCTTGAGTCTGTTAAGGGGCTTGTTCTTTTTGCCTCTCGGGTATGAGCCCAAAATGCAGGTCCTGGGGGACTGCACGTCCAATGTTATGTCCTCTTCTGCTACCCTAGCTTGAACATGGAACCAGAAAGTCTGTATGGCCGGGCAGGCCCAGAACATGTGGGTCAGTGTGGCAGCGGGTTCTTGGCACTTGGGGCACGTCACCGCACCAGTGCCGCTGAATCTTGAAATGACAGCTGGGGTAAGGTAGGCTCTGTGGATGATGTAGAATTGAATAAGCTGGAATCGGGCATTCCTGGATACTCTTTTGTGATAATGTGTTATGGTTTCCCATTCCGTGTCTCCAAACTGCGTTTTTAGTTCAGATTCCCATTTGCCTTTACATTTAAGTTCGTTTTGTGTGGTGTTGCCAATTAGGATCTCGATGAGCCTCGAGGTTTCGTGCCCCCCCTCTGCAAGGCTCAGCAAGTTTTCGATGACCTCGTGCCCGGCGCAGAGGGACTCTGCATCTGGCCATCGCTTCTTGAGCTTTTCCAACACCGCCCCGTGTAGGAGGAACTGACCCAGCGGGATCCCTGTCAACTCATGCAGCTCAGAGAATGTGTGGATGGCCTGGTCATCCACCAGGTCACCCAGGGTGGCGATACCAGAGGGTTCCCATATATTCCGGATCGCCTCTTGGTCCTCTGGTCTGGTGGACATGATAGCAGCTATTGGGATTTGTGGGGTGTAAGGGTCAGTCAGCTTGACCGATTTGCAGGCCCGATTCCAGATCTGGGTGCCCAGGCGGATTAGGTGTGCATTATGCGTTTTCGGGGCTGATTTAATCCAGAGTAGGCCCTGAGCAGCCAGGGTGCGTCTGAGGGCTGTAAGAGGTGTGTGTCCGTTGACGCGTCATCAGCCATCCACTGAATCACATGCTTGAGCTGGGCTGCTATATAGTAGAGCTCAAAGTTGGGGGTTTTTAGGCCTCCTTTATCGTACGGTCTCTGTGTTATGTCTAGGGCGACTCTGTGCCTTCCTTCCTGCCATAGGAGTTTCCTACAAAGTTTATTCAGGTCTCTGAAGAATTGTTGCGGGATATTGTAAGGGACATTGGTGAAGAAGTGTAGGAGGCGCGGGAGTGCCACCATTTTAAGGAGGCCCGCCCTGCCAGCCATCAGAAGTCAATTGATTTAGCCAGGCCCTCCTTTGCCCTACCGGTGTTTAGTGCGTGTTCGGCTACGGGGTCGTGGTGGATCGTGGTGGATCATAATGGCCAGGTATTTGAGTGTGGTGGGTTCCCATTTGAGGGCTAGAGGGGGGAGGTGTTCTTTCTTGGTCTCGCTGAGGGCAGCCAGGGGGAATAGGCAAGACTTGCCGTGATTGATTCTGGATCCCGGTGCATCTATGGAACCCATCTAGGGTTTCAAGAATGTAGGGGAGGATGTGTTCGGGATCTTTTAAGTAGAGGAGCATGTCGTCCGCGTACATGGAAACGAGGTGGTACACCCCATTTATCATTATACCCCGGTCTCCGTACTCCTGCCTGAGGTATGCCGCCACTGGTTCGATCGCTAAGATGTAGAGCAAAGGGGATAGGGGGCATCCTTGTCGGGTGCCTCTGGCCAGGCTCCATTTTTCTGAAAAGGTGTTGTTGGTACGCACTCTGGCGGTGGGGTTGGTGTAGACGAGTTTGACCCAATTCATGAAGGCCGGTCCGATCCCCATCTTGGAAAGGGCGGCGTAGAGCCATTTCCATCGGACCGAATCAAAGGCCTAAGAAGCGTTGAGGGACGCAACTGCGTATTTACCAGGTACACTATTTGTGCTGTGTATGACGTGGTGCAGCCTGCGCAGGTTCTCTGAGATGGAACGGCCCTGCACGTAACCCGTTTGATCCTGGTGTATGAGGTGTGGGATAGCTGCTTGAAGCCTTCTGGCCAATAGTGCTGTAAGGATTTTGTTATCTACGTTTAGCATGGACAAGGGTCAATACGAGCCACAGTCAGTGCTATCTTTGTCAGGTTTAAGTAAAGGGATGATGGTGGCTTCAGCCATGGAGTCAGGGAGGTGGCCTTTTTCGTACGCCTCATTGTATACTTTGGACAATAGGGGGGCGAGTATGTCCTCGTAGGCTTTATAAAATTTGCCTGGGAGACCGCCTGGTCCCGGCGTTTTCCCAGAGGGTAGAGATCTGATGGTGGCCATGACCTTGTCTGGGGTGACGGGGCTTCCGAGGGGATCTGCCAGGTGATCTTCTAGGCGTGGGAACCTGATGATGTCCAGGACATCTTCATTTGCGGAGTCTGGGGGCGGTGCGGGATCGGAATAGAGGGTTTGATAATATTCCTTGAACGCTGCATTGATCCCCACTTGTGTGTGGAGGGTCAGGCCATCTGTGTTACGGATAGAGCAGATGGGGTTCCTGGGAGTTTCCCGCTTGTATAGCCACGCAAGTAGTTTCCCGGGTTTATCGCCTAGGGCGTGTTTCTTTTCGGTGTATTTGGTATAGCTTAGTTTCCCCAGTGTCTCCCAGTGTGTCCGGCATGTTTGTTTGAGTTCGATCAATTTGTGCGTTTGGGCTGGGTCAAGGGATGGTGTTGCTTCGAGGGCTTAGAGTTCGGCTTCGGTGTGCGCTAGTTGGGACGTGATGAGTTTTTGGGCCCCTCCAGCGGCGGCTATCATTTCCCCCCTTGTTACCACTTTATAGGCTTCCCATGCTGTACTTATGTGTTGGACACTATCAATGTTGGTTTGCCAGTAGTGTGTGGTGCCCTCTCTGATTTGTTCGTTAAAGGCTTTGTCTAGTAACGCTTCGCTTCTCAGTTTCCATGTCGGGATGGGGGGTCTAGGGGCTGTAACCGCCCATGAGGTCATCAGGGGGGAGTGGTCCGATAGCACTCTGGCCAGGTACTGCGTGTCCTCAAATTTGGCAGCATGTTCTTTACTAACGAATAAACAATCTATTCTGGTGTGAACCTTATGTGGGGGTGAGTAAAAGGAGTAGCCTCTGGTTTCGGGGTTTTGTGCTCTCCACAGGTCTTTCAGGGCGTATTGTTGCGTGAGGGCGTTCAGTATTCTGGCGGGTGGGGAGGGGTCACCATGCTTACTATCCGATCTGTCTATACGGGGATCTAAGGTGTAGTTGTTATCACCTCCCCATATTGTTATGCATTCGTTACTCGGGGACAGCCGGGTGTACAGCGAGCGGAAGAAGACAGTTGCATCATGATTTGGGGCGTAGGTGCAGATCAAGCGTATATCGTGCCCTTCTATGGTGCCCTGTACGAGGGCCATTCTGCCTTTGTTGTCCGTTTTGGTGTGGGTCAGCAAGACAGGGACGGAGGGGGCAATCCATATCAAGACTCCTCTGGAGTATGTGGAGTACGAGGAGCCCACCAAGGTTCCTCTCCAGACTTTGGCCAGCGCTGCTAGCTTGGGGGCCCTTAGGTGGGTCTCCTGAAGGAGGGCGATTCCAACTTTGTGGCGTTTCATGTAGGCGTGGATACGGCGCTGTTTGATGTAGCTATTTAGGCCCCTGACGTTCCAGGACATGACTCTGATCTTGTCAGCCATAGTCTGGGTGTGGTTGTGGGGCTGTGGGCAGCCTGAGGTTGAGGTTTTTAACAAACTTGGTCGACCTGGTGGCGATTCCGTTGCGCGTGGTCCTGGTCTGGCGTGTGGAGAATTTAAACTGAAATCCCAACTTGGGGTTCTGACCCCCATGAATAATAACGTCTAACTTAACTTTAAACACAACACGTCTAGCGAGGTTTCCCTTGCTCTGACTTTCCCGTTTCTGCCCCATCGGACCTGGGTCTCCTATTGCCCTACGGGCGGGTGAACTCACCCAAACTAGTCGGGGGGTAGGGGAGGGGTTGCCTCCAGGGATGTTATCGAGAGGTACGCCGTGTCCGGCGCCGCTCCGATACCATCGGTGTCACCGCCTTTGCTGGCGTGTTGCTGTGTGTTTAATGGGTGCTGCCCAAGAGAAGTGAGGAAGGGTCCAACGCTGCAGGCGGCTAGGGCCTGCGTTGCTTCAGTTCAATGTCTGGGATCTGTTCTCTGTCCATCCATTTGCAGGCCTCTGCGGGGGTGTCGAATAAGTGTGCCTTGTTGTTGCGTAGGACTTTTAGTCTAGCCGGGTAGAGGAGTAAATAACGCAGGCCTGCGTTCTTGAGTCTGGCTTTGGTGTGATGGAACTGGGCCCTACTCCTTTGAACCTGCAGGGTGTAATCGGGGTATATTGCGATCCTTGCAGTGTCCCTCTGTATTGAGCCACCCATTCTGGAGAAGGCCAAGATGGTTTCCCTGTCCTTGTGATTGAGGAGTTTGGCTATTATAGGTCCGTGTGGGTTCCCCGGAGGTGGCCGCCTGGCTAGGGAGCGGTGGGCTCTTTCTATGGTGAAGCCCTGTGACAATTTTCCGGCTCCAATTTCGTGTATGAGGAGGTCCTCGATGTAATTAGTGGGGTCGTTGCCCTCGATGCCCTCGGGCAGGCCGATGATTCTAATGTTATTTCTGCGGGCCCGTCCTTCGGCCTCATCGGCCCTGTCTTCCAGGTTCTTCACCTTGTGCGCCAAAATGTCCACTTCCTTTAAAAGCTGTGTTTTGGTTTCAGAGTTGTCCCGAACTTGGATCTCCAGGGCGTCCGTTCTGCTGGCGATAGAGCGCACATCCTGCCGCAGTAGGTTCGGGTCAATGGCTACCGCGTCTATTTTGTTCTCCATGGTCTTCTGAAGTGTCATGATGGCCTCTAGTAGCTGGGAGTTGGCCGGCTCAGGCGTCTCGCGTTTGGCGCCTCTCCAGGGGCGGGAGCCGCATCGGGCCCTGTCGCTCCGGCGGCCGCGAAGGACTCCATGGTGGTTTGACGGTGTTTGCTTTGGGCGCCCTTGGTGGTCATGTCCCTGCCGCAAGGCCCCCCAGTCCTCGGCAGGCGCTGCGCTGTCTGTATCCTCTGGTTGTGCCGATGGTCTACTGTTGTGCGAGGGATGCCCGGGATGGGTAATCCTTTGTGTGTCGTCGGGGGCCGGTTCAGCCGGCGAGTGTGGGGGGAAGCCTTCGCGCTCCGAAGGGCCTGTCTCCCGGTGGACGTGTACGAGTACTGGTTGTCTTCAGGCTTCGCTCAGGGTGCTAATGAGGTACGGGTCATCGGCCCACCGGGCAATGTCAGCGGAGTGTGGGCGCCTCAGCTGCTTGGCAAGGTGGCTGGGTACAGTTCGGCTTCGAGGCCCCTGCCTCGGGTCCATAGGGAGTGTAGTAAAGGCCGCGCCAGGCGCTCCCCCCCTCCAACTCCTTACCGCTTTCCTTCGTAGCTCCGCGGGGGAGTGCGAATCCCAACAGAGAAGCTGCAGTGTCAGCGCGGCCTCAGCAGCTCGCGGGGAGGTGGTGTGCCTAGACCACGGCAGCCGCTTCAGTCCGATTTCCTCCGAGGCTGCTCCGACTCCCCCTCCAACAGGCGTGCAGGTCCGGGCCCCGTGGGTGCAGGCTGCCCTCTTCGGATCACCTTTGGTCGGGCGCCCAGGTCCTCGGCAAGCCCCCGCAGGATCAGCCGCAGTGCTCTGCTTACAGCGTCGGGCCGGGGCTCACGATGGCTGCCATTTTCTGTGTCCACATGGCGTTCTTTTTTCCTCGTCACTGCGGGCCAACGGAGGGACGCAGGGCTTCCAAACTTCGACAGCGGGTGGTTCAGGCTTTCGCACGGCTTGTGTGCAATTTTCAGATGTTTGTAGTCAGAAAAAGCGGTAGTTGGCGGCGGATCGTTAAACGTATCACACGGAGCTGCACCGAACACGTCTCTCCTACATGGCGGTTAGCCACGCCCCCTCTACCTCTATAAAGTTATCTATAAAATCGTGCAGCTCCTCCCTGAATGCCAGGTCTCCCAGGGCATCAATCGGCATTCTCCACATAGGGATAGGGGGTCTAGGGCCAGAGTGGTTCCATTCTACTAGAAGTGGTTAGTGGTCTGAGATGGTTCTCCCAGGTGTTGTGCACTGTCTATTTGTGACAAGTGTTCTTTGCTAATGAAAACGTAATCTAACCTCGTATGACGGTCATGTGGGGAGGAGAAGTACGAGTATCCCCGAACGTTGGGGTGCTGCTCCCTCCATGTGTCAGCAAGATCTAGTGCATCTATTAATAGGGATAGGGCTACCGTGGCTGCTGAGGGACCTTTCGGGTGGGGCTGGGACCTATCAAGGTTGGGATCTCGTACACAGTTGAAGTCCCCTGCCCAAAAAAAGATGCCTGGAGTGTATGGAGTGATTTTGGGATACATTGAGTTCAGATGTGCCGGAATATTAGTGTTGGGAAGATAGGAGCTCACTAAACAGACCTCTTCCTGTTCTAGTCGGCCCCACAGTATCGCAAACCTGCCTTCCGTGTCTATCTCGGACTTAATAAAATGGAATGGGAGTTGGGGGTGAATCCAGGTGTATACTCCTCTGGCATATTTGGAGTAGGTGGTTTCAATTCCTTGTCCTTCCCAATGCTCGCCTAATTTGGCCAGAGAGTCCGCCGTGCAATGTGTCTCCTGCAACAGTGCTATTTTCACTCCCTTTCTGTTCAAGTAGGACTTGATTCTGTTCCGGTGTAGGTAAGTTCCCAAGCCCCTCACATTCCAAGTCATTATTTTTATTCTAGTTGCCATGGTGGGTTAATAGGATTTCCGCTGCTTCAGTCCAGCAACCGTCAACCTCTTCCGTTCGCTCACCCCTTTTTGGCTTCTTCCCTCCGTGCCCGTCCTCCCCGCCACCACCTGTTACACCTGTTGGAGACTTTTTAACTTGAGTAACTCCCATTGTGTGAATGGGGAAAACAAACAAAAAACAACTTGAACTGCCCCTAGCAGTTGCTTTCAACTAGCAGTGCTTAGGGGGTCCCGAGCCTTCCAGGCCACTCCTGGCCTTCCGGATCAGGTAGTGTGTAGGCAGACTGCCTGCACAGTTTCCGGTGGGGTGAGTCGCCTTTCTTTTATTTCGCATGGTCCTCCGTGCTCCTGTCCGATCTGGCTTACATCACAGTAGGACTCAATTGTAGTATAATTGTCTGCTGTCTATATTCGTGTGGGGGAATCTCTTTGCTCTTCTTGTCATGGCGGGTGCATAGTCAGCCCAAGTCTGACCGTGGTGGTTCCTCCTTGCCATCAGCCAGGTAATTATGTTCGAGCCACATGTTTGCTGCGGCTGGGGTCTCCAGAAATATCGCTCTTCCTTTGTACAGAATTTTGAGGTACGACGGGTAGAGCAACATGTATTTTAGGTTGAGCTTTCGTAATTGTGCTTTTATTGGGATGAAGGAGTTCCTTGCTCGTTGCACGGTGGGGGTATAATCTGGGTACATGACTATTGTCGAGTCTTTCCTCTTGATTCTCCACCTTCTCTGGAGTACCGCAATATAGTTTCCCGGTCACGAAAGTTTAGAATTTTGGCAATGATTGGGCGCTGGTGTGAGTCGGGTTTGGGGCGTTTCTGGAGAGATCTGTGGGCTCTTTCAACAGAGAACCCCTGGCTGAGGTTTCCTGGACCAATTGCCTGTTGTAGCAATGTTTCGATAAATTCTGTCAGGTCTGGTCCTTCCAAGTCCTCTGGAACCCCCAGTATACGAATGTTATTTCGGCGGGCTCGACCCTCGGCATCCTCAGAGTGCGCCTCCAGCCTTGCCACTTTTTGTTCCAGGTCTTGGCCTTTTATCTTTAGATCTTGGGTACTCTCCACGTCGTCTTGCAGGGTAGTTTCTATCGCCGTGACCCTTCCAGTTAGGTTTCGGGCGTCCTGACGCACGAGCTGTATGTCCGATTTCACCTCCTCTATCTTCCCTTCGACTGATGTGCGGAGGGCCACTATTGCCTGCAGGACTTGCGTGTGTTTGAGGTCCTCTTCTTGTTGAGGTGGCTCTTCCGAGGTCTCCCGGTATTATTGTGATTGTCTTTGGGGTCTGACTGTCGTGAAGGAATCCATCGTAACGAATTTCGGTTTATTTTTGGTGGGAGACATCCCTGGTGTCCGGTCCCACAGTCTCTTATACCGGGTCCGGTTCCGCAAGCTATGCAGGCCTTCCCTGCGGCTGCTGGTTTGCGTTATGGTTTTCGTGTCTTTGGGCGGAGGGTAGCGGGTCCGTGGGTCGAGTTGGCTGCCCCCACTTATTGGTTGGCCATGTGGGGTGGGGTCCGTCGTGCACCCGTGCCCCAGATCTGGGTGGTGGGGGGGAGGTCCCTGGTTCTTTTCTGCCTCACTTACTGTGTTATATGCTGGCCCACTGCGCCCGCTGTTTCTACGATCTTCCCATCAGCTCCGCTCGACTGCACCACGAGTGCGTCTCTTTGGCCCTCGTTCCTCCCGCGGCGGCGGCTCCCCGGAGTGCCTTCGGCGCTGGTATCGTTGGGCTCGAATTTCAATCCCTGTGGTTTCTCCGCAGCTGGGGAATGAGTGGCCCGCCTGGTCGGCTTCGGTGTGGGAGAGTCCTTTGTTGGCACGCTCCGCAAGGTAATTTAGGCCTCTGTAGCTTCGTTCTTATTCCGCGGTGGGCGCCGCCATCTTGTGGGTCCCAGGGGCTCAGCGTCCAGCTTCGCGTTTTAAGCCTTCCCTGCCCTGGTTCGCCCCAGGAACAGGGTCGAGTGTCGGTAATCGGTTCCCCTTCAACGTTGTTCGGTTTTTTAAGTTTGCAGACCAGTTATAGCGATATTAGCTCGCTTTGCAAGGATCTCGGAACGGAGCTCCGCGGGAGCCTGTCCTTACAGCATGCGTGCTGTACCCCCCCATAATCCCTACAATGATGACACACTTTTTGTGACCATGGCCAAACACTAAAATACGATTAACACCCAACATTAGAAGGAAGACTCTGTACCCCTTTTTGATCATTCATACCTCCTTGAAATGTTACATATGCATTCTACGTTCAATTTCATAATGCATTTCATCCACCACCTTGCTAACACCTCTTCAACATGCATCCAAAATTTGGCTCGGAGATGTTCTCCTTATATCATTTTAGAATCACAACTATCATTTGTGTTTCTTACAAGAATCCACCTCAAAATATTGTACTTCCTTTTTTCACTTGATATGTGCCACAAAACCAATTAAACTCATACCATCCCACAAAGCTAACTTCCAACGCAATCCTATTTGGAAATGTAATCAAACAAAAAATGTCTATCAACTACATTCCCAAAGCTCTCTTGGATGAATTGTAACATTGATATCTAAAATGTCTTGATAAAAAATACTGTGCACTCAAAGAAAATCTCACACACAAATGCTTCCTTGCCCCTTATCTAGTTTCCATAATGCTCAGGACCTAGAAAGAAAAGCAAATTGGAAAAGAAAAAGGGTAAAATCCCCACCTCATGTAAAGTTCTGGGTAAGTGAAGACCTGCCACCAAAGATTCTATAAAAAGTATACACAGCAAGATCACTCACTTACAACACACTGGCTCGTGTGCCCACTGAACCCAACACCAGGCAAACCAGATTCTGACCCGGTATCAAAACTGATGTTTTTATGGAAACCAATTACTGTCAACCCACAAAACAATACCAAACCTGCAATATTGGTATCCTCTTCAAACAGCTCTGACGACACTGGCCCTCTCTGGCCCTGACCCCAAAAGAAAGTCAGGTATCCTAAGAACCACCTTCTAATGAACTCGACCTGGATTTGGAGGCTTGCAGTGTCAGTTAGGCTTTGGGCTAGGGGGCTAGCTAGCCATTACGAATCACACGACCTCGCTGATATTAACACTACACTATTGAGCAACCAGATGTAGCTCCAACAAATTCCAGCCCTTTGGTGTTACGTATTGAGGCCCTAAAAATCGAATATGCTTCAGATGGAGGTGAACGTTTAGTTTTCTTACATAAGTAATTGTGCAAAAACATTTTCTGTTTTCAGATAATGCAACACCTAATGTTAACTAATTTAGCAAATTGTCTTGTGCTTTCTGAATTCAAATGGACTAACCTTATGCAAAAATAAAAATGTACGCGTAAAATACAACAAGCTCACTAATATCATGCTCTCTGACATCTGTTTATATTCTGTTTCCTTCTCTTGTCATATTTATGGAGTTCATAATTCATATTATCTTCCTATTAGGTCCCAAGAAATCCATCATGGTTTGAATCCTGCAAAAAACAGACACTCAAAGGCTTCAATAATTCCACATTTCAAACTATCTTGGATTGCAGACCTACATTGCTGCGCCTATATCCACTCACTTTTGTTTCTCATGCATACCTTAGTTATGGGGGCCATTTTGATAAGGCTTTAACATTGAGCACGAAGATTCGGTGGCCAAGGAACGGTACAACAGGTTTAATTTGTGCTGTAGCACTCCGAATGTGTCTTTTTGGCCCAAGGACATTAGCCTCTTAAGACAAATGATTAATTAACGCAATTTCGACTCTAAGTTTAATAATATTTAAGTGTGCCAATAATTGTCTTTGTCAAATCCCAGACGCACTTCAGTAACTCTGGAATGAGGCTGAGCTAGCAGGTGGCGCTGGGAGAGCAAGTCTGCTGCCATTAAAAACTGCCAGAATTTGATTGTGGACCAACTGGGGAAGACCGAAAAGATCCTTACAACGTGCACAAAAGGAATGAACCTATAATTAAATTACAGTTAAACACAGATGGTTATTTTACAGCAGGTGTTCAGCTTTGAAAGTGTAGCTTTGTTCTATTTTTGTTCCATTGCGGAAGTCATACCCAGTTGGGTATCTGGCAGCATTCTATGCTTTTTAATAACGAGTCCGCTGCATCAGTGATGGCCAGATCCACGCGGATTGTGGGCTTCTTTGAAAATGTCATAGCATTGACTTTGAAGCATAGATTAAACAAACAGTGAATTGGAAAATGAGAAATGCTTTAACTAACAATGGATGGCATTTAGACGCTACACCACTGTTTCTGTTATTATGCGGTGTTGTGTACAGTATTAGGAATTCACCCACCACGGAACTCGGCACAAATGAAAAACAAACAAAGAAAGGACCTTTAATTCAGGAATGTCAATGCCTCATACAAATGCAGAAAACAAAACTTAATGCGAAAAGAATTAATACACCCGAGGATTAGAAATTAGCACGTAACTGCTAAAGGCATTAAAACAAAAAAAAAGAACAAGCATCTCTAGGAATGCACTGTTTGATTTTCTTTCAATGGTGGTGCACATATATATCCATAGTACTTATAGTAGATTGGTACAACGATGGGTTAAATTGTAGTATGTTCAATACAACGCCATCTTAATTTAAAGTTTCCATCGTAATCGAATTGTGTGCAGAGTACAGTTTATCTTTGAGCTAAGGTGAAGCTGCACGTGCAATCGGTGCTGGTTGAAGGAATATTTAAGCTACTGTGTAGTCCTTGTGACTTTCTTGGGGGAGGGCGTAAATGGGTCTGTACCCTGCAACTTCTCACCTGAGGTACATTGGCAATGATGCTGGGCAACAGGCGAACGCTTTCCTGTCTTTTATCAAGTTATCACCTTGAATGCCTGGGAGCACAAAAGCACCTCAAACACATAGAGGTACGGCTATAAGGCTGACGAAGATCATGGTCCATAATATTTGTTAGCATGCACTTCAGTGTTTGCACATAGGTGTAAAATAACATGGTGTTCTTTCTGCCAGGAGGGGGCCGAAGCCTCTAAGGTGAGATTTGTCTCTGGCAAATTAGATGATGAACAACGTTTAGCATGCACTTATTGTTAGTCTATGTTCCACTGGTTATCAACTCAGCAGGATATTTAGCATGGCGCCTTTGCAATCCTCCTATGGGTGCGGCCACCTGCATCCCAATGCAAGGGTGCAGTGTGGTAACCTGGCCGAAGGAAAGCCTGCATGATATGTGCTGTGCCAGAGAGTGTCCTGTAGTAGGCAGCAGCGGAGATACAGCGTTTGGAGCTCGCAAGAGGTCGGGATAGTGACACCTCAGGGGCAGTGGATTTCTAAACACTCATGGACAGTTGCGATAAGGGAACATGTTTATTGTAGTGGATGAATATCTTCCAATTAGCAAGAGCTGCTGGTCAGAGAGAGGTAGCTCAATCTATTGAAGGAATATTTAGGGGGTGTTTTGTCCCTTCGAGAACATTTCAAAGGCTTCAAATGGTGCATTTGCAGTAACATTTCTGAGAAACATGGGTTAAACAAACCACAATTTACATTTGCTTCTTTAGAGTAACATGTGAACAAAACTAGTGAATGCAATGTCACCAGCAGTACATACATGAAACACGGCGCGTTCACAAAATAGTCCAGCATTGCATTCTTGTCAGTTTCATGAAGTTGACCCCAACATTTATCTATGGCATTAATGATTTGTGTAAATCATTTATTTGGAGCTTGAAGCAACAATCTATGTCAGTTAAATAGATGTGGGCAATAATATTGTATTGTAGTGCATTGATTCAATTATGCATTTAGCTTCTTTCAATTCTGGCTGTGTTATGCAAACTTGGTGAGCCATCTGTGCATGCCCCCCCTGCTGTATGATTGTGATGTCTTTTTGCCTGCCTGCTGTATTACGCTGCCCTGCTGTATGCTTGAGACGTCTGCTTGCCTGCCTGTCATATTACGCCCCCCTGCTGTATGCTTGAGATGTCTGCTTGCCTGCCTGTTGTATTATGCTCCGCACTGCTGTATGCTTGAGATGTCTGCTTGCCTGCCTGTTGTATTACGCTCCCCCTGCTGTATGCTTGAGATGTCTGCTTGCCTACCTGTCGTATTACGATCCCCCCTGCTGTATGCTGGTGATGTCTGTTTCCTGCCTTTTGTATTATGTGCCCCCCCTGCTGTATGCTTGTGATGTCTGTTTCCTGCCTTTTATATTACACTCCCCACTGCTCTATGCCTGTGATGCTTGTTTACCTGCTTGTTGCACTTCGCTTCCCCAGCCTCCCTGCTTACCTCTTCTTCTCTTTCACCAAATCTCACTGTTTCTCAGTCTTCTCTCCCGCTCCCTATCATTTCCCTCTCCCCCAGCCCTTTCTATACTCATTGCACTGACTCTATCCGAAATGTCATTAGGCCTAGTACCATAGTAGCTTGTTTGCTTTCCTCCCCCTCCCTCTTTGTTTGTTTTTTCCTGTTAGGGAGAATTCTCCAAAATGGCTAATTTCCCTTACCTACCGAGTCCCTCAGCAGCTTTGCTGGATTTCTAGGATTCATTCTTTCACCTGGTAAGAGTGTGAGCCTTTTTTCCCACTCCTACATGTGTTTTGCTGTGTGTGTTTAACATTTTTTGTGTTCATAGACTGTGGAGCCTCACCTACTCCAGAGGCATCACCTTTTTACTATGTGTTACACAGCACCTTTAGAGCAGTGACTCAGGGTTGTCTTTTAGACTTCTCAACTCAGACTCCATTTTCTGGGGCTGACTACTGTCTCCCAGAACATGTAAAGTTGCCATTAACTTTATTAGTCTCTTTTAATCCACAGACCCAGTACAAACTATCTTACATAGAGTACTGGAAAGGATTACAAGTTATCCCTTTTTGTCTGTCTCTCATGGAACATTGTTTAGTTCCCTTTTCATAAAGACTTGGCTGGTGGCAGTGGTAACTACCTTATTTTCCCTACCGCGGTTATTGTAAATAGCCCTGGTATTGTTTTAGGCTATCTTGATAGCCTCAAACTTAAATCCGCTGGACCATATTTGTTTTAATTTGGTTCTGGCTGGGTTTATTCGACATTTGTTTTTGTAAAAGTCTTTCTCGTGTTTTTCTCTGCGTGCCAAACCAGGTTTGGTTCCTTTGTTCACCGTCCTTTCGCGGGCTTCTGCACAGAAGCCCTCCTTAGGCGCCTGAAAGACAGGTAGGCAGGATGTGAGGGAGGGGTTTTAGGACCCCTGCCATGGATTCCCTTGGTAACCCAAGTCGCTCTCCTGTTTGATTGGCTAGGTGACTGTCCCGCCAGGACAGCCACCCTGCTGTATGATTGACAGCCAGGCTGTGTGAATGGGAGAAAACTGCATAAAAAGCAGGTCTCTGGGGCTGGAAAGGCATAGCCACCACTTCACCACTGGATCGAGAGAACTGAAGAGAAGCAGACAGAAGAGGACCTCTACCACGACTGAACCTCCCGGTGAAGCCCTGCTGCGGGTCCGAATCTTCAAACTTCGTCGAAAGGGAAGATCTGCAAAGAATCTTCCCCCCTTGAGCTGGTGGGAACAACCAGTTCACCAAACTGCAAGCCAGGCCTCCCTCCTCTGGTCGAATTTAATGTACAGAGCTAGAGTGAACCGGATAGAAAGGAAGGTCGGACCTTGCTTGGGTTTTAAGGCGCGCACCTCTTATTTGCCGTTTTGCTCTGCAGCTGGTTTCCTCCCTGGGCAGTGCAAAACCCTCCAGTCTTCCTACTTCGTGTCAGTTCAACAGTCGCTTCAGGAACCGTGAGCCTGCAGGACCTGCCAGGAACGACCGCCTCAGCTACAGCTTCTTCTCCATTTAAGGTACTGTTCCAAACCCGGTTGTTCGTTTCGTCCAGCAGCGGTGAAAGTGTGTGAAACCTTTAGCCAATCCGAGGGCTTCTCCTTCTCTATTCTTTAAAGTAACTTTTCGCCTGACCAATTTCGTTCTGAACTCTTGGCAAAGACTTAACCGCAAACTACCCTGAACTGTCTGATCTTGAGCAAAAGACTTTTGTCCCATTGACTTTGGCTGTAAGCCTCTTGATTTGATTCCCTCACTGTAGTTCCTTTTTTCTAGATTGCCCCGCTTACTTACCTGTCGGTGCTGCTAAATTTTTGTCTAACTTTGTCTTTCCCTCCCTTTTGAATTATTGGAGTGCCATTTTGCTCACACCTCATTTTGAGTTTAACTTGTCCAGAATCTATTGGGAGTGGTGTGGTGTATTAAGATTATGATTTCTAAACTGCTTGAGAATAGTGAAACGTTTAATAACTGATGTGTAAATAAATGTCTATTCTTTAACCTTGAGTCAGTGTTTGTTTGAATCATAGTAATTGCTGTCCTTTGTGTAACTATTGATACTGTTCACTTGCTCTTGAGATAAGTCTGGCTGATCAGCCATCGCTACCACTTTACTGTGTAGTACAGGCTTGTATCAAAGGTGAAGTTGTACTGTCACTTGTAGTCATAATTGTGTGTGGTGTTACCAAAGGGTACTGCATATAATTCTGCCTAACACTCCCCCCTCCCAAACCAGCACTATCTGAAATTGCGACAGGCCTAGTACGATAGTCGCTTGTTTTTTTCCTCTCATCCTCCCTCCTCCCCCTGCCCAACACCTCTTGTCAATCTCTGCCTCCACCAGAAATGTTGTCAGGCCTAGTTTGATAGTGGTTTGTCTGTTTTCATCTCCTACCCACCTCCTCTCCTCCTCAGCTTTGTCATAGCTCTTGCACTATATGAAATGTCGCCAGGCCTAGTACAATAGTTAATTTCACATTCTTAATGTCTTAAGGCCTTGTAAGAATGGCATTGTATTTTCCCTTGGTCCCTCCCTTGCCTTTAAGTGCTTTGAAACACATGTGTATAGGCGCTATACAAAAAACCAATTAATCAATCAATCAAGGTCGGTGCTAGAATGTGAATAATTTTATTGGAGGAGCATTTACATCTCCCAGTTGCCACGAGTGACTGAGAATATGTGGGTTGGTGCTTGTAAATGTGAGAACATGTTTATGATAATGTGCCCAACGTTTGAGAAAATGTAAAAACCTAATTTACAATTTCTTCTCTAAGATAATACATAACAAAAATCCATTAAATGCCATTTAACCAACAGCACACATGAGCATATATTACAACATTTGTATGATGCCTGTGCCCACAATATATGCCACCATGGCACTTTAAGCTTCCATTTATAAAAAACAGTCACAATCTATCTATGTCAGTAATGGGCACTGTACATTCCTTTCATGAATCTACAGCCACAATCTATCTATGTCAGTCTAGGTGAATGTGAATCACTTTCATGAAGGACCATACTCAATCTTTCTATGCCGATATTGGGCAATGTAAATAATGTTAATGAAACTGCGGCCACAGTGTAGCTATGCCTGTAACAGGCACTAGAAATTATTTCATGGAGCTGCAGGCACAATCTATCTGTAAATCACTCCATGAAGATACAGCTACAATGTATGTCAGCATTGTGACTGTATATAATTGCCAGGAATCTACAGTATAAGCTATTGTTACAGTATACCACTTTCATAAAGACACAACCACATTCTGTGCCTCTCATGGCCACTGCAATGCACTGTGATGAAGCTGCAGCTACCATCTATGCCAGTATGGTCACTGCAAGTCACGTTATTGATGGTCATGGTGAAAAGACTATGCAAATGTGGTCATGTTAAATCACTTCATAAAGCTGCAGCCACAGTCTTTGACAGTAATAGGCAATCTATATCATTTTCATGAAGTGGATCCCATAATGGACCAGCAGCAGTGGTGTTTCCCCATCTCCACCATACACACACAACACCTATTGCTTTGCATTGGTGTACACACCTACGCACAGAAGCACACACACAAACACACATACTATGGCAAAATGACTACTGCTCTGCTGGACTACAGGGATGAGTAGTGGGTAAAATACCCACTCACACTAACTCTAGTACAAAGCCCAACAGACATCCCTCCTTCACCTCTTTTGGTAATGTTGGCCGATGGCATGCTATACTCTTCAGCAGGGGTGTGAGATGATACAGTTGCAACATAAAAAACAAAAGTACAGTGGTAACAAAATCAAAGGATGCTCAACTGAGGTTTTATCAACTGAGGTTTTATCAAAATGGCAACTTTAAGCTGGTGTCGAGGCAGCAAGTTGCATTTTTCCAATGACGAGTCAGCTTCACAATTTGTCTCTCTGTTGATCGAGTGAGCGTTTGAGACAGGTAGAGCCGATGGGTCCCAACCGTTCAAGTTGGTGTTTAAGTGGCATAGAAATAAGTCATCCACTGTGTCAAGCTGGTATTCAAGAGTTGCAAGTTAATGGCTTCATGTGGGTCAAGTGGCTTTCAAGTCAGGTCGAGACAAAACATCTGTCGGGTTGAGTTGGCATTTCAGATGGGAGAATCATGTTTATAGCATTGCAGGTACTGTAGTTGCTCAAAATAAGTATGAAGGCAGTTTACAGAGTTTTGAGCTGCTTGTGGACTATAAATTGATGTCCAGGCCCAATCTTCTGGTACAAGGTGAGTTATTTGTTCTGCTAATCCTCTCCAGGAAGATTGCCTGACACCTTCAGGGGTTATTGACCTATTGTAAGCAGTGATCTATATCAGTTGACAGGCAGAAAAGAGGCCTTGGTCCACAACAGTATCACCACAAGTGTTCCTCTGAGGTTGGTAGGTGTAAGAGCTTTTCTCTTTCTTGGAATCTTCTGTTTTAAATTGTATGGCAGAGGACTTTGGAATAGACAGTATCACCCACAGAGTTCCAGGTGAATTGTTCTGGCCTTGAAGTCCAAAGAAGATGGGTTAGAGACAAACTGAGGGAACTCAAAAAAACAAAAGATGGGGAAAGCACTACAACCAGATGAACAAAATCAACTACCAATGACTACCATAAATTAGTGTATGCAAACTGAAAGTCATGAAAGCCAAGAAAGCACACTACTGCGAGAATCCAATCGACAATAAATCCACAAAGAGAAACATTTAGATTCATCAAGGAAATAAAAATCTAAAATGTATGCAACAGCATCATACCCTCACAAAACCTATACAACACCATCATGGCCCACGTAAGTGCAAAAATAGGAGAAATACAACAGACCATCAACGCTGACCAAAAACGCTACCCTCCCAGAAACCGGCACCCCAATGAGCAACACAACATTCAATCAATTCAAACCCATAAGCAAGGAAATCTTCAACAAATTATTAAGATACCAGCATCAACACAAAGCTACTCATCCACAAAACACCAGCCTTTTACATCTGACTATGAACCATAAACATGGGAACAGCACCAAATTAATTCAAATAAGCGTACATCAAGCTCCTAAAATATGCGACAGAAAATACATATTGGCTTACTAATTACAGACCTATATCAAACCTAAAGTTCCTAGCTAAAATCTTAGAGAACCACTTTCACAAAGAATTACTCAATCATGTAGAAAGGAACAGAATATTTGATAAATCCCAGGTTGGCTTCAGTCCCATTAGAGGAACAGAATCAGCACTCCTCTCTAAATGGTAGAAGCTAAAAATTCATGCGGACAACACCCAATTGGCCTGCATACTATAGGAAATATCATCTGCTGTAGACTCAATCAAACACACAATTCTAATCAAGAGACCGGAGGAATCCAGTATTCAAAGCATTACACTAGTATGGCTGAAATATTTCCTCACAGACTGAACTGAACCTGCATTAAACCATGCATATCAAAAACAAAAAATATCACTTGAGATGAACCATAAGGATCAAGTGTCTCCCCACTCCTCTCCAACATTTATATGACCCTTGAATAAAGCTCATTCAAACCCATGGACTGACACCATACAACTATACAGAGGGCACCCAATTCATCTTCAAGATAACTAATGACAATGTCCCTGAAAACACCATCAATAAATACCTCACCAACATAAATATCTGGATGGCAAACAACAACTTCAATCTAAACACAAGCAAAACAGAAATAACAATCTCCCCACAAGATGTCCAACACAGACACCCCTCACCTGGCACCAGAGCATGGGAACCCAACTGGAGACTTCAACATTGATAACAGTTCTGGGAATCCTCATGGACAATGGTCTCATCCTGGAACTACAATTCAAGTCAATAGGATAATAATGTTTCTACCTCATCTGATTAATAGGAGGGATCCTCCCCTACTACATTTGGGCACACATAACCCTCATGATCATCTCCTTGGTGTTATCTAGGATAGACTATGTAAATCGTATCTGCCTAGGAATTATGAGACTAAATAGAAAATTAAACCTCACACTGGTCCTAAGAAATTTACACTGAAAACCAGGAAGGAAACACATCAACTTCAAAACCCTATACATTGCCCATACATCATTACACAGACAAGGTGCCAAATTCATCCAGGCAATAATCACTTGATACCAACGGAGAAGAGACTTAAGATCTAACACCTACATTGAAATAGAAACAAGACACTATGAGATAAGAAAATTCAGATGAAACACCTTTGTCTATCTGATAGCAAAACTCTGGAACTCGATGCCGAAGGAAATAAGAATGACGGAAGACCATATAACTTTCAGGAAAGAGCTAAAAACCTGCCTATTCAACTTGCTGAGGTAAACATAGAACCGCTATACAAAAAAAAAAAAAACACACGCAGTCCACCCAAGCCATACAATGACTGCTGTGACAAGCATAAGCTGAAAGAAATGGATAAATACAGACTGAAAAAAACAAAATAGCTACAAATACCCAGAGATCACACAAAACCCACTAACCACTTCTCTCCTACAGACAACTCACACTTCCCACCTACAACACATGCCCAGAGGGCTAGTGAATCAACCCACCAAAACATGCAAATTGCACATCACTCTCCAATCAAGCTACAAACACAATAACCTCTGACAACAAAAAATTCAAAACACTGGAAACCTTACTTCCAGATACAACATGCCCTGTGCACAAAAGAAAACACACCCAGAAACCTCAGACACAAAGATGCCAGTTCCTCCTAGTTCTACATGCATCAAAAGATGAGCACATCTATCCTATCCCTCTCTTCCTCACTGACCCACCTAACTCATTGACCCTGGCACCTAAATGTAGCAACACCACGTGGTTGCTGATTAATCTTTTTATTGGAGGGGCACAGATACTTGAAAATTGTATGCAAGTGTGAATGAGGAAATGCGAGGGAGTCTGAACCAAAGAAAGGAATTTCAGTGGGTTCTCCGCTCAAGAACATTTTTAGAAAAAATGATGAATCTAGTGCATTATACACGCTGAATTGTGTTGGTGAGTTTGGTGAAGAGGGAGACCCATAGACTCAATGGAAAAAAACATTGCTCACGCCTACAGCTGAAACCACTGGATGGATTTTCACCAAATTGGTGGCAGGAGGGGCAGCTTGGTGCTGAACGTGTGCTTTTGTAAATTTGCTGCAAATCCGTAAAGTAGTTTTTTTAAAACAGGCAAAATGTAGGTCCAAAATAGTAGTGATATCTGGCTCTGCTCCGTGGACCCATATCCCTGTTTGATCCGCAGACCAGACTCCGATTGGACCGGAGGGGCATGTCATGTCCACGGACACTCAGCATGACCACTGATTGGCTGGAGGGAAGTGTGATGTGCATAAAATGTTCCCAAAAAACGCCTATCATATTGTATCCGCGGATAGCCACTGATAGTGCGGCGATGAAAATGTCTGGAAAACATGTTTTGGGGCATCTGGTGTAGGGTAGAGGGCTTCAAAGGGTGGGGGAGAAAAATATGGTTCATATGATGTATTTGTTTAGGTGGAAGAAGTCCCTATAATGTTTGCAGGCTTATGTAGGGTAGGGGAGTGGAATCTAGATGATATGAGGATGTTTGTATATGCTTTATTATGCTGTGGTGTTTGTGGCCAGCTCCTACACTCTTGGGTGCATGGCCAGAGGCCATGCACCCAAGATTTTACCCACTGGCTGAAGTACTGTAATAGTATGTGTGCAGAAGTGCATAGGGCGTGTGGCAGCTGGGTTATTGGACTGCCCTGAGATTCTTGGGTGTATGAGAGTCTGTGCAGTGGATGAAAGTAGTGTAGTTGTATATGAACTGAAGTGGACAGGGCCTCAGGCAGCTGCCTTATGTGTGTGGGTTGTGGCCAGAAGGCAGATTTTTGGGTGCATGGCCGTATTATGCTGCATTGGTTGTGGCCAGGGCCTAGGCTCTTGGGAGCATGGCCGGAGGCCATAGGCCATAGGCCATACACCCAAGAGTCTAGGGCCTGGACACAACCACTGCAGCATAATACGGCCATGCACTCAAGAGTGTGACAGTGGAATATGGATTGCACCCAAGAGTCTGCTTATTGGTTGAATTACTGCAATAGTATGTGTACAGAAGTAGACAGGGCTTTAGGCGCCTTGCTTATGTGTGTGGGTTGTGGCCAGTGTAGAGATTGTTGGGTGCATGGCATATTATGATGTAGTATTTGTGGTGGAGTCTTGGGTGCATGGCTGGAGGCTGGAGGCCATAGTCCATACACTCAAGAGTCTAGGACCTGGCCATAAACATGCACCCAAGAGTTTGCCGATTGGCTGCAAGTAGTGTAATATTTTGTTTACAGAAGTGGACAGGGTGTGTGGTAGGTGGTTTGTCAGACTGCATGGCTGTATTATGCTGTAGTAATTGTGGTGAGGTAGTGGAGTCTTGGGTGCATGGCCAGAATTTGCAGATTAAAAAGAAGTATGACACCAATAATGGTATACTGACTGTATGTATTGTTGATGCCCTGTGCACATTTTTTGCATGCAGTGGGTAATACTGGTCAAGCAGAAATTGTTTCATTCTCTGTGATAAAAGAAAACATAACATGTTAGGGTAGGTACTTTTAATGTCGTATTGCATTGCATTGCATTGCAGATATTTGTGTACTTTGTACTATGCTTTAAACAAGGGTACTGTGTGATGTACTCGGTTCCTGTGTTTGTTCTCATAATCATTGGGCCTCATTACGACCCAGGCGGTAAGTTAGCGCCTGGGTCGTACCTTTATCACCATGGCGTAAACTACGTTTACGCCATGGTGGTTGGCAGACTTACCGCCCCATTCCGAGGTTGGCGGGGCGGTAAGTCCCCATTAACCCATTTACCCTTCCCCATTCCCATTTCTGCCCCATAGGGCGTAATGGGAGTGGGGAAGGCGTTAATTACGCCACTGTAAATTACGGTGGCGTAATTAACAACAAGGTCCCTTAGCGCCATGGATTTTTCCTCCATGGCGCTAAGGGACCTCGGAATGAGGCGGTAAGGGTCGGCGCTGTTTACGCCGCCATAAACCCCTTACTGCCTGGGTCCTAATGAGGCCCATTGGGTCTGTGGGAAAAAAAAACCACACAGGATCAACAACAAAAAAAACGTTGACGTTCATTTGTTGTTATTTGGCACACTCTGATTCAGTGACGTGTGCATTACTTGCAGAAATGTTTTATAGGCATATCTATGTGGTACTCTGCTTATAAGCACTTCTGCAGTAGGAGTAATTGAAATGGTGTATGATTTTCCTTTTGGAAGTGGTGGTACTATGGTTGCAGTTAAATACCAGTTGGCGTATTCTAACTGTTTATCTGTTTTCTCTTTTTAGCAGTATTTGTTTATGATTTTGATTGCTGCTTATGTTTTCTAAGTACTGTGTAATATAAATATAATATAATTTAGCATTTACATAGCGCTACAAACCCTCAGGTATCTGAGCGCTGCTTATTATTACCCACAGTGTGTGGTGCTCATTTATCGACCTCGGAAAGATGAAAGGTTGAGTTTGGCCCTGCCGGGATTCAAACCTTCATCAACAGGCTCTGCACATCAAAGTGAGCACTCTACTCACTGTGCTATCAGACCGGCACTGTGATTTTACACACTAATATTGGAGGATTGTGGGGGTAGTTAGATACCTATTGGCGTATTCTAACTGTTGGTAGTTTGAAAGTAGTTGCCGGTATGTTTGTAGCAGTGTGATTGCTGATGGTTGATTTTGGTAGTTTGACTACTGGAAGTAATATTGTGGTACTGCGGGTGCAGTAAGATACCAGTTGGTATATGCTGGTTGTTTATATTTAATAAGTGTTAAAGGGTTTCCTCAGAATAACTTTATTTTTGGTGGTGGATTTCAAATTGTATAGTAATGGGAAGTAATATTGTAGTATTATGGTTGCAGTTAGTTACCAGTCGCCGTATTCTAACAGTTTAAGTTTCTCAGTTTTGCAGGGTATGTCTTCAAGCACATTCATTCTTGTTGGTGGATTTACATGTTTCACTCTTGTGCAGTGCTTTTGCAGCACTATGGATATAGTTGCATGTACTTGTGTATTTCTTGCATTGATATGGGGATTGTTAGCCAGCCGTTGCCTTATTCTAGCAGCTGGTGGTTTCAAAGGTTATTGAGGACAGTTTGTAGATGTTCATACTCAGATCAGTGAGTACATTTTGATTTTAAGAATATTAAGTAGGCATTTGGAAGATTTGCTGGTAATCTCTGCTTAAGAGTAATGGAAGTATCACTGCATTAAAACCATCCACATTTCTTTTTAATATACGCAGTATAGTGACCTGTACTGGTTTTGGCGCCCATGTGGTAGATTATCCCTACTGTTGTGAAGGATTACTTGCCCGTGTATGAAGCTAGTAAGCTTGCAGTTGTTTTTGGTACCATCTGCATTGTATCGTAAAAGCATTACTATTAGGTATTGGCTATGTGATTGTATCTGTAAGGTGGAACAATTGTCGGAATTGCAAGTAGTACATCATATTCCATGGTTTCTATTTTGTACGAGCTGTTGAAATGGAATGGATTCACAGTTAGGTATAGATAAATACACAAAGCGCTCGTTAGGGACTTGTTCCTGCACCACATAGCTGCAGAGAGCGCATGTATGTTTCCACGTATATGAATTCTGGAAGATTTCATTTTTAGGTATGTTTTTGTTTTTCAGTACTTGCAGTAAGTACATTAGACATTCTTGTGGATATTCTTGTGTGTTTATAGAGAATCTCACCATTCCTGGACAGTAGTCCAATTCCTGCCTTATTCCTGAGACAGGATTGTTTGTTGCATTTCTGTGAAGTAGTAGCATTTGCAAACACAACTGGTCCGTGCTGTTGATTGCTACATTTGCATAGCAATTTACACCAGTTGTATTGGAAAATTTGAATGGACCAGACCGTTCTGTGTCAGACTCAGTTAATGGAAGTTCATGTGATTTCTTTGAAGAGGTGGTTATCCCTGTTTGTGCAGTTTGGTATGCATTTGCCTTTTCAGTACCTTTGTCTGTGGTTGTGGTAATTGATGGAGTGCCAGCTGCGTTCATTTTCTTTGGCAGTATTGTTGGGAGATCATGTGTAAGTTGTGTTTGCATTACTTTTCTTTTACAACATTTTCCTTTTTGAGGAACAGGGTACATTTTGAGATGGGGTGTGTAGAGTTCACATAGTCTGTTGTACTCTACGATGCAAGGAATGTCAGCCATCACTTTACTTGCATCAAAATTGTCTAGAAATAGTCCTTCAAGAGTATGTAGGTGTGGCAGTACTACATAACTCATGCCTTCTTTAAAGACTGCACTGCCAAAGTCAATCAATGTTTGATCTAGGGTTAGACCTTGCGATTTAAGAATAGGGACTGCTTATGCAAGAGACAGAGAAAACTGTTCTCTGCATACATACATGACTTTGAAAAGAAGGAATTGGGATGTGAGTGTCCTATCCTTTTAACTTCTGAAAGTTTGTAAAAGTGAATATTGACACACTGAATGCTGTTGTCACGTGGATATGCCTGGAAGCCAACAACTGTACCAAGTGCTCCATTAACTAAACCTTGCTCCACATCAAGTTTACGCTTTAGCATTACTCTACAGTTTAAACACAATGTTAAAACTTTCTCCTAACCAGCTGTGTTAGAGATAGAGTTTTCTAAGTTATTTAGTTGTGCTGTGGCTTGTTGACACATAGGTACTGTCATACTATGCCCATCCAGTTTGCCTGTGGAGTAAATTTGCAGTATTAGTTGCAAACATTGTTTCATTGAATTGTGCACAGCTTGCTAGGGATGGAAATAAGGATATACAGTTTACATTTTTGTGTGCTAATTGTTACATGGCATCAGTAGCACATGTGTTATGGCCATAGAGCTCACGGATGCGTCTGGTATTTAAGATAGACTGTGCTTCCTTAGAAAGTACACCAATCTGAATGCTTTTCAAAACGTTGGCATAGATGAGGTGTGCCGACTGACGCATGTTTTCAGTTAGTTCTCTATATTGGAAATGTTGTCAGAGATTTACATTTCCTATGCTGCCAAGTGTCTGTCGGCACACTTTGTGTCCTATGGTTTTAAAAATAGTTTCACCTTTCACTGGTGTTAATTGAAGATCTCCAAAAACAATTACATGCTTTCCTCCAAAGAGTTATTCATAGTCTGTTTTAAGGACCTCTTGCAAACTGAGGTGAATGAAAGCCAACATTAGGTTGTAAACCATGCTCACTTCATAAATTAGAAGCATTTTAATTTGTTTCAATACTCTGCATAGCTCCATAGCAGCTTCTGCTGAAAGTTTGTGGTTGTCTAATTTGTTTTGGTGTTCTACTGGAAGGAGGAGCAATTGGTGTAAACTAACACCACCTATGTTGTAGGCAGCTAAACCTGTGGGGCAGATACAACAGATGAAAGTTTGTAGTTTTTCAATTGTTGGAGGAACTTGCTAATGTTTTTGATTAAGAATGTTTTGCCCGAACCAGCTTGACCACTTTATACAGGGGTACAGGTTTATAGTTTTGACAGGTACAAGTTTTAGTTTCATGCTGCACACCATGTTCAATTTCTGTAGTTACTTCTAGGAATATGCTACACTGCTCATTGTTTAGTTGTGTGATTCCAATAGAGCAAAGTCTTCTGCAGATTGCTCATATTGACACATGGTGTTTTCTACTTCCGTTATGGCTAATTGTGCCTCATTTGCTATGAGTGGCTGTCCAAGTGGTCTTGACTTCCTGTAAGATAAGGTTGACTGCTATCAGGAGTGTCTATATTTAGTTGTGCTTGAAGTTCTTCTTCTTGTTGGCGTTCATTGTCCAACATGTTTTGTACTGTGTAAAGTTTTTATCTGTTATAGTGCAATTGAAAGCATCTTCATAGGAGGCATGGGTGTCCAATAAATCTTCTTCTTTTCTTCATGGTTTAAAGGCGTATTTAACAATAGCTTCATATGATTAATTAGACTGTTTGGTAAGTTTAACCAGGCGGCCTGTGCAACCTTTGACTATGTATTTACCTTTGTTCTCATCTGGTTTAATATTATTTTTGTATGATGAGTTTTGGGCTATGTGGTATAGGCACATGGTTTTCAAAGCAGTACTCCTATTTGGATAGTATGTGTCTAATAAGTTGTTTTTCAAAATGTCCTGCCTGTTGGGATCATTTTTGCCTATTGTTTCTATGTCTTGGTATGATTTGTAGGTACACAATTCACTAGGATAATCAAAGATTGATCTATTGGCCATTGCATTCCTAGAGTGTCTACATTCTCTTTGACATTTAATGGCAAATAAACTACTTTGACACAAATACCTTTCAATAATTCAGAGTTAGGCAATTTCGCTGTTTTCGGTTGAAGGCGTAATATCACATGAAATGGATGCACTGTTTGGATTAGAATGCTCTTATACAAATTAAGCTGTTGGAGTGATTTCGGCAGTGGGAATATTTCCAAGTTATTAGTGATAGCCTGTGAAGGCATTTGGTTATTGTCAAGTTTTGAAGTGCATTATGTGCAAAGTATTGAGGGGTTAGTCATTTCATATTTGTTTTCTGCTATCAGATAGAGAGCTAATTGGAACCATTGGGATTGCCTGTTGTCTTCTATTTTGTACGTTATAGCTTCAGTTTTGGTGCTCTTTGTATAAAAAGTTCTGCGGCAACACAACCATACTTGGTTTGGTACTACAGCAGATGTGCTTTTAAACTTTGCTATTTCTTTTTTGTATGCGTGTAATAGAAGGTTGTCATCTGCAAGGTTGTTGCTACTCTTTTTTTAAAGTTACTGGAGTTGGTAAGTGCTCTTCAGTTCCAAAATATTTGCTTTAGATGTGGTCTATTTCTTTGAGCAGGTCTTTGGCTGTACCGTGTAGGAGAATGTCATTTAAATGGTCCAGTGCTAAAGCTGGACTCTTTGCATAGTACAGTCTCTGAACAAGATTTTGTACATTCGAATGGTGTGTTTCTAACATTTTGATGTGGTGGAAGGTGCTTTTGCAAGCAGGTCCAGAAATGCATGCTAATGAATGTCCTTGTAGTCCTGTGTATTTGTGCACTGGACAGGAGTCCATACTTTGTAATATTTTTATTTTTAATTCGTCTTTGGCTTTCACATACTGATTGAGGAACTGCTGTAAAGATTTGAAAGATTGTTTTTGCACGTTACACATTGATGTGCACTGCCATTTGTAGACTGGATGTATTGGTTCAGTGGAATGGAGAGTTGATTGTAAATTTGCTGGGGTTATTCATGCAATCAGTGTTACTTCTTCCATAATGGTATTGTTTACCTTTTCATACCCTCGCCCACTGCTATGTATGACAATTAGGTTTGCCTTATTCTTGTGTGTATGCCTCTTCATTGAAATATGGCTCTCTGCTGGTGGTGTGAATCCACTCAACTGCACAGACATTTGTAAAGGTATCTCTGCTGATATTGCGTCTGTTGTGAAGAACATTTTGTAGTTTACTAATTAATTTTGTTAGTGGTTTCATTCTGTTTAAAACTAATATAAATAATTTCATTTTAAAGAGCATTGCACTGTCTATGAGAGATTCCAGGATCAGTTTTCTGCATTAAGTTTTAAGGGTGGAGTGTTATTTTTTCCCCCTTTTTTTATAAGGTTCTCAAGGATTCTATGGTGGAATATTTTTGTAGCATTAATTGTTTGCAATGCTTGGCTATGTTACCGTTGGTAGATGTAGTGTTTGCACTACTGGTAGTTCTATTGTTCTTAATACATTTACTTTTAGTTTTACATTTTCAAAGAGAAGTCACAGATTTTTACAGTTCTGTTTTGCTTAGTGACTGTATAAGCTGTTTTGTTTGAACTTCTTGTAGAAAAATTGCTAGAGGTGGATGGGTATTTTGCATGGCTTGAGTTTGATCTGCTCTGTTTCTGCGTTGCTTTTTACAGAGTTGCTTTTTGTTAGGCACTGTCTTGTGTCTGTTGGAGAAAAAAGGAAAGTGTGTGTTTGGAAGTTGTGCAATGTATTTGTGTGTACTGTGCATTAGTGTCTGAATATGAGGTTACGTATACATAGAGGAGTGTGATTGTGCTAAGGGCTGTTAGCTTTAGTTGGGATGGCTGTAGTGCTATGTGTGTGTGTGTTGCTGTGAGAAAGGTTTGTTTCAGTGTGCACGAGAGTGTAATGTGCTTGAAGAAGTAAGGACATTGCAATGTTTCCGTAAAACTAGTGGGTGTCTACATACTGGTGTTCTGATGACAATAGAAGCAGTGGACCTGGCAAGGTTTCTTCAAGGTTTTATCTTCCAGCGGAGACGTCACTGGGTTTTAGCAAGCAGTGTTTCACTGCAATTGCAAAAGAAGGAAGTTATTGGGTATGTGGGTTAATGGTACTTTAATAGCAGTAAGAGAACACATTGTTTTAGATTTTAGGAGGGTTTTTTAGCAGTAAGAGTTAGTGTGTGTGTGCAATTGTAGAGCACTGCATACGATTGGGGATTTGGGAGTATTAGTATTGTTGGTATGGGGCAGTGCTGCAGTGATAACTGTGCCCTATGGGGCTGCAGTTTTGAAGAGTGTGAGATGTTTTTGCACTACTTGATTTGGAAATGGATTTAGTGGAAGTTATAGTAGAGTGAGAAAAAGTGCAGAAAGATGTAGAGATTGGAAAGGAAAATGCTACTGTATGTGTAATTTTGGTAATTTCCTCACACATAGTTGCTTGCTACATGAGTGTAGAAATTACTTTCAGTTGTTGCATTTATGTAAGCAAATGTACAGATAGCAGAGTTTCCATTGTACATATACATTTCTTTGCTTTCATTCCAATGGTGCATTTTGTCAATTGAGTAGTGCATGTGCTTGCCACGCTTGTTGTAATATATATGCAGTTTCCCTTCTGTGTGTCCATTCTGGCCATTTCACATAGGATCTGGAACTTGCATGTGCTGTGCAAATGTTCCCAATGTGGTATTATATTTAAAAAAAATCACAGGTAGTAGTGCTGAAATTGAAAAATGTGGTTTTCAGCTGTTATGCTAGTGGGCAGTACAAGAAAACTGTGAAAGAAAACACTATTGTAAGTAGTAGTTAGTTGATGTGAGGAGATGGTACACATGACAGTATGAATATTTGGGAGGTTATGCAAGGCAAGTGGCAGGCACCTGATTGATATGCATGCAATATAGGCACTTGCTATGCTTTGGTAACATACATGCAGTTTTCATTTTCTGTGTGCATTACAAGACATATGCAAACCTGTAGTTTGTGTTGATGGATGTAGATGTGGATGAATCTGAAAGTAGAAATCTTTGAGAGTTTTACAGTACTTTTGGATGCAGTTTCTTGGGAATCATAGGAGATCTATGCTCTGAGTGCTCTGAGTGTTGAACAGTACATCTGCAGTGTTGTGCAGAGTTTCTAGAGTTAGATGTAGAAATCTTGAATGTGATTGGTGGATGGGTGTGTGACTGCTTACCAGTAGCTAATGAGAGAGTGCTGCAAAGTATGAAGTGGAAATGGAAGAAGGGCTGCCCTGTGTTACGGGATCCCCGAACGCCACAGTAGTTTGCGGATCACACCTCCATGGATTTTCAGCATGCCTGGCATGGAAATGGGAGTGTACTGTGGGGATTAGCCAATCAGGTCTTAAGGGTGTGGTTTACAGAAAGGGAGGGTAATAACCTAGTCCTTGGGGCCTCTGGGGACCTTGGGCCCTTAGCCCTGTTGCTAAGACCCATGATTATACCCCACTTCAAACCTGCTCCTGCATTCCCTTGTGAAATGCCCCCACCTTAAACAATTCCAACATTGGGACGGTCCAAACACACCCCCTGTGGGTCCAAAACCTCATCCTCTTGCTCCTCAAAATCCCCCTCTTTCTCACTATGGTCCTCCTTTTTGCCACTGTGGGCAGGGGTACTGTTGTCCCTGTCCCACTGTCCTTGTCCTCCTTCAGCCCAGAGCATGGCAATAGTGGCGATCACAACTTGTTGGATTCTCTCTGTCCCCTCTACCTGTACAGGCGTAGTCACAGTGTCATGATGCCTACCCCCGGAGCACCAGGCCAGGCCCAGCACCCCCGTAAGCAGGCATCATGCCCTCGGGTAAAAGCCCAGCAGCCCCTTATAGGGGCTCTTTGGACTCAGTCCTGGCGCCTTTGGCGCCAGGCTCATGTTGGACATCAGTCCTGGCGCCATAGGCGCCAAGCTCATAAAGGGAGGTGTTTTGTGTACTTACTTGATGCAGACCATGCTGCACGCTTCAGGCCTCCCTGAGACCTGAAAGGGACTTTTTTTTCATAGGGACTATTTTTTTTCACTCGGGCATGGCCAGGGAAGGATACATACCTATTTGGGAAGGATACATACCGGGTACTTCTTTGGAGGCTATTTAAGCCACGCCCAGACAGCAGCTCATGCTTCGTGTTGTTCTGATTCCTGCAGCTTAACGCTCACCGTGTCTGCTCCTGCTCCTGGACACCAGCTACCTCGAACCTGGAAGACCTGCAAGGAAGGAAAAGAAGAGAAAGGTGAAAACCAAGGACTATTTCAAACTTCTTACCTGCATCCGGAATCTTCTCGCCAGCATCCCTGAAGAAAGACTTCCATTTAAAAGCATTGCGTTGCTCGCTGCAGCGCCACGCTTCAGTCACCTGTCCTCGAGACATCTCCCGGCTCCATCGCGGCTGTCAGCATCGGATGCCACATCTCTGCACCTAGGGGAGAGAGGAAGAAACAAAAGGTGAGCAGAAGGAACACAGAAGGAAAGCCTGATTAACAGCCATAATACTTACCGGCTTTTCTTCCACATTTCGGGTCGGCGCCGCCCCGTTGGCAGGTACCGTACCCCGGCCCCTATGGGGAAAGGACAAGAGACATTTCTGGGGAATGATAAGGACATTTAGAGGGATCGCCCTCATCACTAGTCACCTCGGCAGTTTAACCCCTCGACGCATCGCCTTCATTCTGCACCTGAAATAAAGGACAGATCACAGGTTAGAAAGACAACATAAAGGGGGCCTCACTTGAACTTTGAACTTTCATACTTACGGCGCATCGCTCAGGAAAGTCAAGTGGATTTTGCCAGCGCCATTCTGAAAACCAGTGAAGTAACTGGACGAACACGCGCCCCTGCACCAGAAGCAGGATGGAGAGTTCATCCTTCCAAACCATAAGGTGAGCTTAAACCGGGGTTTGGAGGAAGTTAGAGAGGAACGAAGGGGGAGGGGGGAAGGGGGGAGCTAGCACACTATTCTGCAGACTGTTAATCCCCTTTTCATCTGCAGAAGGATATTCCTACGGGCCAGGCAAGCACGATTCGGAGGTCCTGTCCAATCGGTGTTCCGGGTCCTGCACATCACTCTAGAAGAGGCCACAGCAATCCAGACTAGACCAGCGCCCCCGTGGGAACCAGGTGAGCGTTACAGAACGCAAAGCCTTCCTACAAATTCCCACCCAGGCGCTATGGAAACTTCTGAAACTGACCAGTTGGCCCAATTACTGGGGGAATTACGGGCCGAAGTACACGCCGCTCATCAAGAGACTAGTGCCCTCAGGAGGGAAGTGATTGTAATAAAGGATAGAGCTGATGACCTGGCCAGACAGCTTTTGCAAGGTCAAGCTGGACAAACTCCTTCACCCGGTTCCGAGGGGAACCCCGCTCCTGTGGTTTCCAGTAACCCGGTGCAGATTAATCTACCTGGAAACATGCCGCTGGCCCCACCTGAACGCTTTGCTGGGGACCCCAACCGATTCGCCGTATTCATGAATCAGTGTCGTTTGCACTTCCTATGCAGACCTGGGGCCTTCCCTAATGATCAGACCAAGGTAGCCTTTGTGTTGTCATATCTCAGCGGCTGTGCTGCCGATTGGTCAGTCCCACTGGTAACTGACCCGATTCTTCGTGATTTTCAAGGATTTCAAACAAGCATGGAAAGGTTATTTGCTCAACACTCCCAGGGACAGGCTCTGGATGACGAACTTCTATCTCTGCGACAGGGCAATCAAGACCTTCTATCCTACATTGCAACCTTCAATAGACTAATTGTGGAAACTGGTTGGCCAGAGGATAAAAGAATCACGTTATTCTATCGAGGTCTACGCGGAGAACTTAAAGATGTCCTTGCACAAGTTGTAAATCCGCCCCAAGAATGCACTGAATATATAGATTTAGTGGTCCAATTGGATCACAGGCTGCAAAACAGAAAAGCAGATCGGTCCAAGTTTGAAACCCGGGTGTTAGCCAAGACCCACGCTAACCCCAAGGGGGCTGATGCCTCCGAGCCTATGCAAATCGGAGGTGTTAAAGGACCCCTAACTCAAAAAGAACGGGAAAGAAGACGACAGATGCAATTATGCCTTTATTGTGGGTCCTCTGGACACTTTCTACGAGATTGCCCGGTTAAGCCACCCAAGAAGGTGGTAGGAGCCGCTGATAAAATCCATGGAAACTCTGTATCGGGAAACGACCACGCCCGGCAAGCGTAGGGGTCCGCTTGCCGAGCTTGAAAACTAACTCTCAGACCTTGCATTTCATTGTGCCAATGGTCCTCGTAGATCTGGAACAGCCTAAACGGTTGCATGCTATAAAGGCATACATCAATAGCGGGGCTATAGGAAACTATATGTATCGAGAATTGGTCTCTAGGATAAACCTCCCTCTGCGTCCTAAAACCAACAAAGATGTCATCACCACAGTAGATGGAACTGAAATTGCCTCTGGACCGGTAACACATTCCACAGCTGAGGTGACACTTGTAGGTCCGGATGGCCATCGGGAGGCAGTTGTGTTTGATGTAATCAAGGCTCCACAGTTTCAGATTATTCTCGGAATCCCTTGGTTAGAGACACATAATCCTCGAATTGATTGGCGAGCGAAGAGAATAACCTTCCCGGATTGTGCACAAACCTGCTACCCAGAAAATCCAAAGATTAATCTAGCATCAGTAACCTCTGTCCCCGTGCAACTACCTCCAGAGTACCAAGACTTTCAGGACGTCTTCCAAAAGGAACAGGCCAACACGTTATCTCCCCACAGATCGTACGATTGCCAAATCGATCTGGTGCCCGGTGCACAACCCCCTTGTAGCAGGATTTACGCCCTTACTGAACCAGAGAATCTGCATTTGAGACAATTTAGATCAATACCTCGCCAATGGTTTCATTTGCCTGTCAAAGTCCCCGGCATCCTCAGCTTTGTTCTTCGTGCCTAAAAAAGAAGGCGACCTTAGAACTTGTATCGATTACCGCGCATTGAACCAGATAACTGTTAAAAATCGTTACCCTCTGCCTCTGATCCCTGAACTCCTTGACCAGGTGAAGGACGCTTGCGTATACACCAAGTTAGATCTCCAGGGGGCTTATCATCTGGTACGAGTAAAAGAAGGCGACGAATGGAAAACGGCCTTCCGTACAAAATATGGACTATTCGAATACCAGGTGATGCCTTTCGGGTTGTGCAAAGTGCCTGCAGCCTTCCAATTCTTCATGAACGATGTCCTTCGGGAACTCATCGATGTCTGTGTTGTCGTGTATATCGATGACATTCTTGTGTACTCCTCTTCGGAATCTTATCACAGAAAGCATGTCAGGGCCGTCCTAGAGAAACTGCGCCACACAAACTGTTTGCCAAGCTGGAAAAATGTGTTTTCCATACCACCGAGGTTGAGTTTCTCGGATTCATCCTGACACCTAAAGGGGTCCGAATGGATTCACGGAAAGTGGATGCCATCCTCAAATGGCCATCACCTAGTTCGGTGAAAGGTGTCCAAAGCATGCTTGGTTTTGCCAACTTTTATCGCAGGTTTATCCCGGAGTTTTCACGTGTGGTGCAACCCATCACTGCACTCTTGCGAAAAAATAAACGTTTTGAATGGACCGAGGAAGCCGAAGAGGCCTTTCAGGAGTTGAAAGCTAAGTTCACGTCTGCACCTATTTTGAAGCACCCGCGTCCCGATCTCCCATATATAGTCGAAACCGACGCGTCCAGCTTAGCCATGGGAGCTGTCCTATCTCAGAGAGACCCTGAAACCAACCAACTGCACTCTGTAGCATTTTGGTCCAGAAAGTTCTTGCCGCCGGAGATAAATTATGCGATCACCGATAAGGAACTATTAGCCATTAAGTCCGCCTTCAAGGCTTGGCGGCATTATCTCCTCGGCGCCCGGCATACCATCACCGTGATCACTGATCACCGAAATTTACAATATTTAAAAACTGCCAAGGCTCAATCGTCTCGACAGCTCCGATGGGCTTTGTTCTTTGCTGAGTTCGATTTTGTAATCACCTACCGCCCCGGCTATAAGAATGGTAAGGCGGACGCTCTATCCCGAATTGGAATGGAAGAAATAGACACAAACTTATAACCTGTGCCGATAATTCCCGAACAAAGAATTTTGGGGATAACCACTTTACAAACCCTTGAAGACATTCAAGCACGAGTGAAACAATTCCTGGACTCTTCAGTCTTGCAGGATTCGATCAAAAGGAGGTCTAACTTTTCAGTCAAGGATGGCTTACCTTACTTCCAAGGACGCTTATTTTTGCCAGAAAAGGAATTGCAAGAACTGGTTATTTCCCGTCATCATGATACCCTGATGGAAGGACATCCTGGCATTGCCAAAACAGAGGAAAAGGTTAAACGACAATTCTGGTGGCCTTCCTGGCGAAAGGATATTAAATCTTTCGTGATGTCCTGTGGAGTTTGTGCCCAAAACAAAGGTCAAAAGACAAGACCCGCCGGTCTTCTTCAGCCCTTAGACATTCCACCAGCACCTTGGCACACCCTGTCACTAGATTTTATCACGGACCTGCCCTCTTGTAATGGTTACAATACTATTCTGGTCGTGGTGGATTTATTTTCCAAAATGGCCCACTTTATTCCGTTGAAAGGATTACCTTCAGCCTTTGTTCTTGCCAAAGAATTCCTCGAAAATATCATCCGTTTGCATGGATTCCCATCCATACTAGTCTCCGATCGGGGAAGCCAGTTTATTTCTCATTTTTGGAAAAAGTGTTGTCAACTGGCACAAATCGACGTAAGACTCTCGACCAGCCACCACCCACAGACCGATGGTCAGACGGAGAGAACGAACCAGACCCTTGAACAATATCTACGATGTATGTTGCGCCAATCGGAGGGTAATTGGAAGGACATTTTATGGGTGGCAGAATATGCATACAATAACTCGATACACTCTGGAACTGGTCAGAGCCCCTTTTATACCCTATATGGACATTACCCTCGTACTTCAGACTTGGACTCACCTCTGAGCCTTGAAATGCCCGCAGTGGACCATTTGCATTCTACGATTACTCAAGCCTTCAAGGATGCAACTGCACATTTGCAACATGTGAAAGGGAAATACAAAAAGAATGCGGATCTGCATCGAAGAGAGGCGCCTCCATACCAAATAGGGGATCAAGTATGGTTGGCTACCAAACACCTATCACTCAAGGGGCCTCAAACTTTTAATCCAAGGTATTTAGGCCCTTACTCGATCAAAGCTATAATCAACCGAGTGGCAGTCAAGCTCTATCTACCAGCTAACATGCAGATTCACCACGTTTTTCATGTGTCACTTTTGAAACCAGTGCACCCAGGAACCAGATTAACAAAGCCACCAGAACCGATTCAGATAGATGGGGAGCCTGAATTCGAGGTGAAGAACATTTTGGATTCTAAGATCTCAAAATCAAAACTTTTCTATCTAATTGATTGGAAAGGGTACGGGCCTCAGGAACGGTCTTGGGAACCCAGTGATCACGTACATGCACCTCGGCTGGTAAAAAGGTTCCATCGGAATTTCCCAAACAAACCGAAACCTCCAGAAGGAACGACCTTGGGAGGGGCCTTGGAGGGGAGTGCTGTCATTATGCCTACCCCAGGAGCACCAGGCCCAGCACCCCCAGAAGCAGGCATCATGCCCTCGGGTAAAAGCCCAGCGGCCCCTTATAGGGGCTCTTTGGACTCAGTCCTGGTGCCTTTGGCGCCATGCTCATGTTGGACATCAGTCCTGGCGCCATAGGCGCCAGGCTCATAAAGGGAGGCGTTTTGTGCACTTACCTGATGCAGACCATGCTGCACGCTTCAGGCCTCCCTGAGACCTGAAAGGGACTATTTTTTCATAGGGACTATTTTTTCACTCGGGCGTGGCCAGGGAAGGATACATACCTAGTTGGGGAAGGATACATACCTGGGACTTCTTTGGAGGCTATTTAAGCCACGTCCAGACAGCAGCTCATGCTTCGCGTTGTTCTGCTTCCTGCAGCTTAACGCTCACCGTGTCTGCTCCTGCTCCTGGACTCCAGCCACGCCCGCCTCGAACCTGGAAGACCTGCAAGGAAGGAAGAGAAGAGAAAGGTGAAAACCAAGGACTATTTCAAACTTCTTACCTGCATCCGGAATCTTCTCGCCAGCATCCCTGAAGAAAGACTTCCATTTAAAAGCATTGCGTTGCTCGCTGCAGCGCCACGCTTCACTCACCTGTCCTCGAGACATCTCCCGGCTCCATCGCGGCTGTGAGCATCGGACGCCACATCTCTGCACCTAGGGGAGAGAGGAAGAAACAAAAGGTGAGCAGAAGGAACACAGAAGGAAAGCCTGATTAACAGCCATAATACTTACCGGCTTTTCTTCCACATTTCGGGTCGGCGCCGGCCCGTTGGCAGGTACCGTACCCCGGCCCCTATGGGTAAAGGACAAGAGACATTTCTGGGGAATGATAAGGACATTTAGAGGGATCGCCCTCATCACTACTCACCTCGGCAGTTTAACCCCTTGACGCATCGCCTTCATTCTGCACCTGAAATAAAGGACAGATCACAGGTTAGAAAGACAACATAAAGGGGGCCTCACTTGAACTTTGAACTTTCATACTTACGGCGCATCGCTCAGGAAAGTCAAGTGGATTTTGCCAGCGCCATTCTGAAAACCAGTGAAGTAACTGGACGAACACGCGCCCCTGCACCAGAAGCAGGATGGAGAGTTCATCCTTCCAAACCATAAGGTGAGCTTAAACCGGGGTTTGGAGGAAGTTAGAGAGGAACGAAGGGGGAGGGGTGACAGGGGGGAGCTAGCACACTATTCTGCAGACTGTTAATCCCCTTTCTCATCTGCAGAAGGATATTCCTATGGGCCAGGCAAGCACGATTTGGAGGTCCTGTCCAATCGGTGTTCCGGGTCCTGCGCATCACGCTAGAAGAGGCCACAGCAATCCAGACTAGACCAGCGCCCCCGTGGGAACCAGGTGAGCGTTACACACAGGCACCCGAATGGCAACTTTTGTCAACTTCTTTTCTATCAATTTTGCTTCCTCCGCCTGACGCCTCTGAGCTGTTTCCCGCTCCTGTTCCTTAATCCTTTTGCAATGATGCACTATTATGCAATGTATTTTCGGCCACCCTTTTGCCTCAATAAGCACAATTTTATCTAAGGCCTTCTGCACTTCCTTTGGCAATCCTCTTTTTACAATAAAATAGAAGAACAATATTGAACGGTAACATGGTCCTCCCGTCTCAGCCCTCCACCTCACTTGCCATTTAAGAATTAATTTAGCTGGATTGCCATCATCCCCCATTGTAAACTGCATCAGAGACTTTAAATCAGGGGTATCCGGGAAAGCTCTCCATAAGGCTCTGACACTTGTGCTCCAATTCTGTTAAACGGTGCTCCATCATGTTTATCGACCCCCAGGGTGATACCCGGATATCCGGCTTTAACCAACACATTCCCTGCCTGGTCCCCAATTATAGCAACCATCATGCTCTTAAGATCACCTATTGCCAGGTGTGGGATGTATTGACCCACTTCTGCTCTGCTATGCTGCCTCACTCTGTTATGATGGTGCCAGAAACAGCAAGATGGCCGCAAAACCCTTGTGCACACCAAAACCCCTGAATATCACACTTTTCAACACACAAAAAGATGGCTGCCCAATCTGCCACGCATGTTGTCAGTGGTGGAACAGAGCTCTCACTTCTGAAATGTGTCACTGGGCTCCACAATAATTGAAAGTGGAGTGCAGAAGGAAAAAACAGTGCTTTGCTAAATGAAACTCCAAATCTTGCTTTAAATCACTTTTTCTTTGTTGCTGAAACTTCAGAATGCCAGCACAGAAGCTGGGTGCTACAGAAGCCGGGTGCTACAATTCACTTAGTTTAAGAAATAATTGTGAACTTACAAGGTCCCGAAAAGCTGAGAGCATAAAGAGATTTCCACAGCAAAAGTGGCCTGTCTGTGGATCTGTCAAAAATCTCTGTGCAGTAGAGAGCTGCTGTGATGACAGCTGTCAGGAGCCTTCCTGAATTAACTTTAACATGTACAAACTGAAAATCAAATGTTTGCAATCTAAGGGGCCTGTTACTGATAGTAACCGATATTTTTTTTTTTGTTGCATATAATCAACTTGTGATTTTTACAAAGACGAGTTGATTTTTAGGAGTTTTCTTCGTAGAGGTACAAAAGTAAAAGGTAGAAGTGAGTGTTTCTGTGCACAGCGGCCTGCCCGCCTCTATGTTTCATGAACCTTCATTTTATCAAAAACAATAGTCAAAGGTTTTGTTGTCGCGATGGTCCATTTGGTATTTTCTCCCGACAGTAAGCTGTTCCACCACACGTCTTCTTCTAGAACTGAGACAGGCATCCCAAGTGGCGAAAGGTAGACACTTCTTTCTTGATTGAGCACCTCACAATGCAACAGTAGGTGCTTCAGATTTTCTGGTTCTTCTGACAGATCTGCATAATCTGCATTCTTTGCATGCGGACTGAAGCCTAATGCAGAGGATTTTGCGTGTGGGCAATAAGTTCAGACGGGCTCTCAAGAAGATCTTCATTAATTTTTTGTCCGGGAATTTAGAGCAGTATAGCAATGGAACCTTTAATTTGTTAAAGGTTGGAGGCAGATGTGTGGTCAGTTTGTTTGCTCGAGCTTTATTGATCGTGCCAATCCAATCCATGGATTCCATTTTTGGTTTTATTCTCTGAGGGTTCTCGACCAGTTCTTCTTCGGTGCAGGCTATTTCTTTGAATTTTGTTTTCTGCTTTAGCGACCATTTTCTTAGATGTTAATGTGGCCGCGTGCAAGCTCTGCAGCTATTAATTTGTTTATCGGCAGAGTGTCAGGAAGGATGATTTTTCTGTAGATTTGCATAGAGTTCTGTTTGACCGCTGTGAGTAAGGACTGTAACCCTAAGACATGCCTAATATTTGCAATTGCAGCCGAGTTTGGTAAGCCCAGGACTAGACCTTCAAGTTTTGCCCAGATTGAAGTCAGCATTGACAGGGTTGCGCCCATTCCATAAGTAAGGGCCGGGACTACTTTGCCTCTGTAGAATTGAATTATGGGCTCCAACAAGAATTTTCCATATCTCTTATCGATCGATCTCATCTGGGCTGCTAGGTTTCTGGTTTTGCCCCATAAGGTAGTTTGCATAGTTGATTCCTGTGCTGAGCTATCTATCATTATGCCCAGATATTTGTAGTATTCAACTGTTTCAATCTTGGTGTTTTCCAGGAACCATCCTCTGTTGCTTCTGTTGCAGCAAAGATTTTTCAATAGAATCATAATTTTTGTTTTGGATTTGTTGATTTTCAAATTATTTGCTTTTATGTAGTATGCCAAGTTGGTCAATTAATGCTGTAATCCAATCTCCATCTGATCCAACAAAATTAGATCACCTGTTTATAGAAGGCGAGACGTATTTGTTTTGCCAATTTTTGGTGGAAACGCTCGAACTGAAGCTTCTGTGTCCTTAAAGTCCCTGAGGAAGCTGATGAAGACTGCCGGGGCTAGAGGACACCCTTGTTTCAACCCGCGCTCTGCTGGAATCTCTTCAGACAATTTTCCTTGGTTGTTGAATCGATAGTAACCGATATTGTAATTGTTTGATCCCATGGTTTAAAATCTTGAATGAGAATTCTAGCTGCTATTTGATCCAACAAGTTTGTTTTGTGCTAAGGAATAGGCCACAGAATGTAACAATTAATTTAAACAGACTGAAGCTGTAGAACTTGAATAACAGGTTTTTCTCACAGAAGGAATGTCTTTCCCCCCAGCAGGAAATCACAGGGAATTGTTAATTACAGGCTAGGAAAGAAACTGGTCTACAGAGGCAAAAGGAACAATTACAAGCTGCAGAACAGGAAATTCGAAGTGTGAAGACAGTCGTAAATGGCCTCTGCAAGGAACAAACATGGGGGATGGCTCCTGGGCTTCCAGGCAGAGACCAAGGGGTGGAGCCAAACAAC
Organism: Ambystoma mexicanum; assembly: GCF_040938575.1. Taxonomy (NCBI): domain Eukaryota; kingdom Metazoa; phylum Chordata; class Amphibia; order Caudata; family Ambystomatidae; genus Ambystoma; species Ambystoma mexicanum. Next base: position 1,142,359,472 of record NC_090922.1, read on the forward strand.
CATTTGTTGCTTAACATGGACAAAGAACATATTTTAAAAAGACTGATAACTTACTGTTTAAAATTGTGAAAAATATAAAAATAACAGAGTTGTTAATGTAATTTCTGGATGCACGGGTGAAGAGGCGCCCGAACTGTGTGACAGGTTCTGGACAGCAATGGCAAGAAATGTGATTTTACACAAAATGTATTTCTGCTAGAAATGTGAAACTTTTTACACTTATTCCCATGTTAAACATGCACATTTGTAGAAATTTGCTTAAAAATTGGACATTGTGTTCCTAATGAAAAGGGCAAAATTCTGTTAAAAGCAGAGACAAGATCTCACAGCTATGGGGTTTTGAGGAATAACTGCTATGTAAAATATGTAATCTGTATATGTGATTCTTATAGAGGTTGCAAAGGTGTAAATATGTATTTTGTCAAAAATAGATTTTGTGTTCCAGGGGCTAGGGGTGGATTTTCAGCCTCATAAAATCACACCATAAAGATGACACTCTGTTTCAATCCTCCTATCAAGGCAGAGAGTAGACTCTGACCCAATCACCTTTCAAAGGGGCAATCTTAGGCTAAACTGGCCCACACACCCCATTTAGGATGTCCTTTCATAGCATAAATAGGGACAGCTCACCACACATAAGGACAGACAGATTCACTCACTATCCTGATGCTAGCGGAGCAACCTGATACTGAACACTACATCTTCCTTGCTCCAGACTCCAGAAACTTGGCAAAGAAAAAGGCCTGTTGCATAGCTGAACCATTCTCAGCTAGGCCTCAGATTCCAGAACCGAACCCCACAAGCCTAAGGGGAAGCAACAAAATACAGCCGGGCTATGTTGTTACTGCTTGTCTGCTGAAAATAAATATCCTCAGAACCAAGAAGGGCAGATCCAGTCCAGTCCTGTGCCGTGCTGTGACCAGAGCACTTTGTTGACCCTATCCAGTCCTGTGCCGTGCCATGACCAGAATGTCTTGCTGACCCTATCCAGTCCTGTGGCATGCCATGACCAGAACGTCTTGCTGACCCTGCCCAGTCCGATGTGCCCAGCCGCCTTTCCTAAACTATATCCAATCCCCTGACCAGAATTAACGGTCCCTTTTCAAAATGTATCCAGTGAGTATAAATAGGAAGAATTGTGTCACTAGCATATGTACCTTGCATAGTCTTATCCATATCTTTGACCCATCCTATCTTGTAATCAGAACCTGTATTGTTAGGAGTATCTTTGCATTTTCTGAAACCACTCTCCAAACCATCCTATTTTCCTCCAGAATTAGTATTGTTAAAACTATCTCTGCGCTGATCCTTTTCTCATCTGAAGAAGGTGAGTTTCCTTAGAAGGCAGTCAGCCTAATCAAGTGACTGTGTTCCTGTGTGGTATTGGTTTTTTTCAGCCATCCTTTGGTGTAAGCAACCCATTTGTCTTTGTAAAAGTGCATTTCTGTTTTCCATTCTTGTGCCTAGCGCAAAAAAACGACCTCTACTAAAATGTCTGTAACTCCCTCAGTTTCTGTGATAGAAACACAATTTCAACTTCTGCTGGTAGCTAACATTCATAGCTATCCATTGCAACTAAAAGCTTTTAATTGCTTTTGGCTTGAATTTTAAGATTTCATATGTTTTCTTGGGATTAAATCATTGCTTGTGTTTGTGTGCAACTATCCAAAGCGGCACCAATAAGAATTTATAACAATTTCAGCAATTTTGACTAAATTTGGTGTTTGCCCAGTCCATTCTAAAGATAACTTTAAAAGCCATTTTGACAGCTGTATAGTGCACTCCGTTTTTCTCTTGTGGTTGCCGGGGGAAAGTGGGATTGATATTCTGCTTGAATTCTGCCATTCCTGAAACCTGTTCTCTCCTCCTATCTCTTTACATTAGCTATTGGGGGTTGAGGGGTGTGCAGGGGGAACCTTTATCCACAGTGCTATCAGATCTGAACCAACACAAAAGTATTATTTTCTGTGCTGAATTGTTTTGCTCACTACCTAATCCTTGTGTATTAAAGAGATTATTCAGTGTTACCTCACCCCATTGATGATTGTTATGTACCTATTAAAACATATCGTGATTCATTTTTAAATACATAAATAAATATTTACCTTTGCAAACCAGCTTGATTCCTGATTCAGTGTGACCGGGGGGGTTCCAGGAGAAAGGCGTGATATCAGTGGTATATCGTTCAGAATAAAGAACTTTTAGACAAAAATAAATAAGGATTTCAGTTGTGCACTACATGCTAGGTGTTGACTTGGGTGTGTGCCGGATTGAAATCACTTACAGTTTGGGGACTTGTCCAGGATCCTGAATTAGACATACCACTTGTGACAGTCTAACACAGCGTGCTAACTGACGGGGTACATACACCTTGTTGGGCTACCATACTGTGCTACACTGTAAAAACAACCTTCAATAGAAATACTCAAAGGGGTTAGGCCTTAACCCTGAGATAAGTCAAAAGGAAATTTATATTTCCAGAATGGCGACCCTAGTGGAAATCAATATTGCAAGGGACACCTACTGCACAAATTGTTTGTCAGGGTGAATGGTTAGAGCAGGATGAGACAGTCTGGCTGCAATAAATTAAACAACATGTCACTGCCACAGAATTAGATACATGGCAGGACCACGGTCCATTACACCAGGCACTTAGTGAATTGTATATGGCCCCAAAAGTAAAAGAAGAGCAATGTAAAATTGCTAAGATAGTCGCTTACCTATACCTCCATATTGGAGTAATAAAGGAAACATATGCCGAAAGCCTAGATCTGGCAAAGAGGCAAGTACAATCCCTAGAGAAAACCCAAACAGATCTGGACTCTGCAGAACAAAGGCTACAAAAGAGCCAAGAATCTGAGAGAGAAACCAGATCTTACCTGACAAAAGTAAAGGAAGATCTGGATCTCCTGCAGCAAGAGAAGGCAGAGCAAGATACCAAACTACTGACACTGCAAAAAGAGTGTCAAGAAAGGTTGGATTCACTACAACAGAACCAACAAAAGCTGGAGCAGCAAGTAAAGTATAATAGAGCCTGCGCAGGGCAGATGGTTGCCCTAGAAAATCAGATTGATGAACTAAAGGCAGAAAATAATAAATTAATAGTGAAGGATCTCCACACTCAAACAGATTTTGATGAGGAGTGCCAGAAATGATATGCCATTAGGAAACAAAGGGACAACCTGGTTGAGCAGAGGGGAACTCTATTTCAAGAGAGGGACACCCTAGGCCAGGAAGTCAGCCATTTAAAAACCAAGCTATAAGAAAATCACCTGGCCCTTCAGCGACTGGGTGAACTCAAAATGGATTATGAAAAGCTGTTAGACCATACCAGGAGGGTGGAAGATGCTCTGGCAAAGAATAATCAGGCCAGTAAGGACCACACTCAGGAGGTGAGTCTTCTGCAGCAAAAATTGGCCCAGTACTTCCAATGCAGGCAGGAAGCACAGAGAGACAATTAGGCTTTCTGTGAAAAAAAAATGACAGGCTCCATAGAAGCCATGCTGGAACAACTCATTGAGGCCAGTAAGGCCTTAATAGAAGAACAAAAGGGTCAGATTCTTGCATGTTATCAGGGATTAGGGGTTGAAAGAGATGAGGTCAGATGGGAGAGGGAAACCCCTGAGCATAACCTCAGGACCCTGGCATCAGGGTCTATAATCCCTTCAATTCCATGGACTCTGCCACCCCCATGTCCACTGCCTCATATGAACCAAGGGGGATTGTAGACTTCAACACAATGGGAAATCTGGGGCTAATAGGTCAGCGCCTCCCAGAAATGGATGGGCTGCGTCTATGTACAGGTTCCCAAATACTAGGGCCATCTTCTCTGATTAGGGAGACACCAGTGAGGGGAGAATCAGAGAACTTGATCCTCAGAAATATCACATACCTAGGCATCAGTCAGTGAAATTTGGCGGGGAATTCCATGAGACTAGGCCCACTAATAGCATACTAAAAACCTCTTCCCATCTGGGACAGTGGGGGTAGGGGGGTACTCAACCAATCCTGGGAGCAAGGAAGAGTCAGAAGATTCTTCTAAGCGGCACAGGTCCCAAGAGACTAGGCCCCCACATTCTGCCAGTCATTCCCAAGCTCGCAGAATCCGGGAGAGTGTAGAAGATCAGACAGCCACCTCTGGTAGCAGTGCGTCTGAGTCGGAGGATGAGTGGACCAGGGTGACCAGAACTAAAAAGGCTAACAAAGTCAAGAGAGCTTTACTCAAGTGTCCCCTAAAGCAAATAAAAGCTATTAGGAGTGTCATTACGCCCTACCACAAAAATGCCAAATGTTTGGTTTGGAAGCACCGTGAATTATTTGAGCAAATGATGAAGACTTTCCACAGGAAGGACAGCCAAAGCTGTATTCAGTATGTAAAGTGGACATTTTCACCTGAGTGCTCCAGCTTCTTTGCGGGGCTGGAGAATCAGAACCATTCCAGATGGTCCACCTATAGGGCCGCCACCCTGAAACATTTTTCTATTCATCGAAACCCTCAAGAGGCCCGCAAGGCATCCTACAACATACAATGTGGGGAAGACCAGGCCCCACAAGAATTTGTCCAGGAGTTGAAACCTACCTTTGCGCAGACCACTAGAAGGGTGTGCACTGACAGTAAGTAATTTGTGAACACCTTCTTTCATGCTCTCCCTAAATACATTATGACGCAGCTAGCTAGTGAGTGATTTTCATGAGAAAAGATCACTAGACTGGGTCATTGAACAAGCAACGCGCATCTATGAAGTGCAGTAGCCACTAGAAAGTAAAATTATTAGCAAAAGCCCCAAATCAACCAACACCCTTGCTGCTGCCAAGTTGGCAGAGGTGAAGGTTATCCTCATTTTAGATCTGGAGATGAGGGGGCCTAAAAACCTTCCTACGCTGAATACGACCAACCCCAGACCCAGAAGGCCCTCGGGCCAATCCCAAACAGGGATTCAGGGAGGTCACCCCACAAATGGGACCCCTAACACCCCTGACTACATCAGCCCCCACTACAAGTGCAATAGACCAATCCTGGGCTATGTGTGGGCTCCCCCAGCCCAAGGGGGGGATCCAACCAGACGGCTGGAAACCCATGAAACTTCCCTCCTCACTTTCCTGAGGAGGGCAGTAATCCCCCAAATGCCGGACCAAATTTCTTTCCCCGGTACCCGCTTAATCTCAACCCCCAAAATAACCCTTCTTTCTTGCCCCACTTTCCTGAGCCCAGGCAGCCCAATCCGGGAGAGAGAAGGACAAGGGTGGAGTGGTACCCAAACTATCGTAACCAGGGGTATTACGCAAGAAGCGATAGTTACCATTCCCGGGATCAACCCAGGGTAGACCAGAGGACCCCGTAACAGCCAGAGTGGGTGTCCCAACTGGAGCACCAGGTCCAGAACATGGCACAGGATCTGGGTCACATGCTGAGGGCTCAACAGAACCCTCAGATGATCATGGCGGCTCAGAACTCCTCAAATCCATGGTCTGATGCCCCAGAACAATGACGGGGGAAGAACCCCGACAACCCACTGGTTACCGGGGAGGAGGCACAGGGGGAAGGGGGGTGTAAAGCCTTAGAAGAAGCTTCCTTCCCCACTTGTGGAAAGCCCCTGGAAACCCAGGAACCAGAACCAAAATCTCCTGCCCCTGAAAGTCTGCAACCCAAGGAACAGAGGGTGGCTAGGAGAAATAAAGAGCCTAAAAAGGCCAATTTTGTGGAGGAGGTGCAAATCTTCCAATTTGAAGGAGAGGTGCCTTCAGAGGATCCTGGGAAAACAATCCTCTGCTTCTTCCCAAAGAAAAATGGATCCCAAAAGGTCCCAATCCAGAATAGGTAGATGTGGGGACCGAGTTAAAACCGCACATCATCAAACCCCGGAATGACCAGCACGAAAATCCCCTTGTTCAACCCTATTCTGGTGACTGCCTCCAAAAAGGGGGGGCAGCCCAGAATCAGAACCATGGGTGCCCAAAACCTCCCTCTTATCTAGCTGTCACCTTTTCCTTACAGGTCCCCAAGTTCCCCAACAGAATCCTGCCCAAATCACCTCTTCATCAGTATCCAAAGCAAATAAATTAACCCACCAATTGGCCAAAAATGTGCATTATCTTTGCCCCCTTGAGGAAAAGGAGGGAAGATTTTATGCTCCGGTCCAAATGCAGGGGCAATGTACAATTTTGGCACTGGTGGACACTGGATCCCAAGCCACCCTTCTGTCAAAAAGGGCCTTTGATCAGCTGAATTCGGGAAGTGGGGAGAACTACCAAATCCCCATCACCCCTTTCCTGGACAACTTCAGAACTTTGATTGGGAAGGAAATTCCTGTTGAGGGGACTGCAGATTTAGACATTAAAATTGGGTGACACAAGGTGAAGCACCCGGTCATAGTTGTGACTCCAGAGGGCACACCATGTTTACTAGGGAATGACATCCTGCGTAGATTGTCTCCCCTCATATATTGTGTAAATAAGGTCCTCTGGATCCAGACTATCCGACCAATAAAATTAAAATAGGGTGTCAACCATGTTAGTTTAAATGGCGCATTCCACATGATTGAACAAAAAGCTGACCAAATTGAATTCGACTTCCAGAATAATCAAATCCCAGACGTGACAGTAATTGCAGTACGACAACAAACTGGCGATGGGAAGTCCTCTCTATTTCTGAAAATCAACCTTCCTTCCAGTCTCAAGTGGCATTCCACACTGGAAGGAAACACTCTGAAATTCTTTACAAATTCACAATCAGAACATCCCATTCCTACAGTCCAAAAGGATGAGGAATCAGCTCAAAGCTTGGCTGATATTCAGTTGTTCATCCCTATTCAGTTAATTGAGGGAAAGGACTCTGTTCTCGCCCGAGTATGTGTGAACAACAGTAAGAGCTTCATCGGCGAGGCCATGTTCTGCAAACTCCCAAAAGATCCAGCCATTCCCACATTTAAACTATTAGACAAATGGGAAATGGACCTGGAAACATCCAATTCTAAACATCTCCTGGTATATGCAGGTATATGCTCAGAATTTCCACAGGCAGCAAGAGCATAGTCCATAATTGTTGGGTCATGCGAGATGTCCCTGATGCATTTTATTTTGGAAGTGACATTCTCAATCGCTTCGCCATTGGTTTGGACCTAATAAACTTCAAAGCCTGGTCCCAATTAGCAGGTAATCCCATGGACTTTGATGACCCAGAGAAAACATTTCGGTCAGCTCAACTGCTGCCATATGCAGTTGAAATTCAGATTGGAGAGGAAGTCAACATCCCAGAATGGACCCGACAATTCTCACTGGAAGTAAAAATTAAAAGAGGAAAGAAACTGAAAAATCCTGACGCCTATGTTAATCTTAATGCTCATTTCCAACAGCAAGGGTTTGCGGTAAACCCAACACCACTAGTCAACATAGAACACGACACCATTCCAATAGAGGTGGATAACAGCGACCTAAAGAGTATCACTCTGGGCGCAGGCACCATTATTGGAATGGCGGTCGATGACTGACATTTTTCCATAGATTTAGGTAACTAACTGTTAGGACCAATCCCCAAGGACTGTTTTGACAGTGATAGCGACGAGGACACAACACCAGACAGGATTTTCACCCGGCATGGGGGGAATTCCTGGTGTACTCTTCCTGCACTTATGGTAAGGAAGATGTGACCTGTGACTTCAGGAGGGATGAGGTGAAATTTCAAGTCCACAAGGACTGCCTTCCCCACCTGAAGCCATTAGTCCAAATCAGCACTTTGACAAGGGACCTCTCCACCCAGCTGGAGAAGGCTGCTGAGATATCCAAACCAGAAGTCTTTCCAGGCTTCAGGCAGATGGTTGAAGAGAGAGTCAACCTAGCTGATGCCTGCGAGACTCTGGAGCAAAAGCAAACATTGAAACAAGTTTTCTCAGATTTTCAAGATCTCTCTGCGGTGGACTCATATGACTGTGGTCGCACCAACATCCACACAACAACAATTCACACGGACCCTGGCATGACTCCAGTGTTTGTGAAGCTATATCGCTTGCCTCTCACATCAATGGAGTCCCTTACTGAAATAATTAAGAACCTTGAGTCACATGGGATAATTCGTCCAGTCCACAGCACCTTCAATAATCCGGTGCTGGGGATTTTGACACCTAACGGCCAGTGGAGACTCTGTGCTGACCTAAGGGGGCTCAACAAATGGGTCAATACTTCCCGATGGCCTCTTCCCAACATTGAACAAGGGCTGGCCCAGATCCAGGGGTTGAGGGTATTCACTTCCATCGACCTGACCAATGGGTACTGGACTGTACCTGTCAGTAGGGAGGACCAATATAAGCTTGCCTTTACCTATTCGGGGCAGCAGTACACGTGGACCAGGACTCCCTTCGGATACATCAACTCCGGCAATGAATTTCAACATCTTTCTGCATAAGGCCATGCCCGACTTGGGTGAAAGGGGTAACCTGGCCTTTGTAGATGATGTTCTATTCAAAAGCTCAACTGTGGAGGAACACATAGGGGAGATCCATTATGTTCTGACACAGTTGAGGGCTGCCAGAGCCAAACTCTCGTTCCAAAAGGCACAGTGGTGCAGAACCCGTGTCAATTTCTTGGGGCATGAGATAACTCCTCAGGGTCTCTGTCCCCAGGAAAAGAAAGTAGAAGCCCTCCAGAAAATGAAAGACCCCACAACTCTGTGGGAACTAAGGAGCCTCCTTGGACTAACTAATTACAGCAGAAAGTTCATTGAGGATTACGCAGAGATCACAAGACTCCTGATCCATCTTTTGAAGGGGGGGTCAAGTGGGAGTGGGGTCCAGAACAAGCCGAGGCAGTAAGACAACTCAAAAGAAGCCTCTCACAAGTGCCTTGCCTAGCTTACCCTGTCAAAAACAAGAAATTCTTCTTGGAGACAGGGTTCTCAAATACATGCTTGACTGCAGTATTATATCAAAAGCATGACAAGGTCAATAAAGTAATCTCCTATGCGAGTAAAGCATTATCCTCTGTGGAAGAAAAATTCCACGATTGTGAGAAGGCACTCCTGACAACGGTGTGGGCATTGAAGAATTACCGCCCGTTTATGCAGGGGGAACGCATCATAGTGGAGACTCCACACCAACCTTTGCAATTGTCATGCCTGCGCCATGGGCGCATATATTGGCGATCAATATGGACAAATTGTTATTCATTTATCTACAGAAAACTCTTCGATCAACCGCTATTCACTATTTGGACTTTATTTCCATTTGCAAGACTTTGGTGCTTTTTTATTTTTCCCAGAAAACTACACTTACCATAATGCACTTGGCTATAACCATCTATTCCTGGCTATTCCTATTTTTCTTCATCAGAACTACAATCCCCAGAAGCCCTATGGATTTGCTCTGCTTTCACCAGCTCAGGAACAGAGAGGGAGGTGGCCGATTGTCTGCAGGTGTGCTGAGCCAGGTGCAACCAATTAGCCTGCCTCTGTGCTGGGCTGGGCAGCATAAAGGCTGCTGCCTGCGAGAGCTCAGGCTCTTGCATTGAGAGTCCTTATGGCACCTTTTTGCTTCAAGCTACAAACTTTGTATGCTGTTTCCACCTACTTTTTGTTCCAGTGCCCTGGCGGGCTCCTGCCTTGCAGTCTGCTACACCCTGCTGCCTACAGCCCTAGCCTTTTGGGCTCCCTGCCTCAGCCTTGCTCCTCTGGGCGTCCTGCCTTGCAGCCTGCTACACCCTGCTGCCTACAGCCCTAGCCTTTTGGGCTCCCTGCCTCAGCCCTGCTCTTCCAGGCTCCTGCCTTGCAGCTGAACACGCTCTGCTGCCTTCCAGCCTCCGCCCTTGCCCTGCCGGGCTCTCCACATTGCAGCCGATCACGCTCTGCTGCCTTCCAGCCTACACCCTTGCCTGCCGGGCTCTCCACATTGCAGCCGATCACGCTCTGCTGCCTTCCAGACTCCGCCCTTGCCTTGCCGGGCTCTGTACATTGCAGCTGTTCACGCTCTGCTGCTTTCCAGCCTCAGCCCTTTTCCTCTGGGCTCCCTGCTCTACAGCCTGCCTCACTCCGGCTGCCTACAGCCCTTGTCCTCTGGGCTCCCTGTTCTGCAGCCTGCCTCACTCCGGATGCCTACAGCCCTTGTCCTCTGGGCTTCCTACTTTGCAGCTGATCACGCTCCGCTACTTACTACCTACCTTTTTCCGCTGGGTTCTCAGCCTTGCAGCCCTCTACAGTCCTCTGCAACCTTCTACGGTCAGCGGCCCTGCCCCTCAGGGCTCACTCTTTGCTGCCCGGCCCTTCTGGGTTCCTTGCTGTGCAGCTTGCTTTACTCTGCTGCCCTAAGCCCTTTCCCTATGGGCTCTCTACCTTACAGCCCTGCTCCTGTCGGCTTGCTCATTGCTTTCCTGCTCCTTTGAGCTCTCAACCTTGTTCCTTACTGTCCTCTGCTATCCAATCCTGTACACAACGTTCCCTTCATTTCCTTCTGCTAGTTTGCTATCAACTTCCTTTTCCTGGATTTGTCTGTAAGTATCTTCTCTTGTACTGTTTGTAGACCCTTTTGTACAGAGCTTGTCTGTTGGTTCCCATCAGTCAACCTCTGCCCCTTCCCTTGTCTCGTTTCTACATTACGGACACCCATAGCTGCTGTTCCAAGCCATGAGCAAACAGCGTGGGCCTCTGTTATAGCAAACTGTGCAGAAGGCTAGAGTATTTCCTAAGGTTCGTGGAATACTCTTTTCCTATATCTGCATACACCCCAAGAGGGAATTCTTTCTGTACTTTTTTCCTTGCTACTCTTGCCTACTCTTCGTTCTCTTTCCTTTCTGCTGTGTGTGTACTTATCTGTCCACTTTATTTAGGCACAACCACCCTAACCCTTTCTGGGTGTCCTGTGCCACTCTTAATAGAGTGCCATCCCTGACAGATTGCAAGAGCCAAAAATGTCTTGTTCCATAGGCAGGAAAGGCACACACAGACCAAGGATGCTTTCCTTTCGGGTTAAGAAAACCTTTGCAAAAATCTATACTTTCCCTACAGACAGCAAACAAGAACCTTAGTCTTAAGAACAGTCTTGCCTTAGTAAACAAAGATTTACAAGCACGGTACTACACTCGCTGGCTTGCTGACCCTTCTTCCATGTATAACTATTATGACATTTGCGACTATGATCCGCAGTCCTTATCGGTTGAAGAGCTACAGCAAGATAATGAATTCTTACAGATCTTGTTAGCCCAAACAGTGAAAGACACTCCTGCGTCTGATAATTTTTCTAACACTGTTACAGCCAAGGATATTGCACTCATTGTGGGGGTCTCTAAACCAGAGTACGCTGTTGCTAGAGTGATATGTTCAAGATCTGCTTGGCAAGCTCCCCAGTCTATTGGAAACCCTCATTTGACAGGACACGGCATTATGTATCCTGAGGTTAGGTCACCTAGTCCTGGGTACAAAAGACCAATACTGACCATCGGTGGTCTTAATACTTCCCCAGTATCTACCAACCACAATAACCTTAAGGTCAGTCTTCCTATTGCTACAACCGAATTTTCTGCCACACCAGATTCTGAAGCTTTAGATCAGGCTAATGATACATACCTGCTACAAGAAAAACTCCTACGCCTTAAAAGAAAGACCGAAGATCTCTATGATGACTTTGTTTATTTACATAGTAAAAATTCTATGAAGGGACACAATATTCCAGACCTTTTGACACAATGTCCTACACCCGAAATACTGTCTTTAGAGATCGACATGGTAAGGCCTGGAATTGCCACGCAGAAAAGGATACAGAGTTATACCAAGCAGATGGAAGAACTTAATTTAGCATATGCATCCCTTCTAAAGTCTGACACAGCTCTTTCACTTTCCAACCACAGTAACTCAGGTTCTGGTACTCTAGAACATGATTCCAATCCTGAACAATCCCTGGTACCTGCCTGGAATCCAGCCTTTCCATCAGTCTATACCCCAGACCCACCAAGTAATTTGAGCACACCAGACTTTGAAGATCAGCCTTCAGAACGCCTACCCAATCATGACCCCACATCTGTGTTATTACCTGTTACTGCATCTGCTAGCCCAATCTCTGCTGCTCCTCCTGCTAATACTTCTAAATCTGCTACTGTTGCAGCATCTCACATCACTCTTTTCGCAGCAGAAGCACCCCCTTCCTCTCTGCCTGCAAGGACAGAACCTGTTGCTAAGTCAGATAACAACTTTTCTTTTGGGCCTACAGCTCCGGTTGTTCTTGCTGGCGCCTCTGCAGCACTAAGACTACCAGACTCTACTCTATCAGTCTCAGGTGCGTCACTGTCCGCTGCTTCTTCTATGGCACCCACTCTCCCAGTTGCTACAGCATCGGAACTATCCACAGCCATTCATGATCTCTCTGCTGCGGTGGCTTCTGAAACTCCTACAAATCATGGAGAACCCGCCACTGTGGCTCCTGACGTTTCTGTGGCTAATCTTGACTCTGCCATTGCTGTGTCTGATGCCTTGGAAAACCTTCCTAAAGCAACCAACTCTGCTGTGCCTCTGGCTCCACCTTTCACCACCGTACTGTTGCCTTTCAAAGCAAGCTTTGCAATGGAACCTGCAACAGACATTCACAGTTCCTCTATTCATGAACACTCTGTTGGGTTTTGTGCTCCAAAGACTTTGTCTTTTCTGATTTCTACCGCAAAGGTTCAGCACATTGATACCGTTTCCACCTTTCAAGACTCCCACCTTACAACCTTAAACAGTTTTTGGTGCTTCATGATGTGCCTTTTCGGAATAAGACTCTTTCACAGTGTGACAGACCTTCTTCCTGTTGGTCAGTCTTCAGGGAGCCTGAAGAGGAGCCTGGAGAGGGGCCTGGAGAGGGGCATACTGTCATGCCTGCGCCATGGGCGCATACATTGGCGATCAATATGGACAAATTGTTATTCATTTATCTACAGAAAACTCTTGGATCAACCGCTATTCACTATTTGGACTTTATTTCCCATTTGCAAGGCTTTGGTGCTTTTTTATTTTTCCCAGAAAACTACACTTACCATAATGCACTTGGCTATAATCATCTATTCCTGGCTATTCCTATTTTTCTTCATCAGAACTACAATCCCCAGAAGCCCTAGGGATTTGCTCTGCTTTCACCAGCTCAGGAACAGAGATGGAGGTGGCCGATTGTCTGCAGGTGTGCTGAGCCAGGTGCAACCAATTAGCCTGCCTCTGTGCTGGGCTGGGCAGTAAAAAGGCTGCTGCCTGCGAGAGCTCAGTCACTTGCATTGAGAGTCCTTCCGGCACCTTTTTGCTTCAAGCTACGAACTTTGTATGCTGTTTCCACCTACTTTTTGTTCCAGTGCCCTGGCGGGCTCCTGCCTTGCAGTCTGCTACACCCTGCTGCCTACAGCCCTAGCCTTTTGGGCTCCCTGCCTCAGCCTTGCTCCTCTGGGCATCCTGCCTTGCAGCCTGCTACACCCTGCTGCCTACAGCCCTAGCCTTTTGGGCTCCCTGCCTCAGCCCTGCTCTTCCAGGCTCCTGCCTTGCAGCTGATCACGCTCTGCTGCCTTCCAGCCTCCGCCCTTGCCCTGCCGGGCTCTCCACATTGCAGCCGATCACGCTCTGCTGCCTTCCAGCCTCCGCCCTTGCCCTGCCGGGCTCTCCACATTGCAGCCGATCACGCTCTGCTGCCTTCCAGACTCCGCCCTTGCCTTGCCGGGCTCTCTACATTGCAGCTGATCACGCTCTGCTGCTTTCCAGCCTCAGCCCTTTTCCTCTGGGCTCCCTGCTCTACAGCCTGCCTCACTCCGGCTGCCTACAGCCCTTGTCCTCTGGGCTCCCTGTTCTGCAGCCTGCCTCACTCCGGCTGCCTACAGCCCTTGTACTCTGGGCTTCCTACTTTGCAGCTGATCACGCTCCGCTGCTTACTACCTACCTTTTTCCGCTGGGTTCTCGGCCTAGCAGCCCTCTACAGTCCTCTGCAACCTTCTACGGTCAGCGGCCCTGCCCCTCAGGGCTCACTCTTTGCTGCCCGGCCCTTCTGGGTTCCTTGCTGTGCAGCTTGCTTTACTCTGCTGCCCTAAGCCCTTTCCCTATGGGCTCTCTACCTTACAGCCCTGCTCCTGTCGGCTTGCTCATTGCTTTCCTGCTCCTTTGAGCTCTCAACCTTGTTCCTTACTGTCCTCTGCTATCCAATCCTGTACACAACGTTCCCTTCATTTCCTTCTGCTAGTTTGCTATCAACCTCCTTTTCCTGGATTTGTCTGTAAGTATCTTCTCTTGTACTGTTTGTAGACCCTTTTGTACAGAGCTTGTCTGTTGGTTCCCATCAGTCAACCTCTGCCCCTTCCCTTGTCTCGTTTCTACATTACGGACGCCCATAGCTGCTGTTCCAAGCCATGAGCAAACAGCGTGGGCCTCTGTTATAGCAAACTGTGCAGAAGGCTAGAGTATTTCCTAAGGTTCGTGGAATACTCTTTTCCTATATCTGCATACACCCCAAGAGGGAATTCTTTCTGTACTTTTTTCCTTGCTACTCTTGCCTACTCTTTGTTCTCTTTCCTTTCTGCTGTGTGTGTACTTATCTGTCCACTTTATTTAGGCACAACCACCCTAACCCTTTCTGGGTGTCCTGTGCCACTCTTAATAGAGTGCCATCCCTGACAGCAATATCTTCAAAGTGACAGAATCCAGGTCGGAAATGTGAGTAATTCCCAAATTACTTCCTGGATTCTGTCAATGCAAGGATTTCCTGTGGAGGTCAGATATGGCCAAAACAAGAAGAGTCCCCTCGCGCAAGGTCTGGCTGACTTGCATGATTGTGCCAGAGAAAACTGTCTCGAGGACGAAAGTCTTAAAATCAAGGACAACTTGGAGGCCTACCCTCCACTGGGTACAAAATCGGTCCCCGAAGTAGTCAAGTGGCAGAGCTGATGGCTGTGCATCAAGCCATCCTCACTGCTGTCCAACACCAACTCCTCAAACTGGTCATTATCACCGATTCAGATTATATACGGAACGGGTTTGTGGAGCACCTGGTTAAGTGGAAAACCAGAAGCATGCTATGTGCTAATAATAAACCTTTAACGCATGGGAAATTAATACAAAATATTGATTATCTGGTCACCTCGAATGGGATGTGCATCTACTGGAAAAAGATCAAGGGTCATTCTAAAGTAGAGGGACCATACAAAATCTGGAAATGACCTAGCTGATCAGCTGGCCAAAACTGGAGACATCCAAGGGGATCTGCTTGAGATCGAGTCTCTGTTGGGGGAAATCCAGGTCACTGCTATCACTGCTATCACCAGACAAATTCTCACAATGAACTCTCAACTGCACAATGGAGTAATGAGACCCCAGATGCTGATTTGATTACGGCTCAAAAAGGGGGTCCAATAATTGGTAAGTTTTATCAACACATTGAGGACCATGAGAACTTTCCCCTGACGGATACCGATTACATTGGGAAAGAGGACCTCAGAGTGTTGATGAAATGTCCTTAAATGTTCCGAATCGAAGGCGGTTTGTTGGTGAGGAGATCCATAGCCATGACCAGTGGGTGGTCCCTACCTCATTCTGAAGCCTGATGCTAAATCACGCCAATGATGCGGCCACAGCCGGTCATCAGGGGTTTCATACGACACTAGAAATCTTGCAAGAGGTTGCATACTGGCCACACATGGGGCAGGACCTCGACCAATACTTGAAGGGGCGTCTTGTGTGTGCACGATTTCAGCCAACATCACTCACACACCATGCTCCGCCCCAAAACAGGGGGATGACACTGCCTTGGTCAGATTTACAAGTCGATTTTATCGGGCCCCTGGTTTGCTCCTCTAGGGGGAACAAGTACATGTTGACTGTAACATGCTTGTTCACTAAATGGGTGGAATGTCTCCCGGCCCCAAATTGCAAGACAGAAACAGCAGCTGCCCTGATGATCAACCACATCTTCTTGTTTGTTGGACTACCCCCAAAGGATTGAGTCAGACTGAGGTAGTCACTTCACTAGCGAAGTGATGACAAAGATGTGGGAGATACTTGGGGTCAAAAGGAAACTACACATTGCCCACCGCAAATCCTCTAGTGGTGGAGTTGAGAGATATAACAAAACTATTGTGAGCATATTAAAAATGTTTGTGGCAGATTCTGGGCCAAGTTGGGACATTTGATTACCCCTTGTCCTGATGGCCATCAGATATACCCCTTCTTCTGCAACAAAAATGTCTCAGTTTGAGCTGATGACTGGACGAAGGATGGTGCTACCCCAGAATCTGCTCTACAGAACCCAAGAGCAGACTCATGAGTATGTTGAGAATCTGAGAAAACACCTTCAACATGCTTTTGCCTATGCTCAGCGGAATCTAGAAAGATCTGCAGAAGTATGAAGACCCACTATGATATTAATACAACTAGAAAAGAATAACAAGCAGGAGACCGGGTCTACTTGTACAATTTCCAAAGGAACCAAGCCAAAGAGCGCAAATTCCTCCCAAGTTGGTGGGGTCCTTTTGAAATTGTGGACAGAATCTCACCAGTCGCCTACAGAATCCGCATCCCCAAGGGCAGTTTGGCAGAAGTGGAAGATAAGTGGGTCCACATAAATCAGCTGAAGAGTTGCCAACCTAGGCATACTTTGCGGCAAATAGAGGAGCCAACCGGAAACCCAGAGGGGGAAATTCCGGATCCCTAGAAGAATCCACCTGTTAAAACCATTAGTAAATACAGGTGGGGAATATTGCAAATTGTATTCAATGTATGCATCTGCCCCACTACACCCTCAGGGAGTAGTGGTGGGGACATTTCCATAATCCTGCTCTGTTCTGTCTCATAGCATTGGAACTAAGAAATTCTAATTACCAAGGAGGACCACTCTGGGACTGGGAGGAAAGACACAAGGAGCCCGGAGTGCCGTTCCATACTCCCAACCAGAACTGGCAAGGAGAGCGTGTCTATCCAGCACTGATGGGAGAAGCAGCTAACTTTCGCCACATGGAGCAAAGAAAAAAGAACATCCCAATCTCCCGACTTCCCCTTGACGGGCGGTCAAACTCAAGTCGGGAGGGGGGGCTCTGTGGGATGGATTGACCCACTTCTACTCTGATATGATGCATCATTCTGTTATGATGGTGCCAGAAAAAACAAGATGGCCGCAAATCCCTTGTGCGCACCAAAACCCCTGAAAATTGCACTTTTCAATGCACATAAAGATGGCTGCCCAATCTGCCACGCATGTTGTCAGTGGTGGAACAGAGCTCTTACTTCTGAAATGTGTCACTGGGCTCCACAACAACTGCAAGTGGAGTGCAGAAGGGAAAAGCAGTGTTTTGCTAAATGTAACTCCAAATCTTACTTTAAATCACTTTTTCTTTGTTGCTGAAACTTCAGAATGCCGGCACAGAACACCTTTTAAATATTCAATATTCTAGCTGGGTGCTACAATTCACTTAGTTTAGGAAATCATTGTGAACTTACAAGGTCCTGAAAAGCTGAGAGCATAAAGAGATTTCCACAGCAAAAGTGGCCTGTCTCTGGATCTGTCAAAAATCTCTGTGAAGCAGAGGGCTGCTGTGATGACAGATGTCAGGGGCCTGCCTGATTAAACTTTAACATGTACAAACTGAAAATCAAATGTTTGCAATCCAAGAGGCCTGTTACTGAGAGTAACCCATATTGCAATTGGTTGATCCAATGGTTTAAAATCTTGAATGAGAATTCTAGCTGCTGTTTGATCCAACACGTTTGTTTTGTGCTAAGGAAAAGGCCACAGAATGTAACAATTAATTTAAACCTGGCTGAAGCTGCAGAACTTGAATAACAGGTTTTTCTCACAGAAGCAGGAAATCATGGGGAAGTGTTAGTTACAGGGTAGGAAAGAACCTGGTCTACATAGGCAAAAGCAACAATGACAAGCAGGAAATTCGAAGTGTGAAGACAGTCGTAAATGGCCTCTGCAAGGAATTAACATGCGGGATGGCTCCTGGGCTTCCAGGGTGAGACCAAGGGGTGGAGCCAAACAACCATTTGTTGCTTAACATGGACAAAGAACATATTATAAAAAGACTGATAACTTACTGTTTAAAATTGTGAAAAATATAAAAATAACTGAGTTGTTAATGTAATTTCTGGATGCACGGGTGAAGAGGCCCCAGAACTGTGTGACAGGTTCTGGACAGCAATGGCAAGAAATGTGATTTTAAACAAATGGATTTCTGCTAGAAATGTGAAACTTTATACACTTATTCCCATGTTAAACACGCACATTTGTAGAAATTTGCTTAAACATTGGACATTGTGTTCCTAATGAAAAGGGCAACATTCTGTGAAAAGCGGAGAAATAATCTCACAGCTACAGGGTTTTGAGGAATAGCTGCTATGTAAAATATGTAATCTGTATATGTGATTCTTATAGAGGTTGCACATGTGTAAATATGTATTTTGCCAAAAGTAGATTTTGTGTTCCAGGGGCTAGGGGTAGATTCTCAGCCTCATAAAATCACACCATAAAGATGACACTCTGTTTCTCTCCTCCTATCAAGGCAGAGAGTAGACTCTGACCCAATCACCTTTCAAAGGGGCAAGCTTAGGCTAAACCAGCCCACACACCCCCTTTAGGATGTCCTTTCATAGCATAAATAGAGACAGCTCACCACAAATAAGGACAGACAGATTCACTCACTATCCTGATGCTGGCGGAGCACCCTGCTGCTGAACTCTACATCTTCCTTGTTCCAGACTCCAGAAGCTTGGCAAAGAAAATGACCTATTGCATAGCTGAACCATTCTCAGATAGGCCTCAGATTCCAGAACCGAACCCCACAAGCCTAAGTGAAAGCAACAAAATACAGCCGGGCTGTGCTGTTACTGCTTGCCTGCTGAAAATGAATTTCCTCAGAACCAAGAAGGGCAGATCCAGTCCAGTCCTGTGCCGTGCTGTGACCACAGTGCTTTGTTGACCCTATCCAGTCCTGTGCCGTGCCGTGACCAGAACTTCTTGCTGACCCTATCCAGTCCTGTGCCATAACCAGAATGTCTTGCTGACCCTGCCCATTCCGATGTGCCCAGCCATCTTTCCTAAACAGGATCCAATCCCCTGACCAGAATTGACGGTCCCATTTAAAAATGTATCCAGTGAGTATAAATAGGAAGGATTGTGTCACTAGCATATGTACCTTACATAGTCTTATCCCTATCTTAGACCCATCCTATCTTGTAATCAGAACCTGCATTGTTAGGAGTATCTTCGCATTGTCTGAAACCTCTCTCCAACCCATCCCATCTTCCTCCAGAAATAGTATTGTTAAAACTATCTGTGCGCTGATCCTTTTCTCATCTGAAGAAGGCGAGTTTCCTTAGCAGGCAGTCACCCTGATCAAGTGACTGTGTTCCTGTGTGGTATTCGTTTTGTTCATAGTCATCCTTTAGTGTAAGCAACCCATTTGTCTTTGCAAAAGTGCATTCCCGTTTTCCATTCTGGCCCCTATCGCGAAAAAATGACTTCTACTAAAACGTCTGTAACTCCCTCAGTTTTTGTGATAGAAACAACTGGCAGCTAACATTCATATCTATCCATCACACGTTAAACCACATTCCAAATCACTGCGATTCTCCCGTTATTACGAATATCTCGCAGTTAAACGTTTGCCGCAAATTTTCGTTTTGGGAAATGTTTACATGTGTAAAACAGCTTTTAATTGCTTCCGACTTGAATTTTAAAATTTCAAATGTTTTCTTGGGATTAAATCATTGCTTGTGTTTGTGTGCAACTATCCAAAGCGGCTCCCATACAAATTTATAACAATTTCAGCGTTTTTGACTATATTTGGTGTTTGCCCAGTCCATTCTAAAGATAACTTTAAAAGCCATTTTGATATCTGGATACTCAACTTTGTTTTTCTCTTGTGTTTGCTGGGGGAAAGTGGGATTGATATTCTGTTTGAATTCTGCCATTCCTGAAACCTGTTCTCTCCTCCTATCTCTTTACATTACCTATTGGGGGTTGAGGGGTGTGCAAGGGGAACCTTTAACCACAGTGCTATCAGATCTGAACCAACACAAAAGTATTATTTTCTGTGCTGAATTGTTTTGCTCACTACCTTCTCCTCGTCTATTAAAGAGATTATTCAGTGTTACCTCACCCAATTGATGATTGTTATGTACCTATTAAAACATATTGTGATTCATTTTTAAATACATAAATAAATATTTACCTTTGCAAACCAGCCTGATTCCTGGTTCAGTGTGACCGGGGGGGGGGTTCCAGGAGAAGCGTGTGATATCAGTGGTATATCGTTCAAAATAAAGAACTTTTAGACAAATATAAATAAGGATTTCAGTTGTGCACTACATGCTAGGCGTTTACTTGGGTGTGTGCCGGATTGAAATCACATACACATGGGCACCCCTGCTGTTTGCTATTCAAATTCATACATCCACTTGCTCTCCCCTGATGTGAGCTGTGAGAGGGCCTTAATTAAATGGTTCTTATCCATTTGGGGCCAGAGCAGATACTGCTCTCCCGGCCCCCTTATGTATTAGGGGCATCTGCATACTTACCCCACTT
Organism: Ambystoma mexicanum; assembly: GCF_040938575.1. Taxonomy (NCBI): domain Eukaryota; kingdom Metazoa; phylum Chordata; class Amphibia; order Caudata; family Ambystomatidae; genus Ambystoma; species Ambystoma mexicanum. The sequence continues at coordinate 1,142,379,970 of NC_090922.1, forward strand.
CTCATGCCCTTCTTCACACTTCCCCTCTTTCTTACTGTTGCCATTCCTCCGGTCCTATTCCTCAACCTGACTCCCCCACGTGCCTACTGCTCTGGGGTTACTCTCAGCCGCCACTTCACCCCTTTGTTCTTCTTCACCCTCGCCCTCTATGAATGAGTCACTATCGCCCGCTCTCTCGACTTCTCCCACCACTGTATTGACTCCAAAATATGTCCACTTACCCCTGCTTCCTTCCTTTTCAATACATACATGTGTTATTCCTCCCTGATTAATTGTAAACAACAAATCTCCTTATCTCCATTCTTACGATCCATCTTCCGGTTCCCGTATATCCCTCAACTCTCTTGAGGATTCGGAGCAGTAGCCTGTGGTGTTACAGGTGCTGAAGGGAGGGGTCCATACCACACCAGAAGGGGTCCCTATTGCAACAAGTACATAGATTGTATTTGTGTACCCTTTTGCAGGATATAATCCACACACTTTGCTGGCACCCCACCCTCTCCTACTCCCTTCTTGCACTTTCAATCTTTCTGTCTCTGCACCCCGACTCCGTCCCCTTGGTCTACCGTGTCTTCAAACATACGCCGGAGATCCAAGATTTCTTTTCTCTTCTGTAGCTGCTTCCTCTTATACTTAGCTACTAAAAATGTGGACATGTGTTCCAAGATGCTCTTTTTTGGCAGGGCATCCCCCTCCTCCTTTCTCTGCAATCCACTGCTTATGATATTTCTCCACCCTGTCATGATACAGTGGCAGGGCTTTATAAATGTGCTTGATTGGTGTTCCTCTCCCCATGCTATTGATGTCTATCTCTTACTGACCCCGCCAAGTCCCTCCAAAGCACAGTGCATGCTGCCGCTTGCTTGCTATCAAAAGAAAGAAAATCAACCCCCACCCTTTTCTATCCCCCTTCCTTGCACTCATACACCACTCCAAAAAACCATCCAATGCCACACCACACCGCGACACACACAATTACCGCCCTTCTAGGGCCTGTTCTTTACCCAACAAAACATTAATACAATACCATATAATACCAAGCTAAAATATCAATCACTACTTATTTTTTTTTTTCTTTTTTTCTAGTTCTATTTCTGTATTTCTCCTTTAAATAATATGCTATATTGTGGTACCACCTTCCCTCCCCTTCTGAGGAGGGGCTTGCTGCCTTACCTTTGCCTTACCTTATATTGCCTTATCGAAATAGTCTCTTCTTAGTACAACACCAACAAGAAATAACACACACCACACCCACGTCACATCAACGGCCTCGTTCTAAACATGCTCACACCTCTCACACTTCCCCGTGCATCTTTCCCCCATGTTTTATCACTTACAAGAGTCTACTCACATGTGCGTGCTCACCCAAACTCCTCTGTCATAGGCTTCCAACACCGGCCTGCACTCTCCTCAGTGCCGCGCTCACTTCAAAGAGCAGAGAGGACTTCTCTTTACATTACTCCTGCTAAACCACTCGGAACAAATGTTTTGTCAGGTCCAGTCACTGTCGGTGGGTGTGGCTCCTTCTGGAGAAGCAACCTGGAAGCCTCTGCAAGTATGGGGGGTGCTGGCATTATTTCTCGATCACCAATTGAAGGTAAGTCCTTGAACGTTCAGACACCAGAGTGAATACAATCCGCTAGGGAAGAAAGGCCCAAGTTGATCTTGTAAGGATAACAAGTTTTGATCTCACACGCAGATCAGAGCAACAGCAAAGAACTCTGCTGCTAAGAACGTTCTGCTGAAAATTAGTACAAGCAGAATCTTATACAGAAAAACATTGTCATAAATGATGCAATGCATATAGTAAAATCCTGCACGGGTGGATGGTGTGCGCCTATGCAGGATCTGCCTGCCCCATAAGGGATTCAGGCCATTGGCTCCAGCCCAATCTGTCCATCTTCTGTCATTTGGGTGCTGCAGTGATCATCTTCTCACGTCTAAGATCAAAGAACAAATTAATTATACTCCTACCATACGACTACTTATCACTCATACTGTGTACTTGGCAGGCCTTAAGACAGACACAAAGGAGGTTCTGGGGCACTCTAATCTTCACACACACATTTCACTCACTCTGTTCTGTGCCATCCGGTTTCAAGGTCTCCACCCTGGTTTTGAACTATAATGTGTCCATCCCAGCACCTCGCAATACAAAAAACGTGATTGTTGCTTCAATGATGTGCCCTGTCCATCCTCTTTGATCATTTCAGGACTTGTTACTTTGTGGTTGGTGGTCAAAGGGCACCTGGTGTCATGTAATACAGGGGTCTTATATTTTAGTCAGTCATCTGGGCTATAAATCATATTTGTCTGGGGATGAGCCGGGTCATGCTTTTGCCAGTGTGAGATAACATGCACACCAGGCGTCAGTCTGTTATCACGGCCTTGTAGGGCACATTCCCCTCGAACATCTGTGCAAAACTGTTAGAACAATGAATAGGCATTGTGGCGGTTGGGGGTGTGGGCTGTCCTCATGGGAGCTCAGGCATGGCTGGAGATTTCCCTTGTCTCGCAATTTGGGCCTAGTGCATGCAATGCCGTATTTGTCACGCAGGCCTTCCCTTCTACCTAAGGGTACTAATATCTATTCAAAATAGCAATGCTGCTCACACCCTATGCTGTATTATGTGAATAGACTATATTTAGTTATATTGGCGTTAAGGACCTATTATACTGGGAGGTCGTCTTCTCACCATCCCTCCTCCCCTCTGGCCCATCATAGTGCTTCAAATGCATCTCTCTGCACTCTAAAGGGCATAGGGGGTTGGTGTGGGGCTGCCCCCTTCCCAACATTTGTCTGATCACCTAGCCTGAGAGAGTGCCTGCAGGTTGCAGTTTTTGGTGGACAATACATGTATCAATCTCATCTGCTTCTCTGAGAACTGCTCCTCTTCTGACAATGAGTAGATAGCATTGTTCGGCTTGGCTGGGCCACGTGTGCGAAGACCAATAACCAAGCCTTTGTGTCTGCAATTAGTGAGTATTTTATTCTGCATTTTTAAGGTGGCTCATCACCTCGGGAATAAGGAATCTTTTGACCCGCCCTTGAACACTGTCTCTGTGCTTCGTGCTGCAGAGTCTGCATCTCTTAATCCATATTTGGAGGCCTATGGCTTCATGCGAATCCACTACAGTCATTCTATAATTTTCCTCTAAGTTCCAATATCTTCTCTAGAGATTAATCGTGATAGAGAAGTCCCTTATGTGTTCCCGTAGGTCCCTATGGTTAGTTGCGATAAAGCGGTTGCAAGAGTCATCATTGTCTGCTTGGCTTCCTTGCATTTCTGCATTTGGCTAGAGTAAAGGAAAAGCCTTTGACATTATGTACGTGTATCTGTCCTCTATCTATAGAAGGGTGTAGGCATCTTCTTCATGTAAATGTGTGTATGTGTGTCTGCGTATCTTCGTGCAGGGATGAGAATTCGCTTCATGGCTAACGCTGCTATGTCGTGTTGTCACTAGTGACGCGATCACGGCTGACATCAGTGTACCTGCTCCAGAGATGATGCACTGGTCTCTTCAAGGCCATCAGCTTGGTACGGTTTGAATGGTGGTCTAATAGAGCATATCTTTACATATTCGGGATATACTGGAACGCCTGTTTGTTGGCCGAACAGCGAATTCCATTTTTCAGTGCTCAGTCTTCGGGCTGACATGCGCATAGGGGACATGCGTGCATTTCCAGGGATCCCCTCTTAAAAGCCATCTGTGATTCAGTGCTGCCACTGTTGGTGGGTGCCTTGATATGACAGGCATCTATCCGTGATGCTGTTGATGACACTCATGTGCTACTTGTACTGCATCACGGTCAGAAGAGCCACCTCTTGTCCCAACTGGCAACAGCGTTGCTTGGCGGTGGCCTCTCTGGACAGGCCACTGCAATGGCCCTCTCTGCCGTCTCCTAATTTTAACATATGACACTTTGCATTTTTAATGTGCAAAGCAACGCAAATCTCTAAAAGGGGCAAACCACTAGGCACAATTCCTGGAAGTTCAACTTCATATATATTTATCATGTTCACATGACAGCGCTGATAAACTGTGTGGGAAGTGAACAAGAAAAAAAGAGCCATACATTGTTTCTTCTAATATTCTTACATCCCAAAGTGTGAACTGCCTTGCTATTGTTCCATGATTCTGGATGCATCGATTGTGTTTGTAGGTGAATGCAACATTGAATTGTCCCGCTATTGGAGACCATCCAGACAAACGCGTTTTGCAGATGTAAAATGGGTGCTAATGAAGATGCAACTCCTTCTTCCTATTAGGTGTGTGCACATGAAACATGCCTTACTCAATGTGCACACATGCACATGCCAAACGTCCAAACGTCCACATTCACTGTTTGTGAATCAGGTACAATATGCGACATCATCAATTTACAAATGTGTTTTGTGGTTGCAAAAATTCTTTATGATTTGGCCCCAGGAATTTGGAAATTAAGGCAGGAAACCGTAGGAATTGAGAAGCTATTAGCTATAATTGGATTATACTGGTGAAGACATTCAATGACATCAATATATGAATAGGTCAATAGGGTCAAACGTCCAAAGATTAGAACAATGTTACAATATTTTGTTCAGAGTTCTTGATGATTAATACATTTATAGGAAAGACTTGTAGCGACATTTTCTGCAAGACCTTTCAATGAGAGTGTTTATCTACATGTTTATGCATGTTTACATTTGCTAGGCAAAAGGAAAGGACTGATGTACATGAATATAGCTAATACCCTAACACTGAAAGTCCCCTCATTGATCATCTGTAGTCTTGGGGTGGGTTTGCACATATTAACCAGTGAAACATATATTCTTGCGCCTTTTCAGACATTAAATAGGCAATTCTTAAACCATTTGTTTCGTCGAGTGATCAATCAGTGGTGGTAAAATACCAGTTGACCAGTGAAAATCGTGGAGGATTACCGTGGGCACTGGGTACAGTTTATCGGGGGCACACTCCTAGAACACACGGGTAGCACCCTCGAAGGCACGTATCTCCTCTTTGATTGCTTTTGGGGAACAAATTAGCCATTCCACAATTAATCTGTTCTTCATGTTCTGGACGAGCAGCGTACTGCGCAATCTGCAGTTGACTAGCCTCAGGTGGTTTGAGCAGTTTTTTATGGGGTCTTACTGTGTTGTCTTTAATTAATCTCTTAACTCCGAGCTGGCGTTATAGTCTACTTGTCTCCCAAAGGTGCAATTACAACCAGACAAATACCGACTGACAATATTGTCAGAAGATTGATGAAGATATATTACGTTGTGAACACATATTTCCCCGAGCTCATGTCAAACGTGTTTCTCAGTCCCAAAGAAACCATCCCATTGTTCTGACTAACGTTTCAGGTAAACACTAAAATATCATGTTTGCAAATATGTGGATAAACAAGTAACTTAAGGTGCTGTATGGTGACTGAAATAAGAATTTAAAACGTGTTTAAGTAAACCGGATGCAAAGTGAAATCTTTGATGAATAACTGATGAACCGAAAAATGTACGGAAAATTACACACATTGATAATAGAAAAATGTAAGTAAAATCTTTACACTGACTGCATATTAACATATCATCGATGCTATTGCAAGTATAATTTTACTTAGCGCTCTCACTGTGTCCTCCCATTTCTCTCATTTCCACCCATCAGGTTTGCATCAGGGCCTCAATGTAACTTTTGTCACCTGCCATCCAACACATCTATAAGCCCCATCGTGTGAGGGTAAGGGCTAGAATCGAGCAGGCATTTTATGAGATGTCTGTGTTCCAATCACTGTGTGGTGCAAGAGGGTTCACACCTGTGGCTCGTTCAGCACCACTGGCCACAGAAAACCTGCACTGGAATCTAAATGCTGATTGATGCAGAATGGATCATCATGAGCTGAAATATTTCCTGACTGCACGCACAGCAGCTTTTTATTTCCTCACTGAGCAGGGTCCCACCAATCTGATACTGACGAATAGGCCAACACCTGGTTTGTTTGATAAGTATAAATCAGGGGTGTTGCTAGGTCTGGAAAAGATCCAGGGCTACGCTAAATTCGGGACTGGTAGGACTCGGGGCTAGCTAGCCTTTTGGTTGTAGCCCCTTAGATTCTATCCAGGGCTAGAACCAAAGACACGGGGCTATAGCCCCACCAAATCCCCCCAGCAACACCAATGGTACAAAATAGAGTGAATTGGAAAAATATTCAGTCCTTTACACGTTCGCGCCACTAAAATTGTACATCTATCCCCAACAGATGGCAATCTGGCATCGCCAGGAATCAAATTTAGGAGGGGCACAAAGGGGGCCAAAGACAAAAGTAGGGGGGCACAGAGAAATGTAAGGGGAGAGCATGGTCACTGCTCGTTTTAGGCAGGGGGGGCACAAGGTGGGGCATATGGTTTCACAGGGGGGCCCCCCATTCCCCCTAGCGACGCCACTGATGGCAATGGCTACCCTAGAGGCCACACATATTCACCGCTAGTAAGAATGAAATTCTGCAGCACGCATCCAGAAATGCAAACCTATCAATCAGACATTTAGAACTCTGAAGGCCCTGTTCCACAGCTTGAATTATCTGAGCGCTATACTGCTAGATGATAGTGTGTTTTGCAATGTTCTTCATAATGCAGTAGCGCAGCAAGAGTTGCATGCACGTGTGAGTCATGACCTCTGGCCAGAACCAGCAATTCAGATGCTGCTGCTGACAGACGGAGGAATGTGATGGTGGGCATCGCGACATACTGACATTGCTGCTCTTTAGCTAAGCTGCGTGACTGCTAAGACTCCATAGCATAGTGGGCTTGAATGACGAGGATGCCAATTGCCATAGTCTGCTAACATACCCTGACTTGGCAATGTGGTGCCACAGGTGGTGGCTGCGTGTGATTGCATCCCACGCACTCCACATCCAGGCGTTAAATTAAAGAATGCACATAACTCTAATCAGAGCATAGCAATATATAAGAAGATCTTGACTATGCACCATTTGTCCCCTACATTTTAACAGTTCAAAAAATAAGATGTTTGGCACACATTCCCTGTAGGCATGACTCTGACTGTAGCGAGGCAATATGGTGGATGGATGTGGCTGTAGGGCATGGGTGCACAACATACGGCCCGCGAGCCAGTTGCGGCCCGACATGCCATTTTGTCCGGCCCGCCAGCAACAAAGACTTTCCTAATGGAGGGCGGCCCGCAAGCAGCATTGCCCGCCATCCATTAGGAAAGTCTTTTTTGTCTTCCGGGCCGGACAAAACACTGGCCCTCACTGGTTCAGTGCACACGAACCACGCAGCTCCTACAAGCCACGTAGTGCGTGTGTGCTGCACCAATGGAGGGCCAGCACTACGGCTGGCATGGCCAGTAAGGCTTGATGCCGGAAGGCATTTCAGCCTTGCTTGCCACGCCAGCCGTAGTGCCAGAAGCCTCGCCAGCGTTCCAGCACGTCTGGGTAAGTACATGGTGGGAGGGGCTGTATGTTTGTGTGTGTGTGTGTCTGTCTGTCTGTCTCGGGTCCGTCCTGACTGTGTTTTTTGTTTTTGTATGTATGTTGAGATGCGGAGGTGGGGGTGTGTGTCGGGTGTGTATGGGTGTGTTTGTATTTGTATGTCTGCATTGTATGTTGAGATGCGGGGGTGGGGGGTGTGTTGGGTCTGCTTGAATGTGTTTGTGTGCAAGTGCAGTGTGTGTTGAGATGCGGAGGGGGTGTGTGTGTCGGGTCTGCCTGAATGTGTTTGAGTGCAAGTTCAGTGTATGTTGAGATGCGGGCGTGGGGTGTGTGTCGGGTCTGCTTGAATGTGTTTGTGTGCAAGTGCAGTGTGTGTTGCGATGCGGAGGGAGTGTGGGGGGAAGGGTCTGCCTGAATGTGTTTGTGTGCAAGTTCAGTGTATGTTGAGATGCAGGGGTGGGGTGTGTGTCGGGTCTGCTTGAATATGTTTGTGTGCAAGTGCAGCATGTGTTGAGATGCGGAGGGGGTGTGGGGGTCGGGTCTGCCCGAATGTGTTTGTGTGCAAGTTCAGTGTATGTTGAGATGCGGGGGTGGGGTGTGTGTCGGGTCTGCTTGAATGTGTTGGTGTGCAAGTGAAGTGTATGTTGAGATGCTGGGGGGGGTCGGGTCTGCCTGAATGTGTTTGTGTGCAAGTTCAGTGTATGTTTGTTTTTGTATGTATGTTGAGATGCGGAGGTGGGGTTGTGTGTCGGGTGTGTATGGGTGTTTGTATTTGTATGTCTGCAGTGTATGTTGAGATGCAGGGGTGGGGTGTGTGTTGGGCCTGCTTGAATGTGTTTGTGTGCAAGTGCAGTGTGTTTTGAGATGCGGAGGGGGTGTGGGGGGTCGGGTCTGCCTGAATGTGTTTGTGTGCAAGTTCAGTGTATGTTGATATGCGGGTGGGGTGTGTGTCGGGTCTGCCTGAATGTGTTTGTGTGCAAGTGGATTGTGTGTTGAGATGCGGAGGGGGGGGGTCGGGTCTGCCTGAATGCGTTTGTGTGAAAGTTCAGTGTATGTTGAAATGCAGGGGTGGGGTGGGGTGTGTGTCGGGTCTGCTTGAATGTGTTGGTGTGCAAGTGCAGTGTGTGTTGAGATGCGGGGGTGGGGTGTGTGTCAGGTCTGCCTGAATGTGTTTGTGTGCAAGTTCAGTGTATGTTGAGATGCAGGGGTGGGGTGTGTGTCGGGTCTGCTTGAATGTGTTGGTGTGCAAGTGAAGTGTATGCTGAGATGCTGGGGGGGGAGGTTGGAGGGGTCGGGTCTGCCTGAATGTTTGTTGTTGTATGCACGTTCAGTGTAAGTTGAGATGTGGGGGTGGGGGTCCGGGTCTGTATGCGTGCATGCTTGTGAGTTTGTTTGGTGAGTTGGGGGGTAGGGGGGTACACGTTCAGTGTAAGTTGAGATGTGGGGGTGGGGGGTCCGGGTCTGTATGCGTGCATGCTTGTGAGTTTGTTTGGTGAGTTGGGGGGTAGGGGGGTTCAGGTCTATGTGGATGCATGGTGTATGCATTTGAGTTTGTATGGTGAGTTGGGGGTGGGGTCTGCATGGGTGCATGGTGTATGCTTGTGAGTTTGTGTGCTGAGTTGGGGGTGGGGGGGTTCGGGTCTGTATGGGTGCATGGTGTATGTTTGTGGGTTTGTTTGCTGAGTTGGGGGTGGGGGGTTCAGGGTCTGTATGGGTGCATGGTGTATGCTTGTGGGTTTGTGTGCTGAGTTGGGGGTGGGGGGTTCTGGGTCTGTATGGGTGCATGGTGTATGCTTGTGGGTTTGTGTGCTGAGTTCGGGGTGGGGGTTCGGGTCTGTATGGGTGCATGGTGTATGCTTGTGGGTTTGTGTGCCGAGTTGGGGGTGGAGGGTTCCATCTGTATGGGTGCATGGTGTATGCTTGTTAGTTTGTATGCAGGGGTGGGGGGGTTGGGGTCTGTATGAGTATGTATGCATGGTGCATGCTTTTTGGCATGGGGCATAGTGTTTGCTTGAGGGGTGGGTATCTTGGGGCATAGTGTTTGCATGAGGGGTGGGTGTCTTGGGGCATTGTGTTTGCATGAGCGGTGGGTGTCATGGGGCACAGTGTTTGGTCGGGGAGTAGGGGCTATGGGGCATAGTGTTTGCTTGAGGGGTGGGTGTCATGGGGCATAGTGTTTGCATGAGGGGTGGGTGTCATGGGGCATAGTGTTTGGTAGGGGAGTGGGGGCCATGGGACATAGTGTTTGCATGAGAGGTGGGTGTCTTGGGGCCTAGTGTTTGCATGAGGGGTGGGGGCCATGGGGCATAGTGTTTGCTTGAGGGGTGGGGGCCATGGGGCATAGTGTTTGCTTGAGGGGTGGGAGCTATGGGGCATAGTGTTTAATAAAAATTAGGGGTTGAAAAAGCCTCCGGCCATCATGTAGGGTACTTTCGGCCCTCTGTCAAAAACAGTTGTGCACCCCTGCTGTAGGGCATGTAGAGGGAGAATGGATAATCTTGTCCATTGTTGTGCTGTGAATTAAAAAGTTATTCTAGCAGTAACATATGATATGATAATGTATTTATAAAGCGCTTGCACACAAGTGTTTCAGAGCACGACAAGGCAAGGGAGGGGCACAGGACAGGGGAGAACAAAACAAAGATCTTACTAGGCCCAGTGATATTGAGAACGTGCATGTGCATGGGAAAGGGAAAGGGGAAAAGTGCATGGAAGGGGGAGAAGTGCAAAGTGCAGAGCAGAGGAGAACGGATGAATAATAAATACAATAAATAAATAAATAAATATGTAAATGAATGCAAGAAATAGTGGTAGTGTAGCCATCAAGTGGCAAGTGCTGTTGTGTTTAAGGCAGCAGACAGGGTATATCTGATAAGTGCAACAAAAAAAAAAGAAAGGGGGTGGAATACTGTATCGGTTCAGATACAGACCTTAGTGCAAGGGGTCACACGGAGGCAGTGCAGGAGGGTGGCAGGGTGAGCAGGTACCTGGGCCCAGAGGACAGGGGGTGGCCGGGCACACGGTGCTAAAATAGAAACAGATCAGCAGAGGAGAGGGGGAGGGGGCGAAGGCAGAAGCAAAGAGGAAGGTAGTGAGGTGTTCCAGAACAGGAGATGGTTTTCCTGAAGTTTCATAGTAGCAGGGAGGCTGTTTCAAAGTGAGGCCCCAGCCGAAGACAGAGATCTACCCCCAGCACTTTTTTTTTAAAAACCTCTGATCCCGCGGGAGTTAGCAATAGAGGAGCGAAGAGATCGAGAGGGGAGGTATTTGTAGAAGCTACTCTGGTATTTGTCTGATGAACTGCACCCTGGTGCTGCAAATGAATAAAGGCATACATTTATGAAATATGCAGAAGTGAACAAGTAGTTCTGGGCATCTGAACTGTCAGGGCCTGCTGAGTGTTTTGCTAAATCAGCTGCCAGGGGTGAAGCAAGTTGTCTGTCAGATCCTATGAACCTTCACCCACAATTACATGAATATCCTTAACCCATGACTAATCTTGTGCAACGGATGGCTTCTGAAATTGATACCTAAGGCAACCATGTATGTGCCTGAGTGGATTTTAACATGTGTAGATGGTGTCTGTTCTTGTCCGGTGTCACCATTATTGGTTCATACATATAGTTTTTAAAATGTATTTATTTAAATTCATAATAGAGTGCCAAATCTCCGGCAGGCCTCACGGCACACACAAAACAAAACAGACAGTCAGAAACAGCCAGAGAAGCTGCAGGATCAGAAATAGGCAATGCTAAGGAACGGTGAAAAGGAAGGTCTTCAGGTTCTTTTTGAAGTGAACCAAGGAGGTGGAGGACTTGAGGTGAAGTGGAATAGAGTTCCAAAGGACTGGGGCAATAACATCAAACTTGCTTTTCCCAAATTTGGAAAGATGAAAACGAGGCTTGCAGAGTCTGGCATGTTCGACTGACCTGAGAGGTCACCTTAGGACGTATCGCTAAATGCATTCCATGAGGTAACTGGGTGCAATGGTGTTCAGACACTTAAACATGGGTGTGAGGATCTTGAAAGAGACCCTGTGCCTGATGGGCAGCCAGTGCAATTTTTGCCGATCTTCAGTGTTGGAATGGCGCATTGGCAAACCAAGCTTGGCTCTGTCCACACCGTTTTGCGTGGTCTCAATGGCTGCCATGTTGGACAGGGCCGTACCTGCCAGAAGACTCTTACAATAGTCAAGTCATGAGTTGATAAGAGCAGAGGCAAGTAGAGACATATTGTTAATGGATAGAAAAGGGCGCAATGAGCAGAGCTGCTTATTTAACCAACCACATGAGGTGCAAGTTTTGGCCACAGTCCAGCATCGATCGTGACACCAAGTGACAAAAGGGATGGAAATGTTACCAATTCGAAATAAAGCATAATGAGCAGAAAGATTCTTTAGCATATGAATGGAGGTGGCTATGAGGATCTCCGTTTTGTCTGTGTTCAAGGCCATGGAGTTCTGAGTCATCCAGGAGTGAATAACAGAGTAGATAGCGGTAAAAGCCTTCGAGTCAACAGAGTAAGAGCCAGGGAGCTCAAGGATGACCTGAGTGTCATCAGCATAGTTGGTATAGAAGGCACCCATGTCATCAAGCAGAAGAGGAAGGATATACATGTTGAAAATTGTGGGATATAAAGAGGATCCCTGAGGGATGCCCCGTGTCAGCAAGGAAGGATTGGAGGAAGAGTCATGGATGACAACACGAGCATTGCCATAGAGCAGCGGGACCCCCTGCATTGAGCCTATCATCTTCATCTCACCCAGATGAGTGCATGTTCTCTTAAGGGTTTTTATCTTTGCATGACTGCGGAACAGAATCTCTAGAGCACATGATTCTGTAAGGAAGTGTAGAGAAGGAGCCATGTACCCCACCTCAACCACTTTGCCCATATTGCCTATATGTTGGGAACCAGAGTGAGACACGTACAGTACCAGAGAAAATACAGATACCGAAGAGAATCCTGGAAGCAAGGATCCCATTGATAAAGCCATACTTGCATACGAAACAGTATGATGGCCATTTGAATTAAATCCCGGAAGAAGCAGGAGCAAAACATGGAAGAGAAGAATGGTGACCACACAGAGCAGAGCAGACGTACATGGAAGAGATGCAGAGACAAGAGAATTCAGATATATTACAAAGCATCAAGAAAGTAGCAAGGATAAGTGACATCTTGTGATCAAGATGAAGAGGCTTATGCTTCAGAAACGACAAAGATATCAAGTGATTTTACACGTGTACAGATGCAAAAAAACACAAGCAGATGAAGTATTTTTGAGGCTAGCTTTATAGTGAATAGATTGCAGCATGCCCCAACATATACATATATATTCAGAAGTGAGTAAAGAATGGCTGGTTCCACTATGTATTATAGCAGAGCTGGACCAGAGAAGGAAAGCCTTGTTTCCAGTGTGTAGCAGTTAAAAGAGCAAATAAATTACAGAGGCAGATCTCAGAAAGGCGAGACTGGATGAGCCAAGAAGCCAAGGTCTTATCAGGCAGGGGTGAGCAGACGTTGGATACAAATCAAGTGAAAGAACGAAACTCCTGTTCAGAAGACTTGGACAAAAACAAGGAAGACGTCAGAGGTCTTTTTGAAAATGGTATTTTAAATACACTAAGGCTCGATTTTGTGGTCTTCAGTCACGTGGAAGGATGAAGTTGGGCGAACACAATGGTCACACCTATGCATGAGGGCAGAGCGTGTCTTCACTCCCCTGAATTCTCCCAAGAAAAGAACACTCCAACACACTACAATGTCCATAATGTAACAGATGACACATTTCCAGCCCACTACTTCTCCACCTCCTTTCCTCCCTACTTCTTTTCTTTCCCATCTCTGTTGCTTCCTAATTCTCTCTATCCCCATCCCTATTCCCTCTTTTAATTAATACCAAATATATCAATGGGCTTAGACTCCTGTGCAGCCATGCCCACTTCCCCCATTCCTGTCATTGAATCTGTGGGTAGCCCTGTGGCCATCTCCTGGTCTTACATATCTTCCTTTGTTGTGACCCTGTCCCCCCTCACACTCCACCTGCACATTCTTGGTTGTGTGCCACAGGTCTGTGCATTTCTCGCTTTTCTCTCACACCCTTCTCCACCTACCTCCTTCACATCCTGTATGGTGCTCTCTCTCTCTCTCCCATCTTCTCTAACTGCTATTCTATCTCTTACCCTATCCCTCTCACTAAGTCTGGAAGGAAGGCGTTCAAGAGGGACATCCTGGCCTCCAACCCAGGCCTCCCTATCACTGTTAGCTACACCAGTGCTTCTTTCAGACAGACTCTCACTGACATCCTCTTTGTCATCCCTTCTCCAGACCTATCAATCTTTCATATGGTTTCTGTTCTGTCTTATTTCTCCTCCTCTCCCATTAATGGTTCCACTGGGTGGGAGGTCCTCTTGGCCCCCTTCCACTTCTCCAAGACATCATTAATGTCTATCTGAACAGACCGTCTTGATTCAGAGCCCTTACCCCAATATCCTCCTTTTGTGGTAGGTGTTTCCTGTGTCTTATCAACTTCCTCCTTTCTCCTGCCACTCCTTCAGCCACCTCTCTGGCACCCTCATCTTCCTCCTCTGCCAACACTCAGGCCCCTCTACCATGTCCACATACAGGCTACCATGTCCACATACAGGGTGTACCTCAAGCCTGTACCCCTCCATGGAAGTCTTTCAAATGTGGCTACCTGCTCCACTATGCTACTTTCTACTCTTGTTCTGTTGTCAAACACTCCTCTGACATCTGTCACCTCCTTGACCTAGATGTCCTTGCTCTCACAGAGACATGGTTTACAGACAGTAAACACTCTGTGGGCTACAAGATCCTCTCTGAACCCAGAACCAACCATCCTGGAGGTCGAGTAGCCCTGATCTTTCTGGAGTGGGCCACGGCCTCTGTCATCGCTATGCAGGCCTACTGTCCTTTGAATGCCTGGCCTCTCTTTAACTGTGGCCACCATCTAAAGGCCACTTAGCCATGCCAACCTCTTTTTCTCTGAATGGACTGACCTCTCCTCTTCTCTCCTTCCCTCTTCTTCTACTCAAATTCTCCTCCAAAGAAAACTCAAAATCCACCTGGATGCTTCTTATCCCTCGTGTGGGCTTTTCTGCAAACCTCTGTGACACTCTCTCTTTCCATTCTGCCCTCTGGCCTGACAGAGTCTGCTGGACATACTTGGGATATTCTCATCTCCTCAAACATCCCCCTCTCACCACTCCTCTCTTTTGGACTGAAGACTTTCTACTCTCCTCTCATCTGAAACTCTCTAACCCTCAGACAAAGCCCCCCCACCACTACCACCTATCTTGTCGGCCATTTGGCCCATGAAGCATGTCAGTGGATGCCTTTGCCTCTACTTTCTCTGTTTCTCCTACTCCTGAGGCTGACTCACACCCTGGCAAAGCCCTTTCTAATATGCATCTTTCTATTTCCAACACCCTGGTCATCCTTGAACCTGTCATGATAATCCAGCTGAAGCCTACCTCCAAGTGCAACTCTTGGTATGATTCCGACCTTGCCATCCTGAAACAAAGTGCAGGGTGGCTGAGAGGAAGTAGAGGGCTTCGGGCACATCCTCTGACAAACTGGGTTGCTGCCTGCTCCAAAGGCAATACCAACTCTCTGTCCTGTCCAAGAAGAGAGCACACATACAAGCCCGCGTCTCTGCAGCCTCTAACAACACGTCCAAACTCTTTAAAATCTGCAAGGAACTGGCCAATTCTGTTGCAGTCTCAACCTCTCCTGTTCCCTCCCAGGCCTTCTGTACGGCTCTGGCCTCTCACTTCTTTACTAAAACTCCTGCCCTCTATCGCCTCTCTATGTTCCTCTCTCAGCCCCCTTTAGCCATCTCTCCCTCTCCTCCCCTTTCCCCTCTTTCTCTCTGACAACACCTGATGAGGTGTTTAGACAAGTCCGATATATGAAAGTGTGATTCAAACATGTGTTCTGCTGCTCCTCCAGAACCATCATGGATCATATTGACACCCTTGGCCAATTTCTGTATTCTCTCTTTTGCCACTGAAACTTTCCCCTCTCCCCTTAAGCACTCCTTGTGAAGCCCCTCCTCAAGAAGCTGTCTGCCGATCCTAGTTGCCCAGCTAACTATTGTCCAATCTCCATCATTCCTTTCCTGGGCAATTTCTTGGAAAAGCTGGCCACCTCCCAGCTTACTCTCCACACTGAATCTGTTGGTTGTCTCCATGACTGTCAGTCTGGCTTGAGAGCTGCCAGAGGCATGGAAACTGTTCTCCTGAACACCCGTAAAGATCTTCTCTATAACCTTGATTCAAGCATTCCTTCTGTCCTCATCCTCCTTGATCATTCCTCTGCTTCTGACATGGTCAACAATGCCATCCTGATCAATCGACTCTGTGAGAACCCTGGGTATCACGGATCAGACCCTGGAGTGGCTGACCTCCTTCCTCTTGGACAGCCCAGGTCGAACTTGGTCCTTTTCTCTCTGCCACCTCTCTCTCTACATGTGCCGTTCCCCAGGGATTTATCCTCATTTTGGAATTTCAACCTCTACTTTGCCCCTTTGGCCTACCTGATCTCTACCTTCTGCTTTCCTTCAGGCTCCCCTCAGCCTCTTCTCCTCTCTCGCTCATTCCTAACTGTCTATCCGTGATCCAGGATTGGTGCACCTCCAACGATCTTTGCCTTAATGCCAGTAAGACAGAAATCCTTCTCATTGGGACCCCTGCCCCTGCTTTCCCACTCTCACTCTGGCCTCCCGCCTTGGGCCCTCTTGCTTCACCTTCCTGTGAGGCATACATCCTTGATGTCATCTTCAACTCCACTCTCTCTCTCCTCACATCCCGGATGTCGCCAAGAAGTCCCACTACCAGCTGTACCTCTTGAAAGGGACTCTTCCCTTTCTCCCCCAGAAGCTCACTGTCTCCAGAGCCCCAGTTCTCTCTTTGCTGGACTACTGCAATAGCCTCTTTCTCAATCTGCCTTCCTCTACTCTCTGCCCTCTGCAACTAATCCAGAACAGGACTGCAAGATTTATCCTTGGCCTCAAGCCCAGGGAACATATCTCTCCAGCCCTGAAATCTCTCCACTGGCTCCTGATGGCTGCAAGGATCGAGTTCAAGACCTTTTGCATTGTCCACAAGGCTTTCTGGGTCTGGGGCCCACACAACATCCAACAGTCTCTTCCAAAATACCTTCCTTCTTGAGCCTTCATTAAGCTACCTCCAACTCTCTAAGGGCTAGGTGCTTCTCCATGCAGAGAGTGGGGGGTAGCTCTCTCTCCTCTGCAGGTGCCTCCCTCTGGAATGGCCTCCCTGCCCCTCTCAAACTTGAGCCAGACCACCTAAAGTTCCTGAAGCAGCTCCAAACCTTCCTCTTCTCCTCTGCTTTCTCTCTATTCCTCCCTTGCTGACCTGCCTGACCTACCTGTCTGCTGTACTGACTGGTTTCTTGGCTACCCTCAGAGTCTCACTGGCTAGCAGTCACCCTTACACTGCCTCCGGGACTACCACACACTTAGGGGCTGTAACTGTAACCCTACAGTCCCTTGTTCTCCTTGCACTACCCTGTGCCGAGCTGCCCTGGCTACACTTACTAAGAGCATTGCTGCCCTGTCGTCCCTCCCCTCTCCCTTGCACTTCCCCCTCCCTTTCCCCTTGCACTTCTCATTCTCGCACTTGCATGATCTGTATGACACAAGGCCTAGTAAGATCGCTTGTCTTGTCCTCCCTCTGTCTTCCCTCCATTGTCTTGTCACACCCAGGAACACTTGTGTCCAGGCACGTTAGAAACGACATATCAAGTCATATCATATCATAGTGGTCTCACAATTAGTTCTGCCGCCCAATCTAGTGGTATATGCCCTGATGTAAGGTAACTTGTTCTCAGTCTTCTGCTTGATATCAGACAAAAACTTTGTCAAATCCATCACAGTTCGTAGTACTTGCCAAGGATACTGCATTTTATTGTATGCCCTGTCATGGTGCATTGTACTCCACTACAAACGTGGCTGGCTGTGCAATTTAAACAAGCTATACTCATGGATCATCACACATTTGATCAGGTCCTCCACCTCTGGCTCATTTGAGATTTTCTGTCAATTCTCCATCTCCTCTGACATTTCTCTGCCATCAATGCATTTTAGAGTCCCACATGTGTGTAGGTCTGCTCAGCACAATACTGGCATCTTTGCATAGTTCCTACTTTTCGTACTGACAAGAGGAAGAAGAGGATGATGATGATTAGTGGGACAGAGAGGAGCAGGAGGAAATACCACCACAGGGCCACTGCCTCAGATCGGGTCTCGGGCGAAGTGCCCTTGTTAAAAATAAAGTATCAAAACTATACTGGATGAGGCTATCGTAGATAACCTTGCAGTTATCTGTAGTATTGGCAATCAAGATATTGATGTTTTATCCTAACTTGATACTCTAAGGGATAATAATATGCCCCTCATCACTCTCCTGAGGTGACAAATTAAGAAGTAAGCCTTAGATAAAGGGGGGTGGTATGATACAGAGTGCCGTGTAGCCATAATCAAAGATTATGGACAGTGTTAAACAAGGCCCCAAAGTGGACAAAAGCCAAGTAAAACTACATAGAACTGAATGAAATGATATGGTTGTGCAAAAAAAGAAGGATGCAGAGAGGGCACTTAAGTATCAAAAAAGGATTAATGCAGCAGGCCGAGACTTTGTCCCAGTCAATTTTCATTTAAATAAGGTTATGATTTGGGCGACAGTCTTATGTAAAATTTTCAATGTAATTATAAGACAAGGAAAATTGCCTTAAAGGCATGATCCGGTAAACATTTTTATTGTCCCTACGGGTCGGCCGAGTTTTCGTCCATTAAACGCACGCGAAAACAGGCACCTGGGCGCTGCCATTTTGTGATAATCCTATCATTTCCCCCATCGCCTTGGCTGACCTGCTTTTGCGGCACTAAATCAAATCCCCCGCCCCTGAGCCTGTCATCAGCAGACGCGTACCGCCCATTTTCCAACGCCAAAGCACGTCTCGTGTCAACAATCGCTGCGCCTCAGCTAATGACGTGTCGCCATGGAAATGGCAGGATGCCTCTTTCCTCAATAAGTATAAACAGACCGTTTCACAACACACAGCAGCAGGTTTTTGATTCCATTCCTCTCTCTGTGTTACTTTGAGTATTCTGTGACCCGTTTCTGTGCTCTGGTCAGCTACCTTCGCCGCTTGTAGCCCGTGTGAACACCTGTACCATCTCTATAAATTATTGTACTTTGTTTACCACACAATGGCTACAATAATGCCCTACATGTACGAGCCCGAGTATACCGAGGAGGAACTACTGGAAAGGGAAGCACGCGAAAACGATGGGGATTTGGACAGCAGTTGGGAGGACGATTCAACAGATGAAGCACCTGGGCCTAGTCGCATGAACGGCGTCTCCACCTGGTGCACATGCAATCGGTGCGAGCTAATGCCAAACGAGGATGAGAACTGCTGCTGCCGAGAAAACTCGGGATGCCTGGCCTACATTTCGGAAGGTGAGCCACGACCGCAATGCATCACCGAGCTGCAAGACTTCAGGGCAGCCTGCCTCACACGGGCCGTTTTGAGAATAATGATGGTGCTTATGCACGAACTTCGCGCAACTGTTTGTCCTCGTAATCCGAGTAACGAGTAAGTATACTCTGCTTGTCATGCCACTCCTATTTCATGGTCTTCTACTATATCCAAAATTATATATTCATCTCATAGTAACGCATGAAAGTCGTTCAATAGTGTGCATTGGCTAGATAGCATTTGTCCGTGCTGAATGCCATTAGTTACAATAATTGTCATTGGCCCTCATTACGACCCTGGCGGATTTTTTCCGCCATCGACGGACTTTTCCGCCATGGCGTAAAGTCCGTTTACGCCATGGCGGATGGCGGACTTACCGCCCCATTCCGAGGTTGGCGGGGCGGTAAGTCCCCATTGACCCATTTACCCTTCCCCATTCCCATTTCGGCCCCATAGGGCTCAATGGGAGTGGGGAAGGCGTTAATTACGCCACCGTACATTACGGTGGCGTAATTAACACCAAGGTCCCATAGCGCCATGGATTTTTACGCCCGCAAAAAGCGGGCGTAGAAGTGACCATGGCGCTTTGGGAACTCGTAGTTGGCGGTAAGGGGTCGGCGCAGCTAACGCTGGCGTAAACCCCTTACCGCCAGGGTCCTAATGAGGGCCATTGACAACAAACGCTTATTAACCTTTTAAGTGCCAAGGACGAGATATCTCGTCCTTGGGATTACCTCCACAGTGCCAAGGACGAGATAGCTTGTCCTTGGCACTGAAGGGGTCAATTAAGGAGAAAATGTTAGAAAGTATTGAGTGTTGCAATACCGAAATCACCAAAAAGGGCTTGGCCCTGGGGGGGAAAAACTTATCTTGGTCATTTAAAAACAGTTTGTTTCATTCCTTTTCACAGGTGGTACAGGCTGGTGGCCTGTCGTTCCTTTACATGGTGGCTCCACGGGAGGCTTGGACACCGCGTTCGAAGAGTGATACCCGCCTGTGCTGTTCGTGCCATAAGAGAAACGTTCCCGAGTGACAGCGGTCAGTACAGGGGATTTTCTCTCGCTGTGCTGCAACCTGACCTGTATAATCTTTAAAGTCTTGTATTTTTGTTTCATGAAAATAAGTTACAAAATAAAACACCACATATATTTTAACAACGGTTGTTTCTATATTTTAAATGAATCAAGTGTGTCTCCATTCAAGGATGGACGTCAGACATCTGTGCGCTGAATTGGTGAAGGTTATGGTCGCTGTGAAGCATGGTGGTCACTATCTATCTAAGCTAAAATAAAATATTCTCGATAATGCAGGCACTATATAACACTTGTTCAAAGTCTTTCAGTAGGTTATGTCTCTATAAAAGCCACACATATATCTATAATATCAATTAACATTGGATTATACAGGCCTTAGGTCAAGGGTCTTGACCACTATAATACACTGGTTGAAGTGTGGGTCTGTGCTCACAAGAATCTCCGGTATGTGGCATTTGTTATTGATAGGCAACGATATACTGCAGCAGAGGGCAAGGGGTCTCCATTCTGCAGTCTTCCTGTGCCTTATCTGCATGCCACAGGCCCCTTCATCCCACCCACCCACTATCAAAGGAGGTGCGCGCCAGTGGATGCGCGCTGTCAGGGGCGCGAAAGGCAAAGGTGCTAAACTACATGTACACTTGATAAGGTATCCCACGCCAAGGGGCCATCGGTCACATGGCCTCCTCAGACACCGTGTCTCCATGCAGGCCTCCCCTTGATGCAGGACGCCCCCCTGCAATCCACATAAGTGTGTCACCATTCGGCAGTCTTCCTGTGCCTTATCTGCATGCCCCAGGCCCCTCCATCCCACCCACCCTCTATCAAAGGAGGTGCGGCGCCAGTGGATGCACGCTGTCAGGGGCGCGAAAGGCAAAGGTGCTAAACTACATGTACACTTGAAAAGGTATCCCACGCCAAGGGGCCATCGGTCACATGGCCTCCTCAGACACCGTGTCTCCATGCAGGCCTCCCCTTCAAGCAGGCCGCCCCCCTAATACCACGACATACATACGTCATTCATTCACAAACACATCCCAGTTTCTAATACTTTAAAAACCACTCGATATGTCTCATGAGAACATCTTTGTGCTTTGCAAGTCAACTCCTGAACGTGCTACCTGGGAACCACTGAGATCTATGCTAATCTGTTCGTCGTCGTGCTATCCGTGAACTTCTGTGACCGCTTTGAGCATACCCATCAGTGCGCTACCTGTGGCCATCCACCTATTCTCCCGTAACATACTGCTCTGCTTGCTGAATCCAACTGTTTGTTGGTCAAGGTAAGGCCATGTATCCTGGTCATATTTCGCAGATTTTTAAATTTCTATCTATTTGCGAGTAGAGTACCCAATAGTGCTATGTTCATTGGTCTCATTGCTATTGACTTGAATTTCCATTGCTATGCTATCAATAGATCTATTTATTTTCATCTGTGTCAATTGTCATCGAATTGCATCCTTCGGGGGTCCAGTCTATAATGTAAGCATGTTTCCTTCTCGTGCAAGACAGAACATCCAAGGGATGAGTCACATGTTCAGAGTTTAGTATAGAGTTTTGCATCAAATCTTTATTCATGAATATTGTATAATAATGTCGATATTTACTTTTCAGATTTGTCAACAATGCCTGCCTGTTCGATTAGCGGTTGCCCTTCGAAGACCCATGCGAAATCTGAAGGCACTACAATGCATGTATTCCCGAAAACTGTTGATCGAATCAGAGAATGGGTCAGACATTGCGGATATCCACTGGATGAGCTTGAAAGTAGAGTACAACAAGTCTTACAGGACAAGAGGGGTGATCGATACCGCATCTGCAGCCTGCACTTTTCCTCGGACATGTACGCCACATCTTGGGTAACAAAGAAGAATAAACAGCGAACGACACGGAAATTGCTCGCAAACGCTATTCCCACTCTATTCGTCCACATTACGCCTCTGGTGAGTCAAGTGTCCAGATTTAGCTTTAGGCCTTGCGACAGTGTGTAGGTAGCCTAATGGATTAATTGATATTTTAGGTGTTGTATCCCTTGTAAAACTTTCGATATTGATATGAGTGTATAGCTTTTTGAATAATGACATTATCAACCACTTCTAGCGCGTATCCGGTAATCTTGCTACGCTACTCCGCTACAGACTTGTTTTATGCGTGTCAAGTAATAGTTTTATTGTATCGTGTAACTATTTTTTCGAATGTTTGGTTAGTGCTTTCCAATTGATATACACCTTAGTTACCGTCCACTGGTGTTTGTTTTCAGTTATAATTAGTGTTATCCATGCTAATGCAAGTACTGTCTTTCAGGGAGATGCTGAAGCGTCCGCCACATCTACAACATTTCTAGATGTTCCTCACCAGCAGGAGGTATCGAGCGTCATCATCAGAGCTGTAATACTTGTCGTTTGATTGCTCTACGCAATGTTGCATTCGTGGTTAGCCATTGATATGTACCAGTGCTGTCGACCCCAAGTGTGTGTTATGTTTTCAATATTGTAATCCTTACTAATGCGGGCAGTTGATGGAGCTTCAACCCCTGCACTTGATGCAGAACCTGACATTCAAGTAATTCCAGGGGAAGTGGAAGCGGGACCTTGCGTATACGAATCGGCGCAACAGCTTTCGGAAGTGCGCACTACATTTGCAACATCCATAGATATTCTTCAGCAGCACGAGGTATGGATACTGACAGCTCCATCATGCGTGATCATATAACGTGAATACATTTGCTAGACTTTCTTCCCTATTAACGCAAGTGCTGTGTTTCAGGGAGTTGACGGAACTTCCACTACAATCACAACATCCCATTTAGATGCAGATGTAAAGGAATCGGTGAAATCAGTCGTTGAAATCTCCATATTTTGAGGGTCCTTTATTGTTTTAGACAATGCATCATTTGTGGTTGTCTCTTTATATGTACCTGTGCCGTCGACGCCAAGTGTGTGTTATGTTGCAAATATTGAAAACCATACTAAGGCAAGTACTGTGTTTCAGGGAGATGCTGATGCCTCCGCTCCAATACAACCATTCATGGCAGTCCATGCCGAACTACATCATCACTGGTCGAATACTTGTCGTTTGATTGTTCCAAACAATGTTTAAATCGTGTTTGGCTATTGAGATGTACCTGTGTGTTCGTCCTCACATGTGTTTTATGCTAACAATATTTTGATACATAGTAATGAAAGTACTATGTTTCAGGGAGTCGATGGAGCCTCATTCCATGCTGTCTATGCGGATACAGAAAATATAGTCGTTGCAGCGCAAGAGGAAGGGAGGACATGCGGAAACGAATCGGAGCTACAGCGTGCAGATGTTGAAGGTCGAGTCAAAAAAGTTGCAAAGAAAAGAAACCAAAAAAAGGTTAGTCACAAACAGTTCATAACTTTTCAAAAATGTTTGTGCTGGGGACTATTATATGTTTTTTCCCAGTCAATTGGACTACACTTTATTTTGTATTTAAACTGAACATCCCTTTTCCAATCTCTCCTCTAGTTACCCGTGGGTGTCAGAACTATACATACATAGACAGTGAAGCGAATGAGAGATGTTGCTTGCCAGACCATGTACACTATGGAGGAACTATTCATTGAGGCGCAGCGTGTTCAGGCTCGAGATACTCCTGTCCAATGGCCAGAAACTGAATTTGCTGAGTTTGGAGAATACAGCAAAGTTGCATTGGACCATTGCTACAGTGAGACCGCACCACTGCATATTGAAGATCAATTCACACAATCTACCCCCGCCAAAAAATTGCCACCCAAAAACCTGTCGACATTGTTGTGTTCTCCCATTAATGCTGAAGTAACAGATGTTGAAATGACTGAGAATGAACCAGCAGCATCCATCGACGCATCAGAACTTAATATCAGCGATATTACTTTCCAATGTGTTGAAATCTCCACAACGCCACAGGCCGAAACAACGTTGACGCCGGATGACAATCTAATGAAAGAGAGCAAATAAATTGTATTCAACAGTTGTTTGATGGATATTATAAGTATGCTGAAATGTGGGCATTCCGTTAGAGGGAAAGTATGTGGGAAGCCATTGAATAATGTGACTCATCAAATAAAAGGCAGTAACGTCAAAATAAAGGCCGCCTGTAGATTAAATCATATGTTCTCATGGTCTGCACAACCAATGCTGGGGAAAATGGCAGCAGGCAATCTACTGTGTGCAGCTGCATCACTTTTTAGTGGCTCCAGTTTTAGAAAGTTAGAGGCTTTCTTTCAATTTGTGGGACTCCATTTCATTTCTAAAACGCAGTACTACAAATACCAACATGATTATCTGTTTCCGGCCATTAGTGATGCTTGGAAAATTGAACAATTGTCTCTAGCAAGTACATTCGAAGGGAAATGATTCAGGCTAGCCGGCGATGGACAGTGCGACAGCCCTGGATTTTCTGCAAAATACTCTACCTACCACTTTCAGGACATGGATAGTAAGAAAAGTGTGAGTTTGTTGGTCGTGCAGGTGTCACAATGTACATCCTCAGTGGCCATGGGGAAACTAGGATTTATAAAATCAGTGCAAGATCTACAATCAGGGGGAATGGACATCGAACTCATAGCCACGGACAGACACGTTTCAATTGCCAAGACAATGAGAGAGCAGTTCCCAAATATTAATCATCAATTTGACGTATGGCATCTTGCTAAATCAATCAGTAAGAAAATCTCGGCTGCAGGAAAAAAGAAAGGTTTTTAAAGTATTTTGCAGTGGTCCCAGTCTATCACAAACCATCTTTGGTGGAGCTCAAAAACTTGTGAAGGGTCGGTGGAAATACTACTTGAAAAATGGAGGTCACTGATGCACCACTGTACCAACGTTAACCGCTGGTCAGAAAACCAACATTTCAACCAATGTGAACATGGGCCATTGTCCCCAGAGGAGGCAAGGAAGAAGAAGTGGTTGATTCCATCTTCACCGACACACAAATCCATTGAGAAGATTGTTTTCGACAAAACTCTATCAGAATTCTGTCACACAGGAGGTTTGGAGGTGTTCCACAATATGTGCCTTGCATTTTAGCTATCGGGGCATGAAACATTGCACTCTACTAGCGGTCTTGGCCCATAACAGCAATGTCGGACGTGAACAATCTAGGACTAGGGGTAAAGTAAGGATGCCTCGCTACAATAAGCGCTTTTCAAAACGAACGAAGCAATGGGTGATCCAACCAGTCTATGATGAAATGCAGTTCGACTTTGTGAAAGGCTTTATTGTTGCTGTGTTAGAGAAGCACAGATATGGAATTTTGGACGTTTCTGTGCAGAGCAGTGATGCGTTGCCACCGAACATTGCAACTGTGCCATGTCCACCCAAAGGGGAGCTGGTTGTGAGGTACAAATCCCGGTTTGAATAATTGCAACACGATTGTCTTTTTGTAAATAAATGTTATTGTACAGTGTACCTGGAACCCTAACCCCTACCTTCACCATCATGGGTGGCGAACAAGCTGACCATTGTCTGAATATTGCTGACCATGTCTATATGTCTATAATTGCAATACAATTGTCTTTTTGTAAATAAATGTTATTGTACAGTGTACCTGGAACCCTAACCCCTACCTTCACCATCATGGGTGGGGAAATTGCTGGGTGTCATCTTTGAATTCTCTCTCTATTCACCTCATATATGTGTATGTATATATTTTTCTCATGTCTCATCTCATGTAAATGTAAATGCTGCGCACTGTTGCACACTGTTATTGGAGGGGAAGCTTGCGTATTGCAAACAATAAAACAAACAAACAATAAATCTCACTTTTAACTGAACTCCTCTGGTACTTTATATTTTCCCTGACCTTCATCCAAAAATTAAGGGGCCGATTCATGGAACAAACGTGCGCCGAAAATCTTCGCGCAAGCAGGCGCAAGCGGAAAAAAACAGGCGCACGTGCACGCGTGCGATTCATGGAAGTCCCTGCGCGTGTTTACCTCGGGATGTGCGCCAAACCCGTGCATGGCGCACACGTCACTGCAACATCCCGAAAGACGTGCGCGACGGGCACAGTGAAAGCGCACAACCTCGGCGCATACACTAGAAAGTGGGCGGAACACGGGGCGTAACGCGCAGAATGGGGAACAACTCGCGAAAACAAGGGCGTAACTGAGGATGTACTGCAGGGAAGCAGACGGAACGCCCACACGCACCCGAACCACATGTATTCATGGAATCCAATAGGGCAAAGCCACGCACAGCGAAAGACACGCACAAGCCGAAACACGTCCGCCACACGAAGGCAGGCGGTAGCGTCCCTGCGCATTACAAAAGTGGCAACATACAGCAATTGGGCCTGTGCGAGCGGGGCACGTGTATATCGGGGGTTCGCGTGAAGTTTTTCACGCGATCGGGCCTGGGGGAGCGGGCTAAGTGTATTTCAGGGGTTCACGTGAACTTTTACACGCGATCGGGCCTGGGGGAGCGGGCTACGTGTATTTCAGGGGTTCGCGTGAAGTTTCTCACGCGATCGGGCCTGGGGGAGCGGGCTACGTGTATTTCAGGGGTTCGCGTGAAGTTTCTCACGCGATCGGGCCTGGGGGAGCGGGCTACGTGTATTTCAGGGGTTCGCGTGAAGTTTCTCACGCGATCGGGCCTGGGGGAGCGGGATACGTGTATTTCAGGGGTTCGCGTGAAGTTTCTCACGCGATCGGGCCTGGGGGAGCGGGCTACGTGTATTTCAGGGGTTCGCGTGAACTTTTTCACGCGATCGGGCCTGGGGGAGCTGGCTACGTGTATTTCAGGGGTTCGCGTGAAGTTTCTCACGCGATCGGGCCTGGGGGAGCGGGCTACATGTATTTCAGGGGTCCGCGTGAAGTTTCTTACGTGATCGGGCCTGGGGGAGCGGGCTACGTGTATTTCAGGGGTTCGCGTGAACTCTTTCACGCGATCGGGCCTGGGGGAGCGGGGTACCACTCACCGTCTGCCTTGCGTGTAGAAGAACGCGTAGCCAACACCCGCTGTGAAGTAATAGCGTGTGAACCCCAACGGATGGAAAACACACGCACCGCACGAAAAGCACGTACAGAACATAAAGGCACGCAGGATCTCCAAGCCCTGTCAGGGCAACGCCCGTGCGCAAAACGTCACAGACGCGCTTACGCTGTAAGGGCCTTTGGTCCAATGAAATCACGTACGCGTGCTGACGCGCTTACGCGCTAAGGGCCTTTCCTCGATTTTCACGCTGACGTGCAGGATTTTCACGTGCCAAATCACTCCGTATCAAGCTGGCCACGCGAAAACACACGGAAGACCACGCTCCTGCCCAGAAGGCCGAATTACTGCCCCCCAGTGCCCCGAGCAGCCTCCCACGTGCCATCTGCTGCTGCCTGCCTGCCTGCCTGCTGCCACCGTGCCCTGCCATTTGGTGCCTGCACATCAGCCATCTGCAGGTGTCCAGTTGCTGTGTCCACCCCTGCTGGAACAGAAGACTCCCGACTCGGATAACATCGCTCCACAGCCCAGCCCCAGGACCCAGTTGCCCACCCACTCCTGCCCCTGGGGTTGCCATGTCGGGCACATCAACATCTGGCACCAGTGGCAACCCCCAGCCAGAGGGGCAGAGGGGCACCAGCTTCACTGCCACCGAAGTTGGTGTCCTGGTGGAGCAAGTCCTGGGGCAGTATGATGCCCTCTTCGGATCGTCCCGCGCCAACAAGGAAGGACGGGAGAGGATCTGGGCCGACTGTGTGGTTGCCATCAACGCGGAGGGGGTGGCAACCCGCACCATCCAGAAGGTCAAGAAGCGCTGGGAAGACTTGAGGTCCAGGACCCTCATAAAGGCCCGGCGCCTCGTGGAGGGGGGCCGGGGCCGCATGAGTTCCATCCAGATGAGGGTCCTGGAACGCGTACACCCAGCGCTCCACGCCCAGGTCCTTGAGAGGGAGACCCGTCTGGAGTTGAGCGGTAAGTGGCCAAGCATTGCTGTGTGAGACAGGGCATGTTGCAGTGTGGTGGTTGTCTGATACTTGCCTGTATGTGTGACATAGGCCATGTACGCATGTATGTGTGCAGGGACATCATGGTAATGCATGTGCGATCAGCAATGTGTGAACCGCACGGTCGTTGCATGTGTTTAAATGCGACATGGGGAGCCCTATGCAGATTGTACACATGAGAGCATGGCAGTCTCTGTTCCTGGACATGGGTGGGGGTGAGGGATGGGTGCTGATGCCAGGTACATATATGGTATCCATGTCTGTGTGCCTGACCTGCGTGTCTGTGACTTGTGAATGCCATGGATGCATGACACATGTCTGTGACAATGTACAGATTCACTGATGCAGCCTAGTCATCCTTGTATCCACTGTGATTGGGGTGTACGGGGCCAGATGGATGTGACTAAGGTGAAGTGTGTGCATGTGATAGGCATGACCCATGATGCATGTGAGTACCATTACATTGTATGTTTCGAGAGTCCATTGGACATGTATGGAAATGTCCATGGCATGCACCATGACTGTCACTGTGTGTGTTTTGCCTGGACTGACACATGTGTTGTGGAGGGACATGATGGAAGTGTACTTTGACAGTGGCACTCATCTGCTATCGCTTCCTGTCTAGGGGACCATTGTACAGTACCCTGATGCTTGTGTTCTATGTCTCCCTCTACGCAGTGGCTAGTGAAGAAGAGGGCGGAGACAGCGCTGTGGAGCAAGGCGGCGGGGATGCCCCCACGGCTGCAGCGGAAGGGGTGGATGAGCCCCCACAGGGGCCTGCTACGGCGGAAGACGGTGAGGAGCCATCCAGGTTGGTGGTTTCCACAGAGGAGGAGGAGGCCGCCACTGAGGCGCACATGGGGCCTGGTGGGGGCATCCCTGCTGGTGCAAGTGGTGCAGTCCAGGGGCAGGGGAAGGAGGCAGCACAGGTCACCGTGGAGGGGCATGTGCATGTCGCTGTCCCTGACCCTGTGGGTGCACCACCATGCACCAGCAGGGATGCCCCATCCCAGGCCCGTCCGCAGGTAGAGGGGATGTCCATGTCATCTGACTCCCCTCCACCTGCGGACGAGGGGACCCCTGGCCGTATGGAGAAGGTCCTGATTGGGGTCGCGATGCGCACGGCTGTGATTCGTGATGCCGTGCGTGCTTCCCAGGAGGAGCACGCACGTCATCACGAAGAGCACCGTGCCGACGTGGCCCAATTGGGATCGTCCATGTTGGGGGGTTTCCTGCATGTGTCGGCCAATCTGGCGGCCCTCTCCTCCTCTGTGGAGACTATACGCCAGTCGTTCTCCTTGCCGTCTTCCGGCCCAGATGCCACCAGGGCCCCCTGTGGACCTGCCCTGACCAATGCAGCCAGCTCGGTGGGGATCCCATCCCTGCCACAGTCGGGAGTCAGAGGTCCAGCAGGGGTGGACACACCAGCAACTGGACCCCAGCAGATGGAGGATGTGACGGCATCATCGGGCAGGGCACGTGCACGACGGCGTTGGTGGTTTCCATCAGCCTGGATGCCGTCGTGCTGGCACAGGCAGTTGCGTCGGAGGCAGCAGCAGGCTCAACGTGGGAGGCATCATGGCTCGGGGCCATCAACATCAGGGGTGCAGGCATCGGCCGGAGGGCAGGAGAACCCTGGAATGGGAGTGGCTTCCGTGTGGGAGCGTTTGTGCCAGCAGATAGGTGCGGAGCGGCAGCGGGCAGAGGATGAACGGCTCACAATGGTCAGGGCGGAGGACTCCATGCGGAGGGCGCTGAGGCGGGCTGAGTGCCTCGAGGGTCTTCGCAGGGAGTTGGAGCTGGACACTGCATTATCCCTGCGGGACCTCGGGGCCAGGGAACATGCCCGCCTCCAAGCCATTGAACGGGAGTTCGATGATGCCCTGGCCCATGACAACAACCAGTGAGCCGTCGGACTAGCCCGCTGCCTTTGTATATAGTTATATAGTTAGTGGTAGGTTTAAATTATTTTTTTTTTATTTGGTTGCGATTGGACAATGCGCCACTTTTTTGTATATAGTTCAGTTTTTAGTTAGTTGACATAGTTAGGTTTCATTTGGTTGGGCTCATGGACCCGGGATTGTCTTGTAAATAGTTCTTCTATAGATTTTTTGATTTTTTGGATTTTTTTCATGGACATTCATCTTCTTTTTGTTGTTTTGCTTTGTGGTTTTTCTCATTTCATTTCCATTCTAGTTGATTTTCAATACATTTTTATTTTCATCCTTCAATGTGTCGTATCATCTCATTACTTTCATGCATGTCATGTTGGGTGTTTTAACATTCACTTGCAGCCATTGTGTGTGACAGACATGTGTTCATTTGGATTATTTACATTGGGTGTGTAACATGTAATTGCCTTTGATATGTGGGTGGATGTGATAGTTGGTTGGGCCTTTTGGCAGGGGAGGCTGGCCATTACGGACATGATTGGGGATTGTTGGGACCCAGGTGCAGGGGGGCATGGATGGGACATGGGCGAGGGCCTGCTGGCAGGTGCCCCACAGTGCTGGGGGGTGGGGGTGCAAGGGGACATGAGTTGGACATGGGTGGGGGCCTGCTGGCAGGTGCCCCACAGTGCTGGGGGTTGGGGGTGCAAGGGGACATGAGTTGGACATGGGTGGGGGCCTGCTGGCAGGTGCCCCACAGTGCTGGGGGGTGGGGGTGGTGGGGGACATGAGTTGGACATGGGTGGGGGCCTGCTGGCAGGTGCCCCACAGTGCTAGGGGGTGGGGGTGGTGGGGGACATGAGTTGGACATGGGTGGGGGCCTGCTGGCAGGTGCCCCACAGTGCTGGGGGGTGGGGGTGCAAGGGGACATGAGTTGGACATGGGTGGGGCCCTGCTGGCAGGTGCCCCACAGTGCTGGGGGGTGGGGGTTCAAGGGGACATGAGTTGGACATGGGTGGGGGCCTGCTGGCAGGTGCCCCACAGTGCTGGGGTGTGGGGGTGCAAGGGGATATGAGTTGGTGTTCATTAGTTCAAGGAGACATGTGCCTTTTCTGGGGGGCATGCCCATGTTGGGTGGGCTGCCTGCGGGACATGACCAGGGATGCAGGGTAGTCCCCTGTGGTGTGGGCTGCCTGCAGGGGCCGTGGAGGGTGTACAGGGAACACCTGGGAGGACCCACACTGTCAAATCACATGTAGGACTCCCCGGCACCCCTGAAATACACGCGCCCAGGCCAATCGCGTGTGGAACTTCCCGCGCACCCCTGGAATACACGCGCCCAGGCCAATCGCGTGTGGAACTTCCCGCGCACCCCTGAAATACACGTGCCCAGGCCATTCGCGTGTGGAACTTCCCGCGCACCCCTGAAATACACGCGCCCAGGCTATTCGCGTGTGGAACTTCCCGCGCACCCCTGAAATACATGCGCCCAGGCCAATCGCGTGTGGAACTTCCCGCGCACCCCTGAAATACACGCGCCCAGGCCATTCGCGTGTGGAACTTCCCGCGCACCCCTGAAATACACGCGCCCAGGCCATTCGCGTGTGGAACTTCCCGCGCACCCCTGAGATACACGCGCCCAGGCCAATCGCGTGTGGAACTTCCCGCGCACCCCTGAAATACACGGGCCCAGGCCAATCGCGTGTGGAACTTCCCGCGCACCCCTGAAATACACGTACCCTGCTGATATCGCGTGTGGAACTTCACGCGCACCCTGAAATACACGTACCCTGCTGATATCGCGTGTGGAACTTCACGCGCACCCCGAAATACACGTACCCTGATGGAATCGCGTGTGGAACTTCCCGCGCACCCCTGAAATACGCGTACCCTGCTCGCACGGGGCAAATCGCGTGAGGTACTTCCCGCGCACCCCAGTGATACACGTAGACCGCTTGCTGTGTTGGTACAGGGTTAGCGCAGCCCTTTGCGCTGGATTGGGTATGTTGATGGCTTTTCCCTGCGCGGGAGGCGTTCTTGGGGGCGTAACTAGCGCTGCTGCAGGGTCGCTGCGCCACTGTGCGCCACGGCTGGTTTTGGTGGCTGGAATCCATGAATACGCTGTGCGCGGAAATGGATTTCAGCGCACGCGGCTGGCGCAGGGATTCGCACGTGCACACTGTGCGCCAGCTGCGTGCGCCACTTGTGCGCTGAATTCTATGAATTACCCCCTAAATGTCTCCATAGTTATGATTCTTTGGGGCTGCAAAGCTCGCAGACAACGGGGACAAAATTGGGGGCCTTAGAACACGCCAAGAGGGCTGTGGCATTTGGGAGAGAAGCCAGTTCGCATTTTCACATTGAGGCGCGCTACATAGATGAATTTGAAACTTCAAGTTCTCACAGATGCCTTTACTACGGGATGTTGCAAATAAAGAATGCGAAGGACAGCGGCTTTGATTTTCAGCTCGCGGCCAGAAGAGGCCCACAAGTCGCACTGGAAGTATAAGGGTCATGCCGAAAGAACTACATTTGAAGGGGGTGCGCAATAACGTAAGAGACGATAAGGCAGAAAATTCAGAAACTAGACCGAGTTTCATTTTAGTTCAGTATACGAAAAATCGTTGTCAAGAGCACGGTCCGTTTTACAGACTGCATTACGAAGAGACACAATGGAAATTTCAAATATAATGTAAGTAAATCTTTACACGCTTTTATACCGGAATGAAGATTTAATGAATGGATGCATGAATAAATGAATGAATGAAGAGCTAGGAAAAGCAAGGAAAACGTGTTCGTAGTGGGCACATGGGCATGCATTTCCACTGGTCTCACCGATCTCGGTCCTTGGCCCAGCCACTTTTCCCTGCACTGCCTACCTGCACTACGGGACTGTCTCTGTATCCTTCAGCCCCTTCTCCCGGCATTTACCTTGCACTTGCCACCAGCTGGCCCTATTATTTAATTTGTTTTCAACTAACCATGTACAGCACTTTTACCCCCCCTCCCCCCTTCCCCATGCGCGATCAGAAAGACACCTGGCCTAGTAGGATCATTGTCTGTCTGCCCTTGTTCCCCACCTGCCTCGTCACGCCTTGAAACACTTGTGTATAGGCGCGTTACACATGCCATATCATATATCATATCATTACACAGGCATGTAGACAAACAGTCGTTTCTCATTGTGTGTTGGCCTCGATTTATCTCGTTACTTTTCGCATTGATTTTAGAGACGAACATACTCCATTGAACTATCCTTGCAAGCAAATAGTTTCTGATCGGCCGTAATAAATAAAATGAGTAATATTAATGAAGTTCGGCTAGCGAGACTAATTATAATTTTTTTGTTTTCATAACAGGTATTTGATCCCATTCTGCCACTGCCATCTGTTTGAGACACCGGCGGATGGATTCTTCAGCAGACACCTGCAGCTTTGTGTCAACAACTGGAGCACGATCACCATATTATGGGATGATCGCCAAGGGCCCACATGCCCTTCCGCTGTACTAGTGGCTAGAAGCAACATATCAACCTTTACGCTGGACTAGTGCCTAGTTGATGGAACAGCCTTGCGGTTCACCGTGTTTTCAAAGTGATTCTTTTTACGAAAATGAACACCCTGTGTACCATAAAGGAACAGCGCGTGACTCAAGATGAAACGGAACAGTTATTGCGGATACAGATAAAAGAAAATAAATGGCTTTCGGAGTTCATATGGCAATTGCTGAATATTCTCTAAACATTTAATGTCAAATAAATGTACTTTACCAAATGTACCGTGTTGCTGTTTCATTTTAAAGTCCAGTTTCATATTCCGAATTGTGGCGCGCTGTGTTGTGAGTTGATCTGTGTTGGTTTCCGGGTTCTGTGTGGAGTCGCGCAGAAGACGACTGGGCGCGTTTGCCTACGCAGCACAGTAACGTCAAGGAGAGAGGCGGGGAATATGAATGTTTTGATAATGTCAGGCTCAGGGGCGGGCGATTTGATTTAGTGCCGCAAAAGCAGGTCAGCCAGGGCGATGGGGGAAATGATAGGATTATCACAAAATGGCAGAGCCCAGGTGCCTGTTTTCGCGTGCGTTTAATGGACGAAAACTCGGGTAAGGTCCATAGGAAATTTTTCTAAAATCGAGCCACTTAGGCTTAATAAAACATGGCTGACCCGTAGGGACAATAACATTTTTTACCGGATCATGCCTTTAATCTTGGCAGTAAGCATTCTTAATCCTGATATACAACAAAGATGGCAGAGATACGCCGGCCAGTTATCGCCCAATCTCTTTACTGGATAGTTCCCGTAAACAGTGTGGAAACATTTTATTAAGCTACCTTCAAGAGTGGGTCAATACAAACTATATAATCACTAACTTACAGGCAGGTTTCAGTCTAATAAGAGGACGGCGGACCAGTGTTTTAGCTTGTTTGTTTTAATCCAAAAATACACAGTAATACACACAGTTAAATTGTATGCAGTATTCCTGGATTTAAAGAATGTTTTTGATGGGGAATTCATAAAGTTACTGTGGTACATTTTACGTTCAGTTAACTCCCCTGAGCACTTGATAACTTTATTACAATAGCTTTACTCAAAGAATGTGCAGTTGTTTGTTATGGTTTAGGAGGAGAATTAACTATGTCAAGATAAAGAAAGGCGCAAGGCAGGGATGTGTCCTCGCCCCCCTCCCGTTTTCAGTGTACATACAGGATGTAATAGATGCACTTTACAGGGCTCCCTCTATAGCCCGAGGATGGACACAGAAAAGTATGGAATGCTTTTTTATGCATTCGATGCAGTAATCCTGTCAACCTCACCTCAAGGTCTGAAGACCACCCTAAACGTCTTCAAGAGGAAATGTCAAGACCTTCAGATGGAGGGGAATAAAGGAAGATGAAGGTCATGGTCTTCAGATCCAAAGGCTCAAAAAAATAAATGCCCTTTAAACTTGGAAAACAGAGAATGGTCAGCACAAATAGACAAATCTAGGGCAAACCTCGGTAAATGTAGCAGGGATACTAAATTATTTTTTAACAAACACTGGTGGGAGCGGTTACTCCTGCATTGGAGTTATATAAAAAAAAGGCCATAACAGCATCAACATATGGAGCCGAAATCTGGGGTAGTGAAGATATAGGGGCTTTGGACAGGATAGAATGTAATTTCCTGAAACAAATGCTGTTACTGCCACAGAGTACTCCCTTATCTCTTGTGTGCATGGAACTGGATGTTCTAACTCCAGGTGACTGTATTATTTTGAAACCAGTATTGTACTGGGTGAGGATATGGTGCATTGAGGGATTGCAGAAGCAGAGTGAGACCATTGAAAATCTTTTGTCTTTGGGGGGAGGGAATACACTTGGATGGGTATAATATGTAAAGGATACTCTGATGGTTCTTGTTATCAGCAATGTTTGGGAGAAGATGCCACAGAATGTGAATGGCTCAACCCACAAGAGAATAATGAGGGCTACTGATATATGATCAGGAGACCAACTCACAGAAGCAGTGAATAGGTTAAAATGTGGGTCCGGAGTAATTATTGCACAAATCAGGGGCATGTTTTGAATGTTATTTAGATCAAATCAATCCCCCAATCGAGCACACATATGGAAAGCTTTGATTTGCATGTACCCAGACTCTATCATGGCCTGCAAATGTATGGCAGAACAAATACAGGAAATGTGTCGGTTAGAGACTGGAGACCAGTGGGGCAAGAATGTAGCTGTCTTTTATAACATAATGCTCAAGGGTCTTCTCCCAGAAGTACACGCCGATTTGAATAAGGTGGTTGGCATTGAGGCAAAGGTATGCCCTGAAATACTGGCACACATAGTGTACTATTATAGGATGCAGCAACAAAATGAGAAGGAGAAAGTAGAGCAAGCATAGTAAAGGGGTTGGGGCAGTTTGCATCAAACTGAAATCAGGGGGCGTGCACCCCAGATCAGGCAGTACCCCATGACCAAAGAAGCATAGGAAGAGATTTATTCCACACTTGTAGCATTATGGCAGCTGGTTGTACTAGTGCCATTAGAATCCCCATGCAACACATCTGTGTACCCTGTAAAAAAAGCAAAAGGGCCATCATGGAGGATGGTACAGGACTTTTACCCGTTGAATAATATTTGGAGAGGCAGAATTTCCAGTGGTGCCCAATTCTGCCACCATGCTTTTCAATATCCCCACCACCACAAATCATTTCACAGTCCTAGACCTCAAGAATGCCTTTTTCTCCATCATATTGCAATCTGACTTTCAGTATCTCACAGCATTCACCTACAGAGGACAAATGTTACAACACACAAAGTTGTAACAGGGGTAGTGTGAATCGCTGAGCATTTTCAATAGGGTACTACAAATGGACCTATGAAACCACAATACTTCAGTATGTAGATTACCTTTCAGTCTGCAGCATGACAAAAGAGCAGTAATGAAATGACTCAGTGACACTTTTGACTTTATTGGCAGAGAAAGGATACAAAGTCAACAAAGAGAAATTGCAATACTGAGAGCAAGAAGTTGTATACATAGGGCATATCTGCAGCAGGGAGGAGAGTGACACCATAAAGTACACCATACACTACAATCGATCACAGTAAAACAGGTGCAGCAATTCCGAGGCCTATGTAATTAATGTCAGGCCTGGATATTTGATTGCTTCACCGACACAAAACCCCTATTACAGGGATAAAAATAGCTACAGCAGGTTAAGGGACACCTTGGGACTCGTTATAACTGTGCCAGTCTGGAAACAACAGTGCCAGTATGCTTAGCGGCACTATAATTTCCAGACCAGCACACTACAACTATGCAGACAGGTGGCGTCCCACCCACCAGGGTCAGACCAGCCAGGCATGACGGCACCCACTTGCTGAGATTTCACGGGAGCACTGGCACGATTAGCAATGGTACTGGTGCTCCCATGTCCCCATGCCCATAGAGTCGTATGGGACTTCAAAGAAATGGAGACTAACAAAATTGCAGGTGCCAGACTTCCCGGCTGTTGGACTTGGAATAGCGTGGTGGCATCGGGAATTCAGGTGCCAGTAATTTTGTATGGGTCTGGCAGTAACTCCCCGGTAGCATCAGCAGGGTTACCGCAGGACCCGTAAAGAGGCCCCTTGTCTGGACAGATGAGATGGTCCAGGCTCTTCAGGAACTCAAAAAAGTGATCAATAATGCACCTGTTTTACCAACACCAGATTACAAAAAATAATTCTTCTGTTCTCACATTCAAATGGTAAAGTGATGACGGCTGTCCTCACTCAACAGACCTCAATGGGACACAAGCCTT
Organism: Ambystoma mexicanum; assembly: GCF_040938575.1. Lineage (NCBI taxonomy): Eukaryota > Metazoa > Chordata > Amphibia > Caudata > Ambystomatidae > Ambystoma > Ambystoma mexicanum. The sequence goes on from NC_090922.1 coordinate 1,142,417,086, forward strand.
TGGCTTCATACAGTAGTCTCCTAGATCCAGTAAGGCTGGGATGTTTTCCATGCGAATAGGCTCTAGTAGCAGCTACAATCACAATGGGATGCCCTGTCACATTATATGTAGAACACAACTTTTTTGCCATACTAGACAAATCGAAATCCACTCTCACCACGCAAAGAGCATCATGACACAAGGTCATTTTTTGGTGAGATGTCACACCATCAATCCAGCAACATCCATTGCAGAGCCAGTACAGCAAGGTGATACGTACAAGGACACTGCAGATGATACTACCCATTTAGAACCACTAGAAAAAGGTGAAGTACTCTTTGTCAATGGGTCATCAATGATTGACCAGGGCAAGGGGCACAGGCACACAGGCACACAGGTACAGCAAGAGTGAGGATTGAAGAGGGTGAGTAGGAAGTGTTTAATAAGGTATGATTGCCTGCACACTATTGAACACAATAGCAGAGTGTATGGAACTAATATCAGCATTAGTAATATTCAAAGGGTGCTTTGCTACCATTCACTCAAATTCAGTTTATGTCACATCGACAGTACATTCATGCCTCTAAAGAGGGCAGAATTGAGGGTTAAAAAAAATCAGATGTCACATCTGTTTAATAACCTGCTCCTTATTTTCTAGGTAAATTGATGCATTAACATTCCCCACAGCAGTTGCAGTAGTGATGTGTGCAGCACAAAACATGGTTACCGACCTAATTTCATATGGTAACTGTGCAACAGATTTAGCAGCATATCTGGAAGTGCCAAATTCCAGTGTCCCCTGATGTAATATTACAACAGGTAGAACTAAAGGTTCCTTACAATTCTATCTCAGTTACTCAGATAATTAAATTACAGGCACCGACCCCCAAACCAGAAAGGAGCTATGGATCAAAAGAGGGTGTTCCTTATCGCCCACAGATTACTTTTTGTAGATGGAATATTTCAGGAAAAACAGTGATGCCCAAGGAACTACTTACAGTTGTCCTCTAGCAGTTGCACCACCCTCTGTATGTATCAAAGCAGTACATTGCAGTTTATAGGAACAATAGTTTGTTACCATCATCCAAGAACATTTATATAATTTACGATTCAAATTTATATAATTTCATATTCAATTGCACCACTTGCCAAATGTACACTACAGGTCGCACACTCATGATGCTGAAAGCAACATTTCCCCACCCCGCCGGGCCATTTTGAAACATCCACATTGACTAGGTGGACATGGTTAACAGGTGCACTAATTTTCGTTATCTAATTGTTGTGGTGTGCCCATTTGCTTGTTGACTTGAAGCAGGTCCTTGTGTCCACCCTGATGTCAAATTGGCTGCCAAATTTCTAGTACAAGTATTTGCATGGTAGGGCATATGTGATGTCCTCAGATCTGATAACGGGTGGACTCCTTTATTGAGCTCTTTGGAGAAATGTGCCTTTTGTATAAAGCACAAATTGTGTTCAATGTATCACCTGCAAGCCAACAGGGTTTTGGAGTGCGGTTCTGGTCTATTGAAACAATGGGCCTCATTTCGACGTTGGCGGTAGCCATGCTAGTAATTACCGGCATGGCTGCTGCCGGAGTTGTTTTTTTACTGGCACCTGCGGCAATGGGGATGTACTGGGGCATTCCAGCACCGGCAGACCTGGTACATCCCCATTGCCGATAATAATTACTCCCCATTCCCATTTGTGAATGGTGCCGGTGCATCCGACACACTCTGCTCGTGGGTGCCGGGACACCCGCCAGGTCAGACCTGGCAGGCGGAAAGGCACCCGCGAGCAGAACTCGTCATTTGCAGGACCGGTAGCAACAGCGCTGGTACCTTACCAGCGCCGTTACTACCGGACCGGCAAACTTGTAATGAGGCCAAATGTCTTGCCAAAATGTGCAGATTTATTTCCCACCAGATTGGTCCACAACCAGGAAAGGCATCTACCCCAGCAACAGACACTCCACAGCAGAACAGGATTCAACACTCACGCAGCAGCAACAACTCTTCCCTGGTGATAAGGTTTTCCAGGAAACACAACAGATCCAAAACCCTCTCCAGCAATAGAAGAGAAAAGTAGGAGAAAAAGATGTGCGACTTTCGTTAAATTCTCTGAACTCAATAAGCCCCATTGGGTGGATGGCTGTTAACAGTTTTCAACAGCCTTCACAATGATGGACCATGTCAAAAGTATTATGCCTTGTATCATTTTTCTTTTCTTCTCTCTTTCTCTCTTTCCCTCTCTCTTTCTCCCTCTCTCTCTCTCCTTAATGCTGAATGTATATGATTGTTTTGTAAGGGTGGGTCCAATGATGTCATTAACAAAGAATACATACCAGTGAACTATAGTATATCCATGACCAGAATTAGAAGGGATGTTTCAAATCCAGAAGTTTATTTAAATAACATTAAAGATATACATCACCCCGAAACTGACAACATGTTTAAGGAAGTAGGAAGATGGAAGTAAAGTGACTCTTGCTATTTATGTTCTTTAATCCCCCATGCATCAGACACTGCCAGACTATTTATACCACAAGAATTGCCACCACACGTAGTCCAATGTTTAGTGCATCTTGCCTTATGTAGGGTGCAAAGATTGATTTGGGGATTGAGTCCAAGCACGATGGGTAGAAGCTGATACCTCAGGGTACACACATAACTACACAAAGATAAAGAAGATGGCAGAAATGGAGGGCTCAAAGAATATCATTCTGAACTATCAGACAGGAAGGCAGAGGAAAGGCAAAGCTGTTTTATGGTAAGACCTCTGATCAGCTTTCCTGAAGAAGTAGGACAGGAACAACTTCAATGCAAAACTGCAAATGGAAGGGGGCATTTGCTATGGTGCTGATTGGGTCGAAGGATTGATAGGGTTTAAAGCAGGAGGGATGGTTGGACTATCAAAGAGTGCAGTATCACAAATAAATAAGAACTGTTTCGGTGTGTGGGCAAAAATATATTATGAAGTTGAAATTGTGTGGTAATTTTTTAGATGTGTCGGGTCCTCTCCTCTGGTCAGACTCTCTTGTGATCAGCACCTGTAAATTTAGCTCTGTCTCTTATTTATATGTTAAGTATAAAGCTCACCAATGTAAGAACCCCATAGAGATTGTATTGATTTAAATCCATAGAAGAGGGGGCTGCATTAAACTCGTTAAAACATTACCACAGCTTTCGTTTTTCGTCAGTTTTTAGCAGACCAGACAATAATTGCCAATTCATGTTTCTAATAGAATATTTTTGCTGACACTGCCAATTCTTATACCGAGTTAACGAATTAATTAAACTGGTCCCTTTTTCTTTGCTAGAAATTTTTGAATGCCCTCTAATATTCGGCCTGCCTTTGTGATAGGCCATTGCTTTTTATGTATCAGTTCAACAAATGGGGATACATAGACACTCCCAGGTTTCCCAAATGGGTTTATTTTGTTTGCGTAAGTACAGTTTATTATGTTTTTTTATCAACGTCTCTATATTCCAACCTCCCTGTATCATCCATAGCTCAAGTTTTAGTTTGCTAACAGGATGTTGTTAACCCCTTTTATCCTGGATCCAGTCCACATTATACGATTGCCCTGCTTATTAACCCTTATAGTAACATTGCTGAAAGTACCTCGACACATGGAAACATTAATAACTGTCCAACACAATGAGGCATGATTGAGGCATTAGGTTGAATTTGAACTGATCCGCAATGAGAAATCAATGCTGAATCAGTAATGACATGGTCAATCTGCAAGTAAGAATCTGACAGGTAAAAGGGCAGGCATTCCACGCCTTACATGTTTATGAAGTGTTTCCATTGGCGAGCCAAACTGCCCAAGCTCCTGTGATCTAAATGAAGATCTTTTACATTTATATCTCCTGCTATCTGTATTTGTGGGTTGTGCAATATGATAAAGCCATCGATATTAAATGAGCTAGTCATCCACGTTTCCTGCCGGATAAACAAATCTGAAGACGACATCATGGGAAAACCAATACGATGTGTGAGGAACAATTTATAGCCCCTTGTGTACCAAGTCAGACAAATCACGGGGCAAGCTATAGAAGTTATTCCTAGCCCCGTCATTTACCCTTTCCGGAACCCATTGTGCGATTTCTTGATCATTTTCACCATTTTCTTCTGAGGCAAAATTGGGAAGCCTGCAGGATGGCATGCTCGGAAGCAAGAGAGGCTGTGCCCTGTGCATTTGCTGTTATTTGCTGTCCAATAGTTGTACTTGTTTCTTTACTTTATGACAGATGGTCAGAGATAAGCCCATTTATTCCGGGATGTAAGCATTCGATTTTACCAATGACACCATCCGAGGGGAGGTGAATTCAATTAGCGCCCATTTCTATTTGAAGCATATCTGCAGAGGAAATGACACTGAAAGGGCTGATTCTACTAAAATAGTCCAATATGTAACTTTGAATTAAAAAGGGACTGTAATTAGTAGGACTACATTCCTCTAGAATTACCCATGTTCCCAATTCCTGCATGTTTTCATCTGCCATGTAGGTTGTACCAGCCTGAACAGTTGCAGATCTAATTTCTGACACTTTAACTGTGATGGGCTGATTTTCGGGAAGTGGATTGGTTGCAATGGTTTTTATCAATGAAGAGGGGTTTCTCTTTCCTTGCGAGGACCCAACGATCTGGGGGTGTGTTTTGGGATCTGTTACTTGAGCATTAACAAGAAGATGGCCTTGTGTTTGCAAACAGGGCGGAGCAATTGTATCAGCAGTTGTCGAAAGATGTAGCCATTGGTCGAAAGGGCCTGGGATTTGGACCTGCCTTGTGGAACCATCTAGGAGTGTATTTATTACCTGTGTTTTAGGATGGATGTTTCATTTTTTGTAAATACATTTGGCCTTCGCAGGCTTCTTTGTAGATTTAAATGCTGTGTTATTTACGTTGGTGTTTTGTTTCTCCTTATATTTTTTCTTTTTTGAGTTTATTGTAGATTTAGTAATAGCTGGATTTGAAATCTTGGTTATGTTTGTTAACTCAGTAGGAGTAGGAGGAATGAGTATCTCCTCGTAATCCCAACCTGAGTAAGTGGCAGGTGATTGGTGCCTTATTCACTGAAATCAGATGGAGTGCTTCCCTCTAACGTACCCTGGACACACTTGGGTTGCAAGCCAAGGACTTCGGATTGATATCCTTGCGTTGTTTTGAAGGTGTGGAAAGAATGTTGGGTGATTTTACAGCAAGTATAGAACTTTCAGCAGCAAGCGTTGATGTTGATGAGTTTGCCAAGATCAAATCAACAATTGTTGCCAAAATTAATTCGAAGTCCACTTGTACGTTTGCAATGGTTGGAGGCAAAGGCAAAAAAGAGCATCTACCTTGGGAATGATTGAGTTTACTGTGTACATAGAGATACGCTTGTCGATCAAAGAGGCTGAACCAGCATTGAGCAGAGAAACGACTTCACTCTCAGTCTTGGAATCCCAATAATCAGGGGAATCTGAGGAGGAAACAAAGATTGTCAAATCCAGAGTGTTGGAGAGATTTGTTCCAATAATGTTTTGGATCTACGTGATCCTACCGTGGCTGATTTTCCCGCAGCCAATAAGTTTGCATGAGAAATGTGCGAACCACAAAAGGTTTGCACATTTCCCATGCGAACACACGTACACAACCCCTACATACCCATACCCCCACACCCCCACCCACACCCTCAACACACCCCAACATAAACATACCCTACTTATCTTTTTCTTCACGCTGAGTCCCTGCGGAGCCAGTTTCCTTTCACTTCCGTGATTGGGAACTGGTGCTGCAGGGCCCTTTTCTTTTCTTTTTTTTTTTTTACAGTGGCTGTAGGGGTTTCCCCCGCAATGCCCGTTTTCTTTTTTTTTGGGTGTCCATCAGGGGGTGTCCCCTGCAACACCCCGCTCACTAGTGAGAGGGGTGTTGCAGAGGACACCCTTACAGCGCCCGCAGTCTTTTTTTGTTTGTTAATACTTACCTACATTGCTACCACCAAAGGTTCAAACTTTTGGTGTTTGAACCTTTGGTGGTAGCATTTTTAGGACTTTTTGTACATGCAATGTTTTGGATACGGTCAAATCATACAATACCAATGTTTTCACTACCACTATTTAGCAGAAGGGAGTTTCCCTCTCCTAAAGATGCTTTCTGCAGGCCCATACAAATATTTAACAGGGAATTATTATTGTCAATTGTAGGCGAAAAGGTCTGGGCTGTACTTTCAACATTAGGTTGGGGTACGGGTAGATTAGATTGTGAGTCAGGCTTATGCAGAGATTGAGTAGCCTAAAAAAAATGTAATTACGGGCTGCATGCCGACACTCTTCTCAACCCTATCCCTTTCTATGGTAGAGGAGTCAAGGGGCCTCATTACGAGGTGGGCGCAAAGGGATACCGGGCACCGTTAAGGACACCGGTGCCGGTAATCCCTTTGCGCCCTATTCCGAGGTCCCTTAGTGGGTCCCGCCCTTAACCCCTGGTTTTACCAGGCATTATGGATGGGGCCCGTTAAGGGACTTTAGAGCTAATAACGGTACCGCAATTTGCGGTACCGTTATTAGCGCCTTCCCACTGAGCCCTATGGGGGCTGAAATGGGAATGGGGAATGGCATTTTCAATGGGGAATTACCGGTCCCGCCAAGGGCGGACTGGACTGGTATTCCCCATTGAACGAGGGCGGACACAGTCCCGTTATTGGTGCTAGTCATGGCGCTAATAGCGCCATGACTAGCACCAACCTTGGAATGAGGCACAAGGTCTCTAGTTGTATGATCCATTGCTGGACTCCTGTGTTTCTTCCTAGCACGAGCAGATGCGCTGCGCAGCCCAGGAGTGATTCATGTCAGTACTTTTAGGCACCACAAACTCTTACCTAACCGCCATAGACCTCCTGGTCACTCACCCTTGTGTCTCAAGCCACGAGACACCAGACAATCTACCACACTCTGCCTACTCAATGCTTGCACACGCTGATGTGCTGGACACCAGTTTTTCAATTGATTCCTCCAGGGGGAGGCTGAGTGCCATTTCACAAATCAGGGAAGGCACAGGCAGTCAATGCCAGAAGGGTAGAGCAAAGCAATACATAGCAAGGAATAATGTCAGTGTCAGTTTCCTCACCAGACACTCTGCAACACTCTGCTTACTCGACGCATGCGCTGATGCGTTGGCCACCAGTTTTTCAAAGATTTCCTTCAGGGGAGATACCAAGGGCCATTTCAAAGATCAGGTCAGGTACGGCCAAGGCAGTCAATTCTAGAAAGTAGAGCAGAGTAATACCGTTCAAAGAATAATGTTTGTGCCAGTTTCCTCACCAGACACTCTGCCACTCTCTGCCTACTCGACACGCATGATGACGTGCTGGCCACCAGTTTTTCAGAGGATTCGTCCAGGGATGAGGCGGGGTGCCATTTCATAGATAGGTAGAGACCCATTCAGTCAATCCCAGAAAGGTAGAGCAGAGCAATACACAGTGAGTAATGATGTCTGTGTCAGTATCCTCATCAAACACTCTGTCACACTCTGTCTGCATGACGGGTGCACTGATGGGCTGACCAACAGTTTTTCATAGGGGGTGGCTGAGTGCCATTTCACACATCAGGTAAGTCCCGGGCAGTCAATCCTAGAAGGTAGAGCAGAGCAATACACAGTGAGGTATAATATCTGTGCCAGTTTCCTCACCAGACACTATGCCACTCTCTGTCTACTTACATATTCAACATACCAAAGCATAACATAACAAAAACATAACAAAAACCTGAATAGATTGTGCCAGTTAGTGCATAGCTAGGTCTAAAAATATATCTGAATAGTGACAACAAGCATGAATTTTTGGCAGGCTTCAAATGTACAATTAAGAAATCAAGTTATTGTCCATGAACCTAAATAGGGTCGGCTATGTTCACATGCAAGGGGGTCTGCAAGTTCCATGTGGTCAAGCTAAACCACAAACTTAAAGCCAAATAATGACATATAGGGATGAGGCTGCGAGAGGGTGACCTGCATCGGTGTTCTTTCTTGCAAAACACAATGAATGATAACTTCCTGGCATTGAATACTGGCACCATGATTCAAAGCTCCACCGATTACTCAGAAGTGGATTTGTTCTGTCAGTGTGGAAAACTCTGCTCCAGTTGCCAACCCTATATGTTCACTATCTAGCCACCAACAGTTAGCGAGCCTCCTTTCTGAAACACCCCCCTTGTCCTATTTCAGAACTTTACCTAGAGAACTGTTCACACTGCTGCTACTCTAACCAATGTTAATGGGGCATGCATAAGAATCTTTCAAACCAACAACAATCACCAATCTGACTACCACACATAAGCACAATAATCTAAATATACATAAGAGTTTTCAGGCATTCTGGTTAAAGTCAGGCTTACTGTTCTTCATTATTCATTTGGCCTGAGATAAGGAACACATCGGCATTGATCATTTATCAAAACAATCAACTGTTAATTATAATAATCTATACATCAACACCACCAATGCAGTATAGCAGTGCTTCACCATTGGGCATGACATTTGATAGTGCAAGAATGGTGATCATCTTGTGCTAGATAGAATGTCTCAATCCAAACTTCCTGTCCAACCCTTAAGTAGTTCACTTCCACTTTGTTGCCCTTTGGGAGACAAAGGGATGTACCATAATGATTAAGTCCCGCTGACCCTAAATACAATCATTTATTCAAGAAGGCAATGATGCAATGAGCTTTGGATGACCGAAAAGGGCGACTACTTTAAAATCTTGCAAAGCTCTATCAATTGTTATCTTTACTAAATAGGTGGGCACTCGGCCTTAAACATGAACAAGGGAATTTATAAAAGCAAGTGGGAGGGATCTTTCCTGCCTATATGCTCAAGTCCAATATTCCAAAAACCCACACTCTCAATTATCTTGGTCAACCAAACAAATGGAACTTGCCTGTAATAAAAGGGAGGAGTAAAAGCAGATTGAGTAGTTCTGCATAATATTTCAGGATTTATACCTAAATGATGGATATTATAGAGAATTTTGCAACATGCATATCCAAAAGATACAACTATCAAATAGATAAAAATGGGGCCAGCTCCTAACAGATTGGTATTCCTCTAAAACAACATTAAATAAAGCACATATCTTATACCAAAGCATGAGCTGCCCTACTTAAAAAAAGTCAAAGTAGAAAATTAGAGACTGCCAGGGGGCGCACAGGCAATGTCTAACTTGTGCACCTCTCGGAACTGAGGACATCAAGGGGTCCTGAGCACCCTTTTAACCCTCTCAAAAGCAGATATGTCCCATGCACCCCTGGGCCCACTCAGGAAGGGCCACTTGGTCCAACTAGGGATTGACAAGGTGGTGAGATTGTGTAGAAAGGAGACTGTGCAGCCGGCATGAGTGAGGCCATAGAGCATTCCCGGAGCTGGGATCTGAAGCTCTTGGGTGTGTCACAATGGCCTGTGTGGCATGCACTTTCAGGAGAGTTCTCATCCAGGGGGTTCTCATCCGAAGGGAGTTTGGTGCTCTTTCCCACTCTCTGGAGAGCAGAGGAGCGCGCTGATCATGGAGCTTGGCACTGAAGTGGCCTCTCACTGCGTACTCATGGAGGCCTCGCAACACAACATGTGGAACAGCCGCTAAGCTGCAGTGATTGAGCGAGACATGGGGAGGCATATGCCCCGCTCTGAACGTTACTCATGAAGGCAAATGGCAGCCCTGAGTTGGGGGTGATCGAGGCTGTTATCATACCCGTGCAGAACCCTTTGTTTTTGTGTTCTCTATGCTCTCCTCCTCCTGTTTTCCCCCAACGAGCCGGCCGTGGCTATAATGGCTTTAAGAGGGGACATATCAGCTTGAGCCCTCCTGGTTGTGTGAGGAGGGGTTGGTAGTAGCTCAGGATTTGTGGGCTCCCCCCGCCAGTGCCCAGTGGAATAGAAGAGGAGCCAGAGAGGTGATCCTCTAGGGCTTTATGATCTGCCTCTCTTGGCATCTCCTGCCTCCAGCACTGCCTCTGGTCATACAGATCAGAGGACCTGGGCTCGCCCACCTGCTCTAGCCCTCACAGCGTTGCACCTTGCGCAGATCATCAAGAGAGGTGCCTGGGTTCTCCACAATCAGAGCATTGGCACGCAGGACTCTGGGCTCTGGAGAGCTTGCCCAGGAGAGCCTGGTCTGGAGGTTTTTGATACCCTTGACCTTAGTGCGACTCAAAGGTAGATGTGAGAGTGAGGGGGACTGCGGATGACAGGCGGAACAGATTCTGGGGTTTCTTTTTGTTGGGGGTAGTTACAGTTTGATTCAAACATTTCCAACGGTTATGTTAGGCATACTTTTGGTTGCTCCCTTGCCACAGGACATGTCTTCAATTGGGAGGTGGGACCATAGGACAGGCTCTAGGAGGTGTTATGGGTACAAACTTTGAATTGAGAGTGGACTCTCTAAATGCAAGGGGCATTAATTCACCTACCAAGAGGTCGCTGGTGCTTAGGGAGTTTCAGAGCGTGAGACTGGGTATTCTCCTGTTTTAGGAAACCCACTGGTCGAGGAGGGAGCCAACTTTGTGGGCTAAAACATTGGGTGATGTTCATGTGGCCTCAGCCCAACCATAAAAGGTGCACAACATTCTGACTGACCCTGAGGGTTTATTTGTGTTTGTAAAAGGGGACCTGAATGGCAGGAGGGTCACAGTTGTTTCAATCTATTGTTCTTATGTTGGCCAGAGTTGGTTTTGGGATGGGAAAAGTTGGTTCTGTTCGTTGAAGGATATTTCATAGTTGGCGGTGACTTTAATATGTTTCTCGATCCACTCAGAGAATGGAAACGGTTGGAGGAATCACCAGAGACACTGTGTCCCGACCGTGAGGCTAAGCTTTGGGAAGTGGGACTTTTGGACTCCCTGATTGACACTGATGAGGAGGACAGTCCTTTCAATTATTACTCATAGGTGCATAGTTAATTCTCTACGATCGACAATATTCTGGTAGACATGGAAATAAAGGCCCCGGTCAGAATCTCGGGTACTTACAGTCCCGTGGTCAGATCATGACTTAGTGACAATAGCCATAGGTAATTGAGCAGGTCCTCCAGACAGGGGCGTTTGGAGGTGTAACAACTTTCTCTTCAAGGATAGGGATTTCTCCCAGGGCCTCCTCACATATATCAAAGAATACTTTGAATACAATGGCAATGGAGAGGTTTTAAGGCCACTTTCAGGAGAGTTCTCATCCAGGGGGTTCACAGAAAAAGCAGGAGAGGGTGCATCAAGAAAATCTGATCAGGCAGAAGATAGAGGATGTACAACCGGATGGATGCTCTGGTGGGAGCTTAACCTCTTCCAAGGCCTGGCAGTATAAGTAGGAGCTTCGGACTCTTCTGATTCAGGACACAGAGAAGAAACTTCTGTTCCTGAAGCAGAGATATCATGAAAAAGGGCACATGGCAGATACAATCCTGGTATAGAGACTGAGGGAGAAGAGGAGGAAAACAATGATTGCCTCTACAAACCACTGCTGGATCCCATCACCCAGGATATGGTCACGATAGGAGTTTACCAAATGTTATGTGAAATTGCACACAGCAGAGTATGAAGGGGATGGGTCCCAAGTCACTGTCTTTCTTGATGGCCTACACATCCCGTCAATCTCTCGGGATGCAGCCTCCCTGCTAGACTTGCCAAAAGACATAGAATATGTGCTATCCATCATAAAACAGATGAAGTCAGGCATGGCACCAGGGAGCAACAGGTTTTCCATAACATTTTTAAGCTCTACAGGTCAGCGTTTTACCCCTATTTAGTCACAGACTCCAATGCCAAAGTGGGGGGGTCTGCCTGACATCACGATGGAGGTCATCATGGTGGTTATAAACAAACAAGGGAAGGATCTGATGCTTTGTTTGTCCTACTGGCCAATCACTTTATTGAACAATGATGTGAGCGTCCTGGTGAAGCTATTGCAAAACAGGCTAGATTATTTTCTCCATCTTCTGGTCCACAGCGATCCGGTTGGTTTTATTAAAGGGCTCAGATAATATAAAGAAGACTATCAATCTAATGCATTACAATAAGGTCGCTGAACTGGATGCTTGCCTGATTTTGATAGATTCACAGAAAGCATTCGATAGGGTGGAGTGGTGATATATGATGATATAGTCTTGGGGTAGATGAGGCTCTGAGGAAAGGTCTTAAAGTAGGTATGTGTATTGTAAAGAGCCCCAAGAGTGAGGGTGCAAGTAAATGGCAGACTGATGGAGCCTTTTTGGCTTTTCAGGAGGACTAGGCAGGGCATCCCCTTGTCGCCACTGTTGTACATGCTCACTATTGAGCCCTTGCAATAGCTATCCATTCAAGCCAGTCCATGCCCAGGATTCAGTGTGGGGAAGTTTACTTCAAGCTGTCCATCTTTGTGGAGGACATCTTGGCCTACCTCACTAATGTTCGATTTTCTCTGGCGGACTTTGGCTCTTTTTTGGGCCTCAAAAATAATGTTGTCCAATCATGCATTATGCCATTAAGGGGCAGTCCTTCCGATCTAGACCCACTGGTTGAGATCTGGTGTATGCTAGTAGAGAAGAAGGGAATTAGGTACTTGGGAGTCTACCTTAAAAGGAAATTGGCATCCCTGGTGCAGGCACATTTTTTCCTGCTGCTGGATACAGGGAAGCGAGATCTCAAGAGTTGGGACCGATAATGTTCTGCTTGATCTCTGTAAAACTGAACATCCTGCCCAACTTCCTTTACCTTTTTACAGCCATTCCGACTGTCCTGCCGGACAGCTTTTTTTGTGAGCTTAAGGGGGCGGTGGGCAGATTTATATGGCAGAGTAAACAACCAAGGCTAAAAAGAGCTACACTCACTCTGCTGAGAGACCATGGAGGATTTGGTTTATCAGATTTTCATTTGTATTAGCAAGCAGCCTAGATGGGTGCTATGCTTGAGAACATGAGGGAAGACCTGAGAACATATTGGGCCTATTTGGAAGACCTTCAGGCTCTCCCCCGGGAGCTGAGGGATTTCTTAGGTGCCCCTTATAACGAGTCCCCAAAGCGACTCAGGAACCCCCCAACTTGGGTGCCCTCTGGAGGGTGTGGAAAAAAAACAGGGCAACTGGACCTCTCACATCTTGGCCTTCCCCGATGTCCTCGGTCTGTGGTCCCCCATTTGACCTTAGCCACCAGGAGTTTCAGCACTTCCAATGGTGGTCCAACACAGGGTTGTAGAGGGCAGGTCAATTGTTAAAGGAGGGGAGCATTCATTGATTTTGAGACACTGAGGCTGATTTTGGGCCATGAAACACTTTCCATTTTTGATTATCTCTGCCTTAAAGGTGTATTTACGGATGGGAAATGGGGTGGAAATCTTAGCAGAGTTCTGACCCCATTGAAAACCGCCCCAGACTCATCGACTTCCAGGAAGAGGATCCTCTCCAAGCTTTACAAATTTATGGTCGTAGCTGATATGTTGGGTCGATAAACATTTAAGAGATACTGGCTGGACCTAGTGGGGGGAGAGATTTTGAAAGAGGACTCGGCCAAGATTTTCAAGGCAACCTTTAATGGGAGTCTGTTCACCTCCACGATGGAGCGGAATGTTATGATCTTGCAGGGTTGGTTCCGGGACCCTCTGATGATATCTAGAATGTTCCATTGGGACTCCCACTATGCCCTAGAAATTGTGGACAGGTGGGTTTGTGCCCCCATATGTGATGGAATTGCCTGAGGAAACACACTTATTCGGCTGAACTTCTTAGCTGGATCAAGGACATTGCAGGGGAACAACTGCAGCTAGACCCTCTACAGATGCTGTTGGCTATCCCGTCAAAGGAAATGGAGGAATATAGGTTTCCCAGAATGTGGGATGCAATGTTTAGGGTGGTGAGTCTGGCCATCTCCCAAACTGGAATAGCCATAGGGTGCCAACAAAAACAGAGTGGGCGAAGAAGTTGAGGGATATGGCGGTGATGGAAAAGCTGACGGCTATTTTGAATGACTGCATGGGCTCCGTTCAGGAGGAATATGGTCCCTTTATGGGAAGATGGGAGGTTGAAGTGAATGCCTTCCCGGCCAATGGCAGGTAAGGCTAGGAGTCGGTTATAAACCGTAAAATGCTACAGCCTTACCTAGCGTGGGAGGATGTCTTACAGAGGGCGCAGTGCATCTGGGGTTAGTTGCATGATCGGGGAGGTGTTGTCTGGTCTCCCTTACCTACTTGCCCTAATGGCGGGGAGAGAGTCCTTTTATGTTCTCATTGAGGTTTTGCCCTTGAAAACCCAAATGTGCAAGTCCTTAGAATGTGGTTTAAAATCGCTCATGGAAACTGATTTATTGTGTAGGGGTGAGGTAGGGAGGGGATGATTGGGGGGAAAATGACAATAAGAAGTGTATTTTATGATATTATGTTTGTATAAGTAAACAACTACAAATACATATTTAAAGTAGAACATTAGGGAGCAAGTTACAAACTCACTTTCCCACCTTTTTAAGAATGTTTGCAAATGCCTTTTTAATATAACTCTGTCAGGCATTTTCCTTTTTGGTACAACATTTGTTAGCCTGGCCTGAAAACTTTAAGTCCCCCCCTGAGCTCCTTGAAAACTATGTAGAACCAACTGAACATTGATTGGCTTTTAACTCAATTTTTCTGAAAGATGTGCTGCAAAATTCATCAGTTCAACTAATTAATCTAAAAAGTGTCTGGCCGAGAATCATGAAATGTACTGGATTGTCTTTGTGTGTTTCCCTAGAGAACCAATTGTAAAATCTATAGATTTTTACCCGCCCTTTTCTCAAACATTGTGCTACAAAAGGCATAATTTCAGCACATTATTTTGAAAAATGTTCTCGAGCTGTAACCACTATGATCCCATCTTAATTATTTTGGACTCCATTGCTATGTTAACTTGCCTGGACTGCTTTTCTGAAATATTTTAGCCCCTCAATGAAACCTTGCAATAAATACCTCTGGACCACAGGGGTATTTTTGAAAGAGTTTGGCAAAAAACGCCCTATTAAACAAACAGGACATGTTTGCCTCTCTCACACTTTCACAGGATGGTCGTTCATCCTGATGTAGAAAACAAGTGATTTCCAGATTTGAACGGTGTTTGTTTACTGTGTAAGGATTGCCATACGTGGGATTGACTGCCCTATGAATGTCTTATTTAATTATCTGCTCTCTGGCAGCAACAGGCTTCAGCTCCCAGCATGGGGCTCCTGCTTGATTGCTGCTGCAGGAGCAGAGAATTAAAAGAAACAGATGTAGACAAGGTGGATGCTTCCAAGTCATTGAAAAGCAGGTCATGGAGGCACATTTTGGAGATTATTTTTCATGGGAACATTCTTAAAGAGATGTGTTGACGACATACATTTTTGATTATGGGCAATATTTTTGGGCAAAGGAATTTTTGAATGAACCTCCCCTTGAATGTGAGGTTCATGACATTTGAGGTGGATTGAAGTGGGTTCAGATGGACCTTTCTGGACTTGGCAGTTTCGTTTGTTTCGTTTGTTTTTTCCCAGCAGATGGTGTGCTACACGGGCCCATGTTGTGGGGTATGTCGCGTGGTCCCGTTGGAGGCCGTTTGCATCTGGAGCACTGACTGACTTCTGGTGGTCGAGACACTGGGGTGTCAACTGTTCTGTGGGGATTGAAGATTAATGTTGATGTTTGGGTGTTTTCTACGTGTAGTGGAGATGGTTGGTATGGATCACTTCGATGAGATGGGAGGGGTCAATTTGGGATGGTGGTGGCTCCCAGGTACTGTGCTCAGCTGGATTTGTGTGCTGGTGTTCCTGTGAATATAAACGTGTTTGTGGTGTTTGATGTATTGTCGTTGTTGTGGGAGGATTGTGTATGTAATTGTACGTTTGTGTAAAGGGAAACTGAAAAACAATACACTGCCAAGTAAGTCACTTTGCAAAACAGAATATGCAACAATGTATTGGGTAGGTCATTTTTAAGAAAGCACCCTTTTAAGGTCGTGTGTTTTTTTTAAACAAAAATAAACCACTGTAATGCGTAAATTAAACGTTTTTCTTTATAAACTGGCAAGTTCAAGACAGAGCAGTAGTGCACATGGCGCACTCTACGGTGGGAATGCGTTCCTTTTCTTTGTAGGTGCCCAAAGAGCAGTTTCAGAAGCTCTGTTGGAGGGGAACACAAGCGTCACTTTAAAGTGAATGGCCCTCATTACGACCCTGGCGGAAAGGGGAAAACGATGGCGGAAATGCAATACCGCCATCGAAAAGCGCTCGGTGCGACTATGACCCGTCACCGCAAAGTACGAAGCCATTAGCGACACCGTAGTGAACGCCAACGCTAACTGCACTAAGCACGCGCGCGCGCACCATGCCAAACCGCAAACACCACCATGGTGCAACGGTACGGCAATTCCGACCCTAGCGGACATGTACCTAACGCCATCAGGCATGGCGGAATGGACCATTCCGCCATGGCTAGAAATACGGCATCGTGAACCAACCGTAAATGGCCCACTGAGTGCCTGTACTCCACTCCCTGGCCACATTGCACAACTCCTGGCAGGCGCAATGTACTCACACCATGCAACCAGTGAAATCTACAATTCACCCATGCATGCCAACGTAGAAATGCATGCAGGTGTTCGAAGCGCCCCGTGAGTGGGCATCCATGTACGGCATTTCACCATAGCCGTACTGATGCAGCACAGGCATGTGAAGGTACAAGACATCAAAATGGAAATCAAGAACACATGACACAAAACAACAGTAGTCCCCCATCGCTTGCCACCAGCGCAAGGCAACATCCAAAACAGCATCCTGAGGGGGATTGCACCAGACCTGTACTCTTGCCAGTAAACAAACCAACCATCAGCAGAAGCATGTACCACACAAGTTGGCAGAGTGACTGAGCAGCCAGGCACATCCCAAGAGGGGCCGATGGGAGCTGCAGGGCACAGATGGCATGAATACAGAAGCTATTCCAATGGACATGACCCCAGTCCCCCTCCAACAAACGCACGCAAACACAGGCACCTGTGACCAGCCACATTCTGAACATCCCATCATACCATCAATCGACCTGGCTGACAGGCACCAGTCGGCCAAAAGCCAATCCCCCGCCCCTGAACAGCACATCATGTAAACAGTCACAATGGCAGCCCCTATCCGTGACCACACTGTGCTACGTAGGCAAAAGCGGCCAGTACTGTACCACACAACTCAACTCAGAAGGCGGAACACAATGCAGATCATCTCGCAATACATACCGCCACAAATCGAAAATCGCCACATCACCTGCAAAGAATAACGCAACATGCCAAATATCGGAATACAATTTAAATGCACATCCAAATGACAAAGGCCTCACAGCAATTTGTAAAATAACACCAAAACATCCATCATCACCGAGGGCTGCATCTGCAATAATTGACCAGCTTCCACTTGTGTGACGCCCTGTACCATCATGGCACACAGGGCCAACATCAACGTTCCAAAAGGCAACATGGAAGCGGCAAGAACCGCAGGTCCGTCCCATGAGGCAGGCACTAGTCCAGCTGAAAGGCCGAAATGTTGCACCTAGCCACCAGAACAGCGTAAGGGCATGTGGCCCATTGGCGATCGTCCCATAAGATCGTAATGCTGCTCCACTGATTCACCCGAAGCTGCAGGTGTCGAGAGTAAAAACCATCTGGAGGAGTGGCGTACAGATGGCATCTGCAATAGGGCAGGAGATACCTGTCACCAAAATGAAACACAAATTAACCGATTGCACTACATGACACATGATGCATCACTATCTTCATTCAACACACCAAATCCACACCCATATGCATGCTAGGCCACTCCAAAGGAATATACACACCCCTAAATCAGTATCGATACATAACGAAACCAATCGAGGTTAATACACCATTGGCAACGTCGGTTACTGTGCATGCGTCCGTCAAGATAGAACCCATGACATGGGATTAGTAACGTGCCTAGACACAAGTGTATGAAGGCGCGTCGAGACAGGGAGGATCCGACAAGGGCAGATAGACGTAAGTCCCACTATGGCAGCCTTGCATCACATAGCGCAGGGGAAGGGGATTGAATCAAAAAACACATGTACATGGCAGACCCTAAATGGAATCATCTGTCCATGCATCCATTCATCATTCCCTCATCCCGCAATGAAAACGCATGAACATTCACTCACATAATATGTGAAACTTCCATCGCGTCTGTGCGTAATGCAGTCTGCAAAAACCACTGTGCTCCTGGCCGGATCTGTAGTGTCGTGAAGCTAGATGGACTTGGGAACGTCCTGCCTTATCGTCCACTACGCTATTGCGCATCCCATTCAATTCATGTCATTCATTGCTTGCTCGTTATGGGCCCTGTCCCAAGGACATTCAACAATAGAACGTTACATTTCCAGGCAGACCTGTGGGCGTCTCCTCACCGCTACTTCGCAACCAAAAATCCTGGCCTTCGAATTCCACACTTGCAACATTACGTCGAAAAGGCTTCTGTGAACGCTTGCATTCACAATTACATCAATGTAGTGCGGCTGTGTGTCATAATGCTAACTGGCTGCAATCACAAATGGGACGCCACGCCCGTCGGTGAAGTACGATACTGTGCTGCATGAGGGTCGGCCATCGATCGAGCCCTACATACCACTGACTCTTCACAGGTATGTAAGCGGCTGCAATCATAGCATGTGTAACAATGGGAGCATAGCATGAAAATCAGTCAAAGTACATCACACTGCCATCGGGATTTGATACATGATTCCAACCCCAAGATGCCATGCGGCCAAATGCAGCCTTACGTGCGGGACGTGCTCGGCCAGAAGGGATTGCATCTGCCACAGATTCATTCAATCAGCACAGGTGGAGGCCATACAGGCCGACAGCACATATATAGCAGACCCAAACCCCTCCCACAACCACTCCCACTCCAAAATGCTACCGGCAGGACTAGCGATGTTGGGCCTGGGGCACCAGATAGCACTGCAAGTGCTACAACTACAAGAAGACGACGAACAACAACAGGTACAACAACCGGGCGCACAGGGGAGACGGAGGAGAAGGAGGAGGAGGAGGGCAAGGCAGGGTCAGCAAGGCCCACAAGCACTGCCACTACCACCACGCAGGCGGCCCGCAATCCCACGCCTCCGAGCTGATCCGTTCAACCTCACTGCTGAGCAGATCCACACCCTCTACCGTTTGGACCGGGACACCATAATCGCCATTGTGGACATGACACATGCTGACCTCGTGAGCATGATAGATAGCCCAACCGCCATCCCACCCCTACTGAAGGTGGTGTCTGTACTCCACTTCCTGGCCACAGGCACCTACCAGCACACAGTGGGACAGTTGCATGGCATTTCACAGCCACTGTTCTCACGGACACTCTCCCAAGTGCACGATGCCCTCCTGAAGCACGCCGACGACCACATCACACTACCACGCACGTACCAGGAGATTACCAACGCAAAGGTGGGATTCCATGCACTTGGCGGCATCCCGGGTTGCATTGGTGCCATCGACTGCACCCATGTTGAATTGGTTGTCCCACATGCCATGGAGGTCCAGTACCGCAACCGGAAACAATTTCATTCAATCAATGTGCAAATGGTGTGTGACTCCAACAAGATCTTTACGCATTGTTGTGCCAGATTTCCAGGATCTACCCATGATTCTATGGTCCTGAGGAACACAAGAATACCACGCTACATGGAGCGACACGCAGGGCACAGATCCTGGCTACTCGGTGAGTCTCATTCCATGCATGACATCGTGGCCCATTTGATGCGTCAATGACCTTGCAGGAGGGGGGGGGGCTACTTAGCACTATCATTCCACTGACACCCTTTATTCGTCCCATACAGGTGATGCCGGGTATCCACTGAAGAGATGGCTCCTTACACCAATCCGGAACCCACAGAACCAGCATGAGGAGGACTACAACCATGCCCACTCACGTAGCCGTGTGGTCATTGAACAGGCATTCGGCCTACTGAAGGCTCGTTTCCGCAGCCTCAGCAGGTCTGGCGGGGCACTCATGTACAGCCATGAGAGGGTTTCTAAGATGGTCATGGCATGTGTCATGCTGCACAACATGTGCATACGTAGGAATGTGCCCATGCCCCCTGACGCTGTACTGCATGCACCTGAAGATGATGATGATGAGGGTGGGGATGTGGAGGGACGCCAGGGAGTCCATGAGGCACAGGATGCACGTGCAATCCGACAGAGCATCATAGATGCATGCTTCTAGCAACCACGCATGGTGCCTATTACACGGAAAGGGGACCTGTGGCACTGTGTGTGTGTAGTACACGCACATAGTGGACTGTACGCCTATGAAGGCCTCGTACGCAAATATCAATGTCCACACATGTCATTGGATGATAATGAAGTGCTGTATTGTTAATGTGATTTGATTCATACACCCTATGGACCCGCCACCCAGTGAAGCCCAACACACCCCCTCCACCCTACTTCCTCCCCCCCCAACACCAGTGTCCAGATATGCATGCTGCCCGTGGGTAGACGCTATTGCAAGCCCCCTCTACGGGTATCAGGGGCACCCCTGCCCGTGGAGCGCAGGTTCCTGCCAGATCTGCGTTGGGGGCTGCCCTGGACGGAACTTGCCACGGATGACGTCTCTGCCTGCTCGCGTCCATGCATGTCTCTGAGGGTTTGTGAGAGCTCCGAGAGCACACGGCGCACAGCAGCAAGTTCAGCACAAACGTCTTTGGACGTCGCATGCAGTTCCCCCCTCAGGCTCTCGGTGCTTTTCTCCATTTGTGCTCTCAGGCTCTCGGTGCTTCTCTCCATTTCTCCCCTGAGGCTCTCACTACTTTTCTCTATTTGTGCCCTGAGTGTCTCGGTGGATGTTTCCATGGCTGCCCTGGAACCCCCGCATTCATTTGCATGGTCCTTGAGTAGCGTGGACGCTTCCTGCTGTTGCTCGATCAGCAGGTCGAGGGACTGTTGCCTCTGCTGGGCCATGGACATTTGCGGTGGTGTGACAGGGGGGCTGCTCAACACATGTTGCCTTGGCACAGGACTTGTGGGGGTTGGCCAGTCGTCGTCTTCAGGGTGCCCCTGCGTGGTTTCGTCATGGTGTAGGGGATGGAACATGCAGGGGGATTGGGAAAGGTCATGGATGGTACCTACGTCGCCAGCACTGTTTTCCGTGTCGGAGCATGCTGGCATGACAGCTGTGTCACCTATGGTGCTGCTACCACCAGAGGCAGTGCCATCAGATACGTTCTTTGGGGGGACCTGTGGTGCTGGGGTTGTGGACTTGCTGGCTGCTGGGGTGCCTGTTGCAGTCCCCTCCAGTGTGCTGGCACTTGATTCCTGCTGCTGCCGTGTCTTGATCCTTGCACCTGAGGTGGAGGCTCTTGGGACGTTGGTCCTGGCCCTCTTTGCAGGCGTGCTGGTAGGGGTGTCCTGCAGCTCGTCGTTGGTATCGGACCCTGTGGTGGAGTAAAGAGGGGCGAGCGTTAGTTATGGGTCTGTCGGATTTGGAATGGCAACGTGTCAAATGCATTGGGGTGGTACATGAGGCTGATATGGGACTGGGCCTTGGAGGTGGTCTCATTTTCGTGTGGATTGAGGATGCATTCATTTGGCTGCCTGCAGTTAGGGGGTGCATGCTGCACATGTAGGGGTTGTTTATGGCATCTTGATTAATTTGTTTATTCATTCTGACTTTTAGAGGGCGCTGTCAGGGCAAAGTATGTATTGCACTATGGGGTCACATGGTACTGCACATGTTCGTGGTTTGTGGATTTCGCATTGTTTCTCTTGGCAAACCTACCTGATTCTCCGGATGTCGGCACTCCTTTCTCCATCCCTCCGACTCCCTCTATGCTCTCCATTCCTATGGTGGAGGCGCAGATCTCCTCCCAGGGGGTCAACTTGATGGGCGACTCTGATCCCCCCCCGGTAGCTGTGGCGATGTTCCTGTTCGCAGAAAGTATGCTGCGTACGCGGATCCGCAGGTCGTCCCACCGCTTGCGACATTGCTGTGGCGTGCGGGGTGTTGTCCCCACCGCACTTACGCGCTGTGCCACAAGGGCCCATATGGCCTTCTTGTTGGCAAGGGCCGTCCTGGTCATTTGACTGGAGAAGACGACGGCGCCATTTTCCTGCAGGGTCTCGGTCAGCACGGTCAGTTCCTCTCGGGAGAAGTGGACCTGCCGCTTGCGATCACACGCTTTCTTGGCTACCTTTCCCATATTTATTTTTTGAACTGGGGTTGCTAACGGGTTGGGATGTGTGTCAGGGTCGGATTTTTAATGGTTGTGTTGGGATTCGGATTTTATAGTTGTGCGGCGTGCTGTTTCCCGTTCCGGCCACATGCTTTTACTTCCGTTTCCGTATATTTACGGTGCCCGTAATTTGCGGTGCCCGCTCATTACGGTGCCCGCTCATTACGGTGACCGCTAAGATGGGTGGCGGTATTGCACCTGGTGCAGCGTACGGCGGCGGTAAGGGCCGTTTTGGGGTCATTTCCGCCATCGCAGCCTTTCGGATTCCGCCATGGCGTAATGCTCGTGCCCGATGGGTCGTAATTAGCCGCACTTTGCTCCTTCGTGCAATGGCGGAAACGCTATTTACGCTGTTGCGGTCCGGTCAGTCAATTTCCGCAAGGGTCGTAATGAGGGCCAATGTGTCCAAGGATGTTGAAAGCAACTACAACCAAGCCGCTCCGGAGTATCAGGGGAGACCGAGTTGGTTGCTGTGCATATTCAGTGACCACAGATGGATTCATCAATGAGTCGTCAGTGCAGGAGGGACCCCAAGACTCTTGGGAAGAGTGATTATTTTTGATATGGTGATTCTCAGTTCAGGGGTCGAGCTCAGAAGACTAGAAATGCGATCAGAAATGTAGACGAGGCATCCATGCAGGGTTTCCTTGTGCTCCTTGGACTCTGGATTTGGCTTCTGAGGTTGGGGTCATGAAGGAGACCACAGTGAAGAACGATTATTGGTAAAGGGTCAAAGTGGAGAGTTGCCAGCCACGGAATTGTGAGTTTTGCGAAAGGGTGCGCCAGAAGTGGCGCAGCCCAGGCTGCTGCATCTTCCAAGTTTGGGGAGATGGAACCAAAGGCAAGTCCTGGGATGAAGATTCTCGGTTCTGTTCGACAAGCACATTTTTAAGTGTATTGGCAGTGAAGGGACATTTGCCTCAGACAAGCATTTGCATATTCCGTTCGGAACGGTTTTCTGGCAGACTACAGCCCTCAGTGCTGGGGGACGCAAATTCAGTGGCCAAAGATGGGCATGTCCTCTGCCATGCACAGAGGGACATGGGGTCATGTGACCCCCCCTCAGACCTTTAACATAATCCAAGACCACCTCCTTGTTGATGAATGGCAGAATTGGTGTGGTGCAGGGGGGGGGGGTGAAAGGATCCAGCCAATTATAATGGATTCCACTGTGGAACCATTTTACATATGCAACAAAGCCCCCACCAGCCTAGCCACATGACAACAATGAGGGGAAATTGGTGATACCTTTTTGTTAGGATTTCTGAGAACTGTTAAGGCAGAGCTAATAGAAACACAGTCAGTCTCAGGCTTTGGATTGAACCTGGTTGACAGAAACGGTCCCAAAAAACTACTATTGTAAGAGGGGCACACCATGTGGGGAAAAGTTGACTTATTATCCCCTAACCCCACAAGCTAAATTATTTTGCTGTCTGCATGCTTCCATTCCAACAGCCTGTGCAGCCCTTTTAGGCAAAGCAATATTACACCTAGCTTTGTGGGACATTTTCAGGAATCCACAATGCACCTGTTTATCTTGCCAGCTCTTCATTTTACAGAGCTTCCCCTGCAGGGTCTTCAGCATCTTTCCGAAACTGAACTTATGGAGCTACGTCAAAACAAGCTGTGGGTGGTTGGATTTGGGTATTCCTTTTTGGCTTTTGGCTGCATGCGTGTTGGAAATGGGATGGAGGCCTTTTTTGGAGACACTAGTTTAGACTTCTGGGAGCAACAACCAAGGGCCCTGGCCCAAGCACCTGACATCCACCATTTGTTCACTGTCTGCCAAATGTCCCCACAGGGCCAACTGACGGCAGTACATAAACTAGTTATTAAGGCTTGAGATGTCGCTAACCCTGAATTGAGGGCTTGGGGGTTTCCCTAACTCAGGCAGCCCTTAACTTTATGCCTTCCCATAAACATTTGCTGTCAGTTTAAGGTTTGGCGTGGGGCCACCAAAGTGCCTCCTCTCCTTATCTCTGATTGCCACCTTGGTGTACATAATATATCTACCTGAGACAGATGCACCGTGTCAAAGTGCTATGGCCGCTGTATGTAGAGGACAGTATTATGTGGGAAGACCAGGCTGCTTTGTTCCACTTCAAATTTTGCTCCGCTTGAAGTTTGCTGTTTGTTGTTCTACTGTGATATGCTCCGCCCTCCCCCCCCCCCCCCTACCGGGCACCCAAACAATGGTGCCCTACAGTGTTTATGTTCTCTGCTGCTCAATGTAATACCTTCGGCTGGTTCTTCGATATCACACCTTGAACTCTTAGCAAGCTGGGTTGTTCTTATGGATTCAACTAGGACTCTGCTCAGTGAAATACATACTATGAACCAGACTAGGGAGAAAAACTCACCCACTGTCTACTTGGTGCACACTGATGGATGCCCCTTTACTGTCCACTCCTTCCTTTATTGCCCCACTCTCCTCCAGGACCAGCTACTGGCAGAGATACCAGCAATATCAATTCTAGGGCATAACCTGTGCTTTTTGTTTGTCTCCTCTTTGACCACAGTTTGCTTTTTTAAACCAATCTGTGGGCGAGGGTGTGAGGGAGTATTCCTTTGCAGCTTGTATGCTCCCATTGCATTTGTATTGTATACATTATATGTCAAACATTAGATTACAGAACACTCTCATGTTGCTGCTCAGCCCAACAGTTCTTGCTCTCCCTGGTCTGGGAGAAAAGTGTAGGAATCAGCACAGTTTGTGGTATGTTGTGTGGCCATTGCAATACCCTTTTATTGCTGAAATGCTATATTACCACAAAGTGCACCTATTAACCTATGGTATCTTCTGTATCTGCAGACATTTCTACTTTCTCTTTGCGAGATTGGTAGTTCAGATAAACATTTCTGCAATGGGTTTTTTTTCTTTCTTGGGAGGGCAATCCACTTCAGGCAAACTGGGCTTCCTTGGTTGGCACCCCGTGGACATGCAGGCATGGCCCTATTAGGGCCCTTACCAACCTGAGAGACTGTCAACAAAGGGCACATGACAAACAACAGAACTCCAACCGCTAGTAGCAGCAATTTTAAATAAACGGTCATGGGTAAAAATGCGAAGCTGCAAGGTACTAGCCAGGCATACTTTGTCCCTCGCCACCTAATTCTCCAGTACACAGACACACTGTTTCTTGCTCACAGAGAGTCAACTGTCAATAGCCAATGGCTAGTGTAACGCTACTTTTTAAGCCCTGATATGATTACTCAAATGGCATTGTCGTGGTCAAAAAGAAATGTGTATGTACGTGCACGTTGGTGTGAACATCGATTCATTGCCAACAGCCGGTTCTGTGTGCACATCAAAAGTTACAAAAATGTATCTTAGAAACATGAACAGGTTGCAATGTGTCCCTGCATCTCTCAACATAAGGGGGCTTGGGCTGCCATATGCAAAAAGGAAAGTGAACGAAAAATAGGAGCTCTCTGCACTCGTTTACTATGAGGGCTGACCACGGCACCCCAAAATAACCAAATTGAGCAGTTGTGGTAAATCTGAAAAGACTTATCACCCCAAACGTCAGGATCCTAATCCAAAGCAGATGCGTTGTGGGCTTAAAATTGGTAAAATCTTTCCTGGCGGGTTTGTCATCCAATAGCCCTTTGTGGTGCCCCATGTCAGTTCATTGGCTGTCAACATTGCAACTTGAGGAAAAGGAATGATTCCTGCTTCCTTGGATAAGGAATACAGCTTCCGATGTCAAACCTTAGGTTTTAGCCATGAGCAAGTGAATAGCTCATGTACTTTATCCTACTATTCCACTCGTATTTAAGGACATGGGCAAGTTGTCAGGGATACCCCTCCAGGATGTGGAAGGGTAATTTTCCATTCTCCGTTTGGTTGTGGCGACGACACTGTAGAAAATGTCATATATCACTGATGGTGTTGTCTGGGCATGTCCTAAGGAGCTGTGTTAAGACCTATTTGAAGGCTTAAGTATGTTGTGCAAGAGAAAAGTACTCTTTCTAACCTTCATGGGTAAGGCTTTGTGCCCCAAGTACTTATGCTATGATATGGCATTTATAACGCGCCTATACACAAGTGTTTCAAGGAGCGAGGGAGGGGGAACAAAGGGAAGACAGACAACGATCCTACTAGGCCAGGTGTCATTCAGATTGCGCAAGTGCAGCGGAAGTGGGAGAGGTAAACTGCCGAGTGGGAGGGGGTTGGGACAGTGCAGTACATGGGGCAATAGAAATAATAAAACAATAAGAGCAGTAGGGCCAGCTGGCGGTAAGTGCAAGGGTAAGTGCAGACATCAGGTGTTAAGTTTCTGTAGGGATACAGGAAACAGTTCCCAAGTGCAGGTGTTGCCAGGGAGGCAGTGCAGTTGTGTAACTGGCAGGAGAGGGGACCTGGACCCGAGATCAGAGGGTGGCCAAGTAACCAGTACAGTTTCAGCCAGGAATTCTGCAGGGGAGAGGAGGAGAGAATGCAAAATCAAAGAGGACGTTTTTGATGTGTCCGGACCTGGAGATGGTTCTCCTCAAGTTTCAGGGAGTCAGTTCCAGAGGGAGGCTCTAGCCGAAGAAAGAGATCTACTATCAACTCAATGCTTGGAGAAGCGACTGACTCTGAGGCAGTTGGAGGCGGATGAGTGAAGAGCTCGAGAAGGAAGATATTTAGGAAGAGAGAGTTGAAAGTATTGAGGCCCCAGGCCCAGAAGGCCTTGTGGACTATGCAGAGGGTTTTGAACTTAATCCTCGCAGCCACTGGGAGCCAGTGCAGAGATTTTGGTCCTGGAGAGGTACGATCTCTGAGCTTGAGGCCAAGGACAAGTCTCGCAGTCCTGTTCTGGATGAGTTGCAGAGGGCGGAGAGTAGTAGCAGACAGATTGAGAAATAGGCTGTTGCAATAGTAAGAATAGAAGAATACCTGAGGAGGTGCAGCTGGTAATGTGACTTCTTAGAGATGTCAGAGATGTGAGGAGAGAAGGAGAGTGTTGAGTTGAAGATGACCCCGAGGTTTTTGGCCTTGCGGGTGGGAACAGGAAGAGGGCCAAGAGAGGCCGGCCAGAGAGTGACAGGAAAGGCAGGAGCGGGTGTGCCGGAGAATCTCAGTCTTACTGGCATTAAGGCAAAGATCATTTGCGGCACACCACTCCTGGATAGCACACAGACAGTCAGAGATGAGAGACAAAAAAGAAGTGGCCGAAGGTAACCTGAAAATTAGCTGAGTGTCATCCGCATAGCACTGAAAGTTGGGGCAGAGCGGCAATGCGGTGGGCAAGGTTTTGCTTCTGAAAATGTGATGTCTTATTACTTCCTGATCCCTAAAACAAGGGAGCAGATTCATAATTGCCTAATCTTTTGTAAATGTGTTGCAGCCCACTGAAAGCATTCCATGTGAGGATCTCGTAATCTTCAGGCCATCAATCTCCACATCCATGTCAATAAAACATTGGCTGTTCCTCGGATATTCAATGGGTGTTCTCCATTGTTGGGGGAGGAAAACCCTCTGCTTTACAAGGTGTTTTAAGACTATTGATAAGAGATGTTTTGCAAATGATTGTTGAATTTATACATATCATACTTAGCAAGTAATGGGAGTGGTTTAGTGTTTGGTACCAGTAGTGATACTTATGTGCTTACAGGTCTCTAGTATGTATTATCTTCCTCTGATCCTTCTCTTGCTACTAATTTTAGTCCTATTTCTCTTCTGCCATATCTTTCTAAATTACTTGACGTCTTGTTTATTTTCAAGTCTCTACTTTTGGTACAGATAATTTTATTCTCCATTGTTTTTAGTAGGGATTCTGGCCTTTTCATTCTACTGAAACTGCTCTTCTTTCTGTATCTAAATCTCTACACTCTACATGCTAGTCTAAACACGCATCTCTGCTTATTCTCTTAGATTTGTCTGCAGCTTTTGATACTGTCGATCATTCTCTCATTTTTTCATCTCTTTCTTCTTTTGGGTTCTGTGAGTCTGTTCTTTCTTGGTTTAGTGCATAACTATCGCAAAGGATTTTCTCAGTCTCTTGGGCTGGATCAACCTCTGATCCACGTCTGCTTGTTCGTGATGTTCTTGGACCGTTTCTTTTTTCCCCCTATACTTCCCCTCTGGCTGATATTATTTCATCTTTTGGTCTTTCGCATCACTGTTATGCAGACGATGTTCAGCTTTTCTTGTCTTTTTCGTCTTTCTCCCCTGTAGTCCACAAGAAACTATTGGCATGTCTTTCAGCCATCAATTCTTGGATGACAGAACATTTTCTTGTATTAAATGCCGCCAAAACAGAACTACTCTTCTTTACGACTACATCTCCTCTTCCTTCTTCCTCAATGTCCTTCCCTCCCTCTCAGCTTCCTATCTTCCCGCGGCTCGTAACTTGCGACTTTACTTTGACTCTGATCTTTCTGTCATGTATCATATTTCTTAATCTTCTCCCGCCTGACGTCATCACTTTTCTAACATCCATAAAGATCGTCCTTTCTTGACCTTTGATGGCACAAAACCTCTGGTTTCCTTACTAATTTTTTGGGGACTTTTCTATTGTTCTGTTTCTCTATTTGCTCTTCCTCTCTCTGGCTTTGCTCCACTGAAGTCTGTTTTCAATGATTCTGTTTGTCTTCTCTATTTTATTTCTCCATAGGAATCTATTGCCTCCTCTCTCTCTACTCTTGCCTGGCTCCATTTCTATTCTCAACTCAAATTTAACTTTCTGTGTTTGGTTTTGAAATCTCTTTACGGCCTTATGCCTGCCTATCTTTCTTCTCTTGAAATATTTTATATTCATACTTGTTCTCTTCGCTCCCATTCTCCATTTCTTCTTGCAGTTCATCCTCCTCCTTGTGCTAATTCACATGTTTTCGTTTGCTTACTTTGTTAGCTCCTTTCTATTGGAATTCTCTTCCACGTTCTCTATGCTTTATTTCTTCATACTCTTTATTCCGTTCCTCTATGAAGACCTATTTTCTTCAATCTGACATACAAGACTGATTGCTATTATATTGTTACCTGCATTTCCCATTTCATTGTACTGTTTTTATGATTCTATGTACAGTGCTTCAGATTAAGGTGCTTTATAAATCCCAAATAAAATACAAAAATACAAATACAAATTACCAAAATAGTTTTCCTAATGTCTGTATTGTATACAATGTACAGAAAGGATTAGCTCTAGCTGCCTCAGTATTACATTTGTTGTTGCTAAAGTTTCATTGAATGCTTTAATACACCTGTACTTATGAAACAGACTTTCATTTAACTTCTGAAACCTACACTGTGGCTGGAAATGTGGTTGATGAATGTGCAATGGGATCCATCCACAGCAGAAGATGTGAGCAATGTGTTAGGTGGAGGTAATGGGGTGCAGCAATCGTTAACACAATTGGGATGTGTTGGATTTTGAAGGGTTAGGGCCCGTAGTGTGGCGATCCAATCTGACACAGGCCCTGGATGCTCCACGGGTAAACATATACTGTCTGCAGTGACCACCCAAAATATCCACAAGTAATGAGTTGCCCACTAGTCCTCAGAGATATTAGTATTGATACATCTTTATCGCTAACTGTTCTATCCAAATGCTGCCAACTGTGAACACAAAAATCCCTCTCCTTCTGAACAATGAGGGATTTATAGTTAATTTTGAGTACAGTGACCTCCTCAGCGCCCCTCCCTTGTTTGACTACCTCCTGCAGTGTACCCTTTGCAACCATACCTTCCTAATCAAACCAGCCAAATTTATTTGGTTCATTTGAAGACTTGCTATCTTTTCCCTTCTTTTATTTGATAACAAGGGGTGTAATGCAGGATATCAGCTGGTACTTCAACTGGCCAACATCAACTCTATTCCCAGGGCCATACTGCAAGGAGGACCCACATAAATGCAGGATTTCATGAAGCCGCCCGCTCGCTTCTGTCTGGCCCAGCACAAAGAAAAACATTCCTCTAGTCTTGGCCTGCACCCGAGTCTCACTTTATAATATATTTTACATATCAAGAGTGAGCTTTTCTTACATAGGGCCTACCCTGCTAAAATTCTTATTGAGATATTTATATAGACAAGAGTGTAGAAGAGATTGCATTGTGATCACTCCCGACCCTATGACTTACTGCAAACCTCCAACAGGTTAATATAATAAATCACTGAATTCATCTGTCCCCCATCATATGCCGACTTAGTGATAGATTCAGAGACTGATGTATTCTGAGCTGAGATTTCGTCTAAATCAGTATATAAACCTGACATTTAGCATCAGAATGTAGCTGGCGGTGCCCCACGATTGGTCTACCCTTTGGCACTAAGTTTCACTTACTTTGTCTCATGAACCACTGCCCCCTAAACACCCATTTTTGAATTCAAACCCCTACAAACAATAAAATCCTGTTTAACATTGAGATGTGAGATAGCCTCATCCACCAAATTACCTAAAAGCAGTGAAATGTCAAACATATTTGCAACTAGCACAAACCTTTATGACTCTAAGTGGCTCCCCATTAAAGAGTGCAACATCTACTGCCAGTGTGTGTTTGGTGTGAGTTTACACTCCACATCATGTTGAAATGACCCAGTCTTTCATGAAATCTGTAAGCCACCCGGATTCCTTCCCTGCATCCCTTTATCAGCACTTTTGTATGAATTAGGATACCACAAAGGTCCCACTGTTCCAGCATTCACATTTATTGCAGAATGATACGGTTAGCTACTGGGAGTTAGTATAATGGATGCCAATCCATGTAATCAGAGGAAATCAAGTGTAACCTTACCAGATACGTCTGCCTTAACCTCTCAAATGTTTGACATGGCAATTGGCAGTGAAAGGATACCAGTGAACCCTAGCTTGTGGTCCCTTTTTTAAATTCCTTTTTCAGTATAATGAATTATTTGCAGATGAATGCTAAGTACTTGATTTGTATTCAAAAGTGTCCTTATTTACAAATTAAATGAGATATGAATTGTGCCAAGATCTATTAGTCTATCTCCCAGTTGGATTCCTCAGGAAAGATGGATGGTACATTTCTACAGATACGTCTCAAAGACTGGGCTGAAGAAAATCAAGTGATCACTGAACTTTAAGGAGGATTTTGGAAAAACAGGGACACCGTTGAACAAGTTTAATCATTGTTGACTTTAAAACAGAGTTCAATCATGTGGATAGGTATAAACTTCTAAATATCTCCTTACCAATCCTGGATATTATACAAATGTTATATGAGGATAACAGTCCAGCATTAGGTATGGGCTCGGGCGTGAACATACATAATCCATCCCAAGTAAATGTTGCAGAGAGACACGTGGCAAAATGCACTGAAACCTCTTTTCGGGGGAACTAAATGTTAATTTATGCAGACGATTTTGTCATCATATTGAAGAACTCAATGGGTTCTGTAAAGTAACCTAACAATTTATATATCAAAAACAATTACAAAGGTCTGTCATCACTGAAGGTCTATTAGGACAACATGTAAGCTAAATGGTGTGGGTATTTGTCAAATCACTTGATTTGATTACATCATAGGTAGGCTCACTGCAAATGAGTTATGGTTTCCACAAACTGAGTAGCTGCACCCTTCCTTTCCACCACAGATATGGCAGGACTGTGATCCTTCCTTGCATTAATATTTATTTAGCTGGATAAGGTCTGCAATCACTTATTGACCATACTCTGACCGGACAATTGGACTTGGGTGAAACACATTACCTAATTATATTTTTGTCCTCCTTTATTAATGTGCCCCCAATCCAACTTCATTTAGAAGTTGTCTTGTGTCCAATTACTTATAAGGCATGCCAAACACCTGTAATGTTCTGGCTATGAATTACACCATGAACGAGAACTGGCATTTCTTAAATCTGTGCTTTGAGATGTGGCCGGATTTATTGAAAGGGCTCAATAGGGATGGTTTGCTCATTAAAGTCCTGTTTGCATGATTAAAGATTTGATCATCTTTGAATTGCTAACTCCGTAGTTCATGGAAAGACTACCAGCAATGTTAAAGTTGCCTATGAGGGATCAGTGTTGGGTCAATTGATCTTGGAATATTTAATATTTAACATGGGGATTTGAGCCATAAAGAATTGGTTTACAAATTTGCAGAAATGTGTTCTTTTTGCTAAATTCTGTTTGAACAGTTTAGCGTTGGCAGGGCATTTAATCTCCTCGCATTAGGTCAAAATTCATTTTCATGTTATCTGTTTTGGTACAAGACAAACAGAACGACATGAATATTCACTTCTATGATCAAATTATGCTTAGAAGGGTGAAGGATGCCATGTCTGTTTCTTAAAACTGCTATCACACCAAATGTCGTATTGATACCTGCAAACTTTCTCGCTTGTTATATAGGGAATAAGCATCAGAATTGTTTTCCTTGATGAGGACTGGCAGTGGGCAATATAGAACAGGCACAGACGAAGTATTATTGTTAGGCAGAACTAAATGCAGTACTCTTTGGGAACACCACACACAATTAAGAAAACAAGTGACAGTACAAATTTCACCTTTGGTACACACCTGTACTACACAGTAAAGTGGTAGCGATGGCTGAGCAGCCAGACTTATCTCAAGAGCAAGTGAGCAGTATCAATAAAACGTGCGCTCCTTAAAACCAAAGCAGGGTCCGACTATCCTGGCTGTACGGTTCACTGGTGTGACAGCTCCTACAGAATTTGTCAACTTCTGCAACCCATATTAGGCCAGTAGAAGTATAAGGAGAGCCTTTCCTTGGTCTTTTTGAAACTCAAGTGACCAGTCAAAGGTATCTCATGGGCCAACTGTAGGAACTGGAATCTGTTGGCAAGGGGAATTACAATTCGTTTGCAGTCCCCAGTGATAGACTCAGTTGGTTCACTGTAGAAGAGGCCATCTTCCCAGCTTAACCTATGCTTTCCAACATCTTGCCCATCAAGTTGGTTAGCAGCCTGTTGTCGAAGACACTCAAAAGTAGGACACCCTCTGCTGAAGTCTGCCCTGTTGGGTTCACCTTCTGCCAGTAAAAACTGCAGCTCAGGATGGTCAACAGGGTCCAGATCTCCAACCAAAACAGTGTCTTCTTCCAGGTCTGACTCTTCAGAAACTGGATCAACCACACATGGTTGTACTCCCCACTCTGCCGCAGCAGGTGGAGGGCTCACAGGTGTGACCTTGGACAATCTTGGGGATGTCCTTGTTGGTAGCACAGAGGTGTGGTCACACTTTTTCCTTGAGGTTTTGGGTTTCCCCTTTATCTCCTTCTTTTCCAGAAATAGCAGTGAACAACTCCTGTGGAGTGGGAGTGATAGGTTCCTCTATCAACTCCTCTGGAGAGCGTCTTAAGGTCCCCTCCCTTGCAAGCATAGTGAGCTCCTGTCTCCTTTTACTGGGAGGCTGGGAGTACTTGACACAACTCCAAGAGTTTTCAGTTCATTACCCAACAGCACTCTCCCAGGCACTTCACTCTGCACACTAACAGGTATCTTGACAGTCATATCATTACACTGGATGAGAGCTGGTAACTGAGGAAGCATTTGCAGAGGGCCTCCAGCTAACTTGGTGAGGTGTTGGGTGCCTTAGCAACATCCCCCACCTTGAAAAATGATTCATCCACCACAGTTATGTTGGCTCCAGTGTCTTGGATGGCAGGAGTCTCCTGGCCATTCACTAGAACACTATCTTTATAATGCTCTTTAGTATTATCTGGGATGGAATTATAGACATCTAAATTATGTTGTTCCCTCAAGCCCAGGGACACTAAAGAAACACTAGCTGAGACTCTCATGGATTCATCAGCCAGTAGGTGAAAGTTTCCACTTGCCATAGGTACTACTTCCTCTGGGGAGAAGGCTAAGGAGACAGTGTGGACCACTGGAGGTTTACCCTTACACCTGGGATCCCCTTTCACATGGTCAGTTCACCCACAAACATAACATTTCCCAAAATTCCTGACAAATAGGTGTTTGTTCTGACCTCCATCTGGTTTGGGTCCAGATGGTGCACTAGCCTGATTTGGTTTCCCCTGTTGTTTACCCTTATGTTGCTGTTTGTGGCCCTCTTTTGGATTAGGGGTATTATAATTATCTGTGTTATCTTTCTTTGGATGCTTTCCCTCATCCTTCTTCTGAGTTGCCCCAGAATCCTTGTGAGTGGCCCTGTTGGCAACCCACAAGTCAGCAGTCTTAGCTAACTTATTTGGATCTATCTTCTTAGAATCAGCCAAGTGCTGTCTGAGCTCAGGAGAGCAGGCGCCATACATTGACTCCAACAAAACAAGATTTTGTTGGAGTCCTTCATAAGTGTTTACTCTGTAACCCTTTACCCAACCATCTAAGTTTTTCAAACATTCACATATCAGGCAGCCCAAGGGGTACCATCATGCTTTTTGAAGGTCCTAAACCTCTTAAGGTACTGGGAAGGGGTCTTCCCAAATCTAGCAATTAAAGCTAGCTTCACACACTCATAATACATCCTATCCACCTCCCCCATTTCTATCACAGCATCAGATGCAACAGTGGGTAGCCTAGAGAAGAGCCAAATAAGCAACTGATTTCCTATAATGTCTTGAATCCCATGGTTATATTCAAACATTGCCAACCAATCCAAAATATCAAGTTTAACCTCATACATACCCACAATTTCGTTAGGAATCCGGGGTCTCTTAGAATTGGAAGACCTAGTAGACGCTGGTAGAGAAGCATTCTCAAGAGATAACTTTTTCATTTCTAGTTCGTGATTCAACTCCATTTCTCTGAGCTTATGTTCTTGATGCTTTTGTTCAGTTTGAACATTTAAATGTTTAAATTCCAATTCAAGCCTCATCTTTTCTAGAGCAATGAATTCAGGACTGGGCAACGGTTGAGGTGGCTGAGCAGGTAAAGGAGTACTGAGGCCTACTTTTTGGGACACACTTGTTTCACTTGACTTATCAATAATAGACACATTATCATCCTCATCATTTTCCACATTTGCTGCTGAGGGGTTAGGTATTTCAGACCCACCCTCCAGACTTTGTTTCTCTAACAACCTTTCAATCAATTCAGACTTGTTGCCTTTAATAGAGAGATTCCTTTCTCTACACATATTTTTCAAATAATCCATAGTGTAACTTAGAAGGGTCTCCTGACTGTAGCTTTCCATATCAGACATGATCAATATTGCTTTTTAGTGATGTTTAGCCTTGTGGTTAGTTGACCTAAGGTAATAGCAGCACTCTAAGTGTAATCACTATAATTGATCCTCACCGCTGTACACCAGTGTTAGGCAGAATTAAATGCAGTACCCTTTGGTAACACCACACAATTAAGACTACATGTGACAGTACAAATTCACCTTTGGTACACACCTGTACTACACAGTAAAGTGGTAGTGATGGCTGAGCAGCCAGACTTATCTCAAGAGCAAGTGAGCAGTATCAATAGTTACACAAAGGGCAGCAATTACTGTGATTCAAACAAAAATTGACTCAAGGTTTCTGAGTAAAAGAATATGCATTTATTAACACGTCAGTAATTCAACATTTCACTAAAGTAAAGCAGTTTAGAAATCACAATCTCAATACACCACACCAATCCCAATAGATTCTGGACAAGTTAAGTTCAAAATGAAGTGTGAGCAAAATGGCACTCCAATAATTTTAAAGGGAGGGAAAGACAAAGTTAGACAAAAATTGAGCAGCACCAACAGGTAAGCAGGGCAATCTACAAAAAGCAACTACAGTGAGGGAATCAAATCAAAAGGGCTAAGGACCAAAGTCAATAGGACAAAAGTCTTTTGCTCAAGATCACACAGTTCAGGGTAGTTTGCGGTTAAGTATTTTCCAAGAGTTCTGGACGGTCTTGGTTGGCAGAACATTTAGTTTAAAGAGTAGGAAGGACAAGCCCTCGGATTGGCAAAAGGTTTCACGTACTTTGACCGTGGCTGGATGAAACGAACAACTGGATTTGAACAGTTCCTTAATATGGAGAAACAGCTGAGACGGACGTCCCTGGCAGATCCTGCAGGCTCACAGTTCCTGAAGTGACTGTCGGATTGACATGAAGTACGAAGACTGGAGGGTCCTGCACTGCCCAGGGAAGAAACAAGCAGCAGAGTAGAGCAACGAATAAAAGGTGCGCTCCTTAAAACCCAAGCAGGGTCCGACCTGGCTATCCGGTTCACTGTATCTCTGTACAGCAAGTTCGACCAGAGGAGGGAGACCTCGCTTGCAGTTTGGGCAAACTGGTTGGTCCCTGCAGCTCAGGGGAAGAAGATTTCTGGTAGCTCTTCTCTGTCGTTGGAGTCTGAAGATTCAGACCTGCAGCTGGGCTTCACTGTGCGGTTCAGTCGTGGTAGGGGTCCTCTTCTGTCAGCTCCTCTTCGGTTCTCTCGTTCCAGTGGTGACTCTGCCTTTCCAGCCCCAGAGATCTGCTTTTTATGCAGTTTTCCCCCATTCACCTAGGCTGGCTTCCAATCACACAGCAGGGTGGCTGTCCTGGTGGGACTGTCACCTAGCCAATCAAACAGGATTGCGACTTGGGTTACCAAGGGACCCCCATGGCAGGGGTCCTAGAACCCCTCCCTCACATCCTGCCTACCCAGACTTTCAGGCGCCTAAGGAGGGCTTCTGTGCAGAAGCCCGCGAAAGGACGGCGAACAAAGGAACCAAACGTGATTTGGCGCACAGAGTAAAACATGAGAAAGACATTTTCAAAAAGAAATGGTGAATAAAAACAGCCGGAACCGTATTTAAATGTATGTGGTCTAGCGGGTTTAAATTTGAGGCTACCAAGATAGCCTAAACAATACTAAGGTTATTTCCGATAACCGCGGTAGGAAAAATAGGGTAGTTACCACTGCCACCAGCCAAGTTTTAATGAAAAGGGAGCGAAACAATGCTCCAACCGAAGCCAACAAAAAGTGATAAATATTAATCCTTTCCAGTACTCTATGTAAGACATTTTGTACTGGGTCTGTAGATTTAAAGAGACTAATAAAGTAAATGGCAACTTTACATGTTCTGGGAGACAGTAGTCAGTCCCAGAAAATGGAGTCTGAGTTGGGATGTCTAAAAGACAACCCTGTGTCACTGCACTGAAGGTGCTGTGTAACACATAGTAAAACATGATGCCTGTGGAGTAGGTGAGGCTCCACAGTGTATGAACACAAGAAAATGTTAAACACACACAGCAAAACACATGTAAGAGTGGGGAAAATAGGCTCACACTCTTACCAGGTGAAAAAAATAAATCCTAGAAATGCAGCAAAGCTGCTGAGGGACTCAGTAGTTAAGGGAAATTAGCCATTCTCGAGAATTCTCCCTAACAATTATCCCTTTTTATACCTTCATTTCCTTTATATATTTTACAGCATTACTTTACTTTAATGCAAATAATGTTATTAACAGGGACGTCATTTCACCAAAATGCTTGGGGTAGCGGAAGTGACATCACACAACCCTTGACCTCTGATGACATCACAGGAAGTGGTGTGACCCCCCAAGTGATATCTCAGAAAGTGATGGCACACAACCTTTCACCCCTTGACAAAATAGGAAGTGCCATCACATAGCATTGTTCCTAAGTGCACTAAGAAAAATATAGTTACAATATCACTGTAATATGATACACATTTCATACAAGAATGGATCACCATATGTAACGTTAATATCAATGTGCACAGGCCAATATTACCAAATTACTGTGAATTTAAGCAGACGTTCAACACAACAACCTAGACTATTGTGCATCACTTAGGCTAAACTGTAAATGGATAGAGAAAAGAGGCCTAAACCCCAAAGCGCAAACATCCAGTAGCTGCTGCTGGCCAAAGCCTGGAAAGCACAACTGTCTAACACAAATTCAACCAGAGGACAATATGCGCATGAACGTTATGCATTTTTTCATTAAATACATTCAAGTATTCCCATGATTTTCCCACTCAACAATTACACCATTGCCTGATACTAAAATGGCCACAGGCGAGGACTCCTTTCATGTATGATAATGATGTAAAAGCTGATCTCCACACATGACGCTTGCATTTGTTTGCAAACACCAATCACAACGTTTAGAAACTGTACTCTACCGCCTTATGTCAGCAATGTGTGTTCTCGATTATAGGATACAATGAGGCTGGCTGTGGCAAAGTGAAGTCTCTCTAGCCAGAGCAAGCATTGAACAATAAGGGTGATTTAACATGTATGGCATAACACTAACCCAGAACCCTAACTACTAACCTTATTCAAATACATATTATTAACAACAATCATTGATGCCATAGCAGGAGTGTTTTACCTGTATTGTGCGTAGGTTACCACTTGGCTGGAAAAACTGGATCTATAGTATTTGGCTTTGAATAGTCTGTACTTAATGAGTTTGGGGTGGGATTGTCAGCGAAACCGAAATTCTAAGATAGTGGCCCAGTTGTTCTCAAATGTATCACTGACAGAGGTAGCACAGGATGTGGCAGACTCGTAGAGGGTGCTGAATACATTTAAACTGCATGTTTAAAGGACCGTCCAATCAATCATATCCAGCGCAAGATTTGTCTGTAAAGGCAGGTGGAGGCAGGTGTTCTAAGGCAGAGGCAATCTCTGTCCTATAACCATCCCCAGTGACTATTGTGGATGAACTACTACTGGAACAAGACCTTCCTCTCTGCCAGCAACAGCATTACCCAGGACCTCATCGTGTAAAAGGACCCCTGTGGTGGAAAACCAGTCTCCCCATTGTTTGTAAGCACACAAAATTAACTTGTTTTGTCAGTGAGCAGCCTCAAAGCTAAAACAGCTTGGCCCTCATTACGACCCTGGCGGAGTGAGTTTACGCCAGCGGTATTCGTGGCGGACCCGTCCGCCCTACTACGAGTTCCCGTAGCGCCATGGAGCCTTTCTCCGCCTGGTTTTTCCGGGCGGAGAAATCCATGGCGCTACGGGACCTTGTTGTTAATTACGCCACCGTACTTTACGGTGGCGTAATTAACGCCTTCCCCACTCCCAATATACCCTATGGGGCAAAAATGGGAATGGGGAAGGGTAAAATGGGGATTGGGGATTTACCACCCCGCCAAGGTCGGAATGGGGCGGAAAATCCGCCAACCCCCATGGCGGTATCGGCAGCTTTCCGCCGTGCTCCATGGTGCATTTTGCACCGCGATTTCCGCCAGGGTCGTAATGAGGGCCCTTGTGTTTTATTGCTGTTGAACTGCTTGGAGTCGTCTTTCAAACTACCAGGACCCCCTTGTGCTGCTTTTGCACGGAGCCAAGAAATCAGGTTCAGTACTGCCAGACCATCAAGAACCGGGAAAGGTATTATTAACTGCTAACTGCTCCCTTGGTCCATCTGTGGGCACTAGTTCCTGGGTAGGTTACACTTATCCTTTTGCATCCAAGAACATAACCTTTTAAAGAATGTAGTGGCTATTACTTGCCTTGCACCCATGATTTATTACTCAGAGTGAAACATACTATCTTTGTTTATTCTGTGTTCTTTCCTCAGAGGTGGGTTTAGTGTAGTGTTTTTTCTAGTTAGTTATTATTGTACATGCTGTGTTTAATTAAAGTATATCTATTGTTATAGAAACTTGATTGGGCATTCCTTTGTTTTGGACTGTTATAATTCACTCTTGAGTTGCTACTGAAGCACATTCATATCGCTTTTGAGAGTATTGCCTTCCCTGGGTCCACATTACTGCAAAAGGCAAAGGAGGTATGTCTCTTAACTGTGCCTGGTTTACCTTTATGATTGCACTGACTTTTGCTTTGTAGACGTGGAAGACAGAGTGCACGTTTTAGCATCACTTACCATTGTACACTATCACGTCAGAAGTCAATTCATCACACAGCGATCCAAAAAGGAGAGCATCATTCTGTTCTTCTGTTTTCATGCCAATTTGATTCCTAAAAAGCATAATAAAGCATGCATGGACAGTAATGTCTATCAGTGCAAAGGATTTTGTCAGCCACTGAAAAGTGAGTCGCATGCGTTCCCACAAGTGATTGAGGCATATGAAACACTAGTGAAACAAATATATTGTGAAAGGGTAGGGCTATTTTTATGGTCAATTTTGTAAGGGGAGAGATGAAAACACTCGTTCTTGGTTGCCACATTTTAATATAATACAAGCAACATGTAATCTGAAAAAGTGCGTGGTATTGAATTGCCATGCGTTGATGTCACAGTGATGTCTTGGAACGAAAAAAAAAAGAATAATTCAAAAGGAGATAGCTATTGTGAGGACAAATAAATACATGTCTCGCATTAGAATCAGTGAAACTAAATGAAAACAAGGTCTTATTTATTTTTTCGGAGAACAAGGCAAAACAGTATAATAGTTCATCAGGCAATCAGCCATCATAGAGAAGAAGAGTAAGCTGAAAGTAATAAGGAAAAACAAAACACGTAATTGTAGAAATCATTCCAGAGAAGTGTATCTGGTAATAGCATTTTGATTTAGTCCCACAATGGTGCTCTTGCTCTTGAAAATAAAATGTTGCTCTAAAGTAAAAAAAAAAATCAACATTTGGCTTGTTTGGTCGGCAATACGGATATTCCTGCTGATGTCTTCTTATGTATGGCAGTAAATCACAAAATGTTCAACCATTGCTGTGTGGATATTCATTGTACAGTTGCAACTCAGATGCTCAGTAAGTCTTGTACTGGCACTTCTCATGTTCATGCCAATTTATATTTCTTCACAGGACATTTTACAATGTAAACAGTTCTGGTTATGTTACAATTTGTGAAGGTCCTCTTTGTCCATGGTCTGTTTAGTCCTGGATCCACATTTGTGCTATTAGTTGCATAACTTCACATTCCAATGTACACATCCATGGCCCAGAAGGATGGTGGCTAGTGATTGGTAGTCAATCCCAGACAGTGAAAAGTGTTTTCTGAGAATTTGTTTTGTTTTCTACTACGATTGAAAGCAAACAACTGTGTATTTAGTTTGGGGGTGCCATTGTTTAGAAGGTGCCAATGTTTTAGAATTATATTTTTGAATTTGTATGAAATGAAATAATGAAATGGATGAAATGTTGGCAGAAGCAAAACAGTCAAATTCATCTGTGTCTTTTTGCTGCTCCAAAAAAGTAACATACTTATTATTGCTAGCAAGATGTTTGTATTGTCTAATGATGTTTTTGCCGAGAGAAAAGGCGTCTCTCTCAAAATCGCCCTTGTTTGAAGTGAAGGTTTAGAAACTGCCCATAACATATATTACTGCTTAGCGAACCTGGATGGAAACTGTCATATCTCAAAAGAAATGTACGACCAGCAGGTTTTGTGTAAGGCCTCACATGAAGAACCTTATTGTTGCAAAACATGGTCATGTCCTGTAAATCAATTTCAAAAGAGTTACAGTTACTAGTTAATTTAAGATGTGAGTGGAGACTGTTTAGCCATTCAACAAAATCAGATGATGTAATTGGTGTACCAGCATCATAGAGTCAATTTATGAATGAACCACTTCTCAATGTAATACATTAATTTGTCTTAAAAAAATTCCACATCTGAACTAGCTTATCTTGGTACACCAAAGTATAAAGGCACGTATATCTTCAGTCTCAGTTTTGAAACGGAATTGGAAATTATTACATACAATGTTGATTGCTGAAGATTGTAAAATTGTAGTGTGCAGGGATTCAATATCTAAAGTCAACAATGCATTTTGTCCAGATAGGTAGGGTATATTTGCAATGCTATATATAATGTGTGTTGTGTCTTTTATGTAGCTCTTCCTCATTTATATGTATTATTTTAGATCAACATCTGCAAATTTAGGAAAGGGCTCCAAAATGGAGTACATCCCAGATACTACTGGTCAGCCAGTGGGATAGTTTAAGTTTCTATCCCTTTTAGGAAATATGTAAACGACAGCCACTCTCTGTTGTTGTTGTATTAAACAATCTGATTGTTGCTCTGAAATCAAACTCTGTTTATATGCTAATTTAACTTGCATAGAAATTGCCATAGCTAATTTGATAGATGGGTTTTTCCTTATCACATCAGATCTGGATCGATCATTACCTTGATGCAAACATTCCAATGCATATTGTACCTAATCCATAACAACTATGGCTCCTCCTTTGTCTGCTGTCTTTATAATGAAGTTGCAAATAGTTAGATAATGATTTTAGAGATAGGAATTCTTGTTTCAGGATGTTATAATGTCTGAAAGTGGGGCTGTTTTCTACATATGTCATGCTATATAAAACTATACTCAAATCGTTGGATGACTTTTAAATAGTGGTGTATAAGCAGAGGGACATTTAGGGCCAGTTTTGTACATAGACTGAAATGGTTTATTTATTTATTTAATGTATATAATGCCCAGGCCCGGAGGTATTGCATCGAATGTTCAGATGTATGAAGCAAAATAATAAAAGCATATAACAGTAAAATATTGTTAAGATAAAAGTCAGTTAGACCTATCTGCTAAATAGCCAGGTTGTGGGGAGTTTTTTGAATGCCAGAATTGAATGTGTCTTTCTGATGGGATCGGGGAGTGTGTTCCAGAGGGCGGGACGATCACACAGAAGCTGGAGCCCCCTGCTTGCTTGCGTTGTGATGTGGGGGTGGGTAGTGAGTGGCTTGATGAAGAACAGAGACATTGAGTCTCTGGTTTTGCAATGGTGCAGCGGGTGAGGTAGGAGGTGGCGTTCAGGTGGGGACATCGGTGGCAGAGGAGAAGTGGTTTTAAGTCAGTATGCGCTTTTATGGGAAGCCAGTGTATTTCCCTTCTTGCTGCTGAGATGTGGTTGGTGAGTGTAAGGCCTAGGGCTGCACTTAGAGCCTTATTTTGTTGCACTTGTTGAAGTTTCGCCAAGTTCTTGGAGGAGGTGCTGGTGAACAGCACCTTTCAGTAATCAAGCTTACTGCTAATGATAGCCTGTGTGAGGGTGAGGCAGTTTTTGGGTGAGATGAATTTCCTACTCTGGGTTATGAGCTTGGCAGTGTAGGCTCTGGAGGAGGCCAGTGCGTTAGTGTGGTGGGACATGTTAAGTTCAGGGTCAAGATATATGCCCAATCTCTTCACATGTCTGGAGACCTGGATGGTTATAGGATAGGTCCAGTGTGCTTAGCCGGTGGGGGAGCATATGATGAGAAGCTCAGTCTTTTTTAAATTGAGACAAAGGTTGTGTGTCACCATCCAGTTCTGTATGACACTATATGTCTGGTTGATGACTGCAAATTAATGGGGGTAGTTCCCTGATATATGCAGCAGGATTTGTGTGTCATCAGCAAAGTTTGTGTATGGGATCTTTATTCAATCGAGGTTATCAAAAATGGTTTGGTGTAGCTGTTGTAGAGAGCAGGGGAGATACAAGTGCCTTGAGGGACACCACATGGAACAGTAATGGGATTGGCAGAATTGTCACCTATGAATATTTTGGAAGTGCATTCACAAAGGAAGCAACTAATCCAGTCATCTGCCTGGTGAGAAAAGTGTAAGTGTGTGAGGAGATGGTGGCAGAGGACATCATGGTCTATGAGGTAAAATGCTG
The DNA here is from genome assembly GCF_040938575.1 of Ambystoma mexicanum. Classification (NCBI taxonomy): domain Eukaryota; kingdom Metazoa; phylum Chordata; class Amphibia; order Caudata; family Ambystomatidae; genus Ambystoma; species Ambystoma mexicanum. The sequence continues at coordinate 1,142,460,706 of NC_090922.1, forward strand.
CTGATAGGTCGAGCAGGAGAACGATGGGCAAGTTGCCTGAGTCACGGGTATAGTCGACTTGGTTTTTGAGGTCCAAGAGAGCTGTTTTTGTGCTATGTTTTGTTCTGAATCCAGATTGTCTGGCATCAAGAAGATAATGCTCTTCAAGGTGATTTTCAATTTGGGAATAGGCTATGCGTTTTGAGGAGGAAAGGAACATTGGTAATGGAACATTAGCTTGTATTCAGGGTGGGGTCGAGGAATAGTTGCTTAATAAGGGGAAGACCCATGACATTTTGAGGCTGGAAGGAACATTGTTGGAGGTGAAGGAAGCATTGACAAAATCGGCAAGGGCCGGGGCAAATAAAGTGTGGCTGCGCAAATCACCTTTGCAATTGGAGGGTTTGAGGTGCTGGACTGTGGTTTTGATGTCTTCTGTGGAAATGGCAGATTAATGGAATTGGGGCGGGAGTGGTTTCAAGGGGGTCTGAGGTGGCTAGGGGGGGCGGTGGCTTTTGACAGGAGTTTTAGTTTTTTCGAAGGATTTTGTCTTGTAATTTGGCAATTTTGTCTCAGAGGGCTGTTTGAATGGTGGTGCACCAGTGTTTGTCGATAAAGATAAGCAAGGGGGTAGGGGCTGGGTGTTTAAGTTCTTTGATCTTTCGAACAGGAACTGGCTTTAGGGGATTCTTATATTAAGAGAGTTGGCTTTGTCGATATGACAGTGTCTCTGGAGGTTTCGGAGGCAATGTGAAAGGCCTTAAGGTTGAGTGGAGCAGGGAATTTCCTCCATGTGTGTTCAAAGGCTTGCATGAGCCTGTGCAGCATGGTGAATTCTTCTGTAAACCAAGTGTTGGTTTTTCAGACTGGTTTGGGAATTATTTGTTTGAGCAGGGAATAATGGTCATTTGTTTGTGAGAGGGCAGAAATGATGCATGAGGTTTGGGCATCTGGGTCATCACATGCCGATGTGTGTTTGGAAAAGTGTTCCTACAAGTTAGGGGCAAGGCAGGCTTCAGTGGGTCTTGGAGTATTAAGTGCAAGGGTAGGCGGAAGTCTGGAAGCTGGGTTGCTAGTTGTTTGGGTATGTGAGATACTTAATTCTATGACTCAGTGTTCAGTCCAGGGCATGGGCAGGATGAAGGTGATGGTCATAGTAGTATTCAGTATAAGTACCCAATACAGAGTGTGTCCTTTGGAAAGGGCTGAGGTGTGAAAAAGTTGGGTGAAGTTTAGCTCAGTGAGTGACTTTGTGAAGTTTTTTTGCTTTATTTTCTGTGGTGTCATTGAAGCCGAGATTCAAATGACCTAATACTTGAAATTTGGTAGCTGCTTTGATGAGCGGTGATAGGAGAAGGGGAATGTTGAGTTCTGGGCAGTTGTGGTGATTGGGGCTGTCGGTAGACAATGAGGAAGTTAATGGTGGTAGTGTATTCATCAATACTTCTTTCAAATGCCCCTTTTGGAGAAAACTCTTGAGTTCCCCACACAAGGAGAAAACTTTTTCAAGGAGGTTCTTAGATACTGTGGCAAGGACAATATGATCAACACTGTCGAACGATGTGGATTATCAACTCATCGTCCCATTCTTTTGCGAGGCCCTGGCCTCCTCCAGAAAAGTAAAAGGTGTGGTGGGGTCTTGGTGTAAATTAAAGTTTTGATTGATGAGCTTTTTCTGGCAGCGAAGATAATTCCTGTTCTGTTGGAACCTTTTATTTCTTCTTGATTCTTTAGATTTGATGGGTTTGGTCAGACTCCTCCCCAGCACTTCCTCCCACTTTGACTAAAAAAGGTGTCTCGTAACATAACTCTCCTGTTGCCTTGGTTTGGATTTGTAAATTAGTTGTAAGTAGTTGTGGCCCGATAGTGTTTGTCTGTGTATGGATAGACTTTGAGAGTAGAACATTGGCTTAAATCTTTCTTTAAACATCTTATTCAATCATTTGCAGTGTAAGTCTTAAATTCTTTAATCTCAATGTCTATTACTTCAATGGTTCAAGAGGAATTAACTTACAAATGCCTTCTTCGCTTTTGGTGAGATTGTCTAAAATCTTTTTGTGTCCTCAGTTGCTGTGACAATTATAAGAACTAGCGAGTCGCATCCACATGTATGTGTAAGTGGCTCCACTTAATTTTAAACGTCTGGTTATCTAGGATGAGTCGAGGTTTGTTGCTAACTGTAGGTTCTTGATGAAGAGCCATACCTCCTAAGTACCTGACCATAATTGCTCCATTTAACTGAGTTCTTATCAAATGCTTTTGAATTGCAAGGATTCCATTCAAATTTTCTATTGTAGTGTTTGACTCTAGACCTCCTTCACCTCCCAAAAAGAAAACTCTGGTCAGCAAATTCTCTACATTTTGATTGTCAATTGATAGAACCCTATTGTGTTGTGTTTACTGTTTTAAACATGTGTTGACTACATATTTTCAGCAAATGCAATGTTAGGATGTTGTTGTGATGGTGTGGGTTTGTGAGGGGAGGGGAAGGGAGAACTGGCGGTTGGAAAAAGAGGACAAGCTGTGAGTAGAAGGCTCTGAGTGGTCTTCTTACTCACTAACTTATAATGGCAATTTACATGAATACATCAAGAATTACAGAACGTATCTACTACATTTTAATCTCAGCGATGAACTTATAATGCTGGCGATGAGGTCATTGACCCCATAGAGCTGTTGTGGACAGAGGAGCCCAGGTGATGTTGTTGGGCACCTCTGGGTACATGTTACTGTGTTACTGGTTTTTTTATTTTATTTATTTGTTTATAAGGCACCGAAAGCCCACAGAATCGGGTGCCAAGGCATAATCACAAAGATACAACAGAAAAGACGGGACAGACAGTACAGCTAGACTTCAAAGCCACCAGAAAGTGTGTTTAGCTGTCGATGGAACCTTTTGCAGTCATTTTGTAATCTTAGGTCTGGGGGGCGTGAACTCCATAGCTTAGCAGAGATTACTGGAAACAATCATCCTAAACCATTGGCTCACTTGAAACCTTTTTACCAAGGCTAGAGTCGATGATTGGAGCATTCTTGTAGGCTCATATGGATATACCATAATTTTAAGATAAGCTAGTAACATTCCATGAAAGCATCTGTGGACAAGTACAGCTGCCTTGAATTTTACCTGTGCAGGTATCAGGAGCCAATGCAAGTCTTGTCGACTGCTAGTGATCTGCTCTCTTCTGGTTTTTCATTTAATGATACGCACACATAGGGCCTCATTACACGGTAGGCGATGAGCCATGGCGCTATTAGCGCCATGGCTCATGCCGGTAAAATACCAGCACCGCCTTGGTGGAAAGGGGATTTACCGCCCTATTCCAAGGTTGGAGGGGCGGTAAATACCCCTTCCACCATTGTCCTTCCCCATTCCCATTTCTGCCCCATAGGGCTCTATGGGATTGGGGAAGGCGCTAATTACGGCACCGCAATTTTGCGGTGCCTTAATTAGCTCCGAGGTCTCTTTGCGGGTTGGATTTTAACGCCTGCAAAAAGCAGGCGTTAAATCCCCCAACCCGCAAAGGGACCTCGTAGTAAGGCGGTAAGGATTTACTTTTACCGGTATTTTACTGGTACCGGTAAATCCTTACCGCCATCCGTGTAATGAGGCCCATAGTTTTGTAACACTTGTAGTTTTTGCAAGCTCTTTTTGTTTGCTCCTATCAAAAGGGCATTTCCATAATCGAGTCTAGATAGTATTATTGCCCGTGCTATCAATGCACTGTTGGACTCTGATAGAAAGGGGACATTTTTCTTCAGCAGACAGAGATAATACGATCATTTTTTTAACAGTCTGATTGCCATGGGTTTCAGAGCTAAGTGAATGCTGAAGGGAAAAACCTAGTTTGTTGACCATCTTGGAGATTGACTTCTGATGTGATAGGAAGGACTGAATCCACTTGATTGTATCTGGGCTGCACAGCCCTATATCTCTCAGTGTGTGAAGGGGGCACTCATGATCTAAAAGAATGAATGCTGCAAACAAGCCCAACAGTACGAGCAGTCCAGTGTTACCCTTATCAATAATGTCCAACATATGGATCTGTAGATCTTAGAGGGCTGTTTCTGTACTATAAGATGCCCCAAGCCAGACTGCCTAGGGTGTCGGATATCAGATGTTTTTACGAATATTTTCAGTAAAAATGTACAGTTTGTAAGGGTTCTCAAATGTTTGGTATCATTGGGTTCTAGTCCTGATTTCTTGGTTAAAGGTGTAATAGTAACCATCTTGATGGATTCAGGGACCTGGTTATTGTGAAAGGACGAATTTACAAGTTGGACAAGGAACAGGGCAAAGGTTTCTTTGTGATTAAGAATCAGTTTAATCACTCCCTCTGTCGCTAATGGGCCGCGCCGCACTATTCAAAATGATGACCCTCCCCAGACTGTTATATGTCCTCCAGAATGCCCCATTCCCCATCCCTCGAGAAACCTTCGCGCTCATTGACAAGAACCTGCGCACACTGCTATGGGGTGGGAAACAATCCAGGATCGCCCTTGATACGCTCCAGAGATCAGTATGGGAGGGAGGCATCGGGTTACCCTGCATACGCACTTATTACCTGGCCACACAGATAGGGGTGGTGAATGATTGGATGCATGCAGACCACACACTACCGCACACCCGCATTGAGCTGGAGACCATGGCCCCATTAACACCGCTGCAAATCCTCTATGCCACCCACGATCAACTCCCAGCGCTGCCCAAAATGACCCACCACATCCGGCGCGCCTGGCGGGACGCGCACAAGCTAATCGGCTGGAAAGGACAGCCAACATTGACACAACCCATATGGCACAACGCGCTCCTCCCGGAAATAGTGAAAATGGGCTCCTTTGATCACTGGCAAGCGAAGGGAATACACACACTAGCACATGTGATACAAGGGGGGCACATCCTGGGCTTTGAAACTATGCGAGAACAATTCGACCTTACACTCATGGACCGGTTTCGGCATGCGCAACTGACCCACGCCATCCGCACCCAATTCCCTGACATGACGATCATACCCCCCTGCTCTCCCATTGAGACCAATGTTCTCCCGCAGCGCATCTCCTCTAAGGTCACCTCCACCCTCTATCAGGCCCTTAACTCATTCGGGGCGGCACAGCTTGACGGGCTCAAAGCAAAGTGGGAAAGGGACTTAGGACCCCTGGAACCTGAAGATTGGGTGGAAGCACTAATGTTCCCCAGGGAAATTGGCATAGAATCCAAGCTCAGACTAATACAGTTGAGGATCCTCCATCGCTCATACCACTCACGCGCCGTAATGGCCAGATGGGGTGGAACAGAAGAGGGGACTTGCATTCGATGCAAAAACGAACTCGCCACCTTCTACCATATGATATGGGACTGCCGGGTGATACAGGTCTTCTGGGTGGACTGTATTAACACAATCTCAGCCGCTCTGGCGACACCAATCCCTAGGGATCCCAAGATGATACTCTTGGGCATTGGGGGGGGAGTAGATCTATCTAAATATGAGAAACTGTTTCTGGCAATTGCGTTGGGGGCAAGCAAAAGACTTATCGCAGCCAATTGGGGATCCGCCGACCCACTGAGTCTAAACCGCTGGAGTAACGAACTGGACAGGTGCGCAGCCACAGAGCGCCGGATTTATAACGCACGGGGCTGCCCCCGTAAATTTGGAAAAATATGGGGAAAATGGCTAGATCTCCACTGAGACCAGCGGGTGGGGGTACACTGGTAGTACTGTTGACGCTGTTTGCCGGCCTCGACCTATTGACGTCCCGCAGACCTTGACCTGGGGGGCTCATGATAGTTGTTATTATTGCCATGCTGTCTTCATCCTATGCATACCGATGATTCATGTCTCATCCATGTTTGTTCCTTTAAGTTGTGTTGTTTAAACTCAATAAACAGAGTTATAAAAAAAAAAAAAAAGAATCAGTTTAATCATATTTTGTTTGTAAGGTGTTTTGATCAGATTTTCTCTGTTAGATCCATATATGTTGCAATATATGCAATTTTACAGAGGTTGACCTGGATTATGAGGGTGTTATTTGTCTGTACACATTATTTATTGGGTGCACTCCTGTCCACCCAAACTCACAGACTTATCCTTTTAAATAGTTATATATTCACAACAATCTAGCCATAACCTCATTGGGCATGTCTGGTGCTGCTTTGTGAAACAACAGTGACAAGAACTTCACAGCAGTGATCGGCTGTCACATAATCCCCTAGAATCTGGGATTTCCAATGATTTCCTACATTATATTAAGGTTAGCATCAAGCAGGCACTATATGTCATGAGACAATTGTTCCATGCCAGTAACCTGCCATAAGTGGGAATTGTTGCGTTTCTGCATCACAACAGCATGCATCATAGAGCTTGGTATCCCACTTCCAAGCCAAGCAGCATTTTCAGGGATAATTGTGCAGACCAGTTGTGGTATGCTGCTAGTTTGATACTATGAGGTGGGATCTGCTTCATAACATTTGACTTCTTCACATGTTTTTACATGGTGCTGCTGCTAATGGACCACAGACTTATGGTTCCCAAGTTGGTCCCTGCTCTTCCTAAGCCCACTCGTTTCCAAATAGACTGTGTAAGTGGCAGCATTTAATTGCTGACTATCCTGTGTGTTGTACATATTTGACTCTCAAAGTTGGCTAACATCAAACAAGCTGGACTCATGGTGGCCATGTTGGAGCGGGCTGGAGGGGGTGGTGGTGGTGCTGTTCTGGATGTCACAGTATGATATGATGTGCTTAAAGATCTGTAACAGGAAATGTGTTTCCCAAAGATAATGTACAAAGGTAAGGGGTGAGCATCTGATATTTTAGAAACCTCTGTATCTGTAGTGTAATTCTCCTCCTCCTTAATGTCACTGCTTTGAAATAGCAAGGCACATTCCTGCATGGACTCTGATGAAGTGTATTTTTTTCTTGATCATCCATGTCGTCATCATCATCAATGTTATCTAACTTATTTGTGGATGGGAGTGGTGAGATAGAAACTTAGTATATCCAGTCTACTATTGCTGTTCAATTGTCACAATCATTGTTTTTCTCCAATCTTTAGAAGATATGTTCTGTACCACTCCACCTTCTGACCACAGATGGTGGGAGGAACAGGAAATGCAACTTCCACTGTTGGTGAATGTTCATTGTCATGGTGCAATACCTGTGTTTGTGGTTATAGTGATGCATGCACCAGTTTAGAGTGATTTTTGACCGGTTGTGGAGCATGAGTCGGATGATACCTTCAATGAACCACATGCAATTGTAATTGCCCCAGTGCACACACGTGCTGCTCTAGGTGTGCAAAGACCACAAGAAGTATGTCTCACCTGCCACTGACTTATTTGGGTGCTGCAGAAATGTTGCTGTGATGTGTTGTTTATTCATTTGCTGGTGTATCACCCACTTCAGTGTATCTCTGCTACTTCCACCCACAAAAAAACATGTGCATGGGACTTTCCTTCAAGTAGCACTACACCCCCCACCTCCAGAGAATCCCTGCTCATCCATCTCTGTTGCCCATGTTTCATCAGATGTCATGTGTCTCATCCTCAAAATTTTCCCTGAATGTCAGCTAATTCCTTCCACCAAAACCATGCAACCATGACTCTCCCACAAGCAGCCTTTAGGAATTCCATGCTCGTCCTTACAGTTGTCACTTCAAGAGATGGACACTGACTTGTGTATTATCCACCCCCTTGAATCTCTGCTGCTTCATCCCAAATAATTCACACAAACATGACTGAACCAAAAGCAGTTTTCAGATATTCCCTTCACCTGCTGATGCTCCTCCTAATTGTCACCTGATGACACGTATCTCATCTATCTATGTCAAGATACAGACACCGAGATGTGCATCCCTCACCTTCTTGAATGTCTGCTGCTTCCTCAGAGAAGTAGCATTAAGAGATTCCTTGCTGCTGGTGATCCTCCTTCAAGGTGCCACCTGATGGAACTTGTCTCATACACTCACTTCAAGAGACATGCCCATACATGTATGTCACCCACCTCAGAACATCTTTGCTGCTCCTCCCACTGAAATATAGTTAGGCTGACTCTCCCAGACGCAATCTCTGGGGTTATCATTCCCCTCAAGCTGAGGTCTGCTTCCCAGGTGTCACCCGATTGTACATGTCTGGTCATCTTACTTCAATAGACGGACACAAACTTGTGTATTACCCACCTCCCTCTGCTTCCTCCAAAACAAAACACACAAGCATGACTACCCCACAAGTAGCCCTCAGGTATTCCATTATCTCCTGCTCCTCCTCTACATCACCTGATAGGACATGTATCATCCACTAACTTTAAGAGATGGATACTGACTGATCTTGCTCTCACCTCTCTAAATGTGCGTCCTTCCACCAGAATGAGATTGACTCTTTTATTGCTCCAGATCCTCCTTGGAGGCGTCCCCTATTGGAACTTGTGCCATCCACACGCTTCAAGAGAAGGACACTCACTGATGTTTCACAAGTCCTCACCACATCCCTTTTGCTCCTCCCACAGACATTGGGCAAATTTGGCACTGCAACAAGCCGTCCTCAGGGATTCCTTGCTCCAACTTCCTAGCCATCACCCTCTGCCATATGTCCCGTGAACTCACTTTCATTAGCGCATACGTGTAGACCACTGACAACAGTGCCTTGATTAAACAATATGAACATAACCATCTACTGTTTCTATTTCTTCAAAACATTGGCATTCATTTTCACTTGGATATCAATTCTGTGCAGAGAAAAATATCTTTAAATGTGTTGAAATAAATCAAACCCGTCTTCGGGATCTTTACTCAATTATTCATTTTGCACACCCTTTATAAAGGGATATTTATTACCGGCGGAAAATTGAGCATCACTCTTCACAGGAGAATCCACACTAATCCAAGACTCATTATTTTTTGAGGACACAATTTCCTCCACGCATTCAATTGGGCGGATAATTTTAGAAAATGTTGGCAAAGCTGGGGGAATGGTCAAAGGGTTTTGAATTAAATTTTCTAGATGTGAGAGACGTTGTGTAATGGGTACCCCAGAGTATTCATTTGAACCTTGATGGGATAATATATGTGATTCTAGATGAATTACTCTTTGTTCCAGGTTTCCTAATGAAAGACTTTTAGCACATTTAAGTGAGGTGTCCTTCATCCAATCACTTATATGGTCTAGTTTAACAGATTGAACAGCTATCTTCTGATCTAGAGAGTTGAAAAGCTTAAATAACGTGGACATAGTAGTGTTAATGGCCCCCAAGGTAATTTCTAATAAGGCAGGATTAGTCGTTGTGGCATAAGATTGTTGATTTCTGTCATATGTCTGACAGCGGCGGGGGGTCGGATGCAAAAAGGACACCTCCTCGTCGAGTCTTATTGAGTCCATGGCGCCTGGTTGTGCACAATCAGTCATTATAGAAGCTCTTGAGCTTTCTAAATCCCTGCAATCAGGAGAATTTTGACAGGGAGAAGGTGTGGATTTGTTTGGACTGGCATATCCCACGTCTTCAATAATTACTGAGGGCAGCGAGACATTCCTGGTCAGGATATCACATGCTACATTATGGCTTTCAATTGTCGTGTCTTCTATATGAGAAGTCGACTCTTCGACTACAGTAGCAATGGATTGAACAGCTCTGATAGTTTTAATAGGAAGATGAGGAACAGTTAGTATAGTTTGATCCGAAATAGTAGAACTCAACGGGCAAATAGAAGTCTCGTTGTTAATGGAGGGATATTGATTTGGAGGTTCATTACCTGGACAACAATTCAGAGGCTGTGGGTTCGTAGCAATCTTAACCAGAGATGCCAAGTTAATCGGATCAGACATTGCTATACCACCTGGCTTTAAGTCATAGAACTTGCGAATGTCAGGTTGAGTGGGAGTTTTATTAATAGGGGTTAAAACAATATTTTTCTTAGAAATACGAGTTCGACTTTTGGAATTTTCCTGTGATTTTGGGATATTTTGGTTGACGGGAGTCTTGGAAAGCAAGGCTGGATCCGATGAACTAGGCATAGAGCTTGGGGAGGTAACCATAGGGTCTCTGGTTATCTCCGATGGCATGCCTGTTTTTAAGGTATACATGTAATGATTTATTACAAAAGCGTTAAAAGCGATGTGATTTTCACAATTATATGTAAAATAAAACAAGGCACCAACTCAATTAAAAATAAATGCTGATAAGATTCAACCATATAGCTATTTGGGAAATAACCGATTAGTGTTAGTAGGTGCAGCGGCAATAGACAGTACCTGGGGCAGGATGGTGTTAAGCCACCATCCGCCAAACAGCCGCTCAACAGCCAGTAGACTTGACGCCACAGGGCTTATCGCCACGAGGGTGGTTGGGCCGGCAATTTGTGGCCGGTACCAGTCACGTGATGCGTCACGTGTGCACCGAAGTCCCCGCCTCCTCCAGGAAGCAGGGGGAGCAGCAAGAGCAGAGCTCGCAGTGCTGCAGGTAAACGAAGAAATGCACACACGTTGGAACGTTTAGACGTTCAATCCACAAAGCGCTCCTCCAAGTAGCTTCAGAACACGCCACTCGGGCGGTTGGGCCGGCAATTTGTGGCTGGTACCAGTCACGTGATGCGTCACGTGTGCACCGAAGTCCCCGCCTCCTCCAGGAAGCAGGGGGAGCAGCAAGAGCAGAGCTCGCAGTGCTGCAGGTAAACGAAGAAATGCACACACGTTGGAACGTTTAGACGTTCAATCCACAAAGCGCTCCTCCAAGTAGCTTCAGAACACACCACTCGGGCGGTTGGGCCGGCAATTTGTGGCCGGTACCAGTCACGTGATGCGTCACGTGTGCACCGAAGTCCCCGCCTCCTCCAGGAAGCAGGGGGAGCAGCAAGAGCAGAGCTCGCAGTGCTGCAGGTAAACGAAGAAATGCACACACGTTGGAACGTTTAGACGTTCAATCCACAAAGCGCTCCTCCAAGTAGCTTCAGAACACGCCACTCGGGCGGTTGGGCCGGCAATTTGTGGCCGGTACCAGTCACGTGATGCGTCACGTGTGCACCGAAGTCCCCGCCTCCTCCAGGAAGCAGGGGGAGCAGCAAGAGCAGAGCTCGCAGTGCTGCAGGTAAACGAAGAAATGCACACACGTTGGAACGTTTAGACGTTCAATCCACAAAGCGCTCCTCCAAGTAGCTTCAGAACACGCCACTCGGGCGGTTGGGCCGGCAATTTGTGGCCGGTACCAGTCACGTGATGCGTCACGTGTGCACCGAAGTCCCCGCCTCCTCCAGGAAGCAGGGGGAGCAGCAAGAGCAGAGCTTGCAGTGCTGCAGGTAAATGAAGAAATGCACACACGTTGGAACGTTTAGACGTTCAATCCACAAAGCGCTCCTCCAAGTAGCTTCAGAACACCAGGGATATTTATTAAAGCATTTTTTGATATTAACATAACACAAATATTTGTTAAACTTGCAATAGTTTGTAGCGCAGTGTGGTACAATCGATTATTTCAATCAAATGCGAGTAAAATTTAATATTTAGATGTCCATGTATTTTCCGTCCTGAATTTCATATTTATTTATTTTTTTAAATGCTGTTTTTTAACAGAGGAATCTTCTCTAGATGAGAACAGGGAGTGATATGTAGCAATGTGCGATAGACAACCGTAAAATTACAGTGGGACAATCAAGAACAAATGTGTTTAATTAGACATCCCGCTGCTGCTGCTGACACACTTTTATTGTAATTTATATCCCTGTATGTTCCTTTCCTGCAACCTTGTACAAATTGCGCCCTGATGCCCCTGGGCCTGTGGGTTTGCGCGTTATAAATAAACAAATACAAATACAAATACAAATGCTGTCACACCAGCTGTGGCGACATGAGAAAAATATGGACACTATGTTGAAGCCTGTCCTTCCACTTCTATCAGCCCACTGCTGGAAAGCGCCCCGCTGCTCGTAAATGGAGACCTTTCTCTGGTTTCGATTTTTCAAGATCATAAAATAGAAATAGACATGGATGTCAGAAGGTGACCCCACTGGTGAGAAATTGTACAGAACCCAATATTTTTCGGTAAGCAGAAAGGGTCTTTGGCGTCCATCAGAACACACCTCTGGTTTAACCTCCGAATGTACTGCGTTCTCAAAGCTGTGTAGAAGGCCATATTTTATTTATCTGTTTATGACGAAAAGGGCGCACGTGAAATGCCTTTTCCTTCTTTCTTTTAGTAAATAGCCTCTTGATAACTACTGTGAGTTGTGTAGTGACACATGATTTCTACATTCTTCCTGCCAAGATTATGTATGTGTTTGCAATATGCTGTTTAATATTATGCTATCTGCTATCCCATGTTAAGAAACATAATAAATGGTCCCCTTTAAAACATGTTTTTACACATTTCAGGTGCTCTATGGTTAAAGTTCTAATGTTCATGTTGTGTTCTTGTATCAGTCACTGTGTTAGCAAGAAGCGAAAGACCTTTTAAATTATCGGTTGCAATAGTTCACATTTTTTTGAAGTTGTGTGTCTCTTCTTCATATACCTGAAGTGCGTTGTGGAACCGTGCCTGTTTGTCAACCATGCAGATATCGGATATACGTGTGTGAAGAATGTCTCCAAAGGAGTGTCTGTGGCCAGCTCGATCTGTTTACTGAGGTTTATTTGTCAGTGGCTCACTATCTGCAAAGTTAGGACACTTTTTCATGTCTAGAGTCACCTTCATCATGCCGGGTGGTGGGCGACGGAGTTGGAGGACCGCGAATCCAGCGGAGGAGCGCAGTTTGTAGCAAGAGATCCACACGCAGTGCCTAGAAAGCACTCTTGTCTGTGTACTTAGATATATACATAGTTTACACTGATGTTTAAGACAAGCAGAGTGCAATAAAGCAGACCTGATTACAACATTCAACTGGTGTGAATGTGCTTTATTAGACAGGCTCCTACAGACTGGTTAATGTAGGCATCAAGGGAGTTTCGATTCCAGTAGGAAGAACCTACTGGGACCCCAACAAACTGTCCCTGCCTCGTTTTCTAGCCCAAGCAGATATGATTGTCTTACTGTTGTCTGTTGTGTACGAAGGAATGGAGTCCATATTCCTATCTTCCCTATCATATTCCCTACAATTTGATGTGAGCTGAACAGCGGCTCCAAGAGCCACAGAGGAGACAATTGGTTCCTTTATATGGGATGTGCCAGACCTTAGGCAAAAGGAAGTTCCATAAAAAAAAGAAAAAAAAATGTTATGCACCATCCTTGTAAGAAAGAATGCAAGTGGGAGATGGCAACAGAAAATCGACTGGGCTACTTAAAGTCTTTTCAGGGGATGGCTTGCTATCTTCTATGGTCAATGACTACCAGACTGAGGCAGCCAAGTGGTTGAAAATGTGTCATTGCCACTTTGTTTGCTACTCAATTGTGGTACTGGGCAATCCTTTGCCGGACACATGCCAACCAAGATGAAACAGTACAGACTGTTTACTCACTTTTACTTGCCTTAAGTCGAGAATGATTGAGTGTAGCAGAAGTTGTTAGATTTACATGACCACTAACAAAGATGTTGGCAAAACAAAGCAATGATTGTTGCACTAGATCGAAGCTCTGCACCATTTATGATCCCACTCATTCTATTTCGGTGTCACTTAAGGTCATGTCTTTTAGGGCCATACATTTACCCATGGGTCCAAGTACACTATAACTATTTCTTGAATAGTGTGCTACTCTTAACATGCGCACTTTGGTAGTGGAAATCATGTTATTCCGGCAAATATGAGGGGCATTGGCTCTGCATTGGACCACATAAATTAGCATCATCTAATTGCATTCAAACATTACGTTGCGAGAATTACCCGATTTTTCAAAATGTTATAGAAATACTGGTGGATCTTTTCACAAGGAAATTGCAAGGTCCTCGCTCTGCTGTTTACCAGAAAGTGCCACACAATTATGTTAACTTTTACTAGCCCAAGGTGATCTTTGCTTCCTGACAACGCTTGCAGTAAAGAGCTTAGAAATAATTCCTGGCCCAAAAATCTATCCTATTTAGAAGATGTGTAACAGACAAGTCATGATCAAGTATATTAATCAGTGAGTCAGGGTTGACAGTGTTTAACCAGTCTTTGAGATACAATGTTTACGGGTCACACTGGGCTGTAGCTTGTGTTTTACCCACTTCCCTCCGCTTCCTCCATAATAAATCACACAAGCATGACTATCCATAAAGCAGTCCTCATGGATTCCATGTCCTCCTGCTCCTCTTATATGTCACCCGATAGGACATGTCTCAGCCACTCAGGTGTACCTCTTGAGCTGTGGCTTATTTTCATAGTTTAGTAGCAGGGTGGGTCTGAATAGATGATTTCACCACCACTCATCACTCTTATGCCTGCTGAGCAGTAGTAATTTCATCATACAATCCATATGGCTGTTCCCCGGTTGGATTGCTTTGAGGAGCATTGGCACAAAGCCAACACAGAAAACAATGTAGTGCAGAGACTCCGGCAAATTACCAATCAAAACATGTGGTATGCATCGTGTGGTCCCAGAATATGGTCACATCCTTTTGTGTACCCAACTATTTGCCATTTCAGAACATAGCGGGGCAGTCATATCACTGAAATATTTAAGACACAAAGGACCTGGTTAACCACCCCTTTTGACTGGTGAGTGGCAGTTGTCAAAGGCCACCAACGTTTGCCTGACAGCCAGCTCACCACCTCACCTGTACTCCATTCAATATGGTGCCTGGTAGAGAACTCCAAGAAGCAGGGCTTTTTATCGTTATAGTTGACTACTTTAAGTAGCTGGGTCCCCCCCACTTCCTAAACCATCTCATCACTGGGCAGGACCTACATTTACCTCTCTGATACACTCCCCAAACTAGTACTGGTGTGTTGGGGGGGGGGCCCTTTCACACATGTCGGAATGACAAAAAACATTTTTATTATTTTTCAAGTCACTTCTTCTTAAAAAAAATATTTCTGTTACAGCATTTCAGAAATAATGTCTATTTTTGTAAAGTCACAAGGCTCCCTCCACCCCATGACATGGAAGCCTTCCTGCTGGAGGCTTCTATGGAATTCACGCTGTTAGCTGCAACCTGGAAGATTCCCTCATCGACACTCAGTCCTGTGAGGTTACCCTACTATGGCATAAAGTGCTTTGTAAGCAACAGAGTGTATCATAGCTGTTTGATAACATACAAAGCATAGTCATGTAACATATCACAAGTGTACCAGACTGTCAATGCATACAGAAAGACTGACACATGAACATTCTCTCCCTTCCTACCCTCTCTGTCCCATGTCCACTACCACCTTTCACAAAGTCAAATAAATACAGCCTGCATAGGGAGCTCAGGCCAAAGCTTCTCATCATAAACAGCTATGTATTGGTACACTCTGATAGCATTACCCTACGTAAGTCACCACTCTGTCTGACTGTCTGGCTGAAGGTAAAGGCTAGCATGACATGACACTGAACAAAATAAACATTTTGACATCAACGTTCCAGGCATTTTCAGATTGGCAATACCACACTTTCTCCCCTGCCCTGCAATCAGCAACATTCACCTTTAAACACAGTATATGTTTGGCTAAGCCTTTCTTGGCGTAGGCTTGGCAGTCACAGAATTAGCATGGTGGAGTTTGACCTGGGGTACAATATATAATGACGCCTGGGCAAATAAGCATCACACATCTAGGATTGCCCGAGCATACACTGAAGTCCCTCATGTACTCAATGTTCCTTTGCATATTAACATACAATTCTCAAAATCTGCCTTAAAACATAAACTAGTTATGAGAACACGTGGTGACACATTTGCCCTGTACGTTTTTCAGAACTGTGCTCTAAAACATAGGACTGAAATGCACCCATGGGACCAGAAACATTGTATCCATGCTGCAACCCTCCCACCTTGCATTGTAGCATCTATTTCCCGATTCCCCACCCTCCTACCTTCCCCTCGCTCGTTTCTACCCTCCAGCTGACTAATGTCTCGATACCCCAAAAGTGAATAAACCTAGTTGCTCTGAAACTTCTATGAGGGTGATTTGCCACAGTATAAAAGCATAATAATATAAAATAATATTGCTACCAAGGGGCCTATACTATACAGTGAAAAGTGTAAAAATAACTACCAGCAAGCCCTGTATCAACAAAGAAAAGGCTGATCTCTGGGCTCCGGCTCCATAATAATCCAGCTCCATAATAATCAACTCTGAGATGGAGGGTGTGAACAGCTGACATAACTGCCATAAATAGTTGCACATGTACATTGAAGTTAAAGGAAGTTCTAAGGCCAGAAGCCCTGTCTTCCACATACTGGTCATGCCCACATCAGCTTTGCTAGATTTCTTTGTTCTGCTCTAACAGGCGCTTAAGGCTGCTGTGGTTCCCATAAGGATAACTGTTAGAGCACGAGTAATGTGCTTTTCAGGATTTTTCCATTTGCATGATAGTGGATTGTAAGGACAGCCATGAAATGATGTGTGCACTCAAGAGTTTGGTCTTCCCTGCATGGGATCTGCCGGTTATACACTTGCACTCGGGGTTCAGAATAAATATTACAGTGCCTGGCACATGTGAGATCCAGAACATTCAAAGATAGAGGAATGTTTATCAGTAATGCTTGCAGGAATTATCCTCAGAAAACTGTTGAAGACAATATGTCCGCATACATTTTCCCTTCTCCATGCATAGAATAGTGTTTTCAATTGGTAACCTGCATCAAATTGCTCCTAGCATATTACTTGCTTGTGTTCAGCCCCTCTGGTGTCCTCCTTTTATTTCTCCCAGACCTTTTCTTTAGCTTTGTCTTGTTTTCATCTACCTGTAGCATATTGAACAATGTCCTTTTTCTCTCATTCTTTGCCTATATTCATGTTCAGGTCCTCAAGTTATTCTCTGACAATAGCTCTGAACAACATTCTTGGTTTTATTCTGCAGACGTGCATCACCCAGAATAGAATTGTGTTTATTCTGTGAGCATTCAACTATGCTGTGCATCCAATGCAAATGCCAAACAATAGTTCCCTGGGTGTCTTTGGCCCCAGGTGCAGTCTCACAGGGATAAGCCATCCCAAGGACGTGTATGCCGGGTGCAGCCCAGCATTTATAATTGGCCTGGCCTGCATGCCCAGAGCAGCCCCGGTTCTCCTGGAGCCATTTGAGCTGTCAGCCCTCCCAGGGGGCCTCACCGTATGCGCCCAACATCCAAGAACCCACACCCGTTAGTGGGGCAGTCCACGGAGAAGAGAAAATCTGCACAGCCCGGACCATGTGTGTGGGGCTGCCTGATGTAGGTGATATGGCCGTGGCATGAAGATTTAGTCATTTTTAGTGTCAGTATTTCTGTCATTTGTCACAGCATTTCAGACCATTTCCGAAGTAAATTTAGTTTTGACACATTCTAGAGAGTACTAGAATACCGAGTATGTGGTGGAATGATGAGCAGTACAAGATATTGGGCCTCATTACGACCCCGGCGATTCACCATGGGCCCTTCCCCATTCCCATTTTTACCCCATAGGGCTCAATGGGAATGGGGAAGGTGCTAAGTACTTAGCACCAAGGTCCCTTTGCGGGTCCCTACTTTAACGGCTGGTAAAACCAGCCGTTAAGGTCGGGTCCCGCAAATGGAACTCGTAATTAGGCGCTAATAGGTTAACGGCGCTGCAGCCTTTTACAGCGCCGTTAACCCATTAGCGCCTGGGTCGTAATGAGGCCCATTGTTACTGGTTTCTATTTGCACAAGGACCTCTTGCCACATTAGCCAGAGTCCTGCCATATTTATCTAGGACGATTCAGAGTTGTAGATTTCTGCCATTCAGGGCACTAGCCCGCAGATCTGAGCATCTCTCCTTCCATTTATTTAAACTTTTTTCCTGCTTCCCCCAGGGAGCGTTCGGCATGCCAAGGTCCATAGAGGAAGGGTGAGGTGCAGCACATATATTAGTTATTGTTGCAGGGCTTAGCTCTTCTTAGAAGCTTTAAGTGAAATGTACAATAACACTCGGTGTTTTTGGTGATAGATAAGTACAATAGTTCTGAAGGACATATTTTGATGTGAACAAAGCCTTGGGTGGAGACATTGCCAAAAGCTCCAAACCAGATTATGGTTATACTACCCACTAGGGAGTGTTGCGACAACTGGGTCTGCAGTAGAATGGCATGATAGTATAGCCAGAAGAATGTGTGCCAGTGATAGCAACATGTTTAAAAATGGGAGTTGCAAAAAGTGTTGCAGAGTAAACTGATACAAGGCCTAGGAACTGTCCAAATTGCCCAATTGACTGAGTAATTGGGAATGGATACTACTGTGTACAATTTGATGAATTCACTGTTCACACTCACTACATGATAGGGTTGATTTGGTAGGATTGTGCATCAGAATTTACATGACTATGTTTTGACCAATGAGGGAATGCCATTTTAATAAGCGTTACATGTAAAACTCTAACCAATCAAAATGCTGTATTTTCTGCTGATGGCACAATTAGGTAATGCGTAGGGTGCTGTATTTAGGATGGTCACAGGTAATATACTAACCAATAGAGCCTGGTAGTGTAGGTTGTGTTTGAATTTCTACATAGGTGAGCGCCAATAGGGAGCATGGGATTCACATGTAATTGATACTTGTAATGTATTCAACTTTTGTGTTTTTTGTCTTTAAATACTGTAACTCATGTTTTTTATTTTGTGCATGGTTTGTAAAATAAACCTTTACAGAATGCATTACAATTCCTCGAACAACAACAATACTATAACAACAGTTGTATTTTGGTGATTTAAAACATATCCACATACATCACAACAAATGCAGATAAAATGTATAGAACCACTAAAGCACTTAGCTTAAAACGTATAAAACATATACAACATCTTAAACAAGCGCCTCAATTTCAGTTTCAATCATACCTTACATTTCATTAGCACTACTAAAGCAGTTAGCTTAAAACATATAAAACATATAAAACATTGAAAACAAGAGCCTCAATTTCAGTTATATTCATACCTTACATTTCATTAGATCAGTTTAGAAAGTTTCTCTGGATGGATGGGCAAATAACCAAATCATAATCAACAAGATATAATTATCTGTTATCCTTTAAAAGGGGCAAGCTATTTGGTTGTTGAAGTCTCTATTGTTGGCGAGTAAATAAAAATGTTTGTTTTGACTTACTTCCTTACAGCTTAAAGGTCACAAGCCTCAATACCTAACAAATCAGTCATTTAAATTAATTCAAATACAGTTCAGTCAAATGTATCAAGCACAGGCTAACTAATATAACGTTAATCAACAAATTTGGACAGTTGATACAGAGAAAATTGTCATAATTTGGATACAAACATGTGCACCAATTAATCCAAGCCATGTACTATGTCAGACTTGTTATCCATTGTAAGTCATACACTTTTCTCCTTTTTGTATTTTTGTTTGTTTCAATGTTTTAGATACTTTTTACGCAATTAGGAGTAATAAGCATGTCAGACCTAGAACACGTGCTTCATTATTCCCCCCATACATTTTAGCCATAGGTTTTCTCTGGAGATCATAGTTTTACTTATCATATATTTATCAAGTATCATGATACAAGTATTTTCGAAGTAGATACAATATATGATCAGATGTTTCAAGTTTTCCACCACATTTGTCTCAGAACAGAAGCAACAGCATCCATTTCTATTCTCTAAATCATTGGGGTACCAATGTTGGAGGCATTCATTAGTCGGCAGTTCATTTAGCTTGAAGCGCATATTCATCATTTGCGCCTGATTGCATGGAAACTTATATATATAAGGTGGTCTATCCCCTCGTTTCCTGACAAATGTAACATATTCATAATACAATTTATACCCCTCATTTTTCACTGTTAACAGGCACCAATAGAAATCTTGGTGTTTACATTTGTCACTAGGCAATCGTGCAATTCAATCTTTCAAACTCATATTCGTTGTCAGTAGTATTTTATTTATTCTTTCAACAAATCTCACTATACAGGGAGGGTTAGATTCAATGACCATTTGGTGTAAATCCTCATACAATGAGTTTTTAGGTGGGTTTATGATTTTAACATAATTAATCAGTAACAGCCAATGCCACTTTGCTGAAAGTTGCAGCAATCCTAATTCGTGGCAAAGTATAGAATTGAGTAGGGATAATGCAAGACCTAAAGTCTCTTTAAATAGTGTGCCCTGTACCTTATCTAAAAGAGTGTTGATGTCCAACAGGCACATGTCCAAGCCTTAAAGTACTATAGGCTCAACCTTAAGTAGATAAAATTGCATAAGAGGCAGCAGTGAAAATGTGCAATATAGTCAAAACATTTGCTTCATTTGAGACCTCAATGGCTTAATTTTGAGATTTAAGGACTCTTTCCGCATGGCTCTGGAGTTTATATCCATAAGGGTATAGCCCAGGTACCATAGTGAAAGTGCACGCACAATAGGAATATCGTCTACCGACCAAGTTAACCTATTCATTTTTCGTTTTCTGTTTGTGAAAATTACAATGTCAAATTTAGAAGGATTGGAGTGCAAGTTGACCCTGGCAGCAAATGCAGCAAACAAATTTAGTTTATTTTGCAGGCCAAATGGCGTTCTGTCAAAAAGAATTAGATTGTCTGCCAAGGCGATCCAATTTAATAATAGTTTGCCTAACTTCAAGGGGAATATGTTTGCATCTTTCCATGCATGATCCAAACCACACATGTAAAGGTTAAACAGAAGAGCTGCCAAATTATGCCCTGCTTCAAACCAATGTTGGTTGGAATGGGATCAGTGAGGACACCTTCTCTGTTTAGTCTTATCCTGTAGTTTTTTTTTTAATCATGAAGCATGGCAATGATGGCAACTAGATGGACAGGGATTCCCAGAGTGAACATTTTTGTCCATACTGTAACTCAATGTGGGTGAGTCGAGAGCGTGTTCACTTTTAAGTATCTGACTGATCCAACCGGACGTAATTTGGATGTATTAAAGCTGTTGTCTTTGCAAATCTTGCCATCCATTATTGTTTCCTTGGATTGATTTGTCCAATTGGTTTCTGGGCCTATCGTGCAGCAGCCATGCTGCTTGTATCTACCATCCACCTGTTATCATCCACCACCACAGTCTGGACCATTTCCATGCCGGGCCTGACTAGTGTGTCTTCTGGAAGTTACCCAAATTGTTGTTTTCTGTTTGAAGCATAATAACAAAAAAACTGTCAACTCTTGAACAGGAACGACGACCATAGGACCAATAATGTTTTTGTCAGTAATGTATTGAGCACATCTTATTTACACCTTAGGTAAGTTCATGATTTTTCTAAGATCTTCCATTTCAAGAGGTGCTAGGACATTTTCACCCTGGCAACACAAGAAACCTTCAGCAAGACAGCAGGTCTGCAAGAAGCCAAAGGCTTTTGAAACAAAGCTGTTCCAAAGTATCATTAGGAGAAAGTAAATATTTTCCTTCAGGATAATATTGAGAATAGTATTCACTATTCCCAGTGGAGTTAGGATACATCGATATGATACCTAATTGAAATGTATCGACAGATATCTTCTTTCAACTGTTAATCATACCTCATGAACTGGTGACTTTGAAGGTGTGATTTGTCTGTGGGGAATTACAATGGAAAATAGACCTCATTATGTTCATGTATGTTTTGTATTACTATTGTATACATTTAAGTATTTTTTGCTAACACATTTTGGTCTTACATGCAGTAAAATATACATTATATGTTGGTCATAGTTACCTTCAAATATATATTGATGAAATTGCAGCATAAAATAAATATGGTGATTCTGCCCCAATCGCTATAGTGGTTACGTAAGTAAAGTATGAAGCTGCTCATTACACGGCCCACGGTAGTGGCTGTGTAGTTATGGTTAAGTTGCTAATCCCATAGGAAGAGTACTTTTGGGCGACTTATAACTTTGCTCTCCCTGGACGAATCCTCACCAAACTTTGCAAAAAAAGTATATGGCACATTCCAAATTTTATTGCTAAGTTTGGTGAGGTTTGGTCAGGGGGGGGCAAAGTTATAGGGGGGTCCCAAAATGTTTGGTCCCGAAAGCGTGCTTTTGTAAATTCCGTCCAGTAGTTTTTTTTTTAAATGACCAAACAGTAGGCCACAAAAATTAGTGATATCTATTGCAGCTCCGCAGACACACTTCCCTGTTCGCTCCGCGGACAGGACACATATTGGCTAATCGGCTTGCGTCATGTCCGCTGACACGTGACGTGTTTGCTGATTGGCAGGAATGAATCATGAGGTACGTCATATTGTTTTGATGCACTCACCATCTTGGATCCGCCAATGCAGTGGTGAATAGGGGAGAGATACAATTTTGGGGAGTGTGTTGGTGTGTAAGAGTGCTTGGGGAGGATGGGGGAGTAAGAGATGGGTCAAATGTTGTATTTGTTTAGGTGGCAGGCGCCCCTGATGTGTTTGTCATGTCCGCAGTCACCCCGGACATAAAAAATGCAGTAGCCCATATAGCCAGTTAAAATGTTTGATTCTATGGTGTGATCTATGGGTGTGATATGCTGTGTTGGTTGTGGCCAGGGCCTAGAGTCTTGGGTGCATGACCGAAGGTCGTAGGCCGTAGGCCATGCACCCAAGACTCTAAGCCCTGGCCACAACCACTGCAGCATATCACACGCATAGATTCCACCCATAGAATCAAACATCTATCAAATATTTGCAAATCTACAGTTTGTGTACTGTTTGATTTGTATAGTTGTATGTGAAGTTTTGGCTAAGTCATGCAATTAACATTGTAGAGTTTGGTAACAAGCACTGCAGTATAACATATCCATGGAAGTAAACATGTTGGGTTGTGGTGTATAGTTAGATGTTTTATTCAATGTTTGTGTTATGGGGCAGTATTTGTGAATTGTATTATAATATACGTAATGTTTGATTGTTTGTGATTGGATATATTTTTTCATGACTTGGGTAACTGGAGCAGATATTCTTTTTCAATTTCTGTGATAAAAGAAAAGATCATGTTAGTGTGGGTAGTTTATAAAGACTTATTGCATTGCATAATAGAAATTTCTGCTTTATTTCGACCCTCATATTTAGTAGTTTACAAACCAGTGTACTGTGCAATTTTCTCAGTTTCTGTGTTTGTTTCTTAAATCATTGGGTCTGTGTGAACAAAAATCCATGTTGGATTACAAAAAAAACTTTTTTTGTTATTGTACAGTACATTTCTTTCTTTGTTTTCAGTGTTTACTTGTTGTTTCTGGCTAATGTTCTATCTGTTGGCTTGTTGCAGATTTTTGGGGCAGTTAGATACCTGTTGGCGTATTCTAACTGTTTATTTCATGTTATATTTTAGTGGTATTGATTTATTTGTTTGGTTATTGCAAAATCTTGGGGCAGCTAGATACCTGTTGGCGTATTCTAACTGTTTATTTCTTCTTATAATTTAGTGGCATTGATTTATCTGTTTGGTTGTTGCAGAATCTTGGGGCAGTTACATACCTGTTGGTGTAATCTAACTGTTTATAGTTTTCTAATTGAAGTTTTTATAATGTTTATGCACATATTAGTTATTAAATGTCGGTTTTAAGAATATTAAATAAGCATTTATAAGATTTGCTGGTAATCTCTGCTTTAGAGTAATGGTACTATCATTACATTCGAACCATCCACAATTTTTTTATATATATGCAGTGTAGTTACCTGAATTGGTTGTGGCTCCTGTGTGGTAGATTATACATATTGTTGTGAAGGTTTTCTTACCAAGTGATACTTGACCATGTGTGAATCCAGTAAGCTTGCAGTTGTTTTTGGTACCATCTCCATTGTAAGTTAGAAGCATTAGTATTACATACTTACTATGTGTTTTATTTGTAAGGTGGAGTGATTATCTGAATTGCAGGTAGTACATAATCTGCCATGTTTGCATTTTGTACAAGTTGCTGAAATAGAACGGATTCACAGGTAGGTATGGATACATGCACGAAGCGTTCATTAGGGATTTGTTCCTGTGCTACATTGTTGCAGAGTGTGTATGTATGTTTTCGCATGTATGAAATCTGGAAGATTTCATTTATAGTATGTTTTTGTTTTCCAGTACTTGTAGTACATACATTAGAAATTCTTGTGGATCTTCTTGTGAGTTTATAGTGAATTTCACCATTCTAGCACAGTAGTCCAACTCTTGTCTTATTCCATGAACACTGTATGTGTTGTCAGGATTGTTGCTTGCATTTCTATGAAGGACTACCATTTGCAAACACAATTGGTCTGTATTGTGTAGGTAAATGTTGTCAACAATTGGTGGCAATTGGAATAGAATATGTATTGCTACATTTACGTAGCAATTTACACCAGTTATATTTGAAAAATTAAATTGACCAGATAGTTCTGTGTCTAAGTCATTTCTTCGGAGTGTGTGTTGCTTCTTTGAAGAAGTACCTGAGTAGTAGATTCTTCTTTGGTTGTAGTAATTGATGAAGTATTAGCTTCTTTTGCTCTCTTTGGAGGATTTGTAGTGGGATCCTGTTACATTTCTGTTTGAAGTAGTTTTCTTTTACAACGTTTTGTTTTTTGTGTAACAGGATAGGGTTTTAGATGGGGGTGTGCAGTGAACGTAGTCTATTGTATTGTATTGATTAGAAATAGACCGTCAAGTGTACGTAAGCATGAGAGTGCTACGTAGCTCATGCCTTCTTTAAAGACTGTGTTCCCAATATCTATTAATGCTTGATCTAGTGTAGGACCTTGTGATTTGTGAATGGTGACTGTGTATGCTTGAGTTAGAGAAAATTGCTCTCTGCGTACATACGTGTCTTTGAAAAGAAGGAATCGAGCAGTTGAGCGTCTTATCTTTTTTACTTCTGATAGTTGCCAAAGAGAATATTGACAAACTGAATGTTGTTGTCACGTGGGTGTGTTTGAAAGCCAACAACTGTACCAAGTGCTCCATTAATTAGTCCTTGCTCCACGTCAAGGTTACGTTTAAGCATTACTCTACAGTTTAAAGATAATATAAATATTTTCCCCAAACCAGCTGTGTTGGAGATAGAGTTTTCTAAGGTATTTAGTCTTGTTGTAGCTTGTTGAAACATGGGTAGTGTCATACCATGTACATCCAGTTTGTCTGTGGAGCAAATTTCAATTATTGTTTGCATTTATTTTTTCAACATTGTTTGATTGAATTTTGAACACCTTGTAAAAGTTGGCATCAAGGAAATACAAGTGACATTTTTGTGTGCTAATTTTTCCATGACATCAGTAGCACATGAATTATGGCCATACAGTGCATGGATGTGCCGGGTTTTTAATATTGATTGTGCTTCTTGAGATAGTACACCAACTCTAACACTTTTAAAATGTTGGCGTATGTGAGGTCTACAGATTGGCGCATATTTTCTGTTAATTCTCTGTATTGGAAATGTTGCCAAAGGTTGACATTACCTATGCTGCCAATAGTTTTACGGCAGAGTTTGTGTCCTAAGATTTAAAAAAAGGTTCACGTTTCACTGGTGTCAATTGAAGAGGATCTCTGAAAACAATAATGTGTTTTCCTCCAAAGAGCTCCTCGTAGTTTGTTTTGAGTACTTCTTGTTGTCTGAGGTGAATCAAGGCCAACATTAGGTTGGAGATCATGCTCACTTCATCTATTAGTAGCATTTTCATTGTTTTAACACTCTGCATAGTTCCATTGCAGCTTCTGTTGAAAGTGTGTAATATTCTAATTTGTTTTGCTATTCTACTGGAAGGAGTAGTAATCGGTGTAAAGTGACACCGCCTATGTTGTAGGCAGCTAAACCTGTGGGGGCAGTTACAACAGCTGACAGTTTGTTGTTTGTTAATTGTTGAAGGAACTTGCTGATGATTTTGATTAAGAATGTTTTGCCTGAACCAGCTTGAATAACTGACGTATAGTAGTATAGGTTTGTAATTTTGGCAGGTACATTCTTTATTTTCATGTTGTACACCATGTGGAAAGTCTTTTGTTACTTCTTGAAAAATGCTACGTTACTCATTTTTCAGTTTTGATTGTAGTACAGTTAAGTCTTTTGTCTCTTCTTCATAGTGACACATGGTGTTTTCTACTTCTGTCATAGCTAATTCTGCCTCATTTGCTATTAGTGGCTGTCTCAGTGGTTCTTGGCTTCCTGTTATAGTATGTTGACTACTGTTGGGAGTGTCTTTATCTAGTTGGGCCTGGAGTTCTTCTTCGTGTTGCTGTTCATTGTGCAACATTGTTTTGTACTGTGTAAAGTTTATATTGGTTATAGTGCTTTCATTTGCTTTGAAAGCGTCTTCATAGGAGTCATATATATCTAGTAACTCTTCTTCTTTTCTCCATGGTTTAAAAAATTGTAGCAGGGACATGTAATATAGTTCTTTATGTTGAGGAGTTTTTAGTGACAATTTGATATGATTAATTAAGCTTTGTTTGGTAAGTTTCACTAAGCTGTCTTCACAATTTGTCACTCTGTATCTACCTTTATTTTCATCTAGTTTTATATTATTTTTTTATGTGAAGTTTTGGGCTATGTGGTATAGACACATAGTTTCTTAAGTGGTACTCTTGTTTGGGTAGTATGTGTCTAGTACATTGTTTTTCAAAATGTCTTGGCTGTTGGGATCATTTTTGGCTATTGTTTCTATGTCGTCGTATGATTTGAGAACTATTTTTCTAGATTTAGCAGGACCGAGACTTAACCATACTATATTTTCAGATTTTCCATACAAAGTAGTACCAGTTAAACGATCTGCAGCTTCATAGCAGCCACATTCTCTATGAGAGAGAATTTTTATGACTAAGCTGTACAATTTCTGAGACAGTGTTTTGTCTGATGATAGGTCATCCCAGAGGTCTTGAAGCTCTGTTTTTTCTGCTTTGGTAAAGTAGGCTGTTACATATCGTGCAACTGCAGTGGAATTGTCTGCAATGTACTGCACATCTATGTTTGCATTCCATAAGAGGGCAATGATTGCATTGTAATCTTTGATATATCTTGCTTCTTCTGTTCTTTTTATGTAATATGTGTTCTTAGGTGATTTACCTTTAACACTTTGTCTAACTGAAGACATGAAGTTGTTTACTTGACCTGTTGCTGTAACTGGTCCAGGGAAACCAAAGCGGCATTTGGTGTAGTATTTCCCTTTGTTTTTGTATTTGCAACGACAATATTTCCCACATTTGTGTCTTTGAAATTGTACAATTTGTGCGTGAAGATCACTATTTGTTGCTTCTGATGGAATTTCACAAGTGACATATTTTTCGATAAACTGTAAAACAGTGGCATCACTGTCTTGACCAAATTTAGGAGCATCTTTAATCCATAAAAGCATGTGGATATGTGGTGCTCCTCTGGCTTGGTATTCTTTTCTTCTCTGAGGGGAGGAACAGTTTTATTACAAATGAAGTGTTGTATAGCAATGGAGCGGTGATGGAAATATCTTGAAACATTAACAGGATCTAGAGAGCAAAGTTCTCCAGGTGTTAGTATATCTATATTTGTCTTTCTTTTGTTTGATATGCATAGGAAATCAGGTAGATCTTCCCATGCATATTCTGCACAACTTAATGTAACAAACCAAGTAGGTGGGCCAAGATTTTTTATCGTACAACGTACATCTCCGTGACTTCGGAACCAGTACTCTTTAGTACCATGCATGTTTGCTAACAGATTTGTAATGCTTGATTGTTAAACCTCATTTTTTTCTTGCACATTTTGTAGTAATTACGCAGCTGACATATTTTGAAAGTGGGTACCTGATTTCAATTTGTGTGCAACTCCGTAGCATAGAGATGCTAGTTCAATTTCAAAGAGTAGGTTGAGTATGTATTCCACATTTTGTCTAAATTTGGGATCTTCAGAATACATACGTAATGAGCAGTATTCTGATGCTGTTATCTGAGTGGGTCTATCATCATACCTCCCTCCTTTCCCAGTAGGAAACAGTAGAGGAAAAGCATGTGTTTCTATACTTTTTTCCCATATGCTGATTGGTGATCCTTTGGTTTGTCGCATTTGGTACTTTTCTAGTGCATCATCTATGGTGTCTTTAGAGTGTAATGGATGAATTGTATAATGGTCTAAAATATTGGATACTGTAGCAGGATCTAGAAGTTCAAATTGACCAGTTTCTGGTGACTCTGGAATTTATTTCAGTTGTTTCGCTCAGGGTTTCTTCAATATTCATTTCTTTGTAGTATTCATTGTTGTCCTTTAGATGTTGCAAGGCGTCTATAACTTTATGTAAGTCTACGAGATTGCTCTATTGGATGTTGCACTCCTAGAGTGTTTACATTTTCTTTCAGATATAATGGCAAATAAACTACTTTGCCATGAATGCCTTTCACTAATTCTGAGGGAAGTAATTTTGCTGTTTTTGGTGTAAGGTGTATTATTGATTCAAATTGACACACTGTTTGAATTATGATGCTCTGAAATAAATTGAGTTGTTGCAAGGGTTTTGGTAGTGGGAATAATTCTAGGTCATTTATTTTGTATATTTGTTTTCTGCTATAAGGTAGAGAGCTAATGCAAACCATTTGGAATCTTCATTGTCTTCTATTGTGTATGTTATGGCTACAGTTTTTGTGATACTTTCATAAAAAGTTATGTGGCAACACACACACACATGGTTTGGTACTTCAGCAGATGTACTTTTAAATTTTAGTATTTCTTTTTTGTATGTGTGTAGTGGAAGGTTGCCATTTGTAGAATTGTTCCTAGTATGTTGTAAAGCTATTACATTTTGTAAGTGGCTTTTGCTTCTGAAATATTTTCTCTGGATATGCTCTATTTCTTCGAGTAGGTCTTTGGCTGTACTATGTAGAAGATTGTTATTTAAATTGTCTAATGCTAAAGCTGGACTTTTAGCATAGTACAGTTTATGGACTAGATTTCTTATAGTTGAATGATGTGTTGATATCATTTTGATACGATGGAAGGTGCTTTTGCAATTAGGTCCTGAAATGCAGGCTAATGAATGTCCTTGTAGTGCTGTGTGTTTGCGCACTGGGCAGGTATCCATATTTTCATATATAAGTTTCATTTTGCATTTGCCTTTGCCTTTTACATATTGATTGAGAAACTGGCATAAAGATTTGAAAGCGTTTTTGTCAATGTTACACATTGACGTGCATGGCCATTTGTATACTAGACATTTTGGTTCAGTCTGATGGAGAGGTGATACTGAGTTTTCTGGGGATATTTTTGTGAGCAGCATTTCTTGTTTCATAATGGTATTATTAAGTTTTTCATTCCCTTGTCCACTGCTATGTATGGCAATTGTGTTTGTTTGCTTTTGTTTGTATGATTCTTCATTGAAATATGGTTCTGTGCTGTTGGTGTGACTCTATTCACCTCCACAGATATTTAAGACGTTATTTTTGTTGATATTACGTTTATTGAGAAGTCTATTTTGTAATTTAGTAGTTAGTTTTGTTAGTGGTTTCATTCAGTTTAACACTAAACTAAATAACTTCCTTTTGAGAAGGATTGCACTGTCTATGAGAGCTTCTAAGATTAATTTTCTATGGTAGGTTTTAAGGGTTGTGCATGATTTCTCTCCTCTTTTTATAAGATTCTGAAGGACTCTCTGGTGGAACATTTTTTGTAAAATACTTTTTGTGGTATGTTTACTTGCCACTACATCAGGATTTATAGAAGTAGTGTTAGCAGTAGTGGTAGCTGAATTCTTGTTGTCACTTTCTGTTTCGTTTTACATTTTGAAAAAGGAGGCAAAGTTTTTGTACTGGAAGCTTGTTTTGTTTCGCTTAATGACTCTATTAGATCTTTTGTTTGAACTTTTTGTACAAATTCGGCTAGAGATGGATGCTTATTTTGGCCAATTTTATTTTCATTTTCTCTATTTCTGCGTTTCTTTCTATGGACTTGGTTTTTGGTAGGCATTCTTTGGGGTCTGTTGAAATGTATGTATGGGTTGGGCTGTTCTGCAATGTATGTGTGCTGTGTGCATGAGTGTCTGAGTATGATGGTATGGATGTATGTGGTGGTGTGTGATTGTGCATTGGGCAGCTACAACTAGTTGGGAAGGCTATTCTTGTATTTGTATGTTAGTATACTGGGGTCCAGATGACAGTAGAAAGTAAGCTAGTGGTGAGGAGAAGCACCAATACTAAATCTAATGGTATAGAATGAAAACAGTTCTTTGTTCTTCAATACTAACATTCTAGAGGCTGAGTTATGTAATTTCTGCACCGAAAAAAGGGTATTTGTGTGCCATTCTGCCTCAAATCCTTGTTTGACAAATGGGGATTTGTGGGCAGAATGGTGCACAAATCTCTGTTCTTTGGTGCACAAATTCCATAAATCAACCCCACAGTGTATTTTAGTAACATTAATAATATTATGTTAGTATTGTGCTTACTTTTTTGTCAGGAATGAGTAGGTTTCTTCTGAGTTGTTGTTTGTACTTCAGATGCTTCTGCTTTTCAGGAGAGTGTCTTCACTGCAATTGTAAAAGAAAGAAGTTAGTAATTTTGTGTGTTTATAGCACTGGTGTTAATTTAAACGTTGATTGGTATGTTCTGGTAGTAGTATTCTTGTTTGATAACTGAACATAGAGTGTGCATGCAGTTTCCTTTGACTAAGTGCAGCCTTTATATTTTACTTGCAATATGTTAGTTCATCATGGTTTGCAAATGAGTAGAATACTAAGTGTATGAAACTCACTTGGTTTCTTAAGGCTGTGTTATTGCATGTTAGGAGATATAAGAAATAACAATATACTTATTTTGCAATTTTTATAAGGTAAATGGCAGAAACTGTATAGAAAAGCAAAGAATGTATACATTTGTGAAGGTGTGGGTAATAAAGCAGAAGGATGTGATGTACAGGCACTGGTGTTATTTCAGCTGGGAGCTTTTCAATGATAGTGTCTATCTGTGTGAGTTTATAGAGATGCATGACCTTATCCTGGCTGTGTGTCATTTTATAATACACTACTAACTTTTCTACAATTATACTGTTATTTCTCACATCTTTTAATATTATATTTTTTTTACATAGTTGTGTGTGTAAAAAAAGAATTTAGATAGTAGACAGGTTTGGAAGTGACAGTTCATTATAACAGATGGGAAAAATAATAGTAAATTCATTTTATAGGTTATACAGATTAAGTGGCAGTTACTCTGTTTATATGTATTCATGAGAGTTGTACATGCACTCTGCATAACGTATGCATACCTGTAGTTTGTATTCATGCATGTGGATATGCATGCAGCTGCAAGTAGAAATCTTGGAGACTTGTACAGTAGTTTTTGTAGTAGCTGTTTTCCAATGATATGAAACTTGTACTCAGAGTGATCAACAGTACATTTGTAGTGCTGAACTCTGATGATGGACTTAGATGTAGAGGTCTTGGATGTGATTGTTGTGGATGGTTGTGTGACTGCTTAGCTGTATCAAATGAGGGAATGGCACACAGAGAGTGAAGTGGAAAGGGTAGGAGGACTGTCTAAGATTTGTGCGCTCCGCAGACACAGCGGCTATCCACGGACAGGGCATGCCACATCCGGATTTTCCAGCAAATCCAGCATGTAAAGGGGACTGTATGGATTTCCCAATCAGGTGTTGAGGTTGTGGATTTGTGTTGAAAGAAACTGTGTGTAGTGAAAATGGCAGAGGTGGAGAAAGTCAGGGTGTTGGTGGTTGGAGATATGTTTGTGCATGGTTTACAGCAGTGTGCTCAATGCAGGCATGTGGCAAACAATTTTGATGTTAAAGGAGTGGAGGTGGTGTGGAGCACTGTGCCTGATTGCAATGTACAGGGAATTGTACAAGTTTGTGAAGATATGGGCAGGATGAACAGTCCCCATGTGGTACTTTTGCATTGTGGTGCTTTGAATTTGGGCGTTTTCAGTATCCCTACTTTGTTGGCAGATATGGACACTTGGTTCAAGCAGTAATGAACATCCTTCCAAATGCCAAAGTTATTTTTTCTGGATTAACACGTAGGGCAATATGGGACAATAGTTCTGTTTTCTGTCCTCAGCAAAACATTGCTAGGTGTGCAATCAACCGAGGCATGTGCGCTTTCATGCTTAGAGCTGGTATGTTCTTCTGTAATTATGAGAATGTTGATTCCAGCAATGCTGTTTATTTTAAAGAAGATGGCATTTCTTTATTTTTACGGGAAATTTCATGCTGTTTTGGAATGTAAGGGTTGCTTTGGAGAAGGTTATGTGAAGATTTTAGGAGTAAAGTAACCAAAGAAAATACAAAATAACAGGTGTATGTCAAGCATCCGCAAAAAAACTAAAAAAAGGCTATTTTCAGAGCCAATTTCAAAAGGGAAATGGAGCACATTATTTAAATTTAAATTCACCACGCTCAGTTTTTCGATATTCCGCGGACATGGCGGTAGTCCGTGGACACCGCGTATTACATACGGGGATTTTGGGGTGGAGAGGCATGCAAATGAGAAAGAGTAGAGCAAGGGATTGTTCAATAAAGTTTACCGGGTGTGTTGGGTAAGGAGAGAGTTTCTTAGGAAGTCTTTTTCCTGAGAGAAGAACAGATAGCTATGGCTGTGTATTTTAGAAAACAGATTATCTGGATTTTGGGAAACACATGGATGCATTGGTTAGAGGTGCATGCAGAACGCTGTGGAGTAGCTGCAGATCTTGGATTCCCTCATGTGGAAGTGCACTGGCATGGATGGCGTGGAATGAAGTGGCGGGACTTAGTACCTCTCTGTGCTACTTTGGAGACACAGCATCATCAGGACATAATTATAATTCATTGTGGAGGGAACAGTTTAGGACATGTGTGTCGGGGGGAAATGCTCCCGGGGTCAGCTGGGCCGTCCGCGGACTTCCGGGCAGGGAGGCACCAACTCCTCCCGCGTATCCCAAAAATGAGTATGAGACACACACAAGAAGCAAGGTGGTTCTGCTGTTTATTAAACAACGGCAGGGATGGGTCTAGGATCGTACACGTCCATCCTGACTCTCGAAATTCGTGGGGCTCGCAGGCCCTTTTTGCCTCAGTATGACGCGCTACTTCACCTGACGCGTCATACTGTGTATGACGCGTCACCTGGGAAAGTTAGCAAAAAACCTATCGCCACTCTGGATTGGTTTCTCGAGTGGTAGGGTTAGTATAGCATATGTATAGAGGAGATTGTTAGTGGTTAAGGGTCAGTCAGGTGGTATACTTGGGTTGTCCCTTCTATTAGATACATGAAAATTGTTACACGAAGACCCCTGATGATTGGCTAATGTTAATGGCGTCATTGATGAGTGCCCCATGTTCTGATTGGTCCACTCGCGAGCCCCCCAGCCTGGGACCATCGTTGTTCCCAGCTTGCGGTGTACCTGTCATTTGCAACAATATGTAACTATGTGTTTGTGCAGACAATGCGTGGGTTTGCTCATATGCTTGAGAGCAGACTATTCCCACCGCCGTAGGTGTCCATTGGGTCATTTAATTGTTGCAGCCTGTGTCTCAAAACGTGGGACCCAGGCGACTTCTCCCTCCTGGGTCTGGCACCCTGTCAGGTTCGGCTTGGTCACGTGAGGAGAGACCGTGGTTGAGGCGAAAATCTGCACATTTAAAATTGTATTTGCCTCTGCGTGTCTTGCTTAGTTTGCAGGTGTGACCTTGGCTTCGGCTTGTGGCATGCGAGTTGCAACATTGCCCCCTTGGCTGTCAGTTCTTGCTGGGCTCATTCTGCAGGGTCAGCAATTGTACTCTTGTTCGTTCAATGTTCGTGGAGGCTCTTGTTTGCGGCCTACTTGGGCCTGGTGCATAGGTGGGGATGTTTGATGCACGGCACTTTAAGTTACGGTATCATGTTGCTTCATATCCGGTATCATGTCTTCGTTGCATTTTTCATCACAATGCATGGGTTAGGTGAAGCGTCAGCAAGCATTTTAGATGAATTCTTTGTGCGTCTTGCGTTTCTGCATTTTGAAAAAC
The DNA here is from genome assembly GCF_040938575.1 of Ambystoma mexicanum. Classification (NCBI taxonomy): domain Eukaryota; kingdom Metazoa; phylum Chordata; class Amphibia; order Caudata; family Ambystomatidae; genus Ambystoma; species Ambystoma mexicanum. The sequence goes on from NC_090922.1 coordinate 1,142,494,553, forward strand.
CTATGTGAAAAATAATAAAGATGCGCGTCAGTGGGTGTGTCCGTCACCTACGTCATAGCACTGAATATGTTCTTCGTGTGGATTGGTGTGGGAGTGTCCAGTGTGCATGGTTACACGGGTGTTCTGACCGTTGGCTAGGTTGTCATGGCATCTCTAACGATGTGTTTATTTACTGTTGAATGGTTCAGTCGAGTTCATCCATGCCGCAGGTGTCGGCTTGAGCAGGGCAGGCTGGTGGGCAGGCTGGTGGGCACATCCATATGTTCCTGTACCAGGGTATTTGGTCGTCTGGTAGATAGGCAAATTCCTCTCGTGGCGGGTGTCTGGGCCGCGATCCTCTAGGCCAGGGGCGTGAGAGCATTGGTGGGAGTCTTTTGTCCCATTCTCCCACTTCATGTGTCTGGAATTTCTTTGCAATTTGCAATGAAAGAAGGACTTGGGAAGGTCATGGACATGTTTCAAAATTCCCAAGTAATTTTTTTGCGCAGAGACAAATGTGGCTGCGTTCTTCTTCATTTGGTCCAAAAATGGATAAAGCAAGGCACAATGTCAATAAGACTGTTTGTGCCTTTCTAGGAGATGTTGCCATGTCCTCTCTTGACAATGAAAATATTATGTTTCATAGCACATACATTTTTCGCAGAGTCCATTTTACTTATGCTGGCAATCAGATTTTTCTGAGAAATGTACAAAATGCATTACAACCTTTTTTGGAATTACAGCCATTAATTTTGCAGTAGGTTCTGACCATTTGAAGTTTTTCAAACACAAACAAACACCACCAAAAGGCTCTTTTCAGAGCCACAACTTCGTCCCAGAGAAAAGTGCAATGGTTATGATAGGGCAGCACCCCAAAGCTTTATATGTCCACAAACAGTCCACAGACTTCTAAAAAATGCACAGGGCCCCTCTCTATTTATTTGCCACTTCTATTTTTAAACTGTGAAAGGTGGCTCTGAAAAGGTGGGTTGTGTTGTTTTATATTTATGTTTATTTTTTACACACGACAAACTAGGAAAGGAGGGGAAAGGAGGGTAAGGAAGTGACACCAACCATGGGGATAAGAAAGGGCAGGTGGAGAGAGGAAGATTTAGGGTGGGCCTTATTTAGGTAGGTAGCAGGCATTCTCATGCTCCATGACTGCAGTCTCGAAAGCACTCCGAAGACTCTCCCCCTGCAGAGTACTGCATCGCAGTACATACACAATATTGTGACCCTCGAAAGGTAAGGGTCAACAGCATCATGGATGGCCTGCGAGGCAGCTGGAGGGATGCACTGTCCCACAGGAGTGTCTCTTGTGGTGACAGGAGCGGAAACGGAGAATGTTTTAGAGGAACTCAGCCTACTACGATTATCACAAGGTACAACCTTGCAAATGGCCCCACCGTGGAACGACCTTAGGTGTCGCTTTATGGATGTCATACCAAAGCTGTACGTACCAGGCTCCCACGACTTCAGCACCATTTTGCACTGGTTGCAGGTGACCTTGTTCGCACATGCTTTTGCCACATCACCATGAATGGTAAACAACTGCCACACCCAAGGCACATGGTGAGTGCTGGTAGTATGGTCTTCCACTATGTCATCTTCTTCATCCTCTTCATCCTCCTCCTCTACATTCTCATGCCTGTTCCCCTCGTCAGGCCCTTGGGGACGTGGTGGTGGTATAGGGGGTGGCGAGTGCTGATGCCGAGGCTGAAGCAATTTGAGATGCCATCAGGAATCAGGAATAAAAGCAGCAAAAGCAGGAAAAACAGTTCAATCTGTTAGGTTACTCTGCAGTGCTGGAAAGACAATGCTCTGTCAGGTAGCCAGAAACACAATGAGGTTCAGCTCTGGGGTGTGGCCTTTTATAGGGGTGCTGGTGCGCACTTCGCGGACAGAAGCACTGTCCGCGGACAGATCGAACACCCCAAAAAGGCTCAAAAAGTTCCAAAAAGTATGTAGGCAGCCAGGGTCATTGTCTGGGACATGTGCAATGGTGAATATTTACTGTAAAATACTTTGGATTGTCCAAAAAAATACTTTTAAAATGTTCAGGGACCCGGACAGTGCCCGCAAATCAGGACACATGCTCAGCGTGGGTGCGGTCACATGATGGTGTCAGAACACATCCGTGAATGGGACGGGTGTCCGCAGGACACCAAATGCATAGGAACAGTCATGCGCATGCGCGTGGGTGTTCTACGGACAGTGTTCGGGAACGCAAACTAATTAAAAGTGCGACACACGTGAGACGGACCGTTACAGACAGGCGCGATGTTCGTAGGACTTATGGGTGTGGTGCGCATGTGCGTAGATGTTCTACGGACAGTACGGACAGGTATAGTGTCCTTAGGACACCTCCATTTTTGTTAATTGCAGATATTCCGGACACCGAGTGTGCTCTAAGAACAGTTCCATGTTCCTTGCGGACAGTACGGCCAGGTATAGTGTCCTTAGGACAGTTCCATTTTGATTAATTGCAAACATTCCGGACACCGAATGTGTTCTAAGAACAGTTCCATCTTGCTTGCGGACAGTAAGGACAGGTATAGTGTAATTAGGACACCTCCATTTTGATTAATTGCGGACATTGTGGACACTGAGTGTGTTCTAAGAACAGTTCCATGGTGCTTGCGGACAGTACGGACAGGTATAGTGTCCTTAGGACACCTCCATTTTGGTTAATTTGCAGACATTCTGGACACTGAGTGTGTTCTAAGAACAGTTTCATCTTGCTTGCGGATAGTACGGACAGGTATAGTGTCCTTAGGACAACCCTATTTTGGTTTATTGCTGACATCCCGGACATCCGCGCTGTCCGCGGACACCTTAACTGGCTTTAAAAAACAAAAAGACACAAAGGACTGAATTAAACCACACATAATTTTTTTTGTATTATATACAGATATAAAATTTATGAAAGAGACGGGGAAGCCAAAACTGACACAAATACAGGGAATTAGGGGTTTGGGTGCGAGGGGAAGAAGGAATGGAAGTCTCATCATAATGTTTTTCTTGATGGTGAGGGTTTGGGGATAGTTGACTGGGACATGGAGAGGGGGAACAGGTACATGTGGAACAATGATATTTAGGGGGTACAAGTGGGGGTAATTTAGGGGGCACAAGTGGCGCATGCGGCTGGCGCAGAGTGTGCGCGTGCGATAGTCTGCGCCATCCGCATGCGCCAAAATCCATTTCGGCGCACACCGTACTCATGGATTTCAGCGCAGAGTGGCGCAGCGACCCTGCAGCAGCGCCAGTAACGCCCCCAAGAACGCCCCTCGCGCAAGGAAAAGCCATCAAAATCCCCAATCCAGCGCAAAGTGCTGCGCTAACCCTGGACCAGTATACAGGGCCGCCACACAGCACACGGCAAGCAGGGAACGTGTATTCCTGGGGTTCGCGGGAGGTTTCACCCGCGATTTCAGCAAGTTACATGTATACCTGGGGTGCGGGGAAGTCTAACACGCAATTTCAGCAGGGTACGTGTATTTCTGGGTGCGCGGGAAGTTCCACACGCGATTGCAGCAGGGTACGTGTATTCCTGGGGTGCGGGCAAGTTTAACACACAATTTCAGCAGGGTACGTGTATTTCTGGGGTGCGCGGGAAGTTCCACACGCGATTGCATCAGGGTACGTGTATTTCGAGGGTGCAGGCAAGTTTAAGACGCAATTTCAGCAGGGGACGTGTATTTCTGGGGTGCGGGCAAAATAAACATGCAATTTCAGTAGGGTACGTGTATTTCTGGGGTGCGCAGGAAGTTCCACACGCGATTGCAGCAGGGTACGTGTATTTCTGTGGTGCGCGGGAAGTTTAACATGCAATTTCAGCAGGGTACGTGTATTTCTGGGGTACGTGGGAAGTTCCACACGCGATTGCATCAGGGTCTGTGTATTTCTGGGGTGGGGGCAAGTTTACCACGTGATTTCAGCAGGGTACGTGTATTTCTGGGGTGTGCGAGAAGTTCCACACGCGATAGGCCCTGTGCGAGCGGGGTACGTGTATTTCGGGGGTACAGGGGATTCCTACACGTGAATTGGCAGTGTGGGTCCTGCCAGGTGTTCCCTCTACACCATCCATGGCCCCTGCAGGCAGACCACACCACAGGGGACTACCCTGCACCCCTGGGCATGTCCCGCAGGCAGCCCAACAACCATGGGCATGCCCCCCAGCCAAGCCACATGTCACCTTGCACTAGTGATCACCAACGCATTACCCCCTTGCACCCCCACCCCCCAGCAGTGCGGGGCACCTGCCTGTAGGCCGCCACTCATGTCCCCCAGCACCCCCTCCCCCCTGCAGTTAGGGGCACCAGCCTGCAGGCCCCCACTAATGTCCCCTTGCACCCCCACCCGCCAGCAGTGCGGGGCACCTGCCTGCAGGCCCCCACTCATGTCCCCCAGCACCCCCACCCCCCAGCAGTCAGGGGTACCTGCCTGCAGGCCCCCACTCATGTGCCCTTGCACCCCCACCCCCCAGCAGTGTGGGGCACCTGCCAGCAGGCCCCCACTCATGTCCCACTCATGTCCCCCTGCACCCCCACCCCCCAGCAGTGCAGGGCACCTGCCAGCAGGCCCCCACTCATGTCCCCTTGCACACCCACCCTCCAGCAGTGCGGGGCACCTGCCAGCAGGCCCCCACTCATGTCCCACTCATGTACCCCTGCACCCCCACCCCCCAGAAGTGCAGGGCACCTGCCAGCAGGCCCCCACTCATGTCCCCTTGCACACCCACCCCCCAGCAGTGTGGGGCACCTGCCAACAGGCCCCCACTCATGTCCCCTTGCACCCCCAGCACTGAGGGGCACCTGCCAGCAGGCCCCCACTCATGTCCCCTTGCACCCCCACCCCCCAGCACTGAGGGGCACCTGCCAGCAGGCCCCCACTCATGTCCCCTTGCACCCCCACACCCTAGCATTAGGGGCACCTGCCAGCAGGCCCCCACTCATGTCCCCTTGCACACCCACCCCCCAGCAGTGCGGGGCACCTGCCAGCAGGCACCCACTCATGTCCCACTAATGTCCCCTTGTACCCCCACCCCCCAGCAGTGCGGGGCACCTGCCAACAGGCCCGACACATGTCCCTCAGGCAACACGTCATCACAATCACGATCCCTGGCCCTTAGGGGCAGCCTCCACATGCCAAACACCCACCCAAGTATTTCATCCACCCACATAGAAATGCCAATTACATGACACAACCCCAATGGCAAGTATGTAAATGAAGACATGCCCCTCACATACACACAATGGGTGCAAGTGAATGTCAAAACCCATATCATGACATGCATGAAAACAATGAGATGATACCACACATCGAAGTTGGATGAAAAAAATGTATTAAAAGCAACATGAATGGAATTAAAATCAAACAAACGACAATGGAAATTAAAAAAGAAAAGCTGCATGTCTGTAAAATAATGAAAAACAACAAATCATAATCCAAAGGAAAGGTGTCCAAAGTCACAGTTCCAAAAATGAAATCCAAGGGAAAAATAAACGTGAAAATCATTGCTCCATGGGGAAATCCAAAGAAAAAAGTAGAATCCAACAGTGAACTATATACAGATGAACAATCCAGGGTCTATGATCCCAACTGAAGAAATGAAACCTATCAAAAACTCCTACCTAATAAAACAAACTATATACAAAAATGTGGGCCATTGTCCTAAAGGTCCAAAATAAAGAAAAAACCAAAGGAAACCTAATACTATCCAACTATTTACAAGGGCAGCGGGAAGTCCAACGGCTCACATGTTGATGTCCCAGGCCAGGGCATCATCGAACTCCTGCTCGATGTCCCGGAGGCGGTCCTCTTCCATGGCCCCAAGGGTTTGCAGGGACGATGACATCTGGAACTCCAGGTCCCTGCGAATGGCCTCGAGGCACTCGGCCCGCCTCAGGGCCCTACTCATGGAGTTCTCCGCCCTGACCATCGTGAGCCGTGCCTCTTCCGCCCGCTGCCGCTCCGCATCTATTGCATGGCCCAACCGCTGCCACACGGAAGACACTTCCCCTCCAGGGTCCTCCTGCCCTCCGTTCGATGCCTGCCCCTCCGATGTTGATGGCCCCGAGCCATCATTGCTCCCACCTACAGCCTGCTCCTGCTGCTGCTGTCCATGTGCCCTGTCCGATGGTGCCTGCACATTCTCCATCTGCTGGTATCCAGTTGGGGTGTCCAACCCTGCTGGACCGCCAACTCCCGACTGTGACAGGGATGGGATCTCCACCAAGCTGGCTGTGTTGGTCAGGCCAGGTCAACAGGGGGCCCTGGTGGAATCTGGGCCGGAAGACGATGTGGAGAACGACTGGCACATAGCCCCCACAGAGGAGGAGAGGTCCGCCAGAGTGCGCACCACATGTAGGAACCCTCCGACCAGGGCCCCTCCCAGCAGTTCCACGTCACAACGCTGCTCTTCGTGATGGCATGCGTTCTCCGCCCAGGAAGAACGCACGTCATCACGAATGACACGCCTGCGCAACGCGACACCCACCAGGACGGATCCCATACGGTCGCGGGACCCCTCGTCCGCAGGTAGTGGAGAGGCAGGTGATATGGCACTCTCCCCTACCTGCGGACGGGCCTGGGACGGGGCATCAGGCTGGGCATGGCGGCCTCAGACAGGGAACGCCAGGCTGAAATGTCGTCTCTGCGTCAAGCAATTGCTGCTCACGCAGAGGCGCACATGGATGCCCTGAGGGAGGAGTATGCTTCCCTCAAATCCACTCTGGGTGTCCTTATGATGTCCCAGAGGCAGCGGGCAGAGGAGAGGTTTGCACAGCTTGAGCGTATCACTTCGGCTGAGCTACAGGCTTGCCGGGAGGTGCAGCGGTTGTCCAGCCAGGCCTTGCAGGAGGAACTCCGTGTTATACGTGCTACCTTGCAGACCTACATCACATCGCCACACAGAACCAGGCTCACCCGTCTGGCAGACTTGCTGCCGTCGAGGGGCAAGCTGCGGCTAGGCGTGGCCAGGCTACTGTGCCACGTCCTCCTTTCCAGGATGAGCCAGACTCGGACGACCATCTATCTCCCACATAGGTCGGGCTGTGCAGGCGTTGAGACCATGGAGGTTTTTTTTTTGGCTCAGCATCATCGCATGTGGGTGTTGAGCAGCACCCTGTACCTCCCCCTTCCTGGGTGCCTCCCCTCCCCCCGGGTCGTATGTGGCCATTTTTGATTTTTCTTTTAGTTTAGTTAAGTTTCTGTTTGATAGTTAGTTTAATTAGGTAATGTAGGTTTTTCATAGTTAGTGTAATTAGTTAATATAGTTTAAAATTGCTTGTCTATTGTGCTTTCATGTGACGGTGCAGTGCTTTGTGGCTTTTGAAAGCATCCACTGTCTGTTCCAGCTGGGCCATTCAGGCTTGTCTTGTGTATGTGTTTGCTGCTTGGGGTCCTTGACTCACATATGCCACTCCTGCCTCCCTTATCCATGGGCTCGCAAGGATGGTTCGGTGCAACAGCCTATTATAGGGCTTTGGATTATCATATCTGTGGCATGTCTGGTGCTGTGTAACTTGTGTTCACACCCCTAGTGGGGATGATTGCGGTGTTATTGACCATTGTCCTGCTTTTGCTAGATGGGGTGTTTCATGATTAATGTGTACATTCATTGCTATGCATTGTGTAGTATGTTTCTTATCTTTACTGTACACGTGCTTGTTGCAATTCATGCCGTAGATAGTGTGTTCCACACTTTGGATGTGAAAGACGGACTGATGGTGTGATTTCTGATGTACGTCTCTGACATGGTCCAGTAATGAAATGCCTGAAGAGACACACACAGATGACTCTAAAGCATTAATCATGTGTTTCATGCCCTTTCTGCAGGGGGATGAGCCTCCAGACCACCTTTACCAGCAGACAGGGCCCATTGGACGTCTGGATTCTGGACACGTTTGTTGGTGCCCCCATGCACATGTGTGCGCAAGCAGAGGCACAGGGATTGCAGACATACATCCTAGAACTGCTGACGTGTTCCAAGGAACTCCAGGCAAGGTGAGCAGCACAGGGGGGCCACAACACAGCAAAGCTTCCACCAGCCCAGTTGCACATGCAAGCTTAGTAGCAGCACTGAGGGTGAGCTTGGACGAATATTGGTGTTGAAGCACACAATACAGCTCAGATGTGTTGGTGGACTGATGGCTAGTTGATTGTAAGGTTGTCTGGGGCACCTGCAGGGGCAGTGGCACATACCCTCCGGTCCACCATGGGCCATTGAGGCACTTGTATCACCCATGCTGCCTTCCGAGACATGGAAAGGAGCAGCTCACAGGGACATACAGCAAGGGACAGACTCGGGTGCATTTCATTTCCATGTACATTTTGGAACATGCACTGCCTATTTTTTTACGGTCATGGTGGGACATGACTTTTTCTGAAGTCATACCTTGCTATATGCATCTGTCTGCTTACCCAGGGAACATTGCATGTTGTGTGAATCGTGACACATTGGTGTTCCATTTGCCACGCACCCACCTGACTTACTGCATTGACTGTGTATGAACCATCACGGGAATGTTACGTATGGGTATGAAGCATCCACACCAGATTGTCTGTTTGTAGAGTAGTTTGTTGCTATGGGGCATATTTGGTGGTGTGTTTGTGTGTTATGGGCATGCACAGATTATTAACTGTGGCTCACTTTGCAGCATTGAAGTGCTCCTGTAACCGGACCTGAGAGTGCACAGGCAGGAGGCCAGCACTCAAAACCAGAGCTGAGTGTCTTGTTGTTTTTCTTTCAAACTGCTCTACATAGGCTTGCTGGGGGGTGCACTGTTGCTTGGATGAATTTGTAATTCAATTTGGTATGTTTTTTTTCCATAATCACCCCGAGTCCTATCCAATTCTAAACCCTGTACCCTCTACCCGGTGTTCCTGCTTCCCGTACCTATCCAACCAACATTCCTTAACCCTCTTTCCCCGCTGGGGTTGCGGATGCCTGTGTAAACCCCAAGATAGCAGGCGCCAAAAACCTAGAGGGGGTGGTTGGTTTGTACGACTCCTGCGCCTGGACTCCGGAATGCCCTGACAACGATGTACAAGTTTGTTATGATTGTGTATGTGTTAATGCAAGTACTCCATTTTAGTGCATTCCCTACTTTCACGTGTCATTCATACTCCCCTCTCCTGCCCCTCATTCCAGTTATCCAGTATGCCAACGGCTGTCCCAACTGAATATCCCTGACACTCTTTCCCCACCAGGGTCTCAGAGGCCTGTGTGAGTTGCAGGCACCCAGGTCACGGTGGGGTTGGTTGTTTCGTGCCACTCCTGCGCCTGTACACGAGAGCTGTGACAGTACACATCCGTTCGTGGTGCATCATTCGATGTTAGGTACCACACATGGTTCACATCCTGTTGTGACATTGTTTTACTGTGCTACCTGGTTGTTACATCATTGTGGTAGTACTTGGACTTTGTGAGGTACTGCTACTTCAAGTCATCTACTGGAGACTGTTCTGGTTAGTTTTTCTGCCTTGGATTTTGTGTCTTTGCAAATGAAGGTGGACTCTGAGGGTGCAGGCAACTTTTGACACACAAGGTGGGAGATGGTGACGAAGGGGAATGGTGATCCTGTGGCCAGGTGAAATTGAGGGTTGAAGGCTCCATGACCCAGGTGCAGTTGTTCAGTGGGTCATGGTCATTTGTGAGGGAGGGGGGGTGTTTTGTTGTTGATAGTTGCCTTGCCCTGCAGTGTGATGGGAACCCTGACATTGCAATTGTGGTATCCTATGTACATGATGTGTTCTGCTGATCAATGCATGTTCATGTGTTGTATTTACCTTTCAGGTGTGAGGGGATAGTTGTGGTTTGACATGCTGGGGTGTACACATGGTGAATGTTCACATGTGATGTGTTTAGGACACTGATGGTCAATTGATTGCACATGCATATGTTGAGTGCATGTCCTTGCTGACCCGCACACTCGCACTATGATGCACTACATGTACAACCAACCTTCGATATCCACATGTACACTGTGTTTGCCTTCTGCTGCCCACTGTGTCCCTGCAGCACATGTTCTGTGACCAATTATGGATCCTGTACATGCCTATTTTGCTTTTTGATGTGGTTTGTCGCTTAGATGTGATGCTCAGGGTGTGCATCACACACAATGGCTGTTCACTGTGCTGTGCGCTGAGCAGTGTGTTGCAGGAGTTGGACACAGCACATAGAAGCTGCAGTGTTGATTTTGCAATGCACAATGTGCATGTAGACAGGCATTTTTTTTTATGCTGCAGCTACTACTTTTGTGATGCGTTTGGGAATGACTTATTTTGGGTGGGAGGTTGTTGGTCAGTCATTTCATCTGATTCCATGTCAGGCATCATTGTCTGATGCCAATTTACATTTTTCACATGGCAATGTGTACCTTATTGGTACTGTGTTGGTGTATGGCTATTGCTTGCCATGTCATGTTGTGGTTTGGGAGGGTTTGAGTGACATAACAGTGATGGTCATGGCCTCTTTTGCAGGTGTGTGTGATTCACACTTTGCATGTCAGAGTGAGCTGCTTCTCGAAGCAACAAGCTGGGGGTAGATCTCTCTCAGAGGCAGGGGCCTCCCTCTGGAACGGCCTTCCTGCCTCCCTGTAACTTGAGGAGAACCATCTCCACTTCAGGAAGCACCTCAACACCGTCCTCTTTGCTTCTGCTTTCTCTCTCCCTCTCCCTTGCTAATTTCTTCACTGAAACTGCACTGAATCTGCAACTGGGCCACTCTCACCGACCTCGGTCCCTGGCCCAGCCACTCTCCACTTGCACTGCCTCCCTGGCAACCCCTGCACTGCGGGAATGTCTCTGTATCCCTACAGCCCCCCCTTCCCAGCACTTGTCTGCACTTACCCTTGCACTTGCCACCAGCTGGCCTATTTATTTGTTTTTTATTCTTCTTACCCTGTACTGCACTCCCCCCCTCCCCTTCCCCTTGCACTTTCCCTTCCACCTACCCCTGCACTTGCGCGATCTAAATGACACCTGGCCTAGTAGGATCGTTGTCTGTCTTCCCTTGGTCCCCCCTCCCTGCCTCGTTGCGCCTTGCAACACTTGTGTATAGGCGCGTTACAAATGCCATATCATATCATATCATATATCATATGTGTGCCTTTTGGTCACACAGGATAGCTGGGGGTTCAGTATGTTCTATGTTATATGTATATAAAGTAAGGGAATCCTAGTAAACATCTATCAAAATTCACACTATGAATATGTATATTCAGTAAAATAAAATGTGATAAGGGAGGTTATGGTTAAGTTGCGCTACTAAAAACCAATGAAATTCAGCAAAAGAAGTTGGTTAAAGGGACGTTATGGTTAAGTTGCGCTACTAAAAACCTATGAAATTCAGTAAAAAAACTTTGCTAAAGGGACGTTATGGTTCAAAGTAAAACCGAAAAAACCCTGAAATTCACTAGTTATGGTTAGCTAAGCAACCATAACTCGTGCCATCACCGTGCATTGCTAAGACTAACACCCAGGACATCAAAGATGACATCACAAATGTCATTGATGACATCAGTGATGACATCACTTGTCTGGACGAGCTGTTCCTTTCCCTGTAAGGGAACACAAACAAACAGGAAGGCTAGGCCTCAGTTAACCTAGCACCGGTTCAAAACGTGGCTATCAGCCAGCTAATTCATGCACATTGTCTATGTATTTTGGGAAAAAAGTCTCAAAAGTGCCGGAGAGGGGGAGACGGGGCATGCGTGTGCCCATGCAAACGTGCTATCCGGTGAGCGTGTGCAATAGACGATTACTGTCTCGGAGGTGTAAGGGTCCGTGAGTGCACCTGACCTGGTGAGACTTTCACACATTAAATTCACCTTCAACTGTGCCGTGATGTGTTATTATTCTCCTCTGATACAGTGATCAGTGACCGCACATGCTCACTGGTTAGCACGTTCACATTGGAGACACCCATTCCCCGCCTCCCGTGACATATGCGGAAGCTCTGCATCTGTTCCGCCACCCCCACTACCAGCTGCACCTCCTCAGAGGTATTCTTCCTTTCCTCTCCTTTCCCCAGAAGCTCACTGTCTCCAGAGCTCTAGTTCTCTCTAGGCTGGATAACTGCAACAGCCTCTTTCTAAATCTGCCTGCCTCTGCAACTCATCCAAAACAGGACAGCAAGACTTTTCCTTGGCCTCAAGCCCAGGGATCGTATCCCTCTAGCACTGAAATCTCTGCGCTGGCTTCCAGTGGCGGCTAGGATTATGTTCAAAACCCTTTGCATTGTCCACAAGGTCTTCTGGGGCCTGGGACCTCAATACCTTCAACTCTCTCTTCCCAAGTGTCTTCCTTCTCAAGCTCTTCGTTCATCTGCCTCCAACTCCCTCAGGGTCAGTCGCTGCTCAAGCAGCAAGTTGTGGTAGATCTCTTTCTTCTGCGGGGGCCTCCCTCTGGAACAGCCTCCCTGCCTCTCTGAAACTTGAGGAGAACCATCTCTGGTTCTGGAAGCACTACAAGACCGTCCTCTTTGCTTTTGCTTTCTCTCCTCCTCTCCCCTGCTGATCTCCTGGCTGAACCTGAAACTGCACTGGTCACCTGGCTACCATCTGGTCTCGGGCCCAGGCCCTCTCCCCGGCCAGTTGCACCCCTGCAGTGCCCCCCTAGCAACCCATGCACTCAGGACTGTTTCTGTATCCCTACAGTCCCTACCTGCTCTTGACTCGTGAAGTCTGCACTCACCCATGTACTTGCCACTAGCTGGCCGCACTTCTATTTATTGCACTTCTATTTATTGTCTTTACTTATTTATTTTTACTGTTATCCTATGTACTGCACTGCCCCCTCCGCGCCACTCACACTTTTCCCTTCCCCCTCCTCCCCTGCACTTGCGCGATCTCAATGTCACCTGGCCTAGTAGGATCGTTGTCTTTGTCTTCCATCTGTTTGCCTTGTCGCGCCTTGAAACACTTGTGTGTAGGCATGTTATAAATGCGATATCATATCATATCATATCATATCATAATTTCTTGTTTATATGCAATGTATGCAGTATACTTTGGTTTGTTATTTAGTACAGTTTATATGTATTACTTTGAAAGTAGGGTTTTCATATTTTATTTCAGTGTTTTCTGAAGAGTGTTTAAGCAGTAATACATGTTATAGTATGGTTATGCGTGAGAAAAACATATTTCCCATATCAAATGTCCTTGCTTCTTTTTCTATAGGTATGACCTAGCAAATACCATAGTCAGTGCATACCTTTCACTTCATATGTGCATCCCCTGTCCGCCTCCAAAATTCAACACCCAATTGGGTGATACAGTAGCCGTGGTTATTCATCTATGTTTACAAAAAAAAATCCTTTTAGCTGTAATAAAGAAAAAAATATTAGTTAAAAAACACACACACTTTAAGAAACACAATTTAATACAAATGTATGCCCCTCATATCTTGAATGCAGTGTATTAAATGCAATATATAAGATACAACATTTTTGCAAACAACACTGTTGTTCTCTTTGCACATACTAATCGTTGATGATGCTAATCGGTTCATCGAGCCGAGCTGGGCATCCTGGGCATCCTGTGGTGGGTAAAAACTGTTGCACTGGTGCTGTGGAGACAACGGGTCCCCCAGATATGTTGATTGCTTGTTGGGGGCACTATAGTGGGCCTCCAGTCCATCTTAGGCTCAAGATTTCTAGGGGGCTTGATTACCTCCTGTGCCTTTTCTATCGTTTTTTCATCTGTGCACACCTTCCAACCCTCCCCCTTCTCCCTTTTCTTATCGTGTGTTAGCTTGGGTCATGGTTGAGGCTTGTCTTGGTGAGTAGGGTCACTAAGGGTGACTGCAAGTAACTGCTTTTGATCCCCTAGTGCACCCAGTTTGCCTGGCTTTGCCCACACCCCCTTTTGGAGCTGCACTGCTGAGGTGGCAGTGTGAGCCTTTTCACCTACTTCTTTGGAGGTAGTCTGCACCAGGCTGTGGTCTGGAGTTCGTATGATCTTAAGTGAAAGTGTGCTTGCTACCCCTGCTGTCTGCATCTGGACTTTGGACTGGGGCACTGGAACCTTCATTTTTTGTCTCCTTCTTACCATCTTTCTGACTTTTCAAAATTATGCCTTCCATGGACTGATACCTGCGCTGTCCTCCCATTATCATCTGCCGACCATTCCTGGACCTCCAATTTGACTTCTTCATGGCCATTTCATCCCCATTTTATTGCCACTGCAGTGGGTCTAACATCCTAGCCCGCCTCCTGTGTCTGGTGGCTGGCACAGTCCCGTGTTTCCAAGTGACTGCTATTTTATTTTAAAATGTATGTGTATTAACACATTTCAGGGCTACATCAGATACAGTCTGCAATGTGGAACAATGGAACAATGCCCCAAACAGAGGGGTCAGATATGTCCACCAGTCGGCGGAAGAATAGACCACAACAGGCTCCACCATTTAAACTCTTTACAAACATTGCTTTAGTGAGCAGATGCGCACCTGTTATCTCCCCAACCTGCCCACACCTTAACACACAATGTTTAAAGAAAAATTATGAAATAATGGGAGGGAAATAAGGGACATGACTGCTATTTTTAAGGATTCCCTTGTACATCTGTATTCTATGGTGACCTGCCTTGAAAGGCTTTGACTTTCATTATTCATTTCAGTCTGCGGCAAATCATTTGCTGACTAGTCATTTACTCGTTTATTTTCTCTTTCCATCTTTCTTGCACCCTTTATGTCTCATCCTATCCCATGCTACCAACTTGTCCTGCCATCCTAGTTCTTTTGATGCTCTTCCGCAATTCCAATGGGGTATCTCAATGCTCTTTCGATCTGTTATAAATCACATTCTATTCTTGAACTTTTCTCTTCATTCTAATTTTCACTTTCTCTGTTTAACAGAAACATTAATCACCCCTTATAATTCTGTAACTCCTGCTTTTCTTCACACTGCCTCCACTTTATTTTCCAATACCCCACACATAATTAATTGTGGGTGAGGGCAATGGAATTCTCTTTAATTCTTCCTGGACTGTTATATTGCTCCAACCTCACCAGCCTTCCCTCCTTTTAATACTATTTCCCCCTTTTCTAATCCTTTCACTGTTTCTCTTCTTGTTTATCATTCCCCTGGCCCATCTATTGACTTTCTTGAACACCTTGACCTCCTTATATCTCCTCTTCTTCTGCCTTGTTCCCCTTTTATCCATCTTGGGGATTTTAACTTTCTTGCTAATAATTCTTCACTCCCTCTGCTGCTCTCTCTTGCTGATTCTTATCACTTTCACTTTATTCCTTCCCCTTCTTCCCATTAGTCTTGCTCTTGCATTGACTTAATCGTTTCTTCCTCTTTGTCACTCCCTCCTGTTTCTTCTTCTCCCTTTTATGCCACTGATCACTTACTTCTTTCTGTTTCCCTCTCTTTTTCTTTTCCCTCTGTCACCCTCCTACTATCTTTATCTGATGTAAGCTCTCTTCGTTTAACTCTCCATCTTTTCGCTCATCACTGAGCTCTTCTCTTTGTCCAATTTTGCTTTTTTCTCCCTTTCGCCTGATTTAGCTGCTAGTACTGTAAACTCTTCTGTCCAATCTGTTCTTGACTCTACTTTCCCATTACATCTTTTTTCTCCAACTCACAAAACTTCCCAGCCTTGGCTTACTCCAATTCTTATTTCTCTCCACCATAGCTTGTTTTAAGCCAAGCGGGTTTGGAAAAGCTCACACTCCTCTTCCCACCTTACTGCGATTTTAATGCTACATTCTTCCTTTGACTCTGTCTTACCCTTTACTAAGGAATCTTACTTTTCTGAATGAACACTTTCTCTATTTCACCACACACGCTGTCTCTATCAGCTGCTATACAATATTCTTTCCCCTAAGGCCCCGGATCCTTCTGCTTTCTCCTGCCTTTCTTCTGATCTCTCTAACTACTTTACATCTAAAGTAGTTAATCTTCGACTAGCTTTTACTCCTTCATTTGTGATGTCATATTTGATGTCCCGGGTGTTAGTCTTAGTAGTGCACGGTGGTGGTGCGAGTTATGGTTGCTTGGCTTACCATAACTGGTGAATTTCTGGGGGTTTTCAGTTTTACTTGTAACCATAACGTCCATTTAATGAAGTGTTTTCACTGAATTTCATAGGTTTTCTATTAGAGCAACTTAACCATAACGTCCCTTTTACAAAGTGTTTTCACTGAATTTCATAGGTTTTTATTAGTGCAAGTTAACCATAACGCCCCTTTTACAAAGATTTTTCTGTGAATTGTATAGGTTATTATGAGTGAAAATGTTTCATGATGTTACAACACTCTATATACGTTATTAATAATTGCTCTTTTAACAAATATGAAAGAACTGTAAACCTCCTTTAATAAACATATATTTTGCAATGTATACTGATGTGTGTCGAGCATAGTGGGGATGCAAGTCATGGTTGAACTGCCTAGGGCATGAGGCTCAACCATAACCCCAGCCCTGCCAAATCACCCCTGTTATCCACTACACCTACGCTGCATCATAGTTCAGTGTCCTCTATACCCTCATAATGTGACCAATGGACAGTGCTTATGGCATATAGCCATGGCAAGTCTCCACAATCCACGGGGCATTGGCTTTGGTCATGACACATTCCCCAATGAGTAAATCAGAGAAGGCATTCATCCTTGCCGACAGCCAGGCCCACTGTCCATGCAGCAAAGTAATATCACTATTTTGTGTACTTACATTTGGACACTATGGAAAAAAAAAACGCAAACCAGATTTACAAAACCACGCTTTCAGGTCCTTGATGATGCTCCTCACGCAGGCTTGCTGTAATTCAGTACAGCACTTCAGGCTGTAGCCGCAAGCAGATATTCAACCATAGGTTTCGGCCATGCCGCATGCCCCAATAATCAAATCAGAGTACACGATTATCAAATAATTGCAGGTTAGATCACGACGCTTCATCTATCACTTTGAACAGATTACACTGCTGCTAGTAATGGGGTTATTTTGTGAAGGTGCCCTTCCTTCTTCAAGTGTTAAGTTTCAAATAGTAGAGTGAGCCCTGTTCACCTCAGTGCTGGGTTTTTCAATAAGTAACTATTGTTGCAATGAAGCAGTCTTCAAAACCATTCTTGATGTTACATTTATTGTTAGAAGTCAGCCGATATGTGAGTTGACTCTCTAGTGTCTTTCTAAAGGCATGTGGATTGTGGGCCAGTCACTGCTGCGAGGTTGTGGAAACAATACATAAAAAAAGTTTCCCTTTGAAAACCACCTTTCACAGTTAAATAATAGAACTAAAACAATACATAAAATAATAACATAAAAAAGTTTCCCTTTGAAAACCACCTTTCACAGTTAAAAAATAGAACTAAAAAAATAAGCTTATAGACTCCATCTACTTTACATTTTTTAGTAAAGTAGTTAGATTCAATACGATTCTCCAACATTCCCATTGGCATGTTCTACTATGCTAATGGCAATAATGGACAATTGTATACTAGAGAAAAACAAATGTATGCCTGAAATTCTTCTCTCCAGTATACAGTAAACACCATCATCTATTGCCATTTATAACTAACCACAGTCTCCACATTTCCCTGCCCAGCCCATGCCTTATTAGAAAACCTGGATTGCACATGCACACCATCACACACACCAGCCCTTTTACTCTTTTTACCGTTATGTTGTAACACTCCCTCCTTGCCTGCTTTATACCATTCACATATATATCATATATGTCCATCAATCACTTAAAAAACTCTTCATATACTCATATACTCAATATACTTCTTCAAACTCAACATATTAAACTTCCACCCACCAACTGCCACTTAACATGTTCTACAAATCGTTTGCATCTACATTTCCCATACGTATGCCAAAATATTGTTCTGCTATGAATGCACATTATGCAGTGACAGAAGTGCATAAATAAAAGGGGCAGTAGCAATGGACAAGTGCTCGTAGGTACCCAGGAGGGAAGTGCCAAAGGATGCCAAGGTGGGAAGTCACTTTCTAACTGCTGGGACAGAGGAGTCGCAAGGGTGGGGCACATCTTAACTGTAACGTCCCTTTAACAGCATTTTTTTCTATCAATTGAATATCATTTTTAAAAGTTTCCTAATGTAACATCGCTGCAAATACGTTATCACAAATTCCTCTTTTAACATATATGAAGCAACTATAAACCTCCTTTAACAAACATATTGTTTGCACGCATACTTATGTGAGTCGTTATCAGCAGCGCATAGCCCATTGGTCAAATCAGAGTAGACATTTGTCCTTGCTGAATGCCACGCCCTCTGCCAACGGCAGAAAAGTAATATCACTATTTTCTGTACTTACGTTTAGAAAATTGCAAAAAAAGTAAAACACAGGACAGATTTCCAAAAGTGTCCTGCAGATTTATGTTCTCCCATTTAAACCTACAGCTTCGTCCATGCTGCATGCCCGCAACTTTGCTGCAATTCCGTCCAGCACTCCAGGCTGCAGATGCAAGCAGATCATTTTTTTCCCATTTAAACCGACACAACTAACCTACTATGCCTTGTGAGCATTGAGAATGATCAGGCGCAGCGAGAAGTGGAGGGTGGGGGTAAGTTCTGGATTGTCTGTGCTCGTAGGTGAGCAGCAGATGAAGTGCAAAGTATGGTAAGTGCTATGTGGCCTGGAGCCCCATTTGGTAGAAAGTGCAAGCCTACAGGATTGAGGCCGGTGGGTGCCACGGCAAGTGCTCAGAGGTAGGCATAGGCTGGGGCGATTGGGTATGGGAGGCCAGGCCCCCAAGGAATACATAAGGGTCCTCTGCATCAATCACAGTGACTGTGAGATTAGCAGAGGAGGGATGAAGGGAAGGAAGAGGTGAAGAGGAAAGTCTTGAGGAGCTTCTTGAATTTGAGGAGGTCCTGCTCAAGATGAAGAGGTAGGGGAAGGCTGTTCCATAAAAGGAAGCAAGCTGAGGAAAGTGATCAGCCTCCTGCCCTCTTTAGCTAAATGCTTTCAACACAGAAGAGGGCCTCATTACGAGTCGGCCGGAAAATCCGGCACAATTACCGGCATGGCGGGAAGTGCGTGTCCGTGCCCTCGAGAACCAGCTTCCAGTGGCCGATCACGAGTGCGTGAGCATGCGCGTCCCCCCATGCCGGTAGTGGAAAAACCACCATCCCGGTAACATCCCACCAACCCCCCTATACTGGCATTGTGGCTTGCGTCCACTCCGTAACCGCCTTCAATGAACCCCTAAACACCGGCACGGTAACTCCGGCACGGAATAACCGTGTTCGCAAAACCGGACCCGGAAATTACGTCATCGCGCTGGAATGGGAAATAGGCCGGCGGCCATCTTTAAAAACACAATCCATTGCCATCCTCCACAACCAACACTCCTCCCGTGTCGTAGTGTGTCAGAGGAGCATCATCATGTCCAAGGCCAGCAGGAAATCCACACAGAGGAAGAGGAAGCAGCGTTTCTCGGACGCTGAGCTCACCATGCTCGCCAACACCCTGGAAGAGCATGCGGATGTAATACGCAGCACAGACCTAAAGCACGCGGCCCAAACCCGCAAAAAAGAGGTCTGGCTTGAGGTAGCTCAGAGGATGGCAGCAGTGGGGTGCGCCCCAAGGAGTGTGCGCGACTGCCGGAAGCGGTAGGATGGCCTCCGTGTCCGGAGGATCATGTCTGAGAACCGGAGAGCCGCAATGGCGACAGGCGGTGGCCCACACTCCCCAGTGCAATTGATGCCATGGGAGGAGACGGCAAGTGGCTTCATTGACCCCGAACGAAACCATTAAGGGGATCGGAGATCAGGAGGTCGGCATAGCAATCACAACAGAGGAAGGTGAGTGTACCATCACAACCACGTATCACGACACATGACGTGGCCCAACTGGGGAAGTTAGCGTGGGCAAGGTGATGCATCAACATATCCATAGAATAATCATTGTCACTCCCTGCACCACATGGACGCTGAGTGACAACCCCAATCCCAACAGAGGTTCCACATGACCCAACCATGCCCATGCACCCACCACACACAGACCAAACTAATGCTACCCCACCAGCCATGCATTGATTCCCCATATACTCCCTCACAACACCTAAAGCAACAAACCAGAAATGAAATGATGGCTGAATGCATGAACATATCCCACCGCAATTCAACATAGCTGCCATTTGACAACATCACTGATGACCTGCATCTCTTCTATCCCCCAGGCACCGATGATGAAGGTGGACCACTGGACAGGGGTGCAAGCATGTCCAGTGCACGCAAGGGGACCAGGGACACCCCAACACAACCGGCCAAGGAAAAGACACCTGCCAAAGCCAGTGTGCCACGCAAGGCACCAACCCTGCAGGGGACACCTGCACCCACTGCTCAACAACAAAGAACCACAACAGTGGTAGCCCTGCCGCCAGCCAACAGGATTGTTGTGTCCACAGAGGTGGAAGAAGAATCAGACATGATGCCTGGAACACCCACCCCAAGCCACCTTGCCAGCCCCCAACCTCTAGCGGAGTCTGAGTGCCTCGATGATCCGTGTCTACATGATTCCGACCTCAGGGAATCAGACAATGCGCTGTTTGAGGACAGTGCCCCGGAGGATGGCTCCGCACAGGCCCATTCCTCCACTCTGCCTTCCTCCACTCTGCCTTCCTCCACTCTGCCTTCCTCCACCCTGCCACCAACCTGCAGACCTGCGGACGACACCTCATTTGATGCCCGCCTGACAAGGGTCGAGGCCCGGCAGGAGTACATGCTCCAGATCATGCGCCAGCAGGTGGAAGCAGGCACTGAGGCCATGAGTGCCATCGAAAGGGCAATAGCAGCCAATACTGCAGCAGTGGAGGCATCCACGCGTGCCTTCCGCGAGTGCATGGGGACACTCACGGAGGCCATCCTTGCAGGTAATGCTCCGATGCAGCGGCCACACCTTCACACAGACAGTCGATTGACAATAGACTCCTCCGCAACTACTAGCCCTACCACCTCGGCTCAATCCAGTCCGGTGCGTCACATAAGGAGGAGCACACGACAGTCGGCCATGGCACCACCCAACACTAAAGTCCAAAATAAGTGAATGCACGGACAATGACATTGTGGCAAAACACATTGTGGAAGGGAGCACTGTCCGTTGCACACATGGGGACTCTTTGCATCTATGGGGTGGGAGAGGGAGTTAACAGTGGTGTTTTGAGGGTTTGTGGGGTGGGAGAGGGAGTTAACAGGGGTGTTTATGAGGGTTTGTGGGGTGGGAGAGGGAGTTAACAGGGGTGTTTTGAGGGTTTGTGGGGTGGGAGAGGGAGTTTGTTGGGGGATTGTGGGAAGGGGGGTGGGCACAGTTTTGCACTTTCATATAATACACAAGTTTTCTGGAGAACAATCCATGGCTGGACATTGTTATTTTTGGTGTGCATCCATTTAATGTGTTACAGTGTTCAATGTCCAAATTACAACATTCCCTTTGTGCATGTTCACATTGGCCCAGTGTCTGACTGACAAAAGTCATTCATGGTCCCTGTATCTTAAAAGTATTCGTCAATTAGTGCTTGGTGTACAGCATGGCCATCCCGTGCATCACGTACTGGCAGGGGGGCTCCTTCACCTCCGTCTCCATCCCCTTCATCCTCACCCGGGCTATGCATGTCAATGTCAGGTAGCAGTGGAAAATTCCTTCGGACTCACATGTTGTGCAGCATGACACAGGCCATGGTGATCTTTGCCACCTTCTCAGGCCTATATAGGAGTGCCCCACAAGACCTGCTTAGGCAGCGGAACCGCGCCTTCAACAGGCCAAAGGCCTGCTCAATCACAACACGGGTACGAGTGTGCACACGATTGTACTCCTCTTCATGGCTGTTCTGCGGGATCCGCACAGGGGTAAGTAGCCATGGCCTCAAGGGATATCCTCCATCACCTGCAAGCAGATACAAATAGGTGTGTGTCACTCTGAACTGACACCTTCAGGGAGCACGGTCATGGCAGCAGCTATTAGGTGTGAGCATGCACATGTCCCTGTACGTGTACTAAATAGTCACCAATATGGAATGTATACTGTAAAGAGGTGTGGAACAATGGATGGGGTTGAATAGATGATGCAGGGTGTAATCATGCATGCTGAGGCAGATGTGCTGTGGCAGTGCGACAATGTTTAGCCTCCAATTCATGCTGTATACTCTTTACTATGCATGGTCACACAGGCCGCATTGGCACAGTTGCCATCCCATTCAGTCATGCATTGCTTGCCATCACCATGGTGCCCCGGTTATGCCTCTTACTTGTTGTCTTCCATTTGCATTATTTGTGATATGTGGCCCAGTGATGTGTCATTTTCCGTTTGGCTGTGTCAGGTGAGGAGTGTTTAGCTCTGCATTCATTCTCCACTCACTGGCTATTGCCACCCAGGTAAACTATCCCCCCTTTCCCACCCAGGTGTACGATCCCTCCCTTCTGCATCCGCACACATGAGTACCCCACAGCATGGCCATGGGCCTGTTGTGCAACTCACCGAGCAGCCAGGCACGTGGTCCAGCATGTCGCTCCATGTGACGGGGTAGCGTGGAGTTGCGCAGTACCATGGCATCATGTGTGGATCCAGGAAATCGGGCGCAGGAATGGGTGATGATCTTGCTGGACTCACATACCATTTGCACATTGATGGAGTGGTATTGCTTGCGATTGCGGTACACCGCCTCTATGGCATGGGGGGCTACCAATTCCACATGGGTGCAGTCGATGGCACCGACACAATTGGGCATGCCTGCCAGTGCATGGAAGCCTGGTTTCGGCTATCTCCTGGGCAGTCCGTGTTAGGGATATGTGGGTGCTTGCGTGCTTCAGGAGGGCATCTAGCACTTGGTTCAGCATGTGTGAGAATAGTGGTTGTGAAATGCCATGCAGCTGGCCCACTGTGTGTTGGTAGGTGCCTGTGGCCAGGAAGTGTAGCACAGACACCACCTTCAGTAGTGAGGGGATGGCAGTGCGTATTTGTATGTGGCTGGCAATGTCGTTGTGTATCATGTCCACTATGGTGGTGATGGTGTCACGGTCCAACCGGTACAGGGTGTGGATCTGCTCAGGGGTTAGGTTGAATGGGCTGGGTCTGGTGCGAGGGATTGGTGGCTGCCTACAAGGCGCTGGTGGCTGGGCTGGTGGTAATTGCTGGGCCTGTCTCACCCTCCTTCTCCCCCTGCGTCTCCTCTTTGCTGCTTGTTCTTGCAGCTGTAGTTGTTGTTGTTGCTGTTGTTGCTGTAGTTGTAGCAGTATAGGCATGTCCTCCAGCGCCATGATTGCAAATGCTAGTGGTAGCATTTTGGTGTAGGAAGGGGTGTGGTGTGTGGGTGTGCTCCTTTTGTACTGGGCCACTCTGCATTGCCTACACCTGTGGGGGGCGTGTGGTGTGTGGGTGTGCTCCTTTTGTACTGGGCCACTCTGCATTGCCTACACCTGTGGGGGGGTGTGGTGTGTGGGTGTGCTCCTTTTGTACTGGGCCATTCTGCATTGCTTACACCTGTGGGGGGGGGCGTGGTGTGTGAGTGTGCTCCTTTTGTACTGGGCCACTCTGCATTGCCTACACCTGTGGGGGGGTGTGGTGTGTGGGTGTGCTCCTTTTGTACTGGGCCACTCTGCATTGCCTACACCTGTGGGGGGGGTGGTGTGTGGGTGTGCTCCTTTTGTACTGGGCCACTCTGCATTGCCTACACCTGTGGGGGGGATGTGGTGTGTTGGTGTGCTCAGTTCATACTGGCACAGCCTCCTTTGACTCCACCTGTGGGGATTGTGTGCACCTGTGGCAGCTGCCTTGTATCTTGGCTGCTGTTTGCGGGTGGTCCGCGATGGCTTTTTTTCCGGCATCATGCAGCCCGTTATTTCTGTGTTTGCGATGCCGGTATTTGCATGTTTGCGTGGGTTGTGATTGCCCCCTATTACTGGCATGCCGGTATTTACTACCCGAAGAGGCGCGTGTACGCGCCTATGACACTATTAACAGCACCGTAGATAACGGTGCCGTTAATGCTGGGTTTGCGGGTCAGAATGCTATGGGACGTTAAATGATGCCGGTTTTTGCATACCGGCATCATTTTTCCCTTACCGGCATGACTCGTAATGAGGCCCAGAGAGTTGGTGACAGAGTACTGCAGAGGACTAGAGGGAGATTATTTAGTAAGAGAATGTTGCAGATAGTGTGTCCCAGACCCCAGGCACCCTTATGGATGATGCCAAGGGATTTCAATTTAATCTGTGCCGCAACCGGGAGCCACTGAAGAGTTTTTAGGGCAGGAGAGATGTGGTCACTAGGTTTACGGCCAAGGATAAGTCTTTCTGCCCTATTCTGGAATAGCTAGACGGGTCGTAAAGTGAATGAAGGTAAATTCAGGAGAAGGATATTGCAGTAGTCAAGCCTTTAGGGAAACAGGGCTCGGGTAACATTGAGCTTCTGGGGGAAAGTGAGAAAAGGGAGAATTCCTTTGAGAAGGAAGAGTTGAAAGTGGGACTTATTGACAATGTCCTGAGTGTGAGGGAGGAAGGAGAAAGAGGAGTCAAAGGTGAGTCTAGGGTTTCTGGCTTCAGAAGAAAAAGCAGGGGGGGGAGCCCATGGAGGAGGGCCAGAGTGAAGGGAAAAAAGAGGAAGCAGCGGTCCCAATGGGAATGATCCCAGTCTTGCTGCCATTGAGGCAGAGCTCGTTGGAAGTACACCAGGACTGGATGGCAGATAGGCCAGCAGGAAGTTTTGAAAAGAGTTGTGTCCTTCCTTCTTCTAGGGGTATACCGTTATACCAATCTAGATACCGTGAACAACTTAATTGAACTATAATAACCATCACGTTGTTCATACCGGTATACCGTTTAAGGGCCTGCAGCTATTAAGTGAGCTTTTCAATCCGATTTGGAAAGGCTGCAGTAATCAATTGCTGCACAGTGTGGATCTTGCACTGTGGGATGTGGCGTCTGCCAAGGACGCCTTGTTTGGCAGACAAGAGCATAGGGAAAGTGAGGGCACATTAGTAAATGCAGCCTTGATGCTGTTACCGCTCTTTCTCTGTGATCAGTAGAGTCGGGTTAAAGATCAGCCGATTTGTAGTTTTCCTACCTATTTCCTATTTGAAAGATGGGAAACTACACATCCCAGAATTCAAAGGGTGAATTACCTGAATGCCCTTCTGATGCATGTCCACAAAAAACGTTAGCTCTGTAGACTGTATGAACACTGGGCCCATCAGTGCTTTGTGCTAGTATATAAACTGCCACCCCATTGTCCTCTGTGTAGATTTGCACATTGGCACTAGAGTTGTTGCTTCGCTTGATCCTTCCCCTGCCTTCTGCATATGGCACTGGACTCAAGCAGACAGGACAGATTCTACATTCAATTTTAAGTATCCAGAGCAATGGGGGTGAGATTTCTCAGGTCTATCCTCGATGTGTGACACCACCCATGAAAGCATTTGTCCGTCTCAACCCACATGACAAGGGTCCTAATGCACTCAGACCTGGGGAAATGGTAATGATTGGGCTCTGGTGAGGTGGTGGTCCAGGCCATATTTGTGCCGACATGTATTAACGTCGTCATTTTCAAAAAGTTTTTGTGCCACTATCTTTAAGAAGGTAAATTAACATGTATTGCAAGAATCTAGAAAGATAGCAAGAGCGCCCACTGAACGCTGTCCTTTTAGGATTACATGGTCAGTGGTGACTCCAACATCAGACCTTTATAATACACCAGGCAGATGGTAAACAAGCTATAATGATTTGATCAATATGCAACCTTTCGGTGAGTATGTGTTGGCTATGACATTTTGACAAAAGAAACAGAATGACATGGGCTTTCAGACCTCACATGAGAGACTTTTCTCCATTTAATGGGATAAAGCGTTAGCAAAATAAACTTATTTGACTGATCGCAGTGAGGGATCATGATGCCCATGCCATGTGGTTCCAAAATAATGCAGGTCGAGGCCGATTTTCAAAGCGATGGCCTGTGACTGAGCAGCAAGCTCATTGCTCAAAATGTGCATTTTAACACTTCCACTAGTAACTCTTTCATTCAAGGCGATCAACGATTGAGCTCCATGAAAGACCATTGCCCTCATTCTGACTCAGGCGTTAAGGGGTTTACGGCGCCGTAAACGGCGCCGACCCTTAATGCCTGATTACAAGGTACCCTTTGCGGCATGGCTTTTAACGGCTGCTTTTTTGCAGCCATTAAAATCCATGCCGCAAAGGGACCTTGGCGATAATTACAGCACCGTAATTTACGGTGCCGTAATTATCGCCTTTCCCCATTCCCATTATGCCCTATGGGGCGAAAATGGGAATGGGGAAGGGTAAAATGGGAAATGGGGATTTACCGCCCAACTCACCTTGGAATGGGGCGGTAAATCCGCCAACCACCATGGCGTAAACGTAGTTTATACCATGGTGGTAAGGGTACGACCCAGGCGGTAACTTACCGCCTGGGTCGTAATGAGGGCCCATATCTGCAGCCGCCTTAGATTCCTGGAGGATCAGCTAAAAATGTGCAGAGACAAGTTTCAAAATGCAGACAATTTATGAACTTTTTATATGTTAAGATTAGTTAACTCCACCTGCTATACCGCAATAACCATGATATAAAGTCATTTAGCAAGAAGGTTATCATACCGCCATAAAAACAATACCGTGACACCCCTACCGTCTTCAAGTGTTAGGCTTCAAAAAACATGAGCAAGCCTTGTTTACCTCAGCACTGGGTTATTCAATAAGTAACTGTTGTCCTAAAGATGCAGTCTTCAAAACCATTCTTGATGATGCTATTTTTATTGTTAAAAGTCATCTGACATATAATTCGACAATCTAGAATCTTTCTGAAGGAATGTGGATTGTGGGCCAGTCATTGCTGCGAGGCTGTGGAAATGAGTCTGGCATCCAATCCCAATATCTTGTCCCACTACGGTCGCAAATACGGGTGGGTAATGATTTCCAGGGGGGGCCTGGTGACCACATGGGCACCTGGTTCGGCGTGCTTGGTAATTATCTGCTGATTAGCATTGTCTCAGAGAGTATGCAGTGATAAGCACAGTAATCTATCAATGCAATCCTGCGCAGCACTTCGGGCTGTAGCCATGGACTGAATTATAGCTATGGGCAGAATTTATTTTCCCATTCAAAACTATCCTGATCAAAACGTCCCCACATAGCCAGTCCCTAGTTTTACTGCGATGTCCACGGACACCGGCGTGTGGCCGCGGATCCAACTTGGCAGGCGTTTCCAAAAATCTGACACACCTCATGCTTTTCCCCATTCAATCAGCGGGCATATCCAATGGCCGTGGACATCATGACTGCCCCTGGACAAATCAGAGGCTCTTCAGCGGACTGAACAGAAAAGAAAGTCTGCGGACCGAACCCAGATATCACTCATTTGTTTGTAGCTCCGTTTTGCCCTTTTTTTTAAAGTAACTGCCGGACGGATTAACACCAAATTTACAAAACCATGCTTTTGGGACCAAACTGCCACTCATCGCACACATTTTGTGAAAATCTGTCCAGCGGTTTAAGCTGTAGGTGTGAGCAAAGATTTTTTTCCATTGCATGTATGGGGAAAACCACACATTTTGGCATCCCCCTATAACATTGACTCCCCCAGACAAAACCTCATCAAACTTTGCAAAATCATATTGATGGTGCCATATACTTTTCCCTCCAGGTTTGGTGAACAAAAAGTGTTTTTCTTATGGGTTGAGCAACTTAACCATAACCATATATATTGTGGTGCATTTTTGAATTGTCATACTTTTTCAAAATGTTATAATACTAAACCAGGCAAAATTATATTTGCTAAACAAGTATGTTCTTATCTAAGATATGATTGGTTATTTATAACATGCTTAATAACCGGAGGTGTCTAACTGCGTACCCCAGGACTGAACCTGTATTGCTCCCTGTGGTCTTGCTTCCAAGGCGAGCACGTTACCTCTGAGCTATCCTCCCGAGATAAATTATTATCTATCAATAATAATTGGTTTGGGGTTCCTAGGCTATTTGACTCTAAAGTTATGGATGTTTAATCAATTGCATCTTGAAGGTTAAATGGCAAACATGAAGCTTTTTTGTTCATTTGCATCTGAATGCATCCAAATAAAATAATTTTTCTGGTCACAAGAGGTTCTCGGTGTTACATCAAAATAAGCTGATTTCCATATTAAAACTGATTAATATAAACTTAAACATCATGTGATTTTTTTATTTTTTTATTTTTTAATTACGAGTTTTATTCACCAAAGTGATTTTTACAAGCTAGTAGTTCCATCAATCCAAAATGAAGAGGTGATGAAAATGAAGAAAGAAGAAGAAAAAAGAAGAAAAAAGTAGAAGAAGAAGTCAAATAAGTAGCAATTTAAAAAACAGTAAATCAGAGATTAACAGGAGAGGCAGCACCCTCTAAGGTGGTGAGAATCATAGAATGAATGAATGAAAAAGGGCTCTAAGCCTCCGGCAAGAGCTCCGTTACTTTGTCCTTAAAAATTAGGTCCAGAATTTTAGTGGCTGCTATCGCCCATGAAGGTCTAAGGCCCCCTATTAATCGCTCCCACCACAGCTCTTCTTCTGTCAAGTAGGCTTTCTCCAAATGGTGTAGCAAGTATGGGGTTCTGAATAGATTTGTTCCCGGGCATGATAGCAGAAGGTGCCGTAGCATTTCAATAGTTTGATTTGAGTTGCAAAAGCGACAACTGTTAGTCGCGGAGACGCCTCTTATCTGCAGGATCTCGTTTGTGGGCAGTAAATTCAGCCTGGCGCGAAGAAGTGTAGATCTTGTTTTCCTGTTTGGGTGGTTTATAAGGAATGGTTGAACTTCATTCAATTTTCTGGCCAGATGCTGGGTCAATTTGTAGGCAGATCCTTTCTCTAGCGTATTAATTCAATCTGTTTCATCTAAGCGGTTTTATGTATTAGTTGGGTTTGAAACTAGTTCTTCAATAGAACTGCCACAGACTTCTAGGTTTCATTTGCATCTGTTCTCCCAAGTGGCCTGCATTTTGCACTTGCCTGAGTTCAGCTCTTCTTGGACCATGGAAAAAATCATTGGAGAAGATGGATCCTTAATCTTCCGATATAGCATTATAGTAGCCCTAGTTACTATTGCCGCCAAGGACGATAGTGAAAGTTCTCTTCTGATTAATGCTATTGGTGTAGAGGTCGGAAGATTAAGGACTGATTGCCATAAAATGCTCTCCAATCTAGGCCATAAGAGATCAGGTAGAGATGGCATGGCGTCTACTCCATAAGTGATAGTGGGTATCACTTTCCCCTGATAGAACTTAAGTAGAGGCATCAATGAGAAGCGGCCATATTTCCTGTCTAGAACTTTGGCCTGTGAGATGAGATTTCTCATTTTTGCATATAGATGTAGTTGCATTGCCATGTCCTTTCATGAAGAATCAATCAGGACCCTGAGGTATTTAAAATCTAAGACCTGTTCCACTTTCTCTCCTGCTAAAAACCATGTTGAATTACCTCTTCTTCTGCTCCTTTTTCCAAAGACCATTATCTTCGTTTTTTGCCTATTGACTTCCAGGTCATTGGCTTTAGTGTACTTGGTTAAAGAAGCCAGCTGACGTTGTAGGCCGATTGGCGTCTGGTCCAGTTGTATGAAGACGTCAGTGTAAAGGATTCTAGGAACTTTCACTTTGCCCATCACTGGAGGAAAATATCTTGTCTCGGCATTTGCTTCTTTATAATCCCCAAAGTACGCCAAAAATAGAGCCGGAGCAAGAGTGCAGCCCTGTTTAATTCCTCGGGATGTTGGTATCACAGCAGAAATCAGCCCCCTTGAATACAGCCAGACCTGGACACTAGTATTGGCGTGTAGAGCTTCTAAAGGGCCCAGGATCTCTGGCGGACAGTTCCAGTCGCTTAGCTTCTTCCAGAGTTTTGTTCTGTTAATTAAGTCAAAGGCCTGGGTAAGGTCTATGAACGCCAGGTAAAGTTTCTGATTCTCTTCCAGGACTTTAGATTTTAATATACTCAATAGCAAGATGTTAATGCTGGTTCCTGTTCCCTTTTTGAAGCCAGATTGTAAAGGGTCTTCACAAGGTGATTTTTCTGCCCAGAGATTAAAGTGTTTCAGAAGTAAGGTACCGTAGACCTTCCCTATGACATCCAGTAATGCCACAGGTCGGAAATTCCTTGGGTCATCTTTCCTTCTTTTTTTGAAGATCGTTATGATCACTGTTGGGGTCCAGGAGGGCAGGATCCTCATGTGTGTGGTGCATCTTTTGAAAATCAAGCTTAGTAGTTTTACCCAATCTTCTGGAGCAGATTTAAGTTCTCATTAGACAGGCCATCAGGCCCTGGTGCCCTTGAGTTTTTCAGCTTGTTTATCGATAGCAGTATGTCTGTTGGATCATGGAGATCGACCCAGGGTGCAGTTGTAGTTAACGGTATAAATGGCGAAGGTGAGTCTGGAGATCTAAACAGTGTTGAGTAAAATTGGATCCATGTTGACTCTGCGATACTATTTGACAGAATTGATTCTGTCACTTTACTCGTGGGTTGATCAATTTCCAAAAGTCTCTAGAATTACTGTTGTTAATTTGCTCCAACATAGTCTCTGAATCCTGTTGATAAAGTGAGAGCGATATGATCTTATCCAGGCTTTGTAGTTTATTGTTGCCTCTTTTGCACAAACTCTGTTAATGTCTGTTATAACGTGCAGCAGTTCTTTTTGCTCTGCGGACCATGTTGTACTTCGCCACCAGTAAGGCATTGAATGTGGGAGTATGACAGGGTTCTTCTGGAATAAAATGCTTTTGACCTGTGTTAGCAGATCTAAAAGGTTCTAAGAGCGGTCTGTGATCCACTTTGAGGCAGTTTTCATAAATTGAATAGGGGTCTGTAATGTCTCGGATGTTAGTCCGGGTAACCCGTACCCGGTTTCCCTTGGTTCAACGTCTCCCGGGTAATAAGAATTTGCTGGTTTTGCTGATGGCCATTTTATAAATAGGAGATTGTGGTCACTTTGAGCTGTATATTGAACACTGATTTCCACCAAACTAGCAAGAAGTGTTTGTGAAGCAAAGATATAGGCAATGGTGGAATAGGCCAGACCACGTTTCCACGTTGGTGTCTTACATGGTTGCTGTGTTTAATATGTGCCTTGATGTCATTAAGTTAGACCACTCCTTTCCCCGTTGACAAGCCTGGGAGGTTGTAGGATCTGTTGGATCTAATGTATTCATAGAGCACTTGATGTTAAGTTCCCCGCAGATAATTACCTCGAAGGCTTTCAGCTCTAAATGTACGGAGTCCAGCGTAGCTGTTACCAAGTTGAACAGTAAGTCTCTTTGAATCACCTTGGGATTCCAATAAATGGTCATAACAAGAAACTGTGTATAAGAAAAAGTTTCTGCACCGGCCTCTTTGTGAAGCCATGAGAGGAGGACGGCTAGGATGAATGGGGACTTCAAAATGACCTTTACAATTTGTAGGCCACTTCCCACCCGAACTGCGATCATCAATACCAAAGATGGTCTGCCTTTTTTCACCCATTAGTGCCGCTGAAAAAGCAAGTTCGAACTCTTCGAGCATTGGTTTTTCCTTCAACCACAATTCTTGGAGACACACAATGTCATAGCCACCTAGATTGATATCACCTGGGGTTGTTAGGTGGAGAAACCTCCTTGTGTTCCAGCAGGCTAAAGAGAGCAGATGAGGATCCAGGGGGATAAAGGTCTATTAGTGAATAGGTTTATTAGTGAAGTTGAGATGATAGAGCTTTTGGAAGCCACGACCATGTTTGGGACTGTAAATCTGGTCTGCGGGAGTCTACCTTCTTCTGAACTGTTAGATCTCGTGCAGCCCCCACCGGGTCGATGATGGTTATGGCCAGATCTTTTAGTCAAAGTGTTAGGGCTTCCCATGATGTGATGGCTGGATTATATCCGATCTATAGCCTGATGAAGACCTTGGTTGTGTCACTTCCCTTGGTGAAGATACAGCTGTTTGTGTAGTGGTTTGGTGATGATCGGCACCTCGTTCCTTATATTCTGCCTGCTCATTTCTGTCTGTTTTGAGACGTGTTAGTTTGAATCCGTGTTTATACAGCACGTCTGTTGCCTTTGCTAACAGAGCATCCACTCCCCTACATGTAGTATAGAGAAAGCAGGAGGCTTTTTGCCTGTCGTGGAATGGTCCCACTGTCCTAAAATCTTCCGATTCAATGTCTCTTAGAGCTGAAATGTTATGAATCAGGTTCATCACTATGCGTCTATTTAGGACTAAGTATTTTTGGTTGCCTGTACGTTGGTGCAATCTGAAGGTAGGACTCGTCCTGTTCTTAAAACGCTCCTGATTATGAGGCTTCTGTTGTTGGTTATTTTTAGGGGATCTCAATGGTGCGTGGTTGCCATGCTGAGGTTGCCTGTGATGGTTATATGCTCTACTAACAGCAAGATCCGATTCTTCTGTCTGTCTTTGTGTGTGAACCCTTGAAGTGTATTTGGTAACTGTCCGTCGAGTTGTTGGATCTGCAGAGATCCATGCTGTGTTGGATCTTGGCTGTACGTGTTAGACCGGGGCACTGGATTGTCTGACAAATTTTTAAAGTGGTCACTCAACGATCGGAAACTTGAGAGATCTCGTGTGACAGTTTGGATAGAGGGCGTCCCACTGGTAGGGTGGTAAGCAACGACTTCTGGCTGGCTGTCATTGGTGGTATCACCATGTTGACTTAGATCCATCGACTCCTTATGGCTTAGAAAGTCATTTATAGACTTAGGAGGATGTAGATTGTTGTTGGAAGGTTTCTGGTGAGTTAAAGATTCCTTCAGATCTGTGTCTTCCGCATCAGGCAATGGAATTTTGTTTTGTCACAAACCCCCAGATAGTGTTTGGGGCTTCTGTGGAAGTGCAGATGTCTTGAGCGTAGAGGCCATTTTTAGGCACACCTGTGGAGTAGTGGCCTGGGTGTTGCTTTCCCTTGTCAGGGTGCTACTAATGGCGACTAGAGGAGCAGTTTGTGCTGCTTTTTTTCTCAGTTGTCTGCCGTGTCCCTTTGTTTTCTTTAGCCAGGGGCATATCGTCCAAACACATCACATCATTGTCCCTGGGTTTGCAGATCGTTGATTGAGATTTGTTTGACACTGAGCTAACAGACCCCAAAGTACGAGCAGAAAAAACCTTTGGTTTTGTTCTGCAATCAGTCTGAAGGTTATCTGCCAAAAATCTTGTTTTGTGAATCCGTTTGTGAGCTTGAGTCTACCGTTGACCGGTGGTCAGAAGGTTTCCTATTGTTGCTAGAGAACTCAGAGCTGTTACATTGGCTCACGTGAAACAAGGTACATGGATCGTTTCTGCGTCTCTCCAGGGCATTGATATAGGCTTCCAAATAGATGAGTTAAGAGTTCATCATTGCAAAGATGGATGTTTGATCTTTGAGAGAGTCGTTAATCGTCTCATATAGCTTGCAAAATTGCGCTAGCGCTATTGTAACAGGGGACATGATGGATAGAATATTGATTTGCTTAGCTGAGGTATCTTTTGAATTGCTGTAAGATACATCACTTAGGGCCTCATTACACGGTAGGCGGTGAGCCATGGCGCTATTAGCGCCATGGCTCATGCCGGTAAAATACCGGCACCGCCTTGGCGGAAAGGGGATTTACCGCCCCATCCCAAGGTTGAAGGGGCGGTAAATCCCCCTTCCGCCATTGCCCTTCCCCATTCCCATTTCTGCCCCATAGGGCTCAATGGGAATGGGGAAGGCGCTAATTACGGCACCGCAATTTAGCGGTGCCGTAATTAGCTCCGAGGTCCCTTAGCGGGTTGGTATTTAACGCCTGCAAAAAGCAGGCGTTAAAACTCCAACCCGCTAAGGGACCTCGTAGTAAGGCGGCAGGGATTTACCAGTACCGGTATTTTACCGGTACCGGTAAATCCCTACCGCCTACCGTGTAATGAGGCCCTTAGTCTTCTATTGGTGGAGAGTCTTGGTGGAGAGGTTGACAGCCCAGGCCGTGGAATTTTTTGGAAATTGTGTTGTGGTAAAGCAGACAAAGGAGCTGTATCCAAATGATCTTCTTGGTCTTGCTCCTTCCTTTTAGGTGGCACTTGCATGGAATAAGGAGCAGGACTAATGGTGGATACGTCAGCACTCTTCCTGGGACCATGGTTGTGGTCGGTAGAGTTTATTTGTCCTGGAACCGAGAGTTACTTTTGTGCACTAAGCCTGTAGGTGCTGTAGAATCTGCTACAGAGTCAGCCTGTGCTTTTGACACTGAAAGTGAACTTCCAGAAAAGGGATGGCTGGCGTGGCCAATGATTTGTATGAGTCCGAAGAGGAGGGCTCTGGTTGTAGGATCATTTTAGAGTTTGGAGGTGTTAGTTGGACCGTACCCCTCTGTTCCTCAGACATAGATAATTGAGCAGGTAGTGAGGAACCAGGAGAAACTCTTACTTGCCCGTTTGTGGTTGTTAATAAGCTTGGCCAGAAATTAGGGGTTCACTAGTTGGATAAGGTATTGTCGAAGTAACCAGGGTTTCAAGAAGTGCCTCCAGTAAATCAGCATCTGAAATCTCATCTAGCCCATTTTGTTTTCGTTTAGCTTGCCTATGAAAAAAATGTTTAAGAGAGTTCTCTAAGATCGCACTTGTAGAGGGTTTTGGCAGGGGGCCCTTTTGTGAATCTTTTTTTTTTTCAGAGATCTTTTATTTGCTATTGGCAAATCAGACTTCTTAGTGAAAAGGCGAAAAGGAATGCCATGCAAATGCCGAGTTGATGTCCTCACTTGGCTCCCTCTTTCACTTCCTCGCTCAGAGTGTGGGGTACTTCTATGTCCTCTGAGTCAGGCAGCTACTCATAAGTGGCTGGATTATGGCCTTGTAATGAATTACAATCCTCAGAAGCCAATCCCGGGCTTCCTGAGCTGGTGTGTGCAGTCAGAGCCGTCCAGACAGGCTGTGCGGCAGATATTAGTGCCGGTGGGTAATGGATCTGAGCACATATAGTTAGGGCCGCCATTGCACTATCCTCATTGGCCACCAGATGGCAGTGTGGGGCTGCAGCTTCCAGCGAGTTTATGACCGCTGATTCCCCAGACTCGCTGGTTTGCTCGATGATGATCGGGGTGTTAGGAGCTTGGATCCGATCCTACTCCTCTGACACCTCTTGCCCCTCCAAAGTTTTGCCCGTGTTGCCCAACCGCGCCCCCCCAATCGCCAGCAAGGCTCTTCCATACCATCGACGAGTTGGGGCAGGGCTGCCGCGGGCCCGCTCTCTCCCAGGTCCCCAGGGTTCCTCCACTCCTGGGACATCTCTCCAGAGACCTCCACCAACAATGCCGCAGGCAAAGCCACCGTCGGGCCAGAAGTGATGGCCATATCTGCTGACTTGATGAGTCCAAGCAATGGCTGAGTCCAGCTGGTTGGGAGTTGTTTTTGTTTTTGAGTTGTATGCTTGGAAACTAGCGCCCTTTTAGTAGGGAGATTTTGCAGCATGCCTCCCGGCCGTTTTAAGGAGACTGAAGGGCGGACTTGGGGTGCTGTAAGCATGTTTGTAGAGGTTATCACTGCAGCAGCATCAGTGGGGACAATGTCTGAGTGAGAGCTTCGCAGACTACGTGGCTCCTCGTCAAGGCAAGGTGTGTGTAGTCGAGAATCCAGGGGTGCGCCGCCATCTGCCCCAGCTGCCATTAGACTGCCACAGACTGCCCACTCTCGCACCACTCCACTCTGCTTCGCTGCTGACTGCATATATTTGTAGAAAATTGCGACAACAAAGAGTCACAGTGGAAAGACTGAGAGGGACTGCCACACACTGCCCTCTCTCACACCACTCCATGATTTTCACTTGGACAACAATATCTTGTGATCACTGCCTAGTAAACTGGTTTAAGCAAGATTAGGCATTTGATTCTCAAGGTAGAAAAACAACCATCTCATGATGAGTCTTAAGACACCTTTCCTAAACTGGTCCAAGCTGAATCCAAGTTTACATATATTCATGACCGTTTCAAACTAAACAGAATTTATGGTAATACAGTTCAATAGAATTATGGTGCAGTTATTTCCTTCATATATAATTGAATACATTTTCTTTTATTTGAAACTGAGTTCAACTATATACATTGCAGCATGCAATCCGCTCATCATTTTAGTTTAAAATCATTGATATAGTTTCCTTTGTGCACAACATCTGATATGATGACATTCTGGGAAATATAGGGATTATTCATTTAAGTTTCAGAGCTTCATCAGAAATGTTCTGGGACTCCTGCTGGGTTCATTTTAAATTGAAGCAGTCTCCACGTTTTCAGTTTACTTTAGAGAACTTGTTTTTTTTCTTGCTCCATTTCTCTTACAAGGCACACCTATTCTCGGAAACAAAGACAGAGACAAACGTGGAAGTGGGGTGATCCTGGGGGCCAGGGACAACCAGACTATATATCATGCAGGCACCAGAGGCAGTGTATGGTTGATCCTCCAATACCCAAACCCATTCCTAGCCTCATCTACTGGAAGAATCATACTCCCTTGGGACTTTAGCATGGCCCAGGAATCACATGAAGGAAACTGAAATATAGGGGACAAGACGTCAGGTGCTCATTGAACCTTCTCACATAAGTACATGTGGAAGAGTTGCCCCATAAGGATAAAATAATGGAGTTTCTGAGCGATGCTCATGGAGATTGCCCCGGTCCCATCTCATCTCTTTTGGCATGGGCCCCAAAGTCTCAAAAACAAACAAGAAATCAAACCTTAAAGGCATCCCAAATGGATGGTGTGGTGGTCTCCAGAGGGCCTTATGCTTTTATCACAGACCAGTGTGAAACTTCAAGAAGGCATACATTACCTTTGTAACCTCAGTGTTGTGAACTGTAGCACTCTCTGCTACATGGCATTCCAACTTGGGAAATAGCAGTTTATCTGGGGTTTACATAGTCAACAAATGTGCTTGCACCTCTCACACAGCTGACATCAATTGCACATCTACAAAATCACACAGCTACAAATCCGATCCCCCATTCTCTGTGAGAAGACTGCATTAGAGAGTTCTGTGTATTGAAGCCAGAATGCAGAGGTGCAGGAGAGTTAGGTGCAGAGTAGGGCATGGCACAGTGGTGAGGAGTTAGCGAGAAGAAGGAGAGCAAGAGAAGAAGCATTGGAAAGGAGAAGAGCAGATAAGAAGAGGTGGAGAGCTGAGAGAGTGGATGGGAGGACATGTGAAGGTGAGAGATGGGGAGAGAGAGAAAAGGGAGCAATAGTGGAGAGTGAGCAAAGAGATTGAGGAGGAGGGGACGTGGTGAATGAAAGGCAAAGAGGAGCAGAGGAGGAAGAAAATGAGAGGTGCTGCCATATTTTAAAAACTGGATCACAGAATAGTCCTGAAGTCATGGAGGAGTCAAAGCCTCAGTCAGGTTGAGTTACATGTTTTCTTCAGTATATCCAAGCGTGCAAAGTTGACAGAATCCTGGGGTCAAACAATCAGCATAATTACTGGATGCCCAACTTCCATATGAAGACCTAGAGGTACCAGGTGGGGAACCTGGTAGGATTTCCCAGGACATAATCATATTCCTGACGACATTGACTGCAACCACAAATGACACAGTATCATGAATTGTTTGGTAGATGGCAATACTCAGAATGCATGAGTGTCTGACTTTCCTACTGTGAACAACAGTGTTGTTGATGCTCACTCTAACCGATGCCTGTGGTCTAAGCCAAAACCTAATCCCTGCCTCGTCAGGGGTTGCATTACTACATGCACCCCTTTTCTGAAAACTACAGAGCAATGAGAGTTAGTATCCTGCTGGAAGTTGCAGACGTACAAAACAAGCCAAACCTGGTTTAGGCATGGTAGATATCATTTTTCATAATTATCCAAGCCACATCAATCTGATATTGTATATGTTTCAACACTGTGAGCCCGCCTCAGCTGTGGAAGGGTTATGTGTATTCTGGTCAGTCAGTCTGGCCTTGCCAAGCAACAGTGGAGGAGACCGCATAGCTATTGCTCTCCATTTGATTCAATGGGAGAGTGGGTAACACCTCTCTCCAGGGAGCCAGCTCCCAGCAGAGGCTGGCCTAGGAAAGAGGAATAAAAGAGCACACCCATCCCAAAAGGAATAGCCTTACACAAGGGTTGTTCTCTCTTCCTTCCTGTCCCCTCTGGTTTCTTCAATACAAAGCACTTTCATATGATGTCAAAAAGCAAAGATCATTGATCCAAGGACAGGGATTGGACCTCTAACACAGGTTTCTTTTATAGTTATATCACCTGTGTGTGTTTGCCTCTAAAGGGAGGTCCTGCTATTTCACAGAGTCATCTGTAGACTTTAGTCTTGAAGAAGAATACATGTCGACCTTTTTGGGAGAGCAGTCATTTTCATCTAAAATCCTCCAGTTGTGAAGTGAAGACAGGTAGTCCAAGGCAGAGGCAATCTCTTCTTCCTAACTGTCCATAGGGCACATTGCGGGTGACATGCTGCTGGAGCTAGACCTACCTCTCTGCCAGTCACACTGGTACCCAGGGCCTCACGTGCTGAAGGATGCTTTAGGTGTGTGCCAGCCTCCCGCATGTTGCCACTGAGACCCTGGAGGGAGACCCACAGGGCCTGTCAGCCAAGACAGCCAAGATTTGTGCAACATTATTGTTAAACTGCTGAAAATCATGGTTCAAGCAGTTCAACAGGACCCTTCGGAGCTGCCTTTGGCACTCGCCTAACTTCAAACCACAGTACCACATCTTCAAACCAGTTCACCTATGCACCATGTCAGCTTAAGCAGGTCATTGACTTGGCTGAAACAAAAATTAATTGCTGCATTTGCATCACTCAAACCACCATTCGAATCTGCAGCCCTTTTGTCACTGATCCAGTCAATGGTCGAACTAACCCTGGTGCTCTTGATTTACCAAGACCTGCAAGCACAGTTTTAAGTGTCTACGCCTTGTTCATCCTGACATCAGCCAGTCTGCCGTCAAACCTCGACCTTTGACCCAGACCTCATGATCTCAATGATCAGCATTGCCTTGCCAGAGCATCGCGTTGAACCGCAGCAACCTTCAGTTCCACCCCAACTCGACATCTGCTTGCCGCAGGGACAACCATGACTGCTATGTTGGAGTCCAATACAAACTGTCAGCACAGCGCTAAGAAGCCTAGTTCAATGTTATTGAAACATAAAGACACAGTGAATTTATTATTGACTGATAACTGTTCCCTGATCTATTTTTGGGCCCTGTGGAGAGATAGGTCACTTTAATCCCTTTCGCTACTAGAACATGTTCTTTTTATTGCAATTAATTTTTGCCTTTCACTAAACTCTCATTACCCAGCGTGCTGCACACTTCTATGATCTGCATATTCCATGGGATTACACAGAAATAAAGAAATGGGAGTGATGACAGTTTTCTTTTTTTAACATAATGCCAGGGAGACCTCCCCACCTCCCCCTGCCTCTCCCCTTACCTTAACTATTACCCCTACCCAACCCACACCTATATTATACAAACATTTCACCAAAATTCAAATTTTTGCAGTAAATATATGTGTTCATTTCTCCCATTCGTTATTTTATAGTCAACCATTTCTTTGGATCCCATTCCATGTTGTTTATAGAGGGGTTGTTTTGTATAGTTATTTCTATTTAGTTATTCTTGCACGTGGTGTGTTTAATTAAAGTAGATACATTGTATAGACCCATGATAGAACATTTCTTTATGTTTGACTGTTGTTCTTTGCTGTTTGTGTTGCTATTAACTGACATTAAAATCCCTCTTGAGAGTGTAGCCTTCTCTCTATCCACATAACCACAACAGGAAGAGGAGGTAAATCTCTGGACTTTTTTACCTTCATGATAGGGTTCACTCTTGTTTTGTTTAAGCGTTCAGACTGATAAGGTGCTTTAGCCTCTACGCATCCTTGTACTCCTGCAGAACAGAGGTCAATTTGTCACAAAGACAATACATTAACTGCTACCTTTCTTGTGTATTTCTTTAAGGGTTGCATATATCCAACTTCTTTGTGGGTTATTGGTTATGGGTTAATGGTTTATGTTGCACATGTTGTATTGAAAACACAATTTTTGTCATGATTCACAAATCATTTTGCAGGTAAGTGTAACTTAAACCAGGAAAAAAGCAGTCCATTACATCTACATGTGTAAGTCAGGTTTAATCGTGAAGCAAATTCTTATACAGACACACT
This sequence comes from Ambystoma mexicanum, assembly GCF_040938575.1. Classification (NCBI taxonomy): domain Eukaryota; kingdom Metazoa; phylum Chordata; class Amphibia; order Caudata; family Ambystomatidae; genus Ambystoma; species Ambystoma mexicanum. The sequence goes on from NC_090922.1 coordinate 1,142,534,665, forward strand.
TGTGTGGATCACCATCGCAGAACATTGTTAATGGGACGTTAAGGTTAAGTTGCACTAGTCAAATCCTTTGAAATTCACTGAAAAAAACAACATTGTTACAGGGACGTTATGGTTACAGGTAAAACCGCAAAACCCCAAAATGTGTGATTTATGGTAAGATAAGCAACCATTCTTCATGCTACCACTGTGCGCTGCAAGGACTAACAGCCATGACAGTATGTTCCATTCACTTGCAAGCAATGTATTCCAAACTCCCCCAAACACTGTACACTGTGGCTCGTGAAGCACAGAGCCATAACCGCAACTTCTGCATTTTTATCGACAAATACACTGTGTATCACAGCATGTGTGTAAAAATCACCCTCAGAAACCTTATTCAGCAGTGCTGTAGCGTGCACAGGGCCATCGCCATGGCCGCCATCTGCAAAAGAGTCAGATGTCGCACGTGCAACCTTGCGTCTATCGTGATGTCCGCAGACTTATCGTGTTGTGCCCGCAGGAGTGGAATAATAAATGTCAACCAGGCAGGGCATTTTGTTTGCAGTGGTGGCTCTCAAAAGAGCTGTTTAGTATATTTTTTTAAAGATGCTTCCATAGAAACATTTTTTTTTCTCGGTTTTTATAAGTGTTTTTGTTTGTTGTACTTTGCCTCACATAGCTTATTCAGTGCAGCCTGTAGATTGGAAAACAAAATGTCATTGCCACTGGGTGTCAAAGAAATGCCATTTCCATTGAGAAGGTGCACATAACGATAACCAATGTTGCCATTCTCACAGTAGTACATCCCGGAAGCATGCAAGAAGTTACCATGCTTCTGTTGATAAGACGCCTTCCAAACTCTGGCTGACAACAACATTCATTAGAATAGTTATATACTGGACTTGGTGGTATACATGAGAAAAGCACCTTTGCAGTGGGAAAAATGCGCTTCACTGCTTTCATCATCTTTTTGAGTTGACGGTACACACGTGAACAAGCCATGGAACCCAAAAGCAAGGCTCCATAGTGCACGACCACAACGTGTACAGTAGCGAAAGTGGCCACTCGTCAAAATTCTGCAAGCAAATGGCCGAAACTATGCACATCGACACTAGACCACAAAGCCTCCACTTCTTCCAAATTCAAATTTCCATTAACGTCTCTTTCCAAGGCATACTGGAGCAGATCTAGCACAAAGGAATGCCCACTATGCATCTCGCCATCCCTGCTAGCCTCAGTACACAGAATAATTAAACAAAATATGGCTGCCATTTCCTGTGACGCACACCCTGACCACCTGATTAGATAATTTCCACAGTCACATTTCCATTGCCCACCATGGTGAGAAGCGCAGATTGTGGCACATGCACTCTCCATGTAACAGTAGCAGTTCTGAACAACAGTCCCCTGTGTACACACCACACCCAGAAACGTTGTAGCGCAATCCATCAACCTCCACAGTCCCATTTCCATGGCCACGTCCAAAAATAACCGGATGAGGCTTTCATGCTGCGTGCGTGGGGGAAGAAATGTCAACCAGGGTAAGGGCTTTCATCTGTAGGGGTGGCTCTGAAAAGAGTTGTTGTGGGTTATTTAAATTTTTTGAAACTATCTGCTCCCACACAAAGAGCATGTTTTCGGTTTCATAGAGTTGTGTGTTTTCTTTTCGTCCTCAGATTCTTACAGGAACCTTTTGAGTGAATCTTGGAGATGAGCAAACAAAGCAGCATTACATATGAATGACAACAAAATGCCATTTGATTGGAAGACCTCTGCATTTGTAGAAATTATGATGTCATTTTTACAGAAAAATATGCCGCGAGTGCACATAAAATCAGACATGCTTCTGTTAATCAGACACCTTCCTGCCTCTGGCTGGGTACAACAGAAAATACGAGTGGTCCATACTCTTCTTGGTGGTTTGGCAGAGAAAACCACCTGGGCACTGGGAAAAAGCCTCTTCAGTACATTCATCAGCCTATTGAGTCGACGGAGCAAACATAAACAAGACACGTAACCCAAATGAAAGCCGCCATAGTGCATGACGACAACATGCACAGTGGCAGAACTGGCCAGTTCTCTGCAAAGTGCATGCATATTGGCTAAACTGAGATCATCATCAACGCACCACAATGCGTCCACCTCTTCCAAACCAAAATTTCAATTAAAGTGTCTTTCCTGGGCATACTTGTGCAGATCTATCACAAAGGCATCACCCAAAATGAAACACAATGTTTTTCTCCATGTCAGTCGTGTCGCTATGCATAGTAATGAATACCAGTATTACCGTCCCGTCCTGTGACCGGACCCTCAGTACCTGATTGGATAATCCCCACAGTGCCATTTCCATTGGCCAGCATGGTGAGAAGCGCAGAATGTGGCACGTGCGCTTCCCAAAGTACCGTGAGGGCTATGCCCAAGTACACCAGGAACTGTCCTTCTTCCATTTCCACTATTCTCTTCCCACCACACCGTTATTGGGTATTGTTAAGTAGTCACACACGCATCCACCAATGCCATCCAAGACGTCAGCATCTAACACTGTCAGTTCTCCACAAGACGTGATATGTACCGTTACAAAATCAGGCTGCAAGTGTGCTGTTACTCGAAAGCATGTCCAGTGTAAAGTTCAGTGAAACATTGCAGGATTTGTGCACGCACATTCATCCACGTGAGCACCCATCACCACAAAATAAAGGTATAAAGATTTCTTTGGCAGTATGTTTACAACTCTGTTATAAGTGCCGCTGAGCACAATATCTGCGAATAAGCGTCCTTTATGTTTTTTGAGGTGCATACTGGTTTTCCCCCATCTCCTACCATGAAGTGGCACTTTAATGGTATCTGCTTGCAATGTTTTCATTTACCCATATCATACAGTGTATTAGCAAAATAGGATCTCTCTTATTTCCTTCCAACAATGCTATGAATTGTGTTACCCACTAGAGCATCTCCTACATGAATCGTAAAAATATGGCACCAAAGCCACCACTGAATGTGTCTTAACCTAAAGGCAGCTCCCAAAAGGTCAGTGTGTGCACGGCTGTGGTTCTTTACAGACTCTTTTTAAATCTGCCAGCTTCTACTCTCCACCACAGCAACTCATCCATAAGTGGACTCCATGACTTGTCCTTGGTGTGAAGGCCAGGAATCGTATCTCCACTGGACTAACATGTCTGCAATAGCTCCCAGTGGCTGCGAGGAAAAAAATGTAAGCCCTGTGCAATATGCAGAAGGCTTTCTGGTACCCGGGACCTCAATACCTTCCACCCTCACTTCCTAATTACCTTCTTGGTCGAGTTCTTTTGTCATCCGCCTCCTACTCCCTCAGGGTCAGTTGTTCCTGCACGCAAGCAGTTGGAGGTGGTAGTCTTTCTTCTGCTGGGGCCTCCCTCTGGAACAGGCTCTCTGCCTCCCTGGAACCTGGAGAGAACCATTTTAGGGTCTGGAAGCACCTCAAAACCTTTGCATGTGCTTCTTATTTGTCCCCTCCTCTCCCCTGCTCACTTCCTGCCTAAACTGATTGTGCACTGGTTTCCTACCCACCCTCTAATCTGTACCCCAGGCCTCCTCCCTCCTGATAGTTTCACCCCTGCAATGTCTTTCTGCCAACCCCCGCACTTGGGGACTGTTTTCTCTAACCCTATTTTCTGTTGTTCCCATGTACTCCACTTTGCCCTCGCCGTTTCCCATTCACTTGCACACTCTCAGTGTCACCTTGCCAAGTGTGATCAATGTCTCTGTGTGACCTTTGTTCTGCCTCCCATTCATCATTGCGCCTTCACACAGTACGGTACAAATGTCACAGCATACCATATCACATCATATCATATGATACACACACTGCATTCATAACAACAGGATGCCTTGCAGACTTCATAGAATGGTCTTTCCACTGTAATCCAAGAACTGCAAATGTTGGAAAAGTGATCCACAAAACCAGCACAGAATGTATGTTACCAACGTTAAGCATGTACATGCAGTGTATGCATCCAAACAGGATGCCTGCCACTTACCTTGCACACTTTAACCATAGCCGCCTACATTTCTGAGTACAAACAGACTTTCTGCCACAGTATTTGTGTACACACCACAACCAGCAACCACATTGCGGAATGTCTTAGCCTCCACAGTGCCAATGCCATAGCTGTCATCCTTAAAAGAGTCGGATGTGGCACGTCTAATCCTCAAACAGCCGGGGAAGCTGCAGAGTATCTGTGCTAGGAACAGGAGGGTGGCGATGTAAAACAGAGTAGCGGATTGTGTCTTTAGTACTGTCTCTAAAAAATATTGTGTTTTGTTATGTACCTGTGTGCATACATTTTATTTGTGTTTTTGTGTTTTCGCTGACTGTTTGCTTCTCCTCCTGACATTTCTATCGACTGAAGGTCAACACTTCTCTTACATTTGTACAGGATTCTCTGCAACACTTCTTGCAGAGTAGCAAACAAACCACCATTGCCAATGGAGGTAATAAAATACCATTCCCTTGGAACCACTTGACACACAACCTTAACCTTCCACCTACTGACATATATCACATGAACCACTTCTCATTCCCCCACCGTCTCCTTCCCTTCTTCCCACCACCACATGGCGTAAAGTATGTTTGTCAGTCCCTTTTGGTGCTGCACTGTCCTTCGATACACCATGATGGCGTTTCCCAAAACATTTGACACACGACACACTTCCCTCCAGCCAACCACCAGCCACGTCCAATGTTCGCTGACAGCATGGCTTACGGCAGGCCAATGAGACTTTGTTCCGCGGAGTGGACCCAGATTTCACAAATATTTTTGGGACGTACATTTCAGTTCTTTGCAACAAAAGTACTGGTCCGGTTTCCGCCAAACACACAAAAGCACACTTTCGGACCCAAGCCCCTGCTCCTGCCGCAAATTTGGTGAAAATCCGTCCAGCCATTTGGCCTGTAGCCATGTGCAAAGTTTTTCCCCATTCAGTCTATGGAAAAAGAAATAATTTTGGGAGCCCTCCTATAACTTTGCCCCCGCTGCACGAAACTTCACCCAACTTGGTGAACAAATTCAGAGCCAGCCATATACTTTTTTTGCAAAGTTTGTTGACAATTCCTTCAGGGGGAGCGAAGTTATAAGCCACCAAAAAAGTGGTCTTCCTATGAGTTTAGCAACTTAACCATAACCAATACGGATTGAGACTGCAAAATGTCAAATGCAAGTGAGCGTAATGATGCATTTATCTTCTGAGTGCCCTCATGATGTAAACATTTGACCTATAAAGAATTATAGATTGGTATCTATCAACAAAGGGTATATATTCCAAATTAGGGTTAGCCAGCGAGGAACCATGAGTTATCCATCATGTCACTTGCAACCCTGCGTGCCTGAAATCTACACATTTACAATGTTATGTTGTGTGTGGTCCATCTGAGTCACTTTTGTCCCCAATGGACCTGCATTGCAGATTGTGCAGAGCAGAGTTATTAGTGAACTACAAACAACATGAATGCATGTTTCCTTCTTCCGTTACTTCACAACAACCATGAAAGAAAATGAATGTACAAAATATATACATGCTTGCAGAGAAAGTGTTGTTTGCCTCTGCTGTGATATCACAACAGTTGATTATGCATTTCGTGGTTATGTATGTTTTCAAAAGGAAACCTCTACTTACTATTCCCCTTTCACAAACCTTACCCTCCTATTAAATGGTCAAAGCAAATGTCTATGGAGTTCATTACAAACTGCTTTGGGGCCATGATTCCGAATTGTCTCTGCCAGGTTCTACTTTTTGGGTTGCAGTGGGAAGAGGGGAGAGGGAACCTGTTTGTTTTTTATGGTTTGTAGTTCTCTCATGGTGCCACTCTGCACCCCCTGCAAAGCTGGTCCCTAATGGATAAGACAAGGTCTGGGAAAGGCATGCAGAAGCAGGAGGGATGTAATACACAGCATGAGATTAGAACTGCATATCTAACAATATAATAAAAGGCCAGATGTATGTTTGTCCCTGTATGTTTCTCCGATGCAGTCATTCCAGTAGAAACAATACATGCTGTCACTGTTAGGCAGAAACCTGTGCAGTTCCCTTAGGGACCACTGCAAAAGATTTAAGACTACAGGTGTTTGGCAGTAAACTCACTTGGTAGCAGTCTGTACCACACAGATTCACTTGGTAGCTGTGGCTGAGCAGTCAGACTTCCCTAAAGAAGAGTTAGGCAGTATGCAGAGTATACACAATAGGTACAGAGGCACAGTAGTACAAACAAACACAGACCGGAGCTTTGGTGTAAAAGTACATCATTATTTATTTAAAAACACACTTGTGATTTACACTAGCAAAAACGTAAATTCAACACACAGTCACTATCATATATATACAACCCTATTCACTTATTAGACAAGTCTTAGTGAGAAACACCACTTATTTTCAGACAGAGGGGAGCGCTTAACATAAGATGACACTCTAATAAGTGGTAAAGAAAGGGAGGGAAAAAGGCAGAGTTAAGGAAGCACACAAGTTTCAATACTTTTTCAAAGAACCACAGTAAGGCAGGGTAGGCAGAGTTATACTGGAGAGCAAGGAAGTCAATTGCAAGGCCCACTCTTGGAGAGAGCAAGCAGAAGGGGTCCAGGTTCACACAGTGGGGTTATGCCCAAAGAGTCTTGTAGATAGTTCGCACAAAAAGGATGAAATTAAAGTCAGGAAAAGTTATCTAGGTTGTCCCAGGCTAGCCCAGGTTAGAAAGTCGAGGCTTTAATGTCCCCCCGAACGATCTGTCGCAAGGGAAGCCAGGCGGGACACAGTACCTTAAGTGTGAAGGAAGCTCCAGCGGGGGCAGTTGTTCCTGGCAGCAGATGCAAGTCAGTGTTTCGTCCAGAGGAAGAAGAGGTCTCGCCGTCAAGGAAAGATAAAGGTCGTTGCACTGCCAGGGAAGAAACCAGCCGCAGAGTTCTCCGGTTAAAAGGCACTACCCTTCTCTTCGCGGTAGTGGTAAACCGTGGTATTCCGGATGCCGGGGTGTTTGGCACGGGCAAGGCGGCCACGAGATGCTCCAGGAAGGTGAAAAGAAGGAAAAACTGGTTATCCCCGCCAGTCAAAGGAAGAAGACTCTCCGGACTGGAGATCTCCCCTGTCGTCAGGAAAAGTGGTGAGACGGTTCAGCAGGGCTCCACCGGTGGTGTTGTCGTTGCAGGTCAGCTCAGCTTCTCCCTCCTCGGATTCTTAGGTCCTGTGGCGACTTCTGAATTTCCAGTCCCCAAAGCCATGCTTTTATGCAGCACACCCCCATTCACCCCCATTCACTCAGCCAAGGTAACTCAGTCCAGGGTGCCTATACCCCCTCCCACACCCTCTGTGGTACCTAGACAGAGTGGCACCACTTTTGGAGGCTTCTGTGGAGAAGCCCGCCAAAAAGTGGAACAAAGGGCTCTACTTGGGTTGGAGTCACCGAAGAAAACACAAATGCCATTTTAGAATCGAGTTCTGGCAAAAAATACCAACCGGTGAATTAATATTAAATAAATAAACCGGCGGTATGTTCGAGGCTCTAAGAATTAAATAATTAAAGGTGGAAGCCTCGAACAATAGGAAAATCCCATAGAGATATATTTGCGGTCGAATATAAAAAGTAGTATACACTGCCACCAACCAAAACTCGATCAGGGGGGACGGAGACGTGCCCCCTCGAACAACAGACCCCAGGGCAATCGAATTGCCCCGACCAGTACGTCCACAATATGATGGTTTGTACTGGTTTCTGTTCATAATTTGGGACTAGTAAATCCAATGGTGACTTTACATGCCCTGGGAGACAGTAGTTAGTCCCAGGGTATGGAGTCTATGTTGGGGGGTCACTACGACACCCCTGGGTTACGGCACGGAGGGTGCTGTGTAACCCACATAAAAAAACACATGAGACCCTATGGAGTAAAAGACCCCATAGCCCATAAAACACATTGGGCATCATCACGACTTCGGCGGTAACCCTTAAATCCGGCGGTAGAGCTATTACTGCCGGATTTAAGGGTGCGCCAAATCAGGACTTCGGCGGATTTCGCCCCAGCTCTTAACTGGGGGGAAATCTGCCGAAAAATTCGCACTCATACCACCGGCGGGAAATCCGCCGGTGGTATTAGCGCGAAATTTCCCCATTGAGCCCAATGGGGAATGGGGCATTCCCGAATGGGCTCAATGGGGAATGGGGATTAACATTACCGCCGAACTCGTGATCCGGCGCTATTAGCGCCGGGGAGTTCGGCGGTAGGGCTAATACCGCCGGCGGTAATACCGCCGGCGTTACCGCCCAAGTCGTGATGAGGCCCATTGAAAGATAAAGGAGCACCTCAAATCATGTCTAAGAGTGGGAGTAAAAGAGTCTCACTCTTAGCAGGAGAGAAAAAAATAAACCCCAAAAATCCAGCAAAGCTGCTGGGGGACTCACTAGGTTTGGGAAATTAGCCTTACAGAGAATTCTCCCTAACAGTCACGGCTGGAGGGAGCAGTTGACTTAGGATATGTTGTGGTCCAACTGTGACAATGGAAACCTGCATTTTGGCCCGTGTACACGGGCTCTTAATCTAGTATCCTAAGAATTGATTAAGGGCCATCTATAATTCTTTATATCCTCGACACCACTTTACAATAGGATGATATGCATGACTGATACATGCTGTTAAAAGCTTTCTATGGAAACTCCAATCAAAAAATAATAGTTGTGTTTGCCACAAGGCACGTGTAGATGTCATAATTGTGCGAGTTTGGAAGGAACAGAAAAGCATAGGTGCCATTCCACCTCATGGCCCGAGGATTCCCTGGCTAAACATGTTGTAATCCCGCCAGTCTGGTCACCCAGAGGAGCCACTTAGTTCTGCATTCTGGAAATGTATCTTTCCAGTATAGAGACATGCCCTTAAGTTGCTTCTTTACCAGCGAATTAGGTTGGTTAATTCTTCAGAGCAATCCTCTTTCAGGCTTGTTAACATTGTTTTAATTTCTCTGGGTTAATACGTTTACAGCTATGGACAGGCTGGTCTTGCAGGGTGCAGGTATACCTTCCAGATATCAGTTTTAAATTCCCCGTGGCATATATGTTGATAACAGAAACTAGCAGAAAAAGGGCATTGGACGTTTTGAATGGCATGGTCCTTGTAGCAAAGAACTTGAGCAAATGATAAAGGCTTGCAAACTATATTGGCAGTGCATGGTCAATGTGTGGCAATCTACCCTACAGTTTGAAAAGTAAACACAAAACAATTAAATAAACATTGTTGTTTCTTTTTACGAAAAAGAAACCCGAATTCATGCTATCTTGCTTTTCAAGCCGAGCACATTTACGTTTTGATTTTTATATCTCTGAATGGATCACCAGACAAGCTATTTTATTCTTCATTTAGCTCATTTAGAATGAGACAGCTACAATAAATCAAGTTGGTAGACACTTCTCTAAAACTGCCCCATGGCATTACAAGGTTGCTCCGGGAGAAAAGTGCTAGGACAACAGTGGGGACTGCAGCTCGGTGTTATTTGTACTCACTTGTTAACTTGGCTAGCTTCCTTCGCCCCTACTAGTTATATTTGCAAACGTCCTTTATTTAAATCATCATAGCATGGCAGTGTGGAGGATGAATATGGCATTTCATGCATATCAGACTGTAAGCTATACTGTCGTTTCATTTCGTTATACATTTGCCAATGCGGCATGAGCATTCAGATTAGAATATTATGAAGTAAACTCAACATTGGTTTTCATATTGCATTTGGTCAATCTTTCGTCTGTGTCTAATAATATTGCTAGACGGCACGTTAACGAGTGATATTTTCTGGTGGTTGCTTCAGAGTTTTCAATCGCATAACAGTTTGCATCACAACATTTCTGTTGTAAAGTAAACATGAGCAGACGTGTTAACTGTCAAGTGCATTTGCTGCTGCAAACCAGGGCTCACAAATCAATGGACATTTAGCAATATAATGAGTATCATGTTAGTTTGATTATTATTATCATGATTAATAATCTAATAATAATAACTATTATAGTGTATGGAGTGATGTGTTTTTGCATATATTTTGACTAAAGAATGTGAAGTGTGTTGTTGTTGGTCCCACTGTTATGTCATCATCACACGGCTGTTCTCTAGCAGCATAGCGAAAAGAAACATCATGCTTGCTACTAGAGAAGCAGATTGTAAAGTTGATGGGTACAGTGGACCTTCTAATGATAACAACACATTGTAGGAGGAAATATCTGGATACCCTTCCCAAAACAATGGCAATCCCCGTTATGTTCCATGTTGTCTCACACTTGCTGTTTAAGCGTTTCAACCTTGACATTACAGTGCGGGGCATGTCAGGATTTCAGGAGATGGAGATATTCAGGAGGTATTCAAATTACTCTGTCTTGAAAATGCTATGCCAAACATGTAACCTGAACCAGCTTGCTACACCTCCTGTAACCAGTAGCAATGATGTAACCTGTACCTAAGTCATGCTCTTGTAACAGCAGCTCGATGCACCTGGGCTGCCAGTGTGCATTATAAATGCAAATAAATAAATAAAATAAATGCATAGTCATGATTACCTTTCACCACAACAGTGCATGGATCCTGTCAGAGGTTTGAGAGCATATTCAGAGCCAGCTGTTCTGCCCCTGTCTCATCTTATTGTGAGGCTCATGCATAATTTGTATAGTTCCAACTCTAACAGGTACATCAGTGGCAGCACCTCACCAACTGATGCAGCGTATGCAGTAACCCACACAGTGGCCCCTCCAAATGGCTTGAGAAAAATACAAAGAACAACATTAGCCACTGTGTAGGTGTCAAGTAGGTGCTGCACAGTCACTCAATCATTGCGTTGCGTTGTTCTCACAGGCACACTAGCATTTGGAGGGTTGTACTCCACCTGGTTGTTAATGAAGTTGGTAGTTGGTTGTAAAAGAGATGATGATAGGACTACAGAAGTCCTTAGACACTCCTTGCACTGTAAGAGAAGCTAAAGTGTACACAGATCTTCCTGGCTACATTAATCATATCTTTTTTTTTTTTTTTATTTGCAATTTACAGTTTTTTACAAACTTTTATTACAAAATCCTTAGCAAATCACATCTCCTTATTCAGTTCATCCTTGTCATCAGCATCCAACAACATCAGAAGAGATAAAGGAATTTACTTGATTAAGCAAACAAGGAAAACAAAACATAACAGAGCAGCCTCCATTCTATTCACTAATCGTCTTCTCTGATGTAGATAGAACACTGTCCAACAGGTTTGTAGCTGCACAAATAAGATGGACTGAGTTCCCACTTAGGATTCGCGTCCATAAGTCTTCTGGGTTTCCAGTTGAAGGTGCAAACTGGCCCATGAATAAGGATCTAATTTCCTTTAGTGATTGACATCCCGTTAATAAGTGCTTTACTGTTTCGGTATCAAGTCCTCAGAGCCTGCATGAGTCGTCTGTAATAATTTCCATATGTCTCACAAGCAGCATGTTCTGTGACTTGTAGATATTGGTTCGTAGACGGAAAAAACGGTCTCTATGGAGTCGAGATGGAAATTGACAGAGATATTTTGGTGGATTGTCTAATTTGTTAATTGTCGGCCCCAAGTCCATTGCAGTTGCCAACTCGTAGTATCTATCTAAGTTTTGTGTCCATAGCCACTGCCTCAATTTTTTCCTTGCAATTTGTGGCCACTTCAGTAGCATCTCCATTGTAATATTTGCAGACCGCATATAGATTCTTATTCTTTGAGACCATTGGGCCTCATTCCGAGTATGGCGGTAAGGGATAGCGGCCACCGGTAACGAGACCGGTGGCGGTGATCCCTTACCGCCATACTCCGAGTTCCCTTTGCGCCCTCGCCCTTAACGCCTGCTTTGAGCAGGTGTTAAAGTCGAGGGCGCAAAGGGGCCTCCAAGCCAATAACGGTGACCGTAATGAACAGTCACTGTTATTTGCATCTTCCCCATTCCCATTGAGCCCTATGGGGGCTCATTTGGGAATGGGGAAGAGCCTTGGTGAATGGGGAATTACCGCCCCGCCAACCTTGGAATGGGGCGGTAATTCCGCCATCCACCAAGGCGCTGCTGGTCCGGGTACGGCGTCAACCAAGGCGTTAATTGCGCCATTGGTTAGCGCCGTACTCGGAATGAGGCCCATTCTTTCAATAGGTTGACTTGATTTATTTTCCCATGCTGAGCAAAGATTTTGTATGCCGGTTCCACATTGTTAAGTTCCATCTTTCTTAGCAACGCCATGGATTTCCAAATAACTATGCCGTAGAGAGGCTCCACTGCTAGTTCATGACGAATAATTGTCATTGATAGGTATTTTGGTAGTTGTAACACACATCGCCAAAAAATACCTTCAGGTTTTGTCCAGGTTTTTAAGTCAATGTTCCAGCATGCCTCTGCACCGAATGTGATTGCTGGGATAACTTTTTGGAGGTAGAATGTGCGGACTGGAACAAGCGTACATTTTCCATATAGCATGTGGATTCTTGCTCCTTGTAGTGCCTTGTAGTGCCAGAGTTCGTGTTTGCTTGTCAAGTACGTTAACCCAGCTTCGTTCTCTGATTGAAGTGTTTATTGAGATTCCCAGATAACGGATCGCATTGACTTCGTCAGTTGGAACCTTATAGATATGCCACCTAAAGTTCTTATTTCTTGCTCCCTCTATATGACCAAATTTCATGATCTTTGTCTTTTTCACATTGATCCTAAGGTCATTTGCGTCCATGTACCCTTCCAGGGCACTTAGGAGACGCTGTAGGCCGATTGGTGTTCTGTCGGCTAGCACCAAGTCGTCGGCATAGATCAAGCATAGATCAACTCGACATCTGCTTGCCGCAGGGACAACCATGACTGCTATGTTGGAGTCCAATACAAACTGTCAGCACAGCGCTAAGAAGCCTAGTTCAATGTTATTGAAACATAAAGACACAGTGAATTTATTATTGACTGATAACTGTTCCCTGATCTATTTTTGGGCCCTGTGGAGAGATAGGTCACTTTAATCCCTTTCGCTACTAGAACATGTTCTTTTTATTGCAATTAATTTTTGCCTTTCACTAAACTCTCATTACCCAGCGTGCTGCACACTTCTATGATCTGCATATTCCATGGGATTACACAGAAATAAAGAAATGGGAGTGATGACAGTTTTCTTTTTTTAACATAATGCCAGGGAGACCTCCCCACCTCCCCCTGCCTCTCCCCTTACCTTAACTATTACCCCTACCCAACCCACACCTATATTATACAAACATTTCACCAAAATTCAAATTTTTGCAGTAAATATATGTGTTCATTTCTCCCATTCGTTATTTTATAGTCAACCATTTCTTTGGATCCCATTCCATGTTGTTTATAGAGGGGTTGTTTTGTATAGTTATTTCTATTTAGTTATTCTTGCACGTGGTGTGTTTAATTAAAGTAGATACATTGTATAGACCCATGATAGAACATTTCTTTATGTTTGACTGTTGTTCTTTGCTGTTTGTGTTGCTATTAACTGACATTAAAATCCCTCTTGAGAGTGTAGCCTTCTCTCTATCCACATAACCACAACAGGAAGAGGAGGTAAATCTCTGGACTTTTTTACCTTCATGATAGGGTTCACTCTTGTTTTGTTTAAGCGTTCAGACTGATAAGGTGCTTTAGCCTCTACGCATCCTTGTACTCCTGCAGAACAGAGGTCAATTTGTCACAAAGACAATACATTAACTGCTACCTTTCTTGTGTATTTCTTTAAGGGTTGCATATATCCAACTTCTTTGTGGGTTATTGGTTATGGGTTAATGGTTTATGTTGCACATGTTGTATTGAAAACACAATTTTTGTCATGATTCACAAATCATTTTGCAGGTAAGTGTAACTTAAACCAGGAAAAAAGCAGTCCATTACATCTACATGTGTAAGTCAGGTTTAATCGTGAAGCAAATTCTTATACAGACACACTTGTGTGGATCACCATCGCAGAACATTGTTAATGGGACGTTAAGGTTAAGTTGCACTAGTCAAATCCTTTGAAATTCACTGAAAAAAACAACATTGTTACAGGGACGTTATGGTTACAGGTAAAACCGCAAAACCCCAAAATGTGTGATTTATGGTAAGATAAGCAACCATTCTTCATGCTACCACTGTGCGCTGCAAGGACTAACAGCCATGACAGTATGTTCCATTCACTTGCAAGCAATGTATTCCAAACTCCCCCAAACACTGTACACTGTGGCTCGTGAAGCACAGAGCCATAACCGCAACTTCTGCATTTTTATCGACAAATACACTGTGTATCACAGCATGTGTGTAAAAATCACCCTCAGAAACCTTATTCAGCAGTGCTGTAGCGTGCACAGGGCCATCGCCATGGCCGCCATCTGCAAAAGAGTCAGATGTCGCACGTGCAACCTTGCGTCTATCGTGATGTCCACAGACTTATCGTGTTGTGCCCGCAGGAGTGGAATAATAAATGTCAACCAGGCAGGGCATTTTGTTTGCAGTGGTGGCTCTCAAAAGAGCTGTTTAGTATATTTTTTTAAAGATGCTTCCATAGAAACATTTTTTTTTCTCGGTTTTTATAAGTGTTTTTGTTTGTTGTACTTTGCCTCACATAGCTTATTCAGTGCAGCCTGTAGATTGGAAAACAAAATGTCATTGCCACTGGGTGTCAAAGAAATGCCATTTCCATTGAGAAGGTGCACATAACGATAACCAATGTTGCCATTCTCACAGTAGTACATCCCGGAAGCATGCAAGAAGTTACCATGCTTCTGTTGATAAGACGCCTTCCAAACTCTGGCTGACAACAACATTCATTAGAATAGTTATATACTGGACTTGGTGGTATACATGAGAAAAGCACCTTTGCAGTGGGAAAAATGCGCTTCACTGCTTTCATCATCTTTTTGAGTTGACGGTACACACGTGAACAAGCCATGGAACCCAAAAGCAAGGCTCCATAGTGCACGACCACAACGTGTACAGTAGCGAAAGTGGCCACTCGTCAAAATTCTGCAAGCAAATGGCCGAAACTATGCACATCGACACTAGACCACAAAGCCTCCACTTCTTCCAAATTCAAATTTCCATTAACGTCTCTTTCCAAGGCATACTGGAGCAGATCTAGCACAAAGGAATGCCCACTATGCATCTCGCCATCCCTGCTAGCCTCAGTACACAGAATAATTAAACAAAATATGGCTGCCATTTCCTGTGACGCACACCCTGACCACCTGATTAGATAATTTCCACAGTCACATTTCCATTGCCCACCATGGTGAGAAGCGCAGATTGTGGCACATGCACTCTCCATGTAACAGTAGCAGTTCTGAACAACAGTCCCCTGTGTACACACCACACCCAGAAACGTTGTAGCGCAATCCATCAACCTCCACAGTCCCATTTCCATGGCCACGTCCAAAAATAACCGGATGAGGCTTTCATGCTGCGTGCGTGGGGGAAGAAATGTCAACCAGGGTAAGGGCTTTCATCTGTAGGGGTGGCTCTGAAAAGAGTTGTTGTGGGTTATTTAAATTTTTTGAAACTATCTGCTCCCACACAAAGAGCATGTTTTCGGTTTCATAGAGTTGTGTGTTTTCTTTTCGTCCTCAGATTCTTACAGGAACCTTTTGAGTGAATCTTGGAGATGAGCAAACAAAGCAGCATTACATATGAATGACAACAAAATGCCATTTGATTGGAAGACCTCTGCATTTGTAGAAATTATGATGTCATTTTTACAGAAAAATATGCCGCGAGTGCACATAAAATCAGACATGCTTCTGTTAATCAGACACCTTCCTGCCTCTGGCTGGGTACAACAGAAAATACGAGTGGTCCATACTCTTCTTGGTGGTTTGGCAGAGAAAACCACCTGGGCACTGGGAAAAAGCCTCTTCAGTACATTCATCAGCCTATTGAGTCGACGGAGCAAACATAAACAAGACACGTAACCCAAATGAAAGCCGCCATAGTGCATGACGACAACATGCACAGTGGCAGAACTGGCCAGTTCTCTGCAAAGTGCATGCATATTGGCTAAACTGAGATCATCATCAACGCACCACAATGCGTCCACCTCTTCCAAACCAAAATTTCAATTAAAGTGTCTTTCCTGGGCATACTTGTGCAGATCTATCACAAAGGCATCACCCAAAATGAAACACAATGTTTTTCTCCATGTCAGTCGTGTCGCTATGCATAGTAATGAATACCAGTATTACCGTCCCGTCCTGTGACCGGACCCTCAGTACCTGATTGGATAATCCCCACAGTGCCATTTCCATTGGCCAGCATGGTGAGAAGCGCAGAATGTGGCACGTGCGCTTCCCAAAGTACCGTGAGGGCTATGCCCAAGTACACCAGGAACTGTCCTTCTTCCATTTCCACTATTCTCTTCCCACCACACCGTTATTGGGTATTGTTAAGTAGTCACACACGCATCCACCAATGCCATCCAAGACGTCAGCATCTAACACTGTCAGTTCTCCACAAGACGTGATATGTACCGTTACAAAATCAGGCTGCAAGTGTGCTGTTACTCGAAAGCATGTCCAGTGTAAAGTTCAGTGAAACATTGCAGGATTTGTGCACGCACATTCATCCACGTGAGCACCCATCACCACAAAATAAAGGTATAAAGATTTCTTTGGCAGTATGTTTACAACTCTGTTATAAGTGCCGCTGAGCACAATATCTGCGAATAAGCGTCCTTTATGTTTTTTGAGGTGCATACTGGTTTTCCCCCATCTCCTACCATGAAGTGGCACTTTAATGGTATCTGCTTGCAATGTTTTCATTTACCCATATCATACAGTGTATTAGCAAAATAGGATCTCTCTTATTTCCTTCCAACAATGCTATGAATTGTGTTACCCACTAGAGCATCTCCTACATGAATCGTAAAAATATGGCACCAAAGCCACCACTGAATGTGTCTTAACCTAAAGGCAGCTCCCAAAAGGTCAGTGTGTGCACGGCTGTGGTTCTTTACAGACTCTTTTTAAATCTGCCAGCTTCTACTCTCCACCACAGCAACTCATCCATAAGTGGACTCCATGACTTGTCCTTGGTGTGAAGGCCAGGAATCGTATCTCCACTGGACTAACATGTCTGCAATAGCTCCCAGTGGCTGCGAGGAAAAAAATGTAAGCCCTGTGCAATATGCAGAAGGCTTTCTGGTACCCGGGACCTCAATACCTTCCACCCTCACTTCCTAATTACCTTCTTGGTCGAGTTCTTTTGTCATCCGCCTCCTACTCCCTCAGGGTCAGTTGTTCCTGCACGCAAGCAGTTGGAGGTGGTAGTCTTTCTTCTGCTGGGGCCTCCCTCTGGAACAGGCTCTCTGCCTCCCTGGAACCTGGAGAGAACCATTTTAGGGTCTGGAAGCACCTCAAAACCTTTGCATGTGCTTCTTATTTGTCCCCTCCTCTCCCCTGCTCACTTCCTGCCTAAACTGATTGTGCACTGGTTTCCTACCCACCCTCTAATCTGTACCCCAGGCCACCTCCCTCCTGATAGTTTCACCCCTGCAATGTCTTTCTGCCAACCCCCGCACTTGGGGACTGTTTTCTCTAACCCTATTTTCTGTTGTTCCCATGTACTCCACTTTGCCCTCGCCGTTTCCCATTCACTTGCACACTCTCAGTGTCACCTTGCCAAGTGTGATCAATGTCTCTGTGTGACCTTTGTTCTGCCTCCCATTCATCATTGCGCCTTCACACAGTACGGTACAAATGTCACAGCATACCATATCACATCATATCATATGATACACACACTGCATTCATAACAACAGGATGCCTTGCAGACTTCATAGAATGGTCTTTCCACTGTAATCCAAGAACTGCAAATGTTGGAAAAGTGATCCACAAAACCAGCACAGAATGTATGTTACCAACGTTAAGCATGTACATGCAGTGTATGCATCCAAACAGGATGCCTGCCACTTACCTTGCACACTTTAACCATAGCCGCCTACATTTCTGAGTACAAACAGACTTTCTGCCACAGTATTTGTGTACACACCACAACCAGCAACCACATTGCGGAATGTCTTAGCCTCCACAGTGCCAATGCCATAGCTGTCATCCTTAAAAGAGTCGGATGTGGCACGTCTAATCCTCAAACAGCCGGGGAAGCTGCAGAGTATCTGTGCTAGGAACAGGAGGGTGGCGATGTAAAACAGAGTAGCGGATTGTGTCTTTAGTACTGTCTCTAAAAAATATTGTGTTTTGTTATGTACCTGTGTGCATACATTTTATTTGTGTTTTTGTGTTTTCGCTGACTGTTTGCTTCTCCTCCTGACATTTCTATCGACTGAAGGTCAACACTTCTCTTACATTTGTACAGGATTCTCTGCAACACTTCTTGCAGAGTAGCAAACAAACCACCATTGCCAATGGAGGTAATAAAATACCATTCCCTTGGAACCACTTGACACACAACCTTAACCTTCCACCTACTGACATATATCACATGAACCACTTCTCATTCCCCCACCGTCTCCTTCCCTTCTTCCCACCACCACATGGCGTAAAGTATGTTTGTCAGTCCCTTTTGGTGCTGCACTGTCCTTCGATACACCATGATGGCGTTTCCCAAAACATTTGACACACGACACACTTCCCTCCAGCCAACCACCAGCCACGTCCAATGTTCGCTGACAGCATGGCTTACGGCAGGCCAATGAGACTTTGTTCCGCGGAGTGGACCCAGATTTCACAAATATTTTTGGGACGTACATTTCAGTTCTTTGCAACAAAAGTACTGGTCCGGTTTCCGCCAAACACACAAAAGCACACTTTCGGACCCAAGCCCCTGCTCCTGCCGCAAATTTGGTGAAAATCCGTCCAGCCATTTGGCCTGTAGCCATGTGCAAAGTTTTTCCCCATTCAGTCTATGGAAAAAGAAATAATTTTGGGAGCCCTCCTATAACTTTGCCCCCGCTGCACGAAACTTCACCCAACTTGGTGAACAAATTCAGAGCCAGCCATATACTTTTTTTGCAAAGTTTGTTGACAATTCCTTCAGGGGGAGCGAAGTTATAAGCCACCAAAAAAGTGGTCTTCCTATGAGTTTAGCAACTTAACCATAACCAATACGGATTGAGACTGCAAAATGTCAAATGCAAGTGAGCGTAATGATGCATTTATCTTCTGAGTGCCCTCATGATGTAAACATTTGACCTATAAAGAATTATAGATTGGTATCTATCAACAAAGGGTATATATTCCAAATTAGGGTTAGCCAGCGAGGAACCATGAGTTATCCATCATGTCACTTGCAACCCTGCGTGCCTGAAATCTACACATTTACAATGTTATGTTGTGTGTGGTCCATCTGAGTCACTTTTGTCCCCAATGGACCTGCATTGCAGATTGTGCAGAGCAGAGTTATTAGTGAACTACAAACAACATGAATGCATGTTTCCTTCTTCCGTTACTTCACAACAACCATGAAAGAAAATGAATGTACAAAATATATACATGCTTGCAGAGAAAGTGTTGTTTGCCTCTGCTGTGATATCACAACAGTTGATTATGCATTTCGTGGTTATGTATGTTTTCAAAAGGAAACCTCTACTTACTATTCCCCTTTCACAAACCTTACCCTCCTATTAAATGGTCAAAGCAAATGTCTATGGAGTTCATTACAAACTGCTTTGGGGCCATGATTCCGAATTGTCTCTGCCAGGTTCTACTTTTTGGGTTGCAGTGGGAAGAGGGGAGAGGGAACCTGTTTGTTTTTTATGGTTTGTAGTTCTCTCATGGTGCCACTCTGCACCCCCTGCAAAGCTGGTCCCTAATGGATAAGACAAGGTCTGGGAAAGGCATGCAGAAGCAGGAGGGATGTAATACACAGCATGAGATTAGAACAGCATATCTAACAATATAATAAAAGGCCAGATGTATGTTTGTCCCTGTATGTTTCTCCGATGCAGTCATTCCAGTAGAAACAATACATGCTGTCACTGTTAGGCAGAAACCTGTGCAGTTCCCTTAGGGACCACTGCAAAAGATTTAAGACTACAGGTGTTTGGCAGTAAACTCACTTGGTAGCAGTCTGTACCACACAGATTCACTTGGTAGCTGTGGCTGAGCAGTCAGACTTCCCTAAAGAAGAGTTAGGCAGTATGCAGAGTATACACAATAGGTACAGAGGCACAGTAGTACAAACAAACACAGACCGGAGCTTTGGTGTAAAAGTACATCATTATTTATTTAAAAACACACTTGTGATTTACACTAGCAAAAACGTAAATTCAACACACAGTCACTATCATATATATACAACCCTATTCACTTATTAGACAAGTCTTAGTGAGAAACACCACTTATTTTCAGACAGAGGGGAGCGCTTAACATAAGATGACACTCTAATAAGTGGTAAAGAAAGGGAGGGAAAAAGGCAGAGTTAAGGAAGCACACAAGTTTCAATACTTTTTCAAAGAACCACAGTAAGGCAGGGTAGGCAGAGTTATACTGGAGAGCAAGGAAGTCAATTGCAAGGCCCACTCTTGGAGAGAGCAAGCAGAAGGGGTCCAGGTTCACACAGTGGGGTTATGCCCAAAGAGTCTTGTAGATAGTTCGCACAAAAAGGATGAAATTAAAGTCAGGAAAAGTTATCTAGGTTGTCCCAGGCTAGCCCAGGTTAGAAAGTCGAGGCTTTAATGTCCCCCCGAACGATCTGTCGCAAGGGAAGCCAGGCGGGACACAGTACCTTAAGTGTGAAGGAAGCTCCAGCGGGGGCAGTTGTTCCTGGCAGCAGATGCAAGTCAGTGTTTCGTCCAGAGGAAGAAGAGGTCTCGCCGTCAAGGAAAGATAAAGGTCGTTGCACTGCCAGGGAAGAAACCAGCCGCAGAGTTCTCCGGTTAAAAGGCACTACCCTTCTCTTCGCGGTAGTGGTAAACCGTGGTATTCCGGATGCCGGGGTGTTTGGCACGGGCAAGGCGGCCACGAGATGCTCCAGGAAGGTGAAAAGAAGGAAAAACTGGTTATCCCCGCCAGTCAAAGGAAGAAGACTCTCCGGACTGGAGATCTCCCCTGTCGTCAGGAAAAGTGGTGAGACGGTTCAGCAGGGCTCCACCGGTGGTGTTGTCGTTGCAGGTCAGCTCAGCTTCTCCCTCCTCGGATTCTTAGGTCCTGTGGCGACTTCTGAATTTCCAGTCCCCAAAGCCATGCTTTTATGCAGCACACCCCCATTCACCCCCATTCACTCAGCCAAGGTAACTCAGTCCAGGGTGCCTATACCCCCTCCCACACCCTCTGTGGTACCTAGACAGAGTGGCACCACTTTTGGAGGCTTCTGTGGAGAAGCCCGCCAAAAAGTGGAACAAAGGGCTCTACTTGGGTTGGAGTCACCGAAGAAAACACAAATGCCATTTTAGAATCGAGTTCTGGCAAAAAATACCAACCGGTGAATTAATATTAAATAAATAAACCGGCGGTATGTTCGAGGCTCTAAGAATTAAATAATTAAAGGTGGAAGCCTCGAACAATAGGAAAATCCCATAGAGATATATTTGCGGTCGAATATAAAAAGTAGTATACACTGCCACCAACCAAAACTCGATCAGGGGGGACGGAGACGTGCCCCCTCGAACAACAGACCCCAGGGCAATCGAATTGCCCCGACCAGTACGTCCACAATATGATGGTTTGTACTGGTTTCTGTTCATAATTTGGGACTAGTAAATCCAATGGTGACTTTACATGCCCTGGGAGACAGTAGTTAGTCCCAGGGTATGGAGTCTATGTTGGGGGGTCACTACGACACCCCTGGGTTACGGCACGGAGGGTGCTGTGTAACCCACATAAAAAAACACATGAGACCCTATGGAGTAAAAGACCCCATAGCCCATAAAACACATTGGGCATCATCACGACTTCGGCGGTAACCCTTAAATCCGGCGGTAGAGCTATTACTGCCGGATTTAAGGGTGCGCCAAATCAGGACTTCGGCGGATTTCGCCCCAGCTCTTAACTGGGGGGAAATCTGCCGAAAAATTCGCACTCATACCACCGGCGGGAAATCCGCCGGTGGTATTAGCGCGAAATTTCCCCATTGAGCCCAATGGGGAATGGGGCATTCCCGAATGGGCTCAATGGGGAATGGGGATTAACATTACCGCCGAACTCGTGATCCGGCGCTATTAGCGCCGGGGAGTTCGGCGGTAGGGCTAATACCGCCGGCGGTAATACCGCCGGCGTTACCGCCCAAGTCGTGATGAGGCCCATTGAAAGATAAAGGAGCACCTCAAATCATGTCTAAGAGTGGGAGTAAAAGAGTCTCACTCTTAGCAGGAGAGAAAAAAATAAACCCCAAAAATCCAGCAAAGCTGCTGGGGGACTCACTAGGTTTGGGAAATTAGCCTTACAGAGAATTCTCCCTAACAGTCACGGCTGGAGGGAGCAGTTGACTTAGGATATGTTGTGGTCCAACTGTGACAATGGAAACCTGCATTTTGGCCCGTGTACACGGGCTCTTAATCTAGTATCCTAAGAATTGATTAAGGGCCATCTATAATTCTTTATATCCTCGACACCACTTTACAATAGGATGATATGCATGACTGATACATGCTGTTAAAAGCTTTCTATGGAAACTCCAATCAAAAAATAATAGTTGTGTTTGCCACAAGGCACGTGTAGATGTCATAATTGTGCGAGTTTGGAAGGAACAGAAAAGCATAGGTGCCATTCCACCTCATGGCCCGAGGATTCCCTGGCTAAACATGTTGTAATCCCGCCAGTCTGGTCACCCAGAGGAGCCACTTAGTTCTGCATTCTGGAAATGTATCTTTCCAGTATAGAGACATGCCCTTAAGTTGCTTCTTTACCAGCGAATTAGGTTGGTTAATTCTTCAGAGCAATCCTCTTTCAGGCTTGTTAACATTGTTTTAATTTCTCTGGGTTAATACGTTTACAGCTATGGACAGGCTGGTCTTGCAGGGTGCAGG
This sequence comes from Ambystoma mexicanum, assembly GCF_040938575.1. Taxonomy (NCBI): domain Eukaryota; kingdom Metazoa; phylum Chordata; class Amphibia; order Caudata; family Ambystomatidae; genus Ambystoma; species Ambystoma mexicanum. Next base: position 1,142,557,577 of record NC_090922.1, read on the forward strand.
TATACCTTCCAGATATCAGTTTTAAATTCCCCGTGGCATATATGTTGATAACAGAAACTAGCAGAAAAAGGGCATTGGACGTTTTGAATGGCATGGTCCTTGTAGCAAAGAACTTGAGCAAATGATAAAGGCTTGCAAACTATATTGGCAGTGCATGGTCAATGTGTGGCAATCTACCCTACAGTTTGAAAAGTAAACACAAAACAATTAAATAAACATTGTTGTTTCTTTTTACGAAAAAGAAACCCGAATTCATGCTATCTTGCTTTTCAAGCCGAGCACATTTACGTTTTGATTTTTATATCTCTGAATGGATCACCAGACAAGCTATTTTATTCTTCATTTAGCTCATTTAGAATGAGACAGCTACAATAAATCAAGTTGGTAGACACTTCTCTAAAACTGCCCCATGGCATTACAAGGTTGCTCCGGGAGAAAAGTGCTAGGACAACAGTGGGGACTGCAGCTCGGTGTTATTTGTACTCACTTGTTAACTTGGCTAGCTTCCTTCGCCCCTACTAGTTATATTTGCAAACGTCCTTTATTTAAATCATCATAGCATGGCAGTGTGGAGGATGAATATGGCATTTCATGCATATCAGACTGTAAGCTATACTGTCGTTTCATTTCGTTATACATTTGCCAATGCGGCATGAGCATTCAGATTAGAATATTATGAAGTAAACTCAACATTGGTTTTCATATTGCATTTGGTCAATCTTTCGTCTGTGTCTAATAATATTGCTAGACGGCACGTTAACGAGTGATATTTTCTGGTGGTTGCTTCAGAGTTTTCAATCGCATAACAGTTTGCATCACAACATTTCTGTTGTAAAGTAAACATGAGCAGACGTGTTAACTGTCAAGTGCATTTGCTGCTGCAAACCAGGGCTCACAAATCAATGGACATTTAGCAATATAATGAGTATCATGTTAGTTTGATTATTATTATCATGATTAATAATCTAATAATAATAACTATTATAGTGTATGGAGTGATGTGTTTTTGCATATATTTTGACTAAAGAATGTGAAGTGTGTTGTTGTTGGTCCCACTGTTATGTCATCATCACACGGCTGTTCTCTAGCAGCATAGCGAAAAGAAACATCATGCTTGCTACTAGAGAAGCAGATTGTAAAGTTGATGGGTACAGTGGACCTTCTAATGATAACAACACATTGTAGGAGGAAATATCTGGATACCCTTCCCAAAACAATGGCAATCCCCGTTATGTTCCATGTTGTCTCACACTTGCTGTTTAAGCGTTTCAACCTTGACATTACAGTGCGGGGCATGTCAGGATTTCAGGAGATGGAGATATTCAGGAGGTATTCAAATTACTCTGTCTTGAAAATGCTATGCCAAACATGTAACCTGAACCAGCTTGCTACACCTCCTGTAACCAGTAGCAATGATGTAACCTGTACCTAAGTCATGCTCTTGTAACAGCAGCTCGATGCACCTGGGCTGCCAGTGTGCATTATAAATGCAAATAAATAAATAAAATAAATGCATAGTCATGATTACCTTTCACCACAACAGTGCATGGATCCTGTCAGAGGTTTGAGAGCATATTCAGAGCCAGCTGTTCTGCCCCTGTCTCATCTTATTGTGAGGCTCATGCATAATTTGTATAGTTCCAACTCTAACAGGTACATCAGTAGCAGCACCTCACCAACTGATGCAGCGTATGCAGTAACCCACACAGTGGCCCCTCCAAATGGCTTGAGAAAAATACAAAGAACAACATTAGCCACTGTGTAGGTGTCAAGTAGGTGCTGCACAGTCACTCAATCATTGCGTTGCGTTGTTCTCACAGGCACACTAGCATTTGGAGGGTTGTACTCCACCTGGTTGTTAATGAAGTTGGTAGTTGGTTGTAAAAGAGATGATGATAGGACTACAGAAGTCCTTAGACACTCCTTGCACTGTAAGAGAAGCTAAAGTGTACACAGATCTTCCTGGCTACATTAATCATATCTTTTTTTTTTTTTTATTTGCAATTTACAGTTTTTTACAAACTTTTATTACAAAATCCTTAGCAAATCACATCTCCTTATTCAGTTCATCCTTGTCATCAGCATCCAACAACATCAGAAGAGATAAAGGAATTTACTTGATTAAGCAAACAAGGAAAACAAAACATAACAGAGCAGCCTCCATTCTATTCACTAATCGTCTTCTCTGATGTAGATAGAACACTGTCCAACAGGTTTGTAGCTGCACAAATAAGATGGACTGAGTTCCCACTTAGGATTCGCGTCCATAAGTCTTCTGGGTTTCCAGTTGAAGGTGCAAACTGGCCCATGAATAAGGATCTAATTTCCTTTAGTGATTGACATCCCGTTAATAAGTGCTTTACTGTTTCGGTATCAAGTCCTCAGAGCCTGCATGAGTCGTCTGTAATAATTTCCATATGTCTCACAAGCAGCATGTTCTGTGACTTGTAGATATTGGTTCGTAGACGGAAAAAACGGTCTCTATGGAGTCGAGATGGAAATTGACAGAGATATTTTGGTGGATTGTCTAATTTGTTAATTGTCGGCCCCAAGTCCATTGCAGTTGCCAACTCGTAGTATCTATCTAAGTTTTGTGTCCATAGCCACTGCCTCAATTTTTTCCTTGCAATTTGTGGCCACTTCAGTAGCATCTCCATTGTAATATTTGCAGACCGCATATAGATTCTTATTCTTTGAGACCATTGGGCCTCATTCCGAGTATGGCGGTAAGGGATAGCGGCCACCGGTAACGAGACCGGTGGCGGTGATCCCTTACCGCCATACTCCGAGTTCCCTTTGCGCCCTCGCCCTTAACGCCTGCTTTGAGCAGGTGTTAAAGTCGAGGGCGCAAAGGGGCCTCCAAGCCAATAACGGTGACCGTAATGAACAGTCACTGTTATTTGCATCTTCCCCATTCCCATTGAGCCCTATGGGGGCTCATTTGGGAATGGGGAAGAGCCTTGGTGAATGGGGAATTACCGCCCCGCCAACCTTGGAATGGGGCGGTAATTCCGCCATCCACCAAGGCGCTGCTGGTCCGGGTACGGCGTCAACCAAGGCGTTAATTGCGCCATTGGTTAGCGCCGTACTCGGAATGAGGCCCATTCTTTCAATAGGTTGACTTGATTTATTTTCCCATGCTGAGCAAAGATTTTGTATGCCGGTTCCACATTGTTAAGTTCCATCTTTCTTAGCAACGCCATGGATTTCCAAATAACTATGCCGTAGAGAGGCTCCACTGCTAGTTCATGACGAATAATTGTCATTGATAGGTATTTTGGTAGTTGTAACACACATCGCCAAAAAATACCTTCAGGTTTTGTCCAGGTTTTTAAGTCAATGTTCCAGCATGCCTCTGCACCGAATGTGATTGCTGGGATAACTTTTTGGAGGTAGAATGTGCGGACTGGAACAAGCGTACATTTTCCATATAGCATGTGGATTCTTGCTCCTTGTAGTGCCAGAGTTCGTGTTTGCTTGTCAAGTACGTTAACCCAGCTTCGTTCTCTGATTGAAGTGTTTATTGAGATTCCCAGATAACGGATCGCATTGACTTCGTCAGTTGGAACCTTATAGATATGCCACCTAAAGTTCTTATTTCTTGCTCCCTCTATATGACCAAATTTCATGATCTTTGTCTTTTTCACATTGATCCTAAGGTCATTTGCGTCCATGTACCCTTCCAGGGCACTTAGGAGACGCTGTAGGCCGATTGGTGTTCTGTCGGCTAGCACCAAGTCGTCGGCATAGATCAAGCAACGCATTTGATGTCCATTTATTTTAGGGGGAAATGAATGTGTGCTAGCTAAGGCTTCCGAGACAACAGCTTTAATAGGACCGCAGCCAAGGGGCAGCCTTGCTTCACTCCTTTATTTGTTGCGATCGATTCTGAAAGATCGCCATTTTCATTAAGCCTTATTCTTATTGTGGTGGATTCATGTAAAGCTTGTATTGGATTTAACAGGGAGAGCGGGCATTTCCCTTTCTTTAATTTTGCCCAAAGCATCTCTCGGTTTATGGTGTCGAACGCTTGTTGCATATCAATAAAGGCGAAGTACAGGTTTTCCCTCTTCCGAATGGCTTCAAGCTTCAAGATGTTCACTATGACAAGGTTGTTTTCTGTGCCCACTCCTTTCGTGAAGCCGGTTTGTCTGTCGTCATCAATTTTGGATCTCCAAGCCCATGCTGTTATTTTTTGTTGTAGGACCATTGCAAATACCTTCCCAATAGTGTCTAGTAAAGCAATTGGGCGATAATTGACAGGATCTTCTCTGTCGCCCTTCTTATGTATTGGGACAATAATTGCTTCAGACCAGGAAGCTGGAATTTTCCTTATTTTGGCAATCTCCTTAAACAGCTCCGAGATGATAATTGACCATTCGTGTTTATGTTGTTTTAGCATCACATTGGTGATGCAATCAGGGCCGGCTGCTCTTGAGTTTTTTAATTTTGATATTGCACTTGCTATGTCCTCTTTAGATTCAATTATGTCCCAGGCAGTTAAACATGGCTCATTTTTTTCTTCCAGCTCAGTTGGTTGTGACGTGAGTAGTTGTTCAAAGTGCCTCACCCAGTTGGCTTCCTATACACCATTGGCCATAATACTTGCGTGTTTTATACTGCCTTGGTTCAAGATGTTCCAGATGTCTCTGGTGTTATTAGTTTTAATCAGAGCTAGCATTGCCTCACCTCGTTCTTGATCACGCTGCAGGTTGAAAGCCTTTAACCAGTTACGATAAACTTGTTTCCTATGTTTTATCGTAATAGCTGTATTTGTGTTGCATCCAGACCCCAGCTCTCGTAGGTCTTTTCTTAATTTCAACTTTTCCTTTCTCAAGGTGCTACTCCAGATATGTAAGTGATCATGTTCTTGATGGTGTTGCCTTTTATTTGTCGAGTTAGTGTACGACAATAAAGCAGTATAATTTGGTGTTTCCAGGCTATCTTTGGTTTGTGATTGAAAAACAGCTGTAAGGTTCAGGATCTGATTTGCTTTTATCCTGAGTCTGTTACGTCCAGAATTTACTTCCAGCTCTGTACATGCCGAACCTATTAGTGTCTTACAACTTGGATGCCAAGACATGATCAGAAGAGAGTGATCACTATTGTTTGAGGGAATTATCGCCAGGTTGTGAATTAGCTTTGTCACATTATTAGACGTCCAAATATAGTCTAAAGTTTTTTCATAGCCCATATTTCGCCAGGTGACTTGTGGCGGGATGTCTCCCTTCACGTTTCCGTTGATCATTGTACAGTCACGTGCCTCCATTGCATCGTTCCATCTTGTTCGTCTGGAGCTGGCTTTACGTTCTTCTACTCGGGATACTTCGATTAATTCTTGTTTCCCATTGAACCATGCTAGGTTTAGATCTCCACATATAATGATCCATACATTTTGATGGGACGACTGGTTCTGGTCTATTAATGTTGTTATGGAGCTAATACATTTGCTACTAGTGATCTTGCTTGGGTTCCAATAGACATTCAGTAGCAATAACTTTTGAACTTTGTCTTTTTCTCCACTCTTTTTTTCAAGTAGGGTCGCTTGTACGTGCTGATTTGGATTGATTGATTCAGTGACTTCCCAATTTGTTCCTATTTTTATCAGCGTTAAAAGACCAGAAAAAGGACGACCTGTTATGTTTTTATCGGCAGGGTTGATCAATATGTGATAGCCGTCCTTTACCGGTGATTGCCGCATCCAAGTTTCCTGCAGGCAGATGGCAAAGTTATTCGTTAGGTCCACTGGGAAGCCGTTGTATAAGTGACTGAAACCCCTGGTATTCCAGGAAATAAGGGAGGCATTGGCATCCTGTCCGGGTGTGACTAGTTAATGTCTCCTTTTAGTCTGCAATTGCAGCTCTTCATTTGCCGCAGTTGATGAATAGGTACTCAAGTGGGTTCGTATTTGAGCTCGACGTTGTGTCAGGGATCTTTTTTTTTGACTAATTTCTTTCCTCGTGAGCTTCAGCCAACGGTGTTGACATCTCGAGTTGTTCAGAAATCTCGAACCCCAGACGTATCAGTTCCTCTTACTCGGTCAATATAGTCTTTCTGACCGCTTGAGAGTTGATGTGTAAGAGAACACTATCAACTTGTTCTTCTGACGTGTATTCGACAATTCGTATGTCATCAGACTTAAGGATCCTTAATGTCGGAACTGAGTGAAATAATCGCATTACATTGCCTCGGTTCAAATTTACCTCTGAATCGTCGTCCAACACGTTGATTATTTTTATTTTTCCTGAGGGACATGTGCTTTGTCATGGCCGGGATTTTGACATTTCTTTTCTTGTTTGATTTTGAGCTGACGTATGTTTTAGATTTAGTGCCGTTTCCAGTTTCTCTTTTATGAAAAGGTTAGCATTCGGGTGTCTGTCGGCCATTTTTGTAGCTGCTGCCTGAGGCAATAACTTTTTGTTGTCTCCCATTTGCTTTGCGACAGCCCTCGAGTACTTCATATTACCTTTCTGCCTGCCCTGTTAATCATATCATCTACTAGATTTGTACTGATCTAAGAAGTTGCAGACCACAAAAATAGAGGTCCTCGGGTAAAGCAAGCCATGTGCATGGTTTCAGCTACCCACAGGGCAAACGACCACAACCTGTTTACTTTCTACCAGCTTTCAAACCCTTCTATACACAAGTTGGTTTGCTGGCAAATGAAATGTGATGAGTGCTGTCCTGTGCTAATGAAAAGCACACGGAAAGTTGACACAGTGTCTGGTGATGCCCACGAAACATGTGCAATGAGCACTGCTCTACATATCCAATGTTATGTGGATATTCTGATCATCATAGCGGTCCAGTGTCATTCCTAGTGATCCCACAATATATTTGCAATTGAGAAGTGTGCTACTGAATTCTGGGTAAAGTAGTGCTACACATCAAATAGGGAAGTACATCTATTTCCAACACCATGTTTCTCCTTGGATAGACAGAGTTTTAAATGTTGGAATGGCTCATTGAAGGGGAAATAACATATTTGTGTGCTTTCAGATCGCCAAATAAAGACAGTGTTAAGACAAGACTTGAAAATCCACAAGATTCTCCAGGCTAGTGGTGCAGGATGGTGGATCAAATGTGCATATTGCATGCTGTTGAGGGATGATGGCATGTTCCTCGGTCTCTCTTTCTTTTTGCCAAGCACGGCGATCAAGGAATCTCATGCAGGCCCAAAGGGAGGAGGTGCCCACATTGGTACCCGTGTTCCCTTGCTAGACACTTTTCCTGCATGTATTGAGTGTGAGAAGAGGGGATTGCTGCTTTTCCCCATGTAATATAACTCCAGACTCCTGATTTTTGAGGGGGCTGATATGGGCCCTTAACTCTCCTTCTTGGCGAATTTTCAGTATTATTACAGAATGACATCTACAGCTGCTACCCTCACAAATGCTTGCAGGCAGACAGCTACCCCCATGTGAAACAAACCTCATCCGAATATGCACACGAGAATCACAAGTCCCTCTCAGAGACTGTGATGAACATGGGGATCTATGTAATGTAGTGTACAGAGTAGCAAGATGTAAATAGTGGCACGCTGGATGGAGTAGATGCAATCGATAGGTGAGTATTCCCACCATACCAAGTCCAGTCCTGGCTAGTGAGATATAAGTTGGTACGGTCAGACCCATCCTTGAGTTCTATAGAGACAAGGATGAGGTTCACATGAGAGAAGGAGATAAATGGCAACATTCCTGGAGGATAAAGAGAGGTATGACTGGGTGCATTTGAGAGTTATCAAAAGTGACTTGTAGAAAAGTCAAAGGGTGCAAGGGGAGTAAGGGATCGCCCTTGTTGATCTTCATCCCAACCCCACCTTCACTTTCCAAGAAGCCGAAGGAGTGAGCGAAGGCCCCAGAGTTGTTGGTAGGGCAGCAGTGGTGGTGTGGTCCAGAGGGAATTTCAAACCTTCAATGCTGGCCATGGCTTTCGTAAGGGGGTTATCAAGAATCCAAATGGTAAAGGAATGCCAAAGATGCCAGTATCGATGTAGGTGTCATTCCATAGTCAGAGTGTGAGAGTAGTGAGAGAGGAAAGAGAGGAGGAGTACTGAGGGAGGTGAGATATATGAATAAGAGCAGATATAGTAGGTTGTCCTGTCGGTAATATGCAGATGGAGTGAAAGGCCATGGTCATGATACGAGTAGGAGGAGGATGTAGAGGAAGAGATACGACAGGCGAGTGGAAGCTACCCAATTAGGAGTGAAAGATTGGTGAGGAGTGGATAAGTAATCACAGTAGGTGGGTAGAAGGGAGCATTTGCTGTAGGAGGCATTTTGTGACAGTGGGGACATTTGAGAACAGTGCAAGGTGAGTAGAGATTGTAGGTGATTGTAGATGAATACAGTGGCAATGAAATAATACTTTCAGGAAAAGGAGCGTATGCAAACATATGACTGATGATACGTCTTCGGATTCGTGTGAACCACAAACAGCACCTGTATAATGGTGCCCGCACATGCAGATGAAAACTCATTGAGATGACTGAGATAGCAGCTCTATAATGGTGCTCATGCCTGCATATAAAACCTCTTTGAGAGGGCATTAAGGTTTCACACATACTACTTCAGTTGCCTTCAGAGGACCGGGGGTACATTCAGTACATTCATGTACTGCCCATAGAAGGTCTGACTCTTTTGAGCCATGTGCTACATGTGGCAGAACACAGCAATCACACAAACTGTGCCCATAATAAATAAGGACGATTATGATCGAGGCACCGCCCCTGAGTCCTGGGGGTAGGGGCGCGGTCCCGGGTCTTGCAATTGCAGGTCTCTGTTGTATTCCAAATTGCCATGTTCACATAAGAGTGTTACTTGCATTACATCCTCTACATTATCACATTGACCATAAGTAGCATATTTTCAAGTCCACATGTGACACTGAATTCCCTGTGTGCCCCTCGACAATGACACCTCTGCTGATTCCTTTGAACTACAGAAAGCAGAACTATAATGCTGCCCATGGATCTGGTCCACCTCGTACGATGTGCGTTTTTTGCCAATATTCAAGTTTTTTTTTTTTTTTTAATGGGGGCAACCCCACCCACTAGCCCACAAATAATGTTTAAAATAGCCATGAAAAATGCGGCTTAATGGCCATATCACCAAATGCAGTGAAATTGCCATGACGGTGCTTAGTGGGAACCACTGCCCCCCACCTGCAGCCACAACCACATCAAGCAGGTTTCTGATGCCTGCACAGAACATTGTGGCACATGTGCTGCATGCAGAACTACACAGCAATCACATGCAATGGGACTATGCCCAAAGAGGAAGATTATAAGTAAAACGCTGTCAATGGCAAGCATGGACATAATGGGGAGGCTCCAGAGCTTCAGCAACATGCTTACTGCAACGATGGCCGATGGCCATCACATGCAATGGGACTATGCCCAAAGAGGAAGATTATAAGTAAGACGCTGTCAATGGCAAGCATGAACATAATGGGGAGGCTCCAGAGCTTCAGCAACATGCTTACTGCAACGATGGCCGATGGCCATCACATGCAATGGGACTATGCCCAAAGAGGAAGATTATAAGTAAGACCCTGTCAATGGCAAGCATGAACATAATGGGGAGGCTCCAGAGCTTCAGCAACATGCTTACTGCAACGATGGCAGATGGCCATCACATGCAATGGGACTATGCCCAAAGAGGAAGATTATAAGTAAGACCCTGTCAATGGCAAGCATGAACATAATGGGGAGGCTCCAGAGCTTCAGCAACATGCTTACTGCAACGATGGCCGATGGCCATCACATGCAATGGGACTATGCCCAAAGAGGAAGATTATAAGTAAGACGCTGTCAATGGCAAGCATGAACATAATGGGGAGGCTCCAGAGCTTCAGCAACATGCTTACTGCAACGATGGCCGATGGCCATCACATGCAATGGGACTATGCCCAAAGAGGAAGATTATAAGTAAGACCCTGTCAATGGCAAGCATGAACATAATGGGGAGGCTCCAGAGCTTCAGCAACATGCTTACTGCAACGATGGCCGATGGCCATCACATGCAATGGGACTATGCCCAAAGAGGAAGATTATAAGTAAGACCCTGTCAATGGCAAGCATGAACATAATGGGGAGGCTCCAGAGCTTCAGCAACATGCTTACTGCAACGATGGCCGATGGCCATCACATGCAATGGGACTATGCCCAAAGAGGAAGATTATAAGTAAGACCCTGTCAATGGCAAGCATGAACATAATGGGGAGGCTCCAGAGCTTCAGCAACATGCTTACTGCAACGATGGCCGATGGCCATCACATGCAATGGGACTATGCCCAAATAGGAAGATTATAAGTAAGACGCTGTCAATGGCAAGCATGAACATAATGGGGAGGCTCCAGAGCTTCAGCAACATGCTTACTGCAACGATGGCCGATGGCCATCACATGCAATGGGACTATGCCCAAAGAGGAAGATTATAAGTAAGACGCTGTCAATGGCAAGCATGAACATAATGGGGAGGCTCCAGAGCTTCAGCAACATGCTTACTGCAACGATGGCCGATGGCCATCACATGCAATGGGACTATGCCCAAAGAGGAAGATTATAAGTAAGACGCTGTCAATGGCAAGCATGAACATAATGGGGAGGCTCCAGAGCTTCAGCAACATGCTTACTGCAACGATGGCCGATGGCCATCACATGCAATGGGACTATGCCCAAAGAGGAAGATTATAAGTAAGACGCTGTCAATGGCAAGCATGAACATAATGGGGAGGCTCCAGAGCTTCAGCAACATGCTTACTGCAACGATGGCCGAGCCCTACAGCAGAAAGTCATTAACAACGCTGTCCAGTAGGAGTTAGCACACGACTACAAACAATACCGTGGTGGGAAGGCTGCTGTTGACACTTTGGGGTAGGATTTAAGCGTCCCAAATGAACAATGTCCACTGCAATATCCAAAAAAAGAGTCCAGGAAGAATCTCATGTAACTAATACCCATGGTCATGTCCATAAAGAGGAATTCCAAGGAGTATCCAAAGCAAACCAGAGTCCAAAGGATGCTGAACGAAGTTGAGGCTGTAAAGAAATAGAAATAAATAGGTTGGCTATATTAACATGGAGGAAAAAGGTGATATGATATTTACAACTACCCAGAGGATCGAGCCCGTGTTGCTCCCAGTCTTCTTGTTTCCAGGGTGAGCTATCCTCCCGAGACAAGATGAGAAGGGAAGGTGTATGTATTTCCCCAATCAGTGTCAGAGAGAGCCAAGGGTACAAGAAAAATGAGCCACCCCTAGACCAACAAATATTGTAAACCTATAAGGCCATTCATTGCTACTCTAAACAGCGAAATCTTCATTGCAAATTAATGCCTTATTATTAATCTATAAAGCACTTTACAAAATATTTCGTCATTCATGTGCAAATCTTAAGGCAATTGAGCCAAATACATAAGGCGAGTCGGGAGTATTATATTCAGGAATTTTCATCTACATTGGAATTTCATTTCTGATACCATTGAAATTGTGTGCATTGAAATGGTACGTTGTGTGTATGAGTTTGCCTGAGCCAAGTTGGTTTTTAAGCTCCGCACTGTCATTTCCACATCGGCCGTATTTCTGCATTACCAGGGCAGGAAAACTACGGGTTCTATCGGCCCCAGCTTCTTAATTGTCCCGTGACCTGGCGGCGTACTAGCGCCTGCACACCAGGAAAAAGAAGGTCTGTGCTGCCCTATAAAGAGGTACTTTGCAAATCCAATAATCCCTTGAGGCTCCTATTATGAACTCTAGGCTTGCAGCTATTACGTCTGTGCGTGTTTGTATTAGCGAGTCAGGAGTTTTCATCTAGATTCGAATTGCATTATAGTCAGGAGTTTTCAACTAGATTTGAATGCCATTGTAGTCGGCTAGAATTGTGATTGTTTGTGATACTTACCATTGAAATGTTGTGTCATTTCCACATTGACCACATCTCCATCTTACTAAGGGCTCCAGGGTAGGAAAACTACTGTTCCCATCGGCACCAGCTTCCTTTTTGTCCTGTGACCAGGCGCACCAGCGCCGCGCGCCAGTGCACCAGGAACAAGCCAGTCTCACCAGCTCCTTCCAGTGATAACTGCGTGTCTTCCTGTCATTGAATCCCTAGAATTCTGCTGGGCACATACAGGAATAAAAGACACTGGTAGCCCATACTCAATGGACGTATTTGCTCTTGCATAATCAAGGGCCACCTGACAGAAATAAATCTGCTTTTGGCTACACAAAAAGCATCACAACTGGCCATTATGAAGACATTCCTAATGCTAAATGCGGATAGAGCCCCCACCCCACGGCAAACATGGGTGTTCACATGGTGTCAAATAATGACTCTCAGCCCCAAGAAACTTCCCAGAATATACAGCGGCCACAAATCTCTGACTTAATTAGTATAAGCGGTTCGGCTACCAGAGACGCAGCTCTTTTTGAGCCACAAACACAGGCAAATTTAAATCCCCAAATGAACACCTGTTTCAATGAAACGAGGGGGGCCGCTCGATTATTCACAAACCACAGGCTGCCCTTTTAATTTGATTGATGGCCTGGACTTAAAAAATGCTCTGCTAATACAAGGTTCTTAAGTAACCATGCTCTCGATATCTACGATTATCTTACCCATCATGATTTGAACATTCTATGTCTAACAGAAACATGGCTGACAGAATCAAGTGGCCCTGTGATTGATATGGCAATCTGAGACGGTTATTTTATCATTTGTAAAAATAGCACCTTGGGCCATGGGGGTGGAGTTGTGGCCATTGTTAAGAATCGATTTCAGTTTTTTTTAGCCCGAGTGCCTTTGATAATTCTGAGGTATTACACCTAAAACTCACTCTGACCCCATACGGTTTCAACCTCATTGTGGTTTACCGGCCACCATGTGAAATGGCTAACTTTAATGAGGATTTGATTCAGTTACTTAAAAGCACGAACGGTCCAAACTGTTCTACCTTAGTAGTAGGAGATTTTAACAGATGGCTCCATGACCTTAGGCACAGGGAAGCAGTTATTTTGGAAGAGGCACTCTTGGATCAGGCAATATTCTGTATTCGGTGATTTCGATAAACCTGAACGTGAAAATATAGAGCATCCCCCCATGTGTATGGTCCAACCACTGTCTAATCAATGTTTTACTATTCTACTAGAGGACATTCCTAAAATATGCCTAATCCTATCAAAGTGTTTTATAATTGTGATTTTTAAAATTTGAAACCCCTACATCTTTAGAACTGTCTTCTCAACATGATGTCAATCACTAATAGTTTGGACTCTCCCGAATTCCTTATGGAGACATATACTAACGCTCTGATAAAAATGTGGGTTAAAAAATGAGGGAAAATACCACCACCGATCTCTCCATTCTAAAAAAACAGAAAAAGAATGCTGAACAAATTTGGCTAAAACATCCCACAGCCCCTAAAAAGGCAAAATGGAAGTCACTAGAGCTAATTAAAATTATTGCAGCCAAAACGAATTTCTTCAATGAAGAAATATCTGGGGCCAAAAATGACTCTAAGAAGCTTTTCGAGATCTTGAAACTTCTTGAGAGTCCCAAAGCTTTAGGTCAAACCATCTACCCCACATATCAGGACTGTGATGATGTCCAGCAAGCCTTTACAAATAAACCTCGAATAGCCCATGATAAAATTGAAAACGTTTTGGGAAACAGCTTGTTCGCCCAAACCCTGCCTTCCCCGACACTAAAACAAAATGAAGAACAACTTAAATTATCTTTTAAACACTTCATGAACTCTGGGATGGATAGAATCTTTACCTCAATGTCCCTAGTGTTGGACAATAAAAACGTTTTCACTCCATTTCTCACCAGATTTGTTCATTCTTCCCCAAACATAGCTCAGTCCCAGAAGTTATTAAAGTTGTTACCATCACTCCTCTGGTGAATAAGGCTGTTATGGATCCTAAAGATGCATACAACTTAAGGCCAATTACAAATTCAAATTTTCTGTTGAAAATTCTGGACAAAGTAGTCACCAACCAACTGCAAGCCCATCGTGAATCATCATCCATACTTCATAGTAAACAATCAGGGTTCATGGCTAATCGTAGCAAAGAGACTGCTTTACCCCGATCTACAGGCGAACATGCTCGAGATGGTGGACCAGGGGAAAACAGAGCTTCTGGTCCTTCTCAATTTGTCTGTGGGTTTTGATCTGCTTGATCATGATTGTCTGCTTTAAATTCTATCAATGTTGTCCTCAAACATTGGATGATGGAAACACCAAACTATTGCTATTCGGAAGCTTCCTGGCTAGAGCAAAGCTGGGGAAAGAGCATTCCTGCTTCAGCATCCTATCTCAGTAGCTGGAAAAGTTAAGACACTACGAGTCTTCCTCAATTCATCTGTAGGTGCCGATAATTCAGACGGATTACATTCCAAAGAATTGCCACTACTATCTGAAACTCCTGAAGAATATTACACTTTTTATCTCTGAGGCAAACTGCTCCTCAATTGATCAAGCCATTATTCTCTCATGTCTTGATGATTGCAATTAATTACTGATGGGGGCTATTAAAAAGTGCATGCAACAACTGCAAACCCTCCAACACGATGCTATCCCAATTGTTAAGGGCGTTCCCAGATGTGAGCACATATCATCTGGCAGGCAATCTTTACATTGGATCCACATCTCTGTTAAGATACATTTCAAGGCAGCTTCTCTAGTTCACAAATGCCTTTATGGCAAGGCACCGGTCTACTGGAAGACCCATCTCACCTTATTGGAACCCAAACACACTCTTCATTCTGCCAACCTTGGACTGATTATTACCTATAAGTACAACAGGGCTAAGGGTCTAGGAAGGGCTTATGCCGCACTAGCAGCGCAGGTATGGAACTCCCTGCCAAGTACTCTACGTTTGGATAAAAATGGGAAAACATTTTGCTCCTCACTGAACACTCTACTTTTCAATTTGAATCATTCTCACTCTCCTTGCAATATTGATCTTGTCATCTGATCAGATCTTTTTTTTAGTCCTGTTTTATATGTATGTCTATTTGTGTTTTTGTGCATCCAGATGCCTGTGGGTTCCAGGTGCGTTACAAATAAATAAACAAATACATAACCATAAATATATAGTCACAAATCATAAGCACATATCAACATTTAAACACATTTAACACAAAAATGATCTAAATACACTCAATCACAATTAATCAATGATTAAACATTGTTCTTAACACATTTAACAGCATTATTAAACATAACCATTGTACCAATCATGGGTTGAACATGATCTATGCATATATCCTAATCATTCAATTGACTAACTTTAATTTGTCAAATGTTTTTAATAACACTGATTAGTTTGTATTTTATATAAAACCCAGCTCAGTGTATTCGTGAATGGCATTATAGGTTTACAGTGTTTACTTCCTCTACTATGGCTGCTTGGGTGCCAGGCCCTGTTCAGTTTGTACTGGCACATGCATAATCTACTGATTGTGGTGTTGTGAATGATGGTTCAGGGACTACTGTGCCAAATTAGGATCAGAGTAAATGTGGGTCGAGGAAGAGCAGGGAGTTGATTCACTCCCTACTTGCAAGTAGTCAAGGGACTGCTCCTGGAGGGTCAACAGCAGAGTAAATGTAATCTGTGACTGCACAAGGACTAGAGTAGCCTCAACAATCTGGTGTCAGATGGTCCCATAGCTGTCACAAAATAGGTGCACTGCTGCATAGGAAGAGTTATGGGCAACATGGCAAGCACTGACGATATGTCTGAAGGTCTGCTCTCAGGCAGGGGAAGCAACCTTCATTGACAGGGAACATGTTATAGTAGCAGCTGCCCGATCCCAGGCAAGTTAGATATTCTCCTTGGCCTGAGAACAGGCATCAGATGTTACTGCCACAACTGCACAAGCATCAGCCTTCCCCCGGGTTAGCCAGGTAGCATTCATGGTATGAGCATAGGCCTCCACTGAGGTCTTCCTGTAATTACTTCATAATATTTACCTCTGTTTTGAAGATTCCTCTTATGGGGAAAAATCCCTTGATTAAAGTTGGCCCTGTAACTTATAATGATGGGGAAGTCACACAGAGCATTTTTTCTTTTTTATTTTACATCTTTAAAGCTCTCACATAGCCCGCGGTCATCGAGGCGCTGTTACAGAATTTGTTTGTTTGTTTTTTAGTTGCGTAATTGTTTCTTTTGTGTGTGTTTTAGTTGCATATTTATAACACCCAGAGGTTTCTAAGCGCGGACCCGGGGATTGAACCTGTGTTGCTTCTTGTAGTCTTGCATCCAAGGCACGCACGTTGCTGATGAGCTATCCTCCCGGGAGCATTCCCCACAAATACAGGCAGCTTGTCCACAGAAAACAACAACAACCTGTGTATTAAAATTGTAATTTTCTTGGAGGAAACGGGGATAAACTAACATCCTTCCTATTCCACATTAGGGGGTATAAAACTGCATCTAAGATTTCTTTTTTTATTTAAAGTACTAGTGCAAAAGCTCTTGTACACAGGCTAAAGTGTGTAAAAGGAAAACATTTTCATAGTGTAAATATATTATGTGGTGTATTTTAACATAATTTACGTTAATCAAAAAAATATTTTTTTGTAAAGGATCTTGCTCCTTCTATGTGGAGGAGTAGCAACCTCAAACAAAATCTCACAGAATCCATTGATAGTTCAACATAGTCCATACAGCCAATTGTTGTAGCTGCTCCTCATTGTCTTGGATTCCACTTACGGGGTTCGGACTAAAAATTAAAATGTTGAGGGATGTCAGAGTAATACAATTCACATGCAGCATGATTTGATCTCATGTCAAGTAGACATGAGATCATAAAATAAAGTAAATTGAAGTCAAATAAAGTTCAAAACATACATGAAGAATATTATTGCTATAATAATACATACCAAGAAATATTACAATTAATAATTACATAATACACAAGTAAATTAAAAACATATTTTGTTAGGGAAATAGAGGTTAATCAAATACATTTCTGTTTATATAGTGTAAGCAACTTGAAGTATGCTGTGAAAGTGGTATCCCTGTTTCGGCCCTTTTATGCAGCTAATTGTATGTTATCATTGTTGAAATACACATTTTGTTCGCCTGGAAGATGAAGGTGAAGTCTTATTGTTGTATGCGTAAGGCAACAGTGCCCTCTAGCAGTGATAACAAGCAAAGCAGGCAAGACAGCTTCGGACAAACATACATCTGGCCTTTTATTGTATAGTAGGATAGTTTTCACATGTCTAGAAGTCTATCAAGTAGTGAACATGTGTGAATCATGTTATACACTGAGCCATACATTCATATACATTTCTCCTGTGAAAACCTTAGGATTATATTAGGCTACTGTCAGAGAATAATATGTCCTGCACAATCCAACATTCTAGGACATTCCATATTAAGTATACTTCCACAAAGTTTCCCTTACAGATGCAGTCCCCATTGGCATAGCTTGCAAATGATTCACCAAAAGTATTTTAGTTGCTGTCAATCATCTTACTTGTTTTGGGACGTATATGTAAATACACCATGGTTGTTTTAATCACTTTTGGTTTGAATTTTAAAGGTACAGTGTTTCCTCTGATTTAAAATTCCTCTCAGGCAATCTGGTTCTAGTTTGGGATATATGTCTGCATTTCTCTCTCTGGAAATGGCATTGTTAGGACAGTTTTTTTTTTTTTTAATATTTTATTAGATTTTCCATTAAAATACATATTCATCACACAGATTCCAAGAAATGATGCCACCTACAATGATTATGAACATGAACAATGATATCCGACTACATCACAACAATAGATGCCATTTATGTACAACCAAAATTAAAGAATCTCCTACAATAAATAATACTACCACATTACCATCCTATGTGAATATTAGAGAAAATCAGATAACATTTCACACAAAGACTTACAAATCGACACAGAAAACGTCATATAAAGCATTTAATGAGCCCCACAGCGAAAAATAGTAATCTTCTCTGCCTTTGTTTCTCAAAGAGATCCTTTCATAGTTGGACAAAATCTGCAATTCCACCAGCCAATCCTCCACAGTAGGTTTCATCCTAGTTTTCCAGACCCTAAGGATAAGCCTAATCACCACCATTATAGCCTTATCAATCCAGATATTATGCCTTCTAGTAAGTTTACATCTTCCTTTATGTAAAAGCAAAATTCTGTCCATAACTTCTTTCCAAAAATCTCGAACTCTCAGACAGTTCCAGAGCAAATGCAACAGGGTACCTCTACCATTACCAGAGCTCCAGCAGTTCTAGTCTAACCTCAGTTTCAACTTAAACATGTTCACTGGTGTCCAATAAATCCTCCCAACTACTTTCTGCCTAATTAAATGTAGGGCCTCATTACAAGGAAGGAGGTAACCATGCCACTATTTGGGGCATGGCTGCCCCCATTCCGGGTACCGGGTCTGGGTTCCTGGAATGGGGAAATACTGGGCCATTCCGACCTTGGAAGGCCCAGTATTTCCCCATTCCAGAACCCAGACTCTGTACATCCCCATTCGAGCCCCCATATGGCTCAATGGGAATGGGGAGGATGCAAACAACGGGCCTGTTAATAACGGGCCTGTTGTTTGCATCCTGGACTGCTCACGTGACCCGCTAAGGATGCCTGGTTTTACCAGGCGTCCTTACCGAGTCCCGCAAGCAAACCTTGTGTTGCGGCTGTAGGGGGTTAATGGGGCCGGCAGCTCTACCAGCCCGTTAACTCCCTACCGCCTTCCTCATCATGAGGCCCGTAGACTCTTTTCCAATCCAGAATACGTGCCCACCCTAAGAATATCCCTCCATTTCCCTTCCGACATGTCCACGTTAACATCATTCGACCACACATCCTTTATAGTCTATTTCCATAGGTATGAAATGCATATAGGTACGTATGTTGCATTGCTGTCCAATCAACAACTTACAAATCTCCGGTCTCCCCTCCAGTGTATTATACACCATACTCATCCTTTGTTTGATTAATTAGCTCAATTCTATATATCTATCCTGCTCCCTCCTTCCCAAGCCAAACTTATCCTGCAACTCCTCAAAACTCAGCAGCCTATCTCTATCCAATAGATCGCTTATTCTCAAAACAAGCTAAGGGTAGATCTCTGTCCTCGGCCGGGGCCTCCCTTTGGAACAGCCTCCCTGCCACACTGAAACTTGAGGAGAACCATCTCTGGTTCCGGAAGCACCTTAAGACCTTCCTCTTTGCTTCTACCTTTACCCCCCTTCTCCCCTGCTGATCTGTATCTCTCTTGGCACTGTGCACCTGGTCACCTTCTATTCCCCCGGGACCTGGTACCTGCTCACCCTGCCACACTCCTACACTGCCTACGGGCCACCCCTTGCACTGGGGTCTGTATCTGTACCCATTCAGCCCCCACCCCTTTTCTTCTGCACTTATCAGACTTGCCACTTGCTGACAGCACTACTACTGTTTACTGCCTCTATTTATTTATTTATTTATTTATTTTATTTATTATTATTTCATCTTTTTTCACCTCTGCACTTTCCTCCTCTCCCCCTTTCCTGACCTCTCCCATTTTCCCTTTCCCATGCACTTGCGCGTTCTTCATGTCACTGGGCCTAGTAAGATCATTGTTTTTGTTCTCCCTTGTTCCCCTCCCTTGCCTTATCGCGCTCTGAAACACTTGTGTATGAGCGTAATATAAATAAAATATCAATATCAATATCTTCCATGTTCAGAGTATTTATCAGGGACTACAGCACAACTTCTGCTTTTGCTCTCTGCAGTTTACAGAAAAGAGTGGGCTGGCTGTCCAATCCAGACCGCCAGCCCCACACTGGGATCCCTTTCAGGCAAGGTGAAATCGAAAAGGGCTGCAGAGTTCTGGTCTCCTCTCTCACTTCCTACCTTCTCAGACGCTCAGGTGTATGGTCATTTCATCCAAAACCATTGCATCTAATGTCATTCCATTGAAATCTTTCCATCTAAAAAATTTCCATCATTTTTTTTTTGGGGGGTTCCCCAGCAACCCCTGTTTTTTACCCTTTAAATTTAAAATGCCCCTGAACAAAAATTAACCCTTTTCCCCCCAAAAACATGCATTACATGGAAATGTTTTAGATGGAAAAATGTCGATGGAATGGTATTAGATGGAATGGTTTTAGATGAATTGACTAGATACCACTCTTTGGAGCCTGGGTGGGGAATGCAAAGGATTCCCACCGAAGAAAAAACTTCCACTGAGGTTGTTCCCACCTAGAATGACAGGAGCAGACCTCAGAAACAACAAGCATACTAAAACATGGCAAAAAAGAAGGAACCCACAATTCTAGCAGACCTGTGGCCCTTCTGTGCATTACTGAGGCTGAATTAGCAGCCTGCAAGTGGAAATGTCTAAACGTCATAAAGGTAAAACCACTGCCAACAGCCATTCAAATAAACTTGCAATTGTAACAAAAAAGTTACCAGTAAATAAGACATGGGATACATTGTATCCCCCCAGCACTCCACATAAATTGGGGTGTGATGGTTCATTGATACAAAACGTAAAGGGGATTAAAATCCCTCTCTACTTGTTTGCAACAGTAGTTTACCCAAGTACATGAATGACAAATTAACAGGGAAGCCAAAAGGGGTAACCCGCCTAAGCCCAAAATAAATTGGAAACTATCACTCCAACCATACCGTATGGAGAGACATAAAAAGGTCACTCTAAAACGAGTAAAAGACTAGGTGAGAGGGGTAAATGTTTCCCCTTCACCTATGGACAAGGGAAAATAATCACTAGTGGAAGCAAAAACTTCTGGGGTTGACACAGGACAGGAAGATTTATCACTGAAATGAAAATCTTACTTAACACTCGTCCCTCCCAGACTGAGGATAGATCCCATGTTGCAGTCAGTTAAACCTACTGTGGAGTCCATCAGAAATCATTTTCTATCTATTTTTGAGATTCATTTGAACGTTTTTCATCCTTAACATGATATAGGACCTGCAAACAGTGCTAGGTAATTTGCTCATTTAAAAAATGAGGTCTAAAATAACAGCCCCTCAGGAGAAGTTTGAGCTCCTGAACCTGAAAAAGGCTTTTTAAATAGGTTCTTATAAAGAAATCCCATTTACCTAGAGGGATCTCCATGATTCCTCACCACCTCTCCCTCTGGAGCAGGTTGGGTCTCAGGTATCTTAGTTGGAGAAGTATTGGCAAAGTATGGTACATGCTTCCACTTCCACTGAGATCTCAGTTTACCTTGGTTAGGGACCTCCATTCTAACACTAGGATTTTTAAATGGGACTTTAAGTCATGACTTTGTTTGACTAGTTTTACACCAGCTTGGAGAAGTGACAGTCCCCAAAGACCTAGAGAGGTTTCCTGTTTTCCTATCAACCTCTTCCTCAGAAGCAGTGTGGGTCAAAGGCTTTATAATTGCAATTGAAATTTTAGAGTAAGGTTTAGGCTCCCATTTCCCTTTAACTTGTGTTGTATGTTCGCCATGAAGAATTACAGCTGGGTCCTCTGTAGAGGATCCCACAGATTTAGAGTCCTCTATTGAAACAGAGACCCTTGCCCTTTCAGAACACCTATCCATCTCTCCTGTAGGAGTAGTTGTTGCCACAGGATTTGTATTAGAAGGCCTAGTAAGAAAGCTGTGTTTAGACTTCTTATAACTCTTTTGGATTTCAGCTTTTCAGGCCTAGAAGTTTCCTTCTGGGAATGCTGAACCAATAACAGAGAACACTGAATTCCTACCTTTTCGGGTTTGATAAAAACACCAATGCTATGGACACCCTTCAGGATCCACTCCATGGTAAGTGGATTTTCAGGAGATCCTAGATTTTGTATTTTATCAACCACCTCCACAGCATGTGGATTTTCAGGAGGTTCAGCCACTTCAGATTTAACTGAAGGTGTTTTTATCCTAAAGGACATACACCATATGGGGTGTGTGACCGGAACACACATATTCTTGTCAGCCCCAGGAATTGGCTCCACAGCATGTTGTTGAAAGTCCAGGTTTTGAGATTCAAGGACCCTCTCCTCTGTCAGTGAGATTTTAGAGGGACTTGCTATCTCAGCCTCAGCTGAAGGCAGAGTCGCATCAGTGACTGGAAAAGTGGCCTTACACCTTGTTATTGTTTTGATGGAAACACTCAAGTTTTTATTAAGATTATTAACCATCTCCACAGGATGTGGGTTTTCAGAGGGTTCAATCACCTTAGTGTTAACTAAAGGTGAGGTCACCTCAGTGACCTGAACACAGTTATTGCACAATGTTATGGGTTGAACAGGAACACGTAAGTTCTTGTCAACAGTGTGAACCACTTCCACTGTATGTGGGATTTCATGGGGTTCTTTCACCTCAGTGTTAACTGAAAGTGGGGTCACACTAGAGACCTGTGTAATGGCATTACACCATATTAAGGATGAGGCATACACATTGAAGTTTTGTCTACATAATGAACCACTTCCACACTTTGTGGATTTTCAAGGGACTCAGAAACCTCAGTGTTAGCTAGAGGTGGGGTCACATCACTGACCTCCACCTTTATGGGCCTAGGGGTTTGGCCCCTATTTGAAGCTATCGGGTTTCCACCCAAGTGACCTTCATAGTGGCAGGTTATGCCATTGGTCTCTGAGGAGGGGTCCCCTATCAGTTTAAGAGCCTCAACCATTTTACAAGGTGGCTCTGCTCAGTCTAAGAACACAGCTTTCCTGCTACATTAACTGGCAACAGGACCTACAGGGTACACAGAGAAGGGACTGACAGACCTGTCTTTATTCTCATGTTCCCTTAAGCGGTTTAAATATGGAGAAGGTTTTTTCTCAAATCTAGTTATGAGAGTTTGGCTAACCCTACTAATGTTAACTCTTTCAGACTCATCCATATCCATGAACACATGATAGTCATTCTTATTCTTAGGAAGCCTAAAAAGAACCCAGGGAATCTGATCACTCTTATTTATTTTATTTCTAATGTGGTTGAACAAGAGCCCTGACGCTTAACAGCGCTGGGACTAACATACAATGAAAAACAAGCACGGGTCAAGAGATTTCAGAATCAAGAGAGCAATCCACTAACTATTCAAAAAGAATAGTTTTCAATTTATGTTTAAACTGAGTGAGCAGAGAGCGCATCCTCAGGTGTGGTGGTAGATCATTCCAAATTAATGGTGTTAACACTGGAAAGCCCCACCATCTTTAACCAATGACAATCTTGACTTGGGAATTTGTAATAAACCTGAGTTGTTGGATCTCAGGCTGCATCTCCTCTCAGGCGGCCACTTTAACTGTACTGAAAGGTAGGAAGGACTTTTCCCAAAAAGACATGAATCAGCAATATATAGGGTACGATACATGACTCTTTTCGCTATGGGCAGCCAATGTAGGGAGGGATCTTTGTGCTTCAGAGATATGATAATTTTTAAGTAACCCTGGCAAAACACTCACTGCATTATTTTGCAGGCGGTTAAGTTCTTCTTTCCCTACACCTTGAAGCATACTAGCACAATAATCCAGACGGCTGCCAATGATGACCCTAGCCAGGGTGGCACAATTATACACCTCAAGGAACAGCCTGATTTGTGCCAAAATCTTGATGTAGCAAGATGAATTAGACACTAGGTTACTGATATGGGCCTTCATGGTGAGCTCTCGATCAATAATTACTTCCAGGGTCTTTACTTGCTTGAGGGTAGGTAGTAGGCAGTGTGCAATCTGAATAGCAAAATACGCCTGGTCGAGCTTTCTTAGCTTGGGGGTGGTGCCCATGATGATCTCTGTTTTTGAATTGTGCACTGCCAAGCCATTGTGCAGCATCCCGGAGTAAATTCAATTGTAAGAAGTATTGATGACCTCAGTGTCAACAATATACTTGCCAGTAAGTGGAAAGAGACACTGAGTATCATCTGCATAGTTGGCATAACTTATACCTTCTGCATCTAGATGCTCAAACATTGTGAGAATAAAGATATTAAAGAGCGTTGGGGATAAGCATGATCTTTGTGGCAAGCCACATATTAAAGCATAGTCCTCTGACATTGAATCCTACAGAAGACCCTAGCAGTGGGGCCAGACAGAAATGAAAGTACCCAGCTAGTGACTTCCTCAGTAAAGAATGCACACTCAACTAATCTGCTATCAAGGATCGAATGGTCCACCAAATAGAAAGCGGCTGTGAGATCCAGGAGCATCAGCAACGAGGCATTTCATAAGTTGCATTGGTCTTTAAGTCCAGCAAAGTAGATTCAGTGGTGTGTGCACTGTGAAATCCAGATTGCTTGGAGCCCAATATAACATGCATACTCAGGAAATTCTGAATTTGTCCATGCACAATATTTTCCAATATCTTCAGGAGAAAAGGCAAGTTTGTAATCGGGTGATAGTTCCCGGCCAAACAAAGATCTAATGATGGTTTCTTCAAAAGGCTTGTGATCCATGCACATTTGATGCCCATCAGAACCAAACTTTCTCTAAAAGAGAGGTTTATAAACTTTGTGATAAAAGGAGTGAGAGATGTACCGCAAGATTTGACCACAGATGCTGGACAAATGCGCCTCTACAGCTAGTGGGTTTTATTCTATATAGAGTATCCAGAACAGCTGCTTCCGACACTTCCATAAATTCTAAGAGCTTGGGAGGACTTGGCTAACACCCAAATTGTAGGGGGGGGCGCAAATGTTATTTAGCTGTGCACGCTTCGATTTAAGATCACCTTTGATCACAGTGACCTTGTTGAACATGGCATTTCCAATTTGGGTGCACCAGTTGGAATCTTTTACAACTATAGTAATATTTGGACAATGGTCTTCAGCCTCCTTTAGGATCGTAAAGAGTTCCCTAGTGTCTGAAGCAGCTTCCTTTATCCTTTTCTCCTATGTGCTTTATTTGCTGTACACATTGCATTTTTATGCTCCTTTGCTGCAGCAGCATAGCTTGTCCTCTAGAGACAGTGTTCTTCTCCATCTCTGGAACTCTTCATTTTTCTTGTGTTTTTCTTGTGTTTCAAATTATGTTTCAGGGGAGATAAGCTCTCCACAGCTTTAGTCAGCATATCATTGGAAACTGATGCCAATTCGGCCGCAGAATTATACTGGGAAAGATTACTCAAAAGAAGGGCAACGAGGGGGGGCTAACGCCAATGGTGTGAGTTTGCGTAAATTACTACCCACCACTCTAACCCATGGTGTTTTAGCTTTCTTCATGTATGCTGCCATTGGAATCAGGACAAGTATAAAGCTTTGATCCTACCAAGGACATGGATCAACTTCAATCTTATCCAGCCGATTCCATGTGAAACCACCCAATCAAGAAATGTACTGCTGGTATGAGTTGATTGAAGGACTTTTTGGGTGAAACTAATATTTTCTAGCGCTAACTGGACTGTTGTTGACAGTGAACCCCCGCATCATGAAAGCCTAGATTGAATTCCCCCACAATGATCACTTTTTAGACTTTTGTTTAAGAGTTGAGGAAATCACTTCACAAAATTTAGATAGAAATCTGAAAAAACAAGCAACCACATATGAACCAGGTTGTGATCAAAGATCAAAGGCCCAAGGTTTGGGGATAATCATGCTCTTTTGCCCCAAACGCGGCTACTAAGTGGAATGAGCTACCAAACTCCCATGTAAAGTAAACAATTAGGCTTCTGTAACTATGTTTTGCTATCCTGTCTTTTCATTCATCCATGTCTATCTGTTCAAGCCCTGAGGCCCACGGGTTGCGGTGCTAAAAGATAAATGCAAATAAAAATATGAGTGGGTGTAGCTATGAAGTTCCAAATGGTGTGATATATAAAGAAAAGAAGGAATTTTAACGCCTGTTAATACAGGAATTGAAAGTTTAGGTCAGTCTAGAATAAAATCTTAAAAGCAAAGTGAGGTATGGATGTGCAATTTTTTTGTGCAATATTGATATTTTCTTGTCTTAGTCTTAAAGAGATTTTTACAAGTTGTTCACAAAAATAACAATTTTCAAAGACAGGTCAAGATGCTACAGAGAAGAAATGACTGAAGTTTGTGAAAAAACAGGACTTCTAAGTCACTCTCTAGCTTGTCTTGATAAAAGTAGATGTAAGAGTCTGTTTCATCATATACGGATGCTGGCTGTGCATCATTATAAAATTAGATCACTTGTAGTTAAACTATATGAGTGAAAAACAAGTATGTCTTTTGCACTTTTTAATCAAACACTTTAATAACTTCCTTTTCATCAACAGTACATATACATGTAAACACTTTAAAAGGTTATTTAAATATGCAAACATCGTTTTTTAAGAACAAGTTTCTTTGGGGAGAATGGGGTTGCAAAATTTCTTTTTATTTTACTTTGTAAACATGATACATCCTGTTCATTAGCCTAATGGAGTGTATTATTAATGTCAATTATGTATGGAATAACAAAACCCTTGAAATTCAAGGAGAAAACTTTAGTTGCATGGACTTTAAGGTGAGAACCTAACACAACAAAACCCCTGAAATTCAGCTAAAGACACATTAACGTCACACCCCCTATTGTCCAGCCTAAGACCACTATGATGACATCACAGCTCACATCACCGATAACATTACAACATTACAACAGAAACTGACATTAAGGATGGCCTTCAGCCATGGTCAGTGTGCATGGACAAATATATTTTAACACATCAATGGGTACTAATCATGGCCATCAGTCATGCACACTGGCCACCGTCGTCACCCATGTGCACTGTATATTTTAAAACACTAACAGTCCACAAACAATATACTTTGGCCTTAACCAGTGGCTACAGCTTTCAGCTTTGTCAATTGTATATTATATACTATATACACTGATCAGCCCCTAACCATGGGTTTAGCAGCTGTGTCCAATGTATATTATATACACTGATCAACCACTAGCCATGGGTTTAGCACAGTACTGCCCAGTGGCCACAATCTTTATCTGTGCCGACTATATTTTGTAAAATATAGATGGGCCCCTAGCCACTAGCCACGGCCTTTGACCATGAGCAGTTTGTACATCTTTTGACCATGTCCACTGTCTACTTAATACTAACATGCCATAAGCGATGGACTTCTGACGTGCCCACTGTGTATTATACAACACTAATCAGCCCCTATATATGGCCTTCGGTCATGCCCACTCTATATCATATACACTAACCAGCCACTAGCCATGGTCTTCAACACAATACTAGCCAGTGGCCACAGCCTTTGGCCGTGCCGACTGTATATTCTAACACATTAATGGGCACTAGCTATGGCCTTCAGCTTTGGACTCTGACAACCGCTTTTAACGTTGCCCACTGTAAATTTTAAAACAGTGATGGGCCACTAGGCATGGCTTTTAACCATGTACATTGGTATTTTGGAACACTAACTGACCACTGGCTATGGTGTTTGGTGATGGCCAGTGACCACAGCTTTTGTCATGGCAAAGTCCATAGACTAACTTGTTTTATGAATCATGTAATGTCTAATGCTATTATTGATGCAATATGTTATATACAATGTAATTCTTGTTGTCACCAGTGATGTCATCAGTGATGCAATTTGTGATGTTATCAGTCTTCTCCTACAAAATGTAATTAGTGATGCGATCAGTGATGTGATCTGTGATGTCATCATTGTGGTAACAATGCGCAACGGGGGCAACGTTATGTTACGTTATGTTATGGTCACTTGTAGAGCGCACGGTTGCCCATAGGCATCATAGCGCTAGAAAGGCAGGTAGCCTCAGACAGAAAAAACACACTAAAACCAGAATGCTGAGAAATCAGAATAGATAGGTTTTTAAAGCTTTCCGAAAGAGCAGATGATTAGCCAACGACTTCATAGGTAGTGGGAGGGTATTCCACAACTGAGCTGCTGCAATCGAGAAAGCCCGACCCGCCACCCGAGTGAGGCGAAAAGAGGGCACACAGAGCATGCCAGCAGCATCTGATCGCATAGGGTGGTTTGGAACATAGCGCACAAACATAGCACACAGATACTCAGCTCCCTGACCAAAAAGAGCACAGTGAACAATACATAGGATTTAAATTGGATACGAAAGGCTATTGGGAGCCAATGAAGGGAACGCAAGACAAGAGAATTATGAGCCCAATACGGTGTGCCTGTTGCCACCCGGGCTGCCAGTTTCTGAAGACGTTGTAGGCGGCCTACCAGCCCCTTAGGATGCGCAAGATGTAAACAATTACAGTAGTCCAGCCTACTCAGAATCATGGCAGCTACCACTGGGTGACGCAGCATTGCAGAAATCTGGTGGAGTACATTTCATTTACTGAAAATACCCAGTCTGGCATACCGCGTATACCTGAGCAGCCCTGGACAGATTGTCAGACACAATCACCTCAAGATTTTTCTCCTTGGTCAAGGGCACGGGAAGCGGGCCCAGGGAAGAAAGCCAGAATGAAGAAATCCAAAGTAAGAGATCCTGAGGAGAACCCACCACCAACACCTTGGTTTTGTCACCATTCAATTTCAATCAGTTGTGACCCATCCACTCCCCCATGGCCGACAGGCACTTATATAGGCACGCCGACACCTCTGACTGATCAAGTTCTAGACGTATCACGTTAAGGTGGCTTTAGCTGAATTTCAGGGGTTTTGTTGTGTCAAGTTCCCACCTTAACGTCCATGAAACCAAAGAAAAGCAACTTAATATAAAGAAAAATATATAACAAGCTAAAATAATAAAAACTGACAAACGACAAAACACAAGACATGAACAAAGGTATAGGAGGAAGAAAGGTAAAAAAGGAATGGATAAATCAAGGTACTGTTTTTAAATGTTCCTCAAGGCTCGTAATGGAGTTCACCCATCAAGAGACAAGAAGCAATGACCAAAAACATGAAAAACGTGTTTGGGAGAGAGGTAACACCATGATTATAGCCAACTGGAATGTGTTTTCTATACGCACGGGTATGTCCAATTGCAATGACATGTATGCGCCTTTATTATTGACCAATCACATCACCTAATGAGAAGTTGCATCTGGAAGAAGGCCCAATCACTTTGAAAGTTACGTTGATTGGGCTTTGCTGCTACGCCCCTGTTTTTAATATCCAATTGCATTATGGGCTGCAGTACCCTTCTAGCCGTGTCAACAAACGAGCCAATGACACATTGCAGTGTATTCACATTACTACGCCCATGCCATTTGGTGAAATCTGCACTTGAAAATGACCCAGTAGAACAGAAAGCTCCTTCAACTCAGCTATGCATGATATGATATGATAAGCCATTGATAACGTGCCTATACAGAAGTGTTTCCAGGCTGCATCTTTGCATCTGATGAGCCAGCCAATCATATCACGCACTGCAGCTCTTTGTATACACATGACTTCTATCTAATCACACACTGCGATTTTTTGACGCAACTACGCCCATGCCATTTGATGAAATCTCTGAGTGTGAAATTGCCCAATAGGACGTAGAGCTCCTTCTATGCAGCTACGCATCTGCATGCCTCATGTGCCAGCCAATCATATCACGTGCTGTGGTTCTGAGCCGACATATGATTCTTATCTGCATCAACGAATGGTCCAATCACATGTTGCGATGTATTGATGCACCTTCGCCCTCAGTGTATTATGACATCTTCATGTGGGAAAGTTTCCAATCAGGGCACGCGGCAATGTGTAGCTGCGAATAATCACGCAACCCACAAAAATATAAGTTTTTATTGATCATTGCTATCAGTTCTTGTTAGTGAAAGGTTATGGAAGTAACTGCAAGAACTTGTGATGTCATCAATGATATTTATGATGTCATATTTGATGTCCTGGGTGTTAGTCTTAGCTATGGACGTAGATGCTGTGAGTTATGGTTGCTGAGCTTACCATAATGGGGGAGTGTGCAGTGTTTTTGGTTTCACTGTGAAGTGTAACATCCCTTTAACAAAGTTTTTGTAGTGAATGTACATATATATATGTGGCAGGGAACGAAAACAAAGGGGCTAAACATGTGATGTCGTCAGTGATCTCATCAATAACATTTGTGATGCCATCTTTCATGTTCTGGGTGTTAGTGTTAGCAGTACACAGTGATGATGGCAGGTATGGGGGCTTAGTTTACCATAACTAGCGATTTTCAGGGGTTTTTCGGTTTTAATTTGACCCATAATGGGGAGGTTGAATTTTCTTCTTTTTTTAATGAAGTACACAGGTTTTTGGTAGGGCAACTTAACCATAACGTCCCCTCAATAAAGTTTTTTTGTAGTGAATTTTGCAGGTTTTTGGGAGGGCAACGTAATCATAACATCGCTGTAGCAACGTTTTTTTAAGTGAATGCCATATGTTTTTTAGTTGTGTAAATGCATCGTGATACAACTGTAACAAAAATGTTGTACTACACTTATCAGAGTTCTAATAGTAACACATAAGCATAGTACTGTAACAGAACATTTGAAGTAACTGGCTACCTTCCAAAGAAATGTACAATATCCTATGCTATTGCACCGCATGGGGGCGTGTTGGCAAAATCATACACACTTCACAATGTCATGTGTAACTGGTTGATAGTGGGAAAGTACATTGGGTGTTCTGGTTGGAACTTGTAATTGCAAATTTTCCAGGGGGGATTTACACAATGCAAGTGTTGAATACAATACAAGCACAAGTGCATACCGACGTATCTGGATCAATAAACACCATTCCCCACCAAAGTGTGTGGAATGAATGCCATTAGCAATCGAGATTTTACTGCACTAATGTGTGGTATCAAAAAAGAGGATTTTTTCTCTTCACCCGGAACGCCTCTGGCGTTCCTGGCTGAAGAAAAGAAATCCTTTGTCAAGATGGCCACCATAGAAAGTGGAAACGGGTGTAGGATAGAAAGCCTTCTTCGCTTTCCAGTGCAGGCTGCAGAAAGCAAAAATAAAACGGTCTCCCCGTAATGGGAGCACCACATTTGTGTTCCTTGACCAATTTTTGGTTATCAGCAAGATCTTTAGCACAAACACAGTGCCTGGTGGGCATGGGGACCTAAATGCCATGTTGTGTGTCTTGCAGAAAAGACCAGTAGCCACATCCCCGACATTGCGGCCAATAACCATACATAGAGGCTCCCCCTCAGAGACGGAAGCTGTACCGTTCAGTTGTTATGTACATGATGACACTTGTTAGAAATGAGAACACAATGACATGCACAAGACAAAGCTTTTCGGTCGTTGTCAATTACCTTACCATACATGTGTTGTACATGTAGTAATTTTTTTTCTATAAAAAGGAGTGTAAAAATGCAAAGAATTACCGTACTTAAGTTAACATAAAATCCCAAAGAAACTGTGTGATGTGAAGGATAATGATGTCAGAAATACTGGCAGCAACACCATTACCAATCACCTGTCCACATATAAAGTCGAAAGGTGTGCAGATATGTATATTTTGAGGGTGTAACCATGCATTATTTCACAAAAATGTCTGGCCATAGGGCATCTGCGTGACAGAAATTGGCCTGATGGTGACAGAAAATGGCCAGATGGCACTAAAGCATATGAGATAGGCCTGACCCTCCCGCACCCAATGCAAGTGGTGCGCAGTACGTTTCGCAATAATGTTCCTTGGCTGCTTAAACAAATGCATCCATGTGGATGTACGTGTCGTGATGGAGCAACTATAAAAGAACACATTACGTCCTGCAACATAGCATACCACGTTGTAAAAACAGAGAGTAAATTTGCAAAGAAAACATGAACATATAAGAATTAGTACATACGTTTTATTTTACAATAAAGTACGCAAAATTATCACTCTGTGTAATTAGTAAAATAGTTTGCTTTCACAATGACCTGTGTGAAATGATCGCCCTATGCACATTTTCATAGAAGTGCATTGGTTGTCTCTTTGGGTGACAATGACAATTTGAAAGGCCACGTTCTTTTCTCACACACAGAAAGTTAGCGGTGCTGGCAAAGTAGTCGATTTCCTCCCACATTCATGTGCAAGACGACGTCAAACGTTCTTATCTACACAGAGGGCCGACACGATCATCCCAGTGAATTATGACGCTCAGACAACTGAGATGAACAATTGGAGTTGACGGGTGCAAAATCCACAATCATGTTTGTGCAAAACAATGTCAACCATTCTGATGTACACCAGCTGAAAGGTTGGAATGTTACTTCTTATGACGACAGAAGCGTGTCTCTTTGGGTAACAATAAGATTTTGAAAGGCCACTTTGGTTTTTCACACACAGAAAGTAAGTGGTGCTGCCAAAGTAGGCGTTTTGCTCCCACATTCATGTGCAAGACGACGTCAAACGTTCTTATCTACACAGAGGGCCGACACGATCATCCCAGTGAATTATGACGCTCAGACAACTGAGATGAACAATTGGAGTTGACGGGTGCAAAATCCGTCATTCGGTAGCTGTAATCCATGACAATGACAATAGGGAAGGAAATATCTGACGGGGAAAAATGTATGAAAACGCAACCTTTGGATAAACTAGATTCATGACACACAACATTTTTATTGAAAATTTAATTCAATTGGCTGAAATGCAGTGGGACCCTATGTAAGGTGACAATGTGCAATGTCCATATTAGGGTTAGAAAATGGAATGGTACTGAAAGCTGGAATGTCGTTATTAATAATAAAATTATTGTTTGGAGGTAGCAGCGCGGTGGAATACCAAACAAAACGTGTAGAACCACGCAGCCTTTCTACAAAACAAAATTTGAACACATAGTTATTTTAGTAAAAATTATTATAATTTGGGGTAATGTAGTGGTATGATTCAAATGTCAACAATGTGCAATGTCCATAATGGGCAAAAACATGACACCGGAACATTCATATTGTAAATTATTATGGATTTTTTTTTTTTATGCGGGCAAAGTGAAGAAATACCGTCAGTGTGCTGTATCGTTGGCAGACAGAGACTTACATGATTTGGACGGCCTGCATTGCGTGCGCTGCAGGCAAACAGTAGTGTGTGGGGATCAGTGGCTGTTCGGGAACTCATTTTGCATGCTCGGAGCAAATGTTTTTGAAGCATAACCTTATCAAGCGATATGTTTTTCAAACTGTTACTCCCTAAATTCTTTTTGCTCTTTCCCTGTATGTCAAGGTCAAAAAACAAGGGACCCTTATGGGTGTCGACAAATATGTGGCCGTACTGAACTCATAGTGAAAACAGAAAACGCAGTGGCCTTCACTCTGAATGCAAATACATTCTCATTTTGCAACAGCATATCAGTGGCTATTCATGAGAATGGCTAATCGTCGACACGTGCAGAAGGGCTCTGTGTACGAAATAGTGCAGGTGGCAGTCTCAGATTTTAAACAGTAGGATGCCAGTCTGACTGCAGTAATGATGTATATGTGTTGTAAAAGGAACGCAATAAGTTCATTTTGTACAGTATGACAGTGGTATGACAGTGCTAACAATAATTATTCCATATTTCTTTTTCGTCTACCACGTCTCTCTAAAGCTCACCTTTCCAAGCAGTGTGCAACAAGTTCATTGGTGTGTTCTTAAGGTAGGTTTGTTACCGCTGATGTTTGCGTTGAACAGAAAACAAAGTAAACATGGTGGCCGTATCAAAAGGTTATGACGCACTTCACGCTGTGCCACAGCCAATTGGTGCAAGCGCAACATGGTCACGGGCAGCACGCCACGGAATAGCCAATTGCAATCTTGTCTACGGAGCCAACAGGGAAGTGTGTCCGCGGAGCGGACATAGATATCACTAATTTTTACATACATACTTTTTGTTGGTTTGGAACTACTGAATGGATTATCACAAAATTTACAAAAGCACGCTTTCGCACCCAAGCCCCTGGCACAAATTTGGTGCAAATCTGTCCAGCGGTTTACCCTGTAGCCGTGCGCAAAGGTTTCCCCGATTCAGTCTATGGGAAAAAATGACGTTTTGGAACCCCCCCTATAACTTTTCCCCCCCTGGACCAAACATCACCAAACTTTGCAAAAAAATTCAGATTGGCCATATACTTTTTGCAAAGTTTGGTGAGGATTAGTCCAGGTGGAGCGGAGTTATAGGCCGCCCAAAAAGTGCTCTTCCTATGGAAACAGCAACTTAACCATAACTACATGGCCACTACCGTGGCCGTGCCATTATATTTATGAAATATCTTACCTAATACCTTTATATGTGTCATCTTCTATCTTGAATATTAGTAACTCTGAAACAGAATGAAATGTATTTCATTATAAAATAAACACAAGAATATTGATGTTTTTTTCTAAATGTATTCCTAGTACACAACCAATAAAAGGTTGTATTCCTTAATCATGCTACAGAGGAAACGACTTCTCGTTGGAGAGAAAAAACAACTATATTTACTTCATTTAACAATAAATGGTTATGGTTAAATTGCTCAACCCATGGGAAGAACACTTTTTGTGAGGCTTATAACTTTGCTGCTCCAGTACTTTTTTGAAAAACAGGTAAAATGTACATCAAAAGTCTGATTGGCTTGGAGTGTGGCGGGATGTCGGTGGACATTGGACGTGCCCGTGGTTGGTTGGAGGGAAGCGTGATGTGCGTCAAATCTTTGGGTAACGCCACCATGTTGTAGTCGAGGATAGTGTGGCCCCGAAAGGGGCTGGAAAACATGATTTGCGGCATCTGTTGATGGGAAGAGGGGATGGAAAGGGTGGAGGAGTGAAAAGTGGTTGATATGATATATTTGTTTAGGTGGAAGAAGACGTTGGTGTGCGAACAGTGTCTGCGAGTACTGTTGCAATTTGTGCATAGCTCATCAGGTGACTACCTTCTGTGGTGACTGGAGGCAGGCTCAATTGGGTATGGGGAGTGAATTGTAGATGATATGAGGATATTTGCATAGGGTGTACTATGCTGTTTTGTGTCTGGTAAGCCCCTAGCACCTTGGGTGTATGGCCAGAGGCCTTGCACCGACGACTATGTACACTGGCTGCAACTAGGTTTCACATTGTTGGCTTTTGTGTGCGGTTTGTGAGCAGTGTATACAATGTTGGTTGCATGGGTGTGGTGATTGTTAGCACGTCCTACAGTTTTGAGTGCATGGCTGGAGATGATGGAGTCAATAGTCCTGGATTGTGTCCACTGGGTGAAGTGTTGGAATATTGTGTGCATAGAAGTGGATAGGGTTCAAGTGGATGTTTTTTTTGTTTGGATTGTGGCCATTGGCCAGATTACTGAGTACTGTATTATGATGTATTGGTTGTCAGTACTTAATAGAGTCTTGGGTGCAAGGGCAATGTTCTGAAGATTTTGTGGCTTGCTAGTATAATATTATGCAAACGGAAGTGGGTAGGGGTGCCGGAGGCTGTGTTATGTTTGTGGGTTTGGGTAACTGGCTCCATGTTTGCATGCATGGCTGTATTATGTTGCAGGGGTTGGGTAGGGGTTCCGGTGGCTGAGTTATGTTTGTGGGTTGTGGTAACTGCCCACATGTTTGCATGGGTTCATAGACATAATTTCGAATACAAAATATTCGAAAGTCAAAAAGTCGAAAAAAAAACGTCGAAAAAAAAAATGTCGAATATTTTTTTAATGACGTTTATTTTTCGAAATGGGGGGGTTCCCCCCCCAACCCCCCTTTTTTTTTTATTTTAACCTTTTTTTTCACAGAAACTAGAGCCCAAAAAAAAATATTGAAAAAAAAACAATTCGCCATTTTTTTTTTCGACATTTTTGATTCGACTTTTTTGACTTTCGAAATTATGTTTTCGAAATTATGACTGGACACCGTTTGCATGCATGGCTGCATTGCATTGTGGTGCTTCTGGCCAAGGCCCAGCCTCTTGGGTGTGTGGCCGGTGGCCACACCCACTGCAATGTAATGCAGCCATACATGTGAACACTGTGATACTGGTATATGGATTTGACAGATATGTTTACAAAGTGCATTTTTTTTCTCAATAGTTTGGGTAAGTTGTTATAACCCTACATTGCTCCGTTGTACACACTTTTAAATATGCATCTCCCCTAGGGTGGGCTCCTTTACAGAATGGTTGTGGAGGACGTTTTAGACTTGGTTGAGCACCAGTGAGCCGAAATGCATGCACTTCCATGTGGTGCACTTCATTGAACTTGGTGCACATTAGGGAGTGACATGGCACCATTTGCATTTGCAATGATTTGCCCCTGATCAGACCCTTTGCTTAGGCAGTGAAGTAATAAGTTACAAATTGAAAGGATTTCCTTAGCATCACACATGCAAAATATGGACAATGTATGCAGCTACCCACATGTAGTAGAAAGTCTACTTGACATACCTATGTATGAAATGTTTTCTTTATAGAAATGCTTTGGAAAAAAACATATCCCATTACAACAAAAGGAGCATTTCACAATGACCTACACTTGCACTATATAATTGGTCGTATAAATATGTTCAGCAAAATGAGTATGATGTTATTCTTGCCTCCCCCATCCAGCATGGAAGGTACAGTAGTACTAGACACACTACTGTGTGAGAAAACATTTGCACTTCACTCTGAACATTACACTCTTACTTAAAAGACATTATGCTGTACTGCCACTTGTAATCACTCTGAGTTCACATTTCTTAAGGGAGAATAGTCCTTGCTGATACCCCCTCCACCCCTATTGATGTTTACCTGCTGCCATTGCAATGCTCTATTTACTCAGAGCAACATCTTCAAATGCCGCACATCCTGGGAGAGCTGCATGCCGCACATCTTGGATGAGCTCCCCTACCGCGTTTCTGCCCGGCATTCAATTATCACACAGAAGTGTGAGCTCAGGGCACAAAAGGTTTTAATCAGGCAGGGGGTGTAGGCAAATTCAGCCGTTTAGAGGTCCACAGAGAGTGCCAGAAAATCACTGGACAAAACCATAAATGCAGGTAAGTCCCTTTAAATACAGGATGGTTGGCCATCTTACTATTACCTTTGTTTTGTGTACTTTTTTGAGATGCACATGTTACATGTGCATCGCTTGCACTAACTTTAAGTGAGGGTGCAGCACTACATCACAACATTCGCCTCCATAGCTGACATTAGTTGTTGACAGTATTGCTCAAACTGTGTTCTCCTGGTATTTTCATAACTTTCGTGGCCAGCGTAGCCCAACGTGCCATGTGAGGACCTAGGTTCGGAAACCAGGAAAATAAACAGCAGCTAAAACAGACATGCTCACACAGAGCGTACGGTCCCTGTCTGGTTGTACATAGTAGTTGGTCAAAGAATTTTTGAAACATTTATGAACAACACTGTGTACTGTTGCAAGTGGTTTTATTTTTTGTAGAATGTTCACAAGAAAGTGTAAGTTGCCTGAAATTACCTCTTTCTTCATTTTGCAGGTAACTTCCTCCGTAAAATGCTGTCTGTGCTATCTGTACTTCTTTTGTTGTCTGGCAATGTAGCAAAAGGATTAATGTATGGTCGTTGGTGGTTCACACTTTCTTTTTTAGTTAGGAAAGGCGACAGTTGGTGTCTCTGTGATGTCTTATATCATAAACGTTTGCATGTTGCTTCTTATTGCCGGAACTGCAAATGGACATATATGGCCATTGCAGTCATCCCATATAACGATGAGCGAAAACACACCGCTTATGGTAATCTTGTAATGATTGTTCCACAATTTGTCTGTTGGTAGATGGAAGGGGTAACACAGGCAGTAAGGTAGAAGGTATCTGCGAATGAAGAGGAATAAGAATACATGCAAGTAGCCGTTATCAGTGGCAGCATAAAGGAGAAGGGCTGCGAGGGAAGAATGCCACAAAGGGCCCTGGGTGGCTGGGTCATGGCCCTTGGGGTGACCTACTGTGTGTTATTGAGTAGCGTCGGGTGTTCACCCACAGGCTTGTTGTCTGTTTTGTAGGTGCCACTGTCCTTTCACAGCTACACATATGTGATTCATCTTTCAAACATTGCCAGCGCACCCTCCTTTAATGTGTTTGCTTTTTACAAATGTCAGTGCCAGCAGGTGTCGTCAGACCCACGGCACATTCTCTCTGTGTGCGCCCTAACAAACATACAAAAAAAATCCCCCTGGGGTACCGTTCCAGTTGCAGCACAATGCAGGAGCTGTTTTGCCAAAACATCCAACAGTAAAATATTAGCTGTCGAAGTTTGTGTGTCCCGGCCGAGTGGTATATGCGCCTTTGGCTATTATTAATTTTAATACAATGAACGCACACACAACTCTTAAGTGTTTGAAAGGTCATTGTAAGGACAATACAGCCAATCTTTCAGCACACGATTGAACATACACTGTGTTCTTTCAGAGCAGGAGTTGCATTCACTTTCAGTGCCGTGCTCTATGTATAGGTTTGTATGGGCTACAGAACCATGTGAACTAAACGAACAACAATCATAGCAGTCATTTTGGCTGAACGCAGCGTGCAAGACTACTGTTACAAACCCACCAGCAATGCACAAGGACAAAGTCTATGTGATGGTACGTTAATAATTATGCATACAGAACTGTATCCTACTAAATGTGTATCCCTATGAACATGTTATGTACAGTTGTACTTACATAACTTCTGCAAATTCCATGGTTATACTGTGTCGACGAGAAATCGCTCTGTATGCGTATTGGACAGTTGAAGACTATCTTTGCGGAAAATGTGTGCTGCGACTATACTGTAAATTATCTTTGTTTTTTAAATTACATACAACGTCTGCATTTGGACAATTCAGGCGTACCACGCATATGTTGGTGGCAGGGTATTCTTACGCACTTTAGTGTCTTTGGGCATGCAGATATTTGGGGCTCTCGTTTATGAAACAAAAGGAATAACTGGGGTATGGGTATGCATAACAATTTACACCAGTTGTATTGGAAAATTTCAATGGACCAGGCAGTATTGTGTCTGAATACTTTGATGGAAGTGCACATGGTTTCTTTGAAGAGGTATTTCTCTTTGTGTGTGGAGTAGGGAAGTTGTCCTTTTCAGCTGAATTCAATTTCTTTGGTGGTACTGTTGGGAGATCATTTAGAACTTCTGATTGTATGAGTTTTCTACTAAAACCTTTGTGTTTTTGAGGAACAGGGTACATTTTGAGATGGGATGTGTAGAGTGCAGCTAGTCTATTGTACTCTATGATGCAAGGAATGTCAGCACTGACTGCACTTGCTTCACAATTGACTATATATAGTCCTTCACGTGTAAGTAGGTGTGGCAGTGCTACATAACACATGCCTTCTTTTAACACTGTGCTGCCAATATCAATTAATGCTTGATCTAAGGTTAGACATTGCAATTTATGAATAGTCACTGCATATGCTGGAAACAGAGAAAATC
Source organism: Ambystoma mexicanum (assembly GCF_040938575.1). Classification (NCBI taxonomy): domain Eukaryota; kingdom Metazoa; phylum Chordata; class Amphibia; order Caudata; family Ambystomatidae; genus Ambystoma; species Ambystoma mexicanum. The sequence goes on from NC_090922.1 coordinate 1,142,596,760, forward strand.
TCTGTGTGCATACATGTCATTGAAAAGAAGGAATCAAGCTGTTGTGCATCCTATCCTTTTAACTTCTGAAAGTTTGTCAAAATGGATGTTGACAAACTGAATGCTGTTGACACGGTGGTATATCTGGAAGCTAACACCTGTACCAAGTGCTCCATTAACTAAACCTTGCGCTACATCAAGCATATGCTTTAGCATTACTCTACAGTTTACACATAATGTTAACATTTTCTCCAAACCAGCTGTGTTGGAGATAGAGTTTTCTAAGGTATTTAGTCATGCTATGGCTTGTTGACACATAGGTATTGTCATGCCGTGTACGTCCAGTTTGTCTGTGGAGTAAATTTGCACTAGTGGTTGCATTTATTTTTCCAGCATTGTTTTATTGAATTGTGAACAGTTTGCTAGAGTTGGCATTAAGGACATACAGTTGACATTTGTGTGTGCTAATTGTTCCATGACATAAGTAACACATGTGTTATGGCCGTATAGCTCATGGATGCCTTTGGTATTTAGGTTACACTGCGCTTCCTTCGATAGTAAAGCAATCCGAATGCTTTTTAAAATGTTGGTGTAGGTGAGGTCTGCAGACTGAGGCATGTCTCCAGTTCGTTCTCTGCATTGGAAATGTTGCCAGAGATTTACATTCCTGATGCTTCCAAGAGCTTTACTGCACAGTTTGTGTCTTAGGGTTTTAAAAATAGGTTCACATTGCACTGGTGTTAATTGAAGGAGAGCTCCAAAAACAATGACATGCTTCCCTCCAAAACGTTGTTCATAGACTGTTTTGAGGACCTCTTGCAGTCTGAGGTGAATCAATGCCAACATTACGTTGGAAACCATGCTCACCTCATCTATTAGGAGCATTTTCATTTGTTTCAAAACTCTGCGGAACTCCATAGCAGCTGCTGCTGAAAGTTTGTAGTAGTCTAATTAGTTCTGGTGTTCTACTGGAAGGAGTAGCAATCGGTATAAAGTGACACCACCTATGTTGTAGGCAGCTAAACCTGCGGGGCGGTTACAGCAGCTGAAAGGTTGTTTGTTAATTTTTGGAGGAACTTACTGATCATTTTTATTAAGAATGTTTTGCCTGAACCAGCTTCACCACTTACAAATAGCAATACAGGTTTGTAGCGTTCAGAGGTACAAGTTTTACTTTTGTGCTGTATACCATGTTCAATTTCTTTAGTTACTTCTAGAAACATGGTATGTTGCTCATTGTTTAGTTTTGATTTAAGTAGAGCAAAGTCTTCTGCAGATTGCTCCTAATGAAACATGGTGTTCTCTACTCCTGTCATGGCAAATTCTGCCTCATTTGCTATGAGTGGCTGTCCAAGTGGTTCTTGGCTTCCTGTCACAGAAGGTTCACTGCTCTCATGAGTGTCTATGTTTAGTTGTGCTTGAACTTATTCTTCTTGTTGGTGTTCATTGTCCAATATGGTTTTGCACTGTGCAAAGTTAAACAGGGTAATTCACAGAATTTCGCACAAAAGTGGCGCACGCAGCTAGCACACAGTGTGCGCGTGCGAATGTCTGCGCCAGCCGCGTGCGCTAAAATCGATATCAGCGCACAGCGTATTCATGGATTTCAGCCTCCAAAACCAGCCGTGGCGCAGAGTGGCGCAGCGACCCTTCAGCTGCGCCAGTTACGCCCCCAAGAACGCCCTCGCGCAAGGAAAAGCCATAAAAATTCCCAATTCATCGCAAAGGGCTGCGCTAACCCTGGACCAGTATACAGGGCTGCCAAAAAGCAAACGGCGAGCGGGGAACGTGTATTAGTGGGGTGCGCGGGAAGTTCCACACGCGATTTCAGCAGGGTAAGTGTATTTCTGGGGTGCGGGGAAGTTCAACTATTCTTATAGTAGAATAGTGTGTGCCTAACAATTTGATATGTTGGAAGGTGCTTTTACAAGCAGGACCAGAAATGCAGGCTAAGGAATGTCCTCGTAGTCCTGTGTATTTGGGGACTGGACAGGAGTCCATAGTTTATAGTATTTTCCTTTTTCCTTTTTTGTTGGCTTTCACATAGTAATTGAGCAACTGCTGCAAAGATTTGATAGAGGTTTGGCGAATGTTGCACATTGATGTGCAAGGCCTTTTCTAGTTGGGGCGTATTTGTTCGGTGGAATGGAGAGTGGAATCTAAGTTTGAAGCGGATATTTGTGAAAGCAGTGTTTCTTCTTCCATTATGTTATTGCCTACCTTTTCATACACTCGTCCACTGCTATGTATGGCAATTTGATTTGTTTGCCTTGTTTGTATGATTCTTCATTGAAGTACGGCTCTGTGCTGGTGGTGCGACTCAACTCACCTGTACAGATGTTGCCAAAGGTATCTATGCTGATAGTGTATGTTTCAAAGTAGTGGTTGTAGTTTACAAATTAATTTTATTTGTGGTTTCATTCTGTTTAAAATAAATATAAAGAATTTCCGTAATTAGTAGCATTGCACTGTCTACAAGAGCTTCCAGGATTACTTTTCTGCTGTAAGTTTTAAGGGTTCAGCGTGATTTCTCCTCTCTACTTATAAGGGTCTGAAGGACTCTGTGGTGTAACATTTTTTGTAAAAATTATTTTTTTGGAATGCATTCTTGTGGTGTCATTAGCATTTGCACACACTCCATTACCAGTAGTGATAGTTGCACTGTTTTCAGTACCTTTATTTTCATTCCTACATTTTGATAGAGGCATTAAATTCACCTTATTGGTAGGTGCTTTCGTTTTCCTTTGTGCCTATATTAGCTGTTCTCTTTCAAATGCATGTACACAATCTGCTATAGGAGCATGGCTACTTTCTATGCTTTTAGATACAGCTGGGCTATTTTTGCATTGTTTCTACTGAGTTCCTTTTTTACTATGCATTCTATAGCAGATGCTGGAGAAAAAAAGAAACCTGTAGGTCTGCACATTTTGTGATGTATATGTGTGCATCTGTGCTTGAATTGATGAATATGAGGCTTGGAATACATATAGCAGTGTGTGATTGTGTAATGGAGCGTTAGTGTAGAGTGGGAACGTTATATTGCTATTTGGGAGTTATTATAATGCCAGCGACATGATAACACAAAGTGAGCAACGGCTGAGGTGCACTTAGTAAGCATGAAGCAAATACCAGTAGGTTGATGCTATTGTTTTCCCTAATATAAAATAACACTTCAATGTCTTAGTATGAGGTGCACCTCCACGATACCATTGCACTTGCTTTGTTGGCTGACGACAGTAGGCTTCCTCTGGGTTGCATTTTGAAGTTGACATGCCACTGGCTTTTAGGACAGAGGTGGTTTCTGCAACTGTTAAAGAAGACCGTAAGACAATTTTTTTGTTAATGGCATACTAGCTGCATTTGGAGAATGCATTACATGACAGGGTAGGGGGATGTGTTGGCAGGAACACTTAGGGGCCGATTCATAGAATTCGGCGCACAAGTGGCGCACGCGGCTGGCGCACAGTGTGCGCGTGCGAATCCCTGCGCCAGCCGCGTGCGCCAAAACCCATTTCCGCGCACAGCGTATTCATGGATTCCAGCCACCAAAACCAGCCGTGGCGCATAGTGGCGCAGCGACCTTGCAGCAGCGCCAGTTACGCCCCCAAGAACGCCTTCCGCGCAGGGAAAAGCCATCAAAATCCCCAATCCAGCGCAAAGGGCTGCGCTAACCCTGTACCAGCACGGCAAGCGGGCTACGTGTATTCCAGGGGTTCACGTGAAGTCACTCACGCGATCGGGCCTGGGGGAGCGGGCTACGTGTATTTCAGGGGTTCGCGTGAACTTTTTCACGCGATCGGGCCTGGGGGAGCGTGCTACGTGTATTTCAGGGGTTCGCGTGAACTTTTTCACGCGATCGGGCCTGGGGGAGCGGGCTACGTGTATTTCAGGGGTTCGCGTGAACTGATTCACGCGATCAGGCCTGGGGGAGCATGCTACGTGTATTTCAGGGGTTCGCGTGAACTTCTTCACGCGATCGGGCCTGGGGGAGCGTGCTACGTGTATTTCAGGGGTTCGCGTGAAGTTCCACACGCGAATAGCCTGGGCGCGTGTATTTCAGGGGTGCGCGTGAAGTTCCACACGCGAGATTTCAGCAGGGTACGTGTATTTCAGGGGTGCGCGAGAAATTCTACAAGCGAATAGCCTGGGCGCGTGTATTTCAGGGGTGCGCAAGAAATTCTACACGCGATTTCAGCAGGGTACGTGTATTTCAGGGGTGCGCGAGAAATTCTACACGCGATTGGCCTAGGTACGTGGATTTCAGGGGTGCGCGAGAAATTCTACACGCGAATAGCCTGGGCGCGTGTATTTCAGGGGTGCGCAAGAAATTCTACACGCGAATAGCCTGGGCGCGTGTATTTCAGGGGTGCGCGAGAAATTCTACACGCGATTTCAGCAGGGTACGTGTATTTCAGGGGTGCGCCAGAAATTCTACACGCGATTGGCCTGGGTACGTGGATTTCAGGGGTGCGCGAGAAATTCTACACGCGATTGGGCCTGTGCGAGTGGGGCAGTGTATTACGTGGGTGTGCGGGAAGTTGAAGAGGTGAATTGCCAGTGTGGGTCCTCCCAGGTCTCCCCTCTACCCCCTCCACGACCTCTGCAGGCAGCCCACACCACAGGGGACTACCCTGCACCCCTGGTCATGTCCCGCAGGCAGCACATCCACCATGGGCATGCCCCCCAGCCAAGCCACATGTCCCCTTGCACCCCCACCCCCCAGCAGGCCCCCACTCATGTCCCCTTGCACCCCCACCCCCCAGCAGGCCCCCACTCATGTCCCCCTGCACCCCCACCCCCCAGCACTGTGGGGCACCTGCCAGCAGGCCCCCAACCATATCCCCTTGCACCCCCACCCCCCAGCACTGTGGGGCACCTGCCAGCAGGCCCCCAACCATATCCCCTTGCACCCCCACCCCCCAGCACTGTGGGGCACCTGCCAGCAGGCCCCCAACCATGTCCCACTCATGTCCCCCTGCACCCCCACCCCCCAGCACTGTGGGGCACCTGCCAGCAGGCCCCCACTCATGTCCCCCTGCACCCCCACCCCCCAGCAGGCCCCCACTCATGTTCCCCTGCACCCCCACCCCCCAGCAGGCCCCCACTCATGTCCCCTTGCACCCCCACCCCCCAGCAGGCCCCCACTCATGTCCCCCTGCACCCCCACCCCCCAGCAGGCCCCCACTCATGTCCCCTTGCACCCCCACCCCCCAGCAGGCCCCCACTCATGTCCCCCTGCACCCCCACCCCCCAGCAGGCCCCCACTCATGTCCCCTTGCACCCCCACCCCCCAGCACTGTGGGGCACCTGCCAGCAGGCCCCCAACCATGTCCCCTTGCACCCCCACCACCCAGCAGGCGCCCACTCATGTCCCCTTGCACCCCCACCCCCCAGCACTGTGGGGCACCTGCCAGCAGGCCCCCAACCATGTCCCACTCATGTCCCCCTGCACCCCCACCCCCCAGCAGGCCCCCACTCATGTCCCCTTGCACCCCCACCCCCCAGCACTGTGGGGCACCTGCCAGCAGGCCCCCAACCATGTCCCCCTGCACCCCCCCCAGCAGGCCCCCACTCATGTCCCCTTGCACCCCCACCCCCCAGCACTGTGGGGCACCTGCCAGCAGGCCCCCAACCATGTCCCACTCATGTCCCCCTGCACCCCCACCCCCCAGCAGGCCCCCACTCATGTCCCCCTGCACCCCCACCCCCCAGCACTGTGGGGCTCCTGCCAGCAGGCCCCCAACCATGTCCCACTCATGTCCCCCTGCACCCCCACCCCCCAGCACTGTGGGGCACCTGCCAGCAGGCCCCCAACCATGTCCCACTCATGTCCCCCTGCACCCCCACCCCCCAGCACTGTGGGGCACCTGCCAGCAGGCCCCCAACCATGTCCCACTCATGTCCCCCTGCACCCCCACCCCCAGCACTGTGGGGCACCTGCCAGCAGGCCCCCAACCATGTCCCACTCATGTCCCCTTGCACCCCCACCCCCCAGCAGGCCCCCACTCATGTCCCCCTGCCCCCAGGTCCTGACGAAACGCAATCATGGCAGTAATGGCCAGCATACCCAGCACAAACACCCAGCCAAGGATTGCATCCACCCACATAGTAGATGCAATTACATGATACAACCCCAATGGCAAGTATGTAAATGAACACATGTCCGTCACACACACATACACAATGGGTGCAAGTGAATATCAAAACCCATATCATGACATGCATGAAACCAATGAGAAAATACCACAGATGTAAGTTATAAATATATGTATTAAAGATGAAAATGAAGTAAAGAAAAAAAACACACAACAATGGGGATGACAAAACTAATGGTCCATGTCCGAGAACTAATAGAAAAAATCAAAAAACAAAGGAATCCAAAAACTAATGTAGTCCAAAGCAAAATAATGGGGGGAAAAAATAAGGAAAAACCATTGCCTCATGGTGAACGGAAATATAAATCCAACAAATGTTTTCCAAACATCAAACTATGTACAAGAAGATCCCAGGGTCCATGAGCCCAACACCATAAATAAAACCTACTACTACTAACTAATGAAAAAAATATATACAGAAAAGTGGCCATTGTCCGAGCGGTCCAAAAAAAACTTACAAAATAAAGGAAACCTAACACTAACTAACTAAAGAACTATATACAATGGCAGCGTGCAAGTCCTGCGGCTCACTCTGTGATGTTGCCGGCCAGGGCATCATCGAACTCCATGTCGATGTCCCGGAGGCGGGACTCTGTCCTGGCCCCGAGGTCTCGCAGGGACAACCCCGTGTCCACCTCAAACTCCCTGCGAGCTTCCTCGAGGCACTCAGCCCGCCTCAATGACCGACGCATGGAGAACTCCGCCCTGACCATGGTGAGCCGCTCCTCTTCCGCCCGCTGCCGCTCCGCACCTATCCGCTGGACCAACTGCTCCCACACGGAAGACACTGCCATCCCAGGGTTCACCTGCCCTCCGGCCGATGCCTGCCCCTCTGATCTTGATGGCCCCGAGCCATGATGCCTCCCACGTCGAGCCTGCTGCTGCCTCCGACGCCACTGCCTCTGCCAGCACGACAGCATCCAGGCTGATGGAATCCACCGATGCCGTCGTGCACGTGCCCTGCCAGATGATGCCGGCACATCCTCCATCTGCAGGGGGACAGTTGCTGGTGTGTCCACCCCTGCTGGACCTTCGACTCCCGACTGTGGCAGGCATGGGGTCCCCACCGAGCTGGCTGCGTTGGTCGGGGCAGGTCCACAGGGGGCCCTGGTGGCATCTGGGCCGGAAGACGGCATGGAGCACGACTGGCGCATAGCCCCCACAGAGGAGGAGAGGGTCGCCAGAAGGCCACACACATGTAGGAAACCCCCGACCATGGCGGCTCCCAAATGGTTCACGTACGCACGGTGCTCTTCGTGATGATGTGCATGCTCCTCCCGGGAATCATGCACCTCATCACGAATGCCAGCCGTGCGCAACGCGACACCAATCAGGACCCTCTCCACACGGCCAGGGGTCCCCTCGTCCGCAGGTAGAGGAGTGTCAGATGACATGGACATCTCCCCTACCTGCGGACGGGCCTGGGATGGGGCATCCCTGCTGGTGCATGGTGGTGCAGTCACAGTGTCAGGGACAGTGACATGCACAGGCACCTCCCCGGCGACCTGTGCTGCCTCCTGCCCCTGGCCCTGGACTGCACCACTTGCACCAGCGGGGATGCCCCCACCAGGCCCCATGTGTGGCTCAGTAGCGGCCTCCTCCCCCTCTGTGGAAACCACCAACCTGGATGTCTCCACGCCGTCTTCCGCCGGTGCAAGCCCCTGTGGGGGCTCACCCACCCCTTCCGCTGCAGCCGTGGCGGCATCCCCGCCGCTCTGCTCCACAGCGCCTTCTCCGCCCTCTTCTTCACTTGCCACTGTGTAGAGGGAGACATAGAACACAAGCAACAGGGTACTGTACAATGGTCCCCTAGACAGGAAGCAACAGCAGATGAGTGGCACTGTCATACATCACTCCCATCATGTCCCTCCACAACACATGGGTCAGTGCAGGCAAAACACATACAGTAACAGGCATGGGGCAGGCCATGGACATTGGCATACATGACCAAGGGACTCATGATTCATACAATGTTGGTTTCAAACTCACATGCATCATGGGTCTTTCCATCACATGCACACACCTCACCGTAGTTCCATCCATCTGGCCTCGTGCACCACAGACGCAGTGGATACAAGGATGACTAGGCTGCATCAGTGAATCTGAACATTGTCACAGACATGTGTCATGCATCCATGGCGGTGACAAGTCACAGACACGCAGGTCAGACACACACACATGGACACTATACGTGGGACCAGCACCCATCCCTCACCCCCACCCATGTCCAGGAACAGAGACTGCCATGCTTCCATGTGTCCATTCCGCACAGAGCCCCCCATGTTGCAATAGAACACATCACTGTACTCACATGCCTGACCATGATGTCCCTGCACACACACATACGTACATGGCCTATGTCACACATACAGTCAGGTATCAGACAACCAGCACACTGCAACATGCCCTGTCTCACACAGCAATGCTTGGCCACTTACCGGCCAACTCCAGATGGGTCTGCCTCCGAAGGATCTGGGCGTGGAGCGCTGGGTCTACGCGTTCCAGGACCCTCATCTGGATGTCACTCAGGCGTGCCCGGCCCCCCTCCGCGAGGCGCCGGGCCTTATTGAGGGTCCTGGACCTCAAGTCCTCCCAGCGCTTCTTGATGTGCTTGATGTCGCGGGTTGCCACCCCCTCCGCGTTGATGGCAACCACTACATCGTCCCAGATCCTCTCCCGTCCTTCCTTGTTGGCGCGTGGTCTTCCGAAGAGGGCATCATAATGCCCCAGGACATGCTCCACCAGGACACCAACTTCCTTCTCAATGAAGCTGGTGGCCCTCTGCCTCTCTGGCTGGGGGTCGCCACTGGTCTCAGATGGTGCTTGCCCCGACATGGCGACCCCCGAGGCAGGAGTGGGTGGGCAACTGGGTCCTGGGGCTGGGCTGTGGAGCGATGGTATCCCAGTCGGGAGTCTACTGTTCCAGCAGGGGTGGACACAGCAACTGGACCCCTGCAGATGGCTGATGTGCAGGCACCAAATGGCAGGGCACGGTGGCAGCAGGCAGGCAGGCAGCAGCAGATGGCACGTGGGAGGCTGCTCGGGGCACTGGGGGGGCAGTGATTCGGCCTTCTGGGCAGGAGCGTGGTCTTCCGTGTGTATTCGCGTGGCCAGCTTGATACGGAGTGATTTGGCACGTGAAAAATATGCACGTCAGCGTGTAATTCGAGGAAAGGCTCTTAGCGCGTAAGCGCGTCTGCACGCATACGCATTTTCATTGGACCAAAGGCCCTCAGCGCGTGAGCGCGTCTGTGACGTGACGTGCGGGTGTATCCCTCATTGCACGTGATGACAGAACACACGTGGATTTCAACCAATCGCGTGTGAGAGTTCACGGCACCCCGGAACACACGTACCCAGGCCAATCGCGTGTAGAATTACTCGCGCACCCCTGTTATACACGTACCCAGCTCAATCGCGTGTAGAATTTCTCCCGCACCCCTGTAATACACGTACCCAGCCCAATCGCGTGTAGAATTTCTCGCGCACCCCTGAAATACACGTACCCAGCCCAATCGCGTGTAGAATTTCTCGCGCACCCCTGAAATACACGCGCCCAGGCTATTCGCGTGTGGAACTTCACGCGCACCCCCGGAATACACGCACCCAGCCCATTCGCGTGTAGATTTTCTCGCACACCCCTGTAATACACGTACCCAGGCCAATCGCGTGTACGCTCGCTCCCCTCCAATCACACGCGATGACACCCGAATACGGGAAACACGTGCACGGCAAAAGACGTGCACAGGCGTCAACGAGTCCGCCCACACGGAGGCGTCCCGCGGACAGCATAAAAGTGCGCGCAAACAACAAACGCGTATATACAGCGACGATGAATGCCCCATTTGTTGCTGCACTGATCGTGGGACACCGCAGGAGGAGGAGAATAGCCAGGGCACGCATTTTTGCACCACGGACAAGCCTTTTTGGGATGCCTGACGACCAGGTCTACGGCAGGTATAGGTTTCCACCCCATATCATCCTAGACCTGGTCAGGGAGTGGGAAGATGACCTCACATCCCCCACCCTTTGCTCCCAAGCATTGAGCCCCTTGGAGAAGGTGCTCAATGTCTTGCATTTTTTGGCCACTGGGTCGTTTCAGCGGACCACTGCCATAGTGGGGGGGGTCTCACAGGCCACGCAGTCACGCTGCCTACACCAGGTACTGGCAATCATGACAGCGCACCCCTCAGTCCGCAGGCACATATACATGCCCAGAACACCCGCAGAAAGACAGGCCGTTGTCCTGGATTTTTACAGGGTGGCACACTTCCCCAAAGTGCTCGGTGCCATAGATTGCACCCATGTGGCCCTACGTCCACCTAGGGCCACTGAGCACATCTACCGAAACCGCAAGCACTGCCATTCCATCAATGTACAGGTGGTATACGATGCAAAGGAAATCATCACCTCTGTCTATGCAAACTACCCTGGCTCCACCCATGACAGTTTCATATACAGAATGTCCGCCCTGAGCCGGGCCCTGGAAGCTGGGCAGCATGGCGACACATGGCTCTTAGGTGAGTACAAATGCCCTTGCACATGCATGCAAGTCACACACAGACAAATATCCAAACCCTAATAATCTCAATTATTATCACCTCCCCAGGGGACAGTGCCTACCCTCTGAGCAAACACATGATGACGCCAATCCGGAACCCCACCACACCACCCCAGGTAAGATACAACACTGCCCATATTGCAACCAGGGGCATAGTGGAGCGCACATTCGGAGTGCTCAAGTCACGTTTCTGCTCCCTTGACCGCTCTGGTGGGCAACTACTCTATGCACCACCAGTAGTGTGCAGGATCATTGTGGCAGCATGTGTCCTGCACAATGTTGCAACACGGCAGGGCGTCCCGGTGGACATGGTGGTGCCCCCACATCCCCAACCACAGGCACAGGCGCTGCCCATGGGAGGGGACAGGGCACGTGGCGAGGAAGCCCGGACCCAGCTTGTGGCCACATTTTTCACCTAAACTCCCACCCCTGCGGAGTGCACACAGGCCTGGCACATACCAGGTGACAATCGATGATGACAAAGTGACAGTCAACTGTCACAACCCTACCACCCTGAGATAGTTGCCATGGAAGTGCCACATCGTCTGCATCCCTAGCTACTTAAACACAAGCTATCCTGTGCAACCAAAATGCACACATATGACATGTGAGATGACATGGGCCATACACAAGTATTCCAAGGCGCAATGAGGCAGGGGGGGGGGGACAAGGGAACACAGAGAACGGTACTACTAGGCCAGGTGTCATTGAGATTGTGCAAGTGCAGGGGTAGGGGGAAGGGAAAAGTGCAAGGGGAAGGGTGGGGGGGAGTCCAGTACAGGGGAAGTAGGTCAAAAAAATAATACATAGGTCGCCTGGTGGCAACTGCAAAGGTAAGTGCAGACAAGTGCTGGGAAGGGAAGGCTGTAGGGATGGAGAGACAGTACTGCAGTGCAGGGGTTGCCAGGGTGGCAGTGCAAGGGGACAGTGGCTGGGCCAGGGACCGAGGTTGGTGAGAGTGTCCCAGTAGCAGCTCCTGTGCAGTTCCAGTGAAGAATTCTGCAAGGGAGAGGCAGAGAGTAAGCAGAAGCAAAGAGGAAGGTCTTGAGGTGCTTCCAGAACTGGAGATGGTTCCCCTCAAGTTCAAGTCAGGCAGGAAGTCTGTTCCAGGGGGAGGGCCCTGCTGCGGAGAGAAACCTACCCCCAGCTAGTTGCTCTGAGAAGCGGATGACCTGGACATGCAAGGTGTGCATCACACACACCTGCAAAACAGGCCATGGCCATCACTGTCATGTCAGTCAAACCCTCCCAAACATCAACATGACATGGCAAGCAATACCCATACACCGACGCAGTAACGATAAGGTACACATTGCCATGTCCTAAATGTACAGTGGCATCGGACAATGATGCCTGACCCGGAATCAGATGAAATGACAGACCAACAAAATGTCCCACCCAAAATAAGTTGTTTCCAAATGCATTGCAACAGTCGTAGACGTAACATCACAATGAATGCCTGTCTATATGCACATTATGCATTGCAAAATCAACACTGCAGCTCATGTGTGCAGTGTCCCACTCCTGCATCACACTGCTCAGCGCACAGCACAGTGAACAGCCATTGCGTGTGATGCACACCCTGAGCATCACATCTAAGTGACAGACTACATCAAACATCAAATTAGGCATGTACTGGAACCATAATCGGTCACAGAACATGTGCTGCCGGGACACAGTGGGCACCAGAAGGCAAACAGTGTACACGTGGATATGCAAGGGTGGGAGTACATGGAGTGCATCCGAGTGCAAGTGTGTGGTTCTGCAGGGACATACACTCCACATATGCATGTGCACTCAAGTGACCATCAGTGTTCCCTACACATCACATGTGAACATCCACCATGTGTACACCCCAGCATGTCAAACCGCAACTATCCCCTCGCACCTGAAAGGAAAACACAACACATGAACAGGCATTGATCAGCAGAACACAACATGTACATAGGACAACAACATTACAATGTCAGAGTTCCCATCACACTGCAGGGCAATGCAACTATCAACAACAACCCCCCCCTCCCGCGCAAATGACCATGGCCCACTGAACAACTGCACCTGGGTCATGGAGCCTCCAACCCTCATTTCCACCCGGCCACAGGATCACCTTTACCCTTCGTGTCCATCTCCCACCTTGTGTGTAAAAAGATGCCTGAACCCTCAGAATCCACAACCATTTCCAAAATCACAAAATCCAAGGCATGAAAACGAACCCAAACACCCTCCAGTAGATGACTTGACGAAGCAGTACCTCACAAACGCCAAGTACTACCACAATGATGCAACAACCAAGGTAGCACAGCAGAACAATGTCACGACAGGATGTGAGACATGTGTGGTACATGACATAGGATGATGCACCATGAATGGATGTGTACTGTTACAGGTCCCCTGTACAGGCGCGGGAGTCTCATGAAACAACCACCCACACCATGTCCCGGGTGCCTGCAAGGTCAAACTCACACAGGCCCCTGAGATCATGGTGGGGAATGAGGTTCAGGGATATGCAGTCGGGACAGGTGTAGACACACTGGATGACTGGAATGAGTGGCAGGTGAGGGGAGGAGGAATGACACATGAAACTAGGGAATGCACGAATATGTACAACCTGCATGAACACATACACAATCCAAACAAACTTGGACATCATTGTCATGGCCTTCTGTAGTCCAGGCTCAGGAGTGGTACGAACCAACCACCCCCTCTAGGGTTTTGGCGCCTGCAAGTTCGGGGCTTACACAGGCATCCGCAACCCCAGTGGGGAAAGAGGGTCAGGGAACGTTGCTTGGATAGGCACGGGAAGCAGGAACACCGGGTAGAGGGCACAGGTTTCATAATTGCATAGGATCACGGGTGATTAGGGAAAAAAACATACCAAATCGGACCACACATACATCCATGCATCAGTACACTCCACAGCAAGCCTATGCAGGGCAGTTTGTAAGGAAAACAACAAGACACTTAGCTCTGGTTTTGAGTGCTGGCCTCCTGCCTGCGCACTCTCAGGGCCGGTTACAGGAGCACTGCAATGCTGCAAAGAGAGACACAGTCAACAACCTGTATGTGCCAATTACACTAAAACACAACACAAAACATGCCCCATAGCAACAAACTACTCTACAAACAGACAATCAGTGCTCGATGCTTCGTAACCATATATAACATCACCCCTGTGACGGGTCATGCACAGTCAATGCAGTAAGTCAGGCGCTGGTGGGTGCGTGGCAAATGGAACACCAATGTGTCACAATTCACACAACATGCAATGTTCCCTGGGTAAGCAGACAGACCCATATGGCAAGCCATGACTACAGAGCAAGTTGCGTACCACCATGACCAAAACAAAGTTGGCAGTGCATTTATCATGAAGTACGTGGAATAGACATGCACTGCACCCAAGTATGTCCCTTGCTGTATGTCCCTGTGAGCTGCCCCTTTCCATGTCTCGGAAGGCTACATGGTTGATACAAGTGCCTCAATGAACCTTGTTGTACCGCAGGGTATGTGCCACTGCCCCTGCATGTGTCCCAGACAACCCTACTATCAACAGCCATCAGTCCACAAACACATCTGAGCTGCATTGTGTGCTTCAACACCAATATTCGTCTAAGCTCACCCTCAGTGCTGTGACTAAGCCCCCATGTGCAAGTCGCCTGGTGCAAGCTTTGCTGTGTCGTGGCCCCCCTGTGCTGCTCACCTTGCCAGGAGTTCCTTGGAACATGTCAGCAGTTCTAGGATGTGGGTCTGCAATCACTGTGGCTCTGCTCGTGCACACATGTGCATGTGGGCACCAAGAAACGGGTCAGGAATTCCGTCGTCCAATGGGCCATGTCTGCTGCCAAAGGTGCTCTGGTGCCTCATCCCCCTGCAGAAAGTGCATGAAACAAATGATTAATGCATCAAAGTGATCTGTGTGTGTCTCATCAGGCATCTCATTACTTGACCATGTCAGAGAGTCACATCACAAATCACACCATCAGCCCGTCTTTGACTTCCAAAGTGTGGAACACTATCTACAGCATGAATTGCAACAGGCACGTGTATAGGAAAGATATGAGACATAATACACAATGCATAGCAATCAATGTCCACATTAATCATGACACACCCCATCTAGCAAAAGCTGAACAGTGGACAATTACACCCAAATCATCCCCACTAGGGGTGTCAACACAAGTCACAAAGCACCAGACATGCCACAGATATGACAGTCCAAAGCCCTTGTGTAAATTTCTGTAACACCGAACCATCCTTGCGAGCCCATGGATAAGGGAGGCAGGAGTGGCATATGTGAGTCAAGGAACCCAAGCAGCAAACACATACACAAGACAACCATGAAGGGCCCAGCTGGAACAGACAGTGGATGCCTTCAAAAACCACAAGGCACCGCACTGTCACATGAAAGCACAATAGACTACAAATTTTAAACTAACTCAACTATTAACTAATTACACTGACTATGGAAAACCTACATTACCTATTTAAACTAACTATCAAACAGAAACTTAACTAACTAAACTAAAAGAAAAATCAAAAATGGCCACATACGACCCGGGGGGGAGGGGAGGCACCCAGGAGGGGGGAGGTACAGGGTGCTGCTCAACATCCACATGCGATGATGCTGAGCCAAAAAAAAATACCTCCATGGGCTCAACGCCTGCACAGCACGACCTATGTGGGAGATAGTTGGTCGTCCGAGTCTGGCTCATCCTGGAAAGGAGGACGTGGCACAGTAGCCTGGCCACGCCTAGCCGCAGCTTGCCCCTCGTCGGCAGCAAGTCTGCCGGACAGGTGAGCCTGGTTCTGTGTGGCGTTGTTACATAGGTCTGCATGCAGAACCTCACGTGATACACGTGCTTCCTCTTGCAAGGTAGCACGTGTAACACGGAGTTCCTCCTGCAAGGCCTGGCTGGACAACCGCTGCACCTCCCGGCAAGCCTGTAGCTCAGCCGAGATGGTGCGCTCAAGCTGTGCAAACCTCTCCTCTGCCTGCTGCCTCTGGGACATCATAAGGACACCCAGAGTGGATCTGAGGGAGGCATACTCCTCCCTCAGGGCATCCATGTGCGCCTCTGCGTGAGCAGCAATTGCTTGACGCAGAGACGACATTTCAGCCTGGCGTGCCCTGTCTGAGGCCGCCA
This sequence comes from Ambystoma mexicanum, assembly GCF_040938575.1. Taxonomy (NCBI): domain Eukaryota; kingdom Metazoa; phylum Chordata; class Amphibia; order Caudata; family Ambystomatidae; genus Ambystoma; species Ambystoma mexicanum. The sequence goes on from NC_090922.1 coordinate 1,142,612,596, forward strand.
TCCCCAGCCTGAGCGAGCGGGCCGTGGACCGTGCCGCCTGCTGCTGGAGAAGCACCTGCCTAGCAGGGGGGAGCACAGATCGGGCCACACGCTCCATGCTGTCAGCGATGTTCTCCATTGCTGCCCCCTGCCGTTCGGAATTGGCAGTCATGTCTTGCTCCCACTCAGTATACAGCGGTTGTGCGCGGCGACCACGTTGCTGGGCTTGACCCCTGCGGGACCCAAGGACCGGGGGTCCTCGCTGTGTTGGCACCGCCTGCGGCTGCACGACTACATGCCCCCGTCCACGTGATGTCCCAGGCACATCAGTGACTTGTGTGGAGGGTGACCCTGCGTCCCGATCCACCACGGGCGAAGGAACCAAGACTGTCTGATCCCTCAGTGCAGGTGTCGCAGACAGAGGAGTGTCCACATCAGAATCACTCACCCCTGACACATGGACTTGATGCTCATCCAACTCAACATGGACGTCAGAGTCGTCATCAAGGCTGGACTCATAGGCAGCCAGAGACAGGATGGACTGCAGCACTTGGGGGTTTTCGTGGCCTACCACCCCACGACCCCCACTAGTGCCGGGTTGATGTGGTCTTACCAACCCTGTGTCTGGCATGACAACACCATCCTCTGCATCCATTGCGTGATCACCTGAAAAATAGAGAGGAAAAGGTCACTACACATGTCAGAAGCACACAACACACACACACACACCGACAGCAAAGGCATCCGGCAGACATGTGACACACAACATATGACCTGGCATGCATGCTGGGTCTACTTTGATTAGCTACTGTGATCAGACCTGTTGAAAGGTGGCAGTTTGCATCGAAGTGGGTCTATGCAATGCTGAAAATGTGTACGCCACTCACTACCTACATGTACAAGCACTCCATGGTGTGTGCCAGGAAATGTGAAGGCAGTGCAATGTCAAATTCAGACATCACGTGCATTGTGTATTCAATGTGTACCATGTCTAGCAGCCAAGCACCCCTCCACCCCAGTACCAAAGCAGGGATGCCTAGCATGGTATCAAAAGGCTGCCCATACACCTGTGTATTGACAAGCAGTGTTGACTGGCATCAACAGCTTAATGTGATTCAAATTACAACACTGCAAATGATGCTGGGACAGTGGGCAGGACACATGATGGAAGATCCGGAGGCCGGCCACGTGTGAAGAAGACACGACAAGAGTTGGACTGAGTCATTGGCCATTGAACAGGCTGAGGCCTGTGAGCCACACAGATTGTCAGAGCCTAAACATGTGTGCAACGCAGGACTGAGCCACAGTTGACATGGGGAGGCCGATAATATGGCAGGCAATGTATGTAACCAAGGACTCATATTACAGTGATCATCCAGTCAAGGATACATAGGGGCATGCGTGCAATGCACATGGAGCATGAATGGGCACTCATGTCCCTGCGGGACATCTGACCCATGCACAGTACAAGTGGGATACCCTGCATCGAGTACTAAGGCTGTACCACACGGCATATGTCTGGCAGTTTCTGAGCTGCAAGTTAGCATCTACACAGGACACATGAACAAGAAACTACACATTGGCAAGAATGTAGCAGACCAGTGCAAAGGTGGAACTGGGGTGCAGAGTGGCGCAGGAGGGGCAAGGGAGCATGCCCACATGGAGTCCCGCATGCAGGCAGAGGAGACATGCATGACGGTAGCATTGCATTACTTACACATCAGAACCATGTACACGTCACATGTAGCAGCAATCATGCACAACACATCCCACAAGTGAAACACACACGTCCTCAACAACTACGCATCAACACTCACTGGACTGGGCATCAAAGTCCAGCATCTCTCCCACACCTTCGACCAATTCTGGTGGTATGAACTCCGCAACGAGAGCCTCATGCGGAGTGAGTTCTTCCTCCTCTGGTGCAGGCCCACCGCCAGTCACCAGAGTCAAGTTGTAATTTGAGGCACGCTTAGCCTTAGTGCTGCGCTTGATGTCATTCCAGCGCTTTTTGCACTCCTGCGCCGTGCGCACCTCATGGCCGAATGAACTGACATGTTCCGCAACATGCTTCCAGTGGGTGTCACGTTGGGCAGCCATAGTCTGACTATTGGCACCCACTAGCATGTCACGGCTGTGTCCCCGCACGTAGTCCACGAGGAAGTCCAGTTCCTGCTTACAGAAAGGCTTCTTCCTCAACGTGCAGGAGGTCGTGGCTGTGTGTGGGGTCCCAGCCTGTGCTGCAGGTGCAACCTTCCTCCTCTTGGACAGTGGCGCAGACCCTGGCTGGCTAATGCCGCCCTGACCAGTATGGCCAGTGGGTTCGGTGGATTGAGCCGAGGGAGTGGCAGGTGGAGGGATGACCAAAGGCCTGACTTGTGTCAGTGGCAGCTGGGTGCCCACTAATGGACCCTGCGCAGCAACATCAGCTGTGGCAGGGTCATTGACCGCAACGGTCCTGGTTGGCAGACTCACAACCGGGGTGCTGTTGGGTGCATCTGCCCCTGCACTTGCCAACACCCGGCTGTTCGGGGCAGCAGATGACATGACTGCCCCAGGGACACGTGTCTTGGTCTGAGCAGCCCGGCGTGCCCCTATGGTTTCCCCCCTGGCCTGTTGGAGATCTACCAAGGGCTCTTCAAGTGCCAACGCAGCCTGCGCTGGCAGACCCTGAGCCTGGGTGGCGGTGTCCACAGCTGCACCTGCAGCTACCGCTGCCCTTGGGCCCGTGGCAGTCGATGGAACGGACTGCCGGGTCATACGGGTGCCAGTGCCAGATGCAGGAGCTGCATCCCCCGGAACCACAGGGGGTGGTGGCATGGCTGCACCAACACATGGCACAACATTGTGCTCAAGTGGCGCACCCCTGCCTCTTCCCCCTCTGTGGCTGCCCTGGACACCCTGGAGTCCCCCTACTCCCTGGTCACCACAGCCACGTCCCCGACCACGCCCGCCACGAGGAGTACGCCCAGCTGAGGCGCCCCTCACCTTTGGTGGCCTCCCAACCATGGCACAGATGTAATAGTGCTGGCACAGATGGAGTGGTGCCAATGGGAGGTGTACAGCACAATTGACCTGGGCAATTGGGGTGAAGGGGGTGGGAAGCAAGATGTTAACAGCCCCCCTGCACCTGCAAGGCTGTATGTGACCCCGGTGATGTGGTGATGGGTCACGCAACGCTCAGGCACCCCAAAACTGCAGTAAAACCGTGCACGCAACCCTGCAGACTACGTGCGTGGCTTTAACCTCCCGCAGTACGCGGTGGCACCAAGTAACACGAATAACGCGTACGCGTGGGACACGCAGGCTACGATGACATCGAAAATGGGTGCAATACACAGGGGCACCCGCAGTGGGAAAAGGAGCGTTTGCGACTCACCGTCTGACTAGCGCGATGCAGAAAAACACGCGTAGCCAATACCCCCGCCAAAAGAAGAGATACGTCCTTGAGAGCTGTGAAGTAGATGGCGCGCAAAACAACTTAAAGCAGCAACACACTTCGGTCTCCACGGAAGGCAAGTACAGCGAACTGCTGGGCCCGCTCACCTTTAACCCGTGCTGAGGGAAACGCACGCGCGTGTCACGTCACATGCGGACATGCAGTTTTTCACGCGATTACGCGCATTACACGCGGACGTGCAGTTTTCTACACGCGATTAGCCTGGGTACGTGTGTTTCCGGGTGCGCGGGTAGTTCCACACGCGATTGGCCTGGGTACGTGTATTACAGGGGTGCGCGAGAAAATCTACACGCGAATGGGCTGGGTACGTGTATTCCGGGGGTGCGCGTGAAGTTCCACACGCGAATAGCCTGGGCGCGTGTATTTCAGGGGTGCGCGTGAAGTTCCACACGCGATTTCAGCAGGGTACGTGTATTTCAGGGGTGCGCGTGAAGTTCCACACGCGATTTCCGCAGGGTACGTGTATTTCAGGGGTGCGCGTGAAGTTCCACACGCAATTTCAGCAGGGTACGTGTATTTCAGGGGTGCGCGAGAAATTCTACACGCGATTGGGCTGGGTACGTGTATTACAGGGGTGCGGGAGAAATTCTACACGCGATTGGGCTGGGTACGTGTATTACAGGGGTGCGCGAGTAATTCTACACGCGATTGGCCTGGGTACGTGTGTTCCGGGGTGCCGTGAACTCTCACACGCGATTGGTTGAAATCCACGTGTGTTCTGTCATCACGTGCAATGAGGGATACACCCGCACGTCACGTCACAGACGCGCTCACGCGCTGAGGGCCTTTGGTCCAATGAAAATGCGTATGTGTGCAGACGCGCTTACGCGCTAAGGGCCTTTCCTCGAATTACACGCTGACGTGCAGATTTTTCACGTGCCAAATCACTCCGTATCAAGCTGGCCACGTGAATACACACGGAAGACCACGCTCCTGCCCAGAAGGCCGAATCACTGCCCCCCCAGTGCCCCGAGCAGCCTCCCACGTGCCATCTGCTGCTGCCTGCCTGCCTGCCTGCCTGCTGCCACCGTGCCCTGCCATTTGGTGCCTGCACATCAGCCATCTGCAGGGGTCCAGTTGCTGTGTCCACCCCTGCTGGAACAGTAGACTCCCGACTGGGATACCATCGCTCCACAGCCCAGCCCCAGGACCCAGTTGCCCACCCACGCCTGCCTCGGGGGTCGCCATGTCGGGGCAAGCACCATCTGAGACCAGTGGCGACCCCCAGCCAGAGAGGCAGAGGGCCACCAGCTTCAGTGAGAAGGAAGTTGGTGTCCTGGTGGAGCATGTCCTGGGGCATTATGATGCCCTCTTCGGAAGACCACGCGCCAACAAGGAAGGACGGGAGAGGATCTGGGACGATGTAGTGGTTGCCATCAACGCGGAGGGGGTGGCAACCCGCGACATCAAGCACATCAAGAAGCGCTGGGAGGACTTGAGGTCTAGGACCCTCAATAAGGCCCGGCGCCTCGCGGAGGGGGGCCGGGCACGCCTGAGTGACATCCAGATGAGGGTCCTGGAACGCGTAGACCCAGCGCTCCACGCCCAGATCCTTCGGAGGCAGACCCATCTGGAGTTGGCCGGTAAGTGGCCAAGCATTGCTGTGTGAGACAGGGCATGTTGCAGTGTGCTGGTTGTCTGATACCTGCCTGTATGTGTGACATAGGCCATGTACGTATGTGTGTGTGCAGGGACATCATGGTCAGGCATGTGAGTACAGTGATGTGTTCTATTGCAACATGGGGGGCTCTGTGCGGAATGGACACATGGAAGCATGGCAGTCTCTGTTCCTGGACATGGGTGGGGGTGAGGGATGGGTGCTGGTCCCATGTACACGTATGGTGTCCATGTGTGTGTGTCTGACCTGCGTGTCTGTGACTTGTCACCGCCATGGATGCATGACACATGTCTGTGACAATGTTCAGATTCACTGATGCAGCCTAGTCATCCTTGTATCCACTGCGTCTGTGGTGCACGAGGCCAGATGGATGGAACTACGGTGAGGTGTGTGCATGTGATGGAAAGACCCATGATGCATGTGAGTTTGAAACCAACATTGTATGAATCATGAGTCCCTTGGTCATGTATGCCAATGTCCATGGCCTGCCCCATGCCTGTTACTGTATGTGTTTTGCCTGCACTGACCCATGTGTTGTGGAGGGACATGATGGGAGTGATGTATGACAGTGCCACTCATCTGCTGTTGCTTCCTGTCTAGGGGACCATTGTACAGTACCCTGATGCTTGTGTTCTATGTCTCCCTCTACACAGTGGCAAGTGAAGAAGAGGGCGGAGAAGGCGCTGTGGAGCAGAGCGGCGGGGATGCCGCCACGGCTGCAGCAGAAGGGGTGGGTGAGCCCCCACAGGGGCTTGCACCGGCGGAAGACGGCGTGGAGACATCCAGGTTGGTGGTTTCCACAGAGGGGGAGGAGGCCGCTACTGAGCCACACATGGGGCCTGGTGGGGGCATCCCCGCTGGTGCAAGTGGTGCAGTCCAGGGCCAGGGGCAGGAGGCAGCACAGGTCGCCGTGGAGGTGCCTGTGCATGTCACTGTCCCTGACACTGTGACTGCACCACCATGCACCAGCAGGGATGCCCCATCCCAGGCCCGTCCGCAGGTAGGGGAGATGTCCATGTCATCTGACACTCCTCTACCTGCGGACGAGGGGACCCCTGGCCGTGTGGAGAGGGTCCTGATTGGTGTCGCGTTGCGCACGGCTGGCAATCGTGATGAGGTGCATGCTTCCCGGGAGGAGCATGCACATCATCACGAAGAGCACCGTGCGTACGTGAACCATTTGGGAGCCGCCATGGTCGGGGGTTTCCTACATGTGTGTGGCCTTCTGGCGACCCTCTCCTCCTCTGTGGGGGCTATGCGCCAGTCGTGCTCCATGCCGTCTTCCGGCCCAGATGCCACCAGAGCCCCCTGTGGACCTGCCCCGACCAACGCAGCCAGCTCGGTGGGGACCCATCCCTGCCACAGTCGGGAGTCGAAGGTCCAGCAGGGGTGGACACACCAGCAACTGTCCCCCTGCAGATGGAGGATGTGCCGGCATCATCTGGCAGGGCACGTGCACGACGGCATCGGTGGATTCCATCAGCCTGGATGCCGTCGTGCTGGCAGAGGCAGTGGCGTCAGAGGCAGCAGCAGGCTCGACGTGGGAGGCATCATGGCTCGGGGCCATCAAGATCAGAGGGGCAGGCATCGGCCGGAGGGCAGGTGAACCCTGGGATGGCAGTGTCTTCCGTGTGGGAGCAGTTGGTCCAGCGGATAGGTGCGGAGCGGCAGCGGGCAGAAGAGGAGCGGCTCACCATGGTCAGGGCGGAGTTCTCCATGCGTCGGGCGTTGAGGCGGGCTGAGTGCCTCGAGGAAGCTCGCAGGGAGTTTGAGGTGGACACGGGGTTGTCCCTGCGAGACCTCGGGGCCAGGACAGAGTCCCGCCTCCGGGACATCGACATGGAGTTCGATGATGCCCTGGCCGGCAACATCACAGAGTGAGCCGCAGGACTTGCCCGCTGCCATTGTATATAGTTCTTTAGTTAGTTAGTGTTAGGTTTCCTTTATTTTTTAAGTTTTTTTTGGACCGCTCGGACAATGGCCACTTTTCTGTATATATTTTTTTCATTAGTTAGTAGTAGTAGGTTTTATTTATGGTGTTGGGCTCATGGACCCTGGGATCTTCTTGTACATAGTTTGATGTTTGGAAAACATTTGTTGGATTTATATTTCCGTTCACCATGAGGCAATGGTTTTCCTTATTTTTTCCCCCCATTATTTTGCTTTGGACTACATTAGTTTTTGGATTCCTTTGTTTTTTGATTTGTTCTATTAGTTCTCGGACATGGACCATTAGTTTTGTCATCCCCATTGTTGTGTGTTTTTTTTCTTTACTTCATTTTCATCTTTAATACATATATTTATTACTTACATTTGTGGTATTTTCTCATTGGTTTCATGCATGTCATGATATGGGTTTTGACATTCACTTGCACCCATTGTGTATGTGTGTGTGACGGACATGTGTTCATTTACATACTTGCCATTGGGGTTGTATCATGTAATTGCATCTACTATGTGGGTGGATGCAATCCTTGGCTGGGTGTTTGTGCTGGGTATGCTGGCCATTACTGCCATGATTGCGTTTCGTCAGGACCTGGGGGCAGGGGGACATGAGTGGGGGCCTGCTGGGGGGTGGGGGTGCAAGGGGACATGGTTGGGGGCCTGCTGGCAGGTGCCCCACAGTGCTGGGGGGTGGGGGTGCAAGGGGACATGAGTGGGGGCCTGCTGGGGGGTGGGGGTGCAGGGGGACATGAGTGGGGGCCTGCTGGGGGGTGGGGGTGCAAGGGGATATGGTTGGGGGCCTGCTGGCAGGTGCCCCACAGTGCTGGGGGGTGGGGCTGCAGGGGGACATGAGTGGGACATGGTTGGGGGCCTACTGGCAGGTGCCCCACAGTGCTGGGGGGTGGGGGTGCAAGGGGACATGGTTGGGGGCCTGCTGGCAGGTGCCCCACAGTGCTGGGGGGTGGGGGTGCAAGGGGACATGAGTGGGGGCCTGCTGGGGGGTGGGGGTGCAAGGGGATATGGTTGGGGGCCTGCTGGCAGGTGCCCCACAGTGCTGGGGGGTGGGGGTGCAAGGGGACATGAGTGGGGGCCTGCTGGGGGGTGGGGGTGCAGGGGGACATGAGTAGGGGGTTGCTGGGGGGTGGGGGTGCAAGGGGACATGAGTGGGGGCCTGCTGGGGGGTGGGGGTGCAGGGGGACATGAGTGGGACATGGTTGGGGGCCTGCTGGCAGGTGCCCCACAGTGCTGGGGGGTGGGGGTGCAAGGGGAAATGGTTGGGGGCCTGCTGGCAGGTGACCCACAGTGCTGGGGGGTGGGGGTGCAAGGGGACATGGTTGGGGGCCTGCTGGGGGGTGGGGGTGCAGGGGGATATGGTTGGGGGCCTGCTGGCAGGTGCCCCACAGTGCTGGGGGGTGGGGGTGCAAGGGGACATGAGTGGGGGCCTGCTGGGGGGTGGGGGTGTAGGGGTGCATGAGTGGGACATGGTTGGGGGCCTGCTGGCATGTGCCCCACAGTGCTGGGGGGTGGGGGTGCAGGGGGACATGAGTGGGGGCCTGCTGGGGGGTGGGGGTGCAGGGGGACATGAGTGGGACATGGTTGGGGGCCTGCTGGCAGGTGCCCCACAGTGCTGCGGGGTGGGGGTGCAAGGGGACATGAGTGGGGGCCTGCTGGGGGGTGGGGGTGCAGGGGGACATGAGTGGGATATGGTTGGGGGCCTGCTGGCAGGTGCCCCACAGTGCTGGGGGGTGGGGGTGCAAGGGGACATGAGTGGGGGCCTGCTTGGGGGTGGGGGTGCAGGGGGACATGAGTGGGGGCCTGCTGGGGGGTGGGGGTGCAGGGGGACATGAGTGGGGGCCTGCTGGCAGGTGCCCCACAGTGCTGGGGGGTGGGGGTGCAGGGGGACATGAGTGGGACATGGTTGGGGGCCTGCTGGCAGGTGCCCCACAGTGCTGGGGGGTGGGGGTGCAAGGGGACATGGTTTGGGGCCTGCTGGCAGGTGCCCCACAGTGCTGGGGGGTGGGGGTGCAAGGGGACATGGTTGGGGGCCTGCTGGGGCGTGGGGGTGCAGGGGGACATGAGTGGGGGCCTGCTGGGGGGTGGGGGTGCAAGGGGACATGAGTGGGGGCCTGCTGGGGGGTGGGGGTGCAGGGGGACATGAGTGGGACATGGTTGGGGGCCTGCTGGCAGGTGCCCCACAGTGCTGGGGGGTGGGGGTGCAAGGGGACATGAGTGGGGGCCTGCTGGGGGGTGGGGGTGCAAGGGGATATGGTTGGGGGCCTGCTGGCAGGTGCCCCACAGTGCTGGGGGTGGGGGTGCAAGGGGACATGAGTGGGGGCCTGCTGGGGGGTGGGGGTGCAAGGGGACATGAGTGGGGGCCTGCTGGGGGGTGGGGGTGCAGGGGGACATGAGTGGGGGCCTGCTGGGCTGTGGGGGTGCAAGGGGACATGAGTGGGGGCCTGCTGGGGGGTGGGGGTGCAGGGGGACATGAGTGGGGGCCTGCTGGGGGGTGGGGGTGCAGGGGGACATGAGTGGGGGCCTCCTGGCAGGTGCCCCACAGTGCTGGGGGGTGGGGGTGCAGGGGGACATGAGTGGGACATGGTTGGGGGCCTGCTGGCAGGTGCCCCACAGTGCTGGGGGGTGGGGGTGCAAGGGGACATGAGTGGGGGCCTGCTGGGGGGTGGGGGTGCAGGGGGACATGAGTGGGACATGGTTGGGGGCCTGCTGGCAGGTGCCCCACAGTGCTGGGGGGTGGGGGTGCAAGGGGACATGAGTGGGGGCCTTCTGGGGGGTGGGGGTGCAGGGGGACATGAGTGGGACATGGTTGGGGGCCTGCTGGCAGGTGCCCCACAGTGCTGGGGGGTGGGGGTGCAAGGGGACATGAGTGGGGGCCTGCTGGGGGGTGGGGGTGCAGGGGGACATGAGTGGGGGCCTGCTGGGGGGTGGGGGTGCAGGGGGACATGAGTGGGGGCCTGCTGGCAGGTGCCCCACAGTGCTGGGGGGTGGGGGTGCAGGGGGACATGAGTGGGACATGGTTGGGGGCCTGCTGGCAGGTGCCCCACAGTGCTGGGGGGTGGGGGTGCAGGGGGACATGAGTGGGGGCCTGCTGGGGGGTGGGGGTGCAAGGGGACATGAGTGGGGGCCTGCTGGGGGGTGGGGGTGCAGGGGGACATGAGTGGGACATGGTTGGGGGCCTGCTGGCAGGTGCCCCACAGTGCTGGGGGGTGGGGGTGCAAGGGGACATGAGTGGGGGCCTGCTGGGGGGTGGGGGTGCAGGGGGACATGAGTGGGGGCCTGCTGGGGGGTGGGGGTGCAGGGGGACATGAGTGGGGGCCTGCTGGCAGGTGCCCCACAGTGCTGGGGGGTGGGGGTGCAGGGGGACATGAGTGGGACATGGTTGGGGGCCTGCTGGCAGGTGCCCCACAGTGCTGGGGGGTGGGGGTGCAAGGGGACATGAGTGGGGGCCTGCTGGGGGGTGGGGGTGCAGGGGGACATGAGTGGGACATGGTTGAGGGCCTGCTGGCAGGTGCCCCACAGTGCTGGGGGGTGGGGGTGCAAGGGGACATGAGTGGGGGCCTGCTGGGGGGTGGGGGTGCAGGGGGACATGAGTGGGACATGGTTGGGGGCCTGCTGGCAGGTGCCCCACAGTGCTGGGGGGTGGGGGTGCAAGGGGATATGAGTGGGGGCCTGCTGGGGGGTGGGGGTGCAGGGGGACATGAGTGGGGGCCTGCTGGGGGGTGGGGGTGCAGGGGGACATGAGTGGGGGCCTGCTGGCAGGTGCCCCACAGTGCTGGGGGGTGGGGGTGCAGGGGGACATGAGTGGGACATGGTTGGGGGCCTGCTGGCAGGTGCCCCACAGTGCTGGGGGGTGGGGGTGCAAGGGGACATGGTTGGGGGCCTGCTGGGGGGTGGGGGTGCAGGGGGATATGGTTGGGGGCCTGCTGGCAGGTGCCCCACAGTGCTGGGGGGTGGGGGTGCAGGGGGACATGAGTGGGACATGGTTGGGGGCCTGCTGGCAGGTGCCCCACAGTGCTGGGGGGTGGGGGTGCAGGGGGACATGAGTGGGACATGGTTGGGGGCCTGCTGGCAGGTGCCCCACAGTGCTGGGGGGTGGGGGTGCAGGGCGACATGAGTGGGACATGGTTGGGGGCCTGCTGGCAGGTGCCCCACAGTGCTGGGGGGTGGCGGTGCAGGGGGACATGTGGCTTAGCTGGGGGGCATGCCCATGGTGGATGGGCTGCCTGCGGGACATGACCAGGGGTGCAGGCTAGTCCCCTGTGGTGTGGGCTGCCTGCAGAGGTCGTGGAGGGGGTAGAGGGGAGACCTGGGAGGACCCACACTGGCAATTCACCTCTTCAACTTCCCGCACACCCACGTAATACACTGCCCCACTCGCACAGGCCCAATCGCGTGTAGGATTTCTCGCGCACCCCTGTAATACACGTACCCAGGCCAATCGCGTGTAGCATTTCTCGCGCACCCCTGAAATCCACGTACCCAGCCCATTCGCGTGTAGATTTTCTCGCGCACCCCTGTAATACACGTACCCAGCCCAATCGCGTGTAGCATTCCTCGCGCACCCCTGAAATCCACGTACCCAGCCCAATCGCGTGTACATTTTCTCGCGCACCCCTGTAATAGACGTACCCAGGCCAATCGCATGTAGCATTTCTCGCGCACCCCTGAAATCCACGTACCCAGACCAATCGCGTGTAGATTTTCTCGCGCACCCCTGTAATACACGTACCCAGGCCAATCGCGTGTAGAATTTCTCGCGCACCCCTGAAATCCACGTACCCCGCTCAATCGCGTATTTGACTTCCCGCGCGCCACTTTTTTGATGCGCTGGGACTCTACCGCCTGCCTTCGTGTGGCGGCCGTGTTTCAGCTTGTGCGTGTCTTTGCCTGTGCGTGGCTTTGCCCTATTCGATTCCATGAATACGTGTGGTTCGAGTGCGTGTGGGCGTTCCGTCTGCTTCCCTGCAGTACATCCCCAGTTACGCCCTTATTTTCCCGTGTTGTTCCCCATTCCGCGCGTTACGCCCCATGTCCCGCCCACTTTCTGGTGTGTGCGCTGAGGTTGTGCGCTTTCACTGTGCGCGTCGCGCACGCCTTTCGCGATGTTGCAGTGACTTGTGCGCCATGCATGGGTTTGGCGCACATCCCGCGGTGAACACGCGCAGGGACTTCCATGAATCGCACGCGTGCGCGTGCGCGTGCGCCTGTTTTTTTCCGCTTGCGCATGCTTGCGCATGCTTGCGCGAAGATTTTCGGCGCACGTTTGTTCCATGAATCGGCCCCTTAGTGTGTGTCTTTAATTGGACGGCTCAGTGTATGATTATTGATTTGGGGCCAGTAGCATTGTTGGTAAGGGGGTACGTGGTTGATTTATAAATGTATTGTATGATGTGCCATTTAGCAAGTGTGTGCATTGGAGTAGGACTATTTACTTTTCAAATAATCCAAGTTGTGTAAGGGTGAGAAAAAGGTTGGAAAGATGTACAGCTTGGAAAGGACAATGTGTTTGTGTGTGAAATTCCCAAAAATAATTTTTACAAAAAATGTTACACCACAGAGTCCTTCAGAGCCTTATAATTCCATTAACTTTTCAGCACATATATGCTTCCTACATGAGTACAGCAATTATTAAACTTCTTGGATTTATGTATCCGCATTTACGCTTGGTACTGTTGTCAATGCACACATGATTATTTTTGCCTTTCTAACTAATGTTATATTCTGTGAAGCGTGCAACATAAGTGGCAGGCACCCTGTTTTTATGCATTCAATGTATGTACTTGGTTTAGGTTGCTAGGATACATTCAGTGCTGTTTTTGTGCGATAATTTTATGAATTTTGTAGGAGATGGGTAAGTGCAGAAAAAAATGGTTGTTGTGGATGTGGTTGTGGTTGCTTATTCCGGCGGCCATATTTGAGCAGAGAAGTAGGCTAAGCAACCACATCCACAACAAAATGGCTTCCGATTCGAAGTTCGAGCTGCACGAGCACAGCAACATATGCGTTAAGGAACCGAAGGCTGGGATTTAACCCGTTAATGGATACACAAGCTGTTAAGAAAATCGTATATGCAACTTAGATTGGCCCTGATTTGAAAAAAGTTAGAAGTACCGTCGAAACAAGTGTCATCGAAGAGGGCATTTGTTAACATAAAAATTGATTACCGAAAACGAGATCATTTGTCTTCTTTTTCGGCCCCTTGGGCGCATGAGCATATTCTAGTGTAACTGCAAACACAGTGCATTATGTTATGTTCTGTCATCTGCAGGTCATCAGACCACGCCCCAATTATACTTAGGCACCTAGCTGGGTGAAAAATTGAATCAAAGGCTATAACAACCGTGCCCTCATTATGCACATAACCAATTATGCAAATTAGGGGATGACATTATTTAGCTATTTCTAGCTACTTTTAGGACAGCTAATAGCTTCTTTCCTTACTGAGGAGTTGGCAACACTGAGAGACTGTGGCAGAAGGTCTGTTAGTAGAGCGGAATGCAGAAGCGTATGATTGTGGTTGTGTGCTTCAGGAGGCTGAGTGTATGGGTTTTGTATCTTAGATACATTTGTTGGAAGTGCATGCAAAACAGTGTGCAGTGGCTGCACATTTTGGAGTCTATCATGTGCACTTGTTTGGAGTACGTGCAATGAATTGGCTGACTTTGGTTCCTCTTTCTGCCACTTTGGTGATGCTCAATCATCCAGCCATTCTTATTCTTCATTGTGGAGGAAATATTATAGTACATGTTACAAGATTTCTGTGCAATTTGCGATGAAGGAGGCACTTGGCTAGCTCATGGGTATGTTTCCGAACTCCTGAGTTATTTTTTTCTCGCATTGCACAGACAGATGCGGCTGCCTTCTTCTTGCTTTGGTGCGTAAATGGAGAAAGCAAAGTGCAATGTCAAGAAGGCTGTTTGTGCCTTTTGTGAGATGTTGCCATGTTGTACTTCCACAATGCCAACATTGCGTTTAGTAGCATGACCATTTTTCCCACAAATGTAGTTCATCTTACTCATGCTGGTAATCAGCTTTCTCTGCGAAATATGACAAATACATTGCTGCCCTTTTTGCAAGTACAGCAAATATTTTTCTAGTAGGTGTTGCTCCTTTCAACCCTTCCAAACACACTCAAACACCAGAAAAAGCCTCTTTTTAGAGCCAGGACTTTCTCCCGGAAACGACTACAATGTTTTTAACTGAGCTACCACTCCCATTATTCATCATTTCATTGGCAATTGTATTTGTGAACTTTGAAAGGTGGCTCTGAAAGGAGATTTCTTTTAACTTTTTTTCTTTTTTGGTTGTTTTGTATCTTTTTTGGTCTTGTAACACCCGACACAGAAGGAAAGGAAGGGAAGGGAGAATAGGGAAGGGGCACGGGGCACCAACCACAGGGATAATATAAGGCAAGTGCACAGAGAGGAAGATGTTGGATGGCTCTCAGTTAGGTAGGGGACACTCATTTGCATGTTCCCTGACCAACCCCTCGAAAACACTTCTAAGTTGCTCCCCCCTGCAGAGTAGCGCGTCACAGTACATGGACAGTCCAATGACCTTTGAAAGGTAAGGGTCTGCTGTGGTGCATATAGCCTGCATAGCTGATTTAGGGATGTGTTGCCACACAGGAGTATGCCTGGTGGTGGCAGGAACAGATGCAGAGGATGCTGTAGAAGAAAGTAACCTACTGCCTTGTTTGAAGGGCACTACCGTCTAAACTGCAGCCTTCTGGTTCTCTTTGAGATCTTGTTGCATTGAGGTGGTGCTGTAACTGTACATGCCAGGTTTTCCGCAACTGAGTGAGTGCATCTTACTTGGTTAGCACGACATTTCAGCATGTCTTCTACACTGATAAACAGTTTGCACACCCATCACTCATGCTGCCTGCAGGTATTGGGGGTTTGCTCTACTTCATTCTCGTTTGCCTATTCATCTATATGTACACCATGTCTTTTCCCTTGTGCAGGCCCTTCGGAAGGAGGTGGTGGTGGTGAGGATCAGGGTGTTGGTGCTGGTGATTTAGAGGCAGTAGCAGCAGTAATGGTTGCCAGTAGTTGCAAAAGTAATATAGCACAGTCGAAATGATGAGAAAGCAATTCCAGCACAAAGCAACGTGGCCTCCTACTCTGCTCTGCAAGGACACAAACTGAACGCGGTGCACCTCTGGGGTGTTGCTTTTTGTAGGGCTGCTGTGCAGCACTTGGAGCTAGAAAGCAGGTCTAAATCGTTCCAAAAAATAGTCACATGCACATTGGCACAGTGTATGACGTTTGTAAGGGTGTACTTTCACAATAACACTCCTTATATTACATGAAACACTACTTTTCCAGTGCCCGGCGGCTCCGAGTGTGTATGGCAATTAAGGGTCTATGCACAACATGGATGTGGTCACATACTGATGTTGTGAATGTTCTCCACTGGGACAGCTGTTCGCAGGACCTGTATTGGGTAGAATACTTTGTGTGCATGTGCGTAGGTGTCCTACGAACAGGCTTGGCCTCCCTGGACTTATTAAAAGTGTGACACATGTCCAGGGACCATTTTTCACACAAGCTGGTTGTTTGTTGGCTACAGCCACTGCAATGTTCATGTGCACAGCTGTCTGTGGGATGTGGGTGGATGCTTCAAAGTACTGAAAGTATGTTACAACTTTTTCCTACCATGCTGCACAAGGCCGGTGTTACCAGGACACAGAGGATGACATACGCATGCGCATAGCTGTGGGACAGACAGACATGCGCTCCCACACCTAATTAATGGTGCATCGCAAAATGCGGACATGAGGCCAGTACTGGCGTGCTATGGCTACCTGCATTGTGATTGCGCGTGTCCTGGGCAGGTGCAGTGTCCGTAGGAAACCTCCATTTTGCTTAACTGCAGCCATCCCTGACAGTACCGTACACAAAAGAATTATAATGGAATTCAAAAATAAAAGGAAAAGCCACTCACACACCCAGCAACACTTAACATCTACACCTTTCATTTCTGACACACATATACACTATTAGGAAAGGGAAGGGGTACCTGAAATGGATAAATACACAGGGGAATTGGGGATTTCTACAAGATCGTCATTAGGGGTGGCAAGGTCTCATTGTAATATCTGTGCTCACAGGGATGTTGTTGGGGATGGTGGGCTAGGACATGGGGAAGGAGTACATGTGCAGGTGGGGACGAAAGAAATATGGGACTCTACATCATCCCTATCATCATCTGTCTCCTCTATGAAGGCAGCAACAGTTCTTTCAGCACTGTTACTGGGAAGAGCCCCAGCAATTTCTGCACTGTCATACGAGGATAAAGCTGTGATTTGGCTTGCCTGCCATTCAATGATCTTCTGTATCATTTGAGTTTTTGTCCCAGAGGCTGACAACCATTTCTCTGCACAGATATTCTTTAGCGTCTCAGACTTGGAAGCACATAAAGTTACATTTGCAATTGCTCCCATGCTATTAGTGAGGCAGGTGACTTACAGTTAAATTTAAACTAAGGTTACTGTGTCTCTTGCTTAAATGAAACCTGGGCATTTCACCAGTGCGCAACACTGAATACCTCCTATCAAATCCCACCGCTGTACACCAATTTGTTAAAATGGATTTCTAAACTCTGACTTGGTGGGCAGAAGTTTAGGAGGCCACCCTAGTTTAGCAGAACAGGGTAACCTTCTGGACAAGCCAGACCAATTACAGTAGCTTGGCAGGCGGTCAAGACTAAGTCTCAGAAGGGGTGAAGCTTGGCAGGAGGTCAAGACTAAGTCTCAGGAGGGGTGAGAGTGATCAGAAGTCCACAATGAGCACACACAATAAAACTCCACATACAATGCTTAGACAAGTGTATATAAAAATACATATACATTTATTATACGCCTTAATAATTAAACATGAATAAACCACAGTAATATAAAGCATTTATTACCACAAACCTTTCCATATTCAAAATATATACTGTTATGTTTTGCCTAATGTGATAAAGGGGAAAACACAGCCACAACCTGCAACAGAAGGGTAGTTTAACATAAATATAGCATTATGCAGAACCAATCCCTAACTTAACCAGTCCAGTCCTCCGAAGTGGCGAGCCTTATGCTCAAAAGTACAGTTGTGTGTTGAAAACTTGCAGTTGTGTGTAATGAGAGAAAGCGGGTCCTCTTCAGGGTGATGTGGCAGTTCAGGAAGGGGCTTGAGGTGATAAAGAATAGTGTCCTACTATTCGAGGAGGGTCTACCTTTGCAGGTAGAGTAACCTTCGGGTTTCGGGAATAGGTAGGATGCGCAGTCTAGCCCAGCTAACTTGAGTTTCTTTTTATTGATTCTGATGTGTTAAGAACTATAGTGGTGCCAGGGGGCCAGCGGTAAGTGATGCAAGTACTCATCGACACATGAAACAGTCTGGGCCAAACTTTGACAGCTAAGCCAAGTTGCTTTTACGTTCAACATCTGCAGTTACACTTCACTCCGGCTCTCAGTGGCTGCCGGATGGGACAATTGTCTGTGGTGGGACAGTAGCCTTTTCTCAGCTCTCATTGAAGAAAATATTACAGTTCCAGTGCAGCCTGTCTCAGGGCACAGGGGGGCAGGTAAGCAAGTCTCCTACAATGACAGTCACCACAGCAGGGTGACACAGGGACCGTAAATGCTCATGGCATGGTGCACTCTATTAAGTCATGTCCGAGAGGAGCAAGGACTATGCAATTCGGTGGCAGAGGGCCCAGTCAGTTTGCTGGATGGCCCAGGAACACATCCGAAGAGCATGTCTCTAACGGTTCCACTGGTCAGCTTTAGCATTTCAGGATACTTGTCTCCCGCTGTAGTTTGATTTTAACTTCAGGTGATTGACCTGGAATGGATGCAGAGCCCCTTCTCTTATGCGAGATTTGCAATCAAATCTGGGATACGCAATCGAAAATCTGCTCTCATGAATGCACACCAAACGTGGACCAATCACAGGCCACAGTAGTCCCAGTTATTCAGTCATACCAGATATACTGGCACCAGTAGTGTGGATTGGGACCTGACAGTCCCAATCCTCTTCCAGGGCACTAGCACAAGTGACAGGCAAGAGCCAGTGAAAGTTATGTTTTTCACAGGAGGCTGAATGCCCAAATAAGTAATTCCTGGGTTTGCTCAACCTGGGGGAAGGCAAAGGGACAAAATGGTCAAAGGACAGAACAAAAGACTTCGGGGCACAGCCATTTTTGGCACTGGCCACATTCTTGAGCCAAACGCGGTAAACACAAAGTGGTTCATTAAAAAGAAGTAAAAATACTTTAAAAGTAAACTGCTGCCACCAGTTTGTCCTTACAGTGTGTCTAGGGCCTTAAAACACAAGGACCCCTATGCACGGTATTGAAATATACTTGGCACATAGATAAGATGTTACCAAGAAATGGCAACATAGTCAAAGACTAAGGGAAACATTGTTTACCAGTCTGCAGGTTGTGTCAGTTTCCCCATAACAAATTAGCAAAAGCCCAGCAAAAGCCCAGAGGAGCACAGCTGAAGGTTGTGCCCCAATGGAAAAGTCAGGTTAGGTTAGTCTATCTTTCCTAACAAGAGGCACACGAGAGCAGCAGCAGCAGTATGTAAAGAACCAAGAAGAGGGATTTCAGATAGTGACGCAGCAGGGATTGCCCTCACATTATTCAGCACAGGCAGCAGTACTCGTAACACTCATTGAAGCCTTAGAAATATCAGCATTCGAGGACTTCACCATATACACTGATTCTGCATACATTACATCTAAGGTACATTCAGGCTTGTCTAGATGGAAAAGGAGAGGATACAGATGGGCCCCCAGTCCAGCATGCAATTTTATTAGCAAGATCATTTGAAGCATTGAAAGGTACTGTACATGTAGCCATAGTAAAGTTTGCTGCACACTCCAAAGGAACAGACTTAGTCTCATGCACAAATGTTGCTGCAGATGCAGCCTCAAAACAGGCAGCTTATATGACCTTTCTAAAAGAAAGCAAAAAGCCTGTTAATGCAGCCCAACAAGGAAGGTTACCAGAAGCATACAGTGCATGATCAAAGAAACATGTAATTCATTTTCAGGAAAGAGTCCCAGCAGAGGAAAATTCTTTGTGGTTAAAAAGAGGATACACCCTATCCCAAACAACATTGTATGGAGACAAAACAGCACAGGTAAAGTAGTGATTCCTGTAGAATTATAAAACATTGCACTAGAACAGCTCCATCACCCCACGCATGCACCTAAGCAGCACATTGCTGCTGGCATATGTGAGGACTGGTTTGTGCCAAACCTGGCTGAACAAGTTGACCAATTTGTGGCCAACTGCACTTCATGTCACAAATTCCACCCAGACACACACTCAAGACATTGAAGGGAAGATTGCCCACCCCACAGGGCCATTCAAAGAACTCCATATAGATTAGAGAGAAATGTTGAGCCATTGCAACACGTACAGATATGTACTAGGAGTGGTGTGCCCATACTCCTGTTGGATCGAGGCACATCCTTGTGTCAATGCGGATGCTAAATCCACTGCTAGGTTCTTAGTGAAGGAAGTGTTCCCTAGATTGGGGATATGCGAGACTTTGAGGTCAGATGATTGTCCCCACTTTGTGAATGAATTTCAGGGAGAATTCACTTGACTGTTAGGAATCAGGCACAAGTTTTGTACTACATACCACCTGTGGGCAAACAGAGTGGTAGAGATGCTGAACTGCCTCCTGAAACTAAAATTAATGAAACTCTTTGGGACCCTTAAAAAGAGCTAGCTACATTGCCTGCCCAGGCCCCGATTCTGCTTACAAAATCAGCCTAGCAAAGACCACCACTTCACGCCCCATGATGTGGTAACAGGAAGGAGAAGGTTTGCCACAGCTGTGCCTTTGCAAACAGTTTCAGATGCACATCACATCTTGTGCAAAGTTAATTTCTTCACAGATAAATATCACAACAAACAAAAGGGCTCCAATGGATCAATAAGGTGCCACAACAGAGAAACCTCTTCAGATACAACGTAGTGACAAGGTCTACACAAGACAAAATATTCACAAATGGAGTGACCCGAAGTTCACTGGACCATACGAGGTGGAGCACACAACCCCAACTGCTGCATAGCTCAAGGATCTTCGTGCCTGAACACAAGCAAAGCACCTCAACACTGATGAACAACTGTCTCCAATACCGGAACAAACAATGAAAGTTGAGCATTACCGTTGACTATAAAAACAAGTGTATAATGAAGCTGAGGCCCTTTGGGCATAGCAGGACAAATGCAACCATCGACATGCAGAAAGCTCAAGAGAAAAGTCGCAGAAATGAAAAATGTGTTGATAGGAATATGTTGTTTGTTTTTCTCCCTCCTTTGTATCCTCTTGACAGAATTGCTATGATTAGGACTTAGAGGTGTTAAGCATAATGACACAATGGTAGAAAATGTTGCAGGACGTGCCGACTTTAGACGCACAGTGCTTGGAACATTGAGTAACTTGCAAGGTGCAGGGCCAATTTCAGGGACACACAGTGTACATACAAATGGAAAAGAGATCAAAACATGCATGTGAAAAGATTGGAAGGCGAGAGAGCAACCAGTTTCCAAGAAAAACATTGATGGTCATAGAAGGTGCAACTTTTTGGAACAAGAAATGGGTAAAGGGGCGAGCAGTATTAAACACTAAGGGACTATGTGGATTCACAGAAATAAAGCAAACAGATGAACTCTGTTGATATGTGTGGGCATTAAATTTGAATACGTTGACAAGTTTGCGTCAAAGGAAGCGTGCCCATTGGCAGTAATAGTAACTGTAACCGGACACACCAGCTGCAAGCATTGAATGAAGGCACAGCAACAATAATGGATATCCTCTGGCAGTGTGGCAGTAAGGCCTATCATTATCTGCCGCTATCATGGAGTTGCCCATGCTCCCTTGCCACTCTGCAGCAGCCAGACCCTCGCAGAAAGGCACACATGTTCCAAGTTGCAACACTCACACAGCCAAAGACTGAATGCTGTGCAATGATTGGTTAAGGCAAGAGGGGCGAAGGCTTTCCCATATATATCAGTGAAAAAACGTTGTCATATTCAGACTGTCAGTTAACAAAAACACCTGACCTGTATATGTCAGTGAACAAAAACAAGTGACCCAGATATGGTATGTCATCAGTGATGTCATCAATGACATTTGTGATGTTATCTTTGGTGTCCTAGGTGTTAGTCTTAGCAGTGTACAGTGGTGGCATGAGTCATGGTTGCTTAGCTTACCATAATTGTTGAATTTCTGATTTTTCAGTTTTACTTGTAACCATAGCGTCCCTTTAACACAGTTTTTTCACTGAATTCCATAGGCTTTTATTAGTGCAACTTAACCATAACGTCCCTTTAACAAAGTTATTCACGGCATTACATAGGTGTTTACCAGTGTACCCCAATGTGCTACAACTTCTTAATATCATACTTACCCCCAATATATCAGCATTTACAGCCAAACTAGAAAGTTTCCAGTAAAAACAGTTCCATTCCCCACATCCTAGCAACATTTTTAAAACATCTGCATCTTTTCCCACTGTTTTTGTGTTCTTTAATGTTCACAAACATCTGACATCATCACAAACGTTTTGGACAGTGTTGCGTGACCACGCGTGTGCGGGTGGCATGATGATGTGTTCACGAACGGGTTAGTGCTTCATGAACGGGTCTGTGCTTTACAAACAGTTCAAAACTGCATTTTCAGCTGATCTAGGAAGTATCAAGCTATAATGTACCCTTGCACAGCTCCTACAACTATTCTTACTAGTTTTCCATCTACAATCCAGGAGAGAGCACATGCTTGGAAAAATATTAGCACAACTGCTATGTAACTTTAAAAATGGCACCAGCCATGGCCATCAATCCTCCTCAGGAGGCACCACCTCCAACACCACCACCACCATCAGCTGGAAGGCCTGGACAATGGAAAAAGCGCAAAGATTGCCGCAAAGAATCAAGAGGACCAGGAAGATGAGATCATGGGTATGGCGATTATTTACCACCGTAGGTGGTGTACCAAAGGCTAAGGCGACTCAGGTCAAATGCAATGGGCGCAATGTTGTACTCATTCACGGACAATCCGGGCGGTATTCCTATGGGACCACCTCCATGTGACGCCACACCAAATCCAACAACTGGAATGTTCTCAGAAAGGCTGTTCCTTTCTCACGAAGTAGTAGGCTGTCTTCCTCTACCTCATCTTCCTCAACCGCTACTGCCACCACACAGGCCACTCCTTTGGGGACGAAGATTCCACCAGCTACCTTGCTAGCCATAAAAGATGCTGTTGATCCATATCTTCCTAAAACAACAGTACTCTGTATACAACTGCAACACACCACTCTGCAGGGGGGAGTAGTTCCGAAATGCTTTCAAGGCTGTAATCAGAGAGCATGGGAAACACTGCCTCCTACCTTACATTTAACACACGCCCAACATCTTGCCCTATGAGCCTTATATGTGGTTGGTGCCCGTTCCCTCATTTCCCTCCCCCCACCTTGTTCCCTGGCCTCTTCTGCAACAAAAAAAGAAAACAAAATACAAAATCAAAAAAACACCAAAAAAGGTTCCTTTACTTTTCTACCTTTCACAGTTAAAAAACAAAACTAAAAAAAATTCATATATCTATCTACTTTACATTTCTCAGTAAAGTAGTTAGACTCAATAAGATTTTCCAACATTTCCATTAGCATTTTGTTATGCTAATGAAAATATTGGATGATTGTATGATAGAGAAAAAGAGAAAAAAACACTTTTCTCTAGCATACAATAAGCACCACAATCCATGGATAACACACACGGATTGCACATGCACACCATCGCACTGGCCAACCCATCTCCCCTTTTTACTTTTACATTTGTAACACTCCCTCATTGCCTGCTTTCTAACAGGCGCGCATCCACCCACCAATCAATCCAAAGACTCTACATATAACCCTATCAATGTATTAAAGTTCCACACACCAACTGTCACTTAATAATGTTCTACAAATCTTTTGCATCTGCTTTTCCCTTACTTATACAAAAACAAATGTACACAGTGCTCCCATGAATGTGCATATGCCTTTTGCAGTGAGAGAAGTGTATACATAGAAGTGTCAGTATGGATGGGTAAGTTCTAATGGGAGCCCAGGAGGGAAGTACCAAGAGATTCCAAGGTGGGAAGCCATTGGCTAACTGATGGGACAGAGGAGTCCCAAGGGTGGGGTGCATCTGAACTGTAACATCCTTTTAACAACGTTTTCTTCTGTCAATTTAATAGGTTTTTATGAGTGAAAATGTTTCATGATGTTATATCACTGTATATACATTATTAATAATTCCTCTTTTAATATATATAAAAGAACCATAAACCTCCTTTGACAAATATATTTTTGGCAATGCATACTTATGAGTCTCGTTAACAGCAGCGCATGCGCATAAGGCTCGTCCATCACACCAGCTCCACCAAACCACCCCATCACTACACCTAACCTGCATCCTAGCTCAGTGTCAACTATACCATAATAATGTGATCAATGGCCAGTTTTCATGGCTTGCAGCCATGGCCAGTATTCAAATTCCATGGGGCATGTGCTTCAGCCATGCCGCATTCCCCATAAGCAAATCAGAGTACACATCTGCGTTTGCTGAGGCCCAGGCCCACTACCCCAACACCAAATTTATATCATTAGTATTTTGTACATTCTGACACTTTGGAAATATAAAACACAACACAGATTTGCAAAAACATGCTTTCAGGTCCTTGCTGATGCTTGTCACGCAATTTATTTGTAATCCAGTCCAGCACTTCAGGCTGTAGCCGCAAGCAGAATATTATTTCCCATGCAAACCTAGGGCTTCGGCCATACCGCATGCCCCAATAAGCAAATCAGAGTACACATTTCTCCTTGCTGAGGGACTGGCCCATTGGCCATGCGCCAATGTAATATCACTGTGTTGTGTGCTTACATTTTTATTCTCCCAAAAAAAACAGATTTGCAAATCCATGCATTGAAGTTCTTGCTGATACTCCTCTCGCATATTTGCTGCAATTCCGTCCAGCACTTCAGGCTTTCAAACCTATACGGATTTCAAAAAAGTTCACCACATAGCTGGTCCCTGTTGGTCATTCCCACTTTAACACCATAGGCGGCCGTTCATGGTCATCACCACTAGCCAGACTGTCCGGCCCATGGCCACATGCTCTTCCTCAGTCACCAAAGGTATATCACATTACTTTTTGTACCTACGTTATGACACTTTAAAAAAAATAAAACACAGACACATTTGCAAAACCGTGCTTTCAT
Source organism: Ambystoma mexicanum (assembly GCF_040938575.1). Taxonomy (NCBI): domain Eukaryota; kingdom Metazoa; phylum Chordata; class Amphibia; order Caudata; family Ambystomatidae; genus Ambystoma; species Ambystoma mexicanum. Next base: position 1,142,636,894 of record NC_090922.1, read on the forward strand.
GTCCGTGCCAATGCTCCTTGCACAGGTTTTCTGCAAATCCGTCCTTTTTTAGTTTGTGAAAGTTGTCAATATTTACATACAAAAAATAGTCACATAATTTACCATATCTTCAAAAAATCCATTTTACCTAGATTATGACACTTCAAAAAAAAATAAACACAGACACATTTGTGCAACCATGCTTTTGGACCTTGCCAATTCTCCATGCACAGGTTTGCTGCAAATCCGTTCCTGTTTCATTTTTGAAAAGTGTGAAAATGTACATACAAAATATAGTTATATAACAGCCATATCTTGAAAAAATCCATTCAGACTTGGCCCAAACATTCAACATTGGTTCTATATTCAATAATCTTTCTGCTAACTTTTCTGCAGATTTGACAAACGTCAACAAAGTTATAAACCATCTAAAAAATGTCAAACCACCACTCTATTGTTTCCCCCTCTTGACAAAATCCAACCAAGCTTTGCAAAAACATTCAAATATGGGTCTAAAATCTATTTGCAAACTTTTGTGCAGAATTGTCAAACAGCACTACATTTATAAGCCTTTTAAATATGTTTGCCCCCCCTAATGTCTCCCCTATTGGCAAAACAGCACCAAACCATTCAGGGTCGGGTCTAAAATTATATTGCAAAATGTCATGCAGTTTCATTGAGTGGCGCCAAATGTATAAGTCATCCGAAAGCTCCTTTTCACTGACCCTATTATGCAGAAACATGAATGAGAACCCCCGAACATCTGCAATGTTCGCAAATATCACAGGAAGGTCCCCGAACATCTGAGATGTTTGCAGACATCGGAGAAGAAAAAATATCAGATTTTTGGCATTTTATGGCCATTTCCCATCCCTTTCTCATCACCCTTCAATTCCCTAGAAACAGATTACTTTGTTTGACATGGGCAACATTGTGTTTTGTAATATGTTTTTACCGGGTTCTCCGCAGACACCGGCCACTGTCCGCGGATTCAACATGGCAACCGTTTAAAAATTATATGACACACCTCACACTTTTCATTAACCAATCAGCGGGCACATATGATGTCCGCGGACATCACGCCTGATCCTGGTTTGTCAAGGGGGGGCGTCCACGGTCCCGAATAGGGAAGTGAGTCTGCGGAATGGACCCAAATATCACATTTTTTTACCTTCTTTTTGCCCGTTTTAAAAAGAACTACTGGATGGATTTACACCTAATTTAGAAAAGCACGCTTTTGGGACCAAGACGCCGCTCCAGGTGCAAATTTGGTGAAGATTTGTCTGGCAGTTTGGGCTGTAAGCCTGAGAAAAACATTTTTTTCCATTGCCTCTATGAGGATTCCCACACATTTATACACTATAACTTTGCCCACCCTTGACAAAATCCCTTCATACTTTGCACACACATTCAAGGTTGGGAAATCCTTCTGAAAACGTCGGTGCAGATCCATCAAACGGCACCAAAGTTATAAGCCTTATGTTGCCCCCTCTTGGCGAAACAGCACCATTCAGAACCAAGCAGAACCTTTAAGGGTCCGAGCTAAAATTATATTGCAGAATTTCGTGCAGTTTCATTGAGTGGTGCCAAAGTTATAAACAATACAAAAACTGCTTTTCACTGACCTGCAGAAATATGCATGGATGTTCCCAAACATCTGATATGTTCGCGGACATCAGAAAAGAAAAAATGCCAGATTTATGGCTTTTTATGGCCATATCCCATCCCATCCTCATCACCCCTTAGCTCCCTAGAGATAGTATATTTTGTTTTACAACGTGGTGATTTTTAATATGTTTTTACCACACTATCCATGAGTGCGGATCCAACATGGCAACTGTTTAAAAAGATATGACACACCTCAGGCTTTTCATTAACCAATCAACGGGCGCGTACAATGCCCGTAGACATTACGCCAGATCCTGGTTGGACCAGGGGGTGTCCACAGTCCCAAATAAGGAAGTAAGACCACGCACTGGACACAGATATCACACATTGTTTTTACCTACTTTTTGCCCTTAATAAGAAAACTACTGGACGGATTTACACCAAATTTACAAAAAGTATGCTTTTCCAAACCAAGTTGCCACTCCTAGTGCAAATTTGGTGAAAATCCATCCAGCAGTTTGGGCAGTAGGCGTGAGCAAAAATGTGTTTCCATTGCGTCTATGAGGATTTCAACAAATATTGGGACGCCCCTTTAACTTTGACCCCATTGACGAAAACAGTCCCAAACTTCACAGAACCATTCCAAGGGGGCCATATACTTTTGCTGCAAAGTTTTGATAGGATTTACCAGCAGGGGGAAAGTTATAAGATGGCCAAAAAATGCTCTTCCTAGGGGTTGAGAAACTTAACCATAACTACAGGGCCACTACTGCAGGCCCTGTAATTCAGTGAAAATGCATTGAACAGTTTGGAAAACACATTTGGGGTTATATTATGTCTGAAAGAGTACATCGAAAATGTAAGGGAGTTGAATGAAGATAATATGGAGCTGTTTCTATAGGTAAAAAAGGGGTCGCCAGTGCCGCGTGTCTGCAGTCAGTTCTCACTTTACACAGACATTATGGATAGCAGGAGGTTCTGTGTGAGTTTTGTTATTTGAAGGTGTATTGTAAGCACTTGTTATATGGATTACATCTATTGTGGTGGTTGTGGACAGTGGCCAGATTGTTAGGGGCATGGTCCCAAAAATATGACCACTGGCAACATAGTATAGTAATATATGTATGGTAATTATAGTAATGTAGGGGGAGTATACAGTATATATATTTTTTTTTTTTTAATTTTAAAACACATTAGCGTTTTGCTTATAGTTTTACAAAAAGCAAACTTTTACAAAACTTTTGAAAATTTCATAAATTATTCATTAAAATTTCAAATGACAGACAGTTAGATCATCAACCGTTTCTTTTGCAACTTAAAATTTAGCATTGTTAATTCAGAAGATTACATTGTGTCTTTATGATTTGTTACTTTACGCAACCTTCTCATACCCATGTTAAGATTGGCCTGTGCTAGACATACCAAGGATTTCGATAGACCACACCTTGAAATGCACAGATTTAGCTTGAAGAGTTATAATAGACATTTACACTTTCTAACGCATTTTCAATTTTACTCAGCAAGCGAGTTAGCGAAATGACAAGTACCATGCTCCCTCCATACATACAACTGTCCCATAATGATGTTTTGGAGATATCAGTATCTTTCGGAGCAAATTTCCCCAATACATTTTTTCTATCCTGTTCAAAAAAAATGCATACAGTATTTGTAATATGGTGGAATGATATAATTAAAGTGTATATGATATTTATGATTGTAGTACAATTTAGGGTTGTACTCCTTGATGCCTCGTCCACCTTACATACTGTGAACTACTGTATCCTTATTAAACTGTTAGATGATTCCTTTAGCATCATGGATCTGGCACTGGACTGGCTCAACAGTTTTCCTCACTAACCGCCATTCACAGCTGCAACTGGGGTGTTTGTTCTCCACCACTTCAATGTGTACATGAAGAGTACCCCAGGGTTTTATCCTATCATTGTGGTAATTACATATATATTTTCTCCCTCTATTCCTCATTCCTCATGCTCCTGCACCCTGCACCCTGCAGTACACACCCTCTCTGCATGCACCTTTCTTCACAGCGATCAGCTGTTTGCTAACGATCATTTTTTACCTGGTAAGCCTCCCTGTAGGCTTGAGGAGTGCTCCTTACCTGCTGCAAAGAAGAAAAAAAAGAATATCAAAAAGTTAAAGTCTTCTGTAACTGTATGTTTTTTGAGCGTTTATAATTACAGCAGCATGTTTAAAGAAGCATGTGTTTAGTAGTACATGTTTTTACCCACCAATCTGCTCTGTACGCTCCTGATTTGCTTGATTTGTGTGCCTTTTGCCCTCCAGGGCTGCTGTATGACCCTTTCCAAGATGGCTGCATGATGTTTTGATCTGCCTGTGCAGACTGCCCCTGGCCCACTGCCCATTAGCTACCTTTGCTAAAATCCACCAATCGGTGGGACAGGGAGGTGGAAGCCAGCCTATTGTTAGTCTTAGCAGTGCACTGTGCTGGTGCCAGTTATGGTTGCTTAGCTTTGCATAACTGGCAAATTTCTGGGGTTTTTTAGTTTTACTTGGAACCATAACGTCCCTTTAACAACATTTTTTTACTGAATTTCATAGGTTTTTAGTAGTGCAACTTAACCATAATGTTCCTGTAACAAAGTTTTTTCACTGAATATAGATATATAGATAATGTAAATTTGATAAATATTTACCTGGATGCCCTTAGTTTATATACATATAGCATAGAACATACTGAACCCCTACCTGCACTAGTGGGTCTGAAATCCATGGACCATGCCTGCTCGAGGACGGACTCGGACAACATCAACACTATCCAAAAACTCAGGGGGTATTTTACATTGTTATATCAACCAAAAAAAACACTAAACATGTTCAAAAAGCAGCACATAAATAAATTACATTCATTAATAAATAAGAAGTGAAACTGTATGTAAGACGCTAACAGTCCAATTACATAGCATATGCAACATAGTGGAATATACCAAAACACAATAAATATGCCTCCAACAGAATTACCTCACAGAAATTGCACAGCAAAAATCAACAGGACACTTGTGCAACAGTGACACCAAGGAACTAGTCAGTACACTACATTTATTGTATATATTTATAAACTTTCTGTATTACGTACACTAAAACTAATATTTTATTTTTTTACACAGAAATGTCTAGTACATTGTAATGGCTGGAACAACATTTTCCTCGGGAGGAAATAAGTGAAGACAGTGATACTAATGGTAGACACTACACTTCTCTATATAAGCCAATTAATAACCATTACTTTATGTGTACTTAACAATTATTTTTTTTAACAAACCATACACACTTTCAAAATAATATAACAACAGAGATGTTAGAAAATCACCTGCAGTGAATGGAGCATAAAAAATGTCATTGTTATAAAAACATTTTTTAGAGGACCATATAAGAGAACAAATTAAATGTCACTGTCACATATGTACCTGTATCACCTCTCCATGTCCCACCCAACTATCCCCAAAAACTTCCCAGCAAGAAAAACATTACAATGAGACTTCACTCCCTTCCTCCTCTACCATCCATCATGTCCAAACCCCTAATTGCACTCTATTTGTATCCGTTTCTGCTTCCCCTTATCTTTCATAATTTCTATACAGCATTTGTCCCATCTCTTACTTCCCCACCCTCTCCAAGCACTCATACACACCAACACCGTCCCCAAAATTGGATTTATTGTTATTGTTATTTTGTTATTGTTATTTTGCACTTATATAGCGCCTTATATACCATTGGTATGGTCTGAAGGCGCTGGTAGGTTGAACGCCCTTGGGAACCGAAGTTCAGATCAGTAGAGAGAGTAGGGAGAGTCAAAAGGTGCGTGTGTGCACCGGATATGTGTGCAGCTCGTGCGGTACACATGTAATAGCTGATTCTTATTGGTAGGTGTGGTGGTTGAGAGATCAGGAGAATGTGTTCGTTCTGGCAGGATTTATCCGGAACGGATGTGGCTGCGTTAGGCCTGAGGAAAACGCCTGGCTGGGGGTGTGAGACCAGCAGTGTTTACATAGAATGATGTGGAGTAAGCGGTGGATGTTCGTATGGGAACAGTTATACCGAATGGTGTCATAGTATCTCTGTGTTCTAGTTGAGTGGTGATGTAAAGGAGAGAGTAAGCGTGGGGTGTGGTAAGAATGGTTATATGCTCTTTCAATGTGCAAACTTCTAAAATCACTTTCCCAGAGAGGCTACCGGGCGAACTTCTAAGTACAATTTTCCATACAGAGGTTTTTGGGAACATTTCTAAATTCAGTTTATCAGCGAGGCTATTAGGCACACTTCTAAGTGTAACATTCGCGGAGGCTATTGGGTACACTTCTAAATGCAAATTTTCACAGAGCGTCTACTGGGCTACATTTCTAAGTTCAATTTTCCAGAGAGGCTATTGGGCAAACTTCTAATTGAGACTTTCCAGGGTGTTTATTGGATGCACTTCTATAATCAATTTTCACAGATGCTATTGGTAGCACTTCTAAATGCAGCTTTCACAGCGTGGCTAATGGGCACATTTCTAAATGCCGCTTTCACTGAGGATATTGGGCCCATATCTAAATTCAATTTTCCACTGAGAGGCTACTTCCAGCACATGTCCACGCATCCAATATGGCGGGCGCATCGAAACAATTTGACGCACTTCACGCCTCATCCCAACCAATCAGAGAACACGTTGCTTGTCCATGATGCAAGCCGATTATCCAATCGATGTCCTGTCTGCGGAGCGTACAGGGAAGTGTGTCCTTAGAGCGGACACAGATATCACTAATTTGTTTGCTTTAAGTTTTGGTTGTTTAAATAAAAACTACTGGATGGATTTACACCAAATTAACAAAAGCACACTTTCGGGACCAAGCCGCCGCTCCTGCCACAAATTTGGTGAACATCCGTCCAGTGGTTTGGGCTGTAGGTGCGACAGAAATGTTTTCCCATTATGTCTATGGGAAAAAAAAATGTTGGGACCCCCCCTATAACTTTGCCCCCCCTTGCCAAAATCTCACCAAACTTTGCAGTAAAGTTCAGAGTGGACCATATAATTTTTTTGCAGTGTTTGGCGAGGATTTGTCTAGGGGAAGGGAAGTTATAAGCAACCAAAAAAGTGCTCTTCCTATGAGTTTAGCAACTTAACCATGTAATATATACACACACATTTCAGTGGCAATTTTGTTATCCCCTTATTTAAAAAAATAAAAACAGAAAAAACTCATGAAAAGAGTAGGCACAACAAACCCATACTTCAAATATTATTTGTGGACTGAAATTGTATTGCTGAGCATTCTACTTTTTTACATAATAAGCGTTTTGCACAACTAATACCATTCCTGTATATTTAAAAATAAAACAAATCAAACATATTTTATATGAAATTAAACACTAGGTTTTACAAACCAACATAAAACAAATTAAGACAATGGGCCACATTACGAGGTTGGCGGTAACCCGCTAGTGCCACCAACCCCGTAACACTGAATCTGGCACCTAAGCTTACCCCCACCCTTGTTTCAGGACTGCCACACTCGTAATGAGTCCTAATGTATGTTCTCTTATAGATAACCACACAGTAACACACTGTAGCAGAATGCATCTTTTTAAAGCACACCAATCACCCCAAAAGTCACTTTAATAAACACAATCAATGATTATAAAAGCATTCTATATTTATTTATTTATTTGTATTTATAAAGCGCACAGCAGCCCTTAGGCATCGTGGCGCTGTTACAGAGAATCATTGCTAGTTACAGAAGCTTGGTGGTTACATAGAGATTTGTATTTACACTTCAGCTTAGAGATTTGATGAATGTGGACAGTTTAGTTATCTTAAGTGTTGTTTGAGGCTAATTGAATAGCGTGGTTTTGAGGCATTTGCAAAAGGAATACAGAGAGGGCTCTTCTATGAGTGTGTTAGGTAGGACATTCCAGAGTTTGGGTGCTATGTGGGGGAAGCCAATGCCTCTGGTGTTAGCCCCTTTTATGGGGGGTACACAGAGTAGGTTGGCATGGCGGCCCCTTTTAGGGCGAGTCGAGATGTCCTTGGATATTGTTTCTGATAGGTAAGATGGGGCGGAGAGATTGATGCATTTGTGTGTAAGGGTGAGGATTTTGAAGTTGATCCTCTCCTTAACTGGGAGCCAGTGGGTGTCACATCTGGCCTGCGATATGTGGTCTCTCTTGGCAATGCATAGTGTGGCACAGAGTGCATTATTTTGTACTGTTTGGAGCCTGCTGATGTTTTTTGTTGAGGTACCTGCAAGAAAGGCATTGCTGTTATCGAGTTTTTCTGCTATTGTTGCCCAGGCGATGGATAGGCATTTTTGAGTGGACAGAAAGGGCTTTATAGCATTTATCAGTTTGGTGGTGTGGGCAGAGGCAGAGGAGATGGTGCTCACCTGTCTTGACATTGAGAGGTTTGAGTCGTTGTAGACTCCAAGGGTCTTAACTGATATGGAGACTGGTATATTAGTGTTGTCGATGGTGAAGTGGTTGTATTTTTGGTTGAGTTTGGACAGAATTTCCTTGGGGCCCAGGATGATGATTTTGGTTTTATCCCCATTTAGGCATCGACCATTGACTGCCATCCAAGTTTGGATGGCGGCATACATCTGTAGGAGAGCTTCTGTGTCTTGGTCATATGATCCAGAGAGGGTGAGGAGGACTTGGGTATCATCGGCATGATTTGCGCTTGCTTTCAGCATGTCAAAAAAGTGGCTTGGTAAACAAGTCGTAGAGGGTAGGCCCAGTACATGAGCCCTGGCAAACTCCACAATTGATCGTGGTGGGGGCTGCATTGGCCTGGTCAGAATATCCCTTCATGGCCCTTCCTTCTAGGAATGAGGTTATCCAAGAGGTGGCTTTTTTTGAGAAGTGGGCTGCGTTGGATAGATAGAAAGTGATGATGTCATGATCAACAAGATCAAACGCAGAGCATAGATCAAGGAGAAGTAGGAGGGCAGGTTAGCCATTGTCCATTATTTTGCTGATTTGGTTCTTTAAGTTTAAGAGGGCGGTTTCTGTGCCATGGTCTTTGCGGAAGCCTGATTGTCTTCTGCCTAGGATGGAATTGGATTCGAGAAAATGTTGGATTTGGTTGTGGGCAGCTTTATCTAGGATTTTAAGGAGAAAGGACGGTGGTGATGGGACGGTAGTTGTGGGGGCATGTAGGGTCTAGCGTGTTTTTCTTTTATGTGTGGGGGCACCCAAGCTTCTTTTAGGCTTTTTGGTACTATTCCTGAAGAGAATAAGGCATTCATGAATGCTGTGATGATGGAGATCAGCGAGTCGGCACATTCTTTGATGATGGTCGGGGGACCGATGTCCACTTTACATGTGGATGGTTTCATGTGTTTGAGGAGGTCAGCAACTTCCGTCTCTGTGACGTCTCTGAGATGAAGAGAGGTGTTTGTGTGAGAGGGTTAGGTGAGGAGGGCGGGGGTGAACTGTTCTTATTGGCAAGGACTTTGCGCTGTGCTAATATATTTTGTTAGAGCAGCTTGACTTTGTTGATTAGTGCAGCCTGAATGCTGGAACACCAGGCTTCGTCTTTGATGATTTCATCTGGACTAGTGGCGGGGGTGATGAGATCTTTGAAGATAGAGAATATTTCCCTTGATTTTGAGTTAGTTTTGGGGATTCTGTGGTTGAATGATTCCGATTTGGCTAAAAATATGGATTTTTTATACGAAGATGAGATGTCTTTGAATTCATTTAGAGAGGATTGGTTAGGCGTGGATTGCCAATTGGCTAGTGCTTGGTGCTTACCGGTGCGTAGCACTGATAGTTCTTCCATAAACCAAGAGTTTGAATGCAAAGATTTTTTTTCTTTTTTTTCTTCGCGGGGAGCTGGGTACTCAATGACTTGGGTGAGGGAGTGGGCATAGATATTGGCAAGAGAGGAGGTGTTGTTGTCAAATGGTGGTTTAAGTTCCAGGATGTCAGGAAGAGGTGCGAGATTGTTCTTTATTAGTTTTTTTGAGATCCTGACTTTAGCAGGTTGGGCATTAGAGAGCACCTTGCGAGAAGGACAAGTAGGAATAGAGAATTGGATACAGTGGTGGTCTGTCCATGGAAGAGGTGAGATATTAGTGATGGAGGAAGAACAGTTGTGGTCTGCGATCCAGTCAATGGGTCAATCTTTACATGGGGTAGGTCCTGTGACTTTATGGTCGAACCCTATGTCTGAGAGTTCTTTGGTAAGTGAGGAAGCTGCTTTGACCTTTGGGTCATGCAGGCCTAGGTTGAGGTCACCGAGCAGAATGGTTTTGGTGGAGCTTTTTAGGTTGTTCCGTATGATTTGGAGGAGATGCTTTTGGTAGTCTGGGGGTGAGCCTGATGGCCTGCAAGTGATTAAGATATTAATGGTACAATTGGTGGAGAGTGTCAGTTTGGCAGTGAGGAGATCAGTGTTGTTTTCCCCACTGTTGGTTTCAGAGTCTAATGGAAAGGGTATCCTTTGAAATGAGTGCTACTCCTCCTCCTTTGGACGAGAGCAAGAGAGATGGATGGGCCTGATGCTTCGTGGAGCCAAGTTTTGGTAATGGCCAGTAGGTCAAGGTTATGGGAGGTGATGAGGTCATTGATCTCAAGTGTGTGTGTGCTGGGAGGGAGCGTTGATGAGCGCGCATTTCAGTTCAGTGTTGAGCGCAGATCTGTTGGGTGGCCGGTGGGCATGTGTGCTGAGGTTTGGGCCAGGGGGTGTGATGATTGAATGATTGGATAGTTGGGTGAGTTTAGAACTGGGCGCAGTTCATTGGATGTGGGGTTGGGTGTGGGGAAGCTTGTGGGGTGGATGAAGTGTGTGTGTGTGGTGTGTGTAGACAGCATAGAGGTGTGAGAGCTAAGTCTGAGGTTTCTAAAGTACATAGTAGGAGGAGTGCTGCAGTGAGTGATGTTCAGCTTAGTGCATGCTCTGAGCCTGAGGAGCCTAGAATCGAAGAATGTCTGGTCAACTAGTTTGGTGGAGTGGATGCTAGGCATTTGGCATTGGGGTATAGGTTGCGTGACTTTGGCCAGGAGGTGGTGAGAGTTATGTATGTGCGGGAGACATAATGTTGATTGGGCAGAGGGCAGGTGTGATGATTGTGATGGAGAGGAAGATGAGGTGAAATGTGGTAATAGATGCTAGGATTTTGCACAAGAGTGCTGGCGAGCGGGTTCTGGAAGGACACATTTGTATGTTAGGGTGTGTAAGGGAGGTGAGTGTGCAGGGGAGCAGGAAGCATACTTCTCGTGATATCGCGGTTCAGTGCTATGGGAAGTATGCTGTGCAGAAGTGAGTCACACAATTTGGTAGTCATTTGTAAAACAGATCACAAAAGTAAAGCAGCAGAAAATCACAATCTTAATATACTACACAACACCCAAGGAATTCTGGACAAGTTAAGCTCAAAATGAAGTGTGAGCAAAATGGCACCCCAGTAATTTAAAAGGCAGGGAAAGACAAGGTTATTCACAATTAAGCAGTTTACTTAAACAAGTAAGTAGGCAGGGCAATCTAGAAAAGGCTTGCTACAATGAGGATTCAATTCAATAGGCTTGGGCCAATGTCTATGGTTCAGAGTCTTTGAAGAAGATCACACAGTTCAGAGTAGTTTGTGATTAGGTCTTTGCCAAGAGTTTGAAACGAAGTTGGTCGGAAGAAAAGTTACTTAAAAGAGTAGAGAAGGACATGCCCTCGGATTGGCAAAAGATTTCAAACACTTTCACCACGTTCGGACGGAACAAACAACCGGGTTGGCACAGTACCTTTAGAGCGGAAGAATGCTGTAGCTGAGGGTGAAGTTCCTGGCAGATCCTGCAGGCTCACGGTTCCTGAAGCGACTGTCAGGCTGACACGAAGGAGGACGACTGGAGGGTCCTGCACTGCCCAGGGAAGAAACCAGCAGCAGAGCAAAGCGAAGAATAAAAGTTGCGCTTCTTAAAACCCAAGCACGGTCCGGTACTCCTGGCTATCCGGTTCACTGTAGCTGTGTACAGCAATATCGATCAGCCTGGCTTGGAGTTTGCCAAGCGTGTTGGTCCCCGCAGCTCAAGGGAAGAGGATTCTTTGCAGATCTTCTCTGTCATCGAAGTTTGGAGTTTCAGACCCACAGCGGGCTTCACCGGGATGTTCAGTCATGGTAGTGGTCCTCTTCCTTCAGCTTCTCTTCGGTTCTCTCAATCCAGTGGCGACTCTGCCTTCCAGTCCCAGCGACCTACTTTTTATGCAGTTTTCCCCCATTCACACAGCCTGGCTGTCAATGACAAGCAGGGTGGCTGCCCTTGCGGGACAGTCACCACAGCCAATCATACAGAGTGTGACATGGGTCTCCAAGGAAATCCTATGCAGGGAGTCTCAAACCCCTCCCTCACATCCTGTCCCCCTCAGACATTCAGGCGCCTAAGGAGGGCTTCTGTGCAGACGCCCGCCAAAGGATGGTGAACAAAAAAACCAAACCTGGTTTGGCACGCAGAATAAAACACGAGAAAGACCTTTACAAAAAGAAATGGTGAATAAACCCAGCCGGAACCGAAATAAAATAAAAGGGGTCCAGTGGATTTAAGTTTGAGGCTACTAACTTAGCCTAAAATAATACCAAGGCTATTTTCATAGACCGCAGTCAGAAAAAAAAGGCTAGATACCACCGCCACCAGCCAAATCTTAAAGAAAGGGGAACAAAATAAAGTTCCATGAGATACAGAAAAAAAGGGATAACTATTAACCCTTTCCAGTACTCTATCTAAAATAGTTTGTACTGGGTCTGTGAATTTAAAAAGACTAAAAATGTCAATGGCAACTTTACATGTTCTGGGGGACAGTAGTCACCCTCAGAAAATGGAGTTTAGAGTGAGAAGTCTGAAAAAGACAACCCTGTGTCACTGCACTAAAGGTGCTGTGTCACACAAAGTAAGAAGATGATGCCTATGGAGTAGGTGAGACTCCATAGTCTATGAACACAAAAATGTAGAACACACAGCAAAACACATGTAAGAGTGGGGAAAAAGGCTTATAATCTTACCAGGTGAAAAAAATAAATCCTAGAAATCCAGCAAAGCTGCTGAGGGACTCAGTAGGTAAGGGAAATTTGCCATTCTGGAGAATTCTCCCTAACAAATGGTAATTAAAATGAGTTATGTAAGGTACATGATAATAAAGAGAGCACTTCAAATGTGCTAAAATACTACTCTCAGTGTACTCCAAAACAGTCCTTTTAAAGACTACTTGTCACATATGAATATACAAATAAAAAGAAATAACATCCACCACATATAAATGCACAAATACAGTACATTTACATCGAAAATCTTCTTCTAAAATGAACCATCACTCATAGCCACGGTTAGAGTTCATTGACTTTTTCCTAGCTGCGGTTACAATATCAAACTTTGGGGAGGTAGGTCGCACATACATATATACATAATAGATCATTCTTAGAAAGGACTCTTTAAGGTACAAATACTGTACTTTTTTGCACATTGAGGCCAATAGCTGTGGGTATAGTCAAACTAATCTGTGGCTACATCCCTTCACAGTTGTTGCTATTTACCATGCCTCTGAAATTCTACACCCCATTGAGCAATACCGTAGCCACAGTCATTCATCTATGTTTAAAAAAAAATATCCTTCTATCTGTAAAAAAAGAAAACATAATTAGTTAAAGAACACACACATTTCTGAAACATAATTAAATGCAAACAATTTTATGACCCTCATATCTTGCATGCAGTACATCACATGTACTATATAAGATATATTTGTGCATACAGCACTGTTGTTCTCTTTGCACATACTAATAATTTCGGTCATTGGCAAACAAAAAAAACTTGGATAACAAAACATACAAAAATATAAAAAGTGTAAAAACTACCACTACAATAAACAAACGGGGATATATAAAATGGGTGAGAATAAGCAAAGGACATTGTACTGGGTGGTTGCAGGACAACGGATGGGGAAGGTTAAGTAAACTTGCATAACAAGAGAGAATAGGGTCGGATATGTAAACTTGGAGAACAAGGGATATAAAAAAATCACATAGGTAGTAACAAACCTCCAGGAAGTTCACTACAGAAAGTTGGAAATATTTCAAGAAAAAAGTACACTGCTTTAATAAAAAGGAGAAAATCATATGCACCTTTTGCAAAAAGACAAAAAGACACAAAGACGTGGACCTTCAAATGTTCCATTTCAAAGCCCGTAACAATCCAGTTTCAGTGGAACACTACCAACAGTGAACAAACTCTCCACTTCTGCAACATTGTCGATACCCAATGTTTCACTTATGAGAGTAATGTGTTGCCTATGCCAATTGGCCTCTCCCGGAAGATGCCACACTAGCCCATTGAGGAATCACTCTCTCAAACATAATGTACATTGCCATCACCAATTCACTAACAGAAGAAAGTTTCAATAAAAGTATAACAATTGTTACTATAATCAATGAACATATATATATATATAAACTGGGTGAGAACAAACAGGGGACATTATGCTAAGGAATTACAATAGAGTAAATGCTGTATGTTAAGTAAACATGGAAAACACAAGAGAATGGGGTAGGTTAAGAAAACAAGCAGAAACAGAAAGGATGGAGTAGGTTCAGTAAAGTTGGAGAACATGGGAAACACTGAATATAGGTTGACCTTTCACTGGAGTTAGCTGAACAACATCTTCAGTAGCCAGAGCCCCTCAAGTTCTTGGATCCTACCAAAAAAAAAAAAAAAACAATAAAGAGCCAAACAAAAAATAAATGCACAGAATCCAACTTTCCTTCAACAGATACTAAAATAAGCAGCCACAAGAAAATAAAAAAAATGACTAAAATGATCTTGCAAAAAACGTTTAATTTGACTACCTCACAGAAAAGTAAAAACAACTAAGAGTACTGCATGTCTGAAACTGCATTATAATGACAACAAATACAATTGAATAAATGTTCAAACATGCAAACATGAATACAAAAACTAAAAGCCTGCATATAAATGCCATTGATTGACTAATCTAATGTTGTCGGTCCATGTTAAAACCATGGAAAACCATTACATTCAGAGGTTTCAGAAAAGTGTCCACAAATGTGCAGATGGGTTCCAATATGGATCCACAGCCAGATACTATCGGCCTTCCTGGAGGGTTTACAGGATCCTTATGAACTTTGGGTAGTGCATAGACACAGGAAGTGCATCCCTGTGTGGTGTTCAAGAAGTCAGCCTCTTTGTCTGTTATCCAGTCATGTTGTAGGCCATATGCAACTGTTACTGAAATTTCTAGTTGAAGTTCTTTTGTAGGATCTTTTCGGAGTAGTCTGTAACTACCGCAAAGACAATGGCATTCCCTTGTTTCTTTGACTACAATGCAGAAACCTCTGGACGTAGACACGTTAGATCTCACAGGACCAATTACAGCTGTCCACAGAAGGTTTCCATGACCACCACATTATACAGAAATTCTGGCATGGATTGTGTCGCTGACACTGACCGATTTTCTTTCTTTTCTCTGGATTACATCTGCCACATGGCACACGTGAAGCCAGGTAAGCTCAAAACAGGGGCTTACGCTAGGAACAGCTACAGTGAGTCACAGACATGCAGATCGTTTCCAATGTGCATCATTCGTTTCAATTCTTCCATTTTTGTACCTAGATTATATCAAATTAGGATATGGGAATAATAAATACTTGTTTCTTTATACTTTTAGAGAGTGTTTTATATAACGTATTTTTGATAAGGTGATGGTCAGTGGGACAATTAATGTACTAATCCCCACTCAAAATAAATCAGATCAAAACTACCATCTTAGAGAAAAATTCTTATATACCAGTGGTAGTTTGAAATGTACAGGGCACCCAGACATCCTACTAATTCATAGTGGAGGCAATGATTTGGTGAATGTACGTGTTGTGTCCCTTACTTGAATGATGAAACAAGACTTGGAAACAGTACTCCAAATGTGCTGAACCACTACACTCAATGTACCCCAAAACTGTTCTATTTGGGAGTACTTATCACATAAATAATACCTCCATTTTTTTTTTATATAACTGCGTTTAGAGTTCATTTACTTTTTTTATAACTGTGGTTACCCATTTCTATTTAAAGGAGGGGGGCTCACTTTGGGTTTTATAATACAATAGAAATTAAAAGATCAACACAGTAAAAGACTGCTCATGTAGTTATGTAAGGTAGATGAAGATAAAGAAAGTAAAGTATAATACGTGACAGTAAACTAGGTGGAGACAGATGTAATAGATTACACAAGATATAGTAACATGGGTGAGAATACACCGGCTAAACTACAGTAAATGGGGCATCTAAAACTAGAGATGGGTGGCTCCGTTTTGTATTGATTTTTTAAACAATGTTTCTCTTTTATCTCCACAGTCTCACGTGTAAGAAAGCCTGGAGACTCACATTCCAAATAGATAAGATTCCCAAATACCTACCGTTCACTGACTATGACCTTTGGAAATCGCCAGTGATTTTTCACCCCCAACGTCATTATACCTATAAAAATATCTTTTACAAAGAAATAAAACACAAATACCCCAAAATGTATAGCCGTGGGCATGAAACTACTCCTACTCGCGGCCATATGTAGTCCTATGTAGCCTCTAATATAGCCGGGATTATCAGAAAAATGGCCTAAAAATGCTTTCCTGCCCCGAGCCCTCACCAGGAGCAGTGTCCCCCCTTGAGGAGGAGAAGCAGGAGCTTCCCTCCATCAAGGTACAACCCCTTGGGCCACCGACAGCATCCTGGCTGTGCCGCCTCATTTTTATTACAAAAGCGCCACAATCTGCCCGACGCCCGCTGCTTCCTCTACACGGCGATATTAGCACAGATTGAGTGATAACACCAGCACAAAGCACTCCGCTTACCGTGCCCCCCCCCATGCTAAACATGGCACCCCGCTCCAAGATGGATGCCTGGCGTCGCTAGGCTCCATTCACTGCCTTCTTCCCAACCAGCACCACCAACTACTGCCATTGGCCCCCACCGCCTTTTTATTGGCCAATAGCACGCCGGGAGGCGTGAGCCGGCCATCTCTGTAAAAGGCGATCGAATCTAGATCAACTTCCATCTCAGCCTGTCGATGCATGACTCTGCCTTCTGCCAGGAACTCTGCACAGCAAAACATTGCCATATTTACGTAAATTCAGTATAAGGTATTGTCACCTGAACTCTGACTATTTCCACTTTGCAATTTCTGCCTCTAACTAGCTCACTGCGGTACCTGTTCACTTGCACTGTGTATCTTGCTTAAGGCTGTGCCCTGACTCCTAGATGAACACCTAATTTCTCAGTCGTGCCTAGACATTTGCATTTTAGTATTCAGCCAACTGCCGTGCCTAATATTGATGTTCCTGATCATTTAAATTTGCAGTAGGTTCATTGTTGTGCCTAGTCATTTACTTTGTGCAACTAGCCTATTGCCATGCCTTGACACCTAAGTTAGCACCAAGCGTACCCCATCCCATCTCACCTACTGCACATCATTGCGTGCCTATTTTACGCCTACCTAAGTATGTATGCTCAGACTGTCTAATCACACACTATACTATCTTGTATTTAGGTGTTGCTTCACTGCATTTTTAGCCAACTGTATTATCCTGAATTTAGGTGTTGCCCCACTGTATTTCTAGACTAATGTATTATCCTGAACTTAGGTGTTGCCCCACTGCATTTTTAGCCAACTGTATTATCCTGAATTTATGTGTTTCCCCACTGCATAAACATCCTACCCTGACTCTAGAAGTTTCCCCACTGCACTTTAGCTTGAGGGTATTACTTGAACCTAGATACGGCCCTACAGGTCTTCCCCCTACCCAGACCAAACTAGCTATTTGCAAGCCACTGCCTGGGCTGCTCATCCAACTAGCGCTTCAACTTAAGCCTCCAGCACTATGTACCCTCGTAGCCAGACCATGATCACCTGGTTCACCCTCATCATGTTCCTGTTCTGCATCACACTGAACAATGTTCCTTGCAGCGGTAATAGTTACATAGCCTACATGGACGGCCTAGCCAAACTTGGATGTCCAAGACACCACCCTATCCCCTGCCCACCACCCTTCCTACCACCCCTGCCCCCCTTCCCACCCACTCATCACCTGCCCTCTACATCCCCCATAAACACTGGCTTCCCAGCCAACACTGACACAACCCACAGCCACCTCAGGCCCAGTGCTGAACCTAACCACACCAAACTAAACACTCAGCCTCATGGCCCACCCAAGCCTCCTGGACCGACCCCCTCCCTCACTCCTAATCTCACAGCCCGCAACAATAGACTAGGCACTAGACTCCCCATTACAACCAGCAGGCCTACTGCCAAACCCAGCACCAAAATTAACAAGAAGCACAAGGTGCCCAATAAGCCCACACTACTCCCACTTAAAGGAGCCTTACTCAATGTCAGATCACGTGCTGCCCACCCCAAAGAAATCGCTGACATCATTCTTACCAATGACTAGATTTTCTAGCCTTAAAAGAAACCAGGCTTCATGAAGCATCCGGACCTCACTCATCGCTAGCCATCCCAGACAAATACTCTATCCTCAGAGCTGATAGACCTAACGCTAGGGGAGGAAGCGTAGCGATCATCTCCAAATCTTCCTTAGACTTCAGATCAGCCTTGTCAGTGTCACTCACATCCACAGAGCTACTCACAGTCAAACTGCAAACTTCCCCCACAAGCACAAGCACAATCACCTTTCACCTCATATACAGACCCCCAGGCCCACCGGGGTCTTTGAAGAAGACATCACATCTCTCATTGCTGAAAACTCAAAGCCATCAGCACAAATTATTACCCTCGGGGACCTTAACCTTGGTTACCGCAACCCCAATGATGCACTGTGTAAGGACCCCCAACCTCTGGTATGGACGGACCACCACCTCATCCTCCTTGAGGTTAACACTAATCATGTATTACCTAAAAAGTGCCCTTTGGCACAAGCCTGTCCTACCAGGAACAAACGCAACATTACTGCTGAAGCACTTATACCCCTGGTCCTACCCACCCTCAACGCACTCCCAGCCAATGCTGATTTAAACCTACTGATTGACACCTTTAATGATTCCATGGCCAAGACGATGGATACCATTGCCCCTCTGAAACTGTGCAAAGTCAAACCAAGAGCTCATCTGAACTCGTGGTACACCTCCGAACTCAAGCTACTCAGGAAAAAGAAAGCTAAGGCACAACTCACATGGAAAACCAACCCCTCCACGGAAAACAAATCAAATCTCACGAATATATCCGATCAATACAAAAGTGAGATAATTTGCACCAAAAAAGAGGCATGCAACATCAGGATTGATCAGGCAGGGTCATTTACTAAAGAATTATTTAAAATTCTAAAAGAACTAGAAAATCTGAATCCACCCACTGGCACCTGCTTGAAAGACAATACTTGGTGCACCTGCATCCAAAACGCCCTTAACAACAAAATCACAGGACTACAAACTAAAATTGAGGACAAACGCCAACAACTCTCTAACAGCAAATTTACCAACCCTGGCTCACCAACACCCATCAATACCAAATCGGGCTTCACATTCAAGAAAGTAACTACGATAGAAGTTCAAAAAATCATCACCTCCTTAAAACCCTCGAACTGCAAAGGGGACAGCTGCCCTGCCCAAATAATTAAAGACGCAACTAGAGATCTATCCCCCTTCATCACTAAACTTATCAACCTATCATTTATCAATAACTCAGTCCCCAGCAACCTCAAACAATCATGGGTTCTCCCACTCTTGAAAAAACAATCTCTAGACCCAGCCATACCCACCAACTACAGACCCATCACCACAGTCCCCTTCCTATTAAAAATCCTGGACAGTCGCCTATCTCCAAATTCAGGAATATCTGGAATCTAACCAACTGCTAGGAATTCGTCAATCTGGCTTCAGACCTCAACATGGAACGGAAACTGCCCTTGTTGACCTCAAAAGTCAGATTGATGAAATTAAGGACAAAGGCAATGCCGCGATCCTACTCCTCTTAGACCTCTCAGCGGCCTTCGACCTGGTTGACCACAAAATCCCACGTAGCCACCTAGCCAACGCAGCTCACTTTTCCTCCTCTGCCGTCACATGGATACAATCCTTTCTGGCAAACCATGCGGGTTTTCTCAACAACAGCTGCAGCAGACCCCATCCCTATCTCATGCGGGGTCCCACAAGACTCCTGTGTCTCCCCCACTTTGTATAACATATTTACAAAGCCACTATTTGACCAATTGGACCGTCTATTTACGCAGATGACACCCAGATACTCCTCACCATCACAGGCAATTACCACGCCGACGTCTCCCGGATCAACAAAATATTCTCCATAATTCAGGCATGGATGGCTTCTCATGGCCTCTGCCTGAATGATGAGAAGACAGAGCTTCTCCTTGTCAGCTCTCCCAGTAACCTGGCAAAATTTATCCTAACTACAACAACATCATTATCGACGGTCACATCATCCATTTTGCCAAAAGCGTGAAAACACTCGGCTTTTACCACAATGCCAACTCCAACCTCTCCAAACAAACCAACATGATCGCCTCAGCCTCTGCCCACACCGGCAAGCTTATCAGGGCCATTAGACCCTTCCTATTACCCAATAGCTGCCTCACTCTTGCTAGAGCCCTCATACAGTCCAAACTGGACTATTCCAATAGCCTGTACCTAGGCGCTAACCAATCTATAACTAACAAATTACAAGTACTTCAAAATAACGCACTACGTGCAGTACTCATCATCCCCAGGCGTGAGCACATCTCCTCTGCTAGGAAATCATGCAAATGGCTCTCCATACGTCAATAAATTGATTTGAAAACCATTTGCCTCACGTACAAGGCTTTAAACCACCTAGCCCCACCATATCTAACTAATAAATTCACCATGAAACCCGACACCAGAACCACTAGATCCTCCAACACTTTATGCTTGATAGTGCCAAGATTACGCTTAAAAAGAGCTGGAGGGGCTAGCTTCACAGTACTTGCCTCCCAACTCTGGACACCCTACCACTCAACATTAAAACTATTGAGTCCTTCCAGATCTTCAGGAAACATGTTATCGGTTGGCTCCTCAACAAAGAGTAGCATCACAAATATCTGGCTACACTCCCTTCTGATTAAACATATATGTGATCCCTGCAAACTGCTGTATTTGAAACTGTAGTACCTCCTAGATATGTGCGTAACCTCCCACTGCGCAACTATGTCTGTATTTTCTGTCAATTGCTGTATATTGAAAATTGTATATCACAATTATGTAACCGTCTTCTTTAAGCGCTCTTTTAACTCTGGGTTTGGAGCGCTATACAAATAAATAAATAAAACAAACAAACAAACAAAACAAACCAAGTGGGCCTCTCATTTGTGCCAGCTCCTCCCACTCCCTAGATGACCTCCACATCTCCCCTGCCCTCTCCCTTTTCCCCCCCACAACACATGCTGTTTCTGCGACACAGTTTGCTTTGGGATGTTAGCTATTTGAGGTTATAGCCGCGGCTACAGACAGATTTGCATTGCCAACTCAGTCCCTGGACCTCCTCTTACTAACAGATTTCACTTAGTGTCCTCCATCACCCTCCCCACATCTTAGCGGTCAGGCACTCATTTTTGAGTGGGGATGGGAGTCTAAAGGTTGGCAGTGAGTCCCCAGCAGAATACTGGGAGTGGTGTGCAATGGCAGTGATCGAGTGGGCCAGAGGGGCTTTGTAGGTGGTGGGTAGTGATGTGCAGGGGTGGGAAGGGCACTATTGCACTTGTGGGTGTCGGTCTGACAAGTAGCAGGCCAACCATGCCAGGACCAGGTATGTCAGGGCACTTTGGAGGCGTCCAGGCATGTGAGTGTGTCACAGGGCAGATTGCTTGTGGTGTACGCAAGCTGCTTTGGAGGGTGTTTGCCTGATGTTAGTGTGGCTTCTCATGTCGTCAATGTATGCATATGAACAGTACTGATATGGGCATTTGTGTGTTTTTAAGTTTGTGGGGCAATAATTGTGTAGCCTTGGCCAAGGGCCATGATTAGTTGGCCACTGTATGGGTTGGATGTAGTCTGCTTTTGTGCAGTTGGACATGTGTCCTTGTGTTGTGCGCTACATTTGCATGCACATTGTCATTGTTTTGGTGTTCCCCCCTCTACAGGTGTCCCTGCGCCAGCCTCCGCTGCTCCCACTCCCTCTATCCCTTCCATGTGCAGCACACGGCTGCATTTCTCCTCTCACGGCATTAATTTTATTGGTGAGGAAGTCCCACCACCAGTAGCCAGGCATTCCTTGTGGTGGGCAGACAGCAGGGTGCGGGCCCTCAGGCAGTGGTCATCCCACCTCTTGTGGCAGTAGCGTTCTGTGAGGGGACGCACAACTGACACCTTCTGCACCAGCTCCTCCCATATTGTATTTTTCCTGAGCGGTCTACTGCACCGGTGGTCTGTGGCAAAAAGCTCGGCAGCATGCTCTACAATGCTGTCTGTTAGTATGGTCAGTTCCTGCTCGGTAAATCGTGGCTTCCGCTGCCGTCTTTCTGGGATCCCAGATGCCATTCCTGCTGGTGCAATGCTGGTGTTTGTGTGTCCGGATGGCTACAGGAAGTGGGTGATTTTAAGTGGTTTGTGTTTTTCAAAATGGCCACCAGTGAGCTTCCAGTTCCGCCAGTGATGATTCTGGTGCTGGTACATGACATAAATGGTGCCACTAGCATCGCTGCTGGCGGTGCAACCGTTTTTGACAGGCAATGACGTTGTTTCAGTCATGCCAGTCATACTGTTTCCGGTGTGCCCGAATGCGCGCTCCTGTGATGTTGTGATGTTTCAGTGATCCTGTGGTTACGGTTTGCCTAGAAACAGTGCCATCGGATCCACAGAATCACCAGCACCATACTGGCAAACTTGTAATGAGGCCTATTGTCACATTTTTACAAAAAATAAATGTGATACCAAATAAGTGAAAAAAGACAGTACATTCACAATGGCTGATGAGGTGATTTTTATTTTGTGCCTATTATTAACATTAAAGTCACAGAATTCAATGAACAGAAACATAATTTAGAGCAGTAAAGTCGGAACATATTGAAACGTGTAAAATCTATGATGGTGTGACTTTTGAAACAGCTGACGCTCCCCAGCACCATTTGTCGTGCTATTGTATTTGTATCTGTTGCCATTTGGCTGTAAGAATCGGAAGGACAAAGAGCCAATACCCACTGTTACAAATAGAAGTGGATTATAAAAGATAGCTTGTTAAATGTCTGTATTGAATCAAGGTTAAGAGTAGATTTTTGAAAAAGTATGTAATGAATATGGTGGCCTGTTAAAATGCTATAAAAACATAACAATCCCCATTACGGTTTAAAATGAGATTTCACACTATATTATATGCTAGAGCAGAATTATTATTATCTCCATAAAGGAGCCCACCACCCATCTATTCCCCTGGTTACAGCTGCTAATTGTCTCATGAATTATCTAATTATATCCGGCCTAGACTGCCCCTCTGGATTCACTATAATGCGTGTTTCTCATCTTGATAACTATTCTAGGTTGTGCAAAGCTCAAGTCCCATTTTCCATTCGAAATTGGATTGCAATTGAATAGCGAATGAACAGAATAGGCAGGTTTAACATATTGAACCTAATGCTAGGGGTATGGTTTACGAATTTCACCGACTGCACTTGTAATTTACAGTTAGATATCAAGCCTGATAGGGTTGAGATTTAGGACTTAATGGGGCTGATTTAACTAGAGTTGCACTCCTCCCCTGCTCTCAGAGTTCTGGACTGGAACTCTGAGAGCTTCCTTTTCAAGGCACGAACGCCACAGGTTCCTTTCTACCCCTTCCGTAAACATGGTGGTCCAGCATTGTCATAGTACCAGAGTTCAGATGATCAAATTATTGAGCATTTCCTGCACTTTCCATTCTCTGATAGATAGATTGATAAAACTCACTGGCCTTTGGAGTGTGGGTAAACCGTGGTTTGAGTAAATTATGGGCGCTCTCAGTGAGAAAAGTGATTTATTTGGACCTGGCTAGCTCTGTGAATATTCAGTGGTCAGTAGACTGCTCTCTGTTGCTGCTTGTTAGATATGGCAGTGCTGATTGCATTGCCCGTGCTGGTCCATATTCTTAGAAAAACAACAATTTTTGTGCCTGACAATTTTACACTCCCTTCTATATGAAACAAAGGAATTACAATACCATTCATTATGCTAGAAATGCAGATTGCCTCTTCTTTGTATCTATGTTTCCTTATTTCTGATGTGAAATTGGACATCTCTGCATCATTGCTGCTCAAGTTGCTGATGGGTTGCAAACACCATGTTGGTGGATTAGTCTGTTCTGTGGCCATGTTCCTCTCTCAATATTTCTAGAGGATACAGCAGCAGCCTGACCCCTAGGATTGGCACACATTGTCGAAACGAAGAACGGGCAAGAACGGGCCTGTTGACCAGTTGTGAGGGCTAATTGGGGGAGAAGGAGAGCAGACCAGTCATACCTAGAAAGAATAAAAGGAGGAGGTTCCTCCATGCTTCATTATCTAGTACAGGGAGTCCTAAACATATATGTCAGCTGAAGGTGGTGCACTTTCCCACACCACTTGCTGAGGCAGATCTGGCAACAGGGGTCTGCTATTGGCTACAGTTGGCCATGCCACTGGCACTGATTGGTCAGGTTGAATAGGTGCAGGGTGTGGGAATGGCATGTCCAATATCACCACCTTGAATCCCCATGACCAAGGGACATGTTAGGATCATCTCCTCCCTACTCACCATCTGTGAGGGGATGTGGTGTCTGCATGAGCATTAGCAGCCTGTCTGTAGACCGAGGGCTTGTTTACCTGATACCCCTTACTTTGCCAGTTGCACATGATTCCTCATAGCCTTTAGAACACTGTCTTGAACCTTCCTTTTGGCCCCCACTTGATCCTCATTCAACAGCCCTCCACCATGCAGAAGACCTCAGACTGCTCCACCTGATTTTCTCCCCTCATGGCAGGGTAAAATAGCCTCAAACCCAGGAACTTGTGTGCTGTCTCAGGGGCTTTGAAGTTGTTTCTCCCTTGGGGTTTTTCTTGTGCCTAGTTGTCCTCCATTGCCGAATGGTAATTCTAATGGTGGAATTACTGCCAGACGGAAATAGGGTCATACAACAAATGGGAAGTTTAGCGGTGGCCATCTTAAAAATACAATCCGTCCTGAATCTCCAATTTCCTGTAGGTATCCGAACATGCAACCAGTGGTAAAAATTGTCCAGGGCAAAGGGAAGCCCAAATTCCTCAAAATATGGCTGAGGAAGCAAGATTTCAGCGAAGCAGAATTAAAGGACCTAACTGGCAAGGTTGTTGCCCATGCAAAGGAGCCTTGTGGGTGAAGGCAGAGGAAGACATCAGCCCAGAGGAAGAATGCCATCTAGGCCACACTATGGGACAAGGTGTCGGGAGTGAACACAGTACCACGTCACAGCAAGGACTGCCGGAAGAGGTGGAATAACCTGAAGGCCAGGGTATGCAGCCTCTTGTCAAACTACTGGTGATAGACAGCTGCCACAGGAGTTGGCATTGTATAGCCACTTGCCGTAATGCAATGGAAAGCAAAGGCTATCTGCATCCTCAAGAGAGAAAGGATTAAGGGTGAAGGAGGGCCCAAACCTGGAACAAGTAGTCAACCTAAGGCTGGTGAATATGAATGTCATGACAATGCACTACCAAAATCCTGATCCCTTGCATGTGTCTCACAGAATGGAATTCACAATATACAGAGGAATGCCCTACCAAATATCAAAGTGAACAATGGAACATCAGCAGCATGCTTGTGCAAGGGAAGGTGGGACATTGTGCAAATAGATAGCTACCATTGTGTAAATGCATGTGACCCCAAATGCCAAAGCAAACCCCTTGCACCCACATCCATCAATGAAATACCCACAAAGCAATCAATCCACATTGGAAACACCAACATCCATGACTAACCCACTACATGTAAATGCCATTTGTGCAAGACATCTGCCAATGAGGGGATTCATATGTTAAAATGCATTCATTCAGGTTAGCCGTAAGCTTCATGCATCCACTCCATTTTGCAATCTCCTATTTGGAACTGGAAGGAATATGTTCGCCGCACAGAAATGCTGACACACACAGAAATGTTGATGCAAAGAACGATGAGTTCATTGTTTATACAACCTTGGGTCTTGAACAGCCAAGACCCATCACGATAAGTTATATGGGGTGCCTGGGTCTCACAAGAGCACGTATTAATAATGTATGACACAGGAGATGTCCTGTATGTACCAGGAAAGGGTTATCCTAAATAAACTGTAAGACACACCGATCCAGAGTAACCCTTTGTCATGAAAATAAAGATAATGGTAGTAGCAATGTCTCCTTTCAGTGAGAACAGTCTCTAAGGTCATAAAGTTAGAATGTAAAAGCATGAAATCACTGATGATTGTATTTTTTCACAGAAAACCCGATACGTAGCAAGAAGCTGCCAATTATCTATGACATGGCACTCGCAGCAGAACTCATGTAAACTGGAGTGCATAAAAGACGTGATTTCCTTTCTCTAATTTGCTCACTTCTCCACAGCTATTGTTGAGTTGAACCTGGCTCCGCTTAAAGCGAATAAACTCTGTTGTTTATACTTGCCTCCATTCTGATGGTCTTATCTAATTTTGCAGTTAACAGATTTTGGTTTTACTCATATGAGGTGGGTACCATCTCCTGGCCCTACTCCCACCTTGCAGGAGATGTGTCTTGACTGCCAACTCTGCCCATGTCCACTGACCCCACTGCCCAATACACATGTGACACTTTTCTCCTAGCACCATGTCACAAGAGATACGGCCCTCACGTCCTGTAAAGTGTGTGCACCACAGAGGGCATATCTGTTGAAAATATTGAACATATCCTGCAGTATGTTAAAGCATCACAAAACCACATGTGTTTAGGATCAGTATGCATGATGTCTGACTGTAGATCATTCATCACTCAACAGGTTGACAGTGTGCTCAGGGTGATGATTTTGGTCCAAATCACAGTATGCCTATACTGGCACAAGCACCTCTACGGCCACACCTCACCCCAGCAGCCGTGGAAAGAGCAAGAAGACATCTAGGAGTGAGACGCCATCCACAAGCAGCAGCATGCCCCAGACTGGTACATAGGCATGTGAGTGTGCCATAGCATTCACTGGATGCACTCTGGATGCAGCTGAACATCATAGAGCAATGCCAGGTTCCGAATATTGCAAACTATACTACAACATCTGCAGGCAATCTATGATTCAATGCAGGGCTCATCCCACATGATTGCTAGGTTAATGGACTGGCAGCGCTGATATCTGTGAGTGGTAATTGTTTCCAATACTGTTGTGGTCCCGAGGGTCAGAAAGCTGACAGAGGGCATATATGATTTGGTAGAATATGTGCAGAGCACCAGGTTCCTGACCCTCAAGCACATCTAGGGCCAGGTGTCGAGTCTTCCAGCTCTGTCACTCCAACAGAGGGCTCACTGCCTGCCAGCCCCCATCACTGCTCCCATAGGAATGTGGCCTGATCACAGCCTAAACAAGCAGCAAAATCCAAGAGGGAACATAATTTACACTGATTCAGAGTTGACGTTCATACCAGTCACAAGGGAGGTGGGAAGGCATCAGTGTTGGGAATTGTGGGAGGTGGGAGGGCATGAGCATTGGGGAATGAGGTAAGCAGGGGGGCATGGATGTTTGCTAAGAACAAAATAAATCTCATGTAAACTTGAACAAATGTGACATCAATGATTTCTGAATGAGAGAAACACTTTAATATGTGGCTATGTACAAAGGATTAACGTTGGTGCACCCAAATGTATCTAAACGACTTCTTGCCATACCAGACAGCCGTCTCATCCTTCATTTTACTCATTGCATGGCAGCACTTCATTTGCAGCATGTGGTGCGTCGAACTCGGGGGAGGAATGTTTACACCCAGGTTATCAGGTGATCGTGTGTGATGCTGGAAAGCTGATCTTAAGAAAGAGGAGTTGGCACAGCGAGTGGAGCTCAAGAACCGGGATCTTGAACTCAAAGATAAGGACCTTGAACTCAAGAACCAGGACACTGAATGTCAGCGTATCCAGCTAGAGAAAGCTCGAGTGGAGACTTCAGCGAAACCAGTGACCCCCCCAGTCTGATATCCTCCAATGGATTGAAGCATTTGAAGTGGCTTGTGCAATTCACAATGTTGATAAGAGAGATTGGGCTAAGTGTGTGTTAAGCAGAGTGCCTCAAACTGGATATGACTGTATTCTGAAACTGAGTGTGGAAGAAAGGGGTCAGTATGAGTGCATGAAGTCTGCTTTAATTGCCAAGTTTGGCAAGACACCTACCCAATATCTTAAACGGTTCAGGGATATTAGAAAACGAGAGAATGTGTCTTGGATTGACTGGGTGAGTGCTGTGCACATGAACATGATGGGGTGGATTGATGGTTGCAAAGTGAAAACGTTTGTTTAATTGTTTCACCTCTTGTTTACTGAGCATTTTCCGGAAGCCTGTTCACCAGAGCTGCATCAGTATGTTGCTGACCAGAACATTTTGGATTCCTTTAAGCTGGCTAGGTTGGCTGACAAGTGGGTCTCCCACCGGGTGTTCGGTGCTCTTGATCAAATTCTGCTTGAGAGTGGAGGTCTCTCATAATTAATTTATTATTTTCCTCTTTCAATTTTTTGACCTTGTCTTGCAACATGGTTATTTGTCCTGAGCAGGCCCTGTTATAGGTTAATTGTTGAGTCAGCTTCTTCAACCTTTTCCTGACACTCTAGTCTTAATGTGTCTTATTGGGCCTCTTGGTCTGCATTATTTTGCTGTTGGAGAGCCAAATCTTCTTTTAATTTTATGATATGATTTCAAGATTCTACCTCCAACTCTTGGCTTTTCTGTAATTTTTGTTCTGCTAAATCTAAATCAGTCTGGATTTTATTTAACAGTTCAATTTGATTCTGTGTAAGAGTCATGTTTTCCTCATGCCTTTCCCGCATGTGGAGATACATGTAGGCCGTAATTCTGGCAATTTTGATTTGCACTTCTTTAATTTTTGGGATCATATATAGCTCACTCAGAGTTTGGTGTAATAGGCCCCCGTCCTGCCATGTATCCAGGTTCATGGCAGTGACCTGTTGTGTTATTTCTTGTTATTTCTTGTAGCCAGACTTTTTCATCCTGTTCTGGCCACTCACCTCTGACTGGTGAAGGTGCTCCCTAGACATATTGATTTCTACTATGGTCTTTTTGGACATGTTCTTTCTTTCTTAATTAATGTATTTATTTAAGGGTAACCTGTATTCAATGGCGTTCTGTCTATTTTGGGGATGATTTTAGTTTTACTTTAGACACAGTCCTCGTACTTAGAGTATTTGTTTTAGGGAGGCGCTTGTACAGTGTAACCCAGTATTCCCACCACACAACCAAATTCAATCCCGGACTCGAGCCCCCAAATTTGTTAAGGATTTCAATCAGGCGGCACACACCTTGGTCTCTGCCTAGTATGCAGCGCACAACCGAAATGCTTATCTTTTTATATTGATTTGATATTGAGATGGCACACCACTCATATCACCCCCCCTACTCAAATACCCCGGGTCACCATGGACCATGAACCAGGCTGGTTGGTAAAATACAATATTTATTTATTTATTTATTTGAAAATTCAAAAGAAATCATACACTTTTAATATGGGGCAGCAATCACCAATAGGGTCATAATAACAATGAGAATGTGAGCAATTAACTGGGTTTAACTTACTAATGGAACATATAAACAGCACAACATAATAGGAGCACTTTTGGCTTAGGTAAGATAGCACTTAAGTTAGAATTTCCCCCTGCAATGTTCCCTCTACCCACCAATAACCAATTCTGAGTGGATAACCAGAAGCAGCAGGTAATCAATAATGACAAATAGGAAACAGAATTCAAATCTGACCTTCCCTCCCCAAATAAGAGATAAACCCTTGTAAGGTTATAAAAGGACACTCAGAAATGGACAATTAAATAATGAATGTGTGTTAAAAACCTTGAAGAAAATATAATTCCTCACTAAAGCCACAATGCAAATACACTAACAATCACAAAGAATGGATTACCAAAAAGCATACCGTTCAAAAATGAGTGGCAG
Organism: Ambystoma mexicanum; assembly: GCF_040938575.1. Classification (NCBI taxonomy): domain Eukaryota; kingdom Metazoa; phylum Chordata; class Amphibia; order Caudata; family Ambystomatidae; genus Ambystoma; species Ambystoma mexicanum. Next base: position 1,142,666,618 of record NC_090922.1, read on the forward strand.
GGTTGAAACAGATTGCAGTAAAATGACACGTTGGAAACTTTATAAACTTACCCAAATGGTTTTTTAATAAAAATGGGTGAACTATTGGTTGGGGTATAGCTATAGATCACGGGTACACTATGGAAAGTGAAATTAGGTCTCTAGCTGGTAAATTGGGTGTGTTACGCAAGATAGTGAGGCTTGTTTTTTGGAAAATAAAGCCGTGAAAAGAGGAATCAGTTTTAAAATTGAAAGGCAAATCTTACTTAAACAAGATTTAATGGCCAAGAAAAGAGGAACGCCATCCGTGAATCTTAAAAGTTATGCTGCAGTTGTAACCCTTCACGCAGTGTACCCCTTTTCTTATATCAATATCGCTAATGACTTAGGATCTATGCAAGACAGACATGAATAGAAACACAGTGCTAACACTAGAAATCAAGGGCAGGGTTGCAAGAATGATTCTGACAGTTTGAACAAGTTATCGGGATAAGGATAGGATGACTTAGAGAGTGGGATGAGGACAAAGACAAGATAGGCTATGGGTTTAGGTGGGGTGGCAATTGATACTCACAGTCCACTTTTAGTTTTGGATTTTGGACAGTCAACGGTTCTGGTTACTACATGGCAGATTGCCTGGCAAACAGTTGGGCAGTTCTGTTCTCCAGGTAGCACTTCTGCATTGGCAATTCCGGTCACTGGATACTACAGGTCAGCTGGATGGCACAGGTACCACTGGATATAGTTATTGGGATCAGGATGCTTCCCAAAAACACCACAGCTTTCCCCTTTGGTTATATGGGAATTTGAGTGGGTTTTTACAATGTAGGCCTTGCTGGAGCAGGATCAGCAATGCTTGAGCTTTGCAGTGGGCCCTGGAGTAGGATCAGCAATGCTTTGGCCTTGTAGTTGGGATCTGGCATCTGGATGGATGGAACAGGAACAGGAGAGTGTGTCCGTGTGTCTTGTCAGGGACTCTTATTTATAAGGCATAGTGACATCATCAAAGTATATAACTGGGGCAGGCTTAACCAAACACGCTTCTAACAATGGGATTGGACAAGGGTGATAGTCTCTGCCTCGCTCTCAGCTTGTTGTATTTCAGTAAAATGATGTCAGATTTATGGTGTGAGTTTTACAATGTCCAAAAACCTCAACACAGTCACTTTAACTAAAATCCAATTTTGCCACAAACATACATTTATACAACTGCTATCTCTTAACAAATTATATACACATATTACATATTTTGTGCAGCACATTGCAGTCCAATCCTCCAGTCCGTGAGACCTTGTTTCGCCCTTCAACCAGTTTTTCACGCTTTTCCATGGGATTTATATTACTCAAAATTCTATAACTTTCTACATAGATGTGGATGATCATCAGGGATGTATGTACAAAAATGCATTTGCAACATCGATGCTTTTCTTGTCATCCGCCATATTTTCCCATTTCTGTCCCCAAGGTGTCAGTGAATTCTACCAAGTCTTAAAAGAAAGCGCAAAAATGTACTTTTACACTGCAAACAAATCTACATTTTTACAAAGTCTCGCTGCTGAGATAAAAGTCTTTAAAGTTTATTTCTGAAATAGTCTTTGGAAACAAATGGCAGTCCATTGTCACTAGATCGTTTTATTTTCTTCCTTCAACTGCAACCTACTGTCATTTCCTTCAAGCAAGTTGGGGGTGTCTCATCTTGATTGGAGGTTTTATTGCCCCTTCACACTTCCAACTTCCTTGCCCTGGAAGACCCATTGTCAGTGGGTTTCTCTAGACTAGACTCTTTCCCACCCTGTAATTATCAGTGGGTTGTTAGTCTCTGCTGAAAGTTTAAGGTGTGGCTCCATTCTTCAGGGGGAGGTTTCAGGGCTGACAACTGGAATACATGGTTTTTTGAGAGTTTGCAAATTCAGCCCATGTGTTTTAAAACCTTTATTTTCTTATTTTGGGTCCTGAATTAAAACAAACCTGTGAAAGAAAATAGTCTATGTGTGTATTACCACCAATAACATAATGCCTTCACATTACTAAATAAGAAGGCTTACATTCAACAATTTATTTTTAAACAGGCCATTTTTTCCTTCAGACAGCAAAGGCCCATTTTTCTACATTTTTCTAGCATTTCTTTTTTTAATTCAGTTTGGCAGCTCCATCAGATTCCCACACTGTCTTTGCAGCCATAGTCATTTTCTTGCAATCAGTAGTTTTCTCTGAAAAACAGATATATTGAAACTGACTAAACTCAGAGAGTTAGATTCTCTTTGAACTGCTGAGTTGTGGATACTTTTGTAAAGAAACTAATGCATGTTCCTGTGTGAGTAAAAGCAAAGTTCCTGGTTGATTTCTCTCAGGGTTGGTTTGACTGGGTTTGTCATTCAGGAATTATGCCTGGTTTTGCTGAGGCACAATAAACTATCCTGGGCATGGCAGGGCCTTTTTAATCACCGTAGTTTAAGACAAAACAGATGGAATTAGTGTCAAAACAGCATTTTTAAAGGGTGGAAAAGTTTTATTTTGAAGGGGAATTTTGGGTTTCCGGCAAAACAGTGCTGCCTTTTCACTTTATTCCCTTTATATGTTTCAGAACACACTGGTACGCTCCTTCAGTATGTCCCCTTGTTCCATCCTGAAGTGGGCTTGGCAGGCCGGTGCAGCCATCTTTTTGTTGCTGCCAAAACGCAGTTGTGAGGTCCTGGTGTGCACAGGAGCCAGTGCAGCCAGGCTGCTGTTTCTTGCACAAATGCAGCTTGTTGATGTGGGGAAATGCTGTTGAGTGGGTCATTATATGCTACACTGTGCATGCAGTGTCACTCCTGGCATGCATTGTTTGTGCTTCACGTGCACCCTGCTCCCTTGCAGCATATGTTACAAAAGGTGTATGTCAGTGACATGTGCAGTGGACATGGTGGCTGTCATGTGGCTGTGTCTTTACACAATGCATGTGGCATGCTGGGTTCCCCATGGACCTTCCCTGGGCATCTGGTGCCAATGGGTGGGCATTGTGTGCTGGGCACATATGGGTGCATGGCTGTGGCACTGGCAGGGATGCTGTGCTGTGTGGCATTTTGGCCATTTGTTTGCATTGCTTTGGTGGGTGCATGTTGCATTGTGGTACCTGTAGTCATGTTGGTGAATTTCGTAGGTACTCTATGTGTACTACTGCTTCTCCATGCAGGTAAATCAGGTATGTGCATGCTCCCTGGTCTGTACAGTGACATTGGTGCGGGAGGTGGTCATGTGCGGATTTCACATTTGCTTGTCATGCTAGCCTTTGTGTGGTCATTCACCCCCCCCCCCCCAATTTGGGCATGTGACCAACAGCACATGTGTGCTAGCTTTTCTACTAACTCAGTATCCATGGCCGTTGTCCTCTGTGCCTCTCCATGTATCCTGGCAGTGCGCTGTTGCGTAGGACCATGGCATCATGGGTGGAACCAGAGCCAGCAGGCACAGCAGTGGATGATGATGAGGTTGGGTCACAGAACACCTGCACATTCATGCAGTGGTAGTGCTTTCAGTTTCTGTACACTGCCTCATGGGCCTTGGTGGCCACCAGCACAACTGGGGTACAGTCCAGGGCAGCAATCACATTTGGCTTTTGGGCAATGGCATAGAACTGTGCCTTCATGGCAAAGACCTGGGCTGGGCTGACCTGGGCTGAGGTGGTAGGCAGTGTGATGTGCTGCAGGAGGGCATCAAACACCTGGGTCACCATTGCACAACATGCATCATGGCCACATAGTGCTGAAAGGTGCCAGTTCCAAGGAATTATAGGACAGACACTATTTTATGCAGTTGAAGTACGGCAGTCCGGATGTTGATCCTGCTCCCTTTGTAATCATGTATTGTGGTGAGCAGCTCGGTTATGGTCTCCTAGTTGAGACAGAACAGGGACCAACTGGCTGTCAGTGAGAGTCCAAGGTGAGAGTCTGATCCTGGAGATCGCGGCACTTCTTGCTTGGCCTTGCCTCCTCCTCCTGCTCACTCCCCCTGTACTCACTGTGCCCTGTCCAGGTTGTCCAGCCACTCTACTTCCAAGTACAGCATGAGCAGCTGCCTGTCCCAGCCAGTTGCAGCATGGTATTGGAAACAGTGTTTGGGGTAGGGGAGTGCCTTCTGTTGCCCTGCGGGGTGGGATGGGATCACGTGTGGCTTCATCCTAGGCCCCTGTCTTCATTTATCTCCAGCTGGAGGCAACAGCACCAATTTCTCAGAGGTATTAGCGACAGTTTTCAGCACTAATATCTCCTAACATGGACTTGTGATGCAGCTGTGTTTGTGCCTTCGTGTGGCTGGCTGTACTAGCACTGGCTGATGTTACAGTTGGCGGTATTTACACAGGCTCATGATCTGGCGGAGCGGTATTGGCAATGCTAATTCCGTTACCGTGATGTTTAAAGGTTACTGCCAGACTTGTGACCTAAAATGGTGGGTACAACATGATTTTAAATATTGCTAAGGAACATAAATTGTATCTAAACACCTTTGGTAGAAGATTTTGAACATCATTGAAGTACATCCTTATGTATAGGTTATGCTCAGTAAGGCACATGGAACAGACTGCATGCAGAGTGTTGGAAATGCAGTAAAATACGTGTTTGCCAGGCATCCAAACATCTATGATGGGCTCCATTGAATACATTGATGACAATAAAAACAAAACAATGCCAGCAAGCTTTCCTAAAATTAAATGATTATCTAACACATGAACATCCAGTCTAAAACAAAATACAGTAATAGTCACAATTCACAAAAGGATTAGAGACCCTATTCAAAGGGTGACTCCAAACAAGCAGGACCGATTATAATGATTATCTGCTGCACATGCAGGAATTGCTACTGCCCATTTTTGGATATTATCAAAGGGTTAGCTATTTTGGGCAGATATTGATGGACATAGCTGAGAAAACATGTATACAGATATATTGTTAAATGCTCAACATGTTTGTAGAGCAGAGTGGATCATAAAAGTAAGCCAACTAAACTATTTTACTGAAGGAAGGCAACAATACACATTGAAAGTAAGTGCATGCATCAAATAGGTTCCTTGAAAGCAGTTAACAGATAGACACACTTACTAATAGTAGTGAATACACCTGGCTCATTATCCAGAGGAATGCAGGTTATAGTAGGTCATTAGGATTTGTGATTGCTTGCAGATGTGACCAACAGTACACCAAGCTGAAAAAGGGATTGCCTTTTCAGGCAAAGCCTTCCGAGAAGCCCTCAAATGTTGGGGATATGACTTGAAATCCTCAAAGCCATTCAGGCTGCAGTATAACAGGCTTGTGGAGAGAGCAAAAAGGATTATTAATTAGGTGCTGACCAAATGTATACTTTCTCTCAGAGTAACTGGGCAGATCAATTGCTTTTAGTAATGAGAAGCACACCTCTTTTGCCACACAAATCAGAAGGCAATGTAGAAATGCCTTACTAAATGTGGTATTGCATGCCAATGTACATGCCTGGCTTACACATGTCTTAAACTTCCCTTACCATGCCTGATCACCACAATAAAAAGAGACTGTTTGAAGGAGAAAAAAGACATCCTAGTTGGTGAGAGTATAACAAGGGAGGGTACCTGGGCATATTGAAGATGCTGCATGAAGCAAACAAATGTGATCGTAATTAGATACATTGAGTACAGGTTGTGAAATGTGTGGGTACAAGAACAGCAATCTCGCCAACTCTCACCCCCCAAAAAGAAACACAACAGCATTCGATCAACTGAAATCAGCTGTCGATGACTACTACCCTTTTACCATGAGAGAATACTCTTCCACTTGAACAACCTTGAAAAATCGTGACTTTAGACAACAGAATATATATTAATGATGGGGGGAAAGAAAAGTAGATTGCTTCAATTTGGCTGCTTCATGGACACAGAAACAAACATTTTTCCAAACAAAAGAAAGGCAAACAATGACATAACATGAGAAGCCAGATCTGGAGCAGAAGATGGAATACATGTGTGGGGAATATATCTGTGTGACATTTTGCTGTAGAAGGGGCTCATCAACTTGTACATGTTTTTGAACACTTGAAAAACATATTCTCCCACAGCAACACTTTCTGCTACTAGTTTAGTATGTTTTACATCATTAGACTCTACATAAGCAGGATTTCCACTTCCCTGGACACAGTGCTAGATGAGACGATTCAGAACGTCTAGTTAGCCTACTATTCAACTTCGAGTAAACACCCAATATTGTTGATTGATGACTCATTAATCTGTCCCTCTAGTGTCGCAGTTTTAGGAAAATATACAAGGTTATATGTAAGACATTTATCCACGGTGCTTTATTAAATCCTGAAGACAACATTGAAAACATTGAAAATATGTTTGACCATGCTTGTTTTGTTAGGTATTTTGTCACATTTCTGATTTACAAGTAAACTCATAGAAACATTGCGCAGTACCATTTTTAGATTCATCTCCCCAATGCAAAGCATAGTTTCCATATAAAATACTGGAACCCCATCAAATTAGCGTAGACAGTTAGGAAAAGGCATCTAAGTGGACTGCAACATAGAAGGATGATAGATTTTAATGGTAAAAAAAACATTGTAATATTAGATGAAGTGCCTTATGATAACATGAGATAACATTCCTAGCAAGAATCAGTCCCATTAAACAACACAATGTGTGCGTGGTGATTTGTGTCAACTGCATGGTGATAACACTTTTTTTTAACCATTTTCAAACATGCTTTAACATTAAAACGATATACTTTTTTTCAAATTGTGAATCCCAAAAAGTCACGTTTTGGGATGAAAAATTAAGTAAAGAAATCTATGCTTTGTGGCAGAAGTCACATAACATATGCTTCTCGTATGATATAATAATGGGAATTAAAGTCCACGTAGTGTAATAAATGATCAGTGGGTACCAGTATCAGTCCCTATAGAGCTTGGATCAGACATAACACTGTAGAAAGATATGCCAGTAAATGACTAAGCCTGCAAAGTTATGCTCCCTCCTTCAGGAAATGGACACATGAGGTCATCCAGCAATAGGAACTTAATCCGACGTATAGCAATACCAATAAGGAAGCCTAGACACAAGTGTCCCAGGGAACAGGAACATTTACTTATTACGAGTTTGATGGCAATTTCGTGGTATTGCATTGTAATTACTGCCAAACATATACATCACTAAAATCACTTGGTCCCAAAAATGTAATGCAGTGTTACAAGTGGGGTAAGAGCAGCTTATCACCCATTTGTTAGGGCCGTAGTCTACCATGGGGAATTTTGATGATTTAATATCATGTATTCAACAATCATGTTGCGGGTAAATCCACTATTTCATATCCAAACTGAAAATAAATTGAGAGGTAAATTCCATTACGGCGAAAGAAGAAGTGTTAATGGTATTACCACCACTTTTTTTACCACACTGCCAAACATGTAATAATGAGGCCAAAGTATTTACAATGCTGGAAAGATGCTGTCCGAAGAATACAGGGTCTAGAAGCTCCTACCATAGTGAGAGGCTTTGATGCTACAGATGACAATGTCATTGCTCATAAAAATGCATCTACAATCATGCAGATAGGCTAGGCAATCGTATACTAGATGATCATGAGTATGGTGATAATTCTGCAAATCCTCAGTGGAATTACCAGTGGAATTACCAACAAACTCGTTTACCATTATAACCAATTAGTCTTGGAGAATTACTGCAATATTACGAGTAGTGGTGAGGTGGTTTTAATCCTCATTTATGGAGTCCAAAGATCTCTAAATGGAGTGTTAGGGAGGATTCTCCAGAATGGCTAATTTCCCTTACCTACTGAATCCCTCAGCAGCTTTGCTGGATTTCTAGGGTTCTTTTTTTCACCCGGTAAGACTGTGAGCCTTTTTTCCCACTCTTACATGTGTTTTGCTGTGTGTGTTTAACATTTTTTTGTGTTCATAGATTGTGGAGCCTCACCTACTCCACAGGCATCATCGTTTTACTGTGTGTTACACAGCACCTTCAGTGCAGTGACACAGGGTTGTCTTTTAGACTTCCCAACTCAGACTCCATTTTCTGGGACTGACTACTGTCTCCCAGAAACATATAAAGTTACCATTAACTTTATTAGCCTCTGTAAAACCACAGATCTAGCACACCCTATCTTTCAAAGAGTACTGGAAAGGGTTACTAGTTATCCCTTTTTGTCTGTTTCTCTTGGAGCATTGTTTTGCTCCCTTTTCATCAAGACTTGGCTGGTGGCAGTGGTAACTACCCTATTTTTCCTACCGTGGTTATCTTAAATAACCTTGGTATTGTTTTAGGCTATCTTTGTAGCCTCAAACTTAAATCTGCTAGACCATATATGTTTTATTACTGTTCCAGCTGGGTTTTTTCGCCATATCTTTTTGTAAAAGTCTTTCTCGTGTTTTACTCTGCATAATCGGCGCTGATGGAATGAACTTCATTCTGTGAGCGCCAGGGTCGTAATGAGGCCCGGGATGTATTAAACAATCCATGGAATCTTGAACATACCTTCAAAACTCTTTTTATTAGTCAAGCACTATACTCCTGGGCTACCATACAGCAGGTAGAAATACATCGGATAAAGATGACCTAGTAACTACCCTACACACATGTCTGTGTGCCATGAGGGGTTGAAGCATCCACCAGTGTGCCCTTAAAAACGGTGTTGCACACTTCATGTTAATGCCAAGATGTCACAAGAAATGAACCTAGTGATCATTCTACATTCTGCATGACAAATATTGTGTGGGTTGGAACATTCATGAGCAGATCATACAAGTTAGCCAATGGTTCCTACACTGTTAAATTTAATGCAGGATGTCATGGAGTGTCTGGGGGATTTCCAGTCTGGTCCCTGCCGCCACACTATTTACAGGCTTTGGAATCATTCTACAATCGTGAGTACAAGCTGAATCTATGCAACTGCAATGGCACACTCCACAAAGATCCCAACAAAGCCATTTATTACTACGCAAACAAAACTCAGTTTTACGTGCATACAAAGCCCACAGGATGCCTCTGCTACTATCAGTCCTGGATGTCGATTGGCTGTTTCAAACGTAACTCATCCAAGGCCGAATTCACCCTCCCACTAAACAACAAATTGTCCAACAGGGGGTCAATGATATGCACCCAGAAAGATTTTATCCACAACTCTTAGGTTCAGCAGAATCCTTAGGCTTCACCATTAACAACAACCTGCCCTTTAGTAAATGGGTAGTCAGGAAGGCCCAAATGGCCTGGCTCCAAACCTCTACCCTTTGCAGGACTTCCAGACCGTAGAGAAGGTCATGTGGTGTAGAACATCAATGAGGGAATGCCCTCCAGCCTGTGCTCCATGCCACTCACTTGGCTCCCCTAAAATATGCCCACCATACTGCAGAAAGACTTATTACAATTGCACTGAAATTTCCCTGAATAACCCCCATCCTATGCAAACTACATTGGCTTTCTTGCCAGACCAGGATATTGTTTGAGGCTGCATGTGTCATCTACAAACCAGTAGCACACCAGCGTATCTGGTGGCTATGCTGCACATACCAGGTGGCACACTTTCCCCACACAGCAAATCGACCAACAGGCTCAAATCACAATTAGTTCACAAACGAAAGACCCATAAACAATGTTTTTCTTGTCACACACCCACCCATTGGATCTCAACCCCAGTATCAGCTCAGAATTCCTAAGCAAATTCTCACATTTTGCAAATCTCTCAAAATGTGGCTTTTTCAACAACATTTTTCAAAGAAATAATCCCACTGAATATAGACACTGACCCACAGAACATATTGTATTGTGTTGTACTTCTCAGTGGGAGAAAATGCCTAAAATCAAGACACAGCAGTACATTGAGAAACACCCACATTTGAGACACTTGAGCAGTTGGAGAAAACATCTACATTTGAGATACAGCAATATAACTGACAGTACTGTGCTATTGTTAAAAGATGCCAGCTGATAGGCTGGCTACCCACACCCTAAACAATGTTCCACTGCTCTCAAGCTAGTTCCACGCTTAAAGAAACACAATTTAAAACAAATAAAAGAAGTACCCAAGTCCTGATTGTGGATCTGCTTTCTATGGATTTATTGTTGGCACTTGGGAATATGATATCCAAAGGGGACATTGCAAGATCGCACAGGCTACATCTCTTTGTATCTGATCAGCCGTTAATGTGGAGAAAGTGAGAAAGAGCTAAAAAGAAGAGCTTAGTTATAGACTGATTAGTGTTGATGTGCTAACAGCTGGACCTGTGGTGGATGTCTGTGTGGAATGTGTGCGTTCAATGTAAAGAGGCAGGAGATCTTAGTGGATAGTCAGTGGGGTGGTGGGAAGTGAGCTTCCAAGGCACGTCCTTATTCAAGTTTGTTAAATTGTCATTGTGAATGACTACAAATTAAAACTTTTTACATGCACAGCAGAAGAATCTGAATACATGTAAGTTGACTAACTATGTTATCCAATGTGCAAAGGAGTTGGATGGCCCATTATTGCTCCTGTTCTTTGGGAATACATTGTACTAAACTGGTGTTGGCCCCTCGGTTAAATCACACTTGAAAAAGTGTACCTCCCTCGCTTCCAATGAGTACTTATACACAGATGTAGACAAAGACATGCTGCATTTTTGGAACAGCAAGCCATAGAAAGTTTCTTTGATTTATCTTAGTGGGGACAAAAATGTCTTACTTAACAGGTGTGAGCAGTGGCCAACTCTAAAGTCTGCCTCTCAGGGCACTGCCCATAAGACAATCTGCAGTTATTTCTCCAAGAGCTCTTCTCCATTGTTTCGCACAAGCTGAAAACTCACAAAGTGCCCACAACCACAATCCAAAAAGAAATTACACCCTTCTCTACCATTCACCATTCATCTGATGTTTTGAGCAACATCATAATTTCAGTTGAGGAGCATAGACATGATTTAATTTAGAAGAACACCATAATAGGTTGTTCTACATTACTACAAGTATTGCTTGGTGGCTGCTAACATCTGGTTGACATTTTTATTACGCACGGCTGAGAGGGCAGCTCAGGGGCAGTGTGTTTATCTTGGAAGCAACACAATGCAAAGCAATACAAGTTTGAATCCTGGTCCCGTGCTTACAGACTGCTCTCCGGTGTTAAGTAAGCACGTAATAAAAGATTAATTAATTACTGTAGTCTAATTGACTACTTTTCTACATACCTATGAACTACCATATCAGGTATGCCAAGGACACATTAATACGTTCAGATGTATAATTACATGTCAGCAATACATGCATATGGGTTGAGGCATGCATGCCTGCATGCCACCACTATTTGGCAGTACTAGTGCTCCTGAATACTTATATATTGGTCCCATTCAAAGTCTGAACATAACTGTGGTTGAATCAACTGGTGAGATGTAGGTAGGTGATGTGGCTAATAAATGCACATAGAGCTCTGACTTGATTTGCTTTCTTCTCCATCTACTACATTTTCATGGGATTGTTGATGTTTTGGTTTTTTCCTACAATAACTAAATTCATTTGTGAGTTGCAGTGATCTACCCTTCTCCAATGCCTTCAACATGCACGTTGCTTTCTCAGTGTTTTAGACTTCTTCCCTGTCTGCTATATGCACATGTGTTTCCCATATATTTGGCCTTTTCTGGTCCATATTAACCATATCCGTATGTTCTCAGTGTTTTGGCCTCCCTCTGCATACAAAATTGAGGTGTTCCTAGCGGTTCCTGAGCTCTCCCCACCTACATGATTAGTATTTTGGCCTTCTCTTCCACGTACTAAATTAACATCAAGTTCTCCTGGCTTTGACCTTTTCCTCTGCCTAATTAAAGTGTGTGTTGGTCTCAATGCTTGGTCTTCTCCTAGACCAACTACGTGCAATGTGCCTTGACCTTCGTAGGAGTGGGCTAAGGCGCATTTCATGTAGTTGGTGTCAGAGATTGAAATACACCTTGAATTCTCTGTGCTTTGGCCTTCTACCCTGTTTGCAAATTACAAGTTAACACTGCCTTGGCATAACTCTTTCCCTACAAAAATGTAAATGAGGTTATTATTATACTGGCATTCACCTCTGACTATTGAAAACGTGTGGGGCATTCAATGCATTGGCTTTATCCTCACCATATAAAAAGTATGTGGGATTAGTTCTTCTCCTCCGCTTACTAAATTCATAGGGCTCTCAGTTCCCCTCCTTTCCCTACAATATGTGTTTCTAATTCTTAGGCTTTGTCATCAGATTACTGAATGTTCTTACGTTCACATTTGCCTATTACATGCATATGATTTCTTGTGCTTTGACTTTTCATTCTCCTACTAAATGCTGATATGGCTCTCAGTGTTTTGGGAAACTCCTACACTAAATAAATGCAGATGTGGTTCTCAGTGTTATGAACTTCTCCTCTGCTTACAAGATGTACATAGATTAATCAGTGTTTTAGACTTCTCTGATGCCTACTAAATGCAGGTGTGTTGATCAGTGGTTTGGATGTATCCTCTGCCTACTTTATAATAGGATTCATATCTGATTCTTTGTACATTGGCCTTCTCATCGGTCTAGCCCACTTTCTCAAAATGCATTTTCGCAGAATGAATTTATTTCCTGGTTTACCTTTTTTTTTGCAGCAAAGTGCATATGGTAAGTGGGGATAAGGTATATATAGTGTGTAAGGGTGGGACAGTAAGGATTTTTTGAGGGTTCACCCCCTCACATTTTGCCACAAAAAAGTGCAAAGTTCTGTGAAAATGCATTTGGCAGAAAAAGTGAGGCAAAGGTTCATAGAACATTCTCATCAGCATTCACCACTTCCAACAACACCTCTTCAAACACATCAAAGCCAACAACTTCCTTCAGTCCTATCAGTCTGGCTACAGACCCAGATACAGCAGAGAAGCAGCTACCATCAAGGTGATCGACTATGCCCTTAACATCTTCGATGGTAGCAATCCGTGCCTCCTGGTTCTCCTTGAACTCTCAACAGCATTCAACACAGTAGACAAACAGACACTCACCAGTATTCTAAATCACTGAATGGGGATCAACCAGATCATCTCAGCTGTGTTCCATTTCAAATTGATCCAGACATTAAAGCTCAGTGCTTACGTGAAGCTCAACCCAACCAAGACCAAGCTCCTACTGCTGGCCAACTACACCAAACACCCAGACATATCTCTCTACTCTAACCTTGATGACTTCACACCAGAGCGAGCCCCTTGTGCCAAGTCCCTTGGGTTCAACAACCACGTAAACCTCGCAAGCAGCACAAAGCAAAAAACACACAGATGGCTTGGTATCAACGTTCTCTCATGTGAACAATCAAGTCCTTCATCCCATAAAGCAACTTCAGATTTTCTGTCCAAGCCTTGGTCTTCTTCTACCTGAATGGTAACAATGTCCTTCTGGAAGGCCTTCTGGACACTATCATAGTACCCCTTAGATGTGTCCTTCATGCTGCAGCATGAGTCATCAAACTACTCCCCAAATTCAACCACATCAGCCTGACCCTCATTAAATTCCACTGGCTACCACCACAAACATGTGTCATCATCAAATCCAGCTGCATCATCTACAAGGTTGTCATCCTGAAGTATCCAAGCTCCAAGCTACCTTGCTGAGAAAATCAGCATCTCTGAAGGCCTCACCATAAGTAAGGATGTGTGCAGACTTGAACTCGTCCAGTGCAGAAAAGAAAGAACCCGTAGACAGGCCTTCTCTGTCTACTCCCAGGTACTAGAAACTCCTCCCCATCAACACCAGACTCGCACCCTCACTTGTACATTTCAGGAGGGGGCTCAATACCCTCCTCATCAGGGAATGGCTCCTCCCTAACACCTAGGTCCACAAAACTAGGACCACACACACTCCACTTCCCACCTAACCGGGGAACAGGTGATCTGCTCCCTCGTTTCCTCCCCTGGTTGCCTGGAGAACCCTTGATGCTTTATGGTAGGCCCAGAAAAACAGCTTTAATATATTCATTTCATGTTTAGGAGGGTCAGTCAACACCTTAGCACTGAAAACTGAAAACACTCTTGACCCACCGACATTGAGTTACAGTATTTAAAGACAAACCCCACAAATGTGAATACCTTACAAGTATCAGGTACACATGTTAATCGAACGTTCGCCATTGGCTCCCACATATATAGAGATCTAAACACAATACTATGTAGCACACTCTATTGGTTAGTACATTACCCGTGGCCATTCTAAGTGGATCCCCCTACGAATTACCTAAATGTGAAGTCAGCAGAAAATACTCCATCCTGATTGGCTAATGTTATACATGTAACATTTACTAAAATGGCATACCCTCATTGCCCGAAACAAGTTCATGTAACTTCTGATGTGCAGTCCTACCAAAACAACCCAATCATGTAATGAGTGTGAACAGTATAGCAAGCAAACTAGACACAGTAATATCCTTCGCCATGAGCTCAACCAATTTGGCAATCCAGACAGTTCCCAGAGCTTGTAACACTTGTTTCAACTCCTGTTTTGAAACATGTTGCTATCTGTGGCATACATTGTTCTGGCTATCTCTTGGGAACTAGGTGGCTTAAAAAGAAATGTAACTGTGACCACACTCTTTGGACATTCATTTCTCATATTTATTCATATTACCAACCCATTTCATTGCAGACCCAGCTGCCAGCTGTCTCAACACTCCTGTGGGCTCAGTAAAACCAAAATCTAGTTAGTTTGACACTTTTGCAATGTCTCCACTCAAGACTTAGTTCACACCAAAATATGCCTTTCACAACTATTGTACTTGTCTATCGTCAAGAACACAAACCGTTGTTCTACATTTCACTCAAAGCTGCTGAGACCTGCTAGCCCCTGCAGCAATAACTAATTGATGGCCCTCACCCTTCCTCCAAGGATCTTGGGATGGTGAACACTTGGTGGGGGAATCAGGAATAAAGTTTAATGAAATGGAAGGACAGAGGCTCAGAACTTTGGCTTTGTGCCCTAAATAACAGAAATCTACACACTCTCACAGGGCCTAATTCAAAATGGCAGGACTATGTGTCCCCTCTGGCTAATGTTGTAAGAGTCCCGTATGCTAATAGAAACCAGTAACAATATATTTTGCTGGCCATCATTCCACCCCATACTCAGTAGCCTGGTGCTCTCTAGAAAGTAGCTAAACGGAATCCAATTTGAAAATGGCCTGAAATGCTGCAACAATTGACAGATACACTGACACTAAAAATGACCAAATCTTCATTCTACTAGAATTCCTGCAGCTTGTACTACCCCTCATGTTTAGGGTGTTGCACCTGCATCCTAAGAGTGCCAAATTACCTGCCCTCCCCCAACCTCCATTCTTTTCTCCCCACTCCCTTGTATCGCCACTTCCCTCACCACATACTTCACTCTATGAATTGTACATCACTCTGTTGCCTCCTGAAGCTAGGTCCAGGCTCAATAAATACAATACAAATAATAATAATAATAATAATAATAATAATAATAATAATAATAATAAGTTTCCCATCCCGATAAAATTAATGTAGAGTTTTTTTTGTGTTTTTTTTTTATGAACTTGGTAAAGCGCACGTACACCCGAAGGCATCTTGGCGCTAGTTACTGAAGAGGAATAAAAAGCAAAAACGGCCGACAACACCATAAGAGAGAGATGGCCTAAAACAGAGTGGTTTTCAGCAACCGTCAGAAGGTAAGATGGTCTTCAGTTGCACGGAGAGCAATAGGCAACTTGTTTCACGCTATGGCAGCCACTACCGAAAAGGCACGTCCTCCTATATGTGACAGACGATAACGGGGGACAGTGAGAAGACAGGCAGAGTGAGAGCGCAGCAAGCGGGCAGGAGTGTAATGAACAAACTTTGCTTGGAGATATTCAGCACCCACGCCATAAAAGGCACGATGCACTAGACATAGTGATTTGAACAAGATCTGACTGGGCACAGGAAGCCAATGAATTTTCTTGAGCAGAGGAGAGATGTGGGATCCAAAGGGAGGACGGAGTATAGAACGAACGGTGGCATTTTGCAGTAGTTGAAGCCTTTGGATCAGATAGCGAGGCTGGGCTAAATAGAGAGAGTTGCAGTAGTCAAGAGTGCTGAGGACCAAGGCTGCCACTACCGGGGCCTGGCATTCAGCAGGAATAAAAGGCAAGACTTTCCGCAGGATGCACAGATTAAAGTGCCCGGCACTAAAGACACTAGCCACTTGATTCTCAAAGGACAGAGAAGCAGAGATCTTGACACCGAGGTTGCGGACCAATTGAACCAGAAGAGGAAGAGGGCCAAGGCTCAATGGCGAGAACTGCGAGGTCCAAAAGAGCAGGGGAGACGAAGTACCCACAACAAGGACCTTGGTCTTACTGCCATTCAATTTTAGCCAATTAGTCATCATCCAATGCCCCAGCAGTTCCTGAGTCATGCAGCAGTCTCAACTTGAGTAAGATCCAGGCGGACGAGAATCTGTGTGTCGTCCGCATAAGAGTAGTAGCGAAAAACATGTGAGTGGATAAGAAGCAGAAGAGATCTGATATAAATATTAACGAGTATGGGAGAACGTGCAGAGTTCTGAGGAACACCACAGAGAAGTGTAGCCAATTTAGATCGGAAAGGGGGGAGAGAAATAGACTGAGAGCGATCAGACAAAAACGATGTGAAGCAATCGAGGACCCGGCGGAAAGGCGAGAGAGCAGGATGGAATGATCAACGGTGTCGAAAGCAGCCGATAAATCCAAGAGTAGGACTGCTCAAACACCACCCTTGTCCACCAAACATACCAGGTCATCGAGTACCGAGTTCAAGACAGATTCAGTGCCCCATCCCGGGGTGGAAACAAGACTGAAAAGGATCATAGAAATGAGAGGACTCAAGGAAATTAGAGAGAAGAGGGGACACCAAGGCCTCCATCAGCTTCATAAGAAAAGGAAGAAGTGAGATAGGACGATAATTGGACAGAACATCAGGATTAAGAGACGGTTTCTTAAGAAGAGGGACAACCAGGGCGTGCTTAAGGGACGGAGGAATAAACCCTGTGGAGAAGGAAGTATTCACAGCAGTGGTGATATGCTCAATGAGGTCAGCAGATACCTCCTTTAAAAGAGTAAGAGGTATAGCTTCATTAGGAGATGCAGACTTTAGTCTAGAAATAGCAGACAATATATCAGAGTTAGAAAACTGCGGAAATGAAGACCAAGAAGCAGATGGGGAAGGGGAGGAAGTGAGAATTTTAGGGGCAGTAAGCGACGGCAGACCAGTCTTTATAAGGCCACGAACAGTAGAGATTTCTTCCAGAAAGAAATCAGAGAGAGAGTCACATAGGCCTTGCGAAGGAGGGAAGGAGGCCTTACCATTCTCAGGGGAGGAGAGAGACTGGACAAGATCAAAGAGGGCTTTAGGTTTATTAAGCGCTGATAGAACTTTCTGGGTATAATAGACCTTCTTGGCAGTAATCAGAGCCTTGTGATAGGCCGAGAGAGAGCAGCGAAATAGGTTCTTAGCAAAGGGGGAGTAATCTAGACGCCATTTCCTCTCTGCCTGACGACAGTGCAATTTAAGTGCAGAAAGATCGTCGGTAAACCAAGGTTCGGGGGAACGAGTTTTAGGTTTACAGAGTTTAATAGGGGCTAGCAAGTCAGTCGAGGCTAAGAAAGTGGCTTCAAGCTTAATTAGAGAACAGTCTGCAGTATTGCCAGAATTAGCAAGAAAAACAGGAGTCAGGTCAAGGCTAGATACTCTCAACCAACTGCATTTAGAAACAGGCAGTTTAACAGGGCAGGGGGGAGCCTGAAGAAGGTAAGAAAAAGCTATGAGTTCTCAGTGCTTTGACTATCTTCTCCACTTACGATATGCCAATGTGTTCTTAGTGATTTGGACTTCTCCGTTGCTTGCATAATGTACCCAGTGTGTTCTTTGGGATACTACCCAGCAACAAAATGTAAGTATCCTAACTGTCCCATATGCCTACAAAATCCACATAGGGATATTGGTGTTTGTGCCCTCTCCTCTGCCTACTAAATGCACAAGAGCCTTTCAATACATTTGCTTTATCTACTGTCTTTAAAATGCATATGGGTTCCTCAGAGATTTGTACTTCTATTCTGCATATTAAATGCATGTGGGATTCAGTGCTTTGGCCTTCTCCATGCTTACTAAATGCAACTGTGCTTAACATAGCCTTGGTCTTCTCCTCTACCTACAAAATGTATATATGGTTCTCAATGCTTCGTCTTTCTCTGCCTACAAAATAGCTGAAAGATTTTCAGTGCATTGGTCTTTTTCTCTTAGTTCTTTCACTTGGTTCCCAACATATAAAAAAGAATGGTGTTTCCCACTCTGCAAATTACAAATCAGGTTATCACTGTTTTGGCCCTATCATCTGCCTACAAATACATGTTGATTCTCAGTGTCTTGTCCTTTTCCTATGCCTACTAAACGCATGTTAGCCTTCTGCTCCACTTGCTGAATGGACAAAGGCTTCTCAGTGGTTTCACATATTATCTGCCTACAAAAAGCATCTGTATTTCACCGAGCTTTGGTCTTCTTTACTGCCAACTAAATGCACAAGGGGTTCTTAGTGCTGTGGCTTTCTCCTCCAGTTACGCAACAGTTATTAATGCTTTGCCTTTCTCTTCTTCCAACAAATTCAATGGTGGTTCCTGAGTGCCGTGATCTTCCCCTCTGCCTACAAAATGTATGTGGATTTCTCAATAATGAGGCCTTCTCCTTTCCCTACAAAATCCATGAGGGGTTCTTAGTGAGTTGGCCTTATTCTCCACCTATTAAATACATGCAGGGGTCTCAGTGCCCTGATCTACTCATATGGTTACAAAATACGTGTCTCAGTACTTTTGCCTATTCCACTACTTACTAATGGGATGTGAAGCTCTTTGTGTTTTGTCTGCCTACTGAATGTGCATTGGGTTCTCAGTGCTTGCCAAACAATTACCCCAACAAATGAACATGGCCTTCTCATATACCTTCATAAAAGAAGATTTCAGGTTCTAATTCACCTATAAAATTCAGGCATGCCTAACACTCCCTTGGCATTCCTCACAGCCTACACAATGCACAAGGGTTATCAGTGATTTAGCCTTTTATTTGCCTACTAAATGGTGGTGGGGTTTTCACTTCAATGTTGCTCATCTGCTAACAAAATGCATGTAAGGTTCTCGGTGCTTTTTGCAGTGGTGGCATGGTATCATAAGTATGATACTGACACAATAGATACAATTTGTAAAACCTTTATTGAGGTTTCTGGGGTTGGAAAAACTCCTACTTTGCCCTAACTAAGATAGGAGTAATCGACAACCAAATAATAAACAAAACAGTCCTAGTGGAGTCCGTCAAATCAAAATGGCCTATGCTAACAAAACCTAATGCTTACCCTATCTCTTGTACTAAATGCGTATAAAGGAGAAATGTATGTAAAGGAAACATAAGTGTTCAAATGAATAAATCTGGCTAAATCAACTCTCCTCCCCATGTTAGACCATACGGAGTAAGGCGATCCCTTTATGCAGGATGAAACACTATGGCCAGGTTTTTAACACATGAACAGTTCACCACATAGATTGAGGCTCGTGTGGCCTTCCACGTTAAAGTTGCTCTTCCCAGCCTTTCAAACAGTATTTCAAAAACAGTTCATGCTGGTCCCCCTCTGTCGGGATCAGATCCTTTTCAAGACAAAAGTTAATGTTGGTCCCCCTCTGTCGGGTTCAGACCTCAAAACAAAATTCAACAAGACTTGCAAGGGGGCTCCCTTCAACAAGTTTATTACACTTTGGGTCTCCCTCAGTCGGACACAGACCGGAGTCTAGGAGATAATTTTTCTTTCTTCGCTTTTGCAGTTCATTCGCTTTATCATCACAAACAATGCACCCTTCTCTGAGACTATTAAGTGGGCTACTTCCTTTCGCCGGACAACTCTGTTACTCAGCAGCTGTGTGCGTTTCTTTCTTGGTTTCACGATTTCCAATTAACGAGTCAAGGTTAGTGCCACAGGCTTGGCCTCCCCTCCCCATCTCGACCGTTCACCCGGGAGTGTCGCTGGCTTCCTTGGAACACAATGCAGCCTTCTGTTGTGGGATCTGGCCTTCTCCACGTGTCTATTGCAGCCTGTAGGAGCTAACAACCTCCAGTATGAACTCTTGGGGTTTTCGACCTGCTGCTCTCATCCCTTGGTCCATCACTCTGCTCCAGTTGGATTGCCTTTTCCCCGGAAGTACTGCTTGTACTTGTGTTCCGCCTTGCTCAGAGTGTCTCTCTAGGTTCTTCCTTTTATCCGTGTGAGGAGAGCTAATTGGTATAAGGTGTATGCACTTAAGTCAGGTACCTGACTTTGCCTGACCCAATTAAATGGACATGTCCAGTACGATGTATGAGAGTTAGTCTTGTTACTGTCAGCCACCCTCTTCCGCAGCCCGGTGTTTGTGTAAAAAGGAGAGGGGGGGCGTTTGGATCTTGGAGAATCCTAAAAAATAGGATGGGTTAGATGACCAAAAAAGGGCAGAATACTGCGCCTCACCAATGGATGCCTCACTCCCACTCCCCAAAGACCCCTCAACCAGGTGGTCCTCCCAGACTGGTCCACCACCTGGAACTGGATCCAAAAGTGATGGCCATGTCCTCGACACCTGGATGACAACTCCCAGAGGACTAGCGGGTGATACACTCTTTGGTTTCTCACATATTGCTTTCCCCACTGCCTACAATATAGATGTGGGGTTCTTCGAGTTGTTCCTTTTCCTTCTACCTAGTATATGTACATGTGGTTTTCAGTGCTTTTGCCTTCTCCCCTGCCTACTCAATCCATTTGAAATTCACAGTGCTTTAGGATTCTCCCCCACCAACACAATTCACGTTTCCCCAGCACTGACTTAGCATTCCCCTTTGCATAAAAAATGCAAATGCAGTTATTGATGTATTAGTCTACTCACCAGCTAAATTAAAAAAAATGGATTATCATTGCATTGGCATTCTCCTCCACCTACCTACAAAATTACAGTGGGCTTCTCAGTCCTTCGGCCTTCTCCTCTGCCTACTATATGCATTTGGAGTTCTCAGTGGTTGCACATGAGATACTCAGTGTTTTGGTCGTATTCTCAAACTACAAAATGCATGTGGGTATTTTAGTGCTTTGTCCTTCTCATCCACTTATTGAATGCAGTTGTGGGGTTGTGGTTCTCAGTCTGCTGGCCTTCTCCTCTGACTCCTAAAAGTCTTTGGATTCACATAGATTCGTGCTTCTCGTCTGACTATCAAATGCACTTAGTCAAATGTAACTTTGCCCAACCTTGCCTTATTGACTCCCTTTGCCTACAAAATGCACATTGGATTGTTGTTCTTTATCTGTATCTGCCTGCAAGATTCACAAGCAATTTTCAGTCTATTGGGTTTCTCCTTCACATACTCCTGCAAAGTACAGGTGGGGTTCTCATTTCTTTGGCCTTCTTCATTTATTTATGCAAGTGTGAAATTACTTCCCTGCTTTGGCCTTCTCCCATTCCTTCAAAATGCATGATGGTCTTTTTCACCAACTACTAAATGCATGTGTTGGCCTTCTCCTCTGTTTGATAAATGAAACTGGATCCTCAGTGTTTTGCCCTTCGCCCCTGACTATATAAAATAGAATGATGCCTAACACTGCTTTGGTTTTCCTCTCTGTCTGCAAAATGCACAGGGGATTCACAGTGGGTTGGCCTTTCATCTGACCACAAAATACCTGTGGGTTTATCATCCACCTACTGAATGGGAATGGGCTTTTCCATCATTTGCTGTCTGTTCTGCCTACAAAATTAATGTTTGCTTTTTCTCTCTAACTTATTAAATGCACATACTTTAATTTTCTCTCCAACACACTGTTTGTGCGGTTCTCAGTGTTTAGACCTGCTCCCCTACCTACAAAATGCATGTTAGGTTCTCAGTGTTTTGACTTTCCTCTCTGCCTATGTGGGATTCTCAATTTGTCGGCCTCCTTATATGCCTATGAGTTCTCAGTGCTCTGATCTTCTGTTAAGCCTATAAAATGCATGTGGGATTCTCAGTTGCTTGGCCTTTTCCTCCATGCACTAAATGCAGGTGTGGGTCTCAGTGCCTTTGCCTACTACACTGCCTACTAATGGGATGTGGTGATCCCTGTGCTTTATATTTTCCTATACCTACTAAATGCTGTTGGGGTTCTCTGTGCCTTGGTCATCTGCTGTGCCAGAAAAAATACTTTTATTTTTCTATGCCTACAAAATGCACCGGGAGTACTAGGTGCTTTGTATTTCTCCCTCATCTACAAATGCATGTGTGCCTTGTACTCCCTTGGCATTCCTGCAAAACTCTACTAAATGTGGATGGGGTTATCAGTGATTTGACCTTCTCATCTGCATTCTAAATGCATGCAATGTTTTCAATGCAATAGTCTTTTTATCTGCCAAGAACATGCATATAACGTTCTCAATGCATTTGCCTTAACCTCTGACTACAACAGACATGTGGATTTCTCACTGTCTGTGCCTTTCCCTCCACCTACTTAATGTGCATGTATTTCTCAGTGCAATCTCCTCTACCTACTAAAACCAGGAGGGTTATCTGTGTTTTGTCCTTATCCTCCAACTACTAAATTAACTTGGTGTTTAGTGCTTTTCCTTTTCTTCTGCCTTAGCAATGCAGATTGTCTCATTGTCTTTTTAATGCATTGGCCTGCTCCTGTACTTAAAACATGTATATGGAGTTCTCAATGGTTTTGCCTTCTCCTCTAACTACACAATGCATTTGTGTTCTCACTGCTTTTGCATTCTCGTCTGCCTACTTAATTTTCTCGAAGCTCTTAGTTATTTGGCCTACAAACCCACCTACAAAACGCAAGTTTGTTGAATAGTGCTTCAACATTCCCTTTTGCCTACAAAATGCACCTGGAGTTATCAGTGCTTTTGTCTCTGATCCTGCCTACTAAAAGTCCATGCAATTTCCAATGTATTGGCCTTCTCCACCTACAAAATGCACATGAGGTTCTCACTGCTTTGGCCCTCTGCTCTGCATATTAGGTTATCTTAGTGATTTTGCATTCTAAATGAAGGTGTGACCAACACTGCTCGGGAATTCTCCTTTGCTTAAAAAATGTGCATGCAATTCTAAGTGATTTGGTCTTCTCCTCTAACTTCTAAATACATGCAGACTCATCAGTGGTTTAGCACTCTTCTCTCCCTATAAAATGTGCATTGGTTTCTCAATGCTTTGGCCTTCTTCTAACCCAACAAATTGCACATGTGGAATTCTCAATGCTCTGGACATATTCTTCACTTACAAAATAGACAGGTCGTGTTTCCAGCAAATTGTCCTCTGCTGCCCACTAAATGAACATGGGTTAGCAATGCTTTGGCATTCTGCACTACCTACAAAATAAATGTGGGGTTCTCAGTGCCTTAGCCTTCATCAAAAACACTTAAACTAGAAGTGTTCTAAAAACGACCTTGGTATCCTCCTCTGTGTGCAATATGCAAGAGTAGTTCTCAGTGTGTTGGCCTTTCCTGTGACTTCACAATGCATATGGTGTTCAAGGTGCTTTGGTTGTCTCTTCTGCCTACTATATTCATCTGGGGATCTCAGTGCTTTTACCTTCTGCTCACAACATGCATATGGAATCTTAGTGATTTGGCCTTTTCCACCAAATATATACCTAACTCTGCTTTGACATTCCACTGCACACTCAAATATACACATTGGTCATTGCTTGTATTTTCATTTTGGTATCTCTTTCCCTACAAAATACACATGGGTTTCTTAGTATTTTTGCCAACGCTGCCTATAAAAGTCATGCTACACATGCTAAACGCACGTGAGGGTTTGAGTGCATTGACCTTCTCCTCTGCTTAAAATGTGCATGGGAAATTATTGTGCTTTTGCCTTCTCTCCCACCTAAAAAATGTAAGTGTGCCTAACACTGTCATGGCATTCTCATTTTCACGCAAAGTATATTTATGCATTTATAAAGTGCACCAAGCTCTTGAGCATCTAGGCGCTGGTTACTGAATAAGAACAACAGACAATATGACAGGTGGAGATTTAGATGAACAAGTGCGTCTTTCAGTTTTTTTCTGAATACTTGTTAAGAAGGTTCAGATCGGAGATGCAGTGGAAGATTGTTCCAAAGATTGTCCGAGACCACTGAGAAGCTGGAGCCATCAGCTTATTTCTGACTGAACCTGGGGGTTGAGAGTGGTTGGCTGGAGGGCGATCTGAGTAGTCTGGCTGTTGGATATTTCTAGATCCTTTGGCCAGAGTATGAGAGGGCCTTGTTGGTTAGGCAATGGTGGGCAATGGTGGGTATTTCGAATTTCATTCTTTTCCAGATGAAAAGCCAATGGACAGTCCTCCTGGCTTCAGGGACATGGTCAGATGTACTTAGGTCCAGAGCCGCTTGGAGAGCATTATTTTGAATGACTAGAAGCCTGTTCAGGTTCTTTTCTGAGGTGCCACAGAGTAAGGGATTGCAGTAGTCCAGCTTGGACTCTACAATGGTGCGGGTCACCATGAGATGAGTTAAAGTAGAGAAGAACGGTATGCTTGCTCGTATGAGTTTGGTGGTGTAGGCTGTTGCTGACATGATATTTGGAATGTTGCAAGTAATGCTTAGCGAGGCATCTAAATAAATGCTCAATGTTTTCACTGAAGTGGAGACATGGAACTTGTAGCCATCTATGCTCAAGATGCAGAATGCCGGGTTGAGGCTTGCAAGACGAGTTGGGGGGCCGACTAGGAAAAGCTCTGTCTTTTCATCATTCAGACAGAGGCTATGCTGGGCCATCCATGTTTGGATTATCTCATAAACAGTGTTTACTGTTGGGCAATCCTAGTCATAGTTTCCTGTGTGGGGATGAGTATTTGTTTATCAACGGCATAATTTTGAATGATATTCCCTCTGATTCAAAATGAACAAATAGCGATTTTGTATGAATGTTGTAGAGGCTTGGGGACACCACATGTAATCAGAGTTGGTGGGGTTGCCGCCTTGCCTACGAACAATTGAGACGTTCAGTTGTCAAGGAAGGAGACAACCAAGCTGGTCGCTTTGAGTGAGAGGCAAGCAACTGAGGTTGGATTGATGGCATAATGTTTTGTGGTCCACAAGGTCAAACTCAGCTGAGACATCAAGTAAGAGCAGGAGGGAGCGTTTTCCCACAACACATGCATCATCCAATTGTTTTTTTAGATCAAGGAGGGCAGTTTCTGTTCTATGGCCTGGGCGAAAGCCTGATTGGTGGGCACTGAGGATGGAATGTCCTTCTAGAAATGCCTGAACTTGAAATTAGCAGAGATGACGTGTATGAGGTCCTCGTCAAAGGTGGTGGGGTCAGGCTTGGGTTAGCATCTGCCTACAAAATACAAGTGAGGTATTCAGTGCTTTGTCCTTCTCCTCTGCCTACTGAATAAACATGAATCATCAATACATGCGGATTTCAGGGCATTTACATTCTCTTCTTCAAAGAGCAGGCACATGGGTTCTCAGTGATTTGGCCATCTCCATGATCTACAAAATACAGGTATGCCATCACTACAATATATACACATGGGTTAACCATTGCTTTGCCCTTCTTCTTTGCTTACTAAAAGCATTGGAATCTGAATACACTGGTCTTCTCATCCACCGACAAAATTCATGTTGGTATCTCCTTGCCTTGGTATTCTTCTCATACACTCGTTCCTCCACGTGCACAATTCATTTTTGTATCTTGGTTATTGCATTGGCCTTCTCCTTTGCTTACTAAGAGCAAAAGAGATTTAATACAATGGCCTCTTACTCCATCTACAAATTTCTTGTTGCTATCTCTTTTCCTTGACATTAATCTATATAAAATAGACACAGGTTTGTTAGTGCTTTGGCCTTCTTCTGTGCATATAAAAGACATGAGGAGTTCTCAGTGCTTTGTCCTCCTCCAACTGTTTCTAAATGCACATGTGGTTCTTTACACTTTGGCCTTTTGCTCTGCATATAAAGTGCATGTGAGGTTCTCAGTACTTTGGCCTTCTCCCCACCTAAAAAATCGAGGTTGTGCATAAGACTGTAATGGCATTCCCCTCAAACTGCATAATGCACATATGGTTATCAATGCTTTGTCATTCTCCTCTGCCTACAAATTGCCATTTCACTTTCAGTATTTTGGCATTCGGCTCTACCTACTAAATGTGCATGGGCTTCTCAGCCTATTGGCCTTCTCCTACACATACAAAATATATGAGTGGCCTGGACTGCTATGTCATGCCCTTCTTCTCTGCCTACAAAATTCAAGAGGTGTTGTCAGTTATTCATCTTTCTCATTCACCACATGTAGCCTCCCTGATTAAACCTTCTCCTCTGCCTACCAAATACACATGAGGTATTCAGTGCTTTGGCCTTCTCCACTGCCGAGTGAATTACCATGGATTATCCTTACTTTGGCCTTCTCCATTACCTAAAAAATACAAGTTTACCTTGGAAATACCGTCTGACTACAATATGCATATGGGGATATCATTATATATTATGCTTTTGTTGTTTACTCCATCTACGAAATGCAGGTGGAGTACTCAGTTGTTTGCCCATCTCCACTGCCTACAAAAGGCACCATGTTTTCGCAATGCTTTGACCTACACACCATCTTATAAAAATAAAGAGTGCCTAACACTGCCTTGGCGTCCTCCTCTGATGAAACACGGGACTTGTAAATGACATGGTGGTTCTCAGTAAATTGAACTTTTCAACAAATGCACTTTCCAGTGGTATGGCCATCTCTTATGCCTACTAAATGTGTGTGGCGTTCTCAGTGCATTCTACCTCCTAAATACATGTATTGTTCACAATATTGTGGTCTTTTACATCTACACAATGAACGTTGTGCTCCCAATGTGTTAGCTTTCTTCTACTAAATTCATGTGTGCCTAACTCTACCTTGACGTTTTGTTTTGCTTACAAAATTCACACAGGGATCTCACTGATTTGTGCTCATGATAGTTCAAAAACCATAATCGTATCACTTTCTTCCTGAAGCCTTCCACAAAACAAGTACTGTCCATTAGCATCCAGCCATACATCTTTGACTTGTCGAGTACCAGAGGGTTAATCGTTGTTGCCACTTATGTTAAATTTATATATTAAACCTCTATCCAAACTGATACGTGCAATGTTCAAAGGAAGCAGATGATATGAAAAGTAATCAGGTACACAAGAACTTACCTCTACTAAGCTAATTTCCTGCCTTTCCTACATCAAACAGTCGATGAAATCTCATTTCCTGAAATTAAATTCTTTACAAAAAGAAGTAATGCTAGTAAATGCCACCTCACACCCAAGCAGCCCGATGTACTGGGATGATAGCTTCAGTTCATGTCCGAAGACAGTGACATCTGTCAGAAATCTGTTTTTTTAAAAATATGTACTGTTTATTAAATCCCAGTACATTAAACCATTTTAAGTATACCAACCTAAAATGGTAGTAAAAGGACAACAAAAGGCTTCTCCTTTCCAGCTTTCCATTGAAGGGTAGATGCCATCAATGTAATGCTGCACCCTACAACAACATATAACGAATGCTGATCTGAGGTATTGTATGTAGTGGTACCTTGCCCATGTCCTAAGTATTAGGTTCTACTGTTGACTGACTACATTATATATGTTACATGCAGGATTCTCCATGTGTTTGTTGCTTTGTAAATAATAATTATTGTGTTGAAATGTATTTCCGGATTTGCACAGTACCTTAAATGGAGAAGAATGCTGTAGTTGAGGTGGTTGTTCCTAGCAGTCCCTGCAGGCTCACGGTTCCTGATGCTTCAGTCGTGTTGACGAGAAGGAGGCCATCTGGAGTGTCCTGCACTGCCCAGGGAAGAAGCCAGCAGCGGAGCAAAACATTGAATAAAAAGTGCGCTCCTTAAAACTCATACAGGTCCCATTCCCTCTGGCTATCCGGTTCACTGCAGTGGTGCACAGCAAATTCGACCAGGAGAGGGAGGCCAGAGTTTGGTGTTTGGCGAGATGGTTGGTCCAACCAAGCTCAAGGGAAGAAGATTCCTTGCAGATCTTATCTGTCGTCGAAGTTTTGGGTGATTCGGACCTGCAGCAGGGCTTCACCAGGCTGTCCAGTAGTTGCAGCAGTCATCTTCCTTCACCTTCTCTTTGGTTATCTCGATCCAGTGGCGACTCTGCCTTCCAGTCCCTTTCTTTGCACCAAATCCCCCATTCACACAGCCTGACTATCAATCACACAGCAGGGTGGCTGTCTTGGCAGGACAGCCACCTAGCCAATCAAACTAGAGTGTGACTTGGGTCTCCAAGGAGACCCTGTGCAAGGGGCCTCAAACCCCTCCCTCACCTCCTGTCCACCCAGACACTCAGGCGCCTAAGGAGAGCTTCTGTGCAGAAGCCCACCAAAGGACGGTGAACAAAGGAACCAAACCTGGTTTGGCGCACAGAGTAAACCACGAGAAAGACCTTTACAAAAAGAAATGGCAAATAAACTAGACCGGAACCAAATAAAAATAAAAGGGGTCCAGCGGGTTAAAGTTCGAGGCTACCACGATAGCCTCTAACGGTACCGAGGCTATTTTCATAGCTTGCGGTAGAATAAAAATGGTAGATACCGCTGCCACCAGCTAAATCTTAGAGAAAGGGGAACATACTAATGTTCCACGAGAAAAGGGGATAACTATTAACCCCTCCAGTAATCTATTGGAAGATAGGCTGTACTGGGTCTGTACATTTAAAAAGACTAGTAAAGCCAATGGCAACTTTACATGTTCTGTGAGACAGTAGTCAGTCCCAGGAAATGGAGTTTAAAGTGGAAAGTCTGAAAAGACAACCCTGTGTCACTGCACTAAAGGTGCTGTGTGACACACAGTAAAACATGATTTCTATGGGGTGGGTGAGACTCCATAGCCCATGAGCATAAACATGTTCACCACACAGCAAAACACATGTATGAGTGGGGAAAATGCTGACACTCTTACCAGGTAAAAATATTAAACCCTAGAAATCCAGCAAAGCTGCTGAGGGACTCAACAGGTAAGGGAAATTAGCCATTATGGAGAATTCGCCCTAACAGTTTCCAAGGTTCCCTTAAGGCTGAGAAATGTGGATTCATGTATATGTGTGGTACGAAAAGCTTATACCAAGCTGTTATTATTCCTTTCTTTTTTCCATGCTGCGAAAACAGATCTGTCAAAGGTGGGTTAGTGGATATTTGGATTTTGTCACAGAGGACCCAAGGCAAGATTTTAGTTTTAAATATAGCCAAGAATGGCCTGTTGAGAGACCTTCTTGTATACAAAGATCTTGGAAAGGAAAACCCTTGTTTTCTGATTCATTCCATAAATCTTGCAAAAGGTACAAAGGCACAATGCTTCCCAGTCTGCCCAATAGAATGGATTATTTGTAATTTTACTTTGGCTTTGTTCCATAGTGGGGCTTCTGAGTGTAAGTGGGAATCAACGTTGAGAAGGGGGTGAACTATTTTTGCAGCAGTGTTGTAAGTTTAATGCTATAGGGTTCTTGAATATGTGAGATGCACTATTAAAAGGTAGATCAACTTGTGTTAGAGCTAGTTAATTTCTTATAAATCAAGTACTGATTGTTGTAGTTAATCATAGGAATTAAGTGGAAGGTTTAGCTATATAATTCCATTTTTGGCAATTTTACTCCTGTGAGGACTTGCATATAATGTACCACAATGTCAGAACACAGTGCAGCACAGTAATGAGTATCAGGTACCCAGTGGAGAGGCCACCTAAGTTTGAGAATCCTGCGTGGGGAGAAAAAAGCCCTAGTTTTTCACGAATTGCAGACACAATGAAGTTTAGACACCATGCAAAGAAGTGAACAGGGAAGGGTGGGGTGGGCTCACAGGATGGAGCGGCAGAACGGTGCCTGGTGTCCCCTGCGGACACCTGCAGACACAATGGGAGCAGCTGCCATAGGAGCCGCCCTTTGCCTGAGGGGCCCTTAGCCGGGGGCTGCCGGGCAAGGGGCTGCCCAGGGGGGAACAATTATAAAGCAGAAGGGGGAGGGAGGAAGGGGGGTGTGGGTAGGCAGGGAGGTGGGAAGGGAGAGGAGGACCAGGAAGTGGCTCGAGGGGGAGGGGGGACCAGGCACAACAACGCGCTCAGTGCGCTATCCACAACAAGGTAACAAAATTGCAGAAAAACACTCACTAGAGGCCCGGAGGGCCTGGCAGGGCTTGGCTGGCCTGCAGTCCCACAGGGCTACCGGCGACCGCTCTCATCCGCTCCGCTGAACAAAGAAGCAAATGGGGGGAGCAGCCGTCGAGTAGTCCAGGGAGGGACTATCCAGGCAGCCAATCAGAGGGGGGTGGGCGGCCCGGGAGGCTGGAAGGGAGAGGAGGACCAGGAAGTGGCTCGAGTGGGAGGGGGGAGCAGGCACAACAACGCGCTCGGTGTGCTATCCACAACAAGGTAACAAAATTGCAGAAAAACACTCACTAGAGGCCCGGAGGGCCTGGCAGGGCTTGGCTGGCCTGCAGTCCCACAGGGCTACCGGGGACCGCTATCACCCGCTCCTCTGAACAAAGAGATATCTGTTTGTATCTCATTCCATACCTGTAATATAGTATACAAAGGGGAAATCTGAATAAGTTTAATTCCTAGTTGGCTAAGCCTCTTGGATACCTATTGCAACTGGTGTAAATCAGATATTGTTGTTGTTGCTTAAATTGTTTAGGCAGCACATTTTAGACAATGGGCCTCATTAAAAGTTTGGCGGTAGCTTTTCTGGTAAAACCGGCAGACTGCCAACAAACTTATTCCGGCACCTGGCAATGGGGAAATACAGGGGCATTACAGCCCTGGCAGACATTTCCGGGTGCCGGTAATAATTAATCCCCATTCCCATTTGAGCCCCTGAGTGCTCAATGGGAATGGGGAGGCCGGATGCACCGGCACCATTCTGAATGGTGGTGGTGCATCCGACATGGTCTGCTCACGGGTGCCGGTCCGCCCGGCAGGTCAGTGCTGGAGGGCGTGAAGGCACCCGTGAGCAGAACTCATAGTTTGCCCATACGATAACAACGTATCGTACCATTTTACTGGTACTGTTGTTACTGGACCGGCAAACTTGTAATGAGGCCCAATAATGTATTTAACAGCAGAGAATTTGGATAAGTTTCTGATTGTTTCCGTAACAATAGAAATTGAATTTAGTGGTCTTTTAAAGTCAAGAGTATATACTTGGCATACAATAATAGCTTTGGGGTCAGTAACAGTTGTTTACAACACTTTAATGTTTGGGTTCTGGTTGATTTCTAATGAAGTATGATGAAGATGAAGAAAAAGTAGGTCTAGCACAAATATAACCAGGGATACAAGTCATTCTTGTCGTGTTCCTCACTTGATTTGAAATTCCTTTGACACATGGGCCCCACACAACACTTTGGCAGATGTCTTATTGTAAGGAGCTTTGACCATATCTATAAAGTTATCATCTAGGTCGAATCTGGACATAAAACAAATACCCACACCCTATCATAAGCTTTATGAGCATCAAAATATGTTGCAAGGGTGAGGGTATCTGCTCGTTTTTTGGCCAGGTCGGAAGTTGGAACATTTGGTGGTATTCCGACCAGCTTTGCCTATTTCGTTGTCCAATTTAGTTAAAAGAGAGATTATTAAACTATTGGAGAGTTTGTAAAACTCAAATGGGAACTGTCAACCCAAGGGGTTTTCCCATGGTCATGTGTCTGATAGTGTCTCGTACCACTGACGTTATAATGGGGGTGTGTAAAAATTGCCTATTTTCATTATGTTAAGATAGCGTTTCAAGTTTGTCATGGAATCAACTTCCTCTTTAAGGTCAGTTGATATTTAAGCTCATCCACATTCAATTAAAGG
The DNA here is from genome assembly GCF_040938575.1 of Ambystoma mexicanum. NCBI lineage: Eukaryota > Metazoa > Chordata > Amphibia > Caudata > Ambystomatidae > Ambystoma > Ambystoma mexicanum. The sequence continues at coordinate 1,142,698,410 of NC_090922.1, forward strand.
ATTGTATTCCGAGATAGTTCTTTTCTTAATCCAGTGGACCAGCATCGTTCTGGCTTTTTATCCTTGTTCATAAAATGATTGTGTGTGTTTGAAAACTGTGTTTTCCACTTCTTTCGTACAGTTTACAATTAGATCATAATTTGTTTTAGCTAATGTATTAATTGATATGTCTGAGGGATTTTTGATGTATTGAGAAATTAGCCTTTGAATTTGTGATTCAGAGTCTGCTAATACCCATGGATCTATTTATTAAGAGGCAGACTTTGTAACTTAATGCCTCATAAATATAGTTTCATTAAGGCCCACATGATTTGCATGGATGCACAGAATTTTGGTTAATGCCATGGAAATATTTTAATGTTTTCCGTAAAATGTTTCTGCCAAGCGCCCGTATAAACTGTCATTCAGTTTCCACCTCAAAAAGGAGGGTTTATGAATGTGCATTTATGTGTGGATGAGTATTGGCAAATTATCTGTAAGGCCTCCTGATAGATTATCACAACTAAACTTGTTCAATAACTCAAAAGAAATGACAAAGACATCCATGCGTGTGCTGAAACAGTAAACAGGTTCCTGCCTGAACGGTGTTGAACACATCATGGTTCTGTTAACAAATGATCTTAAAGGATGTCTCTAGGTATTCACCTGCCATAAACGGAAGACAGTTTTGTTGTTCCTGAGCGATTAGGTGTTGTGTTGCATGCCATGTTCCAATCTCCCTCTATTATTTTGGGGGCATTAGCCGTCTCCAAGAGTACTCTATTCAGTTATAAGGAAAAACACTCTATTATACTCTTTGGTTCATAAATGTGCCCTACTTAGCCCCAGATTTATCTATACGCATGATGATTTTTGAAATAAAAGGGATAATCCATTTTCTATGTCCATATTTGCTAATACAATTATAAACCACTTAGCTCACCCAGTCTCTCTGTAGCTTGGTGGCTTATATTTCAGAAAGATGTGTCTCTTGTAAACCTGCTGTGTCTGGCCTTTTAGTCTTCAAATATTGTAAAATGTTCTTGACCTTTAATGAGATAAACATAAGACCCATCGATATACATGAGAGATTCCTATTCTCTTAATGGTCTTGTGAAATGTTTAAATGCCATCTTATGTTCATATGACCTGACTGGTGGTTTAGAAATAATAGCCTTCAACTATGGTTAGATTGATACGGTGTTTATGAAAGCACAATCCTAATATTAATAATATAACAATGAATTTAAAATTAATAATATGAAGTTAATCTGCTCTAATGCAACAATTTACAAGCTAGACATTAGAATTTGTAAAGTGAAGTGGCTTCAACCACAGTTATGTTATGTTATCTGTACTTGTAGAGCGCACGGTCGCTCAGGGGCATCATGGCGCTAAAGAGGAGAGCTGCTCAGAGGAGAGGAGAAGCCAAAAAAGTGGAGAGCTAAAACAAAATGGTCTTGAGTACTTTTCTAAAACCAAGGTGGTTAGAAACAGTCCTTAATGCCTCACAAATATAGTTTCATTAAGGCCCACATGATTTGCATGGATGCAACAGAATTTTGGTTAATGCCATGTACATATTTTAATGTTTTCCGTTAAATGTTTCTGCCAAGCCTCTGTATAAACTGTCATTCAGTTTCCACCTCAAAAAGGAGGGTTTATGAATGTGCATTTATGTGTGGATGAATATTGGCAAATTATCTGTAAGGCCTCCTGATAGATTTCACAACTAAACTTGTTCAATAACTCAAAGAAAATGACAAAGACATCCATGTGTGTGCTGAAACAGTAAACAGGTTCCTGCCTCTACGGTGTTGAACACATCATGGTTCTGTTAACAAGTGATGTTAAAGGATGTCTCTAGGTATTCACCTCAAAAACAAAGAGGTGATGGCTGGAAGGTTTAGAATGAATCTTAACCACTGGCATTGCTCTGGGCAACCCTCCAGACCACCGTTCTTCGCCCGCCAAGCCATTACAGAAGGGGAAAGACCATATGCAAATCAGGCTTGGCCCCACCCCAAAAGGGGCAGTCCATCCCGAACTGCTAGGCCACATCCCTTCTGCACGAGACCACAAGCATCCCCAAACATGTTTCGCCCTTGTTGGGGCTCATCAGTGAGGAGTAGCTTGGGTCTGTAGGCCCAGCAGGCACGGGACCCACGTCTGGGCATACCCGTCCCACTCGGGGTGACAAAGCAAAAACAAAGAGGTGATGGCTGGAAGGTTTAGAATGAATCTTAACCACTGGCATTGCTCTGGGCAACCCTCCAGACCACCGTTCTTCGCCCGCCAAGCCATTACAGAAGGGGAAAGACCATATGCAAATCAGGCTTGGCACCACCCCAAAAGGGGCAGTCCATCCCGAACTGCTAGGCCACATCCCTTCTGCACGAGACCACAAGCATCCCCAAACATGTTTCACCCTTGTTGGGGCTCATCAGTGAGGAGTAGCTTGGGTCTCTAGGCCCAGCAGGCACGGGACCCACGTCTGGGCATACCCGTCCCACTCGGGGTGACAAAGCAAAAACAAAGAGGTGATGGCTGGAAGGTTTAGAATGAATCTTAACCACTGGCATTGCTCTGGGCAACCCTCCAGACCACCGTTCTTCGCCCGCCACGCCATTACAGAAGGGGAAAGACCATATGCAAATCAGGCTTGGCCCCACCCCAAAAGGGGCAGTCCATCCCGAACTACTAGGCCACATCCCTTCTGCACGAGACCACAAGCATCCCCAATTATGTTTCGCCCTTGTTGGGGCTCATCAGTGAGGAGTAGCTTGGGTCTCTAGGCCCAGCAGGCACGGGACCCATGTCTGGGCATACCCGTCCCACTCGGGGTGACAAAGCAAAAACAAAGAGGTGATGGCTGGAAGGTTTAGAATGAATCTTAACCACTGGCATTGGCCTGGGCAACCCTCCAGACCACCGTTCTTCGCCGGCCAAGCCATTACAGAAGGGGAAAGACCATATGCAAATCAGGCTTGGCCCCACCCCAAAAGGGGCAGTCCATCCCGAACTGCTAGGCCACATCCATTCTGCACGAGACCACAAGCATCCCCAAACATGTTTCGCCCTTGTTGGGGCTCATCAGTGAGGAGTAGCTTGGGTCTCTAGGCCCAGCAGGCACGGGACCCACGTCTGGGCATACCCGTCCCACACGGGGTGACAAAGCAAAAACAAAGAGGTGATGGCTGGAAGGTTTAGAATGAATCCTAACCACTGGCATTGCTCTGGGCAACCCTCCAGACCACTGTTCTTCGCCCGCCAAGCCATTACAGAAGGGGAAAGACCATATGCAAATCAGGCTTGGCCCCACCCCAAAAGGGGCAGTCCATCCCGAACTGCTAGGCCACATCCCTTCTGCACGAGACCACAAGCATCCCCAAACATGTTTCGCCCTTGTTGGGGCTCATCAGTGAGGAGTAGCTTGGGTCTCTAGGCCCAGCAGGCACGGGACCCACGTCTGGGCATACCCGTCCCACTCGGGGTGACAAAGCAAAAACAAAGAGGTGATGGATGGACGGTTTAGAATGAATCTTAACCACTGGCATTGCTCTGGGCAACCCTCCAGACCACCGTTCTTCGCCCGCCAAGCCATTACAGAAGGGGAAAGACCATATGCAAATAAGGCTTGGCCCCACCCCAAAAGGGGCAGTCCATCCCGAACTGCTAGGCCACATCCCTTCTGCACGAGACCACAAGCATCCCCAAACATGTTTCACCCTTGTTGGGGCTCATCATTGAGGAGTAGCTTGGGTCTCTAGGCCCAGCAGGCCCGGGACCCACATCTGGGCATACCCGTCCCACTCGGGGTGACAAAGCAAAAACAAAGAGGTGATGGCTGGAAGGTTTAGAATGAATCTTAACCACTGGCATTGCTCTGGGCAACCCTCCAGACCACTGTTCTTCGCCCGCCAAGCCATTACAGAAGGGGAAAGAACATATGCAAATCAGGCTTGGCCCCACCCCAAAAGGGGAAGTCCATCCCGAACTGCTAGGCCACATCCCTTCTGCACAAGACCACAAGCATCCCCAAACATGTTTCGCCCTTGTTGGGGCTCATCAGTGAGGAGTATCTTGGGTCTCTAGGCCTAGCAGGCACGGGACCCACGTCTGGGCATACCCGTCCCACTCAGGGTGACAAAGCAAAAACAAAGAGGTGATGGCTGGAAGGTGTAGAATGAATCTTAACCACTGGCATTGCTCTGGGCAACCCTCCAGACCACCGTTCTTCGCCCGCCAAGCCATTACAGAAGGGGAAAGACCATATGCAAATCAGGCTTGGCCCCACCCCAAAAGGGGCAGTCCATCCCAAACTGCTAGGCCACATCCCTTCTGCACGAGTCCACAAGCATCCCCAAACATGTTTCGCCCTTGTTGGGGCTCATCAGTGAGGAGTAGCTTGGGTCTCTAGGCCCAGCAGGCACGGGACCCACGTCTGGGCATACCCGTCCCACTCGGGGTGACAAAGCAAAAACAAAGAGTTGATGGCTGGAAGGTTTAGAATGAATCTTAACCACTGGCATTGCTCTGGGCAACCCTCCAGACCACCGTACTTCGCCCGCCAAGCCATTACAGAAGGGGAAAGACCATATGCAAAAACAGGCTTGGCCCCACCCCAAAAGGGGCAGTCCATCCCGAACTGCTAGATCACATCCCTTCTGCACGAGACCACAAGCATCCCCAAACATGTTTCGCCCTTGTTGGGGCTCATCAGTGAGGAGTAGGTTGGGTCTATAGGCTCAGCAGGCACGGGACCCACGTCTGGGCATACCCGTCCCACTCGGGGTGACAAAGCAAAAACAAAGAGGTTATGGCTGGAAGGTTTAGAATGAATCTTAACCACTGGCATTGCTCTGGGCAACCCTCCAGACCACCGTTCTTCGTCCGCCAAGCCATTACAGAAGGGGAAAGACCATATGTAAATCAGGCTTGGCCCCACCCCAAAAGGGGCAGTCCATCCCGAACTGCTAGGCCACATCCCTTCTGCACGAGACCACAAGCATCCCCAAACATGTTTCGCCCTTGTTGGGGCTCATCAGTGAGGAGTAGCGTGGGTCTCTAGGCCCAGCATGCACGGGACTCACGTCTGGGCATACCCGTCCCACTTGGGGTGACAAAGCAAAAACAAAGAGGTGATGGCTGGAAGGTTTAGAATGAATCTTAACCACTGGCATTGCTCTGGGCAACCCTCCAGACCACTGTTCTTCGCCTGCCAAACCATTACAGAAGGGGAAAGACCATATGCAAATCAGGCTTGGCCCCACCCCAAAAGGGGCAGTCCATCCCGAACTGCCAGGCCACATCCCTTCTGCACGAGACCACAAGCATCCCCAAACATGTTTCGCCCTTGTTGGGGCTCATCATTGAGGAGTAGCTTGGGTCTCTAGGCCCAGCAGGCACGGGACCCACGTCTGGGCATACCCGTCCCACTCGGGGTGACAAAGCAAAAACAAAGAGTTGATGGCTGGAAGGTTTAGAATGAATCTTAACCACTGGCATTGCTCTGGGCAACCCTCCATACCACCGTACTTCGCCCGCCAAGCCATTACAGAAGGGGAAAGACCATATGCAAAAACAGGCTTGGCCCCACCCCAAAAGGGGCAGTCCATCCCGAACTGCTAGATCACATCCCTTCTGCACGAGACCACAAGCATCCCCAAACATGTTTCGCCCTTGTTGGGGCTCATCAGTGAGGAGTAGGTTGGGTCTATAGGCCCAGCAGGCACGGGACCCATGTCTGGGCATACCCGTTCCACTCGGGGTGACAAAGCAAAAACAAAGAGGTGATGGCTGGAAGGTTTAGAATGAATCTTAACCACTGGCATTGCTCTGGGCAACCCTCCAGACCACCGTTCTTCGCCCGCCAAGCCATTACAGAAGGGGAAAGACCATATGTAAATCAGGCTTGGCCCCACCCCAAAAGGGGCAGTCCATCCCGAACTGCTAGGCCACATCCCTTCTGCACAAGACCACAAGCATCCCCAAACATGTTTCGCCCTTGTTGGGGCTCATCAGTGAGGAGTAGCGTAGGTCTCTAGGCCCAGCATGCACGGGACTCACGTCTGGGCATACCCGTCCCACTCGGGGTGACAAAGCAAAAACAAAGAGGTGATGGCTGGAAGGTTTAGAATGAATCTTAACCACTGGCATTGCTCTGGGCAACCCTCCAGACCACTGTTCTTCGCCTGCCAAACCATTACAGAAGGGGAAAGACCATATGCAAATCAGGCTTGGCCCCACCCCAAAAGGGGCAGTCCATCCCGAACTGCCAGGCCACATCCCTTCTGCACGAGACCACAAGCATCCCCAAACATGTTTCGCCCTTGTTGGGGCTCATCATTGAGGAGTAGCTTGGGTCTCTAGGCCCAGCAGGCACTGGACCCACATCTGGGCATAACCGTCCCACTCGGGGTGACAAAGCAAAAACAAAGAGGTGATGGCTGGAAGGTTTAGAATGAATCTTAACCACTGGCATTGCTCTGGGCAACCCTCCAGACCACTGTTCTTCACCCGCCAAGCCATTACAGAAGGGGGAAAACCATATGCAAATCAGGCTTGGCCCCACCCCAAAAGGGGCAGTCCATCCCGAACTGCTAGGCCACATCCCTTCTGCACGAGACCACAAGCATCCCCAAACATGTTTCGCCCTTGTTGGGGCTCATCAGTGAGGAGTAGCTTGGGTCTGTAGGCCCAGCAGGCACGGGACCCACGTCTGGGCATACCCGTCCCACTCGGGGTGACAAAGCAAAAACAAAGAGGTGATGGCTGGAAGGTTTAGAATGAATCTTAACCACTGGCATTGCTCTGGGCAACCCTCCAGACCACTGTTCTTCGCCCGCCAAGCCATTACAGAAGGGGAAAGACCATATGCAAATCAGGCTTGGCCCCACCCCAAAAGGGGCAGTCCATCCCGAACTGCTAGGCCACATCCCTTCTGCACAAGACCACAAGCATCCCCAAACATGTTTCGCCCTTGTTGGGGCTCATCAGTGAGGAGTAGCTTGGGTCTGTAGGCCCAGCAGGCACGGGACCCATATCTGGGCATACCCGTCCCACTCGGGGTGACAAAGCAAAAACAAAGAGGTGATGGCTGGAAGGTTTAGAATGAATCTTAACCACTGGCATTGCTCTGGGCAACCCTCCAGACCACCGTTCTTCGCCCGCTAAGCCATTACAGAAGGGGAAAGACCATATGCAAATCAGGCTTCGCCCCACCCCAAAAGGGGCAGTCCATCCCGAACTGCTAGGCCACATCCCTTCTGCACGAGACCACAAGCATCCCCAAACATGTTTCGCCCTTGTTGAGGCTCATCAGTGAGGAGTAGCTTGGGTCTCTAGGCCCAGCAGGCACGGGACCCACGTCTGGGCATACCCGTCCCACTCGGGGTGACAAAGCAAAAACAAAGAGGTGATGGCTGGAAGGTTTAGAATGTATCTTAACCACTGGCATTGCTCTGGGCAACCCTCCAAACCACCGTTCTTCGCCCGCCAAGCCATTACAGAAGGGGAAAGACCATATGCAAATCAGGCTTGGCCCCACCCCAAAAGGGGCAGTCCATCCCGAACTGCTAGGCCACATCCCTTCTGCACGAGACCACAAGCATCCCCAAACATGTTTCGCCCTTGTTGGGGCTCATCAGTGAGGAGTAGCTTGGGTCTCTAGGCCCAGCAGGCACGGGACCCACGTCTGGGCATACCCGTCCCACTCGGGGTGACAAAGCAAAAACAAAGAGGTGATGGCTGGAAGGTTTAGAATGAATCTTAACCACTGGCATTGCTCTGGGCAACCCTCCAGACCACCGTTCTTCGCCCGCCAAGCCATTACAGAAGGGGAAAGACCATATGCAAATCAGGCTTGGCCCCACCACAACAGGGGCAGTCCATCCCGAACTGCTAGGCCACATCCCTTCTGCACGAGACCACAAGCATCACCAAACATGTTTCGCCCTTGTTGGGGCTCATCAGTGAGGAGTAGCTTGGGTCTCTAGGCCCAGCAGGCACGGGACCCACGTCTGGGCATACCCGTCCCACTCGGGGTGACAAAGCAAAAACAAAGAGGTGATGGCTGGAAGGTTTAGAATGAATCTTAACCACTGGCATTGCTCTGGGCAACCCTCCAGACCACCGTTCTCCGCCTGCCAAACCATTACAGAAGGGGAAAAACCATATGCAAATCAGGCTTGGCCCCACCCCAAAAGGGGCAGTCCATCCCGAACTGCTAGGCCACATCCCTTCTGCACGAGACCACAAGCATCCCCAAACATGTTTTGCCCTTGTTGGGGCTCATCAGTGAGGAGTAGCTTGGGTCTCTAGGCCCAGCAGGCACGGGACCCACATCTGGGCATACCCGTCCCACTCAGGGTGACAAAGCAAAAACAAAGAGGTGATGGCTGGAAGGTTTAGAATGAATCTTAACCACTGGCATTGCTCTGGGCAACCCTCCAGACCACCGTTCTTCGCCCGCCAAGCCATTACAGAAGGGGAAAGACCATATGCAAATCAGGCTTGGCCCCACCCCAAAAGGGGCAGTCCATCCCGAACTGCTAGGCCACATCCCTTCTGCACGAGACCACAAGCATCCCCAAACATGTTTCGCCCTTGTTGGGGCTCATCAGTGAGGAGTAGCTTGGGTCTGTAGGCCCAGCAGGCACGGGACCCACATCTGGGCATACCCGTCCCACTCGGGGTGACAAAGCAAAAACAAAGAGGTGATGGCTGGAAGGTTTAGAATGAATCTTAACCACTGGCATTGCTCTGGGCAACCCTCCAGACCACCGTTCTTCGCCCGCCAAGCCATTACTGAAGGGGAAAGACCATATGCAAATCAGGCTTGGCCCCACCCCAAAAGGGGCAGTCCATCCCGAACTGCTAGGCCACATCCCTTCTGCACGAGACCACAAGCATCCCCAAACATGTTTCGCCCTTGTTGAGGCTCATCAGTGAGGAGTAGCTCGGGTCTCTAGGCCCAGCAGGCACGGGACCCACGTTTGGGCATACCCGTCCCACTCGGGGTGACAAAGCAAAAACAAAGAGGTGATGGCTGGAAGGTTTAGAATGTATCTTAACCACTGGCATTGCTCTGGGCAACCCTCCAGACCACCGTTCTTCGCCCGCCAAGCCATTACAGAAGGGGAAAGACCATATGCAAATCAGGCTTGGCCCCACCCCAAAAGGGGCAGTCCATCCCGAACTGCTAGGCCACATCCCTTCTGCACGAGACCACAAGCATCCCCAAACATGTTTCGCCCTTGTTGGGGCTCATCAGTGAGGAGTAGCTTGGGTCTCTAGGCCCAGCAGGCACGGGACCCACGTCTGGGCATACCCGTCCCACTCGGGGTGACAAAGCAAAAACAAAGAGGTGATGGCTGGAAGGTTTAGAATGAATCTTAACCACTGGCATTGCTCTGGGCAACCCTCCAGACCACCGTTCTTCGCCCGTCAAGCCATTACAGAGGGGAAAGACCATATGCAAATCAGTCTTGGCCCCACCACAACAGGGGCAGTCCATCCCGAACTGCTAGGCCACATCCCTTCTGCACGAGACCACAAGCATCACCAAACATGTTTCGCCCTTGTTGGGGCTCATCAGTGAGGAGTAGCTTGGGTCTCTAGGCCCAGCAGGCAAGGGACCCACGTCTGGGCATACCCGTCCCACTCGGGGTGACAAAGCAAAAACAAAGAGGTGATGGCTGGAAGGGTTAGAATGAATCCTAACCACTGGCATTGCTCTGGGCAACCCTCCAGACCACCGTTCTTCGCCCGCCAAGCCATTACAGAAGGGGAAAGACCATATGCAAATCAGGCTTGGCCCCATCCCAAAAGGAGCAGTCCATCCCGAACTGCTAGGCCACATCCCTTCTGCACGAGACCACAAGCATCCCCAAACATGTTTCGCCCTTGTTGGGGCTCATCAGTGAGGAGTAGCTTGGGTCTCTAGGCCCAGCAGGCACGGGACCCACATCTGGGCATACCCGTCCCACTCGGGGTGACAAAGCAAAAACAAAGAGGTGATGGCTGGAAAGTTTAGAATGAATCTTAACCACTGGCATTGCTCTGGGCAACCCTCCAGACCACTGTTCTTCACCCGCCAAGCCATTACAGAAGGGGGAAAACCATATGCAAATCAGGCTTGGCCCCACCCCAAAAGGGGCAGTCCATCCCGAACTGCTAGGCCACATCCCTTCTGCACGAGACCACAAGCATCCCCAAACATGTTTCGCCCTTGTTGGGGCTCATCAGTGAGGAGTAGCTTGGGTCTGTAGGCCCAGCAGGCACGGGACCCACGTCTGGGCATACCCGTCCCACTCGGGGTGACAAAGCAAAAACAAAGAGGTGATGGCTGGAAGGTTTAGAATGAATCTTAACCACTGGCATTGCTCTGGGCAACCCTCCAGACCACTGTTCTTCGCCCGCCAAGCCATTACAGAAGGGGAAAGACCATATGCAAATCAGGCTTGGCCCCACCCCAAAAGGGGCAGTCCATCCCGAACTGCTAGGCCACATCCCTTCTGCACAAGACCACAAGCATCCCCAAACATGTTTCGCCCTTGTTGGGGCTCATCAGTGAGGAGTAGCTTGGGTCTGTAGGCCCAGCAGGCACGGGACCCACATCTGGGCATACCCGTCCCACTAGGGGTGACAAAGCAAAAACAAAGAGGTGATGGCTGGAAGGTTTAGAATGAATCTTAACCACTGGCATTGCTCTGGGCAACCCTCCAGACCACCGTTCTTCGCCCGCTAAGCCATTACAGAAGGGGAAAGACCATATGCAAATCAGCCTTGGCCCCACCCCAAAAGGGGCAGTCCATCCCGAACTGCTAGGCCACATCCCTTCTGCACGAGACCACAAGCATCCCCAAACATGTTTCGCCCTTGTTGAGGCTCATCAGTGAGGAGTAGCTTGGGTCTCTAGGCCCAGCAGGCACGGGACCCACGTCTGGGCATACCCGTCCCACTCGGGGTGACAAAGCAAAAACAAAGAGGTGATGGCTGGAAGGTTTAGAATGTATCTTAACCACTGGCATTGCTCTGGGCAACCCTCCAAACCACCGTTCTTCGCCCGCCAAGCCATTACAGAAGGGGAAAGACCATATGCAAATCAGGCTTGGCCCCACCCCAAAAGGGGCAGTCCATCCCGAACTGCTAGGCCACATCCCTTCTGCACGAGACCACAAGCATCCCCAAACATGTTTCGCCCTTGTTGGGGCTCATCAGTGAGGAGTAGCTTGGGTCTCTAGGCCCAGCAGGCACGGGACCCACGTCTGGGCATACCCGTCCCACTCGGGGTGACAAAGCAAAAACAAAGAGGTGATGGCTGGAAGGTTTAGAATGAATCTTAACCACTGGCATTGCTCTGGGCAACCCTCCAGACCACCGTTCTTCGCCCGCCAAGCCATTACAGAAGGGGAAAGACCATATGCAAATCAGGCTTGGCCCCACCACAACAGGGGCAGTCCATCCCGAACTGCTAGGCCACATCCCTTCTGCACGAGACCACAAGCATCACCAAACATGTTTCGCCCTTGTTGGGGCTCATCAGTGAGGAGTAGCTTGAGTCTCTAGGCCCAGCAGGCACGGGACCCACGTCTGGGCATACCCGTCCCACTCGGGGTGACAAAGCAAAAACAAAGAGGTGATGGCTGGAAGGTTTAGAATGAATCTTAACCACTGGCATTGCTCTGGGCAACCCTCCAGATCACCGTTCTCCGCCTGCCAAACCATTACAGAAGGGGAAAGACCATATGCAAATCAGGCTTGGCCCCACCCCAAAAGGGGCAGTCCATCCCGAACTGCTAGGCCACATCCCTTCTGCACGAGACCACAAGCATCCCCAAACATGTTTTGCCCTTGTTGGGGCTCATCAGTGAGGAGTAGCTTGGGTCTCTAGGCCCAGCAGGCACGGGACCCACATCTGGGCATACCCGTCCCACTCGGGGTGACAAAGCAAAAACAAAGAGGTGATGGCTGGAAGGTTTAGAATGAATCTTAACCACTGGCATTGCTCTGGGCAACCCTCCAGACCACCGTTCTTCGCCCGCCAAGCCATTACTGAAGGGGAAAGACCATATGCAAATCAGGCTTGGCCCCACCCCAAAAGGGGCAGTCCATCCCGAACTGCTAGGCCACATCCCTTCTGCACGAGACCACAAGCATCCCCAAACATGTTTCGCCCTTGTTGAGGCTCATCAGTGAGGAGTAGCTTGGGTCTCTAGGCCCAGCAGGCACGGGACCCACGTCTGGGCATACCCGTCCCACACGGGGTGACAAAGCAAAAACAAAGAGGTGATGGCTGGAAGGTTTAGAATGAATCCTAACCACTGGCATTGCTCTGGGCAACCCTCCAGACCACTGTTCTTCGCCCGCCAAGCCATTACAGAAGGGGAAAGACCATATGCAAATCAGGCTTGGCCCCACCCCAAAAGGGGCAGTCCATCCCGAACTGCTAGGCCACATCCCTTCTGCACGAGACCACAAGCATCCCCAAACATGTTTCGCCCTTGTTGGGGCTCATCAGTGAGGAGTAGCTTGGGTCTCTAGGCCCAGCAGGCACGGGACCCACGTCTGGGCATACCCGTCCCACTCGGGGTGACAAAGCAAAAACAAAGAGGTGATGGATGGACGGTTTAGAATGAATCTTAACCACTGGCATTGCTCTGGGCAACCCTCCAGACCACCGTTCTTCGCCCGCCAAGCCATTACAGAAGGGGAAAGACCATATGCAAATAAGGCTTGGCCCCACCCCAAAAGGGGCAGTCCATCCCGAACTGCTAGGCCACATCCCTTCTGCACGAGACCACAAACATCCCCAAACATGTTTCACCCTTGTTGGGGCTCATCATTGAGGAGTAGCTTGGGTCTCTAGGCCCAGCAGGCCCGGGACCCACATCTGGGCATACCCGTCCCACTCGGGGTGACAAAGCAAAAACAAAGAGGTGATGGCTGGAAGGTTTAGAATGAATCTTAACCACTGGCATTGCTCTGGGCAACCCTCCAGACCACTGTTCTTCGCCCGCCAAGCCATTACAGAAGGGGAAAGAACATATGCAAATCAGGCTTGGCCCCACCCCAAAAGGGGAAGTCCATCCCGAACTGCTAGGCCACATCCCTTCTGCACGAGACCACAAGCATCCCCAAACATGTTTCGCCCTTGTTGGGGCTCATCAGTGAGGAGTATCTTGGGTCTCTAGGCCCAGCAGGCACGGGACCCACGTCTGGGCATACCCGTCCCACTCAGGGTGACAAAGCAAAAACAAAGAGGTGATGGCTGGAAGGTGTAGAATGAATCTTAACCACTGGCATTGCTCTGGGCAACCCTCCAGACCACCGTTCTTCGCCCGCCAAGCCATTACAGAAGGGGAAAGACCATATGCAAATCAGGCTTGGCCCCACCCCAAAAGGGGCAGTCCATCCCAAACTGCTAGGCCACATCCCTTCTGCACGAGTCCACAAGCATCCCCAAACATGTTTCGCCCTTGTTGGGGCTCATCAGTGAGGAGTAGCTTGGGTCTCTAGGCCCAGCAGGCACGGGACCCACGTCTGGGCATACCCGTCCCACTCGGGGTGACAAAGCAAAAACAAAGAGGTGATGGCTGGAAGGTTTAGAATGAATCTTAACCACTGGCATTGCTCTGGGCAACCCTCCAGACCACCGTACTTCGCCCGCCAAGCCATTACAGAAGGGGAAAGACCATATGCAAAAACAGGCTTGGCCCCACCCCAAAAGGGGCAGTCCATCCCGAACTGCTAGATCACATCCCTTCTGCACGAGACCACAAGCATCCCCAAACATGTTTCGCCCTTGTTGGGGCTCATCAGTGAGGAGTAGGTTGGGTCTATAGGCTCAGCAGGCACGGGACCCACGTCTGGGCATACCCGTCCCACTCGGGGTGACAAAGCAAAAACAAAGAGGTTATGGCTGGAAGGTTTAGAATGAATCTTAACCACTGGCATTGCTCTGGGCAACCCTCCAGACCACCGTTCTTCGTCCGCCAAGCCATTACAGAAGGGGAAAGACCATATGTAAATCAGGCTTGGCCCCACCCCAAAAGGGGCAGTCCATCCCGAACTGCTAGGCCACATCCCTTCTGCACGAGACCACAAGCATCCCCAAACATGTTTCGCCCTTGTTGGGGCTCATCAGTGAGGAGTAGCGTGGGTCTCTAGGCCCAGCATGCACGGGACTCACGTCTGGGCATACCCGTCCCACTTGGGGTGACAAAGCAAAAACAAAGAGGTGATGGCTGGAAGGTTTAGAATGAATCTTAACCACTGGCATTGCTCTGGGCAACCCTCCAGACCACTGTTCTTCGCCTGCCAAACCATTACAGAAGGGGAAAGACCATATGCAAATCAGGCTTGGCCCCACCCCAAAAGGGGCAGTCCATCCCGAACTGCCAGGCCACATCCCTTCTGCACGAGACCACAAGCATCCCCAAACATGTTTCGCCCTTGTTGGGGCTCATCATTGAGGAGTAGCTTGGGTCTCTAGGCCCAGCAGGCACGGGACCCACGTCTGGGCATACCCGTCCCACTCGGGGTGACAAAGCAAAAACAAAGAGTTGATGGCTGGAAGGTTTAGAATGAATCTTAACCACTGGCATTGCTCTGGGCAACCCTCCATACCACCGTACTTCGCCCGCCAAGCCATTACAGAAGGGGAAAGACCATATGCAAAAACAGGCTTGGCCCCACCCCAAAAGGGGCAGTCCATCCCGAACTGCTAGATCACATCCCTTCTGCACGAGACCACAAGCATCCCCAAACATGTTTCGCCCTTGTTGGGGCTCATCAGTGAGGAGTAGGTTGGGTCTATAGGCCCAGCAGGCACGGGACCCATGTCTGGGCATACCCGTCCCACTCGGGGTGACAAAGCAAAAACAAAGAGGTGATGGCTGGAAGGTTTAGAATGAATCTTAACCACTGGCATTGCTCTGGGCAACCCTCCAGACCACCGTTCTTCGCCCGCCAAGCCATTACAGAAGGGGAAAGACCATATGTAAATCAGGCTTGGCCCCACCCCAAAAGGGGCAGTCCATCCCGAACTGCTAGGCCACATCCCTTCTGCACAAGACCACAAGCATCCCCAAACATGTTTCGCCCTTGTTGGGGCTCATCAGTGAGGAGTAGCGTAGGTCTCTAGGCCCAGCATGCACGGGACTCACGTCTGGGCATACCCGTCCCACTCGGGGTGACAAAGCAAAAACAAAGAGGTGATGGCTGGAAGGTTTAGAATGAATCTTAACCACTGGCATTGCTCTGGGCAACCCTCCAGACCACTGTTCTTCGCCTGCCAAACCATTACAGAAGGGGAAAGACCATATGCAAATCAGGCTTGGCCCCACCCCAAAAGGGGCAGTCCATCCCGAACTGCCAGGCCACATCCCTTCTGCACGAGACCACAAGCATCCCCAAACATGTTTCGCCCTTGTTGGGGCTCATCATTGAGGAGTAGCTTGGGTCTCTAGGCCCAGCAGGCACGGGACCCACATCTGGGCATAACCGTCCCACTCGGGGTGACAAAGCAAAAACAAAGAGGTGATGGCTGGAAGGTTTAGAATGAATCTTAACCACTGGCATTGCTCTGGGCAACCCTCCAGACCACTGTTCTTCACCCGCCAAGCCATTACAGAAGGGGGAAAACCATATGCAAATCAGGCTTGGCCCCACCCCAAAAGGGGCAGTCCATCCCGAACTGCTAGGCCACATCCCTTCTGCACGAGACCACAAGCATCCCCAAACATGTTTCGCCCTTGTTGGGGCTCATCAGTGAGGAGTAGCTTGGGTCTGTAGGCCCAGCAGGCACGGGACCCACGTCTGGGCATACCCGTCCCACTCGGGGTGACAAAGCAAAAACAAAGAGGTGATGGCTGGAAGGTTTAGAATGAATCTTAACCACTGGCATTGCTCTGGGCAACCCTCCAGACCACTGTTCTTCGCCCGCCAAGCCATTACAGAAGGGGAAAGACCATATGCAAATCAGGCTTGGCCCCACCCCAAAAGGGGCAGTCCATCCCGAACTGCTAGGCCACATCCCTTCTGCACAAGACCACAAGCATCCCCAAACATGTTTCGCCCTTGTTGGGGCTCATCAGTGAGGAGTAGCTTGGGTCTGTAGGCCCAGCAGGCACGGGACCCATATCTGGGCATACCCGTCCCACTCGGGTGACAAAGCAAAAACAAAGAGGTGATGGCTGGAAGGTTTAGAATGAATCTTAACCACTGGCATTGCTCTGGGCAACCCTCCAGACCACCGTTCTTCGCCCGCTAAGCCATTACAGAAGGGGAAAGACCATATGCAAATCAGGCTTCGCCCCACCCCAAAAGGGGCAGTCCATCCCGAACTGCTAGGCCACATCCCTTCTGCACGAGACCACAAGCATCCCCAAACATGTTTCGCCCTTGTTGAGGCTCATCAGTGAGGAGTAGCTTGGGTCTCTAGGCCCAGCAGGCACGGGACCCACGTCTGGGCATACCCGTCCCACTCGGGGTGACAAAGCAAAAACAAAGAGGTGATGGCTGGAAGGTTTAGAATGTATCTTAACCACTGGCATTGCTCTGGGCAACCCTCCAAACCACCGTTCTTCGCCCGCCAAGCCATTACAGAAGGGGAAAGACCATATGCAAATCAGGCTTGGCCCCACCCCAAAAGGGGCAGTCCATCCCGAACTGCTAGGCCACATCCCTTCTGCACGAGACCACAAGCATCCCCAAACATGTTTCGCCCTTGTTGGGGCTCATCAGTGAGGAGTAGCTTGGGTCTCTAGGCCCAGCAGGCACGGGACCCACGTCTGGGCATACCCGTCCCACTCGGGGTGACAAAGCAAAAACAAAGAGGTGATGGCTGGAAGGTTTAGAATGAATCTTAACCACTGGCATTGCTCTGGGCAACCCTCCAGACCACCGTTCTTCGCCCGCCAAGCCATTACAGAAGGGGAAAGACCATATGCAAATCAGGCTTGGCCCCACCACAACAGGGGCAGTCCATCCCGAACTGCTAGGCCACATCCCTTCTGCACGAGACCACAAGCATCACCAAACATGTTTCGCCCTTGTTGGGGCTCATCAGTGGGGAGTAGCTTGGGTCTCTAGGCCCAGCAGGCACGGGACCCACGTCTGGGCATACCCGTCCCACTCGGGGTGACAAAGCAAAAACAAAGAGGTGATGGCTGGAAGGTTTAGAATGAATCTTAACCACTGGCATTGCTCTGGGCAACCCTCCAGACCACCGTTCTCCGCCTGCCAAACCATTACAGAAGGGGAAAGACCATATGCAAATCAGGCTTGGCCCCACCCCAAAAGGGGCAGTCCATCCCGAACTGCTAGGCCACATCCCTTCTGCACGAGACCACAAGCATCCCCAAACATGTTTTGCCCTTGTTGGGGCTCATCAGTGAGGAGTAGCTTGGGTCTCTAGGCCCAGCAGGCACGGGACCCACATCTGGGCATACCCGTCCCACTCAGGGTGACAAAGCAAAAACAAAGAGGTGATGGCTGGAAGGTTTAGAATGAATCTTAACCACTGGCATTGCTCTGGGCAACCCTCCAGACCACCGTTCTTCGCCCGCCAAGCCATTACAGAAGGGGAAAGACCATATGCAAATCAGGCTTGGCCCCACCCCAAAAGGGGCAGTCCATCCCGAACTGCTAGGCCACATCCCTTCTGCACGAGACCACAAGCATCCCCAAACATGTTTCGCCCTTGTTGGGGCTCATCAGTGAGGAGTAGCTTGGGTCTGTAGGCCCAGCAGGCACGGGACCCACATCTGGGCATACCCGTCCCACTCGGGGTGACAAAGCAAAAACAAAGAGGTGATGGCTGGAAGGTTTAGAATGAATCTTAACCACTGGCATTGCTCTGGGCAACCCTCCAGACCACCGTTCTTCGCCCGCCAAGCCATTACTGAAGGGGAAAGACCATATGCAAATCAGGCTTGGCCCCACCCCAAAAGGGGCAGTCCATCCCGAACTGCTAGGCCACATCCCTTCTGCACGAGACCACAAGCATCCCCAAACATGTTTCGCCCTTGTTGAGGCTCATCAGTGAGGAGTAGCTCGGGTCTCTAGGCCCAGCAGGCACGGGACCCACGTTTGGGCATACCCGTCCCACTCGGGGTGACAAAGCAAAAACAAAGAGGTGATGGCTGGAAGGTTTAGAATGTATCTTAACCACTGGCATTGCTCTGGGCAACCCTCCAGACCACCGTTCTTCGCCCGCCAAGCCATTACAGAAGGGGAAAGACCATATGCAAATCAGGCTTGGCCCCACCCCAAAAGGGGCAGTCCATCCCGAACTGCTAGGCCACATCCCTTCTGCACGAGACCACAAGCATCCCCAAACATGTTTCGCCCTTGTTGGGGCTCATCAGTGAGGAGTAGCTTGGGTCTCTAGGCCCAGCAGGCACGGGACCCACGTCTGGGCATACCCGTCCCACTCGGGGTGACAAAGCAAAAACAAAGAGGTGATGGCTGGAAGGTTTAGAATGAATCTTAACCACTGGCATTGCTCTGGGCAACCCTCCAGACCACCGTTCTTCGCCCGTCAAGCCATTACAGAGGGGAAAGACCATATGCAAATCAGTCTTGGCCCCACCACAACAGGGGCAGTCCATCCCGAACTGCTAGGCCACATCCCTTCTGCACGAGACCACAAGCATCACCAAACATGTTTCGCCCTTGTTGGGGCTCATCAGTGAGGAGTAGCTTGGGTCTCTAGGCCCAGCAGGCAAGGGACCCACGTCTGGGCATACCCGTCCCACTCGGGGTGACAAAGCAAAAACAAAGAGGTGATGGCTGGAAGGTTTAGAATGAATCTTGACCACTGGCATTGCTCCGGGCAACCCTCCAGACCACCGTTCTTCGCCCGCCAAGCCATTACAGAAGGGGAAAGACCATATGCAAATCAGGCTTGGCCCCACCCCAAAAGGGGCAGTCCATCCCGAACTGCTAGGCCACATCCCTTCTGCACGAGACCACAAGCATCCCCAAACATGTTTCGCCCTTGTTGGGGCTCATCAGTGAGGAGTAGCTTGGGTCGCTAGGCCCAGAAGGCACAGGAACCACGTCTGGACATACCCGTCCCACTCGGGGTGACAAAGCAAAAACAAAGAGGTGATGGATGGAAGGGTTAGAATGAATCCTAACCACTGGCATTGCTCTGGGCAACCCTCCAGACCACCGTTCTTCGCCCGCCAAGCCATTACAGAAGGGGAAAGACCATATGCAAATCAGGCTTGGCCCCATCCCAAAAGGAGCAGTCCATCCCGAACTGCTAGGCCACATCCCTTCTGCACGAGACCACAAGCATCCCCAAACATGTTTCGCCCTTGTTGGGGCTCATCAGTGAGGAGTAGCTTGGGTCTCTAGGCCCAGCAGGCACGGGACCCACATCTGGGCATACCCGTCCCACTCGGGGTGACAAAGCAAAAACAAAGAGGTGATGGCTGGAAAGTTTAGAATGAATCTTAACCACTGGCATTGCTCTGGGCAACCCTCCAGACCACTGTTCTTCACCCGCCAAGCCATTACAGAAGGGGGAAAACCATATGCAAATCAGGCTTGGCCCCACCCCAAAAGGGGCAGTCCATCCCGAACTGCTAGGCCACATCCCTTCTGCACGAGACCACAAGCATCCCCAAACATGTTTCGCCCTTGTTGGGGCTCATCAGTGAGGAGTAGCTTGGGTCTGTAGGCCCAGCAGGCACGGGACCCACGTCTGGGCATACCCGTCCCACTCGGGGTGACAAAGCAAAAACAAAGAGGTGATGGCTGGAAGGTTTAGAATGAATCTTAACCACTGGCATTGCTCTGGGCAACCCTCCAGACCACTGTTCTTCGCCCGCCAAGCCATTACAGAAGGGGAAAGACCATATGCAAATCAGGCTTGGCCCCACCCCAAAAGGGGCAGTCCATCCCGAACTGCTAGGCCACATCCCTTCTGCACAAGACCACAAGCATCCCCAAACATGTTTCGCCCTTGTTGGGGCTCATCAGTGAGGAGTAGCTTGGGTCTGTAGGCCCAGCAGGCACGGGACCCACATCTGGGCATACCCGTCCCACTCGGGGTGACAAAGCAAAAACAAAGAGGTGATGGCTGGAAGGTTTAGAATGAATCTTAACCACTGGCATTGCTCTGGGCAACCCTCCAGACCACCGTTCTTCGCCCGCTAAGCCATTACAGAAGGGGAAAGACCATATGCAAATCAGCCTTGGCCCCACCCCAAAAGGGGCAGTCCATCCCGAACTGCTAGGCCACATCCCTTCTGCACGAGACCACAAGCATCCCCAAACATGTTTCGCCCTTGTTGAGGCTCATCAGTGAGGAGTAGCTTGGGTCTCTAGGCCCAGCAGGCACGGGACCCACGTCTGGGCATACCCGTCCCACTCGGGGTGACAAAGCAAAAACAAAGAGGTGATGGCTGGAAGGTTTAGAATGTATCTTAACCACTGGCATTGCTCTGGGCAACCCTCCAAACCACCGTTCTTCGCCCGCCAAGCCATTACAGAAGGGGAAAGACCATATGCAAATCAGGCTTGGCCCCACCCCAAAAGGGGCAGTCCATCCCGAACTGCTAGGCCACATCCCTTCTGCACGAGACCACAAGCATCCCCAAACATGTTTCGCCCTTGTTGGGGCTCATCAGTGAGGAGTAGCTTGGGTCTCTAGGCCCAGCAGGCACGGGACCCACGTCTGGGCATACCCGTCCCACTCGGGGTGACAAAGCAAAAACAAAGAGGTGATGGCTGGAAGGTTTAGAATGAATCTTAACCACTGGCATTGCTCTGGGCAACCCTCCAGACCACCGTTCTTCGCCCGCCAAGCCATTACAGAAGGGGAAAGACCATATGCAAATCAGGCTTGGCCCCACCACAACAGGGGCAGTCCATCCCGAACTGCTAGGCCACATCCCTTCTGCACGAGACCACAAGCATCACCAAACATGTTTCGCCCTTGTTGGGGCTCATCAGTGAGGAGTAGCTTGAGTCTCTAGGCCCAGCAGGCACGGGACCCACGTCTGGGCATACCCGTCCCACTCGGGGTGACAAAGCAAAAACAAAGAGGTGATGGCTGGAAGGTTTAGAATGAATCTTAACCCCTGGCATTGCTCTGGGCAACCCTCCAGACCACCGTTCTCCGCCTGCCAAACCATTACAGAAGGGGAAAGACCATATGCAAATCAGGCTTGGCCCCACCCCAAAAGGGGCAGTCCATCCCGAACTGCTAGGCCACATCCCTTCTGCACGAGACCACAAGCATCCCCAAACATGTTTTGCCCTTGTTGGGGCTCATCAGTGAGGAGTAGCTTGGGTCTCTAGGCCCAGCAGGCACGGGACCCACATCTGGGCATACCCGTCCCACTCAGGGTGACAAAGCAAAAACAAAGAGGTGATGGCTGGAAGGTTTAGAATGAATCTTAACCACTGGCATTGCTCTGGGCAACCCTCCAGACCACCGTTCTTCGCCCGCCAAGCCATTACAGAAGGGGAAAGGCCATATGCAAATCAGGCTTGGCCCCACCCCAAAAGGGGCAGTCCATCCCGAACTGCTAGGCCACATCCCTTCTGCACGAGACCACAAGCATCCCCAAACATGTTTCGCCCTTGTTGGGGCTCATCAGTGAGGAGTAGCTTGGGTCTGTAGGCCCAGCAGGCACGGGACCCACATCTGGGCATACCCGTCCCACTCGGGGTGACAAAGCAAAAACAAAGAGGTGATGGCTGGAAGGTTTAGAATGAATCTTAACCACTGGCATTGCTCCGGGCAACCCTCCAGACCACCGTTCTTCGCCCGCCAAGCCATTACTGAAGGGGAAAGACCATATGCAAATCAGGCTTGGCCCCACCCCAAAAGGGGCAGTCCATCCCGAACTGCTAGGCCACATCCCTTCTGCACGAGACCACAAGCATCCCCAAACATGTTTCGCCCTTGTTGAGGCTCATCAGTGAGGAGTAGCTCGGGTCTCTAGGCCCAGCAGGCACGGGACCCACGTTTGGGCATACCCGTCCCACTCGGGGTGACAAAGCAAAAACAAAGAGGTGATGGCTGGAAGGTTTAGAATGTATCTTAACCACTGGCATTGCTCTGGGCAACCCTCCAGACCACCGTTCTTCGCCCGCCAAGCCATTACAGAAGGGGAAAGACCATATGCAAATCAGGCTTGGCCCCACCCCAAAAGGGGCAGTCCATCCCGAACTGCTAGGCCACATCCCTTCTGCACGAGACCACAAGCATCCCCAAACATGTTTCGCCCTTGTTGGGGCTCATCAGTGAGGAGTAGCTTGGGTCTCTAGGCCCAGCAGGCACGGGACCCACGTCTGGGCATACCCGTCCCACTCGGGGTGACAAAGCAAAAACAAAGAGGTGATGGCTGGAAGGTTTAGAATGAATCTTAACCACTGGCATTGCTCTGGGCAACCCTCCAGACCACCGTTCTTCGCCCGTCAAGCCATTACAGAGGGGAAAGACCATATGCAAATCAGGCTTGGCCCCACCACAACAGGGGCAGTCCATCCCGAACTGCTAGGCCACATCCCTTCTGCACGAGACCACAAGCATCACCAAACATGTTTCGCCCTTGTTGGGGCTCATCAGTGAGGAGTAGCTTGGGTCTCTAGGCCCAGCAGGCAAGGGACCCACGTCTGGGCATACCCGTCCCACTCGGGGTGACAAAGCAAAAACAAAGAGGTGATGGCTGGAAAGTTTAGAATGAATCTTAACCACTGGCATTGCTCTGGGCAACCCTCCAGACCACTGTTCTTCACCCGCCAAGCCATTACAGAAGGGGGAAGACCATATGCAAATCAGGCTTGGCCCCACCCCAAAAGGGGCAGTCCATCCCTTCTGCACGAGACCACAAGCATCCCCAAACATGTTTCACCCTTGTTGGGGCTCATCAGTGAGGAGTAGCTTGCGTCTCTAGGCCCAGCAGGCACGGGACCCACGTCTGGGCATACCCGTCCCACTCGGGGTGACAAAGCAAAAACAAAGAGGTGATGGCTGGAAGGTTTAGAATGAATCTTAACCACTGGCATTGCTCTGGGCAACCCTCCAGACCACCGTTCTTCGCCGGCCAAGCCATTACAGAAGGGGAAAGACCATATGCAAATCAGGCTTGGCCCCACCCCAAAAGGGGCAGTCCATCCCGAACTGCTAGGCCACATCCCTTCTGCACGAGACCACAAGCATCCCCAAACATGTTTCGCCCTTGTTGGGGCTCATCAGTGAGGAGTAGCTTGGGTCTGTAGGCCCAGCAGGCACGGGACCCACGTCTGGGCATACCCGTCCCACTCGGGGTGACAAAGCAAAAACAAAGAGGTGATGGCTGGAAGGTTTAGAATGAATCTTAACCAATGGCATTGCTCTGGGCAACCCTCCAGACCACTGTTCTTCGCCCGCCAAGCCATTACAGAAGGGGAAAGACCATATGCAAATCAGGCTTGGCCCCACCCCAAAAGGGGCAGTCCATCCCGAACTGCTAGGCCACATCCCTTCTGCACAAGACCACAAGCATCCCCAAACATGTTTCGCCCTTGTTGGGGCTCATCAGTGAGGAGTAGCTTGGGTCTGTAGGCCCAGCAGGCACGGGACCCACATCTGGGCATACCCGTCCCACTCGGGGTGACAAAGCAAAAACAAAGAGGTGATGGCTGGAAGGTTTAGAATGAATCTTAACCACTGGCATTGCTCTGGGCAACCCTCCAGACCACCGTTCTTCGCCCGCTAAGCCATTACAGAAGGGGAAAGACCATATGCAAATCAGGCTTGGCCCCACCCCAAAAGGGGCAGTCCATCCCGAACTGCTAGGCCACATCCCTTCTGCACGAGACCACAAGCATCCCCAAACATGTTTCGCCCTTGTTGAGGCTCATCAGTGAGGAGTAGCTTGGGTCTCTAGGCCCAGCAGGCACGGGACCCACGTCTGGGCATACCCGTCCCACTCGGGGTGACAAAGCAAAAACAAAGAGTTGATGGCTGGAAGGTTTAGAATGAATCTTAACCACTGGCATTGCTCTGGGCAACCCTCCATACCACCGTACTTCGCCCGCCAAGCCATTACAGAAGGGGAAAGACCATATGCAAAAACAGGCTTGGCCCCACCCCAAAAGGGGCAGTCCATCCCGAACTGCTAGATCACATCCCTTCTGCACGAGACCACAAGCATCCCCAAACATGTTTCGCCCTTGTTGGGGCTCATCAGTGAGGAGTAGGTTGGGTCTATAGGCCCAGCAGGCACGGGACCCATGTCTGGGCATACCCGTCCCACTCGGGGTGACAAAGCAAAAACAAAGAGGTGATGGCTGGAAGGTTTAGAATGAATCTTAACCACTGGCATTGCTCTGGGCAACCCTCCAGACCACCGTTCTTCGCCCGCCAAGCCATTACAGAAGGGGAAAGACCATATGTAAATCAGGCTTGGCCCCACCCCAAAAGGGGCAGTCCATCCCGAACTGCTAGGCCACATCCCTTCTGCACAAGACCACAAGCATCCCCAAACATGTTTCGCCCTTGTTGGGGCTCATCAGTGAGGAGTAGCGTAGGTCTCTAGGCCCAGCATGCACGGGACTCACGTCTGGGCATACCCGTCCCACTCGGGGTGACAAAGCAAAAACAAAGAGGTGATGGCTGGAAGGTTTAGAATGAATCTTAACCACTGGCATTGCTCTGGGCAACCCTCCAGACCACTGTTCTTCGCCTGCCAAACCATTACAGAAGGGGAAAGACCATATGCAAATCAGGCTTGGCCCCATCCCAAAAGGGGCAGTCCATCCCGAACTGCCAGGCCACATCCCTTCTGCACGAGACCACAAGCATCCCCAAACATGTTTCGCCCTTGTTGGGGCTCATCATTGAGGAGTAGCTTGGGTCTCTAGGCCCAGCAGGCACGGGACCCACATCTGGGCATAACCGTCCCACTCGGGGTGACAAAGCAAAAACAAAGAGGTGATGGCTGGAAGGTTTAGAATGAATCTTAACCACTGGCATTGCTCTGGGCAACCCTCCAGACCACTGTTCTTCACCCGCCAAGCCATTACAGAAGGGGGAAAACCATATGCAAATCAGGCTTGGCCCCACCCCAAAAGGGGCAGTCCATCCCGAACTGCTAGGCCACATCCCTTCTGCACGAGACCACAAGCATCCCCAAACATGTTTCGCCCTTGTTGGGGCTCATCAGTGAGGAGTAGCTTGGGTCTGTAGGCCCAGCAGGCACGGGACCCACGTCTGGGCATACCCGTCCCACTCGGGGTGACAAAGCAAAAACAAAGAGGTGATGGCTGGAAGGTTTAGAATGAATCTTAACCACTGGCATTGCTCTGGGCAACCCTCCAGACCACTGTTCTTCGCCCGCCAAGCCATTACAGAAGGGGAAAGACCATATGCAAATCAGGCTTGGCCCCACCCCAAAAGGGGCAGTCCATCCCGAACTGCTAGGCCACATCCCTTCTGCACAAGACCACAAGCATCCCCAAACATGTTTCGCCCTTGTTGGGGCTCATCAGTGAGGAGTAGCTTGGGTCTGTAGGCCCAGCAGGCACGGGACCCATATCTGGGCATACCCGTCCCACTCGGGGTGACAAAGCAAAAACAAAGAGGTGATGGCTGGAAGGTTTAGAATGAATCTTAACCACTGGCATTGCTCTGGGCAACCCTCCAGACCACCGTTCTTCGCCCGCTAAGCCATTACAGAAGGGGAAAGACCATATGCAAATCAGGCTTCGCCCCACCCCAAAAGGGGCAGTCCATCCCGAACTGCTAGGCCACATCCCTTCTGCACGAGACCACAAGCATCCCCAAACATGTTTCGCCCTTGTTGAGGCTCATCAGTGAGGAGTAGCTTGGGTCTCTAGGCCCAGCAGGCACGGGACCCACGTCTGGGCATACCCGTCCCACTCGGGGTGACAAAGCAAAAACAAAGAGGTGATGGCTGGAAGGTTTAGAATGTATCTTAACCACTGGCATTGCTCTGGGCAACCCTCCAAACCACCGTTCTTCGCCCGCCAAGCCATTACAGAAGGGGAAAGACCATATGCAAATCAGGCTTGGCCCCACCCCAAAAGGGGCAGTCCATCCCGAACTGCTAGGCCACATCCCTTCTGCACGAGACCACAAGCATCCCCAAACATGTTTCGCCCTTGTTGGGGCTCATCAGTGAGGAGTAGCTTGGGTCTCTAGGCCCAGCAGGCACGGGACCCACGTCTGGGCATACCCGTCCCACTCGGGGTGACAAAGCAAAAACAAAGAGGTGATGGCTGGAAGGTTTAGAATGAATCTTAACCACTGGCATTGCTCTGGGCAACCCTCCAGACCACCGTTCTTCGCCCGCCAAGCCATTACAGAAGGGGAAAGACCATATGCAAATCAGGCTTGGCCCCACCCCAAAAGGGGCAGTCCATCCCGAACTGCCAGGCCACATCCCTTCTGCACGAGACCACAAGCATCCCCAAACATGTTTCGCCCTTGTTGGGGCTCATCATTGAGGAGTAGCTTGGGTCTCTAGGCCCAGCAGGCACGGGACCCACATCTGGGCATAACCGTCCCACTCGGGGTGACAAAGCAAAAACAAAGAGGTGATGGCTGGAAGGTTTAGAATGAATCTTAACCACTGGCATTGCTCTGGGCAACCCTCCAGACCACTGTTCTTCACCCGCCAAGCCATTACAGAAGGGGGAAAACCATATGCAAATCAGGCTTGGCCCCACCCCAAAAGGGGCAGTCCATCCCGAACTGCTAGGCCACATCCCTTCTGCACGAGACCACAAGCATCCCCAAACATGTTTTGCCCTTGTTGGGGCTCATCAGTGAGGAGTAGCTTGGGTCTCTAGGCCCAGCAGGCACGGGACCCACATCTGGGCATACCCGTCCCACTCAGGGTGACAAAGCAAAAACAAAGAGGTGATGGCTGGAAGGTTTAGAATGAATCTTAACCACTGGCATTGCTCTGGGCAACCCTCCAGACCACCGTTCTTCGCCCGCCAAGCCATTACAGAAGGGGAAAGACCATATGCAAATCAGGCTTGGCCCCACCCCAAAAGGGGCAGTCCATCCCGAACTGCTAGGCCACATCCCTTCTGCACGAGACCACAAGCATCCCCAAACATGTTTCGCCCTTGTTGGGGCTCATCAGTGAGGAGTAGCTTGGGTCTGTAGGCCCAGCAGGCACGGGACCCACATCTGGGCATACCCGTCCCACTCGGGGTGACAAAGCAAAAACAAAGAGGTGATGGCTGGAAGGTTTAGAATGAATCTTAACCACTGGCATTGCTCTGGGCAACCCTCCAGACCACCGTTCTTCGCCCGCCAAGCCATTACTGAAGGGGAAAGACCATATGCAAATCAGGCTTGGCCCCACCCCAAAAGGGGCAGTCCATCCCGAACTGCTAGGCCACATCCCTTCTGCACGAGACCACAAGCATCCCCAAACATGTTTCGCCCTTGTTGAGGCTCATCAGTGAGGAGTAGCTCGGGTCTCTAGGCCCAGCAGGCACGGGACCCACGTTTGGGCATACCCGTCCCACTCGGGGTGACAAAGCAAAAACAAAGAGGTGATGGCTGGAAGGTTTAGAATGTATCTTAACCACTGGCATTGCTCTGGGCAACCCTCCAGACCACCGTTCTTCGCCCGCCAAGCCATTACAGAAGGGGAAAGACCATATGCAAATCAGGCTTGGCCCCACCCCAAAAGGGGCAGTCCATCCCGAACTGCTAGGCCACATCCCTTCTGCACGAGACCACAAGCATCCCCAAACATGTTTCGCCCTTGTTGGGGCTCATCA
This sequence comes from Ambystoma mexicanum, assembly GCF_040938575.1. Taxonomy (NCBI): domain Eukaryota; kingdom Metazoa; phylum Chordata; class Amphibia; order Caudata; family Ambystomatidae; genus Ambystoma; species Ambystoma mexicanum. The sequence goes on from NC_090922.1 coordinate 1,142,726,166, forward strand.
GTGAGGAGTAGCTTGGGTCTCTAGGCCCAGCAGGCACGGGACCCACGTCTGGGCATACCCGTCCCACTCGGGGTGACAAAGCAAAAACAAAGAGGTGATGGCTGGAAGGTTTAGAATGAATCTTAACCACTGGCATTGCTCTGGGCAACCCTCCAGACCACCGTTCTTCGCCCGTCAAGCCATTACAGAGGGGAAAGACCATATGCAAATCAGTCTTGGCCCCACCACAACAGGGGCAGTCCATCCCGAACTGCTAGGCCACATCCCTTCTGCACGAGACCACAAGCATCACCAAACATGTTTCGCCCTTGTTGGGGCTCATCAGTGAGGAGTAGCTTGGGTCTCTAGGCCCAGCAGGCAAGGGACCCACGTCTGGGCATACCCGTCCCACTCGGGGTGACAAAGCAAAAACAAAGAGGTGATGGCTGGAAGGTTTAGAATGAATCTTGACCACTGGCATTGCTCCGGGCAACCCTCCAGACCACCGTTCTTCGCCCGCCAAGCCATTACAGAAGGGGAAAGACCATATGCAAATCAGGCTTGGCCCCACCCCAAAAGGGGCAGTCCATCCCGAACTGCTAGGCCACATCCCTTCTGCACGAGACCACAAGCATCCCCAAACATGTTTCGCCCTTGTTGGGGCTCATCAGTGAGGAGTAGCTTGGGTCGCTAGGCCCAGAAGGCACAGGAACCACGTCTGGACATACCCGTCCCACTCGGGGTGACAAAGCAAAAACAAAGAGGTGATGGATGGAAGGGTTAGAATGAATCCTAACCACTGGCATTGCTCTGGGCAACCCTCCAGACCACCGTTCTTCGCCCGCCAAGCCATTACAGAAGGGGAAAGACCATATGCAAATCAGGCTTGGCCCCATCCCAAAAGGAGCAGTCCATCCCGAACTGCTAGGCCACATCCCTTCTGCACGAGACCACAAGCATCCCCAAACATGTTTCGCCCTTGTTGGGGCTCATCAGTGAGGAGTAGCTTGGGTCTCTAGGCCCAGCAGGCACGGGACCCACATCTGGGCATACCCGTCCCACTCGGGGTGACAAAGCAAAAACAAAGAGGTGATGGCTGGAAAGTTTAGAATGAATCTTAACCACTGGCATTGCTCTGGGCAACCCTCCAGACCACTGTTCTTCACCCGCCAAGCCATTACAGAAGGGGGAAAACCATATGCAAATCAGGCTTGGCCCCACCCCAAAAGGGGCAGTCCATCCCGAACTGCTAGGCCACATCCCTTCTGCACGAGACCACAAGCATCCCCAAACATGTTTCGCCCTTGTTGGGGCTCATCAGTGAGGAGTAGCTTGGGTCTGTAGGCCCAGCAGGCACGGGACCCACGTCTGGGCATACCCGTCCCACTCGGGGTGACAAAGCAAAAACAAAGAGGTGATGGCTGGAAGGTTTAGAATGAATCTTAACCACTGGCATTGCTCTGGGCAACCCTCCAGACCACTGTTCTTCGCCCGCCAAGCCATTACAGAAGGGGAAAGACCATATGCAAATCAGGCTTGGCCCCACCCCAAAAGGGGCAGTCCATCCCGAACTGCTAGGCCACATCCCTTCTGCACAAGACCACAAGCATCCCCAAACATGTTTCGCCCTTGTTGGGGCTCATCAGTGAGGAGTAGCTTGGGTCTGTAGGCCCAGCAGGCACGGGACCCACATCTGGGCATACCCGTCCCACTCGGGGTGACAAAGCAAAAACAAAGAGGTGATGGCTGGAAGGTTTAGAATGAATCTTAACCACTGGCATTGCTCTGGGCAACCCTCCAGACCACCGTTCTTCGCCCGCTAAGCCATTACAGAAGGGGAAAGACCATATGCAAATCAGCCTTGGCCCCACCCCAAAAGGGGCAGTCCATCCCGAACTGCTAGGCCACATCCCTTCTGCACGAGACCACAAGCATCCCCAAACATGTTTCGCCCTTGTTGAGGCTCATCAGTGAGGAGTAGCTTGGGTCTCTAGGCCCAGCAGGCACGGGACCCACGTCTGGGCATACCCGTCCCACTCGGGGTGACAAAGCAAAAACAAAGAGGTGATGGCTGGAAGGTTTAGAATGTATCTTAACCACTGGCATTGCTCTGGGCAACCCTCCAAACCACCGTTCTTCGCCCGCCAAGCCATTACAGAAGGGGAAAGACCATATGCAAATCAGGCTTGGCCCCACCCCAAAAGGGGCAGTCCATCCCGAACTGCTAGGCCACATCCCTTCTGCACGAGACCACAAGCATCCCCAAACATGTTTCGCCCTTGTTGGGGCTCATCAGTGAGGAGTAGCTTGGGTCTCTAGGCCCAGCAGGCACGGGACCCACGTCTGGGCATACCCGTCCCACTCGGGGTGACAAAGCAAAAACAAAGAGGTGATGGCTGGAAGGTTTAGAATGAATCTTAACCACTGGCATTGCTCTGGGCAACCCTCCAGACCACCGTTCTCCGCCTGCCAAACCATTACAGAAGGGGAAAGAGCATATGCAAATCAGGCTTGGCCCCACCCCAAAAGGGGCAGTCCATCCCGAACTGCTAGGCCACATCCCTTCTGCACGAGACCACAAGCATCCCCAAACATGTTTTGCCCTTGTTGGGGCTCATCAGTGAGGAGTAGCTTGGGTCTCTAGGCCCAGCAGGCACGGGACCCACATCTGGGCATACCCGTCCCACTCAGGGTGACAAAGCAAAAACAAAGAGGTGATGGCTGGAAGGTTTAGAATGAATCTTAACCACTGGCATTGCTCTGGGCAACCCTCCAGACCACCGTTCTTCGCCCGCCAAGCCATTACAGAAGGGGAAAGACCATATGCAAATCAGGCTTGGCCCCACCCCAAAAGGGGCAGTCCATCCCGAACTGCTAGGCCACATCCCTTCTGCACGAGACCACAAGCATCCCCAAACATGTTTCGCCCTTGTTGGGGCTCATCAGTGAGGAGTAGCTTGGGTCTGTAGGCCCAGCAGGCACGGGACCCACATCTGGGCATACCCGTCCCACTCGGGGTGACAAAGCAAAAACAAAGAGGTGATGGCTGGAAGGTTTAGAATGAATCTTAACCACTGGCATTGCTCTGGGCAACCCTCCAGACCACCGTTCTTCGCCCGCCAAGCCATTACTGAAGGGGAAAGACCATATGCAAATCAGGCTTGGCCCCACCCCAAAAGGGGCAGTCCATCCCGAACTGCTAGGCCACATCCCTTCTGCACGAGACCACAAGCATCCCCAAACATGTTTCGCCCTTGTTGAGGCTCATCAGTGAGGAGTAGCTCGGGTCTCTAGGCCCAGCAGGCACGGGACCCACGTTTGGGCATACCCGTCCCACTCGGGGTGACAAAGCAAAAACAAAGAGGTGATGGCTGGAAGGTTTAGAATGTATCTTAACCACTGGCATTGCTCTGGGCAACCCTCCAGACCACCGTTCTTCGCCCGCCAAGCCATTACAGAAGGGGAAAGACCATATGCAAATCAGGCTTGGCCCCACCCCAAAAGGGGCAGTCCATCCCGAACTGCTAGGCCACATCCCTTCTGCACGAGACCACAAGCATCCCCAAACATGTTTCGCCCTTGTTGGGGCTCATCAGTGAGGAGTAGCTTGGGTCTCTAGGCCCAGCAGGCACGGGACTCACGTCTGGGCATACCCGTCCCACTCGGGGTGACAAAGCAAAAACAAAGAGGTGATGGCTGGAAGGTTTAGAATGAATCTTAACCACTGGCATTGCTCTGGGCAACCCTCCAGACCACCGTTCTTCGTCCGTCAAGCCATTACAGAGGGGAAAGACCATATGCAAATCAGGCTTGGCCCCACCACAACAGGGGCAGTCCATCCCGAACTGCTAGGCCACATCCCTTCTGCACGAGACCACAAGCATCACCAAACATGTTTCGCCCTTGTTGGGGCTCATCAGTGAGGAGTAGCTTGGGTCTCTAGGCCCAGCAGGCAAGGGACCCACGTCTGGGCATACCCGTCCCACTTGGGGTGACAAAGCAAAAACAAAGAGGTGATGGCTGGAAGGTTTAGAATGAATCTTGACCACTGGCATTGCTCCGGGCAACCCTCCAGACCACCGTTCTTCGCCCGCCAAGCCATTACAGAAGGGGAAAGACCATATGCGAATCAGGCTTGGCCCCACCCCAAAAGGGGCAGTCCATCCCGAACTGCTAGGCCACATCCCTTCTGCACGAGACCACAAGCATCCCCAAACATGTTTCGCCCTTGTTGGGGCTCATCAGTGAGGAGTAGCTTGGGTCGCTAGGCCCAGAAGGCACGGGAACCACGTCTGGACATACCCGTCCCACTCGGGGTGACAAAGCAAAAACAAAGAGGTGATGGATGGAAGGGTTAGAATGAATCTTAACCACTGGCATTGCTCTGGGCAACCCTCCAGACCACCGTTCTTCGCCCGCCAAGCCATTACAGAAGGGGAAAGACCATATGCAAATCAGGCTTGGCCCCATCCCAAAAGGAGCAGTCCATCCCGAACTGCTAGGCCACATCCCTTCTGCACGAGACCACAAACATCCCCAAACATGTTTCGCCCTTGTTGGGGCTCATCAGTGAGGAGTAGCTTGGGTCTCTAGGCCCAGCAGGCACGGGACCCACATCTGGGCATACCCGTCCCACTCGGGGTGACAAAGCAAAAACAAAGAGGTGATGGCTGGAAAGTTTAGAATGAATCTTAACCACTGGCATTGCTCTGGGCAACCCTCCAGACCACTGTTCTTCACCCGCCAAGCCATTACAGAAGGGGGAAAACCATATGCAAATCAGGCTTGGCCCCACCCCAAAAGGGGCAGTCCATCCCGAACTGCTAGGCCACATCCCTTCTGCACGAGACCACAAGCATCCCCAAACATGTTTCGCCCTTGTTGGGGCTCATCAGTGAGGAGTAGCTTGGGTCTGTAGGCCCAGCAGGCACGGGACCCACGTCTGGGCATACCCGTCCCACTCGGGGTGACAAAGCAAAAACAAAGAGGTGATGGCTGGAAGGTTTAGAATGAATCTTAACCACTGGCATTGCTCTGGGCAACCCTCCAGACCACTTTTCTTCGCCCGCCAAGCCATTACAGAAGGGGAAAGACCATATGCAAATCAGGCTTGGCCCCACCCCAAAAGGGGCAGTCCATCCCGAACTGCTAGGCCACATCCCTTCTGCACGAGACCACAAGCATCCCCAAACATGTTTCGCCCTTGTTGGGGCTCATCAGTGAGGAGTAGCTTGGGTCGCTAGGCCCAGAAGGCACGGGAACCACGTCTGGACATACCCGTCCCACTCGGGGTGACAAAGCAAAAACAAAGAGGTGATGGATGGAAGGGTTAGAATGAATCTTAACCACTGGCATTGCTCTGGGCAACCCTCCAGACCACCGTTCTTCGCCCGCCAAGCCATTACAGAAGGGGAAAGACCATATGCAAATCAGGCTTGGCCCCATCCCAAAAGGAGCAGTCCATCCCGAACTGCTAGGCCACATCCCTTCTGCACGAGACCACAAGCATCCCCAAACATGTTTCGCCCTTGTTGGGGCTCATCAGTGAGGAGTAGCTTGGGTCTCTAGGCCCAGCAGGCACGGGACCCACATCTGGGCATACCCGTCCCACTCGGGGTGACAAAGCAAAAACAAAGAGGTGATGGCTGGAAAGTTTAGAATGAATCTTAACCACTGGCATTGCTCTGGGCAACCCTCCAGACCACTGTTCTTCACCCGCCAAGCCATTACAGAAGGGGGAAGACCATATGCAAATCAGGCTTGGCCCCACCCCAAAAGGGGCAGTCCATCCCTTCTGCACGAGACCACAAGCATCCCCAAACATGTTTCGCCCTTGTTGGGGCTCATCAGTGAGGAGTAGCTTGCGTCTCTAGGCCCAGCAGGCACGGGACCCACGTCTGGGCATACCCGTCCCACTCGGGGTGACAAAGCAAAAACAAAGAGGTGATGGCTGGAAGGTTTAGAATGAATCTTAACCACTGGCATTGCTCTGGGCAACCCTCCAGACCACCGTTCTTCGCCGGCCAAGCCATTACAGAAGGGGAAAGACCATATGCAAATCAGGCTTGGCCCCACCCCAAAAGGGGCAGTCCATCCCGAACTGCTAGGCCACATCCCTTCTGCACGAGACCACAAGCATCCCCAAACATGTTTCGCCCTTGTTGGGGCTCATCAGTGAGGAGTAGCTTGGGTCTGTAGGCCCAGCAGGCACGGGACCCACGTCTGGGCATACCCGTCCCACTCGGGGTGACAAAGCAAAAACAAAGAGGTGATGGCTGGAAGGTTTAGAATGAATCTTAACCACTGGCATTGCTCTGGGCAACCCTCCAGACCACTGTTCTTCGCCCGCCAAGCCATTACAGAAGGGGAAAGACCATATGCAAATCAGGCTTGGCCCCACCCCAAAAGGGGCAATCCATCCCGAACTGCTAGGCCACATCCCTTCTGCACAAGACCACAAGCATCCCCAAACATGTTTCGCCCTTGTTGGGGCTCATCAGTGAGGAGTAGCTTGGGTCTGTAGGCCCAGCAGGCACGGGACCCACATCTGGGCATACCCGTCCCACTCGGGGTGACAAAGCAAAAACAAAGAGGTGATGGCTGGAAGGTTTAGAATGAATCTTAACCACTGGCATTGCTCTGGGCAACCCTCCAGACCACCGTTCTTCGCCCGCTAAGCCATTACAGAAGGGGAAAGACCATATGCAAATCAGGCTTGGCCCCACCCCAAAAGGGGCAGTCCATCCCGAACTGCTAGGCCACATCCCTTCTGCACGAGACCACAAGCATCCCCAAACATGTTTCGCCCTTGTTGAGGCTCATCAGTGAGGAGTAGCTTGGGTCTCTAGGCCCAGCAGGCACGGGACCCACGTCTGGGCATACCCGTCCCACTCGGGGTGACAAAGCAAAAACAAAGAGGTGATGGCTGGAAGGTTTAGAATGTATCTTAACCACTGGCATTGCTCTGGGCAACCCTCCAAACCACCGTTCTTCGCCCGCCAAGCCATTACAGAAGGGGAAAGACCATATGCAAATCAGGCTTGGCCCCACCCCAAAAGGGGCAGTCCATCCCGAACTGCTAGGCCACATCCCTTCTGCACGAGACCACAAGCATCCCCAAACATGTTTCGCCCTTGTTGGGGCTCATCAGTGAGGAGTAGCTTGGGTCTCTAGGCCCAGCAGGCACGGGACCCACGTCTGGGCATACCCGTCCCACTCGGGGTGACAAAGCAAAAACAAAGAGGTGATGGCTGGAAGGTTTAGAATGAATCTTAACCACTGGCATTGCTCAGGGCAACCCTCCAGACCACCGTTCTTCGCCCGCCAAGCCATTACAGAAGGGGAAAGACCATATGCAAATCAGGCTTGGCCCCACCACAACAGGGGCAGTCCATCCCGAACTGCTAGGCCACATCCCTTCTGCACGAGACCACAAGCATCACCAAACATGTTTCGCCCTTGTTGGGGCTCATCAGTGAGGAGTAGCTTGGGTCTCTAGGCCCAGCAGGCACGGGACCCACGTCTGGGCATACCCGTCCCACTCGGGGTGACAAAGCAAAAACAAAGAGGTGATGGCTGGAAGGTTTAGAATGGATCTTAACCACTGGCATTGCTCTGGGCAACCCTCCAGACCACCGTTCTTCGCCCGCCAAGCCATTACAGAAGGGGAAAGACCATATGCAAATCAGGCTCGGCCCCACCCCAAAAGGGGCAGTCCATCCCGAACTGCTAGACCACATCACTTCTGCACGAGACCACAAGCATCCCCAAACATGTTTCGCCCTTGTTGGGGCTCATCAGTGAGGAGTAGCTTGGGTCTCTAGGCCCAGAAGTCACGGGACCACGTCTGGGTATACCCGTCCCACTCGGGGTGACAAAGCAAAAACAAAGAGGTGATGGCTGGAAGGTTTAGAATGAATCTTGACCACTGGCATTGCTCTGGGCAACCCTCCAGACCACCGTTCTTCGCCCGCCAAGCCATTACAGAAGGGGAAAGACCATATGCAAATCAGGCTTGGCCCCATCCCAAAAGGGGCAGTCCATCCCGAACTGCTAGGCCACATCCCTTCTGCACGAGACCACAAGCATCCCCAAACATGTTTCGCCCTTGTTGGGGCTCATCAGTGAGGAGTAGCTTGGGTCTCTAGGCCCAGCAGGCACGGGACCCACATCTGGGCATACCTGTCCCACTCGGGGTGACAAAGCAAAAACAAAGAGGTGATGGCTGGAAAGTTTAGAATGAATCTTAACCACTGGCATTGCTCTGGGCAACCCTCCAGACCACTGTTCTTCACCCGCCAAGCCTTTACAGAAGGGGGAAGACCATATGCAAATCAGGCTTGGCCCCACCCCAAAAGGGGCAGTCCATCCCTTCTGCACGAGACCACAAGCATCCCCAAACATGTTTCGCCCTTGTTGGGGCTCATCAGTGAGGAGTAGCTTGGGTCTCTAGGCCCAGCAGGCACGGGACCCACGTCTGGGCATACCCGTCCCACTCGGGGTGACAAAGCAAAAACAAAGAGGTGATGGCTGGAAGGTTTAGAATGAATCTTTACCACTGGCATTGCTCTGGGCAACCCTCCAGACCACCGTTCTTCGCCCGCCAAGCCATTACAGAAGGGGAAAGACCATATGTAAATCAGGCTTGGCCCCACCCCAAAAGGGGCGGTCCATCCCGAACTGCTAGGCCACATCCCTTCTGCACGAGACCACAAGCATCCCCAAACATGTTTCGCCCTTGTTGGGGCTCATCAGTGAGGAGTAGCTTGGGTCTCTAGGCCCAGCAGGCATGGGACCCACGTCTGGGTATACCCGTCCCACTCGGGGTGACAAAGCAAAAACAAAGAGGTGATGGCTGGAAGGTTTAGAATGAATCTTAACCACTGGCATTGCTCTGGGCAACCCTCCAGACCACCGTTCTTCTCCCGCCAAGCCATTACAGAAGGGGAAAGACCACATGCAAATCAGGCTTGGCCCCACCCCAAAAGGGGCAGTCCATCCCGAACTGCTAGGCCACATCCCTTCTGCACGAGACCACAAGCATCCCCAAACATGTTTCGCCCTTGTTGGGGCTCATCAGTGAGGAGTAGCTTGGGTCTCTAGGCCCAGCAGGCACGTGACCCACGTCTGGGCATACCCGTCCCACTCGGGGTGACAAAGCAAAAACAAAGAGGTGATGGCTGGAAGGTTTAGAATGAATCTTAACCTCTGGCATTGCTCTGGGCAACCCTCCAGACCACCGTTCTTCGCCTGCCAAGCCATTACAGAAGGGGAAAGACCATATGCAAATCAGGCTTGGCCCCACCCCAAAAGGGGCAGTCCATCCCGAACTGCTAGGCCACATCCCTTCTGCACGAGACCACAAGCATCCCCAAACATGTTTCGCCCTTGTTGGGGCTCATCAGTGAGGAGTAGCTTGGGTCTCTAGGCCCAGCAGGCACGGGACCCACGTCTGGGCATACCCGTCCCACTCGGGGTGACAAAGCAAAAACAAAGAGGTGATGGCTGGAAGGTTTAGAATGAATCTTAACCACTGGCATTGCTCTGGGCAACCCTCCAGACCACAGTTCTTCGCCCGCCAAGCCATTACAGAAGGGGAAAGAACTTCACCTGCCATAAACGGATGACAGTTTTGTTGTTCCTGAGCCATTAGGTGTTGTGTTGCATGCCATGTTCCAATCTCCCTCTATTATTTTGGGGGCATTAGCCGTCTCCAAGAGTACTCTATTCAGTTATAACGAAAAGCACTCTATTATACTCTTCAGTTCATAAATATGCCCTACTTAGCCTGCAGATTTATCTATACGCATGATGATTTTTGAAATAAAAGTGATAATCCATTTTCTTTGTCCATATTTGCTAATACAATTATAAACCACTTAGCTCAGTCAGTCTCTCTGTAGCTTGGTGGCTTATATTTCAGTAAGATGTGTCTCTGGTAAACCTGTTGTGTCTGGCCTTTTAGTCTTCAAATATTGTAAAATGTTCTTGACCTTTAATGAGATAAACATAAGACCCATCAATATACATGAGAGATTCCTATTCTCTTAATGGTCTTGTGAAATGTTTAAATGCCATCTTATGTTCATATGACCTGACTGGTGGTTTAGAAATAATAGCCTTCAACTATTGTTAGATTGATACAGTGTTTATGAAAGCACAATCCTAATATTAATAATAAAACAATGAATTTAAAATTAATTATATGAAGTTAATCTGCTCTAATGCAACAATTTACAAGCTAGACATTAGAATTTGTAAAGTGAAGTGGCTTCAACCACAGTTATGTTATGTTATCTGTACTTGTAGTGTGCACGGTCGCCCAGGGGCATCATGGCGCTAAAGAGGAGAGCGGCTCAGAGGAGAGAAGAAGCCAAAAAAGTGGAGAGGTAAAACTACATGGTCTTGACTGCTCTTCTAAAACCAAGGTGGTTAGAAACAGTCCTTAATACCAAGGGAAGATTGTTCCAAAGTTTAGCAGCTGCTATGGAGAAGGCCCTGCGCCAATCCTCACACGATTGAATCTTGGAACAACAAAAAGATTAGCAGTGGAGGAGCATAGATCGCGTTCAGGGAGGTAGCGAGAGAATTTAGTCTGCAGGAACTCAGCTCCTTGGCTGTGAATAGCCGGTGGAGAGTCTGTATCTGGGGTTGACTTCTTTGCACTCTTCACTGCAGCTGTCATTCATTAATCATGAAAAGAGAAGCCGTTTGAGTATGGCAGAGTGCCAATGTTCTATATCACATGCAAATAATTGAGTGCAGAACAAATAAACTGTTTATGCCCGAAAGCATTAGAAATGTCAAGCAAGATCTCAACATCATACTCTTCTACACATTCTTGGTTGAAGTCTCAACATTTTATTTTGGTTTAATTTCCAATGGGGACATTGATCTTTCCCTCATGTGTTCTTCAAGCATCTTTGACGTCTAAGAAGAAGACAGTTCTATCCTTATTCTTTTATTTATATCTGTAGCACAATCAAACTTCTATTGCTTTGGAAAAGTGCATGTCAATGTTTAGGATTGCCATCTGGCAAATTTTTAAAAGCCATACATTTATTGATTTTTATTAATAAGACGATGCAGATAATGCATCTCAGAAAGGGTAGCCTGCTAACCAAGCTATCATTTAATCAAAGTCCATGTCAAAAGCATAATGTACATGTGCTTCCTCAGTATCCTGATCTACTGCTCCTGCTCTACAGTGGCACAACGCAGCTTCAGAGGTAACATTTCAAAGTCACTGCACTGCAGAAACTACAATTAAATCTGCACCTCTGTCCCAAAACTATGACAAGTATGATGAACTATCAACCTGGTGGTATGATAGTCTGGAAATATAATCCATACCTAGGTTTTTGTAAGGTGACTGGCAGTTCACATAATCATTAAATCTGCACCTACTTTGTAGCATACCATTGTCACCCCTGTGAGTTCAGACCAGCTATGGGAGGATGTTCAGCCTTGAGGCACTTGCCTGTCTACATTCCAATGAATGAGACAAAAGCTACAATTCCATAACAAAGGCCTGCCTGATACTAGGGTGCTGAATACCAGAGAACCTTTGAATCTGCAGGTTGTGGTGGAGTTCGGACAGCCAGAGAGAAAAAACAGCTTTGAGCATTTCTCCATCTGACTTTTTAATAGGGATTTCTTGCTTCCCTGTCCCCTACACTTCCTCTGGAACCAGGCGCTCTGAGTATGTCATCAGGAAGAAAGGGTCACTTGTCAAGGATGGGGATTGGCCCACTTAAAGCAACCCCCTATGGCCTTTAGCCTATATTAGAGGAAGTCTCCCACCCCTTCTTTGGTTCATTGTGGGCCTTCAAGAATTATTTTAGAAACTGTTGGGAGGGCAGTTTTTTCCAAACTCCTCGGCTAGAGGTGAAAATAGGTGTTCCAAAGTGGGGGAAGGCTCTGCAACATACCCTCCCCAAGGGCACATTGGTGGTGACTTTTGCTGACAACTGGTGCTTACCAATCAGTTACTGAATCTTCCTAGGATGGGAGATTACAGACTGAAAATGACTCACCTTGCCCTAGAGCCCCCTGCTGGGGGACTCAAAGTGTTGATCGAGCTAAGGAAGACAGGTCTTTTTTCAGCACTCAAGCCAGCTCATATTGCATTCAAAACATGTTTGCGGCTTTTGAACATCCAGGATGCACATTTCCACCTTTAGCATTCACCTTGGAACTTCAAAAAGCTGTTGCTGCCTCATCAAACTGACTGGATGCTGCGTTGCCTCAGGACAACCCCTTCACCCACCTGTCCAGCTTGAGCACAGCACATTGTGCAGCCAGATTCGAATCACAGCATCACACAAACCACTGGAACATCAACCGAAACCAGTGGTACTCATCATTTCAAATAATGTGCAATTGTCAAAATCCTCCTGGCGATCAATCGACCTGCATTGTTCATTGCCACCTTCAAATCACCTGGAGAACCACTCAAAAATGATGCACCGCTGACACACCAACGTTACAACTTACAGCGTCACATATTTACAGCCTCTTGTATCCTGGTTGACCGCCTAAACATTGGAATCAAGTACTGTTATGGGACCTTGTCCCCTGATGCACGTTTATGACCCTAAAGGTTGGTTAAAATCGTTTTGCAAATTTTTCCAGAAGAAACATATCCTTTCAAGTGACACTGTTGCATTTCATTCCTGTTTTAAGTATTTTGAATAGAGTGTTGTTCAATTGTTTTGTTTAATTAAAGTATATGCATATTGATAGAACTTGCTGTGCCCCTAAAGACTGGCTAAATCCATTAAGCATCTTTTTCCAGTAAGAAAATATCATTTTTAGTGTACAATAGAGTTGTGTTAAGTATACATTTCCTTAGAACCTTGATTGTACATTCTTTTGTTTTAGAACTGTTTGCCTTGCTGTTTGGGTCGCTAATGGCTTACAGTCACACACCGTGTGAGAATAGAGCCTTCTCTCATCCCACATTACCACAAAGGTCAAACGAGGTGTATCTCTTAGCTGTGCCTGTTTTATCTTTATGATTGTGAAGATTGTTGGTTTGTAGAAGTGTGGTTTAGTCTCTAGGCGATCAGGTGAAGAGAGTGTGTGTCATCACTTCTGAAATTTTTAGGGGCTTCCTGCCATGGGTGTCCCAGTTAAGGGTGGTACAGTCCAGGGTACAGACCAGCCGTTGTCCATCGTCTTGGCCTCTTAGCCTATGAGCCTTTGCTTTTCATTCTTCCCTGCAGCACCTGTATGTATTCCTACCTTGCAAATTATTGTTCTGTCTCTCCACACTGCAGTACACACCTACAATGCATTAACTTCTTCTGTTCCTGCTGCTCTTCCAACTCACCTCTCCATATGCATTCTCCAATCAAGCTACATCTTCCTCCTTTCCTATCTAAATCATAAACCTCACATCTCGAAACTCCCCCTGCTCCATCTCTCTTGCACCCATTGCTTCCAACAGACAAAGCTGACAAGCTAACTATACCTCCCCTAAAACCTATTGTCCTTGCCTCACTTCCTCTGAGACTCAAAGTCTCTAATCTTCCTTACCATGAAAACTGAACATTGCAATCTGAAATGCTCAGTCTGTATGCAAAGAAACGTCCTATATCACTGACGACTTTCATGCAAGCTGTCCTCCCATACACTCCCTTGCTATGATATGATATTACAACACACCTGTACACAAATGTTTCAAGGCGCGACAAGGGGGGGAAACAAGGGAGGACAAAATAACGATCTCACTAGGTCTTGTGTCGTTCAGGTTGTGCAAGTGCGGGGAAGAGGGAAAGGGACAAGTGCCAGTGGGGAGGGGAACGGGCTAGTGCAGTTAACTCACAAGTGGCTCATAAGTGCTGAGAGAAGGGACTGTAGCATTGCAGATACAGACCCTAATGGTTAGCACTCTGGGCTTTGAATCCAGCAATCCGAGTTCATATCCTGGTGGGACCTCACATGTTTTTCACGTTCTGAAACACTTGTGCGAGCGCGATATAAATGCATTATGATAGCATAACATTATCATATCATTAAGTGTTCGTGAGCCCAGAGGCAGTGCAAAGGCAACTGAACATGCAGGAGTCTGGTGACGAGTTCACAGAGTGACCAGGTGTCCAGTGCGCGGAGCAGTCAGGTGCATCAGCAGGGGAGAGGAAGAGAGAAAGCGAAAACGAAAAGGAAGGTCTTGAGTTGCTTCCGGAACCAGAGGTAGTTCTGCTCAAGTTTGAGAGAGGCAGGGGAGCTGTTCCAGAGGGAGGCTCCAGCTGAGTAGATGGATCTGCCCCCAACTCTCTGGTTGGAGAAGCGTCTGACCCTCAGATATTTGGAGATGGATGAGCCGAGAGCTCGAGAAGGAACATGTTTTGGAAGAGAAAGTTGGATGTAGAGCGGTCTGAGGCCCCAGAAAACCTTGAGGATAATGCAGAGGGTCTTGAAGTTGATCCCTGCAGCCGCAGAGAGCCAATAAAGAGATTTCAGAGCTGGAGAGCTGCAATCCCTGGGTGTAAGGCCAAGGACAAGTCTTGCAATCCTGTTCTGGATAAGTTGTTCAAGGTCGAAGAGTAGAGGCATAAACATTTAGAAAGAGGCTGTTGCAATAGTCCAGCCTAGAGAGGACCAGAGGTCTGGAGACAGTGAGCTTCTGGGGGTAAATGAGAAAAGGAATAATATCACTGAGGAAGTGCATCTAATAATTTGATTTCTTAGATGACACCCAGGTCTTAGCCTCACAGGAAGGAGCGGGAAAGGGGCACCCAGATTGGGCAACCAGAGAGAGAGGAAAGGAGGGAGCGGATGTCCCAATGAGGAGGATCCCAGTCTTATCACTGAAAGCTGGCAAACATGGAGGCATCAGGCACCTACTCTCTTCCTGGCTCAATGCCTGACAATTCTTCAATGTCACATCCTCTGTTACTTCTTTTGAATTTACATCTCTACCATTGCTCCACCTCACTCGGTTCACATCATCTCCATTAATTGCCTTCCTGGTCCCACTGGACCATTATTTGATGTGCTTAGGCAACAATGCCTTGATTCTCTTTCTACAAAACATCACCACTCTTAGGTGACTTTAACCTTCACTCACCAACCACTTCTCAGAAATCTGAACTTCAGACTTGATCTAGTGACCAAGCTCTGCACTCTAGTCATAACCTACCTACCCACACCAGGGGTAACTCTTTGGATCTCTTATTCACTCCCACCTCTTTCTCAGCCACTAATACTGTCACACCATCTGATCATTCCAGTGTTTCCACTACCATCTCCCCTCAAAATGCTGACCACTCCTCAACAATTTCCCTACCTATTACTAAAAGGAAATGTAAAGCTTCTCCCATTCCTCCCTTTCTCTTGGACCTACGGTTCTCACTCTCCTCCTTTACACATGATGCCTCTTCATCTGACACTGCCTTCTCCATCATCCAGTTCCTACTATATGACTTGTTCTACTCGCACTTCCAACTGCTAACTTTCACCCCTAAGATTCTGCATCCTGAATTCCTTAGTCACCCCAGTTATACGTTCTCTCTGCACTGATATTTGTCTGCTGCTGCACAAATGGAGGCGTACCCACTCACATGAGCCTGAAACTCTACCTCTCTCGAGTTCTCTTGATAGAGTGAAAACTGATTATTGACTCTCACTCCAGCCATCATCGCTGGCTACAGGGTGCCCCGAACTCACTTCTCACTCCTCGTAAACCGATGACTATCACCTCCACTCTAACAGCTAATGACCTAGCTGAATACTTTGCTGCAAACATTTCCAAAATCGGAGACTCTCTCCTGATCTTCCTGAACTCCATCATTCTACATTCTACTTACCCTACCATCTTTATCTGCCTCTATCTCCAACTTTAGTCACACTCATACAACAGAAGTGCTATCTGTACTGATGAAGGCTAATCCCTCTTATGCCCCATCATACCATCTTGCTCCTCAGCTAGTCAAGCCTATTGTCCCTTTAGGGGCATCTCGCCTCGCTGAACTCTTCAACATATCCTTAGACTCCACTTACTTTTCCTCTACTTTCAAAACAGCCATGATCATCCCTCTCGTAAAAAAGGGGCTGACCTGAATCTACTGGCTAACTTTCACCCTGTGTCTCCCCTTCTGCACTACTCTACAGTGCTTGAGAGGGTTGTGTTCAACCATCCAACCATTTTCTTAGAGACCCACAACCTTTGAGAACCCTACAAGCAGGTTTGCACTCCTGTAACTCCACAGTAAACTGCTCTCATGAGTGTCTCCAATTTCATCTCCACTGCTAAACACTCCAACCTATCCTCTATCATAATTCTATTTGACCTGTCCACTGCCTTTGACACTGTTGATAACTCTGATCTTAGTGTTCTGTCTTGCCTGGATTGAATCCTACCTGGCACCTCACTAATTCTCTGTCTCCTGCAGCGACAATACCTCTCAACGTACTCCCCTAACTGGTGTTGTTCCACAGGGCTCTGTCTTGGATCCTCTCCTTTTTACACTCTACACCTCTGCTCCTGGGGTAATAGTCTCCAAATTTGGATTCTCGTACCAACTCTTCACGGATGACACCCAACTCTTTTTCCATTTTCCTGAACTTTCCTCTGATCTCTCTATCAAAATAAAACTGTCTCTCTTGCATTAAATATTGGATGGCTATGCACTCCCTTATGCTATATCTCACCTCTTCCCATGCCTATCCATTTCCCTTCTGACACTCCCCTACCCTTCTTCAGCTAGAAACATTGGTGTCATCTATGACCCTTCTCACACCATCTCCAAAACTGCAATGTCGGCTTGCCTCAGCCTCTTAAATATAAGGAAATCGGGCACCTCTTTCCTTTCAACACAGCCAACCATCTTGTAACCACTCTTGTATTCGCTAAACTGCATCCTCTTTGGTCTACCCAACTATGCTTTCTGTCCTCTCAACAAGATCATTAACTTTTCTATCAGCACTCTCTGTGAACTCCCTCAATTCACACCTATTTCCTTGTACGTCACCATGCTGGATGGCTGATGATGAAAAAACATGGCCATATTTAAATGTCTTCTCCTGGTTCACAAATCTATCCATGGAAAGACACCAGTGTGTCTTTACAAGCCTTCTCGTAATCTCCTTGCTGCCTCTTTGAATAACCTTGCGGCACCTCTCCCTCCCTGTGCTCCTCTCACTTCCACTGTTTCACTTGTATTGCTGCATTTGCAATTAATTCTCTTCCCCTGAACATCTGAGAAACAGTCCACACCAATTTGTTCAAAACCAAACTAAAAACCTACCTTATTCACCTACCTCTCATCTGCCTTCTAGGTAAAATGTTTCCCTCACCTCTACCCTGCCTCCGTCCCTCACTAGCACTTCATACATCATGGTCACATCGCTACCTGCACTTAAAAATAACTAATGTTGGTTGTCCTTAATCTATGTATGTCCACCCATGTGTTGTCCCAGTGGCTTCCCCATTTACTCCCTCGCAACCTGGCCAGAATATCACTCAAACACACCCCATTGTGAGAAGCTCAGTGCTTCCCATCAAATCTGATTTCTTATCTATTGTACATTCTTTTCGATCAAAAAGAGCATTGATCCTCCCTGTATATATAAATAAAAACAGTATTCATTGTCGGAAGTGGCTGCTGGGGGCAATGACGGTTTGAGAACGCTTACTTTCCATGTTGCTAGGTGCCTTCCTCTAGTGAGTGTCTATTGGTGAGTTTACAAGCAAGTGTGCGAGTGCTGTGCCATGTGAAGCCTTGTGAGCCGGGGGGAAAAGCAGAAAAATGAAAAACAGAAAATAGAAAACCTGCTGGGAGCACATTTAGCACACCGTGGGCAAGTAACGAGGTGGCAAACATGGAGGAGGAGGCATCGAGGGGCTACATAGATCCTACAGAGCCCACTACTCATAGCCCACAGCCTGCAGTACAGGGATAACTCCTCACACTTCAGCGGCCAGTGCTTAGCAGTGAGTGCACACCACACCATTGGGGCAGTGTCCACAGTGGTGGAAAAGGCTTGGTCTGAGAGGTGTGTGCAGGTGTGGCTGTGAAAGAGAGTGAGAGAGGGCCCCTCCCCTCCACGGACTTGGCATTGCTTCGATAATGATCCCTTCCTTCCCCTGCAGTGTGCTGTGGTTTTCTAGTCTGTCTTTGTTGGCAAGTTTCACAATGCACAATGTGTGACACCTACATCAATAGGTAAAGCCTTGCACATTTAAACATGTGATGAGACTGCGGGGTTCTGTCCCTGTGATCCTCTGCACGATAGACTAAACACGCTCAGATATATAGACTGTGGCTGACACACTTATACCAATAGTCAATGCCTTGTATATTAAGTGTGTGAGGAGACTGCGGGCCAGACCCTTTGATCCTCGGCACGATAGACCAAATACCCTGAGTCCTATATACTGGGCCTCATATACATACCAGCAACGTTCTGCAAGAATAAAAAGCAAGGAGCCTGCTTGGAAAACCCTTTGATCCTCGGCTTAGTGCTAGCAGCAGAATATGAGAGGGAAATCGAAACGATACATGTTGAGGAGCAACAACGCACCCCGACAACGCACCCTCTCTGCATAAGCCTTTTGAAAAGCTTTGTGGGCCGCTTAGTAAAAACATAGGACCTTCCCCTGTTTCGTCATTGTCTTGGAGGCTAGTTTTTCAGTGAAGTAATAAAAGACGGATGTGCTATTTCTGATCACACCCTTATTACAATAAATGACTCAACAATGGCAAATGAAAATATAACAATTTCAGAATGTGAAGTATGGGGACAAGTCCTAACACAGATTAAACATCATGAAGGTACCTCTATTTTCGACACATGTGTAAGCCTCAAAATGAAATACACGCAATTGAAAATCAACAACACTGACTCAGTGCATCTCCAGATTTATTTAGAGAAATGCAAGCATTCTCTTCCTGAAAATGTTCATAATTTAATAGCTAGACTGAAGAACCCAAGAGTAAATAGATCACCTAACAAATTGCATATTCATCTCCACCCTGACAGGGAGATTCAGAAATGAAAACGCACATTATGTAAAGAAATCAGGACTCTGATAAAATGTAGAGATTTGACTTGTGCAGAAAAGGCAGACAACAACAAAATCCAAAAACGAAAATGTAGACATTGGTACAAATTACATGACACACACACACATATATCTGCCAGGAGATCCTACACACGATTCTGCAAAAAGATACTCAAGCTATTTGTTGGATTCTTAATAACAAAAACAAACCAAAAGAAGTCACCCAAACGACAGGGGTGAGTAAAGGGGCATAGTTTGAGTTTTTCTCAAACGCATATGATGTAAATAGGGATGGTATAGTTTAAGTGAAATTACCCCAATCAACCACCCCTTTTCAATCAATCATCTTTGATCGAACAGACATTGAGATTGTGATTGGTAAATGAAAGAATTAGAGAGCCAATGGCCCTAATGGGGTAGTGAACGGTACCTTCAAGGATAATGCAGTACTTTGGCCAGATATCCTGTTCCACCTATTTACTCATGTAACCCAAAAGAATATCTGCCCTTCCTTGTAGGCTGATTCAATTCTTGTCCCATTTCTGAAAAAAAGGAACAGAACTGAATCATCCAGTACAGACCAATTTCATTACTGGATACATCATCAAAGGGATTTGCAAATATAGTGCTTAAAGAATTAATAATCTGGGCAGAACAAACTCACTGATTAAGCCCGCTACAGACGGGCTATTGAAAGAATGCGGGTACCTTACATGGGGTCTTGCTGTCACAACGCGACCCTGGACACTGTGGAAAAGATGGAGGCTTGCTTAGGCACCTTGCGGTCCTTACCGTTCTAGTCTTTTTGGTCCTTTTCCTTTAAAAGGTAGCCACGCCCACAACGCTGTGCGTTGCAACTCGCATTGTCAGCCTTTCGCTAACTTCGCCTGCAGTGCCGCTCCTTGTGCTTGATCCTTTGATACTTTTTTCCTAGTACTCAGCCCGCTTCGGCTTTCCCTGTTTCTAGGCTCTTTCCTTTTGTACGGGGTTCCGTACTATAAAGCTATCCTTCGCGCCCTTTTGCGATTTCTCTCCGGCTGGCGCTCTCTCCCTCTCCCTGGCGCTTGAATCCTTACTCTTGTTCACCCGCCTTTGCTCCCACTTGCTCTCTCCCTTCCTTGCTCGATCCCGCTTCTGTTCGCTCTCTCATTCTTCACTCTCTCTCGCTCTCCTGTACCAGCTCTCTCTCTCTCCCTCTCTTCACTCTTACCTGCAGTATAGCCTTATCTTCCCTCCTGACAGCTCGTGTACAGCCTCCGCTTTTGCTTTCCTTGGATCGCAGTGGACTCTCGTCCAATCCTTTTCGACATCAGTCTACCTCGTCCGGTAATACTTGGATTCAAGTACAGTTACTGTATACCATTCACCGGCCTCTTCCACTTCTGACACACTCCCTGCCAGCAAGGACTCGCCATCTAACAGGGTTTTTTCTGCCGTCACTGGCTTTTTCCCTGGTGTTACGGGACTGGCTCCCCTGGGTCCACCTGACAGCTTGTTCCTACCACTGTCAGGGTGGCCTCAAGCAGAGCTCGTCCCTATCTCTACGAGCGCAAGAAGGACAAAAAGGGAAGGAAGAGCATCAAGACGGACGAAGACCCGCAGGAGATCAAGAAGGAGGGGAGAAGAAGACCAAAGACATCTACCCAGGAGGATTCCTCTAAGGAGTCAGGTGAGGAGCTTTCGAGGGTGGTAGTTTCCGATTCTGACAGTTTGCAACGCCCACAAGTCAACATGACCTCCCTAGAACAGATCCAGGAGATGGTAGCTGCTATCCAAGGCCTTCAGACTCAAGTACAGAATCTCCGAACCGAAAATGTCAGTCTACGACAACAGATCGCAGTACGAGATGATACTCGGGGCGACTTGCCTCCACAGTCATTCTCTTTTGGGAAATATGATGGCAATCCAAAGCATTTGAAGGAATTCCTGGATGCTTGCATGGTCTATTTCACTTTTAGACCAAAGGCCTACGAACTAGACAGGTCCAAGGTTGGTTTCCTTGTTGCTAATCTCGTCGGAAACGCCTTGGCTTGGGCCACCCCGTTGATATCCCAATCCGATCCAGCAGTCAACGATTATTCCCTGTTTACCCAGCAGATGAGAGCCAGATTCGACAGTCCTGAGGTTCTGTTTTCCTCTTATGAAGCCCTCTTGGACATTCGTCAAGGGAATCAAGATGTTCAAACTTTTGCGTCTGCTTTCATCAGACTGGCAAAGGATGCAGGATGGCCTGACTCTGCTCAACAAACCCTCTTTCGCCGGGGACTCCATGACGATCTCAAAGACGATCTAGCCAGAGTTGCTCGTCCAACCTCCTTCCAAGAACTAGTGACTCTGACTCTTCAGCTGGAATACCGACTTCAAGAGCGAAGACAAGAAAGGAGGAGGTTCCGAAACCTTCCTTCTGCCAGTACTACTCCAGTTCTTCTTCCTAATCGGAGCCAGACTGAAGAACCGATGCAGATCGGAACTACTAGAGGCCCCCTGACTCCAGAGGAGAGAAAGAGACGTAGAGATCTGGGTCTCTGCATGTACTGTGGATCTTCTAAGCATTTGCTCCGGAACTGCCCCGAAGTACCTCCAAGACGTTCGGGAAACGCTTCTCCTCGGTCTTGAGCAGGGATAAGAACCGGGCAGAGACGATCAATCCCTGCAACATTACTTGTCAGAAGGCTATAGAAGACGATAACAGATTGTTGGTGTTCACCATTCATCTCACTTTCGAGCCCAATCCACCCGTTGAGGTCTTGGCTATGTTGGACTGTGGTGCTGCGGGTAATTTCATCGATGTCCAGTGGGCTCAAGATCAGGGGGTGCCTTTTCTACAGAAGAGCTGTTCCTTACCCGTAGAAGGAGTGGATGGAACTCCACTCTCCTCCGGGCCCATTGTACAAGAAACCATACCCGCTACTATGCTTCTTTTTCAACACCAAGAACAGATTGTTTTCGATGTGATAAGAGCCGCACACTTCCCAATAATACTGGGTATACCATGACTACGTAAGCATAATCCTACTATAGACAGGTCAGCCAACACTATATGCTTTTCATCATCTTTCTGTACTTCTTCCTGCCTTCTCCAGACCAATCCGGTTCCTGGTAAGGGAATCCCTACTCCTAAGTCCGCCTCAGTGGTGCAGATGGTGCCGCTCTGCTACCAACAATACGCTGAACTTTTTAAAGACGAATTACCACGCTCTTTACCTCCTCATCGGCCTGAAGACTGCTCCATTAGGTTAAAACCAGGTGCTTCCGTTCCTTTCGGCCGAATGTATCCCATGTCTCTCCCAGAAAGAAGGGCCCTTAAGGAATATCTGGACGCAAACCTTCAGAACGGTCTCATCAGAGAGTCACGCTCCTCTGCCGGAGCATCTATGTTCTTTGTACCCAAGAAAGGGACCTCTGAATTGAGACTGTGTATTGATTACCGAGGTTTGAACTGTATGACTATAAGAGACAGATATCCCATGCCTCTTATAAAGGAAGTACTGGAAGCAGTTGAAGGGGCAAACATTTTCACCAAACTCGACCTTCGAGGTGCCTATCATCTGTTGAGAATCAAGGAGGGGGATGAGTGGAAAACCGCCTTCAGAACTCCTCTGGGACACTTCGAATATCGAGCGATGCCCTTCGGACTGGTAAACGCCCGGCCGGTTTTCCAACGGTTTGTGGACAAGATATTCTCAGACCTGCTTTACTCTTTTGTAGTGGTCTATCTTGACGACATTCTTGTCTTCTCTTCTTCTCCGGCCGAACACCACAGACACGTTGAGCAGGTGTTAAGAAGACTACAAGAGAATCATCTATTGTTAAAGCCAGAAAAGTGCATCTTCGAATCCTCGTCTGTTCCCTACCTAGGCTTTATTCTCTCCAAAGAAGGAGTTCAGATGGATCCCGAGAAGGTGAAGGCGGTACTTTTATGGCCCACTCCCAGCAGCCCTAAGGATATACAGAGGTTCTTGGGTCTCTCGAATTTTTACAGACGCTTTATCCCAAATTTTTCGGAGATCGTGCTACCCATTACCAATCTACTAAAGAAGGGTCAAGAATTTGTATGGGACTCGAAGGCAGAACAAGCTTTCCAGGTACTCAAAGTAGCCTTCACCACTGCACCCATCCTCATTCAACCCAATCAGTCCCTTCCTTTTGTGGTTGAAACGGATGTTTCTGGAGGTGCCATAGGAGCAGCCCTATTACAGTCCGGTAAGGATGGTATCGAACACCCGGTGGCGTACTACTCCCGTACTCTCATCCCGAGTGAAAGAAACTACTCGGTGTTGGAACGGGAATTGTTGGCCATCCGCCAGGCTTGTGTCGAGTGGAGACATCTGTTACAGGGGGCTGCCCATCCATTTCTGGTGAGAACGGATCATAGGAACCTTAAGGTACTCCAACAAATGGAATGTCGCAATTCCAGACATGCCCGGTGGGCCTATTTCTTCTCCCAATTTGACTTTGACATCACGTATCTTCCAGGGAAGGAGAACGTGTTGGCTGATGCCTTATCCCGGAGCCTAGGAGAAGAATGCCCAGTAGACGGACACAAACCTGAAGAGATTCTTTCGGGGAAAAGGATATTAGGAGCGGTCAATTCATTTCTACAAGAGGTTGAACGTACAACTAGTTCTACCCAGATACCCAACGACCGTCTGTCTTCATTGGAGAAAAGAGGGACAGTGTATTTCTACAAGGACACCCTGTTCCTTGCGTCTAAAGAGCTTCAAATGCAAGCAATGTCTTGGTGTCACGATCTACCTTCTGCTGGCCACAAGGGGCAAGGAGCCACGACCAATTTGGTATCAAGGTATTTCTGGTGACCCACTTTAGCCAAGGATGTAAAGGCTTATGTAGCTGCATGTCCTATTTGCGCCTCCAGTAAGCCCTCTATGCATCGCCCTTTGGGTCTCCTTCAACAAGGACATTTGCCAGGACGTCCTTGGGAACACATTTCTACTGATTTTATTGTGGATCTTCCTCTCTCTATGGGCTCTACCGCCATCATGGTTACCGTAGATTCCCTGAGTAAGATGGCACATTTTTCACCTCTACCTGGCCTACCATCGGCTCCGGAATTAGCTGAGGTTTTTCTGAGAGATGTGGTTAGGCTTCACGGTCTACCCCAAACTATTGTTACCGACAGAGGCTCTCAATTCACTTCTCGTTTCTGGTCTACACTGTGCAAGACTCTGGGAATCAGTAGAGCTCTCTCTTCTGGTTATCACCCCCAAAGCAACGGACAAACTGAGCGTCTGAACTCCACTTTAGAACAGTACCTTCGTTGTTTCTGTGGTCAAGAACAGGAGAGTTGGAAGTCTTTTCTCTCCACAGCGGAATTCGCCTACAATAATACAGAACACTCTTCCCTAGGAACCAGTCCATTCTTTTTCTCCTATGGCTTTCATCCCATGCATATTTCCTTGGTCGGAATACCATCGACTGCTGTCCCAGCGGTTGACCAAAGGCTTAGTGAACTAAAACGTATACAAGGGGAGGCTAAGAAGAACTTGGAGACTAGCAGGGAGCTCCAAAAGAAGTTTGCTGACAGGAAGAGATATCAAAACCCCAAATGGACTGTTGGAACTAAAGTTTGGTTGTCCACTAAATTCTTGCCACGCTGGTTACACCCAGGGAAGTTTTTTGCCAGATTCATTGGGCCTTTCCCCATTTCCGCACAGATCAATCCGGTGGCCTTTCGCCTGAAACTTCCTCACAGTATGAAGCGCATCCATCCTGTGTTCCACTCGTCCCTTCTCAAGGCCTATCTATCAGATCCGCATGGTCGGACAGTGCCACGCTCATCAATTCCCGATAATCCAGAACCTGAGGAATACGAGGTGGAGAGGCTGGTGGATTCTCACTACAGACATGGTACAGTTCAGTACCTGGTACATTGGAAGGGGTACTGCTCTGCAGAGCGTACCTGGGAACCTAGAAGCCAAATCCATGCCCCTCGCTTGTTACGTCTTTTTCACCGCCTTCATCCGGGTAAGCCCGGGGGATCCCAGATGAGAAGGGGGCATACTGTCACAACGCGACCCTGGACACTGTGGAAAAGCTGGAGGCTTGCTTAGGCACCTTGCGGTCCTTACCGTTCTAGTCTTTTTGGTCCTTTTCCTTTAAAAGGTAGCCACGCCCACAACGCTGTGCGTTGCAACTCGCATTGTCAGCCTTTCGCTAACTTCGCCTGCAGTGCCGCTCCTTGTGCTTGATCCTTTGATACTTTCTTCCTAGTACTCAGCCCGCTTCGGCTTTCCCTGTTTCTAGGCTCTTTCCTTTTGTACGGGGTTCCGTACTATAAAGCTATCCTTCGCGCCCTTTTGCGATTTCTCTCCGGCTGGCGCTCTCTCCCTCTCCCTGGCGCTTGAATCCTTACTCTTGTTCACCCGCCTTTGCTCCCGCTCGCTCTCTCCCTTCCTTGCTCGATCCCGCTTCTGTTCGCTCTCTCATTCTTCACTCTCTCTCGCTCTCCTGTACCAGCTCTCTCTCTCTCCCTCTCTTCACTCTTACCTGCAGTATAGCCTTATCTTCCCTCCTGACAGCTCGTGTACAGCCTCCGCTTTTGCTTTCCTTGGATCGCAGTGGACTCTCGTCCAATCCTTTTCGACATCAGTCTACCTCGTCCGGTAATACTTGGATTCAAGTACAGTTACTGTATACCATTCACCGGCCTCTTCCACTTCCGACACACTCCCTGCCAGCAAGGACTCGCCATCTAACAGGGTTTTTTCTGCCGTCACTGGCTTTTTCCCTGGTGTTACGGGACTGGCTCCCCTGGGTCCACCTGACAGCTTGTTCCTACCACTGTCAGGGTGGCCTCAAGCGGAGCTCGTCCCTATCTCTACGAGCGCAAGAAGGACAAAAAGGGAAGGAAGAGCATCAAGACGGACGAAGACCCGCAGGAGATCAAGAAGGAGGGGAGAAGAAGACCAAAGACATCTACCCAGGAGGATTCCTCTAAGGAGTCAGGTGAGGAGCTTTCGGGGGTGGTAGTTTCCGATTCTGACACTTGCTTTGAAGGCTTGTCTGTCTGATGTAGGATCGTATTCAGGGCATACCTTATATGTTGCGGTCATTTAGCTGTCATCTGCATTTCATAACGTTGACACCGCTAGGTTATGGGTGAAGTTGTCGGAGTGGGGAATAGATCTATCTCTTCTTAGTATGGTGAAGTTTCTGTACTCTGACAATGCCACAATAGTTTGAATAAACACAGTAGGAGACTTGTCTAGGAAGATTAATTTTAAAAAAGGAGTCAGACAGGGGTGTGTGTTGGCTCGCACCCTATTTAATTTGTATTTAGCAGACCTGTTGCACAGTAGTGAGGAGTGGGGAGGATTTTGTACTAACATGGGCGGGGCTGAAGCTGAGGTGTATCACATTCGCAGATGACAACTTGCTAATGGACTATTCCCCAACAGGCCTCCAATGGCAAAATCTGTGGGTTGAAAATTACTTCAAAGCAAATTCCCTAGAAATCAACACAGATAAATCTTGTGTTATGGTCAGCACGAGCAGAAGAAAGAGCAAATAGTACTCCTGGAAGCTGAATAATGTCACTATGCATCGAGTTGACTCTATCCACTAGTTGGGCTTCGAGATAGCAGTTAAAAGCCAGCATGAAAAACAAGTAGCTGGATTCAAAGAAAAAATCTCATTGTGCAAATCAATGCTAATAGTAACCAAATGTAAACTGTGCTTGTACTCCCTTGTTCCATTAATTGAGCTCTATAGAGTCAAACTTTCTTCAATTATTCTGTTCGGGTGTGAATTGATGACCATCAAAGACAGGAAGTTCTTTGATGCACTTGAAGGAAAAATCTTGAAACAGGTCTTGGGTCTCCTGCAATATGTTCCAATAAGCATTATCATATTGGAGTTGGGTCTTGTATCTTGTGGTCCCAGTACATCAGTAGGAGTTTATCCCTGATATATGGTTTAGATCGAGTAGGTGCCCATTCAATCAGGTTCTATCTCAAGGCTGTAATGATGCAAGACACAAATCCCTTCTTGAAAAAGCTGAAGAAAAATGGAAGGATTTTCGCACTATGTTGGACATAAATGCAACAGAATCTGAAATCGCAAGAACAAAATCAAAAAATGGGATATAGGTACAGATATGTCTGATCTCACACAATTAAAACTGTGTGTGGCAAAGGATTTACTGTACTTACCATCTAACCACCTAAGATCGTACCTGGCAAAATGTCCATGTTCAAAACATTGTGATTTGTACCAAAGATTCTGGTTGAACTGCCTCCCTACGTT
Source organism: Ambystoma mexicanum (assembly GCF_040938575.1). Lineage (NCBI taxonomy): Eukaryota > Metazoa > Chordata > Amphibia > Caudata > Ambystomatidae > Ambystoma > Ambystoma mexicanum. The sequence goes on from NC_090922.1 coordinate 1,142,753,419, forward strand.
GGAAGTTGTTGGCCCTGACTTAGAAAAGATGTGGGAATTCCGTACCTGTAGAATATGTGGATCTGACTCAACTGAGACATTGTTTCATTTGTTAATTTTATGCCCTGCTTTTCTTCATCTGTGAGGGCGCAGTTTTGACTAATTTATTCATTTAACACCGGCAGTCCTCATCAATGATTTGTGGCACAGATTTATGACTAGTTATCAACGGTCATTATTGCTAGCATTGGTTAACATGTTAATAGAGATCTTCTCAGAAATCTATTAAGTGACAGAGTTAGGAATCTGAGATTTAATGAAATTGTGTATACTCTAATTTTATGTTGATGTACTTTAAACAGAATGACAGATTAACTATTGGTCCTAAATGTTAGGTGAATGTTACGTAAATGGTTATGTCTCTTATGTCTACTTTCTTCCTTTTATATGATGTGTGTAGTTTTATATGAATTTTAAGTAGAAACATGTTTTATGTGATTTGTGTAAATGTACTTTGTGTACGGTAAACATAAAAAAAAATACAATGAATAAATATGCATCCTTATACCTCTACAGAGAAGAAGTCATTTCATCATACACCCATATTTTTCTGCACATTGCCTTGAAAATTGTACGATTACACTGGGCTTTTGCCTGCTGTGAAGAACCAAAACTGTGATCACGTTCATCCTTGATGGACTCCAAATGTTTGAAGATACAAGTCTGCACCATTATTCATATGGAAGGTTCAGCAGCATCTGTCATTGGCCACATTCAACGTTTGGTATCACATGAGTAGGGGTTTCATGTCATGTGCTATCCCTGACCACCTCCTTCCTCTATTGGATTAAAGCCAGAAGATTACCCACCCCTTCCCAATCAGCTCACCAACTCTGAAACGTTGCATAACTCATTGATCTATATTCTTCACTTTCTTTTCAACAATTACTTTTCCCTTCTCTGATCTAGTTGTATCATCTGCCTTTCTACTTCAACAATGTTAACAGCTAAATCATGGTCAAGATTACCTACAGGACTATGTGACATTTAGCCACAAATGAACAAACTGCAAGTGGCTTGAACTGATCTATATCAAAATGGAGATCATGATCAACAACTCCGGACCTAAATAGGGGCCAATCACCATCAAGCCACCCATTCCTAACCTAGATCCTAACCTAGATCAGCATCTCCCATCTAAGTTAATATCCATAGCATTAGCCACATTGTTTGTTCCTCAGGCAATTCTGTACCCACATGCCAATTCTTCTAAATGTAAACCTATAACTCTTCTAGCAATAATATAGATCATTTCCAGACATGCTTCTTAGCAGGCATGGGCACCAATATCAACTTGATGTGCCTTAATGCCTTAAAAGCACAATGCTAAACTTCAAAACCAGCTGTGTGTATTTCGCTTTTGTCAATCTGCATATAGCCTTTCATGCTATTTCTAGGCCTCTTTTAATATCTAAACTTAAGCAAGATAATTGTCCTCAGACTCTACTAGGAATAATCTTTCAACTTCACTTTCAAACTTCAATCCGTAGTTAGATTGACTATGGAAGGTCTTCTATGTACTTCAATTGTGACTATCGTGGCCTTAAGCAAGGTTCTCTGCTTGCTTCTGCAATCTTTAATTATTTCTTACACGACATCAGGCAATTCTTTGCTTCAGTGGTCTCCGACTCTCCTAGGTTGAATGAAATTCCGATCCAGACTCTCATGTATACCGACGACTTAGTCCTCGTCTCTAAAACTCCTAGGGGCTACAAAAATTGCTTGATGTATTCAATGTCTAAATTTAACAAAATGAGCTGAGTATTAATACTTAAGAAAAAAAAAAATGTTTGCTACTAGACCAAGCAAGTTAGCATAATTAAGTTTGAATGGTCAATCAATCAAGCCAAACTGCTGGTAGTTTCCAATTATATGTACTTGGGCATGGTGTTTGATGATTCTGTTGTACCTAAAGGTCATCAAGATGCTGTGTCTCAGAAATTGATCACAGCGATCTCTCATACTAAAGTTATACTACACCGATACGGTGCCTACACACTTAAACCAGCTATATTATACTGGAAACAAAAAGCAGTTCCTTGTATTTTGTATGGCCTTGAAACACAACCAATACATTCTGGCGAGTTGTTAAACAAATTAGAGGCCAAGTTTTGGAGAAGTGTGCTTAACCTTCCGCAGTGTATACTGGGATCTTGGTTACACTACAAACTAGGACTAACCTCTTTAAATGCGCAGTATCAATGGAAAATATGTGCTCTGTTTTACAAATGCCTGTTGTCAACTGTCAATAACAACCTGTTGCATTATCTATCAAATTATGTTTTCACTACTAGTCACACATTTGTCAAAAGTTGGCTGAAAGGTGTTTATTCCATTCTTATTTGTGCTGATGCGTTTCTTGAGATATTAATTACCAACCCTGACAAAGCCAAGGTTTCACTATATCGCCATGATTGGATTCACATAAGAACTACTTGCTTAGAATATAAGCACACTAGGCACAAAAATCTTGGGTGTCCAGAACCATATCTCTTAAAATTCCCTTTAGCCAAAATACGTTTTGGGATCCTCCGTGTGCACTTTAACCTCTGGCACACTAGACAAATCCTAGTGAGGCGAGAAGTGATCCCCAAAGAATTACACTACTGTCGATTTTGTTTAAATGAATCAACGAAAGAAACCTTAGAGCATCTAGTGTCATTGTGCCCAGCACTGATAACGGAACGTTTTAAATGTTTCGGACAGCATTCTATCCACTTAGGAATGCAAGACAACGAGGAAAGATGGATTGCGTTATTGTGCACTAACGTTGTTTCTGTACAAATAGCAATGGTGAATTTTCTGGTTTTGCTGAAACTGGATGTATATATTTTTACGTTGTGGTTAGATAATTGTAAAGCATATTCTTGGTATATTCTGTTTTTACTTTATTTATGATGCTAATTGTTACTGATGTCTCTGCATATTAGGTTTGAACTGTTTCTTTTCTTGTTTCTTTATTTCTGTCGACTTGCAATTTTATTTGTTTGTATTGAAAAGTTGATTCAATTCAGCTAATTCAAAAAAAAAAAAAACTCTTCAATCTTTCCCCACAAATAGGCCATTATTACGTATTTTACCTCTGTGAGAAATGGTTATGTTAACATGTTCAAAGCATTCACCTCGGTGTCACATTATCCCTTGTAACCAGCACTAGAACATAAACAGCATTGATGTGCTACCTAAGCTCTTCACGAAGTCTAATCCAGCCCTCTCCACCCATGTTTGGCTATTTCCAATTTCATTCAACTCAAGACTTTCAGCATTAATCACTGTGCTTAAAAGATAGAAGGTTCCCTGTAATCAGCTCTAAATGTCAGCAACACAATTTTGTGAGATCCATGACCCTAACACTGTTATCTTTTTCCAGACTTCTGTCTTCCACAATTAACACTCTGATGCATATTTTACTGTTCTCTCTGTCAGACTTTGAAATATCGCCCATTCTTGCATCCAGAACATTGCTGATCACATGGCCTTTCATAAGCCATTCGAACATCCTTGCTCTCAAAGAAGTAGCAATCCAAACGTGCCTGCCTTATTAATGCTTCTGCTAAACTCAATGAAAATAATTTAAATAATAACAATAGTAACAATAATAAAAATAAGGAGATGTGTCTATATCAAACAAGTAAAAAATGATCTATTAGGTGTGCAATTATGTTTATGTCAGTTTTATTGAGGAGATCATTTGTTCAGTAGTTTGGAGAGGGATTGGTGTTTTAAAGTCCTCAGATAGAAACATAGAACATGTTTGGAGCAACCTGTGTTGACAGAAGTACTTATAATGGCAGATATAATACAGGTGAGGTAACATTAATAAAAGTGAAATATATATATACTCTGTTCAATTCGAAATCATTTCAATTCGTGTGATCCAGTCAATGTACCTTGTCTTTTGGTATCATATAAAATATCCCCGCATAAAGGAAGTCTTTTTTGAGCCCTGTGACAATAAGATGGTAACGTTGTAACACCCAACCTCCCCTGAGCAGCAGGTCACGTGATTGGAGTCATGTGGCTCACCTTATCTGGACCCTTCTAGTCCATTAGGAGCACACAGATCATTATTCTATGTGCTCTCTGCTCCCTGGGTGAAGCATTTTGGTTCCCATGTTCAATTCGAAATCATTTCAATTCGTGTGATCCAGTCAATGTACCTTGTCTTTTGGTATCATGTAAAATATCCCCGCATAAAGGAAGTCTTTTTTGAGCCCTGTGACAATAAGAGGGTAACGTTGTAACACCCAACCTCCCCTGAGCAGCAGGTCACGTGATTGGAGTCATGTGGCTCACCTTATCTGGACCCTTCTAGTCCATTAGGAGCACACAGATCATTATTCTATGTGCTCTCTGCTTCCTGGGTGAAGCATTTTGGTTCCCATGGGCCTCTACCCCTGCCCCCCACCCTCCTGGGCAGAATGTCATGTGACTGGGGTAATGTTAACCACCTTACAAGGGCTGTTCTGCTCCATCAGGACCATACAAACAAGTCTTCTTTTGGCCTCTCTGATGCCTTTGTGCTGGTGCTGCAGTATTCTGGTTCGCCATCCCTCAGGTTTTTCCATCTGACTGCAGGTCCCACTATGATCGTCTCCTGCCCTCAACTGTTCGGCAGGATACATGAGTGTTGACATGTGATCCTCTCTTTTGCTCCATATGAACTATTCTTCTTATGGCCTCTCTGATGCCTGAGCTCTGGCACTCCATTCTCCTGTGGCCTCATTCTTTGGGATCCTCTTTCAGGCAGATGGTCTCTCTGTGAGTCCCTCCCATCCTCCTCTAGGCAACATTCCACATAACTGGTGTCCTATGGCTCCCCATACATAGACTCCTCTGCTCCCATCAGGAGCATACTGACTAATATGTTTATTTCTTCTATGCTGCCTGCGTGCTGGTGCTGCAGTACTGAGACATCCTTCCCTCAGATTTCTCCATCTGGCTGCTGGTCTGCCATGACACCCTCTTACCCTCAGGTGCCATCTGACTGGATTCAGAGGACCCACCATACCCGAAACCTTCTGTTCCATATGGACCACCCTCTTTCTGAAGGATCTGCCCATGGGTCCTCACCTCTCGAGTTAGCCAATCTGGTGGCTGGTGCTCCCATGGGACCCTCCCATCCTCCTCTTAGCAGGTGACTGGGGTCATGTGACCCACCTTAACTGGACTCTTCTTCTCTTCTTCTCAAAACAGGAGAATACATCTCATTCTTCTTTTAGGCTGACTGGGTGTTGGACCTCCATCCCTTGGGTGCCTTCATCTGGCCACTTGTACCCCATGATACCTTCCCATCCTAAACTGTGCAGCAGCCCATGTGACCGGCTTCACATGACCCACATATCGGACCATTCTTCTCCTGGCCTCTCTGCTGACTGGGTGCTAGTGATAGATCTCATGCAGACTCATCCCTCTGGTTACTCAATATGCTGATGGTTCTCGCGTGGTCCCTGCCACCCTCCTTTGAGAAGCAGGTCATGTGACTGAAGTAATGCAACCCACCTCACAAAGACTCTTCTGTTCCATCAGGAGCTAGCAGACCTTTCTTCTTCTGGTCGCTCTGTCGCCTGGGTGCTGGTGCTGCAGTCACCTGTGTCCTCTATCTGTCCCTTGGTTTAGTACATCTGCACACTGCCATACCCATCGGTCATTCCCATCCATGGCTGAGTAGCAGCTCAAGGGACTTGAATGAAGTGAGCCACATTATTTGGACTATTCTGCTACTTATGAATTTCAGGCCTCTTTGAAACAGGGGTCCTAGTGATGCAATCTCCTAAGGACTCCATCTCTTGGTTTACTACATCTGTCTGCTGGCTCCTATCGCCCCTTACATCCTCCTCAACCTCCTCTGAGCAACAGGACATGTAACTGGAGTCATGTGACCCACCTTTTAAGGACTGTTGTGCTTCATCAGGAGCATACTGATAATTATTTTTCTTGCATCTCTCTGCTGCTTGGGTGTTGACGCTGCTGTATCCTGGAACGTCATTCCATAGGGTAACACCATCTTGACACTGTCTGCCAATGGACCCCTCCCATTATTCTCTGAGCCGAAGATCAGATGACTGGAGGGACATGATCCACCTTACCTGGAACCTTCAGCTTCATTAGGAGCACACAGACCATTCTTTGTCTGGCCTCTCTGTCTACCGGGTAATGGCGCTACAGTTGCATGTGGTCTTACATGAGATTTCTACATCTGTTTGCTTGTTCATCCATGCCGTCCCCTCCCCCACCTTGAGCTGAGCAGCTGGTCATGTGAACGGAGTTAAGTGATCCACCTAACTTGGATTGTTGTACTCCATATACACCATTCTACATCTGGACTCTCTGCAATTTGTGGGACCTTCTCTGGAATCTTCTGATCATCAGGATCATGCAGACTAATCTTTGCCTGGCCTCTCTTCTGGCTGGCTGCTGGCGCTGACACCTCATGACGCGTTCATCCCTTGGGTTCCTCGATCTGGCCAAAGTCCCTCAGTTTGCCCACCCACCCACCGCTGCGCAGCAGGTCACATGACTGGAGTGACATGTTCCACATTAACAGGACTTTTCTGCTGCATAAGGAGCATACATACCATTTTTCTTCTGGCCTCTCTGTTACCTGGGTGATGTCTCTTAGTCTCCAGGAGCCTGAATCCCTTGGGGCATCTCCATGTGGCTGTTGGTGTCTCAAGGGCCCTGCCGACCCTCTGCTGAGCAGCAGGTTACCTGAATGGAATAATGTGACCCACATTTTCTATTTCTCTGTCATTCCCAGGCCACCCTCACCCTAGGTGTCCTCTTCGAACAGATTGAAAATCTGAAGGGCTTGTCCTTTTCTTTTTGTTCCTGTCTGTTTGTGACTGGTTTGTGATATGCATTCATATGGATAACTCTCCTGTTCATCGATATGATATATTTGTATTCATTTGCATTATACCATCTGAGAATGCAGCACCTCCTGACATCCATTCCATGGGTCTTTCACATTGATTTCATCTTCCACTCTTGGTGCCTTGTTATTTACTCCTCTTACTGTCCTCTTATCTTTTCAACCTTTTCTTTCTCTCCTGTTCATTTATTTTCTATGTAACTTCTCCAATTCCTTTCCAACTTTACCCTCTATATGCTTAGCATACCTCTGTATCTCGTTTTTATAGCTTTTCTAATCTTTCATGTGTGATTTCTTCTCCCACTTTCTCTATTGAGTCGTTGAATGCCCACTCTCTAGGTAGAACTATTCTCTCTATTTAATTTTGCAATATCTTTGCTTAACCAACACCTACATTTCTACAACCAACAACACTACCCCAGATTCACTTTTTTCTTTTTGCTGTAATTTTTCCTGTTCTCTGCATCTCTCAAGCAGGGTAGGTGGGACTAGTATTCTAGCCCATGCTTCCATGTCGTGCCTCTCCCCTTCTTTCTTTCTTCCTCTTTTTTCTTTGTTTTAATTTCATCTTAGTTCCTTCCCGAAATGCTATCCCATTATTTGTCTAAGTATCTATCACCCACCTGTCCCTTAGCTCTATTGGGACGATGTGTATGCTTTACATGTATCTCTTTCGTTTTTCTAATCCCTTCTTTTTTTCCTTGTCAGTTTTGTTCTGCATCATGCATCATATGTTCTCCCTTTCTCCCACTACTTCAATCCAATCACATTCTCAATAGCTCATCTCATTTGTTTACACATCTGGTTAATCTCTTGGTTTAATCTTACTTCGTCCATGCTCCCCTATTTCTTGCATTTCCATAACCCCCATTTTATTGATCTGATCATTTCCTACTTTGTTTACTTTTACCCTTTCTGTCTCTTCAGTTTCTGCTTCCTCTTCTTATACTTTTCTTTGCAGACATTGTGGACCCTTTGATGTTTCTCAGTTTATTTCTTATCTTTCTACCTTACTTCTCTCTACATAAGAATATATTTCTTCGTTCAGCTGAGGCTGCTCTTTTGTCTGTTAATTCCAGTATTCATTCTGTTTCAATCACTTTCACCCTGTTGGATCTTTCTGCACTTCACGTAAACCTCCTCACCCTTGGCTTTCTTCTAAAGTTCTTTCTCTCAGACCATCCCTTCGATGTGTGAAGTGCTGCAGGAAACATGTATGGTCCTTGACTGATTTTAAGAACTTCATCCCCTTCAGTCCTTTTTTGACTCTTTTATCTTGGCTGTTAAAAAGGTATTTGTCTGACCTTATTCTTTCATTTTCCTCCCACCCATGTGAACTGTTCTTCTCAAATGCTTTCTGTCTCCTGCATCTGTTACTCCTTCCCTATCCTCTCTGTCTCTGCTGGATTGTGCTAATTATTTATTATTGTCTTCGACCTCCTGTAAGGATATTTGGCGTGTTACAGCACAGAGTACAGCACTACTGCACAGGTAGCAATTTTTTTTAGCACCACCACAAGGGTGAGGTGCATTGCTATATGTGTTACCAGATTAACAAGGAAAGACAGGCTATTCAGTCAAAAACGATTTTAACATATAAGATGCAAATCTATTTTTACAGATAAAAGCACACGTGCACATACAAAAATGCACACTATTTTTCACCTGAAATGCCTATGGGGCGAGAGACACATTTGAAAATAATAACTAACATTACTTATAACTAACCTGACTAATGAAACATAATCCACTAATAAAAATGTGTCTCCACTGCAGAATTAGGCCTATTCTGAAAGTGAACTTTTAAACGCACATCCATTTTTTTTTCTCTGCTGCCCTGTCCACATAATTACAGGATGCAAAAGAGCTCGAAAGAACAGGAAATCAGTTGGTTACAAAGTATTACTATAAAAATGAGCCATTGTGTAGAGAAGGAGGAGGTGGCATGATTGATTCTGATTGGAGCAGCGTCATAGCAAGTATCATGCTAGAGGGAGTGATCAGAGTTTTGCTGGGGACAGTCAAGATTTGGCAGAGCTGGGAGAAGGAGCTATTTTTTCCTGGTTGGAGCATTCCTATCTGCAAAAGCTGAGAATTCCAGGCAATGACCCCGGTTTGAGAAGGAAAGGCGCTCCTTTTCACTGGGGTTAATCTTCAAGGGAGCCACATTCAGAAAGAGAACAGCTGAAGAAAACTCTGAACAGATAAGGTAATTACATAAGTGTGGGAGCTGAGTGTGTACGAGAATGTTCAGTCAGAGTAGGAAAGGAGATTCCGGTGCCTTAATCACACGTTAATGTTGCAAATTGTGTTCTGTTTTTCAGTGTATTACAGACACTGCTGTTAATGTGCTGTTTTATTTATTTCTGTAAAGAGTGAGATTGTGTTTAAATGCAACTTTTATAATACAGAAAAATATTTGAAAGCAGACGGGTGGTGTGTCTTCTATTTACCAATACAGTGCTGATGATGAGGGGAGATTTTTAAACAATGCAATTGTCATTTTAAGACAGTTGTGTGCATGATCATATTCAGTATGGACAGTTGAGAGTGATTGTTTGTAGAATAGCTCGTTGGAGGTACATGAGCCAACGGGAAGAGGGACTCTCTGAACATAGTTCCCTACCGTATATAAGGTAGTGGAAATTACCACAAAATTACCACATATAGCTCTCTGTCGTAAATAAGTCAGTGAGATCGCCCATGGTGGCACACTAACACTAACACTGAAAATGTGGTATTCCTAAAATGTAGGTCTGAGGTCTCTCTAGTGATTACACGAAAAATCTAAGCAAAGATAAGGGATTCTGGACATTGGGGCCATTAATAAAACAAGGGAATTATGCTCACCAAAATACCACCAACCACGCATACCAACCACGCATACCAAATATGCATGTCGGGGTGCTGAAATAATGCATGTCCACTGTATTATTGTTGCACATGGCCAAATCTGAATACAAGGAGTGATTATTGCTAAGTTATTTTTCGGCGGTAATAAAATACCGTCAGGCCCCAAATCTCCACAAAATACCCTACACTCCCCATCAATACATGCCCCCATCCCCAGACTCTTTATCATTTATCTCTTTCTACCTTCATACTACACATTGAGTCTAACACTGCTCTTGTTTCCATGTCTCACAACTCTGCTTGAGCCTCTGCTTTGTTCTCTTTCTTTCCTCACCTACTTTCCCTATTACCGGCACACTTGAACAGACCAGCTTTCCCCATTACTGTCACACTTGAACAGTTTTCTCTCTACTCAGTTGTCCCTCTGACATTAACCATGCTGTTCTAAAGAAGCCAACTCTCGACTCATTCCTTCCTGCTCACTTTAACCATGGATCACTTTGTCTACTCACGCATAGATTTCTGTGTAGACAACTACTTTCTGCTTCCTCTTTCCCAGTCTGGCTTCTGCCCTTCCCATTATACTGAAACTGTGCTTTTAGTGTCCCTGATTCCATAGTTTTAGCATTCATGCAAGCTTTGTTTAGTTATAATTGTGCTAGATCGATCTGCTGCTTTGACACTGTTTAGCATTCAACTCCAGTAATACCCTCTCCTTTATAGGCATCCCTGTTTCTATCCTGCTATGGTTTCAACTGTATGTATCTGATCCCACTTTCTCCATTTCCTGCTCAGGCAAGCACTCTCCCACATTCCCGTTACTTGATGGTGTTCCTCGGGGGTTCTGTCCTTGGCGTTCTTCTTTTTATACTGTATAATAGTCTGAATTCTTCTACCAGCACGTTGTATAGGCTCGCCTGATATTTCTATACTGATAACTCCTGGGTTTCCTTTACTTCATGAATTTTCTTCATAATACCCCTAATGCCTGCCTTCTCGCTGTCCAGATGCACTCCCATTTCCTATACCTTAATACTGCTACGACTGTGGCTCTTTTCTTTCCTGTGGCAACTATTCCTCCACATTTGTCTCTTTCTGTTCTTTCCTTCCCTGCCTCTTTACTGCCCCTATCTTTTTCTGCCCGTAATGTTGAGGTATCGTTGATCCGCTCCCGTTGCTTTAAACTATACAATATTCATAAAGCTTGCTTTTTTCTCACTTTCCAAAACACCAACGTTCTTATTATGTCACGTGTGCTCTCTGGGCTGAATTACTGATCCATCCTCTTGGTTGCTTTCATGCCTACCAGTTAGCACCACTTTTTTTTTTTTTAAATGCAGCTATTAAGACCCTTTTCCTACTACCTTATACCTCTATTTCGTAATTCTCTTTTTTCTATTTCCTGGCTTCTTTTTGATTTATGTCTCATTTTCATTTTCTCTGCAGTGTCTTTAAATCTATCAATGGTGTGGCCCACACTAACCTTTTATCTCACATGCCCATGTATATTCCTCCTCATATGGAATGCTCTCTAAGTCACTCTACTCTTGTCTTTGCTAAACCCCCTTGTAGAGAAGGAATGAAGTACCCCCACCTCAAGCACCTCGCCCATATTGCCTATATGTTGGAAACCAGAGTGTGAAACTCATGCAGTACCAGTGAAAATACTGATACCAAGGAGATTCCTGGAAGCAAGGTTCCCATTAAGAAAGCCATACCTACATACAATACAATATGATGGCCATTTGAATGAAATCCCAGAAGAAGCATGAAAAGAGAGCAAAAGAGCAAAATGGTGACATCATGCGAAGTAAAACTGACGCACCTAGAAGAGATGCGAAGACAAGAAGGTGGATATAGTCTATAATGCATCAAGACAATATAAAAGATAAGTAACATCTTGGGCTTCAGATGAAGAAACTTATGCTACAGAAACGATGAAGATATCAAGTTACACGTGTACAGATGCAAAGAAATGCAAGCCGATAAAGTATTCTTGAGGCTAACTATGTATTGAATAGATTGCGGCAAGTGCTAACGTATACATATATAGGAGTAAGTAAAGAATGGATGTTTCCACTATGTGTTATAACAGAGCTGGATCAGAGAATGAAGGCATTTTCCCGTGTGTCAGAGTTGAAAAAACAATTCAGTTACAGTAGTGAATCTTAGAAAGGCAAGGCTGGATCAGCCCCAAGAAGGCAAGGTATTATCTGACTGGGATGAGCAGACATTAGTTACAATTGTGTGAACAAATGAAACTCCTGTTCAGAAGGCATGAACGAAAACAAGGAAGACCTCAGAGATTTATAAAAAAAATAGTATTTTAAATGCACCAGAGCTAAAATTTCTGGTCTTCAATCACATGGCCAGCCGGTGGCAGGTCATTTCCCAGCCACAGTAGTCATCACAGAGAGCAGAACTCAGCACAGTATGAAGGTCACACAGTAGGTGTTCCAAGGTGCAGCACAGTGCTTGAGGCATGGCCATACCACAGTATGAAGTTGCATGATGTTGCACACAGACACATTTGGGCTAACTGAAAGACACTGTCCGGCCACATGTATGACATGGCTAATCTTGTGTTCTCCCCCTTGCAGGTGATTCTGGATATCTGCTGCTTCCATGGCCGATGACCCTTCTGAGAGATCCCCAGATGCAGGAGGGGATGGCATACAATTGGGTGCATGTGCGAACCAGGCCAACCATATAGAAGACCTTTGGGCTATTGAAGGCATGTTTCAGATGGCTACACCGGTCTAGGGGTGCACTCATGTACAGGCCAGAGGAGGTGGGGCAGATAGTCCTGGCCTCTGCAATGTTACATACCATCCGCATCAGATGCAACATACTCCTGCCCCAGATAGGAACATGCCACTGCCGGAGGGTGAAGATGATGAAGATTGTGAGGCAACACATTCCAGGTGCAGGTATGTTCGCATGGATGCCAGGGATTGGCGTATTGCCCATCAAGAGCTCATTGACAACTCCCCCTCCACAAAGCACCACCTATGCCCCTTACTGCATCTGATGAGCACACTCAATACATTCTGGAACAAAATTAAGGACTGTCCACTCATTGCTGCAAGTGTAAACCAAGATGTATTGAATTGAATATTATATGTATTCTTAACACCCTAACACCCTGTGCCTGCCACCCACTCTCCACACACCCTATCCTCAAGCCCCAAATACCCTGCCCCCACACACTACCTCCCGCTCCCCACCAACCCTGACCCCACACACCCACTCCCTACTCACTGTGTCCCCAAAAACCCTCTCCCCCTCCCCACACACCCTGAGCCCACACACACCCTCCCCTCCCCACACACCCTGAACCCACCCACCCCATCGCCCTCCCCACACACCCGAAAAAACCAAGCATCACATATTCAGGGCATAAGAGTCTTTTCTTGGCTTATTCATCACAGGGCCCTTGTCGTGGGCATGTGAGTCCATAAGCCCCTGGGAGTGGTGAGTTGGTCTGCCCTGGTGGTTGTGCCTGAAGGGGTCCAAAACCTTGGGCCCCCATGCACTGCAGGGTGGCCTGCAGGGTGTGTGTGAGGGACTCTGCAAGTACAGACACCCCCTTGCTTCCCTCCGGATCCTCTGTGCCAGTAGCACTAGGGCAGAGATGGTGCGGCCCAGGGCACGTGCACAGCGGCGACTGCTAGCCTGCACACACTCTCGTATCAGTCAGAATTCTGCCAGTTGTTGCTAGATCTTGCCTCCCTCCCTCAAATTCTGTCGTCCATCTCCCTGATGTTAGGCATAGGTGGTGGAGGGGGGCTATGCATGATTGAGGAGCTGAAGACAGGCATCAGATAGATGTGCTCCTGTGACTCATCAGTGTCATTGCCTCCATCTGCCACTTCATCCTCATCAGAGGACATGTCATGATAGGCCGATGCATGGTGTGGAATGGGCACAAACACAGGTTGCGTTGGAATGGTGGCTGATTGTTTGCCAGGGGCAGCTCACTATGGTGGTGCAACTGGATGTGCAGCAGGTACAGCAGGCTTTGGTGGTGCAGCTGGCTGTGCTGCAGGAGCAGCAGGCTGTGGTGGTGCATCTTGTATTGGCATAGTGATGGGGTGGGGGTGGTGGTGGAGTCATCCTGCCTGCCCTTGCCTGACCTGTGCCGGGTCAGATGATGTGCCTGTTAAGGTGAGAGGAGCATGCAGTTACTCTCCTGTGTGTCACATCACCAGATGTTAATTACACTGATACAATGGGGGAAGCAACAATGCTGGTGTTTCCGTCAGTAATCACACTGGTATTGCTGTTATCAGCAAGTATTTTGCCGGAATCACTGGCGTTTCATGATTTTTACAGTGGTTCAGTCATGCCGGCAATACTGTTTCCAGTTAAGGGGGATGCGCGAACCTGGGGAGTTGGAATATGCAGTGATTAAGTCACTTTGGCAATTAACTCTCCACTCCTTATATCGGGGCTGTTTGATTTGACTGCAGTGTTGCCAAGTTCCTTAACCCCATAACAACACATTTTGGAATAATATGTTGTGCTAGATATTAACAGAAACTATGGGCCAGTTATTTGTTGTTGTAGTTTTCACTTCCCTCTGCACTGACAATTGTAATATGCAAGTGCAAGTGATCCGTACTTACAGGTGTATGTCCCGATACCCCAGAGTGTGCCGATTATTATATATTTCATGTCAGTGATGAGATCAAATGTTATGTCCAATGTTTGATTGGTAATTGGAACAACATTGATGCTACGACATTTGATTTGCACTAATCCAATTCTGCTGGCACTCTATACATGAGGTTCTGGAGTGCTTTCACACTCTGTTGCACACATATGTAACTCTCACTCCCTCTCTATTCCACTCTGGTTACTAGTAGGACACTGCTACTTTGGCAACTGAGCCAGCTTAAAATCTGTACTTGTTTGTTGAAAGACATGCATGCCAAATGTTGAAATATTTGACATCTAACCATAAGGTAATAAGGGCGATCCAGATGTGGAACCCCTTGCTCACTCCGGGGACACTGCATCAATAATGTTGACCACTAATGACCTCCAACAAGAGAGAAACACCTGCATGTGGCTTCGGTTGATATTCTTGTTCAGAGTAGCATTGCATGGAATTTCAGTGCCAAGCTGTCTTCATTTACTGGACCAGACCAATATGCAAATTGATATTTCTCCTCTGGTAAGGGACAGGGAGCTAAACCATGATCACAGACCTTCCAAAGTGTGCAAAATACAACAAAATAGGTTATTTGCTCTTGCTTGTTCTCAGTAGCGGGAATGGAAGAACGACATGCCCTGACACAGTAATCACGATACATGCATTTATGCCTTGCTCCATGGTTTTTGTGAGGAAGATTAATGCTCCAGACCTTGCCACAAATGTGTTTCCTGCAATAGAAAGAGTGGGCATATGGAATTCTGTTTGGAGGACATGACCAGAGTCCAATATCAGGCTTAATTCCAAAACCAATGAGTATTTTCTTTGGACATGCTCAGATGAATTAAAGGGGACCATTGTATGTGGGAGTTAATGGCCTGTGCATAGAACCCATGGGGACATATTCCCACGGTTAATGGACTAAGTGCACAGAAATATACAATTGCAAGTGATCCGTACTTACAGGTGTATGTTCCTATAACCATAGAGGGAGTGGTTATGTGTATTGTGTGTGTTGCCAAGTAACAGGGTAAGGCTTAGCTAGTATTCATGAAGTGTGCCGATTATTATATATTTGATGTCAGTGGTGAGATCAAATGTTATGTCATTGATTGTGCCCTTGGTGATGTGATCTGTGAAGGCAGATCTAGCATTTTGATCAGTGCATGCAAAAGGATGAGGTACAGTTGTATAGTTAACAATAAGTGACAAGGATGTGAAACCGGTATTTTCTTGAGAGATTTTTTTTAGGGATTTTTATAATGGAAGGTTAGCCATAATCGTATTTTCTTTCATTAATGTATGTGCGTGTGTTTTGTGTGTATGTGTGTCTTTTTACACGTATCTAGAAAATGCCATGGGCCTTGAAAGTAGGAAACACATAATGCTTGCCTTAACCCCCCACTCCTTCATTTGTGTATATATATATTTGTTTTAAACCACACACGCTGGACGAAAAATGTTTCTGTCTTTCAGTCTTATTTAATCAATATATACATGTTTTTTCTTCTCTTACACGAAGATATATATCAAACAGTACATTTGATTTTTCGTGGGATCATAGAATTAAATTGTAAAAAAATGATTAAAGCTTAAAGCCCTGAATTGTGCTTTAAATAATTTAAACATATGCAGGTCAAGCCCAAAGGGCCTTACTGGCATAGAGGTCAAGCAGATCAGGATGAGGAGATCTAGTACAAACCCAGGAGCCCAATTAGCCAAAAGAACAGTTGAAATCAATCAGAGTAACTAACCACAATGGGTTGCACTAAGGCATACATCTTATGCAAGACATGTGAAGTTAACTTGCATCAATTCAATATCATTATCTTGTATAATGAACAAAAATATGTTGACTTCTACACCAGAAAAAAAAATGTTTATTTCAAATACGTTTATATACATGGGCCTCATTACAAGTTTGGTGGAATTCTGGTGATAAATCCTCCAGAATACCGTCAAATGGAATTAACATTACTTGATCTGGTGGATTTACCGCCTGATTATAAGTGCTGGTAGGTGGTGTCAGTCCCCATCTATTGAAGTCCAAAGGACTCCATAGGGATTTTGGCAGAATCACTGATTTTGCTGATTTTCAACAGTCAAATGGCAAATTTACCTCAAGCTTTTTACTTTTTGCTTCCACTTTACCACCTAACTCATAGTAAAGTGGTGCGGTAATGCAGTAATGAACCCTTATAGTGTGAGTGTTCAGTTGCTTTTCCCATCTTTTCCAAAACATTTCCATTCTCTTTTGGTTTGCTTGTTCCTGGATGTTTATATGAGTGCAACATATCTGATTGAACATCTTGGAAGATAAATGACCTTACCTTCCTATATAATGCAGACCAAATCATAAACATTTGAGTGTTCTTTATTGGACTGTGTAATTATAATTAGTTGGTCTATGTTTGTGCTTGATTCGAAGACTCTTGACAAGAAACCAATACATGCACAAATAAGTCTAACCAGGCAATTTCTTACATTAGCAGATGAGAACAGGTGACTGATAATATACCCAGTTATAGTGGGTAGCATAAGGACAGAAAGAGGGAATGGCACTGACATACATTTCCGAACTCTCATTCTAAATGATTGCCAAATCTATACACATGTTATGAGACTGTCTTTTACAATAGTTCGATACCATCAGAAAGCTCAGGTGCTCCTCCCAAGGAAAGGTAGTGACTTTTGCAGGGATTGTTGAAGCCAGACAGAGTGGGTAGGGGCTTGATGTGAAGTGGTAGCAAGTTAATGAGGCTAGGAGAAAGGAAGTAGAAGGTGTGAAAGGAAGGCCAGAGGATGGGGAGAGTCGGCATGCTCAGAGTGCAATGGGGTGAATTTAGAGAGATGTTCTTAACCAATTACACATCAGGGTTGAACCAAACATTGATTCAGAGACAAGCAAAAGAGTTCGAGGAGAGTTCTGTTGAGCACGGACTGCCCGGACTGCCCATATAAATAAAGAATAGGGATGTTGGGCAGGGTGTGAATAGCAACACTGATTTCATAATCAAGTGGAGAAAAGTAGTGGAGAGGTAATCCCATAATTTGGTCTATGCGTCCAGTATTGATTGCACACAGGTTTCCCTATACAAGGCATGCTCCTGCATGATGGCTCCACAGGCCCTGAAGTATTTAACTAAGTGAAGGCCACCGTTTGGGGAATCTCCTTCATCTACTGTTCGGATTCGTCCAGGGATGATGATGTACATTCATTTGATGTCAAGTCTTGACCTACTCCCCTTCCAATGCCATGTAACCTTCCCAATAACTCGTTGGTTTTAATTTGTGGTCCTGACAAAGGTGGGTTCATTCCACCCAAACGTATTGCCCAAATCAAACATAGCATTATGTGTTATGTCTACTATACTTCGACCCTAAATTGCATTGATCCAGAGAGTGCATTGGATTAGGCTGTACCCCGTCAGCTTGTTCATATTGTTGCCTCTAATAGAGCAGTTGGCCTTTGTTAATTAGAACACAGGAGAACATTTCCTTCAATAGAGCAGTTGTAACTGGTCTTTGTTAATTAGATAGCATATAAACATAAGACATGTATTGATCTGCAGAAGTACACTGTATGATTTGTCTCTGATGTCATGCCACATCATAATGAACCCTTCACATTTTCATTTAGGGTTGTAGGTTTTTGCAGAGTATTTGTTTTTTTGTTTTGTATAATTCACATTTCAGTGTTGTGTTGTCTTTAGTTGATGTTGATGCTAATTTGTTATTTTTGGGTTGAGCTACTTCTTTTAATACTGTACATAAATCAATAATGAAATGTTTTGAATACAATAAAAAGGTGTTCTTCATGTGTGATATTGTGATTGACTTGAATTGTTTAATACACAGTGGTTTACTCACTGCAACTAGGTTGCCTTGGATTATACCTATTAGGGTATGGAAGGCATTGCAGTTCCTCTGTGTTATAAGAGGGTTAGACTCATTCCCAGTGGGTACACTTCTTTGGTCATATATGTATTAAGTAGTCTAGCCTGATGATGGATGGGTGGGGATCTACTCTTAGTGGTATAAAAGGTGGTGACAAATGTGTGGATTGTTTGGATGTTGCGATGGTTAAAGATGGAAGCTATAGTGGTTGATGTAATGTATTTGTGAAATTACAGATCACTTTCTGAATCGGAATACTCAGGTTGCTTGCTGTGAGGCATGAAGTGAAAGTGACAGAGAAAAACTGATCTCCTCAGTTTTGGAGATCATTAAGCATTGAAGCACTGCCCTGGGGCGTATGGATTGTCATCAGCAACATGGTGATATAGATAGCAGATAAAGAGGACTGGAGACAGACAAGTATTGAAGCAATCCATGACAGGGCATTGCTCTGTAATCTGATGTGAGAGAGTTCCATAGGGATAGATAAGATATCAATATATGACAACTTCCAACATACATTTTTGCAATGATACATATGAATCATCAAAAGCATAAACTCCTACACGTTTCTGTCCTTCCACACACACTCATTATTCAGGGAAAACCATAGCTTGTGATCAAATATATGGAGTGCACAAGACTTGTGTGTTTTAAAGCATTATAATATCATCTGTATGTTTTTCTTTGTATAACGTCACATTTGATTTTGATGTCATTTTATGTTATTCTTTTAATCAAGGCAAGAATGTTTTGGACACATTCTCATCTTTTATTTAAGTTTATTTTGAGGACATCTAGTATTGTATATTAATGCCAGCTAGATTCTTCAACTTTAATTGTATTATTTAAAGTCAATTTTTCAAAGCTAAATACTTCTCAATTATGTGCTGCATATTATGTTCAGGGTCATCTGGTGTATCCCTATTAATCAGTCCTGTAACAAGTAAGTAACATGTATGCATCATGCCAGTCAAGAATAAACATCATAACAATCATAAGAATTATACATATTCCCAAGGAAAGGTCATACCATGATTTTTATAGAAGTAAGTGGGTAAGAGAATGATTCTACTAATCCCACATAACTCTGTGTCTGTACCACCAGTCCAATGAACTAATTATTTAAGAATAAAATGGTGGTGATTTTGTATTCAAACCAATTGTATGATCAATTCCTATTACATCCCAAAATGTAATGACATACATAATGTCATATATCCAACAAGAAATATTATCAAGACAGCAAAACAAAAAAACACAGTAGTTCATATACCTGTTTTCTGGATTGGGAAACCATTGTTAAGGAATGTAGGAAATGTATGCAAGATGCTTTTACGGGTCAATATCACAGACATAGTGACATCATTATGCAAACACAATGACATCATGCATAATGTAGCAGCCATGTTTAAACAGAGAGTTTGCCAATAGCATACAACCATTTTTGGAAGAGAAGTGGGCCATTGGTTGAGCCAGCATAGCGTGACCAATTTTCAATATATACATTTTCAACACTAATAGGGTAAAGGAATCACTCCTACACCTCATGTGTGTATTTCTCTTAATCATGATTTACTACATTTTAACAATTGAATTCAACAAAGGTAGCAGGTGCCCCTCTCTCGGAAGAACAAGGCATGATAACCTGTTCAGTGGTTGTTAACCACATTGAGAGTTCGCATCCATCTGCTTTTTGCTCACTGTACTTTTCACAGATGGGAAATATCCATTTGCATATCAGTCTTTGTCCCACTCACATGGGTAGTCCAGCACCGAAATGCTATGGCAATTCCTCTCTGAACAAGAGTACCAACAGCAACCCCATACACATGTTCCAGCTTTGTTGGGCATCATCAGTGAGGTGAAGCTGTGCCTCTCTAAGCACAGTAACAATTGAATGTCATGAATTGAAGAATATTACAAAAAGGCAGCTATGGAAATACAAAAATGAAATGTTGGGATTTTTGTAGAAACAAATAAAGTTGCTAATTGTGCCCGGTGCCTCCAAAAGTGAAATTGGCCGATCATTTGATGGTTATTCCCTTCCACCTGTTTTAAACAGCGGCACAATTTCTGCTGTAGTCCATGTTGGAGGGGCAATATAAAATTGTGTCCAGTGCATGATTACTTGTCTGAGGTGATTTGTTGCGTTCAACAATATTTCTACCAACCTACCTACCTACCTACCATTAAATAGACATCAAAGGACAGCTCTAAACACATTTTTGGGCCGGTGCCTTACCTTGCCACTCTTTTTACTTGTTATTTCATTTCTAGCTTCCTGGATAGTAATTCAAAATGCATCAGTGCTAACATCATTAACTACACATCCTTGCTTATCTTCCGCATCTGTAGGGTATCCAGTTGCTGTATATCATTCAGTGAAATGCCTCACTCAAACCTCCCTAACGATGTTACCATGGACGATTTTTCTTCCCTTTGTGTTCCCCATAGTAAGCAAACCCTAGCATGCTGTGCTAGCCTTCTTCAAGACTGCATGCTGGAGTTCATTCAATTTTCCTTCTGAATAACCTTTATTTTTCATGTGAATCAAATGTTTGTATCATTTCTCTAAACAACAATGGTATTTTTTTATCACTAATATAACTTTGTTTTTTTTTATACTCATTGTCAAACCAATTTGATTTGATTGTCCACGTGGCAATTGTTTTTGCCGGTTTGGTTAAAACTGCACTAATTTGTCTAGTCATTTATCTATATGCTTGCAGAATCTCGTACTTGGCAAGGTTATCCCTGGTCAAAATGTCTCTAGGAGATCTAAAATATGAGTTTAAGTGTGTGATACTCGACTCTATGTCGATCAAGCTTCTTGCATTGCCTTATATCAAAATATTAATCTTGAGCACCAAACAGGGTGCTGTTTCACTCATGGTCAGCCATTCATTATTTATTAGAAGTAAGCTAAGTGGTCGATGAGTTCTCTCAGCACGATCCAGGACTTTTATAAAATGTCAGTCTCCAATTGCAACAAGTGCATGATCTATATTTGTGTGCTTATTGTTAATTGAAAAAGTCAGCCTAGAAGGTTGTCAACTCTCCTCCCATTACACGCTCTTAGCTCCAGGTTGCAATGAATGCAAGCTGAGAAATGACTACAAAATACCACTAAATACCACAAACAGAAATTTCAACTGCATGTTTATGTGCTCTTTTTGGGGCAACAGCTTTTTATTCCGGTTTTCATTTTCCACCTGGCTGAGCGGGCGACCGCTGCTGTAGCTGCCCCTCCTGTGCTGGTGAGCCCCTCTTCCCTCCCCAATCCTCACCTGCTCGTCCCCACCCTCCCAACCTCCTCCAAGCCCGCCCTCCACCGTGATTGGCCAGTGCCATGGCCATTCTGCCTGTAGCAGATAGCGATGCTCCATGCTCGCCATTTCCACCTGGCTGAGCAGGAGTCCACTGCTGCAGCTTCCCCTCCTGTGCTGGTGAGCCCCTCTTGGGGATTTTTTATTATTTTAGGCTGATTGCCTGTTGTGGGTGCCCCTAGGCCCCACTTGTCTCTCTTCCCTTCTTCCTTCCCCGATCCTCCCCGATAATATGCACTGTATCAGTATTTAACATTGTATTGTGAAACCTAGGCCTTTTCTCCCTCCATTCAGGATTCTCAAACTTAGGTGTGTTCTTTCCCGCTATTTTTATAATATGCACTGTATCAGTACTTAGAAATTGCATTGTGAAACCTAGGCCTTTTCTCCCTCCTTCAGGATTCTCAAACTAGGTGTGTTTTTCTCTCCTGTCTTAAAAATGTGCATTTTGTGAGTTCTATGATCCTGAGTGTCGTTGTCTTGTCCTATTGCTCAACCTGCCTGCCTCTCGCTGTCTTGTCTGCCTACTCTAGTGTCCTTCTCTAGTGTCTCCACCTCTCCCTTCCACCTACTATGGTGCTCTCTGTCTCCCCTATCTTTTCTAACTGCTTCGCTATTGACTACCCTGCTCTCCTCACTAAATCTGGTAGGAAAAAGTTTAAAAAGGAAATACTTGTCTCCAACCCAGGCCTCCCTATCGCTGATACCTACACCAGTGCCTCCGCCAAGGAAACTCTCACCGACATCCTCTTTGTCTTTCCGTCGCCAGACCTATGGACCCCTCATATGGTCTCTGTGCTCTCTCCTTTCTCCTCTTCTCCCATGAATGGTGGCACCCATTGGGACACCCTCCTGGGCTCCTTCCACTCCTCCAAGGTCATCATTAATGTTTACTCGAATGTGTCTGTCTTGGTCCAAGGCCCTCAGGCCAACCTTCAACTATTTGATAGAGGCTTCCAACGCCTCATCAATTTACTTTCTTCTCCTACTGTCCCCTCTCCCCCTTCCTATGCTACCTTGCCTCCCCCTTCTGCCTCCTCTGTGGCTACCTTACCTTCTCCCTCCCTCTCTGCCCCCTCTGGGGCTCCATCTACACCTCCGAAGGGCGTACCTCTGATCTGTACCCCTCCCCGGAAGTCTTTCAAGGACGGCAACCTTCGCCATATTGCCACTCTTAACTCTCGTCAATATTTCAAACACACCTCTGACATCTGCCACCTTCTGGAAGAACTTGAACTTGATGCCCTCGGTCTCATCAGTCATGGCCAGCTCTGTCCCTAGCTTGACATGCTCCTACCTGAAAGCTACAAGATCCTCTCAGCGCCCAGGTCCAACCCCTCTGGAGGGGGTGTAGCTCTGATCTTCCCAGAGTGTATTCCTGCCTCTGTCACTCCTACACAGGCCTACTCCTCTTTTGACCCTCAGAAAGGACAAATGACTACTCTGATTTGCCTATTCGGGAATGCAGCATGGCCCAAGCCCATGTCCCATGGATTGTGGAGAATGGCCATTGGTCACATTATGAGGGTATAGTGGACACTGAATTGGTATGCAGGATAAGTGCAGTGGATAACTGGTATGGTTTGGTGGGGCAGGAGTCATGGTTGAGCCTCATGCCCTAGGCAATTAAATAATGACTTACATCCCGAACATGCGTTGCTTATAACAACACACATCGGCATGCGTATCAAAAAATATGTTTGTTAAAGGAGGTTTCTTTTTTCCTTATTTTGTTTTCCCTGTATGTGTCTCTAATTGTTATGCATTGTGGGTCTTCATATGTATTATTTGTACTAACACAAGTATATAGTAAGTCTTGAATTGTTAGCTAATTATTCCATGTTTAACATTACTCAAAACTGTGATATAGTAGCATTCATTATTTTACTAGCCAAAATTACCATATAAAAAATATAGCACTTCTATGGTGTAAGCTGCAGCCATTGCCTATGTGTATGCATGATTAGGTTTCTGTATTAACAACAACCTTCTGAAATACTTCTTTGTTTAGATGAGTACATTTGTAATATATTAAGTAGTTCATGATAGGTCACACGATAACCCCTTAAATCTTGTTACCAAAATTGTAAACAGAACACCTTGTTCGGACCTATCATCAAAATTCATTTAATATGTGATTTCATCAGTGATAGTGGTGGCAGGATATGGTTGCTTAGCCTACCAAAATTGGCACATTTCTGGGGTTTTTCAGTTTTACTTTAACCATGACATCCTTTTAACAAAGTTTTATCACAGAATTTCATACGTTTTTATTAGTGCAACTTAACCATAGCGTCCATTTAACACAGTGTTTTAACTGAATTGCACATATTTTTATCAATGCAACTTAACCATAACTTCCCATTAACAAAGTTTTTTCACTGAATATCATAGGTTTCTACCAGTGCACCCTTAATTTGCTACAATTTTCTTATGTCATACTCACTCCCAATTTAGCATCTGAAGAGTCGTCGGACAGTATGAAAGTCTGCAGACATCAGGTAGCATTCACAAAGTCCAGAAGCACAGGGGACAACAGAAAATGTTGTACCCTTCAACTAAAAAACACATATTCATAAAACAACATTGCTCATAGCACCCAAATACACCTTTTTGTTCAAATCATCATTTGAAAATGTACAAAATATGTGGTAATTTAGCACACAATATAATGGAATGCACCAAGCACAAACCATAACGTTATGCCTCATATTATCACTTCAGTAAAATACTTCATACAGACTCACTTACAGTCTCACATACACCAAGCGCTCGATCCAAAACAACCTCTTACCAAATAGTAAGTACACTATATTTATTTCTCTGTTATAACCATTCTTAATATAAACATTTCTTATAAGCTAAAGCACTCTTTTTAAAAATGTTAACAGAAATGGTAAACACACTTGAGTGGTTGGACGAAAACCTCCCAAAGAAGAAAGGAGTAATGATAACATATATAATGGCAAACAATACATTATCAATATAAAAAAATAATGTCATTTATACAGAGCTCAGTGAAATAATGATGTCTTCTTTTATTAAACTACATACTTTACATGAAGAAGCAACACATCAGATCACAGACAATCTCTATCCCCAACTGTACATAATGAAATCATGATCTTGTCAACAAAATTGGATGAATTTAGACTTTAAAGAACTTTGAAATTTTGTTAAACATCTTGTTATTAGCAATGTTGATTAACACTGTCCTTCTTGTACCTGTCACCATGCCCACAGCAATCACCCCCATGAAATTCCCAAAATATAAATGAAAGATGCTTTAATGAAACTTCACTCCCTCCCTCCCCTGATGATCATAGTATAGAAATTCAAAATTCTCCCATTTATGTTTTCCATTCTGATACCCCAATCCTTTCATAATACATTTATTTTGTGTACTACAAATATCTTGCATATGTCACAATTGTTTTTTTAAAAGCTCAATTAACAGTCTGCAGACTATACAGCTGTTCAGGGTGTCTGTTTTCTAAATGGACTGTCCGCAGACATTGTGCCGTGTCTGTATATTGCCGTTCTCGCAATAATTTGTAATTAGTCTGTGGACAGAGTGCTAGTTTGCGAACACCCATGGGCATGCACCCCTCGGTCTCCTACTCGGTGGTGTCCGTGGACAGCCGTCCCCTCGTGGACATCCAGGGACATCATCATGTGACTGCACCCGTGCAGTGTGTCAGCGTGTGCACGGAGACTGCATTTTCAGCCAATGTAGGGCATTTCCAGTTGAAAGTTTACCCTCCCAGAGCTCCTAGACTCATTCTTATTGATCTGTCAACTTTTTACAACTGTACAAGGCCTATTTTTGACTTGGTCATCCATGGACACTTGTGTGGTCGACAGACAGTTCCTCTGAAAGGACCCACCCATTACTTTCAGTCATTTTCAATTTGGCCATCTAGAAGAGAGCACCTGTTTGCAGTTCCTGAGTTCCTGCTTAGGCTTACCTGCAAAATGTCATCACCTATGGCCATCCCTCGCACCAGCCACCACCACCACAACAACCTAGAAGGCCTGGAGAGCTGAACAGGTGCAGAGATGTAGAAAAGGATGAAGAGGAAGAGAAAGATGAGGTAGAGGAAGGGCCAACCTCCAGCAGCCGAAGTGCATCATGTGTGTGGCAGTTTTTCACCACTGTTGAGGGTGTACCGCAGGCTCGGGCAGCCAAGGTTAGATGCACTGAGTGCCACTCAGTCACAGAAAACATGGACTGTACTCCTATGGGACAACCTCCATGTGCCGCCACACTAGATCCAAACACACAGGTGTTCTGAGAAAGGCTGTTCCTTTATCAGGGAGAAGCAAGTTGACAAGCTCTGCCCCATCTTCCACAACTGCTCCTGCTAGTACACAGACTACTTCTCCGTCGGATGCCTCACAGGCCTTACAGAACACTGTTGACCCTTATCTTATGAGGGTCATAGTACTATATTTGTACTGTGACTCACCGATCTGCAGGGGGGAGCAGTTGCATTGTGCTGTTGAGGCCGTGATCAAGGAACGTGAAAAACACTGTGACATACCTTACATGTAAGGCCCACCCAACATCTTTGCCTATCCACCAGCCCCTTTGTCTCTGTGGTTGGTTCCCCTCCCCTGCCTTCCCTCCGTGACCTTACCTTGCCTCTCCAACAAATAAAAAACAAAATCTAAAAAAGAGAAAAACACAAAACACAAAAAAGGTTCCTTCAGGTGCCACCCTTCACAGTTATAAAATAGAAGTAAATACAAAAATCACAGCACATTTTACAGCCAGCATAGTCCGCGGACAGTGCAATAGTCTATGGACATCTGGAAAATTCCAGGTGTGGGGTGGGTGAATTAAAATCATACAACTTGTTTTTGTTTAAAGCATGTTGGCTCTTAAAAGAACCTTTTTTCCGCTTTTTTGGCTTTTATTTTTTTGTATTATTTGGTTTTATATACTAAACTATCAAATGTTCTACTGAACTGTCTTTTTTCCAACTTTCACAAAAAGTGCTTTTTCTGTTTTTCCCTTTTGTTTACTTCAACTACTAACAAAAGTTGTATCCATATTTTATTTGTTCTCATTGCATTTTGAACATTTTCTAAAAAAACTCTGATTGCCGACATCAGTCAGATGCACTCCATCTCTATGAAAAATGTTGACACTATGTGGTGGCTAAGACAAGGTCCCTTCTCAAGGGCAAATCTTGGCATCAGCATAAGTTGCAGCAAATAAGACAGACACAGACTGTTGATAGATCAAGCTTCTTGTATTAGATAGCAAATACACAGCACACAGAGACATTATCAGTGGAGAAACAGAGAATACAGAAGGACATGTGTCCCTTCAGTCAGCACACAAAGCTCTCTCTAGGGCCCCACGACCCCTAGAGTGCTGTGGTTATATAGCATAGCATAGGCAAACACTAACAGGTTTCAGTACTTTCACAATGGGGTGTTACATAGCACAATATTGCAGACCTTTCAGCATCTCACTTGTGACCTTGTAAGACAGCCCAGAGGGGACATCATGTTGTAATATGAATTATGGGCATTTGCAGATACCCTACTTTTATCTCTGATATATGGGGCTACTGCTATACTTGTCGAGAATAAGTGGAATAGAAGGTCTGAAGTGTACTATGCCCTAGAGGGGGTATGGGCCTGTCCAGGGTGCTGCATGTAGAGGAAGCAGCGGGAGGCAGAGGGAGGTGACATGGAGGGGCTGAGCCCTAACTGTATAGGAGAGCCTAATGTAGCATATAATAGCATAGCATTGTATTACATTGTATAACATGGCATAGCTTTACTTAACATAGCTTGACATAGCATAGCATAGAATAGCATAGTGATCCTGCATAACATAGCATAGCAATTCTGCCATGTCACTATCAAATTTGGCATTTTCATTATCAAAAGATGTCATGCCAACATTTTGCAAAAGAAGCACATGCAGTTTTGTTAACATTGCGCCTTGCCTTCTCAATTTGTGGACAAAATAAATTGGAACACTTTTCCAGATGTGGAAACAGTTCCATTAACTTTCCAAATGTGTCCTTTATGTCAAATTGTAATGTAATTCTGTTGAAATAGCCCAAGGTTCCTCTACAGTGAACAATAATGATGTCTGGATGCTTCAAATTAATCATATTCTCACAAAACAGGAGCAATTCTGCCCACTTCATTCCATGAACTCCATACCATGAAACGTATAATTGTTGTAATCCAAGATTCTCAGATAATCCACAGTGCTCTGAATACACCTCAAGCCAATGGATCCAAGAGTCTCCCAGAATCCATACACTCTGCTTCTTCAAAGACATAGCCAAGCCATAGCCATTTTCAATACACTCAACAAACAAATCTCCTGCCACCCTGTCTTCCTGTACACCACACCCACAACACGTAATTGGCTGATCCTCCAATGTCTGCAGGCATTATGACTGTTTGTTGTCTCTGCAGTCCCATTTCCATGACATGCATCCCCAAAGGACCCGGATAGCACATGCGGTATCTGCAGACTGTGGCAGTGCCCGTAAACACTGTAGCACAGGACAGCCATTCTACTCGGTCAACTTTCATGTTTGTAACACTCCCTCATTGGCTGCACTCAAACTGTCACACATCCATCCACCAATCACATCCAAAAATTGTACACCTAACCCTGTCATCTAGGTTCACCACTCCAGATGTACATGTGAACTCTGAGAGTACATATCTTCTGTTAATCACAGCCACCTGCGTCAAAGACTACAGTGAAACTTTCCAATATGTCTACTTGCAGATTCTCCAACATCTGCATCTAAGAAGAAATGGTACAGGAGGTAAATATTTTTTTAATATTTTTGCTGTGTAGTTATGGTTAAGTTGCTGTTTCTATAGGAAGAACACTTTTTTGGCGGCTTATAACTTGGCGCTCCCTGGACAAATCCTCACCAAACTTTGCAAAAAAAGTATATAGCCCTCTTTGAATTCTTTTGTAAAGTTTGATGAGGTTTGGTCTGGGGGGCAAAGTTATAGGGGGGGTCCCAAAATGTCTTTTTTCCCATAGACTGAATGGGGAAGAAACTTTGCTCACACCTACAGCCCAAACCGCTGGACGGATTTTCACCAAATTTGGACCAGGAGCAGCGCTTGGTCTCGAAAGCGTGCTTTTGTAAATTTGGTGAAAATCCGTCTAGGAGTTTTTTTTAAAATGACCAAAAAGTAGGTGAACAAAAATTAGTGATATCTATGTTCGGTCCGCGGACACACTTCGCTGTTCGGTCCGCGGACAGTGTCCTGATTGGCTAATCGGCTTGCGTCATGTCCACGGACATGTAACATGTTCGCTGATTGGATGGTGAAGAGAGTGAAGTGCGTCAGATTTTTGGAAACGCCCGCCATCTTGTATCCGCGCTGTCAAATGGTAGGGAAATACAATTTGAGCAAGTTTGTTGTTTTGTAAGACTGTTTGGGGATCGTGGGGCGGTGGAGATGGTTCAAATATTGTATCTATTTAGGTGGTAGGCACTGCTGTTGTGTACGTTGTGTCCGCAGACAGTAGCGCTGTCCTTGGTGTCCGTAATCGTTCCATATGGGAATGTCCTAAGGACACTATACCTGTCCGTACTGTTCGCAGGCAAGTTTAAACTGTTCTAAGAACACACCTGTTTTTTCCAGATGTCCGCCATTAATCAAAATGGAGGTGTTCTAAGGACACTATAACTGTCCTACTATTCGCAGGCAAGTTGAAATTGTTCTAAGAACACACGTGGTGTTCGGGATGTCGTATTGTTCGTAGGCAAGTTGAAACTGTTCTAAGCACACACGTGGTGTTTGGAATGTCCTCAAATAAATAAAAATGGAAGTGTCCTGAGGAGACTATACTTGTTTGTATTGTTTGC
Source organism: Ambystoma mexicanum (assembly GCF_040938575.1). Lineage (NCBI taxonomy): Eukaryota > Metazoa > Chordata > Amphibia > Caudata > Ambystomatidae > Ambystoma > Ambystoma mexicanum. The sequence continues at coordinate 1,142,782,942 of NC_090922.1, forward strand.
AGGCAACCAGAAACTGTTCTAAGGACATCCAAGGTGTCTGCGGACATTAAAAATGCCATGAGGCCTAGTTAAAAATGTTTGATTGTATGGGTGTGATCATACTTAAAAATGTTTGATTCTATGGGTGTGATCTATGGGTGTGATATGCTGCGGTGGTTGCTGCCAGGGCCTAGAGTCTTGGGTGCATGGTCAAAGGCCATGCACCCAAGACTGTAGGCCTTGGTGGCAACCACCGCAGCATATCACACCCATAGATCACTCCCATAGAATCAAACATGTGTGTGATGTATGGGTGTGAAATGTTTTGGAGTTGTGTCCAGAATGTACCGAATACTGAAGTTATAAGTACTGAAGTTATAAGCTACTATGGGTGTGATATGTTGTGGTGGTTGTGGCAGGGTACATGGGTGAAGGTTGTAGGCTGTAGGCTGTATACTCAATACTCTAGGTCCACACCACAACCATTGCACCATATCACAGCCATAGATCATACCTATAGATCTGATTATCTTTCAAATGGTTTCAATTATACTTACTGCATGATTCGTTGACATTCAATACATTTTTTATACGAGTTTGGTACCTGGAGGAAGTATTCTTTTTCAAGTTCTGTGATAAAAGAAAATAGAATGTTAGTGTATGTATTCTATAAAGACTAATTACATTTCATAATACATATTTCAGTTTTTTTTTTACCCTCATATTTGGTTTTCTGTGTTTGTTTTTGAAATCATTGGGTCTGTGGGAGAAAAAAAATCCTTGTCGGATTAAAAAACCCTTTTTTGTTTTGCTGCAGTCTATTTGTTTGTTTCCTTTCAGTGTTTACTTCTTTTTTTTGGTTAATGTTCAATCGGTTGGATTGTTGCAGATTTCTGAAGCAGTTACATACTTGATGGCGTATTGTAACTGTCTATTTTTAGTTGTACAATCTTGGGCTAGTTAGATACCTATTGGCGTATTCTAACAGTTTATAGTTTTTTCATTGAACTTTTTTTTAATGTTGAAGTACAGATTAGTTATTACATTTTTGTTGCAGATTTCAGAAGCAGTTAGATACCTGATGGCGGATTCTAACTTTAATTAATATTTTTTTTATTTTATTTAGTGGTATTGATTTATCTGTTTGGTTGTTATAGAATCTTGGGGTATTAGGATACCTGTTGGTATATTGTAATAGTTTATAGTTTTCTAATGGAAGTTTTGTTAATGTTTAAGTACAGATTAGTTATTAAATTTCGTTTTAAGAAGATTAAATAAGCATTTGTAAGATTTGCTGGTAATCTCTGCTTTAGAGTAATGGTACTATCATTACATTCAAACCATCCACATTTCTTTTTTATATATGCAGTGTAGTGACCTGCATTGGTTGTGGCTCCTGCGTGGTAGATTATACCTATTGTTGTGAAGGTTTCTACCAAGTGATACTTGACTTGTGTGAATCCAGTCAGCTTGCAGTTGTTTTTGGTACCATCTGCATTGTAACGTAGAAGAATTAGTATTACGTAGTTACTATGTGTTTGTATTAGTAAGGAGGAGTGATCATCTGAATTGCAGTTAGTGCATAATCTGCCATGGTTTGCATGTTGTACAAGTTGCGCGAAATTGAATGGATTCACAATTTGGTATGGATACATACACGAAGCGCTCGTTAGGGATTTCTTCTTGTGTAACATTGTTGCAGAGTGTATGGAAGATTTCATTTATAGGTATGTTTTTGTTTTCCAATACTTGTAGTAAGTACATCAGAAATTCTTGTGGATCTTCTTGTGAGTTTATAGTGAATTTTACCATTCCAGCACAGTAGTCCAACTTTTGTCTTATTCCGTGAACACTATACGTGTTGTCAGGATTGTTTTTTGTGTTTCTATGAAGGACTAACATTTGCAAACACAGCTGGTCTGTACTGTGTAATTAAATGGTGTCAACAATTGGTGGCAATTGAAATAGAATATTAATTGCTACATTTGCGTAACAACGTACACCAGTTACATTTGAAAATTTGAATGGACCAGGTAGTTCTGTGTCGAAGTCATTTTGTTGGAGTGTATGTTGCCTTTCTGAAGAAGTACCTAAGTTACTTTGACTAATAGATTCTTCTTTACTTATTGTGAATGATGAAGTATTAGCTTCTTTTACTCTCTTTGGAGAATTTGCAGTCAGATTCTGTTGCATCTCTGTTTTTTCTTTTACGTTTTATTATTTTGTGGAACAGGATATGCTTTTAGATTGGGGGTGTATAGTGAACGGAGTCTATTGTATTCTAGAATGCAAGGAAAATCAGCGTTGACTTTACTTGCATCAAAGTTGATTAGAAATAGACCTTCAAGTGTACGTAAGTGTGATAGTGCTATGTAGCTCATGCCTTCTATAAAGACTGTGTTATCAATATCTATTAATGCTTTGTCTAGGGTAAGACCTTGGGATTTATGAATGGTGACTGCAAATGCAAGAGTTAGAGAAAATTGTTCTCTACGTACATACATGTCTTTGAAGAGAAGGAATCGAGCTGTTGAGCGCCCTATCCTTTTTACTTCTGAAAGTTTGTCAAATAGTATATTGACAAACTGAATTTTGTTGTCACATGGGTATGTTTGAAAACCAACAACTGTACCCAGTGCTCCATTAACTAGTCCTTGGTCCACGTCAAGGTTACGTTTAAGCATTACTCTGCAATTTAAGGATAATTTTAACATCTTTTCTAAGCCAGCTGTGTTTGAGATTGAATTTTCTAAGGCATTTAGTCTTGTTGTGGCTTGTTGACACATAGGTAGTGTAATACCATTTACGTCAACTGCACAGGAATGGTTGTGCGCATGCGCGCAGGTGTTCTACGGACAATGTTCGGGTCCTGAAATTAATTAAAAGTGCAACACAAGCGACGCGAACAGTAACGGACAGGCGCAATGTTTGCAGAACATACGGTTGTGGTGCGCATGTGCATAGATGTTCTTTAGGCAGTACGGACAGGAATAGTGTTCTTAGAACATCTACATTTTGGTTAATTGGACATCCTGGACACTGAGTCTGTTCTCAGAACAGTTTCAACTTGCCCGCGAACAGTACGGACAGGTGTAGTGTCCTTAGGACACCTCCCTTTTGATTAATTGCGGATATCCTGGACATCTTGTGTGTTCTTAGAACAGTTTCTACTTGCCAGCGAACAGTACGGACAGGTTTAGTGTACTTAGGACACCTCCATTTTGGTTAATTGCGGACATCCTGGACACCTCTTCAGTTCTTAGAACAGTTTCAACTTGCTTGCGAACAGTACGGACAGGTAGGGTGTCCTTAGGACACCGGCATTTTAGTTTGATTGCGGACATCCCAGACACCGAATGTTTTCTTAGAACAGATTGGACTTGCTTGCGAACATTATGGACAGGCATAATGTTCTTAGAACATCTCCATTTTGGTTAATTGCGGACATCCCAGACATCTCTTTTGTTTTTAGAACAGTTTCAACTTGCAGGCGAACAGTACGGGCATGTATAGTGTCCTTAGGACACCTCCATTTTGATTAATTACGGACATCGCGGACACCTCTTCTGTTCTTAGAACAGTTTCAATTTGCCTGTGAACAATGCGGACAGGCATAGTGTCCTTAGGACACCTCCATTTTGATTAATTACGGACATCCCGAACACCAGGTTTGTTCTTAGAACAGTTACAACTTGCCTGCGAACAGTACGGACAGGTATAGTGTCCTTAGGATGCCCCCATTTTCGTTTGCTAACGAACATTCCGGACACAAGCACTGTCCGCGGACACCTCAACTGTTTTAAAAAAAAAAAATGAATTAGGACATAATATAATAATTATACTTTATTATGTATGGATGTTAAATTTATGACAGAAAAGGTGAAGCAGAAACTGAGACAAACACAGGAGTATTGGGGGTTTCAAGAGGATTCATATGAGGTGAAGAAGGGATGGAAGTCTCATCAAAACGTTTTTGTTCATGTAGAGGGTTTGGGGATAATTGACTGGGATATGGTGAGGGGGGACAGGTACATGTGGGGCAATGGTATCTAGTTTTTTCTTTCAAGTGATCCTTCACAAAGTTTTTCAAATTGTTGAAATTTGCCATGAGTATGTCCATTTTTTCTTCCATGCGCTGCAGCGTGTTATCCAACATTTCTTTTTGTGTACTATTTTCAATCTTTGTATGGTCTGTTCAAAAATAAAATGTGTATGTTAAATGTATATACAATAATATTTATTAATTGGTTTATATAGAAATATAGGTTACTATCTTCAGACATTTCCTTGTGGGAAATTCTCCTCTAGCCACTCCAGAGTACTAGATATTTCTGTGAAGAAAACAAATATATATATATATATCACTTTTTCTGTATCTATTACAGAAATTTTAGAAATATATGAGTAAAATAAAGTACACTTACTAGCTTCTGGTAAGGTGTGTTCTTACTGGTTTGTAGCTCTGCTGTTGTTCCTAATTGTGCAGTTTCTGTGAGATCATCTTGTTGGAAGCCTATCTTTCTTCTTCTGGGATATTCCATTTTAGAACATATTGTATTTAAATGCATGGTTGATGTGTTACATATATGGGTTACGCTTCTTATTTATTACTACATATAATGTGTATGAGTGCTGGTTTGTGAACTTGTGCAGTGTTCATATGTTATGATATAACAATTTAAATAGCCCCCAGACTTTTTGAGTAGTGCTGCTATTGTCCGCGCCTGTCCGTGGAGATAGGAAAAGTTCGCGGACATCAAATTCAGTAGCGGGGGTTCAGTATGTTCTATGTTACATGTACATAAAGTCAGGAATATTATTGTTAAGCTGTGCTACTAAAAACCTATGAAATTCATTAAAAATACTTTGTTAAACGAACGTTATGATTAAGTTACGCTACTAAAAACCTATGAAATTCAGTAAAAAACATTGTTAAAGGGATGTTATTGTTAAGTTGCGCTACTAAAAACCTATGAAATTCAGTGAAAAAACATTGTTAAAGGGACGTTATGGTTCCAAGTAAAACCGAAAACCCCCTGAAATTCGCCAGTTATGGTAAGCTAAATAAGCATAACTCGCGCCACCACGGTGCACTGCTAAGACTAACACCCATGACATCAAAGATGACATCACAAATGTCACAGAACTTTTTTTTATAAAACTAGCACAAAAACTGTAGACATAACATACAAAATAGAAGACAATGAAGATTCCAAATTGTTTGAATTAGCTCTCTACCTTATAGCAGAAAACAAATACAAAATAAATGCCCCCTTAATACTTTGCAGTTACTGCACTTCAAAACTTGACAACAACCAAACTCCTTCACGTGTTATCACAAATATCTTAGAGCTATTCCCACTACCAAAACCCTTGCAACAACTCAATTTATATTAGAGCATCATAATTCAAACAGTGCATCCATTTCAAGCAATAATATGCCTTCAAACAAAAATAGCAAAATTACCACTGTCAGAATTAGTGAAAGGCATTAGTGAAAAGGTTTATTTACCATTAGATCTGAAAAAAATATACACACTCTAGGAGTGCAACATCCAATAGAGCAATCTTTAATTGTCTTAGTAAATGGTGTACCTACAAAAGACAAAAATAATTGGCAACAACTCGTAGACTTACATAAAGTTAGACAAGCCTTGAAATATCTAAAAGACAACAATGAATACTACAAAGAAATTAATATTGAAGAAAACCTGAGGGAAACGACTGAAATAATTGAAGAGTCACCAGAAACTGGTCAATTTGAACTTCTTGATCCTGCTATAGTATCCAATATTTTATACTATTATACAATTCATCCATTACACTCTAAAGACACCATAGATGATACACTAGAAATGTACCAAATGAGACAAACCAAAGGATCACCAATCAGCATATGGGAAAAAATATAGAAGCGCATGCTTTTCCTCTACTCTTTCCTGCTGGGAAAGGAGGAAGGTAAGATGATAGACCCACTCAGATAACAGCATCAGAATACTGCTCGTTATGAATGTATTCTGAAGATCCCAGATTTAGACAAAATGTGGAATACATATTTCACCTACTCTTTGACTAGCAACTCTATGGTAAGGATTTGCACACACATTGAAATCAGGTACCCACTTTCAAAAATATGTCAGCTACGCAATTAGTACGAAAAGTGCAAGAAAAAGATGAGGTTTTACAATCAAGAATTACAAATCTGTTAGCAAACATGCGTGGTACTAAAGAGTACTGGTTCCGACGTCACAGAGATGTACGTTGTATGATAAGAAACCTTGGCCCACCCACTTGGTTTGTTACATTAAGTTGTACAGAGTATGCCTGGGAAGAGTGGCACAGCGAGTAGATTGCTCGCTTTGACATCTGTGCAGAGCTTTCTAACGCAGGTTCGAATCCCGGCAGGGCCAAACTCAGCCTTTCATCCTTCCAAGGTCGATAAATGAGCACCACACACCGTGGGTAATAATAAGCAGCCCTTAGATACCTGAGCCTTTGTAGTGCTATATAAGTGCCAAATTATTAATTATTATTATATCAAACAAAAACAAAACAAACTTAGATTTACTAACACCTGGAGAACTGTCCTCTCTAGATCCTGTTAATGTTTCAAGATATTTCCATCATCGCTTCATTGCTATACTACACTTTATTTGTAATAAAACTGTTCCTTCCCTCTGATAAGTGCAACAATTCTTTTGGAGAAACGAATACCAAGCCAGAGGAGCACCAAATAACCACATGCTTTTATGGATTAAAGATGCTCCTAAATTTGGTCAAGACAGTGATGCCACTGTTTTACAGTTTATCGAAAAATATGTCTCTTGTGAAATTCCATCAGAAGCAACAAAAAGTGATCTTCATGTATACATTTTACAATTTAAAAGACAAAAATGTGTGAAATACTGTCGTCACAAATACAAAAACAAAGGGAAATACTACACCAAATGCTGCTTTGGTTTCCCTAGACCAGTTACAGCAACAGGTCAAGTAAACAACTTCATGTCTTCAGTTAGACATAGTGTTAAAGGTAAATCACCTAAGAACACATATTACATAAAAAGAACAGAAAAATCAAAATATATCAATGATTACAATGCAATCACTGCCCTCTTATGGAATGCAAACATAGATGTGCAGTACATTGCAGACAATTCCACTGCAGTTGCACAATATGTTACAGCCTACTTAACCAAAGCAGAAAACACAGAGCTTCAAGACCTCTGGGATGACCTATCATTTGACAAAACACTACACTGTCTCAGAAATTGTACAGCTTAGGCATAATAATGCTCTCTCAAAGAGAATGTGACTTTTATGAAGCTGAAGATCGTTTAACTGGTACTGCTTTGTATGGAAAATCTGAAAATATAGTATGGCTAAGTCTTGGTCCTGCTAAATCTAGAAAAATAGTTCTCAAATCATATGACGACATAGAAACAATAGCCAAAAATTATCCCAACAGCCAAGACATTATGAAAAACAATAAAAACAGAAAACTCCAGGACTCAGCGCCAGTTATGAGGCTTGATTGTTTAATTGCACAATCTGTTACAAAGCCCTCTACTTGGTTACGCGTTTCGGCTCCCACGAGCCTTTATCAAATCAGGGCTAATTTGTTATAACCGGAGCCATAAGTAAATTACAAAAATGACATTAACCTCATAGTTCAAAATCACATATCAAATATGAAAATTAAACATTTAAAAAGTCCACATATTTAGATTAGACAGAGAAACAAGGGTTGGTGAAGTGGAGGATTAAGCGGGTTCAAAAAACACACAATAATGTCATAATATGGACATATGTAACCATATCAAATAATATGAGACATTCCATGTCAAAATAGCAATAAATAGAATAACAAAATAACTAATGAGGGTACACAAAAAAAGAAAATTGAAAAAACAAGAGACAAAAGTAAAAAATGCCCATTAGTTCAGTTGTTGATAAGAGTGTTGCTAAGAGTGTTTAAATAATTACATAATGTAATATAACTTGAGCTTACCCAATATTAGAACTAGTTAATCTGTACGACTGTTGTCCGAAATATAATAATAGGGACAAATCCCAATGGTAGAAAATCTGAAAACACAAAAATCACAGTAACCCTAAATTAGTCTAACTCACTATTGTTCACCTTGTAGGTCACCTCTCTTACGAAGTGAAACAAACTAAATTGCATAGGGGTATGAGAACACATCACAGGCAGGATGCCATACCACATTGCGGGGTGTAAGTTAGCGTTTTGTGGCACCGTCACATTAAACAAGAAAACCTGATTAAAGGTAGGTTACCTTTTCGAAATCTACAATAGGCCGTATCAATGCGATCTCACTAGCAAATACAAAGCTCGCATACGCGAGTGATCGAGATAAAGCGACTTACTCTGTTGCTCAGAAATCCCTTGCATTGGCTGCTCGAATGGTGAAAGCAGTCAGCGCCATTTTGGAAGTGCTTATAGAGTGTTTGAGTTCCCACGGCAACGCGGCTATGTGTTACCATGGCAATCTCTTTGCTACGAGGCGAAGCAGTCTCGATTCGCCACAAATAACTCTCTCCAATGTCACATTACTGCCTGTTGCCACCCCCTTAAAGGGAAAGCTATGCATACAGGCGTTCCAAAGGACACATACCCTGAAAAGCATGTTCACATAAATTACAATTATATATTGGTGGACTAGTTCATTATAGCCCGCATGTCATCTAAAACAATAAGTTAGTGTATACTGTTTCATACTGTGATATCGTAAATACAAAGTCCTTATTTCAGCTATAAACTAGTTGTTTGAAAGTGCATATTAAAGTGAATGCTTCATTATTTGTACTATTCCAAACCCATTAATTTATAAAGTGTAGTATACCTAACTACATGTAAATAGTATAGTGAAAAGAGTCCTGTGAAATCACTAAGTGTGGCTAGTGTCGCTACGCCTCCCACCACCCCACTAACATAGAATAATGATAAACGCAGTAAACAAGTTACTTGGTACTATCATGCTGTTACATATGATTCAGATCATCAACTCTTTAGTAGAGACAAAAATCCTATAGGAATGAAGCCATCTCATTATCATTATTGAGACCTGTATTAGTAGAATTAAAATAGCAAATGATTCAGACTGTGGCAGAGCTTTTACTCTGTCTCCTCCTCGTTTGCTCAGTATCCCTTGTTTCAGACCTATAAATCTAATGTCAGATTTGTTGTGCAGCTGATGACAGTTTTGCCAATGGTTTGCTAAGGGCAACGAAATGTCTTGACTGCCAATCTTGGCCAGGTGCTCGCGAATACGTACTCTCAGTTCTCTTTTGGTGCTACCAATGTAAATCTTTTTGCATACACAAATGATAGCATACACTACAAATTTGGTTTTGCAATTAATCCCTTGCTGTATTAGCCATTGTTTGCCATGAGAATCCATACATGTATTGGTCTGATGGTGCGCATACCTACATTGTGTACACATGCCACATTTCCTGAAACCACTCAAATTGCCAGACAGCCAAGGTGTGTGGTTCATTTGTTCAATATCTGGCAACAAAGATGGACTGAGTATTTTCTTAAGAGTCCCAGCTCTCTTAAAAGTCATACGTGGTCTCACATCTATCAGTTTAGTAATATGTTCATCAAGTTTCAACAGATACCAGCGTTTCTCTAAAACTCGTTGGATCTGCCGATGGTCCCTGCAATATTGTGTTATAAAACTTGGTCCAATTATACCATCTGTACTTTTAACCCATTTGGGTTGAAGAGTATCTCGCTGTTGCATACATTTAGTTTTCTTGTAAGCCGATTTAATGCATTTCTCTGAGTAACCCCTGTTTTTGAAACAATGTCGTAATAAAGAACATTCCTCTTCAAACTTGCTATCCAGTTGGCAATTCCTTCTGGCTCTAATATACTCGCCTAATGGTATATTGCGGATTGTAGGATGATGATGGCAGCTGCTTGCATGAAGCGTGGAGTTAACCTCTGTCTGTTTCCTAAATGTCCTAGTGTGTAGCTGATTACCAACTGGTAGTCTCGTCAAATCCAGGAAATTAATACTTCTGTTACTACACTCTCCCACAAACTGGATGTCATAGCAATTCTGGTTCAAATGATCGACAAAGTCTTGAAATTCATCAGTACATCCATCGATGATGCAGAACACATCATCAATATACCGCGTCCACAATTTAACCTTGTTGAGAAAATATGGGGCTGTGTATACTATTATGAAAAACAATTTAGTAGACACATACTACCCAAACAGGAGTACCACTTTATAAACCATCTTTCTATACCACATAGCCCAATACTTCACATACAAAAATAATATAAAACCAAATGAAAATAAAGGTAGATACTGAGTGACAAATTGTGAAGGCAGCTTAGTGAAACTTACCAAACAAAGCTTAATTAATCATATCAAAGTGTCATTAAAAACTCCTCAACATAAAGAACTATATTACATGTCCCTGCTACAACGTTTTAAACCATGGAGAAAAGAAGAAGAGTTACTAGATATCTATGACTCCTATTTAGACGCTTTCAAAACAAATGAAAGCAAAGGAAAGCACTATAACCAAATGAAAGCACTATAACTGATGTAAACTTTACACAGTACAAAACAATGTTGCACAATGAACAGCAACATGAAGAATAACGCCAGGCCCAACTAGATAAAGACACTCCTGACAGTAGTCAACCTTCTATAACAGGAAGCCAAGAACCACTGGGACAGCCACTAACAGCGAATGAGGCAGAATTAGCTATGGCAGAAGTAGAAAACACGATGTATCACTATGAAGAAGATACAGATGACAACTGTACTGCAATTAAAAATGAACAATGAGCAGCGTAGCATTTTTCAAGAAGTAACAAAAGAAATTGCACATGGTGTAAAACATGAAAATAAAGAATGTACTTGTCAAAATTACAAACCTATACTACTATACGTCAGTGGTCAAACTGGTTCAGGCAACACATTCTTAATCAAAATCATCAGTAAGTTCCTTCAACAATTGACAAACAACAAACTGTCCGCTGTTGTAACTGCCCCCAAAGGTTTAGCTCCCTACAACATAGGAAGTGTCCCTTTGCGCCGATTACTACTCCTTCCAGTAGAACACCAAAACAAATTAGAATATTACAAACTTTCTACAGAAGCTGCAATGGAACTACGCAGAGTGTTAAAAAAATGAAAATGCTTCTAATAGATAAAGTGAGCATGGTCTCCAACCTGCATTGATTCACGTCAGATTACAAGAACTACTCAAAACAAACTACGAAGAGCTCTTTGGAGGAAAAGACATTATGCTTTCGGAGATCTTCTTCAATTGACACCAGTGAAAGGTGAACCTATTTTTAAAACCTTAGGACACAAACTCTGCCGTAAAACTGTTGGCAGCATAGGAAATGTCAACCTTTGGCAACATTTCCAATACAGAGAATTAACAGAAAACATGTGCCAGTCTGCAGACCTCACATAAGCCAACATTTTAAAAAGTATTAGAGTTGGTGTACTACCTCAAGAAGCACAATCAATATTAAAAGTCTGGCACATCCATGCACTGTATGGCCATAATTAATGTGCTAATTATGTCATGGAAAAATTAGCACACAAAACAGTCAATTGTATGTCCTTAATGCCAACTCTTGCAAGGTGTTCAAAATTCAATGAAACAATGTTGAAAAAAGAAATGCAACCAATAATTTAAACGTGCTCCACAGACAAACTGGACGTACATGGTATGACGCTACCCATGTGTCAACAAGCCACAACAAGACTAAATACCTTAGATAACTCTGTCTCCAACACAGCTGGTTTGGAGAAAATATTAAAATTATCTTTAAACTGTAGAGTAATGCTTAAACGTAACCTTGATGTGGAGCAAGGACTAGTTAATGGAGCACTTGGTATAGTTGTTGGCTTTCAAACATACCCATGTGACAACAACATTCAGTTTGTCAATATTCTCTTTGACAAACTATCAGAAGTAAAAAAGATAGGATGCTCAACAGCTCGATTCCTTCTTTTAAAAGACATGTATGTACGCAGAGAGCAATTTTAGCTAACTCTAGCATACACAGTCACCATTCACAAATCAGAAGGTCTTACCCTAGATAAAGCATTAATGATATTGGGAACACAGTCTTTAAAGAAGGCATGAGCGACATAGCACTATCACGCTTACGTACACTTCACGGTCTACTTCTAATCAACTTTGATGGAAGTAAAGTAAACACTGATATTCCTTGAATTTTAGAATACAATAGACTACGTTCACTGTATACCCCATCTAAAAAGCTATCCTGATCTCACTGCTAATCCTCCAAAGAGAGTAAAAGAAGCTAATACTTCATCAATTACTACAACCAAAGAAGAATCTACTACTCAAAGTAACTCAGGTACTTCTTCAAAAAAGCAACACACACTCCAAAGAAATGACTTGGACACAGAACTATCTGGTCCAATCAAATGTTGAAATATAACTGCTGTAAATTGCTACACAAATGTAGCAATAAATATTCTATTCCAATTGCCACCAATTGTTGACAACATGTACCTACACAATACAGGCCAATTGTGTTTGCAAATGTGAGTCCTTCATAGAAATGCAAACAACAATTCTGACAACACATACAGTGTTCATGGAATAAGACAAGAATTGGACTACTGTGCTGTAATGGTGAAATATACTATAAACTCACAAGAAGATCCACAAGAATTTCTAATGTACTTACTACAAGTACTGGAAAACAAAAAAATACCTATAAATGAAATCTTCCAGATTTCATACATGTGGAAACATACATGCACTCTCTGCAACAATGTGGCACAGGAACAAATCCCTAATGAACGCTTCATGTATGTATCCACACCTAACTGTGAATCCGTTCCATTTCAGCAACTTGTACAAAATGCAAACCATGGCAGATTATGTACTACCTGCAATTCAGATAATCACTTGTTAGGGAGAATTCTCTGTTTAGGCTGAATTTCCTAACCTAGTGAGTCCCCCAGCAGCTTTGCTGGATTTCTGGAGTTTGTTTTTTTTCCATCCTGCCAAGAGTGAGACTCTTTTCTCCCACTCTTGGACATGAATGTGGTTAATTCCTTTGAATGTCAATGTGTTCTATGGGCTATGGGGTCTTTTACTCCGTAGGGTCTCATATGTTTTTCTATGTGTGTTACACCGCACCCTCCGTGCCGTAACACTGGGGCGTCCTAGAGGATCCCCACCATAGACTCCATACCCTGGGACTGACTACTGTCTCCCAGGGCATGTAAATTCATCATTGGCTTTACTAGACCTGAATTTACTACCAGAACTAGTACAAACCATCCTATTGTGGACGTACTAGTAGGGGTAATTCGATTACCCCTGGGTCTGTTATTTGAGGGGGCACTGTCCCGTCCCCCTTCGTTGAGTTTTGGCTGGTGGCAGTGGAAACTACTTGTTACATTCGACCCCGAATATAACTCTATGGGATTCTTCCATTGTTGGAGGTTAATACTTTTTCTCGTTAATCTCTAACATACCACCGGTTTATTTATCTTAAATAAATCTATCGGTTGGTATTTTCTGCCAGAACTTGGTTTTTAAAATGGCGTCTGTGTTCGTCCCTGTGACTCCTAAACAAGCCCTTTGTTCCACTTTTGGCGGGCTTCTGCACAGAGGCCCTCCAAAGTGGTGCCATTCTGTCTGGGTACCACAGGGTACCACAGGGGATGTGGGAGGGGGTTTAGGCACCTTGGACTGAGTTGCCTTGCCAACTCAAGTCGCACTCTGGTGTGATTGGCCCAAGTGGTGAGCCACCCCGCTCACCACTTAGCGTGTTTTGATTGACAGCTAGGCTGAATGAATGGGGGTTTTCTGCATAAAAGCAGGGCTTTTGGGACTGGATCTTGAGAAGTCCCCACAGGACTTAAGAATCCGACGAGGGTAAAGCTGAGCCGACCTGCAACGACGACACCTCCGGTGGAGCCCTGCTGAACTGACTCACCACTTCCCAACGACAGAGGAGATCTCCCGGCTGGAGAGTCTTCTTCCCCTGACTGGTGGGAACAGCCAGTCCCCTTTGCTTTTTCTTCGTTCCAGGACGTAGTGGTCGAATTGCCCGTGCTGAGCACCCCGGCAACCGGATAGCCACTACCCACTGTACCGCGACCAAAAGGTGGTGCCTTGTGACGGAGCACTCTGCAGCTGGTCTCTTCCCTGGTGGTGCAGCAATCTTCAACTTTCCTTCGACGACGAGATCATCTCTTCTCTTGGCAAAGCCCCGACTTGCATCCACCACCAGGAACAACTGACCCCACGGGAGCTGTCTCTCCACATACAAGGTACCGTGTCCGCCTGGCTTCCTTGCTGATGGTTAGCGTGAGGTGTCTTAATCCTCGCCTCTCCATTTGGGTCGCCTCCAAGCCTCCTTAAACTTTCTGTTCTGAACTGGTCCAATCTTTCTGTGACAATTTGCGACAAAGACTCGAAGTGCATTTCCACTGTGATACTTTTTGGGACATATCGCCTTGCCTCTCTCCGAGTGGGCCTGGCCTCTGAACTTTGCGATCTACAGTAGACCCTGCCTTACTTGCCTTGCATTTGTTCGTAAAAGTGTTGGTACCGAGCTGATTTCACACCCTGCCTTTTCTCTCCCATCCTAATGAATACTAGAGTGCCATCTAGGTTAAAGCATTCACCTCTGTCTGCAAATAAGTGGTGCCATTGAACCTAGACTTGTCAAACTATTGCTAGGAGGATTGATTTACTTATAGTAATTGTGATTGAAGCTGTTTGCCGTATTAGTGCCGTGTGTTTTTCATAGATGTGTTTTTATAAATAAATAACTATATATCTTTACACCAAAGCTCTGTTCTGTGTTTGCTTGTTCTACTGTGTAAATTGCCCTATTTTGTATACTCCACATACTGCCTAACTCTTCTTGAGGGAAGTCTGACTGCTCAGCCACAGCTACCAAGTGAATCTGTGTGGTACAGACTGCTACCAAGTGGGTTTACTGCCAAACACCTGTAGTCGTAAATCTTTTGCAGTGGTCCCAGAGGGAACTGCACAGGTTTCCGCTTAACATCGCTCCACCTTACAAATACAAACACGTAGTAAATGCCTAATACTAATGCTTCTACGTTAAATGCCGATGGCACCAAAACAACTGCAAGATGACTGGATTCACACATGGTCAAGTATCACTTGGTAAGAAAACCTTCACAACAATAGGTATAATCTACCACACAGGAGCCACAACCAATGCAGGTCACTACACTGCATATATAAAAAAAAAAGATGTGGAGATTCAAATGTAATGATAGTACCATTACTCTAAAGCAGAGATTACCAGCACATTTAATATTCTTAAAACCAAAATATAATAACTAATCTGTGAATAAACCTTAATAAAACTTCAATTAGAAAACTATAAACAGTTAGAGTAAGCCAACAGGTATCTAACTGCCCCAAGATTCTGCAACAACCAAACAGATAAATCAATACCACTAAAATATAAGAAGAAATAAACAGTTAGAATATGTCAACAGGTATCTAACTGCCCCAAGATTCTGCAACAACCAAACAGATAAATCAATACCACTAAATTATAAGAAGAAATAAACAGTTAGAATACGCCAATAGGTATCTAACTGCGCCAAGATTTTGCACCAACCAAACAAATAAATCAATGCCACTAATAACTAATATGTGCATAATCATTAATAAAACTTCAATTAGAAAACTATAAAAAGTTAGCATACGCCAACAGGTATATAACTGCCCCAAGATTCTGCAACAACCAAACAGATAAATAAATACCATTAAATTATTAGAAGAAATAAACAGAATACGCCAACAGGTATCTAACTGCCCCAAGATTCTGCAACAACTAAACAGATAAATAAATACCATCAAATTATTAGAAGAAATAAACAGTTAGAATACGCCAACAGGTATCTAACTGCCCCAACAATCTGCAACAACCCAACAAATAGATGAACAACTTGAGAATATAAATAAAAAACTATAACCAGTTACAATTCAACAACAGGTATCTAACAATCTGCAACAAGCCAACAGATAGAACATTAGCCAGAGTCAACAAGTAAACACTGAAAACAAAGAAAGAAATGTACTGTACCATAACAAAAAAGTTTTTTTTTAATCCAACATGAACTTTTTATTCCCACAGACCCAATGATTTAAGAACCAAACACAGAAACTGAGCAAATTGCACACCACACTGGTTTGTAAACTACTAAACATGAGGGTCCAAATAAAGCAGAAATGTCTATTATGCAATGCAATACGTCTGTATAATCTACCTACACTAACATGATCTTTTCTTTTATCACTGAAATTGAAAAAGAATATCTGCTCCAGTTACCCAAGTCATGGAAAAAATATATCCAATCACAAAAAATCAAACGGTAAGTATATTATGATACAACTCACAAATACTGCTCCATAACACAACCGTTGAAGCAAACATCTAACCATACACTACAATATAAAATGTTTACTTCCATGGATATGTTATACTGCAGTGGTTGTTACCAAAATCTACAATCTTAATTACATGATATAGCCAAAACTTCACATACTAACTATACAAAGCAAACAGTACACAAACTGTAGATTTCCAAATATTTGATAGATGTTCGAATCTGTGAGTGTGATCTATTGGTGTGAAATGCTGTGGTGGTTGTGGCCAGGGCCTAGGGTTTTAGGTGCATGGCCTATGGCCTATGGCCTACAGCCTTCAGCCATGCACCCAAGACTCTAGGCCCTGGCCACAAACACCGCAGCATATCACACCCATAGATCACACCCATATAATCAAACATTTTAACTGGCTATATGGGCTACTGCATTTTTTATTTCCACGGACAGCCGCGGTGACCGCAGACATAGCGAACACTTCATGGGCGCCTGCCACCTAAACAAATACAGCATTTGACCCATCTCTTACTCCCCCACCCTCCCCAAGCACTCTTGCACACCAACACACTCCCCAAAGTTGTATTTCTCCCCATTCGTTGCTGCACTGTCCGCGAATGTCTGTGGATCCAAGATGGCAGGCAGATTAAAACAATACGATGCACCTCACGCTTCATTTCAGCCACTCAGCAAACATGTTGCATGTCCGCAGACATGACGCAAGCCGATTAACCAATCGGTGTTCCTGTCCGGGGAGCAAACATGGAAGTGTGTCACATAGATATCACTAATTTTTTGTGACCTACTTTTTGGTCATTTAAAAAATATATACTGGACAGATTTTCACCAAATTTACAAAAGCACGCTTTTGGGACCAAGATGCTGCTCCTGACGCAAATTTGTTGAAAATCCGTCCAGCTGTTTGGGCTGTAGATGTGAGCAAAGTTTTTTCCCCATTCAGTCTATGGGAAAAAAAGACATTTTGGGACCTCCCCTCCAGGACCGAACCTCAACAAAATTTTGCAAAAGAAATTCAGAGTGGGCCATATACTTATTTTGCAAAGTTTGGTGAGGATTCGTCCAGGGAGAGCAAAGTTATAAGCCACCCAAAAAGTGTTCTTCCTATTGGATTAGCAATTTAACCATAACTACACAGCTACTATATATAGAGGATTGCTGTCACTTACCCTGTAATAATCTTCTCAATAACCATGCACCATTTTAAACACTCTATCAAATGCCAAATATGACAGCACTCTGCACCTGGTAACATCAAGTGATAGTTGACCTTATATCCGGATACAGATTAACAATCTTGTAATCTGGCCAACAAATAGGGGAGGTGTTGTTTAGGATTTTTCATAAGAATAAGAATATCGTCCGCATAGACGGCTATTTTCATTTCATGCATGCCAGACACAATCCCAGGAATAATCTTATCAGAAGGGAGGAGTTCTAAAAGAGGTTTGTTTGTTTATTTATTTTTAATGCTTGCCTCACCCGTGGGTATCTGGGCACAGTACAAGATGATGCAAATTCTTAGTTACACAGGCAGAGATAAACTTAAACAATAAATTAACTTAGTTACAAGGCACAGTAATCTATACAGTAAAATATCTAAAAAGATGTCAAAATTGTTCATATTGGAGAAGGCAAAGGCGTTAAGGAGTAGCATAGATAATTACAAATGGGCAGAAGAGAAAGAATATTACATATATACATGGTAAAGGCTGGTGCGCTGATGGTCATTGTTGGCGATAAGCCAATTCATCATATTATGTCTGAATCTGGAAAGGGATTGGTTAGTTCTGAAGTTGGCAGGGAGAGAATTCCAGAGTTGGGTGGCCAGGACAGGGAAGCTGTTACCTCCTGCATTTTGGGGTTTATATCTGGCCATTTGTAGGAGTCCCAAACTGGTTGATCTGGTGAGTATGGCATATTGTTTTGGGGCAAACTTGTCAGAAAGATATTGGGGGGGGGGTGCATTATTGAGCCATTTGTAAGTGAGGGATGTGGTTTTAAGTTGACTTCTTTATTTAATAGAGAGCCAGTTGTGGGCTCTTCTTATAGAGGAGATATGTTGTTTACGAGGAATGCTCAAGGCTTTCCTAAGAGCATTATTTTGCAAAATCTGCAGTTTTTTTGTGATGTATTTGTTAGCCCCAAGATATATTCCATTACAATAGTCAATTTTAGATAGTATTAGGGCTTTGGCCAGAGTGATAAAGCTTTTCGTGAAGAGGAAGGGTTTACATGCTTGTATGAGCTTGCAGGTGTAGGCACTTGCCGAAGCAGTAGCGATAACCAGTTTTCTCAAATTTAGGGAGGAATCTTTGTAAAAACCTAACATTTTTACTTCACTGATGACTTTTATAATATTGCCATAGATATTAAATGATCGATATTGTTTGCCTGAAATAAAGCAGAAATGTCTATTATGCAATGCAATAAGTCTGTATAAACTACCTACACTAACATGATCTTTTCTTTTATCACTGAAATTTAAAAAGAATTTCTGCTCCAGTTACCCAAGTCATGGAAAAAATATATCCAATCACAAAAAATCAAACGGTAAGTATATTATAATACAACTCACAAATACTGCTCCATAACACAACCGTTGAAGCAAACATCTAACCATACACCACAATACAATATGTTTACTTCCATGGATATGTTATACTGCAGTGCTTGTTACCAAACTCTACAATCTTAATTACATGACTTAGCCAAAACTTCACATACTAACTATACTAAGCAAACAGTACACAAACTGTAGATTTGCAAATATTTGATCGATGTTCGATTCTATGGGTGTGATCTATTGGTGTGATATGCTGCGGTGGTTGTGGCTGGTTGTGGTTGCTTCCATGTTGGATTTAAAGGCCCATGTAGATAAATGGGACCTAATTTGAACAATCCCTCCTTAACACAAATGAGCCTGGTGCCAAAGGTGCCAGGACTGGCTCCAGGAGCCCTTTTGCAGTGTTTCTAAGGCCCTCAGGGTGCAGGTGGGAGCCTGCGTGTGACACAACTTGTGCCCCCGAACTGTGGTCATGACAATATTCATCCCTGGACCACTGCTCCCCCGGAGGTTGATTTGCGACATTGATGGCAAGCGGTCAGATTAGTTGGAGCCTTGCGCACAGCTTAGTTAGCCAACAATAAACATATGGTTGCAGGCAACATTCAGTCACTGCTAGGTATTAGTAATGGTCATGGATCTTGACATGGAGAATGTAAAAGGCAGGACTGAGGATGTCATGTGCGTCCTGTGTCAAGAGAGGGGACTACCCCACAGTACTAAGGTTAATAAACCTAAGTGGCTGACTGGCTTCCAAGCTTGGGTAGAATCAAGGGCGCTTGGGGAGAAGACCCCAGGGGATGGGCTAGGCCCATGTACCCTAACGGAAAGACCTTCCAGAGGAGGAACATAATGAGGACGACCGCATGAGCAGTGTTTCTCGCCAATCATCCCACTGGGGGTAAAGTGTGGTTTCTCAACACTCGAGAGTGTCAGTGCGGAAGGGGCTAGTGCGGCATCCTACAGGTCCCAGGCCTCAGCACAATCTCTAAGTGGTCCAGTAATTATTCCGGCTGTTAATGAGGTAGTAGCTCGAGTAGAGAAGACTAGCGCTAGAGGAACAGAAACAGTGGGACAAGGTCACCATAGTGATGTACAAGCTGGTGCATGAAGAGCAGAAGGAAGCCAACAGATCTACCTCTAGCAAAAGCAGCAGAAGTCACGCAAGCCAGATTGCCTGGGATAAATCTCGATGGCACATCCCCAAAGACTTAGTACAGGCTTATGACGTGGGGAAGGATATTTTGACTGGTTTGAAGTGCTTGAGCTGGCTTTTCAGCTACAGGAGGTATATGATGTACTGTGGAGTGCAGCCCTGATGAGTCGCTTAGCGACACAAGGGACTGATGCAATTCTTCAGCTAACTCCTGAAGAAAGGCCTATTTATGCAAGCATTAAGGCAGACGTCCTCAGGAAGTTCTGTAAAACCCCAGAAAAGTATACCAGAGCTTCAGAGAGCTTGGAAAGTGGGCAGACATTTGAAGCATTCAGACACTTGTCATTGAAATATCTGAGCAGGTGGGTGACTGGTAACAACGATGACACATTTAAAGGAATGTCCAATTTGATTGCATGTGAGCATGTATTCAAAAATTGTAAGATTGACCTACACCATAATCTTGTGGCAAGATTAGCACAGAGCCTAGGGAGCTTGCAAAGGCTACTGCAGGTCTGTGAGTACTCAAGTCCATAAAAAGCCTCAGATAGGCACACCGAACGGAAGAGAAATCAGCAGACAAAAAAATAAGGATGGGGAGGACAAAGGTCTAACCCAATCCTATTCGAAGTCAGGTCCCCAAAAGAACAGAGGGAAATCCCCAAACTCTAGTTCAGAAGTGAACACTGAAAAGAAGAGCGCAGGCACCCCTTGCAGTAGAAAACTGCATTCTCACCACCCAAAGGTTGTTTCGTGTGTAAGGAGCTGGTCCATCGGAAAGAGTATCCTGCTTGTAAGGGCTTACCCAAGCAAGCCATAGTGAATGTTGGTCTCGTGGAAAAGGCCATCATTAATGTGGGCCTCTTAGTGGAGTGCAGAGAGTGGCTGAATGTGAGCAGCTTACACTGAGTGGGAATGGTACCAGGTCTCCAGAAGAGACCCTTATTCCCAATAATACTCAACTCGATCTAGCACATATGATAACAATGAACTCGTACTCTCTGAGACCCCGTGGCTAGCATCGCTGCTGTCACCCGGCAGTGGGTACAGCCAGGCCAGTATATTGAT
Source organism: Ambystoma mexicanum (assembly GCF_040938575.1). Lineage (NCBI taxonomy): Eukaryota > Metazoa > Chordata > Amphibia > Caudata > Ambystomatidae > Ambystoma > Ambystoma mexicanum. The sequence continues at coordinate 1,142,804,160 of NC_090922.1, forward strand.
GGGCTTGATTGTAGGCTGGGTGGGTTTGATGGAAGGCTGGGTGGGTTTGATGGAACGAGTAAGTGCCCCATGAAGAAAGTAGAGTTCAGCTGGCGAGGTGAATTGACCCAGCACTGTGTAGGAGTGAAAATCTCCATCCCTTTCCCATTTTTACTGGGTAATGATCATCCTGATCCCGAGATAATCGCAACAGCTACCCGGTTGAGGGCCAAAGAGATCGCCAGATTGAACAAAGTACTTGCAGAGGGTGTGTTGGACGGACCGGTCTCGCAGGTAGCCCCTAGTCCAGTTCCAAAGACTACTGAGTCACCTACTCCTGTGGGAGAGGGGCTAGTAGCGACTTCGGAACCTACTTTGGTAGCAGGGTACTCAGTAACTTCGGAGTTGTCTGGCACAACGCAGGAACCTGAAATGGAGGACCAGGTGGTCGCTGAGCTGAAGGGCCTGCCGAAGCTGGATGAGTTTGCACCAGCTGGGGGCCGAGGTCAGACTGACTTCTTCACAGCCCAGAAAGAGTGTCCCACTCTGGTGGGTCTGCGGAAGCAGGCAGAAGAATAGGCTAAGGGCGAGGCCCCTGGACTGTTCAAAGTGTACTGGGAGGATGGACTCCTGCACAGTGAGCCAAATGATTCTGAGGGTGAGGGCATCAGAAGGTTGGTGATTCCCCAATGCCACAGAAAGTTCCTTTTAGATTTGGCTCATCAAATTCCTTTAGCAGATCAATTGGGAGTGACTAAGACAGCAGACCGTTTTGCCTGAGCACCTTTATTGGCTACAGTTCGCCATAACGGTTAAGGAATTTGTCAGACTTCTTGCAAGTCAGGTGGTGCCACAATGGCCCCCCTAATTCCACTACCCATAGTTGGGTGGCCTTTTGAGGAAATAGGCATGGATATTGTGCGTCCTTTGGATCCTCAATCCAGCCCAGGGAACAGCTACATGTTGGTGGTGGTATACCATGCTACAAGTTACCCTGAGGATGGGCTTCTGAGGAGCATCAAAGCCCCCATGGTTTCAAAGGCTCTGATTGTGATATTCTCACATGTTGGATTCCCCAAGGAAGTTGTTTCTGAAAGGGGATCAAACTTCATACTAGTGTATATGAAAGCTATGTGGGAAGAGTATGGAGTCACCTACTGGTTCTCTACATCCTTCGATCCACAAACCAATGGGCTTGTTGAGCGGTTCAACAAGACCCTGAAAGGCATGACAGGTGGCTTGGAAGGGCACCTGAGGAGAACATTGCATATTCTCCTGCCATACCTTCTGTTCGCATCCAGGGAGGTGCCACAGAATGGCCCCATTGAGCTTCTGTTTAGACACCCTGTGCGAGGCCCCCTCTGTCTAGTGAAAGAGGGATGGGAAAGCAACCCCTCATCCTCTTAACAAGATGTGGTGGACTATGTATTCGGCATTCAGTCTAGAATGGCCAAGTACATGGAACATTCGACAAAGAACCTAAAGGCCAGTCAGGAGCTGATGAAGCACTGGCATGACCAGAAGGCCACAATGACAGTCTATTCTCCAGGCCAGTGCGTGTGGGTTATGGAGCTTGTCAAACCCAGTGCCATTCAGGACAAGTAGACTGGGCCTTACTGTGTGCTGGAAAAGGTCAGTGAGTTGAATGATCTCATTGACGTGAAAGGAACTAAACAGATGTGCAGTGTCTTTCATGTTAATTGGCTAAAATCCCATCATAGCTGGGATGACTTGGTCATGGCATTAGTGATTGACAGAGACCAATCCCTTCCCAGACCTCTTGACACCAAAGCCACGGATGGATCAGTTGAAAGTGTCAAACTTGCAATGGATCTGTCAGAACAGTAACTGAGAGACTGTTCCGTTTACTGGGACAGTTTTCCGGTCTGTTTTCACTGACTCGCTGTCACGAAGATTGGAGCTTCCATTATGTGGACACTGGAAACAGTAAGCCAGTGAAGAGTACGATTCACTGGATGTCCGATAAGGTCAGGGACACCCTCAAGGAGGAAGTTTCCAAGATGTTGTCCCTAGGATTGTTAGAGCAATCCCTCAGCCCCTGGGCTAGCCCAGTGTTACTGGATCCTAAAAAGACCAGTGGTGGGGAGACTGAAGTTTGCTTTTGTGTGGCCTAGAGGGGGCTCAATTATGTCACGAAGACAGATGATCACTCCATTCCTCGGTAGATGAGCTCATTGACAAGCTTTGCGCTGCCAAGTACATGAGTACATTCACCTCAAGGCAGGTTAATGGCAGGTTGGCTTGACAGATGGAGTGGGAGAGAGGTCAGCATTCTCAACTCCGGAAGGACATTATTATTTTGCTGTGATGCCCTGCGGATTGAAGAATGCCCCTACCACTTTTCAGCGGATGGTTAACCAGGTTTTGTTGAGTCTGGAACACTTCAGTGTCTCCTATTTAGAAGACATTGCTGCCTTCAATCACAACTGGGAGGATCACATAGCCCAGCTGAAACAAGTGCTTTAGGTGCTGCAGAATGCCCTATAGCACATGGCACAGTGATTTACCTAGGCCACCTGGTCGGTGGAGGTAAGAAACTACCTTTCGAAGCAAAGTTACAGAATGTGAATGATTAGGACATCCCCACCGCACGGACATGGGTGAGAGTCTTTTTAGGTATCACCTAGTACTACCAGTCGTTCATCAGAGGGTATGGGATCATTGCCATGCCCCTGAACGATGTAGCTTCCAAAAAGATGCCGAAGACAGCAACTTGGACCCCCGCCTCTCAAACCTCCTTTCAGGATTTAAAGGATGGATTGTGCAGGGCCCCGGTTCTGAAAGTGCCAGACTTTGGTCAAGAGTTAACTATCCAGATAGACACCTGTGATTTTGGGATTAGAGCAATGTAAGCACAACCAAGGCGGTTGACAAAAAGGGAAAGTAACTGCACTGTCATAGAAAAAGAGGCCTACACCATTTTGTGGACTGTAAAGAAGCTGAAACCCTACAACTTTTGGTCTCTCTTTATGATCCAGACAGACCACCGGCCTCTGCGTTGGTTAATGGCCATGCAAAGGGATAACCCTAAGCTTTTGCATTGGGCCATATCCCTACAGGGATTAGATATGGCCATCCAGCACAAGCTGGGCTCCCAGCATGGAAATGCAGATGGCCTCAGCCGGTACTTTCATTTTGATGATGAACCAGACCCTCAGTAGGGTGGTGGTTCACATGTTGAGGCTGGAGGGCATGTGAGGAATTCGACCATCCACACAGGGTGTATACGCTCGCCTGGGCTTTTTTGATTTTTGAAATGAAAATGAATGATGCAAGATCAGCCTCCGAAAATGTGCGGGCCATTTCGCACACATTTTCCTTGCTCACCGCACAACAAACACATATTTCAGTGTACTCCAGGAGAAGACAGCCTACAGGCGCCATCCTTCCCTGCATGTTCAGCTGGAATCTGGCAGCCATGGGTTGATCAATTCATCTGAAGAACGGGGAAGGCAACACCTTCCTCTGGCCATGGGCAGCCAAATAAGGTTCTGTGGATCTGCCTCCTACTGTCTAAACTGCTGGTGGGAGCCCATACTAATAGGAGTTAATTGGAACAGGCCTGAGCCATGCTTGATCGCAGAATGGACAAGAGGAAGGCAGGACTAACACCTCTTGGATATGCAATGTGTCAACTTGAAGCTAGTTCCCACCCCTCTGTATGATGGGCAGTGAATGGAATGTCTGGTCCACTATTTAGTGTAGGTAACCCCTGCAGAGTGGACCCCTTGCAGAGGGTCGAAGTATACGATTTGAGGGAGACAGACGTCTGTTCTCACCACAAGCTGCAAGAGAGTCTGGCGCTTTGATCAAGAACTACGGAGGGCTCAGTTAACCAGAGAGACACTTTGATCTACAACAGACAGGAAGGTGACTGGCACTTAGGAATACATGTTGTCACATCTTGCCTTTCCTATTGCAAATTGCATTCCCCACCTGCAGCTAGGTCTATTCACACTTCTTTGTAATTCTCTGTGTCAGAGGGAGGAACACTGTTTGTGTGGTATTGGTTATCAAGTACATCCCCAACAGGCATTGGGACCATGCGGTGCATGGGGCGATCAGTTTATATTTCTATTTCCCTTGTATCATAAGGTACTTTAGTATTACCAATAGAAACCATCATCATTGCGCTAATTAGGCACAGCTTTGGCAGAACACTGGAGACCCAATTGGTATGTGCATAAGATCCCCAAAACAAACACGATGATGGGCACCAGCATTTTCACCACTGCTTCAAGCCATGATGGGGCCCAGCTGAAGGGCATGGTGAACCCATTTTCTCCTTGAACACTAGCTTCTTTTTTCATCTTTACCCCTAGTTCATGTACTGCTGCAATGACGTGTGACAATGTCCCATTTTCAGCGTCTTTGGAATCTTTTTGCAAAACACAATCTCACTGGCTGTCAGGAAATCCATCACGTACCCGTACTGCATTGTCATTAGTCTAAGGGCTCTCAGCTCCACTTTTATGACGTTGAACCCTTGTTCGGTCTCGTTAGCCAGCTGGATAAGCTCCCATTTTACAATCAGAAGCCATTTTTTATTTGTTCGCACCTGGATGCTGGGTATTAGAGATGCAAAAAAATGTCTCTGTGGAATTGAAAAGCTCGTATTCATCAGGTTTTTGCGCTAGCTGTTCGGATGAGTCTGTTGATATGTAATTTGAAGATCTTTTTCTTCTTCGCAGGTGGTCATGGTGGTAGCATTTTGTGCTGCACTTTGATTGTTGGGGCACTCTGAGCACTTCATAAGGCAGGCCCCCCCCCTTTCAGGTGTTCTTCTGGTACTACTAAGAGGGCAGAGTGCAGTGTAGCTAGCGAACAGTAGCCAATAGAAGAAGGCACGAGGTGCAAGTACGATTGCTGGCTGCAGATCCAGTAATAGTCCATCAGTGTGGCAGTACCTTTCTTAAGATCGGGTATTAAGACAGTTTGGTTGCATTGTTTGATCGACCCGACAGAAACAGTCCCTTCCCTGTAAAAACATAGTTCATATGCTTTTTCTTGGTGCACTTTTACTGGTTTCTCGATAGCTGCAATCCACGTTAATTTTGTGATGTGTTCTGTCCATACTTGTGCGCAAGTATGTTCGACGAGTGCTGCAGTTCTTTCAGGTAATCCTAAAAGTCCTTCCACTTGGCATGCGTGTGTTGTTTCCTGCCACTTTTTAAAATTAACATATCTTTCCCCTTCAATCACCAGATGTAGTTATTTCAGACAATTAGGGCTCGTGGAACTTGTTTTGCATTTTCAAATGTCAGGATAGATGAGTTCTAGGTGAACGTTGCATGCCTGAAAAGTACCTTTGATCCTACATAGTTCAAGATAAATTAGACATTGGGCCTCATTACGAGATTCGTGGTAATGGAAAAATGATGCTGGTAAGGGAATACTGGCACCGCATACCGCTCCGGCCCATTACGAGTAGACAACCTGGTATCAGCGCCACCACTGAGACGGTGCTCCTCCGCACCGGCATGTGCGCGGGAACGTGACCATTCGGGCTGGCAATACCGGGATGCCGCTAACAGGAGGACATCACAAGTCACGCAGACTTGCACCTACTGGCATCTCAAAGGCAGTAATAAGGGATACCGTGATGCCGGCATTACAGGCATCGCGGATCACCCGCTAATAGCAATGTGCTGTGTTCCCAACTGCCACAGGTGCACACAATCAGCACAGGTGGAGGCAATGGAGTCTGGCCCAACACAAAAGGAGCACACCCACACACCAGCACCCTTCCCACACCAAAATGATCCCACTTGCAGTTGCGATATTGGGGCTGGAGAACATGCTTGCATTGCTACTCCATGAGCAACAACTACAACAGGCACTACAGAGGAGACACAGGAGGAGAAGGAGGGTGCGACAGGCACAGCAAGTCCCACCAGTGCAGCCAGTGGTACCACGCAGGCAGCCTCCAATCCCTCGCATCAGAGCCAGTCCTTTCAACCTAACTCCTGAGCCGATCCACATCCTGTACTGCCTGGACCGGGACACCATCACCACCATTGTGGACATGATACACAACACTATTGTCAGCCTGCGTGAAATCTGCACCGCCATTCCCCCTCTACTGAAGGTAGTGTCTGTGCTCCATTTCCTGGCCTCAGGCACCTACCAGCACACAGTGGGGCAGATGCAGGCATATCACAACCTTTTTTTTCACGCACGCTGAACCAAGTGATGGATGCCCTCCTGAAGCACTCAAGCGACTACATATCCCTAACACGGACTGCCCAGGAGATATTTGACACTCAAATTGACTTCCAAGCACTGGCAGGCATGCCAATTTGCATTGGTGCCCTCGACTGCACTTATGTGGAATTGGTGGACCCACATGCCATGGAGGTGGCGTACCGCAATCGTAAGCTATACCACTCCATCAATGTGCAGATAGTATGTGACTCCAGTAAGTTCATCACATTGTTGTGCCCGATATCCCGGATCAACTCATGATTCAATGGTCCTGCAGAACTCCACGATACCACGCTACATGCAGCGACATGCTGGACGATGTTCCTGGCTGCTTGGTAAGTTGCATGACCGGCACATGGCAGTGTAATGGGGTGGAGGTGAGATTGGGGTGGTGACTGGACAATGCCCATACTGCAAAACACTGTACCCCAAAATACCCCAAACTGAACATGACCCCTAAACGTCATAGAAATGATGGTAGCTGCACACCAATGCCAATATGCCAGACTTGCAACCAGCCCACATCCCTCAACATGTCCATTGCACATCATAAGACTGTACCCTCTGTAACACAATGCAGCAACATGCTGTGAGTATGCACAAGGTAAATGACCGCAGCAAAAGACAACACGGGACGTGCATCCATGAGTGTGCACAAACCAATAAAACCAAGGGAATACACTGATTGTCACTGGCCCACCACCAAAGTAGCGCTGCATGTCACCATGGGAATATTAACCGATGAATGACAAATCATGATGAAACTTGTGCCAATGCTGCTACTGAAAATACATATAAATCACTTCACATCACATATATGATTGCAAAAACAGCGGTAGGCATCCACAGTACATGAGCACCAGCAAGGAAGTGGACAGCCTGCATCATCTGGACGACGCAACCCACACCTGTAGACCATGGAACAGCACATGTTGTGGTGAATTAAAATGTGTGCAGACATCCAGGGACATGTGCATGTAATCAACAAATATCTGCAGGCATGAGAGTGATAAGTACAGGTGTCATGGTAGGAATTGACTCACATATACCTCATTTTGCTCCCATGCAGATGATGCTGGCTATCCATTGAAGCCGCGGATCTTCACCCCTGTTCATAACCCACAGAACAGGCAAGAAGAGGACTACAATCAGGTCATACCCGTACCCGTGTGGTGATCGAGCAGACCTTTGGCATGTTGAAGGCACGGTTTCGCTGCCTCAGCAGGTCGGTTGGGCACTCCTGCACGGGCATGAAAAGGTGTCCAAGATCATCAAGTGAATCCGACGGAACGTGCCTCTCCCCCCTGACATTGACCAGCAACCACCAGGTGAGGATGAAGATGATGAAGATGATGAAGAAGAAGGGGTGGCACATCAGCTAGGTGGCAATGCACAGAAGGGACGTGCTTTGCGCCAGTCTCTGATAGGCAAATATTTCTAAGACACATGGATTCAGAGGGTGTCATGGATGTGGGACTCTGGGCACTGGGTGTAGGGGTACATGGACACTGTGCACTGTAAACCAATGAAGCACACATACACTATAAGCAATGTCCAGTCATGTGATTTTTTTGTACACAACGGTTGTATTAAACATGTAATATATACAAAGTGCATTTTCCCTCCAACTCCCCCACACAACCCCTCCCCTCTGCCCATCCCCCCACAACTGCCCTACACCCCCCGTTTCCCCTCCCCCCACAACTCCCCCATACACCCCTTCCCCCTCCCCCCACACATCCCCACACCTCCATCCCTTCCCCCTCCCCCCACACACCTTCTCCCCCTCCCCCCAAACCTCCCACACACATGGTGTGCAATAGTCATTGTATGCAACATGAGTCTTAATTAGTCCGCACATGCAGGCTGCCCCTGCTACTGGCAGCCTCTGTCGCCCTCCGGGGGCTGCATGTCAGAGCGCTATGTGGTGCGTGAAGACCTACACAGGGGGCTCGTCTGGGTGGAGCTGGCCGATGACGCCATGCCTGCATGCTCCACAGTCGGGCAGGACGCTGAGCCTCCAAGACCTGGGCAATCCTGGCCAGGACCTGCCTCACCGCTGACAGCTCCTCACAAATGTGCCTGGTGCTTGACTCCATGGCCCCTGTCATGGCCGCAGTGTTTTCACGGGCCTCCTGCCTTGTCAGTGCACCATCGGAAACATATTGCTTCACAAGCCCTATGAGCTCCTGCTGCCACCCCTCCATTTGTGCCTTGCACCACTCTCGGTCCCGGATGCCTGTTGCGGTGGATGGGACATCTGCCGAGGGGCCCAATGCAGGTGTGTCCTCTGTGGGACTCCAGGCCTCTTGTATTGCCTCTCCTCCTGACTGGTCCATTGGGGTGCTATTGGGGGTGCTCAGTGGGGTGTGCTGGCGTGTTTGCCCGGGGCTGGGCGTGCGTACCACATCCATGGACAGGTTGTTGTCCTCAGGGAGACATACCTCAGCCTGGCACTGTCCTTCATCACCACGTGCCGTTTGGCTGTTTGTGAGGTGTGTCTCAGGTATGGCATTGGCATGCTGCATGCATGTTGATGTGACAGTGCTGGGGACAGCATCTAGGCAGGGATGTGTCCATGGGCCTCATTACACGGAAGGCGGTGAGCCATGGCGCTGTTAGCGCCATGGCTCATGCCGGTAAAATACCGGCACCGCCTTGGCAGAAAGGGGATTTACCGCCCCATTCCAAGGTTGGAGGGGCGGTAAATCCCCCTTCCGCCATTGCCCTTCCCCATTCCAATTTCTGCCCCATAGGGCTCTATGGGAATGGGGAAGGCGCTAATTACGGCACCGCAATTTTGCGGTGCCGTAATTAGCTCTGAGGTCCCTTAGCGGGTTGGTTTTTAACGCCTGCAAAAAGCAGGCGTTAAAGCACCAACCCGCTAAGGGACCTTGTAGTAAGGCGGTAATGGTTAACGGCCACCGTTGCCATTAATGGTGGCCGTTAACCATTACCGCCTTCCGTGTAATGAGGCCCATGTGTGTGTGATGGCCCATGCATTGGTTTATATCACTGTCACCATCATGCTTTGGATTCCAGTGGTTTGTGTGGACACTCACCTCCATCTGCCAATGACAAAACTCCACACTCCATGTCTCCCACTCCCTTAATTGCCTCCATGCCAATCGTACTGGAACATGTTTCCTCCGATCTGGTGAGCTTCATGGAAGAGATGGCCCCGCCGCATGTAGCCAGACCTTGGCTCCGATTGCTCGATAGAATATTGCACACACAGAGGCGCAGGTCATCCCACCTCTTTTTACCGTCTTTGACAGTGCGGGGAGTGGTGCTGACCGCACTGAGCTTTCAGGCCACTTCCTCCCATTTTTTTTTTTTTATCTGGGCAGGTCGCCTGAGGTCTGCTGAGAAGACCACATCTCCATTCTGGGCCAGACTGTCTGCCAGCATATTCAACTCATCCTCCGAGAAGCGCACCTTTCGCTGACGGGAGGCACTTTTTTAATGGAATTAGGCATTGTACTGGAGATGTAGCTGGTGGTGTGTGGATCCAGGTCCTGTGTCTGGAGTATTGCAATGGATTGTGTTTTTCAAGATGGCCGCTGTTACATTTCTCATTCTGGCATGATGATGTTACTTCCGGTTCCGGCAATACCGGGCCCGTTATTGCCACCGGTGCCCGTTATTTAGGGGTGGACAAAGACGGAGGAGGTGTCAGCGCTTTGCTTGATGCTGCTAGCAGGGGTGTTAGCGTCATCAACGGCATGCCGGTACAGACAATACCGTCATGCCACTATGCCCGTGCACGCATTCTGGTAATCGGCCGCTGTTAGTGGCATCAGTGCTACCCGGACACGGTATTGCCTCCATGCTGGTAAGGCTTGGTTTTTACCGCAAATCTCGTAATGAAGCCCATTGTGTCTCTATCATAGGTACCTCCTGTGGTACTAAAACCTTGGGTGCCCAAAATGCGTGCAGTATTAAGGAACAGACGTAGCAACTCCCATTGGTAGTTCGTCTTCACATTGCACTCATGTCTGAGTACCAACTGTACGAGTGTTCAGGATGACAAATATCTTCTACTGCAACTAGGCCTAAACCATGATATGCATCATATTTATGTTGGCTGGCTTGTCTTTTCATTCTATTATTACGTAGTGCGTATCTTTTCACTACTTTACATCCACTATTAGTATTTGGAGCATTTTGCTTGCGCATACATTCTCTTGGGAGCTGCAACTATTTGCAGTGGTCACATTATGTGTTGGTACTGCTTGTATTATATTGTTTGCTTCTGACATATTGAATGGTACACTTTCATTCATCCTTTCATTCGGGTTGTGGCTGGTAATCATTGTTATTACCATCGAGGGTATAGGGCTCAGGGTGAATTCAGTTACCTTGGAGCGTACAGGGGTCAATTCAGTGTTATTAAACAGTAATTCAGTGACATTTGAATGTAAGTCAGTGACATTCAAAGGAAATTCAATGATATTTGATAACCAGTTGGTGCTGTAGCAGTAATGAATGTTTTCTGAACTTTTACACATGCACTTAATATGATCAACAAGAAGCTGCGCATACTGAGATAGTGGTGTTGTCTTGATTTCGCACACTTAGGGCATCATAACGAGTTTTCCGGTATTATGGCACACATACTACAAGCTGTACTTGCCTTAACTCTGTGAGATCTGGTGCAAACAACACCCCATCACTGGTGTCAGGTACGCGCACAAAGACAGGGCATTAACGCAAATACCGTCCGGCGGTAATAGTGGCTGAGAACCCGAAAACTCAGCGTACATTGTGCTACCATCGGCTTCCCGCGATATATTATCGCTTGGTATTAGCGCTACGGGAAATGTGTCACCGCTGTAATAGAAAACAAAGCGGTGTCCATTTTCGAAATCACCATCCACCCAAAATCTCACAGCCCCTGGAAGCCATCCACCCCCAAAAACATGGAAACATTTCTCAGGAGCATGTGAAGGGCAGGTCTGCCCTGGACAGGGTGCGGAAATCCAAGTTTTCCAACTCAGAACTGTCAATACTGTTGGAGGATGTCATCTCTTACCAGGATGAGCTCTATGGGCCTAACAAAAAAAGATGGGCACACAGCGGCACACCCAGAGGTGGATATCCATCAGCCAGAAGGTCACTACGACTGGCCATGTCCCCAGGGATGGAGAGGAATGCCGCAAGCGATTCAATGTCCTGCAGATCCATATCCAGGGCCTACGGGACCAGCACAGGTGTGAGTCTATGGTGACTGGCGCAGGATCACCACCTCCACGACCAGAGCTGACACCATGTTAGGAGCAGTGCACCACCCTCATTGACATGACATCCATTGAGGGAGTGGGTGGAGCAGAGGCAGGCACCGGCACCAAGGAGGCTGTAGGCTTGTTACCCCCCCCTGCAAATAGCATTGTAACTAGGCCCCACCTGATCCCTGGTATAAATGTCCAAAGACTGGGCACTGTGAGTGCGTGCAGTGTGTGTGACCAATCACAACCACCCACAACTGCACCCTTGTACCAGGGCCCCAATGTGACCCTAGGTATCTAGAGTAGTGAGTAGGTCTGCCAATAGACACATGCAAGCACCATGGCACACATATCCGTGGGCACAGCAGCGTCAGGTGGGCGTGTGTAGTACCAACCACCTCTCACTGACAGCAGCATGCCAGCTCTGCATTTGACCAGATACATGAAAATGCTATCCCAACAAGTCCAAACTGTGTCCCCCACCCACGTAGCATTCCCCAGTAATACCAACAACATGAATAGTAAACAGGTCAGGGCCTAGCAAAAATGAAACTGCCCCCCCCCCCTGTAAAACATGAGTTGCATGAAAATAATCTGAGGTGCCTTGTCCTCGTGGCATACCCTATGTACCCTACAGGCATGCAGGCATCAGCGGAGGGCAACGTGGATGAAGAGGAGGCAGGCCCATCTCGATGTCTGTCCAGAGACGCATCCACCAGTACACATCCACCATCCACCCTGCAAATGGCCCAGCGGAGAACACACCCCACCCCACTGCACCAGGGGCACCCACCTCAACATCCCCAAGCCACCAGGGGCTCCCCACCTCAATGCCCCCAAGCCACCAGGGGCTCACAAGATGTAGAAGTTGCCACAAGTGCAACCATCCCAGAGGACAACGACTCATCATGTGAAGAGCAGAATCTATGCCTCTGTCACGTCCTCAATCTTGCCCTCCTTCCGACACTTACCCGACACCATCCGTTCTCATACCCACCACCCACACCAACAGGGAAGACACTGAAGGTGGGATGTCAGAGGGGGCAGAACGACCTCCTTCTGCCCATTTCCGTGTTGGTGCTTGGCCTGGCGTCTCGTCCATGCCCGACGGCTCCGGGGCCGTCGGCTCCAGCTCCTGCGCACTGGAGAACCCGATCGCGTCTCGCTCAGGCGATCACGTGATTAGTCACGGGTTCTTCGTCTGCCGACGACGCCGGCATCCACACACTGGGCAACACCAATCACTGCTGGCGTCCGGCCTCATGTGACGCTCCTGTGTGGTCACGTGCCCTGTCACGTGACCTCAATTTCCATCTCAAAAGGAGCCGAGAGGAAACGCTCAGCGCTTCACAGCTGTTTCTACCAGAGACCTGCTCGGCGTTACCTATCTCTTCTTGCTACAGTTTGGATCTCGACCATGGAACGTTGCTTTGGACTTTTATTGGATTTTCCTCTGGACTCGACCTATCTTCTGGACCCTTGGAACTCTTGACTTCCCTTTCTGGCCCTGGTACTGCTCTGGATTACCCTTTTGTCTTGGCGAACTACGAACCACACAATTCCTGTTTATCACGCTTTTGCCTCCTGAACCACTTGGGGTTCACTAACTATTGTGCACACTACCTGGACCTTGGATTGGCTCACTAACTGGTCACGTTCTTGCTGCAGGTGTGGGTTGGAGGAACTGCAGTACATCCCAACCTGCTGTTTGCCTTCCCTTGCTGCCCATTCAGGTTTCCCACCAGTTCTACCATCCACGGGCTAAGCTTTGTCATTTTACCTTGTTTGCTTGCACTGCCATTCCTTTCAAAGTATACCTGATCCTAACCTTTGCTTTACAGCACTCAGGGGTCCTTCCGGTGTTCCCGGTATCAGACTGACGGCACCACTCCACACCTGTGGCCTCAAAGATTGCTAGGGCAGTATTCTATACCTGCTCGAGCGGTACTTGGGGACGGAGGTAGTTTATAGCTGCACGACCATCAAGGCTGACCACCAAGATCAGAACAGCCTCCAAGCAACACATGGACACACCACAAGGTACACCAGAGCATGTTCAGAGCTGAACCACAGTGTACATGGCTGTACACGCTGCGGTTGCACTAAGACACACCCTTGTTAAGAAAAGTTTGTATGCAGTACCCTCTGGGACCACGACACACAACTCTAACTACAGGTATAGGCAACCCAACCTTTGGTATAACCTTGCACTACACAGTTTTTGAAGCTTGTTGAAAAGCCAGGCTTATCTCAAGGAGGTAAATGGGAGCTGTAGTGGAGGTACACAAAGATTCACAGTTAAAGGTATTCAAATAAACACTTACACTCAAGGTGTCTTGCATAAACACTTATTAATGTATTTATCAGCCAGTTATAAAGCCTTCTTCAGAAGGGAACAATAAAATAGTAACACGCAAATACACTTCAATACTGTACACACTTAGTTTCTAAGTCAGGAAAGACCCTTTTGGGATGGACGACAGACACAAACTACACCCACAGGTGACTTCAATAGCAATGGTGCTGGGGACATTTATATCTTACTGTTGGCATTTAGAATACTTTTAGGAATTGGTAAAAGGCAAAGTATATTAGAACACAAGAGACCACAAATATTCTCAAGCTGGCAAATACTTTTGGATCCTCCAAGAAGAGTCATACAATTCATTAGGCTAAGCCAAAGCCAATGGCCAAAAGTCTTGTGTAGGATGAATCACTTCTGGTAAGTAAATGGATACATCTTTGCACAAGTTCTTAGGAGTCTTTAATGAAAAGGGAGAATCAAATGTAGGGCCACAAGCTGATTAGACGTGTGAGTTGTAGCAGTTTCAAGCAACTCTACAGTAAGAGGTAAGTTCTCTTAGAATTGTTTTACAGTACCTTAGAAATGAAGAAAATATGCAACTGATGGCTTCAGTTCCTGTGCAGCTCTACAGATCTCACTGTTCCTGGGCCTCAGTTGTGGGAGCAGAGGGAGGATGTCAGGGGACTTCTGCAATGCACTGGGAGTGTCAAAACTTGCAACCAGCAAACTTCACTTTCAGTGGCTGTTCAGTGTTTCAGCTCCTCGCGCCTACCGCAAATAGCAACACTGTGGTTCTTGGCTGTCGAGATGGACTTTCCTTACTTCTGGGGTCCCACACTCTGTTGAGGGGACTCGGGCTTGGTCAATCCTGCTTCTTGGGAGTCCGGAGGATCTTCCAAAAGCTCTAGGCCAGCTTAAAAGCAACGCACACAATCTGGTGTTCCTCTCCCTGGCTATACGGTTTTCAGCAGCAACTCTGTGGAAATTCAACCAGCTACGAGATGGATGGCCAGGTGGCTTACTTTGGAAATGATTGGTCCCACCAACTCAAAGGGAGAGGTCGTCCTTGCAGGGGCTTCTCTGTCAATGCGAACTTGGTGTTTCGGCACTGCAGCAGGGCTTCACCGGGCGAACCAATGGTTCCCTCATCCAGTGGTCGAGTCTGCCTTCCAAGCCAAAGGACTCACGTTTTATTAAGTTCTCTCACATTCATTCCAGCCTAGCTGTCAATCACCCAGCAGGGTGGCTGTCCTTGCCGGACAGTCAGCCGGTCAATCATCACAGAGTGCATTTCGGTCTCCTAGGAGACTAAGCACAGGAGTTTAGGTCACCTCCTTCACTTCCTGCCTACCCCAGACACTCTGGAGCCAGAGGCGGGCTTCAATCCTAAATCCTGCCAAAGGCGAAATTAACAAAGAGACCAAACCTGGTTTGGCGCGCAGAGAAAATCTCAAGAAGGACCTTTCCACAAACAAATGGCAAAAAGAAGACTGGGCGCCATTTTGACAAAGATGGCTCCCGCGGGTGCTTTACAGCAGCTGTGAACGCAGCCCGCGGTAAATGCACACCATGGTAGTTTAAATGAAATCACTTCCACCAGCCATTCAATGAAAAAGGGTAACATAAAAAAAATGAGAAAGTAGATAAAGGGGATACTAGGTAACCCCTCCAGCACTCTATTTTAAGATAGTGTGTATGGGGTCTAGAAAGTTATAATGGTAAGTAACGTCAATTTCACTTTACTGCTCTGGGAAACAGTAGTGAATCCCAGAGAAGGTAGTTAAACCTTTGTGAAATCTGCAAGACTTCCCTGTGTCACTCCACTGAAGGTGATGTGTGACACAATGAAAAATATGATGCCTATGGAGTTTGTCAAACTCCACAACCAAAAGAAACACAGAGGTATAATTCAAATTAAAATGAGATAGGGGAAAAATGGTCTCACTCTCTCCCGGTAAAGAAAAATCAAGTCCTCAAAATCCAGCAAAGTTGCTGGGGGTCTCTAATATGGAGTGAATTAGCACAATTCTGAGAATTCTCCCTAAGATACCTCATATTGGTCACCTGCTGGCAGCCCCTCCATCCACAGCAGCCCCACCAGACAGGTCACAACGACAAGCATCAGCACCCCACAACCCGACGTAGACCTGCCAGGCACAGCAACCCAACACATAACACAGGAACAGGTCCGGGCACTGCAGTCATGGCACTGCTGGATGTGAGTTAGGCATGCCAGAGGAGAATAGAGGGAATGGCCATCAAACACAACCACCACATCAAGGCCATTAGCAATGCAATTTGGGGAGCTGCAAAAACAAGGGTGTGTGGCAATGCACACAATCGTAAAGTCGTGGAGGGATGTACTGTGGCTCTCACAGGGTTTGGCCAAAGGGTATGTGAGCTATGTATGTAAGGTGCAATCTGCGCATGCAGAACAGCTGTGTGAGTCAAATAACCTCCTCCACCGGCAGCTGCAGTTGGCTGCATCGCTGCCATCCACCTCAACAACCCCTATAGAGGGCTCCCTACAGGGTTCACCCAGGCATCCGTCACTGCGGCTTTCGCAACAGTGCTCACCTGAAGGCGGTGGACATGGGAAGCGCCAACGTCCTTGTTAGATGGACAATGCACTGTTGGCCTGAGGGCCGGGCACATGTGTTGGGGAGGGGGCATGTGTGCTGGGGAGTTGGTGGGGGGAGGGGGCCATTTGTGCTGGGGAGTAGGTGGGTGGAGGGGGCTATGTGTGCTGGGAGTTGGTGGGGGTATGTGTGCTGGGGAGTTGGTGGTGACAGAGAGGGGTATGTGTGCTGGGGAGTTGTTTGGGGGAGGGGGTTAGTTACATGCTAATTAAAGCTAGTTGAAACGTGACAGAAAACTCAAACATGATTGTGTTCAAGTGTTGTTTATTTGAGAAGTGCTCTTTGTGACATGTGCCCATACACCAACTCAAAGAAATGGTCAATCAACACCTGTATGGGCAACCTCCCCTACCTCACCCCATCTCTGTGTGCATTTGCCCTGGCAATGTGCACATTGTCATCGTCACTCCCATCCCCTGGATGGTTTGGTACCAAACCACCCCTTGAGTGGCCAAGATCCTTCCACATCAGGAAATGAGTCAGTGGACCAGACCAAGATAACACTACTTATTTTTTAAAAAGCTGATGGATGGATTTAAAGTTAATTTACAAAAGCACTTTTGGGACTAAGCCGCCACTACTGGTGCTAATTTGGTAAAAAATAATCCAGTGGTATGGGCTGTAGGCACGAGCAAAATATTTTTCCATTGAATCTATAAGGACAAAACCACACCAATCATTGGCCCTCATTACGACCCTGGCGGAGGACCATGGTGCAATTTGCACCATGGTCCATGGCGCAAAGCTGCCAACTCCGCCATGGGGGTTGGCGGACTTACCGCCCCATTCCGACCTTGGCAGGGCGGTAAGTCCCCAATCCCCATTTACCCTTCCCCATTCCCATTTTTGCCCCATAGGGTATAATGGGAGTGGGGAAGGCGTTAATTACGCCACCGTAAATTACGGTGGCGTAATTAACAACAGGTCCCGTAGCGCCATGGATTTTTCCGCCCGGAAAAACCAGGCGAAAAAAGCACCATGGCGCTACGGGAACTCGTAGTAAGGCGGAAAGGTACGCCATGCATTACGCTGGCGTAAACCCCTTTCCGCCAGGGTCGTAATGAGGGCCATTGTAAAATCGTTCTGACGTGGCAATATACTTTTTTTGAGATGTTTGGTGAGGATTTGTTGAACAGCGCCAAAGTTATAAGCCGCCTAAAAGGTACTCTTTCTATGAGTTGAGCAACTTAACCATAACTTCAGGCACGCTACAACAGGCCTTGTTCTATTAATATGTATACTCAGTGAAAGAACTTTGTTAAGGTACATTATGGTTAAATTGCACTAATAAAACCTATGAAACACTGTTAAAAACGTTGTTAAAGGGACGTTATGGTTACAGGTAAAACCAAACCCAAAATAAAACAGAAATGTGCTAGTTATGGTAAGCTAAGGAACCATAACTCACGCCACCACCATGCACTGCTTAGACTAACACCCAGGACATCCAAGATGACATCACACATGTCATTGAGGACATCACTGATGGCATCATATATCTGTGCCACTTGCTTTTGTTCACTGACATATCTAGGCCAGGTGTTTTTATTCACTGACAGTCAGAATATGAAAACTGAATAGGTGCTATATATCTTTTCCTAAAATACTTTCCTTAGAGTTTGGTCTCAGCTCATGGTGCACATACACAGGGCAATAATCAGACCTCAAACACACAATTCATTTTTATAAATGAATATTAACTTTAATGTCATTGACATTTTCTGGTGGTGTTGTTTCTTCTATCTATCTATCTATCTATCTATCTATCTATCTATCTATCTATCTATCTATCTATCTATCTATCTCTGTCTTTTAAATTGTGACACTTGCCCAAAGGCCTCCGGGTGTTCACAAGGCATTCCACAAAAAACGTAAACGGGATGCAAATGGTTTTGATTTAGTTGAATTGTAGCAGAGACCATATGCTTATTTGATCTATCCCTCCATATAAAAGAAGCATTTTCAGATGTTTTATTAACTGGTTTGTTGATAAACAGCCCCTAATATCCAAGTGAAGCGAGTTCCATGAGGTAGGTGCCCCTGCATGAAAGCCAGCACCACCAATATTTTTTAGGAGGACACAAGGTTGGTATAGCATCACACTATTTTTCGAGCTATTATTTGAGCACAGAGTCCACATAAAGGGAATTCTTTTCACTCTCGAAGAAAGATAGAGGGGAGCTGCACCTGAAAGACATTTAAACACCAGAACAGCCCCCTTAAACTGTATTTGCTGTTCAACTGGGAGCCAATGCAATGTCCTGCAAGATTCAGAACAGCTACATAATGTGTCACTTGTAACTTTTTTAAATTACTTGGGAAATGCCTACCAGGAGAATATTGCAATAGTCCAGTTTTGTATTTACAATAGCTGCTGCAATCAAATGGTGGTGGCGTGAGTTATGGGTGCTTAGCTTACCGTACCTGGTGAAATTTTGGAGGTTTTTCAGTTTTACCTGTAACCATAACGTCCCTTTAACAACATTTTTTAATTGGATTTCATAGGTTTTTATTAGTGCAACTTAACCATAACGTTCCTTTAACAAAGATTTGTCATTTAATTTCATGGGTTTTTATTAGTGCAACTTAACCATAATGTCCCTTTAACAAAGTTTTTTCATTGAATGTCATAGGTTTTTATGAGTGCAACTTAACCATAATGTTTTTTCTTTGAATTCCATAGGATTTTATTAGTGCAACTTAACCATAATGTCCCCTTAAGAGTTCCTTTAGGAATTACCTTTCACATTTAAAAAATAGAACTAAAAAAAAAAAAAATCTCAGTAAAGTACATAGATTCAGTATGTTTTTCCGATATTTCGATTAGAATTGTGTGTTATGCTAATGGGAATAATGTGTTGTTCATCCCCCGTTCCAGGGACCGGAATGGGGATACTGGCCCGGCAGCAGGCATCCCACGGTAGGAAGGAAAATGCTTTTCCAAGATGGCCAACACGGAAAGGGAAGGCAGGGCTCTGTTTCCCTTTCAAACCTATCCCACTTTCGAATAACTTTACCACATATCCAGTCCCAGGTGGACAAGGCCATTTTAACACCATTTTTCATCCCTCGCGGTCATGGCCAGTAGCCAGATTGTCTGAGTCATGATCTTATACCATGTCCGGGACAATCTGGGTCAAAGTGTTCTTCCTATGAGTTGAGCCACTTAACCATAACTAAACGGCTGATACCGCAGGCCGTGTAATTAAGTATATTACAAATACACCCATGCTTAGAACTATGAAAAATGAAGCTCCAAAAGAGAAACCATACTGTCAAAGTGAGACATTGTAACATTCTAGTGGAGTCATGATGTATTTATCCTATCTGTTATGCTAAAATACCATTTTAAATTACTTAAAGTGGTAAAAACCTAGTTCTCCACCAGTAACACATCTAATTGGGACTGAATAGTTGATCTCTCAGCATTAAGAAGCCATTGTTTTACAGAACATCCACTCCAAAAATGGCACTACCATACTATGTCACATTTTGTCCATACATTTGGGAAAACTTGCTTTAAAACGTACCCCTAGAGAGCATGTTTTAGGAATATCTTAAGCTGAACACACTCACTGAAGTTCTCCCAGTGGGATGTAAACACCTCCTAGACTCATGAGTCTCCAGCTCATAAAATCTCTTGGGACTCCAGCACCACCTCCACATAACCCCTCTCAGGAGAATCAACAGTAGCCCACATCTATTCACCCTATACACCTCCTCCCTTGGCTACAGCATGTCTTCCTTTGGATTTAACTATCAACTCTGTGCTTACTGTGTCCCCTTCTCCTCATCCACTCCTGCAATCTCTGAACATCTAACCAACTGCCTAACTGCTATCTACACTTCTACACCTGTACTCAAATGTTCTCCTCAACTATGTTCTTAGCATTGAGACGTACCATTTTTAACCTTCCCAATCCTCCTCTGCCTCCCACTATTGTCAGCATATTGGATTGATCTCCTTGCAAAATCATTCTCTTTGCCTATTACTTGTCTATAAATCCACCAATGACCCTTCCCCCATGATCTCTCGGACTGTGTATCACTTTACTCTTCATGTTGAATGCTGCAAAATTAGAGTACTATATTTTCCAGTGTATTCAAGATGTTTCACTTTAATTACTGCATGCAGGATTTGAGTCATGCTGTAGAGGTGCCATATAAAAATATTAGACAGCATTACCTCACCCACCACAGCATAAGACGCATACGTAGCTGAAATGCCTCCCTACCCACCACAACACAAGAAACACATGTGCCTCATGTCTCCGTGCCCAATGTGCGAAAGCTTGAGGCAATAGTACATGTCACGCTTAAAATGTGGTTAAACAGATCTGCATTTACGGTCAAGTTAGTAACGATTTGGGTTGGTGAAATGTATAATGGAATTATGAGAATCTCTGAGCAAAGTTGTCACTCCTAAATAATGCAGGGCCAGGATGGGCACACAAAAAAAAATAACTCTGTGTTTTCCATGTCTACCCAAGGTGGCACATGGAAAGTCTTAAACGTTTTCAAACGGTTCTTGTCCATTGCATGACTCCTTATTTATATTTTAAAAAGTGCCAAACTGGTGGCCACCATAAGTTAAAAACATATTCTGATTGATTTCTTTAGCCTCCTTGCTGGCCTTACTCTATCACATAAGATGAGTTCCACAAAGTTGACAAGCAAATCTCATAAAGCTACTCTTCGAAATCAAAAGCCTAAGAAATAAAACAAAAGTTCAAGAAAGTTCTGTTATCCTACTGACGGCTTTTGACACCAATCTGGTGCTCCTCGGGTCTCATTTTAGGTTCTCATCGATGATTTGAGATATTCTACTAACCTGTTATTCTTGTTAACACCCTGGGGGTTTTCTCTTACATCATGTGCCCCAACAATATGGCACAGCCATAGAAGTTCCGCAGCATTCACAGATCTTGTTGTGACCTCAGGTTCCTGGCAGAGCCTCTCTTGCCTTTTCAGGAGGCCTCACCACAACCTCCAGACTAATATTGCACTTGCATTTCACCTCAACTACAAACACTCAAGTGGCCTTCACCTGTATCATCAAAACCTCTGCAGTTTGTAGAGGTATTTCCCCTGACATCAGGTTCACCATGCTGCTTTAGAGTGGGGATGTCTCAACTCAACATTGTGGTTCTACAGGATCTCAATAAGGTGACTGTCATTTTGTCTGCTTAAGAGGCCTTTCCTCCAAGCTCTGGGTTATAAGGTGCTTTTGGAGCACTTACCATGACTTCTGCTTCATTAAAGATCTCAAGAAGGTCACTGCGCATCTTTTGGTGCTCACAGATGTCTTTCAACCAACTACAGGGTTCTCAAGCCCCTCTGGGAGTTCTTACCATGCCCAGGTTTGCTCCACACCAGTCATCAGCCTCGTTATGTTGTTGTCCTCTTTTTATAAACCTGGGTCAGGCAAGGATGTTCAGTCTTGGCCCAGGATTGTTCTGTATAGCATGGGCCCTTTAACTTTGGTAGGGACATAGTCTAACATGTAAACACTCGTCCTTTCTATTGGTTAACACCGAATTGGTTCAAATGAGGGACTAAATGATGCCTCTCAATATTTATATGGTGGACCATGCATGTGTGCCATCTTTAAATGGTTATTTGTTATTGGGTTAGATATGTGGGGTTTGTTTATGTTGGGGGTGTGGGTGGGGGTATGCTGAGGGTGTGGGTGGGGGGTTGTAATGGGTGTGTTGTGTGTGTGTGTGTGGGAGAATGTATGTGCGTTCGCATGAGAAAGGTGCAAACCTTTGGTAGTTCGAACCTTTCTCATGCGAACAATTTGCCCGCGGTACTTTCAGCCGCAGACAAATCACTCGTATTCCCAGTTTACCACATATGGAGATTCATTCCAAGTATGGTGCTAAGGGTTAAAACATCAATAACACAGCAGTAATTCCTCTACCACCGCATAACGGCCACCTTACCACACCTTCAAACTTCAGGTTTGGTGGTAAGGTGGAGGAATTACCTCCAGCAAATAGCTGGAGGTAAATCCTCTACCTTCATGCCAAAAATGTCCCAAAATCAGCAGAATTACTGCCAGGGGTATTTCTGACTAAATCCCCATAGAGACCTATGGAATCCAAAAATGGGGACAAACACCACACTACCACCACTTGTAATCCCACAGTAAATCCATGGGACCAAGTGAGGGTAATGGTAATTGAGTTTGGCGGTAATACTCAGAAATACTTGCAGTTCTTGTTTTTTCCAGGCATTACTATTCTTAATTGATATTTCTATTCTATATATTACTGTTAGTAGATTTTATATCTCTCTCCGGATTCTGCCCCTTAAATTCTGACTTGAATGATGTACCATGGGACTTGCAGTTCCCTCTTATTAACAGAAGTCCTGAAGGGCAGCCAGCCTGACTATGGATGACCGGAAATCATAGAACATCCCATTCTCACCCCGTGCCCCCGCCCCCAGAGAAGTGCATCCGGTAGTGGCTAGACTAGCCCAGTTCCTTATGACACCCTACCCTGTTAAGGGTGTTTGGGAAGTTCCTTCAACTCACCCAACACATCCCAAAACAAAACACCCATACCTGACATTGGGGGTCATTATGAGGTAGGGGGTAACCATGTCGCTATTAGCGGCATGGCTACGCCCTTACCGGGTACCGGGTCCGGGTTCCTTGAATGAGGAATTACTGGGCCATTCTGACCTTGGAGGGTCCAGCAATTTCCCATTCAAGGAACCCCAACCCTGAACATCCCCATTCCCATTCGAGCCCGCATAGGGCTCAATGGGAATGGGAAGGGTGCTAACAACGAGCCTGTTAATAACGGGCCCGTTGTTAGCACCCTGGTCTGCGAGCGGGACCAGCTAAGGGCGCCTGGTAAAACCAGGCGTCCTTAGCGGGTTCCCGTGAGCAGACTTGTAATGGGCCGGTAAGGGGTTGACGGCTCCGGCACCTTTACTGCCACCGTTAACCCCTTACTACCTCATTTGTAATAACCCCCATAGTTTTGATCAGTAAACTCTACCACCTAGTAGAGCCTTCATATAGCTAGAATCTATTGGGAAACAGGATGCAAGAATCAGGGGTATTCCATTCTAATATGTTCATATGTTTGTTATTAATGCATCCATGGATTGTGCAATGGAATGGGTGATAATCAGGTCTGTGTGCATAAGGGAATGGTTGAAAGGTGAAACACTTAAACAAGAAAGGGTTAGCCCCTGAATTTTTGTTCACGGGGGCTTTCACTTATAAATGGTGAAGATACATCTGTCAAAATGAACAAAGTGAAAAGCAACCCCTCCACAGATCTCCAGTTCTAGTCACAACTCTATTTCCGGTGCATATATGTCATTAGGAATGCACCCCTTCTTAGTGTTCTTGTATGGCCTTACAATACAATTGTATTTCTGCTTGTTAGGCACTCCCCATAATAAGTCATAATCTTCAATACATACATATCATGACAAACATTAAAAACATTTAACCACAATACGAGCTTGGCTTGTTCTCCAGTGTGCCAGTGTGCCTCTCATGTGGGGTTAGTCATTCAAAGTGCTTTCATTGCAATCAAAAAAGCAGTATCAATTTCAGAGTTTTTTTACAATGTGTATATGGGTGACCGCTAACAACCAAAAAAAACTTTTGTCTAATGGGTAAGTGTATTGTCACTTTCCCCTATCTGAATCACAGTCTGTTTTCATTGGTGATGGTTGCGCAATAAAGCTTAAAGCACCCGGTGGCTACACACAAGTGTTCACCGTCGCCACTGTTCAACTTTTTGCAAGGATGATGTTTTGGTCAATGTGTCGACACAGAGTGTTTCGGCCCTTTCGGTACTGGTGCGTACATCCAGGCAACCATGCCGGATGGGGTGCAAGTGGGCCTTCATCAGGATGGGAGCGGTTTAAAGACACAATGTAAATCAATGTTCTAACCCTTTTGTTTTGTATGTGAATCTATATAGAGAAATGGCATAAAACATTAAAATGTCATTAAGAACCAGATAGTGTGGACAGTGTGTAGCTCTGTATTTTTATTTTGGAGGATAGCTAGAAATAGAGGGAAAATAGACTGACCTGGTGGTGGCTCTGATCCTGCGGACAAACTTATTCTATATAGTGGATAAATCCATATGACCGTTCAGATAAGCTCTGGCCGTTATTCCTAATGCATTCTTATTGCACGGTTTTCCTGAAATGAATCAGAAAATAGATGTGTCAAACCAAAGTTTCACGGTTTGAACAACCAAAACAACTTTCATAAAATGTTTGTTTTATTTGTCATGATTTGTGTTGTGGGGTGTTTGAGGCCCCAAAATAAAGCGCAGAGCCAGGAGACGTCTTAACTGTACGTTTATTCAATAACAACTGACTTCCTTCCCTTTCCCGCCTCCCCTCCTCCTGCCCCGCCCCCCTTTCCTCTTTCTGCTTTTTCATTGTTAAAGAGCCTGTGTCCCTTTTCCGCCACAACAATTTGCACAATGTAAACGCTAGTGGGTATAAAGAGCCCATCATCAGCATGTTACTGTCTGTGTGTTCAGGCGGTGAGTAAACATACTCTTTATACATTCCTTCGAATGTTTTGTAACTTCGTACAGTGAATGGCAAAAGAAAAACACATCTTGCGCATTTCTGGCATGGTTCTTAAGCAAAAAGCACTTTGCATGCAATCGCTAGGCTTGTGATAGCAAATGCTTGCGCTTCGTTTTTACAAAAGGAAGAAATCTTTAAACGGCAAACCAAAGAACTTCATAATTGAATTGTTAAGCAGTTTGAAAACAATGCACGTGTCATAAATTAAACACCCATAAACCGTGTGAATCATACAACCATCGTAGCAAACCTATGACATTGGCTCACTGCTCAGTTTTCAACTAGAGATATTGCTTCCAGCTTCGCGCCCCAACTTTATAGTTGGTGCACCTTATCATGTCGGTGGACAGTGCACGTCGGTATGGGTAGGTAGCTAAGTGCCCGTGTTTCTAACAAGAGTCCTGGCAGAACAGGGGACTTACTTGGGGATCTGTCTTATTCGGTGTCCTCCGAACAAGCTGTCCGCACGGTCTTGTAGGAGAATGAGATGCTGCTGAGCCTGATGTTTATGCTCATTGCCATGGGTACAGAGAACCCTGCTGGTGCACGTTTTGGCGGCGGCCATGTTATACTATCTAAGTATGAGAGCATATCTATATGTAGCAGTAGCCTAATTCCAAAAGGGCCAGTGTATATCTTGCTAAAGTATGTCAAATTGTCAGAGCAACCGATAAATGTCTCTCATGACTCGTGGTGGTGTAGCCAGCAGCGTATGTGGGGTTTTTGACCAACGTACCATGCACATAATACATATAGAAGACACTCGTGCCTTTGGGTACATCTAGAGTACACTGTGTCCATAGACAACCATGCAAGGTAATGCTGGATGTTAATGGTCAACATACCAACAGGACTGGGCAACTTATTGTTCCATGATGCACGTACTCTGAACCTAAAGACATACAGATACATCATGTATCAGGCAGAATTAAAAGCTAACAGCAGTGTGAGTGATAGTATGTTACCACCTTACGGGACTTCCTTTCCATGTTACAGGTGCTCTGATAGTGACAAAATTCACATGCAGCATACAACAAACAGTGTTTAGGACTGATCACAATGTGGGTGATGATACAAAAACTCAAGATGGTATGTTGTGTCTAAGTTGAACACAAGCAACATATATCGGAACTGAAGTGGACAGGGCGAGCCTTGGTAATGCTGGATAGAAAGATGTCTCTCTTTACAACAATGAAAAAAAAAATCAATGAAAAAGTCTGTGCTTTGCAAACAGTGCAACACTGCATTTTCAGCTGACTTACGAAGTTCGAAGCTGAAAATGTACCCTGACACAGCCCCTAGACCTATTCTTTATGATTTTTCATCTGCAAGCCAGGCGACAACACATACTTGGAAGAATGTTACCACAATTGTTATTAAACTTCAAAAATGGCATCAGCCATGGCCATTCCCTCTCCCGAGGTGCCACCACCAGCAACACGACCACCACCAGTTGGAAGGCATGGACAATGGAAAAGTGCAGTGATGCAGAAAGGGATCAAGAGGACCAGGAAGATGAAATAGAGGAAATGCCTAGTTCCAGCACCCAGAGAGAAACATGGGTTTGGCCGTTCTTTCACACCATTGGGAGTGTACCGAAGGCTAAGGATACCAAGGTAAAATGCACTTTGCAGACACCTGGGCAGTACTCTTACAGGACCACCTCCATGTGCCACCACACCAATCCAACCACCGGATACTCTGAGAAAGGCTTTTCCTTTCTCAGGAAGTAGTAGACTGCCTTCCTCTAACTCATCTTCCTCAACCAATACTGCCACCACCCAGGCTACTCATGTAGGGCACAACACCCCAAAAGCTACCTTGCAAGCCATAAAAGATGCTGTTGATCCATATCTTTCCAAGACAGCAGTACTCTGTATGTACTGCAAGACATCACTCTGCAGGGGGGTGCAGTTTTGAAGTGCTTTTTGAGGCTGTAATCAAGAGGCATGAGAAACACTGCCCCCTACCTTAGATTGAATGCAAGCCCAATATCTTCCCCTCTCCACCTCATCCTCCATTTCTGTGGTTGGTGCAACTTCCCTTATTTCCCTCTTCACCTTACTTCCTGTCCTCTTCTGCAAAAAACAATAAAAATCAAAAATAGAAAAACACCAAAAGAATATGGTTATATGGACTCCGTCTACTTTACATATTTCAGTACAATACTTAGACTCAATGAGATTCTCCATTATACCCATTAGCATTTTCTACTATGCTAATAGAAATAATGGACAATTTTATACTAGAGAAAAGGAAAAAAGCACAGGAACCATTTTCTGTCCAAAATACTTTCTCTAGCATACAATAAGTACCATAATCGATGAACCTTCATGACTATCCAAGGTCTTCATACTCCCCTTTCCAGGTCATGGATCATTAAAAAACCTGAATTGCATGTGCACACCATCGCATAAAACAGCCCTTCTACCGATTTTACTGGTATGTGTGTAACTCTCCCTCATTGCCTGCTTTCAAACAGTCACACATCTATTCACCAATCAGTTCAGAAACCTCAACATATAACCCTAACAACATATTAAACTTCCACACACCAACTGCCGCTTAAGAATGTTCTAGAAATCTTTTGCATCTGCATTTCCCTTGTGTATCCCAAAATAATGTACACAATACTGCTATAAATGCACATAAGTATTGGGCAGTAAGAAAAGTGTATGAATGAAAAGGGGAGTAGAGATTGCCAAGTGCTGATAGGACCCTAGAAGGAAAGTCCCAAGAGATGCCAAGGTGGGTGGCCATTGAATAACTGCTAGGGCAGAGGAGACCCAAGGGTAATGTACACAGCCGCCAGGTGGTAGATCCACAAGAGGAGAGCAGAGTTTTCAGAAGTTTCCGGAACTGAAGGAAGTCCATTTGAGGTATAAATGGAGCAGGAAGGCTCTTCCAAAGAGAGGCACCAGCCAATGATAGAGACATGCCTCCCATGCTCTGTTTTAAAAAGCATTTGACAAGCAGGGAATGGAGTTAGAGGAGTGGAGGACTCTAGCAGGGCAGTATTTAGGGAGACAACGTTGGATATATTTTAGCCCCAGGCCTCAGAAAGCCCTTTCAATGATACAGAGGATTTTGAATTGCATCCTTAAAACCACCAGTAGCCAATGTAAACAATACATCACTGCATCTATATGATCCCTGGGTTATAGGCTAGCCGACAACAAAGGTGGATATTAAGGAAGAAGCTGTTGCAGTAGTCCAGCCTACAGATGACCTGGACTCTAGAGACGTTCAACTTCTGGGTGAAGGTGAAGAACGGTAGAATGCCTATAAATTGGTGAAGCTGAAAGTGGGCTTTATTTACACGCTCCAAAACCTAAGGAGTGAAGGAGAGAGAGGACTTAAGGATGACCCCAAGGTTTTTGGACCCACAGGATTGTGAGAGTAGAGGGCCCAAAGAGAGCAGCCAGAGGACAGGAGAAAAACAGGGCACAAGTGCGACAAAATGAAAGATCTCTGTCTTACTGGCATTGAGAGAGAGATTGCTAGCCACACACAATGCCTTAGTGGCATTTAAACAATCATGGATAACAAATGAGAAGGAGAAATGAATTGAGGGAAAGCTGTGTGTCATTAACAAAACACTGGAAATGAGAAAAGAAGAAGGACATCAGGTGAGCCAGAGGGACAAATTAGATATTGAAGGGCCGCAATCATAGGCTAGAACCCTAGGATACTGTGCTGGTAGAGAGTGAGGTGGTGGAGTACAAACGGCCCAGTTGCTGGGAAGGGTGGTTAGTGAGGAAAACAGGTCAGTCAGTCCAGTGCCCAATCGAGGATGCTAAAGATATCATGGGACCATTTAATGAGTATAGAATTGTTGACCATGTGAAAGGTGGAGGTCAAATCAAGGAGCACTAGCCTCAATTGTCCTACTATCATAAATCCCATATACATTTCAATTATATCATTCCACCACATTCAAAATAAGGTATATACCCCTTCAGTACCTATAATCACTATACACATATTACTATACTATATGTGGCCACTTCCCACAACCACCACAATATAATTAAACCACATAACACATACGTACAGTACACCTTCAAATAACAAGACTCACAAAACGCGTCCATTGTAGTATTTAGGGATATCCGCATATAGCGCTGCAGTAAATACGGCTGGGAAACATGTTTTGGGGCATTCGGTCTTGTGAAGAGAGGCTAGGAAGGTTGGAGGATATGATATGATATAATATTTTATTTGTATCGTGTTCATACACAAGTGTTTCAGAGCGTGGCAAGGCAAGGGAGGGGAACAGGGGAGAACACAACAGCTATCTTACTAGGCCCAGTCACATTGAGAACGTGAAGTGCATGCTAAAGGGAAAGAGGAAAAGTGCATGGAAGGGGGAGAGTGTAGAGTGGGGGGGCAGAGGAGAAACAACTGAATAATAATAAATAAAAATAAATAGATAATAGAGGCAATAAACAGTGGTAGTGCAGCCAACAAGTGGCAAGTTCTGTGTTTACGGCAGCAGACTGGGTAAGTCTGATAAGTGCAGAAAAATAAAATGGGGGGTGTGGGACTGTACGGGTACAGATACAGTCCGCAGTGCAGGAGGGTGACAAGGTGAGCAGGTGCATGGGCCCAGGGGACAGAGGGTGGCCAGGTGCACAGTGCCAAGAGAGAGCAGGTCAGTAGGGGAGAGGGGGAGCAAAGGCAGAAGCAAAGAGGAAGGTCTTGAGGTGCTTCCAGAACAAGAGATGGTTCTCCTCAAGCTTTAGAGTGGCAGGGAGGTTATTCCAGAGGGAGGCCCCAGTGTAAGATGAGTGAAAGATGATTTATATGATGTATTTGTTTAGGTGGAAGAAGACTGTGTTTTTTCCACAGTAGTTCGCGGACACCGCAGCAGTTAGCGGACAGGTCCTTGGGTGAGCACCTTGTGTGGTGCCTGCAGGCAGGCTTCATTAGGGTAGGGGAGTGGAATGTAGTTGATATGAAGATGTTTGTATAGGCAGTATTATGCTGTGGTGGTTGTGGCAAGCCCCTAGAATCTTCGGTGCATGAGTCTGCCCATTGGTTGCAAGTACTGTAATAGTATGTGTACACAATTGGAGAGGGCCTCAGGTGGCTTGCTTATGTGTGTAGTTTGTGGCCACTGGCCAGATTCTTGGGTGCATGGCTGTATTATGCTGTGGTGGTTGTGGCCAGCCACTAAACTCATGGGTGCATGGCCTGAGGCCATGCCCCAAGAGTATGCCGAATGGCTGCAAGTACTGTAATAGTGTGTGTACAGAAGTGCACAGGGCCTCGGGCGGTTGGTTTATGTGTGTGGATTGTGACCACTGACCAAAATCTTGGGTGCATGGCTGTAATATGCTGTGGTGTTTGAGGCCAGCCACTAAACTCTTGGGTGCTTTAGAGTCTGCCCATTTGGCGCGAGCACTGTAATCATATGTGTACAGAAGTAGACAGGGCCTCAGGTGTGGGTCGTGGTGTCCGGCCAGATTCTTGGATGCATAGCTGTATTATGATGTGGTGGTTGTGGCCTGCCCCTACAGTCTTGCGGGCATGGATGTAGGCCATGCACCCATGAGTGTGCCCACTGGTTTCAAGTACTGTAATGGTATGTGTACAGAAGTGGATAGGGCCTCAGGTGTCTGTCTGATATGTGTGCGATGTGGGCACTGGTTGCAACTACTACAATAGTATGTGTACAGAAGAGGACAGGGCCTTTGGTACCTGGATTATGTGTACGGGTTGTGTCCACTGGCCAGATTCTTGGTTGGATGGCTGTGTTATGCTGTGGTGGTTGTGGCCAGACCCTAGACTCTTGTGTGCCTGGCCACAACCACCACAACCACCACAGCATAATATGGCCATGCACCCAAGCCTGTGCACACTGGCATAAGCATTGCACAAACAAGTGTATAGAACTGAAATGTGTCCATTACAAAGAAGTATGACACTAATAAACATATACTCACTGAACATATTGTTGAGGCACTGCATACCTTTTTGGAACACAGTGGACAGAATACCATTGAAGTGGAAATAGCACATTTGAATACTGTGCCACTGCAGGTACACATTTTCTTTGTTGCAAGTCATTGTTTCATTGTTTGTGATAAAAACATGTAACATGTTAGGGAAGGTACATCATAATGTTGCATTATACACAATTTCAGACATGCATGTACTTTCTGGACCCTCATAATTGATACATTACAAGTACTATGCTTCAAACAAGTGCACTGTGCAATGTGCTCAGGTCCTCTGTTTGGTGGCATAATCATTGGGTCAGTGGGAAAAAAACAATGCAGGATAAAAAAAAAACAAGTACATTTATTTGATGTTACGTGCCACACTATGTTTCATTGAAGTGTGCAGTACTTACAGGAATGTGTAAGGTGCATATCTATGTGTTCTTGCTGTTATAAGCACTGATGCAGTAGGAGGAATTGAAATGATGCTTGTCAGAGGTAGTGGTGCTATGGTTGCAGTTACCAGTTGGCGTATTCTGTTTATATGTTTCCTCTTTTTAACAGTATCCCTTTATGCAGTTTGATTGCAGTTGGTGTTTACCAAGTACTGCACTATTGACAACTAATATTGCAGTATTGTGGGGGCAGTTAGATACCTGTTGGCGTATTTTACCTGTTGTCCGTTTGACAGTTTTTGAGGGTATGTTTTGCAGCAGTTTGATTGTTGAAGATGGATTTTAGCAGTTTGACCGCTGAAAGTAACATTGTAGGACTGTGGGTATTCTGACATACCAGTTGGCGTATTCTAGCTGTTGATACTTAATAAATCTTAACGGGCATCTTCAGAAAAACTTTAATTTTTGCAGGTGGATTTTGACATTTGTAGGAATGGAAAATAGTATTGCACTAATACATTTGCAGTTAGATAACAGGTGGCATAATCTATGTCTTCACACTTTCACAGTTGTGTAAGGTATGTTTTAAAGCACCTTTATTCCTGTTGACAGATTTACATTTTCAACTATTGGCAAGTGACATAGTAGTATTATGGGTGCAGTTAGATGGCAGTTGCCATAATCATTGCAGTGGTATGGGCACATTTACAGAGCAGCTAGCTTATTGTAACAGTTCACAGTGTTACAGGTTAGTGAGGACAGTTTGGGGAACCTCATACTGAGTACTTTTTAAGTACTATGGGTGAAACAATATTAGTGTGTGTTCTTCACAGATGTTGTTTCTGTGTGTATAATCATTGGGGCATTGCAGAGAAACCTGTACAGCAGCTCAACTGATGTACTCACAGGCCAGTTGGTGTATGCTAAGTAGTTACAGTTTCATAGGGTAGAAGGGTATTTTTGCTTTGCAGTTGCATACCTGTTGGTGACTAATGGGCAGTAGGCTATGCTATTTCTAAAGGAAAATGCATTAGCAGGGGTGAGATTCTCTTTATTGATGGTTCTTCAAAAATTGATCAAACTAGTGGGTAAAGGCATTCTGGCTCAGCTGTGGTGAGACACAGAGCAAATGCTGAATTGGAGGTTGAAGCAAGTACAAGACTACTATCTCACTTGTCAGCGCAAGCAGCAGAATTGGTGGTGCTTATTGTCATGCAGGGGAGCAAGTGACGGTGTACAATCACTCCGCCTATGTGATGTCTACCGTGCATGCAGGGCTAACACGTTGGAAAAGGAGGGGCTACCTCAGAGAGGATGGAACTCTATTGCAACACGCAGCATTATTAGACAGGCTTATTTAGGCATATTCTCGCGGGAAATAAGCCGCAGATCAAGTGGCCAAAAGGAAAGCATGTTCACCAGATATTTCAAGTTTTGATACTCCAGATGTTATGGAAAAAGTAGTCATGATTATGGTAGTGCATGAAGGGTTTAATCATTTATTGAGAACACAGTTGATGGAAGTTCAGGACAGTGCACCGCAGAAAGAGCAAGAGCTATGGAAACAAAGGGGGTGTTCTTTATCCCCCTCCGAAGCATTATGGTGACAAAACAGCACTGGAAAGCTGGTGGTGCCAGTAGCATTGTTAAAGGTAGTGCTTGAACAGCTGCACTACCCTGCGCATGTAAATAGGGAAAGCCTTGCAGGTGTTACATCCCTTAGGAGGTGCTGGTTTCTTTGGCACTGTTGGTCGCGTGCCCGCATTTCCTTCATTTTTCCCTCCAACATGGCGGACAATAGCTAGCTCAGCATTCCAGCTCTACAGTGCAGCTCACGCATGGAAGCTCCCCCCCCGCAACAGAAATCAGTTTATCTTCTCTCCCAGACAACGCACGGGTGCGTTGCTACTCCTGACAGCCAACGCTTCGATTCATACCCTGCTTATACCGTCTTACACGACACAATCCAAGCCTCGCTGGATGGTGCTTAACCTCGTAGTTCGGTTTGTGCCGTCTCTCGATCCCTGCCCAGCAGCTTCAACAATGTGGCAAGTGAACACACACGGCTCTCTGCTGTTTCCGAAGTTCACTACGAGTCCCTCACATTATACTCGCCCCTCGCTGACACCAGACACCAAACACAGCTGCACAACCACAGTTTGGGAATACAGTATACAAGAAACTAGGAGACCTATCTTCTGAGACATGCTTTAATGACATCACAACCCTGAGAGTGGATTGAAGACACGCCCAGCTCTTCACGGCTACTAGACCAGCTTCACACTCCGGACCAGACAGGGTTTTCTTCCCCAGAGGGTTTCCCTGGTGCACCCCTATTTCTTCTGGCCATTAGAGCCATGGAAGAGAGGGAGGTGTTTCAGGGGGGCTTCTCCATTCTTCCCATCTTGAACATCAAGATAGGTCGGTGGTTCTTACTCTATTGGTTTTTGCTATGTTCTAATTACCGTAAGTGTATAACAACCATTACAGCAGCAGCTATTGTGGAGGACAGGTTCATATCGAACCTGTTAGAACACATTGCATGTTATGTAGTAAATTGCATCACATGTCAAATGTTTACTGCTGGGCATACACTGCGAACAATCAGAGGAGTGAATCCTCGACCAAACGGTCCATTTCAGCATTTACATATCGATTATGTTGCCATGCTGCAAGTATGTAGTGGATACAGGTATATGATCGTGGTGGTGTGTCCCTTTTCCAGGTGGATCGAAGCAGGTCCTTGTAGGCACCCTGATGTCACTTGCGCAGCAACGTTTTAAGTCCTTGAAGTCTTGTGTTTTATACTTAACAATACAGATTAGCCCATTGTTAAGTATAAAACACAGATTTTCTTCTGCTTATCACCTGCAAGTGAATTGATTAAGTGAAAGACTCAACGGTCTCCTTAAAGAGAGAATTACGAAATTCAAATTGACACTGAAGAAGGGATGGCTGTATTGCATTCCCCTTGCATTATTTGGACTAAGGAATCAGCCTGGGTCGGACCACCACCTAATACACCACGAGCTAGAGACAGGGTATATATGACCGCTAGTATCTCTATCATTTCAGATCAACTCAAACATCAGGGGGGTCAGTCTCAGGACACACATGAAGACCATTTAGCAATCAGAGCTTTGGAATTACTACCTGTACCTAAAGTTTTTATTGGAGATCTAATCCTAATATGGAATTTCACCAGGAAGTGGCATGAGCCACGCTTTAGTGCTCCCTACTTGGTAGAAAACATTACTCCCTCAGCAGTGACAGTCCAAGGGAGATGCACTTGGATCCATTTGAGTGATGTAAAGCCATATGCCAGTGAGACTGAAGCACCCCCGACTATTGATTTGGAAGCAAGACAAGGAGAAGAAGTTCACCATGTGCAGACCCGATCGATGACGAGGAACAAAGACGCTAAGGTTGTTGATTAAATAAATGCAAGTGTGCATTTGGACTGTGGCTCACCCTGGACACTCTTTATAGATATTATTGCAGGAGTGCAAACTCAGTTCTTGAGTAACAGGAATCTTTTGAACTGGACTTTAGAAAGTAGTGACGTGCTATAAATATGACAGACCTAGAGTTTGAATTTGATAACTGGAAACGTGAGCAGTTTCCAGACTCATTCCTCACTGAGATTCTGTTTGGTTATTTCAATGGTCCTGACAGATGTTGATGCCGATAGGTTACTTCTCGCTGTTTTCATTTTCATTCAAGCGTATCCTGCTTTTGTTGTGTGCAGTGTTAATATATGCACTTTCCTGCATGATCCTAAAAATGACCCTGCAATCAGGAGGCTGCTTATTGCGATAGTTGAACAGATTCTGCAGTTACCTGACCATTTAACAGAGTTGCCTGATCAAAAGGGTTTTGTTTTCTTAAAGCAGAATATAGGCACGATGAGGAACGTCGGACATGGTACAGTTTTGGAAAGTGAGCAAATTCAACTACATGTGGGGAATCATAATTGGTGGGGATTCATGTATTGGTGCATAATATATGCATGCTCAGCATTTATAGTTGTTTTCCTGATTCTTTTGGTCCATACTGTTTATTTCATTAATCCCTTTGATTCTTCCCACTCCAGTGACTCACACAAAGTTGTCCATTACTGAAAGACCAAGACCATTTGTGATTTTCCCACACCAGTAGCTCATGTAGGGTTGCCTATTGCTAAAGCGAATGTACCGATGATCTCCCCTGTAGGGAGGACCATTGATGATATACTTCTGGAATATTATGCTAGCATTCACTTTGCAAGAGGGAGAGACAGGAAAAGCACAGAGGAAGATGATAATGGAATAAGCACATACTTAGATAGTACAGCACACCTGGAAACAACATGTGGTATCAGCACATGAAAAAGGTGGGAGAGAGCACATCGAAAGATAGTTTGTGCTCTCATACCTTATGCCATGAATGCAGCCCAAACTTTTATAGCTAAAGAAATCCCAGAGTATGCCAGATGTCTTGTTCACCTTGCAGCATGCATTTCAAGAGGCAAGTTTCAAGGGAATTGGGCCACTTTGCGATGGAGATCGAGATGATTATTCCCATTCCAGGATGATTATATCAAGACTACAAAAATGGAAAAAGAGCCTGTATGGAAAAACAAGATACTTATGTATTCAGGGTCAGGACAGGATGAAGTGGCTGCAGAGGAAATGAAGAGAATGGACTGTCCTGACAAAAAAGAAAGACCTTGGGCACCTGGATGCTGGGAACAAACCAGACGTTAGTCTACGGATGAGTGAGAAGAAAGAAAGGATGGTAGGGGGGTCTGTTGTCCTGTTCGTCTCATCTATTGAAGTCAGAATATTTGCAAGAAGTACAAAATGTGAATTATGATTGTTTAAAGTCATGGGCCGAACATGCTAAATTGTTGACATGGGTAGAAGATGAATCAGGTCCAATGCCGGGGATCCCGTTGATAAATGCAACATTGTGCTTCCAGAGAAAAGGGAAAAGGTATATGGGAGCTAATGTAGGGTGCAAGACTACAGATGATGTCTGTATAATGGGAGCAGGGCCGGCCATCCTAATGGGTTGATACTGGCCCTGTGGGTCTAGAGCCTATATGAAGTTGCCCAAGGATTGGGGAGGAACATGCCCCATAGTACATGTTCAGGTTCCAGTGTTGGTGATTCCAAAGAGCGACCTGAATACTGGAGAGTTTCCAAAAGCAGATGCTCACATGAGGAAGAGGAGATCAGTTGGATTTATCGACAGAACCAAAAGAGAGAATTACTTTTCAGCAAAGTCCATAGAAGCTTTTGATTCTATTCCGAATGAACAAGGGTTGTTCAGTCAAACTGAAGCAGTATTCACGACTATCTTTATGCCAGGGATCCAGACGATGGCAAATGTGGAGTGGTTGCAAATCACTCAGTGGGAGCTCCTGCAGACAATCAACACTACCATAAAGGGATTTGACGCTATCAAGAAAGAATTGAGAGCCATAAGATTGATGACCCTCTAGAACAGATATGTCTGGACATGATTACGGCAATGGATGGAGGTGTTTGTGCCAAAATCAGAGCATCATGTTGCACATTCACACCTTCTCACGATGACGAGAATGGGACCTTGACAGAGGCCATAACACTGCTAATGAACCTGCTTACCAAGATGGAAGATGAAGTGGAAGATATTGCAGATGACAGCTGGTTTGCATCAAGCTTCTCATGGGTTGCACAATGGATGGCGAATATTATCAAGTTTCTTGGAGCACTATTGGTGATGATCATGTTTGCATTCTGTGTGATCAGAATAATAATCACACAGTGCAAGACGATAACAATGAAAGCAGTAGGAATGGAGATCATGATCGATGTCGAGTCTGGGTTGGAACCGAAGGAGCTGACAGATAAAGAAATCAGAAAATATATAGCAACAAGCATTCTAGCACCTGAGGGAACAAAGTTCCTATGTCCAAGGAACAACAAGAAGTATGTGGGACAATGGATCTATTGCAGCCTGAATGGACAATGTAGCCACATGACTTTGAGTATTGATGACCATGTAAAATCAGCAGGATCTCTGAAAGGCTAATGAAGATATGGACTCCAAAGAAGCACTTTTTCAGACAAGGATGCCTGGATGTGAAGACTGATGGGGGAGTGGTTGATGAATCAACCAGATGGGGGAGTGTAGAGGAGGAGCCAAGTGCCTCTACCAGAAATCTGTCTCCCACTTTGCTTATATGTTGGGAACTGAAAATTGTGACAAGCAAAACACCAGTAATGTTGGCTATAACTTGAAAAACTTTTGGGACAAGGTATCTATTGAGAAAACCATTCTTAATGTATCCTCAGAGAGCTGACGGCCTGTTAGGAGAAGTCCTAGAATAAGTGTAAAGATGAATGAAAGAGGAGATTGGTGACGTCACATGAAGCAAAGATGACGCGCTTGAAAAAAGGTGAATGGACCTTATAGAATTTGATGACGAAATAAGGAGTGGAGTAACATTTCATGTGCGGAATGAAGATTGCACGTGCGAAGAACACTGAAAAAAATGTAAGTCACTTTATAACTGAACAGATTCTGCAACACAAGTAGACAAAGTAATCATGAAGTCTGGCTATAAGTAGTGAATAGATTGCATGCAGCACCACCAATGCATATATATGTGTATAGATTTTGGATGGTCCACGTCACATTTTAGCAAACCAGGACCTCAGTAGCAAAAGGGCTGAAAGTGTGGCAGAGCAGAGAAAAGCAGCTGAAGATGGAGGAAGAATCGAAAAGACTTGTCTGGCCCAGTGTCAAGGGCTGAGTCAGCCAATAAACTGGTTATCTATTCGAGAAGATACAATGAACGTAAGAAGCAAGGCGAGCTCCTGTTGAGGTGCAATGGAAAAACACTGTGAGTGTCAAGTTTAATTCATTTAATACTATTAAATGCAAAGAAGGAGCTAAAACACGGTCTCCTGTCACATGGGGTAGATGAAAATAGACTTTGGGCAAGCTATTTCGAGACTGAAGATAAGAACATGCTCACACTCCCCTCAATTCTCAAGCGCAGTGATACTTTGCAAGGCCGAGTTCAAAGACATTTTGAATGGCAGACAGCAGGAGTGATGATGGATGATGGGCTAATTGGGTGGGGAGGCATGGTCAAATCCACCCACAAGCACCTGGTGTACCAGCTTGCGTACTGCAAGCGAATGAAATAATCCAGATGGGTACAAGCATGCCAACCAATTATAGAGGGCCACATAGCAAAGAGCCATATAGTTTGGGAGCCAACGAAATGTAGTATTTGATAACAATCAAGATGACTTATACTAGGGGTGGGCATAGTTGTCCACCTGACTATGGAGACCCAATCATAATCCTATCCCTCATAGAAAGTATACCTAGATGTTCCCCATAGACTAACCACAATCCCGGATAAGTTTTCATAGTTCGACACATAGTATGACGTCAATGATGAAGAGTTTTTGCTATAAAAGTGTATTTTTTCATGTAAAACTTTGAGAGATAAGCTTTGGGATATCCGTTGATGTCCGTTGTACTCTCTGTTTTAGACAATTGACAATAAAACTGTTATGTTTCGCCAGCTTCCTGAGTCGGTCTTATTATTGGTGTAAGAGTAGATTCTGCATCCCCATCCATCCAATAAAGCATGACCTCATTGA
This sequence comes from Ambystoma mexicanum, assembly GCF_040938575.1. Taxonomy (NCBI): domain Eukaryota; kingdom Metazoa; phylum Chordata; class Amphibia; order Caudata; family Ambystomatidae; genus Ambystoma; species Ambystoma mexicanum. The sequence continues at coordinate 1,142,843,105 of NC_090922.1, forward strand.
AGGGCCTATGGGTTCATTGGGGCTTAAAACTTGGATCTTTCTTTTTGACGTAACAAGTTGGGACTTCTGTGCCGAAGCCTTTGGAATGAGGGGTTAATTGTTAGCTGTTTTATGTGATATTTTATTACGCCCAATTTTATGTCATTACAAGAAAGTGACGTTTGTTGGCAGCCTCCTCCTGGTTTTGTTGGCACGGGCAACTGGAACAACAATGCTAATGAATGCTGGAGTGTCTATGCAAAAGTTAATTCATTGGCTGTTTAATCTGTAACATGAATGCCCATTTATTTACTGCCATTCACATAATGCATCACACAGCCCTTTTTGGACTCTCGTGAACTACACACCCGTGGTGGAGTGCATTAATATTAGGGCTCTGAGTCTGGCCTGTGGTGTGAGTGCGGCTTTGTGACTTGCTTTACACACTTATATAAAAGAATACTATCTAGCTAGAGTCACAATCTACAAACAAAAATTAGAGCAAATCTACCTTAATAAAATGTGCTAAAGTTGATTAATATTTTGGTCATTCAAATTGGGCCACAGCAAATGAGGCAAGAAGAATAATCCTGCACTTATTCCACAATAAGTGAATGAGCAACAGAGGTAAACACGTACAATGTCACCTAATGCCACATGTTTATTCATTCTTAGAATCTCTAGGTTAAGACATGAATTGCCTTGCACAACGCCCATGTCTCATTGCACACTCAGCTAACACAAAAGTGCATTTAAAAAACCTCAAGGTTCACTGACATATATCACATGTTGAAAAGGAGAAAATGAATAAAAATAAAAACATGTAATGGCAGAGAGATAAGAAATGCTCGGATTACTTACTGGTAATCTTCATAACTCCTAGTCATACCCTTCCTCGCCCCAGTAATTACCTGACTTGATTATTTTTATAGCATTCTGAAATGCATCCTGGCTTTTTAATGGAACAATCGTGAACTAGAAGGGCCAAATATACAAAGAAAAAGAAGCATTATCTCTCAGAAGACTGCTATGAAACCCCTCTGCAGACCCCTGATAGAACCAAGTCTGATGTTACTGCTGGACAGAGCTAAGTCAAAGAGATCACAATTTTTTGGCCGGGCAGGGGCATGTATTCAGTGGGAATGAATATAGGTACTAACATAGCTAGGGACAGTCACTGGGGTGGAGAAATATACTTACAACACAATCAAGCTGTACGTCCCTCCTCAGATCTCCTCTATTTCCTTTCTTCAATGACCATGGCAATGATTCTGTTTTATAGGTACACTGTAATCATTGCCTGCATAGAATGGGTATGTTGCTAATCAATGCATATGGAAGTGTCTTGGCATATCCAGACATTAGACATGAATCGTTCAGTTGTGCTATTGTGCATAAATATCATCACACTTATTTAAATATTCCTAACTAGCAAGTGTCCCCACGCCATTTGTGGCATGTTGAGTCATTCCCAATGCTTCGGCCAACACTACTTCGAATGCTGAGACTTGTATATATATTGGGGACAATGAAACTGCAAGTCTTAGGTTACAAAATAGACTGAAAAGCCAGCCCACTCGCATAGTGTCACATATGACACAGGAGTTATGCATATGATGCTCTGGCGATATACTTTTGCCGTATAACTCTTGAAGTTAGCAAAGCATTTTGCAGATAGAGAATTGTGTGGCAATCTCTGAGGGAGGTGGCTGGCCCGCCCCTCTCCCCGGGCACATGGAACCCAGTGCTGTTCCCGTGCCAGGCTATCACCGGGTTGTGCAGCCTGGCACAGTGGCATACTGCTCAGTGGCTGGCACAGTGGCATACTCCTACGTGTCTCTCACGTCCACCCCGTGCCACTTCTGCCCAGCCTGGTGTAGGTCCCAGTGGTAGGCTGTGACGCTTCTCAGTCACTACCCCTAGGCCTAGGGAATGATCCTCTCCCTTCTCGGGTCTCGCCTTCTCAACGCTTTATTTTCTGTGCACATCTTGAAATATTGTAAAATATCAAAGCTGTCTTGTACAGGCCCTCTTTACTCTTTTGAGCAGCCTCACTCCTCTAACCAGTTTAATGTATACACTACGATGGTTAATACGATTGTCCTCAACCATCGACATACCGCTTGTGAAGTGGCCGTTGGCCAGTCACTTTTCATTTCAATAAATGAATACAAATAACATTTCCGAAGGTTTACAATTGCATGCTTTTATGAAAAAGCGCACAGAATAAATAATTGCCTAGGCATTCGTTTGGCTCGTCCGTTTTATCCTGCTCCTTTGTATCGAAGTACCCAGTTCATCATTGTTTTGCACTCTATCAATGCGCCTTGGACCGCTAAGTCAAGTGTGTTGTCATGTTTGCTGACAGCCTCAGCAGTACTGAGCTATAGACCACATTTCAAGACTTGAACAAAATGATGCCTTGCTCAAGGTGAACCAGATTATAATTGGTTATTTATAACCGCGTAATACCGACGCGGTGTATAAGGCAGACCTGGGATTCGCACCTCTGTTGCTTTGCGCCTTGCTTCGAACCGAACACGTCGACCCTGTGCCATCCTCCTGGCCCAATCCACCTAAATCTCCGACTTATGGATCTATCAGCTTGCTAACACCGTGGTAACATAAGAATGAGACGCCTTATTTATGATTCTGACATCGAATATAGAATACGAAAGAGATTTGGCTACCCAGTTGTTAAAACAATGTCCCAAGCACTCGAAGCACAATGTGTTGTCATATTTTAGCCATAAAAACAGGACTGTTGCAGCCCATTAACATGATGTGCTGCTCTTGATGAGCCAAGACGCCGGGGAAGCAATTTGTAAATGGCATATGGAATGGAAAGCATTTCAAGGTATTGGATCTATGAAGTTTGGCTATGAAGCAAGTGTTTTTTAGTTTAGGTCGCAGTTTGCCACAATCGCGACAGGGTTAATCCCAGACGCCACAGAAAGGCATCAGCAGGTACATTTATGGGAACGCTACAAAGGGGTAGTTACTATTTTCTGAGTATTATTCTTTCTAACGTTACCTACTATCCGGTATCATATGGAATAGAGAAAGGGCGATTTTAATAATTATTTCGGAGAAAGAAATTAACACATATGTACTTTGCATTGATACATGATATCATATCATTGTCTGCATTGTCTAACTCTAACTGTTTTCAGCTCTGTGGCAATTCTACATGGAATGATGGCCAATATCATTATTTTTTTATTTTTTTTTATTAAAATGTTTTGTTTGATTTTACAAACTTTTCATTGATGATACTCTCAATTTCACATATTTTTATATTTAATTTGTTTCAGTCCATTAAGTCTCTTTTGTGATCTCGATCCAGAATTTAATTATTGTAATGATAAGCCACTGGTCGTTTCCTTGAAGTAAATTAGCCCATCTTTCTTCGGTCGTCATCACTTTTTTCGAGATTTTGTAAAAATCTCTGTAGAGTTCTCTCTTTTCTTTCAACGCAGGACACAGCATGATCAGATGAAATAAAGTTTCTGTTGTTTGGTCTTCTTTACAAAATCTACAATCCGGGGATGTGATGTCTGTTTTGTCTATCATCGCTAGATACTCTCGGTTTGGTAATATGTTCAGCCAGAAACGTAGAAACAAATCACAAATCATTCTGTCTGGAAATTGAATTAGATAATGGGGTAGTTCATTAATAGCTCTTACCTCATTATCACATGGCATAGCTTAAAGGGACATGAAGAAGGGGATGGCTGCAGCCTCAGTCCCCAACACCACAGAGCAAGAAAGGATTTCTTGTGTCAGTGTATCCTGTGGGGCCCAATTTCGGTGAAGACGTCTTGGCTGAAGGGGTCCTGTGAATCCAGTGAGTCGGTGAAATAACGAAGCAAAGGTGGCCATGTGTGGGGGCAACAAAAGGAAAAGGGGGGCCCACAGTTCTAAGACAGCTGTCCTGGGCACCAAATGGTAAATGTACTTGCGCTTAGGAGTTAATAGTATGTTTAAACCATTATTGATTGCCATTATTGATTGTGCCCTGGTCGCTCCTAGACCACATTGTAATTGCATTGTGCCTTATGGTCGCTAAAGACCACTCCTGCCATTATTGATTGCGCCCTGGTCGCTCCTAGACCACATTGTAAAATACATTGCACCTATCTCTGCCCACTCAACCCTCACCAATATAATGCTGGGTCTCCTTACCATCATCATGTTCCCTTTTTGTATAGTCCCTAATGCTACACCATGCAGAAGAGAACATTTCATCAAGGTTGGCAAAGGACTAGCCAGACTAGGTTGTCAACGCCACTTCCCTATCCCCTGCCCCACCCCCTTCCTCCCCACAAACCCCACTTTCCTCATACCATCTCCCCAATCCCACATTACACCTACCACCACCAAGAATACAGCAACCTCAGACTTCCCGTGCCTCAGTCCCAACCCGTCCACATACAAACACACCAAACCTATTAGCATTAATGATAGGACTACACCCATTCTGGGTATTGAAATACTCAATAGACTCATGTCTAGAACTAAAATGTCCCTACTAGCTACCTCACTCACCACCACACCCAATACACTGACCAAACTAAACACCACACCCATCAATTTCCAACACAAAAGCCTCCACAACGCACCACTCAAACACCAAACCAAGAACAAAACCACTGATTTTCCCCCCATTTTAGGTAACACACCACCCTCTGCCCCCACCTCCACCCTCAAAAGTGCACTCATCAATGCCCGTTCACTAGGTGCCCTTGCAATAGATATCTATGACCTCATTGACGACCAACATCTTGATATGCTGGTGGTCACTGAAATCTGGCTTCACCCAGCGGCAGGATAACTTCTAGCCCTTGCCATTCCCCCGGGATGATTCAGCATCCTTAGAACAGACAGGACAAACACCCAAGGAGGTGGAGTTGCCATAATAGCCAAAACCACTCTGGAAATCAGAGTCTGCCCAATAGAACAGATACAAGGTTATGAACTCCTACTAGTGAAGTATACTTCCAACCCCAAAACTACTACCAACTTACTAGTGGTGTACAGATCACCCAATAAAAATACACACCCCGATTTGGACATCCCGTTACTCCTAACTCCCCTCATCAAGCCCAAAACTAAATGCATAGTTCTCGGTGACTTTAACCTAGGATACAATGACCCCCTGGACTCAGAAGCATCTACATTCTATACAGCCATGTCAGAAATTAATTTCGTACAGCTGATAGATAAACCCACCCACTCAAAAGGAAGAACCCTCGACTGGCTTCTCACTCTTAATTCTCTAGTCACCATTGACTCCATCCTCCCAGTCAATTCGTCAGATCACTATGTAATTAACTTCACTATAGAAAATGCCAGTACAAATCACATCACCCCCAAAAAACCAGAAACTTTCGAAACTAGAAATATCAAAAAGCTCTCTTCCGACAAACTCACTCCAGCCCTGAGTGCTGCCCTTGCCCATACGGTTCTAGGCACCAATAACCCTTCCTACCCAGCAGAACAATACCAACAATGCCTTACCCAAACTATTGACCTACTTGCGCCCATCACCACTAAAACCCGCAGACCGGACAAACGTTCCTGTTTTTGGTTTAATGAGGAACTTGTAGCCTTAAGAAGCACAAAATGATCACTTGAACACCTCCATAAGAAAAACAAATCCCCAGAATCGGCATTAGCCTTCGCTGACGCCAACAAAACATATAAATCAGCAATAATCACCCAAAAAGCCAATGCCTTCAACATTCGCATTACTAATGCTTCCTCAGACAGCAAAGAACTGTTTACCATCCTTAGAGAGCTTGAAAACCTGTGTCAAACCTCAGCACCCTCCAACGCTAGTAAAGACTGGTGCACCACTATACATAACGCCCTCTCATCTAAAATCCTCCTACTGCAAAATAAAATCGATAGTAAAAAAACGCTCCTAGCTGACACAACTCCACCCACCATATCAATGACCACATCAAATGCCACTACTGGCCCCCCATTTCAATTCACACCAGTGTCTAACAAAGAAGTATTTGACACCATAATGAAACTCAAAGCCTCCAACTGTAAAGAAGATCAATTCCCCTCCCACCTAGTGAAACTCTGTGCCCCCACCCTTACACTCATCATCACTGAATTAATCAATGCCTCTTTCCTCACAATCACAGTCCCCAGCAGTATCAAAAATGCTTGGGTGACACCACTTCTAAAAAAACATCCCTGGACCCGTCAATACCCGCCAACTAACGACCTATTACAACGGTCCCATTCCTCTTAAAAATAATTGATAAAATAGCCTACTGCCAAATTCAGAACCATTTGGAACACCATCAACTATTAAGAGACCGTCTGTCAGGATTCCATCCCAACCATAGCACAGAGACAGCCCTCCATGACCTGAAGATCCAAATGGATGCCACTAGAGAAGCAGGTAAACTCTGTCTACTGATGCTCCTGGACCTCTCAGCGGCCTTTGATTTGGTTGACCATGATAAACTCTGTAACACTCTAGCAAACAATTTCAACCTAGCTCAGAATGCCACCAACTGGATCAAATTATTCTTGGCCGATAGGACTTCCAGAGTATCCATCGGCAAAGAATCAGCAGACCCAGTGCCTGTCACGGCAGGTGTGCCGCAAGGCTCCTGCCTATCCCCCACTCTGTATAATGCCTATACCAAGCTATTATTCGCAGCGTTGGATGCCATGGGTGTCATCTATACTAACTTCACCGATGACACCCAAATCCTCATTCCTCTCTCAGGCAATCACGAACAAGACTCCCTCCTGGTTAACCAAATCTACTCACTCATTCAAAACTGGATGGCTAATAATAGCCTTTGTCTCAACAACGACAAAACCGAGCTCCTCATACTAGGCTCATCCAGCAAAATCAATACCCTTGAGCCCACTTTCAAATAATTCACCATCGATGGAACCATAATCCCTGTTCTTAAACAAGTCAAGACCCTTGGCGTCTACTTAGATGCAACACTATCCTTGTCTAAACAAGTTAACACATTAGCCTCATCCACTTCCTACACCTCCAAACTCATCTCCCTCAGCCGTAAATTCCTCTCAGCCAATAACTGCGTTACTCTAGCAAGAGCATTCATACTGTCTAAGCTAGACTATTGTAATATCCTCTTCCTTGGCACCTCCAAAGCCAACATAGCCAAACTTCAACTCATGCAGAACAAAGCCCTCAGAGCAGCCTTAGGCATCAAAAAATCTGAACATATCTCTAACACCAGAAGAGACCACCACTGGCTCCCCATCCAAGCTAGAATTCTATTTAAAACCGTGAGCATCACTCACAAATGCAGGGCTAACAAAGCACCCAAATACCTCAACAACACAGTCATGATGAAGCCCCAGACCAGACTCCTCAGGTCCAATAAAAACGCATACCTTGAAACCCCTAGATACAAAAGAGAGAAAGCAGGGGGTAGCAGCTTCAAAACACTGGCCCCCAGACATTGGAATGCTCTACCCACCCACATTATGAACGAAACTTCCTTCCCTAAATTCAAAAGTTTCTTGAAGACTTGGCTCTTCAATAAGTACTAACTGAACCAGAGCACTAATCCGCTCCAATTAACTGTACATATCTGACTGCCTTGTATATTGTTGTATAATATCTGACTATTTTGTATATTGTTGTATATTATTGACTGCTATTCCTGTGTACCTCTGTGTTCATTCTAAGATTGCATTCTCCCATTGTCTGTAACTACGCCGTGATAGCCCCGGGTCTGGGTGTATAACAAATGTAATAAAATAAAATAAAATAAAATAAAAAATCACATTTAAGGTAGCGTTTATATGTTGTTTGGATCTCTACTGTTTTTATCCAATCATTGGTTTTTAATTTCGTTTCGCCTGCTGAGGTCTCTTGATCAACATATCATCCGATATTTCTTCTAGTTGCATTTTACTTTTTATGTTTGTGGTCCATGTTGAAAGAGCTGAGGTTTGCAGAGCTTGTTCTTTTTCTTTTAATATTTCCAGTGATGGAATCTTGTCATCCGAGATTATCTTTCTATACAGATCCATCTGCTTCCATGTAACTATAGATTGGATTGACTGTAATCTCAGTTTGAATGGGATCCTTGCTATTGGAAATGATTTTGGGAGGGCTAGTGTCTTCCGCCGGTATAGCCCTTCAAGGTAAGGCCAATTAATAGCTTTCTGATCACCTAAAGTTTCACTGGCGTAAGTTATTATCGGAACTACCTTTTGCTTATATAACAGGATGGTAGCCTACGCTGAATATGTGCCGTATTTCAGGTGAAAAAACCTCCCTTGTCTTGAAAGGGATCTAGCCTTGGCCTCAATGTGATTGCACCATTCTTTTTCGTTTTTTGAGGAATTGATCAAAGCACCTAAGCATTTTATTGTTTTTTTTTGTGGTTATTTCTTGGCTTTCTAGCAGAATTTGTGTGGGCTGTTGGATCTTCTGGTTCTGCATAAAAAGTCTCATTACCTTTGTTTTGCATGTGTTAATTTGCAGATCGTTTTTCGCGCATGTACCCTTGTGCTCTGTCCAGGGTTTCTTGTAAGCCTTTTGTAGTTCTATCAAGTATGATGATATCGTCAGCATAGATTAGTGTTTGCATTGATTCACTATTATTCTTTGGTGGATTTGCTTTTGGAGTTTGTATTTGTTCCTCAAAATCGTTTGTGTATAAGTTATATAAACAAGCGGCTAGAGGGCATCCTTGTTTCAACCCATTCCAGGTCGGAATGGATTCTGTGACCTTACCATCATTTGATAGGCAAACTCGGACAGATGTATTTGAGTACAATTGAATTAATGGATTTAGAATGAAAGAAGGGCAACCCCATGATGTTAGTTTTGCCCAAAGCTTATGCCTGTTTACTGAGTCAAACACCATTTTCAGGTCTATGAAAAGGGTATAGACTTGTTGTTTTCTTATGATTGCTTCTGTTTTTACCATATTCAGTAGCAATAGGTTTACATTGGTTCCAATCTTGGTAACAAACCCTGTTTGTCTTTTCGCTTGCCTTTCGTTGTTTGCTGCCCAGTCATTAAGTTGTTTTTGTAGATGGCTTTCAAAAAGTTTTCCCAGCGGATCTAATAGAGCTATTGGTCTGTAGTTACCCGGATTCTTTCGGTCACCTGCCTTGTAGATTGGAATTAGAATAGCGACAGTCCAGGTAAAAGGGATCTCCTTTCTTTTCTCTATAAGATGTAGGAGCTGAACAAGGAATTTTGCTCATTCTTCTGGTGTTGCTTTAAGGATTGCATTTGACAGCCCATCAGGGCCTTGCGCTCTGGATGGGTTTAGGGCTTTGATTTTGGTTGTTATTTCGTCTACTTCCCAATTGAAATTCCAAGTACAGTTATCATTTTCTCTGATTTCCGGCAAATTCGACGATTTGATGTTATATACTTCTAAGAAATGCTTGACCCATATGTGAGACTCCACTTCTTGTATCAAAGTTTGTTGTTTTGAACTGTCATTCATCATTGACCACAAGTTTCTCGTGTTTGTCTTTTGTAAGGCCCTCAAAATCGCTTCAGCGTCAGTTTGTTTGATCATCGCCTTGTTTGCCTTTAGGAAATTGGAATATTTTTGTTTTTCTTTTTTTATTAGGTTTTCAAAATAAGGTTCTTTCTTTTTTTTCAATTGCCGTAGTCTCATTTGGTGGTCCTGTTTCTTTTTCTTAATTTCTAGATTGTATTGATGGCCAGGAGAAGAATTAGCTTTGGTCATAGATTTAACTTGAATGTGTTTGTATTTTTCCAGAATCCATCCATAATTCAACTTTAACTGTTCTTTCTGTGAGGCTTCTTGAAAAGTAGAAAGCAGTTCAGATACTTGATGGCTCCGGATTCTTAGCTTATTCAGCCCATTCAATACTTCAAGTTCTGGTAAATTTATTTGCTCCACAATAGTTTTTTGAGCAATCCAGGAAATTGAAATTTGGTGGTGGTCACTAGCACAATGTGATATATTATTGGTTGCGATTATTAGTTTCCGCAAGGTTTCAGAGGCAAATAAATAGTCGATGATTGAGGTGGAGGTTTCACCTGTCCAGGTCAGGAATGGTAATCCTTTCGCATTTGTTGGTTGGTCAGTTAGAGTGATAATACCAATTCTCATTTCCTTCAACCATTTACATGCACGAGGCGACATTTCTTGTGGAGTGTGTTTGTGGCCTTCATTATTGAATAGATGGATGTTAAAATCACCTACTACAATAAATTCATTACCGCTGTTAGAAAGCGCGATGGAATCAATTTCCTCACAAAAAGCGTCAATTAATTTGTTGTCGCTAATCGCAGAAGGATTTCAATAAATGTTGAAGATTGAATACAACAATTATCTAAACACTGTGTCACACTGTTATCATTATGTGCTGGATTGTAGGCTGGAATGTATTGTGCCCACGGATAGATGTTCTTTCTTGCTATTATTGACCACATAGTGTTGATTTTCATTAGGATTAACATTCCTGATGCCGGTCTGCCTTTATTTGAAGATAATGCGGGATTCAACCAGGTTAGGGATCCGTCACAAAGAACCTCTTCAGTCAACAAAGTTTCTTGTAGACAGATTATTTCTGATTCTGCAAGAATTGTAGATGGGTTTTCCAGAAGATGTTTGTGACCCCTTGTATTCCGTGATGTTAGGGAGATGGTATTTGTGTAAGCCTCTTTGTTCTTTGGTTGTCATAGATATGTTTTCCTAAGCACTTGGCTTTGGTTGTCTCTTTTAGCTTCATTTCTTTGTTTCAGGGTACGTGTGGAATCTCTCCAGTTTTTACTTGCATTTATTTGGTTTATTCAAGGCATCTTGGCCTGCCATTCCTCGTTTGGATAGGTCGAATATACCAGATGGTGTGCACATCAGTGGTTCATTAGTGCCTGGGATTACCGAAAGTAAGGGATTATTTGTTTCAATAGTGAAAGGTTGCATTTCATACTGTGTTGTCTGGTTGGTGTTAATGCTATTGATGTAACTTTTTTCATCAGTTTGTGTTTCTTTCGTTGTTGCTTGGAATTGCGATGACGTATGTAGTTGTTTTTTCGCTTTTTCATCTATTAATTTGTTTGTTATAGTTGACACTGTTTCCATTAGATTCTGTTTGTCAATGCGATCCACCCTTGCCATGTCTGCTAGACGTGATTGCCATGTCCTGGGCATTTCTGCTTCATATTTCATTTGTTCTTGTATGGCATTTGTGAATGATTCAAACTGAGTCTGTTTCGTCATAATCATCGCTAATAGTGTCGCTTGGTCTTTTGTTTTCAGAAACGGAAATGGAATCATTGCATTTGATAGTACTGCAATCAAGGTGTTTTGCAAGTCTAACATCGTGGTAGGCAGTCTCTGTGGAGATTTGAACGAATCCCTAATCGGCTCAGAGTGCGTGCTTATGGATAAAGATTCAAGAGTCTCTGATCTTTGGTTCTTTACATGATTATCCAATTTTTCCATGGGTGTTTTTGATGTTATTTGACTTTCTTTGTGTGCTATCGGCGTTGACGTGTTTATTTGATTGATTTGTGCAGTATGACGGATTCCCTTAAAAACTTAATTTCTTTTCTCTTGGGAGTACATTATTGCATCTATCTCAGTAATATCAAGCGACAGGCGTGCTATCCTGATAGGTGAAGACTGCATGTTGTTGTCACAGATGGAATTGGTTGGACAATATGTTGACTGCCAATGCAGTTTTGCTATCCTTGCTCTCTCTTGTAATGATGGAGTAATACAGGAATCTTCGGATCTTGTTTTTTGTAATTTTTCGCTTTGGGCTTTTCTTTGGCTTGATGATACTGTAGCTGCTGTAAGATTTGCTTCTGTTAACTTCACCTTCGATGAAGTTTCAGTTGGTAATATGCATGTCAGCTCTGTAGTACTTCCAACTGTAGAATGGATGTGTTTGTCTGTGTTGTCAACCATAAGCACGGGTGGCTTTAGTGTTAAGACACTGATTTTATCTTTTATCTCAGGTTTCTGAATGATATTCACTTTATTTTTAACTGATCTGGTCCTCTCCTCTATAGATGAAATAGTTGTGAGAGAGGTTGGTATTTGCGTGTGATGTCAGTCTATTGTTCAAGGCTACAGATTCTTTTAGTCTCTCTTGTAATCTTGTACGGGGTTTGGCAGTATTCATGTTATCTATTGGTGGTGGTAGCTGATCAGGGAAGTGGAACTTCTAGCAACTTAAGAAATAGAATTTGGGTGTTAAGTATACACTTACCAGCCGATCGCGCCGACTCCAGACGTAAACAGCAGTTAACAGCGCGCCCGTTCCTCCACACGGGCTTCACGCCGCAAGGGTCGCGCTGTTATGCTTAAATGGGATTGCCAAGGGGCGTGAATTCTGGATGCCACGTGACTCGTGTCACGTGAGAGTGCAAATCAGCATGCTTTGCGTCCCGCTCTCCTCAACTGCTGTCAGCTGAAGTGCACTGACAGACTTACGCGACTCGGAGCGGTAACAGAGATTCAGTCAATGAAGGTAAGTGGAGGAGATTCCTGTCCTCCAGCCGAACAGCAGTTAACAGCGCGCCCTTTCCTCCACACAGGCTACACGCTGCAAGGGTTGCGCTGTTATGCTTAAATGGGATTGTCAAGGGGCGTGACTTCTGGATGTCACGTGACTCATGTCACGTGAGAGTGCAAATCAGCCTGCTTTCCGTCCCGCTCTCCTCAACTGCTGTGAACTGATGTGCACTGACAGACTTACGCGACTCAGAGCGGTAACAGAGAGTCAGTCAATGAAGGTAAGTGGAGGAGATTCCAGTCCTCCAGCCGAACAGCACGCCCTTTCCTCCACGTGGGCTGTAAATTATAGTTTGTGTAGGTGATTCCTGGACCGTCCTCCCAGTCCCAGGCCTGTATTCCCAGCTGCTTTCGGCGTTCCTCGTAGAAGCGCAATGTAGCAAAATGTAACAGTCCCGAAATCCCCCTTGCGAATATCATTATGCTATATTTGTATTTACTTGCATGACAACAATCCTGTAAGGTCGCAGTCACTCGACAATTATTCACCATGCAAGCGAGGTCATATTTAAATATTCAATTCAACCATCAGGTAACGAGTCTTTCTTTGCATCTCGCTGAATTGTCATTATATGTTTGTTCATGTTATATTATGATGATCTGCATATTGTTTTATGTAATAGAATCCTGGATTTTGTAGACTACAACAATCCCTCTGAAATGATTTCTCTCTGTAGGTCATCAATGTGCACTCATCTTATCTGTAATGAAATTAAACATGTAATATTCCCATCATGCTTTCGATTCCATTACTGCATCATTCATGTCGCCTTAAATGCTTACCTTATCTGGAGGCGTGCAAAACATCAGCCTTTCACTGTGTTTTCATCATAATGAAAAGGGGGTGACTCAGTGCTATGTGACATTTAAAATGATGTAGCAATTTTCACGGAGAATGGTCCCAAGTACTTCTAAATACATACATCAATAAAGGAATGCAGATTGCAAAGTATTTACTCTAATTATACCAGCAAAAAATAAAAAGGACAACATTCATTTGAGGACAGGCCAGGCCCCCCAGAGGCAATATACACAAAGAGCTGCAAAGACAAACGTCGAAATGGCAAACTATCCAGGGGTATAGACACCGGGGAAGTATGGTAAACACTTCATCATTCCCGTCCTTCGCTCTTGATGTTTCTGATTTCTTCTCTATTGATTTCAAGTAAAGAAAATAGAGCGGAATCCAGAGGTGGCCCATTTTGTTGAGAGTGTAATACACTCAACTTGCCAGAAAAGGCAGAATTAGACAGTACAGACATTCGCATTTAAGTGTCCAACTAATTTGCTACTGTGTGTGCAATAACATTTGCAGAAACCAAGGGGAGAGCAATTATCCTTCCATATCAATGACATGAATGTGAAGAATGTGTGGGATGGAATGCATTAGAAGGTTTCGAAATCAATAACACAAAGTTTAACCCTGCAGCGTTGAGGTATATGAGGCTAGATGCAGTGGAATTGCACTGAATTTTATTTGTATTTTATTGTTTGCTTGTTAGGCACTTATACAATAAGAACATGCTGTTTCAAAGCATCCACAGGGCAAGGGAGAGAGCAGGAGTGGAAAATGCATTAAAGTACATTAAAACACAATGGGCCTCATTACAAGTGAGGTGGAATGGGTTAACGGGCTCCGCTCATGGTGGCGGGCCCGTTAACACCACTCTGCCTCATTACAAGGTCACCTCGCGGGACCCGGTAAGGACGCCTGGTAAAACCAGGCGTCGTTACCGGGTCCCGCGAGGGGAAGAGGGAGCTAACTACGGGCCGGCCCGTTGTTAGCTCCCTCTCCCATTCCCATTGAGCCCTATGGGGGCTCAGATGGGAATGGGGAAGATGCGGGCCCAGGTTCCCAGAGGGAGGAATTACCAGGCCCTCCGAACTTGGAATGGCCCGGTAATTCCCCATTCTGGGAACCCGGTAAAGGAGCCCGGTGCAGGAAGGGAAAAGGCAGGGGGGTCAGTTCTTTGGAGTCTGAGCTCATGGGTGAACCACAGATGCAGTGCTAGGAATGTTGAGTGCTAAACGACCTGGAGCCGCGAGGGGTGTAAGTGACAGCCACCAGGTTGGAAGGTGTAAGCGCAAGTGCAGATAGGCAGGAGCTGGGCCGATTGTGTGCGAGAGGTCAAGGCCCCCAGGATGCATAAGGACCCAGGACACCAATCACAGCAACTATGGGTTTAGCAGGGGAGAGAAGAAGGGAATGAGGAGGTAAAGAGGAGAGTCTTAAGGAGCTTCTGGAATTTAAGAAGATCCTGCTGAATTCGCAGATGGAGGTGGAGGCTGTTCCATAGGAGGGAGCCAGCTGAGGATAGCAAACGATCACCTGCCCTCTGTTAGGCAATAGGCTCAGCAAACCTGCTACACAACATCAGTGAGGCACCAACACCCTCACCTGCAACATCCCAATCCCGAACACACCTGCAACACTCACAAGTCCCGAGTACTTCTAAATACATAAATCAATAACGGAATGCAGATTTCAAAGCATTTACTATAATTATACCAGCTAAAAAGAGAACAAAATTCATTTGAGGAAATGCCAGTCACAACAGAGGCAATATACAGAAAAATCCGCAAAGACAAACGCTGAAATAGCAAACTATCCAGGGGTATAGACACCGGAGAAGGATGGTAAACACTTCATCATTCCTGCCCTTCGCTGTTGCTGTTTCAGATTTTTTCTCTATTGATTTCAAGTAAAGAAAATAGAGCGGAATCCAGAGGTGACCCATTTTGTTGACAGTTACACGTGTTGGTCCCATGCTCTCAACTCATTCTACTTGTGGACACAATCACCTCTTTCTAAAACCTTTCTTAAGATGGATGGAAGGAATTACAAAATGCAATCCTCTTTAATGGTAACACTATTATGTGTCTTGTCAGACTCTGAAAACAAATTGGTACTGTGTTTCAAAAAAAGCAAATGTGACAGGCTCGTTTCTGGAGATAGTGAAGAAAATTGCTTTTATTGCAATAAAAATTAGAATCAATAGGTGCCTTTCATCCTCACACAATATAATGACTTGCGATTACAGTGGTCCAGCCTTTTCCGAAGCAGAGTTTTTGTTTTGCTTCACATTGCACGCAATGTATGAAAGCAATCTCTACTGCAGTTCAATCTGGGCACGCGCCAAGGAAATCAGCTTTCCATGTGGTAAATGTAGAGTAGTGCCTTAAACATTATCTTCATTGCGCTGTTTCCTTTGCAGATTTGTGAATGGCAGATTTTGACAGGACATGATTTAATCGTTTAACAATACCATTAGCACTTCGTCTCCCTTCTACTCCACCCTTCCCATCTTGTGATGTTCAGCATTCACCTACTTCTGAACCCAGACATAATGAAATGTTCCTCTGTGGTCCCACTGTGGCATCAGCCACGTCCTTGTATTCACACACATATATTGACCCTGACAGTCAGGAAAGCAACATGATTTTCCCTGAAAACCTCCCCAGGGCGGCGATTTTTATTTTCCTGATTACAAATCGTTGGTATCATTTACTATTCTAAAGTCCAATCCTAGACTATTTAGTTCATGATTGTAGTCAAGTTTGTCAATATCACCCCCTTGGTACATTGTCCATAGTGAGATGTTCACTGGATACAGCAAAATATTGACAGGGATATTCGATCAGGACCTCTTTTTCACATAACAGATCTCATCACTCTTCTACAAATGACATCTCTTTGAACTTCTTGAGAAAGCTCAGGCCCAGCTTGCAAATGAACCACAGAGTGCACCTATTCGCCTAATCCATACCATGATCATGTGAAGATTGGTTTAGATGACTGTTATTGGGTCTAAGTTACAAAAAGTGCACTAACATAGCACAAATGTGTTAGCAGGAGCACAAGGTTTTGACCGCGCAAATGCATAGTGCAGGGAACAGATTTAAAGAAATATGTGCATGCAGAAACCTGCAGTGCAGACATATTTTTGCATTCGACACACCCACCGCACGTCCCCAGTGCAAGGTAGCGCTGTAGATGATTTTTGTGCCGCAATGTGAACCGGTTCCATGGATGAGCAAATGTGAAAAAAGTATTCTAGGATGACTCACAGGTAATCACCATTACTACTACCTACACCCACTCTTCCCTGTCCCAGTACTTTCACCAATCTGCACCCCCAAATGCACATTACGGCTTAATCCACTATTCCACACCACTCATCCATGTCCCTGTATTTACAAACAATGGGCCTCATTATGAGTATGCCGGTGCAGTAACAACGGTGCTGGCAAGCTACTGTCACTGTTGTTACCGGACCTGTATACTCCGAGTTCTGCGTGCGGGTGCCTTTCCGCCCGCAGGTCTGACCTGGTGGGTGGAAAGGCACCCGCTCGCAGACTTTGACGGATGCACCGGCACTGTTGCACACAGTGCCGGTGCTTCCGTCCTCCCCATTTCCATCGAGTCCTATGGAACTCGAATGAGAATGGGGAGTGACTTTTTCCGGCACCTGGCTTTGGGGACCACTGGGGCTGTAATGCCCCATGATTCCCATTGCCAGGCGCTAGAAAAAAAGCATAACTCCAGTGGTAGCCTGCCGTTTTTACCGCCATTGCTACCCCAGGAGTTATAATGAGGCCCAATGGCTCAACAATGACCTGAATCTAAGCAATGCCCTTTGTAGGCAGCTTGCCTCAGAGGTACATCAGTAGGTCTCCTACACTCCCAGAGCATTATGCAAGACCACTATCTTTTAAACTAGTGAAAGCATATGTCCTGTGCCTCTCGCACGCCAGAACTTTAAGGTTTGGGGTGGTTCACATGCATTACTTGTCACTGGGTGAAATTTACCTCATGGAAGGAGGACAGCGCATTGATTCTGAGCATATATTTATATATATATTATTTTTTTTTGGGTTTGTTTATTAGGTGGTTGGCTTACCATCATAATCACATAAAACCAATATAAACAAGAAAACTAAGAACAAATTCATGATTCCATCATGACCAATAATTGCCTATTGCTGGTCAATTAATTCAAAGACATTTGCCATTTAGGGATATTCATTCTGCTCAAATACAAATAATCCACCACTCGTCAGGAGTAGCCGTTTGAAGTTCTTCAAAAAATGTGCCTAGAAATCGAGTTCTTAAAACTGTTAACGCGTCAGGCAAAACAAGAGCAAGTGCTGAAGGGTTTCCTTCTCAGTCATCACTTTACAAAGCCTGCAGCTTACACATTTATCTCAGGCTCTGTTCCTACTTGATTGAACTTCTTGCGCTGGATATAGATTCACTTGGAATTTCATATAATGTGATCTAAATAAGTTGCTAGGGAACTTCCCCAGTTATTATAAGGCCTGCACACTAGTACAGAATGGGTAAACAGTTTAAAAAGCTGGCTTTTCTCCTCGGTCTCAATCCAATCCTTTTGCCAAATATTGATTTCCACGGACACTGTTTAGCAGCAATTGGTCCTCCATTGTACCCAGATTTGTGAGCGCCTCGGAGCAAGCCCTCTTCTATTCCTGCAAGATTATGTCATTTTCATTAAGGAGAGCACCTTTCACCAGACAGAATCCTCTCACAGGTGTCAGCGATATACACTTAAGATATACAGATAGGCTTTTTCACATGACCATTGCATGGAGAGAAATCAAGCCCACTTCTAATTATAGCACTTGAATCAGCACACAATTCGGTATCTTGAGGACTTTTTTCCAAAATAAACTTTCTAAGGTGTGCCATACATAATTTAGAAGTGTAAAATTAGCTTCTGCACCATATGTTATTATCAGTACCACTTTCATTCTGAAAAATGTGACCACCGGGGCAATGAAAAATCTCCTGTATGTATTCAGTAGAATGAGTCCTGAACCTCAAGGCCTTTTGTTTTTGATCTCAGCATAACTTCTCGTGGACCATCTCTGAGAACAACTAGTCAGCCTTTCTTTATCCAAGTATCATAATGCATCATTGGATTGTCTTCCTTTTGCGAACTGTAAGATCAGAATTTTTGATTTTGATGAGTTGGCTTTCAAACCAGTTTACACTACATAAGCTTGCAGAGCATTTAGTTGACATTGGAGGCCAAAGGGCGTTTGGTCAATTAGGACCAAATCGTCCCCATATAAGTAATCAAGAGGCTCTCCATTGATGTTGAGGTCCCGTTGTGACATGTAGGGGGCTAAAACATGGCTGCCCATTTTCTCTTAGCTTTGCTCAATGATTCCGATAGGTCAGAGATAAATATATTGAACAAAGCAGGAGCAAATGGGCAGCCATGTTTTAGCCCCATACTTGTCACAATGGGACCTGACAATGATTCCCTCATGTCCAACTTTACTTGCAATGAGGTCTCCAAATTAAGATCTTTCATGGCTTCCAGAGGTTCCTTTGATCAACCCCAACTGTCTAGTTTGCACCAGAGAAGTCTTCTATCGATGGAATCAAAGGCATGAGCCAGTTCAATGAAGCCAGATATAATTTAGTGTTGGTCTTAATGGCCCACATTTTTAGAATATTGATCGGAAAAAACTATCAAAGATGTACCAATCTCCTTGAAACCAGACTGGTAGATGTCAAAACAGCCAGAATTTCTCACCCAGTCCTCAAGGCCATTCAAAACTAGTGTAGCAAATATCTTGCCCGCAACATCAAGAAGGGTGATAGGGCAGAAAATCGGAACCACTATTGATGTCTTCCATGCTTTTGATATTTGCTTTTGATATAGACAAACAACATGCACAAACATGGGGGCCACAATTCGGGTTCCTCTCTAAGCAATGCATTTGTTAACCAATCCGGTCCATGGGCCCTTAAATTACTATCTTTCTCGATCATTCTCGAAATGGCCTCTTTATCTGTTGTAAATGTCCATTCTGTCCTGCTTCTCTCAGCAACTTAATTTGGGTATTTGTCTTCTCGGTTGAAAAGCATTGTAAAATGTTTGGACCCAGGTTGCTTCCTCTGCTGCAATTGTTTGGAGTGCCTGGTGCAGACTATTTAATGAATGTATTAATTTCCAGATTTCGCTCATGTTCTTCCATGTAATATTTTGCATTGTTCAGCATCCTCTTGGAGCAATTTGGATTCTCTTGCTCTTACCCAATTTGTATTTTGTCACTTTCTGCCTTTTAAAAGTGACAAACAATCCCGATACACCCTTGTTTTTAACTTTCTTAAGTCATATTCTAATTCTCTGTTCTCTGCAACTAATCCAGCATCATAACAATGCTTAAGGTGAAAAAGAAGATGTCAAACCTACATTTCTATTTTCGACGAAGTCCGTCAAAAATCTTGGATAATCAAGTAGTGTTCAATGATCACGGTTACTAATTTTTCTTAAATGATTAGAAAATCGCTCAGTCAACAAGATTATTCTGGTGGGATTCATAATGAACCGATTTTGGCATTGAGAGATGAGATATGTTTCATCAAGGTCCTCCCATGTTAGAGTAGAGTGCATGTTAATTTTAGGACTTTATGGTCACTGTATTTAGTGGTTAACATCTCAAGCATAGACACGCAGGAAGTATATTTAGTGAAACAAAAAAAGATACCCAACACCTTGTTTTGATCACTGTGTTTCCATGTAGGATGTGCTAGGATGTCTCCCCTAGTGTGACCTTTTAAAAGTTGGAACATTGTCATACTTTATTGTTCTATTCAGGCACAACCTTTGTTTCGCCTGTGTTGCAGGCAGAGTTTCTTCAGAACTACGCCTTGGGGCATTATCTAGGATGCTTATATTCAGGCCTCTGCATATTATAATAATCTGCCATGGTTTCACAAATCGTATCAGTTATTCCCATGATTGTATGATTTAAAGTAGAATTGTTAATGCCCATTGAGTTCCATTATAAATTGCATACGATCAGCCACTCAGTACTTTTGGTTCTTATACTGGAAATGCCGATCTGTAGTACTTGAGTGTAAGCATTTGGATTGCATATTTTCATTATTTCTAGTGCTCTTCTATTCTTTATCGATGTTAACAGACGTGATGTTGGTCTGGCTTTACTACTCTTCAAAGCTGGATTCAGGAAAGCTGTAAAACCATGTACTGCCCGTAACCAAGTTTCCTGCAAGCAGATGATCTCATAATCGTCCCATTTGCAGTTCTTTATTTTAAAATAAATGTCCAAAACCTCTCATATTCCAGCTACCCAAAACTAACCTAGCTTTTCTTTTATTGAGGACTTACACTTCTGGCAGCCAGTTCCTAGACTCTTTTCGCTCTGGTACGGAATGGTCACTCTAGTGCCACATGTATTTGTCACTTGCCTGGCTGAAGATTCTGATCCTCCTATGGTGATTGTAAATAGGGTTTAGCAGCGTCCACAGAATCAGATATTCTTTGCTTAGTGGCAATTTGATTCATTTGCTTATTGCTAGACGCTTCTTCAGAATCAACACTGGATTTGCTCTTAGCTTCTTCAATTGTGTATGCCTTCTTATCATTAACCATTTACGGGTACTCATCATATTTACTGACTTTTCTAACAGGCCAGAACTCAGAGGTAAAAAGAGCTGGGCCTCTTCTAGGACGTCCTGCTTAATTAAATTTGATTCAAGATGTACAGCTACTTCAACAAGACACCCCTCCCATAGAAATTCCACCATTGCCCCTTGCAATGTTGTTGGTTGTGATTAATCTCAGTCTTGGAATGTGATGTAACAACCTTAAAACATTAGCCCTGTTCATTATAGGCCATCATCATCTGTGTGAAGGATCCTTTCTAAGATAATGAACATTTTTTTTCCCCACTGGCTTGATTAATTTGGTCTATTTCTCTTCAGGACAAGGGACTTGACTGCAGATCTATTGTCCTGTTCTTCAGTAGTCATGGTGGGCATTAGAGACATGGCCAAATGCTTGTTTTCAGAATGGAGGAGTGGAAGGGCCACTTTGGATAGCAACAAACACGTCTGCTACATCATTACTGACAAACGTTTTTGTTCCTAAGTCTTGAAGGAATCATGAGATTTTAATGTAGGTTCTTCCGGAGGATGGTCAAGCTTATTATTTATAACCAGAGCCTTTTGCTCCTGCCAGCAATCTGAGCATATATACAGGATATGTGACCACTCATATGGTCTCTAACCCACATCTCTTGTAGAAGTGTAATGTCATACACATGGACGTACAAGTGGAGAAGGGACAGAAAAACTGACATGGAAGCACACATATACAGTCATCACAACATTCTGCTCTCTAGGTAAGTCAATGTTGCAAGGTGAAGCCACTGTTTCACCAATGCTCCCATACCCCTGCCATGCAGAACATCTGGGAAAAAACATCCACAAGTGTGTTCCTGTCCTCATATGCCTACTTTGGAAGGAGCCTTCTCTAAATGCATGTGTCTCACAATGTTATTAAGGATCAACCTACTATGCCATATAGGCTCAGCACGAAAAACATGGTCATTCCAACAGTAATTTCATTTACCATCATACCACTTCCCTGCCATCATAGTCAAGGAAAAGGTGATGTGGGTGAGTGAACCTTGGATGAATATCAGACAACTGACTACTGCATCCAGTAGAAATTCCATGAGCATGCTTTGAGGTAGGATGTATACATGCAGAACGTGCATGCCACTATACATAGATGGTCAACTGTGCTCTTGATGTAACCTGTCAATGTACCCCCACAACAGTCACAAAATCTGTAGAGATCCCAGGCTATCATTGTTTCAGTGTGCAGTGTACACACACCATGCAGTAAGTCATGGCATGCCAAACACTCATTGGTTGCTCTGGCAAACAAAGCTGCCTCCCTAGGCAGACCACCTTCCACTTGCCAACACCCCGATGGGTGTGCCTGATGCATACCAGAGGTCCACATGTATTTAATTCCCAACTCTTGCTTAGCCTGCAATTCTGAGCAGGCAGCATTAATTATGTGATACAGTGTAAGAGCAACTCTGCATGGTGTGC
The DNA here is from genome assembly GCF_040938575.1 of Ambystoma mexicanum. Taxonomy (NCBI): domain Eukaryota; kingdom Metazoa; phylum Chordata; class Amphibia; order Caudata; family Ambystomatidae; genus Ambystoma; species Ambystoma mexicanum. The sequence continues at coordinate 1,142,865,521 of NC_090922.1, forward strand.
ATACACACAGGTACATGAAGTATCAACATCATGCAACACAATGGAACAAGTACAAGGATTGCAACTTGCCTTCATTGAATGGCTATGAGTGTCAATCCATGAGAGGACAATGCATCTCATAAAAAATGCCACACCCAGCCCTTGGTAGTCACTCATTCATGTAAAGTGAAGTTAGTCCACAAATCTGTGGATTTGGATGACATGCATTTTGGAACTGATGTTGAGGGAAGTAATCATATACTCCAACACGATGATTGGCCCGATGACTTCACTTACTCACTTCCTGCGTTTAAAGCCTCTAAGACCCTGTCGACATTGCAACATCTACGAGGCACTGGGAGTGCCATGCATTGTTCCACTCTGCCAAGGTAAGCCCCGGTGGGCTATATTTTAATATCACAAGGTCCTCTTAAGCATAGCTGCTCGATTTGGCCTTGTCCTGCATTGCGGCCTCCTGCCCCACCATGGATCTGCCTCTGGGGTCTGACGATTGGCCGATGAATTAACTTACTTCCTACTTCGTAGCCGACTGGCGATGTTAGCACTGTTAAAGGCCTGGTTTAAGACCACTTGCAGCATGACGATACACCGGGAGCACCTCACATCATTCCTTCCACCCATATGGTCTACTCAGGCTAACCCGCTTCATTTTTTGCCCAAATCATCTTCTTAACTTATTGACTTCCCCGTTATACTTGGATCTTTCCAGTACAGTCCTAGACTTTGCCTGCCCTTGCAGCTACTGTGTCCCTGTACCTTGCTGCCAAATACAGTGTGAATGTCATTTAGGTGTTACCAGCGGTCGCACCTGCGAATCCTGAGGTCTCCCTTGCTACCCCTGTAGTCTCCCTTGCTACCCCTAAAAAGAAATTTTAAAGTACCTTTTTTTAATTTTGTTAAACTGAGGTTCCTGGGCTGTGGCCAGCAGCATGTGACTCTTTGTTTCTGGAGTGGCAGGTTTTCTGATAGCTATAGCTGGTAAGATAGATCAGTGGGTTGAGCGCTCACTGCTGCAACGTGTGTGTGATCTGTAGGTTGCAGGTTTGACTCCAGGCAAGGTCAACTCAGCCTTTCATCCTGATGAGATTGATAATTTAGTACCAACACATGTTGGGTGATATTGTATGTATATTTGTTTAATATGAAGCACTTAGGCGTAATTGCTACATAATAACACATCATTATCGTTTGCCCTTGGACATCTGTTTGCATTCACAGTAATTTGGTAATATGGGCCTATACATGCTGATATTAAGGATATGTATGGTGATCCATTCTTGTATAAATGTATATCACTTTGCAGTGAAATCGTAATCATATTTTTCGAAGTGTACATAGAAACAGTGCTATGTGATGCCACTTCCTGTTTGGTCAAGGGGTGAAACAGCGTGTTCTATTGCATCCTGTGATGTCACTTCAGGGTGGGGTTGAATGACATCACTTCCTGTGATGTCATCGGAGGTCAAGGGTCATGTGATGTCACTTCCGCTACCCTAGGCATTTTGGTGAAATGACATCCCTGTCCTTGGACCCTCAATGCAACTGTATTTCCAACTGCTCCTAATTCTAACCAAATGACCACGAAATATGCTGCAATCAGTCAATATATTTGTCATATATTTCGAAAAAAATCAATTCTGAACTTGGTAGGTTAATATCGAATTCAGCCATGCCAATTTCTGTTGCTGGTTTCACCAATGTGCTGATTTCTCAATGAGGTGAGAGATAACTGTATGCCCCTACCATTACTGCACCTCCCCTTCTCCCTTTAGTTAATTTGCACTCATGCTGGTTTTACACCACTGGTGTATCCCCCCGTTCCACGAGGAGTGGCTCTGCCAGTTTGTACATGTACCCTAATTTTGACTCTGTATACCTGAGGTAGCCCCCTGTAACATGAGGAGTGGCTTTGCTAGTCTATGCATTTACCCTAACTTTGCCTTTCATGTATATGTATACCTGATGTAGCCCCCGTAACATAATGAAAGGCTTTGCCAGCATATTCATTTACCCTAATTTTGACTCTGTATACCTGATGCAGGCCCCCGTACGATGAGGCGTGGTTTTGCCGGATTATGCTTCAAATAACGTCTTCTTGTAACTTGTACATGTGATCGTGTACTATTAAGTATTCCACTAAGCACTTACTGTAACTAGCGCCCTGATGCCTGAGGGCTTGGTGCGCTGCATATAAATATAAAAAATAAACAAATAAAATAAATAAACAGTATAACAGCCATCACATGTCAGTGACGGTCATGCAGTGTGGTGTCAGTTTTCACAGTGTTTGCAATGCACTCAACTTTCCACAAAAGGCAGAATCAGACGGCACAGACATTCACATTTAAATGTTCAACACATTTGCATACTGTGTGTGCAATAACATTTGCAGAAACCAACCAAACACAAATGATCCTTCTGTGTCAAAGACATACATGTGAAGCACATGTGGGATGGAACACATTAGACAGTTTCAAAATCAAAAACACACACATATGTGGGTAGATGCAGTGAAATTATAGTGAATTGCTACACATCACAGAGACAACAACACCCCGATTGGCAACATCCTAATCCCTCTCACACCTCTATGACTCACAAGACAATTAATGTATTTCAAAAGGAACTATTATCCATAATGCTTAGCTACACCCACCACGGACTTATAACTCCATATCACTTGCAAAGTCATTCACAAAAGCTACATCTTCAGATCTTTATATCATATGCATTATCTCGGCATCATATATGGCTATGGTAAGGCACACTTTCCTACAGCCAACATGCATGTCCACATGACCATATGGGAAAGGAATGCAATGTAAGACAACCTTGACTAGCACAAAAATGATGCACAATGACAGACCACCACCCTCAAACACATACAGCAAAGGAGAGTAGCTCATGTCAGTCTGCATCCAAGAACAGACCTACCTATTCAATGCGCATGCATCAACTCCATGAATGGACACAGAAGTATAACATCACATATGAGTAGCCTAAAGTGCATGACTGTGAGCCTGACACCTGCATTCAGCACACACAGTCCATAGTGGTAATATGCTCATGTAACACCGAATGATGTCTGGACAGTGACTGGCTATCTGGATATATGGTCCACAGGAACTTGTCAACTATAAAGTATGAGCTGCTAAGTGTGTGCCATCCAAACTCTTGACATTCATGCCACATGAGTATGGAATATCCAATAAGCCAGGCAACCGTCGGAAATGAGCCTATCCCACACCTCTAGGAGCTTTCAGGTAAGGCAAACACCACCATATGTGGTGATGTAGCATACAACGGGGGAGTAATCCACACTATGAGGCAACATGTAGAGGCACTGCAGTGCCTAGAAGTAGATGCATGGCACTAGAAAATTCATAGCACATTACTTCATTTTGTATTAGGACTAAAAGGAATATGTTGCAGGCTTACGCTGTTCACATTCTCTGCTGACTAGGCCCAATCTTCATAAGACAGAATTAATCCTCATAGCCCCATTCCCACAGAAGTCAACTTCCCTCTCGTACCTCCAGTGTTGCAAATATGTAGTAGCTTCCAAAGGAATGAGACCTTCAAGAGCGGGCGACAATACCAGGCTCTGCACTGTACTCATTCATCTCCACTAAACTGCCAGTAGGCCTCTAACCCCCACCCAGCCAGTCCGGATCCAGCCCCACACCACTGACCTGACAACCCCACCTTTGTATCCCCCAATGTGTGCACGATACCCCTAGCCGAACACAAATCAAGTGTCTGCAGAAGATCTAAGCATGCACAGCTGTATTCTTTCAAGCATGAAAACATATCCCTTGTAATACAAGGTACAGGGAAGGATAAATTAAAGATCAAAAACCCCGGGTGGAGACTGTAGGATTGTTTAGCGTGTTTTGGGAGAACAGAGTACAGCACCACTGCACAGGATCAATGTATAGCATGTTTTTTTTTTGAAGTGCAGCGCCACTGCATGGATTTGGTGCATTGATATAATGTGGTACAGCAAGACATGTGTTATTGAGCATTTTTATGCAGCACCACTGCATGGGTTTGGTGCATTGCTATGATGCAGTTGTTTCAAGCTATGTGTTGCCAGTGTAACATGGACATATAAGTAAGGGCAGGTTATTCAGTCAAAAACGATTTTTACAAATAAAATGCAAATATATTTTTCACAGTTAAAAGCACACATCTGTACCTTTTCTCACCTGAAATGCCTATGTTGCAAGAGACACATTTTTTAATTAACAAACTAATCTCACTAACAAAACTAACAATTATAACTCATTAATAAAAGAATGTGTCTTCACTGCAAAATGAGGCCTACTCTGAAAATCAGTTTTAAACACACATTCAAGTTTTTTTTTTCTTTTGCCTTTTTGTGCTCTGTCCACAGTAACTGCAGGAAGCAAAGACTTCGAATAAGCAGGAAATCAGTTTGTTACAGTTGCAACTGTAAAAAAAATAAGCCATTGTGTAGTGAGGGAGGAGATGACATGATAGAATCTTATTGGACAAGCATTCGGTAACCAAGTTTTCTTGTAGAATCTTGAAAAGAGGTGTGGGGGCAGACGATTCTGGACACAGCTCGAAGAAGGACGGGGTTGACAGCTGGGGATGCCTGATTCCTAAATCAGATTCAACTTGGTTGCAGAGACTGGCTTTTCCAGTCAACAAGTCCCAGTTTGAGTGACAGCAGATGCTTGTCCTTGCTGGGTGAATCCCTCCAGAAGGCGACCAGCCAAAGAAGTTACATACTGAATAAGCCTGGTAATTATCTCGCTGAGGTGTGGGGGCTGAGTGTTTACGAAAATATTCAGTCAGTGTAGGAAAGGAGATTCCTGTGCTTTACCCACGTGTTTAATGTTACAAATTGAATTCTTGTCTCCGCCACTCTCTTTTCAGTGTTTCACAAATAATGCTGTTACTGTGCTATTTCATTTATTTCTGTAAAGAGTGAGATCGTGTTTAGATGCAACTTTTATAATACACAAAAATATCTCAAAGCAGACGAGTGGTGTGTTTTATATTTACCAATACAGTGCTGATGATGTGGGGAGATGTTTAGACAGTGCAATTGTCATTTTCAAGGTAGCTAAAAATAAGATCTGGCTGCAGCCATTCAGTATGAGCAAATGTCATTCAGTATGAGCAATTATAAATAACTGTGTGTGTTATAGCCTTTTTGCTGAAGGTACATGAGTCAGAAAAAATAGAGACCCGGGACATAGTTCACTACCTTATATAAGTTAGTGAAAAATACCACATGATAGCTCGCTGCCGTAGATAAGACAGCGAGAAATTGCCCATGGTGGCACACTAAAGTGAAAATGTGGTGTTCCTGAAATGCAAGCCTGAGGTCTCTATGGTGATTACACGAAAAATCTAAACACAAATAAGGGGTGCTGGATGTTGGGGCCACAAATAAAACAAGGCAATTATGCTAACCAAAATACCACCAACCACGCATACCAACCACGCATACCAACCACGCATGTCTGTGTACTGAAATAATGCATATCCACTGTATTATTATTATACATAACCCAATCTGAATACAATGAGTGATTGTTGCAAAATTATTTTTGGCGGTAAGAAAATACCGCCAGGCCCCAAATCTACACAAATACCCAACATATTTATGGTGCGTTGGCCGGGAAAGTGATCACAGAGCACCTACTGGGCGTGGCAAGTGTGTCTCACACTGCCATCATTACATTAAAGGGAACCCATTTCATAATAGCAGTGTGTTACTAAAAATGAATTTCAGAATGTCACAAAGGGAAACCACATTTTCAGACCTAGTGCAATATTTAGAGGCAAAGTTGTTTGCACATGGGACGTGGTCATCGAACAGTACCTTAGAATGGCATGACCGCATTCAGGGTGAGGGGCAGAAAGAAAAAACTAGACAATATTTTTGCAGAAGGCAACATAATTCAGGTCTGCCTTACAAGATTACTGAATGCAGCCGATAAAAGTGCAGAGAAAGACTGTTTAATACGGCTATGCGGCAAAATATGGTTTATTTTGAATAGGTCCCTGCAAATGCAGGAAAATGATACCCAGCTAATTAACAGGTTAAAGACTGAATTAGATGGGGCAAGTAAAAATCAGGAAATGTTAAGAGCAGAATTGGATGTATGCCAAAAAGACATGCAATTAAAATGCAGAGACTTTGATGCTCAGTTATCCAAAAGCAAGAAACAATTTGAGGATAGTGAGCAAGAGTTGGTACACTTAAAAGCCTTAGTGGACCACATTAGACAGGATAAAGATGAGGTTGTTTCAGAAATGCAGATTTTACAAAAAGAACATTGTGAAAAAGAATGTGATCTCCAGAGTGCAGAACAAGAAATGATTAAAATGACTCAAGAAAGAGACAAGAGAAATAAACAGTTCAATGAATGCCAAATGCAAATGTGCGACATGCAGGAGGTGATTAATAAGATGAGTGATGAAAACAACTATTTGCAAAATGAAGCAAACAGACTCCTTAAAAAGTGTAAGGACTTAGAACAGCAAATGTGCATTCCCAGGTCCCAGGAGAGGCGGCAGGGTACCACATTCAATGGAGTGGAGGTGAATTCTAGTTCTGCCCAAAGAGCTAGTGCTCCAGTGACTGGGCCGGTGACTGAACTTGGTTGCAGCGCCCTTGGGGGATTTGATACTCCCATTGGGGGCAGCCACCAATCTCATACACCTGAAAACAGGATTGAATCACAAAGTGGTGCAATTCCATGCATTGCAACAAGTAGCCCCATAAAAATAATGAAATCCATTAAAGCCCTGATCAATCCATTTAAAAAGGGAGGTGAAAGCTGCATTGAGGATCACTTAGAAGCGGTTCATGACATTTTTAAAGCACTCCAGATACATAAGGAACAGTACAGACAATATTTTCATTTAACTTTAGATGCCCCGACGGCCAGCATCATAAGGGGATTAAATGAACAGCAGAATATGACATGGGTGGAGTTTGAAAAAGAAATTAGGCGTCATTTTTCTCCTTTTCAGTCATTGCAGGAGGCAACGAAAGTCGCTTACACAATCACTGCTGGACCTAATACATCCCCTCGCCAATTTTTACAAGACTTAAAAAGAGCATTTTCTCGCTTTGATGTATCTTTTGACCCAAATTCCAATGAGTTTAAAACTGCATACTTCTATGGGCTACAGAAAGACATCATATCCCAATTGGTCCGTGAATTTGACTGTGACAAGTCCCTTGAATGGATTGTACATCAAAGCACAAAACTATATGAGGTACTCTATTGTCAGGGTAGAGAAAGTGATAAAATGAAAGATACTAGACCTAAATCTAAAGAACCCTCAGCCACAGTAATGGAAATCAGGTCAGCCAAAATGTCCCTTGAGTCTGCTCAAAGCCAAGGTAAAAATAATGTGACACCTGAACAAAGGGGTAATCAACAAAGATTGCCCTTTCCTGTACCAATGTTCCAATCACATGATCCTAGTAATAGGGAGAGCTACATCAGCCCTAGGTATTTAGGGGACAGACCCCGGGTAGGATATCGGCCTGATATGGCAGGTATGAACAATAACCAGAGACAAAATCAAGATCAAAGAAATGATGGTCCCTACCAGTCATTGGGGACACAGAGCAGATTTGATCCCAACACCATGATATATGGTAATCAGGATAGACCCCGATATGTGGATTGATTTACTGATAATGGAAATCAACATAGGGGCCAGTACCCACAATCTGAGAGACAGGACATGAGGCAAAACATGAACTATAATCCACGTCAGTACAATGATTCCCCACCAGGGGACTATAATCAAAGGATGGGTGCACCCCACTCCCCTCCACAAATGAATCAAGAGTTCAGAGACCATCCCAACAGACATCAATCACCTGAGAGGTATCAGAATAGATCCAATCAGGGGGAAAACAACCAATATCGACTTAGGCCACAGAAAGAGGATTCTAGAGAGATGGAAAGGTTCCAGTGCCTTGAGGCCCAAGTGAAAATGTTAGCTGAGCAAATAGGAAAGCTCTATACAGCACAAAAACAACCATCTAAAGAGGGGGCTGATGGCCCTAGCATTGACCGGGGGGCTTCTGAGAAGTGACTAAGAACTTATGACACCTGCAGTGCCAAAAAGACAGATTGCCCTGATGTAATTTTGCATAATGACTCTGAGATGCCTAATGATTTAAAAGTGAAAGCACCAATAAATGAACATGTAACAGAAAATGCAAATACTTCTAAAAAAGAGGTACGGTTTAACCTAGAACTAAATCAAACATTGAAGATTTGTGCAAATAAAAAAGAAACACCTGGAATTCCAAAAGAACAAAGAGACAGATTTAAGAAAAATGACTCATGCATGAGGAATACCAGTGAACAGGGAGTAAGTGGGGATGCTATAGCTCCTTCCCTGGGCAAGCAAAACAATGGCCAAACACAGGTAGAAAAAGGAAATACTCAAAAGGAGGGTACGGGTCAATCACCTGAAGAATTCTTTGAGCTACATATTTTTGAAGAGGCTGAAAGGGCTGGTATCACACTAAATGATCACAAATGCACAGAATTAAACAATGACAAATTGCTGAATGATGTTGTTACACATGTTCAGTTGGAAGGTTGTAATGTGGTCTCTGATGTTACCCAGATGGATGAGCGAACAGTGGCCACACTCCAAAAAACCTCTAAAAATGGAGAAATGGATAAAGTATCTCGCGCAGAAATGGGCAAAAATGAGGAAAAAATGTCTTTTCATTTACCAATATGCTTAGCCAAAAGTGAAAAAGGCCTGAGAAAGGTGAGCCCTGAAATAAGTAATAATTTGCATTTCTTATGTGTGTTAGAGGAAGTTGAGGACAGGTATTATGCTCCCATCACTGTAGAAGAAAAATGCCAAACATTTGCAATGATTGACACTGGCGCACAGGCCACTATTATGTCTAAAGAATTGGTAAAGAGTATCAATGAAGGGAGATCCCCACAGAATCAGGTCACAGTGAGGGAAAACCAAGGTCCAGTGCATAACTTTAATGGGGAGGAGGTGCCCATTGTAGGTGTCACTGAGGTTGACATAAAAATAGGAAAGCACAGAGTGAAACAAGATGTATTGATCACATCTATTTGTGAAATTCCATTTTTGATGGGGACAGATTGCCTGAAAAGATTGTCTCCTCTCATAGATGGGGTAAATGGAGTACTGTGGTCTTTAACAAAAAAACCATTGAGGCCTAAGAAACTAAAATCACAAAACAGCAACATAAATGAATGTCACACCGTTGCCAAAACAAATGATGCAGTGGAGGTATATCTCCAGAATAGTTGCATACCTAGTGTCACTGTTATATTGATGTGTCAAGACAAAATGCAGAGCGACAATGAAAAACTACCTGTACAAATATACTTGGACCCAAGGAAAAATTGGCAGACTGCCATAGATGAGCACACATTACGTTTTTATTTAAAAGAGAAAACATGCAAACAGAATATTGCTCCTAAAACAGATTCAGAAAAACACATTACCACTCTTGCTGAAATACACATGGAGCATGAGCAACCATGGGTTCATATTGGTATAAATGATTGTTTGAAAACAATAAAAGCCACTTTAGCGCTGGAACAGGAAAGGAGTTTCATTAATGAGAAATTATTGCAAAAAATGATGGAGAGGGAGGTGATCCCGAAATTTAGAATTAAGTACCAATATGTCTCTGGTTTGCACAGTCCAGACTTTGAAAACCGAATTGCAGGCAGATGCATGCTGAAAATTAACATTGGACAAAAAACAATTCACCATAATGTGTGGATAGTGAGTGGAGCACAAAATGACTTTTACATGGGCAACGACATCATGCATAGGATGTGCATGGTGTTAGATTTCCTTAATCCAAAGATATGGTCATGTCTAGGTGGGCCTGCACCTGAATTTGAAGACAAAAGAAGAGCTTTTCATTGCGCGCAGCTGGTCCCATATGCAGTTGAATTACAGATGAGGAAGGATACTATTATTCCTGCATTCACCAAACAGGTTGCAATAACACTGGAGTGCAGAAATGGACAGCAGATGAAAGATTCTGATGCATTTGTGTGCCTGAATGAATCCATAAAACAGCAGGGCCTGGATTATCAATACACTCCATTGGTAGATATTGGTGAAGGGTCTGTAAAAATTATGTTGAATAACAAAGGTTGGCAAGACATTCTTTAAGAGGAAAACTCCCCATTAGGAATGGCTATACAAAAATCACATTATGCTGCAGATCTAAATAACATGGTGATTGGAAATATACCTGAAAGGTATGTAGATGCTAAGGGTGAGTTGCCAGAATACCTGAATTCTGAGCCCAAAGGAATATTTAAAATTCATTCTGTGTACCCTTATGATTCAAATGAGACAGTGTGCTGCCATCAAGAAAATTGCATCACATTTGATTTAAATGAAAATGAAACAGAAAATCAGCCCATTGAAGTGAAAGCTGATATGCCAAAATATTTAAAAGTGGCAGCATTACAAAAAGACACAGCCACACAGTTAGAGGAGAAAGCCGAGATTCCCTTACCAGAAGATTTTCCAGAATTTTCCAAAATGGTAGAAGAGCAGATTTTATTAGCAGATGCATGTAACAGCGATGAGGATAGAAACAATCTGAGGGAGATATTTATGGAATTTAAGGATGTATTTGCAAAAGATGCTTATGATTGTGGTTTAACTGATTTACATGTGGCCACACTACCAGAAGGGTGTAACAGAAGTCCAGTGTTTGTACGCCAGTATAGACTACCGCAGGCATGTTTAGAATCATTGGCAGAGATTATTAAAAATTTGGAATTGCGGGGAATCATCAGGCCCATTCATAGCACATCCAATACACCTATTTTAGGTGTGTTAAAGCCAAATAGTCAATGGCGGCTATGTGCAGACTTGAGGGAGTTAAATAAAAGAGTACCAGTGTACAGATGGCCATTGCCATTCATTGATCAGGGCCTAACTCAGGTACATGGTTCAAAAGTGTTTACCACATTAGATCTCACATCTGGGTATTGGTGAGTGCCATTGGCAGAGGAGATACAGAATTTATTTTCCTTTACATTTGACAGGACTCAATACGCCTGGTTTAGAACGCCGTTCGGGTACATCAATAGTGGGAGTGAATTTGGCATATTTTTGAGAAAGGCCATGCCTGATGCAGCGGAAAGAGGAACCATAGTTTACGTGGATGATGTCTTGATAAAAAATGAAGGCCTGAAAAGCCATTTTGATGAAATAAGACATGTGCTTGGCCAATTGCAGAAAGCAGGCGCCAAAGTATCTTTGCAAAAAGCACAATGGTCCAAGAAAAAAAGTGAACTTCTAGGCCATGAAGTGACTGAACATGGGCTAAATCCACAAAAGAAGAAGATAGAGGCCATACAAAGATTAAAAGATCCTAAGAATGTGAAAGGAGTAAAATGTTTGTTAGGAATGACAGGGTATAACAGAAAATTAATTGAAAATTATGCTGAAATCACTCAACCATTGACTAAACTGCTTAAACTGAATACTCCCTGGAAATGGGAAAAAGAGCAGTCTGAGGCAGTGGCTAAACTGAAGGAATGTCTGGTAAAGGCACCATGTTTAGCATATCCCATAAAAGGTAGGGATTTCTTTATAGAAATAGGTTTTTCTGAACATTGTATGTCAGCAGTGTTATCACAAAAACATGATTTGAATCACAAAACAATTGCCCATGCAAGTAAGGCATTTTCCCAAGTTGAAATGAAATTTAATGAATGTGAAAAGGCCCTATTAACCACTGTGTGGGTGCTACAACATTTCTGCCCCATTGTTCAGGGAGAAAAGGTGATTATTGAAACAAATCATCAACCTTTGTAGTTTTTAGAGAGTAAAAGAATTAGGTCAGGTAATCTAGCGCAGTCCAGAATCACTTCATGGACGCTGGCATTACAAGGTTTGCCTATAGAAGTGAGATATGGACAAAATAAAAAGAGCCCAATTGCTCAAGGGTTAGCTGACTTACATGACTGCGCAGCTGAACAAATATCAAATGAAATGGAAGTGGAACCTAATTGGCAGGAATTTGAACAATCACCACACAAAGCTTTTGATGAAAAAACATGCAAGGATTTGCCAACTGTATATGTGGATGGTTGTGCTTTTCACATTGAAAATGACAGTAATAAACAATTAGTGTCAGGAATAGGAAATGTCTGGTTGAAATGTGAAGGAGTCCCCAGTATAGGGATGAGGATTGGAGCTAGGAGCAGTCAAGTGGCGGAATTGGCAGCCATTTATAAAGCAATTACTACTGCAGTTGATAGAAAGTTCAGTGAAATTGTCCTGGTGACTGATTCTGACTATGCACGGAATAGCTTTGTGGAGTATTTACCTGGCTGGAAAGCGAGAGGCATGGTTACATACAACAAAAAGCCACTTAAACATGGAAAAATGATACAAGCCATAGACAAATTGGTGTCAGATAATGATTTGACAATATACTGGAGAAAAATTTGTGGACATTTAAAAACACCAGGAGAGGATAATGAGGGAAATGATAAGGCAGACCACCTGGCTAAAATTGGGGCTGTGATGGGAGAATTGCTACCTATTGATGATTTACTGGGTGAAATACAGATTGATGCAGTTACACGTTCTAAAGCACCAAAGGAGGTAGATCAACCAGTGGTGCAATGGGGCCATGACACGCCAGACCAAGATTTGATTGAGGCACAAAAGAATGATCGAATTTTGGGAATCTATTATAATCATTTGATAGATCCTGAACAACACCCTTTAACAGAAAATGATTGTATGGGAAAATAAGAGTTGAGGGTACTATTAAAGAATAAAAAACAAATTAGATTACAAGATGGACTCATGATTAGAGAGTCCATAACAGGACAGATACAGTGGGTGGTACCCCTTTCATTCAGAGGGCTAATGCTACAACATGCACATGATGCAATAACTGCAGGCCACAGAGGTTCACAAAAAACATTGGAAATACTGAAAGATTATGCTTACTGGCCACATATGTCCCAAGATGTGGAATTATATACTAGAGGATGTCTAGTATGCGCCCAATTTAAACCTGCTTCACCAATGCATAGTGCACCATTGATGAAAAGAGGCCTAACTCTCCCATGGTCAGATTTGCAAATAGACTATGTAGGCCCTTTAAAAAGGTCGAGCAGAGGACACTGTTACATTTTAAGTGTGATATGTTTGATGTCGAAGTGGATTGAATGTATTCCTGCACCAGATTGTAGTGCGCAAACAGCAGCCACATTGCTGGTGAACCATGTGTTCTCAAGGTTTGGGTTGCCACAAAGAATTGAGTCAAACAGAGGAAGTCATTTCACAAGTACCCTAATGAGTAAGGTATGGCAAATACTGGGTGTGAAAAGGAAACTACATATTGCATATCAGGCAGCCTCTTCAGGTGGAGTTGAACGGAGCAATAGGTCTGTTGTGGATATTTTAAAGAAATTCGTGGCAGTAGCAGGTTCCAGCTGGGATTTACGTTTACCGTTGGTTTTGATGGCAATCAGATCAACTCCTGCCAAAGCAACAGGTGTTAGCCCCCATGAGGTCTTGACAGGTAGGAAAATGGTGTTACCACAACACCTACTATACAGAACACATGAGCAGACACTTGTGAGTGCATCCACAGTTCATGAGTACATTGATGAACTGAGGAAGCATTTGCAACATGCATTTGCTTTTGTGCAGAGAAATCTGGAAAGGGCTGCTGACAGTGCTAAGACATACTATGATAAAAGAACATCAGTGAGAGAATACGGTGTACAGGATCAGGTGTACAAGTTTCATTTTGGAAAAAGTAAACAGAAAAATTCTAAATTTCTAGCAGCCTGGCAGGGGCCATTTTGGATTATAGATAAGATCTCTCCTGTAGTGTATAACATTTTGAAGAATGAAGGTGAAATAGCGATAGAGCAGTTGTCCATGTAAATCAGATCAAGCCATGCCATCCCAGACACGAGATCAGGCGGCTTGAGCATGTAGAAACAGATAAAGTCCCTTAAACACAAAAAGATAAAATAAATGGGTACAGTCAGGAGGCAGGGAATGAGAAGTTAAAAAGTTGATTGTTATAATGGCACATAAACACTATAATATATATATATATATATATATATATATATATATATATATATATATATATATATATATATAATATAGATAATGCAAACACATATTATATTAAAAAATAAATAAATAAATAAAAAAGGAGTTTATGGGATTAGTATGCAGAATGAAAATGGATTGAATGTTAAATGTTGTTTTATGTATGCTTGTTTTTTTTAAACTTGTGTTTAATTTCAGAAAAAAAAAAAAAAAAAGCGAAATGTTTTTACCAAGCATCTTTTATTTTTGGCAAAAGGGTGAAGTTGGTATTGTGCTATATACTTAATCTGTTTCTTTTCTATTTTGGTTTAGAACATTAACTATTTATACCGGAGGCCACGGGAGACGATGGAATATGGAGTCCCCTGGATGAAGACCAAAAGATGCCTGCCTCCGGGTGGAGGTGAAGACAAAATAGCCGGAATGCCAAAGAAAAGATGACTTCTATAGAGAAGGATCCAAGAGTACCAAGAATAAAGAGTACCCGAATGAACCAAAAGAGGCAGACAAGAGTCCTGACATATGGAGTTCCACGTATTTATTATTTGAATTAATTGTTTTAATCTGTTATGTTAATTATTTGTTTTAGTTAGTTGTTTTATTTTATTATTTTCAATTGACTTCAAGTATAAAATTGAAATACTGGACTGGACACTTACATTGGGAAGGCAAATGTAGAACATTTTATAAGAATTGATAAATTCAGATGAATTTTAATATTATATTGATTGAACAGTGACTTTCAATTTTCATCTTCACAACAAGAATGTTAATTGTATTGATTGTTACATTTTTGAAAGAAGAAAAGGAACAAGTTGGATTTTTTCCAATTGTGGCTCGGATTAGCCAAATTAAAAAAAAAGGAGGGTATATGTAGGATTGTTTAGCGTGTTTTGGCAGCACAGAGTACAGCACCACTGCACAGGATCAATGTATAGCATGTTTTTTTTTTGAAGTGCAGCGCCACTGCATGGGTTTGGTGTATTGATATAATGCGGTACAGAAAGACATGTGTTATTGAGCATTTTTATGCAGCGCCAATGCATGGGTTTGGTGCATTGCTATGATGCAGTTGTTTCAAGCTATGTGTTGCCAGTGTAACATGGACATATAAGTAAGGGCAGGTTATTCAGTCAAAAATGATTTTTACATATAAAATGCAAAAACATTTTTCACAGTTAAAAGCACACATCTGTACCTTCAAAATGCACACCATTTCTCACCTGAAATGCCTATGTTGCAAGAGACACATTTGGTAATTAACAAACTAATCTCACTAACAAAACTAATAATTATAACTCATTAATAAAAGAATGTGTCTTCACTGCAAAATGAGGCTTACTCTGATAATCAGTTTTAAACACACATTCAAGTTTTTTTTTTCTTTTGCCTTTCTGTGCTCTGTCCACAGTAACTGCAGGAAGCAAAGACTTCGAATAAGCAGGAAATCAGTTTGTTACAGTTGCAACTGTAAAAAAAATAAGCCATTGTGTAGTGAGGGAGGAGATGACATGATAGAATCTTATTGGACAAGCATTTGGTAACCAAGTTTCCCTGTAGAATCTTGAAAAGAGGTGTGGGGGCAGACGATTCTGGACACAGCTC
This sequence comes from Ambystoma mexicanum, assembly GCF_040938575.1. Classification (NCBI taxonomy): domain Eukaryota; kingdom Metazoa; phylum Chordata; class Amphibia; order Caudata; family Ambystomatidae; genus Ambystoma; species Ambystoma mexicanum. The sequence continues at coordinate 1,142,881,265 of NC_090922.1, forward strand.
GAAGAAGGACAGGGTTGACAGCTGGGGATGCCTGATTCCTAAAGCAGATTCAACTTGGTTGCAGAGACTGGCTTTTCCAGTCAATAAGTCCCAGTTTGAGTGACAGCAGATGCTTGTCCTTGCTGGGTGAATCCCTCCAGAAGGCGACCAGCCAAAGAAGTAACATACTGAATAAGCCTGGTAATTATCTCGCTGAGGGGTGGGGGCTGAGTGTGTACGAAAATATTCAGTTAGTGCAGGAAAGGAGATTCCTGTGCTTTACCCACGTGTTTAATGTTACAAATTGAATTCTTGTCTCCACCACTCTCTTTTCAGTGTATCACAAATAATGCTGTTACTGTGCTATTTCATTTATTTCTGTAAAGAGTGAGATCGTGTTTAAATGCAACTTTTATAATACACAAAAATATCTGAAAGCAGACGGGTGGTGTGTTTTATATTTACCAATACAGTGCTGATGATGTGGGGAGATGTTTAGACAGTGCAATTGTCATTTTCAAGGTAGCTAAAAATAAGATTTGGCTGCAGCCATTCAGTATGAGCAAATGTCATTCAGTATGAGCAATTATAAATAACTGTGTGTGTTATAGCCTTTTTGCTGAAGGTACATGAGTCAGCAAAAATAGAGACCCGGGACATAGTTCACTACCTTATATAAGTTAGTGAAAAATACCACATGATAGCTCGCTGCCGTAGATAAGACAGCGAGAAATTGCCCATGGTGGCACACTAAAAGTGAAAATGTGGTGTTCCTGAAATGCAAGCCTGAGGTCTCTATGGTGATTACACGAAAAATCTAAATAAAAATAAGGGGTGGTGGATATTGGGGCCACAAATAAAACAAGGGAATTATGCTCACCAAAATACCACCAACCACGCATACCAACCATGCATGTCTGTGTACTGAAATAATGCATATCCACTGTATTATTATTATACATAACCCAATCTGAATACAAGGAGTGATTGTTGCTAAATTATTTTTAGCGGTAAGAAAATACCACCAGGCCCCAAATCTACACAAAATACCCAACAAGACCTTGAGTGGGGTATGTGGTATCACCAACACCCTGAATGTGTGTGTCAGTGTGACTGTATTTGATCCTCGCTTTCCCCTGGCACCATTTCCCGTGCGGTCCAGATGCCTGCCACAATGATATATTAACCAGGCTTAGAATGTTTATTTTAGAGTGAAAGAATGTAATAATGTGTGCCCAGACCTTCACTGATCCCAGCTGACCCATTTGGATCCAGATGGATGGGAAATAACTAACCAGCCTGGCATCCCCTATGGAGCAGGCTCATGTGTAGGGTGGCTCTAATCTGTGGCACCCATTGGTACTACATGTAATGACGATTTGGGGTTGTACAAGCCCCTGTTTGTAGCAGGGAGAGCAGAGCACTCTTCAGCATCATAGTCCTTTGCTGATATTTGTATTCTGTTCAATTAACCCTTGTTATCCTTGCAACACTATCTTCTGGCCTATTTCCCTATCAGATTTTCTGGAGTGTGCATGAAAAGTGACTTGCTTTCACATCCTAGGTTGTGAAGGCAAGTCTGATGACATACACATCAAACAACAAATCCACGGAAGCCACCAGGGGGCACACAGGTGATGACAGCCTGATCCCAGCACTCCTCCACCCACCAGAGCTTTGTAGGACTCCCCCCCATGGTGATATACAAGCGGATTCACCTGGCAGAACACCTGTAGCAATAGCTGATAATACTTTGGACCCTGAGTCCCCAGGCTAAGCCGAGAATGCGCGACTATTACGGAGCTGCGTGGACCAAGAAGGATATGTGACAAGACTCTCCCCAGCTCAGGAACCCCAGATGCGGGATTTGGAACATTTTGGAACCCATACCCTGTCGCGGGTTGGAGGACCCAGCACCAGATCTAGGTGCCCACTGGAGACGTAATCAGCCTTCGCCCTCCCCTGCTGGGGGAACCGCGTGGGGAAGGAAACAAGTGATTTATTTCCCACCCCCCAAACTCAACTTAAACATCACGGATGTGCAGGTGCCCGGGCCGTGCGACAGGTGTCTGCGCATTCCAGAGGAACTACGCAGTGATATCCAGCACAGCTGCAGGCTCGGGAGAAGGGATGCCCAACCTCCCATGAGTGAGGGAGACTGAGGGTGAGGTGGAGGGAAAGAGGGGGAACGAGCAAACCCGTGCTGGCCCTCCAGAAGGGGTACTTCTCTCCCTCATCACTCTGGTCAGCTGATCCCACCCCTCTCACCCCCACTTAGCCTGATGGTGGATTCTGAAGCCCTAGGCCGCTTGTAGTTGGTCCCCCACATCCACCTGCAGTACCAGGCCATCAGGAAGCCTTACCCCCAGCCTAATTATTCACTGTCAGTCTAGAGGAGCCCATTCTCCCACCATCGTTTACATGAGAGGGGGTAACATATCTACAGCCCTGCCAATAAGGTGAAATTCTGCTGCATTTCTCATTTGAGGGGCAGACCCTCCACCAAACCAGCCTACTCCGCTTGACATGGCCCCATCGTGTCTGCAAAGCCACACATACTCTGTCATTGAGGGTCAGCCTTACATCAAAATGCAAGTCGTCTGCCGCTCGAGGCTTGCACTTGGGGGCCCCCACACAAGTGCGGAATGGAAGACCCCCCTCTCTCGTCTTTTGTTGGAAGCAGCAACAAGAAGATTAGTGAAGCCCAGGCTTCCGGACGCGGTTGCTGTTGCCTTCTCCCTCACGAGTGGCCACTGGTGTTCTCCAGCTCGCAGGTACCTGAGGTGTTCCTCACTCTCATCATTTGGTCAGGACTCAGATTCGATTTCACAAACCCCTACACTGCATTTTGTCACCAAGAGGAGTCGCCCAACCACTCACAACAAGGGCACGAGCGGCTAAGCCCCACCAGAGGACCGAAGACCCACTGACTGCAGTGGTGTTCAATTAGTGTGTCTAGAGGAACGGGTCACCCTCCTGCCCCTCCTCCCCCAAGGTCTCTTCACCACCACAGTGCCTCCTGCTCCTCAGCGGACCCATGAGGTGGTCTGACACACTTCAGTAATTCCAGCGCGACCAGCCCCATGCCGTCACTTCAAGCAATGGCAACTACCAAGTTGTCCTCCAGCCCGGACGAGGCGCAATCGGTGACTCAGGGTATGGCAACCCTGTTGGAGGAAATTAGGGGGTTCAGAGCGGACATCGGAAGGAGACTTGACGACCTGGATAAAAAAGTCGGCAGCATGGATGATCATATCCAAGGCCTGGAAGCAAACCGACTTTTGGTTGACCTACTCGAAACCCAACTTTACATGAGACTGTCAGAGCTGGAAAGGCGAGAAGAGAAATGCGCCTTAAAGATTGACGACTTAGAAAATTAGGAGAGGCGTAATAATCTAAGATTCCTTGGCTTTCCTGAACGTGACGGTGAGAGCCAGGCAGACATATTAAAAGCAATTAACTCAGTGATTAGTAAACTGTTTGACAATGAAAACACTGGAGAACCCACAATAGACAGGAGCTCAAAGAGCGGGGTCATGCTCCCGAGGACCAAGATCAGAGCTGACAAGATATCATTATTTTGCAGAGAAGTCCAAAATACTTGAGCTAGTGAGAAAGAGGGGTCGTATCGAGTGGGGAGACACCTGTATAACGATTTACCAAGACCTCTCACCTTTCACCCTGGCCAGGCGGTGGATCTGTGCCCCCTTAACAAAATGGCTAAAATCAAAGGAGGCCCGCTACAGATGGGGCTATCCATTTTCATTTTCGTTTGAATACGAAGGATACAAGTACTTTCTGGTAACGGAGGAAGAAATCCGTCGGGTCATCCAACAACTTCTAGGAGACTCTGCTGTGGGGCATTTAACAGGCCCACAGATATCCCCTACAAAAAAATAGCTGTGCTTTTGATCTTCTGAACACATATGGGGCGAGAGTTGAACACATCCACCGCAAGTATAGCTGCATTTTATTTTCATTCATGTGAATCCTGAGAAAACAAATCAAATTCAGAATGGCTGTGCATTGCTGTTCTGTCATTTAAACATTCAAGGATCACAAGAAAATGGCCTGCATTTCAAACGGCATCACACTGGTGCCTACTGTCAATTCAAACATTACACATTTGTGTTCTATTAAACCACAGGCCTGGCCGAGTATTTCATTTTGAACACCATCAGATAAGGCCGTCCATTCCAGAACGGCATTGTTTCAACAGTAAAGTCCATGAAAAGCAAAAGAATTCTGGCTTGGATTTACCATTTTGAAATAAACTAACACACGCAAAGTAATTCAAAGGAAAGATGCTCTCTCTTGCTTCGTGTCAATTACCAAGAAACCATTTTCAAACATATCTATTTTTCTAGAAACTGACCAGATCTATAGAAGGCCTTTTAGAAAGTAAATGCAAAGGGAAGCTGTTTGCGGGAAAAAACACATTTGTGAAATGAACATGAGAAAAAAAATAAATGGACATGTGTAAATCTGTTGTTGCAAAGCAGAAAATGACCTTGGGAAAGCTAAATGGGAAATAATACTGTAGCTTGCACAGAAACACAATTGTACATTGGGGAGAGTGGCTACCAAGATATGTATTATGCTTTTCCCCCAAAAAAGGATTTCAGCAGCCCGGCTGGGGCCCAGGCATTCCTGTCAAACCAGTATGGTTTAAAGGATAATTTCGCAAGTGACTGCAAGGGTTTGTGGAAAGTTTTGTGCCCTGTTCTCTTGAAACTGGGCGTGTGATAATTACAGGTTCTCCCAGACTGCCAGGCAGAACTGACAAAGGATGGGGGGAAGCTCTGTGTTTGCCTCGTAGGTGTGATTTCCTCCGCATTCATTCCCAGTATCCAATGGAGGACTTCAAAGGGGAGTCATGGCAACCCTTGTGCAAGCTGACCCACGGAAGACATTTTGGCTGGGGCGGTTTGATAGACCACCCACATTTGGGGATAAATCCAGCCTAATTGATTTAAAGACCTTTTCATATTAAGACATTTTTCTCTGCAATCTGAATAAGCAGTAATGTGATATCAGTTTTAATGTGATTTTTGGACAAGCATAATACGACTATGTGCCTCTCTCTGGCACATGGGGAAATGAAATGGCAGGGAAAATGCATTTATGGGGGAAGCATGAATAGCACAGATATTAAACTTGGGGAAAATATGCCAAATCATATTATGCTTGTGTGTAGCCATTTGCAGAATTGCTTCTCCCAAGGGTGAGGCAACATCACGCCGAACTGGCGTTCGAATCAGCATATTCTTGTGAAATATGGGATCTGCCTATCTGATTTTTATGATGGTGACTATTGTAAATATGATGTTTTTGTTCCATAACTTATTTTGGTAAAAAGTAAATGTGATGAGACAAAGCAAGTCATAAAACGCACACACTTAAACTGATGTCACTTCCTCGGACCAATCAACCCGGAGTGAGAAGACGACCCCAATAGCCTGGCCTATCCCCTTCAGGGGTTAAGTCCAGGATACTTCTGCCCATATTGTAAAATTCTATGATGTCACTATGCCTATATAAGAGGTAGATAGGGAGGCGCATAAATCTTCAACATTCAAAATTCACCCTGCAAGATTCCAAGACTCCAGAACCAGGACTGGAGGTATCTGAACCTGATCCAGGCAGAACCACCTATCCAGAACCACTGTCATCCCAATAATTCAGAGAGAAAGGAGGCAAGGCCACTGATCAAACTGTCTCAAACTACATTTTATGTTCCTACAAGAGACGCACTGGGTGAAGGGAGGGGAGCCAACCCTAAGGGCGAGAGCTATTCAAGAATTCATCCATGGCTCAAGCCTGTCAAAGAAAAGAGTTGTCGCCATAGTTTTCTCCAGGGAGGCACACTTCAAACACCAAGTTGCCTGTAATGATTCAGATTAAACAATATTTTACACTAAATGACAATAGAGAGTTGATTTGGTTTGGGAAGCACTTAAGGCCACGCTCATCGGATTGGGTGCAATGAGAAAGAGAGAAAGGGAGAAAGCAGAGAAGGTACTTATGGAGAGAATTGAGGCCATCCAACCAGGGGGTAAGTTGAAGTCCCAAATGTTCCCGGGGAAATGGGCAGAGCTTTAACTACTCAAAGAGAAACTCAGGGGTCTGTTGGCCTACCAGACAGAACAGAAGCTGGAGTTTCTGAAACAGAAACATATGGAAAAAGGCAAGGAGGCAGAAAAGATGTTGGCTTGGAAGATGAGAGAGCTCAGAAACAGTCATAGGGTAGAGGCTATGTGTCCAAAAGAATGCTCAAAAATCCTAGACAACGCCCAAATACCATAGGAATTCCATCAATATTACTCCTCTTTTTATTCCTCCAAACATCAGGGGGATCTTTTGGAAGCTGACCGCTTCCCTGACTCTCTCTCGATTCCTTCTCTCCCCTCAGAAAAAAATGATTTTATGGAAGCTCTCATCACCTCCCAGGAAATAATAGATACCATTAAGGGAATGAAGGCAGGGACCACCCCGGGTGATGATCGATTCACGGTCGCTTTTTACAAATCTTTTCGCTCTACTCTCGCCCCCCTTCTGCCCTTCTGGCCAAATTATTTAATGGAATCTTACAATCGTAAAACCTCCCCGAATCAATGTTAGCAGCCCTCATAGTGGTCATCCCAAAGGAAGGAAAAGACCTGGCCCAATCCTCTTCCTATAGGCCCATTTCACTGTTGAACACAGACGTTAACATTTTTGCAAAACTCGTGGCCAATAGATTAGCACAGAACCTCCCCCTCTTGGTGCACAGTGACCAGGTGGGGTTTATCCCTGGAAGGCAAGGAGCGGATAACGTACAGAAGACCCATAACCTCTTCCATGAAGTAACCCAGATAGGTATGGGGGCCCACCTGGTTTCAATAGACTCGGAAAAAGCATGTGACCGCGTCACATGGCCGTACATGCACAAGGTGCTACAGAGGATGGGCCTGGGAGAGAACTGCAGAAGATGGATTGCAGCCTTATACAGGGTCCCAACCGCTGGGTTAGCAGTCAATGATGCTATCTCCTCCCCCCTCTATCTCACCAGGGGGACCAGGCAGAGGTGTCCTATCTCCCCTTTAATATACGCTGCGACTGTGGAACCCCTGTCCATCGCCATCAGAAGGAACTGGGAGATAAGGGGTATTGAGTGTGGGAATCAGGTGTTCAAGTTATCCCTCTTTGCTGATGACATCCTCTGCTACTTGACAGACTTATCCCAGTCCCTGCACCGCCTCCTTTCACAGATTCGAATTTTCTGCAAATTCTCAGCCCTTAAAATTAATCTTTCCAAGTCAAGCGCTATGCCCATGGGATGGGAGGACCGGAAAATGAGTAATAAGAACGCAATGGGGGTCATTACGACCCGGGCAGTAAGGGATTACCAGTACCGTAAGGGCACCGGTACCGGTAATCCCTTACCGCCCTATTACGAGGTCCCTTTGCGGGTCCTCCCTACCAGGTGTTAAGGACGGGACCCGCAAAGGGACTTTGGAGGTAATAACGGTACCGCAATTTGTGGTACCGTTATTACCACCTTCCCCATTCCCATTGAGCCCTATGGGGGCTCAAATGGGAATGGGGAAGGGCCCTGGTGAATGGGGAATTACCGCCCCCGCCAACCTTGGAATGGGTGGTAATACCTCCATTCACCAGGGCGGAGTCGGTATAGGTTTGGAGGCAGCCATGGCGCTAATAGCGCCATTGTTACCTCCAAACTCGTAATGACCCCCAATCTGTGATATGAGACTCGAGAGTGAATCCATTTGGTACATGGGTATTGTTCTCCCTAGGCAGCTGAGCTCGCTCTATGCCTGCAACTACGCTCCAATCCTGGGGAAGATCAAAGCTGACCTTCGGCGCTGGGGCCCACTCACCTTATCTTGGCTCGGCCAAATGATATCGATAAAAATCAACATACTCCCTTGGCTTTTGTACCTGTTCACAGCAAACCCCCTTCCCCTCCCGGACTCCTTTTTTTCAACACTCCAAGGCATGGCTCAACACTTTATATGGAAGGGGAAAAGCCAGAGAGTAAAGCATGCTACCTTGACACTCCCTAGCGATATGGGGGGGTTGGCCTACCAGACTTTAGGCTATACTTCAAGGCTGCAGAGCTCCGGGTAATGTTGGAACTCTTGAGGAATGACATGGGGACCTACTGGGCATTCATTGAAGACATGCACACTCATCCCAGGAAAGTGAGAGATCTCCTGTGGTCCTCATCTAAGAATATCCCCTCTCACTTCAGATCTCACCCCACGTTGGCAGTACTCTGGGAACTGTGTAGAAGCAATAAAGCTAATTTAACCCTCTCTAGCTGGCCTTCCCCTCTGACTTCACTCAGGGACCCCCCTCTCGATGTGAGTAAGATGGTTTTCCGAGCATCCCAACATTGGTCGTATTTGGGCCTGAAGAGAGCAGCTCAGCTCTTCAGAGATGACAGCTTCATCGAGTACAAGTCACTGCGAGAAGCCATGGCCCCATCCGTACTTTCTGTATTTTTATTATTATTTATTCAGATTTGTAGAGCGCACCTCAGCCTGCGGGCATCATGGCGCTTGTTTCAGACATATCTTAGTTACATAGAATACATTATTTACATACAATACATTATTTACAGTGGCAGGTAAGACATTTGTACAAATTTGCAATGCATTATATTTGCATAGATTCGCGAGTGTCACATATTATTGTGCAAGGAAAGAGGTCTTCAGTTTCCTATGAAAAACCGGGAGTGAGTTCTCTGCTCTAATGTCTGCAGGAAGAGCGTTCCAGGTCTTGGCGACAATGTGGGGGAAGCTTAGGCCACCGGCTCTGGCTTTTTTGATGCGTGGGATGTACGTTGGAGTATTGGGTGGGACGGGAGGAGGAGGGTTTGGAGATGGTCTCTGATAGATAGGGCGGGGCGGAGAGGGAGAGGCATTTGTGTGTGAGGGTGAGGATTTTGAGTGTGATCCACTCTTTGACCGGGAGCCACTGGGCTGAGTGTCTGGCATGGGAGATATGTCCTCTTCTTGGGATGCTAAGAGCGGCCCGGAGAGCATTGTTCTGTGTGACTTCAAGTCTGTTTAGGTTTTTTGCTGTGCCTGCTAGGAGGGCATTGCAGTAGTCCAGTTTGGCTCCAATGGTTGCTCTCGCTATAGAGAGGCAGTTGGGTTTAGAGAGGTATGGCTTGATTGCGTTTATGAGTTTGGTGGTATGCGCAGTAGAGGATGTGATTGCGCTGACTTGTCTGGTCATGGATAGTGAGGAGTCTAGGTATACTCCCAGTGTTTTGACAGCTGTGGATACGGGGATGATGGAGTTGTCAATGGCGAAGTTGGCGTACAATTTGTCCAGTTTGTCTAGGGTGCTCTGTTGACCTAATATCATGATCTCCGTCTTGTCTCCATTGAGGCAGAGGCCATTAACTGACATCCATGCCTGGATGATGGAGTAGATTGAGTGGAGTGCCTTGGTGTCTTCGTAGTAAGATCCTGAGAGGGGTAGAAGTAGTTGTGTGTCATCCGCGTAGTTCGTGTACGTGATACCGTATGAGTCGAGTTTGTCAAAAAGAGGCTTAGTGAACAGGTTGTAAAGTGTGGGTGCAGTGCAGGATCCTTGAGGGACCCCGCAATGGATTGTCGTGGGAGTGGCGTTGGCAATGTCCGAGAAGACTTTCATGGCTCTTCCCTCTAGGAAGGAGGTGACCCAGAGAGCTGATTCTTTAGAGAAGTTGGCTGAGTGTGTGAGGTGTGAGGTGAGGGTCTTGTGGTCAACCTGATCGAAAGCGGCTGAGAGATCTAGAAGGAGCAGAAAAAATATTTGAATATTTACGTAGCAAAGTTGTCATGACCGACCCCAGGTTGAATAATGAGCTCTCCTGACCCCTCCACCCCTTTGAAAGGATCCTTGCGGAGTGCCCCAGCAGGAAGAGAGTACTTTCCAAAATGTATAGATCCCTGATCAAAACAGACCTGGTAGCTTGACAGGCCTTTAAATGTGTTTGGGTTGGTAATGTGGGGGAGGAGATTGAAGAAGAAACTTGGGGCACAATATGTAAACAGATGTAGTCAGGGTCTCTTTGTACATCCGCAATGGAACATAATTTTAAAATCCTGCATGCCTAGCACCTTCCTCCCGTTAGGCTGTCTAAAATGTTTGTGGGGGTCTCGTCTCGCCTCTTTGCCCAAGGGAATGTGATCAACAGGGAACAGGGTATCACATGTGGTGGGTCTGTCCGGCGGTAGAAATTTACTGGACTGAACCCTTGAGCTGCATCAGAGACATGGCCGGCATTTCCCTAATGCTGCATCCTATCGCTTTCCTGCGTGGGGTTCCCTCACCTTATGATGGTCTATCCAGCCTTCTCAGAGTAGTGGAGGCCTTGCTGAGGGCCTGGAGGATAGCCCTCACTCAGAAATGGAAAAGCAAAGTCACCCCGTCCAGACAGGAATGGCTCACCAAACTGTGGAACATTTTCACATATGAAAAGATCTCGGCAATAGTTTCTAACAGAATGGTCGATTTCATGGATGATTGGGGAGCGGTCATGTTAGGGGACCATGGTGAAACCCTAACTCTTTGAACTCCTAATTCATGCGTTTAGCCTTGTATGTATTTGGGTTTTCCTCTCATATTAGCTAGTACGCTCTCTGTCTAAAATGTTTTTGTGACTTCTATTCTTCACATACCAGTGTGCGACTCAATGTATGATGACCCCAATGTGCCAGAACCTTTAGATCTGCGATGCTTTGACTTGCTTCTTGTGTTTACTTGCGCCGGTGAGCCGGGACTGGTAGCTATATTGCGGGGGGAGTGTGAGGGAGTGGGGGCGGGCTAAAAGGGTTGACGTTATCTTTGGTCTTTTACTGTAGTACAGAATACTGTGAATTGACAAATGCCAATAAAATGTAAGATTAAAAAAACAACTAATGCACACAGACATCAGCATCTGAGAAAGTGGCGCAACAACATTTTTTTTCAAATAGCAGAAGAAAAAATATCAAGAAATCTTCTTTAGAAAATAATACATTCCATGGGAAAACAAAATGCAACTATCTTCTCCTAGACAGCATGCTACTGTCTTCCAGTCTCTGCCAATGTCTGGGCCAACGCTACTGATCCATCACACTCCACCTGCCATGAAGTCATGCACCGGTAAACAGTAAATCCCCATTCCCATTTGAGTCCCGTAGGACTCAATGGGAATGGGGACCACGGAGGCACCGGCACCGTTAATAACCGTGCCGGTGCTTCCGTCAAGCAAAAAAGCAGGCTGGTGCCGTTTCACCCGCCAGGTTTATCCCTGGTGGGCAGAACGGCACCGGCCCGCCGACTCATAGTTTGCTGGACCAGAAACAACGGTGCTGGCCGGACCGGCAAACTTGTAATGAGGTCTATTGTCTAATTACCAGGAGATTCTGGATAATAAGTAGCTGCTTTTAGCTTCGTTTACCTATCTAAAGAGATAGAATCAGACTCATTTGTCAAAGGAGTGAAAAGAGAGAAATGGCACTTTTTCTTTTAAAAAAAGATCCCAGTCAAAAGGGTATTGGGGAAAAATGTTCCATGTCAGGAAGAAAATGGCACCTGCTGGGGGTAGCAGCCAACAGACAGCTTGGAAAGTGGGCATGAATCAGTGCAGAAACACCTCGTTCTGAGCTATTCATTGGTTAAAAGACATGAATTGACAATGAATTAACACTCGTTAAAATGGCTTAGTATGGACCAGAGATTCTAATGGCATGGAACTGCTCACCAGAGTTTTGAACGATATAAGTGAACGTTACGTGAGTCGTGAGTGAGCACAAGGTTCACTCTTGCTGTTTTGTAATAAATAGCATCACATTAATTGTACTTGTGTCACTTGTTCTCCCAAGTTCTACTGTGTGATGGCCATTGTTGTAGAGCCCGCTCCAATGAGAATTATTGGAAAACGTGGTCTTGCTTGAATGATGGCTGATTTGATTTACCTGGAAACAGTCAACACAATAGTGTGATCTTCCATCTAGTAGAAACCATGCGAATTATGCAATCTCCCATGGCTTGTTGGAAAATATAGATGGCATTTTGTAATCCAAATGGCATATGTTTAATTCTCATAGGATGAGATTATTTGGATGCATTAGACAATGTAATGCTAACCGCACATCAATAAACCAGAAGCAAACGATCTACGATTAACCTTTGTTTTTAATTTGTCATTGATAGTATACAAACATAACATTTATTTTCTCATAACCTAATCAGAGTCTCAAGCAATTTATCTCTCGCGGATCATATCGTTTGAACTCTTTAGTTCAAGAGCCAGACACAGAAGCTGAGCGAATGTCTGCTAGTTATGTATTACACATCATGGATTCGAGATTTATTTTTTTCACAATGTAAATGCGTTCCTTCCACTGACCTCCCAGAATGCCTTGCACTGGCACTGCGCATTCGCCAGTTATTGCACTAAAAGTACAACAAAGCAAACCCAGGCATGGATGAGCCACTCATGTAGCATGTGTGGCATTCGTTATTGTTAGTCTTAGCATGCATGCTTAGGAGAAGACAAGGGGTGGAATTATTAACCTATGTGTTCCACAACAAGCAAACAACTCTTTCAGGATTAGTGAGCATTCATAAGCACTATACTACAGGCTTGAGAACTTTTCGATGTGGGCAGAGGGGTAAATTACGAACCATAACATGTACATGCCATTTCTGCACAGAGCACGGGAGGGGGGTGGGGGTGTAAGGGGTGTAGTGTCTGCATATGCATACCCCAGCCGGTCTGCGCAGAGCACGGGAGGGGGGTGTAAGGGGTGTAATGTCTGCATATGCATACCCCAGCCGGTCTGCGCAGAGCACGGGAGGGGGTATAAGGGGTGTAGTGTCTGCATATGCATACCCCAGCCGGCCTGCGCAGAGCACGGGAGGGGGGTTGTAAGGATATTTGGCATGTTACAGCACAGAGTACAGCACTACTACACAGGTAGCAAACAGCACAGAGTACAGCACTACTGCACAAGTAGCACATTTTTTTTGCAGCACCACCACAAGGGTGCGGTGCATTGCTATATGGGTTACCAGATTAACAAGGAAAGACAGGCTATTCAGTCAAAAACGATTTTAAATATAAAATGCAAATCCAGTTCCTCATTGTAAAAGCACACATTTTTACATTAAAAATGCATACTCTGCCTATATTGCTAGAGACACATTTGAAAATTAACAGCTAACCTATTAACCATTAACCTGACTAATAAAACCTTATTTAACATAACCCACTAATAAAATGTGTTCTCCACTGCAGAATTAGGCATACTCTGAAAGCCATTTAAATGTGTGTGCAGATTTTTTTTCTTCTCTGCCTGCTTCTCCATGTTTGTGTGCACAGTAACTGCATGAAGAAGGAAGTCAGATTTGCAACAATTGCAAATGTATAAGCGAAGCTATTGTTGAGAGTAGGAGGATGAGAGATGATGGATTTCATTGGGACACGTCATACAGAGGGCTGAGATGAAAGTTTTAGTGGGCAGTATCGGGGAAAAAGACAGGCAGACATTTTTCTGCACTACTGGGGAGAAGACCTGGCTGTGGGACTCCTGACTGAATGCAGATTCCTGCGTCCTGCTGCAGTCGAGATTGGGGAGAGCTGAAAGAAGGACCTTTCCACTGGCTGAGGCATTCCTATCTGCAAAAGTTGAGAATTCCAGGCAATGACCCCGGTTTGAGAAGGCAAGCGTTCCTTTTTGCTGGAGTTAATCCAAGGGAGCCACATTCACAAAGAGAACAGCCAAAGAGAACAACTAAAAAGATAAGGAAATGAGAAGTGTGGGAGCTGAGTGTGTACGGTAATATGCAGTCAGTGTAGGATTCCTGTGCATGCCTTAATCAAATGCTAATGTTGCAATTTGAGTTCTGTTCTCCGCCACTCTCTTTGCAGTGTGTCATAGACAATGCTTTTACTGTACCATTTTATTTATTTCTGTAAAGAGTGAGATTGTGTTTAAATGCAACTTTTATAATACAGAAAAATATTTGAAAACAGACGGGTGGTGTATTTACTATTTACCATTACAATGCCGATGATGTGGGGAGATTTTTAAACAGTGCAATGGTCATTTTAAGACAGATGTGTGCATGTCAGAATCAGTATGAATAATTGTGAGTGACTGTAGCATAGCTTGTTGGAGGTACATGAGCCAACGGGAAGAGAGACTCTCTGAACATAGCTCCCTACCGTATATAAGGTAGTGGAAATTACCACAAGACTACCATATATAGCTCTCTGTCGTAAATAAGTCAGTGAGTTCGCCCATGGCGGCACACCAACACTATCACTGGAAAATGTGGTATTCCTAAAATGTAGGTCTGAGGTCTCTCTAGTGATCACACGAAAAATCTAAGCAAAGATAAGGGATTCTGGACATTGGGGCCACAAATAAAACAAGGGAATTATGCTCACCAAAATACCACCAACCACGTATACCAAATATGCAGGTCTGGGTGCTGAAATAATGCATGTCCATTGTATTATTGTTGCACATGGCCAAATCTGAATACAAAGAGTGATTATTGCTAAGTTATTTTTCGGCGGTAATAAAATACCATCAGGCCCCAAATCTCCACAAAATACCCTACATATTTATGGTGCGTTGCAGGCCGGGAAAGTGATCATAGAGTACCTACTGGGCGTGGCTAGTGTGTCTCACACTGCCATTTGCACATTAAAGGGAACCCATTTTATAATAGCAGTGTGCCACTAAAAACGAATTTCAGAATGTCACAAAGGGAAACCACATTCTCAGATCTAGTGCAATATTTAGAGGCAAAGTTATTTGCACATGGGAATTGGTCTTCGAATAGCACGTTAGAATGGAGTAACCGCATTCAGGGTGAGGTGCAGAAAGAAAAACTAGACAATATTTTTGCAGAAGGCAGCATAATTCAGGTCTGCCTTACAAGATTATTGAATGCAGCCGATAAAAGTGCAGAGAAAGACTGTTTAATACGGCTATGCGGCAAAATATGGTTTATTTTAAACAAGTCCCTGCGAATGCAAGAGAATGATACTCAGCTAATTAACAGGTTAAAGACTGAATTAGAGGGGGCAAATAAAAATCATGAAATGTTGAGAGCAGAATTGGATGTATGCCAAAAAGACATGCAATTAAAATGTAGAGACTTTGATACTCAGTTATCCAAAAGCAAGAAACAATTTGAAGATAGTGAGCAAGAATTGGCACACTTAAAAGCCTTAGTGGATCACATTAGGCAGGATAAAGATGAGGTTGTTTCAGAAATGCAGATTTTACAAAAAGAACATTGCGAAAAAGAAGGTGATCTCCAGAGTGCAGAACAAGAAATGATTAAAATGATTCAAGAAAGAGTCAAGAGAAATAAAGAGTTCAATGAATGCCAAATGCAAATGTGCGATATGCAGGAGGTGATTAATAAAATGAGTGATGAAAATAATTATTTGCAAGATGAAGCCAACAGACTCCTTAAAAAGTGTAAGGACTTAGAACAGCAAATGTGCATTCCCAGGTCCCAGGAGAGGCGGCAGGGTACCACATTCAATGGAGTGGAGGTGAATTCTAGCTCTGCCCAAAGAGCTAGTGCCCCAGTGACTGGGCCGGTGACTGAACTTGGTTGCAGCGCCCTTGGGGGATTTGATACTCCCATTGGGGGCAGCCACCAATCTCATACACCTGAAAACAGGATTGAATCACAAAATAGTGCAATTCCATGCATTGCAACAAGTAGCCCCATAAAAATAATGAAATCCATTAAAGCCCTGATCAAACCATTTAAAAAGGGAGGTGAATGCTGCATTGAGGATCACTTAGAAGCGGTGCATGACATTTTTAAAGCACTCCAGATACCTAGGGAACAGTACAGACAATATTTTCATTTAACTTTAGATGCCCCGACGGCCAGCATCATAAGGGGATTAAATGAACAGCAGAATATGACATGGCTGGAGTTTGAAAAAGAAATTAGGCGTCATTTTTCTCCTTTTCAGTCATTGCAGGAGGCAAAGAAAGTCGCGTACACAATTACTGCTGGACCTAATACATCCCCTCGCCAATTTTTACAAGACTTAAAAAGAGCATTCTCTCGCTTTGATGTATCTTTTGACTCAAATTGCAATGAGTTTAAAACTGCATACTTCTATGGGCTACAGAAAGACATCATATCCCAATTGGTCCGTGAATTTGACCGTGACAAGTCCCTTGAATGGATTGTACATCAAAGCACAAAGCTATATGAGGTACTCTATTGTCAGGGTAGAGAAAGTGATAAAATGAAAGATACCAGGCCTAAATCTAAAGAACCCTCAGCCACAGTAATGGAAATGAGGTCAGCCAAAATGTCCCTTGAGTCTGCTCAAAGCCAAGGTAAAAATAATGTGACACCTGAACAAAGGGGTAATCAACAAAGATCGCCATTTCCTGTACCAATGTTCCAAACACATGATCCTAGTAATAGAGAGAGCTACATCAGCCCTAGATATTTAGGGGATAGACCCCGGGTAGGATATCGGCCTGATATGGCAGGTATGAACAATAACCAGAGACAAAATCAAGATCAAAGAAATGATGGTCCCTACCAGTCATTGGGGACACAGAGCAGATTTGATCCCAGCACCATGATATATGGTAATCAGGATAGGCCCCGATATGTGGATCGATTTACTGATAATGGAAATCAACATAGGGGCCAGTACCCACAATCTGAGAGACAGGACATGAGGCAAAAGGTGAACTACAATCCACGCCAATACAATGATTCCCCACCAGGGGACTATAATCAAAGGATGGGTGCAACCCGCTCCCCTCCACAAATGAATCAAGAGTTCAGAAACCATCCCAACCGACATCAATCACCTGAGAGGTATCAGAATAGATCCAATCAGGGGGAAAACAACCAATATCGACCTAGGCCACAGAAAGAGGATCCTAGAGAGATGGAAAGGTTCCAGTGCCTTGAGGCCCAAGTGAAAATGTTAGCTGAGCAAATAGGAAAGCTCTATACAGCGCAAAAACAACCTTCCAAAGAGGGGGCTGATGGCCATAGCAATGACCGGGGGGCTTCCGAAAAGTGACTAAGTACTCATGATAACTGCAGTGCCAAAATGACAGATTGCTCTGATATAATTTTGCATAAAGACTCTGAGATGCCTAATGGATTAAAAATGAAAGTACCAGTAAATGAAATTGTGATAGAAAGTGCAAATACTTCTAAAAAAGAGGTACGGTTTAACTTAGAGCTAAATAAAACAGTAAAGATTTGCACAAATGAAAAAGAAACATTAGGAATTCCAAAAGAACAAAGGGACAGATTTAAGAGAAATGACTCATGCATGGGGAATACCAGTGAACAGGGAGTAAGTGGGGATGCCATAGCTCCTTCCCTGGGCAAGCAAAACAATGACCAAACACAGACAGAAAAAGGAAATACTCACAAGGAGGGTACAAGTCAATCACCTGAAGAATTCTTTGAGCCACATATTTTTGAAGAGGCTGAAAGGGCTGGTATTACACTAAATGATCACAAATGCACAGAATTAAAAAATGACAAATTGCTGAATGATGTTGTTACACATGTTCAGTTGGAAGGTTGTAATGTGGTCTCTGATGTTACCCAGATGGATGGGCGAACAGTGGCCACACTCCAAAAAACCTCTGAACATGGAGAAATGAATAAAATATCTCGCACAGAAATGGGTAAAAAGGAGGGAAAAATGTCTTTTCATTTACCAATGTGCTTAGCCAAAAGTGAAAAAGATCTGAGAAAGGTGAGCCCTGAAATCAGTAAGAATTCACATTTCTTATGTGTATTAGAGGAAGTTGAGGAGAGATATTATGCACCCATCACTGTAGAAGAAAAATGCCACACCTTCGCTATGATTGACACTGGCGCACAGGCCACAATTATGTCCAAGGAGCTGGTAAAGAGTATCAATGAAGGGAGGCCTCCACAGAGTCAGATCACAGTGAAGGCAAATCAAGGCCCAGTGCATAACTTTAATGGGGAGGAGGTGCCCATCATAGGTGTAACTGAGGTTGACATAAAAATAGGAAAGCACAGAATGAAACAAGAGGTATTGATCACATCTATTTGTGAAATTCCATTTCTGATGGGGACAGATTGCCTGAAAAGATTGTCTCCTCTCATAGATGGGGTGAATGGAGTGCTGTGGTCCTTAACCAAAAAACCATTGAGGCCTAAGAAACTAAAATCACAAAACAGCAATATAAATGAATGTCACACCGTTGCCAAAACAAATGATGCTGTGGAGGTATATCTCCAGAATAGCTGCATACCTACTGTCACTGTTATATTAATGTGTCAAGACAAAATGCAGAGCGACAATGAAAAACTACCTGTACAAGTATACTTGGACCCAAGGAAAGATTGGCAGACTGCCATAGATGAGCACACATTACGTTTCTATTTAAAAGAGAAAACATGCAAACAGAATATTGCTCCTAAAACAGATTGAGAAAAACACATTACCACTCTGGCAGAAATACACATGGAAGATGAGCAACCATGGGTTCATGTTGGTATAAATGATTATCTTAAAACAATAAAAGCCACTTTAGCACTTGAACATGAAAGTTTCATTAATGAGAAATTGTTGCAAAAAATTATGGAGAGGGAAGAAATCCCGAAATTTAGGATTAAAAACCAATATGTTTCTGGGTTGGACAGTCCAGACTTTGAAAACCGAATTGCAGGCAGATGCATGCTTAAAATTAGCATTGGGCAGAAAACAATTTACCATAATGTATGGATAGTGAGTGGAGCACAAAATGAATTTTACATGGGCAATGACATCATGCACAGAATGTGTATGGTGTTAGATTTCCTTAATCAAAAAATATGGTCACGCCTAGGTGGTCCGGCACCTGAATTTGAAGACAAAAGAAGGGCTTATCATTGTGCACAACTGGTTCCTTATGCAGTCGAATTACAAATGAGGAAAAATACTATTATTCCTGCATTTACAAAACAGTTTGCAATAACACTGAAATGCAAAAATGGACAGCAGATGAAAGGCTCTGATGCATTTGTATGCCTGAATGAATCCATAAAACAGCAAGGCCTGGATTATGAATACATTCCATTGGTAGACATTGGTGAGGTATCTGTAAAAATCATGGTAAATAATAAAGGTTGTCAGGATATTCATTTAGAGGAAAACTCCCCATTAGGAATGGCCATACAAAAATCACATTATACGGCAGATTTAAATAACATGGTGATTGGGAATATTCCTGAAAAATATGTAGATGCCAAGGGCGAGTTGCCAGAACACCTGGACTCTCAGCCCAAAGGAATATTTAAAATTCATTCTGTGTATCCTTATGATTCAAATGAGACAGTGTGCTGCCATCAAGAGGATTGCATAATATTTAATTTAAATGAAAATGAAACAGGAAATCAGCCCATTAAAGTGGAAGCTGATATGCCAAAATATTTAAAAGTGGCAGCTCTACAAAAAGACACAGCCACACAGTTAGAGGAAAGGGCTGAGATTCCTTTACCAGAAGAGTTTCCAGAATTTTCCAGAATGGTAGAAGAGCAGATCTCCTTAGCGGATGCATGTGACAGCGATAAGGATAGAGACGACCTGAGGGAAATATTTATGGAGTTTAAGGATGTATTTGCAAAAGATGCTTATGATTGTGGTTTAACTGATTTACATGTGGCCACACTACCAGAAGGTTGTAGCAGGAATCCAGTGTTTGTACCCCAGTATAGACTACCGCTGGCATGTTTAGAATCATTGGCAGAGATTATTAAAAATTTGGAATCACGGGGAATAATCAGGCCCATTCATAGCACATTCAATACGCCTATTTTAGGTGTGTTAAAGCCAAATGGTCAATGGCGGCTGTGTGGAGACTTAAGAGAGTTAAATAAAAGAGTACCAGTATCTAGATGGCCACTACCATTCATTGATCAGGGCCTAGCTCAGATACATGGTTCAAATGTATTTACCACGTTAGATCTCACATCTGGATATTGGTGTGTGCCATTGGCAGAGGAGATACAACACTTATTTTCCTTTACATTTGACAGGACTCAATATGCCTGGCTTAGAGCTCCGTTCGGGTACATCAATAGTGGGAGTGAATTTGGCATATTTTTGAGAAAGGCCATGCCGGATGCAGCGGAAAGAGGAACAATAGTTTATGTGGATGATGTCCTGATAAAAAATGAAAGCCTGAAAAGACATTTTGATGAAATAAGACATGTACTTGGCCAATTGCAGAAAGCAGGCGCCAAAGTATCGTTGCAAAAAGCACAATGGTGCAAGAAAAAAGTGAACTTTCTAGGGCATGAAGTGACTGAATGTGGGCTAAATCCACAAAGGAAGAAAATAGAGGCCATACAAAGATTAAAAGATCCTAAAGATGTGAAAGGAGTAAAAAGTTTATTAGGGATGACAGGCTATAACAGAAAGTTCATTGAGAATTATGCAGAAATCACTCAACCATTGAATAAACTGCTTAAACTAAATACTCCCTGGAGATGGGAAAGAGAGCAGTCTGATGCAGTGGCTAGATTGAAGGAATGTCTTGTAAAGGCACCATGTTTAGCATACCCCATAAAGGACAGGGATTTCTTCATAGAAATAGGTTTTTCTGAACATTGTATGTCAGCAGTATTATCACAAAAACACGATTTGAATCACAAAACCATTGCATATGCAAGTAAGGCATTTTCCCAAGTTGAAATGAAATTTAATGAATGTGAAAAGCCCCTATTAACCACTGTGTGGGCGCTACAACATTTCCGCCCCATTGTTCAGGGAGAAAAGATGATTATTGAAACAAATCATCAACCTTTGCAATTTTTAGAGAGTAAAAGAATTAGATCAGGCAATCTAGCGCAATCCAGAATCACTTCATGGACGCTGGCATTACAAGGTTTTCCCGTGGAAGTGAGATATGGACAAAATAAAAAGAGCCCAATTGCTCAAGGGTTAGCTGACTTACATGACTGTGCAGCTGAACAAATACCAAATGAAATGGAAGTGGAAACTAGTTTGCAGGAATTTGAACAATCATCACACAAAGCTTTTGATGAAAAAACATGCAAGGATTTGCCAACTGTATATGTGGATGGTTGTGCTTTTCACATTGAAAATGACAGTAATAAACAATTAGTGGCAGGAATAGGAAATGTCTGGTTGAAATGTGAAGGAGTCCCCAGTATAGGGATGAGGATTGGAGATAGGAGAAGTCAGGTGGCGGAATTGGCAGCCATCTATAAAGCAATTGCTACTGCAGTTGATAAAAAGTTCAGTGAAATTGTCCTGGTGACTGATTCTGACTATGCACGGAATAGCTTTGTGGAGTATTCGCCTGGTTGGAAAGCAAGAGGCATGGTTACATACAACAAAAAGCCACTTAAACATGGAAAAATGATACAAGCCATAGACAAATTGGTGTCAGAAAATAATTTAACAATATACTGGAGAAAAATTTGTGGGCATTTAAAAACACCAGGAGAGGATAAGGAGGGAAATGATAAGGCAGACCATCTGGCTAAGATTGGGGCTGTGATGGGAGAATTGCTACCTATTGATTATTTAATGGGTGAAATACAAATTGATGCAATCACACGTTCTAAAGCACCAAAGGAGGTAGATCAACCGGTGGTGCAGTGGAGTCATGACACGCCAGACCAAGATTTGATTGAGGCACAAAAGAATGATCAAATTTTGGGAATCTATTATAATCATTTGATAGATCCTGAACAAAATCCTTTAACAGAAAATGATTGTATGGGAAAAGAAGAGTTGAGGGTGTTATTAAAGAACAAAACACGAATCAGATTACAGGATGGACTCATGATTAGAGAGTCCATAACAGGACAAATACAGTGGGTAGTACCCCTTTCATTCAGAGGACTGATGTTACACCATGCACATGATGCCATAACTGCAGGCCATAGAGGTTCACAAAAAACATTGGAAATACTAAAAGATTATGCTTACTGGCCACATATGTCCCAAGATGTGGAATTATATACTAGAGGATGTCTAGTATGCGCCCAATTTAAACCTGCTTCACCAATGCATAGAGCACCATTGATGAAAAGAGGCCTAACTCTCCCATGGTCAGATTTGCAAATAGACTATGTAGGTCCTTTAAAAAGGTCGAGCAGGGGACACCGTTATATTTTGAGTGTGGTATGTTTGATGTCGAAGTGGATTGAGTGCATTCCTGCACCAGATTGTAGTGCGCAAACAGCAGCCACATTGCTGGTGAACCATGTGTTCTCAAGGTTTGGGTTGCCACAAAGAATTGAGTCAGACAGAGGAAGTCATTTCACAAGTACTCTAATGAGTAAAGTATGGCAAATACTAGGTGTGAAAAGGAAACTACATATCGCATATCGGGCGGCGTCTTCAGGTACAGTTGAAAGAAGCAATAGGTCTGTTGTGGATATTTTAAAGAAATTTGTGGCAGAAGCAGGTTCCAGCTGGGATTTGCGTTTACCATTGGTTTTGATGGCAATCAGGTCGACTCCTGCCAAAGCAACAGGTGTTAGCCCCCATGAGGTCTTAACAGGTAGGAAAATGGTGTTACCACAACACCTACTATACAGAACACATGAGCAAACCCTTGTGAGTGCATCCACAGTTCATGAATATATTGATGAACTGAGGAGGCATTTGCAACATGCATTTGCTTTTGTGCAGAGAAATCTGGAAAGAGCTGCTGACAGTGCAAAGTAATATTATGATAAAAAGACATCAGCAAAGGAATACAGTGTAGGGGATCAGGTGTACAAGTTTCATTTTGGAAAAAGTAAACAGAAAAATTCTAAATTTCTAGCAGCCTGGCAGGGGCCATTTCGGATTTATAGATAAGGTCTCTCCTGTAGTGTATAAAATTTTGAAAAATGAAGGTGAAACAGCAATAGAGCAGTTTGTCCATGTAAATCAAATCAAACCATGCCATCCCAGACATGAGATCAGGCGGCTTGAACATGTAGAAACACATAAAATCCCTTGAACACAAAAAGAGAAAATAAATGGGTACAATCAGGAGGCAGTGACAAAGAAGTTAAAAAGTTGATTGTTATGATGGCACATAAACACTGTAGTATATGTAAAATATAATATAAAATAAATATAAATAAATAAATAAATAAATAAATAAATAAATAAATGCACATATAATGGAAGTTCATGGTTGGTGTGCAGAGAGAAAGTGTGTTAAATATTGAATATCTGCTTGTTTTCTTTTAACTTGTATTTAATTTCAGAAAAAAAAATGAAATATTTTTACCAAGCATGTTTTATTTTTGGCAAAAGGATGAAGTTAGTATTATGCTATGTACTTAATTTGTTTATTTTCTATTTTGATTTAGACAATTAACATTATTTGATCGGAGGTTCCGAGATCAGAGCCCACGGGAGAGACGATGGAGTCCTGGAGTCCCCTGGATGAAGACCAAAAGATGCCTGCCTCCAGGTGGAGGTGAAGACAAAATAACCGGAATGCCAAAAGAGATGACTGCTGTGGATTCAAGATTGCCAAGATGAAAGAATACTCGAATGAACCGAATAACATCGCTGGTCGGGACATACCAAAAGAGACAAAACAGAAGTTCCGGCATATGAAGTTCCACGTATTTATTATTTTAATTATTTATTTTAATTTGTTATATTAATTATTTGTTTTAGTTAGTTGTTTTATTTCGTTGTTTTTAATTGACTTGGAAAATTTAAACTTAAAGTAATGCCACTTCCACTGAGAAGGCAAATGTGGAACATTTTATGAACTGATGGACTCAGATGAAATGTTGATTGCAAATTTTTCATTGATGCACATGAATATTCATTTTGTTGGATTGCTATATTGTAAAAAAAAAAAAAGAGAGAACAAGTTGTTTTTAGGAATTGGCTTGGATTGTAGCCAAGTTCTAAAAACAAAAGGAGGGTATATGTAAGGATATTTGGAATGTGCAGCACAGAGTACAGCACTACTACACAGGTAGCAAACAGCACAGAGTACAGCACTACTGCACAAGTAGCACATTTTTATTTGCAGCACCACCACAAGGGTGCGGTGCATTGCTATATGGGTTACCAGATTAACAAGGAAAGACAGGCTATTCAGTCAAAAACGATTTTAAATATAAAATGCAAATCCAGTTCCTCATTGTAAAAGCACACATTTTTACATTAAAAATGCATACTCTGCCTATATTGCTAGAGACACATTTGAAAATTAACAGCTAACCTATTAACCATTAACCTGACTAATAAAACCTTATTTAACATAACCCACTAATAAAATGTGTTCTCCACTGCAGAATTAGGCATACTCTGAAAGCCATTTAAATGTGTGTGCAGATTTTTTTTCTTCTCTGCCTGCTTCTCCATGTTTGTGTGCACAGTAACTGCAGGAAGAAGGAAGTCAGATTTGCAACAATTGCAAATGTATAAGCGAAGCTATTGTTGAGAGTAGGAGGATGAGAGATGATGGATTTCATTGGGACACGTCATACAGAGGGCTGAGATGAAAGTTTTAGTGGGCAGTATCGGGGAAAAAGACAGGCAGACATTTTTCTGCACTACTGGGGAGAAGACCTGGCTGTGGGACTCCTGACTGAATGCAGATTCCTGCGTCCTGCTGCAGTCGAGATTGGGGAGAGCTGAAAGAAGGACCTTTCCACTGGCTGAGGCATTCCTATCTGCAAAAGTTGAGAATTCCAGGCAATGACCCCGGTTTGAGAAGGCAAGCGTTCCTTTTTGCTGGAGTTAATCCAAGGGAGCCACATTCACAAAGAGAACAGCCAAAGAGAACAACTAAAAAGATAAGGAAATGAGAAGTGTGGGAGCTGAGTGTGTACGGTAATATGCAGTCAGTGTAGGATTCCTGTGCATGCCTTAATCAAATGCTAATGTTGCAATTTGAGTTCTGTTCTCCGCCACTCTCTTTGCAGTGTGTCATAGACAATGCTTTTACTGTACCATTTTATTTATTTCTGTAAAGAGTGAGATTGTGTTTAAATGCAACTTTTATAATACAGAAAACTATTTGAAAACAGACGGGTGGTGTATTTACTATTTACCATTACAATGCCGATGATGTGGGGAGATTTTTAAACAGTGCAATGGTCATTTTAAGACAGATGTGTGCATGTCAGAATCAGTATGAATAATTGTGAGTGACTGTAGCATAGCTTGTTGGAGGTACATGAGCCAACGGGAAGAGAGACTCTCTGAACATAGCTCCCTACCGTATATAAGGTAGTGGAAATTACCACAAGACTACCATATATAGCTCTCTGTCGTAAATAAGTCAGTGAGTTCGCCCATGGTGGCACACCAACACTATCACTGGAAAATGTGGTATTCCTAAAATGTAGGTCTGAGGTCTCTCTAGTGATCACACGAAAAATCTAAGCAAAGATAAGGGATTCTGGACATTGGGGCCACAAATAAAACAAGGGAATTATGCTCACCAAAATACCACCAACCACGTATACCAAATATGCAGGTCTGGGTGCTGAAATAATGCATGTCCATTGTATTATTGTTGCACATGGCCAAATCTGAATACAAAGAGTGATTATTGCTAAGTTATTTTTCGGCGGTAATAAAATACCGTCAGGCCCCAAATCTCCACAAAATACCCTACAGGGTGTAAGGGGTGTAGTGTCTGCATATGCATACCCCAGCCGGCCTGCGCAGAGCACGGGAGGGGGGTGTAAGGGGTGTAGTGTCTGCATATGCATACCCAAGCGGCCTGCGCAGAGCACGGGAGTGGGGTGTAAGGGGTGTAGTGTCTGCATATGCATACCCCAGCCGGCCTGCGCAGAGCACGGGAGGAGGGTGTAAGGGGTGTAGTGTCTGCAAATGCATACCCCAGCCTGCCTGCGCAGAGCACGGGAGGAGGGTGTAAGGGGAGTAGTGTCTGCATATGCATACCCCAGCCGGCCTGCACAGAGCACGGGAGGGGGGTGTAAGGGGTGTAGTGTCTGCATATGCATACCCCAGCCGGCCTGCACAGAGCACGGGAGTGGGGTGTAAGGGGTGTAGTGTCTGCATATGCATACCCCAGCCGGCCTGCACAGAGCACGGGAGGGGGGTGTAAGGGGTGTAGTGTCTGCATATGCATACCCCAGCCGGCCTGCACAGAGCACGGGAGGGGGGTGTAAGGGGTGTAGTGTCTGCATATGCATACCCCAGCCGGCCTGCACAGAGCACGGGAGGGGGGTGTAAGGGGTGTAGTGTCTGCATATGCATACCCCAGCCGGTCTGCACAGAGCACGGGAGGGGGATGTAAGGGGTGTAGTGTCTGCATATGCATACCCCAGCCGGTCTGCACAGAGCACGGGAGGGGGGTGTAAGGGGTGTAGTGTCTGCATATGCATACCCCAGCCGGTCTGCACAGAGCACGGGAGGGGGGTGTAAGGGGTGTAGTGTCTGCATATGCATACCCCAGCCGGTCTGCACAGAGCACCGGAGGGGGGTGTAAGGGGTGTAGTGTCTGCATATGCATACCCCAGCCGGTCTGCACAAAGCACGGGAGGGGGGTGTAAGGGGTGTAGTGTCTGCATATGCATACCCCAGCCGGTCTGCACAGGCAATGAGCATGAATCTCCGACTGCATTGATTTGAATTCATGTGCAGAAGCGCTAAAGTGACGGATCACCACCTGGTTGTTGTATGTAACGCAAGTGGTAATAATGATTGTTTTGCACCCGTTCGTATTCGTTTTGCATGCAGAATTTGATTTAAAAAAAAGTGGTATGTACAGCACTGTGCTGAAAGCGCTATGCAAACAGCACATTATTATTTTGCAAACGCTAGTCCAATGCATCTCCATCACTGGAACAATGGATCTGACACTCTGTAGCCAGCGAGCATAACAACACAAGTTTTCTGTTCTGTTTTAGAACATTCTTGAAACTCAAGTCGCTCTCAGGTACTGGTTTTCCCGCAACTTGTAAACATCAACCTACTTTAATTAAACACAGGCATTTTTAACATCAGACATGGCTTAACAATTGCTAAGAATAAGAAATCCTGAAATGCCACATGCAATTCGGATTACCTTTCATATTGAATGTTGTCTGATGGAGTCATTGTGCTCTGAATTCGCGCCATTTGCCTGATTGTGGTTCAGGGTGTATGTTCCCACTGAGCCCGCCAAGGGAACCAGTCAGACATAACTACGAAAATGAGAAAGGGCCTGTCACATTGCAGTACCAACACCGATGAATGTTGTCTGTCTTTCCTGGGCTACCATTAGCTACCATTAGCAGTACGGACTGCACCTCGCGGGCTTTGCTGTGCAAGTCTTTGGTTTGCTGTACATTTCTGTATGGTCTCACAGTCATGTCTGGTTCGGGAGAGAGCAGGGAATGGGTCTGACGAGTTAGGAAAGATGGCAGAAGGGATGGGGTAGAAGGCCACGGGAAAGGAGGAACAGGCAAAGCTGTCACCACTGGGGAGTGGCACGGGGCCAGGAGACACTCGTGTGTTAAATGGCGTAGATCCCCCTCTAAGGAACATGGTAAATGACGGATGGGGTGATGGGCGCATCCCTCGCCCCCTCCACACCTATTGCCCAATGTATGAATCAGTGCAGGACATACACTTGATCCATGTGCCATGCAGCATGGCCAAGAAGGTGAGCGAAAGGCCTGTGCTGCAAAAACAGCACAGGAACGACATAGAACCCGTAAGCACATGCATGAGAATCATGAACGAACCTCTCCTACATCCTCTCCCACTTAAGCCTGTACAGACCTTGCTTTCACAAAAGGGCAGCTGATGACACACATCTGGGTGTGCTTGTGTTTGTGAGTGTGTGCGCATGTGTTAGCGAGGACTGCGCTGTGGCTGTATAGATCAGCATCAGAACTTCAATCACAGTCCATGAGCACTCTCCTATGTTCTCGGGAAATAGACCTTCAGACTGGAAAGCACAATGAGATGTTCTCTGATATTTTGAAGACTCATACAGTGGTCATACCTAACATAGCAAACCTAAAAACACACACACAAGAATATAAACAGCACAACAGAAGAATAGGAAAAACTAAAACAAACTCCAAAATTGCATTGCAAAAAATAGCCAAATAATAAGCTTACATGGTAAGTTCATAAATGCCCCCCAGACTCGAAGTGCAGAACATACATCTAGGATCACCTTCTAAAGAGTGAAGCATCACTTCCCTTCATAATAGAGACATGGTGGTCCCAAAACTATACCATGGAATTAGATGCTAACATACCAAAGAAGGGGATCCCATCAACGACAATGGCAGAAGGTAAATTCTTCTTTGTTGACTATTTTCATCCTCCTTGTAGACTATTATTTCAGTCCCTTCAGACTCTCATTTGTCAACCACTTACAGGAATTCCTTTCACTTCTGGTAAACCTGACTGCAGCGAGGTCAGCAGAGGGCGCAGAGACTGTCATTTGCAAAACCCTGGCCGACCTCAGAAGAAATGAGAGTTCGAGGGGACTGAAATAATAGTCTACAAGGAGGATGAAAATAGTCAACGTAGACGACTAAGGGCGATGCCCTAGCGCCAAACTAGCCAACTAAGTTCCTACCCAAAACTGGATGGTCATTATTTTTCCTACAGTTTTTCAACTAGATAGATTCGCCGGTCCCCAGCCGTGGACCACCACCAACATGTCACATCGTGTGACCCCAATTAGTTCTGACAGGTAGCCTCTGTGGTGCACTAGATACTTTCAAAACTGTATGCAAGACAGTCTATATCCTTTCTCCTATCCCAAGACGTCATTAATTACTTAAAGATGAACATTCGTACATCTAATAATCTTCACGTTGTCCTGAAGAAAGCTCGGAGCCCCTGAAAGCCATTTCTCCATCTATAAGACTTTAGTGTTTGCAATGCCTACATCCGAGCTAGAAACACTAATCTGGGTCTTTTTTTTCTTGTTTTTGTGTATGTTTTTAACATGTTGTTTCCTCAATAATTTTCTTTTTTATCTTTATAAATATGTGTGATCGTCCATAGCTAACTCAAGAAATGACTAGCTTCTGAATAGGTCCCCCCTGCGCGTTTAAGGGAGGGGCAGCCTGGTGTCTATCTCTTTTTTCTCTTGATATTCACTGTGCCTTCCAGAACCAGGTCTCCCTTTAACAAAAAAGAAGGACACTGCCCTTTTACTTTTTCTCCTAACAAACAGGGGCCATGTTACAGAAACTTTGCAGGGGTGCAAGTGCAAAGTTTGCACAGTATTAGCACTAGGTCAAAGTTTGGCCTTTTTTAAAAAAAAAAACTGCAACACATTCAAAAACCACTGCACTGAGACAAGTGCAGTTTGGCATATTAAAAGTAACAGGGCAAACATTGCCCTAGTGCAAAAAAGATGCATTTTCACTATATTTTTGCACCACGGCAAAGTTTGCCCTAGTGCTAATACGGAATAGTATTAGCCCTGGGGCTAACTTTGCCCTGCTGCAAAATGCATCAAAAATGCATCTTTTTACCACTAGGGCAATTTTAACCATGTGCTTTTAATATGTCAAACTGCACTTGTCGAGGTTCAATGGTTTTTTAATGTGTCCCAGCGTTTTCCAAAATAGGGCTAACTTTGTCCTAGTGCTAATACTGTGCAAACTTTACACTTGCACCAGTGCAAAGTTTCTATAATCTGGCCCCAGATAGTCACTCTCTAGGCAGGTCAGCTTGCTAGTTCTGGAAATCCTCCAGGTCAGCTAATCAAATGCATATACAGGTCCCGTTTGAGATGAAATGGGCTATCAAATGGGCTATCTCCTTCTGAAAAACATTGAAATGCAATGGCTTAGTGAACAGTTCGTGTGGTTATGCAGCTTTTGACCTAGGAAGGCTAACTAATGATGACCTTTTTTCTTCAGCCAGGATGTTTGTATGTTATATATAGACAATCGTCAAAGACTATACATTTAATGGGTAGGCACTTGTATTGATGAGACCGGACAAAACACCCAAATTGCAGAACAGAGTGTTTGAGGATTCTTCATACTTACTACTTCTACAATTGCCATTGGAGTCAATGGTAAGAGCTCGGATATGTTTGGTCACTTATTGTACTTCAAAGATGGATGTAACATGTACAACTGAACACCAATTTCTTTCTCATCACTTCCAATGCCAAGCTAATTGTTTCATGTGAGAGAAGCGATAATAACTTGGTACTTATACATTCAATAATAGTGAGAATGATCTATGTAGATCATACCTTCTATGCAGAGCTCTTGGTTGAGAAGGGTTGACAAACAGACGTTGTGGAATGTTTCATTTGTTTCTAGCAGAAGCTGGATGTTAGGATGGTTATGTGACAGGACAGGGAACTTACGGTTATGGATGGCCTTTTGGAACAAAATATTATGTTGGCCACAGGTCTAAGCAGTAAACAGGCAAAGACGAATTCCCTTTGACTGCCACCCTTTGCCAGTCTGCCTAGGTAAGACTGACATGATATACAATAATTAAGACGCAGTACATTTTGATCAAGTGGGTGGGCACCATCCAATTCCTAAAGTGCAGCTGGAATTTCTGGGGCAGCAGCAGGCTATATAGGAGGTATAAGGCTTTAGTGGTCTCCTTTAGTTTGCTTGCCTTACAGCTTCAAAGTGAGATGCTAAACCAAGGGCTAAGCCAATCTAGGGACACTTCTCAGGCAATCTCCTAGGCCATTTACTCACTCAGTAGTGTTAAGGAGTGCTTGAGTCACAGTGGTTAATAGACATGTTGAAGTACAGAGAGCTTGAAGATCATCATTGGAAGTGGGCTTCCTGTGCAAATAACTCATAGGAAAGTTAATATTTCTGCTCCAAGTACAACTACCCCACGCAAATTATTGAAATGATGTTTGCTAAATACTCGATCATTAGTGATACATGCTACAGAAATATTAGACTTTAACTCTGAACAGAATCTTGATGCTTTGTTCTTCACCGAGACCTGGATGAATAAAGCAACACATCACGCTATGGACATGTCTACACCAACAGAACACTCTTATCCCCATAGTGATTGGGAGGAGAGTAGGGGGGTTGCTGTTCTTTTTAAGCAAACACTGAGGTTCTATATCTCTAGTATTCCAGATATTGACAATTGCGAGGCAATGCTACTAAAACATAATATTAATCCTTCCAATTTGCTCAGCATTTTATTATTGTATCATCCACCTAGATCAACACCAACTATTGAACAACAGCTTTTAGCTCTTATAGGCAGTGTTTACAAAGACACTGCCACCTTTATTATTTTAGGAGACTAACTTTTGGGAAAACAATCAGTTGGATCAAGAAACCATGGCTATGAGGCTATCCCTGGTTTCCATTGGTTTCTCTCGGCTGGTCTTACCTTGAAGCTACAGTGGGGCAACACTTTGGATTGGCTTTTAATAAAAAAAAATTGAAGACAACAATTACCTCTGTTAATGAGACTATTTGTCATAATCAATGGTTCTCTTTGGAGACGCTGCAAGCCAGAGGAGCCAGACATAAGGCTGAGCGTTGTTGGAGAAAATATCTATCTATAAACAGACAGACAGAGTTTATAAGCAGAGTTTATAAACAGAGTTTATAAGCAAGACATGTTTGAAGCCAAAGCAAAGAACTTAAATAAGAGAGCCAAATCCAAGCCAAATTAACTATGTATGATCTTGCACGAGATAAAAGGGTCACCAATTAAGAATCTGATACCGGAAGTTAATACCTAGTGTCAAGCCATTCATGATGGCTTTATTCATAAAACAATGAAACACCAGCAAGTCATCAGAGTTCAGGTAAATATGCTTCATGATGTTAAAAACTCCTGTGAGCCTACCCATTGCCTCAGAGAATGGTAGCTA
The DNA here is from genome assembly GCF_040938575.1 of Ambystoma mexicanum. Classification (NCBI taxonomy): domain Eukaryota; kingdom Metazoa; phylum Chordata; class Amphibia; order Caudata; family Ambystomatidae; genus Ambystoma; species Ambystoma mexicanum. The sequence continues at coordinate 1,142,913,094 of NC_090922.1, forward strand.
TGTGTCCTTCTCATTTAAAGAAGTGTTTGAGAAGGATATCTTCAGTCATGTGTTTGCTGAGCATGGTGACAGTGGACAGTGGGCATGTTGCGACACAGACAGTGTTAACATGCATGCACATACAAAAGATTGACATTTGAGTGAACTGATTCTAAATAGAAGAGGGAAGAAGGGGAATGGTTCAGCTCATGCTGTGTGACCTAGGCAAAACAGTGAAACGATAATGATGGAAAATAATTGGTGACGCATGGAGAAAAAAAAAAACAGATCTGTGAAATGTAGTAGATGAAACATGTTTGTCCAGTATGTTGGAAAAATGGTGCATACGTGGTATCTGACAAGTTTTCTAAATAATACATGTTTCATCCAAAAATATTTAGATGTAGAAAAGGATGGTAACAGCAGTAATCAGGATGATACTCTGTCATTGGCATGGTATCTTTAAACGTGTTACACTTGTTTTTCCCAATACCACTTCTATAGTACTTTTTGGAAGACTGAATTGCTGCCAAAAATCAAGGCGTAAGGAACAAGCCTAATGTATCCGAGAGTTACTCGTTTTTTGTTTCTCTGCACAGGAACATACCTTTTAGTCCAACATCCACAGCAATAACTTGCAGTGTTTCTGTTAAAAAACGATGTATCCCTGCATTGTAAAAAAAAGTAGTTTTCTATCTACTTCTTTTGAATGTACCTCATTAAGATTATTCATGCATCAATATAACCTAGGTTCCATTGAATATATCTGGACATCTAATATCTCATAACCTGATTGTAGAAAATGACTGTTCAGTTATGTACATAACTTATTTTGTTCATAGATTGGCATTTTTAGAGCGTATTTTTATATTTTTGGCTAGTGACTCAGACGTGACAAACCGATCTAAAACCCCCATTTATACAATCCCACCCTACACATCAGGGCAAAACAGTTTGTGAGGTATTCAAAGATCAAAATGTTTTTTATAGAATAGTTTCTCCAAACTGGGTCTTCAGCTTTACCCCTGAGATCATTAGAATATGGTATCTATATGTTATTTGTATAGCACCTTATGTACTATTGGTATGATCTAAAAAAACGCTGTGGGTTGAACGCCCTCGGGGACCGTAGTCCAAGTCAGTGGAGAGAGTAGGGTAGTATACAGTACTTGGGTGCACTTGGTATGTGTGCAGCCATTGTGGTGTGTAGCTGCATTCTAATGCTAGACGTAGTGCAGTGACCATAGACCTCAGCTCTGCATTCTGGCAGTGGTGGGGTTGTTTATAATATTATGAGTGGAGCTAGGCCGATTTTTTTCATTGGGTATCGTTGCGTTCCAAAGGCTGTTGAGGTGTTCATTGGAAGTGAGAGGGTATGTGTGCAGCTGGGCTGAATTGATCAAGGGGTATAGCGGCATTCTATTGTTTTTTGATATAGAGGAGAGAGTGAGAATATTGGTATGTTTGAGCTTGAGCGTTTATGCGTATTGTTTGGAGAGCCATGTGTTTGAATTTCCTTCCATTGTTTGCTGAGCTGACCCTGTCTGTTCTAGAGGATCGTTGGTTCTCTGAGAGAACATCTTTGTAAGATTCATCGCCTGCTTAAGAGTGTCATTCCCTTGAGGTGGGAGTGGGTCAGACTGTTTAAGATGCCTGGTTATAAGTGTTGATGGGACCATTTTCATTTTCCTGGGTAATGGTTTGCAGCTGGTGGCTGGGTTTTCCTTGCTTAGTTCCTGGTTTGAGTTAAGGAATTGTATCGTATTATTCATGCTTCTGGGGGGTGGCACAGAGTTTGTTTGTTTGTTTGTTTATTAATTTGTAATGCGCACCGGAGGTAACCGGGTGCTACAGCATACAAGGTTACTTCAAGCTTAGTTACAGAATTACAGAATGAAGAGAGAAACATACATGTTTCAGGAGCTCGGGTATAAGTGCTGGTGGGCCCACTTTCAGTGTCACAGGTAGTAGTTTGTGGCAGGTGGGTGGATATTCCTGTCATAACCTATGGTTAAAATTGCCGAATTGTATCACATTATTGTCCCTTCAGGAAGCAGCGAGTCATTAATAGCAGTTCCTGGGCAGATCAGGGTAGACTGGTTTGGTCATGGCCTGTGCTAGTCATAGGGGGTCATTCCAAGGTTGGAGGTAAGGGAAAAACGATGCCTGTAAAGGATTACCGGCATCGCTTACCGCTACGTGTCATTCTGAACAACCAGACCGCTATTTACGGCACCGTAAAGTACGATGCCGTAAATAGCGGTCTAGGGTCGCGCGCGCGACACACCATGTCGATATTAGTGGCATGCCGTAAACCGGAGCTGATCCCAAGTAATGCAGACATGCAAATAACGGCCTTCTGAAGCCCAAAAAGTACCTTACCGGCATGGAGTAAATACCGGCATCTCCGAGAAGGTGTTAAGAACCGTGAGCAGTGTTTCCGAGAGCCACAGGTGCACACAATCAGCACAGGTGGAGGCAATGGAGTGTGGCTCAGCACAAAAGGAGCACACCACACCCCCTCCCACACCGAGATGATACCAATAGTAGTAACATTACCGGAGCTGGAGGACCTGCTTGCAAGGCAGCAACAACAACAACAACAACAGCAACAACAACAACCACAGCCCCCACCACAGAGGATACACAGGAAGAGAAGGAGGGTGAGACAGGCCCAGCATGCCCCACCAGTGCAGTCACTGTTACCACGCCGGCAGCCCCCAATCCCTCGCATCAGAGCCACCCCCTTCAACCTAACACCAGAGCAGATCCACACCCTGTAACAGCTTGACCATGACACATAGTGGACCTGATACATGACGACACAGTGAGCCTCATAGAAATATGCACCGCCATCCCCCTCTACTGAAGATAGTGTCTGTGCGCCACTTCCTTGCCACAGGCACCTACCAGCACACATTGGGGCACATGCATGGCATATCACAACCCTTATTTTCCCAGATACTGAACCAAGTGCTGGATGCCCTCCTCAAGCACACAAGGAACTACATATCCCTACTACGGACTCCCCAGGCCATAGGCCACATGTGTATGTCAGCATTGTCACTGTGCACTCCCAGAGCCAGGGGGAGCCATGTCCTGGCGGCGCAATGTATGTTGGGAGCGACGGAGCGGGCTGGTCTGGGTGGAGGAGCATTGAGAAGGTGTGTCCTCCTGCTGGGGCTTTTGTGCAGGAGGTGCAGCCTCCAGGGCATCTGCAATCCGGCCAAGGACCTCGCAGAGCCGGTTTGTGCTGACTGTAATGACCTCACCCAGTGCCCTCAGTTCATTCCGCCACTCCTCCCTGGCCTGCCGATTGTCTTGCTTGAAGTCATTTATGAGGCCTGTGAGCTGCTGAGCCCGCTCTGCATCAATGGCTGATGTGGTTGATGTGGTTGGCCCGCTGGGAATCGGGCTCACATGTCTTTCCAGTGCGTCACTAAGGGAACTGGCCACAGGACTGGCATGTTCCAGTGTTGCTCCTTGCCCCGTAAGCCCAGGTGTATCACTCTCACCAGAGTCACTATATGAGACCTGGGGGTTGGTTTGGCCATCATGGGTGTGGACAATCTCATAAGTGTCCTTCTCAGTTGCTCCTCATACGGATGAGGGGCTGTCGGGGACATCGAGGGGGCCCGTGGCTGCAATCTCCCCAGCCACACTAGACTCCTCAGAGGGCGGCGTAGGGCATGTGTCTGCCGCCAGTGCAGGGTGGGGTAGGGGTGGCGGTGGGGGTTGTGCACCCTCCACGGACCTTGCTGGAGCCGGTGGTCTGGTTTGAGGTGTTTTCCTGCTCGCAGGTAGACGGCGGGCCCTGACTTGGCCCCTGGAGGTGCTGGGCCGGTTGCTTGCCAGGTCCTCGCTGTCATGCTTGCTGCCTGTGGGGGTGGAAGAGAGGGACGGCATGAGTGATGATTTGAGAGTCAGCATTTGGACATGCCTACAATATCACAATCATATTCTAGTGGGATGTCGGCGTTTGGGTGGTGAACGGCACATTGATCTATGTTTGGATGGTAGATGCATGCATATGTCTGCGTCACTCATGTTGGCCAGGTACTGTGCTGGCTCAGATGCACACTGTTTACATCAACTGCCCTGTGTGCATCACAGAATGGGCCTCTTCGTGTGGTATGTGTCATATAGGTTACAGCCTTGCACCTGGCACTAGCCTGGGTCTCACTTGTTTCAGCATGATTTAAGGTGGGGGGGTGTGGCTGACCATGCCGTGACACCTTGCCCAGCCCTTAACAGTGACTTTCATAACAAATGCATTGGCAGTATTGACTTTGGACACTCACCTCCATCAACGGATGATGTTGCCCCGCACTCCATGTCACCAACCCCTTCAATGGCTTCTGGGCCTATCGTGGCCGCACACGTCTCCTCCCACGGCATCAATTTCATGGGGGAACCTGGCCCTCCTCCTGTCTCCATGGCCTGGCTTCTGTTGGCCGAGAGGATGCTTCGCACCCTCAGGCGCAGGTCGTCCCACCATTTTCTACAGTCCTTAGTGGTGCGGGGGGTGTTTCCCACGGCGCTAACCTTCTGCGCTACCATAGCCCAGATATCTTTTTTCTTGATTGCTGTAACCCTCCGCATGTCACTGCTGAATACAGTGTCGGCATGCTCATGGAGGGTGTCCACCATCACTTGGCGCTCATCAGAGCTGAAGCGCTCCTTCCTGAGGCAGGCAGCTCCCTTTTTTGGTGCTTTTGGCATTCCTCCTTGATGATGGGATGTTTTCACGGTGTTGAAAGTTTGCCAGGGGTCCTGTATGGTGAGGCTGGCAATGGATTGTGTTTTTAAAGATGGCCGCCATGCTCCTTCCAGTTCCTGTGCGATGATGCTGTTTCCGGTTCTGCAATTTAACAGTGACCGTGAATAACGGTGACCACTATTTACAGTCACCGCTAATGCCGCTTTACTCTATGGCGGTAGCGTTCGCTATGGTGCGATTCATGCCGGTAGAGGGTTTTTCAGCCGTTTTTACAGCATGGCGCTACGTTCATTACCGGCATGGCGCAAAGCTCGTGCCTGCAAACTCGTAATAGGGCGGTCTATTGCCAGCTCGGACATGCTATTTGCACCATGCCGGTAATGAACGGAACTTACCTCCAAACTCGGAATGAGGCCCATAATGTTTTAACATACGTGCTGTTTGGTTCTGGGGATTCTAGTTCTGAGTGTTAATTCTCAGATGAGTTGGATTGACACGTGTTTTACAAGAGCAGGCCTGCTAGTGTTGTTTAGAAGAAAAAGGCTTGGTTATAAGTGCTGGTGGGCCCATTTTCTGGGTCTCGGGTAAGGGTTTGCGGTTGGTGACTAGGTATTCCTTCCTTAGTTTCTGGTTTGAATTGTGGAATTGTATCACATTATTCACCTTTCTGGGGTGGGACAGAGTCCATCTATTTCTGGAGTTGGGTTATAAGTGATGGTGCTGTTGGGAATGAACCGGTCACTGGAGTCGACTTCTGAGTCCCGACTATTCTTGTCTCCCCGTCTTTGAGCAGTTCCAGCCAATTCAGGCCATTGGTAGTGGGTTGAATGGCCCAGAGTGGTCCCTTATATGATTTAGAGGAAAATTCAGGTCTTGAGTGCTTTCCGGAAAGCCATGTACTCTTGGTTGTGTCAAATGTGTGGAGGCAGAGTGTTCCACAGTGTCAGCACAAGGGTTGAGTAGGTGGACCCTCCAATCCTAGCTAAATTGGAGGTGGGGACCACCAGGAGGAGGGCTTTTCTTGACCTTAGGGTACAGTTTGGGAGATAAGGCATAATCTTTTCTTGTAGGTAAATGGGCTTTTTTTGTGCATTGCTCAGTGAGTAATGCACAGCATTTTGAAAATGGCCCTTTTCCCAAATGGGAGCCAGTGTAGGGTGGGAGAGCAGGTGAGATGTGATCCTTTCATCCCAGTGCAAGAAGCAGCCTGGCAGCCATATTTTGGTCTCTTTGGAGTTTGTTCAGTTGGTAGGCTGTTGCACCTAGTTTGGTCACATAGACAATTCTGGATATTACAATGGACATCACTGCAGACAGTCTGTTGGGTTAGGAGAGGTAAGGAAAGATGTGCTTCAGAAGCCTAAGCTGGTAGTGCACATTGTTGATGTGTTTAGGCAGGGTTAGGTGTGCGTCATTGTGCACAAGAGGTTTTTGACTGAGGTGCAAGTAGGGCATGGTGCTGAGGGAAGGTGGCCACTGTGAAGGTTGCGGGAATAGGGCTGTATTACCACACACCATGATGTCCATATTCCCTGGGTTCAGAAGGAGATGATTATTTGTTATCCATAAGTCAATATTTGTGAGACATGTTGCTAGGTCAGGGCAAGGATCGTCGGCATAATTATAACATGTGAGATTGTCAGAACGGATGATCCCTGACAGAGGCTTCATGTAGAGGTTGAAGAGAAGAGGTAAGAATGAGGTGCCTTGTGGAACTCTATTGTTCACTGAGCATGCAGAGGAGACATATTGGGGCAGTAGAATGATTTGCTGCCTGTTATTGTGGAAGAGGGCTATCCAGTTGAGTGCAGAGTCTAGAGTGTAATCTGTCAAGGAGGATCAAGTGTTTTATGGAGTCAAAAGCTGCAGGTTGAGAAGAACAAGAGATGTGCATCCTTCAGAGTCTCCAAAGACTTTGATGTAATCCCAGATCGAGATCGAGATCAGAGTGGTTTCTGTTCTGTTGTGCGGACGGAAGCCTGATTGCACAGAGTCTAGGAGGTTTGCTGGATTCAACAATACAGTTAAGCTGAGAGTATGCAGCGCAGTTTATGAGCTTTGCCAATAATCAGTTGCTGGATATGGGCCTATAGTTGATTGGTTGGTGAGGATTGAGGGATGCCTTCTTTAGGAGGGGTTTGACATGCATAGATTTAAAGTGTTCTGGGAAGACACCGGAGGTGAGTGCGTCATTCATTATGGAGTGGCCAGTTCTCCTGGGCAGGAGGAGGTGAAGCCTTTCTTTCAGGAGGGAGGTGGGGTATGGGTTAAGGGGGAGTCACATGGTCAGCTGCTGGATAGTAGTTTGGGGAATTCCTCGTCGAGATGGGGTTGAAAGAGCAGAAAGAAGGCCTTCCGGGTTGCAGGATGGTGTATTGTTGAAGGTCGGGTAGTGAGCGGGTGGAGAAGTTGGAAAGTTTTGCATTAAGGGTGGCTATTCTGTCTTAGGCTGTGTTGTGAAAGACATTACAGTAAGGAAGACATGGGGAAATGGCTTACTGGAAATAGAGGCAAAGAGACACCTGACTGTGTCAGCCAATTGCAAGGGTTAGGGTGGGGAGAGGAAAAAATCCAGAAACAAACAAAGGATTACACCACAGATACAATATGAATACAAAACAAAATGGAACAACACGTTACCTGCCAATATGAATCTCACTAGTACTAGTCCACAAAGTCATCCACTTTCAACCATAGATCTTCCTCAAAATATTATGACAATATAAAAGGCAAACAGTAATTCTGAAGGAATTGACCTCTACCCCAAATACATGTTCCCATAGTAGCCTAATATGCTCTTAAACAATCTCAAACAGGAAATAATGAGAACTCTAGACAACATGCCTCCAATTGTATCAAAAAATTACAATCCAATAAAAAGAAAGTATTCAAATTCTTTGATAAGTTGGCTCAACTGAAAAGGATGGATCTTGGAGCATAACAGGTGGAATTCTGAACAACCAGATGGTAGGCTTGCCTGTAAAACCCACACTAGAGGTGCTAACAAATCAGACCCAACTAATCAACTGACATTTCCAATAAATTAATCTCAGCTTCCAGAGTCTAGGTCAATAACATCCACATTAATAACAAACAACAATAAAGATCTAAACTCTAATTCATGGGGAATATGTGAACTCCCAGAAGAGTTAAACAAAACATACCTACTCAGGAGCTGATCAAAGTAACAATGAACTTAAAAGCCTCTGAGGAACAATTTCAATGCTGTTGAGTGATTCCCGATCAACTGTACTATAGCCACCTTGGCACAATCTTTGTCAGATCTCTGCAGTGTATCCTTTCAAGGAAAGACACCTAAGCCACATGAGCCACAAAAAGAAACCACAAAGCAAGATGGTGGCTTTACAGTGAAGCTCCGGTGAAGGGAAGCAGAGTCGTGATGGATTAGGATGTTTACATCAACCCCACCTGTGGTGATTTCACAGTCCTAAAACCAGATAAGAGGAGTGCTCTGCTGTTGCTTTGGCGATAAACTTGGCTAGTGTTAGGGAGAATTCTCTGATTAGGCTGAATTTCCTAACCTAGTGAGTCCCCCAGCAGCTTTGCTGGATTTTTGGGGTTTATTTTTTTCTCAAGCCAAGAGTAAGACTCTTTTACCCTCACTCTTGGACATGATTTGAGTGTGTTTCTTTGAATCTAGATGTGTTTAATGGGCTATGGGGTCTTTTACTCCATAGGGCTGCATGTGTTTTTGTGATGTGTGTTACACAGCACTCTCAGTGCAGTAACACAGGGGTGTCACAGTGACCCCCCAGTATAGACTCCATACCCTGGGACTGACTACTGTCTCCCAGGGCATGTAAAGTCACCATTGACTTTACTAGTCTTAAATTCTGAACAGAACCAGTACAAACCATCATATTGTTGACGTACTGGCTGGGGCAATTCAATGGCCCCGGGGTCTGTTAGTCGGGGGGGCACGTCTCCGTCCCCCCTGATCGAGTTTTGGCTGGTGGCAGTGGATACTACTTTTTATATTCAACCGCAAATATTTTCCTATGGGATTTCCCATTGTTTTAGGCTACTACCTTTATTTAATTATTTACGGTAGCCTCGAACATACCGCCGGTTTATTTAATTAATATTAATTCTCCGGTTGGTATTTTTTGCCAAAACTTGATTCTAAAATGGCGTTTGTGTTCTCTTCTGTGACTCCAACCCAAGTCGAGCCCTTTGTTCCACTTTTTGGCGGGCTTCTCCATAGAAGCCCTCAAAAGTGGTGCCACTCTGTCTGGGGTACTTAGGAGGGGTGGAGGGACTGGACTGAGTTGCCTAGGCAACTCAAGTCCCACTCCGTCCTGATTGGCCCAAGTGGTGAGCTGGCCGGCTCACCGCTTACCATGTTTGAGTGACAGCTAGGTTGAGTGAATGGGGGTTTTCTGCATAAAAGCAGGGCTTTGGGGAGTGGAACTTCAGAAGTCGCCACAGGACCTAAGAATCCAATGAGGGAGAAGCTGAGCCGAATTGCCACGACACCACCATTGCCACGACACCACCACCGGTGGAGCCCTGCTGGACCGCCTCACCACTTTTCCCAACGACAGAGGAGATCTCCCGCCGGAGAGTCTTCTTCCTTTGACTGGTGGGGATAACCAGTTTCACCGTCTTTTCACCTTCCCGATGTACCTCATAGCCGCCTTGCCTGTGCCAAGCACCCCGGCAACCGGGATACCACGTTTTACCATGACCGCGAAACAAAGGTACCACCTTTAACCGGAAAACTCTGCAGCTGGTTTCTTCCCTGGTAGTGCAACGACCTTCATCTTCCCTCCAAGTAGAGATCTTCTCTTCCCCTGGACGACGATGCAACTTATACCCACTGCCAGGAACAACTGCCACCGCTGGAGGATCCTTCCCACTTAAGGTACCGTGTCCCGCCTGGCTTCCCTTGCTACCGACTGTACGGGGTAGATTTAGTCCCCGGCTTTCGAACCTGGGTTAGCCTGGGACACCCTGGCTAAACTTTCCTAAGCCTCTCTAAACTCTTTTTGAACTCTCTGCAAGACTTTCTAAGCCTAGAGTAACTATGTGATCTTGGGCGCATTTGTGCTCTGCTCTCTCTAAGAGTGGGCCCAGCCTTTGGGCTTTGGCTCACCAGTGACTTTTGCTCTTCTGCCTTGCTAACAGTGTTCCTGAACCTTAGAGTGGTGTATCTTTCCATATTCTGTCTTTTTCCCTCCCTTTCTCACAAACTTATTGGAGTGCCATCTAGTTAAGCGCTCACCTCTTTCTGGAAATAAGTGGTATTTTACTGTGACTTATCTGATAAGGAAAAAGGGGTGTACATATTACAATAGTAACTGTGTTTACAATATTTTACAACAAGAGTGCTGGAGTGTTTCAAACCGTGTGTTTTTAAATAAATAATTATATACTTTGATACCAAAGCTCTGGTCAGTGTTTGCTTGTATCATTGTATCTGAGTGCCTATTGTGTATACTTTACATACTGTCTAACTCTTCTTGCTCAGCCACAGCTACCAGGTACATCTGGGTGTACCTGGTAACAGGCTACTACCAAGTGGGTTTACTGCCAACACCTGTAGTCTTACATCTTTTGCAGTGTTGCCTATGGGAACTGCACAGGTTTCTGCCTAACAGCTGCACACACCAATCTCTCAACTGGTGTGGAGGGAAACGCGGCCGGCACCAGACAGCCACTGACACACCTGGGGGCTGGTGGTGCAGTGCTCGAGTGGCACAACGGCTCATAAAATAAGCTGGATACTGCCCTGCCTGTTGCCACTCTCCTGGGGTCCTTTTGGTGGAGCAGTGGTGACTGAAGCAAGGTGACATCTGCTGCTGGCAGCACTGAGCTGGTGCGGTAGCAGGCTTGGAAGCGCGCCCAACAAAGCAGCTAGGTGGCATAGAGTATGGTGGGTATGGTGGATATAGCCTGGGACCCCAGTGATATCAAGTTGAGGCATGTGGGGCAGAAACTATAGGGGATGGCTACTGTGAAGGTATAAAGCCTACTTCTACTGTACCTCATATCTGTCGTACAGGGGCTGCCCGGAAGGTTGTGGAGGACCTTTCTGTTGATACTTGTTTAAAGCTGCAGACTTCATGCCTAGGCCTGAGGGGTAACAGTGTCTTGAGGTTTCTTAGGCCTCGTCCTGACTGATATTTGGGTGCCCAGCATGATGAAATGGGGCAAATGCCAGCCTCAGTTGTCATTTTCACAGATACCCCACTCAATGGCTCCAGTAATTCTGCAGTGCACACTGCAGAGATGCTATGAGCAGGGTGCTGAGTCGCTCCAGAGCTTTCCTTGATCTGGTGCAAATGAAATCCATTTTTCAGTCAGCTGATCATAAACTTCATAACCTATTGTTTAAAGTGGATGCCATGCAGCAGAGAATAGAAAAAGAGAAGGGCCGAGTGAGTGAGGGTGAACATCACATCAGTACCCTGGAGGATGACATTTCAACACTGACACGTACTGTCTATATGCTACAGTGCAACATGAAGGCAGTGCTGTCTAAGAATGAGGACCTGGAGACATGATCTGGGCATAATAAACTGCTAAGAACAGGTCTCCTGGAACATTCTATCACTGGAAATATGGAGAAATGTATGCAATCCTTAATCAAAACTATGCTGCAGGGCCCTCAGCTGTGTTCACAATTCAGAGTGGAGCATGCCCACAGATACCTAGCTCCACTCCAAAGCCAGGCAAGAATCTGAGGCTGGTAATAGTCTGCCTACTCAACTACAGGGACAGAGACATGGTCCCCTGGAGGGCGAGACAGCTGGGAGAATGTTGTTACCAGGAGCTGTGGATCTCCTTTTATCCTGAATTCACCGTTAATATAAAAAAAGTCCAGCAATCCTTCTTGGCATTGACACAATGTCTAGCAGAAATACATAAACTGCTAACTCTTGCATAAACTACTCAATAGACAAAATGCAAATGGAAGGACCTCACAACATAGTCTAACTAATAACTAAAGATACTTGTCAATTTTGGAAATTAATGAATGCAAGCAATGTGGGGCAAAGGACGATTCAAAACATGACTATCAGAGAAAAGAGCTGAAGCGTTTATGTGGCAAAATAATTTTGTATGTCAACTTTGGGAAACAAAGAAATCAAGAAAATCTGGAGGACAACAATTGTTACGACAAATGAAAGAGCCAATTTCATCTAAAAAATTAAACGATCAAGGGCCCACGGGCCCTGATGGGCTACCTAATACAGTATTAAAATCCACTCAAATTGGGTGGGCTGCGATTTTATTGCCACAGTTCAAAATAATTATCACCTCAGGTTAAATCCGTCGGCATGACAAGACTCACCCATTATCCAGACAGGGGGTTACAAGGAGCATCGAATGCCTTGGAGAATTGTTCTATTAAATATCACCTTGAAGTACACTCACAAAAAACAAAATGTATTTAGTTTGGGAACAAGAAGACAAAACAAATGTTTGGGGGACATAAAAAATACAAGATACACAGACAGAAAACAAATGGAAAATAAACTACAAAGTGGGTGCATATTAGCCTTGAGACTATGGGCCCGATTCATAGAATAAAAATGGGCGTAAAAAGGGGCATTTGCGTGGAAAACATGCACAGTGCCCGCTAGCTGATTTATGGAACACAATGCGTGGGGTTTACCTGTGACTTGCGCCAAATCCCTGCAGGTCCAACACGTCACTGCGACACCATGAAGGCCTTGCGCGAGACGCCCAGCGAAGGCGCATACCGTCTTGCGCAGTCACCTAAAAAGGGGGCAGAACACATGGAATGGGGAACAACAAGTGTAAATGTGGTCGTTATGTGGGAAGTACCACAGTAAATTACTTGCAACGCCCACACGCGCGCTGACAGCACATATTCCTGGAATCGAACAGGGCTCACAGGTGCGCGGATAAAGACGTACTAATCCGGAAACATATCCGCCAGGTGAAAGCAGGTGTAAGCATCACTGCGCACTAAAAACAATGCTTAGAAAGTGTGCATGAAAAACCAACACACATATAAAGCTACGATGAATGTCCCATTTTTCACAGCAGTGATCGTGGGACACCGCTGGAGGCGGAGGATAGCCAGGGCACGCATTTTTTTACCCAGGTGCAGCCTTTTTGGGATGCCTGATGACCAGGTCTGTGGCAGGTATAGGTTTCCACCTCATTTCATATTAGACCTGGTTACGGAGTAGAAAGGTGACCTCACATCACCCACCCTGTGCTCCCAAGCACTGAGCCCCTTGGAAAAGGTGGTCAATGTACTGCATTTTTGGACACTGGGTCATTTAATCTGACAACTGCCATAGTCGGGAGCATTTCACAGGCCACGCAGCCACTCTGCCTACACCAGGTGTTAGCAATCATGACTGCACGCCCCTCAATCTGCAGGCACATATTTATGCCCAGAACACAAGCAGAAACACTGGCAGTGGACCAAGACTTTTACGGGGTGGTGCACTTCCCTAAACTGCTTGGTGCCATTGATTGCACACATGTGGCCCTACGTCCACCTAGGGCCACAGAGCACATCTATTGCAATCGCAAGCACTGGCATTCAATCAATGTGCAGGTTGTATGTGATGCCAAGGGAATAATTACCTCTGTATATGCAAACTATCCAGGGTCCACCCATGATAGTTTCATATTCAGAATGTCACCCCTACACAGGGCCCTGGAAGCTGGGAGGCATGGCAACACATGGCTCATTGGTGAGTACAAATGGCCCTGCAAATGCATGCATGTCTCAAACAGACAAAACCACACCACTGACAACCCATCTCACCTCCATAGGGAACATTGCCTACCCTCTGAGCAGCTACATGATGACACCAACATGGAACCCCACCACAATACCCCCAGGTAAGATACAACACATCCCATATTCCAACTAGGGCCATAGTGGAGCGCACATTTGGAGTGCTTAAGTCACACTTCCGCTCCCTTGACCACTCTGGTGGTGAGCTACTATATGCACCACCAGTAGTGTGCAGGATCATTGTGGCAGCATGTGTCCTGCACAACGTTGCAACACGGTGTGGTGTACCGGTGCACATGGTGGTGCCCCCACATCCCCAAACACATGCATGGTGGCTGTGCATGTCAGGGGAAAGGCCACATGGTGAGGCCAGTACTTGTGGCACCATTTTTCACCTAAAATCCAACCCTTGCGGAGTGCACACAGTCCTGGGACATTCAAGGTGACAATCGATGATGACAAAAGGACAATCATCTGTCCCAACCTTAACACCCTGGGAATGTGTCCTTGGAAGTGCTAAATTGTGTGCATATCTCCATCAGGTGTGCACAAAAGGCACACATGGAAGATGGAGTATGCTGCTAACTCCATGCCAAAGGACACATCTAAATGCTGGTATGTCACCTAAACCCCCCACACTTCAAGTCACCTGGTTGACACACCATGCCATGGCATGCAATGTCCAAACTGAGAAATAAATGGCCAGCACATAACACCACTGTCACAAAGTGCTCAACAATCAACGGAACAAGTTCAGAAATAACTCACTCTCACTCATCAATCAAATAATGTACACAGGAACATCAAGTGGCCAGTACACCATACCAGGAACACAGGACAAGAGTGAATCCGTCTGACCATGACCATACATAATTGCACGTGTGCCTCAATGTGTTGTGACTTGCACATGGCACCCTTATATATTTGTGTGGCACTGCTAACCAAAGGGGGCAGGGAAGCGCATACAGCAGAAGGCTAACAATAATGGCGATAGTCAAGCCAACACATGAAGATGGAACATGAACAAAGGATGGATCTCAATGTGCAATCAAAAAGGGATGCTAACCATGCACTGGACAAACAATCATGAATCCCACTAGGGGTGTATACACAGGTCAGACTTCAGACTGCCCACAGATAGAATGGAAGGCTGATGCCTCTGTGTAAGTTACTTTGACACGCTGCCTCCTTGCTAGCCCATGGAAAGGGGAAGCAGGAGTGGCATATGTGCCTGGACCCTAAGGCACAAACAAGGAGGCTACCAACATGAGACAAGCCTGCAGGGGTCCAGCTGGAAACTACCGTGGATGCCCTTGGCTGCCACACAACGCAACACACTGTCACGTAAATGCACAATAGACAAAAACAAGTACAACAAAATCATGGGGGTCAGGCGCCGGCGGTGTGGAGTAGGTGCAGGGTGCACGTCAACGCCCACATGTGTGTATGTTAAAACAAAACCCTCATGGATTAATGGGCCGCACGGATATCATGAATGGGAGACCTGTCTCTGCTATCGCCACCCTCTGGTGTTGTATCAGAATGTGGTGGTGGTAAGGGAAGATTACCACGTATAGCCCTGGCCTGGTCATCCATGGCAGTGGCCATGCAGGACTCAGATTTCTGCATTGCAACATGATGGCTCGGAGGTCTTCATGCAACACCTCACAGGCTGCAAGCAGCTCCTCTGTGATGGTACGAGTCATCAGTTGCATCTGCTGTTCAGACCATCTACTGCTGGATGCCTCGAGTGCAGCCAGTGTAGTCCTGAGGGACCTATACTCTAACCTCAGGGCTTCCCTGTGGGCCCGACCCTCTGCAGCCATGGATACACGCAGAGCCCTCAGTTCTGCCCGTTGGCTCCTATTGCTGGCCACCATGTTCAGCTTGGGTGAGCAGATTGTGGACCACAATGCCTGCTGCTGGTGCTCCACATGTCTTGCTGGGGGTATCATGGAATTGGCCACCCTATCCATGCCCTGAGCCAACATTTCATATGAAGCAGCTTTTGCTGTGCATCAGCATACATGGACTGCTCCCACACAGTATCGCCAGCTAACACACAGCCAATGTGTTGGCGGACCCCACACCTGCCTGGGCCAAGGGACCTGGTCCTTGATGCGATGGTGCTGTCTCTGGCTGCAGGACTGCATCCCTCCCATGATCAGCTGGTCCAGGAACAGGAGACAATACTGTGGAACGTGACCCTGCAGCCATAACCACCACAGTCGGACGTACCAACACCGACTGGCCCTGTGAGGGGTTGTCCCCCCTTCAGATGTTTGGGATACAACAGCACTCACCTGCGACACCACAGAGATATCGATGTCCATGTCACCACCAGAGCCAAAGGTTTCCTCAGAGGCGGACTCAGACTGAGTCAGAGCCAGGATGGCCTGTAGCACCAGTGGATCTTCATGGGCTACCACACCACATCCTCCACTGGTGGCTGGTTATGGATCAGCATGCTCTTCCTCCTCCAACTCCTCCTCTGCATCCAGTGCCTCATCACCTGCACATGGACAGAGAAATACATGGAGAGTGCTGTAAATAGTATAGCCCACACACAAAGGCATCACAACGTCGTCATGCAACACATCAGCCTGCCATGTCACAAACTCCTGCATGTACGCAGTGTCAATGAAAGTGAAGGGTAGCATGAAAGCAGCCATGGACGTGTGTGGAAGGGCTAAATACAACATGTAGTGCAAGGTGCATAGCACCTGCAGCACACATGAGCCCCTGACTGGCATAGTTCATTTACCAACATCACTGATGCAAAAACACATATGCCAAGCAGCATCGCCATGCCTGAACTTTAAAACCGCATGAAATGGAACTTTCTGACTACTGTCCCAGAACCATGTACAATGGATGTGACATGACATGACATGTAATTCACAAACTCACTACTCACAAGTGTCACAAGGGGCTACGATGCAAGGGTGGTGGGATAGAGTAAAACCAGAAACACCCATCCCATGAGGCCAGGTCACATTGACATCATGTGAGTGAATAGGCACGGTGAATGGAAGACCTTGAGGTTGGAAGTGGGAATGGCCAGTGCAGTGCATGGGAAGGGCATACTAATAAAATACAACTACATAATCAGCAATGAAAATGCGGCGGCCTGGTGGAAGTGGAAGTGCAGACATCTGGTGTCAATTGCTGGTAGAGGGTTGTAGGGATACAGTAAACAGCCACCGAGTATGGGAGATGGCAGGGAGGCAGTGCATGGGTACACGTGGTGGCTCAGAAGCATGTGTTTGAGATCAGAGCGTGGGCAGGTGACTACTGCATTCGCTCAGTCATCCAGGACTCCAGCAGGGGAGAGGAGGAGAGAAAGCACAACACATGAAGCAGCATCAGAGGTGCCTCTAGACCAGGAGAAAGTTCACCTGCAGTTCCATTGAGGCAGGGAGGCTGTACCAGAGGGAGACCCCAGCCAAAGATAGACATTAACCACCAACTAATTGCTATGAGAAGGTACTCACCCTGAGGGTGTTGGAAAGGACCATGCGAAGGAAGCAAATTTGGAATATGGAGTTGAAGGAATTTCAGCACCAGGATCCATAAGGCCCTGTGGACAATGCAAAGGGATTGGAACTGAACAGTCATAGCCACTGGGAGCCAGTGCCATCATCACAGTCCTATGGAGATACAATACCTGGCCCCAAGAGAAAAGAGCAATTCCCACAGTCTAGGCTGGATGAGTTGCAGAGGGAAGAGAGTAGGCACAGAAATCTTGGTAGAGGCTATTGCAGTACCCCACCATAGGTATGACGAGTCTTCTTGTGAGCTGAATGGAGAGAAGGCGAGTGTGGAGTGGAAGATTGTCAAAGGCTATCTACCATCACAGGTTGTAGCAGGAAGAGGGCCAAGATAGGCTGGACGGAGAGTGACATAGAAGGAGTGAGCAGGTGTGGTGATGTGGTTTATTACGGTGTGCAGCACCTCGTACTTATGTAGCCTGCAGGCCAACAAGCACATGTCAGTCCACCATGACATGGTTCACCCATGTCAGTCATATTAATGCAGGCAGAACTGCCAGACAATCATTACACTTCATCTAAGCAACATACACATGTCCTGGACACACACGCATCACCACTCACCAGACATTCCCTCATAAATTGGCAGGTCTCCCACGCCTTGGAGCTGCTCCACATCAATCATATCACTGATGATCTCTTCATGTGGAGTGAGTTCTTCATCCTCTTGTGGTGGTCTACCTCCAGTCACCAGAGTAGAGGCATAGTTGGCACCCATCTTGTCTTTGGCTTGTCGCCGGAGGTCATTCCAGTGTGTCACTGCCTCAGAAGCTGTGCGCCTCTCAATGGCCAAGGCACTCATACTATCGGCAACACACTGACAGTGAGCCTTATGCAGGGCAGGCGTATGTGTGCTCTCTACCTACACAAGCATGTTATGTTTGTGTTCCTGCACGTAGTCCACGAGGATCCGGAGTTCCTCATCACTAAAGCTCCTCTTCCTCGATGTGTGGGTCTCCTGTGCTGTGCCTTGGGTACAAGCCTGTTTGCCTACTGCATGCTTTGCCTTCTTGCAAGGTCCTGCAGATCCTGAGTGGCTGGGTTCACTTGGGTCAGTAGGGGCTGGAGCACTGGTGGCCTGGGCTGTGGCATCATACACTGATGGTGTGATAGTAGGTGCCCTTGCAGGTGGATGTACCTGGGTGCTGGTTCCAGGACGCTTCACATCATGGCCCTTCCCCTTGGATGCACGGATAGCATCTTCTCCAGCGTCTCTGTGGACCAGGGTGGGGAGCACTACAGGCCTGGCTGGGTGACCCGGAGGCTGGGTGGTGAGGTCTGCAGCTGTCCCTGCAGCTACCTGACCCTGCCGGTTGTGTACAGCAGTTGGCACTGCTGCATCTGGACCCTAGGTACCGGTGCCAGAACGCTGACCAGCATGGCGCTTCCCCTTTGATGCGTGGATAGCATCTGCCTGTGCGTCTCTGTGGACCGAGGTGGGGAGCACTACTGGCCTGGATGGGTGACCCTGAGCTGCCCCTGCAGCTTCCTGACCCTGTTGGGTGGGGGGCATAGCTCTGCCTGCACGGGCCCAGACACCTCGGACACTTCAGACACCTTGCCCACCTCCGCCACCTCTGCCACCTTTGCCTCCTTTCCCACTAGTTGCCCTCCCAGTCATGGCACTGATGGATTAGTGCAATGGGAGGTGCAGCTATTGATTGTCCTGGGCAGTTTGAGTGAGGGGCAGTGTACGTGATGTTCAATGTACCAGTGTGCCCCAACAAGGCTCAAAGGGCCTCATTACACTGTGGGAGGTAAGGGATTACTGGCACCGGTAAAGGTGCCAGTGCCGGTAATCCCTTCCCTCTATATTCCGAGGTCCCTTAGCGGGTCCCTTCCTTAACGCCTGGTCTGACCAGGTGATAAGGACGGGACCCGCAAAGGGACTTCAGAGCTAATAACAGTACTGCAAATTGTGGTACCATTATTAGCTACTTCCCCCTTCCCATTGAGCCCTATGGGGGCTCAAATGGGAATGGGGAATGGTTCTCAGAATGGGGACTTACCGGGTCCTCCAAGGTTGGAATGACCCGGTAAGTACCCATTCTGAGAACCCAGACCCGGTATGCGGTAAGGGGGTAGCCATTGTGCTAATAGCACCATGGCTACCTCCTACCACGTAATGAGGCCCAATGTAACCCCTGGGGAAAAATAAACGGACCGGGTAGCGCACAGGCACCCCAAATATGAAAAATATGTGTACGTGATCCCTCAGTCGCCAACGTGTAAAGGAAAACCCTAAAGCAGTATGCTGTGGCACCCAGCAATACAAATAATACATAGGCGAAGGACACATAAACTACAGTGATGTTGAATAAGGGGTTACGCGACACACAGGGGCACTCACTGTCAGCCTCAAAAGGACACGTGCACGTGCGTGGAGGCAATCGCCCAGTAAAATAAGAGGCTTGCTTGCAGTGAAGCGATCGCATGGAAATTAAGTCCATACGTCCGTCCGCTATAACTCGGCAAGCGTATGATGCTCTCCTACGCACTACTTTATCCCGATCCCGAACACCACGCCCAACATTCAGCGTGTGTCACGTAACTTACACGCTTAGGCCCTTTCCTCTTATTTCACACTTAGGCGTGCTTTCCACTCGTGAAGATCTTCTTTGCAGGTAAGTAAAAGTCTTGCAGAATGTTTTTAGAAATGTTTGAAGAACTAAGATTCACTTGAAGGGCCACAAGTTGGCAGGCTTGTGTGGGGCAATGCTGCAAACAACTCTGCAATGGCAACCAAGACAGGTCTTAACTGAGAGCAAGTAAGGCTACACAACAAGAGGTAAGTCCTCTTAGGTTTTCAGTACCTTTGGTTAGATGAAATGGTTCTAGCTGGCTTCTGTTCCTGTGCAGCTCTGCATATCCTGTTGTTCCTGGGGTTCAGTCGTGGGAACAAGAAGGAGGATGTCTCGGGACTCCTGCACTACAATGAGATGGTTGGCAGCAGCAAAGGTCAAACTTCAATTCAGCGGCACTTCAGAGATTTTGCTCCTCGTGTCTATAGCAGATAGCACCACTGTGGCCTCTCAGATACCATTCTAGGATTTCCTCACATCTGGGGTCCAGTACTCTGTTGAGGTGGCTCAGGCCTGGTCAGTCCTGCTTCAGGGAAGTCCGGAGGATCTTCCTGGAGTTTGGGTCTGACTTAAAAGCAATGCACTCGGATTGGTGTTCCTCTCCCTGGCACTTTGGTTCCTGCAGCAGCAATGGAAGTACAGCCAGCTCTGAGAGGATGTCAAAACGCGTTCACTTTGGGGTTGATTGGTCCCACCAACCCAAGGGGAGATGTCGTCCTTGCAGGACTTCTCTAGTCGAGGCGACTTTGGAGCTTCAGCACAGCAGCAGGGCTTCACCGGGCAAACCAACGGTCCAGGAGTTGCAGCAGGCATCTCTTCCAAGTTCTTCTTCAGATTCTTTTGTCCAGTGGTTGACTCTGTCTTTCAATCCAAAAAGCCTTGCCTTATATGCAGGTTTCTCACATTTATTCCAGCCTAGCTCTCAATCACACAACAGGGTGGCTGTCCTCCAAGGACAGCCAGCCAGCCAATCTCTGTTGGGTACATTCCTGTATTGGAGGGGATTACGCACAGTGAGTTTCGGTCACCTCCCTCACTTCCTGCCCCTGCCAGACACACTGGAGCTAGAGGTAGGCTTCACTAGGGAATCATGCCAAAGATAAAATGAACAAAGGGACCAAACATGGTTTGGCGTGCAGAGTAAATCTCAAGAAGGACCTTTCTAACAAGAAATGCCGAAAAAACAAGACCGTGGCAATTTGGTCAAAATATGCACACATGGGTGCCTTAATGCACCTGCAATTGCAGCCCACAGTAAAACACACAATTGTAGTAAAAAGTAAACCACTGCCACCAGCCATTAATTGTAGAAAGGGTAACATAAAGATGTTACCTGAGAAACTAGAGAAATGGGATACTAAACAACCCCTCCAGCACCCTATGGTAAGATAGTGTGTGCTGGGTCTAGAAAGTTACAAAATGTAAGTAAAGTCATTTTCACATGACTTCTCTTCGAAACAGTAGTTTCACCAAGAGAAGGAAAACCTTTGGGAAATCTAAGGGCCTCATTACGAGGAGCGCAGTGAAAAATGAGATCATTACCGGCATGCAGAGACGTCTTTATGGGAGGGCAAGAGAGGCACTTTCCCCGGTCCCCCAACTTGGAGGGGGCCCCAAGAAGGAGCCCTATTAAGAAAATAAAAGTCGTTTTCCCAAGTCAACAAAATTAAGTATTACACATCAGGATTTTCTATGGTATGCTTCTAAGTTTGAACCTATTTTCTATCTGTTGTTGACAAGTACATTTTGGTCTGATCTTTTCACCATGTAATGCCATGTTCACTGCTGTATACATAGTTTGCATGGCACAACACCTGTCACATTCTAACCTTTCTGTGGAGATTATATTGATCAAGTGCAATAGCCAATGTCGAAATACATATTGATACATTCGAGTGTCCCGATGGTTCAGAGGATAGCTCAGTGTGTTAAGCACTCATTGCAGAGATATGCGTTCACATGCAAGATTACAATACCAAATTCCAGCAAG
This sequence comes from Ambystoma mexicanum, assembly GCF_040938575.1. Classification (NCBI taxonomy): domain Eukaryota; kingdom Metazoa; phylum Chordata; class Amphibia; order Caudata; family Ambystomatidae; genus Ambystoma; species Ambystoma mexicanum. The sequence continues at coordinate 1,142,934,665 of NC_090922.1, forward strand.
GCCGACTCAGCGTTTCCAATGTATGAAGTTGTTAAGCATGCATGTATATGTACTTTGTTCTATAGCACTCCAGGTGTTATCATCACCAATGTACCTGGAATAGATAGTGGTTGCTATAGAAACTAACATAGCGTCAGTATGGTGATGGTCTAGAAATTGGTTTGTTTAAATGGGGAGTTGTAAAACCTAGGCAGGCACCTCCAATGAAGACAAAGTATTAGAGCTGTTTATATATCCAAATTCAAGACTGTGGAAACAAAGCGTTCAAGCTTGAATCCTGGCTTTGCCAGCAGACGATACAGTAATCATGGACAAATCTTATATCACTGACAGTAGTGTATTGCCTTCTATGAAAAGGTGTTCTTCTCACATACTGGTGGCATTGTTTGGTCAATTACCTGATCGTTCCTATCATGTAGGCCATTTGAGTGGAAAGAGTTCTAGACAGAAGAGAGCAGACCAGATATTGCAGGATTCTTACCAGCATATTTTAACGTCTGCTTATGTGACAAGAAAATGGTTCGCTTTTTTGTACAAAACGAGAAACCTATCTGAAATCTTTTAAGATCACATCCATTAGTATGCTGGTATTTATATACTTTCCTTTATGATGGAGACAATGGGCCTCATTATAAAACTGTAATACAGGCACGGCTGCCTCCAGTGTCCTTTTTTTCCCCGAGCCCGCGAATGGGCAATTGCCGGGTCATTGTGGCCCTGTCAGACCCGGTAATTGCCCATTTGCGGGCGCTGGGAAAAAGATGCTCCCTGTTCCCATTCGGCCCAATAGGGCTGAATAGGAATGAGGAGGTCGGATGCACCGGCACCGTTTATAACAGTGCCGGTGCATCCGACATGCTGTGCTCACAAGTGTGTTTCTGCCCGCCAGGTCTCACCTGGTGGGCAGAAAGGCACTCGTGAGCACAACTCGTAGTTTGCCGGTCCGCGAACTACGGTACCAGCAAGCTTACTGGTACCGTAGTTCCCGGATCGGCAAACTTATAATGAGGCCCATGAAGCTAGAATCATTCCAATTTTGCATAATATGTTTATATAGCGTTTTGTTTTTTAAAATGTTTATATTGGGTTATTTGATTTTCATATTTTCTAAGTCAGTTCTGTAAAATGGGATTATTTTAGTTCAAGGTAAAACTAGAAAATAAATTGATAAAGAACAGAAATTGTGGGTATGAATCCCAGCTTCACCTCCTAATCAATGTGTGATCCTGGGTATCTCATTTAATCTTGTATTTCCTCACCTGTGAAAATTGTAAGTCGCTAAACCTTTCCAAATTGTCAGCCCTTCAGAGTGATTTTGTTCTCAGGGTATGATCTTTAAAACTCATTCATGCTGGCTATATATAGTATTGCTTCCTCTATAATGATAGTGAGCAATGATATATTACACACCACAGCCACATGTTTCTTTGCTCTCGAATGGCAACACTGCTTGAAAACCATGTCCCACTTCTAATCTCAGTCTGTCTGGATACAGGCACCTTCCTGGTATCTTCACATCGTCATCCACTCTCTATGCTATGGTATGTGGAGTTTTATCCTTGCTTCCCATTGGTCGTCTGTATCCATGCTTGAGCACTTTTGCTGTCTCTGAGGCAGCTAATCTCAGACTATACTGGATTATGTGTACTTTTGTCATAAAATGTGTGTCCTACAGTTATACTATGCCTAGTATACCTTCCACGTGGCTGCTATTGATGAAATGTTTGCTGTACCTATGCATGAAAGCTAGTACCCACGCGTAGACTGTTAATGTTGCACTTGAAATGCTACTTGTTTATCACTCCGATTGCAACATGAATGAAATGTTTAAGGTATCTGAAAGGAAGTTTACCATTCTTATTTTGATCTGTGCGAGGCAGCATATCAAGCTATGGGTTGTTATCGTGACATGGGGTGCGGCGCACTAGATAGTCTATGGGTCTCTTTACAAGTATGGCAGTAAGGCAACAACGGTGCCGGTAGCGCTACTGGCTCCATTGCTACCGTACCGCCATACTACGAGTTCTTCTCGTGGGTGCCCTTGCAGCCACCAGGTCTGATCTGGTGGCCGTACCGGCACCCACTAGCAGAACAGGACTGTAGCACCAGTACCATTATTAACGGTAGCAGTGCTACCACCTTCCCCATTCCCATTCAGCCCCATGGGGCCGAATGGGGATGCGGAGTCCCTCATTGCTGGCACCCGCGAATGGGCAATTACCGGGTCCGCCGACCTTGGCATGACCCGGCAATTGCCCATTTGCGGGTGCCGGTAAAATCACGGGTCTGGCGGCAGCCGTGATTTTGTTACAGGCACGCCTATCGCCAGACCCGTAATGAGGCCCTATATCCCTTAATTCCTTTGGTCTGTTGGAGGCGGGGCCCCAGAGGTGTCCATGCCCTGGGCCCCCAAAGTGCTTAAGATGGCCCTGCCGGCATGGAGGTACTAACGGGTCCGTGCTCGTATGACGCTGCTAATAGCAGGTGATTACGTGTGCGCGAGCACGCGCGAACCCCCATGCCGCTAAAGGCCCTCCAACCCCGACAGCGCCATCATGGGACCCGCCAATACCAGCTCCGCCTAGGAGGAACCCCTTAATACCGACCCAGTAATAACATCATGCTAATAACGGGCTCGTAATACCGGATCCGGAAGTAACGTCATCGCGTCAGAACGGAAAATGCGGTGGCGGCCATCATTAAAAACACAATCCATTGCCATCCTCCCAAACCACCACTTGCATTCAGGAGAGACCAGTGCCAATTGCTTCACCATGTCAAAGGCTACCCGGAAAACAAACCCCCGCATGCGCAAAAAGCGTTTTTCAGATGCAGAACTTAACATGCTGGCAGACACCCTTGCAGCACATGCAGACGAGACCAACCTGCAGAACCTGAAGCGGGAGGTGCATCAGCGCAAAAAGGAAATCTGGGAGGACGTAGCCCGCAGGGTGTCGGCAGTCGGCACCACCCCACGGACAGTGAAGGACTGCAAAAAGAGGTGGCATGACCTCCGCCTCAGGGTTCGGAATATCCTGGCCAGCAACAGGAGGGAGGCCATGGCCACAGGCGGGGGTCCCAACTCACCTGCCAAACTGACAAGCTGGGAGGAGACTGCAAGCACATTTATTCAGATGGAGTCCATCGAGGGATTTGGGGAGATGGAGACGGGTGCTGCAACATCTGCAGATGGAGGTGAGTTTCCCTGATACCTTTAGGGGAAACCATGAATTAGTACAAGTGATGTGGAAGAGAGCCTAGGCAAGGCAATGCATGTCCCAACACACACATGAACATATCCTTGTGCAGATGGAGGGCCAAACCCTGCCACACTGAAATGCATGCTGAGTACCAATCCCATTACCAACACACAGCCAACACACATGGACCGTGCCCATGTAATATATCACACAAACCACAACACAACGGCATGCCACCTGATATGCATCAAACGCAAAAATACCCCCTTCATACTACCCTGTGTGACACACCTGTAAAATATGAATGCATGATAAATGTAATACTCCCCAGCACCACACAATGCATCTAGCACGTAATACCATCACTGATGCCCTGCATCTCTTCTACCCCCCAGGCACCGATGGAGAAGATGCCAGCGAGGATCCAACCGCAAGGACATCCACGTCCTGGCCAAAGACAACGGCCACTGACAACCCCACCTCTGGGGCAGCCTCGCAGCCCACACCAACACCCTGGGCGCCTGACACCATGGACACTGAGCCGGCTACATCAGTGGAAGGCAAGGCTGTTGACCCACTGAGCAACACTGCTATCCCAGTGGAGGAGGATGTGGACCCGGATGTACTGACCCATTTGCCATGTACACGCTCCCCAAGCCCCTTGCCCACCCCTCCACCCCACATTCAGCACTCACCCACTTGCAGCAGTGTGGATCCCCTGCTGCAAGATTCTGATCTCAGCAGCCTCCCCGAGGACAGCACTGCCATTGCAGGCCCGGTCACAGCACCCTCAACCACTGCTGCCCCCACCAACAACCTCGAGGCACGCTTGCAAGGGTGGAGGCCAGAAATGACTCTATGTTGGACCTGCTCAGACAATATGTCGCCGATGGGGAGGACACGAGGCATGGGATAGATAGCCCAGGCCATAGCAGCAACCACAGCCGCCATAGAGGCAAACACTGCCGCCGTCAATGCCTCAGCATTGTTGATGAGAGACAATCTGGGGCCATCACGCAGGTCCTCACTTACATCCTACTGCACATGCAGCAGCCACAACCTGCACCAGCCGTGGAAATCCCCACGGCTTCCACCCCATCCACCACACCCGCACCCGCTTCCTCTGCCCCCACTTGCTCTGCACCCTCCAGCCCTGTGCGTCTAACAAGACGTAGTGCCAGGCACTCTGAAATGCTGCCCACGGACATCAAGAAGTCCAAGAAATAGTGTAGGGGAACTATGGGAGTAGCTCAGATGGTTTTGGTGGTGAACGGGTGAATTAGGGGGAGTTCACTGGGGGGTTTTGGGAGTTCACTGGGGGTTTTAGAAGTTCACTGTTGTCATTGATATACGTAATTGGTCAAATGTGTGCCAGTGATGTGTCATGTTGGTGTTGGGAGGTTCAGGTCAGGAGTGTTTAGCTCTGAAGGCATTCTCCACTCACCATCAATTCCCACCCAGGTGGAGCATGCATCCCCCCTTCCCACCCAGGTGGAGTATGCACCCCCCTTTCCCACCCAGGTGGAGTATGCATCCCCCCTTTTCCCACCCAGGTGGAATATGCACCCCCCCTTTCCCACCCAGGTGGAGTATGCATCCCAACACATCACTACCCGAAAGCACTGCCATAGGCCAGTCAGGCAACTCACAAAGCAGCCAGGCACGTGGTCCAGCATGTTGTTCCATGTGACGGGGTAGCGTGGAGTTACGCAGCACCATGGCATCATGTGTTGATCTGGGAAATCGGGCGCAGCAATGAGTGATGATCTTGCTGGAGTCACAGCACATTGATGGAGTGGTATTGATTGCGATTGCGGTACGCTGCCTCTACGACATGGGGGACTACCAATTCCACATGGGTGCCGTACAGGGCACCAACACAATTGGACATGCCTGCCAGTGCATGGAAGCCTACTTTGGTGTCGACTATCTCCTTGCCAGTCCGTGGTAGGGATATGTGGGTGCTAGGGTGCTTCAGGAGGGCATCCAGCACTTTCTGCAGCATGCGTGAAAATAGTGGTTGTTTAATGCCATGCAGCTGCCCCACTGTGTGCTGGTAGGTGCCTGTGGCCAGGAAGTGGAGCACATACACCACCTTTAGTAGTGGGGGGGTGGCAGTGCGTATTTCTATGAGGCTGGCAATATCATTGCCTATGATGTCCACTATGGTGGTGATGGTGTCCTGGTCCAACCGGTACAGGGTATGGATCAGGTCAGGGGTTAGATTGAATGGACTGGGTCTGATGCGAGGGATTGGTGGCTGCCTATGAGGTACTACTGGCCGCACTGGTGGTAATTGCTGGGTCTGCCTCACCCTCCTTCTCCTCCTGTGTCTCCTCTGTGCTGCCTGTTGTTGCTAGTGTAGTTGTTGTTGTAGTTGCTGTTGTTGCTGTAGTTGTAGCAGTATAGGCATGTCCTCCAGTGCTATGATTGCAACAGCTAAAAGTATCATTTTGGTGTAGGAAGAGGTGTGGTGTGTGGGTGTACTCCTTTTATACTGGGTCACACTCCATTGACTCCACCTGTGGTGATTGTGTGCACCTGTGGCAGTTGGCTTGATTACTGATTGCTGTTTACGGGTGGTCTGCGATGCCTGTATGGCCGCCATCATGCAGGCCCTAATTACCACCTTCGGGATGTCGGTATTTGCATGCCCGCGAAGGGTAGCGATGTCCTCCTATTACCAGCATCCCAGTATTTACTCCCCGAAGGGGCGCGTGTATGTGCCCATGCCGGTTTGATGGGACACGGTACGGGCGGTGCCGGTATTGGCGGGTTGTCGGGTCGTAATGCCCCGGACTCATTAACGATGCCGGTATTACCATTCCGCCTACCTTTTTACCTCCATTCTCGTAATGAGGCCCTAAGAAAGTTCCCTGTTTCACTGCACTGAATGTGTTGTTTGACACAATGCAAAGATTATGCCTATGGAGTTTGTCAGACTCCATCTCCAGCCAACGTCATCAGGTACATTCTTCAATTCTGTCCGCCCCTTGACCCCAAATCCATCTCAGAAAATCTGGATCTGTCTTGGGAAATGCTTTTGCTTTTTGCTCCTTCTGGAAAAAGGCTGCTTAACAAGGATTTACAGCTGCTATGTCCAGATAGAACACCAATCAGCTCTTCTCCTAAGGGAGAGGCTTGCTTTTTCTGTTGTTTTACCAAAAAATCCTCCCTGAGTTCCTATGTGTTTAACCTTAAATGTGGAACAGAACTCCACCCATGCAACATCATTTGAAACAGCAATTTTGTATTTTGCAGCCTGTGATAGTTCTCTTTAGACAGTCAAACCCACCAGAATCCTGCTCATTGCTTGGATTGGTAAAATGTATTTTGCAATGTAATAAGAGCTTGCATTTCATTGTGATTTAGCCCTTCCCTTAGGGATTCTGATCAGATTGCCCTGAACTATGTATTTACCTTATACATTTCAATTATCATTTGTTGTTAACATTGTAAGAGTGTTTTGTAAATTTAATCAGATTGGCATGATTAGTCGTAGTTCTGGAGACCAGTATTTCCAGTACGAGTTCCAACCTTCTTGTTTATGGAATAAACTTCTTGCTCACAAGCATACATTTCAGTCATTGTCTCCCGGTTTACAGACTGACAGCTAGCTAACACTTTCTTCAATATTTCAATTTGCAACATTGGACTACCAAGACCCTACATGACTTTTTCAGACTTCTCTCTCAGTGTCATATTCTCTTCTATTTTTCGCATTAGCTCTTGTGAAGGCACCTTACTCTGATCACTTTGTGCCTGTTCCTTCTGTCAATTGTAAGGAGAGTTGGTGTATTTCTTGGGTAGGAGTGTATTTTTGTTGGGCTAGCCTAACTCTCTGATGTTTGCTTATTTTTATATGCTATAGTAATTGTTCAAATTCAACTTGCAAATTGTTACTTTCAAAGATCACGTAATTGTTTAATAAGTGTTAACTGGGTGTTAACAGTGGTTTAAAAAAATAAATCATACATTTCAATATATCAATTACATATGCATATGATCTGGTCAATTTGCTAAATTCAAATCTATTCCTGGTTTTTGAATCAAGCAAAAAGTTTCACAAATTCATTACTTTTCAATTGTAAATTCTCCTTGTTTCCAAATGGCTGTACTGTTCATGAATAGTTGGAGTTTTGCAATTAACAGAAATACTTGATAAACAGATATCCTGGGAACAAAAGATTCATTTAATAGGATTAAACAGGCACATCATGGATGATATGTTATAGCTCTGCTAAGCCAAGATTCAGAGTTGTATGTCTATATCTTTTCATTTTAAGTGTGTTTTACTGGCTGGTAAGGCATACTGAGCTCTAGCCTTGCTTTCCTCGTAAAATATGTAGACCTACTGATTTGAGCTAATTCAAATTTCTTGCTAGCTTTTAGCTGTATTTAACTTGCTATTTTAAAACAAGGCCCTGTATTGTGAGTAAATAAAGTTGTACTTTAATATATGTGTTAATGGCTCATTTACTGATTAATGGAGAGTTCTGTCTTACAGAAACCTTACCTCTGCACCTCTTGTGTTAAGAGCTGGGCCCTGGGTAAACACGTCTCAGGTTTACCTAGAGCCCAACTAATGCAACCAATATGCATGTAAAAAGTAAAATAAAATGATGTATGTGATTCTTACTGGTAATGACAATTTAATATAAATGTAGGCCATATCAAACACAATGATCTCAAATTATCTAATTTATAAAGTACACCCCGCAAAATATTTAAAAAAAATCTGTGTAGTCTACATGTTCTTTATTAGCATGGCTGCACAAACAAAAACTCAAGCATTGCAATCATTGCATCAATAGATTTAGATGTTCAAATCAAGACTATTCATGTTATTGTTTTCCCTAGCTTGCAAAATATAAAGATATGAGATTACATAAAGAGCTCCTAGTTTGGTGAAATATTTTACATTCATTATAACTAGGGTTTCCTGTTTTAGGGGTTTGTTTGATTATACTTCTGGGAGGGGTTTTCCAGTGTTTTCAAACATTTTAAGAGTCTGTGTTTATTGGTGATTTCCCATTTGCCAGCTTCAACAAATTACAGATAACTGTTTTTTTCCAGTATAAACATACAAATATCCTTTCATTGTTTCATTATGTGCATAAGTAGGGTAATGTCTCTCAGAGTACGATATTATGAACACTTTCAGGAGAATAAAAATGAATGTGTTAATCCAGTAATATCTAACATTTCTACAAGTCAAAATTACTGTAGTAAATCATGCAATTCTTTTTAAGGTACTCTATGTCCATCTTTTCCCTTTCGTTTCTTCCCATGAAGACTTTGATTTGTGGAAATGACCATTCCGCACTGTAGTGGTTTCTAATTTGAGCAGATAAGGCATAGTGTGATAAAAGTATTTTCCCAAGAGCACTCACTTTGGTGGGGCTAAAAATAATTTTGACAGTCAAAGAAATAAACTCCAAGCAGAAAATAACTATTTATCAAGTGCTCCTCACTAAAAAATGAGAAGGGAGTCACCTTAATGTACCCCATGAGGCTCGACTGGAGGGGGTGACCAGGTCTAAACTGTTTGCCCAGTGTGTAGATATGAGGGGATCCTATAGCAGAATGTTGCAAAGGATACTCATCAGGTTAGATGATTGTTGCTGAGATGTTATATGTTTATACATTCCTCGAATTTATATGGCCTTTTTCCTACTCCTGCTGAACATGTGCTGTAAAATGTGTTGTTTTGACTGGGTATGAGCACGGCTCTCTCGCTTCACTCTTTGTGGGTACCTTTGTCTCCACTGAGAAAATAAAAAGCTGTCACCCATGAATATATACACACAGTAAGTGAACACATCTTAAAGTGAAGTATGAAAATATAGTTCAATTGACCTTCCCCTTAGAAGAAAGTGGGCAAGACAAAAGAGCATTGGACTTTAAAAAAAAAGTAATGAACACCAGAAAAACAACCTGAGAGAGGAAATGTTCCAATAAATATGCTGGCAAAGTATAAAAGGTGCTTACCTTATAGACCCAACAATCTGTAGTGAACTATTCCCTGGAAAACAAAATTCCAATACGAGACATGCTTGTTTTCTTGCCATCATTCATAAATCGCTCCTAATTTAAAAACTCTCCTTGAAGAAAGAAAGTGCTAAGCAGCAATTAAGGGGCTTGCAGCTTCTGATGGGCCACTGCGTGCGGGTGCTCTAGAGAGCCATCTGAGGTTGGGAGGTGACTGTGACACTGTGGCCTCACGCGACCCTCGTACATGGAAGCCTCACAAAGCTTTCCTTTTAAAGCAGACAGGCAGCTGAAACTTTTCAGCTCTCCTCCAGACAGATACACATACGCAGAGGATGTGTGGCCACAACACTGAAAAATCCATGTTAAACCATTTTTTGTAAATACAAATATTTGTCAATGGTATTTTGAGGAATTTTAGACAATTTTAAGATGTGAATCAGCAACCACAAAAATGGCTAAAATGTGTCTACAATTCCTCAAAATAGCTCTGATAATGTTTTGTTTTACAGAGAAAACAATGTAACATTGAATGTGCAGTGTTCTTGAATAAGATCAGGGCACAGGAGGGGAAGCACTGGGAGAAAGCAAAAAAGCATACATGGGGGAATAGTGCCATTTTCCTATTGTCTCCTATTGTTCCTCTCCTCTCCTCTCCTCTCCAGCCAGCCCTTAACCACCAAACATCGTCCCATTCCTGCTCACACTAAGGCGCAACTGGGATAGGGGAAACAGTGTTTTTCAGTTTAAACCTAGGAGGCACTTTTTCTTCCGGGGGTGTTTTTCCGGTGTTTATCAGATGTCCGTGAAAGCAGGAAAGCCCAATTAAATCGATGTGTAATTTATGTAGCACTTTTATTCAAAGTACTTTACATACAACATATTTACATAAAATATCATGTAATCATCAGCTCATACATAGTGGCCATCTCCAAATGTTCAAACACCCACCGAGATGAATTCAGAACCAACCACCTGAGATTTAATAGACACTTGCAATGTGTGCAGTTTCAACACGATTTTAACGTGTGAAATCACACTTTGCAAAGAAAGGAGACTCTTCACCTTCCCCTGACCAATCAAGAGCACAATTATCAGAGATATTTATGACTTTTCAGATTGCACTTGATAACCACATTCATAAAAAGAGCACCCGCTGATATCCCTAATAGATACAATTGATGTACAAGTGATTTTGCTCTACATTCAATTTAACATGTGTTACTGCTGACTACAAATGTGCCCTAAGTTCTGTGAATGGTCAACATGAATTGTAGCTTATTCCTTACTTTTTCTTCCATTGCCTGACATAATTTAAAGTTATAAGAAGGAAAACATTGAGTACATCTCCATGCCCATGTCTTTATGCTGTAATATCCGGGCCTTCAGTCAGTGCGTTCAATCAGAAGTTACCAGTTTATTATTGCAAAACTAACTAAATAAAATACATTATAGAGCTAAGTCCTATACCACAAGTAAATAATGGCAAACAAATACGAACAGAAAAGAAAATAAGGGAAAGCAAAGTACAATTCATTAAAATATATAAGCAAAAATGCAAACCAAAAATAAAATCTATTATGTAAAGGAAATTACAAAATTCAAAATCAAAAAGAGCCACATTATTACATTGTATAATGAAGCCCTGTCGAAATCCGCTGATCAGTACCCAAATCACCACCTGTCAGTGGTACAGAAATATGTAAATGATATTTTAGAAGAAAAAAAGAAACGTTTGCCCATTATAACATCTATTACCACATTGTTAAAAGAAAAACTAGATTCATCCCATTTTTCTTCAAAAATTGCCTGTATTGAGCCTTTGAGCCAAAAATGTGGGAAATATCAAAGTAGCTGAAAACAGAGATGGTGCCCATATTACATTAAGAGTTTCCCCAGGACAGTGCAGTTGCAGTTTTGGAACAGAACATATGCTCATGTGGAAATCTGTTGCAAAGCAATTATTTGTTCTCATAGTGTACATTTGATACAATAATGCACTGCACCAGAGCAAACGTCAACTCTGTCTGGCTACTGTTATGGTCCTTTGCACCTACGCCTGGTCTATTGTTTCCCCATTGTATTGTGCAGTTCTTGGCAAACCAACTTTTATTCAGGTGGATTACATTGTTAATTTAACGAAGACATCAATTTCATACTCAGTGGCCTTTCCTAGCATTCCTCAGAGGCTTAAACTCCATAATTACATTTATAAAATCATTAAAATGACTTGCTCGAGTAGAGCCAGCAGATCATAAATAAGTTGTGATTGGACAAAACAGGAATAAAAAGCAAGCAATTACATTTTAAGGCACAGCAGGATATTATTTTTAAAAAGCAAATTTATATCCCAGTGCTGCTCTTGGTATTGATTATTGATTTGTATTTAGTATTTAAAGAGCGTGCTTGCCATTTGTAGCCTTAGCTCGCCATTAAAGTGCACCTCTTGTCATCTCCAGGGCGTTTTAATGGAAAACGTCGTTGGTACCACTGTTTCCTCCAGGTGTAAAATCCAGAGCAGGGGAAAACTGATTAGTCACAGTGACAGCATGAGCAGGAGGGAATTACTTTCCTGTGCATATTATTAAAAAATCAATGGGATGAATATAGAGAGGCCAATACTATTTACTGTAGAAGAACAAGGGAAAACAGCAGCCATGCCTTGCATTCTTTCGTTGATTTTCTCATTGGTGCAGGCGTCTATTTAGATGATAACTTTCAAAAGATGCTGAAGCGGGGTCACCTCCAGATTTGTCGTGGACGTTCACTTCCTGGTCAACACAGGCGGGAAGGTTGAAGCAAGATTTCATTGTGGAATATATATATATATTTTTTTTTAAATAGCACCTACCTTAAGAAAGCCGCATTATTCACCAATGTGCATATTGGCATCTTGCTTTTATCAAATTTGGCGTACGTGCAAATTGTCAAAACTTTTTTCATCAGTCTGATAAATATTGTGTACTGGGTGGCAAGGCCCAAGCGCCGACTCCAGTGGAGGGAATTCTAATGCTTTGTACTCATGGGGCCTGATTTACAAAATCCTTTTTGAATGGGAATGTCCCGTTGAAAAACGTTCTGTAAATCAATCCCCATGGTATTTAATCGGAGATATTTCGGATCATTAATACTGGATCCAGTGCTATGCCTGGTCTTTCATAAATTATTATGTTTCTGTTTTAAGGCCGAAACGTAGATTGATTCAAAGAAGACGCTTTATGTGACACGAAAGTAAACATGAAAATAGTTGGCTTTAATTTTTTACACTCATATGCTTTAAAAGCCCGTCGTATGTTCTTGCAACCCAGTAACAAAAACATCTTTGTTACCATAGAAAGTGTGTGACTGCCTGTAAAGAAGTCATGCTGGAGCAGCTGTCAAACCCTCCACTCTTTGATGTATGTGGTTGGCCATCCCAAACCTTGACTGGGTGCTGACAGTTCTTAGCGTCTTAGCGGCACCTGACATCACACCTTCTTCATGCTGTGCTCAGTTGCCCGTTGCCGAATCACTGTAGGAAAATACTAAATAGATTTGAGCTAATCTGACATCTCTAGAGTGCTACTGGGAGGGGTGGTAGTTGATGTAGGCTGTGACTGCATTCTCCTCAAAGAACATATATTGAACCCTCCAAGTCCTCTCTAAAAGAAACCCGAGGGTGAATAATCTTCATATCACCCATGTTGACAATCTTGAGGGCTGAATACAGGAGTGATTGTGTATTGGAAATTCTACAGAACATTAGATTATCTAAATTCGTCAGACATATTGGAGCACAGTGTATAACATGAAAGAAAGGCTTAAAAGACTTGAGTAAGGCTTGTTTGCCTTTCATTCACATCACACCACATATTCAAGCATTTGCATAGCGGAGAGGCAGGACGTAACACAACTTCTCCATCATACAAATGCTGATGAGGCCCAACAAGGGTGAAACACGTGTCTGGGGTTGCTGTTGGTACTCTTGATCAAAGGAGGTTTGCCTGGCATTTCGGAGCTAGACTGCCATTATGGGCGGGACAAAGACTGATATGCAAATGGCTATTCATCCTTTGTGAAAAATACAGTGGGCAAAAGGCGATGGCTATGGACTCTCAAATTGGGGAAAAAAAAACACAAAACAGGTTATCATGCCATTTTCCTTCTAGAGAGGGGTGCCTGCTACCTTTTTTGATTTTTGCAAGGAACTCGGGGTGGGTCAGCCTAAGTTACCTGTGGGAACTCAGATGTGGACTGTCTCGATCCGAAGAGACAAGAATGTTCTCTTCTTCGAATAGAATGTAGAAGAACATGTCACTGTGAACTAGTATAGTACATGATTATGACATTATGTACGCATGCACGTAGCCATAGAAGGTGGACATAGAATGTTTTCTACACATGAGATTGTAAAATGAATGTGTCATTGCTATGTATAACAATATATTGCTGTTCTGTTCTGTAGGGAGAGATAGAGAGCTAGGGAAGGCAGTCCCACAGTCTTAGAGCTGGAGGCTGGCTGAGAGCTAGAGGGAGAGGGCTGGGGTGCTGGGATGCTGTGAGCGTTGGCCTGGTTTGCTAAAGCACTCATAGCTAGAGAGTGTGGATTGTTAGTGATTAGTGACATTCTGCTATGCATAAATAAAGATGCATTCTGTTCATATTATTTCTGTGTCTCTGTGATCTATATTTTGTTTCCATAGCATATTGCTTTAGTTTCGCACAGAAGCCAAAAGGGTTGCATATTCGTCAGATATTTCAAGTTTTGATACTCCCACTGTAAAGGAGAAAGTAGTCACGATTATGGTAGTAAGTGAATGGTTTAATCATTTACCGAGAACACAGTTGAATGAAATTCAGGGCAGTGTACCACAGGAAGAGCAAGAATTTTGGAAACAAAGGGTTGTTCTTTATCCCCATCCGAAGCATTATGGTGGCAAAACAGCAATGGAAAGCCAGTGATGCCAGTACCATTATTAAAGGTAGAGCTTGAACAGTTGCACTACCCAGCGCATCTAACTACGGAGAGCCAGTCCTCCACAATAGTTGACAATAGAACAATTCTCCACAATAGAACACGTTGCATTTTATGTAGTAAATTGCATTGTATGTCAAAAGTTTACTGCTGGGCATACACTGTGAACGATTAGAGGAGTGATTCCTCGACCGAATGGTCCTTTTCAGCATTTACATATTGCCTATGTTGATATGCTGCAAGTATGTATTGTATACAGGTATATAATAGGGGTGGTGTGTCCCTTCTTCAGGTGGATCAAAGCAGGTCCTAGTACACACCATGATGCCACCTGCGCAGTGAAGTTTTTAGTACGAGAAGTCTTTACAAGATGGGGATTGTGGTAGGTGCTGAGATCGGATAATGGGCCCCATTTTGTTAATGACGTATTTGAACAGATTAGTCTATTATTGAATATCAAGCAAACATTTTCTTCTGCTTATCACCTGCAATCGAACGGGATATGTGAGAGACTAAACAGTCTCCTTAAAGAGAGGGTCACAAAGCTTAAATTGACACTGAAGAAGGGATGGCTATATTGCCTACACCTAGCCTTGTATGCATTAAGGAATTTGCCTGGGTCAGACCACCACCTCACACCCCACGAGATAGTAAGTGAATGAGAACACCTTTGTCTCCTCCATCGAGGAGCAGAAGTGATGCCCAGATGACTGCAGAAATGTTAGGAAATTAGTTATGTGCATATTTGACATGTATGACCGCTACTATCTCTGTCATTGCATATCAACTCAAGCACCAGGGGGTCGGTCTCAGAACACAGATGAAGACCATTCAGCAACCTGAATTTCTGAATTACTACCTGTATCAAGACTTTTTATTGGAGATGCAATACTAATTCAGAACTTTACCAGAAAGTGGCATAAGCCACGATTTAGTGGATCTTACCTCGTGGAGTACATTACTCCCTCAGCAGTGAAAGTCCAAGGAAGAGAGGGTTGGATTAATTTGAATGACGTTAACCTATACACTAGCGAAGCTGACACACCCCGAATGATCGATTCAGAAGCAAGGCAAGGAGAAGTTGTTCAGCACGGGCAGATTTGATCAATGACAAGGAAGAAGGGCGCTAAGGTTGCTGATTGAATACATGAAAGTATGCATTTAGACTGTGACTTGCCTCGGACACTTTTTAAAGATATTATAGCAAGAGATAATGAACTTTAGAAAAATGTTGACATATTGTGAATATGTTTGAGTGACAACATTCGATAAGAGATTGGAAGCGTGAACAATACGCTGATTCTTTTCATACAACGCAATTGTTGGTTGAATATATGGTTTTGACAAATGACGATGCCCATAGAATCCTTATCGCTGTTTTCATATTTATTCTTAGAGCTTATCCTGCTCTTGTTCGGCCTAGTGTCAACATACCTACTTTTCTGCATGATCCTAAAAATGGCCCTGCGATAAGGATGCTACTTGTGGCGATAGTTGAACAGATCCTGCAGCTACCTGATTTACCAGAATTGCCTGTTTAAAAAGGGTTTTTCCTCCCTTAAAGTAGTACACAGGCACAATGAGGAATTTTGTACATTTTTGAAAGTGAGCAAATGCACAACGTGTGGAGAATTGTAAATGGTGGGGGATAATGTATTGGTGTATGTTATATGCATGGTCAGCATTTATCCTGGTTTTCCTGGTTCTTTTGATCCATACAGTTTATTTCATTGGTCCAAGCAAAGTAAAAGTCCCTTTGATTCTTCCCACTCCAGTGACTCACGCAGAATTGTCTATTACTGAAGACCAAGACCATTTGTGATTTTTCCCACTCCAGTTGCTTGTGTGTAGTTGCCTATTGCTAACACAAATGTTCCTATGGTTCTCCATGCAGGGAGGACCATTACTGATATGCTTCTTGAGTATTATGCAAGCACTTTCTTTGCGAAGGGGAGATACAAGAGAAGCACAAGGGAAGATGAAAATGAATTAGACAATTATCTAGACAATACTGCACACTTGGGTAATAACATGTGGTATCAACACATGAAAAATGTAGGAGAGAGAACATCCAAAGAGAGTTGCTATGCTTGTGCTCTCATAGCTTTTGCTATGGGAACTTCTAAGATATTCATAGATATAGATGTATCAGTCAGAAAGTTCATTGCCGATGCACCTTGCACTCTGCCAGGCGAGAGGTCAGTTCCAGGGTCGTACACATCATTGGTATGGGTGACTAAGAAAACGTCTCCAAGAGAAGATGACTATGTGCAAGATTTAAAGATAAGAGAGAACGCAGAGACAAGGAATCAAGAGATGAGATATGGAATAAATGGAGCAGGAATCAGAAAAGAAGAAAACAAAATGCTCATTTGTCAAGGAAAGAACATACAGACGTCAGCTGCAAATCAAGGCAACCATGCTGACTCCAGAAGGATGGGCTGAAGGCCTGATTGTGTTCAGGGCGCCCACACTAACTGGTCGACCTGAAGCAATTGTGTGGCATGCAGAAAATGAATGCATGCAAGCATCATTGGCCGAAATTTGTGAAATTGCTGACGTGGGTCGATGATAAAGGAGGACCTTTGCAGGTGCAATTGGGGAATCATGTTGCACATTCATACCTTCTCATAATGACAAGAATAGGATCTTGACAGAGGGGATAACGTTGCTAATGAACTTGCACATCAAGATGGAAGATGAGACAGAAGATATTGCAAATGACAGCTGGTTTGCATTGATCTTCTCATGGGCTCCGAAATGTATTTGAACAGATTAGTCTATTATTGAATATCAAGCACACATTTTCTTCTGCTTATCACCTGCAATCGAACGGGATATGTGAGAGACTGTACAGTCTCCTTAAAGAGAGGGTCGCAAAGCTTAAATTGACACTGAAGAAGGGATGGCTATATTGCCTACACCTAGCCTTGTATGCATTAAGGAATTTGCCTGGGTCAGACCACCACCTCACACCCCACGAGATAGTGATAATGACAATGATCAGAGAAGATAATGCATAGACCTTATGGAAACTGATGACGAAATAAGGAATGGAGTAACAAAATGAAAATTGCACATGCGAAGAAAACTGGAGAAAATGCAAGCCGGTTTATAACTGTACATATGGTGCAACGCAAGTAGACTAAGTAATCATGAAGGATGGCTATACATAGTAAATTAACTGCAGGCAGTGCCATACATTACATGACCACATTAGTGGCCATGTAGTTATGGTTAAGTTGGTGTTTCCATAGGAAGAGCACTTTTTGGGTGGCTTATAATTTTGCTCCCCCTGGACGAATCCTCACCAAACTTTGCAAAAAAAGTATATGGCCCACTCTGAATTGTTTTGCAAAGTTTGGTGAGGATTCGTCCAGGCGGGGAAAAGTTATAGGGGGGGTCCCAAAACTTTTTTTTCCCATAGACTGAATGGGAAAAATCTTTGCACACGGCTACAGCCCGAACCGCTGAGCGGATTTACACCAAATTTGCGGCAGGAGTGGCGGCCTGGTCCCGAAAGCGTGCTTTTGCAAATTTGGTGTAAATCATCCAGTAGTTTTTTAAAAAATGACCAAAATGTAAGGCAAAAAAATTAGTGATATCTGTGTTCGCTTTGCGGACGGACTTCCCTGTTCGCTCCGCGGACAGCACCCCGATTGGCCCATGGCCTTGCGTCATGTCTGCAGACATGTGACGTGTTTGCTGATTGGACGGCGAGGGGCGTGGAGCGCCTCAGATTTTCTGTGGCGCCCGCCATCTTGTATTCGCCGTCGACCGCGTACAGCGCGGTGAAACGTGGATAAAAAATTGTATTTAGTGCCCTGTGTTGGTGTGTAAGAGTGTTTGGGGAGGGTGGGGGAGTATCAGATAGGTTCAATGTTTTTTTTTTATGTGCTAGACGTTTTTGTTGCGTTCGATTTGTCCGCGGAGAACACGGCTGTTCTGACATTTTGTAAATAAACTAAATGGTGGGGTGTTTAGAGGACGGAGTATGTGTCATTTTTGTTCGCAAGGAAGGTAAAAATGAGCTATGGACACTCACGGTGTACTTAATTGTTCGTAAATACACAAACTGGGGGTGTCCTCAGGACGATGTCCGTATTGTAATATGTCTAGTTGAATGTGTTCGAAGAACAAATGGTTGCAATTACACAAAATGGGGGTGTTCTGAGAACGTTGTTTGTATTGTTCGTTGTCAGGGTGAAAGTGTTTTAAGACCACTCCTTTTGTCCGCTAATAGTACAATTTCCTATGGGCGTCAACCGACTTTTTGTCCACTAAAGAAACAATAAATCCGGCTGGTGTGCGCCGACATTATGTGATAATCCTATGACTGGTGCTATTGACCTGGCTGACTTGCTTTTGCGAGACTAAATCGTATCTCCCGCCTCTAAGCCTGATATTATCAAAGCATTCATATTCCCCGCCTCTCTCCGTGACGTTACAGGGTGCATCATCAAACGCACCCAGTCCTCTCCAGTCCTAAGTGGCTTTACACAGGACCCGGAAGACAACACATATTATGTCACAACACAGCGCGCCACAATTCGGAATATGAAACAGTGATTTAAAAGCAAACAGCAAGATTGTAAATTTTGTAAAGTACATTTATTTGACATCAAATGTTTAGAGAATATTCAGCAATTTGCATTTGTCTTTGTTGTCGATTCGCAAAAGTTCATGTTGAGGCACGCGATGTTCCTTTGCGGTACAGAGGGTGTTAGATCAGCTTACAACTCAGTGCGCCACAATTCGGAATATGAAACTGTGGTTTAAAAGTAAACAGCAGGATTGTACATTTGGTAAAGTACATTTATTTCACATGAAATGTTTAGTGAATATTCAGCGATTTGCTATTGTCTCCGCTGTCGATCAGCAAAAGTTTATTTGGAGCCACGCGTTGTTCCTTTGCGGTAGATAGGCTGTTGGTTTATGATAAAAGCAGTAAATGGTCGCTCTGATAATCGGAAGGTTGCTCCAAAAACGAGCCATTAGACCACCCTATTGGTTGGTATGTTGTTTGTAGCCGCTAGTACTGCGTAAGGGCATATTGGTCCTTGGCGATTGTCCCATAAAATGGTGAGTGTCATGAAGTTGCATATTTGGACCTGCACCTGGCAGTTGAAGACCCCATCCGCTGGAGTCTGTAAATCGTGACATAGGCAAAATGGGGCCACATACCTGTTTTAAAAAACATAAATAAGTCTCACCAGCCGATCTTCATTAAAAATCATCATTTTATTTATTAGGGCGTGAAACTATTTGCTATCGAAGATAGTGCAACGGAGTATGTTAATAATAAAATAATAATATTTTCCCATTCATATAGC
Organism: Ambystoma mexicanum; assembly: GCF_040938575.1. NCBI lineage: Eukaryota > Metazoa > Chordata > Amphibia > Caudata > Ambystomatidae > Ambystoma > Ambystoma mexicanum. The sequence continues at coordinate 1,142,954,143 of NC_090922.1, forward strand.
GCTAAGAACCGTGAGGTATCTAATCGGTGCTTATTATTAACCACGGTGTGTGGTGCTTATTTATCGACCATGGAAGGATGAAAGGCTGAGTTTGGTCTTGCCGGGATTCGAACTTGCGTTAGCAAGCTGTGCACAGATGTCAAAGCGAGCGTTGTACTTGCTGTGCCACTTGACAGGCTACAGTGAAGTGGCACAGCGAGTAGAGCGCTTGACCGCCTATAGACCGTTTAAATTATTTATATTAACCCACACTGTGTCGTCTGCCTTTTTCAGAGCCCTCTAAACAACAGGGGATCAATTGGGCGGTGATAGTGCGCGGTAGAAAACATTATGCCACTTTCAACGAACAAGTTCAACTTGAGCGGTCTTTAATGCTATGCTATTGTAATTATATTTGGTATAAAATAATCTAAAGGGTTACTTACAGTACAATTGCAATTTCCATTGTCTACGAGTGGTGCAGTCCCAAAACACAACTCTGCGTGTGCCAACGATCTTTCGCATAGTGATATAATATATAAAAGTGGTTTCGATTCATAAATTTCATCCTTATCTTCTCTTTCGTTTTAGCAACACTCCTTCAAGAGAAGTCTTTCATCACAATCTCTGTCTGTCAAGGTCAAAACACAATACAACCTTATAGTCCGATTCATGAGCCTCTCCGGGGCCCGAGAAAAAAATGGAAGCAGCTGACCTTCACTGTGAACGAGCATAAATTCTTACTTTGCAACATTCTGTGTAAAGCCATCTGTGAGAAGTTGGTTTTTGCACGCCATGTTTGTATATTGTTTGCGTGATATTAAAAAAAGTTTGTTTAAGGGACGTTATGGTTCTAAGTACAGCCGAAAGACCCCTGAAAATCGCAAGTTATGGTAAGCTATGAAAAATAACTTGCGCCACCACAGTGCACTGCTAAGATTAACACCCAGGACATCAAAGATGACATCGCAAATGCCATTGATGAAATCACTGATGACATCACATGTGTATGTACTTTTCATGGAATTTGTGTACTAGGGATTTTTATTATAATGTTGCGAAAAAAGTGTCAAGGATATTGCAATAAATATCATACTGTTATTAGTGCTTTGAACAATGCATTGATATAAATAGCATTGTATTATGGGATTCTATCTAGTATACTGAGCTACTAATGGAGAAACATAGCATTGTGTGCAGAGTACATGATGAAAGTATAATATTTCTAATGTTAATATGTTGAATAATTAAATGATAATTGTCCTGAAATGTTCGAAAATTAACAAAATGGGGGTGTTCTGAGTACGTTATTTGTATTGTGTGATTGCTTAGCTGTATGCAATGAGGGAATGGCACAGAGAGTAAAGTGGACGCCGTCCGTGGACACCGCGGCTGTTCGTGGACAGGACGTGCTACATCCGGGTTTTTCCAGGTAATCCAACATGGAAAGACGACTGTACGGATCAGCCAATCAGATGTCGAGATTGTGGATTTGTGTTGAAAGAGACTGTGTGTGGTGAAGATGGCAGAAGTGGAGAAACTCAGCGTGTTGGTGCTCGGAGATATGTTTGTGCATGGTTTACAGCAGTACGCTGAATGCAGGCATGTTGCAAAGAACCTTGATGTGAAAGGAGTGGAGGTGATGTGGAGCACTGTGCCTGATTGCAATGTACAGGGAATTGTGCAAGTTTGTGAGGATATGGCCACGATGAACAGTCCGCATGTGGTAGTTTTGCACTATGGTGCTTTCCATTTGGGCAACGTCAGTGCCCCTACTTTGTTGGCTGATTTGGAACGCTTGGTTCAAGCCGTAATGAAGAACCTTCCAAATGTGAAAGTCATTTTTTCTGGATTACTACCTAGGGCAATATGGGACAATAGTTAAGTTTTTTGTCCTCAGCAAAACATTGCTAGGTGTGTCATCAACCGAGGCATGTGTGCCTTCATGCTTAGAGCTGGTATGTTCTTCTGTAACAATGAGAATATTGATGCCAGTAATGCTGTTAATTTTAAAGAAGATGGCATTTCTTTATCTTTTACGGGAAATGCCTTTCTATTTTGGAATGTATGGGTTGCTTTGGAGAAGGTTATGTAAAGATTTTAGGAGTAAAGTAAGAAAATAAAACAAGAAAAAAATACAAAATAACAGGTGTCTGTCAAGCATCTTTAAGAAAAAAAAACAGCTCTTTTCAGAGCCAACTTCAAAGGGGAAATGGGGCACACTATTTAAATTTACATTCACCACGCTCAGATTTTCGATGTGTCCGCGGACATGGCGGTACTCCGCGGACATGAAAATCACTACAAGGGGGTTCTATGTTACATGTATATGAAGTCAGGGATATTATGGTTAAGTTGTGCTACTAAAAACCTATGAAATTCAGTGAAAAACTTTGTTAAAGGGACGTTATGGTTAAGTTGCGCTACTAAAAACCTATGAAATTCAGTGAAAAAACTTTGTTGAAGGGACGTTATGGTTCAAAGTATAACCGAAAAACCCCTGAAATTCGGCAGTTATGGTAAGATATGGTAAGATAAGCAACCATAACTTGCGCCGCCACCGAACTGAATTTCATCGGTTTTTAGTAGCGCAACTTAACCATAACATCCCTTTAACAAAGTTTTTTTTGCTGAATATATATATTTATATATATTACATGGCCGCGGTAGCGGCCATGTAGTTATGGTTAAGTTGGTGTTTCCATAGGAAGAACACTTTGTGGGCGGCTTATAACTTCGCTCCCCCTGGACGAATCCTCACCAAACTTTGCAAAAAAAGTATATGACCCACTCTGAATATCTTTGCAAAGTTTGGTGAGGATTCGTCCAGGGGGGGGAAAGTTATAGGGTGGGTCCCAAAACTTTTTTTTTCCCATAGACGGAATGGGAAAAAACTTTGCACACGGCTTCAGCCCGAACCGCTGGACGGATTTACACCAAATTTGCGGCAGGAGTGGCGGCCTGGTCCCAAAAGCATGCTTTTGCAAATTTGGTGTAAATCCGTCTGGTAGTTTTTTTAAAAATGACCAAAATGTAAGGCAAAAAAATTAGTGATATCTGTGTTCGCTTTGTGGACGGACTTCCCTGTTTGCTCCGCGGACAGCACCCCGATTGTCCCAGCGGCTTGCGTCATGTCCGCGGACATGCGATGTGTTCGCTGATTGGGTGGCGCGGTGCGTGAATGCGCGTCAGATTTTCTGTCGCGCCCGCCTTCTTGCATTTGCGGAAGTCCGCGGACAGCGCGGTGAAAGTTTGTTCAAAATGTGTATTTAGTAGAGTGTGTTGGTGTGTAGAAGTCTTTGGGGAGGATGGGGGAGTATGAGATAGGTTCAAAGTTGTATTTTATTTATGTGCTAGACGCTTTTGTTGTGTTCGATTTGTCTGTGGACAACACGGCTGTATTGGAATGTTCGTAAATAAACAGAATGGATTCGGTGTCAACTTGAATAGTGTTCTAAGAACACCTGTGTGGTCTTCGAATGTTTGCAGGGGGTGTCCTGGAGACGTTGTCTATATTGTTCGTTGGCAAGGTGAAAATGTTTTAAGAACGATCGCGGTGTCTACAAATGTTCGTACATAAAGAAAATGGGGGTGTCCTGAGGACGCTGTTTGTATTGTCCTCTGGCAAGTTGAATGTGTCCTAGGACCTTCCCCCTGTCCGCGGACATAACAATGGTTGCAATGTTTGCATCTATGGGTGTGATATGCTGGGGTGGTTGTGGCCAGGGTATAGAATGTTGGGTGCATGGCCATTTGGCCATGCACCCAAGAGTGTATGCCCTGGCCACAACCACCGCAGCATATCACACCCAGAGTGGCTTTTAACTTTGGGTCAAAAACTAATTTATAAGGAACAATGTTATAAGCTTGTATGGGTGTGATATGCTGCGATGGTTGTATTTATCTTGTTATACGTACTATTTGGTTTAGTAACGGGAGTCCATGTTTTTCTTGTTCATTTCTGTAATAAAAGAAAATAGCAGGTTAGTATTAGTATTTTATAATGACTTATTACATTGTACAATCAACAATTTCTTCTTTTTATTGACCCTCATATTTAGTAGATTACAAACCAGAGTACTGTGCAATGTGCAAAGTTTCTGTGTTTGTTGCTAAAATCATTGGGTCTGTGGGAGAAAAAAAAATCTATGCTACAGTTTATTTATTTGTTTGTTTTCCGCGTTTACTTGTTCTTTCTGCCTAATGCTTTATGCATTGGATTGTTCCAGTTTTTGTGAGCAGTAAGATATTAGGTATTTGTTTGGATATTGTAAAATTTTGGCCCAGTTAGATACCAGTAGGCGTATTCTAACTGTTTATGTTTTGATATAATTTCGTGGCATTGATTTATCTGTTTGCATATTTGTAAATTTTGGGACAGTTAGATACCAATTGGCGTATTCTAACTGTCTATTTTTTGCTCTATTTGAGTGGTATTAATTTATCTGATTAGTTGTTGTACAATCTTTGGGCAGTTAGATAGCTTTTGAAATATTGTGACAGTTTATATTTTTTTACTACAAGTGTACTTAAGGTTTAAGTACAGTTCAGTTATCAAATTTTGGTTTTAAGAAAATTAAATACGCGTTTGTAAGATTAGCTGGTAATCTCTGCTTTAGAGTAACGGTACTATCATTACATTCAAACCATCCACATTTTTTTTTTATATATGCAGTGTAGTGCCCTGAGTTGGTTGTGGCGGCTGCGTGGTAGATTATACCTATTGTTGTGAAGGTTTTCCTACCAAGTGAAATTTGACCATGTGTGAATCCAGTCAGCTTGCAGTTGTTTTTCGTACCATCTGCATTGTAACGTAGAAGCATTAGTATTATGTATTTACTATGTGTTTGTGTTAGTAACATGGAGCGATTATCCGAATTGCAGGTAGAACATAATCTACCGTGGTTTGCATTTTGTACAAGTTGCTGAAATGGAACGGATTCACAATTAGGTATTGATATATAGACATAGCGCTCATTGGGGATTTTTTCTTGTGTCACATTGTTGCAGAGAGTGCATGTATGTTTCCACATGTATGAAATCTGGAAGATTTCATTTATCGGTATGTTTTTGTTTTCCAGTACTAATAGTAAGTACATTAGAAATTCTTGTGGATCTTCCTGTGAGTTTATAGTGAATTTCACCGTTCCAGCACAGTAGTCCAATTGTCGTCTTATTACAAAAACTCTATACATGTTGTCAGGATTGTTTGCTGCATTTCTGTGAAGTACTAACATTTGCAAACACAATGGGTCTGTACTGTGTAAGTAAATGTTGTCAACAATTGGTGGTAATTGAAATAGAATATTCATTGCTACATTTGCGTAGCATCGTACACCAACTATATTTGAGAATTTAAATGGTCCATGTAGCTCAGTATCTAACTGCTTTTTTTGGAGTTTGTCTTCCTTCTTTAAAGAAGTACCTGGTTTACTTTCCCTAATTGATTCTTTTTTGCTTGTGGTACTTGATGAAGTTTTAGTTTCTTTTAGTCTCTTTGGAGGATTTGCAGTGACATCCTGTTGCATTTCTGTTTGATTTAGTTTTCTTTTAGAAAATGTTCCTTTTTGTGGAACAGGATATGTTTGTAGATGGGGGGTGCATAGTGAACGAAGTCTTTTGTATTCTAAAATGCAAGGAATATCAGCGTTTACTTTCCTTGCATCAAAGTTTATTAGAAATAGACCGTCAATTGTACGTTGGCGTGACAGTGCTATGTAGCTCATGCCTTCTTTAAAGACTGTGTTACCAATGTCTATCATTGCTTTGTCTAGAGTAAGACCTTATGATTTATGAATGGTGACTGCGTATGCAAGAGTTAGATAAAATTGTTCTCTGCGTACATACATGTCTTTGAAGAGAAGGAATCGAGCTGTTTAGCGTCCTATTCTTTTTACTTCTGAAAGTTTGTCAAAGAGAATATTGACAAACTGAATTTTGTTGTCACGTGGGTATGTTTGAAAGCCAACAACTGTACCCACTGCTCCATTAACTAGTCCTTGGTCCACGTCAAGGTTATGTTTAAGCATTACTCTACAATTTAAGGATAATTTTAATATCTTTTCCAAGCCTGCTGTGTTTGAGATTGATTTTTCTAAACTATTTAGTCTTGCTGTGGCTTGGTCACACATGGGTAGTGTCATTCCATGTACATCTAGTTTGTCTGTGGCGCTAATTTCCATAATTGGTTGCATTTCTTTGCTTAACATTATTTCATTGAATTTGAAGCAGCTTGCAAGAGTTGGCATTAAGTCCATACAATTGACATTTTTGTGGGATATTTGTTCCATAACATCTGTAGTACATGCATTATCACCATAAAGTGCATGAATGTGCCAGGTTTTCAATATTGCTTCTGCTTCTCTAGAAAGTATACCAACTCTGATACTTTTTAAGATGTCGGCATAAGTGAGATCTGCAGATTGGCGCATGTTTTCTGTTAATTCTCTGTATTGGAAATGTTGCCAAAGGTTGACATTTCCAATGCTGCCAACAGTTTTATGGCAGAGTTTGTGTCCTAAAGTTTTAATAATAGGCTCACCTTTTACAGGTGTCAATTGAAGAAGATCTCCGAAAACAATGATGTGTTTTCCTGCAAATAGCTCTTCATAGTTTGTTTTGAGTACTTCTTGTAATCTGAGGTGAATCAAAGCCAACATTGGGTGTCAATTGAAGAAGATCTCCGAAAACAATGATGTGTTTTCCTGCAAATAGCTCTTCATAGTTTGTTTTGAGTACTTCTTGTAATCTGAGGTGAATCAAAGCCAACATTAGGTGTCAATTGAAGAAGATCTCCGAAAACAATGATGTGTTTTCCTGCAAATAGCTCTTCATGTAATCTGAGGTGAATCAAAGCCAACATTAGGTTGGACACCATGCTCACTTCATCTATTAGTAGCATTTTCATTTGTTTCAATACTCTGCATACTTCCATTGCAGCTTCTGCAGAAAGTTTGTAATAATCTAACTTGTTTTGGTGTTCTACTGGCAGGAGTAGTAATCGGTGTAAAGTGACACCATCTATGTTGTAGGCAGCTAAACCTGTGGGGGCAGTGACAACAGCTGACAGTTTGTTGTTTGTCAATTGTTGAAGGAACTTGCTGATGATTTTGATTAGGAATGTTTTGCCAGAACCAGCTTCACCACTGACATACAATAGTATAGGTTTGTAATTTTAGCAGGTGCATTCTTTGTTTTCATGTTGCACACCATGTGCAATTTCTTTTGTTATTTCTTGAAAAATGCTACGTTGCTCTTTGTTTAGTTTTGATTGTAGTGTAGTTAAGTTTTCTTTATCTTCATAGTGACACATGGTGTTTTCTACTTCTATCATAGCTAATTCTGTCTCATTTGTTATTAGTGGTTCTCCCAGTGGTTCTTGGCTTCCTGTGACAGAAGGTTGACTACTGTCAGGAGTGTCCTTATCTAGTTGGGCCTGGAGTTCCTCTTTGTGTTGCTGTTCATTGTGCAACATTGTTTTGTACTGTGCAAAGTTTACATCAGTTGTACTGCTTTCATTGGCTTTGAAAGCGTCTTCATATGAGTCATAGGTATCTAGTATTTCTTCTTCTTTCCTCCATGGTTTGAAGAGTTGTAGCAGGGACATGTAATATATTTCTTTATGTTGAGGAGTCTTTAATGACAATTTGATATGATTAATTAAATTTGGTTTGGTGAGTTTTACTAAGCTGCCATCACAGTTTGTCACTTTGTATTTACGGTTTTGCTCATCAGGTTTTATATTATTTTTGTATGTGTAGTTTTGGGCTATGTGGTATAGACACATGGTTTCCAAAGTGGTACTCCTGTTTGGGTAGTATGTGTCCAATAAATTGTTTTTTAAAATGTCTTGGCTGTTGGGATCATGTTTGGCTATTGTTTCTATATCTTCGTATGATTTTAGAACTCTTTTTCTAGATTTAGCTGGACCAAGACTTAGCCATACTATATTTGCAGATTTACCATAAAATGCAGTACCAGTTAATCGATCAGCTGCTTCATAGGATCCACATTCTCTATGGGACAGCATTTTTATGCCCAAGCTGTATAATTTCTGAGACACTGTTTTATCTGATGACAGGTCATTTCAGAGGGCTTGGAGCTCTGTCTTTTCTGATTTGGTTAAGTTTGCTGTGACATATTGTGCAACTGCAGTAGAATTGTCTGCAATGTACTGCACATCTATTTTTGCATTCCACAAGTGGGCAATGATTGCATTATAATCATTGATATATTTTTCTTCTTCTTTTCTTTTTATGCAATATGTATTTTTCGGTAATTTCCTTTAACATTATGTCTAACTGAAGACATGAGGTTGTTCACTTGACCTGTATTTGTAACTTGTCTAGGGAAACCAAATCAGCATGGTGTAGTATTTCCCTTTGTTTTTGTATTTGCGACGACAATATTTGCCACATTTATGTCTTTGAAATTGTAGGATTTTTGCATGAAGATCACTATTTGTGGATTCCGATGGAATTTCACAAGTGACATATTTTTCAATAAACTGTAAAATAGTGGCATCACTGTCTTGACCAAATTTAGGAGCATCTTTAATCCATAAAAGCATGTGGACATGTGGCGCTCCTCTGACTTGGTATTCTTTTCTCCAAAAGAATTGTTGCACTTCCCCAAGCGGAGGAACAGTTTTATTACAAATAAAATGTAGCATAGCAATGAAGCGATGGTGAAAATATCTAGAAACATTAACAGGATCCTGAGAACCAAGTTCTCCACGTGTTAGTATATCTTTGTTTGTTTTGTTTTCGTTTGATATGAGTAGAAAAGCATGTAAATCTTCCCATGCATATTCTGCACAACTTAATGTAACAAACAAAGTGGGTGGGCCAAGGTTTCTGATCATACAACGTACACCTCCATGGCATCGAAACCCGTACTCTTTAGTACCTCGCATATTTGCTAATAGATTTGTAAGATTTGTCTGTAAAACCTCATCTTTTTGTTAAACTTTTTGTAATAATTGTGTGGCTGTCATATTTTGAAAGTGTGATCCTGATTTTAATATGTGTGCAACTCCGTAACATAAAGTTGCTAGTTCACTTTCAAAGAGTAGGTGGAATATGTATTCCACATTTTGTCGAAATCTGGGATCTTCAGAATACATTCGTAATGAGCGATATTCTGATGCTGATATTTGAACAAGCCTGTCATCGTATCTTCCTCCTTTGCTAGTAGGAAAGAGTAGAGGAAAAGCATGTACTTCTATACTTTTTTCCCATATGCTGATTGGTGATCCTTTTGTTTGACGCATTTGGTACGTTTCCAGTGCATCTTCTATGGTGTCATTAGAGTGCAATGGGTGAATTGTATAATGGTCTAAAGTGTTTGCTATTGTAGCAGGATCTAGGAGCTCAAATTGACCAGTTTCCTGTGTCTCTTGAATTATTTCAGTTGTATCTTTCAAGTTTTCTTTGATATTAATTTCTTTGTAATAATCATTATTCTCTTTGAGATATTGCAGGGCTTCTCTAACTTTATGTAAATCTACCAGTTGTTGCCAATTTCTTTTGTCTTTTGTAGGTACTCCATTTACCAAGATAATTAAAGATTGTTGCATTGGACGTTGCACTCCTAGAGTGTGCACATTTTCTTTTAGAGCTAATGGTAAATACACTACTTTTCCATGAATACCTTTCACTAATTCAGAGAGAGGTAATTTTGCAGTTTTTGGTTGAAGGCGTATTATTGCTTGAAATGGATGAACTGTTTGAATTATGATGCTCTCATATAAATTACGTTGTTGAAGGAGTTTTGGTAGTGGATGTAATTCCAAGTTATTTGAGATAGCATGTGAAGGAGTTTGGTTGTTGTCAAGTTTGGTAGTGCAGTAACTGCAAAGTATTATGGGGTCAGTTATTTCGTATTTGTTTTCTGCTATAAGGTAGAGAGATAATTCAAACCATTTAGAATGTTCATTGTCTTCTATTTTGTATGAAAGGTCTATAGTTTTTGTGTTACTTTTATAACACGTTCTGCGGCAACATACACACACGTGGTTTGGTACTTCAGCTGAAGTGCTTTGAAATTTTTGTATTTCTTTTTTGTATGTGTGTAGTGAAAGGTTGCCATGTGCAGATTTGTTACGAAGTTGGTTGACAGCTATTTCATCTTGTAAGTGGGTTTCATTTCCAAAATATTTTTTCTGTATATACTCGATTTCTTCTAGTAGGTCTTTTGGTGTACCATGTAGAAGAATAGGAATTTGAGGGCCATTCTGACAGGAGATCACTGTTTAATAAATATTATTCTGTATACATTTAACATATACATTTTTTTTATTACAGACCATACAAAAATTCCAAGCATCTCACAACAACAATCAGAGGATATCAGTCTACAGCAGATTAATCAAAAAATGGACGACCTTATGCAAAATTTTATGGATTTGAAAAACTTGGTGGAAAATGATGTGAAACCCCCAACAGCAGACCATTGTCCAACCTGCACTTGTCCCCCCTCACCCTATCCCACGCAGTTAACCCCAAACCCTGTCTATGGACCAAAGCTTTTCGATGAGCTTTCCTTCCCTTCTTCACCTGATCCCAGTTATCTAGAAATCCCTAATTCTCCTGTTTTTGTTTCCGTTTCTGCCCCACCTTCCCAGTCATAATTGTATATATATATGAAATAAAGTTACTTTTCTTATATTGTGTTGTAATTACTTTCAGTTCCTTGTGATAAAACCAATTCAGGTGTCCACGGACACCGCGGTTGTTCGGAAATGTTTGTAAAGAAATGAAAATGTGACTGTCCTGAGGACACTACATCTGTCCGTAATGTTCTCATGCAAGTTGAAAATGTACTAAGAACACTCGTAGTGTCCTGAAATGTTCGTAAATAAACGAAAATGGAGGTGTCCTTAAGAACACTATGCCTATTCGTAGTGTTAGATAGCAAACAGAAACTGTTCTAAGAACACTCGCGGTGTCCTGAATTGTTTGTAAATAAACACAAATGGAGGTGTGCTTGAAACGCTATGTTTGTCCGTATTGTTAGCAAATAAATTAAACTGTGCTAAGAACAAACGGCTGTCCGTAACTGTTCGTTTTACATGTAATGCACTTTTAATTAGTTCAGGACCCGAACACTGTCCGCAGAACATCAACACGCATGCGCAAAACAATGTCCGTACATTGGGTATCCTGCGGACGACCGCTACCTTAGCGAACATGCTCACAAAACAATCATGTGACCGCGCCCACGCTCATCTCGTGCTCTAAATGCAGACACTGTTCGTGTCCCCGACCAGTTTAAAAGTACATTTCCAAGTAATCCACAATATTTCTCATTAAAAAATCACCATATCACAAATTCCACATACTAATCCTAACTTTCCACATAGTTTTTGTGACTTTTTGAACCTTTTTTGATATTCGATCTGTCTTACGGACGGCGCGCATGTCCGCGACCCGCGCACAAGCACCCCGATATAAGACCACGCCCTAGAGCGCATTCTCATTGTGTTTCTGACTATTCCACAGAGCACACTGCATTTTGCTGCATACTTTGCAGATTTTGAGATTTCCCTCTCCAAGCCAATGACATCCATGGCTCGACTATTACCACATGGTGCTACATCTGCCTCAGCACCACCCCCACCCCCACCCCCTCCACCACCACCATTTCCCCAAGGGCCTGAAGAGGGGAACAGGAGTGAGAATACAGAGGAGGAAGAAGAGGATGACGAGAATGAGGCAGAGGAAATCCCTACTACCCGCCCTCGGCGTGAATCTTGGGTGTGGCGATTGTTTACCGTTCATGGAAACGGTCCTAAGTCTCATGCGAACCGTGTCACCTATAATGAGTGCAAAATGGTACTCAGTCGCGGGAAGCATGGTTCGTATAGCTTTGGGACCACTACCATTAAGCAACACCTGCGCTCATTCCACACTGGGGCCATTCGCAAGGTTGTACCTTGCGAGAAGCGTAGTAGGTTGATTGCCTCTACTTCATCCTCCATTCCTGATCCTGTCACCACAAGGAACACCTCTGTGGGACAGCGTCTTCCTCAAGCTGCCTCACAGGCCATACAGAATTCCGATGACCCTTACCTTTCGAGGGTCACAGTTCTATGTGTGTACTGTGACACAGTACTCTGCAGGGGGGAACGACTTCGGAGTGCTTTTGAGACGATCGTCTGAGAGCACCAGAAGACCTGCTCACTACCCAAATAAAACCCACTCTACATCTTCCTCTCTCAGCTCGCCCTTTCTTATCCCTGTGGTTGGTGTCCCCCCCTTTACCTTCCTTTCCCCTCCTCTCCTAGTGTGTCATGTATAAAAAACCAAATAAAATACAAAATATCAAAAATCCCCCAAAAAATAAGGCTCTTTTCAGAGCCGCCTTTCACAGTTTAAAAATAGAACTGAAAATAAATGAAACAGGCCCAGTTCGCGAACATTTAAAAACTTGGGTTGCTACCCCATCACGAACATTGCAATTTTCTCTGGGAAGAAGTGGTGGCTCTGAAAAGAGCCTTTGGGTGGTGTTTGTAAGTCAAAAATTATAAATGCTTAACACCTACTTCAAAATGGTTGTTGTAATTCCAAATAAGGTCGCAATGCATTTTGTACATTTCTCAGAAAAATCTGATTGGCAGCATAAGTAAGATGAACTCCATCTCTGCGAAAAATGTATGTACTACGAAACATAATACTTTCATTGTGAAAAGAGGACATGCCAAAATCTCTTAGAAAGGCACAAACAGCCTTATTAACATTGCGCCTTGCTTTTTCCATTTGTGGACCAAATGAAGAAGAACGAAGCCACATTTGTCTCTGCGCAATCCGTGAAAATATCACTTGAGAATTAGGAAACATGTCCATAACCTTCCCAAGTCCTTCTTTCATAGCAAATTGCAAAAAAATTCCAGTCACATGTCCTAAACTGTTCCCTCCACAATGAATTACAATTATGTCTGGTGACATTTGTGATGTCATCTTTGATGTCCTGGGTGTTAGTCTTAGCAGTGCACGGTGGTGGTGCGAGTTATGTTTGCTTAGCTTACCATAACTGGCAAATTTCAAGGGTTTTTCGGTTTTACTTGGAACCATAACGTCCCTTTGACAACATTTTTTCACTGAATTTCATAGGTTTTTAGTGGCGCAACTTAACCATAACGTCCCTTTAACAAAGTTTTTTCACTGAATATATACATATATATATATATATTAGTTGCTAATCCCATACGAAGAACACTTTTTGGGCGGCTTATAACTTCGCTCCCCCTGGATCCTGGATGAATCCTCACCAATCTTTGCAAAAAAAGTATATGGAAATTTTAGTGAGGTTTGGTTCAGGGGGGTCAAAGTTATAGGGGGGTCCCAACATTTCTTTTTTCCCATTGTGTCCATTAGACATAATGGGAAAAAACTTTGCGCACGCCTACAGCTCAAACTGCTGGATGGATTTCCACCTCGGCTTAGTCCCGAAAGCGTGCTTTTGTTAATTTGGTGTAAATCCGTCCAGTAGGTTTTTTTTTTTTTAAATGGCCAAAACATAAGGCAAAAAAATTAGTGATATCTATGTCCACTCTGCAGACACACTTCCCTGTTCGCTTCGCAGACAGGACACTGATTGGCTAGTTGGCTTGAGGCGTGAGGCACATCACATTGTTTTGGTGCGCCCACCATCTAGGATCAGCCAACAGCGCGGCAGCGAACATAGGCAAAATGCAATTGTGGGAAGTGTGTTGGTGTGCAGGAGTGCTTGGGGAGGGTTGAGGAGTAAGAGATGGGTCAAATACTGTATTTGTTTAGGTGGCAGGTGCGCTAGATGTGTTCGCCATGCCCGTGGTTGTAGCGGCTGTCCGCGGACATAATGATGGACCTACTAGCTATTTTAGTTTAGTATGATGTTGGTTTTGGATTGTTAATACAGCATTGATTATAATTAATATGATCAATAAGCAGCCCACATACCACAGTCAAAATGTTTGGTATTATAGGTGTGTTATGCTGCGATGGTTGTGGCCAGGCCCTAAAGTCTTGGGTGCTGCGTAGGCTATGCACCCAAGACTCTAGGCCCTGGCCCTAACCACCGCAGCATAACACACCCATAGAATCAAACACCCATCAAATATCCACAACCCAAAAGTTTGTGTACTGTTTCATTTGTAGAGTTTGTATGTGAAGTTTTGGCTAGGCTATACAGTTAAGATTGTAGAGTTTGTAACAAGGAGTGCAGTGTTTCTGAGTTTATTTATTGGATACTTACTGGTTGAGTTTTTTGTGGTTGTATGCAGTTTTTTCATGACATGGGTAACTGAACCAGACATACTTTTTCGATCTCTGATAAAAGAAAAGATCATATGTTAGAGCAGGTAGTTCATAATGAGTTATTGCATTGCATAATAGAAATTGCTGTATTTTTTTTACCCTCATATTTAGTACTTTACAAGTACTATAGTACAAACCAGTGTACTGCGCAATTTGCTCAGTTTCTGTGTTTGTTTTCTAAATCATTGGGTCTGTGGGAAAAAAAATCCATGCTGGATTAAAAAAAAAACCTTCTATGGAGTGGTACAATGAATTTCTTTCATTGTTTTACTGTTTATTTCTTTTTTCTTGCTAATCTTCTATCTTTCGCTTGTTGTAGATTAGTTGGGCAATTAGATACCTGTTGGCGTATTCTAATTGTTTATTTTTACTTTTATGCAATTCATCTATCTGTTGGGTTGTTGCAGATTTTTTGGGGCAGTTAGGTACATGTTGGCTTATACTAATTGTATATTCCTTGTTTGATTTTAGTGGTATTTATTTATGTGTTTGCTTGTTGCAGAATCTTGGGGCAGTTAGATTACTGTTGGTGTATTCTAACTGTGATTTTCTTGTTACATTTTAGTGGTAATTAGGTATCTGTTTGCTTGATCAGAATCTTGGGGCAGTTAGATACATGTTGGTGTGCTCGAAATGTGCACAGTTTTGAAGTTGAAGTTTTGCTTATGTTCATACACAGATTACGTATTAAATTTTGGTTTTAAGAATATTAAGTAAGCTTTTACAAGATTTGCTGGCATCTCTGCTTTAGAGTAATGGTACTATCATTACATTCAAACCATCCACAATTCTTTTTTATATATGCACTGTAGTGACCTGCATTGGTTGTCGCTCCGGCGTGGTAGATTTTACCTATTGTTGTGGAGGTTTTCTTACCAAGTGATACTTGACCATGTGTGAATCTAGTCAGCTTACAGTTGTTTTTGGTACCATCTGCATTGTAACATAAGAGCATTACTATTACGTATTTACTATGTGTCTGTATTTGTAAGGTGGAGTGATTATCTGAATTGCAGGTAGTACATAATCTGCCATGGTTTGCATTTTGTACAAGTTGATAAAATGGAATGGATTCACAGTTAGGTGTGGATACAAACACAAAGGGTTCATTAGGGACTTCTTCCTGTGCCACATGGTTGCAGAGAGTGCTTGTATGTTTTCACATATATGAAAACTGGACGATTTCATGTATAGGTATGTGTTTGTTCTCCAGTACTTGTAGTAAGTACATTAGACATTCTTGCGGATCTTTATTAGTTTATAGTGAATTTGAGAATGCCAGCGCAGTAGTCCAATTATTGTCTTATTCCATGAACACTCTAAGTGTTGACAGGATTGTTGGTTGCATTTCTATGAAGGACTAACATTTGCAAACACAATTGGTTTGTACTGTGTATTTAAATGTTCTCAATAATTGGTGGTAATTGGAATAGAATATTTATTGCTACATTTGCATAGCAATTTACAGCAGTTATATTTGAAAATGTGAATGGACCTGATAGTTCTGTGTGGAAGTCATTTGTTTGGAGTGTGTGTGTTGCTTCTTTGAAGAAGTAGTTGACTTACTTTGACCACTAGATTCTTGTTTGATTGTGGTACTTGATGATGTTTTAGTTTCTTTTTTTTTTTTTTGGAGGAGGAGGAATTGCAGTGATATCCTTTATCGTTTCAGTTTGTTGTGGAACAGGATAGGTTTTCAGATGGGGATGTGGAGTGAACGCAGCCTATTGTATGCTAGAATGCAAGGAATATCAGCATTTACTTTACTTGCATCAAAGTTGATTAGAAATAGCCTGTCAAGTGTACGTAAGCGTGATAGTGCTACGTAGCTCATGCCTTCTTTGAAGACTGTGCTACCAATATCTATTAATGCTTTATCTAGGGTAAGACCTTGTGATTTGTGAATGGTCACTGCGTATGCTAGAGTTAGTGAAAATTGTTCTCTGCGTACATACATGTCTTTAAAAAGAAGGAAGCGGGCTGTTGAGCATCCTATCCTTTTAACTTCTGATAGTTTGTCAAAGAGAATATTGACAAATTGAATGTTGTTGTCACGTGGGTAAGTTTGAAAGCCAACAACTGTACTAAGTGCATCATTAACTAGTCCTTGCTCCACATCAAGGTTACGTTTAAAAATTAGTCTACAGTTTAAAGATAATTTTAATATTTTATCCAAACCAGCTGAGTTGGAGATAGAGTTTTATAGGGTATGTAGTCTTGTTGTGGCTTGTTGACACATGGATAGTGTCATACCATGTACGTCAAGTTTATCTGTGGAGCAAATTTCAATTAATGGTAGCGTTTCTTTTTTCAACATTGTTTCATTGAACTTGGAACAGCTTGCAAGCATCCAGAACATACAATTGACATTTTTGTGTGCTAATTGTTGCATGACATCAGTAGCACATGAGTTATGGCCATAGAGTGTATGGATATGCCTGGTTTTTAAAATGTTGGCGTATGTGAGGTCTGCAGACTGGCACATGTTTTTTGTTAATTATCTGTATTGGAAATGTTGCCAAAGGTTGACATTTCCTATACTGCCAATAGTTTTACGGCACAGTTTGTGCCCTAAGGATTTAAAAATAGGTTCACCTTTCACTGGTGTCAATTGAAGAAGATCTCCAAAAACAATAATGTGTCTTCCCCCAAAGAGCTAGTCGTAGTCTATTTTGAGAACCTCTTGTAATCTGAGGTGAATCAAAGCCAACATTAGGTTGGAGACCATGCTCACCTCATCTATTAGCAACATTTAAATTTGTTTGAAAACTCTGTGTAGTTCCATTACAGCTTCTGTGGAAAGTTTATAATAGTCTAATTTGTTTTGGGGATTCTACTGTAAGGAGTGCTAATCGGTGTAAAGTGACAATACCTATGTTATAGGCACCTAAACCTGTGGGGGCAGTTACAACAGCTGACAGTTTGTTGGTTGTCAATTGTTGAAGGAACTTGCTGATAATTTTGATTAAGAATATTTTGTCTGAACCAGCTTCACCACTCACATATAGCAGTATAGGTTTGTTGTCTTGGCAGGTACAGTTTTTATTTTCATGTTCCACACCATGTTCAATTTGTTTTGTTATTTCTTGGAAAATGCTATGCTGCTCATTGTTCAGTTGTGATTTCAGTACAGCAAAGTCTTCTGTAGCTTGTTCATACTGACCCATGGTGTTTTCTACTTCTGTCATAGCTAATTCTACCTCATTAGCTATTAGTGACTGTCCAAGTGGTTCTTGGTTTCCTGTTACAGAAGGGTGACAACCTTTGGGCGTGTCCACTTTCAGTTGGGCCTGGAGTTCTTCTTCGTGTTGCTGTTCATTGTGCAACATTGTTTGGTACTGTGTAAGTTTATGTCTGTTATAGTGCTTTCATTGCTTTGAAAGTGTCTCCTTAGGAGTCATATGTATCCAGTAACTCTTCTTCTTTTCTCCATGGTTTAAAAAGTTGTAGCAGGGACATGTAATACATTTCGTTATGTTGAGGAGTTTTGGTTAAGTGTGCTACTAAAAACCTATGAAATTCAGTGAAAAAAACTTTGTTAAAGGGACGTTATGGGTAAGTTGATATGCTAAAAACCTATGAAATTCAGTGAAAAAAACGTTGTTAAAGGGACATTATAGTTCAAAGTAAAACTGAAAAACACCTGAAATGTGCAAGTTATGGTAAGCTAAGCAACAATAACTCACGCCACCACGTGCACTGCTTAGACTAACTCCCGGGACATCAAAGATGACATCACAAATGTCATTGAAATTGCGACTACACCGAACAAGTATACACGTACATGCAACAGGATAATGAAATCAGGGTTCAATGCATTAGCAATAGCACAAATAACCAATTTACAGGGGACGGCACCACCAGGTGAGCAAGACTTATGCCAACAAAGAGGGTGCTTAAGGTCTCCCACAGATGCAATGTAGAGAAGGACAGTACCGGGAAACAAGTATTGCCTCAAGGGCTGCTTACAGTAGCGATAGAGCAATTGCACTACCTAGCACACATATTAAGAGAGTGTCTTGCAGTACTGATTTCGCAGGACTGGTTTGTCCAGAATTTGGCAGAACATGTTGCTAATTTTATAATAAATGTATTAACATGCCAGACTTTCACTGCTGGGCATACACTGTAAAGACTGAGAGGAGAAATCCCCAAACCTACAGGTCTATTTCAGCACTTGCATATCGACTGTGTGGATAT
Source organism: Ambystoma mexicanum (assembly GCF_040938575.1). Classification (NCBI taxonomy): domain Eukaryota; kingdom Metazoa; phylum Chordata; class Amphibia; order Caudata; family Ambystomatidae; genus Ambystoma; species Ambystoma mexicanum. The sequence goes on from NC_090922.1 coordinate 1,142,972,619, forward strand.
GCTCCACATTTGAAATAGCTACCGATATATGCTAGTGGTCATATGCCCCTTTTCCTGATGGATAAAAGCAGGCCCCTGCATAAATCCAGATGCCACATGCGCTGCAAATCCCTTGAATGAGATGTATTACCAAGGTGGGGAGTGTGCAAAGTACTCAGGTCTGAAAATTAACCACATTTTGTAATTGAGGACTTTGAGCATATTAATATCCATTCGGTCATCAAGCACACATTCTCATCAGCCTACCACCCACAAGAAAACAACATCTGTGAGCACCTCAATGGCCTCCTAATGGAGCAAATGGCCATATATAGCCCTATTTTCATTATGCAATCAGCCTGACTCTGACACAACAACGCTGACAGAGTGGAAGCAATAGACAATATTCAAAAGGGGGTCATGTCAGCAGAATGTAGCAATACTCAATCAAAGAGACATAACCAACAAAAAATGAAAAGAAAGGACCCCCACCAAAGATCAACCTTACATAGAATCCAAATTCATTGTAAAAAACATTATTTATTTAATTTTTCATCAATATTAAAATGCATATTAAATCATCATGAGCTCATATTTGATGTAAGCTTGATGTGTCAAGAAATAAAGTGCATAATCATAAAGTGCTCATTTAAAGAAAAAAACAAGAGGTAGGGCCATTTAAATGGTCCGTGTGGCTAGTCCATAGGTGCAATGTCAGGAACCCCGAATGAGTGAAGGAGATCACTCAAAGGGGGGACTAGCAGTCACGTGTGGAATATTTAATGGAAGGACAATATAAAACAGTCTCACAATATTCAAAAACACACAAAAAGACTAACCATGGGATGCCGTGCGTCAACTACTAAAGTGTCAAGACAGTAAAATACATGCAGTAAGCCTGGCACTGTTTAGAAAAATAGTAGTTTCGATGGTGGAGCGCATCTAAGTTTATTGTAGTTGATGCCCATCTTCTTCAGGACGAAGCATTCTCTTAAGCGTTCCTTGACATTTCATCTGTGCCTTTGTTGCAAAGATTTAAAAACTAACAATATAGACTTGCATATTAACAGCAATAGTCACACTGTTATCTCGAACCCGAAAGGCTGGTCCCAGAGGCCTGTAAATGAATCCAGGAATGCATATATGGGCCGTTGTAGAAAAAGATCGCAATGACTTTGATCTTTACAGTTACTAGCAGGTGCAAAAGGTGGAACACTTCCATCATTTAGGTATGGACAATATAAGCGGTACGGAAGTTGTTAGTCTGCTATCGATGGTCCAATTTTTGCCAGCAAAATATTGCCAGAGAAGTTAAAGCGCTGTTTTCCAGTCACGCAGAAACGTGCCGTTCGGGCAACTACATAAACGAGAACAGCGCAGAACTTCCGTACACAACGCCAAACAGCACATGGAGAAATGCAGAGCAGCAGACCCAGATTCTGACTCTGACCATCAACTGACTCTACCTGAGCTGTTGATGGGATGCCAGAAGCATAATCCTCTTGCTCCTTCTTCTGGAGCTCAGACGGATGCAGAGAATGCTGCTACTGTGTTAGGCAAAGAAACGCATGATTATATGACAGCTATGATGGAATCTCTTAAATGTATGTCTCGACAGGTGCAAGCGTGGCAGGGGGGCTTCGACGATGACTGATGAGTCACAGGGACAAGCTGATCCAGATGTTTTATTGAAACCATTAACGTTACTTCTGGGGGACAATATCTTGTGCACAAAATTTACCAGGGAGTGGCACAAGCACTTCTTTGGGATGTTGTCTGTATTGGAGACAGTTACACTGTCTGCAGTAATGGTCCCAGGAAGGTGTACATGGTTACACCTCAGCGACATCAAACTCTACAAAGAAGAGACTGCCCGTCTGCCACCATTGAGCATGAAATTAAAGAAGAAGAGAGAAGACCGCAAACAAGGTAGATGATATGGAACAATCAGAAGCAAGAAGAATAAGCAACACATTGGACCTCATTACGAGTATGGCAGCAGCCATGATGGTAAAACCGGCAGGCTGCCACCAGACCCATAGGGATTAACCGGCTCTGGACTTGCCGGAATAACCAGGGCATTACAGCACCAGTGATCTGGTAAATCCTGTGGAGTCCAAGTGGAAACACTGGCACCATGTTGTAATGGTTCTGGTGTTTCCACATCTGTCTGTGGCTGTGTGGCATTACACCCACCAGGTCATACCTAGCGGGTGTACCAGCACACAGCCACAGAACTCGTAGTTAGTCAGTCCGGGAAGCGCTGCTGGTACAGTTTTACTAGCACCGTTATTTGCGGACCAGCTAACTTGTAATGAGGCCCATTGTTTCTTTATATAGATACACAGACAAGTTAGATAGACTTCCTTTGACAATGCTTGCCTAGAATAAAGCGTGATACTTCTAGAGTAATAGAAAAATAACAGCTATTCTCTATAGCAATTTTAATTTTCTTGGTCATGTCGTTTTTACTGAACACTTATCCCTTTTTAGGAGTCTGGAACATTTGCATCACCATATTATTATTCAATCTGAAGATTTTAATAGTGTTGGAAAGTATTTTTCCTTCAATACTAACCAGTTTATCTTGTGAACTTACTTTTAAGGATACCAAAGAAACGCTTCTCCTGATACAAGACTGCATATGTAGAATAACATAACATATTCCCTCTTAGTGCCTGGAAGAGAGTTTACTCGTAGAAATTTGCAGAAAGTAGTTACACTAGCAATAATGATCATAGAAATGTTTTTAACATTTTGCAGTCTCTATATAATAATTTGTATTGCTGCAAGAGAACTATTAATGTATACAACTGCTAGACCAGTAAACATGAGCATAAACACTGTAACAATGATAATCAAAATGACACGAGAACAATTCTTTTTAATAAACACACAGATAGGAAGAATTAGCAGAAGTATGTAGATGACCAGGCACCTGAGCAAATGTGTTGCTGATTCTTCCCATGTCGCCAATAACTTGTATATTAGCACATGATATGATATGATATTTATAATGTTTCAAGGCGCATCGAGGCAAGGGAGGGGGGACAGAGGGAAGACAGAGACAACAATCCTACTAGGCAGGTGACATTGGGTTTGCGCAAGTGAAGGGGAAGGGGGAAGGGGAAAAGTGTGGGGGGAAGAGAGCAGTGCAGTACATGGGATCGACAGTAAAAATAAACAGAATAGAAGGGAGAGAGACGTCTGATGAGAACTTTTGTGTGATCCCTCATTCCCTATGCCCTGAGTGCTTCCAGGACATTTGTGGCCACAGAAACATCTGTACAAAGAGCACACTGCCTAACACACTTAGGACATTAAACAACTAGGGGGCAATTCCAAGGAAGATGGGCCACATTGCGATGGATTACAAAAAATTACAAAAAAAGACTTTTGCATATGAGAATAGATATATAGAACAAAAAGCTATCATTCTGGAAGAAAAAATAAGGTGATGCAATACACATCGGATGGGTTATAGGTCAAAGGATCGAATCCAAAGACCCGAAATGCAATAGGGTTGAATCAAAAGGACTGAAAACCAAAGGGTCGAAATATTATTATTTTTTTTGGGGGTGAGGAACCCCCGTTTTTGGTGTAACACCACTTTTTTTTACTATACGAAAACCCAAAATATATATATATATTTCTTTTAAAAAATTTGACCCTTTGGTTTTCGGTCCTATTGCCTTGACCCTATTGCATTCGATCCTTTTGGTGTCGAACCTTTGCCGGACACCCATCGGATGGCCTGAATAGAGGAGAGCTTACAATAATGGACCAAAAGTTATTACAGTGAACAGGTGCCACAGGGAAAGAGATACCTGGGTGCTTGGAAAGACCCACATTAGTAATAACTCATTAGGTTGGGCTGAAGGGATCATGGGTTGCAAGGCACAAGCAATCCTTAGAGTACCGGTAGAGGTTGTGCAAAATGCAAATGATATATGCCTCAAAGAATTGACTGAATATTCCAAAAGACTCACATGGGTAGAGGATGAAGCAGGCCCCCTACCCAGAATACCCATTAAGAATGCCACATTATTCATTTTTTAAGTGCTTGGTATGAAAATAGTCACTGCCGTATTAATGGACCACTTTTGGGCCTGTGGTTCAAAGGCTTACATGCAGCTCCCTCCAAATTGGGGAAGATTATGCTGCCTACTGGTCATAAGTACACCAGCTTTAGTTGTGCCCCAAAGGGACTTGCAGATTGGCAAGTTCCCTAAAATGAACACACAAAGAAGACATAAGAGGTACCTTACACATAAGTGTACAGTAAGAAGTAATTCTACTTTCACGAAGATATCAAGTGTGTATGAGAAAATACCAGATGAGAACAAAGAAGAACAGAGATGTTCTTTACAACCCTCTTTACCCCTGAGTTGTAAGCGAAGCCCAGCAAGTGGTCTAGTTGTTGCTCATATACAGCTGTGCCTGGGATATGTATAGAGCAGGTGCAGAGAGTTGATGTGGGCGGTTGGCGAGAGAGAGCTTTGTGATGCTTGAGAAACCGAAAATCTCAGATTGGCATGCTGGAGTTAGGCTCCAGCAAGAGACTCCTGGGCGTTCACAGGTGACAGAAAGTAGCACTTCACTTATCAGAGTCTGGAGCAAAGCATACATGTCAAGAGCAAGACACAAGCCATGGGAAAGTGAAGAGAAAGCAGTCATGTGAAGGAAGCAGGCAGAGTACCTTCACAAGCTGACCATGGGAGAATCCAAGAAAGCCACCAAGAGCCGGTGGGTCTTCCCGAAGACAGCAGGCACATTGGGGCGTATCCGCGACCGCGCTGAATTCCAATGAGTATTAACAAAGCAGCAGAGAGAGAAAAAGCTAAATAACATATTGTAAAAGGGGGGAATTGAATTATGAACAAGACCCTTGCAAATATTTGAATGTATGCAGTGCAAGTACATGGGAAACCAAAACAGAATAATATATCAAGAAGATACATTTTCCAGCAAAGTAGATGTGCAACTTTGGGAGGGGGCAGATACCCCATATGAACAGAGGTCCTGGCAGGAAAGTATACCAGGCAATCTCAGGTTTGTGACTACAAGAAGGCCTGGCAGGAGAGTATACCAGGCAATCTCAAGTGTATGAATACAAGAGAGGAGATTACCAGGCAATTACAAGTGTGTGAAAATAAGGAGCTCTGGCAGGAGAGTATACCAGGCAAGTGCATGTGTGTGGATACAAGAAGTCCTGAGAAGAAATATCAGGACTAAGAAAAGAAGTGTATTGACCAGAGGAGAAGGAGCAAAACTCTGGCAGAAAAGTATACCAGCAATCATGAAAGAGGCATAATTACAAAGCCAAATAGTTGTGTTTTTCAGTCTTTTTATGGGCCAAGAAAACATCTAGGAACTGTTGTTTGTGAAACATCCAACCTCTGCAGAGCCTGGAGGAGCAGGAGCTCCCTCCATCTACTGCTGGAGCAGTAGCCAGCCCATCATCAATGCCCCCGAGTCCTGCCTGACTCAAGGTATGCCATAAGCCTCCCTCAGCTGCATTTCGGAAAACGGCAGCGCAAACGTTCTTTTCTAGGCAGCCCACGGCAGACTATTTATTAATATCCACGCTGCACCTGGCATTGCCAAGTGGTCCTATTTTCTCCAGGATTTGCCCATTTTTGCACTCGGAGTGCACTCAGCCACCATCCGGACCCACGAGGTCTCCACCATTCCAAGATGGCCGACCGTCACCTCATCAACCCTCTACTCGGCCCCACAGCACTGCAAGCATTGTGATTGGCTCCTCTCCCCTACTTGTGAGCCAACCACAAGCCGGCAGGCTTGGAGCCGGCCCACCACCAAGGCACACACAAAGGCACTCTGCCTGTCTCTAGCCTGTCTACGCCGTCGAGCCTAGGGCCACAACCCCTGGCCTCCATCTTACAGGGTAAGCGTGCTGCCTTCCCTCAAAACTTTCCCAGACCTGACGTGCTCCCCAGCCATCACGTACCTGGTGCACATGCACCTCCTAACATTGTCACATCCGAGGTCCCCCTTGCACCGTTGTGCTCACGAACGGCCACATAATGCATCAATGCATAACCTGTATCTACTCAACCACCTACCAACCACTACTCCTGCGCAACCTTTATTAATATCCATTGCGTCAGGTTCTTGCACTGCACTAGCATAAGTATCCAGCCCACTCTTGCCTCATATTAGCAACTTGTCTTTAACCTGTTTTGCTGTAGCCTGATTGAAACTGCCCATTTCTATACTTTATTAGCATATTCGAATCTAGCCTATGCCTGTTTTGCTGTAGCCTGATTGAAACCACCCATTTCTGTACTTTATTAGCATATTCGAATCTAGCCTATGCCTGTTTTGCTGCAGCCTGATAAAAACTGCCCATTTCTGTACTATACCAGCAATTTTGAATTCAGCCTACGCCGGTACTCTAGACCAAAATTGAAATTGGCTATCTAGACTGCCTACCGTGCTCCCCTGCTTCTGCACAATAGACCCGTCCTTAGCCCAGCAGCCTTAGCCCAACAGCCCAGCCAATGCTGCACTCCCAACTATGCTCCCTTGGCTCATTCTCACCATGTTCCCTTTTTGTGTTATGGACAACAACACACCATGTAGCAGCAACAGCTACATACCATACAACAATGGATTAGCTAAACTCGGCTGCCCAAGACATCACCCCATCCCCTGTCCCACACACTTCCTGCCTACCCTAACACCATTCCCACACACTACTCACCAATACCACATTTAAAATATCAGCGCCAAACCAGCTAACACCATACTCAACACTACCAATCCTACTAAAAATGACTACACTGTTACCAACCCTCCCAAGCCTCAAGGATACCGCCCTACTACTAACCCCTCCCTCTCTGCACGCAACAGCAGACTTGGCTTCAGACTCCACACCACAACCTGGATGGTGCCTACAACACCCATGACCAAGGTCACCAATAAGAATAGTGTTAATGCCACTAACACAGCATCCCTAAAAGGAGCACTACTCAATGTCAGATCCCTAGTTGCTCACCCCACCGAAATCGCAGACATTATCCTCTCAGCAGATCTTAACTTTCTTGCTACCACAGAGACATGGCTACATGAAGCAGCAGGACCCTACCTAACTCTTGCTATTCCTGACAAGTACTCCATCTTCACAGCCGACAGACCCAATGCTCGCGGAGGAGGTGTAGCATTCATATTCAAATCTTCACTCGACCTCAGATCCACTACATCCCTCCCACTAAAATCATGCGAGCACCTCACCATCAAAATGCAAACCACACCAAAGAGCTCAATTACTATGCAACTAATATACAGACCCCCAGGCCCTACAGGTACTTTCGAAGAAGACATTACCTCCCTCATAGCTAGAGAACTCTAAACCCCACTCCCAAAACATGATTCTAGGAGACTTTAATCTAGGGTATAATGACCCGAACGACACCCCTGCCATCGGTCTAGCTAACGCCTTATCTGAGCACGACTCAAGTCATCACACTACCCACCCATCAGAAAGGCAGAACTATTGATTGGGTCACAGCCTACAACTGCAACATCACCTGCAGAGCCCCACAACCTCTGGTATGGACTGACCACTCCCTCATACCATTCGATATTAACATCAACAACCCCAACCCCAAGCAGGGCCCCCACGCACCAACCTGCCCAACTAGAAACAAACGCAATATTACGGCGGAGACCCTCACACAACTGGTCCTCCCCCTCTTTAACACGCTCCCAGCCACTGCTGACCTTAACCTCCTAGTTAACACCTACAATGACGCCATGACCTCTGCTATCGACGCTGTTGCCCCACTTAAGCTACGCAAAGGTAACCCCAGAGCTCACCTGAACTCTTGGAACACACCTGAATTCAAAATACTCCGGAAACAGAAAGCTAAGATGGAAACCCTATGGGAAACAACTCCCTCAGCTGAAAACAAAGCCAATCTCATGACCATCTCATCCCATTATAAGAAAGAGATAATCCGCACCAAAAAGGAAGCCTACAATGTCAGAATCAACAATGCCCAATCCTCCGCCAAAGAACTCTTCACCATTTTGAAGAAGCTAGAAAACCCCAACCCACCGACCGACACTTGCGTGAAAGACAAGCCATGATGCACTAGCATCCAAAATGCCCTGGCCAACAGAAATACTGGGCTTCAAACTAAAATTGAGGCCAAACGACTACAACTCTCTAACAATAACGCCTCCACCCCCAGCACATCCATCCTTACCAAAACTACACCCGGCTTCAGGTTCAAAATGGTCACTATACCCGAAGTCCAAAAAATTATAGCATCCCTCAAACCTTCCAATTGCGAAGGGGATAGTTGCCCCGCCCAGATCATCACTATCCCCCTTCATCTCCAAACTCAGAAACCTATCCTTCTCGTCCAATTCTGTACCCAACAACTTGAAACAATCATGGGTTCTCCCCCTTCTAAAAAAAACAATCCCTCGACCCTGCCATCCCTACCAACTATAGGCCTATCACCACGGTCCCCTTCCACCTAAAAATCCTTGACAGAGTCGCCTACTTGCAAATTCAAGATTACCTAGAGTCCAATCAATTGCTAGGCCTGCGCCAATCTGGCTTTCGACCTCAACATGGCACAGAAACTGCCTTTGTTGACCTTAAAAGTCAGATTTATGACATCAAGGACAAAAACAAAGCAGCTATCCTACTCCTTTTAGACCTCTCAGCAGCCTTCGACCTGGTTGTCCACCAAATTCTCTGCAACCACCTCTCATCTGCTGCCCACTTCTCCCCCTCTGCTTTCATGTGGATACAATCCTTCTTAGCCAACAGGACCATGAGATTCTTCTCCTCTACGGCTGCTGCAGACCCCATCCCCATTACCTGCGGTGTCCCACAAGGATCCTGTGTCTCCCCCACCCTTTATAATATCTTTACAAAGCCTCTCTTTGATAAACTGGACCGTCTGGGTGTCACCTACACCAACAACGCAGATGACACCCTGATACTCCTCACCATCACTGGCAACTACAATGACGACGCCACTAGGATCAACGAAATCTTCTCTATCATTCAAGCATGGATGGCCACACACGGCCTCTGCCTGAATGATGAGAAGACTGAGCTCCTCCTAGTCGGATCTACCAACAACCTACTAAAACTTAGTCCTGACTACTCCAATTTCATCATCGATGGTAACATCATCCCATTTGTTAAAAACATGAAAACATTAGGTTTCTACCTCGATGCAAATACCAACCTCTCTAAACAAGTCAACATGACCGCCTCAGCCACCACCTACACTGGAATTAGGGCCTGCAGACCCTTCCTATCCACCAATAGCTGCCTTACACTGGCCAGGGCCCTCATACAACCGAAACTTGACTACTGCAATAGCCTCTACTTAGGAGCCAAGCAAGTCATAATTAATAAACTCCAGGTTCTCCAGAACAACGCGCTGCGAGCAGCACTAAACATCCCTAGGAGAGAGCACATCTCCCACATAAGAACTTCCTGCAAATAGCTATCCATTCAACAAAAAATTGACGTAAAAACCCTCTGCCTCACCTACAAAGCCCTAAACCACCTAGCCCCCTCTATCTCACTAACAAACCCACTTTGAAGCAGAGCACCCGAATTACTAGATCGTCCAACACTCTCTGCCTCAATGTGCCCAGATATACCTCTAAGAGAGCCGGCGGCTCAAGTTTCACGGTCCTTGCCCCTCAAATTTGGAACACCTTGCCGTTGAACATCAAAGCAACCAAATCCTTCCAACAGTTCAGGAAGCTAGTCATTAGCTGGCTACTGGATAAAACCACTCCCAAGACAGACTAAGCACAGCACCAACTGTATATATTGTACGTACCATATATGGGCTCAACCGTTTGGTCTAAATATCACTGTTTGCATATGCTGTATATTGTATATTACCCTTTTTCTTTGTTAACTGCATAACCTGTATATCTTGTACTTCTGTAATCTGTCACTGCAAGCGCCCTTTTACTCCTGGGTCCGGAGCGCTATACAAAATAAATAAACTAACAAACAAATCAAAGAGTAAAGAGGAATCCAGGCGAAGGGAACCACCGACTGGAGTGTGGACCTTTACCCGTGAAGAGCATTTATGTTGAAAAGACATCCAGGGGAAGGGAACCACCCTCTGGAGCAAGGACCTTTATCCTTGAAGAACTTTTTATGTTGAAGCCATTTATTCTTCCTTTATGAACACTTTACTAAACCACCCAAGGTTAAAGACATTTCCATGTTCACCATAGAATGTTGTTTATAGTGTGAGGGTCAGTGTAGTACTTTGGACACTGTACTGTTTTTGTTTTGGACATTCTAATGGTTTAGGTAGGGAAGTTCCTCTTGGAGCAGGGTCAAAGAGGCCTTTTCCAAACACTTTTATTTTCAATAAAAATGTTTAACCGGAGTTTCATTCCTGACTCCTCACAATACCAAAAGTGCCCTGGGGGAGATCAGAAAGGAAATTGTGGTTGAGCACTTGCCCAGAGGGGGGAGTGTTGGGAGGCAGATGAATATGTCATCCATACATTCTGCCCATCCTATGGCACAATACCGCAGCATTACTCACAAAAGCAACCGTACTAGTCTTGGCCCAGGCAGGTACAGCAGGTATGTACACAATCTGATCTAATGGCAAGAATAATACAACTAACACTGCAACAATATATATGAATGCATTAGCCACAAATGTGCACTCAACAGGAACATCATGCATATTAGGTAACATATGCAATAATACATGAAGAATATTAATGTAACATCCACTAGGCATGAATAATACTGACATAAATTGGCTGGTATTTAAGGTTGTGGTTGAGTGCAAAGTCTTGTGCATCCATATGAGTGAAGTCTGATGCCTGGGATGTTTGTTGTAAGTGAATGTGTGCTATGTTGGGTGTGTGTTATTTTAGTGTAAATTGGCTGGTATTTAAGGTTGTAATTGAGCGCACTGGCTTGTTTGCATAGGGGTCATTTGCAATGCCTGGGCCTGTTGTTATATGAATGTTAGATATGTTGGATCTGTGTTTGTGTGTAGTTTGGCTAGCCAATGGGCATTTATATTGCAAGGGAGGTGTGTAGGGAGCAGGAGAGGGGTGTATAGTACATTGGGTACTCTCAAAGTTCTTCTAGGTGGCTAATTTTCATCTAAATGTGACTTGTGGCAAATCTTTGCAATTGTGTGTGATACATTGCTAACCTTCCCAAAATGTCTATTGTAACACAATTCCAACACCCACAACATATCTGGGTGCAAAGGCATCAAAGAGAGAGGGAGAGAGAACAGAGCATAAGGGCAAATGAAAAACAGAAATAGAAAGAAAGAGGCATCGAAGAGAGAGACGAAAGTGCAGATGGGGCAAACAAAAAATGGAAAAATGAGAGAAAGGACAGCCATATTTTCTAAAATGGAAGCTGCAACACGCTTTCAAATAAACAAAGGCCTCAAGGATTTGAGAGAACAGAAAATGTGTAAACCACAGATACAGATCTATGCAGAGCTCAGGCAGTAGTTGGCAATGCAGCCAAGGTTACTGCGAATTAGGGGAGCATCAGAAGGTTGCAGTGGAAGCACAAGATAGCAATTCCCAGGACACAAGAAGGATACTCCCAGATTAATTAAAGTGTTATACAAGTACAACCAGTCTTCATAAACCAGGGGCAGGACAACTATAAGCAAAACGTCTCCATGACAAATAACTCAAGAGTGTCTCCAGCAGCCAGACAAAACAGAACACTTACATCAATATAAGCTAAACTCCCGAATGAATGCATGGTCAAATAATTCCAAACACGGTCCCATCACATGTGACCCTAAATTGAAGAACACTATCTATTCATTAGCAACAAACTCAGATAGGGCACCTGCCTTACTCCTTACATATATCCCCTGGCTTGAGGTGCCACACAAGGCCAAATACAAAGAGATTTCCCTGGCTCATGCCCTAAAGATTAGGGATGGTATCTTTTTTTTAATTTAAAGGAAAGCAGTCTGTGGACCTCTCTCCCCCTACTCCTATCTGGCTCATGCCTTGATGACCTGTCACTTGTCCAAGGTTGGTTAGTGAGAAGCCAATCAATGAAAGTCCCCAAAGTTATACCGCCCATGAAATAAGGTGTCAGCCAAGTACATGTTGCCAAAATTCTGTCATTCTACTTTTATCAATTTAGATGTAATCTCAGGAGGAGCCATCAGATAAGTATTACCAAATTAGAAATGTAACCAATATGGAATGTATATGTAATCACCACCACTAACCAATGCCCGTTTACAGTAGGTTTTGGCAACTAAGATTACAGTATGATGTCAGTTATGTAAAACAGTGTTCGTTATGTAACCAGCGAGAGCGCCAAGAATGTCATTCTTGTATGCTGTCCCTGCTTTATTTTGATGATATAGCTGGGTTTTTCCTTGCACTTTGCCTCCTTCTGTTATTTAGTTTGGTCCGGACTGACTCTATATCCTCTGGGTTAACCCGTGACACTTTTGGCCATCACATAGCATCCATTTATATGGAATCCTTCATTTTTAGCCTCTCTATTGTTGCTTTTAAACAGCATACATCTAGCCTAATTCTTCTACAATCAGAAACTAGCAGAAATCAAAATCTATGTTTTTAAGTAGCTCAGTGATTTAAATGCCTGCCTCAAAACATCTGAGTTCAGAGTGCGGAACAGAGGTTTGAAGAATCACGGCAGGGCCAACTTAGCCCTTTATGCACTTGAGATTGATCAGTTGAGGGGTAGTAACACCTTTTATTACAGCACTTAGAAGCAGGAGGAATAGTATATGAATTGTCATATGAAAACATGATACTATCCCCACCAATGCCATTGTCGCTTCATTGCAAATAACACCTCTGCTCACATTCTTCTGCTCCACGGTTCAACTTTTCACTTACCAGCCTGCTTCTAGCAGCATCTTGATTGCATTGGGAGAGCACTGCACATATCGAAGATTTGGAATACAATACAAATGCGTATTGCATGTCAGGAAAGAGGTGAAACATGAGAGCGCCAGTGAGTCCTAAGAACTGGGATATATGTGAACCACAGATCTGAACGTGGTGCATTGCAAGAATGCTGTGGATCTATTACTTACTAGTATGATACCAGATTTTGCACACAATCAGGCAATAGGTGCATTGCGATTGATCTGTGGATTTTTCATTAGAGGAAAACAAATGGATACTCTCAGGAATACAGTGCTTTGCGGGAGCTGTTTAGATGTCTCAGTATGAGTACATCAGTACATTTATGCATTCTACATAGATGTGCATTGTGAGACTTCAGCTGATCCCCAGATATTTTTTACTATGACTCCTATGATTCACACCATTGAATGCGATAGCCAGGGCTGATGGGAGTTATAATCCAAAACATTTGGAAAACCAAAGCATGGTAAGAGATGTCTCAGTGCAGAGAGAACGGTGAATGGCGCAGAACAGGATAGGCAAGACAAAAGATCATATGGTATGGAATGCTTAGAATGTATCTCTGTCATAGCTCTGTGCAAGCCTCCAGACCATTGTTCTTTACCAACCAAGCTATTACAGAGAGGGGAACAACATATACAAATCAGGCTTGGTCACATACCACAAAGGGGCAGGACAGCCTGAACTGCTTGTCTGCATCCCTTCCACACAAGACCACAAGCCGATCCAGTCATGTTTCGTCCAATTTGGGTGTCATCATCAGTGAGGTGTAACTTAGGTCTCTTGATCCAGCAGGTACAGGAGACCACGTCTGGGTATATATGCCCCACTCTGTGTCAGCTCTAATGTATTTTAGCTTTCCCCAAGCATGATGCTTGCCCCTTGGTGTGACCCTCACCATACTGAGTGACTCCTGATTCAGACATGTACATTGCTAGCTGCCGGGCACGTCTCACTTCAATGCGCAGCACATCTGTATTACAGCAGAGCAGTGAGGCATCCTCCAGTACCTTGCCCATCTCCCCCAGTTTGTAATGTTATAATGTATTAGAAAATAAAATATATAAACGTAGTCAGTAGTCATATCCCAGAAATCCATTTAATTCCATCACTGGTGAAGGCATTCTGCTAGCAAATCCCACCCCACTTTCTGTATACCTTGAAAGCAATTGCACGCATTTCACTGTCACTGGAATGCGAGAGAGGGAGAGAGAGAGGGAGAACGAGAGAGAGTGTGAGAGAGAGAGAGGGGGAGTTCATGTGTTCCTAATGTCAGCATATGAGTATATGGCTGATATAGAAAGCGCTATATGCGTAATTGGATTGATGCTTGTGTATGTTTGTAAAGTGCTGTATGTACATAAGACCTTGTGACATGGGGATTGATGATTGTATGTGACATTATATATTAAAACTATTATCACACTATTATCGTTTTTATTCCGGGTTTTTGCAATGGAAGTAAATCCAGAGGGAGCACGAGGAAAGTGTTTACAGTGGGTTGAGGTAAAGCTTATTATATCAAGTCTGACAGAGTGAAAAATGGAAGTACGTATTTACGTACTTATAAATGTAAATGACTATTTTAATGCAAAGTGACATCCTCATTTTTTCCATGCGATTGAGATATGCACACTGCCATTATTATACCAGTCCCATCAACAAAGTTATGCTAATGATTCTGCAGTTCTGTTAAGAAAATAGGTATTCAAGTAACATTATATTATATATTATAGTCATCATTGTTAGGGAGAATTCTCATTCTATGGCTAATTTCCCTTACCTATAGAGTCCCTCAGCACCTTTGGTGGATTTGAAGGGTTTGTTTCTTTTTACCTGCTAAGAGTGAGACTCTTTTTCCCACTCTTAGGCGTTTTTGCTATGTGTGTTCTAGGCTATTTTTATGTTTAATGCCTATGGGATCTTTCTCAACCCCATAGGAACCATCTTTATTGACATGTGTTACACAGCACCCTCAGTGCAGTAACACAGGGGTGTCGTAGTGACCCCTAAACATAGACTCCATACCCTGGGACTGACTACTGTCTCCCAGGGCATGTAATCCCCATTGACTTTACAAGTCAAATCCTATGAACTAAACCAGTACAACCCATCTTACTATGGAGGTACTGGAAGGGGTTAATAGTTTTTCCCCTATGTTCATTTTCAAGAGGGTACCGTACAGTCCCTCTCTCAAAAGTTTCTGGCTAGTGGCAGTGGTTACTACATACCGCCGGTGTATTTTAATATTAACTTTACTCCGGTAGGTTTTTATTGCCAGAACTTTAATATAACTTCTTTCTCGTGCCTTCCTCTAAACTCCTAACCCAGGTCGGGGATCCTATGTTCATCCTTTTGGCAAGCTTCTGCTGAGAAGCCCTCCTTTCGGTGCCACTGAGTCTGGGGTGGGTCCATTGTGTGGGTGGGGGAGTAGGACCCCTGGACAGGGTTGCCTCAGAAACCCATGTCGCACTCAATCCTGATAGGCTGGAGGGTCTCCTGCCAAGATGACCACTCCACTGTGTGAGTGACAGCTAGGCTGTATGAATGGGGATCTTTTTGCATAAAAGCAGGGTCCTGAGGACTGAAAGAGCAAGACGTTGTCACTGGAACTAAGAAGCTGAAGAGGAGAGAAGCCAAAGAAATCTGCAATGACTGAACCACTGGTGAAGCCCTGCTGCAGCATCTCACCACTTTTCTCCACACGATGAGAGAAGATCTTCATCTGGAAGAGACTTCTTCCCTTGAGCTGGTTGGGCCAACCAGTTTTCCAATCGCCTTCCCTGACCTGCCTTGGTCGAATCTCCTGTATCCTTTACTCGGAGGACGGATAGCCAGGCACCCGTCCACCCGGACCGCGATTTAAAGGAGTGTACCTTTTATTTGTCAGGCAGCACCGCGGCTGGTTTCATCCCCGGGTAGTGCAGTAACTCGAACCTTCCTCCACGACGAGAGCCTCTCTTCCTCTGCTGTATCACCCGAACTGCCAGAACTACCAGGAACAACTGCCACCGCAGGAACCACTTCTTCATTTAAAGGTACATTGTTCCGGCAGGCCGCCCTTTCTTCGTGGTAGCACTAAAGGTGTTTTAAATACTTTACCTACCAGTTGGGTTGGCCGCACCTCTCTCTTAACATTGTCTTTTCAACGTCTGCATCCACCTTTTCCACTTCGTTAACCAAAGACTTGACTGCAGCTATGAGAACATTTTGCCCCTGTGCCCTTGCCCTGTACCAACTGACTTTGGCACAGGCCTACTGACTCTGGTCACATTTGTTAGATCTTTCTTCTTTAGATTGATTCTCAGCTAGAACTGTATGGTGCACCTATTTCTTTTAACTAGCATTTCCTTCACAATTTTAAACCTTGTGAAATGCCATTTTGCTCAGTTTTCATTTAAGTTTTGCTTACTGATGCACTGTCTTGCTTAAACTGGTCCCCATACTTATGGGAAGTGTTGCTAGGGTGTGTAAGAACCTTTTTCTATCTAACTTGTGCTTTCCCTCCCTTGTGAGGAATTGTTAGAGGATCCCTTGGGTGTAGTTGTCACTGTGCCATTTTGCTCAGTTTTCACACTGGTTCACTTGGTCTACAATTTAACTTGGGAGTGTGTATATTTTTTCCTTTGACTTAATTTAACTTGCTTGATGACTATGATACATGTGTTTTATTAGAAGTGTGTAAAATAAATATATAACTACTTTTAAATACAAAGCTTTGGTCAGTGTTGCCTTGCTCCATAGTCTAGTGGGCCTATTGTGTAAACCCTGAATACTGCTCATCTCCCTCTTGAGATAGGTCTGACTGCTCAGCCACAGCTACCAACTAAATCTGTGTGGTACAGACTGATACCAAAGGGGATTTATTGCTCTCACCTGTGGTCCTAATCTTGTGTAGTGCTCCCTAAGGGAACTGCACAGGATTCTGCCTAACAATCATGCACTAAGGAAAGCACCATGCTAGTTTCAGGTTTGCTTCTAAGTGCTGTAATAATAGGTGTAAACCATAGAAGGATAAAGGGACGACCCGGCTAAGCCAGCCCTGCAGGGACTCAGACTTGCAAAGTACAGCAAAGGGAACTTGGTCTCATGTCTGAGGCACTTACAGCTCAACAGGATGCTCACAACATGCCAGTATTCAAAATTGCTAGATTGTATTTAGCTTCTACTTGTAGCCTAGAAGAAGAGCCTGGCTAACTTGATACTATAGAACAGGCTACTTTTATGACCTATTGTTGACTGGTGCCACTCAATTATACCTGTGTAATGTTAATTCTGTGGGGAATGTGTGTAAAAGAGGAATAGGGTACACCAAGAAGACATACAGGCCATAAAATGGGTCAGCAATTTTGTATTTGCTAACCATGTGAAAATTATGTTTGCAGCCCACTGTGTGCTACCTCCTGATTCCCTAGAGGTTGCTGAAAGCTTATTTTTACTACCTGGTGCTTGATACAAAGGAGATGCATGTATCTTCTGCTCATCAAATCATTTGTTCGATTCCTGTATGTGGAGTACTTTCTACTACAGACTAGAGTCATAGGGCCTCATTACGAGTATGGAGGTAGCCATGGTGCTAGTAGCGCCATGGCTGCCTCCATACCGGACTCCAAAACCGGGTTCCTTCAATGAGGAAAAACCGGGTCATTCCAACATTGGAGGACCCAGTTATTCCTCCTTGAAGGAACCATTCTCCATTCCCATTTGAGCCCCATAGGGCTCAGTGGGAATGGGGAGGGAGGTAATAACGGGCACATCACAAATGGCCCGGAAAGGACATCTGGTTTTACCAGACGTCTGTTCTGGGTCCCGCAAAGGGAACCTCGTAATAGGCGCTCCTATGATGAAGGGTGCCGGTCCCATACCGGCACCCTTCATTGCGGGAACATCAGCGTCGTAATGAGGCCCATTGTGTTGACCTTGAGGGAGATAGCATACTCGCAATCGCCATAAGAGGTTGGATGGAAAAGTTGTGTGGCATGATTTGCACTTCTGGCCACAAGGCTATACAGAGATGGCTGTGGAGGCTGAGGCGCGTTGTACACGTTTACTAGGGAAATGTGTGTTTGTGAATTTACTTTTGGGCCTATGACTGCTGTGCTTGCAGAAGCAGAGCGTTTGCAGCAGTAGCAGCTGTTGGAGTTAGCAGAAACCGAACACATGCAAAAAGGTCCCCGGGAACGAAGATGTGCTGCCATAAATCCCTCACCGCAGGCTGGCAAGAAGACAGAGATTTTGTAGATGAACTTTGCTGCCTCAAGGAAAGTCAGTGCAGCCCACTTCTCACTGACTATAATCCCCCTGGTTGGGCTTACTTGTATTATATGAGCTTACTGGGAACTACAGTGTTGCAGTCTGTACTAGCTTTAATTAGTTTGAAAGCGGAAGGATATGTTGTTTTGAACTGTGCTTTGAAGCTATCTAGAATTCCTAGGTGGGCTGCTGTATGCTGCCTTTTCAGGTACAGCCATAATGTAAAGCTATGTTTTGTAAGATTTGTGTACTTGCCCTCCAAGAATGGCTCCTTGCCCATAAATAGGTTAATTACGTGCCCTCAAAAAACTTTGAAAGTATTTGTGTATGTTCTCTGCGAAACCTGGGCAGAGCACTAGATTATCAACTTTTAATTACCAGAAGAGTAATCCATTGGGTGAATCTTTTTTTCAGCTTATGTGCATCATGGCAAATAGAAAGAAATTGTCTGGTTCACAGTTTAGTAAACTCATAACAAAAAGGGAAAAATAAATAGCAAAAAAGAAGACTTGTTACATTATTTTTGGAGGTGATCCATTGCAAGATCAAGATGATCATTCAAAGTATCCACCTGACACTGAAGTTGAGATGGCAGATAACACTACTGCTGCAAGTCGAAGAAAAATGCAAACTCTTAATGTAGAAAATGAACCACAAATTAACCGAATGAACCAAAATATGCAATTGTAGGTTCAAGATTTGAGAAGATGTGAAAGTGTAGCTGCCTCCATCAGTGTGAGCTAAAGGGATACTGCTGCCTCAGATAATTTTCCATCCAAAAGCAGTCATCATGTCTGACTGATCCTGGTAGAACATGAACCAGAACAGGTTATGCAGTTTCTTTTCCTAAAAGATAGCAGCAAAAGAAATCATTACAAAAGGAGGATTCCGAACAGAGAAGATGTGCACTGTCAGTGGCTAAGGACACTGTTTTGCTTGTGCCATAAACTGTTTAGCAGTAATCCAAGCAGTGCATAATCTCTTGATGATAAAGGGTCAAAGGACTGGAAAAACATGTCTGCAATTCAAGCAGTGAATGACAGAAACAAGGAGCACCATTCAGAAAGTATTAAAAAGTTGAATGAACTGGCACTGCGAATAAAAAAGAAGAAAACAATTGATAAGGAAAATGTGTGCCTCATTAAACAACAAGTATTGGCAGCAAATCTTTGAATAACTGATTGCTTTAGTAAGAATTCTCAATATGCAGAATCCTCCCCCTGAAGGAACACATAAAAAACATCATACATTTGATAATGGAAACGTCCTGAAACCTGGTTGTATTTGACCCACCCATGGACGAGCATCTTTGTAAAATAACAGACTAAAAGACATATTCTGTACCACACAAAAGATATACACAATTAACTGATTCAGCTTTTAGACACAACCATTACAGAGGAAATCCCAACCTCAGTTTGGGCTGCCAAGTACTTTTCAATAATTCTAGATTGCACACCAGATGTCAGCCATGTTGAACAAATGACAATGATCATTCACTATGTGACCACCATGCCAGTTTTGGACCCTGATCATTGTGAGCCTGTGTGAATAAAATAACATTTCTTAGGATTTTTGTCACTAAAAGGGATAACTGGAGATAGTATGACAGACAATATCCTCCACCAATTACAAGAAATGTAATTGGCCATTGAGAGTTTGCGCGGCCAAAGCTATGATAATGGAAGCAATATGAAGGGGAAAGAGAATGTTGTACAATTAAGAAATTTGGATGTAAATCCATGTGCTTTGTTTGATCCTTTCAGTGCACATTTTTTAAATGTTGTTGGTGATACAGCTAAGTGTTGCTTGGAGGCAACTGCTTTCTGAGACATGGTACTACCTATTTATGCGTATTTCTCTGGTTCGACATGCCTTTTGGAAGTTCGAATGCACCATGTTAAAAATCTTACATTCCATTCACTGAGTGATACAAGATGGGAACGTCAAAATAATTCCTCGAATCCTCTCCGCTATCAGCTGAGTGATGTGTATGATGCAGTAGATGAGTTATCAAATTCCACTACGAAAACCGGATCATCTGGTAATATCTCTCACATAGATGCCCAAGGTCATGCAAAGGGTATTTTTAGTTTCAGGTTTGTAGTTTTCCTTGTTATGTGACATGGAATTCTCTTTGGGATAAATTTGACAATCAAACAACTTTTGGCAAAAACATTTGGGCACAATTCAGAGAATCCAGTGCAGAAGAAGCACAAACGCTGTGCGCCGAGAAGGAGCGTGTGCAATTGCTGGTTTGCGCCACGGCTTGCGAACGTGTATTCATGGATTTCCCAAGGCATCAGTAGTCGTGGCGCAATGAAATGCAAGCAGCGCTGTAACGCCCCCAACACAGCCTGTGCGCAGGAAAAAGCCAGTGAAATGGCCAATACGGCACAAGGCCTGTGCCATCCATGGCCCAGCACAGAGCCCCCGCCCCCTGGTAATCGTGTGAAAAATCAGAACGTACCCCGCTCGCACCAGCCATATAGCGTGAAAAGGCCCATGCATACCCCATCCGCACCCCAGCTAAATCGCAGAACCCACTTGCACCAGCTAAATCGTGTGGAAAGGCCCGAGGGTACCCCGTCCGCACCCCAGTGAAATTGCATACCCTGCTTGTGCCAGCCAAATCACAATGATAGGGCCACGCATACCCAGTCCGCACCCCAGCGAAATTGCGTTCCCCGCACATGCCAGCGAAATCACGTTCCCCGCTCATGCCAGCGAAATCACGTGGAAAGCACCACGTGTGCTGCCATCAGCCACAAACACACCCCGCAGGCAGCCCACACCTCAAGGGTCCTCCATCACCCATGACCATACCCAGAAGGCAGCCCACACCACATGGGACCCCCATCACCTGTGACCATACCCCACAGGCAGCCAACATGGGACCTTACCCCGCAGGCAGCCCACACCACATGGGACCCACCCATCACCTGTGACCATACCCCGCAGGCAGCCCAAATGGGACCATACCCAGCAGGCAGCCAACACCACATGGGACCCCCCATCACCCGTGACCATACCCCGCAGGCAGCCCACACCACATGGGACCCCCATCACCTTTGACCATACCCCACAGGCAGCCCACATGGGACCATACTGCGCAGGCAGCCACATCACAAAGGTCTCCCCATCACCCGTTACCATACCCTGCAGGCAGCCCACATCACATGGGACCCCCATCACCTGTGACCATACCCCGCAGGCAGCCCACACCACAAGGGTCCCCCCATCACGCATGACCATACTCCGCAGGTAGCCCACACCACATGGGACCCCCCCATCACCATTGTTAGGCAGAAATATATGCAGTACCCTTTGGGCAGGCCACACACAATTAGGACTACAAGTGACAGTACAAATTCACCTTTGGTGCAAGCCTGTACTACACAGTAAAGTTGTAGCGATGGCTGAGAAGCCAGACTTATCTCAAGAGTAAGCGAGCAGTATCAATAGTTACACAAAGGATAGCAATTACTATGATTCAAACAAACACTGACTCAAGATTTCTGAGTAAAAGAATATACATTTATTTACACATCAGTTGTAAGACATTTCACTATTATTAAGCAGCAGAAAATCACGTTACCAATACACTACACCACACCCACTAGATTCTGGACAAGTTAGGCTCAAAATGAAGTGTGAGCAAAATGGCACTCCAGTAATTCAAATGGGGGGGGGGACAAAGTAAGACAGAAATTGAGCAGTACCAACAAGTAAGTAAGCAGGGCAATCTAGAAAAGGGAACTACAGTAAGGAAAACAATTTAATAGGTTTAGGCCAATGTTAATGGGTCAGAGTCATTTGCTCAAGATCACACAGTTCAGGGAAGTTTGCGGTTAAGTCTTTGCCAAGAGTTCAGAACGAAGTTGGTCAGACGAAAAGTTACTTTAAAGAATGGAGAAGGAAAAGCCCTTGGATAGGCAAAAGATTTCACACACTTTCACCGTGGCTGGACAAAATGAACAACCGGGTTAGCACAGTGCCTTTAAAGAAGAATAATGCTGTAGCTGAGGCAGGCATTCCTGGCAGGTCCTGCAGGCTCATGGTTCCTGAAGTGACTGTTGGACTGACAAGAAGGAGAAAGACTGGAGGGTCCTGCACTGCACAGGGAAGAAACCAGCAGCAGAGCAAAGCGACAAATAAAAGGTGCGCTCCTTAAAATGCAAGCAGGGTCCGTTCCTCCTGGCTATCTGGTTTACTGTAGCTCTGTACAGTAAATTCTACCAGAGAAGGGAAGCCTGACGAGCAGTTTGGTAAACTGGTTGTTCCCACCAGCCCAAGGGGAGAAGATTCCTTGCAGATCTTTCCTGTCGTCGAAGTTTAAGATTCAGACCCACAGCGGGGCTTCAACGGGAGGTTCAGTCGTGGTAGAGGTCCTCTTCTGTTAGCTTCTCTTCGGTTCTCTCGATCCAGTGGCAACTCTGCCTTTCCAGCCCCAGAGACCTGCTTTTTATGCTGTTTTCCCCCATTCACACAGCCTGGCTGTCAATCACACAGCAGGGTGGCTGTCTCACCAGGACAGTCACCACAGCCAATCAGATCAGAGTGCGACAATGGTCCATTGTTCAGGGAGTCCTAAACCCCTCCCTCACATCCTGTCCCCCTTAGACATTCAGGCACCTATGGAGGGCTTCTGTGCAGAAGCCTGCAAAAGGACGGCAAACAAAGGAACCAAACCTGGTTTGGCGCACATAGTAAAACACAAGAAAGATTTTTACAAAAAGAATTGGTGAATAAACCCAGCTGGAACTGTATACAAATGTATATGGTCAAACGGGTTTAAGTTCCAGGCTACTAAGATAACCTGAAAAAAATGCCAGGGCTATTAAAGATAACTGCGGTAGGAAAAATAGGGTAGTTACCACTGTCACCAGCCAAGTCTTAATGAAAAGGGAATTAAACAATGTTCCAAGAGAAACAGACAAAAAGGGATAAGTATTAACCCTTCCCAATACTCTATGTAAGATAGTTTGTACTAGTCTGTGGTTTTTAAAAAAGACTAATAAAGTGAATGGCAACTTTATATGTTCGGGGAGACAATAGTCAGTCCCAGAAAATTGAGTCTAAATTGGGAAGTCTTATAAGACAACCATGTGTCACTGCACTGAATGTGCTGTGTAAAACACAGTAAAAAGATGATGCCTATGGAGTAGGTGAGGCTCCACGGTCTATGAACACAAGAAATGTTAAACACACACAGCAAAACACATGTAAGAGTGGGAAAAAAGGCTCACACTCTTACTAGGTGAAAAAAGTTAATCCCAGAAATCCAGACAATCTGCTGAGGGACTCAGTAGGTAAGGGAAATTAGCCATTCTGGAGAATTCTCCCTAACAACCTGTGACCATACCCCACAGGCAGCCACATGGGACCATACCCCGCAGGCAGCCATCACCACATGGGATCCCCCCTTAACCTCTGACCATACCCCGCAGGCAGGCCACATGGGACCATACCCCGCAAACAGCCCACACCACATGGGACCTCCCCATCACCCGTGACCATAGCCCGAAGGCAGCCCTCATGGGACCATACCCCGCAGGCATCCCACACCACATGGGACCCCCATCACCTGTGACCATACCCTGCAGGCAGCCCACATGGGACTATACCCCGCAGGAAGCCCACACCACATGGGACCCCCCATCACCTGTGACCATACCCCGCAGGCAGCCCACACCACATGGGACCCCCATCACCTGGGACCATACCCCACAGGCAGCCCACATGGGACCATACCCCACAGGCAGCCCACACCACATGGGACCCCCCATCACCCGTGACCATAACCCACAGGCAGCCCAGATGTGACCATACCCCACAGGCAGCCCACATCACAGGGGACCCCATCACCTGTGACCATACCCCGCAGGCAGCCCACACCACATGGGACCCCCATCACCCGTGACCATGGCCCGCAGGCAGCCCACACCACAAGGGACTACCCCATCACCTGTGACAATACCCTACAGGCAGCCCACACCACAAGGGGCCCCCATCACACATGACCATACCCTGTGTTGGGACAGTTTTTCTGAAGTCCAACTAAGGGTTTAGTAAAACCATTCAACTTAGGCAGTATAAGACTCCACTCTTAGTATAAGGCTGTACAACCTAAGTTCAGGGTAGCGTAGACAGAGCAGCCATGCTTATCTTAGGAGGGAGAGAGGGCAGTAGACACAGTACAAGTGAAATTGTAATACAAATGATCCAAAGAAACACTGAAACACTATATATTGTAAAAATAAAGGATTTATTTAAATACAGGTAGGCCCAGATTAATCTAGGGGTAAGTAAGAACTAACACATTATATGAAATCACAGTATCAAAACACAACACTATACTTGAAATCCACAGACCCAAGTGTAGACCTTATTTGGAAAACCTAACAGTAGTTCTGCGGAAGTCAACACCTTGTTATACACATTTAGTATAGGTCAAGCCTATTCTTTGGGAGTAAAAACAAAACAACGGTTACTTTCAGATTACATTCAATAATACAAGGGCAGTAGGCCCTTCCAGTTGTACAGTGACTTTTGGAACAAATCACATAAACAGTCAACTGGACAATATACTTTTGTTGAATCGTGAAACACTTATCCTAGGTGCAGTAAAAACCTATAACTACTTTTGTCATAACACACAGTTATACCAGGTGGGTAAAACCTAATGATGTAATATACCATTACGGATGCTTTTGAAATTTAGGAACCCCAGGTTGAGGTAAGCAATAACTCTGGTAACTTATTTTGGACACAGCTAACACAAGGTCAGTAAAACCCACATATTTCAACTTCACAATGAAGGGGAAAGTAAAACCCAATGTCACACTTTACTGAATAGTTATTCTAGGTAGGCAACAACCTAATGTATACTTATTAAAGATAGGCTAGCAGCAAGTCAGGGGAAGCAAGACCCAGTTGGGGGACACTCATACAGTTATCCTAACAAGACTAACCTGTTGAAACCAACACATTGCTTTTGTAAAGAGGCACAACCTAATCACAGGATAGTAAAATACCTTCACATCTACGATCTATTAGACTGGCAAAACAGTGGCTAAGGAAGAAAAGATGTTGACCATACTTTTAAGAATAGTGCATCACACATTCAAGATCAGTAAGAACTTTTGTAACTGTTTACTCTTAGAATTACAGTTATCAACCAACTCTTTACAAGTAGGTAAAACACTTGATTTCTTTCTAGGCAGAAGTCCCAATCCCTTCAAAGTCTTTCCCTTTTTCTTGGAGCATGAGTGTTCTCAATGGCAGAAGTGGGGTCACTAGGACTAGTGACCAACAGGCAGTGTTAGAATAAGTTCTTTAGTAGCAAAAGTCAGAGTTCCTTGGTAAAACTGGGCAAACAGGTGAGTATTTTACTTCTAGCATTAGAAGAGGATCCAGGGGCTTCTCAGAAGACACCCAGCAGGATTCTAGCAGGGAGACTGGGTGCACTGGACGAGCGACCTCACAATCACAGAAAACACCCCAAAGTGACTCACAAATCCCAACAGGCTTAAGGTAAATATATAACCAACTCAACGCAGTACCTCAGCAATGAAGAAGAGATTGCAACAGGAAAACTTCAGGGAGTGCAGCCAAATACCCGGTCAGTGGATTCCTTGTCCTGGAGACTGAACACAAGACCTCAGAAAGGACTTTGCAGCAGGGATCAATGAAGAAGGCCATAGGCAAGATTTCTCTTGTGGCTGAATATGGTTCTGCGGATTTGGCGCCATTTCAAGGAGCACAGAAGAAGACAGAAATTTGCAGTTACATTCTCATCATTTAAAGGGTCAAGCACTCTTGTGAGGGGACTTTTCAACCTCAAATCGTGTCTCTGGAGATACACCAGGATGCCCATGAAGTTTCAGTAAGATTCGGAATTCGGAAGACTGTGCACCACACAGTGGCCGGAGGTCCAAGGGTATTGGGGTATTGCAAGAACACAAGGTCGCAGCAACCTGTGGGATGGTTGAAAATGCATCTCTTGCTGAATCTGGTGAGTCTCACCAGGCTCTGGGTTCTGGTCATCGTTTTCGGAGATCCCATGCCAATTAGAAGGAAGGGCTGAAGCAGGAACTGGTTACACAGCAGGCTCTCCGGTCGCTGGAAATCATCTCTACCGCTTTTCCTTCGTCATCCTCTTTGGTTTTCTGTTCCAGTGGTTGACTTGACTTCAAGTTCCATGTTTCCAGTATTTATCAGGAACTACAGCACAACCTCTGCATTCACTCCATGCATTTTACAAGAAAGGGGTGTATGTTTGTCCAATCAAGACAGCCATCCCCCACTGGGATTTGTCCCAGTTGAAGCAAGTCGTACGACAAAGGATGGGGAAGTTTTGGACTCTTCCCCCACTTCCTGTGCTTACAGACTGACTGGAGCCTTGGCACAGTGTCCAGAGGACTCCCGTCGAAGGCAAAAATCACACAAAGGAATTTCCCACCCTGGATGTCAGGGGTAGGAACAAGAAACGACAAGAAACACTAAAATGGCAGAAAAAGAAGACAGGGGCCATTTTGGTAAAATGAGCACCCTTGGGTGCCTTTAATGCAGCTCTGATCACAGCAACGGTAAAGGTGCACCAAATTAGTAAAAGGTATCACTGCCACCAGCCATTAAACGTAAGCTTGTCACTGTAACAGAATTGTTACAGTTTTAATGTGAAAGGGGATACATTGTATCTCCCAGCACTCCACATAAGGTGGGGTGTGCTGGTTTCACAGAATAAAATGTGAAAGGGATCCAAAGATCCTTTATGCCCTTGGGATCTGTAGTTCACTCAAGGTTAGCACAAGAAAGTTAAATGGGGAGCTCCTAGGGCAACCCAACAACAAGAGGCACTTATTGCCAATAAGTTGTTAAACATGATAACTTTAAAAAGACACTATTGAGAGTCTTAAAAATGACACCCATAAAAAAGAGTTAAAGATTAGGTGGGTGTGGAAAAAGGTTCTCACTCACTGTGGTATTAATGAAAAATATCCCACTAGAAAAGCAAAAAGTTCCTGGGTTGAATCAGGAATGGAAGATTTACCATCTCTGTGGAAATCTTACCTTACACCTTGCAAACAGCCCACACCACATGGGACCCCCATGACCTGTGACCATACCCTGCAGGTAGCCCCTATGGGATACTACCACCACCAGTGATGGCAACCTACAGGCAGGCCCTGACTCATGCCCCCCCACCATCAGTGACGGCAACCTGCAGGCAGGCCCTGGCTCATGTAACACCACACACCCCAAAACACATTGGACCAACATACAATCACGCAGCACATGCCAACAAAAGGTGCCACCTCACGCTGCACACCTCGCAGTGCACCTTAACACCCATGCATTGGTCATGCCCCCCAACACATGCCCCGTGGCATGTGAATCCTGATATCACTCACGCATACATGTGTGCACACACATGAACCACATTTGTGAACAGCAGGGGCACACAAATTAGTCAAGGAAGAGTGAAACATGCAGTAAACCATTGAAACCAGACACCACTTAGATTTCAATGGCCAAAATATAATGAAAAACATGTATCAAAGTCACACACAGTTGAAACACTAAACAATACATGCATGAACCAAATCAAA
This sequence comes from Ambystoma mexicanum, assembly GCF_040938575.1. Taxonomy (NCBI): domain Eukaryota; kingdom Metazoa; phylum Chordata; class Amphibia; order Caudata; family Ambystomatidae; genus Ambystoma; species Ambystoma mexicanum. The sequence goes on from NC_090922.1 coordinate 1,143,000,404, forward strand.
AAACAAAAGAAAGTGAAAATGAAAACCAATGGGATGCAAAAAATGAAATAATTCAAAATATGGTCCATCTCCATCAATATATGTCAAAAAAAAAACACAAATCATAAGAAAACCATTCCTTCATGGTGAAAAGTAGTTCCAATGAAATACAAACTATTTACAATGATCGAGGGTCCATGATCCCAACAAATGTTGAAACATCATAAAAATCCAATTAAGAAATAACTATATACAAGATGCAGAGCAAAGTCCAGGAACTCCAAAAGAAATTAAAAACAAATGAAACCTTCTCCTAAAAACTATACAAAGGCAGCAAGCTAGTCCTACGATTCACCATTTGCCCCAAGAGTTTCCGCTAGGGCACCATTAAACTCTGCGTCAATCTCCCTGAAGCAGGCCTGTGCTCTCCCCTCGAGGGCCTGCAGGAACTCCATGGTGCTCCTCTGAAACTCCCTGCGAGACTCCTCGAGGGACTCAGCCCACCTCCCTGTCTGCCACAGGGTGTTCTCTGCCCTGGCGATGGTGAGTCGTGCCCCCTGTGACTGTTGCTGCTCTGCTCTGATGGCCTATTTGCTGCAACACAAAGACATACTTGTGGGAAGGTTCACGTTCCCTCCTGCCCAATGGCCGATACCTGCCCCTCTGATGTTGAGAGCCCTGAGTCCTGTTGCCTCCTACGTCGAGCCTGCTGCCGCGGAAAAGCCTAGTGCCTGAGCCTCCGGGACAGCCTCCGCAATGATGACAACACCCGGGGCTGTCGTGCACGTGCTCTGCTGCTTCGTGCCTGCACCTCCTCCATTGCCATTGGTCCTGTTGCTGCGGTGACCACCTCTGCTGATCCTCCATCGACTCCCGACTGTGGCAGGGATGTAGTCTCCACCAGATTGGCCACCGGGGTTGGGACAGGCACATATGGGGCCCTGGTGGTATCTGGTCAGAAGACGGCAGGGAGGACGACTGGCGCACAGAGGAGGAAGAGGAGGAAGGTGTCGCAGCAGTGGCCGGCACACTTAGCACATTCATGACCATGAACTGTGCTAGCCAGTTAATGAGGCGACAGATCTCATCATGATGATGTGCAAGCCCCCGATTTGAAGCCTGCACATCATCACGAATGCTACCTGTATGTCTCGCAATACCGGCTATCACCGGTTCCACCCGGTCACTAATTGCTTCATCCGCAGGTAGTGGAAGATCAATTTCCGTGGATACATCCACCACCTGCGGACGGGTACATCATGGGGCATGCCCGCAGGTGCACACTTCTGCAGTCGCAGTCCCAGGGGCAGGATTTGGCACAGGCACCTCCATGGTGACCTGCACTTCCTCCGGCCCCTGACCCTGGAACTGCAGCAGTCACACCTACGTCATCACCCCCGCTATGCCTCATGGGCTGGGCTGATGTGGCCTCCTCCTCCTCCAACACCACCAACCTGGATGACTCCCCACTGTCTGCCACATCGGATTGCACCTGTCCCTCCCACTGCTGAGGAGCCTGCAACCAACTTTGCCCTCTTGGGCCTCTTTTAAGCAGCTGCATCCATTGTCGCGAATGCAGCACCAGTCTCCTCACTCCCTGAAGATGATGGTCCCTGGGAGGATGACCGGGCCCTGCGTCTGTGCCTGGTGGTTGCATCCCTGTTGCGGTGCTCCACAGCACCTTCTCCGCCCTCTTCTCCCATCGTCACTGTAGATTTGGAAACATAACACACAAACATTAGGCTACTGAACATATGTGTGCATGTGTGTTTGCCACAATGCATATGTACATCAGTGGCACTGTCAAAGGTCCCGATCATCAACACCCTCTACTACACACTGGGAAGTGCCATTCACACACAAACATGTCTGTCATTCACAACACACATTCACATCCTTGAACAAGGCACTGACACAATTGTATATTCAGTGCACACACATCATGGGATATACACATCTTATTCACACACATCACCTGACAGTCATGAGGCAGGCCATGGAGATATCACATCACAGTGCACTTGAGGGCAAATTGGCAGCATGAGGCAATCACAAATCAAGAACTCAAGTAACATACATCCCGGAGTGTTGGGCAGTCACACACTCACTACTCAGGCACGCATGCATGTCCATGATGGTGACATAAACACCCATGTGTCACACTTCAAGCATGCCCCAGTCCAGACACAGGTATGCAAACATGTGCGAGTCGTTACATGCTGGTGTGCATCATGCATTGCAACACAGACACCAATGATGTGGGACACGCTTGAATGGACGAACATGCAGCACTGTCAGGGACATGCACACAGACGTCTGAACAGGAGGCATACCAGACATAAGGCCAAGGTGCACACTCCAGCCACACGTCAAAATGCACATGCACTATGTTGGACAAGAACACATGAACACTTGCTAGTCGACTCCAGAAGGTGCACCAACTCCAAGACCAGGGGGTACAGCGCTTGGTAGAAGCACTCCAGGACCCTCATCTCGTTGGTGGTCAACCGGCCCCGGCACGTTGCTCGATCATCAACAGCCTTGAGGAGGGGCCGGGCCTTGTTGTGGGTCCTGGACTTGAAGTCTTCCAAGCGCTTGTGGAAATGTTGGTAGTCGCGGGGTGCCACCCCCTCCGCGTTGATGGCACCCACAATGTCCTCAAAGATCTTCTTCCGTCCTTCATTGACAACTTACGATGGGCGTTGGAAGAGGACATCATAGTGCCTCAGGACTTGTTCCACCAGGATGCCAACTTACTTGGATGAGAAGCTGACAGCCCCCTGCCTCTCGGCCCAAGGCATATGTGGGTGGACAAGGTGTTCCTGTGGCTGGGCTGAGGAGCGGTGGTATGGCAGTCGGGAGTCAGCAGAGGTGGCCACAACAACAGGATCATTGGCAATTGCTTCAGAGCAGGCACCAAAGTGCAGGGCATGTGGGCAGCAGGCACACAGAGTGGGCTAGCAGCAGCAGATGGCTCTAGGAGGCAGTTTAGGGCAGTTGGAGGCAGGCAAATGGCATTGCAGGCAGGAGCGTCGGTCTTCCATGATCTTTCGCGTGGCCAGAAGGAAACAGAGTGACTCTGCACGTACGGAAACATTGCGTTAGTGTGTAATTAGAGGAAAGGCCCTAAACGCGTATATTACGTGACACACGCTGTATGTTGGGCGTTGCCGTTCAGCATGAGATAAAGGTGTGCATAGGATGACAGTGCAATGTATGTGCTTTTTGTGTGGACGAATGCGTACATTTTATATTTTTGTGGGTTTACACACAATTAGTTCACTACTGTTGTAGTGCGTACTTCTTGTTTTGGCGGGGGAGTTGCCTACGCGCACACGTGCATGTGTTTTTATTTTCATTTTCATTCTACGAGGCAGACGGTGAGTCATGCACGCATTTGTCCCACTGTGGTTGTCCCTGTGTGCCATGTACCCCGCGTTACTCGCGTACGTGTTTTTTGTGTTGCTGGGTGCCAGAGCGTACTGCAGGATGTTTTATACTAACATGTGGGCCACAGGGGGGTCACATACACATTGATTTTTGTTTTTGGGGTGCCTGAGCATTGCGCAACCCGTTATTTTCCATTACGTACCCTGCCCCCTCACTCCAATTGACCAGAAAAATTGTTGGCTGCACCTACCATTGCGCTAGTCCATAAGTGCCATGATTGGGAGGGCAACACCCAGGCTCAGGGTCAGCCAGCCAGATGGTAGTGGTCCCAGCCCAGGCACAGGGTGACTCAATGGCCAATTTCCATGTCCCGAAGGCCAAGTCACGTGCGGTGCCGGGTCCTGGCAACAGCACCCAACTACCAATACCTGCAAGCCGACCTTCTGTAGTAATATCAATGGCTGATTCCATAGGCCAGTCCACCTGTACTCCAGCCCCTACTGACCAGAGCGGTACAACCCACTCAGGGTCTGTACCACTCACAAGAGGCAGAAACGTGCTCCAGTGGTACAGGCTGGGACCCCAGACACGGCACAGCAATCCCACATGTTGAAAAGGAGGAGTTTCTGTGATGAGGAACTGGACACGCTCGTGGACTACGTGTTGGATCACAGCTGTGACATGCTGGTGCAGGCAGAGATCACACATATGCCTGCTCAGCGTATGGCCCACTGGCAGTGCCTCTCGGACCGTATTAGCGCCTAGGGCCATGAGAGGCGCACAGCTGGTGATGCCGCCAAGCGCTGGAATTACCTCTGACACTGAGCAAAAGACAAGCTGGCTACCAAGTTTGCCTCTACTCAGGTGACTGGTGGTGGGTCAGCACCAGAGGACGATGAACTCACTGGGCATGAGGAGATTGCTAGTGATTTAATTGCAGTGGAGCAGGTCCAAGGCGTGGAAGACCTGCCATTGTATGAGGCAATGTCCTCTGAGTGGTGATGCGTGTGTGTCCAGCCCATGTGTATGTTGCTTGGGTGATGTATTATGATTGTCTGCTAGTTCAGGCTACATTGACATGAGTGCCATGTGTGACCCATGTGATATTCAAGTGATATGTGTTTGTTGTCATGCAGACTGCATTCAACCCATGTGCTGCACACAGAGCCAATCCTCATCACCACACCTGCTCCCTCCTTCCATGACACTCTCTGTACAGCCTCTCTTGGCCATAGTCTTGCTTCAACCTGTGGTCGCGGATAGCCTGTGATGATATTCCACTCAACACTCGCCTTCTATCGTCATATGACTGACGTCTCTGTGATGTCACTCTGCAAGCTGCTCCTCCTCAGAGGCATTCTTCATTTCCTCTCCATCCACCAGCAGCTCACTGTCTCCAGAGGACTGGTAATTCCTATGGTGGACTACTGCAACAGGCTTTACCTGGATTTATGAGATTCTACACTGTTCCCTCTGCAACTCTGCCAGACCTGGACTGTGTGGAAAGTCCTTTAGGCTTGGTGCAAGGTATCTGCCTAGGACTGTGATGATAGCACAGGCTCACAGTGGCTACGAATATTAATTCCTGAACCCTGTGCATTCTCAGCAAGTCCCTATGGGTCCTGGTCCAGCAAGTCCTTCAACTCCATCTCCAGTGTTTACTTGCTTCTCATGGTCTTTCATCATCCCTTTCCTGCTCCCTCAGGGTCAGTTGCTCCTCATGGAAATTAGTTTGTGGTTCTCATCTTTGTTGAGCTGGGGCCTCCCTCTGGTAGAGCCTCCCTGCATCTATGTAAGTGGAGGTGTAGCTTCTCCGTGTCTGGAGGCACTTCTCATGCCTCCTCATGTGTTGTGCTTTCTGTCCTCCTCTCCCCTGCTGTAGTCCCAGATGACTGACAAAATACACTTGCTACCTGACCACACTGTCGGCTACAACATGGTTTGACATGCATTGTACATGGCTTATGGACAGTATTTGTCAACTTCCATCTGAGGCTGGTTGACAGTTCTGTCATGGCTATGCTATGTGCCATCTGTGTATGGGCATCAGTCATCTTTGTGGATGGACTATGCCAGTGACAAGCTTGTGTGTGATACAGGTGCTATGCACCATGCAGTACATGTGTACCTTGTGCCCTTTGACATGCATCCATGTCTGCTTTCAGGATCCCCTTCCATTTCATTGACACTGTGTGCGTGCCTGAGTTTGTGTCATGTGTGACATGGCAGGTTCATGTGTTGGCTGACAACATTGTAATGCCTATGTGTGTGGCCTATGCTATTAACATGTGTATTCATGTCTCTTTTTTGCACTTTTGCAGGTAATGAGGCACTGGATGCAGTGGAGGAGGAATTGGAGGACGAGGAGATGTATTTTGAGTCCCAACCAGGCACCAGTGGAGATTGTGCTGTGGACGCCCATGAGAATCCATTGGTGCTACAGACCATCCTGGCCAGGGGGTGTCTCTGAGTACCCCTCTGAGGATGCCTATGCCTCTGGTGCTGAATCAGACATGGAACCCTCAGTGCTGTCGCAGGTGAGTGATTCTACTGTGGATGCTGTTCTGTCCCAAACATCTGCAGGGTGGGTAACCCCTCACGGGGCCAGTCAGTGTTGGTATGTCCGTCTGTGGTGGTTACGGCTGCAGGGTCACGCTCCACTGTATTGGCTGCTGCTCCTGGGGCACCTGATCAAGCGAGGAATGCAGTCCTGCAGCCACAGGCAGCGCAAGCGCAGCAAGGGCCAGGTCTGGCGGGAGTGGGGTCTGGCAACAGGGTGGCCGTGTGCCACTCGGAAATACTGTGTGGGAGCAATGCATATATACTATTGTACAGTAACAGGGGGCATCATGTGAAATGTTGGCACAGGGCATGGATAGGGTGGCTAATTCCATGCTCCCCCCTGAAAGACAGATGGAGCTCCAGCAGAAGGCATTGCAGTCCACATGCCGCTCGCACAGGCTGGACATGTCGGCCAGCAACAGGGACCAACAGGCTGAACTGGGGGCTCTGCGCACAGCCATAGCTGCTGAGGCCCACAGGGCTCCCTGAGGGAAGAGAATAACTCCCTCAGATGTACTCTGGCTTCACTTGAATTGGCCTGCAGGAGACAGGCAGAGCAGCAGATGGAGCAGGTGAAGCAGAACGTATCTGTCGAACTCTGTGTTAGGAAAGATTTCTTAATTGTAGGTAATTTTCCTTCCATGTGGCAACCCCTAAACTTTTTGCTGTATTTTTCACCATGATCTAGACTTTGCCAGAGAAGTGCAGCCTTCTGCCACACTCCTTTGGGCTTTCGCTCCATTCTTACGGGGAAACTGACATGTCCTTAAGACAGTCAGTACCGGGAAACGTTGTTTTCCGTAGTTCTTTTATCATGTTTCAGCTTTCGCGCAACATGGCACAAGAGGGCACTGTAAGCTAAGTTACTGCTCTCTTGGGTCTCTAGTCTTCTACAGGCCCTAGACACTCTCTTTGGATTGTTAACGAACGGTGCAAGTGAATCACGGACGGGACTGGTGGCAGCGATCGTTTCTTTGTGTTTTGAGCTCCTTTTGGCTGTTTAAGCATGTTTCTCGTGCTTAGCCCAAAATGGTGGCCTGGCTTCCAATATGGCCAGACCACGAGGCTCTTTGTCCTGTCCGCTGACGGTCTTGCCCCCTTCACCTTCCCCAGGTCGAGCCGCTGAAGGACTGCTCCTCTGCACTGCTGTCGCTTTGTGAAACCCTTTCTACCTCTGATCGAACGAGAAGGCCTGTACTTCGACCCTTTGGAATAGTGGGAACAACTATTCTCGGCATCTTCACCATCTCCTGCACGTAAGCCTTCGGAAGTGTCTCTGGGCCATCCAGTGGACTGACCAGCCTACCCAGGAGTCTTGCTCTGTAACTGCCGTCAGGTTGCTGCTGTATTACGAGTCCTTACCACTCTCACACGATTCGTACACTTGGCATTCCCAGGTCTGAAGTGAGAAGTGTACATTGGGCTGAAATACACACGGCCGCTCCGTTGCCCTGCTGTGGTAACAAACTGTGTGGGTTCACTGCGTTTGGGACATCCTCAACTGTAACTTCTGCTGCTGCGGAATCTACACGACGCGAGACGTCCCCTGCTCGTATCTGAACCTGCCAGCACTGAAACTGACCCAGAGAAGCATGGGTCTGCCTGCATCGGGGACCGGTGAGTAGCATCGCTAGGAACTGGTCGCCCTCCTGCAGTAGCCCATAGCTTTTCCCCGCTGTGTCAAACAGCACGCCTTTCCGTACTCACGCTCTGCTTCTGCCCACAGTGGAGGCTGCGCTTGAGTCGTGGAGCTCTGTTCATCTTCATTTGTTCACCGAACTGAACTGCCTGATTCCCTCGAGGAGACTCCCCTTTGCCCGTTGGCACCCGCGTGTGCAGGTACTTTTGAGCACAAGGCTCCACTCTTCGTAGGGCTCGGACTTCCTTCTAGTTAGGTGCCTCTGAAGGCGGACTGGGTCTAACTGTTATTCGCACTGCCTGTTATCCTCCCCATCTAGGTGGTCTGCACATTTCGTGCGTCTAACTCGTTAGACTCGTTGGTAATTGTATATGTATTGTATTTGATTGTGATGTGTTGGTTTACTTGACTTTTATTGTGATTTCTCGCTACGGTCAATGTTACAAAGGCCTTGTAATAAATGTGTCTATATTTTTAATATAACACCTGCTTGGAGTAATTTGTAAGTGTCCTTGCTTTGTGTGCTCATTGCGGGCTTTCAGTCACCCTCACCCCTCTTGAGACCTAATCTTGACCGCCGCGATCGCTACCTTGATTGGTCTGGCTTGTCCAGAGGTTACCCTGTTCCCAGAAACTAGGCTGGCCTTTTGAACCTCTGGCCCTCCAGGACAGATTTCAGAAATCCATCTTAACACTCTGTGCAACCCGTGAGGTCTTGCAAGCGAAGATCCGTGCATCCCGTGACATCTTGCAGGCGGAACTCCATGCATCACGTGAGGTGCTGCATGCGGACCTCCAGGCCATCATGATGTAGAATCAAACCTTTCAGGCCCACATGCTTGCTGCCATTGAGGAGCAGACCCGGGCTATACATGGTCAGCCTCGCTTACCATGCCCACCCCCTAATGCTACACCAGAGGGTGACGACAAAATCAACAGCTCTCCCACTCTATGCTAGCCGTGCAGGCCATGAACCCATGGAGGTTTTTTTTTTGTCAGCATCCACACATGTGGGTGTTGAGATGCACCCTGCACCTCCTCCCTTCTGGGTGCCTCCCCTGGTCCACCATGGCCATTTTTGATTTTTTTTAACTTTATTCTTTGTCTATTGTGCATTCATGCGACAGTGTGTTGCTATGTGTGACATCCAAAGGAATCCACTGTGTGTTCTGACTGCACCCATACAGGCTTGTCTCATGTTGGTACATTCCTCGTTTGTGCCTTAGGTACCAGACACATATGCAACTCCTACTTCCCCTTTCCATGGGCTTGCAAGGAGGGCAGCTTGTGAAAGTCACTTACACAGAGGCATTGGTCTTCCATCAGTTCTGTGGTGAGCCTGAAGTCGAACCTGTGTATACACGCCTAGTGGGGATTCATGATTGTTTGTCCAGTGCATGGTTAGCATACCTTTTTGTTTGGACATTGGTTAATGTGCATTTTTTCATGTTACATGTATTACCTCGACCGTCTCCATTATTGATGCCCTTCCTTCTGTATGTGTTACCCTGCTCCGTTTAGCTAGCAGAGACATACTCAAGATAGAAGGGGTCCATATGGGAGCTTTGTCACTTTGAGGCACTTGTGTTATTGTGATTGGTCACTGTCTGACATTGTCTGTTGGATCCTGGGTTTATGATATGTTATGCTGAGAGATGGATGTTCTTGTGTACGATTTCATTTTGATGTGTCAGAGAGTTATTTCTGTCCTAGTTCCATTTCTCGAAGTGCACTTTGTGACAGTAGCGTTATGTGTTGGCCCTTTTCTTGTCACTTTTGACATTGCATGCCATGGCATGGTGTGGCAACTGGGTGACATGAAGTTTGGGAGGGTTTAGGTGACATACCAGGATTTAAATGTGCTGTTTTCCATGGGGTTAGTGGCATACTGCATCTTCAATGTGTGCCTTTTGTTCACACGGGATTGGGTTAGTTTAAGTAGCTAGGGATGCACACGATGTAGCACTTCCAAGGACACATTCTCAGAGTGGTACGGTTGGGACAGTTGATTGTCCCTTTGTCATCATCGATTGTCACCTGGAATGTGCTAGGCCTGTGTGCACTCCGCAGGGGTGGGATTTTAGGTGAAAACGTGTGCCACAAGCTAGGTATGGACTGCCTCGCCACGTGCCCTTTCCCCTCCCATGTGCAATGGCCATGCATGTGGTTGGGGATGTGGGGGCACCACCATGTCCACCGGCACGCCACGCCCTGTTGCAACATTGTGCAGGACACATGCTGCCATAATGATCCTGCACACAAATGGTGGAGCATATAGTAGCTGTCCACTGGAGTGGTCAAGGGAGCGGAAGCATGACTTTAGAACTCCAAATCTGTGCCCCACTATGGCCCTAGTTGCAATATGGGCTGTGTAGTATCTTACCTGGGGTGGAGTGGTGATGTAGCTGCTCAGAGGGTAGGCAATGTCCCCTGGGGAGGTGAGAATGGTTGTCATTAGTTGGCTTTGTCTATTTGTCTGTGTCTAACATGCATGCATTAGCACAGGCATTTATACTCACCAATTAGCCATGTGTTGCCATGCCTCCCAGCTTCCAGGTCCCTGTGTAAGGGTGACATTCTGAATATGAAACTGTCATGCGTGGACCATGGGTAGTTGGCATATACAGAGGTAATGATTCCCTTGGCAACACATACAACCTGCACGTTGATGGAATGCCAGTGCTTGCAATTGCGATAGATATGCTCTGTGGCCCTAGGTGGACGTAGGGCCACATGGGTGCAATCAATGGCACCAAGCACTTTGGTGAAGTCTGCCACCCCATAAAAGTCCTGGAACACGACCTGCTTTTCTGTGGGTGTTCTGGGCATGTATATGTGCCTGCGAACTGAGGGGTGTGCAGTCATGATTGGCAACACCTGGTGTAGGCAGCGTGACTGCGTGGGCTGTGAAACACCCCCAACTATGGCAGTTGTCTGCTGAAATGACCCAGTGGCCAAGAAATGCAGTACATTTAGCACCTTTTCAAAGGGGCTCAGTGCTTGGGAGCACAGGGTGGCTGATGTGAGGTCATCCTTCCAATCAGTGACCAGGTCTAGGATGATATGAGGTGGAAACCTATACCTGCTATAGACCTGGTCATCAGGCATTCCAAAAAGGTTGGACCTGGTTAAAAGAATGCGGGGCCTGGCTATGATCCACCTCCTTCTGCGGTGTCCTACGATCACTGCTGCAAGGAATGGTACATTCATCATAGCTGTATACGCGCGTTTGTGTTCGTGCACACTTTTTATGCATTGTTTAGATGCGAATTGACGTTTGAGACTGCTCAACACATTGATATCAAGAACCTTATGTCTACATTTGCAAAAATGAAAGCATGGAAAGTTAGTTTCTAATGTGTATTTAAACTTGTTTTAACACAAGTCTGGTACGAGGTAACATGCAGGCTTGGATATATGTGCATTTTATGTGTCTGGGTCACCAAAGCAATCATGAATGTATCATGGTTTATGTCAACAAGTTGCCCACAAATTCTGCCCCAGTGTTTCTTGGGATATTGGGTGATTTTGGAGTCAGTCACTGCTTTTCAGTTTTTTAGGTATTTTAAGAATATTGATAGGAGACACATTGCAATGTTGAATTAATACATATCATACTTGGCAAGTATTGGGTCTGGTTTAGTATTTTGTACCAAGTAGTGATGCTTATGTGCTTACAGGTGTCTAGTATGTATTACCAACATAATTGTACTACGGTCTGTATTGTATGTCTATATACAGTGACTGGTTTAATAAACCTGTACCTAGGGAATACAGGCGTAAGCTTAAATTTGACTCCTGAAACCTAACCCTGTGAGTAGACATGAGGTTGAGGAATGTGGAATGGGATTCTTCCACAGCAGAAGATGTGAGCATTGTTGTACGGAGGAGCTAATGGGTTTCAGCAATCTTTAACAACACAGGGTGATGGGTTGGATGAGAAGGGTTAGGACCCGGAGTGGGGGTGCCAATCTGACAGTTTTCCTAAGGTGGAAAAATCCCTTGCACTGGCCCTGTGTACTCCACCTTCCTCAATGCTGGGTGATGATGTCTGGCTGTTGAACATTTCATTTAATACCATGCTATACATTTAAGGCTAGGCTGTGAAGCACTTGTTCTCGCTGTTTAGCTATACCACATTTAGGTCTACTCAATTCTAATCTGAGGCACTGCATGTTCATCATGTGAGACCATGATATGAAGGGCACTCTTCCATTCCTTTCTGGAATATTATGGAATGAATACATCATGACCACTGATTTGCTTCTAGCTTAGACGATAGAACATAGCAATTAAATTAGCTATGTTGGAAAGCACAATTATATAGTTTCATAACAAGTTTTATTCAGGTTCTAATATTGACAGAGCACCACTTAAACCATTCCAATAATACAATGAGGTAATTGTACTATGAAGAAAATATACTACATGTAACAACTGCACTGGTACCACTCGTAATGCCAACATGCCCGCATCCAGGACTGTGTGCTAAATTATGTTGACATTACAGCATTCCGTATCACACTTGCCAGACCATAACATGCACTCATGTTATCAACGCATGGTGACATCCAGTTGCAAGCTTTTCCTTTTAAGATGAGGTCAGTGGAATGTCAACCAGTGCACAAACGAAAATAATCTTGAAGATCAAAAACAGATATCTTTGTCGGGAGAAGAAAAACTATTTTGGATTGTGCTGTTTGATTGTGTCTGATGTACAGAAAGGTGCATCCTTTTTTTACTTTTTAGCAACAGTCCTTCATTTTGGGACACCATTGTGTTACAGGCAGCAGAGTTGCCGAGAAGGCCACACTAGGAATATAGCCCATGGCCTGAAACCTTATGTCACCATGTGTTGGTAACATCAGTACATCCCCATTTTGTAAAGCGTTTTCTAGCCTCAAGCAGTGGTAAAATATTTGACGTGCTGCCTTACTATTCAAACTGTGCATGTTATAGAGGAAACCAAACATAAAAGTAATTTGATGCATGTGAGTACATTTCTCTTCTACTGATTGGAGGGCTGTGTCAATGATTGCAAAGAAAAAGTTCACTTTGTATTTTTCTTTAGGGTTTTCAATGGACTCATCATCAGCTTCATATTTGAACTGCTTCTTCTTCCATCGTAAACGGACAGAATGATCAGGTACAATGCATGCAGAAATGTCCAACTCTTCTGCAATTTTTGGTGCATCGACAAGTGGTTTCTCAAACCCTTCATCACTTCTGCAACCACTCCTTAACTAGTCATGTCCTTTCTTCTCATCTGTGTTTATCTCCCTTTCCTTTACTCTCAAACAAAAAAAAGAAGTGAAGAATAGAACAAAAGAAACAAAAGAGTGGCAGGGAGATGGATGCACGGGCTCAGGACTCTCTCTGTCCTTAACATTTACCAAACCCTCTTACTGATCTCATTCATGGATTCAGTTCCAGATTTGACCTTTATGCCAATGACACTCAGATTCTGCTCCACCTCGGCCAGAATATAGGTGACATCTACAATCATTTTAAGGAGTGATTGAGCATACTATGCTCCAGAATGCTGTCTAGCAGGTTTAACTTGAACTCAGATAACACGGAAGTCAAGGTGTTTGGCGGCACCTTTGGGAGTCTTAGGCCTGCAAGGTTGGACTCAGCCATAAAACTGTCTCGGGCACCAATGAAATAGTGGCCAACATTTGCAAATGGCAATTCATTCCTTTTTTGATACTGTTTGAATAGTACTCAAGAGGAAGTTTTGTGATAAAATGTGATAAAAATTGTGCATGTTAAAGAATATTCAGCAACATTGGTCAAAACTACTAGCTGCAGAGTGAAGTAACTCATCAAACTGGCCCACATTGGCCAGAAAGGAGACCCACGTTGACCAAAGAAACCAGCTCATACCAGCATATTGTGTGTTTTTGGTTCGGCCTTGGGCCTATTGCCCTATAGGCCAGTCTGAGTCTGTAGGCCTGTTATGCTGAGCCCCCATTCCTTCAAATGATCCTTGTATCCATAATATTATCCTGGTATTGATTCAAAGCTCTCTTTTATTTGCTCATCAAGTTAGTTTGAATGGTGTAAAAACGTAAAGCCAAAATGTACCCTTTCGTCTGCAACATCCGAGAGATTCTGCCATCTAGAACACAGTTATAATGCTTAGATTACACTGTAATCATTACAGGAATGCTCTCCATGTAGGTTTTTCGAACAATCTCTCATTCTTAATGTGCAAGCCAGTTGGAATTTATTGGCCAGATAAATGCTTTTATGCTACTACTTTGCTACTCACGGCTTCCAGTTAGACAGAGGATTACATTGTCTATTGCATGCCTTTGCGGAAACAGGGTTGTACCCTCCCGAGTTCACGATAATTTGTTTTCCTTTTATCCTATTAATCAGGGACCTAATTTCACCAAAATGAGGACCCTTGCCTCTGATGACTTAACCAGAAGTGATGTGATGTCAATTGACCCCACCCTGAAGTCACATCACGGGAAGTGATGGAACACAGCTTTTTATCCCTTGACAAAACAGGAAGTGGTATCACACAGCATTGTTCCTTACTGCCCTACGATAAATATGGTTACAATATCACTGTAATGTGATGCACATGTCATGCAAGAATGAATCACCACATGTATCTTTAAAATTAGTGTGTATAGGCCCATATGACCAAATTACTGTGAATGAAAGCAGACGTCCAAGGCCAAATGATGATGATGTGATATTATATAGTACTTACGCTTAAGCACTTTATATAGAACAAATATACATACAATATCACCCAACCTGTGTTGATACTCATTTATCAACCTCAGAATGATGAAAGGCTGAGTTAGCTAGGGATTCAAACCTGCAACCTGCAGATCACACACACACATCACAGCAGCGAGCGCTCAACCCTCTGAGCTATTTTACCAGTTCTAGCTATCTTTCTGGCTATAGTAAAATTACCAAATACTGACTGAATGTTCTCAAAGTCAGAAAGCAAATTACACTCTGTAGTGGATTCCAATAATCTGGTAACTGATATTTAACAGCAGGCTGGTTCGTCTGCAGGTCTGGTGCAAAGATGGCCACATGTCAAGCCTTGTTGGATCTACTTTTCAGGCTTCAGATGTTGGCAAAATACATACCATTGGGAGGGTTCATAACTATGTATTAAATAATTTAGAGTAGTGCAGGGAAAGCAGTGCACTCACACGGCATCCCATACTCTGGGCACTCGTTACCTCATACATGCAAACAAACATCCTAAACAGCATGCCAGGGAGATAGACACATTACAACAAAGCATTAATTGTGGAAATGATATCAAGGGGCACTTGATGTGCTATGACAGCTATATTTACACATACATATATGTTTGGCTTTGATAGTTATAATAGCAAAATGAATGATACTCTCTGGCACTGCTATAGGCAACTATCGAGTGCATCATTTGTCAGTGTGCCATGCTAATACAGAAGGGGAAAGGCCATATGCAAATAAGGACTGTTGAGACATATTATATTGGAAGGCCCACAAGTGGCCTGGAAAATCAATTTGGTAAGGTTTTTTTTTTAAATTTTCTTGAGAGAGTGTGTGGGTTTAGATATGATTTCTTTTTATAGTACTAAGCATAGTTGTTAACTTACATGATTGTGTAAGGTGATTAATTAATTAAATTATATTTGGAATTTATGTACCTGATTTTTAATGTTTTGAATCTTTTTAATGAACGCTTACTGTTTTTAAAAACTTCATGATTGAACTGTAGGACAATAAAAACAATAAAAGAAAAATAAAAACATATTTTATTGGGCATTTGTTAGGCACCCATGTAACAGAATTGTGTTTCAAAGTTTCAAACTGCTAGGTCATGTCCATTCTGCTTGAGACTGTACCTGTTTCAATCTCAGTGAGCATCATTATTGAGGTGTAGCTTGTGTATCTAATGATGGATAGCTACGTGTGGGCAAACTTGTCACATTCTTGGTGGCTTTGTCAAAACAAAGATATGATAGCAGGAAGGCTTTCATTGGATCATAACCTCTCCCATTGCTCTGGGCAACCTTCGGGACCACTGGTTGCCAGTCTGCCATGCCATTACAGAGGAGAGTAACCATATGAAAATCAGACTAGATCCCATCTCAATCTTTCACCTTTGGATCTTTCCCCTCCTCCCTCAACCACTCCCTTGTGCACCCCTACTGAAAAAACCTTCAGCAGACCCTACCTGTCCAGCCCACTACCGCCCCATTACAATCACCCCCTTCTTGGGGAAACGTCTGGAGAAAATGTCCTTGCCCCAACTCAACTCGCACACTGTACTCGTTGGTGGTCTCCATGACCATCAGTCTGGATTCTGAGCATCAATAGGGACCAAAACTGCTCTTCTGAACACCTGTGAAGAATTACTTGCATCTTGTACTCCAACTCCCGAGCTGTCCTCACCCTACTTGATCTCTCCTCTGCCTTTGATATTGTCAACCACTCCATCCTCATACAAAGGCTCCACAATACCATTGGTATCTCGGAATGGGCACTGGAGTGGTTGTGCTCTTTCCTAACAGATCACTTTTCCCAAGTCATCCTTGGCACCTTATCCTCTCCTATCTCCTTCTCCACATGTGGGGTCCCCCAGGGTTCTATCCTCTCTCCCTGGCTCTTTAACATCTACCTTGCATAGCTGGCACTCCTCCTCTCCTCCTTCTCCCCCAGCTTCCAGTGTTATGCAGATGACACTCAACTCTTTTTCAGACTTCCTGCTGACTCACTCGCACCTTCCTTCATCCCTTCCAATGATCTCTGCCTCAATGTCAGGAACACTGAGATCCTTCTGATTGGGACCCCTGCTCCCTCCTTCTTCCCTTCTCTCTGGCCTCCCACCTTGGACTCTCCCCCTTCTTATGAAGCCAGAAACATTTGAGTCATCTTAGACTCCTCTCTCTCCTTCCTCCCTCACACACAAGACATTGCTAGGAAGTCCCACTTTCAACTCTTCCTTCTCAAAGGAATTCTATTTTTTCTCACTTTCCCCTAGAAGCTCAATGTTTCCTGAGTCCTGGTTCTCTCTAGGCTTGACTATTACAATAGCCCCCTCTTCAGTCTTCCTTCTTCCACTCTGCGATCCCTTCAGCTAATCCAGAATAGAGAAGCAAGACATATCCTTGGCCTTGGGCCAAGGGACCGCATCTCTCCTGTCCTAAAAAGTCTTCACTGGCTCCCGGTTGAAGCGAGGATCAAATTCAAATCCCTCTACATCATCCACAAGGCTGTCTGTGGCCAGGGACCAGACTATCTGCAACTCTTTCTTGTCAAATACGCTCCTTCTAGACCTCCACGCTCCTCTGGCACCAACTCCTTGTGTGAAAAGCTTATTGCTAAAGAGAGAGCAGGAGGTTGTTCGCTTTCCTCAGCTAGACCCCTCCTTTGGAACAGCCTCCCCCAACCTCTGCGTCTTGAGCAGGACGTTTTAAAATGCCGTAAGACACTCAAGACTTTCTTCTTTCCTCCTCCTTCCCTTCGTCCCTCCTCTACTAATCTCACAGTTGCTGTGATTGGTGTCTTGGAACCTTATGCATACTCTGGGCCCCTGACCACTCACACCCAATCTTCCCAGCTTCTGTCTGCCTTCAGCACGTGCCTTGGTACACCCTCCGCCCTGGAGACTCATACTTTTTCACCCAATGTGACTCCAAGCCATATAGCACTTACCATACCTTGCAGTTCATCGGTGGCTCACCTACGAGCACAGACACCCCAGCACCTTCCCCTCTCCCTTCTTCCTTGCTGCACTTGCACGTTCGGAATATTCACAAGGCATAGTAGGTTTGTTTGTTCTTTTACCCCACTGTATTTATATTTGTGTTTTTAATGTACTTCAATCCAATGTCCCCCCTTGTTGCCCTGTGGGCGCTTCAAACCGGATACATTTTCTTTACAAGCGCCTAAGAAGCAACAAATAAATAAATAAACAGAGCAGTCCAACATGAACTGCTAGCTCACATCCCTCCTGTATGAGAGCGCAAGTTACAGCAGGCATGGTATAGTCCCATTTCCCATCATCAGTGAGGTTTAGTTTGGGTCTCTGGGCATGGGAAGCTTGCGCCCCACATTCTAAGTGGGGCCGAGCCTGCTTTCCAGATTGTCATATCGTTGCAGGCTGAAAAACGAGAGCATGGAGGGTTGCCCAGAGCAATATCATGGTTCGTTCTTAATCTTTCTGTCATTCTGTTCTTGGAATGGATAATGGGAAATCCTACCTGCAACCTTAGACTTGCTTACAGATGTAGTACACAATGTGCGTTATCTAAATGCCTGTACGAGAAGACACTGCGATCTGGGATGGTGCTTATCCATAGAAAATATATATGCTAAATAACACTGCCGTGATTCGCCAGAAAAGCAGAAAGTTTGCAGTTCAGAAATCCCATAACATTTATCAAAACTATGAACTAAGTTCATTTGAGAACGATTTCAAGACTTTTCACACCGTTTTTAACGTCTGTAAGCCCTTTCTTTGCATTCCTCATGTTCATATTAAAAATTAAAACCTACCTATTAGAACTGATTTAGGCGCCAGACTTAATATCAATTTTGGGGACGTCTCAAGCATTATGATTAAACCGTTCTTGAGAATATAATTTGGGATATAGGTAAATTACCGTCTTTGGCTTCCTGTAGCTCATTTTTCTCGTATGATTTGTACCTCTGCCAGCAGGATGGCGCTCTTGAAACCCTTTGCGGTGCAGAACACGATGTTCAAGGTCAGTTCCAGTGTGGTGCAAAACAGAAGTGTTACCTGTTGCTGTTTTTATATTAAAACCGAGTAACGGCAAGTAGATCATATACCTCTCAATGCGCTCAATGTCCCCAAGGCGTTCAGAATGCTGAATGTAAATTTAGAAATGTGTTTTTGCCGTCTCTTTTGTGTTTAGTCAGTTGTGTGTTTGCACAATCTGACCCATGAGGTAATGAAACTGCCTCATTCCAGGCTTCACTAGATGCTAACATGATGTTGTGCCATCACTCGTTATGCAACTGACTGTAACGTTTCATGCTGACGAGCAGCTTTGTAAATGTACGCACATGTAACAATCGTGGGTTTGTGATTTTAGCAGTCATGCAGTTAAAGGGTTAATGTTATGTGTGGGATATGCATGATCCCATGTTACAATTTCTGGGATATCATTTTTACTTCATTACGTTTTTTAATGGCCCCATAAGGGCGCCACGTTCTTATACTACTACCCAGAATGTGACCCCGTTTGATTTCTTCTGTTATAGTCATCTTCACATAGTGCCGTTACATTGCCCTTAGAAAAGTAAAAGACTTTTCATGCAGCTAGTAACTTTGCCAAACCCTATTTTTTCAAATCTGATTATGCCACTTTAATCAGTCTCTTGTGATCTCACTCTCCTTGGCTTCTCTCAGGCTTCAATATGAAAAACTGGATGTTGCAGAGAAACCGAACGTTTCATGAAACTGGAGCTGCATTTTCTTTTTTCCTGTGGCAGGATACATACACGTTTGGGCAAAGTAACATGTTTGGTTGTCTCTGTGCTCCCATTATGACTAAGCTATGGTTTGGTTCACCATCTTTAATATAACTTGTGTTTCCTATTTCAAATGACGTCGCAGAAATGATTCTTGTGCAGTATTTACCGATTAGAGGTGCGTATCCTCACCAGGGGAGTTGCTAGGTCTGGAAAAGACCCGGGGCTAAGCTAATGTCGGAACTGTTGGGACTGGGGGCTAGCTAGTCTTTTGGCTGTAGCTCCTGAGATTCTATCCGGGGCTACAACCAAAAGATCAGGGGCTATAGCCCCCTTAGCCCCCCCCTAGCAACGCCCCTGATCCTCACCATAAAGCGACCGCCAACATTTCATAGGTAACTAGTTCAAATGTTTGGAAACCGACAACATTTCTTCCGTCACTTATGTGGTTGCACACTGGCGTACATGTTTTCTTTTCCTGAACCAGATCACCAGAAATAGAACTACATGCAACATGCGCATTGCCAAGCACGTGCCTTACTGGTGACAGTAGGACACTGGGACTACTGGGACTGACTAAATGACTACTGTTCTGCAGTATTAGAAGGCAGAGTAGTCACTGCACGTCTACTCAGCCGTCACGTTTCTACAAGCCACCGGTATCCTGATCATAAAGTTAAACAGGCACCACCAAGAGATATCCCTCCTTTGCCTTTTGTGGTAACGTGGGCGGAGGGAAAACTAGAAAACGATAGCGTTAGGAGGAACGTGGGTGTGAATGTGAGACTGTAGCAACCCACCAACATTAGTAGAGCAGTTCCAAAATAAAAGAACGTTCAATCAAGGTTCTATAAACATACATATGCAATGCTTGCTGGTAAAACTTGGTTCAAAGGTAGTGGGCTCCATTGATAGAAGGAGGTGCATCAGCATTGAGTTGGGTTCAAAGTTGTGCTCTGTTTCGTTCCAAGATGGTGGTGAGGGATGCAGGATGTTGTGGGACATAATTACTTCTTTTCTATGTGAGCAAAAGGATGAGTAGTGGTTAAACCGCCTTCTCAGTCCCCACACTTCAAAAAGTAACAGTGATCCCAATCATAAAGGTAAAATAGGCACATCTAAGAGATATGCCTCCTTCACCATTTGCGGTAATGTGGGACGAGGGAAGACTATACTGTCCAGTGAACTAGTAGCAACCCAAATGGAAATAGTACAACAGTTTCAAAATAAAACATGTCAAATGTATACTTTGATTAAACAATTATAAAACTAACTATTAAAAAACACTATCAAAACCTACCCCTGTAGAAGAACACAAAAGATGCAGAACAAAAACATATATGCAATCTGGATGATTTTTTCAAGGAGGAAACAGGCAATGAATGCAGCAAAAAGACAACCCTGTGTCACTGCACTAAAGGTGCTGTGTGACACAGAGTAAAAAGATGATGCCTATGGAGTGGGTGAGACTCCATCCATAGTCCATGAGCAAAAGATATACAACACACAGCAAATACACATGTAAGAGTGGGAAAAAAAGGCTCACACTCTTAACAGGTGAAAACAAAAATCCTAGAAATCCAGAAAAGCTGCTGAGGGACTCAAAAGGTAAGGGAAATTAGCCATTCTGGAGAATTCTCCCTAACACTCGCCTCCCCCAGACTAAGGGACAGGAGGATTTAATCCCCACCAGGATGGATCATCTGTTGCAAGTCAGTTAAATGGCCTGCTGTCATGATCTCTGCTTCCAAAAGGTCAGGGTTTTCCCAACTCCCTTGGAAGCAGATCCATAACCCAGGTTCCGAGTGCCAACCAGTCCCAATTGGGACCTTTTGGACCCAGTCCTGGCGCCAGTGGCACCAGGCTCATAAATATACCCAGTCCCAGCGCTGGAAGCGCCGGGCTCATAATGCTTGGGTGGACTTACCTTCAGCAGACCATGCTGCTTACTTGCCTGCCAGTTGAGCCTCTGATCCTCTTCTGTTTGGAACTACTTTTCCTGTTGGGTGGGGCTGGAGCCACTCCCTAGATTCAGAACACTGGAACTCTTCTGGAAGGCAGGAACTCTTTTCTTACCAGGAACTCTTTTCTTACTTAGGCGTGGCTGTGGAAGGAGACACCTAAGCACTACAGGAGGCTATTTAAACCACACCCGGTGGATGAATCTTGCTTTGCGTTATTCTGCAACCTCTGCAGCAGAACGCTCATCGTGTCTTCTGCATCCGGTCTGGGCCTAAGGAAAAAGGCTTACCATCCTGAATCCAGTCTTCAGCAACACCTATAAAGACAAGAAAGAACAGGTTAGCATTCCGGCATCTGAAAGGCAAAGGCTTACCATCCTGAATCCAGTCTTCAGCAACACCTATAAAGACAAGAAAGAACAGGTTAGCATTCCGGCATCTGAAAGGCAAAGGCTTACCTACTCTTCGTCCGCTCCGGACGTCTTCACACTGCATTCCGGCATCTGAAAGACAAAAGTTTACCAACTCTTCGCACGCTCCGGGGGCCTTCGGCGCTGCATCCCGCATCTGAAAGACAAAACAAGGTGCGTTTATCCATCACACGGGCTCCATCTTCAACTCACTTCAGCCCGTCATCCGCCATCGCCGGAACCCTGCAAAACAAGAGACATCATTACTAAAGACTTTAAAGACATTTGAATGACTCGAAACTTACCGTTCGTGCAGTAAACGACGGACAGCAGTCCTCTGAAGTCAAGAGGCCTGCGCTACCTATCCAGTGAAGAAACTGGTTACAGCACCCTGCCCCGAGGCAGATGGAGAGCTCGGCATTCACTTACCTAAGGTGAGAGCGTTAACCTTTGGGGGTCTACAGGAGAGGAGAAGAGGAAAGAGATAGGGACACCCCAATAACCCCAGTTCATTAACCCCATATTTTCTATCTGCAGACATCTTACTCTACACATCAGGCATACAGTGCACAGAGGTCCAGCCCAAAGAGCCAACCGGGTGCTACACATCACCTTTGAAGATACGGTAGTCGCCCAGTCAAGACCGGCGCCTCTGCGAGAATCAGGTGAGCATTACACCTGCTGAATACACCAGCAACCTTTTGTAACCCTTTCTAGGAAATGTTCTATCAGTGGTTTTCATTTGTAAACTATATGACCTACAAACCTGTTGTGGTACATCTCTCTTTTTTAATGTACAGGGGATCTGATCTAACGGTCCCTCAGAAGTTGTAACAACCTCTCAACCTACAATAGGCTTTTGCAAGGGGTCCTTAGAAAGGAATCCCCTAGATCTAGAGGGGCCTCCATGGTTCCTCACCACCTCTCTCTCTCAAGTGCAGGTTGGGCCTCAGGTATCTTGGTTGGAGGGGCTGTGGCAAGCAAGGTACATGCTGCTAATTCCTCTGAGATCTGACCTTACCTATTTTAGAAGTTTCCCTCCTAACATTATGATTTACACTGGAGTCTTCAGTAGAAGATCCAACAGTCTTAAGGTGTTTAGCCTAAGACCTATGTTTCCTGGTTTTCCACCAGCTGTGAGTATTTCCAGTTCTCCTAGGCCTAGAGAGGGGTCCAATTTGCCTATCCACCTCTTCCTCAGAAGTAGGGGGGGTCAAAGATTTTACAATTGGATGGGCAAAGATGGAGCTTGATTGGGGCTCCCATTTCCCTACTATACTAGCCTCAGATTTGTCTGGGTTAGAGGTCAACTTACTAACACCAAGGCTTGCAGTGAGGTCCTCTGTAGAGGTTCCCACAGGCTCAGAGTGGTCTCTACGGTTGCCTCTATAGCCAATTTGGTTTGGTTCTGTTTTCTCTAACTGGAAGGCCTGTGTCAAGATTCCTGCCACTCATGTCTCCAACCCTCCAAGATGTCATGCTGGAGCCAGGCCGCGATCACCTACATGGCCCTCAAGGGCCTCTCCATCCCTCCAAAGACCCGCTTGGAGTCAGACTTGGCGCTTGTGGCACCAGACTCACTCACTCCCATAGGATAACATTGGGGATTGGACTTGTAGTGCATTGATGGGGACAAGATGGATGCCCCACATATTTCGGTTCCCAAAACTGCATGTGCAGTCTAGTCTTTTGGGTGTGGTTCAGACCAGAGACACCTGGGATACCCAGAGACTATTTAAGCCACGCCCAGGCTGAGAAACATGCTTTGTGTTTTCTGCACCTGCAGCGTGACACTCACCGTGTTCGGATCGGTCTCCAGTCGGCCTGCATCTTTCTTCTGCGCTCAGCTCCTGCAAGAACAAGAACACCGTTAGGAACAGCTTTACCTTGCGGCGCTTCTGCCCATCATTCATCGCTTTTTCGGTTCTGCGGGCATCTTCGGTGGTGTCATTCCCATCCCGGCACGCCGCTTCCTAAGGAAAAGGGAAAAGAACAGAAAAAGGCATTAGTAAGCATTAAACAAATCTTTGCTTATTTTTAAAGACTGTATGAGCTTCAAACGCTTATCTGAATCCCAGCCGCTCTGGGGGAACTCTGTCTCCGGAACTTCTCATCCATCTGCAAGAGGGAAAAGACACTCCAGGTTAGCGTGGAAACATCCAGAGGTGCTGCATACCGCGCTTACTCACTGCATTTCTTCTTCAGAACCGGCATCCATGCTGAAAACATTGCGGCACCTAAAAGACACAGAAAAAAAACTAATTTCAATACAAATACGAAAGGGTCGCATCGCGCATCGCGCTCTCACTCACCTTCAGCGCTACTCATCTCAGCAGCACGTCGCCATCCCCGGACGCCGGCCATCATCTAAGGAAGGAATGGAACGAAGTTAGAGAACTGTTCAAAAGACTCATTATACTTACCTGTCGGACTCTTGCCAGTGAAGTAATTAGGCAGCAACGAGCCTGCATCAATCAACACGCCCCTGCGTTGAAAGCAGGATGGAGAGCACACTTTCCAAGAAAACAAGGTGAGCTGTGGATCAAAGGGAAGGGTTGGACCCCGGGGAAGAAGGGATTCAAGCACACAGAGACAATAGGGAGTTAAACTCTACGAATCCTGTGTTTCAGGCCCAGTCTCAAGTCGAGTAGACTCCAGGGAAGGGTTCGAGGTCGTAAGAGGTCAGAACAGGCTGAGTGACGTCCCCGTGGATAGCAGGTGAGCGTTACAGAACACAAAGCCTCACATCAAAATCCACCTGGGCGTCATGGAAACGTCAGAAACCAACCAGTTAGCCCACATGTTTGGGCAGCTACGTTCCGAAGTACATGCAGCCAGGCAGGAGACCAACACCCTGAGGAGAGAGCTGATAGTAGCCAAAGAACACACTGATGATTTGAGCCGGCAACTTCTCCATTCACAAGCAGGGCATGCACCATTGCCAGGAAGCATGCCCTCGATGCCAGCACCATCAGCCAATCCCGTTCAGATAACCCTTCCTGGGGCAGTTCCCTTGGCCCCGCCCGAACGATTTACGGGGATCCCAAGAGGTTTGCAACGTTCATGAACCAGTGCCGCCTGCACTTCCTTTGTAGACCAGGGTCATTTCAGAATGACCAATCACGGGTCGCTTTTGTGCTATCCTACCTGAGTGGTAGCACCGCGGACTAGTCTGTACCCTTTGTGGCCCAAGACGATCCTTTGCTGCATGACTTCAGGGGCTTTCAGCAGGAGATGGAAAAGCTGTCGTACTCATGGGCAGGCATTAGACAACAAACTTCTGTCCCTACGCCAAGGGAATCAAGACCTATTAACATACATAGCCATAGTCAATAGACTCGTAGTTGAAGTAGAATGGCCAGTGGAGAAGAGAACCACGTGTTTTCATCAGGGGTTGCGGGGGGAGCTCAAGGATGTTCTCGCACAAGTAGTGAACCCCCAGAAAGACTGCTCAGAATTCATCGACCTTATTGTTCAACTGGATCATAGGTTGCAGGACCGAAGAGCAGATCGAACCAGACCGGAACCTCGCCCTATGTATGTGCGTTCAAAGGACAATATTGCCTGCACAACGGAAGGTTCAGGAGAACCAATGCAAATAGGGGGGGTGAGATCCCCCTTGACTAAAGCGGAAAGGGATAAAAGGAAACAGCAGCAGTTATGTCTGTACTGTGGAAGGTCAGGTCATTTCCTTAAAGAGTGCCCTGTGAAGCCACCGAGGAGGACGGTAGGGGCCATTGACAAGGAAGATACCATCAGGGTATCGGAAAACTCCCCAGCCCGGCAAGTGTAGGGGTCCACTTGTTGAGCGAAGAAAGTGAACTACAGACCTCCCATTTTGCATTTCGGTGGTCTTGATCAATCACTAACAACCATCTCAGATGCACGCAGTAAGAGCGAACATTGACAGTGGAGCCGTTGGGAATTACATCGACCAGGATCTTGCGGCAAAGATGGGGCTTCCGTTACGCCCTAAATCAACCACCGACACTGTTACCACTGTCGACGGCACAGAAATAGCTTTTGGTCCAGTATCCCAATGCACTGCAGCTTTAACCCTTCTGTGCCAGGATGGACACCAAGAATCTATCGTTTTCGACCTCATTAAGGCACCACAGTTCCGGTTCATTTTGGGAATGCCATTGTTGGTATCTCACAATCCTCAAACCGATTGGTGAGCAAAAGAATTGGCCTTTCCAGAGACTTGCGCCCACACATGTTATCGCCAAGAGAAACAACCAATAGACACCAGAACCTCCACGCTTGCGACTGTGGCAATCGGCAACCTACCAAGTGAATACCAGGGCTTTCAAGATGTCTTTCAGAAAGAACAGGCTAATACACTGCTGCCACCGCATAGACCATACGATTGCCAAATCGACCTGATACCTGGCGCACAAATCCCTTGTGGGTGAATTTACGCACTCACAGAACTAGAAAACCAGTACCTGAAGGCCCTTCTTGACCAATACCTGGCCAACGGGTTAATCCGTCCCTCGAAGTCTCCAGCAACCAGTCCTCTATTCTTCGTACCGAAAAAGGAGGGGGACTTCAGAACATGCATCAACTATCGCACACTGAATCAGATTACCGTAAAAAAACACTACCCCCTGCCACTGATCTCTGAATTGCTTGATCAAGTCAAAGATGCCCACATCTACACAAAACTAGAACTGAGGGGGACATATCACCTTGTTCGCGTAAAACAGGGGGACATATGGAAAACCGCTTTTCGCACCAAATACGGCTTGTACGAATATCAAGTAATGCCCTTTGGCCTTTGCAATGTGCCTTCAGCATTTCTATACTTCATGAACAATGTCCTACGGGAATTGATTGATGTCTGTGCTCTAGTGTACATCGACAATATTCTAGTATATCCCGCATCAAAGCAGGACCACGTTAAACACGTCCGATCCGTATTGGAGAAACTCCGTCAATACCAGCTCTACTCCAAGCTCAAAAAGTGATCATTCCACGTCTCCGAGGTGGAATTCCTGGGCTTTATTCTTAGCCCGAATGGAATCCGAATGGATGTACACAAGGTAGATGTTATCCTGAACTGGCCATCCCCAAATTCATTCAAGTGGGTTCAAAGTATGCTGGGTTTTGCAAACTTCTACCACCGGTTCATCCCAGGATTTTCGCAAATCGTGCATCCCCTCACGTCATTGCTAAGGAAAAGCAACAAAAAGTTCCAGTGGACAACAGAAGCCGAGGAAGCTTTCCAGGAACTCAAAGCAAGATTCACATCTGCCCCAATTTTACGCCACCCTCGCCCTGATCTCCCATACCTGGTGGAAACGGACGCCTCAAGCATGTCTATGGGAGCCGTCCACTCACAAAAGGACTCCAAAACGGGCCAGTTACACCCTGTTGCCTTCTGGTCGTGTAAATTCACACCCCCTGAACTCAATTGCGCTCTCACAAAGAACTCCTGGCCATTAAGTCAGCCTTTAAGGCATGGCGGCACTACCTCTTGGGTGCCAGACACACAATCACCTTAATAACTGACCACCGCAACCTCCAGTACCTAAAAACGGCAAAGACCCAATCCTCACGACAACTACGTTTGGCTTTTTTATTTGCTGAATATGACTACATGATTACATTTCAACCAGGGGTGAAAAACGGGAAGGCCGATGCCCTTTCCCGTATGGGGGTGGAAAAGCAAGGGTAACAGACCCCTGACCCAATAGCAATCATCCCGAGTGACAAGCTCCTAGGAATCACAGCAACCATAACTCAGAAAGAATTACATGAAGAAATTCAAAACCTGATGAGTCCGGAGCAATTACAAGCATGGAGTACACAAGGAGAACATTACATGATAAAAGATCAGTTGCCCTACTTCAGGAATCGTTTATTCTTACCAAACCAAGGACTACGAGAACAAGTCATGTCCAGTTATCATGATTCCTTGATCGAGGGCCACCCCGGAATCGCAAAAACCCTAGCCAAGGTAAAACGAAATTATTGGTGGCCCATGTGACATAAAGACATTATCCAATTCATCCTATCTTGTGCAGTGTGTGCTCAAAACAAGTCATCCAAGCAGAAACCGGCTGGGCTATTACAACCATTGGAAATCCCACTAGCACCCTGGCACACGTAGTCCCTCGATTTTATTATTGACTTAACACCCATTCAAGGGTTGAACACTATTCTTGTGGTCGTGGACCTATTTTCAAAAATGGCACAATTCATTCCTCTTAAGGGGCTCCCAAATGCTTCCACTCTGGCAAAGGTATTTCTTGAAGGCATCGTACGGCTCCATGGGTTTCCTTCAGTTTTAGTCTCAAACCGAGGTACTCAATTCGTATCTAAGTTCTGGAGAAAATGCTGCTCTATGGCCCAGATCGACATCCAGCTATCCACCAGTCACCATCCCCAATCGGATGGTCAAACTGAGAGTACAAATCAGACGCTCGAGCAGTATCTGCGTTGCATGTTACACCAAGCTGAAGGAAGCTGGTTCGACCTATTATGGATAGCTGAATATGCTTACAATAATTCCCTACACACAAGCACGGACAGACACCCTTTTATACCATGTATGGCAGGCACCCACGTACTTCTGAGTTGGACGTTCTTACAACCCTGGAAATGCCAGCAGTCAAAACCTTGCACACGACCTTCTCAAACCTTTAAAAGGGCAGCTGAACACCTACTTCAAGCTAAGAATCGCCAAAAGAAGTTTGCTGATCAACACCGAGCAAAGGCCCCCAACTACCAAGTGGGAGACAAAGTCTGGCTGGCGTCTAAACACGTGTCCATTAAAGGAACCCGAACTTTCCTTCCAAGATACCTGGGTCCATTCACCGTCACCTCTGTGATAAATCCTGTGACGGTCGGACTAGCTTTGCCGTCAAACATGCAGATTCATCCTGTGTTCCACGTGTCTCTCCTTAAACCTGTTCAACCTGGGATCCAGGTAGCAACGCCACCGCAGCCAGTAGTAGTCACTGGGGAGCCAGAATTCGAAGTCAAGGACATCCTGGATTCAAACTACGTCTGATCCAAATTATACTACTTAGTAGACTGGAAGGTGTATGGTCCACAAGACAGGACATGGGAGCCTTGTGAGTACATCCATGCACCTCGCTTGCTTAGACGATTTCATCAAAACCATCCAAACAAACCAGGACCAGACAGAAGAGCCACCTTGAGAGGGGCCTTGGGGGGGAGATGTCATGCTGGAGCCAGGCCATGATCATCTACATGGCCCTCAAGGGCCTCTCCATCCCTCCAAAGACCCAATTGGAGTCAGACTTGGCGCTTGTGGCACCAGACTCACTCACTCCCATAGGATAATATTGGGGATTGGACTTGTAGTGCATTGATGGGGACAAGATGGATGCCCCCACATATTTCGGTTCCCAGAACTGTATGTGCAGTCTAGTCTTTTGGGTGTGGTTCAGCCCAGAGACACCTGGGATACCCAGAGACTATTTAAGCCGCGCCCAGGCTGAGAAACATGCTTTGTGTTTTCTGCACCTGCAGCGTGACACTCACCGTGTTTGGATCGGTCTCCAGTAGGCCTGCATCTTTCTTCTGCGCTCAGCTCCTGCAAGACCAAGAACAACGTTAGGAACAGCCTTACCTTGCGGCGCTTCTGCCCATCATTCATCACTTCTTCTGTTCTGCGGGCATCTTCGGCGGTGTCATTCTCATCCCGCCACGCCACGTCCTAAGGAAAAGGGAAAGGAACAGAAAAAGGCATTAGTAAGCATTCAGCAAATAATTGGTTATTTTTAAAGACTGTACGAGCTTCAAACGCTTATCTGAATCCCAGCTGCTCTGGGGGAACTCTTTCTCCGGAACTTCTCATCCATCTGCAAGAGGGAAAAGACACTCCAGGTTAGCATGGAAACATCTAGAGGCGTTGCATACCGTGCTTACTCACCGCATTTCTTCTTCATAACCGGCATCCACGCTGAAAACGTTGTGGCACCTAAAATACACAGAAAAATAACTCAGTTCAATACAAATACGAAAGGGTCACATTGTGCATCGTGCTCTCACTCCCCTTTAGCGCTACTCAACTCAGCAGCACGTCGCCATCCCCGGATGCCAGCCATCATCTAAGGAAGGAAAGGAACGAAGTTATAGAACTGTTCAAAAGACTCATTATACTTACCTGTCGGACTCTTGCCAGTGAAGTAACTAGGCAGCAACGAGCCCGCATCAATCAACGCGCCCCTGCACTGAAAGCAGCACAGAGAGCGCACTTTCTAAGAAAACAAGGTGAGCTGTGGATCAAAGGGAAGGGTTGGACCCCGGGGAAGAAGGGGTTCAAGCACACAGAGACAATAGGGAGTTAAACTCTACCAATCCTGTGTTTCAGGCCCAGTCTCTAGTCGAGTAGACTCCAGGGAAGGGTTCGAGGTCGTAAGAGGTCAGAATAGGCTGAGTGACGTCCCCGTGGATACCAGCTGGGCATTACAGCCAGGGAGTATTGGATATTACTCTTAAAGTTTTGAAATCATTCCCCAACAGGACTCTCCCAGGCACCTCATTCTGGACACTGGCAGGGATCCTCCCTGTTTTATTATTACACTGAATGAGAGCTGGTAGAATTGGAACCAACTGGACAGGGCCTCCAGAGAATTTAGTGGGACATTTAGGTGCCTTAGCAACGTTCTTAGGCTTGAAAAAGCTTTCATCCACCACTGTTCTGCTGCCCCAGTGTCTCTCCTGGCAGGAGTATCCTGGCCATTGACAAGAACAATGTCCATATAATACCCTCTAGAGTTCTCCGGAATGGAGTTGTACACATCCATATTCTGTTTCTTACCCAGACCCATGGACTCTAAGGATACAGTTGGTTCAAGACCCAAGGGTGCTTCAGCAAATAGTTGAAAGTGGGCACTAGCCATTTGTACTTCTTCCTCTGGGGAGAAGGCTAAGGAGGCAGTGCTGATCCCTGCAGGTTTACCCTTGGACCTGGGATCTCCTTTCACATGGTCAGTTGACCCACAAACATAGCATTTACCAAATGCTCTCTGGAATGGGGGTGTCTGCTGATCTCCCTCTAGTTGGGCACCAGAGGATTCACTAGCCCTATTTGGTTTCCCATGTGGCTTACCCTGGTTAGGTTTGGGGGCCTCTTCTGGATTGGAGGTATTAGAATTCTCTTTATTATGTTTCTTTGGCTGCTCTCCCTCATCCTTCATCTGAGTTGCCCCAGAATCCTTGTGAGTAGCCCTGTTAGCAACCCATAAGTCAGCAGCCTTAGCTAACCTCTTTGGATCCATCGCCTTAGAATCAGCCAAGTGCTGTCTGAGCTCAGGAAAGCAAGCATCATAGATTGACTCCAACCTAACAAGATTTCTCATACCCTCATAAGTGTTAACCCTTAACCCAACTATCTACCTTTTTCAAACATTCACATACCCAGGTAGCCCAAGGGGTACCATAATGCTTTTTGAGGGTCCTAAACCTCTTAAGGTACTCGGAAGGGGTCTTCCCAAAACTAGCAATTAAAGCTAGCTTCACATACTCATAATCCATCCTATCCACCTCCCCCAACTCCATCACAACATCCGATGCAACAGTGGGTAGCCTAGAGAAGAGCCAAGGAAGCAACTGATTCCTGGTAATGTCTTGAATCCCATGGTTATACTCAAACATTGCCAACCAATCCAAAATATGAAGCTTAGCCTCATACATGCCAACAATTTCTTTAGGCATATGTGGTCTCTTAGGACTGTGAGCCCTAGAAGACTCTGGGCGAGAAGCATTCTCAATAGACAATTTCTTCATTTCTAGTGCATGGTTCAACTCCATTTCTCTGAACTTAAGTTCTTGATGCTTTTGTTCAGTTTGAGCATTAATATGTGTGAATTCCAATTCAAGCCTCATCTTTTCTATAGCAATGCATTTAGGACTGACTGTAGGGGCTGGTGGACAAGGGTTGAGGTTTCTGAGCAAGTAGAGGAGCAATAGGGCCTACATTGTGAGACTCATCTGCCTCATCTAACGCATCAATAATATTGGAAACATTATCTTCCTCATCACTTTCCACATTTGCTGGAGGGGCAGGCATTTTAGACCCACTACCCAGACTTTGTTTCTCCAACAACTTTTCAATTAATTCTGACTTGCTGCCTTTAACAGAGAGATTGCTATCTCTACACACATTTTTCAAATGTAAGGAGGGTCTCCTGACTGTAGCTTTCCATATCAGACATGATTACATTTGTGTTTAGTGGTGTTTAGCCTTGTGGTAGTTGAGCCAAGGTAATAGCAGCACTCTAAGTGTAACCCCTATTCTTTATCCTCACCACTGTACACCAGTGTTAGGCAGAATCATATGCAGTACCCTTTGGGAACACCACACACAATTAAGACTACAAGTGTAAGTACAATTTCACCTTCGGTACAAGCCTGTACTACACAGTAAACTGGTAGCGATGGCTGAGCAGCCAGACTTATCTCAAGAGTGAAGTGAGCAGTAAAGAGTAAAAGAATATACATTTATTTACACAATCAGTTATAAAAAAGTTCACTAGTATAAAGCAGCAGAAAAAAATCACAATCTTAATACACTACAATTACCCCCAATCAATTCTGGAGAAGTTAGGCTCAAAATGAAGTGTGAGCAAAATGGCACTCCAGTAATTTAAAAGGGAGAAAAGACAAGGTTATCAATAATCAATCAGCACCAACAAGTGATAGGCAGGGAAATCTAGAAAAGGCTTACTACAACTAGGATTCAAGTCAATAGGCCTGGGCCAATGTTAATAGTTCAGAGTCTTCTCGGAGGATCACACAGTTCAGAGTAGTTTGCGGTTAAGTCTTTGCCAAGAGTTCAAAACGAAGTCGGTTGGAAGTTATTCGAAGGAGAAGAGAAGACAAGCCTTAGGAGAGGTGAAAGATTTCAAACACTTTCACCGCCGTCGGACAGAATGAATGACCAAATTTGCACAGTACCTTAAATGAAGAAGAATGCTGTAGCTGAGGCGGTTTTTCCTGGCAGTTCCTGCTGGCTAACGGTTCCTGAAGTGACTGTCATGGTGACAAGAAGGAGGAAGACTGGAGGGTCCTGCACTGCCCAGGGAAGAAGCCAGCAGTAGAGCAAAGTGTCAAATAAAAGGTGTGCTCCTAAAAACCCAACAGGTTCCGTTCCTCCTGGCTATCCGGTTCACTGCAGCGAGGCACAGCAAATTTGACCAGAAGAGGAAGGACAGCGTTTGGTGTATGGCAAGCTGGTTGGTCCCACCAAGCACAAGGGAGGAAGATTCCTTGCAGATCTTCTATGTCGTCTGAGTTTTGGCCGATTCGGACCTGCAGCAGGGCTTCACTGGGATGTCTAGTAGTTGCAGCAGTCCTCTTCCTTCAGCTCCTCATTGGTTCTCTCATTCCAGTTGCGACTCTGCCTTCCAAGTCCCAGAGACCTGCTTCTAAGCAGTTTTCCCCCATTCACACAGCCTGGCTGTCAATCACACAGCAGGGTGGATGTCCTGGCAGGACAGCCACTTAGCCAATCAAACTAGTGTGTGACTTGGGTCTCCAAGCAGACCCTGTGCAGGGGGCCTCAAACCCCTCCCTCACATCCTGTCCACCCAGACACTGAGGCGCCTAAGGAGGGCTTCTGTGCAGAAGCCCGCCAAAGGACGACGAACAAAGGACCGAAACCTGGTTTGGCGTGCAGAGTAAAACACGAGACAGACCTTTACAAAAAGAAATGGTGAATAAACCCGACCGGAACCAAATAAAATTAAAAGGGTCCAGCAGATTAGAGTTTGAGGCTACCACCATAGTCTCTAACAGTACCAGGGCTGTTTTCATAGCTCGCTGTAGAATAAAAATGGTAGATACGACTGCCACCATCCAAATCTTAGAGAAAGGGGAACACAATAATGTTCCATGAGAATCAGACAAAAAGGGATACCTATTAACCCTTCCAGTACTCTATTTGGAGATAGGTTGTACTGGGTCTTTAAATTTAAAAAGACTAGTAAAGTCAAAGGGAACTTAACATGTTCTGGGAGACAGTAGTCAGTCCCAGAAAATGGAGTTTAAAGTGGGAAGTCTAAAAGACAATCCTGTGTCACTGCACTAAACGTGCTGTGTGACACACAGTAAGAAGATGATGCCTATGAAGTGGGTGAGACTATATAGTCCATGAGCAAAAGATGTACAGCACACAGCAAAAACACATGTAAGAGTGGGAAAAAAAGGCTCACACTCTTACTAGGTGAAAAAAAAATCCTAGAAATCCAGCAAAGCTGCTCAGGAACTCAACAGCATAAGGGAAATTAGTCATTTTAGAGAATTCTCCCTAACAAAGGCTAGAGACAGGCAGCATTAGAAAGAGGCTGCTGCAGTAGTCCAGCCTAGCGAGGACCAGAGCTTTAGAGACAGTGAGCTTCTGGGGCAAAGGAGGTGCAGCTGATAGTGTGACAGAAGACACAGGTGAAATGGTTTTTAAGATTAGGGTGCATTGTCAGGTAATGGTGGAGCAAAGGGAGGTACCACAGACTATATCAATCGTGAAAAAAAATCAGAGAAAGTGTGGAGTCACTTATGCACCAGCAATACCCATGATGTGGGCCTATTGAAAAGAGTAGGGGCAGTGCAAATAAAATTAAAACAAGGAGCAATTTTACCAAGGGTTAGGCAATACCCAATGTCTAATGAGGCAGATTAAGGGATTTTTGAGACCATTATGGCATTGTTGACGCAAGGCTTTATACAACCTTCTGTATCCCCATATAACATGGCCATTTACCCTGTGATGAAGGCAAAGTGGTCTAGTTGAAGGATGGTTCAGGATTTGTGGCCTCTGAACAACATTGTTGAAGCATAACATCTGATGGTACCAAATCCTCTAACATTCTTTGTAACATCCTTACTGGGTTGATCCACTTCACAGTTATTGATTTGCAAAATGCCTTTTTCTCAGTTCCTTTGCACCCTGATTCCCAGTACCGCACAGCATTTGCGTATCATGGCAGAGATTTGAAAAAAAAGGTTATCCCAGGGGTACTGTGAATCACCAAGTGTTTTTAACTGAGTTATTCAGCTGGCTTTAGTAATCCAGTATGTGGACGATGTACTTGTTTGTAGTTCTTCAGAGGAACAGTGTAGAAGAGACAAGGCTATTCACTCTGCTCGCCGAGAAGGGGTACAAAGTGGACACAGAAAAACTGCAATATTGTCAAACAGAAGTAGCGTATTTGGGACAGGTAGTATCATCAGCAGTTTTTGGGGCTCTGTCACTATTGTAGGTCTTGGAATTTTGACTACTTTATATAGAAAAGGCCCCTGCTGCAAGCTCTTAAGGAAGCACAGAAAGAGATGAGTCCGATCAAGTGGTCAGATCAAATGAGAACTTTTTTTCAGGAGCTCAAGACTGTAACGCTCACCTGATTCCTGCAGAGGCGCCGGTCTTGACTGGGTGAATGCCGTATCTTCAAAGGTGATGTGTAACACACGGTTGGCTCTTTGGGCTGGACCTCTGTGCACTGTATGTCTGACTCGAAGAGTAAGATGTCTGCAGATAGAAAATATGGGATTAATGAACTGGGGTTATTGGGTGCCTCTCTCCTCTTCCCTTTCTCTTCTCCTGTAGAACCCCAAAGTTAGGTAAGTGAACGCCGAGCTCTTCATCTGCCTCGGGGCAGGGTGCCGTAACCAGTTTCTTCACTGGATAAGGGTGCAGGCCTCTTGACCTCAGAGGAGTGCTGTCCGTCGTTAACTGCACGAACGGTAAGTTCTGGGCACTTCAAATGTCTTAAAAGTCTTTTGTAATGATATCTCTTGTTTTGCAGGGTTCCGGCGATGGCGGATGGCGGGCTGATGAGAGTTGAGGATCGAACCCGCGTGAGGAATAGAAGCGCCTGGAAGCACGTAAGTAAGCGCTTGTAGCCTGCTTCACGATGCGCACTAACTGTCCCTTTATCTTGCAGGTACAAGTTCGGAGCTTTAGAGAAGCTGAAGGGTGTTGGAATACCCACTGGATTCGGCGTGGGAAGGAGTAATGGCACGTGTGTAATAAAGTTGCCCAATGTCTTTAAACACACCTTCTTTTGTCTTTGAGATGCGGGATGCAGCGCCGAAGGACTCCGGAGCGTGCGAAGAGCTGGTAAGCTTTTGTCTTTCAGATGCCGGAATGCAGTGCGAAGACCTCCGGAGCATGCGAAGAGTAGGTAAGCCTTTGTCTTTCAGATGCCGGAATGCAGCGCGAGGCATTGGTGACAGCCGATGGACCAGGTAAGAGATGCGCTGCCACTGAAGACCGTAGTGCTAACCTGTTCTTTCTTTGTCTTTACAGGTGCTGCTGAAGACTGGATTCCAGGATGGTAAGCCTTTGTTCCCTTAGGCCCAGGATCAGAAGACACGATGAGCGTTCTGCTACAGAGAATGCGGAATAACGCAAAGCAAGATTCATCCATCGGGTGTGGTTTAAATAGCCTCCTGTAGTGCTTAGGTGTCTCCTTCCACAGCCACGCCTAGGTAAGAAAAGAGTTCCTGCTTTCCAGAAGAGTTCCAGTGTTCTGAACCTAGGGAGTGGCTCCTGCCCCACCCAACAGGAAAAGTAGTCCCAAACAGAAGAGGATCAGGGGTTCAACTGGCAGGTAAGTAAGCAGCATGGTCTGCTGCAGGTAAGTCCACCCAAGCATTATGAGCCCGGCGCTTCCAGCGCTGGGACTGGGCATCTTTATGAGCCTGGTGCCACTGGCGCCAGGACAGGGTCCAAAAGGTCCCAATTGGGACTGGCTGGCACTCGGAACCGGGGTTATGGATCTGCTTCCAAGGGAGTCGGGCAAGTCCTGATCTTTTGGAAGCAGAGATCATGACAAAGACTGCCATCAGCAATGCTCCAGTTTTGGCGACACCAGATTACCAAAAGCTATTTCTGATTTTTTCACATACAGATGGGAAGGTAATGCCAGCGGTCCTAACACAAAAAACATCATTAGGTCCCAAACCCTTGGCCTATTATAGTGGGTTCTTAGACTCAGTTGTACAAGGTCTGTTTCTGTGCGAGCAATCTCTTGCGGCAGCAGCCTTTGCAATACAACAGTCCTCAGCCATTACTATGGGCTGCCCGCTGACACTGTACATGGAGCATTCAGTTTTTGCAATTTTGGAAAAGTCATAATTAACTTTGACTACTCAGAGGGCATCATTCAGAGATTGGAGGTAGCCATGGTGCTATTTGTGCCATGGCTGCCTTCAATACCGGGTCCAGCACCGGTCTGGTTCAATGAGGACTTACCGGTGCATTCCGACCCTGGAGGGACCGGTAAGTCCCCATTGAACCAACCATTCCCCATTCTCATTTGAGCCCCCATTGGGCTCAATGGGAATGGGGAGGGCGCTAATAACGGGCTCGCGAATAGCAGGCCCGTTATTAGAGCCCTGGTCCCTTAGCTGGACCCGTAAAGGACGTGTGGTCAGACCACACGTCCTTTACGGTTCCCGCTAAGGGACCTCGGAATTGGGCGGTAAGGGATTACTGGCACCGGTCTCCTTACAGGTGCCTGGTATCCCTTACCGCCCAACTTGTAATGACCCCCAGA
Organism: Ambystoma mexicanum; assembly: GCF_040938575.1. Lineage (NCBI taxonomy): Eukaryota > Metazoa > Chordata > Amphibia > Caudata > Ambystomatidae > Ambystoma > Ambystoma mexicanum. The sequence continues at coordinate 1,143,037,344 of NC_090922.1, forward strand.
GAGTTTCTGGGTACGAGGTTATTTTGGCAAATGCTTCTGCACAACCAATCAGGTGTCACGTTTAAACCCAGCAACTTATTTGGCTCACCCAGTGGAGCCTGGTGATGATGTTCATGATTGTGTGACCTATGAGGGAGATGAGGTAAAAACTGTTAAAGAAGATGCTTTGGAGATAGGAGGAACACTTTTTGTTGATTGAAAATCAATGATTGATCAGGGTACTGGTGAGACACATACAGGAGCAGCAGTTGTAAATCTTGTGAGTGGTGAGTACCGGGTGGAGGTACAGAAGCAATCACTGTCACATTACTCTGCGCAAGCAGCCAAGTTGGTGGTGCTTATTGAGGCACTGGAAATTAGTAAATCCCCTTTCAAAGCTTTAAAATAGAATTAAAAAAATGTCCAATAGATCTGTATGGACTCCACCTGCTTTATGTTGATGCATATATCAAGCAGACTTCATCAGCATTCAAAATACTTATTGGTGCAAATATTTGAGCATTTGTATACCACAGAGGAGAGTTTTGTTCCATCCCTCTCCTCTGACATACAAACAATTGAAAATGCAGTGTGGCATTTATATAAGGTGATAAGGCCTTACTGAAGGCTTTTACACATCCAATACACATTACACCACCAAACAACATATGCTCTCTTTCTGTGTATTTCCACCCTTGATGTCCTAGGACAGGATAATATGTCCATGGACTTTATGATCAAAATATGTAGAATGGAATCTGTAGCAACCTGAGTCCTTTTTTTTGGTACTCTTTAATATTGGCTCTTAAATGCATATTTTTGTTCTTGGAAGACTCTGATCTTAATATTAAGAATTTGTACTCCATCTTTTCTAAAAAATATAATACCACATCATGTCGTATATTATCATTTTTAAAAGATGACATTCCAAAATCCCACAAAAATGCACATGTGGATTTATTCACATTCCAACATGCTTTTTCTATTTGTGGACAAACAACTTGGATTTTTTCCATACCACTGCCAATTTTTGAAAGTCAAGATTATGTAAGATACCAAGCTGCTCTGCATGTATCTGCAGCCAATTAACCCACAAATCCTGTATAATCCAAAGAGTCTTCTTGTTGATATACATGCTTTCAGCAAATCAAACAAGGAATGAAGTACTTGCTGCCCTGTCCTCCTCTTCAGTTCAGCTCCTCCTCAACAAAGAAAAGGCCTGACTGGTTGAGTCTCCCAACGTCTGCGGACATCCGAGATATCTGAAATCTCTCCAGTCCCCTTTCCCTGCAGGGCATATTGAAAGAGCCTGGATGGCACATGAGGTCTGTCCCCCAACATTCGTGTATGTCCACCAACGACAAGGTACAGGACAGCCCTTTTTCCCTTTTTACCTTAACTACGCAACACTTCCTGATGAGCTACATTCAAACAGTCAGACATCGATCCATCAAGCATATCCAAAAACCCAATATCTAACCCTCTCACCTTAGTTCAACAGTGCAGCAGTATCTTTCAACTCTGACAGTGCATTTGTGCTGTGATTCAGAGCCTGCTCTATCACATTCCACAATCTACATTCAAGGAGACATACAAATTGTGTGTTTTAATTTCCAAAAATAATATTCTATACCCCCTATTTTATGACTTGTTTTCTGTGCTGCAAAACATGCATCATTGTATCACCTATCCCAATACTTCATTAGTGCATTTAAAAGTACTTTTGCTTGCATAGTGACTAGTACATTTGCTACCAATTGTACTAGTGCAAAATTCTATAGTTAAAAATACCTCAATTATCAACCTAGAGTACAACAAATAATGACATCTTTTAAAAAAATGACTTTCCCTCTGTAAACATGATCGCAAACCTTCATATTGCCTGTATTATACAACCTTGCCTTTAACTTCACTTCAATTATAATAGTTTATCTGTACTACATAGCATGATTCACTGCAGCACATGTCTCAAAACATCATTCGTGTTTTAAAAAATACTTCTGCTTGCATAGTGACTGCTACATATGATACTACCTTTACCAGGGAACAATTTCATAATAAAAAACACCTCAATTATCAACCTAGAGTACAAGAAAGAATGCCATTTTTTAAAAACCATGACCTACCTTCAGTCAAAACTATAACTTTCCTTCATATTACAAATTATGATACAGCCTTCCCTTTAACTTCACTTCAATTGCAAGTGGGTTTCTATGCTGAAAAACAAGCTTCACTGCAGCAGTCAACACAATAGTTTAATAGTGCTTTTAAAGTTACTGCTGCTTCCATATTGAATCCCATGTCCTACTTCTCATAGCAGTGCAGAATGTTCAGACTTGCTATCAATCTTTCTGTTACAATTGCACAAAAAAGAAGATTACCAAATCAATCTACTGAAGAAAGAAAACTATTAATGTGTCACGAATGCTGTAACAATTGTATTAACATAAATATAATGTGTATTATTATAAACTATCCACACATACTATACTGTACATGTCCCACGTCATCATTCCACTGAAGCAATGATATGATATGATATGATATGGCATTTATAATGCGCCTATACACAAGTGTTTCAAGGCGCGACGAGGTAGGGAGGGGGGACAAAGGGAAGAAAGACAGCGATCTTACTAGGCCAGGTGTCATTCAGATCGCGCAAGTGCATGGGAAGAGGGGAAGGGAAAGTGCAAGGAGAAAGGGAGAGGGGAAAGTGCAGTACAGGGGTAGTAGAATAACAAGATAAATAATAAGGGCCAGCTGGTGGCAAGTGCAAGGTAAGTGCAGACAAGTGCTGGGAGGGGGGCTGTAGGGATACAGAGACAGTCCCGCAGTGCAGGGGTTACCAAGGAGGCAGAGCAGGGGGCAAGTGGCTAGGCCAGGGACTGAGAACAGTGAGAATGGCCCAGTGCAGATTCAATGCATTTTCAATCAGGAATTTAGCAGGGGTGAAGGGGAGAGAAAGCAGAAGCAAAGAGGAAGGTTTTGAGGTACTTCCGGAACCGGAGATGGTTCACACTTGTTTCTATTACAGCACACCATTCTTCCTCTCCTTTAACACCACCAGGAGGAAGAGAAGTGTGTTGGAAGCAGCTGCAAGATAATTACATTGCTAGATTATGTTTTGGCATGATCAGTGCCGCTTCACACGTTCCTTGCGCCTTTCCTCTAACTCGATCTAAAGGTCAGCCACAGTACTTCTGTGGTGAGGGTAGCAATTTGTGCTGTAGAACGCTGTGTTAAGCAGGGAGCTGCTTCCTGAGACCTGCTTGGTATTGGCAAAGAGCTGTGGAGTCATTGACATAGTGGTGGCAGCTATCCGGTGGCTTTGCCAGTAACATTAAGACAATGGGAGCCATGGATGCCGTGAATGCCCTAAAATGGGATCTTCTTCTTCTGCTTTAGAAAACACACGCACCTGTGCGTGTGGTGGCATGTGCATTCCACGCCCTTCAGCAGTACCTGGAACAGGGGTAGTTTTACCTGAGCCATCCTCGGACCATAGAAATTAGACTGCTAGTTGGCCCCTGTATAATGTAGTATAGTGTATATAATGTGTATATAGTCACACATTCCAGGAAGTTGTGGTGTAAGCATAAAGCTGGCTCGGCCCTCTTGGATTGGCCCGGCGGTTCTGGGCTGTTGGAATTGTAACTCTTAATTGCATATTTTTGTTGGCCCGGCGGTTCTGGGCTGTTGGAATTGTAACTCTTAAATGCATATTTTTGTTCTTGGAAGACTCTGATCTTAATATTGAGAATTTGTACTCCATCTTTTCTAAAAAAAATAATACCACATCATGTCGTATATTATCATTTTTAAAAGATGACATTCCAAAATCCCACAAAAATGCACATGTGGATTTATTCACATTCCAACATGCTTTTTCTATTTGTGGACAAACAACTTGGATTTTTTCCATACCACTGCCAATTTTTGAAAGTCAAGATTATGTAAGATACCAAGCTGCTCTGCATGTATCTGCAGCCAATTAACCCACAAATCCTGTATAATCCAAAGAGTCTTCTTGTTGATATACATGCTTTCAGCAAATCAAACAAGGAATGAAGTACTTGCTGCCCTGTCCTCCTCTTCAGTTCAGCTCCTCCTCAACAAAGAAAAGGCCTGACTGGTTGAGTCTCCCAACGTCTGCGGACATCCGAGATATCTGAAATCTCTCCAGTCCCCTTTCCCTGCAGGGCATATTGAAAGAGCCTGGATGGCACATGAGGTCTGTCCCCCAACATTCGTGTATGTCCACCAACGACAAGGTACAGGACAGCCCTTTTTCCCTTTTTACCTTAACTACGCAACACTTCCTGATGAGCTACATTCAAACAGTCAGACATCGATCCATCAAGCATATCCAAAAACCCAATATCTAACCCTCTCACCTTAGTTCAACAGTGCAGCAGTATCTTTCAACTCTGACAGTGCATGTGTGCTGTGATTCAGAGCCTGCTCTATCACATTCCACAATCTACATTCAAGGAGACATACAAATTGTGTGTTTTAATTTCCAAAAATAATATTCTATACCCCCTATTTTATGACTTGTTTTCTGTGCTGCAAAACATGCATCATTGTATCACCTATCCCAATACTTCATTAGTGCATTTAAAAGTACTTTTGCTTGCATAGTGACTAGTACATTTGCTACCAATTGTACTAGTGCAAAATTCTATAGTTAAAAATACCTCAATTATCAACCTAGAGTACAACAAATAATGACATCTTTTAAAAAAATGACTTTCCCTCTGTAAACATGATCGCAAACCTTCATATTGCCTGTATTATACAACCTTGCCTTTAACTTCACTTCAATTATAATAGTTTATCTGTACTACATAGCATGATTCACTGCAGCACATGTCTCAAAACATCATTCGTGTTTTTAAAAATACTTCTGCTTGCATAGTGACTGCTACATATGATACTACCTTTACCAGGGAACAATTTCATAATAAAAAACACCTCAATTATCAACCTAGAGTACAAGAAAGAATGCCATTTTTTAAAAACCATGACCTACCTTCAGTCAAAACTATAACTTTCCTTCATATTACAAATTATGATACAGCCTTCCCTTTAACTTCACTTCAATTGCAAGTGGGTTTCTATGCTGAAAAACAAGCTTCACTGCAGCAGTCAACACAATAGTTTAATAGTGCTTTTAAAGTTACTGCTGCTTCCATATTGAATCCCATGTCCTACTTCTCATAGCAGTGCAGAATGTTCAGACTTGCTATCAATCTTTCTGTTACAATTGCACAAAAAAGAAGATTACCAAATCAATCTACTGAAGAAAGAAAACTATTAATGTGTCACGAATGCTGTAACAATTGTATTAACATAAATATAATGTGTATTATTATAAACTATCCACACATACTATACTGTACATGTCCCACGTCATCATTCCACTGAAGCAATGATATGATATGATATGATATGGCATTTATAATGCGCCTATACACAAGTGTTTCAAGGCGCGACGAGGTAGGGAGGGGGGACAAAGGGAAGAAAGACAGCGATCTTACTAGGCCAGGTGTCATTCAGATCGCGCAAGTGCATGGGAAGAGGGGAAGGGAAAGTGCAAGGAGAAAGGGAGAGGGGAAAGTGCAGTACAGGGGTAGTAGAATAACAAGATAAATAATAAGGGCCAGCTGGTGGCAAGTGCAAGGTAAGTGCAGACAAGTGCTGGGAGGGGGGCTGTAGGGATACAGAGACAGTCCCGCAGTGCAGGGGTTGCCAAGGAGGCAGAGCAGGGGGCAAGTGGCTAGGCCAGGGACTGAGAACAGTGAGAATGGCCCAGTGCAGATTCAATGCATTTTCAATCAGGAATTTAGCAGGGGTGAAGGGGAGAGAAAGCAGAAGCAAGGGGAAGAAGAAAGACAGCGATCTTACTAGGCCAGGTGTCATTCAGATCGCGCAAGTGCATGGGAAGAGGGGAAGGGAAAGTGCAAGGAGAAAGGGAGAGGGGAAAGTGCAGTACAGGGGTAGTAGAATAACAAGATAAATAATAAGGGCCAGCTGGTGGCAAGTGCAAGGTAAGTGCAGACAAGTGCTGGGAGGGGGGCTGTAGGGATACAGAGACAGTCCCGCAGTGCAGGGGTTGCCAAGGAGGCAGAGCAGGGGGCAAGTGGCTAGGCCAGGGACTGAGAACAGTGAGAATGGCCCAGTGCAGATTCAATGCATTTTCAATCAGGAATTTAGCAGGGGTGAAGGGGAGAGAAAGCAGAAGCAAAGAGGAAGGTTTTGAGGTACTTCCGGAACCGGAGATGGTTCACACTTGTTTCTATTACAGCACACCATTCTTCCTCTCCTTTAACACCACCAGGAGGAAGAGAAGTGTGTTGGAAGCAGCTGCAAGATAATTACATTGCTAGATTATGTTTTGGCATGATCAGTGCCGCTTCACACGTTCCTTGCGCCTTTCCTCTAACTCGATCTAAAGGTCAGCCACAGTACTTCTGTGGTGAGGGTAGCAATTTGTGCTGTAGAACGCTGTGTTAAGCAGGGAGCTGCTTCCTGAGACCTGCTTGGTATTGGCAAAGAGCTGTGGAGTCATTGACATAGTGGTGGCAGCTATCCGGTGGCTTTGCCAGTAACATTAAGACAATGGGAGCCATGGATGCCGTGAATGCCCTAAAATGGGATCTTCTTCTTCTGCTTTAGAAAACACACGCACCTGTGCGTGTGGTGGCATGTGCATTCCACGCCCTTCAGCAGTACCTGGAACAGGGGTAGTTTTACCTGAGCCATCCTCGGACCATAGAAATTAGACTGCTAGTTGGCCCCTGTATAATGTAGTATAGTGTATATAATGTGTATATAGTCACACATTCCAGGAAGTTGTGGTGTAAGCATAAAGCTGGCTCGGCCCTCTTGGATTGGCCCGGCGGTTCTGGGCTGTTGGAATTGTAACCCCGGAGAGTATGCAAGGAAAAAGTAACAATAATTACCATTCACTCCTTAACACTTAGATACATCTGGTGCAATGCTAATTGACAAACATTAAATGTTGCCTGAACAGATCTATAATCTCCTTGAAAATAAACACAAGGTGTGTCCCTCACCTCTCCTGTACCTGGTAAATCACTATGGACCATTTGGGTAGGAGAACAAGATCAGTCTCCCCACAGCATGGAGCAAAGTCAAACTACACCATGGCTGTCTTTAAAATTACTAAGTACTTCAATGCACAAAGTAAAGGTGGTCTAAGTAAGCCGCACATAGAGCTTGAGTTGAGTAAAGATCCCCCACAGGTCGTTGAATTAATTGAAATTGATAATAATTAATCCTTGTTAAATTTGTGTTTGTCTTTGCAGGCTGAAATCTGTCAGCAACCTATTCTTATTTCATCAAACTTAGAGCAAGAAGTGGGAGCATACAGTGCTACATAGGATGATAGTATTCCTAAAGGAACAGCAAATATGTGATTATCAACTTTCCCCTGACTAACTAAGAGGCACCAGGAAGAGGAGGAGACTTATTCTCCTCAGAACAATCAGGATAGCTTGCTAATTCAGAGTGAGTTGGAGGTAAATAACATAACGTCTTCAGAAAAGGAAGCTACACATTTCGCTTTAAAAATTCTCCTCAAACTTTGTAACTACCTCTCTAGTGAATCAGCAAAAACCACTGTCCAAATTGCACAGCTGTTATCATTGGCTAACGATAATGACAAAGTTAGTGCAATAGGACGGTTTGAGAATGTGCCTGTGCAATCAAATTTAACAGTGCAGAGAACAACTTCTTTTTTCTTCCTTCCTGATCTCGTGGTCCATCATCTGCTGACATGCCAACTGCTGTTCTCTGCTAGTGGTCATCCTGCACTGCTTCTACCCCTTTCTTTATGGTTGGTGCATCCTCCTGTGGAAAAGCTGAGCAATTAACATCTTGAAGGAAATAATTTGAAAATCAGCAAAAAAATGTAAATATCTGTCACAACCTCTACCTTAAATGCCCCTGCTCCCACTAAGCCAGTAACCCACCCACACACACGTGCCTTAAGATTCCCTCATAGGGCTACACATCTCCTCACAGGATATGAGAAGAAACCCAGTTGGACCAGAGCGTGGCACTCCTGGAATCAGCTGGATCAATCAACATTGAACTGTCACCCAATATGGAGGGGGAAGCGGCCTAATGAAGCATCAGGAACAACAGACTAGTCTCTGCCAAAGCTCTGGGTGTGGCTGCCTATATAAGCCACACCCAGACAGAACTCCACGCTTCGCGTTACACTGTCTTTGGCAGCAGAACGCTCACCGTCATTCAGGAGCATCTGCTTTCTAGAAAGCAACTTTATTTCTGCATTCGACTTCCATACTGGAAGAAACCAGTCCACAGAGCCACTCCAGCACTGCACTTACCTGTCTTGGGTCCTCCGCTGCTCCGGCCCCTACTTCTATGATCCCCAGCCTGCTGCTCCGGTCTTCAGTTCTTCGGCTCTGCTGCAGCTCCGGCCTCTCCTCATCCAATCCACGCTCAGCTGCTCTGATCATCTGATCTTCGGCACCGCAGCAGCTCCAGCCGCGGCAATGCTACTCCGTCATCAGATTTTCTGCTCGTCAGCTTCCAGTCAGCGCGGCTGTCACTCCACAGCAGCTGGCTCGCTCCGAGCCCCGCTCTGCTCAAAACCCTGCAAACGAAAGGAAACACATGTTAAGAGTGCAAGAAAATGCCACGACAAGGACAACAGAAAGACAGGCAGTAAAATCAGGCAAGTGGCAAGAAAGACACACAGAACATAATAAAGCAAGGCAGCAGGACTTAAGGACAGAAGCCTGCAAAAGGAGACAAGCAAGCAAGCAAGAAGGGAAACTCCTAATAACAAAGGCTACAATCCAAATCATAACGCCTTTCCAAGACACAGCAGAACTAGGCTGGAAGACACATTAGTGAAGTAACTGATGATCCAGGACAAAAGCGCCCCTGCTGAAAACGGAAAAAGCAACACGGAGAGTCTACCTTCAATATACATGAGGTGAGCACACACACGTACACACAAGGGGTGGGAAGGCAATAGGGGAAGTGTGTGGAAGCTTGTTTACCAGTGCTTAGTCCCCAGAACTCACTTTCCCTTTTCAACCTTGCATTCATAGATCAGCCATCGTAGAGAAGACAACCAGGTAAGGAGTGTCGTGCAAAGGTTCCGGATACTCCCAGAGCTAAGGTGAGCGTAACAGAATGCGAAACCTGCTTTGAAACCTCTGCCTGGGTATCATGGAGACTTCCGATACTGACCAGTTAGCGCTATTGTTGGGGGAATTGAGGGCCGAGGTCCATGCCGCTAGGCAAGAAATAAACACCTTGCGGAGAAAACTGGTCGTTAACAGGGATCGTACTGAGGAATTAGCGCGACAAGTGTTATCGCACCAAGCTGGACAGGCCCCCTTACCAGGTAGTCAGCCTACTGTCGCATCTCCGCCAACCCCAGTACAGGTAGTTCTTCCAGGGGCGGTAACATTAGCCCCACCCGAACGGTTCTCCAGAGACCCTAACAAGTTTGGTGTTTTTATGAATCAGTGTTGTTTGCACTTTCTGTGCCCACCGGGGCTTTCCCCAATGAACAGTCACGAGTGGCCTTCGTCTTATGCTATTTGGGAGGAAGTGCAGCAGACTGGTCCATCCCTCTGGTGAATCGGGATGACCCTTTATTGTGTAATTTCAAGGGTTTCCAACGGGAACTGGAAACGTTATTCACCCAACATCCAAGGGGTCAAACATTAGACAACAAGCTCCTGTCAGTACGACTGGGCAATCAAGACCTGTTGACTTATATAGCCACGTTTAACAGGCTGGTGGCAGAGATCAACTGCCCGGAGGAAAAGAGGACCACCCTCTTTCATGGAGGACTATGAGGAGAATTAAAGGACGTTCTTGCCCAGGTCGTGAACCCCCCGACGATTTTGCAGAATTCATTGATCTTGTGGTGCGGCTTGATTATAGACTACAGGAACGAAAGGTTGACCGAGCACGATCAGAAGAGAGAATGATGTTTGTATGCCCCAGGGAACCGAAGGGTCACCAGCCAGAGAGCCAACCAGAACCCATGCAGATTGGCAGGATAGGGGGCCCCCCTGACTAAGGCTGAATGGGAAAAAAGATGAAAGCAGCAACTGTGTTTGTATTGTGGTAAGGCAGGACATTTCCTATGGGATTACCCAGTAAAACCACCGAGGAAATCTGTAGGGGCAATGGACCAAGAAGAGCCCAAGTTCGACTCAGAAAACTTCAACGCTCAGCAAATGTAGAGGTCCATTTGTCAAGCAAGGAGAAGAACCCAGAGACCTCTTATCTCGTTGTCCCAGTGATCCTGATCAGTCAACAGCAGCCCATGCGGTTGCATGCCTTCGAGGCATACATAGATAGTGGGGCAGCAGGCAACTATATTGATCAGGACATGGCGGGCTGAATCAGTCTCCTCACACATCCAAAGGCAATGTCGGAACGTGTTACGGCGGTGGATGGTACCCAATTGTCCTCCGGACTGGTTACCCACCGCACTGAAGTCGTAACACCCGTTTGTCAGTCATGGTCACAGGGAAGACATCGCCTTCAACCTAATAAGCGCTCCCCAGTTTCGGATGATCCTGGGGATTCCATGGTTAGAGGCCCATTACTCGCAAATCGACTGGCGAGCAAGGAGGTTAACCTTCTCTGAGAACTGTACCCATTCCTGTTACAAGAGCACAGTTACTCAGGAAGTACAAACTCAAGGTATCTCAAGGAAAGAAAAAATACGTGGTGTACTGGGTGTTCTGCCTCTAGTACACGCTGATTACAAAGACGTTTTCCAGAAGGAGCAGGCTAACGCGCTGCCACCACGCCAAGCATATGACTGCCCGATAGTTCTCATCCCTGGCACTCAGGTTCCCTGTAGCCGTATTTACTCACTAACTGAACAGGAGAACACCCACCTGAAGGCATATCTGTAGCAATACCTGGCAAATGGTTTTATCTGACTCTCCAAGTCTGGCAGCCTTGCCTCTCTTCTTCGTCCCGAAGAAAGAGGGGGACCTTAGAGCCTGCATCGATTATCGGTTACTGAACCAGGTAACGATTAAGAACCGCTATCTGTTGCCACTTATTGCAGAACTATTGGACAAGGTAAACGACGTACAAATCTATACAAAGTTGGCCTACGTGGGGCATACCATCTGGTACGGGTCAAAAGTGGGGACGAGTGGAAGACAGCATTCCAGGCAAAATATGGGCTTTATGAATACTAGGTAATGCCCTTTGGGCTTTGCAATGCACCGGCTACCTTTCAGAACTTTATGAACGAAGTGCTAAGGGACTTATTGGATGTCTGTGCCATGGTGTGTTAGGCAGAATCCAGGGCAGTTCCCCTAAGGAGCACTACCCCAGATTAGGACTGCAGGTGAGAGCAATAAATCCCATTTGGTATCAGTCTGTACCACAAAGATTTAGTTGGTAGCTGTGGCTGAACAGTCAGACTTACCTCAAGAGGGAGATGAGCATTATTCAGGGTTGACACAATAGGTAGTACAGTACTATGGCGCAAGGAAACACTGACCAAAGTTTTGTAATAAAAAGAGAATAAATATTTATTTTATACACTTCTAAGTCAACACATAGATCACAGTTAATAAAGTAAGTTAGGTTTAGTCAAAAGAAAAGCATATACAACTCCCTATTCAATTGTAGACAAGTTTGCGGTATAGTGAAAACTGAGCAAAACGGCACAGTGAAAACCTACTACAAAATGCACTCTACCAATTCAGCAAAAGGGAGGGAAAGTACAAGTTAAACCGAAATCTCTTCAGACACCCACTAGCAACACTTCCCTGAAGTTTTGTGAACAAGTAATGTACAGTAACACTTTAACCAAAAGACAAGTGAATGAAAACTGAGCAAAATGGCACTCCACAAGTTAAAACAGTAGGAAGGAAGAGGGGTTAGAAGATTTAGGTGCATCAACATATTTCTCATTGGAAACTAATCTAGTGAAAGCAGATCTAAAAAATCAGCCAGAGTCAATAGGCCTGAGCCAGAGTCAGTGGTACAGGACCAAGAGTTTAGGAGCAAAAATGTTGTTGTAGCTGCAGTCAAGTCTTTATTAGAAAACTTTTGAAGAGGTAGATGCAGGAGAAAGACAATGTTAAGAGAGAGAGCGGCCGACCCCACAAGTAGTTAAAGGATTTCAAACACCTTTAGGGCTACCACAGAGAAAGGGCGGCCTGGCGGAACAATATACCTTGAACGTGGGGAAGTGGCTCCTGCGGTGGCGGTTGTTCCTGGTAGTTCCTGCAGGTCGACGGGTACAACAGAGGAAGAGAGGCTCTCGTCGTGGAGGAAGGTTGGAGTCGCTGCACTACCCAGGGATGAAACCAGCCGCGGTGCTGCCAAACAAAGTTTAAAAGGTACGCTCCTTTTAATCGCGGTCCGGGTCGATAGCTGCCTGGCTATCCGGACTTCAAGTGCGGGGCACCGTCGAGTCGACCAAGGCAGGTCCGAGGATGTGATAGGTGAACTGGTTGACCCCACCAGCTCAAGGTGAAGATCGGCTGAAGATCTCCTCTCGTCGTGTGGAAGAAAAGTGGTGACGATCCGGCAGGGCTTCACCAGTGGTGTAGATGCTGAAGATGTCTCTGACTTCCCTTCCCTTCGGTTCTGTAGTTCCAGTGGTGACGTCTTGCTCTTCCAGTCCTCAGGACTCTGCTGTTATGCAGAAAGAGACCCATTCATACAGCCTAGCTGTCACTCACGCAGTGGAGTGGTCATCTTGGCGGGAGACCCTCCAGCCTATCAGGTTAGAGTGCGACCTAAGTTGCTGTGGCAACTCTGGCCAGGGGTTCTACTCCCCCTCCCAAACAACAGACCCACCCCAGACTCAGTGGTGCCGAAAGGAGGGCTTCTTGGCAGAAACCGCCAAAAGGACGAACATAGGATCCCCTACCTGGGTTAGGAAAATGGAGTAAGACTCGAGAAAGAAGTTTTATCAAAATTCTGGCAAATAAAACCTACCGGAGTAAAGTTAATAAAAAAAATAGACCGGCGGTATGTTTGAGGCTGTCAGTAAAAGTGGTAGCCTTGAATAAAGGGAAAATCCAACAACGGTGCTCCTGTCAATCATGTGCAGGCTGTTCTGGACAGGTTGAGATGCCATCGACTCTACGCTAAACTGGAGAAGTGTGTCTTTCATGTATCAGAGGTGGAGTTTTTAGGATTTATCCTTACCCCTCAGGGAATCAGAATGGATAGCAGGAAGTTGGATGCAATTTCAAACTGGCCAACTCCCACCTCCACAAAGGGAATCCAGAGCTTCCTTGGCTGCGAACTTTTATTGTTGCTTCATACCAGGCTTTTCCCAAATAGTCCATCAAATCACCTCTTTGCTACGAAAAAACAAACGCTTTGAGTGGCCCGTGGAGGCAGAAACCGCTTTCCAAACCTAGAAGTTAAAGTTTACCTCAGCTCCGGTGTTACGCCACCCGAAACCTGACCTCCCGTACGTAGTTCAAACTGACGCCTCCAGCACTGCCCTGGGTGTGGTCCTCTCACAAAGAGACCCTGACACCGGCCAGCTACATCCAGTTGCATTCTGGTCCAACAAGTTCACTCCAGCAGAAGTGAACTACACAATCACCGATAAAAACCTCGATCAAGGCTGCTTTCAAAGAATGGAGGCATTATCTTTTGGGAGCCCGACACATGGTCACCGTCATCACAGACCACCATAATTTACCATACCTCAGAACAGCAAAAGCACAATCATCACGCCAACTCTGATGGGCGTTGTTTTTCGCCGAGTACGATTATGTCATTACGTATCATCCAGGAGTGCGCAATGGCAAGGCCGACGCGTTGTTACGATGGGGGACTGAAGACAAGACATATGAAAAGATTGAACCGATAGCCATAAAACCCAAAAGCAAGCTGCTGGGAACCACAGCTACCGCCCCACTTAATGCCGCTATACAACCTCAAGCATGGGTCACCAAGAGCAGTCAGCATACAACACGCAATGGTTTACCATGTTTTCGGAAACAAATATACCTCCCAACTGAGGCTCTACGAGAAAAGATCATCAATACTTATTATGACACATTACTGGAAGGGCATCTGGGGATAGCAAAGATCTTGGCCAAGATCCAAAGAACTTACTGGTGGCCTACTTGACAAAAGGATGTCACTCGGTTCGTGCTCACATGTGGCATCTGTGCACAGAAGAAATCTCAGAAGCAGAAACCAACGGGTCTTTTTGCGTCCGTTAGCTGTTCCACCTACAGTGTGGCATACCTTGTCACTAGACTTCATTGCCGATCTACCCCCCTGTGAAGGTTACAATACGATACTGGTTGTTGTAGATCTATTCTCAAAAATGGCTCACTTTATTCCCCTAATAGGATTACCTACCGCGCTCACCCTGGCAAAAACCGTCTTGGAACAAAGAGTGGTTACATGGCTTCCCATCTACCTTAGTGTCAGATAGAGGCAGTCAATTCATTTCCAAATTTTGTGTTGCGACTTAGCCCAAGTGAACGTACGCTTATCTACCAGTCACCATCCTCAAACCGATGGCCAAATGGAACGCACCAACCAGACGCTAGAGCAATATCTCAGATGCCTACTTCATCAGTCGGAGAAAACCTGGAAAGTCGCCCTATGGATTGCAGAATATGCTTATAATAACTTGCAACACTCCACTACCGGACAAAGTCCATTCTACGCTCTGTACGGATGACATCCACAAACTTCCACCTTTGATCCACCAGAGGAGCTGGAAATGCCAGCAGTGAGAACCCTGCATACTACCTTCAAACAAGCATTTAAGGAGGCTACAGAACAAATGGTTAGGGCTAAAGAAAAACAGAAAAATGTACAGATCAACACTGAACGGCACCAAAAGGCAGCACCAGCTTATCATGTTGGGGACGCAGTATGGTTAGCCTTGAAGAATGTTCCAATGAAGGGACCCAGAACATTCCTTCCACGATACTTAGGCCCGTACATCATTGAATCACTCATCAATCCAGTGGCAGTGAAGTTAACCCTACCAGCAAGCATGCAAATCCACCCGGTCTTTCATGTGTCTATCCTGAAGCTGGTCCAACCAAACACTCGATTACAAGCACCCCCGACAACTACAATCGCGGACAGGGAACTAGAATATGAAGTCAGATATATATTAGACTCTAAAATTGTTATTATCTGATCGAATGGACAGGGTATGGCCCACAAGACGCATCTTGAGAGTCCAGCGAACACGTCCATGCCCCCAGGCTGGTAAACAAGTTCCATCAGACACATCCAACCAAACCTGGACCCAGGGTTTCCATTGTAAGAGGGGCCTTGGGGGGGAGTACTGTCACAACCTCTACCTTAAATGCCCCTGCTCCCACTAAGCCAGTAACCCACCCACACACACGTGCCTTAAGATTCCCTCATAGGGCTTCACATCTCCTCACAGGATATGAGAAGAAACCCAGTTGGACCAGAGCGTGGCGCTCCTGGAATCAGCTGGATCAATCAACATTGAACTGTCACCCAACATGGAGGGGGAAGAAGCCTAACGTAGCATCAGGAACAACAGACTAGTCTCTGCCAAATCTCTGGGTGTGGCTGCCTAGATAATCCACACCCAGACAGAACTTCACGCTTCACGTTACACTGTCTTTGGCAGCAGAACGCTCACTGTGATTCAGGA
The DNA here is from genome assembly GCF_040938575.1 of Ambystoma mexicanum. NCBI lineage: Eukaryota > Metazoa > Chordata > Amphibia > Caudata > Ambystomatidae > Ambystoma > Ambystoma mexicanum. The sequence goes on from NC_090922.1 coordinate 1,143,053,005, forward strand.
GCATCTGCTTTCTGCAAAGCAACTTTATTTCTGCATCCAACTCCCATACTGGGAGAAACCAGTCCATGGAGCCACTCCAGCACTGCACTTACCAGTCTTGGTTCCTCTGCTGCTCCGGCCCCTCCTTCTCCGATCTGCAGCCCGCTGCTCCTGGCTTCAGTTCTTCGGCTTCGCTGCAGCTCCGACCGCTCCTCATCCAATCCGCGGCTCAGCTGCTCCAATCATCTGGTCTTCAGCACCGCAGCAGCTCCAGCCCCTTTTCATCCGATCCGCGGCTCAGCTGCTCGGTCATCAGGTTTTCTGCTCATCAGTATCCAATCAGCACGGCTGTCACTCCACAGCAGCTGGCTCGCTCTGAGCCCCGCTCTGCTCAAAACCCTGCAAAAGAAAGGAAACACATGTTAAGAGTGCAAGAAAACACCAAGATAAGGACAACAGAAAAACAGGCAGTAAAAGCAGGCAAGTGGCAAGAAAGGCACACAGAACGTAATAATGCAAGGCAGCAGAACTTAAGGACAGAAGCCTGCAAAAGGAGACAAGCAAGCAAGCAAGATGGGAAACTCCTAATAACAGACAAGACAAGTGGAAGAGACATTACAACAAAGGCTACACTCCAAAGCATAGCGCCTTTCCAAGCCACAGCAGGACTGGGCGGAAAGACACATCAGTGAAGTAACTGATGATCCAGGACAAAAGTGCCCCTGCCGAAAACGGAAAAAGCAGGACGGAGAGCCTACCTTCAAAATACACGAGGTGAGCACACACACGCACACACAAGGGGTGGGAAGGCAATAGGGGAAGTGTGTGGAAGCTTGTTTACCAGTGCTTAGTCCCCAGAACTCACTTTCCCTTTTCATCCTTGCACTCATAGATAAGCCATCCTAGAGAAGACAACCAGGGAAGGAGTGTCGCACGAAGGTTCCGGATACCCCCGCAGAGCTAAGGTGAGCGTAACAATATCTGTACTTTTGCCGCGCATGAAGACCACGCAGCATGGCATTGTATTATCTCACATGTAACTGGTTAATAGACGGAATGGCTCAGTCCAGTGCCATTTGGTGCCTGCCTTATGTTTTTTCAATGTGCTCCTGCAAGATGGCTCCCATATTTGTGCTAGTTTTATGAGAAGTGGGGGTGTGCTGACCTCTCACTATCTGGACTGTGATTGGTTTGCAAGGGACTTTAAACATCCAATCAGGGACCGGCAGGCTTTATCCGGCTCCCTTACCAAGGCCCACTCCTAAGGTCCATGTTTGCTCCTTGTCCGCTGTCTGGCCGGGTCTTGCTGGGTCTCTGGGGGTCCTCTCCTTAACCACCCCCAAATACACATGGAGGCCGGAGAAACCACCATGTTCCCTGGACACGCAGTGACAAATGAACTTCCGAAAACACTCATCTGAAGGTCAGCTCCTTTTACTAGCTTCAAATCCTTCCCTCTGCACCAGGTCTGGCTAACTCCCTCTTTACCGGATGTGTTCTTCATCCTATCTAGTCCCGTCAGTAATGGATTGTGTCACCTACCCTGCCTTAAAGTCAAATTTAGAAATGTAGCCTGTCTAGTGTGCAGCATTTCTCCTGTCCTGTCTTAAACTCGAATTTAGCCTGTCTAGTCTGCTGCATTTCACCTGTCCGGTCTTAAAGTCAAATTTAGCCTGTCTAGTGTGCTTCATTTCACCTTCCCTGTATTAAAGTCGAATTTAGCCTGTCTAGTGTGATGAATTTCACATGCCCTGTCTCAAAGTCAAATTTAGCCTGTCTAGTGTGATGAATTTCACATGCCCTTTCACCTATCCTCTCCAAATGTTTCACCCATCTATCTCTCCTATCCTCTCCAACTGTTTCACTATCATCTATCCTTCTCATTTCACTAAATCTGGCTAGAAAAAACTTAAGAAGGACACCCTGAGCTCCAAACCAAGCCTTCCGATTGCAGACACCGATGCAAAGGCTTCCGCCAGAGAGACTGTCACTGACATCCTCTTCTTTGTAAACTCACCTGACCTATGGACTCACTACATGGTCGGTTTTCTCTCTCCTATCACCTCTTCTCCCATTAATGGTGGCACTCGCTGGAGGTCTTCCTTGACTTCTTCTCCATTTCCAGAGTCATCATTAATGTCTATTTCATGGAAGCATTATGGTTCAGGGTCCACAACCCAACCTTCTCCTATTTGATAGACTCCTCCCTTTCCTCTCTAATCTCACTTCTACTCTATGCAGGCCGCCTTGCCCTCTACACCTTCTGCCTCCTCTGTTCAGTTGCCATGGCCTTGCCCTTCTGTCCTGGCACCGTTGTCAGCATTGACTCCTCTTCCATCCACTACTATCTCTTTGGCCCCCTTGATACCCTCGGGGGGGACCACTGTCCCATGCGCCCCCCGCAGAAGACCTGTAAGGATAGCAAGCTACTCCACATTGCCACCCTTATCACTCGCTCTACTGTTAAACACTCAACTGATATCTGAAACCACCTTGAACTCATGGATCTTGATGTGCTTGCCATCACTGAAACATGGTTCAAGAACAGCTCTGTCACAAGCTTTGACACTCTCCTCCCTGCAGGCTACAAAATCCTCTCTGCGCCTACGCTGAAGGAGGTAGGTGGTGGAGTAGCACTGATCTTCCCTGAATGGATACCTGTGTCTATTATCCCTATTCAGGCCATCTCCTCTTTTGACTGCTTAGTCTGCAGGCTCTCACTCTCTCCTAAATGTTCTCTCCTCATTGCCAACTTCTATCAGCCTCCTGGACAGCTCCCTCTCTTCCTCTTCGAATGGTCTAACCTAGCCTTATCCACCTTGACTCTCCCGACTTGTCTGGACCCTCCCACAATCTATACGACTCTCTCTCCCTCTCTTTTCTACCCTCTGGCTCCACTCATACCACGGGCCACACGTTGGATGCTCTCATCTCCACTGACATCTCACTCTCTATTCCTCTCACTACCTCTCTCTCTCTTGGAGTGACTGAGAATGCTCTTCAATCAACTCACCTGAAGCTCTCCTCTCCTCTGACAGCAACTCACCCGGCATAGCCACTGTGCTTCAAGAACACCAGACCCATGAAAAAAGTGTCAGTGGTGCCTTTACCTCCACCTACTCTCCTCCTCCCTTTCCTGTGGCTGACTCTCACCCTGACACAGCCCTCACTGCCCTTAATCTCTCTCTCTCCAACACTCTTGATATTCTTGATCCCTGTCATGAGGGTCCGACTGAAGCATTCCAAAAAGTGAAACTCTTGTTACGACTCCAACCTGGATTCCCTTAAACACAATTGCAGGGCAGCTAGGTGGAAATGGAATTTGTCTGGTCGAACATCTGACAAACTGGCCATCAGCCTCCTTCAAAGAGAATATCGACTCTGCAGCAGCTCAAAGGAAAGAGTCTTTATTCAAGTCTTCATTTCCGCAACATCAAACAAAACGGCCAAACTTTTCAAAGTTGGCAAGGGACGGGCCAATCCTGCAGCAGCCTCCTCCTCTGTCACTCCAACCCAGTACCTCTGCTCAGCCCTAACAGCATATTTCACCACAAAAACCCACGACATCCTCGCCTTCCTTCCCACCACACCACAGCACACACCAGCAGCTGTGCCTCACTTGGCCCCACCTCCACTTCCACTCTCCTCTCTCTCTCTTCCGTCTCACCTGATGAGGTCACCAGACAAGTCCGTTTATGAAGGCTTCCTCCACAAGTTGACTCCTGTCCCTCCAAAACCATCAAGGACAACATTGAGTCCCTCGCATCAGCTTTTGTCAACCTTTGCAATCTCTCCTTTTCCACCTGAGTTTTACCAACTGCTCTCAAGCACTACCTTGTGAACCCTCTTCTCAAGAAACCCTCTGCTGACCCTTCCATTCTGTCAAACTACCGCCCAAACTCTATCACTCCTTTCCTGGGCAAACTCCTGGAGAAGCTGGCTATCTCTCAGCTAAACCTCCACACAGAATCAATCAGCTGTTTCCACGACCATCAGTCTGGCTTTAGAGCATCCAGAGGAACAGACACTGCTCTTCTGAACACCTGTGAAGACCTGCTCTCAAATCGTGACACTAACACTCCCTCTGTCCTCATTCTCCTTGATCTCCCCTCTGCATTTGACACACTTAAACATAACATCCTGACTTCAAGGCTTTCTGACACCTTGGGAATGAAAGGTCAGGCTCTGGCTTGGTTAAGCTCTTTTCTCTCCGACCGCCCATCCCAGGTCAAACTTGGTGCCTTTCTCTCAACAATCACCCTCTTAACCTGTGGCATTCCCCAGGGTTCTAACCTATCCCCCTGGTTCTTCAACATCTACATGGCTGCCCTGGCACGTGTGATTGCCACTTTCACTGCTAATTTCCAGTGTTATGCGGATGACACACAGCTATTCTTCAGGCTACTGTCAGCCGCCTTCTCCTCCTCACTCATACCTGACTGTCTGTCTGCTATTCAGTGATGGTGTGCTGCAAATGACCTTTGTCTCAATGCCAGTAAACTGAGATTGGTTGCATTGGGACACCTGCTCTTGTTTTGCCCCTCTCACTCTGGTTGGCCTCCCTTGGACCTGTGCCTACCCCCAACTGTGAGGCCATAAACCTTGGGGTCATCTTCGACTCCACTCTCTCCTTCTCCTCTCACATTTCTGACATTTCAAAAAAGTCTAACTATCAACACCTCCTTAGAGGCACTCTACCTATTCTAACTTTCCCTCAGTGGCTCACTGTCTCCAGAGCCCTAATTCTCTCCAGGCTGGACTACTGCAACAGCCTCTTCCTCAACCTCCCTGCTTTCGCCCTTTCCCTCTTCAACTCATCCAGAACAGAACTGTGAGACTCCCTGTTGCTGCAAAGATCACATCCAAGACGGTCTGCATTGTCCACAAGGCTTTCTGGGGCATGGGACCAACTTACCTTCAATGTTGCCTTCCTAAATACTGTCGGTCTTAAGCCCTCTGCTCTTCTACCTCCAACCTTCAGCGAGTGAGCTGGTGCTCGAAGCAGAGATTTCCAGGGAGATCCCATTCTTCAGCAGGTGCCTCCCTCTGGAACAGCCTCCCTGCCACCATCTGTCTTGAGCCTGAAATTCTCAATTTCCGGAAACTCCTCAAGACCTTCCTCTTCTCCTCTTCCTTCTCTCTCACCCTACCCTGTTAATCTAGCACTCTGCTCTTCCTTCTCTCCCTCCTTCCAAACAACTTATTGACTTGCTGCCTGGTGTACCTCAGAGTCTCACACGTCCAAGGCACCCATGCCAGTCCTTCTGCACTTGCCGCAAGGCCTGACACACCACTGCACCTGTATAAACCTTGAGCTTCTCTCTCCGCACTTCACCAGTCTCTACTGACTTTGCGCACTTGGTCTCCTATCCCTCCATTGCCCTCCCGCACTTGCACGATCTGTATACTGCCCTGCCTGAAGATCGTTCTGTTTGTTCTCCCTTGTCTTCACCCCTTAATGTGCACTTGATAAAAGGCAGAATCGCTGGCTGGCCTATTTGCTGTATCTAAACTGTTAAATGTATAATATTCACGTAATCTGCCTTTGCAGACCTTTATCATTTTAGAAATTCAAGGGCTCTGAGCTACTGTTGTTTTTCCCCCCCATGTTCCTTCCCTCCTTGAGCACTTTGAAAGATTTACCTGTGTATAGGCGCTATATAAATACACATAACCATGCCATAACTTACCTACTGGAAAGAAATCTTCGTCTATAGCAGAAGCCAAGAGTTCAAATGAAAATATGCCATTGCAATATACCTTGGTTGAAGTGCTTGAAGCTTCAGCTAATGAAAGGTCTGATGATTCTCTTCCCTCAAAAAGAAAGAACTAGGTGACAAAGGGTGAAAATTAATAAGAGAAGAGCCCAAACCTCTAATCTTGATTCATGATTTGAGGAGGGGGCTACGTAACCAATAACTTCGAGCAAACAGAAAAAAAGTCCAGCTACCAGGAAAAAGCATGGAGAATGATGGCAAGAAGGTTAAGAAGATCAGATAAAAGAGAGGGGAAATTGACCTAATGGCTACTTAGTCGATGGGATATTAAGAAAGCAGAACAAATGTCTCTACCAGAGGCAGTGTGTATTGATGAATCCCTGGATCAAAGTGTGGGTTTGCAACCGATACTGGTCCAATCCGTCTTGATGTTGCTTGATACAGTTAAAATTCAGCCTACTCGGCCAATTATATCAAAGCCCTCATTGGACACTACAAGAGCGGTGGTGGTCACAGAGGCAGAAGCGTGCTGCTTACCAGCTACATCAATTAAGATCACACGCCTTTTTGAAGACTCTATGCAACGGTTGCTCTTCTGCCACTATTTGAATACTTACGCTCTTTGAGGGTTCTGCAGAGTAAAGATTTTGATTTTGTGGAGCAATTGAAGTATGGGGCAACATCATTCGCAAAGGTCCATTGTCGGGAGGCAGAGGTTGTTGTGTTGTTGCTCTTAAACTGGGGTTATGACATAGACCTTGTTGTTGAAACTAAATTACAAACAATCTGGCCCTAGCTACTAATCAAGCAAAGCTTACCAATAAAGCTCCTCCAAGTAAGGTAGTGGACATGGACACTGTGACGAATCATTGGGAATGGTTATTGTTTTTTTCTGCCAGCCCCCACGAAATGCCTCTGATAATAATGCTGTTATAAGCTCATGGAATACTCGTGGGCATGTCCATTTGTTTTCTGATAATGGTTCTTTTGGATATCTCCAGGTGTCTGTCATTCGCTTTTTACAAGAAACATGGCTAATGGGGTAATCCATGTTTGATGGTTTTGTATGTTTTTATTATTGGGTCGACAAAGGCTTAAAAGACCGCCCCATTGGTGGGGTAGTCAGATTGTGTTCTAATGAATTCAAGGCAAGAGAGCTAGTGCAGCCAGAACTTAATCCTTATGTTTTGAAGGTGCATGTGGAAGTGTGTGAGGATTTGAAAATTATTTTGATTAACATATATGACCTTACTGGGGTACAGCAGAAAGACAATACCCAAATCAGCATCTTCGAGACCATCTCTGGTCTGAATCGTGTGGACTGGTCGGAGCAAAACATCTCAGCTATCACAAAACACATGTCCAGTCTGGACAAAGTGTATGAGCAGTGTAACTGCCCTGATCAAATTATTTATTTGATAAGTACCATCACCAGCTCCTTTTTGACAAGGAACATTTCAAAAACAATAAGAACCACGTGCATCAATATGACAGCATTGTAATAGGGGAAAAAAGATGGCTGAGACTTGAGATCAGAAAAGTCTTGCAGTTATCTATCAGTTCTAATCTTTCCCTAATAAGTGGCCTTAAGAATAACTATCGCAATTTGCGGAAGCAACATCATGTGTCCGACATTACCTCGGAATGGCAGCACCTATATGAGGTGTTAAAAATGAACAATAGTAAACTCTTGTGGCAGGCCTTTTATAAAACAGATACATTACCCGAAAAGGCTTTGATTAATATAATCCTTGCTGTGAAATGGAAGGCCATGTTTCTGTGAAATTTACGCCATGCTCTGCTCGCATTGCTGCTGCACACGCTAGGGTAGAACTAGCAGTTTGTTGAGGACCTAATATTGATAATCAGGAAATTGAAACAATCTAGAGCGCCAGGCCCTGACAGGGTCTGCAACATGGTTATTCGTGTAAACCCAGATCTGTGGGCCGATATCTTAATCACACTATTTTATCATATTGTGCAAACAGGGCAGATCCTATCTCTTGTACCCAATCGTTTATTATTCCCTTAAAAATGGAAAGAGGGATGATCCCAGAAATGACAGACCCTTATCCATTCTAGTCAGGCCGAGTAACATTTTGCCACCTGCATTCTTAGAGACATCGAGAAATGGATCCACTTTGAAAATATCATGAGTACATTTTAGATTGGGTTCAAGAGGGGTTAATCTAATACATACACTTCTTAATAGTGAACTCTCTGATTCGGCTGCTCTTAAATCCTCCTCTCCTCTCTACATGCTGTTTCTAGACTTTGCAGCAGCATTCAGTACCATTGAATTTGTAATAATATGGGCAAAGCTAAAGACAATGGGTATGCCTGCTCATCTGTTAGATGCAGGGAGGATAGCTCAGGGGCAACACGCTCGCCTTGGAAACAAGATGACGCCAAGCAACACAGGTTTGATCCCCCGTCCCGTGCTTAGAAACCTCTAGTTATTAAGCACGTAAGTGCATGCCAAATATTGCATGAAAACACTATGGCACAGGTGAGGTTGGGCAGTGGGGGTGATGACCTCACACATTAAAATTGGAAGGGGAGTTAAGCAAGGGTGTGTCCTCGCCCGAGTGATGTTCAAACTCTTCTTGGTGAATATAGGTAACTGAGTGAAGTTCACACCTTCTCACCGAAATTGGGCAGGGAAAGAATACCATACTTGGCCTATGCCGATGATGTGTCAATCTTTGATTTAACCTACATTGGCATCAAAAGACCACATCTGCATTGGTAGATTCTGCAAAAGCCAAAATTCTACATATATATTTGGAGCCGCCAAAGGAAAGGAGAAATGCATCTCTACTTCTGGTGGTAACATGTATATAGTCCATAGTTATCAGTATTTCGGATATGATATGTCCAATGAGAGTAGGGAACGAGGATTGTTTAAAAAGTGACATTAGAGGGTAATTTCTACAATGCTTTCTTTAAAGAACTTTGTTACTAATAAAGCCAGCTTTAATCTGCCTTTAATCTGCCTTTAATCTGCCTTTAATTCAAGGGCTTTGAAACACATTGTGTACAGGCGATGTATAAATCAACTATCATATCATATCATATCATATCATATCATATCATTGTAGCCACAACATACCAGCAACGGTTAGTCTCACACTTCGGCTATGCCTTTGAGTGCTCATATACCAACTCAGTGGGATGGGCAAACTGCTTGGAAGGATATATAAGGCAGACCATATTAGGGTTATTGAGAGCTACCCCTATTCATGCGATCTGGATTAAGCTCAGTATTACCTCCTTGTGTATGCTAATCAACATCAATAGAGGTAACCTCTACATAAAGATTGGATGTGCTGAGGGGAATTCACTACTTGTCTCTCTGCGGAATGTAACGATGAATGGTGGCTGCACTATATTCGGGGCCACATGCCCTAGCTTATCAACAAAAACCATCCTTATCATCTTTAAAAACAAACAGTAAATGTTATCAACATATTGTTAAACAATTATGCCATGCATCATATAATTATTCAATACAGCGGCACATGGTGCTTGTTAGTTTCAGGTGTCAAGGTACATTACCAACAATAAATATATTTACACGGTGCCCACAACATGGATGAATGGTATTGATGGCTTTGTAAAGCTTCTGACATTCCAGAGGCTCTAAGGAATGTGCTGACTGTCTGTAAATGCATTTTCAAACACTATATGAGATATAACAGACACCTTGCAAAAGGGTTCCATGATGTACAGAGTGATATATTTTGGTGGAATGGCATTTCCAGATGCACTATGGCTACAGCCATTGCCTTCTCTTACATGTGGATGGCTTCTGAAAATGAACTGGACTTGAATAACAACATATAGTGGTGTGTGCTTACCCTATTGGCATTGCATCTTGAGTTATATCATTGGACGATCACAGTGTGTTTCTCCTGTTTACGAATGGGCAGGGATACACTTGGGTGTCTTAACTTGATTTTATGTATGACATTACAAATGCAACATGTGTGCACATGTTATTAATTGTTTTATGGTATCTGAAAAATGTAAGTGTATTTGCTGCAGTTTTTTGTGAAAAGTTTTAACAAAACTAAATTACAAATAAAGAAAAAAAACAAAAAAGTGACACTGCCACTCTGCAACCCACAACACTGCAACCATTGTGTCGCACAACCCCCATCAACTATACATGCTTCTTCCATAAAGCACTTTTCAATAACAATCCATATAATTTACTGAACACCCAACAGTTCCACAACCTCTCACTCTACAGATATTTTCTACCATACCTCCTATCACCTATACCCAATATTAATCCATATTGCTTTCCATACACCACTCTTCCTCATCTCTGTACAGTAACACCACAGAAGCCTTCCAAAAAATCATTAAAGTACACACTTTCTTTTCTCCAACAGATACAAAACAATGCCTACTGAAGCTATGCTATGTACAAAAAGAAGAAAAGATTGAGCAGATAAGAAGGAAAAGTCACAATACTCACACTCCACTAAACCAATTAATAGAAAACAAACACACGAGAGACTAACTAACTCTGCTCTTGCAAAGTACAACAATCAGCACTAACAAAAGTATTCCTCCTTCATCAAAAAATAAATGTAACCAAGTATTTAGTAAACAGATTTCAACTGAAAATGAACCTCAATCTATATCTATCAAATTCAATGTAGCCACAATACAACATTCAAAAGAATGAATTTGACAAAACAATTCCAGCATAGAGTTCGTAACAATCTTATAAAAATATCTGAAAAGTTATGTTCCTCACTTCGAAAGTAACAAATAAAATACTTGGAGCTCTGATTAATAACACATTCAAACTAAAAAGAAAATAATAATAATTTGTTTTAAACAAAATAAAACTGCTAACAAAATTAATTAAACATGTCTAACCATGTGCAACTTGAACATAGATAACGTTTCTAACTTCTGTGCAGGTGAATGGTTTCACATCGCTATCACAGAACCGTATTTCAATAAAGAAGCATACAACCAACAACAAACAAACCCAATTTCTATAGACACTAATGGAAGGTAATATGCAATAGTAGGAGATACCATTATGGCAAAAAGAAACCTTAATAGAAAAATATTCCCCAACAAACTTTCAACCAAATGTTCCTCATGTACACACAGGTCGTCCAGTGTACAAATGTATGTGCAGCTCAATATGCAATGTGCCATCTCTCATCTCAAGCTATCAATAATACATGATCTCCAACAACATAATCTAAATGAGAGCATCATAAATCAAAGAGTAAGTACACCCAATCCAAGCTATGATACGTCAGCAGCTGAAGAGTGCCACATTGCCTCCATCATAATTACTCAAATGTGTTTGTGGCCAGGTACTATACTTACCATTAGACCTCAATGAACATATGGAAACTCTAGGAGTAGAAGAACCAGAAAAACAATCTTTGATTGTACTAGTTAATGGTGTGCCAACAAAAGACAAACAAAATGGCAAGAACTAGTTGACTTAAACAAAGTTAAAGAAGCCCTAGTATATCTTAAACAAAACAATGAACACTACAAAGATATAAGTATAGAATGAAACTTAAAAGAAACAAAATGAATATATGACAATACATCACAAACTGGTCAATTTAAACCGGTGCATCTTATCACTACAGAGAACCTTCTTGATCAGTATACAGTTCACCCATTACATTTCAGAGACACCACGGAATATGCATAAGAAACATATCCAATGTGTCAAGCCAAAGGGTCTCCAAATATTTAAGAAAAGGTTAGCAGCAGGGTTGTTTCCTATTACTCTTCCCTACAGTTAAAGGAAGAAGATATGATGAAAGACCCATCAAATACAGTGCATCGGAAAATCGCTAAGCGATTCTTGAGTGTCAAGCATATCACAAAATCTACACTTGTTAGCCTCAAAGGAGATAAGATTTGTTAAGACCAGCTTTCATCTAAATTTCAAAAGGACTTTCTAAATTATATACTCAGGTAAATGGTCAAAACAGTTGTACTATTCCTCATTTATTGTGTTAATTTCTAAAATGATACAATGATTCATAGCTGTGAAACCGTTCAAGGATCAGAGGCCAGTCCCTAAAGTATAGACTCTTCTTAACCCTCATTGGGTTTCTAATATAATCCTCCTCCAGCATCCCCAACCGACTCAACAGAGTTATGACAAATTCTGCTAATTCTCTTAAAATCCCCAATTCTTTTGTGCTAAAATATGCAAATCAGGGTATAGCGAGTGCTCCATACGACATATAGGGGCCGATTCATGGAACAAATGTGCACCGAAACTCTTGGTGCAAGCTGGCGCAAGCGTGAAAAAGCAAGCGCACGCGCAGGAGTGCGATTCATGGAAGGGCCTGCGCATGTTTACTCCGGGATGTGTGCCAAATCCGAGTGTGGCGCGCACGGGCGCACACGTCACAGCAACATCCTGAATGCCGTGCGCAGTGGGCACAGCGAAAGCGCACAATGTCGGCTCACACACCAAAAAGAGGGCGGAACACGGGGCGAAACATGCAGAATGGGGAACAACGCATGAAAAAGAAGGCTTAACTGGGGAAGTACTGCAGGGAAATACACAGAACGCCCACACGCACGTGAACAACACGTATTCATGGAATTGAATACAGGAAACCTGAGCACGCAAAAAGATGCGCACAGGCATCAACACGTCCACCACGCGAAGGCAGGCGGAAGCGTCCCCGCGCGCAGTATAAAAGTGTGTGCAAACAACAAACACGTATATACAGCTACGATGAATGCCCCATTTGGCGCAGCACTGATCGTGGGACACCGCAGGAGGAGGCCGTGGACTGTGCCACCCGCTGCTGGAGATCCACCTGCCTAGCAGGGGGGAGCACGGATTGGGCCACACGTTCCATGCTCTCAGCGATGTTATCAATTGCTGCCCCTGGTGTTTGAAATTGGCAACCATGGCTTTCTCCCACTCAGTATACCCCAGTCGCACACGGCCACCGCATTGCTGGACTTGACACCTGCGGGGCTCAAGCAGTCGCCATCCTTTTTGGGTTGGCACCACCGGCGGCTGCAGGACTACATTCCTCCTTTGACGTGATGCCCCAGGCACATCAGCAACAGTTGTGGAGCGTGACCCTGCATCCCGATCCACCACAGGCAGAGGTCCCACCACCGTCTGGCCCCTCAGTGCAGGTGTCGCGGACAGAGAGGCATCCACATCAGAATCACTCACCAGTGACTAATGGACCCGACGCACATCCAACTCGACATTGTCATCAGAGTCATCATCCGGGCTAGACTCATTGCCAGCCCTAGACATGATGGTCTGTAACACAAGTGGGTTCTCGTGGTCTACCACCCCATGACCCCCACTTGTGCTGGGTTGCTGGTGTGATAGCAACCCTGTGCCTAGCATAACAACGCCATCCTCTGCATCCATTGCGTCATCATCTGAAAAGTGGAGAAAAAAATACATGAGTACACATGTCAGAAGCACATAACCCACACACACATAGACATCACATTGACAGCCAACACATGAAGCAGACATGTCACACACAAATGAGAACTTGGCATGCATCCAGTGGCCTTGATATGCAAACACATCCCAAAAGCAGAAATGGATGTGTCTAAATAGCAAAGCCTATACAAGCACAACATGTAGTATATGAACTCCATCAGACACCACCTCTGTCAGGAATATGTCACATGCAGAAAAGACTGATGGCAACAAAGAGATGGAACATACCAAACATACCATAAGCATGTCTGAACTGTGAATTGACCACTGCTGCACGTGAATCCAAACACACAATGACACACGTAATATGCATGTAGACATGCATCACTAAAGCATCATCAGCAATATATCTCCATACATCTGCAGCTTGACCCGTACCGGGTGACATGGGCCATGTAGATATAGTGAATGTCCCAAGCAAAGTAAGGGCCTGCAACCAGGCATGAAGGAACATATCGCCAAGTACGGTCCGAGCTGCAGGACATGAGGCCTCCACAACACCCCTCAGGGCCTGAATGAGCACATTGGGCTATGAATGTGCCCTATTCCATAATTCCTTGTGTAAAATATCCATGGCCAGGCCCCACCATATTAGCTAAGAGGGCCTGGGTGTACACATACTGCAGAACACTGCACATTCAGGATCATGCCAGTTCAACATAACGTGCGCAATGCAGAAATCTCACCAGCATTAATGTCAATCAACTACATATCAGTCAGTCAACAAGAAGGCTGCGGAAGACACATTTGTAAATGAACACTTTCACAAACACATAAGTGAGTAGTGGCAATGTTGCACTACACAACGTTGAAGCTGCTTTTATATGTACATGTGAAAGTGTTCAAAAACACCATATTCCCCATTCACCTGTATTGTGAACATGAACAGCATCCGATACAGCAAAGCAAGCAGATACAACGCTGCTTGCTTTGATGTATGTGAAGTGTACACATACACACCTGAAGGCAGCTACACAGTCATTACAACCAAATTGGCAGGCTAAATTCAATCTGCGCCCTGTGCCAGTTGATATAGGCCACAGATTGACAAATCAACTTTGCTAAACTACCACTAGGGAGTTCCAATACTGAGTACATATGTCACAGGACGCACCTGTGCCCGTGGCATTCATGACAGAGAAGGGATGAAAATCTGACGATACGTGCCAGGTGACATTGACATTGCAGCAGTGAGTAAGCATGTAGAACGGTGTAACACGGCTCAGAAGTGGGTTGATGCAGTGCAGAACATGTGTATGTTACCCACTATCTACATGAAGTAGTACATTATGATGTCTATCAATAAACATGAAGGCAGTGTAAGGGCGAGTTCAGGCATTACATGCAATGTGCATGCGATGGGTTGCATGCCTACAAGCAAACCCCCCTCCTAAGTGAAAATGCAGTGAGCCATTGCATGCCAGCAAAAGGGTGACCAGAGACCTGTGTACTGGCAGAAAGTGTTGACTAGCGTCAATTGCATCATCTGAGTCAACTGACAAAACAGCATATGATAATGGGATAGTAAGCAGGACACATGATGAACCCTCAGTAGTACACCCATGTGTGCATAAGCCACTACACCAGTTGAACAGTGTCAGGGGGCCTAAAACAGGGGGAGGCCTGTGCCCCAAACTGACTGTGACACCCTAACCAAGTGCGTGATGCAGGACTGAGCCAGAGTGGGCATGGAATGGATGATCAAATACCATGAAATGTAGGTCATCCTGGACACGTACTACAATGATCATCCATTCAAGGACACATAGGGGCATGCATAGAATGCACATGGAACATGAATGAGCACTCATGTCCCTGCGGAGCATCTTAGAGAACCAAAATTAGCAAGGTCATAAGAATCTCGATGCTGATCAAAAGAACACAAAGCTCCTGAATTTGTCACAACTTAATATGGTGAACATAGAATTAACGCACAAAGTTGTGAGAGGGCAATTCTGTATACTGCAGTTCAGATTTAATTTGTTTGCAGTAGGTGTTTCAGATACATTTCAATTTCTAGAACATAGGATATTTCAACATTTACAGATTCACAAGGTGAAGTTCCTCAGTTGTAAGGAACAAATGTTGAGTATTTGCAAGACAAAGTTCTATTGCTTCTACATCCTCCATGTGTTCCTTGGGAAGGAAACTGGAGAATTTAGTGAGGTAGTGGCATGGTTAGCATAATTGCACAAGACACAATAAAGGGTTGAACAACAACAACACAACAAACAAGTCAACACGACAGTGTTTCGGCCATGGGGTAAGCTAAATGAGTTTATGGCGTGCAGGCCTTCATCAGGACTGGATATTCATGTGTATCCTATGGGGTCGGATCTGGTGAGCACAGGGGCTCAATGCGTGTCGGTGTCTATGTACACCGAGAAGGATTCAATATCCATAGGGCGGCAATACCTATTCTGTGCCTGCTGGTGGAGGAGTCAACAGTAGACAGCGTAATCAATATGGCATGGACAAAGGATGTACCCCACTTTATGTGTCTGGCAGGTTGGCTGGGGAAAGTGTACATGTACACAGGAACCTTGAACAGGCCATTGCAGTACTCCAACATGATGCACACCAGTGTCATGCTGAAATAGAGGTGCAGGGGGGTGCAGGGGCAAGGGAGCATGCCTGTGTGGAGTAGCCGCATGCAGGCAGAACACACATGCACGTCAGTCATGCGATGACATAGTCCCAGTGCTAAGAGGAAAGACACCCCATGCTACATGTAGAAGGGCCAGTGAGCTGGAACATAGACCGGAGGGACAGCCGGGTGACTAGCATGTGAGTAGGGTGCAAGTGTGGTGATGAGGACAGTCCCCGTCTGCTCTACATGTCCGGGCCCCCGGGAACCACGCACGTCATCACAAATGTCACGTGTGCGCAACGCGACACCAATCAGGACAGACTCCATCCGGTGATGGGTCCCCTCGTCCACAGGTAGAGGAGTGCCAGATGACATGGACCTCCCCCCTACCTGCGGATGGGCCTCGGACAGAGCATCCCTGCTGGTGCATGGTGATGGTCACAGTGTCAGGGACAGAGACATGCACAGGCACCTCCGCGGCAACCTGTTCTGTCTCCTGCCCCTGCCCCTGGACTGCACCACTTGCACCAGTGGTACCACCCCCACCAGGCCCCATGTGCAGCATTGTAGCAGCCTCCTCCTCCTCTATGCCCAACACCAACCTGGATGGCTCTGCACTGTATTCTGCCGTTGCAGGCCCCTTTGGGGGCTCATCTGCCCTTTCCGCTGCAGCTGTAGTGGCAGACACAGCACCAGTCCCCTCGCTCCCGGATGATGGTATTTCCTGGGAGGGTGACTGGGCCTTGCATCGCCGGCTGATGGAGGTATCCCTGCCGCTTTCCTCCACAGCACCGTCTCCTCCCTCTTCTTCACTCGCCGTTGTGTAAAGGGAGACATTGAACACAAGCATCAGGGTACTGAACTATAGTCCCCTAGACACAAAGCAATGGCACATGAGTGGCACTGTCAAACGTCACTTCCACAACACATGGGTCAGTGCAGGCAACACACATGCAGGAACAGGCATGGCACATGCAACATACATTGGCATCCATATCCAAGGCACCGTAGTTGCATCCAATGGTGGGCAGATTCTCAGATCCACCATGGGACATGCAGGTCACATGCACACGTGTCACCGGAGGGTCATGCATTTGGCCCAGTATACCCCAGACACAGTGGATACAGGGATGACTAGGCTGTATCAGTGAATCAACACATCATCACCAACATGTGTCATGCATCCATGGCGCACACACTACTCAAACACACGGACATGTACATCATGCATATGCATGACAACAGCACACATCTCTCACACCCCAAACATGTCAAATTACAGACACAGGCATGCATACATGTGTGTGTTCCGCATGCTGCTCTGCATGGTGCATTGTTA
This sequence comes from Ambystoma mexicanum, assembly GCF_040938575.1. Classification (NCBI taxonomy): domain Eukaryota; kingdom Metazoa; phylum Chordata; class Amphibia; order Caudata; family Ambystomatidae; genus Ambystoma; species Ambystoma mexicanum. The sequence continues at coordinate 1,143,070,125 of NC_090922.1, forward strand.
CACATGCACCATCCATGTGGGTCATGCCTGACTGGACTCACATGTGGCACCATCATGTCCCTGCACACACACATCCAGAGGATATGGTGGTGAAGCACTGGGCAAATGCGCTCCAGGACCCTCATCTGCTGGTTGGTAAGCTGGCCCCGGCGCCCCACATCATCCTCTACTTCCAAGAGGCGCCGGCCCTTCTTGAGGGTCTTGGACTGGTAGTTCTCCCATCACTTCTGGATGTGTTTGATGTCGCAGGGTGCAAGGATGTGTATTCTGAGGGGTGTGCAGGGAGTTTTCCATGCATTTTCGATTGCGCGAGAGGGGTATGTGTATTCCGAGGTGTGCGCGTGGACTTTTACACGCATTTACGATACTGCAGGCAGGGTACGTGTATTCCGAGTGGTGCGCGGGGAGTTTTCCACACGTTTTTGATAGCGCAAGAGCGATACGTGTATTCCAAGGGGTGCGTGTGGACTTTTACACGCGTTGTCGAGCTTGGGGGGGCTGTATGCTGGTCCGCTGGCCTTTGCGCCATGTAGGAGATTTGTGCGATGTTTATGGTGCACGGGGCGGGATTGGCGGCGTTACTGGCGCTGCTGCAGGGTCGCAGCGCCACTTTGCGCCAAGGCTGGTTATGGATGTTAAAATCCATGAATACGCTGTGCACTGAAATGGGCTTTGGCGCACGTGGCTGGCACAGACTGCCACATGCGCACACTGTGCACCAGCGCGTGCGCCACTTGTGTGCCAAATTCTATGAATTACCCCCTTAATATTTCGATAAAATGATACAATTCTCCAATTTTCTCTTGCCATAATAGAGTTGATGACCAGTTCATTTTGAATTGCTACCAAAGGGACTGAATTCTGCAACCCTAAAACTCGTTGCCACATTAATATTTCCAGCAAAGGTAGGAATTCTAAAACCCATAGAAATTGCACTTTCATTGCTTATAGAAATCATGTAGAGCAATTTCAGAATAACTTTTCCTTCATAATAGGAGCAGTGAGAACTTGCAGCATCTGGTATCCACCCTGCTCATCTGATACGACAGAGTTATCATCCGGGTTCTCAACCACTCCCGCACCAGAGACTTATGAGACTTACCGCGCATGAGAAATGCCAGATACATAAAAGTTTTCCACCCTCTCCAAAGCCTTGGTTAAAACACAACGTTGAAATGTAGAGGCTCTTGATTTCAAGGTAAATTGCATAATTTTTGTCTTTAGTGAATTAATCAGCAAGTGTTGATCAAACGTTGTAGGACTATTTCAGTGCAGTCAATGATAAGTAAATCATCTGCATAACTCATCCATGTCACTGCAAGATTATTCAATTTGGGGGGACACAAAAGCTGCTGGTTCCAAATAATCTCCCATGTCTGACAAATCCTTCAAGTGAGGTAGACATGTGTTTCCTAAAGCCGGTCTGCCACTTCTTCAGTCTACCTGTTTCGCTGGCCCACCTTTCCTAATGCAAAACGTTGTTATCAGTGGCCAATGTGGATATCGGTCTGTCATTTTCTGGCTCCAACCTCTCCCCATTTTTGTATATATTGGGATAATAAATGCTACTCTCCACGACTCAGGAAAGGGGTTATTCCCTACTACATGTTTCAATAAAAAGGAACAACTGAGACCAAATGTCAAGGCAGCCCTTAAAAAGAGCTTTGGAAAGTTTATTCGGACCTGCAGCACCCGAGGAACTCATTTTCTCGAAATACCCTCAATGACCTCATGGTCAACACTCAAATGTCAACCCATGTCCTCCTTTCTCCCAACAAGGCACCATGATGGCACACCTGAGGTCTTCTATGAGAATATCTCCTCAAAGTTCCTCACCCATTCCAACTCTGAGACTGCATTAATCTGATCATCTGACATGGTACACCATCCTCATTGGTCATCTTCCAGAATTCTTGTATATATGTTTTTTGAAGCCAAAAGCATTTTCTCAGTGTCTCTTGTTGTAGCATGCACACTCTATTATCCCTCACCCAATTCTTGTAATTTTGTTTAACCTTCTTTATATGTTTCAGTTTAGCCCCAGGAGGCAAATCTTCCTTTGCTTCCAATGCTTTAATCTGCGCTCTCATTGAAGGTTTTTTATCAACAAGCTTCTGGTCACGGATACGCACATGTTTTTTTCAGTTTTTACGACCAAGGGACCAATGCAATTTCAATGAGTTTTTTAAAAGATCTTCTACAAAAGGCTCAAATGAATCCACTCGAAATGTATCATTTTTCCATGAAAATGTTATTTCCCCCAGGTATCGTATTGATGTCTCATTTACAAATTTCATGGGGTGCAAATTCCATTTAATCATTTTTCCCACCTGATTTACTGTGCAATACACTGGACCATAATGATCACCTATACCCATCAGCAGACTACCTTCTACAATTAGCATGCAATGGTCAATTAATGGTGTGTGCTTGACATTCAGGAAAGAGCCTTGTTTAAAAAGCTGCTCCCCAGCAAATATGTATTCAACGGTGGAGCCAATTGTCCCATTATGCCATGTGGTATTGCTCGGTATATCTCCTTTTACTGCATCATTCCTGATCCCCATGCCATGATGGTTCTTTAGCCAGTGCCATCCAGCAAAAGTGTTTACATTTATGAATTTAATTGGGGAAGGTAGAGAAGTTTTAACATCTGCCTCATTGCATGCTGCATTTAAGTCAAATGATGTAATGGGCTGCCCCCCTCTGGCTCTCCTACACCAGTCATTTACAAATACCAGTAGGGAATCTATGGCCACCTCCAAGTTACAGACTCCTTTATGCTAGTGCACATTGACAAAGAGCAGATTTGTCACATTGCCCCCGGTTACCAGTCATTTGGTCGAAAACCAAATGGTCGAATGACCATTTGATCAAAGTAAAATGGTCGAAAAAAAAAGGTCAATTTTTTATTTTTTATTTTTTTTTGATTTTATGGGGGGGTCCCCCCAATCCCCCTTTTTCTTTATTAAAAATATTTTTTAAGCAACCAAAACTTTAAAAAAAATATAAATAAATTAAAAAAATCGACCTTTTTTTCTCGACCATTTTGATTCGATCAAATGGTCATTCAACCATTTATTTTCAACCATTTGACCCGACCCCATTGCCCCCCTATACTACCGTCACATTTATGGCTAAAATCCCTCTATATATATAGTCTTTCCTGACCGACTTCGGACTTAATCTGAGTCACCAGCCCACCATAGTGGTATGTGCCAACTGACCCTTCCAGGCTGACTGATTACGTGAGAGATACCCATCTAAAAAGGGACAATCTAATAGCCTGATTGTTTCCTTAGCCACTTGGAACTCTCTCCTATCTGCATCCCTTGATTCTATTCACTTGTTAATAGTACTGCCACGCACCCCTTTCCTTTTTCATTCTGGGTTGTGTCATCATAAACATACATAGTTATGCCCAAACCCAATTGTCTCAATGATTGTAATTCCTTAAACATATTATCTAGAACCATTTTAGAGCTGACAAAAATTACAGAGCAATTTGTTCTGTGTATGTCAATGAAGTCCACTCTTTCCAGATCTCTTGAAGTAAGTGCCCTTACATTAGCAATTTCTCTCAATAGGCATAAGATGTTTGATCTAGTTAAAATGAATTCTCTATTCTCTGGCAGGAGGCTCTCCACCAAAATGTTGTGAGTCGTCGGGCACTGATGGGGATCAAGAACATACTTTCTATACTCATGGTTCTGAGTCGGCTGCTGGGAGTCAGATGAACTAACCACATCCACTCCATTTGTTATTTCTGGGCCTTTCTAACTCTTGAGAATTCTAAATACTTGCGCATGGGTCCTTATTTAGTTTTACCCATAATCTTCCATTTTAAAACCGCTAACACTTCATAAACCACTGTTTATGAGGCTGGAATCTATGTCATGATCTCTTGATTGCTCTCCTTCCATTGACAGCTTACTCGGCCCTACTTCTCTGTCATCCACCTCATTAAATCTAATGACCATTAGCTTCTTAACCAAATATCCCTTTGGCTTCCCATTGTTATAATCTTCTGTGATGAAACCCTCTCTGATTCAGCTGTTACCAAGCCTGCAATCACTTTCTCACTAGGCTCTTCAACACCATACCCTTTTCCAAGATCTACTTCAGTTCTTTCCCATATCTCTGCCATCAACGGTTCACCCAGAATTTTGTGCGGACCTCTCCTTAGGAGACTGACTACCAATTGATGTTACCTGATTTATCTCCTGATTTCTCTCCAAAGAAATAGAATTGCCCCGGGTCAGCAAATGGTGCAGACATTTCAAAGCTCCTTTGTTGCATGCCATTGTAGTGATTATCTCTTCTTGCTCCCATGTTTGCCTCATTTGGTCCTGTTGTTTCTGTTTTGCATTAGCGTTCAACAAAATGTTTTATTGTGGACACCCACATGGTCAAACTTAAAGAATAGGGACACTGAAAGGGATGTGTGGATCCTGGATTCCACTCTAAGTTCTTCATATAGATTCAGAAGGGCACATAACACTTGGTTGATTTTGTGTAATGGGCCATTTGTTCCCAGCCCTGTTGCTCCTGACAATGACCCTCATTATAAGTTTGGAGGTATCCTTGCCGGTAAAATTTGCAGGCTGCCGCCAAACTTCCAAAAAATCCCGGCACTCGCGAATGGGCATGCACCAGGTCATTACGGCCCTGCCGGACAAGGTAATTGCCCATTCGCAGGTGCCGGAATGGATGCTCCCCATTCCCATTTGAGCCCCATAGGGTTTGATGGGAATGGGGAGGTCGGATGCACCGGCACCATTCAGACTCTCACTTGTAACCCAATTGCTCTTCATTTAGATGCAGAATGTTCAACAGGGTTTCATCCGAGATAAAGCTACTTTGTCCAGTAGCCAAGTGTTGATCCACGGCCGTATCCTTAGACACCTCGCCCTCTTTTTCCAAAGGTGGATTTTACAGAGTTAACGATGTATTGCCACAAGGTTAAAGAAAGCAATAATATTGCTTAGCTTGTTATTTTTTAAGGGTTGATCGTGTGTTTTCTTGGCTAATGTTGACTATGTCAACCGACAATCCATTATGCCCAAAGGACCCTCTCCAAGTGATAACGGCAATTCTGGCATTGGTAAGTATATCGTCATTTGAAGGGTGACTACCGACTCCTGCAAAGACTCCATCATAGCAAGGAATGTATTCCTGCTTCTCAGATCATTAATGCGGCGGAGGGCCCACAAACTAACATGACTAAGTTCTCACCTCATGTCCACAGTGTCCAGAGTGTCCTAGTGGGTCCAATATCTGGTTTTGGTGCAGCTACCTGACAGTACATCTTTTGTGGCACCTTTCACACTCGAACTGGCAAACTGCGATCACACACAGCACACTCCACGCTCTGTGTGTATTAGAGTTCTCAGATCCTCTGTAAGCTACTCCTCCTGACAGGTATGCACTGTAGACAATTTAGCAACATTTTGTGATGATTCATCGAATGGCGCAAAAGTAATAAGCCACCCAACAACTGATCTTTCTATGGGAAGATCAACGTAACCATAACTACAGGTCATGGCTGCAGACCCTGCAATAGCATATGGTTTCATCATATCATATTTTTTTTGCCTCTGTGAAATGTTTTCTTGGCTATTTCCTTATAATGACTGTCCAGTGCGAAAATGTAGTTTCACCATGGATATTGGCATATGCGTATCTCTATTAAAGCGAGTATTCTTCACATGGCCGGACACATATTTTCCAATCACTTAGTAATTAAACCTTCTACAAATGCATTCTAATGGAGAAATATTTGACTAGGTAATTGATACTTTATTATAATAAATCATGCCGGGCACAGATAGATATTGGAAGTTCAATTGTTCATGCACTAGTACTCCACATTACCCCAGTATAATTTCACTGGTCCTGATCTTTTTCCTCCAAGAAAATGACAACAATATGGGCAGTCAATGCAAGAAAATGACAAAAATATGGGCAGTGAATGCATTCATACGTAAAAATATTTGAATGAGTTATTGAACCTTTAAGGCTATAAAATCAGGACACACAGTACATTTTGGTCTTTGTGTGTGTGTGTGTGTGTGTGTGCAATCTCTCACTTCATCATTAGTATGTTTTGCTGTGATTGAGAAATGTATATGTCTGAAATGGCAACAATGCATACTAGCCATGTATTCCAATAGATTAGGATTGAATATCTAACTGATTTTTTAATGCAAGATAATCCTTTCTGCCCATCTTTATGGACATATGTATACACGCATACACCTTAGCTCGATCATAACATACGTTTTCTTTCCCTTGTCAGAAACAAACTTTGCTTAGCTATTTCTTTTTTAATGAATGCCCAAGACAAAACAAATCTAAATTGACCAGGGATATTGGCATTTACATTTCTGCATACCTTTTTTGAGTATTCTTTACATGGCCAGACAACTTTTTTCTTGTCAGTTGTACATGCAACATACTACTAGTGCATTTCTACAGAGTAATGCCTGAATAGGTGGTTGGCATTTTAAGCCCAGTACTCAAACTTATCCAAATGTATTTTGCATGGACTGAATATATTTTCTCCAAGAAAATGGAAAAAAATATGGCTTAGCCTTTCATTCCAATGGAAACATTATTTGAAAGTTGGAATAGGCAGAATATGCTGCAATGGAGGCTCTATTTTAGTGGTACTCGGAATAATATACAGCACATTGGTGCAATGTGCTTTGCCAAGGTCAGCATACAATTCATATTATTACTTTACAGAAGTATTATGTGCTGCCTATCAGGCTGCATACAAGTTGAATGTTTAGTAGAGCTGCGCCGGTGTTTGTGCAAGCTGACCATTGATAGAGGGTACAGTCATGGAGAAAGCATAAACTACACATTGCAAAAGGGTGCTGCTTGAGTGGAGTCATCACCATGGCTGCACATGTTCTCCATTAATAGTAGTGCTGATTTAAGGGCAGAAGGTAATTTCCATGAATCAAGTGTGATGCCTCCAGGGCAGCATATAGGGCCCTATGGTAGTGATGCTTCCTTCATGGCATAATATAGTGCCTTATGACATTGTTGATGCTCTCAATGCATCAGATACTACCTATTGGTTAAGGGTGCTGGTCCCAGGGAAGCATGTAGTGCACTATTGTAGTGGGATCTGCCTATAGGGCAGCACTTAGCACCCTGTGGCAATGGTTTTATGTCTGGAATAGTGGTGCTGTCTCAGGGGCAGCAGACACTGCCCATCAGTCAATAGTGATGCTTTCTGAGTTGTATATAGAGTCCTATGGAAGTGGTGCTGAAACAATGAGGAAACACACTAGTTGCAAGAAAACACAGTGTTAATGCAAGTTAGAGCAAAAGAAAGAATGGGTCAGAGGTGAGCCTCGTAAAACAGGAAGACTGAGCAACTCTCAACACGCCCCATTAAATTACAGTAATTACAGATGAAAACCACAAGATTAACATACAATACAAAATATTAAGTGTATTACAACTCCCACATCCCAGCTGGATATCACCTATATGAGTACCTAAACACAATATATGATACAGAATTTCATTGGTTAGAGCAATCTTAGTGACATAGTGAGTAATTGCATAATCTGCAGAAAAAGTGAAACTCACTCCCTGTTGCAATAAACCAGAAACAGTGAGCGTATCTCCCATGGGACCAGTCATCTGTCTAGGCAACCTCTCATTCTCAGCGCTTGCAGCCCCTCAAACAGTAACATACTTTTGTAAAAATCCTAGTGAAACATATCACTGTCTCCAGCACACAGTCTTCTGGCCAAGACCTCCTATCTCTTGGGAAGCAGGTTGTCTCATGATAATCACAATTGTGAGTGTGTTTGTACACCACCCTACCATGTACCCATCAGTCCTAGACTTGATAGGGCGAAGAAGCACTATAGACTGAGCTAAGGTTTTTGCATCATTTTTTCTTTTATTGTGTTTGATTCAAAAATGAAACTTTAGAATTTAAAACATTATTTTCCTTGTTTTGAAAAAAAAAATAACAGTATAAATTCTCAATTCATGTTCATATTTTCATAAACAATAAAAGCTAAAACTTCAGTTCCAATAGTTCATTTAGTGCAGAAATATCTTTCATTATGTCCTTTAACAAATTAGTAAGATTAATAAGCAATTTACAACTATTCCCCCACATACACCTATTCCATAGTGCAAATATAGATAATTCAGTATCAGAATATAAATAACTTGCTAGATATCTAGATCTTAGTACATCATAATATTAACAGAAAATCACCAAATGTTTCAACGATTCAGTAATACCTTCGAAGTGGCAACATCTACAATCCGCACCTTGGGCACAAAACTGGGAACCTTTATCTACCCAGCTATGAATGCGTTCATAAGTATGGAATTGGTTCAAGCGGAACCGCATGCAAAGATTCCTTTCTAAAAAGTTAGGAAATTGAAATAAGTACCTGGGTAAAACACCCATTTTTCTTCTAAATGGGGCATATTCTTTATAAATCTTGAAATTACCAATATGATCAGATTGCTGACACCAAGCCAACAATTGGAATTTCCGTTTGTTTGCGGGTAAACACAATATAAAATCTTCTTTGGAGATATTTGTGACTTCTAAAATATCGTCCATTTTCTTAACGAAACTGGTTAGTATAAGTAGTGTTTAATTATTTGACTGAGATCAACATAAAGGGAATTCCTAGGAGGACTTAGCATCTTTCTGTAATTATTCAGTTTTCTCCATCTCCACTTGGCAGACAGAGGTAGCAATCCTAATTCATGTAGAATAATTGCATTGGGGACAGATCTAGCAAGGCCCAAAACCTTTTTCCATAATTGCCCTTGTATCATGTCGAGAAAGTCATCCATTTCAACCATACAGAGATCAAGAATGTATAATATGCAAGGTTCAATCTTCAACAAGTAGAACTGAATGATTGGAATCAAGGTGTAATTACAGTATTTCCTAAATAATATACACATTTGTGATATCAGAGGTTTAATTTTTTTACCTTAACATTTTGGACCACCATAACTTAGAATTCTGATCTGTGAGAGTGCATCATTTCTACATGAGGTCTTTGTTCACACTGGAAGAAATGCCCTTCAGTGATTCTTGGGTATATCTGCTTTGTGCCAAGGACAGAAACTATCACTTTGTGAAAGAAACAGTTGGGGTTTCATTCTTAAGACAATAGCTAGTCTGATACCTGCCGCTCCAGCACAGTTCTGGCATCATTGCTTTCTCTAAAAGGGAGAAAGACTGTGATTTGATTTTAGTAAATGGCAGAACGTTCACAAATGGGCCTAGTGTTGTGCACAACAAAAACCTATAACCCCAATGTCAGTTACTATGTCTAAAACAGCAGACAGAAAGCCTTGTCATCTTAGAGTTAAACGTTAGGCCTAATGTGCCAAAATGGTGTTCTTTATGGTATTCAAGAATGATAATGAAAACACCTGCAGGGCCTGTTACAACAAAATGGCCTGCCATTGGTCAGCTTGTCAGAGCTCCTCATGTGGGTAAAATTCACAGAGCCTGTACTTCCTGTGGGGTTTTGTGTGGGGACAGTGCATACCTATCACTACACCTCCAGGACAGCAGATACTGCTAGTTGAGAGTGCTTCCTCCAGAACATCAGACAGGAAAGTGCCCTATGTTGGTGGTGCTGCTTCCAGGGCAGCAGAGTATGTACAATGGTTAGGAGGGCTTCCTACAGGACAGCATAAAGTATCCTATGGGAATTTCGCTGGCTTCAGGGCAGCATATAGTGACCTAAGAAAGTGATGTTGCCTAAAGGGAAGCACATACTGTTCTATTATTGTGGGGCTGCCCCATGGTAGAATATAGTGCTGCCATATTTATTTTATTTTATTGGGCATTTGTAACGTGCTTATACATCATGAAATTGTGTTTCAAAGCACCCATATGGCCGTGTAGTCACCCCCAAGGCAGCTGATTTTGCCCATTGGTCCAGTGTCATGCCTCCAGGGCAGTTTAAACTATTCTCTGCAAGTTGCTGTACTCCAGGGCATCATGTAGAGCCCATTGATAAAGGTGCCTCCTCTGGGGAAAAATATAGTATTGTATGACAGTAGTGCTGCTTCCATGGAAGCAGATCCTTCCCACTTGTTGATCACACAAATGGACATGCTGATTTCCATGGCCTTACATTGTTTCTCATTCTAAAAGGACAATTTATTCAACACTTGCCAATGTCTCTGGTAATGTTGATGCACCTGACCCTTTAGTAGGTTACAAAGTAACCCAGACATATCTTCTACAACAGCAGTGTTGTGCACGCAAAATTTGAAGTCAACCTTGTCAATTTTAACAGACATCGTTTTTTCCCAGTGAGCAACTAAGTGAATGTAAGAATTTTAATGCTCCAATGACCATTTGCACAATGAATTTGCCAAGAGGAATTCTTCTGATAATTTTGTGCAGAGCCAAATAATGATCCATGCCAGGGGAATTGCATAGTGCAAATAAAGTGAGTGGAAGACAATAAGCCAATTGTTGGCAAGTGCCACTGACTGCTTATCAAGACCATTGAGGTGCTCAGCAAGTCTGTTGGCTTGGGATGGTAGCAATAACACAGTTTGGGCCTCATTTTAAGTTTGCCGGTCTAGAAACAATGGTGCCGGTAACTTACCGGTACCATTTTTTCTGGACCGGAAAACTATGGGTTTGCCTAATGGACCTGCTGCGCCCGATAGGTCTGACCCTGCAGGCCACAGCGGTCACGGCAGGCAAATCCGTCACAGAAGCACTGGCACCGTTAACTTGATGATGGTGCTTCCGTGCCCCCATTCCCATAGAGTCCTATTGGACTTTATGGGAATGGGGATTAACTAAATTACCGGCACCTGACTTCCCGGCCCGCCAGACTTGGAATAGCCCGGTGGCACCGGGAAGTCAGGTGCTGGTAATTCATGACGGGTCCGGCGACAACCCGCCGGTAGTACCAGCACAATTAAAGGCAGACCCATAATGAGGCCCAGTTTGTGCTTGATGCAGAGCAAGGACGTCACCTCATTAAAAAGATCATTGGTAAAGCGTTGTCCATTGTCAGACCTCAACACATCACATATTCCCAACCTCAGGAATAGGTCACACTACAAAAATTCGGCAGCAGATTTTGCATCATTATTAGCCCAAGGGCCAACCTCAAGCCAACGTTCCGGAAAGCACATAACAAGACTATCATGTACCTATAAGAGCTACATCAATTCCTTATACTGACATAGTCAATATGTAAATGCTGGACAGACTCCTCTGAAAGTAGTAATGTTGCCTTAGCAGTTTCAAGTGTGTGCAAATTCAGTCAATTCATTTACCAGATTTTGCACGTTAGGCACAAACCATTGTTCATTGATTTCTGCAGCTAATTGCTATTATGGGTAATGCAGGTGATCTAGGGCTGTTTTGAGCAGCCTCTGGGGCATTACTGGCTTCCCTGTACTGTTCTGTCTCCAACACCAGGTCTGTAGTTAACAGTGAGCAGCTCCTCTTTTTCCATAATGTGTTAAATGGCTCTGCGAGTGTAGACTGCTCCTTTGCAGCAATACCATCAAAGGTGCTTGATCCTTTTTAGAAGGCATGAACAATGCTGTGTTTAATGGTAAATATGCAGCTTCTTTTGCTGCAGAGTCGGCCATATCATAGCCTTGTGAAACTATTTGCCGCTGGTATGGGTGTGGCACATTTTATTATTGCCAGTTCTGCTGGGAGGCGCAGTACCTCTAATAACTGGGACAATAACTCTGTATGTTGTACAGGGGAGACATGGCTCCTCCGGAACCCCTTAATTTCCCAGTGGGCCAATCCCAAAAGCACTGCGGATGTGGCGTACGATGAATTTGAACAAATGTTAACTGCATGCCCCTCCCACATTTTCATGGTCATTATCATAATAATAATTAGTTTTTTATATAGTGCTTTAACCTATAGCACTTTACATAGGACATATTAAAATACATTACTATTATTACCCAATCAAATTTGAAACTCATTTATCAACCTCTAAAGGATGAGTTAACCTTGCCGGGGTACAAACCTACAACCTGCAGATCAAACACAGATCATAACAGCGACCATTTAACCTGCTGAGCCATTTTATCAGGAATATAAGTTCACCTGCCTGTGCAGTGGCAACCGCATCTGAACCCATCATTGATATTCTCCTTCATGATAAACCACAACCACACCTGTATGCTGAAAACCCATGCTTGAATCTATCATTGATAACCAATCAACAAGAATTTCTCCTCCTTCGATGGGCTATTCATGTACTTTGGGGTCACCCCCACACTGTCCATATATGAGGCATCCATACTACACTATAACCGCTGGTTGTTCTATGATTGTCACTGGGCTGATGAACCAACAGCTTACTACCTCAACTGCTGGATTGGGCAAAATTACCTTGTATCTTGACGCTCTCTGGGTTGACAATGTGGACTTTGATTTTTCTAGTAATGCAAAAAGCAAATTATCCACATAGAGCGTGACTGTGCAGCCCATCATTATTGTTGCTGATTTCTTAATGGCAAATGCTGCTGCAGTGAGTGCCTTTTCACATGGGAAGTGGCTTTGCATTAATGCGTCTAGGAGACCACTGTAGTAGGCCAGGCACTTGTATCCCTGTGGCTTCTTTTGAGTGAGGACAGCCATCATCACTGAGCCATCAGAATGTGAAAACATAAATAATGTTTCTTTACAATTTGAGGTTGCTAAAACTGGTGTGGGTTCTAATGCCTTCTTCAATTCGACAAATGACTAATTCATTTCAGAGTTGGTCATCCTGAGTTACCTGCGGGCAACCAGACGTGGACTCCCTGCTCACTATGCTCAGAGAGGCACAGCTTCACCTCCCTGATGAGGCCCAACAAGGCTGAAAGTCGTGTATGGGGTTGCTGTTGGTAGTCTTGTTCAGAGAGGAATTGCCATAGCATTTCGGTGCTGGACTGCCCATGTGGGCGGGACAAAGACTGATATGCAAATGGATATTTCACATCTGTGAAAGGTACAGTGAACAAAAAAAAAGGGTGTGCTGCAAACTCACCTCTCAGAACAGGTTATCATGCCATGTTCTTTCTGGAGAGAAGCGCCTGCTACCTTTTTTGAAATAATTCATTTCAGATGTCCATTTTATAGGGCCTTTTACCTTTTGTGCTTCTTTTAATCCCTGAAGGAGGGTCTTTGTATTTGCAAGTAGCGTATGTCCATCTGGATCTCTATATTTAAAACACTAGGTGATCCTCAATACCCTTATGGGAAATGAGTATGTTGGAACCTCGTCCTGCGATAAGTGAACACAGTGAGATACTGTGACTCTGGATGCAATGGGATGGAGACAAACACATTCTTCAAATCAATGATTGTGAATATATTACATAATATTGTAGCTGGGTTTGGTATGAGTGGAAATCTTCCTCTACTACATTTGACAAGGGGTGGAGTCCTGGAATATATCTCCACGCCCCACCTTTCGATTTCTTGACAAAGTAGATGGCCGGTGTTACATGGGGGTCCAATATTTTTACTATGCCCTGTTGCCATAGTGTGAGGAGTGTGTCATATATACCCTTGTCTGCTTCATAAAATAGTGGGTACTGCCTAACCCGGGGCTACAGTGCCCCTTCCTTCACTTTTATGAGGACCGCCCCTACTCCCTTCAACAACCATATCATGGGGGCCCCTGGTCCATAGCACCTCTGGTACTTGTTTCAAATCTTCCCGAAAGTGACTTTATGCCTTGCTTACCATCTGCATCCTGTGTGGGGCCTGTCTCTCCTGTATGTCTACCTCATGTTACCCCATATAAATGTGCTAATACCTAATTTGATCTCTTCATGATGTTGGGAGGTATTCTTAAGGCAGACATTCCAAATATGTAGTTCAGCCTTGCTATTACCACTATTTTAACTATTTGCACCATGCCCCAGATATAGACCATTAAGGCCGACCACCTCACAAATTCTTCTTGAATCTTGTCCTGTGTCCCCATTAGATTGTCCTTAATCCCTTCTCCTATGTCTCTGTGTATATATCCTTAGGTACTTGAGCTGGACATACACCCATTTCATTTGCCCTCCACTGATACACTGCTTGGTCGTCTTCTTGTTGAGGGGCACAGCTTCTGACTTATTCCAGTTAACCTTATAGCTCAAAAAGGCTGAGAAATTCCCTATGATCTCCATTTGTGCCAGAGTGGCACGGAGGTGTCTGTTGTGGCTAGTGTCAGCAGGTTATCATCTGCATATAAGAATACCTTGAGCTCCCCGACCGGCGAGACAATGCCTTTTGTCACAGCAAACTTTCTTTTGGCCAGTTGAAGCGGCTCTAGCGCCAGGATACAAATCAGAGGGAAGAGAGGGCATCCATGCCTATTCCCTCTGCCAATGCGGAAGGTCTCTAACTGGTGCCCACCGCTACTCATTCAGTTTCTCATATAATATGTTACTTTGCTCAGGAACCCCTCACCCAATCTGAATCTATCTAAAGTTTGAAACAGGTGCCACCACTCCACACTGTCAAACGATATCTCACCCTCTAAAGAAAGTGCAATCTCTGTGTCCCGTCCCTCCCGTTCCTGACAAAGAGGATGAAGCAAAAGGCAAAAGTTGTTTCTGGGCAATATTCCCAGTACGTAACCTACCTGCAAAGCAGGTACCATCTTCACTACCACTGTCTTCAACCTAGAGGCTAAAACTTAGTCTAGAATTTTAATATCAGCATTAATTAGTGAGATTGGTCTATAATTGCTGAATTGTTGTGGGAACCTGCCTGGCTTTGGGAAAACCATAACGATAGCTGTGTAAAGCTCCTCTCTCAGGGTACCCTTATCTGCTACCTTATTAAACATCTTAGTTAGGAGCTCCACCACCACCTTTCCCCCTGCCTTCTATAACTCAAAAGGAAAGCCGTCATCACCCGGTGCCCTCCCCAGCCATGTTTATCCTGCTGTCCCATACTTTGTGCACCGTTATGGGCCCTCCCAATACCTGCTTTTCCTCTCAGTCTGGTTGGGGGATCTGAAGACCCCCATGAAAGCCTCGTCTGACGTAATCCTTATAGCCAGTCCTGCTGAGTAGAGCTGCCTGTAGAAGCTCGAACTTGTCCTGCCTGCCTCTTCACTAGACCACATGTATATACTCCCTCTCACCGTGGGCCCCTCACCTTCAGATGGGGAGTCACCCCTAAGTCAATTCATGTCCTTCTAGATAATAACCCAACTCCTCTGAAAATACCTCACCTCCACCTGCAGTTCCTTCAATAAATTCCTACAAGGACTGCCTCTACATCTACCTCCATTAGAAGATCTAAAACATCAAAGTTCCTCAAAGTGTACTGATGTCCCAAAATATCACAAATGAAATGGCTTTTCCATGAACTTGCAACACCATCATTGGTGCCTTACTTGAAGATTGTTATAACGATGCTGATGGTAGCAGCCCAGAAACTCTCTATACTCAACAAGGGGGGTGGATCTGTGTGTACTCCCCATGCCTTTATAGAGTTAAGGATCTTACCTGTGACATGCTGGAGGATGGAATAGCATTTATAGTAACTATCTTGATGCAAAGGAATGATCAGTCCAGGTATATGCCAGCAATAGCGATTTCTCCACCCAATTAGAAGATACTTCAGAATGTGCTACCCTAGAATTATTTGCAGGCTAGCGTCAGATGGATGAAGAACAATAAAGAAAAGTGAAATGTTTTCTGCTGATTCAATGATTTTGGATACATGTCCCGTCATTTTACAACCATGCCTACTGATCCTAATATGGTGCCAGCATTTGTAAGACAATATCAGTTGCCTCTGGCATTCATGGAATCACTGACGAATTATCAAAAATGTGGAATCCGATAGGATTATTCATCCGTTCCACAATACATTTATAAACCCAGTACTAGGAATCTTAAAACCCAATGTCAAAAGAGACTCTGTGCAGACCTAGGGGAACAAGAGGTTGCACATGTCAAGGTGGCCTCTCCTTATTTCTATCAGACTTACCTAGATGCAGGGTAGTAAAGCATATTCTCCCCTCAATGTGGCTAATGAGTGTTGGAATACCTCAGTACTCCGTCAGTATCAATTTAAACTTACATTTATATTGAGGCAGCTGTACACATGGATCTGTACCCCATATTGGTGCATTAACAGTAGAAATGAGTTTCACATATATGTACACAAATCCATGCCTGCTCATGTAGAAAGAGGGAATTTGGCCTATGTGGAGTATCTATTTGTGAAAAGTAAAACTGTGAAAGAGCACTTGGTGGAGACCAGCCACATGTTGACCCAACTAAAGAATGCAAGGGCAAATCTATCTCTTCAAAAAGCACAATGGTTCCGAACAAAAGTAAACTTTCTAGGCCATGAATTAACAACCAATGGTCTTAATCACTAGAAAATAAAAAATGGTTACAGTTCTATAGAAATTAAAGAACAGCACACATTTATGTAAATTACAAAGTCTTTTTAGATTGAGCAACTACAGTAGTATGCTCATAGAGAGCATTACACAGAGATCACTGAGTCCTCAGTCCATCTACTAAAACTTAAGGCGGGCTAAGGAGACTTTCAAAAAGAGACTCTGCAATAACAGAAAATAAGTATTTCCCAAGCCCTGTGCTTGGCTTATATTTTTAAAGACACATTTTTAACTGTTGTTTTATATCAGACACATGACCAGGTTAACAATGTCATCTCATATGCAAGTAAAACATTATCACCTGTTAAGATCATCTTCAACAAATGTGAGAAATCACTCATGGCAATGGTATGGGCATAATTGATAACCTACCAAGCATTGGTCAATATCCAGCATATCAAAGTAGAAACCTCCCACCACAATGTTTTCCAAGTGAGCAAATGTAGACTGGGACTGTATCTAATTTCAGGATAACTTCTTGAATTCATTTAATGCAAGGCTACCCTGCAGAAATATGATATGGTCCATATAAAAAGAGTCCATTGGCAACAGACTAGCAGATCTACATGACTGTGTCCATGATTACCATTAAGAACATGAAGAATAACATTTTTAAAAAACACAATCTATTTGGGCATATCTAGCTTTGCCTAACAACATGTATGCTGAAAGCACCTGTGAAGACATGCCTATAGTTTGTGTGGATGACTGTTCCTGCCATATCTAAAAACATGGACATGACAAGAAGGAATTAGGAGCTGGTGTTAGAAGTACTTGGTTGAATGATATCCCTAAAGTCTTAGCTGGCTCTAAAATTGGTCCCCGGCGTAGTCAGGTGAAAGAACTGATGGTCATTTATAGAGATGTTCATACTGTCGAAAATCATTATCTCGAGCAAATGGTAATAATAACTGATTCAGATTATATCAGAAATTGATTTGTTGAACAGCTGGTAAATAAGAAGGCTCTGTGCCAGCACCACACCTCTGAAACAAAGGAAGTTAATCTAAACAATCGATTATTTACAGTTGTTGACAAATATAGCACTGTTTTGAAATAATATCAAAAGATAAGGGGCCCCTTAATAAATGATCTATTTAGCAGATCAATAATCTAAAACTGGAGCAGTGCAAGGAGAATACTTTGATATGGAATATAACCTTACAATACAAATAACAGCAGCCACTTGATCACAAACTCAAGTTGAAAATAAATAGTTCACTCTTCAATAGAGTAGAGATGCTCCAGGTCAAGATTTAGGGGGTAATTAATAGAATTAAGTGCAGAAATGGCGCACGTGGCTAGCGCATAGAGGGAGTGTGTGACAGTCTACGCCAGCCGCATGCTCCAAAACCCATTTTGAGGCACAGCGTATTCATGGATGCTAACATCCATAATCAGCCGTGGCGCAGAGTGGCACAGCGACCCTGCAGCAGCGCCAGTTATGCCCTCAACCCCGCCCTGTGAGCCAAAAACATTGCACAAATCCAGTACATGGCGCAAAGGCCAGTGGACCAGCATACAGCCCCCCAATCACGAAAACACATGGAAAACTCCCTGCGCACCCCTCTGAATACGCGTAACCCGCGCGCACCAGCAAAATCTCGTGGAAAACTCGCCGCGCGCCCCTCGGAATACACGTACCCGCTCGCGCCAGCGAAAACGCATGGAAAACTCCCCGCGCAACCCTCGGAATATGCATACCCGCTTGCACCAGCGAAAACACGTGGAAAACTCCCTGCGCACCCCTCGGAATACGCGTACCCCGCTCGTGACAGCGAAAACACGCAGAAAACTCCCCGTGCACCCCTCTGAATACGCGTTCCCGCTCGCAGCAGCGAAATCACATGGAAAACTCCCCGCGCACCCCTCGGAATACACGTACCCCACTCGCGCCAGTGAAAACGCATGGAAAACTCCCCATGCTCCCCTCGGAATATGCGTACTGCGCTCGTGCCAGCAAAGATGCATGGAAAAATCCCTGCGCACCCCTCAGAATATGCATACCACGCTCGCGCCAGCAAAATCACGTGGAAAACTCCCCACGCACCCCTCGGAATACGCATACCCCGCTCGCGCCAGCGAAAACAAGTGGAAAACTCCCCACGCACCCCTTGGAATATGCGCACCGCGCTCGCGCCAGTGAAATTGCGTGTAAAACAACCCTTGCACACCTCGGGATACGTGTACCCGCTTGTGCCAGGGAAATTGCATGGAAAAAGTCCCCCTGTGGTGAGGGCTGACTGCGGAGCATGCCCAGGGGTGATGGTCAGGGTGGATGGGCTGCCTGTGGGGCATGCCCAGGGGGGAAGGGCTGCCTGCGGGGCATGCCCAGGTTGGAGGGGCTGCCTGCGGGGCATGCCCAGGGGTGATGGGCTGCCTGCAGGGCATGGTCAGGGTGGATGGGCTGCCTGCAGGCATTGTCAAGGTGGATGGTCTGCTTGCATGTATACTGGGGATGCACATGGTGTTTTACACGTGATTTCATCTGCGCCAGCCGCGTGCCCCAAAACCCATTTTGACGCACAGCGTATTCATGGATACTAACATCCATAATCAGCCGTGGCGCAGAGTGGTGCTGCGACCCTGCAGCAGGACCAGTTATGCCCCCAACCCCGCCATATGCGCCAAAAACATTGCACAAATCCAGTACATGGTGCAAAGGCCAGTGGACCAGCATACAGCCCCCAACCACAAAAACACGTGCAAAACTACCTGCGCACCCCTCTGAATACGCATAACCCTCTCGCGCCAGCAAAATCATGTGGAAAACTCTCCTCGGAATATGCGTACCCCGCTCGCACCAGCCAAAATGCATGGAAAACTCCTGCGCACCCCGATGAATACGCGTACCCCACTTGTGCCAGCAAAATCGCATGGAAAACTCCCCTCAAAATATGCGTACCCTGCTTGCACCAGCGAAAACAAGTGGAAAACTCCCCGTGCACCCCTCTAAATATGTGTACCCCGCTCACACAAGCAAAAATGCGTGGAAAACTCCCTGCAGACCCCTGGGTGGATCTGTGTGTACTCCCCATGCCTTTATAGAGTTAAGGATCTTACCTGTGATATGCTGGAGGATGGAATAGCATTTATAGTAACTACCTTGATGCAAAGAAATTATCAGTCCAGGCATATGCCAGCAATAGCGATTTCTCCACCCAATTAGAAGGTACTTCAGAATGTGCTACCCTAGAATTATTTGCAGGCTACCGTCAGATGGATGAAGAACAATTAAGAAAAGTGAAATGTTCTCTGCTGATTCAATGATTGTGGATACATGTCCCGTCACTTTACAACCATGCCTACTGATCCTAATATGGTGCCAGCATTTGTAAGACAATATCAGTTGCTTCTGGCATTCATGGAATCACTGACGAAGATTATCAAAAATGTGGAATCCCATAGGATTATTCATCCGTTCCACAATACATTTATAAACCCAGTACTAGGAATCTTAAAACCCAATGTCAAAAGAGACTCTGTGCAGACCTAGGGGAACAAGAGGTTGCACATGTCAAGGTGGCCTCTCCTTATTTCTATCAGACTTACATAGATGCAGGGTAGTAAAGCATATTCTCCCCTCAATTTGGCTAATCAGTGTTGGAATACCTCAGTACTCCGTGAGTATCAATTTAAACTTACCTTTATATTGGGACAGCTGTACATATGGATCTGTACCCCATATTGGTGCATTAACAGTAGAAATGAGTTGCACATATATGTACACAAATCCATGCCTGCTCATGTAGAAAGAGGGAATTTGGCCTATGTGGAGTATCTATTTGTGAAAAGTAAAACTGTGAAAGAGCACTTGGTGGAGACCAGCAAACATGTTGACCCAACTTAAGAATGCAAGGGCAAATCTATCTCTTCAAAAAGCACAATGGTTCCGAACAAAAGTAAACTTTCTAGGCCATGAATTAACAATCAATGGTCTTAATCACTAGAAAAAAAAAACGGTTACAGTTCTATAGAAATTAAAGAACAGCACACATTTATGTGAATTACAAAGTCTTTTTAGATTGACCAACTACAGTCGTATGCTCATAGAGAGCATTACACAGAGATCGCTGAGTCCTCAGTCCATCTACTAAAACTTAAGGCGGGCTAAGGAGAATTTCAAAAAGAGACTCTGCAATAACAGAAAATAAGTATTTCCCAAGCCGTGTGCTTGGCTTATATTTTTAAAGACACCTTTTTAACTGTTGTTTTATATCAGACACATGACCAGGTTAACAATGTCATCTCATATGCAAGTAAAACATTATCACCTGTTAAGATCATCTTCAACAAATGTGAGAAATCACTCATGGCAATGGTATGGGCATAATTGATAACCTACCAAGCATTGGTCAATGTCCAGCATATCAAAGTAGAAACCTTCCACCACAATGTTTTCCAAGTGAGCGAATACAGACTGGGAATGTATCTAATTTCAGAATAACTTCTTGAATTAATTTAATGCAAGGCTACCGTGCAGAAATATGATATGGTCCATATAAAAAGAGTCCATTGGCAACAGACTAGCAGATCTACATGACTGTGTCCATGATTACCATTAAGAATATGAAGAATAACATTTTTAAAAAACACAATATATTTGGGCATATCTAGCTTTGCCTAACAACATGTATGCTGAAAGCACCTGTGAAGAAATGCCTATAGTTTGTGTGGATGACTGTTCCTGCCATATCTAAAAACATGGACATGACAAGAAGGAATTAGGAGCTGGTGTTAGAAATACTTGGTTGAATGATATCCCTAAAGTCTTAGCTGGCTCTAAAATTGGTCCCCGGCGTAGTCAGGTGACAGAACTGATGGTCATTTATAGAGATGTCCACATGTCGAAAACCAATATCTCCAGCAAATGGTAATAACAACTGATTCAGATTATATCAGAAATTGATTTGTTGAACAGCTGGTAAATAAGAAGGCTGTGTGCAAGCACCACATCTCTGAAACTAAGGAAGTTAATCTAAACAATTGATTATTTAGTGTTGTTGACAAATATAACACTGTTTTGAAAGAATATCAAAAGATAAGGGGCCCCTTAATAAATAATCTATTTAGCAGATCAATAATCTAAAACTGGAGCAGTGCAAGGAGAATACATTGATATGGAATATCACCTTACAATACAAATAACAGCAGCCACTTGATCACAAACTCAAGTTGAAAATAAATAGTTCACTCTTCAATAGAGTAGAGATGCTCCAGGTCAAGATTTAGGGGGTAATTCATAGAATTAAGCGAAGAAGTGGCGCACGTGGCTGGCGCATAGAGGGAGCGTGTGACAGTTTACGCCAGCCGCATGCTCCACAACCCATTTTGATGCACAGCGCATTCATGGATGCTAACATCCATAATCAGCTGTGGCGCAGAGTGGCACAGCGACACTGCAGCAGCGCCAGTTATGCCCCCAATCCCGCCCTGTGCGCCAAAAACATTGCACAAATCCAGTACATGGCGCAAAGGCCAGTGGACCAGCATACAGCCCCCCAACCACAAAATCACATGGAAAACTCCCTGCGCACCCCTCGGAATACGCGTACCCCGCACGCACCAGCAAAAACACGTGGAAAACTCCCTGCGCATAGCTGAATACGCGTAACCCGCTCGCGCCAGCCAAATCGCATGTAAAACTCCCCACGCAACCCTTGGAATACGTGTACACCACTCGCGCCAGCGAAAACGCGTGGAAAACTCCCCATTACCCCTCTGAATATGCATACCCCACTCGCACCAGCGAAATCGCATGGAAAACTCCCTGCGCCCCCCTCAGAATATGCGTACCGCGTTCGCGCCAGCGAAATCGCGTGGAAAACTCCCTGCGCACCCCTCGGAATATGCGGACTGCGCTTGCCCCAGTGAAAACGCTTGGAAAACTCCCTGCGCACCCCTCGGAATATGCATACCGTGCTCGCGCCAGTGAAATTGCGTGTAAAACACCCTGCGCACCCTTTGGAATATGTGTACCCGCTCGTGCCAGTGAAATCACGTTGAAAAAGTCCCCCCTGTGGTGTGGGCTGCCTTCGGAGCATGCTTAGTGGTGATGGGCTGGCTGCGGGGCATGGTCAGGGTGGATGGGCTGCCTGTGGGGCATGCCCTGGGCTAAAGGGCTGCCTGCGGGGCATGCCCAGGCTCGAGGGGCTGCCTGTGGACCATGCCCAGGCGTGAAGGGCTACCTGCAGGGCATGGTCAGGGTGGATGGTCTGCTTGCGTGTATACTAGGGGTGCACGTGGTGTTTTACACGAGATTCTGTCTGCACCAGCCGTATGCGCCAAAACCCATTTTGATGCACAGTGTATTCATGGATACTAACATCCATAATCAGCCATGGTGCATAGTGGCGCAGCGACCCTGCAGCAGTGCCAGTTATGCCCCCAACTCCGCCCCATGTGCCAAAAACATTGCACAAATCCAGTACATAGTGCAAAAGCCTGTGGACCAGCATACAACTCCCCAACCACAAAAACACATGGAAAACTCCCTAAGCACCCCTCTGATTACACGTACCCCGCTCGCGCCAGCAAAATTGCATGGAAAACTCCCCTCAGAATATGTGTACCCCGCTCGCATCAGCGAAAACACATGAAAAACTCCCTGCGGACCCCTCTGAATATGCGTACCTCGCTCGTGCCAGCAAAATCACATGGAAAACTCCCCTCAGAATATGCGTACCCCGCTCGCACCAGTAAAAACAAGTGGAAAACTCCCTGTGCACCCCTTGGAATACACGTACCCCGCTCGCGCCAGCCAAATCATGTGGAAAACTCCCTGCGCACCCCTCAGAATACACGTACCCCGCTCGTGACAGTGAAAACGCGCAGAAAATTCCCTGTGCACCCCTCTGAATATGCGTTCCTGCTCGGAGCAGCGAAATCGCATGGAAAACTCCCCGCGCACCCCTCAGAATACACATACCCCGCTCGCGCTAGTGAAAACGCATGGGAAACTCCCCATGCACCCCTCGGAATATGTGTACCGCGCTAGTGCCAGCAAAAATGCGTGGAAAAATCCCTGCGCACCCCTTGGAATATGCGCACTGCGCTCGCGCCAGTGAAATTGCTTGTAAAACACCCCTTGCACACCTCGGAATACGCGTACCCACTCGCGCCAGCAAAATAACATGGAAAAAGTCCCCCCTGTGGTGTGGGCTGACTGCGGAGCATGCCCAGGGGTGATGGTCAGGGCGGATGGGCTGCCTGTGGGGCATGCCCAGGGGGGAAGGGCTGCCTGCGGGCATGCCCCGGTTGGATGGGCTGCCTGCGGGGCATGCCCAGGGGTGATGGGCTGCCTGCAGGGCATGGTCAGGGTGGATGGGCTGCCTGCGGGGCATGCCCAGGGGTAATGGGCTGCCTGCAGGCATGGTCAAGGTGGATGGTCTGCTTGCATGTATACTGGGGATGCACAGGGTGTTTTACACGTGATTTCATCTGCGCCAGCCGCGTGCGCCAAAACCCATTTTGACGCACAGCGTATTCATGGATACTAACATCCATAATCAGCCATGGTGCAAAGTGGTGCAGCGACCCTGCAGCAGGACCAGTTATGGCCCCAAACCCGCCACGTGCGCCAAAAACATTGCACAAATCCAGTACATGGTGCAAAGGCCAGTGGACCAGCATACAGCCCCCAACCACATATGCATACCCCTCTTGCGCCAGCAAAATCAGGTGGAAAACTCTCCTCTGAATATGCGTACCCCGCTCGCACCAGCCAAAATGCATGGAAAACTCCTGCGTATCCCTCTGAATATGCGTACCCTGCTTGCGCCAGCAAAATCGCATGGAAAACTCCCCTCAAAATATGCATACCCTGCTTGCACCAGCGAAAACAAGTGGAAAACTCCCCGTGCACCCCTCTAAATATGTGTACCCCGCTCATGCTAGCGAAAATGCGTGGAAAACACCCTGCAGACCCATTGAAATATGCATACCTGCTTGCACCAGCGAAAACGCGTGGAAAACTCCCCATGCACCGTTCTGAATACGCGTACCTCGCTTGCACCAGCGAAATCGCGTGTAAAACACCCCACACACCCCTCAGAATACGCGTACCTGCTCGCGCCAACAAAATCGCATGGAAAACTCCCCTCAGAATATGCGTACCCTGCTTGCACCAGCGAAAACAAGTAGAAAACTCCCTGCGCACCCCTCTAAATATGTGTACCCCGCTCACGCCAGCGAAAATGCATGGAAAACTCCCTGCAGACCCCTCGGAATATGCATACTCGCTCGTGCCAGCAAAAACACGTGGAAAACTCCCCACGCACTGCTCTGAATACGCGTACCACGCTTGTACCAGTGAAATCGCGTGTAAAACACCCCACACACCCCTCGGAATATGCGTAACAGTTTGCGCCAGCAAAATCGCGTGTAAAACACCCTTCGCACCCCTCGGGATACGCGTACCCCCTTGCGCCAGCAAAATTGTGTGGAAAAAGTCCCCCCTGAGGTGTGGGCTGCCTGCTGAGCATGCCCAATGCCGAGGGGTGATGGGCTGCCTGTGGGGCATGGTCAGGGTGGATGGGATGCCTGTGGGCCATTCCCTGGGGTAAAAGGCTGCCTGTGGGGCATGCCCAGGGTGGATGAGCTGCCTGCGGGGCATGCCCAGGGGTGATGGACTGTCTGCGGGGCATGGTCAAGGTGGAGGGTCTGCCTGCGGGGCATGCCCAGGGGTGTTCCAGCAGGGATGGTCACAGCAACTGGACCCCTGCAGATGACTGATGTGCAGGCACCAAATAGCAGGGCACCAAATAGCAGGGCACGTGGCCAGCAGGCAGGCAGGCAGCAGCTGATGGCTGGTGGGAGTCAGCTCGGGGCTCTGGGGGGCAGGAAAATCGCCTTCTGGGCAGGAGCATGGTTGTCGCGTGGCCAGCTTGATACGGAGTGATTTTGCACATGAAAAAACAGCACGTCAGCGTGTAATCCGAGGAAAGGCCCTTAGTGCGTTTCCTTCTGCATGTGTAAATGGTCCACGTGGGTCTGCAGCATGCTGTACGTGCTTTCAGTGGAGACCGACATGTTTTCCCAACTTTGGGGTTCACACGTGTTTACTTCACAGCGGTTACAGTGCCTACGCATATTTATTTTCCACGCAAATGGTGAGTCGCGCACGCTATTGCACGCTATTTTTCCCACTGCGGGTGCACCTGTTTGTCATGTACCCCATTTATTGACATCATAGTAGCCCGCGTGTTAACCGTGTGTTAATCGCGTATGTTTTTTTTCTGTTTCTGGGTACCACAGCGTACTGCGTGAGTTTTTTTGTGCATGCATGTGTTTCTTTTAATTTTGGGGTGCCTGAGCATTGCGTGAGGGTAATTTATCCCCAGGGTCCACAGGCAGCCTTGCAGGAGCACTGGGGTGTGTCTACCATAACGTACCCTGCCCCCTTCACCCCAATTGACCAGGACAATTGTTCAGTGCACCTCCCATTGGCAGTAGTACTCATAATTACCCCCGTTATATGTGTGGTAGATTTTTGCCAAGTGAGTTCATCAGGTCCCATGTCAGGTGTGAATGTCTCATGCCGGTTTACATTTCTCACGTTGTACTCAATGATGATTGTGTCATGTGTTGTGCATTTGGTTGGCTGTACAGAAAAAAAAACTCTATCATAAGAAGTCAAGTAATGAAACCTAGCCACTTTAAATCACATAATCATGCAAAAAAAATGGTTTGCTCTAAAAGTGGTTTAATGGAAAAATGTAAGTGTTGTTGGAATTGGGAGCGGGTGCCACAGAAAATTAGACTGAACACAACAAATGAACATGTATTAATACTTCCTAAAAAAAAATAACGTTATTAACGTTGTGCAATTTAGTGATATAGGACACCTTTCATATGTTGGAGTTCATGTTTGTTTGGTGATTCTGACAATTTATATGCCGATAATTGGAAGGTTCCGTATTAAATGTTATGTACAGGATAACCACTTTTCACACATCTAAAATACTTACTGGACCTATAATAAGGGGTTGTTTTCTCTGGGAGTGCCAGCTTCTTCAGAAAACCAATAGGTAGACTAAACCAATCAAAAATGACAATATCAAATTACACAATCTACTAACATTTAGTGTATATAAAAGCCAAAACCCATAGAAAGTTGTCAGAGCTCAGGGATTCTGGAAGGTCTGACGATGGAGACTAGCTGATGGAGGACTCCCTAACATAGGCTTGTCCCGAGGCAACCAGATGCAGGAGTATACACACATCACACCAGTGGGCCTAGCTGACTGGGCGGCAACTGCCTTGAGCATAAAAACCTCAATGCAATTATATATATGTCCTCAACAATCCTTTGTCCACTGAAAAGTGCATTGAAAGGGATATTCCTGTGGGTCCTCTTCAAATGGAAACCTTCAACACAAAATATATCATGATTTCTGGCTATACCCAAAGCTGATAGAGTACTGATGTGAAAGAGAAATGCTCTCTGACAACTGTCACAGCCAATTGTCAAATGATTTAAACCAGACGGATATCATTTTCTGTGCAGAGTGTACAGTCTCCTTTAACTATATTCAAGTACATTAATCTCTGTGTTTTCACAGGTGTAATCATATACTGAGGCAGTGGACATGTGTACATATTTCCAAATCTTCATAGTGCATTAATACATTTTGATCTCTGAAGGCCGTAGTAATTTAAAAGAGAAAGCCCATAGCATTCTAGTGGGGTGAAAGGGAGTTTAGCTGTGCAACATTCAAGCCCTATAAAAAGTTACAGGTTAATGAGACCAGTCAAATATCTCTTATGAAATTGTGAAGAAGGTGAAGGACCCTTATTTAGATCGACCTATCTCATCCTGTGGAATTGGAAGCTTAGTGGTTGTAATTTCAGAAAACCATAGATTTATGTTTCTATATGGAGTCAAACCAATATTCTGTGCACTCTAACATTTCATATTCATGTGCGAGTGTAGCATGCTATATGCAATATCCCCATCCTCATTCGTATGTACAGAGAACTCTTCAAGGAGGCCCATTGCTCTTCCAGCCTTTCCATAGCATCCCCCCTTGCCTTTGCTTTAAGCTCAGTTCTGACAGAATTATTACAATTTAGTGGATTATCCCAGAGGGCTGTCTCATCCCATGTATATAATAGATGCTTTATGTGGGCCAGCCAGCTGCAACTCTTTGTGCCGTCCAAAAGTTTAAAAAAATTCAGAGCCTGGTATGTTGTTAGGCCTGGTACAGGCCATAGTCTAACCCAATAAAACACCCGCTTGATAGCAATCTGGTCGGCTATGAAGAAAACACTGAGGAGCGCTAACACCAGGGATGATGGCGCACTTGTAGTTAGCAACAGTAATTTTTTCAAGAACATGTTTCGTTACTTGACAGCGGAACCTATTTGGAATAACCCCACAGCTCTGCCCCGTAAAATGCCACTGGTATGGCCTGCTTATCGTATAGTTCGAGTGCCGGGGAAATTGCCCCACAACCATGGCTGGAGAAAAAAACGGGTATATTCAGCCGCTATACTTCCCCAGGCTAGCCTTGGCCTCAGTAAGTTGATCAGACCAGCCCCCTGACTTGTGGAACCTAATTTCCAGGTAATCGAAAAATGTGCCTTGCTACAACTTTATGCCAATATTTTCAAAGAAATGTTCTTCATGTTGGCAGCCTTAAAAACAATGACTTTTGCTTTGACAGCATTCAATACCAGACCAATCTTGCTACACTTGCTCTTAAATATTGCCAATGATGTCTCAAGACCCTTGGGAGATGTGGACACTATGACCGCGTCATCAGCATAGAAAAGGGAAGGCCATTTCTGGGATTGGGGACACAGGAGCACTAGCACCATTAGCAATGGTGCCTGTGCTCCCATGACATGTCTGTGATGCGCCCGACAGGGTCAGACCTGTAAGGCACAGCAGTTACAGCAGGCAGACTTGCAGTTTGCTGGTCCAGAAATAAGGGTGACGGTGAGCTTAACGGCATCCTTGTTTCCAGACCAGCAAAGATATAATGAAGCCCAATGCCGAAACCATTCGCATCTTGACTCCTGTACCAGTCTGGCTTCGACAATGAACTTAATTCCTTTGCAAATAATTGCAGCATGAGGGGATAGTGATCACTCTTGCTTCTTTCTCTTATTTCAAAGCTCAGGACCTTATACCAACTAGTGCCTTTTATGAAGATATATGGCCTGATTCACAGAGGCATTTTATAATGGCGCAATCCCATAGGAAAACGTTCTGTGAATTAGGCCCATAGTCTATGCGCGATGAGCCATTGTGACCATTAAATGTTACTTTTTTTTAATTTAGAAAATTGTTTTGGTTGATAAATCAACCATTTCAATATGATACAGACATTTCATAATTCCATGATTATTAACGTTCTTCGTTTAGATGTACATGGTTATACAGATCTTGCAGAATACATTTTTTTTTTTTTTTAGTACATTAGAGTCATGTCTATGTATTATTTATAATATCTTAGAATTGCTGATCATATTTCTAAAACAGAACACAGGAAAGTAAAACATTTTAACTTTTATTGTAATAAACAGGTCGTAATTTGGATTAGACTTTGTATGATTTACATTCTATTGATTATCTTAGATTATCGATTGTTTGACTCTCTTACATTTAGCGAACCTTACACATTTTGTTCTTTTATGAACTATTCACATAATAGTCATTCTACGTTATTAATCACACTCACATCAGGCTCCAGTTTCAGCTCCTTGATGAATTGTACACTATCAATAATTAGTAATACTTTTTCGCATTAAATATCTTTTCCCACAATTCTTCATTGGTAAGGAGCCCTTGATTTAAAAAATGTTTATGCAAGTATCTAGTTCTGATTTCAATAGTCTCAGAGCATTCAGTAAATCACATGTTGTAATGTTTCATTATAGTTGCTGTCCTTACAGAATCTACAAGCTAGATATTTGATAGTGTTCTTATGATATTAAGTAATAATGACTTTGTCTGTGTTAAATTCATGTGCAGTCTTAAGATATTATCTGCGTAGCCTCTGTCAGGAAATTTGTTTAAATATCTGGGGATTGTGTTCAATTTTTTTGTCTAGGAAAACTCTCACCTTAAAGGCCTCATAAGTATTACATTTGTCTCTTGTTGAGATCCAATCTCATCTCCATAATTTGCTTTTTGCTTTTTCAGGGTTTTCTATTAACAGAGAAAGAGTAATATCAGCTTTAATCAATGTATTTGTGCAGATGTCTTTCCATTGATACAGCGCTCTCTCTCCGGATGTTTCTATGAGATTTTTCACAATTGGTAAGAGATTTTGGGAGTCGCATGTTGCTCACATAGACTTTCTGTATATCGATAGCATAGACCAGATTATCGTTGTATATAATGAGGTTAGACCTGGCTCATATCTGATTATTGCTATTGGCATGGATTTGGGCACTGGCAGTATGTTTCCAATAAATCCCTTCTACTTGATCCCAATTGATTATCTCCAGGTTGGTTTTTGTGTGACTGCCATATGTGATTATGGGAACGACTTTTTGTAAATAGATGATTCTAACTGGTATCAATGTGAATTTTCCAAATTTCTTTTGGAAAGCCTTTCCCTGGATTGCTAGGAGTTTCATTCTGGCGATTATTCCCATCTTATATGGTAGATCTGCGGGATGGGAGTTGATGTTCACTCCCAAGTATTTGTATTGATGAATTTGCGTTAACTGACTATTTGCGAGCTGCCAATTAAAAGCATGAGCTGCTTTTTTCGGTCTCTGTGGAAAATGAGTATATTTGATTTTTGAGTGTTTATGATGAGATTAGTTTCTATCGCGTATGTGGTCAGGGTGCTTAATTTTCTTTGTAGACCAATGGGAGATCTGTCTGTTATAATCAGATCATCTGCATACAATAAATATGAAATTTCCGTGTTCCCTAAATTTGGAGGTAATGATCTGACTGAGTTAAAAGCAAGCTGGATATTGTTAATAAAGAAGTTAAAAAGAATGGACGCAAAGGTGCAGCCCTGTTTTAATCCGGTATTTGTTAAAACCGCTTTTGATAAAAGACCCATTGAAGTCAATTTCACTTTAATAGATTTACAAAGGTAGCGGGCGCCCCTCTCTCGAAAGAACAGACATGATAACCTGTTCAGTGGTTATTAACCACTTGAGAGTTCGCAGCCACTGCTTTTACTCACTGTGCCTTTCACAGATGGGAAATATCCATTTGCATATCAGTCTTTGTCCTGCCCAGGGGCAGTCCAGCACCGAAATGCAATGGCAATTCCAACCTGAACGAGAGTACCACCAGCAACCCCATACACGTGTTTCACCCTTGTTGGGGATCATCAGTGAGGTGAAGCTGATGCCTCTCTAAGCACAGTGAGAGGGAGACCACGTCTGGTTGCCCCCAGGAGACCTAGGGTTACTAATCCCAGGTTCCTTGAAAAATAGTTTTACAAAGGTAGCGGGCGCCCCTCTCTCGAAAGAACAGACATGATAACCTGTTCGGTGGTTATTAACCACTTGAGAGTTCGCAGCCACTGCTTTTACTCACTGTGCCTTTCACAGATGGGAAATATCCATTTGCATATCAGTCTTTGTCCTGCCCAGGGGCAGTCCAGCACCGAAATGCAATGGCAATTCCAACCTGAACGAGAGTACCACCAGCAACCCCATACACGTGTTTCACCCTTGTTGGGGATCATCAGTGAGGTGAAGCTGATGCCTCTCTAAGCACAGTGAGAGGGAGACCACGTCTGGTTGCCCCCAGGAGACCTAGGGTTACCAATCCCAGGTTCCTTGAAAAATAGTTTTACAAAGGTAGCGGGCGCCCCTCTCTCGAAAGAACAGACATGATAACCTGTTCAGTGGTTATTAACCACTTGAGAGTTCGCAGCCACTGCTTTTACTCACTGTGCCTTTCACAGATGGGAAATATCCATTTGCATATCAGTCTTTGTCCTGCCCAGGGGCAGTCCAGCACCGAAATGCAATGGCAATTCCAACCTGAACGAGAGTACCACCAGCAACCCCATACACGTGTTTCACCCTTGTTGGGGATCATCAGTGAGGTGAAGCTGATGCCTCTCTAAGCACAGTGAGAGGGAGACCACGTCTGGTTGCCCCCAGGAGACCTAGGGTTACCAATCCCAGGTTCCTTGAAAAATAGTTTTACAAAGGTAGCGGGCGCCCCTCTCTCGAAAGAACAGACATGATAACCTGTTCAGTGGTTATTAACCACTTGAGAGTTCGCAGCCACTGCTTTTACTCACTGTGCCTTTCACAGATAGGAAATATCCATTTGCATATCAGTCTTTGTCGTGCCCAGGGGCAGTCCAGCACCGAAATGCAATGGCAATTCCAACCTGAACGAGAGTACCACCAGCAACCCCATACACGTGTTTCACCCTTGTTGGGGATCATCAGTGAGGTGAAGCTGATGCCTCTCTAAGCACAGTGAGAGGGAGACCACGTCTGGTTGCCCCCAGGAGACCTAGGGTTACCAATCCCAGGTTCCTTGAAAAATAGTTTTACAAAGGTAGCGGGCGCCCCTCTCTCGAAAGAACAGACATGATAACCTGTTCAGTGGTTATTAACCACTTGAGAGTTTGCAGCCACTGCTTTTACTCACTGTGCCTTTCACAGATGGGAAATATCCATTTGCATATCAGTCTTTGTCCTGCCCAGGGGCAGTCCAGCACCGAAATGCAATGGCAATTCCAACCTGAACGAGAGTACCACCAGCAACCCCATACACGTGTTTCACCCTTGTTGGGGATCATCAGTGAGGTGAAGCTGATGCCTCTCTAAGCACAGTGAGAGGGAGACCACGTCTGGTTGCCCCCAGGAGACCTAGGGTTACCAATCCCAGGTTCCTTGAAAAATAGTTTTACAAAGGTAGCGGGCGCCCCTCTCTCGAAAGAACAGACATGATAACCTGTTCAGTGGTTATTAACCACTTGAGAGTTCGCAGCCACTGCTTTTACTCACTGTGCCTTTCACAGATGGGAAATATCCATTTGCATATCAGTCTTTGTCCTGCCCAGGGGCAGTCCAGCACCGAAATGCAATGGCAATTCCAACCTGAACGAGAGTACCACCAGCAACCCCATACACGTGTTTCACCCTTGTTGGGGATCATCAGTGAGGTGAAGCTGATGCCTCTCTAAGCACAGTGAGAGGGAGACCATGTCTGGTTGCCCCCAGGAGACCTAGGGTTACCAATCCCAGGTTCCTTGAAAAATAGTTTTACAAAGGTAGCGGGCGCCCCTCTCTCGAAAGAACAGACATGATAACCTGTTCAGTGGTTATTAACCACTTGAGAGTTCGCAGCCACTGCTTTTACTCACTGTGCCTTTCACAGATGGGAAATATCCATTTGCATATCAGTCTTTGTCGTGCCCAGGGGCAGTCCAGCACCGAAATGCAATGGCAATTCCAACCTGAACGAGAGTACCACCAGCAACCCCATACACGTGTTTCACCCTTGTTGGGGATCATCAGTGAGGTGAAGCTGATGCCTTTCTAAGCACAGTGAGAGGGAGACCACGTCTGGTTGCCCCCAGGAGACCTAGGGTTACCAATCCCAGGTTCCTTGAAAAATAGTTTTACAAAGGTAGCGGGCGCCCCTCTCTCGAAAGAACAGACATGATAACCTGTTGAGTGGTTATTAACCACTTGAGAGTTCGCAGCCACTGCTTTTACTCACTGTGCCTTTCACAGATGGGAAATATCCATTTGCATATCAGTCTTTGTCCTGCCCAGGGGCAGTCCAGCACCGAAATGCAATGGCAATTCCAACCTGAATGAGAGTACCACCAGCAACCCCATACACGTGTTTCACCCTTGTTGGGGATCATCAGTGAGGTGAAGCTGATGCCTCTCTAAGCACAGTGAGAGGGAGACCACGTCTGGTTGCCCCCAGGAGACCTAGGGTTACCAATCCCAGGTTCCTTGAAAAATAGTTTTACAAAGGTAGCGGGCGCCCCTCTCTCGAAAGAACAGACATGATAACCTGTTCAGTGGTTATTAACCACTTGAGAGTTCGCAGCCACTGCTTTTACTCACTGTGCCTTTCACAGATGGGAAATATCCATTTGCATATCAGTCTTTGTCCTGCCCAGGGGCAGTCCAGCACCGAAATGCAATGGCAATTCCAACCTGAACGAGAGTACCACCAGCAACCCCATACACGTGTTTCACCCTTGTTGGGGATCATCAGTGAGGTGAAGCTGATGCCTCTCTAAGCACAGTGAGAGGGAGACCACGTCTGGTTGCCCCCAGGAGACCTAGGGTTACCAATCCCAGGTTCCTTGAAAAATAGTTTTACAAAGGTAGCGGGCGCCCCTCTCTCGAAAGAACAGACATGATAACCTGTTCAGTGGTTATTAACCACTTGAGAGTTCGCAGCCACTGCTTTTACTCACTGTGCCTTTCACAGATGGGAAATATCCATTTGCATATCAGTCTTTGTCCTGCCCAGGGGCAGTCCAGCACCGAAATGCAATGGCAATTCCAACCTGAACGAGAGTACCACCAGCAACCCCATACACGTGTTTCACCCTTGTTGGGGATCATCAGTGAGGTGAAGCTGATGCCTCTCTAAGCACAGTGAGAGGGAGACCACGTCTGGTTGCCCCCAGGAGACCTAGGGTTACCAATCCCAGGTTCCTTGAAAAATAGTTTTACAAAGGTAGCGGGCGCCCCTCTCTCGAAAGAACAGACATGATAACCTGTTCAGTGGTTATTAACCACTTGAGAGTTCGCAGCCACTGCTTTTACTCACTGTGCCTTTCACAGATGGGAAATATCCATTTGCATATCAGTCTTTGTCGTGCCCAGGGGCAGTCCAGCACCGAAATGCAATGGCAATTCCAACCTGAACGAGAGTACCACCAGCAACCCCATACACGTGTTTCACCCTTGTTGGGGATCATCAGTGAGGTGAAGCTGATGCCTCTCTAAGCACAGTGAGAGGGAGACCACGTCTGGTTGCCCCCAGGAGACCTAGGGTTACCAATCCCAGGTTCCTTGAAAAATAGTTTTACAAAGGTAGCGGGCGCCCCTCTCTCGAAAGAACAGACATGATAACCTGTTCAGTGGTTATTAACCACTTGAGAGTTTGCAGCCACTGCTTTTACTCACTGTGCCTTTCACAGATGGGAAATATCCATTTGCATATCAGTCTTTGTCCTGCCCAGGGGCAGTCCAGCACCGAAATGCAATGGCAATTCCAACCTGAACGAGAGTACCACCAGCAACCCCATACACGTGTTTCACCCTTGTTGGGGATCATCAGTGAGGTGAAGCTGATGCCTCTCTAAGCACAGTGAGAGGGAGACCACGTCTGGTTGCCCCCAGGAGACCTAGGGTTACCAATCCCAGGTTCCTTGAAAAATAGTTTTACAAAGGTAGCGGGCGCCCCTCTCTCGAAAGAACAGACATGATAACCTGTTCAGTGGTTATTAACCACTTGAGAGTTCGCAGCCACTGCTTTTACTCACTGTGCCTTTCACAGATGGGAAATATCCATTTGCATATCAGTCTTTGTCCTGCCCAGGGGCAGTCCAGCACCGAAATGCAATGGCAATTCCAACCTGAACGAGAGTACCACCAGCAACCCCATACACGTGTTTCACCCTTGTTGGGGATCATCAGTGAGGTGAAGCTGATGCCTCTCTAAGCACAGTGAGAGGGAGACCACGTCTGGTTGCCCCCAGGAGACCTAGGGTTACCAATCCCAGGTTCCTTGAAAAATAGTTTTACAAAGGTAGCGGGCGCCCCTCTCTCGAAAGAACAGACATGATAACCTGTTCAGTGGTTATTAACCACTTGAGAGTTCGCAGCCACTGCTTTTACTCACTGTGCCTTTCACAGATGGGAAATATCCATTTGCATATCAGTCTTTGTCGTGCCCAGGGGCAGTCCAGCACCGAAATGCAATGGCAATTCCAACCTGAACGAGAGTACCACCAGCAACCCCATACACGTGTTTCACCCTTGTTGGGGA
Organism: Ambystoma mexicanum; assembly: GCF_040938575.1. Taxonomy (NCBI): domain Eukaryota; kingdom Metazoa; phylum Chordata; class Amphibia; order Caudata; family Ambystomatidae; genus Ambystoma; species Ambystoma mexicanum. The sequence goes on from NC_090922.1 coordinate 1,143,105,522, forward strand.
TCATCAGTGAGGTGAAGCTGATGCCTCTCTAAGCACAGTGAGAGGGAGACCACGTCTGGTTGCCCCCAGGAGACCTAGGGTTACCAATCCCAGGTTCCTTGAAAAATAGTTTTACAAAGGTAGCGGGCGCCCCTCTCTCGAAAGAACAGACATGATAACCTGTTCAGTGGTTATTAACCACTTGAGAGTTCGCAGCCACTGCTTTTACTCACTGTGCCTTTCACAGATGGGAAATATCCATTTGCATATCAGTCTTTGTCCTGCCCAGGGGCAGTCCAGCACCGAAATGCAATGGCAATTCCAACCTGAATGAGAGTACCACCAGCAACCCCATACACGTGTTTCACCCTTGTTGGGGATCATCAGTGAGGTGAAGCTGATGCCTCTCTAAGCACAGTGAGAGGGAGACCACGTCTGGTTGCCCCCAGGAGACCTAGGGTTACCAATCCCAGGTTCCTTGAAAAATAGTTTTACAAAGGTAGCGGGCGCCCCTCTCTCGAAAGAACAGACATGATAACCTGTTCAGTGGTTATTAACCACTTGAGAGTTCGCAGCCACTGCTTTTACTCACTGTGCCTTTCACAGATGGGAAATATCCATTTGCATATCAGTCTTTGTCCTGCCCAGGGGCAGTCCAGCACCGAAATGCAATGGCAATTCCAACCTGAACGAGAGTACCACCAGCAACCCCATACACGTGTTTCACCCTTGTTGGGGATCATCAGTGAGGTGAAGCTGATGCCTCTCTAAGCACAGTGAGAGGGAGACCACGTCTGGTTGCCCCCAGGAGACCTAGGGTTACCAATCCCAGGTTCCTTGAAAAATAGTTTTACAAAGGTAGCGGGCGCCCCTCTCTCGAAAGAACAGACATGATAACCTGTTCAGTGGTTATTAACCACTTGAGAGTTCGCAGCCACTGCTTTTACTCACTGTGCCTTTCACAGATGGGAAATATCCATTTGCATATCAGTCTTTGTCCTGCCCAGGGGCAGTCCAGCACCGAAATGCAATGGCAATTCCAACCTGAACGAGAGTACCACCAGCAACCCCATACACGTGTTTCACCCTTGTTGGGGATCATCAGTGAGGTGAAGCTGATGCCTTTCTAAGCACAGTGAGAGGGAGACCACGTCTGGTTGCCCCCAGGAGACCTACGGTTACCAATCCCAGGTTCCTTGAAAAATAGTTTTACAAAGGTAGCGGGCGCCCCTCTCTCGAAAGAACAGACATGATAACCTGTTCAGTGGTTATTAACCACTTGAGAGTTCGCAGCCACTGCTTTTACTCACTGTGCCTTTCACAGATGGGAAATATCCATTTGCATATCAGTCTTTGTCCTGCCCAGGGGCAGTCCAGCACCGAAATGCAATGGCAATTCCAACCTGAACGAGAGTACCACCAGCAACCCCATACACGTGTTTCACCCTTGTTGGGGATCATCAGTGAGGTGAAGCTGATGCCTCTCTAAGCACAGTGAGAGGGAGACCACGTCTGGTTGCCCCCAGGAGACCTAGGGTTACCAATCCCAGGTTCCTTGAAAAATAGTTTTACAAAGGTAGCGGGCGCCCCTCTCTCGAAAGAACAGACATGATAACCTGTTCAGTGGTTATTAACCACTTGAGAGTTCGCAGCCACTGCTTTTACTCACTGTGCCTTTCACAGATGGGAAATATCCATTTGCATATCAGTCTTTGTCCTGCCCAGGGGCAGTCCAGCACCGAAATGCAATGGCAATTCCAACCTGAACGAGAGTACCACCAGCAACCCCATACACGTGTTTCACCCTTGTTGGGGATCATCAGTGAGGTGAAGCTGATGCCTCTCTAAGCACAGTGAGAGGGAGACCACGTCTGGTTGCCCCCAGGAGACCTAGGGTTACCAATCCCAGGTTCCTTGAAAAATAGTTTTACAAAGGTAGCGGGCGCCCCTCTCTCGAAAGAACAGACATGATAACCTGTTCAGTGGTTATTAACCACTTGAGAGTTCGCAGCCACTGCTTTTACTCACTGTGCCTTTCACAGATGGGAAATATCCATTTGCATATCAGTCTTTGTCCTGCCCAGGGGCAGTCCAGCACCGAAATGCAATGGCAATTCCAACCTGAACGAGAGTACCACCAGCAACCCCATACACGTGTTTCACCCTTGTTGGGGATCATCAGTGAGGTGAAGCTGATGCCTCTCTAAGCACAGTGAGAGGGAGACCACGTCTGGTTGCCCCCAGGAGACCTAGGGTTACCAATCCCAGGTTCCTTGAAAAATAGTTTTACAAAGGTAGCGGGCGCCCCTCTCTCGAAAGAACAGACATGATAACCTGTTCAGTGGTTATTAACCACTTGAGAGTTCGCAGCCACTGCTTTTACTCACTGTGCCTTTCACAGATGGGAAATATCCATTTGCATATCAGTCTTTGTCCTGCCCAGGGGCAGTCCAGCACCGAAATGCAATGGCAATTCCAACCTGAACGAGAGTACCACCAGCAACCCCATACACGTGTTTCACCCTTGTTGGGGATCATCAGTGAGGTGAAGCTGATGCCTCTCTAAGCACAGTGAGAGGGAGACCACGTCTGGTTGCCCCCAGGAGACCTTTGTAAAACACTTTAATAGATGTTTCTGTGTAAAATTGTTGTATTAGATACTTAACGTATGGTGGGCATCTGTTTTTTGTAAATTTATCCCATAGAATTGCATGTGGGATTGAATCGAAGGCACGTTTAAAATCGATCATGGCCATTTAGATAGGTTGTTTTCGCTGAATCAACAGTTTTTTTAGTGCTTATAAAATGATTACATTTAATGCTGTTCCAACCTCTGCTACAAAGCCTGATTGTTTGCTGTCTAGTAATTTTTCTTAGATGAGACATTGGCCTCATTACGACCCTGGCGGAGTGGGATACCGCCAGCGGTAATCGCGGCGGACCCGTCCGCCCTACTACGAGTTCCCTTAGCGCCATGGAGGTTTTCTCCGCCTGGTTTTACCGGGCGGAGAAAACCATGGCGCTAAGGGACCTCGTTGTTAATTACGCCGCCGTACTTTACGGCGGCGTAATTAACTCCTTCCCCACTCCCATTATACCCTCTGGGGCAAGAATGGGAATGGGGAAGGGTAAAATGGGGATTGGGGATTTACCGCTCCGCCAAGGTTGGCATGGGGTGGTAAATCCGCCAACCCCCATGGCGCTATCGGCGGCTTTCCGCCATGCTCCGCGGTGCATTTTGCACCACGAATTCCGCCAGGGTCGTAATGAGGGCCAGTAAAAAATCTCTAAGAAGAAGTTTTGCAAAAAATTTCTGCGGAACGTCGAGAAGTGCAATTGGTATGTAGTTTTTGTTAGATTTCTATCACCCTTTTTGAAGAGCGGTATAATAATGGTTTATTTCCAAGATTTAGGGATTTTCCCAGTTGGAATCACTTTTTTAAAGATTAGTTCAAGAGCTACAGCCAAAGTATCTGTGTTTTTTTTAATGATAACATTTGATAAGTTATCGGCGGCCCGGAGCTCTTGAGCTACTCAATTTTTTTATTATCATCTCAAAGCCTAGAGAATCAAACACAAATGTTGACAGGTCAGGCGTATCAGTAAGTAATGGGATTGACTCAGATGTATTACTTGCTAAGATTTTTTCTAAATGTGATATCCAGGTTTCATCTGTTACTGAATTAAGAAGAGTCGATTTGTTTGCATTTGCATGCAGATTATTGATTAGACTCCATATTGCCCCTGTGGACCTCGTCATATGTGCTTGGAGCATTTTTTTCACCTTCTCGTTGCTTTTTTGTTGCTTTGATTTGTTTGAAAATGTTTTTGTGACATGTTCTCAGATTACTTCTCTCAGTTTTTTGTGTGATTGGAGATTGCTTGACGACAAGATGTTTTTAGATCTTTAATCTGCCAATCATTAGCATACTTGTGCTTATATTTAGAATTGGCATTTGGTTCCGAGTTTTCACTTATAAGCTGAATTATGTCGGTGTAGCTAATGGAAGCTGTTATTATTTCCATTTATTTGCTTCTTTTAGATTGGTTGTAAATTGTTTCAAAATTCTGGGATTCCAATGAATTCCTTTTCTAGCATTATTAGTCTCTAATCGCGGCTCATTCACCCTCTCTGATGGCATGCGGACTCCAGTAGGTAGCGAGAATGTTATGATCGCTAGCTGTAGTAGATATTATTTCGAAGGAGTCTATACATTTGTTTGCAGTATTCGAAATGAACACGTAATCTATCACTGAGAAGCTCTTATCACGGGACCAAGTTGAAGCAGTTGGAGAGTCTTTTGTTGACAAACTATTTATCATTTTAAATGCTCATGTTTCCATTAAGGCACGCCATGTTGCCGCTCACGGCTTAGCCTCTAGGTTTACCGGTGTAATGCAGTTCATATTAAAATCTCCCACTATTAAGATGGTTTGGGTAATGTTATCAGTTAATATCAAATATAAGATGGTTTCAATCTTTCCTAAGAATTGTGTTTCAGTTGGAGAACAGGGGTTCCATTATACATTTATTATTACGATAGAGGGAACAACGGATGGTTAGGGTTGTTGGTTGTGACTTTTACTATCCGGGTCAGAGGATAGCCAAGCTTTAAGTGTCAAATCAGAATCTAACAGAGTTGCCGTGAGGAGTCCAGCTGTCAAACGTCCTTTTGATGGTTTCTTTGCTGGTAGTGCTACGATTTGATGTTTACCCCATACTGGGACTATTGTCATCCACGTTTCTTGTAGGATGACAAGATCAAAATTATCTAGATGAGGTGGGAGCTTTTTCAATAAGTGCGAAAACCCCCTGGTGTTCCAGGAGGCCATAGTGCACGTGTGGAGAATGCACTTTGTCTCCTGCTATTTGTTTTGAGGAAAACTGGAGTTCCCTAATCTTTCAGTAACCCATGCCCGCTTCAATTTCAGACGAGGTTGATTCATTTGATGATTAGGGTTGCAATTGCAACAGGAATTGACATTTGATATTGCGTTCGAGTTTGGGTTGCCATTCATTTGATTTTGAGAAGCATTGCACTCTTTCGTCTTGGGTTGTTCTAGAGAAGGAACTAGTTCTAACATCAAGCCTTTGGTTTGGAGGGTAGCCCTTTCTTGCCATAAAAGGTTTTTGAGGATTTATGAAGGTATATTGATTTTAACTGTGTCTTGAATTGCTTGTTTAGGATAGCAAAGCCATTCTATATCCGACAATCTTATGTGTTGTAAGGAGACAACTGAATTAAAGATCGTCAGTAAGGTCATCCTATTTGCGTATTGATCATCATAAGTATGGTCAAGCATGATCATTTTTATGTTTTCATCCTGAACTATTGATCCATTGTCTAAGTGGTGGTGAACATTATGAATATTTGGGTTAACTTGAGGAATTGCTACACTCACCGGCGTTTCTGTGATTGAACTAGGAGTTACAGACTTTGAAGTCTGATTTTCATTGATTATAGGTTTCAAGGCAATTGATTCACATCTTTGATCTAGAGTTTTGAACGCCACTGGTGTGCTATTCAAATTGACAAAGAAAGTTTGCAAAGTGTTAGTCTTCTCATTGTTCGCATGGAGACTCTGATGGATTGAGTCTATAACCGATATGTCATTGTTGGAATAGACAGATGGGTTCATAAGTTCTTCATTTGTAATGGTATCAGGTTTCAGAGCATTTGGCGCATCATTACATTGACATACAAGCCTTGGGCAGCAAGGATACGGTAGATTGGGCGAACCTTTTGATGGTGCAACTTTGAAGGAAGATGCAACCTGGCTCCCTTTTTTAGATCGGTTGGGACTGCATTCATTGAGTCAGCGGTGATCATCATCGTAGGACCCATTGGGCTGCTCTGTTTATTCGGAGAGACTGGTCCATTCACTATGGGTGTTTTGGGTGTTTTTTTGTTCTTTTTTGTTCAAGTGAAAAGGTATAAGCTGGGAATTAACTCAATCACTGCTAGAGTACAATGGACGTTTATGCAGTTATATCATACATGTTCGCATCCCCCAGCTGAATCCTTGCATGGTGATCTGGCAGTGGCTGGGGCTAATCAACAAGATTCGGGGTGGACTACCCTAATTGATTACTGTGAAGACATTTTATTTCGGCTAGCTTAGAACACAAAAGAGTTTAAGTGTAATCCAATTAAGGGGAAGCTACACTTGAATAGGTATTATTTGATTAGAACTGTAGAGTAGTGCCATGGTTATGTTTCTTGGAACATCATGGAATGATTGCCCCTACTTAATATTATTTGCATATCCAGTGGCTTGATGGGAATTTTTATAGATGTAGGTGGAATTTGGATTCAATGGGTGAAATTTTAAGAAGAAGAAAGATTCTCCCAGAGGGATTGTAGGTTCTGTGAGAATCAGTTTGAATTTTACACTATGATACTTGATTATGTATTGCCTGAAATGTTTGTTATTTCGCGTAATGTATTTAAGGAGTGTATGCATACCGTTTGTACCGAGTGAACAACTGTGTTTGTGGGTGTTTGGGGGATTTGCCAACATCAGTTTCCTTGGCTGTGGTTCGGTTCATTAGGGCTTTAAAATTAGAAGATAATGAAGGATGAATGTGATGAAATGGAATTTGTGATAAATGAATGTTTTCTTACATTTGACAAAAGTCTATTAATTGTTAATAAGAAACATTTTATTAACTGTGGATGTTCTCGCTTTTCTTTTCTTTTTTAATTTGCAATTTAATATGATAAATATTAATGTATGCTGTAGCCTTAATAATTGTGTTTTCTGGTATAGCACTTTGTATGAAACATTGAATGTTATGTTAGATTTTATGATATTTTGATGATGTTTATCTTGTGGAAATCATTGTATTATGGTGTATAATTGTTAAGCTGTAAATACTTTTGAACCCATATACAATTATAAATGAATTCTGCCACAGAACGTCGGATCATAGTGGAGGCCCTTGTGGTACAGCACATTAATAAGGGAAACACTTTTCTGACAGGTCTCATTTTGCTCACATGGCTCCCTTAAATGCAGAACAACCGGCAGAGCACGCCTTATTGCAGGCACATAGGAATTTGGTTAAATCAACCTATGCAAACTAAAATGACGTATGTTCCAGGCAAGGAAACTGTTTGAGAATTGCATGTATCATCTACAAAACAGTCATGAGCAGTACTGCAGCATACCAGGTGGCTCCATTCCACATATCTAGTTGCACAGGCTCCTCCCTCACATTAAATTAACCAACCGGCTAAAATCACAACTAGACTGCAAAGAGAGGACCCACAAACAGGCCTTCCGTCGTCATGCACCAACCCTCTGGAACTCGATCCAAACATATGCTCGGAATGCCCCCACACTTCTTCAGTCTTCCAAATCTCTCAAAATGTGCACTTTTGTTAAAAGACACCGGCCCAAATGAAGGCTATCTACACTGTGTACAGGTATCTGCTGCTCTTAACCTAGGACTCTTGCTTTAAGCAATACAATTAAAATACAACAAATAAATAATCATACAAATAAAAGTCCTTGGAGATATCATGTTTAGCAGCACATTCATGTTTGCCCTAGGAGGAAATGATTTTGAGATACAGATTCGATCAAACCCCGTTTGCCCCACTACTTATTAAACTAAACAGCAATACAGTTGGTGCTAAATGCATTTGAATCGTTTTTAGCACCGGTACGGATTTTAGATATAAGCAGGCGAGAATTCTGCCACTGAACCACCAATAGATATTCTAGCCCTGATATATTTAGAATAGGAAACCACATCATTCCCATTTGTTTCAGGAGAAAGCTAGAAATGTTGTGTTTTATTTTAGAAGCCAGCATATTTTACAGTATTGGTGCATCCGTCTCCTCTAACGTGGCGATGACTGAGCTGAAATCAAACGTTTGCTTCTTCCATTTCTGCTCCTATCACAAAGATCAAGGTCACATCAGAAAAACATCAAGCAGATGTGAATTACTCCTCCTGAGACAAGCCCATTCTTATTCTTGAGATGGCAGTCACTAGTGGCCTATTACCAGTTTCAGACTGTGGTAGACTGGGACCTTTCATGCATTACTGCTATTCACAACTCTTTCAAACTGCTTCCCCGCCCAGCGATATTTCACCTAGCTTAGAGAATCTGAGCCCAAATGAACACTAAACAGCTGGCTGCAGCAAAAAGCCAATTCTTGCTGTTTAAATTAATCCAAGATGAGTTTAACACTTTTCGTACTAAACAATATGATTGCCATATTCAGAAATCTCTGCTATGGAATCGTTGTATCTAAGACAGACACATTAAAAGAAAATGAAAGCTTAGGTGCAAAATGGAACTAAATTGTATACTTGCATTGTGTTGTTTAATGCAAGCCAAATTAACAAGATAATTCCTACATATCCATTTTAAATGTTTCAAGTAAACGTTATCCAAAAGTTCTGCCTGCGTTGATTTACATCGACGCCCACCCCCCCCAAAAAAAAATGCTCGATTCAGGTAATCTTTCACACTTTCCTGTCATAAATCACATTTACAATTTCCACATTTCAAAAGAGACACTGTGGAAAAGTAGGCATTAAATTGCACTTTGATCACATTGTAAATGGGTGTAATTTCTAGAACCAACCAGAGAAACAGAAAGATAACATGATCAGCTTGCATGAAGTATGTTGAATCATTTTTTGAGTTTGTGCTCTGCCCTCTTTGGCTGGACAATATCAGGAAGAAAAATGTGCCATGTAAATGAATGCTGTAATGAAGTATCCCGCAAGATTCTGGGGTCCACCAATGTGGTAACTAAGAGTTGGTGGTGGGGCATGAGCCAGTAAATGTTGGGTCTGTGGGAGGATATGGGCATCATCCCTTGGTCACCCTACCTCATTCTCCATCACATGGCAGGAGACAATCACAGTGGCTCCTCATAGACCAGTCTTGGGGATGTAGACTCTCCACACCTATCAGCCGAATAGGGTTGTTCACCAATAAATGTTGTTTGTTCACCAGCAAAAAGCTCTTCCTGAACAGGCCCAAAACTCTAGACAGGAAAAATATATTTTCATTTAAGGGAACCAATTTCACTGCACTCAACGATGGTTGCATGTTTTTAAATGAAGTTGCAGATTTACACAATTAAAAAAGCCGATTTCTGGTGTTCTCCGGACACAGAGTGAACCAGACGCAAGGTTACAATACCACAACTTGCTAAACTCATGGAGCTCAAAACGGAAACAAAGTTACAAAAGGATTGCTCCCAGGTGAAGGATTCCCAGAGCACAGGGATACCATTTCTTCTATTTCCCTGTGTGCACAACATGAGACTTGAAAACAAACCATTTTGAACTCTTAACTAGTGTATTTTCTGACTCTAATTCACAAACTGCAAATAGAGAAGAGATGTACTTAGCAAAAGCAAAGAGGGTCAGTGGACTAAGTTGAATAGCAGTTTCTGGCCCTGGAGAGTAGCAATGTGGGGAATCAGAAGGCCATGTGCTAACCCAAGCCAGTGGATTTTCACCCACAGGAATTAAGGGGTGTCCTGGTCACATTGTAGGTGATGGTCACTGTAGCTTATTGTGGGAACTAGAACCGCTCAAAGGCAGCCCCATATGGCAGGCCAGACCCAGCTATTCTAGAGCAGACCCAAACCTGAAAAAAACTGTTCTGTCAAACAATGTTTCTATTTCTGTATGTACTTAATTCTAAAATTGAAACAACGTGTTTTAAAAGCTCGCCCAGTTTGTTTCCAGGCTCTAATTCACATGCCTGACACATGCCTGACATAGATTAGCTCAACACACATATCTCAAGACAGGTTCTGGGGAAGAACACTAATATACAAGATGATGGACTGCTCAGTTATAGGTTTGGGCTTGCCCTTGGTCCCCAAAGAAGCCAGTGTGCACGCAGTGACAACAAACATTGTAAGCATTCAGAGACAGGAAGACCAATGCGTTAGATCTGTAAAGTAGGCTTGAGAAAATGAGCAATGATATCAAAGGTTTAGTAGCAGCAAAGGTGAGAAAGGGCCTAACGTTATGGATGTTAAACATGTGAAATTATGAAGAATGCCAAGAAACAGAAATAGGATTAGAAAAGGATAGGTCAGAATCAAGATAGAAACCAAGATTGCGAGCAGTAAAGGAAATGGGGAGAAGTGAGGGGGGAAGAAGACAGAAAAGGGAAAGGAAGGAGGGGGACTATTGGAGGCTGGAAAGAAAAGAACTTCAGTTTAAGAAGCATTGAGAACCAGAAAGCAATCAGACATCCATGTTTGAATAGTAGAGAGACCGACTGAGAGATTTGAATAAATAGTAGGAGTAAAAGAGGAAAAAGACAAAAATAGTTGGGTATCACTGGCATATAAGTGATGAGATAACCTAAAAGAGGAAATGAGTGAGGCAAGATGGGAAGTATAGAGAGAAAAAAGAAAAAGACCAAGAACAGAACCCTGAGAGACACCGTCAGAAATAGGAGCAGGCTTAGAGCAAGTTCCAGCCCATGTGACTGAGTAGATGCGCTTGGTTAGATAGGACTGAAACCAAGATAGTACAGATCCAGAAAAAACAAAGGAAGAAAGAGACTGAAGGAGTAACAAATGATCCACTGTTTCAAAAGCAGGTGAGACATCTAAAAGAATAAGGATTGAAGAGTAACGGGCTGAAAGCATTGAATCACAGATAGTAAAAAGAGCTGTCTCCATTGAATGGAGAGAGTGAAGCCCAGATTGGAAAAGGGGAAGAATAGAATACCTTGCAATAAATGACAAGACCTGTAAATAAACAAACCGTTCCAAATATTTAGAGTGATATATAAGAAAACAAATAGGATGAAAATTAGAAAGTACACATGGATCGAGAGATGGTTTTTCAAAATATGAATCCGGACTGCATGTTTTATAAAGCAGATGAATAGTAGATGTAGCAAGCGAGATATTAAAAAGGCTAGTGAGTTAAGAATTAAGTGAAGGATAGACTTGTGTAAGGAGTGTAAAAGGAAGAGGACCAGTAGGGGAAATAGTAGGATGACCCTGAGAAAGGAGCATAGGAATATCAGAATTAGAAGCAGCAGAGAACAACGATATAGTACTAGATGAAGAAGAGGAGGAAGATAGGTTAGACGAAGAAGAGGAAGTAACAGTAACAGCTGCATAAAGAGTATCAACCTTAGTAGTAAAGTAGGTAGAAAAAGTAGACAGAAGAGAATGGTCAAGGGAAGGGGGAGAAAGTGTTTGAAAGAGACAACACGGATGAGAAGATTTAGCTTACACAAGACCAAAGAAATATGAATGCTTAGAGGGAAGAACAGATTCATTATAAAGAGTCTGATAAGAAGAGAACAGTGCTCGATCAGCATCAGAGCGAGACATACACCAACGCCTCTCATGACGACAAAGAGCAATGTAGAGGAGCAGGTGGATGCTTTCCCACTAGTTCCCACCCCCTCACTGCCGTCATACTGGAATAGTCAGAGAAGAGCAGTAAATTGGACCCCCCTGTATTGTTCCTATATCGCATCGAGTGTATGAGAGAAGTTATGCACTCAGACAGCCATACAGAATGTACCCTTGCATTGAAAGTGTGGAAGTTTGTGGCATGGAAGGATATCAGTACGCAGCTATGGACATCATGGAGCGTTAACATGAAATCTGGAGAGCGCAGAGTGATGTCATGAAGAAGATATATAAAACTATGTTGAAACAATATGAACATAGTTAAGAGTAAGAACGCAACTGAAGGACCAAGAGATATATGTACCTAGGGCTAAAGTAATCGTTAATACAAAGAAGATGAAGTAAGTTACTGGTCAATAATTATAAATATGCAGTAACGCAAGGTAGAAAGGAAACATATAGAGTCTTGTTATAGAGGAATATATATGACGTGGCAAGGACGGCCATGATAGGAAAATGGAAGATGGATCATGTTCAATTCAACTAAGCTACCTCAGAGACAGACCAAGGCTGTAGAATCAGGAGACTTGGAAGAATAGTTCTGTGTGCAGAACCTACGATGAGTCAAGGTTGGCCCAGAATCAATAATGCTATTTTAAGAATAAACAGAAAGCACCAAAGGAGTTGCATGGATAAACTCTGACTGTGGGGCATTCCTCATAGATTGAAGAAGAGAACATCTGCAATAGCCAACTGTGGATCAATTAAAAGTGTGCAAAGTTCAACTGAGATAGAGTGAGCAAGTCTCTAGAGGGCAAGAAAAGCCCAGCATAATTGAATCAAATAGCAGAAAATAGAAAGTTGAAATTAACACATATGTGGTCTGCTAACACATGATTTTGAAGAAGAGAACAAGGTCTATTCATTATGCTGCAGATGGAGATAGTGGTGTGCTCACACTCCCTTGAATGTTTCAGAACAGTGAACAGGCTGCAAGGTCACCTACAAACAGAAGACTTTGGCTTAAGGCCAAATGAGAGATGATCGACTAATTGTGACAATAGGGAGTATTCTGACAGGATTCAAACACTGAAGTTTTGTTTCACATATGTGCTGCTAAAGAGTGTACATCCAAGTTTGGGATAGCATGCCAACCAATCAGTGGTTCTAAGGGGCAACGTAACATACAGTGTTGCATAGACCAATATACTGCTATTTTGTCCACTTTAATCAGTACTATACATATTTAGAGGTAGTTCAAGGCATGTCCTACAGACAACGGGCAACCAATGATGTATTCATTTGTATTTGTTCTATATGCAGATATGTTCCATTAACCAATCCCTCCTCTCAATAGGTTTTATAATTTGCCACGTAGAACAATGTTATAGATGATGCATATTGGGGTGTAAAACCTCTATGTAATCAAGCTACTGTGTGAGTGTGCAAATATCAGTCCGATGACTGTCAGTTCTCTGTGCTTTATTAATGAGAATAAAGTTGTACTTTGCCATATTCGTTAAGTCTGTCTCCGATTATTTGGTCTGAGATCATTATTTGTAATTCCATCTAGCACACAAGACACTTCAAAATTCTAGAGCACAGCACGTTGCATAGAGCAAAGTTGTGGTTGAGCCAGGGCTGAGGGGGCTTCCACAAACGGGAAAATGGGGAGGAAGGACATAGACCATTAAGAGAAGAAGAAGGCAAATAAGAAAAGACTGAAAGCAGCCCTATCAATAGAAAGAGGCAGGAATGTAGAACGTGAAGGAAGACAAGAAATACTGGAAGAAAAAACAAAGGGACATTAAAATGTACGAAGATCACAATGGGAATAAGTAGAAGTGAGAATAGAAGAGAATGGAGACATTTCTGAATTAGGAGAAGAAATTGAAAAGAAAAGAAGATGGTGATCAGACAAATAGACTGGGTAAGCAGACACTAACGATGAGATGGAGGAGTAAGAAGCTGTAGGAGATGGTGAGGAGATGGTGAGAATCATTTTTTTATTTTTATTTTGGTTGGTTAATTAATTAACCTTTCAAAACAAAAATAAAAATAAAAAGATTCTCATCTGTTGATTTATATATGTAAAATTGTGAAGATTTAATGTTTAAATATGTTTTTATCTCTGTATTGTAACATTTGTTTTGAAAGGTTAAATAATTAACCAACCAAAATTTTAAATAACTTAAAAAAAATGTACCTATTAGTGGATGGTGAGAATCAAGAATAGCTAAGAGTGGTATAGAAGCATGAGTAGAAGATAAATGAAGATTAAAATCACCAAGAATTGTAAAACAATTAGGAGATGTTAAAACAGCACTAAGAAGACCACCAATATCGTCACAGGAAGTAGTAAGAGGAGCAGGAGGACAATAGATTTAAAGAAAAGGAATGGAGGAGGACTTAGTAAAGGTAGAGAGAGAATATTCAAAAGAAGGTTCAGCAGGAAGTGAAAGCAACAATGCCTGAAGAGTAGAGGAGGGTGGCCGGTAAAGAATACCGGTGCCTCTTCCACGACTAGAAGGGTGAGGCTTGTGGCTGAGAGCAGTGTCCGAAGTTTAGAGAGAAGAAGGGATAACAGTATTATTTGAAGAAAGACAGGTTTCCCTAATACACATAAAATGCAAGTTAAAGCAGTGACTCATATCATGACTAGAGTGAGACTTCTTAATAATAGACCTAGCATTCGAAAGAGCTATGTTCATACAAGAAAGATTGGAGATAGTAGATTGGTAAATAAGATTAGCATGCTTACAAGAAGACGTGGAAGGAAGATGACTATGAGAGGTCCAATATGTGGAAATAGGACCAACTGTAGCGACCGAAATTAAAGTAGAGCAAGTATCAGAATAAGCGGGTAATGATATTGACATCACTAGAACAGAATAAAACAATATACCGACTAATGTAAGAGCTGGGCATGCTGCAGGAACCAGGGAAATGAGGTGGAGAAAACTAAGAGTCAAGGATGAGGTGATAACATCAGGGGTGGGAGTAGGAAGAAGGAGGTGTTGTGTAAACCTTCTAAAATATCTCTGTTTTAAAGATTCATTTCACTGACAAACACCCCATGACCTAACAACCACCTCACGACAATCTCACCCCAAAATGTTGGGACAAGAAACAGGATGTTTTTAATCTGAATACTCATACTCTGTTTCATTTAAAATAATGAATAACAATGAACGTGGTCCCATAACTTTAAATGTTGGGGATGTCACCCACAGGATTCCACACAAATACAGGCAGCATGTATACAGAAATGAAATACAACTATGCTGCTATTATCTTTCTATTGTGTTGCATTCACAACACATACAAAGATCCAGTCTTATAATACATTTATGAATATCTCTTCTAGACAAACAATATTCAATACTTTCAAATGTGTGTGTAACAATAATCCCTGCTTGTTGGCATCATCTTTCAAAGAAAGCACAAAACATTTACATTTGCAATATATAATTCAACACATTTTCTCTGAGACCATTGACATGTTTCAGCAACTGAGAAAATACTTGGATCCACATATATCATTCTTGTGGGGGGGATAGCTCAGGGGCAACGCGTTTGTCTTGGAAGAAAGATGACACATCGCAGTACAGGTTTGAATTCCGATCCCGTGCATAGAAACCAATTTCTGGTACAAAGCACGCTATAAAATAACAATGATAATAATTTGTATAGGGTGGATTCCATGATGAATGTTGGCCATCAATGGTGTCTAGCTTGGACATAGATGCAAGAAAACAGGGTATTATATGTTTGGCTAATGTGTCTACAGGTGTGGGTGTTAGATAGAAAAATGTGTTTTAGAGATCACAGTATTTTGGGTCATTTAAGGGGTAAGAAATCCAAATATAAGTTGTACATTTAAAAAATGGGGGATTCATTAATTTTTGGTTAATGACATAGAATAATATGCCCTGTGCAAATCAAAAGTACTGTAGCATTCTATTTTAAGTATACTTTACATGCGATTTCTCTGTGGTGCGGAAGGGGTATGCAGTGAGATTTCATGTGATTTGTCTGGGGTACTGACGGGGCAGGCGCTTAGTTCTCATGCGATTTGGCTGGAGTACGGACGGGGTACACACTGAGTTTTCACACAATTTGGGTGGGGTGCAGATGGGTTATGCACTGAGTTTACAGACGATTTGGCTGGAGTGCGGACGGGGTATGCGCTGAGTTAACACACGATTTGGCTGGGGTGCAGACGAGGTACGTGCTGAGTTCACACGCGATTTGTCTGGGCTGCAGACAGGGTACGTGCTGAGTTTACACGCGATTTGGGTGGTGTGCGGATGGGGTACGTACTGAGTTTTCACGCAATTACCCTCATCCGCAGCCCAGCCAAATCATGTGAGACCTCAGCGCGTACCCCATCTGCACCCCAGACAAATTGCATGAAAACTCAGCGCGTACCCCATCCGCTCCCTATTTGCTCCAAAACAACATGCGATACAAGCACAAATCCACAGGAAGCATTCCCCTCCTGACGGGACACCCGCACCCCAGCCCCCATCACCCCAGCCTGCAGGCAGCCCCCACAACACCTGTGACACCTCAGTCCCCATCACCCCACCCTGCATGTAGCCCCCACTACGTGGGGCACCCAGCCCCCCCATCACCCTAGCCTGCAGGCAGCCCCTACACCCCCTGTGACACCCCAGCCCCCTCACCCCACCCTGCAGGTAGCCCCAAAACACCTGTGACACCCCAGTCCCCATAGCCCCACTATGCTGGCAGCCCCTACTACATGGGACGCCATAGCCCCATCACCCGAGCCTGCAGGCAGACCCCACTACATGGGACACCCCAGCCCCCATCACTCCAGCCTGCAGGCAGCCCCCACAACACCTGTGACACCCCATCCCCCATCACCCCACCCTGCAGGCTGCCCCCACGACATGGGACACCACAGCCCCCATCACCCCAGCCTGCAGGCAGCCCCAATGCATAGGACACATCAGCCCCCATCACCCGAGCCTGCAGGCAGCCCCCATTACATGGGACTCCCCAGGCCTCATCACCCCAGCCTGCAGGCAGCCCCCCCAAGACCTGTGCCACCCCAGCCCCCATCACCCCACCCTGCAGGCAGCCCTCCACCACATGGGACACCCCAGCCACCATCACCCCACCCTGCAGGCAGCCCCCACTACATGGGACTCCAAAGCCCCCATCACCCCAGCCTCCAGGCAGGCCCCACTAAATGGGACTTTCCAGCCCCCATCACCCCACCTTGCAGGCAGCCTCCAACACATGGAACACCCCAGCCACCATCACCTGTGATGCCACCCTGCAAGCAGCCCCCTCCAGACCGAACATCACCTGCATGCTGGATGCTGCCATGGTGACACATGTTAACTCCATCAATGGCATTTCAAGGACCTTTACTGCTGTGTAGTGACATCACCCTGAACCTCCGGGTCAAAATATATCCTGCAAATAGAAACAAAAGCATACACCTGGGCCACACCCTTGAGTGTGTCAGCTGTTCCAACACAATTGATGTCTGCAACCATATCCCAACATACACATCACACACGTAAATGGTAAAGTGAGGCCCTGCAGCCCATGTGACAAAGTCATCTCAATAGTCCTCATGTAAAAATAGTCACACAGTGACATATTTTTAAGCACCCTCAATGTGTGCCACATGAACAGACGCTGCCCAGACGTGTCACGGCCTGAGCCTCAATGAGCCGACATTACCTGAACAGATAACCTAATGAACACATCACTGTTCCTTCCATTTGTGAATGACATGACATGACATGTAATCAAATGACATGTCATCCATGATGTACATATACACAAGTAGCCAAAGGCCCAAAGATTCCATGGAGGGGGAAGACAGTGAAAACAGAGACAACAAACATTTAGGGCAGGTGCCAGTGATATGACGTCAGTGCTTGGTAATTGGGGAAGGAGTAAAGTATGTGGGGGAAGGGGGAAGTGCAGTACATGTGCAGTGCAGTACATGTGAAGGACATCATAACAAATAGAACATGCAAGGAAATGAACAAACCGTGGGCAGCTGGTGTCAAGTGCAAGCCTAAGTGCAGTCAGCAGTTGTGAAGTGCCAGCAGGTGTCTGTTGGCATACATAAAAGCAGTCCAAGTTTGTGGGATGCCAGGGAGGCAGTGCTGGTGTGCAAGTGCGGGGCGAGGGGACCTTTGGACAATTTCAGAGGGTATCTAGGCGACCATTACAGATTCAAACAGGAGTTCATCAGGGCCGAGGAGTACCAAAAGCACAATGAAAGAAAAATGACTCAGGTTTTGATTGAGTACATGGCAATCAGGCAGTGTGCTACCCACCCAGACTGCTTCATTGGTCTGGCGATGTGTAAAAAGAAATTAATGGCAAAATTGCCTGCAAGTGCAAGATGCACAACAACACCAAAGACAATGATAACAGCACAAAAACATGCTGAAGGTCAAAGTACAGCATGTGCATTACACATCATCAAGCAAATCCTGGTCAAATATCGTGAACATTTTACACTCCAATAAGTCACACCCCCCCCCAAACCACCCAAAACACAGTGAGGACCAATACACAGTGATGCTGCACATGTGAAAGCAAATTACACTTCAACGCGCCCACACAAACTCCCTGTTCACACACATCCACTGGTCATCCGTATGTGTATATGCCCCACGCAAATGGATAGCAAACGTGGCACATGCATGTGAGTAATCAAAATAAATTATATTATACAGTTGTATTGAGCCATACACACTGCAAATCATGAATACATATATGTACAACAAGAAATTAAAATAATGTTGAATTGTCCAAAAGTAAATTTGCAATCATGTACATAAAAAAAATAAAAGTCTGAAAAGAGGTCCATGTCCATAAAAGTGTTCCAAAATAATAATCACAATGAGACAAAAAATCAATTCCGGCATGTTGATTCTAAAAATACAAAACACAAGTGAACTATGTACAAATAAAAATGGAGCAAAGTCCAAATACACTCCAAATCATAAAATCAAGAAAAGCGAAATTACACACAAACAACTATGTACAAAAAGTGGAGTATAGTCCAAATACTCCAAAGCATAATAAAAATAAAGGAAACCTATTTATAAAGAACTATTTACAAAGGCAGCGGGCTAGTCCTTCTCCTCATCCTGCTCCCTCAATGTCTCGGCCAGGGCAACATCGAACACTGTGTCCAATTCACCTAGCCGGGCCTCCGCTCTCTCCTCGAGGGCTTGCAGAGACATAAACATCCCCTCCCACTCCCTGCAAGTCTGCTCGAGGACCTCAGCCCACAGTGAAATCTCCACTCTGGCCATGGTGAGTTGTGCCTCCCGTGCCCGCTGACGCTCTGCCCGACTTGACGCCCCATATGCACCAACGCAGAAGACATCCTTTGACGAAGGTCCACGTTTGCATCCTGCCAGATGCCCAATACCTGCCTCCCTGAGATGGAATGCCCCGAGTACTGTAGCCTCATACTCTGAGCCTGCTGCTGCCAAATTGCCTGGTGCCTGCTCCTTAAGAACAGCCTCCAGGCTGACAACATCACCCAGGGCCGTCATGCACATGCCTTACTACTTGGTGCCTGCTCTACCTCCATTACTGCAGCTCCTGTCGACGGCTGGATCGGCGTGGAGAACGGGTACACAGAGGAGCAAGACAAGTAGGGGATCGCATGAAGTGGCCAGCCCACGCACCCAATTCGAGACCAGGAACTGAGCTAGCCAGACCTAATCATGATGATGTGCAAGCCAACCACCGTAAGCCTGCACATCATCACGAATGGTGCCTGTACGCCTCGCGATACCGGCTAGCACCGGTTTTACCATGTCTCGAATGGAGACATCCGCAGGTATTGGTGTTTCTGTTTGTGTGGAAACATCCACCACCTGCGGATGGGTCTGGCCTGGGGCATGCCCGCAGGTGCATACTGGTGCAGACACAGGCCCAGGGGCAAGATTGGGCACAGGCACCTCCCACGGTGACCTGCACTGCCTCCTGCCCCTGAGTCTGGAGTTCACCAGTCACACCCACCTCACCACCCCACCGGGCCCCATGGACTGGGCTGATGCGGCCTCCTCCTCCACCCCTGCCAACCTGGATGCCTCCCCAGCGTCTTCCACAATGGATTTCCCCTGTGCGAGCTCACCTGTCCCTTCCACTGCGAGAGGGGTCCACGACCACCTTCGCCCTTTTGGACCTCAGCAGCTGCAATTGATGTCTTTGATGCAGCACCAGTCTCCTCGCTCCCCGAAGATGTAATTACCTGGGAGCATGACTGGGCCTTGCGTCTGGGCCTGTTGGAGGCATCCCCACTGCCTTGCTCCACAGCACCTTCTCCGCCCTCTTCTTCCAACGTCGCTGTGGATAAGGAGACAACATAGAAGATGAACGTCAGGATACTGTCCCTATGTGTGTATTGCACAATACATATACACATGAAGTAAACTGCCAAAAGTCACAACCATCATCAGCCTCCACAACACACAGGTACATGCAATGTACATACATTCACTTACATGTCTGTCCTTCACAACAGACAATCACATCCTTGGACAAGACACGGTCAGCACATACAAATTGTGCATGCTCTTGACATGAATCATGGGACCTAGACATCAGATTCACACACATCACCTGACAGCCCTGAAGCAGGGCACAGTGCTATAATATTAGAGTCCACTCAATGTCAAAAGAGTCGAGCACACATTCAAATGCTCCAGTAACATCCATCTAGGTCACACACTCACTCCTCAGACACATGCACATGTACACCATGCCTGTCCATGATGTTGACGACAGCACCCATGTGTCACACCTCTCACATGGCCACGTCTCAGACACATGTAAGCAGCATCATGTACATTGTTACATGCTGTATCACATCATACATAGCAACAGTAACACCGTTGGTAGCACACATGCCTCAATGGACACACCTGCAGCACTGTCTCGTACATGCACACAGACATCCGTACAGGAGGCATACCTGCAATATGGTCAAGGTGCACAATCCTACCACACATCAACATGCACTGTTGAGGGCACCAACACATGGACACTTACCAGTCGACTCCAGACGGAGCTGCAAATCCAAGACCTGGGCATGCAGCGCTGTGTAAAACCTCTCCAGGACCTGCATGTCGGTGTTGGTCAACTGGCCCCGGTGCTCCCCTTGGTTCACACCAGCCTGGAGGAAGCACCGGGCCTTGTTGTGGGTCCTGGCCTTGAGGTCCTCCCAGTGCTTGTGGACAAGATGGTAGTCCTGGGGCGCCATCCCCTCCATGTTGATGGCACCCACGATGTCAGCCCAGATCTTCTTCTTTCCTTCCTTGGTCTGTGGATGAGGGCATCATAATGCCCCAGAACTTGCTCCACCAGGATGTAAACTTCTCTTGCACTAAATCTGACAGCCCTCTGCCTCGCTGCCATCGGGTTGCCACTTGCCTCAGATGATATTGGTTCTGACATGGCAACCCCCTGAGTCAGGTGTGGGTGGGCAAGGTGGTGTTGGGCCTGGTATGTGGAATGGAGTCTTCCGGATCAGCAGAGGTGGTCACAGGTCTGACGACAGGATCACTGGCAATGGCTGGATAGCAGGCAACCAAATTGCAGGGCACGTGGGCAGAAGGCACACGGGCAGCAGAAGCTGATGGCTCGTAGGAGGCATCTCAGGAAGCTGGTGGCAGCAGCAAGGATCTTCCGTGTTACTCGCATGGGCAGCCAGAAACAGAGTTACTCTGCACGTGCGGAAAAAGCGCATTAGCGTAAAATCAGAGGAAAGGGCATAAGCATGTAAGTTACGTGACACGCGTTGAATGTTGGGCGTGGCGTTCAGGATCAGGATAAAGCAGTGTGTAGAAGACCATCACACGCTTGTGCGAGTTATAGCGGACGAACGTGTGGACTTGATTTCCACGCGATCTCATGGGGTACCGAGCGGTCACGTACATGTTTTTTTCGGGTGCCTGTGTGTTACGTGGCTTGTTTATTTTCCCATGGGGTTACTTCGAGCTTTGCAGGATCACACTGGTCCGTTTAACATCATGTACACTGCCCCCGCACTGAAATTACACCAAGACAATTGATAGCTGTTCCTCCCATTGCACCATTCCGTCAGTGCCATGGTTGGGAGGGCAACAAGTAGGAATGGTGGCCGAGGTGGACAAGGTGACTGAGGTGTCCAAGGTGCCCAAGGTGTCCGAGGCCATGCAGGGAGAGCTGTGTCCCCCACCCAACAGGGTCAGGGAGATGCAGCTGATGTTGACGTCCCAGGCACCCGGGTCCAGGAGCAGCATTGTCACCTGCTGTAAACACCGGTCAGGGTCAGGAAGCTGCAGGGGCAGCTGCAGCAACCACCACCTAGGCTCAGTTTCACCCAGCCAGGCCTGTAGTGGTCCTGGCCCAGGCCCACAGAGACCCAGGGGCAGATGTCCTTGTCTCTAAGGGCAAGACATGTGCAGTGAAAGGTCCTGGCACCAGCACCCAGGGTCCTGGAGCAGCATTGCCATCTGCTGTCCCCACCGGCCAGGATCAGGAAGCTGCAGGGGCAGCTGCAGCAACCAAGCTCAGGGTCACCCAGCCAGGCATGTTGTGGTCCCAGCCCAGGCCCACAGAGACCCAAGGGCAGATGTCCTTGTCTCTAAGGGCAAGAGACATGCAGTGAAAGGTCCTGGCACCAGCCCCCATGTATGGATACCTGCAAGGCAACCAACTATCCCAGCATCAGTGGGTGATGACACAGCTCAGTCCAGCAGTACTCCAGGCCCTTCTGACCCAAGTGGTCCCAGCCACTCAGGGTCTGCACAACCTTGCAAGAAGGCAAAGCGTGCAGTAGGGGAACAGGCTCAAACTGAAGGCACATCACAGGAGACCCACACGTCGAGGAAGAGGTGCTTCAGTGATGAGGGATTCCAGATCCTCATGCACTACATGCGGAACACGAAAGTGACATGCTTGTGCGAGTAGGGAGCACACATACACCTGCCCAGCGTATGGCCCACTGGCAGCGCGTCACAGATCGAATCAACACCTTGGGCAATGAGAGGCACACAGCTGCTGAGGCAGTGAAGCATTGGAATGACCTCTGGCGCCGAGCCAAAGATATGCTGGGTGCCGCCTACACCTCCACTCTGTTGACTGGATGTGGGTCACCACAAGAGGATGATGAACTCACTCCACATGAAGAGATCATTAGTGATATGATTGATGTGGAGCAGATCCAAGGCGTGGAAGACCTGCCAATTTATGAGGGAATGTCGGGTGAGTGGTGATGTGTGTGCGTCCAGGACATGTGCACGTTGCTTGGATGAAGTCTAATGGTTGTCTGGCAGTTCTGCCTGCATTTACATGACTGCCATTGGTGAAACATGTCATGGTGGACTGACACGTGCTTGTTGTCCTGCAGACTGCATACGAACGATGATAATCCTCATCATCACACCTGCTCATTCCTTCTATGTTACTCTCTGTCCAGTCTCTCTTGGCCGTCTTCCTGCACCAACCTTTGATGGCAGATGGCCTGTGATTATCTTCCACTCCACACTCGCTTTCTCTCCTCACATCTCTGACGTCTCTGAGAGGTCACCCTGGCAGCTGCACCTCCTTACAGGTATTCTTCCTTTCCTCTCCTTCCCCCAGCAGCTCGCTGTCTCCAGAGGACTGGTCATTCCTATGGTTGGGTACTGAAATGGCCTCTAGCAAGATTTATGTGCTTCTACTCTCTTTCCTCTGCAACTCATCCAAAACTGGGCTCTGGGAATGGTCCTTTTCTCTTGTGGACAGGTATTGTATCTCCCTTGGACTGTGATGATGGCACTGGCTCCTAGTGGCTATGACTGTTCATTTCCAAACTCTGTGCATTGTCCACAAGGCCTTATAGGTCCTAGGGCTGCAATTCCTTCAACTCCATATTCCAAATTCGTTTCCTTCTCATGGTCTTTAATCATCCCGTTCGTACTCCCTCAGGGTCAGTAACTTCTCATAGCAATTAGTTGGTGGTTTTTGACTATCTTCAGCTGGGACCTCCCTCTGGTACAGCTTGCCTGCTTCAATGGAACTGGAGGTGAACCTTCTGATGCTTCTGATTCTTCCTCATGTGTTGTGCTTTCTCTCCTCCTCTCCCCTGCTGGAGTCCTGGATGACTGAGAGAATGCACTAGTCACCTGCCCACACTCTGATCTCCAACACGGGCCTCTGAGACACCAGTTGAACCCATGCACTGCCTCCCTCCCATCTGCCACACTCAGTGGATGTTTCCTGTATCACTACAACCCACTACCAGCAATTGACACCTGATATATGCACTTACACTTCCACTGCCACCAGCCCACCACATTTTCATGACTGATTATGTAGTTGTTTTTATTTGGATGCCGTTCCCATGTACTGCACTGCCCACTCCCACTTCCACTCCGAGGTCTCCCCTTCACCGTGCCTATTCACATGCATGATGTCAATGTGACCTGGCCTCATGTGATGGGTGTGTCTGGCTTCACTCTAGTCCACCACCCTTGTGACACTTGTGTATTTTGAGTTTGTGAATTACATATCATGTCATGTCACATCCATTGTACAAGGCTCTGGAGGCCGTGGTGTGGCAGCCCATGATTGACCACTGGTGCTACAGTCCATCCCAGGTCTGACTCAGTATGAGTCCTCCTCTAATGATACCTAAGGCTCTGGTGGTGATCCGGAATTTGATTTCTCTGTGCTGTCACAGGTGAGTGTGTCGATTGTGGGTGCTGTTGTATCCCAGATGTCTGAAGGGGGGACAAGCCCTCACAGGGCCAGTCAGTGTTGGTACATCCATCTGTAGTGGTTACATCTGCAGGGTCACGCTCCATATTATTGACTCCTGGTCCTGGGCAAGCTGATCAAGGGAGGGATGCAGTCCTGCAGCCAAAGACAGTAACATCACGTCAAAGGCCAGGTTCCCTTGGCCCAGGCAGGTGTGGGGTCTGCCAACTCTGTGGCCGTGTAGCAGCTGGCGATACTGTGTGGGAGCAGACCATGTATATTTTTGAACAACAGGGTGCTTCCAATGAGATGTTGGCTCAGGGCATGGATAGGGTAGCCAATTCCATGATCCCCCCAGAAAGACAAGTGAAGCACCAGCTGCAGGCATTGCAGTCCACATGCTGCTCACACAGGCTGCACGTGGAGGCCAGCAATAGGAGCCGATGGGCGAATCTGAGGGCTCTGCAGGCATCCTGATTGCTGAGGGTCGGGCCCAAAGGGATGCCTTGGGGTTAGAGTATAGGTCCCTCGGAACTACACTGGCTGCACTCCAGGCAGCCCACAGAAGACAGTCTGAACAGCAGATGCAACAGTTGACTCATACCATTACGGAGGAACTCTGTGCATCCAGTGAAGTGTTGCAGGGGGACCTCCGAGCCATCATGTTGCAGATGCAATCATTTCAGTCCTGTATGGCCACTGCCATGGAGGACCAGGCCAGGGCTATGCATGGTGAACCTCCCTTGCCACTACCACATTCTGATGCTACACCAGAGGGTGGCGACCGCAGCGACAGGTCTCCCGATCCATGCTAGCTGTGCGGCCCATTAACCCATGGAAGTTCTTTTCTCAACATCGCCACATGTGGGTGTTGACATGCACCCTGCACGTCCGTCCTCCTGGGTGGGCCTCCCACCCGAGCCCTCCCAGTCCACCATGGGCATTTCCTTAACTTTTTTTTGTCTATTTTGCATTTATGTGACAGTGTGTTGCTCTCTGTGGCATCCAAGGGTATCCACTGTACGATCTAGCTGGACCCATGCAGGCTTGTCTCATGTTGGTTGTTGGTACACTCCTTGTTTGTGCCTTAGGGTCCAGACACATATGCCAATCCTGCCTCCCCTTTCCATAGGCGTGCAAGGAGTGCAGCATGTAAAAGTAACTTACACAGAGGCATTGGGCTTCCATTATATCTGTGGGCAGTCTCAAGTTCGACCTGTGTATACATCCCTAGTGGGATTCATGATTGTTTGTCCAGTACATGGTTAACATCCCTTTTTGTTTGTACATTGAGATCCATACTTTGTTCATGTTCCATCTTCATGTATTAGCTTGCCTATCTCCATTACTGTTAGCCTTCCTGCTGTATGCACTTCTTTTCCCCCTTTAGTTAGCCACACATAAATAAAAGGGTGCCATGTGCAAGTTACGACACATTGAGGCAATTATGATTGGTCACTGTCAGACAGATTCACCCTTGAGTTCTGTGTTTCTGGTATGTTGTACTGGCCAATTGATTTTCCTGTGTACATTATTATTTTGTTGCGTGAGAGTGAGTTTCTGAAATTGTTCTGTTTATCGTTGAGCGCTTTGTGACAGTACTGTTATGATTTGGCCATTTCTTTGTCTCTTTTGACATTGCATGCCATGGCATGGTGTGTCAACCAGGTGACATGAAGTGTGGGAGGGTTTAGGTGACATACCGGCATTTACATGTGTACTTTGGCATGGTGTTAGTGGCATACTCCATCTTCCATGTGTTCCTTTTGTGCACACCAGATAGAGTTTGTTTAAGTTCTAAGGGATGCACACAATGTAGCACTTCCAAGGACAGCCTCTCAGGGTGTTAGGCGGAAACCTGTGCAGTTCCCTCTGGGACCACTGCAAAATATTTAGGACTACAGGTGTTTGGCAGTAAACCCACTTGGTAGCAGTCTGTACCACACAGATTCACTTGGTAGCTGTGGCTGAGCAGTCAGACTTTCCTCAAGAAGAGTTAGGCAGTATGTGGAGTATACACGATAGGGCAATCTACACAGTAGAACAAGCAAACACGGAACAAGGCTTCGGTGTAAAGATATAAAGGTATTTATTTATAACAACACATCTATAGAAAACACTCTGGCACTAATACGGCAAACAACTTCAATCACAATTACTATACGAAGAAAAAGATCAATCCCCCTAACAATAGTTCTACAAGTCTAGGTTCACTGGCATCACTTATTTGCAGACAGAGGTGTATGCTTTAACCTAGATGGCACTCTAGTATTCGTTAGGACGGGAGAGAAAAATAAGGCAGGTTATGAAGTCAACTCGGTACCAATACTTTACGGACAAATGCAAGGCAAGTAAGGCAGGGTCTACTGCAGATCACAAAGTTCAGAGGCCAGGCCCACTCGGAGAGAGGCAAGGCGATATGTCCCAAAAAGTGTCTCAGTGGAAATGCGCTTCGAGTCTTTATCGCAAATTGGTATGGAAGATTGGACCAGTTCAGAACAACACGTTAAAGAAAGCTTGGAGGCGACCCAATGGAAAGGCGAGGATTAAGACACCTCACTCTATCCGGCAGAGAGGGAAGCCAGGCGGACACAGTACCTTGTTTGTGGAGAGACAGCTCTGGCGGGTGCAGTTGTTCCTGGTGGTGGATGCACGTCGGGTCTTTGCCAAGAGTAGAGATGATCTCGTCGTCGAAGAAAAGTGAAGTCCGGTGCACCACCAGGGAAGAGACCAGCCGCGGAGTGCTCCGTCACAAGGCACCACCTTTTGGTCGCGGTACAGGGGTAGTGGCTATCCGGTTGCCGAGGTGCTCTGCACGGGCAATTCGACCACTGCGTCCTGGAGCGAAGAAAAAGCAAAGGGGACTGGTTGTTCCCACCAGTCAGGGGAAGAGACTCTCCGGCAGGGAGATCTCCTCTGTCATCGGGAAGTGGTGAGTCGGTTCCGCAGGGCTCCACCGGAGGTGTCGTCGTTGCAGGTTGGCTCAGCTTCACCCTCATCGGATTCTTAGGTCCTGTGGCGACTTCTAAAGATCCAGTCCCAAAAGCCCTGCTTTTATGCAGAAAACCCCCTTTCATTCAGCCTAGCTGTCAATCAAAACACGCTAAGTGGTGAGCGGGGTGGCTCACCATCTGGGCCAATCACACTAGAGTGCGACCGGAGTTGGCAAGGCAACTCGGTCCAGGGTGCCTAAACCCCCTCCCACACCCCTGTGGTAACCCAGACAGAATGGCACCACTTTGGAGGGTCTCTGTACAGAAGCCCGCCAAAAGTGGAACAAAGGGCTCAACCTTTGGTTTAGGAGTCACAGAGACGAACACAGAAGCCATTTTACAAACCGAGTTCTGGAAGAAAATACCATCCGATAGACCTATTTAAGATAAGTAAATCGGTGGTATGTTAGAGATTAATGAGAGAAAACGTATTAATCTCCAACAATGGGAAGAATCCCATAGGGTTATATTTGGGGTCGAATATAACAAGTAGTTTCCACTGCCACCAGCCAAAACTCGACAAGGGGGGACGGGACAGTGCCCCCTCAAATAACAGACCCAGGAGTAATTGAATTACCCCTACTAGTACGTCCACAATAGGATGGTTTGTACTAGTCCTGTTAGTAAATTTAGGTCTAGTAAAGCCAATGGTGACTTTACATGCCCGGGGAGACAGTAGTCAGTCCCCGGGTATGGAGTCTATGATGGAGGTCCGCTAGGACGCCCCAGTGCTACGGCACGGAGGTTGCGTTGTAACACACATAGTAAAACAAATGAGACCCTATGAAGTAAAAGACCCCATAGCCCATAGAACACATGGACATTCAAAGGAATTACACACATTCATGTCCAAGAGTGGGAGAAAAAGAGTCTCACTCTTGGCAGGATGGAAAAAAAACAAACTCCAGAAATCCAGCAAAGCTACTGGGGGACTCACTAGGTTAGGAAATTCAGCCTAAACAGAGAATTCTCCCTAACACAGGGTGGTTAGTTTGGGACAGATGATTGTCCCTTTGTCATCATCGATTGTCACCTGGAATGTGCCAGGGCCGTGTGCACTCCACAGGGGTTTGAATTTAGGTGAAAATGGTGCCACAAGCTGGGTACGGGCAGCCTCGCCACATGCCCTTTCCCCTCCCATGCAAAGCCACCGTGCATGTGGTTATGGATGTGGGGACACCACCATGTCCACCGGTACGCCACGCTGTGTTGGTGTGTTGTGCAGGACACATGCTGCCACAATGATCCTGCACACTACTGGTGGTGCATATAGTAGCTCCCCACCAGAGTAGTGAAGGGAGTGGTACGTGACTTCAGCACTCAAATGTGTGCTCCACTATGGCCCTAGTTGCAATATGGGCTGTGCTGTATCTTACCTGGGGTGATGTGATGGGTTTCCATATTGGCGTCATCATGTAGGTGCTCAGAGGGTAGGCACTGTCCCCTGTGGAGGTGACATGGTTTGTCAGTGGTGTGGTTTTGTCAGTGTGAGACATGCATGCATCTGCAGGGCCATTTGTACTCACCAATGAGCCATTTGGTGCCATGCCTCCCAGCTTCCAGGGCCCGGTGTAGGGGTGACATTCTGAATATGAAACTATCATGGGTGGACCCAGGATAGTTTCAGTCTAGAAAACAAGATGGGTGAGTCACACCCAACTAAACTTCCGCTCAGTTCGCATATACAGATGAAATTTTCCCTTGGCATCACATACAACCTGCACATTGATGGAATGCCAGTGAAATGCGATTGCAATAGATGTGCTCTGTGGCACTAAGTGGACTTAGGGCAACATGGGTGCAATCAATAGCACCAAGCACTTTAGGGAAGTGCACCACCCCATAAAAGTCCTAAACCACGGTCTTCCTTTCTGCGGGTGTTCTGGGTATGTAGATGTGTCTGCGGACTGAGGGGTGTGCAGTCATGATTGCCAACACTTGGTGTAGGCAGCGTGACTGCATGGGCTGTGAAATGCCCCCAACTATGTCAGTTGTCTGCCGAAATGACCCAGTGGCCATAAAATGCAGTACATTGAGCACCTTTTCCAAAGGGCTCAGTGCTTGCGAGCACAGGGTGGGTGATGTGAGGTCATCTTCCCACTCCTGGCTATCCTCCTCCTCCTGCGGTGTCCCACGAACACTTCTGTGATAAATACTTTGATGCTGTTTACGCGTGTTGGTTTTTTGCGTGTGCTTTTTATGCATGGTTTTTTGTGCGCAGTGACGCTTACGCTTGCTTTCGCATGGTGGACGTTTTTCTGGAATTGCTTTGTTTCAGCGCGACGGAGAGCCATGTTCGATTCCATGAATATGTGTTTTTAGCCCGCGTATGGGTATTGCAAGGATTTTACTGCAGTACTTCCTACATTATGCCCACATTTTCGCTTGTTGTTCCCCATTCCACGTGTTCCGCCACCTTGGTGTTTCAGTGATGCGTTGGACCGTGAGGATTCAGCGCAAGTCTCTGGTAAGATTCATTGGGCCTCATTACGACCCTGGCGGAGAACCATGGTGCAATTTGCACCATGGTCCATGGCGCAAAGCTGCCAACTCCGCCATGGTGGTTGGCGGACTTACCGCCCCATTCCGACCTTGGCGGGGCGGTAAGTCTCCAATCCCCATTTACCCTTCCCCATTCCCATTTTTGCCCCATAGGGTATAATGGGAGTGGGGAAGGCGTTAATTACGCCACCGTAAATTACGGTGGCGTAATTAACAACAAGTCCCGTAGCGCCATGGATTTTTCCGCCTGCAAAAAGCAGGCATAAAAATCACCATGGCGTTACGGGAACTCGTAGTCAGGCGGAAAGGGGCGCCATGGTTTACGCCGGCGTAAACCCCTTTCCGCCAGGGTCGTAATGAGGGCCATTGTGTTCCATGAATCGATAAACAGGTACTTGCATGCATTTTTGCACGCAAGCTCCCATTTTTTGGTGGAATTTAATTCCATGAATCGGGGCTTAGGTCTATTCAGACCCACACACACACGACCACACATTTGAGCAGGACAAAGACACAAAGAGTACTTCAAGCAGCAATGTAAGCACCCATTAAAAGCGCTAAAAGGTAGCAAATATAACAGACTACATAAGCATATCTAACATCCTTTAGGCGCGTAACATATAGATTAAGCATCAGAATAAAGGCTCTTTGGGAGGCCATTTAGGTTTAATAGGCCTCAGAAGTACATGGATTATTCCACACAGTAAACTGCATCCAGCTTCAGCTTATACTAGAGAGACACACATGCAAGGTCAGCTGCCACGGACAGGGTGTAAAGTCATGCTGCTATTGGTCAGAACTCAGAGGTGAAGCTCATTCCCAGCCTCCTGATGAGGAGCAGTGACTTAATCAGGATGTACAACTTTGGGAAGAGTAAATTAGAAAGGGTGTAAGAGTTGGCCATTTTGGTAAAATGGTGACTGAGTGTGTTGTGACGTGAATACCCCAACCAAGGAAGATACCGTTATTCAAGACCAAGAGAAGATAATAGGTCATTGTACATAATAGGGAATATATTAAAGATGAAATATGGATTCCTGACAACCCCTTAATTACGGGTTGTCATACGTAATATGTACTGTGAGGGTATTCTCACTTCTACTCCCCCTGGATCCTCTATTCAGGTGGCCAGGGAAAGGTAATCGCTCTTGCATACCGGACCTGCGGGGCGGGTGAGTCAGGATCACCTGGGTGGAGGGTCCTCAGGAATTGGGAGTGGGGTACCCATAGGCGAGACATGGTATCCCCCTTTCCCTATTGATGACCAACCTAACCCTCCGACAACCTTTATAGGCTACTCCAAAGCATCTCCCCTTATATTTTCAGAATTTACCTTTGACAGTACTGGGACGAGGAAGAGATGACTAGGAGTAGTGGACAATACTCACACATTCACCACTCTGGTACTGAGATGTGGAAGATGCCTGGAGAATGCTGTTAAGGTCAGGAATGTCCCTCTAAATACAGTTAGGCAAGTCCAATTCAGAACACACACCTGCAACCTACCAAAGGGTTTCTCGTGTAGAAGAAGAGAGTAACTATGAAGCAGAAACAAAGGATGTATGTTGAGAATGGAAGCAGTGGCCGACCGTTAGCTGAGGCAGAGGATGCCAAGACCATGAACACTGTGCAGGTGGAGTCGTATTTCGAGATTGGTCTCTGAGCCCTCTTTGCAACAGAGTTCACGCAGTGGGATGTGGTGCTGATTCGTGCCGTTTCCAAACAAGTAAAGCCTCTTATTACTGCTCCTTGGCTTTGGGTGTTGCTCGAACAATGGAGTGTCATAGTGGTAGAGGGATCCCCTTTCGGAGCAGTTGGAGTCGCAGGTGGTGGGGCACTTAACTAGCGCATGAACAGAGAAGACAGCGTTGCGAACGGTTGCAAGCAGAATAACCAGTGAGTTTTTGAAAGCAGGGAAACGCTGGGAATGCTCAGTACGTGATCGTAAGTTCAGAATAACTTTGTGGCGAGTGAGGTTTTACGCAAACAAAGTCCTTTCCCTTGTGAAGCCAATCCTTCAATGAAGCAAAGTAATGTGATTAAGTACAAAGTAGTTATCCTTTGTTGAACAAACAATCATACTCGGCAAGTGAAAGACATGCTAAGAACTTTGTTTTCCCTATGGGAGAGTGTCAATTTCTTTGTATCGGAAGCTGAAATTGAACAGCCTGAAAGGGTAACTGCGGGGCTAAACCGAAATTGCCAATGCCAATCGACAATAATTGAGAAAAGGCTGCAAAAAGGAACAAGTACTGACAAAGTTAAAAGGGAAAGTAAATTATATTCATGGAAGTTGTTATACTCTTGAACTGTCTAATATATGAGGAAAATGATTTAAACATAAATTGCCAAAGTCACAAGAGTCTCGGAAAGGATAGCTCAAGAGGCTCCTTCCTCTCTGACATCTTTTTCTCCACCTGTGGTGTCCCCCAGGGATCCAACCTCTCTCCCTGGCTTTTCAACCAGTATCTGGCACTCCTTGCCCACCGCATCGCCGCCCTCTGCCCCCACTTCCAGTGCTATGCGGACGATACCCAGCTCATTTTCAGGCTACCCTCGGCCTCCTCCTCTCCTTCCCTCATCTCCGACTGTCTGTCTGCTATCCAGGAATGGTGTGCCGCCAATGACCTCTGCCTTAACGCCAGTAAGACTGAGATTCTACTCATCGGCGCACCCACTCCCTCCTTCCCTGCAGCTCTCTGGCCGGCCTCCCTTGGCCCCCTTCCTGCCCCTACCTGCAAGGCTAAAAACCTCGGGGTCATCTTCGACTCCACACTCTCCTTCTCTCCTCATATATCTGATGTCTCTAAGAAATCACACTACCAGCTGCACCTCCTCAGAGGTATTCTTCCCTTCCTCTCCTTCCCCCAGAAGCTCACTGTCTCCCGAGCCCTGGTTCTCTCAAGGCTGGACTACTGTAACAGCCTCTATCTTAATCTCCCTGCCTCCACTCTCCGCCCTCTGCAACTTATCCAGAACAGAACTGCGAGACTTGTCCTTGGCCTCAAGCCCAGGGATCGTATCTCTCCAGGACTGAAATCTCTTCACTGGCTCCCAGTGGCTGCGAGGATTAAGTTCAAAACCCTCTGCATTGTCCACAAGGCCTTCTGGGGCTTGGGGCCTAAATACCTTCAACTCTCTCTTCCTAAATATCTTCCTTCACGAGCCCTTCGCTCATCCATCTCTAACTCCCTCATGGTCAGCCGCTTCTCGAAGCAACGCGCTGGGGGTAGATCTCTCTCCGCAGCAGGGGCCTCCCTCTGGAACAGCCTGCCTGCCTCCCTGAAACTTGAGGAGAACCATCTCCGGTTCCGGAAGCACCTCAAAACCTTCCTCTTCGCTTCTGCCTTCTCTCTCCCTCTCCCCTGCTAAACCTGCTTAACTCCCCACTGAATTCTGCACTTAACCTGCATCTGGGCCACTCTCAGCGACCTCGGTCCAGGGCCCAGCCACTCTCCACTTGCACTGCCCCCCTGGCTCCCCCTGCACTGTGGGACTGTCACTGTATCCCTACAGCCCCCTGCCCAGCACTTGCTCTGCACTTACCTCGCACTTGCCACCAGCTGGCCCTTTTTATTTATTATTTATCATTATTATTTCATTACGCCACTTACCTTGTACTGCACTTTTCCCCCCACCTCCTCCCCCTGCACTTTCTCCTTTTTCCCCTTACCTCTGCACTTGCGCGATCTGAATGACACCTGGCCTAGTAGGATCGCTTGTCCGTCTTCCCCTTGTTTCCCTCCCTCCCTGCCTCGTCGCGCCTTGAAACACTTGTGTATAGGCGCGTTACAAATACCTTATCATATCATATCATATCATAACGTGCTCGCCTTGGAAGCAAGACGACAGCACCACAGGTTTGATCCCCAGGTCTGCGCTTCGAAACCTCTGGGTATTAAGTGCTTTATAAATAACCTGTCATAACCAGAAGAGTAGAAAGAATTGTGTTGACTAGACCTGAATACACAAACACTGGCAGGAACCAAGGGAATATGTTAAATTGCAACAAATGCATTGTGACAAACCTAAAGGGAAGCCATAGAAAGATGGGCATGAATAAAACCATTTTTATGAATGAATGCAGTGTGGCAAGGCCAAGGATTGCCATGAGGTGTGTGACATGTTATGGCAATGCCTAGAAGCCATAAAGAAGAGCCAAAAAGTGTGACTCGGTACACAGGGTCAAGTACAGCATTTTATTTATATTTGTAGAGCACACTACAGCCCACAGGCATCGAGGGACTTTTGCATGAAGATGTAAGAAGGCTTAATTGTTATTACAGTAAAATACAGTCTTGGTTACAGGCATGTTACAGACAATGATTACATGGAACACAGGTTTGACGATTCAGATAAATAGCCTGGTTTTGATGGCTTTGCGGAATGCCAGATGGGATTCAATCATCCTGAGGTGCGCACGAAGGGCATTCCAGAGTAAGGCGGCCATGGTGGGGAAGCTAGTACCACCTACCCGCACTCTCCTGCTCTTGGGAGTGGAGGTCAAGTTGGTGTAGGCCATCCTCGGAGGCCTTAAAGAAGAGAGTTTCTCAATTTGTGTGGTCAGGTAAGGGGGTGCTAGATCATGTAGGTATTTATGCGTGAGTGAGAGAGTTTTGAAAATGATCCTCTCTTTAACAGGCAACCAGTGCACCTGCCTCCTTGTTGATGAGATCTGATCCTTCCTGGAAATCCCAGAAGCAGCCATGAGGGCATTGTTCTGGACCACCTGTAATTTGGCAATGTTTTTGCTGAAGGTCCCTACCAGGAGTGCATTTCAGTAGTCCAGTCTTGATCCGATGATTGCCCTGGCAATGGTCAGGCAATAGGGTAAGGAGAGGAAGGGTATTGCTGCATTAAGCAGCTTGGAGAAGTAGGCTGATGAGGAGACAATGGCTCTGATTTGTCTAATAATAGTTAGGTCGGAGTCAAGGTAGACGCTGAGTGTTTTCATCGTTTGGGACACAGCTATGGGGACGTTATCGACGGTGAAGGAGCAATATTGATTGTCCAGTTTGCCGAGGATGGAGGGCGACCCAATCAACAGAAGTTCTGTTTTTTCACTGATGAGGCATAACCAGTTTTCTGCCATCCATGATTGCATCTTGGATTAAATTGAGTTGAGGATGATACTGTCGGCCTCATAGTCACACAAGAGGGGGATAAGCACCTGTGTGTCATCTGCATAATTGGTATATGAGATGCCCAGGGCGTCCAGTATGTTGAACAGGGGCCTGGTGAACAGGTTGTACAGGGTTGGTGCGATGCAGGACCCCTGTGGAACTCTGCATTTAATGTGACTGGCGGTGGCACAGGCTGAGTCAAAAAAGACTTTCATGGCCCTATCTTGAAGGAACAATGTGATCCAGGCACATGCCTTAGGGGAGAAGTTGGCCATTTTGGCAAGATGGTGACTGAGTGCTTTGTGATCAACCAAGTCAAATGGTGCCGATAAAACAAGGAGAAGAAGGAGCGTTGATTTTTCAAGTCAAGGAGAGCCATTTCAGTGCCATGGCAAGGACAGAAGCCAGACTGCCGAAGGCCGAGAAGGCAGCTGTCTTCAAGGTATTTTTGGACTTGCAGGTAAGCTGCTTTGTCCAGAATTTTCAGAAGGAAGGGGACAGTGATGATGTGCCTATAGTTCCCTGGGATCAGTGGGTCGAGGGAAGGTTTCTTAAAGAGCGGGCGGACCCAGGCTTCCTTAAGGCCATTTCGGACATGGCTGGACTGAAATGAGGTGTTAATAAATGCTGTGAGGAAAGGGACCATGGTGGAGGCACAGTATTTAATGAGCTGTGCTGGGCATCCATATCCTTTGCAATTAGAAGGTTTTTGAGGAGGGCAGTGACTTCAGTTTTCTCTAATTTCCTTAAATTCAAAAGGGTTAGGTGACTTGGTTTGCGTGGTATTGTGCGGGTTGCTATGAAGGTCAGAGAGAAGGTGAGTGAGGGCCTTTTTATGGGCTAGAATTTTGGATTATAGGGTGTTAAATTTGTCGAGGATGGCCGATTGAATGTTATTGCACCATTTATCATCCTTCAGGAAGGTGGGAGGTGGGTTGGATGGCTTTTCCAGCTCTCTAAAGATGGTGAAGATTTCTTTAGTCCCTGATTTGGCGTTGGCTATCCTGGTATTAAAGGACACTGCTTTAGCCTTAATGATCCTTGATTTGTATTCTCTGGATATGGCATTAAAAGCCCTTTTAGAAGCCTCATTAGTGTTTGCTTTCCAGACTGAGAGTGCATGTCTCTTCTTAGAGCGTAATTCTAGCAGCTCTTGAGAGAACCAGGTGTTGGAATGTTTAGCTTTCTTCGCTTTCCTCATGGTTAGAGGAGCGATGACATCTATGGCCTGGGTAACTGCAAGTTTAAATGCCGTGGGGAGGATGTCAGGGTCCTTAGGGAAGGGGGGCTGAAAAGTGGGCACTTTAAAGGAGGGGGGAGATCTTTTCTGCAGTAAGTTGACGGGAGCTTCTAGTGAGTGCCACGGAGAGTGGGATCAAAGGAGTCGGAGGTCCTTTGAGAGTTTTAAGGTCAAATTGCAGGTAGTGGTGGTCAGACCATGGGATAGAGGTGTTACTGGTGAGGTGACCAGAGCAGTTGTGGTGGCTAACCCAGTCAAGTGTGTGACCTTGGATGTGGGTAGGCTCTGAGTTGATATAAGTAAACCTAAGTGTGGAAAGGGCTTTACCCAAGGCAGGGGCCTGGGTGTCATTTGGGTCATGGAGTCCAAGATTGAGATCACCTAGGAGCAGAACTTTAGAAGTTTTTTTCAAATTATCTGAGAGTGCATGCAGCAGGGCCTCATGGAATTCAGTGCTTGGACCGGGGGGTCTATAGACTAGGTGGATAGCAATGGTACGGTTGGGAGAGAGGTTGATTTTGAGTAGAAGGTAATCACAATTGTTGACAAGCTCCCCTCCAATATTCCTAATAGCAATGGAGTCTTTGGCAACTAAGGCAACACCACACCCTCTCTGATGGGGACGGTCTTGTCTGAATATTCTGTACCCTTCTGGGATGGCGAGGGTAAGGGCAGGGCCAGATACCTCGTTGAGCCACGCTTCAGTGATCATGAGGTCAATGTTGTACTTTATGATAAGGTCATGGACATCTAGGGCATGAGCCGGTACAGAGCAGTTATTGAAAATGGCACATTTAAGTGTAGCGTTAGGCGCAGGGGTGGATTTGGCAGACTGTGGCAATGGCAGGAGGCGGGTAGCGGGGGAACAGAGCTTTTTGGTCAGCACATGCACAATGTGAGACAGGAGTGGTGGCACATTAATAATATCAGGGGCACAAGGGCTAGCATCAGATGTGAGCACAGTATGAAACATAGGTGGTGGTACATTGATAATAGGGGCACAAGGGCTAGCATCTGATGTGACCACAGTATGAAACATAGGCGGTGGCACATTGATAATATCAGGGGCACAAGGGCTAGCATCAGAAGTGAGCACAGTATGAAACATAGGTGGTGGCACATTGATAGACACAATATCCGGGGCACACACGTTAGCAGCAGGGCAGTGCATAGTATGGAGTAGGGGCGTAGTGTGGATCATGACAGCAGATGCAGAAAGCGGTTGTGTCCTGAAGATAGAGGAGGACAACTGAATGGAGACTCCTTCGTGGCTGCTGCTTCGTTGTGATGAGACTTGGACGGAGGAGTTCTGATGTCTCAAGGGCAAAGGAGACCCAATCGCACAATTCACCTGAGTACATGAGGAGGAGCAGGTTATCGCAGCGGGCGCAGGAATGGTGGCGGATGGGCAGTCGGGGATCTAAGGGGTGGGCCGGTGGACTGAGTCGGCCTCTCACATCAGGGGTGGGGAACTGTGGCTTGCGTGCCAGTCATAAGGGCATGAGCAGCCAGAAGCTGGGCCCCCGGAAGGGAGCAGCATTAACCCTGGGTGAGCCAGCGGGAGTGATGAAGTCTGACTCCCAACCATGTGTTACGGCAATACAGGATAGGCATGTATGAGAGTTGATGGGTCGGTGAAGTGCGCAAACTGAGTCACGTGTTCCTGGCATCAAAGGGGGCATCAGAGCGGGGAGTGATTGTTGCAGAGCAGTGTTTCTCAATAACTGTACAGGTGTGTTATAAAGGCCATATCATATCATATCATACCTGTTTGGGCTGAAGAGCCTAGGGATCCTGGTTGCGTGACTTGTGATGAGTGGACAGTGTGGTTTGATAACTGCACCTAGACCAGTGAGCCCTAAATTACGAAAACCAAAAGACAAAAACCAAAAGACAATGTGAACCAAGCCAAGGAGAGCATTGTAAGCGAGCTGGTGACACTATCCCGAAAGAGTGACAGATTGACCTAAATTTATGTTGAACTTTTTGAAAAGACTAAAGCAAGTGGCTAAATTGAAGCCTTGGGGAAGGGAACACTGGGATTTGAGGAACTGCCAAGGTTGTCGTGAGAATGAAGCCTCAAGTCTCTTTTCTATTTAACTGTGCTTCCTTGAACTTGGTGAAGGGAACCCCAAGGATTTGTGGAACTGCTTTGAACTTGAGAAAAGTAATTTGGAAACTGTTTGAACTTGGGTTAGGGGAGCTGAGAAGGAAGCTAGGAGCTGGAAAAAGCCTAGAACTTTGTGTTAATCACCATGGGTTTCATTATTGTCATCCCTACACGTTGTTAAGTTTTAGTTGTTAAGGAAAGCATAGGTTTTGGACACAGACCTACTTTTAAGTTGAACTCTTTAAATCAGACGTTCCTTGTTCAGGTAGGGAAATCCCACCTTAGTATAGGGCAAGTTAGGCTTTCTACCATCCTGACATTTGATTTAATCAACTGTTTTGTTTTGAACTTTGAATCTGTTGTCTGTGTCTTGCTACATGATGCCTTCACAGTACATTCACCCTCATGAATATACAAATACACTATTTAGATGTGCACATGATGCACACCGAAGAATTCATTTAGACACATCTTGAGAAAGGAAGGAGAAGGATAACATGTTTCCAACAAGATGTCACAATGTTAGCTGTCAGTTGAACAGTCACAATGGTGAGAATCTTAAGTCGATGCCAACCTTTGAGTCCCATGAAAAAGGATGTGAAGTATTGTTATTTGTTGCCACACTGTGTACATTTCGCAATGTGATTGGCTAATTATGAAGGAAGCAGGTTACCCCAGAACATTCAAAGAAACATAGCCAATGAGAAACCAAGTTGTATGTGAAGCATTTTTACTTCTCAACTGTCCAATTAAAACTGTGTGAAACTAGATGACCCTACCATGAGATCATCACCATGAGGTAGTCATAAGAAAAGGCACGAGGGATAGGATAGGCCAATAGGGCTAGGTATTCATATAGAATCACCTTTGGCACAACCAAGACTGTCCAATCAGCGAAGATGAATTTATATGCATCTTGAAAAATTGTGTAAGAATCAACTCCACTTCTCACTATATAAACCACTATTTAATGATATACTGAAAAATGATTCGTAATATGTTCCCAGCTGTGGTTGCATGTAATAATCCTTTGTTTTCCGTGCACTTTATTGGCTCATTGGATTATTTTTTTTTCATACTGATTTTTGGGGCTTACATTGTTCTGTCTGTAGAAAAAGCCTTCTTAAAATGGAATTTCATCAGCTTCATCCAGGTGGAGCTCAATTAGCACTACCCTTATCAAATCACTTCCTCTGCAGTTTTGCCAAGAGCTTTCTCAGCTTCATGTGTTTTTGGACTTATGTACTGGGCAAACGCCACCCATGCAGTTTTGTTTGCTGCAGCAATTTCTGTTTGGCCAGGCCTGTGATAGGTTGTGTTAAGATATTGACTCTTATCCTCCCTTTAATTGTGGTTGGTCCAATGTATTCTGAAATGATCAAACTGGAATGAAATATACTTTTCTTTTATAATTTCTTTTATGGACCTGTGCTGATATTGAGGCTTTTATATTTGGAATTGCAAGATCATGTTGTATTTGGGCACATCTTTCATCATCTAGTTGCTCAAAATATGAGACTGGTGTCAAAATATGCACATTTAATAATTGTGTGTTTATAGGAGATGATATGGAGTGATTTGCTGAATTCTAATCTATTTGTAAATTAAGCAAACGACTCAAGGATTGTAATCAATGATATGATTTTTTTATTTGGTGGCTTTTAACTTCAAAGCTATGCATTACATCTTAATTGGAGTTCACCATTAATGGAATAATGTGATAGACACATATTCTGAAACACCAGACCATGAAGAACACACATAATAGAAAATGGATTATTGCATTGCCTCAGGTTAAGGAGTTCAGGGTGCAAGTGTGTATCTGGTGTGACAAAATGACTTCTGCTGTTCACAAGTACAGGGTTGAGTAGTGGCTAGACCGTCCACTCAGCGACTACACTTCTACAAATCAACAGCTATCCCAATCACAAAGGCAAAACAGGCACAGATGATAGATGTACATCCTTTGCCTTGTTTGGTAACACAGGCTTAGGAAAGTTTATAAGAAGAAGTGTGAATGTGAGACAGTAGCAACCCAAATAGGAACAGTACACACGTTTGAAAATAAAAGAATGCACAATCAAGGTTCTATAATGAAATATATACATTTGTATTTATATATAATTTAGTTTAAAAAATCAATCATAAAACAAACTATTAAAACCACTATAAAAAAAACACCCATGCAACAGAAGACAGAAAATGCTGAACACATACGTGTAGGCACTCAGGATACGTAGCAGGGAGGAAATGGGAAGAATTGCAGTAATGTCATTCAAAAGGTTATGATTTTTAGGGAAATTATACAACAAGGGCCCCAACAATAGACATAATTCTTCCTCAAAACCACTTGTGCACCCTGATTGACCTAAATCTGCCCCTCACTTAGCCTGGAGATTTAAATGCTCTCTTTGGTGCCACAACCTAGGCTGAGTCAGGCCTTTGAAATGAAAGTGACTCTTTAAAGCCAGTTTCACAGGACCTCTCCTGAGGTGGGCTAGTGAGCCTGGCAGAGAGAAGTAACCATGCCAACTGTCCAGCTACCCTGAATACACAACGGGCCTCATTACGACCCTGGCGCTAAGTGAAAAACGATGGCGGTAAATGGTTACCGCCATCGTTTTCCGCCAGGTCCGATCATGACCCGTGACCGTTAACTACGATGCCATTAGCGGCATCGTAGTTAACGCTGGCGCTAACTGCGCCAAGGGTGCGCGCACGCGACCGCCCACACCGTACTTAGCGCCATGGCGGAAAGGTACGCAAATGCCGACCCAAGCGGACATGCACCTAACGCCATCACCCAGCCCGTTAAGTACCTTACCGCCATGGTGCAAATAACGCCATCGCGAACCAACCGTAAAGGGCCATGTTAAGTGAATGCAGCTGCCACAGGTGCACAGAAACAGCACAGGTGAAGGCAATACAGACTCAGGGAAGCACAAAAAGAGCACACCCCACCCCTTCCCACACCCAGTCACACTCCACAATGATGCCAATACGACTAGCAATTTTGGGGCTGGAGGACCTGATAGCAATGCATGTGCTACAACAGCAACAACAACAACATCAACAGGCAGCACAGAGGAGAAGGAGGGCAAGGCAGGCCCAGCAAGCCCCACCAGCACAGCCAGTGCCACCACGCAGGCAGCCCCCAATCCCACGCATCAGAGCCAATCCATTCAACCTCACTGCTGAGCAGATCCACACCCTGTACCGTTTGGACCGGGACACCATCACCGCCATCGTAGACATGACACACAACGACATCGTCAGCATGATAGAAAGTCCAACCGCCATCCCCCCCTACTGAAGGTAGTGTCTGTA
This sequence comes from Ambystoma mexicanum, assembly GCF_040938575.1. NCBI lineage: Eukaryota > Metazoa > Chordata > Amphibia > Caudata > Ambystomatidae > Ambystoma > Ambystoma mexicanum. The sequence continues at coordinate 1,143,146,904 of NC_090922.1, forward strand.
CTCCACTTCCTGGCCACAGGCACCTACCAGCACACAGTGGGGCACCTGCATGGCATTTCACAACCATTATTCTCACGAACACTCATCCAAGTGCTCGATGCCCTCCTCAAGCACACAGACGACCACATCTCATTACCACGGACTGGCCAGGAGATTGCAAACACCAAAGTGGGTTTCCATGCACTAGCCGGCATACCCGGTTGCATTGGTGCCATCGACTGCACCCATGTGGAATTGGTGGTTCCACGTGCCATGGAGGTACCGTACCGCAACCGGAAACAGTTCCACTCAATCAACGTGCAAATGGTCTGTGACTCCAACAAGATCATCACACATTGTTGTGCCCGATTCCCCGGATCAACCCATGATTCGATGGTCCTGAGGAACTCCACAATACCACGCTACATGGAGCGACATGCAGGCCCAAGATCCTGGCTACTCGGTGAGTCCAATGTCATGGAAGTGGGCAGGTGAATGACGTACCGATGCATACTCCACCTGGCAGAAAGGGGGGGGGATGATGCATACTCCACCTGGCAGAAAGGGGGGGGGGGATGATGCATACTCCACCTGGCATAAAGGGGGGGGGTGATGCATACTCCACCTGGCATAAAGGGGGGGGGGTGATGCATGCTCCACCTGGCAGAAAGGGGGGGGATGATGCATACTCCACCTGGCAGAAAGGGGGGGGGTGATGCATACTCCACCTGGCAGAAAGGGGGGGGGGATGATGCATACTCCACCTGGCAGAAAGGGGGGGGGGGGGATGATGCATACTCCACCTGGCTGTGAGTAACACAGAGTACGGAGACAGCGGATGGGCACTCACAATGCACACAACCCCTCTGCATACATTGGGTGATGGCATGCAAAACAGGCCATGGGAGCCATGAGCATATACTGGTTGCATTGTGTGAATCAATCAGTGCATGTAGAAGTGAGCCAAAGTAACAGTTGGATGCGAGCCATGGTGGAACATCATGTTCCTGATCAGACAACATGACTGACACATACATTCTCGCCTACATACAGGTGATGCAGGCTATCCCCTGAAGAGGTGGCTCCTTACACCAGTCCGGAACCCGCAGAACCAGCACGAGGAGGACTTCAACCGTGCACATACACGTACTCGTGTGGTCATAGAGCAGACATTCGGACTATTGAAGGCACGGTTCCGAAGCCTCAGCAGGTCTGGTGGCGCACTCCTGTATGGCCATGAGAAGGTGGCAAAGATCGTCATGGCATGTGTCATGCTACACAATATGTGCGTCAGACGGAATGTGCCCCTGCCCCCTGACGCAGAACTGCAACCACCTGACGATGAGGATGAGGAGGGTGCAGATGGGGCGGCACCCCATGGAGGAGGCGATGCACAGGAGGGGCGTGCAATGCGCCAAAGTATCATCGACCACTGCTTCTAGCACACACGGCTGGTGTTTATCACATGGAGACTGCACTTGGGGCACTGTGTGTCTCTGGGACATGCACACTGTGGACTGTACACCAATAAAGCACACATACGCAATGAAAATGTCCACACATTACTTTTTTTGAAAGAAAAAAGTGTATTGAAACTATGAAATGTCGTGTCACACCCCCTCCCACCTCCCCCCTGCACACCCCAACACACCTCCTCCCACCTCCCCCCTGCACACCCCAACACACCCCCTCCCACCTCCCCCCTGCACACCCCAACACACACCCTCTAGGTGTCAACAGATGCCTGTGACAGTGGCCACAGGCTGTTACAAGCCCCCTCTCCCGGCCCCCGGGGCACCCCTGGCTGTGGAGCGCAGGTTACGTCCGGAACGTCGCACGGGGCTGCTCTGTGCAGAACTGGCAGTGGAGGATGTCCCTGGCTGCCCCTGTGCATGCACATCCGGTAGGGTGTGGGTGTGCCCAGTGAGCGCACGACGCAAGGCGGCAAGTTCCGCACAGATGTCCCTGGACATGGCCTGCATGGCATCCCTCAGGGTGGCAGTGCTCTGTGCTACTTCGGCCCTTAGGGTCTCCGTGGCCTGTTCAATGGCAGACCTAGCCCCCACACATTCTGCGGCATGCTCATTCAGCATCGTGGCCAGTTGATGCTGCCGTTCAGTGATGTCCTCGAGGGACTGCTGGCCCTGATGGCCCATGGCCAGTGCTGGTGGAGTGATGGAGGGGCTGCTCCCCTCCTGTGGAGTGTGGACAGGGCATGGGGTGGAAGGCCACTCCTCTACCTCTGTGTGCCCCTGTGTGTGATCCTCATGGGGGCTGGCGTCTGAGAAACAGGGGGAATGTAGTAGGTCAGTGGGGCTTCTGACCTCGTGCTCCATGTCTGAGTCTGAGCATGCAGCTGTTGCAGCTGTCTCACCGATGTTGCTGCTGGCCGCTGACCCCGTGCCTTCTGTGGCAGGCAATGTCGGTGGAGGTGGAGCAGCTGCTGCTGGCCTGCTGCCTACAGGGGTGCTTGCCGGTGGGACGTCCGGTATGCTTGCAGTAGGACCTGCTTGTAGTGGGGTCTGCCTCACTGCAGCTGAGGTTGAGGGTGCAGGGACGTTATTGATGGCCTTCTTGGCTATCTTCGGCGCAGGGGTGTCCTGGTCCTCTGGGTGTGAATCTGTGCATGTGGTGGAGCAAAGGAGGGAGGGCGTTATTGATGGGTCTGCAGACTTTGGAATGACAATGATTGACATTATTCTGGTCAGTAGATGAGGCAGATTTCAGGCAGTGCCATGCAGGTTGTCTCCTATTAGTGTGGAATGTGGATGCAGGTATGCGGGTGCCAGCAGTGCATACAGGGTGGTGCTTGCATGTGGCTATGGGCAGTGTTGATATGTGTTGCATTTACACTCTAGGGCAACCTTGTGCTACACATGATTGGACTGCAGTGACTATGGCATGTCTTGTTTGAGGCACCTACCTTCATCTACCTTCAATGGATTCCATGCCAATCGTGGTAGCACAGATCTCCTCCCACGGTTGGAGTTTTAGGGGGGATTCCGACCCTCCACCGGTACCCAGGGCAAGGTTGCGGTTTGCAGAGATGACGGCTCTGACCCGTATGCGGAGGTCGTCCCAGCGCTTCCTGCACTGCTGTGGGGTGCGGGGTACGGTCCCCACCGCGCTGACGCGCTCAGCCACCAGGGCCCAGATGGCCTTCTTCTTCCCTATGGCTGTCCTGGTCATTTCCGGGGAGAAAACGACACCTGCGCTGTCTTGCAGGGTCTCCGTAAGCATGCAGAGTTCCTCCCGGCTGAATCTCTCCTGGCGCTGGCGGTCACATGCCTTTTTCACAGCTTTTGGCATTTTCGGGTACTTGGATGGGTGGGTGATAGGTTGGGACAGGTGTCAGGGTTGGGTCTGGTGTTGTTCGGTAGGATGGCAATGGATTGTGTTTTTAAAGATGGCCGACGGGCTGTTTCCCGTTCCGGCGCGATGACGCTATTTCCGGTTCTGCTTTTTACGGCCGCCGCAAATTGCGGTGGCCGCTACTTACGGTGGCCGCTACTTACGGTGGCCGCTACTTACGGTGGCGGAAGTGCACCTTGCTCGCTTTACGATGCCGGTAGGGGCCTTTTCCGCCATGGCGTTAATTGCATTACCGCCATGGCGTAATGCTCGTGCGCGATGGGTCGTAATGTGGCGCTCTTTACGCCATCGGCCCACGGCGTAAACGCTCATTACGCCATGGCGGTAATGACGGACGATTACCGCCTGGGTCGTAATGAGGCCCAACATCTCTCAAAGCCTGTATAAGCTCACAGATTTGACATTGGTGCTACAAATCAAATGTGAATTTAATAAGTTTGTGAACTACCAGACACCATGCCAAAACCTTGGTACCAGATTATCATGCCACTAGGTAATAGTTAACATAGTTATTATGGTTTGGGAACAAGAGGTGGAATTAGCTTTCCTAAATTAGCTCTCTGTACTTCAGTGTCTTTGCTTTCACAGCAGCTGCCTATGAGGGCACCTGAATCCTCTGTGCCTGCTCTGTGCCAATGGAGAGCAGGATCTGCAGGTCAGGGTAATGAGGCAGCAGGCCACGGGTGTACACTGAGCTTTTGGCACAGAGTTTGAGGAAAGCAGTCTCCGATTAGTAGACCACACTTTGAGATGTATTACCCACTTTATTTGATCAATTATATACATTTAAACAAAAGGCTTTTACATATTTGTCAGATGGCAATCCATCACACCTGGAAATGTAATTAGGTATTTTGCTAAAGAAGCGGGCCTGTGACCTTTATTTATAAGTATTCTTTTATAAAGTGCTTAATACCGGAGCAAGTTTCTAAGTGCGAGGTTGTGATTCAAACCTAGGTTGCTATGCATTGTCTTGCTTCCTACACGTTGCCCCTGAGCTATCCTCCCGACCCTTTGACACTCATTCCCTCATAAACTGTGAAGTGTCATGAAAACTTGGGTTTTGGAATGTACTAGGCTAATATTGCGAGGGTAATTCATGAAATACATGTGCACCGAAAAGGGGAGCGCAAGCGTGAAAATCGCAGCGCACGCGTGCCAAAGCCACGCACGCAGCCGTTCATCGATTCATGGAATGCGCTGCGCTTGAAAAACCAGGGATGTGCGCCAAATCCTTGGGTGACGCATGCGGGCGCACACGTCACTAAACGGCATGCGTGACATGCACAGGGAAAGTGCACATCGTGTAGTGCACACAAGAAAAGTGGGCAGAACACGCGGAATGGGGACCAACGCGTGAAAATGTGGGCGTTACGGGGGAAGTACAGGAGGTAAATGCTTGCAACGCCCACACGCACGCTAACAACAATTATTCATGGAATCGAACAGGGGAAAGCCGTGCACCAAAAAAGAGGCGCTAATACGGAAACACATACGCCAGCATGAAGCATGCGTAAGCTGCTCCGCGCAGCACTAAAGTGCGCGCAAACAACAAACAAGCTCATACGCTATGATGAATATACCGTTCCTCACAGCAGTGGTCATGGGACACCACAGGAGGAGGAGGATAGCCAGGCCCCGCACTTTTTTACCCAGGACCAGCCTTTTTGGGATGCCTGGTGACCAGGTTTATGGGAGGTACAGGTTTCCACCACACATAATCCTAGAACTCATCAGGGAGTGGGAGGATGCCCTCACCTCACCCACCCTGTGCTCCCAAGCACTGAGTCCCTTGCAAAAGGTACTCAATGTACTGCACTTCTTGGCTACTGGGTCATTTCAGCAGACACGTGCCATAGCTGGGGGTGTCTCACAGGCCACACAGTCACGCTGCCTACACCAGGTGTTGGCCATCATGACTGCACGGCCCTCAGTCCGCAGGCACATATACATGCCCAGAACACCTGCAGAAAGACAGGCTGTCGTCCAGGACTTTTACCGGGTGGCACACTTCCCCAAAGTGCTAGGTGCCATTGATTGCACCTATGTGGCTCTACGTCCTCCCAGGGCCACTGAGCACATCTATAGAAACCGCAAGCACTGACATTCGATCAACGTGTAAGTTGTATGTGATGCCAAGGGAATCATCACCTCAGTATATTCCACCTATCCAGGGTCCACCCATGATAGTTTCATATTCAGAATGTCACCCCTAAACCGGGACCTGGTGTTAGGGAGAATTCTCTGTTTAGGCTGAATTTCCTAACCTAGTGAGTCCCCCAGCAGCTTTGCTGGATTTCTGGAGTTTTTATTTGTCCATCCTGCCAAGAGTGAGACTCTTTTTCTCCCACTCTTGGACATGAATGTGGTTAATACCTGTGAATGTCAATGTGTTCTAAGGGCTATGGGGTCTTTTACTCCATAGGATCTCATGTATTTTACTATGTGTGTTACACCGCACCCTCCGTGCCGTAACACTGGGGCGTCCTAAAGGATCCCCACCATAGACTCCATACCCTCGGACTGACTACTGTCTCCCAGGGCATGTAAAGTCACCATTGGCTTTATTAGACCTAAATTTACTAACAGAACTAGTACAAAACATCCTATTGTGGACGTACTAGTAGGGGTAATTCGATTACCCATGGGTCTGTTATTCGAGGGGGCACTGTTCCGTCCCCCCTCGTCGAGTTTTGGCTGGTGGCAGTTGAAACTACTTGTTATATTGGACCCCGAATATAACTCTATGGGATTCTTCCCATTGTTGGAGGCTAATACTTTTTCCTGTTAGTCTCTAACATACCGCCGGTTTATTTGTCTTAAATAAATCTACCGGTCGGTATTTTCTGCCAGAACTCGGTTTTTAAAATTGCGTCTGTGTACGCCTCTGTAACTCCGAACCAAAGGTTGAGTCCTTTGTTCCACTTTTGGCGGGCTTCTATACAGAAGCCCTCCAAAGTGGTGCCATTCTGTCTGGGTACCACAGGGGTTGTGGGAGGGGGTTTAGGCACCCTGGACTGAGTTGCCTTGCCAACTCAAATCACACTCTGGTGTGATTGGCCCAAGTGGTGAGCCATCCCGCTCATCACTTAGCGTGTTTTGATTGACAGCTAGGCTAAATGAATGGGGGTTGGCTGCATAAAAGCAGGGCTTTTGAGATTTGATCTTCAGAAGTCGCCACAGGACCTAAGAATCCGACGAGGGTAAAGCTGAGCCGACCTGCAACCATGACACCTCCGGTGGAGCCCTGCTGAACCGTCTCACCACTTCGCAACGACAGAGGAGATCTCCCAGCTGGAGAGTCTTCTTCCCCTGACTGGTGGGAACAACCAGTCCCTTTGCTTTTTCTTCGCTTCCAGGGCGTAGTGGTCGAATTGCCCGTGCTGAGCACCCCGGCAACCAGATAGCCACTAGCCCGTACCGCGACCAAAAGGTGGTGCCTTGTGACGGAGCACTCCGCGGCTGGTCTCTTCCGTGGTGGTGCAACGATCTTCAACTTTCTTTCGAAGATGAGATCATCTCATCTCTTGGCAAAGCCCCGACTTGCATCCACCACCAGGAACAACTGCCCCCGCCAGAGCTGTCTCTCCACATACAAGGTAACGTGTCCGCCTAGCTTCCCTTGTGTCGGTTAGCGTGAGGTGTCTTAATCCTTGCCTCTCCATCGGGTCGCCTCCAGACCTTCTTAACTTTTTGTTCTAAACTGGTCCAACCTTTCTGTGACAATTTGTTACAAAGACTCGAAGTGTATTTCCACTGTGATACTTTTTGGGACATATCGCCTTGCCTCTCTCCGAGTGGGCCTGGCCTCTGAACTTTGTGATCCACAGTAGACCCTGCCTTACTTGCCTTGCATTTGATTCGTAAAAGAGTTGGTACCGAGTAGGTTTCATACCCTGCCTTTTCTCTCCCGTTCTAACGAATATTAGAGTGCCATCTAGGTTAAAGCATTCACCTCTCTCTGCAAATAAGTGGTGCTGTTGAACCTAGACTTGTCGAACTATTATTAGAGGAATGAGATACTTATAGTGATTGTAATTGAAGTTGTTTGCCGTATTAGTGCCAGTGTGTTTTTCATAAATGTGTTTTTATAAATAAATAACTATATATCTTTACACCCAAGATTTGTTCCGTGTCTGCTTGTTCTACTGTGTAAATTGTCCTATTTTGTATACTCCACATACTGCCTAACTCTTCTTGAGGGAAGTCTGACTGCTCAGCCACAGCTACCAAGTGAATCTGTGTGGTACAGACTGCTACCAAGTGGGTTTACTGCCAAACACCTGTAGGCCTAAATCTTTTGCAGTGGTCCCAGAGGGAACTGCACAGGTTTCCGTTTAACACCTGGAAGCTGGGCGGCATGGCGACACATGGCTAATTGGTGAGTATTAATGCCTCTGCACATGCATGCATGTCAGACACTGAGAAATATGAAAACCCCACTAATGACAACCATTATCAGCTCCCCAGGGGACAGTGCCTACCCTCTGAGCACCTACATGATGAGGCCAATTCGGAACCCCACCACACCACCCGAGGTAATATACAACACAGCCCATATTGCAACCCGGGGCATAGTGGAGCGTACATTCGGAGTGCTCAAGTCATGCTTTGCTCCCTTGACCGCTCTGCTGGGCAGCTGCTATATGCACACCCGTTAGTGTGCAGGATCATAGTGGCTGCATATGTCCTGCACAACGTTGCAACCCGGCTGGGCGTGCTGGTGGACATGGTGGTGCCCCCACATCCCCAACCACATGCATGGCCGCTGCGCATGGGAGGTTGGCCGTACCCAGCTTGTGGCAAATTACTTCCCCTAAAATTCCACCCCTGTGGAGTGCACACAGGCTTGGCACATACCAGCTGACAATCAATGATGATGACAAAAGGGACAGTCAACTATCACAACCATACCAGCCTGAGATTGTTCACCTGGAAGTGCTACATGCTGTGCATCCATAGATAATGAAAGACACCCAATGCTGTGTCAGAAAAAGCCACACATTCATGCAGCATGAAGGCCTACCCCCTTGGAAAATACCACATCAAAATAGTGGCCTGTCACCCAACCCCTCCCCATCTCAGCTACCCAACACACCATGGCATGACATGCAATGTGAAAGCAACCAAATGAATGAACAAGTGTGACAAAGTGCACTGTCCCAATTGGATTTGACAAGGACACCCAGATGGTAGCAAATCAGTACTGTCACCCATTCATGTGAGATGGACACCATGAAATGAAACATGCAAAATAGTGTGACAAAACACACATGTGCCACATGCTGCAACAAAGCCAGTGTTCGCTGATGCAGTGATGGCAGGCACATGGATACATCGTCCTCCTCCTGCTGGGGTCCAGTTATTGGCGTGCCCACCCCTGCTGGACCTCCGACTCCCGACTGTGGCAGGGATGTGTCCTCCACCAGCCTGGCCACTGGGTCAGAGGCAGCTCCACAGGGTATCCAGCTGATACTTGGGCCGGAAGATGGCACGGAGGACGACTGGCGCATAGGGGGTACAGTTTAGGAGGGGGTCGGTACAAGTTACAGCACACAAGGGAATCCAGCACTGGTGACCAGTCCTAATAGGTCGATACGGTCAAAGAGGCATCCGAGATAACGTTGACGAAAACCCTGCAGGTCATCTCGCATGCCCCGTTGACGGAACGGCATCCCAGCCAGGACAGGCTCCACACGGTCCCGGATTGCCACATCCGTAGGGAGAGGAAGGCCAGTTGTTGTGCGCTCATCCCCTCCCTGAGAACGGGTCTGGACATAGGCATCCCTACTGATGCGGGATGATGCAGTCACAGGATCGGGAATAGGATCACACACAGGCACCTCTGCAGTGGCCTGTGCTGCTTCCTGTCCCTGCCCCTGGACTGCACCACTAGCACCAGTGGAATCCCCCCTGCAGACCCTGTGGATGTCCCCTCCAAAGCCTCCTCCTCAAACAAACCCCCCACAAATTGAATGACTCCGTGCCATCTTCCTCCATCGGACCCTGTGGGCTCTCAGCTGCCCCTTCTGCTGCCAAGGAGCCTACCTCCGACCTCTGCCTCTTGGACCTACCCTCAACAGCTGCGGCACCAGACTCCTCACTCCCCAACGAGATGACAACATGGGAGGAGAGCAGGGCCTTGCGCCTCTGGCTGGCGGTGCAATCCCTGCCGCTTTGCTCCACAGCACCGTCTCCGCCCTCTTAATCAGTTGACACTGCAGACAGGGAGAGATAGAACACAGGCATCAGGGCACTGTACAATGGTGTGATACACACATGGCAGTTGCACATGAGTGGCAGTGTCAAACTTGACACATGGCATCACACTCCCCAACACACATATCATTTCAACTCACACACATGAGCAAATCACCAGAAATGTTGCAGCAGGAAGCACCATCCATACACAAACAACAGCATGAGCAGCCGAAGGTTAGCCTGACGTCACATGCAACACGGGGAGTGCTGAACACATGCACACACGCCACCAGACATACATGCATCTGTACATCTCCACCACCTGTCGCAGTGATATCATCGCCATCCATGTCACATCTGCCAATCAGCCTCCTACATGTCAGTGTCACATGCATCCATGGTGTATCACAGTTGCACACTTGTCAAATGCACACACATGCACATGTACATAGTGCAGATACATGCAGGTGTAACCAGCATCCATGTGTGACACCACAACCATGCCACAGTACATACACAGAAATGTAAACATGTGGGCACCCACACATGCATTCGGCCAGCATGCTTTCCAACACATACACCATCGATGTGTCTCCCACATGACAGGACTCACATGCGGCTCATGTCCCTGTACATACACATCCATACATGGGCCTACAAAGACATATGTGCAACTTGCACACTCCTGGCACACCTCAACATGCACAGCATCCAATCAGTACGCATGTACACTTACCGCTCGACTCCGGACGGGTCTGCCTCTTAAGGACCTGCAGGTGGAGCGCTGGGCGTATACGTTCCAGGACCCTCATGTGGTTGTTGGTTAGGTGGACCCGGCACCCCTCAGCATCCACTGCCTTCAAGAGGCAGCGGGCCTTGTTTAGGGTCCTGGACCTGAAGTCCTCCCAATGCTTCCGGACGTGTTGAATGTCGCCGACTGCCACCCCCTCCACGTTGATGGCAGCCACAAGGTCCATCCAGATCCTCTTCCGTCCTTCATTGTCGGCGGGCAAACTTCCAAAGAGGGCATCATACTGCCCCATGACTTGCTCCACCAGGATACCAACTTCGTTGGCACTGAAACTGGTAGCCCTCTGCCTCTCTGGCTGGGGGTTGCCAGTGGTGCCAGATGGTGTTGTGTCCGACATGGCAACCCCAGAGGCAGGTGTGGGTGGGCAACTGGGTCCTGGGGTTGGGCTTTGGAGGAATGGAATACCAGTCGGGAGTCTTCTGTTCCAGCAGGGGTGTTCACAGCAACTGGACCCCTGCAGATGGCTGACGTGCAGGCACCAAATAGCAGGGCACGTGGCCAGCAGGCACACAGGCAGCAGCAGATGGCAGGTGGGAGTGTGCTCAGGGCTCTGGTGGGCATGAAAATGGCCTTCTGGATGGAGCGTGGTCTTCCGTGTGTTGTTGCGTGGCCAGCTTGATACGGAATGATTTGGCACATGAAAAAACTGCCTGTCAGCGTCTAATTGGAGGAAAGACCCTTAGCTCGTAAGCGTGTCTGTGACGTGATGTGCAAGGGCGTTTCCCTCAACACGGGTGCATGTTGATTTTACATGTGCAAAAAGTGCACGTCCGGGTGTCAATGAGTGTAATTGGAGGAAAGGCCCTTAGCGCGTATGCGCGTAAGTGACAGTGCGCGTGTGGACTGGGTTAAAAGGTACGCGTAGGACACTATTTTCTTGTACGTGCTTTTTGTGGAGAGCGAGCGGGTGATTCTTGTACTTCTTGTCGGTTCACATGCGATTACTTCACAACGGTTCCAGTTCGTACTCCCTGTATACTTAGACAGCGTTCAATTCTTCTTTTGGCGGAGGTGTTGCCTACGCGCACACGTGCATCTTTTTCACATTCTTTTTCCAGGCAGACGGTGAGTCGCGCACCTTTTTTTCAACTGTGGTTGTCCCCGTGTGTCGCATACCCATTCAGAGGTCATAGTAGCCTGCGTGTACCACACGAGCGCTTATTTTTGTGTTTCTGGGTGCCACAGCGTAGTGCGGGTTCTTTATTCCACGCATGTGGTCTACCAGGGGTCGCGTGCATGTTAAATTTTGTTTTCGGGGTGCCTGAGCATTGCGTGACCCGTCATCTTCCCCTAGGGGTAACAGACAGCCTTGCTAGAGCACTAGGGTACGTATTCCATCTAGTACCCTACCCCTTTCACCCCAATTGCCCAGGACAATTGTTTACTGCACCTCCCATTCGCACAACAACATCAGTGCCATGGTTGGGAGGCGACCAAGCAGTGAGGGAGGCAAAGGTGGCTGTCCTCAAAGAGGTGGGCATGGTAGGTGACATGGCCAGGATATGCATGGTGGCCCAAGAGGCCAGTGTGTGGAGGACCAATCAGGGACACCTATGCCCCCCCAATGGGTCGGGGAGATGTAGCTGACACCATCTCAGCTCAGTCCTTGTTAACCCACCCCATATTGTCAACCAAACCCGCACAGGATGACTCCCAGGCTGACTTCCATGTCACCAAGTCAAAGCCACTTGTGGCGGTGAAAGTTGCTGTCACCAGGCCACATGGATCTGGGGCAGCAAGGTCATCTTCTGCCCCAACTAGCCAGGGTGAGGAGGATGCAGGGGCAGCTGCAGCTCAATCCACCCCAGCTCCTAGTCTCCCAGCCGGGACAGTGTTAGTCAAGTCCAACACACCGAGGTTGGTCCTGCCAACATCACCCAGCAGCCAATGCCTGTAGTGAGACCTTTGGTCATCATGCCTTTGGTTACTTCCATTACCCAGTCCACCTGCGCTTCAGCCCCTACCAACCAGAGCGGCATAAGCCACTCAGGGTCCGCACCACCTTCCAAGAGGAAGAAGGGTGCTCTTGCGGTACAGGATGGGACCCCATCCACGGCTACCCACTCTGGCATGTCAAGGAAGCCTAGTTTCAATGATGCAGAAAAAGACGCACTTGTGGGGTACGTGTCGGCCCATGGCCACAAAATGGTGGTGACTGCAGGGTGCAAGACTACGACTGCTCAATGTAGGGCCCACTTGCAGACCATCGCAGACCACATTAGACCCTTGGATTAGTGAGGTGCACAGCTGACGATTGCTCTAAGCGGTGGAATGACTTCCAACGCACAGCAAAGAACAAGCTGGCTTCCAATTATGCCTCTACTCTGGTGACTGGCGGTGGGTCTCCACCAGAGGAGGAACAACTCACTGAACATGAGTCTATCGCTCGAGCCTTCATCACAGAGGATCAGATCCAAGGTGTGAGAGACCTACCAGATCTTAAAGCAATGTCCGGTAAGTGTTCATGCATATGTGTGCAATCCATGTGTATGTTGCTTGGATGATGTGTTCTGATTAAGTGCCAGGTGAGGCTGTGTAGTCATGACTGCTATGGGTCAGCCATGTGGTCCATCCAAACCATTCCCTGGCTCTGGTTTCGGTTTCACGGTATCCCTTCTGACCGCAGTTGACAATTTGCACCTGATTACTGCACTTGCCCTTCAACTGTCATCTTGCCACAACACTGTTCACACAGTTTTCCTGTTCATTCTGCCTAATTGATTAAATCATTAGCATTTTTACCACACATTTTTGTGCCGTACTGCCCCAAATGTGACATACTTCAGTCATAGATTACACACAACGGCCCACATTTCTTGCCTTGTTATGGGAACATTATTATGGTAATGATTTGAACAATCAGGCTGATTGAGTAATGTGCACCTACACATGGCCTGCACACAATCATTTTGGTGCCTGTTTGAATGTTGAACATGACAATTGTCTTCTGTCATGTCGAGGTGATCAACCATTGATGTATCCATGGACATCGCTATACCTATGGCGGTGAAAGGGTTATAGCGGACATCGCTATACGCGCCCCCAGTAGTGTGCAGGATAATAGTGGCAGCATGTGTCCTGCACAACGTTGCAACACGCCGGGTCCTGCCGGTGGACATGGTGGTGCCCCCACATCCCCAACCACATGCACGGCCGCTGCGCATGGGAGGGGAAAGGGCACGTGGTGAGGCAGCCCGTACGCAGCTGGTGGCTAATTACTTCACCTAAAATCACACCCCTGTGGAGTGCATACAGCCCTCGTACATACCAGCTGACAATCAATGATGATGACATAAGGGACAGTCAACTGTCACAACCATACCAGCCTGAGATTGGTCACCTGGAAGTGTTACATTGTGTGCATCCCTACCTACCGAAAGACAACCAATGCTGTGTCATAAAAAGACACACATTTATTCTGCATGAATGACTACCCCCTTGCAAAATATAACATGAAAACAGCGCCATGTCACCCAACCCCTCCCCATCTCTGCTACCCAACACACCATGGCATGTCATGCAATGTGAAAGCAAACAAAGGAATGCACAACACATGACACAATATGCTCCCAGTAATCAATAACAAACAGCACACATGACCAAATACTTACCAGCAACACAATACAGCAACACAGGATGAAACATTGCCAAAATATGACACTACCAAATAAAAGTAGTCCAAGTTTTACAACCTGAATAAGCCAGCACAACCACCCCTTCCAACTGCAGAGTGTTGATGCCAGGCAAATGTGTCAGTGTACTGCATACAGCATGAACTGCATCCGCAAAGGAGACGGCCTTGTGAAGACATGAAGAAGGTACCTGTGAATAAGGAGGAATACATGGATGAACAAGCACATATCAATACACCATGCAGTGTTCAATACAACAACAATCCCCACTAGGGATGTACACACAGTTTTGACTACAGACTGCCCACACAGCTCATGGGAGCCCAATGTCACTGTGTAAGTCACTGTCAATTGGTCACACCCTTTGCAAGCCCATGGAAAGGGAAGCAGGAGGGGTGTGTGTGTCAGGAACCCAAGCATCTAACCCAAACACAGGACAAGCCTGCATGTGCCCAGCTGGAATACACAGTGGATGCCCACGGGAGCCACACAAGGCAACACACTATAAAAAATTCATAATAATAATAATCAAAAAAGGCCATGTGAGGGCTGGGGGGGCACCCAGGAGGTTCGAGGACAGGGTGCACACCAACAGCCACCTGCGTGGAGGTTGCAGAAAAAAATACCTCTATGGGCTCATGGCCTGCACGGCTACGCTAGTGTGGGAGGAGTGCTGCTGTCGCTCTCATCACCCTCTGCTGCTGCATCAGGAGATGGTGGTGCTATGGGAGGCAGCCCACGCAAAGCCCTGGTATGGTCCTCCATGGCAGCAAGCATGCGGGTGTGGAAGGTCTCGTTCTGGAGGATCATAGTACAGAGATCCCAATGCAGCACCTGATGGGTTGCCTCCATTTCTGCACACATGGCCTCCCGTGATGCCCAGATCTCCTCCCGAGTTTCCTGCAGCTCAGCTGAGAGCGAACGTGTGAACTGCTCTAGCTGCTGTTCTGACCTTAAATTTCGGGAAGCCTCAAGTTCACCCAGAGTCTCCCTGAGATTATGGAGTTTCTGCCCTCAGGGCTTCCCTGTGGCCCTGTGACTCTATAGATATGGCTTTGCGCAGAGTCTCCAGTGCCGCCCATCGGTCCCTGTTGGACACCAACATGTCTTCCCTGTGTGATTTGGAAAATGGAGTCTGTTGCCTTCTGTTGTTGCTCGATCTGCCTTTTAGGGGGGAGAATGGAAGTGGCCACCCTCTCCATTGCCTGAGCCATCATTTCAACAGATGCTCCCTATTGGGCTGCTATACTGTAAATGGAGTTTCCCATACAGTATTGCCTGGTGGCGTACGGCCACCGCGTTGGCGTGCACCACACCTGTTTGGGGCAAGGCGATCTGCACCTTGCTGTGCTGGCACTGCCTGAGGCTGCAGGACTGCATTACCCCTCTGATCTACTGGCCCAGGAACAGGATCAGATGTTGTGGAGTGTGACCCTGCATCCGTAACCGCCAAAGGCGGACTTACCAACACTGACATCCCTACAGAGGGTTCTACCCCTGGTGCAGGTGGGTTGGACAGAACAGAATCCCTGCCAGAAACACTCACCTGCGACGGCACATAAGTCTCATCATCCGATTCAGCACCTGAATAGAGATCTGGGGAGGTGCACCCAGAGACACCCCTGGACAGTACGGTCTGCAGTAAGATTGGGTTTTCACCCACCACCACACCACGTCCCCCACTGGTGCCCGGTCGTGCCTGAGATTCCTCCTGGGGTCTGCACCATCTCCTCAACCACAACAGCATCAAATGCGTCATCACCTGCAAAAACATGAAAGACAAAAAATGGAAACAGGCATTAGCACCATAGCACACACATAGGCCTGACAAGCCAGAAATCCAGTACATGATTTTCACATGTCCCACATGACTATAACCCTGGCATGCATGCACTGTGAACGAGTTGGAAGGGGAGGCAAAAAGCAGACACTGATGACACCAAGATGGAAAAGCAACACATTTGCTGCATGCTGGGTAGCACTGGCATCACACATTAGCCTGTGAGTGGCATGTCCAATACACATACATGACACATGCCAGCACACAGATGACATGTAGCATAGCCATGGTACATTTGACAAGTATAGCCATATGTCAGTGAATGAGTACTGTCACCCATCCATGTGAGATGGACATGATGAGATGAAAAATGCTACATAGTGTGACAAAATATGCATGTGCCACACACTGCAACACATCCAGTGTACAATAACACAGTGATGGCAGGCATATGTACAGATCAATGGTTGGTCACTTCAACATGACAGGAAACAACTATCATGTACCACATTCAAACAGGCACCAAAAATTAATGTAGCAGGCCAATGCTCAATCAGCCTGAATGGTCTAATCATTCACATGACAAGGTAACAAATGTGGGCCAATGAGGGGTGTAATTAATGACAGAAGCATGTCACATATGTGGCATTAGGAATGATAAATGCGTTGCAAAAATTGGAGAATTGAAACAATCAGCCTGAATGAACCCTGAAAAAATCTGAACAATGTTGTTGCAAGATGACAGTTCAAGGGCAACTGCAGTAATGTTGCGCTAATTGGCTACTGTGGGCAGAAGGGATACTGTCATACCCAAATTCAAGGCCGGTGAATGTTTTGGAGGAAGCACATGGATGACCCATACCACTCAGGAGTACACACCCTCACCAGGCACTCAATCAGAACCCTTCACCCAAACAACATACACATGGATTACACACACATGCATGGGCACTCACCGGACAATGCGTCGTAATCTGGTAGGTCTCCCATGCCTTGGATCTGTTCCTCTGTGACGAAGGTTCCAGCAACAGACTCATGTTCAGTGAGTTGGTTGTCCTCTGGTGGAGACCCACTGCCAGTCACCAGAGTAGAGGCATGATTTGAGGCCACCTTGTTCTTTGCTCTGCGTTTCAGGTCATTCCACCACTTGTAGCAATCATCAGCTGTGCGCCTCACAAATCCAAGGGCACTAATGATGTCCGTGATGGTCTGCCAGTGTGCCTTACATTGACCAGGTGTGGTCTTGCACCCTGCAGTCACCACCATTTCGCGGCTATGTGCTGACACATAGGCCACAAGTGCATCAAGTTCGGCGTCATTAAAGCTAGGCTTCCTTGACGTGCCAGAGTGTGTAGCCGTGTCTGGGGTCTCAGCCTGTACTGCCAGAGAACCCTTCTACTTCTTCTTCAAAGGTGGTGCGGATCCTAAGTGGTTTACGCCGCTCTGGTCAGTAGGGGCAGAAGCGCCGGTGGACTGGGTACTAGGAGTGTGCGAATGCACCATGACCATAAGTCTTGGTGCAGGCATTGGCTGCAGGGTGATGTTGGCAGGGCCAACATCGGTTTGATGGACCTGGACCGACACTGTCCCGGCTGGGAGACTCAGAACTGGGGTGGATAGAGCTGCAACTGCCCCTGCAGCTTCCCCACCCTACCTACTGGGGCAGCAGATGACATTGCTGCCCCAGATCCACGTGGCCTGGTGACAGCAACTTGCACCGCCACACGTGGCTTAGACTTTCTGACCTGGAAGTCACCCTTGGAGTCATCCTCTGCCGGTTCAGGTACCAACATAGACTGGTCCAACAAGGGCTGAGCTGGGATGGTGTCAGCTACGTTTCCCACAACCATGGGGGGGCATGGGTGTCCCTGATTGGTCCTCCACACACGGGGGTCTAGGGGCACCCTACAAATCCTGGCCACATCCCCTACCGTGCCCACCACGGCCATCTTTTGGAGGTCGGCCACCTTTGCCTCCCTTACTGCTTGGTCACCTCCCAACCATGGCACTGATGTTGTTGTGCGTATGGGAGTAGCAGTAAACAATTGTCCTGGGCAATTGGGGTAGAAAGGGGTAGGGTACTAGATGGAATTCGTACCCTAGTGCTCTAGCAAGGCTGTCTGTGACCCCTGGGGGAAGATGACGGGTCACGCAACGCACAGGCACCCAGAAAACAAAAATGAACATGCACGCAACCCCTCATAGACCATGTGCGTGGAAAAATGAACCTGCACTATGTTGTGGCACCCAGAATCACAAAAATAAGCGTACGCGTAATACACGCAGCCTACACTGACCTCTGAAGGGGTACGCGACACACGGGGCAAGCACAGTTGGTAAATATGTGCACGACTCACCGTATGCCTGGAAAAAGAACACGAAAAAGACGCACGTGTGCGCGTTGGCAACACCCCCGCCAAAAGAAGAATTGTATGTTTTCTGAGGAAACAGGACAAAAGAAGAAGTGAACGCTGTTTGAGGAAACAGGCCAAAATAAGAATTGAACACTGTCAGAGGTAACAGGGAGTACGAACTTGAACCGTTGTGAAGTAATCGCATGTGAACCAACTAGAAGTACACATTTATTTTATTTTATTTTTATTGAAAAACTACAGTTTTCTCCTTTCTCCCACCATTGTCAAGATGGAAAGAAAAAAAAAGAGAACTTTTGTTTCAAATCATCTACACATCCAACACATATCATTATTATCAACATCATCATTGTGTCATACTATGCTTTCAACAAAAATCTTCTAAGCATCATCGTATCATACAGTACACTTAATAGACAAGCAAACAGACAAAGTCAATTAAACATTCAATTTAACAAATTAAACAATTACGCACTAGGCAGTTCATTAATCACGCTGCCATTTTCGAGCATCAGCCTAGCACCCCTTCTGATTATAGAGGAAATCTCAGGAGAGCGTTCATAAAATTTACAATCGCACAAACATGTTTAATGTTTTGGCCTGAAGATATCAGACACCACCAGGTGATCATATTACCATTCGACGGGGCGTATTCGCCTAGGTGAACAGAACGCAGATCAACAATTGCTGTGCATCTTAGAATCAGGTGTTCCACAGATTCAACCGATTCCTCACAGAATCGACACAGATTGTTGTTTATAGCAGGCTGCATTCTTTGAAAAAGAATTTCTTTCGTATTCAGCGTGTTTAAACAGAAACAAAGAAATTTTTCCCGATAATGACGATTGTAGCTCTGAAGGAGGTAAAGTTGTTGAGAGTTTAATTTTTTTTTAACAGTGCCTAACTTATTAAAAAGATCGAGATTTGAGTATCTTTCAACATTTATAATCCATGCCCAAGTTTCAAATTTTTTTTTTGCCACTTTTGGGCGTGAAAACAGGTCGAAATTATTAATGTCAGCTGCTGCAATCCACTCTTGCACTCTAGAGCTCCATTGGGCCAACAGGTTACTAATTTTCGAATCATCGGAGGCAGTAAATATTCTATACGCTGGCGCTCCACCCACTTCTCTCATCTTGCGCCAAAGCGAGATGGACTTCCAGACCACATTTGAAAAAAGAGAATTTAACGAAAGTTTGTGACGTATTGCTATAATTGGAATACACTTCGGGAGGTTGAGAACCCGTTTCCAAAAAAGACCCTCTACAGTATTCCAATTTTGTTCACTGATATTCCATCCCGCTTCAGCACCAAACGTTAAAATAGGAATAACCTTTTGACGATAGAACGTTATCACCGGGGATAAGGAAAATTTGCCAAAGTTTTTATTGATATGGGCTGCTTGCAGTGCCATTCTTACTGCTTTCAATTTCAACGCAATTAGCCATTGGACTTCTCCGATTGAACTGTTAAATTCGATGCCTAGATGGCGAATCGAATTAACAGACATTAGTTGTTGACCGCCTACCGCCCATTTAAATGCACAATTTCTTCTACTCGATAGCGAACCAATCGACACAATTTTAGTTTTATCTGTGTTACTGGCCAATTCATTTGCGACTATATATTCATAGAGGCAACTTTTCAAACGTTGAAGGCCGATTTGAGTTCTATCGATCAGAACGAGATCGTCAGCATAGGCAATATACCGCACTGGGGTTCCGTTTAGACATGGAGGAAAACAATGAGCTTGCTCCAAGAATAGTGGGAGATCTGCCAAAAATAGTTTGAACAAATCAGCAGCCAATGGGCAGCCATGCTTAACACCCCTTGTCGTTGGAATGCTGTCAGATAATATTCCTTGTTTGTTAAGGCGTACTCTAAAAGAGGTATCCGTATGTAATGCCATTATTGGGTTAAGAAGGGCCATAGGACATTTCCATTTCATTAATTTGGCCCATAGCATCTGACGGTTAACTCCATAAAATGCTTGCCTCATGTCTATAAAGGCTAAATGCAATTTGGTTTTACTCTGTAATGCATGATATTTCAAAGCTGTCAAAATTGAAAGGTTGACTTCCACACCTGTACCTTTTGAAAACCCAGTTTGCCAGATATCAAAGATTCCCGCCTTTTTAGCCCAACTCACCAATTTACATCTCAAATTAGAACCAAAGAGTTTTCCAATAGAGTCCGATAGGGTAATGGGACGATAGTTTTCAGGTGCTTCCCAACAGCCCTTCTTATGGATTGGAATCACGATTGCTATTAACCACGATTTAGGCAAACACTTAGATTTTGCGATTTTGTGGAACAAACACTCAATAAAAGGTGCCCAGATCTGTGGATTTTTTTTTGTCTGACATTACTTATCATTTCCGGACCAGTTGTGCGAGAATTTTTCAGTGACTTAATAGCGTCAATGATGTCTGACAGCGACATCTGAACGTCCCAGGGACCCAATCTAACCACTGATTTCCATTTGAGAACCTTCAGCTGGCTATTGAACACTGACCTAAAGTGTTTGCACCAGGTATCCCCAGAAATTGTGTTCTGCGTAGAATTAGAACCGTTAAAGGGGCCCCTATTTAATATTCGCCAGATGTCGCGTGTGTTCTTTGTGATCATCAGTTTCATCATAAACTCGGCATAATCCTGTTCTACAATCACTTTATGGGATTTCAACCAATTTCTATAAATCGCCCGTCTGGCCTTCACATTCTCCAGCATTATGTTAGGTGGTACATTTTTTTGCATTTTTATTTTACGGACATCTTTTCTTAGATCTTTCTTTTTAACATCCAGCAATTTACTAAAAGGGTGAGTATGCAGTTTTTGTTGCTGAGCGCTGTCTTTGATCGAAATGAAATGATTCTGTAGAAGCGGAATATAATCCACAGCGTCTGTCAAATCACTTAGATTAGCCATTAAAACACGGATCTCATTTGCGCTCAGTCTTAATTGATTTCCGCTCATGTTTACTTCAACTGCTGCTGGGTATGGGGACGAAGTATCCGACACCGCCAAAAGACATTTGAGTTTCAACAGCGAATGATCGCTCTTAGTAGTTTTCAGTGATTGCAGTGTGAGAATCCTTGATCCCAGATGACTAGACACCCAGAAATAGTCAATTATACTGTGCGTCGATTCACAATGCCATGTAGCCTGCGCTGGAATATCGCCACGCACATTGCCGTTCAACAAAACGCAGTCAAACGACTCCATAATATCTGACCAACGTTGTTCTTTCTCACCTAACTCTTCATATGGAATCTGGCTATAAGCTTGGTTGTGGAGGTCGTATTTAAACCACGAGCCATTTAGGTCACCGCAGCATATAATGCTCAAGTTATTGTATTGCATGGCTGCCTCTTCCATTAAACAGCTGATCGCTGTGGTAAACTCTGTAACTTTTATTTTGGCCGGATTCCAGTAACAATTTATAATCAACAGAGTTGCAACTGTATTTGGAGTATCTGAACATGCTTGCATAATTAAACCTTGAACATAGGGATTAGGATTAAAACAAATGGGAGTGGACCACACTCGTGAAATCCGAACCATTGTCAAGAGTCCTGCCGATGGTTGGTCCTGAGTATTTTGTATTGCAGGATTGACTAATATATTGAAGCCATCTCTCATTGGAGCATCAACTAACCAAGTTTCCTGCAGACAAATTACAAACACATCATCCAATGGAATGTCGAAGTCCTGAAACAAATGTTGAAAGCCACGAGTGTTCCATGATAGGATCGAGAGGATTGCTTCCTGCGATCCCAATCATGGCTATTCCTGCTTCTGTTGTTTCTGATGCACCAGTTGTTTCTCAGACCGACGAGAGTAACCTTGGCGTATTTCAGAAGTCATACTGTGGCGAACAGATTTCACAACTGTTTGTTTTTTCGATGTTGAGCCTTGAGTCGTCTGCGCAGGATTTGAGCTTCTCCCGTCCACATCTGGTTCAACTGAGATATCAAAGCCGAATAACAGAAAATCTTCAGCTGCCTTGAGAAGAGTGTTACGTACAACAGCGGCATCAATATGAAGGAGCACCGCATCGGAGGCACTTTCTGTCACATACTCGACTATTTTAATATCGTCTGATTCAATCAGTCGAAGTGGTGGAATGTGCTTAAATAACCGCAAAACATTTGCACGGTTGAGATTCAGATCATTATCATCCTTAAGTATGTTTTGCAGTCTCAATTTACACCTGCCATCCTTTGTGCGGTGCGGCAGCTGGTCCTGTGGCCTCAGTGGAGAGCAGCGTTGCTTGTTACGTTGGTTAGTTGTACATTTTGGGTTCAGTTTCGAAGTAGTTGCCTTTGAGGTCAGAACTTCCTTGTTCATAGTGGAAGCACGGTGACCTTGCACTACTTGCCACTCTGAGGGCGGGCAGCTTAGTCTAGTATTATCAGTTCTCATAGGCAAGTTTATATCCAGTGGCTGCGCTTCTATAGAGTGTTGCGTTAAGTCCTCATCACTACGATGGGAATAAATAGAAATGTCACACAAATCTTGTACGTCTGCGGCCACCGTAATGGCTAAAGTGCTGTCACTCGAATTTAATCGTCTACGCTTAACACCATGGTTCAATGATAGAGACGGTGCAATATGCTGTAATGAAGGAGGCACCTTTGCTCCATTCGTAGGTCGCTTGAACAGCCCTGGCCTTGGTGGAGTCGACAAGTTTCTTATGAAGCTTTTTGTTACAGCATGGGAAGCTAATTTTGCTTTCTTGGCTGTGGAAGTCGCTTTAGTGTGCTTCACTTTCTCCTTCGACTTGGCAGTACCATTCGGAGCAAACGATTTTGCCGTGCCTTCAAAGATGCCAAATGTAGACGGAGCACCGACCTGTGAAAAGACTTGTGTTGTTACTTTGTTCGCCTGAGAAGCATCAGCACAGGGCACCTCTGCAACCCCTGTTGGCAAACTTACATCAGAGGAGACATGTAAGAGGACGCAGTCAGATGAATTAGCATCACAGACCACAGACGATGGATTAGCGCTGTGACAGCTCGTCGAATGTTGTAATGCACCAACTGTTTGGCATGTCATTGCTTCCAGGTGTTCACTAGTTTGCATTGTAGACCGGAACCCATGCTCAGAATTTTCCAAAGGGGCGGAGCATTGTGTATCAGATTTAGGGGGGTCAGGACTATGACCTGTCTTTAACAGAGGTACTAATTCGGATAGCACCTCTAACAGACATTTTAGCTGTAAATCGTGTCGCTCCTGTTGCAGGGTCACTAGATCATTAAGACGAGATTGCCAAAATGAACTTAAGTCTTTACCGGCTTGAACATCAAGTTGGATGAGCTGGGTAAAAGACTCTATTTTTATATAGCTGTTGACTTCAGATAATTTCACCATGCCTTGAGAATGATGAGCTGACCCTAAGTCCTGAGCTCCAGAAAGTTCCAGTCGAGATTTTGGTGATGGCGGCACTAACATGATGGGAGACAGAAGCGCCTGCTTTTTCTGCGATGGACGTGACGGACTGGCACTGCTCTTCAGACAGTCACTGGTCGAAAGCTGCAGCAAAGAAATGTCTTGAGCTATCTTGCTTTGAGCGGTAGAGCGAGCAAGCTTATCATTGGGAGGCCGCATAGAAATAGCACAAGAATCGCTAAAAGTCGTTGGTTTCAAGTCTACGTCGGCCATTTTTTGCACTTCGGGGGCTTTGCTGAAGGCACTACCGGCCCGCGTCAGCAGAGTTGACTTTTGTAAAGTTATAGGAGCATTGAGCATGAGACCAGAGTGACTGACACCTTCTTTGTTTAGTAGGCAAGACATCGAACTTCCTGGGGAAACGCAAGAGTGCTCCGTCAAGGCCTTTCCACTTTCCTGTTGCTCACTAGAACATTGAAGACTCCAGTGCTCACAGCACTGGAGACAAAGTCAGTTGCGGCAAGGCTTCCCATTGAGTCGGCGATCTTCTGCAGAGGAAAGGCAGCGCGACCAGTAGCCTTAAATTGCGCAGTTGAAGTGTGCGCTCGAATCAACGGACTCTCTTTTACATTTAACTTTTCCTGTGTAGCCGAGATCGCACTTATTATTTCTGTGTCCGTCAGATCAAATGGCGAAAACATTTTAAAAGGATGAGAGTGCGTGGCTGGAGCCATCTTCGATAACTCATGCTCCATTGACGGCGACATCAGCAACGGGAGTGGCATCGGCACAAGGTCCGCAAGAGAAAGCATGGTAAGTGGTTTTGTAAGTGGTTTTGACAAGGGCTTGTGAATTGACGTGCTGGGCCCAGTGTGGTCCAGACTAATGCCTACAGACGCCGCTGTATCAGTGGCATCGTCCGCACAGCTTTCAACCAGTGAAGCATCGTCATGATGTACCTGTGCAGTTGTTTGAACCAATTGGACAGGCGCTGCCGAAGGTTCCGGGAGCGCCGGGGGAACCTCCTTCGAGCATGTAGCGGGCTTACCTTGTGACTTCTGGCCGACCGCTGCGTTGTTTGGCAGGAGAGTCCATGGGTTGAGATCCAACGCTGTAACAATGTCTTATTATGTGTCTGAGGCCCCCCCAACGAAGGGGCCTTCTGCATTGCAGCCATCGACCCTTAAATATAGAGTTGCCCCCTGGCCCTCGGCCCTCGAATGCACTCGGGCGAACTGGGCAAACTGGGACTCAGCCGGGACTCTGCGCCGCGCTCCGCGCGGCAAAGCAGTCTTTATGCAAATCCAATAGTGAAAGCAGAGAGAGGACTCACAAGTAGCTGCAGCTCCTCACGGTATCACAGACACAGAGTAACTGGGCAAACTGGAACTCAGCCGGGACTCCTCGCCGCGCTCCGCGCGGAAAGCAGTCTTTATGCAAATCCAATAGTGAAAGCAGAGAGAGAACTCACAAGTCGCTGCAGCTCCTCACGGTATCACAGACACAGAGTAACTGGGCAAACTGGGACTCGGCCGGGACGCCGCGCCGCGCTCCGCACGGCAAACCAGTCTTTATGCAAATCCAATAGTGAAAGCAGAGAGAGGACTCACAAGTCGCTGCAGCTCCTCACGGTATCACAGACACAGAGTAACTGGGCAAACTGGGACTCAGCCGGGACTCCGCGTCATGCTCCGCGCGACAAAGCAGTCTTCATGCAAATCCAATAGTGAAAGCAGAGAGAGGACTCACAAGTCGCTGCAGCTCCTCACGGTATCACAGACACAGAGTAACTGGGCAAACTGGGACTCAGCCGGGACTCTGCACCGCGCTCCGCGCGGCAAAGCAGTCTTTATGCAAATCCAATAGTGAAAGCAGAGCGAGGACTCACAAGTTGCTGCAGCTCCTCACGGTATCACAGACACAGAATAACTGGGAAAACTGGGACTCAGCCGGGACTCCGCGCCGCGCTCCGCGTGGCAAAGCAGTCTTTATGCAAATCCAATAGTGAAAGCAGAGAGAGGACTCACAAGTCGCTGCAGCTCCTCACGGTATCACAGACACAGAGTAACTGGGCAAACTGGGACTCAGCCGAAGTACAAAATTCACCCACTCGCTCTCCTCAAAAAGCATGTACAAGAAAATGGCATCCTACAGGTACCTTTTCAACCAGACCACACGTACAACGTCACTTACGCGTGTACGCGCTAAGGCCCTTTCCTTCAATTACACGAGCTGACACTCGGACGTGCAGTTTTTGCACATGTACAATGAACATGCACCTGTGTTGAGGGAAACGCTCTTGGGCGTCACGTCACAGACGCGCTTACGCGCTAAAGGGCCTTTGGTCCAATGAATTTGCATACATGCTGTTTCTTCACGTGCTTATTCACTATGCACCCGTCACGAGGGAAACACCTGTGCTCGTAACGTCTTTCCTCGAATTACACACTGACGTGCAATTTTTTCACGTGCCAAATCACTCCGTATCAAGCTGGCCACGCGACAACACATGGAAGACCACGTTCCTGCCCAGAAGGCCGAATTACTGCCCGCAAGACCCCTGAATATGCTCCCACCTGCCATCCGCTGCTGCCTGCCTGCCTGCTGCCAACGTGCCCTGCTATTTGCTGCCTGCACGTCAGCCAGGGGTGCAGTTGCTGTGACCACCCCTGTGACCACCCCTGCTGGAACTGAAGACTCCCGACTGGGATACCATTGCTCCACACCCCAGCCCCAGGACCCAGTTGCCCACCCACACCTGCCTCTGGGGTTGTCATGTCGGGCACACCACCAACTGGCACCACTGGCAACCCCCAGCCAGAGAGGCAGAAGGACACCAGCTTCAGTGCCAGGGAAGTTGGTGTCCTGGTGGGGCAAGTCCTGGGGCAGTATGATGCCCTCTTTGGAAGTTTGGTGCCGACTATGAAAGACAGACCAGGATCTGGATGGACATTGTGACTGCCATCAACGAGGAGAGGGTGGCAGTCTCTGACAACAAACATGTCAAGAAGCGCTGGGAGGACTTCAGGTCCAGGACCCTCGACAAGATGCCTCTTGAAGGCAGCGGATGCCAAGGGGCTCCGGGGCCACCTGTCCGACCACCAAACGAGGGTCCTGGAATGCATATGCCCAGCACTCCACATCCAGGTCCTTGAGAGGCAGACCCGTCTGGAGTTGAGCAGTAATTGTACATGCATACTGATTGGACGCTGTGCGTGTCGTGGTGTGCCAGTAGTGTGCACGTTGCACATGTGTTTTTGTAGGGCCATGTATGGATGTGTATGTACAGGGGCGTGACACATGCAAGTCCTTTCATGTGTGAGACACATGGATGGTGTATGTGTGGGTAAGCATTCAGGGCAAATGCAGATGTGGGAGCACACATGTTTGAATTACTGTGTATGTACGTTGGCATGGTTATGGTGTCACACATGGATGTTGGTTCCAGCTGCATGTATCTGTACTGTGTACATGTGCATGTGTGTGTATTTGACAAGTGTGCAACTGTGATGCAACATGGATGCATGTGACACTGATATGTAGAAGGCTGAATGCCAGATGTGACATGGATGGCGATCTCATCACTGCGACAGTTGGTGGAGATGTACACATGCATGTAAGTGTGGTGGCGTGTATGCATGTATTGTACACTCCCCGTGTTTCATGTGATGTCAGGCTTACCTTCGGCTGCTCATGCTGTTGTATGTGTATGGATGGTGCTGCCTGGTGCGATATTCCTGTGGAATTGCTCATGTGTGTGAGTTGAAATGACATGTGTGTGTTGGGGATTGTGATGCCATGTCTGAAGTTTGACACTGCCACTCACTATGTCTCTCTGTCTGCAGCGTCAACTGATGAAGAGGGCGGAGAGGGTGCTGTGGAGCAAGGCGGCAGGGATCGAACCGCCAGCCGGAGATGCAAGGCCCGGCTCCACTCCCAGGTTGTCAGGGAGTGAGGAGTCCGGTGCCGCGTCCCAGGCTGCAGCTGCCGAGGGTAGGTCCAAGAGGCGGAGGTTGGAGTTGGACTCCTAGGCAGCAGAAGGGGCAGCTGAGATCGCACAGGGTACGATGGAGGAAGGTGGCATGGAGTCATCCAGGTTGGTGGGGGGTTTGGAGGTGGTGGGAGACATGAGTGGGGGCCTGGTGGAGGCTGCCCCTGGTGGCTGGGGGGTGGGGGTGGTGGGAGACATGAGTGGGGGCCTGGTGGAGGCTGCCCCTGCACTGCTGGGGGGTGGGGTGGTGGGAGACATGAGTGGGGGCCTGGTGGAGGCTGCCCCTGGTGGCTGGGGGGTGGGGGTGGTGGGAGACATGAGTGGGGGCCTGGTGGAGGTTGCCCATGGTGGCTGGGGGGTGGGTGTGCAGGGGGACATGAGTGGGGGCCTGGTGGAGGGTGCCCATGGTGGCTGGGGGGTGGGGGGGGAATAGGGACATGAGTGGGGGCCGGGTGGAGGCTGCCCCTGCACTGCTGGGGGGTGGGGGTGCAGGGGGACATGTGTGGGGACCTGGTGGAGGCTGCCCCTGGTGGCTGGGGGGTGGGGGTGGTGGGAGACATGAGTGGGGGCCTGGTGGAGGCTGCCCCTGCACTGCTGGGGGGTGGGGGTGCAGGGGGACATGAGTGGGGGCCTGGTGGAGGCTGCCCCTGGTGGCTGGGGGGTGGGGGTGGTAGGAGACATGAGTGGGGGCCTGGTGGAGGCTGCCCCTGGTGGCTGGGGGGTGGGGGTAGTGGGAGACATGAGTGGGGGCCTGGTGGAGGCTGCCCCTGGTGGCTGGGGGGTGGTGGTGCAGGGGGACATGTGTGGGGGCCAGGTGGAGGGTGTCCCTGCACTGCTTGGGGGTGGGGGTGGTGGTAGACCTGTGTGGGGGCCTGGTGGAGGCTGCCCCTGGTGGCTGGGTATGGGGGTGATGGGAGACATGAGTGGGGGCCTGGTGGAGGCTGCCCCTGGTGGCTGGGGGGTGGGGGTGGTGGGAGACATGAGTGGGGGCCTGGTGGAGGCTGCCCCTGCACTGCTGGGGGGTGGGGGTGTTGGGAGACATGAGTGGGGGCCTGGTGGAGGCTGCCCCTGGTGGCTGGGGGGTGGGGCTGGTGGGAGATATGAGTGGGGGCCTGGTGGAGGCTGCCCCTGCACTGCTGGGGGGTGGGGGTGCAGGGGGACATGAGTGGGGGCCTGGTGGATGGTGCCCCTGCACTGCCTGGGGGTGGGGGTGGTGGGAGACATGAGAGGGGGCCTGGTGGAGGCTGCCCCTGCACTGCTGGGGGGTGGGGGTAGACATGGGTGGGGGCCTGGTGGAGGCTGCCCCTGGTGGCTGGGGGGTGGGGGTGCAGGGAGACATGAGTTGGACATGTTTGGGGGCCTGGTGGAGGGTGCCCCTGCACTGCTGGGGGGTGGGGGTGATGGGAGACATGTTTTGGTGATCAGTAGTGCAAGGTGACATGTGGGTTGGCTGGTGGGCATGGCCATGGTGGATGGGTTGCCTGTGGGACATGAGCAGGGGTGCAGGGTAGTCCCCTGTGGTGTGGGCTGCCTGGAGCGGCAGTGGACGGTGTAGAGGGAGCATCTGGGAGGACCCACATGGCCAAATCACGTGTAGCATTCCCCGGCACCACCGAAATACGCGTACCCTGCTGAAATCGCGTGTGGAACTTCCCGCGCACCCCCAAGTACACGTACCCAGGCCAATCGCGTGTGGAACTTGCCGCGCACCCCGAAGTACACGTACCCAGGCCAATCGCGTGTGGAACTTCCCGCGCACCCCGTAGTACACGTACCCAGGCTAATCGCGTGTGGAACTTCCCGCGCACCCCGAAGTACACGTACCCAGGACAATCGCGTGTGGAACTTCCCGCGCACCTAGGAACACACGCACAAGCTATTTTTCACACAGCTGGTGTCCGTGTTTGTCGGTACCCCTTTGCACCTCATTTGTCCTAGAGGGCCACTGTATGGCCCATTCATCATGGCTGTATATGGGTGCTTTTGTTAGCGCACATTTTGGCGCACATTTTATATATATATATATCTTTGGGGCACTGATTTCCATCAGGCAAAGTGAGTGGCCCTCTTCACAGTCGTTTTGGTCAATAAAACATCCGGATGCATAATGCCAATTGGTAGAAAAAAGTGTTCTTTATTTGGATCCTTACAACTCAGCAAAAAAAAAAAAAGAAAGAAATATATATATTTTTATTTTTTTTATATATATACACATCTCCATTATCTCTCCCTACACATTTCCAGTCTCTACACATCTCCTTTTTCTCTGCCTACACATCTGCAGTATCTCCACTTACACTGCGGACTCTCAAAGTGGGAAAAAACCATAGACCAGGTTATCATGCCATGTTGTTTCTAGAGAGGGGCGCCTGCTACCTTTTATGTATTCATCACAATCATGACTTCAGTTGGTGAGGGGTCCTGTCTAGTCATAAGTTATTTTGATCTAGTTTTTATTTATGCTTTTACTCAACAAAGCAAATAACTATGTGTCAGTTTAGGCCCAGCATATGTTTTCAACTAGTGTTGTACTTCACATTTCTTGGCACTATGGCATGGCAAGAGTGCTTGGCAAGTAGTGCAACCATCTTGAGTTGTGGTTTCATGTATGTGTTGGGGTATAAGTTGAAACAAATCACATGTTACCTATTGCTTCTGCCTGCAACAGCCTTGGTGGTTGCAATGGTGAGAGCTGTTCTGAAGCAACATGTTTGGGAACTACTTATATATCTTCCAAAGTTAACATTATTATATATTCTGAAGAATATCCTTCTTGTGCCTTATGGCCATGCACCCAAGACTCTATGCCCTGGCCACAACCACCGCAGCATATGACACCCATAGTGGCTTATAACTTTGGGATCCAAGAACACATTTTTAAGCAACAAAGTTATAAGCCACTATGGTTGTGATATGCTGTGGTGGTTGTGAGCACGGCCTATAGTCTTGGGTGCATGGACAAGATCAAATTTATAGGCAGCAAAGTTATAAGTCACTATGGATGTGATTTGCTGTGATGCTGTACTTAATATAATATACTTACTGTTTTGGTTTAGTAACTGGAGTACATGTATTTCTTGTTTATTTCTGTGATAAAAAAGGATCATGTTAGTATTGGTATTTTGTGACAACTTATAACATTGAATAATCATTTTTTTTTACCCTCATATTTAGTAGATTACAAAACAGTGTACTGTGCAATTTGCTCAGTTTCTGTGTTTGTTGCTAAAATCATTGGGTCTGTGGGAGAAAAGAAATCCATGTTGGATTTAAAAAAAACTTTTTTGTTATGCTACAGTCTATTTGTTTGCAGTGTTCACTTTTTCTTACTGTCTAATGTTCTATATATTCGCTTGTTGCAGATTTTTGGAGCAGTTAGATACCTGTTGACATATTCTAACAGTCTATTTTTTGTTATAATGAAGTGGTATTGATTTATCTGTTTGGATATTGTAAAATCTTGGGGTAGTTTGGAACTTCCCGCGCACCCCGTATTACACCTACCCAGGCTAATCGCGTGTGGAACTTCCCGCGCACCCCGAAGTACACGTACCCAGGCAAATCGCACGGCGGGGGGGTGGGGGTGATAGGGGACATGAGTGGGGGCCTGGTGGAGGCTGCCCCTGCACTGCTGGGGGGTGGGGGTGCAGGGAGACATGAGTTGGACATGAGTGGGGGCCTGGTGGAGGCTGCCCCTGGTGGCTGGGGGGTGGGGGTGGTGGGAGACATGAGTGGGGGCCTGGTGGAGGCTGCCCCTGCACTGCTGGGGGGTGGGGGTGGTGGGAGACATGAGTGGGGGCCTGGTGGAGGCTGCCCCTGGTGGCTGGGGGGTGGGGGTGGTGGGAGACATGAGTGGGGGCCTGGTGGAGGCTGCCCCTGCACTGCTGGGGGGTGGGGGTGTAGGGGGACATGAGTGGGGGCCTGGTGGAGGCTGCCCCTGCACTGCTGGGGTGTGGGGGTGATAGGGGACATGAGTGGGGGCCTGGTGGAGGCTGCCCCTGGTGGCTGGTGGGTGGGGGTGGCGGGAGACATGAGTGGGGGCCTGGTGGAGGCTGCCCCTGGTGGCTGGGGGTGGTGGGAGACATGAGTGGGGGCCTGGTGGAGGCTGCCCCTGGTGGCTGGAGGGTGGGGGTGGTGGGAGACATGAGTGGGGGCCTGGTGGAGGCTGCCCCTGCACTGCTGGGGGGTGGGGGTGGTGGGAGACATGAGTGGGGGCCTGGTGGAGGCTGCCCCTGGTGGCTGGGGGGTGGGGTGGTGGGAGACATGAGTGGGGGCCTGGTGGAGGTTGTCCATGGTGGCTGGGGCGTGGGGGTGCAGGGGGACATGAGTGTGGGCCTGGTGGAGGGTGCCCATGGTGGCTGGGGGGTGGGGGTGCATGGGGACATGAGTGGGGGCCAGGTGGAGGCTGCCCCTGCACTGCTGGGGGTGGGGGTGCAGGGGGACATGTGTGGGGGCCTGGTGGAGGCTGCCCCTGGTGGCTGGGGGGTAGGGGTGGTGGGAGACATGAGTGGGGGCCTGGGGGAGGCTGCCCCTGCACTGCTGGGGGCTGGGTTTGCAGGGGGACATGAGTGGGGGCCTGGTGGAGGCTGCCCCTGGTGGCTGGGGGGTGGGGGTGGTAGGAGACATGAGTGGGGGCCTGGTGGAGGCTGCCCCTGGTGGCTGGGGGGTGGTGGTTCAGGGGGCCAGGTGGAGGGTGTCCCTGCACTGCTGGGGGGTGGGGTGGTGGTAGACATGTGTGGGGGCCTGGTGGAGGCTGCCCCTGGTGGCTGGGTATGGGGGTGATGGGAGACATGAGTGGGGGCCTGGTGGAGGCTGCCCCTGGTGGCTGGGGGGTGGGGGTGGTGGGAGACACGAGTGGGGGCCTGGTGGAGGCTGCCCCTGCACTGCTGGGGGGTGGGGGTGGTGGGAGACATGAGTGGGGGCCTGGTGGAGGCTGCCCCTGATGGCTGGGGGGTGGGGCTGGTGGGAGACATGAGGGGGGGCCTGGTGGAGGCTGCCCCTGCACTGCTGGGGGGTGGGGGTGCAGGGGGACATGAGTGGGGGCCTGGTGGATGGTGCCCCTGCACTGCCTGGGGGTGGGGGTGGTGGGAGACAAGAGAGGGGGCCTGGTGGAGGCTGCCCCTGCACTGCTGGGGGGTGGGGGTAGACATGGGTGGGGGCCTGGTGGAGGCTGCCCCTGGTGGCTGGGGGGTGGGGGTGCAGGGAGACATGAGTTGGACATGTTTGGGGTCCTGGTGGAGGGTGCCCCTGCACTGCTGGGGGGTGGTGGTGATGGGAGACATGTTTTGGTGATCAGTAGTGCAAGGTGACATGTGGGTTGGCTGGTGGGCATGGCCATGGTGGATGGGTTGCCTGTGGGACATGAGCAGGGGTGCAGGGTAGTCCCCTGTGGTGTGGGCTGCCTGGAGGGGCCGTGGAGGGTGTAGAGGGAGCATCTGGGAGGACCCACATGGCCAAATCACGTGTAGCATTCCCCGGCACCACCGAAATACGCGTACCCTGCTGAAATCGTGTGTGGAACTTCCCGCGCACCCCCAAGTACACGTACCCAGTCCAATCGCGTGTGGAACTTGCCGCGCACCCCGAAGTACACATACCCAGGCCAATCGCGGGTGGAACTTCCCGCGCACCCCGTAGTACACGTACCCAGGCTAATCGCGTGTGGAACTTCCCGCGCACCCCGAAGTACACGTACCCAGGACAATCGCGTGTGGAACTTCCCGCGCACCTAGGAACACACGCACACGCTATTTTTCACACAGCGGGTGTCCGTGTTTGTCGGTACCCCTTTGCACCTCATTTGTCCTAGAGGGCCACTGTATGGCCCATTCATCATGGCTGTATATGGGTGCTTTTGTTAGCGCACATTTTGGCGCACATTTTATATATATGTATCTTTGGGGCACTGATTTCCATCAGGCAAAGTGAGTGGCCCCTTCACAGTCGTTTTGGTCAATAAAACATCCGGATGCAAAATGCCAATTGGTAGAAAAAAGTGTTCTTTATTTGGATCCTTACAACTCAGCAAAAAAAAAAAAGAAAGAAATATATATATATATATATTTCTTTAAATATACACATCTCCATTATCTCTCCCTACACATTTCCAGTCTCTACACATCTCCTTTTTCTCTGCCTACACATCTGCAGTATCTCTGCTTACACTGCGGACTCTCAAAGTGGGAAAAAACCATAGACCAGGTTATCATGCCATGTTGTTTCTAGAGAGGGGTGCCTGCTACCTTTTATGTATTCATCACAATCATGACTGTTCAGTTGGTGAGGGGTCCTGTCTAGTCATAAGTTATTTTGATCTAGTTTTTATTTATGCTTTTACTCAACAAAGCAAATAACTATGTGTCAGTTTAGGCCCAGCATATGTTTTCAACGTGTGTTGTACTTCACATTTCTTGGCACTATGGCATGGCAAGAGTGCTTGGCAAGTAGTGCAACCATCTTGAGTTGTGGTTTCATGTATGTGTTGGGGTATAAGTTGAAACAAATCACATGTTACCTATTGCTTCTGCCTGCAACAGCCTTGGTGGTTGCAATGGTGAGAGCTGTTCTGAAGCAACATGTTTGGGAACTACTTATATATCTTCCAAAGTTAACATTATTATATATTCTGAAGAATATCCTTCTTGTGCCTTATGGCCATGCACCCAAGACTCTATGCCCTGGCCACAACCACCGCAGCATATGACACCCATAGTGGCTTATAACTTTGGGATCCAAGAACACATTTTTAAGCAACAAAGTTATAAGCCACTATGGTTGTGATATGCTGTGGTGGTTGTGAGCACGGCCTATAGTCTTGGGTGCATGGACAAGATCAAATTTATAGGCAGCAAAGTTATAAGTCACTATGGATGTGATTTGCTGTGATGCTGTACTTAATATAATATACTTACTGTTTTGGTTTAGTAACTGGAGTACATGTATTTCTTGTTTATTTCTGTGATAAAAAAAGATCATGTTAGTATTGGTATTTTGTGACAACTTATAACATTGAATAATCATTTTTTTTTTACCCTCATATTTAGTAGATTACAAAACAGTGTACTGTGCAATTTGCTCAGTTTCTGTGTTTGTTGCTAAAATCATTGGGTCTGTGGGAGAAAAAAAAACCATGTTGGATTTAAAAAAAACTTTTTTGTTATGCTACAGTCTATTTGTTTGCAGTGTTCACTTTTTCTTACTGTCTAATGTTCTATATATTTGCTTGTTGCAGATTTTTGGAGCAGTTAGATACCTGTTGACATATTCTAACAGTCTATTTTTTGTTATAATGAAGTGGTATTGATTTATCTGTTTGGATATTGTAAAATCTTGGGGTAGTTAGATACCAGTTGGAGTATTCCAACTGTCTATTTTTGTTATAATGTAGTGGTATTGATTTATCTGTTTGGTTATTGAAAATCTTGGGGTAGATAGATACCAGTTGGCGTATTCTAACTGTTTATTGTTTGATATAATTTAGTGGTATTTATTTATCTGTTTAGTTGTTGTAGAATCTTGGGGCAGTTATATAGCTGTTGGCATATTCTAACAGTTTATAGTTTTTTAATAGAAGATTAGTTAATGTTTAAGTACAGTTTAGTTAATACATTTTGGTTTTAAGAACATTAAATAAGCGTTTGTAAGATTTGCAGGTAATCTCTGCTTTAGAGTAATGATACTATCATTACATTCGAAACATCCACATTTTTTCTTTTATATATGCAGTATAGTGACCTGCATTGGTTGTGGCTCCTGTGTGTTAGATTATACCTATTGTTGTGAAGGTTTGTTTACCAAGTGATACTTGACCATGTGTGAATCCAGTCAGCTTGCAGTTGTTTTTGGTACCATCTGCATTGTAACATAGAAGCATTAGTATTACGTATTTACTATGTGTTTGTATTAGTAAGGTGGAGCGATTATCCGAATTTGCAGGTAGTACATAATCTGCCATGGATTGCATTTTGTACAAGTTGCTGAATGGAACGGATTCACAATTAGGTATTGATACATACGCAAAAAAAGCGCTCATTGGGGATTTGTTCTTGTGTCACATTGTTGCACAGAGTGCATGTATGTTTCCACATGTATGAAATCTGGAAGATTTCATTTAAAGGTATGTTTTTGTTTTCCAGCACTTGTAGTAAGTACATTACAAATTTGTGTGGATCTTCCTGTGAGTTTATAGTGAATTTCACCATTCCAGCACAGTAGTCCAATTATTGTCTTATTCCATAAACACTATACATATTGTCAGGATTGCTTGTTGCATTTCTATGAAGTACTAACATTTGCAAACACAATTGGTCTGTACTGTGTAAGTAAATGTTGTCAACTATTGGTGGTACTTGAAAATAGTATATTCATTGCTACATTTGCAACTTACACCAATTACATTTGAAAGTTTAAATGGACCAGGTAGTTCTGTATCTGAGTGTTTTTTTGGAGTTTGTCTTCCTTCTTTGAAGAAGTACCTGGTTTACTTTCCCTAATAGGTTCTTTTTTGATTGTGGTACTTGATGAAGTATTAGTTTCTTTTAATCTCTTTGGAGGATTTGCATACATGTCTTTGAAGAGAAGGAATCAATCTGTTGAGCGCCCTATCCTTTTCACTTCTAAAAGTTTGTCAAAGAGAATATTGACAAACTGAATGTTGTTGTCACGTGGGTATGTTTGAAAGCCAACAACTGTACCCAGTGCTCCATTAACTAGTCCTTGATCCACGTCAAGGTTACGTTTAAGCATTACTCTGCAATTTAAGGATAATTGTTATATTTTTTCCAATCCAGCTATGTTGGAGTTTGAATTTTCTAAACTATTTAGTCTAGTTGTGGCTTGTTCCCACATGGGTAGTGTCATACCATGTATGTCTAGTGTGTCTGTGGCGCTAATTTCAATTATTGGTTGCATTTCTTTTTTTAACATTGTTTCATTGAATTTGAAACAGCTTGCAAGAGTTGGCATTAAGGCCATACAATTGACATTTGTGTGGGCTAATTGTTCCATAACATCTGTAGCACATGCATTATCACTATAAAGTGCATGAATGTGCCGGGTTTTCAATATTGCTTGTGCTTCTTGAGATAATATACCAACTCTAATACTTTTTAAGATGTTGGCATAAGTGAGATCTGCAGATTGCTGCATGTTTTCTGTTAATTCTCTGTATTGGAAATGTTGCCAAAGGTTGACATTTCCAATGCTGCCAACAGTTTTACGGCAGAGTTGTGTCCTAAGGTTTTAAAAATAGGCTCACCTTTCACTGGTGTCAATTGAAGAAGATCTCCAAAAACAATAATGTGTTTTCCTCCAAAGAGCTCTTCGTAGTTTGTTTTGAGTACTTCTTGTAATCCGAGGTGAACCAAGGCCAACATTAGGTTGGAGACCATGCTCACTTCATCTATTAGTGGCATTTTCATTTGTTTTAATACTCTGCGTAGTTCCATTGCAGCTTCTGTAGAAAGTTTGTAATATTCTAATTTGTTTTGGTGTTCTAGTGGCAGGAGTAGTAATCGGTGTTAAGTGATACCGCCTGTGTTGTTGGCAGGTAAACCTGTGGGGGCAGTGACAACAGCTGACAGTTTGTTATTTATCAATTGTTGAAGGAATTTACTGATGATTTTGATTAAGAATGTTTTGCCAGAACCAGCTTCACCA
The DNA here is from genome assembly GCF_040938575.1 of Ambystoma mexicanum. NCBI lineage: Eukaryota > Metazoa > Chordata > Amphibia > Caudata > Ambystomatidae > Ambystoma > Ambystoma mexicanum. The sequence goes on from NC_090922.1 coordinate 1,143,184,090, forward strand.
CTGACGTACAGTAGTATAGGTTTGTAATTTTGGCAGGTGTAGTCTTTGTTTTCATGTTGTAGACCATGTGCAATTTCTTTTGTTACTTCTTCAAAAATGCTAATTTGCTCATTGTTTAGTTTTGATTGTAGTATAGTTAAGTGTTCTTTATCTTCATACTGACACATGGTGTTTTCTACTTCTGTCATTGCTAATTCTGCCTCATTTGTTATTAATGGCTCTCCCAGTGGTTCTTGGCTTCCTGTTACAGAAAGTTGACTACTGTCAGGAGTGTCCTAATGTAGTTGGGCCTGGAGTTCTTCTTCGTGTTGTTGTTCATTGTGCAACATTGTTTTGTACTGTGTAAAGTTTACATCAGTTATAGTGCTTTCATTTGCTTTGAAAGCATCTTCATAGGAGTCATAGTTATATAGTATTTCTTCTTCTTTTCTCCATGGTTTAAAGAGTTGTAGCAGTGACATGTAATATAGTTCTTTATGTTGAGGATTCTTTAATGACAATTTGATATGATTAATTAAATTTGGTTTTGTGAGTTTTACTAAGCTGCCTTCACAATTTGTCACTCTGTATTTACCTTTTGTTTTCATCGGGTTTTATATTATTTTTGTATGTGAAGTTTTGGGCTATGTGGTATAGACACATGGTTTCCAAAGTGGTACTTCTGTTTGGGTAGTATGTGTCCAGTAAATTGTTTTTTAAAATGTCTTGGCTGTTGGGATCATTTTTGGCTATTGTTTCTATGTCGTCATATGATTTCAGAACTCTTTTTCTAGATTTAGCAGGACCAAGTCTTAGCCATACTATATTTTCAGATTTTCCATACAAAGCAGTACCGGTTAAACGATCTGCTGCTTCAAAGGAGCCACATTCTCTATGGGAGAGCATTTTTATGCCCAAGCTGTATAATTTCTGAGAGAGTGTTTTGTCTGATGACAGGTCATTCCAGAGGTTTTGAAGCTCTGTTTTTTCTGCTTTGGTTAAGTATGCTGTAACATATCGTGCAACTGCAGTGGAATTGTCTGCAATGTACTCCACATCTATGTTTGAATTCCATAAGAGGGCAATGATTGCATTGTACTCATTGATATATTTTTCTTCTTCTGTTCTTTTTATGTAATATGTATTTTTAGGTGATTTACCTTTAACAGTATGTCTAACTGAAGACATGAAGTTGTTCACTTGACCTGTTTTTGTAACTGTTTTTGTAACTGGTCTAGGGAAACCAAAGCGGCATTTGGTGTAGTATTTCCCTTTGTTTTTGTATTTGCGACGACAATATTTGCCACATTTGTCTCTTTGAAATTGTAAAATTTGTGCATGAAGATCACACGATGGAATTTCACAAGTGACATATTTTTCTATAAACTGTAACACAGTGGCATCATTGTCTTGACCAAATTTAGGAGCATCTTTAATCCATAAAAGCATGTGGATATGTGGTGCTCCTCTGGCTTGGTATTCTTTTCTCCAAAAGAAGTGTTGCACTTCTCTGAGGGGAGGAACAGTTTTATTACAGATAAAGTGTAGCATAGCAATGAAGCGATGATGAAAATATCTTGAACCATTAACAGGATCTAGAGAACAAAGTTCTCCGGGTGTGAGTATATCTATGTTTGTTTTGTTTTTGTTTGATATGCGTAGGAAATCATGTAAATCTTCCCATGCATATTCTGCACAACTTAATGTAACAAACCAAGTGGGTGGGCCAAGGTTTCTTATCATACAAAGTACATCTCCACGACGTCGGAACCAGTACTCTTTAGTACCACGTATGTATGCTAATAGATTTGTAATACTTGATTGTAAAACCTCATCTTTTTCTTGCATTTTTTGTAATAATTGTGTAGCTGACATATTTTGAAAGTGGTTTCCTGATTTTAATGTGTGTGCAACTCTGTAACATAGAGTTGCTAGTTCACTTTCAAAAAGTAGGTGGAATATGTATTACACATTTTGTCAAAATCTGGGATCTTCAGAATACATCCGTACCAAGCTGTATTCTGATGCTGTTATTTGAATAGGTCTATCATCGTACCTACCTCCTTTGCCAGTAGGAAAGAGTAGAGGAAAAGCATGTGCTTCTATGCTTTTTTCCCATATGGTGATCCTTTTGTTTGTCGCATTTGGTACGTTTCTAGTGCATCTACATGCACTCTCTGCAACAATGTGACACAAGAACAAATCCCTAATGAACGCTTCGTGTATGTATCAATACCTAATTGTGAATCCGTTCCATTTCAGCAACTTGTACAAAATGCAAACCATGGTAGATTATGTACTACCTGCAATTCGGATAATCGCTCCACCTTACTGATACAAACACATAGTAAATACGTAATACTAATGCTTGTACGTTACAATGAAGATGGTACCAAAAACAACTGCAAGCTGACTGGATTCACACATGGTCAAGTATCACTTGGTAAGAAAACCTTCACAATAATAGGTATAATCTACCACACAGAAGCCACAACCAATGCAGGTCACTATACTGCATATATAAAAAAAAATGTGGATGGTTAGAATGTAATGATAGTACCATTACTCTAAAGCAGAGATTACCAGCAAATCTTACAAATGCTTATTTAATCTTCTTAAAACCAAAATGTATTAACTAATCTGTACTTAAATATTAATAAAACTTCTATTAAAAAACTATAAACTGTTAGAATATGCCAACAGCTATCTAACTGCCCCAAGATTCTACAATAACTAAACAGATAAATGAATACCACTAAATCATATCAAACAATAAACAGTTAGAATACGCCAACTGGTATCTAATTGCCCCAAGATTTTACAATATCCAAACAGATAAATCAATACCACGTCATTATAACATAAAATAGACAGTTAGAATATGCTAACAGGTATCTAACTGCCCCAAGATTCTACAACAACTAAACAGATAAATGCATACCACTAAATTATATAAAAAAATAAACAGTTAGAATACACCAACTGGTATCTAACTGCCCCAAGATTTTACAATATCCAAACAGATAAATGAATACCACTTCATTATAACAAAAAATAGACAGGCAGAATATGCCAACAGGTATATATAACTGCTCCAAAACAAGCCAACATATAGAACATTAGCCAGAAACAACAATTGAACACCGAAAACAAACAAACAAATAGGCTGTAGCATAACAAAAAAAGTTTTTTTTAATCCAACATGGATTTTTTTTTCACACAAACCCAATGATTTTAGCAACAAACACAGAAACGGAGCAAATTGCACAGAACACTGGTTTGTAATCTACTAAATATGAGGTTAAAAAAAAAGTTGATTATTCAATGTTATAAGTCGTTACAAAATACCAATACTAACATGATCTTTTCTTTTATCACAGAAATTAATAAGAAATATATGTACTCCAGTTACTAAACCAAACAGTAAGTATATTATAATAAGTACAACCATCGCAGCAAATCACACCCATAGTGACTTATAACTTCAGTGCTTATACATTTGGTCTTGTCCATGCACCCAAGACTCTAGTTCCTGCCCACAACCACCACAGCATATCACACTCTTACTGGCTTATAACTTCATTGCTTATAAATTTGTTCTTGGGTCCCATGGTTATAAGCCACTATGGGTGTGATATGCTGCAGTGGTTGTGGCCAGGGTATAGAATCTTGGGTGCATGGCCGTACGGTCATGCACCCAAGACTCTATGCCCTGGCCACAACCACTGCAGCATATCACACCCATAGAGTCAAACATTTTAACTATGCCATATGGGCACTTTTAATGTCTGCGAACATTATGAGTGTTCTTAGCACATTTTAAACTTGCCTGCGAACAGTACGGACAGGTATAGCGTCCTAAGGATACCCCCATTTCATTTATTTACAAACATTTCAGAACACCGCGTGTATTCTTAGGACAGTCTCAGCTTGCTTGCGAACAATACGGACAGGTCTAGCGTCCTCAGAACACCCCCATTTTGTTTATTTACGAACATTCCAGGACACTTGATGTGTTCTTAGAACAATTTCAACTTGCCTACGAACAGTACGGACAGGTATAGCGTCCGCAGGACACCCCCATTTTGTTTATTTACGAACATCCCAGGACACATGTTCTTAGAACAATTTCAACTTCCCTACGAACAATATGGACAGCGTCCTCATTTCGTTTATTTACGAACATTTCAGGACACCGCCTGTATTCTTAGAACAGTTTCAACTTGCCTGCGAACAATACGGACAATCATAGCATCCTCAGGACACACCCATTTCGTTTATTTACGAACATTTCAGGACACCACTTGTGTTCTTAGGACAGTTTCAGCTTGCTTGAGAACAATACGGACAGGTCTACCGTCCTCAGAACACCCCCATTTCATTTATTTACAAACATCCTAGGACACATGATGTGTTCTTAGAACAGTTTCAACTTGCCTGCGAACAATACGGACAATCATAGCATCCTCAGAACACCCCCATTTCGTTTACTTACGAACATTTCAGGACACCCGTGTTGTCCGCGGTCAGAACGAACACAACAGTGGTGGCTGCCACCTAAATAAATACAACATTTAACCCATCTCTTACTCCCCCACCATCCCCAAACAGTCTTACACGCCAACACAATTCACTAAATAATATTTTTCCACCAAGTTTATCCGCGCTCTCCGCGGATGTCTGTGAATACAAGATGGCGGGCGTGCCCAGGAAATCTGACGCACTACACGCTCTTAACCACCCAATCAGCGAACATGTCCAGTGTCTGCGGACACGACGCGCATCGTCCAGCCAATCAGGACCCTGTCCGCGGAGTGAACAGGGAAGTGTGTCTGCGGACCAAACATAGATATAACTAATTTTTTGTGACCTACTTTTTGGTCATTTTCAAAAAAACTACTGGACGGATTTTCACCAAATTTGCAAAAGCACGCTTTCGGGACCAAACCACTGCTCCTGATCCCAATTTGGTGAAAATCTGTCCAGCGGTTTGGGCTGTAGGCGTGAGCAAAGTTTTTTCCCCATTCAGTCTATGGGAAAAAAAGAAGTTGTGGGACCCCACTTATAACTTTGCTCCCCTGGACCAAACCTCACCAAACTTTGCAAATAAATTCAGAGTGACCCATATACTTTTTTTGCAAAGTTTGGTGAGGATACGTCCAGGGAGAACGAAGTTATAAGCCACCCAAAAAGGCTCTTCCTATGGAAACAGCAATTTGTGGGATATTACATTATATTCAGAGGAGGCAGTAAACGGAATACAAAATACAGACAGGAGAAAGAAATGCACATTAAGCACATTTTAAAATGATCCATTTCATGGTGAATAGGCCACCTGTCCAGTTTGTACTGTATGCAGATATTAACCCAACTAATACTTTCCCATCATCTAACACTTTCCCAGTAATTAATAATGTACACTTAACAAAGTAGTGCAAAATAAACTCTGAAGTGTAATGGGGAAAAAGGAAAGTTGGCAGGCTGTTGTGATTTTATTTTCTCTTTCTTCTCTTAGACTGTATGTTCTGCCACCTGCATCGGGACTGAAGGTCTGGGTAAGATGTACAATGTGAATGCTTTGTGATAAATGCAGGCTTGTCATGTCATCTAATGTAGTGGTGCTAATTTGTATTACTGTGTATACCACAGAACCTGTTTTTAATAAATAGTGCCTATAAAAGAAAAGTATTTTAAAACTGAACCAGTGGGGTTGCATTTTCTGTGTCTAAGTGTACTCAATGACAAAGAGGGTGAAAAACAGGGAAGAACCCCAGTGTGTTAAAAAGTGATAACTCAATTTACCATGGGTGGTATAACAGGAGGTAAAGTTTGGCAAAGTAAATTTATAAGCGTATGATGCATGTGTGATGGTGAATCTTTCATAATGAAAAGTGCCCTTTAAACAAATCTGTCCAAGACAGTAGTCCAGTCTTGTAGATAAGGGACTGGAAAGACAATTAGCACCTTGGGTTCCTGAATGTACAAAGCCCGCTATCGTGCGTTTAGAGTTGACCTTAGTAGAATACAGTTATTAGAGGGGGGTTTTGTCACATCACATAGGGCATCACCATACACACGCTGTGGCACCACGTTACCACTATTCCACCACTATTTTTACCATGGTACTAAAATACCACCAAATTTTGTATTAGCCCTCTGACAAAATCCCTAACAGCAGCCATCACGTTTTTCTCACTGTACTTTTCACAAAGGAGGAATAGCCATTTGTATATCAGTCTTTGTCCACCCACATGGGCAGTCCAGCACCCAAATGCCAGGCAAACCTCCTTTGAACAAGAGTACCAACAGCAACCCCAGACACGCTTTTCAGTCTTTTTGGGCCTCATCAGTGAGGTGGAGCTGTGCCTCTCAGAGCACAGTGAGCAAGGGATCCACATTGGGGTTCCCCCAGGTAATTTAGGGTGACCAACCACAGGTTCCTTGCAAAAATACTAAAAATTGAGATGGATGTCCTATAACAAGCAGAGGGAAGACAATGGTAGATATAATGTTCTTGTGCATGTGCAAGACAGACAAGAACACCATTGGTGAGATCCTTTAGTAATGCATTTTTAGTTGCACAGATGACTTGATACAAATTGTAAAGCAACACTAAAATGAAGCACTACAACAGTCGGAGAGCTAAATAGGCATGATGGAGGGACACTCAGAACATGGTCAAGACCTTGTTTTGGTAAAATACTGTGACACATGATTTGTAAAATTTGGGCCGTAGAAGGTTTTTGCCATAGACTATAAATGAAAACATAATTAGCGTGTATATGTACAAGATATACGATAAGTCAAAGTTTGTAAATTGGGTATACATGTGCTTGATTACACTTCTGAAGATGGGCGTCTTTATCTGTAAAAAATGTAAGTTGTTACCGCCATGATCTGTGAAGATTGCTTTTGCCTTAAAATCTTTCCTATTTCTTTTTTAGTTGCTTTACGTTTTGACTATTATTGAATATGACTGTCTAAGGTGTTTTGTAGAGTTCCCATCCAGCACTGATATGGCTTTGAAGCATTGCATCACTCTGAAGGTGAATTAGCTGCAACAGTTGAGGTATCCCAGAGCACCAAGTCTGCTACTCTAGGGGTATGGTGACATAGGTGAGGATTGCCTTTACATGGTGATGTACATGTGTACGATGGAATATGATGGTGATCTAAACTGGCAGTGCAAACGTATGTATCGAATAGTAAATGGTGCTAAGTGAGTTCTGCGATTTGGCTAGTGCATGCAGTCACCACCATGGTGTCTCCTAGTGCTCTGGTATTAGCTTCCTATAAGTGCATTCACATTGCAGAAAGGAAGCTTTAACATGATTGGTGGGTCTTGTCTGTGCTATGATAATATCTTTGCTAATGCTCTTGTCAAGGATAATTGACTTTTCTGGACCAGGTCGCTATGCAAAGTACCATGTGATCTTGCTAACATGCATCTTTGACCTTCACTGGAAACAGTGGATACATGCATTACTATATAGTGCAGAGGAGAAGGTGTTCTTTGTAGCTGCTTACTTGGACATTGGGAACCATTCCTTTCCAATTCTCATGTGTGACTACAGAAGAGATAATGTCCTACTGACAGTGCGCACTTTAATATTAGAAGAAGAAACATAATTTTCTCAGACACTTGTAGGGATATTCATGCAAAAAGAGCAAAAGTGGGGGTTTCATTGGGTAGTAGGTAAATGCAGCCATTTCAAAGTAGGTGCGAGGCACGGAACAGCTTTTTGACAATAAGTCAGCAAGCAATCATTTGGAAAAGCATTTAGCCAAACCAGCAAAATGGGTTTTGTTCAGAAGTATTTAGCACAGTATGCTGTTATTTTCGAAAGCAGAAAATGTGCATATTTTTCAATTTGGATGTTTTCATCTGTGTGGGACTTCATTAAAAAAAAAAATAATAACTAATCCTATAGTAATTTGCCCCACTAACTCATTAACTGCTCATCTAACATATAATGCAGTTCTAAACACAATGAGATGCATTCCGTGTTTGTTTCTTCTATGGGGAAATATGCACCAGCAGGAACCAGATGAAACAATTTTACACTGAAGCATTCATTGTTCTAAACAGGTGAGGAGAGTGCAGGACATCCTTGTAATTTGATTGGTAAATTAAGGGGTGGAAAAGCTGATGTCAGGAGAGGGCCGACCTAAGAGTGACGGAGAGAGCTTTTTTAATGAGCTGAGCAGAAAAAAAATAGGCAGAGCTGTTTGGGATCTGAATGCGAACAGCCAGAGATTCAGGTGCTGTCAATGTCTATTTGAATGGGGGCTCGGTGAATGCAGCCTTCAACACAGCTGGCAGCCCATAAAAAGTAAGGCTTGCTAGCATTGAAACTGGAGGTGCTCCGAATTCTGCCTGTGAGCTGTGAGGTTATGCTGATAAGTCCTGATGACAAAAGCTTTAAAATGTGCCTGCGTGGGTGACTGAAGTTAATTAAGGAGTACGTGGGTGGCTGACATGTGATTAGATTAGCTTAGGATGCTGAAGTTACAACAAAAAAAGATGTATTTTTGATATAAAACGTGTCAGATTTCTCTCTGCATAGTTGCTATTGCGAAGTGCTTGTTTCTGTTGTTGTTTTTTCTTCTCTGTTATCTTTTGCAGGCTGGAGGCTGTGACAAACGTGGTAAGAGCAAAGGATTGTATCATCACATAATGCAACCTTGTTATCATGATTGTGTAACATTGTGTACTGAAAGTATATTGGGTATTTCTGTTATGCTTTATTTCATGCATCTATTGGTCATTCTTATAATTTTTTCTGCAAGGTAGGAAGGCGTGTGGATGTGTTTTGAATTCGCTTTTCTCTGTATGATGTGAAGAGAAAGCGGTGCCTCGGAGCACATAGGTTACTGAATGCACATAAATTAGTAACACAGGTTACATACACTAAATGGTATTCTGAATAAACTCACTGGCTTCCCTAAAGGTGCTAAGTCCACAGAGTACCTGCAGATAGCCAAAGGTGGGTCACAATTACAAGGAAGAAAAGTTTGTTATATGACGGGCGATAGTATAGAAAAGACATGCTCACCACTATACCACAAAAACTAAGGCAATTCTAAAAATACCACCAAAAATAAGATACCACTAAAATTACTGCTAATATAAGATAACAATATATTATCATCAAAATAGGGTAATACTGAACTATATCTAATGGTAAGAACAGTTTACTGCCAATATACCGTCAAATTGTTACAGTAAGAAAATACCGCCAAATCTAGATATTGCCCAAAATACAAAAACCCCAACATAAATGTTGCATTGGCCATATGGGAACAGACTGTAGAACAACTACTGGACATGGCAAGTGTGTCCCACACCGCCATACATGCATTAAAGGGAACTCATTTTGTGAGAGAAGTGTGACACTGAAAATGAATCTCAGGATGTCTCAAATTGATGCCACATTCCCAGAATTGGTGAAATATTTAGACACAAAATTATATGCACATGGACAATGCTCATCAAATGATGCCACTGAATGGCATGACCGTATCTATGGGGAAGTTCAGAAAGAACCACTGGACAGCATTTTTGAAGAGGGCAGCATCATTCAGGTCTGTCTTCTGAGATTATTTAATGTTGCTGACAAACATTCAGAGAAAGACTGTTTGATACAGCTCTGTGCCAAAACGTGGTTCATTTTAAATAGGTCTCTGCGAATGTAAGAAAATGATGCTATGTCAATGAACAGACTAAAAGTCGAATTAGATGGAGCTAGTGAACAGGAGAAGAAGTTAAGAGTAGAAATGGAGGTATGTCAAAAAGACATGCAATCAAAGTGTAATGAATTCGACACCAAATTGTCTCAAAGGAGAAAACAGTTTGAGGACAGAGAACAAGAATTAAAACACCTGAAAGGGGTGGTAAATCACATTAGACAAGATAAAGAGGAGGCTATTTTAGAGATGCTAGTTTTACAAAGAGAGAATCTAGAGAAAGAACGTGAGCTCCAGACTGTTGAACAAGAAATAGCTAAAATGTTTCAAGAAAGGGGCAAGCGAGACCAAGAGTTTAATGAATGTCAAATACAGATGAGCGATATGTAAAATGTGATTAATAAAATGGGCGATGAAAACACTTTCCTGCGTAAGGAGGCAGTCCGACTCCTTAAAAAGTGCAAAGATTTGGAACAGCAGATATGCAATTTCAGGTCTCAGGACAAGCGACAGGGCACCACATTCAATGGGATTGAGGTGAACTCCATTTCTACACGCGGAAATAGCGTCCCGGTTGCTGTGCCGGTGTCTGGACTTGGTTGCAGCGCCTTTAGGGGGTTTGACTCACCCATTAGGGGTTACCACCAATCCCATACACCTGAGACGAGGGTTGAACCACAAAGTAATGCAATTCCAAATATAGCGCCAAGTAGCCCTATCAAGATAATGAAGTCAATCAAGGCCCTGATCAAACCGTTCAAAAAAGGAGGGGAGTGCTGTATAGAGGACCACTTTGAAGTGGTGAATGATATATTTAAAGCCCTAAACATAGCCAAGGAACAATACAGACATTACTTTCACTTATCTCTGGATGCTCCGACAGCGAGCATCATCAGAGGTTTGAATGAACAGGAGAACATGTCATGGGCAGAATTTGAAAAAGATGTTAGGCATCATTTTCCTCCATTTTAGTCATTGCAGGATGTATAGAAAGCTGCATATACGATAACAGCTGGGCCAAATACATCACCTTGGCAATTTCTTCAAGACTTAAAAAGAGCCTTTTCTTGTTTTGATGCATCTTTTAATCCCAATTCCAATGAGTTTAAAACTGCCTATTTTTATGGTTTGCAGAAACACATTAAATAACAGTTAGCTTGATCATGAGAAGTCCCTTGAATGCATTGTACACCAAAGTACCAAACTGTATGAGGTGCTCTACTGTCAGGGTAGAGAGGGAGATAAAATGAAAGAAACAAGATAAAAAACTAAAAAATCCTCTGCAACAGTAATGGAGATCAGGTCAGCTAAAATGTCACTTGAGTCCGCTCAAAGTTCAGGCAAAAATAATATGACACCCAAACAGAGGGGTACTCCACAGAGGTTGCCGCCCTCGGCACCGATGTTTCAGTCACATGATCCTAGTAATAGAGAGAGTTACATTAGTCCTAGATACCTAGGAGACAGACCCCGGGTAGGATACCGGCCCGACATGTAAGGCATTAACAACAATCAGAGACAAAATCAAGATCAAAGAAGTAATAGTCCCTACCAGACCTTGGGGACACAGAGCAGATTTGACTTCCCCACCATGATATATGGTAACCAGGACAGACCATGGTATGCGGATCAATTTATTGAAAATGGGAATCAGCATAGGGAACAGTACTCACAAAATGAGAGACAGAACATGAGGCAGATTATGAACTATGCTCCACGTCAATGCAATCAATCACCACCACCAGGGGATCAAAACAAAAGAATGGGTACACCGCTCCCTGCCTCACATGAATCAAGAGTTCAGAAACAATTCAAATAGGAACCAATCCCCTCAGAGATATCAGAACAGATGTAACCAGGTGGAGAACAACCAATACCGGCCTAGGTCACAAAGAGAAGATTCTAGAGAAATGGACAGGTTTCAATGTCTTGAGGCCCAGGTAAAAATGTTGGCTGAACAAATAGGAGAACTCTGTACAGTTCAAAAACAGTCATCAAATGAGGGGGCAGAAGGTCATAGAAGTGAAATGGTGGCTTCTGATAATAAGTGACTAAGGGGCCGATTCATGGAATAAATGTGTGCCGCGCAAGCGTGCGAAAGCGTGCGAATCACAGCGCAAGCGCGAAAATCACAGCGACGGGTGCGAAAGCCGCGCACATCGATTCATGGAAGTCCGTGCGTGTGTACATCCTGGGATGTGCGCTAAAGTCCTCTGTGGCACACGCGGGCGCACACGTCATCAAACAGCATGCGCTATGCGCACAGCGAAAGCGCACATAGCACGGCGCACACAACAAAAGTGGGTGTAACACAGGGCGTAACACACGGAATAGGGAACAACGCATGAAAAAGAAGGTGTAACTGGGGAAGTACTGCAGGGAACTACACGGAACACCCACACACACGCGAACAACCCGTAATCATGGATTAGAATACGGGAAACCCGTGCACGGCAAAAGACACGCATAGGCATCAACGCGTCTGCCACACAAAGGCAGGCGGAAGCGTCCCCGTGCACAGTATAAAAGTGCGCGCAAACAACAAACACGTATATACAGCTACGATGAATGCCCCATTTGCCGCAGCACTGATCGTGGGACACCGCTGGAGGAGGAGAATAGCCAGGGCCCACATTTTTTCACCCCGGACAAGCCTTTTTGGGATGCCTGACGACCAGGTCTACGGCAGGTATAGGTTTCCACCTCGTATCATCCTAGACCTGGTCAGGGAGTGGGAAGATGACTTTACATCCCCCACCCTCTGCTCCCAAGCATTGAGCCCCTTGGAGAAGGTGCTCAATGTCCTGCATTTTTTGGCCACTGGGTCATTTCAGCAGACTACTGCCATAGTGGGGGGGGGGTCTCACAGGCAACGCAGTCACGCTGCCTCCACCAGGTCTTGGCAATCATGACAGCACGCCCCTCAGTCCGCAGGCACATATACATGCCCAGAACACCCGCAGAAAGGCAGGATGTTGTCCAGGACTTTTAAAGGGTGGCACACTTCCCCAAAATGCTTGGTGCCATAGATTGCACCCATGTGGCCCTACGTCCACCTAGGGCCACTGAGCACATCTACCGAAACCGCAAGCACTGGCATTCCATCAACGTGCAGGTGGTATGCGATGCAAAGGGAATCATCACCTCTGTCTATGCAAACTACCCTGGCTCCACCCATGACAGTTTCATATACAGAATGTCTGCCCTGAGCCGGGCCCTGGAAGCTGGGCAGCATGGTGACACATGGCACCTAGGTGAGTACAAATGCCCGTGCACATGCATGCATGTCACGCACACACACAAATACACAAACCCCAATAATCACAACCATCATCACCTCTCCAGGGGACAGTTCCCACCCTCTGAGCAACCACATGTTGACGCCTATCTGGAACCCCACCACACCACCCCAGGTAAGATACAACGCGGCCCATATTGCAACCAGGGCCATAGTGGAGCGCACATTCAGAGTGCTCAAGTCACGCTTCCGCTCCCTTGACCGCTCTGGCGGGCAGCTACTCTATGCACCCCCAGTAGTGTGCAGGATCATTGTTGCAGCATGTGTCCTGCACAATGTTGCAACACTGCAGGGCATACGGGTGGACATGGTGGTGCCCCCACATCCCCAACCACAGGCACAAGTACTGCCCATGGGAGGGGATAGGGCACGTGGTGAGGAAGCCCGGACCCAGCTTGTGGCCACATTTTTCACCTAAACTCCCACCCCTGCGGAGTGCACACAGGCCTGGCACATACCAGGTGACAATCAATGATGACGAAGAGACAATCAACCATCACAACCTTACCACCCTGAGAATGTTGCCATTGAAGTGCCACATTGTGTGCATCCCTAGCTACTTAAACTTAAGCAATCCTGTGTGACCAAAAGGCACACATGCAAGGTGTGAATCACACAGACCTGCAAAACAGGCCATGACTTTCCCTGGTATGTCACCCAAACCCTCCCAAACCACAACATTGACATGGCAAGCAATAGCTATACACCAACACAGTACCAATAAGGTACACATTGATATGTGAAAAATGTAAAGTGGCATCAGACAATGATGCCTGACATGGAATCAGATGAAATGACTGACCAACAACCTCCCACCCAAAAGAAGTCATACCCAAATGCATTCCAACAGTTGTAGTTGTAACATAACAATGAATGCCTGTCTACATGCACATTGTGCATTGCAAAATCAACACTGCAGCTTCTGTGTGCCGTGTCCACCTCCTGCAACACACTGCTCAGCGCACAGCATATTAAACAGCCATTGTGTGTGACGCACACCCTGAGCATCACATCTAAGCGACAAACTACATCAAAAAGCAAATTACGCATGTACTGGATCCACAATTGGTCATAGATCATGTGCTGCAGGGACACAGTGGGCACCAGAAGGCAAACAGAGTGTACATGTAGTGGATCATAGTGCGAGTGTGAGGGTCAGTAGGGACATGCACTCAATATATGCATGTGCCCTCAAGTGACCATCAATGTCCTCTACACATCACATGCGAACATTGACCATGTGTACACCCCAGCATGTCAAGCCACAACTATTCCCTCACACCTGAAAGGTAAACACAACACATGAACAGGCATTGATCAGCAGAATACATCATGTACATACGATACCACAATTACAATGTCAGGGTGCGCATCACACTGTAGGGCAAGGCAACTGTCAACAACAAAACACACCCCCCTCCCTCACAAATCACCATGATCCACTGAACAACTGCACCTGGGTTATGTAGCCTTCATCCTTGAAGTTCACCTGGCCACAGGATCACCCTTCCCCTTTGTCACCATCTTCCACCTTGTGTGTAAAAAGTGTCCAGCACCCTCAGAGGCCACCTTGACTTGCAAAAACACCAAATCAAAGAGAACTCAAAGCAGGCCAACACAGAAGCCAAGCAAAAAGCCTGCAGGCAGCAAAACAAACCAGAAGAGCCTCCAGTAGATGACTTGAAGTAGCAGTGCGTCACAAAGCCCAAGTACTACCACAATGATGTAACAACCAAGGTAGCACAGTAAAACAATGTCACAACAGGATGTGTACCATGTGTGGTACATAACACAGAATGATGCACCATGAACTGATGCGTACTATCAAAGCTCCCGTGTACAGGTGCAGGAGTGGCACGAACCAACCACCCCCACCGTGGTCTGGGTGCCTGCAAGGTCAAACTCATAGAGGCCTCTGAGACCCTGGTGGGGAAGGAGGGTCAGGGATATGCAGTCGGGTCAGGCATTGCTATACTGGATAACCGGAATGAGGGGCAGGAGAGGGGAGTAGGATTGACACGGGAACGTAGGAAATGCACAAAACTGTACTACTCACATTAACACATACACAATTACACCAAACTTGATCATCATGCACATAGTAACAAATTACTCAAATGGAAGACAAAGAGAAACTTATCTCTGGGGTGAGTGCTGGCCTCCTGCCTGCGCACTCTCAGGTCCGGTAACAGGAGCAGCTCAATGCTGCAAAGAGAGCCACAGTTACTTATCTGTGCGTGCCCATAACACACAAACACACCACCATATATGCCACAAAGTAACAAACTACTCTACAAACAAACAATCTGGTGTGGATGCTTCATACCCATACGTAACATTACCCATGTGATGGTTCATACACAGTCAATGCAGTAAGTCAGGCGCCGGTGGGTGCATGGCAAATAGAAGACCAATGTGTCACGATTCACACAACATGCAATGTTCCCTGGGTAAGCAGCCAGACGCATATAGCAAGGTATGACTTCAGAACAAGCCGTGTTCCACCATGACCGAAATAAAGTAGGTAGTGCATGTGTCAAATTCTACATGGGAATGAAATGCACTGCACACAAGTCTGTCCCTTGCTGTCTGTCCCTATGAGCTGCTTATTTCCATGTCTTGGAATGCTACATGGCTAATACAAGTGCCTCAATGGACCATGGTGGACCGGAGTGTATGTGCCACTGCCCCTGCAGGTGCCCCAGACAACTTTCCCATCAACTAGCCATTAGTCCACCAACGCATCTCAGCTGTATTGTGCGCTTCAACACCAATATTTGTCCAAGATCACTGTCAGTGCTTCTACTAACCATGCATGTGCAGCTGGCCTGGTGAAAGGTTTGCTGTGTTGTGGCCCCCCTGTGCTGCTCCCCTTGCCTGGAGTCCCTTGAAACACGTCAGCTGTTTTTGGATGTATGAGCGCAATCCCTGTGCCTCTGCTTGCGCACACATGCGCATGTCGGCACCACCAAACGTGTCCAGCTTCCAGACGTCCAATGGGCCATGTCTGCTTGCAAAGGTGGTCTGGAGGCTCATCCCCCTGCAGAAAGGGCATGAAACACATGATTAATGCTTGAAAATCCTCTGTGTGTGTCTCTTCAGGCATTTCATGACTGGACCATGTCAGAGACGTACATCAGAAATCACACCATCAGTGCGTTTTTCACAGGCAAATTGTGGTACACACTATCTACGGCATGAATTGCAACAAGCACATGTACAGTAAAGATAAGAAACATACTACACAATGCATAGCAATTAATGTGCACACGAATCATGAAACCTCCCATCTAGCGAAAGAAGAACAGTGATCAATAACACCCCTATCATCCCCACTAGGGCTGTTAACACAAGTTGGAAAGCAGCAGACATGCCACAGATATGCCAGTCCAAAGCCCTTGTGTAATAGGCTGTTACACCGAACCATCCTTGCGAGCCCATGGATAAGGGAAGCAGGAGTGGCATATGTGAGTCAGGACCCCAATCTGCAAACACATACACAAGACAAGCGTGAAGGGCCCAGCTGGAACAGACAGTGGATGCTTTCAAAAGCCACAAAGCACCACACCGTCACATGAAAGCACAATAGACAAGCAATTTTAAACTATATTAACTAATTACACTAACTATGAAAAACCTACATTACCTAATTAAATTAACTATCAAATTGAAACTAAACTTACTAAACTAAACGAAAAATCAAAAATGGCCACATACGACCCGGGGGGGTGGGCACCCAGGAAGGGGAAGGAACAGGGTGCTGCTGAACACCCACATGTGGTTATGTTGAGAAAAAAGAAAACTCCATGGGCTCAACGCCTGCACAGCCCGACCTATGTGGGAGATACTTTTTCGTCTGGGTCTGGCTCTTCCTGGAAAGGAGGACGTGACACAGGAGCCTGACCACACCTAGCCACAGCTTGCCCCTCGTCGGTAGCAAGTCTGCTGGATGGGTGAGCCTGTTTCTGTGTGGCGATGACACGTAAGTCTGCATGCAGAACCTCCCGTGATACATGTGCTTCCTCTTGCAAGGTGGCATGTGTAACACAGAGTTCCTCCTGCAAGGCCTGGCTGGACAACTGCTGCACCTCCCGGCAAGCATGTACCTCAGCCAAGATGGTACGCTCAAGCTGCGCAAACCTCTCCTCTGCCTGCTCCCTCTGGGACATCATAAGGACACCCAGAGTGGATCTGAGGGAAGCATACTCTTGCCTCAGGGCTTCCATGTGTGCCTCTGCGTGAGCAGTAATTGCTTTACGCAGAGACAAGATTTCAGCCTGGTGTGCCCTGTTTGAGGCCGCCATGCCCAGCCTGAGCGAGCGGGCCCTGGACCGTGCCGCCTGCTGCTGGAGAAGCATGCCTAGCAGAGGAGCACGGATTAGGCCACACGCTCCATGCTCTCAGCGATGTTCTCCATTGCTGCCCCCTGCCGTTCAGAATTGGCAGTCATATCTTGCTCCCACTCAGTATACTGCGGTTGCATGTGGCGACCATGTTGCTGGGCTTGACCTCTGAGTACCCAAGGACCAGGTGTCCTCGTTGTGCTGGCACCGCCTGCGGCTGCACGACTACATGCCCCCATCGATGTGATTTCCCAGGCACTTCAGTGACTGGTGTGGAAGGTGACCCTGTGTCCCGATCCACCTCAGGCAGAGGTTCCAACACTGTCTGACCCCTCAGTTTAGGTGTCGTGGACAGAGGAGTACCCACATCAGAATCACTCACCCCTGACATATGGACCTGATGAACATCCAACTCGACATGGACGTCAGCGTGTCCATTAGGGCTGGACTCACTGCCAGCCAGAGACAAGATGGACTGTAGCACATGTGGGTTTTCGTGGCCTACCACCCCACTACCCACACTTGTGCCGGGTTGTTGTAGTGATAATAACCCTGTCCCTGGCATGACAACACCATCCTCTGGCTCCATTGCATCATCAAGTAGAGAGAAAAAAGGTCACTACACATGTTAGAAGCACACAACACACACACACACACACACACAGACACCAAACACATCAAGCAGACATGTCACACACAAAATAGAACCTGCCATGCATGCTGGGTCAACTTGACTTTGCTTCTGTGATTAGGCATGTAGAATGGTGTCAGTTTGCACAGAAGTGGGTCAATGCAGTGCAGCAAATTTGTACGTTACTCACTATCTACATGTACAAGTACTTCATGATGTGTGTCAGAAAATGTGAAGGCAGTGCAAGGTCAACTTCAGGCATCACATGCAATGTACATTCAATGGGTAGCATGGCTACAAGCAAACCACCCCTCCCCACAAGTGCAAATGCAGGGATGCCTAGCATGGTATCAAAAGGCTGACCATAGACCAGTGTATTGACAGACAGTGTTGACTAGCATCAACTGCATCATGTGAGTCAAGTGACAACACAGCAAATGATTATGGGACAGTAAGCCGGACACATGATGAAACCTCTGGAGTACACCCATGTGTGAAGAAGACACTACACCAGTTGGATAGAGTCATTGGCCATTAAACAGGCTGAGGCCTGTGACCCACACAGACTGTCACACCCTAAACATGTGTGCGATGCAGGACTGAGCCACAGTGGACATGGGAAGGCTGATGAAATGCCATGCAATGTAGGTCACCCTGGACTCATACTACAATGATCATCCAGTCAAGGACACATTGGGGCATGCATGGAATACACATGGAGAATGAATGGGCACTCATGTCCCTGCAGGGCATCTGACCTCTGCACAGTCTAAGTGAAACACCCTGCATCAAATACAAAGGATGTACCACACAGCGTATGTCTGGCAGATTGGCAGCTGGAAGTTAGCATGTACACAGGATGCATGAACAGGGAAGTATTCAACGGCAACATTGAAGCAGACCAGTGCAAAGGTGGAATTGGGGTGCAGAGCGGGGGGTGGAGGGGCAAAGGAGCATGCCTACATGGAGTACCCGCATGCAGGCAGAGGACACATGCACGTCAGTCATGCTATGACATAGTCCCTGGAATGAGACAAAGGTCACCCATGCTACATGCAGAAGGGCCAGTGAGCTGGAACATGGACTGGAGGGGCATCCTGGTGACCAGCATGTGAGTAGGTTGCAATAGTGGTGATCTGGACAGTCGCCGTCTGCTCCACATGTCCACCATCCAGCAGAGCAGCCATGCATCAGCGAAGCATTGCATTACTTGCACATCAGAACCATGTACACGTGACATGTAGTGGCAGTCATGTACAACACTTCACACAAATAAAACACACATGTCCTCAATAAACACACAGCAACACTCACTGGGCCGGGCATCAAAGTCCGGCATCTCTCCCACTCCTTCAACCGATTCAGATGGTATGAACTCTGCAACGAGTGACTCATGCGGGGTGAGGTCTTCCTCCTCAGGTGCAGGCCCACTGCCTGTCACCAGAGTCAAGTTGTAATTTGAGTCACGCTTAGCCTTAGCGCTGCGTTTGAGGTCATTCCAACGCTTTTTGCACTCTTGCGCCGTGCGCACCTCATGGCTGAATGCACTCACATGTTCCGCAACTTGCTTCCACTGGGTATCACGGTGGGCAGCCGTAGTATGACAAGTAGGACCCACTAGCATGTCAAGGCTGTGGTCCCGCACGTAGTCCATGAGGAAGTCCAGTTCCTGGTTGCAGAAAGGCTTCTTCCTCGACATGCAGGAGGTTGTGACTGTGTGTGGGGTCCCAGCCTGTGCTGAATGAGCAACCTTCCTCCTCTTGGATTGTGGCGCAGACCCTGGCTGGCAAATGCCACCCTGATCAGTATGGCCAGTGGCTCCGGTGGATTGAGCCTAGGGGGTGGCCCGTGGAGGGACGACCAAAGGCCTGACTTGCATCAGTGGCAGCTGGGTGCCCTCTAATGGACCCTGTGCAGCAACATCCACTGTGGCAGGGTCATTGACCGCGACTGTCCTGGTTGGCAGACTCACAACCGGGGTGTTGTTGACTGCATCTGCCCCTGCACTTGACAACACCCGGCTGTTCGGGGCAGCAGATGACATTACTGCCCCAGGGACACGTGTCTTGGTCAGGGCAGCCCTGCGTGCACCTATAGTTTCCCTCCTGGCCTGTTGGAAATCTTCCAAGGACTCTTCAAGTGTCAACACAGCCTGCGCTGGCAGACCCTGAGCCTGGGTGGTGGTGTCCACAGCTGCACCTGCAGCGACCACTACCCTTGGGCCCGTGGCAGTCGATGAAACGGACTGCCGGGTCACATGGGTGCCAGTGCCAGATGCAGAAGCTGCATCTCCCGGAACCACAGGGGGTGGTGGCATGACTGCACCGACACATGGCACAACATTGTGCTCAAGTGGCGCACCCCTGCCTCTTCCCCCTCTGCGGCCACCCTGGACAACATGGAGTCCCCATACTCCCTGGTCACCCTGGCCACGTCCCTGACCATGCCCGCCACAAGGAGGACGCCCAGCTGAGGCGCCCCTCACCTTTGGTGGCATACCAACCATGGCACAGATGGAGTAGTGCTGGCACAGATGGAGGAGTGCCAATAGGAGGTGTACACCACAATTGTCCTGGTAAATTGGGGTGAAGGGGGTGGGATGCAAGATGTTAACAGCCCCCCAGCACCTGCAAGGCTGTATGTGATCCCAGTGATGTACTGACGGGTCACACAATGCTCAGGCACCCCAAAACTGCAGTAAAACCGTGCACGCAACCCTGCAGCCTACATGCGTGGAATTTACCTCCCGCAGTACGCGGTGGCACCCAGTAACACGAAAAACGCGTACGCGTGGGACACGCATGCTACTATGACTTTGAAAATGGGTGCAATACACAGGGGCACATGCAGTGGGAAAAATAGCGTGCACGACTCACCGTCTGATTAGCGTGATAATGAAAAACACGCATAGCCAATACCCCCGCCAAAAGAAGAGATACGTCCTTGATCTGCTGTGAAGTTGTGATGGCGCGTGAAACAACATGAAGTAGCAACACACGTCGGTCTCCACGAAAGGCACATACAGCGAAATGCCGGCCCCACTCACCTTTAACCCGTGCTGAGGGAAATGCCTGCGCGCGTCGCCTCACTTACGCGTGTAGCCCCTATCCTCGGATTACATGCATTCACATGTGGACGTGCAGTTTTTTCACGCGCGCTCTGATCCACTATGCCCACGTCACGAGGGAAACGCCTGTGCATGCTATGTCACAGACGCGCTTACGCGCTAAGGGCATTTCCTCGAATTACACGCTGATGTGCAATTTTTTCACATGCCAAATCACTCTGTATCAAGCTGGCCACGCAACAACACATGGAAGATCACGTTCCTGGCGAGAAGGGCGAATTACTGCCCACCAGAACCCCAAGCACGCTCCCACCTGCCATTTGCTGCTGCCTGCCTGCCTGCTGCCCACGTGCCCTGCTATTTGGTGCCTGCACATCAGCCAGGGGTGCAGTTGCTGTGACCACCCCTGCTGGAACTGAAGACTCTCGACTGGGATACCATCGCTCCACAGCCCAGCCCCAGGACCCAGTTGCCCACCCACACCTGCCTTTGGGGTTGCCATGTCTGGCACAACACCATCTGGTACTACTGGCAACCCCAGCCAGACAGGCAGAGGGCCACCAGCTTCAGTGCCAGGGAAGTTGGTGTCTTGGTGGAGCAAGTCCTGGGGCAGTATGATGCCCTCTTTGGAAGTTCGCGCTCCGACAATGAAGGACGGACCAGGATCTGGATGGACATCATGACTGCAATCAATGAGGAGGGGTGGCAGTCCGAGACATCAAACATGTCCGGAAGCGCTGGGAGGACTTCAGATCCAGGACCCTCGACAAGGCCCGGCGCCTCTTGAAGGCAGCGGATGCGGAGGGGCGCCCGGGCCACCTGTCCGACCACCAAATGAGGTTCCTGGAACGCATACGCCCAGCGCTCCATGTCCAGGTCCTTGAGAGGTAGACCCGTCTGGAGTCAAGCGGTAAGTGTACATGCATACTGATTGGACGCTGTGCGTATTGTGGTGTGCCAGTAGTGTGCAGGTTGCACATGTGTTTTTGTAGGGCCATGTATGGATGTGTATGTACAGGGGCATGAGGCTGCCACATGTGAGTCCTCTCAGGTGTGAGACACATCAATGGTGTATGTGTTGCTAAGCATGCTGGCCAAAAGCAGGTGTGGGAGCACACATGTTTGAATTTCTGTGTATGTACGTTGGCATGGTTGTGGTGTCACACATGGATGGTGGTTCCTGCTGCATGTATCTACACGGTGTACATGTCATGTGTGTGTATTTGACAAGTGTGCGACTTTGATGCAACATGGATGCATGTGACACTGACATGTAGGAGGCTGATTGGCAGATGTGACATGGATGGTGACATTATCACTGCAGTGGTGGAGATGTACAGATGCATGTCAGTCTGGTGGCATGTGTGCATGTGTTGTGCACTCCCTGTGTTTCATGTGATGTCAGGCTCACCTTCGGCTGCTCGTGCTGTTGACAGTGTATGGACGGTACTGCCTGGTGCAATATTCCTGTGGATTTGCTCATGTGTGTGAGTTGAAATGACATGTGTGTTGGGGAGTGTGATGCCATGTCTGTAGTTTTACACTGCCACTCATATGCAACTGTCATGTGTGTATCAGTCCATTGTACAGTGCCCTGATGCCTGTGTTCTATCTCTCCCTGTCTGCAGCGTCAACTGATGAAGAGGGCGGAGAGGGTGCTGTGGAGCAAAGCGGCAGGGATCGCACCACCAGCTGGAGACGCAAGGCCGGGCTCCCCTCCCAGGTTGTCATCTCGTCGGGGAGTGAGGAGTCTGGTGCCGCGTCCCAGGCCGCAGCAGCCGAGGGTATGTCCAAGAGGCAGAGGTTGGGGGTGGACTCCTCGGCAGCAGAAGGGGCAGCTGAGACCCCACAGGGTCAGATGGAGGAATATGCCATGGAGTCATCCAGGTTGGTGGGGGGTTTGGTGGAGGAGGACGCCGTGGAAGGGACACACACGGGGTCTGGAGGTGGGGATTCCACTGGTGCTAGTGGTGCAGTACAGGGGCAGGAACAGGAGGCAGCATAGGCCGCCGCAGAGGTGCCTGTGTGTATTCCTGTCCCCGATCCTGTGACTGCATCATCCTGCACCAGCAGGGATGCCTACGTCCGGACCCGTTACCAGGGAGGGGATGAGCGCACAACAACTGGCCTTCCTCTCCCTGCGGACATGGCAATCCGGGACCGGGTTGAGCCTGTCCTGTCTGGCATGTCGTTGCGTCAACGGGGCATGCGAGGTGACCTGCAGTGTTTTCGTGAAGACACTGCACGTCATCTCGGGTGCCTCATTGACCGCGTTGACCTACTGGGTGGGGTCACCAGGGCTGGATTCCTCCGTATGCTGGACCTTGTTCCAACCCCCTCCTCACCAGAACCCCCTATGCATCAGTCGTCCTCCATGCCATCTTCCCACCCATGTATCACCTGGGTACCCTGTGGAGCTGCCTCTGACCCTGCGGCCAGGCTGGTGGAGGACACAACCCTGCCACAGTCGGGAGTCGGACGTCCAGCAGGGGTGGCCACCTCAACAACTGCATCCCAGCCGGAGGAGGACGTGCAGGCAGCAAGAGCCAGGGCACAGGCACAGCAGCAGCAGCAACAAGGTGGGAGCCATGATGGCTCAGGGCCTTCAACTTCCGAGGGGCAGGCATCGGCCAGAGGGCAGGAGGACCCAGGATTCCGTGTAGCAGCGGTTGGGCCAGGCCGTAGGTGCGGAGCGGCGGCGGCCGGAAGAGGCACGGCTCACAATGGTCAAGGCGGAGAACTCCATGCGGAGGGCACTGAGGCTGGCCGAGTGCCTCGAGGCAATTCGCAGGGAGTTGGAGGTCAACATGTCATCGTCCCTGCGAACCCTCGGGGCCATGGAAGAGGACCACCTCCAGGACATCGAGCAGGAGTTCGATGATGCCATGGTGTTAGGCAGAAACCTGTGCAGTTCCCTTGGGGAACACTGCAAAAGATTTAAGACTACAGGTAGAGCAATAAACCCCTTTGGTAGCAGTCTGTACCACCCAGATTTACCTGGTAGCTGTGGCTGAGCAGTCAGACTTCTCTCAAGAAGAGTTAGGCAGTATGCAAAGTATACACAATATGTACCAAAACACAATAGCACAAGCAAACACTGACCAGAGCTTGGTTTCAAAAGTATATAGTTATTTATTTAAAAACACATAAGTTAAAAACACTCTAGCAAAATATAGTAAACACTTCAAACACAGTTATAATGAAAGTAGATTCAATCCTTTCTCCTATCTAGACAACTCTAGGTTAACACCACTTAATTAAAACAGAGGTGAGTGCTTAACGTTAGATGACACTCTAGTAGTTTCCAAGAAAGGGAGAGAAAAAGCAGAAATGGGTTAAACACACCACTCTAAGGTCCAGAACACTTGCAATAGGCTCAAAGAAGCACAAAGTCACAGGTGAGCAAAAGTCACTAGGCAGGGCCCACTCTTAGAGTAGCCGGAGCGAAAATGTGCCCAAGATCACACTGTTAGTTAGAGATTCAAAGTCTGGCAAGGAGTCAAAAAGAGTTTAGAGTGGCTCAGAAAGTTTAGCCAAAGTGTCCCAGGCACTCCCAGGTTCGAAAGCCGGGGACTAAATCTACCCCGTACAGTCGGTGGCAAGGGAAGCCAGGCGGAACACAGTACCTTAAGCGGAAAGGATCCTCCAGCGGGGGCAGTTGTTCCAGGCAGCGACAGCAAGGCTCGACGTCGGTCAGGGGAGAAGAATATCTCGCTGAAGAGCAGAAGAGAAAGGTCGTAGCACTGCCCGGGAAGAAACCAGCCGCGGAGTTCTCCGGTTAAAGGGTTGGTACCGACTTTCGCGGTATGGGGGTAAAGTGTGGTATTCCGGATGCCGGGGTGCTTGGCACAGGCAAGGCGGCCACGAGATACCTCAAAGAACGGAAAGAAGGCGAAAACTGGTTGTCCCCACCAGTCAAGGGAAGGAGCCACTCCGTTAAGAGTTCTCCTCGGTCGTCGGGAAAAAGTGGTGAGACGGTTCAGCAGGGCTCCACCGGGTGGTGTCGTCGAAGCAGGTCGGCTCAGCTCTTCCCTCGTCGGATTCTTGGTCCTGTGGCGACTTCTGAAGTCCCAGTCCCCAAAGCCCTGCTTTTATGCAGCAAACCCCCATTCACCCAGCCTAGCTGTCACTCAAACATGCTAAGTGGTGAGCCGGGCGGCTCACCACTTGGGCCAATCAGGACGGAGTGCGACTTGAGTTACCAAGGTAACTCAGTCCAGGGTGCCTAAATCCCCCTCCACCCCTCCTAAGTACCCCAGACAGAGTGGCACCACTTTGGAGGGCTTCTGTGGAGAAGCCCGCCAAAAGTGGAACAAAGGGCTCCACTTTGGGTCAGAGTTACAGAGGCGAACACCAACGCCATTTTAGAATCAAGTTTTGGCAAAAAGTCCCAACCGGAGTTATAAAAATAAATATATAAACCGGCGGTATGTTTAAGGCTACCGTAAATAAATAATTAAATGTGTTAGCCTAAAACAATGGGAAATCCCATAGGGAAATATTCGCGGTCGAATATAAAAAGTAGTTTCCACTGCCACCAGCCAAAACTCGATCAGGGGGGACGGAGACGTGCCCCCTCGACTAACAGACCCTGGGGCAATCGAATTGCCCCAGCCAGTACGTCCACAATAGGATGGTTTGTACTGGTTCTGTTCAGGATTCAAGACTAGCAAAGTCTTTGGTGACTTTACATGCCCTGGGAGACAGTAGTCAGTCCCAGGGTATGGAGTCTATGTTGGGGAGTCCCTAGGACACCCCTGGGTCACGGCACAGAGGGTGCTGTGTGACCCACATCACAAAAATACATGAGGCCCTATGGAGTAAAAGACCCCATAGCCCATTCAACACAAGGTTTAACCAAGAAAACACACTTCAACATGTCCAAGAGTGAGGGTAAAAGAGTCTCACTCTTGGCAGGAGAAAAAAATTAAACCCCAGAAATCCAGCAAAGCTGCTGGGGGACTCACTAGGTAGGGAAATTCAGCCTAACCAGAGAATTCTCCCTAACACTCGCCCCCCCCAGACTAAGGGACAGGAGGATTTAATCCACTCCTGGATGAACCTCATACCTCTAGTCGATGATATACATCCTAGAGAGTCCATCAGCATTTTGATGGTGACACCTTGACCTATGCTTAAGGGAGAACTCAAAGGTTTTCTTTTGCAAGCTAAAGGACCTACAAACCCTTTGAGGAACATCAGTCTTTTTGTTATAGGGGATCTGGTTGACCAGTCCCTCAGAAGTTGGGACAACTTCTGAACCTATGTTAGGCTTTTTGAAGGGGTCCTTATAAAGGATTCCCTTAGATCTAGAGGGGCCTCCAAGGTTCCTCACCACCTCTCTTGTGGGAGCAGGTTGGGTCTTAGGCCTCTTGGTTGGAGGGGTTGGGGTTAGGCAATGTACCTGCTTCCCCTTCCTCTTAGATCTACCCTTACCTATTTTAGGAGTTTCCCCCCTAATATTAGGATTTGAGTTGGGGTCTTCAGTAGAAGGTCCAACAGTCTGAAGGTTTTTGGCCTTAGACTTTTCTTTTCTGGTTTTCCACCAGCACTGAGAATTACCAGTTCTCTCAGGTCCAGATAGGGGCCTAGTTGGTCTATCCACCTCTTCCTCAGAAGTAGGGTGAGTCAGAGACTCTGAGACTAGGGGAACAATGATGGAGCTTGGTTGGGGCGCCCATGTTCCTAGCATACTATCCTGAAATGTGCCTGGGTTAGAGGTCAACTTACTAACACCAGGGCTTGTAGTGGGGTTCTCAGTAGAGGGTCCCACAGGCTTAGAAGGGTCCTTCAAGGTAGCCTTTCTAGCCAATTTGGTTAAGTTCTGCTTCTCCATACTGGGAGGCCTGGGGGTATGTGACACTACTCCTAGAGTTCTTAGGTCATTCCCCAACAGGACCTTCCCAGGTACCTCAGTCTGAACACTGACAGGGATCCTCACTGTCATGTTGTTACACTGAATGAGGGCTGGTAGGATAGGAACCATTTGGACAGGGCCTCCAGACATCTTAGTGGGACCTTTGGGTGCTTTGGCCACATCCTCAGGTTGAAAGAAGCTTTCATCCACTACTGTTCTGCTGGCCCCAGTGTCTCTCCTGGCAGGAGTATCCTGGCCATTGACAAGAACACTGTCCACATAATACACCTTAGAGTTAACAGTTAGGGAGTTATACACAACCCTATTCTGGGGACTAACCAGACCCATAGGCTCTAAGTTTACAGTTGCTTGAAGACCCAAGGGTTCTTCAGCAAAGAGTTCAAAGTGGGCACTAGCCATCTGTACTTCATCCTCAGGAGTGAAGGCTAAGGAGACTGTGCTGATCCCTGCAGGTTTACCCTTGCACTTGGGATCTCCTTTGATATGGTCAGTACCCTGACAGACATAGCATTGTCCAAATGCTCTCTGGAAGGGTGGCTTGTTCTGACCCCCTTCTGGCTTGTGGCCAGAAGGTACAGTAGCCTGACTAGGTTTCCCATGTGGCTTACCCTGGTTATTTTGTGTTTTGGGGCCCTCTTTGGGATAGGAATTATTAGAATTCTCTTTGGAGTCTTTTTTTGGCTGTTTCTCCCCATCCTTCTTCTGAGTTACCCCAGAATCCTTGTGAGTGGCCCTGTTGGCAACCCACAAGTCAGCAGCCTTAGCTAGTTTCCGGGAATCCAATTCCTTGGAATCAGCCAAGTGTTGTCTGAGCTCAGGAGAGCAGGCATCATAAATAGTCTCCAACATAAACAAATTCTTCATACCTTCATAAGTGTTCACCTTGTAACCCTTAATCCATCCCTCTAAGTTTTTCAAACATTCACTCACCCAGGTAGCCCAAGGGGTACCATCATGCTTTTTGAGGTTCCTAAACCTCTTAAGATACTGGGAAGGGGTCTTCCCAAACCTAGCTATCAAAGCTAGTTTCACACATTCATAGTCCTTCCTATCCTCCTCCCCCATCTCCATTACCACATCAGTTGCAACAGGGGGAAGTCTAGAGAACAACCAGGTGAGTAAGTCATTTCCTGTGATGTTCTGGAGCCCATGATTATATTCAAACAGAGACAACCAATCCAACACATCCAACTTAGGCTCATACATACCAACCAATTCTTTAGGCATCCGGGGTCTTTTAGGACTGGAACTTCTAGAGGAGCCAGAGAGAGAAACATTCTCAACAGATAATTTCTTCATTTCTAAGTCATACTTGAGCTCCATTTCCCTTAGCCTTAGTTCTTTGTCAGTTTGAGCATTAAGTTTCTTATACTCCAATTCTAGCTTCATTTTCTCCAGTTCAAAGTACTGAGGACTAAATGTGGGACCTGGTAAAGGTCCAGTAGGCACAGCAGGTAGAGCAGGCAGAGGCCTAGGGGGGACAGTTACAACAGCCTCACCCTCCTCTTCTGACTCTTCCTCAGAAACATCAACATTTTGCTCCATGTTAACTTCAACACTGTCATCTACAGTTGCTGGAGTGGTAGGTTCCTCTGAACCATCACCCAGACTTTGGTTAGCTAACAATCTTTCAATCAGCTCCATTTTCTTGCCCTTAGTCAGGAGATCCTTATGTTTACAGAGCACTCTTAAACAATCAGCAGTTTTGGCTGCAAGGGACTCTTGACTATAGCTTTCTATAACTGACATGTTAGAGGTTTTACTTTTTCAGTGCTAAGCTTTGTGGTTAGTTGCACTAAGGTATCTAAAGCACAATAAAATGTATACTCAATACAAATCCCACCGCTGTACACCAGTGTTAGGCAGAAACCTGTGCAGTTCCCTTGGGGAACACTGCAAAAGATTTAAGACTACAGGTAGAGCAGTAAACCCCTTTGGTAGCAGTCTGTACCACCCAGATTTACCTGGTAGCTGTGGCTGAGCAGTCAGACTTCTCTCAAGAAGAGTTAGGCAGTATGCAAAGTATACACAATATGTACCAAAACACAATAGCACAAGCAAACACTGACCAGAGCTTGGTTTCAAAAGTATATAGTTATTTATTTAAAAACACATAAGTTAAAAACACTCTAGCAAAATATAGTAAACACTTCAAACACAGTTATAATGAAAGTAGATTCAATCCTTTCTCCTATCTAGACAACTCTAGGTTAACACCACTTAATTAAAACAGAGGTGAGTGCTTAACGTTAGATGACACTCTAGTAGTTTCCAAGAAAGGGAGAGAAAAAGCAGAAATGGGTTAAACACACCACTCTAAGGTCCAGAACACTTGCAATAGGCTCAAAGAAGCACAAAGTCACAGGTGAGCAAAAGTCACTAGGCAGGGCCCACTCTTAGAGTAGCCGGAGCGAAAATGTGCCCAAGATCACACTGTTAGTTAGAGATTCAAAGTCTGGCAAGGAGTCAAAAAGAGTTTAGAGTGGCTCAGAAAGTTTAGCCAAAGTGTCCCAGGCACTCCCAGGTTCGAAAGCCGGGGACTAAATCTACCCCGTACAGTCGGTGGCAAGGGAAGCCAGGCGGAACACAGTACCTTAAGCGGAAAGGATCCTCCAGCGGGGGCAGTTGTTCCAGGCAGCGACAGCAAGGCTCGACGTCGGTCAGGGGAGAAGAATATCTCGCTGAAGAGCAGAAGAGAAAGGTCGTAGCACTGCCCGGGAAGAAACCAGCCGCGGAGTTCTCCGGTTAAAGGGTTGGTACCGACTTTCGCGGTATGGGGGTAAAGTGTGGTATTCCGGATGCCGGGGTGCTTGGCACAGGCAAGGCGGCCACGAGATACCTCAAAGAACGGAAAGAAGGCGAAAACTGGTTGTCCCCACCAGTCAAGGGAAGGAGCCACTCCGTTAAGAGTTCTCCTCGGTCGTCGGGAAAAAGTGGTGAGACGGTTCAGCAGGGCTCCACCGGGTGGTGTCGTCGAAGCAGGTCGGCTCAGCTCTTCCCTCGTCGGATTCTTGGTCCTGTGGCGACTTCTGAAGTCCCAGTCCCCAAAGCCCTGCTTTTATGCAGCAAACCCCCATTCACCCAGCCTAGCTGTCACTCAAACATGCTAAGTGGTGAGCCGGGCGGCTCACCACTTGGGCCAATCAGGACGGAGTGCGACTTGAGTTACCAAGGTAACTCAGTCCAGGGTGCCTAAATCCCCCTCCACCCCTCCTAAGTACCCCAGACAGAGTGGCACCACTTTGGAGGGCTTCTGTGGAGAAGCCCGCCAAAAGTGGAACAAAGGGCTCCACTTTGGGTCAGAGTTACAGAGGCGAACACCAACGCCATTTTAGAATCAAGTTTTGGCAAAAAGTCCCAACCGGAGTTATAAAAATAAATATATAAACCGGCGGTATGTTTAAGGCTACCGTAAATAAATAATTAAATGTGTTAGCCTAAAACAATGGGAAATCCCATAGGGAAATATTCGCGGTCGAATATAAAAAGTAGTTTCCACTGCCACCAGCCAAAACTCGATCAGGGGGGACGGAGACGTGCCCCCTCGACTAACAGACCCTGGGGCAATCGAATTGCCCCAGCCAGTACGTCCACAATAGGATGGTTTGTACTGGTTCTGTTCAGGATTCAAGACTAGCAAAGTCTTTGGTGACTTTACATGCCCTGGGAGACAGTAGTCAGTCCCAGGGTATGGAGTCTATGTTGGGGAGTCCCTAGGACACCCCTGGGTCACGGCACAGAGGGTGCTGTGTGACCCACATCACAAAAATACATGAGGCCCTATGGAGTAAAAGACCCCATAGCCCATTCAACACAAGGTTTAACCAAGAAAACACACTTCAACATGTCCAAGAGTGAGGGTAAAAGAGTCTCACTCTTGGCAGGAGAAAAAAATTAAACCCCAGAAATCCAGCAAAGCTGCTGGGGGACTCACTAGGTAGGGAAATTCAGCCTAACCAGAGAATTCTCCCTAACACATGGCCCAGGAAATCGGGAAGTGAGCCGATGGACTAGCCCGCCGCCAATGTACATAGTTTGTAGTTTTAGGTTTCCTTTATCTTTTTCATTCATTTGGGGCGCTTGGACTATGCCCCGCCTTTTTGTATATAGTTCTTTATTAGGTCGTTTTTTTGCTAGGTTTCATTTCATTCGTTGGTTTCATGGACCCAGGATTTCTTCTTTGTACATAGTTGAACAGTGGAGTTATCTATTATTATTTTTCTCACCATGGAGCAATGGATTTTACTGTTTCCGTTTCCTTTGGATTTGATTTGGTGGCCGGAGACTTTGGACACATTTTCATTTCGATTTATTTGGATTCAGACTTCATGTTTTTCTTTTTGTGTTTTGGATATGCTGCATTTCATCTTTTTTTCAAACATTTTTTCATGTTTTCATTTGATTACATTCTATTTGTGTTCAATACATTTTGGTTTATTACTTTGATGTGTGGTATACTCTCATTGGTTTCATGCATGTCACGGTGTAGGTTTTCACATTCACCAGCACCCATTGTGTGTGTGTGACAGACATGTGTTGAT
This sequence comes from Ambystoma mexicanum, assembly GCF_040938575.1. Lineage (NCBI taxonomy): Eukaryota > Metazoa > Chordata > Amphibia > Caudata > Ambystomatidae > Ambystoma > Ambystoma mexicanum. The sequence goes on from NC_090922.1 coordinate 1,143,215,514, forward strand.
GTACATTCTTGCCATTTGGGTTGTATCATGTAATGGGCATTTCAATGTGGGGTGGATGGGATACTTGGTTGGGTCTTTGCACAGGGGTGGCGTGCGGTGGGATTTGGGAGGCCATGTGGCCCATGATTGTGGATCACGATGACGTGTTGGTGGGACATGAGTCGGGGACTGCTGGCAGGTGCCCCTCACTGCTGGGTGGGTGGGGGTGCTGGGGGACATGAGTCAGGGCCTGAACCTCACTGCTGGGTGGGTGGTGGTGCTGGGGGACATGAGTTGGCACCTGAGCCTCACTGCTGGGGGGTGGGGGTGCTGGGGGACATGAGTTGGGGTCTGAGCCTCACTGCTGGGGCGTGGGGGTTCTGGGGGACATGAGTCAGGTGCCTGAAACTCAATACTGGGTGGGTGGGGGTGCTGGGTGACATGAGTTGGGGCCTGAGCGTCACTGCTGGGGGGTGGGGGTGCTGGGGGACATGAGTCGGGGCCTGCTGGCAGGTGCCCGTCAATGCTGGGTGGGTGGGGGTGCTAGGGGACATGAGTCGGGGCCTGAGCCTCACTGCTGGGGGGTGGGGTGCTGGGGGACATGAGTCGGGGCCTGCTGTCAGGTGCCTGTCAATGCTGGGTGGGTGGGGGTGCTGGGGGACATGAGTCGGGCCTGAGCCCCACTGTTGGGGTGAGGGTGCTGGGGGACATGAGTCGAGGCCTGCTGGCAGGTACCCGTCAATGCTGGGTGGGTGGGGTGCTGGGGGACATGAGGCAGGGCCTAAGCCTCACTGCTGGGGGGTGGGGGTGCTGGGGGACATGAGTCATGGCCTGAGCCTCACTGCTGGGGTGTGGGTGTGCTGGGGGACATGATTCGGGGCCTTCTGGCAGGTGCCCCTCACTGCTGGGTGGGTGGGGGTGCTGGGGGACATGAGTCAGGGCCTGCGCCTCACTGCTGGGGGTGCTGGGGGACATGAGTTGGGGCCTGCTGGCAGGTGCCCGTCAATGCTGGGTGGGTGGGGGTTCTGGGGGACATGAGTCAGGGCCTGAGCCTCACTGCTGGGTGGGTGGGGGTGCTGGGGGACATGAGTTGGTGATAACTAATGCAAGGTGACATGTGGGCGATGGGGGGCATACCCATGGTGGATGGGCTGCGTGCGGGACATGACCAGGGGTGCAGGGTAGTCTCCTGTGGTGTGGCCTGCCTGCAGGGGACCGTGGAGGAGGTAGAGGGCACACCTGGGAGAACCCACACTGCCAATTCATGCTTGGGACTCCGCATGCACCCCACTGGAGACACGTACCCCGCTCTGACAGCGAAATCGCGCGTGAAATTTCCCACAAACCCCAGTAATTCACGTACCCCGCTCTGACAGCGAAATCGCGTGTTAAACTCCCCGTGAACCCCAGTAATACACGTACCCCACTCGCACAGGGCCAATCGCATGTGAAACTCCCCGCGAACCCCAGTAATACACGTACCCCGCTCGCACAGGGCCAATCGCGTGTGAAACTCCCCGCGAACCCCAGTAATACACGTACCCCGCTCGCACAGGACCAATCGCATGTGAGACTCCCGGCGAACCGCAGTAATACACGTACCGTGCTCACACAGGGCCAATCGCGTGTCAGGCTCCCTGCGAACCCCAGTAATACACAGACCCCGCTCACACAGGGCCAATCGTGTGTGAAACTCCCTGCGAACCCCAGTAATACACGTACCCCGCTTGCACAGGGCCAATCACGTGTGAAACTCCCTGCGAACCCCAGTAACACACGTACCCCACTCGCACAGGGCCAATCGCATGTGAAACTCCCCGCGAACCCCAGGAATACACGTACCCTGCTCGCACAGGGCCAATTGCTTGTCAAACTCCCCGCGAACACCAGTATTACACATACCCCGCTCGCACAGGGCCAATCGTGTGTCAAACTCCCCACGAATCCCAGTAATTCACATACCCCATTCACACAGGAACAATCGCGTGTGAAACTCCCCGCGAACCCCAGTAATACACGTACCCCACTCGCACAGGCCCAATCGCGTGTGAAACTCCCCGCGAACCCCAGTAATACACGTACCCCACTCGCACAGGCCCAATTGCGTGTGAGACTCCCTGCGAACCCCAGTAATACACAGACCCCGCTCGCACAGGGCCAATCGTGTGTGAAACTCCCTGCGAACCCCAGTAATACACGTACCCCGCTCGCACAGGCCCAATCGCATGTGAAACTCCCCACGAACCCCAGTAATGCACGTACCCCGCTCGCACAGGCCAATCGTGTGTGAAACTCCCTGCGAACCCCAGTAATACACGTACCCCGCTCGCACATGCCCAATCGCATGTGGAACTCCCCGCAAACCCCAGTAATACACATACCCCGCTCGCACAGGGCCAATCGTGTGTCAAACTCCCCACGAACCCCAGTAATTCACATACCCCATTCACACAGGAACAATCGCGTGTGAAACTCCCCGCGAACCCCAGTAATACACGTACCCCACTCGCACAGGCCCAATCGCGTGTGAGACTCCCTGCGAACCCCAGTAATACACGGACCCCGCTCGCACAGGGCCAATCGTGTGTGAAACTCCCTGCGAACCCCAGTAATACACGTACCCTGCTCGCACAGGCCCAATCGCGTGTGAGAGTCCCCGCGAACCCCAGTAATACACGTACCCTGCTCGCACAGGCCAATTCGCGTGTGAAACTCCCTGCGAACACCAGTAATACATGTACCGCACTCTCACAGGGCCAATCGCGTGTGGAACTCCCCGCGAACCCCAGTAATACACGTACCCTGCTCGCACAGGGCCAATTGCATGTCAAACTCCCTGCGAACCCCAGTAATACACATACCCCGCTCGCACAGGGCCGATCGTGTGTCAAACTCCCCATGCACCCAAGTAATTCACGTACCCCGCTCGCACAGGCCCAATCGCGTGTGAAACTCCCTGCGAACCCCAGTAATACATGTACCCCACTCGCACAGGCCCAATCGCGTGTGAAACTCCCCGTGAACCCCAGTAATACACGTACCCTGCTCGCACAGGGCCAATCGCATGTGAAACTCCCCGCGAACCCCAGTAATACACCTACCCCGCTCGCACAGGACCAATCGCGTGTGAAACTCCCCGCGAACCCCAGTAATACACGTACCCCGCTCGCACAGGCCCAATCGCGTGTGAGACTCCCGGCGAACCCCAGTAATACATGTACCGCGCTCACACAGGGCCAATCGTGTGTGAGACTCCCTGCGAACCCCAGTAATACCCAGACCCCGCTCGCACAGGGCCAATCGTGTGTGAAACTCCCTGAAAACCCCAGTAATACATGTACCCCGCTCGCACAGGGCCAATCACGTGTGAAACTCCCCGCAAACCCCAGTAATACACATACCCCGCTCGCACAGGGCCAATCGCGTGTGAAACTCCCCGCGAACTCCAGTAACACACGTACCCCACTCGCACAGGGCCAATCGCATGTGAAACTCCCAGCGAACCCCAGGAATACACGTACCCTGCTCGCACAGGGCCAATTGCATGTCAAACTCCCCGCGAACCCCAGTAATACACATACCCCACTCGCACAGGGCCAATTGTGTGTCAAACTCCCCACGATTCCCAGTAATTCACATACCCCATTCACACAGGAACAATCGCGTGTGAAACTCCCCGCGAACCCCAGTAATACACGTACCCCACTCGCACAGGCCCAATCGCATGTGAAACTCCCCGCGAACCCCAGTAATACACATACCCCGCTCGCACAGGCCCAATCGCGTGTGAGACTCCCTGCGAACCCCAGTAATACATGGACCCCGCTCGCACAGGGCCAATCGTGTGTGAAACTGTGAAACTCCCTGCGAACCCCAGTAATACACGTACCCAGCTCGCTCAGGCCCAATCGCATGTGAAACTCCGCGTGAACCCCAGTAATACACGTACCCCGCTCGCACAGGCCCAATCGCGTGTGAAACTCCCTGCGAACCCCAGTAATACATGTACCCCGCTCTCACAGGGCCAATCGCATTTGGAACTCCCCGCGAACCCCAGTAATACACATACCCCGCTCACACAGGGCCAATCGTGTGTCAAACTCCCTACGAACCCCAGTAATTCACATACCCCATTCACACAGGAACAATCGCGTGTGAAACTTCCCGCGAACCCCAGTAATATACGTACCCCACTCGCACAGGCCCAATCGCGTGTGAAACTCCCTGCAAACCCCGTAATACATGTACCGGGCTCACACAGGGCCAATCGCGTGTGAGACTCCCTGCGAACCCCAGTAATACACGGACCCCGCTCGCACAGGGCCAATCGTGTGTGAAACTCCCTGCAAACCCCAGTAATACACGTACCCCGCTCGCACAGGCCCAATCGCGTGTGAAAGTCCCTGCGAACCCCAGTAATACACGTACCCCGCTCGCACATGCCAATTCGTGTTTGAAACTCCCTGCGAACCCCAGTAATACATGTACCCCGCTCTCACAGGGCCAATCGTGTGTGGAACTCCCCGCAAACCCCAGTAATACACGTACCCTGCTCGCACAGGGCCAATTGCATGTCAAACTCCCCGCGAACCCCAGTAATACACATACCCCGCTCGCACAGGGCCGATCGTGTCAAACTCCCCATGAACCCCAGTAATTCACGTACCCCGCTCGCACAGGCCCAATCGCGTGTGCAACGCCCTGCGAACCCCAGTAATACATGTACCCCACTCGCACAGGCCCAATCGCGTGTGACACTCCCCGCGAACCCCAGTAATACACGTATCCCGCTCGCACAGGCCCAATCGCGTGTGAAACTCCCTGCGAACCCCAGTAATTCACAAACCCCATTCACACAGGAACAATCGCGTGTGAAACTCCCCGCGAACCCCAGTAATACACGTACCCCACTCGCACAGGCCCAATCGCGTGTGAAACTCCCTGCGAACCCCAGTAATACATGTACCACGCTCACACAGGGCCAAAGCGTGTGAGACTCCCCGCGAACCCCATTAATACACGGACCCCGCTCGCACAGGCCCAATCGCGTGTGAAACTCACTGTGAACCCCAGTAATACACGTACCCCGCTCGCACAGGCCCAATCGCGTGTGAAAGTCCCCGCGAACCCCAGTACCCCGCTCGCACAGGCCAATTCGCGTGTGAAACTCCCTGCGAACCCCAGTAATACATGTACCCCGCTCTCACATGGCCAATCGCGTGTGGAACTCCCCGCGAACCCCAGTAATACACGTACCCTGCTCGCACAGGGCCAATTGCATGTCAAACTCCCCACGAACCCCAGTAATACACATACCCCACTCACACAGGGCCGATCGTGTGTCAAACTCCCCATGAACCCCAGTAATTCACATACCCCGTTCGCACAGGCCCAATCGCGTGTGAAACTCCCAGCGAACCCCAGTAATACACGTACCCCACTCGCACAGGCCCAATCGCGTGTGAAACTTCCCGCGAACCCCAGTAATACACGTACCCCACTCGCACAGGCCCAATCGCGTGTGAAACTCCCTGCGAACCCCAGTAATACATGTACCCCGCTCTCACAGGGCCAATCGCATGTGAAATTCCTCGTGAACCCCAGTAATACACATACCCCGCTCGCACAGGCCCAATCGTGTTTGAAACTCCCCGCGAACCCATTAATACACGGACCCCACTCGCACAGGCCCAATCGCGTGTGAAACTCCCTGTGAACCCCAGTAATACACGTACCCCGCTCGCACAGGGCCAAACGCGTGTGGAACTCCCCGCGAACCCCAGTAATACATGTACCCTGCTCGCACAGGCCCTATCGCATGTGAAACTCCCCGCGAACCCCAGTAATACACGTACCTGGCTCGCACAGGACCAATTGCGTGTGATTCTCCCCGCGCAGGGGTGTACATGTATTCAGAGGGGTGCGCAGGGAGTTTTACAGGCGTTTTCATGGTTGGGGGGCTGTATGCTGGTCCACTGGCCTGTGCGCCATGTACCGGATTTGTGCACTGTGCATGGCGCACAGGGAGGGGTTGGGGGCATAACTGGCGCTGCGGCAGGGTCGCTGTGCCACTCTGCACCACGGCTGGTTATGGATGTTAAAGTCCATGAATACGCTGTGCGCGGAAATGGATTTTGGCGCACGCGGCTGACGCAGATTGTCACACGCGCACACTGTGCGCCAGCCGTGTGCGCCACTTGTGCGCTGGATTCTATGAATTACCCCCAAAATATTCATGACACCTGCAATGATAAAAAGACAGATTCCCACGAGCCGGTTTTGCATAATGGTCCTGAACTGCCTGATGATTTAAACATGAAAATATCTGCAAAGGAACATGAGGAAGGAATTGCAACCATGTCTAAAAAAGAGGTTTGGTTTAAGGTAGCGTTGAATCAAACGTTGGAAGTCTGTACAAATGAAAAAGGAAAAGGAGAAAAACAAGGGAACAAAGAGACAGATTTAAGAAAGACTTATGCATTGATAAAATAACTAATGGGGGACTGAATGTGAATGTTAGGACACCCTCTCTAAGCAATGAAGATGCTGATAAAATGCAGACAGGAAAAATAATACTAAAAAGGAAGGTATGGTTCAGTCACCTGAAGAGTTTTTTGAGCCCCATATTTTTGAGGAAATCAAAAAGGCTGATATCATGCCAAGTACCAATAACTGTCCAGAATTTGAAAATGACAACCTATCATGTGATGTTTATATGCATGTTCAGTTGGAGAATCACAGTGTAAACGCTGGTGATCCCCGGACAGAAGGACGAACAGTGGCCACACTCCAAATGATCTCTGAACATGGAGAAATGGGCAAAGTTTATTGAAAGGAAATGGAAAAAAAGGAGGGAAAAATGTCCTCTCATTTAACTATGTGCTTAGCCAAGAGTGAGAAGGGCCTGAGAAAAGTGAGTCCTGAAATAAGTAACAATTCACACTTTTAATGTGCATTGTAGGAAGTTGAGTACAGCTATTATGCTCCATTAATGTGGAAGAGAAGTGCAACACATTTGCAATGATTGACACAGGTGCACATGCCACAATTATGTCCAAATAATTGTAAAAAGTATCAATGAAGGGAGATCCCCAGAGAATTAAATCAAAGTGAGACAAAATTAATGACCAGTGCATAACTTTAACGGTGAGGAGGTACCCATTGAATGTGTCACTGAATTTGACATAAAGATAGGAAACCACAGAATGAGACAGGAAGTATTGATCACATCTATTTGTGAAATTCCATTCTTGATGGGAGCAGATTGCCTGAAAAGATTGTCACCTCTCATTGATGGGTAAATGTGGTCTTTAACCAAAAAACCATTAAGGCCTAGTATGATGTAGTCGAAGTGTATCTCCAGAATAGTTGTGTGCCTAGTGTCATTGTTATTTTAATGTGTCAGGACAAAATGCAAAGTGAAAAAGAAAAACAATCCGTGCAGATTTATTTGGATCCTAGGAAGAAATGGCAAACTGAAATAGATGAACACACATTGCGCTTCTATTTATAAGAAGAGAAGTGCAAACAAAACACCATGGGGCTGATTCATGGAATTTGTGCCCCAAAATAAAACGGGGATTTGTGTGCCATTCTGCCCGCAAATCACTGTTTAACAAATGGGGATTTGCGGGCAGAATGACGCACATATCCCTGTTTTTCCGCGCACAAATTTCTATGAATCAGCCCCTATGCCTAAAGCAGACGCAGAAAAACACATCACCACTCTTGCTGAAATACATATGGAAGATGAGCAGCCATGGATTCATGTTGTTATAAATGGCCATTCTGAAGTGATAAAAGCGACTTTGGCACGTGAACAGGAAAGGAGTTTTATTACTGAGAATTTACTTCAGAGAATAAGGGAAAAGGAGGAGATCCCAAAGTTTAGAATTAAAAACCAATACATCTCTGGATTGGACAATCCAGATTTTGAAAATCGAATTGCAGGAAGTTGCATGCTAAAGATTATTGTTGGACAAAAAACCATCTACCACAATGTGTGGATAGTGAATGGAAAACAAAATGATTTTTCCAGGACAATGATATCATGCACAGGATGTGTATGGTGTTCGATTTCCTTAACCAAAATGTATGGTCCCGGCTGCGCCTGAATTTTAAGACAAAAGAAAGGCTTATCATTGTGCACAATTGGTGCCATATGCAATTGAACTACAGGTGAAGAAGGATATTATTCACCAGGCAGGTTGCTATAACACTAATACACAAAGATGGACAGAAAATTAACAATTCTGATGCATTTGTGTGCTTGAATGAGTCCATGAAACAGCATGGGCTGGACTATGAATATACACCATTGGTAGATATTGGGAGGGGCCCGTCAAAAATCATGGTGGATAATAAAGGGTGTGAAGACATTTATTTAGACGAGAATTCCATGATCGAAATGGCAATACACAAATCACATTATACTTGTGATTTCAACAATATGGTGATTGGAAATATCCCTAGGAGATATGTAGATGTACAGGTTGTGTTGCCAGAGTGTGAAAACATAAAAATTGATATGAGGCTGGGAAGCCCAAAGGAAACACACCAACACAGGTTACAAAGGACATACAAGTGCTTTATTTAAAAGCCACAACAGTTACCAAAAAGTCAATTGACAAACGGATAGCTATTCAGCTCTCAGAGTAACGTAACGAACTTCAACGAAGGTTCGATGCATTAGTAGAGAGACCGTACATTGGAATACTTGGGCTTTTATATTCTTTATCCAGCTCTGGCCAACCCCCTCGCAGGTTAACCATTCTTGAGACCAGGCCTAGGGTTCCTTGCCAGGTCAATCCCATAATGTATGCATTTCGATCAGTTCCGCTGATACAGTTGTTCATTTACACATAGGTCAGGGATAGGACAAGGTCTTAGTTCGCGACCCCGACAAGTGGCCTGCAGGCATATTACTTATTCATGGGTGCGGAGGTCACAATGGCCAGAATCTCACTCAGAATGTCATTCGGCCTCCATTTTCATGTTCAGGGTGACTTCCACATTACAAGAGAACCTAAAATGGCGGCTAAATCCAAGATGGCGACTTACACAATTTTTCATTGAGGTCAAGCCCTTGCCGCGGAGTCCATTTACATGATATTTTTAGACAACTTGGCGTAGGCCAACACACATTCAAATACTGCGATAGGAGGCATAATATCATTTCAATTCCACCAGACCCTCCTTTTGGCCTATGCCAAGTGCTAATATCATTTCTAATACTTTTGCAAATAACTCCACGTGTTGTCATCCATACAACCTGAATCATTGTCTGTAATATCTATAGCCATAAGGTCGTTCATCAGAACCTCTTGTAATACGAACTCTTTAGATGCTGTATCTGGGGCATATATTCTATGCCCTATTGTGCTCACTGCTTGGGCACAACATCCCCCTAGCATTCCACATATACTCGGAAGACATTGAAAACAGCAACAAAGGAATAGCAGGATCCCCAAAATAACTAGAAAAACAGAAAGCACCTTCCAACCCCAGGATCGTAAAGAATCCCAGAACCAGGTGCTAAGATTCCAATCTCCTACAGTGATATGTACTTCAGAACCAAGAGTATGCAAGTTCTGTATTGCTTTAAAAATTGTCAGCGAGGAATCTGGTTCGAAAACACAGCAAGGGGACCCCACTAATTTGCATACTCCACCTCGTTCTGCCAAAATGACATATAATGCCATCCGATGTTGGAGTGCTACCAATCTTATTGCTTTTTGTTCTAAGGTCATATTGTAGAGTATGTCCGTGGTCCGGTTGATCGTTCTCTCCAGTACCCTGTGCTAATCCCCTAATGTTCTCAGAGTTTGTTATTTGTCCCCAAAAGGGCACAACTGATTTCGCTATATCTCCCAATACTTGCCCAGGGGTATCTCCATTCTTGTCCCGCCGTGGGCGAGCCTTAGAAACCTCCAAAGTACTAGCTCCAAATACCCTAGGTAACAGGATTCCTAAATAACAGGTTCCCTGCCAATCCTTGGGCAACCAGGGAAACGCTAAACTACCACAAACAAAATATACAGGCCCCCCTACATACAGAGGCCTGTTTTCTCCAGTCAAATTTACAACGTTCATACAACCTTCAAAATCTCCCATTGGCCGAGTGCCATTTCTTTGTACACAAAAGGGGACCGAGTCAGGGCTATGATTTATAGAATAAGAAGGCGGTACGGCTCCTTATTGCCTATCAGAGCCATTTTAAAGGAAATAAGAGTTTGAAAAGGAAGAGATAATTTATCAGACGGCCTAATAGAAGCGACATTGGGTTTACTTCTATTTGCAAAAAGCGAGCATCCCAGGGGAGTTAATTCACGTTTCTCAAAATCATTCAAATTAGTTCCATCAAAATTCCCTGAGATGCTATCATTCCAACGGCAAAAGAATAGGGCTCTAAGAGAGGCATAGCAAGCAGTAGTTAAAGGTAAAGGATGAATATAGCATCCCAGTCCCTTGTTCCCATGTTGCGGTAAATGAGTACAAATGCAACAATTACTCTTATTAAAAATGGCATGCGTTGCATTCATTACTATCATTAGAGTATTATTATGATACTTTTGCCTATGTTGGGAGTCTCTAGGGGACAGAGTGTGAAGGTGTACAGAGGGAGTCAAAGCAGTTGGTACAATCTCGGTCGGTAGTAAAGGTTTTAGAGGATAGATTTCTTCAAAGTACCAAAGTCCTACAGCAGTAGTTGCAAAAATAACAAATATCATTATCAAAACACAGCAGTACGTTTTCGGGGCCCAGGCGCATTGTTCATTGTCCAAGTTGGTCACCCCTTATTCACAAGTCCAGTGCGGGGAGCAGCAGTGGAGGTGGCAGGCATTGTAGTTCCTCAATCGACGACCCCAATGTTCATTGCTGGCGATGCTACGGTCGCGCGATTTCTTAGTCCTTCCCAACCCTAGCCAGCAGAATCCCTTTTTGTTCGACAGAACTTTTTTATACAAAAGAAAACTTCCAATCACTTCCCTTTTCCAGATGCACGAAAAACCTGTGCCGTAGTTCTATTTTCTTCGTCGAAGGTTGTACCTGGTGGTACCCAAGATTGTTTGGTCCGAAAATAAGGTGTCGTCACTTCCTGAGGGAAGCGACGTGTCGGAGGCGACGGAAGTCGCAGAGCTTGAAACAGTTTTTTCCGGAAGTGATTTTTCAATAGAGTGCACAGACGAAATGGACCTTTCCCCAAGCTCCACGGGCTCAGAGAAATTCTCTGACGCACTCACAGCGCTGTTTGCTACTCCAAGATCAGAGACTGTAGCATCAGCGAGGGGTTCTGCTTCTACTGTAACGTGTGGCGTCGGGTGAGGAAGTTTCTTGACATGCGTTGCGTGGATCCAGTGCTTCTTTCCAGCCACCCGCACTGCTGTCCGGGTGACCAACAACACCTGGTAGGGTCCCCGTCAGTGAGGCGCGAGACAGGAAGACCTTTCGTAGGCCTTCACTAGGACCCAACTTCCAGGCTGTATATCGTGTCCTGGGCCCGTGAACCGTACAGGTAAAGCTGAGTGCACCTGGTGATAAATGAAATACAGGTTTTTAGTTAACTGCTTACAGTAGTCTACAAGCAATACATTTTCCACCTCTCTCAGGGCTTTAGGTTTTGGGAGACCCCAAATGTTAGCAGGTCTTCCCATCACTAGCTCAAATGGAGAAAGCCCAGTCTTAGTTTGAGGTGTAGTACGCATAGCCAATAATACAATAGGTAAGGCATCTGGCCATTTCAGTTTGGTATCGGCACATGTTTTTGCAAGCTTATTCTTTAAAATACCATTGTGTCTTTCCACCAACCCAGCACTTTGAGGATGTCTAGCTGAGTGAAATAGTTTCTCAATACGTAAGGCTGTGCATATCTGCAAAATTACTACTGCAACAAAATGAGGCCCATTATCCGACCAAATTACCCTCGGGAGCCCAACTCGAGGAAAGAATTCTTTTACCATAATCTTTGCAGTGGTCATGGCGGTAGCATCTTTAATGGGGAAAGCCTCGACCCATTTACTGAAGGCACAAATAATTACAAGAACATATTTCAGATTGTTACATCGTTCCATCTCAATAAAATCAAAGTGAATGACCTCGAAGGGAACAGAAGGGGGCCCAAAGCTTCCCCTTGGAGTTACTGTCCCCTTACCCACATTGTGCTGTAAGCAGATCATGCAATTTCGGACATGTCTTTTTGCAGTCTCCAGAATCTTGTTATTCAACCAAACTTGTTCTAACATTTTCGTGATCTGCTTGGCACACACATGTGTAGGACCATGTGCCATCGTAACCATTGCCAGTACGTATGAATCAGGGAGCAGCCATTTTCCTTCAGATGTATCCACCCAACACCCATCATCATCTAGTTTCCCCACTCCTTCAGCCCACCTTTTAGATTCTTCTACTGTGGCATCAGTTTGAATATCTCGCACAGACCCAATACCTTCATCCATTATATAAACATCTCTCATTTCCCTCAAAGCATACATGTCCGTGCTAAGGTCTGTGGCCGTTTGTCTTAATTTGAATGTGAGGGGCAAACAGAATTCATTCATACCTTGTTAACCGTGCAGAGGTGAGGTGTTGCATTTGGGTTTTATTCCATAGGATATCTACAGAGTGAGGTACCATCAAAATCAAATCATGGCCTAGGACCATTCCCTCACTCTGTTTTACGGCGCGGCAGCAGCAGCGACAGCTCGCAAACATCTTGGCAAAGCGCATGCGACAGGATCAAGGGCGGAGGAGTAGTAGCCGCACGGCCTATTCTTCCCTCCGTGTTCCTGTGTTAACACAGCCAAAGCACATCCATCACATTCATGCACAAACAACACAAAGGCCTTGTCATAATTTGGAGTACCCAGAACCGGTGCAGAGCATAACGCGGTTTTGAGAAGCTCAAATGATCGTTGATGTTCCGATTTCCATGGCAGTGGCAGAGAAATGCCCTTCTTCATCAAAGCCAACATCGGTTTTATCACTAGCGAAAAGGTTGGGATCCACAACCTACAGTAAGAAGCCATACCTATTAAGGCTCTGACTTCCTTCTGTGTATTTGGAACAGACATGCCAGAAATGTGTTTTATTCTTTCAGGCGACCTACTGACAACAATATTGAAATTTTTTGAGCGAAGCTTTATGACCATTTTTAGCTAAATGAACAAGCAACAGTACAGTGCCTTCTTTACAAGCACTCTCAGAGTCTGCAGCCAAAAGCAAATCATCAAAATATTGAAGCAGCGTACAAGTAGGTGGCAATTCAAGGGTGTCAAGCTGCTCTTTCAAAGCTCTACTATAAATGCTTGGACTTTCAGTATACCCTTGAGGTGCCCTGGTAAATGTAAATGAGCGTCCCCCCAAGGTGAACGCAAACAAATATCTACTTTCCTTATGTATAGGAATACTAAAGAAAGCGTTTTTTAAATCCACAACGCTGAAGTGCGTAGCCGTAGCAGGGATCATTGTTAATATCGTCGTCACATCAGGCACAATTGGAAATTGTGGGGCGACAACTCTGTTAATAGCACGAAGATCAATTATGAACCGGTATGGAATTGCATTGTCGCCTTTCTTATATACAGGCAAGATCGGACTGTTGCACAGACTACCTGTAATCTCCTCGATCACCCCGCGATGCACAAAATCGGAGACAATGCATTTCAAAGCACGCTCGCCCTCAACTGATATTTTATACTGCGGAATGTGTGGTAGTTTCACTCCATGTTTCAAAACTATTTTAACGGGGTCAATCTGTAATACCCCGACATCATTGTCGTCTACCGCCCATAAACATTCTGGGACAATGCTAAATTCAGGAGGTAAAGGTCGAATCAGGAACTGAGAATTAGGAAGTTGCTGTGGTGAAACCGTCAGCCGTACTCCATCAGAAGAACAATGAATTACTGCATTCAATTTCTTTAACAAATTCAACCCCAGCAAATTCTCTCCACAGTTCGAAGTGAGAAGAAAATGGCAATGGTCCGTAAAGGGACCCAAAGAAACAGACACCGGTGAAGAAACCAGACAAACAATTGGTATACCAGAAAACCCTACGGAAACATTGGTTTGCCCTGACAGTGGAATGTTTGGAACCCGAGAATGATCAATGGAACACTTCTGTGCTCCAGTGTCTATCAAAAACTGGTGTTTCATATTCCCTACTAATAATTCAACGTAGGGGCCTTTCTGATTATCGGGAATAGGTGAAGGTTCCAAACCCTGCTTCGGGCAGCCCTAATGAAATAGAGTATCTTCAGAAGGAAGCTCTTCAGAAAGGTAAGCAGCAGAAGGGTGATCAAATATGTTCCTCGAGTCCACACTCGAGGTCTGATTTTCCCGTGAAAAAGGTTGCTGAGGATCTTGTAAAAACTGACCTCTATCAGGGCCCACTGCTCCAGGGCGGCCCCTAGGTCGTCTACCCATACTCCCAAACGCACTGTTTGACCTTTGTCGAAGGACGGGGCACTGTGCTCACCAATGACCTTCCTGGCGGCAATAAGCACATTGATTAATATTCACAGGACCCAAAGGAGCATTTCCTTTTGGGGCATACTGACCTCTGGTCTGTGTCGTGCCTCCTCTGGGGTTTTTAAAAATGTGTTGTAATAATACTTTGGTTTTCAAATCTCCTTTCCACTTTTCAATTTTGTCCTTCTCATTATTAACACGGTTCTCATAATACTGAGCCATGTGCAAAACCTCAGATTGAGATTTTGCCTGCCAAGCGCTCTCAGAGGACATAATCTGTGACTGGATGTCGGGCAACAATCTGTGTACAAATTTGTCCACAAACAACCTTTTCCCAGACTCTGTACCCAAATCCTGTCCACTGAAGTCAGAAAATACCTGCTCGAATCTGTTAAAGAATTCGGTGGAGCCTTCAGTTTTTCCTTGAACACAGGCCGTAAGCTTGTCCCAAATAATTCTTTTCTCTGGAATTATAGTTTTCAATTTTGCGACAATTCTATCAGGCAAAGTAAGTATTACCTGTGGTGGTTTCTCACCAGCTGGTCTTTCCCCATCAATCCTAATCATATTAGCCCACGTATCTCCCAACCCTGGCACATTGTCTACTGTCCGAACCTGTTTCCATACATCTACGGGTAGGAGTACAGGAAATAGCAAGTCAATATCACTCAAGGTGAACACAGAGGACTGCAAGACGGACTCTATTTCTTTGTAAAACCCCGTCGGGTTTTTCCTGATATCGGGAACTGATTGTCTAATAGTGTTCACTTCCTGTCGTGAAAACGGGACGTGAATGAATTGTGATACATAATGTGCAGGGATATCCACAGCGGGGGCACCAGTCCCAACGTCGGCGGGGATCTCAACTTTTGGGACAAAGGTCGGAGGAACCTCTCTCATAGGCAACTGAGATATAGGTACCTCCGGCCGCTTACTAAGCAACAGAGCCAGGTCGACCGCTAAGGCAGCTGATGAAGTGTCGGGCGAAAAAGCCATTTTACAAATCCCCAATAATTCTATGGGGCAACTAACCTTCTTTCTTACACATTCTTCTTGCAGGTACTGTACCATTACCTGAATTAACTTTCTTTGCATTTCTACTGTATACTGACTATACGTGTCATATACTTCATCTGGCGGAATCGATGAATCCGCGATCCATCGAATCGCATCTTTGGTACAAATTTGTATTTCCTCAGGTGCCGATCTACGACACGGAAGGAACCATTTCTGTACATATATTCTATCGTCTTTGTCATCCTCATCTCGTGACTTTTCAAAGTCTTTCCTATACTCAAACAATTTTTCAACATGCCCATATACTTTCTGCTCTGTGTCCCTCGAAAGTGCCAAAGCATTCAGATCTCTCACTCCTTGTGGAAGATCCGATTTTTGTAATCTACCCCACATCACACATAAATGGGTCCCCAAACCTTCGATAAAAACATTTTTCTCGGGAAAACTATTCAAATTAGATAATGTGGAAAAAACATTAACTTGATCACCTTTCTCCATACAGTGCCCATGCAAACAATTCCTGTTTCTTATTTGCAGAGACAGTATTACGAGTGACGATCTTTGATCCTGCACCTGGATCAACTTCAGTCAATACGGGGCCACTCGGGAGCAGAGGTGCAGGTAAATTTAATAAAGGTGCAACTATCGGTGCAGAAGGAAGGGGCGGTGCGATAGGTGGAGGAACAACAACTAGAGGACTAGGAACAATAGGTTGTACAGGGGGAACAGGAATAACTAGCAGGAACAACAGCAGGAATGGGCAGAGCGCCCAAAATAGGAGCATACGGAGGTGGCGCAGAGGCACCAGGCCTGCGTTTGTTTAACAATTTCTCAATAAATTCTTCGGAAACATGGAAATCTTTAGAGGGGTACATTTTCTGGATTCCAAGTGAAAAGGCCCTATCCATATTTTTATCTGATTCTGAATGTTTTTCTTTATCATACAACAACGCTTTTTCAGCGTTTGTTTTATGACGGCGTGCATGTTTGTCCCTACTTTTAAGCTGCTGTAACGCTTCCTTTTTCCAATTCTGTAAAACATCAAAGGCTGCAGGTCTAGCCTTCTTTTTTAGCAAGACTGATTCTAGGTATTCAATACGGGGGATCTCAAAACTGCTGTTGATTGGCCACTGAAATTCGGAGGCATGGTTGGTCTGTCTGTGCCAAATATCATTAAATACTATACTACCAATGCCATACTTACAGTACATAGTACATGCCGGAGACCCCTCTTGTGGTGCCGGGTGGCTAAATTCCAAAGATTGTTGATCGCTGCGGAACAGAGCCCTAAAGCAGCTCGACAATTTCCCAGGCATTTCACAAAAAATTGGTGTTACCCGGTCAATAATTGTGTCTGCAGATACAATACGCCAAATTCAAATTGTCAGGGTTAAATCAAGAGCCGGGTCACGACTGCACCTGACCAAACCTAAGGAGGACCGTACAGTTTATCAAAGAACTTACCTAACGAATTTTACCTTGTGTTTGGTGGTTTCGACAAATCTGCCCGCCTCAAAAATGGACCCTCGTCAAGATGCCGTGTCAGACCACACGACTACCGTCCAAGGATCGGATCGTGCAGTGCTGCCGAGGTATCGCATCTCGTTCGTTCGGTCGGGCCTGCAGAATCACACCGTCCGATCCCGGTTCGATAGTCTGCGTCAACCTTCAATGATCCGGCATCAATCTTGAGGGTCCCTATTCGGGCGCCAACTGTGAAAACATAAAAATTGATATGAGGCTGGGAAGCCCAAAGGAAACACACCAACACAGGTTACAAAGGACATACAAGTGCTTTATTTAAAAGCTACAACAGTTACCAAAAAGTCAATTGACAAACGGATAGCTATTCGGCTCTCAGAGTAACGTAACGAACTTCAACGAAGGTTCGATGCATTAGTAGAGAGACCGTACATTGGAATACTTGGGCTTTTATATTCTTTATCCAGCCCTGGCCAACCCCCTCGCGGGTTAACAATTCTTGGGACCAGGCCTAGGGCTCCTTGCCAGGTCAATCCCATAATGTATGCATTTTGTTTGCGACCCCGACAAGTGGCCTGCAGGCATATTCCTTATTCATGGGTGCGGAGGTCACAACGGCCAGAATCTCACTCAGAATGTCACGCGGCCTCCATTTTGATGTTCAGGGTGACTCCCACATTAAAAGAGAACCTAAAATGGCGGCTAAATCCAAGATGGCGACTTACACAATTTTTCATTAAGGTCAAGACCTTGCCGCGGAGTCCATTTACATGATATTTTTAGACAACTTGGCATAGGCCAACACACATTCAAATACTGCGATAGGAGGCATAATATAATTTCAATTCCAACAAGAGTCCCTGGATTTTCAACCCAAAGCGATGCTCAAAATTCAGTCTGTGGACCCTTATTATTCCAATGAGACAGTGTGCTGTCACCAAGAGAATTGCATATTATTTGATTTAAATGAAAATGAAACAGGAAATCAGCACATTGAAATGGAGATTGATATGCCATAATATTTAAAAGTGGCAACTCTGCAGAGAGATACAGCCACACGGTTGGAAGAAAGCACAGAGGTTCCTCCATTGGAGGGAATCCCGGAATTTTCAAAAATGGTAGAGGAGCAAATTCTATTAGCAGATGCCTTTGATAGCGAAGGGGAGAAGAATGAATTGAGAAACATATTTATGGAATTTAAGGACGTTTTTGCTAAAGACGCATATGATTGCGGCCTAACTGATTTACATGTTGCCACATTACCAGAGGGGTGTGGTAGAAATCCAGTATTTGTGTGCCAATATCTATTACACTGGCATGCTTGGAGTCATTGGCAGAGATAATTAAAAACTTGGAGTCTAGGGGAATTATCAGACCCATTCATAGTACCCCCAACACTCCCATTTTGGGTGTATTAAAGCCAAATGGTCAATGGTGTCTGTGTGCAGACCTGAAGGAATTAAATAGGCCTGGCTCAGGTGCATGGGTCAAAGGTGTTTACCATGTTAGATCTTACATCTGGGTACTGGTGTGTGCCATTGGCAGAAAATATTCAGAATTTGTTTGCATTTTCATTTGATAAAATGCAATACGCTTGGTCCAGAACACCATTTGGGTATGTCAATAGTGGGAGCGAATTTGGCATATTTTTGAGGAAAGCTATGCCAGATGCTGCAGAAAGAGGGACCATAGTTTATGTGGATGATGTCCTGATAAAAAATGAAAGTCTAAAAAGTCATTTCGATGAAATTAGACATGTACTTCACCAATTGCAGAAGCTGGGTGCCAAAGTATCTTTACAGAAAGCCCAATGGTGCAAGAAAAATGAGAATTTTTTAGGCCATGTAGTAACTGAACATGGGTTAAATACACAAAAGAAAAGGATGGAGGCCATATAAAAATTGCTAGATCCTAAAAACATGAAAGGTTTAAAAAGTATATTAGGAATGACAGGATATAACAGGAAATGTATTAAAAATGATGCTGAAATCACTCAACCATTGACAAAACTATTGAAGCAATATACACCCTGGAAATGGGAAAAGGAGCATCTGAGGCAGTTGCTAAACTGAAGGAATGTCTCATAAAGGCACCATGCTTGGCCTATTCCATAAAGAATAAACATTTGTTGTAGAAATAGGATTCACTGAGCAGTGTATGTTAGCAGTGTTATCTCAAAAACATGATTTGAACTATAAAACTATTGCCTATGCAATTAAGGCATTTTCTCAGGTGGAAACTCTATTCAGTAAATGTGAAAAAGCTCTTATGACTACTGTATGGGCATTGCAACATGTTCGTCCCATTGTTCAAGGGGAAAAGGTGATCATTGAGACAATTCATCAACCATTGCAGTTTTTACAAAGTAAAAGGATTAGATAAGGCAATCTAGTGCAGTCCAGGGTTACTTCGTGGACATTGACATTGCAGTGTTTCCCTGTAGAAGTGAGATATGGCCAGAATAAAAAGAGCCCAATTGCTCAAGGGTTAGCAGATCTACATGACTGTGCAGCTGAGTGTGTCTCAGATGAGGTAGAGGTGGAGTCCAGTTTGCAGGAGTTTGAACAATCACCACACAAAGCTTTTGAAGAAAATACATGCAAGGAATTTCCAATTGTGTATGTTGATGGGTGTGCTTTACACATTGAAAATGACAGCAATAAATAGTTGGTGTCAGGGATAGGAAATGTCTGGTTGAGATGTGAGGACATTCCTTGCATAGGAATGAGAATTCGGGCCAGGAGTAGCAAAATAGCAGAGTTAGTGGCCATTTATAAAGCAATTACTCCTGCAGTTGATAACAAATTCAGTGAAATTGTCCTGGTGACTGATTCTGATTATGCACAAACTAGCTTTGTAGAGTTCTTGCCTGGCTGGAAAGCAAGGGGTATGCTCAAATACAACAAAACCCCTCTTAAACATGGCAAAATGATTCAAGCTATAGACAAATTAGTGTCAGAGAATTTAACAGTATACTGGAGAAAAATGTGTGGACCTTTGAAAACACCAGAAGAGGATAAGGAGGGAAATGGTAGAGCAGATCAATTGGCCAAGATTGGGGCTGTTATGGGAGAATTATTGCCCATTGAACACCTAATTGGTGAAATCCAAGTAGATGAAGTTACATGCTCTAAATCTCCAAAATAAGTTGAACAACCTGTAGTGCAATGGAGTTATGATACGCCAGATCAGGATCTGATAAAGGCACAAAAAGATGATCCAGTATTGGGGGTCTATTATAATCATGTGATGGACCCCGAACATAATCCTTTAACTGAAAATTATTGTACAGGAAATGAAGAGTTGAGAGTGTTATTAAAGAACACAAAGCAAATTAAACTACAGGATGGTCTGATGATCAGCGAATCCATAACAGGGCAGATACAGTGGATGGTACCTCTTTCATTCAGAGGGCTAATGTTACGCCATGCACATGATGCAATAACTGCATGACATAGAGGTTCACAAAGTACTTTAGAAATATTCAAAGATTATGCTTACTGGCCTCACATGTCCGAAGATGTGGAATTATAGACTAGGTGGCGTCTGGTATGTGCACAATTTAAACCTGCTTCACCAATGCATAGTGCTCCATTAATGAAAAGAGGCATAATACTTCCATGGCCGGATTTACAAATCGACTATGTAGGGCCTATAAAGAGATTAAGTAGGGTAAATCGGTATTTATTGACGGTGGTATGTTTAATGTTGAAATGGGTAGAATGTATTCCTGCGCCAGATTGTAGTACACAAACAGCAGCTACATTGCTGGTAAATCACATATTTTCAAGATTTGGGTTACCACAAAGAATACAGTCAGACAGAGGAAGCCATTTCACAAGCACCTTATTAAGCAAGGTGTGGCAGATAATGGGGGTAAAAAGGAAATTGCATATCGCATATCAGCCTGCCTCTTCGGGGAATGTTGAATGTTGTAATAGATCTGTCGTGGAGATACTAAAGAAGTTTGTAGCAGAGTCAGGTTCCAGTTGGGATCTACGCTTACCTTTAGTGTTAATTGCCATTAGGTCGACTCCTGCTAAAGCAACAGGTGTCAGTCCTCACAAGGTGTTGACAGGAAGAAAAATGGTACTGCCACAACATTTATTGTACAGGACGCATGAGCAAACACCTGTGAGTGCATCTACAGTTCACAAGTATGTACAAGAATTGATGAGGCATTTACAACATGCATTTGCATTTGTACAGCAACATTTGGAAAGGGCTGCTGAGAGCGCAAAATCCTATTATGATTAAAAGACATCTGTGAAAGAATATGAGATAGGTGATGAGCTGTACAAGTTCATTTTTGGTAAAAACAAACATAAAAATTCAAAATTCCTCACAGCATGGCAAGGACCATTTAAAATTGTAGATAAAATATCCCCATAGTATACAAAATATTAAAGACAGAGGCTGAAATAGTGACAGAGCAATTTGTCCAAGTTAACCAAATTAAGCCCTGTCATCCAAAGCATGAAATACAGAGACTTGAACAGGTGGAGACGGGTTGAGTGTGCTGATTGTGCGGAAAAGGAAGCTGAATGTAAATGACAAAAACATAGTGAGCTGGTATATTGACAGATGCATTGAAGAACCGTTGTATATTTCATAATGCATTTGGTTGACATAATATCAAGGTGGTATGTTTCACTCCATATGAAACCAAAAATATAGTGGTAAACTAGTAAATTAATAAGCAACCGAGAACATTTAGCCTTAAAAAAAAGATTCATCTATTATAGTACAGTGTTGTAAAGTTAGTTTGAATACAGATTGTTGTGATGTATAATAATGTGAGATGTAAATATTGTTTGTTTCTCTAATGTGTGTTTATTTGCAGATCCAAAAGTGATAAGTCATGATGGCTTAAAGAAAAAAAACAATTTTTGGCTGAGTGGTGAAAGGCATAAAAAATTGTTTTGTACCTGTTCATTTTCTATTTGATTTAGAGTCTACTAACCTATTGTCCTGGTAGGGACCGGAGACTGATGCTCTGGAGACCGCTGGACCACTGGAGACCGCAGGACCAAGGGCCCCGGATGGGGGCGAAGGCAAAGTCTGCAGGTAGGAAGACAATGATAATCACACTGGCGACATGGATGATGATTACGCTGATCGTGGTGGGTCTCAAAGCCACAGAAGCACAAGTCATTATTGAGACTCGACCAGCATCTGGTATTGCAGCGGAGGAAGCACCTGGGTTTATTTTGGGTAACAGAAGATTAATCTATCAAAACGTATATGTCCCAATAAACCCTAACAATTTGATTGAGAGATTTATTAATAAAACTGTGATTACGCCTGACCAGACCAAGGATTGGCTAGAATTGAGAAGAGAGGACGCTAAGCAGGCAATAAGAGACATTGTAATGTAATTGTAGAAAACGTTTGGGAATTCAGCTGATATAAAGAAAAGGAGGGAAAATAGGGGGCAGTATTGCTTGTGGTCTCTCTGGTGATGACTATTATTGGGGCTGTAATAGGCACTGCAATGTCTACAGCTAATGCAATCTCAGTAGGGACGCTGAGTGCCAAAGCACAGCAGTTGTCTCACGATCTGGACATGATCCAAAAGGCTTTGGATGGAATTAGAGGTGGATTGGATGAGCAAGTAAAATGTGCCAATGAGACTGCTGTCCTGTTAAATGAGCAGGCTGAAATTCTGCAGCACTGTACACCGTACACATGTTGAGATTAAGCATGACCGGGTGTTAAGTCGCATTATGAATATAGTAAAACCTCTTGCTAGGTTGTTGACAAACCCCTATTTGATTCTTATTATGTGTTCCATATATAGCTCCTGAACTTATCTCCCAAACTAAATTGGTGCATAATGTGGGATTTTGTAAAATGGGAAATACATAAAAATCAAAACTCCAGAGGTGGTGGCATTTCAGTCCTGGGAACCTGAGGTTTAATTGATACCAAATTTGGACACATGTATAAGGTTTAAAGAACAAAATGGCATGTGTCCAGGTAAAACCATTTGTTCCCGATGCTGCCAATACAATTTGTGGATTGAAACCTGACCCAGGTGTATCGGGAGGATGTGAAGTGGTAATTAGCAATTTTGGTAGTGAGGAATTATCACAATCTAAGCTGGGTAAAAATAGGTGGTTAGTCAGCACCTTCTTGAAGAATTATACGATTACCCTTTTGAATCATGGGACATTTGTTGTCAAGCAACTAAAATAGAATGGGCCTCATCACGAGTCTGGCGGTAACCCTTAAATGCGGCGGTAGCGCTATTACCGCCGCATTTAAGGGTCCACCAGATCATGGATTTGGCGGATTTCCCCCCAGTTCTGAGCTGGGGTGAAATCTGTGGCAAAATTGCCAATTTTAGGTGCGTTTACCGCCGGCGGGAAATCCACTGGCAGTAATAGTGCACATTTTCCCCATTGGGCCCAATGGGGAAAGAGGAATTCCCAAATGGGCTCAATGGGGAATGAGCAATAACCATTCCACCAAACCCGTGATCCGGCGCTAACAGTGCTAATAGCGCTGACGTTACTGCCTAACTTGTGATGAGGCCCATTGTGTTTTAAAGTTATGTTCAGAAGGATAAGATTGTCTCTATTGGGGGTTTAACTCTGTTCCATGTGGCTAATGACATGTGTGAAAGCCAAGTGGAGAACATTGAGTTTTTCAAAGGGTCTTGTTTCCGATTGACCCAGATGTGTAATTTTTGTTGAGCCATAAGGAAAAACATACCATTAAGATGAATTAAAAAAAATAACATTACTGTGAGTAGTTTGGGTGGGATAGAGGTAGCTACCTTTAGGTGGGGCACATGGGTGGAGCGCAGTATGGTGTGTTTACAGTTTTGATAATAGTGGTGGGCGGATGGCTGATTGTGTTGTCCATAAAGGTGAGGGTGTTGATTATGCTACTGGCAACAATGGATAAAGAGAGATGTCTCGGGATGCATATATTTTGAGGTTGTATGCAGGTTTCCTCCAATTATGGGTTTATTAGCCAGAATTGTTGGAAAAAGGAGGGTAGTATGTAGGGATATTCATGAAAAAAGAGCAAAAGTGGGGGTTTCATTTGGTAGTAGGTAAATGCAGCCATTTCAAAGTAGGTGTAATGCACGGCACAGCTTTTTGACAATAAGTCGTAAGCAATAATTTGGAAAACGCATTTATCCAAACCAGCAAAATGGGTTTAGATCAGAAGCATTTAGCAAAGTGTGCTGTCATTTTCAAATGCAGAAAATGTGCATATTTCACAATTTGGAAGTTTTCATCTGTGTGGGACTGTATTAAAAAAAATATAATTAACTAATCATATACTAATTTGTCCCACTAACTCATTAACTGTTCATCTAACATATAATGCAGTTCTAAACACAGTGGGCCTCATTACGACCCAGGCGTTAAGGGTTAACGCCGTCGTTAACCCTTAACGCCTATTCTGATTTTAACGGCTGCTTTTAGCAGCTGTTAAAATCCATGGCGCTAACCTGCCATGATGCTAATTACGCCACCGTAATTTACGGTGGCGTAATTAGCGCCTTCCCCACTCCCATTATGCCCTATGGGGCAAAAATGGGAATGGGGAAGGGAAAATGGGAAATGGGGATTTACCGCCCCACTCACCTTGGAATGGGGCGGTAAATCCGCCATCCACCATGGTGTAAACGTAGTTTGGTAAAGTTGGCGCAATTAGCGCCTGGGTTGTAATGACCCCCAGTGAGATTCATTCCATGTTAGTTTTTTCTATGGGGAAATATGCACCAGCAGGAACCAGATGAAACAATGTTACACTGTAGCATTCATTGTTCTAAACAGGCGAGGAGATGCAGGACATCCTTGTAATTTGATTGGTAAATGAAGGGGTGGAAAAGCTGATGTCAGGAGAAGGCCGACCTAAGAGTGACAGACAGAGAGATTTTCTTTTAATGAGCTGAGCTGAAAAATTAGGCAGAGCTGTTTGGGATCTGAATGCGAACAGCCAGGGATTCAGGTGCTGCTAATGTCTATTTGAATGGGGGCTCTGTGAATCCAGCCTTCAGCATAGTTCATAAAAAGTACGGCTTGCTAGCATTGAAACAGGAGGAGTTCCGAATTCTGCCTGTGAGCTGTGAGGTCGCGCTGATAAGTCCTGACGACAAGATCTTTAAACTTCACCTGCGTGGGTGAGTGAATTTAATTGAGGAGTATGTGGGTGGCTGACATGTAATTAGATTAGCTTAGGGTGCTGAAGTTATAACAAAAAAATGATGTATTTCTGATATAAAACGTGTCAGATTTTTCTCTGCATAGTTGCTATTGTGAAGTGCTTGTTTCCGTTGTTTTTTTCTTCTCTGTTATCTTTTATAGGATCGAGGCTGTGACAAACGTGGTAAGAGCAAATGATTGTAACATCACATGATGTAACCTTGTTATCATGATTGTCTAATACATCATGTACTGAAAGTATATTGGGTTTTCTGTTGTGCTTTATTTCATGCGTCTTTGGTCATTCTTATATATTTCTCTCCAAGGTAGGAAGTTGTGTGGATGTGTTTTGAATGCGCTTTTCTATACCACTAAAATGACCGCTAATATAAGATAACAATATATTATCATCAAAATAGGGTAATACTGAACTATCTCTAATGGTAAGAACAGTTTATGCCAATATTCGGCCAATTGTTACAGTACGAAAATACTGCCAAATCCATATATTGCTCCAAAATACAAAAACCCCAACACACTGAAGGAAGGTGTACTCACTCAGATGCCTGAGGAGAAGTGCAGTGATTTGGCAGGGAACTAAATAGGCTATGTTGTGTGAGCAACCAGCATTGAACCACCACTCAGATGTACATTTTTGGGGTTAGCACATAGATGTTCTAATTGTTTTATGAGATACAACTAGAAACTATGAGCACTATTGGATAGTGGATACATTGGGGATCCAAACGTACGCATGAGTTAATCATTATACCTCTTAGGGAACATTAGAATCCAAGCAAGCATTTCAGTAAAGTTGTTGATTCCACACAAGAACTGCACCACAAGTTTTGGTACAAATTCAAATTTTGATTTATCATTTTTAGAATTAATCATGTCCCCTGAAGGAGAGCCCTTTTGGATGGCACGTGTGTCGGCATGTCATGTGCCTTTTTCAAATCATGGCATATATAACATTCACTTCACATA
The DNA here is from genome assembly GCF_040938575.1 of Ambystoma mexicanum. Lineage (NCBI taxonomy): Eukaryota > Metazoa > Chordata > Amphibia > Caudata > Ambystomatidae > Ambystoma > Ambystoma mexicanum. The sequence goes on from NC_090922.1 coordinate 1,143,241,613, forward strand.
TACAATCAAACCCATATAGCATGGTATCTTGTGTAAAGGCAGACATTGGGCAGAGGTGGTGGGGAGGGTACAGAGGGTCCACATAATAAAAAAATCACAAGAAAAAACACAAATAAGTATATATGAATAAATATTGCTGACATTGGATTGAACGTGTTTGAAACAAAAACTTCATAGGTACTTTACTTTATGTTCTTGCCAAACTGTGGCCTTAGTATGCATTAGTAGTAGGCCTGACCCATTATTTCTCATATTACCAAAACCCTGTAATTACAGTACCTGTATTACTCACTTTCCATTTTAGTTACGTCTTTCCATGTGTCTGACCTAAATAAGCATTATTATTATGCTGACCCAGTATTTCTCATATTTATAACATATACAGCTTCATGTGATTGCAACATTAGTATAGCCCACTTTCCATTTTAGGCGTGCAGAAATGAGATTTGTAGTTGTATCTTACCATGTGTCTCATTCTTTCCTTCTTTAGTAATAGTCGTAGTCCTGAAAACTTCCTGGATTATAACCCCACCTGTAACATATTGTTCATTGTCATACAATCTGCATGTTTCAACCATTCCAGTGCACTCCACACCTACATTTACTACGGCTAACTCCTAGCTCCTTGTAATTTTTACGATTGTTGGTTTTTGGTATTGTTCGTATTCTTTCCCATTCTCATATCACCAACAAGGTGGCAAAGGGAATCTTCATAACGATATATCTTGCTTGTTTGTTAGTTGCCAAACCCTTTCAATGGTCTTTTAGTTTGCGCTGTATATGTTGTGCACGTATTTTTGACAATAATAGTCTGCTGATGTGCTTTAATCCCACTCTGTCATCTTTAATGTTCCCAGAAACTATTTACAAACAATTACGTGATGCCGCGCTCAATTCTCCCTTAACATGCGTACGGCCGTCCGCATTCTTGTATATAGTGTATATTGAGAGACGATTTATACCAATCGTGGCATGCTAATATACCGGATTCGCCCTCCGTCTGTATTTGTGTCACAGCAAATGTTACGTACAATTACATCCTGCCACGTTAGACTCAAGTTCTTTTAAGTTTATGACCAATCGTTCCATCAATGTTATTTCCCTTCACCTTATGACTCGACATTCATGCGGTCGTCCGCCTCAATGAGGTTTATCTTAAACTGATCTTACATGTTATTCATCCAACATCATGGTTAGGGATTACCTCAAAAGTATGCGTTTAGTCTCTACGTGTCGACTTCCCAGTGCAACTCGCTGCGGCGGCTGCCACGTATAAAGTTTGTGCTGGTCGTCATGGTTCCGGATTGAGTCTTTCCTCCATTCCCACTCCTTTGGATTTAAGGAGCCATCTTTTGGGCTATGCTTTACCTATTTCAATATTAACCAATTACAGTGATCCCATAGATTCTAATGTATCTACCGCAGTTTTAAGTCTGTAATTCTACATCCGTTTATTTTGAATATCCCTTCAAAAATTCACTAATTCTCGAATCAACGCATGTTTTCTCTGAAATTTGCCATTCATGCGTTTTCACAAATCGAAACCGCTTCCCATCTGTATTCAAATTTAGCATGGTAATCTACAATTGACTTATTTTATTAAAAAAGTTGAACATCTGTTTCTAATCTTGCCTCAAATCGGTCCATTCATTTAACACTTAGAAAGTAAGATGGCCTACATAAGATGAATGCCTTCCTGCACATATTATTAAACGTGTTTCATTTTGTTCTGGCTGTCCCTCACATTAATCGAAGTGCAGTGATTTTGCAGGGAACTAAACAGGCTATGTTGTGTGCGGAACCAGCATTGAACCACCACTCAGATGTACATTTTTGGGGCTGGCACATAGATGTTCTGATAGTTTTATGAGATACAACTCCAAACTCTGAACAATATTGGATAGGGCTTACATTGGGGATACAAACGTACACATGAGTTAATCATTATATCTCTTGGGCAACAACATTAGAATCCAAGCCATTTCAGGCCTGTGCAAGCAATGCAGTCATCTATGCCTCTACTCAAGCTTGTGTCACCACAGCATATTGAGATAAGCCTAGGTCTTTGTGGTAGAGTGCCAGGAATGTTCCACGGCCATGCATTTTCGATTTGTCTTCCCTACTGGATCATTTAAACTGGGATCTATTTTGGTATGTCAACTCACTGTCTGCATATAATGCAGTGCCCTGTATCCAAGTAGCTTGTTCTCCCAGTTGAATAGAGTATGATGCAGAGATCTTCTCATAGGTGCTCAAATAGAAATACTCTATATGTGTCTACTTTTCTGCATTTCAAAATGTTGATGAACGGGTTGAGCATAATGGGCCTCATTCCGAGTATGGCGGTAAGGGATAGCGGCCACCGGTAACGAGACCGGTGGCGGTAATCCCTTACCGCCATACTCCGAGTTCCCTCTGCGCCCTCGCCCTTAACGCCTGCTTTGAGCAGGTGTTAAAGTCGAGGGCGCAAAGGGGCCTCCAAGCCAATAACGGTGACCGTAATGAACGGTCACCGTTATTTGCATCTTCCCCATTCCCATTGAGCCCTATGGGGGCTCATTTGGGAATGGGGAAGAGCCTTGGTGAATGGGGAATTACCGCCCCACCAACCTTGGAATGGGGCGGTGATTCCGCCATCCACCAAGGCGCTGCCGTTCCGGGTACGGCGTCAACCAAGGCGTTAATAGCGCCATTGGTTAGCGCCGTACTCGGAATGAGGCCCAATGTCTTCAACATTGCATTACATCACTGCTCAACCTGCAACCTTATCTGCCTGAGAGACAGGGTTGGTAGACTAATGTGGCCAAACCACCACAACTAAATCTGCCCCACTGCACAAGGAAGACAATTGTTTTCGGATATCTTTGATTCCTGATTGCAAATGCAAATATCAGTTCATTGTCATGGCTGTGAGGCTGGTTCCCAGAGCAAGCACCAGGGTTTAGTGAGACATTGAGACATCTCGATAGGAGCAAAGTATTCTATAGGCTGCCACTAGAGACATAGCCGAGAGACTATGAGCCAGATTCATGGAATATTTGCCCGGTTCAAAATAAATTTGCGCTGTAGAAAACTGACTTTGCACTGCTGACACAAAGCCTGATTCATGGAACTATGCAAAGTGTATTTTTGTCGTGCAAAATCCAGGCAAAATCACTTTTATACTGCAAAAATGACTGCGCTGACTTTACCCGGCCTTCACAATGTTCTATGAATCAGGGTTTGTGTCAGCAGTGCAAAGTCACTTTTCAGCAGTACAAATTCACTTAGAACCTGGCAAGTATTCCATGAATCGGGCCATATGACTGTCACAGTGTTAAAGGTCATCTCAGAAATTCCAAAGCCGAAACATAAAATCTGCGCTGTTGGGTACACTGAGGTGAACCACAGTCACATCCACTAGACTCCAAAGATAAGCCACTTCCAGAGGTGAACAGGTCTTGTGCTTCCCCACTATACCGTAAGAAATTGTAACTCAACAGCTATTGGAAGTATCATGATCACATATGCAGATGTAGCCATTTTTTCTCCAAAAGGGGCCATATGCATACTACATGGTTTTGATTGTTTTAAACCTCAGTATTTCATTTTGAATAACAGTCGGTGCTTCAAAGCGTTCGAAATAGCCATGCCTTGCGTTTTAGGTGCTGCTTCTGCATTTCTTCAGGGTTCTGATAATTAGTTCAACTATATGCCTGTTCTAAATTACGACAAATATCTATTGCTGAGTGATTTTCTGGGATTCATTAACATGCAGAAAAACTGAAACCTAATAAGTGACTTTCATGTAACATTGGCAAAAAAGGCGCACTAATTGCAAAATCAATACATTAATATGATACAATGATTGAGGATGTAACATAATGTGACTGTCTATTGCCATGCAAATCTTTCTCTAAATTGACATACAGTATAGAAAAAACTGCTGTCTAAGTAGCATTGGTCCCTATGTGAGTTGCAAGACAAGACATTGCTTTTCTAAAATTTGATTTTGTGATTAAAAATGAACGTTTAATTGTCTTCCTGATGAGTTTCTGCTCATTATTGTATTTCCTTTTCAACTTTCTTTTATCAGAAGACAATGCCGAGTCTACATTGGGTGTGCAAAACATGTTTTAAATAGTTCTTGCCCTCTTTCTCAAGTTGGATAAAAGCGGTAAGCAACATGACTGAACTAAATAGATTTTCCCGAGCTGACATTTAATAAAGCAATTCCATATAGGTCTAACGAACGGCGGAAAACTGTCCTTATCCCTTTATTATTGCTCATTGGATTACCTTCATTCACCAATGACCTTTGTTTTCAGTGCAGCGCTTCAGTCATGAAGGGCAACATTTCCATTGCCCTCTTCTGCCACATCAGTTCCAGATGGATGTCATAGACCTCATCATGGGCACAAGATTAAGGGTCTCATCTGAAAATGTTGTCTTCCAGCAAAACAGAGCACAGACAGTGGGAAGGGGGTGTAGAAACATACAGGCAGAAATACACAGACACACTTCCATACACGCACTCATGCGCGCGCGCACACACACACACACATGTGTGTACACACGCACACATGAATGCTTCCTTTACATATGTGGCTGCAGCAATCGCCAGAAAAATTGAAACTAATTCCAATTCTTCTCATAAAATAAAACCCATTTTACAGAATAAGAAACTTGCAAATCATTTTGTAAACACAACCACCGAATCACCAGAATATTCAGGCAATTATACACTTTAAGGCTGATGAAGCTTTATGTAAACAATAGGTTGAATAGGTCAGGAGAAATGGCTGCCACATTTGGAAAGTGTGTTCAAATAATTGTAAAGAAATAACTATAGCACAGGAATAGTACTGGGGAGAGTAGTGGATTCTTAGCACACTACTCTATCACTCACTACTACTAGTGCAACATTGATTCAGACAGAATGGTGGAACAGCACCCCAATACATTGTATACTTCCTTCACTTCTTAAGGTAGCAATGTGTGAAGGCAGGCTCAATGCTTCAGGATACGTGAACTAGTGCGGATGCATCTAAACAACAATAGCGCAGTGGTAGAAAAATAAAACGAGAGTCCATAAAGGGTTCTTAAAAAATATAGATATTTTACTAAAAACATCAAATTAAATCGAAGCACTAAGCAATTCCACCCGTTTAAAGCAAATACACAGATCAAGGCAATCTTAGATATATATGCCAGTGACTGTAGGTATAAATGACAGGAGGGAGGATAAACAGGGATGGGGATGTTTCTAAATATCTTTAGTTACTGGTAAAATGTCAACAGATAAGAACCCAGAACTGCCTTTTTAGGATCTTCTAGTCCATTCAAAAACAATGTTAGTTTATTGCATTGGCACTAATGCCTGGAGCTGGTAAGCTCAGTGTTTTGTTATGGCAAGAGCTGTGGTTTGAAACAGATGAGTAGCTGAACTGGATCCAAACACCACTGCTTGTACTGCTGTCCAAAGGTGGCTTGAAGAGTTTGTTGGTGTAGATATGCAGGCAGCAGGAGTTCCAGTTTTGACAGATCCATTGTTTGATGGATGTCTAAAAAATGAAAACGAGCCTTTCTTCAGTCATGATGATTTGATCCAGTGAATTAGACTAAAATTACCGGATGATTGCCGAATGGCTTTCACTTCCTGACAAGTGGATTTGCTTGGTGTCTCAAAGACTACCAGCCGCTTGGCAGTAGTTTGAATTTTCCTCAATCGACTCAGAATGTCTTGACTCAGTCAGGCTTTATTCAAGCAATCACTTCCTGTGTCCCTCGGAGGCAGATAAGGGGAGAGCCATCAATCTTCTTGGAAATCTTGACTTCACTCTATGAACAGATGACGGTTCACCTGGCCACGAAATCAACAGCTGAGTGTTTTTCTATAAATTCTGGAAAGACAATTGATTCCATTGTATGTTAGGAACTTGATTGGAAACCATTTGGTAGGGGACTATTTGCGCCTTAAGTTTAATGCTCTTCAACTGTTTGAGATAACGCGGTGTTGGACTAAGGTTGCAAGGAACCTTAGACTTTGTCGGTTCTGCAATGAACAGGTCTTGGACACAGTTTGCCACCTCTTGTTTCTCTGTAGTGCAATGGCAGGCTCTCCGGCTAAAAGCGATTAAAGCATGGGGCCTTGAGATGACAACTAATCCCAATGAGCTGTGATCAATATTCATGTCTGGGAACCATGGGGGATGTATAATATACTTCACTAGGTAATGGAAAGAAATGCAGGTGATAATAGCTGTAATTGAAGCGTGAATATGTGTCCAAATTGTGATACATTGATGTTAGCGAAACAATATACTTGACATTTTCTGATGTGATATATCTTTTATATGATGCAATGTATGTGTTGATTGTATTCAAAAGTTATTAATTTCACTATATAATTTAAAAAAAGAAAACAATCTTCTTGGATATCTTGACGTCACTCTATGCAAGGGACTTTGTGCAGAGTTAGCTTCAAGAAGATACTCATTGTGATTGTTCTTTATTTCAAAATATGATTCCAAAAGATGGGATTTTCACCACAATATATAGCTAAACTCTAAAGAGGGATTGGTTCTTATTCAAGACTTCCAATGAAGGTCAATCTTTATCACCTCTGTTGTGCTATAACCATAGACCTTGATTTGCAGGAAATCAGAATGTTGAGGTGGAAGTGATGAACAGTAACATCCAGGAGGCCAAAGTCCTTCCTGTAGGTTCCGAGCCTAATGGCTTCCCTAAACTACCCCACACCCCTGTCTGTCCCAAATCAAAGGTTCTGCATGATAATCATCCCCTTGCAAGAATTTTCCATTTGTCCTGCCAATGCCTCAAAGTACTTGTTCTCGTCTGTGAGAGTTATCTACTAGGAGCACACTAGGTTTCCTGGGTGTAGCTGCATCCATGTATTTTGGAACAGCTTCAAAAGCTGAAGCTGCATCAGAAGTCTATTTGAGCTGTAGGTAAAAGTGGAAAGTCTAAGTGGGGGCATAAAGTATATCAGAAAATGTGGTTTGTAATTGCATCATAAAAACAGCATATCTAAAATCTATCTATCTTGGTTATCAAATATAGCTTATCTTTACTTTAGAATTGTCCCTAGTTTCAAAGGGACAGTGGCGGTGACAACAGAGCTTGTTAACAATTAAACATTTGTCTGCATTCCTTTTTAAAAGCTTCAACCCAGTGTTTCTAAAGATGATTTTAGCTTAAGCCATCTGTTTGTAATTGCACACAATACCTTCTCTTAGTTTTTTAACATTTGATTATTAAGGCAAGGGACATCAATAGACAGCTGTGTAATGGAGCTTTTCAAACTTTTCAAGGACCTCTAACTGGCTCAAGCTGAATGCCAGCAAGACAGAGGTCCTGGTTGTGCGCACCACCTCTCCACACTTGTTCTGGAAACATTATTTCTGGCCTTCCCGTTTGGGCCCTCTCCCTACCCCTGTCCTCTCAGTAAGAAACTTGGGGATACAAATCTCCTCTTCCTTGACTATGAACAAACAGGTGGCATCCGTCTGTAGGACTGGCCACTTTAAACTTCGGGTTTTAAGGAAGGCCCTTCCTTATATCCCCACTGCTTCTCACGCGCCTATGGTGGCTGCCCTACTTTTGAGTGGAGTTGACTACTCCAACTCACTTTACTTGGGACAGCCCTTGTATCTACTCAGGCAGCTGCAACTTCTCCAAAATGCTGCCGCAAGAGCTGATCTTCGCCGACCATTTGGCACACACATGTTCCTTCTGTTGAGAAAATCCACTGACTTCCTGTGACAGCTCGGAGACAGCTTGGATTATGTCTAAATCCATGTGTTTGGTTCATCAAGCCTACTACGGTAGGGGAGCAGAGTGTTTGCAGTCAAAATGTGTGCACTATGTTCCGGCCCGCGCCCTTTGTTTCCTCTCTGCCCTTTTGCTAGTTATCCGTCGGTTTAGGCGCACCCGTACCGGGGGTCGCGCCGTCTCTGTGGTGGCAGATAGGGCCTGAAATGAGCTACCCCTCGATCTCCTGAGGGTCACTGATCACCTTGCCTTCCGACGTAAATTGAAAACTCTGCAATTCCAACGCACTCTCCTCTGGTATTAAACTGTTCTGGTTTCCTCAGCGGCATCATGCCTTTGGGCGTACGCGCGCTCTATGAATTCCACTAACATAACATACCAAAGTAAACCAGCATGAAAAACTTCTAATTAGCTACTGCATATATGTGTCCACTATAGGAATGGTGCCCTACAGACAGAAAGTGTGTATGTTTAACAGCACTGCATTCCTAAAGAGAAACCTCCTTTACTTTGCATGGCAAAAATGAAAAAGCCTGAGGATTGTGTATGCGTGTAGATGGCATTCTATAATCTATATTCAATACAAAAATGCCATAGCCAATGCCAAAGCTGCTACATACAATACTAGAATTGACAATGCCCAATCACACTCAAAAGAACTATTCGCTATTTTCAATGAGCTAGTCACACCTCCCACATCCAAACACCAAACGGACAAAGACGAGAAATGGTGCAATGATATTCAGAAAGCTATGCTTGACAAATTAGACCTACTCCAAAAGAAAATCAAAGCCAACCTAGACAACCTACCCTAGTCTCCCCACAAAACACAATCCTCACCCAACCCCAAGCACCCTATCCAACATGATAGCAACTTACCACCGCCATTTACCTTTAGAAAGGTTACCATTCCTGAGGTCTTAATCATCATGAAACAGATAAAACCCTCACTCTGCAAAGGTGACGTCTGCCCAGCAAACATAATCAAAGACTGTGCCGAGCCCCTAGCGCCATTCATTATAACCTTCATCAACATATCATTTGCCACCGGCTCAGTATCCTCCGCTTTCAAGGAAGCCTGGGTTCGCCCACTGCTAAAAAAGCCAACCCTAGACCCAGACTCACCTAATAACTACAGGCCAATCACAACCGTGCCATTCTTGTTGAAAATCCTGGATGAGGCGGCCTATCTACAGGTACAAGCCTACCTCAACCTACACAACATCCTAGGAAAAAGACAGTCCGGTTTCCGTCCACGCCATGGCACAGAGTCAGCGCTACTCGACCTAAAAAACCAACTTCTAAGAAACATGGATAAAGGCAAATGTGCCATCCTCCTACTCCTCGACCTATCGGCCGTGTTCGACCTAGTCGACCATAAGATCTTGAAGACACAACGCAAAAACACACAGCCCACTTCTCTACTGAGGCCACAACATGGATCACATCCTTTCTGGAGGGCAGAGTCATGAGGGTCTACTCAGACCAAGTATCAGCTACTCCCTCCCCTATTAACTGCGGAGTACCACAAGGATCGTGCACCTCCCCCACACTATACAACCTATTCATCCTCCCTTTATTCAACGACCTTGAAGTATTCGGCATAACTATGCCCAAATTCTTCTCCCACTATCTAGTGACTATGAGCAAGACTTAAAAACTCTGCAAAACACATATGCCATCATCCAGGCTTGGATGGTAGCCAACAGCCTCTGGGGGTCATTACGACCCTGGCGTTAAGGGTTTAACGGCACCGTAAAAGGTGTCAGCGCTGTTAAACCCTTAACGCCTGATTACGAGGTCCCTTTGCGGGACCCGACCTTAACGGCTGGTTTTACCAGCCATTAAAGTAGGGTGCCGCAAAGGGACCTCGGTGCTAATTACGGTACCGCAATTTGCGGTACCGTACTTAGCGCCTTCCCCAGTCCCATTCAGCCCTATGGGGCGAAAATGGGAATGGGGAAGGGCCATGGTAAAATGGGGAAATGCAGCCCCGCCAACCTTGGAATGGGGCGGTATTTCCCCATTCCACCATGGCGGACTTGTTACAACACCAGCACCCACCATGGTGCTAATAGCGCCATGGTTTAGCGCCGGGGTTGTAACAAGGGCCTCTGTCTCAACGGAGACAAGACAGAGATCCTACTGGTAGGACCTAAAGAATACCTCAGCAAACTAGACAACAAATACAGTGGGCCTCATTACATGGAAGGCGGTAAGGATTAACGGTCACCGGTAATGGTACCGGTGACCGTTAACCCTTACTGCCTTACTACGAGGTCCCTTTGCGGGTTGGTACTTTAACGCCTGCTTTTTAGCAGGCGTTAAAAACCAACCCACAAAGGGACCAGGGTACTAATTACGGTACCGCAATTTCCAGTACTGTAATAAGCACCTTCCCCATTCCCATTATGCCCTATGGGGCAAAAATGGGAATGGGGAAGGGCAATGGGGGAAGGGGGAATTACCGCCCCGCCAACCTTGGAATAGGGCGGTAATTACCCTTTCCTCCAAGGCGGTGCCAGTATTTTACCGGCATGGACCAACGTGAAATAGCACCTTGGTCCACCGCCTACCGTGTAATGAGGCCTTCCTAATTGAGAACTCTGTAATCCCTGTCTCCTCGGCTGTAAAAATACCGGGGGCCTCATTATGACCCAGGCGCTAAGTGTTTAACGGTGCCGTAAAAGGCTGTGGCGCCGTTAAACACCTAGCGCCTAATTACAAGGTCCCCTTGCGGGACCCGACCTTAACGGCTGGTTAAGCCGTTAAAGTAGGGACCCGCAAAGGGACCTTGGTGCTAATTACGGTACCGCAATTTGCGGTACCGTAATTAGCGCCTTCCCCATTCCCATTGAGCCCTATGGGGCAAAAATGGGAATGGGGAAGGGCCATGGCGGCATGGGGAATTACTGCCCCACCAACCTCGGAATGGGGTGGTAATTCCCCATTCCGCCATGGCAGACTCCGCCATGGACCATGGTGCTAATAGCACCATGGCTTAGCGCCTGAGTCCTAATGAGGCCCTGGGTGTATATCTAGACTCAACCCTGTCCATGGACAGACATGTTAATCCCATCTCCTCCTCAGCAGCACTAACAACTAAGATAATCAATGCAGTAAAACCGCACCTATCCACTACGAACTGCCTCAACATCGCCAGAGCCACCATAAGCACCAAACTGGATTACTGCAACGCCCTCCTACTAGGCACCTCGGCCAAAAACATTAATACACTTCACATCACTCAGAATAATGCCCTGAGAGCTGCCCTCAATATTCCCAGGAGAGAACACATCTCCTTAGCAAGACAAAATGCTCACTGGCTCCCAGTCAAAGAGCGCATCCAATTCAAGACTCTTACCATCACCCACAAATGCATATCCCAATCCGCCCCTGGCTACCTCACCGAACGTATACAACCAGTCCAGACACTTAGACCCAAAAGGGACCTGTACGAAAACCAACTCTAAGTCCCCAAATTCAACAGAGCTAAAGCAGGCGGCTCGAGCTTCGAAGTTCTAGCCCCAAAATACTGGAACTCTTTACCTCCCAAACTGAGAGCTGAACCATCCCTCATGACCTTCAGAAAAGCACTGAAAACAATCTTATTTAAGTGACTCCTACTTAAACTCCATTTCAAGGAACTTTAGCTAGAACACACAACTGTTACCTATGCTTACTGTTCCTATGTAACCACGGACTTTTTGCCCTGTTGTAAGCATATTCCCACTGATCTGTATTAAGCTCCTATGTTTTATGCTCCTATGTTTAAGTCAACCTTCCTGAAACAGCGCCACGATGCCCCAGGGCAGCTGTGCGCTTTAAAAATGCAAATAAATAAAATAAATAAATAAATAAATTCTGTCAAAGAAGAACAACGCAAATAGGAAGTGGAAAAAGAGGGAGAAGAAGAAGAAACATAGGAAGAAGAAGAAGAAGTTTATGCAGCATTCTATCACTTAACTTGGCAATATGATGTGATGACTGGTGGTACTTCAAAGTTGAGTACTTGTATTTTCAAGGTAATACGCTGCCATAAACTCATACCATTGCATTACTACATGTGTAAGTGGTAGGCTTGTTTTAATCCTTTTTTCTTTATTAATGTATTACTACCAATCGCATCCCCCCACGACTTCCCCAAATCCCCTCCCTGTCCCCGGATCCCACTTTCAAGCAACATCAGAGGGAGACATGTATGAAACATGCATTCTTGAAATGTGACTGACTGTGCACCAGGCCTAATGGACATTATTATTGCCAGGGGTCTAAATGGTACTTATTTAAGCAATCTCATTAAACAACTCCAAAGGCATAACAGATACACCATGCATCTGTGACAAGTGACTGACTCGTTTTTGTAAAATAACTGCATCAGTGATACTAGAGGCACCATTAAGAGGACCACATTCTCAATTATGCACACTTAAACCATGCCTGGATCCACTCCAAAGCTAAAGGATGTTCAGAGTCAAATGTCTGTCGTGACCTCCCTACATTGTACTTATGTTCATTGGCATGCCTATTAATGACATAAAACAGGCTCAGTCATACCTTGCATGTGGGAAACTCTGCATGTTCTATTCAATCTCAGAAATTATTCCCTACAATTGTACTTATTTGATTATATCTGTAGGGTGAAGTGTCAGGTCACTCCAACTCAGATATACATGTGCTAGCTGTAGCTTTTCCGCATATGGGTTGCTAATTTATTGAGATATCATCCTATTATTTTGTCATCCTTGGATTATACTAATAAATCCCCATAACATCTTGCTAACACCATTCCCAGCCTCAGCCCCAAAACCTTTTATCCAGCCATTCACACCCTCCCATATTTTTAAGAAGTATCTTTTACTTATTTAAATGTAATGTGTATAGTTTATACATAAACCTTTCACATATATTAACACATTGACAATATACAAATCACACAATACACATAATTCATGCATTATACAAAGAAACCTAAAAAAGGCTTACTCCTGACTAGTATATCTAAAATCATTACAGTTCTCTCGTTGTAAATTATCTACAAAAAATAAGGTTAGAAAAGCTCATCAATCATACATTCAGCTGTTTAAGAACACGCGACCATACTCTATAAAGTGCGAAGTGCAAAGACTTTGGGCCTCATTACACGGACGGCGGTAAGGGTTAACGGTCACCGTTAATGGCAACGGTGACCGTTAACCCTTACCGCCGTACTACGAGGTCCCTTAGCGGGTTGGTGCTCTAACGCCTGCTTTTTGCAGGCGTTAAAAACCAACCCGCTAAGGGACCTCGGAGCTAATTACGGCACCGCAAAATTGCGGTGCCGTAATTAGCGCCTTCCCCATTCCCATAGAGCCCTATGGGGCAGAAATGGGAATGGGGAAGGGCAATGGCGGAAGGGGGATTTACCGCCCCACCGACCTTGGAATGGGGCGGTAAATCCCCTTACCGCCAAGGCGGTGCCGGTAATTTACCGGCATGGTCCAGGGTGCTAATAGCACCCTGGATCACCGCCTTCCGTGTAATGAGGCCCTTATTCTGATTATTCAGACAAGAGGACCAAAATGTGTCACTTTCTATAGATTCACAATCGTCCTAATACACATATATAGGTTGAGCCCAGCGACTTACATTTGGTGATCACATGCCTAGTGTTTTCAAGCATGTGCTCCAGTTTGCTAAATCTTTTGTCTATGGCAATTTAAGTTGGGATACATTATTTGCCAAGACTGGAAGTTGTTTTATACTGAATAAAAGAACAAATCTTCGCCGATAGATAAGACAGAGGGGTCTTGTAGCTATGTACATTTTTGACCGAATCCTGGTACATTTTCAGTTTTGCAAGCTACGCTAGACTTTGCATCCAATCCCAGTTTTCTAATTTCTTCACAAAAGCTGATTTAAAAGTATAAACATTACCTTCCGAGTTGGGGGACCAACCAATGTTGTCAAACAGCTCAATACTAAGGGGCTGATTCATGAATAATTTACGCTGAAAAACAGAGATTTGGGCGCCATTCTGCCCGCAAATCCCTGTTTAACAAATGGGGATTTGCAGGCAGAATGGCGCACAAATCCCCGTTTTCCGGCGCAAAAATTCCATGAATCAGCCCCTAAATCTTGAAAAATCGGTAATTCAAATTGCACATTTCGTTTGAAAGCAGCATCTGGCTGGGCAAGTATTGATTTTTATATTGATAGTTTATTTGAATTGCGCTCATAAACAACTATTTTCAGAGCAGGCGACTGAGACAAACAAGGGGGCACATAAACAACGATCTTACTAGGCCCGCTGACATTGAGAACGTGCAAGTGCAGGGGAGAAAGTAAAGGGGAAACGTGCTGAGCAAAGGAATAAAAAAAACAACAAGTGGTAGTGCAGCCAGCAAGTGGCGAGTGCTAGGTTTAAGGAACAGACCGGGGGTGTCTGATAAGTGTAGAAAAAAGGGGGGGTGCTGTAGGGTTACAGATACAGCCCCAAGTGCAGGGGTTGCCAGGAGGCAGTGCGGGTGCGTGGCAGGGTGGGCAAGTACGTGGGCCCGAAATCAGAGGGTAACCAGGTGCACAATGCTGAAGCAGAACACAACAAGTAGTGGGCAAATAGGATTAGTAATTGCTTTTAAATATAGAATTCCTTGTCTCAAGTCAGCTAGTTCCAATCCGAGGATTTGCATTGGTATTGCCGGGCTTAATCTCAATAGTTTCCTCCAAATTTTGCCCTCCAAGACTTGTAACCATTTTAAATCTATCATGGCCAGGGCCTCAATGTCATATAATATCATGGGACAAAAGCTCTGCTTATATATCCTGATGACACCCTCTAGGCCTTATCCGTCTGTTTGCTTTGCAAACCTATCTACAAGCAAGTAAGTTTGCTTTTTCTTCTATTTTTATTCACTTACCGTAGCATACTTTCTAACAGAACTAAACCCTAGGTCTAGGCAAGCATAACTTTTAACATAATAAATGTATCCCAAAGATACCAATAACTTTAGTTTCTTAGCGTGGTTAGCAGTAAATTGCATAACTTTTGATGCGTCTAAATTCACCACCAGATTATTTTCGTCAGCATATGCCAACAATTCCCTAACCGTTCTCGAGATTCCAGAGAAGGTATGACTTAATAATACTATACCATCAGCGTAAGAAATGCAAACTGCACGAGACTTCACTATCTTCAGAGGGCAGTTATTAATCATTCCCAACCGATGGAGCAAGTCTGCCAAATGCAAGTTGAAAAGAAGGGAGGCCAATGCACATCCCTAATTAACCCCTTTATTAGTGGGAACCAGAGCTGTGAGTACCTCCCTCCCCCACTACTCAAAATCAATCGTGCATACATATTCGTATGCAATGATTTTAATGTGAGTGATAGTCCTTTGGGAATGGCCCACACCTCTAAAATCCACCGTAGCTTAGTTCTATTAACTGTGTCGAAGGTGGCTTGAAAGTCTGCGAAAAGTGCATTTAGCTATGGGCAGCCACCTCTTTTTGCTCTACACGTCAGTGCATCAACTAGTCTTAAATGACAAACCGTAGCGGACCCAGAATTAAATCCCATTTTAAAGTAACCAAGTAGTTGTTTGCTTAGGCCCAGGATTGAAGGTCCTTCAAAAGAAATGAGGCAAAAAAGGTCCCTGTGAGGTCTGAAATAGACAACATTCTATAGTTTGAGGGTTCAGAGCAGGAACACGTATCAAGCACCAGAATTAATATTGAGAAACGCCAAGAGTCAGGGACCATTCCCTATTTACACACCCTACAGAATAGTATCTCTAGTATTCATGCCCAAGTTTCAGGATCTTGCTTAAGGACAATATTTTCCAAACCATTTGGAACAGGGGCTTTTGAACCTTTCAATTTCATAATCACCATTTCAATATTCTGTGGCTATTTCGGTCAATTTTTCTCTCGTACAATTGTTTGGGTTTCATTTTCATTTGAAAAATACATCTTTTAAACATGGTCATACCAAGTAGAGTATTTGTGATCTTTTCTGCCTTTGTTTCCTTAGTAGTCGCCGGCATTGGCCATATGTCTCAGGTGTTCCTGCTGCATAATACTGGTATCATCTTTTACCACATAGCATTTGTAGCTGTACATTTCCACCATCTTACCTAATTCCTATATTTATTCTCAATATTCCTTATCAGCTTTGATTTGAATTGGGTTGCAAGTACCTTATTTTAAGTGTGCACGTTCTCTTTGCTTTGTTGTTTTTGCATCTCTGAATTCATTATCAAACATGTTACTCTCATAGTGTTTATCTGTTACCGTAAAGGCACACTACAAATCTGTGTGTGGGTGCCATCACTCCTGCCAGGGTCAGACCTGGTGGGCAGAACGCACCCACCAGCAGACTTTCAAGGAAGCACCGGCACTGTTGCACACAATGCCGGTGTTTCCATGCTCCCCATTCCCGTTGAGTCCTATTGGACTCAAATGGGAATGGGGATTTACATTTACCTGCGCCTGACTTCACGGACTGCCGGGGCTGTAATGCCCTGGTGTTTCCGTAAAGTCAGGCGCTGTAAAAATGTGCAAGTCCGGCGGAAACCTGCCGGTTTTACCGGCACGGTTACCGCAGGACTTGTAATGAGGCCCTATGACTATTTCTATGTATTTAATAGCCATTGTAAGAAAGACAGGGGTCGGTTGAGCCCCCAATACATTTTACTCTAAAGGGACCACTTGCTCTTACACTAGTGGAGGGACGCCTTCCTTGCCATTCTGCGGCCATAGGGGTCAAGGCCCTGGTACCCTCGACTCTATCTTTGAACTAGGCCGCATTCTGGTATTGCGAAGTCTCCTATCCCCTCAGCAGTGTCACGCACACAGCGAGCACTGACAGCCCCCACCTTTTCCCTCCTGTGCCTGTGCCTCCCAAGTCCCTTTCTCATTGATGCCTTGAGAAAAGATGTTGCAAACAAACAGTGTATTCATTTCATTCTTCCTCTGAGATCATTGTCCTGTTGTAGCTCATCCATCTCAACAATATGCACCTCTCACCCCCACTGTCGGAAAATGACTGCCTGTTCAACATTGTGCCCCTCCAAAGCTATTCTTTTTGATGTAACAGAAGCGTGACCCTTCCTTGCTGATCACCCTAGAGTGCCCCCAATAAAACCAGACTCCTGCCACAATATATTCTGTCCTAAACTAACATGTGTCACTCCACCCCCTCCCGCTCTGATGTGCCAGACCTGACAGTTATGAATCCCGCCACTCACAGGTTACTCGAGGGGCAAGACCCCCAGACCCTTCACCTCACCAGTGACCCAAAGCGAGATAATGCAAACATACGTGTACAATTCATAGGCCTCTCACTAAAACTATAAAGGTGTAGTAATGATCATTATTCACTGTATGTCTCAGATAAGTGTGTAGATTAGTTAGCCAGAACCAGCCACCTCTCCGGACCTGACCCAACCCTCACCTCGCACAGACCAGCCCAGATGAACAACGTGATGTCCAACCTCCTGCCAAGACATCAGCCAATCGCGTGGAGCTGGCCCTTACAGCGCTATACTCACACCCCTTCCCTAACCGATTCAAATTTAACTTGTAGACTGTATAGAAATCGTCACTGATGACTCTGTAACCCTTTAACATGTATTGTTTTTGTGTTGTTTGCCAGAGCGCTCTCGAGGCAGCAGAGTTCTCTGTATTCTGAATCTTATATAAAGCTTTGCTGAATCTCCAAACCAATCTCTTGGTCTCATTCCCTACTGGGATGTGTCCTTTATTTTGAGTTTTAATTGGTGATGTGGAGAGTGAGCGCCTTCTGCATCCAGGTGGTACATTGAACGAGGACAGACAGACGATGACGGAGACACAATAAGAACAGTCATAACTGAGCAGTCATGTTACTTAACAATTTGTCTAAATTAAGCAGACATGTTACTTAACCATTCCCCAATTTCCTTACCAGACTGTGAGGAATTCGACCATCTGCACAGGGAGAGTGCGCTTGCCTGGGCTTTTTGATTTTTGGTAATTTAAAAAAAAATAATGATGGGAGATGAACCTTCGAAAAATATGTGGGGACATTCCTGCACTTATTTTCCATGCTCACCGCACAGCAGGAAAATAGTGATGTACTCTGGGAGGACAGAGCTTACCAGCGCCGCCCTCCCCTGTCATGTGTAGCTGACAGCTGTGGGTACATCAAAAGCCTCTCGCCCTGGGTAGCCTTATTAGCATTTCAAAGCCCATGGATTTGCATCTCCATTGTTACACCTTGCTGGTTGCAGTGAATACTGACGAATGTTAATTAGCAGGCCTCAGGGAAGGTCTGGGTGCAGGAAGTGACAGTGGAGGCCAGAGTCAAACATCCCTTTGTAATGCAGTGTGTCAGCTTAGTACTAACACACCTCCTTGGTATGAAAGGCTAGTGAATGTACTCTCTGGAACCACTCCTTTCATAGCACGGAAGTATGTATATTGTAGGAGAGGCCAGTCTGCCTGAAACATCTTACTTCAAAGGAGGCCCATGTTGTGACCAAGCACTGCAAGGGGCTCAGTTAATTAGGGAGACACTTTGATGTACAGCAGTAAGATGGGTGGGACTTAGATCCTTCCCCTGTCTGTTGCCAAGTGCTTTGATTCTGACCTAAAGCATCACTAAAGATTGTTGTTGAGGACCCAGGATTGGTTCATTAAGGTGGGCTTAGCCTTCACCAATTACTGTGGCCCGTTTGGCTTTAAAAGAGTGTTGAGCCCCTCACTGATCAGATCATCTGAAGACTTTGCAAGGAGTAAGAAGAAGGACTCATTTAGACCTGAGCTGAAGGTACAGTCTACCTTACAATTCCACCAGTGAAGGAAGGCCAGGAGTTCCAAGAGGGAAGCAAGATCCCTCCCCTAAACATTTCCCAGGGAACAGAGGTAGATACCGGACTCCGAGGATCCGTTCAGCAGCTCCAGATCCGGTACCCATTGTCACGGTTTTATAACACGGCACACTCCCACCAGGGACTCCTTCTCCTGACAATTAATGTGGCACACAATAAAAACGCTTTTAATCTTTAATAAACCATGGGCTCTTTTATTTAAGCAAGCCCCCAACCTGTCTCGCACTCAACCTTCACAAACACCCCATGCCACAATGGACTAGGAACCAGGCTGGTGTGTATCAGTAAGATATTTATTAATTTATGGTTTAATGAAAAAGAAAAATCAATCAATTTTACAACAGTCATAAATGTTGTGGCAACACAAATGCAATGATTCCTACAGAACAATTGGTTCAGAAATCCTAACACAGTTCACATGGATCTCTAATGGCAAACAGGAAAAACCGTTTTAACGTAAGTGATAACACGAAGGTTAAGCACTCCCCCTGCAACACTCACCCCCAAACATCAGCTAACTTAATTCCATTTGGATGGAAGGCAGTGGCAAGGAGTAAGGATAGAGGGAGAAAAATCGGATTTGGAATTCAGCCCACCACCCCAAGATGGCAAGTCAGAAAAGAAAATGAAAACCCATTTGTGGTTCAAAACGACAGAATTGGATTTTGTTTATTACCCACATGGCTACTCACAACTTCTAGGGGACAGCTATAAAGGAAATTCGTGTTGCTATGCTTGAGGAGATTGGGAAGCTTAGAGACTACTAATCAGCACAGTACGGCAATGTGGAAACAAGGGAGGGAATCGCTTTTGTGTAGAAAGCATATGCCAAAGGAAAATACAAACTGCAATGACAGGTAGCTAAGAGAAGGGGCTTAGCTTTCAAAATTGGAATTTGTTTTTTAAGGACAGGGACAGAGGTACATAACAGATAGGATTCTAGGCAACAGGTGTTGCTCTCAATGTGACTACGGTTTGAGGTTTTTAAAAGGACAGATGCAAGTTAGAAGTTTCTGGGGTAACACAATGCACAGGCAAATTCGGTTTTCAGTTATACAGAGATTAATTCTGTTGAGGCTATACTTTAAGGACTATAATTAATACAAACACTTGCAACAATACTGAACATCAATTTCAATGGGGGAATTCATTGATTTATATCAAAATGATACCAAAGACCTATACAGACAACTGAGAGATTTATCACAGGGAATATGCTAACATACACAGGCTAATACAGATTCTTCTATGGGAAGGTGAATGAATTATACTGGCAATGTGGAACTTTCAATGGGATTTTGAATGGGATTCTCGATGGGGTTTCAATTGGATTTACAATGGTGTTTCAATGGGGACATATTGGATGCAATGGTACAAAAGGAGAAGTGTATGCAATTTGGGACTGGGGTTATTGTAAGCCTAGGTTTGGTATTCTGGCAATTCAGCTGGATCTCTGGACCCTCTGGATAGATAGGCAAGGGGTCTGGTCTCTGCACTCTCCTTGATGGGGTTCTGGACAGCCAGCTGGATCTCAGGACTTTCCGGACAGCTGGGCAAGGGGTCTGGTCTCTGCACTCTCTTGGATGGGATCAGCTGCCTCCTCTCCCTCCTCCGTGGATTCTTGTGTGTGTGTCTGTCTAGTGCCGTCCGACCTAATATAGCCCAAATGACATCATACATTTTACAATCCAGGGGAGTACTCTAGAGTTACTCCTACCCTGGGATAGGATAGCCTACCATTCCTTTCCCTGCCCCTGGCATCATTGGTTCAAGGGGAGGGAGCACCATCTGTCTATTTGGCATTTAGGTCACTTTTTGAAAAAACCCAGTTATGTTCCATAACTTCAAATTTCTACTAGACACCATCATAAGAAATAGATATGCAGTTTCAGCGGGTCCTAGGGAATTGGCCAAGCCAATCGCCAATTCTGTATGAAGTAGCATGCCCCCTTGGCACCTTTTTGTCTTTTTCATGAAATGCATAACAGTGATAACTCTGCAAATGATTAAGCATGTTCATAATGTTCATCTCCATCTTTCTACCAACTTTCATATTTGTCCCATTTATAATCAGCCAGAAACAAGTCTTTACTGGCCATTTCAGTCCACAAAGTCCTAGGAACATGCACTCAGTCTTTTCAGAAACCCCTGGAAATCACATGGAAAAATAGCATAAAACAAAATTATTTCTTATTCTGAGTGTTGGGAAAAATGCCTAAAAGGAATCAATCCTTTAATGTCAATTTGGAGGAGCTGTCACATATGGGAAGGCAGTGCTTCATCCACCACAGCCAAATATCTCCCCCTGGCTCAGCTTGCCACAAAATACTTTTTATTACGCCCTTTGAAGTTTGTCAGTTTGTCCTTGGTAGTGGATGCTGGAGGAACTCGCACTTCTTGGTCAAGCACTATCCACACTTGCTTTCTTTGTACTCCCTGCTAGTAGTATCTTCTAGACTGGCAGAGCAGGGAATCATCACACCCTCAGCCACATCATATGTAATTGCGGAATGGTTCACTTATTGGTGTGACTTCCAATAGGAGGCAAGGCTGTCGATTGCGTTTTGTACCTGAGCCAACAAACTGTTTATTCTGGTATTCTGAGCCTCAAGGTGATGGAGGTCTTGTGGAGGAGAACATAATGTACATGGCTTTATTCAATATCCCACCCACAGCATATTTTACTGCGATTTTTTTCTATGCGAGCAAAGTTCCCTTTCATGATAGTTTTTGAAGGTCATGTGCAAGCCATTTTTTATCTAATGCTTGAAATGCGGTTCTGTAGTTCATTGGATTCTTTGATTTGTCCTTTTGAGTGGGTTTGCATTTGCTGCTGGTGCATTGACACGTAGGGGTACTGCTCAGGGTTATTTGATTTGACACAGAATAAAAAGGAAAAACCAAACTGTTTTATCATTTGCAGTGTTCACATGAAAGGGAAAACAAAAGCTCTGTCGGGTTCCAATGACGACCTCTTTGCCCCTCATGTCAATTAACAGTAAGACAAGGCCGTTTTAGATGTAGTGCATACTTTTTGTTATTCAGATGCATGAAAAGTAAACACAGAGCTGTTCTGAACGCAGAGCAAAACTTCTTATTGTTCAGAGGAAAGAGGAGTAAACGCAGAACCACTTTGAATGCAGGGCATACTTCTTATTATTCATATGTAAGAGAAGCAAAACGCAGGGCTGTTTTTTGATGCAGTGTTCAAATGCTTGCCACACATGTGCCGGGGAAAGCAAAGCACAGCTGTTTTTGGTGGCACTGTTTAATGTTGTTTTTCAGGTGACAGAGATTTCTGTTAGGGCCTGTAAATGCACCCCACAGCAGCAGGCACACAGTGTGCCCTGCTAGGTTCTGAAAGGAATCTTCCTAGGTGGGAAGTGCCAGAGAGTCTCTGGACAAAGGTCAAGGTCGTTGCCTGCTAACACCCTCCTGAGTTTTAGGCCGTCCGTCTTGAAAGGACATGAGCCCTGCAAAGAAGCTAAGAGGAGGGCCACACAAGCAACATCCAGTGTCCAACTTTTTAAGGACAATTTCTAGACAGTCGAGCCCTCAAACCGCATCCAGCTGCACCACTGACTGTTGTCACGCCGCAGTCACCACAGCCATCCGGGACACCTCGACCAGCATTCCAGATCTGCCAACCAGGACAGAGACAACAATTACTGTACCCGAACCGCAGTGCAGACGTCCGTCCAGCCTCACTTGCCGAACTGCCTGCCACCTGGTACCCGCATCAGTCTCCTGCCACTAACTCTGTCGCAAGTGCTGCTAAGCGCCGTGGAATCGCCTCACAGCTGTCCAGCACCAAGAACTTCTTCAATACCAGGTACATTGTGGTTCTGCCTGGTCCTTCTCTAAAGGCCCTTAGAGACAGTTACGACCCTTTGCCCTGTTGGTGTTGAAACCAAATAACCTTGAACAGTAAGAATTATTTCTTTACAAACTAACCTTCTGTCAGTATCGAGAGTGCATCCCTTTCCTTTGTGAAACTGTCTGTCCTCTGTGTTCCTTTACAGTGTGGGTTGTAATTGGGGTGTGCTAGAACTGTCTGTTGTAGTAATAATAAAATAGATATTTTTATACAATTTGACTGGACAGTCCTTTTCATCATTTGGTAATAATTGTATTTTCGCTGTGTTGCAACTAATCAACGATCCACAACCTTGCAGAGATAAGCCTGCCGTTCCGTCCACATTACCAAAATTGGACAAGGAGGTCTTATAATTTACTTGTATTCCAATCTGTTTGGATCCCTTCTGAACAGATTTCAATGTTCAAATGCTTGCCACACATGTTCCGGGGAAAGCAAAGCACAGCTGTTTTTGGTGGCACTGTTTAATGTTGTTTTTCAGGTGACAGAGATTTCTGTTAGGGCCTGTAAATGCACCTCACAGCAGCCAGCACAAAGTGTGCCCTGCTAGGTTCTGACAGCAATCTTCCTAGGTTGGAAGTGCCAGAGAGTCTCTGGACAAAAGTCAAGGTTGTTGCCTGCTAACACCCTCCTGAGCTTTGGGCAGTCCATCTTGAAAGGACATGAGCCCTGCAAAGAAGCTAAGAGGAGTGCCACACAAGCAACATCCAGTGTCCAACTTTTTAAGGACAATTTCTAGACAGTCGAGCCCTCAAACCGCATCCGGCTGCACCGCTGACTGTTGTCACGCCGCAGTCACCAGAGCCATCCGAGACGCCTCGACCAGCATTCCAGATCTGCCAACCAGGACAGAGACAACAATTACTGTACCCGAGCTGCGAGTGCCGTACAGCCTGCAGACGTCCGTCCAGATCACTTGCCAAACGGCCTGCTGCCTGGTACCCACATCAGTCTCCTGCCACTAACTCTGTCTCAAGGGCTGCTAAATGGAATAACCTCAAAGCTGTCGAGCACCAAGAACTTCTTCAATATCAGGTACATTGTGGTTCTGCCTGGTCCTTCTCTGAAGGCCCCTAGAGACAGTTACGGCCCTTTGCCCTGTTGGTGTTGAAACCAAATAACCTTGAACAGTAAGAATACTTTCTTTACCAACTAACCTTCTGTCAGTATCCAGAGTGCATCCCTTTCCTTTGTGAAACTGCCTGTCCTCTGTGTTCCTTTACAGTGTGGGTTGTAATTGTGGTGTGCTAGAACTGTCTGTTGTAGTAATAATAAAATAAATATTTTTATACAACCTTGACTGGACAGTCCTTTTTATCATTTGGTAATAATTGTATTTTTGCTGTGTTGCAACTAACCAACGATCCACAGCCTTGCAGAGATAAGCCTGCCGTTCCGTCCACATTACCAAAATTGGACTAGGAGGTCTTATGATTTACTTGTATTCCAATCTGTTTGGATCCCTTCCGGTGTACTAGAGGTGTGGGCTTGATTGATTGTTTAGAAATCGATATTCATCCCTGGAAACTGGTGCCCCAGAAGTTGATTCATCACACAGACATGTTTTGCAAACATTGAACATTTCACAACTGTTCTGCTTTATAAACTTTTTGCTACCGTCTATATTTTGTCTAGTCCAACAAATGCAGTTTCCCACATGATTCAAAACCATATCTCAAATGTTTACTGATTCTTTGTGCTCTGATTCTAATAAAACATGAACAGTTCCCATTGCATGATCACTGTATGTGTAGTCTGAGACAGTCAATTCATTCACCAGTGAAAGGAGGGCTTTACCAACAAAAATATTATCTAATCCAACCCAGGTTTTACCATTTGTCTATATGTAATTAACCGGGCGATCACCCTTGGTGCAGCCATTCAGCATAATTAAGTCCCAGTCACTCAGGAAATCAACCCAGAGTCTACCATGTTTGTTTCCTCTATTCTGCATCCTGTCACTCATTCCATAGACATTAGTGAATGGGATTAAGCTGTTGTCCTTACACCGTGCATTTAAGTCCCCTACGAACAGAACTACTTTGCAATTATCACGTCTAATCCACATCACAAAAAATTCAGAAATTCAGTCGAATATAATTTCAGTGTAAGTACCACCTGTGGGGGTCATACCTTTTTATGACTAGAAATCGGATAAAACCTGTATACCCTAGATGCCTTAATGTTCTTTTGTATGCCCTTGCTCTGTGTAAATCTGTAAGATCTGGTAACCGTCTATATAAAATAGATACAAAAGCCAGGTCTCCAGTCCCAAGAATATCTCGTTTCTCAGAAGTAATTCCTGGGAACCAGACATACTTAACAGGCATTTATGTCCACTAGAGATCCACGTAGAAATCATACAGCTTCATGGTCTTACCTAGGCTTTCACGGGCATAAAGCCAGATAGCCAATTCCAGCCTTGGTTGTCATCGTTCTGCAAAGCGTCCCAGTAAACCATTCGCCCACCAACTTTAGCTCTTATTTTAAAATTGTCCCACATGGCATTTTCTCTCTCACCGGATTCCAAGTTAACCTGAGAAGCAAAATGAACATCTAAGCCATGGCCTAATTGTAAATGTGTTTCTAAGTGTGATCGTATCAGCAGCAGCAATAAGTCAGACCTGTTCATTCATTTTTACGTTTTTCAGAGAATACACCTTTTATCGTGAGTGATTTACCACTAACATTGGATTCAACAAACCCTTGTTGAACCTCAGGACGGTCTTTGAAGAAATTAAAGCATGTGTCTGCCCACATGGTACATTATTATGAGTAGGTGTAGAACACCTGTAATCAGGTATCCCAACTCAGTAATCATGAGATCCACTTCTGAACCCTCCCCCCAGTCACTATTAGATGCTGCGTCTTTCGTGACTAGCCAGCTCGTTTTACATTCCTTAATTCATCAACCCTTTGATTACTTAGTTGTTGATTATTTTTAGCACGTTTTACATTCTGGGACTACAACTTACGCCTTTGCTGACGAGTTAACGGATGGGCTTTTGACAATTGAGACTCCTTTGCTGGCTGGCTCTCCGAGTGCAATCGCTCAAACGTTTCTTCAGACAATAAAAGATCCGCCCTTTGACTGCCAGCTGCAGGTGTTCAGGTGTTACACAGAACACTCTATCCGTTTTGCCAGCTTATTGTGTTTTTTGGAACCTCATGTATCTTCCCAGTAGTTTCAGAGAAAACTGTATAGTCGTCTTGAGAGTGTGTATTCCTGCAATATCATTTTTTTCCACGCAAATCTGTTCTATCTCCTCGCTTTCTATATATAATTTGAGAGAGGCAGAACATCTCTAAATACCCACCTGGGCCGTTTGCAATACTATTTCTGCAGTTTCTGGACCAGAACGATGTTATTCTTCAATGAGAGAGTTCAATGTTAGATGACTTTGTATTATTCCGTTCATAGCTTTCACATTTTCCTGACTGTGCTTCTTCCCCAGAATCCGATTCAACATCTATGGGGGCAGCCTCTGACCACTGCGACTTCTTCCATCTGGAGGAAAGGCCTTATTGTACCACTCTTATGAGAGCCACAATGAGAATGCGTAGAAACGTGGAGGTTCAGCTGACGCACATATGTTTATCAATGGCCATGAGCCGTTCATCTTTGTCTTTGCTGGGTGTTTTCTTTTTTGTTCTTTTCTGACTCAAATTATATTTACTGGCCTCTGCTTTCGGTGTACCAGGCTTGATAGAGCTCTGAGGGTAATGGAATAAAATAGCCACAACTAAAATTATAACGTGAAGAGGGATGTTACCCGCTTGCAGGTAATAATCACGTAGTTCAAAGCTGGCACTAACTTCCGTATTCCACTGCCAGACTGCTTTTACACCAGGGGTGCACAACTGATTTTGACAGACGGCTGAAAGTACCTTACATGATGGCTATAGTGGGCCGAAAAGTAAATGTGGGTGGTGCGATAGGCACAGCGGGGCGTGGCGTGGCAGGAGGCTTTTTCAACCACCAATTTTTATTAAACACATGGAAAAAGAATACATTTTTGAGGTGTAGCAATTTCTATTTGAATTTCGAACAAATTTTTTACTACACATTTTCCATTGTTATAATTTATTTCTTTGAAGTGATTGCATATCGTCTTGTTTCATTAAATTATATATATTTTATTGACCCTTGATTGGACATTCTGTTATTTTCGAATTCTATACTTTGCTGTTTGGGTTGCCCAGGAGGAGTATGGCCTGCGTTGAGTAGGGTTTCCACAAAAAGCAAAAGATGTACATACCCTAACGGTGCATGTTTTAGCTTTATTATTGGGTTCACTCTTGGAGTGCGACACTATGCCCCATGGCCCCCAACCAAACACTGTGTCCCAGGGTCCCCAAACAAACACTATGCCCCATGGCCCCCACCCCTCAACCAAACACTATGCCCCATGGCGCCCAACCCCCAACCAAACACTATGCCTCATGGCCCTCACCCCTCAACCAAACACTATGACCCATGGCCCCCACCCCTCAACCAAACAATATGCCCCATGGCTCCCACCCTCAACCAAACCCTATGCCCCATGGCTCCTACCAGTCAACCAAACACTATGCCCCATGGCCCCATCCCCAACCAAACACTATGCCCCATGGACCCCACCCCCCAACCAAACACTATGCCCCATGGCCCCTACCACAAACCAAACACTATGCCCCATGGCTCTCGCCCCCTCAACCAAACACTATGCTCCATGGCCCCCACCCCTCAAACAATCACTCTGCCCAATGACACCCACTGCTCAACCGATCACTATGCCCCATGGTCCCCACACCTCAACGAAACGCTATGCCCCACTGCTCCCACCCCTCAACCAAACACTATGCCCCATGATACCCAATCTAAACCAAACAGTATGCCCCATGGCTCCCACCACCAACCAAACACTATGCCCTATGGCCCCCACCCCTCAACCAAACACTATGTCCCATGACACCCACCCCTCAACCAAACACTATGCCCCATGATATCCAATCTCAACCAAACACTATGCCCCATGGCTCCCACCACCAACCAAACACTATGCACCATGGCCCCCACCCCTCAACCAAACACTATGCCCCATGACACCCACCCCTCAACCAAACACTATGCCCCATGGCCCCAACCCCTCGACCAAACACTATGCCCCATGTCACCGTGCATGCACCATGTATACATACCCATACAGACCCCAACCCCCTGCCCCTAACCCAGCATACATACTAACAAGCTTACACCATGCACCCATACAAACCAGAACCCCCACCCCAACTCTGCATAGCAACTCACAAGCATACACCATGCACCCATACAAACCTGAGCCCCCCAACTCAGCATACAAACTCACACGCATACACCAATACACTATGCACCCATACAGACCTGAATCCCCCACCCCCCAACTCAGCACACAAACTCACAAGCATACACCATGCCCCATACAGACCCGAACCCCCAACACCCAACTCAGCACACAAACTCACAAGCATACACCAATACACTATGCACCAAACAAACCTAGACCCCCCACCCCCTACTCAGTATACAAACTCAAAAGCATACACCATGCACCCATACACACCCGAGCCCCCCAATCCCCAACTCAGCATACAAACTCACAAGCATAGACCAAAAGACCATTCATCTATACAGACCGGACACCCCACCAGCCGCGTTACTCAACATACATTGAACTTCCACACGAAAACAAACACACATGCAGACCCGACACCCCCCATCCCCGATCCCCGCATCTCAACATACACTGCACTTTCACACAAAAACAAACACTCAGGCAGACCCGACACTCCCCCCACCACTGCATCACAACATACACTGCTTTTTCACACCAAAACAAACACTCAGGCAGCTCCGACACCCCCACATCTGAACATACTTTGCACTTTCACACAAAAACAAACACTCGGGCAGACCCGACATGCCCGCATCACAACATACATTGCACTTTCACACTAAAACAAACACTCAGGCAGACCCGACACACCCCACCCCCGCATCACAACATACACTGCATTTTCGCACAAAAACAAACACTCAGGCAGACCCAACACCCCCCACCACTGCATCACAACATACACTGCTTTTTCACACCAAAACAAACACTCAGGCAGCTCCGACACCCCCACATCTGAACATACTTTGCACTTTCACACAAAAACAAACACTCGGGCAGACCCGACATGCCCGCATCACAACATACATTGCACTTTCACACTAAAACAAACACTCAGGCAGACCCGACAACCCCCACCCCCGCATCTCAACATACACTGCAGTTTCACACAAAAACAAACACCCAGGCAGACCCGACACCCCTGCATCACAACATACATTGCACTTTCACACAAAAACAAACACTCAGGCAGACCCAACAGTCCCCCCACCTCTGCATCACAACATACACTGCACTTTTACACAAAAACAATAACTCAGGCAGACCCGACACCCTCCACCCCCGCATCTCAACATACACTGCAGTTTCACACAAAAACAAACACCCAGGCAGACCCGACACCCCTGCATCACAACATACATTGCACTTTCACACAAAAACAAACACTCAGGCAGACCCAACAGTCCCCCACCTCTGCATCACAACATACACTGCAGTTTCACACAAAAACAAACACTCAGGCAGACCCGATACCCCCCACCCCGCATCTCACATACACTGTACTTTCACACAAAAACAAACACTCAGGCAGACCCGACAAAACCCCCCTGGCGCTTCTCAACATACATTGCACTTTCACTCAAAAACAAACACTCAGGCAGACCCGACACTCCCCCACCCGTGCATCACAACATTCACTGTACATTCAAACCAAAACAAACACTCTGGCAGACCCGACATCCCCCACCCCTGCATCTCAACATACACTGCACTTGTACACAAAAACAAACACTCAGGCAGACCCTCCACGCCTCCACCTCTGCATCTCCACATACACTGCACTTTCACACAAAAACAATCACTCAGACAGACCCGACACCCCGCAACCCCCGCATCTCAACATACACTGTACTTTCACACAAAAACAACCACTCAGCAGACCCGACACCCCTGCATCACAACATACATTGCACTTTCACACAAAAACAAACACTCAGGCAGACCCAACAGTCCCCCCACCTCTGCATCACAACATACACTGCAGTTTTACACAAAAACAATAACTCAGGCAGACCCGACACCCTCCACCCCCGCATCTCAACATACACTGCAGTTTCACACAAAAACAAACACCCAGGCAGACCCGACACCCCTGCATCACAACATACATTGCACTTTCACACAAAAACAAACACTCAGGCAGACCCAACAATCCCCCACCTCTGCATCACAACATACACTGCAGTTTCACACAAAAACAAACACTCAGGCAGACCCGATACCCCCCACCCCGCATCTCACATACACTGTACTTTCACACAAAAACAAACACTCAGGCAGACCCGACAAAACCCCCTTGGCGCTTCTAAACATACATTGCACTTTCACTCAAAAACAAACACTCAGGCAGACCCGACACTCCCCCACCCGTGCATCACAACATTCACTGTACATTCAAACCAAAACAAACACTCTGGCAGACCCGACATCCCCCCACCCCTGCATCTCAACATACACTGCACTTGTACACAAAAACAAACACTCAGGCAGACCCTCCACACCTCCACCCCTGCATCTCAACATACACTGCACTTTCACACAAAAACAATCACTCAGACAGACCCGACACCCCGCAACCCCCGCATCTCAACATACACTGTACTTTCACACAAAAACAACCACTCAGCAGACCCGACACCCCTGCATCACAACATACATTGCACTTTCACACAAAAACAAACACTCAGGCAGACCCAACAGTCCCCCCACCTCTGCATCACAACATACACTGCAGTTTCACACAAAAACAAACACTCAGGCAGACCCGATACCCCCCACCCCGCATCTCACATACACTGTACTTTCACACAAAAACAAACACTCAGGCAGACCCGACACAACCCCCCTGGCGCTTCTCAACATACAATGCACTTTCACACAAAAGCAAAAACTTAGGCAGACACGACACGCCTCCCCCCTATCCCTGCATCACAACATACATTGCACTTTCACTCAAAAACAAACACTCAGGCAGACCCGACACTCCCCCACCCGTGCATCACAACATTCACTGTACATTCAAACCAAAACAAACACTCTGGCAGACCCGACATCCCCCCACCCCTGCATCTCAACATACACTGCACTTGTACACAAAAACAAACACTCAGGCAGACCCTCCACGCCTCCACCCCTGCATCTCAACATACACTGCACTTTCACACAAACACAAACACTCAGGCAGAACGACACCCATGCATCTCATCATACACTGCACTTTCAGACAAAAACAGACACTCAGGCAGACACAACACCACCCCCCCATCCCCGCATCACAACATACATTGCACTTTCACACAAAAACAAACACTCAGGCAGACCTGACAGTCCCCCCACCCCTTCATCACAACATGCACTGAACTTTCACACAAAAACAAACACTCAGACAGACCCGACACCCCCTACCTCCGCATCTCAACATACACTATACTTTCACATAAAAACAAACACTCAGGCACCCGAAATCCCCCACCCCGCATCTCAACAAACACCGCACTTTCACACAAAAACAAAAACTCATGCAGACCCAACACCCCCGCATCCCTGCATCACAACATACATTGCACTTTCTCACAAAAACAAACTCTCAGGCAGACCTGACATTCCCCCCACCTTTGCATCTCAACATTCACTGCACTTCCACACAAAAACAAACACTCAGGCAGAACTGACACGACCCCCACCCCTGCATCACAACATACACTGCACTTTCACACAAAAACAATCACTCAGACAGACCCGACACCCCGCAACCCCCGCATCTCAACATACACTGTACTTTCACACAAAAACAACCACTCAGGCAGACCCGACACCCCCCACCGCCGCATGTCAACAAACACTGCACTTTCACGCAAAAACAAACACTCAGGCAGATCTGACACATCCCCCACCCCCGCATCACAACATACACTGCATTTTCACACAAAAAAACACTCAGACAGACCCGACACCCCCCACCGCCGCATGTCAACAAACACTGCACTTTCACGCAAAAACAAACACTCAGGCAGACCCGACACCCCCCACCCCTGCATCACAACATACACTGCACTTTTACACAAAAACAAACACCCAGGCAGACCCGACACCCCTGCATCACAACATACATTGCACTTTCACACAAAAACAAACACTCAGGCAGACCCAACAATCCCCCACCTCTGCATCACAACATACACTGCAGTTTCACACAAAAACAACCACTCAGCAGACCCGACACCCCTGCATCACAACATACATTGCACTTTCACACGAAAACAAACACTCAGGCAGACCCAACAGTCCCCCCACCTCTGCATCACAACATACACTGCAGTTTCACACAAAAACAAACACTCAGGCAGACCCGATACCCCCCACCCCGCATCTCACATACACTGTACTTTCACACAAAAACAAACACTCAGGCAGACCCGACACAACCCCCCTGGCGCTTCTCAACATACAATGCACTTTCACACAAAAGCAAAAACTTAGGCAGACACGACACGCCTCCCCCCTATCCCTGCATCACAACATACATTGCACTTTCACTCAAAAACAAACACTCAGGCAGACCCGACACTCCCCCACCCGTGCATCACAACATTCACTGTACATTCAAACCAAAACAAACACTCTGGCAGACCCGACATCCCCCCACCCCTGCATCTCAACATACACTGCACTTGTACACAAAAACAAACACTCAGGCAGACCCTCCACGCCTCCACCCCTGCATCTCAACATACACTGCACTTTCACACAAACACAAACACTCAGGCAGAACGACACCCATGCATCTCATCATACACTGCACTTTCAGACAAAAACAGACACTCAGGCAGACCCAACACCACCCCCCCATCCCCGCATCACAACATACATTGCACTTTCACACAAAAACAAACACTCAGGCAGACCTGACAGTCCCCCCACCCCTTCATCACAACATGCACTGAACTTTCACACAAAAACAAACACTCAGGCAGACCCGACACCCCCTACCTCCGCATCTCAACATACACTATACTTTCACACAAAAACAAACACTCAGGCACCCGAAATCCCCCACCCCGCATCTCAACAAACACCGCACTTTCACACAAAAACAAAAACTCATGCAGACCCAACACCCCCGCATCCCTGCATCACAACATACATTGCACTTTCTCACAAAAACAAACTCTCAGGCAGACCTGACATTCCCCCCACCTTTGCATCTCAACATTCACTGCACTTCCACACAAAAACAAACACTCAGGCAGATTGACACGACCCCCACCCCTGCATCACAACATACACTGCACTTTCACACAAAAACAATCACTCAGACAGACCCGACACCCCGCAACCCCCGCATCTCAACATACACTGTACTTTCACACAAAAACAACCACTCAGGCAGACCCGACACCCCCCACCGCTGCATGTCAACAAACACTGCACTTTCACGCAAAAACAAACACTCAGGCAGATCTGACACATCCCCCACCCCCGCATCACAACATACACTGCATTTTCACACAAAAAAACACTCAGACAGACCCGACACCCCCCACCGCCGCATGTCAACAAACACTGCACTTTCACGCAAAAACAAACACTCAGGCAGACCCGACACCCCCCACCCCTGCATCACAACATACACTGCACTTTTACACAAAAACAAACACCCAGGCAGACCCGACACCCCTGCATCACAACATACATTGCACTTTCACACAAAAACAAACACTCAGGCAGACCCAACAGTCCCCCCACCTCTGCATCAAAAAATACACTGCAGTTTCACACAAAAACAAACACTCAGGCAGACCTGATACCCCCCACCCCGCATCTCACATACACTGTACTTTCACACAAAAACAAACACTCAGGCAGACCCGACAAAACCCCCCTGGCGCTTCTCAACATACAATGCACTTTCACACAAAAGCAAAAACTTAGGCAGACCCGACACGCCTCCCCCCTATCCCTGCATCACAACATACATTGCACTTTCACTCAAAAACAAACACTCAGGCAGACCCGACAATCCCCCACCCGTGCATCACAACATTCACTGTACATTCAAACCAAAACAAACACTCTGGCAGACCCGACATCCCCCCACCCCTGCATCTCAACATACACTGCACTTGTACACAAAAACAAACACTCAGGCAGACCCTCCACGCCTCCACCCCTG
Organism: Ambystoma mexicanum; assembly: GCF_040938575.1. Classification (NCBI taxonomy): domain Eukaryota; kingdom Metazoa; phylum Chordata; class Amphibia; order Caudata; family Ambystomatidae; genus Ambystoma; species Ambystoma mexicanum. Next base: position 1,143,275,480 of record NC_090922.1, read on the forward strand.
CATCTCAACATACACTGCACTTTCACACAAAAACAATCATTCAGACAGACCCGACACCCCGCAACCCCCGCATCTCAACATACACTGTACTTTCACACAAAAACAACCACTCAGCAGACCCGACACCCCTGCATCACAACATACATTGCACTTTCACACAAAAACAAACACTCAGGCAGACCCAACAGTCCCCCCACCTCTGCATCACAACATACACTGCAGTTTCACACAAAAACAAACACTCAGGCAGACCCGATACCCCCCACCCCGCATCTCACATACACTGTACTTTCACACAAAAACAAACACTCAGGCAGACCCGACACAACCCCCCTGGCGCTTCTCAACATACAATGCACTTTCACACAAAAGCAAAAACTTAGGCAGACTCGACACGCCTCCCCCCTATCCCTGAATCACAACATACATTGCACTTTCACTCAAAAACAAACACCCAGGCAGACCCGACACTCCCCCACCCGTGCATCACAACATTCACTGTACATTCAAACCAAAACAAACACTCTGGCAGACCCGACATCCCCCCACCCCTGCATCTCAACATACATTGCACTTGTACACAAAAACAAACACTCAGGCAGACCCTCCACGCCTCCACCCCTGCATCTCAACATACACTGCACTTTCACACAAACACAAACACTCAGGCAGAACGACACCCATGCATCTCATCATACACTGCACTTTCAGACAAAAACAGACACTCAGGCAGACCCAACACCACCCCCCCATCCCCGCATCACAACATACATTGCACTTTCACACAAAAACAAACACTCAGGCAGACTCGACAGTCCCCCCACCCCTTCATCACAACATGCACTGAACTTTCACACAAAAACAAACACTCAGGCAGACCCGGCACCCCCCACCTCCGCATCTCAACATACACTATACTTTCACACAAAAATAAACACTCAGGCACCCGAAATCCCCCACCCCGCATCTCAACAAACACTGCACTTTCACACAAAAACAAAAACTCATGCAGACCCAACACCCCCGCATCCCTGCATCACAACATACATTGCACTTTCTCACAAAAACAAACTCTCAGGCAGACCTGACATTCCCCCCACCATTGCATCTCAACATTCACTGCACTTCCACACAAAAACAAACACTCAGGCAGAACTGACACGACCCCCACCCCTGCATCACAACATACACTGCACTTTCACACAAAAACAATCACTCAGACAGACCCGACACCCCGCAACCCACGCATCTCAACATACACTGTACTTTCACACAATAACAACCACTCAGCAGACCCGACATCCCAGCATCTCATCATACACTGCACTTTCACATAAAAACAAACACTCAGGCAGACCCGAGTGCCTCCCATCCCCGCATCACAGCATACATTGCACTTTCACGCAAAAACAAACACTCAGGCAGACCCGACACCCCCCACCGCCGCATGTCAACAAACACTGCACTTTCACGCAAAAACAAACACTCAGGCAGATCTGACACATCCCCCACCCCCGCATCACAACATACACTGCATTTTCACACAAAAAAACACTCAGACAGACCCGACACCCCCCAACCCTGCATCTCACCATACACTGCACTTTCACACAAAAACAAACATTCATGCAGACCCGACACCCCCCCATCTCATCATACACTGCAATTTCACACCAAAACAAACACTCAGGCAGACCTGAAACCCCCCCATGCCTTCATCACTACATACATTGCACTTTCAAACAAAATTAAACACTCGGGCAGACCCGACACTCCTCCCACCCCTGCATCACAACATACACTGCACTTTCACAAAAAAAAAACTCAGGCAGACCCGACACTCCCCCCATCCCCGCATCAAAATATACACTGCACTTTCACACGAAAACAAACACTCAGGCAGACCCGACACTCCCCCCACCCCTGCATCACAACATACACTGCACTTTCACAGAAAAACAAACAGTCAGGCAGACCCGACACCCCCACATCTCATCATACACTGCACTCTCACACAAAAACAAACACTCAGGCAGACCCGACACCCCCACATCTCATCATACACTGCACTTTCACGCGAAATAAACACTCAGGAAGACCCCACACCCCCCACCTATCCCCGCATCACAACATACATTGCACTTTCACACAAAAACAAAGACTCAGGCAGACCCAACACCCCCCCACCCCCGTATCTCAACATACACTGCACTTTCACACAAAAACAAACACTCAGGCAGGACCGACATCCCAGCATCTCATCATACACTGCACTTTCACATAAAAACAAACACTCAGGCAGACCCGAGTGCCTCCCATCCCCGCATCACAGCATACATTGCACTTTCACGCAAAAACAAACACTCAGGCAGACCCGACACCCCCCACCGCCGCATGTCAACAAACACTGCACTTTCACGCAAAAACAAACACTCAGGCAGATCTGACACATCCCCCACCCCCGCATCACAACATACACTGCATTTTCACACAAAAAAACACTCAGACAGACCCGACACCCCCCAACCCTGCATCTCACCATACACTGCACTTTCACACAAAAACAAACATTCATGCAGACCCGACACCCCCCCATCTCATCATACACTGCAATTTCACACCAAAACAAACACTCAGGCAGACCTGAAACCCCCCCATGCCTTCATCACAACATACATTGCACTTTCAAACAAAATTAAACACTCGGGCAGACCCGACACTCCTCCCACCCCTGCATCACAACATACACTGCACTTTCACACAAAAAAAAACTCAGGCAGACCCGACACTCCCCCCACCCCCGCATCAAAATATACACTGCACTTTCACACGAAAACAAACACTCAGGCAGACCCGACACTCCCCCCACCCCTGCATCACAACATACACTGCACTTTCACAGAAAAACAAACAGTCAGGCAGACCCGACACCCCCACATCTCATCATACACTGCACTCTCACACAAAAACAAACACTCAGGCAGACCCGACACCCCCACATCTCATCATACACTGCACTTTCACGCGAAATAAACACTCAGGCAGACCCCACACCCCCCACCTATCCCCGCATCACAACATACATTGCACTTTCACACAAAAACAAAGACTCAGGCAGACCCAACACCCCCCCACCCCCGTATCTCAACATACACTGCACTTTCACACAAAAACAAACACTCAGGCAGGACCGACACTCCCCCCACCCCTGCATCACAACATACACTGCACTTTCACACAAAAACAAACACCCAGGCAGACCTGACACACCCCCACCCCTGCATCACAACATACACTGCACTTTCACACAAAAACAAACACTCAGGCAGACCTAACACTCCCCCACCCCTGCATCACAAAATACACAACACGTTCACACAAAAACAAACACTCAGGCAGACCCGACACCCCCCACCACCACATCTTAACATGCACTGCACTTTCACACAAAAACAAAAATTCATGCAGACCCAACATCCCCCCACCCCCCAATCCCTGCATCACAACATACATTGCACTTTCACACAAAAACAAACACTCAGGCAGACCTGATACTCCCCCCACCTTTGCATCACAACATTCACTGCACTTTCACACAAAAAAAAACACTCAGACAGACCCGACACCCCCCAACCCCCGCATCTCAACATACACTGCACTTTCACACAAAAACAAAGACACAGGCAGTGCCGACACCCCCCCGTATCACAACATACACTGTACTTTCACACAAAAACAAACACTCAGGCAGACCCGACACCCCCGCATCTCTTCATACACTGCACTTTCACACAAAAACAAACACTCAGGCAGAACCGACAGGCCCCCCAGACCTGCATCACAACATGCACTGCACTTTTACACAAAAACAAACACTCAGGCAGACCTAACACACCCCCACCCCCGCATCACAAAATACACAACACGTTCACACAAAAACAAACACTCAGGCAGACCCGACAACCCCCACCCCCACATCTTAATATGCACTGCACTTTCACACAAAAACAAAAACTCATTCAGACCCAACGTCCCCCCCACCCCCAATCCCCGCATCTCAACATACACTGCACTTTGACACAAAAACAATGACACAGGCAGAGCCGACACCCCCCGCATCACAACATACACTGTACTTTCACACAAAAACAAACACTCAGGCAGACCCGACACCCCTGCATCTCTTTATACACTGCACTTTCATACAAAAACAAAAACTCAGGCAGACCCGAAAGCCCCAACCCTATCCCCGCATCACAGCATACATTGCACTTTCACACAAAAACAAACACTCAGGCAGACCTGACACCCCCACCCCTGCATCACAACATACACTGCACTTTCACACAAAAACAAACACTCAGGCAGACCTAACACTCCCCCACCCCCGCATCACAAAATACACAACACGTTCACACAAAAACAAACACTCAGGCAGACCCGACACCCCCCCACTCCCACATCTTAAAATGCACTGCACTTTCACACAAAAACAAACACTCAGACAGACCCGACACCCCCCAACCCCCACATCTCAACATACACTGCACTTTCACACAAAAACAAAGACACAGGCAGAGCCGACACCCCCCCCCCCCGCATTACTACATACACTGTACTTTCACACAAATACAAACACTCAAATCCTATCCCCGCATCACAGCATACATTGCACTTTCACACAAAAACAAACACTCAGGCTTACCCGACACTCCATCCAACCCTGCATTACAACATACACCGTACTTTCACACAAAAACAAATACTCAGGCAGACTTGACACCCCGCCACCTTTGCATCACAACGTACACTGCACTTTCACACAAAAACAAGCACTCAGGCCTAAACCGACACTCACCCCACCCCCCCATCAAAACATACACTGCACTTTCACACAAAAACAAACACTCAGGCAGACCCGACACTCCCCCCACCCCTGCATCACAACATACACTGAACTTTCACAGAAAAACAAACACTCAGGCAGACCCGACACCCCCGCATCTCATCATACACTGCACTTTTACACTTTCACACAAAAACAAACACTCAGGCAGACCCCCCACCCACCACCTATCCCCACATCAAAACATACATTGCACTTTCACAAAAAAAAAAATACTCAGGCAGACCCAACACCCCCCCACCCCAGCATCTCAACATACACTGCACTTTCACACAAAAGCAAACACTCAGGCAGACCTAACACTCCCCCACCCCCGCATCACAACATACACAACACTTTCAGACAAAAACAAACACTCAGGCAGACCCAACACCCCCCACTCCCACATCTCAACATACACTGCACTTTCACGCAAAAACAAACACTCAGGCAGATCTGACACATCCCCCACCCCCGCATCACAACATACACTGCATTTTCACACAAAAAAACACTCAGACAGACCCGACACCCCCCAACCCTGCATCTCAACATACACTGCACTTTCACACAAAAACAAACATTCATGCAGACCCGACACCCCCCATCTCATCATACACTGCAATTTCACACCAAAACAAACACTCAGGCAGACCTGAAACCCCCCCATGCCTTCATCACAACATACATTGCACTTTCAAACAAAATTAAACACTCGGGCAGACCCGACACTCCTCCCACCCCTGCATCACAACATACACTGCACTTTCACACAAAAAAAAACCCAGGCAGACCCGACACTCCCCCCACCCCCGCATCAAAATATACACTGCACTTTCACACGAAAACAAACACTCAGGCAGACCCGACACTCCCCCCACCCCTGCATCACAACATACACTGAACTTTCACAGAAAAACAAACACTCAGGCAGACCCGACACCCCCGCATCTCATCATACACTGCACTTTTACACTTTCACACAAAAACAAACACTCAGGCAGACCCCCCACCCACCACCTATCCCCACATCAAAACATACATTGCACTTTCACAAAAAAAAAAATACTCAGGCAGACCCAACACCCCCCCACCCCAGCATCTCAACATACACTGCACTTTCACACAAAAGCAAACACTCAGGCAGACCTAACACTCCCCCACCCCCGCATCACAACATACACAACACTTTCAGACAAAAACAAACACTCAGGCAGACCCAACACCCCCCACTCCCACATCTCAACATACACTGCACTTTCACGCAAAAACAAACACTCAGGCAGATCTGACACTTCCCCCACCCCCGCATCACAACATACACTGCATTTTCACACAAAAAAACACTCAGACAGACCCGACACCCCCCAACCCTGCATCTCAACATACACTGCACTTTCACACAAAAACAAACATTCATGCAGACCCGACACCCCCCATCTCATCATACACTGCAATTTCACACCAAAACAAACACTCAGGCAGACCTGAAACCCCCCCATGCCTTCATCACAACATACATTGCACTTTCAAACAAAATTAAACACTCGGGCAGACCCGACACTCCTCCCACCCCTGCATCACAACATACACTGCACTTTCACACAAAAAAAAACCCAGGCAGACCCGACACTCCCCCCACCCCCGCATCAAAATATACACTGCACTTTCACACGAAAACAAACACTCAGGCAGACCCGACACTCCCCCCACCCCTGCATCACAACATACACTGCACTTTCACAGAAAAACAAACAGTCAGGCAGACCCGACACCCCCACATCTCATCATACACTGCACTCTCACACAAAAACAAACACTCAGGCAGACCCGACACCCCCACATCTCATCATACACTGCACTTTCACACGAAATAAACACTCAGGCAGACCCCACACCCTCCACCTATCCCCGCATCACAACATACATTGCACTTTCACACAAAAACAAAGACTCAGGCAGACCCAACACCTCCCCACCCCCGTATATCAACATACACTGCACTTTCACACAAAAACAAACACTCAGGCAGGACCGACACTCCCCCCACCCCTGCATCACAACATACACTGCACTTTCACACAAAAACAAACACCCAGGCAGACCTGACACACCCCCACCCCTGCATCACAACATACACTGCACTTTCACACAAAAACAAACACTCAGGCAGACCTAACACTCCCCCACCCCTGCATCACAAAATACACAACACGTTCACACAAAAACAAACACTCAGGCAGACCCGACACCCCCCACCACCACATCTTAACATGCACTGCACTTTCACACAAAAACAAAAATTCATGCAGACCCAACATCCCCCCCACCCCCCAATTCCTGCATCACAACATACATTGCACTTTCACACAAAAACAAACACTCAGGCAGACCTGATACTCCCCCCACCTTTGCATCACAACATTCACTGCACTTTCACACAAAAAAAAACACTCAGACAGACCCGACACCCCCCAACCCCCGCATCTCAACATACACTGCACTTTCACACAAAAACAAAGACACAGGCAGAGCCGACACCCCCCCGTATCACAACATACACTGTACTTTCACACAAAAACAAACACTCAGGCAGACCCGACACCCCCGCATCTCTTCATACACTGCACTTTCACACAAAAACAAACACTCAGGCAGAACCGACAGGCCCCCCAGACCTGCATCACAACATGCACTGCACTTTTACACAAAAACAAACACTCAGGCAGACCTAACACACCCCCACCCCCGCATCACAAAATACACAACACGTTCACACAAAAACAAACACTCAGGCAGACCCGACAACCCCCACCCCCACATCTTAATATGCACTGCACTTTCACACAAAAACAAAAACTCATTCAGACCCAACATCCCCCCCACCCCCAATCCCCGCATCTCAACATACACTGCACTTTGACACAAAAACAATGACACAGGCAGAGCCGACACCCCCCGCATCACAACATACACTGTACTTTCACACAAAAACAAACACTCAGGCAGACCCGACAAACCTGCATCTCTTTATACACTGCACTTTCACACAAAAACAAAAACTCAGGCAGACCCGAAAGCCCCAACCCTATCCCTGCATCACAGCATACATTGCACTTTCACACAAAAACAAACACTCAGGCAGACCTGACACCCCCACCCCTGCATCACAACATACACTGCACTTTCACACAAAAACAAACACTCAGGCAGACCCGACACCCCCCCACTCCCACATCTTAACATGCACTGCACTTTCACACAAAAACAAACACTCAGACAGACCCGACACCCCCCAACCCCCGCATCTCAACATACACTGCACTTTCACACAAAAACAAAGACACAGGCAGAGCCGACACCCCCCCCCGCATCACAACATACACTGTACTTTCACACAAATACAAACACTCAAATCCTATCCCCGCATCACAGCATACATTGCACTTTCACACAAAAACAAACACTCAGGCTTACCCGACACTCCATCCAACCCTGCATTACAACATACACCGTACTTTCACACAAAAACAAATACTCAGGCAGACTTGACACCCCCCCACCTTTGCATCACAACGTACACTGCACTTTCACACAAAAACAAGCACTCAGGCATAAACCGACACTCACCCCACCCCCCCATCAAAACATACACTGCACTTTTACACAAAAACAAACACTCAGGCAGACCCGACACTCCCCCCACCCCTGCATCACAACATACATTGAACTTTCACAGAAAAACAAACACTCAGGCAGACCCGACACCCCCGCATCTCATCATACACTGCACTTTTACACTTTCACACAAAAACAAACACTCAGGCAGACCCCACACCCACCACCTATCCCCACATCAAAACATACATTGCACTTTCACAAAAAAAAAATACTCAGGCAGACCCAACACCCCCCCACCCCAGCATCTCAACATACACTGCACTTTCACACAAAAGCAAACACTCAGGCAGACCTAACACTCCCCCACCCCCGCATCACAACATACACAACACTTTCAGACAAAAACAAACACTTAGGCAGACCCAACACCCCCACCCCCACATCTCAACATACACTGCACTTTCACGCAAAAACAAAACTCATGCAGACCCAACACCCCCCTTATCCCTGGATCACAACACACATTGAACTTTCACACCAAAATAAACCACTCAGGCAGACCTGACACTCCCCCCACCGTTGCATCAAAACATTCACTACACTTTCACACAAAAACAAACCCTCAGGCAGACCCGACACCCACGCATCACAGCATACATTGCACTTTCACACAAAAACAAACACTCAGGCAGAACTGACACTCCCTCCACCCCTGTATCACAACATATACTGCACTTTCACACAAAATCAAACATTCATGCAAACCCGACTCCCCCTCATCTCATCATACACTGCACTTTCACACAAAAACAAACACTCGGGCAGACCTGACACTCCCCCCACCCCTGCATCACAACGTACACTGCACTTTCACACAAAAACAAGCACTCATGCCTAAACCGACACTCCCCTCACCCCCCCATCAAAACACACACTGCACTTTCACACAAAAACAAACACTCAGGCAGACCCGACACTCCCCCACCCCTGCATCACAACATACACTGAACTTTCACAGAAAAACAAACACTCAGGCAGATCCGACACCCCCGCATCTCAACATACACTACACTTTCACACAAAAACAAACATTCAGGGAGACCCGACACCCCCGCATCTCATCGTACACTGCACTTTCACACATAAACAAACACTCAGCAGACCCCACACCCCCCACCTATACCCACATCAAAACATACATTGCACTTTCACAAAAAAAAATACTCAGGCAGACCCAACATCCCCCCCCCCACCCCATCATCTCAACATACACTGAACTTTCAGTTCAGAAGCAAACACTCAGGCAGACCTAACACTCCCCCACCCCCGCATTACAACATACACAACACTTTCACACAAAAAGAAACACTCAGGCAGATCTGACACCCCTCCACCTCTGCATCACAACATACATTGCACTTTCACATAAAAACAAAACACTCAGGCAGACCCGACAGGCCCCCACCCCTGCATCACAGCATGCACTGCACTTTTACACAAAAACAAAAATTCAGGCAGACCCGACACTCCCCCCACCCCTTCATCACAACATACACTGAACTTTCACACAAAAAAAAACACTCAGGCAGACCCGACACCCCCCACCTCCGCATCTATACATACACTATACTTTCACACAATACAAATACTCAGGCTGACCTGATACTCCCCCACCCCCGCATCACAACATACATGGCACTTTCACACAAAAACAAACACTCAGGCACCCGAAACCCCCCACCCCGCATCTCAACATACACTGCACTTTCACACAAAAACAAAAACTCATGCAGACCCAACACCCCCATCCCTGCATCACAACATACATTGCACTTTCACACAAAAACAAACTCTTAGGCAGACCTGACATTCCCCCCACCTTTGCATCACAACATTCACTGCACTTCCACACAAAAACAAACACTCAGGCAGAACCGACACGACCCCCACCCCAGCATCACAACATACACTGCACTTTCACACAAAAACAATCACTCAGACAGACCCGACACCCCCCAACCCCCGCATCTCAACATACACTGTACTTTCACACAAAAACAAACACTGATGCAGACTCGACACCCCTGCATCTCATCATACACTGCACTTTCACACAAAAACAAACATTCATGCAGACCTGAAACGCCCCCATACCTGCAACACCACATACATTGCACTTTCACACAAAAAGAAACACTCAGGCAGACCCGATACTCCTCCCACCTCTGCAACACAACATACACTGCACTTTTACACAAAAAGAACACTCAGGCAGACCCGACACCTCCCCCGCCCCCGCATCAAAACCTACACTACACTTTCACACAAAAACAAACACTCAGGCAGACCCGACACTCCCCCCACGCCTGCATCACAACATACGCTGCACTTTCACAGAAAAACAAACACTCAGGCAGATCCGACACCCCCACATCTCATCATACACTGCACTCTCACACAAAAACAAACACTCAGGCAGACCCGACACCCCACATCTCATCATACACTGCACTTTCACGCAAAAACAAACACTCAGGCAAACCCCACACCCCCCCACCTATCCCCACATCACAACATACATTGCACTTTCACACAAAAACAAACACTCAGGCAGACCCAACACCCCCATACCCCATATCTCAACATACACTGCACTTTCACAGAAAAACAAACACTCAGGCAAAACCCACACTCCCCCACCCCTGCATCACAACATACACTGCACTTTCACACAAAAACAAACACCCAGGCAGCTCTGACACCCCTGCATCACAACATACACTGCACTTTCACCCAAAAACAAACCCTCAGGCAGACCCGAATGCCCCCCATCCCCGCATCACAGCATACATTGCACTTTCACGCAAAAACAAACACTCAGGCAGACGCGACACCCCTCACCACTGCATGTCAACACACACTGCACTTTCACCAAAAAACAAACACTCAGGCAGATCTGACACGTCCCCCACCCCCGCATCACACCATACACTGCATTTTCACACAAAAACAAACACTCAGGCAAACCTGACACTCCCCCACCCCCGCATCGCAACATACACTGCACTTTCACACAGAAACAAACACTCAGACAGACCCGACAACCTCCAAACCTGCATCTCAACATACACTGCACTTTCACACAAAAACAAACATTCATGCAGAGCTGAAACCCCCCTCCACATACCTGCATCACAACATACATTGCACTTTCTCACAAAAAGAAACACTCAGGCAGACCCGACACTCCCCCCACCCCTGCATCATAACATACACTGCACTTTCACACAAAAAAAACACTCAGGCAGACCCGACACCTCCCCCACCCCCGCATCAAAACATACGCTGCACTTTCACACAAAAACAAACACTCAGGCAGACCTGACACTCCCCCACCCCCGCATCGCAACATACACTGCACTTTCACACAGAAGCAAACACTCAGACAGACCCGACACCCTCCAAACCTGCATCTCAACATACACTGCACTTTCACACAAAAACAAACATTCATGCAGAGCTGAAACCCCCCCCCACATACCTGCATCACAACATACATTGCACTTTCTCACAAAAAGAAACACTCAGGCAGACCCGACACTCCCCCCACCCCTGCATCATAACATACACTGCACTTTCACACAAAAAAAACACTCAGGCAGACCCGACACTCCCCCCACGCCTGCATCATAAGACATACACTGCACTTTCACAGAAAAACAAACATTCATGCAGAGCTGAAACCCCCCCCACATACCTGCATCACAACATACATTGCACTTTCTCACAAAAAGAAACACTCAGGCAGACCCGACACTCCCCCCACCCCTGCATCATAACATACACTGCACTTTCACACAAAAAAAACACTCAGGCAGACCCGACACCTCCACCACCCCCGCATCAAAACATACGCTGCACTTTCACACAAAAACAAACACTCAGGCAGACCTGACACTCCCCCACCCCCGCATCGCAACATACACTGCACTTTCACACAGAAGCAAACACTCAGACAGACCCGACACCCTCCAAACCTGCATCTCAACATACACTGCACTTTCACACAAAAACAAACATTCATGCAGAGCTGAAACCCCCCCCCCCACATACCTGCATCACAACATACATTGCACTTTCTCACAAAAAGAAACACTCAGGCAGACCCGACACTCCCCCCACCCCTGCATCATAACATACACTGCACTTTCACACAAAAAAAACACTCAGGCAGACCCGACACTCCCCCCACGCCTGCATCATAAGACATACACTGCACTTTCACAGAAAAACAAACACTCAGGCAGACCCGACACCCCCACATCTCATCATACACTGCACTTTCATACAAAAACAAACACTCAGGCAGACCCGACACCCCCACATCTTATCATACACTGCACTTTCACGCAAAAAAAAACACTTGGCAGACCACACACCCCCCACCTATCCCTGCATCACAACATACATAGCACTTTCACACAAAAACAAACACTCAGGCAGACCCAACACCCCCACAACCCTGTATCTCAACATACACTGCACTTTGACACAAAAACAAACACTCAGGCAGAACTGACACTCCCCCCACCCCTGCATCACAACATACACTGCACTTCCACACAAAAACAAACACCCAGGCAGACCTGACACCCCTGCATCACAACATACACTTCACTTTCACACAAAAACAAACACTCAGGCAGACCTAAAACTCCCCCACCCCCGCATCACAAAATACACAACACGTTCACACAAAAACAAACACTCAGGCAGACCCGACATCCCCGACCCCCACATTTCAACATGCACTGCACTTTGACACAAAAACAAACACTCAGGCAGACCTGACACTCCCCCCACCCCCGCATCACAACATACACTGCACTTTCAGAGAAAATAAACTCTCAGGTATACCCGACAATCAGGCATCTCATCATACACTGCAAATTCACACAAAAACAAACACTCAAGTAGAACTGACTTCCCCGCATATCATCATACACTGCACTTTCACAGAATCACAAACACTCAGGTAGACCTGACAGTCCATCCGCCCCTGCATCACAACATACACTGCACTTTCATACAAAAAGGCAGACCCGACACTCCCCCCACCCCTGCATCACAACATACACTGCACTTTCACACAAGAACAAACACTCAGGCAGGCCCAACAGCCCCCCACCCCCGCATCACAACATACACTGCACTTTCACACAAAAACAAACACTCAGGCAGACCTGACACCCCCCCACATTACATCATACACTGCACTTTCACACAAATACAAACACTCAGGCAGACCTGACACCCCTCCACCCCTGCATCAAAACATACACTGCACTTTCACACAAAAACAAACACTCAGGCAGACCCAACACTCCCCCCACCCCTGCATCACAACATACACTGCAGTTTACACAAAAACAAACTCTCAGGCAGACCCGATACTCCCCCACCCAGCATCTCAATATACACTACACTTTCACAGAAAAACAAACAATCAGGCAGACCCGACACCCCTGCATCTCATCATACACTGCACTTTCACACAAAAACAATCACTCAGGCAGACCCTACACCCCCCATCCCCGCATCACAACATACATTGCACTTTCACGCAAAAAAAAAACACTCAGGCAGACCGGACACTCCCCCCACCCCTGCATTACAACATACACTGCACTTTCACACAAAAACAAACACTCAGGCAGACCCGACACTTCCCCCACCCCTGCATCACAACATACACTGTACTTTCACACAAAAACAAACCTTCAGGCAGACCCGACACCCCTCCACCCCCGCATCTCAACATACACTGCACTTTTACACAGAAACAAACACTCAGACAGACCCGACACCCTCCAAACCTGCATCTCAACATACACTGCACTTTCACACAAAAACAAACATTCATGTAGAGCTGAAACCCCCCCCCACATACCTGCATCACAACATACATTGCACTTTCTCACAAAAAGAAACAATCAGGCAGACCCGACACCCCTGCATCTCATCATACACTGCACTTTCACACAAAAACAATCACTCAGGCAGACCCTACACCCCCCCATCCCCGCATCACAACATACATTGCACTTTCACGCAAAAAAAAAACACTCAGGCAGACCGGACACTCCCCCCACCCCTGCATTACAACATACACTGCACTTTTACACAGAAACAAACACTCAGACAGACCCGACACCCTCCAAACCTGCATCTCAACATACACTGCACTTTCACACAAAAACAAACATTCATGTAGAGCTGAAACCCCCCCCCCACATACCTGCATCACAACATACATTGCACTTTCTCACAAAAAGAAACACTCAGGCAGACCCGACACTCCCCCCACCCCTGCATCATAACATACACTGCACTTTCACACAAAAAAAACACTCAGGCAGACCCGACACTCCCCCCACGCCTGCATCATAAGACATACACTGCACTTTCACAGAAAAACAAACACTCAGGCAGACCCGACACCCCCACATCTCATCATACACTGCACTCTTATACAAAAACAAACACTCAGGCAGACCCGACACCCCCACATCTTATCATACACTGCACTTTCACGCAAAAACAAACACTCAGGCAGACCACACACCCCCCACCTATCCCTGCATCACAACATACATCGCACTTTCACACAAAAACAAAAACTCAGGCAGACCCAACACCCCCACACCCCTGTATCTCAACATACACTGCACTTTGACACAAAAACAAACACTCAGGCAGAACCGACACTCCCC
The DNA here is from genome assembly GCF_040938575.1 of Ambystoma mexicanum. Lineage (NCBI taxonomy): Eukaryota > Metazoa > Chordata > Amphibia > Caudata > Ambystomatidae > Ambystoma > Ambystoma mexicanum. The sequence continues at coordinate 1,143,290,759 of NC_090922.1, forward strand.
CCACCCCTGCATCACAACATACACTGCACTTCCACACAAAAACAAACACCCAGGCAGACCTGACACCCCTGCATCACAACATACACTTCACTTTCACACAAAAACAAACACTCAGGCAGACCTAAAACTCCCCCACCCCCGCATCACAAAATACACAACACGTTCACACAAAAACAAACACTCAGGCAGACCTGACATCCCCGACCCCCACATTTCAACATGCACTGCACTTTGACACAAAAACAAACACTCAGGCAGACCTGACACTTCCCCCACCCCCGCATCACAACATACACTGCACTTTCAGAGAAAATAAACTCTCAGGTATACCCGACAATCCTGCATCTCATCATACACTGCAAATTCACACAAAAACAAACACTCCAGCAGAATTGACACCCCCGCATATCATCATACACTGCACTTTCACACAATCACAAACACTCAGGTAGACCTGACAGTCCCCCCACCCCTGCATCACAACATACACTGCACTTTCATACAAAAAGGCAGACCCGACACTCCCCCCACCCCTGCATCACAACATACACTGCACTTTCACACAAGAACAAACACTCAGGCAGGCCCAACAGCCCCCCACCCCCGCATCACAACATACACTGCACTTTCACACAAAAACAAACACTCAGGCAGACCTGACACCCCCCCACATTACATCATACACTGCACTTTCACACAAATACAAACACTCAGGCAGACCTGACACCCCCCACCCCTGCATCAAAACATACACTGCACTTTCACACAAAAACAAACACTCAGGCAGACCCAACACTCCCCCCACCCCTGCATCACAACATACACTGCAGTTTACACAAAAACAAACTCTCAGGCAGACCCGATACTCCCCCCACCCAGCATCTCAATATACACTACACTTTCACAGAAAAACAAACAATCAGGCAGACCTGACACCCCTGCATCTCATCATACACTGCACTTTCACACAAAAACAATCACTCAGGCAGACCCTACACCCCCCCATCCCCGCATCACAACATACACTGTACTTTCACACAAAAACAAACCTTCAGGCAGACCCGACACCCCTCCACCCGCGCATCTCAACATACACTGCACTTTTACACAAAAACAAACACTCAGGCAGACCTGACACTCCCCCCACCCCCGCATCACAACATACACTGCACTTTCACACAAAAACAAACACTCAGGCAGGCACGACACATCCCCCACCTACACGTCGCAACATACACTGCACTTTCAAACAAAAACAAACACTCAGGCAGACCCGACACCCCCGCATCTCAACATACTCTGCACATTCACACACAAACAAACAATCAGGCAGACCCAACACACCCCCACCCCTTCATCACAACATACATTACATTTTCACACAAAAACACTCAGGCAGACCCGACACACCCCAGCCCCCAATGCATCATAACATACACACACAAACATACGGGCAGGACAGACCCGACACACAAACATACAGGCAGGACAGACCTGATACACAAACATGCAGAACAGACCTGACACACAAACATACAGGCAGGACAAAGCCCGTACACACACAATCAAACAAACATACAGCCACCCCCCACCCAATATGTACTTACCAAACATGCTGGAAGGCAGACTAGATGAAACGCTGGCAAGGTCTCTGGTACTACGGCTGGTGTGGCAAGGCTGAAATGCATTCAGCCATCAAGCCTTACTGACCACGCCAGCTGTAGTGCTGGCCCTCCATTGGTGAAGCACACACGCACTACGTGACTCGTCGGAGATTTGTGGTGCATGTGCACTGAGCCAATGATGGTCAGTGTTTTCGTCCAGCCCGGAAGACCAACAAAGACTTTTCCTAATGGAGGGCAGCCAATGCTGCTTGCGGGCCGCACTCCATTAGGAAAGTCTTTGTTGCTGATGGGCCCCATAAAACAGCATTGTGGGCCGCAACTGGCCCACGGGCCGTAAATTGTGCACCCGTGTTCTACAATATATAAGCACTTGTGAAGACGTGTGCGCTGATGTGCAGGAACCAGATTTTAAATGTCCCAGGCAGTATAGGTAATTGCAGCTCACTCCAAGCAGGAACAGTGGATGCCTGATTCAACTGTTCTGGTAAGTACAACCATTGTAACACGGCTGCCCTGCCAGACTGCCTCTACCCTTCTGAAGCACATGCGAAGACACACGTGCTGACACACAGAAATCAGTTTTTAAATGTCCCAGGCAGTAGATGTGATTGCAGCTTACTCCAGACAGGAAGAGTGGATAATAGCATATTCTACCGCTCCAGGCTAGAGCAACCAGTGTAACACAGCTCCATGACCAGACTGCTTCTACATTTTAGAAGCACTTGTGAAGAAGCACACGCTGACATGCAGGAAGCACCTTTTAAATGTCCCAGGCAGTATAGGTGATTGCAGCTCACTACGGACAGGAAGAGTGGATACTAGATTCAACTACCCCAGGTAAGAACAACCATTGTAACACAGTCGCACGGGAAGACTGCTTTTACACTTTAGAAGCACTTGTGAAGACATGCGCGCTGATGTGCCGAAAGCAGCTTATAAATCTCCCTGGCATTATAGGTCACTGTAGCTAACTCCAGGCAAGAAAAGTGGATAACAGATTCAACCCCATCAGGTAAGAACAACCAGTGTAACACAGCTGCACTATCAGAAGCTTCTACACTTTAGAAGCGCTTGTGAAGACACACGCGATGAACAGGCAGGAAAAGTGGATACCAGATTCAACCACTCCAGGCAACGACAGCCAGTGTAACACAGATACACTGCCAAACTGCTTCTACACTACTCCGTGCCAAACTTCTACGACATGCACGCTAACATGCAGGAACCAGCTCCTTAATGTCCCAGGCAGTATAGGTGATTGCAGCTCACTCCAGGGAGTAAAACCGGTTACCAGATTCAACCACTCCAGGTATCATGCACGTCTTCACCAGCGCTTCTAAAGCAGTCTGGGCGATTAACTTTGTTAAACTAGTTGTTCTTACCTGCTGTGATTGAAGTACCATGTAACTTGTCAAGATTAATAGAGACACGGCTATTAGTATGACCAGAAATTCACTTTTGTGTACATTTTAACAAATGCAATATAACAAGAGAAGAAATGAAGAACGTAAATATGGAGGTAGGGCCCCAGTCGGTATGAATAAAGCCCGCATATCTCTCTTATTCAGTTGTCTCATGGACACATTTCATAAATATTTTGTCCCCAATCACTCTCTGATAGGCACTCGATATAGCTTTCTTAATAATAATAATAATAATAATAATAATAATAATAATAATAATAATAATAATATTGATGCTATAATAATAATATTGATAATAATATTGATCTTATATGCTGTTTATCATTTATGACATAGGCATGCATTATTTCATACTTTTAGGCATTCAGGCACCAATTCGCTAATGTATTATTAGTGGCCGCACATACCTGGTCTACCAATAATCGAATGGCGACCAGGATTCATGCTTGGTAAAAACCTCACCAACTGGGTGACTGCTTAATCATCTGGGCACCCGATTTCAATCCATGCTACCAATTTTATGTTTACTTTGTTCAGAAAACAGTATTTTGAGCACCTGAAGTGTCCTTTAATTATTTATGCTTTATCATTTAAATGCATCCCCAAGTTGGACCGATTGCACGGGCCTCTATGATTTGTCTCTGTGGACACATAATTGTCAACCTTGTTCCATAGCAGAGTCCCCGTGATGGGATAAGATTGCGTAGTAGCAAAATTACAGCACCAACGTTTAGTTTTTGCTCATGAGGAGGTATTTGTCCTACAGTGTTCCGCTCTTTAGAGACTGCACCATTGAGCCAGCAATTAACTTGTTCATTGACACTGGAACCGCTATGCCCTTTGTGAAGAGAAGTGGGGGTTGAAAGAAGTAACTTAAAATTATTCCAAATCTTTGCAATAGTGGAAGGTGAATGTGACTACGTAGAACTGTGCTCATTCATTTTGTTAAAGTAATAGCTGTTGTTGAAGTGGAAGGACACACAGAGGTGCCCTTTGCCATTTGGACAGCAGTGGGCAACCTAACACTGATGGATTGTATCAGCTGAGTATGGAAACATCCCTAAGCATCTTATACATACAGATTGCTTGACTCTAGATACTTTTGTATCAACTTGGTCAGAGTGAAAAGTTACCATTCAATCAAATTAACTTTTGAAATTATGTATATTCTGGACTAACTCCAACCATACATACTTACATTTCCTGATCTAAGAATCAGGTGACTATTTACGCTGACAAGGTTCAATCAGCTCCCATGCTTGGCAACCATCAGGGGCCATATGAATATCCCTATGGAAGGGATAACTTGTTACTTATGTCTATCCAAATTTGAGCTGGAAACACCTAGGCATATTCTCACCCAATGTTGTTTCTTGTGGCTACACATATAGAGCTTGTTGGGGCTTTGTGTGTGAACTAGACACATTGAATGAAAACAACTTCTTCCTGGGGGAGATGAATGCTGGATAATCTCCCAGCTTTAACAATTGCAATTATAACACTTTGGGACATTGCTTGCCTACTGCTATCAGCTTCCTCTAGAGAGGCCTCCACACCTGTTCAGATTGGGAGCATGTGTTATATATAAAATTCATATTGCAGGTTGCATTTTGTAACTCCTAATCAAATCCGTGCGGGGTAATTTGCTTATTGAGGGAAAAGAATTTACAATATTCATTGGAAGGTGTAATAACAGGGACACATTAGAGAATGATTGTGCAGTTATTTCAGTACCTCTGCATTTTATTACTTGCTTGCTCATGAACACATTTCATCTAAATGATCTGTAAACTGGATGACAATATATTTACTCTATTGTTTTAAATGACAGTGTGAAAAACAAGTTTTGCTGAAGCACAACATAACACAATTAAAAAGTATATATAACGGCGGCATTGGTCATGTTTTCACATGAACATTAGTTGTCTCCCAAGGTGGAAACAATTCTAACAGGTCCTGATAGAAACTGTGCTGCCCATACAGAGTATTTTACTGATGCTGAGTGCAAGTGACAAATGAGCAGTATTAAAGCAGTGGATAGGCAAGTAGATACGACAATGCTCTCCAAAACAGGAACGAGATGGGTTTGAAGAGCACCTCTGCCAATGTCTTTTTTTGGAATTGACCATGATGCTTTTTTTATTTATTACAGAACTCAAGAATTTAAATAAACAGACTCCTTTATTAAATAGTATAGTGGCGTGATCGACAATACCGTGTGTGGCAGATCAAACTGCAGAATTATTAGAATTATTTTGAATCTTTTGTAGCAAAAATGTAATCTGAAAGCATTATAAATGAAGTACAAACATAAAAGGGCACACTCAGAGCATCAATGACTTTTGCATACAGTGGCACAGTGCAATGGGATTGTCACTCAGCCTCAAGGGATTTTTTTCTTCTTGTTTTTATTTTACCAAATAATACTTTTTTCCATCTGTTCAAACATACACTTCGAAAAATAATGCTCTGGTCGCGGTCAGCTTTTTTGTATTCCGGTCATGCTTTGACTCCTAAGGTACCTAGCATGCATCTTTTTCATCTGCCCCTTTCAATTATGGATTTGAGTTGCTGTGGGGTGAGAGCAGCCTTGTGATATGGACATTATTCAATATCATAACAAAATCAATGCACAATGTACCACTGAAATATATGTGGGTGCAGTGGTTGCCTGAATGCTAATTCTTTTGACATTATAGATGAGCCGGGGTAGTGGGCATCTTTTAAGAAAAAGTAAATTACAATATTATGTTTTACATCACACCACAGCAGAACACATTACAGAAAAGCAAGTTACAGGGAACTGAGTGGGAGAGAGCGAGAGAGAGTGTCAGAGAAAAAGAAAGAAAGAGAGAACATGAGAAAGACAGGAGGGAGGGGAGCATGTGACATAGCGAGGATGACAAGATACCATGTGATTGGTATTGGCAACCAAGCACACTGTAAATTCCAATAGCATAACACAACATAATGAACACAGAATGCATGCGGGACATGGTGCAGTAAATTAAAGAAGAGTTGGACAGAGGTTACATGCTGGATTTTATAAGACTTACTCAATTCAACCTCCAGAATGATGTTCATACATGCCAAATGTTGGGGTGGTCGATAAAGGTCTCTGTTAGGGAGATCTATTATGTTCATGCTTCATCCCCTCTCCTAGTGTGACCCCCAGCACTTTTTTCTGGACTTCTGGACCCTTTTCTGTCAATTTTGAATGTGTGGAGCCTTCTTTCCACTCATTCATTCCTGTGGTCTCTGTCTTTTGGAACTCTATTCTTTGTATTCTACCTGTAATATAGTGTCTTTCTGCTCCATAGTTCTTAAAGGCATCTGTGTTTTTACTACTGCAGCACACAGCTCCTTATGGGCAGTGTTGCTGGGCACCCCTAGGGACCTCTTTTAAGATTATTTTTCTATGACCTCGAGTAACTACAGTTCTCAAGGATAGAGTGATACTTAGTATCTCTCCCAAAACTCTATAGTTTGAGAGATTAGAACACACCACCTTCAGTGGAGTACCAAATGGATACCTAGTATTCCCCTTCTCTCTGCTCCTCTGACCTTTTAGTCACATAGACAATCTCCTAGTTATGGCTGGTGGCAGTGGACATGTGCTACCAACTATTGTGTAGTTTGTATACCACAGGATATGTCCATAGCCCTGTTAATGCACAATAGGAGCACTCAAATACCAACTTGGGTCATCCCTTCTTTTTTTGCCATTACTAGCATGGATATTATTGCTTACCCCTTCTACCATTCTGGGAGAGGGAGGTCAGTGTGTGTGTTTTGCCTTTGGCATGAACCCCCGCCTAGGTTCCAGAGTGTCTGCACAGGCAGGAAGTGGGGGAGGAGTCTGACCCAATAGGACCAGATTCCACAGGGGGCTTGGCTGTCCTGATTGGACAGCCAAACACCCATTTCTGTAGTATGCTGTGAGAGATTGCAGAGGAGTGTGTCCTGGAACTGTATAAAAGGTGAGACTTCTGGAGTGAAAAGCATGTCGACCACTGGAAGCTGAAATAACTGAAAAAGAACATTACCAGAAATGCCTGCAGACCCTTTTCAACACCATGAAGCAATCATTGCTGCCCTGACCCCGTATTCTGATCCAATTTACCGAGACCCCCCATCAGAGTGTGGGACTACAGGACGTGAATAAGATTGACCTGGCGAACCAAGTCTTTTGTTGGTGCTGCAGAAAAGGCACCAACACCGCAGAGTGAACCAGATGTTGGTGAAAGTCGTCACCCAGGTACTCCCTTGAGACTGCTGCTGAGAGACACCATCCATCATCTTGTCTTCGGTCATCAGACCAAGGAATCCAGAGGTTGGTTTCAGATATGCTACATCGTGGAGCATCCAGCAGAAACATTTTCTTTTATCCTAAGATACTGTGGGGAAAAGGATATTTCTCATTTGATTCCAAGAAGTTGCTCCAGAGCGTTGAAGAACACCTAGAGGTGTCCAGGGTTACACCCTATTACCTCTGACTCAAGCTGCTGCTTGTGTCCCTTCATGAAGTCATTAACAGGTCTCCCTTGTTAGTTGTTAACTTGCTGCTTCTATAACACTAGAGGCTGGAAGAAATCCACAGGCACTCTTTGAATTTTGTTGCTTGCAAAGACTTTGAGCCCTCTCTGAAATGCCTTTAGCTAGAGTTGTGTTTTGGGACTTAAAAGACTGGTTGAAGAAACCCTCTCCAGTTCTGAATACTCACAAGGCATAGTAGGTGTGTCCATTGTTCCTCCCTCACTGAACTTGATATTTATTTGTATATTATTGTGTTACTTTTCCATGTTCCCTCCCTGTTGCCCTGGGGGCACTTTGAAACAGTATTCACTTCCTGCCTAAGTACCAAACAAGTGAACAATAAATACATAAATACATAAAGAGAATCTTGAACCAAACTGATGCTACACTAACTGACCATGTTGCTCCCTTTAAGTGAATTTACTATATGTGTTTGCAGAGTAAATGTGTTACCGTGTCAACTGTTAGAATCTGCTGGTGCGCGTAATAACCAATAATATGATAACATTGCCTTTTCCCTTTCTAACATGTCTACAAATGTAACCACGAACAAACACAAACGGGAAAGGGCACTTTGAAGTGTATACTCAAGTATTCCAAAAGTGTTCTAGTGTAAACGTCTAAAGTATTTCAAGTGATTCTGGTGTACATATAATACATTTATAATAAATATTTATTTTTTATTTTTTTATTACTTGATTCAATTAAAAATAAACCATTTTTACAAGATTCCTCTTTGAGGATCCGACGCTCAGTCTACAGTCAATACAGTTCATCCTGATCATGCCAGACTCTGCCATTTCAAGGAGAGATTTGTTCGCCTCTAGTTGTGGGGTTTATTTGTTCAGGTTCCGGGCGTTTCAATAGACCTAGGCCTTCGAAGAATCCTGCCACGGCTATGGTCCATCTGGTGTTTTCTCCACTCATCAAGTTGTTCCATCTCTCCTCTTCGTCGAAGCAGTAACATTGCTAAATAGGTGGCCCAAGTGGAGTGTGCGCGCTGCATCTACATCTTAAAAGCAAATGCTTGAGTGTTTCGATTGTGTCTGGTTGAGAGCAGAATCGACAGAGGCTGGTATTTATTTGTTTCTGCCTGACCAGTATTTCCTTTGTGTATAGAATATTCAAGCGGATACGCAAAAAGCTTTCGCGGAGCTTCCTAGATGTGCACTTTAGTAGGTAGGCTCTGGTTCCATTGACTTTTGCCGGGTTATCTGGTCCGTCCTTTGTAGATTTTACTAGTTGTGCTTCATCCAATGTTTAAATCCAGTCTCTCTCCATCACTCGCCTCTTTACTTTTCCTGGGTTATAGATGAGGTCATCCTGGGAGGATCCTGCCCAGTCAAGGCATTGTTTGTTTTTCTCCACCCATCCTTGGAGAATCTTACACGTTCCTGCCCTGGTTTCTTGCTCTATTGCCTTTAGTATCAGTGGTGGATGTGGTAGGAGTATTTTTCTATAGAGCAGGAGCTCATTACGTGTTACGATGAAGTTTAGTGATTGGAGTGTTAGTTCGCTCCTGATTAACACCACTGGTGTAGACTGTGGTAGGCTTAGTACTTTCCGCCAGTACAGACCTTCTACTCTCTGCCAGAAGGATGCCGGGATGTAAAGCATAGCTTCTGTGCCGTACGTTATGGTAGGGATGACTTTCATCGTGTAGAATGTTAGGACCGGTGACAAAGAGAAGCGGCCGTACTTGTTGGATAGGATTCTAGTCTGTGTTATTAGAAGACATGTTTTTTTCAAAAGGATTTTGCACATCGGGATTTGTTTCGCGTTTTTGTTCAGTGTGACTCTGAGGTATCTGAACTCGTTCACTATCTCCAGAGTCTCCTCTCGTACCTTCCAGGCAAAGTTCTCTCTTTTTCTCGTACCTTTTCCCAACATCAAGATTTTAGTTTTTTCTTGGTTCATCTGTAAGTAGTTGGCTTGCAGCTAGGAGTCAAGGTTTGTGAGTTGTCTTGGCAAGCCTATTGACATTTGATCCATGAAGATGATGTCATCAGCATATAACATTATAGATATTTTCTCTTCTCCCAATCTTGATGGGAACGTGCGAACTGTGGTCTTGTGTTCTTTGTAATCTGCTTTATATGCATGGTAGAGAGCAGAGGCGAGGGGACATCCCTGCTTCACCCCTCGTTGTTTTCTATCCAAGATGACAATAGGCCTTGCTGGTTTAAACGTACACACGATGTGTTGCTGTACAGTTGCTTTATGGGGTTCAGGATTGCTGGTGGACATTAGCTGTTTTCCAGTTTTTCCCACAGAAGTGTCCTGTCCACACAGTCAAAGGCCCTTGTCAGGTCGATAAATGCCATGTAGATTTTGGGATGGCCCTCAATAACTTTAGCCTTCAAGGTGCTTATGGCTAGGATGTTAGCTGTCGTTCCTAGGTTTTTAACAAAACCTGCTTGTAATGGGTCACTCATTTTGCCAGAAGATGCCCAGCCTTGGAAACCTTCCTGAATGAATGATGCGAAGAGTTTCCCCATTGAATCCAATAGGGCTTTATATCCAATAGTGGCTTGGCTTGTCTCTTGCGCCTTTTTTGAAAATCGGAATGACTATGGCCTTCTTGCAGGATGGTGGGATGGTTGCCGCTGTGTTGCAGTTTTTGAATACTTCCCCAGCAAACTTGGCCCAGCTTTCGGCCCTTTGCTTTAGATCAAAGTTTGTGATACCATCCGGCCCCGCCGCACTTGAGCCATTGAGTTTTTTAATCTTGCTGATGATGGTTTCTTGATCAGTTGGGATCTCCCACGCACCTTTTGTTGTTGATTGTAAGTGTGTTGAGGATTTATTGGGGCTTTAAACAATTTCTTGAAGTGTTTAATCCACCTGGGTTCGCCCACTGCGTTGGTTAGTGGCTGGTTGTCACTCTTTGCTTTGGCGTTGATTAGCGACCAGAAATCCTTTGTTTTCTTGCTGCATATTGTGCGCAGCATCATTTCTTTATCGTCTTGGTTTCTCTGTTGTCTGGTGGCTTTCAGCCAGGATCGGAACTGTTTGACTGCTTTGGTTAGTTCCTCTGTTTCAGTTTTGAACCCTGATTTGTTTGCTTCTCTTTTTAATTTTCTGATGGACTTCCTTCTCTCCACCATTTGTTTGTTGAAGACATGTACTGTCAGATTTGAGCGTTGAGCTCCTTTTTTTGCAGTGGTTTTTAAATATTTAATTACATGGACGTGGTAGCGTCCATGTAGTTACGGTTAAGTTGGTGTCTCCATAGGAAGAGCATTTTTTGGGTGGCTTATAACTTCGCTCCCTCTGGACGAATCCTCACCAAACTTTGCAAAACAAGTATATGGCCCACTCTAGAGTGGATGGAACTGATGGAATGGATGCAGCGGATGAAACAGATGAAGAGAGTAAAACACATGGGACAATAAAAAAGATGGAACACACTAAACAGCTGGTAATGATGAAATGAGGATGAATGATGAAATGAGGATGGAGTAGTTTATGTAGATGAAGGATTGAAAGATGGAATGAATGGAATGATTAGTAAACTAAATGATGAACCAGATTAAATGTATGAACAGACGAAGCTGAATGAACAGACAGTGTGAATAAAACGGATAGAATAGATGGTACAGATGAGTGCCCGTTCTCAAGAGCCTTTCTGAAAACCATCATATCACACCACCATGCTTACTCTCTCCTATACACCACCACTCAACTAGAACACAGCGATACTATGACACCATTCGGTATAACTGTTCTCATACCAACATCCGCCGCACACCACACATCATTCTAAGTAAACACTGCTGGGTACACACCCCCCAGCCAGGTGTTCTCCTCAGGCCTAACGCAGCCACATTCGGTTTGGATAAATCCTGCCAGAACGAACACATACTCCTGATCTCTCAACCACCACACCTACCTCTAAGAAGCAGCTATTACACGAATTACTGCACCAGCTGCACACATATCCGGTGCTCACACGCACCATTGACTCTCTCTACTCTCTCTACTGATCTGAACTTCGGTTCCCAAGGGCGTTCAACCTACCAGCACCTTCAGACCATACCAATGGTATATAAGGCGCTATATAAATGCAAAATAACATAACATAACATAACATATAAATGCAAAGTAACATAACATAACATATACTTGGACCATTCCAAATTTGAGATGTGTTGACAATGTTGCTGATCGATGCTCTAAAATAAAGAGAAATGTATTCACTGAAAGATAATGTACTGTAATTTATGTTTAACCCATATTGTTTTTGCTGACCTATGTACATCCCAGGTTTCCTGGGATCTGTCATTTTTTTTAAATGATAGGTTCCAAAAAGATATCTGCAGACAACTTAGTGTGTGCAATTTATTTATTTTAAATGTTTTTAAGAATGTGCCAATATTTCCCAAAATTAGTTTCCACATACATTAAACAAACAGAAGAAAGATACCAAAAGTAAAAGAACATACACACATGGAAACTACAAACAAATTGCAAATAAATATACCCAAATTGCATCTGTGAATACTGTCTAAAATCCATTTACAGTTAAAAATTAATCATAATAAATTGTGTCAGACATCATGTATGAGACTAAAGTCTGGCTTTAATGGCCCTTCATATACTATACAAGACAATTACCAAATACCTGTTCCCTGCACTGAAACAATATGCCCCAAAAACATCCCCTTGTATGGCAACTTCATTGTATACAAATCCTGTCTGGTCTTTCCCATACAGGTATATCAGGGATTGTTAATATCACCTCACAAATGGCATATATGGTCCTCACAGGTCCTCACAGGGCATCCACAGCTGTGGCCCGAAGGTGATCATAGTGGGGAGATGGTCAATTCTCAAAAGTCAATAGAACATTCTCACCAATCCACACGGGCACTTAACCAAATAGTTTTGAGGCTTCATATAAGTATATCTTAGCATATGATGTCTGGGATACCGCCTTAAAGTCTCCATGGGATCATAATTGGAAACCCAATCCCAGGCATCTAATTTACGCTTAAATTACACTTTGAACACTCCATACTTATCTTCCCAATTGAGTGTCCAAATAATTAATCTGAAGATATCCCGTACATAATCAGACTGTGTACATAATCTACTGGTTGATTCCTTGCTCATCATTAACGTGCTCATTAATGATAAAAGTGGGCAAGTAGGTGCTTTAAACGACTATATGTATAAAGCCCCCTTTTTCCTCAGTAGCATGGTTCGAAGGAACCTGAGCCCTAGCTCCAGCTGCACCAATTCCACGGACACTGCTTGAGCCAGGTTCAGGAAAGCTCTCCAGAATCTTCCCTCCAGCACACTCAGCCATTTAAGGTTGGCCATCCTCAATGATTCAAGTCAATAGACTACTCCAGTGCAGAAATTACGTTTATAGAGCATTACAAGCACCTCATAACTGTAACCCACTGAGTTGTTAGCAAACCTCTTAATCAGCATAGAAAGGAGTCTAGCTTTTCTTTTCTTTTCCCATGTTAGCTCAGCATATTTCCGCACTTCAAACTCTAATTCCAGATACTTATACTCTGGTATCCTTTCAGCTGGTCTCATAGGTAGAAATGCCTGTTACATGCCTGGGTTGCCATACCACTTATACTTATCTTTGAAGGAGTTCAGTACAAAGTCATTGTCCACTGCATACTTGCACAATGCCATTGCCGTCCTGTGCCGACTGACATAGGCATGATCCAACTGGACTATTTCAATCGCATAGTACAGCCAGTCAATGTGCACTCTTCAACATTTCAGTGGGCAATTAATAACTGAATCCAAATAGTAAGGCAGGTCTGCAATATGCAATATGCAGATTGAAGAGCAGTGGGGCCAGCACACATCCCTGCTTGGCACGCTGACTGGTGCCGATCTGTTTTGTGCCTGCCCCACCTCTCTCCAACTGAGCACACACTATAGTAGATTCATGCAACTCCATAATGGCTTTAAGTCACCACTCGTCGATACCATACCTTCTGAGCTTTTGCCATAAGATTGCATGGTTTATGGTATCGAAGGCTTCCTTTAGGATGACAGTAATTAGATGGTACACTCCTACTCCTCCACATATGTACTGGTATCAGGATTGCTCTTTTTCTGGAGCACTGGCATCTCCAAGAATCAAATTTATGGGGGCACAGAAGGGGCCACAAGCAAAAATAGGGCTTGTTAAACAAGAGTTAGTATTAGGCTTTCCCAAATTGACGAAGCCCCCACACCTGTCATCCTTCCCTCCAACACCCAGAACCCTCAATCATTGCCCAGGCGCAATATGTGGCATCATGCCTCCCTACCACCAGAACCCAGGCCCCATACCTGGCATACTTCCTCCGTACCGCCAGAGCCAAGACCCCTTACGTGGCATCCTCCTACCCCCATCATGCAGAACCCAGGCCCCATACGTGGTATGCTGCCTCCCCACCACCAGAGTCCCGGCCCCATACCTGCTCTATTTGCCCACCCCATTACTCAGGGCCCTGGTCCCATACCTGTCAATGTGCCTCCCCACCTCCATAGCCAATGCCTCATACCTAGCAAACTGCCTCCTCAGCAGACAGAGGCCAAAGCACAAGCCCCATACCTGGCATCCTGATTCGCAAACATCAGAGCCCAGGTCCTATACCTGTCATATTTCCCCCCCCCCAAGCACCTAGAAGCCAAGCACCATACCAAGCATCCTACCTTCCCACAGCCAGAGCCCACGCCCCATACCTGGCATCCTGCCTCCTCAACAGCCAGAGGCCAGAGTGCAAGCTGCATACCCGGCATCCTGCCTCCCCACCACCATAGTCCAGGCCCATACATGGAATCCTGCCTCCCCACCACCATAGTCCAGGCCTGTACATGGAATCCTGCCGCCCCACCAACATGGCCCATGCCCCATATCTGCCTTTCTGCTCCTCCACCAACAGAACCCAAGCCCAACACCAGAAAACTGCCTACTCAACAGGCAGAGGCCATAGCACAAGCCCTACCCTATCATCATTTCCCCCACAACTCCAGACGCTAAGCCCCAGAGTGATGCTTTCCATTGATATTAGCAAATAGATGACTGTGTGTGATTTTTCTGAAGTGAAATGGGTTCCTCACAGTTCTTATCAGTTGGTCTGTTGAGCAATGCATGGTAACAGTAATTACATGAAAATCATTCTACACCCCCTAACAAACTACCCATCTTCATGCACAATTCCTCACTGAATCAATAAATATTACAGCTATCCCTCTGCAAATACCTCCCCTCTCAAGCTCTTTGCTCCTCTACCTCTAACTCCCTCAGGGTCAGTCGTTTTTCAAAGAAACGAGCTGGGGTAGATCTCTGTGTTCGGCTGGGGCCTCCCTCTGGAACAGCCTCCCTGCCACTCTAAAACTTGAGGAGAACCATCTCCGGTTCCGGAAGCCCCTCAAGACCTTCCTCTGTGCTTCTGCCTTCGCTCCCCCTCTCCCCTGCTGATCTGTTCTCTCTTGGCACCGTTCACCTGGCCACCCTCTGTCTTCCGGACCCAGGTACCTGCTCACCCTGCCACCCTCCCCCACTGCCTCCGGGCCACCCCTTCCACTGGGGTCTGTATCTGTACCCATACAGTTCCCTGTTTTTTTCTTCCTGCACTTATCAGACATACCCTGTCGGTCAAGTGGCACAGTGAGTAGAGCGCTCGCTTTGACATCAGTGCAGATCCTGTTAACGCAGGTTGGAATTCCGGCAGGGCCAAACTCAGCCTTTCATCCTTCCAAGGTCGATAAATGAGCACCACACACCGTGGGTAATAATAAGCAGTGCTCAGATACCTGAGGGTGTGTAGCTATATAAATGCGAAATTATTATTATTATTATTTATTATTACCCTGTCTGCTGCCTTAAACCCAGCACTTGCCAATTTATAGCTGCACTACCATTGTTTGTTGCCTTTATTATTTATTTATTTATTATTATTTATCTGTTTCTCCTTTGCTCCACACTTTCCACTTCTCCCCCTTCCATGCATTTTTCACCTCCCCCTCTCCCATGCACTTGCACGTTCTCAATCTCACTGTGCCTAGAAAGATCGTTGTATTGTTCTCCCCTGTTACCCTCTCTTGCCTTGTCGCGCTCTGAAACACTTGTGTACGAGCGCGATAGAAATAAGATAATAATATCAATATCAATACACAATAGAAGGCATGCCATCCAAAGAAATTCCCTAAATAGCAAACAAACCTATCACAGATGGACCTATACAGCTCCCCACACCCCTTAACCACCACAAGGACAGACAGAATAATCAAATAAACAATTTAAGTTACCAACCTGTGGCGCACAATAAGCACTGCTCCAGACGACTCACAAAATATATAAAACTTGCACACCATAGAGAATCCTACCTTTTCAGATCATGCACACATCAACATTGCAACAAATCAACCTTCCCCTGCTTCTGCATTGGACTCCTACCCCACCTTTGATAAATCCTGGCAACCCAAGAAACTGTGAAAATGGTGGACTGTGTACTATACAAAACTCACCGATTTTGGTGACTGGCAGCAATAGAGGAGGAAATAATTGTTGGCTCTGCTGAGGTCAGTCTACTATACATGAATAGATTACATTATTTGCCCCGCATCACACACTTTGATTAAACAGTAAAACTGGGATCGTAAACCAATCTAAAGTTTAGGAATTTGAACACATAACATTCAATCTCAATTTGCTACACATATTTAATGTTTGTATTTCAGAGCCTACAATAATACTGCCTGTCAGAGCAGAGTGCTCAAGATTTCCAAGGCCATGCATGAGAAGGCAACACAGTCGTGTTAATGCATGTCATTGTGAGATGTGTGGTTTTCCTAAGTTTGAATGGGATAGAAATAAACACAAGTCACAAACTCCAGAGGGGGAAAACACAGGACAGAATGGCATTCTCATGCCTGGCCACTGGAAACTTGAGAATTCCTATAGTTTACATGCAAAATACACATATTTCAAATTAAAGTAACCTTACAATATGTAAATCCTTACTGAAACATGTTAAGCCAAAAGAATATTGCAGTTTTATTTTCCACATACTGAAAGGAAAAATAGAAGTCGGTGAATGCAAAATAATGCAAGCCTGGAAAAAAAAAATCTTTCTTTTACTTTTCTCACTTTAGGAATTACTAAAAAAAAGTTGTGTAGTAGTCACTAGAATAAAGACAACATTTGTCACAAACTTCCATCTTGTTGTGCAACTTTTGAAGAACATTTACCTATCCCTATAAAGTAATGCGATTTGTCCATGTTAAAGTAGCAGACCTAATTACTAACTTTGAAAAAGTAAGGTTGCTTGTGTAACTTTAAATATCTTGTAAGGATTCTCTCAGATGGAATACAGAACCCATCAGATAAAACATAAGACAAAGGAGCAATTGCAGGCTATAAAGGCCATGATAAAGGGGCTGCATGCAGGCCAGTCAAGGAGCTCTGTTTAGCTGTGAGATGCAATGGACTTTGCTGCAAAGTCAACAAGCCCACTTTAAGTGGACTTGGCAACAGCCCCAGGACAGGTCTTCACTTGTCCCTAGAGAGGGGGGGGCACAAAAGGCAGCAGAGCATTTTGCCCAAACCTAGCAATGCCACTGTCCAAGAGCTGGGCATAGTTCCCCCACTGCAGATATTACTAAACAGGATAGCCAAATAGATGACCACAACCCCAGGGCTTACTTCAGGACCACATTAGCCAGACCATTGGGGTCAGGTACTCTAGATCATTTCAGACCCTTGATGGTCTCTGCAATGTTCTCTCTGTCAAATATTAACTCAAAAGGCAGTCCACAATGTGGGCGATGTTTAACAGGATTATCCCCATCTTTAAAGAAAGTACATTTCATATATTCCAACCATTTACTGGCGGGACTAGGATTAACTACACAGTGTGCAAGACATCTACAGGACATCTGCAGGACATCTGTTGTACATACCAAGAACTTCCCATGTTCTTTTAATATTGCCCCTTGCCAATACCTGTATCATTTGTTACCATTGGGTGTTTTTCAATGAAAACGTGTTTCTCTTAACCCAATTTCTATATTGCTCTTTTAACCTTCTAATTTCCCGGTGCAGCTTCAGGAGGTCCCTCCGATCTCTATTGACCACCCGTATTGCCTGACTGAGCGTGCGCTTAGCTTCTAAATTCGTTCTGTCATAGGGATTATAAGCGCAATCCTTGCCATCCTTTTGCCCAGTGACCCAATCTATGGTTAATCCCCAAGTGCCTCTAGATCTGAGGGCATATGCTTCATCATATACTTATTAATTGTTTCTATGTTATGTGCTGACCAACTTATTCGATTGCCACATGGTTCACGGCCCTAGCCAACGTAGGCAATACGGTTCCCCCACAGATACTGAACTGAGTCGATAGAGCCAATATATCATGGTCACTGTCACCATTCACAATCACTTCTAGCTTCTAAAATATTTGGTCTGTCCCTGGAACAGAAAAAATAATCAAGAAGTGACTTCTTAGTTCTGCTCCTCCAAGTAAATGCTCCTGGAACACCCCTCACAGTTTGACCATTTAACAATGTCATTTCTCATTCCTGCAGGAAATTAGATCACCTTTTTCCCTGCTTGTTGCCCTTAGTATGTTTCAAAGGGCACTTGGCATTCACCCATTAATTTGAAGCTGACTGTTCTGAGTCCCTGAAATATGCATTAAGGGCAACGGCTAACAGAATTAAATCAGTTTCAGCCACATACCAACTACTTACTATATCCATGATAGTACCAAAGATCTCCTCTGTAACCCCATGCCCTGGAGGATTATACACATTTATTAGCAGCAGAATCCCTACCATATCTTTCAGGTGCCACCCAATTTCAACTGCAAGAAGATTTTTCAGCAGCCCCTCCACGTACACACCCTGTGCACCCATACCATGTCTAACTCTTATAACCAATCCCCTGTGGGGCATCCCACAATCCGCTTTTTAGCAAATTTATGAAAGATAGCATAATCTTCTACTGAAAATTAAGAGGTCAGCCAGCTCTCTTGTAATGAAAAGACTGTATAGTCCCTTAGGGTACTGCTCGTGCCATCAGGGACCAATAGATGTCTGGTGTTCCAGCTCAGGTAGTTACTCCATTTGTGATGCTTGCGGAGAAATGGCAGGAACTTGGAGACCCAATTCTAGCCCGTTTTGCCATTAATTGGCTGGCGATTGGATACCAGGTTTTGCAGGTTTTTAAAGCTTTTTTTGTTAGGAGTCCAGTTCACAGCGTTGTTCAATCTTTGGTTGCTGGGCACCCACAGATCCTCAGACACCCCAAATCCTAATTTTAAGAAGCTTGGTGCATTGGAATTAATCAAGCCTGCTACTAAGACATAGATGCAATGCTCCTGGGTGGAATTAGTGCCCGCCACTTCCATGAACGCCACAAATTCGAGGTCATTTGTGCAGACCATCTGTAGTGAGGGAATCTGTTGCATCAGGATCAAAATCTCTGTGCAGTTTATCAGCTGTTCCCTACTGTTTGATTAAAGACTAATTACTGTCAAAATCTTATGGTCAGCTAGGAAGGTATTGCTGGTGAGATGTCCATGATCCGTGTGCTTATCCTCTGTCTCCTCTGGCAAATGAGTGTACTTTCAGGCACTGCCGTTCAGCTTTTATCAGGCCCCATTCCCTCACTAGTTTCCAAGTCTGGCTCAGTAGTACAGTGTCTTCAACCATGTTTGGAGCCTCAATGGCAGCCTTTCCTTGTTCTTTTAACAATCAACTAGTCAATGTGCTGTCCTTCTTTGCCACCTTCAGTTTCCTCCTGTTTGCTTTTTTTAATGCCCACTTGTTAAATGGCTGTACCCCAACATGTAACTCATTTTTGGTTGTTTCGCAATTGCAGTCAATTGGTTTGGGCCTAGTTTTTTTTGTTCTGATTGTTCTGTTGGTGTTGTGCTTTCACAATCAGTCACAGGAACAACAATGGCAGATGTCAACGGTCCAGTATTCACTCGAACTCCTGTTCCTCTGTTGGTTAATGTAGCTGCAGAGCTATCCTTGAGGGCCACAAGTCAGTCCTCAACACGCTGCAACAGAAAGCCATGAGCACATACTTCCACGTTAATTCTCCCACTTAGCTTAAGCAGTATTTGTATGGCAAACTGCAGAGTGGAAATTGTCCTCTCTTGGACAAAACAGTTGGCACTGTTCGGGGCAGTAATGTCCCCTACTGAGTTATCCTCAAAAGGCACAGGAGTGGTGCAGAACATTACACCAGGGGTAGTATTGGCCATTTTTGCTTGAGCCACTGGCCCAAATACTGCGTCACTCATTCCTGATTATCCACTAGTCACCTGCAAAGTATCACGTTTTGGCAGTGCCGCCCATGGCACGATCTCTGCTTGCAACAATTATCAGGGGTTGAGTAATTAATTGATATAGTGATGGCGTGCACATTGGTAAGAGTGCAGCAAGCAAGTGTTTTCTCGCTGCTCCCTGCTCTTAAGGAACTGAAAGCTACATCTATGGTGTACTATGCACATTTGGCGCATGCACATCGGTACAAGTGCATCGAGCAAGTGCTTTCTCGCTGCTCCCTGATATACTCTTTTGCTCTATTACCGGTGTCAATTGCAGAATTACTAGCAAGTCCTACTAGCCTCATTGGGTAACCATGGAAATGCTACATTACCGCAAACAAAGTAGACAGGTTCGCCTACATACAAAGGTCTGTCTTCTCCAGTCAAATTTGCAACGTTGGCACAACCTTTAAAATCTCCCATTGACTGTGTACCATTCCTCTGTATGCAGAAAGAAACTGAATCGGGGCTATGGTTAACAATGTAAGAAGGAGCGTGGCATCATTATTGCTTAAAGGAGCCATTTTAAAAGAAATCAAAAATTGGAAAGGAAGAGACAGTCTATCAGAAGGCCTACTATAGGCAACGTTGAGCTTACTCCTATTTGTAAAAATCGAGCATCCTAAAGGAGCCAAAACACGTTTCTCGAACTGATTCAAATTAGTCCCATCAAAGTTTGCTGAGATGCTGTCGTTCCAGCGACCAAAGAACAGTGCTCTAAGAGAAGCATAACAAGCAGTTGTCAAAGGTAAAGGATGAATATACCAACCTAGCCCTTTATCCCCATGTTGCGGTAAATGTGAACAGACCTAACAGTTGGATTTATTAAAAATAGCATGTGTAGCGTTCATGATGAGTAATAACATATTATAGTCAAAATGGCTGTTTCCCCAGGCCTCACAGGCTCAGAGAGAGTCTCCGACGCACTCTTGATGCTGTTTACTGCTTCAGGATCGTTGATTGCAGTAGTGATGAGGGGTTCTGTTTCTTCTGTATTGTATGGCATTGGGTGTGGGATATTCTTGGTGTGGGTTGCATGGATCCAATTCTTCCTGCCCGACACCTGCACCGCTGTCTGCATGACCAGCAGGACTTGGAAGGGTGCACGCCACCGAGGTGCAAGGCAGGACGATCGCTCAAAAGCTTTAACAAGAACCCAGTCACGGGCCATATGCTGTGACCGGGGCCCTCGTATCATACAGGTAAAGCCTCTTGCACCTGGTGATAAATCAAATACAGGTTTTTAGTCAACTGGCTACAATAATCTGAAAGAAGTACATTTTCAACATTTCGCAGTGAATGATTTTTCTGAAGGTTCCAGATATTAGCAGGCCTCCCCATTACCACCTCAAAGGGAGAGAGCCCAGTCTTAGTTTGAGGGGTCATGCGCATAGACAACAACACGATCGCTAAGGCGTCCGGCCATTTTTATTTGGTGCCGGCACACATCTTAGCAAGCTTGTTTTTGATGATGCCGTTGTGTCTTTCCACTAATCCAGTACTCTGAGCGTGTCTGGCCGAATGGAACCGTTTATCGATCTGTAATCCCGTGCATATCTGCAGAATTACAACAGTGACAAAATGTGGACCATTGTCCGACCAGATGACTCTTGGTAGCCCAAACCTAGGAAAATATTCTTTTAACATTGTCTTTGCAGTAGTCATGGCTGTAGCGTCTTTAACAGGAAAAGCCTCAACCCATTTGCTAAAAGCACAAATGACAACTAGCACATATTTCAAGTTTTTACATTGTTCCATTTTGATAAAATCAAGGTGTATGACCTTGAATGGGACAGCAGGTGGACCAAAACTTCCCCTGGGAGTTGATGTTCCCTTTCCCACATTATGCTGTAGACAGATCATGCAGTTCTGAACGAAACGTTCAGCTAATTTAGAGATTTTGTCATTCACCCATATATTTTCCAGCATTTTTGTAATCTTGCGGGCACATATATGTGTAGGGCCATGAGCCATAACGACCATCATCATGATGTACGCATGGGGAAGTAGCCATTTTCCATCAACTCTGTCCACCCAACACCCATCATCATCAAGTTTCTCCAAGCCCCCAGCCCACTTTTTAGACTCTTCCAATGTGGCATCGGCTTGGATATCCCTCACAGAATCGACACCCTCATCCATTGCATAGGCATTTACAGTCTCCCTTGAAGTGTACATGTCTGCAGAGAGATTGGTGGCAGTCTGTTTAGCTATCTGATCAGCAAAAGCATTCCCTTTTCCTATATCATCTACAATCTTTTGATGCACTGCACATTTCACAATAGCTAACTCAGTAGGGAGTGCAAGCGCTAAGAGTAGCCGTACTATCAAGGAGCCATGCTGGATCTTTGTACCATCTGAAGTTAAGAACCCTCTTTCTGACCAAAGTCTCCCAAAGTTGTGAACCACCCCAAAGGCATTCTGACTGTCAGTGTATATATTCACGGAATGCCCTTCGGAGAGTTTGCAAGCTCGGGTCAGTGCTATAATCTCTGCGGCCAGCGCAGAGTTATGTGTGATTCTCTTGGTCTCCACAACCGTGATCAACGTAGTGATTGCGTAAGCAGCTGTGGATGTACCATCCGGAAGTTTGAAGCAGGAGCCATTGCAAAACAGCTCCCCTTGTGGATTGTTCAAAGGAGTGTCTTTTAGATCAATTCTACCCTTTGTCTCTTGTTTGGTAGTGTAAAGACAGTCATGTGACTCTTCAACACTGCAAGCAGTACCTTGCGGGAAAGGTTAGAGTTCAGCCGGATTAAAAACACAACACCTCTTAATTTGTATGTGTGGTGCAAACAAGATCAATTCATATCTTGTCAACCGTGCGGAAGTGAGGTGTTGCATTTGAGTTCTATTCAGTAGAACATCTACAGAGTGAGGCGCCATCAGTGTTAGATCATGGCCTAGGACCATTCCTTCACTCTGTTTTACAGATGAAGCAGCAGCGACAGCTCGCAAACATCGTGGCAAAGCACATGCTACAGGATCAAGGGTGGAAGAAAAGTAACCACATGGCCTATTCTTCCCTCCATGTTCCTGCGTTAATACAGCCAAAGCATATCCATCCCATTCATGCACAAACAACACAAAGGCCTTTTCATAGTTTGGTGTGCCCAAAATCGGTGCCGAGCACAATGCAGTCTTCAGCAAATCAAATGCACGCTGGTGCTCCATGTTCCACCGCAATGGCTAAGAAATGCCATTCTTTGTCAGAGCCAACATTGGCTTAATATTTAACGAAAAGTTGGGGATCCACTGCATATAGTAAGAAGCCATTCCTATCAAGGCTCTAACTTCCTTCTGTGTATTTGGCACAGACATACTAGAAATGAGTTGTATCCATCCAGGTGTCAATCTTCTTCCCTCCTTTGACAGGAGATAGACTAAATAGGCAACCTCCTGGCAATAATATTAAAACTTTTTAAGCAAAGCTTTGTGACCATGTTTAGCCAGGTGAATAAGCAAAAACACAGTGCCCTCCTTACAAGCACTCTCTGAGTCAGCAGCTAAACGCAGGTCATCAACATATTGAAGCAGTGTACAAGTGGAGGGCAATTCAAGAGCATCAAGCTGTTCTTTCAAAGCCCTACTATAGATGCTAGGACTTTCCGTGTAACCCTGTGGTTCACGGGTAAATGTAAACGAGCGTCCCCCTAAGGTGAACGCGAACAGGTATCTACTGTCCTTGTGTATAGGAATACTAAAGAAAGCATTCTTCAGATCCACAACACTTAAGTAAGTAGCTGAAGCGGGATCATGGTTAATATTGTCGTTACATCAGGCACAATTGGAAATTGTGGAGCGACGATCTTATTGATGGCACGTAAATCAATTATGAAACGAAAAGGAATTGCATCATCGCCTTTTTTGTACAAAGGCAAAATCGGACTATTGCAACTATCTGCAATTTCCTCAATCACCCCTCGATGCACAAAATTGGAGACGATGCATTTCAAAGCTTGCTCACCCTCGACTAAAATCTTATATTGTGGAATACGTGGCATCTTTACTCCATGTTTCAAGACTATTTTAACAGGCTTGATCTGCAAAACACTGACATCATTGTCGTCAATTGCCCATTAACACTCCGGAACAGTACTAAATTCCGGCGGCAAAAGTCTAGTCAGGAGTTCAGAGACAGAAAGTTGCTGTGGTGAAATCGTCAAAGGCACTCCATCAGAAAAACAATGAATTAACGCATTTAATTCCTTCAACAGATTCAACCCCAGCAGATTCTCTCCACAATTCGAAGTCAAAAGGAATGGACAGTGGTCCGTAAACGGACCCAAGGAAATTGGCACCAGCGAAGAAACCGGACAGACAACTGGTGTGCCCAAAAACCCTACAGAAACGTTAGTTTGCCCTGACAGTGGAATGTTTGGAACCCTAGAATGATCAATGGAACACTTTTGTGCCGCTGTATCTATCAAGAATAGATGTTTCCTACTTTCCACTATCATTTCAATGTAGGGGCCTTTCTGATTAACTGGAATAGGTGTAGGTTCCAAACCCTGCTTCGAGCAATCCTAACGAAACAGAATATCATTGAAAGGCAGTTCAGAGAGGTAAGCGGCAGAAGGATGATCGAATATTTTTCTAGTATCCACACTTGGTGCCTGATTATCCTGTGGAAAAGGTTGCTGTGAATCTTGTGAAAACTGACCTCTTCCAGGGCCCCCTACACCCGGGCGACCTCTGGGTCGTCTAGCCATATTTTCAAATGTGTTATTTGACCTCTGTCGAAGGACCGGGCATTGTGCACGCCAATGACCCTCTTGCCTACAATAGGCACACTGGTTAATGTTTACAGGACACAAGGGCACATTTTCTTGTGTAACATACTGACCTCTAAAATGTGAATTACCCCCTCTAGGGCCTCTAACAATTTGCTGTATAAATACTTTCGTCTTCAAGTAACCTTTCCTTTTTTCGACTCTTTCCTTTTCATTATTGACACAATTCTCATAGTACTGAGCCATGTGCAGTACTTCTGATTGAGACTTTGCTTGCCAAGCGCTCTCAGAAGACATAATTTGCGACTGGATGTCAGGCAACAATCCACGCACAAATCTGTCTACAAATAACCTTTTCCCAGACTCTGTGCCTAAGTCTTGTCCACTGAAATCCGAGGATACCTATTCGAACCGATTAAAGAACTCAGTAGCACCCTCAGACTTCCCTTGGACACAGGCCGTAAGCTAGTCCCAAATAATTCTTTTTTCAGGATTTATAGTTTTCAATTTTGCAACAATTCTATCAGGTAAAGTTAATATCACCTGCAGCGGTCTCTCACCAGCTGGCCTTTCTCCATCGAGTCTAATTATGTTAGCCCATGTATCTCCTAACCCTGCTACATCATCTATAGACCTAACCTGTTTCAACAAATCCACGGGCAGGAGTACAGGAAATAACAAATCAATATCAGTTAAGGTGAATACTGAGGATTGCAAAACAGACTCTATTTCTTTATAGAACCCTGTCGGATTTTTCCTAATATCGGGAATAGATTGCCTATTGGTGTTCAGTTCCTGTCTTGAGAACAGGACGTGAACAAACTGCGATGCATAATGTGCACGAATTTCATAGGCCGGCGCACCTGTTCCAACATCCGCCAGAACCTCGACTTTTGGGACAAGTGTCGGAGGAACCTGTCTCACAGGCAACTGAGAAGTAGGAACTCCGAACGCTTACTAAGCAACAGAGCCAAATAGAGCGCTAAGGCAGCCGAAGAAGTGTCAAGTGAAAAAGCTCTCTTATAAATACTCAATAACTCTGCGGGTCAACAAATCTTGCGGGTGTTCAGATCCCTCAACCCTATTATTGTCTAATCTGTCCCACATTGCACACAAGTGGCGACCTAATCCCTCAGGAAAAACATTTTTCTCAGGTAAATTGTCCATATTAGAAAGTGTGGCGAAAACATTAGCTCGATCACCCCCTCCATACAATGCTTAGCCCATGCAATTAACTCACGTTTCTTTTCTGGAGGTACAGTATTGCGAGTGACAACTCACGATCCCTCTCCATGATCTACTACAAGCGGAACAAGACTGCTTGGAAGAGGCAGAGCAGGCAAGTTCAACAGAGGTGTTATCACTGGTACAACAGGAAAGAGCGGAGGAGCAGGTGGAGGAGCA
Source organism: Ambystoma mexicanum (assembly GCF_040938575.1). Lineage (NCBI taxonomy): Eukaryota > Metazoa > Chordata > Amphibia > Caudata > Ambystomatidae > Ambystoma > Ambystoma mexicanum. The sequence goes on from NC_090922.1 coordinate 1,143,316,786, forward strand.
GCAACAAAAGGAGGAACAACGACTGGAGGAAGAGGAACAACGGGAGGGATGGGAGGAACAGCAGGAGCAGCAGGAGGAGCAGGAATAACAGCAGGAAGAAGCAAACCAGCACAGTGGCACCAGGCCTTCGTTCATTTTACAATTTGTCGATATATTTGTCGGAAACATGAAAATCTTTACAAGGATACATTTTCTGAATGCCAAGTGAGAAAGCCCTATCCATATTCCTAGCTGACTCAGACTGTTTATCTTGGTCATATAACAATGCTTTTTCGCCATTCGTCTTATGACGGTGCACATGTTTTTCCCTACTCTTAAGCTGCTGTAAAGCTTCTTTTTTCCAATTCTGTAGTACATCGAATGCTGCAGGTTTAGCCATTTTCTTTAATAAAATGTACTCTAAATACTCAAAACGAGGGATTTCCAAACTATCATTGATCGGCCACTGAAGCATGTTGTTACGCTCACCTGGCTCCCAATTGGGCGACGGTCGGACCCGGACAGCTGCGGTCTCCACCCATGTGATGCGTAGTGCAGGAATGACTGACTGGATCTGCCTTCCTAATCTTGTCTGCTTAACCCGTAGAAATATTCTCCTGCAATTGGAAAGATGGATTTAGCCACTTGTGGATTCAAGTGATGGCACCCCCACAGTCCTCCCCAACTAATCACCTCCGACATACCCTCACAGCAATCTCACCTTATATTCTTGAAAGATGAGCACTCCATCCTGTGTGGATTTGCAGGGGTGTGTCAATTCCAGTTACTTCACTGGTTTGAAGGCTCGGGAGAGTTCCGGAGAGTATTGACTCTGAGGTTCCTGGTGAGGACCAGTAAGTATTAAGTTCATAGAGTTCAATATGTCTGATGTTCACTTTTTCCCCCCTTCCTTTCTTGTCTTGCAGCTGGCTCGTGAAAAGATGCTCTTGTGGCAGCTGGTGGCGCTCAGGTAAGAGTCTGTATTACCCGACGCTGTCCGGTAAATGTTGCATGTGGAAAAAATGTTGTTTTGTCTCTCTTTACAGATGTGGCACGTGAAAATATGGAGAGTCACAAAAGGATGCCTCCGGTGGTAAATCAGGTAAGTGTATGGTGGTAAGAATTATATTTGTTGGTTCCCTCGGCTCAGCTTGTGGTTTTCTTTTGTCTCCTAGGTGCCGAAGTTCGGCGAAGAAATAATGGAGCCAGCGCCGATCCGAAGGATGCTGTGAAGACTGGTGAGTATGGCGCGGCACTGCAGCTGGAGGTGCGACACGTGCAGAAATGATGTTCTTTACAGGTCCGGAGACGAGATGGATCCAGAATCAGGTGTGGAATAGAAATAAGTTTGTTTTCTAACTTTGTCCCTTTCTTTCGTCTTTGTTTTAGGAGCTCCGGATTCGAGGCGGGCGTGGCAGAAGACTGCATGCAGGCTGTAGGCACGGTGAGCGTTACGCTGCTGGATGCAGAATAACGTGAAGTGTGTGTTGCTGGTTGGGCGTTGTTTAAATAGCCTCAAAAGTAGTCCCAGGTAAGAAGTCCCTAGAACCACACCTGAGTAAAAAATAGTCCCTGTAGAAAAATAGTCCCTTTCAGGCTTCATGTTGGATTGGAGTCATTTGCAGCATGGTCTGCCTGAGGTAAGTAATGACTATGAGCCTGGCACCATAGGCGCCAGGACTGATTTCTACTATGAGCCTGGCGCCAAAAGCACCAGGACTGAACCCAGATAGCCCCTAGCCGGGGCTGCTGAGGTTTTACTAAATGTCTAGATGCCTGCTTCCGGGGCTGATGGGCTTGGTCCGGATGCCTGGGGGTAGGCATCATGACACATGTCTAGTTTGTCTGTACCAAATTTCATTAAACACTATACTACCAATGCCATGCTTACAGTACATAGTACAAGCCAGCGACCCCTCTTGTGGTGCCGGAAGGCTAAATTCCAAAGATTTCCCATTGCTGTGGAATAACGCCCTGAAGCAGGTAGACAATTTCCCAGGCATATCAGAATACTGGTGTTACCTGGTCAATAATTGTATTTGCAGATACAATGCACCAAAACAAATTATCAGGATACTTAAGAATCGGGTCACGACTCACCTGATCAATCCTAAGGAGGTCCGATCAGATTTACAAAATTCTTCTCTAACAAATTTTACGTCGTGTTTAGTGATTTTGGCAAATCTGCCCGCCACGATAAGTGGACCCTCGTCAACATGCTGACTAGGACCGCAAGCTCACCGTCCAGGGGTCGGGCGGTGCAGCGCTGTTGAGGTGTCGCGTTTCATTCAGAAAGGGGACCCTTTTTTCCGACGCCGTCCGATCCCAGTCTGATAGCTTGCGTCAACCTTCAACGAGCTGGCATCAATCTTGAGGGTCCCTATTCGGGCGCCATCTGTGAAATCAAAAAGAAGATATCGAGGCTGAGTACCCCAAAAGGAAATACACCAAACACGGGTTACAAAAAAAGATACAGAGATATTTATTCTATACCGAACAGTTTCAAAGGACAAAGCAACAGATAGCTATCGGGCCCTCAGTACAACACAGCAATCTCCAGCCCTGTTTGGTGTGCTCAGTGAGTGGGGCTGTACATTAGAATAGTTGCACCTTTTATACAGTTTGAAACATGTCGTCCAGCCCACCTACAAGTTAATACATCACGGATCTAGGGTTCATGCCGAGTTCATGCATCTATACATTTCGGGTTTACCATTAATACATTCACCAACAAGTTACAATGGCAACAGTGTGTCTTCGGATTTCTCGTTGAGCCTTCTCATACATCTTTATACAATACAGTTAAACAAGTGTTCACATTTCAGTATTTGAATATATTATGTTTAACATGTGCTCGAGAATTAACTTTGTTGGCGCAGGTAACCCTCTATACACAGGTCAACGAAGGACAAGGTCTCAGTTCAATACCCCAACATGTGGCCTGCAGGCAAGCTACAAATTAGTTTGTACACAGAGGTCAAGATGGCCATGTTACATTCAGAATTACACTGTCCACCATTTTAGAACACAGGGTGACTTTAAAGAGAGAATCTAAAATGGCGGGTGAACCTAAAATGGCGGCTTACACTGATCTAAGGTCAAGACATTGTGACGCGGATATTCATACTGTATAGGAGGCACCATATGATTTTCCGTTCGACACCTCCAAACGCTGTTTGAGCCACAGGCACAACTGCTCGAAGCCCAGCGCAATCTGACTGTCAATCATTGAAATAAAGTACTTTGAACTGTTCCAGCTCCCTTGGTCCATTTGGTGGGATCCTAGAGAATGGCTAAATCCCTTTCACACCTATTTCCATTAAAATCAAATCCTTTTTTTAATTCCTTTTTGTAGTTATTGCCTGCTTTGCCTCCCTACTAAGTATCCGAATGCTGCATCATGGCATTGTGTGTTTCTCTTTCTTGCTTTATAAAGGTTAGTTTTCGATAGTGTTTTTGATAGCTTGATTTGTGCAATTACATGATATATTGTTATGGAACCTTGGTTGAACATTCTTTATTTTAGTACTGTTGCTGTATTGCTGTTTGGATTTCTACTGGATCAAATTCACACCCCTTCAAACAGTATAGCCTCCCCTCAGGCCACGTTACCACAGAAGGTGAAGGAGGGATATCTCGTAGTGGTCCCTTTTTACCTTTATGCATGGCATCACTGCTGATTTGCAGAATGTGGGGCTGAGTATACAAAGTAATTTTGTCACACCCATGCAAGAGTGTAATCAAGGGTTGCGAATATTAGGAACTTGGGTATTAAGAAAGGATACCGTGAATACACAACAAAGCTTTGGATACAATTCACATTTTAAGAAACAGACTCTCTGGAGAGCTGCATATGTACATTATTAGTAAGGATCAGGCCTCAAGTTGAGGGTGTACTCGGATGGACGGTGTCCTCCCACTTTTTTCAGAGAGCGGATGCTGGTCTCCCCCAGGTATTTTAGAGGTAGTGTGTACAATTAGAAACATTTGCCTGTATCTTTGGAATTCATGAATTGCTGCTGACCTCGGGAATCAAACCATGGTCGACAGATTTGCAAGCACGACACTTCGCCACTGGACGATGTGCCCTGATGAAAACCAGTTAAAAACTAAAGGTTGGAAGTCACATTTCAAGACTGCAGTTTCCAAGGAAAACATTGGTATTGATTCTTGAAGTTGAATACATGCACACCTTTTATCGTTTTCAAAACACTATTGGCTTTTTGTGTGTTTTGAATTTATGAAATGCCTGTGCAATTTTAATGGTTATGCAAAGCCAATTGAATGAAATGTGCACATTTCACATTGAAATGCTAATTTCTGGCGATGTCACATCCCATTGCGTATGTTCGAGAATTCCCCGACTTTATCTTTTTTCAGAACTTGACCACTTTTTAGGATGTACATTAGTATTTAGTTTTATAAGCCAATATCAAAAGTAATAGGTTGTTTACATTTGGATAGAAGTTTTGCTTGTGCCGCATTTAATCCTGTTCAACATTAACAGTGGTAACACCCTCATTTCACTCCTTACCCTCATCAAGTCCATCTAACATGCATCATGCCAACAGAAATTTGCTCACAACATGCTAAACATGTGGATGTCCTCTCCTGTAATACTGCATAGAATCTACATCCATTTGCATCACATTTTAGGTCATCCTATTAATTAATTTAAGAACTCTAATCTGCTGGAAAATCCAGAACCAGCTGCAAATAAAACTTTTAAAAAAACCCTCCAGAGGCCAGAGACCCAATCCAGAAAATAACAGGATATAAGCCTTTGAAAGCCCTACATCCAGGCTTAGAGTATCTGCCACTCAACGGAACTCTGCTCCTTATGTGACCCTCTTTCCCCCTACATACTTTGAGAAAACAGATACAAACTCTTTATTTCCCACTCCATTGCCCTGTACCTATTTTTCCAGATGGTATATTATTTAAATTTAGTCCATCCATCATCTGAAGAAAGTACTTCTTATGTGGTTTCTCTGATAATGGCACAGGAATGGCTGGATTACAAATCACTATAAGTTAGTAAACGAAGTAAAAATAGCTACTCAAAAAGCACTCCTGATTCCACATCAGCAAAGGGTGACCTTTGTGGCAGGTTTTCACGTCTTTCTGTGTGATGCATGCTTTGTATGTAGATCTGAGCTTCTGCATGCAAATTCCTTTTGTGCAGAGAGAAAACGCAGAATGTACATGTGTTTTGAGAGATGGCTGCAAGGTCCAGATCGCCTATATGTTGAGAAGCCTAAATAGAGCATCAAGACAATCAGCATATGTACAGTATAGATCCCACGAATGTGCTGGACAAGCCAACACCCAGTCCCCCTGCAGATCCCAAACCAATGGTTTCACCTACACTGCTGTGCCCCCTTACCGAATATTCGGTTTCCTGCTGCTGCCATCCTGTCCTGCTTAAAATGTACAGCTCTTCTTTTATTTTCCCTGCCCCCACACCTCCTGCGAAACCGATGCCATTCTTCTGTGACATATCCTGTGGTTCCCTTCTTGACAGACCAGCTTCCTTCCTTCATCACCCTAAACATTTGGGAATCCACCATGACCAATGCTTAATCCCACAAACTATTTTGTTCAATAAAGTTTTCCAAGTGGCGATGGGCTGCAGTATCCTGGAAATGGCCAGACATGTCAAGTCCAGGGTAACAAAAACCATGCCCTGCCATCTGACAGAGCAATGATAAGAAATCCACATCAAAATCATTGCTATGGCCATCCCAACGTGGGCAACATAACACTTTGCAAGTTGTTAAGTGGTTTGAAAGAAGACTGGTTGCAGACCACCACAATGAATTGCTAGCCTCAGAAAGCAGCTTGTCATGCACGACCCCTGGAGCTTTGGCCATGGGAGCAACCTCACCACCATTGCCATTAGACGCATCAAGAAGGGAGATAATGGTACATACAGAACATGCATGGTGCAATCATTAAAGGAAGCCACCATGATGACACATCTTGCTTGTCATTACACAAGATCCCCCATAGAATTCACCAGCTCTTTGCATGCACACATTGGCAATAATGACTCTGTCACTCCATCAGCTTCAAAATACTGATATGGGTGGAGGTAGAATCATATTCCGTGAGCAGAAAGGACAAACACACAGAGAAGTTGATTTTGGACAATGTTGCACTCAAGCAAAAAGTTACATTGCATCTGTCTTTTCAATGTATGCTCATAGAAAGTGCACATGGGGAATAGCATGGGGAACAATACATATCTATCACCATCTTAGGTCCTGTAGTTGTTCCACAACATGTGGTGATGCCCTCAGGGATTTAGATTGCATATGGAATGTGACACAATACATTCCTAAAAGGCCAGACACATTTGTGGAATTGTATGTCTGGAATAACAATGACAATGGGAAATGGTATATGTATGTATGCCATTGACAAAGAACATTGTGAATGGGAGAGGAGAGAACAATGTGATTCACAGCAATTGATAGGGTGTACTATGAAAAACGTATACTGGTCCATCAATGTTTAAAGGGTAATGGCAATTTCCCGGTGGCTATTTCCATATTTTTCACACACCTTAATTTCACACCTGCTCAATAGCATGCCACACACCGGTATCACCACCACCTCCTCCATTCATCGATCAAGTGCGTTGTGTGCCAGGGAACATCTTGCTGATTGCTGACATTAGTGTAGCTGCCACATGTGAATCAGTTTTATCTACTGCTAGGTATGGAAATAAATTAAATTTGCTTCTGTGAAAGACTAGTCATTTACACATAATGTTCACAACAAGGGAAGAGGAAGGAAGTAGCAGAGGTTCTCATGGTGGCCACTGATGCGCCTGAGGGGGCTGTGGTTGCCTAATTCCGGCCCAGTGCGGATGAAAAACTAGAAAGGTTTGGGCTGGGAAGATACCCAGGCAGCTCTAGATTTAGCCTCCAAGAACAATCCTGCACGTATCCATGTGTCACTGAGCTCTAAAGAAACATTGGTGGCCATTCCTTGTCACCAGAAGGGCATCACCAGCCTGTGGCACCTCCAGTCTCAACCCACTTTAATTAGTTTGCTAGGGCACCAGGAACAAGTTGTCCACCTGCAGAAGTTTGTCTGCAGGATTAGTGGTACTCCATCCTCTGGTGCCCCACCTCGGCCAGACCATTGCTCTCAGCACAGTGGTCCGTAGACAGAACTCAGTGGTCATTCAACCAAAGGTATATAGGACACCATCCCGGTTATACTAAAGGTTAACATCTGTGGCAAGGGTTGTGATATTTTTCAGATTATCAAAGACTACTTTGTTTCATCAATTCCATTCCCGCCCAGAAACTGTATTTTTGTTGAACTTTGCCACATCTTGGATTGCGTCCCCCAACCTATTCTGTGATTTCATCTCTACTTCCTGCATTTTGTGACCCACCATAATTCCTTTTTTATTATTTTTGTAATCAACAGGTTACCTGCCCACCCACTACAGTGGACAAATGTTTTTTTTTCTTATCGTCTTGCATTGCACTATTAGGTTAATGTTCCTGTCTAGCCCACACCTACTGTATGTCATTATAGCACATTCTTTCTCTATCGTTGTCTCTGTATCTATCTCTGTCTCTCTCTCACCCCCTCTCTCTCTCTCTTTTGGTGGGTGAGAGTCACATTGTCAGGTGCACATTTGCTAGTGCCATCCCAGCAGTTGCTGACAGACGTTTTGTCCACAGGAGTGAGAAGAGGCAGACTTAGACAGACCTTGCTAGGGGTGTTGATTTTCTGACAGACCTTGGTCTACAGCTGTGCTTGTTCTACTTCTATTTTTCGTTAATTAATTAATTAATGTTTTTGCATACTACAACCAATGTGTTGATTAGAGTGTAATTCATGTATTGCTTGCATTAACTTTATCAAACATTTCATACACGCAATATATATAATTAACCAGCAATGGTACAATTCATCAAAATACATTTAAAACATATTTTTTCAACTCAATAAAATACATCAGAGAAGAAGGTGCAATATTCATTAAAATCAGCTACATTTGAGAAATGTGCCCTGACAATGCCAACACATTCTCCATAAAAAGCTGTCAGTGAATCTGGACATTTCATCTTCTAAGCTTCTGGAGAGATGGTAAGTGGCTGCCAAAGTTCTCATACCAGCCTAACAAAAAAAGGAAACAGATACTGATATCTCATAGATGTCTAAAAGGGACATTAAAGCAATACATACATTGATGTATCAATTTGCTGTAATTCACATGGGCAAAATGTTTTACTTCTGTCTTGCCCTTTTAATTTCACAATCAAAAAGCGTAAGGGTAAAATCTGTAAATATATCTTGATATATAATGTACGCGCAAGTAGCAAAGATATTGCATCAAGATATTGCTCTCATCCAGAGCCAAAATGTAATCGCAGAATAGCTATGCTAAGACTTGATAGTAATACGTTATAAATTAATAGGCCTTAAAAAGATCCAAGTACTTCTTTTTTCATCAGATCCTAGACTTTTTTTCTCAAATTTTGAGGGTTAAGCTATAAGTTGGACAGACTTACAACTAAAGAAAAAAAACTGTCTTGCATGAGTCAGCCATTGTATTTATTATCCAGATTGGTTTATATTTGTATTAGTATTTATTTGAAGAAAACTGATGTAAATTTTCAAATGACTAACAACACATTTGCAGATGGCAAAGGCATTGCAATGATGCACAGAAATGAACATTTGTGGTGAGCCAGTTTATGGGAGTGTACAAACATGGAACATTTACAAGAGATAAAACAAAACAAAACAAACAGACAAAACATATATAAGAGAACATGTGATTTACAAAGGTAGCGTTAACCAAAGAGGGCAAATGCATCAAATTAGAGTATTATTAAAATAGAAAAAAATACAACATAAACAGGCCGATTCATGGAACAACCGTGCGCCGAAAATCCCAGCGCAAGCATGCGCAAGGTGGCGCAAGCGTGAGAAAGCAAGCGCACGCGATTCAAGGAAGGCGCTGCACGTGTTTGCCACTGGTTGTGCGCCAAATCCGTGCGTGTCGCACGCGGGCACACACGTCATCAAACGGCATGCGCTACACGCACAGTGAAAGCGCACATAGCGCGTTGCAAACAACAAAAGTGGGCTGAACAGTAGGTTTAACACGCGGAATGGGGAACAACGCGTGAAAAAGAAGGCGTAACTGGGAAGTACTGCAGGGAACTACACGGAACGCCCACACGAACAACCCGTATTCATGGATTCGAATACGGGAAACCTGCGCACGGCAAAAGACGCGCATAGGCGTCAATGCGTCAGCCACAGGAAGGCAGGTGGAAGTGTCTCAGCTCACAGTATAAAAGTGCACGCAAACAACAAACACGTATATACAGCTACGATGAATGCCTCATTTGTCGCAGCACTGATCGTTTGACACCGCAGGAGGAGGAGAATAGCCAGGGCACGCATTTTTTCACCCCGGACAAGCCTTTTTGGGATGCCTTACGACCCGGTCTTCGGCAGGTATATGTTTCCACCTCGTATCATCCTAGACCTGGTCAGGGAGTGGGAAGATGACCTTACATCCCCCACCCTCTGCTCCCCTTGGAGAAGGTGCTCTATGTCCTGCATTTTTTGGCCACTAGGTCATTTCAGCGGACTACTGCAATAGTGCGGGGGGGGTCTCATAGGCCACGCAGTCACGCTGCCTACACCAGGTCTTGGCAATCATGACAGCGCGCCCCTCAGTCCACAGGCACATATACATGCCCAGAACACCCGCAGAAAGGCTGGCCGTTGTCCAGGACTTTTACAGGGTGACACACTTCCCCAAAGTGCTTGGTGCCATAGATTGCACCCTTGGGCCCTACGTCCACCTAGGGCCACTGAGCACATCTACCGAAACCGCAAGCACTGGCATTCCATCAACGTGCAGGTGGTATGCGATGCAAAGGGAATCATCACCTCTGTCTATGCAAACTACCCTGGCTCCACCCATGACAGTGTCATATACTGAATGTCCGCCCTGAGCTGGGCCCTGGAAGCTGGGCAGCATGGTGACACATGGGTCCAAGGTGAGTACAAATGCCTGTGCACATACATGCATGTCACACACACACACAAATATACATACCCCAATAATCACAACCATCATCACCTCTCCAGGCGACAGTGCCTACCCTCTGGGCAACCACATGATGACGCCAAACCAGAACCCCACCACACCACCCCAGGTAAGATACAACGCAGCCCATATTGAAACCAGGGCCATAGTGGAGCTCACATTCGGAGTGCTAAAGTCACGGTTGCGCTCCCTTGAGCGCTCTGGCAGGCAGCCACTCTATGCACCCCCAGTAGTGTGCAGGATCATTGTGGCAGCATTGCAACATGGCAGGGTGTACCAGTGGACATGGTGGTGCCCCCACATCCCCAACCACAGGCACAGGCGCTGCCCATGGGAGGGGACAGGGCACGTGGCGAGGAAGCCCGGACCCAGCTTGTGGCCACATTTTTCTCCTAAACTCCCACCCCTGCAGAGTGCACACAGGCCTGGCACATACCAGGTGACAATCCATGATGACAAATAGACAGTCAACTGTTACAACCTTATGACCCTGAGAATGTTGCCATGGAAGTGCCACATTGTGTGCATCCCTAGCTACTTAAACATAAGCAATCCTGTGTGACCAAAAGGCACACATGCAAGGTGTGAATCACACAGACCTGCAAAAAAGGCCATGACTATCACTGGTATGTCATCCAAACCCTCCCAAACCACAACATTGACATGGCAAGCAATAGCTATACACCAACACAGTACCAATAAGGTACACATTGACATGTCAAAAATGTAAAGTGGCATCAGACAATGATGCCTGACATGGAATCAGATGAAATTACTGACCAACAACCTCCCACTCAAAAGAAGTCATACCCAAATGCATTCCAACAGTTGTAGTTGTAACATAACAATGAATGCCTGTCTACATGTACATTGTGCATTGCAAAATCAACACTGCAGCTTCAGTGTGCTGTGCCCACCTCCTGCAACACACTGCTCAGCACACAGAATAGTGAACAGCCATTGTGTGTGACGCACACCCTGAGCATCACACCTAAGCGACAAACTACATCAAAAAGCAAATTATGCATGTACAGGATCCACAATTGGTAATAGTTCATGTGCTACAGGGACATAGTGGGCACCAGAAGGCAGAGTGTACGAAGCTGCCACTTCACCGCCGTAGTTGAACCTGTTCTCCGTCGGACGTTCGATGACTCGTGACTCCTGCCTTAAAGGGAGGGCACTCAAGAAGGGCCGTCGATTCCCTGACACTGAACGCCGAGTTCCTCAACGCCTCTCGACGATCCATGGCTCCTGCTTTAAAGGGAGTCACTCAAGAAGGATCGGTCGACGCATCTTCGAAGAACTCTACTCCACCAGGTACATTGAACCCTCAACCAGTCCCTGGTCCAGTCCCATGGTCCTTGTCCCTAAGGCAAGTTCCCAGGCAGGTACCAAGGATTGGGGGTTCTGTGTGGACTACCGAGGAGTCAATGCCGTCACCAAAACTGACGCGCACCCATTGCCCCGGGCTGATGAGCTCGTGGACACCATAGGTGCTGCCGAATTTGTGAGCACCTTTGACCTCAACTCAGGCTATTGGCAAATAGCTCTGACGGACCATGCCAAGGAAAAGATGGCATTCTCAACACCAGAGGGACTCTACTAGTTTAGGGTCATGCCTTTTGGGTTGAAGAATGCCCCTGCCACCTTCCAGAGATTGGTCAATCATGCTCTCAGTGTGCTGGAAGCCTTTTGTGTGGCTTATTTAGACGACATTGCCATCTACAGTTCCACTTGGGAAGAGCACTTGACACATCTGGGTAGGGGGTTGCAGGCCTTGAAAAGGGCTAACTTCACTATCAAGGCCACCAAGTGCCAGATAGCTCGGGGGAAAGTCACGTATCTTGGTCATGAGGTAGGAGGGGTCAAATCCAACCTCTCCCCAGTAGGGTACAGGATGTACAGGACTGGGAGACTCCCACTACTCAAACGCAGGTGAGAGCCTTTTTGGGCCTCACTGGGTATTATCACAATTTCATGGCGGACTCTGGAACCATAGCTGCACCACTGACAGCTCTGATTTCCCCCAAACAACCTAGGAAGGTTAATTGGACTGAAGACTGTCAGAGGGCCTTTGATGGCTTGAAAGAAAGTCTGTGTAGGGCACCTGTGTTGTGTGCGCCTGACCACAGCCGACCCTTTATTGTCCAGACACCGGAATTGGAGCTGCCTTGTCCCAGTTAGATGACAAAGGGAGAGAACATCCTATCATATTCATCAGTAGACAAATCAAGGGTAGAGAACGTAGGTGGGCTACTGTTAAAAAGGAATGTTTTAGTAAAGTTTGGAGCCTTAGGCGTTTTAGGCCATACCTTACGGGGACTACCTTCAAGGTCCAAACAGATCGTAAGCCCCTGAAGTGGCTTATGCAGATGAAGGGTGAGAACCCGAAACTGCTTCGGTGGTCCATTAGCCTGTAAGGACTAGACTTCACCATAGAGCACAGACCAGGGAAGAGTCACGATAATGCAGATGGCCTTTCCAGAAGGTATGTTGACCGTCTGGATGAGGGTGTCTATCCTGTGGGAGATTAGGCACCCTCCACCTCAGTCTTGGCGGGGCGACTGTGATGCTGGAAATGCATCAGAGGGACAGGGCCTCCGTATCCTTGTCCTTTACTGCTTTCTATTGTGTGTTCTGTCGTGTTTTCCGCGCAGGAGTTCATGTGGGACTCCTGGTGGTGCAGCTCTCTCTCTTTTGGTTTGGTGAACGGACCCATGCGATACCCTTATGGCCCCCATGGGTGGGGGTACAACCCTGTGCCCCTAGTGTATGTTTTTGGGCACCTGTGGGTGGCCCGCAGAGCAGTGTATGGGCTGGTGGCAGCTCCATGCTGAATTTGACAGGTGCGCGGAGTATCCTCCATTTTGGGATACCCCAGCCCTGCCATCGGGATCAGTTGATTCCTGATGGAAAACAAAATGGCCCCTGTGGCCTCTTGCTTTCTATTACCTATTACCTTGTTTTCCCAAAGTCCTGGGAAGCCCTGACTCTGTCCCTTCTCCCTGACTGGCTGTTGGATGGAAGTGCCATGTATGATGTTGTTGTGAAGGCCTGGCCAGACTAGCTGGAGCCTTCCCGGTGATGTACGTTGAGGGTACCTCCTGTGGGTGGGACCCGGGTGAATAGAGAGTGTGACAAATATGCATTCTGTGTTGTGGATGTCTAGTATCTGGTGGTTGACACAATGACTGAGACAGCCCTGCCCGAAACCGGTATGAATGCAGTTTGGAGTGTTGAATGGCTCGGTACTTGTCCCAATACACATAACTTGTTGTGAGTGTCTGGAGAGAAGTGAATGGTCTGAATACCTTGTGTGCCTGATTGGCTGCCTGCCTGCATGAATGCCCTTAGTCGTGATTGGATGCTTGAGTGTGACCCAGCGGAATGAATGAGAGATCAACAGGTTATCTGGGGACCTCTCACTGCTAGGAATCATGTTCAGAAGCTGAAGTCCACTACGACGAGCAAATGGAGTAACTGAAGCATGACCTTGAAGCCCTGCAGGACAAGAAGAATTGCTGTTGCTCTCTTTCACAATCTGAAAGCTGCTGTGTCTCCAAGGACTGACCTAAAGAGGACCTAATAAGGTGCCCTCTTCCCGAGCTAGGCGGGACCATAGTGCACCAGCTGATCTTTGCCAAAGCTCCCTGGTAGACAGACCTATGACAGGCTGCCGACCCGAGACGGGGACTGCCGCGGAATCCCAAAGAGAAGCACCCGGACTGTTGTCCGCTACTGTCGACGACCGCCGTCGCTACCGGACCCGCCGTGCTCCCGTTTGCCTAAGAACTTCAATTGATCATCGGACGCTCTCGTCTGCATCGTCGCCTGCTTTATCCCACTGGAGAAAGCCCGACCGTCGACGCGCTGAGGAGCATCCGCCGGTGGGTTTCCCGCCACCTAAAGACCACAGAGATGCCGACTACTTGACGCCCTTGCTGGGCCACAGTTCTTCATCCTCTCTTTGCGGTCCAGAACTATCGTCACGGAGGTACCCCGCACGCCTCTTCCTTGCAGGACGCCAACGCTCCGTTGTCGACGAGCACCGCTAGGAATGAAGCTGCCACTTCACTGACATAGTTCAACCTGTTCTCCGTCGGACGTTCAACGACCCGTGCCTCCTGCCTTAAAGGGAGGGCACTCAAGAAGGGCCGTCGATTCCCCGACACCGAACGCTGAGTTCCTCAACGCCTCTCGACGATCCGTGGCTCCTGCTTTAAAGGGAGTCACTCAAGAAGGATCGGTCGACGCATCTTCGAAGAACTCTACTCCACCAGGTACATTGGGGGTGTAAAACCTTAATAGGAGGAAATAAGACTATTGAACAATATATGGACCGGGCTTGTGCTATATATCTTTATTTACAGGTTGCCCAGGTGGGGGGATATCCACACAGAACTGTGCCTAGCGGTAGGGGTCAGCATTCTGACTCTTGTTTCAACCAGTGGGCAGCCGTAGTCTGACAATTAAGACCCACTAGCATGTCACGGCTGTCGTCCAGCATGTAGTCCACGAGGTAGTCCAGTTCCTGGTAGCAGAAAGGCTTCTTCCTCGATGTGCAGGAGGTTGTGGCTGTGTGTGGGGTCCCAGCCTGTGCTCCAGGTGCAACCTTCCTCCTCTTGGATTGTGGCGCAGACTCTGGCTGGCAAATGCTGCCCTGATCACTATGGCCAGTAGCACCGGTGGATTGAGCCAGGGAGTGGCAGGTGGAGGGACAACCAAAGGCCTGACTTGCGTCAGTGGCAGCTGGGTGCCCTCTAATGGACCCTGCGCAGCAACATCCGCTGTGGCAGGGTCATTAACCGCGACTGTCCTGGTTGGCAGACTCACAACTGGGATGTTGTTGGCTGCATCTGCCTCTGCACTTGCCAACACCTGGCTGTTCGGGGCAGCAGATGACATTACTGCCCCAGGAACACGTGTCTTGGTCAGGGCAGCCCTGCGTGCACCTACGGTTTCCCTCCTGGCCTGTTGGAAATCTTCCAAGGGCTCTTCAAGTGCCAATACAGCCTGCGCTGGCAGACCCTGAGCCTGGGTGGTGATGTTAACAGCCCCCCTGCACCTGCAAGGCTGTATGTGACCCCAGTGATGTAGTGACGGGTCACGCAACGCTCAGGCACCCCAAAACTGCATCCCTGCAGCCTACATGCGTGGAATCAACCTCCCGCAGTATGTGGTGGCACCCAGTAACACGAAAAACGCATACGCCTGGGACATGCAGGCTACTATGACCTCGAAAACGGGTGTGATACACAGGGGCACCCGCAGTGGGAAAAATAGCGTGCACAACTCACCATCTGACTAGCGTGATAATGAAAAACACGCGTAGCCAATACCCCCATCAAAAGAATAGATACGTCCTTGATCCGCTGTGAAGTTGTGATGGGCGTGAAACAACACGAAGTAGCAACACACGTCGGTCTCCATGAAAGGCACATACAGCGAACTGCTGGCCCCGCTCACCATTAACCCGTGCTGAGGGAAACGCTCCCGCGTTTCGCGCGTAGCCCCTTTCCTCAGATTACACGCATTCACACGCAGACGTGCAGTTTTTTCACGTGTGCGCTGAACTACTATGCCCACATCACGAGGGAAACACCTGTGCGTGCTATGTCACATACGCGCTTACACGCTAAGGGCCATTTTTCGAATTACACGCTGATGTGCCAAATCACTCTGTATCAAGCTGGCCACGCGAAAACACACGGAAGACCATGCTCCTGCCCAAAAGGCCATTTTCCTGCCCCCAAGAGCCTCGAGCACGCTCCCATCAGCCATCTGCTGCTGCCTGCCGGCCTGCTGCCCACGTGCCCTGCTATTTGGTACCTGCACGTCAGCCATCTGCAGGGGTCCAGTTGCTGTGTCCACCCCTGCTGGAACAGAAGACTCCCGACTGGGATACCATCGCTCCATAGCCCAGCCCCAGGACCCAGTTTCCCACCCACGCCTGTCTCTGGGGTCGCCATGTCGGGGCAAACACCATCTGAGACAACTGGCGACCCCCAGTCAGAGAGGCAGGCAGCCACCAGCTTCAGTGAGAAATAAGTCGGTGTCCTGTGGAGCATGTCCTGGGGCATTATGATGCCCTCTTCGGAACAAGGAAGGACGGTCGAGGATCTGGGAGGACGCAGTGGTTGCTATCAACGCGGAGGGGGTGGCAACCCGCAACATCAAGCACGTCAAGAAGCGCTGGGAGGACTTGAGGTCCAGGACCCTCTACAAGGCCCATCACCTTGCGGCATGGGGCCCGGGGCAGCATGAGCAACATACAGATGAGGGTCCTGGAACACGTAGCCCCAACGCTCCACGCCCAGATCCTTCGGAGGCAGACCCTTCTGGAGTTGAGTGGTAAGTGGCCAAGCATTGCTGTGTAAGACAGGGCTTGCTGCAGTGTGCTGGTAGTCTGATACTTGCCTGTATGTGTGACATAGGCCATGTATGGATGTGTGTGTGCAGGGACATCATGGTCATGCATGTGAGACCAGTAATGTGTGAACCACATGGATGGTGCATGTTTTCCAATGCAATATGGGCAGCTGTATGCGGAATGTACACATGAAAGCATGCCAGTCTCTGTTCTTGGACATGGAGGGGGTGTGAGGGATGGGTGCTGCTGTCATGCACGTGTATGGTGCACATGTGTGTGTGCCTGAGAAGTGTGTGTGTGACTTTGAAACGCCATGGGTGCATGACATGTCTGTGATGATGTGTAGATTCACTCATGCAGTGCCGACACCATTGTATCCACTGTGTCTATACACTGTGCCTGTGGTGTACAAGCCATGATGCATGACCCTCCAGTGATGTGTGTGCATGGGATCAGTGTGAGCCATGATGCATGTGAGTTTGAAGGCAATATTTTGGTTAACAAAGGCCCTTGTACATGGATGCTGATGTTGATTGCAGGTGCCAGGACTGTTTCTGCATGTGTGTTGCGTGCATTCACCCATGTGTTGTGGAGGGACAGGATGGAAGTGACATTTGACAGTGCCACTCATGTGTTATTGCTTCCTGTCTCGGGGAAAATTGTACTGTACCCTGATGCTTGTGTTCTATGTCTCCCTCTACGCAGCGTCAAGTGAAGAACAGGGCGGAGACGGCGCTGTGGAGCCAAGGCCCAGCCACACTCCCAGGAATTGCCATCATCCAGGAGCGAGGGGGCTGGTGCCCCGTCTGCCACTACGGCTGTAGCGGACGGGACAGGTGAGCCCCCACGGGGGCCTGCAATGGCGGAAGACGGTGTGGAGACATCCAGGTTGGTGGTCTCCACAGAGGAGGAGGAGGAGGCTGCTACTGAACTGCACATGGGGCCTGGTGGGGATAGTACCACTGGTGCAAGTGGTGCAGTCCAGGGCCAGGGTCAGGAGGCAGCACAGGTCACCATGGAGGGGCCTGTGCATGTCGCTGTCCTTGACCCTGTGACTGCACCACCACGCACCAGCAGGGATGCCCCGTCCCAGGCCCGTCCGCTGGTAGGGGGGAGTGCCATGACATCTGCCTCTCCACTAACTGCGGACGAGGGGTTCCACGACTGTATGGGCTCCGTCCTGGTTGGTGTCGCGTTGCGCACGCGTGACATTCATGATGATGTGCGTGCTTCCTGGGCGGAGCACGCATGCCATCACGAACAGCAGCGTCGCGACGTGGCACTGTTGGGAGGGGCACTCTGACGGACCTCTCCTCCTCTGTGGAGACTATGCGCCAGTCGTTCTCTCTGCCGTCTTCCGGCCCAGATTCCACTAGGGCCCCCTGTGGACCTGGCCTGACCAACACAGCCAGCTTGGGGGAGATCCCATCCCTGCCACAGTCGGGAGTCAGTGGTCCAGCAGGGGTGGACACCCCAACAACTGGAGACCAGCAGATGCAGGATGTGCAGGCATCGGACAGGGCACATGGACTGCAGCAGGCTCTAGGTGGGAGCAATGATGGCTCGGGGCCATCAACATCAGAGGAGGAGGCATTGGCCAGAGGGCAGGAGAACCCTGGAATGGGAATGTCTTCTGTGTGGCTGCGGTTTGGCCAGCGCATAGATGCGGAGCGGTGGCGGGCGGAAGAGACACGGTTCACCATGGTCAGGGCGGAGTTCTCCATGCGTCGGGCGTTGAGGTGGGCTGAATGCCTCGAGGTAACTCGCAGGGAGTTGTAACAGGCCATGAGTGCATCCCTGCGAGACCTCGGGGCCAGGGCAGAGGCCCGCCTCCAGGACATTGACATGGAGTTCGATAATGCCCTGGCCTTGGACATCACCGAGTGAGCCGCAGGACTTGCCCGCCGCCATTGTATATAGTTAGATAGTGTTAGGTTTCCTTTGTTTTTCTTTTAATTTGGAGTTAATGGACATTGCTCCACTTCGTGTGTATATAGTTTTTTCTTCTTAGGACTTTTTTGTAGGTTTCCTTTTGTTTGTGGCTCATGGACCATTTGGACTTACATTGTATATAGTTGCAGACTTGTACATACTTTCTTTTTCTATATTCCCATGGATCAATGATTATTGATTTTTTTTTTTTGTTGATTTTTTGGATTATGTTTTTATTATGGACATTGGCAATGGACCACTTTTTTATTCTACATGATTTTTCTTTTTTTTAACTTCATTTACTTTACAATATTTTTTTTCTACATCGGTTATTGTACATTGATTTTCATTTTACTATTTCTCCAAGTCAGTTCTTTATGTTTTTAATACGTTTTTTATTAGTTCTGAATTGGTGTTGTGTTCTGTAATTGGTTTTGTGCATGTCTCATTGAACATTTCCTCAGTCACGTGTTGCCACTGTGTGGCTACGTTGTGCATTCCTGCATGGGCATGGTGGTTCATTTCGACTATCATGGCATGGGCAATTTGGGAGTGGGTTCTGTGGATGGTTGCATGCTTGGATTGGGGGCAAGGGGGATTAGGGTTGGCTTTAGGGACATGGGCCTGTTTTGTTAGGACTTGTTGTTTGTTGGAACATGAGTTGGGGACTGCTGGCAGGTGCCCCTCACTGCTGGGGGGTGGCGATGCTGGGGGACATGAGTCGGGGCCTGCTGGCAGGCGCCCCTCAATGCTGGGGGGTGGGGGTGCTGGGGGACATGAGTCGGGGCCTGCTGGCAGGTGCCCCTCAATGCTGGGGGGTGGGGGTGCTGGGGGACATGAGTCGGGGCCTGCTGGCAGGTGCCCCTCACTGCTGGGGGGTGGGGGTGCTGGGGGACATGAGTCGGGGCCTGCTGGCAGGTGCCCCTCACTGCTGGGGGGTGGGGGTGCTGGGGGACATGAGTCGGGGCCTGCTGGCAGGTGCCCCTCACTGATGGGGGGTGGGGGTGCTGGGGGACATGAGTCGGGGCCTGCTGGCAGGTGCCTCTCACTGCTGGGGGGTGGGGGTGCTGGGGGACATGAGTCGGGGCCTGCTGGCAGGTGCCCATCAATGCTGGAGGTGGGGGTGCAGGGGGACATGAGTTGGTGATAACTAGTGGAAGGTGACACGTGGGCTGGCTGGGCGGCATGCCTATGGTGGATGGGCTGCCTGCGGGACATGACCAGGGGTGCAGGGTAGTCCCCTGTGGTGTGGGTTGCCTGCAGGGGCTGTGGAGGGGGTAGAGGGCACACCTGGGTGGACCCACACTGCCAATTCACGTGTGAGACTCCGCACGCATCCCACTGGATACACGTACCCCGCTCTGACAGTGAAATTGCGTGTGAAACTTCCCGCGCACCTCAGTAATACACGTACCCCGGTCGCACAGGACCAATCGCGTGCGAAACTTCCCACGCACCCCAGTAATACACGTACCCCGCTCGCACAGGGCCAATCGCGTGTGGAACTCCCTGCGCACCCCAGTAATACACGTACCCTGCTCGCACAGGCACAATCGCGCGTGAAACTTCCCGCGCACCCCAGTAATACACGTACCCCGCTCGCACAGGGCCAATCGCGTGTGAAACTTCCCACGCACCCAAGTAATACACGTACCCCGCTCGCACAGGGCCAACGCGTGTGAAACTTCCTGCGCACCCCAGGAATACACGTACACCGCTCGCACAGGGCCAATCGCACGTGAAACTTCCCGCGCACACCAGTAATACACGTACCCTGCTCGCACAGGGCCAATCGCGTGTGGAACTTCCCGCGTACCCAGTAACACACGTACCCCGTTCGCACAGGGCCAATCGCGTGTTTAACTTCCCGCGCACCCCTGTAACACACGTACCCCACTCGCACAGGGCCAATCGCGTGTGAAACTTCCTACGCACCCCAGTAATACCCGTACCCCACTCGCACAGGGCCAATCGCGTGTGAAACTTCCCACGCACCCCAGTAATACACATACCCTGCTCGCACAGGCCCAATCGCGCGTGAAACTTCCTGCGTACCCCAGTAATACACGTACCCCGCTCGCACAGGGCCAATCGCGTGTGGAACTCCCTGCGCACCCCAGTAATACACGTACCTTGCTCGCACAGGCCCAATCGCGCGTGAAACTTCCAGCACACCCCAGTAATACACGTACCCCGCTCACACAGGCCCAATCGCGCGTGAAACTTCCTGCACACCCCAGTAATACACGTACCCCGCTCGCACAGGGCCAATCGCGTGTGAAACCTCCCACGCACTCCAGTAATACACCTACCCCGCTCGCACAGGGCCAATGCGTGTGAAACTTCCCGCGCACCCCAGTGATACACGTACACCGCTGGCACAGGGCCAATCGCACGTGAAACTTCCCGCGCACCCCAGTAATACACGTACCCCGCTCGCACAGGGCCAATCATGTGTGGAACTTCCCGCGCACCCCGGTAACACACGTACCCCGCTCGCACAGGGCCAATCGCATGTGGAACTTCCTGCGCACCCCAGTAACACACGTACCCCACTCGCACAGGGCCAATCGCATGTGAAACTTCCCGCACACCCCAGTATTACACATACCCCACTCGCACAGGGCCAATCACATGTGAAACTTCCCCACGCCCCAGTAATACACGTACCCCGCTCGCACTGGGCCAATTGTGTGTGAAACTCCCCACGCAGCAGAGTACATGTATTCAGAGGGGTGCGCGGAGAGTTTTACAGGTGTTTTCGTGGTTGGGGGCCTGTGCACCATGTACGTGATTTGTGCGCTTTACATGGCACATGGGGAGGGTTTGGGGCGTAACTGGCGCTGCTGCAGGGTCGCTGCGCCACTCTGCACCACGGCTGGTAATGGATGTTAAAATCCATGAATACGTTCTGCGCGGAAATGGATTTTGGTGCACGCGGCTGGTGCAGACTGTCGCACGCGCACACTGTGCGCCAGCCGCATGTGCCACTTGTGCGCTGAATTCTATGAATTACCCCTAAAGTGTCACTAGAGGCAGTGGTGCAGTCAGCTAGTCAAGTAAGTGAATTTTAATCTGAGCATCGAAGATATCCATGTTTGGGATGGCGATGTTTGTGATGGGCTGTGGGTTGCAGTGGAGTGGGTCGAGAAGTGTAGAAGAGTGAATTCCAGAGGATGCACATGGACGTATGGAACAGTGAGGTTGAGTGCATAGGAGGATCAGAGGGAATGAGATGGTGAGTAAATTTAGATACAATCCAAGATGTTCCGGAGAGAAAGACCATTGATATCTTTGTAGCTTGGGAGAAGGACCTTGGAAAGGGAGAAGTTGCACATGGTGAGCCAACCAGCAACTTATTGGTAGATAGAAGTGTGGGCGGGGGATCTGTGTAGGTTATAGAGATTGTGGGTCACAAGATTGATGGAGGAAGGAACTGCGGGGAAGGTCAAGGTGTAGGCATTAACAGTAGTCAATATTTCTGACAACAAGGGTGGAGGTTGGAGTTGTTGTAGAGTAGTTAGCTAGAAATGAGTCATTTTCTCTATGTTGAGGAGGTTAATATGAACAGCAGAGGCAGTGGTAGTGATGAATTGTTGTTGTCAGAGGTCACTATCAAACAGGACCCCAAGATTGCAAACACTGTGTGAGGGAGAAAAAAAAAGGTTGGAAGGAGATAGGAGAGCAGTGGGTGGGAATGGCATATGACAACTGGAGAAACATGACTTTCTCTTTTGAAGAGTGCATCAAGAGTGCAGAATGATGCAGCAGAGAGCCATCAGTAAAAATTGCAGAGATGCAGTTTGTAATCATTTCAGAGATGGTTGGGTTGAAGCAGGGAAAGCAGAAGAGTAGTTGAGTCTCATCAACAAAAAGGTGACAGTGAAAGCCAAAGGATGTGATACATTTTCCTATGGCTGACATATAGAGGGTCAATATCAGAGATCCAAGGCTGATCCTTGGAGTACATTGATAAGGAGAGGGGTGGAGTTAGAGTTTTGCAGGAGGGAAGATATTTAGAAGGATTTATTTTACAGGTAGGAGGCAATCCAGGCAAGAGCAGATTTGCCATACCCAAGGTTCTGGAGAGTGATTAAATAAAATGAAATTAAATTTAATTTTGAAGAAGCAAAACGAATTGTCAACGGTGTACAATTTGGCCATAAGGTCCAAAATGATGAGTTTAGAAGAGAGTTGGGAGTGCAGACAAGAATGCGACAAGCTTGAGTTCCATCTCACTGGGGTGTTTACTATAGAACCCAGTTTGAAATGGATCTGCAAGGTAATTATCCTTCTGGTACTTAATGATTTGGTTCAAGAACACCCAATCAAGGACTTTTTAATAATGGGGATAGAGGGAAACTGTGGAAAAGTTAGCTAAGACATTTAGGTCAGCAAATTGTTTCTTCTATAGGGTTAAGAGAGCTGCAGATTTGAAGGAGACAAGGAAGTGTCCAGTTGAGAGAGAGGTTTAAAGAGCTCAAAGAGATAAGGGCAAGTGATTGAGACTGCGGCCCACATTATGAGTTTGCTGGTATCCACCAGTATTACCGGTGGGATACCGGCAAACTTCCCTTACCGTCTCTGCCGCCCAATCTCTTGGCATTACTGGGATATTACAGGCGGCAGAGAGCTGGTTCATTTCTTTTCCCATGGAGTCGCATTGGAATGAGAGTGAACCCAGAAAGGCACACCACAAAATCTCCAAGAAATCCAAAACTATATTGGCCCTCACCCTTGTACACCAACTTATGAAGGTTTGCTAACACATTGATTCTGATGCAACCAACAGAAGATGCCATGTCTTCATTAGGGAGGATGCTTTCCTGTGACAATTAGTAGACCTCTATGAGGAGAAAGGCTGCCTTCAAGACATGCCTGTGCAGATGTGCATTCATTATTCAATTAGGTCTCACACCATCTTATCTCCGCTCATTTGAAGAAGTTTGAAGAAGTTTCCCTTGATAAACATCATCTTGAGAAGGAAAACAAGAATGAATAAACATGAGTTGACGCTACAGAAATATATTGTATAGGTTAAATAACATTTCAACTAGCCTGGTTGCAATAGTTTGTTTGTTTGTTTGTTTGTTTTATAATTTATAATGTGCATGAGACCCGGGGGTATCAGGGCGCAGCAGTTACAAGAATATGCGAAACTTAGTTAGAGAGAATCGTGGTATAAAATACCTTACTTACAAAGCATTACTTACAGAAAAGGGTATATGCAGGTATTTACAGATTATGCAAGATAAGCACAGATATTTACAAATATTACAGGCAATGTATACAGAGTTATGGTTACCACCGTGGGGGTAGCCGGTTATGAGTCAAGAAGAAAGATGCATTTCTTACAAAGGCAGAATATCTCGTTATTTACAATTAGCAGATGGGCATTGCTCGTTGCCATGCAGGATTCTATATTGTGCAATTTAGTGGTCATTGGATTTCAGCCACAAGAGAGTATTAGTTCTAAAGTTTTGGTAAGATTGGTCTAGTCTTAGTGTAGAAGGCCAGGAGTTCCATAGTTTGGCTGCTTTAACGGAGAAACTGTTACCTCCAATTGTGGATAGTTTGAATCTAGGGATGGACAGGCGATCCCTGTTTGCTGATCTGGTTGGTCTTAGGGAAGTCTGTTTGTGAAATCTCTCAGAGAGGTAGATGGGGGCAGCTTTATTAAGAGATTTATGGGTGAGCGACAACGTTTTTAGAAGGATTTTGCCGTTAGTCTGGAGCCAGTTGTTCTGATGACTGCTCTCGGATATGTAGTCTCTTCTGGAGATGCCTAATGCCGCTCTAAGGGCATTATTTTGTAGGGTTTGGATTCTTCTAATGGTGGATTTGTTAGAGCCTAAATAAAGGGTGTTGCAATAATCCAAGCAGGACAGGATGAGGGCTCTGGCCAGGATGGTGCAGCTGCTGTTAGAGCGAAATGGCTTACCGGTTCTAATGAGTTTACACATATAGGCTATAGTGGACGCTAGCGAGTTAACTTGTTTAGCAAAGGAGAATGTAGAGTCGAGATAAAAACCTAATGTTTTTACCTCCTTTGCTACCTTAATGAGGTTGCCGTCAATTATGAATGAAGAATAGTCAGATCCTAGTTTTTTTAAGTTAGTAGGGGTACCCAAGATGATGAATTCTGTTTTATCACCATTCAGGCATAGACCATGCATGGCCATCCATGCCTGGATGATGATGTACACTCTGTTCACCAAGGACAAATCCTTGTCATAATCCCCTGAAAGTGGGAGTAGAATCTGAGTATCATCTGCATAGTTAGTGTAGGTGATACTGAGATGGTCCACTCTGTCTAGATAGTCTATTCTGACAGCAAGCATATGTTATTCAAAATGGAGCCCCTCTTACTGTACCTCTCTAACTGTACCAGGCGGGTGCATTCAAATAAGGTTTAGTTATCTCAAATCAACATGTTGTTCATGTTATCTTCGAAAACACACACAATTGCATTTTAGACTACGTTCTTTTAAACCCTAACTACACACAACTGCATTTCCCTCTACAGCCGTATCAACTCACCCGGACAGATTCAGCATTTGGATGTGAGGATATAAAATGGCTGCACCATGTCTCACTCTATTTGGATCTGAGGTTGTGACCTCTCCCTAAAGCCTACAACCGTGCAGAATCTTAGAAGGAAAAGGTTTGAGAGGGGCAGCCCGGCATGCAAGCATCCTCCGAATATTATGCATAGGATCTTTTTGAACCGTATCTTTGCATATCCCAGTCTACATTGCAATATTAGAATTCTGAAGTGTGACCCAATTTTGTATAGGGCTAGGGAACAGCAAAATAACTCATTCCATTAGACCGAGTATGCCAAAGTGTGCATCAATTCAACACATATATGTCATGTTTATCTTATGTGGACCAGTTTTATCTGAAATTGTGTAAGTCACCTAGGCTATGTCATAACTCATTAAATGCATATTCTGGCACACATGAAATGTATATTCACAACATATGCAAAGCATGATTTATTAACAATGTACTATAGCAGGTAGCTGCAATCCTTTGTCTCCCCAGATCTTTCGGACTACAACTCCCATCAGCCCAAGCCAATAGAGTTAACGGGGAGGGGTCATGGGAGTCGTAGTCCAAAACATCTTGAGAGCCACAGGTTGCAGACCATTATTTATAGTGTCGATCAACTCCTTTTTGCACATGTT
This sequence comes from Ambystoma mexicanum, assembly GCF_040938575.1. NCBI lineage: Eukaryota > Metazoa > Chordata > Amphibia > Caudata > Ambystomatidae > Ambystoma > Ambystoma mexicanum. The sequence goes on from NC_090922.1 coordinate 1,143,342,359, forward strand.
TTTCTGTCTCCGATGTCTTGATTTGAAACATCTCCCTGATATGTTTACATCCCATGTCAGCTTCTTGGCCTTTCTCTGGGATCACTATCATAAGAGTAATCAGCTAGTGCCTGTGTAAAAATACAAAAATAAGTTGATGAAACTTAATACCCAGGATTACTCTCTTGTGTTGTCTATTTGCTCTATTCCTTGTGAGTGTGCGTTACAAAGACTTGAATGACTCTATCTGGATGTGTAGGCGAAAGATTGTTAACTATATGATATAGGCTCACATGAGAATGTATGAAGGGGACCTTTACCTGACACTTCCCCAAAGACATTCTTGTGCCTGTCACACTAATTCTATTATACATAGGTGATTTTGAAATGTGGTTTGCAGTATATAAATTCACTGCGATGGTTGTTGGGGATAGTGTGTTGGGAATTTCAATTTCAAAGGTGAAGCGTGTCGGAAGTGGCCACGTTACTCTGTGAGAGAGCGAGAGAGCGAGAGCGAGTAACTGCTGGTGCGGCTTGACGCACGGTCCGACGCGATCCAACGAGAGAGCGTAGGAGCGGCTGTGAGTGGTGGGTCCGCTCCTCTAACGCCGTATAGCTGGAAGCGGCGATCGGCGGTGCTCGCTGGAGCGCGGCGGGATGCGGAACGTAGGACGAGATTGCGCGGACCATCGAGGAGCCGAGGTGAGGCCCTGGTCAGAACATGAGGAGGTAAAGACCCAAGGGTGAGGTCTAAGGCGAGGTATGAGGCAAGTGCGGTAAAGGGGAGAAATTGCGAGTGGAAAGCTGAGAGCTGGGGGATAGTGATCTCCCCCTCCGCCTTGCAACATCTATCCACTCCCGCAACGCCTAACCCCTCCCGGGTGAGCGAGTGAGCAGGAGGCCTCACGCGGGGAGATTGAGGCGAGCCGGGCTGACTTGGCAGCCCATAAGTGAGAAGCGGGTTTAGAGCCAGAAGAACAAAAGCACGCGGAAGCTAGCCGGCGGTGGCTCCCTGTGGCTTCTTGTGACACTTCTTGAAGTGGGCTTGGAGTGGACCCGGAGACTGCGGGCTGTAGCCTTTGATCCGGGCTTGCAATTTTTAACCGGAGACTGCGGGCTGTAGCATTTGATCCGGGCCTACAAGTCTTCTGTGTCATTATACTTGGTGAGGGGGGGGTACCAGTAAAGGGTGGAGAACTCTACATAGTCACCTCACCAGGGCAGTTCTAGAGGTAAAACTTTTCCTGGCCTCTAGTAGCAGCCTTTACTACCTTACCTGCCTAGACTAACCTGTACCTTCAGGAAATAAACTCTCGAAGTGAAGTGAGCCTTAACGTAGACATGCAGCGGGGAAGAAAAGAACCCCACTCGATTTATAATCTACGTAAAAATAAATCTCAACCCATAAAGGAACCTAAGGAATCCCACAAGAAAGGGGGCAAATCCAAAAAGAATGCCAAATATGCTATCCCGGTGGCACAAGGGGCTATAACTGAGTTATTTCCTGTGAACCCTCCCCCGGCCACAAATTCTACTGTAATTGAGGAAACACCGGCACTGATAGAGAGTGGCGGCATTTCTTTAAATACCTCCAATTTTGAAGACATTGACAATAATTCCCTCTTAGACCTATGCCTAACAATACAGAGAGGGATGCAAACACAAACGCCCCTGAGGTCACCCAGTGGCATAACGCCATTAAAAGAAAACAGCATGAATAGTGTTTCGGGGGTGCATACCGGTGGGGGAATTAGCGGACGTCTGTCTGCTTCTCCAAATCTGGTAATGGCGTCAATGGAGGACGAACCAGACAACGTGATGGAAGAGAATATCGAATCACAGCCAAGCTCATTACAGATAACTGAGCTACAATCATCGGTGGCTGCTCTTCAATTTGCCCTCAAAATACTCCTACAAATGTCAGGGCGAATTTTGGCCAATACTAATACCATCACATTGGCTTTAGAGCAAAAAGATCCCCTCCGAAAAGAGGCAGAAATGAATCTAGCTGATGCTTTACTGACAGTCGAGGAGATTGAAGAACAGGAAGATGTGGTGGAGGGGGGTGAAGCACAATATGTGCCCAATAGTGATAGCATAATTGAGGAAATCCCTGTGGAGGCTGACGATCCAGAGCATGAGCTAAGCCCCCGGTGTCATCCCTCACGGAAACAACGAAGACTGGCAAAAAAGGCACTTAAAACAAGTCAGCTGCAAAAGGGGCCCAACCTCCTATAACAGTGCCCAAACCGGCACCTGAGGCCCGCTTAAAAAAGGCTAGGAAAAGACTGGTGAGAGTAGCTCAAAGGGCGGCAAAGGCTAAGGGACCATTAATAGACTGGCTGATACCAGAAGAGAAGACAATGGGAATGGACCCAAATGATGATTCAGTTTTGACCTTTGAGCCTGAGTTGGAAACCAGTATACATATGCAGCCGGAGCCTCTCCCTGAAATACGGGCGGTGGAAGAACCTACCGAGCCCTTACCTTTGGACCAGAAGAAGGAAGTGAAGGACATAAATACGACTCATATTTGTTTCATTAAGAATCTGTATCCAAGCGGCAAAAATCCCTGGTTATCACCCTCGGAACTATTAACAAGATTATATCATATACCTCAACTTCGTGTCCTAAAATCTGAGGATTTCTTATTTGTAGAACCCCTGTCGGGCCCCAACCCTAATGTCTCTGCCTTACATTGCATTTTTCCGACTACGGCGCAACTCATCAGAAAATACAAAGAAGATCTGAATGCAGTGGACATTGACATTGATGTAGACCCGCTGGAGAAGGTACCCTCGGATCAACCAGAGGACACTATGGCAACATCTCCTGTGGCTAATGTGCTCAAATCGGGACTAGGGGACAATCCTGTGTTAAAGGAAATACAGCAAGTCCTGAAGTCACTTTTAGAATCCATCCTGCAGCTGCTACAGAACCACTGATGTTTGTCTTTACTTTCTTGGAACTGCAGAGGCTTTTCCCATCTCCTGAGGTCGGAAGGCTCAGTAGACTTACTGTCCCAACATAGCTGTATATGTCTACAGGAGACATGGTCTCTCGACCCTTTATTGCTAGATGGTTTTATTATACATCAAGCGTTTGCTAAACGGGGCAGCAAGGGGCGTCCATACGGTGGTTTACTCACGGGGGTATCCAGTATGTTTATGTCTCGAACGATTCAATGCAAATCTGAGGAGTTGCTATTGGCAGTAGAGGTCGAACATCATTAGGAAAATGGCTCAGGAAGGTTTCTTTTAATTAATCTGTATAACCCTCCAGGAGAATTGTTTCGGGACTCACTGTAAGAGGCAATACAAGATCTATTGTCTATATGGCTGCTAAGAACGGGCAATGTTGCAGTGGTGGTTATGGGTGACTTTAATTGCCATATGACGGACGAGACTCTTATATCTTCTAACTCTGATCTCAATGAAAGATGTTGGATGTCCCATAGAAAGAGGGAGGCCGAAGGATTAGGCTGGCTGCAATTGTTTGAAGCCTGGGATATGGCTATGATTAATGGCCGTACATCAGGAGATCGGCCGGGGAGACATAAGTGGGCGAGTGGGACATCCATGAGCACATTACATTATATATTCATGTGCCCTGTGATGCAGACCAGAGTAAGCGACATGATAGTCAAGCCTAATAAATGGAGCGATCATGCGTCGCTACAGTGTATATTTAATATACCTATCTCATCTCCCTCCCCTGCTAACATGGGTATCATCCAAGCTAACCAGGCAGGATCTAGAATAGTGTGGTCCGAGAAGAACATAAGGTTGGCCACAGAAGCTCTGGAATCCATATTAGAGCGGGGCTCATGTGACTTCAAACTTATGACCGCAAATGAAATTGAAGACTGGATATCGGGGTTCTCAGGTCAGCATGCCACGGCCATTAAAAAACATATGCTAAAAATTGGGGGTGCAATACTCCCCTTTAATAGGCAAATCAGGGATGTCAAGAGAGAGCTAAGAAAGTTAATCGGAGGCCTGAAACACATGAGTTTATCGGGAGCTTTATACCGCAAAAAAGTAAGAAATATCAAAAACCGCTATAAAGAATATTAAGAACATTAAGACAACAGAGAAAAATACCAGATATCAGCAGCTGATACAAACGATTTGTACGAGAAATTCTCGTAGTATTTCGTCATTACTCAATGAGAATAGAGAGAAGGCAAAAGGCCCTTTAATTAACCCTATATGTGAGGAGACATGGGTTAAATTCCTACTAAGCCGAAATTCAGGGGAAGTGGAACCCATGGGCAGAGTATTGGAGAGGGCTCCTACCCATCCGCCTTTTGATGTATCAGCTGAGGCAATTCTGAATAAAATAGCTACTCTCAAGTCCTCCAGAGCTCCTGGTCCGAATGGCCTAGCTAATGTAGTGATTAAGAACCATCCTCGTTTCTGGGCCGATTTGTTCACTTCATTATTCAATAAGGTCCTAGCGCAGGGGATAATACCCCGGTCCTGGCAGACAGCGATTCTCATTCCTGTATTTAAAAAAGGCAGCCGTTCTGATCCTAATAACTACAGGCTTCTATCCATGCTTGATATTTCAGGTAAACTTTTTGCCTCACAATTGCTTTGTGAGATGCAGAAATGGGTAGAAGATGCCAAAATACTCAGCAGATTCCAATGTGGCTTTAGACAGGATTTTTCCACCTCACATAACCTCTTGGTCATGGAAATACTTCGAACACGGTCGCTTAATAAGGGGCAGCCCCCCTTGTACGCTCTTTACATCGATTTCCAGGCCACATTCGACTCCATCCCACGGGAGAGGCTATGGATTAAGCTAGAGAAATTGGGATGTCCGCCTGGGTTGTTATACTACCTTAGATTACTCCATCAAAATACTACGGTGCGCCTGAGGTTAGATCAGGACGGAAATATGACCAGAAATGTGTCCCAAGATAGGGGGTTAAAGCAGGGATGTGTCACCGCCCCCCTTATTTATAACCTATATGTGTACGATATTCCTGCAGTATTAGCTGAGGTTGACAATTGCCCTCCTAAAATTGGTGATGCATCGTGTGCTGTATTAGCATATGCGGACGATCTGGTTGTATTTGACAATACCATAGGTGGTTTGAGGCGTTCCGCTACTGCCCTATGGCATTATGCCAGGATAAACAGATTGACCATCAATCTGGACAAAACAAAAGTCCTTAGATTTACGAGAAGAAGAGTTTTGCGAGTAAATTTGATAGTACACCATAATTTTATACCCTATGCTCCATCCTATCGCTATCTTGGAGTCGAAATTGAGCCCCTTGGTGATTACTTATTATGCAGACAAGGTCGCATTACTAGGGCGATGCAACCGATAGCATTTATTTCTGCCTTTACAAACAAGCAGGGTGGCTTTACCCTCTGGGGAACGCGCCACCTGTATATCCAAGTGTTTGCCCCCATGATTATATATGGCCTGGAGTCTTTGCACACATCAGACCTAGCATGGCTGCAAGTGCTGGAGGGCAAGTTCTGGCAACGGATATTGGGGGTATCCCCTGGGGTACCTATGGCCCTGATTAGACTGGAACTGGGCCTTCCATCTTTGAAGGCTATGGTATTGAAGAAAAGAGCAGGGTTTTACCTTAAGATGATAGGTGGCACTATGAACCCCTTACTAACTGTGCTACATTAGGAGGTGACCAAAAAATACACTACATCTCCTCTACATAAAGATATGACCACATTTTTGGCAGATATCGGATGGACACATGGAGGGGATACTATTACTAAGGAAACCCTAAATGCGCTAAGGAAAAAAGTAGACCTCTGGGATTGGCTCGAGAATTTTACACATATAGGCAGCCTGAAGACATATCAATTTGTGAAATATAGACTATTCAATTTTATGAAACCACAGGTCTACCTATATCTATGCCCCTCTAGAAGACTCAGACGCTTCATTATGTTGTTCCGATTGGAACAATTGCCTACTATGTACACCAGAGGAGCATGGGACAATATCCCGGTTGCTGAGCGTATATGCCATCTGTGTAAATCCTCAGAATGTCTAGAGACAGCTAGACATCTTCTTACGGAATGTCTGTCTATGAAGAATACAATCTTACGCTATCTGGGGGAATTTGCGCACAACCCTAAAACCATATGCAAAATAACATTCTGGCGTTATTGCACTAACACTTGCAATATGCATTTATTCATTGCATTATATAACGTTTGGCAACAGGTAGAGATTAGCCTGGCACGTGAACTGTAATTATTCCAAACACTAGGGGTGTCAAGGAATTCACTGAGTAATCTTTATGAGATAGATATTGTTTAAGATTTAAAAATACTTAATTTAATTACATCCGAGATGCAGGCCGTCTTATGTAACACACACTTGGATATGAATTTTTTATATAAATAGCTTAAGGAAAGATGTTTAACTGTCCTTTTTAGTTGATTTTATGCTATATGATTATTAATTCATGCTTTTGGTATAGTTATGCATTATGTATAATGTTTGTAATTTGTAATATGTGTAAAGTTTGAATTTATTTTCAATCTATACCACATTAAAGAATGTAATATATAAATTCATTCTAGGATCAAACCAGTTTACTGTGGTATTACATGTTCACATATTTCCATAGTTGTCCTGTAGGTGTCCAAAGAATTACATGTGTGACTCACCAGGGGTTGTATATGATCTCAACACAGTATAAAGGCAATGGGTAATCAAATATGTAGTAAGTAATTTGGGAAATTAGAGAGATCAAATAAGTGATGGCTGCTTGCTGGATGCATGTTCCATAGAGAATATATAGAAACATGTATACGTCCTCCATAAGAATGTACGCAAAAAGGAAAACATATGGATGTGCCATACTTGCTTCAACATGTGCTATAGAAACTGCTTGTCTAAACTCTGTCATCTGCAAACCTCTAGCAGGGCATCCTGTGCTCAGTGATGGCAGCACAGTTACTGCAGTTAAAGAGCAAGTGCAAGTCCTGTGCTCTATTTTATGAGGGCTCAGAAGTAAAAAATGTAACTGATATATTGTTCTACCATCTGCCTGAATGTCCTCTATCTGGTGGTGGATTGGAACCATGTTGTAGCTTGAGTGGAATACTTGTTTGAACCATATTGCAGATGGCAGTGTCCCTCTTGAGGCTGGCAAAACCCAAGAGTGTGGGAAAAACCATCATCAAGCTACTTCTCAGCACATTATGGTAGAATCTAAACCATATTATCATGCTGCCTCAGAAGTCCTGAGGTTCTCTCACTTTATTCTGTGACAGTTAGATGCACATCGTTCATAGCCATTCGCTTTCTTCATAATAGCTCTATGGCTTTTAACTTATCAAGTTAAAATGTGTTGACGTTGGTGTAACTTGTTTTCCAAGTGATCCCTGTTCTTGAAATGCATCAGGAATGTCTATTTCATCCCATGCTCATTTTCTACTCCCTAGGGGAGGTCCAGTCACCAGTGCGGTACACGCAGAGACTGGAGGCCGACACATAGGACATGCCTGGCTACAAAATCCATTTTTTAACAACTGAACTTTCGGCCAGGGGCTTCCTGTCCCACCACAGCATACCCCCCACAACCAGACCAGCCCTAGTCCCGACCTCACACAATGTGGCTAACAGCCCAAACATGACACTCATCATGTTGTTTTTCAATGTAATACTCGATAAGGAATGCATTCATCACTCTTGTCGGATGCAGATTTCATATTGAATTATATGGGAGTTAATATTTGTTGGTGTGGTCCCTTTATACCTTTACTTTCAAAGGTATGGAATCTGGAAAACGAACATCACAAATTTAGTGGGTGCGCATTTTTCAGGGTTGTCCAAACAAACATTCACATCCGTGCTTTGTTCACTGTACTTGCAAACCACACAATTGCCACAAGGGTAGTGGATTGTAAATACTGGTAACCCCATACTAATGTAAATTGAGTTTGAAAGGGCATTCTATCAGGATATATGCATGTTCCTCTTAACGTATCGCATATATACTTCTGAATTTCTGTTCACAGAACTACATTTTCTGAGTTGTTTGGGAACATAAAATCTAGAAGCCTGAGCTCTATGTCTCAATAATCTCATAAAACGGAGTATGGCGCTTGTGGTTGATATTTCACAACGGTATACATGCTACCAACAGGGAGTGCAGGTTCCTACACAGAAAGTTTGACCTCTAAGCATTGTATCCTTTCATTTTTACATACATTCTTACAGAGAATGACTTTGCAACATTTGGTGGAGTTTTGTCCAGGTGGGGCAAATTTATAAGGGTAGATGGTATGAAAATGTTGCTTGAAGCTGCAGTGAGAACTGTGAGACAGAAGTGCACCGAATGGGCATGAGGATCGCTGGTCCGGTCGTGAAAGCAAATTTGGTGTCATTAGCAGATTTGGTGTCATTAGCAGATTTTTGAAAATTTCAAAAGAATAGATGCAATAAGAAGTTAGGGTTATCGCAGTCCTGTGTGAGGACTCTGTTCCTGACTCGGTGTCAGCAGACACGTCAGGAACTATCAGGAAGCTGCATGTTTTCTGTAGACAGTGTACAAGGGTGCTGAAGGTGCATTACATATGCTGAAAGGGGCGCAATGTTAGGTTTACAATTCATGTCTTTTGTCCATTGGCACTATGGTAAAAAGATGCTTAACAATGCACATTTACAGATGTATTGTGTAGTGACTTGGGTTGGTCTGTGTATCATATGGTTCAGGGGGTGTGATATCACTGTGGTGTAATGTTGAGTGGAACGTCCAGGCTCGGGAAAAGGTTGAACTGTGTGGCAGTTAGAGGTCAGCCTACGCAGGGGCTGGTGGAAGTCTTCTTGTAATAGACTCAGCTGAAACTTACTTCATATACCTTGTTCTCTTTAAATCAGTAAACTAGAGAACCAGCCATCGGTCTCCAACTTTAATTGTGTCACAGTTCTTTACATTGGTGACGAGGAATTCGAACTGAGAGAAGAGGTTAAGGTTCCCCAACACGTTTTCAAGGAACGTCAGTCAGCGGCGTTAGAGTGACCCGTCGGCAATCAGGAAACAAAGCAGAGAGAAGCTCCTTGAACTGTGAAGTGTCCTCTATCATGGCCTGTGGCGGTAAAGCAGCGGCGGTTGCCCGAAGGTGCGTGTGATGTGGCGGTAAGGTATGCTGCGCGTCTGTCAGAGGGTGAAGTTGAAGCAGAGACATCACCAGCCCCGGGCCGCAGCCCTAGGCTTATAAGGTGAGTCTGCCCTAACGTGCTGTGTGAGGTGGTGCATAAAGTAACTCTTTAGTCTGCGGCGAGTGTAGGGGCAATAAAAGAGGCTCACAGTTGAGCTAACAATTCAGTGGAATGTTAAGGGGCACAACAAGTGAAGAGCTCCTTTGTAAAGGGAGCTTTTGTTTGAAGCAGTTCTTGATACAGGAACAAACTTGTGTGAGACACCCAGAGCAGAAGGCCCTTATTTTGTGCATCTAAATTGGCAGTGTGGCATTTTCTGGCTGTTTTATTGGGAACTGTGTTGGCTCATTAACAAATTTCTGCAAAGGTCACGGGGGACTTTGGTGTACCGGTGGTGTTTATCACAGGGGGAACGTTACCTCAGGGTGGTGCCGGACTGAGCCATATATTGCATCTTCTCAATGCCAGCAGCTTCAAGGGAATGATGATGATGAAGCATGAGCTAATGGCAGCAGAGAGAGTCACAAGTGGATCACGTGATATCATAGGTGTTCTTTCCTCGGAACAATGGGCAAACACGCAGCTCGGTAAGCGGAGAGCTGAAGGTGGCGGACTGGATGGCTGAGAGTTTCCGCGTGAGTTGGAGGAGGAGGATACGGAACAGGAGTAAGGGAACGTTCAATACAGCAAGAAGTTAAAATTATCACCGAAAATTGATGTTGTTCATACCGTGGTACCAAAGGTTCCTTTGGGAGGTGTTGCATATGGTGAAGGAGAACTGTGTCGTTCCGACAAGGATGCTGGCTGAAGGTCGAAGAAGTCAGTGCCCATTCTGAGGGAGAGTCACGCGATCAGAGCATGAACTGGAGCAGTTTGATCTGATGGACTGGAGGGTCGAGAGGAGCATTGATATCTTAAAGGAACTTGCCCCGGATATATTGCAATTTTTTGGACAGCTGCATTGTTACGATCGAGAGTATTAGTATTTCAGGTGGTGTGAGGCCTGTCTGGGGTGAGTGGTGGTGGCATGATTTGTCGTGGCCTCTGTTAGTTTAGAACTGAGATGAGTGGTGAATTGGATGCTTAGGAGGGTGCTGCAGATGTTAATGTGAGCACACTGGAAGAATTTTCGTTTCTGTTTTTTTCATGCCATTTGTGTTATGAGCTCAGGAGGGGGTTTGGGTGTTTCAAGCTCATAGGGTCATTAGAGGAGCCTTAAGGCTATGGGGCTCAGTTGATGTGTGTTTGAGTTCTGAGCATTTGGAAGGTTGTGCTGAAAGAGTTAAGCAATGAGCTGTTAAACCTCAGTGGTGACTAGCCCATAGATTAAGGTGATGGGTGTGGGCACCAATTGAGGATGAGTGACCCGGGTTCGGCTTTGTTCAGGTTGAGTATTTTGAAGACCAGCTTTTGGCTGGGTACACAGCATGGCACTGTGTGGATCTGTGCTTTCGAGACCAGCATTAGGCTGGGAACATAGCATGGTGCTGTGCGGGAGGTGTGTTAGTTTGGGTGTTGCCCAGAGAGTTAAGCGATGGGCAGTTTGCACCAATAGGGACGTGCGGTATGAGTTGTTTTGGTGGTCTGAGTTTGTTTCGGTCCAGGTTGTGTCTTGAGGGAAGATCAGTTTTCTGCTGAGTACACGGCATGGCGCTGTGCGGAGATGAGTTTAGGATATATGTAAGTGGAGACCAGTTTCTGGGTGCTCAGCACTGCGCTGGGTGGTTCAGTTAGGTGTTGTTCTGCAAGTGTGTTTGGTGTTCTATGGGTGTTGGAGATCTCCTGTGGGGGGGGTGTGCTAGTGTGGAATTACTTGGTCTTTCGTTTTAGTGTTTGCTGCCTTTCTTGGGGGCAGTGGTTTTGGAGTTGAATCTGTGTTGGTAGGGTTTCAGTGAGTTGAGGGGTATTTGTCAGTGGTTGACAGGGAGGGGCTGGTTCCCTTTTGGTTAAGTCTGACTGTTTGGCCTACAGTAAGTATAGATGGTCACGGTAGGGGGAGTGCATTTTTGGACACTGGTATGTTGGCTTGGATGGGTTTTGGGTTTCTTTAGGATGTGGTGATTGGAGGCGTTCTTATGATTTTTAGTTATATCTTATTGTGGTTGGATTGGTTGTCTGCAGCGTGTAAGGGGGGAGATGTGTAGTGACTTGGGTTAGTCTGTGTATCAGATGGTCCAGGGGGTGTGATGTCACTGTGGTGGAATGTTGAGTGGAATGTGCAGGCTCGGGGAAGGGTTGAACTGTGTGGCAGTTAGGGGCCAGCCTACGCAGGGGCTGGTGGATGCCTTCTTGTAATGGACTCAGCTGAAACTTATTTCATCTACCATACTTTGAATCAAGAAACTAGAGAACCAGCCATTGGTCTGCAACTTTAATTGTGTCACAGTTCTTTACATGTTGCTCATGAAATTATTCCTGGGAAGGTCATGCATGGGTAGGACGTGCAGAATATTTGGTTTATAGAGCAAAAAACATAGCATCATTTCTTCTTTGTCATTTATGGTTTGGACTTTCTGATCGCAACATTGGAATATGTTTGTGGACTATTTATCTGTCCACAGACATTAATGCACTAATTATGGTGGTAGCAGGATTTGTTATAATTAGAGATTGGGAAAAGTGAGTGCAGGGCCCAGTGTTGATAAGTGGGCATAACGTTGTCCTGTGGCCATTATCAGTGGCCAGATTGTTTGCGGCACAGCAATCTAACCACTGACCATGGTCTGAGAGATCGTACATATGGTTAACGTTGGCAATCAGGCTGGTCTACTACATGGTGTTATGAATCCAGCCAAGTCATCACTGAATCCCAGCCTAAAGTCTCCTCCCATGTGTTCAGGGGAAAGGCAGCCACTACCTTATCCTGGTATACACGCATTTCGTCCAATGATTTTACATCGTGGGACTTTTCATCGCCAGCCCTTTCATCGCCCAAAACTTTTTTTTTAAAACTTTTTTATGGGGGGTGTTTGGTGCGGTTTGGGGTATGATTATTTAAGTAAGGGGGGTTTGGGAGGGCGAAGCCCCCCCATAAATACAAACAAAAAAAATAGAGTTTTTGGCGATGAAAGGGTGCCAATGAACAGTCCCACGATGTAAAATCATTCGGCGAAATAACGTAGAACCCTTATCCTAACCGGGGATATCAGGAGGGAGGATCACATGGTAGGAGATGGCTGTCAGGGTAAAATGGCAACTCCTTTGGGAGAGACACAGTGTTCCTCTTCTTATGAAGATGAGGATACTATCATTCCTAAATATCTAATGGCATGTTGTCACTGTACAAATCCCTCCCATGGGAAAACCCAAAGAACGTTCTATGAAAAGTCACCCAAACAGAATACTCTTTGTTCCTTGGAAATTCATGAATCAAATGTGACATCCTCTCAGTATTAGGATTTTATCTTGGTTAAAAGTCGTATGCATAATGTCAAAGCACAGGGTATTCACATAACATCTCCTAGTTCTGATAATCTTCAGTTCACAGATCCATCAAAACTAAATAATCATAGAAAAAACACTATGAACTTCAAGATCCATAATGCCTTTGGTACTGGGGCAAAGAAGAGTTGATGATGATCAATGGTGCTATTAAGAAGACTATGTGGTCTAGTTGTTTTGCTTCAAATCACCTAAGCAGGACATTTAAATGTGGAAAGCGCCCACAAGTTTGAGAAGGAGTACCAGAGGCAGAAGCAGCCAAAAGCGAGGCCGAAGCAGCTGGAGTTGCAGCAGATGTGAGGGCGACAGTAGAAGACGATGCAGGAAGATAAGGTGTTCTGTTTTGCATAGTGCGTGCAGCAGGAAGCAGTCGTTAAAGGCAGTGGAAAGAGAAGTCCAGCTATTTGGGAGATGTGCTCCCAACACAACGTGAGATGCTCAAGTATGCTGGAGGACACAGAACCCGACAGAGCCCGTGGAGCTCCAAAGAAGGACTGTGCAGATAGCAGCAGTCACAGGAGGGCTAGCAGTGACATAGCTGGACTGAAAAGGGTCTAACAAAGCACCCAGGAGTGACACAGGCACACTGAAGAAAAACAGTGAGTTAGTCTAATGCGAGAGGTAACCCTGGGGTACTCCAAGCAGAACAATTAACCATAAAGGACCATTTTGAATACTGAATAAATAGAATAAACGGTCAAAACGGGCACAATTCTCCTTGTATGAGATATTCATTTGAGGAAACCTGTAACCCACAATGCCAAGAGCCAAGAAACTATAAAGAAGAGATAAGAAAGCAAAATGGGTGCAATTCTTCTTTCATGAGATAGCAGTTTGGGGAAATCTGTAACCCGCATTGCCAGCAGTTAAGGGACTACAGAGATAGTCAAACATTGTGCCAAACTCCTCACATGGGATAATAGTGTGGAGAACCTTCAAACAAATATTGCCATTAGCAGAAGAGACTATTTAGAGTTGTAGGAATTGTTCTTGCTGGCAGGAGGTTAAACCAGGAAAGGTACACGTTGCAGTTAGTCCTGATAGGCGAGTGGACCAGGAAAAAGAAACAGTGGCTTTGAAGAAATGTGGTCGTGGTAAAAAGAGTGGCTTTGAAGAAATGTGGTTGTCGTAAAAAGTGTTGTGGAAAGAAACTGTTAACATTATCATCCTGACAAACTGTTTTATAACAAAAGACATTTGTGTTGCTGTCCTGACAGAGGTATTTTACCAAAAGAATATTTGTGATTGTGGAAGAACGAGTTGCTTTGGTTTTGAACAAGTGTTTGTGAAGGAGACATTTGCTTTACCAAGTTGAAGAATGTATTGGATGGAAAAGACATTTTACTTTGAACTGAATAGAACTTTGTTGTACCAGAACATTTCCAAATATCTTCCTGGATTGATCCAGGAAAGGGGAATCAAACCACAAGGAGTACTTTGTCTGAAACTTTGCACAGTTTTGTTGAAGTGAAACTAGATATATTTACTTTTTGCACTTTGGTTATATATGTTAGTGTGATGGTCAGATACATTTGGACAGAACTGTACCAACCACGGCCTTTCGCAGGGGTGCGTTCTCACATTTCTACTGTTTAATTTATATGTGTCTGATGTCAGATTTTCTAAGCATCAGCTAAAATTTTCCACCTAAAAATAATGGTGGGTCATGGTTGGCTTATGCTGATGATACCCTATTGCGTAACCTGACTCCCATTGGTTTACAATGATCCATATACACATTGCCCAAATTTGCCATGAAAAATCATATGATCATAAATACTGCAGCAACTCAACTCAAAATAGGATCAATACAGTTGTTTTGTCATTCAGCACGTTTGCGCATTATCATATATAGAAGAAGCCACAACATTGGAGAAAAAGAAATGTCTCCTAGAGCTCGTCCAAGAATGGGGAAAGTATTCTGGATGTCCCATCGCATTTTTTAAAAGACTTATTTTTGAAGTCTGCAATTTATTTGTGCAGTTTTGGTCGATTTCGACCATATACATATACATTTCCAAGTGTATCTATATGTATATTCAAGAAAAAAGCTTTAGTTACAGGGACATTAAGATCAGAATTTAACACAACGAAACCCCTGAAATTCAGCTAAAGCCTCCTTAACTTCTTGCCCCCTGTTGAGCAACCTATGACCACAAAGATGACATCACAGATCATATTTAATGTTTTTTCCTTGAATTTCAAAGGTTTTGTTATAATGTATTGCTCACCTTAACGTCCCTGCAACTAAAGTTTTTTTCTTGAAGGTCAAAGGTTGTGTTACAATGTATTGGTCACCTTAACGCCCCACCAACTACAGTTTTTACTTGAATTTCAAGGGTTTTGTTAAAATGTTTTTTTATTCCATAGATTTTTAGAACGCTTCCAGACCACTAGCATGGTCTTTGAATTGCCTGCTTTGAGAACTCAAAGGGCCTCATTATACCATAGGCGCTCCAGTAATGAAGGGTGCTGGTACGGGACCGGCACCCTTCATTACGGGATGCCTTATTACGAGGTTCCCTTGCGGGACCTGGAACAGACGTCTGGTAAAACCAGAAGTCCTTTCCTGGTCCTGCAAGGGGACGAAGGAGCTAATAACGGGCCCGTTGTTAAAGGGCCCGTAATAAGCTCCATCCCCATTCCCATATAGCCCTATAGGGGCTCAATGGGAATGGGGAATGATTCTGTGCATGAGGAATTACCGGGTCCTCCAAGATTGGAATGACCCGGTAATTCCTCATTCACAGACCCCGGTATGGAGGCAGCTATGGTGCTAATAGCACGATGTCTACCTCCACACTCGTAATGAGGCCCAACATATTTTTAGGCAATGCGCAGTGAGATTAAATTATTTGCCATGGAGCACACACTTCGGTTAAGCAGCGTGCTCCAAGTGGTACACCGCTTTTCAGCGAGGTTCGATTTGGCGCGGCCATTCCACTGCAGAGCCCATTTTGGCGCACCCTTTTCATTGCGAAAGCCAGTCCGGTGCCATTATTTTGGTTCAAGGGATGTTTGGACATGGCTGACATTGCATCCACATCTAAACACCCTCATGACAAATAAGATCACAGGACTGCACTTCAACAAACATTGCCACCTCCAAATTGTGTTGCTTTTCTTTTAATTAAATTAAATGAGTTGACATAAAAATTACAGCCTTGAAACTTGGTCCGTCAGAGATCAAGGCCTGGCAGGTAACCATTAGGCCACAATGGCTTGGCGCTGTATGTAGCACACATTTCATAATTAGCAAATTATTTATTATGTTCAATGATAAAAGCCTCGTATGAAATGTGTGAGAAGCCAAGCAATAACATCATTGTAGCATAATGGTTAAGTGCAGAATCTCAAACTCCTTGGACACCCGTGTATGCATGTGAGCATCGTGACACGTCGAGTGTGAGTTTTCAGTGTATGTGTGGGTGTGTGCAAGTCTCGTTGGAAGATGGCATTCCAGTTCTTGTTTTTTTGTGTGTGTTTTGTGACTTCTTGTTTTGAGTACTACAAGCCCCAAAATGCAAAGTAAAAAGGAAATCTGAATGATCATCTTGCAAATAGTAAGGGGCGTGAGGCATATAACAATGTATACAAGGCATGTTACTTGGCTATATTCATGATTTCATGTGCACCTCTATTTGTTTGGGTTGAATGGCAGTAGGGGATCTGTAAGTTGTTGAAGGGGGAGGCATGTAGTGTAGAATCATTGGAGGGGAAAAGTAAAATATGTTTTTTTTTTTGTTCAGCTGGGGAAAGTGAGAATACGCAGCTGGAGAGGAGTTATATATACTTGCCGCACCGTTTTCAAAGTGTAAAAGTAGCACAAAATATTAAGGAAATAATGGGACTGCGTGGCAAGCCCCTCCCATGAACTGCAAAGAAAGTCTTATTTGCGCTGGCTCATGTGCAATGGAAGACGTGCAACTATTATTAACCCATTGGTAATGCAGCTCAAAAGACCTTCTTAAAATCATGCAGTGATTTGGTGAATGTTTTAAGGAAGGAGGCCACTTCGATCAAAGGCATGCCTTTTAGACTACATAGTCCAGAAAACAGAGTGTTTACCAAAATGTACTGCTTCAAATTTAATAAAAACAAAGTCTTGCCAAAGTCTGCCAGAGTTCAAGGACCAGCATTCAACCACGACGACTCAATGCGTCAAGGTGCATACATGTCATACTTAGCATACAATTTAATGTGTGCAATTGTAAAAGGCAAAGTATGAAATTTGTGAAAAACAAATAAATAATATCATTGTAGCATAATGGTTAAGTGCAGCATCTCGAACTCCAGCAGGCAAGGGATCGTAATGGCAGTTTTCAGCATCAATGAGTTTGTGAAAACAAAGAAATTGATATGAGGCTGGGAAGCCCAAAGGAAACACATCAACACAGGTTACAAAGAACATACAAAGTGCTTTATTAAAAAGCTACAACAGTTACCAAAAAGTCAATTGACAAACGGATAGCTATTCGGCTCTCAGAGTAACATAACGAACTTCAACGAGAGTTCACTGCGTTAGTGAGAGAGACCGTACATTGGAATATTTGTGCTTTTATACTCTTTATCCAGCTCTGGCCAACCCCCTCGCGGGTTAACCATTCTTAAGACCAGGCCTAGGGTTCCTTGCCAGGTCAATCCCATAATGTATGCATTTTGATCAGTTCCGCTGATACAGTTGTTCATTTACACATAGGTCAGGGATAGGACAAGGTCTCAGTTCGCGACCCCAACAAGTGGCCTGCAGGCATATTACTTATTCATGTGTGCGGAGGTCACAACGGCCAGAATCCCACTCGGAATGTCATTCGGCCTCCATTTTGATGTTCAGGGTGACTTCCTCATTTACAAGTGAACCTAAAATGGCGGCTAAATCCAAGATGGCGACTTACACAGTTTTCGTTAAGGTCAAGACCTTGCCGCGGAATCTATTTACACGATATTTTAGACAACTTGGCGTAGGCCAACACACATTCAAATACTGCGATAGGAGGCATAATATTATCTCAATTCCAACAGACCCTCCTTTTGGCCTATGCCAAGTGCTAACATCATTTCTAATACTTTTGAAAATAACTCCATGTGTTGTAATCCATAGATCCCGAATCATTGTCTGTAATATCTATAGCCATTAGGTCGTTCATCAAAACCTCTTGTAACACGAATTCTTTAGATGCTGTATCTGGGGCATATATTTTATGCCCTATTGTGCTCACTGCTTGGGCACAACATCCCCCTAGCATTCCACATATACTCGGAAGACATTGAAAACAGCAACAAAGGAACAGCAGGATCCCCAAAATAACCAGAATAACAGAAAGCACCTTCCAACCCCAAGATCGTAAAGAATCCCAGAACAAAGTGCTAAGATTCCAATCTCCTACAGGGATATGTACTTCAGAACTAAGAGTATGCAAGTTCTGTATTGCTTTAAAAATTGTTGGCGAGGAATCTGGTACAAAAAACACAGCAAGCGGACCCCACTAATTTGCATACTCCACCTCGTTATGCCAAAATGACATCTAATGCCATTCGATTTTGGAGTGCTACCAATCTTATTGCTTTTTGCTCTAAGGTCATATTGTAGAGTATGTCCGTGGTCCGGTTGATCGTTCTCTCCAGTACCCTTGCTAATCCCCTAATGTTCTCAGAGTTTGTTATTTGTCCCCAAAAGGGCACAACTGATTTTGCTATATATCTCCCAATACTTGCCCAGGGGTATCTCCGTTCTTGTCCCGCCTTGGGCGAGCCTTAGAAACCTCCAATGTACTAGCTACAAATACCCCGGGTAATAATATTCCTAAATAACAGGTTCCCTGCCAATCCTTGGGCAACCAGGGACATGCTAAACTACCACAAACAAAATAAACAGGCCCCCCTACATACAGAGGCCTGTTCTCTCCAGTCAAATTTACAATGTTCTTACAACCTTCAAAATCTCCCATTGGCCGAGTGCCATTTCTTTGTACACAAAAGGGAACCGAGTCAGGGCTATGATTTATAGAATAAGAAGGAGGTACGGCGTCCTTATTGCCTATCGGAGCCATTTTAAAGGAAATTAGAGTTTGAAAAGGAAGAGATAGTTTATCAGACGGCCTAATAGAAGTGACATTAGGTTTACTTCTATTTGCAAAAAGCGAGCATCCCAGGGGAGTCAATTCACGTTTCTCGTAATCATTCAGATTAGTTCCATCAAAGTTCCCTGAGATGCTATCATTCCATCGGCCAAAGAATAGTGCTCTAAGGGAGGCATAGCAAGCAGTCGTTAAAGGTAAAGGATGTATATACCATCCCAGTCCCTTGTTCCCATGTTGCGGTAAATGAGTACAAATCCAACAATTACTCTTATTAAAAATGGCATGAGTTGCATTCATTACTATCATTAGTGTTATTATGATACTTTTGTCTATGTTGGGAGTCTCTAGGGGACAGAGTGTGAAGGTGTACAGAGGGAGTCAAAACAGTTGGTACAATCTCGGTCGGTAGTAAAGGTTTCAGAGGATAGGTTTCTTCAAAATACCAAAGTCCTACAGCAGCAGTTGCAAAAATAACAATTATCATTATCAAAACACAGCAGTACGTTTTCGGGGCCCTGGCACATTGTTCATTGTCCAAGTTGGTCACCCCCTTATTCACAAGTCCAGTGCGGGGAGCAGCAGCGGAGGTGGCAGGCATTGTAGTTCCTCAATCGACGACCCCAATGTTCGTTGCTGGCGACGCTACGGTCGCGCAATTTCTTAGTCCTTCCCAACCCTAGCCAGCAGAATCCCTTTTGTTCAACAGAACTTTCTTATAAAAAAGGAAAACTTCCAATCACTTCCTTTTTCCAGATGCACGAAAAAACCTGTGCCGTAGTTCTATTTCCTTTGTCGAAGGTTGTACCTGGTGGTACCCAGAATTGTCTGATCTGAGAATAAAGTGTCGTCACTTCCTGAGGGAAGCGACGTATCGGACGTGACGGAAGTCGCAGAGCGTGAAACAGTGTTTTCCGGACGTGATTTTTCAAGAGAGTGCGGAGACGAAATGGACTGTTCCCCAAGCTCCTCGGGCTCAGAGAAATTCTCGGACGCACTCACAGCGCTGTTTGCTACTCCAGGATCAGAGACTGTAGCATCAGCGAGGGGTTCTGCTTCTTCTGTGTGGCGTCGGGTGAGGAAGTTTCTTGACATGCGTCGCGTGGATCCAGTTCTTCTTTCCAGCCACCCTCACTGCTGTCCTGGTGACCAGTAACACCTGGTAGGGTCCCCGCCAGCGAGGTGCGAGACAGGAAGACCTCTCGTAGGCCTTCACTAGGACCCAACTTCCAGGCTGTATATCGTGTCCTGGGCCCGTGAACCGTACAGGTAAAGCCGAGTGCACCTGGTGATAAATGAAATACAGGTTTTTAGTTAACTGGTTACAGTAGTCTACAAGCAATACATTTTCCACCTCTCTCAGGGCTTTAGGTTTCGGGAGACCCCAAATGTTAGCAGGTCTCCCAATCACTAGCTCAAATGGAGAAAGCCCGGTTTTAGTCTGAGGTGTGGTACGCATAGCTAATAATACAATAGGTAAGGCATCTGGCCATTTCAGTTTGGTATCAGCACATGTTTTTGCAAGCTTATTCTTTAAAATACCATTGTGTCTTTCCACCAACCCAGCACTTTGAGGATGTCTAGCTGAGTGAAATCGTTTTTCAATACATAAAGCTGTGCATATCTGCAAAATTACTGCTGCAATAAAGTGGGGACCATTATCCGACCAAATTACCCTCGGGAGCCCAAATCGAGGAAAGAATTCTTTTACCATAATCTTTGCAGTGGTCATGGTGGTAGCATCTTTAACGGGGAAAGCCTCGACCTATTTACTGAAGGCACAAATAATTACAAGAACATATTTCAGATTATTACATCGTTCCATCTCAATAAAATCAAAGTGAATGACCTCGAAGGGAACAGAAGGGGGCCCAAAGCTTCCCCTTGGAGTTACTGTTCCCTTACCCACATTGTGCTGTAAGCAGATCATACAGTTCTGGACATGCCTCTTCGCAGTCTCCAGAATCTTGTTATTCACCCAAACTTGTTCTAACATTTTCGTGATCTGCTGGGCACACACATGTGTAGGACCGTGTGCCATCGTAACCATTGCCAATACATATGAATCAGGGAGCAACCATTTTCCTTCGGATGTATCCACCCAACACCCTTCATCATCCAATTTCCCCATTCCTTCAGCCCACCTTTTAGATTCTTCTATTGTGGCATCAGTTTGAATATCTCACACAGACCCAATACCTTCATCCATTATGTAAGCATCTCTTATTTCCCTCAAGGCATACATATCCGTGCTAAGGTCTGTGGCCGTTTGTCTGGCTATCAGGTCCGCAAAAGCGTTCCCTTTGCCCACATCATCTATGACCTTACGATGTGCTGCACATTTCATGATCGCTAACTGTTTAGGGAGGGAGAGTGCAGAGAGTAATTGCACTATCAAGGGGCCATGCTGGATCTTGGTCCCATGTGAGGTCAGGAACCCTCTTTCCGACCAGAGCCTTCCAAAGTTGTGAGCCACCCCAAATACTTACTGACTATCAGTATATATATTTACTATACGCCCTTGGGAGAGTTCACAAGCTCGGGTCAATGCTAAATTCTCTGGGGCCTGCGCGGAGTTATGCGAAATTCTCTTAGTTTCAACAACTTTGCTCAATGTAGTAACTGCATAAGCAGCTGTAGATGTACCATCCGAAAGTTTGAAGCAGGAGCCATCGCAAAACAGCTCCCTTTCTGCATTATCCAAAGGAGTATCTATGAGATCTATCCTGCCCTTCGTTTCTTGTTCAGTGGTATACAGGCAGTCATGTAATTCTTCATCACCGCAAACAGTGTTTTGCTGGAACGGTAAGAGTTCAGCCGGATTAAGAACACAAGACCTCTTAATTTGGATGTGAGGGGCAAACAGAATTAGTTCATACCTTGTTAATCGGGCAGAGGTGAGGTGTTGCGTTTGGGTTTTGTTCAATAAAATATCAACAGAGTGATGTACCATCAAAATCAAATCATGGCCTAGGACCATTCCCTCACTCTGTTTTACAGACGCGGCAGCAGCAGCGACAGCACGCAAACATTTTGGCAAAGCGCATGCGACAGGATCAAGGGCGGAGGAGTAGTAGCTGCACGGCCTATTCTTCCCTCCGTGTTCCTGTGTTAACACAGCCAAAGCACATCCATCACATTCATGCACAAACAACACAAAGGCCTTGTCATAATTTGGAGTACCCAGAACCGGTGCAGAGCATAACGCGGTTTTGAGAAGCTCAAATGATCGTTGATGTTCCGATTTCCATGGCAGTGGCAGAGAAATGCCCTTCTTCGTCAAAGCCAACATCGGTTTTATCACTAGCGAAAAGCTTGGGATCCACTACCTACAGTAAGAAGCCATACCTATTAAGGCTCTGACTTCCTTCTGTATATTTGGAACAGACATGCCAGAAATGTGTTTTATCCTTTCAGGTGTCAATCTTCTCCCCTCCTTTGACAGGAGGTAGCCTAAATAGGCGACCTCCGACAACAATACTGAAATTTTTTAAGCGAAGCTTTATGACCATTTCTAGCTAAATGAAGAAGCAACAGTACAGTGTCTTCTTTACAAGCACTCTCAGAGTCTGCAGCCAAAAGCAAATCATCAACATATTGAAGCAGCGTACAAGTAGGTGGCAATTCAAGGATGTCGAGCTGCTCTTTCAAAGCTCTACTATAAATGCTAGGACTTTCAGTATACCCTTGAGGTGCCCTGGTAAATGTAAATGAGCGTCCCCCCAAGGTGAACGCAAACAGATATCTACTTTCCCCATGTATAGGAATGCTAAAGAAAGCGTTTTTTAAATCCACAACGCTGAAGTGCGTAGCCGTAGCAGGGATCATTGTCAATATCGTCGTCACATCGGGCAAAATTGGAAATTGTGGGGCGACCACTCTGTTAATAGCACGAAGATCAATTATGAACCGGTATGGAATTGCATTGTCGCCTTTCTTATATACAGGCAAGATCGGACTATTACACAAACTACCTGTAATCTCCTCGATCACCCCACGATGCACAAAATCGGAGACAATGCATTTCAAAGCACGTTCGCCCTCAAATGATATTTTATACTGCGGAATGCGTGGTAGTTTCACTCCATGTTTCAGAACTATTTTAACGGGCTCAATCTGTAATACTCCGACATCATTGTCGTCTACCGCCCATAAACATTCCGGGACAATGCTAAACTCAGGAGGGTAAAGGTCGAATCAAGAACTGAGAATTAGGAAGTTGCTGTGGTGAAACCGTCAGCCGTACTCCATCAGAAGAACAATTAATTACTGCGTTCAATTTCTTTAACAAATTCAACCCCAGCAAATTCTCTCCACAGTTTGAAGTGAGAAGAAAAGGGCAATGGTCTGTAAAGGGACCCAAAGAAACAGACACCGGTGCAGAAACCGGACAGACAGTTGGTATACCAGAAAACCCTACGGAAACATTTGTTTGCCCTGACAGTGGAATGTTTGGAACCCGAGAATGATCAATGGAGCACTTGTGCGCTCCATTGTCTATCAAAAACTGGTGTTTCCTATTCGCTACTAACAGTTCAACGTAGGGGCCTTTCTGATTAACGGGAATAGGTGAAGGTTCCAAACCCTGCTTCGGGCAATCCTAATGAAATAGAGTATCATTAGAAGGAAGCTCTTCAGAAAGGTAGGCAGCAGAAGGGTGATCAAATATGTTCCTCGAGTCCACGCTCGAGGTCTGATTTTCCCGTGAAAAAGGTTGCTGAGGGTCTTGTAAAAACTGACCACTATCAGTGCCCCCTGCTCCAGGGCGGCCCCTAGGTCGTCTACCCATACCCCAAACGCACTGTTTAACCTTTGGTGAAGAACAGGGCACTCTGCTCGCCAATGACCTTCCTGGCGGCAATAAGCACATTGATTAATATTCACAGGACCCAAAGGAGCATTTCCTTTTGGGACATACTGACCTTTAGTCTGTGTCGTGCCTCCTCTGGGGTTTCTAACAATTTGCTATAATAATACTTTGGTTTTCAAATCTCCTTTCCTCTTTTCAATTTTTTCCTTCTCATTATTAACACGGTTCTCATAATACTGAGCCATGTGCAAAACCTCGGATTGAGATTTTGCCTGCCAAGCGCTCTCAGAGGACATAATCTGTGACTGGATGTTAGGCAACAATCCACGTACAAATTTGTCCACGAACAACCTTTTCCCAGACTCCGTACCTAAAACCTGTCCACTGAAGTCAGAAAATACCTGCTCGAATCTATTAAAAAATTCGGTGGCGCCTTCAGTTTTTCCTTGGACACAGGCCGTAAGCTTGTCCCAAATAATTCTTTTCTCTGGAATTATAGTTTTTAATTTTGCGACAATTCTATCAGGCAAAGTAAGTATTACCTGTGGTGGTTTCTCACCAGCTGGTCTTTTCCCATCAATCCTAATCATATTAGCCCACGTATCTCCCAACCATGGCACATCGTCTACTGTCCGAACCTGTTTCCATACATCTACGGGTAGGAGTACAGGAAATAGCAAGTCAATATCACTCAACATGAACACAGAAGACTGCAAGACGGACTCTATTTCTTTGTAAAACCCCGTCAGGTTTTTCCTGATATCGGGAACTGATTGTCTAATTGTGTTCACTTCCTGTCGTGAAAACGGGACGTGAACGAATTGCGATACATAATGTGCAGGGATATCCACAGCGGGGGCACCAGTCCCAGCGTTGGCGGGGATCTCAACTTTTGGGACAAAGGTCGGAGGGACCTCTCTCATAGGCAACTGAGATATAGGTACCTCCTGCTGCTTACTAAGCAACAGAGCCAGGTCGAGCGCTAAGGCAGCTGAAGAAGTGTCGGGCGAAAAAGCCCTTTTACAAATCCCCAATAATTCTATGGGGCAACTAACCTTTCTTTCTTACACATTCTTCTTGCAGGTACTGTACCATTACCTGAATTACCTTTCTTTGCATTTCTACTGTATACTGACTATACGTGTCATGTACTTCAACTGGCGGAATCGATGAATCCGAGATCCATCGAACCGCATCTTTAGTACAAATTCGTATTTCCTCGGGTGCCGATCTACGGCACGGAAGGAACCGTTTCTGTACATATATTCTATCTTCTTCTTCGTCCTCATCTCGTGACTTTTCAAAGTCTTTCCTAAACTAAAACAATTTTTCCACATGCTCATATACGTTCTGCTCTGTGTCCCTCGAAAGTGCCAAAGCATTCAGATCTCTCACTCCTTGTGGAAGATCCGAATTTTGTAATCTACCCCACATCACACATAAATGAGTCCCCAATCCTTCGATAAAAACATTACTCGGGAAAACTATTCAAATTAGATAATGTGGAAAAAACATTAGCTTGATCACCTTTCGCCATACAATGCTTAGCCCATGCAAACAATTCCTGTTTCTTATCTGCAGAAACAGTATTACGAGTGACGATCTTCGATCCTGCACCCGGATCAACTTCAGTCAATAAGGGGCCACTCGGGAGCGAAGGTGTAGGTAAATTTAATAAAGGTGCAACTGTCGGTGCAGAAGGAAGGGGCGGTGCGATAGGTGGAGGAACAACAACTATGGGACTAGGAACAATAGGTTGTACAGGAGGAACAGGAATAACGGCAGGAACAACAGCAGGAATGGGCAAAGTGCCCAAAATAGGAACATACGGAGGTGGCGCTGAGGCATCAGGCCTGCGTTCGTTTAACAATTTCTCAATAAATTCCTCGGAAACATGGAAATCTTTAGAGGGGTACATTTTCTGGATTCCAAGTGGAAAAGCCCTATCCATATTTGTAACTGATTCTGAACGTTTTTCTTTATCATATAACAACGCTTTTTCGGCGTTTGTTTTATGACGGCGTGCATGTTTGTCCCTACTTTTAAGCTGCTGTAACGCTTCTTTTTTTCCAATTCTGTAAAACATCAAAGGCTGCAGGTCTAGCCTTCTTTTTCAACAAGATTGATTCTAGGTATTCAATACGGGGGATCTCAAAACTACCGTTGATTGGCCACTGAAATTCGGAGGCATGTCTGGTCTGTCTGTGCCAAATATCATTAAATACTATACTACCAATGCCATACTTACAGTACATAGTACATGCCGGCGACCCCTCCTGTGGTGCCGGGCGGCTAAATTCCAAGGATTGTCGATCGCTGCGGAACAGAGCCCTAAAGCAGATAGACAATTTTCCAGGCATTTCACAAAGAATTGATGTTACCTGGTCAATAATTGGGTCTGCTGATACAATACGCCAAATTCAAATTGTCAGGGTTAAATTAAGAGCCGGGTCACGACTGCACCTGACCAAACCTAAGGAGGACCGTACGGTTTATCAAAGAACTTACCTAACAAATTTTACCTTGTGTTTGGTGGTTTCCACAAATCTGCCCGCCTCAAAAATGGACCCTTGTCAAGATGCCGTGTCAGACCACACGACTATCGTCCAAGGATCGGATCGTGCAGCGCTGCCGAGGTATCGCGTCTCGATCGGTCGGGCCCACAGAATCACACCGTCCGATCCCGGTTCGATAGTCTGCGTCAACCTTCAATGATCCGGCATCAATCTTGAGGGTCCCTGTTCGTGCGCCAACTGTGAAAACAAAGAAATTGATATGAGGCTGGGAAGCCCAAAGGAAACACACCAACACAGGTTACAAAGAACATGCAAAGTGCTTTATTAAAAAGCTACAACAGTTACCAAAAAGTCAATTGACAAACAGATAGCTATTCGGCTCTCAGAGTAACATAACGAACTTCAACGAGAGTTCACTGCGTTAGTGAGAGAGACCGTACATTGGAATATTTGTGCTTTTATACTCTTTATCCAGCTCTGGCCAACCCCCTCGCGGGTTAACCATTCTTAAGACCAGGCCTAGGGTTCCTTGCCAGGTCAATCCCATAATGTATGCATTTTGATCAGTTCCGCTGATACAGTTGTTCATTTACACATAGGTCAGGGATAGGACAAGGTCTCAGTTCGCGACCCCAACAAGTGGCCTGCAGGCATATTACTTATTCATGTGTGCGGAGGTCACAACAGCTAGAATCTCACTCTGAATGTCATTCGGCTTCCATTTTGATGTTCAGGGTGACTTCCTCATTTACAAGAGAACCTAAAATGGCAGCTAAATCCAAGAAGGCGACTTACACAGTTTTCGTTAAGGTCAAGACCTTGCCGCGGAATCTATTTACACAATATTTTAGACAACTTGGCGTAGGCCAACACACATTCAAATACTGTGATAGGAGGCATAATATTATCTCAATTCCAACAAGTTTTTAATTCGTTTTTTCAGGTTCATAATGTTGCCCAGGTGTAATACATGTTACATTCTGTTTCATAATGTTGAAGTAAATAAATGTTTCATGTTTAATATGTATTCAATTCTACAACAACAGTTTAATATATGTCCCATCATGTTGTATAATGTTCCAGTAAATAAATGTTTTTCACGTTTAATCCATATTACAAAAAGCAAAATGCAAAGTGGCTGCAGGTTCATGCCAAGTGCGACCTCTCGTGCCAAAATATCCTTGCGCTGAGAGGTACAAAATGTAAAGTGCCTGCAGGTTCATGCTGTGCCAATTGCGACCTGTCACACCAAAACATCCTTGTGCTAAGAGGTCCCTGTGCCCAACTGACTGCGTCTAACTGGGCAGGCCCAAAGGGAACCTGTGGTGAAACGGTCATGCGACGATTGCGTGCGCCTAACTTGCAATGCCGAAATGTCCTGTCCCGTTATCCAAGCCCCTTTTTTTATGGCCGGTCTCTTGTTGACTGTTGTGATACATCGCACAACCCCAACTAACCACATTTAGGCAGCACAGAAATGAGAAATAAAATGTCTGGCTGCATGAATAACATATGCCAAGTACTTTCTACACCCATGGTGAAAATCAGAGCTGGCACCCATGAATATACGCACACTACTGCTTAGCTTCAAAGTGAGGGAGAGGCCAGCCCCCTGAGGTCATTTTGCTCTAAGTGGTCTTGTAAGTGTGCCTCATGTATTAAGCACCATGGCCTGAGGGGGCTGTCCTTTTTTCACTTTGAAGCTAAGCAAGGTCAGTCGTGGTTACTGGATGGATGGGAGACCCGGTTCACCAGTGATGTTTAGGCACCATGGCCTGAGGGGGCTGTCCTTTTTTCACTTTGAAGCTAAGCAAGGTCGGTCGTGGTTACTGGATGGATAGGAGACCCGGTTCACCAGTGATGTTTCACCATCAATGTCACTGTAGCTGTAAGAATATCTATTTTTTTATTATGTATGAAATATTGCAGGATTTGAGAACTCCCAATGCTTTTAAGTAGCGTGCTACAAGCCCCTTGTTTTATGACTGGTCTCTTGGTGACAGTCCTAATACATTGCACAACCCCAACTAACTGCAATTAAGCATCAAGGAAAAGGTTAAAATATTATCAGCTGCAAGAATAACATATGCCTGGATACCTTTGCCCCCATAGCGAAAATCAAAAGCTGACACCCATGAACATACACACAGAATTGACCATATATTTTAAAGTGAAATATACAAATGTAGTTCAATTGACCTTCTCCTTGGATGCTTAAAAAAAGTAATGAACACTATAAAAATATCCCGAGAGAGGAATTCTTCCAATAAATATGCTTGCAAAGTATAAAAGGTGCTCTCTTTTAAACCCAGCAATCTGTAGTGAAATATTCCATGGAAAACAAAATCCCAATATTAAACAAGTGCTTGTGGTCTTGTGGGTAAGCGTCTGCACTGGGAATATGAACATCTGAGTAAAATCCTGGTATTCAAATACTTGAGCAAGCTTACCAACTTCAAAAAAATGAAGAGGTTGCCTCCCTCCTGTGAAAAAAAGCTATGCTGTCCACCCACATGTGTCCTTTACTGGTGCCCTGAAAATAAGTCACAATCAGGGGAAAATAAATTCACCAGTGTCCAGGATTGCAAACTCTCTTTCCACATCGTGGGCAAATACTCATGACTTACTTGCCCTTTCATCATTTCCCCTCCTCACCCCCATGTCTGGCTTTCAAAAATACTCTGCTTTAGAAAGCTAACTTGAAAAGTACACATACCATAGTGTTACTCAAATACATAAATTCTTCCAGAACTATGTTAGGCAAAAGTGTACAATTGTGGCATTATTCCCGCCATCTTCACTGTGAGACTACAAATACCAGAATGCAATTCAGCAAAAAAGCAAACAAATGGTCTATGAGTACAAAACATTGAAGGACTGACAGTAGCATGGTTTAAAAATAAACTCAGATGCCGTGTGTTATGAGATATTGAAAACAAAGAACAGACACAGGATTCAGGACTGTGGACTGTCTGCCATCCATGCAGTAACCGGGACCGACCCCGCTTTGGTTCGAAGCGAGGAAAGATTCAGCCCCCTTACGCCATGTTTCCCTAAGTTGTCTTATAAGGAGGGCTCATGTATTAGGCAACATGGCCTTAGTACGCTGACCCCTTCATCACTTTGAAGGTAAGCAGGGTTAATCAATTACACAAACTTGCTGTAAAAATATGTATTATTTTATTATTGACTGGGAGACTACAAATACAAGAATGCAATTCATCAAAAGACAAAAAATGGTTGGTAAGTGCAAAACTTTCAATGACTGACAGTAGCAGGGTTTAAAAAAAAAGAAAGTTCAGATGCCCATTCGGTTGCCCATCGATGCAGTGACCCTGATTAGATTTGAAGCGGGATGACCCTGCTTAGCTCCAAAGCAAGGAAAGGGCAGGCCCATTCCTCTAAGTGGTCTTGTAAATTCAGTCTATTTATCTGGCAAAATGATCTGAGGAGGCTGGCCCCTTCCTCAATTTGAAGCTATTCAACGCCTGTCTAGGTTACTGCATGGTGGGGAGACCAGGATAGTAATCGAGTCACTGGCAATAGCCAGTGATTTTTCACCCCCAACATCACTATAGCTATACAAATATATTTGTTTTAAAAAAGAAATAAAAAATGTAACCGCGAGTACCGAACTACACATACCTGTGGTTATCCATAGTCCTTTATGGAATATCGGTAAAACTGCAGAAGAAAATCTTCACTGCCCCCCAGCACCTCATCAAGTGCCCCCCTC
The DNA here is from genome assembly GCF_040938575.1 of Ambystoma mexicanum. Classification (NCBI taxonomy): domain Eukaryota; kingdom Metazoa; phylum Chordata; class Amphibia; order Caudata; family Ambystomatidae; genus Ambystoma; species Ambystoma mexicanum. Next base: position 1,143,372,080 of record NC_090922.1, read on the forward strand.
AACTATGCCAGATCCCCCATGTCACAGATGGCTTCCTTACCTCCCCTGCCCTCTCCCTTTCCCCCACAAGACACGCTGCTTTCAGACAGTGGCTGTAGCCGAGGCTACAAAAAGCTGTGTGCTGCAAACTCAGTCCCTAGACCCCCCCTCCAACACCAAATTTCACTTGGTGCCCTCTAGCCTCACCCCCACCTCTAGCCTGATGGCATTTCCAGGTTTTTTGACCTGCAAATAGATTTTTTCCAGTGTTTCATTTTCCCATATCCTCGGCTATAGCTGTTATTATCTCTCACATCGAGAGAACAACAAGATGGCGGTCGTTTCATTTCTGAAAAACATTACCCTGCAATGCATCATGGGAGATAGCTCTATTTTTGGGGGGCAAGTGGACATCCCCTTCTCCTTCAAATATTTAAATAGCAACTGCACAGAATAACCCCAAACCAAGCACAGCACTATTTCAAATGCTTCATGCCCAAGTTGTTTCAGACCTGTTCCAAATCCGTCCAGCGGTTTGGGCTGTGCGCTTTGGCAAAAATTGACCTTTATATCTATGGGAAAATGAATGGGAAGTAGGCCACACTTTTGGAGAAAAAAAAATACTGATGCTTAATAACTTTCTTATTTTTTTTACAAATCTTTACGAAACTTTGCAGTCTGGGGTGCCCGCAGACTTGAAATCACTTTCGAAATTTCAATCAGATCCGTTAATTGAATCAAAAGTTATTAACAATAGAATTTTGAGAGGTTCCTTTGTGCCTCCGACTCACTTTAACTGTACATGTATATGCATATGTATATGAATAAGTACGGTAAAGGTTGGATTATGGGGAGATGGGAGAGAATGGTGGGTACCCCCATTATAAAAAAATTCACGATTCAATTCATGACGACCAAAACTACATGAACAAAGTACAGATTTTAAAAAAGAAGGGCATGTTACCAATTAGAGTGCTTGGATGATATGGCCATATTAGAACCAACTAGGAAATCCCACATGACTAATCAAGAGTTGGGTATCCTTTTTTGATCCCGTGCCTTTTCCTGCTCAGATCATGTTTTACTACATTCTCAAATTTCAGCAGACAGTCTTCATAATGATCTGAGATCATGAAAGCATCTTTTGCCTGCAAAATGCTTTCTCTTGGGCGAGTTTAGCCAGCAGCAACCAGGGTAACCTGCATCCATCAGATTGGCATCCTTATGCTTAGCCTAATCAAAATCTGATGTGTAATATTTTAGCAAATCATACTGGAAAAGAAGAGACATTCAATCAATCAAACTGTCACGGTACTGATGGACACTTTGTAGAGGTACCATCTTATATAAAAGCACAAGAAATTGCCTTAACGATTGTGCCTTGTTAGTATTCCAGAGCCTTAGTGTATTCGGGCTATTGTAAATACCTTGACACCTTACCAGATTGTGCATTATTTAAAGATTCCTGATTATACATGTTGCAAGCTGATGCAGGCGGAGGTAGTGATCCAGCATCTGCTTGAATAGTGAGTCTGCCTGTAGCTGCCCCATTATTCAGAGCTCTGACTCTTCTCATTTGAATTCTCCTTCTGCCCTGCTATCTCAGCCCCTCTGCTAAGGATTCCTGTCACCCTTTCCATCAGCTTCTTTCACTTGCTATCCTGTTCAGTCCTTAACCCTTACTCCTGAGCAACGTTCAACATGTATATGGGCACTGGGTCTCAATATGAGTTTGGTGGTGTAGGAAGAAAATAGCATGAACATTATGTTGACAGAATTGCAGCCACTATCCCGCACCATGGAGTGAAGAGATTGGCGGTGGAGTGGAGTATTTATCACTAGTGTAGAGTTGGAGGAACATACCCTGGATTGGATTTACCATGTCACAATTACCGCTCATTGTAAATCTGTCAAATCCGACTGTGTTGTATGTATTCCCATAATGGGGACTATCACTGCTCTACCACCACTTGTACTGGTAAACATGTATTGCGGTTAATCTCAGAGAATTCCTGCCCAACCCATGATGATGCCCACTGCCCTGTAACAAAACCTACTGTCCTTTTTGTTTTAGACAATGACACTTCAAGCATTTGCATCATAAGTTGAAACTCTCAAGCAAAGCCACAGAATGTAACATATTTTTTTACAAATCCCAAACACTTTGCAAGATGCATTACAACCCCCCACATCACCCCTCCCATCACCTTGGACAGAGTATTCTCAAAATCCTGCACATCGTTATGTCTATCCAGTGCAACCTCCACAGTATTGTCTGGCTGTCACCGATTTTCAAAGCATTTGTTAAAGCACAAATATGTCTTTCATGATCCGACTGCTGTGATCTGTTCTTGATTGAACTTCTGCACTCCTGTGACTGGACACTGGACGTTTTCTGGCTAGACAAGACATGAGATTTTAAGCAAGTATCTCTTTCAGACATTTTAAACCAGTGCACTGCACATCTCGCTACTTTTCGTACTTTATACAAATTAACTATTTCTCAAATTGTTTGCCAATTTTAGAAAAACATTACGTTTTAGAAGATTGTCTCATTTTAACCACCGATTTGATTTCCTCTGCATACAGAACTGTTGACAGAAGGTTGTACAGTGTGCTGAGCCGAGTTATTATTAAGGTTGTAGAATTTCATTACTGGGTTATATATTTAATGTACCGTGAAGCAAGTGCTACATTTTATGAATTGTGAAATGCCGTTTAAGAGCTCTATTAAGCAATGCTTTATGTTTATTTAGGTTAAGCCATTTGGCTACGGGTGCAATAACCCTTATTACATCTTAGAGCATGTAATGCACCTCTGACTGTGGTTGTAAAGCGCGATTTTATGGCTGTTCATTGTAAAACGACGTGTGCATTATATCTGTGTTAGTATCAATACAAGCTGGCACTGCATAAAAGTAGCACAGCAGACTGCTCAATCCTTCAGCCTTTAAATATTTCAGCACTGAATGTGAAATGCGCCATACATTTGAGAAGTTTGCATTCCCTTCATTATTCTTGTCAAGTACATGTATTATATCTTGATGCTGACCTGCTTCATTCTTGTCATGAATTCTCATTCTCAGTCATTGGGTATTTCCTTCACTTACCTTGTGGAGTGAATTAACAAAACAGCTCCACCGCTTCTACAAAACTAGATGTTGCAAATGTCAAGATTTAGGGGTTTGTCAGCCATGCTCCTCTTCATACACATATTTTGCTTTTTGAACCCTTTGCTGTTGATCCTGAATACTGTAGAATGAATTATCTCATTCGTTGTTGGTCTTGGCAATTAACGGCATGCTACATAAGCAATGCATACGGGTTCACTTGTTAAAACCTGTTACGACCTCGAAGTAGCCCATGACCCTCATTATGAGGTTGCCGATAGGCCGCCAGTAGTACCGGCTGGCTACCGGCTACCTCGGCTAACCGTTTCTGCTGCCCGATATCCCGGTAGTACCAGGATATTGCGGGCGGCAGATGAACAGTAAATTCCCATCCCAATGGAGTCCATCGGAATAGGAACACTGAAGCACTGGCACCGTTAATAATGGTGTTGGTGCTTCAGTGATTTTTTTGACTGGTAGAGATTGAACTACCGGCAGGTCAGGCCTGCTGGTAGTTCAGAGCCCCCACTGGCAGACACGGAGTAAGCCGGTCTGGAAAAGTGTCGGTAACTATTTTCTTTCGACCGGCTCACTCCTAATGAGGGCTATGTCTCTTCCCCATCTGTAATATTATGTGTCAACACACCACTCTAAAGAGGATATCTATGTACCACCAATCTCTGGGAACTTATCCTACAGGCATTTGATTCATTACCATTGTATGTGTTTGTTTATTTTACAATGTTACACATCTTATTTCGAATACGTTACTCACCTGACTGATCAAGTCAAGCTTTCTGAATGTTTAAATGTAACATCCCTAATCTTATGTTCCTAATACTGTGAGTACCTGCAACGTTTATCTTACTCCCATTCCTTGTTTTTTCTTTAAAGATACAAGGCCTTCATTCAGAAATTAGTTGTACTTTCTATTCAGAGGTTGCCCCAATACCCCCAGGTTCTCCGATACTGTCCATTATAGAAGCCTTAAATACCAGTTGGAATATCCCACGAGCGGTGATACAGGTATTGAAAATCTCTGCTTGGTATCACCGATAGGAGTGGAGTGCATGGTGCCTCATTGGCATTGGGGCATTGCCCATGCTAATAGTGCCCCCCACCATTTGTAGTGCCGGCTGTAAATATATGATGGGTATTATGGTGTCAGTAGTGGAGTTATCAGGAAGCATCTTTTTTCCATTAGAAGCCTCATGGCATGTGGGGAGTCTTCGTAAAGGTCATTCCCCTAGTACTGCACGATCCAAACATGACCCAGTCCAGTGTTGTGAGCTCCATATGTCCCCACTCTTTTTGGAGAGTCATTGTTGGTGGCAATCCATGGGACTACCTAATGGAAATTAATGGGACAGTGATTAAACAGGCATGTCTGCCCTTTTTACTGCCACTCATGAAGAGTAGGAGTTCTTCTTGAAATCCCACTTCATATTTCATGCATGTGATGAAATTACATCTGCCCAAAGCAATACAGTGGTGACTAGTGGCTACACCACCTACTCAGCCCTCAAACTTCTACAAAACAAAAGTGATCCCAATCCTAAAAGTAAACAGCCACAGTCAAAAGGAAACACCGCTGCATTTTTTGGTAACATGGGCTGAGCGCAGGCTCTGCTCTTCAGGGGTGTGTGAATGTAAAACAGTAGCATCCCAAACAGCAGAGTACAGCAATCCAAGTTAACGGAATATGATGTCCAATCAAGGTTCTATAAAACTATATATACTTTCATTAAACACACCATATGTAATAATATTTAAATATAAAAAACTACAAAAAAGCACCCTTGTAGAATGAACACAGAATACGCAAAGATAGCAAGATGCAGCACTCTGGGTAATGCGTTGGGAGAAGGGCAATAAATAACCACAATGTAGTTAAAAAGAATATATTCTTTTGAGAAAAGGGTTTAAATTGATCTAGCCAGTCTCTAAGGCACACAACTGGACCAGGCAGTTACCCGTCACTAAAGCCTTTGTTGATCTTGGTGGTTCAACAATCAGGTTTCTTGGCGTTGTGTTGGTGTTTTGATCCTAGCTTAAATTCGCAAGCCGTGGTGGTCCATAGGGCAAGTAGATGTGATGTCAAGTCAGGGTCGAACTGCAGGTTGTTGTGGTTTAAAGTGATGCATAAGCGATGCAGATCATGGAGGTCACCAGGTTCAGTTTGATGGTCGAGGTTCAACAGCATGTGAGCTGATGAGATGATGCGCAAGGCGAGTTGGTTCAATGCTGTGCTTAAAGGACTCAGCTCAGGGAGAACAACAGAGTCAGTTCAACCATCAACTGGATTGGCAACTGAGAGGCTGGAGGTTGGAACAGCAGTTTGAGTGTTGCAGGTGCAGTGATGCTTCTTTGTTTGAGCCGAGGAAATTACACACTTAGCTGGTGCTGTGCGGCAGCGCACAAGTTTGAATGTTTCAGAGAGTGGTGTGAAAGCTGGAGAGTGCCAAAGTCACCCCAGGAGGGCCATATTTGTTTAAATGGAATCGAACAGGCACCAACCATGTTTCACAGTAATTCAACAGTGATAACAAAGGGATCCATGCTTTCCTGGTTTTCTGGTGCTGTGAGCCCGGCTCCAGTGTCTCAAGGGCAAGATTAGTCTTTGTTCTCAGACTCCCAAACCAGGGAAAGGCTGGTACACGCCCATATGGGTACTTCCGAATGGTGAGGTTCTCGGTACCAGTGTGACTGGCAGTAAGGTAGTTGCTGCTCCAGCAGTAGGTCAATCCTAATGTACATTGGGGAACGTTAGGAAGCACAGCTTGCCTCTGCTTTGGATCACCTGCCTTTACCTCAACACTGGAGGACTTTGGGAAGGACTGCTCACCCAGCAAGGTCTAACAAGCTCTTCTTGAATGGTTGAAGTACAGAGATGAATCAGAGAAACAGAGTGAGCACCATTTTTTAAAGGCACACAGCTGATTGGATTAAAGAAAGCCTGTTTTAAGGGGCACTTAAGATACCAGCAAACTGTATTACTGTTACCGCCACTTGGTCTGGTATTACCGCCAGATTACAAGTGGTGGTAGGCAATGTCATTCCCCATTAATTGGAATCCATAGCACTCTATGGGTGATTTTGGCCATATTTCTGCAAGCAGTAATTATGCTGATGGTAATACTACCGAATTGGCTGATTTTGGGTGGTAAAGTGGAGGAATACCTCCAGCATCTTAATGGAGGTTTTTCCTCCACCTTACCCCAAACTTGTATTGGGGCAGTGCAGTAATGCAGCAGAAAAACAGTATTACTGCTTCATTTTATGGCACAGCTCAACTTATAATGGGGCCCATGGCTTTTGCCCATTGACATCACACCCATAGTGCTTTGTGATGAAGGCAGTGGATAGGACATGAAGGAAGAGTAGAAAAGGAAGAAAAAGATGGTACAATCTTTCGTCCATTGGACTGATCTCCCTCTCTCAAAACTAGCTCCCCCACCTCCCTTTTCAGTAGCATCAAAAGTCCTTTTGGTATGCAGCACCTGTTTTTGAGGCTAGTCCTGTTGGGATGCATGTGCCCTTTGATTCCTGTTTACCCAAACAGGTTCATGCCAGAGAGCGGTGTTACCCATCATCACAAATGATCAAAGGAGAGGCATAGCCATTCAGTCACCTGCTCTGCCAGTTGGTATTGCCCGCTGTCTGAACAGAATACACCTAACTCTTCCACAACTGGGATGAGCTCACAGGGATGACATAGGTGTGATTAAATGCCTCCTTTCTCCTGTACATGCATTTTCTCTCCGAGTATTAGGCTCCAAGGGTGGCACACCATCATTCTATTCTATTATATTCTAATGTTTTTTTTTATATAGCGCCAATTAACCCACAGGCCTCAGAGTGCTCGATCATAAGATCTTCCAAATGGAAGTTATATTTCCTTATCACATAACCTACTTGCCTGCCTCCACTCCACATTGATCATTTTTCCAAATTGACCACTGTTTCAGATTTGAGTCGTACATTGTATAAATACCTTTTATATTCAAGTTTTATAGCAATGTAATCTTCACATTTGTTTATCTACCATGCATATGTATTGAATAGATTCACGTTAAATGTTGGATGTCGATGAGTATTTACAAGAGAGCTAACATTTCACTATTTTCCCTAACATTTAACACAACAACCTGCTAAACAATAGTAACTCCGTTGCAGGCATTTTTATTACCATTGACTATACTTTATGTAGGAATGGGCTTGCACTTGTAATAGCTCTTTTCACCCTACACTGGAATAAGTGGAGTGAGAAAAAGCCAAGGCTGCATGGTGAGGGAAAGGAACGACAATTTTTGCAATGGCTCGCCTCCCTGCAGGGCCATTATTATTCAGCCATGATACCCTCTGTTTTTAGGTTGGTGTACCACAGGATCTAAGAGCAGACAAGCAGTTGCAGGTTATGAAAATGTGTCACTTGGGCATTTATAAGGATTGTCCAGCGGGACGCAGCATTAATAGGTCTTTTCCAGTTGTTAAGTGACCTGTGCTTTACAATGGAATGCTAAAAATGCCAAATTAATATTTAGACAGAAATTACGTGTGGTGGGAGGTGTTAGGCAGAATCATATGAAGTACCCTTTGGGAACACCACACACAATTAAGACTACAAGTGTAAGTACAATTTCAACTTTGGTACAAACCTGTACTACACAGTAAAGTGGTGGCGATGGCTGAGCAGCGAAATTTATATCAAGAGTAAAGAGAGCAGTACAAGAAGTTACACAAAGGACAGCAATTACGATGGTTCGAGCAAACACTGATTCAAGGTTTCTGAGTAAAAGAATATACATTTATTTACACCATCAGTTATAAAACAGTTCACTATCATAACGCAGCAGAAAATCACAGTCTTAATACACTACAACACCCAATCAATTCTGGACAAGTTAAGCTCAAAATAAAGTGTGAGCAAAATGGCACTCCAGCAATTTAAAAGGGGAGGAAAGACAAGGTTATTCAATATCAACAACATTAACAAGTTATAGGCAGAGCAATAAAGAAAAGGCTACTACAACTAGGATTCAAGTCCATAGGTCTGAGCCAATGTTAATGGAGCAGAGTCTTTGCAAAGGATCACACAGTACAAAGTAGTTCACAGTTAAGTCTTTGCCAAGAGTTCAAAACGAAGTTGGTAGGAGGAAAAGTTATTCAAAAGAGAAGAGAAGAACAAGCCTTAAGAGAGGCGAAAGATTTCACGCACTTTCATCGTGGTCGGACGGAACGAATAATCAAAATTTGAACTGTACCTTAAAGTAGAAGAATTCTGTAGCTGAGGCAGTTGTTTCTGCCAGTTTCTGCAGTCTCACGGTTCCTGAAGCTTCAGTCATGGTGACAAGAAGTAGGACGGCTGGAGGGACCTGCACTGCCCAGGGATGAAGCCAGCAGCGGAGCAAAACGTCAAATAAAAGGTGTGCTCCTTAAAACCCAAACTAGTTCTCTTGCGACTGGCTATCCGATCTACTGCAGCAATGCACAGTAAATTCGACCAGAATGAGGAACGTTGTCTGGCCAGCTGTTTGTTCCCACCAGGCTCAAGGGAAGAAGATTCCTTGCGGATCTCCTCTGTCGTCGAAGTTTCAGGTGATTCGTACCTGCAGCAGGCCTTCACCGGGTGTCCAGTAGTTGCAGCAGTCGTCTTTCTTCAGCTCCTCATTGGTTCTCCCGTTCCAGTGGCGACTCTGCCTTTCAGTCCCAAAGACTGGCGTTTTATGCATCAAATCCCCCATTCACACAGCATGGCTGTCAATCACACAGCCGGGTGGCTGTCTTGGCAGGACAGCCAACTAGCGAATCAAACTAGAGTGCGACTTGGGTCTCCAAGGAGACCCTGTGCAGGGAGCTTAAAACCCCTCCCTCACATCCTGCCCACCCAGACACTCAGGCACCTAAGGAGGACTTCTGTGCAGAAGCACGCCAAAGGACAGTGAACAAAGGAACCAAACCTGGTTTGGCGTGCAGAGTAAACACTAGAAAGACCTTTACTAAAAGAAATTGTGAAACAACTTGACCAGAATCAAGTTAAAATAAAAGTGGGTTACCGGGTTTGAGTTTGAGGCTACCACCATAGCCTCTAACAGTACCGAGGCTATTTTCATAGCTAGCGGTAGAATAAAAATGGTAGATACCACTGCTACCAGCCAAATCTAAGAGAAAGGAGAACCTACTAATGTCCCATGAGAATCAGACAAAAGGGGATAACTATTAACCCCTCCAGTACTCAATTGGAAGATAGTTTGTACTGGGTCTGTAATTGTAAAAAGACTAGTAAAGTCAATGGGAACTTTACGTGTGCTGGGAGACAGTAGTCAGTCCCAGAAAATTTAGTTTAAAGTGGAAAGTCTGAAAAGACAACCCTGTGTCACTGCACTGAAGGTACTGTGTGACACACAGTAAAAAGAGGATGCCTATGGAGTGGGTGAGACTCCATAGCCCATGAGCAAAAAAATGTACAACACACAGCAAAACACATGTAAGAGTGGGAAAAAGGCTCACACTCTTACCAGGTGAAAAATGTTAATCCTAGAAATCCAGCAAATCTGTGGAGGGACTCTAAAGGTAAGGGAAATTAGCCATTCTGGAGAATTCTCCCTAAAAGGAGGCATACCAGCTGGTAATAGCATGCAGCTTGAGGTAACTGACCCAACAAAGCATTCTCATGGGCGACAGTTTACCATTCACTCTAAATGACTTTGTTCACCATTTTGCTCAAAATGTGCAACACAGCATAAATCACATTTTTAAAGTAAATTCTATAACTTATGATTATTGTGCTTAAGGTGGGTGACAGACTCCTAGAATTCTGCCACATGAACATCCTTGCGAGGATAAAATACAGCATAATACCTCTATAACATAATATAAGACAACAAACGTTCAATTTGGAATTTGTTGTACATTTTGTAAATTAGAGTCAAAATACAGGAATAAGATTGAATATGAACAATTGACTCCTCAGATAGTCAGTGCGATGACATGCAGTGATTTAATTTTCTATTCATCCATGCTCTCCCTTGTTAAACAAAAATATATTTGTAAATATAGCAAATCAGCATGAATACTGAGTGTCACTGACTGCTTCTAAAATGGTGACGTGGCTGCCTCTGTTTTTGATGAACAACCGCTCTTCTCCTCACCTATCTCCCCAGCCCACCCCACCCCACTCCCGCACACCAAGTACCTGATTGGCCAGAATACCAGGATGCAGCATTATCACTAAATGCAGCTACAAGCGATCCTTGCAAATCCAGCGCTCAAGGGTGAAGCTTGTCTTATCCCAGCTCCCAGGATAAGACAATGCAACCATTAAGAGGGTGCCTCCATTCTCCCTTTTTAATCCAGTGTCATCCATTATCTCTCGGGCCCCCTCTCCCTCTGTTCTTCCCCTCGCCGATCATCCCGCCCCACTCTGGCCCACTCGTCCTTGATTGGCCAGAGTACCAGGAAGCACTCTTAGCAGTGAACAAGAGGGTAGCGGTGCTGAGCAGCTTCCTATGGCCCTTGGCCCACAGCAAAAGGGCACGTCAGTAGGGCACCTCTGTTGCTTGTCTGTCTGTTTGCCCTAGGTGCCCCAGCCTGGTCTCTAAGGCTGCCTGCATCAACTTCCAGGTAAGAGACAACTATTTGGTTGCACAAACAGTGCTGTAGTTGTGATACCTAGACACGGTTCTTGTATCTACCTAAACTATATAGTATGTTCCACCAATCGTCTACCAACCTGGCTATGTACATTTCCAACAGTTTTCACAACAAAAAACTCTCTCTCCTCTCTCAATGCCGGACAGATAAATGTCAGATGATTTAGTAATTCAACTGAATCTTTCTTTTGACATAATCTTTGATTTTTCCTTTTGTGTAGAACTTCCCTTGTAGGTAGTTTGTTTAGTCTAAAGTGCATGTTTTGTGTTCTGAAGAACCAATTCAGGAAGATTCACAAGTAATTGGGTAACACATTCAATTTTCTGGCTCCAAATCAGTAATCTTCATGGTGTTTGTACCCCTGTATCTTCTCCTGTGTCTCAATCTAGTCTCTCATGTATAATGTTCTCTTAATTTTACTGGGATCTCTTATCAGTGTCTCGTCCAATTCATTCAAATCCCAGATAATTGCCTTGCAGATGTTTTGCCATTCTTTGAAGGTTTTTGCACTATGATCCTCAATAGCCTTTTACAGCACTCGGAAACCTCAGCTCAGATTGTCTTCAACCCATTTGCAGTAGAGTGAAAGAGATTTCCACACTGCTATCGCCTTGAGAGATGTTAATGCAAGTTCTCTTCTTATGATCTGTATTGGTAGACACTTTGGTAGCCAAAGTACTGTTTTTCAAAAAGTGCCTTACACAGCAGATCACGTTTGTTCCTGAAGTGAGAAGGATGTCTCTGCACCGTAGGTTATAATAGGTACAACTTTCATGGTAGAATGTCACCAGTGGTGTTAACGTGAACTGGCAATATCTTTTTAACAGTTTGCTCCCCTGTGCAACAAGATTTTTAGCCTTTTTTCTCATTAGTTCCACAGCTTCACACTTGCTGGTGTTAAACCCCTAGGTAGTTGAATGAATTGGCCTCCAAGCTGTTTTCACCATTGAGCGACCATGTGGGTTTTTTCTTTGTACAACTGTTGTTGACTACTCCAAATGTCATGAGGCATGATTTTGATGGATTTTTTTTTAATTCATTGGTCACTACGTAGGCCTGCAGTGCATCTAATTGGTGCTGCATGCTTATAGGAGTCTGGTCTGCCAGCACAATATCATGTACCTGCGATCTTAGGCAGGAATTACTGAATTTGTGAGAAGGCGTCTTCCACGTCTGACACAAAGAGAATGAAGAGCTCCGGGGCTAGTGGGCAGCCTTGCTTCAAGACTATGCTAGTCGGTATGACATCAGTCAATAGGCCTGATTTGTCTAGCTTTATTCTTATCAATGTTTCCGAATATAGGTCTTTGATGTTTACCAGCACCACACTAGGGCATTTCCAGTCTGCCAGTTTTCCCCAAGCCTATGTCTTTTGTTGGTGTCGAAGGCTTGAGACAGGTCAATGAATGCTAGAAATACTTTCTGCTCCCTCGCTCTCTCTGTCTTTGCTTTCAGAAGGTTGATGTTTAGGGGCTCCCCAGTCTCCTTAACAAAACCAGCTTCCCATAAATCTCTGAAACTGGTGTTGATGCTCCACGCTGATGGTTTTCTGGTAATATCACTGCAAATACCTTGCCAGCCATATCTAGCAAAGCTATCGGATGGTAATTTTCTGGGTTTGATCTTGGCCCCTTTTTAAAGATTGGCACGGTAACCACCGATTTACATGACAGTGGGACTTTTTCTGAGAACAGAATATATTTAAACAGGTGGTGGAGGAACCTTGTCCATTGCGCTGGGTTATTTTTCATCATTTCATTCGTCAACCCATCTGGGCCCGGAGCTCTCGAGTAGTTTGCCTTGATGATAATGGATTCTATGGATGATACATCTATGTCTAACTGTCCTTCCATGTTGGTTGTACATGTCATTTTCTGGTTGGTCATAACCTGTCTTGCAGGTTGGCGTAGTAGACGCATCAATTCTGGGAAGGCATTGGGTTTGTGATCAGTGCCTCCTGTGGAGCTTCCATTTCATTGATAATAGTCCAAGTGGTGGCTGTGTCTTTAGTTTTTTCTTGCTCAACATGTGCTCTGCATCCTGATTCAGCATCTTTTTTTTGTGCAAATATAGCCAGTTACGATGTCGCTGTTTGAGCTTGTGAATCAAGAGTACACTTTCGTTTGTTACGTTATACTTCATAGGAATGACGATGTGACAATATTGTTTTGTTGGTTCCGCTTTTGTTTTTAGTCACATATTCTTTAAATAATGTCACATAATGTATTGCTTGTTTGTCGTCTTCATCTTTTATCTTGGTGGTTAGCCTTGTTAATTTCTTGTTAAGGTCAGGGATTTATCTGTTTGTATTTTCAACCTATTACGACAGGAGTTCAAAGTTATGTTATTCCTATTTTTCTCTCTTTTGTTGTTACTTATGTTATTACAGGTACGTTTTATCAAGTTGTGGTCACTTGGTGTAATTTTTATCACTTACATACATTTACCCACTCCTGTCATATTAGTGGAAACACATGTGTAGTCCAGAATTTTCCCACTTTTTATTCCCTTCCATGATTCCCTGCCTAGGTTGTCGCCTTGAATTATTCCATTCAAGATGATGTACGCTCTGGATTGTATGCTTTCCCTCCAGATTAAGCCTCTCTTTTCTTTATTAGTTAGTGTTATATAGGTCATCCTCAATGTTTTGGTTGTGTTTGTCTAGCCAAGTACAATTAAGGTTGCCTACAATTATGAAGAATGGAACTTGCCATTTCCTCCTCTCTCGTCTATTAAAGTCACAATGTCTTTTAGTAAGTCATTGTTTCTTTGATTTGCCGGATTCAGTTTATGTTGATAAATACTAATACTCGTTGGTGTACCGGGTTGTCCTTTGATAATTTTACAACCACCAGTTGTACAAATGAAGTTGGGTTCTGAGTATGTAATAATGCCCAGTTTAGGTTGTTTTTAAAGGCTACCAATAGACCTGACGTTGGTCTTCCTTTTGGTCCTTTAATTGCTGGATTCAAGAGGACCCAGTATCCTTCTAGTAATGGGGCCTGCCTTAGCCATGTTTCCTGTAGGCAGATGACTTCAAACCGTCTATTTGTAGTTTGCCTTTTCCAAAGAGATGGGCGAAGCATCTGGTGTTCCAGTTAGCAAGGGACCATTCCGGTCTTCAGCGATCTTTGTGGCATTATTGATTGTGAATTCTATCTGCCAACAACCCTGCCAGCCATTTCCAATTTGCCTCATGGCTGTCTTTATATTGATTTTGGCTTGTTGGATCTGTCATGATTTTTTCTCAGGACAGTCTTTTTATGGACTTTGTTTTGTCTTTGTTAACCTTTTCCTCGTCTCGTGGTTGGTCGGTACTTGATCCTCGTTGACTCTCTTTGTAAATCTCTTTGTGTGTCTCTACAGTTTTCTCACACAAATTAAATCCCATTGGCCTTAAATGGTGGGATTCCTCTATTGACAATTGTTTAACTAAGTTTTAGACAGTGTGGATGAGCACTTTGTCAGTCCGTTTCTCGCCAAGGAATTCAATAATTGTGATGTCTTCTGATGTCACCAATCTTAATGTCGGAATGTGGTGCAACAATCGCACCACATTTTACCTATTTAATATCAGACCATCGTCGTGGTATACCATCCTTACTAAACTCAGTCCCTGACTGAAACGGAGGGTCTTTGTGCTGTTGTTTTTGGTTATGTGTAGCTTTCTTTCATGTATTTTAGGTAGCTTTGTTTTGCACTTGTCCGGGAGGTTCAAGGATACATTTGTGATTTGTGGTACTTCCTGGAATCTGAGGGGATAATTCCCTTTGTTCGTGTGTGTTTTCTTTTCCATCCATTTTTCTTTCATTTGGTTAGTTTTTGGTGAAATCTGTCTTTCACCCATTTGTAACTGTTCTCTAGTTTCCAGTTTGGCTTCTCTGTCTTCTTGTGTTTTTGATTCTCTCGACTTTGTTGGTTGACTTGGGTGTTTTTTTCCATTGTACTCTTAATTGCCCCTTGGTGTTCACTTTAGCGGGATGATCGTTCCTCGCTGATTCATTTAAACTTTCATCCTCAAACTCTGAGATTTCGCCACCTGGTTGTTCATTGATGCTTGATTCATTTTCCAATTGGCTACCATCAGTCGCCGTTCTCTGTTCTTCTGAGATCGTGTAGGTGGCTAAAACCATTAAGTCGATTTCTGTCAGCTCATCTTCTATCGGTTCGCAGAGCTCTTGTTCGTTGGTTTCCTTTTCATCCACTTTTTGACTGTTTGTCTCTAAATTTGATTTCCTTGACCTTGTGTTTGCCGTCAGTAACGGCTGTGGAAGCATTAGGTTTTTGATGAAGATGCAACTGTCATTGGATTTCTGTCTTGGAAGACTTACTTGATTCTTCAGTGTTTTATGGACAATATTCACAGTTGTTTTTTTTGCATGATTTGTCTCCTTTTGTTTTTAGTTAGTTAGTGCCTCTGGTGAATCCGTTGTTTTTTCCTTTCGTTTTTTTGTTTAAATGTTGCATATTTTTTGGTCAGGTTTTTCTTTGTCAACTTTTTTTTTCTCTGTTTGGTGTTCTGGTTCGATACTGTTGTTCTGTTCGACCACTTCGTCTGACTGTTCTAGTTCAATCCTAGTTTTTGGCTCGGTGTTGATATGTGGGAGAACCCCATCTTTGATTGGTGGTTTTTCATGATGCCAATGTTCAATACTTATTAAGGATGCATCCTGAGGTCCTTGATCGCCTTCCTTTCTAGGGTTCAGCCGGTTGTGTGCTGTGTTCACATGAAGTGTTTGCATTTCATCTCAATTTTGTGAATTGCACACGTGCGGCTTCACTTTTAACTGTGGTTCCCCCCAATTTGCTGTTCTGCTGTCAGTACTCGTTGGTATAGTTGTTTCAGTGAATTTCGTGTTCCAACCTGTTTCTAAGGGCACAAAGGCCATCCCTTCCGACATTTGCGATGCTCGCCTATTTTTTTTTTCTTTAATGATGGGTTCCAGAGAAGAAGTTGCAACACCCTTGCCAAGCTCTTTTCCATGTTATCCTGGATGGCTGTTATAAAGCCTTCAAAAAAACTAATTTGGTGTGAACCATCACTAACATGGTGCTGTGATCCTTTAAAGTTTAACCCATGGCTTTGTATATTTACATGAAGGGCGCTGGAGTCGCAGTCAATGTTGATACCAAATGAAAGTCACTCTCCCTGGTTTGGTGATATTCTTGTGGTACTTCCAGAGTCCGCTCTACTCCTTTCTGTATTACTGTGGTCATTGTTGCACAGTCATTCATTGTTTTGGGTCGCCAGCTGTCATCTTGCATTCCATTTCTTCCTGTCGTAGTGTGTGTCTTTTTAATTTTTCTTGGATTTTCTCTCCTTGGTCCAGTATTGTTTTCAAGATTGGCCAGGTTGTCTTCATTGCATTCCTTATTTACTTTTTCCATTTATAGTGAGCTTTCGAGCAACACCACGTCAGGGATTTCAAGTCTTGCCACAACGTTCGTGATGTTCTGTCCTTGACATGGCGACTCAGCGTTTGGGACTTCCCAGTCTGTTGGTCGTATGTGGCTAAAGAAGAATCTTCTTCCCTTCAAATCTCCCCCCCAGGGTTAATCGAAGGGGCTTCCAAATGTTTCTGTCTTGTGTTAGCCAACTGTACATGTTCTTTTTTAACTTGAGGCCTCCTCTCCCATGATTCCACGTGTTGGTCATTCCCGCCGTGTTTTCTCCCAGGTCAGGGGCACAGCTGTACTTTTCTCTGTGTCCAGCTGCTGCCTCTGGAACAACGCCCAACTTTATTCTTTTCTTTGTTGTGGCCTTTGTGTAAGTTTACTCTGTCCTCGGTTGCACAGGGTTGCCACCAATTTGGAGTCAGTTGGGGCAATGATTTTGACACCTTCTTCGCCCTCGGTTAGCTTCTTTCTTTTAGCAAATACTCAAGTTCTACTTTTTTCTGGCATGAGTGTTCTGGTACTTGAACCCTAGTGATTGTTCTCCAGGTCGTGCTCGGCCGAGTCAGTTTGTCTGTGATCTAATTGCAGTTCTGGCTGAAGCAACGTTCCCTCATCTTTCCTGTTTTCTTTTGAAGATCTGAACTCAGTAACATGGGGCTCTTCTTCCCCGCTGTTTATAATTCTGTGATGTTTTGTACTATGTTGCAGGTCGGTCTCCCTTTGCTCCAGTTGCCATACTTCGTTCTAGCCGTCTCCTACACCACTTGGTTCGGAGGTGTTGGGAACGGACATATTGTCAATGTACTGGGCAGTACTAGCCACAATTTGTACTTCAATGTTGAATGGGCAACAGGTGTTGGTTATCTCAACGCCTGTCAGTTAATTGCCGCTGTCTCCTTTCGGGATATCCACTGGTGTGGAACATCTCACAACCTCCCCCTCGCTTGGGCGTTGAAATTCTTGTGGAAAAAGTTTCT
The DNA here is from genome assembly GCF_040938575.1 of Ambystoma mexicanum. NCBI lineage: Eukaryota > Metazoa > Chordata > Amphibia > Caudata > Ambystomatidae > Ambystoma > Ambystoma mexicanum. The sequence goes on from NC_090922.1 coordinate 1,143,389,196, forward strand.
CTGCCTGCATCATTAGACAGGATGGGCTTTTCACAGCCTAGACAAATGCAATATATGGCCCTTTGTCTCAGTACACAGCCTCAGTACACACAGTGTTCCCAAACCACTGCTTAACATGTTTTTTGGGAGGAGAAGTTCCTTGGTCCATACACCATCCACCCTGCACCAGACACCCGAATCTCTGTTAGCAATCCGCTATGCTTCGCTAGGAGGACGGTTCTAACGTGCAAGCGTAGTCGGAGGCAGAGTGTTTCCTGGTGGAAAGCGAAGAGAGACTGATTCTCTTCTGGTACTCCCAATCACAAGCATGTTCGCCGATGTCCACAGTGTTCAAAGGTATCCAAGTGTTCCAAATATAAGCTGGAAAACAATATAGCCTCTTCAGTCACACCAGACACTCTGCTAGCACTCCGCTATGCTTCACAAGAAGGGTGGTTCTTACGTGGGAGCGTTTACTGGTGGAAAGCAAAGAGAGACTCATTTTCTTCTCGTACTCCCAATCACAAGCATTTTCGCAGAAGTCCACAGTGTTTGTGGTAGCTTTCTTTTTCTTTAGCAATAGCCACTGTGTTAAATGTAGCTGAATTTTGAGTGAAGCCACTTTTTTGAATTTAGCTGTGCTTTGAATATTGCCACTTTGTAAAATTTAGCTGCATTCTCAGTATAGCCACTGTGTTGAATTTAGCTGCACTTTAAATTTGCCACATTTCAATCCAGCTGCATTTTGATTATAACCTTTGAGTTAAATATAGCTTCTTTTTTTAGTACAGGCACTTTATTGAATTTAGCTGCATTCTGAGTATAGCCACTGTGTTAAATTCTGCTACACTTTGAATGTTGCCACCAGGGGTGTTGCTTGGTCTGGAAACCATCCAGCTAATGTCGGGACTGTCAGAACTTGGGGCTAGCTAGAATTTTGGTTGTAGCCCCTGAGCTTCTATCCAGGGCTGCAACCAAAAGACCCGGGGCTATAGCCCCCTTATTCTCCCCCTAGCAACGCCTCTGATTGCCACTGTGTTAATAATGGCTGCACACTGAGAATAGCATTTGCACTGAATCTAGCTTTATTTTTTAGTGTAGCCATTGCTTCAATTCTAGCAGTGCTTAAATAATGACGCTGTGTTGGACCCAGTTGCACCTTGAGCATAGCCAGTGGGTCGAAGCCAGCAGTGCTTCACTTTTGCCTCGATTCTTAATCTAGCAGCGCTTTGAGTTTTGCTGCAGAGTTAAATCTAGTTGTTTTCTGAGTGTAGCCAATGCATTGAACCTCACTGTATTCTGAGTGTAGTCACTGTTTACTTCTAGTGGTGCTTGAACTTTGACACTGTTCTAACTCTAGCAGCACTTTGAAGTTTTCCACTGTGTTAAATTTAGTTTCAATCTGATTGTAGCCACTGCATTGAATCTAGCTGTATCCATAGGCTTGATTCCAGCAGCGCCTCAAAAACTATCCATCATGCCAACCAACTCCAAGATGCGAGATGCTCTACAGCACACCAGAAGTATGGCCAACCCTTGGGGAGTACCTCCCATAAACCTCTCTCTGCACTCCTCTCAGACCTTGCCCCCAACTTTCCCATTCCACCCTCTACCACCCTTGGGCCCTCCCTTCCACATCGGACCACATCCTTCCTCAGTCTTTGCATCCCTAAGAGCCACTTAGGCTTTCCTCATCAATACCCCTTCCTAAGCCACACCGCTGACCCTCTGACACATACAACAGGCTCCCAAGAATCCCCTTAAACACAGAATCTGCAACACCTGTACCCTCTCATCTCTCACCCAACCCAGTGAAATCAAACTTTAACACTGCCTTGAACACCCCTGGCACTAACCCCATTCAGCCCTACTGACACTGCCCTGGAAGCCAGCAACACAGCATCAATTCAGATCTTACACCCTCCTCTTTTTTCACCTCCATTCATCAACCACCAGTCTCGGCAACCCCAGTCACCGCCTTGTACCTTCTCCAGCCCCCCTTCCCAATCATAGCTCCATACATGCAATTCCCTCTGACAATCTCCCTCCTCTCCCCTCCACCATACCAGATCTCCCCACAAGGAACCACACATCAGAATAAATAATTTTACACATTCAAAGAATGCTCAAGGAACATCATTATCACATAAGTGGACAGACCGGCAAAAAATGTACCAACGGAGGCCGTAAGAAACAATGTTTTAGCATGGTTCTGTCAGATCACAGGGTCCATGCGTATAAAATCACATGACCTGAAGGTTCTCCCTCGGGTTAAGGTTGATGAATGGTGTTCAATGGACAAAAGAGATTGTATAGTGGTGCGCTGTGGGAAAAGTAACCGCCCTTATTTTCTGATTATTTGTTAAAATCTGTTAAAAGTTTCTTCTAACCTAGAAATTGTGGTTGTCTATCCTTAGAATATATAGCTATCTTGGGTGATTGGATCATGAGGCCCAGGTTCCTGCTCACCCTGCCACCCTACCGCACTGCCCCTGTGCCACCCCTTGCACTGGGGTCTGTATCTGTACCTATACAGCACCCCCCTTTTTTTCATCCTGCACTCATCAGACCTAACCTGTCTGTGGCCTTAAACTCAGCACTTGCCATTTGTTGGCTGCACTACAACTATTGTTGATTTTATTATTTATTTATTATTTATTCTGTTTCTCCTTTGCTCCTCACTTTCCACTTCTCCCCCCTTCCATGCACTTTTCCCCTCCCCCTCTCCCATGAATGTGCGCGTTCTCAATATCACTGGGCCTAGTAAGAATATTGTTTTGTTCTCCCATATTCCCCTCCCCTGCCTTTTCGCGCTCTGAAAGACCTATGTATTAGCGTTATAGAAATAAAATATCAGTTCAATTCAATTCAATCTACTCAGGTTAGCTGCTCCTATGTAATGTGTTAAAATTGTATATTATGCTTATTCTGAGGAATGGCACCATTTTAGTTATGTATTTGCTGTACCTTTTTGCTCTGTTTTTATGTTACACGTTTTTGCGTTTGCTTGTTTGTTTGATTTGTTTGTTGTTCTGTTTGTATCAGCGCCCATTTGCCATTTTGCCCCAAGGTGCTTTATATATATTTATAAATACATATATAAATAAAAGTAGAGCCTCTCCCTTAAAAAGAGACACCTCGCCCTCCACTAACAACCTCTCCCCTCCTACCTGCTGTTAGACAGAATCATATGCAGTACCCTTGGGGAACACTGCATGCAATTAAGACTACAAGTGTCAGTACAATTTCATCTTTGGTACAAGCCTGTTCTACACAGTAATGTGGTGCAGTGGCTGAGCAGCCAGACTTATCTCAAGAGTAAAGTGAGCTGTAGAACAAGTTAAACAAAGGACCAAAAAATACAGTGATTCAAACAAACACTTCGCAAGGTTTCTTGATAAAAGAATATACATTTATTTACACAGTCATTTGGAAAATATTACACTAGCAAGAGCAGCTCAATATCATATACTAATATACTACAAATACACAACCAATAAGTTACTGAACAAGTTCAGCTTCCCTGAAGTGGGAGCAAAATGGCACTTCAGTTACTTTAAAAAGGGGTAAAAAGACAAGGTTTTAAGAAATGAAGCACAAATACTTTCATAGGCAGGGCAAAGGGTTTCAGTAAACTACAACTAGCAATTTAGTTCATAGGCCTGGGCCAAAGTCAATGGTTCAGAGTCTTTGTATAGTAAAGCACAGTTCTGGTAGTAAACGGTTAAGTCTTTCCCATGGATAGTAGAAGAATTTGGTCAGGTGAAAAGTTAGATGTTGGTCTAGGGAAGGACAAGCCTTTGAAGTCAGAGAAATTTTCACTTACTTTTTCCGTGGCCGAAAAGATTTCCAGACCCGCACAGTACTTTTAAAGTGAAGAAGAGCTGTAGCTGAGGCAGTTGTTTCTGGCAGTTCGAGCATATCTCACTGTTTCTGAGTTTCAGTCGTGGGGACAAGAAGAAGGACATTGGGAGGTTCCTGCACTGCCCAGGGAAGAGGCCACAAGCTTGGCAAAATGTCATTTTAAGGTGTGAGTGCCTTAAAGACCACAAACTGGTACGCTTCCAACTGGCTATCCGGTTGTCCACAGCACTCTGCAGAAAATTCGACCAGGAGGGGACGGTGTCCAGGCGGCTTGCGTGTTGGTTGTTCCCACCAAACCCAAGAGAAGAAGTTAACCTTGAAGGGCTTCCCTGTCAATGGAGTTTCAGGCAATTCGGACCTGCAGCAGGGCTTCACTGGTCGTCCAGGAGTTGACGCAGTCGTCTTCCTTCAACTTCAGTTCTTTCGTTCCAGTGGTCGACTCTGCTTTCCAAGTCCCAGAGACCTGCTTCTAAACAGTTTTCCCCATTCATTCCAGCCTGGCTGTCACTCACACAGCATCGTGGCAGTCCTTGCCGGATAGCCAGCCGACCAATCATGCCAGAGTACATTTAGGTCGCCTAGCAGACTAAGCACAGGAAGTTTTAGGCACCTCCTTCACATCCTGTCCATCTCAGACATTCAGGCGCCAGAGGAGGGCTTCAGCACTGAAGCCTGCCAAAGGCCAACGAACAAAGGGACCAAACCTGGTTAGGCATTTAGAGACAATCACAAGAAGGACCTTTCCAAAAAGAAATGGCAAAAAAGTCGACCAGAGTCTGTTTTTACAGATAGGTCTTGGGCGCCATATTGAAAAACATGGCTGATCCGATTGTTAGCTACCGTTGTTCGCGGTCGGGAAAAATCAGGGTCATTTGATCTAAACCACTGCCACCAGCGATTTCAAGTAGGAAAGGGTAACATCCGACTGTTACATGAGTGTTTTGACTCAAGGGATGCTAGGCAACCCCTCCAGAACTCTATAGGAAGATAGTGTGTGCTTCTGTGTGCTATAGTGGTTCTGTACATTTAAAGAGACTAGTAAAGTAAATTTAACTTTACATTCTCTGGGAGACAGTAGTTAGTCCCAGAGAAGGTATTTAAACATTGGGAAGTCTCAAAGACATCCCTATGCCACTGCTCTGAAGGCGCTGTGTGACACACAGCAAAAGATGATGCCTATGGTGTTGTCTTAAAACTCCATAATCAAAGGACACAAAAGTAAAACACACATCAAAATACATGGAAGAGTGGGAAAAAAAGGCTCAAACTCTTCTCAGGTAAAAAATCAAATCCTAGAAATCCAGCAAATTTTCTGGTGGTCTCAAAAGGTAGGGGAAATCCTTTCCCTTATTCACACAGTAAACCCCTGGTGGTCCACCACAAGAGGGATTCCTTCCATGGGCCTCTGTGCAGGCCCGCCACCGCTAACCTCTCTGGAGGCCAATAACGCCCCTCCTTACATCCAACTCTCATGCATCCTAATTAACGCCAGATCTGTCGCCAAAAACCAACACTAAGCACAAAAGTGATGGGTGGAAGGTGTTGAATGAATCTAAACCACTGGCATTGCTCTGGGCAACCTTCCATACCACCGTTTTGTAGCCCGTCTGCACCATTGCAAAAGGGGTCCAGCCATATGCAAATCAGTCAGGTACTGCTACCAATGGTAGCAGCCCAGCCTGAACTGCTACGCCAGGTCCCCTCTGCATGGAAAAACAAGCAACCCCAGACATGCTTCGGCCTTTTTGGGCCTCCTCAGTGAGATGCAGCTTGGTTCCCTATGGCGCAGCGAGGAAGGGACCCACATCTGGGCATACCCTCTCTCACATAGTGAGACAAACAGTAAGCACAAAAGTGATGGGTGGAAGGTTTTGAATGAATCTGAACCACTGGCATTGCTCTGGGCAACCTTCCACACCACCGGTTATTAGCCCATCTGTGCCGTTGCAAAAGGGGTCCAGCCATATGCAAATCAGTCAGGTACTGCTACCAATGGTAGCAGCCCAGCCTGAACTGCTACGCCAGGTCCCCTCTGCACGGAAACACAAGCAACCCCAGACATGTTTCGGCCTTTTTGGGCCTCCTCAGTGAGGTGCAGCTTGGTTCCCTATGGCGCAGCGAGCAAGGGACCCACGTCTGGGCATACCCTCTCGCACATAGTGAGACAAACAGTAAGCACAAAAGTGATAGGTGGAAGGTTTTGAATGAATCTAAACCACTGGCATTGCTCTGGGCAAACTTCCACACCACCGTTTTTTAGCCCGTCTGCGCCATTGCAACACAACATATACAAACTTATTTCCTCAGAAAGCCCAGATATCCTTTTCATCACAGAAACATGGTTCTCTGATGACTTCCAACCCATCGCACATGGAGCATTGACCCTAGGTTAGAAACTAATCAACAGAACTTGTAGAGCAGGTGTTATCGCCATCTTCCACATATCACACCACACCATCTCACACTCAAAGGAACAAGCCTGCAGCGCAGGCTGTGAATCCCTCCTTGTGAAATTTCTCATCAATCTCTCTCTTACCCACAGCTTCTTACTCAACTATAGACCGCCGGCGACAACAGAAACTTTGCTAATGCACTAAGTGACTTGCAAGCAGCCATCGTGGTTGCCACCCCTCCGTCACCATGCAAGGAGAGCTCAACATATGGTTTGATGCCGTACACAACCCCATGACATGACCACTCCTGGACAACCTGCAAGCCCTCAATATAACTCAACTGATATCAGGTGCCACACACACTTCAGGACATACCGTAGATTCAGCCTCGGACTGTTCAGCGTTAAACTGTGAAAAAAGCACAGTTTGGAAATCAAATGTTGAGCCCGCAACGTAGCATTGTTTAGATTATATTAAGGTTAAAGAGAGAGAAGTTTGAGCGGCAAATGTTCAAACTCAGTACCTGTTCCCCGCAGTATCAAATATCATTTTTGCTTGTTTAAATTGCAGGATTGAACTTTGTCCATTTTCCTGACCAATTTAAACTCACTGCATCTGAACCCAAGGCATCGACATGGAGTTTCCACGGGTTGTTAGCAGTTCACCTGCCTGAGTTGCAGTTTTTTGTTCCTCTGGGGTCCTATTTGGCCAGTTCCCTTCAGACCGTGTCCCATTGATTGGGTAAGCTGCATTTTAGGGATTTATAGCGATTAAGCAGTCAAATAAGAAACGAAATTAAAGTTCAGATATTTTCAGCCAAACTGATTCAGCAAGCAACAAGAAATTAATTAATTTTATTTTGTTTTTATATATTTTTTTTTTTTTTTTAAATGTGCTTCCACGTAGGGACAACTTGCCCTGAGGAACGCACTCTTTGAAATCGTTGCGCGGCGGGAAGCACTGTTGCCGAAATGTGTGGTGGATGCACAATTGGACACCTGCACATAGGCAGACCTGCCAAGGGAATTATGAATAAAGCGTGAAGAAGGACAATTAATTAAAAATTACAAGTTGAGAAAGAGAAAGAATATACTCTTTCCTGTTCCTATACTCTTTTTCTCACAATTCCCTTGGTTGAATTAAGTAATAATATATTTTCTCTTTTGTGTAGTAAGTATCAATCTATACACATACTGCTGATATATGTTGTTCTCCTTTTCTAACCCATTGAATAAATCTAACTATATTTTCTTGTATGCTTCTTGAATCTTGATTTGGCACACATCAAAACTTCAGTGAATTAACCATAACACTGAAATGCTAAAAGTTATTTTTTGAGATTTATTAGGACTTGCCCTTCATCACGGTGGAACCACTGTTTTATTGTTTAGAACTTTTTAATTATCTACACTATCAATACCCTTTTCGGGAACACATACAAGCATACGTACGCATAGGCATAAAATGTACAGCACTCGTGCCAAGCACTATCTTGGGGATGGCAGTGAGTGCCCACTATGCAGGAGAGAAATTAATGCAAGGTGATTGTGTGGCTAAATCTAACGACCTGTCCCTGCAGCTGCCTTGCCTGTATTAACTTGGGACTGGTACAGTGCAATTGTGTAACCACCGTTGTACTGGGAAACAATTGTCTGTGGCTACCATGTATTACAACAATCCACTTTTGGACAAAGCAATGTTTTCACATATGCAAATGTACGGCACAGTTGCACATTGTGGAGTGTGTGCCAATGTATGCATGCATTTCATTATCAATATCTTTCAATAAATATCAACAGTGCACCTATTCGTAGAACAATTCGAGATAGACTCTCAAGAAGTTCTATTGTATAAGCGAGATAGAATGGTTGGCAAATGCCAACCAGCATTAACATTCTATAAAGCTGAAGTACTATTAATCCCGACTCTGCTGTGACCTTCTGTGATTCTGCGTAGCCTGAGTACTGATGGGCATGTTTTCTGAAATATAATTCTGAAGTTCAAGTGACACTTTGTGCGAACCCTGGGCAACCTCAGCTACCGAATTCAGCTTTCACAAGAGAAATGGTCCTGAGTCTTAGAGAAAACTGTGAAGTTGAATGCAACAAGTAATGCGTTTGAATGATACTTTAGCATTGTAGTTTTAGCAAACAATGGGCCATTACGTTGATACTTCTTTACATATGTTCACAGGCGTCAAGCATCAAATCGCTTTATTAACTTTTCAAAATAAGTATATGTGTACCCGTATCGATTACTCTTTATCAACGAAAACGCGTTTGAACTATCTAATTGGCTAGAAACTCTCGTGTTACTGCAATAGAGTTTAAACAAGAATTGTAGTTGGCCAAACCGGAGGTCTTTTAAGTCACATGAGAGACTCAAAATTACCAACTAAATTACAGCAAATTTAAAGACATGCTGAACGGCAGGTATATGCAACAAAGAGTAAATGGCACAGTTTGCCTAGATAGGAGCACATGGGATGTGGAACCGTCTGCCATGCTTCCCCCCCTTCAGAACTCCACAGCTACCACGCAGCAAATCTTACAATTACATTGGCACGCAGGTTGTTTTTTTTTTTTTTCGGCTAAACGAAGTAGGAAGAAATATTACAAGATATGGTAGAGGGCAATGTCAGAGTAAATCAGATCAATCGAAAATAAGTTTTAATATCGCAAATGCAATTTGACCCTAACGAACCACCTGTGAAGGCGTCCACATTCTCTCCCTCCTCGCACACAGATTCCATATCCGAACTTTCCTTCTATGGACACTCCCTTCTCTCGGCCCTCAGCATACTTCTTTCCATGTGCACTTAGTTGCCCCTGGGCGGAGCCACTTTAACCCTCTGTAGGATGCAGCTCTTCGGACTCGGCAACTCAGCTATTAGTTAATAAGCCAAAACTATTGCATTAGGAGTACATGCAGCCGTAATGGCATTTGAGGAGGGACACACTGCCTGCATGCGTTGACAGCCTATGGCCATGGAATCCCTATGGCCATTGAACTGAGGTTGCTACTCAGCCCTTTAAGATAGGTTAGCAATGCAATCAGAGTTAGATGGAGGATGTAGAGGTTACTCAGACTTCAATAATAAACACAACTCAGGTAGTTGGCAAAAGATACTGTTTTAATCTCAATTATCTTAAACAGGGAGTACAACGGACATCAACAGACCTCCCTCATGATCTCTCTCGAGACTTCTCAAAGCATTTAGAAAAAACAAAAATTTGTATAGTAAATATTCGTCATTAATGACGTTAACCTGTGTATCACTAACGTCATCCTACGTGGCAAGCTACAAAAACCTAGTGGCAAATATGATAGGTTCTACAAGGATCCTTTAAGAATACAATCCATGAGGATCCAAGATGGCCGCCGGCGAGAGCAGTCGCACATAATCGGCGCTCCGCCGGGGCCGCCAATCTAAAGCACTACCCACAGCAGCAGCGGCCGGATTCGCGCCCCCCCCGCACCCCCCCAGGGACAGCTGAAGGCCTCCCCGCCCTTCTCCCCCCGGGGGGGGCTGGAGCGCCGATCGAGCGGACGCGCGAAGAAGGAAGCGAGGAGAAGCGCGGCCGCCCCCTCCCCCACCGGGGTCGAGTGGGACCGGCTCCCCCGCGCGGGGATCGACGCGCAGGGCAAAGCTACGCAGGGAAGCGGCCCGCGACACTACAATCGCGGAGGCAGAGCGGGGCCTCGCTCCGGGGGCCCCAGGAGAAGCGCGGCCGCCCCCTCCCCCACTGGGGTCGAGTGGGACCGGCCCTCCCGCGCGGGGATCGACGCGCAGGGCAAAGCGACGCAGGGAAGCGGCCCACGGCACTACAGTCGCGGAGGCAGAGCGGGGCCTCGCTTCGGGGGCCCCCGGGAGGGAGAAGCGGCATCAAGGAGATCGGGGCGGACCGCTGGAGAGGAGGAGTGGGGGCCGCCCTGAACAGAAGCCGGAGAAATAGAGGTGAGCCTGCCCGGGGAGGGGGGCACAAATAAACCTCCCATCCGCCCTCACATGGACTGGGCTTCCCCCGGGGCCCATAGAAGGGATCTTCCACAACAAAGGCCCACCAGGCCTAGGCAGACAGAAGGACTTGCCCACTAAGGGCTTGTACGACCGACCACCCACAAAGCCCGACCCAAGAGGGCACGGCAACCGGGGTGGGGGTCTCGGGAGGGGAAAACCCAAGAAGCAACCACAATCAGCCACTAGAGAATCCTCCGACGGGCCGACGTGGGAAGGAGCAGTTTCCACTCCAAGCCAGGGTCCCCCCCCACCCACAACAGCACAATAGGGGAACAGAACCGGAGGGGGACACGACGACGCAACGCCCCCCCCCACAGGCACCCCAACGAAGCACAATACAATGTCAAGAGCAAAAGGTAAGGGGAACCCCACCCCACAGACACCCCAAACGTCGAAACAAGGTGCAGATATACTTCAACTGTGGTCAACAGAAGGGTCAACGCAATCAAGGGGGAGAACTCAGGGAGAACCGATGGGAGAAGCAGAGGCTATCTCCCAGAGTCAACAACCACTGACCAAGGGAGACATGCAAAGCTGGCTCATGAACCTGCAGGAAAATCTCATGTCAACAGTCCAAGAGCAGTTTACGACCATGAAGGATGAACTAAAACAAGTGGTGCAAGACATGAGAATAGACATAAATAACCTCGAGGAGAGAACCGACGTGGTGGAGAAAGCAGTACAAGGTCTTGAAGAAGACACGAGACAGATTAGCGAGACACAAGAACAATTGGTGACACTCACACATAACATGGAACTACAATGTGAAGATCTGGAGAACCGCTCAAGACGCTCCAACATCAGAATCAAGAACATGGCGGAGACAGTACTAGACAAAGATCTGAAATTGGCGGTAAAGGAAGTGTTTAGAGACATTCTGGGGGTACAAGAAACAGAAGACATCGGAGTCGACAGAGTCCATAGGGTTGGACCAAAAAGAACGGGGGCCCCAGGGGAAAGACCACGCAATGTCCTAGTGGCCCTCTCTTCTTACCCGCAGAAAGAACAGATACTCAGAAGGGCCAGGGAAATGGAACATATCAAAATGAATGGGCAAGACATCCAACTGTACCAGGATCTGGCTCTGATTACCCTTCAAAAAAGAAGAGCAATGGCCCCATTGGTGAAAGTGCTAACGGAAAAACAAATCCGCTACAAATGGACGTTCCCATTCGGACTCCTATTTTCCTGGGAAGGGAAACAGAGGAGGGTGACAACATTGGAAGAAGGCCTAAGCACCTTGGGGCTACCGGAAGGGGAGACGGAGCGGGGGGAAGCTGCTAACAGGAGTGAGCGCACGAAAAGGCTTATGGGCTGGGAAACAACCAAACAGAAGAAGGCAATGACGGGGAGGGAGACAAGGAGGAAAATACCTTGAAGAACTCAATAAAAGTATATCTGAGGGAACGGATTCGGGTATGGAGACACCGGAACCGGGTGGGGGGGGCGCGGATGCTGCGTCGAACGGACAATACACTGAAGGCGGTCTGGCGGAGTCCAGGCGGCTTGGAACTCGGTAAAGTCCAATGGAACAATGGGGTTTAGGAATCCCCACCACATACCCCCTGAGAGATGGGAGGGCAGGGAGCGAAGGGCGCAACGCCCTAGCGTCAATAGGAACCCTTGCCCCACTCGGGGGACAGTTTTTGTTGGGGTTTAAAGTTAATGGTTGGGGGGGAGAGGGAGTTCAAGGGAGGGGGAAAAGTCGGAGAACTCTGATTAATGAATCATACATCACAGGCGCACCGAAGCAACGGCACTTGAACAATACAACATGGGGATGATACGCCTTGTTTCATACAATATTAGGGGGATGAACCACCCAACGAAAAGAGCGAAACTGGAGCAACAGTTCAAAAGGGGGAAGGCCGACATCCTACTCCTTCAAGAAACCCATATCAGAACAAGGGACAAACAGAAAACAAGGATAAAAGGTCACAAAATATGGGCACAAGCGACGGCAAAGGAAAAAAAGGCAGGGGTCCTGATTGCGGCGAAGGAAGGGAAAGATTTCAAACTTCTGGACATAACAGTTGATAAAGAAGGCTTTCGCCAATGCAGAAATCGAGGGATCTCTCGTCACACTAGCCTCGATATACGCACCAAATCAGGGGCAGGATGGCTTCCTCAGGGACACTTTGTCAAAACTGGAGGTCTTCGCGAGGGGGGATGTGATCCTGGGAGGGGACCTTAACATGACGTGGAACCCACAATTAGATAGGAGTACAGGTAAAACACAAGGCCAGGGGGCACCTACAAAGCGCCTGCGACAACAAATGGACCAATTGGCCCTAAATGATGTATGGAGGGAGAGAAAAGGCGAACAAAGGGGCTACACCCACTTCTCACATGTCCATAACACCATGTCCAGGATTGACTACTTCTGGGTGTCAGTGGGCCTGCTGGGAAAAATACAAGATGTAGACAAGGGAGCAATAGCCCTCTCAGACCATGCCCCCCTTTGGCTAGACGTGACTTTCCCAGGGAGAAAAAATGGGCTGTGGAGATGGAAGCTACCCCAGGATCTGATCCAGGACCCTATAACCGGGGAGGCAATCAGGGAAGCGATTGAAGAGTACTTGATTCAAAACGACACAGGGGAGGTAGCACTGAGCGCAGTCTGGGACGCGTTCAAAGCAGTACTGCGGGGAAAGATGATTGCGCTGAAATCTACGAGAGACAAACAAAGGTTTCAGTGGGAAAGGGAATTGGAAAAGGCGATTGAGGACATTCAAGAAAAAATGCTAACACATCCCACGAAGATACTGAAAAAATCACTAAAACACACACAGGGCCAACTAGAGATGCTACGGACGAGAGGCGCAGAAAAAAACCTACTCTATCTGAAACAGAGATATTACATTAAAGCAAACAAAGCGGATAGACTCTTGGCGAGACAGCTCAGGACAAAACAGAAAGAAACAACGATCAAGGCCATACGCGATGCGAAGGGGGACATTCATACACGCACACACGACATGGGGGAAACACTGAGACAATTCTATCAAACTCTCTACTCCACAGAACGCCCAGACACTTCCGCCCAAGACTCATATTTAGAGGCCCTACCGATTCCGAAAATATCAGAAGAAGAGAAACAGACATTAGAGTCCCCTATTAGTGAAGAGGAAATCAGGAAAGCAATAAAAGAACTCCCAGTTAACAAAGCCCCAGGCCCAGATGGGTTTACGGCCCAATTCTATAAAAAATATTCTGACATACTGACACCGATATTAACCAGGCTCTTAAACTCCTTTAGAGAGAAGGGCAATATAACTCCCACAATGAACGAAGCGAAAGTATTAGTTTTCCACAAACCAGGTAAGGATCCAACGAATCCGGCGTCATATAGACCAATCTCCCTGATTAACTTAGATGCAAAAATCTACACAAAGATTCTGGCCACAAGATTGTCCCAACTACTCCCGAAACTAATCGGCGAAGATCAATCAGGCTTCATCCCCGGTAGACAAACGCATGACAATACAAGGAGACTCGCCCACCTGGTGGAAAAAATAGGCATATCCCACACCCCTGCGATTCTCCTGTCTGTAGACGCCGAGAAGGCCTTTGACCGAGTCGAATGGTCTCTCCTATTCAAAATCTTGAAGTGTATGGGGTTTGGGGAACAGTACATAGCGAGCATCAGAGCAAACTATAACTCCCCATCCAGTAGAATTGTCATTAACGGCGTGGTTACGGATAAGGTAATCATATCAAGAGGCACGAAACGGGGATGCCCCCTCTCACCCTTACTCTATGCTCTATTTTTAGAACCTCTCCTAATAAAAATACGGGAGTCAACCAACATCAAAGGGATAGACATGGCAGGACAACAACATAAAGTGATCGCCTACGTGGATGACATGCTAATAACCCTAGAGGACCCCGAATTAACCTTAGCAGTAGCGGTGAGGGAATTAGAACACTATGGAACCATCTCGGGTCTAAAAATCAATAGGAAAAAATCAGAGATCCTGATCCTGGCAGGAGACACCGCAAACATAGAAAGGGAAGCAAAGTTGCAGGACCTTAAGATAGTAAAAAGTAGCATAAAATATCTGGGAATAGTGGTTCCACATAACATCGAGTTATTCTACGGGGAAAACTACCCATCACTAATCGCAAACATTAGAAAGGAACTAGCAAGATGGAACCCGCTACAGATTTCGTGGTGGGGCAGAATACAAACTGTCAAAATGTCGATCCTCCCAAGGGTCCTATGCTATTTCCAGGCTATTCCGGTGGGAGTCCCCGACACCTTTTTCAAGACCCTGACCAAATTAATATCATCCTTTATTTGGAAAGGGAAAACCCCCAGGATAGCAAAAATGGTCCTAACGGCCCCAACCAGGGATGGGGGGATGGCGCTCCCACATTTTAAAAAATATTATCAGGCAGCACAGCTCAAAGTCCTGAGGGAATGGGTAAGGGAGAACCCGCAGAGGATATGGGCCAAGCAAGATAGGGCAGTAGCTAGGACCCCACTGGTTGAACTCCTTTGGAAACAGAGGCAATACAGACATGAAAATCTGAGGATTAGCGAAATTATGAGGACCACGCTAAAAGCATGGGACCACCAAACACGAACAGGTATTATGACCACGGAACTCGGACCCTTTACTCCCATTTGTAGAAATCCACAATTTCCCCCGGGGATGGAACAAGGGGCATATGACAGATGGGAAGAGGAGGGCATAACCAAAATAGGGGAGATGTTTGCAGACAAAGAAATTATCCCACTGGAATCCTGTATTACTGGCTCAAACCCCCCAAAAGGAGAGAGATATAGATATGAGCAGCTGAAACACTGGCTAAGTTCCCCGAATATCACGGAAGCAGCAACCAGAGATCTCACTGCCTTTGAGACATACCTCATATCCAACACGGGGGAAAAAAAGTGGGTGGCAACTCTTTATAAATTCATAAACACACAAGGGGAGGATATTAAATGGTCCTATAGAATAAGGTGGGGCAGAACATTAGGGAAAGAACCAACGGATAGACAATGGGAGGACCTATGGAAGCAGATCCCCAAGATGACCCGCTCGGCACAAACCAGGGAGATGTGGGTCAAAGTTATGACTCAATGGCACTACACCCCAGAGCGACTCCACTCCATGTACCCAAATGTGTCAAATCTATGCTGGAGAGGATGTGATGAAGTGGGTACCTGGAGACATATTTGGTGGGACTGTGAGGGTATTAAACCATTCTGGGAAGAAATCAGAAACGACTTGGACAAAGTATTCCCAGATGTGGGGCTGCTTGGGGAAGAGGTCTGGCTATGTGGACTCAGGGATGGCACTGCAAGACTATACAGTAGATCACAATAGAGAGCATTCACAGGTCTACTCATCGCGGCATGGACCACCATAGCACAGAAGTGGAAGAGCAAGGATACTCCACTGAAATTCACATGGTTGCAAAAAGTTTGGGCCCACATTATAATGGAGAAAATCACCCACAAAATACAAGGTTCCGGAGACAAATTCGGAAAAGAATGGGAAGGAACCCTGCAATACCTCCAGTCAGACTTTATGGAACAGTGGTGCCCCCACAATATTAAAGTCTCAGATATTTTCAATGCCTAATAAAAGCCAGAGACAATTAGAGCTCTCCGATACAGGGGGAGGGAGGGGGGGGGGGGTAGAAGGGTTTATTAACCAAAGTTTCAAAGTTAATTCTCGTTGTATCCATGCAAACTAATAAAGATATGTTTTAAAAAAGAATACAATCCATACTCGTTTAGGGCAGTGGAATTATGTGATAGGTCTCTGAACATCAGGTGGGGCAACTAAGCCTTTTCCCAAAATGTGTCACTATAAACGCCACTAAATACACAACGTCTAATTGGTTATACAACTATAGGACCCTTAATTACTCAGTCCTCTATCATTGGTTATACTCTAACCTGCGTCAGTGCTCTCTCAACCTACGTTGGCACTATGCAGGCGGCACATCCGTGTGCAGATGAGCTAGTCTTAACCATAGCTTCACACCAATTAACATATCCATCCATCATCAACTCAGTGGTCTACGGTAAATAAAGTCTTTTGAACTTGGCCTTGAACATGTTCTTTGCTCTGGGAAATTCAGGGGAAATTCAGGGGAGTGAGGGCACAGTCTGCCCTTGTGCGGAGGTGTGACCATCATGCTCATCCAACTTCTTCTCCCCACGTTACTAGAGACCACAAATAGAGTATTAAAATACTATTCATGAATAGACCTCTGATATCTTGTTTTTGTCCATGCCTTCTGAATAGAAGCTTCATTCTTTCTCATGATTTGTATCTAATGTCAGCTCACTCCTGTCTGATATGGCCTTCGCTTCTTGGATTCTTGGCTCCTCAAGTTTCGTCTTTTCGAGTTTTTCCCCTGTAATTCACTTTGCTGACTGCGACAAATGGAAAATCTTCTTTCTTTCTCTTAGCACTGCCATTATTCATAATGGGAGCATCCATCCTTTACTGGCTTCAGTATACATATATGTATATATCTGTTGGCGCATGCTGCAATCTATTCACTATAAAGCTAGCTATATACTTCATCTGCTTGCATTTCTTTGTATGTATACACGTGTGAAATAACTTGATCTCTCCCTTGATTCCGCAGCATAAGTTTCTTTATCTTGATCCCAAGATATCCTTAGTCTTTCTGCTTTCTGGGTGCCTTATAGATTAGTTTGCATACTTTTAGTTTCTGCATCTCTTCTCTATTCATCAGCATTACTCTACTATGACATCACTAGTGATAACAACATTACCATTCTTCTTCATCATATAGTTTCTCTGTTTCTTGAGGGATTTCATTCAAGCAACCATCATATTGTCTCGTATTGTAGGAGGTTTTGTCTTTGGGATATTGCCTATCTTGGCAGTATTTTAGTGTTGTGTTATATTGGTGGTAAATTGGCATTCTCTCATTTTGGTGGTAATTTAGTGGTGAGCATACCTTTCATAATACTGTCCTATATGATAAGACAAACCTTCCCCATTTATAAATATGTCCTGTACTTCAGGCTGACTGTAAGCATGTACCCAGGCTTAGCACATTTAGAAGAGAACACAGATTGTCAAAAATCACATATTAATTGTGCCAATGACTTATCTACGTCCCCAGCCTATGCCCTTGGAGAGCTCCATTCAGCCCAGACATGCATGGCTGAATGCATTCACACAACACACCACCTTTCTAGCTTGAATGTATATTTTTTTCTTTCATCTTTTTTTTAAATCTCTGACAGTAAATACTTTACCACTGTGGTGTAGGCACCAGAGTGCCTCCTAGTTGTCTCCCCTCAGTTAAATAATAAGCCTTGGAGACATAAAAAAAATCCTTACACCAAGTCAGTCTTCACACTTCATGAATATGTTAAACATCATGTCATTTACAATAAAAGCACAATTCAATTGGCAACAATACATTCCCTAAATCTTACCCACATCAACACTGCTGCGGTTACCTAGAAGAATAAATATAAACAGTCATTGCAGTACATGGAAAACATTTATAACATGGCATTCTGTCCTTTTGTCATTTAGTGTGTGTAAAGAAAATATCAAACATTTTGTTTTAAAAATTACCTTGTACCCATGTTTTAACTTCAATCACAATGGGCCTCATTACACGGACGGCGGTAAGGGTTAACGGTCACCGTTAATGGCAACGGTGACCGTTAACCCTTACCGCCGTACTACGAGGTCCCTTAGCGGGTTGGTGCTTTAACGCCTGCTTTTTGCAGGCGTTAAAAACCAACCCGCTAAGGGACCGCGGAGCTAATTACGGCACCGCAAAATTGCGGTGCCGTAATTAGCGCCTTCCCCATTCCCATAGAGCCCTATGGGGCAGAAATGGGAATGGGGAAGGGCAATGGCGGAAGGGGGATTTACCGCCCCACCGACCTTGGAATGGGGCGGTAAATCCCCTTACCGCCAAGGCGGTGCCGGTAATTTACCGGCATGGTCCAGGGTGCTAAAAGCACCCTGGATCACCGCCTTCCGTGTAATGAGGTTATGAGACTTCTGTGCTTCATCTGGAATAATCTCTTTCTCCCTTGGTTTATCTGTGCTGAAGAGTTACAACTCCTACGCTGCCTGCTCGTACCCCCGAAGTCAGCTTTGGGATCCCAGCAAGCTTCAATGTCAGGACAGCCAGCCTTCTCTCTGAACTACCATCAGCAGACTGCAGTGCCAGGAGGACCGAAAATCCCCCTCCCATATGTGCAGCTCTATTTATTTAATTTGCCTGTCAATCACCACAAAAATGCCTCCTTTTCTGATGTATCTGAACAGCTCCTATGCCCCTGATTCCACTGATCAATCATCTGCAGGAGTTGCTATATGTATCAACTGGCTTTCCTGCTCCAAATTTCTCTTCCATGGTGAAAAACTAAGACAGAATTTACATCTGTGTTTTTTTGTCATTGCATTGCAATGTTAATCAGGAGAACTAATTAGTTATCGGGGTGTCATTAACAAGAGAGTTAGTTATTTAATGTGGGTTATTTCTCTCAATGCAACTTTACAAAGATTGGAATTTTCATAATTTTATATATAATTCAGTTTGAATACACTGTCTTTTTTGAAGCATTCTGCTTTGCCGTTGAATGCTTAATTAACTGTTATATTGAATCACCACCTTCATATAATTTACCGTCTCCTTTCTGTATTTACCCTACCCATTTGACTGACTGCTTTTAAAATGACTGCCATATATCCCTACAGTATGCAGGTATGGGTTTCTCAATGGCAACCTTGCCTCCCAAATTCTGCGAGGTATCAGTACTTTTACTGGTACTGCACAAGTTTCACATTCTGGGTACATACATACAGGTGCTGCAAGTGAGATGGTTGAGGTGGGGGTACTTAGCTCCTTCTCTACACTGCCCCCTCAGGGAGATTCATCAACCAATCTCCATTCAGTCTTCATCTCCAAACATCGTTTTCTGAAGAAATGTTTCTCTGGGACCCATATTTTTTTGACTCCCTTCAGGCATCCAGTGGATTTCACATGAATTGTGTTCCCTCAGGTGCATGGATGCTAGAGTTCACAAAGTCTCTGATCTCTTCTTCAGTTAGATCTTTGGCTTTCCAACATCAATCATAATTTTAATTCCAACGGCTTTATTTGCTGTCTTCTTGTACTTTGTAATTATTATCTTGCTTACACAGATTCCTTGCAATAGCAACACCATCAGGGCTCCAAGGAACTTGAACATATCTGCCGCCATCCATTGTGGAATCCAGGAAAACAGTGAACCAAACCAGCTGTCATCAGCAATGTCTTCTACTTTGTTTGTCATCTGGACGTGTAGCTTTGTCAGCATCTGTATGGCCTCAGTCAAGGTGCCGTTCTCATCATCGTGAGAAGGTGTGAATGTGCAGCATGATTCTCCACTTTTTGCACAAACACCTCTGTCCATAGCTGTGATCATGTCCAAAACTCTATTCTGGAGAGTCATCAGTCTTATAGCTTTCATCTCTTCTCTGATAGCGTTGAATCCCTTTATAGTCATGTTGATCATCTGTAGAAATTCCCATCTGGTTATTTGTAACCATTTCGTATTTGCACAAAACTAAATTCCTGGCATGAAAATCAGTGCAAATATGGACAAAGTATGGCTGAACAATCTGTGTTCATTCGGAATGGAGTCAAAGGCCTATATTGACTTGGCTGAGAAATAGTTCTCCCTCTTTCTTCATTTTATCAGCTTCACAGATCTCTTCTTCTTCAGGTGAGCATCTGCTTTCGGGAAACTGTCAATGTTCAAATCAGTTTTCAGAATCACCAACCCTGGAACATGAACATTCACCAAGGTGCATATTCCTCCCCAATCTTCAGGCAATTTTATATATGCTCTGGATCCACAGGCTGAACAGTGATCCATGATCACTGCCGTTCCAATTTTCCTTCCTGGTGCACCAAAAATTTGCCCACAATTTTGATTTTCTCCAACCTTTCTTGTGCCATTATTTCTGAAGCACAGCTTTTAACTTTCCAAAGGCACTATCTTCAAAGGTCCTCCTTTGTCTTCAAGCCAGGTCAGTAGCTTAGCAAGTCATGGCCACAATGGTTTGCATCCTTTCTGCACTATGTCAATGGTTGGTTGATAACAACCAATGACCACCCAGGCTCTGCAAATAACCACTCCCCCTTCCCATCCATCTGGAGATAATACTGATCTCCAAAGCTGCATCTGGCCTCTCTTCTTCCACCTATGAGTTTCTTCTGCAGATTTCCTTGAAACCTCCAGTTTCCTGTTGCTGTCTCGTCCAATTTCTGCTCCTTTCACTCCAGAGCTTCCATAGCTGATCACAATGTTCTTCATCTGTGCTTTATTTCTTGTCTTTGAGTCTTGCACATACTCATCTTCATCTGTAGCTGTCCATTCTGTAGCCCATTTGAGGTAGGCATCTCAACCCATGAACTGACCTCATGTTCTGAAGAGTGCTACATGCGATGGACAATGTGCTGTCTGGACGTCTGTTTCGATAGCTATGAAGATTTTGGGCTTCACCATACTGTATGGCAGGAGTGCACATACAAAGCATTCCTCCTTTGACGTTTTTCTTCCCACTTCTTTCATATGCTGGTACCAAAGATTATTCCCCAAATGTGCTGTACTGTCCAGGTAATCATTTAACTCGTGATCATTTTCCGTAATATGTCTCTTGGGCCTCATCTTTCTTTTATGAGCCCCTGTAATCATGGCAGTGAGTGAGCCAGCATAGGGATTTCTTACTGGATCGATCATAGAAACATTAATCAGTGGATTAAATGTATTTACATGTACTACCTGTTTAGGAGCAAGTTCTCGAAGCCTTTGTCTATTTTGAAGTAATTTCTTGGCAGCAGCACGAGAGGGCCATAGAGAGTCTCCTATAATCTCCATATGTGACCTCTCTTCAACAGGTGACTCAGGTTTATCTATCACTGAGCTAGGTTTTGCATGTACCTTTATTGTAGGGAAAATAACCTTGGGTTTTGGTTGCCAAGCAGTTGCCACGTTTGTACCCTTCTTTTTCATAGGAGGATACACAGGAATGTTTACCTCATGTGTCTCTACATAAATTGCAGTGTGAATTGTAAGTGAAAGCAATACCACTAAGAATATTATGCAAACATTGATCACACACATATATGAGGTTTTACACCATGAACTTCATGCACAACGTGGACGTCTCTCATGGTCAGCCATGATAACATTGATGTTAGTACTTCCCATATTATATTTTAATGGATGGAAAAAAAGAAAACCTTTTAATGGGGCAACATCAACCAGTACTCAGGCAATATTTGAATTCCTTCAATAAGTTATTTAAGCAATCAGCTGATCTTAGAATGATTAACAATGTTTCTGATGTATAGAAAGGAATCGTTCTTTCTCCAAATGAAATTTGAATGTCTGTCCAATGAGAAACAGATCTCTCCAGCAACGACCAATACAAGCAGAGGTCGGACAGGAGCCACAAGAGCATGTTTGATTATCCATAGGTATTACTCCAATTCATGGGCCATGCCACAGGCAGGAATGACTTGGCAGGAATGACTTGAGCGACCAGAGAGAAAGCGACAGTGGAATGCAACACCCTGGCGCTCTCCATACTACCGAGAACCTGAAAGGCCGCCCTCATCTGAGGTGATCGGCCCAAACCACTGATCGTGCGTTCACAGCCAGTACGCTATACTACTACCAAGGTCTTCAGCAGGTGGGCATCCTATCTACCATGTAAGGAAGCCCAACTCACTGATCACATCACCCACAACTCTGTCACCTCTGCATCCAACCTAGAGTGAGCCAACGCCAACTAGCTACACATCCCATTCCTCCGCCGACCACTCTGCGGCAAGGCGTCCAACCAGAAACAGGCTAAACCGGACAATAAAAAAAAAAACCTGCATCACCTCGCTCCCAGGCCAGGCATAGCCAAAACCCCAACCTCTGATACTCACCATGGGAAAATCTGATAGATCCCAACGAAAACTACATTTTGAACCTGGAACCTCCACAAAAACCTTGAAATCCAGTAGTCAACCAGAATACCCACTGGTACCTCCACAACCCATGGACATTCTAGAGATCCGTCTAGAGCTGAAAGCTGGGATTGGCAACCTTGACTGCAAACTTGACGCACTGTCTCCCAAGGTTGATCAACTACAGCACTGCCTAGACAAACACGGAGACAGGCTAGATTCAGTGGAACAAAGAGTCTCCGAACTCGACGATAGCACAGTAACACTCATTGCGAGAGAAACAACACTGGAGGGACAAATGAAAGTAGTTAATGCCAAGAATGAAGACCTCGAAGGGCGTTCTCGCCGAAATAACATAAGACTGGTTGGAGTCAGAGAAGAGCAGCTTCAAATGAAAATGGAGGATCATGTTAAAAAAATGTGCAAGGAACTCTTTGGGGCAGCAGCACTATCACAACTGTTTGTCGTAGAGAGAGCCCACAGAATCCCAACTACCAGACCCATACCATGGGCTGCTCCTCTACCAATCATTGCAAAACTGTTAAACTAACACTGGGACCGGGACACGATCCAGAGGCTTGCTAGAGATAAGGGAGAACTCCAATATGATAATGATAACATCCAATTGTACCCAGACTTTTCCCCAGCCGTTCAGGCGCAAAGGAGGTCCTTCACAGGCGTCAAGTGCAACTTACAAGACAACCAAATGACCTATTCAATTCTCTTTCCCACAAAACTACGTGTCCAACATAACGGGAAAGTCCAATTATTTAACTCACCAGAGGAAGCCAATTCCTTTCTGGACAGAATTGGATGCAGACCCTCCAATAACAATCCGGGTCCACCGCAAAGAGATTGAGCAAGAAGCAACCCACCATAAAGCAGGCACAACAAGGGTCGACACCAATACCAGAGAATCACAACTTCTAATGTCAAGGGAGCCTCCAGTCTTGGGAGGACACTAGCGCCCCGGGCGCGCACTGTTAAAATTACCACATATGGGGAGGGTTAAAAAGAAGGGGGTTTCCCGCATAAGGGAGGGTCTGTATGAACTGTTCTGGGAATGCACCCACCGGGGCCCTGCCCCTCACTGCCCTGCCCCCCCAGTTGCCACAAGATTCATCTCCTCGTCACGCCAAAATGAAGAAACCAACCGTCTATCTTATATTATCTCAATGCTGCCACCTGAATCCCGCAAACTGGTCTACCAAAGACAGTCTAAACAAGTTGACCACAAGTCAAGTTCAAGGTAGCTACATTGAACATTAGGGGAGGCAATCTCCCGTCCAAAATGCAGAAGATCCTCCAATACCTCAAGAGGCACAAGGCTGATGTGGCGTTGATACAGGAAACACATCTCCTCCCAGAAACTGAACATCGCTGGGCCCGAAACTGGGGCTGCCACAGGTACTTCTCTTCATATTCATCATATGCCAGAGTGGTGGCCATCCTTATCGATAAAAAAGCCAGTTTCAGCCTAATAAAGTCAGAGAAAGACACTGCAGAACACTCCTAGTGAGAGGAATCCTCGCAGGGGAAGAGGTCGTCTTCGTAAACTCCTACACCCCAACGCAGACGTGGCAAATAACGTCGACTGGGTACTATCATATCTCGTAGGGACGGGACCGGCAACGATCATTTGGGGAGGCGATCTCAACACACCATTAGACCACCAAAAGGACAAATCGCAAAGCTCAACCACTCAACTATCCAAAGCTAGCCTCTAAGTCCAAGAGATTTGCAGGGCCTACGACTTGGTAGACATGTGGAGACACTGGGATGCACGGGAATATACCTTTCACTCTGTAGTTCACAACACCAGCTCACGTATTGACTATCTACTGGTCTCCCCCCATGGCACACTCCAGTGGGGAGCATGCCAAATCCTTCCTAGAACTTCTCCGACCACTCCACGATCACACTCGAGTGCAATCACCCTGACGCCAGACAGGGCACACCACACTGGCGTTTTAAACCAAGATCACTGCTGGACCAAGTGTTTAAAACAGAGCTGTGAGATTGTTAGGGAGAATTCTCCAGAATGGCTAATTTCCCTTACCTACTGAGTCCCTCAGCAGCTTTGCTGGATTTCAAGGATTTATTTTTTTCACCTAGTAAGAGTGTGAGCCTTTTTCCCACTCTTATATGTGTTTTTCTGTGTGTGTTTATCATGTTTGTGTTCATAGATTGTGGAGCCTCACCTACTCCACAGGCATCATCTTTTTTAATGTGTGTTACACAGCACCTTCAGTACAGTGACACAGGGTTGTCTTTTAGACTTCCCAAACTCAGACTCCATTTTCTGGGACTGACTACTGTCTCCCAGAACATGTAAAGTTGCCATTAGTCTCTTTTAAATCCACAGACCTAGTGCACACTATCTTACATATAGTACTGGAAATGGTTAATACTTATCCCTTTTTGTCTGTTTCTCTTGGAGTATTGTTTTGCTCCCTTTTCATCAAGACTTGACTGGTGGCAGCGGTAACTACCCTATTTTTCCTGCCGCGGTTATCGTAAATAACCTTGGCATTGTTTTAGGCTATCTTGGTAGCCTCGAACGTAAACCCGCTAGACCATATATGTTTTTATACGGTTCTGGCTGCGTTTATTCGCCATTTATTTTTAAAAGAAATTCTGGATCATGTTTTACTCCACGCACCAAACCAGGTTTGGTTCCTTTGTTCACCGACTCTTTGCGGGCTTCTACGCAGAGGTCCTACTTAGGCACCTGAAAGTCATGGTAGGCAGGATGTGAGGGAGGGGTTTTAGGACCCCTGCCATGGGTTCCCTTGGTAACCCAAGTCACACTCCTGTTTGATTGGATAGGTGACTGTCCCAGCGGGATAGCCACTCCGCTGTGTGATTGACAGCCAGGCTGTGTGATGTGT
The DNA here is from genome assembly GCF_040938575.1 of Ambystoma mexicanum. Lineage (NCBI taxonomy): Eukaryota > Metazoa > Chordata > Amphibia > Caudata > Ambystomatidae > Ambystoma > Ambystoma mexicanum. The sequence goes on from NC_090922.1 coordinate 1,143,414,320, forward strand.
GAATGGGGGAAAACTGCATAAAAAGCAGGTCTCTGTGTCTATAAAGGCAGAGTCGCCACTGGAACGAAAGAACAGATGAGGAGCTGACAGAAGAGGACCCTTACAAGCTCCAACGACAGAGAAGATCTATCAGGAATCTTTTTCCCCTGAGCTGGTGGGACCAACCAGTTCGCCCAAACTACAAGCCAGGACTCCCTCCTCTGGTCAAATTTGCATACAGAGCTACAGTGAACCTGATAGCCAGGAAGGTCGGACCCTGCTTGGATTTTAAGGAGCGCACCTTTTATTTGTTGCTTTACTCTGCTGCTGGTTTCTTCCCTGGGCAGTGCAGGACCCTTCAGTCTTCCTACTTCGTGGCAGTCCGACATTTACTTCAGGAACCGTGAGCCTGCAGGACTTGCCAGGAACGTCTGCCTCAGCTACAGCTTCTTCTCCATTTCAAGGTACTGTGCAAATCCGGTTGTTTGTTTCGTCCAGCCGTGGTGGAGGTGTGTGAATTCCTTTCGCCAATCCGAGGACTTGTCTTTCTCTACTCTTTAAACCAACTTTTCTGCTGACCAACTTCGTTCGGAACTCTTGGCAACGACTTAACCCCAAACTACCCTGAACTGTGTGATCTTGAGCAAAAGACTTTTGTCCTATTGACTTTGGCCCTAAGCCTTTTTGATTGGATTCCCTCACTGTAGTTCCTCTTTCTAGATTGCCCTGCTTACTTACCTGTTGGTGCTGCTCAATATTTACCTAACTTTGTCTTTCCCTCCCTTTTTACATTTTTGGAGTGTCATTTTGTTCATACTTCACTTTGAGCTTAACTAGTCCAAAATCTATTGGTAGTGGCTTGGTGTATTAAGATTGTGATTTTTCAACTGCTTTACTTTAGTGTGATGTTATACAACTGATGTGTAAATAAATATATATTCTTTTACTCAGAAGCCTTGAGTCAGTGTTTGTTTGCATCATAGTAATTGCTGTCCTCTGTGTAACTATTGATACTGCTCACTTGCTCTTGAGATAATTCTGGCTGCTCAGCCATCGCTACCACTTTTACTGTGTAGTACAGGCTTGTACCAAAGGTGAATTTGTACTGTCACTTGTAGTCTTAATTGTGTGTGGTGTTCCCAAAGGGTACTGTATATAATTCTGCCTAACAGAGATGAAATCACAATGTTCCTGGACATCAACCAAGATAGAGTCACATCAGCAGGTACACTATGGGAAACACTAAAATGCTATATTAGAGGAGTGTGCATGGTAAAAGAGAATAGAATACTAAAGCTGATCAGGAGAGAATTGCCACTGATGAGGATCGACTTGAAAAGCCTAGAACTCACATGGTCCACCTCGGATGACCCGTACGTCCGAGCGAAGCTTAAGGAGGAACTACTGAAGTTTAGAGCCAAAGCGGAGCGAGAGCTGAAATTCCTGGGAAGTGGACACCAGATCTGCCAATATGGAGAAGGTCAAAAACCCAGAGCCCTCCTAGCTCATCTGATAGCTGCAGACAGGAAACCCACCCTGGTGGAGAGAATACGCACCATGAAAGGCACACTAGCACACACAGAAGATGAAGTTGTTAATGCATTCTTAAATCCTTCCACCCACCCTTCGAGAAGCCAATGTGATCATCCTACACAAAGCAGGCAAGCCCCCAGAACACTGTGCTTCATACAGGCCAATTTCATTAATTAATTTCGACAATAAGATCCTGGCAAAAGTCATAGCCACCATATTGCTCCCCCTGATGCCCGGTTTGGTCTTTGCCAATCAGGCAGGTTTTGTCCCCAGGTGTAACACAACGTTTGGCATCAAACGATTGTTCGGAGCCCGGAAGCACTTGACCCTACCCATCAAGCGATAGCAGTCCTGCTTGACACAGAAAAGGCCTTCGACTCAGTCAAGTGGCCTTTTCTTTTTGCAGTACTTAGACAAATGGGCCTACGAAACCATTTCATCAAATTGGTCTCCTTACTGTATAACAGCCTTCAATCTTCCATCATCCTGGGTAAAACGAAATTTGCTCGTATAGATCTACAACGAGGGACCAGACAAGGCTGCCCGCTATCGGCTCTGATATTTGCATTGGCAATGGAACCCTTAGCATCAGGACAAAGCACCTGACAACTCCAGAGAGGTCTCTCCCTTGGGCCCCACAAATTAATATTCTCCCTCTATGCCGAGAACGCTGTACTCTTCGTCCAAGACCCAAACGAAAACTTGAATCCTATTATGTGTGAAGTAATCAAGTTTGGCGCTGTCTCTGGCTTAAAAATGAATCACACTAAATCGGTTATATTCCCTCTAACTTCACACACCAGAGAATTCACAGATGACCATGGGTTCAAATGGGAAAGCTCCCACGTGTGTTATCTAGGGATCCTAATGTCACAAAACCATCAAGAGATATTTCGATACAATTATGAAAAAGTGATTGGTTTACTACAAAAGAAAGTGAGTAGATGGAAATCACTACCGGTAACACTGGAGAAGAGCCTCATTGGTTAAGATGGTCATTCTCTACCTGTTCGGTAATATACCCCTCCTACTGCCACAATCCTTCCTGAAGAGAGACAGGAGTTTAATTCTTGAACTATTATGGTTAGGTAAACCAGCAAGGGTAGCTTACATGACACTCATCCTACCGGTGTCCAGAGGTGGCCTAGCACTTCCTGACCTAGAGCGGTACTACTGGACAGCCCAGGCACAATTTCTCAGCTACTGGTATACCACGCATTTCATTAGACCACATGTCCAAATAGAACAAGCCCTTGTGCCCCCCCACCTACTAAGCACAGTCATCGTTGGTAACCTTCCAGTGCCTCACACCACGCTGAATGTGGTCCTCTCCACCTATGCGGTCTGGAAAATAAAATAGCACAGAAATGTGACATTAAGACCAGATTTTCCCCTCCCCTACCATTTAAGTTCATTCCAGGGATACCCCTAACTGCAGAAAAAGTCTTTCACCAATGGGCAGACAAACTGCATATACACACACTAGGAGACTTGTTCACGAGAGGAGTCTTCATAATGCCTCAGCAAGCCAGAGTAAGAAGAGGTGACACATCCCTAGACACATTTGTATACTTTATACTCTGTTACACTCTCCAAGTGTCCCTTTCTACATTTCCACAACAACCACCCACATGGCAACTACTGCACAATCTGATTCAGACACAAGGCGAAGGCAGGCTGGTTTCTATTGTATATAAATCCCTCTTGGAAGACACTGTGCCAACCAGCACACGCGCAAAAACGAGATGGGAAAAATCCCTACAAGCCACGATACCAGATGATGACTGGACATACACCCTATGGCAGACTCAAAAGGTAGCATTAAACACATGTTTTAAACAAATCCACTTTAATTATCTCAATCAAACATACTACACTCCAGCCAAAAACTGCGTCCAACGACCAGAGTTGATGGCGTCGTGTGGGAGGTGTGGTATACCGGCAGCAGATTTCTACTACCTGGTTTGGGACTGCCCCGCTATAACCCAATTCTGGACCCAAGTTCTCCAAACGACAGCTGCAATATTAGGAGAGGATCCAACGCCCATCCCCACAGTGGCACTACTCAGGATGACAAGACATCTGGAACCCAAAATGAGGAAGTTGGCAGGCGTCCTACTGGTTCTAGTACGCAGGAGAATCGCTATATCGTGGGGTCGGGGACCAGTTCCCACCCTGGCAAGCTGGCAAAAAGATGTACTTTAAGACGTGGAGACTGAATTCATCAAGACACTAAACCTACACGCACGTCCACACGTCCGCCAGACATTTGGGGACCATATATCGCTTATCTGCTTTCCACTCCTGATGACTCTGCCTCACCGGCCCGAGATCAGAGATCCATTCAGGGAAGTGCTCCTGTCAATTCACATGCGAGTGTCGAGATTTGAACAAAGAGACTTAACAAAGTGACAATATCCTTTACATATTACTGGCAGGGGTGGGTTGGGAGGGAGGGGGGAGGAGGGCTCTGGGGTGAATTATTGACACACCCGCCGAGGTGGGTGTCTTGTTTGATGGTATTTGAAATACCAAAAATAAAGTTTTTAAAAAAAACAAAGAAAAAAACTCTTTCTCATTCATCGTGGTAAGGTTTTTTCCTAATAACGTGCACAGCGTAGTGATGCTATTCCAATGCCACCCTTCATAAGATTACAGGCTTCACTCTTTATCGGTACTGTCTAGTCACTACACTGTCTTAGAGGGGCTTAAAGAACACCCTCTCTGCATCCACAAGTCTTTCTTATCTTGAGACGCTTCTCCTTAAGCTTTTATTCATTAAAGCCTAAACATCACAGTGGTTTACCCATAATCATCATCATCATACTTCCATCAATATTTAAATATTCCAACTAATCAATACACCTCAATAAAACACACCATTTCTATTATCTTCCCTTACTTAATTTAATTTCCACGTGAATTTAAATCTAATCATTTTAATATATACTGCATATTATATTACCACAATGATCTGTAGGTGTTGTAGTGTTTTCAGCTGTTTGTTAAATAATACTGCATGCCGCATTAGAGAACCGCCCTCCTTAAAGTGGCCCTTCCCCTTCCCAACGTGCTATCCTCGCGTGCATCTTTGACAACACAAAGGCAGAGTCATTGTACACCGCTACTTCCTGGTCTGCATAATTTCTTGAGCACGTCAATCAGCACCCCTGCTTCTGCAGCTCGTGCCGAACAGTGAGACGATAGTCATACACTTGTTAGTATTTCCAAAACTCTCCCTTGACTGCGTTATAGACCAGTGGATCCTCTATTCTAACTTATTACTTGATTTCTCAAAAGTTCTTTGCTTTAATCGGAGTTCCTCAATTATCACTTCCTTTCCTTTTACCCTTGGGGAGATCGTCCTAGAACAACCAATCATGCGTGTGCTCACTCTATGCTAGTGGTTTCAATACAAACATGACATGGTTCGTTACTCTATGCCCGAACCTTATAGTTGCTAAATTAAATGCAACTACCCCGTAGCCGAAGCTTTCCAGTTACCAGCATTTGCTAAGGCTCTTCCCTTATAGGGGGTAATACATCTTTGTCAATTATTATCATTAAGCCTTTATTTGCTACCCTAACAGCCTGTCTCAATGACAAAGGCAATAGTCATCAACATCTATTCATACTAAACATGACCCCAAAGTGCCAACATTTTGTTTTTTCTTTAAAATATACAAATAATAACATGCACCCTCACAAGAAAACCTTTTAAATTCTATGAATGCTCCTCATAAACTCATCCATTTTCCATATACCATAATACATTCATTCTCATTTAACTAATACATTCTTAATACACCCATTCCATATCTTTATACATTAAAAAATAAGCTCATCAACTTTTATTCTGTCCATTAATTTTATTACAATATATATATAATACAACAACATAACCCAAACATATCTCTTCTTTATATATAGACATGTTTAACTTGTGTTTTCCTAAAGCTCATATTTTGTCACCAACCATTTTGTGCTCATGGTAGAGACAATAATCCTGCATTGCCATTTAACCTGCCAATAGCTTCAACCTGCTCATATACAATGGCATGTCTCCCCTCTGACCGTAGGACTGCCTATTCTAAGGTCGATTTAGCCGTGTCACCAAGGTTGATGCCTGAATATAGGGAGGTCTAAATCCAACCGTTTTATTTCTTTTTTTTAATTCCTTTAAAGCTTTCTATAAGGCTACACATGTTACCCGTCTCCTCATAACTATGTTTCCTCTTCCATTTTGTCATATTCTATTCTCATCCTGTACAACCCTTCTGTTTTATCATTTCTATTCAGAGTCTGTTTCATTAAAAGACAACTCTCTGGATCCTACACAGGCTTTCATCATGACTTATAACCGTGTATTGTGAATCAATATTTTTTTTGTACCCTTCTCCTGTGGGGCTTCCTTCTGCCTCATATCGTGATAGATTTTTATCATTCTCGTACAATACTTTTTGAGTCTGCCTCTATTTTCAAATGTATTCTAAGTAGGTCTATTATCAACTCATGATGTGTTGACAAGAGCAACTTTCAAACCTTCTCTTCTTGTCACTACTGGATCTTTTAATTTCTCATTACTTCTTTTTCCAGACTATCAGTGTCGAATACTCTCGTGTCCTCAATGCTCTTGCCATTGAGTCTGCGCAACTTCAACCATCCTTCATTGGCTCTGTATGTGTGCTAACCCATCAGTTATTGCTTATTCCCTTATTGCATCTCTCCTTGTCCCTTAAGATTTTTTAGAGATCTCATCTCCCTTAGTATATTTCCTTTAGACCCTTTGTTGCCCCCTTGCACAAGCAACTTGTGTGCCAAGGTGCTATATCGTCTTCCTGTATTGGGTTCCCATAATGGGTACAGCCCTTTATCTGTGTTACCCTTGCTGTCTGTTTCAGACACGGTGGGTGGAGCTAAAGGCTCCTCACCCCCCTCTTGTGTATACATTTTAACTGTATAATTGCTAACAGTTGACTCATCTTCTCCACCTGATCTATAGTTAAGAAGAGTGCCAACTCGATAGCCCCTCGTCTAACTTTTTTCTTGCACATTCGTCATACAAACATGTTGTCACGCATTGCGGAACTGCCTTTAATGGCGATCCCTCTTGCAGCTGTGATACGCATTGTTCATTTCTGATTCTTCCCTTTATTCTTTATCATCTTTTCTAAGCTTAGGTCTATGCGGTTGCAGCAATTTAAAAGCAGAGTAATATTCTTCTTTTTTGACATGTCACTCTTTGACTGTCTATACTCACCGTTTACTCTTTGCAAAATTCAACATTACCCATTCAATAACAAAAAACATAATATGAGCATGCACCATCGTCGCAGGCTCTAAACCCTTTGATTGCCACATTTTTTACTTTAATCTGCTAAAAAACATCATGAATATAATTTCCAAAATACATGTTTAGTTCCTCGAACTCTCACGTTGTCCTTTTTAAACTTATCAACTTTATTAATATTTTCATCATCTTTACACAATCACATGAAACAAACAGACAAATGAACATACTGGGCCAGCCACGTGTACTCTGTCTTCTCTTCATAAGACTGACTCTCAACACCTAAAATACTGCTTCCCCTGAGGGAGTTTAGGTTCTGGTCCTTCTGTTAAGCTCTTTAAAGCTCAGGCACTAGGTATTCTCATTGTGATACTCATGAAATTGCTCGGCTCAGCAACGGCCAGTTAATACCACTAAGGCTGTGTCTGGTAAGTACCGTTCCCATGCCTACACAAAAGCCCAAACTGTTGGAATTGCCAATGCGCGTTTCTCATGATATCTGTTCCACACTGTTTTTTTTGGTCGCAGCAGAGCACTCTTTGAATTTCCATCCTCTTTCCAGCAGAATGGACAAGCACACTTGCGACTGAGTGTTGATTGGGGGCGTTACAAATGCACAGTAACATAACATAACATAACATTGATGCAAAAATTCAAAGAATACATTTTGTGCACAACTAAAATGAAGAGTAATTGCAACTAAATACAGTCAGCATGGCCTTCCTGTTCGCAATGTAAATACATCTCTTAATTTTCTCCACAATGGCATGGGTGTATATTGTGGATGAAGAATTGTGTCTGAACACTCAACTAGACACACAAAAGCTGCTGAGATACTTATAACATCTGTAGTGTGTCCCGATACTCATAATCACACCCGCAGTTCCATGAAATGTTTATGCAACGAGGATACCCGACACTGCATAAATTACTTCGGAGAACAATAAAATGGTGCCGTTGTCAGAAAATCCACTAATCGTCTTTCACTCATTTGCACAACTGCACGTAGGGGAGAATTGGAAACATAAGACTTGCACAGAGTTCATGAAGATAATTAAATAGCAGTGTGTAACATTCTCAGTCTACTATACATCAATATGCTGCCACCATTCATACGTTTATGAGGTACTCCCAAATGTCAGTTAGAGCAACGCGATGAGGGCGGGAGGGGTTATACTCCTTCTACATGGATTACAGCTAACTGCTATTTAATGATCAATGAATATCTAAGGCTCTAAGACACCACGGCTCTTTCACCGAGAATATTCAGAGGAATTGCCATCTGGTATTAGTACGTACAATCATGCGGGTGATTCCTGATAACAAGATTCCCCTTGTCACAACTTCATGCCAAAAGCATAGTGCAATTGTGATATGTTGCTTCAGTACACTGACCCGCAGCACCTGCCCTGCTCGTGCTGCAAAGCAGGTTCAAAGGTCACACAATTCCCTCTCAACCACTTCAGTGAAAAGTCACTGCAGCACAGGGGCAACTTTGTGATGGCCCGGTACTCAAACTATGATGATCATGTATACCCTGTGCTGGTGGCAGGGTAATCTCTAAGAATAATCTATGCCTGATTTTGGGCATAGTGCATGCCGATACTTATGTTCATGGCTGCCACATCCCATTCATAAATATAACACAATGGACCAGTGGATAGAGGAGGACACTATACTCGTACTCACTATTTCACCTTGAAGAATATATTTCTTATTACAAAAATTATTTTGTTTAAAAAACTGTACAAATATTTCATGTACAAAATTAACAAATTCCTGCTCAGATTCTTTTACCCCATCATTCACTCACAGTCACACTCCCCTTTCAATGATATGTCTTGATTTAACAAAAAATGACAGTATATCTTCAGTCACTATCCACAATTGTTAATTAACACAGTGTTTTCTTCCCTTACTTTACTATAGGTGACACAATCTGTATATTAAGACCCCAACAGATTTATAGGTCAACGCGTGTTTTGGTTGTCAGGGCAGGACATCAAACTGGTTGTGTCCTTTAATTGATGCAACCTTCGCCAGGACAAGAAAAGAAGTACCAATTGTGTCTTGCTTCACATACACTGGGATGAGCCACAACAAGTCCACATTTCATTCATTGGGGAGGTACAGATGTGCTGGACAAATCCCCACTTAGCCTTCAGGCTCAACCAATTTCTATCTCTCGCTCTGATCAAAGCCCTGTATTTATTCCAGGATTTCTTTTCACAATCTATTCTGTATATAAACTGAGGTTCTCTCTCATGATATGGTGTAGATTGCTTTTATTCATTGATTCAATCGCAAATATTCCATATATGCGGATTATCCACAATTAGTCAATATTGACAATTATCCTTTCTGGCAGATCAATCTCAAAAGTGTGCACTTAAATACATTCCCAGCACATCAATTCTTCACACACCAAATGTGCTGTACTTACTTAGTAAAGTAGTCCCAGCGTCTTCACTACATATTTAAGTGCAGACTTTTGAGATTGATCTGCCAGAAAGGATAATTCTGGATAATCTGCATCGCAGACGACGTTGATTGTCCAGGCTAAGTTGTGCTGCCTCCTCAATTATCTAACATATGCAGCTCTGGATTCCCCTAGACCGCATGGGGTGCCATCTAGGTCATGTTTGAGTTTTGAAGTTTTTGGTGTGACTGGCTGTATTACACTGCAATGGTTGTTGCAGCAGCTCAGTTTTTACCAGAATGGTAACATCCACCTCCTGAGGAAGACGTTGTGTTTACTACCACTACACGTCGAAACCGGTCGAGAGATAAAGTCTACAGGAATGTGATCTTTGCACTTTTTCCTCTGATCCACCGTGACAATAGATTGTCTATGAATTATTTCTATTGTTTGTAAACATTATAATAATGTGTGTTATTATGAGGACGAGCTATGAATTCCTTTTCCCCATAGGATTTTAGCATGTTCCTTGTGTTTTTCTGCATTTTGGATGTATGTCACGGTATGATGAGCTGTGTGAGAATCAATGCATCATGAATAGCTAGTATGAGTGATGATGTTTTAGCTGACCTTTGTCATATTGCTGCTGCTGTTTTGCTATATTAAAGTGATCAGTGTATAATTTTTTGTGATTTACTCACCAGTTTTCAATTTTTGTATCACCTTAAATACATTTTGATACATTATTTCTAAAAATATCCTTCTCTGGACATATCTTTTCTGTTTTTTTGATGCTATTATAATGCTTTGGTCCAGAGGCTAGAGTCACCCTGCTCTTTCCAGTTTTCGTATTGTTTCCATCGCTTCATAGGATTTTAGTACTCTTTTTTTTCGGGATGAAGGTGAACCAAGGTTTAGCCAGACAATGTGTTCAGATTTGCCAAATAAGGCTGTACCGAATAAACGGTCTGCAGCTTCGAAGCCCCCACATTCTCTGTGGGAGAGCATTTTTATATACCGAAGCTGCACTATTTTTGTGTTCGTATTTTGTCAGATGATTTTTCCTCCCGAGAGGTCTTTTAACTGTTTTCTCAGCTTTGGTGAGATAGGCTGTGTCATATCTTGAAACTGCAATGTATTGTATGTCTATGTTTGCATTCCACAAGAGAGCAATGATTGCATTGCAATCACTGATGTACTTGGATGCTTTGTCCCTTTTAATGATATGATATGATAGTTTATTTATATTGTGCCCATTTACAAGTGTATCAGGGCGCAACGAGGCAAGGGAGGGCTACAAGGGAGGAAAAAACTATAAAACACAACGATCTTACTAGCCCCAATGACATTGAGAATGGACAGGTTCAGGGGAGATGGAGGGGGAAAAGTGCAAGGGGTAGGGGAGGAGTGGAAAGTGCTGAACAAGAGTTACAAATAATAACAACAGGTAGTGCAGTCAGCAGGTGGCAAGTGCAATTATTAAGCACAGACAACAAGTGTCAGGTAAGTGCAGGTAAGGGGACTGTAGGATTGCAGATAAAGACCAAGGGTTGCCAGGAGGCAGTGCGGGTAAGCATACGGGTGGGCAGGGATCTGGGCCCGAATACGGAGGGTAACCAGGAGCCTAGTGTCGGAACAGAGATCAGCAGGGGAGAGGAAGAGGGAAGGCAGATGCAAAGAGGACGGTCTTGAGGTGCTTCCAGAACCAAAGGTGGTTCTCCTCAAGTTTCAGAGAGGCAGGGAGGCAGTTCCAGAGGGAGGCCCCAGCTGAAGAAAGAGATCTACCACCAACTCATTGCTTGGAGAATCGACTGACCCTAAGGGAGTTGGAGGTAGAGGAGCGAAGAACTTGAGCAGGAAATTATCTCCTGAGGGAGAGTTGAAGTTATTGCAATGCCAGGCCCCAGAAGGCCTTGTGGACAATGCAGAGGGTCTCGAATTTAATCTTTGCAGCCACTGGGAGCCAATGAAGAGATTTCAGGGCAGGAGAGATACGATCCCTGGGTTTGAGGCGAAAGACTATTCTTGTAGTCCTGTTCTGGATGAGTTGCAAAGGGTGAAGAGTAGAGGCAGGCAGATTTAGAAAAAGACTGTTGCAGTAGTCTAGCCTAGAGAGTACCAGAACTCTAGAGACAGTGTGCTTCTGGGGGAAGGAGAGGAAAGGAAGAATACCCATGAGGAGATGAAGTTGGTAATTTGACTTCTTAGAGATGTCAGTGATGTGTGGAGAAAAAGAAAGCGTGGAATCGAAGATGACCCTGAAGTTCTTAGCCTTGCAGGTGAGGGCAGGAAGGGGGCCGAGGGAGGCTGGCGAGTGCTGATGAGAAAGATCTCTGTCTTGCTGGCATTGAGGCAGAGGTCACTCCTTGATTGCAGACAGACAGTCAGAGATGTGGTAGGGAGAGGAGTTGGCCGAGAGGAGCCTGTTTGTCATCCGCATAGCACTGAAAGTTGGAAGCAGAGAACAGCAATAAGGTGGGCGTGGGGTGCCAGGTAGAGAGGTTAGACCCCAGGGGAACACTGCAAGTAGAGAGTGACATAAAGGAAAGGAAGGACCCAAGTTGAACCTGGGAGGGTCAGTCAGAGAGAAAAAAGGTCAGCCAGGCCAGAGCCTGATCAGTGATACCCAGGTTGTCACAGAGACGGTTGAGCAGGATGGCATGGTTGACTGTGTCAAAGGCAGAAGGGAGATTGAGTACGATGAGGACAGAGGGGATATTAGAATCAAGGTTAGAGAGCAGGTCTTCAAGGATGTTTAAGAGAGCAGTTTCCGTTTTCATGGCTGCTCTGAAGCCAGACTGATGGTTACAAAGACAACCAACAGAAACAGTGTGGAGATTAAGCTGGGACATGGCAAGCTTTTCCAAGAGTTTTCCCTGGAAAGGGGTGATAGAGATCGCGTGGTAGTTAGCCGGAGGAGAAGGGTCGGTTTTGGGTTTCTTACAAATATGGGGAGGGAAAGGTGTTAGTGGCGAAGGAATGATTGCAAAATTGGCCAGGGCTGGAGCAGGGTGTCGATATGGTCTTTGATAGTTTTAGATGAACAAGGAAGAACCTGTGTTGCTGAGATTTTCATAAATCGGACATGTCTAGAAACCTCATCAGAGAAGAACAGAGGAAAGGAACAGAAAGAGGGAGGAGAGGAGGTTGAGGGGGGCCTGAGGTAGCTGAGAGAGAAGCTGGAAGAAGAGGTGAGGACGAGCAGGTGGACAGGATGTTCCGGGTTTTTGTGATGAAATGAGAAGCCAGTGCCGTGCAGAGGTCCTGGGAGGGGACAGGATAAGTAGAGACTGCAGCAGGATTGGCCAGCTTATGCAGATAATAAAGAGTTTGGCTGAGTTGGTAGATGCCGCCGAGACACAGGCATGGATGTGGGCTCGCTTTGGAGTGCGAACAGACAGCCAGTATTGTCTTTGGAGCAGGCAGCAGGCAGTTTGTCAGAGGATGCACAAGAAGCCCATCATTTCCTCTCGCCAACCCTACACTTGTGTTTCAGGGTGACGAGGTCAGAATCGTACCAAGAGTCAGACTTGGCTTTGGGCTTCAGGCCGATCCTCATGACAGGGGCAAGAACATAGAGAGTATAAGAGATAGCAGAGTGTAGCTTGGAAAGGGCAGTGTCAGAATGAGAGTCAGCATGAGGTGGAGGGGGGGAGATAAAGTGGCAGCGAAAGCCACAGCTGATACACCCTTCATGGGCCGGATGACCGAGAATGTAGGTGGCAGTGCTGGAGCTGGCTTGGCCTGCAGTGTAGAGAGGGAGAAATGGGAAGAAAGGAGAAAGTGGTCACTCCAGGAAGGGGAGTGGTGAGAGTTTTAGAGAGGGGGAGGTCAGGGGAGATGAGTACATCGAGAGTGTGCCCTGCAAAGTGAGTCCGTCTAGAGGGAAGAATAGGAACAGAGAGAGAGAGTTGTAGAGGTCGCGAAAGGGTACAGAGGAGGGACAGGAAGTATCCAGGTGGATGTTGAGGTCTCCAAGGAGGAGGAGTTGAGTGGTCGAGGCCAGGAGGGAGGAGGAGAGGTTTGCCCACTCGGAGAGGAAGGAGGTGATCTGACCAGATGGCTGGTAGATAGTAGCCACTGTGAGAGAGTGGCCAGGAGAGAGAGAAAGCCTACAGACCAGACATTCAAAGGAGTTGTAGGCCTGCATGGGAATGATAGATGCAGGGAAGATCAAGGCTACACCCCACTGATGTGGTTAACTCTGGGCGCGCAGAGGATCTTGTAGCCACCAGGGAGGAGAGTGTCAAAACTTGTGACAGAGCTGGCCATGAACCATATCTTGGTGACACCAAGTACATCAAGGTCATGCTCTTCTAGAAGACGGCAGATTTCAGAGTAGTGTTTGACAGCTGAGCGAGAGTTAAGGGTGGGCATGTGGAGAAGGTCGCCGTCCTTGAAAGACTTCCGGGGAGAGGTACAAATCAGTGGTACTCCCTGCCGAGCTGTAGGAGGAGCCTGAGGGAGGGCAGAGGATGAAGGAGAAGATGCAGAATAGCCAAGGCAGAAGAAGAGGCTGCAGGAGAAGTGGTGGAAGGTGGGGCCAAGGAAGCCAAAGAAGGGAGAGAAGGGATAGCAGGAGCAGAAAGACAATTGATAAGGTATGGGAAACATCTGTCAAAGAGGAGGGGGTTGGCCTGAGGGCCTTGGACCAAGATGGTGCCATTCCTGTAAACATTAATGATGACCTTGGAGGAGTGGAAGGAGGCAAGGAGGGCCTCCACCGGGTGCCACCATTAATGGGAAAGGTGGAGTAAGGCAAGAGCACAGAGACCATATGCAGAGTCAAAAGGTCTGGCAAAGGAACAACAAAGATAATGTTGGTGGGAGTCTGTCTGGAGGGAGCGCTGGTGTAGGTATCAACGATAGGTAGGCCAGGGTTGGAGACCAGGATATCCTTTTTGAACTTCTTCCTACCAGACTTAGTGAGAAGGGAAGGATAGTCGATAGAGATACAGTTGGAATAGATAGGAGAGACAGAGAGCACCATATTTGTGAAGGGGTGTTAGGGGATAGAAGGAGAGGGTGAGGAATGGAGACAGGGGGTGGAGACAGAAGAGACAGAAGGCTGGGGTGGTCAAATAAGCAGGGGAAGCTCAGTGGCCACTGGGCATAGCACAATTCGAAAAGGTGGCAGGCAGATGAAAAAGCAGTGGTTACTGGCACAGTGCAATTGGAAAGGTGGCAGGCAGATGAAAAAGCAGTGTGTACTGGCACAGCACCATTCAAAAGGTGGCTAGGCAGATGAAGAAGGAATGGTTACTGGCACAGTACAATTCAAACAGTGGCAGGCACAATTTGAAAGTTGGCTAGGCAGATGAAAAAGCAATGGTTACTGGCACAGCCCAAATTTAAAAGCAGGAGAACGCAATGCAGAAGGAAAGAGGGAGCAAAGTCTGATATGTAGGAGTTAAGGTTACGACTAACCCACAAGGAATTGAAAAGTCAGAAAAGGCCCAGCAGGCATCGGTAAGCATAAAATGGTGTATGTCCTGTCTTCTGTGTTTGTATGAGCGTGTTAATGTCTCTGCACCCTGATGCCTGTGGGCTGCCGGCGCATTACGAATACATAAATAAATAAAATAATAAATAATAATATGTGTTTTTATGGGATTTGCCTTTTACACTGTGTCTAACAGAAGACATAAAGCTATTTACTTGTCCTCTTTTGCAAACTGGTCTAGGGAACACAAAGCGACATTTCATATAGTATTTACCTTTTTTTTTACATCTACGTTGGCAGTATTTGCCACACTTGGTTTCTGAAGGGATGTCACAAGTAATGCATTTTTCAATACACTGTAAAACAGTGGCATCACTGTAATGACCACATTTTGGAGCATCTTCTATCCACTAAAGCATGTGGATGGGTGGTGCTCCTCTGGATTGATATTCTTTTCTCCAAAAGAAGTGTTGCACTTCTCCGAGCAGAGGGGTCATTTTATTGCAGATGAAGTGCACCATGGCAATGAAGTGATGGTGAAAGCACCTTCATACATTGATAGGCTCAAGGGAAAAGAATTTACCATGTGTTTTTATATCTATTCCATCTTTATTTTGGTTTGCAATGTGTAAGAAGTCGTGTAAATCATCCTATGCATACTCTGTCAACTTAAAGTAACAAACCATGTGGCTGGGATTTAGCATACAATGTACAACAGAGTGACAACGGAACCAGTATTCTTTTGTACCACTTATGTTTGCCAAGAGATGTGTGATGCTTGACTGCAAAACCTCATCTTTGTCCTTTATCTTTTGAAGCAGTTGGGTAGTTGGGTGGGTAAAAAAATGAGAGCCTGTTTTTAATGTGTCTGCAACTCCATAACAAAGAGTAGCTAGTTTACTTTTGAATAGGAGGTGGAACATGCATTGTACATTTTGTCTGAATCTGGGGTCTTACGAATACATTTGTAAAGAGCAATATTCTAATGCACTCATTTGTGTGGATCTTTCTTCATGTTTTCCTCCTTTTCCAGTAGGAAAGAGTAGAGGAGAAGAACATGCTTTTACATGTTTTTCTCATATGCTTATTGAGGATCCTTTGGCTTGATGCATTTGATATGTTTCTAATGCATCTGCCATGGTGTCTTTGGAGTGTAGTGGTTGCATTGTACTCCGGTCTAAAATGTTGGCACCAGAAACAGGATCTACACATTCAAATTGGCCAGATGCTGATGAATCTTGATTTTCTTGGGTGGTTTCTCTTAAGATTTCCTCAATGTTTAGATATTTTTATTAGTCATTGTTTTCTTTCAGATATTGTATGGCTTGTCTAACTTTATTCAAGTTGAGTAATTGTTGCCAAATTGTTTTGTGTTTTGTTGGTACACCATTAACTAGTACAATCAAAGATAGATCCATTGGATGTTGTACTCCTAGAGTTTCTACATTTTCATTAAGATCTAATATCAAATAAAATACGTAGCCAGGGATGCTTTTTAGGAACTCAGACAGATGCAATTTGGCTGTTTTTTAAGTTGAAGGCATATTATAGCTTGAACTTGGTGTATTGTTTGGATTATAATGTTCTCAAACCAGTCTTTGGAGAGCCTTTGGAAGTGGGAATATTTATAAGCTATTAGTGATAGCACGTGATGGCATTTGGTTATCGTCAATCTTTGTATTGCAGTAGGTGAAAACTATTCAGAGGTCGGTTATTTGGTATTTATTTTCTGCTGTTAGATATAAAGCTAATTGGAACCATTCGGATCCCTCATTGGCCTCTATTTTGTAGGCCATGTCTACTATTTCTGTTCTCTTTTTATAAAATGTTCTGTGACAAAAGACACATACTTGGTCTGTTATTTCAGCATATGTGTTTTGAAACTTAGTTATTTCTTTTTTGTATGTGTTGGTTAGGAGGTTGGTGTTTGTGAGGTTTTTGCTAATGTTTTGTGAAGTTACTGGCTTCATTCCGACTTGGGCGGTAAGTGATAACGGTCACTGGTAAGGAGACCGGTGCCGTTAAACCCTTACAGCCCAATTCCAAGGTCCCTTAGCGGGAGCCGCAAAGGATGAGTGGTCTGACCACACGTTCTTTACGGGTACTGATAAGGGACCAGGGTGCTAATAACGGGCCTGCTGTTAGCAGGCCCGTAATTAGCGCCTTCCCCATTCCCATTGAGCCCTATGGGGGCTCAAATGGGAATGGGGAATGGTTGGTTGAATGGGGACGACCGGGTCCGCACAGGTCGGAATGTCCCGGTAAGTCCCCATTCAACCAGACTGGATACGGACCCGGTATTGGAGGCAGCCATGGCGCAAATAGCGCCATGGCTACCTCCAATCTCGGAAGGAGGCCCACTGACTTTCCTAATTCAACTTCAGTTTCAAAGTATTTACTTTGGATGTGCTTTATTTCTGAAGGAGTTTGTTGGTTTATCCATGTAGGAGAATCTTATTTAAATTGTGTAGTTCTAGAGCAGGACCGTTTGCATTGTATAGTCTGTGCACAAGATTCCATATAGCGGAATGGAGGGTTGCTAATATTTTTTGATGTGGTGGAAGGTGCTTTTGCAAGAAGTTCCTGAAATGCAGGCTAATGAATGTCCTCATATTCCAGTGTGCTTGCGCACTGGACAAGAGTCTATGGTTTGCAAAGTTTTCATTTTACTTTGGTCTTTTAGTTTCACATAGTAATTAAGCAATTGTCATAAAGACTAAAAGGATTGTTGGCGTACATCACACATTGAGGTGCATGTCCATTTATACACTGGACGGTTTGTTTGGGCTAAAGGAATATTTGGTTGAAAGTTTGTTGGGATTTTTTTTCTATTAGGTTTTCTTTTGCCATAATGGTGATTCCTACTACATCATACCCTCAGCCATATGTCAATTGTTTTTTTGTCTCTTTGTTAATATACGGTTCTGTGCTTTTTATGTTGAATCCATTCAACTTCTGTATTGACATTGTGCATGTTTAGTAGTATTGATGAATTTATTTTGTGGTTTCATTCTGATAAAATTAAAATAAACAGTGTTCTTTTTAGTAGAAATGTGCTGTCAATAAGGGCTTTGAGGATTAGTCTTCTTCAGTAGATTGTAAGGGTTTTTTCGTAACTTTTCAGCTGGCTTCATAAAATTGCAAAGAAATCTACTTTGAAATATGTTTTATAAATACATGTGTTGGAATGCTTTACTGTGACTGCGTTAACATTGGTAGATGTAGCGTTAGGTTCATTTATAGGTCTGCTTTCAATTGTACATCTTTGTTTAATTTTAGTTTTTGGAAGAGGGGCCATACTTTATTTAGTGGTCAATGGTTTAGTTTTGTTGAGTTAGGATAGTAGCTGTTTTGTTTTAATGTTTTCTATAAATTGTCTTAGAGGTGGATGACTATATGGCTTGCTTTTATTCTTATCTGCTCTATTTATATGTATTGTTAGTAGGCAATCTATTCTGTCTGTTGGGAAAAAAGAATGTTTGTGTTTGATAGTTGCGGAATGTATATGCATGTGTTGTGGATGGGTGTGTGGATGTGATTGTAGAGATGAAGAATGTGCTGTGTGATTTTGTACTGGGATGATAGATGTAGGTGGGAAAGTTGTAAGAGTCTGTAAAGTGTTGACGGGCTTGGGTTAGTGAGTAAGGGAGTGGTGGTGTGTATCCCCATGCATCTACATTAGTCCCACTATCTGTACCTCCTTCCACTCACCCTATTTGTTCTTGTTGGTATCCCCACCCACTTAATGTATACCTAATGTATTTACCTTCACACATCTATAATTTCTCGATTCAACCTACCTGCACCAGTCTACCACTGCCTTTTGTATCACTACTCAAACTTTTCCCTCCCTATATATTCCAATCCTCCCATTCTACACACGTTTTCTCTCCCCTCCATCCAGTTGCCTAACATTCACTGTTTCTACCTGCATTCTCTATTCGTGCACCCATGCTAAATCCATCTTGTGTACTCCCAAGCACTCATCCTACCCCCATCCTTTCTATTTCCATTCAACCTACCCCATCCTCTTTGGTCCCATACACCTATCCCCCATACCTCTGCCATCACTCCCCCATCTTGTCTGCCCCCACGTATCCTACCCCACTGTATCTACTCCTACTTAACGTCACTCTTTCTACCCTCACTTGTCCATTCTATCCCACTCTCAGTCACACATCCATATTTCCCTGTGCTCAATATTCCCAAGCACGCACTGTACCCTGACTGTCTTTCCACCCACCCATCCTATGTACACCCACTGTACTCCTATCCTATCAATCCTACATCCTGCATCTCTACCTCTATCTATCCACTCAACATATGTGTACTATGTCTACATTCACTGTTAGTATGCATAATAATTTAACTTCCACTATGTCTGAGCCTACCATGTTTATATACCCCCACTAAATTCACACCCTCTCTACCTAAACCAATCCACACTGCTACCATCTTCTGTATTCACACCCATCCACTTTATTGGCATTACTATTACACCCTTGTGACACCCTAATCTAAACTGTGTATTCCTACCCACCTACTGTACTCATATTATCTGGACCTTCAGTCACCCATGCACCCTACCTGCACTGTGTCCATTCCTATCATCACTACCCCACTCACTGTACCAATATTCTCTATACCCTTGCAACCCACTTTATATTCTCTGTACTATTGCCCAGTAATCATACCCCCAACATCTGTACACCTACTCACTCACTCTACCTCTATACTGTGTACATCCATCCACTCATCATATTTCTATTATTTCTACCCATAGTCAGTGTACCTTGACTGTGTTTACCCCTACCCACCCATCCTATCTGCTTGTGCACTACTTCCACCATCCTACCCCTTCTCTGGTACCCCCAACCACCCTACTTATCCTCAGCCTGTGTATCACCATCCACTCATTCTACATGCAATCTTTCTTCTGCCATCCACTTGCCTTATATTCACTGTCTGCACCTCCACTCCATGTATCCCCACGTCTTTTACTCCCATTCTCTGTACCCCATGAACCCACCATACCTCCACCCTCTGTACTCCCACCCACCCTAAATCCCCTGTAATTACTCATTCATCCTACATCCACCTTTTCTATTGCCATTCTCCATATTTTCCCACACCATACCTACAGCATCTCTGCCTCCATCCACTTATCCAACCTACTTCAATATTCTGTTCCCCTATATATCCTCTCTATCTGTAATTTCTCTTTTCGTGTCAGTTGAAACACTTGTGTATTTGCGCGTTATGAATGCCATATCATATCATATCATATCAGTTACCCTACCTGCAACCTCTGCACCCCTATGCACCCATCCTACACCCACACTGAGTAGCTGCATCCATTCAACCTAGCTCAATGTTCTATATACCCACCCACACTACCTCCACTGTTTCTATCCTCAGCAAGTGATCCTATCTGCCTCCACCCTACTTCCACCACCCTACTCTCACACTCTCTAATCCCACCCAGCATATCCCACCTTCTCTACTGCTACAAATGCATCCTGTCACCACTCTCTTTACCCTCATGCACCCACTGTACTGTATTTTTCTCCCAGCCATATAAACAATGTACTTCTCCTGTCTTTGTTGGTATCCACTCATGCTATCTCTTCTCCATCTATTGTTACCTATTCATTTTGAGTGGATCTTTCTTTTAAAGTATTTTTCTATTCTAGAGGACTAGAGGTGTTTTAGGCGTGCTCAGCATGCTTGTTGGAGCTTGTTAAATTGGATGTGTTGTATCCATAGTTTCACATTTTATATATAGGTTACATTAATGATTACATTACTATTATCATAGTTGCCTGAATGTGCTTTGTCACATGGAACTTGAACCAAGGCACAGCCGAAACGGGTTCCAGGTTCCATGAAGTGTCAGTTGGGAGGTGTGCAGCTGAGGTTGCTATGGAGAGACTTGCCTTAACTGAATGACAATAAAGGCAACGTCTGCAAAATTCACACCGGGCCCCCTGTATGTTTCTTGAGTCCCTCACGTAACAACTGGCGATGAGGTGAAAATATGAGCAGCGACCTACAGCATATGCAGAACGAAGCAAAAGGAGCCCATCTGACCCGCATGTGACCTGACACGACCACAAGTCTCAGGTGAGATCTGCACCAGCAATAAACCACTGAGAGGTCCAGGGTCAGCAGCGGCTCCATGATATGAGCTGTGGCTTCTTTGGAAACAGGAGGTAGCCATAGCCCTGTGCGCGGACTATGTGCGGTGGCCAGATCTGAGCCATCATCCTGTAGGACGCTGTTAGCAATGGTCCCCGTTAAAGGAAAGGACGCTATAGAATCATAGTATGCACAACCATCTTGTGACTTGGGAAGCAATCAGCGTTACCAGGCCAATGCTTTGTGCTGAAAGCAAAGCACAAAGAGTGCTGAGTCTATCCCTCCATGCTAAAAGTAGAAACAGCGTCAGATGCAGGTGGGGCAATCAGAGTATTTGACAGGACTGAGTGGCAGAGATTACTGTACACAGAGAGTGCATAGCAAAGAGCTCAAAGAGTTGCACAGTAGCAGAGGTGCAAGACCAATACAAGCAGATCAACTGTCTTGGCTGGGTGAAGGAGATACAGACCATGTTCACAGTGCATCAAACACTGCAGCATCACACAACTCATCAGCACTTGTAGTAACATTTTGCTATGGCCAATGTATCTGGCCCAATATTTTGGCTCACCAAATATGTACTGGCCATGTTTGGTGTTAATTATTCTAAATGACACGAAGGTAGCACTATTATTTCACTGTCTTGGGTCCGGTGGTCGCGACATTCAGAAAAAGCTACGAGAACCAGTCGGCTTAGGAGATGTAGAAATATATGAGAGGACAATAGCCAAACTTGACAAGCACTGCGAAGATCAGGAGAATATTATTTTAGCATGTTATCACTTTTGCCACCAGGGAACAAAAGGTGAGTGAGAGCATCAAGGAGTACACCTATCCCCCATTCGGGCCTTGAGAGGTTTGGTTATCAAGTGCCAATTTACCCATTGTCAGGAGGAACACCTTAGAGATCAACTTATGAGTAAGTGAAATAACAACAAGATGAAGTGGGAGAATGGAACAAAAGGCTCCCACCAATCCCCTCACACCCCTGGCCTAGAGGATCGCGGCCCAGACACTCGCCACAAGAGGACTTTGCCTATCTACCAGACGAACAAATACCCTGGTACAGGAACATACGGATGTGCCCACAAGCCTGCCCACCAGCCTGCCCACCAGCCTGCCCTGCCCATGCCGACACCTGCGGCATGGATGAACTCGACTGAACCATTCAACAGTAAATGAACACATCGTTAGAGATGCCATGACGACCTAGCCAACGGTCAGCACACCCGAGCAAACATGCACACTGGACACTCCCACACCAATCCACACGAAGAACATATTCAGTGCTATGACGTAGATGACAGACACACCCACTGACGTGCATCTTTATTATTTTTCACATAGGTTTTTCAAAATGCAGAAACGCAAGATGCACAATGAACTCATCTAAAATGCTTGCTGACGCTTCTCCTAACCCATGCATTGCAATGAGAAATATAACGAAGACATGATACTGGGGATAAAGCAATATGATACCATAACCTAAAGCGCTGTGCATCAAACATCCCCACCTATGCACCAGGCCCAAGTAGGCCGCAAGCAAGAGCCTCCATGAACATTGAACAAGCAAGAGTACAATTGCTGACCCTGCAGAATGAGCCCGGCGAGAACAGACAGTCAAGGGCACAATGTTGCAAACTTGCATGCCACAAGCCGAAGCCAAGGTCACACCTGCAAACTAAGCCAGACACACAGTGGAAAATGCAATATTAAATGTGCAGAATTCTGCCTCAACCACGGTCTCTCCTCACGTGACCAAGCCGAACCTGACAGGGTGCCAGGCCCAGGAGGAAGGAGGCGCCTGGATCCCACGTTTTGAGATGCAGGCAGCAACAATTAAGCGACTCAATGGACATATGCGGCGGTGGGAGTAGTCTGCCCTCCAGCATATGAACAAATCCTCGCATTGTCTGCACATACCCACAGTTATACATTGTTGCAAATGACAGGTGCACCGCGAGCCGGGAACAGCGATGGTCCCAGACATGGGGGGGCTCGCGAGTGGACCAATCAGAACATGGGGCTCTTATCACTGACGCCATTAACATTAGCTAATCCTCAGGGGTCTTCATGTAACAATTTTCATGTATCTAATTGAAGGGACAACCCAAGTATACCACCTGACTGACCCTCAACCACTAACAGCGTTCTCTATACGTATGCTATACTAACCCTACCACTCGAGGAACCAATCCAGAGTGGCGATAGGTTTTTTGCTAACTTTCCCAGGTGACGCAAGTAGCGCGTCACACTAAGGTAAAAAGGGCCTGCGAGCCCCACGAATGGAGAGAGAGTGTCAGGACGGACGCGTATGATCCTTGACCCATCCCTGCCGTTTTGTTTAATAAACAGCAGAATCACCTTGCTTCTTGCGTGTGCCTCATACTCATTTTTGGGATACACGGGAAGAGTTGGGGCCTCCCTGCCCGGAGGTCCGCGGACGGCCCAGCCGACCCCGGGAGAATTTCCCCCCGACAAAGATATGAGAAGAGATGTGGAAAGATCGAAACCCCACCTTGGCAAGGGAAATCGAAATAGCTAAATGCACAGAGCATACAGAAAATTGTATCAAAGCTCTTCACTCAGACAAGAATTTTGAAAGCCAAAGGGCAGCACCAGATGAGGGTTTTGTGAACAAGAGTTCAAAGGCATTTCAGAAGCAATGGTCAGGTGCAACGAGGAAGAGTCACAAAAAAGCAAAAGAGACTCAAGGTGATAATGGACATTGCAACAATAAAAACACAGGACGATCGTGGGGCCCTCTGAAGGAGCCCAGATCAGAGTAGAAGTTGCTACAGATGTGGTAGTAGTTCCCAACTTACCTATGATAACGAGTGTGTAGCCATTCACATTAATTGTCGCGAGTGTGGGCGCAAAGGCCATGTAGCCCGATGCTGTAAGAATTTCAGCTTCTTCAGGCATGTGAGGGAGGTGATTGAGGATGATGAAGAGGATGAATATGAAAACACGGGTAAAGAAATAATTGGCTTGGTACTGGCAGTCTCTGGAAGAGTGAGAATAAGCAAACCTCATGCCATGATAACCATCAATGGGGTGCCCATTTCCATGCTACTAGTGTAGGATATTTTGTGTAAATTTGGGGTTTGGTGGTATTTTCTTACCGCCAAAACATGAGTGGTACCTTGGTAATACCTATCCTCGTGTTTAGATTGGGTTTGGCCTCACATCATTCTAGTGACCATACTTTGTTACATCATATTGGAGAATCTAGTAATATGTACTACTGGTGGTATTCTGTGGTAGTAGGTTACTTATTGGTGAGCATAATTGTCCTTCCCTACATTACAACCCCATCCTACACATAACCTTCCTTAGTATTATAATACTCCTAGTGATCTATAGAGAGTCTTGGACCTACATCCAGGGACACCCAATATTTTTACATGGAGTGCCACCTACAGCCTGTGGCCGGTATCACCAGTTTATCTACACCAGTGATCTATGCCCATAGGTATTGCTGGCTCATAGACCTCCAGCAATCTATATTATATTAGGTGCTTTCCAACAACATGCAAGGAAAACACATACACACACACACACACACACACACACATGTTTATCACTGCTTATTCGTGTTTATTATTCTATCTGCATGGGCAAAATGACAAATGCATTACCAAAGAAAATACATCTCCCGTCTCAAAATTACATTCCCAAATGCAATAAAAAAACTATACACCATCTGTTTTTATATATTATTTGTATTGCAGACAAATAGAATCTTACCATGTACATGCATCATTATCTGTAACAAAAGAGAAAAATACATAGACAGAGCACAATACATTTTGTGACATTAAACATGATGAATTAAATGCAGGGGATTACTTTTGGCTACTCTCCCTAAATGATATTTTTAGATCAGATCTTCGTCAAACAACGGCACACAGTAACCTCACTTCAACTGTCTGCGCTTACCAGAAAGATTTGTAGCTCTCTCCCCCACATGACCTTCTTTCACTCGCCTCAGAAGAGAAGCCCCAGCCAACAAACTGCTTCTGTTAATCTTGGATGTTTGGAATGCGCAGCGAGAACAGAGGGTTCTCCAGCCAGTGCTGATGAGACCAGGCACATCTGTCTCAGAGCCCAGTAATCCCAAACTAACTTCTTTGTTCCCCTCGGAAGGGCTCTGCACCTACCCATTTTGCCTATAACATAAAACTGGCTATATGTGTGCCACATTATTGCAGGCAACAAAATGCCAAACATTCAGTGAAGCGCTACACACTCCAAGGCACTACAAACATTATAAAGCGCTATATATTTCTACATTATCCCTCCTTTTCTGACAATTTGGCAATGTTCCAAGCCACAACTGGAGGAACCCACCTTGTGCTCCTCTTTCCTTTTAAAATGTATGCACATTGGGATATCTTTCATTCCCTATTGTTGCTAATATCACAAGCAACATCTTCACCTTTACGGACAAAATGATTAACCATCCTCCCATCACTAATACTACAACAGATAAACCCACCATAGTGCGTTCCACCCAGGTTCCCCAATTAAACATTTCCACTTCCATTATACCGAGGCTAATAACTGTAATATTGTCCTTTCTCAAATTCATCCTCATAGTGTGTTTTTCTTTATGATTCAATAAGAACTCCTTATCCGGGTCTATTGGGAACATATCCTTTTGAAACAACTCAATATTTTCCACTTTGCTTTCCCAAATATCATTTGTAATATGGAACAATGTTAAACCCCCAATCGAATCAACTGTGACCTTTGGAACCTGTAAGTAAAATACATTATATTTCAATTGCTTGACAACAAATGTTCCATCATTCAAATGCATCATTGTTACATTTTTCATACAGGTGCTGACCAACCATTAATTTTTGACCATTTTAGCTTGTGCTAATTCTTCACCACCCAGATTGCTAATGACTACTTCACATCCTCCTGATATGCCTGGATCAGATTTTAAACCACAAATAGCATCTGTAGCATCAGGAATAAATGGTTTACCTGGACACATGTAATTTTGTTCTTTAAATCTTATATATGTTTCCAGGTTCGGGATCAAGTACACTTCAGGCTCCCATGACTGAAATCCCACCACCTCTGGAGTCTTCATTTTTATGTATTTATCTGCTTGCCAAAATCCTACGTTATGTACCCATTTAGTTTGATAAATAAGTTCAGGAGCTATATATGGGATGCATAATAAAAACCCAATTTCCATCCTTTCCAAATTCACATATGTGTGCATTGCATTGCGCATTTGAAATGCAATTTACACTTGTACCATATCAATCTCCCTTCTGGTTAAACTTTCTATCATTTGATGAATAATATCTTGTGAAACAAAATATAACGGTATATGTCCTTGAATTAATTGGGAAATTGCAGCCTGGACTTCCCTCATGTAGTCTGTCATCTATTAACAGGATTTATTACATTCAGGATTTCATTCAACACCCGGTCATGCTTAATTATCAGTTTTGTGGTATGCTGTACAAATTAAGCCTGTTTGTTTATTATCACTGCAGTTTTGTTTATAAATTTCATTTGCTCATCCAATCCACCTCTAATTCCATCCAAAGTCTTTTGTATCATTTCCAAGTCGTAACTTAGTTGTTGTGCTTAAGTACTCAGTGTCCCTACTGAAATGGCATTGGCTGTTGACATTGTAGTACCTATTATAGCTCCAATAATAGACATTACCAATGAGACAGCAAGCATTACTGCTCCTCTTTTTCCTCTCTGTTTCTTTATGTCCGCTGAATTCACAAATGTTTCTTCTAATTGCATCAACATATCTCTTATTGACTGCTTGGCATCCTCTTTTCTTAACTCTAGCCACTCTTTAGTTTGATCAACCATGATCCCAGTGTTGTTGAAATGTTTTTCCATCAAGGTATATAAATATTCTGAAAGATCATCCTTCTATTGCTCATAATAAATCTGTGCGCTTCTTCCACTGCAATGCCAGATGCTGGTCCAGGCTCAATGATAACCTGTGCTTACATAGTTTTGATATTTCCTACAATCACTAGCATTGTCATCCATGTCGCTTGCGCCATCATCAATGATATCCATTTTACAGGTTTGGTCTTCGCCCCCGCCCGTGGCTTTTTCGGAATCCCTCCTTGCGGATTCCAGGACTCCATCATCTCCCGTGTCCTCCAGTCCTGTGACCTCTGAGCGAAAATATTTGTTAATTGTTCTAAATCAATTAGAAAAAAGACAGATTAAGTCCATAGCACAATACCAACTTCACCCTGTTTAACAAAAATAAAATATAGTCTAAAACATTTCATCCTTGTTCATTTGGTTTCTGAAATTAAGCACATGTTAGAGAAAAAAAAACATATACACAAAGCATCATTATACATTAAACATATTTGAACCTTGTAATAAAATAATACCATCTACTTCAGCCCCCTTTTTGTTAATGTTTATTACCTATGATATTTCATGTACATCTTTCATAACAAGAATTACATCTATTTCTATTTCTCTGGTATTGGATATTATGAAGGGTACTATGTGTTTTTCTTGTATGTATTCAGGGCACTTGAGCGGTTTATACTTGCTCAAGCCTCCTGATTTCATGTTTGGGATGACAGGGCTTAATTCGGTTAACATGAACACATTGCTCTGTTACCATTTCACCCTCTGTACTTAATATTTTATAAACCACTGGAGACATCTTATCTATGATTTGAAATGGCCCCTGCCAGGCCGCCAGAAATTTAGAATTGTTCTGTTTACCTTTCCCAAAATTAAATTTATATACCTGATCCCCTACATTATACTATTTCACAGATGTCTTTTTATCATAATATGATTGTGCACTGTCAGCAGCCCTTTCCAAATTTTGCTGCACAAAAGCAAATGCATGTTGTAAATGCTTCCTCAGTTCTTCCATATATTTGTGAACTGTAGATCCGCTTACAAGTGTCTGCTCATGTGTCCTGTATAACAAGTGTTGTGGTAACACCATTTTCCTACCTGTCAATACTTAATGAGGGCTGATACATGTTGCTTTGGCAGGAGTTGATATGATTGCCATCAAAACCAGAGGTAAACGTAAATCCCAGCTGGAACCTGCCTCTGCTACAAACTTCTTCAATATATCCACAACAAACCTATTACAACGTTCAACACCCCCAGAAGAAGTGGGTCTGTATGCAATATGTAGTTTTCTTTTTACCCCCAGTATCTGACACAGTTTACTCATCAAAGCACTTGTAAAATGACCTCCTCTATCTGATTCTATTCTCTGTGTTAACCCAAACCTTTAAAATATATGATTTACCAGAAATGTGGCTGCTCTTTGCACACTACAATCTGGTACAGGAATACAGTCTATCCATTTTGACATCAAACAAACCACGCTTAAAATATAACGGTTCCCCCTGCTCGACCTTTTTACAGGCCCTACATAGTCTATTTGCAAATCTGACCATAGAAGGGTTAACCCTTTTTTCATCAGTGGAGCTCTATGCATTGGTGAAGCGGGTTTCAATTGGGCACATACTAGACATCCCCTAGCATATAATTCCACGTCTTGGGACGTATGTGGACAGTAAGTATAATCTTTCAGTATCTCTAATGTTTTTTGTGAACCTCTGTGTCCTGCAGTTATTGCATCATCTGCATGGTGTAGCATTAGTCCTCTGAATGAAAGGGCTACCACCCACTGTATCTGTCCTGTTACTGTTATGGATTCTCTAATCATGAGTCCATCTGGTAATCTGATTCGTTTTTTTATTTTTTAATAGCACCCTCAACTCTTCTTTTCCCGTACAATCATTTTCAGTTAAAGAATTTTGTTCAGGATCTGTCAAATTATTATAATAGATTCCCAAAATTGGATCGTATTTTTGTGCCTTAATCAGGTCTTGATCTGGTGTATCATAACTCCATTGTGCTACTGGTTGTTCTACCTCTTTTGGAGCCTTAGAACATGTAACTGCATCAATCTTTATTTCACCAAGTAAGTGTTCAATAGGTAGTAATTCTCCCACCACAGCCCCAACTTTGGTTAAATGATCCGTCTTATCATTCCCCTCCTTATCTTCTCCTGGAGTTTTTCGATGTCCACAAATTTTCCTCCAGTATATTGTCAAATCATTCTCTGACACTAATTTGTCTATGGCCGGTATCATTTTTCCATGTTTAAGGGGCTTTTTGTTGTATGCAATCATGCCTCTTGCCTTCCAGCCAGGCAAATATTCCACAAAGCTATTTCGGGCATAATCAGAATCATTCACCAGGACAATTTCACTAAATTTATTATCGACTGCAGTAGTAATTGCTTTATAAATGGCTGCCAATTCCGCTACTTGACTGCTCCTAGCCCCAATTCTCATCCCTATACTGGGAGTGTCTTCATATTTCAACCAGACATTTCCTATTTCTGATACTAATTGTTTATTACTGTCATTTCCAATGTGAAAAGCACAACCGTCAACATATACAGTTGGCAAATCCTTGCATGTCTTTTCATCAAAAGCTTTGTGTAGTGATTGTTCAAACTCCTTTAAGCTACATTCCACTTCTATTTCATTTGATATATGTTCAGCTGTACAGTCATGTAAATCTGCCAATCCTTGAGCAACTGGGCTCTTTTTATTTTGGCCATACCTCACTTCTACAGGAAAGCCTTGCAATGCCAGTGTCCATGAAGTAATTCTGGACTGTGCTAGATTGCCTGACCTAATCCTTTTTCTCTCTAGAAATTGCAATGGCTGATGATTTGTCTCAATGATTACCTTTTCTCCCTGAACAATGGGGGGGAAATGCTGTAATGACTACACAGTGATCAAAAGGGCCGTTTCACATTCACTGAATTTAATTTCAACTTGGGAAAATGCCTTACTTGCATAAGTAATGGTTTTGTGATTAAAATCATGTTTTTGTGATAACACTGCTGACATACAATGTTCAGAAACCTATTTCTATAAAGAAATCCCTCTTCTTTATGGGGTATGCTAAACATGCTGCCTTTATTAGGCATTCCTTTAATTTAACCACTGCCTCAGATTGCTCTTTTTCCCATTTCCAGGGTTTATTCAGCTTCATTAGTTTAGTCAATGGTTGAGTAATTTCAGCATAATTTTCAATAAACTTTCTGTTATATCCCGTCATTCCTAATACACTTTTCCTACCTTTCACACTTCTAGGCTCTTTAAGTTTTTGTATGGCCTCTACATTCTTCTTTTTCGGGTTTAGTCCATGTTCAGTCACTTCATGGCCTAGAAAATTCACCTTTTTCTTGCACCATTGTGCTTTGTGTAAAGATACTTTGGCACCTGCCTTTTGCAATTGGCCAAGAACATGCCTAATTTCATCAAAATGGCTTTTTAAGCTTTCATTTTTTATCCGGACACTCCACATAAACTATAGTTCCTCTTTCCGCTGCATCAGGCATAGCCTTTCTCAAAAATATGCCAAATTAACTCCCACTATTGACGTACCCGAATGGAGTTCTAACCCATGCGTATTGCGTTTTATCAAATGAAAATGAAAACAAATTCTGAATATCCTCTGCCAGTGGTACACACCAATAGCCAGATGTGAGATCTCATGTAGTAAACACCTTTGAGCCATGCCCCTGAGCCAGGCCTTGATCAATGAATGGCAGTGGCCATCTAGAGACTGGCACTTTTTTATTTAATTCTCTCAAATCTGCACACAAACGCCATTGACCATTTGGCTTTAACACACCCAAAATAGGTGTGTTGGATGTGCTATGAATGGGCCTGATCATTCCCAGAGACTCCAAATGTATAATTATCTCTGCCAATGACTCTAAACATGGCAGTGGTAACCGGTACTGGTGCACAAATACTGGATTTCTACTACACCCTTCCGGTAATGTGGCAACATGTAAAATCTTTAGTTCGCAATCATATGCATCTTTAGCAAAGACATCTTTAAACTCCATAAATATTTTCCTCAATTCATTTTTTTTCATCGCTATCGCATGCATCTGCGGACAAAATGGCTCCTCTACCATTTCTGAGAATTCTGGGAAATCCTCCACTGGAGGAATCTCTGTGCTTTCTTCCAACTGTGTGGCTGTGTCTCTCTGTAAAGCTGCCACTTTTAAATATTTTGGCTTATCAGCTTCCACTTCAATGCGCTGATTTTCTGTTTCATTTTCATTTAAGTCAAATACTATAATCCTCTTGGTGACAGCACACTGTCTCATTTGAATCATAAGGGTACACAGATTGAATTTTAAAGATCCCTTTGGGCTGAGAATCCAGATATTCTGGCAATACACCTCCTGCATCTACATACCTTTCAGGGATGTGTCCAATTAAAATGTTATTGAAATCTGCAGTATAATGTGATTTTTGTATGGCCATACTTAAGGATGAATTTTCCTCTAAATGAATATCCTGACACCCTTTATTATTCACCATAATTTTTAACGTCCCTTCACCAACATCTATCAATGGGATGTATTCATAATCCAGGCCTTGCTGTTTTATGGATTCATTCAAGCACACACATGCATCAGAATCTTTCATTTGCTCTCCATTTTTGCACTTTAGCGTTATTGCAACCTGCTTGGTGAATGCAGGAATAATAGTATCCTTCCTCACCTGTAATTCAATTGCATATGGGACCAGTTGTGCGCAATGATAAGCCTTTCTTTTGTCATCAAATTCAGGTGCAGGCCCACCTAGCCGTGACCATATTTTTTGATTAAGGAAATTTAATACCATACACATTATGCGCATGATATCATTACTTGGAGACATGTAAAAGCCATTTTGTGTTCCATTCACTATCCATACATTATGATAAATTGTCTTCTGCCCAATATTAATCTTTAGCATGCATCTGCCTGCAATTCAGTTTTCAAAGTCTGGACTGTCCAAAGCATAGACATATTGGTTTTTAATTCTAAATTCTGGGATCTCCTCCCTCTCCATTATTTCTGCAGTCATTTCTCATTAATAAAGCTTCTTTACTGTTCAAACACTAAGGTGGCTTTTATTACTTTAGAATTGTCATTTATACCAATGTGAACCCATGGTTGCTCATCTTCCATGTGTATTTCAGCAAGAGTAGTAATGTGTTTTTCTGTGTTTGTTTTAGGAGTAGTATTCTGTTTGCATTTCTTCTCTTTTAAATAGAAGCGTAATGTGTGCTCATCTATTTCAGTTTGCCATTTTTTCATACGGTCTAAATACATCTGCACAGATTGTCTTTCCTTCCCACCTTGCATTTTATCTTGACACATCAAGATAACAGTAACGCTGTACAGGTATACAGCTCTTCTGGAGGTGTACCTCCACTGCATCATTCGTTTTGGCAACGGTGTGGCATTCATTTATATTGTTGTTTTGTGATTTTATTTTCTTAGGTCTCAATGGTTTTTTGGTCAAGGAACACAGTACTCCATTCACCCCATTTATGAGAGGAGACAATCTTTTCAGGCAATCTGTCCCCATCAGAATTAGAATTTCACAAAAAGATGTGATCAATACCTCCTGTTTCATTCTGTGTTTTCCTATCTTTATGTCAACTTCATAACATCTATAATAGGCACCTCATCACCGTTCAAATTATGCACTGGACCTTCACTTTGCCTCACTGTGATCTGATTCTGCGGAGATCTTCATTGATTCACTTCACTCATACTTTTTACCAATTCTTTGGACTTAATTGTGGCCTGTGCGCCGGTGTCAGTCATCGCAAATGTATTGCATTTCTCTTCTACAGTGATGGGAGCATAATACCTGTCTTCAGCTTCCTCTAATATACATAAAAAAGTGTGAATTGTTACTGATTTCAGGACTCACTTTTCATAGGCCTTTTTCACTTTTGGCTAAGCACATTGGTAAATGGAAAGACATTTTTCCTTCATTTCTGTGTGAGAGACTCTATTCATTTCCCCATGTTCAGAGGTTTTCTGGAGCGTGGCCACTGTTTGCCCATCCATCCAGGGATCATCAGAGGTCACACTACAATCCTCCAACTGAACATGTGTAAAAACATTACTTGGTAATTTGACATTTTTCAAATTCTGTGCATTTGTGGTTATTTGGTATGGTACCAGTCCTTGTAACGTCTTCAAAAATCTGTGGCTCAAAGAATTCTTCGGGTGATTGATCTGTACCCTCCTTTTGAGTATTTATTTTTTCTGCCTGTGTTTGGTTAGTGTTTTGCTTGCCCAGGGAAGGAGTTCTAGCATCCCCACTTATTCACTGTTCACTTGTATTCCCCATGCATGAGTTATTTTTCTTAAATCTGTCTCTTTGTTCTTTTGGAATTTCAGGTTTTCCTTTTTCATTTGTACAAATCTCCAATGTTTGATTTAGCTCTAGGTTAAACCGAACTTCTTTTTTGGATGTATTTGCACCTACTGTCACATATTAATTTGCCGGTATTTTCATTTTGAAATCATCAGGCATCTCAGAATCATTATGCAAAATTAAATCGGGGCAATCTGTTTTCTTAGCATTGCAGGTATCATTAATACTTAGTCACTTATCAGAAACTGCCCGGTCAGTGCTATGGCCTTCTGCCCCCTCCTGTGATGACTGTTTTTGTGCTGTACTGAGCTTTCCTATTTGCTCAGCCAACATTTTCACTTGGGCTTAGAGACACTGGAATATTTCCATTTCTCTAGAATCCTCTCTCTGTGGCCTAGATCGATATTGGTTGTTTTCCCCCTGTTTGAATCCATTCTGATATCTCTCAGGAGAATTATTTCTATTGGGATTGCTTCTAAATTCTTGATTCATCTGTGGAGGGGAGCGAGGTGCACCCATCCTTTGGTTGTAGTCCCCTGGTGGTGGTGATTCATTGTATTGACATGGAGCATAATTCATATTCTTCCTCATGTCCTGTCTGTCATTTTGTGGGTACTGACCCCTATGTTGATTCCCATTATCAGTAAATCGATCCATATATCGGCATCTATCCTGATTTCCATATATCATGGTGTTAGGATCAAATCTACTCTGTGTCCCCAATGTCTGGTAGGGACTATTATTTCTTTGATCCTGACTTTGTCTCTGATTATTATTCATACCTGACATATCAGGCCGATATCCTGCCCGGGGACTATCTCCTAAGTACCTAGGACTAATTTAGTTCTCACTATCACTAGGATCATGTGATTGAAACATTGGTGCAGGGAGTGACAACCTTTGTTTATTACCCCTTTGGTCAGGTACCAAATTATTTTTACCTGGACTTTGAGCAGAGTTAAGCGACATTTTGGCTGATCTGATCTTCATCACTGTTGCTGAAGGTTCTTTAGATTTTGGTCTAGTGTCTTTCATTTTATCATGCTCTCTGCCCTGACAATAGAGTACGTCATATAGTTTTGTGCTTTGGTGTACAATCCATTCAAGGGACTTGTCACGGTCAAATTTACGGACTAACTGTGATATGATGTCTTTCTGTAGCCCATAGAAGTAGGCAGTTTTAAACTCATTGGCATTGGGGTCAAAAGATACATCAAAGCGAGAAAAAGCTCTTTTTAAGTTTTGCAAAAATTGGCGAGGTGACGTATTAGGCCCAGCAGTAATTGTGTAAGCAACCTTTTTTTGCCTCTTGCAATGATTGGAAAGGAGAAACATGATGTCTACTCTCTTTTTCAAACTCTGCCCATGTCCTGTTCTGCTGTTCATTTAACCCCCTAATGATACTGGCTGTGGGAGCATCTAGAGTTAAATGAAAATATTGTCTGTATTGCTCCTTAGGTATCTGGAGGGCTTTAACTATATCATGCACCGCTTCTAAGTGGTCATCTATGCAGCACTCCCCTCCTTTTTTAAATGGCTTGATCAGAGATTTGATGGATTTCATTATCTTTATGGGGCTACTTGTTGCTATGCATGGAATTGCACTACTTTGTGATTCAATCCTGGTTTCTGGTGTATGGGAGTGGTGGCCCCCAGTGGGTGTGACAGATCCCCCAGGGGCACAGCAACCAAGTTCATTCATGACCAAGTCACTGGAGCACCAGCTCTCTGTGTAGAAACAGAATTCACCTCAACTCCATTGAATGTGGTGCCCTGCCGTCTATCCTGGGACCTGGAAATGCATACTTGCTGTTCCAAATCCTTGCACTTTTTAAGGAGCCTATCTGCCTCCTTATGCAAATAGTTGTTTTCATCACTCATTTTATTAAATACCTCCTGCATATCGCCCATTTGCATTTGGCATTCATTGAATTCTTTGTTTCTCTTGTCTCTTTCTTGAAACATTTTAACCATTCCTGTTCAGCATTTTGGAGATCACTTTCTTTCTCACACTGTTCCTTTTGCAAAACCTGCATTTCCAAAATAAACTCATCTTTGTCTTGTCTAATATGGTCTACCAACGCTTCCAAGTGTTTCAATTCTTGTTCACTATCCTCAAACTGTTTCTTGCTTTGAGACAATTGAGTGTCAAGATCCCTATATTTTGACTGCATGTCTTTTTGACATACCTCCAATTCGGCTCTTACCCTTTCCTCTTTTTCATTTGCTCCATCCAAATCAGCTATTAACCTGCTAATCAGCTTGGCATCATTTTCTTGCATTCACAGGGAACTATTTAGGATAAACCATATCTTGGCATAGAGGCTTATCAGACAATCTGAGAATACTCAGTTCGATGATAATAAAGCAAATCAGATATAATTAAGATCTCACCTTGACAGACAGTAAAATACTAAAGGGGAAGAGCCAATGCGGAAGGTGAAAGCTCCCCTGACCGACCTGTCCCTCCCAGCGTGGAAAGTTATAACCCAGGGGAAAGACCACGACCGTCAGGGAAACCTTCTGGGGAACAAAACCCTGGATGAGTTTGAGATCCGGAGAATCTGGGTCGTCGTGCAGATGGTGTTCAGGCATGGCTGGAGTAGAACAGGACACGGGAAGGCTTCTTCTAATGACAGAGAAACAAAGGAGGTGAGAGGAGTTTCTTTGAGAAAGAAGGAAATTTAGGACGAAATAGTAGAGTGAGCCGGTAAAGATTCTCTCACCTCTAGACGTGAGAAAAATTACGAATTAGAGTCGAGTTCTTGAAGACTGGATCCGGAGTGAAAGAGAGGCAGGATATCTATAACAGACAGAAGGGTAAGTACGGGTGAAATGGGAGAAAATAGAAGGAACTCACTCCTGAGATGGTGTAGAGAGAGAAGCAATACCCGAAAGGGCGATGTTGCACTAGAAGGGAAAACAAGAGTTTGATAGTCTGGAACAAGTAATAGAGGCGTTTGGGCAAAGAGGAATTCCCACTGAGGTGATCTGAAAAGAGCAGAGGCACAGAGTTAGAGATAGATATGATATGATATGATATGGTATTTGTAACGCACCTATACACAAGTGTTTCAAGGCGCGACGAGGCAGGGAGGGGGGGAAACAAGGGGAAGACAGACAAACGATCCTACTAGGCCAGGTGTCATTCAGATCGCGCAAGTGCAGAGGTAAGGGGAAAAGGAGAAAGTGCAGGGGGAGGAGGTGGGGGGAAAGTGCAGTACAAGGTAAGTAGCGTAATAAAATAATAAATAATAATAAAAGGGCCAGCTGGTGGCAAGTGCGAGGTAAGTGCAGAGCAAGTGCTGGGAAGGGGGCTGTAGGGATGCAGTGACAGTCCCACAGTGCAGGGGGAGCAGGGAGGCAGTGCAAGTGGAGAGTGGCTGGGCCCTGGACCGAGGTCACAGAGTGGCCCAGATGCAGGTTTAGTGCAAACTTCAGTGGGGAGTTTAGCAGGTTTAGCAGGGGAGAGGGAGAGAGAAGGCAGAAGCGAAGAGGAAGGTTTTGAGGTGCTTCCGGAACCGGAGATGGTTCTCCTCAAGTTTCAGGGAGGCAGGAAGGCTGTTCCAGAGGGAGGCCCCTGCTGCGGAGAGAGATCTACCCCCAGCTCGTTGCTTCGAGAAGCGGCTGACCATGAGGGAGTTGGAGACGGATGAGCGAAGGGCTCGTGAAGGCAGATATTTAGGAAGAGAGAGTTGAAGGTATTGTGGCCCCAGGCCCCAGAAGGCCTTGTGGACAATGCAGAGGGTTTTGAACTTAATCCTCGCAGCCACTGGGAGCCAGTGAAGAGATTTCAGTCCTGGAGAGATACGGTCCCTGGGCTTGAGGCCAAGGACAAGTCTCGCAGTTCTGTTCTGGATAAGTTGCAGAGGGCGGAGAGTGGAGGCAGGCAGATTAAGATAGAGGCTGTTACAGTAGTCCAGCCTTGAGAGAACCAGGGCTCGGGAGACAGTGAGCTTCTGGGGGAAGGAGAGGAAGGGAAGAATACCTCTGAGGAGGTGCAGCTGGTAGTGTGACTTCTTAGAGACGTCAGAAATATGAGGAGAGAAGGAGAGTGTGGAGTCGAAGATGACCCCGAGGTTTTTAGCTTTGCAGGTAGGGGCAGGAAGAGGGCCAAGGCAAGCCGGCCAGAGAGCTGCAGGAAAGGAGGGAGTGGGTGTGCCGATGAGTAGAATCTCAGTCTTACTGGCGTTAAGGCAGAGGTCATTGGCGGCACACCATTCCTGGATAGCAGACAGACAGTCGGAGATGAGGGAAGGAGAGGAGGAGGCCGAGGGTAGCCTGAAAATGAGCTGGGTATCGTCCGCATAGCACTGAAAGTGGGGGCAGAGAGCGGCGATGCGGTGGGCAAGGAGTGCCAGATACTGATTGAAAAGCCAGGAAGAGAGGTTGGATCCCTGGGGGACACCACAGGTGGAGAAAAAGATGTCAGAGAGGAAGGAGCCCATTTGGACCTGGGAGGGTCGACCGGAAAGGAAAGAGGTCAGCCATGCCAGAGCCTGACCAGTGATACCCAGGTTATCACAGAGACGGTTGAGCAGGATGGCATGGTTGACAGTGTCAAAGGCAGAGGAGAGATCGAGCAGAATGAGAACACAGGGAGTGTTGGAATCGAGGTTCAGGAGCAGGTCCTCACGGATGTTCAGGAGAGCAGTTTCCGTGCTTCTGGCCGCTCTGAAGCCGGATTGATGGTCATGAAGATTACCAACATATTCAGCATGGAGGTTAAGCTGGGAGATGGCCAGTTTCTCCAGGAGCTTGCCCAGGAAGGGAGTAATGGAGATTGGGCGATAGTTGGCCGGGCAGGAGGGGTCGGAAGAGGGTTTCTTGAGGAGGGGGTGCACAAGGGAGTGCTTGAGGGGGGATGGGAAGACTCCAGAGGCGAATGAGTGGTTGCAAAAGTCAGCTAGGGCAGGAGCCAGGGAGTCGATGTGGTCCTTGATGGTTTTGGAGGAACAGGGGTGAACCTGTTTAGACGAGGTTTTCACTTGTCTGGAAACCTCATCAGCAGAAAAAGGTGGAAAAAGGTGGAAAAGCAGAGAAGGAGGGCGGAGGGGCGGCTGCAAGAGAGCAAGAGGAAGAGCAGGGAAGAGAGGGAGGGAGGTGAGAGGAGGGGAGCGAGGACAGGATGTCCTGAGTTTTTGAGATGAAGTGCGAGGCCAGTGCAGTGCAGAGGGCCTGGGAGGGGACAGGAGAGGTAGAGACTGCAGCAGGGTTGGCCAGCTCCTTGCAGATTTTAAAGAGTTTGGCCGAGTTGTTAGATGCCTCAGAGATGCGGGCTTGGATAAGGGCTCTCTTCTTGGTGAGAACGGAGAGCCGGTATTGCCTTTGGAGCAGGCGGCAGGCCAGTTTGTCAGAGGATGAACATGAAGCACGCCATTTCCTCTCTGCCACCCTGCACTTGCGTTTTAGGGTAACGAGATCCGAGTCATACCAGGAGTTACATTTGGCTTTGGGCTTCAGGCGGATTCTCATGACGGGGGCAAGGATATCGAGAGTATCAGATATAGAGGAATAGAGCATGGAGAGGGCTGCGTCAGGGTGGGAGTCAGCCGAGGGGGGAGAAGGGGCTGAGAAGGTAGCAGCGAAAGCCTCAGCTGACACGCGCTTCATGGGTCGGATGACCGAGAAGGTGGGTGGCAGTGAAGAGGGTGGCTCTGCCTGTGGGGTAGGGAGGGAGAGGTGGGAGGATAGGAGAAAGTGATCGCTCCAAGAGAGAGGAGTGGAGAGAGGGAGGGAGAGGGGAAGGTCAGAAGAGATCAGAGCATCAAGAGTGTGCCCTGCAGAGTGAGTAGGCCCAGACGGGAGAATAGAGAGTGAGAGAGAGTTGCAGAGTTCACGGAAGAGACCAGTGGGGGGACAGGAGGCATCGAGGTGGATGTTGAAGTCACCGAGAAAGAGGAGTTGGGTGGTTGAGGACAGGAGTGAGGAGGAGAGGTCAGCCCACTCAGAGAGGAAGGAGGAAATTTGACCAGGTGGCCGATAGATAGTAGCCACGGTAAGGGAATGGCTAGGAGAGAGAGAAAGTCGGCAGACAAGACATTCAAAAGAGGAGTAGGTCTGCGTAGGAGTGACAGTGGCAGGAATCCACTCAGGGAAGATAAGGGCAACACCACCCCCTGAACGGTTGGGCCTGGGCACGGAGGGGATCTTGTAGCCGTCAGGTAGGAGTGTGTCAAAGCTGGTGGCAGAGCTGGCAGTGAACCAAGTCTCAGTGAGACCGAGGACGTCGAGGTCCAGTTCCTCAAGAAGGCGACAGATATCAGAGGAGTGCTTGATGGCAGAGCGAGAGTTTAGAGTGGCAATGTGGAGAAGGTTGCCATCCTTGAAAAACTTCCGGGGAGGGGTACAGATCAGAGGTACGCCCTGCGGAGGTGTTAGAGAAGGAGTTGAAGAGGGAGCAAGAGAAGGGGCAGGGAGGGAGGGGAGAGGCAAGGTAGCCGAGGACAGAGGAGGGGGGACAGCGGGAGCGGAGAGGAAGTTGATGAGGCATGGGAAGCATCTATCAAAGAGGTGAAGGTTGGCCTGAGGGCCTTGGACCAAGACGGTCCCGTTAGCATAGACATTAATGATGGCTTTAGAGGAGTGGAAAGGGGCCAAGAGGACATCCCAACGGGTGCCACCATTTATGGGAGAGGTGGAGAAAGGAGAGAGCACAGCGACCATGTGAAGGGTCCATAGGTCAGGTGAAGGCACGAAAAAGAGAATGTCAGTGAGAGTTTCCTTGGAGCAGGCGCTCGTGTAGGTGTCAGCGATAGGGAGGCCTGGGTTGGAGACCAGGATGTCCTTTTTAAACTTTTTCCTACCGGATTTAGTGAGGAGAGCAGGATAGTCAATGGAGAAGCAGTTCGAGTAGATAGGCGAGATAGAGAGCACCATGGAGTAGGATGGGAGGCGGACGACACGAGTATGCAGACAGGAAGTGAGTGGAGGGCACTAGTTTACCACAATGCAGAGCAAACAGTAATGCGTAGTAGGTCAGGGCCACCTAAGTTTGAGAATCCTGCGAGGGGAGAAAAACACCCTAGTTTACCACAATGCAGAGCAAACAGTAATGCGTTATAGGTCAGGGCCACCTAAGTTTGAGAATCCTGCGAGGGGAGAAAAACACCCTAGTTTACCACAATGCAGAGCAAACAGTAATGCGTAGTAGGTCAGGCCAACCTAAGTTTGAGAATCCTGCGAGGGGAGAAAAACACCCTAGTTTACCACAATGCAGAGCAAACAGTAATGCGTAGTAGGTCAGGGCCACCTAAGTTTGAGAATCCTGCGAGGGGAGAAAAACACCCTAGTTTACCAAACAATTGGAATAGGGGGGGGCGAGGCATCATGTGGATGAGGTGAGCAAGGTGAGGAGGGGGGGGGCCAGAGAGCGGAGAGCAGGTGGAACTGGCGCCTGGCGTCCCCTGCGGACACCTGCAGACACACAAGGGAGCCGCAGTCGTAGGAGCCGCCCTTTGCCTAAGGGGCCCTTGGCCTAGGGGGCTGCCGGGCAGGGGGGGCTGCCCAGAGGGAGTGGGATAAAAAGCAGAGGGAGAGGAAGGGGAGGGGGGTGTGGGCGGGAAGGGAGGCGGGAATGGAGAGGGGAGAAGGAGGACCAGGAAGTGAGGGGGAGGGAGGGGGCAGCACACAGACGCGCACGGAGCGCTGGCAGCAAGAAAACAAAAACGATTCAAAAAATAATATAACTGGAGGCTTAACTGGAGCCCAACGGGGCTCGGGAGGCAGCCTCAGCAGCAAGCCACACGGGGCTACGGCGACCGCTCCAACCCGCTCAGGCTCAACAAGGAAGCGAGCGTGGTGAGCGGTCGAGCCGTAGTCCCGGAGCGGCTGCAAGGACAGCCAATCAGAGGGGGGGGTGGGCGGGAAGGGAGGCGGGAATGGAGAGGGGAGAAGGAGGACCAGGAAGTGAGGGGGAGGGAGGGGGCAGGGGGCAGCACACAGACGCGCACGGAGCGCTGGCAGCAAGAAAACAAAAATGATTCAAAAAATAATATAACTGGAGGCTTAACTGGAGCCCAACGGGGCTCGGGAGGCAGCCTCAGCAGCAAGCCACACGGGGCTACGGCGACCGCTCCAACCCGCTCAGGCTCAACAAGGAAGCGAGCGTGGTGAGCGGTCGAGCCGTAGTCCTGGAGCGGCTGCAAGGACAGCCAATCAGAGGGGGGGGTGGGCGGGAAGGGAGGCGGGAATGGAGAGGGGAGAAGGAGGACCAGGAAGTGAGGGGGAGGGAGGGGGCAGGGGGCAGCACACAGACGCGCACGGAGCGCTGGCAGCAAGAAAACAAAAACGATTCAAAAAATAATATAACTGGAGGCTTAACTGGAGCCCAACGGGGCTCGGGAGGCAGCCTCAGCAGCAAGCCACACGGGGCTACGGCGACCGCTCCAACCCGCTCAGGCTCAACAAGGAGCAGGTACGGAATGGGTCTGAAGAGAAAGCAAAGTACTGGAACACCTAGAAGCGAACTCATGGAGCGCCTGCAACACAGCTGTGACGCGAAGGGCATTTGTTCTCTGTTCAGTATAAGGGATCACGTGAGCTATCCTCGGCATCTCTTGCGGACGTGTAAACACTGAAACGCTGCTCTCTGCCCAGGTAATACGATAGTCCTCCATCTTGGAAGTACAATATCTAAGCAAACCGCATAAGCGGCTACGGGACCAAAGAGACCAACGGCCAATATGTGTAACAACATGTTTATCAGCTGCATTTAATAGTCTCAAAAGGCATACCTGAATTATGCTGCCTTCTGCAAAAATGCTGTCTAATGGTTCTTTCTGTACTTCACCATAAATGCGGTCATGCCATTTTGTGGCATTATTTGATGACCATATCCCATGTGCATATAGCCTTGCCTCCAGATACTGGAAACGTGGCTTCCATTTGAGACATTCTGAAATTCACTTTTAGTGTCACACTGCTATTATGAAATGGGTTCCCTTTAATGCATGTATGGTAGTTTGAGACATACTTTCCACGCCCAGTAGGTGCTCTATAGCCACTTTCCCAGCCAACACACCATATATGTATGATATTTTGTGTA
Organism: Ambystoma mexicanum; assembly: GCF_040938575.1. Lineage (NCBI taxonomy): Eukaryota > Metazoa > Chordata > Amphibia > Caudata > Ambystomatidae > Ambystoma > Ambystoma mexicanum. The sequence continues at coordinate 1,143,456,422 of NC_090922.1, forward strand.
AATTTGGGGTTTGGTGGTATGTTCTTACCGCCAAAAGATGAGTGGTTCCTTGGTAATACCTATCCTCGTGTTTAGATTGGGTTTTGCCTCACATCATTCTAGTGACCATACTTTGTTACATTATATTGGAGAATCTAGTAATATGTACTACTGGCGGTATTTTGTGGTAGTAGGTTACTTAGTGGTGAGCATAATTTTCCTTCCCTACATTATAACCCCATCATACAAAAAACCTTCCTTACTATTATAATACTCCTAGTGATCTATAGAGAGTCTTGGACCTACATCCAGGGACACCCAATACTTTTACATAGAGTGCCACCTACAGCCTGTGGCCGGTATCACAGGTTTATCTACACCAGTGATCTATGCCCATAGGTATTGCTGGCTCATAGACCTCCAGCAATCTATATTATATTAGGTGCTCTCCAACAACATGCAAGGAGAACACACACACCTGTTTATCACTGCTTATTCTTGTTTATTATTCTATCCGCATGGGCAAAATGTTAAATGCATTACTAAAGAGAATAAATCTCCCCTGTGTCAAAGTTACATTCCCAAATGCAATAAAAAAATTAAAAAAACTATACACCATCTGTTTTTATATATTATTTGTATTGCAGGGGATTACTTTTGGCTACTCTACCTAAATGATATTTTTAGATCAGACCTTCGTCAAACAACAGCACACAGTAACCTCCTTTCAACTGTGTGTGCTTACCAGAAAGATTTGTAGCTCTCCCATCCACATGGCCTTCTTTCACTCGTCTCAGAAGAGCAGCCGCAGCCAACAAACTGCTTCTGTTAATCTTGGATGTTTTAAATGCGCAGCAAGAACAGAGGGTTCTCCAGCCAGCGCTGAGTGAGACCAGGCACATCTGTCTCAGAGCCCAGTCATCCCAAACTAACTTATTTCTGACCGTCTTCCCCCCAGCAGGGCTCTGCACCTACCCATTTTGCCTACGTAATCTATCTGCAGACATTCTGCTCCAATCAGGTTGAAAGGCAGCATCACCCTTCACTTTTGTACAATAGGATCTTTGCTCAGGGAGCAACTGTTTCAAATTTAATTTCCTTTCACGCATATGTTCTGCTTGCTGCAAAAACAAAAAGAGAAAGAATAGAAAAAGAAATTCAGTGCACCTTTGAAAAACAAATTTCAGAATATGTATTTTCACCTCATTTTGTACATGGAACTACATCATAATGTTAATGAGTTAGCACTAGTGATTAGTAATCGTTAATTAAATCAGTCAGTTATATAAATAATGTCGCCCCCTGTGCATGAGATATTCCAGAGAATAAAAAAAAAATGGGTGCACTTTTACACTTTGCAGCTTCAGATTGAGCTTTTTTGCTGCATTATAAATCCTATACCTTGCATGCCTCCAGCCACATATCCACATATTATACTGGCAACATAAAACTGGCTATATGTGTGTGGCACATTATTGCTGGAAACACAATGCCATCACATTCAGTGAAGCGCTACACACTCCAAGGCGCTATAAACATTATAAAGCATTATATATTACTACATTATACAGTGGTGCAGACTGCACGCTTGTGAGTGTTCAAGTAGGGAGAAGTACATTTGACTGCTGAACGTTATAGCAACCAGAGATAAAGGCCAATGCATATGGTGATATACCCATCGACATAGTGGGTGAGTTCAGCGGAGAGTATGAATTTAAGGGCAGGAGGGCTGTGGGAATGGTATATGTGGCAAGAAGAGGAGGATAATTGTTGTCTTGGGATGACCCAGCAGGACTTGGGATGTGGCTAGATGCAAGACATCCTTAGCAGGTGTTTGAAATGTAAGGAACTGAGCAAAGCAGCAAACTGACAGACTTGGCAGAGAATTCCTCAGGAGTATTCGAGAAAAGAATAGGGTGTCTCAAGGGATTTGTGCATTGCATCAGACTTATATAAGGAGCTGAAACCAAAGTGGCTACGTTGTGGATGGTACCACTAGCGTTGCGCAAAGATTTTGAGAAGGAGATCACCAGAATGGAGAGGGAAGGCATAATTGAGAAAAATGAATGGATCAGTCCCATCATCGTAGTAAGAAAATGGGATGGATATGTGAGGCTCTGCATAGATCTGAGAAATTTAAACAGCTAGGTGGTGGCTGAGAAGTTCCCACTGCCAAGATTCGATGATCTGTTGACACGAATTGCTGGGGCTCAAGTGTTCTCTATTCTAGATCTCAGAGCAGCTTATAACCAGATTGAACTTCGTGAAAACTCAATCGATTTGACTGCCTTCATAACACCCATTGGTTTATTCATATGCTGATGGTTGCTGTTTTACCTTGTATCAGTGGCTAGTGTGTTCCAGAATGTTATGCAGCGATTGTTGGGTAGTGAGAAAGGAGTGCTGTTTTACCAAGATGATGTACTGATTTGTGGTGTGACTGAAGAAGAGCATGACATATGGTTGAGAAGAGTGTTAGAGATTTTGAATGAGGCAAGACTGACAATTGCCAAAGTGAAGTGCACCTTCAGGGCACGCAAGGTGACTTACTTGGGGCATGACATCTCAGCAGAGGGTGTCAGACCGAAGCATGATACTGTTGAAGCTATCAGAAAGATAGAATGTCCCAAAAGTAAGGGTGACGGGTCTTCCTTTCTTGGCTTAGTGGAATTGTATAGTACATTTATTGAGAAGTTGTCAGATAGGACTAAGAGTATGAGGAGACTTACAAGGAAGGGTGTACCATTTCATTGGGATGAATCCTGTGCCAAAGAATGTGAGGCCTTTAAACCGGGTACTATAAAGGCTCCAGTTCTTTCCAGCTTTGTGGAAGGTCAGAAAAATATGATTTATGCTGATGTCAGTAATTATGGTTTAGGTGCTGTGCTGATGCAAGAGTGTGGTGAGGAACTTTTGACTATTGTGTTTACCTCTAGAACACTGAAGGAGGCAGAGTTGAGATATTCTGTGGTGGAGAAGGAGGCTTTGGCATGCACATGGGTTGTCAATAAATTTAAAATATATCTGTGGGGTGTGAATTCACGATAAGGACGGATCATAAGCCACTGATTAGCATTTCAAAAGATGGCTTAGAAGGTGTATCCAGAAGGATAACAAAGTGGGTCAGTAGCCTGCAGGGCCTACAGTTTTGCATGGAACATGTACAAAGAAAGAATAATGTTGTTGCAGACGCTCTGTCTATATCAGTGTTGGATGATCATGTGACTGGTGAGAGTATCAGAAATTATGGGGAGGATGTTGTTGAGATTTCTTGGGTGCAAGAGTGCATCAAGAGAGTGGATTGGGATGTGGCCTGTTCTGAGGATAGCATGTACCAGTTAGTACTTGGTTTAGTGAGTACAAACTGCACTGACATTGAAATGAAAGGGTTAGATACTACAGGAAAGTGAGAAATTAGCTTTGTGTGTGGGATAATTATTTATGCAGAAGGCATAAGTTGGTAGTTACTGAGAAGATGAGGAGAGCGGTTATGGAGTTGGCGCACTGTGGTCATTTGGCTCTTGCAAGGACCAAAGGTTTGATAAGGTCTGATTTATGGTGGACTGGGGTTGACAAGCATGTGGAGGAATAGGTTAAAATATTACCAGATTTTGTGGATGGAGACAAAGGTCTCAAAGTACACAAATCTCCCATATTGGTAAGAGATAGCCCAAAAGTATCTTGGGACGAGATTTACTTGGATTTGTTGGGGCCTTATGATATAAGAGGTTCCAAAGATACTTATCTGTTGGTGGTGATGGATCTCTTATCGAAATGACTGGAAATCTGTGTGTTGAAAGATGTGTGCAGTAGTAGTATAATCAGGTTCATAGAACCGCTGTTTTGGAGGGAGGGTTTCCCTCGCCGGTGTTTATCGGATAATGGAGCTCAGTTGGTTTAAAATAAATTCAAGTCGTTCTTGGAAAGGTATGGCATAAAACATGTCACAACTGTTCTTTATCATCCCTAGGGAAATGGTTGCGTAGAGAGATTTAATCACACATTAATGGATGTTATCAGGATTGCAGTTGCTACTTGAGGAGACTTGGTGAAGTCGTTCATGGAGAGAATGTTCCAGTATAGGTTTGCTCTACATGCAGTGACAGGTTTGACCTTATTTGAATTGTTGCGGTAAAGAAAGCCCAACACACACCTGTGTCCAGGTTGGATGGGCAGGTCAAGATGGGAGAGTTTGGATGTGAAAGGGGTGAGAGAGAAATTGTTGGTCAGCGGGCACAAGTCTAAGCAAAGATATGATAAAAAGAATTGTTGCAATAGTTCCAGTCAATCCGGGTGATGTGATTAAGGTGAAGTTGCCGGTGAAGGTGAGAAAGGGCAACTCTGTGTTCTCTGAGGCCAAGGAAGTTATCAAGGATCTGGGTCCTTCCATTATCATCAAGGATGGAGGAGTTGCAACAAGGAGAGAGTGGCTGTTTTCTACAGAAATGAGGTGTCTGTGAGAGTGCAGAAAGAAGAGAGGTATTAGGAGTGCTCAACATGCCTGATGGAGCTTATTAACTTGAATGTGTTTTATCCATAGTTTCACATTTTATTTATAGGTTACATTTAATATTATATTATTATTGTCATAGCTGATTGCATGCATTGTCACATGGAACTTTGAACCAAGTCAGAGCCTAACGGGATTCCAGGTTCCATGAAGTGTCAGTTGGGAGGTGTGCAGCTGGAGGTCACTATGGAGAGATTTGCCTTACCTGAATTACAATAAAGGCAAAGTTTGCAAACGCCACACCCTGCTTCTGTGTGTTTCTTGAGTCCCTCAAGTAACAAGGTGCATGTATGTACTAATTATATTTGTTTCAGTATTGCTCATCGTTACCACCAACACATATTTTTGGAAAGTGACAGAAGGAAGGCATGCTTGCAGGTAGACTATTTAAATCTAGAACTGTTGATGATAAAGTTTCAATTTTTGTACATATTTATTTTAATGGCAATACACCCATGCATGGTAGTGATAATGCTTTTGAAAATATCCAAATAATAAATTGAATGAAATCAAGCTTATTTCAAGTCAGAGGTATACAATGAACACTATATTAATGCTGTTAGTAGTTAGTAATAAAAACACATTTTTTAAAAGAAAACAAACAAACACTCCTTTAGGTTCTAGACAAAGGAATAGAGATATATATAGAAATATTTTCTGTCTGAACAATCACTTGTTGGAATCGGTCGAATCATAATTATCTGGGACTTTTTCCAGTAACTTTAAATGGGCCAGACAAACTGAAAAGAGCACCATGACCTGCTTGCAGCATAGTGGTTTAATTGTGAGCCTAGCATCTCAATGGAAGGCAATGCAGCATCAGTCACTCATCAGATATATAGGGCTCATGTGAGTCCAGCTGTTGCAGATGGTTCCAAACTATGGGGATATACTTCCTGCTTCTCTATTCAAATAGCAGAGAACAAATTCTTAAAGCGCCTCCTTGGTTTACCTTTACACGCACCCACTGTACTGGTGGATTGTGAGGTTATTTTATCTGAAATAAAATATTCCATCATGCTCCAACCAGTGTTGTATTGGCTTAGATTTTGGAATTCGGAGGCACTGGCCTTGTATAGAGCTGGAAAATAAAAGAGGTGTTGAATAGATTGGTAGAAAAGCAGTTGCCGGGGTTTAGGCATATGAAAAACATGCTAGTAAACATTGGTCTCAGCAATTCATGGGAAGATCTGACTAAGCTTGGTATCATGTATAAATCTAGCATCAAGAACCATTTCAATAGCTGGATTTGGGGACAGATAATTGACACTTGCAATGAAGGAAGGATGGCAACTAACTATTTGTTAGTCAAGACAAATTGGGGCCTGGAATCATATCTTTATTATCACTCCCAAGTCGAAAAGCTCAATTCACTGCCAACTGGGACAAGAATCCTTCATCTTCATGTCCTTTCTGTCCTAGCAAGATCGAGGGGAAGTGCATTTTATTTTTCATTGTTCCACATATTTTTCTGAAAGGTTCAAATGGTTCAGACCTATGTGGATTCAGCTCAGTTTAAAAATGATCTGTGCTGCTCTGGTGGTGATGAAACAATGGGCCTCATTATAAGTGGCGGTACAGTAACAACGATGCTGGTAGTGCTACTGGCACAGTTGCAACCGTACCGCCATGCTACGAGTTGTGCTCCAGATCTTACTCTGCCTGCCTGGTTGGATCTGGCGGGCAGTGCGGCACACGCAAGTTCAACTCGTGGATGCACCAGCACCGTGCATCCAAGCTCCCCATTCCCATTCAGCTGTATGGGCCCAAATGGGAATGAGGAGTCCCTTATTGCCGGCACCAACGAATGGGCACTTATCGGGTCTTCCACCAAAATAAAGAATATTTGTATTGTAAAAAAAATCCACTCTCTAGTGTTTACAAATCTTTGTGTGAAATCAAAATCTAGGTATGTGTTGAAGCGTTTTATTGAAAAGTAAAAAGTAGAAGTAGTAATCAGAAAAGCTTTTGATATGAAAAGAACATTGTTCAAACTTAAAGTAAATTAAGGTCACCAAGCCATTGTACACACAGATACAAACAGTTGATGTAATTACACGTGACATCTTTTGTGAAGTCTTTGGCAGAGAGTGGAAACACACTTCTCATACAGAAAGATTTTTAATGGAGAGAGTTACTTTCAACAATGGAATGTAACCCTTGCTATTGATGAGACTGGATGTAGCTGTGTCATAGAAAATGGTCTGATTTCTGAAAAAGAAGAAATCCAAAAGACAGTGACTAGTGAAGCAGAAAGTTTAGGACCGTCTGCAATAAAAGCAACAAAGGAAACTCTTATATGGACATGTATTTCTGTGCAATATTGACAAGTTTTCTAAAAAATTCTTCAAGAGATTTTTGCAAGTGTTGCACAAAAATGACAATGTTCAAAGACAGCTCATGATGTTGCAGAAAATAGACGACAGTGAAGTTCATGAAAAAAAGGACTTCTGAGTCATTATCTAGCCTGTCTTGATGAAAGCATATGTAAGACTCAGTTTCACCATATACGGATGCTGGCTACACATAGTAAAATGAGATAACTTCTTCATAAATTGTATCAGTGCAAAATACCATGTATGCCTGTTGCACTTTTAAATATAATACTAATGAGTGGAACTGTTGAAAATGTACTCTCTACACTTCCAATGATTAACATGACTCATTTAAAAGATTATGGGCCTCATTACGACTCAGGCGGTAAGGGTTTTACGGCGGCGTAAACAGCGCCGACCCTTACCGCCTGATTCCGAGGTCCCTTAGCGCCATGGAGGTTTTAACACCTGCTTTTCCATGGCGCTAAGGGACCTTGATGTTAATTACGCCACCGTAATTTACGGTGGCGTAATTAATGCCTTCCCCACTCCCATTATGCCCTATGGGGCAAAATGGGAATGGGGAAGGGAAAATGGGAAAATGGGGATTTACCGCCCCGCCAAGGTTGGAATGGGGCGGTAAATCCGCCAACCACCATGGCGTAAACATAGTTTACGCCATGGTGGTAAAGTCACGGCCCAGGCGGTAACTTACCGCCTGGGTCGTAATGAGGCCCTATGTGTATGTGGATGAAACACTTAGAGGAAGTGGAAATGATGATGCTATGCTTTCCAAGGATCTAATTTTTCAAAAGTTCAAAAGAGGTACTGCAATATTTGAGTTGTTTTCAAGCGAAAGACCTGACATTGTTTGTGTGTCATGTCAACGCACTTTCCATAATACACAAGTACTACTAATGTAAATTGAAGAGCTGTACAAGATGTTTGGAAATACCTCTATCTGTATTTGGATGTAGAACAGCAATTTGATTCTATTGAGTCACTAAATGTTTGTATGCACTGAATTGGGTTTTACAAAATGAAATACATTCCTTCTAGAAGTGTCTTGAATGAAATGGTAGTGCCTGATATCCCTGTTGTGCCTGTTGTGCTCCAAAAATTGAACATGTGGGATGTTATTGCATTGCAAACTGTTCATCCTTCCCAAGTTATTGATAGGCTGCAAGCAAAGATGACAGAACTGCCTAAGAAATCATTAGTACAAGGTGTGAGAGGTAAAGTTGTCACTCAATTTGCAAGAAAATGTTGACAAGTGAAACGTGGCACTGCAGATTCCTTGTTTGTTTTAGTAAATGTTGTTGCCACAAAAGATTAGCAACTTTGGCAACTGCTTATAGACATCAGAAAGGTAAAATAATCTTTATAGTGTCTATTGAAGTACAATGATTTGCATAAAGGCAGTCTCACTGTACCAGATTTGTCTATGCTTGATGTTGAATCCACAACCAAGAGCAGTGAAGGTACGTTCTCACATCTATATGTCGCATAAGGAATAGGTTGCATGAACATTACACTATTCATCCTATACACTCACATGAAGTCATGGGATACAGTTTAGAATTATACATGATGAAAGCAACAAAAGGTGAACCAATCAGTCTCTGGGGAAAAAAACGTTGTTGTTTCCATATGCTTTTTCCTACTGGAAAGGAAGGCAGACCGGATGATCGGAAGGTACCATATGCTTCTTCAGAATATCGCTGCATACTACTGTATTCTGAAGATTCCCGATTCCACACCAATATTGAATATATTTTTCAAATACTTGATGAAAGTGAACTTTTGACATTTTGTTATGCTTTGCTCATGCACTTCAGACAGGAATTATATTTCAAAATCGTTCGTCGACATGGGAGATGCTCAAACAGGTACAAGAAAAAACAAAATTTAGGAGGAACAATTACCACTATCATTCCACAATGAGAGGAACAAAGGAGTATTGGTATGGCAGACACTCAGAGGTTACACCAGAAACTTGGTTTGTGACTTTAAGTTGCACTAAGTATGGTTGGGATGATCTTTCAGAGTGATTTTGTGAAAGCAATCCACAGAAAGACAACCTAGAATACATGACACTAGGAGAATTGTGTTCCATGGACCCTTTAAGTGTATCACAATTCTTCCATCGCAGATTTTTAGTCATGTAAAACTTTATTTGTAATAAAGAACGTGGTCCACTACTTTCTGTGGAAGATTTAATTTGCAGAAAAGAGAACCAGGCACACAGGGCTCCACATATATATATGTTGTTGTGGACTAAAGATGCCCCTCAGTTTGGTAAAGAAAGTGTTGGATGTAGGATGGAGTTCATACAAAAATGTGTGACTTGTTCCATCCCTGCTCAGCATGTTAATGATGGTTTATGCAACAGGCTGGAAAGGTTTCAAAAGCCCTTATGTGGAAAGTATTGCACTGGAACATAAACAGTATAGACAAGTACTACACTCAGTGCAGATTTGCCTTTGCTAGGCATGTTACACCAGTTGGTCAAGCAAATAGTCTAATGTCATCTGTTTGACACCATGTTACTGGTAAATCCCACAGGAATACGTACCATTTGAAAAGAGATAAGGAATGACAATTCAATAACGATTACAATTCTGTCATTGCTCAGCTTTGGAATGGAAATACTGATGTACAGTGCATTACAGGTGGTACAAGAGCTGTTGCTCGTAATGTTACTGCATACATGACAACAGCTGAAAAGAGCAATGCAGCTGAAGTATGAACAGACTTATCAGCATACAAAGGTCTGAGTCACAAACTTCAAAGCGTTGGTCTCAAGGTGCTCTCTCATAGAGCGTGTGGAAAATACGAAGCTGCAGATCGGCTATCTCGTTTGGCTCTGTATGGATGTAGAATTAATGCACTATGGTTAAGTCTTGGCCCAGGTACTGCAAGAAATCAGGTACTGGGGTCTTTGTGTGAAGTTCAACAGTTAACTGAAATACGATAGTACAGAAATTATTAAAACCAACCAATTTGTGAATGGTGCTGGTGCATGCAGCATGTCCGACCTGGCGGGCAGAAAGGCACCTGCGAGCACAACTCGTAGTTTGTTGGTCCAGGAACTACGGTACCAGCAAGCTTACCGGTACCGTAGTTCCCAGACCGGCAAACTTGTAATGAGGCCCATTGTCTTTTACTTCTTATGTGTGTTGATGGACAAAATAAGTATGCACATACCCTTTACAAGAACTGTTGTAATTAAATTAAAAAGAAAAACTGTCTGATTTAAGTACTAGTTGGTGGAGTACTTCTATTTCAAGTGTGGCAGTTTCTATGAAAGTGTGGGAATGTTTTCTGTGTGTTACACTTTGAATTAAAAGAAATATGAAAAAATATATTCTTAAAGAAATATGAATGCAGTTTTTTAAGAGTAGATTAAACACAATTGTTATTAACTTCTTATGTGTGTAGGTGGACACAAAAAGAACCAAACAGATTTGAAGAAAAGTATGTTAATGTCAATTTAGATATGAATAGAATATTTGAAAGTGAACTTTGGTTTAATAGAAAAAAGGGAATCCACATTGCACATAAGCTTCTGTGCAAATAGAGGTATTAAATAACAATACACACTTGTAATTATTAACTTTTTATGTGTGTAAGTGGCCAAAACAAGGACACACACAGATTTTACTAGATGTATTCAAATGATAATTTCAAGATACTTAGTGTAGCTTGTAGTAACTACTCATGAATTTACATACAGATAACCTTTTCTTCTCTACCTATTACTTCAAATAATGGTATGACAAGACATTAAAAAGATTTACACTCAAAATAATTGAAAAATTCTGGCATGTTTTTATATTTTCTTGTAAAACTGATGACATATTTAGGTTATATGTCTTAGTTTCCTGGTTAAGGTTGCATAAACTGCTCTGTACACAAGCTGCCCAGGAGACCTCCTTCTAAAATAAACCTAGAGCATAAAGACATTTTAGCTCCGTTTTTATGTAGATTTGCGAATGCCCCTTTTAAATCTTGTACTATACTGCAAGCCATAAAGGATGTGGTGGAGACACCACTTTTTAAAAAAGTGGGTCTAGATCCAAATGAGGCATCATATCTGTGTCCTATCACAAACACGCTGTTCCTTTTGAAACTAGTTGATACAGTAGCAACCATACAGCTTCAATCCCATATGGCTACTGCTGATATTTTGCACAAGAAGCATTCGGGTTTCTGATCCTTTCATGGCACGGAAAGTGCCTTATTAAATCTTCAGACCCAGATGCTGTCCATGTTGGAGAAGAGCAGATCGGGGCTGCCTTTGATCTGCTCGATCACAAAATCCTGCTGGACAGACTGGGTTCTGTGGGTGGTCTCTCAGAGCAGGCGACAGATGGTTAAAATCATTCTTAGATGGCCAGAAATCGCGAGTTTATTGGGGTGATACCTCATCAGAACCAGACATTTTCAATTGTGGAGTCCCTCAGGGGGCATGTCTGTCCCCTTTGATTTTTAATATATATATATATAGGATATATATATCCTTTTTCTTTACACAGAGTTTAAAAACAGTGGTGCAGAGCAAAACGGCAACCATTACCGCCCAAGTAGAAGAGGGACTCCCCTGAAAAACACACCCATCCGGAGTGAGTCAAAGGCGGACATGTTTAACTGTTGAAGCCACTATACTGGCGAAATCACAGCTACATGGAAATGACTACTCTTATCCCCATAGGTAATTCATATGCATTTACTTTCTATATAAATTTAGAACACACTACTCGTCTGTTTGGTCCCCACAATGAACTTGCCCCTAATGATGAGTGTTTGTCATTGGAGTCCCTCTATGCCATGTATGAGTTTAAATACCTCACAACTACTGGTCGTCCGTCCCGTACGATCTTTAGAACGTCAAATGAGCATTTGCTTTATTAACAAGTCCTCAGTATTGCAGTTAGTCTGTTCACTCAATCGATGCCACTTATGATCATTCGATCATACTGCCAAACCATCACAGAAAAACGCATTATAGTGGTTGTATTGATGGAACATAGATCACTTTTGGGATTATCCTGGACGGCTCATAGTGCGTACTGTATGCCGCCCCCATAGGGGAACTCCCTTTCTGTTGCTGAGGTGCTCATGCATTCAACAATATTGGGTATACCAGTGATCATCAAAGTACATTGGTCACTTTAAATATATAGTACGCCAATGCCTATTGGAATGTATCAACCGCTTTTAAATCCCTTGTATGGCTAGCATAATCCAGTGCATCAGTTTTTGTAGAGTGCATCAAACATTGTAAAGTGCCTAGTGCAAAAAAATGATGATAAGATGTAACAGTTCCTGTGCAGTGCATAGTGCATTGATCTGAAATTAGGAACTTTTCACTTTTAATTGGAATGCATCAATCTAAATCAAGTGCACCACTCATTATCCAGTGCATAGTGCAGTAAAGTGATGATAAAATTAAAATTCATTACTGTACGGTGCATAGTATATAAAACTGCAAAGGGGGACTTTACTCATTTGATCAGGACCCTATCCTGTCATCTCCTCGACCTTCTAACATGGCAAATATTTCCACAAACTCTGCATCACCTGTTAAAATAGACTCAAATATAAAAAATGTGTACAATAGCAATCAATAATCACACCTATATGAACGTATTAGTGCACAGACAATCACCTAGTGAGTTAAAAACATATATGTATATATATGCTAACGAACAAGTTAAAACCATGTTAAAATACATGCTTTGAGCCTCTCTCAGTATTTACGGACTAGATAGTTCCAACAATTTGTTATCTTTCTTAGTTCCCGATATTTGCTGGAAGATTGTAAGTTGGGAAGAACCAAGGAAACCAAGGGAGAAAGAACCATGAGGGGAACGGGGAGGAGAGGGAAAAAGGATTAATATCTAACACTTATCGATCATTGTCCTAAAAATGTATAGAGTTCCTCATCTATGTTGTGTCCATTTGGAAATTTACTTTCAAAATCCAATATGCAGCGAGTCTCTTTTTGTCTCAGAATCTTTTCTTTATCTCCTCCTCTTGGACCCGTCTCAATTTTGTGTATGCCAAAAAACCCAAAACTTCCCATATCCTTTTCATGATATTCTGCAAAATGTTTAGCCATTGGGTAATTGACATCATTGTTCACAATTGCTCTTAGATGTTGCTGAATATGTGTTTTAAGTTTCCATTTGGTGCTTCCTATATGCCACTTGTTGCACGCACAGGTCAGCACATAAACAACGTATTCCGTTTCACAGGTGATTTTTCCTGATATGGGAACCAGTTGACCAGTGATCGGATGTTTAAAAGAACCTTGAGTTTTGGCATACTTGCAGATGTTACACCGGGTACATTTTGAAGAAACCCTCTTTTTTGTTGTTAACCAACCAGCTCATCTTTCTGCTGTCCTCTTCCTGAGTCATGTAACTTTGAACCAAGATATCCCTTATCGATCTGTTTCTTCTAAAGGTTATCTGTGGGTTGTTACAGAGGTTTTTGTTAAGATCCTGATCTGCCATGAGGATTCTCCAGTGATTAGTTAAAATCCATCTAATCTTAGGTGCTTGAGTGTCGAAGGTTAGAATTAGTCGTGTACTGTCTTTCTCCCTGTTTTTCCTCTCATTATGTTCAGTTCCTGCTATGAGCTTCGAGCATTCCTTGGCTCTTGCTTTTAGGTATGCCCTCTCCACAACTCTTCTTGGATATTGTTGTTTGGAAAAACCTTGCGCGGTGATTCTACTCTCCATATCATAGGTTTTCAGGGTGCTGTTATTTCTTCGTAACCGGATGAATTCTCCATAGGGGACCCTCCATATCAGATTTTTCGGATGTCCACTATGTGCGTGGAGTGGTGAGTTTGTCCCTGTGATTTTTCTGTGTAGTTCACTGGTGAGTTTGTTGTCTACTATTCTCACATTCACGTCGAGAAACGTAATCAAAGTACGACTGTGTGTTTCAGTGAACCGGAGACTGTTATCATTGATGTTAAGATGCTTAACAAACTCCATCCATCCTTGTTCGGTCCCTTTCCATATTATGAAGAGATCATCGATGTATCTCAACCAGAGAATGATGTTATCTGTATATTTTTGGTTCATCTCCGTCCACACCTCCCGTTCTTCCCAGGCGCCCATTGTCAAATTGACATAGGACGGCGCAAAGGTAGTGCCCATAGCGGTTCCTTGTAACTGTTTGAAATATTCGTTATTGAAGAGGAAGATATTATTAGTTAGGCATAGGTCTATCATTAATAATACCATTTGTGTATGCTGCAGATAATTGAGAGATCGAGTTTGTAAAAAGTGTTGGCATGCCTGCTTTCCATATTCGTGGCCGATCGAGGTGTACAATGAAACCACGTCCATGCTTGCTAACAAATAATCTTTCTCCCAGGGAATGTCCTCGATTGTGGATAGGAAATCAGTAGTGTCTCTGAGGTACGATGGTAATGTCGAGACAAATGGAAACAGGACCTCATCTATGTACTTAGACATATTTTCCAGAGCAGATCCTATCAAACAGACAATCGGTCTTCCTGGGGGCTTTTTCATGTTTTTATGTACCTTGGGGAGGAAATAAATAGTTGGTGTAATAGAGTTAGTGATTGTTAGGAATGTACAACTTTCTTCAGACAGAAGGCCTTTAGCTCCCCATTCTGTAAGTGACATCCTAATTTTGCTTTCAAGTTCTTTGATAGGATTTTGAGCAATTTTCATATAACATTTGTTATCATTAAGCTGTTTGTAGGCTTCTCGTACATAATCCTCCCTATTCTGCAGGACTATATTGCGTCCTTTATCCGAGGGTTTAATGATGCAGTTTTTTAGTTCGTGCAACTCTTGCAATGCCTGTCTGTCTGTGAAAGATAAATTATCGTTCCAGATATTTTTCTGTTCCTTTCTTCTGAGTTTTTTCAAATCTTCAATCACTAAACTTTGAAATGCCTCTATATTATTGCCAAGGTTTGCCACGGGATTAAATTTGGACTTGGGTTTCAATTGACTTTTGGGTGTCCAGTCTGTTCTAATGTCTAACTCTTGTAGAACTGCGGGTTCACCTTGATCTCCCACGGATATGCCTCTCTCCAGGTCAACCAGGTCTGTCAAAGCGGTTAACTCCTTGATTTGAACCTCAGTATGTCCTGTTTGTTTTTCTCTTGGGCGTTTTTTTTACTGATTTGTAGCGAAGAATTTCTTTAAACGAATTTTGCGTATATATTTATCAAAGTCAATTCTTGTCTGTACATAATCATTTTTTGCCTTTGGGCAGAAGTTTAAGCCTAGATTAAGTACTTTTATCTGGTTGGGGATAAGAATATGGTCTGATAAATTGATAATTCTCAATTTTTTTATCTTCCCCATCTGTTTGTTCTGTTACTTTCCAGAGCGCAGCGATCTGGCCGTGGTACTGTTCATTGCATTGCCTGCCCCTCTTCCCCCTCATCACGGTTTTTTGCCGCCTCTGCCTCTTCCCTGACTTTGATTTCCACCTCTCTGTGGTTTGTTCTTTCTGCCGTCTTGGCGTAGTAAACGCATTTCGTCTAAAAAATTCATACGAACATTCGGTTCATCAGTTTCACTACTCGTTAGATCTGATTCTGAGGTTGGTGCATTATCGCTGAGTTCCTCTTCATTTCTTTCAGTTGAACTAGCCGGCCTGGATAGGGATGCCTGTCTCATCTGGTCAAATCTTTTCGCAAATGTATAGACTCTTCCTCTCTCATAATCTTCTTTATCTCTTAGAAACTTTCTCTGTTTCCTTTGCTTTATTTCCTCCTCGTATTCACCGAGACTCTTCTCCATACTCTTCCCCAGCCTCTTACCTTCTTCGGTCTCAGGTATCTTTTTTAATTGTTTTTCTATTTCGGTAATCTTTTCCAATGTCTTAATGCGGTCCGCACCAGCATACTTTACCAGCAACTGCAAAAAAGTTTTTGAACATCCATTCGTTGCAACGCTCCATTCTTGTAGCATCATATGGTCTAATTCTTCAAAGGAAGGGATGGTTAGGATTCTCAAACCCCGTGGGATTCTGCCTACTTCAATGTAGTTCTGGAGTGAGTGCTCCTCCCACCACTTACTCAACTCCCTGCGTTGCAATTTTTCCAATTCTTTCAAAAGACCCAGTTCGCTATCACTTTTAAGTGGCGTTGCGGCTGGTTTGCTGGTGTTACTGATTTGTAGAGTCTCATTAAACAGTGTTGCGGCTTGTGCCTTTCTGATTGCCTCTCTATTACTTTGGGAGTTGGCCATTCTTCTTGCAAGGTTAACAGACAAATTCTATCTGAGGTCCGGCACTTGCAGTGTGACTGCTCGGGAAAATAAATCCACTTGAGCAGCACACTGTTTGAGATGTGAAACACAAAGAACACAGTATTAATATATTTGTGTGGGTAGTGGGCTGGTAGGAAGGTCGTGATTGGATGTGGTAGCGGTTGTATCAGATACCTCTCTGACAATAGGATGCAGTTGCTGCTCGGCACCAGTACTCACCCTGCTTTGTTCTGCTGTCCTTCCTCCGACGTCCACATTCATGAAAAACACCAATTTAAATGAAAAACGGGAGCAAACGCGGCTCGAGCATTAGGCTCCTCCCCTTCCTCCTGTTAGTTCAAATCATGTGATCACCCTGGGTCTAAGTCCCAACAGTGTAAATAAAGCCGCCATGATGGACTGGCTAAATATATAGTACGCCAATGCCTATTGGAATGTATCAACCGCTTTTAAATCCCTTGTATGGCTAGCATAATCCAGTGCATCAGTTTTTGTAGAGTGCATCAAACATTGTAAAGTGCCTAGTGCAAAAAAATGATGATAAGATGTAACAGTTCCTGTGCAGTGCATAGTGCATTGATCTGAAATTAGGAACTTTTCACTTTTAATGGAATGCATCAATCTAAATCAAGTGCACCACTCATTATCCAGTGCATAGTGCAGCAAAGTGATGATAAAATTAAAATTCATTACTGTACGGTGCATAGTATATAAAACTGCAAAGGGGGACTTTACTCATTTGATCAGGACCCTATCCTGTCATCTCCTCGACCTTCTAACATGGCAAATATTTCCACAAACTCTGCATCACCTGTTAAAATAGACTCAAATATAAAAAATGTGTACAATAGCAATCAATAATCACACCTATATGAACGTATTAGTGCACAGACAATCACCTAGTGAGTTAAAAACATATATGTATATATATGCTAACGAACAAGTTAAAACCATGTTAAAATACATGCTTTGAGCCTCTCTCAGTATTTACGGACTAGATAGTTCCAACAATTTGTTATCTTTCTTAGTTCCCGATATTTGCTGGAAGATTGTAAGTTGGGAAGAACCAAGGAAACCAAGGGAGAAAGAACCATGAGGGGGACGGGGAGGAGAGGGAAAAAGGATTAATATCTAACACTTATCGATCATTGTCCTAAAAATGTATAGAGTTCCTCATCTATGTTGTGTCCATTTGGAAATTTACTTTCAAAATCCAATATGCAGCGAGTCTCTTTTTGTCTCAGAATCTTTTCTTTATCTCCTCCTCTTGGACCCCTCTCAATTTTGTGTATGCCAAAAAACCCAAAACTTCCCATATCCTTTTCATGATATTCTGCAAAATGTTTAGCCATTGGGTAATTGACATCATTGTTCACAATTGCTCTTAGATGTTGCTGAATATGTGTTTTAAGTTTCCATTTGGTGCTTCCTATATGCCACTTGTTGCACGCACAGGTCAGCACATAAACAACGTATTCCGTTTCACAGGTGATTTTTCCTGATATGGGAACCAGTTGACCAGTGATCGGATGTTTAAAAGAACCTTGAGTTTTGGCATACTTGCAGATGTTACACCGGGTACATTTGAAGAAACCCTCTTTTTTGTTGTTAACCAACCAGCTCATCTTTCTGCTGTCCTCTTCCTGAGTCATGTAACTTTGAACCAAGATATCCCTTATCGATCTGTTTCTTCTAAAGGTTATCTGTGGGTTGTTACAGAGGTTTTTGTTAAGATCCTGATCTGCCATGAGGATTCTCCAGCGATTAGTTAAAATCCATCTAATCTTAGGTGCTTGAGTGTCGAAGGTTAGAATTAGTCGTGTACTGTCTTTCTCCCTGTTTTTCCTCTCATTATGTTCAGTTCCTGCTATGAGCTTCGAGCATTCCTTGGCTCTTGCTTTTAGGTATGCCCTCTCCACAACTCTTCTTGGATATTGTTGTTTGGAAAAACCTTGCGCGGTGATTCTACTCTCCATATCATAGGTTTTCAGGGTGCTGTTATTTCTTCGTAACCGGATGAATTCTCCATAGGGGACCCTCCATATCAGATTTTTCGGATGTCCACTATGTGCGTGGAGTGGTGAGTTTGTCCCTGTGATTTTTCTGTGTAGTTCACTGGTGAGTTTGTTGTCTACTATTCTCACATTCACGTCGAGAAACGTAATCAAAGTACGACTGTGTGTTTCAGTGAACCGGAGACTGTTATCATTGATGTTAAGATGCTTAACAAACTAAATCCTTCCTTGTTCGGTCCCTTTCCATATTATGAAGAGATCATCGATGTATCTCAACCAGAGAATGATGTTATCTGTATATTTTTGGTTCATCTCCGTCCACACCTCCCGTTCTTCCCAGGCGCCCATTGTCAAATTGACATAGGACGGCGCAAAGGTAGTGCCCATAGCGGTTCCTTGTAACTGTTTGAAATATTCGTTATTGAAGAGGAAGATATTATTAGTTAGGCATAGGTCTATCATTAATAATACCATTTGTGTATGCTGCAGATAATTGAGAGATCGAGTTTGTAAAAAGTGTTGGCATGCCTGCTTTCCATATTCGTGGCCGATCGAGGTGTACAATGAAACCACGTCCATGCTTGCTAACAAATAATCTTTCTCCCAGGGAATGTCCTCGATTGTGGATAGGAAATCAGTAGTGTCTCTGAGGTACGATGCTAATGTCGAGACAAATGGAAACAGGACCTCATCTATGTACTTAGACATATTTTCCAGAGCAGATCCTATCAAACAGACAATCGGTCTTCCTGGGGGCTTTTTCATGTTTTTATGTACCTTGGGGAGGAAATAAATAGTTGGTGTAATAGAGTTAGTGATTGTTAGGAATGTACAACTTTCTTCAGACAGAAGGCCTTTAGCTCCCCATTCTGTAAGTGACGTCCTAATTTTGCTTTCAAGTTCTTTGATAGGATTTTGAGCAATTTTCATATAACATTTGTTATCATTAAGCTGTTTGTAGGCTTCTCGTACATAATCCTCCCTATTCTGCAGGACTATATTGCGTCCTTTATCCGAGGGTTTAATGATGCAGTTTTTTAGTTCGTGCAACTCTTGCAATGCCTGTCTGTCTGTGAAAGATAAATTATCGTTCCAGATATTTTTCTGTTCCTTTCTTCTGAGTTTTTTCAAATCTTCAATCACTAAACTTTGAAATGCCTCTATATTATTGCCAAGGTTTGCCACGGGATTAAATTTGGACTTGGGTTTCAATTGACTTTTGGGTGTCCAGTCTGTTCTAATGTCTAACTCTTGTAGAACTGCGGGTTCACCTTGATCTCCCACGGATATGCCTCTCTCCAGGTCAACCAGGTCTGTCAAAGCGGTTAACTCCTTGATTTGAACCTCAGTATGTCCTGTTTGTTTTTCTCTTGGGCGTTTTTTTTACTGATTTGTAGCGAAGAATTTCTTTAAACGAATTTTGCGTATATATTTATCAAAGTCAATTCTTGTCTGTACATAATCATTTTTTGCCTTTGGGCAGAAGTTTAAGCCTAGATTAAGTACTTTTATCTGGTTGGGGATAAGAATATGGTCTGATAAATTGATAATTCTCAATTTTTTTTATCTTCCCCATCTGTTTGTTCTGTTACTTTCCAGAGCGCAGCGATCTGGCCGGGGTACTGTTCGTTGCATTGCCTGCCCCTCTTCCCCCTCATCGCGGTTTTTTGCCGCCTCTGCCTCTTCCCTGACTTTGATTTCCACCTCTCTGTGGTTTGTTCTTTCTGCCGTCTTGGCGTAGTAAACGCATTTCGTCTAAAAAATTCATACGAACATTCGGTTCATCAGTTTCACTACTCGTTAGATCTGATTCTGAGGTTGGTGCATTATCGCTGAGTTCCTCTTCATTTCTTTCAGTTGAACTAGCCGGCCTGGATAGGGATGCCTGTCTCATCTGGTCAAATCTTTTCGCAAATGTATAGACTCTTCCTCTCTCATAATCTTCTTTATCTCTTAGAAACTTTCTCTGTTTCCTTTGCTTTATTTCCTCCTCGTATTCACCGAGACTCTTCTCCATACTCTTCCCCAGCCTCTTACCTTCTTCGGTCTCAGGTATCTTTTTTAATTGTTTTTCTATTTCGGTAATCTTTTCCAATGTCTTAATGCGGTCCGCACCAGCATACTTTACCAGCAACTGCAAAAAAGTTTTTGAACATCCATTCGTTGCAACGCTCCATTCTTGTAGCATCATATGGTCTAATTCTTCAAAGGAAGGGATGGTTAGGATTCTCAAACCCCGTGGGATTCTGCCTACTTCAATGTAGTTCTGGAGTGAGTGCTCCTCCCACCACTTACTCAACTCCCTGCGTTGCAATTTTTCCAATTCTTTCAAAAGACCCAGTTCGCTATCACTTTTAAGTGGCGTTGCGGCTGGTTTGCTGGTGTTACTGATTTGTAGAGTCTCATTAAACAGTGTTGCGGCTTGTGCCTTTCTGATTGCCTCTCTATTACTTTGGGAGTTGGCCATTCTTCTTGCAAGGTTAACAGACAAATTTAATCTGAGGTCCGGCACTTGCAGTGTGACTGCTCGGGAAAATAAATCCACTTGAGCAGCACACTGTTTGAGATGTGAAACACAAAGAACACAGTATTAATATATTTGTGTGGGTAGTGGGCTGGTAGGAAGGTCGTGATTGGATGTGGTAGCGGTTGTATCAGATACCTCTCTGACAATAGGATGCAGTTGCTGCTCGGCACCAGTACTCACCCTGCTTTGTTCTGCTGTCCTTCCTCCGACGTCCACATTCATGAAAAACACCAATTTAAATGAAAAACGGGAGCAAACGCGGCTCGAGCATTAGGCTCCTCCCCTTCCTCCTGTTAGTTCAAATCATGTGATCACCCTGGGTCTAAGTCCCAACAGTGTAAATAAAGCCGCCATGATGGACTGGCTAAATATATAGTACGCCAATGCCTATTGGAATGTATCAACCGCTTTTAAATCCCTTGTATGGCTAGCATAATCCAGTGCATCAGTTTTTGTAGAGTGCATCAAACATTGTAAAGTGCCTAGTGCAAAAAAATGATGATAAGATGTAACAGTTCCTGTGCAGTGCATAGTGCATTGATCTGAAATTAGGAACTTTTCACTTTTAATGGAATGCATCAATCTAAATCAAGTGCACCACTCATTATCCAGTGCATAGTGCAGCAAAGTGATGATAAAATTAAAATTCATTACTGTACGGTGCATAGTATATAAAACTGCAAAGGGGGACTTTGCTCATTTGATCAGGACCCTATCCTGTCATCTCCTCGACCTTCTAACATGGCAAATATTTCCACAAACTCTGCATCACCTGTTAAAATAGACTCAAATATAAAAAATGTGTACAATAGCAATCAATAATCACACCTATATGAACGTATTAGTGCACAGACAATCACCTAGTGAGTTAAAAACATATATGTATATATATGCTAACGAACAAGTTAAAACCATGTTAAAATACATGCTTTGAGCCTCTCTCAGTATTTACGGACTAGATAGTTCCAACAATTTGTTATCTTTCTTAGTTCCCGATATTTGCTGGAAGATTGTAAGTTGGGAAGAACCAAGGAAACCAAGGGAGAAAGAACCATGAGGGGAACGGGGAGGAGAGGGAAAAAGGATTAATATCTAACACTTATCGATCATTGTCCTAAAAATGTATAGAGTTCCTCATCTATGTTGTGTCCATTTGGAAATTTACTTTCAAAATCCAATATGCAGCGAGTCTCTTTTTGTCTCAGAATCTTTTCTTTATCTCCTCCTCTTGGACCCCTCTCAATTTTGTGTATGCCAAAAAACCCAAAACTTCCCATATCCTTTTCATGATATTCTGCAAAATGTTTAGCCATTGGGTAATTGACATCATTGTTCACAATTGCTCTTAGATGTTGCTGAATATGTGTTTTAAGTTTCCATTTGGTGCTTCCTATATGCCACTTGTTGCACGCACAGGTCAGCACATAAACAACGTATTCCGTTTCACAGGTGATTTTTCCTGATATGGGAACCAGTTGACCAGTGATCGGATGTTTAAAAGAACCTTGAGTTTTGGCATACTTGCAGATGTTACACCGGGTACATTTGAAGAAACCCTCTTTTTTGTTGTTAACCAACCAGCTCATCTTTCTGCTGTCCTCTTCCTGAGTCATGTAACTTTGAACCAAGATATCCCTTATCGATCTGTTTCTTCTAAAGGTTATCTGTGGGTTGTTACAGAGGTTTTTGTTAAGATCCTGATCTGCCATGAGGATTCTCCAGCGATTAGTTAAAATCCATCTAATCTTAGGTGCTTGAGTGTCGAAGGTTAGAATTAGTCGTGTACTGTCTTTCTCCCTGTTTTTCCTCTCATTATGTTCAGTTCCTGCTATGAGCTTCGAGCATTCCTTGGCTCTTGCTTTTAGGTATGCCCTCTCCACAACTCTTCTTGGATATTGTTGTTTGGAAAAACCTTGCGCGGTGATTCTACTCTCCATATCATAGGTTTTCAGGGTGCTGTTATTTCTTCGTAACCGGATGAATTCTCCATAGGGGACCCTCCATATCAGATTTTTCGGATGTCCACTATGTGCGTGGAGTGGTGAGTTTGTCCCTGTGATTTTTCTGTGTAGTTCACTGGTGAGTTTGTTGTCTACTATTCTCACATTCACGTCGAGAAACGTAATCAAAGTACGACTGTGTGTTTCAGTGAACCGGAGACTGTTATCATTGATGTTAAGATGCTTAACAAACTAAATCCTTCCTTGTTCGGTCCCTTTCCATATTATGAAGAGATCATCGATGTATCTCAACCAGAGAATGATGTTATCTGTATATTTTTGGTTCATCTCCGTCCACACCTCCCGTTCTTCCCAGGCGCCCATTGTCAAATTGACATAGGACGGCGCAAAGGTAGTGCCCATAGCGGTTCCTTGTAACTGTTTGAAATATTTGTTATTGAAGAGGAAGATATTATTAGTTAGGCATAGGTCTATCATTAATAATACCATTTGTGTATGCTGCAGATAATTGAGAGATCGAGTTTGTAAAAAGTGTTGGCATGCCTGCTTTCCATATTCGTGGCCGATCGAGGTGTACAATGAAACCACGTCCATGCTTGCTAACAAATAATCTTTCTCCCAGGGAATGTCCTCGATTGTGGATAGGAAATCAGTAGTGTCTCTGAGGTACGATGCTAATGTCGAGACAAATGGAAACAGGACCTCATCTATGTACTTAGACATATTTTCCAGAGCAGATCCTATCAAACAGACAATCGGTCTTCCTGGGGGCTTTTTCATGTTTTTATGTACCTTGGGGAGGAAATAAATAGTTGGTGTAATAGAGTTAGTGATTGTTAGGAATGTACAACTTTCTTCAGACAGAAGGCCTTTAGCTCCCCATTCTGTAAGTGACGTCCTAATTTTGCTTTCAAGTTCTTTGATAGGATTTTGAGCAATTTTCATATAACATTTGTTATCATTAAGCTGTTTGTAGGCTTCTCGTACATAATCCTCCCTATTCTGCAGGACTATATTGCGTCCTTTATCCGAGGGTTTAATGATGCAGTTTTTTAGTTCGTGCAACTCTTGCAATGCCTGTCTGTCTGTGAAAGATAAATTATCGTTCCAGATATTTTTCTGTTCCTTTCTTCTGAGTTTTTTCAAATCTTCAATCACTAAACTTTGAAATGCCTCTATATTATTGCCAAGGTTTGCCACCGGATTAAATTTGGACTTGGGTTTCAATTGACTTTTGGGTGTCCAGTCTGTTCTAATGTCTAACTCTTGTAGAACTGCGGGTTCACCTTGATCTCCCACGGATATGCCTCTCTCCAGGTCAACCAGGTCTGTCAAAGCGGTTAACTCCTTGATTTGAACCTCAGTATGTCCTGTTTGTTTTTCTCTTGGGCGTTTTTTTACTGATTTGTAGCGAAGAATTTCTTTAAACAAATTTTGCGTATATATTTATCAAAGTCAATTCTTGTCTGTACATAATCATTTTTTGCCTTTGGGCAGAAGTTTAAGCCTAGATTAAGTACTTTTATCTGGTTGGGGATAAGAATATGGTCTGATAAATTGATAATTCTCAATTTTTTTATCTTCCCCATCTGTTTGTTCTGTTACTTTCCAGAGCGCAGCGATCTGGCCGGGGTACTGTTCGTTGCATTGCCTGCCCCTCTTCCCCCTCATCGCAGTTTTTTGCCGCCTCTGCCTCTTCCCTGACTTTGATTTCCACCTCTCTGTGGTTTGTTCTTTCTGCCGTCTTGGCGTAGTAAACGCATTTCGTCTAAAAAATTCATACGAACATTCGGTTCATCAGTTTCACTACTCGTTAGATCTGATTCTGAGGTTGGTGCATTATCGCTGAGTTCCTCTTCATTTCTTTCAGTTGAACTAGCCAGCCTGGATAGGGATGCCTGTCTCATCTGGTCAAATCTTTTCGCAAATGTATAGACTCTTCCTCTCTCATAATCTTCTTTATCTCTTAGAAACTTTCTCTGTTTCCTTTGCTTTATTTCCTCCTCGTATTCACCGAGACTCTTCTCCATACTCTTCCCCAGCCTCTTACCTTCTTCGGTCTCAGGTATCTTTTTTAATTGTTTTTCTATTTCGGTAATCTTTTCCAATGTCTTAATGCGGTCCGCACCAGCATACTTTACCAGCAACTGCAAAAAAGTTTTTGAACATCCATTCGTTGCAACGCTCCATTCTTGTAGCATCATATGGTCTAATTCTTCAAAGGAAGGGATGGTTAGGATTCTCAAACCCCGTGGGATTCTGCCTTCTTCAATGTAGTTCTGGAGTGAGTGCTCCTCCCACCACTTACTCAACTCCCTGCGTTGCAATTTTTCCAATTCTTTCAAAAGACCCAGTTCGCTATCACGTTTAAGTGCCGTTGCGGCTGGTTTGCTGGTGTTACTGATTTGTAGAGTCTCATTAAACAGTGTTGCGGCTTGTGCCTTTCTGATTGCCTCTCTATTACTTTGGGAGTTGGCCATTCTTCTTGCAAGGTTAACAGACAAATTCTATCTGAGGTCCGGCACTTGCAGTGTGACTGCTCGGGAAAATAAATCCACTTGAGCAGCACACTGTTTGAGATGTGAAACACAAAGAACACAGTATTAATATATTTGTGTGGGTAGTGGGCTGGTAGGAAGGTCGTGATTGGATGTGGTAGCGGTTGTATCAGATACCTCTCTGACAATAGGATGCAGTTGCTGCTCGGCACCAGTACTCACCCTGCTTTGTTCTGCTGTCCTTCCTCCGACGTCCACATTCATGAAAAACACCAATTTAAATGAAAAACGGGAGCAAACGCGGCTCGAGCATTAGGCTCCTCCCCTTCCTCCTGTTAGTTCAAATCATGTGATCACCCTGGGTCTAAGTCCCAACAGTGTAAATAAAGCCGCCATGATGGACTGGCTAAATATATAGTACGCCAATGCCTATTGGAATGTATCAACCGCTTTTAAATCCCTTGTATGGCTAGCATAATCCAGTGCATCAGTTTTTGTAGAGTGCATCAAACATTGTAAAGTGCCTAGTGCAAAAAAATGATGATAAGATGTAACAGTTCCTGTGCAGTGCATAGTGCATTGATCTGAAATTAGGAACTTTTCACTTTTAATGGAATGCATCAATCTAAATCAAGTGCACCACTCATTATCCAGTGCATAGTGCAGCAAAGTGATGATAAAATTAAAATTCATTACTGTACGGTGCATAGTATATAAAACTGCAAAGGGGGACTTTACTCATTTGATCAGGACCCTATCCTGTCATCTCCTCGACCTTCTAACATGGCAAATATTTCCACAAACTCTGCATCACCTGTTAAAATAGACTCAAATATAAAAAATGTGTACAATAGCAATCAATAATCACACCTATATGAACGTATTAGTGCACAGACAATCACCTAGTGAGTTAAAAACATATATGTATATATATGCTAACGAACAAGTTAAAACCATGTTAAAATACATGCTTTGAGCCTCTCTCAGTATTTACGGACTAGATAGTTCCAACAATTTGTTATCTTTCTTAGTTCCCGATATTTGCTGGAAGATTGTAAGTTGGGAAGAACCAAGGAAACCAAGGGAGAAAGAACCATGAGGGGAACGGGGAGGAGAGGGAAAAAGGATTAATATCTAACACCTATCGATCATTGTCCTAAAAATGTATAGAGTTCCTCATCTATGTTGTGTCCATTTGGAAATTTACTTTCAAAATCCAATATGCAGCGAGTCTCTTTTTGTCTCAGAATCTTTTCTTTATCTCCTCCTCTTGGACCCCTCTCAATTTTGTGTATGCCAAAAAACCCAAAACTTCCCATATCCTTTTCATGATATTCTGCAAAATGTTTAGCCATTGGGTAATTGACATCATTGTTCACAATTGCTCTTAGATGTTGCTGAATATGTGTTTTAAGTTTCCATTTGGTGCTTCCTATATGCCACTTGTTGCACGCACAGGTCAGCACATAAACAACGTATTCCGTTTCACAGGTGATTTTTCCTGATATGGGAACCAGTTGACCAGTGATCGGATGTTTAAAAGAACCTTGAGTTTTGGCATACTTGCAGATGTTACACCGGGTACATTTGAAGAAACCCTCTTTTTTGTTGTTAACCAACCAGCTCATCTTTCTGCTGTCCTCTTCCTGAGTCATGTAACTTTGAACCAAGATATCCCTTATCGATCTGTTTCTTCTAAAGGTTATCTGTGGGTTGTTACAGAGGTTTTTGTTAAGATCCTGATCTGCCATGAGGATTCTCCAGCGATTAGTTAAAATCCATCTAATCTTAGGTGCTTGAGTGTCGAAGGTTAGAATTAGTCGTGTACTGTCTTTCTCCCTGTTTTTCCTCTCATTATGTTCAGTTCCTGCTATGAGCTTCGAGCATTCCTTGGCTCTTGCTTTTAGGTATGCCCTCTCCACAACTCTTCTTGGATATTGTTGTTTGGAAAAACCTTGCGCGGTGATTCTACTCTCCATATCATAGGTTTTCAGGGTGCTGTTATTTCTTCGTAACCGGATGAATTCTCCATAGGGGACCCTCCATATCAGATTTTTCGGATGTCCACTATGTGCGTGGAGTGGTGAGTTTGTCCCTGTGATTTTTCTGTGTAGTTCACTGGTGAGTTTGTTGTCTACTATTCTCACATTCACGTCGAGAGACGTAATCAAAGTACGACTGTGTGTTTCAGTGAACCGGAGACTGTTATCATTGATGTTAAGATGCTTAACAAACTCCATCCATCCTTGTTCGGTCCCTTTCCATATTATGAAGAGATCATCGATGTATCTCAACCAGAGAATGATGTTATCTGTATATTTCTGGTTCATCTCCGTCCACACCTCCCGTTCTTCCCAGGTGCCCATTGTCAAATTGACATAGGACGGCGCAAAGGTAGTGCCCATAGCGGTTCCTTGTAACTGTTTGAAATATTCGTTATTGAAGAGGAAGATATTATTAGTTAGGCATAGGTCTATCATTAATAATACCAATTGTGTATGCTGCAGATAATTGAGAGATCGAGTTTGTAAAAAGTGTTGGCATGCCTGCTTTCCATATTCGTGGCCGATCGAGGTGTACAATGAAACCACGTCCATGCTTGCTAACAAATAATCTTTCTCCCAGGGAATGTCCTCGATTGTGGATAGGAAATCAGTAGTGTCTCTGAGGTACGATGCTAATGTCGAGACAAATGGAAACAGGACCTCATCTATGTACTTAGACATATTTTCCAGAGCGGATCCTATCAAACAGAGAATCGGTCTTCCTGGGGGCTTTTTCATGTTTTTATGTACCTTGGGGAGGAAATAAATAGTTGGTGTAATAGAGTTAGTGATTGTTAGGAATGTACAACTTTCTTCAGACAGAAGGCCTTTAGCTCCCCATTCTGTAAGTGACGTCCTAATTTTGCTTTCAAGTTCTTTGATAGGATTTTGAGCAATTTTCATATAACATTTGTTATCATTAAGCTGTTTGTGGGCTTCTCGTACATAATCCTCCCTATTCTGCAGGACTATATTGCGTCCTTTATCCGAGGGTTTAATGATGCAGTTTTTTAGTTCGTGCAACTCTTGCAATGCCTGTCTGTCTGTGAAAGATAAATTATCGTTCCAGATATTTTTCTGTTCCTTTCTTCTGAGTTTTTTCAAATCTTCAATCACTAAACTTTGAAATGCCTCTATATTATTGCCAAGGTTTGCCACGGGATTAAATTTGGACTTGGGTTTCAATTGACTTTTGGGTGTCCAGTCTGTTCTAATGTCTAACTCTTGTAGAACTGCGGGTTCACCTTGATCTCCCACGGATATGCCTCTCTCCAGGTCAACCAGGTCTGTCAAAGCGGTTAACTCCTTGATTTGAACCTCAGTATGTCCTGTTTGTTTTTCTCTTGGGCGTTTTTTTTACTGATTTGTAGCGAAGAATTTCTTTAAACGAATTTTGCGTATATATTTATCAAAGTCAATTCTTGTCTGTACATAATCATTTTTTGCCTTTGGGCAGAAGTTTAAGCCTAGATTAAGTACTTTTATCTGGTTGGGGATAAGAATATGGTCTGATAAATTGATAATTCTCAATTTTTTTATCTTCCCCATCTCTTTGTTCTGTTACTTTCCAGAGCGCAGCGATCTGGCCGGGGTACTGTTCGTTGCATTGCCTGCCCCTCTTCCCCCTCATCGCGGTTTTTTGCCGCCTCTGCCTCTTCCCTGACTTTGATTTCCACCTCTCTGTGGTTTGTTCTTTCTGCCGTCTTGGCGTAGTAAACGCATTTCGTCTAAAAAATTCATACGAACATTCGGTTCATCAGTTTCACTACTCGTTAGATCTGATTCTGAGGTTGGTGCATTATCGCTGAGTTCCTCTTCATTTCTTTCAGTTGAACTAGCCGGCCTGGATAGGGATGCCTCAAATCTTTTCGCAAATGTATAGACTCTTCCTCTCTCATAATCTTCTTTATCTCTTAGAAACTTTCTCTGTTTCCTTTGCTTTATTTCCTCCTCGTATTCACCGAGACTCTTCTCCATACTCTTCCCCAGCCTCTTACCTTCTTCGGTCTCAGGTATCTTTTTTAATTGTTTTTCTATTTCGGTAATCTTTTCCAATGTCTTAATGCGGTCCGCACCAGCATACTTTACCAGCAACTGCAAAAAAGTTTTTGAACATCCATTCGTTGCAACGCTCCATTCTTGTAGCATCATATGGTCTAATTCTTCAAAGGAAGGGATGGTTAGGATTCTCAAACCCCGTGGGATTCTGCCTACTTCAATGTAGTTCTGGAGTGAGTGCTCCTCCCACCACTTACTCAACTCCCTGCGTTGCAATTTTTCCAATTCTTTCAAAAGACCCAGTTCGCTATCACTTTTAAGTGCCGTTGCGGCTGGTTTGCTGGTGTTACTGATTTGTAGAGTCTCATTAAACAGTGTTGCGGCTTGTGCCTTTCTGATTGCCTCTCTATTACTTTGGGAGTTGGCCATTCTTCTTGCAAGGTTAACAGACAAATTCTATCTGAGGTCCGGCACTTGCAGTATGACTGCTCGGGAAAATAAATCCACTTGAGCAGCACACTGTTTGAGATGTGAAACACAAAGAACACAGTATTAATATATTTGTGTGGGTAGTGGGCTGGTAGGAAGGTCGTGATTGGATGTGGTAGCGGTTGTATCAGATACCTCTCTGACAATAGGATGCAGTTGCTGCTCGGCACCAGTACTCACCCTGCTTTGTTCTGCTGTCCTTCCTCCGACGTCCACATTCATGAAAAACACCAATTTAAATGAAAAACGGGAGCAAACGCGGCTCGAGCATTAGGCTCCTCCCCTTCCTCCTGTTAGTTCAAATCATGTGATGACCCTGGGTCTAAGTCCCAACAGTGTAAATAAAGCCGCCATGATGGACTGGCTAAATATATAGTACGCCAATGCCTATTGGAATGTATCAACCGCTTTTAAATCCCTTGTATGGCTAGCATAATCCAGTGCATCAGTTTTTGTAGAGTGCATCAAACATTGTAAAGTGCCTAGTGCAAAAAAATGATGATAAGATGTAACAGTTCCTGTGCAGTGCATAGTGCATTGATCTGAAATTAGGAACTTTTCACTTTTAATGGAATGCATCAATCTAAATCAAGTGCACCACTCATTATCCAGTGCATAGTGCAGCAAAGTGATGATAAAATTAAAATTCATTACTGTACGGTGCATAGTATATAAAACTGCAAAGGGGGACTTTACTCATTTGATCAGGACCCTATCCTGTCATCTCCTCGACCTTCTAACATGGCAAATATTTCCACAAACTCTGCATCACCTGTTAAAATAGACTCAAATATAAAAAATGTGTACAATAGCAATCAATAATCACACCTATATGAACGTATTAGTGCACAGACAATCACCTAGTGAGTTAAAAACATATATGTATATATATGCTAACAAACAAGTTAAAACCATGTTAAAATACATGCTTTGAGCCTCTCTCAGTATTTACGGACTAGATAGTTCCAACAATTTGTTATCTTTCTTAGTTCCCGATATTTGCTGGAAGATTGTAAGTTGGGAAGAACCAAGGAAACCAAGGGAGAAAGTACCATGAGGGGAACGGGGAGGAGAGGGAAAAAGGATTAATATCTAACACTTATCGATCATTGTCCTAAAAATGTATAGAGTTCCTCATCTATGTTGTGTCCATTTGGAAATTTACTTTCAAAATCCAATATGCAGCGAGTCTCTTTTTGTCTCAGAATCTTTTCTTTATCTCCTCCTCTTGGACCCCTCTCAATTTTGTGTATGCCAAAAAACCCAAAACTTCCCATATCCTTTTCATGATATTCTGCAAAATGTTTAGCCATTGGGTAATTGACATCATTGTTCACAATTGCTCTTAGATGTTGCTGAATATGTGTTTTAAGTTTCCATTTGGTGCTTCCTATATGCCACTTGTTGCACGCACAGGTCAGCACATAAACAACGTATTCCGTTTCACAGGTGATTTTTCCTGATATGGGAACCAGTTGACCAGTGATCGGATGTTTAAAAGAACCTTGAGTTTTGGCATACTTGCAGATGTTACACCGGGTACATTTGAAGAAACCCTCTTTTTTGTTGTTAACCAACCAGCTCATCTTTCTGCTGTCCTCTTCCTGAGTCATGTAACTTTGAACCAAGATATACCTTATCGATCTGTTTCTTCTAAAGGTTATCTGTGGGTTGTTACAGAGGTTTTTGTTAAGATCCTGATCTGCCATGAGGATTCTCCAGCGATTAGTTAAAATCCATCTAATCTTAGGTGCTTGAGTGTCGAAGGTTAGAATTAGTCGTGTACTGTCTTTCTCCCTGTTTTTCCTCTCATTATGTTCAGTTCCTGCTATGAGCTTCGAGCATTCCTTGGCTCTTGCTTTTAGGTATGCCCTCTCCACAACTCTTCTTGGATATTGTTGTTTGGAAAAACCTTGCGCGGTGATTCTACTCTCCATATCATAGGTTTTCAGGGTGCTGTTATTTCTTCGTAACCGGATGAATTCTCCATAGGGGACCCTCCATATCAGATTTTTCGGATGTCCACTATGTGCGTGGAGTGGTGAGTTTGTCCCTGTGATTTTTCTGTGTAGTTCACTGGTGAGTTTGTTGTCTACTATTCTCACATTCACGTCGAGAGACGTAATCAAAGTACGACTGTGTGTTTCAGTGAACCGGAGACTGTTATCATTGATGTTAAGATGCTTAACAAACTCCATCCATCCTTGTTCGGTCCCTTTCCATATTATGAAGAGATCATCGATGTATCTCAACCAGAGAATGATGTTATCTGTATATTTTTGGTTCATCTCCGTCCACACCTCCCGTTCTTCCCAGGCGCCCATTGTCAAATTGACATAGGACGGCGCAAAGGTAGTGCCCATAGCGGTTCCTTGTAACTGTTTGAAATATTTGTTATTGAAGAGGAAGATATTATTAGTTAGGCATAGGTCTATCATTAATAATACCATTTGTGTATGCTGCAGATAATTGAGAGATCGAGTTTGTAAAAAGTTTTGGCATGCCTGCTTTCCATATTCGTGGCCGATCGAGGTGTACAATGAAACCACGTCCATGCTTGCTAACAAATAATCTTTCTCCCAGGGAATGTCCTCGATTGTGGATAGGAAATCAGTAGTGTCTCTGAGGTACGATGCTAATGTCGAGACAAATGGAAACAGGACCTCATCTATGTACTTAGACATATTTTCCAGAGCAGATCCTATCAAACAGACAATCGGTCTTCCTGGGGGCTTTTTCATGTTTTTATGTACCTTGGGGAGGAAATAAATAGTTGGTGTAATAGAGTTAGTGATTGTTAGGAATGTACAACTTTCTTCAGACAGAAGGCCTTTAGCTCCCCATTCTGTAAGTGACGTCCTAATTTTGCTTTCAAGTTCTTTGATAGGATTTTGAGCAATTTTCATATATCATTTGTTATCATTAGGCTGTTTGTAGGCTTCTCGTACATAATCCTCCCTATTCTGCAGGACTATATTGCGTCCTTTATCCGAGGGTTTAATGATGCAGTTTTTTAGTTCGTGCAACTCTT
Source organism: Ambystoma mexicanum (assembly GCF_040938575.1). NCBI lineage: Eukaryota > Metazoa > Chordata > Amphibia > Caudata > Ambystomatidae > Ambystoma > Ambystoma mexicanum. Next base: position 1,143,489,065 of record NC_090922.1, read on the forward strand.
GCAATGCCTGTCTGTCTGTGAAAGATAAATTATCGTTCCAGATATTTTTCTGTTCCTTTCTTCTGAGTTTTTTCAAATCTTCAATCACTAAACTTTGAAATGCCTCTATATTATTGCCAAGGTTTGCCACGGGATTAAATTTGGACTTGGGTTTCAATTGACTTTTGGGTGTCCAGTCTGTTCTAATGTCTAACTCTTGTAGAACTGCGGGTTCACCTTGATCTCCCACGGATATGCCTCTCTCCAGGTCAACCAGGTCTGTCAAAGCGGTTAACTCCTTGATTTGAACCTCAGTATGTCCTGTTTGTTTTTCTCTTGGGCGTTTTTTTTACTGATTTGTAGCGAAGAATTTCTTTAAACGAATTTTGCGTATATATTTATCAAAGTCAATTCTTGTCTGTACATAATCATTTTTTGCCTTTGGGCAGAAGTTTAAGCCTAGATTAAGTACTTTTATCTGGTTGGGGATAAGAATATGGTCTGATAAATTGATAATTCTCAATTTTTTTATCTTCCCCATCTGTTTGTTCTGTTACTTTCCAGAGCGCAGCGACCTGGCCGGGGTACTGTTCGTTGCATTGCCTGCCCCTCTTCCCCCTCATCGCGGTTTTTTTCCGCCTCTGCCTCTTCCCTGACTTTGATTTCCACCTCTCTGTGGTTTGTTCTTTCTGCCGTCTTGGCGTAGTAAACGCATTTCGTCTAAAAAATTCAGACGAACATTCGGTTCATCAGTTTCACTACTCGTTAGATCTGATTCTGAGGTTGGTGCATTATCGCTGAGTTCCTCTTCATTTCTTTCAGTTGAACTAGCCGGCCTGGATAGGGATGCCTGTCTCATCTGGTCAAATCTTTTCGCAAATGTATAGACTCTTCCTCTCTCATAATCTTCTTTATCTCTTAGAAACTTTCTCTGTTTCCTTTGCTTTATTTCCTCCTCGTATTCACCGAGACTCTTCTCCATACTCTTCCCCAGCCTCTTACCTTCTTCGGTCTCAGGTATCTTTTTTAATTGTTTTTCTATTTCGGTAATCTTTTCCAATGTCTTAATGCGGTCCGCACCAGCATACTTTACCAGCAACTGCAAAAAAGTTTTTGAACATCCATTCGTTGCAACGCTCCATTCTTGTAGCATCATATGGTCTAATTCTTCAAAGGAAGGGATGGTTAGGATTCTCAAACCCCGTGGGATTCTGCCTACTTCAATGTAGTTCTGGAGTGAGTGCTCCTCCCACCACTTACTCAACTCCCTGTGTTGCAATTTTTCCAATTCTTTCAAAAGACCCAGTTCGCTATCACTTTTAAGTGCCGTTGCGGCTGGTTTGCTGGTGTTACTGATTTGTAGAGTCTCATTAAACAGTGTTGCGGCTTGTGCCTTTCTGATTGCCTCTCTATTACTTTGGGAGTTGGCCATTCTTCTTGCAAGGTTAACAGACAAATTCTATCTGAGGTCCGGCACTTGCAGTGTGACTGCTCGGGAAAATAAATCCACTTGAGCAGCACACTGTTTGAGATGTGAAACACAAAGAACACAGTATTAATATATTTGTGTGGGTAGTGGGCTGGTAGGAAGGTCGTGATTGGATGTGGTAGCGGTTGTATCAGATACCTCTCTGACAATAGGATGCAGTTGCTGCTCGGCACCAGTACTCACCCTGCTTTGTTCTGCTGTCCTTCCTCCGACGTCCACATTCATGAAAAACACCAATTTAAATGAAAAACGGGAGCAAACGCGGCTCGAGCATTAGGCTCCTCCCCTTCCTCCTGTTAGTTCAAATCATGTGATCACCCTGGGTCTAAGTCCCAACAGTGTAAATAAAGCCGCCATGATGGACTGGCTAAATATATAGTACGCCAATGCCTATTGGAATGTATCAACCGCTTTTAAATCCCTTGTATGGCTAGCATAATCCAGTGCATCAGTTTTTGTAGAGTGCATCAAACATTGTAAAGTGCCTAGTGCAAAAAAATGATGATAAGATGTAACAGTTCCTGTGCAGTGCATAGTGCATTGATCTGAAATTAGGAACTTTTCACTTTTAATGGAATGCATCAATCTAAATCAAGTGCACCACTCATTATCCAGTGCATAGTGCAGCAAAGTGATGATAAAATTAAAATTCATTACTGTACGGTGCATAGTATATAAAACTGCAAAGGGGGACTTTACTCATTTGATCAGGACCCTATCCTGTCATCTCCTCGACCTTCTAACATGGCAAATATTTCCACAAACTCTGCATCACCTGTTAAAATAGACTCAAATATAAAAAATGTGTACAATAGCAATCAATAATCACACCTATATGAACGTATTAGTGCACAGACAATCACCTAGTGAGTTAAAAACATATATGTATATATATGCTAACGAACAAGTTAAAACCATGTTAAAATACATGCTTTGAGCCTCTCTCAGTATTTACGGACTAGATAGTTCCAACAATTTGTTATCTTTCTTAGTTCCCGATATTTGCTGGAAGATTGTAAGTTGGGAAGAACCAAGGAAACCAAGGGAGAAAGAACCATGAGGGGAACGGGGAGGAGAGGGAAAAAGGATTAATATCTAACACTTATCGATCATTGTCCTAAAAATGTATAGAGTTCCTCATCTATGTTGTGTCCATTTGGAAATTTACTTTCAAAATCCAATATGCAGCGAGTCTCTTTTTGTCTCAGAATCTTTTCTTTATCTCCTCCTCTTGGACCCCTCTCAATTTTGTGTATGCCAAAAAACCCAAAACTTCCCATATCCTTTTCATGATATTCTGCAAAATGTTTAGCCATTGGGTAATTGACATCATTGTTCACAATTGCTCTTAGATGTTGCTGAATATGTGTTTTAAGTTTCCATTTGGTGCTTCCTATATGCCACTTGTTGCACGCACAGGTCAGCACATAAACAACGTATTCCGTTTCACAGGTGATTTTTCCTGATATGGGAACCAGTTGACCAGTGATCGGATGTTTAAAAGAACCTTGAGTTTTGGCATACTTGCAGATGTTACACCGGGTACATTTGAAGAAACCCTCTTTTTTGTTGTTAACCAACCAGCTCATCTTTCTGCTGTCCTCTTCCTGAGTCATGTAACTTTGAACCAAGATATCCCTTATCGATCTGTTTCTTCTAAAGGTTATCTGTGGGTTGTTACAGAGGTTTTTGTTAAGATCCTGATCTGCCATGAGGATTCTCCAGCGATTAGTTAAAATCCATCTAATCTTAGGTGCTTGAGTGTCGAAGGTTAGAATTAGTTGTGTACTGTCTTTCTCCCTGTTTTTCCTCTCATTATGTTCAGTTCCTGCTATGAGCTTCGAGCATTCCTTGGCTCTTGCTTTTAGGTATGCCCTCTCCACAACTCTTCTTGGATATTGTTGTTTGGAAAAACCTTGCGCGGTGATTCTACTCTCCATATCATAGGTTTTCAGGGTGCTGTTATTTCTTCGTAACCGGATGAATTCTCCATAGGGGACCCTCCATATCAGATTTTTCGGATGTCCACTATGTGCGTGGAGTGGTGAGTTTGTCCCTGTGATTTTTCTGTGTAGTTCACTGGTGAGTTTGTTGTCTACTATTCTCACATTCACGTCGAGAGACGTAATCAAAGTACGACTGTGTGTTTCAGTGAACCGGAGACTGTTATCATTGATGTTAAGATGCTTAACAAACTCCATCCATCCTTGTTCGGTCCCTTTCCATATTATGAAGAGATCATCGATGTATCTCAACCAGAGAATGATGTTATCTGTATATTTTTGGTTCATCTCCGTCCACACCTCCCGTTCTTCCCAGGCGCCCATTGTCAAATTGACATAGGACGGCGCAAAGGTAGTGCCCATAGCGGTTCCTTGTAACTGTTTGAAATATTCGTTATTGAAGAGGAAGATATTATTAGTTAGGCATAGGTCTATCATTAATAATACCATTTGTGTATGCTGCAGATAATTGAGAGATCGAGTTTGTAAAAAGTGTTGGCATGCCTGCTTTCCATATTCGTGGCCGATCGAGGTGTACAATGAAACCACGTCCATGCTTGCTAACAAATAATCTTTCTCCCAGGGAATGTCCTCGATTGTGGATAGGAAATCAGTAGTGTCTCTGAGGTACGATGCTAATGTCGAGACAAATGGAAACAGGACCTCATCTATGTACTTAGACATATTTTCCAGAGCAGATCCTATCAAACAGACAATCGGTCTTCCTGGGGGCTTTTTCATGTTTTTATGTACCTTGGGGAGGAAATAAATAGTTGGTGTAATAGAGTTAGTGATTGTTAGGAATGTACAACTTTCTTCAGACAGAAGGCCTTTAGCTCCCCATTCTGTAAGTGACGTCCTAATTTTGCTTTCAAGTTCTTTGATAGGATTTTGAGCAATTTTCATATATCATTTGTTATCATTAGGCTGTTTGTAGGCTTCTCGTACATAATCCTCCCTATTCTGCAGGACTATATTGCGTCCTTTATCCGAGGGTTTAATGATGCAGTTTTTTAGTTCGTGCAACTCTTGCAATGCCTGTCTGTCTGTGAAAGATAAATTATCGTTCCAGATATTTTTCTGTTCCTTTCTTCTGAGTTTTTTCAAATCTTCAATCACTAAACTTTGAAATGCCTCTATATTATTGCCAAGGTTTGCCACGGGATTAAATTTGGACTTGGGTTTCAATTGACTTTTGGGTGTCCAGTCTGTTCTAATGTCTAACTCTTGTAGAACTGCGGGTTCACCTTGATCTCCCACGGATATGCCTCTCTCCAGGTCAACCAGGTCTGTCAAAGCGGTTAACTCCTTGATTTGAACCTCAGTATGTCCTGTTTGTTTTTCTCTTGGGCGTTTTTTTTACTGATTTGTAGCGAAGAATTTCTTTAAACGAATTTTGCGTATATATTTATCAAAGTCAATTCTTGTCTGTACATAATCATTTTTTGCCTTTGGGCAGAAGTTTAAGCCTAGATTAAGTACTTTTATCTGGTTGGGGATAAGAATATGGTCTGATAAATTGATAATTCTCAATTTTTTTATCTTCCCCATCTGTTTGTTCTGTTACTTTCCAGAGCGCAGCGACCTGGCCGGGGTACTGTTCGTTGCATTGCCTGCCCCTCTTCCCCCTCATCGCGGTTTTTTTCCGCCTCTGCCTCTTCCCTGACTTTGATTTCCACCTCTCTGTGGTTTGTTCTTTCTGCCGTCTTGGCGTAGTAAACGCATTTCGTCTAAAAAATTCAGACGAACATTCGGTTCATCAGTTTCACTACTCGTTAGATCTGATTCTGAGGTTGGTGCATTATCGCTGAGTTCCTCTTCATTTCTTTCAGTTGAACTAGCCGGCCTGGATAGGGATGCCTGTCTCATCTGGTCAAATCTTTTCGCAAATGTATAGACTCTTCCTCTCTCATAATCTTCTTTATCTCTTAGAAACTTTCTCTGTTTCCTTTGCTTTATTTCCTCCTCGTATTCACCGAGACTCTTCTCCATACTCTTCCCCAGCCTCTTACCTTCTTCGGTCTCAGGTATCTTTTTTAATTGTTTTTCTATTTCGGTAATCTTTTCCAATGTCTTAATGCGGTCCGCACCAGCATACTTTACCAGCAACTGCAAAAAAGTTTTTGAACATCCATTCGTTGCAACGCTCCATTCTTGTAGCATCATATGGTCTAATTCTTCAAAGGAAGGGATGGTTAGGATTCTCAAACCCCGTGGGATTCTGCCTACTTCAATGTAGTTCTGGAGTGAGTGCTCCTCCCACCACTTACTCAACTCCCTGCGTTGCAATTTTTCCAATTCTTTCAAAAGACCCAGTTCGCTATCACTTTTAAGTGCCGTTGCGGCTGGTTTGCTGGTGTTACTGATTTGTAGAGTCTCATTAAACAGTGTTGCGGCTTGTGCCTTTCTGATTGCCTCTCTATTACTTTGGGAGTTGGCCATTCTTCTTGCAAGGTTAACAGACAAATTCTATCTGAGGTCCGGCACTTGCAGTGTGACTGCTCGGGAAAATAAATCCACTTGAGCAGCACACTGTTTGAGATGTGAAACACAAAGAACACAGTATTAATATATCTGTGTGGGTAGTGGGCTGGTAGGAAGGTCGTGATTGGATGTGGTAGCGGTTGTATCAGATACCTCTCTGACAATAGGATGCAGTTGCTGCTCGGCACCAGTACTCACCCTGCTTTGTTCTGCTGTCCTTCCTCCGACGTCCACATTCATGAAAAACACCAATTTAAATAAAAAACGGGAGCAAACGCGGCTTGAGCATTAGGCTCCTCCCCTTCCTCCTGTTAGTTCAAATCATGTGATCACCCTGGGTCTAAGTCCCAACAGTGTAAATAAAGCCGCCATGATGGACTGGCTAAATCACCCAATTTGCGAATACTGCTGTATATGAAAATTATTTCATTCAGCAGTCAAATACGTAAATGACTTTAATGTGAGGCAAGGAAATTCACCCAAAGCTCTAAAAAGTTGAGCTTGCAATTCCCAATTAAAAGCACATTTTGTTGCAACATGTGCAGTTAGTAGATGATGATCGCCGATAATGCGACAAACATCAAACCATTACGCCCCAGTCATTGGAGTGTTAAAGAGGCCACAGTTCTGGGTGCAGCACGGACATTTCTGACAATTTCAGATGACGCACAATTCTGTGCACCTAAGTATTCCCATAGGTTAACTTGGTGCCACTAGGTCTTTCTAAAGTGCAAGTGCAATGTACATTACAAGTGAGCCAATTAAAGGTATAGTGTCATAAAATACCTAATGATGGGCGGCAGCATATACATCAGATTCGAGGCAGCATAATCTTAGTAAAATACTGAAATGCTTAAACCCTTTGATGAGAAACAAAGCCACAGTCATCAAATAACAATTGGAAACAGCATGGTTCATATCGAAAAGTGCTGATGCATTGCTAACAACATACTCCATAAATGAACAATAAGTAAAGTGCCAACTGTTGTAAAGTGCAAATGCTTAAACCCACTGATGTAAAACACCATCATAACCATCACATTATGATTTAAAGCAGGATACTTCCAATTCAAAGTGCCTATGCAATAATGCGACATTCTTGGTAGATGAATAGATGAACACTGAATAAAGTGCTAATGCAATGTTGTCCTTAGTTCTAAGAAAGGACAAGTCCCAGCTACATCTCTTGATACGATACATAATATCCCAAAAATACACCATTTAAAAAAAAAAAATCCGATTTTAAAAGATATCAAGATTAAAATATCTGGGTCCCGATCATCCCTATCATCATTGTTGTTATGGTAATACCTGGGTCTTAGGGGCCATTGTGCTAGAGTAAGTCGACCATGTGGTTTCCACTCACTTCTTACGTGGATTCACTTCTAGCAATTCTTGACAGGCAGAGGGACTTACTGCAAAAATACATATAATTCTGGGTCAATATTGAGCCCATTGGGCCTCAGTGTGTCAAATTTGCAAATCAGAGATGCCTCCAGTTGTCTCAACTTCAGCTCTCTGTTACACAGTCTCTTGTGTATCGGAAAATGCGCACGACCCACAAATGTCATTTCATTAACATTTCCTCCATATTTCTCCAAGAAATGTCCTGTCAGTGGATTCGTAACATCCCCATTTTTAATCGCTCTATAGTGCTGTAGGATGCGTAGCTTTAGAGACCCTATAGTTGAGCCAATATAATGGAGGCCACAGGTACACGTAATCGCATACACCACAAATTTAGTGATGCATGTCATTTTTTGTTTGTACTTCCATCCCATCCCATTGTGACCAATAAAAGGTAGTTTTGATACAAAGTCACACATTTTGCAATTTGTACATTTGCGAAAAACTACCACATTTCATTTCAGAAAAGGGCTAGGGGATTTGGTATCTGTGATGACCATACTCGGAGAAAGTAAATTCTTAAGAGTTGGGGCTTTGCGGTATGTTACATTAGGGGTAATGCCTAGCACTTTTCAAATCAGGATCAGTTATGTGAACATTCCAATGCTTTTTCATAATGCGGTTGATGTTTTGGGCTTGGTGGTTATAACCCGTAATGAATCTCATCTTTTCATCTTTTTGTGTTTTATGGATTTTAAATAATTCAGATCTATTGTTACCTTCAGCTTTATCAAAACAGACTGATACCACTTTCTTGTTGTAACCTCGTTCTACAAATCTACGACCTATGTGTTTCGCTTCTATTTGGTAGTCAGTTTCTATGCTACAGGCACCTTTTGCTCTCAAAAACTCACCATAGGGGATCACATTTTTCAATGAGGCGGGGTGGTGGCTTTGGGCATGCAGTGTAGAGTTGGAGCTAGTTTGTTTCCTAAACAGTTTGGATGTTAATATATTGTTGGCTACCGTAAACCGAACATCCAGGAAAACCAGTTCTTTATTACTTGAAACAGATGTCAATTCTAGATTGTACTCATTGACATTCAAAGTTTCCACATAGTTATCCAACTGTATCTTGGTACTGTCCCATATTATAAATAGATCATCTATAAATCGGTACCAAACGATTATATGCTTCGTAAACTCCTCCATTTCTTCTGCCCATGCCACTTTTGATTCCCACCACCCCATATAGAGGTTGGAGTAGGTGGGGCCAGACAAGATCCCATCGCCGTCCCTTGTGTTCGCTTATAAATAGAAGACTTGTGCAAAAAGTAGTTGTGTTCCAAACAAAATAGAAGCATTTCTAACAGCATTTCATTATGCTGTTGATGGCTGATAGATCTGGACTCCAAAAAGAATCTACATGCTTTGACCCCTGCTTTATGCTTTATCGCGGTGTATAACGAGACAACGTCAAGTGAAACCAATATATATTCAGGTTCCCAATTGACATTTTCAAGTTTTGTCAGAAGATCTGAGGTGTCCTGTATGTAAGAACTGAGGCTAACAACAAAGGGTTGAAAAAAGTAATCAAGAAATTTAGAAGTATTTTCAAGAAGACTCCCCATAGAGGGAACTATAGGACGCCCAGGCGGGTCAATGAGACTTTTGTGGATTTTGGGGTTAAAGTAGATTAAAGGCGTGGCGGGAAAGGTTTTTTTTAGGAACCAATATTCTTCATCATTAATTAATTCCAGTTCACACCAGTTATGTAACATAGAATAATGTAGGACATTGGTTTCCGTTAACATATTTTTGTCCACCTTTATGTAGTTGTCTGTCATGCCTAATTGTCTACTAGCTTCCAAGTCATATTTTTCACTGTTCATAATGACTATCCCACCTCCTTTATCTGAGGGTTGTATCACTATAGTATGGTCATTCTTCAAACCCTCTAATGCTTTAGATTGCAGAAAATGTAAGTTTCTGCGGGAGGGTGGTATTTTAATAGGAAGCTTCTTGAGATCTTGTAAGACCAAACTTTCAAAAGTGTCTATAGGACTGCATACAACATTTGTACAAAAAATAGACTTTGTTTTAAGATACTAGGGCAGGGAACATTGGTATATATACCAAATTGCTCTTCTAGTGTAACATTGTCCACAGAGGTAGCTCTTTCCCATTCTGCTTCTGTTTCCTGTTTCATATTTTGCAAGACACATGAGACTAACCATATCTTTGTCCGTGAGGGGAGAGATCGGTCTGGACGGTTTCTCTTTTCTCCTTGGTCCCTCATTGACTTTGGTAGCATGGAATTTAGTACGTTTTAGTTTTCTCAGGAATTTGAAGAGGTCAATCCTTGTTGTAGTATAGTCATAAAGGTAGGTAGGGCTAAAGAAGAGACCTAACGATAGTACTGATGTTTCTTCTTTAGTCAGGACTCGGTTAGATATGTTGAAGATTTTTAGTTGTAGGTCTTCTTGCCTCTCGGCCTGCCCTTCGGGTTATGTCCAGATTGCGTGATCACATTGGGTTTACTGCCTGTGTTGGCACCCCGCCTCATTTTGTTTTTCCTGCCTTTCCTATTGCCCCTCTTCCTTGTCCTGTGTGTTGCCCTCTTCCTCTGTTGTCCTTTCTGCTGTCCAAATGTAGTAGTTTGAACTCTTCTGAAAAATGTAGCTTTTTTAACGTTGAGCCATCTGTATCCGATATGTCAATTTCAGAGTTACTCGGCTCCTCTGATGTAATTGCTGGTACTTGATTGTTAGTGTTTATTTGTTCCAGTCTCTGTTTGATGGGTGCGTCAAAACGCTTAGCAAACGTATATATTCTGCCCTGTTCGTAATCCAAATGATCCCGCTTGAATTTTAGTTGCTTACGAGTTCTGATTTCTCCCTCATGTCTCTCTAGATTCTCTTCCACTCTGGACATTCTTTTTTTGCACTCATCACTGTCTTCTGAGGAGAAGAGTTGCTCTTCCATCTCTTCAATATCTTTTATCAGTTTCATCCTATCTGTCTTGGCATATTTGATAAGACTTTCTATCATCTTGAAGGAACATTCGTTGGTATGTTGTGTCCATTCCTCTATCAGTTTAGGATCAATGTCCTCAAAGGTGGGAATAGTCAGGATTCTCAGTCCTCTCGGGATTCGTTGGACATCTAGATATGTTTGTAGGGTCATTGCCTCCCACCTTTTTGAGATTTCTTTTTTCTTGATTTTTTCAAGTTTGTCTAATTTTATATTTGTCAATATATATATATATTGTCCCCTTGTGTTTAGAATTGGAAGATCTGGGTCTCTTCTTTACAAATTACGCTGATGACTTTCAGTTGTCCATAGAGATCAGTGGAAACCACACAGTGGATCAGGAAATGCTAAATCATGTGTATCAGGTTATAAAGGACTGAATATCGACCGATTGGCTGTGTTTAAAAACCACAAAGACAGAATTCATGATTTTTGGGTCGCAACATGCTAGAGACAGCTTGGACCTCACTTTTGATAGTATTGCGGTTGAGTGTAGCCGGATAACAGTAGCACCCAGAGTGAAAACCCTTGGCCCCTGTATGGAGGCCAATTTGAATAACAGGTACTAACTACCATCTAAAAGTGCTAATACAGGTTGCTCCCTTGATCTCAAAAGACAATCAGTCTAAGCTAGCCGAGGCTGTGATACTTCCTCGGTTGGACTATTGTAATACCCTTCTGAGTGGTGCCAACAAACAAGACATTCAGAAGTTACAGAAGGTACAGAATGCGGGCGTACGTTTTGTTTACCAGATGGGTCGAAATGAACCTACATCTACTGCTCGGTGGGAGTTGCACTGGTTACCAGTCTCCACAAGGATCTTGCTGACAGTATGTCACAAATGTATCTTTGGATCTGCTGCACAGTATTTGAAAGAAAAGGTGACCATTTATAGTCTAAAGTGAAACCTCTGATACGCAAAGGCCTGCTGCCTTAAAGTTGATTGTATAAAAATGGCTGGGGGGGGAATGGCCGTGCTTTTCCTGTTTTGGCGGCAATGGCATGGAACGAGCTGCCAGAGGCTCTTCGTAAAGAGGAGAACCATTTGATTTTCAGGAAATTGCTAAAGACCAGACTGTTTGAGTAAACAGCCATGACCCTGGCTAGCTCAATGTATATGACAGCACCTGGCTGCCCTAGGGCTTTGGTGCTATAGAAATGTAATAACATAACAACATATCATATCATTTAACAAGAAAGAACATTTATACACAAATGAAATATACACAAATGAAACATATACTTAGTCTAAGTTGCGACATTAAAGTCTGACACAAGTGATCACAGTTCAAGAGTGTTTATTGAACTTAATCATGGGTGAGATACATGTCTAATCTAAACCTAAATCTAAGATGGGAGCAACCTACAACCATCAAATAATAACAAGGCAGTCCTAGTGGCAATTTGCCAAAATAAAAAGGGCATATACTAAAAAACCTGTTGCCAATCCTTACTACTAAACTACAAAAAGAGTGTGGAATAATGTTCACCAGAAAAGAAAGAAGTGTTAACAAAATGACAAGTCAGGATGGTAAGGCTGGGTCTCCCTTCCCCACATTTTAAGCACGGGACAAGGCGGGACTTCAGAGAAGAGCACACTCCTGGGCCTCGACAGCACGAGGTTCACAATTCCAATTCAATGATATCTGAAACCTTCAGAGGCCAATTCTCTTTTCTGCAAAAGTCTCTTGCCTTAGAAGGCCTGCTGTTTCACAATGACAAACAAAAGTTCTCTTGGTGATCTTGCACCTTGGGCGATTGCCCTTCACCCCGATTTCACAATGACAAACAAACAAAAGTTCTCTCAGTGATCTTGCACATTGGGCGATTGTTCTTTGACCCCAGGATCCCCCTCTGCCGGGCTCGGATCCTCCTAACAGTTTGGGCCTCCCTCCCTCGGTTTCACTACAGAATTTCTTTAACACAGTTCATGTATTTCTAATAAAGTTCATGTATTGCTCATTCTCACCAGAAAGTGGGGTTTTCTTTCTACTAGCTTTCATTCGCCATCCCTCAGTCGGGTTTACACTTATTTCACAATCTTAATGGAAAATGGGGTTCCCTTCCCCTAGCTTTCCTCTGGCAACGGGTCAGACACTTTAGATTGTTCAAGGGATTTTACGTAACCCTTTTAGGATCACTTTGATGCCTCACGCCACACTTTCCTAGGGCATTCTGGTTCTTGTAGTTTCTAAACAGGTCCCGGACAGAGTATTTTGAATGAGCGCCCAGGTGGCACCAGTCACCTTTGCACCTGGACCTCAACTGGGTTTTCTTTAAAGTTGAAACACATACACAAGTTCTTTCTCTTTCAAATTCTTTGCATTAAAAATGTTGCTGCTTGCAACCTTGGGCTCAACACAGTTTGCTTTGCTATCATCTTCCTCCGACTCACTGGCTGGGCTGAACCCATTGCTTTCTTTGTTCTCGGGAGTCAAGGATATTATTACGGTAGCCTGCTTGCCTACCTGCCTATGTTATCAATGCGAGAGGCCCCCGTGTACCATTGACATCTGCTTCCCCGAACGACAGTTGTAACTCCCAGTCTTATGATTTCCCTTTTGGAGGCTTCACGGGTCTGAGTTGAAAAGGGCAAGGGCAATTCCCCCTTTGTCAATCTTCCAAGTCTCACTGCTTTTCTCCTCTGTTTCAACTGCCGGTTTGGTGTAACTATCTCCTTGTGCATTCAGCCCTGCTCGGAGAGTGCTTTTGTGCTCTGCCTTTTATCCCTGTGGGGAAGGTAAAGGGTTGTCAGATGTGCATGGTTATTGTCAATTGTCTGACTCTGCCTAACCCGTGTGTTGGGACATGTCAGGAAACAGCTCGGGTGTTAGTTAGTTGTCTGTTACAGTGTAAAAAAGTCTCTGTGTGGGAAGGGGTGGTAGAGCTTCTAAATATCCTACAGTTTAGGATGGAGAAAGGAGTTAAATGGAATCCTTGTCCTCATACTAGGGGGTTTGGGAAACTCAGAAGGGTGAGTTTGGCAGGGTTTGTGAAACCAACGGGAATTACCAGGATTATTGTCGTGAAATGAACACTAAGGATTGTGGGAACGGTAGTGTCTTGTTAAAGCAGATTGGGAAGCCGTAAAAAAAGAAGGAGAGGGATGGCATGAATGATAACTAGGAGTGTTTGGGTAGGAAAGAGGAAAGCAGGGGACTTGGGAGCTATGGGTTCCAAATGTAACAGGGTTTGGGCTCCTAGGGGATTTACCTGATATGGAAGGTTTGTTAGATTTGGGTAATGGAAATTCTTTGGGTGGAAGAGAGGCAGATATGGAACAACCTACAAAGGCCTCCAGGACTTTGCCCATGGTATATTACTACATCTCACCTGGGGCATTTTCCCAAGCACAACCCCTGGGTTTCCCCATCCAGGTGATCCTCCCTCGCTCGTCCACCCCTAGGGTTGGGATCTGAGAGCACCAGATTTTCGAGGTCTGCTGAGGAGAATACGTTCAGGTTTCTCACAGTATATAGTTATTTGTTTTTGGGATACTCTTATTGTGTATTTTATTTGTACGTACAATGTATAGAAGTAGGTTTGTAGGTGCACAAATGTTTAAAATTGCTGCAAATCTATTCAGAATTTCTGATGCAAAACCAGGTTTGTAGTTACAAACTGAATGCTTAGTGTAGGTGCTGCAATTTATTCGGGAGATTCACACCCAGGGAAGGGTGCTCAGCCAATCAGGTGGCTGGAACAATGAGAAAGCAAGTAGAGTTTCTTTTTCTCCCCAATTAGATATTTTTTTTTAATTGGTTGAGTACTTGGAATACGTTTAGTATTCTTATAGTATTATTAGGAAAAGAATACTTCTGTAATTTTCTTTGTATTTCTATTATGAAATATATTGCATTGTCTTTCACAGATGTTATGGTGACCAAGCAAAGAAAATGAGAGACTCATTAAAGAAATTAGATAAGTAATTTTGAATTAAACATCCCCCAAAAATGTTCAAAGTATGCTATATATAAGGAAAAACTATAGTTGCAGGGATGCTAAGGTGAGAACATAATGCAACAGAACCCCTGAAATTCAGCTAAAGCAACCTTAACTTTGAGCAGCCTAGGTGCACAATGATGACATCACAGATTACATCACTGATTTCATCACTGGTGACATCGCTAACTCCACTACAACAGTAAATGGCACTAAGCATGGCCTTCGAGCATGGTCAGCGGGTATGGCCATGCCCACTGTAGATTTTAAAAAACAAATTGCCCACTAACCATAGCCTCCGACCACGGCCACTGTATATTCCAACATAATATTGGGTGACTAGCTTTGGCCGTGACCACTGTATAATTTGAAACACTAACAGGCCACCAACCATTGCCTTCGACCATGGCCACAGGCCACAGCCTTCGGAAATGCCCACTATATATTATAATATATTAATGGGTGATTAGCCATAACCTTTGACCATGGTGAGTGGCCGCAGCCTTCGCCCTTATCCACTGCATATTTTAAAATTCTAATGGGCCACTCACCATGGCCACCGGATATGACCAGTGGCCACGTCCTGCAGCAAAAAAGCACAAGCAGGGAAACCACAATAGGAACCAATAAATGTACAGCTATTTTCAACCACGTTGGTGCCCACAAGAACAATGAATCAAACCAGTCATCGGCATTTATTCCTGCTTCTTTCTCCATGGCAACCCTCAATTTATGAAGGACCCCTATCGCATGGGTCATTGACCCATCTGCTTCATTTGTGTGCCGTATGTGCAACAAGACAGTCCAATTACAAGCACACGCCCTCTTTCATAGTCGTGAGCAAATCCAGAACATATCTGTTCTGAAGGGTCATGAGCCTCATTGCCCATAATTCAGTTTTTATGGAATTAGGACACTGCTCCATTTGGTTCACCAACTGAAGCATCTCTCACCTGGTGATCTGCAGCCACTTGGTATTTGCTGCAGTCTGGATACCTGGCACTAGGAGGAAGGTAAAAAAGGTTTCTGTTTTGGTGAATAATTTAAACTGGTCTGGGATCCCCTTCAATTTGTCAGATGGGTTTTTGGACAAATAATTAGATCTTTTCTGGCGACAAAGCCATGCTGAGTGACAGGCACACTTGGGTGGCTTAGTTGTTTCTGGGGGCGGCACATTCATAACCACAAGATTGGTTTCAGGTACTACCAAAACTGCTGAATTCAAGGTGGTCAGTGAATCTAAGCCCTTCCATCATGGCGGGAGATGTAGATACATGTATTGTCCACGCACCTATTAATGCTGCTATCCCTTCACTCAGATTAGGGATGAATGTTCATTCCTACAGGTATAGTAGCATTTCCTCAGAAGCAAAAGGAATGCTCCACTGGCATGTGCACTTTTGCTGGCTTCTCACTTAACTTGATCATTGCCAGTTTAGCCACATAATGGGTCTCATACAAGTATGGAGGTCTGGAATCACTGTGTCGGTAACACCGATTATGGGCATGGTTTCTGGTCTGTCGCAGTATGAGTCGCAATGCTGGTAACAATGTTTCCGCCAACACAGGCTACTGTACTACTCTAACAGACAGCACCATCACCTGTAACACCGGGAACCCCAAAGAATGAGCCGAAAAGACTAGCACGACGGTACCAAGGCCACATTATGGCTGCTGTCTGAATGGAAACACTAGCACCTAAATGCCAGTGCCACCATGAAAACCATGCTGGAAACACTGTCAGCATGGCGCAGGTGTTACGCAGGCTCAGGTGTGCATTAACCACCCACAGGTGCCCCTAAAAAGCCCAGCTGTACACTATGAGCATTATGAATGCTAAAAAGGACCACACACCACACAACTTCCAACAAAACCATGCTGCACTTGTAGCAGCAGCCATGGAGCTGGAGGATCTGCATGGAGGAATGTACATCAACAAGCAGGATTTGCCACCATGGTAACAGCCTGACAGCCAGAGGAGAAGGAGGAGGAGGCGGAGGAGAAGGATGTTGATGGAGAGGAACAATGGAACGCAGGTTGCATCCTGCAGGCAACCACTAATACCCCACAAAAGGGCCACACCCTGCACCCTGACTGACAGCCAGATTCATACACTGTATCGCCTGGACAGGGAGACCATCCGCAGCATACAGGACCTCATCCATGATGAAAAATGCAGTGTAATTGGCATTCAGACCCCAATACCCCCCTTGCTTAAGGTGGTGCATTTCCTGGCCACTGGCACATACCAGCACACTGTCGGTGAGCTGCATGGTATTTCCCAGCCAAGGTTTTTCACAGATGTTTGTGCAGGTCCTGGAGGGCCTCCTGCATCATGTGGCATAGCACATCAGCCTCCCCATCAAAAACAGCCCAGGTGAATGCCACCAAGGTACATTTTGGCATGAACAATGTACTTGGAGCGCTAAACTGCACACACATCGAGCTAGTGGCCAGATATGCCATTGAGGAAGTATATCACAACCAGAAACTCTACCACTCCATGATTGTACAGTTTGTCTGTCATCATCATTCACTGCTGCAACCGTTTCCCTGGATCCATGCATGACCCCGTAGGCCTGCGCAAAAGCCTGCTGCCATGGTACATGGAGAGTTATGGCAGAGAGCAAACCTGTCTGTTGGGTGAGTGAAAGTACTAGCACACACACCACATAGCATGTGCATTGGAGAATGGGGGGTTTTCCACTGTCACCATTGCACATACATCTGACAACATGTGCATGCATGGGAACAAGTGTGCGAGTGCATGGATGGCATGTCACACATGTGTAAACAGAAGGACACACCATCACAATTTGGGCACAGATGGACAGGCACATGACATGCACCACTAGTACCTGCTTGCATCACACCGATATGACCTACTCCAACATGTCAACACTGTGCCCAAACCACCACTGCTAGCATCAAAAGCATGTGAGTCCAATCACACAAACCGCTCAACCATCACTGAGTGTCACAGTGTGCAGCAACGTGAATGTCCTAACACAAGTGCACATACCCATATGCATGTGCAGGTGTCACAGACTCACAACCAGACATGGCTGCTTTGCCCCAACTGCTTTGGCCCATCCACCCCAGTGACCTTGCCCCCCTTGTGTCCCTCCCATGCAGGTGATTCTGGATACCCCTTGCTGCCATTGCTTATGACACCTGTCAGACATCCACAGACACACCAGGAGAATGCATACAACCGTGCGTACATCAGGACAAGGTGCACCATTGAGCAGAACTTCAGACTCCTGAAGTCAAGGTTATGCTGCCTAAGTCAATCGGGAAGGGGGGAAACTGATGTACAGTCCTGTGAAAGTGGGCCAGATCAACCTGGACTGGGCCATGTTACACTAGATGTGCGCCAGGCATAACATTCCTCTGCCCCCGTACATGGACATACCTCCATCAGAGGGTGATGACAACAGTGATTCAGGTTCAGGATTATGGAGTTAAACCAGTGTATTTCCTAAATATAGAAATGTCATAACAATTTGCAAATTAAATCCATACAAATAATGCAATGTAATTGATAATTCTTCAAAAGGTGGATTTTAATTGTCATAAGCACAGTCCAGCCGACACGTGTTTCAATCTCTTCTCAAGGCAATAATTGTGTCGAAGGATGCTCTAATGTTTGTGGGTCTATTGTATCCTGTAAGTTGTGTGAATGTTCATTCTAGTTCTCATTTAGCTGTGAGCCCTATGATATTCTGGTTACATACTGCTAGTTCTGTGTATCTCTGGTCGATAGTTTCTACCTTCAGGTTGGGGTGATCACTGTTTAGTGATCTTCAGTCCATTTTAGGGATGAAGCACGGTGTTCCGCATGTTTTTCACAGTGATTCAGATGCAGGCATACTATTGCCCCATCACAGGGATGACAGTTACTTCTAAGCACAGAGCACGAGCACACGGCCCAGGCCACCCAGCTCACATGAGACTGCACAAATAAGCAAACTACCACATAAAAAAAGTCCAGACATGTTTTTCAATGCAAAACCTGATGTATTAACAGATGCATATGGAACAGAGAACTGGTGGCCCAACATCCCCCCAACTACCCATTCCCACCCCCACATCTATCCATCTACCCCCAAACTACACCTCCCCACAACCTTCCCCAACTACCCATCCCCAGACCGCCTCCCCAACTATGCATCCCCACACGCCCCCACTTGTGAAACTATGTAAACACACTAGTGTACAATTGTGTCAAACCACATGGGTGGCAAAGATTCATTGTTGTTGCTTCTTGCCATGTGGGCCACCCTTCTGTGGCAGGGCAGACAGGAGCAAGGCTCAAGGACCAGCTCCTTGGGATGCAATGCATGGAGCCTGCAGGTGTTGTGATGGAGGATGGTGTGTCTGAACTGGCTGCCTGCCTATTCTCAAACGCCACATGCAGGGCCAGTGCAAGATTCTCAGCCATGCCTGAGATGGCCTTATTGCCCAGCTGGCCACTCTGTGACAGGAGGATGACTTCAGAGGCAGTTCGGCCTGGGCACGGCAGCTCCCCCGGGCACAGGCTTGCACAGTCTCACGTATGAGCTGCATCTCCTCCTGCATGTCCTCCCGCATGAGTGTTGACTCCTGGGGGTGCTGAGGCACAAGCCCAACCATCTCTGCATGTCACTCCTCCATGCGGCAGAGCCTTGAATCAATATACCTGATGCTGGGGATGGCAGGTGGTGGCGGACTGTGCAAGCAATGGGGGCTGAAGGTAGGATGTTCAGAGCCCGCAGCCTCAGACATGCCATCTGTGGTGTCACTGGTGTCCTGGCTAGCATCCCCATTGCTGGATGCACCCATGTCCAAAGATGCCTGGCATGGAGGGGAGGGTTTCCTCCCTTGAGGAGCAGCTGCTCTGTCTGCCTGGGTTTGGGCAGCTGCTGTGCCTGCCTGGGTTGGGACAGCTGCTGTGCCTGCATGGGTTGGGCCAGCTGCTGTGCCTGCCTGGGTTCGGGTTGCCTGGGTTGGGGCAGCTGCCCATGTGGTATCCATGGCAGTGGTGGGGCAATATGTCTGGATACTCCTCCTCCATTGGGCTGAGCTGCATATTCTGGGGCCAGATCCTTTGCTGTCCAAGGGCGTGCCTGTGTGGGAGAGAAGTGCATGCGGTCAGTGGGGTATGTGGTGCTGTATGGCCTTGCATCATGCTTTGCAGTTGGTATTGCATTCAATGGCTGGGCGTGAGGCATACTTTCACACATATGTGCTATGGGGCCAATTTCCTGGTGTGACGGGTCACCACCAACTGGATATCATTGGGCAGTGTTTTCAACCATGACAGCCATACTGGGCCTTTTGTCATGCGCAACATGCATGTGCAGGGCATGGTTCAATGTGCCGCAGGCTGTGGATACAAGTATGGAATGGTCATAGAGCAGGGGGGTGCACACAAAGGGCTGTTCATATATTAATGGCAGCAACGAGATCAGGTGCAAGTGAGGCAGGGGGTAGGGGTGCACTCTGTGGGTGATGGAGTGGGACAGTCCATGCCCATTACTGTGTGGTGCGCTGGTTTGGATGGGGCCTCCATGTCCCCATCCCAGTGGGACTCATGGGGGTCAGGCAGATAGATGTCCTGGTGTGTATGTCCTGTGATCATGTTGTGGGTCTGTGTCATCACAGGGAGCCAGTGCTGGGTTCCCAGTCTGGGAGGGGAACAGTCACAGGCAGGGAGTCCAATCTAATGATGGGATGTATAATCAGACGTGCATGAGGTGGCATGGGAAGGGAAGCGTGATGTGACATGAGGGTGGCCTGTTGCTGTTGTCAGGCCCAGTGCTATCTGTTCATCTATGTCATTCCCAGTTGTATCTATGTTGTTCCTATACCCCTGTTTATATGCCCAACCATTAAAAAAACAAGAGACAATAAAATAACTGCAAAAACAAAACATTTACACTATAACATAAATATTACATGCCACTTGTAGTGTTGAACCTCCAGATCGGTAGCAAAAACAGAAACATATGCAGAAAGACCCAACATTTTCAGCACATTATAGGGATTGATCAGGTGCATCATCATAAATAACCATTCTGCAAAGTATACTTTTACATTATTCAGTAATTGCTTCATTCTCATGAGAAGGTGGAGCGGTACCGTGTGCTTGCCGAACATCAGATAATTGGATCCAGTACCGCAACTCCTTTACAAAAACTGTGAATGGGGTGGCAAAGACCACCATAAATGGCCCTTTAAAATGCTGCTCATTCCAGCAGTAGACAGAGTTCCCTAGGAAGACATGATCCCAGGGGTACAGTTGTGGCACTGGTAAGTTCAGTAGATCTGCTGGCGATGCTTCAGCTGACTCCTCTCTTCTAGGAGCAATCTGTCAATGCAAAATTGTTACTTTAGGTTGACTGCCTCAAGTACCCCTGAAAATCCTCCCCCAATACTCCTGCTGCCTGGTGAGCATCTGATGCTGTGTTGGTAGGGGTAAGAGGTGTAAGCATTCTTCTCCCCATCACTATCTCATACAGAGAGAAGTGGTGATCTTTGCTTGGCTGCGTTCTAGCTTGGCTAAACAAAGCCAGAGGGAGAAAGTGCAGCCAATTCCTCCCTAGCATAGTGCATATCTTTGGAAACTTAGCTTTCAGTAGTCCATTCAGTTTTTCACCAATTCCATTGGCCTGAAGGTGGAATATTGAACACAGTTTATGCCATATCCTTAAATGGGATGCAATTTCTTTAAATAATGTATTAAAAAAGTGACTTCCATTATCAGAATTTGGGACATCATCTATCCCCCAGTGAGGAAAAACCTTGCGTACAGAAATGTGGCTGGTGATTTGGCATCTTGTTGCGCACAGTGGACAGCCTTAACCCACCGGGAAAATGGACACACCACAACAATAGGTTAATGATAATTACTGAACCTGTTAAGCATGTCCACATAATCAATGTGGAGTTCCTGGAAGGGTCCAGTTGTCCTAAGAGTTTGCACCAGTACTATAAAGATGCTACAATGCATTAACATATTCCTGCAGATTGTGGACAAACCAGTCCTCCTGGAGATCAGCTGCAATGTGCTGTTTGAAAACATGATGCGGGTAATGCAGTTTCTCCAGAGCAAGCATGAGCAACTCCTGTGGCATTACTACATTTCCTTTAATGTTTTGTCTTCATATTAGATAATTTGCAGACAATGAGGACCCCCTTTTAAGCCACAGCACTTTCTCCTTCTGGGGCACCTGGCTTTGCAGTTAAATTATTTCAAAAAGCGGTACTGCAGTGTATGGAATTGCTAGCTGCAACTGTTGATCTGCCACCTCAGGATATGCTGTGATGTCTAGGTCTCTCAAATACCCTGCTTCTTTTAATTGTTTGTTTATTTCATGTATATATTTATAGTGTACCGGAGCCCACAGGCATCAGAGTGCAAAAGCCGGAGAAAACAGTTCAGCACCCAGAGTCAAAAAATATTTATTAAAAAACCACTGTTTTCAAACATTTCCTAAAAGTCATATGGTTTCTGTCTAAGCAAAGGTCTTTTGGAAGGCTATTCCATAGACAATTCGCCTGCACTTGGATTAACCTTCCCAGACCATTCACTTGTTTGCTCTTTGGGATGACCAAAATAGTGGAGTCAGTGGATCTTTTTACTCTCTTAGGACAAGAAACACTTATTGAGTCTTTCAGGTAAATTGGTGCATTGCGGTAGAGGCATTTATGAACCACAGTGCGTACTTTATAATTAAACTCGGCTTCTACAGATAGCCAGTGTAGTTTTTTGCAATGTCTTGAAATGTGGTCTCTCCTGGGGATGTTTTTTATGATGCACACAGCATCATTTTGCAAGATTTGAGGTTTTTGAATACAGCCCTTACCTGCACCATCCAGTACAGCACTACAATAATCTATGCGTGGCACAATCAATTGTGGTGCAGATTGCCTCTGAGACCAAGGGTTTAACTAACCTAAGTAGTGTCGGGTGATGTTGTGCCTTCATTGTGGTGTGATGAATCTGTGCATCTGCATTGAGAGAGGCCTCAAGCATGATACCCAAGGCCCTAACCTTCATGACAGTATTAACTTGATAGTTTTGTTTCAAAAAGCCTAAGTATTTGTGATTGAGTTTTGAGCGTACCTGAGCTGAGCCAAGAATAAGTAGGTCTGTTTTAGCCATATTAAGGCACATGCCATTGTTGGTCATCCAGCTTTGGATGATGCTATATATCCTTGAGATTTGGTAAGAGTCTTTTTCATAATATTTATGATGAGCTGGGTGTCGTCAGCATAGTTAGAGAAATGAACTCCCAATGTTTCTAGGAGAACGCATAACAGGCGACAGAATACATTTTGCAGCCTTCTCTGCTGCATCGTTGCCAAGTGAAATGGGGGCTATATTTTGGGTGCGGGCAGCACATTTAACCACCACCACCAGTGTTGACCAGGACAAGGCATACATGAAATTCTCCAACAAGTCAGCATTCTTTATAGGCATACTGCCTGACCTCTCCTTTTCTATCTGGACAAGCCTGAATGTACAGTGGTGGTCACGTACACAGAGTTAGAGTACATGGTTACTAAGAATCCCTGCGATGCCTCATATGCTTTGATTAATGCCATCAATTCTGCTGCCTGGGCAGAATAATGTATTGGTAACCTCTTTTGAACTATATCCTCATATCCCCTATCCACAAGGTGCACCACTGCTGCACCTGTGTGTCTATGGCCAGTCTCCTGATCAATCGAGGATGACCCATCAATGAAGACAACCTTCTCTTCTTCAAGTGCATCCTCCTTTGCTCCTTTTGAATCGTCTTCAGGACCTTCATATGTAACACAATCATTCACTTCCTCTCCTTGTTTAATAGGTACATCAATACATTTGGAAGGGTTTACTGTACAACACTTCACACGTGATGCAGAGAATTGACCCTGCATCACTGAATCTAGTATGCCACTCTAATATGCTAGGGGTTTGTGTCCCATGGATGTCCAAGGGATGTGTGCTGAGCCAATAATGCAGTCATGACCTTACCAAATACAATTATTTTGTGTAATCAGAGGTAGCTAGTACTGGTGCATTACTTATGGCACTTTTAAGTTCCTGGACAAATGTCATAATTTCTCCTGTTCATGCAGGTATTCCCTTGCTTTTCTGTGCTTTTGTGAGTCCCTGCAGAAGAGGCTTTGTGTAATTAGAATAGTCAACAATCCATGCCCTTTAATATGTACACAAACCCAGCAACTGTGGTTGGGTGTGGTTCTGTACTGCAGCTGTTCTCCCCGTGGTTACTCTTTGTTTTTGATGATACAATCTGCCCCAAATACACCACCTATTTCTGACATTTTGTATCCTTTGCCCACAAGTAATGTGACCAGACTTACTGAATATGCTCTACATAGGTCTTCTAATGTACTGCACACTAGGAGGTTGTCTACATATTGAATGATAGTACACTGTAAATGTATGTTACTAAAATCCATGTTGAGAACTCTGTTGAAAATTCTGGGGTACCATGAATTCCCTCATCTTCTTCTCTGCACAATGTATACTGCTGCACTCTGTGTAACACTTCTCCTTGCTTCTTCTTGATACGTCTATACTCATCAAAAGCCCTACATCAAGAGAATTGTCTGTCCATAAGGTGCTGGGTACCCCCAACAAGTCTTCCTGTAAATATGCAGGTATAGAACTGTCAATGAGTATGGGGCAAGGGCCATTCCTAAGCTGGATCATTATTTTACACTGGATACAAATCTCCAGTATCATCTCACCATCATTGTCAGTATCTTCAAACAGCTGACCATCTGACACCCCACTAAATGGTTATGCCATGTCAATACGTTTAATTGTGTGCTACTCATCTTACGCGTCATCAGTCCCTATTAACACTATCTTGTAGTTAGCAATCAGCACCTCCTCAAAGTCTAGTGTTAAATAACGGTACCTGGGACATGGTTTTGGGGGAACTGCTGGCCTAAACTAAAATTCGGATGACACACTCCATAGTTTGTTTCTGATACCCAGCACCCAACACTTCATAGATTAACAAATCCGAGGGCAAAAGCATTCATCCAGTGGTGCTGTCACTGTACAATGTGTGTGCGATTGCCAGGACCATAGCATAACCAATGTCTGGTGTGGGACACACTACCCCTCTGTCTGTGAATGTAATCATCATGCTTAACTTGCTTAGCAGGTCCTTACCTAACAATTTCACCATTGTTGCAGTTGAAAATAATAGCAGAGCTAACATCTCTTTAGTGCCTACCTTGATTGGTAAGTCTTCTGTAAATGGGGTCAATTGTATTGCCCCAGAGTACCTCTGCATGTCCATTACCTTTCCTAATAAGAGGAAGCACCTTTCTTTTATGCATGATTTCAATACACCTGTGTCAACCATAATAAAAGTACCACACTAGGATCTGGGTATTCTTCATTTAATGCTTTGCGAAAAGGAGAGCATTTTTGAGAAACTTTTTTGTTGTGTGTCATAAAAGGGGGACTATCCTCTAGTATTATGTTGAGCCGACCGGTTTCAGTGGTAAGGACCACTTTCATCAGGGCTAAAACAGCTGATGGGTAGTAAAGCTGTTGTAGTTGAAAGAGAAGCTGGATCTAGCTTGTTTCTTTGAAGAACCTGCCCTTTACAATGATGTCTTCTCTTGTCAGGTTGGTCCTAGTGTGAGGCTGTAGAACTTCAGTCCCACTACAGGTGCTGACAATGTTCAGCCATGTGCAAAGGTGCCACTCCTAGATAGTTATCATCTCTTGTACTTTCTTCGGTCTTCTTCTCTCTTAATGTTTTTCTTCTTCTTATGGTGTTCCCCCTACCTATTGTATCAATTCTTAGTCTTCGCCTCTTCGCCTCCTTCTGTGGGCTTCTATGTTTCATCTGGGTGAGGGGTCACTAGTCAGTGGATTGCTCTAGCTTTACTTGGAGCGACCTTTTAGTCCTGTTACAACCGGCCATTCTTTTCGCTCGCATCGCATCTGTGCTTCCCCAAACAGTCGAATCACGAAACCATAATAAACCCATTATCTCTGTGGGCTGTCCTAATCTGGCTATGTGTTCAACCAAGTGAATATGAAGGGGTTACCACACTCATCCCTGTATTCTGTGTCCCTGTGTCATGCAGTAAGGCATGTGTGTCCCATACCTGTGGTACTGACTGTTGTGTCTTTTGCTGCAAATATACTGGTGCACTATTGGGCACTGGGGATTGCATCTGTTGTTGTAATGGCACCTGATATAGATACTGGGGCTGTTGGCCATCCTGGGGCACCTGCACTGGAACTGTTCCATACAGGGCGATAGGAGCCATAATTGCAGGCTGCTGATGATATTTAATCAGGGCTGTCGGTCAGCTGGGATAAGTGCATGGATCGTACAAATATGCTTTCCTGCTCCTATATTCTCGGGGGAAATGGCCCATTTTCCCACATGATCAACACAGTCCTGGTCCTCTCTGCTCCATCCCACTGAAGCCTCCTCCTCTAACACCTTGTCCTCCCTCGTCCTCCTTGCAATCCTCCTCTCCCACTATAGTAACCTCCCTGATAACCTCCCTGATTACCTCGCTGATATACTCAGTTTACGGGTGAACCAGCTAACCTTCTGTTAGTGCAGTTTCCATTCTTGGTTCTACCTGTGCTATTCTTGTTTCTACCTTCCCTACAGGTGAACTTGTAATCACTGCTCCTTCTACACTCAGCTTTGCTAATTTCCTTTGCAGTTACTTTTCTTCAGCCTTCTTCGTGTTATCCACCACTTCCTTCTACTTCTCTTGCCACCACATGCAGCGGTCTACTAACATTGCCTGGATTTCTGCTCATCCCTTAGCCTTGATCTGGTGATCAAGGCCACTTTTTCCAAATCGTTCTGTACCTCCTTTGAAAGTCCATTCTCTAACATATCACACAATTGTGGTATATTATTGTCCTATGATTCCCTTTTCTCAGCCAGTCCTTAATTTGTGAGGGTGTTTGCCAGAGCTCAGCCCTGGCACCTATTATTGAGTGCCAGCACTTATTCTCTCAGACGCACTTTAATTATAATGTGGTGATATTCACGGCATCTATAAACCACAATGAGCAGGTGTGAGCTGTAGTGTAACCCCACATATGTCAACACTGTGAGGAGCAACTACGGGTAGTGGTAGCAGTGGTGATAAAATTAAGCACTGGTCTCAGCCCTCCACATCTCCTGAATTTGGTTTTAATATTGTGCCAGGTCTTTGTCTTCTTTCATAGTGTTTTCCATAATTGAGTGTATATCCGGTATGTCAAGATAGATGCCCTCAAAGCAGCCCATACCCTCCATTGACAATCATTAAAAATGTGTTCCATCATGATTGTCATCACCCATTCATACCGCTTGATAACCCGCTGTTTTCCAAATCATATCCGCTTGGTCTCCTAATAATGCGACAAACAAGCTTTTCATATCCCCTACCGCTAATGTAATGCCTGTGGTTTGTTTTTCAAGTGCATATATCCATTTGCCAGACCCGATTGTGGCACCTGATTTCCGCTGACGACCACAGAGTCTGCAGACAGATCGTTCAATTGAATGGATGAATGAATCGTTCAACAGATCGTTTCAATTAATATAAACAATTTATTATAGTTTTTTTTGCTTTTCTAATTTTTATTTCCTAAACTACTTACAAATGTCTTCATATGCACTTTACATCTTTCTCACATAAACTTTCTCAGAGCATTTTGAGTATTAACAAGAAACATCTGATTCCCATAATCATTAAAATTCACTCCATTACTCCTACAATTGTTTGCCCCATTCACCTCGATGTTTTCTTTTTCAAAAGATGCCATGCCCACACCAAAAGCACATACACCTTTATTGAAAAGATGCCTAACTTGTTCTAGTTGTGCAGAAAGCACACAGCTCCACACTTTCCTTGGATGT
Source organism: Ambystoma mexicanum (assembly GCF_040938575.1). Taxonomy (NCBI): domain Eukaryota; kingdom Metazoa; phylum Chordata; class Amphibia; order Caudata; family Ambystomatidae; genus Ambystoma; species Ambystoma mexicanum. Next base: position 1,143,516,245 of record NC_090922.1, read on the forward strand.
ATTTCCAAATAAATAACCTTTGCACATGGAAATAGTTTCATTAAGCCTCAGAACATTTACTTTCATGCAATCTGCAAATATATTGTAGTAACGTACCCCAAATTATGTTCTCCACAATGAACAACAATAATATGTGGGCATTGAAAGTGAGCCATAGTCTTACAAAATGGTAGTAAACTCACTGAGTTTAGCCCAGACACTGTATGCCAGCAATTTTTCACTCCTTCTAAACCAATAGCACCATAGATGCCACAAAACTCAATGTATCTTTTTAAATGATTCACCCAACAATCTACCACCATCCACACAGTGAGCTTTTTTTAGCATTAACAACATCAATATTCCCCACATACAACAATCAAAACACCTACTACCCCCTACTCCTGTAAACTACAACCAGAACACCTCAATGGATAATCCCCACAATCCCCTTTCCATTCTAGGTATGCTTGAAAAACCTGCATGTGCACATGCCGTCCGCAGACACCGCAGTAATCCGTGGATGTCATGGCTACTCAGAGAGGTTGGCGGGGAATTTGAACTTAATTTAAGTTATTTAATCTTTAGTGATAGCTCTGAAAAAAAACCTTTTTATTGGGGTTTAACAAACACCTTTTTTTTCTTATTTTACTTTTATGTACAGTAGTACTGTACACTCTACATCTTCCTTTACAATTAATTTACAGGAACTTCTTCAATGCATTCCTAAGATCCATAGAGTACGAATTTCACACAATTTCCTGATCTACTACACAAAACAATGTTGAAAAGTTTCTCAGATAGAAACAAGGAGGCAGACTCACTATTTTCAAATCAACCACAACTATCCACTCCAGATCAAAAAACAAATTCTAAATCATTGAAAATTCTATTTCAACAACAAGAAAGATCATTGAAATCTGAATTATCCAGATGGTGGGAAATAAGAATGCTTGAACAGTACCTCAAAGTAGGACGGATACCGAGAGGGCTTAGAATATGCATATTTCTGTTGTTTGATGAAGATGACGTTGACAGTCTGCAAGACTGGGAGGAGTTACTTACAAATACCTCAAGACAAATGATCGAGAAGTTGATTTTGAATGCAAAAAAACATCATGTCAAAATAATCAAAGACATTGATATAATCAAGGAGAACATAGAACTACTGAATATTCCGGAGAAAACATTCAAAAACTACGAAATTCGAGACGATATTATAGCAAAATTTGCTCAAGAAATTAAAATCAAGAAACAACGACAATTTCTACGAGTTGAGCTAGATCATAAGTTCAAACGAGTATATACCTTCAACAAACCCAGTGGGAGACAAACCAAATCTCCAACACCACCAAAGAATAAGAAAAAACCAACACCTACAACAACCCCACCGTCTTCAGAATCTGAATCATTGAGTGGATTAGAACAAGCATCATCAGAATCCTTCCAAGAAGAAGGACAGCAAGCAGAAGAACCACAAAACCTAATCGCCCCATACTCTTTTTTAGAGGAATACAGACAATTCAAGAAAACACGTGCAAATACAAAACAAATCCTTATATGGGGATTTACCACGACAGTCAATACTTCAAAACAAAGAGGGGGTGCAGAGGACAAGGCAACAAAGAAAATGAATTAGACAAAAACAATGGCGTTTAAACAAGATCGATGAACCAACCCAAGAGGAAAACTTAGTATTTAATCTTACCAATCAAACTTTACCAGGTGACCTAATTTCTACACTTAACAAAGGACTTACTTTCTGTCCCACAAATACGTATGATTACTTTGGAACTATCACAGATTTGTTTCGTTTTTGTAGAAAACTCAAGTTGAGAAAACATTTCCTTCACAATACCGGAAAAAAGAAAGCGACCTCTACACCCCTCTGTTCAGAATTGTCACTACAACATGTGGAGAATACCATTAATCTTCTAAATCTATCTGAAGAGGAAGATACACATACCGTGAGTACTTTTGCACAAGAACAGGACATTACCTTAGGTCTAGCCAAATATACCAAACTGAAATCTCAATCACGTTTCACTCCAATTTTACCATCAGATAACATCATAGATATCTTCCAAAAAGCAGTCCAAACAGAGCTAAGGCAACTCTATCTTTCTAATCACAAAATCAAAATCAATCAAAATCTTAGCCAACAACAATTGCAAGCCATTAAGACATTAAAAGAGGATTACAATGTCATTGTGAGATCTGCCGACAAGGGCGGGAACATTGTTCTTTTGAACACGGACGACTACATTCAAATAGCTATGAATCAATTGAATGACTCAGAATGTTATCAACCCCTTACAACGAATCCCACCAAGAAACTAGTATCAGATTGGAAATTAATGAGCTCACACTGGCACGACAAAGGTTTACTATCAGATGAAGAACATGAATACATGAATATCACTCATCCAGTACTCTCAACAATTTATTTCATGGCCAAAATCCATAAACCATTCACAGCTTTACCACAATGCAGACCTATTATTAACAGTATCGGATCAGTCACTGAAAGAATTTCCGAATACATTGATCATTATTTACAGCCCTTAGCCTCCAGCCTGAGTTCCTTCATCAAAGATACCACTCATGCACTAAACCAACTGGAGTATATATTCTGGGAAGATAACTACTTGTTCGTCACTTTCGATCTAACAGCGCTATATACCAGCATTATTCATGAAAAGGGAATCACAACAACGGAACATTTTTCAAAAACAAGATCTGTCTCTCTTTTAGATCAAAATATGATGATTTTGGAAATGATTAATTTTACTTTAAACAATAGCATCTTTTGCTTTGGAGACAAAATATTTAGACAAATACAAGGCACGGCGATGGGGACAAAATTTTCCCCATCCTATGCCAACCTCTACATGGGAATTTTCTAAACACAATTTGCTTGGCAACATTCGGACTTCACGATCAACAATAGAATTGCTTTTTGGGGAAAATACATCGACAATATCATCATCATTTGGAATGGATCAGAACAGCAACTATTGGATTATCATGCCTTTTTGAACAACAATGATTACAACTTGAAGTTTGCTATCAATTACAACCAACAGGCAATTCATTTTCTGGATCTTCATCTGTATATACAAAACCAGACAATTCAAAGTACACTGTACACCAAAGAAACAGCCGTCAACAGTACCTTACACGCTTCTAGAAACCATCCTCGGCATATCATTCAGAACATTCCATTTGGAGAATTTCTTCGCATTAAAGGTAACTGTACATCAGAATTAGAATGTAACAAACACCAATCAGCAACTATCAAATAATTCAAAAACCGTGGTTACAGCTCTAAACATTTGAAAACAATGCTTCAAAAAACCAAAGAGAGATCCAGAACAACTTTACTACAATCAAAAGAAAAAAACAAAAAATCACCAGTTTCAGATACACCTAGATTCATTACGACTTACAGTACCAATAATCATTGCAAAGTAAAATTCTACAAAATAATTGGTACATTTTGACAACAGATATGGATCTTAACAAGCTTTTGGATAAAAAACCAAATGTTGTCTTTCGTAATTGCATCAACCTCAAGAAAATAATAAGTCCATCATATTTTGACAACATAAAATACGAAAAGTACAAAAGAGATTCTTCAATACAAAAGCAATCCTGGCTAACAGCTCCCACCCAAGGGTATTATAAATGTAACAATTGCCAGATCTGTCCACACATGCTCAACGCTAAAAAAGATGTCGAACAACCAAATGGCAAAAAAAGAAAAATCAAAGAACTCATAAATTGCAATAGCTACTTTGTCATTTACACCATAATTTGCGCATGCAACAAACCTTACATTGGGAGTACAATAAGAAAATTCAAAATCAGAGTTGGTGAACATTTGAGAGCAATAAAAAACAAGGACATGGCATCCCCTCTAGCATTTCACTTTCATCAATATCACCAGGAGTCATACCTAGCAAAAATGCAATGCTATGGGATCGAAAAACTTTCACCTCCAAAATGATGAGGCGATTTGGAACTATGTCTTCGAAAAAGAGAAGCCTACTGTTTCATGGACTCAATTTTCAGTGGGCTCAATGTAGTCCACAAACTACACCATTTTTTGCTTAATTAATACATTTTCTTTCAGAAATCAAGAATGAGTTAACAATATGCTTGTAAATCAGTCAATGTATTTCTTTTTGTATCGTTTGTGCTTTTTCCTTTTATATCTTTGAATTAACATAGATCTATCAGGCAGTAATTTTACCAAATTAAGTTTTCATCACCCCCTTTGTGTGGAACACCAGCGTGAAGTGTGTTTGAGTATGATTAGTCACATACCTGACCGGTCCATGTCTACCTCCTTTTGCATGAATTCAAACCTATACCATATAATTGAAATACAAATTGGGTGTCTGCTTAGGGCTTACAAGTCTCCATCTACCAAGAGATACACCCATCTAGTAGAGCTCTTTTCTCCACATGAGTTTAAACCATAAGGTTTATCTCATCATATTCGGTCTATGGAAACCCATTCAATCATGGCGCGCACATTAACATAATTTCTCAATTTCACACTTGCGGTCACGTTCATGTGACTGCAACGTCACAGCTTGCATTCTCCCTTTTTTTCACTTCCGGGTCATTCCCGGTAGTGTCCACAGTTCGAACGCTCGGCAATCGAACCGGAGATCAATTTCGAACTGCTACCATTGGAAATTCCCATGCTTTATACCTAGGTAAGAAACCTCACCCCATAGTTTTGCAAAAGCGGTACCAACTGTATCGTGTACCTCACAGTGCTCGCATTTGAGAGCTTAATTATGTTCGCTATACACGCGATTACCACTGACACCGCATTTGTACATTGTTTCCACTTAGGGTCATTCTTACAAACAGCCACTCCTAATTCCAAAATGTGATAACCAGATCCACCTACACCAGTCAATTGAAACGGGCTACTCAAGTAAGTGCTTTTTTGTATATATATATCTAGAGATCGGTCCTTTTCTTTAAAAACAATAACCCCTACGCAGCCACCCATTTGTTTAAATATTTTTTAATAAAAAGTGTCACAAACAGTATATGTATAAAATTGGATATCCATTTTTTTCTTTTTAATTAAAGTAATTTTTCCCTTCTTTTTTCTTTGATCCTTACCAGGCACCATTGTAGAACAAAAACAAATACCATCAGTTCAACTGATTTTCTTTCTTTGAACCATTCTCAATTCAAATTTTTAAAAAAACCCTGAAGATCCACCATACACCAGACGGTGAAACACGTGTTTAACTACTACATTGAACTGGGATGCAATTGATTGGATGGAACTAAAACTAAACCTGTGAAGCAACAGTACGTATATAGTAAACGAATTTGCTTTTTTTTACATATTTAAATCCTGTGATACAACAGTGTTTGCTTTGTTTGCAATTTATAATTTCAACCATTTCCTGTTTGTAATAAAATCAAGGCTAAGACTATAGAACTAACATCTGGCACATCTTTATTTATGCAAAAGATTTTGAAACTACCATTTGAAGTATATACATTTTTTCCTGTTAAACTGGAAACAGTCTTTTTTCTCTGCAGAGCGGAAACATTCCTTTAAGGTCTAAACATTCAAATACGTTTATTCCTAAGATTGTAAAGGAAAATTGCATTTCCGACATATGTGAAGTGAATATATATATGCCAGCAGGCCCCCACTCATGTCCCTTTGCACACCCACCCCCCACCAGTGCGGGGCACCTGCCAGCAGGCCCCCACTCATGTCCCCCTGCACACCCACCCCCCACCAGTGCGGGGCACCTGCCAGCAGGCCCCCACTCATGTCCCCCTGCACCCCCACCCCCCACCAGTGCGGGGTACCTGCCAGCAGGCCCCCACTCATGTCCCACTCCTGGCCCCCTGCACCCCCACCCCCCACCAGTGCGGTGCACCTGCCAGCAGGCCCCACTCATGTCTTCTTGCACACCCACCCCCCACCAGTGCGGGGCACCTGCCAGCAGGGCCCAACTCATGTTCCCTTGCACACCCAATCCCCAGAAGTGTGGGGCACCTGCCAGCAGGCCCCCACTCATGTCCCCTTGCACACCCACCCCCCAGCAGTGCGGGGCACCTGCCAGCAGGCCCCCCCTCATGTCCCCCTGCACCCCTACCCCACACCAGTGCGGGGTACCTGCCAGCAGGCCCCCACTCATGTCCCCTTGCACCCCCACCCCCCAGCAGTGCGGGGCACCTGCCAGCAGGCCCCCACTCATGTCCCACTCATGTCCCCCTGCACCCCCACCCCCCACTAGTGCGGGGCACCTGCCAGCAGGCCCCCACTCTTTTCCCCTTGCACACCCAGCCCCCAGCAGTGCGGGGCACCTTCCAGCAGGCCCCCACTCATGTCCCCTTGCACACCCACCCCCCAGCAGTGCGGGGCACCTGCCAGCAGGCCCCCACTCATGTCCCACTCATTTCCCCCTGCACCCCCACCCCCCACCAGTGCGGGGCACCTGCCAGCAGCCCCCACTCATGTCCCCTTGTACACCCACCCCCCAGCAGTGCTGGCCACGTGCCAGCAGGCCCCCACTCATGTCCCCTTCCACACCCACCCCCCAGCAGTGCGGGGCACCTGCCAGCAGGCCCCCACTCATGTCCCCCTGCACCCCCACCTCTCACCAGTGCGGGGTACCTGCCAGCATGCCCCCACTCACGTCCCCTTTCCCCCCCATCCCCGAGCAGTGCGGGGCACCTGCCATCAGGCCCCCACTCATATCCCACCCATGTCCTCCTGCACCCCCACCCCCCACCAGTGCGGGGCACCTGCCAGCAGGCCCCCACTCATGTCCCCTTGCAAACCCACCCCCCAGCAGTGCGGGGCACCTGCCAGCAGGCCCCCACTCATGTCCCCCTGCACCCCCACCAGTGCGGGGTACCTGCCAGCAGGCCCCCACTCATGTCCCCTTGCACCCCCACCCCCAGCAGTGCGGGGCACCTGCCAGCAGGCCCACAACCATGTCCCACTCATGTCCCCCTGCACCCCCACTCCCCTGCAGTGCGGGGCACCTGCCAGCAGGCCCCCACTCATGTCCCACCCATGTCCCCCTGCACCCCCACGCCCCACCAGTGCGGGGCATCTGCCAGCAGGCCCCCACTCATGTCCCCTTGCACACCCACCCCCCAGCAGTGCGGGGCACCTGCCAGCAGGCCCCCACTCATGTCCCCCTGCACCCCCACCCCCCACCAGTGCGGGGTACCTGCCAGCAAGCCCCCACTCATGTCCCCTTGCACCCCCACCCCCAGCAGTGGGGGGCACCTGCCAGCAGGCTCAAATCCATGTCCCACTCATGTCCCCCTGCAGCCCCACCCCCCACCAGTGCGGGGCACCTGCCAGCAGGCCCCCACTCATGTCCCCTTGCACACCCACCTCCCAGCAGTGAAATGGCGATCCCACGACACAAACCAAAAGTCAACTATGTACATCAACACATGAAGGCAGGCGGTAGTGTCCCTGCGCATTAAAAAAATGTGCGCAAACGAAAAGCCGTATATACAGCTCGATGAATGTCCCACACTGTGGCCCTCTAGGACAAATGACGTGCAAAGGGGTACGCAAGAAACACGGACACCCGCTGTGTCAATGTAACGCTCACCTGATTCTCGCAGAGGCGCCGGTCTTGACTGGGCGACTACCGTATCTTCAAAGGTGATGTGTAGCACCCGGTTGGCTCTTTGGGCTGGACCTCTGTGCACTGTATGCCTGACGTGTAGAGTAAGATGTCTGCAGATAGAAAATATGGGGTTAATGAACTGGGGTTATTGGGGTGTCCCTATCTCTTTCCTCTTCTCCTCTCCTGTAGACCCCCAAAGGTTAACGCTCTCACCTTAGGTAAGTGAATGCCGAGCTCTCCATCTGCCTCGGGGCAGGGTGCTGTAACCAGTTTCTTCACTGGATAGGTAGCGCAGGCCTCTTGACTTCAGAGGACTGCTATCCGTCGTTTACTGCACGAACGGTAAGTTTCGAGTCATTCAAATGTCTTTAAAGTCTTTAGTAATGATGTCTCTTGTTTTGCAGGGTTCCGGCGATGGCGGATGACAGGCTGAAGTGAGTTGAAGATGGAGCCCGTGTGATGAATAGAAGCGCCTGGAAGCACGTAAGTAAGCGCTTGTTGCCTGCTTCACTATGCGCTCTAACTGTCTTTTTATTTTGCAGGTACGAGTTCGGAGCGGCTGCAGGGTGCCGGAATACCCACTGGATTAGATGTGGAAAGGAGTAATGGCACGTGAGTATTAAAGTTCCCCAATGTCTTTAAACGCACCTTGTTTTGTCTTTCAGATGCGGGATGCAGCGCCGAAGGCCTCCGGAGCGTGCGAAGAGTTGGTAAACTTTTGTCTTTCAGATGCCGGAATGCTAACCTGTTCTTTCTTGTCTTTATAGGTGTTGCTGAAGACTGGATTCAGGATGGTAAGCCTTTGCCTTTCAGATGCCGGAATGCTAACCTGTTCTTTCTTGTCTTTATAGGTGTTGCTGAAGACTGGATTCAGGATGGTAAGCCTTTTTCCTTAGGCCCAGGACCGGATGCAGAAGACACGATGAGCGTTCTGCTGCAGAGGTTGCAGAATAACGCAAAGCAAGATTCATCCACCGGGTGTGGTTTAAATAGCCTCCTGTAGTGCTTAGGTGTCTCCTTCCACAGCCACGCCTAAGTAAGAAAAGAGTTCCGGTAAGAAAAGAGTTCCTGCCTTCCAGAAGAGTTCCAGTGTTCTGAATCTAGGGAGTGGCTCCAGCCCCACCCAACAGGAAAAGTAGTTCCAAACAGAAGAGGATCAGAGGCTCAACTGGCAGGCAAGTAAGCAGCATGGTCTGCTGAAGGTAAGTCCACCCAAGCATTATGAGCCCGGCGCTTCCAGCGCTGGGACTGGGCATATTTATGAGCCTGGTGCCACTGGCGCCAGGACTGGGTCCAAAAGGTCCCAATTGGGACTGGTTGGCACTCTGAACCTCGGTTATGGATCCGCTTCCAAGGAAGTTGGGAAAACCCTGACCTTTTAGAAGCAGAGATCATGACAGTACCCCCCCTCAAGGCCCCTCCCAAACCGGGCTTCTCCGGGGGTTTTGGCTTGTCAGGAAATGTTCGGTGAAATCTTTTGATTAGGCGAGGAGCGTGGACATATTCAGCAGGTTCCCAGGATCTCTCTTGGGGGCCGTAGCCTTTCCAGTCAATTAGGTAGAATAGTTTAGATTTGGAGATCTTGGAGTCCAGAATGCTTTTGACTTCAAACTCGAGTTCCCCATCCACTAGGATAGGTTTTGGAGATTTGGTTAGTCGGGTTTGAGGTTGCACGGGTTTTAATAGAGAGACGTGGAAGACCAGATGTATCTTCATGTGCGGGGGCAAGTCCAACTTGACCGCTACTGGGTTTACTATGGTAGTGATGGAATAGGGACCAAGGTATCTTGGGTTGAATGTGCGTGGCCCTTTTAGAGATAGATATTTGGTGGATAACCAGACTTGATCCCCTACTTGATAGTGAGGGGCTTCCTTCCGATGTTGATCTGCTCCTTTCTTGTATTGTTCTTTAGCCCTTTGAAGGTGAGAAACAGCTTCCTTAAAGGCTTGGGTGATTGTAGAATGCAGGTAGTCTACTGCTGGTGTTTCAAGATCTTGGAGGGGATCCAACTCCGAGGTTCGAGGGTGACTGCCGTACAAAAGAAAAAACGGGGTTTTCCCAGTTCCCGAATGGACAGAGTTATTGTAGGCATACTCGGCTATCCAAAGGATATCTTTCCAAGTTTTTTCAGTTTGTTGCAGCATGCAGCGTAAATACTGTTCCAGAGTTTGATTGGTCCTCTCGGTTTGTCCGTCGGTCTGAGGGTGGTGACTGGTCGATAGTCTCACATCAATTTGAGCCGACCGACAGCAACTTCGCCAAAAATGAGAAATAAATTGACTACCGCGATCCGAAATTAGAACCGAAGGAAAACCGTGCAGTCGGACGATGTTTTCGAGAAATTCTCGGGCCAGAGTTGCTGCTGTTGGCAAGCCTTTGAGCGGAATGAAATGCGCCATCTTGGAGAATAAGTCCACGATTACTAGAATCGTATTGTATCCGGAGCATGGAGGTAGATCGGTGATGAAGTCCATAGAAAGCGTATGCCAAGGGCGAGGTGGGATGTCAATAGGGCGTAAGAGGCCTGCTGGTCTTTCCTTTTGACTCTTGTTTTGGGTGCATACTCCACAGGACATTATAAAGTCTCTGATATCTTTTTTCCAAGACGGCCACCAGAAGTAGCGCTTGATCTTTTCTGAGGTCTTGGCTATACCGGGATGACCTTCCATTAAAGAGTCGTGATAACAAGAGATTACTTTTTTCTATAAATCTGTGCTGGGTAGGTATAATCGTTCTTGGAAATACAATAAGTTGTCCTTTACTGCAAAGTCCTTTCCCTGCAGATGCCAATTCTGTATGTCTGCTGGAGTTACAAGTTGCCTGGCTTTATCCTTAACTTCCTCTATGGATTCTGTGGCGATTACACCCAGAATTCTTTGTTCGGGAATGATTGGTACAGGTTTAGGGTTGACCAAGTGTTCTTCCACTCCCATCCGAGAAAGGGCATCGGCTTTACCGTTCTTTGAACCAGGTCGATAGGTAATTATGAAGTCAAACTCGGCAAAGAATAATGCCCAACGGAGTTGTCTAGAAGATTGGGCTTTTGCGGTCTTCAAATATTGCAGGTTTCGGTGATCCGTAATCACAGTAACGGTGTGTCGGGCCCCCAGCAGATAATGCCGCCAAGCCTTAAAGGCAGACTTGATAGCCAGAAGTTCCTTGTCAGTAATCGTGTAATTGATTTCAGGAGGCGAGAATTTGCGGGACCAAAATGCCACGGGATGCAACTGATTGGTTACTGGGTCCTTTTGTGATAGAACTGCCCCCATGGCAAGGCTTGAAGCATCAGTTTCCACGATGTAGGGGAGTTCGGGGCGAGGGTGTTTTAAGATTGGTGCAGAGATAAATTTAGTCTTCAAATCCTGGAAAGCTTGTTCCGCCTCGGTAGACCATTCAAAACGTTTGTTTTTCTTTAACAAGGCAGTGATGGGCTGGACTATTCGAGAGAATTCGGGGATAAACCTGCGGTAAAAGTTAGCGAAGCCTAACATGCTTTGCACACCTTTTACGGAGGATGGTGATGGCCATTTGAGAACTGCATCGACCTTCTTTGAATCCATACGCACTCCGCCAGGTGATAATATGAATCCCAAGAATTCAACTTCAGTCACGTTGAAAACACATTTTTCCAACTTAGCGAAAAGTTTGTGTTGACGCAATCTTTCGAGGACCATTTTCACGTGTTTCCGATGTTCAGATTCCGATGAAGAATAAACGAGGATGTCGTCAATGTAAACAACAACACATACATCTATGAGCTCTCTGAGGACATCGTTCATAAAATATTGAAAGGCGGCCGGGGCATTGCAAAGTCCGAAGGGCATGACCTGATATTCAAATAGCCCATACTTGGTGCGGAAGGCCGTCTTCCATTCATCGCCCTCTTTTACTCGTACCAAGTGGTAAGCTCCTCTAAGATCCAGCTTTGTATATATGCATGCTTTTCTGACTTGGTCCAGGAGTTCAGGGATCAAAGGTAACGGATATCTATTCTTAACGGTGATCTGGTTCAGGGAGCGATAATCGATACAAGTTCTAAGGTCTCCTTCCTTTTTTGGAACGAAGAACAAAGCTGAAGAAGCAGGGGACTTGGAAGGACGAATAAACCCATTTGCCAGGTATTGATCCAGGTATTGTCGAAGGTGAAGGTTCTCAGGCTCGGTGAGGGCATAAATTCTACTACAAGGAGGAGTAGATCCAGGTATCAGGTCTATCTGGCAGTCATAAGACCTATGAAGAGGTAGAGAGTTAGCCTGATCCTTCCGGAAAACATCTTGGTATTCTAGGTATTCGGGAGGTAACTGGGGAGTCTCTGAAGAAATTGCGGCCAGTGCAACACCAGGTGGAGGGTGACAAGTAGAGACACATTCTGGAAACTGGACCGTTCTTGCTCGCCAATCGATCAGAGGATTGTGTTTCTCTAACCAAGGTATTCCTAGAATAATCTGAAACTGAGGGGCCTTGATCACATCGAACACGATCTTCTCATGGTGTCCATCTTGACTTACTAGCGTCACCTCTTGAGTGGTATGCGTTACTGGCCCGGAGGCTATCTCCGTACCATCCACCGTAGTAATGACATCCTTTACAGCCTTGGGACAAAGAGTTAGATTCATCCTCAAAACCATTTCATGATCCACATAATTGCCGATGGCACCGCTGTCGACGTAAGCTTCAATTGCATGTAATCGATCCGGATTATCAGGGCTAATGAGGACCATAGGTATCACGAAATGCGAGGTCACGGAACTGGTTTTCACGCTCGGCAAGTGGACCTCTATTCTTGTCGGGCGAGGTCGTTTCCCTGCTCAGAGTTTGTAACTTTGGTAACTGCAGCTCCTACTGCCTTCTTGGCAGGTTTCACCGGACAGTCTCGAAGAAAGTGCCCTGAGTTTCCGCAATATAGGCATAATTGCAACTGTTTCCTCCTTTCCCGCTCCCTTTGTGTTAGAGGACCTTTCAGACCCCCTATTTGCATGGGTTCCCCGGAGTCTACTCCTTTGGAAGGAGTTGGCGGTTTGGAAAATACTCGAGCATCAAACTTGGAACGATCGGCCTTCCTGTTCTGCAGCCTGTGATCTATTTGAACGACCAAGTCTATGTAATCCGAACAGTCTTGTGGGGGATTCACTACTTGGGCTAAAACGTCTTTGAGCTCTCCACGTAGACCTCTATAAAACAGCGTAATCCTTTTGTCCTCAGGCCATTGAGTTTCCACTATTAGTCTATTGAAAGATGCAATATAAGCCAAAAGGTCTTGATTACCCTGTCGCAACGAAAGAAGCTCATTGTCCAAGGCCTGCCCCTGTGAATGTCTTGCGAACAGTTTTTCCATACTAAGCTGAAAGGCTTGAAAATCATGGAGAACCGGATCATCTTGATTAACTAGAGGGATCGACCAGTCTGCCGCATTGCCACTAAGGTACGAAAGTACAAAAGCTACTTTTGCTTGATCAGTTGGAAAGGCTGCTGGCCGGCATAAGAAGTGCAACCGGCACTGATTGATAAATATTGCAAACCTCTTTGGGTCACCAGAAAATCGTTCGGGCGGAGCCAGAGGTACATTCCCAGGTAGGTTGATCTGCACTGGATTCATAGAGGATGTTGAAGGAAGATTTGCCCCTGATGCGGGTAACGGGGTCTGTCCGGCTTGTGACTGTAGCACTTGTCTAGCAAGATTGTCTGTTCTCTCCTTGGAAATAATTAGTTCCCTTCTTAGAGCATTCGTTTCCTGACGAGCTGCATGCACTTCTGCCCTTAGTTCCCCAAGTAACCGGGCTAGGGGGTCAGTATCCAAGGTTTCCATAGCGCCTGGGCGAGAGTTTTGCGGTAGGCTTTGCGTTCTGTAATGCTCACCTGATTCTCGCAGAGGCGCCGGTCTTGACTGGGCGACTACCGTATCTTCAAAGGTGATGTGTAGCACCCGGTTGGCTCTTTGGGCTGGACCTCTGTGCACTGTATGCCTGACGTGTAGAGTAAGATGTCTGCAGATAGAAAATATGGGGTTAATGAACTGGGGTTATTGGGGTGTCCCTATCTCTTTCCTCTTCTCCTCTCCTGTAGACCCCCAAAGGTTAACGCTCTCACCTTAGGTAAGTGAATGCCGAGCTCTCCATCTGCCTCGGGGCAGGGTGCTGTAACCAGTTGCTTCACTGGATAGGTAGCGCAGGCCTCTTGACTTCAGAGGACTGCTATCCGTCGTTTACTGCACGAACGGTAAGTTTCGAGTCATTCAAATGTCTTTAAAGTCTTTAGTAATGATGTCTCTTGTTTTGCAGGGTTCCGGCGATGGCGGATGACGGGCTGAAGTGAGTTGAAGATGGAGCCCGTGTGATGAATAGAAGCGCCTGGAAGCACGTAAGTAAGCGCTTGTTGCCTGCTTCACTATGCGCTCTAACTGTCTTTTTATTTTGCAGGTACGAGTTCGGAGCGGCTGCAGGGTGCCGGAATACCCACTGGATTAGATGTGGAAAGGAGTAATGGCACGTGAGTATTAATGTTCCCCAATGTCTTTAAACGCACCTTGTTTTGTCTTTCAGATGCGGGATGCAGCGCCGAAGGCCTCCGGAGCGTGCGAAGAGTTGGTAAACTTTTGTCTTTCAGATGCCGGAATGCTAACCTGTTCTTTCTTGTCTTTATATGTGTTGCTGAAGACTGGATTCAGGATGGTAAGCCTTTGCCTTTCAGATGCCGGAATGCTAACCTGTTCTTTCTTGTCTTTATAGGTGTTGCTGAAGACTGGATTCAGGATGGTAAGCCTTTTTCCTTAGGCCCAGGACCGGATGCAGAAGACACGATGAGCGTTCTGCTGCAGAGGTTGCAGAATAACGCAAAGCAAGATTCATCCACCGGGTGTGCTTTAAATAGCCTCCTGTAGTGCTTAGGTGTCTCCTTCCACAGCCACGCCTAAGTAAGAAAAGAGTTCCTGGTAAGAAAAGAGTTCCTGCCTTCCAGAAGAGTTCCAGTGTTCTGAATCTAGGGAGTGGCTCCAGCCCCACCCAACAGGAAAAGTAGTTCCAAACAGAAGAGGATCAGAGGCTCAACTGGCAGGCAAGTAAGCAGCATGGTCTGCTGAAGGTAAGTCCACCCAAGCATTATGAGCCCGGCGCTTCCAGCGCTGGGACTGGGCATATTTATGAGCCTGGTGCCACTGGCGCCTGGACTGGGTCCAAAAGGTCCCAATTGGGACTGGTTGGCACTCGGAACCTGGGTTATGGATCTGCTTCCAAGGGAGTTGGGAAAACCCTGACCTTTTAGAAGCAGAGATCATGACAGTCAAAAATAGCGTGTATTTTGGGTGCTCGCGGGAAGTTTCACACGCAATTGGGCCTGGACGAGCGGGGTACGTGTACTTCAGGGGCACGCAGGAAGTTTCACACACGATTGGGGCTGGGCGAGCGGGGTACGTGTTCTTCAGGGGCTGGCGGGAAGTTTCACACACGATTGGGCCTGGCCGAGCGGGGTACGTGTATCACTGTGGTGGGCATGGAAGTACAGGAGGCAAATGCGCGGAACGCCCACACGCACACGCAAAAAAAGTCGCGCTAATCCAGAAACACGTACGCAAGCAGGAAGCAGGCGTACGTCGACCCGCGCAGCATAAAAGTACGCGCAAACAACAAACAAGCTCAGACGCCAGGGTGAATATACCGTTCCTAGCAGTAGTGGCCGTGGGATACCGCAGGAGGAGGAGGAGGATAGCCAGGGCCAGAATTTTTACACCCCGAACCAGCCTTTTTGGGATGCCTGATGACCACGTGTATGGGAGGTATAGGTTTCCACCACACATAATACTCGACCTGGTTAGTGTGTGGGAGGATGACCTCACATCACCCACCCTCTGCTCCCAAGCACTCAGCCCCCTGGTGAAGGTCCTTAATGTACTGCACTTCTTGGCCACTGGATCATTTCAGCGGATAAGTGCCATAGTGGGGTGGTGTCACAGGCCACGCAGTCATGCTGCCTACACCAGGTGTTGGCCATCATGACTGCACGCCAGTCTGCAGGCACATATACCTGCCCAGAACACCTAAAGAAAGGCAGGCTGTCGTCCAGGATTTTTACGGGGTGGCACACTTCCCCAAAGTGCTAGGTGCCATTGATTGCACCCTGTGGCTCTACGTCCCCCCAGGGCCACTGAGCACATCTATAGAAACCGCAAGCACTGGCATTCCATCAACGTTCAGGTAGTATGTGATGCCAAGGGAATCATCACCTCAGTATATGCCAACTATCCAGGGTCTACCCACGACAGTTTCATTTACAGAATGTCAACCCTAAACCGGGACCTAGAAGCTAGTCGGCATGGCGATACATGGCTGGTTGGTGAGTATAAATGCCACAGCACATGCATGCATGTCAGATACTGAGTAATGTCACAACCCCACTAATGATACCCATCACCACCTCCCCAGGGGACAGTGCCTACCCTCTGAGCACCCACATGATGACGCCACTTCGGAACCCCACCACGCCACCCGAGGTAAGATACAACACAGCCCATATTGCAACCCGGGGCATAGTGGAGCGCACATTCAGAGTGCTCAAGTCACGCTTTTGCTCCCTTGACTGCTCTGGTGGGCAGCTGCTATACGCTCCCCCAGTAGTGTGCAGGATCATAGTGGCAGCATGTGTCCTGCACTATGTTGCAACACGCAGGGGCCTGCCGGTTGACATGGTGGTGCCCCCACATCCCGAACCACATGCATGCCCGCTGCACATGGGAGGGGAAAGGGCACGGGGTGAGGCAGCCCGTACGCAGCTGGTGGCTAATTACTTCACCTAAAATCACACCCCTGTGGAGTGCACACAGCCCTGGCACATACCAGCTGACTATCAATGAAGATGAGTCAACTGACAGTCAACTGTCACAACCATACCAGCCTGAGATTGTTCACCTGGTAGTGTTCCATTGTGTGCATCCCTACCTACACAAACACCACCAATGCTGTGTCATCAAAAGACACACTTCTATGCTGCAAAATTTATTACCCCCTTGCAAGATACAACATGACAACAGTGCCATGTCACCCAACACCTCCCCAGCACCACCCCCCAACACACCATGGCATGTCATGCTATGTGAGAGCAAACAAAGGAATCCCCAAAACATGACACAAGTGTCACAAAGTACAGTGTCCCGATGGGAAAATGGCCACACACAATGTGCTCCCATTAATGTAGAACTGACAACACACATGATGAAAGACTTACCACAATACAATGCAGCTAGCCACCTCAAACAAAGCATTCACATGACAGCATTCACATGACATTACTAAGTTAAAGGATAGGTAGACTTACAACCTGGTGATGCTAGCACATCGACCACCCCCAACAGTACAGTGTTGGTGCCACGCAAATCTGGAAGTGAACTGCTTACAACATGAACTCCATCTCCAAAGTAGACAGCCTTGTGAAGACATGTGGAATGAACCTGAAAATAAGAAGGGAGACATGGATGCACAAGCACACATCAATATACCATGCAGTGTACAATACTACAACAATATGCACTAGGAAGGTATACACAGTATTGACTACAGACTGCCCACACATGTCATGGGAGTCAAACGTCACTGTGTAAGTTACTGTCACTTGGGCACACCCTTTGCAACCCTTTGTTGGTTTGCCATACCGTATATGGATCTCTCCCATGCGGTAGTGCCTGGTGGCATACGGCCACCGCATTGGCGGGCACCACACCTGTCTGGGGCAAGGCGAACTGTGCCTTGCTGTGTCGGCACTGCCTGAGGCTGCAGGACTGCATTCCCCCTCTGATCTGCTGGCCCAGGAACAGGATCAGATGTTGCGGAGTGTGGCCCTGCATCCGTAACCACCAAAGGCGGACCTACCAACACTGACATCCCCATAGTGGGCTGTACCCCTGGTGCAGGTGGGTCGGACAGAACAGAATCCCTCCCAGAGACACCTACCTGCGAAGCCACATAGGTCTCATCATCCGAATCAACACCCGAAAAGAGGTCTGGTGAGGTGCACCCAGGGACACCCCTGGAGAGAACGGTCTGCAGCAAGAGTGGGTTCTCACCCACCACCACACCTCATCCCCCACTGGTGCACGGTCATGCCTGAGATCCCTCCTGGGTCTGCACCATCTCCTCACCCTCAACAGCATCAAGTGCGTCATCCCCTGCAGAAACATGAAAGACAAAAAATGGAAACAGGCATGAGCACCATGGCACACAATTAGGCCTCACGAGGTACAGAACCAGTACTTGATTGACACATGTCCCACATGACTATAACCCTCCCATGCATGCACTGTCACTGAGTTTGAAGGGGAGGAAAATGTCAGACACTGATGACACCAAGATGGAAGAGCAACACATTGGGCCTCATTACGACCCTGGCGCTAAGTGAAAAACGATGGCGGTAAATGGTTACCACCATCGTTTTCCGCCAGGTCCGATCATGACCCGTGACCGTTAACTACGATGCCATTAGCGGCATCGTAGTTAACACTGCCGCTAACTGCGCTAAGGGTGCGCGCACGCGACCGGCCACACCGTACTTAGCGCCATGGCGGAAAGGTACGCAAATGCCGACCCAAGCGGACATGCACCTAACGCCATCACCCAGCCCGTTAAGTACCTTACCGCCATGGTGCTAATTACGCCATCGCGAAACAACCGTAAAGGGCCATGTAAAGTGAATGCAGCTGCTACAGGTGCACAGAAACAGCACAGGTGAAGGCAATACAGACTCAGGAAGTACAAAAAGAGCACACCCCTCCCCTTCCCACACCCAGTCACACTCCACAATGATACCAATACGACTAGCAATGTTGGGGCTGGAGGACCTGATAGCAATGCATGTGCTACAACAGCAACAACAACAACAGGCAGCACAGAGGAGACGCAGGAGGAGAAGGAGGGCAAGGCAGGCCCAGCAAGCCCCACCAGCACAGCCAGTGCCACCACGCAGGCAGCCCCCAATCCCACGCATCAGAGCCAATCCATTCAACCTCACTGCTGAGCAGATCCACACCCTGTACCGTTTGTACCGGGACACCATCACCGCCATCGTAGACATGATACACAACGACATCGTCAGCATGATAGACACTCCAACCGCCATCCCCCCCTACTGAAGGTAGTGTCTGTACTCCACTTCCTGGCCACAGGCACCTACCAGCACACAATGGGGTACTTGCATGGCATTTCACAACCATTATTCTCACGAACACTCATCCAAGTGCTCGATGCCCTCCTCAAGCACACAGACGACCACATCTCATTACCATGGACTGCCCAGGACATTGCAAACACCAAAGTGGGTTTCCATGCACTAGCCGGCATACCCGGTTGCATTGGTGCCATCGACTGCACCCATGTGGAATTGATGGTTCCACGTGCCATGGAGGTACCGACCGCAACCGGAAACAGTTCCACTCAATCAACGTGCAAATGGTCTGTGACTCCAACAAGATCATCACACATTGTTGTGCCCGATTCCCCGGATCAACCCATGATTCTATGGTCCTGAGGAACTCCACAATACCACGCTACATGGAGCGACATGCAGGCCCAAGATCCTGGCTACTCGGTGAGTCCAATGTTATGGAAGTGGGCAGGTGAATGACGTACCGATGCATACTCCACCTGGCTGAAAGGGGGGGGGGGTGATGCATACTCCACCTGGCTGGAAGGGGGGGGGAATGATGCATACTCCACCTGGCTGAAAGGGGGGGATGATGCATACTCCACCTGGCTGAAAGGGAGGGGGGGTGATGCATACTCCACCTGGCTGAAAGGGGAGGGGGGTGATGCATACTCCACCTGGCAGAAAGTGGGGGGGATGATGCATACTCCACCTGGCTGAAAGGGGGGGGGGGTGATGCATACTCCGCCTGGCTGAAAGGGGGGGGGTGGATGATGCATACTCCACCTGGCTGAAAGGGGGGGGGGGTGATGCATACTCCACCTGGCTGTGAGTAACACAGAGAACGGAGACAGAGGATGGGCACTCACAATGCACTCAACCCCTCTGCATACATTGGGTGATGGCATGCAAAACAGGCCATGGGAGCCATGAGCATATACTGGTTGCATTGTGTGAATCAATTAGTGCATGTCGAAGTGAGCCAAAGTAACAGTTGAATGCAAGCCATGTTGGCACATCATGTTCTTGATCAGACGACATGACTGACACATACATTCTCGCCTACATACAGGTGATGCAGGCTATCCCCTGAAGAGGTGGCTCCTTACACCAGTCCGTAACCCGCAGAACCAGCACGAGGAGGACTTCAACCGTGCACATACACGTACTCGTGTGGTCATAGAGCAGACATTCGGCCTATTGAAGGCACGGTTCCAAAGCCTCAGCAGGTCTGGTGGGGCACTCCTGTACCACCATGAGAAGGTGGCAAAGATCGTCATGGCATGTGTCATGCTACACAATATGTGCGTCAGACGGAATGTGCCCCTGCCCCCTGACGCAGAACTGCAACCACCTGACGATGAGGATGAGGAGGGTGCAGATGGGGCGGCACCCCATGGAGGAGGCGACGCACAGGAGGGGCGTGCAGTGCGCCTAAGTATCATCGACCACTGCTTCTAGCACACACGGCTGGTGTGAATCACATGGAGACTGCACTTGGGGCACTGTGTGTCTCTGGGACATGCACACTGTGGACTGTACACCAATAAAGCACACATACGCAATGAAAATGCCCACACATTTCATTTTGGGAAAGAAAAAAGTGTATTTAAACTATGAAACGTCGTGACACCCCCCCTCCCCCCTCCCCCCTGCACACCCCAACACCCCCCCTCCCCCCTCCCCCCTGCACACCCCAACACACCCCCTCCCCCCTCCCCCCTGCACACCCCAACACACCCCCACCCCCCTCCCCCCTGCACACCCCAACACACCCCATGTAGGTGTCAACAGATGCCTGTGACAGTGGGCACAGGCTGTTACATGCCCCATCTCCCGGCCCCCGGGGCACCCCTGGCTGTGGAGCGCAGGTTACGTCCGGAACGTCGGACGGGGCTGCTCTGTGCAGAACTGGCAGTGGAGGATGTCCCTGCCTGCCCCCGTGCATGCATGTCCTGTAGGGTGTGGGTGAGCTCAGTGAGCGCACGACGCAAGCCGGCAAGTTCAGCACAGATGTCCCTGGACATGGCCTGCATGGCATCCCTCAGGGTGGCAGTGCTCTGCGCAACTTCGGCCCTTAGGGTCTCTGTGGCCTTTTAAATGGTTGCCCTAGCCCCCACACATTCCGCGGCATGCTCAGCCAGCATTGTGGACAGTTGTTGCTGCCGTTCTGTGATGTCCTCGAGGGACTGCTGCCCCTGCTGGCCCATGGCCAGTGCTGGTGGTGTGTTGGAGGGGCTGCTCCCCTCCTGTGGACTGAGGACTGGGGATGGGGTAGAAGGCCACTCCTCTACCTCTGTGTGCCCCTGTGTGTGATCCTCATGGGGGCTGGCGTCTGACAAACGGGGAATGTAGTAGGTCAGTGGGGCTTCGGACTTCGTGCTCCTCAATGTCTGAGTCTGAACATGCAGCTATTGCAGCTGTCTCACCCATGTTGCTGCTGGCCGCTGACCCGGTGCCTTCTGTGGCAGGCAATTTTGGTAGAGGTGGAGCAGCTGCTGCTGGCCTGCTGACTACAGGGGTGCTTGCCGGTGGGACGTCCGGTATGCTTGCAGTGGGTCCTGCTTGTTGTGGGGTCTGCCTCACTGCAGCTGAGGTCGAGGGTGCGGGGACGGTATAATTGGCCTTCTTGGCTCTCTTCGTCGCAGGGGTGTCCTGGTCCTCGGGGTGTGAATCTGTGCCTGTGGTGGAGCAAAGGAGGGAGGGCGTTATTGATGGGTCTGCGGACTTTGGAATGACAATGATAGACATTATTCTGGTCAGTAGATGAGGCAGATTTCAGGCAGGGCCATGCAGGTTGTCTCCTTTTAGTGTGGAAAGTGGATGCAGGTATGCGGGTGCCAGCAGTGTCTACAGGGTGGTGCTCGCATGTGGCTATGGGCAGTGTGGAAATGTGTTGCATTTACACTCTAGGGCAACCTTGTGCTACACATGAATGGACTGCAGTGATTATGGCATGTCTTGTTTGAGGCACCTACCTTCATCGCCTGATGTCGGAGCTCCCCTTTCCATCCCTCCGACGTCTTCAATGGCTTCCATGCCAATCGTGGTTGCACAAATCTCCTCCCACGGTTGGAGTTTTAGTGGGGATTCCGACCCTCCACCGGTACCCATTGCAAGGTTGCGGTTCGCAGAGATGACCGCTCTGACCCGTATGCGGAGGTCGTCCCAGCGCTTCCTGCACTGCTGTGGGGTGCGGGGTACGGTCCCCACCGCGCTGACGCGCTCGGCCACCAGGGCCCAGATGGCCTTCTTTTTCCCTATCGCTGTCCTGGTCATCTCTGGGGAGAAAACGACAGCTGCGTTGTCTTGCAGTTCATGCTGAGTTCCTCCCGGCTGAATCTTTCCTGGCGCTGGCGGTCACATGCCTTCTTAACAGCTTTAGGCATTTTTGGGTAGTTGGATGGGTGGGTGATTGGTTGGGACAGGTGTCAGGGTTGGATCTGGTGTTGTTCGGTAGGATGGCAATGGATTGTGTTTTTAAAGATGGCCGACGTGCTGTTTCCCTTTCCGGCGCAATGACGCTATTTCCAGTCCTGCTTTTTACGGCCACCGCAAATTACGGTGTCCGCTAATTACGGTGGCCGCTAATTATGGTGGCCGCTACTTACGGTGGCGGAAGTGCACCTTGCTCGCTTTACGATGCCGGTAGGGGCCTTTTCCGCCATGGCGTTAATTGCATTACCGCCATGGCGTAATGCTCGTGCGCGATGGGTCATAATGTGGCGCTCTTTACGCCATCGGCCCACGGCGTAAACGCTCATTACGCCATGGCAGTAATGACGGAAGATTACCTCCTGGGTCGTAATGAGGCCCATTGGCTGCATGCTGGCTAGCAGAGCCATCACACATTGGCCTGTGAGTGGCATGTCCAATCCACATACATGACCATGCCATCACACAGATGGCATGTACCATAGGCATGTCACATATCGTTTGAAAATAGGGCTCAGATATGCGTAGTGAAAGTGGGGGGATCGAAACAATCAGCCTGAATGAACAATGTTGTTGCAAGATGCCACTTCAAGGGCAACTGGCGTGATGTTGTACAAAAAGTCTACTGTGGGCAGAAGGGATACTGTAATACCCAAATCCAGGGGCGCAGCATGTTTTGGATGAAGCACATAGGTGACCCAAACCACTCAGGCACACACACCCTCACCTGGCACTCAATCAGAATTCCTCACACACACAACATACACATGGATCACACACACATGCATGTGCACTCACCGGACAATGCCTCGTAATCTGGCAGATCTCCCACACCTTGGATCTGTTCCTCTATGACATAAGTCCCAGCAACAGACTCATATACAGTGAGTTCAATGTCCTCTTGTGGAGACCCGCCTCCAGTCACCAGAGTAGCGGCATGACTTGAGGCCAGCTTTTTCTTTGCCCTGCGCTTAAGGTCATTCCAGCGCTTGTAGCACTCACCAGCTGTGCGCCTCACTGATCCAAGGGCACTTATGATGTCTGCGATGGTCTGCCAGTGTGCCTGACGTCGTGCAGGTGTGGTCTTGCACCCTGAAGTGATCAACATTTCGCTGTTGTGTGTGGACACATACTGCACAAGTGCATCACGTTCGGCATCATTGAAGCTAGGCTTCCTTTGCGTGCCGGACTGCGTAGCCGTGTCTGGGTATCAGCATGTAGTGGACGAGCACTCTTCCTCTTTTTTTGGAAGGTGGTGGGGATCCTGAGTGGCCTACGCCGCTCTGGCCACTAGGAGCAGGAGCACCGGTGGACTGGGTAGTTGGAGTGTGGGAATGCAAACTGAGCATGGGACTTGGTGCAGGCATTGGCTGAAGTGTTGCGTAGTCAGGGGGAACATTAGCAGGATGGACTGGGACCAACACTGCCCTGGCTGTGAGAGTCAGAGCTGGGGTTGATGGAGCTGCAGCTGCCCCTGCAGCCTCCGCACCCTGCCTACTCGGGGCAGCAGATGACATAGCTGCCCCTGATCCACGTGGCCTGGTGACACCAACTTGCACCACCACACGTGGCCTAGACTTGGCGACCTGGAAGTCAGCCTGGGAGTCACCCTCTGCCAGGTCAGGTGCCACAATGGGCTGGTCCAACAAGAGCTGATCAGAGATGGTGTCAGCCATGTTTCCCTCAACTATGGGGGGGGGGTATGGGTGTCCCTGACTGGTCCTCCACACATGGGGGGCTAGGGGTACCCTGCAAATCCCGGCCACGTCCCCAACCGTGGCCACCACTGCCACCTCTTGAGGCTCGGCACCTTTGCCACCTTTACTGCTTGGTCACCTCCCAACCATGGCACTGATGTTGTAGTGCGTATGGGAGTTGCAGTAAACTATTTTCCTGGGCAATTGGGTGTCAAAGGGGTAGGGTACTAGATGGAATTCGTACCCTAGTGCTCTAGCAAGGCTGTATGTGACCCCTGGGGAAAGATGACAGGTCACGTAAAGCACAGGCACTCCAAAAACAGAATATAACGTGCAGGCAACCCCTCGTAGACCACGTGCGTGGAAAAATGAACCCGCACTATGCTGTGGCACCCAGAAACACAAAAATGAACGTACGTGTGTTACACGCAGCCCACAATGACCTCTGAAGGGGTACGCGACACACGGGGCAAGCACAGTTGGTAAATACATGCGCGACTCACCGTCTGCCTGGAAAATGAGCATGAAAAATTTGCGCCTGTGTGTGTTGGCAACACCCCCGCCAAAAGAAGAATTGTACACTGTCTGAGGAGACAGGACAAAAGAAGAAGTGAACGCTGTATGAGGAAACAGGCCCAACAGAAAATCAGAAAAAAGCTGTCAGAGGTAACAGAGAGTACGAACTAGAAACGCTGCGAAGTAAATCGCATGTGAAACGACAAGAAGTACAGAATTCACCCATTCGCTCTCCACGAAAAGCACGTACAAGGAAATGACGTCCTACATGTGCCTTTTGAACCGGCCCACACGTCACACGTTACTTCCGCGTATACGCGCTAAGGCCCTATCCTCCAATTACACGAGCTGACACTCGGACATGCAGTTCTTGGACGTGTAACATGCACCCGTGTACAGGGAAACGCCTGCGCACGCACGTCACAGACGCGCTTATGCGCTAAGGGCCTTTGGTCCAATGAAATTGCGTACGCGTGCTGACGCGCTTACGCACTAAGGGCCTTTCCTCGAATTACACGCTGACGTGCAAGATTTTCACGTGCCAAATCACTCCGTATCAAGCTGGCCACGCGTAAGCATACGGAAGACCACGCTCCTGCCCAGAAGGCTGAATTACTGCCCCCCAGAGCCCCGAGCACGCTCCCACCTGCCATCTGCTGCTGCCTGACTGCCTGCTGGCCACGTGCCCTACTATTTGGTGCCTGCACATCAGCCATCTGCAGGGATCCAGTTGCTGGGTCCACCCCTGCTGGAACTGAAGACTCCCGACTGGGATACCATCGCTCCACAGCCCAGCTCCAGGACCCAGTTGCCCACCCACGCCTACCTCTGGGGTTGCCATGTTGGGCACACCACCATCTGGCAGCACTGGCAACCCCCAGCCAGAGAGGCAGAGGGGCACCAGCTTCACTGCCACCGAAGTTGGTGTCTTGGTGGAGCTTGTCCTGGGGCATTGTGATGCCCTCTTTGGATCATCATGCGCCAACAAGGAAGGACGGGACAGGATCTGGAAGACTTTGTGGTTGCCATCAACGCGGAGGGGGTGGCAACCCGCAACATCAAGCAAGTGAGGAAGAGCTGGGAGGACTTGAGGTCCAGGACCCTCATGAAGGCCCGGCGCCTCGTGGAGGGGGGCCGGGGCACCATGAGTACCATCCAGCTGAGGGTCCTGGAACGCATATGCCCAGCGCTCCACGCCAAGATCCTTGAGAGGCAGACCCGTCTGGAGTTGAGCGGTAAGTGGCCAAGCATTGCCGTGTGAGACAGGGAATGTTGCAGTGTGCTGGTTGTCTGATACTTGCCTGTATGTGTGACATAGGCCATGCACGTATGTGTGTGTGCAGGGACATCATGGTCATGCATGTGGGACCAGTAATGTGTGAACCACATGGTTGGTGCATGTGTTGAAATGCAACATGGGGAGCTCTATGCGGAATGGACACATGAAAGCATGCCAGTCTCTGTTCCTGGACATGGGTGGGGGTGACGGATGGGTGCTGATGACATGTATATGTATGGTGTCCATATCTGTGTGTCTGACCTGCATGTCTGTGACTTGTAAATGCCATGGATGCATGACACATGTCTGTGACAATGTTTGGATTCACTGATGCAGCCTAGTCATCCTTGTATCTACTGTGTCTGGGGTGTACGAGTCCAGATGGATGAAACTACGGTGAGGTGTGTGCATGTGATAGGCATGACCCATGATGCATGTGAGTTTCAAACCAACATTGTATGTTTCAAGAGTCCCTTGGACATGTGTGCTAATGTCCATGGCATGCGCCATGCCTGTTACTGCATGTGTTTTGCCTGCACTGACCCATGTGTTGTGGAGGGACATGATGGAAGTGATGTTTGACAGTGCCACTCATCTGCTATTGCTTCCTGTCTAGGGGACCATTGTACAGTACCCTGATGCTTGTGTTCTATGTCTCCCTCTACACAGTGCCAAGTGAAGAAGAGGACGGAGACGGCGCTGTGGAGCAAAGCGGCGGGGATGCCCCCACGGCTGCAGCGGAAGGGGTGGGTGAGCCCCCACAGGGGCTTGCAACGGCGGAAGACGGTGTGGAGCCATCCAGGTTGGTGGTTTCCACAGAGGAGGAGGAGGCCGCTGCTGAGCTGCACATGGGGCCTGGTGGGGGCATCCCTGCTGGTGCAAGTGGTGCAGTCCAGGGGCAGGGGCAGGAGGCAGCACAGGTCGCCGTGGAGGGGCCTGTGCATGTCACTGTCCCTGACACTGTGACTGCACCACCATGCACCAGCAGGGAAGCCACATTCCAGGCCCGTCCGCAGGTAGGGGGATGTCCATGTCATCTGACACTCCTCTACCTGCGGACGAGGGGACCCCTGGCCATATGGAGAAGGTCCTGATTGGTGTCTCGTTGCGCACGGGTGTCATTCGTGATGAGGTGCGTGCTCTCCGGGGGGAGCACGCACATCATCACGAAGAGCACCGTGCCAACGTGGCCCAGTTGGGAGCGTCCATGGTCGGGGGCTTCCTACATGTGTCGGGCACTCTGGTGACCCTCTCCTCCTCTGTGGAGGCTATGCGCCAGTCGTTCTCCATGCCGTCTTCCGGCCCAGATGCCACCAGGGCCCCCTGTGGACCTGCCCCGACCAACGCAGCCAGCTCGGTGGGGATCCCACCGTCGGGAGTTGGAGGTCCAGCAGGGGTGGACACACCAGCAACTGGACCCCAGAAGATGGAGGATGTGACGGCATCATCGGACAGGGCACGTGCATGACGGCGTCGGTGGATTCCATCAGCCTGGATGCCGTCGTGCTGGCAGCGGCAGTTGCGCAGAGGCAGCGGCAGGCTCGACGTGGGAGGCATCATGGCTCGGGGCCATCAACATAGGGGGGGCAGGCATCGGCCGGAGGGCAGGAGAACGCTGGAATGGGAGTGTCTTCCATGTGGGAGCGGTTGGGCCAGCAGATAGGTGCGGAGCGGCGGCGGGCGGAGGAGGAACTGCTCACAATCGTCAGGGCAGAGAGCTCCATGTGGAGGGCGCTAAGGCGGGCTGAGTGCCTCGAGGGTATTCGCAGGGAGTTGGAGCTGGACACTGCATTATCCCTGCGAGACCTCGGGGTCAGTGAACATGCCCGCCTCCAAGCAATTGAACAGGAGTTCGATGATGCCCTGGCCCATGACATCAACCAGTGAGCCATCGGACTAGCCCGCCGCCTTTGTATATAGTTATTTAGGTTTAGGTTTAATTTCTTTATTATTATGATTTGGAGTCCACGGACTTTGCTCCACTTTTTGTATATAGTTGTATTTTAGACAGGGTTTTTCTTAGGTTTCATTTGCTTTTGGGATAATGGACCCTTCAGACTTTCTTTTTCAATTTTCAGGACATGTATATACTTTCTTTTAGTCTTATTCACATGGAGATGCTTTTCATCTTTGGATTTCGTTCAATGGACTTTGGGGATGCACCACTTGTATTTTTTGATTTTTTGGATTTCTTTTCTTGCTTGGATTTGACTTTCTTTTTCTTATTTCAAAAATTATTTCTTCTTTTGCATGTGTGCTTTTCATTTTGACATTTGTTGTACTTTTTAATACATTTATTTATTCTACATTATTGGTGTGGTGTACAGTGATGGTTTGGTGCATGTCTCCATGAGCATTGGCACAGTCATGTGTTGCAACTGTGTGGCTCTGTAGGACATTTGCTGATGGGCCTGCTGGTTCTTTTCAGACTATCATGGAATGGGTGATTTACTAGGGAGTGGGTGCAGTGGATCGTTGGGTGTTTGCACTGGGGGGTGGAGGGTTGGGATTTGGGTTGGCATTAGGGCCATGGGTCTGTATAGTCATGGCGTGGTGTTTGTGGGACATGTGTGTGGGCCTGCTGGCAGGTGCCCCTGACTGCTGGGGGGGGGTGCAGGGGGACATGAGTGGGACATGAGTGGGGGCCTGCTGGTAGGTGCCCCTCACTGCTGGGGGGGTGCAGGGGGACATGAGTGGGACATGAGTGGGGGACTGCTGGCAGGTGCCCCTCACTACTGGGGGGTTGGGGTGCAGGTGGACATGAGTGGGACATGAGTGGGGGCCTGCTGGCAGGTGCCCCTCACCGCTGGGGGGTGGGGGTGCAGGGGGACATGAGTGGGACATGAGTGGGGGCCTGCTGGCAGGTGCCCCTGACTGCTGGGGGTGGGGGTGCAGGGGGACATGAGTGGGACATGTGTGGGGGCCTGCTGGCAGGTGCCCCTGACTGCTGGGGGTGGGGGTGCAGGAGAACATGAGTGGGTGCCTGCTGGCAGGTGCCCCTGACTGCTGGGGGTGGGGGCGCAGGGGGACATGAGTGGGACATTGTTAAGCAGAAAACCTGTGCAGTTCCCTCTGGGACCACTGCAAAAGATTTAGGCTTACAGGTGTTGGCAGTAAACCCACTTGGTAGCTGTCTGTACCACACAGATTCACCTGGTAGCTGTGGCTGAGCAGTCAGACTTCTCTCAAGAAAAGTTAGGCAGTATGTGGAGTATACAAAATAGGGCAATTTACACAGTAGAACAAGCAAACACGGAACAGAGCTTGGGTGTAAAGATATATAGGTATTTATTTATAACAACACATCTATGAAAAACACTCTGGCACTAATACGGCAAACAATTTCAATTCCAATTACTATAAGTAAATCAATCCCCCTAACAATAGATCGACAAGTCTAGGTTCAACGGCACCACTTATTTGCAGACAGAGGTGAATGCTTTAACCTAGATGGCACTCTAGTATTCGTTAGGATGGGAGAGAAAAGGCAGGGTATCAAATCAACTTGGTACCAACACTATTACGAACAAATGCAAGGCAAGTAAGGCAGGGTCTACTGTAGATCGCAAAGTTCAGAGCCCAGGCCCACTCGGAGAGAGGCAAGGCGATGTGTTCCAAGAAGTATCACAGTGTAAATGCACTTCGAGTCTTTGTCGCAAATTGTTATAGAAAGATTGGACCAGTTCAGAGCAGAAAGTTAAGAAAGCTTCGAGGCGACCCAATGGAGAGGGGAGGATTAAGACACCTCACGGTACCAGTCACGAGGAAAGCCAGGCGAGCACGGAACCTTGTATGTGGAGAGACAGCTCCGGCGGGGGCAGTTGTTCCTGGTGGTGGATGCAAGTCGGAGCTTTGCCAAGAGAAGAGATGCTCTCGTCGTCGAAGGAAAGTTGAAGATCGTTGCACCACCAGGGAAGAGACCAGCCGCGGAGTGCTCTGTCACAAGGCACCACCTTTTGGTCGCGGTAGGGCTCGTGGCTATCCGGTTGCCGGGGTGCTCAGCACGGGCATTTCGACCACTACGCCCTGGAAGCGAAGAAAAAGCAAAGGGGACTGGTTGTTCCCACCAGTCAGGGGAAGAAGACTCTCCAGCCGGGAGATCTCCTCTGTCGTCGGGAATTGGTGAGACGGTTCAGCAGGGCTCCACAGGAGGTGTCGTCGTTGCAGGTCGGCTCAGCTTTACCCTCGTCGGATTCTTAGGTCCTGTCGCGACTTCTGAAGATCCAGTCCCAAAAGCCCTGCTTTTATGCAGAAAACCCCCATTCATTCAGCCTAGCTGTCAATCAAAACACGCCAAGTGGTGAGCGGGATGGCTCACCACTTGGGCCAATCACACAAGAGTGCAACTTGAGTTGGCAAGGCAACTCCGTCCAGGGTGCCTAAACCCCCTCCCACACCCCCTGTGGTACCTAGACAGAATGGCACCACTTTGGAGGGCTTCTGTGCAGAAGCCCGCCAAAAGTGGAACAAAATGCTCAACCTTTGGTTTAGGAGTCACAGAGACGAACACAGACGCCATTTTAAAAAGCGAGTTCTGGCAGAAAATACCAACCGATAGATTTGTTTAAGACAAACAAACCGGTGGTATGTTAGAGATTAACGAGAAAAAGTATCAACCTCCAACAATGGGAAGAATCCCATAGAGTTATATTCGGGGTCGAATATAACAAGTAGTTTCCACTGCCACCAGTCAAAACTCGACGAGGGGGGACGGGATAGTGCCCCCTCGAATAACAGACCCAGGGGTAATCGAATTACCCCTAACAGTACGTCCACAATAGGATGGTTTGTACTAGTTCTGTTAGTAAATTTAGGTCTAGTAACTGTGACTTTACATGCCCTGGGAGATAGTAGTCAGTCCCAGGGTATGGAGTCTATGGTGGGGGTCCTCTAGGACGCCCCGGTGTTACGGCACGGAGGGTGCGTTGTAACACACATAGCAAAACATATGAGACCCTATGGAGTAAAAGACCCCATAGCCCATAGAACACATTGACATTCAAAAGGAATTAACCACATTCATGTCCAAGAGTGGGAGAAAAGAGTCTCACTCTTGGCAGGATGGAAGAAAAAAAAACTCCAGAAATCCAGCAAAGCTGCTGGGGGACTCACTAGGTTAGGAAATTCAGCCTAAAAGGAGAATTCTCCCTAATAGACATGAGTGGGGGCCTGCTGGCGGGTACCCCGCACTGGTGGGGGTGGGGGTGCAGGGGGACATGAGTGAGACATGAGTCAGGGCCTACAGGCAGGTGCCCTGCACTGCTGGTGGGTGGGGGTGCAGGGGGACATGAGTGGGGGCCTGCTGGCAGACGCCCCGCACTGCTGGGGGTTCGGGGTGCAGGGGGACATGAGTTGGTGACCAGTAGTGCAAGGTGACATGTGACTTTGCTGGGGGGCATGCCCATGGTGAATGGGCTGCCTGCGGGACATGACCAGGGATGCAGGGTAGTCCCCTGTGGTGTGGGCTGCCTGCAGGGGCCGTGGAGGGTGTAGAGGGAACACCTGGGAGGACCCACACTGCCAATTCACGTGTAGGACTCCCCAGGAACCGCCGTAATACATGTACCCAGCCCATTCGCGTGTGAAACTTCCCGCGCACCCCTGAAATATACGTACCCAGGCCAATCGTGTGTGAAACTTCCCGCATACACCTGAAATACACGTACCCAGCCCATTCGCGTTTGAAACTTCCCGCGCACCCCTGAAATACACGTACCCAGCCATTTGCATGTGAAACTTCCTGCGTACCCCTGAAATACACGTACCCAGGCCAATCGCGTGTGAAACATCCCGCGCACCCCTGAAATAACACGTAACCAGGCGAATCGCGTGTGAAACTTCCCACGCACCCCTGAAATACACATACCCAGCCCATTCGCGTGTGAGACTTCCCACGCACCCCTGTAATACATGTACCCAGCCCATTTGCATGTGAAACTTCCCGCGCACCCCTGAAATACATGTACCCAGCCCATTCGCGTGTGAGACTTCCCACGCACCCCTGAAATACACGTACCCAGTGAATTTGCGTGTGAAACTTCCCGCGCACCCCTGGAATAGTCGTACCCAGGCCAATCGCGTGTGAAACTTCCCGCGAACCCCAGTTATACACGTACCCCGCTCGCACAGGCCCTTTCGCGTGTGGAAGTTACCACGAAACCCGTAATACACGTTCCCCGCTTGCCGTTTGCTGTTTGGCAGTCCGGTAAACTGGTTTTGGGTTGGCTCAGACCTTTGCGCTGGATTGGGGATTTTGATGCCTTTTCCTTGCGCGAGGGCGTTCTTGGGGGCGTAACTGGCTCTGCTGCAGGGTCGCTGCACCACTCTGCGCCACGGCTGGTCTTGGAGGCTAATATCCATGAATACACTGTGCGCTGAAATGCATTTTATTGCACGCGGCTGGCGCAGTCTATCGCACGGGAACACTGTGCGCCAGCCGCCTGCGCCACTTTTGTGCGAATTTTCATGAATTACCCTGTTAATCTATACCACATAGTCATCAACCTCTAAAACAATTTATAGAAAGCATTAAAACAAAGAGTTACTAACCTCACTCAAAAAAACGAAACCTGCCACGACTAAAGAAGGTAAGGCCCCTCTTGCAAAAACAAACAACATAAACAAATGTATGTACAAAGAAAAGCAGTCAACTAACAAACCTATTCCTCTACCAGTGTTAACATAGCCACGTTAAAGCAATCCAATAAAATGATGTTACATAGCCACGTTAAAGCAATCCAAGAAAATGATGTTACAGAAAATGTTCCAGCGTACAGTTCTTCACAATCTTATAAAAACACATGAAAAGTCACGATCTACCCTTAGAAACTACCACATGAGACCAATCCGGCAAGCTCTAATTGACAGCACATTTCTACTAAAGAGAACATTGTTTATATTGATTTTAAACAGAATGAAACCACTAACTAAATTAATCAATACATTACAAAAAGTACTACTAAACATGCAGAGTATCAATATAGAGACCTCTTCAAATTTCTATTATGGCGAATGTATTCACACAAGCAACACAGAACCATACTCCAATGAAGAAGCTTATAAACAAGAGCAACATAAAACAATTGTCATAGACAACAATGGAAGAGGGTATGAAATGGCAAAAAAAAAACCTTATAGAAAAAAGTCCCCAACAAACTTTGAACAAAATGCTCCTTTCATCCAATCAAAGTGTTCAGTCTACAAATGGATATATAGCTCAATGTGCAATATACGCCAACAATCCTTTCAATGTTCACAACAATTCCTCAATAACTATCTGAAACTAAAAGACAAAGGTAAAATTAAAACTTTACAAACCATAGTCACCTGTCCAGTGCACAGCCACACTGGTCTGCGAGAACATTAGCCTGCATTTTAGGAACAGCTTGCAAAAGCACTTTCCACCACATCAAAATGTTAGCCACACACCATTCTACTATACAGAATCTTGTGCATCGACTATACTATGCAAAATGTCCTGCTCTAGAACTGCAACGTTTAAATAACATTCTCCTACATGGAACAGCCAAAGAACTGCTTCAAGAAATAGAGCACTTCCAACATAAATACTTTGGAACTGAAGTTGACTTAGAAAATTCTGTACCTTTAGGAAACATTACCAAAAACCTCATAAACGCCAACGTCCCAATTAAAAAAATAAAAAAAGAAATAGCTAATTTTCAAAACACATCTGCTGATACATCGGTCCAAATATGTGTCTGTTGCCTCATAAACTTTTATAAAAAGAGCACAAACATAGTAGATCTAGCCTGCAAAATAGAAGAGAATGAAGAATCACAATGGTTACAATTATCTTTATATCTAACAGCAGAAGCCAAATACAATATAACTAACCCCTCAACACAAAGTTTGACAATAACCAAATGCCATCATATGCTATCACTTATAACTTAGAAATATTCCAACTTCCGAAAGCTCTCCAACAGATTAACTTGTATGAGAGCATTATAATACAAACAGTGCACCCATTTCAACCAACATCAGCCAAATTACCTCCATCCGAGTTACTAAAGGGCATCTGTGGCAAAGTAGTATAATTACCATTAGATCTAAAAGAAAATGTACAAACTCTAGGAGTGCAACGGCCATTAGATCAATCTTTGAGTTAATGGTGTGCCAACAAAAGACAAAATAATTTGGCAACAATTAGCTGACTTAAACAAAGTTAGACAAACCCTACAATATCTAAAAGAAAACAATGAATACTAAGAAGACATAAACATAAAGGAAAACTTAAGAGAAACCACCCAAATTATTCAAGAGTCACCAGAAACTGGTCAATTTTTACATGTAGATCCTGTTACTGCAGCCAACATTTTAGATCGGTATACAATTCACCAACTACACTCCAAGGACACAATTGATGATGCATTAGAAACATATCAAATACATCAAGCCAATGGTATGAGCATATGGAAAAAAAGATTACAAGCACCTTCTTTTCCTCTACTCTTTCCGACAGGAAAAGGAGGAAGATATGATGAAAGGTCCATGCAAATTAGTGCACCAGAATATGTCTATTTACAAATGTATTCTGAAGACCCCAGATTCAGATGAAATGTCGAATACATTTTCCACCTCATCTTCGAAAGTAAAGTAGCAACTCTATGTTATATGGTTGCACACACATTAAAAACAGGCTCTAACTTTTTAAACATATCCGCTACCCACCTGCTTAAAACAATAAAAGATAAAGATGAAGTTTTGCAGTCAAGTATCACAAATCTCTTGGCAAACATGCGTGGTGCAAAATAATACTGGTTTTGACATCACGCTGATGTATGTTGTATGCTAAGGAACCTAGGCCCACCCACATGGTGTGGTACTTTAAGTTGTGCAGAGTATGCATGGGATGATTTATACAACTTATTATGCACTGCAACCCAAAATAAAGACAGAATAGATATAAAAACCCCAGGACAACTATGTTCTCTTGACCCTGTAAATGTATCAAGGTACTTTCACCATCGCTTTATTGCCATGCCGCATTTTATCTGCAATAAAACGACCCTCCGCTCAGAGAAGTGCAACACTTTTTTTGGAGAAAGGAATATCAATCCAGAGGAGCACCACAAATCCACATGTTTTTGTGGATCAAAGATGCTCCTAAATTTGGCCATGATAGTGATGCCACTGTTTTACAATTTATTGAAAAGACATTACCTGCGACATCCCTTCAGAAACCACAGATAGTGACCTACATGCATAAGTGTTACACTACTAAAACCATAAATGTGGCAAATACGGCTAATGTAGATATAAAAACAAAGGGGAATACTATATGAAATGTCGCTTTGGTTTACCTAGACCAGTTTGCAAAAAAGGACAAGTAAATAGTTTGATGTCTTCTGTAAGACACTGTCTAAAAGAAAAATCCCCTAAAAATACAAACAACATTAAAAGCTTCCAAGTAGATCAATGAATACAATCCAATCATTGCCCTCTTGTGGAATGCAAACATAGTCATACAATACATTGCAGACAATTCTACTGCAGTTGGAAGATATGTCACCGCCTTTCTCACCAAAGCTGAGAAAACAGAGCTAAAGGACCTCTGCGATGACATACCATCTGACAAAACACTATCACAGAAATTGTGCAGCTTCGGTATAAAAATGCTCTCCCATATAAAATCTGTGTGCTACAAAGCTGCAGACCATTTAACAGGTACAGCCTTATATGGCAAATCTGAGCACATTGTCTAGCTGAAGCTTGGACCAGCTTCATCCCGAAAAAGAGTACTAAAATCCTACCAAGAGATAGAAAACATAGCCACAAATTATCCCAACAGCCAGGACATTTTAAAAAACAATTTAATTGGCACATGCTAGCCAAACAGAAGTACTACTTGGAAAACATGTGTCTGTATGACATTGCCCAAACTGCACCTACAAAATCAATGTCACACCAAATGACACAACTGGCAAATATTCAGTCTAAACTTGTGAAGGAAGCCTAGTAAACTCACCAAACCCAGTATAATTAATCATATAAAGTTATCATTTAAATCCCCACAACATAGAGAACTGTATTACAAGGCAAAAGAGAGATGAACAAAACAAGCAACTAACGTACTAGGCCTGATGACATTTCAGACAGTGCTGGAGGGGGATGAAGAGTAATGAGGGGGCGGGGGAGGAGACACACAATGTTACTATAATACTAGATCCAAGGCGAATTCTGATAGACTAAGTGCATAGAAAAGTAAGGGGAGTGGGAGAGGAGGGAGGGGGAGAGGAGGGAGGGAAAAGAAGAAAAGGGAGAATAGGAGAGACTAAGAGTAAATCAGTGTAAACGAGTGGAGAAGCAAGAGGGGAGAAACAAATATAGTTGCAGAAGTCCGTAATAACACATGATATTGCAGGGAACAGCAAATGCAAGCCAGGTTTCAGGATGAAAATGTGCACAACATGATACAGGGACTCCGTGAGTATGTGATGCAGGGGACGTCCAGCATGAGAATAGAGACGGGTGAAGCACCATGAGTGAAATGAGTCCACAGGGTCAAATCCAGGCATTTGCAGCAAGACGGTGATGGTAGAAACAATAGTATATCAAGACAAACTCCTGCAATGGTATGATGTAAGGCTAACAAGGGGGATGGGAAGGCAGAATAGAAAGAAATAAAGCAAGGCAAGAGACACATGAATACAAGAATAGGGGTCAAGGGAACATCATACAAACAACACAGGTAACCAGGGGGGCAGTGGAGGTGGCATACAAACATCACAGGTAACCAGGGGTTGGGGGGCAGTGGAAGCAGCATACAAACATCATAGGCAACTGGGGGGGGTGAACGGAAGCGGCACACAAACATCACAGGCAACCGAGGGGGGCAGTGGAAGCAGCATACAAACATCACAGGCTACCAGGGGGAGCAGTGGAAGTGGCATACACACATCACAGGAAATGAGGGGGGATGAGTGGAAGCAGCATACAAACATCACAGGCAACGGGGGGTGCAGCGGATGCTGCATACAAACATCACAGGTAACCAGGGGTGGGGGGCAGTGGAAGCAGCATACAACATCACAGGCAACAAGGGGGGAGGAGTGGAAGCGGCATACAAACATCACAGGCAACGGGGGGTGCAGCGGAAGCCGCATACAAACATCACAGGTAACCAGGGGTGGGGGGCAGTGGAAGCAGCATACAAACATCACAGGCAACAAGGGGGGAGGAGTGGAAGCGGCATACAAACATCACAGGCAACCAGTGAGGGGGTAGTGGAAGTGGCATACAAATATCACAGACAACCGGGTTGGGCAGTGTAAGCGGCATACAAACATCACAGCCAACCACGGGGGCAGTGGAAGCAGCATACAAACATCACAGGCAACCAGGGGGGGCAGTGGAAACAACATACAAACATCACAGGAAACCGGGGGGGATAGAGGAAGTGGCAAACAAACATCACAAGAGACTGGGTGTCAGTGGAAGTGGCATACACACATCACAGGCAACTAGGGGGAGAAGTGGGAGTGCCATACAAACATCACAGGTAACTGGGGGGGCAGTGTAAGCAGAATACAAACATCACAGGCAACTGGGGGGGCAGTTGAAGCAGCATACAGACATCACAGGGAATCAGGGGGCAGTGGAAGCAGCATACAAACATCACAGGCAACCAGGGGGAGGCAGCGGAAGCGGCATACAAAAATCAGAGGCAACCGGGGGACAGTGGAAGCGGCATACAAACATCACAGGCAACAAGGGAGGAGGAGTGGGAGTGGCATACAAAAATCACAGGCAACCGGGGGGCAGTGAAAGCAGAATACAAACATCACAGGCAACCGGAGGGGCAGTTGAAGTAGCATACAGACATCATAGGCAAGCAGGGGGCAGTGGAAGCAGCATACAAACATCACAGGCAACCAGGGGGCAGTGGAAGCGGCATACAAACATCATAGGCAACTGGGGGGGCATTGGAAGTGGCATACAAACATCACAGGCAACCGGGAGGGCAGTGGAAGTGGCATACAAACATCA
The DNA here is from genome assembly GCF_040938575.1 of Ambystoma mexicanum. Classification (NCBI taxonomy): domain Eukaryota; kingdom Metazoa; phylum Chordata; class Amphibia; order Caudata; family Ambystomatidae; genus Ambystoma; species Ambystoma mexicanum. Next base: position 1,143,553,931 of record NC_090922.1, read on the forward strand.
CAGGCAACCAGGGGGGCATTGGAAGTGGCATACAAACATCACAGGCAACCGGGAGGGCAGTGGAAGCGGCATACAAACATCACAGGCAACCATGTGGGACAGTGGAAGCAGCATACAAACATCACAGGAAACTGGGGGGGGGGCAGTGGAAGTGGCATACAAACATCACAGGCAACCGGGGGCGCAGAGGAAGCGGGTAGTGTTTCGGTAGTGAACATGGAGCAGTAAGGGGCCTACGTTGTGGGCCTTGGTAGTATGGGCCGGCTCCCACCTCCCAGTTGCTGTGATTGGCTTACAATGGCCAAGCAACAATGGGAGGGAGGCAGGGGCTGTCCCAAAGGCAGGTAACAATCAAAATGTATGGAGGAATGGTGAGGCCATCTTGGAAAGCCAAAAAAAACCCACAATGTGGCTCAAATGTTATGCCGGCAGCAGATGGGTGCTGAGAGGTGGGTAGTGCGCAGAACGCAATGCTGCTGGCACCAGGATGACAAACGTTTGAGCAGCAACATCAAACAATGCCCCCATACATTCTTCAGCCTTACCAGGACCCAGTGCAGGCATCAGGAGTCACATAAAAGGATGCAGGTTTCTGGATTTGCAGGAGGAAGCTTGCTGTTCGATCGAGGTGGGAAGAAGAGTGAGGATATTGTCATGATGCCCGCTCCCGGGGAGCCGGTTCAAGCCCTGCGTCCCCAAAGCGGACATCCAGTCCCCAAGGAAGGACCCAGCAACCCCATATAGGTACCCTTTGGACAGTGTCCTGGCACCTATGGTGCCAGGCTCATAAAAGACTTCAGTCCTGGCACCATAGGCGCCAGGCTCATTATGGGAGTGCTTGGGTGCACTTACCTGATGGAGACCATGCTGCAGGATCCCGGCCTCCTTAAGGCCTGAAAGGAACTACTTTACCTGTGGGACTAATTTACCATCCGGGTGTGGTCGGGGAAGGATACATACCTGATTGGAGGAAGGATACATACCTGGAACTTCTTCCAAGGCTATTTAAACCCCACCCGAACAGCCACACGTGCTTCGCGTTGTTCTGCATCTAGCAGCTGGACGCTCACCGTGTCTGCTCCTGCATCCTGACTTCTGCCACGCCTGCCAGCATCCTGGATCACCTGCAAAGGAAGAGAAGAGAACAGAAGAAGGAAAAGTCCTTACCTGCTAAAAACCGCATCCCGGAGACATCTCGCCGACAATCCTGAAAAGGAAGACTTTAATTTAAAAGCTCATCGCGTCGATCGCTGCAGCGTCGCATTCCACTCACCTTTACAGGGTGCCTCCATGTTCAGCAGCGATCATCCGGATTCGCAGTCACGCCCCAGCGCCTAGGGAGAAAAAGACCAGAACAAAAGGTGAGAGAGAGAAGGGAATAAGGAAAGCTAAATCTCCATGTTAAGACTTACCTGTTGATTCATTCCCTCTTCATTTCGGGTCCGCGCCGCATCCTGGCATTTCCGGACCCCGGCCCCTAAGGGGAAAAAAGACATCAGCGTTAATGAGCGAATGAAAAGACATTACCAAAAAAAACGCTCATTAAAGACTTACCTGATTTCTACAAGGATTTCACATCTCATCTCGGGTCGGTGCCTGTTCCCCGGCATTCCGTACCCCGGCCCCTATGGGGAAAAAGACACTAGCATTAGTACATTAATGCATGGACACAAGGGAAACCTCTTATCAAAAAACTTACCTGGAAGCCAAGCAAGTTTGGTTCTCACCAATCCGAAAATCCAGTGAAGTAACTGGATACCAACGCGCCCCTGCATCAGAATCAGGATGGAGAGCTCGTCCTTCCAGACCCTAAGAAGGATACTTCTGCGAGCCAGACAAGCCAGATTTGGGGGCCCGGTCCAGTCCGTCTTCCGAACCCTGCGCATCACCTTAGAAGAGGTCACAGCAGCGCGAACCAGGCCAGCGCCTCCGTGGGAGTCAGGTGAGCGAAATAGATATGCTAACATTTCAAAAAGCATCAGAGCTGGTTGCTTACTAAAGATGCAAAATCCATCTTAAATAGTAGACTAATTGATAAGCTATATGGATGAAACGCATCTGCTCCTAATGTCATGGAACAATTAACTCAAAAAAATCTAAAATGTATGTCCTCAATGCAAACCCTTGCAAGCTGTAGTTAATTCAACGAGCCAAAGTTCAAAAAAGAAATGCATCCCATACTGTATATCAGCTCCAAAGACTAACTAGAAGTGCACGGCATGATACTTTCTATGTGTCAACTAGCAACAACATGCCTAAATAGCTCCGAAAAATGTATCTCCAACACAACAGCATTGGAGAAAATACTGACTTTGTGTCTAAACTGCAGTGTAATTATAAAATGTAACCTTGACATAGAACAAGGTTCAGTCAATGGAGCAACTGGTGCATGTGTTGGCTTCCAATCATATCCACATGACAACAACCTCCACTTTGACAAACTTGCGGAACGTTAAAGAAATTGGCCAGACAATAGCACGTTTCCTTCTTTTCAAAGACATGTATGTAGGCAGAGAACAATTTTCTCTGTCTCTTGAATATGCTGTCACTATTCACAAATGACAAGGTCTAACCCTAGATCAAGCATTGATTGACATTGGCAGCACAGTCTTTAAAGAAGATCTGAGTTACAAAGCACTTTCACGTCTGTGAACACTCAACAGTCTATTCCTAGTTATCCTTGATGCAAAGAAAGTCAATGCTGACATTCCTTGCATCCTGGAATACAACAGGTTATGGGCACTATACACCCTGATCTAGATATGTCACCTGTACCTAAAAAAAATCTTTAAAAGACAAATAATAGAAACAGAAACTAGAGCAGATTTTCCAACAATATCACTATAAAAACAACAACCAGCTCCTTCTGTATCAAACAATACAACCACAAAACTGTCTGGTGCAAATTACACTGCACATCCATACGAAAATAAACACACACACATCTCTCTTCTCCAGAAACATCGGCAGGCCCAGGCCCATTTAAATTCAGAAACACAACTGGAGTATATTGTTATACTAATGTGACAATGAATCTTCTGGTTCAATTATGACCAATTGTTCACAACATTTACTTAAACGGCTTGGACCAGTTGTGTTTGCAAAGGCTCGTCCTTCACAGAAATGACACAAATAATTCTGACAACACTTACAGTGTCTCAGGTACATGTCAAGAATTGGACTACTGTGCAGGAATGGTAACATTTACGGTAAACAGACAGGAAGAGTCACAAGAATTCCTAATGTACTTTCTACAAGTACTTGAAACCAAAAACATCCCTATAAATGAAATATTTCAGATTTCTTATAAGTAGAAACATAAATGTAGTCTCTGCAACCATGTTTCACAAGAGCGCATCCCTAATGAACGATTTGTATATGCATCCATAAAAATTCTCAATCCATTCCATTTCACCAGTTTCTGCAGAATCCAAATCATGGCATATTATCCCCTTTTTGCAATTCAGACAATCATTCCACCATACAAATAAACTAACATAGCCAATATGTCATACTAATGCTTCTATGGTACAATGCAGATGGTACCAAACATAACTGTAAGCGTACAGGCTTCACACACAGCCAAGAATCTCTTGGAAAGAAAATGTGCACAACAGTAGGTATAGTATACCACACTGGTGCCACAACCACTTGAGGGCACTACACTGCATATGCCAAAAAAAGTGGTTGGTTTGAATGTAACAATACCTCTGTTACTCCAAAATATAGGTTACCAGTAAATTTAACAAATGCCTACTTAATATTCCTGCAAACCCAAATGTAGTCATTAAACAATAGCACAATTAACAGTTAGAATACACCAGCAGGTGTCTAACTACATCCATAATATCACAGTAGCACTTTTGAAATTCAATCTAGTTAGAAGATGTTGGAATACACCAACAGGTATCTTCAGGCATTCCCATAATCACAACATACTTTAAACAAACATACTATCACCATTACACTCACGTAACTTGTAATCTGTTTTTAAATCCAGTACCGATTCCTTTTCCTAATGACACAATGATTATTTAATGTCAATACAAGAGCAGTGTGTCATACACTAATGCTGTACCATACAAAGTACTTAGAATGTACTGTTTATGATGGTCTAAACAGAAAATGTATATTTAAAATTGTACACAACTACAGCTTTTGAACTACCTACTTAACTAATTGTACTGTTTTTTTCAAAGAAAATAAACCAGAGATTGCAGCTTCATAATGCTACAACACTAAGTAACCACAGCAATTATAATCAAATACATATTCTAGGAGCACTATCCTCAATTGTTCTACAATCATAAGTACCATATACAGTTCAATTACATCATTACTCTATATTGTAAAAACACGTTGTACTCCCACTACATTACCTACAATTACTCTGCACATATTGCTACAATGGTGATTCTGCCATACCCCTACTACATTACCCATAATTACTATACACATATTACTGCTGTGCTGGTTGTGCCCAGTGCACATATGCCTGGGGCCATGGCCTGCAGCCATGCCTTCCAGAATCTGGCCACTGGCCTCAACCACCACAACACAATTAACTATATATGAAGTACATACCATACACCGTCACCTAACACAACTCACCCTGACCCCCTGCAATCAAAATAGTGTCTGTGGACACCGAAATTGACGGCAGACTCGGCGGCATTTGCAAAACCTTTTCACCTATACAAACAGCCCCACATGACCTTCATTCCATTTCCCTACAACTTTCACTGCCCTTTTCCAAGCCGTCCATCCACAGCGCCGTCCACAAACTACTGCGATGTCTGCGGACAGCTACGACAACTGCCCAGCCGTTTCAACCTACAAAAATAGACCGATATGATCTTTTTTCCACTCTCTCACCGTTCACAGCCCCTCTTTCCACCACCAAATGACCCAAAATGTGCTTCCCAGACATCTCCCCAGCGCGCTGTCCGCAGATAGTGACGGGCGCTTCCAAAAATATGATGCACCTCACGGTTTTCACCATCCAATCACTGGGCGCTTCTGATGTCCTTGGACATCACGTCGCCCTCTGGATCAATCGGAGGCCCGTCCGCAGACCAAACAGGGAATTGTGTCCACGGAACGAACCCAAATATCACAAATGTTTTTTTACCGACTTTTTGGTTGTTTTAAAAAAACTACTGGACAGATTTACACCAAATTTACAAAGGAACAGTGTTGGCACCAAGCCACCACCGCCACAGAAAATTTGTTGAAAATCTGTCCAGCGGTTTGAGCTGTAGGTGTGAGCAAACATTTTTTTCCATTGCGTCTATGGGAAAAACCTATACATCTGCCCCCCCTAGACCAAATCTCACCATACTTCGCAGGATCCATATGACGGGGCAATATAGGTTTTTAGCAAAGGTTTGTGAGGATTTGTTCAGGGTGTGCAAAGTTATAAGCCACCCAAAAAGTGCTCTTCCTATGGGTTGAGCAACTTAACTATAACTACAGGGACACTACTGCAGGCCCTGTTACATATCCGTCTGTGCTTGACTTTAAGGATACTAGCACCCATGCTGCACTGCTGTGGGCTTTTATTTTTTGAGAAAGGAAAGTTATATATTCGATGCAATGTGATAACTTCAAAGCAAGAACAGGTCTCAAGCATTAGAATTAATGGAAATTAAAAACGGAGTGCCTTCAGAAATGAACGATACACCTTGTTATTTGTATGGCAGCTTGGAAAGGAAGAAGAAGTGACCAGTGCCACAGCAGAAAGGAGTAAATGATGAAGCCGGGATGCAAGAGGTTAATACAATTTTAAAAACGTGGAGGCTCACCCACTCGCCTTATTATCATAATATGGTACAACTACAGCAGTTAGTGCCCTTATCCCTAGAAGTGTAAAACGTTATTACCCATAAAATCAACTCCAATCTCGTCTAGGAATCAGACACAAGATAATCTTTATGTGAACATGTATTCCAGTGGGCATTGTACACCCGTAAGATCCATGAAGTAAACTATGTGTGAATAATTGTTTTATTTTTACACATAAGAGATCACCTCATCCATATCTTTCTATTGGGGTAGTTTTGACGGGTGAAGTAGATGGTCCTGAGGAGTTTACCATGCAGCAGCTTATTGACCAAGCTCCCAGAGAATTGTGGAGAATGCATGTATAACCTTGGGGAGAGCATATAGATTCTGGATTATGAGTGTAATGTGAAAAAAAGACTTTGACAACGTTGTTGTAGGCTACTCCTCTCCTTAAAACCATGTTAGGGTTATAAACTCTCTGTCCCCATGTTACATTGGAGTGGATAAAAACTGATCTTGGTGAATATGCTAAATATTCTTGTTTGCGGAGGGAGATATGTGATTAAAAAACACTTTGATTATACCAGCAACACGCAATTTATTCTCTCTCTGTTCCAGGGTCTTTGGTCTTCTTCCTCTTCTTGACCTTATCTTTGGAAAGACACACTGTGTACTGTGCCCGAGGGTCCATGTGCACTCACATGCTAGAACCACAGCATGACAGAGGCTGGGGTCAAAATGTACCGTGGGAAGCCCCAGCAGATCTAACTATTGTCTAGTGAACGTACTTAGCTTACTAGGTTAACCTGCACTTCCATGCCACCTCCCTGCTGGCTCTTTCGCCCACAAGCTAATAAGCTCACCATTGTTGACCTACTTGAGGGTCTGCAACAGTCTTTTACATTAGGACGACCATGTCCTCTCCCTTTATCTCCAAACCTCTGTACCAAGCCTGCACCCCCTACCCTCATAGGCCCCCAATTGCCTGTTGGCGGATTCACTTAGTCCTTAAACCGCCTTCACTCCTCATTGGGGTTCTCTCTCCATTGTCTTTTATGTCACCTCAAAACTTTACTCTATCTTTCGCTACAATCATTTACTCACTTTCTCATCCAATCTTCGCTATCTCTTTCTCTTCAACTGCCTCACTAATATGTCCTTGAAATTCATTGTTTACTCTTTCTTCAGCCTCCTCATTAATAATTCCAAAAACCTCATATTTATCACTACTCTCATCCTCCTCATTGATGCCTCCTTTACCTCTTCTCTCTCTTGCTCTCTTTCTCTCTCATTCTCGCTCTGTTCCTCTCTCTCTCTTTGCCTCTCTGACTCCCTCGACTTCTAACTTCCTGCATATGTCTTATCCATTCCCCTGTAGGGTTTTCTCTTACCTTTTTCTGGATGTCTCCTTCATCCTTCATTGTACCACTCTCCTATGTCTCCTAGAACTTCCTTGATATCGTTTGGCATCTCCTCTTTATTGCTTCACTCTAGCTTCCTCTGTGATATCTAGTCAAACCTTTTCCTGTTCAGCCACCTTTTTGTCTCTCTCCATAACCTTCTCCATACTGATTTCCCTACTTCCTCCTTGCCTCCTTGCCTCTCTCCTCCTCCACCTTTCTCTTTGCTCTGCTTTCACTGCTCACATCTTTTTTCTCCATCCTTATTTCCAACATCTCTTGAAACCTACTCTCCTCTCTTTCCTTCTTCATTTCTCCAACTCTCTTCATACACCTTTCACCATCTTTTAAGACATCAAACACCAGTAACCAACACATAGCACCCTCTACCCTCGCTAGGAATGGCTGCAACTGGTACTGGGCCATGGCCATGCCTCAGAGTCATCCTATAAAAGCGAGTTTCGAGCTGTGCATGATAATGAGCATGGCTCATGGATTGGTGGGGCAGTGTTCGGTGAATTGACGAATCATATGTGAATAATCTATTAACGTATAGCTGTATTGCAGTGTTGGCTGACCTACTGTAGACTATGCTTTCACCATGGAATTCTCTTGCGATTTTGGTCATCCCTCCCAGGTGCCTGCCTTGGAGTACTAGCAGCGACCAGGCCAGAGATTCCCGTGACACATTTGGTAACCCGCTGAAGGGGTCATTTGCATTGCATGAGGCTTTCTGGTTTTCAGTGACTTTACAAGAGAATCATACATCACAGGATCACCAAGGCTGCAGGTCATTCTTAGCATATGCAGACGTATTAATGGGATAGGGGTGGAATGGGAAAAGAAGTGCTGATGACAGCTATTTGCCATTGCCCTGGGGCCAATTGTGTACTGCAGGGTATCCCCCTGAACATCCTCCGGTCCCAGAATCGCATGGCAAGTGGTGGCACCCAGCCACTGGGAACCCCAGCTGCACCACAATTGCAGTGGAGGATGTTTGGCTGATCGTAATGGCTGTTTTTTTACTATGGTGAAATTGTGCAATTTCAAATTAAGGAGAATGCTGGGACCTGTGTAAGTGTCTCAACTGCACAAGAGTGCATGTAGGCATGCATAAGTGAAGCAGTAACAAATGTTTTCAGTGATGGGCGTAAACAGGCACGACACCAGGGCTTGCCTGGATGTCCATGCCTCAATTATACTCCTTAGCAAAGCCTTCGGTACGATCGGCCAGGATTATCAGTGACAATCACCTGCGTGCTAACATGGCCTTCCCAAAGTTACTTAACATTCATGAACTCTGTATCATCCCAGATATCAAAAAGTAACATGATATGCTATTTTATAGAACTCTGACTTTACATTGTCACTACCGCAGCTCTGAATATATTGTTTCCAAATATTAACATATCCCATTGGTTGTTCTGTGAGGTATATTAGTAAAAACACAAGTTTAAAAGCATTCACATTAATATTTGCCTTTTTTCAGTGTATGCATTTTCCGTAATGGTGAATGACCTCAACCCTGACTTAGCTTTTTATTTATATGGCAGCATGTCTGTAATGCATAGCTGACAGGTTTTTATCAAAAGCACTAATTAAAATAATATACGGCAATCCATTTATCTGAAAACATCTAAATGAGAGGCTATCTAGATGACATAGTTTGTGAAAGAAATGGCAATTACCATAGTAAGCATCTAACCTATCAATCTCAATGACATTTCCACATTAAGAGTGTTAAGCGTAATAATATATGTACTTTATAGATTTGCTTAGGAGCTCAGCATTTCCATATTGAGAAATTGGTTCATTATTATTTGGAAGTAACACATTTTCAAGGTTATGCAGTTGTCAATGCAAAAGGTTCCATATTGCTTTTCTAACTAAGGTTGACTGATTAAAGGTGCTGGAAGGAATATGTTTTCCTTCCAGAATCTTAATTAGTTTGACTTTAACTCCAGACAAGACATTCTGCCAGTTGTCAGCTACTGCTTGGATCTCTTTCTAATTAAAACTCAGAGGGGGCCCATTAAAGGTGTCCGAAAGCCAGTCCCCTCTGTAAAACATCACTGAAACTGCACAAAGAATACATGACAGCGATAGTGTAGCGTAGGCAGCGCCGGGGCTGGCCTGCTGCTTCTCTTCCCAGAGCCGTGTCAGGTTTATCTTATCTGAATCGTTCCCCTTGTTTACTAAAAGCCTTCATCTGTTACATGTCTGCAAACGGCTTTCCTTGAGTGAATCAGGCTACGGTTTTAAATACTGATGTGCTTCGGGTGCCATTTGCAATATCATTTTCCTTCACCTACGCATTTTTTTATACTCATGAAGAGAAAAAGATTTATAAATAGGAGAAGGTGTGATCCTTTTCAACGAACCAATTTGAATTGTGAAAAAAAACAAATGTTTGTAAGAAATACAATGTTGTGTTGTGTCTACTGTTGATAAAGACTCTAATTCCAAATAGGAATATCTGAGCAATCACCCTTTTTAAATATAGGGTGTATTCATTGGTACACTATCACACACGCACTCAAACGCACACGCAAGCACACAAACAGCAAAAGAAGGTCCACAGGTCTAGTTCAATGAATACACGGCAAAGTAATAACCAAATGAAGAGATCTTGTTAGCACGCAAGGCAGCCAATCAGGGTAAGTGTCACCCGTGCTTGATTTCCTGTTAAGGGCCCAAGCAGCCCTCTGCATTATGGAATCCCCTAAGCCTTTGTCAGCCTTAACCCCAGAGCCTTCTCCCACTTCCGCATTCCGTCTCCAATATGCATGTCTTTACCTGGCAACCTCCCATGAAACGCACGCGCCTCCGTGCCCCAGGTTGTCCCCTCCCTCCCTGCATTTGCCTCTGATCGGATGCCCATTCCATTTTCACGGTAGCCATCTTTCTTTATTTTCCAAAACAAATAAATAGGTTCGTTAATAAATAAAGCACGCAGACACTGATCACAAGCTTGTAGTGACACTTTGTACTTTTCTTTTTATCACTTGCCGGGTGGTGATATCAATAATACCTGGTACTAATGAACATACCGAATGCTAATAGCCTTAAGCCTATTTGAAAAGTATTTAATATGTTCTTGCCTTATAACTCGGGGCATGGACCATTACAACACAGCAGTCTTAAGTGTATTATATAGGAGGAGCAAGAGAATCCAGATTTGGGTACCTTATTGATCTTCAAAGCTTTTTTCTATCGCCTGTCATGGAAGACTCAAGTTTACAGCCCTTAAAGTAAATAACATATTATCAATAACGCTCGCGGTTTAATATAGAGTATTTGCAACTAAGATTACTTATTGGCATCATTATTACTCAGTATGTCAAGTTATTGACCTGGATTTGTGGGGATCGAAGTTCTGAGTTGACCTTACCGGGGTAACAAACCCATGAGGCACTGCGTCATCCTGTCTCAAAGGAAGCATGTTGTGCTTGAGCTATCCTTCTGGCACATGCGTTGCTCAGAGTTGTCAATACAATCAGAACTAATCACAGTATGACCATTGCCACACGTTTGTGTCTCTCATTACAGGTATTCTTGACATTATTTCTTCCCTTTGCATACCCACACTCCTCTCTACCATTCGTGACGCCACCATCACCACAATGCTTACCTTTTGATCAGTTCCATTGGTGTCTGGATGATATGTTGCTGTCTGTCTCGCTGTGTTCATAATTATAATTGTTCTATTATAACTTGCTCAATACCAATCAACGGTTTCTAAGCCCATGACCGGGATTCAAACCTATGTTGCCACTGGGTTGTCTTGCTTCCAAGCCAGACGTGTTGCCCATGAGCTATCCTTCCTCCCCAATACAACTCAATCAATAATATTTCTCCATTTGAAATAAGTTGCATTAACAGTCAGCATACTGGCTGGAGATCATGTTGAATCGCACTTTCAATGTAATTCACAACTCTGCAAATCAATAATGACCTCAACCATTATACCCACTCGTTTGGTAAGAATTCCCCCAAGTTAAAGTTTTCTTATCCCATATTCATCTGACCCAAAATATCCATAAACAACGACTATCATGCCAAATCTGTTCAATTTGATGGAGACACAGACGGTTCTCTTATCTTCCAAACTTCTGATTTCAATAAAAGCCTTTCAATGAATACATGAAACCATCTTCCAGTCTTTGTTTTGCTCCGTCAGTCCTATGTGCCCTGTATGGTTCATTTCAATGAATCTCACTTTAACACTCCATCCCAGTTCTTCATCATAGAATTAAGATTAGAGCCTGTGGATATAGGCAATCTATCTGTTCTCATTCTTCTGGACCTTTCAAGAGCATTAGAGACTGTCAGATATGCTACCCTCCTCACCTGCCTTGAAATGTCTATTCACATCACTGGTATGGCTTTGAAGCTCATGTTCACTTTTTGTTTTACAGGTTAGGTCAGTCCCTTTTATTTCCAAACCATCTATTCTTAATTGTCCATAACTGTGTTTTTCCTCAAAGCTCTATTTACATTATTTCTCCATAGTTTTTAAATAGTTATCTTAAACTGTATCACACTGCTATTTTGTAATCCCAGGCAGGCAGCACATAGACATTCCAATTAGCACTGAAAACCAGGGAAAATCAAATAAATAGTACTAACCTTTGGCACCCTTTCTTTTAGGGGTTACTTTGAAACTCCTTTACTTTGAAACTCCCCAAACAAACAATGTCAAAAAATGTAGGTGATGCAAGTGAAATGCACAATATGCAAAGTGTACCTGAAAAGTGTAAATCTCAACAATACCACTTGGGTGATTCAGTGATGTTATCTCATATGTGTAAAAACCATCAGGAAATATATATTAAACATGTCATGGAGAAAATAAATACCCCAGTCTAATATAATCAACAATGACAAATGCTAACCGTTTAACCCCCATCCTAAAACAGACACAAGTAAACATGCCCCAGTAACAATCAAGCTATCCAAACTAAAATTCAAGTTGGCGAACATGTGCCATTGCCAACCTTCACTACATTAGGCCTTGGATATTGCATTCATTTCTAAGCTGCATGAAATGTGGATGTATATTTGCAGTGGGTGAAATGAATACTACAACATGCCTGCAAACATTACAATACCACCAATTAAAACATGGCGGACAAACCAAAAGTTTAAAGAAAATGTATTTTATATGCAAATTACATTGCTTTATGTTCTGCATTTAAGTTGTGGACTTTTTCGTTATTGCATGGTGTACTATTTACATAATGTTCCTTTTGTGACATTTAATAAAGATGTAACGTTAAACAACTTTATTCATTCATTTTCGTTGTATTGTCTTTTAGTATACAACTTGACACACATTTTTCAAGATGGCATTTAAATTAAAATTATAGTAACAAAACATATAATAACATGCATATATAAAGTAATCATGCCATTCATAATTAAAACAAAGAATTACATTGCATTAATATTGAAAATGAAGTTTACATTCTTATTATGTTTTGTTATTTTGTCCCAATAGGGCACACTATATACCTCTAAGCCAGAGTCACATTTCGTTAGTTTCACAACCTTCGGGGGTAAACCGCTACACCACAGTAGGTCTCTCAACTATTATGAGTTGTAAATTGGTAGTAATTAATCGTAATCCTCAATTGAATGGAGTTTTCGATAGGTGTCTTTCATTTGGATTTCTATGATATCTACCAATACTTTTCAGCAGTTAACCATACTCGTTATAGGTGCTTGCTAGAATTCATCCAAGTATCTCATGTAGGTTCCGCCCAGTTTGGGGCATTCCGTCAGAAAATGTTTATGTGTCTCCATCACCAACCGTTTACAGCACAGGTGGCAGTATCAGGTTTTTAAAATGTTCTTTCTGCACCCCACAACCGAGAGTACTGGGAGTAGCAAGATAAATCGACCCCTTGACCTACTGGAATGGGAGCTGTCAGGGTGCCTTCTGCGTCCATCCTTTCCCTTAATGTGTTGTTAGTATGCAATCATTTTCCAAAATACAAGAGATCACCAGAGCAACCCATAAGCTCCAGTTTGGCCCACAACCTCTTCCTGTAAACTAAATCAAAGGCAGATCTGAAGTCAACGAACAAGCCATATAGGCTTGTTGCTCCAGTTGACCTTGTACTCTCTGTCAAGTGATCAATGAGCATAAGGCAATGGGAGGTGGAGTATCCAGGTCTAAAACCACACTGGAACTATACAGTAGCCCCAACTGCTTTGCTCATTGCTGTAGGCCCTTCAGCAAGAAGGCTGAGGATAGCTCACCCATGCAGTCCAGCATGGATAACATGCAGTAATTGCACAGGGTAAGGGGAGCCTTTCTTGAGTACTGCGATCAGGATGACCTCACACCCGGAGGACGGAATTTTGCACTCCTTTCCAATTGTATCAAATAATATTTTCAACAGCGATGCCCAAAAATGAATGTCTTGTTTCAATACTATGTTTGCAAGGCTATCCGGACCAGGCTCCCGCAATGGCTTTATTCAGAAGATCCTTGTTTTCAGTGTCCCTGTCTCCATGGAGAAGGTAGGCAGTACTGCTGATGGCCTCTGCCTTGCATTCTCCCTGCTTACAGTGACCATGGGTTGTGACCTCATGAGGTGAGTCTTCCATTCTTCTTCATTAATGGGATTCAAGCTATTCCTAGTTTTTCCCCCTTGGCCTGCCCCAATAAATACCATAAATCACTAGCTTTGCCTGGTTTTTATGTGTATATGCCACTGCTTATGGTGTTGCTGCTTTTTCCAAATTTTCATCGAATTTCAGTAGGAGTTGTTTATGATGTTAATTTGTCTTTGTCAACCAAGCGAGTTTACCTCCCCTCTTATCAGATGGCTTAGTTCCTGCCTCATGAGTCGCTTCCTATGTCGTATGGCCTTATTGTAGCAATTGTGCTTACCATCCAGTACAATATTTACCCCATAATACTGACTCTGTGTTGCAGTGCAAACCCTACTAGCCATCTCCCAATGTCATCAATATCCATTGTGAGGAACAATCGTGTGCTTGTCATATCATACCCCTTTGTCATAACTTTGGCCCGCAGGCCATTTTTTGCTGACCACCAAATCTGATTACCCCCATGGTTAGCTTCCAAGTCCCCATGGACTCTTGCTGGTTAAGGTTGTGCGTTATCCACCTCAAGACCACTGCTGCATGGTTGCTCCAGTCATTCAAATGGCAGAGAGTGAGCACACCTTAGGACATATGTTTTGGTGATAAAAAATATGTCCAACGTAGCATTGTATCCACCCAACATCCATGTAAATCCACCAGGCATATCTCCTGATTCTCAGCAATTTAGCATACTGAGGTCCCATACATCCATGAACTGTTTCCAGTCATTCCCTGCTGCATTTGGATGTCCATTTGAGTTTAATATTGATCAGTACTCCAAGGTATTTGTAACAATCCACCACCTCAACAACCCTACCATCCAGCTTCCATTGGAACCCTAAATGCTACTATTTTGTTTTTTTCATATTGATGAGTAGCCCATTTTGTTTAGCATACTCACCAAGCACATCGAGCATACCTTGCAGACCCCTTCAGAGTATAATCAAGAAGGTGAAAGTCATCTGCATATCCTAGCCACCCAGACTTTAAAGCGCCAATCTTCACTGGACATGCTACTGAAGGTTGGAGACTCTTAGCAAGATCAGCGAGGTATAGGTTAAACAGGGTAGATGCCAAAATGCATCCTTACTTCAACCCCCGCGAGGTGGCCATCAAACTTGTCACCCTGCACTCTCCATCTAGTCTCACCCTCACACTAGTGTCCACATGTAATTGTTTGATCTTGGTTAATAGGCCATGAGGAATGTTCCATGAGACTAATTTGTTCCAAAGTCTATTCCTCATGACCGTGTCAAACGCTGTGCTAAAATCTATGAAGGCACCATAAACAGGCAATTGTCGCAGCATCCAAGCATATTCAATAGTGGTGACCAGTGTGAGGAGATTATGGGTGGTGCTTGCCTTACTTCTCTTTTCAACAATGGAAGATTTACAGATCCATTTAGCATCTGTACCATCCCAGCGTATTTGCAATATGCATAGCCTAAACCTCTTCTGACACACTATTAACAGGTAGGTGTTTCTTGGTTGCTCCTCTCATGACAGACCATATGCAACTTTATATATTAATTATTTCAAAACAAAAATATACTTTGGAATACTAATACACATTATTTGTTTGCATATATGTTTCTGTTTCAGAGTCTTTATATAACATGATGTCATATTTGTGTCACTTCTTTAATATCATGTATGTAAAACAGATGTCATTTTCAAAAATGTACATATATATGGGTCAACATTTAAATGTATAGGTATTTTACAAATATTTTTGTAAACATGTTCACATTAATTTAATTTTTCACATATCACATCAGTTATTAGTTTTGACAAAAATACAGGTGAAAATTACCACACTGCATAAGCATACAAATACACAAAGTTAACCATTAAAAAATGAGTGATTGCAAGTCTCTATGCAAACCTACAGTGTTTACATATCCTTATTTACATATGTGTAACTCTTTCTTAAGGATGAAATGCATCCTTCAGTTGTTTGCAGATATACATTACATAGTTATAATTAATTTAAAGTAATCATTATTTCTATGAACAGCAGAAACATCTTTCTTACCAGGTAAACAAAGTCATTGGCCCTCATTACGAGACCGGCGGTAGACGTGCCGGCAACACTGGCAGGCTGCTGCCAGACCCTAGTGAATTACCGGCGCCAGACTAGCCAGATTTAACAGGGAATTATAACGTGGTCCGGTAAATCCAGCACCAGCAATTCTGTTAATATCCATTCCCGTATGGAGTCCCATAGGACTCCACGGGAATGGGGACATCGGAAACACGGCACCATATCGTAATGGTGTCGGTGGTCCTGCGTACGTCTGCGGCCAGGTCCGATCTGGTGGGTGGTACAGCACCCGCCCGCAGAACTCGTAGTTTGTTTCCGGACTGGCAAACCTTTCCGGACTGGCAAACCTGTAATGAGGCCCAATTTTTAGAATTACGAATAACACCATTAAGTCTTACAAAAATGTCTTCTGCCATCTTTAAAAAACAATAATTTGATGCATGCACTTATGCTTGTACTATTATAATTAAATGCATGCATGTATTCAATTTGTACATGTAGGTTACAAACTTTATGTACTGTAACAATATTGTAGCTTGGCACAAACAGGTCCTTCAGTTCACTTTTAATTATCATTCACTTTCTACTCCTGCATCCAGTTAAAAATAATCCTGCTGATTTAAAGGAACCTCGTTACTTTACGTATATAGTAGGACGTTGAAATCTTCATATTTTTAACAAACACCAGTTAAAAACAAAGACTAACTTTTTCCCTTTATCACTAAAAATGGGTAAGTCTTTCAAAATATCATTATTTCCACATAAACAGAATCTCACTTACAACATATAACTGAATAGTTAAACATTACTAAACAATTTCAAGTTACAGGATTATATTAGTTCTGTAAAACTTTATGTACCTCTTAACAAACAATGAACACATTTAGTCACATACTTTTAAGCCAATACAAACCAACATTCCACCCAAAAGTTTTTGTCACTTACACCCATAGGTTCTGTTAAACGGGATATCAAATTGTGCCTCCTTCTAATATATATATTGAACTAAGCCCAGTCGCTATGCGAAAGAAAACCTTGTTGCAAAGTTCCGATTTAGATCGACTTTGCCACCATTTTAGGATCATCCGCCATTTTGATTTCTGGTCATATATAATTCTGTGTTCTAAAATGGTGAACTGTCTTTCCAACTTGCAACCTAGCCTTCCCGACCTTTGAGCCTTGTTAATGGTTAGACTGTCCGAGGGCCGAATGTTTGGACTCGGTAATGAGACCTTGTCCCAAGCATGACTTGTGGTCTAAGGATTGTCTGCACTAACAAGCCTCATCCGCGAACATACATCGAGGACAATGTAATGTAAATGTCGAGCATGGACACTGGCAGAACGCATTGTAAAGGGATATGTGCTAAGGCTTACTGCTAAATCCAGGAATACACTCTGCCATTGTAACTTGTTCAAAATGCAAACCGAAGTAATCCATGTGCATATTGTCGTATGAGCCATAGTGAAATCAGCACAAACTCTAGACCACAGATTATTAACTTCCAGAGGGGGTGGACATTATTACTGAATTGTAGATACATATGAAAATGTATAGATGTCCAGTACCTCTCACTCCTCACTCTGACGTGCTAGTACTCATTGTGATGTATTGAGAGCCAGATAGCTATCTGTATCAGATCTGAATTTTTGTTGCTTTGTAACTGCGCAGTAGAATAAAGATCTGTGAATCTTTATAGCCCGTGTTTGGTGTATTTCCTTTTGTGGTACTCAGCCTCGATATTTCCTTTGCTTTCACAGTTCATTTAAAAAAGGAACATTAAATACTATGGGCCTCATTACCACCCAGGCGTTAAGGGGTTAACGGCGCCGTAAAGGGCTGCGGAGCGGTTAACCCCTTAACGCCTTACTACGAGGTCTCTTTGCGGCTCCTGATCTTAACGGCTGGTCTGGACCAGCCGTTAAAGTAGGGACCCGCAAAGGGACCTTGATGGCAATTACGGTACCGCAATTTGCGGTACCGTAATTGCCGCCTTCCCCATTCCCATTGAGCCCTATGGGGCAAAAATGGGAATGGGGAAGGGCCATGGAGAAAGGGGGAATTACAGCCCCACCAACCTCGGAATGGGGCGGTAATTCCCCATTCCGCCATGGCGGAGTCGGTAAGTTACCGGCATGGACCATGGTGCTATTAGCACCATGGTCCAACGCCAGGGTCGTAATGAGGGCCTTTAACTCCAAATGAATTGTGTGCTCTTGATCAACATAATGTTTCAGGGCATTTTCACATTGTTCCATTGCCAAATTAAACTTTATTTTAAACTCAGAATCTACACTATAAGGCAAAGTAACACATTACTTTTGGAGAAAACAATACTTAGCTGGAGGAGCATCTTTTAGGTTTTATTGGATTGAAGGTGCTCCATGAATTGGTGAAGATGCTTTAGAAAAAGTAAGCATATTTATTGAAAATATGTTGCGCGCAAAATTCCAAACCCCAGCAAAATCCCTTATCTACATCATAAAGTAATGAGTTTTCAAACTCATGAATACACATCTTATTGAAACAGAGTTTACAACATATGGATGCTTTTAACAAAGATATATATTTAGGTTCCCTAGAAAGCGTCAGGAAGAAGTAAACGTTAATCCAGTCTTTCAGCCATTAGACACTATGATAAATTAATAACACCCAAAATATCTTATGAAACCAATGAATTAAAGCAATATTTTAAAAGCATTTATATAATTTGAAGTTTGTGGAAAGCCAACCTTGATATCCAATTTGATAAGACAATTCAATGGCTGTAAATCGATACACCACCTCATACAACTACAAGATCTTTAAGGAGAAATTACAAATGAGAAGTAGCTATCTGCATATTTAATTAGGAGTTAAACTTCTTTCTCATCATGAATGGTGGTGTCGGGGTGATTATCCCGGGGTCGGCAGAGCTCAGCAGTGCCTCCAACTTGTCGGGGTGATTATCCCGGGGTCGGCAGAGCTGTCCGTGGACCTTCGGGCTGAGAGGCCCCAACTCCTCCCATGCTTCCCAAAATGAGTATGAGACAAACACAAGGAGCAAGGTGGTTCTGCTGGTTATTATAACAACGGCAGGGATGGGTCTTGGATCGTACCCGTCCGTCCAGACTCTCACTATTAGTGGGGCTCGCAGGCCTTTTTTACAACAGTATGACGCGCTACCTGCGTCACCTGGGAAAGTTAGCAAAAAACCTATTGCCACTTCGGATTGGTTCCCCGAGTGGTAGTGTTAGTATAGGATGCATATAGAGAAGGATATTAGTGGTTAAGGATGAGACAGGTGGTATACGTGGGCTGTCCCTAATATTAGATACTTGAAAATCGCTACAAGAGGACCCCTGGTGATTGGCTAATGTTAGTGGCGTCAGTGATGAGCCCCCCTGCGTTCTGATTGGTCCTCTTGCGAGCCCCTAAGCCTAGGACCATCATTGTTCCCAGCTCGCGGTGTACCTGTCATTAGCAACAATGTGCAACTATGTGTTTGTGCAGACAACGTACAGGTCTGCTCATAGACCCGTGAGCGGGCTGTTCCCATCGCCGCAGGTCCATCTTGCCGCTTCGCTGTTGCAACCTGTGTCCCAGACGTGGGACCCAGACGACTATCTGTCTCATGGGTCTGGCACCTTGTCAGATCGGCTTGTTCACGTGTGGAGAGACCGTAGCTGGAGCAGAATTCTGAACATTAGATTTGTATTTCGTTTCTGTAGCCTTGGCGCCGGGCTGGTAGCATGCGAATTGCAACATCGTGGCCTTGGCTATGAGCTCTCGCTGGGGCTCGTTCCGCATTATCAACACTTGTACTCTTGCTCTGAGAGGATTTTCATGATGAGGCTCTTGCTCGGGCCTAGTTCATGGATGGCGATGCATAATCCATTATACGGAGGTTGCGGTTTGACATGGCGTCACAAGCAGTGTTAGGTACACATGATGGTGTCATCACAGGGCGAGTGGTGGGAGAAGCGTCAGCAAGCGTATACACGAGTTCTTCAAGCGTCTTGCATTTCTGCATTACTATAAAAAGGCCTATGTGAAAAAATAAAAACGATGCACGTCAGTGGGTGTGTCAGTCACCTACGTCATAGCACTGAATATGTTCTTTGTGTAGGTTGGTGTGTGAGCGACCAGTGTGCATGGTGGCATGTGTGTTCTTGGCAGTTGGCTAGGTCGTTATGGCATCTCTAACGATGTGGATACTTGTGGCTGTTGTCTTAGTCGAGTTCATCCATGCCGCAGGTGTCGGCTTGAGTCGGACAGGCTGGTGGGCATACCCTTATGTTCGTGAACCAGGGTATTTTGTCATCTGGTAGATAGGCAAACTCGTCCCGTGGGGGGTGCCTGGGCCATGATCCTCTAGGCCATGGTCGTAATGAGATTGGGGGGAGCTTGTTTTCCCATTCTCCCACTTCAGTCCCCCCTCTGGTCGACTTGTCGACCACAAACATATCCTTTTTCTTTATCTCCTCTTACTCTCCATACTTTAGTTATTCCAGCCAGGTGTCCATAGTGGTTGACATGATCTTCGAACGACCAGTACATATAAACACAGCTACCTCCTGGTTTGCAATATACCCATCTTCCAACATAGCTCCTCGGGTTTCTTGGGTTCTCCAATTTTACAGATGGCAGATCTAAGTGGTTGGTAATGATCTTTTTACACAGTCTCTCTCTTTCCTTTATTATCACGTCGGTGTGCTGGTCATCATCAGTTGGCATCAAGGGGTGCATGCCAACCATTTCTATCATTTCGTCTGTAGTGCATGCTTTCCTGGATTTACAGAACCTTATTACAATCAACACCGCTGCAGCTAATATTATGCATCCAACTATAATCTTCAGTCCATCTGACAGCCATGATGGCATCCATGACCATATGAATGAAAACCAACTAGTATCCTGCTTCACCCCTTTGCTTTCTTCCATCATTTTGGAGTGCATCTGAGCCAGTTGTGATACTGCTTCAGTAAGTGTCCCATTATCTGCATCGTTAGCAGGGCTAAATGTGCAGCATGATCATCCAATTTTCACACAAACTCCTCCTTCCATAGCCGTGAGAAGATCAGCACATATCTGTTTTGTAGTGCTACCATTCTTACTGCTCGCAGCTCTTCTTTTATAGCATTGAATCCATTTACTGTTGAATTAATCGTCATCATCAGTTCCCACTGGGTGATCTGAAGCCATTTTCCGTTCGCATATGCTTGTAGTCCTAGGTGTATTATTGACGAGAAGAACATTGCAGCCCTGCTGAATAATCTGTGTTCTGGTGGGATGGAGGTGAGTGCTGTTTCCGATCTTCCCCACAGGTAGTTTCCTGTCAGGGGTTCTCCTTGTCTTTTCATTCTTGGTAGAATGTTATTGTTGTTATCTTTCTCTCCTTCTTGTGACTGTACAGACCTTCTCCTCCTCTTGTTCCCTTCGTCCATTTTGGGGAAATTGGCCATGTTAACATGTTTTTGGGGCACTACTAGTGATGGTACATTGATGTGTACCATGGTGCATATTCCATTCCACAACGGAGGCAAGGTGTGGTATGCCTTATCACCGAAGGCACAATAGTGGTCCATTATTACTGCCGTTCCAGCACCCCCCCTGGTAGTTCCAATACGCTTCCACAGTTGGTGTTGTATCCCACATCCACATCTCCTTTGTGTTGGTATCATAGCTTGGGTGCGGTCAGTGGTAGTATGCTTATTTGGTCTTCATCCTTCTCCATTCATGTCTGCATGGGTACATATTTACCCGACCTCGTCCAGCATCTGTCGTTGTGCTCCTGTATGGTGGTAATATTTTCTTTTGTTTATCATGTTGCTCCCAACCACTCCTATTTCCCATTCATTGTTCATGTATATTTTCCTGATTATAGTTATCAGAGGCCTCTCCCAACATCCTTGCACACCAGGAACTTCAGTGACGTACCAATCACACGGCAGGTATTTTAGTGTTACTTTCTTCGTTTCTCCATTTGTCATGTATCTGAATGCCTCAGCACGTAAGCTGCTTTTATGGTAGCTCAAGTACGTCTTGAGGATGTTGTTTTCCTATGGGTATGTGTCCCTTGTTTCCCACTGCACTCTCACCACCGTTCCTTGGAATCGTCCCCTCGTTTGGAATAGTGCCAGATATATTATACATTGCACTGTTTTTTCCTGTATTTCAGTGGCAACAAACGTTCTTGATGCGCTCATGGTTTATGGGATCAATGAGCACACATAGCAGTTATCCTCTGTTGTCTGCTTACCAATTTGGGTCATGTGCTGGTACCACATGTTGTTTGAGACGTGTGCTAAATCTGTTATGTAATTATTTATACCTTTATTGTCAGTATATGTGCTGCTTTTAACTCTACCTCCCTTACCTTTAGGGTTGCTAGTACCACCTGATATCATACCTGTTGCAGCCGTGGGAGGGGGTATGTTAGTTCTGGGTGCAGCCACAAAATTGGTAGCATAGCTTTTCTGCCATACAGAGGCAGCCAACAGACCAGTGATGACCAACACTCCTATCAATTTTATTACAAGAGCTAGTATCACTGGCATTTTGTTCTTACCTCGCTGCAGTCCGGCAGCTTATTCTTGCGACGTTAAAGGTTCCCGCCTGAAAATCCTTAATGTGCTCATTTTTATTGTTAGTATTTGTTAGTTAAGCTCTCCCTATCAAGTAATTGTTCAGTGCCCAGGCGAAGAGCTGTTCCCACGCTAATCTTAGAGCCGGCAAGTGCTCGTGAAGATGGGGAAATGATTGTTCTATGGCCAAAACAAATGCGGTGTAATATACGCGTACCCTTCTTCTTTTTAGGTACTTCGGCCTTCTTATATGATATACA
The DNA here is from genome assembly GCF_040938575.1 of Ambystoma mexicanum. NCBI lineage: Eukaryota > Metazoa > Chordata > Amphibia > Caudata > Ambystomatidae > Ambystoma > Ambystoma mexicanum. The sequence goes on from NC_090922.1 coordinate 1,143,576,603, forward strand.
AATTGGTGTGATAGGGCATCAGGGGTGCTATCATCCGCGGGCACCATCTACTCCTGGGCAGAGCACACTGTTAGTTACTTCACTTTCCAAACAATGTGACATATTTAAGTTTTGGGTGTTGAAGTACTCAACACATTGTATGACTTTCGTTTGATATTTCCTTTTACAAAAATATACTGTTTAATTCATCCAAGTTTTGATTTATTTAAAAACAACCTTGTTCTTTGTCACTAAAAAATCAGTTGAATATCTCTGTGATTAATTCCCCATCATTTTTGTTCAAATTATCCACATTAGTGTTCTTACGTTGGTTACCAAGCGCAGCCTGTGTAGATAGTAATTCACAACAATTTGATATACTTCACTTTCTAAACAATACAATGATATGCGGTACCTGCATGTGTGAGAGAAAATAGAGAAAAACATACAAGTGTTTTATATGTGTGTGTGTAACATCCAAGTTTGTTATCTAATGTCCTTCAATCGGTGGTGGCCTTGGAGGGTGCCTGACGCTGGATTGGGCAGAGTTTGTCTACTTTGTGATCTCGTGACCATGGGGTGGGCTATGGGCAAGTGTCCAACGTTTATGGCAGTGGTTGTGACTGGGGAGTGGTCAAGTGCAGTGACACAATTGTCCTCAGCGGTGGTTGCTGTATCCTTCTCTGTAGCCAACGTTGTTGATGTTGTTGGTCTTGCAATGGCCCTGTCGTCAACGCTAGGGCGGGTCTGATGTTTGTAGGGCTTCACGTCGTGTAGCTGATTCCAGGCACGCTTATCGTGCGGCTTCACGGCTCTGGGAGCCACTTCCTCTACCAAGTGGGGTCCGGTAAAGCGTGGGCTGTTCCACTTTCTATTGAAGTTGCCGAGAAGTACATGATCCCCCTCCGCAATGGTGCATAGTCCTTTATTTTCTTGTTCCTCGTTGGTGTCTTCTTATTGAGAACTCTTCGACCCGCCCCGTGTGTGCTCGAGCTGTTGAGATACAAAGGCGACACTAGTAATCAAGGAAGACACATATTGATACATTTCATCACCAAGAACAGTTGCATTGTTATCATGGTCAGTAAATGCTCTTGATGTTGGCGTTAAAGGAAGGCGCATTTGACATCCTGTCACCACCTCGTGGGGAGTGAGATGGTGATCGGATCCTAGCCTGTTCCTGAGCTCGAATAGAGCCAGTTGAAGGCAGTACAACCAGCTCTTTTTAGTTGTCTGCTGAATTTTTGCAATATCCTCTTTCAATAGGCCATTCAGGCGTTCACATACACGGTTGGCCTGCAGATGGTATGCACATGCCCATTTATGTTTAATACCCATCAGAGATGTGATGTGTTCAAACATTTGATTAGCAAAGTGTCGGCCGTTGTCCGACCGCAGCACTTCGCAAACACCCCACCTGGGGAAGACCTCTCTCACTAGAAATTTAGCTGCTCTAAATGCATCCGCGTGTCAGCAGGGTCCTGCCTCGATCCACCTGGAGAATGGACATACCACTACAATCATGTACCTATGTCCTTGACATACATTGATCATGTCAACGTAGTCAATATGAAGGTGTAGGAAGGGTCCTTCGGGCCGGGGTATAGTACCTTTTATCACTTGCAGCGTGTGACCGGCTGTAAACTGTTGGCATGTGAGGCAGTTGCTGATGAAATTAGTAACATGAGAATTTAACTCGGGGCAGAACCAATCCTCCCTAATTCGTGCTGCAATCACTTCCTTTCCTGTATGTGCTGGATGATGAAGCTGGGCCAGGGCGGTGTTCAACAGTGCCAACGGCATGACCACTTTTCCAGTATTGTTTTGACACCACAGCGCGTCTGTTGGGGACATCGCACATCATCTTTTTACCCACAGTTCCTTTTCTGCCATTGGTGCGGCTGCCTGCAATTCCATTATCTGTGTTGCAGGGAGATGAGTGTGCCCTTCCTTCATCATCATCTGTCTTACCATTGACCTCCCCCTCCCTCTCTCTGATTCTGGGGGGGTCCATAATTCACCAAAATATGCAGCATGCTTGGCATGTGTTTCTGCTGTTTCATTTCCTTTCGAGATATAGTCATCTCCATTAGTGTGTGCTGGACATTTAACCAAAGCTATCTCTAGGGGGTCGTTAATTACTTCAATCAATTCTGCTAGCAAGAGGGCATGTTGCACTGGGGTGCCATCAGCTCTTCTAAACCCCCTTCTCTGCCATTTTATCAACCCGGAGTGCACCGTTGATGTGACATATGCGCTGTCAGAATATATAGTAACTCTTTTGTCAACACTTTCCTTTAGTGCCAAAATCAGCGCAACCAATTCCGCTGCCTGAGCCGAGTAATGCTGCGGTAATTGCACGCATTTCACTGGGACATACATCAAATCTTCTGTCATTTTAACTACTGCTGCCCCAGTTCTCCTTATCCCATCACTTTGGTCAACTGTTGACAAACCATCAATGTACAATATCTCACCCCCTTTAAGGGCATCCTCCTCCACTTTACTTGTGCTGGAGTACATTTCAATAGTCTGTGCGCAATCGTGAGCATAATCACCTTCCTCAACAACTTCCACTATGAATCTGGCTGGGTTTACGGTACTGCATCTGACAATTGTCAATTCGGGTATAGATAAGATAATCTCATAATCTGACGCCCTCTGTGTGGTCAGTGTGGACTTAGGTTTGTTCAAAATTGCAAACAGTGCATGCTCCACAAATAATGGGGTGGGGCACCCCATTGTAATCAATGATGAATCTCCACTGCAAATGCAGCTGCGGCGAGACCCTGTTCGCAAGGGAAATGTCCTAACATGACAGGGTCCAAGTGACCGCAGTAGAAGGCTATTGGCTTGCGTCCCATGCTAGTTTTCTCAGTCAATACTGCTGAGTCGCAATGTGAAAAAATGAAAAATAATGTTCGTAATTTGGAGTGGCTAGTACGGGAGCTGTGGATATGGCGTGTTTCAACTCATCAAACGCCTCTTTCATTTCTCTTGTCCACCCCAATCTCTTGTCCCCTTTTTGTGCCTCTCTCAATGCTTCGAGCAGGGGTCCTAGGTATGAGCTGTAGTCGATAACCCATGCTCTTCAGTAGTTGCATAGGACCAGGAACTGCTGCAGTTCCCTCACGATTTGTGGTTGTGCCGTGTTGGTTATGGCTTGTGCTCATTGTGGTGCAATGCTGCTTCCGTACTGGGATATTAGTTGACCAATGTATAGTACCTGTTTCTGACAGTACTGTAACTTTTCCTTGTCTACCTTGTACCCCTTTTCAGCCAACACTGTCAGCATTTTTACTGAGTCTTCCTTGCACCTCTCCTCAGTTGTGCTGCAAATTATTATATCATCAACATATTGCAGCACTGTGCTTTCCATTTCAATTTTTCCCAAATCCATCTGTATTACTCTGTTGAAAATTGAGGGTGACTCGCAGTACCCTTGTGTTAACCTTGTGTGTTTCCATTTTGTATTCCTGTATGTGAAGCTTGTCAAGTCTTGTGAATCTGGGTGCAGAGGTATTGAGAAAAAGGCTTTTTTGAGGTCAATCACAGTGAACCGTGATGCGTCTGCTGGCATTCCACATAGTATCGTGGCTGGGTTTGCTGCTATGGGGTATTCTGCTTCTACAATGTAATTCAAGGGCCTGAGGTCCTGGATGAAACGCCAAGACCCTCCTTTAGCCTTGCGCACCGTGTACACCGCCGTGTTACATGCTGACTCTGATGGTACCAATATGCCATTATTTATCAGGGCTGTTATTGTTTCGTATATGCCCTCATCTGCCTCTTTTGATAGTGGGTATTGCTTCACTCTAGGTAGTATTGCGCCCTTTTTCAACTTTTTACTCCTCCAATGCTCTTCATGCAGCCCACGTCATAGGGACTGGTGGTCCACAGTGATGCTGGAACCTTAGCCATGTCTTCCTTGTAAAATGGTACTGGGGTAGATGCAGGTGCCTCGAGTGCCATAGCCATTTTCAGTGCTACTTGCTTGTATGTTACTCTTAACCAGATGTCTACACTCATCATAAATACCATCTCTCCTTCTCCCTTGTTTTCTGAAAAGAGCTCTTCATCAGACACCTGCGTGAGCCTGCATCCCTCAGCCAGTGTTATCACTGCTCTCCATGCTCTCCCTTCACTGTCTTGGGCATGTACTGCAATGTAATCTGCAGTCGCTATAATGCTCTCGATGCTCACTGAAATCACCTTCCCCTCTGGTTCACTAGCTGGTGTCTCAGGCCTGAACAAATATGTTGCTGGCCTTCTCCAAGTCTTGCCTTCTATACCTGGCATCCATGCAAATGCCATGTCTGTTCCATATTGGAACAGCTTGCTATCCACAGGCTCAGCTCGAGCTACTGTCTGGCCACAGTAAGCTTGCAGTATTTGTCGTGCAGTAAGCATGTTTATTCCTGGTGTGGAGCAAATTATGCCGTTCTCCATGAAGGAGATTGTCATATTTAGTCTGCTCATTATGTCCCTTCCAAGTATGTTCACTGGCGACTCCTTTGAATACAGGAGTGGGACAGACATGTCATAGGGCCTCATTACACAGATGGCGGTGAGCCATGGCACTGTTAGCGCCATGGTTCATGCCCGTAAAATACCGGCACCGCCTTGGTGGAAAGGGGAATTACCACCCTATTCCAAGGTTGGCGGGGAGGTAATTCCCCCTTCCACCATTGCCCTTCCCCATTCCCATGTTTGCCCCATAGGGCTCTATGGGAATGGGGAAAGCGCTAATTACGCTCCTTGGTCCCTTTGCGGGTTGGTTTTTAACGCCTGCAAAAAGCAGGCGTTAAATTCCCCAACCCGCAAAGGGACCTCGTAGTAAGGCGATAAGGATTTACCGGTACCGGTAAAATACCGGTACCGGTAAACACTTACCGCCATCTGTGTAATGAGGCCCATATTCTCCTATAGATAAGGAGATGTTATCAGTAAAGGGAACCAACCCTCTAGCTCCAGAGAATCCTTGAGTGTGCATGGCCTCGCCTGACATTTTAAATTTACCCTCCCTTACGCAAGACCTGGTTGCCCCAGTGTCAATGAGGAAGGAGAATTTTTTGTCACCTATCGCTACCTCAATGCGTGGTTCCTCCGCACTATTAGGGGTTATCGACAGGATGGGACACATCAAGGATGTCTGTGGGCTGTCCTATTGTGGGTACAGTGACTGACGGCTTCCTGTGTAAGGGTTGTGTCCCAAGATAGTCTCCCTCCCCAACTGTGTTTGTTGTAGCGGTGTATCAATGGGTGTCAATTTACGGTCCTGTACTTCAGTGAGCTGTTGTGCTGGTTGCACTTGGTGTTGTTGGGTTATTGTCACCTGCTGCTGCGGTGGTGTGTATGTCTGCAACTGTTGTTGTGGTGATACTTGCTGCTGTGTGTTGCTCTGTTGTGTTCCCTGCAGTTGCTGGTAAACCTGCTGCTCCCTCATAGGCCCATGTGGTCCCTGTTCCCCCCAGGCTGGTGGGGTGGGTCTCATTCTACACGTGCGTGACATGTGTCCCAACATTCCACAAACCCAACACACCGGTGGTTCTCTGGCCTGCCATGGGAAACTCCCTGCATTGTCTTGGTACCCTTGTTGCCGATTGGGGTAGTAACTTCGAAATCCTCCCCCTTGCTGTTGTGCATGTTGGCCATATCCCTTCCCTCTCATCATTCCGCCCCTTCCCCTGGGGTTGTTATAATATCCATTTCCCGGTGGCATGTACCCTCCTCCTGTGGGAGCTGTGTATAGTGGGGGTGGTGGCATCTGTTGTGTTATAAGTTGTGGTGGTTGTTGTAATGGTACTATTTGTTGTTGTGTGGGATTCTGTGCAGCCACTACTTGTGTGGGGTTTGGTGTCATTATTGTCGGTGTAGTTATTAGTGCTCCTTCCATCTTATACTTAGTTTTTTCTGCACTAATTTTGCCTCTTCTGCTTTCCTATCTTCTTCCTTTTATTTCATCTTTTCTTGCCACATCCTACAGTGGTGTATTATTGTTAGTTGTATTTCCGGCCAGGACTTAGTTTCCATTCCCACTATCTTCTTCAGTTGTCTTTGTACTGCCTCTGGAAGCCCTTGTACTAGTATGTGGTAACAAATTGCTGGTGTCTTGTCCCATTGCTCTCTAGTTTCCAAGCGCCACTTCTCCTGAATCTCCTGGATATAATCAACAGGATCTTCATTCTCACGCATCTTGCGTGACGTAATTGCTCCTATATCTGAGGTGTCTGGGTACTGCACCCTCAGGGCTTGCCATAATGCATGCCTGCAGTTGGCAAATGGCGCCCCGTCATGTGACGTATTTGTTATTGTAACTCCGGGGAATCCTGCTCTCTGCCAAATGTCATCTGCCGCGTCCCCTAATATTGATATTAATAGACCCTTCACATCTCCCACTGCTAGTTTCTGTCCCGTGGTGTGTTTTTCCATCTCGTATATCCATTTCCCTGCTCCTCCGCTTATTGATGGGAGCCTGCACTTTATATTATCCTTATCAGCATGCTTCCAAGGGACATATTGTGGTCTAATCCCTACCCTCTACAATAGTGGCATTAAATTGTACCCCATCTGTCCCCCTAGTTGTCGTGGGGTGGAAACTGTGTGCTCCCCCTCTTCCTCTGTGTCAAGTAAATCTGCTGCCATATCTATATTACTGCTGCTTGTCGTATCTTCTCCTTCGTTTCTTCCCCCTCTCCTATTGCTCTCTTGGTTTACTGGAAGTGTGCGTGGCCGTTCTTCCTGCCTGCGTCCTGGGAGGTCTCTGAGCCTGCCGATGTATGGTGTGTGTTCAGGCGCGGGTGTGGGTGGGCGTGCTGGGCGTAATGATGTGGTTGTAACTGCGCGTGTTGGTCCTCCTGCCACTTCTCTTACCTGCTCCTCACTTCCCTTCACTTCTTCCTTCTTCTTACATGCCCATGATGATTCCACGTTAGCACATGTGATGTACAATTTATCTAAGCTCTCCCTACCACGGCTTCTACCTTCTCTCCCCACTCCCTCTTCTTCTTTGCTGCAAAATTCATCCAGGAGTGACAACCCCCAATCTGTCCTTTTCCCCCCTATTGTCACTGTTTTTAAGTCTATTAAATCCGTTCCCTCCTGTTCTCCTCTACCAGTTACTCCCCTTTGCGCTGATGTTGTAGCTACTTCCGCATCCCGACGTGCATATGTTCTTACCCCATTCCCCACTTTCCTCTCTCATCTCCCTTCTTCCTTCTTTTCCACTATTTCACCACCTATTTCCTCTCTCTTCTTTTTCAATTCCTCCATCACCTCACTACTTACCTTTGCTAATATCCTTTCTTCCTCTCTCCTCCTTTCCCATTTCTCTTTCTCCCTTTCTAATATGCTTTCTATTACTTTGCCTTCTTCGTATTTACTGGTGCTTTCAGAGAGTATTTTATTCTTCCATAGTTCCATTTCCTTTTCCTTCTCTTCCTCCTCTCTCTTCATGTCACGCTGTGCTGCTCGGGATACCCTTTCCGCTATTGCCTTCATCCTCTCCGCTTCCCTCTTCCTTTCTTCAGTACGCTCCTTCATTCTTTCTAACTCATCCCTACTTTCCTTCCTCTCCTTCCTCCTTCCTCGTGCCTCTTTCTCGAGCTGCTTAATCAGTGCACTCCGCTCATCCCTCAATTTCAGCCAATCGTTCCTCCAACATCTCCTCCTCTTCTTCTGACAGGTCTCCTCCCCTTGTGTTGCTCTCCTTACCCCCTATTCCTGTGCTACCTGCGTCATCTTTATTCATTCTCCCCACCACCCCCTTTTCTTATCCTGTTATGTTCCTGGCAGCTTTAAGAGCACCTGCGCTGCAACCCATTCATCTTGTCCTATGTTTGAAATGTGCTCCTCGCTGTTCTTCCCTCCCTTTGTGCGCGCCTGCGTGCAATTTGGACCTACTGTGCATGTCACCTCCTCCCCCCCTGGTAGCTACCTGTAGCGGTATATGGTGGAGGGCTGTACCTCCGGGTTCAAGTACCCCTCAGCTGCCGTCAGTTGTTGCCTTGCTGCTTCTCGTAGTGGTCCTGTAGTCCTCAAAAGGGGGCAGCAAATTAAAAGGGCAGACCTTAAAGAGATCTCAGCAGTGCCTCCAACTTGTCGGGGTGATTATCCCGGGGTCAGCAGAGCCGCCCGCGGACCTCTGGGTTGGGAGGCCCCAACTCCTCCCGTGCTTCCCAAAATGAGTATGAGACACACACAAGGAGCAAGGTGGTTCTGCTGTTTATTATAAAAACGGCAGGGATGGGTCTTGGATCGTACGCGTCCGTCCAGACTCTCACTCTGTGGGGCTCGCAGGCCCTTTTTACAACAGTATGACGCGCTACCTGCGTCACCTGGGAAAGTTAGCAAAAAACCTATTGCCACTTCGGATTGGGTCCCCGAGTGGTAGGGCTAGTATAGGATACATATAGAGAAGGATATTAGTGGTTAAGGATGAGTCAGGTGGTATACTTGGGCTGTCCCTACTATTAAATACTTGAAAATCGCTACAAGAGGACCCCTGGTGATTGGCTAATGTAAGTGACGTCAGTGATGAGCCCCCCTGCATTCTGATTGGTCCTCTCACGAGGCCCCATGCCTGGGACCATCGTTGTTCCCAGCTCGCGGTGTACCTGTCATAAGCAACAATGTGCAACTATGTGTTTGTGCAGACAACGTACAGGTCTGCTCATAGACCCGTGAGTGGGCCGTTCCCATCGCTGCAGGTGTCCATCTTGCCGCTTCGCTGTTGCAACCTGTGTCCCAGACGTGGGTCCAAGGCGACTTTCTGTCTCGTGGGTCTGGCACCTTGTCAGATCGGCTTGGTCATGTGTGGAGAGACCGTAGCTGGAGCAGAATTCTGCACATTAGATTTGTATTTCGTTTCTGTAGCCTTGGCGCCGGGCTGGTAGCATGCGAGTTGCAACATCGTGGCCTTGGCTATGAGCTCTCGCTGGGGCTCATTCTGCATGATCAGCACTTGTACTCTTGCTCTGAGAGGATTTTCATGATGAGGCTCTTACTTGCGGCCTACTCGGGCCTAGTTCATGGGTAGCGATGCATAATCCATTATACGGAGGTCGCGGTTTGACATCGCGTCACAAGCAGTGTTAGGTATACATGATGGTGTCATCACAGGGCGAGTTGTGGGAGAAGCGTCAGCAAGCGTATACGCAAGTTCTTCAAGCGTCTTGCGTTTCTGCATTACTATAAAAAGTCCTATGTGAAAAATAAAAACAATGCACTTCAGTGGGTGTGTCAGTCACCTACGTCATAGCACTGAATATGTTCTTTGTGTAGGTTGGTGTGTGAGCGACCAGTGTGCATGGTGGCACGTGTGTTCTTGGCAGTTGGCTAGGTCGTTATGGCATCTCTAACGATGTGGATACTTGTGGCTGTTGTCTTAGTTGAGTTAATCCATGCCGCAGGTGTCGGCTTGAGTCGGACAGGCTGGTGTGCATACCCTTATGTTCCTGAACCAGGGTATTTTGTCATCTGGTAGATAGACAAACTCGTCCCGTGGGGGGTGCCTGGGCCGTGATCCTCTAGGCTATGGTCGTGATGAGATTGGGGGGAGCTTGTTTTCCCATTCTCCCACTTCAGTGGACATATGAAGCAGCTAACAGTTTAACTGAAACATACCTTTAAGATATTAAGTTGATTACTGTTTGATTCCCAGAAAGCAGACACACAATTTTAAAGCCTTACCATCAAATAAAACTGTTAAGAGAAATTAATCCAGACAGCAAGGTTATAGTTAAACACCATGCTTGATAACCCCTATTCAGGAAGATAAGATCCTTTAGAAATGTGTGTTCATGTACAATTTTGCAAAATTAAAATGATCGTGAAGATTTATACAAATATTGAAAAGGGGTACTTTACAACTAAAACCTGCAAAGCCCAGTTTAATTTATCATTGAAAACTAACATGTGCTTCACTTAAAAAAAGAACTGTATTATTATTGCTTACTTGAGCAATTTTTATAATTGCAAACTGAATCTGAATTATAAGGAAACTGGAATAGTTTTGCAGTAGCACTCACAAATCAGAAAGACCATATTAACTGCCCTGCTTTTAAAAATGAAATTAAAATGCTTGATGAAGAAATATACAAAGAAACAAATCTTGAAGAAACACCATCAAATGCAAATTATAATGTAACTGGCCCTCTTTGACAACCACACCAAACATTAAGCTCAATTAGCAATGCAGGATGCATTTGCAATGTAACAACACTTTAGAATCGCGTGTAGAGATTCTGAACAAAAATAAGTATTTAATGAAGTTGTTAATAACATTGACCACACACTGTTACATGGAATTTAACTTTGTGATTTTTGTGGACTTTCAACCTACACTCGTACATATTAGTGGAGAAGCAAGAATTGGGAAGAATGCTTTAATTAAAGCTATATCTAAATGTTTGATAGATTCATTATCATGTTCCACCACAGCTTATTAGAATAGGATCCAAGGTTAGTTTGTCTTTGGACTTTATCTTTCTATCAAAATATGTGTTTAATTTGGTACAGAGATTTGAGGTGGTGGGCAACAATAATAGTGACCACTTGTACATTATACTTACCATGTTGTTGGAAATGCATTAAAAGTCTACCATCCGTAATAAGGCTGTGGAAATTAGAGGGACTAAAGACAAGATTTACTGGAGGCTGAATATGGCCTCTCCACTTAATAGTACATTGGTGAAATGCCTTTTGACATCAAATTTGGTTGTTTTTTCAAAACGTTTTGCTCTTTTTAATCAAGATCTGCTCAAGGGACTGCTTTCATCTAGGAATTTGAATGTCGCTGGGTCTAGGAAGAAGCACATACATGTCAATGACATTGTGGTACACGCTGAAAGAAAGCTGCTCAAATGTCAACTTAGGTTTCTGAGGAAGTGGGGAGTTGGAGCATTATCTATGGTTAAAAAGTTAAAGCAATACTATGCTAATCGAATGAAGTCTAGGAGGTTCTTAAAATACCAGCACAACACAGAAAGCTATGATTTCTGTGTCAATCTCTAAAAATAGTGCCTCCTGTTGGTCACTGATTAAGAATAGGCACGCTCAGACCTCCATCCAAGTTAATCCTATTGCTAATGACACGTGGGTAAAGTTATTTACAGAGACCAATGGAGAGACATACCAGACTCAAAAATATATTATGACTATGATTTTGTGAACTGGGACTGTATTGATACTTTTTTATGATGAGGTTGTTGGAGCAATCACTAAGGCAAAAATCTTGAAGGGCCCCTGGACATGACAGCCTTTCTAATCTCAAGTTAATGTTGAATTCTAATCTTCGGGCACTTGTATTTATGGAACTGTTTTATTTAAAAAAAACAAAAATAATCCCCCCTTCTTGGAGGGATTCTCTGATTATATTTATTTTCAAGGCAGGAAACAGATTTGACCCATCACATATCAGCCAATTTCTCTTTTGGATAATTCATACAAAATGTTTGCATCCCTGATCTTGAAGTATGCACTTAGGCATACCAAGGTACCGCTGCATCATGACATATTGGAAGCAGGCTTCAAGAAAGGTGTAAATACTTCTTTGAATTGTTTTATGTTAGCTTTATTATCAACCTATATTTGAATTTTCAAGAAGCAGATTTATATTGCTTTTCACGATGTAAGAAAGTCGTTTGATTGTGTTAATCATGCCCTGCTATTGTCTAAGTTAAAAACTCAGTGTTGCACATTATCTTTGGTAACTATGCTCAAAACCATCCACTCCCAGACTAGGCTTAGAGTGAGATTGGATTCTTATGAGACAATGGGCCTCATTAGGAGTTTGGCGGTAGCCTTGCCGGTAAAACTAGCAGGCTGCCGCCAAACTCCCGAACATATCCGGGACCTGCAAATGGGCAATTACTGGGGTATTCTGACCCCACCGGACGTGGTAATTGCCCTTTCCTGGGTGCTGGAACCGGTAGATCTCCATTCCCATTCGAGCCCCAATGGGAATGGGGATGCCTGTAGCATTGGCACGATTCATTACCGTGCCGGTGCTACAGGCTTGCTGTGCTCGCGGCAGCCTTTCATTCCACCAAGTCAGACCTGATAGAATGAAAGGCACCCGCGTGTGAAACTCAGAGTTTTCCGGTCCGGATACAATGGTACCGGCAAGCTTACCGTGTGAGCGGCCTATGCAAAGCGTGTGTTTTGGTCCCCCTCCTATTTAATACCTATATAGCAGATTTTGGTAAGACTCTTTAAGGCTTATTTTTCCAACTCGGCTGGGGACCTGGGGTATTCCATACTTGCTCTATGCAGATGTTTTAGTCCTATTATATACACATGTACAATAAAAAGTATGGGGAATAGTTTAATGGCCTCGAGGTTCGTCCTCCATAAACAACCGGTGAAGGCTACTTAACTTGGGAAACTCGTGGCCCTTATACTGAACCTTGAAGGGCAAATGAAGAACACCATTGGGTTTAAACCCACTCAGACATTAACCAATAACATTTGACTATTGACACCTTTGGTTTAAACATTACAAAAATGACTTTATTAAGACTATATAAGTTCATAAAAGTTAAAAAAAAACTATTACATTGACATCTTTTAAAAAAAAACACACCATTGCAGACTACTAATTGCCTACAATTTACAATACAATAAAACACACTAAGTCCAAAAAGTGCTTTCTTACAGACCACACGCCAATCATTCACTGCCTGACTCATACACAATACGCCATTCACTGGAATAAATACACCTGTTGAATATACCAATACTAAGAACTCTCAGAATTCCGAGATGCTCTTTCACAACCCTCAATGTCCTGGTTAGGTGAATCCTTGCTGCTCAAGGTTCTTTTAAATTAATAATTTACTCATCACAGTTGCCTTAATAGATGACAACAACTTAGCCCAACATGTTTCGTTCTACAGAAAACAATTACAGGAATATAAGAACTTCTTCAGGGGAAAAAAACACTCATTTCAACATGCACATTTTATTTCTCTTTTGCTCGTCGTGGTGATGATGTTCTTCTAAGGCCCTACAAGGAACAGCATAAAAAACAGCCATGATTATTGCTGTTACCAAATCTCTCACTACCATATTGAACAGCTATAAGTCTCTAATGGTAGGCTTACCGTGGAAGCTAAAATGAATAATGCTGACCACAGCATAGTAGGCGCGTCTTCTTAGTAAAACAGCCCTCTGTTGTCGTAACTGTCACAAACAACCGAAAGCTCCACAGCCAAAACACTGCAAAAAACTGATAATGTTACAATCATGGTGCACCTCTGTACAGTGTGTCCATCAACAACGCACCTAACTTTACCTGAGTACTACGTATCTGTAACAACTCAACCTATATCCTCTCTATTTTGAAAGACAGATAGGCACTCTGGCAGAGGAAATTACAAACCACCAGTACCTCTGTCTATCCACATATTGTGAAAAAACAAATAGTGAAAAACAAGGTCATCACAAGGAAATTGACCACTCTGGGTACATGACACCAGTACGGCCGAAAGATTACACAACTATCAGAAGCCGGAACAGACAGGAGAGAGTACCCCACTAGTGTCAAAGAAACAAGCCACACCTCATGTATTGCATTACTGCCTGCATCTTCCATCAACTGCTTATGTACTCGATGGTAAAATCTAGCTGAAATGTTAACTTACTTGTAGGAAGTCCAGAAGCCGCTCTTTAAGGTCTTTCTGTAAAGTGTGCCTCCGTATGTGTGGCGCTGGCTTTACGGGCCTCGCTGTCTATGTTCCAAGTAACATCCGTCCATACCGCGTCCCGAACCGCTGCCTATGGACAGTTTAATAACGCGGTCTAACTGCATGCTACTCCCGTGCCATGCTTTCGTCGGATGCGGAACACCTGCGGAATCTGGCAGCGTGCCACGGCAAAAAAACACTCCCCAATGTTGCCCGACTTTGGAACATGAACTACAGTTCTCACGATCCGTAACCCGTTGCATTTCTTCTAACTTACTTTCCAAAGGCTCCGTTTACGGGCTGTTCCGTTTCCGGCATCTGTTGTAGAATGTCACTGTCACCTGACTCTCGATCTCCGCCTCTGAGCTGAGATTAAATAGCTAGTCAGGAGAACGCAGCTGCTTGAGCTCTTCTAAATTAGGAGAACTCCACGTGTTTTTCAAAAAGAAAGAACCGCAAAGCGTATTACGCTTCTATTACTTGAGGTAAGAGACCCCATATCCATGTATAAGTACACACTGACCTACAATAGATGCTATGTCTCAAAACTGCTGGTATCCTCTGTAGTAACACCCTTAGAGATGCCAGATGATATCAAAAAGTAATCGTTACTCCCACTCGAAACTGCAGGTGTAAGCACATAAACAGGGCACGGCCAGTTTAAACAACAAAGTCTGTTCAAAAACTTGGCGCGACCAAGGGAAAAAAGGCACCGAAGTTACCAGTTTTTATTTTGCATCGTGCATATATTCGCATCCACTGCCTCGTGTACCTTAGCCCAAGTTGTTCCAGACTACAGCTTCATTCAGACCAGTGACGGCTGTTAGGAATAAAAAATGAGCCATTGTTTGTTCTCTTGTAACCTCTTAGTTGTTGCAGGAACATTTATGCTCTGAATATGGAGTAAAACAGACCATTTCAGGTCATTGCAACCGTGGTCCATCATTAGAAAATGACTGACCATCGGAGCTGTAACTACTCTGTTCTTAATGCAACTCCTATGTTCCAAAATCCGGACTTTGATCTGGCGTGTGGCCATCCCTATGTAGATCTTCCCACAGGGACACCATATAGCGTAGACCACATTTTTGGTGTTACTACTGGTAAATGTGGTTTGGGACCACAATTTAGCCAGGCCTAAATTGATTTGTGTAGTACGATTTGTCAAAGGGCAGTTAACACACTGTCCACAGGGTGCATGTCCTACAGTTTTAGGTATCCCCCAAGATTCAGTGACGCTTCTTTGTTTGGCTGGACCTCTCGTAATGTCATTTTTAGTGAGGAGATCTTTGAGTAAAGGACCCCGTTTGAAAGCGAACAATGGTACCTCAAAGAGACAGTCGCCACCCAACAGAACATGCCCATTTTTCTTAATGATCTTAATGATCTGATTCGTTTGTGGGGTAAAGGTGCTAACAAATACAAAGCCTTCTTTGTCTTTAATTCTGTCATTATATTCAAGCAGCCCTTCTCGATGGTTGTTCTTAGATCTTTTCAGTGCTCAACGCCCTATTTTAGTCGTATATTTTCTTGCGACCAATTTCGAACTCAGGGTATCTGCTTCTGATAGGAAAATTACTTTCGTAGAGCTGTTGCGCTTAAGATGCAGGAACTGGCCAAAAGGGAGATTCTCCCTTGTATGGCGAGGATGGCAACTGTCGAACTCTAAAAGAGAGTTGCGATCTGTTGGTTTGTGGTAGAGTTTGACTTGAAGAACGTTCAAACTGACGTCCACCCAGATAGTGATATCTAGGTAATTGATCTCTACATTACTAAATGTGGACGTGAATTTCAGGAACGGATTTTGACTGTTAATCCATAACATTAATTTGTTGAACTGTTCAGTAGACCCATCCCACACAATCAAAATGTCGTCTATATAACGGCGCCACAAACGCAACTTAGAAAAGTAAGGGTTGTTGGAACTATAGATGACTTGGTGTTCAAAACTCTCAACAAACAAATCGGCAGCTGAAGGGGCAACTGAAGAACCCATAGCTGTACTGTGGGACTGATGATAAAGCTGTCTGTTGAAACTAATGTAGTTTTCAGTAAGCGCCATTTCAGCGCACCAGAGGATGAAGCTATTGGGTGTTTTCCCCTTTGTTCTTTTAGTCAGAAGTATCTCCTCTAACACTTGTAAGGTTTCTTGTTGCGGTATACAAGTGTACAATGACACAATGTCCAAACTGACAAGGAACTGGGTCGCAGGATCGAATCGCATCTCTTCCACTATACTGATAATTTCAGTGGTATCCTTAATCCTATTATATTACATGCAAGTAGGCCACCAGAGAGCCCTAACAGCAACAAATGCCTATTTTGATTTGGTGGGCTTAGAGATGAATGTTGCCAAATTGAAGGTTTTGGTGATAAATAAATTGAGAAAATGTATGAAAAGTAATTATGTATGGTTAATTAAGGATCATAAATTGGAACAAGTGTTGCACCTTAAATACCTGGGTACTATGTGTGTAATACTTCAAAAATGTATGAACAATTGTCTCTAAGCAATACAGCATTGGCACACTCTACAACCCAGCTGAAACAACTAGATAAGAAGTTTGGTCGGTTCTCTCTTCAAGCAGTCTGGAGATACTATCAGCAAAAGAAAATCCCAGTGTAATCCATGGTGCTGAAGTATCAAGTGTTAAGGGGTCTTGGTCCCAGTTTGAGGGCAGATTGTGGCATAACATTTTAGCGCTACCACAAGGGGCTCCCCTTGTAGCGATTAGACAAATCTTGGGTCATATCTATTCAGGCAAGGATTGACTTGAGGACACTAGAACTGCATAGAAGCTGTTTGGATCCTCCATCTGGGTCAACGTTTCAAGAACTGCTGTGTCTGTTAATATCAGGGAGCTGCAGGCCCCTGTCTGATTGGGCCTAGGTTTGTCTTGCTATTATGTCAAGAGGAGACATTATCAAATAAATGCTTGTACAGAGACGCATCACTACTAGATAAGCCGTGTTTGAACTGGACTGGATTGAAAATAAGTGACAGTTGATGTCCTATAAGGTGTCTAAACATACAACATTAAAGCGTATATGGGTTTATGAATGGTATCTTGCTGAAATATCCTGCGAAGATAATATTTCGTACTTGACTTTGTTTAAAGTTACATCTATTTGACACATTGAAGTAGAAGGTGACAGAGATTGCATACTCAGTCCAACCTTGGAGGACCCGGTAAGTCCCCATTCTGAAAACTATTCCCCATTCCCATTCGAGCCCCCATAGGGCTCAATGGGAATGGGAAAGGAGGTAATAACGGGCCTGCAAATAGCGGGCCCGTTATTTGCTCCCTGGTCCCTTAGCGGCTCCCGCTAAGGGCAGCTGGTAAAACCAGTCGGCCTTAGTGGGACCCGCTAAGGGACCTCAGAATGCGGCGGTAGGGGTTTAACGGCACCGGCATCCTTACTGGTGCCGTTAACCCCCTACCACTGTACTCGTAATGAGGCCCATTGTCTTGGTTTGTCCTTGTCTTGACACTTTTTGTGTTAATATTTTAGGAATATCTCTGGAAATAACCAATGTGTTTGGCTCTGAAAGATTGTGTTACTCTCTTCTTGTGGTGCCACCAATGTCTTCATTGATTTCTGTATTCAGATTTATGGTTATGCTGTTTCCTGATCAATTATCCTAGTAAATGCTTTCACTTTTCTTCTATTGATTTGACCTTGTTGTTGTTTTTAGAGATTCGTTTTTAACAGTGTTTTGTAGACTATGTTAATCTATTAACTTCTAAATGTATTCATGTATTAATGTAATATTGTAATAATGTTTTGATTTGCTTGATGAATTCATGTTTTCATATGGTTTTACTTTGGGATGTGTACTTGTGTGAAATGTTTATTTGTTTTAAACTATGCCACACAATAAATATACATATATATATATATATATATATATATATATATATATATATATATATATATTCAGTGAAAAAACTTTGTTAAAGGGACGTTATGGTTAAGTAGCGCTACTAAAAACCTATGAAATTCAGTGAAAAACGTATGGTTCAAAGTAAAACCGAAAAACCCCTGAAATTCGGCAGTTATGGTAAGATAAGCAACCATAACTCGCACCACCGTGCACTGCTAACACTAACACCCAGGACATCAAAGATGACATCACACCTTTTTGGCCGTTTCCGCCGCTATAACTGCCAGGGAGAGGAGGCCCGCCGCCAGGCGAAGCAGCCAGCCGGAGAAGGCCAAAGGACAAGGCCGCAACTCTGCAGCTCCGCTGCGAGAGAGAACATCACAGACATCCCCCTGCAGCCACGAAGAAGGACGAGCCCCTCCACGAGGACGATTCCCTCCTGCCCATGCCGCCATTGCTCAACACGAGCCCCCAGCTGCAATACACAACCACCGTCTGTGCACCATGGCAACAGACAACACGACTGCCGGAGCCGAGTCACGTGACTCGCGTGTCGGAGCCCGCAGCCCCTCATCTCCCGCTTTAAAGGGAGAGGAGGCCCGCCGCCAGGCGAAGCCGCCAGCCGGAGAAGGCCAAAGGACAAGGCCGCATTCTCTCTCTGCAGCTCCGCTGTGAGAGAGAACATCACAGACATCCCCCTGCAGCCACGAAGAAGGATGAGCCCCTCCACGAGGACGAGCCCCTCCTGCCCATGCCGCCATTGCTCAACACGAGCCCCCAGCTGCAATACACAACCACCGTCTGTGCACCATGGCAACAGACAACACGACTGCCGGAGCCGAGTCACGTGACTCGCGTGTCGGAGCCCGCAGCCCCTCCTCTCCCGCTTTAAAGGGAGAGGAGGCCCGCCGCCAGGCGAAGCCGCCAGCCGGAGAAGGCCAAAGGACAAGGCCGCATTCTCTCTCTGCAGCTCTCCGCTGCTCGATGGCGCAGTTGGCGCCCCCACGCTTTGTTAAACCAGCACAAGGTAAGACCATTAGCATTAATGCCCCCATGCTACAACCTTTATGTGCGCCTACCTTGCTAGCAAACATACGCCCTCCGCTATACCACAGCAGGATTGCGCGACTACGGTCCCGCACTCAGCCCACCAACCCCATCAGTTCGACCCCTACCTTGGGTTACCAAAATGTTAGGTTGGGCATAAGAAGCTAGCGGCCAGCACACACATGCTCTGCCACGGCACGACAGTTCATCATCAAGGGTCGTGTCAACAAACAATACTTCACGATCACCAACCCTACTATGAACTTTAACTTTGCCCCACAACCCTCGCCCTTCAGTCCTACTGCACCCATGCCTGTAGCGCATACTGTTGCCGCCCCCATGACCACACTTGATTTTGTGCAGCTCAATGATGTTTCTGTGCCTATTCATCCTACTGTTGCCACACCCATGACCACACTTGATTTTGTGCAGCTCAATGATGTTTCTGTGCCTATTCATCCTACTGTTGCCACACCCATGACCACACTTGATTTTGTGCAGCTCAATGATGTTTCTGTGCCTATTCATCCTACTGTTGCCACACCCATGACCACACTTGATTTTGTGCAGCTCAATGATGTTTCTGTGCCTATTCATCCTACTGTTACCACACCCATGACCACACTTGATTTTGTGCAGCTCAATGATGTATGTGTGCCTATTCATCCTACTGTTGCCACACCCTCGACCACACTTGATTTTGTGCAGCTCAATGATGTTTCTGTGCCTATTCATCCTACTGTTGCCACACCCTCGACCACACCACCTAGTACTTCTGACCCTCCATCCTCACCCACTAGCCCACCTATCCCTACGCCTCCCCATGCCTACATGCTAAGCTGCGCCCTGCTTAATGCCCGCTCCATACCAGCACACGCCCTTGACATCAACGACCTGCTCATAAACGACAAGCTCGACCTCCTCATCCTTACTGAAACCTGGCTGAATGAAAGCTCAGGCCCAGCCTTATCACTCGCCATCCCACCTGGATATTCCGTTTTTAGGAAAGACAGCACGTCTCAGAGAGGTGGAGGCGTTGCCCTCATCGCGAGGGACACCCTTACCATCAGAGAAGCTGAAGGCATCCTTGATAGCAATAGTGACTACCTCCCGCTAAAAATCAATGTCTCGCCCAACTGCACCATATCCATGCACATTGTATACAGACCCCCTGGCCCATGTACGGACTTCCATGACACCCTTATCCCTGCATTGTCTCACAACATCAAAAAGACCTCTCAGGTTCTACTCCTTGGTGACCTCAACCTATGGCTGAATGACCCTAAAGACTCCCCAGCGAAACACCTCAAGAAGGCACTCTCCAACATCGGCTTTGTGCACTCCATTTCTGACCCCACGCACATCAAAGGGCGCACCCTTGACTGGATCAGTCATCACAACTGCTCCCTTCTCATCACAGCCAATACCCCTATCCCCTGGTCTGACCATCACTACATCCAATTCAACCTCGGAACCAGAAAAGTGGCTCTCTCTCCGCCATCACCATGCCTCGCCACCTACGCCAGGAGCTCACGCCTCCTCACAGTCGAGAACCTAGCACCCTACCTCCTTAACCCAGCCCTTCAGGCACCTTCATCTAACAACCCTGACACCTTAGCTGACACCTTCAAGGATGTCATCACGTCAGCCGTGGACGCCATTGCTCCCCTGACTCTCAAAAAAGCTAAGAAAGCCAAACATGCTAACTCATGGTTCTCTAAAGAACTCCTTGACCAACGTGTGCAAAAGAGGATTGCACTATCCTCCTTAAAAGCAAACCCCTCTGAAGCCACAAAACAGAAGTTCAAAGCCATTTCCAAATCCTACAAGACTAACATCACACTGGCAAAGGCTGCCTCCTTCAACGCCAGGATCTCCGACGCCAAGTCAGGATCTAAGGAACTATTCACAATCTTTAGGGAACTTGAAAAACCATCTGCCCCCCCCCCCTCCTCAGTTATCAAAGATGACAAGTGGTGCAACAGCATTCAATCTGCCATGCTAGAGAAGCTCAACACCCTCCAAACAAAAATGTATGGCCACCAAAAAGCCCTTTCCCATATTATAGCGAACATCCACGCCAAGCCACCCATCAAGTCCACGTCATCCCCGATGTTCGAATTCAAAGACATTACTGAGCAAGAGGTCATCACCCTGCTCAACTCTATCAAACCCTCCAATTGTAAAGGCGATGCCTGCCCAGCCAGCCTCATCAAAGACTCCGCACATACCCTCGCCCCCTTCCTTACAGCCTTTATCAACTCCTCCTTCCAATCAGGCCATGTCCCATCAGAACTCAAGGAAGCGTGGGTATGCCCACTCCTCAAGAAACCCTCACTCGACCCAACCGTCCCGGGGAGTTACAGGCCCATCACAACTGTACCATTCCTGCTCAAAATCTTGGACAAAGCAGCCTACCCGCAGGTCCAAAAGTTCTTAGAGGACAACCGTCTTCTCGGCCTGCGGCAATCTGGGTTCCGCCCCCACATGGCACTGAAACGGCCCTCCTAGATCTAAAGAACCAAATGGATGACCTCAGAGATGCAGGCAAACCTGCCCTCCTACTGCTCCTGGATCTATCCGCAGCGTTCGATCTGGTTGACCACAACACCCTGTGTCACCACCTAGCCACCCAAGCCAACTTCTCCCCGAAAGCCTGCCAGTGGATCACCTTCTTTCTCCAAGAAAGGGCCATGAAAGTCTTTTCTGAAATTGCCGCCACCACCCCTAGCCTCCTCACCTGCGGTGTCCCTCAGGGATCCTGTATCGCCCCAACACTCTATAACCTCTTTACAAGGCCCCTGTTTAGCATCCTGGATTCCCTTGGTATTTCATATACCAACTATGCTGACGATACGCAGGTACTGATCCCACTCACGGGAGACTACCTAGCAGATTCCAACACCCTCACCTCTATCTACACTACCATCCAATCCTGGATGGCGGAGAATTGGCTGTGCCTCAACAGCGAAAAGACCGAACTCCTCCTCATTGGGACACCCTTCACTCTGGGTAACCTCGGAGATCAGTACGCCTCCTTCTCCATTGATAACATTCCAATCAAGGTCTCGAACCATGTTAAGACACTCGGAGTCTACCTTGACTCCGACCTGTCCATGGATAGACAGGTCAATGCTATCGCTGCAACCTCAGCCAAAGTCCTCAATGCAGCCAGGCCCTTCTTGGCCCGTCAAAATTGCCTCACGATTGCCAGGGCAATTATTGGGTCAAGACTTGACTACTGTAATGCCCTTCTCGTGGGGACATCCAGCAAAAACCTGGCCAAATTGCAGCTAGCCCAGAACAATGCGCTAAGGGCAGCCACCGGTACCTCAAGAAGAAACCATATCTCCGAAATCAGAAGGCAACCACACTGGCTCCCTGTCAAAGAGAGAATTGTCTTTAAAACTCTTGCTCTCACACACAAATGCCTTCACGAACTTGCCCCTCCTTACCTGACCAACAGAATTACTAGGCACACCGCCACGAGACCTCTCAGGTCCCCTTATGCCAACACAATTGTCACGCCTACTACTCGGAAAGTGCGCGCTGGTGGCTCCAGCTTCCCCACCCTAGCAGCCACGCACTGGAACGCTCTGCCACCTCACCTAAAACTCATTCAATCCCACCTAGCCTTCCGTAAGGCTATCAAAACCAGACTCTTTGTTTAACCTGAACCTGTATCGTCCACTGCATATATGCGTACCAATCTGTAACTAAGAGCCCTCCTGGCACCTGTCTGTAATCCTAAGTTTGCGTATCCTCTGTAACAGCGCCTCGATGCCTTACGGGCTGCAAGCGCGCTTATCAAATGCAAATAAATAAATAAATAAGTGCAAGGACCCAATGGGGAATGGAAATGTACTGCTGTACCGCTACTCATGTTCTGGCACTAATAGCACAGGACCGAGTAGCGGTAATGCTATTTGCTCTGCCGGTATCCCAGCAGTATTACCGCCAGGATGCCACCAGCCATGTGATGAGGCCCAATGTCTTAAGAAGTTTTTTATCAATTTAATTTTGAAAAGAAATGTAAAAAAAACGATAAAATCTTTTCACTACACGCAGTAGAAATAGTAAAACAGTATGCATTAAGCAACGTTTGCTTAATGCCGACACGCCGGCTGCAACAAAGGCCAAACTAAGGCCCTGTTTGCCCCATCCAGCACTAGGAGCAGACCATCGCAAGGGGAAGAGGGCAGGAGCCCCCTCCTCCTCCCAGGAATAGCGCCCGCAGCCTGCAGCAACAGAGCACGAGATGGAGCAGCCGAGCTCCCTGGCCCCACAGACGCAGCTGCATCCTCTTTGCCCACATTATCTACGGTGAGCAATGAGCTACGCTCCCTCTCCTATCTCCCAAAGTGCCTTACTGATCTGCGGAACGACAGATCACCTATCTCCTCGAGCCCTGCGTTCGGATCGCTGTGTTTGCTGTGCCTGACCATGTCCCCCTGTCGTGCCTGACTCAGGCAGGGCGGGCGCAACGCGGCACGACAACGAGGCTCTACCTCGTTTCCCAGCAACAGCGTTTCCGCCGGCAGGCGTACACACCGGCTGCAACAAAGGCCAAACTAAGACCCTGTTTGCCCCTGTTCGCCGATGGTCGGCGCATGGCGATCACTGCCGATCATTACATGCCCATGTAGAAGCCCCCTAACGCTGTCCCGCTGTGATCCAGCCACCCGAGTGCAGAATGCGAACGCATACGCATCCGCTTGTCCACTGTCTGGAAATGGAAGCAGACCGAAGGTGAAGGGCCGTGGAAAGGCCTGCCCGCGTTGGGCCGCAGTGAACTGCACCCTTCGTAAGTACCTTGTGACTCCCTAATTCGAAAAGCACGCTGTCTTCCATGACTACTTGTAATATACCAATCTAGGTCGTCAGAGAACACTGTGACACTGTGTTGTGCCCTAAGGTCGCTTAGAGACCATATCAATTGTGTTGTGCCTTATGGTCGCCTACAGACCACTGTGTTATGCCTTATGGTCGCCCAACGACCACTGTGACACTGTGTTGTGCCCTAAGGTCGCTTACAGACCATATCAATTGTGTTGTGCCGTAAAGTTGAAACTAGCTGTGCCTTGATTCGCATTCCGCATCTCCCTATCTTCAGCTTAACTGCTAATGCCAACTCTAACTGTGCTGCTATCTGCGCACTAGATTTAGTCAGCTAGCATGTACTCTACAAAACCATACAAACTAAGCATCATTGCACTAGATAGGACAACTAAGCTACCTCTCTATGCCGCCTCCCTCATCACATTAGTGGTATTATCACTCTCCTACCGTACCATGCCTACTTCTACACAAACCATGGGACTTACAGCAAACCAGTATCAAGATGATACTACCACATATAGGCCCTGTAGTACCTCAGACAGAAACCTCAAACTTCGCGCTCGCCTACCAAAACTGTACGAACTACCAGCAAAGCAAATTGAACAAATCAACTTCCTAAAAAAGAACATACAGCCGAAAACCACTGCTGAACTCACTAGGAAAGTTCATACCCCTAAAAGACCCACACAAAAATGCTCCAAACCTACCATTATAGCAAGCACCATGCTCACTAAACATCACCTTAAAGGTGCACTCATAAATGCTAGGTCCCTAGTCGCCCATGCTACAGAAATCTCAGATATTATTCTCGGACACCACCTAGACTTCCTAGCCATATCAGAATCATGGCTTCACGATGCAGCGGGTCCCGCCCTCTCTTTAGCAGTTCCCGACAATTATACTATCATACGAGCTGACAGACATACCTCCCGAGGCGGGGGTCTAGCCATTATAGCCAAGATCAGTCTCGACATAAGAGTCTCCACATCTCCCATCACGAAATCTTGTGAATGCCTCTCGGTCAAAATAGCCATCGCCAACTCCCAAACATTAAACATTGCCCTGCTCTACAGACCTCCTGGTCCTATTGGAACCTTTGTCGAGGACCTCTCCACCACCCTGTCCAACAATTTGAAAAACACCTCCCAAACTATAGTGCTAGGTGACTTCAACCTAGGCTACAATGATATTAAAGACACCCAGTCTACAGCTACTGCTCAGATCCTAAAAGAGCTGGGCTTTGCCCAAAGAGTCACCTGTCCCACTCACAATAAAGGTTGCATCCTTGACTGGATAGCTGAACACAACTGTGGAGTAACCATTACAGACACTGTTCCCCAGATCTGGACGGACCACTTTCTACTACTATTTACAGTAGCTACCAACTTAGCCACAGCTAAGTCCACACTTGCCCCTCCTATACCCACGAGGAACAAAAAACTAATAACCACGGAAAAACTGTTGCCAATCATATTACCCCAACTAAACTCGCTCCCAGCCAACACGGAGCCTGAAATGCTAGTTGATCAATTCAATGAAACGATGAACTTAGCCCTTGATCACAGAGCACCGCTCAAATTACGGACTAGCAAACCGAAAAAACATCTCAACTCATGGTTCACTCCCCATCTAAAAAATCTCAGGTTAACTAAAAGAAAATAAGAATCCAAATGGAGACTGACTCCTACAGTAGAAAACAAACTAAACCTTGCAAAGATATCAGCCCAATACAAAAAAGATATCCTACTAGCCAAACAGGATACATACAATACCAGAATATCCCAATCTAAATCAAGTGTCAGAGAACTGTTCAGCATCTTGAAAGAGCTGGAAACACCCATCATTCCCCAAGAAAACTGCACCAAGGACAAAAAATGGTGCTCAGATATTCAGTTTGCCCTCACTAATAAAGTAGCCAACCTACAAACAAAAATCGCCCTCAAAAAAGCATCTCTCACACCTCAGGACGCTCCAACCCCAGCACCTATACTTAAATCTAAACAAACAACACGCTTCTGCTTCTCCAAGGTATCTACCATTGAAGTCGAAAAAGTGATGCTGGGACTTAAACCGTCCAACTGTAAAGGCGACCAATGCCCTGCCCAATTAATTAAGGATGCTGCGAGAGAACTATCGCCATTCATAACAAAACTCATTAACTCATCCTTCACCACCGGCATTGTACCAAAAAATCTTAAAGAGTCGTGGGTCCTGCCACTCCTAAAGAAGCAAACCCTCGACCCCGCCATTCCCACCAATTTTCGGCCTATCACGACTGTGCCCTTTCTTCTAAAAATCTTAGACAAAGTGGCATACATGCAAATACAAAACTTCCTTGAATCCAACCACCTGCTCGGAACCCGCCAATCTGGATTCCGGCCCCAGCATGGAACAGAGACTGCCCTTATCGATCTAAAGGCCCAAATAGATCAATGTAGGGACAATGGCCAAGCAGCCTTACTCCTTTTGCTAGACCTCTCAGCAGCGTTCGATTTAGTCGACCATACAGTCTTATGCAGCCACCTAGACTCCGCTGCTCACTTCTCAAAAGAGGCCATACTATGGACCAAATCCTTCTTGAATAACCGCACTCTGAGAGTCTTCTCTTCATCAGCCTCAGCTGACCCGATCCCTATAACGTGCGGTGTACCCCAGGGATCTTGTGTATCACCAACCCTCTATAACATATTCACAAAGCCGCTCTTCGACGAAATGGATCATCTGGGTATCGCCTACACCAACTATGCAGACGATACCCAGATCCTCCTTCCGCTTTCAGGAGATTACGTCGAGGACCTAGCTTTAGTGAATAAAATCTACAGCATCGTTCAGGCATGGATGCCACACATGGCTTATGCCTGAACGACGACAAAACTGAACTCATAATCCTAGGCTCTCCGACATACATAACTAAACTTAACCCCGACTATGCCAGCTTCATTATTGATGGGAATAATATCAAAGTAGCAAAGGAAGTCAAGAACCTAGGCTTTTACCTTGACGCCACCTTAAACTTTGGCAAACAGGTCAACTCCCTAGCCTCTTCCACAGCATATACTTGCAAACTCATTAGAGCCAGCAAGCATTTCCTCTCTACAGACAGCTGCATCACGCTTGCCAGAGCCCTTATACTGTCCAAACTGGACTACTGTAATGGTCTCTACATTGGTGCTAACAAACAGACTATCCAAAAAATCCAAGTCCTACAGAATAATGCACTGAGAGCCGCGCTCAAGATCAATAGGAAAGAGCATATCTCCTCTATAAGAAGAGAACACAAATGGCTATCTACTCAGGACAAAATCCATCTCAAAATTGCCTCCCTTACTCACAAGTGCCTTAACAACATGGCACCATCCTACCTCATGGACAGGCTACACTTAAGAACCGCACCTAGACCAACAAGAACGGTCAATGCGCATTGCCTCTATGTCCCTCGCTTTAAACGCGCCACTATTGGAGGACACAGCTTCGAAGTCAAAGCAGCACAGCTTTGGAATTCCCTACCACATGACATAAGAGAACCCCAGCCTTTCGTGAAATTCAGGCAGAACTTGACCAATTGGCTGAGAGCCAATGACATCTAACTAATCTGACCTGCCTGACCTGACTGTCCCGACCGGCGATCCACTTGCATGCCTAGCCCTGTTACCTCGGTCTCCATTTACACCATTGTATATTACCGCACTTATTCCACTGTATTTTATTCCCACATTGTTAATTATTCCTACACCTTTTCACCTTCTGTTGGGACCTAGCTCCCTTAGCCCTGTTCATTCTTGATTATTGTATACTGTATTTGACCATGCACATATACCTGTTCATATTTTATTTATTGTATAATGTACTATGATTATGTAAATGTACCTGTAACGAAGTTGAGCATATTCTTGTCTTGTGCGCCCTGATGCTCCAGGGCATGGCGCGCCTTATAAATAATAAACCAAACCAAACCAAACCAAAACGTGGTGCAACATAATGCCATGAACAGATTATACGAGTTAAAACATTCTGTTTCCAGAACAGCTCGCCTTGATCATTTTTTAATGCTTGCGTCAATGCAATAATAATTTTAGAAAGAAATATGCATGAAGAAGAAGGATTAGTAAATGGAGCTATGGGCTGCATACTTGCCAATAATCTATTTATTGAATAGCTTTAAATACATTTGATAGCATTATAGAGGTTCAAGATATTAAAGAGTTAAAGTTGTTTTTAGCTTTTAAAATATATTCACAGTGTACATAAACAAATTCCAATAAACTCTGCATAGTCAGCAACAATACACACATCTAAAAGGCTACGTTTAGGCACAGCAGCAGTGTATATTGGAACACAGGTTTTGACCAAGGGAGTGAGTACATAGCTTCTTCCAAAATGCATATGCTCAGTGCCCTATTTTAAATTTTTAATAATCAGATATATATCCAAAATGACTCAGATCCCCTGCATGAAGGAATATAATAGACTGAGTTTATTGCATGCAAAACAAGTGATGACCTACTAAACTTAACAAAAGTTATTTCAAAAGTGAATTCCAACCTTTTAAAATCCACAGAATGTAGTGACAAAGTGGAAACTAAAAGTAAGTTTGCAAGTAAAATTACAAAAACAAAATGCACTTTGAACAATGAAACCCTTACCAAAAATGCCCCTCCAGGTTTCACAAATGATACTGGAATAAATTCTTACACCAATGTAAATTAACATATGCTATTGGGGATAGTACCTTTAAAACGGCAAATTAAAAATTAAAGCTACTGTACAATGAATTATTAATGATATAAATGAAAATTCTGCAAAAGCACTTATTTGTACTTGAATGCTTACACAAATAGGTAAAATATTGCATCAAATGTATTTCACTAACAATGAACAACAAGATTGTTATGAATTATTGCTCCTCAACCTATCAATTATTAATTGCAGCAGGAATACATATTTACGAAACAATTGTTAAAAATTATGTTTTGGAGAAAGTGTTTATGTCTTTGAATGTGTGTTAACTCCAACACATACAATAATGAACATTTTCTACTTTTACACAGTTTTAAAGATCCTATTTAAAGATATGCTTAAAGTCTTCCAAAAACACATATATTTGTTGTGGGCAACCAGTTAGAACGTTTTCAAGTGACACATCATTCATACTATCTAGTTCGTATGTTACTAGGGTATAGAGCTCATGATGTAAACATAAATACATTCATAATTCTACCCATTCTCATATTCCTATTTGTGCAGCACATTACAAAATGCAACATGTTATTTTTCACTGTGGAGACTCTGCAAACAGTGAACAATACATAGGATGGGTAAAGCAAAATGCTTCATCGTTAAATGTAACGATTAACAGATTTCCATAAATGAAAGCCTGCCATGGAATTTGAAAGTTGCATACATCTTTATATTAAAAAGAAAAACAGCAAGATAAATTGTGCATGATTGCACAATAACATAAAAACAAGTTTATAAATTCAAATATGTGTCCTTTGAAGATAATAATAATGATATTGTACCATATTTGTACATACTTCCACAATCGAGTTTAGCTATCATACCCAGAGCAATTTGTCACCTGTAGAATAAATGAACATGTAATTAGTTGTTTTTCTAAATGTCACATGCATTAGGCTAGCCCAATTGGAATTTTTAAAAGGTTAAAATGTTAAAATTGGATCTTTGAATCAAACGTATTTTCAGAGTGTGATACATAATATTTTTTTAAATACGCTATGTCATTCACATTGTACACACACACATATGTGAGCAAAACATCATATAAATAACCATACCATCACAACACACTGATAAGATACGTTATGTGACATAAGAGACACATACAATGTGACCAAAATAACAGACGACACTTAGAAAACTAAAGGAATTATTGGGAATCAAATTACAAAACAGTTAAGGATAAACAAACAAAAATGTAAAGTCTGCAAACATTTGAAAAACATGCTAAGGCTTAGAAAATATGTAATATCAGAAACAAACACCATGGATAAACTTAAATTACCTGGAATCATATGCACATGACATGTTCAAGAAAAGTCTAACACTAATTAGTGATGTCATATTAGATGTTATCAGTGATGTCATCGATGATGCCCTTTCTGATATCTGCAATGTCATCAGTGATATCTCTATATGAGAAAAAAACTCGGAAGATCAGCCTTCTCATGCACAGCTGTAAAACTCTGGAACTCCCTCCCGATAAAAATACTAACTACAGAGAAACATCTAAAATTCAGAAAACCTTGCTCTTCAGCTCTGAAAGGGATAAAAACGACTGAACAACACATACTCAGCACATAATGAACACATAAATGGAAAGGAGCCCCACAAAACCAAGGTCTGAAAGAAGTCACCCGACATGAACCAAGACTGAGCATAGGAACCAACCCCCATCAAACAATCCAACGTGCTAAACCAGAAAAAAAATTCAGCAAGAGAACCCAACCAGAAACGCGGGGAGCACACCCACTGAAGTACTGGAGGAAAACCCCCATTCAAATAACCTGACACCTTGTACCGACCTGTATTTAGGTTATCCGTATAGGCAGGCCTTTTCCTGCATGTAACCTAATTGTGTAAATTAGCCACTTCCACACTTAGCCTGTATGTGTAGATGGATTTTCCATCTAATCTAATTGTATTGTTAAGCCTTATGCTCCCTACTGCGCACTGAGCACACTATATAACTTCTGCATCATGCTGGTTCAATCGAGATGTATCAATTGGGGTGAGAAATGCACAGACCCAAATAGACTGTTGGGAGCAGGAAATGTACCACACCAAGATTAATTGATTAAGGGTGGGAAATGTGTTTCACCGGTACAGGCAATGGGAGAGGCGTCACTCTTGAAAGGGCAGTTGGAAACCAGAAGTGTATCCCACTTTGACCGAGTGTTGAGGTTGGGAAGTGTGCCTTACTGGGATGGACGGACAGGGATGGGAGATGCATTGCTGAGGGTGTGAAATGCGTCACACATAGACTAATTGTTTTGGGGCAGAAATCATCAGGGATGGAGTTTTGGGGACATGGAATGCATTCCCGGGTGATAATTGCCTCGCACTAGAATGAACGATAGTGGAAAGGAAATGGTTCACATTTAGTCAGAATGGTAGGTGTGGGAAATGTACTGCCTCTAACCAACCGTACTAAAAACTCACCCCTCTGCATACTCACTCTCAAACTCTGAACTAAACAAAACTATATCTCTACAGCATGACAAACTTCAGGCACTCACCAAACACCCTGAATGAAAACAAGCCATACACAATCACACCTCAGCACTACATGATGGCTCCCAACTAAAAACGCACGTACGCTCGGTGATCGGTTTCTCCAAACTGGAGCTGCCAACAGCACATCACACTCTCTTGCTCTTCTCCCACTCAATCCCAATAGTAAACCCTGCAACCCTCCTTGCATTGCAGATACGCCAGAGTGCCAAGAGAACGCAGTTGACAACAGTGCACGGTACAAGACCCTTTAACATTAACCAAATGCCATTTAGGATGTCATCTTTGATATCCTGGCTGTTAGTCTGAGCAGTGCGTGGTGGGAGCTCAAGTTATTGTTGCATAACTTACCATAATTGGTGAATTCCTTAGTTTATTCTCTGCATTTCAAAGGATTTTATTAGACTACCTTATAATAATTAGTTATTTATGATCATTTGTTATTTATATATCACTTATATCCAAAGCGCTTACATAGGTCATATTTACATGCATTATTTCTATTATTATTATTACCCAATTGAAATTGGTACTTACTTTATCGACCACGGAAGGATGAAAAGCTGAGTCGACCTCTCTGGGATTTGAACCTGGCACCAGCAGCTCAAACAAAGTTCACAGCAGTGAGCGATTAAACCACTGCACCATCTTACCGGCTCACTAAACCATATCCTCCCTTTAGCAAAGCTTTTTCTCTGAATACACATTGCTGTGCAACAATCTCCTGGAATACAGAGCAAAAGAGGCACAAAATCGATTGTCACTGGTTGTCACATACAATCCAGACTTGGAACCCATACACAAGATGAACGACTGTGTGAGGTTTTGTCTCAAATGCCCCTCCTTGTGATCAGCCAGCCAGCCAATCTCAAAGATAAGAAACAAGTTATATCCACATCAAACCCAAAATGAAAAAAAAACAAGCAATGACACAATATGCTGACCTGTCCACATATCTACAGTGGAGATACAAACGATACAATTAGAGGCATGTCACATGTGTATCCAGCAATTTTGTGTATCTGAGTATGTCTATGAAATACCCCCTACTATGCTGGGAAACCTGGTCAGCAACTGCATAAGCAGATCAATCTACACAGACAAACATTAGGCAATGAAGTGAGAACTCGCCCATCAGTGAGATGTTGGGAGGCAAGTGAATACGCCATCCATAGCTCTGCACCTCCCCAGACCCAATACCACACATGTGAGAAACATCCCTCACTGAGGCAGCTGTTTCGCTGTTATTCCAGGTAGGTCCAGTAAGACATAGAGACCATTTAGGCTGAAGATGGCGAAAGCAGAAACTAACATTGCAACAGTAGCAAGCTCATGCATTTTCAAATATTTGACACTTATTCATAAGTGCCTATACAGGAAAGCACCAGTCTTTCTTAAATCGAAAGATTGTTTGATATATGCCTCCACGTGCACTGAGATCAGAAGCACTGGGACTCATCACGGTTAAGCCATTCAAGGGAGCGAATGGTTTAGGTAGAGTTTGCAGCTTCCAATTGGAACAACCTACCATTGAACCTGAGACTAGAGTTCAAACACCTAATTTTAAGAAAAAGCATGCAAACATACCTGTTTAAATTAATACAGTTACCCTTCAGTTAGCTAGGCAGTCCTCATTGCTTGGCTAAGCCAAGTGTCTTGTCTCCAAACATGTCTTATGTTTTGTCTTTGACTTTTTGTTGCGCCCTGAATCCCAGCAGGCTTCCGGCGCGATATAAATAAACAAATAAATACATAAAATTAGACACAAAGCACACATGCACTTCACATGAGGAGACGTGAACACTAGGTAAAATATGCACGTATACATGAAGATTATTAACAGAGCATCCACAAGACACGAAGAACACTAACAGAAACAATGTACAAGTTATATGCAACATGAATAACACTCAAGTATAGCTCACTAACATTGAAACAAGAGTGTAATTGGCAGCCGTCTTCTTTAAAATGCCTGTAAGCCATTTAAGCCACAGCATGCTTTTAATTAAACAAAAGGCCTCAAGTCTTTTAGAGAACTCAAAATGCTGAATCCTCAAAATACAAATCCACACAGAGCTCAGACAGTAGCCAAGGTTCCCATGAATAAGGGAGGATAGAAATGGAAGAACAAATGTACGAGATAACAATTCCTAAGAAGCAAGTAATATATTCTCAGATTAATGAAGCGTACAGCCATTCTTAGTTAGCCTGGTGCAAAGTCACAGTAAGCCAACAATCTATATGAAGGATAACTCTAGGGTGTCCCCGGTGGCAACAGAATACCCAGCAAGCATGGTAATATTAGCTAAAACTGTAATAAATAGGAGGTTATTCAATTTCTTGCACAGTCTCAAAACACGTGACCCATAATTGGATGACAGTATCCATTCATTAGAAGTGAACACAGATAGGACGCCTGCCATACTCCCTACATGTACACAGAGACACAGGAAGTCACACAAGGCCAAGTACAACGGGATCACCCTGGCTCATGGCCTAGGAATGAGGGATGGTAACTCTTTTAATGAACAATGAATAGTACATGTGCATCTCTCCCCCTACTATCCATCTGGCTAATTTCTTGACAACCTGGCAAGTGCCTAAATTTGGGTAGTAAGAAACCGACCAATCAAAACCCCCAATGGCATGCCACTTATGAAATAGCTTACCAACCAATCACTTGGAGTTGGGATGATGTATATATACCTTTATCCAATTTACAGGTGGTTCCACGTGGAGCTATCAGTTATGTATAACGCAATCAGATGTTTTATGCCTTCTGCCTTTGCTCTTCCTCTCACATGCTGATCTCTGACTGCTTCGGTGCTGTGCACCTGGCTACCCTCTGATTTCGGGCCCCTTCATGCACTTATTAGACACCCGCTGTCTGCACCTTTTTCTTGCACTTACCACCTTCTGGTAGCACTACCTGTTGTTGTTTGATCAAGCTTTTAGCACTTTCCATTCCTCCCCTGCCCCTTGCACTTTCCTTTTTTCTCTCCCCTGCACTTGCACATTCTCAATGTCACTGGGCCTATTAAGATCATGTTTATCCTCCCTTGTTCCCCTCCCTTGCCTCGTCGCACTCTGAAACACTTGTGTATGGGCACGATATAAATAAAATACCATATCATATCATATCATTATACAATTAGAGTGTAAAGGTAGCCTCCACCGCTAAACAATCCCCATTCGCCAAAGGTTTTTGTAACAAAGATAATGTTATGACGTCAGTGATGATAACTTTGTAGTATTTAAATAATTGTTTTCTATGTATCCTCTGAGAGAATATAGATTAAACAATTGGTTATTTTCCTTCTTTTTTTGTTTTCGGGGGACCAGTTTTTGAATGGGAAAAATTAAGACAGCATCTATAAAGTGAAAACAACGGTTATCCCTCTCTGTGTCATATTGCATTGACTGATAAACTGACCAAATGTCTTCTACATCTCTCCGCCATGAAGCCAAAATAAGACACCATCTAATATTCCAAAATACATATTTATTTTTTTGTTCACATCATACGTTTTTAAAAACCCATTGGTGTATAAACTTAAAAACACAGGCAAAAAATACAATCAGAAAAATCAAGGCACATTTGATTTAACAATTAAATCATTTCAATGGGTTAGTTGAAAGTGGGAGAAAGAAACAGGACATAAGAACACAGAGGACCTGTTTCTTTCTCCCGCTTTCACCTACCCCATTGAAATGATGTAATTGTTAAATAAAATGTTTGAGTAATTAAATGAGTAAATTAATCATGACAATAACATTTACCGACCAGAGGATGATATGTTCTACCCAGGGATCCATATGTGAATGTACAAGAATTCCTAACAGCATGGTACAGGGAGTAGATGATGAGGGAGTGTGTTGGCGCACAGTAATTGCACTTTTTATTTTTCCCTTTTTGGATTTCAGGGGATAAAGATCCCATAGAAATTCTTCAAAATTTCCAAGCAAACATAAAGTTTGCATTTCTGCTTCAAGGTCACGTTCTATAATAGCCTGAAATTTGGAGTTTAGCTTCAAGCCCTGTTTTCCAAAACCAACAATTCGGTTTCCTTGAGGATTTACCTGCAGTTTAGGGGGATATGAACTTTTAGTTTTAAACTGTTTCACAAGAAAAGAGGCTTGTAGGGAGCTATGATTGCTATATTTCATAGAAAAATATTAACCTTTTGGCAACACTGGAATAGTTCGGTAGACACTATTATATAATCAATTGTTGCTTTTAATTTGCCATTCGTCCAGGTAGGTGCAGGGGGAGAATCAGTGTTTCCATTCCTGTTAATGATGGTTAGGTTCCAATCATGAAACAATCTATCCCACACTTCACCATTACATTTGTTAATACCTGCGTTTAAGGATTTCCTAACAAAGGGTGAATAGTATGCATTAAAATCACCACATATTAAAATGAAATCATCAGGAAATTGAATATTCATTTCAGTGAGAGTGATGGATAAGTCCTCAAGAAAATACATGTATACCTCTGCTAGCGGGGTTCCAGTAAATGTTGATCAAAAGCAGGCCTCTTATTGTATTATCCTGTAATATCAGGACGCCACTCGATTTGACGGGCAGTATATTTGATTGAGCTATTTCGGCACCATTTGTTCTTCCTGTGATTTTTGCACGACTATTTGGGTACGACGAAGCTAGTCTCCATTAGCCTTGAAGATGACCTGTGTGTCGAAACACGTGTCGGCTGTTCCTGATCCAATTAAAATATCGAACTATTATTGCAGTTGCTCAGTGTAATGGTGTAAAGTGCAATTCCACCTCTTTTCTCATTTAATCACTCTTATTGTATTATCTCATCTTATAACACATCTGATAACAAGAATGCCTATTATATCCTGGGTTGTACATTCTATATCCCAACCAACTGTCTTTTTAAGAGCAATCAGAAGTCCCCCCTGAAGGGCAACCCTATTAATAGGAATGGCAAACTGGGAAAATGTGGTGAACCTGTCAACATGCAGCTGTTCGACGAGTCAAGTCTCTTGTAGGAAGAGTAAATTATGATCTTTAAAAATAGCATGGCTAGTAGCTATGTTTCGGAATGATAGCGGCCCTCTTGTATTCCAGAATATAAAATGTACGTCTTCATTTCCCTATAGCAGATCTTCTGTGATGTTTAGTCTCTGGAATACCTAAATTAGAATGTCAGGAAGCATGGTCCATGGCTTAGACTTCTCTTTGTTTGCCTTTTCAGAGTTTGAACTTTTCAATACAGAAACTTTTTTTCTGTTGAATGTGCTTGTGTAGGTATTTTTTGTGTATTATGAATCGTTTTTTAGGATGAGTTCTAATATGTGTGTGCATTTTTCATAGAGAAAGGAATGACAATCGATATCTTGAGTTCAATTTCATTGACTATTTGAGCTTGTCTCATGAATTCTTCAAGGACCGACATTGAGAGGGGAGTATTATCTCCATAGAAGATGTCATCTCATCCTGAAACAGGGTTGGGATTCAAAGTCTAGTTTAATTTTGTACTATCTGCCACAATGGATTTAATATCATTCAACATTACTTCATTTGTTTCTTTGAATAATGTGAAGTCTGTTTTTAGGACTTGCTGGCTATCTATATGGGCTTTTTTGTTTTTTGCAAGAAGGTCTACCATGCCTTTTATGTTGGTTGTTTAGTGTGGAATTCAAACCAATTAAGGAGGCTTCACAGCTGTCCACTTCTTTGTATTGCTCCATCAAGATGCATGAATACATGTGAACCTCTTCTTTGAGGGATTCAAACACGTTTAAAAGGGAAGTGAGAATGAAGCTCAATACAGCAAGAGTAGAGTCGTGTGATTTACCTACCTCTGCATTGTGAATACAAGGGATATTGCTGGCATGTACTTTGGCAGGTCTTTCTCTTATGTTTGTGCTGCCAGTTATTGGGGAAAGGTTGTGGCCCTTGGGAGTATTTATAATTAGTGGGGCCTCAGTACATTCCCTTACATGAGTATGCCTCTCACATGGGTTTAGATCAAGATCCATGTCTGTTTCACTTAGTACGTTTTCTTCCATGCGTGAGTGGTTTGTACTCTATTCATTGTTTAGAGAGTGATGGATTGTACTAGTAACCCACACAATGTTTTCTAGGCACAATGACATTTAGGACATTTAGGCTCAGGAATCTTTTTTTAGATGCTGCCAAACTCGATATTGTTCGCTTCATTGAGGATATTGAAATGGTGATTACAAATTACGATATGTAGTATCGTTTATCAAATGATTTGGAAGTGATGGAATTACTGTTGGGTCAAGGGAAGACATTAATATAATTTCCATGTTTTATTATGTTTTCAATGGCATTGCCAACCTCAACCAATTCGCAGGATTTTGCACCTCAAAGCAAGCTCTAGGAAGAGGCATTGTGTAATGTTACTTTGTGTGCATTGCAAACTTTTAGAGGGTACCTGCTCTGGTGCTTTTAGGTCATCTTTATAGGAGGAGCTGCGTAAGTTACACATGCTGTTTAGAGTTGATAATGAATGTGGCTGATGCTTGAATGGTTACGTGCAGCACCAAGGCATTATTCATGTACAGTTCAAAAAGCTAAAAATGCTATTTTAAAGGACTGCACATACGTTGACTCGTCCCTGTGCAGCGGGACAGAATCCGGCTCCAAATCGACCCCTGGCTAACACGTTCAACACACTCGCAGCACTCCACTGCACTTCGCTGGCTTGGGGGGTTTTAAGCAAAGTCCTCCTCCTTTCAGCAGACAGTGAAAAAAGACATGTGTGGAGTCTGAAGAATATTGTGCTACAGACCACGGCCAACACACTCGCAGCACTCCCTCATGCCCCTTCAAAACAGATATGTCCTCGATCTGAAAATGGCCATGCAGGGTGGCGTGTGTGGGCAAATTAGACCTTCTTGATGCATGTACATACCCTCTCCCGATGAGGAAAACTGACCCTCGCAGAGGCCATAGCCACCTTGATATAAATACATACAAAAATGGTGGAAGTTGTGGAAGATATTGCAGATGACAACTGGTTTAACTGCCTATTCTCATGGAGAGCCACCTGGTTGGAAAATGCATTAAAACTACTAGTGGTCATACTGGTACTAGTACTATTAGCCTTCTGTGTTTTAAGAATAGCAATAAGCCAATAGAGTTCTACATATATTCTATCTTTGCATATTCTGTGTTCTTTCTACAGGGATGTTTTTTGTAGTGCTTTCTAATTAGTTATTATTGTACATGGAGTGTTTGATTAAATTATATATTTGTATTGAACCTGTATTGGACATTCTTTTAAATGGGCTGTTATACCTTGCTGATTGGGTTTCTACTACCACATTCAGACCCCTCTTGAGTGTGTAACCTCCCCAAGTACCGCATTGCTACAAAAGAAAAAGGAGGTATAACTCTTAACTCTACCTGTTTTACCTTTATGATTGTGTTGTCTCTTGGTTTTTAGAAATGTGAGGGCTGAGTAGGGGCGTGAACCTCTACCCATCCTTGCACACCTGAAGGGCAGTAGTCAATGTGTCACAACAAATCTCTGCAAAAGTGTGCAGGACAAAAAGACACAATCGATGTGTGTGGTTATGCAAATCCCCCAAATTGTTCCCTCAGCAATTATGCTGGAATATGAACTAATATAGCCACTGAGACATATACTGATAGGTTGGATTAAATATTTGTAACAATTTGTTAAAGGTCAAATAAAATTAAATAGTGGGTTGATGAGATCACTAGCTAATTTATAAACTAGTTGCATTTCCCACTGAAGTGGCCGTGTCCATACCTCAAAAGACCATCTAACACAATGTATATGTTCAATTTAGAACAACTACTTACCGTTAGCTACATTAAATAATCACATTCTCAAAGTCCAGCAAGTATAATATTAAGGGTAATCCACACGTCATCAAGTTCTTCAGTCAAAACCTTTATTGTATCATCAATCAAATAGCAAAACACAGACAAATATTGTTCAGCTTTTTTTATATGTAACATACTCACAACTGCATATGCTGACTCAATTGGCTTGAATGTAGAAAATGAACATCTGGTGCATTTAAGATGATGTGTAAGCATGAATCAAATTGAAAGGTAATGTTAATTTGATATATTTACACATGTTTTATATATTTACTAATTTATGATGGCTGAATATCTGCTTCTGCCCCATGTCAATATGACTGCTTAAAATTGAACTCTGAACTCGGAATTCTAGGATGGTCACATCCTGTTCCTAATGTGTGTACCGATGCAAGTAAAATTTTGCACATAACTAGCAAAATGGAATAAATGCTCAAGTTTAAATACATAGGACCTGATTTTCAAAGTGGTTTACTACAATTCCCATTATCCCTTGTCATTGACTATGCTCTTTAGGGATTATGGGATATGTAGTTTGCCCTGGTTGCCCTTTGGTGAATGGATGGTAGCATTTTTTTCTGGGGTAAATTGGGGATGAGTCACACCACAGATTAATTCTTTTTGTGCAGGATCTTGAAGGTGAATCTCACTTGAACGACCCAAAACATTTCATCAATTACCTTAAAAACAGGAACCTATTCTCAATCATGAACTTGATGTCAATAAACAAATTGCAAACTCATTTGGTTTAATACCAGATTTTTTGCAGTGAATTACTGCATAAATGTAAGTATGTGTTTTCAATATTAGTAATTTGTTTTCACAGCCCCTTGAGTGTATGTGGGTTTTCCTTCTGGACATTTTGTTTGGGTTAATCTTTTTGAAGATATACTCCATTAGTAAATACAGTTAAGGTTCCTTGATATTACAAATTGGTCATGCTTTATTCAATGACAAACAATCAGGATGAACCTTTCTAGTAGCAGTACTACTTCCTTTGTACCACTCTAGGGTTTAATAACAAAGATCGCTCAAATGAATCAATGAAGAACGTACCCTTTGCAGTACTAACCTTAGGGGGCAAATAGACATTCAAAACCCTCAGATTTAAATCAAAACACGGTCCCTTAAGGAGATAAGAATATCCCTCGGAGTTGCTCAATATTAAACAGCAACTCTGAATGAAACCATGTCGATAAATCTACTATAGAATGTGCCATGGGACTTTTCGTTGCAGGCACCATAAAACAAGTGTTCCCTTCCAAAGTAACAGCCAACAGTACCAACAGTGCCCAAGTTTCCTGAAAACAAAACGGAACGAAAAAAAAAGATAGCCAGTCTGCATCAAGTAATTTCTCACTCAAACCAGCAATGTTATAGGAAATTATTTTTAGGCTCTGTGGCTCAATAGCCTCTACAAATTGTAGTTTGCCCCTAAATCGGTGCAATTAAATGTATACAATTGAAGACTGGGTCTGAGGTGTGCTTCGATAAACTTGACATGCTATCTTGATTGAAGAAAAGGGTCTAACATTGCTGGAGGCATGTCAAGAATGGATGGATTTAAAGAGGGAGCGATAAAACTGACTATCCCTATCAAGTCCATCTGATTAATACATGGCAAGGCTTCATACCATGAGTCATGTCCATGATACTGCCTTGCCTTAACATCCAAAAATACCTCAAAGCCATTATCCGCAAGTGCTTCCCTGCAAAGTATTAAACAAAACCTTAAGTGTGGATTATTAAAACCAAAATGCATACTACAAACCCCACAGTACATACAGTCAGATACATTTTGTACCGAAGTGAAGATCTTAAACAATAAGTTTGAGAACCCCAGGATGTTGTGCAATGCACCATTGATCGAAAGTTTATATATATTTTTGTTACCGTGATTTTTTCCTTTAAAAGTAAAAATCAAATTAAGGTCCCTCCAATCTGCCAATGCATCAGGAGAGGAGCAGTCATTATTTCTACATTTAGTCTTTGCGTTCCATTGTACTATCACTGTAGCTCATCCTGTAGCTAACCACAATGAGGCATGGATCCGCAGCAAAGAATTCAGTGGACCCTTCTTCTCCATAGCCGAGGGCATGTTGATGGGTGTCTCCACCCTCTCCATGGTTCTAGCATGTGATTCGAGAGGATTTTGAGCTGGCAAGGGCGAATTAGCATACAAATGCAATCTAAGTGGATCTACTATAGACCCACTTCTGGACACCGTACACCACTCAGGGAAGGTCTCCAATACAGCCCAATTACTGATGGCCACTGGTCTCCTGCCATGATTCAGATGTTGAGTCACTCCTTTAGGGCCCATATTAATCTGTTCATCCCCTGGTGTTGTGCCACGATTGGTGGGGATCCTTATATCAACCGGTCTTCCTTCACAATGGCCATCATTTTTTATATTTCCAAGCTCAACGTGTGATATTGTGTGGCAGGCTCAGTTATTAGCCTGTCCTCAGAGGGAAACAATATACATCCACCCTCATTTTTAGGGAGAATGTTAAGTACTTTCTCCACAATCATTTTTAGGGAGAATGTTAAGTACTTTCTCCACAATCCTCAATTAATGATCAACCTAATTAAACTCCTTGACTTTGCTTACTCTTTAGCTAGTTGTCCTAAGGGTTTTGTAATTTTGGTTAACCTATCCTCTACAAGGGCAATGTGCCCGAAGATCATGTCAGCAGCATGAATATCCACCAGCAAAGCAGACGAGGGGGATGGGACAAGGCAAGACCCCCTCAGTCAGCTCTGTTGTTGTAGGTTCAACCATGATTCATACAATGCCTGGTGGATAGCTTCCGTGGGTTCTTGTGCTGGGGAGAGCTACTGACTAACCCTGACTGGCGGGGTGTTGAGAGCCAGATAGCTACCTGTGTTTCTTTGTGACTGTACAGAATAAAAGATATGTGAATCTTTTCAGCCCGTGATTGGTGTATTTCATTTGTGGGTTCTTGTGCTGGGGAGAGCTACTGACTAACCCTGACTGGCGGGGTGTTGAGAGCCAGATAGCTACCTGTGTTTCTTTGTGACTGTACAGAATAAAAGATATGTGAATCTTTTCAGCCCGTGATTGGTGTATTTCATTTGTGGTACTCAGCCATATTTTCTCGTTCTTACAGATGGCGCCCGAATGGGGACCCCAAGATTGATGCCATCTCATTGAAGAGTTGACGCGGCTATGAGAACGGGATCGGACAGTGAGAAAAGGGGCCACTTCTTGAATGAGACACGACACCTCAACAGTACTGCATGACCCGATCACTGGGTGGTGAGCACGCGGTCCGAGACGGCATCTTGATGAGGGTCCATATATCGAGGTGGGCAGTTTTGCCAAACTCACCAACCACGAGGGTCCTTTCTTGTCCTTAGTAATCCGATCGGGCCTCCCTTTGTCCTTTGAATCAGGTGAGTTGTGCCCCGATTCCTAAGTATCCTGAAATTTGATTTGGAGTATTGTTCTCACAAGTACAATTATTGCCAGGTAACACCAGTAATCTGACATGCCTGAGAAATTGTCTGCCTGTTTCAGTGCATTATTCCGCAGAGACAGACAATCTTTGGAATTTGCCCGTCCGGCACCACATGAGGGGTCGCCGGCACATACTATGTACTGTAAGTACAGCATTGGTAGTATAGTGTTCAACAATATTCTCTCTCTCAAACCTTCTTATTGCCAAGTGACAGCTGCCCAGCGCAAATAATAAGGGATGGGGCTAGGGACCTAGCCCCCTTCATCTCGAAGCTCATAAAGGCCTCCTTCAAATCAAATACCGTACCTACCAATCTCAAAGAATCCTGGGTCCTTCCCCTACTTAAAAAAACAAGCCTTTGACCCATCCATCCCTACCAATTAGAGTCCTATTACCACCGGGCCCTTTCTACTCAAAATCATCGACAGAGTTGTCTACTTACAAATTCAGGACTACCTGGAATCCAACCACCTGTTAGGCTCTCGGCAATCGGGCTTCCGCCCCCTCCATTGCACCAAAACAGCCCTGTTTGACCTTAAGACATAAATTGAGGAGCTTAAGGATAGTGGAAAAACAGCTCTGCTACTCCTGTTAGACTTGTCGGCAGCCTTCGACTTGGTGGATCATACAGTTCTATGCAGCCATCTCAAGCTCGCGGCCAACTTCACTGGGGAAGACATAGCCTGGGTCCAATCCTTTCTAGCTAACTGGACCATGCGACTCTTCTCCACATCAACCTCCACTGATCCTATCCAAATAACCTGCAGAGTCCCACATGGATCATGTGTATCACCCACCATGTATTACATTTTCACCAAGCCGTTGTTTGACTGTTAAACAGAAATCATATAGTGCCTCCTTTTGATTTATATTGGCCTAAGCCTAGTCACTCTATGAGGAAAACCGCGTTGCAAAGTTCCGATTTTGGATCGACTTCGCTGCCATTTTAGAGTCATCTGCCATTTTGATTTCAGTTCGTATGTTCTCTGTTCTAAAATGGTGGACTGTGTTTTCAACTTGCAACCAAGCTTCCCGACCTTTGAGTTCTATTAATGTTTAGACTGTCCAAGGGCCGACGGTTTAGACTAGGTAATGAGGCCTTGTACTACACATGAACTGTTGTCCAAGCATTGTCTACGCTCACAAGACTCATCCGCGAATACACATCTGGAACAATGTTAAGTAAACCTCGAGCATGGACATAGGCTGAACTCGATTGAATTAAATTTGTAAAGGGAGTTTGCTGTAGGATATGGGAACATACATTGTCAT
Organism: Ambystoma mexicanum; assembly: GCF_040938575.1. Lineage (NCBI taxonomy): Eukaryota > Metazoa > Chordata > Amphibia > Caudata > Ambystomatidae > Ambystoma > Ambystoma mexicanum. The sequence goes on from NC_090922.1 coordinate 1,143,619,901, forward strand.
TGTATCACTGTGGAAATGCAAACATGTGTAATCCTTTGTAAAATATTATGTGAACCGAATGTGAACTAGGCACGAACTCTAGACCGCAGATTATTAACGCAAAGAGGGGCTGGACAATATTACTCAAAATTGTATAAAAGCAAGAATGCTTAGATGTCCAGCACTCTCTCGCCTCTCTCTGATGGGCTGGTACTCATTGTGGGGTGTTGAGAGCCATATAGATATCTGTGTTTCTTTGTGACTGTACAGAATAAAAGATATGTGAATCTTTTCAGCCTGTGATTGGTGTATTTCATTTGTGGCACTCAGCCTCGATATTTTCTCGTTCTTACAGATGGCGCCCGAATAGGGACCCTCAAGATTGATGCCATCTCTTGAAGAGTTGACGCGGCTATCAGACCGGGATCGGACGGTGAGAAAAGGGGCCACTTCTTGGATGAGACGCGACACCTCAACAGTACTGCACAACCCGATCCCTGGATGGTGAGCACGCGGTCCGAGACAGCATCTTGACGAGGGTCCATATATCGAGGCGGGCAGTTTTGCCAAAATCACCAACTACGAGGGTCCTTTGTTGTCCTTAGTAATCCGATTGGACCTCCCATTGTCCTTTGAATCAGGTGAGTCGTGCCCCGATTCCTAAGTATCCTGAAATTTGATTTGGAGTATTGTTCTCGCAAGTACAATTATTGCCAGGTGACACCAGTAATCTGACATGCCTGAGAAATTGTCTGCCTGTTTCAGGGCACTATTCCGCAGAGACAGACAATCTTTGGAATTTGGCCATCCGGTACCACATGAGGGGTCGCCGGCATGTACTGTGTACTGTAGGCATTGGTAGTATAGTGTTCAGCGATATTTGGCACAGACAAACTAGACATTCTTTCAAACTTCAGTGGCCAATCAATGTATCAGTAGCTTTGAGATTTCTCATATAGAATATTTAGAATCTATATTGTTAAAGAAAAAAGCTAGACCCACAGCATTTGATATATTACAAAATTGGAAAAAAGAAGCTATGCAGCAGCTTAAAAGTAGAGAGTAACATGCGCGTCGACATATGCTGAACCCCGAGAAAGCATTATTGTATGATCAACATAAACAGTCAGAGTCAGTTAGAAACTTGAATCAGGCTTTTCAACTTGGCATCCAGAAAATATACCCGTCTAAAGATTTTCATGCATCAGATGAATTGATTGATAAGCTTTTAAATGAACGAAGGCCTACTGCCACTGCGCCACCTCCTTATGTACCTATTCCTGTTGCCTTACCTCTTCCTGCTGTAGTTCCCCCTCCCGTAGTAATTCATGCACCTCTTATTACTCCTCTTATTACTCCTCTGCCACCAGATATCGCTCCGCTTCCTATTGCTGCTCCTCCACCTGGACCTCCACCTTTGCCTGCTGCTACGGGTCTGGTAGATATGTCTTTGACACTAGTAATAGCACCTTCGTTACCTATTGTACAAGATCTGTCTACTCTTTCGCTTCCAAGTGGTTCTGCTCCGCTTGCAGTTGATAAGGGAGCAGAATCGAAAATTGTAACTCGTAATACCATTTCTAAAGGAAGAAAGCGAGATCTGAATGCATGGGCTAGACAGTGCATGGAGAAAGGTGAACAATCTGATGTTTTCGATACACTCTCTAATCTAGAAAGTTTTCCTGAGGAAAATGTTTTTATTGAAGGGATGGGAATCCATTTATCTATAATATGGAACAGACTGAGTGATGTAGATATCCCACAAGGGTTATCTACATCATTGATAGTTTACCTACTCTCAGCGCTTGCACTTCCCACTCAGCTAGTAATTATGAAGTGCATGGCACATCAGAAAATCATAGACAATGTAGGAAAAGGGAACGCTTTCGCTGACCAGATAGCCAAAAAGACTGCTACTGATCTCTATTCAGATTTGTACACTACAAGGGAAGCCATAAATGTCTGTACTATAGATGAAGGAATTAATTCCATAAAAAATGTCCAAGCAGATGCCACTCTAGAGGAAACCAAGCAATGGGCTGAGGGCTTGGCGAGGTTGGATGACGATAGGTGTTGGGTGGATAAATGGATGTTCCAGACACGTATGTCACTATGATGGTTTCAATGGCTCATGGTCCCACTCACATATGCGCTAGGAAAATTTGCAACATGTTAGAAACTGTATGGGTAAATGTTAACATCCCGAAAACGGCTGAGCATTTTGTCCAGAGTTGTATTGTCTGTCTACAGCACAATGTGGGGAAGGGTACATCGACACCAAGGGGTAGTTTTGGTCCACCTTCTGTCCCTTTTGCGGTAATCCACTTTGACTTTATTGAAATGGAGCGTTGTAACAATCTCATGTTCTGGTAGTTATTTGTGCTTTTAGTAAATGTGTTGAAGCCTTCCCAGTAAAAGATGCCACAGCAATGATAACGTCGAAAACCATGCTTAAGGAATATTTTCCTAGGTTTGGTTTGATGAGGGTCATCTGGTTGGATAATGGTCCACATTTTATCGCTGCTGTTATTCTGCAAGTATGTGCAGTAGTAAAGATCGATAAATGGTTCCATTCAGCCAGACATGCTCAGAGTGCTGGATTGGTAGAACAACACAATGGTATTTTGGAAAAGGAACTTGTTAAGACGTGTGCTGGCACCAATTTGAAATGGCCAGACGCCTTAACGATAGTACTACTTTCTATGCGCACAACTCCACGGACTATGACTGAGCTCTCCTCGTATGAGAAGGTAATTTGGGAGGCCAGGTAACATTTGGAATCTTCCTAAGCCAAGGCGCCTGAGGGATATAGAGCAAGTACTTCTTTCCGAATATTGTGAAAGTTTGACTCAAAATCTGTATTTGATTCATCAACAGGTGCGAGAAGCCCTCCCAGCCAAATATGAGGGGCCAGGTCACAGCATCCAACCTGACGACTGGGTGCTGACTAAATCGTTTGAGAGAGCATCCTGTCTCGCACCGCGTTGGAGAGGACCCCACCAGGTCGTATTGGCCACACAGACTGCCGTACAAGTATCAGGGAAGCGTCATTGGATCCACGCTTCGCATGTCAAGAGGATATCCTTCCCTTTGCCGCACAACGACGAAGACAAGGAGAAACTTACTTGCTCTGTTCCCAGCGATCAATCAGCATTGCACAGCACCTAGGGTGTTTCAGAGACATTCCCTGAGTCCGCAGGGCCTAGGGAAATTGCTGCTTCATCTCCACACTCTTCTACAGATCCTTTTGCACCTTTGCCTGGTTCTGCTGCAAATTCATCACTTCCATCAGGAAGCAATGACACACTGTTCGCAGATCACACGGTACCAGGTGTCACAAGGTACAATCTGTGTCCACGGCACTAGTCTCACTGCATAAATATGACTGTGCCGACAGGGGAACAACTACAGAGCTTGTCCTTTGCCACTTTCTGCACTGAAGCAAAGTAGGTGGCTGGGGATTGGAAAAGACTAAGAAATCACGTGATCAGGAGATCACCAGCAAATGGACTACGGAGATTTTCACAGGAACTTTTCGGAGAATAGCTTCAAGGAACAATGCCTGCTATCGACCCTACTCGTGTGGAACAAACAATGACTTATGTGGCCAACAATGACATTGGACGATCAAATACATGGGGCCTCATTACGAGTTTGAACGGTAGCCGTGCCTGCATTACAGGCACGACTACCGCCGAACTCGCATCCGTCACCGTCACCCGCGAATGGGCAATTACCGGCCCATCACGAGTTGAATGGGCCGGTAAGTGCCCATTCGCGGGTGGCGGTAATGCCGTGCTCCTCATCCCCATTCTGCCCCATAGGGCAGAATGGGGATGGGAGAGGGAGCAAACAACGGGCCATTACAAGATGGCCCGTTGTTTTCTCCCTCTTCCCCTCGCAGGACCTTGTAAGCATGCCTGGTTTTCCCAGGCGTGCTTACCGTGTCCCACGAGGGGACCTCGTAATGTGGCGGAACGGGTTGAGCGGCGCCGTCACCTTTTACGGCGCCGTTTAACCCGTTCCGCCAGGGTCGTAATGAGGCCCATGGTCTTTTAAGACGTATTGTCTTCTCGTAATTGTGTTAACCAGCTTCACAGTATTAGTTGCCTTTGGATTTTGGTATATGGAAGAAGTGCGCCCACGTGAAACATTATTGCCTACTGAGAATGTTCCTACTATATCTACACCTGTTGTGCACCTGCACACTCTATCTCATAGGGACTCCCAACATAGACAGAGCTATCATAATAATACACTACTGCTAATAATTAATGCAACTCATGCCATTTTGAACAGAACAAACTGCTGGATATGTTCTCATTTGCCGCAACATGGGGAAAAAGGGTTGGGCTGGTATATTCATCTTTTGCCTTTAACTACTGCATGTTATGCTTCTCTACGGGCACTATTCTTTGGCTGATGGAATGATAGCATCTCAGGGAATTTTGATGGGACGAATTTGAATGAAATTGAAAGGCGAGTCCTAACGCCTCTGGGATGCTCACTCTTTGCAAATAGGAGCAAGCTTAATGTCGCTTCTATTAGGCCTTCTGATAGACAGTCCCGACCTTTTAAATCTCTGATTTCTTTTAAGATGGTTCCTATAGGTAACATGGATGCCACACCACCTTCTTACACTGTTAACCAGAGCCCCAACTCTGTTTCTTTCTGCATTCAAAGGAATGGTACTCAGTCAATGGGCAATTTCGAGGGTTGTACCAGTGTTGCAAACTTGACCAGTGAGGACAGACCTTTGTATGTAGGCGAACCTGTCTACTTCGTTTGCGGTAATGAGGCTTATCCATGGCTACCTAGGGATTGGCAGGGACCTTGTTATTTGGGAATTCTGCTACCAGGCGTATGTGTAGCTAGTACTATTGAAATCTCTAGGGCTCGTCCTAGGCGGGACAAGAAAGATACTCCTTCACAAGTTCTGGGTGATGTAGCAAAATCATTTGTACCTTTTTGGGGGCAGATTATGAATTCCGAGGATATCAGGAGACTGGTAAGAGTACTGGTGAGAACCATCAACCGGACTACTGAAATACTCTATAACATGACTCAAGAGCAAAAGGCAATCAGATTAGTGGCGCTACAAAACTGGATGGTATTAGACATCATCTTGGCTAAGCGTGGTGGAGTATGCAAATTAGTGGAGTCCGCTTGCTGTGTTTTCGTACCAGATTCCTCCTCGACCATATTTAAGGCAATACAAAATCTGCACGTCCTGAGCTCAGAAGTACATGTTCCCAAGGGAAACTGGGTTCTTAGTACTTGGTTCTGGGACTTCTTACGATCTTGGGTATGGAAGCTTCTCTTGGTCGTATTGATAATCCTGGGTATTCTGTTGTTCTGCTGTTGTTGTATACAATGTCTTCGTGCCATATGTTCAATGTTAGGGGGATGTTGTGCACCGACTATAGGAACGTTAGGACCAAAGGTACACGCACCAGGAAGAATGATCAACGAATTTGTGATGAAGGAAATTTCTGTCGTAGATCTTATGGCGATTGATATATCTGATGAATGTGATTCAGGATGTTTGGACCTTGAAACGTGGAGTTACCCGTGAAGCGACTAATTTTTAGTTTAGCTCTTGGCTTAGGCCAAAAGGAGGGTTTGTTGAATGAAATCATATAGTGCCTCCTTTTGATTTATATTGGCCTAAACCTAGTCGCTCTATCAGGAAAGCCGCGTTGCAAAGTTTTGATTTTTTACCGACTTCGCCGCCATTTTAGAGTCATCCGCCATTTTGATTTCTGTTCGTAAATTCTCTGTTCTAAAATGGTGGACTGTGTTTTCAACTTGCAACCAAGCTTCCCGACCTTTGAGTTCTGTTAATGTTTAGACTGTCCAAGGGGCGACTGTTTAGACTAGGTAATGATGCCTTGTACTACACATGAACTGTTGTCCAAGCATTGTCTATGCTCACAAGACTCATCCGCGAATACACATCTGGAACAATGAAACCTTGTGCGTGGACATAGGATGAACTCGATTGAATTCAATTTGTAAAGGGAGATTGCTGTAGGATTTGGGAACATACATTGTCATTGTATCACTGTGGAAATGCAAACATGTGTACTCCTTTGTAAAATATTATGTGAACCGAATGTGAACTAGGCACAAACTCTAGATTGCAGATTATTTACGTGAAGAGGGGCTGGACAATATTACTCAAAATTGTATAAAAGAAGAATGTTTAGATGTCCAGCACTCTCTCTCCTCTCTCTGACGGGCTGGTACTCATTGCGGGGTGTTGAGAGCCAGATAGCTATCTGTGTTTCTTTGTGACTGTACAGAATAAAAGATCTGTGAATCTTTTCAGCCCGTGATTGGTGTATTTCATTTGTGGTACTCAGCCCCGATATTTTCTCATTCTTACACAACAAGTTGGACAATATGGGTGTCACCTACACTAATTATGCAGATGACAACCAGATCCTCTCGGGCAACTTCGAAGCGGATTCGGCCTTGGTGAATAGGATATACATCCTCATTCAGACATGGATGGCAACCCATGGCCTCTGCCTGAATGACGATAAAACTGAAATACTGATCCTCGGCTCCGACACTAATTTAAAAAAACTAACCCCAAACTACACATCCTTCAACATAGATAATAATATCATCAAGGTGATGCCAGTGGTAAAAACTTTAGTTTTCTACCTTAACTTATCTCTCACCCTCAAGAAACAGGTCAACTCCCTTGCCTTCACAACAGCCTACACATGCAAATTAAACCGAGCCTTCAGACCATTCCTCTCCAGTGCCAGCTGCATCTCGCTGGCTAATGCTCTCATTATGTCCAGACTAGACTACTGCAACACCCTGTACTCAGGAGCCAACAAGTATGTCACTGACAAACTTCAAAGGTTGCAAAATAATGCCCTAAGAGCAGCATTAAACATCCCTTACAGAGAGCACATCACTAAATTCAGAAAAGAGACTTACTGGTTAAACATGAAGGATAGAATCTTCCTTAAAACAGTCTCTCTCACCTCTAAATGTCTAATCAATCTAGCACTGTCCTACTTGTCATTTAGACACAACGCTCTCAAATGGCTTCGTACTAACGACTCATAACCATCTCTACTCTCACCAACTATCCCAGCACCGACTTGACTATATTCTGACAAACCATGCATCCAACACTACTTTTGCTACCAAGGCATCATACCTTGGCCATAGGCGCTCCTTAAGTATACGTAATGTTAAGCACTGTTGTGTCATAAGTACATCTTTATCCTCCATGCTCCTTGACCTGCAACTGTATGCACTGTATCCTATGTATGTATGAACACGTATGTACCTGCCTGTGCACTGTAACTAAGCACTGTAACTAAGCTTCGAGACTTCATGTACTGCTGCGCCCAGCTAACCTAGGGTTAGGTGTGGATTACCAAATCAATAAACAAACAAACAAACAAACTTCAAAAGACGCAGAGGGGGACCAACACTACCCCTCGGTGTTGTCGTACCCTTCCCCGCATTATGTTGTAAGCAAACCATACAACTCTGGAAAAATCGCTCAGCAGTTTTTGAGATATTAACATTCACCCAGACAGACTCTAGCATTTTACAGATTTTCCTCGCACATATGTGAGTGGGACCATGGGCCATTGTGATCATTGCAGTGACATATGCATCGGGTAGCATCATTCTTCCTTTTCAATTAATCTACCCAACACCCTTCCTCATCCAACCTTGCCAAACCCTCAGCCCAATGTTTAAGTTCTTCTAGAGTGGCATCAGCTTGAATATTCTTTATCGAGTCAATCCCTTCATCTACTCTACAGGTGTTTGTGGCTTCCTTTGTAACATACATTTCTGAATATAGATCAGTAGCAGTCTGTTTGGCTATCCTGTCAGCAAAAGCGTTCCCTTTCCATACATCATCTACTACTTTCTGATGTGCTGACCATAAAGGCTAGTAAATGCAGATTGGACAAGGCTCCGTGGTTTACCTTGGACATGAAGTAGGTGAAGGGTGGATACAGCCTCTACCCAGTAAAGTACAAGCAGTACAAGACTGGCCTACCCCCACTTCACAGACCCAAGTGAGAGCCTGCTTAGGGCTCACGGGGTATTACCGCACCTTCATGGCAGACTATGGTACCATAGCTGCCCCTCTGACTGCTCTCACCACTCCGAAGAAACACAAGAAGGTAACTTGGACCGACAAGTGTTTTATATGGCCTTCAATGGCTTAAAAGACTCCTTGTGCCAGGCCCCTGTTCTCAGGGCCCCTGATTACCAAAGACCTTTTATTGTGCAGACAGATGCCTCTGATACTGGGATAGGAGCTGTACTATCACAAGTAGATGAGAAGGGTAAGGAACACCCTATTGGTTTCATTAGTCGCCAGCTTAAGGACAGAGAGCTCAGATGGTCCACAATAGAGAAAGAATGTTTCTCTGTTGTGTGGGCACTATGGAAGCTGAGGCCCTACCTCTATGGGACCCACTTCACTGTGCAAAGGGACCATAAGCCCTTAAAGTGGCTGATGAACATGAAGGGAGAGAATCCAAAGTTGCTTAGGTGGTCCATAAATATGCAAGGCTTCGACTTCACTATTGAGCATAGGCCAGGTGTCCAACATAGCAATGCTGATGGGTTGGCCAGAATGTTTAAACAACCTGTTCAAGAAACTCATCCAGGGGTGGATTAGTTCCTCCTGTCCTTAGTCTGGGAGGGGTGAGTGTTAGGAAAGATTTCATAATTATAGGTAATTTTCCTTCCATGTGGCAACCCCCAAACTTTTTGCTGTTGTTTTACACCCTGATCTAGACTTTGCCAGAGAAGCGCAGCCTTCCGCCGCACTCCTCTGGGCTTTCGCTCCATTCTTACGGGGAAACTGACATGCCCTTAAAGACAGTCAGTACCGGGAGACTTTGTTTCCCTTAGTCCTTTCCTCATGTTACAGCTTTTGAGCAACATGAAACAAGAGTGCACCGTAACTTACATTACAGCGCTCTTGGGTCTCTAGTCATTCCAAAGGCCTTAGAAACTCTTGCTTGGCTTATCATGAAATGTGCAAGTGTGTCATGGACGGGACTGGTGGCAGCTTTCATTTCTTTGTGTTTTGAACCTCTTTTTGCCATGTTAACCGTGCTTCCCGCATTTGGTCCAAATGGGTGGCCTGGCCTCCAAAATGACCATGCCACGAGGTTCTTTGTCCTGTCCGTTGACTGTCTTGCCCCTTCACCTTCACCCAAGTTGAGCCGACCCGGGGCAGTCCTTATTTGGTCATGCACTTTCCCGCGAAACACAACGCTTTCGCGGGCTTCTGCATGCCTTGTGTGTGCCTCCAGGATGTGGGCTGGGATGTCTGTTCCCAATACACATCCTGGGTGCCAGAGAGTCTAGAGTGTCCTGAATGCCTGGGACCACCGTGGTCCGTGATAGGTCCATGTATGGTGTGAGTGTTTGTGAGCAGATCTCCCATTGGGCCCTCTCCGTTTTGGCGCGAAGGGAACTTTGGATAAGAGGAGGCTGAAAACACCACTACGATGTCGATCTCCTGAGTTCTCACGAACAAAGGATAAGGAGCCAAGTATCCTGCAACTAAGAAGCTGAGTCGAGGAATCGCTGATGACCCGCTGAAGGCTTGGCACCCTGCATTGCTGTCGTCCTGCGAGACCACTCGGCCTCTGATCGAACGAGAAGGTCTGTGAAGGCGCTTCGACCCTTTAGAATAGTGGGAACAACTATTCTCGCATCTTCACCAAATCCTGTACGTAAGCCTTCGGAAGCGTCCCTGGGCCATCCAGTGGACTGACCAGCCTACACAGGAATCTTGCTCTGTCACCGCCGTCTGGCTTACTGCTAATCCCGTGTCCTCAGCACTCTCACACGATTCATACACTTGGCGTTCCCAGGTCTGAAGTGAGACGTGTGCTTTAGGACCGGAATACACGTGGTTGCCGAGTTGCCCTGCTGTGGTAATAAACCTGTGCAGGTTCGCTGCATTTGGGACACCCTCGACCCTGACTCCTGCTGTTGCGGAATCTACACGGCGTCGAGACGTTCCTCTGATCGCACCTCAATTTGCCAGTACCGAAGCAGAGCCGGAGAAGCCTGGGTCTGCCTGCATCGGGGACCAGTGAGTAGTCAATACCCTAACCGGTTGCCCTCCCGCAGGAGCCTGTGGCTTTCCATCGCTGTTGTAAACAGCAAACCCTTTTCCGCACTCACGCCCTGCTTCTGCCCACAAGTGGAGGCCGCGCTTGAGTAGCGGGGATCTGTTCTTCATTGTTTCGTTCACCTCTCTGAACTGCCTGATTTCCCTGAAGAGACTCTCCTTTGCCCATTGGCACCCGCGTGTGCACGTACTTTTGAGCACAAGGCTCCACTCTTCGTAGGTCTCGGACGTCCTTCTAGTTAGGTGGCCTCTGATGTCGAACTGGGTCTAACAATTACTTGCACTGGCTGTTTTCCTCCCCATCTAGGTGGTCTGCGTATTTCATTCTTCTAACTCTTTAGACCCCTCGGTCTTGTATATATATTGTATTGATTGTGATGTGTTGGTTTATTGGAGTTTTACCGTAATTCTTTACTATGGTCGATGTTACAAAGGCCTGGTAATAAATGTGTTTATATTTTTAATATAACACCTGTCTGGAGTAATTTGTAAGCGTCCTTGCTTTGTGTGCTCATTGTGGGCTTTCAGTCACCCTCACCCCTCTTGAGACCTAGTCTTGACCGCCGCCATCGCTACCCTGATTGGTCTGGCTTGTCCAGAGGTTGGTTACCCTTTTCCAAGAAACTAGGCTGGCCTTCTGAACCTCTGCCCCTCCAGGACAGAGTTCAGAAATCCATCTTAACAGCGAGCAAATAGCCGACTTCTATGATTAAAGACTGACAAAGCCCTCTGCTAGCAGAGGTAGGGGTGGCCTTGCTGACTTTCTTTCTTCCTGTTTTGGGAATCGGATTGTGACTCTGGGTACCACTCCCTTTCTAGGCATTTCACAGTTGTGTACTATCTGTTATGGCCCCCCAGACTTCGCTGGCTGTGCTGTCTGTTGATGCTGACAACCGTCCCAACAGTATGTGTGCCAGACCTGTAGATGCTGTGAATGCAGTGCTGTGTGTACCGTGTGTAACAACCACACTGTGTGTACCGTAGCAACCCTGTTTTCCCAAGTTTGCCCCAGTTGGTTTGCCCCAGTTTGTTTCTGGTCCACAGTGATGTTTTCCCAAAAATGCAGCGTGACATAGTGAGACACACAGTGTGGCTCACACGGATACAGGAACAGGCTTCAGCTCTGAAGACTCTGAGCACTCTGTTGGCCTCTGTCAGCCCCCAGCACACCTCTCTCCCCAGCGGTCCAGCAGGGTGCAGGATGCACTCGCTGCTTGGTGCAGGCTGCGGGAGAGCAGAGGGGTTGTGTCAGGTCAAACAGAGCCAATGGCCAGACCTGGGATTCAGGTGGGGTCTGGGCTACAGGTGCTCCACATGGCTCTGCTCCATTACCTGGATCGTCGTGGTCAGGCTCCTCAGACTCCTCTGGTCCTTGATCATCGAGCCTTGCTCAGGCTCACTTTCTGGGCAGTAGACTCTATTTAAAATGCTTCGGTGAAGACTGTACAGAGGTTTGGTTGCTCTCTGCCAAAAAACAACGTTGTGTGCCTAGGCGGCCAAGAAAAGCTACAGGAAATGGCTTACCAATGTTCCTGAGTTCGTGTCAAGCCGCACAACAGCTAATCTGAAGCCGCCTCTGACAAGCACTCTTCTCTGTTGTGTTCATTTGCAATGGTCTTGTGAATGATCAACAACATATTTTAATAACCACCAGATTGAACCCATTTCTCCCTTCATAATCTTTCTCAGGAGATTTAGGTTTTTCCACACTACCATCGATTCCAAGAAAAGTAACCCAAGCTTGTATCTTTTAACCAGCGTAGCCACTTCCTGTGAAACATTTTCTCCTGAAAAAGCCTTCTCACTTTTCCAATGATGAATGAAACCAAATAACAGCATTTCCGCCCCATAATTCATTACTGGAACTAACTTTTTGCAATTAAATTCTCTAACTGGCACAGAAGAAAAGTACCTGTATTTCATATTCACCTATGCTGTCTGGGCCACCAGTACCTGTAACCGTTGCTTTTTATACCTGATCAATGATGCCACATTGTTATTCCTAAACAAGTAAAACCCACTATTCAAAACACTATCCACTCGTTCAATGGAGTTATTGTTCAGCACCCATCTAAATGTTACTTGCGAGAACTTCTTAGGGGTCCAAAAAATGTTATACCTTCGTTTTTGCAATTCTTATATGTAAGTTATTCCTCCTTTAATATGTCTTGATGGCTACCAATTGGTGTTGCAACCCTATTGGTGTACAATCCATTAGAGACATGTTGTCTGCATACAAATAATAGTTGACATCTGTCTTGTCTACCTTTGGGAGAAAACAACGGGTGTCACAAAAGGTCTCTCCTATGTCCGAAATAAAATGTTTAAAGAGGAGTGCAACATACAATATGCAACCCTGTTTTAATCACCTGTGCATTTTTACTGCCCTTGTCTGTCCAGACTTAAGAGTAAGGATATTTTAGAGTGCAGCCTAACAAGAATAGCCAATAAGGAGGATGGACTGCCTAAGCATCTAGCGTAGCCCATAGCTGGCTTCTACAGACACTGTCAAAGGTCAAAGGTCATGGATAAATCGATAAAAGCCTCATAAAGTGGTTTTGATCGTTCCAATGTCTCCTTTTTTAAGAGACCACAAATAAACCCATTGAGCTCAGTTCCTACACCTTTACAGAAGCCAATTTAGTAGACATCTAATCTCTTGCTTTTCTTAGCCCAGCTCCTGTTGCACTAAGCCCACAAATATCTTTGATGGAATGTCCAATAAAGATATGGGCCTGTAGTTACCCGGCACGGTGCCTAATCCCTTCGTTTGGGACTACTAATGAGGTTAACCAAGAAGATGGAAATTGTCTTTCCCTAACAACTTGAAAATTCTATTTAGGAGCTGGGCACAAATAAGAGATGTTTCTTTTAGTGCAAAGCCCCACTGTGTGGGAGAGCAGAGGGGTCGAGTCAGGTCAAACAGAGCTGGTGCCCAGAATTCTAGGTAGCCTGGAGTCTGGGACCTGGAATTGAGGTCGGAGCTAGGCTACAGCCCCACTGTGGTTCTGCTCCGTTACTTGGATAGTCGTGGTCAGGCTCCTCGAGGTCCCCTGACATCGCCTGTCCTTTGCAACACAGAGGGAACATCACTCGCTAATGTATAAATTAACTAAAGGTGTTCCAACAAACACTTTTCCATAATCAAATTAATTTGGGAACTAGACTGCAAACTTTCATTTGATTTCACAATATTCCAAAATTCCTTCGTATTTTTTTCGAGCCAGGATTAAAAGTATATTTTGAGCGTCTGCCAAGAGCAACTGGTGCATTTAATGGGCTAACCAGTTTGTATATGATTTCTTGGCACGACGTCTTAACAGCCCTTCATCAGGCTTAAGTGATCTTAAAGCCCTGCTCAACTCCCTTTTCTTTTGCCCTATTTCCTTATCATAAACATGACTGTGTATGACCCTTGACTCAAAGCCCCTGGGTAATTTATCATACATATCATCCAACGTTGGTTGGTAATCGCCACAATGTGCATTACCTGCGGCGAACGCTTGATAGGTAGTTAGGACTATTATGTTAAAAAAGTGTATATTACACTCATTCCATGCCACCAGAGTTTCCCTCCAAAGGAACACATTATCACTTTCATACACCACATCACTCTTAAAGGTTAATGATTATTGACTGCTGTTTTTTTTAACTGCCATTTCTTGAGCTTCCACAAATAAATCCTCAGAAAGAAAGCAATAATCTAAAATATTTTTTTGCAACCCCCTGGACCACTTGCAATGTGCACACTCATTACCCTTTATGCTGTCATTTAGTAAACGCAGACCCCAGGTCTCCATAAGTGACGTCCACTCTAGGCCCCTTTTCAACAAGGCCTTATCTACAGATGTGATTTTTGTATCTATCGACCCGTTTATCCATCTGCCGTTTAAGTCACCACAAACAATTATTGAGTGGCCAGAACCATGGGCCTGCCAACTGAACAAAATATCCTCAATTGATTCTAAGAAAGCATCTTGGGCATTCTTGCGGGGATTCCAATATACATTTAACAACAGTGGCACATCCTTATCTGGAAATACAGTTTGATTCCAATAGAGTTCTATGGTTTGTACAAATGAATTAGGTTGAGCAAATACTAGTGATTTGCTTCAAGTTATGTTTCAGACCCCTAACAATAACCCCGCTGAAGGACGCTCTGACTCTCCCCTGTAGTCCAGCAGCAAGAACACAGTGTACCCATCCACCAATGGTGCTGTCTTGAGCCATGTCTCTAGGAGGCAAAACATATCCACGTTTAGCAAATTTACATGTCTTTCTGTAATAAGTGTGAGAAGCCCCAACTGTTCCATGAGAGAAGGCAAACTTCCCTCTCTTCACTAAATCTACTATCAGCCTTATGATTATAAGAAGCAGCACAACGCTCATTCAAGGTGGAAAAGTCTTGAATTTAAAGTGGCTGCCAACCAATTCCAGTTATTCTCTTCTGCCAGAACCGTATCACCCATAGCAACCACGGTTACTTGTATTTTCATATTTTCACCCCAGAAACATTGGATCTTAGATGACGATGCCATTTCACAGGGCAGTTGTTATTGTGCTGCTTGCGGGGTCCAGACATCTTATGATCAACAAGACTCATTGGCTCAAGTTTATATATATCAAAGCCCCAAGTCCTAATATCACCGGCTGAAGCCAGTACCTGATTACTAAAAATATTAGATTTAAAGTGCAGCATTACTTTATCAAGAGTGTAGTTCTACTCAACTACTCCTCCATTTGCATTGATGGCATAGCCATCCCTGTGCTTAAACAGGTGAAAACACTAGGGCCCTCATTACAACACCAGCGGTAACCAATGGCGCTATTAGCACCATGGTTGCTGCCGGTATTGTAACGAGTCCGCCATGGTGCAATGGGGAATTACAACCCATTCCAAGGTTGGAGGGGCGGTAATTCCCCATGCACCATTGGCCCTTCCCCATTGCCATTTTTGCCCCATAGGGCTCAATGGAAATGGGGAAGGCGGTAATTACGGTACCGCAAATTGCGGTACTGTAATTACCTTGAAGGTCCCTTTGCGGGTCCCTATAACGGCTGTCCAGACCAGCCGTTAAGGTCGGGAGCCGCAAAGGGACCTCGTAATTAGGCACTAAGGGGTTAACGGTGCCGCAGCCTTTTACGGCGCCGTTAACCCCTTAGCACCAGGGTCGTATGAGGCGCCCTATCTTCCTCCCCAGGATTATATCCCTGAGCAGACAATTCCTATCATCTGATAACTGCCTGACAGTTGCACGTGCGCTAATCCTCTCCAAACTGGCCTACTGCAATGCGCTCCTCTACCCTATTGAAATGCCACTTCTACAGAACAAAGCCCTACAAGCCGCCCTTGGACTAAAACGTAGTGACCACATCTCTGACACCAGACACAATGCCCACTGGCTGCCCATTAAAGTTCGGATTGTCTTTAAATCACTTAGCCCATCTCACAAATGCATCTACGAGGAAGCTCCACCTTATCTCAATAACTGTATAATTTGGAAAATACCTAATCGTACCCTAACATGTAGTGTCATCATTTCTCTTGTCACTCCTTGCTACAAAAGCAAACGATCAGGAGGCTCCAGCTTTGCGGGTTTTGCTCTGGAATTCTCTACCCTCTTCCAATAGAAATGAACAATCTTAAAACAAATTCAAAAAATTAACCAAAACTTGGCTTTTTGATAAATACGATACATTTCTGCTTTGCAATTACTGTTTTACTGTATTACTGTTACTGATTCACATATTGTCTGTAACAAACACAGTGATACCCCTAGGTTTTGGCATTAAATAAATAAATGAATACATACATATCTTGAGATGTCAGATTCACCAGAGTCTGAGCTCTTCTTAGAATGCGTAGAATCAAAAATCTATTTAGTACTTAACGGAGCCTCTGTAAGATTAATTTACAGTCCCTAGGGACTCTTCAAAGGTTATAAATATATGTGCCAGAGGATTCAATGCACAAGCCTCCTGGTTAGATTGATTTGCCTGGTCGTTTCATTGAACGGCTGAAGTGTTGCTGTCACTCTCTCACTCATTTCCCCCATGCGCACTCCCATTCTCAATCCGGTTTTCTCTACCACCACCATCTGTCCTACCACTAGCCATCTCTATGCACTGTCCCATTGCATCGGCAACTAACCTCTCTCCTACATCCACGTATTGCTGGAATTCCTCAAGTACTCTCCCAGTTTCCTCCTCAATTCCACCCCCCCTTTGCATCCGGTTCCTCAGTTTTTTATTGCTCAACACTTTAACTTCACTCTGGTTCCTTTGCACCGGTGACATTGGAGGAGGTGAAGGGGACAGGTTGCGCACACCTTTCCTTGATGCTTTAGAGGTATCTTTCCTGAGTGCCTTAACATAGCAATTTACATTCATGAGGCACCCTCCTTTCGATGGAAAATATCAAAGTCAACTAACCCACCGGTCTCTCCCAACACCTCTTCCACCAGGCTGTCCTCTACCTCAACTACTACTTATTTCATTGTAACTCAGTTGTATGCTGGGGGAAGAGGAGACGGGGGCATCGTTCCATTCTGGCACTCCTCCACCCGCTGCATTGTATCTGGCTGCAAGACATCAACCAAATAACTCAATGCTTCCACCTCTATGTTTTTTGCATTTTCCAGAACTACAACTCCACAGCCATTATCCTCTATACAGATGTTTACATTAATCTGCAACCTCTGGTTAATATCCTCCTTTTGCCCACAGATAAAACCCTCAATAACATTTAGTTTTGGTTCCAGGGTTACTGAAGCCCGCCCTTGCTGTTTTAATTACAAACCAACATTATCATGGACTTTTAAATGAGTCAACAGTGCAATCTATAGAGATCTTAAAACGTTACTCAAATTCAACATAAGAGCATTAAAATCCCTATCATTTGATAGTCTTGCAACCAATCTTCTTATTGGTGGACAGATGGAGACTGTCTATATCAGTTGCCCTTTAACAAATTGTAACAATGTGCCCCACCCGTTCCCCCACACCCACTACCTGATGGAAACCCTTCTCTGCATACTTTGGTTGGGCAGCTGCATGCCATCTCGTTTTACCCCAGTCACCCACACCCCTGTATATCGTAGGGCAGTTCACCAAGGAAGACTTACTGGAAAACACAAACTCTTTGTGACCTTGATCAGTGACTGATGAAAATGGAAAATTGACTAATTACACCAGGGACTCATCCAGCAACGACCTGTAATCCTCTTGTGTCTTACCACAAGAAGCAGATAACCCTGCAACCTCCTTTAATTCCAATGCCCTTCCATTCTGCTCTTGGTTTGCCAGCAGAATTGGTAATCCTCCTTATTATTATTTTGTTTTTAATTTATTTGGATTTATAAAGCGCCAGTGGCCCAGGGGCATCATAGCGCTGTTACAAGATGCTTACCTTGGATGAACAGGAAAATCATAGATTGAGACAGGCAGTCGACATAAAAATCTATTTACATAGTCAACAGAGGCCTGTTGAGTTACATGAAGCATACAGTGTGGCGATACAGTATTCATCATGAGGCGGGTGGTGGGCTATCGGAAAAGTTGTTTTTTGAGTGCCTTGCGGAATAGGGTGATCGAAGGCTCTTTCCTGGAGGTAACATGTTCCAGTTTTTAGGGGCTCGGACAGTGAAGCTGGAGCCTCATGTTCCCTTATAGCGGCAGTAAATCCAACATTGCCATCCCTGCCTCCCCCCTTACCACAGATACCACTCGTTTGACCATCTCCATTGCTGGTCAGTTTTCCACTCCCTTTTCCACACTACCCAAATCATCCAACCACTGTACCTCCAGAACCAGGGAAATCATGTTATCAGTATGCTCCCGCAACACCCTCGACATCCGTAATTTCCTTCATTAAGTCCTTACTCACAGAGAGGAAGGCATGAAAGGCGTCATTGAGATCACTCAGATCCTCATTCACTCCATGTAGATCTCCGACGTTCAAACCCCTTGTACTTCCCCCATTGCTCAATGTCTGGGGGCCTTTCCCAAACCTTTTTGTGTGCCTCAAGTCTTGGACCGCACCCGTCGGTGCTAATGTCAAAGTTGGGGGCTGCTTATGCTTTGCAGGGATCGGTGGGGTTGCTTCCTTTTAGAGATATATGTTTTTCCCGCATATTATCGAGAAAAAGTGCCTTTGAGGCTTGCAGTGATCCTCGTCTGCTCTTAGGGATATGGACTTGCGCCACAATAGACAAGGAACCTTGGACAGGGTTGCCTTTGTTATTTGCAGTGAAAGGGCTGTTTATGTCCATTGCTAGGTTTGTTTCTATACTGCTCAAAAGTTCAGGGACTCCGACTACAAGCGTCACATTCCCACTCTTTCCCAGATACGCAGCGTCATTTAAGTCTGCATGCGCATTTGTAGCGTCACTTTCACCATTGGCTTCGGTGGCCTTTAACTCTGATATGGTCCTTCTCCGAAGCCCAGCTGCCATAGCTAATGATTAAACAAGCGACGAATTCTTATGAAGAAAGTCATGATAGTTCTCTGTTAACACAACCAGCGTACGCATGTAATGGAATTTGCTACAATGGAACAACTTCAGCATCCACTTTCCCACCCTGGTCCATAAACTGCCAACAGAGATAGTGGGGTGTAGCCCAGCTTTCCTGCTTAATCCAAAAACGCCGAACACACCAAACACACTGCGTGTCTCACTGTGCGTTCACCACGCGTGACAGCAGTTTATGTGCCTGCAGACTCTCAGGAAATCTGTAATACTCCGCCTTCAGAAAAAAAGGCAATCAAGGAAAGACTTCCGGTTCGGGTTGAGGGTTCCTGTTCCAACTCCACCAAACACACTGTGCGACACAAAGCTGAATTGTTAAATTCCTATTACTGTTTCATTGACTGGGAACTAAAGCACGAAAAAGTGAAGAGTCTGTTATTTGGGTTGACTTATGGAGTTTCCTATTCCTTGGGGAGCATTTATTTTAATAAAGTCTTCATCCGTCGCTTGTATGCAAAGTGTGTATGTGGACTTAGAACCTCTAAGTTCGAAGTCTATTTTTTCATGAGCTGATTAATCTTTTTTTAATGAGCAGCATGAATCCATATGTAAATAATGAAACGGTAAGGCAAAAAGCAGAGTGCCATAAAAAATATCAAATAAAACATTTCGTTTGTTGTGCAGTGTTGTAATCGATGCATTCTGTGCTCATCCATAAAGAACACAATGGGTTATCTTGAATACAATCAATGTCACCATGTCAAACACCAATATTCAGGATTCATAGGTGAACCTCTGAAAAACAGCTTCAGGGATCCCTCAAACCTTGTTACCGAGATTGAAGGAGGTTTGAGGTCGTATGAGAACTTCCTGACAGACCTCTGGTCTCCACAAATCCCAAGACAAGCGCTAGACCACAACAGAAGTTCAAGCCAGCTAGAGAAAGTGAAGGTGATATAAAGCACAAAAAGTGGCATTTGAGGAAATCAAGGTCCACATAAGCACGTATGGTATCTCAGTTCATGAACACCCCTTGCTGCAGAAAATCTGTGTTGAAAACATAAAAGGAAGTTATAATGTGTGTGCGGAAGAATCAGATGTTTACTTTTGTGAAGTTGAGTAAATGAGGACCACAACAGCTTTGATGCTGAGAATGAGGAAGACATTGATACATTCTGGTCTCCAAAGGCTGGCCAATCAATGTGCATTACCAGTTGCTTTTAATATCTTTGGGAATCCTGTAGCTGTGTAAACCTTGCCATGTCATGAGGCACGTCTGTTCCATGCTCAGCTATTTTCAGTGCATTGTACCTGCTAATTCTTTGACTTCACAAGCCAAGAACATCATATGAATGGTGTAATGACAGGTGCAGTGTGATAAAATGGCATCTGCTCTGCAGGAGTACAAAGGTGAATATTGGCTCAACAACATGCACTATAAGCTCTGTTCTACAAACCAACATAGATCCCATTTATGACGGTAAAACAGGCAGATCCATGAGATAAACCTCTTTCATTTGTTGCGGTAACGTGGGAGCGAGGGAAGGCCATACTCTGAGAAGAGGTGTGAATTTGATCCAGTAGTGACCAAAACAAAATAACGTAATGTCTACTCAAGGTTCTATTAGGATATAACTATCTCATTAAACACACAAACATATATATTAATAAAAGTGAACATATGGGGGTGGCTGGATTTGTGGCAAAGCGTTGTTCCTTATTCTGTTCCACACTGTTTCACCAATATGCACCCAATTTTGCAAAGTTACCTGTTAGAACCCCCAGGACAATATTGATACATCACATTTCAATGCACCCCGTTCCCTGGATTTCAGTGCAAGTCACAATTTGTTTGTGGGTTTGTTGTTTGGTGAAGCGTTGTTCCTTATACAATTCCACAGCGTTTCACCAATCTGCACCAAATATTTCATAATTACCTGTTTGGACTCTCCAGACATTACTGGCTACATTTCATTTGGACACCCCACCCTTTTCCCTGGATTCCAGCAAATCTATGTGATCACTGCGCCACCCGTAAATGCGCTGCTTAAAATGTCGAAGCTAATTACGGCGTGGCCCAGTGATCAGATAGATCCCTTTCCCCGCATTCCCCATACCTGCATTTCCCCACCAGATCCTCCCCACTTAGCTTTATGGGGGCACACTTCTGTGTGCGCTGTCGACTCCCCACTATCCATGCAGCGTCAGTTCCTCCCACTTACGTGGGTAGGAGCTGATGCTGTAGGGTCCTTTTTTTTCTTTTTAAACTTTATTGTACCCCGCTTACCAGACATCCTGGAACCTGTGACTCCCTTTACTGTGCCCAAGGAGAGTGGGGATACCCCTGCATACCCTGCTCTGCTTGGACACAGTAGAGGGAGTCAGTAAAAGGACATTTACCGAAGTCGCCGTAACTGCTTAGTCGCAGTTACGTGGTCGACATTTTGGTACATTTCCATTCCAGCAAAACTTTACATTTGTTTGTGGCTTGGTGAAGCATTGTTCCTTATATAATTACACTCTGTTTCAGCAATCTGCACCAGATTTTGCATAGTTACCTGTTAGGACCCTCTGGACATGGCTGGTTACATAGCATTTGGACACCCCACCCCTTTCCTTGGATGTCAGAAACTTCACACATGAGACAGTTGCCTGAAATCGGTGAAACATTAATGTGGTCGTAGAAGGACCTGTCCTCAACCCTAAAATGCACGGTTTCTGTGACATTTGCACCGCAATGCTCAGCAACAAACTGCACCACATCGGGGTGAGGTGACAGATGGGGAGAGAGCACAGAAAGTCCCAGTATGCAGTGGCACACCGACTTTTGTCTTCCCCCAACGTCTGCTCCGGGGTATGTCAGCGAACCACACGCACCCATTCTCAGTGCAGTTTACTTCAGGGTGCAAAGCACATCAATCGATAGGCGAATCAGAGCAGCGACCTACATGATCATTGATTTTCAGCAATTGATGAGAGTGTTATCATGTCTGTCTACAGAACCCGTTCGGAAAATGGGTACTTTAGCTAGTATACAAAGAACTATTAAATCACTTTAAAAACCCACCCATGTAAGAGAGCACACAGAATATGAAATGATAGAATGATGCAGCACTATGGGTAATGACATTAGGGGTGAAAAGGCAATAAGCAACCAAGGAGTTCAAAAGGATATGTTTTCCAGTAGAAAAACAGTGAAATAGTGACCAGACCAGTCTCTAGCACCCAAAGATGGACTAGGTGGCAGGTATGGGTCAATTTTAACTTTCCGTTTTCTTTGGTGATTTGACAGTATCAATACGGTTTCGAACTCTACTGCAGTGTGGGTTGAACCAGGTACATTTGCCGCAAGTTGTTCTGGTCCAGCAACAAGCTAGGTGTTAGTCAGTTCAAAGTGAAGCTTGATACAGTACAAAAGCACTGTGGGTGTCATGCAGTTCTGATGGTTCACCAGGGTCGGATCAGGTGTCAATGTATTGTGAGGCATTGGTATTAGCTGGTTTGGGTCAGCGATTGGTGTAATGCTCCAGCAATTCGAGTCGAGGTCCATATGTTTGATACAGTAACCTGGTGCTCTGATGCAGGGTTCCAAGTTTTAGCGATTACAGTTTGGTCTACAGTGGCAAGCAGTTTTGACTGGCTCCACTTGGCACAGTGCAGTGATGAGCCGGTTCAACATATGCGATGCAGCATTATTACAAGTTTGATGAAGTGTCAAAAGCAGCTCCTTTGAGTCCCTTTAGTTTGAGTCGATCTGTGCAGGCTGTGCAGCTGTGTGATCAAAACAGTTTACATGCGGATCAGCCAGTTCAATATGGAAGAACAGGGAGCTTTAGCTGATCTAGTCCTCCAGATGCTCCAGGGGCTATAAAGCAGACTGAGTCAGTTCAAGTTCAGTTCTCCTAAAGTAGGGAGGTTTGTGGAGGTCCTGGTTCTCAGCAGGAGTCACTCCAAATGTGTCCTGCAAGTGGGTAGGGAGCATAGGTTGCCTCTGCCTTGGAATGCTCATTCTTCACCTCAGTTGTTTCAGCCTTCAGAAAGATCAACTCTCCAAAATTAGGTGAAAATGAATTCTTCCTCAGGTATTTGTTCAATAGTGAATCAGAGGAGTGGGAGGACCATTCTTTTAAAGGAAAAACATCAGTGGTGATTGGACGACAGCAAGCCTTTTTTAGGGCTCCAGTTACTATTCTTGAGGCAAGTGGTCTTTGCCTTCTGACATCATACCCAAAGTGCTTTGTGCTAAAGGAAGTGGAGGGGACAGGAAGGAGGTATACAGAAATAAATAAGATGATGTAATCTTCCTCCAGCTGAGCTCTCTGTCTGCATTAGCTCCACCTCCGTCCCTTGGTAATAGCATCAAATGCAATTTTGGTATGCAGCACCCTCGTGTGAGACTAGTCCTTTTGGGATGGGTGTGCCCTTTGATTCCTGTTTCCTAGGATAGCTCCTGCTGGCAGGCTGTCTTGCTGAAGAGATGTGTGGAGCATCTCACAAAGGATCACATAAGAGGCATTGCCATTCAGTCGCCTGCCCTGTCAGTTGGCAGGGTCAGGCTGTCTGTCCAGAATGCACATAACCCTTCCACAGTTCCGCTGGGCTCACAGCACTGATACATGTACAATATAAAATTGATGTGGTTGTAATAAGTATGAGAGATACTAGCCATTATACCCTAATTCAGACATGGCTTGTACTTAAAGTTTACAACAGCAACCAGGATTTAAGCTCTCATCAGTATGTAGTTTAGGAACAGAGGGTCCTATTTTTGATGCAGCACCTGCGCTGCAGTAACTTGGCTGTCACTGCAGCTGTCAAAAGGGCACCTGTGCTCTGTGCCAATTGTGAGTGAGCACTGCAGATGAGGCTTTAGCTGGTTAGGTAGCACAGTGAGCTAGCTGCTCGCCCCTGATATCTATGCACAGCCTGCTCTGGCAGGTTCGAATGCCAGCCCAGTCAAGTCAGCCTTTCATCTTTCCAAGGTTATGTTATGTTATGTTATTTTGCATTTATATAGCGCCTTATGTACCATTGGTATAGTCTCAAGGCGCTGGCAGGTTGAACGCCCTTGGGAACCGAAGTTCAAGTCAGTAGAGAGAGTAGAGAGAGTCAAAAGGTGCGTGTGAGCACCGGATATGTGTGCAGCTGGTATGGCATTTGTTTGATAGCTGCTTCTTATCGGTAGGTGTGGTGGTTGGGAGATCAGGAGTATGTGTTTGTTCTGGCAGGTTGTAATCCAGACCGATTCTGGCTGCGTTAGGCCTGAGGAGAACGCCTAGGCTGGAGGGTGTGTAACCAGCCATGTTTAGTTAGGGTGATGGGGAGTATGAGGCAGATGGTGGTATGAGAACAGCTATACCAAATGGTGTCATAGTATCGCTGTGTTCTATTTGAGTGGTGGTGTAAGGAAGAGAGTAAGCATGTAGATGTGAATATGGTGGTTTACTTTAGGTGCTTGAGATCAAGCTCACTCCAATAGTTCCATCAACTTCATCCGTTCCATTTACTCCGACTATTCTGTGCATTACTCCGACTGTTCCGTGCACTCAGACCATTCCTTTCAATGCTCTTTCAGATGTTCCATGCCCTCCAAACCATTCCATGTACGTCAGGTCATTCTGTGCACTCCAATCCCGTCCAAGCATTCCAATAAATTCCATGCACTGCAACCATTTTATGCACTGCAACCATTGTATGCACTGCTCCTTTTGTTCGTTCTACCCACGTTATCCTTTCTCCATGCAGCATCCATCTACATACATCATCTTCACACGTTCTATCCACTTAAACTGGTTCCACCCATTTCGCACGTTCCATCCACTTCACACGTTCCATCCACTTCACCCGTTCCACCCACTTCACTAGTTTCACCCACTTCACTAGTTCTAAACACATCACCCGTTCATTCACCTACTTCATCAGTTCTACCATTTTACCCGTTCCACCCACTTCACCCATTCTACCTCAGTTCATCCGTTCCATCCACATACTTCTCCCGTTCCATCCACATACTTCAGCCGTTCCATCCACATACTACACCCATTCCATCCACATACTACATCCGTTCCATCCATATACTACACCCGTTCCATCCACATACTACACCCGCTCCATGCACATACTACACCCATTCCATCCACATACTACATCCGTTCCATCCACATACTACACCCGTTCCATCCACATACTACTCCCGTTCCATCCACATACTACACACGTTCCATCCACATACTTCACGTGTTCCATCCACTTACTTCACCTTTTCCATCTTCTAAATTCAACTTTGTACAGAGGATATTACGCAACCAAATTCAGCTTTGCAGAGAGAGGATATTAGGGAGTCAAATTCAATTTTGCACAGAGAGGATATTGTGTTGGAGTAATGTTGTGAGTGGGAGCCCTGGATGTCCCAGGGACCTGAGTGGCTGCTATTAAAGGGGCTCCGGGGTTTGAAGAATTGAGTACCACTCTGTGGGATAATAATGTCATCTTTTACTTCAGCGCTAAATAAGAAAAACATTATTATTATTATATTCATCAGGGCACAGGTGTACACTATATTTTTGGTGTGCTTTACTTAAAGGGGGGGGCTAGGTAGCAGGCCATTACCTGTATAATTGTATACATTAAAAAAGCAAAAATGCTAGGGCTTCCATGCCCTTTCCTGATAACATTCCTTCACTTTCCGAGTATCTGAATCTGCCATGCGTGACTTTGAACCAGGGGTCTATGTATTGAACACTGGTACCTGCAGCAGGCCTATATACCTACTAAGTTGCCTTCCCAAAAAACATACAGAAGAAAGGTTGTAGCACTAACCAGTCTCACAGCATATGCCTGACCCCCCTTGGGATAAAGCGTTGTACAAATACACATGAAATACAAAACAAAATGTAGATAGCCATTCCATCTGAATTCCATTGCCGTGGGTATGTATGGACAAGAAAGCAAAACACATCATGTGAGTTCTTCACTATTGTGCTGCATTTTGAGCATGACACAGTACACATGCATGCCATCATGCTGTGGGCAAATAAGAAGATGCTTATTTCGTCCTTTGATTTTCAGCATGTGTAGTTTTCCCCTTCCAATTGTATATCCAGGAACTGTATCTCCTATTAAAAGTCGAGTTGGATAAGAATGTTTCAAATGAAATAGGGCATGTTAGTGTGCACGCTTTCATCTTTATGGTGGTGGTTTTACAAAAAATAAGATACGCACCACTCAAATAATAATAATAATTCTTCAATGTGGTATAGATTGAAAATAAATTCAAACTTTACACATATTGCAAATAACAAACATTATACATACTTCATAAATATACCAAAACATGAGTTAATGATCTTATAATATAAAATCAGCTAAAAATAAAAAAACAATTCAACAACTTTTCTTGAGCTATTTACATAAAAAATTCATATCCACATGTGTTACATAAGACGGCCTGCGTCTCGGATGTAATTAATTTAAGTATTTTTAAGCCTTAGACAACATCTATCTCAGAAAAATTACTCTGTGAGTTCCTTAGCATTCCTAGTGTTTGAAATAATTACAGTTCATGGACCAGGCTAATCTCTACCTGTTGCCAAACGTTATATAATGCAATAAATAGATGCATGTTGCTGGTGTTAGTGCAATAACGCCAGAATGTTATTTCACATATGGTTTTAGGGTCATGCGCAAATTCCCCCAGATAGCGGAAGATTGTATTCTTCATAGATAGACATTCCGTGAGGAGATGCCGAGCAGTCTCTAGACATTCTGAGGATTTACACAGACGGCATATACTCTCAGCAACCGGGATATTGTCCCATGCTCCTCTGATATACAGAGTAGGCAATTGGTCCAATCGGAACAAAATAATGAAACGTCTGAGTCTTCTAGTGGGGCAAAGATATAGATAGGCTTGCGGTTTCATATAATTGAATAATCTGTATTTCACAAATTGATATGCCTTCAGCCTGCCTATATGTGTAAAATTCTCGAGCCAATCCCAGAGGTCTACTTTTTTCTTTAGCGCATTTAGGGTTTCCTTAGTAATAGTAGCCCCTCTATGTGTCCATCCGATATCAGCCAAGAATTTGGTCATATCTTTATGTAGGGGAGATGTGGTGTGTTTTTTGGTCACCTCCTGATGTATCACTGTTAACAAGGGGTTCATTGTGCCACCTATCATCTTAAGGTAAAACCCTGCTCTTTTCTTCAATACCATAGCCTTCAAAGAGGGAAGGCCCAGTTCCAGTCTAGTCAGGGCCATAGGTACCCCCGGGGATAGCCCCAATATCCGTCGCCAGAACTTGCCCTCCAGCACTTGCAGCCATGCTAGGTCTACTGTATGCAATGACTCCAGTCCATATATAATCATGGGGGCAACCACTTGGATGTAAAGGTGGCGCGTTCCCCAGAGAGTAAAACCACCCTGCTTGTTTGTAAAGGCAGAAATGAATGCTATCGCTTGCAACGCCCTAGTAATACGTCCCTGTCTGCATAATAAGTAATCACCAAGGGGCTCAATTTCGACTCCTAGATAGCGATAGGATGGAGCATAGGGTATAAGATTATGGTGTACTATCAAATTTACTCGGGCGACTCTTCTTCTCGTAAATCTAAGGACTTTTGTTTTGTCCAGATTGATAGTCAATCCGTTTATGCTGGCATAATCCCATAGGGCAGTAGCGGAACGCCTCAAACCACCTATGGTATTGTCAAATACCACGAAATCATCCGCATATGCTAATACAGCACACAATGCATCACCAATTTTAGGGGGGCAATTGTCAACCTCAGCTAATACTGCATGAATATCGTACACATACAAGTTATAAATGAGGGGAGCAGTGACACATCCCTGCTTTACCCCCCTATCTTGGGACACTTTTCTGGTCATATTTCCGTCCTGATCTAACCTCAGGCGCACCGTAGTATTTTGATGTAGTAAGATAGTATAATGTTCTAAGATAGTATAATAACCCAGTTGGACATCCCAATTTCTCTAGCTTAACCCATAACCTTTCCCGTGGGATGGAGTCGAATGCGGCCTGGAAATCGATGTAAAGAGCGTACAACGGGGGCTGCCCCTTACTAAGCGCCCGTGTTCGAAGTATTTCCATGACCAAGAGGTTATGTGCGGTGGAAAAATCCTGTCTAAAGCCACATTGGAATCTGCTGAGTATTCTGGCTTCTTCTACCCATTTCTGCATCTCACAAAGCAATAGTGAGGCAAAAAGTTTACCTGAGATATCAAGCATGGATAGAAGCCTGTAGTTATTAGGATCAGAACGGCTGCCTTTTTTAAATACAGGGATGAGAATCGCTGTCTGCCAGGACCGGGGTATTGTCCCTTGCGCTAGGACTTTATTGAATAATACAGAGAACAAATCGGCCCAGAAAAGAGGATAGTTCTTAATCACTACATTAGCTAGCCCATTTGGACCAGGGGCTCTGGAGGACTTGAGGGTAGCTATTATATTCAGAATTGCCTCAGCTGATACATCAAAAGGCGGATGGATAGGAGCCTTCTCCATTCTTCCGCTCATGGGTTCCACTTCCCCTGAGTTTCGGCATAGTAGAAATTTTACCCATGTCTCCTCACATATAGGGTTAATTAAAGGGCCTTTTGCCTTCTCTCTATTTTCATTGAGTAATGACCAAATACTCCGAGAATTTCTCGTACAAATCGTTTGTATCAGCCGCTGATATCTGGTGTTTTTCTCTGTTGCCTTAATGCTCTTAATATTCGCTTTATATCGATTTTTGATATTTCTTAATTTTTCACGGTATAAAGCTCCCGATATATTCATATGTTTCAGGCCTCTGATTAGCTTTCTTAATTCTCTTTTGGCATCCCTGATTTCCCTATTAAAGGGGAGTATTATACCCCCAGTTTTTAGCATATGTTTTTTATTGGCAGTGGCATGCTGACCTGAGAATCCCAATATCCACTCTTCGATTTCATTTGCCGTCATAAGTTCAAAGTCACAGGAGCCCCGCTCTAAAATGGATTCCAGAGCTTCTGTGGCCAATCTTATGTTCCGCTCGGACCACACTATTCTAGATCCTGCCAGGTTAGTTTGGATGGTACCGATGTTAGCAGGGGAGGGAGATGATATAGGTATATTAAATATACACTGTAGCGACGCATGATCGCTCCATTTATTAGGCTTGACAATCATGTCGCTTACTCTGCTCTGCATCACAGGGCACATGAATATATAATCTAATGTGCTCGTGGATATCCCACTCGCCCACGTGTGTCTCCCCGGCGATCTCCTGACGTACGGCCATTAATCATAGCCATATCCCAGGCTTCAAACAATTGCAGCCAGCCTAATCCCTTAGCCTCCCTCTTTCTATGGGACATCCAGCATCTTTCATTGAGATCAGAGTTAGAAGATATTAGAGTCTTGTCCGTCATATGGCAATTGAAGTCACCCATGACCACCACCGCAACATTGCCCGTTCTTAGCAGCCATATAGACAATAGGTCTTGTATTGCCTCTTGTAGTGAGTCCCGAAACAATTCTCCTGGGGGGTTATACAGATTAATTAAAAGGAACCTTCCTGAGCCATTTTCCTCATAATGTTCGACCTCAACTGCCAATAGCAGCTCCTCAGATTTGCACTGAATCTTTCGGGACTTAAACATATTCGATACCCCCGTAAGTAGACCACCATATGGACGCCCCTTGCTGCCCCGTTTAGCAAACGCTTGATGTATAACAAAACCATCGAGCAGCAAAGGGTCGAGAGACCATGTCTCGTGTAGGCATATACAACTATGTTGGGACAGTAAGTCTACTGAACCCTCCAGCCTCAGGAGATGGGAAAAGCCTCTGCAGTTCCAAGAAAGTAAGGACAGATATCAGTGGTTCTGTAGCAGTTGCGGGATAGATTCTAAAAGTGACTTCAGGACTTGCTGTATTTCCTTTAACAAAGGAGTGTCCCCTAGTCCCGATTTGTGCACATTAGCCACAGGAGCTGTTATCATAGTGTCCTCTTGTTGATCTGAGGGTACCTTCTCCAGCGGGTCCACATCAATGTCAATGTCCACTGCTTTCAGATCTTCTTTGTGTTTTCTGATGAGTTGCGTCGTAGTCGGAAAAATACAATGTAAGGCAGAGACATTAGGGTTGGGACCCGATAGGGGTTCTACAAACAGATTTTAGCACAGGAAGTTGAGGAATATGATATAATCTTGTTAATAGTTCCGAGCGTGACAACCAAGGATTTTTGCCGCTTGGGTACAGATTCTTAATGTAACAAATACGAGTCGTATTTGTGTCCTTCCCTTCCTTCTTCTGGTCCAATGGTAAGGGTTCGGCAGGTTCTTCCACCGCCCGTGTTTCTGGGAGAGGCTCCGGCTGCATATGTATACTGGTTTCCAACTCAGGCTCAAAAGTCAGATCTAAAACATCATCTGGGTCCATTCCCATTGTCTTCTCTTCCAGTATCAACCAGTCTATTAATGATCCCTTAGCCTTTGCCGCCCTTTGAGCTGCTCTCGCCAGTCTTTTCCTAGCCTTTTTAGAGTGGGTCTCAGGTGCCGGTTTGGGCGCTGTTATAGAGGGTTGGGCCCCTTTTGCAGCTGTCTTGTTTTTAAGTGCCTTTTTTGCCAGTCTTCGTTGTTTCTGTGAGGGAGGACACCGGGGGCTTAGCTCATGCTCTGGATCGTCCGCCTCCACAAGGATTTCCTCAATTATGCTCTCACTATTGGGCACATATTGTGCTTCACCCCCCTCTACCACGTCTTTCTGTTCTTCAATCTCCTCGATTGTCTGTAAAGCATCAGATAGATTCATTTCTGCCTCTTCTCGGAGGAGATCTTTTTGCTCTAAAGCCATTGTGATGGTATTAGTATTGGCCAAAATTCGCCCTGACATTTGTAGAAGTATTTTGAGGGAAAATTGAAGAGCAGCCACTGATGATTGTAGTTCTGTTATCTGTAATGAGCTAGGCTGTGATTCGATGTTCTCTTCCATCACATTATCTGGTTCGTCCTCCATTGACGCCATTACCAGATTTGGAGAAGCAGACAGACGTCCACTAATTCCCCCACTGATATGCACCCCTGAGACACTATTCATGCTGTTTTCTTTTAATGGCGTTATGCCACTGGGTGACCTCAGGGGTGTTTGTGATTGCATCCCTCTCTGTATTGTTAGACAGAGGTCTAGGAGGGAATTATTGTCGATGTCTTTGAAATTGGAGGTATTTAAAGAAGCACCGCCACTCACTATCGGTGCCGGTGTTTCCTCAATAATAGTAGAATTCGTGGCCGGGGGAGGGTTCACAGGAAAGAACTCAGTTATGGCTCCTTGCACCACCGGGATAGCATATTTGGTATTCTTTTTGGATTTGCCCCCTTTCTTATTCGGTTCCTTGGGTTCCTTTATGGGTTGAGATTTATTTTTACGTAGATTATAAATCGAGTGGGGCGCTCTTCTTCCCCGCTGCATGTCTACGTTAAGGCTCGCTACACCTCGAGAGTTTGTTTCCCGAAAGTGCTAGTTAGTCTTAAGTAGGTAAGGTAGTAAGGGCAGCTACTAAAGGCCAGGGAAGGTTTACCTCTAGAACTGCCTTGGTGAGGTGCCTATATAGCGTTCTCCACTTTTTACTGGTACCACCCCCTCCAGTGCAATGACCCAGGAGGCTTGTAGAACCGGATCAAAGGCTACAGCCCGCATTCTCCGGTATATATTGCAAGCCCGGATCAAAGGCTACAGCCCACGGTCTCCGGATCCACTCCAAATCCACTTCAAAAGGTGTCACAGGAGGCCACAGGGAGCCGTCGCGCCGTGCCGCGCCGCATTACAGTAGGCGAGGAAATTCCACGGCTGTACACGGCGAGGCAAGCTTCCGCGTGGTTTAGTTCTTCTGGCTCTAAACCTGCTTCTCACTTTAGGGCTGCCAAGTCAGTCCAGTATGCCTCAATCACCTCAATCTGCCCACGTGAGGGCTCCTGCTCACTTGCTCACCCGGGAGGGGATAGATGTTGCAAGGCGGGGGGGAGGCCACTATCACTATCTCCCAGCTCGCCACTCGCAATTTCTCCCCTTTATAGGACTTGCCTCACACCTCGCTTTACATCTCACCCCCCGGGTCTTTACCTTCTCATATTTCGCCCAGAGCCTCTCCTCGGCTCCTCGATGGTCCGTGAAATCTCGTCCAACAGTCCTGCGATCCGCGTCTCGCCACACGCCAGTGATCGCCGCTTCCTGCTATGCGGCATTAGAGAAGGGGACCCAGCACTCACAGTCGCTCCTCCGCTCCGCTCTCACGCTACGCGCATCAAGCCGCACCAACAGTTACTCGCTCACGCTCAGAGTAACATGGCCGCTTCCGACACGCTGGTTTAGGACAGCCTCCTCCTCCTGGCCCCCAGGGACCGCAGAAACACGGAACACACAGCAGCACAATGCAGCGCTCCACGCCCTAGCGAGTGTTTCGTAGGCTTGTACTGCCGCTGCCTCCTCCTCCAATAAACACAGAAAAGAGACTCAGGGGTCCAGGCCAAAGTTTGTAGGTATTTCGCAAAGCAGTCCACGGCAGACACGGAACACACAGCAGCGCACCACTCAAAGGGCAGCAAACACCACATGCAACACCTGGTCGATGGTATTCTTCAATATACGTCCTCCATGAAGAACCTCTGACTAGAATGCTCTGACTAGAATGCTAAACTTGTGCACTGTAAATAAAAGAGGGGGGCTTCCATAAAGTCAATCAAGAGTTATGATGGGCAGTTGCTCTATGCGAGTACCAACATAAACTCTTCATATACAGGTGCTAAAAGCCTTTTTATATGACAAATCACACACAATCCATATTTTGATAACAATGTATTGAAGTCATTATGCTGAGATAGAATAAGGCATTGGCTTCTGTAGTCACATACACTTCAGCAAACAGTGAACAAATAATTGAATGAGGTGAATGTTCCGTGAAATTCAATTAAGTATTCCTTTTCAGTGGACATTTGAAACAGATCTGCAGAGAATGCACTTCTGTCGTCACCTTTCTCCCACCTTGTCTGCATATGTCCATGTTACCAGTCTCATGAAATACCCGACTGCCTCCCACTCGTGCTCTTGGCACCAAAGAAGTAAGACACACAAGCAAGTGCATAGTGTTTCCCCCATTAGGTTTCCTCAACATAGTTAAAAGCCATGTCGTGTCATTGCAGCAAACACGTGTTTGCTAATGTTGTAACTTGATTTAATGTCCAATATATGTATTGCAGATTTGTATGCAGAATAACATGGAAAAAGTCTGTTGCTGCTCATTTTAGTTTGTGAGCACAAGACGGTGAAGAAATATAGGGTATATCAAAAGCCTCAAAAGATCAACATGGCTTTAAACCTTTCTTTGCACATTTTTAATTTGCAGCAGGATTTTATTATTTGAAAACTGTCCTCGAAGACTAAGGGCCATAATTGCGAGTTGGATGGACTTTTTAGCAGAACCTCCACAGGCAACAAATATCACCTCTGCCGGTGAAATTTCAGAGGTCTGACATATTAATAGTTTACCACCAGCAGAGGTGTTATTCTCGAGTACCTCCAATGTTATTCGAGAAATGCCACATGGGAGAGTGGTAGCCTCTGAAGTAATACATTTCCACCATCAATGTGGCGTTTGCTTTATGATCATGCCTTGAAAGTTAGTTTGTTTCCTCTGCTCTTTTCTGAATCACGTATGTATCTACTTTTTTTCTCCCCACAAACACTTTGGGATTCTCTAAATAAAGTGAGACACAATCAATATAAATCCTATTCGAATACAAGGATGATTAAGACAATATGTGCATAGCCTGCAAGACCTACAGCCATGGTTACTCTGCAGATCTTGTATGTCATATTGGCTCTAAATGATGGGGTGCGCACAATACCTCAACAGAGTTTTGAAATGTAATGGTTGCTAAGAGTAAACTCTATCCTCATACAGGGACGTCATTTCACCAAAATGCCAGGGGTAGCGGAAGTGGCATCACATAACCCTTGACCTCTCATGGCATCATAGGAAGTGACATCATGGGAAGCAATAGAACATGACCTTTCACCCATTTAATGAGTCTCACAATTATTGTATAGAATTCCATAAAGACAAGTTATTTGTTATTCTTATTCTTTCTTATTTAGGGTCACTGCTCAAAGTGTTACTCTTGTGGGACCCCCTGTTTGTTTTAAGAGGCCTCAACATAAATTCCAGCCTCTCCAGAAACAAAGAGCCACATGACACTGGCCACAGCCCAGCAGCATTGCAAAAAAAAGATGTTTTTAGGGGTAGCAAGGGAGACCACAGGCGTAGCGAGGGAAAACTCAGGGGTCACAGTTGCGACCCCTGGCAACGCCAAAATGGGGCCCTTGTCCTCATGGCTAGACAACAAGGGAGCGCAGGACAGCATTTCCACAGTCCCACCAGTGCCTCACCAACACCTGGGAGCAAAATCTATGGGACCTTCAGACAGGGGGTCCTGTGGGAGTGTGAAAGGCGGGGCGCAGGGGGTGTATTAGTCTTCGAACGCTTGAACAATCAGGGAGATATGCATTCAACTTTACCTTAATCGATTATCTAGCTTGGGGTGCGTGAGTGTATTCTTGTTTTCTGCGGCAGTTTAGTATTCTGTGGGAACATTGTAAGAGTCCTGATGTGGTGTCCTTTGAAGTACATCGTCAGCTGGCATCAATCTGCAGGGCAGGTCCCATCAGCCACCAAATGTTGTGCTAAGAGGTATTGAAACAAAAGAACCCCCTTAGAACACTTACTGCGCACATCAGGCTACTGGAAGAGCGTACTTGTGGATGAGAGATGTGCGTATTCTGCCACAGACATCTTTCGAGTGGATCCATGCCAAAGCACCGGGCACAAACGTTCAATGGTTCAGGGTCCTCCCATCGAGCATTCTTTTCACTTAATTATTAAGCATAAATAAAAGGTGACGTCAAGGGTCACGCACGTGAACAGAAAGCCCAGGAAAAGAGAGGCCGATCAGCAGGCCTGAAGGTGTTCTGGAAAAAGTGGCTAAGCGGGTCAGAAGGGTCGAGTGGTAAAAGAAAGCGGTGGTAAAATGACATGAACAACATTAAGAACGGCGGTCGAAGAAGCGGTGCAATCTGGTGCCATGAGAGGCTCCACTTTTTTTGGCTAGGATGACTTTATTTGTGCCCTTAAAAGACGATTGCGCACCTTCCATCAAAATCCGGCCTGCAACAAGTTAATTCTATGATCATTTCTGTCAAACAGAATGCTGACAAGAATACTTCCAATTCACAAGTCCTCCCCATGAACGCACTCCAGGTGCAGAGTGTATACACAAACCCCAGCAAAGGACACTGCATTTGTATTGTCAAAGTCTCGAAGTACCTGCAGGATGCGTATGTAAGAAGTTCCAATCTCCATCACAAAGCCCCGCCACCCCTGCAGTGCCGCTTTGTCCCACGATATTTTAACTAGGCCGCTGGACTTTTAATGCAAGCTCAATAAGCCTGGCACAAAAGCGCAGTGGTTTCCTAAAAGCTGCAAAATTCATTAAGGCTTTCAGTTATTTTTCTGAGAAAAGCACAGAAGGAACCAAAATCAATAACAAAGGTCACCTCACATTAGACGTTTTCCAATAAACCAGAAATGAAGGCATTGGTGCTATTAAGGCCTGTGCCGCACACTTAGTGAAAGGTTTGTTGGTGCCCTTTCAAATGCTCGCAAACCACACTTTGAGGCAGCAGGAAGCATCCATAGAAATTAAATTAAATTAACCAACAGCATTTTGATTAGTGACTTGGAATTGCGCATGGACTCCAACTTAAGCACAGAATAGCTCCATATGCCATTACTGTAGAAATGTACAGGGGAACTCTCATGCCACAACAGAACCCTCTGAATGTTTCAAATGATGGGAAATCGTATGTAAAATGCCAGGAGATATGTTCCAGGGACCTAACACGTGTAAGAGGTTCAATTAAAAAAGCAAGTGGACCAAACAAGGAAAACGGAGCAGATTGTAGCCAGAACATATCCGCATTTAGCCAGAATCGCTAACAACAGTCACCTATTGTGGCTAAATACCCACTGAGCTAGCACAATATGAACATTGAATCTGAAAGGCGCATGTGAATTCAAGCAGATATCGGCAAAGCTATCCGTTTTTTTATTTTATGTAAGTATGGGATTGGCATTTTCCAAGGTTACTACCTAACCATAAAAATTGTAACCGCTGCCAAATAGGGTTATTACCTGGACACATCATGACATATCCTGGCAAATGCTGAACTAATGACTATACAAGAACGTACCACTGTTGGCTATGCCAATGTTTGCTTTGAATAGGAATTCCATGCAATGAATAGATGCAGGGACACAGTTACTGATTATGAATAAGATGGTTAAAGGCACGCTTATTTAAGACATTTCTATTACTCCACAAACTTCTTTATAGATGCAAATTACGCCATTACCTTTCACAAAGCTTCTCAGAAAGCACCAACCTATCTCAATGGAATCTCAGGGGGGTGTATTGAGGGCATGGAGATGCTGGCAGTGAGTGGGAATGTCCTTAGAAACTAGCCTGGCTATAAGTGGTCAATCGGTAGGTACACCCAAAACAACAACCATGACTGTGTGTCCCTCCTCACACCTCATCCCTCTTCTACCTTCACTTCTCATGACAATAGATTCAGCGTACAAAGGAGCACTTACAACAACACCTAATAACCACAACTGAAAATAAAAACATAATATCCAAAAGAGTGAACTAAGAGAGACACATATATCTTATTTTATTCACTTTCCTAGGATACACAGGCATTTTAGAATCGACCCCATGCTGTACACAGCCAGCGTGATTCCGTGAGCTTATTTAAGAAGCATTTAGAAAGCTAACATTTGACTTTTGTCCAGTGAAAGTGTGGTGAACTGAACTTCAATAAAACACCTTAAATTCCTGAATTTTGAGAGCTATTCATACCCTCCCCAAATCATTGGGCAATCCTAAATAGAAGTTCAAGGCAGCTGGAGAGATTCGAAGTGATTAGAGTTAGAAAAAGAAGATTCACGTTGTGCCATAAGTACAGTAAAACAGCGGAGTGGGAGAATACACCTGCGGAAGACGTCTCGGTGTAGACCATAGATCAAATGTTTGAATGCTTGGAGCCACCAGGGGGTGCCGAGGTGTGTTGACACATCTTTGTCGGTCTCCTCCATTGAGCCTGATAGAAGGGATCTAAACCCCCCCTCTCATCCCGCCGGAGTGAGGTCCTGACCACCCAGGAGCCGCCTGAACCCTGTGGGCACCTAGAGTCGCAACCCCGACTTCTCTACACCCCCGTAATTTTGAAGATGTGGGTTCCCGGATGGGGGAGACACTGCCCTGACAGGCGCAAGTTTGTTTGGCGTCTCTGAGAAACCTACCCTGAGCACCCAAGAGACAGAGAACCTGCATTGTGCTGGCCTGCCGGGATGCCACTCTGCACCCTCAACCATCATAGAGCCAGGAGGCGGGGGCGAGTGTGGACAATTGATCCGAGGACTTGAGGCAGATTCTGGTGGCCCACCCGCTCAGCAGCGCACAATTTCCCGGGGGTGAGTAGGCCCAGGTGCACTGCGTCATCCTACTTGAAAACCGAAGGGGAAAGAACCTCCAAATCACTGTCGGCCCGCAATGCAGAGCGTACTGGGCGAATCTCCCCTCCAATCTGCACCTGCGACAACTGATTCGCCTGACATCGCCTACTTCACACGGCAGAGCAGACAGAGAGAACAACATAGCCCATGCTGCGGATTTCATCCAGACGGGCCAGACATCCAGATAAGTGCTTGGCCTGACACGTTGGTAGATGGCAAAAGTGCACATCCCAGGGGTGGTCTGCAGCTGACCCCCCTGCCTAATCCACTATTGACTTTGGGAGGAGGCCTTCAACTGTGGTGCTGTCTTTGAACGGGTCCCCCGAGGGAGTGGTAAGCCGTAGTCCATAACCTGCCCCCCTTCCGTGACGCTGTGGGTGGTGCAGTGGAACTGAGCTATGCTGAATTACACAGTGTATACACGCCTTATCCCTGTGTGGCCCCTCACTGAGGTGTTGCTGAATTTGTGCAGCGAGTCACTCAGGAGCACAACGAGACTCAGTTCCTCATTCTACAGTCCTGAAGCTGCCTCTTGTCTCCCTGTATGCACCCCGGTGCGCAAACACAACATAACCCCCCAAGGCCCACTGACTAAGCTCAGGAGAGTGTTTGTCTGTGCCGGAGGAGGAGAGTTAATCGCCCTTAGCGAACAGAAGGGAGAGAATAGAGGGAGAGTGAGAGCCTGTCAGAGGTTTGGGGGGCTTCTGTACTGCCATACTACAGAAGGGCAGAATTGAGAGCTTCTACCTGCGACCCGGGCCTCTCCACACAGGACCCCAACAGTCATTGACGCAAGGCTGGAGCGTTCTGTGTTCGAACAGGTGAGGAGCAGGCATACCATCACAATCCGTTCACTCCCTTACAGTTACATCCCTTTAAGGGGCAACACAATCTTGACTTGCACAAATGTATCGAGCTTTAGCTGCTCCCCGGGCTCGCTGACGCAGAGGTTGGTTCTCCCACAAAAACACCGACGACCACCCCGGTCCTCTGTGAAGCTTTATACGGGCCCCCTATTAGATCCAACCCCCTGCTCAGATCAGCCGTTGATGGACTGAGCCCAGTCGCTGCAGAAGTTCCGCCATTCCCCGACAAGTGAAATGGAGGCAGGCAGTGCGTCCGCTACTGCGTACCTGGGAGCAATGGACACCCAGGCAGTTAACAGGAACATGACGGCTCTCCTAGAGGAGATACGTGGATTTGGGGCAGATATTAGCAAAACACTACACTCCCTGGATAAAAAAGTGGACGACCGCGTCCAGGCACTGGAGGCAAATCAAACCACAGTCGACATCCTGGAGACTCAAATGGACATGCACCTGTCAGAACTGGAGAAAAGGGGGGAAAAGTGCATGCTAAAACTTGATGACTTGAAAACAGGGAGTGCTGGATCAATCTGAGGTTCCTGGGGGTCCCGGAGCAGGAAGATGAAACGCAGACAGACATTGTCAAAACTATCAACAAGGTCATCAGCAAATTGTTCAATGATACCAATACCACTGAGCCGACCATTGGGCCCACAGAGCGGGTGCTCCCGCCAGAGGTCCCAGATCAATCCTTGTGCAGTTCCACTACTATGCAGAGAAATGTAAGATCCTTGAGCTGGCGCGTAAAATGGGCCCCATCGAGTGGGGAGATGCGAGATTCTCGATCTACCAAGATCTTTCAGCTCTCACCCGTGGCGAGGAGACGCCTCTGTGGCCCACTAACAAAATGGCTCCAGCCCAAGGATGTTCCATACAGATGGGGTCACCCTTTTTCTCTCTCCTTAGAGTGTGATGGCTATAAATTCTCCTTGGTTACGGAGGATGACATACAAAGAGTGACCCGGGAGCTCTTGGGGGTACCTACCACCAAGGAGAATCAGGAGATTAAAGGAGCAAAAGCAGCAAGCCCACGGAAGGCCAATGGTCGATCTTGCGGCCTCTAGCAGAGGAGACGGGTCAGTGGCAATGGGAAATTCAGGTGGGTGGGCCTGCCTTCCCCGGGCCTGCTAACAAATGACTGTGCTATTTCCTCATTTACCTGTAATCAAATGTTGGGGAGTGTATTACCGTAGCCAAGTTCCTTGAATGGGTCGGGGCATTCTTGAACCTTTACTTCCAAGATAGGCCCTCCAGCCAAACCTATTAGAGACCTCGGGGTTCATCCTGGGGGAAGCGGAAATGGAGCAGAAATATGATGCATTGATTAATGTTTTGGGGGCGGGGGCTCAGCATAACAGTTGACTATTGTTGTTTATCAGCCTAGTGGAGGCAGACATTGGTGGCCTGGCTGGACGGCTTCTCGTATGTCGCTGGCAGTCCAGATGCTCAGGGGGGTAGAAGGTAAGTGTGGGGGTCAGTTTATGCTGTTTTGGGGTTCTTACTGTTTGAAATTACCGAGAGGGAACTTTTACGCGTTGGGGACCGCGCTATCAGAAGTGCATTTTCAGTGGCCAGCCCTGAGGAGGGAGGTGGGTAACATCCATCCCCCTAAAGGGTTTTTGAGAATGTCTGACCCTTCTGATGGCTGAAGCTTTTCTCTCGCTGACTCTGGGTTTGCTAAATGCACAGGGACTGAATTCTCGGAATAAGAGATCTTTGGTGGTGAAGGAATTTAACAGACTGAAAATGCACTTTCAGTTTCTGCAGGAAACTCATTAGTCAAGAGGCAGGGAGATGTCGCTCAAGGCCAGGTCCATACAGGAGGTGTTCCGCACCTCCGCCCAGTACAAAAATAGGGGGGTAGCGATTGTGGTCTCTCCCAAGGCGCACTTCATACCAAAGGTCAAGCGTAAAGACCCTTACGGTTGCTTTGTTATGGTAAAAGGGGAGATCACTGGTAACAAAGTGACTCTGGTCTCAATCTATGCTCCCAATGTGGCTCAGGACCAATTTTGGGTGGGGGTGAAAGCAAAAATCATGGTGTTCACTGAGGGGATCCTTCTGGTTGGGGGTGATTTCTATATGGTTCTCTACCCCGAGAGGGACAGAAATTTCGATCGCCCTTACACTGACTTACAAATGCAGAAAAGAATGGCCTCTTCATTCAATACCACTAATGACAGCCTTGGTCTCTTAGACTCTCACTCGACATACCAGGGAAGAAACCCCCTTTTCACATTTTTCTCCAGACCACATTCCTCTTTCTCCAGAATTGTTATATCCTGGTTGACAAATCAATGCGCGAGAGAATAGCGAAGTTTGGAGTTGAGGTGATCCCGTGGTCTGACCACAACCTAGTGCGGGTCCAACTGGGAATCTCCCTGGGCACACCCAAGCACACAAGATGGTCCTGCAATGACCTTTTGTTAAAAGACAAGGAATGGGCACAGAATTGATTATATCCTGGTTGACAAATCAATGCGTGAGAGAATAGCGAAGTTTGGATTTGAGGTGATCCCGTGGTCTGACAACGACCTAGTGCGGGTCCAACTGGGAATCTGTCCGGGCACCCCCGAGTCCACAAGATGGTCCTGCAATGACCTTTTGTAAAAAGACAAGGAATTGGCCCAGACCCTCCTGGCAGCTATAAAGGAATATTTTGTGGTTAATGACAATGGGCAGGTAGGGGAGATGGGGGTCTGTGAAGCCTTTAAGGTCATGATCCAGGGGGTCTTAATTGGAGTGGGAGCAGCAAGAAATGGTTTAGAGCTAAAGAAAAGGAAATCCTCAGAGAAAAAATAGAGTTGATCCCACCAGGGGGAAACTCCGATCTGAAATTTTCCCGGGTAGGTGGGCAGAGCTCCAGCAACTGAAGGCGAAATTGGCCAACCTTTTGATCGGGCAGACTGAAAGGAAATTGCCCTTCCTGAAGCAGAAATATATGGAGGGGGAGAAAGCAGATAGAACCCTAGCTTGGAGGCTACAAGAACTCAGGAAAAGCAGAAGATTAGACTTGGTGCGGCTACCGGGGGGGGGGGTTAAATAACTGGACGATCCGGGGTTAGCAGAGCAATTTCACCAGTACTATGAGTGTATCTATACATCTGAGGACGGGTCTGACGTTGATAAATTCCTAGAGTCTCTACTGATCCGGTGCCTCCGTCTGGAGAAGACGGATCCCCTGGAGAGGCCCATTACCCCACAAGAGGTAGTAGACACTATTAGCTCCATTAAAGGGGGCACTACCCTGGGCGACGATGGCTTCATGGTTCTCTTTTATAAAACCTTACGCTCCACTCTGGCCCCATTTTAGTCCAAATTGTTCAATGCAGTTTTCGACTCGGGGACCCTCCCTCAGTCCATTCTGTCGGCCCCCGCATTGTGGTTATTCAGAAAGAGGGGAAGGACCCGACGAGCTGCCAATCCTATCGCTGCATATCTTTATTGAATACTGATGTGAAGATCTTGGCCAAATTACTTGCAAATAGGTTGGCCCATCACCTCCCTTCACTGATCCATGGGGACCAAGTTGGTTCATCCCGGGTAGGCAGGGGTCGGACAAAATTAGGAAAACCCTAGATCTGATTCACAAGGCCTCCAATAGCAAGGTAGAAACCTATCATCTCTCACTCAACTCAGAAAAGGCCTTTGACTGTGTCGAATGGTTGTTCATGGGCAAAGTCCTGCACAAGATGGGGCTGGGGGAAAGATTCCGAGGGTGGATTGCCTCCCTGTAAAATGACTCTTCAGCTTGGGTGTTGTTTAATAGGATGGTCTCGTCCCCACTTCTCCTTTCTGCTCTATGCTCTATCTCTCCCCTCTTATATCCCCTGGCAATGGAGCCTCTTACTATAGCTACAACACAGCACCGGATAACTCAGGGGTTTGCTGTGGGGATCTTGACTTTAAGCTTTTACTCTTTGCAGATGACATCCTTGCCTACTTAACTAATTTAGAGGTCTCCCTCCCACAGCTCATAGAACTGATACACTCATTTTGAGTCTTTTCCGGCTTGAAAATAAACCTATCGAAATCAAGTCCCATGCCAATGGGGAAAGGTGACGATGATATTGAGTTGAGAGAGCCTGTGAGGGGTATCAGAATAGAGCACACAGCCACTTCATACCTGGGTGTTCTCCTCCCAAGGGACCTGGGTAACCTTTTTGAATAAAAACTTTCCTCCCATCCTCTCTAAGATAAGATCTGACCTCCATCAATGGGCTCCCTTGACCCTCTCGTGGTTCGGGCGCATGGTGTCCCTGAAAATGCATGTCCTCCCCTGACTCCTGTACCTCTTTATATCACTCCTGACTATTATTCTGGAGGCTTTCATCAGATCCCTTCACTCATTGGTTCAAAGATTTATCTAGAATGGCAAGAAACCAAGAATTAAATTCACTACCTTGACTCTCCCGAAGTCCCAGGAGGATGTTGGCCTTCCGGATTTCCGACAGTACTACAAGGCAGCCCAATTTAGGGTGATGCTGGAGCACATGAGAGATGATATGCGGTCCTATTGGTATTTTATAGAGGACATCCACACACACCCAGGAAAGTAAGGGATCTCCTGTGGGCCCCGAACAAAGACTAGCCCGACACAATCAGAAACCACCCAGCATTGTCAGTTCTGTGAGCACTATGGAAACAGGATAAAGTAAACTTAGCCCTTTCTTCCTGGCCTTCCCCCCTGTCCTCCCTGTGGGGCCCACCTCTTGATCTTGGTAAGAGGGGACATCAAGATACCCAAAGATGGTCGGACATGGGTTTGGAATGTGCTGCCCAGTTGTTTCACCAAAATACTTTTATAGAGTACGGTTCCCTGACAGAATCCATGGGGGAACATCCAATGTCGATCTTTGATTACCTCTGGGTAAAAGGGATCCTGACCTGCCCCTAGTGGGCCGAAGCCCTTGCACCCCTGTAGAGAGTAATTGTGGAATCTACCTCGGGAAAGGGGGCACTGTCCAAGAAAAATAAAGTCTTAATCACTGTGCAACTTGAGGGCAAACAGAAATTCAAGCAATTTTGGGAGGATAAACTGGGGGAGTGGGGGCGCTGGTGGAGGCGACCTGATCAAAACACTTTGCAGTGCTTTTCTCAGGATCTCTATATACGTCTGCCATGTAACATATCTTTAAGGTCCTCCATGCATGGCATCTCTCCCCGGATAGGTTGTCCAGAATTTTTCCCGGGGTTTCAGCCCTCTGTCCTAGAGAAGACGGTTAGCGGGGGACATGGTATCACTTGTGGTGGGAATGCCCTACATCCAGATTTACTGGTTGAAGCTCCTGAGCTGGATCAGGGATATAGTGGGCCTCTCCTTCCCAGTTCACCCTATCAAACTGCTGTTTGGCATTCCCTCTCCGGAATCAGACTTGAGTAGCCTACCCGGGGTGATGCAAGCTATGTAGAGAGCGGGGAGACAGGCCCTGTTCCAGAAGTGGAAAAGTAACTTAGTTCCAACCAGAGCAGAGTGGCTCACAAAACTTTGTGCTATCTTCACTTATGAGAAACTGACAGCGCTGACCCATGATAAGATGGAATCCTTGCGGGTTTGGACAGTGGTGCTCCTATATGAGGACTGTGGTGCAATGATACTTTGATTATGCCTGTCTTGAACTGACCCACTCAGAGGTCTCCACGTAAACCATTCTCCATCACTCTTAATGGGTTGCCTTCTACAAACCCTTCTTGTCAGCATACCTGAAGACTACAGTCCCATCTCAATGCATATTTGTAATCCCCAGTTGCCGGTTGGGCCTTGTTAAATATCAGCATGGGCTGGGGGGGCGGGGGGTGGGAGTGAGGGAGTTCTGATGCGGTTATTTGTGATTTACTGATTTCACTGTTGTACCATAAAATGCATGGAAAAAATATATTTGAATGCATTGAAGAATGACATGAAAAAGTAACAATGATTTCAGAAATACCTCTTGTTACTTTATTTAAAAAGAATTCCATTTGTGGTTTGCAGTAGATAAATCTCAACATATTCTTCCTTATTCAACTTGCCAATCACTGGATCGAATGTAGGCTGTCTTCTGACCCTCTTAAGTAAGTTGCTGACATGAGCACCAGTGAGATAATAAATATTGGGGCTCATTATGAGTTTGCCAGTACATGGCAAAAGTTGTGGTAATACCGGTTACTGCCACTTTTCACATACTAGCCAATCATGAGAAGCCGGTAACACATTGACAGAATACCAGACACTGCTACTTTGGCTGTCGGTACTACCATCAAAACGATTTTACCGGCTGATCATGAGATAAGAAACGGTGGTAATACTGCCAAATTATGCTGGCAATCATGGCAAAAGCATGCCGGATAAACCTCAATGGGCAAGCTGGAGGTAAATGCCCACAGGCGAGTGAAAACAGGCTACAGGTGCTCCTATTCAACCCAAGTGCACCCAATGCATACAGGAAGGGTAAATGAGGGTCACACCTGCACCTCAGAAACACCAATCCAACACCACCACATTGTTTCTGGCCTGTGTGGGGGTGAGCATGCAGCTGTTGCAGTTGGACATTGACCTGTAGGAGCAGGAGGACTATCGCAGGAACCAAGTAGCAGAGGAGAGGAGGATGAGGAGGAGGAGGAGTCTGATGGTGAAGGAGGAGACGGCGGACAAGGATAGCACCCATACCCCGGGTCAGGGCCTCACCCTGGTACCAAACAGATGGCCAGATAATAAACCTGCATCACCTCAGCTGGAAGACCATCGTGGTAC
This sequence comes from Ambystoma mexicanum, assembly GCF_040938575.1. Lineage (NCBI taxonomy): Eukaryota > Metazoa > Chordata > Amphibia > Caudata > Ambystomatidae > Ambystoma > Ambystoma mexicanum. The sequence goes on from NC_090922.1 coordinate 1,143,664,712, forward strand.
TACTGACCTTGAGCCAGGGGGATTTTGAAAACAAGTTATCAACATCAGCACAGCCATTCCACTGCTGGTGAAGATGGTGTCAGTCCTGCACTTCCTGCCAATGAGCATGTGTCAACACACAGTGGCCACGCTATATGCATCTCACAGCCAGCGTTCTCCATTGTGTTTGGACAGGTGTGGGCAGCACTTCTGTGCCATGATGGACATTTCATCACCCTCCCCATGACCCTGGTGAAGGAGAATAGCACCAATGCCAGATTCTATGTCATAGTGCACATGCCCAATATACTTAGTGCCATGGAGCCATGGATTGCACCAATGTTAAGTTGGTGGCAAACCAAGCATCCAGAGGCAAACCACAACCACAATCAGTACCACTCACTCAACGTCCAGGCCACCTGTGACCCCACCCTCTCCATCACGCACTGCTGTGTCCGATTTTCAATATCCATACAAAACACCATGGTCCTGCAAAACAGCATTATTCCGGGGTATATGGAGTGTCACAGAGGCCAACAGACCTGTATGTTGGGTGAGTACAAGTCCAAATACACTGACCTTGCTGTACCAAACCACACTGTACAATAATGTACAAAGAGACCATTAGAACCATGGAGAAACAGTAATTCTCAAAAGCATGTCCAGCACCAGATGCCCCTGTTGCGTGATGAGGGGGGTGGGGAATGACTAGGTGTAGGGCCCCTGACAGCAATGAGACTTCTGGGTCATCTGGAATGTGTAGTGCCAAATAACACTGACATGGATGTCATGACATGATACCAAAAAGCTACCAAGGGACAGCACACTGGCAGATGGCACAGCAAATCAAAAGTTAATCGGTGAACATTTAAAAATCATTTGGAAAGCCAATAGTTGACATTTTGTCTAGTGATATTGTGGTGAACAGAACTTCAATAAAAACACCTTCAACTCCCGAAATTTGGGAAACTTCAACAGGATTAGAGAGCTATTCATACCCTCCCCAAATCTTCATGCAATCCTCAAGAGACGTTCAAGGCAGCTGGAGAGATGTGAAGTGATTAGTTAAAAAAAGGAAATTCACAGTGTGCCATAAATATAGTACTCTATTAAAACAGTGTAGTGGGAGAAAACACCTGATGAAGACATCTCGGTGTGGCCCATAGATAAAATGTTTGAATGCGTTAAAGAATGACATGAAAAACTAACAATGATTTCAGAAATACCTCATGTTACTTTATTTAGAAAGAATTCCATTTGTGGTTTGGATTAGAACAAATGTCAATATATTCTTCCGTATTCAACTTGCTGATCATAGGGTCGAATGTAGGTTCAGTCTTCTGACCCTCTTAACTAAGTTGTTAAAATTACCACCAGTAAGATAACAAATAATGGGGCTCATAATGAGTTTGCTGGTATATGGCAAAAGTGGCAGTAATACCGGTTACTGCCGCTTTTACCATGCCAGCCAATCAGGAGAAGGAGGTAACACATTGACGGAATACCAGACACTGGTACATTGGCTGACGGTATTACCATCAAAACGGTATTACCGGCTGATCATGATATAAGAAACAGTGACAATACTGCCAAATTATGCTGGTAATACTGACAAAAATGTGCTGGATAAACCTCGACTGGCAAGTAGGAGATAAATGCCCACACGTGAGTGCAAACAGGCCACAAGTGGTCCTAATCAGCCCAGGTGCATACAATGCATGCATGAAGGGTAAATGAGGGTCACGCCTGTACCTCAGAAACACCAATCCAACACCACCATGTTGTTTCTGGCCTGTGCGGGGAGCCCATGCTGCTGTTGCAGTTGGACATTGACCTATAGGAGCAGGAGGACTATTGCAGTAACCAAGTAGCTGAGGAGAGGAGGACGAGGAGGAAGAGGCTGACGGCGAGGAGGAGACGGCGGATAAGGAGAGCACCCATACCCCTGGTCAGTGCCTCATCCTGGAACCAATACTAACCATGTATCGCCTCAACAGGAAGACCATAGTGGAACTACTGACCTTGATCCAGGGGGATACTGAAAACAAGATCAACATCAGCACATCCATTCCATTGCTGGTGAAGCTGGTGTCAGTCCTGCTCTTCCTGCCAATGTGCACATGTCAACACACAGTGGCCACGCTACATGGCAACTCACAGCCAGCCTTGTGTTTGGACAGGTGCGGGCAGCACTCTTGCACCATGTTGGACATTTCATCACACTCCCCAGGCCCCTTGTACAGGAGAACACCACCAAGGCCAGATTATATGTCATGGTACACATGCCCAATATACCTCGTGCCCTGCATTGGCACCAATGTTGAGTTGGTCGCACCCCAAGCATCCGAGAAGGCGAACCGTAACCGTAACCACAAGCAATACCACTCACTCAATGTCCAGGCCACCTGTGACCCCACCCCCACCATCACTATCATGCACTGCTGTGTCCGATTTCCAGGATCCACACACAAAACCATGGTCCTGAACCATGGTCCTGCAAAACAGCATGCTTCCGGGCTATATGGAGAGACACAGAAGCCAACAGACATGGGTGTTGGGTGATTACAAGTCCAAATACACTGACATTGCTGTGCCAAACCACACCGTACAATAATGTACAAAGAGACCATTATGACCATGGAGAAACAGTAAGTCTCAAAAGCCTGCCCAGCACCAGATGCCTGTGGTGCGTGATTAGGGGTGTGCCGAATGACTAGGTGTAGGGCCCCTGACAGCAATGAGACTCCTGGGTCATCTGGAATGTGTAGTGCCAAATAACACTAACATGGCTGTCATGACATGATGCGAAAAAGCTACCAAGGGACAGCACAGATGGAATGGCATGTGAGGAGGCCGACTTGGCCATTGACCCAAACATGGCCGTTGCATGGGTGCAGTGCACATACCCTAACCAGCCAATATGGGTTACCTCCCCTGTCAGGCACACACCCTGAAAGACATGAGTTTTGCCTGTCTTGTCTCGGGGGGGATAGCTCAGCAGAAACGTGCTTGCATTGGAAGCAAGATGACACAGAGCAACACAGGTTCGATCCCCGGGTCCGCGCTTAGAAACCTCTGGGTATTAGGCGCGTTATAAATATCATATCATGTGTGATTACGATATACCAAGTCTAAAAGTACACACCCCCTTAGTGATATACCACACATGCAAGGACTTCAATAATGTCATGTCACACCACTCAGAAAGTATCTAAAGGAGCTCTACCAATGGATAAACATTAACAAACTCAAAATCAATCCTGACAAACTGAAATCATGATTACACTGGAAGGCAGAGGGAACGACCAGCACATACCATGGTGGATAGAGGTGGGAAACCAACCGATGCCATCCAAATATGTAAAAAACCTTGGAATCCTCATCGGAAACAAGTTCACATGTGAACCCCAAGTGAACACAATCATCCAGTAATGCTTCTTCCTCGTACAAACGATAACAAAGATCCTACCATTCCTCTCCTTTATGCACTAAACACTGCCTATCATATTCCTCATTATATCCAGGAATGATTATGCTAACAGCATATACCTCGAAATGCCATAATACCTAATGAGAAAACTACAACAAAAACAAAACGCAGCAGCTAGACTCTTCCTCAAATTAAGCAGAAGAGATCACACTAGAGCTCAGTATGATACATTGGCTCCCGGTCAAACATAGAAACTCTTTCAAAGCCTTGTGCATAACGCACACAGAGCAATACACGGCCAGGAAGCAGACGTTATCCAAAAGAAATTCTCGATCTTCAAACCAGCCAGAACCCTGAGATTGTGCAAAGACATCCGTCTTCAACCCAAATGGTACTGAAGAAAAACCTGGGCGTCTCAGCATTCTCCTGCTTAGTCAAAAATCTATGGAACTACATTCTGGGGGAAATTCGAACTGTGGAGGACCATACAAAATTCAGGAAACTGCTGAAACCCAGCTCTTCAACTCTGAACACAACAAAGCCCACTGATTGACGTACGCACATCTCCCAACCAACCAACCACAGGAAAAAGGAGAAGAAACCAGGAAAAACAAGAATGAAGTATAGGACCGGAAAGAGATGCACCGACCACCCATCCCCATGGCCAACATAGAGCTCCCGTAAAAGAGAGGGTGATAAGCAAGAAACGTGAGTGCCAAGGAAGTAGGCCAAGGAAAAGCCAGGGATGAAAATGGGAAAGGGACGCTCACCACCAGGCATGCCACGAGTAAGGGCAACAAGAGGAAACTGGACTAAGCACTAACTACACATCTACCAGAACTTAATCCCCCAAGAGAATCCAGTTAAAGAACACCCCGCCCCACTGATCACCCTCTGGGCTAGAAACGGGAATCTAGTCAGAAATTGGGCCTGCACTCAGAATTCAGGCAACCAACGGAGTAGCAATATAACGCAAGAACCCTTCACCCAGAGGCGACTTATCAGATACAACTATAAAGGGCATACGGAAGAAGGAAAGTTACAACTAATAAACAGGAAAAGCTGAAGAAAATCAGCCACAGTTGCTAACATCCCAACCTGTTACTGATGCTACAATCAACCCTCCGCATACACCTCTCAGACACTGCACTAAAACAACCAGAACTCCTCAGCATGGCCAACCGCACACACTTCACAACACCACAACAACAAGACACAGCTCACAGAACCCTGCACAACACCACATGACGCCCGCCTCAATAATCTCAAAGTCAAGCTCAGTGAACGGTACATCCAAACTGAAACTGCCAACAGCACATCACAGCTTCATTGCTGTTTCTCCCACTTCTTCCACTAACCTTATCCTCCCCCTTCTTATTTTCACAGAACCGCCAGCGCACCGAGATACCATGTAAGAGACACCTGCGCAAGGTATAAAAACCTTTAACATTAACGTTAACATTAACCTTAACATGTGACTCGACACAGGAAATGAACACTGAGACTGTTCACTAACTTGCTGTTGTTACTTGCAACACAGCAGCTGACCGCTTTGTTCACACCTATGGTGACTCTGGATACCCCAACTGCCCGGGTTGAAAACACTACTCAGGAATCCCCAGATGCAAAAGCAGGTGGCATACAACCTGGCACACAAGGATGTGTGTGGAGTGCACCTTTGCGCCCGTATGATACATCCCCCACACAGGTACCCCAGCAGGGGCAACAGCCCCAGTACCAATATTAAGCACCATTACAACCACAGATGCCACACCCTTATGATATGATATGATATGATATGATGTGGCATTTATAACGCGCCTGTACACAAGTGTGTCCAGGTGCAACAAGACAAGGAGGGGAAAACAAGGGAGGACAAAATAATAATATCTTACTAGGCCTTGTGTCATTCAGATCGCACAAGTGCAGGGAAGAGGGAAGGGGAGAAGTGCCAGGTGGGAGGGAAAAGGGGGAGTGAAGTGAACTCACAAGTGCAGCCAGCGGGTGGTTCATAAGTGCAGAGAGAAGGGACTGTAGCGTTGCAGATACAGACCCTTAAGTGCTAGGCAGCCCAGAGGTAGTGTGAGGGTAACAGGCATGCAGGAGCCTGGGCCCGAGTTCAGAGGGTGACCAGGTGACTAGTGCGCAGAGCAGTCAGGTGCATCAGCAGGGGAGAGGAAGACAGAAAGTGGAAGCGAAAGGAATGCCTTGAGTGGTTTCCGTCACCAAAGGTGGTTCTGCTCAAGTTTGAGAGAGGCAGGGAGGCCCCAGCCGAGGAGATAGATCTGCCCCCAACTCTCTACTTGGAGAAACGTCCGACCCTCAGAGAGTTGGAGGTGGATGAGTGGTGAGAACTCAAGAAATAATATGTTTTGGAAGAGAAAGTTGGAGGTAGAGCAGTCCCAGGCTCCAAAAAGCCTTGTGGACAAAGCAAAGGGTCTTGATGTTGATCCTTGCAGCCACGCGGAGGAGATTTCAGAGCTGGAGAGGTATGGTCCAAGGGAGTGAGGCTAAAGACAAGTCTTGCAGTCCTGTTCTGAATAAGTTGTAAAGGTCGAAGAGTAGAGGCATGAAGATTTAGAAAGAGGCTGTTGCAATAGTCCAGCCTATTGAGGACCAGAGCTCTGGAGACAGTGAGCTTCTGAGGGAAAGGGATACAATCAAGAATACCTCTGAGGAGGTGCAGCTGATAGTTTGACTTCTTAGAGGCATCAGAGATGTGAGGAGAGAAGGAGAGGGTGGAGTCGAAGATGAAACCAAGGTTTTTAGCCTCACAGAAAGGAGCAGGAAGAGGGCCCAGAGTGGGCAGCCAGAGATAGAGAGGAAAGAAGGGAGTGGGTGTCCCGATGAGGAGGATCTCAGTCTTACTGGCATTAAGGCAGAAATCATTGGTGGTGCATCATTCCTGAATTGCGGCTAGACAGTCTGGTATGAAAGAAGAAGCAGAGGTGGCTGAGGGGTGCCTGAAAGAGAGCTGAGTGTCATCTGCATAACATTGAAAATTGGAGCAGAAAGTAACAATGCGGTGGACAAGAGGTTCCAGGTAGTGTTTGAAGAGCCAGGGAGAGATGTTAGACCCCTGGGGACACCACAAGTAGAGAGAGCGATAGAAGAGAGGAAAGACCCCATTTGGACCTGAGAGGGTCGGACAGTGAGAAAGGAGGTCAACCAGGCCAGCTCCTGATCAGTAATACCAACCTTGTCCTGGAGACAATTGAGCAGGATAATATGGTTGACCATTGACCTTCACCCAATAGCACACCAGTGTATACGCAACAACAGACAGCAACACAAGTATGGGACAAATATGCCTTGCTGCATAGCACAGTGACACTGTACAGGGGTGATTGTGGTGGGTGGTAGTCCCTGAATATTCCCAGGGTCGAGAAAACCCAAACTAGGAATGCCCACAGAGAGCCCTGACGTGCCCAATACAGTCAATCACTGCTGACCCGGAAGAGGAACACCTGGTAGGTGTGGAGATAGGCAACAAATCATTTGTTTTAAAGCGTGACACAGGTGCAGCAAAATCATGCATTAAGGAAGGGCTCTTCCCCTTATCAGGAGTGGTAATGGACATGCAGTAGTTCTCAGGGGAATAGATTCGGTTCTATTTACAGAAGACTTAACCATCAAGGTAGCTACTCAAGAGGTGTTAGCTTGGCTATTATTTTCAACTTCAACACCAGTGAACTTGTTAGGTAGGGACGCAAGGAGTGGGGTAGTGTGTGCCACACCAGGAATTTTCTTATTCTAGGGTCTTGGCAATAACACACGCCTTTTACAGTGACAGTGCTACTAGGGGAATACCTTTGTACCATAGATTTGTTTGATCAACAGTGTTGTTGAGTTTGGTGCCAGGCATCAGAAACAAGCCATCTAGAGTGCCATCTGAGTTATTGTTTAGTCCAGTAGTTCCCCAAGATCTTGCTCCGAGTACCATCATCATGCTAGACTTGTGGTAGGAGGTGCTGATCGCTGACTACAAGATAGTGCTAATAGGGACTGATGATGAGGGAGGTGAGTGGCATGCAGTTTTGTGCATTGACCTGGCACAACCACTGAGTATGGTCTCATGTGAACAACTGTTTGAAGATTCTGATAATGATGGTGAGATGATACTGGAGGTTTGTATTCCATTTCAGATAATGATCCAGCATAGGAATGTACCTTGTCCTATACTTATTGCCAAATCTATGCCCGCATATCTACAGGAGGACTTGCTAAGTGTCCCCAGCACCTTATGGACTGATGTAGGGCTCTTGAAGAGCATAGTAGCAGTACGAATTAAGTTGAAGCAGGATGCAGTGTTGTCCAGGTGTGACTGTATACATTGTCAAGAGAGGCAGATGAGGGAATACATGGGACCATTGCAGTGTTATGGCAGGAGGGCATAGTACCCTTGACCCTCTGAAAAAAGGGTCAATTTGGAGGATGATACAAGACTTATGCCCATTGAATAATATTGTAGAGGGTGAGTACCCAGTAGTATGAATCCCACCATGATTCTTTTTAATATACCTCCTAAGGCCACACATTTTAATGTCATTGATTTAAAAAATGTGATCTTCGTCAGTCCATTGTATGCTGATTCTCAATATCTCACTGCATTAACCTATTGTGGGCAAAGGTTCCAACACACCAGACTCCATCAGGGGTACTATGAGTCCCCCACCATTTTCAACAGAGTACTTTAGATGGATGTGGGTAATATACATGTACACAGCACTATCATTCAGTATGTAGATGACCTCCTTGTGTGCAAGACCTTTGTAGAGCAGATTCAGTAACACAGCTGACATTGCTTGCAGACAAAGGATACAAAGTGGATAAAGACAAATAACAGTATTGTCAGAGGAGGTGGTATATTTGGGACAGACTATATCATCTGCAGAGAAAACAAGTAACCCCAGAAAGAGCAGCTGCACTATAAAACACAACACAGCCAACTACAGTTAAGGAGATGCAACAATTTTTGGGTTTCTGCAACTATTGTAGGGCATGGATTTTCGACTATTCTAGTTACACAGGGCCCCTGCTGCAGGAACTCAAGGTAGCACAGAAACGAAAAGGAACACTCACATGGACAGGAGACATGATTACATATTTCCAGGAACTTAAAATTGCCATAAGTAATGAACCCAGTACTAGTAACCCCGGATTACATGAAATAATTGTATTTTTTTCACATTATAATGGTCAACTCATGGCCACAGTGTTGGCTCAAAAAATATCCATGGGACACACACCCCTAGCACATTATAGTGGCATATTAGATACATTTATGGAGTGACAATTTCCTTGTAAACAGGCAGTGGCTGCTGCAGCCTTTGCATTGAAAAATCCTACACAATCACTCTGGGTTGCTCAGTGAAATTATGTGTAGAACACACAGTGTCTGCAATTCTTGGGTGATCTAAATCCACTCTAACCACACAAAGTGACCTCTACATATGAAGTAGTTCTGTAAAGCCTGTACATTCACATTTTGAGGTGCCCCACAGTGAACCCTGCCATGTTAGTTGCAATAAGTGTCCAGCAAGGTGAGGAAGTGGATGATTGTGTTACGTACAAAGGTCCTGAAGATGATTTAATATGTGCAAGAGAGGATGCACTTGAAGAAGGGGAGGTTCTATTAGTTGATGGGTCATCGACGATTGATCAGAAGACTGGCCAGAGACACACAGGTGCAGCAATTGTGTACTTTGTCGGTGGGGAATATGAGATTGTACTGCAAAAGAGGTGAACAACACACTATTCAGCCCAGGCAGCAGAACTGATTGCATTAATTGAAGCATTAGCAGCATCTCAAGGATGCTTATTGACCATATACTCTCACTCCGCGTACATGGCCACCACTCTACATTCAGGATTGTGGAGATGGAATGGAGGGGTTTTAGGAGAGCAGATGGCGTGCCTTGACAACATGTTGCCTTGTTGGAGAGATTGATTTATGCCCTGTCCCACCCATCACTAGTGGTGCTGGTTAATGTGCTGCCCATACCCAAAATACAGACCCATCTCATTTGGTAATGTACAGCAGATAAGGCTGCCAAAGAAGTGGCATATGTGCAGGAACCAGATGTTACAGCATATCCAGAGGGAACAAATCAACAGCTGCAGCTAGAAATCCCATATACTACAGTACTGCTCACACAAATTATTGAAATCTAAGGTCAGGTGCCCCATGAAGAGAAAGAGGTGTGGGTTAAAAGAGGGTGCTCACTTTCACCAACTGATTTTATATGGAGACGAAACATTACAGGTAAAGTATTAATACCACAGGAATTACTCATGATTATTCTTGAGTAACTGCATTAGCCAGCGCATATTTCAGATATTCAGAGGACTGGTTTGTCCCCAATCTTAAAGAGTATATCAACATATTTGTGTCACTGGACCCTTCTGGGAACTCCACATTGATTATTTGGACATGCTTTACAGGTGTAGGAATTATTGTTACCTTATTATTGTAGTGTGCCCATTTTCCCATTGTATTGAGGCTGGCCCTTGTGCACAACCAGATGCTAAATCAGCTGCTACAATTTTGGTATGTGAGTTTTTTTTCCCAGTTGGTGGTATGTGAGGTCCTAAAGTCTGATAATGGAACTCACTTTTTTAAGGAATCGTTCAATGAAATGGTATCCCTTTTACGGATAGGGCATGAACTTTGCTCGATATACTACCCAGAGACCAACAGGACTGTGTAAAAATTAAATGAATTGTTGAAAACTAAATTATCAAAAATGTGTACTACATTAGGGGGGAATTGGTTGTATTGTTTCTTCTGGCTTTGTTTAACCTGAGAACACATTTCTCCCAGCACAAGATAGTGAGAGAGAGAAGAATTGATACACCTCTTACACCTACATGCAAAGCATCAGATGCTCACAGGTCAGCACAAGTATTGGGGGGAGGAGTTTTGGGGTATTTGTGGGAGCTAACAAAAAGTATAAAGATTTTGCCTCAACAGATTGTCCCTAGAAGAGAAGACGCAGCTGAGACATCGTCATCAGGTCCAGTGAGTTTACCACCACCTCCACTGTATCCCAGGGACAAAGTGTTCGTGAGTAACTTCGTTTGGCGCTGGAATGGCCAGAGTTTTCAGGGACCATAAATGTGGCCACCCCATTCACATTTTTGTGAAGGAGTTAAGGTACTGGGTCCAATTACCTGATGTTCGGAAAGCCTGCACCTTCTTGCAAGAATGAAGCAGTTAATGAGTACTATTAAAGTGTATTTTGCAGCAGGTTTTTTCTTGATGTTACAAGGAAGATTATCCCTGCTAACTGCGCAGTGAGTATTAATTCTATTAAAGACTAGGAGGCGAGCATTATGCTTCAACTTCTTTAATTTACTACTCCTCAGCAGTTTCAACAAACTAATAAACTCAACAGTAAACAGAAAAAATGTCTGAACAGACTTTTCTTGCTTTAAAAACTACGATCCCCATAGTCTCTGTAGTCCATCTCCTCCATGCTCAGCTATGATGACATCATGTCCCTGAGCTCCTCCTCTCTTTTACTTGCTCTGAAAAGTCATTCCATAAACTCCACACAAAGTCCTGCTAACTGGGCGAAGACTTGAATCACTCCAAACCGAATCTTGAACTTCCTCGACTCCAGACGACTACCACTGTTAGTCTCCTACATCAATTATTCTTCTGTTCTTCCCCTAGGAGAATGCAAAATAGAAAATCAGGGTGGCGTCCAAGTATTGCTCACACTACAACCTCTCTTAACATATGCAAATCAAATAAAGCATACTGCAATACATAACCTGGGCGGGAATGTAATGCTCGCCTCCTAGTCTTTAATAGAGTTAATACTCCCTGCGCAGTTAGCATGGGTAATCTTCATTCTATGACAAGACTGGAGGCGAGCATTATGCTTGTTCAAAGCTTCCCAACACTCTGACCGCTAAACCCTCGGTCGGCTTGAAATAAAACTTTTTAAAAGTTTGGTCATTCGTCCAATCAGCTGCTAGCATAATATCTCTAAGGGATACCCCTGTCATAAAGGCTTTAGATGCCATAGCTCCTCTTACTGAATGTGCTCCATACTTTCCCACATCTATACCTGCAGCCTGCATGACCTCTTTTACCCATCTGGCAATAGTAGCTGTGGATACTCCCTGAAAAGGCCTTCTGCGCGCTATAAGCAGTTGTGTGGTGCCCGCTGCTCTATGCTCCGCTGTCCTGCTCTCATACTCTCTGACGCAGCTTGCTACGCACCATTTAGGTGTACTCGTAAAATATGGATAGTGTACTGAAGAAGTACCCGTCTTAGTCCTCTGCACTATGGTAAACGTCACTCCCTCTGGCCCAAATGACCTTCTGTCTACTTCCAATGCTTTGACATCTTATACTCGCTTGCACGAGACTAGGCATAAAAGCATTGCCAATTTCCCCGAAATTATTTCAGGGATAAATATCTATTTCCGGGCCAGCTCTCCAATAGCTTAAGGACTGCTCGAACATCCCATACCGTTTTTTATCGCGGTTCTGGGGGAACTTTACATTTTGCTGCTCGGAAGAGTCTGACCACTGCTGGGTGTTCCCCTGCCGGAACTCCCTCTATAAGTAGATGTCCTGCTGATATTGCGGATCTGTAAACTCCTATAGTGCGATATGCTTTCCCATCTTGCAACAGCAGTACTAAAAAAATCAAAATCATCACTACAGGTGCAGAAATAGGATGAACACCTCTCCCCTTGCACCAGTTAGACCACTTGGCCCAACCTGCATCGTAGCTCCTTCTCGTAGATGGAGCCCAGGATTCTGTGATGAGCTGAGCAGCCTGCTGCGAAATGCCTGGCAGTGCCCAGCGTCTCCGTATATCCTGCACGCGATGAGCGGGAGAGTCCCCCTCACTCTCAGAGGATGATATGACCCAGCTGGGTCCGTGAGTAATCCCTCCCCTTATGGGAGTATTCTCGGCTGATCTACTGCCAGCTCCATAAGCGTTGGGAACCACACTTGAGATTTCCACAGTGGCGCTACTACCAACAGCTCCGCTTTCTCCCTCCGACACTTCGCCAGCACCCTGCTCAGCATCATGAAGGGGGGGAAAGCATAGTGAGGACCTCCGCTCCATTCCTGAAGGAACGCGTCCGTTCCCCGAGCTCCCGGGTCTAGCCTCCAGCTGAAGTAAGACGCTGTCTGTGTATTCAACCGAGATGCGAAGAGGTCTATCTGAATCGGGCCCCACCTCTCGCTCATCCTCTGAAATACTGCTGGATCCAGTCTCCAATCGCTGGAATCCTTGAGGTAGCGCAAGTTCCAATCCGCTACAACATTCAGTGTCCCTGGCAGGTACTCTGCTATGACTGACGTCTCTGATTGTAAGCAAAAATGCCAGAAGCCCTTCGCTAGCTCGGCTAGCATTCTGGATTTTGTACCCCCTAGATGGTTTATATATCGAACTGCAGATATGTTGTCGATCTTCAATAGGACACACAATCTCATCTTCCCTTTCGTGAAGGCTCTGATCGCAAACGATCCTTCCAGTAGCTCTAGGCAGTTTATGTACAGCCGAAGCTCTTCCTCGCTCCATTTCCCTCCTGTCTATAGGTCTCCGTACCTTGCACCCCAGCCCAGCCGGCTGGCATCGGATTCTATGACTAAATCCGGACGGTCTCCGAAAATGGCATGCCCATTCCAGGCATCCATATTCCTCAACCACCATTCCAGCGCGGGCTTGGATTCTGGATCCAAGGGTACCAACTGATGATACCTCAAGCCTTGCTGGAGATGCCTGATCTTTAGCCTTTGGAGGGCTCGAGAGTGCAATGGTCCTGGAAATATGGCTTGAATGGAAGCTGCTAAAAGCCCCACTATTCTCGCCAGTGTTCTGAGGGAAACCACTTCTTTTGCTAGGCACCCTCTTAGTTCTCTTTTGATATCAAGGATCTTCCGAGCTGGAAGCTCCGGCGTCGCTTTGATGGTATCCAATACGAACCCCAGGAAATCTAGCCTCTGTGCTGGTTCTGTATCTGACTTTTCTGTGTTCACTAGGAACCCTAAGGATGCTAGCAAGTCTTGGACCCATCTCGTCTGGTATCTGAGGGTCTCTCGGTCTTCTGCGAGGAGCAGGAGATCATCTAGGCAGATGATTAACCTTATTCCTTTCTCTCGTATCGCCGCTGCCACTGGTTTCATCAGCTTGGTGAAGGCCCAGGGAGCTGATGCAAGTCCAAAGGGCATGGTCTTGAATCTCCAAAGCCGCCCTTTCCAGCGAAACGCTAGGAAATTCCTGAACTATTCTGCTACTGGGACCGTCAGGTAGATATCTTTCAGATCTAGCCTCGTCAGCCAGTCTTTCTCTCTGAGCGAGTCTCAGAGCTGGTGGATGCCCTCCATCTTGAAATGTCGGTACACCACCCAGCTGTTCAGCTTCTTTAAGTTTATCACGGGTCAGACTTTCTCTTTTCTGTGTACTAAGAACATATTACTTATGAAACTGGGAACCCTTGGGCACTTTTCTATGGCGTTCTTCTTCGCCAGTTGTAGCAGTTCGAGATCTAACAGTTCCTGCTCTGCGCGTTCTAGCCGCTGCTGGTGAGGCCTGCGTTCTTGCATGGGGTGTAATATGAATTCTAGGTGTAGACCTAGAATTGTCTGCAACACCCAGGTATCGCTGGAAAGTGCGCGCCAATTTTCCCAGAACATACCAGTTCTCCCCCCCACTGGAGGGTAATGCACTACTCTCACCTTGAGAGAATCCTTGGCCATGACCTGCTCCTCTCCCTCTGCAACCTCTCTGGAATTGCCCTCTGGATGGGAAGAAGGAGTCCTGCTGCCTATTCTCCCAGTATTGAGCTCTGGGATTCTGGGGTCTTCGGCCTCCCTGGTTACGACCAGCCGAGCGACCCCTGTGGCAACTGGTCCCGGCAAAAACTTGGTTCGGGAAGATCTTCCGGATCGAAGCTTGTGATTTCTAAAGAGACGTGTAGGTGCTGACAAAGCGGCCCATCTCCTTGCCGAAGGTCTCTCCGAAAAGGAGTCCTTGAGCTGCCTCCCCTGCCTCATAAGAGGCTAGGTCAATGAGCTTCACGTCTATCCTCAACAAAAGGCCTCTCTGGCGTTCCGAGGTGATAGTGCAGTTCGCATTGCCAAGGAGGCATACTGCTCTTTGCGCCCAGCCTGCCAGGACGTCGGGGTCCACTTCCTCCCCCGTGTCTCTAGCTCTCTCTGCCAGGTCCATGATTTTCACCAGTGGGCCTGCCAGATCGAGAACCTTCTCCTGACAGCTTCTCCAGGATCTATCGATACCCTTACGTGGGTCCTTACTGGCCTTCGATACGAAAGTGAGCATCTTGGGATCCAATTCCGGAGTCTCGGCTACCTTGCCTGGAAGGTCTGGTCGAGGACACTCCACGCAAAGGCGCTGTCGGACTTCTTTGTCTAACGCTTGCCTCGGTCTTTTGGTCATGTACTGGGCGACCCTTGGAGATGGTTGCCAGTCTGAAGACCTCAGGTTTCGGATACTGTCCGGATCAAACATATCCTCTTACGCCTCTTCGAGGTGTTTTTCTTTGCAGATTTTCTTCCTTCCGCTGGGTCTTACTTCCTCCTCCTCCCTTAACTCGTCTTCGTCCTGGGAGGGAGGGTCTCCTTCCTCTGGCTCCTCTTCCGAGCCTGGGTTCTCCTCTCCATCATCTTCATCTCTTGAGCGGGGGTCGTGAGGTCCGGCACTGTCTGACGCTGCAAGTACGCTTCTCGGAGCTTTGCGAAGGCATCAACGACCTCCGGGCCTTTCCCTTTGCCCCTTCTAGTGGGTCCTGGGGGTCGCAAGAGGCTTTCCTCTTCTGGGCCTTGGTACTCCCTTAGACCCTGCTTCTGAGGGTTCCTTGGGCGTGCGATCTGTCCGAGTGGTGCTGTCTATGGGCTGGTGTAGAATAGCTTCCAGGGACTCCAGCCTGTCTTGTAGGGGTTTCACCCCTAGAGCCACTGCATCTATGAGTGAGCTTCCCAGCACCTCTTTGAAGCTGGCAGCTAGGTCAAGCAACTGCTCCTCTTCACTCCACCCAAAATCCAACTTTCTGGGAGGGTGCTGTGTGCCTGTAATACCTGTCAGCCCTTTCACTCTATAGGTGCTTATGATACCTTCTGATGTATCAGCTTGTGTATCTGCTTTACCAGGATCTTCTATCCAGACCTTTAATCAGATATATTACATATATATGTATATTTTTTTTTCAAGTGGCTACACCGGACTAATTAGTATTCTTTGCTGCCTAGAATACGCTTCTGTCGGGATGTGCCTCTCAGTAAGTAGGGCCCCATGCTTCTTTTAAGGCTTAGCCTTGCTCTGCCTCTCGAGGCTATAGCACTTCCTTGTGCTGTTTTGTTCCTAATACACGTGTCCTGAAATGGGCTTGTCCACGGAGCTTATCTTGCTCCTTACTACTGTGCTCCGGCATGTAGCGTCGGTTATGTGCACTTAATTCTTAAGAAATCCTTAAAAGAAATCACCGCCGGGCCCGGCTCCGTGACGAAGCTCTGTTCCGCGTCGCAGTAAACAATGCGAACGGAAGCGGGCTTCGTCTTTATCTCCTCCCTCCCAAAGGAGGGGGCCGCTACTCCTGTGCGGTTATCCCGCCTCCGCGAAGGAGGGGGCCCGAGCGCTTCCTCGCTCGGCAGCTCTCCCCCTTCCGCGAAGGAGAGGGGCTGAGAGCTCTTGCGCCTGCCGGCGCTTCTGCCACCTGTTATCCCCTGCGGTGCTGTACGACCCCTGCAGTGCCAGCCATGAGGCACGGGGTGTGCGCGCTGCAGGGCTGCCCGCTCGAACGGGCTGTTACTCAAAGTGTACTCAATAGAAACGCTGCACTCTACATCGGTGTCGCGCTCGCAATGAAATGGCTAAAAATTCCAAAAAGCTCTAAACGTTCTACAGAATTACTTTACGCTGCGTTGGCACAGTGTATTATTCACTACATAAACTTTCTTCTCCTAAAAATGCTATCTGATACCTCATCCGTCCATACCTAGAGAGAGATAGCCAAAATAGTACTTATCTGCTTGAAGAGCAGTAAAAGAAGAGGAGGAGCTCAGGGACAGGATGTGGTCATAGCTGAGCATGGAGGAGATGGACTACAGAGACTTTGGGGATTGTAGTTTTAAAGCAAGAAAAGTCTGTTCAGACGTGTTTTCTGTTTACTGTTGAGTTTATTAGTTTGTTGAAACTTCTGAGGAGTAGTAAATTAAAGAAGTTGAAGCATAATGCTCACCTCCAGTCTTGTCATAGAATTGATGAATACCAGTACTGTGATGAAAAGGTTGGATTTGTCTGTATGTTTTTCTATTTTTACAACCCCTCTGCATGTTCAATACTTCAAGTGTCATGTAATATATATGTTATAGTATATATGTTGTTTTATTTTTGGAGTTTCTAGATTGCTTCTAAGTGGTTATTTATTATGGTTGAGACATATAAAGGCGGGTATGGAAATGATGCAGATGTATGTTTGGGGATGACACGAACCAGGATGGAACTGAGTAAGAGATAGAATATTATCGCATGCATGCCTACATCTCCCACCATCATGAAGGTGCATATATTCTCTGACCACCTTGCGTTCAGCAATTCTGGTAGTTCCTGATGCCCATCTAACTGTCATAAATGTGCTACCCCAGGATACAAAGCCCCCATCCGACAAGCATGCCAATCTCTCACCAAGGCTTAGTTGCCCGAAAATATCTAATTACATGTTTGATAAATTGAAGACGATTGTAAGGGAGGAAGGGTCTCCCAGGCCCCCCTTCATTCCTAAACAATGCACATGATATGCTAATTCTATGGTTGGCAGCGCACCTCTGGCCAAGGTGTGGGGCCACCCATTAAATGACCCATAACTGTGCATGGTCCAGTAGCCATGAGACTCCATTTTGTTAACTACCAACTCCATTTTCGAATAGGCCGTGGGTAAACGCTGAATGTAGTCCTGCACCTCTCCCCTTCATTCTCCGCGCACAGCCAGCATGCCAACCCCACACCTCCTCCCCTCTGCCGTTTTCGCGGCTGTCAAGTTCTCACAGAAGCATTGGGCGCAAACTGTAACGAGCTAAACACTGTATCTCTCTTCTTCCTTTTACATCTCTGCCCTGTGTGTGACCTGGTTGAAGCCTGGTCCTGGAAAAAAACATCTGTCCACACAAACCTGCCTCCGCACCAGCAGACCCCTTCTAAAGAACTATAGACTACAAGCCCCCTAACCTCACACCTCATTTGATGTAACAGTTGCAAGCCCCTCGCCAATGTGCCACTCCAGTTCACCCTTTAACACTAATCCCATGTGGCTATATATTCTTCTTGTACTAACAAAAGTAAAATACCTGCATCAAGATTCAAAGAGGTGTTTCATTAATGAACGTTTATACTGTGTCCGATAAGGCACTAGGGCC
The DNA here is from genome assembly GCF_040938575.1 of Ambystoma mexicanum. Classification (NCBI taxonomy): domain Eukaryota; kingdom Metazoa; phylum Chordata; class Amphibia; order Caudata; family Ambystomatidae; genus Ambystoma; species Ambystoma mexicanum. Next base: position 1,143,682,525 of record NC_090922.1, read on the forward strand.
AATGTACCCTCCCTCTTGATTGGTCAGGTCAACTGCTTAAATTATATATATATGATAAGCCTTTCCATTTATGGATAGTACAAATGTGTGTGTGGCCGTAAGGGCAATTGTTAGATAGCATGAATTACAGCAACCTGGATCTCGTCTGACACTGCACCCCTCCAACTAGAGCTCAGCTGAGCCACGTGCACCACGAAGTTACCATTCCATTTCAGCACCAACCAATCCAGGAGCACCAACCCTACAGCATCAATACTGTCCTGTCCCCTTAGTCCAATGACCACGACTTAATGTATCCCCTATAGAACACATCATAGATGATGTGTTTTTTTAATATATGTATTTTCTGTTGTTTGGGCACAGCGCTCTCGGAGCAGCAGAGTCCTCTGCGTGTCCCATTTTAACTTTATAAAAAGTATTTTCTTTTACCTCACTTGCACTTGGTCCTGGTCTCATTCCCTACTGGGGTGTGTCCATAAGACTATCTTTTGATTTGGTTATTTAGCTATAATTGTGGGGAATACCAGCTTTCATGATCCCAGACCCGTTCAAATTGGTTACTAAAACAGAAAAAAAATGTGCCACCGCACTGGTGCCAGGTATCCAGACAGCAGCAAATGCCAATTGCCTGCATATCACCTGATGGTAGATTCTTAAGTTAGCGACCAAAATTGAGCAGGGTCTTAATTCCATGAAGACTGAATTAAAGCCAATCAGGCTCATGACACATCAGAAAAGATACATTCTGGACTTTCTCATGGCTATAGAAGGGGGCGTGTGCAAGAAAAAAAAATTCTTGTTGCAAAAACCTCCCCAAAATGATGCAGAAAAACAGTCTTTGACCCCTGAGACAGGGGCCCTTCATAATTTGAGGATTGCCATGGAGAAAGAAGCAAGAGTACATTTGTGGGCCCTGTCGTGGTTGGAAATAGCCATAAAAATATTGGTTGATATCATGATTTTTTTTCTTGTCAGATGATCCTGAAATGTTGCAAATAGACCCTGCCGAAGAGTGCTCCTACGATGGTGTCAATAATAATCAGCAGAGCTCCTCCTTTTTACAAGCCACAGGTATACTCAGACTTATAGATGGGATGGGGTTGTCAAACCACGGATGGTGAAAATAGCGCAGGAATTCGGACCCCCGGGTCTTTTACCACAACCCACCGAACCCAGAGAACTATGCAGAGCACTGGGTTGACCTAGCTGCAGCTGGGGTGGTGAATTATGACAGGTACTCTGGAGGAATATGCTTGAGGTGGGGTTGCTTTATGTCTGTAGGGCATGAGTACCCAAAGATGATGGTTATAGAAGGAAGGAGACAGCAGGGGTAGTTAATGGAGTATTAACTAAAGGGGTAATGTTTGGATACACTTACATCCCAGCCAGGCAAAATGGTTCAGGCTGAGAAAAACCTATGTGCACATACCCTCATGTGAGCAGAGTTGGTTTGCGCTGCAAAAGGCACACATATCATTTGTAGCTAGTTTTGACACAAATTAGATACCCACATATGGAGTAACAAATAAATTAATGTTGCGGTTGCAGACATTATACATAGGGCAGTGTATAGACCCCATGTTCAGTAGTTGCATACAAAGTTATGTTCTTTAGTGAGGTGCGAGAAAAGAGCTGCAGGTGTGGAAGATGGAATCAGAAAGTTACTGTGGTAGGAGTGAGGTTAGTGTGTTAACATAGCAGTGCTGCTATATTTGATTTTAAGGTCTAGTACACAATGAACAGAATAGAACAGAATAGAATGCATGCTTTGATGTGGAGCCGTGGCTCTGTTTATATATATCCCAGGACAAATCCCTTTTCCGTCCCACAGGAAAGAAGCCGGGGTCAGAGGCACCTGTGGTGCACGGATAAACGCTAATTCTATCCAGCTGCATGGCTTGAAAGTGGTGGGAACAGAATGTTATATTATGTTATGTTATGTTATTTGGCATTCATATAGCGCATTTTACCAGTGGCATGATACAAAGCGCTGTGGGTTGAACGCCGTCGGGGACCGCAGTCCAATGTGTTTCGGTGGATGTGGGCAGAGCAGGTCAGGATGCACCCTTTGAATGACAAATTCATGAAAATAGGGCAAAAGGTTTTGTGAAGCCGAGAGGCCGAGAGCCCAAAGGCCAGGCAAAGATTGAGTGCACTACTTCTCCCAGCCAAAAAGTGGTCACAAGGCAAATAAATCCCTGAAATTCAGATACAAGAGTGATGCCCTAGTCACGGCATTACTGAACACCTGGGATTTCATGGAGATAAGGGCAGAGCCTTGTCTGAAAATTTCGGTGATTTGTAATAGGAGGAGCAGAGGTGATGCCAATAAATGTAGTACAATGTCGGGAATGCAGCTTGTGTACTCTGCAGCATCTGGTATAATGAGAAGGCCTATTTTCTAATTAAAGTAGAGATTGCCACGTGACGGTCATGATTTTTTATTGTGTCAATTTACTTATTAGCCAATCCTGTACATGAATTCAATGGTGCGAATGTAATGGGCCATGTGAAAAGGGGAATGGGTTTAATTTTGGTGAGGCCAATCAATCCAGGGAAAATGGGGGGATTAGCATGTTCTGTAGGTGTAGCTACTGAGGGCAGTGGGATAACATTGTAATCTGGTGCCTTCCAGGTTGCCGCTCTTTTTCCCCACTTAGCAAGGGCCGCCCGCCCACCTGGTGCCTTCCTGATTGGTGCTCTTTTTCCCTACTATAGGAGCCCTCCAGCCTCTTTTCCTTTGCAGATGGGGAGCAGGTGCAAGTGGATCCAGGTTGCCTGGCCTAAGCACCACCCACCTTCTTAGACCTGCATCTTCCTTCATGCTCTTAACTCTTAGATCAAGGGCATTTCTCGCCTGGGCGTCTGAAGCGAAGGGTAGACAAAGAAAAGGGCAATTCTTGTTTGGACCTGTTTGACCCAGAAGGGCCCAAGGCTCAACCCCCTGCTCAGACACCAGGTAAGCATGCATCAACATGTGTTTACTCCCTCTGTCCCCACAGGCCATCCCCACCCTCTTGGGTCCCCCGTGATGTTCCCTTGTGCCTCCCACCCTTCTTGCACACAGGTTTTGAATGTTTTGCTTGATTCTTCTATCCTACTCCCCCTTGACCCCCCCTCAAGCCTACTTTTACAGGAGTCTGTCCTGATACATTCTGGTTTCTCTATCACCGTTTCGTGGCCAATGCTGGATTTGACTTTTATGGACTTCATTGATTCACAGTGCATCACCCATTCTCAACTCTCATGCTGGACTTCCTTTGAATCTTGTACTCATGGTGGCATTGAATCATGCCATTCCCATCTTCATCTTGTATCCTGGCTTGCAACATTATGTGTTTCTACTGACTTCTGCAATTGTATTCGCTCTCCCCTCTTGCTTCTCCACTCTTTTTGACTGCTTACTCTCTGTTCTCTCCTCCTCTTCCTTTTTCCCTTTTCCTATCTCCTCCCCTCCTCCCCTTACTTTCTTCTATGTAATTACTCTATCAGAATTGTCCCTGGACCTAGTATGATAGCAATGTCGTCTGTCTCCTCCCCCTTCCTCCTCCATCACAATCTGAAATGTTGTCGGGCTTAGTACGATAGTCGCTTGTTTTGTTCCTCCCCTCCCTTTCTGCACCCATCTCCCTCAGCTTTAGTTTTTCTCCGGCTCTACCAGAAATGTCATCAGGCCTAGTACGGCAGTCGCCTGTCTGTTTTGATTTCCTTCCCACTCTCCCCCTCCCTTTCATATCTATGTCTTACCTCTTGCACTATCTAAAATGTCGTCAGGCCGGGTATGATAGTTAATTTCACATCCTTAATGTTCATGGCCTGTAAGAATGTCATTGTATTTTCCCTTGTTCCCTCCCTTGCCTTGAAGCGCTTTGAAACGCATTGTGTGTAGGTGCTACATAACTGAACTATCATATCATATCTATGTATTGTGATTAGCAGTTTTCCGTTATATAAGCAGTAACTTCGTGGGTGATATGAGCTCCATGTCAGTTCAATTCTACAGGACCATCTGAGACCTTTTTGCATGTAATACAACTTGTATTCCCTTGCAAAATGGTGCAGTGATTATTTGGTCTTTTGGATTATTTTTATCATTCAGGTTTTGTGTTACTGTCCTCTTTACAACATACTTCCCAAAAATATTATTTAATTACTAGCAGAACATGCTGGAAGTGAACACAAGAGAATATAATTGCAGATAGAGATACTCAACAATGAAATGGATTCCCCTGAAGCCAAGAAAATTGGGAATTGTAAACTCCTAGACAAAATCCTGAAATATGACTAACATGCAGTCAAATTAAGACAACCTAGGAGTGTGTATGAGGATGGTAGTGACTATAGGCACTATAGTGTCTATGCATTCCAATGCAAATATGATTTATTCAAAACAATTGTTTTTTAAGATACTACAGCACAAGGAAGCACAGATGTAGACAGTGGGAATGAAAAGCATGAGGCTAGCACATCTGAAAGCCTGAAAGTTCAACAACACAAACAACAAAGGACACAAACAACGAAAGGCATTTATTTTAGATCAAATTCAGAGGTAAATGCGAGGAAACAGAGAAAATATCACCAGATTTCAAGAAACCTTTCAAGAAAATACTACAATTGAACATGAGGAAGTAAAGGTGGAGTTCATTCTTGTAGAAGGAAGAAAAGCAATACCAAGGATGAGAACAAGATCAGTACAAAAGACTCAGTAAAAGACAGAAATAAGTTCACTAGTTAATTCAGTACCTAATCTTTCAAATGACATTATGGACCCCTTTGAAATTCAAATACAATACCAGTATACAAATTGACTCATTCAAATTTATAAAGAAAATAACATTATTACATTATTACATTAAATACGTTATTTTATAATAAATTGCAAACAAAAATGTAAAAAGGTATCTCAATTCTCAATTCCATTTAGTGAGTTAAATATAAAAGACAAATACAATTGTACAATTGTTTATGTCGCAAGAAGAAAGTACAGAAATATGAAATTCACAGCTATTACTATATTATTCATAATGTTTTATTTACATCAAATTAACAATTCAATCTAGATTAGTTGTGACTTTGACACAAGACAACTTAATAAGCGCCTTTCATAAGGCTGTTGATGCAGACATACACAAAAACAGTGATCCCAGTCAGTGTAATAAGATGAAATATGATTCTAACTTTACTGTTCTAGATGATAAGAGGGGTAATACAGTGATTCTAAAAAGAAAGGACTATGTGAAACAAGCTCAGTCACATCTTGAAACACCCAGATGCTATACTAAATTACAGGAAATCCAATCAAATAGATCCTGACTTTGGCTAAGGACTCCTGCCTGATGATGAAAGAATTTATCTGACCAATGACCAATTCCTATGCTATCAACTATTAATTGTCTTTCTAAAATGTATAGTGAATATGTCACACTGACTGAAATGATACCCATCATTAGTAGTATTGGTTGGTATTACAGAAAACTATTGATGGATTTGTGTGAACTAACAAACAGAACTCTTTCATTAGCAAATCTATCCATATTCTACAGAATCATAACACTATTACATGGAAGGAAGAATACATCCTAGTTGCATTTGATGTTGCAGCCCACTATACATCAATAGATGACAATCTATAGATGCAGGCTATTGATTTATTTAACAGTAATATCTCAGTCCAAGTGGGGGACTAACAATAGAGGTCCTGTTTAACTTGTGTTTCACCAATTGCCTTTTGAGATTGACAACACAGTACAAATGTATGTAACACTTTCTTTTGACAATTCTGTACTGATTTTATTTTTAATTCATGTTTATGTTCAATCAGTAAAAGGCTGCATCCATTTTAAACTGATTGATTTTCTAGATCAACTTGTCAAAATTGCAAAAGGTGGTTTCACAAATGTATATTTTTTAACCAGTGATTTTAGTGTGCAATATGAATCCTCTGACCTCAACAAATATATACAGAAGAGAAGGTTATGAACATTCCTATATTGAATGCACTCCCACCATTGCTTAAGTACTCTGATGCTGATAGAATGGGAGATCAACTAATTGAACTAGGATTTAGAGCTGGCAATGGTACACACGAGATTGACAGCCCTGGAAAACCTACATTTCGGTGAGGGATTTTTGCGGGATTGCCTTTTGGCAATAGTGTCAATCATGTTTTATTTTAAAAAAAAATGTGTTTCTAACTAATAAACTGATGTGGGTAATTCAATTTCAGGTAGGGAAATCTGATGATCATAACCTCCATACCAAAACAAAAGTGTACACTTGTGCCCTACTAAATTGGTACCTTGATCTGCAGTTCCTGCTCTCCATTGGAACATAGCAGGTTTAGGGGACGCAGCTGCCCTCTTAACAGCGGCACTGACAGCCACTTCTCTGAAGTGCATTGTCTGCACTTAAGATATCCACCTCTGTTGCAAAAACTACATTACTATGAGGTTGCCACTTCAGACACATTCACATGTAAATACAAGCCATACCTGAGTTGGAAGTATGGTGGCTAGCATCCCTCATATTTATCCAAGCCACATCATGTTTATATCAAAAATGTATCAGTCATTTTGTCCTTGATGCTGCCAGCTGCTGGTAAATATTATATGAGTTGGCTACTAGAGTTGTGGATTAAAACTGTGATGCACTGATGCACTGTGATGCACTGATGTCTGAAAAAGGAACTAGGAAGTTTGGTATATTATTATATGGTGAGTTGGTGTTTTCATACCTAAGACACCCTGGGGGATCAGGAAACAAGTGGATATGCTACATACATTTTGTGTCGATTGATCCATGACATTTCATGTTGGGAAAACACCAGTAATGATTTGCCACAAGACTTTTCAAGTTAATGGTAAAAATATATGTCAATTTCCTCAGTTTGACTATTTGGGAATCAGAATAAAATGTCTATGCTTATGTTTATTTGGTTATAATGCACTGGAGCCTGCAGGCATCAGGGAGAAACATGTAAACCAAACAGGAATAACTCACAATCTAAACAAACAATAATGTCTTGAGGTGTTTTCTAAAGGTGGTACTGTTTTCTTCCATGCGCTTTTCGGTGGGGGGGGCTTGTTATAAAAGAGCGTCCATTGCCTCTGACTCGTTTGCATCTAATCAAACAGTACTTGGACTTCCCATATGGAAACCTGTAAACAACACGTTTTGTTTCAATGATTGGGTGCAATATGTTCCTTTTCCAAAATATTTAAAACCATAGATGTTGTTCTTTTGTTAAATGTTTACAAGACTCAAGCACATTGTGGAGCTCTTTAAGGACTTGAACTACGGTGCACTCGAGATTTCCTAGTTTTGGATAAAGAGGAAAGATTGTTTTTACAAAGATATTGTTTCTACCTTAAAATGATTCTAGTATCCAAATGTACTCAGAATTAGGATTGCATCTTCTATGCCAAGAAGGAGCAATACAACCCATGTTATGAAGGATGTGTATCCACAGTCTGGAAAGAACTGTTGATGTTTGGAGATATTATTGATATTATTTGGGACATTTGGGACATGCAAATGAATCAGGGTGGATACAAGAGGGCATTGTTGAATGTCAAGAATATACTTGTGTCTTGATATTTAGTAATCTATAGAGCAAAGGCAATAAGGATCTCGAACTGTGATGTTAAAAATTTGAAAGCAGCTAATGAGAAATTGCTGATAAACCAACTTCTGACAAGTTTGACCGTGGGAAAGCAGCTGTGTATTTGAGTCTGAAAAGGTAATGAAGATTTGAACTATATTCAAACTGGATAACTAGCCACCACTGGTGTCCTCTATTTTTTAGATTCCATTTAGATTTACTAACCCTGTCCAAAATATATCTGAAAGGGCAACAGTGCTCATCCTGGTGTTGCCCAATATGGCAGTATTCCCATGAGAAAGAAATCCACTTTTATCTTTTTGGGACTCAGATCGATGAAGTTACCACCATATTTAAGGAATGTAGGAAATAGACAGAAATACTCGACAATCAAATTTCTAATAAAGTAGATATGAAAACGCAGGTACTTTTAGTAACCACATTTCTGCACTGTAAATATGTGAAATATCAAGATTTACAATATTAATTGAAGTTGACTTTTATTATTACATATATTTTTGTATCTTTTGTACTGTATTCAAATGGATTTTATAGAATGTTCTACAATGAGTATGATGATATCTCAGTGACATACTCACAGTTGTTGATGGTTAAGGAATTATTAAAATGTACACATTATAATAACATTGTCTTATTTAATGGTGAGTTGTATTGGAAAACAAGGGGTATATATATCCATGGGAGTTTGCTTCACACCATCACTGGCTAACCTGTTTATGCTAAAATATCGGTTTACACTCACATTACATGACAAACACATTTTCAGATCAGGTGAAAATATGGTATTGATACACTGATGATATTTTCATGACAACATTTCTAAATTCTGATAACTTTTTTATACAAGTAGAATGCAACTATGACAAGGATTGCTTTTCTTTTCCTGATCATTGTATTTACAAATAAGAAAATATTACACATAGTTAAACATTTTGCAAACCAACAGAGGTAAAAGCAATATTACATGCAAACATCTATCATAGACAATGCACTATAAATGTTATACCAACAGGAGACTGTATTAGAGCACCAAGGATTTGTAGTGAACACACTTCTTTTGAATCTTATAAAAAACAAACTCTTTCAGACAGGGTAGAAGATGGATACAATTTTCAAATAATCAATCCGATTAAGATGACATCAAGGATTATACCCCCTGAACCAAAACATAGCTCCAAAACACTTTTCTAGAAACAGTTAATTTCATCACACAGTATACTTGACTGGGAAAATTGACTAAATCCTTAAAAGACAGTGGCACATAAAGGATTATTTAAGTACTATTCTAGTAATTGTGAACAAAATGCTCCTACATTGAGTTCTCTCCTATTGCCAAGTTTTATGGAAACATACAAATACATCTCACAAATGTGGCTTACTACTGGACACCATATGTGAGGGTTTTTCAAATGAGTATTTGTAATATGTATCAATATGGAATCAATAATCCTTGCACATACAACATCTTACATGATTTGCAGATTCAGATCAGTGAACTGATTACCTGCAGTACTAAGATTGTTATGTACATAATTGTATGTGTTTATCACAAGATTTACGTATACAAAAATAGAAATGAGGCACATCATTTGAGAACATGTCAACACGATAGATTGCTAGGACATCAAAATTTCATTAGCCTAACACTAACAGCAAGCTCATCCAGAATAAAATAAAGCCAATACTAGATTTATGGAAAGTGAAACTGACAAAGCATCATTAATATGTGGAAGCCGAGAAATGTCTTTGTGAAGATTGCAACTCTATATATCTGCAAACTAAGGATGATACATCATTGATAAAACACAGAACATAAAGCATATGTCTTTTTTAAATGTTGTTAGTTCTATCATATGCTTAGCACAATATGGTATGATTCAGTAGGAAACAAAACAAGAACCATATACTATTTTGTTGTTGGTTATTTTGTATTATATTAACAATATTTCTATTTAGATGTACTTGGAACACATTTTTTTCTTGTGAATTTGTTTTGTGGATTAATTAATTATATGAATGGTTCAGTGCTTCAAATGAAATCTGTGTTTATGTAAACATCTTGCACATCAGAAACCTCAATAACTATTATAGACATGTTTGCTTACCACAATTTTATCATGTTATTTGAGTTTTTCATGTTTAATTCTATTCATATTTCTTAATATGTTCTTTAAATTCTACTGAGCATCCCCCATAATGTGCAAATAAACTATTACATTGAGTTTTCTGCTCTGGAGTCATTATGTTGAATGAAGTGGTATAACATCATCATGACAAACGTATTGGCAAGATGTAGCATAAGTAAATGCAATGATGGCGACATAGCATGCTGTACACCACAACACATCTTTTGCCTATACCGAGAAAGACAATGAACTCCAAGTATTCCAGCTATTGGGGAATTACTAATTTTCTCAAGCAGACAATTTCCCCCTTATTTATATTTTGCTTAGTTATCATGCCCATACTAAATATCTTAATGTATTAGTTGTCTTTCTATTTATGATATGATATGATATGGCATTTATAACGCGCCTATAAACAATGTTGCAAGGTGCGACAAGGCAAGGGAGGGAGACCAAAGGGAGGACAGACAACGATCATGCTAAGCCAGGTGTAATTCAGATCGTGCCAGTGCAATGGAAGGTGGGGAGGGATAGTGGAGTACATGGGAATAGATAAATAGCAATAAGTAAGGTAAGGCCAGCAAGTGGCAAGTTCAAGGGTAAATGCAGACAACAGGTCTGAAATGCTGGTAGGGGGACGACAGGGATACAGAAACAGTCCCCAAGTGTGGGGGTTTCCAGGCAGGCAGTGTAGAAGTGTGAGATTAGCAGGGGAGGACCTGGGCCCAAGATCAGAGGGTGTCCAGGTAACCAGTGCTGTTCAGGTTGCAGCCAGGAGGTATGACATGATATGATATGGCATTTATAACACACAAGTACACAAGTGTTTCTAGGAGTGACAAGACAAGGAGGGGGAAACAAAGGGAGGACACAACAACCATCTTACTTGGCCTTGTGACATTCAGATCGCACAACCATAGAGACAATTGCTTCCGGACCCATTTTTTTCAGAAAAGTGAAAAATTATTCTATGTTTTTTACAATGTACAATAGAATGTAAGTATCCTGTCAAATAAGACCATCATTGTGGTCATTTTCTGCATATACCAGTCAATTATGGAATTTTTCCATTGATGCAAAATATTACTAAAATTGGCAGCTTATTTAAAAAAAGCTGTTGGTGAGTTTATCTATCTAAACAATTCAACCATTTACATAATACACTTCTATATATATATTTTTTTTTTCTTCTTTCCATTTTTGACCAAAATAAGTGTTCTTTTTTCCGCCAAGTCAAGTCAAATAGATGATACTAACATCTCACACAGCATATGTTTTTGGAATCTTTTCTTTCTTTTGGTTCAGTCAGGCATGGCTGTTGACAGTGTTCTCATACCTTTGGCATGCCACCATAGTTTATTAAGGAGTTTCACACCATACTTCCAGTTTTAAGAAATAGCAAGTGTGTATAGATAACAAAGTTAGAAATCCAACATATGTAGGAGGTAGAGGCACATTGATATTATACAGAACAAAGTGTCTATTGTTTAGGATGGAGAAAGGTTTAATGACACAGTTTTTCTAGCTTTAATGGAATGGTCAGGTCATTTGAAAAAGGGACCAATGGCCATTATGCCTGGATGCTTATATACTGCACAGGTATGTCTAAAGAAATGTAAATGTCTAGATGACATGAATAGTACATGGAATAACAATGTATGAACAAGTTTCATAATTATTGAGATTTAAACACATTCAATTTAAACTCAGTATGGGGACTAAGACTGAATTGATTCCTTTTGTGGACCATAACACTCTTGGTTCCAGTCCATTGGTCTGTTTCTAACACTACTATAACAATTGAGTCTGGGAGAGTTTGATAACACTGATTTAGTATGTGAGTCCTGCATAAGAAATATGGGCAACTTTGCTCAGGCCACTTATACTTGGGATGGTATACTGTAAGTGTGTTTTTATTTTTTTATATTGTCATGTCTGACATACTTTGAAGCACATTGGTGAGAAATCTAATATAGTAGGTATTAGTTATACACCTTCAAAACCTACACCACAATAATTAGGGAAGAATTAGGGCTTCCCTTTTGACAAATCCACTAATCACTTACCTGTTGGAAAAAAGGGATTAAGGCATTGGGCGACCTTGACCCCACCCTTCATTACTTTCTTTTTTATGTGACTTCAGATAGTGAGGCTGGACCCTCATCAAATCGGAGAAGGGAATGTACCTCTCTCCTGCCCTTTGCAGACCACCATGGTCATTTTATGCAGAATGCACATTTCATGAATGGGACCACTAATTTGAACACTTACATGGACTCTTAAACTGTCTAAAGTCAGATGGGGAGAATTAAAGAGTAATTAGGGTACACTGATGTTACCCTTTCATTTTCCTCCCTGTCATAAAAACTGCCTACAAATAATACTTTGCAGGAAGCATTTACTAAAAGATTCAGTGTCCATAGGTTCTAAAAATGCATTAAATGACTTAAATCAATAAAATAAGCTAAGTGATGCACTAAAATTGAACCATGTCACAAGACATATGCTCTAGCTTCCAAAGTCTAATCCATATGAAGAGTGAGGCAATATACTTGTTTTGGTGAAATTTTCAAGAGAAGAAATGCAACAAAGTTACTGGTAAGTAAAAATGTGTTATTATCTCTCAATTGTCAGTAACCCGGTGCAACAACCAAAAAGCAGTGAAACGGAAGGATACAAAGAGACTTGTTATTAATGTTATCCTGTGGAGGACAGGGCGATATAAACACTTTGAGCCCAATTCACAGAAGCATTTTATAATGGCAAAACCCCATTGGAAAACGTTCTGTGAATTAGGCCCTTTGTGTTTACTTACTCCTCTGACTGCGATTTTCCCACAGGACTAGATGGGTCATCTGGGAGTCACTGGAAGTTACCCGCCATTGGTTCCGGTGGAAGGTGCCTATGAGCTGTTGGTGCAAGGATTCTTCCAGTCAGATCCAGAAGCAGAGTGCAACATATGCCAATGCAGAAATGCAGAAAGCACTAATGCAGACCTCTTCAGGACACTTCACAAGAGCGGGGAAGGTGAGTTCCAGTGACAGCCACTCCACACAGGCGATGGCAGACATCCTTCTAGTTGTGGTTGAAGAAGACCTTTCAGATAAGGATCTCTTGAAGCTAGGAAGATGATATTCAGCAAGAAGGGGACTTACACCACAAGCTGGTGACAACTGAAGTTCCAGCTGCGAATGCAGAATGGCAGAGGTTCTAGTGAGGCAGCCCACTGGAGAGCTAGTCAGTCCACTGGGTGGTGCAGGGGCACTTCTAAAGGCTCAGGATGTTAATGGGTCCTCGAGAACAGGTCTAGACTGGTTGGTCACACCAGTCCAGGTGTTGAAGCATCACAAAGGGTCTTCGCAAATCAGGTAGTCCAACAGGGCTTCGCCAGGTCCTATGCAGGTATGGATGCTGGGTATCTTGAGGAGTCTTCCTCGGACCATTAGTTGGCTGTTCTTCTACACAGGATTCTTGGCTACAATGCTGATCTGAATAAATGGCTGCAAGCAAGTCCAAGCCCACCAATTGTAAAGATCTGCACAGTTCAAACAGGCAACAGTGGTCCAATCAGGGATCATTGTTGGTTTCTCTTATGTCCCACACCCATACATTCAGGAACCATGGATGTGGAGTGGGACCAAACAGTGCTACCCTCTTCCTGAGTCACAAAGAGACAAAGGTATCACTAGCCGGCAAAAGCTGTTGTTTTCCAGGCAAATGCATGACAGTATATGATATTTCCTGACCTGGCAAGACAGCAAGAAGACTAATCAACATTATGGCCAAAAAACAGGTGAAAATTACAAATGGTTAAGTCACTTGCCACGTTTAGTGTCCATACATGGTAAACGGGAATGTGCACACTAGAAATGACACAAAAATTGGAAGAATATAATAGCTGCCACTAGGTTGTATTTAAGCACATATACAAGTAACAAAAATCCCAATTGTAAAAGCCTAATGTGAAACAAAATTATCCCCATTGCAATGCATTGTAAGTTGTTAAAAAGTTACAAAATGTGAAAGTTAAACGGGAAACATAGTTTCCCAGTACTGATATTCTGAAGGACTGATCAGTTTCCCAATAACAAAATGGGCAAAAGGCCCAGAGAGTGAAGCTGAAGGCTCAATTCCCTGTAAAAAGGCAGGACAGGTTCAAAAACAAAAGCAACACGTTTGGTGTTTCAACAAACTATGGAGTGAAAGTTGCCAAAAGAGAAATCTTTCCTAGCAGACATTACTTTATTTTCCACATTCACACCTCGCTTGAGAGTGAACAATAAAGAATCAAAATACTTTTCTTTTAGAGGTAATCCATTCAACATAATAAAAACTTGATTGGTGACTATGCTTCTAGCCATTATTAGTACATATGGCATTGTAACATTTATTTTTAATGTCCTGCTAGATATAAAACCTGCTTAATCATCCAATAATGTTTACAGGGATCTAGATTCGGTGCAAGGAGCACAACACCATCTGCATAGGCTAATAATGGCAATCTTCTTGAGCCTAACTGTGGGAGATCAGGGGTAGACAGTTCCATCATGTTTTGCAGTTCATTTGTTAAAATATTAAACACAACAGGAGCTCGCCCCTACCCTATCCCCTTCCTGGCATGAGACCCTAGATGTCCCAAATAATACAATCTACTTCCTCCTGGCTCATATCTCCCTGCACATTCTGTATCAGTGTGTTGCAGCATTATGAGTGTCAGTAGTCCCTCTGGGATACCCATATAGAAAAGGATAGACAAAAGTGTTTTTCTGTTTACCAGGTCGGAAACTGTGGACACATCCATACATGCCAGATATATAGTTCCTTCTTTCACAATTGTGTGCTTTGCATTCAACAGGATGACATTCAATGTCTGATTCATTGCATAAAGCACTTCCCTCAACCCCTTCTGTGTATTTCGAAAACTATTAAGAAAAATCACTCAGCCCGCTCAATGGTATCCAATCTCACTCCCCATAATCTTTAATAGGCATCCAAAAGTGAAATTGGGAGATATGATTTGGGTAAGCATTTGTCTTCCTTTTTAAATATAGGGACAATAATGGAACAATACCAGGTTTGAGAGATTGGGAGGTTATGTGAAACTCCATTCAAAAGATGACAAAGAATAGGAGGCACTTAGGTCAATATTGGACCATTATACATCAGATGGTATCAAATCTGGGCCTGTTGGCTTATTCCATTTTTGTGTTTTAATTGCCTTGATGACATACGAACACACCTAAACTTACTTTGCATTTCTAACGCTTTACCCTGCCCTCTGTTATCATTGTAATCTTTCAAAAATATATTACCCAAAAAGGACACCACACTGTAGCTTGCACATCAATTTCAATAGAGTAGTAAACAGTAGAGTAAACTGCCTTTATTCCTGCTTGAACCCCTTTATATGGTTCCTGTTTTAATATTATTAACTCAGTATTTCTAGCCATCAATAAGATTTCCCAAAGTTGTTTCCTTATTAGACCCTGGGATTTCTTTGCATCCCCTTGATTAGATCAGTCTTGGGGGTTCATGGTTACCCTCATCCCTAGTCATAACATGCTTTTCATTTACGCTATTCCAATGCTGGCTGGTAATGATAAATGAGTCTATTATGATGCTACTTTGGTGCCCTCTAAATGTTTCTCACCCCTGGTAATAGATGTCACATTCCTTTTTGTCCCATAAAAAATAAAACTGCCTTTGAGAAATTGTATGTCATTTCTATCACCATTGGTGGGACACCCCATATTTTACCTTTTAAATCTATTGCCCCTACTTACTATTTCTTTACCTGTTTTAATATTATAGCCTCATGCAGTAATTACCTCTTTTGCTGGTTCCAATTTAAAATGTCAACTTTGTGAGTTGTGATTGTACCCATGAGTGCATACAAATGTTTCAGTGATTCACAACTGCTGAGATCAAACATACAGAAAGAAGACTGTCACTTGGTTGTAGAACTGCCCCAGGGAGCAACTTAATTTCTGTGGAAACATAGGTTGCCAAGCTACTAAATGGACACACTCATGGATTGGCAGTGGCTCTATTTTCATATAAGAATAAACAATCAATCAAAGCCAATTGCAGGGCTCATGTATCCAGAAAAAAGCAAAATATCATAGTTTGTGCTAAATTCAACCCAGCTAGCATCCATCAGTAAACTTTGAGTGTTTACCTGGCACATTCCAAGAGGGGCATGGCCCGCACGCACCCTGCTGGTGCTCAGCACATGTTCCCAATCAAGGATGGTCATGGATGGTCCAATGAAAGTATACTATTACATCTTCTTAGGGGTACACTCAAAAAGGGCAGCATCACCCAATGTCTTACTAAAACCATCTATTCCACCAATGCAAGATAACATGTTACACATTTGATTACAGGCTTTGACAAATGTTCTGTTCTGAGCTATTCCAACTACTGACACATGCACATTATGATGCTGGTCTCCATCTCATTGATTAAGCTCTTCAAAGTTCCCTCTCTGTGGTTCTGCCCTATCTGGACAGAGGGATTCAAGTGAGTCAAATAATTATCTGTGTGCATTACTTTGTGGTGTGATTGACAGCTAGATGTTTCAAGATAATCAGGATCAACGTTAAAACAAATCCAGTGATAGGTTTGTCAGTCCACATCTTCTAGTACACATAGGGGGTTAAAACCTATTCTATTTTTATTGTCCATGCCCGATCATACCCTTTCCCAGAGCACGCTCATTTGAATCACACACCTGCCGGTTGCCTTTATCTCACAAGGAATCCATGACCTTCTACTTCATCTACAGCCCATCTTACAAAACATAGCATTTAATCACCAACATCTGCAACATACTCTTCTCAGCCAAATTGTCACACGATAATAATGTCTTTCTCTGAGATGTCAAAGCACACTTTGTATTGGCTGGATCCATGTACCTTGCAAATTGGGCTTTCTTCCATGCACTACAAAGGTATAACCCAAGACTTATACCCTCATTATGAGTTGGCCGGTCTGGAAAAAAGTGCTGGTAACAACGTATACAAGCACTTTTCTGGACCTGCCAACTCCAAGTCTGCCGGAATGGGCTCTGATCATGACCTGCTAGTAGATGAGGTACCATCTGGCAGATCAATGCCAGAATCACCGGCACCAGCTCTATGAAACTAGTTGACTTTCGTTCCCTCTTAAAACCAGCCATTCTAGGATCAAAGCAACCACTCTCTGCTACACCCCCCAGCGTGCCTCCAGCAAATGCTCAATTAGAGCCCTGGAGAAATGGAGGTACAAAAACCATAACCCTGGAGATATCACCAACCTCAAATCTCTCTGTGCCAACAGTAGCATTCGGAATACTGCAGCCAAAGCTCCATTCCACCACCATCGAGTCAGAAGCTAACAGGAGCAAAGCCCTGTTTGAAGTAGAAAGCATTGTACCAAATGCCCACCCGATCCTGCAGATCCAGTGTTAGGGAGAATTCTCCAGAATGGCTAATTTCCCTTACCTACTGAGTCCCTCAGCAGCTTTGCTGGATTTCTAGGATTTATTTTTTTCACCTGGTAAGAGTGTGAGCCTTTTTTCCCCACTCATACATGTGTTTTGCTGTGTGTGTTTAACATTTTGGTGTTCATAGACTGTGGAGCCTCACCTACTTCATACACAGCACCTTCAGTGCGGTGACACAGGGTTGTCTTTTTCAGACTTCCCAACTCTGAATCCATTTTCTGAGACTGACTATTGTCTCTCAGAACATGTAAAGTTGCCATTGACTTTATTAGTCTTTTTAAACTCACAGTCCCAGTACAAACTATCTTACATAGAGTTCTGGAAAGGGTTAATACTTATCCCTTTTTGACTGTTTCTCATGGAACATTGTGTTGTTCCCTTTTTATTAGGACTTGGCTATTGGCAGTGGTAACTACCCTATTTTTCCTACTGTGGTTATCTTAAATAGCCCTGGTATTGTTTTAAGCTATCTTGGAAGCCTCGAAATTAAACCCGCTAGACCATGTACGTTTATATACGGTTCCGGCTGGGTTTATTCACCATTTCTTTTTTGTAAAGGTCTTTCTTGTGTTTTACTCTGTGTGCCAAACCAGGTTTGGTTCCTTTGTTCACCGGCCTGTCACGGGCTTCTGCACAGAAGTCCTCCTTAGGCACCTGAATGTCTGGGGGCGACAGGATGTGAGGGAGGGGTTTGAGAGTCCCTGCACAGGGTCTACTTGGAGACCCATGTCGCACTCTGGTATGATTGGCTGTGGTGACTCTCCTGGTGGGACTGCCACCCTGCTGTGTGATTGACAGCCAGGCTGGGTGAATGGGGGAAAACTGCATAAAAAAGCAGGTCTCTGGGGCTGGAAAGGCAGAGTCGCCACTGGAACGAGAGAACCTAACAGAAGCTGACAGAAGAACCTCTACCACGACTGAACCTCCCGGTGAAGCCCTGCTGCGGGTCTGAATCTTCAAACTTCAACGACAGGGAAGATCTGCTAGGAATCTTCTCCCCTTGGGCTGGTGGGAACAACCAGTTCACCAAACTGCTTGTCAGGCCTCTCTTCTCTGGTTGAATTTACAGTGAACCAGATAGCCAGGATTAGCAGACCCTGTTTGCATTTTAAGGAGCACACATTTTAAACGTTGCTTTGCTCTGCTGCTGGTTTCTTCCCTGGGCAGTGCAGTCTTCCTCCTTCTTGTCAGTCCGACAGTCGCTTCAGGAACCGTGAGCCTGCTGGACCTGCCAGGAACGTCTGTCTCAGCTACAGCATTCTTCTGCTATAAAGGTACTGTGCTAACCCGGTTGTTCGCTTCGTCCAACCACAGTGAAAGTGTGTGAAATCTTTCACCAATTCGAGGTCTTGTCCTTCTTCATTCTTTAAAGTAACTTTTTGTCCGACCAACTTCATTCTGAACTCTTGGCAAAGACTTAACCGCAAACTACTCTGAACTGTGTGATCCTCTGCAAAGACATTGGTCCATTGACTTTGGGCCAAGCCCCTTTAATTTGATTTCCTCACTGTAGTTCCTTTTTCTAGATTGCCCTGCTTACTTACTTGTTGGTGCTGCTCAATTTCTGTCTAACTTTGTCTTTCCCTTTCCACGTTCTAAAGCACCAAAGGAGGTAGATCAACTGGTGGTGCAGTGGAGTGATGACACGCCAGACCAAGATTTGATTGAGGCACAAAAGAATGATCAAATTTTGGGAATCTATTATAATCATTTGATAGATCCCGAACAAATTTTTTGACAGAAAATGATTGTATGGGAAAAGAGGAGTTGAGGGTGTTATTAAAGAACAAAACACGAATTAGATTACAGGATGGACTCATGATTAGAGAGTCCATAACAGGACAAATACAGTGGGTAGTACCCCTTTCATTGAGAGGACTAATGCTACACCATGCACATGATGCCATAACTGCAGGCCATAGAGGTTCACAAAAAACATTAGAAATACTAAAAGATTATGCTTACTGGCCACATATGTCCCAAGATCTGGAATTATATACTAGAGGATGTCTAGTATGCGCCCAATTTAAACCTGCTTCACCAATGCATAGAGCACCATTGATGAAAAGAGGCCTAACTCTCCCATGGTCAGATTTGCAAATAGACTATGTAGGTCCTTTAAAAAGGTCGAGCAGGGGACACCGTTATATTTTGAGTGTGGTATGTTTGATGTCGAAGTGGATTGAATGCATTCCTGCACCAGATTGTAGTGCGCAAACAGCAGCCACATTGCTGGTGAACGATGTGTTCTCAAGGTTTGGGTTGCCACAAAGAATTGAGTAAGACAGAGGCAGTCATTTCACAAGTACTCTAATGAGTAAGGTATGGCAAATACTAGGTGTGAAAAGGAAACTACATATCGCATATCGGGTGGCGTCTTCAGGTACAGTTGAAAGAAGCAATAGGTCTGTTGTGGATATTTTAAAGAAATTTGTGGCAGAAGCAGGTTCCAGCTGGGATTTACGTTTACCGTTGGTTTTGATGCCAATCAGATCAACTCCTGCCAAGGCAACAGGTGTTAGCCCCCATGAGGTCTTGACAGGTAGGAAAATGGTGTTACCACAACACCTACTATACAGAACACATGAGCAGACACTTGTGAGTGCATCCACAGTTCATGAATATATTGATGAACTGAGGAGGCATTTGCAACATGCATTTGCTTTTGTGCAGAGAAATATGGAAAGAGCTGCTGACAGTGCAAAGTCTTATTATGACAAAAAGACATCAGTAAAGGAATACAGTGTAGGGGATCAGGTGTACAAGTTTCATTTTGGAAAAAGTAAACAGAAAAATTCTAAATTTCTAGCAGCCTGGCAGGGGCCATTTCGAATTATAGATAAGGTATTCTGGCGGTAAGAAAATACCGCAAAGCCCCAAATATCCACAAAATACCCTACATATTTATGGTGCGTTGGTGGTATAGTGGTGAGCATAGCTGCCTTCCAAGCAGTTGACCCGGGTTCGTTTCCCGGCCAACGCACCATAAATATGTAGGGTATTTTGTGGATATTTGGGGCTTTGCAGCATTTTCTTACCGCCAGAATACCTTTAGCAATAATCACTCTCTATATTCATATTGGATCACACATAACAATAATACAGTGCGTTATTTCAGAGCTCAGACATATTTAGGTGGTAAACGTGGTTGATTTGCGTGGTTATAGTGGCGAGCATAATTCCTTTGTTCTATTTGTGGCCCCAACATCCAGAATCCCTTGTTTTTGTTTAGATTGTTCTTGTGATTACTAGAGAAACCTCAGGCCTACATTTCAGGAATACCACATTTTCAGTGTTAGTGTTAGTGTGCCACCATGGGCGATCTCACTGACTTATTTACGACAGAGAGCTATATGTGGTAATTTTGTGGTAATTTCCACTACCTTATATACGGTATGGAACTATGTCCAGAGAGTCTCTCTTCCCGTTGGCTCATGTACCTCCAACGAGCTATGCTACAAACAGTCACTCACAACTGTCCATACTGAATATGATCATGCACACATCTGTCTTAAAATGACAATTGCACTGTTTAAAAATCTCCCCACATCATCAGCACTGTATTGGTAAATATAAAACACACCACCCGTCTGCTTTCAAATATTTTTCTGTATTATAAAAGTTGCATTTAAACACGATCTCACTCTTTACAGAAATAAATAAAATAGCACAGTAACAGCATTGTCTGTGATACACTGAAAAGAGAGTGGCGGAGACAAGAACTCAATTTGCAACATTAACATGTGATTAAAGCACAGGAATCTCCTTTCCTACACTGACTGAATATTCTCGTACACACTCAGCCCCCACACTTCTGTAATTACCTTATCTGTTCAGCCTGAGTTTTCTTCAGCTGTTCTCTTTCTGAATGTGGCTCCCTTGAAGATTAACCCCGGTGAAAACAAGCGTCTTTCGTTCTCAAACCGGGGTTATTGCCTGGAACTCTCAGCTTTTTCATCAGAAATGCTCCAACCAGGAAAACAGGTCCTTCTCCCAGCTCTCCAAATCCCGACTGTCTTCCCCCTCTCTTCAAACTCCCCCCAGCAAAACCCTCATCACTGCCTCTAGCATGATACTTGCTATGACGCTGCTCCAATCAGAAATTAATCATGCCATCTCCTCCCTCTCTACACAATGGCTCCTTTTTACAGTAACCATTTGTAACCAACTGATTTCCTGTATCTTCGAGCCCTTGGCTTCCTGAGTTATGTGGACAGAGCAGCAGAGAAAAAGAAAAAAAAATGAATGTGCGTTTAAAAGTTCACTTTCAGAGTAGGCCTATTTCTGCAATGGAGACACATTTTTATTAGTGGGTTATGTTAAATGCAGTTTTATTAGTCAGGTTAGTTATTAATAATGTTAGTTATTAATTTTCAAATGTGTCTCTTGCACCATAGGCATTTCAGGTGAAAAATAGTGTGCTTTTAACTGTAAAAATAGATTTGCATCTTTCATGTTAAAATCGTTTTTGACTGAATAGCCTGGCTTTACTTATATGTCATGTTAATCTGGTAACACATATAGCAATGCACCGCACCCATGTGGTGGCGCTGCATTAAAAAAAAACATTGCTACCTGTGCAGTAGTGCTGTACTCTGTGCTGTAACACGCCAAATATCCTTACACCTCCCTTTCGAATTGCTGGAGTGCCATTTTGCTCACACTTCATTTTGAGCCTAACTTGTCTTGAATCTATTGGGTGCAGTGTAGTGTATTGGTAACGTGATTTTTCTATTGCTTGATAATAGTGAAATGTTTAATAACTGATGTGTGAATAAATGTATATTCCTTTACTCAGAAACCTTGAGTCAGTGTTTGTTTGAATCAAAGTAATTGCGGTCCTTTGTGTAACTATTGATACAGCTCACTTTACTCTTGAGATAAGTCTGGCTGCTCAGCCATCGCTACCAATTTACTGTGTAGTACAGGCTTGTACCAAAGGTGAATTTGTACTGTAACTTGTAGTCCTAATTGTGTGTGGTTTTCCCAAAGGCTACTGCATATCATTCTGCCTAACAAACAGCAACTAAGGAAAGCATTTCAGAATCAACACCTTTTTTTAAAGAAATAGTAAAGAGACAGCTAGGGGAGATGGCCACATGATTTGCAGCTCTTCATCCTTCCACCGAAAATAAACAATTTAATGGTGATTCCTATGAAGTTAGCCCACGAAAGTGGATGAGATATTCAGCGTTAACCTAGGGCATCTCACGCAGAGG
Source organism: Ambystoma mexicanum (assembly GCF_040938575.1). Classification (NCBI taxonomy): domain Eukaryota; kingdom Metazoa; phylum Chordata; class Amphibia; order Caudata; family Ambystomatidae; genus Ambystoma; species Ambystoma mexicanum. Next base: position 1,143,704,977 of record NC_090922.1, read on the forward strand.
GCAGTGGTAAAGTCATGGTGGCCTGGACCAGAATAGAGGGGCTGAGGGTTACATGTTTTATAGCAGACGCCAAGCATATCAGATATATAAATAATCCCCTGCTCCCTATTGTAATGAACTATAAGGGATTCTAAACATCCCTTATAGTTCATTACATCATTAGTTGTGCATATCTAAATGCAACCCATTACATGATGACCTAATTGTACAGTCAGCAAAAAACACTGGGATGTTACTGGTCCATTATATTCGGGTACTTTGTTGCAACAATGGACTCTCCTTTTTGGTCGAGGTAACCTTGGCTAATTTGTGACATGCATAGTCCTAACGGAACCCAATCAGTGAGCGAATGAGAACACTGAGATGAATCCTATCTAGGAATACAGTGGCTTCCTCATGAGACCAGACAATTTGGCACTCCCTGATAAGCCCCTTTGACCTTGCAGCTGTACACTTTGACACGTTACTTCCCTTTTGCACCACCTACCTTATCTCTCTTTGGGACCAAGGTGCTTTAGAAAATATGCAGTCATGGCAGTGCTCTTGGGGATGAATTTCTTATATGTATTTGCTCTATTTGTTCTGCCACCTGTAGTTCAAATGGACCAGCCACTTCTCAATGGGTGCAGTATTACCCTACCTCCACAACTTGGCCATACCAGACTCCAGGCTCTGTTCTCATGGGATTCGTCCTTCAGTGGCAGAACTAATCTAATCATCCGAAACCAACATTTCACTCACAGCTCCTGGGCACTGCTCAGCCTGGCACAATGAACTGCTATCTGCGCTGTGTGTCTCCCTTCCTCCATAACCGTGGCTGTCTGTACACTTGCTGGGGGAAGGGTGCATAAGCTAATCAAATAGATGGAGTAAAAGCTCAAAAAGACGGCCTAATTCTTAAACTTCCGAACCTGCAATTTCTAACAAGGCCTAATCTAAAATGGCTGAGCTCTTGCTGCACATATCCCTCATGTTATTACAACATGACCTTTACCGTATCTCACTGCTGGACACTTCAGCTACCTTTTCACGAGCTACCAAAAGATTTCCTGAATATGAAATTAACCAGCATATTCTAAGGTATCCTTACTGCGACCAAAGCACAACTTCAATCACTACTAGCTAGAAAACTATTAAACACGTCCGGGATCTAATTTCTGAATATACTAAGCAAAGTTTTACATTGTTACTTCTTCTTTCATCATGTGAGGCTCTGCAATGCTCTCTAAAATGTGTCAAACGCTAACTACTAATAACACGTGTGCAGACCTGCCAAATCAAATAGCAAAATACAGACACTAAATGCCCAGCTCTTTTTGCTAATACAATGTACGCAGACTAAACCTCTTTCCATGGTTGGGGGCAGTGCACTTGCATTCCTACACTCCCTCTTTAGTTAATTCAGTAACACATTTTTCTTTCCTTTCCCTTTTCGCTCTGGACATATTCTTCTGGGGTATAGGTCATAAAGGAACACCCCTCATCACCTCCAAGATCTACCCAGTGCTCTATATAGTTTTCTAGGTCAGATGGGGGGTAAGAAAGTGTCCCTGGGGGACCAACTTGGTGTGCTACCCTTACCATTGTGTGCTCTATTTCATCATTCCATTGTTCTGTCTGTGTGCGCATGTGTTTTAAGAAGGGAACATCTCTACCTGTTGTGAGGGTCAGGGGTATCATCATAGCTCTTTTAGTTAACATCTTGGAGCAGCATCACAAGACATGCTTGCAGGAGCAAAATATGACAAGTAAAAGGACATTGATGAGAATTAGCACTTTTATGGCTACCACAACTAGGCAGGGGCCAATGAATATTCCAAATCCAGCCAATCTTTCTCCATGACCCCATCTTCCTTCTCCATGGCAACACACAAATTGTGCAGGACCCCTGTGCCGTGGGTTCAGGACCCATTTTCTGAGTCGTTGCGTTGGTTATTGGTGCCACATGAGCTCCCTAGTTTCTTACAGATACTGCCCTCAATGACCGTGAGGAGATCCAGTATTTAACAGTTCTGGAGTATCTTCAACCGGATGGCCCTCAACTCCTATCTGATTGAGTTGAGGCTATGCTCTGTTTCATTAGCAAGCTTTATCATTTCCCATCTGGTTCTCTACAACCATTTCAAATTGGCTATAGACGGAAAGCCTGGAATGAGCAGGGAGATAAAGAAAGTGTTTTGCTGAAAAGATGGCATTGGTCTGGTGTGGCTTTAAGCTTATCAACAGAGTCTTGGGAGAAACAATTTGAATGTTTATAGCAAGGATAACTCAATGCCCACTACCAGCTGCACCCTTCCTTTTCTCACTTTCCCCCAGAAGCTCATTGGATCCAGAGTACTGGTTCAATGTAGGTTGGACTACTGTAACAACCTCTTCTCAATTTGCCTTCCTCTACTCTCCACCCCCTGCAAATACTCCAGAACAGGACTGCAAGGCTTATCCTTGGCATCAAGTCCACATACCGTATCTCTCCAGCCCTGAAATCTCTCCACTTGCTCCCTGTGGCTGCAAGGATCAGGTTCAAGACCATCTGCATCATCCACAAGGAGGCTTTCTGGGGCAATGGCCTGCACCACATTCATTACTCTCCTCCTAAATACCTTCCTTCTCGAGCCCTTTGCTCTGAAGCCTCCATCTCTGATGGTCAGATGCATCTGCAGGCAGAGAGTGGGGGGCAGATCACTTTCCTTGGCCGGCGCCTCCCTCTGTAACAGCCTCCCTGCTCCTCTCAAACTTGAGCTGGACCACCTGAAGTTCTGGAAGCAGCTCAAAAACCTTTCATTTTCTCCTCTGTTTTCTCTCTTTCCCCTGCTGCTGACCTACCTGTCTGCTGCACCGACTGGTTGCTTGGTTACCCTCAGCATCTCATTTGGTACCCTGTTCCTCTTGACCAGTCTCCCCTGCACAGCCTGTCATGCACTAGGGGCTGTAGCTGTAACATCTACAGGCTCCCGCCTCCTTGCACTTATTGCACTTACCCAGAGCTGTGCTATCCTGGCTGCACTTACTCAGAACAATGCTGCCCTGATTGTACTTTCTCCTCCCTCCCTTGCACTTCCCTGTTCCCCTTCCCCTGCACTTTGCATTACTGCACTTGCACAATCTGACTGACACAAGGCCTAGTACGATCGTTTGTCTTGTCTTCCACCCCTACCCTACCTTGTCTTGTCCCGCCTTGAAATACATGTGTACAGGCGCATTATGAATGACTTATCATATCATTAATCGATGGGCATGCTTGTGGGGAGGGGGTACACTTGTAACTGGCGGTGGCTGTGGCACATTTATGATGATGAGGTGGCCACCAGGCGTGATAAGGACAGTGGACTGTACAATTGACAGGGAGCAATCCCTGTCCAACAAGGTGCAAGGTGGAGCTATGCAGAGCTCCCGCAAATCCAGAAAATGTCCATCAGCACTACTGTACCTAAAGTCATGTCTGTAATATACATAATCCGATTGCAGTGCTCATTGATGCTAACAAGCACAATCCCATTTCCTTTGAAACACAATGACAAGCATGTAAGTATCTGTACTTTAGCAGGTAATTCATCCATCTTTATCCATCTTTATCCACATTCATATCTGTAAATATCTACTCCACACAAAATAGTAGGTCTTGTTTACATATGCCACTAATTCTTCCATCAGTCCCCCTGCTCTGCTGCTCACCAGCCTCTCCTCCCATCAGTTGTTAGAGAACACAGCAATTTACAACTGCAGTTTCAGTCTTATTTGACACTCCATCTGCTCCTTATTCTCATTGGTGTCTGCTTCTAGCATGGTTGCTTGAACTTTGTGTCCTTGGAGTAACCCTCGCACCCTACCTCGGGCTAGGTTCACTAAACACTGTGCTGCAAGAGGTGGCATTTCCTTGGGAATAAACTATTTGAGAGTGGCAGTTGAATGTGGGTTTGGGGAACATATGTAGCAGGAGGAATCCTTTGACCACGCCCCTACCCGCCTCCTGCATATTATTATACAAAAGGTTATCCATGTCGGGGTGATGCACATCTGTAACAGTGTCCAAATGAATCCCCTGATATTCAGTGTCCCTTCTGCTTCTGAGCACAGATACACTCATATTTCAATATACAGGCGCTACTTCAATGTCATTATAACCCCCTGTTATATGCCCCCACCATATAACTATTGCCAAAATAAAGGAACAAAAGAGAGAAAGAGAGAGAGAGAGAGAGAGAGAGAGAGAGAGAGAGAGAGAGAGAGAGAGAGAGAGAGAGAGAGAGAAAAGAAACCTCCCGTGCACAGCATCATATTCTTGAAGAAGAGTTCATATTTGTTCATCCAAAGGGATGCATTGCTTGCAGAAAGGTCAAAATTATATGGGCAACACTAAATCTTCTAAGGCTGTCCCTCATGTGTGTCCTGGGGCAGACGGCCAGTACTGGTGTCCTTTCTGACAACTGTGAGATCGATTCAGTACTTTAGTGCTTCAAACTTTACTACAGATGGCGTACAGTACATAACCTTGTAGGACCTGTGGAAATGGGTACTGTTACACTTCCTGATGAATGAGCAAACGGACACTCAATCCCCTGGGGAGATATGATTTTGTTGCAGAGATGCTGGGTCACCCTTGTCTGTTGCAGCTGGCTGTTGTGAATAGAGTGCAAGCTGTTGAGAGATAACTTTAACACATTTAGATAAATCCCTGAGATAGCCCTGAAACTCCTCTGCTAATATATTAGCTGTTCTATCAGCAGCAGAGGTGTGTGCAGGTATGAGTGGTGTGTGCAGCCTTCCTTACCGTCACTATTTCATGAGGACTCAAATGATGCTCCTACCCTCGATGATTCCTGAGGCTAAACAGTGTGAGTGGAAGACAATAAAGCCTATTCTTTCCCAAAGAGTGACACATTTTAGACTTTACTTTCGTATTTGTAACGCGCAGACCAGTTACCTGTTGGCTTAAGGGCGCAAACTCTAATTAAATAAGCCATTAATAAGCTCTACCAATCCATTGGCTTGCAGGTGGTAAACTGAGCATAGTCTGGCTTTATGCCCAATCGGGAGGTCATTTCTTTGAATAGTTCATTAAAAAAGTGCATCCCATTGTCTGATTTCAGGACATCACATATTCCCCAGAAAGGAAATACTTTGCGTACCAAAAATGTAGCTGCTGATTTGGCATCAGAGTGGGCACATGGTCCTACTTCAAGCAAATGAAAGAACGGGCATACTAGAATTAACAAATAACGACACTTAATACACCTGTTAACCATGTCAATGTAGTTGATGTGGAGTTCTCAAAAGGGCCCTGAGGAGTGGGGCAATGTTCACTGTAGCATTCTGAGGGTATGTCCTGTACTGTAAAGGTGGCGGTGGTACAGTTTGCTACAAAGCTGTACATATTCTCCAGAAAATTGGCGACAAAGAATGTCTGTTGCAATGTATTGCTTAGATGTATGTGTAGGATAGTGGTTGCTTGATGGCAACTGTACACAATTGCTGCAGCATTACTATTTTACCTGTAATATTGTGTCTCCAAATTAGGTCAGTCGGTTAAAGGGAACATCCTCGTTTGACGCACTAATCCTTCTCCTGTCCTGAGCATGTCCCTATAGTTAAATAATCTGTGTCAGTTGTAAATAACTGGTGGCTGCAACTGCTAGAACGCTATGTCAGGGGATGCTGTGATATCTGGTACTTCTAGGTACACTGTTCTAGGTACACTGCTTCTTTTGCTGCTTTGTCTGCTGCTTCATTACCATAAGCAAGTGGGTCTGTATTATTCATATGGGCTGCATATTTTACCACTGCAAACACCACGTTTCAATGCTTAAATTAATCTTGCCAATAATGACATGTTGCATGGGTGCTCCATCTTATTTTTTTAACCTTCTTCTGTGCATTGTGGACAATCCTGAATGCACAGTGGAATTAACGTATCCTGGGTCAGACTAAATGGTAACTGAACTACCTGTGACATTTCTAAAGCTTATATAAGTCTATGGGCTTCATTACACGGTAGGCGATGAGCCATGGCGCTATTAGCGCCATGGCTCATGCCGGTAAAATACCGGCACCGCCTTGGCGGAAAGGGGATTTACCGCCCCATTCCAAGGTTGGAGGGGCGGTAAATCCCCTTTCCGCCATTGCCCTTCCCCATTCCCATTTCTGCCCCATAGAGCTCTATGGGAATGGGGAAGGCGCTAATTACGGCACCGCAATTTTGCGGTGCCGTAATTAGCTCCGAGGTCCCTTAGCGGGTTGGATTTTAACGCCTGCAAAAAGCAGGCGTTAAATCCCCCAACCCGCAAAGGGACCTCGTAGTAAGACAGTAAGGATTTACCGGTACCGGTATTTTACCGGTACCAGTAAATCCTTACCGCCATCCGTGTAATGAGGCCCTATGAGTTCTGCTGCCTGTGCTGAGTAATGTGCGGGAAAACTCTTTTTTATCATGATCTCCCCATCTACAAGGGTAACTGCTGCAAGATAAGTGTGTCTTTGTCCTCTCCCCTGATCAATCGTCGATGAGCCATCAATGAAGAGCACTTCCCCCTCTTCAAGTATGTCCTCCCTGACCTGTGTTGTGTAATCTTCAGGACCCTTGTATGTTATGCAGTCATGCACTACCTTACCTGGCTATATGTCCATGTTCTTGGTTTGTGTCCCAGGGATGTCTGCTGTGTGAAAACGGCCCTCATTGCTTGGCAGTTAGAATGTAAGAACTGGGAAAAAAAATTGTGTAATCTGGTGTTGCTAACACTGGAGCATTGCTGATTGCATTTTGAGTTCCTGAAAGCATGTGATCATTTCTCCATTCCAGGTAATCATTACCTTAACTTTCTGCACTTCTTTTAGCCCTTGCAACAAGCACTTGGTGTAACTGGGAAATCAAAAACACATGCCCTACAATAATTACACATTCTTAAGAACTGTTGTATCTCCTTGACTGTAGTCGACTGCCATGTGTGTTGCACTGCTGTTGCTCTTTCTGGGGTTACTCTCCTTTCTGCTGATGAATTTATTTGGCCTAGGTTTACTACCTCTTTCTGGAAATACTATATTTTCGTTTAATCTACTTTGTACACCTTTTTTGCAAGTAATGTTATACGTGTTACTGAATCTGTTCTACACTGTTCTTCTGAAGAGCTGCAGACCAAAGGGCTGTCTCCATACCTTTATGTTACCTAATGCCATTTGTAGTACTCTGTTGACAATACTCCTGGACTGACAGTACCTCTGAGGTAACCTTGTGTGCTGGAATCTCTGCCATTGGTAAGTAAACACTGTGAGATATTGAGAATCTGGTGTAGTGAAATGGAGAAGAATGCATTCTTGAGATCGATGACAGTAAAGTGTGTCGCTTCAGTTTGTATGTTGCAAAGAATCATGGTAGTATTGGGGTCCACTGGGAATTCTGCTTCTAAAATGTTATTTCCTACTCCTACTCGAACCCTTTGCTTTTTTCACAGGGTATATAGCTGTATTATGCCTTATTGTCATAATGCTATAATGGTGTTATAAATCCATTCCTCAGCCTCTCGTAGCAGGGGATATTTTCGTACCCTGGGTAACACTACGCCTTGCTTCAGCTTGATTCAAACAGCCCCTATGCTCTTCAATAATTCTACATCATGCTGGTTACTAGTCCATAAGTTAGTGGGTACCTTCTCCATATTCTCCTGTAAGTGTGTTGGCAATGTCGTTGCAATGAGCAAAGTGTGGGGTACCTCAATGTGTTGAATCATGATTTGGCAGATTATGCAAATTTAAAAAATAATGGTTCCTGTGTGTTTGGCATCCATGAGCAGCTGTTCATCAGATTTGTCATTCTGTGGCTGTGTTGGGTCAATGCACAAGACTTTGCAAGACTTTGCGCTGTTTGAGCTCTTCCTGGTCAGTGCCTAATAGAGTAACATTATCCTTTTTCATGATCACTGCTTACAATTCTAATGTAGAGATAATGCCTGGGGCATTTTCCTGGGGGACAGCCTAAACAGAAATTCTGTGTGTACATGCAGCGCACTATCCTTTATTACTGGAAGTCATCCTAACTCAATTGTCACCCCATCATTGGCATTGGGTACTAAAACTGCTGTGGTTGTAATGGGCTGTGGGTTTGAGCATGCATGGGACTTGGGCTTATAGGGTAACTGGGGGCAACATCTTCATTGGTGAGTGATAAGTGAGCGAAAACACTGGTTCGCCAAGGTAGGTGCATGGATCATAAGAATAGGGTGGTCTGTTTCTTCATTCTCATGTAAAATGTCCCAACTTCCCACAGGATCAACACTGTCCTCTGAACCTATCCGACTGAAGCCACCCCCTCTGCTCTTTGAAATGCTCCTCTTACCCTCTGGAAACGTCCCATTTCTCTTCTGTCATCTGTGTACCCCTCAACCCATTCCTGCAACTGTCCTGTACTGAGCTGCCCTTCTGTGGAGCTAATAATCAAAGCTCCATCCATGCTCAGTTTAGCTAACTTCTTCTGTAACAGTTTTGCTTCTGCTCTTTGCACTTGCTCCTCTATTTCCTTCTCCTTCTCTTGTCTCCATCTACAGTGATGTACTATATGTGCCGGAATTTCAGACCATCCCTTTGCCTGAATACCCACCACCTCATCAAAATCATTTTGCACTTCCTTGGGGAGAATCTTACATAAAATGTGATGAAATATAGCTACATTCTTGTCCCACATTTCTATGTCCCTGCTTGCCACATCTCCTGAATCTGATTTATATACTGTGCAGGATCCTCATCAACGTTCATTGTATGGGCCATTATTGAATGCATTTCAGGAGCGTCTGGGTATGTTACCCTCAAAGCTTTCCATACGTGTGCATGAAAGATGTTGAACGTTGCCCCATTGTGATTGTTACTTCCTCCATATTCCATCTGTTCCCCCAACAACACAGCAAACAAACTCTTCATGTACCTCACAGCTAATGTGATCCCTACTGTCCGCTTTTCTAGTACATATCTCTACTTGCCCACCCCAGCTGTGAGTGCGAGTAGTTCCATCATTAAGTTGTTCAGGTCCATATGCAGCGAGGACACATAGTGTGCTCTCCCTAGTCCCTTGTGCATTCTAAGCCTCGGGCCCATGGGTGCCCCTGTCCTCTGTCCTGCCCCTTGATCTTCCCTCTGTTTCTCATCCATCGCCCATCCTCTTCTGCGACCTCCATTTCACTATCGGTACATACCGCGTCACAATCTACACTATTTTGCATGAACCCCCCTGCGGTGGACCCTCTGGGTCTCTCTCTGAACTGAGATGTTCTTCACTTGTCACTACCTGGATATCCCTGATGACCCTGCAATCTATTCTGAAAAGAATCCCTCCCGCTCTCCACTGATCTGTGCCTATTGCTGTGCTCTGCCCCTCCTTCTGTCCCTGTGTCGCTCGTGCTACCTACTCCTCTGATTTCTTCAGTGCCTCTTCCAATTTTCTTGGTGCTCTATTCTCTAATTCCATAATCAATGGGCCTTGGGCTGTATTGGTCCACCCCACTGAGGTTCTCTGCCTGGAATTGGTGGGGAATGCATACTGGTGGTTGATGTATCCCACGGTGGGCTGTAGAGGAAAACACCCACAATGAGGTGGGTTGGTGGAGGTGGCGGCATTTCTGTGTGTACTGAGTCTGCTTTCTACTGGTTATCACCAAGGGTGTTCTATATATCTTCAAACATTGTCCACATTTTGGGTATATTCTGCCAGCTCTTGAGATGATACGGAATACCCACACTCCTTCTCAATTCCAACCTCATTTAAAAACCTTTGTTGATCGATCACAGGTCCAGCAGTGTCTTTCTTCAAATTTGCCAATGCTTCAACAAAAACCACTCCCCCTTTTACGCCCACACTCCAAACCCCACTTCAGTCAAAACATTTCTACTCACCACAGCACAACCCCTCTACACACAAATGGCAACCATCGCCCCACTCTATCCCTCTCTTATGAACACAATTATTAAAAACATCATCAAATAGAGACACAGTTACATACACAATGGTATAGACCCTTCCTCTGTCTCCTTTCTCTCGAGATGAGGGAACTCAACACTTGTCACGCCCCTTTCACTATAGGGCAGAAGGATACAGGGTTCTCTATATACAAGACCATCACCTCAATTACAGCACTGTCTTTCCTTGTCTAAGAGGATATATCAAACATCAATTCTTCACTTTTACCACTACACTACTATGAAACCATTGTTCCCCATGGCGGTCGAGATTAACTGCCTTACGACTCAAAAACTATATAATGTCACCATGTGGTATTTCCTCTTCTTCAAGGAGATTTGTCTCCTCTTTCTGCATATGCTCATACACACCCAAATTCAAACTGTCACCCTGATTGTGTGGTTTAAATGTTTCATGCAAGAGAGCATACTTGTTCTAAGTGTTCTTCCAAACTCATCCGATGTGATGCCCCCCTCTACTTGCCTTCACAGCTCCAAGGACCAGGCATGCCTTCTGGCAACACAGCACTTGCGCACATCCTCAGAGTGTGTGCATGGACTAGTCACTGCAGATGGGTGCCGCAATCCAAGATGCATGACAGGGAAGCAACCAGCCTCACACAGGATCTGGAATCACATTGCGGCCACCAAATGTGCACTGTAGGCCCAAAAAACAATCAATAAAGGAAATAAAATAAAATAAATAAGAAGTGCACCATTTGCAAGGAAGTATTATTTCATGCAAATTTGTTCGGGAGTGTTAATCAGTCGTGTAAAATATAGAACTGAAACCGCGGTCAAAATGGCCATTATGGGTTACATCTTTTATAGTGGAAAACCGCAAATTACCATATGCAAAACATATCAGGTACAACTTAATCCCACGTTCCATATCGACCAACACCAATACAGAAATCATTACCCCATTGGTTGTGCATATCTTAATATAACCCCTTACAAGATTGCCTAATTGTACAGTCAGCAGGACACACTGGGATATGATGGGTGCACTATATTCAGGTACTTTGTTTCAACAATGGTCTCACCTTGTTTGTCAAGATAAACTTGGCCAACTCTTGATGTGCATGCCCCCAAAAGGACCCAATTAGGGAGCGAATGAGAACACCAAGGTCAACCCCACCTGGGAATACATGGCTTCCTCATGAGGCCAGAAACTTTTGGCATTCCCAGATTGCCCCTTTGACCTTGCAGCTGTAATATTTGGCACCACCTCTTGCTACTCTCATCTTAGAACATGTTACTTCCCCATCACTCGCCCTACCTTATCTCTCTTTGGGACCCAGGTGCTATAGAAAAAATGCAATCAAGGCACTGCTCTTGGGGATGAGTCTCCCATATTTATTTGCTCAGGCACCTGTAGTTTAAATGGCTGACCACTTTTCAATTACTCCTCCCCTAGCTCTACACTTTGGCCATACCAAACACCAGGCTCTGTTCTCATGAGATTCATCCTTCAAAGAAACAGCACTAATCTAATCGTCCGAAACCAACATTCCATTGTACTGCCACCTGCGCGTCTCCCTTCCTCAATAACCTTGACTGTTTGCAACCTTGCTGAAGGAAGGAGGCATACAATCTAATTAAATAGAAAGAGCAAAAGCTCCAAAAGGGGGTCTCTTTCTCTAACTACCAGCTGCTATTTCTAATGAGGCCTAATCCAAAATGGCAGAACTCTTGCCAATGCAGCACACAGCCATCATATTACTACAGCACAACCCTTACCCACACTGCTGGAGACTTCAGATAACATTTCCCCTACTACCAAAAGCTTTCATGAATATAAAATAAAGCAGAATATTCTAAGATCTCCTGACTGCAACCAATGAACAACCTCAATCGCTACTATTAGCCACAAAACTATTAAACACAACCTGCCTCTAACCACTAAATATACTAAGCGATGTTATTACATTGTTCTCCTTCTTTCATCATGCAAGACTTTGCGATGCTCTCTAGAATGTGTCAATGCTACTTACAAATAACATGTGTGCAGACCTGTCAAACCAAACAGCAAAATACTGACATTTAATTCGACCAGCTCTTCTAGCTAATACAATTTTTACAGTTCTATTTTACTAGAACAACACACTTTTTTGATGGGTTTTTTAGCAAAACCTTTTTTGAAAAAAATGTTTTTAGGGGGCTTCCCACCAACCCCTAACCCCCTAATCATTTAACATTATGTACTATCCTCTACCCTTTATATCCCCTTGCCCACTCCTCCCATATATTTTTGTTGAGTTTTTTAAAATAACAATTTAGTAAACAAAAATTGAAAAAAAAGACTGTTGATGTAACAACATTGTACCAATTAACACAGCCTGAACCTCGTTCCACTGTTGCAGCATTGCACTTGCATCCCAACACAGTGGTGTGTAGAAAGTCATGCAAGTCATCCCATGCATATTCTGCACAAGTTAAAGTAACACAACAATTGTTGGTTGGCCTAAGTTCCTTAACATACAACTCCCATCAGTATGACTTTGGAACCAGCATTCTTTTGTACCACACATATTTGCCAAGAGATTTGTAATACCAGACTGCAACACTTCATCTTTGTATTTTATCTTTTGAATGAATTGAGTAGCTGACATGTTTAATAAATGGGTGCCTGTTTTTAGTGTGAACAACTCGGTAACAAAGAGTTGCTAGTTCACTTTCGAATAAGGGGTGGAAAATGTATTCGATATTTTTCCTGTATCTTGGATCTTCAGAATACATAAATAAAAAATGATATTCTGATGCAGTGATGTGTATGTGACTTTCATTGTGTCTTCCTCCTTTTCCTGTTTGAAAGAGTAGTGGAAAATATTGTGCTTCTACACTTTTTTGCCATATGCTCATTGGAGACCCTTTGGTTTGACGCATTTGATATGTTTCTAATGCATCTTCCATGGTGTCTCTGGAATGTAGTGGTTGAATTGTGTACTGGTTTAAGATGTCCGTAGTTATATGATCAACGCGTTCAAATAGGCCAGTTTGCGGTGCATCTTAAAAACTTAGGTGCTTTCTTTTAAGTTTTCTTCTATGTCTATATCTTTGTAGTAGTCAATGTTTTGTTTAAGAGGCAAGAGCTAGGGCTTCTTTAACTTTTTTTAAGTTCATTGTTGTTGTTTGTATTTCGTTGGCGCACCATTAACAAGTACAATCAATGAGTGTTGTACTGGTTGTCCTACTCCTAGTGTTTCTTCATTTTTATTAAGATCTAATGGTCAGTATGCTACTTTGCCATAGATGCCTTTCAGTGATCTGATGGAGGCAATTTGGCAGTTATGGTTTGCAGGCTTATTATAGCTTGGAATGGGTGTACTGGTTGAATTATGATACTCTCGTACAGGTTAAATTGTTAGAGAGCTTTTGGAAGTGGAACTATTTCCAAGGTACTATTGATAGCCATTGATTGCATTTGGTTATTATCAAGCTTAGTATTGCAGTACGTACATACTACTAATGGATCAGTTATTTTGTATTTATATTCGGATGTTATATATAAAGCTTTTGTGTATGTGTTTGCGAGGAGGTTACTATTAGAAAGTTGTTGGTTTATATTTTCTAAATTAACTGTATTATCTAGCTCTACTTCAGTTCTAAATTAGTTACTTTGTATGTGTTGTATTTGTCTGAGGAGTTCTTTGGCTGTTCCATTTATGTTATGTTATGTTATATACTTTTCTAAAGCGCACATATACCCGAAGGTACCTTGGCGCTTGGTGAAACAGTAACAGCAGAATAACAGGGAGCCTAGTAAAAATAGGTTTTAAGGGCACGGCGAAAAGACAGATGGTCATCAGCCATGTGAAGAGACAATGGGATACTGGTCCAAGTTTTAGCGGCAATGACAGAGAAAGCCCGGCCACCAACATGAGAGAGTTTGATTCGAGGGATGAAAATCAAAAAAGCAGACTTAGAGCACAGGGGACGGGACGGTCGACATTCGATTGAATGTATTCAGCGCTCTGCTTATAGAAGGCACGATGCACAATGTACATTGACTTAAAAAGGATGCACTTTTCAATGGGCAGCCAATGCAGTTGCCTAAAGAGCAGGGTAATGTGGGCTCCAAAGGGAAGGCGAGTCACTGCCCAAACCGCTGCATTTTGCAGAAGCTGGAGCCAGTTGATAAGATAACCAGGCTGACCCAAGTAGAGGGAGTTGCAGTAGTCCATGGTGCTCAGTACTAAAGCAGCTACCACTCGGGCGTGGTATACGTTAGGCAAAAAGGAAAGCACTTTGCACAGTATACGCAGTTTAAAGTGACTAGTCTTGCATACGGCCGCTACCTGGGGTGCCATGGACAGGGAGGATGACACAGTCACACCCAGATTGTTCACAGTTGTCACAGGCGAAGGGCAAGTGCCTAAAGAAGTAGGCCAGAACACAGGGGTCCAGAAGGAAAGGGGGCAGGAGGTGCCAACCACCAACACCTCCGTCTTGGCCCCGTTAAGCTTTTGCCAATTTGCAGCCATCCAGGCACCAAGATCTTCCAGGCAGCTCCTTAACCGAGTCACTGTGTCTGCTCTGGTGAGATCAAGCCGGACAAGAATCTGGGTGTCATTAACGTAGGAATAGAACCTGAACCCATGAGATAGAATAAACAACCAGAGAGTGTGGAAATACATATTGAATATGATGGGGAGAGAGCGGAGAGATCAACGCCTCAAGAACCTTCATAGAAAAGGAGAGCGGAGAGATAGGCCAGAAATGAGCCATTACTTCAGTATCCAGAGATGGGTTTTTGAGCAAGGGAAGCACAAGAGCATTTTTAAGTTGACTGGGTATCGTGCCAGTTTGAAAATAATCGTTTATGACAGTGGTAATATGAGGGAGTAGTTCATTGGTGATTTCTTTCATCATTGCAAGCGGAATCGCATCAGCAGGAGAGGCAGACTTAAGACCGTGAATGGCCTCAAGTACCTCAGAATTAGAGAACACAGGAAAAGAGGACCACTGAGCAGTGGGTGCAGGCATCCTGGGAAACAAGGGACATTTGTCCGTAGTCAAGGCTACTTTGGCAATGTCAGCACGAATAGTATCAATTTTGGATGAGAAAAAGGAGGATACAGAGTCACACAGAGCTTGGGAAGGAGTTACCGCTGACCCAGTTTTCGAGGGCGCAGAGAGAGAGGAATCTAATTTGGAAAGGGCCTTTGGTTTATTGATGGCTGCTTCTACCTTAGAGCCAAAAAGGTCTTCTTGGTTAGATTTATGGCCTTATGTTAATCGGACAGTGAATTACAAAAACTAAGCTTATCTGATGGCAAATAGTGTATTCTCCATCTCCTTTCGGCCTGTCTACAGGCCAATTTCTTGAGCGTAAGTTCTTCGGAGAACCATGGCTCAGAGCAATGTTTAGTACCTTTGGATAGTCTAAGAGGGGCCATGTCGTTGGCTACTTCTGTCAAAATGTTTTCCATTGTAGTCAAGGTAAGGGGACTCACAGAAGAAAGCTGGTTCAAGAGGGCAGTGGTGAGCGCAGGTTTAGACACTTTGCGCCAGTCACGTCTGAAAGCAGCAGGTTTACACACCGGGGAGATAGGAGAGTGGTGAACGAGTGAAAACTGAATAAGGACGTGGTTGGACCAGGCAAGATGGCAGGGAGGGGAGATAAGTATTGAAGATGTAGGGGCACAGATAAAATCAATGATATTGCCCACCTGGTGGGTGGGCTCCAGCATCAGCTGAGGAAGGCCTACATCGTCCATAAGAGACAAGAGGTCATTACCTGATTAGGGTTAAAAGAGTTAGGAGATAGGTTAAAATCTCCAGCCACCCAAAGATTGTGGTGTGTTGTTAAGGGTTCTGAAATATATTCAGGGAAGGCAGTGCAAAAGGTAGCATCTGCTCCAGGAGGGCGGTACACCAGAAGAATAGTGTGGGTGAGCTTAGGGGAGATAGTAATGTGTACAAGAAAACATTCCATCTTCAGAGAATGAGTCGGCGAGCTACACCGAGTGGTATATATGTCTTTGTGCAAGACGGCAACCCCACCACCGGGATGGGCAGCGATACGGTCAGCATCATTTAGTCATTTAGCTTTTGTAGTTCTACAGCAAGGCATTTTGCATAGTACAATCTATGCACAAGGTTTTCCATTGAGGAATGGTGTGTGTTGAGCTGCACATACATTTGTATATGAAATGGACGAAAGGAACACTTGTTTGCAAATGTGTTGAGGAATATTACTCTATTAAAGTTTTTTTGCCATAATGGTCTCGGCTAGTATTTCATAACCTTGTTCATTATTGTCTATGCTAATTGGGTTTGCTTGTTGTCTTTATGCTTCCTCATTGAAATACTGTTTTGTACTACTTTTTTTTATTTATTAATTTGATTTGGTTGCAAATGCAACCATACACATCTAATTTCTCTAAAAACTGAGAAAATGGGAAAAACAAAACAAATTCCATATACTTTAAAAATATATAAAACAGTTGTCCAAGAAACATGCATTACCATAATCACCATATCCCCACCATGCAGCTTGCCCGTAAAGCTTACTTGGGAGTAAATATCCATTTCATTCATTCTATTCCATGCTACTGTCATTGTCCTGTCAGAAAACAATATTTGTAATTTCGATAGGCTTGCAGATAATCAAAGGATTACAGGAATTATATGGATTAGTTCATGCCATTTATCCCAAATCTGTTTGAAAACTAAATTTGATTTACTCCAAGTTCTTCTGACTGTATTCTTGATAGTTATCTGATGGCAGCAAGGTTCAGAGATATCTGTTGGGCATTGAGTATCATCAACCACATCATATTAGAATTTAGCATCTTATATTCTATAAAATATTTAGAAAAATACTCATCCCTTAGGCTTGATAAGGTCCTACATTCGACCATGATGTGTTCTAAGGTCTCAATCTCTTTCACAATATATGCATGCATGTGTTGATCTGCGTTTTATCTTTCGCCCTCAATGCTTTTATTGCTCTAGTAGGCCACAAATCATTATCTCATTATCTTGGAGCGATAAGGTATATCTGGATATTTTTGTAGATAGTTGGGGACATCATTCAGCTTTTTCACAGAAAAACGACCAGTTTTAAAGATCTTTTATTTCACACATTCTAATCTAGTATTCCTGCAGTCTAGATGCCAGGACATCTGATTTGCTTGGTTTGAATTTGTTGTATCAGCTACTTTCATATTATCTCTACAGCGTGTCTTCCATCGATTTATCATGTCTGTGCCATCATCAATGAAGGCCTGTGATAAGATTTTAATCATAGTGCAATCGAACATGCCCTTAGTTTTGCATTTTTCATATAATAAGAGTGAATTCCAATTGACCACAGATCTCAATGATGTTAGGCCCACTTCAAACCGGATTATTGGCATGGGAAAACTTTTTGGCAGTCTCAAATTCTTTTGCCCAAAAAGTCCTTCCAAATAGGTCCAGTTTGGTTGACTATCCACTAGTTTGGTTAACTCTCCATATGTTACTGTAGGGATAACTTTCTGCTTATAGAACATTATAATTGGAAGGCATGT
Organism: Ambystoma mexicanum; assembly: GCF_040938575.1. Lineage (NCBI taxonomy): Eukaryota > Metazoa > Chordata > Amphibia > Caudata > Ambystomatidae > Ambystoma > Ambystoma mexicanum. Next base: position 1,143,722,430 of record NC_090922.1, read on the forward strand.
AAATCTACCATATTTTCGTTTGATCAATCTTGTTTGTGAACATAGCATAAGCATTTTATACTTCAGTTCTTCCTTGTATGGCATATCGATCTTGCTGTCACTTATGTTTATCCCTAGGTATTTGTAATCTTTAACTAATGTTATGGGATTTTTACCAATGGTCCAGTGGTTTGCAAGTTTACCCACAGATGTTTTTCTACCGCCAATTATCAGTATTCTAGATTTAACTGTATTTATTTGTAATTTATTTTCCTGAGCGTGTTTCTCTAAAGCACTTAGGGACCTAAAAAGGCTGATAGGAGTTTGATCTGATATTATAAGATCATCAACATAGAGCAAACGGCCCATTATGTTTTTATTGATTTTGGGAGGAAAAGATCTTATCTTGTCTAAATGTTTATTGATGTTACAAATGTAAAAGTTAAAAATGGTTGAGCCTACTATACACCCTTGATTGAGTCTGGTATTTCCTGGTATTGATCTTGTTAAGAGGACTTCACTCTTCAATTTTACTTTTACAGAGGTTCCTGTGTAAAATTCCTGGATTAGGTTGACAATGTGTGCTGCACTTCCAGCTGCTTTTACTTGTTCCATAGCAAGGTTTGTGAGACTGTATCAAAGGCATGTTTGTAATCAATAAATGCAATATATGATGGGCTCTTCTTCCTATTCACTTGACATTTTAGGGTTTGTATGGTTAGTAGGTTGGGAGCAGTACCTACCCCGGGTATAAAGCCTGATTGTTTTGGATCCTGCAAGTTGTGATCGTTCAGCCATTTATCCAAGGCGGTCAACAATATCTTTGCATAGATTTTCCCAGCAGAATCTAGCAGGGCCACAAGTCTATAGTTAGCCGGTTTAGTTCTGTCACCTTTTTTAAAAACAGGGATTATGAATGATTGTTTCCAGGAATCTGGGATATACCCTCTCTGCTCAATTTTTATATATATCTCCTGCAATATCAATGCCCATTTTTTTGGGAAGGTTTTGATAGTAGCATTGGAAATTCTGTGAGGCCCCGGGCATCTTGATGTTCTTAACTTTTAGATTATTGTCTGTACATTCACTAAATCTATCCCCAGTCTGTTGTTTGATGATTCATATTTTGGGCACATCTACTTTCCAAGTGAATTTTAATATAATAGGGTATGAAAATTTTCAACCAATCCCAATTCACTGATGGCATTTAAAATGTGGGGAGTACTACATATTTTGGCACCGTCCTTCAATAAAGTCCAAATGTGTGCACTTGACTTGGTTGCAATGGTGTGTAACATCATTTCATTTTCAATTTGTTTGTTTTGGAGTCTACGTTGGATTAAAAAAATGTTATACTGTGTGTTAATTTTCACAAGCTCTTTTTTATATTCTTCTCTATTTTTGGCACTGATCTTTCTGATTGCCTGCCTCTTTTCTGCTTTTTTCGCTCTAATGACCGGGTCATATGTGCCGTATACTCTCTCTACTACTCGATTATTTTCTTTCATGGTTGTTTTAAATTTGCACAATACATTCACATAGTCCTTTGGATTGGGCTGAGTCAGGTTGTTCAATAATGTGTTTAATTTGGGTTCTGTCCATTTAATATGATTTAGGCCTTGATTTAGGTCTAAAGGATGGTTATGATAGCTTCTCAGTGGACTCAGTGTTGATTCACAGGTTATAAGCAGAATGTTATGATCACTCAGATCTGTCAGGAACATAACACATTTTGATACTAGATCTAGATGTTTCTCTGAATTAAATGCATAATTAATAATGGCTTCAGATTTCTGTCTCTTCCAAGGTGGGCGTGGGGAGATATCCCCTTCCACGCATCCATTTAGGAGGGTCATGCTTCTCTCTGCCATAAGCCTCAGCTATTTCACTGCTCGCATTGGTAGAGCTCTAATATCACTAGTCACATAGTGAGTGTTCAAATCTCCCACATCCAGAATCATATTTATGGTCGGCTCAGTATCCATTTTTTCAAAAAAGGCCAAGAACATGACCTAATAAGTCATCTTCTGAGATTAATGCCTGATTCCAGTAAGCATTTATGATTGTGGTAGCAGGAGCCTTTGGTTGATTAGAGTTCGCAATTTCATATTTTAATAATTGTAGACATGCGTGATGGTTTTCCATTGAGTAAGTTTGCAGGTAAATCCATTTTCAATGCAACTAGCAAACCCATCATTGGTCTCCCTTTTTTTGGCTTTAAGGCAGGTACCCAACATTTTACCCATGATACAGGTGGTGATGTCAGCCAGGTTTCCTGTGGTAAAATTAAATCATAACTCCTTAGATTATTGGAGCTATCTTGTTGCATTAAGTGAGAAAAACATCTGATGTTCGAGATGTCAATTTTCATGGTAGCTGGCTGCTGTTTTATTGGAATCTATTCTTGTTGCTCATGATTGGTTTCTCTTACTGCTTTTTCTAACCATGCCCATTTTGTTGTTGTACCAACAGGTGTCTAATCTTCATAATACACATCTCTTTTCATTTTTCCAGTGAGGCTTTAGCAATTTATTAATAGGGGTTTAAATCTTGAGATGTAATGATGTTGATCATCACTTCTAATGAAGATTTCATCATATTTTTTGCGATGTTTTATTTTTATTTGAAAGCCTCTTTCGCAAAGATTATTTCTTTCAGCACATATTAATTACCTCACTATTTGCGACGGTACTCTAATTGTAGCCATATCCATTCTCCTTGTGTCTGGCAATCACAATCTGCTCAATGTCTCGTGATTGTATTGCTTTTAATTTTGGAATGGTATGGAACATTGCTATAAGCATAGATCTATTTGGGTATGGATCATTGTGCCTCCTTCAGTTTAATTTTTTTTTAAAGCATTTAGATGTCTGTATCTCCTGTTCATGTGTTTGTTTTCCCCCGCTGTTCAGCAGGTCGCCTATTTTAAGAGCACTCTCTTGTGTTTTTGCTTTAACCTTTGTTAATATGCTTCTTTTGGCTCTTTGTCTAATTATAGGCCCTTCATCTTTTCTTTATCTTTGTTAAGAAAACGTTTTCTTCTTTCCTCCATTGTTCGAAATTCTGAATCAGTAGATCCTATATTGGGATTCACTAATTCAATTAGCTGAATTGGGTCTTTCTCAGCTGTGTTATCCTCCACTTTTGAGAGTTCTGACATTATAGAATATGTGGTAAGATTCATTAATGAACTCATGTCCAATTCTTGATCAGATTCTGAAGGCGGCTGTTTGTTTTTTCTCCTGCTGACATTTCTATTTTTATCTTTTCACTCACCTATTTCCATAGATATTACATTAATTGTTGTTTTGATCTACTTTAGATTTTTTTATGTTGGTAGGTGTTGTTAAGGCTTTTATGAATTTTCGCCTTCCTCCTGTTTGTTTTGTGGTTTTGGTATATTCTGTTTCTTCGTTTTTCATTTTGAGTTTATTATTGTTCTTTATTTTGTTTGTCTTTTATGGCTGAAATAATGTGTATACTGCTTCATTATTATCATGAACAACATTTATCTCCAGATCATCAACATGCATATCAGGTTCTGACTTAGGCATGGGGGCCATCTCCTGCTCCAGGGTGCCATCCGGTAAAAACACAGGAGACGTCATAGAGGAGGGGGAACCCTCTTGGCCATTTTCGATCAGTAATACAGGGACAGCTGGAATAATATGATCATGCTCTTCATTACTTTCCTGACCCATCCCGAGCATCATTTTGGATGTTGTTATGGGACGACTTCTTCACAAATTGCTTTAGGTAGCAATATTTCTCGTTACATTTCTGATTGTCTCAGATTTATCTGATTTAATTCAGAAAAAAACTTGATCAAAGTTTGAGTTTATGTTTGCCAAAGTCATTGAATTTTCCTCATTTTTTATCTCTATATGCTCATATATTTTTGTCAGGCTATATGTTCCAGTATTCATAGCAGCTAATGTAATTTCGTACGTCGGTATGATTGGATTTTTAAATCCAAATGAGAGTCTCGAGGTGGGCCTTATATACAGAACATCTGACGAAGCAGTAGTTGACCCACAGACCTAAGGCATTTAAGACAAGGTAGCAATATTTAGAGATACATAGGGATGCAGATTTTACTCATACATCAATAATCAAACTGACTCAGGAAGTTGGCAAAACAAAGTGCTGTTTTATTTGCAATTATCTAAAAGAGGGAGTTACAACGGCTCGATTTCTCTCAATGAATTTCATAAAAAACACAACTCCTATAGTCAAAATTCATCATCATTGACGTCACACTACGTGGCAATCTTCAAAAACCTACTTGTGGATGTGATAGGCTTACAGGAAATATTTAAGTACACTTTGCATACTAACAGGGTTCGCCAAGGTAGGTGCATGGATCATAAGAATAGGGTGGTCTGTTTCTTCATTCTCATGTAAAATGTCCCAACTTCCCACAGGATCAACACTGTCCTCTGAACCTATCCGACTGAAGCCACCCCCTCTGCTCTTTGAAATGCTCCTCTTACCCTCTGGAAACGTCCCATTTCTCTTCTGTCATCTGTGTACCCCTCAACCCATTCCTGCAACTGTCCTGTACTGAGCTGCCCTTCTGTGGAGCTAATAATCAAAGCTCCATCCATGCTCAGTTTAGCTAACTTCTTCTGTAACAGTTTTGCTTCTGCTCTTTGCACTTGCTCCTCTATTTCCTTCTCCTTCTCTTGTCTCCATCTACAGTGATGTACTATATGTGCCGGAATTTCAGACCATCCCTTTGCCTGAATACCCACCACCTCATCAAAATCATTTTGCACTTCCTTGGGGAGAATCTTACATAAAATGTGATGAAATATAGCTACATTCTTGTCCCACATTTCTATGTCCCTGCTTGCCACATCTCCTGAATCTGATTTATATACTGTGCAGGATCCTCATCAACGTTCATTGTATGGGCCATTATTGAATGCATTTCAGGAGCGTCTGGGTATGTTACCCTCAAAGCTTTCCATACGTGTGCATGAAAGATGTTGAACGTTGCCCCATTGTGATTGTTACTTCCTCCATATTCCATCTGTTCCCCCAACAACACAGCAAACAAACTCTTCATGTACCTCACAGCTAATGTGATCCCTACTGTCCGCTTTTCTAGTACATATCTCTACTTGCCCACCCCAGCTGTGAGTGCGAGTAGTTCCATCATTAAGTTGTTCAGGTCCATATGCAGCGAGGACACATAGTGTGCTCTCCCTAGTCCCTTGTGCATTCTAAGCCTCGGGCCCATGGGTGCCCCTGTCCTCTGTCCTGCCCCTTGATCTTCCCTCTGTTTCTCATCCATCGCCCATCCTCTTCTGCGACCTCCATTTCACTATCGGTACATACCGCGTCACAATCTACACTATTTTGCATGAACCCCCCTGCGGTGGACCCTCTGGGTCTCTCTCTGAACTGAGATGTTCTTCACTTGTCACTACCTGGATATCCCTGATGACCCTGCAATCTATTCTGAAAAGAATCCCTCCCGCTCTCCACTGATCTGTGCCTATTGCTGTGCTCTGCCCCTCCTTCTGTCCCTGTGTCGCTCGTGCTACCTACTCCTCTGATTTCTTCAGTGCCTCTTCCAATTTTCTTGGTGCTCTATTCTCTAATTCCATAATCAATGGGCCTTGGGCTGTATTGGTCCACCCCACTGAGGTTCTCTGCCTGGAATTGGTGGGGAATGCATACTGGTGGTTGATGTATCCCACGGTGGGCTGTAGAGGAAAACACCCACAATGAGGTGGGTTGGTGGAGGTGGCGGCATTTCTGTGTGTACTGAGTCTGCTTTCTACTGGTTATCACCAAGGGTGTTCTATATATCTTCAAACATTGTCCACATTTTGGGTATATTCTGCCAGCTCTTGAGATGATACGGAATACCCACACTCCTTCTCAATTCCAACCTCATTTAAAAACCTTTGTTGATCGATCACAGGTCCAGCAGTGTCTTTCTTCAAATTTGCCAATGCTTCAACAAAAACCACTCCCCCTTTTACGCCCACACTCCAAACCCCACTTCAGTCAAAACATTTCTACTCACCACAGCACAACCCCTCTACACACAAATGGCAACCATCGCCCCACTCTATCCCTCTCTTATGAACACAATTATTAAAAACATCATCAAATAGAGACACAGTTACATACACAATGGTATAGACCCTTCCTCTGTCTCCTTTCTCTCGAGATGAGGGAACTCAACACGTGTCACGCCCCTTTCACTATAGGGCAGAAGGATACAGGGTTCTCTATATACAAGACCATCACCTCAATTACAGCACTGTCTTTCCTTGTCTAAGAGGATATATCAAACATCAATTCTTCACTTTTACCACTACACTACTATGAAACCATTGTTCCCCATGGCGGTCGAGATTAACTGCCTTACGACTCAAAAACTATATAATGTCACCATGTGGTATTTCCTCTTCTTCAAGGAGATTTGTCTCCTCTTTCTGCATATGCTCATACACACCCAAATTCAAACTGTCACCCTGATTGTGTGGTTTAAATGTTTCATGCAAGAGAGCATACTTGTTCTAAGTGTTCTTCCAAACTCATCCGATGTGATGCCCCCCTCTACTTGCCTTCACAGCTCCAAGGACCAGGCATGCCTTCTGGCAACACAGCACTTGCGCACATCCTCAGAGTGTGTGCATGGACTAGTCACTGCAGATGGGTGCCGCAATCCAAGATGCATGACAGGGAAGCAACCAGCCTCACACAGGATCTGGAATCACATTGCGGCCACCAAATGTGCACTGTAGGCCCAAAAAACAATCAATAAAGGAAATAAAATAAAATAAATAAGAAGTGCACCATTTGCAAGGAAGTATTATTTCATGCAAATTTGTTCGGAAGTGTTAATCAGTCGTGTAAAATATAGAACTGAAACCGCGGTCAAAATGGCCATTATGGGTTACATCTTTTATAGTGGAAAACCGCAAATTACCATATGCAAAACATATCAGGTACAACTTAATCCCACGTTCCATATCGACCAACACCAATACAGAAATCATTACCCCATTGGTTGTGCATATCTTAATATAACCCCTTACAAGATTGCCTAATTGTACAGTCAGCAGGACACACTGGGATATGATGGGTGCACTATATTCAGGTACTTTGTTTCAACAATGGTCTCACCTTGTTTGTCAAGATAAACTTGGCCAACTCTTGATGTGCATGCCCCCAAAAGGACCCAATTAGGGAGCGAATGAGAACACCAAGGTCAACCCCACCTGGGAATACATGGCTTCCTCATGAGGCCAGAAACTTTTGGCATTCCCAGATTGCCCCTTTGACCTTGCAGCTGTAATATTTGGCACCACCTCTTGCTACTCTCATCTTAGAACATGTTACTTCCCCATCACTCGCCCTACCTTATCTCTCTTTGGGACCCAGGTGCTATAGAAAAAATGCAATCAAGGCACTGCTCTTGGGGATGAGTCTCCCATATTTATTTGCTCAGGCACCTGTAGTTTAAATGGCTGACCACTTTTCAATTACTCCTCCCCTAGCTCTACACTTTGGCCATACCAAACACCAGGCTCTGTTCTCATGAGATTCATCCTTCAAAGAAACAGCACTAATCTAATCGTCCGAAACCAACATTCCATTGTACTGCCACCTGCGCGTCTCCCTTCCTCAATAACCTTGACTGTTTGCAACCTTGCTGAAGGAAGGAGGCATACAATCTAATTAAATAGAAAGAGCAAAAGCTCCAAAAGGGGGTCTCTTTCTCTAACTACCAGCTGCTATTTCTAATGAGGCCTAATCCAAAATGGCAGAACTCTTGCCAATGCAGCACACAGCCATCATATTACTACAGCACAACCCTTACCCACACTGCTGGAGACTTCAGATAACATTTCCCCTACTACCAAAAGCTTTCATGAATATAAAATAAAGCAGAATATTCTAAGATCTCCTGACTGCAACCAATGAACAACCTCAATCGCTACTATTAGCCACAAAACTATTAAACACAACCTGCCTCTAACCACTAAATATACTAAGCGATGTTATTACATTGTTCTCCTTCTTTCATCATGCAAGACTTTGCGATGCTCTCTAGAATGTGTCAATGCTACTTACAAATAACATGTGTGCAGACCTGTCAAACCAAACAGCAAAATACTGACATTTAATTCGACCAGCTCTTCTAGCTAATACAATTTTTACAGTTCTATTTTACTAGAACAACACACTTTTTTGATGGGTTTTTTAGCAAAACCTTTTTTGAAAAAAATGTTTTTAGGGGGCTTCCCACCAACCCCTAACCCCCTAATCATTTAACATTATGTACTATCCTCTACCCTTTATATCCCCTTGCCCACTCCTCCCATATATTTTTGTTGAGTTTTTTAAAATAACAATTTAGTAAACAAAAATTGAAAAAAAAGACTGTTGATGTAACAACATTGTACCAATTAACACAGCCTGAACCTCGTTCCACTGTTGCAGCATTGCACTTGCATCCCAACACAGTGGTGTGTAGAAAGTCATGCAAGTCATCCCATGCATATTCTGCACAAGTTAAAGTAACACAACAATTGTTGGTTGGCCTAAGTTCCTTAACATACAACTCCCATCAGTATGACTTTGGAACCAGCATTCTTTTGTACCACACATATTTGCCAAGAGATTTGTAATACCAGACTGCAACACTTCATCTTTGTATTTTATCTTTTGAATGAATTGAGTAGCTGACATGTTTAATAAATGGGTGCCTGTTTTTAGTGTGAACAACTCGGTAACAAAGAGTTGCTAGTTCACTTTCGAATAAGGGGTGGAAAATGTATTCGATATTTTTCCTGTATCTTGGATCTTCAGAATACATAAATAAAAAATGATATTCTGATGCAGTGATGTGTATGTGACTTTCATTGTGTCTTCCTCCTTTTCCTGTTTGAAAGAGTAGTGGAAAATATTGTGCTTCTACACTTTTTTGCCATATGCTCATTGGAGACCCTTTGGTTTGACGCATTTGATATGTTTCTAATGCATCTTCCATGGTGTCTCTGGAATGTAGTGGTTGAATTGTGTACTGGTTTAAGATGTCCGTAGTTATATGATCAACGCGTTCAAATAGGCCAGTTTGCGGTGCATCTTAAAAACTTAGGTGCTTTCTTTTAAGTTTTCTTCTATGTCTATATCTTTGTAGTAGTCAATGTTTTGTTTAAGAGGCAAGAGCTAGGGCTTCTTTAACTTTTTTTAAGTTCATTGTTGTTGTTTGTATTTCGTTGGCGCACCATTAACAAGTACAATCAATGAGTGTTGTACTGGTTGTCCTACTCCTAGTGTTTCTTCATTTTTATTAAGATCTAATGGTCAGTATGCTACTTTGCCATAGATGCCTTTCAGTGATCTGATGGAGGCAATTTGGCAGTTATGGTTTGCAGGCTTATTATAGCTTGGAATGGGTGTACTGGTTGAATTATGATACTCTCGTACAGGTTAAATTGTTAGAGAGCTTTTGGAAGTGGAACTATTTCCAAGGTACTATTGATAGCCATTGATTGCATTTGGTTATTATCAAGCTTAGTATTGCAGTACGTACATACTACTAATGGATCAGTTATTTTGTATTTATATTCGGATGTTATATATAAAGCTTTTGTGTATGTGTTTGCGAGGAGGTTACTATTAGAAAGTTGTTGGTTTATATTTTCTAAATTAACTGTATTATCTAGCTCTACTTCAGTTCTAAATTAGTTACTTTGTATGTGTTGTATTTGTCTGAGGAGTTCTTTGGCTGTTCCATTTATGTTATGTTATGTTATATACTTTTCTAAAGCGCACATATACCCGAAGGTACCTTGGCGCTTGGTGAAACAGTAACAGCAGAATAACAGGGAGCCTAGTAAAAATAGGTTTTAAGGGCACGGCGAAAAGACAGATGGTCATCAGCCATGTGAAGAGACAATGGGATACTGGTCCAAGTTTTAGCGGCAATGACAGAGAAAGCCCGGCCACCAACATGAGAGAGTTTGATTCGAGGGATGAAAATCAAAAAAGCAGACTTAGAGCACAGGGGACGGGACGGTCGACATTCGATTGAATGTATTCAGCGCTCTGCTTATAGAAGGCACGATGCACAATGTACATTGACTTAAAAAGGATGCACTTTTCAATGGGCAGCCAATGCAGTTGCCTAAAGAGCAGGGTAATGTGGGCTCCAAAGGGAAGGCGAGTCACTGCCCAAACCGCTGCATTTTGCAGAAGCTGGAGCCAGTTGATAAGATAACCAGGCTGACCCAAGTAGAGGGAGTTGCAGTAGTCCATGGTGCTCAGTACTAAAGCAGCTACCACTCGGGCGTGGTATACGTTAGGCAAAAAGGAAAGCACTTTGCACAGTATACGCAGTTTAAAGTGACTAGTCTTGCATACGGCCGCTACCTGGGGTGCCATGGACAGGGAGGATGACACAGTCACACCCAGATTGTTCACAGTTGTCACAGGCGAAGGGCAAGTGCCTAAAGAAGTAGGCCAGAACACAGGGGTCCAGAAGGAAAGGGGGCAGGAGGTGCCAACCACCAACACCTCCGTCTTGGCCCCGTTAAGCTTTTGCCAATTTGCAGCCATCCAGGCACCAAGATCTTCCAGGCAGCTCCTTAACCGAGTCACTGTGTCTGCTCTGGTGAGATCAAGCCGGACAAGAATCTGGGTGTCATTAACGTAGGAATAGAACCTGAACCCATGAGATAGAATAAACAACCAGAGAGTGTGGAAATACATATTGAATATGATGGGGAGAGAGCGGAGAGATCAACGCCTCAAGAACCTTCATAGAAAAGGAGAGCGGAGAGATAGGCCAGAAATGAGCCATTACTTCAGTATCCAGAGATGGGTTTTTGAGCAAGGGAAGCACAAGAGCATTTTTAAGTTGACTGGGTATCGTGCCAGTTTGAAAATAATCGTTTATGACAGTGGTAATATGAGGGAGTAGTTCATTGGTGATTTCTTTCATCATTGCAAGCGGAATCGCATCAGCAGGAGAGGCAGACTTAAGACCGTGAATGGCCTCAAGTACCTCAGAATTAGAGAACACAGGAAAAGAGGACCACTGAGCAGTGGGTGCAGGCATCCTGGGAAACAAGGGACATTTGTCCGTAGTCAAGGCTACTTTGGCAATGTCAGCACGAATAGTATCAATTTTGGATGAGAAAAAGGAGGATACAGAGTCACACAGAGCTTGGGAAGGAGTTACCGCTGACCCAGTTTTCGAGGGCGCAGAGAGAGAGGAATCTAATTTGGAAAGGGCCTTTGGTTTATTGATGGCTGCTTCTACCTTAGAGCCAAAAAGGTCTTCTTGGTTAGATTTATGGCCTTATGTTAATCGGACAGTGAATTACAAAAACTAAGCTTATCTGATGGCAAATAGTGTATTCTCCATCTCCTTTCGGCCTGTCTACAGGCCAATTTCTTGAGCGTAAGTTCTTCGGAGAACCATGGCTCAGAGCAATGTTTAGTACCTTTGGATAGTCTAAGAGGGGCCATGTCGTTGGCTACTTCTGTCAAAATGTTTTCCATTGTAGTCAAGGTAAGGGGACTCACAGAAGAAAGCTGGTTCAAGAGGGCAGTGGTGAGCGCAGGTTTAGACACTTTGCGCCAGTCACGTCTGAAAGCAGCAGGTTTACACACCGGGGAGATAGGAGAGTGGTGAACGAGTGAAAACTGAATAAGGACGTGGTTGGACCAGGCAAGATGGCAGGGAGGGGAGATAAGTATTGAAGATGTAGGGGCACAGATAAAATCAATGATATTGCCCACCTGGTGGGTGGGCTCCAGCATCAGCTGAGGAAGGCCTACATCGTCCATAAGAGACAAGAGGTCATTACCTGATTAGGGTTAAAAGAGTTAGGAGATAGGTTAAAATCTCCAGCCACCCAAAGATTGTGGTGTGTTGTTAAGGGTTCTGAAATATATTCAGGGAAGGCAGTGCAAAAGGTAGCATCTGCTCCAGGAGGGCGGTACACCAGAAGAATAGTGTGGGTGAGCTTAGGGGAGATAGTAATGTGTACAAGAAAACATTCCATCTTCAGAGAATGAGTCGGCGAGCTACACCGAGTGGTATATATGTCTTTGTGCAAGACGGCAACCCCACCACCGGGATGGGCAGCGATACGGTCAGCATCATTTAGTCATTTAGCTTTTGTAGTTCTACAGCAAGGCATTTTGCATAGTACAATCTATGCACAAGGTTTTCCATTGAGGAATGGTGTGTGTTGAGCTGCACATACATTTGTATATGAAATGGACGAAAGGAACACTTGTTTGCAAATGTGTTGAGGAATATTACTCTATTAAAGTTTTTTTGCCATAATGGTCTCGGCTAGTATTTCATAACCTTGTTCATTATTGTCTATGCTAATTGGGTTTGCTTGTTGTCTTTATGCTTCCTCATTGAAATACTGTTTTGTACTACTTTTTTTTATTTATTAATTTGATTTGGTTGCAAATGCAACCATACACATCTAATTTCTCTAAAAACTGAGAAAATGGGAAAAACAAAACAAATTCCATATACTTTAAAAATATATAAAACAGTTGTCCAAGAAACATGCATTACCATAATCACCATATCCCCACCATGCAGCTTGCCCGTAAAGCTTACTTGGGAGTAAATATCCATTTCATTCATTCTATTCCATGCTACTGTCATTGTCCTGTCAGAAAACAATATTTGTAATTTCGATAGGCTTGCAGATAATCAAAGGATTACAGGAATTATATGGATTAGTTCATGCCATTTATCCCAAATCTGTTTGAAAACTAAATTTGATTTACTCCAAGTTCTTCTGACTGTATTCTTGATAGTTATCTGATGGCAGCAAGGTTCAGAGATATCTGTTGGGCATTGAGTATCATCAACCACATCATATTAGAATTTAGCATCTTATATTCTATAAAATATTTAGAAAAATACTCATCCCTTAGGCTTGATAAGGTCCTACATTCGACCATGATGTGTTCTAAGGTCTCAATCTCTTTCACAATATATGCATGCATGTGTTGATCTGCGTTTTATCTTTCGCCCTCAATGCTTTTATTGCTCTAGTAGGCCACAAATCATTATCTCATTATCTTGGAGCGATAAGGTATATCTGGATATTTTTGTAGATAGTTGGGGACATCATTCAGCTTTTTCACAGAAAAACGACCAGTTTTAAAGATCTTTTATTTCACACATTCTAATCTAGTATTCCTGCAGTCTAGATGCCAGGACATCTGATTTGCTTGGTTTGAATTTGTTGTATCAGCTACTTTCATATTATCTCTACAGCGTGTCTTCCATCGATTTATCATGTCTGTGCCATCATCAATGAAGGCCTGTGATAAGATTTTAATCATAGTGCAATCGAACATGCCCTTAGTTTTGCATTTTTCATATAATAAGAGTGAATTCCAATTGACCACAGATCTCAATGATGTTAGGCCCACTTCAAACCGGATTATTGGCATGGGAAAACTTTTTGGCAGTCTCAAATTCTTTTGCCCAAAAAGTCCTTCCAAATAGGTCCAGTTTGGTTGACTATCCACTAGTTTGGTTAACTCTCCATATGTTACTGTAGGGATAACTTTCTGCTTATAGAACATTATAATTGGAAGGCATGTAAATCTACCATATTTTCGTTTGATCAATCTTGTTTGTGAACATAGCATAAGCATTTTATACTTCAGTTCTTCCTTGTATGGCATATCGATCTTGCTGTCACTTATGTTTATCCCTAGGTATTTGTAATCTTTAACTAATGTTATGGGATTTTTACCAATGGTCCAGTGGTTTGCAAGTTTACCCACAGATGTTTTTCTACCGCCAATTATCAGTATTCTAGATTTAACTGTATTTATTTGTAATTTATTTTCCTGAGCGTGTTTCTCTAAAGCACTTAGGGACCTAAAAAGGCTGATAGGAGTTTGATCTGATATTATAAGATCATCAACATAGAGCAAACGGCCCATTATGTTTTTATTGATTTTGGGAGGAAAAGATCTTATCTTGTCTAAATGTTTATTGATGTTACAAATGTAAAAGTTAAAAATGGTTGAGCCTACTATACACCCTTGATTGAGTCTGGTATTTCCTGGTATTGATCTTGTTAAGAGGACTTCACTCTTCAATTTTACTTTTACAGAGGTTCCTGTGTAAAATTCCTGGATTAGGTTGACAATGTGTGCTGCACTTCCAGCTGCTTTTACTTGTTCCATAGCAAGGTTTGTGAGACTGTATCAAAGGCATGTTTGTAATCAATAAATGCAATATATGATGGGCTCTTCTTCCTATTCACTTGACATTTTAGGGTTTGTATGGTTAGTAGGTTGGGAGCAGTACCTACCCCGGGTATAAAGCCTGATTGTTTTGGATCCTGCAAGTTGTGATCGTTCAGCCATTTATCCAAGGCGGTCAACAATATCTTTGCATAGATTTTCCCAGCAGAATCTAGCAGGGCCACAAGTCTATAGTTAGCCGGTTTAGTTCTGTCACCTTTTTTAAAAACAGGGATTATGAATGATTGTTTCCAGGAATCTGGGATATACCCTCTCTGCTCAATTTTTATATATATCTCCTGCAATATCAATGCCCATTTTTTTGGGAAGGTTTTGATAGTAGCATTGGAAATTCTGTGAGGCCCCGGGCATCTTGATGTTCTTAACTTTTAGATTATTGTCTGTACATTCACTAAATCTATCCCCAGTCTGTTGTTTGATGATTCATATTTTGGGCACATCTACTTTCCAAGTGAATTTTAATATAATAGGGTATGAAAATTTTCAACCAATCCCAATTCACTGATGGCATTTAAAATGTGGGGAGTACTACATATTTTGGCACCGTCCTTCAATAAAGTCCAAATGTGTGCACTTGACTTGGTTGCAATGGTGTGTAACATCATTTCATTTTCAATTTGTTTGTTTTGGAGTCTACGTTGGATTAAAAAAATGTTATACTGTGTGTTAATTTTCACAAGCTCTTTTTTATATTCTTCTCTATTTTTGGCACTGATCTTTCTGATTGCCTGCCTCTTTTCTGCTTTTTTCGCTCTAATGACCGGGTCATATGTGCCGTATACTCTCTCTACTACTCGATTATTTTCTTTCATGGTTGTTTTAAATTTGCACAATACATTCACATAGTCCTTTGGATTGGGCTGAGTCAGGTTGTTCAATAATGTGTTTAATTTGGGTTCTGTCCATTTAATATGATTTAGGCCTTGATTTAGGTCTAAAGGATGGTTATGATAGCTTCTCAGTGGACTCAGTGTTGATTCACAGGTTATAAGCAGAATGTTATGATCACTCAGATCTGTCAGGAACATAACACATTTTGATACTAGATCTAGATGTTTCTCTGAATTAAATGCATAATTAATAATGGCTTCAGATTTCTGTCTCTTCCAAGGTGGGCGTGGGGAGATATCCCCTTCCACGCATCCATTTAGGAGGGTCATGCTTCTCTCTGCCATAAGCCTCAGCTATTTCACTGCTCGCATTGGTAGAGCTCTAATATCACTAGTCACATAGTGAGTGTTCAAATCTCCCACATCCAGAATCATATTTATGGTCGGCTCAGTATCCATTTTTTCAAAAAAGGCCAAGAACATGACCTAATAAGTCATCTTCTGAGATTAATGCCTGATTCCAGTAAGCATTTATGATTGTGGTAGCAGGAGCCTTTGGTTGATTAGAGTTCGCAATTTCATATTTTAATAATTGTAGACATGCGTGATGGTTTTCCATTGAGTAAGTTTGCAGGTAAATCCATTTTCAATGCAACTAGCAAACCCATCATTGGTCTCCCTTTTTTTGGCTTTAAGGCAGGTACCCAACATTTTACCCATGATACAGGTGGTGATGTCAGCCAGGTTTCCTGTGGTAAAATTAAATCATAACTCCTTAGATTATTGGAGCTATCTTGTTGCATTAAGTGAGAAAAACATCTGATGTTCGAGATGTCAATTTTCATGGTAGCTGGCTGCTGTTTTATTGGAATCTATTCTTGTTGCTCATGATTGGTTTCTCTTACTGCTTTTTCTAACCATGCCCATTTTGTTGTTGTACCAACAGGTGTCTAATCTTCATAATACACATCTCTTTTCATTTTTCCAGTGAGGCTTTAGCAATTTATTAATAGGGGTTTAAATCTTGAGATGTAATGATGTTGATCATCACTTCTAATGAAGATTTCATCATATTTTTTGCGATGTTTTATTTTTATTTGAAAGCCTCTTTCGCAAAGATTATTTCTTTCAGCACATATTAATTACCTCACTATTTGCGACGGTACTCTAATTGTAGCCATATCCATTCTCCTTGTGTCTGGCAATCACAATCTGCTCAATGTCTCGTGATTGTATTGCTTTTAATTTTGGAATGGTATGGAACATTGCTATAAGCATAGATCTATTTGGGTATGGATCATTGTGCCTCCTTCAGTTTAATTTTTTTTTAAAGCATTTAGATGTCTGTATCTCCTGTTCATGTGTTTGTTTTCCCCCGCTGTTCAGCAGGTCGCCTATTTTAAGAGCACTCTCTTGTGTTTTTGCTTTAACCTTTGTTAATATGCTTCTTTTGGCTCTTTGTCTAATTATAGGCCCTTCATCTTTTCTTTATCTTTGTTAAGAAAACGTTTTCTTCTTTCCTCCATTGTTCGAAATTCTGAATCAGTAGATCCTATATTGGGATTCACTAATTCAATTAGCTGAATTGGGTCTTTCTCAGCTGTGTTATCCTCCACTTTTGAGAGTTCTGACATTATAGAATATGTGGTAAGATTCATTAATGAACTCATGTCCAATTCTTGATCAGATTCTGAAGGCGGCTGTTTGTTTTTTCTCCTGCTGACATTTCTATTTTTATCTTTTCACTCACCTATTTCCATAGATATTACATTAATTGTTGTTTTGATCTACTTTAGATTTTTTTATGTTGGTAGGTGTTGTTAAGGCTTTTATGAATTTTCGCCTTCCTCCTGTTTGTTTTGTGGTTTTGGTATATTCTGTTTCTTCGTTTTTCATTTTGAGTTTATTATTGTTCTTTATTTTGTTTGTCTTTTATGGCTGAAATAATGTGTATACTGCTTCATTATTATCATGAACAACATTTATCTCCAGATCATCAACATGCATATCAGGTTCTGACTTAGGCATGGGGGCCATCTCCTGCTCCAGGGTGCCATCCGGTAAAAACACAGGAGACGTCATAGAGGAGGGGGAACCCTCTTGGCCATTTTCGATCAGTAATACAGGGACAGCTGGAATAATATGATCATGCTCTTCATTACTTTCCTGACCCATCCCGAGCATCATTTTGGATGTTGTTATGGGAGGACTTCTTCACAAATTGCTTTAGGTAGCAATATTTCTCGTTACATTTCTGATTGTCTCAGATTTATCTGATTTAATTCAGAAAAAAACTTGATCAAAGTTTGAGTTTATGTTTGCCAAAGTCATTGAATTTTCCTCATTTTTTATCTCTATATGCTCATATATTTTTGTCAGGCTATATGTTCCAGTATTCATAGCAGCTAATGTAATTTCGTACGTCGGTATGATTGGATTTTTAAATCCAAATGAGAGTCTCGAGGTGGGCCTTATATACAGAACATCTGACGAAGCAGTAGTTGACCCACAGACCTAAGGCATTTAAGACAAGGTAGCAATATTTAGAGATACATAGGGATGCAGATTTTACTCATACATCAATAATCAAACTGACTCAGGAAGTTGGCAAAACAAAGTGCTGTTTTATTTGCAATTATCTAAAAGAGGGAGTTACAACGGCTCGATTTCTCTCAATGAATTTCATAAAAAACACAACTCCTATAGTCAAAATTCATCATCATTGACGTCACACTACGTGGCAATCTTCAAAAACCTACTTGTGGATGTGATAGGCTTACAGGAAATATTTAAGTACACTTTGCATACTAACAGGGGTAGTGATTGGGTCTCTAACATCAGGTGGACAACTAAGCACTCCTCTATTGCAGGTCATCCTCATTGGCATAAAATACACGATGATCCATTGGTTACAAAAAACTATAGGGCTCTTTGTTATGTGGCCCTCTACAATTGGTTGGCACCCTTGTACCCTTCTGTAATTTTCCACACGCCAGCAGCATATATGCTGGTACCCCAGGTGCTTGGGGGGGTTGGCCTGGTTATGCCTCCCCACCCAATTAGCCCAACATCTATTATCACTCTTGCAGTCTGCCAGTCAATTAAGTCTTTGAACTTGGCCTTGCAGAAGCTCTCTGTGCCTGGGAATAAAAGGGAGTATGGCATAGTTTGGTTTCTGGTTAAGTTGTAGCTCAACCCAAAGTCTATTTCGATCTGACCATGTGACTGGAGCCCATGTTTCTCTGCTTTTTGCTGCATTTAATACTATGGGCCTGATCACGACTTGGGCGGTAAATGTGGCGGATTATCCGCTGGACCTAAATAGCGCTAACGCCAAGGCACCCGGCGGATAATCCGCCAGATCACGAGTCATCGTGCACGCGCCCCGGTCCAAGGCGTTAGCGCGATTAGCGCGAACCCTTAAATCCGGTGCACCGTGCGCTACCGCCACCTCGCGCTCATAGCGCGCGCTATAAGCGCGTGCTTTTAGCCCGTGGGAAACGCGTCACTGCCAGAACGGGAAATAAAGTGGCGGCCACCTTGGAAATCAAAATCCGTCGGATATCACAGCCACTGGAAGCCATCCACGCGATCTGAACCCTGAAAATGAGTCAAGAGCGCACTAGGGGCAAGTCTGCACTGGACAGGGTCAGAAAACCCAAGTTCAGTGACCAGGAGCTTGAGGTACTTATGGAGGAGGCACTGACGTACCGCAATGAGCTGCAGCAGCGTAAAACCAGCGCCCAGCGCAGAGGCCAAATATGGAGATCCGTCGCACAAAGGGTCAGTGCAGTGGGGCGCGTGCCCCGGGATGGGGAGGACTGTCGCAAGCGGCTGAATGACCTGCACGTGCGAGTGCGAGGCATCCTGTCCCAGCACAGGAGTGCAAGCAGGGGCACAGGAGGAGGGCCAACCCGCCCACCCAACCTCACACCATGGGAGGAGAAATTGACGGGCCTCATCGACATCGGAACCATTGAGGGCATTGGTGGAGCGGAGGCAGGGACTGGCATAAATCCAACAGCAGGTGAGTCCCATCCCCAAATACATGCATCTGAATGAGAGTGAAGACATGTGTCTGAGGCACTGCATACACCAGTAAATGAGGGCCACATCCCTAGAACGGTAGTGCTGCCTAGACGTCCCTGTACGTGCAGTGCATGAATGACAGGGCCAGGGGATAGACTCCCATACCCATAGGACAGCTACGTAGAGTGGTACTGTGCATCAACACAACCACAAAAGCCAGCGCAGTCCACCCCAACCACGCGTTCCCATGCAGTGTACCTCCATGCACATCCACAACAAGCACCACATGGTGACTGAATGGAATGCAAGTTGACTGCGTCATTGTCACTGTCTTCATTCACACTTGTTTGCATGACCTGCATCACACAAATGTATGTAGCATTGTACTCAAACCACCCCCTATGTACCCCGCAGGCACACGTCGATCCCAACAGCCTGGTGATGATGGCGATGAGGCCACACCGACAATGCGCCCACAACACCGTGCCTCCACCAGCACCCCCAAAGACGCTGCACCCATGGGAGACAACACAGGGGAACACCCACCTCACCCCAACGCAGCCCCGCCAGACAGCAGCGGCAGCCACATGGCCGCAGGGAGGCGACCGGCAGCTCACCAGAAGCCACCATCCACAGCCCCGATGCCGAGGGAGAGAGGCCTGAAGTGGAGCCCGACGTGGGAGCAACACCTCCACGTGGGCATCATGCCACCGCACAACACTCTCAAAGCAGTAGTGATGGAGAAGGGGTGTCAACACCCCATGGAAGCCCAAGACCAGGCAGACACCAGGCAGGGAGTCGCCATGTGCCTGTGTGTCGCTGCAGCACACTGCAGCACGATGTGGACACTCCGTCCTATGGGAGTCCAGAGGGCCAGCGATCTGAGCCAGGCAGCCCAGTCCAGTCTGGTGGCATGTCGCCATGCAGCCCCCCCCCCACAGCGCCCAATTCGCGGTCCACCACCTGACGCACCAGGAGAGCCCTTTGTCACTGGGGCAGCAGTCATGGGCCGACTGGATATCATTGAGGCAAAACAGGCCCGGGTGGAAGGAATGGCAAGGGTCCAGGGCCGGCACATAAAGGCTGTGAGTAAATCCATCTGCCATGGGTGCAGGTACATTGCACGGGACAATGCGTGCACATGGCAAGTTGTGCAACAATGCACCGCTGCCCTGACAGGCTTTGGGCAATGAGTCCGCGAATTCACGGAGGCAGTGTCAGCACTGGCAGAACAGCAACGCGAGGCCAATAACCTCATGCACCAGCACATGATGGCCAGCGCTTCCATACCCTCCACTTCCACAACACCCACAGAGGGTTCACTAGACCCATCTCCGAGGCGCCGGTCCATGCGCCACCTGAGGGCACGCACACCGGAGGGTCCTGGGAGAGGGAAGCGCCCGCGCCCATCCTAGTGGTGCATGGAAACATTGTTGTTGGCCTGATGAGGCAACTGCACAGTTGGGGGTTGTACACTGGGGGCGAGGGGGGATTGTTGGGTGTTCACTGGGGGGGGTAGTTGGGTGTTCACTGGGGGGAGGGAGGATTGTTGGGTGTTCACTGGGGGGAGGGGGGATTGTTGGAGGGAAAATAAATCACGTTACAAAAAACACAATGCATGGACAGTAGTGATTGTAACAAATGCAATTTGATGTTGAAGTGACATGTTCACAATTTACCTATTACCCATTTCTAATGGAATCCATCAATCAATCCCTGTCTGGCCGACCTCCCTTCCCTCTGGCCAACCCTTTGTGCATGTGCAACACCTTCTGGCACTTCATCGCCCTCACTACCATCATCAGGTGGCTGCACATGTGCATCAGGGGGCAGTGGCACATTTCTGCGACAACAGATGTTGTACAGCATGGCACATGTCAGTACAATTTTTCAAGCTTTTTTTGGTGCATACATCATTGCCCCTCCCGTGTGGTCGAGGCACCGGAAGCGTGCCTTCAGCAGTCCAAATGCCCTCTCCACGCAGATCCGTGTCCGGGCATGGTCAGGGTTGTATGCCCACTCCGCCGCCGTGTGTGGGTGATGCACAGGGGTCATGAGCCACGTGTACTGGGGATATCCAGAATCACCTGCAGGGGAGAGTAAGCCAGTATGGGGACAAGGTAAGTCCAGTGAGTGTACAGAGCCCTGTCATCAGTGTGATTTTGCCATATTTGCCATGTGGCCTATAACATTGTGGAGTGTGCTGTCCTACGGGCACAATTGAATCAATGGGGTACTCTCCACTTGGTACGCCTATGTTTCTGTATGTAACAGTACTCATTCACTTGTCGCAGGATGAGGGGGCCCTTCCATCTACTTCTGCTTGACAGAAGTGGCTGCCTCATGTGTCATTGCAAATCCATTTGCCTGCAGTTGCATTTGCTGCTCTTCACTATTCTGTACTGTTCTCCATGCATTTCCATGGCCATTTTGGGGACAGTGTCTGTGGGATGTGCATTGTCATTACTCAGCCTACTTATGTGTGGGGCATTCGTGGATGTGCCAGCTCATGGTTTGGAATTACATTACTGTCGGATGGTCAGGGTGGAATATCTGGACTGTGTCAGTGTTGTGAGCCATGGTGCTACTCACACAGGAGGCTTTGTTGTGGTGGGGATTCTATATGTCACTGTGCCGCCACATGTCTTACATCCTGCATGGGTGTGTTCTGCTGTGTAGGACATGTCCAAGGTTCATCGTGCAAGGTTCTTGAATGTGTATGCTGCTGTGATGCTGCTGACTATTGGAAATGATGGATTCTGTGACAGGCAAAATCAGTTGTGGATTGACATGCTTTGTGGGATACATTTGTACTCACCCAGTGGCCATGTGTTTTGGCCTCAGTGCCTTTCCATGTACACTGGCAGGGTACAGTTGCGTAGGACCATGGAGTCGTGGGTGGATCCTGGGTAGCAGGCACAGCAGTGGCTGAAGGTGAGGCCATGGCCACATGTCATCTGCACGTTGAGGGAATGGTACTGTTTACGGTTTCTGTAGGCAGCCTCATGTGCCTGGGGTGGTACAAGTGCCACATGTGTGCAGTCCAGGGCTGCTATTACCTTCGGGACTTGGGCAATGGCATAGAATTGACCCTTAAGCTGGTGCACCTGTGCCTGTGTGGCTGGCAATGCAATGTGTTTGTTCATATGATTCAACAGTGCATCAGGCACCTGTCCCAGCATGGCACTGAATGTGTACTGGGCCATTCCATGCATCATGGCAATGGTATGTTGGTAGCTGCCAGTCCCAAGTGATTGAAGCACAGACACGAGCTTCAGTAGGGGAGGTACTGCCGTGCTGGTGGCTATGCGGCTGCATATGTCACCCTGGATTGTGTCCAGCAACTGGGTGATGGTTGCCCTGTCTATCCGATATTCTGTCACCAACTGACCATCAGTTAGGGCCCAGGGTGTTGGCCTGACCCTGGGGATGGCTGGCCGCCTTGCTTGTGCTGATCTCCTCCTCTTTCTCCTCATCCCCACTGCCCCCTGCACTCCCAGGGACCTGGCCTGGTTGACTGGCCTCTGTAGCTCCAGGCGCAGCTGGTAGAAGTCGACATCAAGGCTCCCGGCTCCAAATGGCAGCATGGTGTTGGGGAGGGTGTGTTGTGCATGGGTGGGTCCTTTGTAGGCCTCTGATTTGCATTGCTTCCACCTGGGCCCTCATTGCTGTCTCCTCCCTGCTCCTGCTGGTGTAATGGGGTCGGGGAGGCTGTGTTGTGCATGGGTGGGTCCTTTGTAGGCCTCTGATTTGCATTGCTTCCACCTGGGCCCTTATTGCTGTGGCCTGTGTTCTGTTACCTCCAGCTTTTTGCTGGAGGTATTTTCGGCAGATTATCCGCAGCTTTTCTGGCGCTAATAGCGCTTACACCGGACTCGTGATTGATGGTGTTTTAGCGCGAATGGTTCCAGGCGCTGTTATGGCCGGCGCTTGTACAGCAGGCTGTCCTTGCGCCGGCTGCTATTGTGCCGGTGGTATTTGGAGTCGTGATACGGCAGACCCTTAAAATCGGCGCTAAGAGCGTTACCGCCGATTTTAAGGGTTACCCCCCAAGTCGTGATGAGGCCCTATGAAATGATGAACTCTTGAAGCCTTCAGTGTTTTTCCATTTCACCTCAAACAGAAGTTTATTTCTTGCTCACGTTCATGTATTTTCTTGACAGACAACTAGGCTCACGGCGGCCTCAAATCTCGGTGCTGGGCCAACCAGCCTTTCTTGAATTCTCCTTCGCCATTAGCTGTTTTCCAACTGTGCCACACTGAAAACCTTTCCATTCACAGGGTTCAAGTCTTGCTAAAGTGCATTGTGGAACATCCGGATTCTATACAATCCTATGTATATATGTAATCTATTCACTACGTAGTCAGCCTGAAGATGACTTTGTCTATTGCGTTACTGCATCTGTACAAGTGTAAACTGATTTTGCATTTTCTTCAGCGTTTCTTTTCCATGAGCATCTTCATCTCAAGCCCGAAATGTTGCTCATATTTGACACCTCCTCTTCAGATCTTATAGAATGTTTATGTTCTTCTGTCTCATGCATTTTTTCTAGGTGCGTCAGTTCTGCTTCGCATGACATCACCAGTCTTCATTCTTGTTCATTTTCACACTTCTTCCTGGACTTTGTCCAAAAGACCATCCTATTTTCGGGAATGCATATAGGGTTTTCTCAGTGGATAGATACCCTGTTTCCAGGATTCTTTGCGGTACAGGTATCCTTACTGGTACTGCAAGTGTTGCAATTTCTAATTCCCAACATATAAGCAACATGGGGTGGAGCTTTTGGTGGGCGTCCTTGACTCCTTCTCTACAGTAGAGTTCAACAGTTGATTAGAGACTCTTGGAATCAAAATCAGGGAATCTGATAGATAAGTTGGTGTGGACTAAAATGTAGGTCTAAAATTTTAGCTTAATTTTCCATTGTGTCACTTGGCCTTTCACACGGCTGAGCATTCACTGTGTCAATGTTATTTTTCCAAACCTCAGTCTCTAGTCTCAGTCTCTAGTCTCTAGAGGTATGTCTCTAACCTCAGTCTCTAGTCTCAGTCTCTAGTCTCTAGAGGTATGTTCTTCGATACAAATTGATTTTGCAGAGTCTCAGTTCCAGAATGTTCATTAAACTCAAGAGACATATTATTCATAACAGCTTGAGAGTATAATTTGGGGGCTGCCATGTTTTCATTTGCATGGATACTGCTGTGAAAAACAGTTGGAGAAGTTGTGGGCATGTTTTTACTTATGTGTATCTCAATGCTTTGTAAGGGCTTGCCTTGTAACATAGCAGGTTCCGGAAAGCACTGTGAATTGTATGCAATGATTTCATCGTCAGTTACTTGACAGCATGGCTTCGACACTGTTTCAAAGGAATTCACAAGAGCAGGCAAGTCACGGGAGTTCAAAGAAACTTTCAACGATTCTGTGCCTGTATTTGTATTTCTCCCAGCTGACGACCAGAGTTGTCTAATGTCGGCCCCCGCCGACTTCGGTCGTTGCATACATTTCCTCTTTATGTTACACTTAGGGGCATGCCTTACATTTAATGCAGGGAGTTAGAACGGTGTGTCATTAATCATAAGGTCCTCCACGCATGCCGACATTGCGGTCTTGAGCGTATACATGCTGTTTCAATGGCAGTATACAGCAGAAGCAAAGCAGCAATAGAATGCCTTCCAAGGCAGAAATTGTATGGAGTAGTGCAAAATTCAGCTGTTTGCTTAGCTGAACAGCCAAACAGCACTCGCAGACAGCACTCACTGGAAGCGCACGTGCCAGAGATTTTGTAGGGCTTCTGGATGAAGTGAGAGGGGCTTGTATTTAGAAGAGTAAAAACGAAAATGTTATGCCTTGTAAAGAGTTTCTTTCACTCTATATAGTCTGTAGAATAGGTACGTCGCAGTAGAATCCAACCAGAAGTTCAGAAAGCGTGTTGAACGATCCTCATGGCAAAGAGTCTCCTGCAGGACAGCACTCGCAGACAGCATTCACTAGAAGCGCGCTACTGGTGTGAAAACATTAACCTGCACAGAAGTTGCAAAAGACATCTATATTGACAGTGTGCGTGTTTAGAAGTTGTTTTTGTAGTTTTTTTTAATTAATTTAGTTAGTAGTTTCATTTGGTGTGAAATTAGTATAAACATTTTCTTTTTAGTTTGAATGCACTTTCAATCAAAGTTTCAAGGATAGTTTTTCTCTGACAGTTTCTTAAGTGCAGAACGTGACTTTTCAGATTTTTTTTATGAGATTGTAAGAACATTTTTTGTAAAATTGATTTCTTTGAATGTTTTACTCTGGCTACAGCGACATTGCTAGATATAGTTTGAGGTTTTATTTGATTTGTAGTTTTTTTACTACATATTTTTTACTTTTATTTTTGAATGACGTGGATTACTTTTGTAAGTGTTGACTGTTGTACTTTGCATGAGTGCAGTTACAGTTCTGTTGCTTTTACATTTTCTATACATTGTTTTAGTGGATGGTGACTAAATGACATTCCTTTCTTTGTATCTGCTCTATCTCTTTATTTTCTGCAGAGCTAAATTTTAGTAGGCAATGTTTAGTATCTGTTAGGAAAAAAAGTGTCTATTTTAAAGTTTTAGAAGGTTTATGTGGGTGTTTATGTGGGTGGTCTTGTACAGGGATAAGGGTATTGTGGGTATAATTGTAGGTGGTTGATAAAGAGTGGTGTATGATTGTGTTGTGGAAGATGAGTGCATAGATAGTGGGAGGTATGAAGTTACATATTTGGAGAGATAGTACATTTGTGATATAGTAGTATGGGGAAGAGGGAGGTGAGATAATTAAAGTAATTTGTTTTGAGTAATGATTGGTATAAAGGAGGGGGAATGTAGGAAGGAATGTATTGGTGTTAGTAAAGTCATATGAGAGAGTGTTTTGGAAATGAATATATACAAAAATGTTGAGTACTGAGAAGAGGAAGAGGAGTGTTGGATTATCTAGATTATAATTTCATAATTTGATTTGGAAGAGGCATGTATTCATAATGTGAGGTATGTAGTAAAATTTACTGTACTGGAAGAATTTGTTGAATGAGGAAGAGGGTTCTGGAGATATTTTAACATAATTTGATTTGTGAAACCGTATAGGAATGGTGAAATATAAAAATGGATGAATGAGTTGTTGGTAGTGAAGCTATTTGCGAGAAACAGTAGTGTAGGAAAGAAGATGTAGAATAATGTTTAGTACTGGGATGAGGAAGAAGGTTGTTACGGGAGTAACCTGAGGCAGTTATATGCATGTATGACAGATGTGGAAGGAGAGGTTGTTAAATTTAGAGGTTGTAGAATTGTAGTGTTTTTGATAAGTGTTAGATTGCAATTGGGAAGTGTTGTGTGGCATAAGCATATGCATGTGAATGTGAATGTGTGATAACATGTCTGTAGTAGTGTGTGTTTCGCACTGGTGGCATTAGTGAATAAGGGAGTGGTTGTCTATTGAATAAGAAGGAGTGTTGTGCTGTAATGGGAAAGCGTGATTGCTGCAATGGATTTAGTAAGTGTGTAATGTAATAGTTTACAATACAAGAAGGATGTCCTAGGTTAATACACAGACATAATTAGGTTATTACAATGATGGTAACATACATGGTACATTAATATACTTATTTTGTAGCAATTGGATAGGTTTATTCTCTAGATGTATTTATTAAATGTATTAATCAGTTTTCTGTAAATGTAAAAGAAAGGTTGTTGGCACATGTGTTAACTAGGCACAGGTTTAAGTAGTAAGGCCTGGCATGGATCATGGCAGCAGAAGCTAATGAAAATGCAGTAATTAAAGTTGTGTGATGGCTCCTGCAGGGTTGCATCTTAAAGGGAAGGATGTATAATATAGTGACATAGGAGGGAGTGATTTTGTTTTCAGAGATAGCACTGTAGTTTGGGGTTCTGTGGACACATCTGCATTCTGAAACTGTTGTATTAGAGTACATATAGCGATACATATTAGTGTTTTATAGAATTGTTATTTGAGAGTTAATCTTTTTCCTTGTGCTCCAAGGAGGTTTGCCTTTAGAAAGTGAATTTATTTTAGAACTATGTGTGACTTTTAGTGAGGTGCTGGTAACATGAGGCATTGGTGATGGCAGCAGTTTTGGCGTATGTATAAGGATGTGGTCTTTTATAGACAGTGGTATGAGATGGCCATGTAGTTTGAATATTCTCCACCTGTTCACATTAAGTGCCATTTAAAGTGGCATGGGAGTGTTTGGTGAGTGCATTTCATTTGTTTGATAAAAAAGTAAAAATGCTGGCGCTGCTAATACACTTATGCATTGTGTGTCTTTTAGTGAAGTGGTGTTAAAATGATGCATTGGTGATGGCTAATGTGAAAAGATATACAAGCCGATTCATGGAATTATTAGCGTGGCGCAAGTGGCCAAAAACGTGTGAATCGCAGTGGAATAGCGAAAATCGCAGTGCAAGTGCGAAAATCGCACGAAAAGCAGCGCACATCGATTCATGGAAGGCCGTGCGCGAGAAAACCATCCGATGTGCGATAAAAAAGTGCGCGGCGCACGTTGGCGCACAGGCCATCTAACGGCGTGCGCCAGTTTACAGTGAAAATCGCACAGGCCACAGCGAAAATCGCACATAGCGCGGCGCACGCAACAAAAGTAGGCGGAACACGGGGCGTAACACTCGGAATGGGGAACAACTTGCCAAAATGTGGGCGTCACGGGGGAAGCACAGGGTACAAGTGCGCGGAACGCCCACACGCTCGCCTACAACACGTATTCATGGAATAGAATAGGGCAAAAAAGCGCACGCTCAAACCAGCGCACAGGCACAAACACGAACGCCACAAGAAAGCAGGCGGTAGCGTCTCTGCGCCTGTAAGAAATGTGCGCCAAAAGGTGCGCCAACAAATAGCACCTATATACAGCCATGATGAATGCCCAATACTGTGGCCCTCCAGGACAAATGATGTGCAAAGGGGTACCCACAAACACAGACACGCGCTGACAGAAAAAAAACGTGTGCGTGTATACCGGGGTGCGGGGGAAGTCTCACACGCGAATTGGCCTGGTACGTGGATTACAGGGGTGCGCGGGAAGTACCACACGCGATTTGTCAGGGTACGTGGATTTCAGGGGTGCGCGGGAAGTTCCACACGCGATATAGCCGGGTACGTGGATTTCAGGGGTGCGCGGGAAGTCCCACACGCGATTAGGCAGGGTACGTGGATTTCAGGGGTGCGCGGGAAGTTCCACACGCGATTTGGCCGGGTACGTGGATTTCAGGGGTGCGCGGGAAGTCCCACACGCGATTAGTCAGTGTATCTGGATTGCAGGGGTGCGCGGGAAGTTACACACGCGATTTGGCCGTGTACGTGGATTTCAGGGGTGCGCGGGAAGTACCACACGCGATTTGGCAGGGTACGTGGATTTCAGGGGTGCGCGGGAAGTTACACACGCGATTTGGCCGGGTACGTGGATTTCAGGGGTGCGCGGGAAGTCCCACACGCGATTAGTCAGTGTACGTGGATTGCAGGGGTGCGCGGGAAGTTACACACGCGATTAGTCAGGGTACGTGGATTGCAGGGGTGCGCGGGAAGTTCCACACGCGATTTGGCCGTGTACGTGGATTTCAGGGGTGCGCGGGAAGTTCCACACGCGATTTGGCCGGGTACGTGGATTTCAGGGGTGCGCGGGAAGTCCCATACGCGATTAGTCAGTGTACGTGGATTGCAGGGGTGCGCGGGAAGTTACACACGCGATTTGGCCGTGTACGTGGATTTCAGGGGTGCGCGGGAAGTACCACACGCGATTTGTCAGGGTACGTGGATTTCAGGGGTGTGCAGGAAGTTACACACGCGATTTGGCCGGGTACGTGGATTTCAGGGGTGCGCGGGAAGTTCCACACGCGATTTGGCCGGGTACGTGGATTTCAGGGGTGCGCGGGAAGTTCCACACGCGATTAGTCAGGGTACGTGGATTGCAGGGGTGCGCGGGAAGTTCCACACGCGATTTGGCCGTGTACGTGGATTTCAGGGGTGCGCAGGAAGTTACACACGCGATTTGGCCGGGTACGTGGATTTCAGGGGTGCACGGGAAGTTCCACACGCGATTTGGCCGGGTACGTGGATTTCAGGGGTGCGCGGGAAGTTCCACACGCGATTAGTCAGGGTACGTGGATTGCAGGGGTGCGCGGGAAGTTCCACACGCGATTTGGCCGTGTACGTGGATTTCAGGGGTGCGCGGGAAGTACCACACGCGATTTGTCAGGGTACGTGGATTTCAGGGGTGCGCGGGAAGTTACACACGCGAATTGGCCGGGTACGTGGATTTCAGGGGTGCGCGGGAAGTTCCACACGCGATTTGGCCGGGTACGTGGATTTCAGGGGTGCGCGGGAAGTTCCACACGCGATTAGTCAGTGTACGTGGATTGCAGGGGTGCGCGGGAAGTTCCACACGCGATTTGGCCGTGTACGTGGATTTCAGGGGTGCGCGGGAAGTACCACACGCGATTTGTCAGGGTACGTGGATTTCAGGGGTGCGCGGGAAGTTACACACGCGATTTGGCCGGGTACGTGGATTTCAGGGGTGCGCGGGAAGTTCCACACGCGATTTGGCCGTGTATGTGGATTTCAGGGGTGCGCGGGAAGTACCACACGCGATTTGTCAGGGTACGTGGATTGCAGGGGTGCGCGGGAAGTTCCACACGCGATTTGGCTGTGTGCTCCCAGGTATTACCTGTACACCCTCCACGGCCCCTGCAGGCAGCACACACCACAGGGGACTACCCTGCACACCTGCTCATGTCACCCACCACCCCCACCCCCCAGCCACCAGGGGCACCCTCCACCAGGCCCCCACCCATGTCACCCACCACCCCCACCCCCAGCAGTGCAGGGGCATCCTCCACCAGGCCCCCACCCATGTCTCCCACCACCCCCACCCCCACCCCCCAGCACTGTGGGGCACCTGCCAGCAGGCCCCCACCCATGTCCAACCCATGTCTCCCACCACCCCCACCCCCCAGCCACCAGGGGCACCCTCCACCAGGCCCCCACCCATGTCACCCACCACCCCCACCCCCCAGCAGTGCAGGGGCATCCTCCACCAGGCCCCCACCCATGTCTCGTACCACCCCCACCCCCCAGCACTGTGGGGCACCTGCCAGCAGGCCCCCACTCATGTCTCCCACCACCCCCACCCCCCAGCACTGTGGGGCACCTGCCAGCAGGCCCCCACCCATGTCTCCCACCACCCCCACCCTCCAGCACTGTGGGGCACCTGCCAGCAGGCCCCCACCCATGTCTCCCACCACCCCCACCCCCCAGCCACCAGGGGCACCCTCCACCAGGCCCCCACCCATGTCACCCACCACCCCCACCCCCCAGCCACCAGGGGCACCCTCCACCAGGCCCCCACCCATGTCACCCACCACCCCCACCCCCCAGCAGTGCAGGGGCACCCTCCACCAGGCCCCCACCCATGTCTCCCACCACCCCCACCCCCCAGCACTGTGGGGCACCTGCCAGCAGGCCCCCACCCACGTCCAACCCATGTCTCCCACCACCCCCACCCCCCAGCACTGTGGGGCACCTGCCAGCGGGCCCCCACCCATGTCTCCCACCACCCCCACCCCCCAGCCACCAGGGGCACCCTCCACCAGGCCCCCACCCATGTCACCCACCACCCCCACCCCCCAGCAGTGCAGGGGCATCCTCCACCAGGCCCCCACCCATGTCTCCCACCGCCCCCACCCCCCAGCAGTGCAGGGGCATCCTCCTCCAGGCCCCCACCCATGTCTCCCACCACCCCCACCCCCCAGCCACCAGGGGCACCCTCCACCAGGCCCCCACCCATGTCACCCACCACCCCCACCCCCCAGCAGTGCAGGGGCATCCTCCACCAGGCCCCCACCCATGTCTCCCACCACCCCCACCCCCCAGCACTGTGGGGCACCTACCAGCAGGCCCCCACCCATGTCTCCCACCACCCCCATTCCCCAGCCACCAGGGGCACCCTCCACCAGGCCCCACCCATGTCACCCACCACCCCCAGCCACCAGGGGCACCCTCCACCAGGCCCCCACCCATGTCTCCCACCACCCCCACCCCCCAGCACTGTGGGGCACCTGCCAGCAGGCCCCCACCCATATCCAACCCATGTCTCCCACCACCCCCACCCCCCAGCCACCAGGGGCACCCTCCACCAGGCCCCCACCCATGTCTCCCACCACCCCCACACCCCAGCACTGTGGGGCACCTGCCAGCAGGCCCCCACCCATGTCTCCAACCACCCCCACCCCCCAGCCACCAGGGGCACCCTCACCAGGCCCCCACCCATGTCACCCACCACCCCCACCCGCCAGCCACCAGGGGCACCCTCCACCAGGCCCCCACCCATGTCTCCCACCGCCCCCACCCCCCAGCACTGTGGGGCACCTGCCAGCAGGCCCCCACCCATGTCCAACCCATGTCTCCCACCACCCCCACCCCCCAGCACTGTGGGGCACCTGCCAGCAGGCCCCCACCCATGTCTCCCACCACCCCCATCCCCCAGCCACCAGGGGCACCCTCCACCAGGCCCCCACCCATGTCACCCACCACCCCCACCCCCCAGCAGTGCAGGGGCATCCTCCACCAGGCCCCCACCCATGTCTCCCACCACCCCCACCCCCCAGCAGTGCAGGGGCATCCTCCACCAGGCCCCCACCCATGTCTACCACCACCCCCACCCCCCAGCCACCAGGGGAACCCTCCACCAGGCCCCCACCCATGTCACCCACCACCCCCACCCCCCAGCAGTGCAGGGGCATCCTCCACCAGGCCCCCACCCATGTCTCCCACCACCCCCACCCCCCAGCAGTGCAGGGGCAGCCTCCACCAGGCCCCCACCCATGTCTCCCACCACCCCCACCCCCCAGCAGTGCAGGGGCATCCTCCACCAGGCCCCCACCCATGTCTCCCACCACACCCACCCCCCAGCACTGTGGGGCACCTGCCAGCAGGCCCCCACCCATGTCCAACCCATGTCTCCCACCACCCCCACCCACCAGCACTGTGGGGCACCTGCCAGCAGGCCCCCACCCATGTCTCCCACCACCCCCACCCCCCAGCCACCAGGGGCACCCTCCACCAGGCCCCCACCCATGTCACCCACCACCCCCACCCCCCAGCCACCAGGGTCACCCTCCACCAGGCCCCCACCCATGTCACCCACCACCCCCACCCCCCAGCAGTGCAGGGGCATCCACCACCAGGCCCCCACCCATGTCTCCCACCACCCCCACAACCCAGCCACCAGGGTCACCCTCCACCAGGCCCCCACCCATGTCACCCACCACCCCCACCCCCCAGCAGTGCAGGGGCATCCTCCACCAGGCCCCCACCCATGTCTCCCACCACCCCCACCCCCCAGCCACCAGGGGCACCCTCCACCAGGCCCCCACCCATGTCACCGACCACCCCCACCCCCCAGCAGTGCATGGGCATCCTCCACCAGGCCCCCACCCATGTCTCCCACCACCCCCACCCCCCAGCAGTGCAGGGGCATCCTCCACCAGGCCCCCACCCATGTCTCCCACCACCCCCACCCCCCAGCAGCAGTGCATGGGCAGCCTCCACCAGGCACCCACACATGTCCCCCTGCCCCCAGGTCCTGACGATACTCAATCATGGCAGTAATGGGCAGAATACCCAGCACAAACACCCAGGCAAGGATTGCATCCACCCACATAGTGAATGCAATTACATGATACAACCCCAATGGCAAGTATGTAAATGAACACATGTCCGTCACACACACATACACAATGAGTGCAAGTGAATGTCAAAACCCATATCATGACATGTATGAAACCAATGAGAAAATACCACAAGTGAAAGTTAAAAAAACATGTATTAAAGATGAAAAATAAGTAAACAAATCAAACATACAACAATGGGGATAACAAAATAAATGGTCCATGTCCGAGAACAAATGTAAAAATAAAAAAAACAAAGTAATCCAAAAACAAATGTTGTCCAAAGCAATATCATGTGGAAGGAAAATAATGAAAAACCATTTCCTCATGGTGAACACAATAATTAATAAAAAAAATGTTTCTTCAAAAAGCAAACTATATACACGAATATTCCAGGGTCCATGAGCCCAACACCATAAATGAAAACTACTACTACCTAATGAAAAAAATATATACAAAAAAGTGGCCATTGTCCGAGAGGTCCAAAAAAATAAAAATGAATAAAGGAAACCTAACACTAACTAACTAAATAACTATATACAAAGGCAGCGGGCAAGTCCTGCGGCTCACTCGGTGATGTTGCTGGCCAGGGCATCATCGAACTCCATGTCGATGTCCTGGAGGCGGGACTCTGTCCTGGCCCAAAGTTCTCGCAGGGATAACCCCATGTTCAGCTCAAACTCCCTGCGAGCTTCCTCGAGGCACTCAGCCCGCCTCAACGCCCAACGCATGGAGAACTCCGCCCTGACCATGGTGAGCCGCTACTCTTCCGCCCGCTGCCGCTCCGCACCTATCCGCTGGACCAACTGCTCCCACACGGAAGACACCACCATCCCAGGGTTGCCCTGCCCTCCGGCCGATGCCTGCCCCTCTGATCTTGATGGCCCCGAGCCATGATGCCTCCCACGTCGAGCCTGCTGCTGCCTCCGACGCCACTGCCTCTGCCAGCACGACGGCATCCAGGCTGATGGAAACCACTGACGCCGTCGTGCACGTGCCCTGCCCGATGATGCTGTCACATCTTCCATCTGCTGGGGTCCAGTTGCTGTGTTGTCCACCCCTGCTGGACCTCCGACTCCCAACTGTGGCAGGGATGGGATCCCCACCGAGCTGGCTGCATTGGTCGGGGCAGGCCCACAGGGGGCCCTGGTGGCATCTGGGCCGGAAGACGGCAAGGAGAACGACTGGTGTATAGCCTGCACAGAGGAGGAGAGGTCCGCCAGATTGGCCAACACATGCAGCAAACCCCCGAACATGGCCGATCCCAATTGGGCCACGTCGGCACGGTGCACTTCGTGATGACGTGCGTGCTCCTCCCGGGAAGCACGCACGGCATCACGAATCACAGCCGTGCGCATCGCGACCCCAATCAGGACCTTCTCCACACAGCCCGGGGTTCCCACGTCCGCAGGTGGAGGAGAGTCAGGTGACATGGATATCCCCTCTACCTGCGGACGGGCCTGGGACGGGGCATCCCTGCTGGTGCATGGTGGTGCACTCACAGGGTCAGGGACAGCGACATGCACAGGCCCCTCCACGGTGACCTGTGCTGCCTCCTGCCCCTGGCCCTGGACTGCACCACTTGCACCAGCAGGGATGCCCCCACCAGGCCCCATGTGTGCCCCAGTGGCGGCCTCCTCCTCCTCTGTGCAAACCACCAACCTGGATGGCTCCTCACCGTCTCCCACCGTAGCAGGCCCCTGTGGGGGCTCACCCACCCCTTCCGCTGCAGCCGTGGGGGCATCCCCGCCGCCTTGCTCCACAGCGCCGTCTCCGCCCTCTTCTTCACTAGCCGCTGCGTAGAGGGAGACAAAGAACACAAGCATCAGGGTACTGTACAATGGTCCCCTAGACAGGAAGCAATAGCAGCTGAGCACCACTGTCAAAGTACACTTCCATCATGTCCCTCCACAACACATGGGTCAGTCCAGGCAAAACACACACAGTAACAGGCATGGTGCATGCCATGGACATTTCCATGTGTTAGGCGGAAACCTGTGCAGTTCCCTCTGGGACCACTGCAAAAGATTTAGGACTACAGGTGTTGCGATGAACCCACTTGGTAGCAGTCTGTACCACACAGATTCAATTGGTAGCTGTGGCTGAGCAGTCAGACTTCCCTCAAGAAAAGTTGGTCAGTATAGGGAGTATACAAGATAGGGTAATTCTCCGCAGCAAAACGAGTAAACACGCAACCAGGCTTTAGTATAAAGATAGTAAGTTATTTATTAATAACAGAACGTCTACGAAAAATACTAAAGTGAACCACGGCAAACAAATCAAAATACAATTACTCTGCAGAATGGAATAAAGCTCAACCCCCCGAAACACAATATCGACAACTCTAGGTTCTACGGCACCACTTATTTTCAGACAGAGGTGTATACCTCAACCCAGATGACACTCGAATATTTAGTGAGGAAGGGAGAGAAGAGAAAGGCAGGTAATGAAGTCAACACGGTTCGTACTGAAGCGGGTAAAAATGCAAGGCAAGAAGGCATTAATCACACTAGATCATACAGTTCGGCGGCCAGGCCCACTCGGTGAGAGGCAAGGCACGATGTCCTGGAAAGTCTCTACGGATGATGCACTCAAGTTTTGTTTAGCAAATTGGTTAGCGACAGGTTGAACCAGTTCAGAACAAAGAGTGAATAAAGCTTGGAGGCAACCCCACGGAACGGAGAGGAATCAGATACCTCACACGAACCGATCGAAAAAGGGAAGCCAGGCGGTTACGGTACCTTGTTGTGGAAGACAGCTCCGACGGGGGCAGTTGTTCCTGGTGGTGGATGCACGACGGGTCTTGGCCAAGAGAAGAGATGCTCTCGTCGTCGAAGAGAAGATGTCCGGTGCACCACCAGGGAAGAAACCAGCCGCGGAGTGCTTCGTCACAAGGCACCACCTTTCGATCACGGTGCAGGAGTAGTGGCTATCCGGTTGCCGGGTGCTCTGCACGGGCAATTCGACCACTGCGTCCTGGGCGACCAAAAAGCACAAAGAAGAAGAAGACTAGTTGTCCCCACCAGCCAGGGAAAGAGACTCTCCGGCAGGGAGATCTCTTCTGTCGTCGGGAGATTGTGAGACGATTCCGCAGGGCTTCACCGGAGGTGTTGTCGTGCAGGTCGACTCAGCGTTACCCTCGTCGGATTCTTTAGGTCCAGTGGCGACTTCCTGAAGATCCAGTCCCAAAGCCCTGCTTTTATGCAGACGTCCCCCATTCATTCAGCCTAGCTTGTCAATCAACACATGCTAAGTGGTGAGCGGGAAGGCTCACCACCTGGGCCAATCACTTCAGAGTGCGACCTGAGTTGGCAAGGCAACTCGGTCCAGGGTGTCTAAACCCCCTCCCACACCCCTGAGGTAACCCAGACAGAATGGCACCACTTTGGAGGGTCTCTGTCCAGAGGCCCGCCAAAAGTGGAACAAAGGGCTCAACCTTTGGTTTAGGAGTCACAGAGAAAAACACAGACGCCATTTTACAACCCGAGTTCTGGCAGAAAATACCACTCGATAAACCTATTTAAGATAAGTAGATCGGTGGTACGTTGGAGATTAACGAAAAACAGTATTAATCTTCAACAATGGGACGGATCCCATAGGGTTATGCCCGGGGTCGAACATAACAAGTAGTTTCCACTGCCACCAGCCAAAACTCGACGAGGAGGGACGGGACAGTGCCCCCTCGAGTAACAGATCCATGAGTAATCGAATTACCCCTACTAGCACGTCCACAATAAGATGGTTGGTACTAGTTCTGTTAGCAAATTTAGGTCTAGTAAAGCCAATGGTGACTTTACATGCCCGGGGAGACGGTAGTCAGTCCCCGGGTATGGAGTCTATGGTGGGGGGACCAGCTAGGGTGCCCCCGTGTCACGACACGTAAGGTGCGGAGTGACACACATAGAAAAACTTATGAGACCCTATGGAGTAAAAGACCCCATAGCCCATCGAACACATTGACAATTCAAAGGAATTCCACACATACATGTCCAAGAGTGAGAGGAAAAGGGTCACACTCTTGGCAGGATGGAAAAAACAAACTCCAGAAATCCAGCAAAGCTGCTGGGGGACTCACTAGGTTAGGAAATTCAGCCTAAACAGAGAATTCTCCCTAACACTCGCCCCCCCCAGACTAAGGGACAGGAGGATTTAATCCACTCCTGGATGAATCTCATACCTCTAGTCGATGATATGCATCCTAGAGAGACCATCAGCATTTTGGTGGTGACACCCTGACCTGTGCTCAATGGTGAAATCGAACCCTTGCAGGCAGATCGACCATCTCAGTAGTTTTGGGTTTTCCCCTTTCATTTGCATTAACCATCTCAAGGGTTGGTGGTCAGTCTGAATAACAAAAGTAGAACCATACAATTACGGCCTAAACTTCTTCAGAGCCCACACGATAGCAAAGCATTCTCTTTCGATTGTTGCCCACCTTGTTTCAGGATCCTTCAGCTTGCGGCTGATGTAGCAAACGGGGTGCTCCCTACCTTTCCCATCCAGTTGACTGAGTACGGCACCTATCCCTACATTGGAAGCGTCTGTCTGCACAATGAAGTGTTGGCGGTAATCAGGAGCTCTGAGTACTGGGGCTTGGCAAAGAGCCTTTTTCAGGTTTTCAAAAGCCTGATTGCACTCCTCGTTCCATTTAACCTTTTTAGGGAATTTGGGCGAGGAGATGACATTCAGTGGAGAAGCTATGGTCCCATAGTTCTCTATGAAATTCCTGTAATACCCGGTGAGGCCTAGGAAGGCTCTCACCTGAGTCTGAGTAGTCGGTGTTGTCCAATTTTGCACAGCTTCAATCTTACTGAGCAAAGGCCTTATTTCTCCACCGCCTACCTCATGCCCAAGGTAGACTACCTTACTCTGTCCAATTTGGCATTTACTCGCCTTTATGGTCAGATTGGCTCGTCCAAGAGCCTGCAAAACATCTCTCAGGTGGGTTACATGTTCGTCCCAGGAATTGCTGAACACTGCTATGTCATCCAAGTATGCCATGCAGAAGTCCTCCATCCCGGTTAGAACCTGGTTTACCATCCGTTGAAACCTAGCAGGTGCATTTTTTAGTCCGAAAGGCATTACCGTAAACTGGTATAAACCAACGGGGGTAGAAAATGCAGTTTTCTCCTTGGCATGGTTGGTCAGGGCTATTTGCCAATAGCCTGACGTCAAGTCAAATGTGCTGAGGAACTTGGCGGCGCCAAGTTTATCCACCAACTCATCTGTTCTTGGCAAAGGATGGGCATCAGTCGTGGTGACTGCGTTAAGAGCTCTATAATCCACGCAGAATCTAAGTTCTTTAGATCCGGCCTTTGGTACTAACACAACTGGGCTAGACCATGGACTATTAGAGGGCTCTATTACCCCGAGATCAAGCATCTTGCTGACCTCACCTTTGATGTGGGTTCTTACGTTTTCTGACATGCGATATCCTCTGCTTTTGACAGGCAGACAGTCACCAGTGAGTATCTCGTGCTGGCCCCAAGGGGTCAAGCCTGGTGAGAGCGAGAACAGAGAGGCAAACTGATTCAACATAGACTTGCACTCTTCTTGTTGCTCGGGTGTCAGATTGGAGGAGAGATTTACTCCTTCAATGTTTTCATCTAAAGGTAAGCCTCTGAGGAGATCCGGAAGAGTTTCACTCTCATCTTCTTCCTCGGCTGATGCTAGAAGCAACGCTCCTACGTCAGGTCGTGAGACATACGCTTTAAGTCGGTTGGTGTGAAAGACTGTTGGAGCCTCCTTGGGGTTGCCCAAGTCCACCAGATAGTTAACCTCACCGAGCTTACCCACTACTCGGTAGGGTCCCATCCATTTATCTTGCAAGGCCCTCTGCCTTGTGGGGATCATAACAAGAACAAGCTGGTTTTGAGCGAACTCAACCATGTTAGCCTTTTGATCGTGCCAGTGCTTGACCAATGCTTGTCCAGCTTTCAAGTTATCGCTTGCTTCTGTCATCAGGTGCGACATTCTCCTCCGGAGACCTATCACGTAGTCAGTCACTCTGACTGGCTTGGGGGAAGGAGCACTCTCCAACCCCTCCTTAATCAGGGCCAATGGACCTCTGACGGGATGACCATAGAGCAGTTCGAAGGGAGAGTAGCCTACTCCCTCCTGAGGGACTTCTCTATAAGCAAAAAGAAGGCATGGCAATAGAAGGTCCCACTTACGCTTAAGGGGTTCTTCTAGAGCACCTATCATGCTCTTCATGGTTCCGTTGAACCGTTCTACCAACCCATTGGTTTGTGGGTGGTAAGCCGTTGAGAACTTGTAAGTTACCCCGCAGGTTTTCCACATGGCTTTCATGTAGTGGGACATAAAATTTGACCCCCTGTCAGAGATAACTCCCTTAGGAAATCCGACCCTAGTAAAAATACCAAGGAGGGCCTTAGCCACAGCCGGAGCTGTAACAGTCCTCATAGGAATTGCCTCAGGATACCTAGTAGCATGGTCTACTACAACAAGTATAAACCTGTTGCCTGAGGAGGTTGGAGGATCAAGGGGACCAACGATATCAATCCCTACTCTCTCAAATGGGACTCCCACAACGGGAAGAGGCACTAACGGTGCCACATTCTTGGACCCAACCTTACCAGAGATCTGGCAGGTATGGCAGCTTCTGCAGTGTTTTTCTACTTCGGCCCCCATTTTTGGCCAATAGAAGTAGAGTGAGAGCCTTTCCTTAGTCTTCTTGAAACTCAAGTGACCAGCCAAAGGAATCTCGTGGGCTAACTGCAAGAACTGTGGTCTGTTCTCTTGGGGTACTACAAGGCGTTTGTAGTCTCCAGGTGTAGACTCGGTCGGTTCACTATAGAAGAGGCCATCTTCCCAGTGCAACCTATGTTTCCCAGGCTCTTGCCCTTCAGCCTGAGTTACTGCCTGACGGCGAAGACCTTCCAGAGTTGGACATTCTCTCTGTCCCTTACTGAAGTCTGCCCTGCTGGGTCCACCTTCTGCCAGTAACGACTGCAGCTCAGGATGGTCAACAGGATCCAGATCTCCAATGAGTTCCTGCCCTTCCATTAGCTCTTCTTCAGAGTCTAATTCTACCATACAGGGTTGTACTTCCCCCTCAGCCTCAGCTGGAGGTGGAGTTACGGGTGTGACGTTGGACAACCGCGGGGAAGTCCATGTCGGCTGCATCGGAATGTGGGCTGTTGGTTTCGGTTTAGAAGTTTTAGGTTTCCCTTTGACTTCTGTGTTCCTAGAGACAGCGGCCGCCATTTCCAATGGAGCAGGAGTGATTTCTTTCTTCATCATCTCCCCGAGAGTACCGCGCAGGGTCCTCTCTCTTGCAGGTCTGGTTAGCTCCTGTAACCGTTTACTAGGAGGTCTGGGAGTATGCGATACAACTCCGAGAGTTTTCAAATCGTTACCCAACAGTACGCGTCCTGGTACCTCACTCTGTATGCTGACAGGTATCTTTACAGTCATGTCGTTACACTGGATGAGAACTGGTAATTGGGGAAGCACCTGCACAGGCCCTCCAGCTAACTTGGTGAGGCGTTTGGGTGCCTTAGCAACATCCTCAGCCTGAAAAAACGATTTATCCATCACAGTTATGCTGGCCCCAGTGTCCCTAATGGCAGGCGTCTCCTGACCATTCACCTGGACACTGTCCTTATAATACTCTTTAGTATTATCGGGGATAGAATTATAGACA
The DNA here is from genome assembly GCF_040938575.1 of Ambystoma mexicanum. Classification (NCBI taxonomy): domain Eukaryota; kingdom Metazoa; phylum Chordata; class Amphibia; order Caudata; family Ambystomatidae; genus Ambystoma; species Ambystoma mexicanum. Next base: position 1,143,762,945 of record NC_090922.1, read on the forward strand.
TCTAAATTCTGTTGTTCCCACAACCCCAGAGATACTAAAGAAACGCTGGCTGAGACTCCAATGGGTTCGTCAGCTAGCAGTAGAAAGTTTCCACTTGCCATTTGGACTTCCTCCTCTGGAGCGAAGGCTAAGGAGACAAGCTGGACCCCTGAAGGTTTACCCTTACATCTGGGATCTCCTTTCACGTGATCAGTCGAGCCACAAACAAAGCATTTCCCGAATGCTTTCTGGAATGGTGGCTTGTTCTGACCTCCTTCCGGTTTGGCACCAGAAGACACACTATTCTGTTGTGGTTTTCCCGGTGGCTTACCCTTCTGGTTTTGTTTGGGGCCCTCTTTGGAATGTGAGTTATTCGAATTCTCCTTTGAGTCTTTTTTAGGCTGTTTTCCCTCGTCCTTTTTCTGAGTTACCCCAGAATCCTTGTGAGTAGCCCTGTTGGCAACCCACAAGTCAGCAGCCTTAGCTAGAGCCCTGGAATCTAATTCCTTCGAATCAGCCAAGTGCTGTCTGAGCTCAGGAGAACAGGCATCATAAATCGACTCCAACATAAAAAGATTTCGCATACCCTCGTAAGTGTCAACTTTGTAACCCTTAATCCATCCCTCTAAGTTTTTCAACCCTTCACTCACCCAGGTAGCCCAAGGGGTACCATCATGCTTTTTGAGGGTTCTAAACCTCTTAAGATACTGGGAAGGGGTCTTCCCGAATCTAGCTATCAAAGCTAGTTTCACACTTTCGTAATCCGTCTTATCCACCTCCCCCAATTCCATTACCACATCAGTCGCAACAGGAGGAAGCCTAGAGAACAACCAGGGAAGCAACGCATTCCCGGTGATGTCCTGGAGCCCATGATTGTATTCAAACAGTTTCAACCAATCCAACACATCCAATCTCGGTTCGTACATACCCACTAATTCCTTCGGCATCCGGGGTATTTTGGGACTGGAGCTCCTAGAGGAACCAGAGGAGAGAGAAGCATTTTCCATAGACAACTTTTTCATTTGTAACTCATGATTAAGCTCTATTTCCCTGAGTCTTAACTCAGCTTGTTTCTGCTCAGCCTGGGCATTCATTCGTTTGAACTCGAGCTCTTGGTTTCGTTCAGATTGAGCCAAGAACCATTTATATTCTAATTCGAGCTTCATTTTTTCAAGTTCAAAATAAGCAGGGTTACTTGTGGGACCTGGTATTGGCCCCGTAGGCACAGTTGGTAAGGCAGGTAGAGGAACAGGTGAGACAGTTTCGTTAGCCTCGCCGTCCTCGTCAGCCTCTTCATCGCTATCATCAGAATTACGATTCAGATCAACACCATTACTGTTATCTACAGTTGCTGGAGAGTTTGGTTCCTCTGAACCAGTACCCAGACTTTGGTTCGCCAGCAATCTCTCTATCAGTTCTAACTTCTTGCCTTTTACAGGAAGATTCTCTTGTCTACAGAGAGCTCGCAGACTCTCAGTATTTTTATCCGACAAAGACTCTTGGCTGTAAATTTCCATCGTAGACATGTTTTTTGAAAGTTCCTTTTGTAAAGTTTTGTGGTTAGTCGTCCTACAGCGTCGAAAAACACTCTAAACTGTATACTCGATACTAATCCCACCGCTGCCACCAGTGTTAGGCGGAAACCTGTGCAGTTCCCTCTGGGACCACTGCAAAAGATTTAGGACTACAGGTGTTGCGATGAACCCACTTGGTAGCAGTCTGTACCACACAGATTCAATTGGTAGCTGTGGCTGAGCAGTCAGACTTCCCTCAAGAAAAGTTGGTCAGTATAGGGAGTATACAAGATAGGGTAATTCTCCGCAGCAAAACGAGTAAACACGCAACCAGGCTTTAGTATAAAGATAGTAAGTTATTTATTAATAACAGAACGTCTACGAAAAATACTAAAGTGAAACACGGCAAACAAATCAAAATACAATTACTCTGCAGAATGGAATAAAGCTCAACCCCCCAAAACACAATATCGACAACTCTAGGTTCTACGGCACCACTTATTTTCAGACAGAGGTGTATACCTCAACCCAGATGACACTCGAATATTTAGTGAGGAAGGGAGAGAAGAGAAAGGCAGGTAATGAAGTCAACACGGTTCGTACTGAAGCGGGTAAAAATGCAAGGCAAGAAGGCATTAATCACACTAGATCATACAGTTCGGCGGCCAGGCCCACTCGGTGAGAGGCAAGGCACGATGTCCTGGAAAGTCTCTACGGATGATGCACTCAAGTTTTGTTTAGCAAATTGGTTAGCGACAGGTTGAACCAGTTCAGAACAAAGAGTGAATAAAGCTTGGAGGCAACCCCACGGAACGGAGAGGAATCAGATACCTCACACGAACCGATCGAAAAAGGGAAGCCAGGCGGTTACGGTACCTTGTTGTGGAAGACAGCTCCGACGGGGGCAGTTGTTCCTGGTGGTGGATGCACGACGGGTCTTGGCCAAGAGAAGAGATGCTCTCGTCGTCGAAGAGAAGATGTCCGGTGCACCACCAGGGAAGAAACCAGCCGCGGAGTGCTTCGTCACAAGGCACCACCTTTCGATCACGGTGCAGGAGTAGTGGCTATCCGGTTGCCGGGTGCTCTGCACGGGCAATTCGACCACTGCGTCCTGGGCGACCAAAAAGCACAAAGAAGAAGAAGACTGGTTGTCCCCACCAGCCAGGCAAAGAGACTCTCCGGCAGGGAGATCTCTTCTGTCGTCGGGAGATTGTGAGACGATTCCGCAGGGCTTCACCGGAGGTGTTGTCGTGCAGGTCGACTCAGCGTTACCCTCGTCGGATTCTTTAGGTCCAGTGGCGACTTCCTGAAGATCCAGTCCCAAAGCCCTGCTTTTATGCAGACGTCCCCCATTCATTCAGCCTAGCTTGTCAATCAACACATGCTAAGTGGTGAGCGGGAAGGCTCACCACCTGGGCCAATCACTTCAGAGTGCGACCTGAGTTGGCAAGGCAACTCGGTCCAGGGTGTCTAAACCCCCTCCCACACCCCTGAGGTAACCCAGACAGAATGGCACCACTTTGGAGGGTCTCTGTCCAGAGGCCCGCCAAAAGTGGAGCAAAGGGCTCAACCTTTGGTTTAGGAGTCACAGAGAAAAACACAGACGCCATTTTACAACCCGAGTTCTGGCAGAAAATACCACTCGATAAACCTATTTAAGATAAGTAGATCGGTGGTACGTTGGAGATTAACGAAAAACAGTATTAATCTTCAACAATGGGACGGATCCCATAGGGTTATGCCCGGGGTCGAACATAACAAGTAGTTTCCACTGCCACCAGCCAAAACTCGACGAGGAGGGATGGGACAGTGCCCCCTCGAGTAACAGATCCAGGAGTAATCGAATTACCCCTACTAGCACGTCCACAATAAGATGGTTGGTACTAGTTCTGTTAGCAAATTTAGGTCTAGTAAAGCCAATGGTGACTTTACATGCCCGGGGAGACGGTAGTCAGTCCCCGGGTATGGAGTCTATGGTGGGGGGACCAGCTAGGGTGCCCCCGTGTCACGACACGTAAGGTGCGGAGTGACACATATAGAAAAACCTATGAGACCCTATGGAGTAAAAGACCCCATAGCCCATCGAACACATTGACAATTCAAAGGAATTCCACACATACATGTCCAAGAGTGAGAGGAAAAGGGTCACACTCTTGGCAGGATGGAAAAAACAAACTCCAGAAATCCAGCAAAGCTGCTGGGGGACTCACTAGGTTAGGAAATTCAGCCTAAACAGAGAATTCTCCCTAACACCATGCATGTCCAATGGACTCTTGAAACATTCAATGATATGTAACTCACATGCATCATGGCTCATGCCTATCACATGCACACACTTCACCTCAGTCACATCCATCTGGCCCCAAACACACCAAACACAGCGGATACAAGAGTAATTTGGCTGCTTCACTGAATCTGTGCATTGTCACACACATGTGTCATGCATCCATGGCATGCACAAGTCACAGACACGCAGGTCAGGCACACAGACATGGCTACCATATATGTACCTGGCATCAGCACCCATCCCTCACCCCCACCCATGTCCAGGTACAGAGACTGGCATGCTCTCATGTTCAAAATCTGCATAGGGCTCCCCATGCGGCATTTGAACACATGCAACAACCATGTGGGTCACACATCACTGGTCGCACATGCATTACTATGATGTCCCTGCACACATACATGCATACATGGCCTATGGCACACATACAGGCAAGTATCATAGAACCAGCACACCGCAACATGCCCTGTCTCACACAGTAATGCTTGGACACTTACCGCTCAACTCCAGACGGGCCTCCCTCTCAAGGATCTGGGCGTGGAGCGCTGGGTGTACGCGTTCCAGGACCCTCATCTGGATGGAACTCATGCGGCCCCGGCCCCCCTCCACGAGGCGCCGGGCCTTCACAAGGGTCCTGGACCTCAAGTCCTCCCAGCGCTTCTTGATCTTCTGGACGTTGCGGGTTGCCACCCCCTCCGCGTTGATGGCAACCACACAGTCGGCCCAGATCCTCTCCCGTCCTTCCTTGATGGCGCGGGACGATCCAAAGAGGGCATCATACTGCCCCAGGACATGCTCCACCAGGACACCAACTTCCCTGGCACTGAAGCTGGTGCCCCTCTGCCCCTCTGGCCTGGGGTTGCCACTGGTGCCAGATGTGGAAGTGCCCGACATGGCAACCCCAGAGGCAGGTGTGGGTGGGCAACTGGGTCCTGGGGCTGGGCTATGGAGCGATGTAATCCCAGTCGGGAGTCTTCAGTTCCAGCAGGGGTGGACACAGCAACTGGACCCCTGCAGATGGCTGATGTGCAGGCACCAAATGGCAGGACACGGTGGCAGCAGGCAGGCAGGCAAGCAGAAGCAGATGGCACGTGGGAGGCTGCTCGGGGCACTGGGGGCAGGAGCCCTGGTGGGCTCTGTATCAGGTGTGTGGGATTGCACACTCAGCATGGGAGTTGGTGCAGGCATTGGCTCAAGTGTAATGGTGTCAGGGGGAATGTCAGCAGGATGGACTAGGACCGACACTGTCCTGGCTGGGTGTGTGAGAGCTGGGGTGGATGGAGCCGCAGCTGCCCCTGCAGCCTCTCCGCCCTGCCTACTTGGGGCAGCAGATGACCTTGCTGCCCCAGATCCACGTGGCATGATGGCATCAACGTGCACCAGCGCACGTGTCGTAGCCCTGCTGACCTGGAAGTCAGCCATGGAGTCAGCCAGGTCTGGTGCCACAATGGGCTGGTCCAACAAGGGCTGAGCATGGATGGTGTCAGCCACATCAGCCTCAACGGGAGGGGGGGAGGGGGGGGATTATGGGTGCCCTTGACTGGTCCTCCACACATGGGGGGACAGGCTCACCCTGCAAGTTACGACCACGTCCCCTACCGGATCCACCACGGCCACCACTTGTGGCTCTTCCACCTTTGCCACCCTTACGGAATCCTCGCCTCCCAGCCGTGGCACTGATGTTAATGTGCGTATGGGAGTGGCTGTAGACTATTGTCCTGGGCAATTGGGGGTCAAAGGGGTTGGGTACCAGATGGTAATTGTACCCTAGTGCTCTAGCAAGGCTGAATGTAACCCCTGGGGAAAGATGACGGGTCACGCAACGCACAGGAGGCCCAAAAAAGGGAGATGACGTGCACGCAACCCCTCCTAGACCACGTGTGCAGAAAGAAAAACCTGCACTACGCTAACACAAGAATGAACGTATGCGTGTCACACGCAGCCTAGAATGACCTCTGAAGGGGTAGGCTACACACGGGGCAAGCACAGATGTTAGATACGTGCGTGACTCACCGTCTGCCAGGTAAAAGAGCGTGAAAAATGAGCGCGTTTGGTTGGCAACACTCCCGCCAAAAGAAGATATGTACGCTGTCTGAGGAGACAGGACAACAGTAGAAGGGAACACTGTTTGAGGGAACAGGCCCAGGTAAACCAGTACAAGAGAAAAAATAGAAAAAGCTGTCAGAGGTAACAGGGAGTACGAACTTGAAACGCCGTGAAGTAAATCGCGTGTGAAACGACAAGAAGTACAGAATTCACCCACTCGCTCTCCACTAAAAGCACGTACAAGGAATTGGTGTTCTACACGTACCTTATATGCAGGCCCACACGTACAGCGTCACTTACGCGGCGTGTACGTGCTAGGCCCATTCCCACCAATTACACGCTTTGTCACTTCTGCGTGTAGGTCCATTTGCACCAATTACACGCTTTGTCACTTCTGCGTGTAGGTCCATTTGCACCAATTACATGCTTTGACACTTCTGCGTGTAGGTCCATTTGCACCAATTACACGCTTTGACACTTCTGCGTGTAGGTCCATTTGCACCAATTACACGCTTTGACACTTCTGCGTGTAGGTCCATTTTCACCAATTACACGCTTTGTAACTTCTGCGTGTAGGGCTATTTCCACCAATAACACGCTTTGACACTCGGACGTGTCACGCAACTTTTTCCTACGCGTGCACGTGACTTCATAGACGCGCATACGCTATTGACGTGTTTACGCGCTAAGGGCCTTTCATCGATTTACACGCAGACGTGTGGGATTTTCACGTGCAAAATCACTCCGTATCAAGCTGTCCATGCGTTCACACACGAAAGACCACGCTCCTGCCCAGGAGGCCAAATTACTGCCCCCCAGAGCCCTGAGCACGCTCCCACCTGCCATCTGCTGCTGCCTGACTGCCTGCTGCCCACGTGCCCTGCCATTTGCTGCCTGCACATCAGCCAGGGGTGCTGTTGCTGTGACCACCCCTGCTGGAACCAAAGGCTCCCGACTGCTTTTCCGTCGCCCCACAGCCCAGCCCCAGGACCCAGTTGCCCACCCACTCCTGCCTCTGGGGTTGCCATGTCGGGCACTACAACATCTGGCACCAGTGGCAACCCCCGGCCAAGGAGGCAGAGGGGCACCAGCTTCAGTGCCAGGGAAGTTGGTGTCCTGGTGGAGCATGTCCTGGGGCAGTATGATGCCCTCTTCGGAAGGTTGCGCGCCGACAAGGAAGGACGGACTCGGATCTGGATGGACATCGTGACCGCCATCAACGCGGAGGAGGTGGCAGTCCGCGACTACGAACGTGTCAGGAAGCGCTGGGAGGACTTCAGGTCCAGGACCCTCAACAAGGCCCGGCGCCTCATGATGGCAGCAGATACTAAGGGGTGGGCGGGGCCACTTGTCGGAAGATCAGATGAGTGTCCTGGAACGCATATCCCCAGCGCTCCACATCCAGGTCCTTGAGAAGCAGACTCGTCTGGAGTCGAGCGGTAAGTGTACATGCATACTGATTGTAAGCTGTGCGTGTGGTGGTGTGCCAGGAGTGTGCAGGTTGAACATGTATTTTTATGTGGCCAAGTAGGGGAGTTGTACAGGGCTGTGAGGGTGACACATGCGAGGGGTCTCATGTGTGACACATGGATGGTGCTTGTGTGTGTGGGCTTGCATGGCACAGGATGTGGAGGAATGATTGTCAGGTGTGACATGGATATCGATCGAGACACTGCGACAGTTGGCGGAGGTGTACACATGCATGCAGGTTTGGTGTTGTGTGTGCATGTGTAGTGTACTCCCTATGTTGCATGTGATGTGTGGATGACCTTTGGCTGCCCATGCTGTTGTATGTGAATGGATGGTGCTGGCTGTTGCATTATGGCTGTGGTATGGCTCATGTGTGCAAGTTGAAATGACATGTGTGTTGGGGATTGTGATGCCATGTGTGAGGTTTAGCAATGCCACTCATGTATAACTGTCATGTGTGTATGAGTCCATTTTACAGTGCCCTGATGCCTGTGTTTTCTTTCTCCCTGTCTGCAGCGTCAACTGATGAAGAGGGCGGAGAAGGTGCTGTGGAGCACAGCGGCAGGGGTCGCACCACCAGCCGAAGACGCAAGGCCCGGATCCCATCCCAAGTTGTGATCTCGTCGGGGAGTGAGGAGTCTGGTGCAGCGTCCCAGGCCGCAGCTGGCGAGGGGAGGTCCAAGAGGCGGAGGTCGGAGTTGGACTCCTCAGCAGCAGAAGGGGCAGCTGGGACCCTACAGGGCCCAACGGGGGAAGATGGCACGGAGTCATCCAGGTTGGTGGGGTGTTTGGTGGAGGGTGCCCCTGCACTGCTGGGGGGTGGGGGTGGTGGGAGACATGGGTGGGGGCCTGGTGGAGGGTGCCCCTGGTGGCTGGGGGGTGGGGGTGGTGGGAGACATGGGTGGGGGCCTGGTGGAGGCTGCCCCTGCACTGCTGGTGGGTGGGGGTGGTTGGAGACATGGGTGGGGGCCTGGTGGAGGCTGCCCCTGGTGGCTGGGGGGTGGGGGTGGTGGGAGACATGAGTTCGGCATGAGTGGGGGCCTGGTGGAGGCTGCCCCTGGTGGCTGGGGGGTGGGGGTGGTGGGAGACATGAGTGGGGGCCTGGTGGAGGCTGCCCCTGCACTGCTGGGGGGTGGGGGTGGTGGGAGACATGGGTTGGACATGGGTGGGGGCCTGCTGGCAGGTGCCCCACAGTGCTGGGGGGTGGGGGTGGTAGGAGACATGGGTGGGGGCCTGGTGGAGGATGCCCCTGGTGGCTGGGGGGTGGGGGTCGTGGGAGACATGAGTCGGGCATGAGTGGGGGCCTGGTGGAGGGTGCCCCTGGTGGCTGGGGGTGGTGGGAGACATGAGTGGGGGCCTGGTGGAGGCTGCCCCTGCACTGCTGGGGGGTGGGGGTGGTGGGAGACATGAGTTGGGCATGAGTGGGGGCCTGGTGGAGGCTGCCCCTGGTGGCTGGGTGGTGGGGGTGGTGGGAGACATGGGTTGGACATGGGTGGGGGCCTGCTGGCAGGTGCCCCACAGTGCTGGGGGGTGGGGGTGGTGGGTGACATGGGTGGGGGCCTGGTGGAGGCTGCCCCTGGTGGCTGGGGGGTGGGGGTGGTGGGAGACATGGGTTGGACATGGGTGGGGGCCTGCTGGCAGGTGCCCCACAGTGCTGGGGGGTGGGGGTGGTGGGTGACATGGGTGGGGGCCTGGTGGAGGGTGCCCCTGGTGGCTGGGGGATGGGTGTGGTGGGAGACATGGGTTGGACATGGGTGGGGGCCTGCTGGCAGGTGCCCCACAGCGCTGGGGGGTGGGGGTGGTAGGAGACATGGGTGGGGGCCTGGTGGTGGGTGCCCCTGGTGGCTGGGGGGTGGGGGTGGTGGGTGACATGGGTGGGGGCCTGGTGGAGGGTGCCCCACAGTGCTGGGGGGTGGGGGTGGTGGGAGACATGGGTTGGACATGGGTGGGGGCCTGCTGGCAGGTGCCCCACAGTGCTGGGGGGTGGGGGTGGTGGGTGACATGGGTGGGGGCCTGGTGGAGGGTGCCCCTGGTGGCTGGGGGGTGGGGGTGGTGGGAGACATGGGTGGGGGCCTGGTGGAGGATGCCCCTGCACTGCTGGGGGGTGGGGGTGGTGGGAGACATGGGTTGGACATGGGTGGGGGCCTGCTGGCAGGTGCCCCACAGTGCTGGGGGGTGGGGGTGGTAGGAGACATGGGTGGGGGCCTGGTGGAGGATGCCCCTGGTGGCTGGGGGGTGGGGGTGGTGGGAGACATGAGTCGGGCATGAGTGGGGGCCTGGTGGAGGGTGCCCCTGGTGGCTGGGGGGTGGGAGTGGTGGGAGACATGAGTTGGGGCCTGGTGGAGGCTGCCCCTGCACTGCTGGGGGGTGGGGGTGGTGGGAGACATGAGTTGGGCATGAGTGGGGGCCTGGTGGAGGCTGCCCCTGGTGGCTGGGGGGTGGGGGTGGTGGGAGACATGGGTTGGACATGGGTGGGGGCCTGCTGTCAGGTGCCCCAAAGTGCTGGGGGGTGGGGGTGGTAGGAGACATGGGTGGGGGCCTGGTGGAGGGTGCCCCTGGTGGCTGGGGGGTGGGGGTGGTGGGAGACATGGGTTGGGCATGGGTGGGGGCCTGCTGGCAGGTGCCCCACAGTGCTGGGGGGTGGGGGTGGTGGGTGACATGGGTGGGGGCCTGGTGGAGGGTGCCCCTGGTGGCTGGGGGGTGGGGGTGGTGGGAGACATGGGTAGGGGCCTGGTGGAGGCTGCCCCTGCACTGCTGGGGGGTGGGGGTGGTGGGAGACATGGGTTGGACATGGGTGGGGGCCTGCTGGCAGGTGCCCCACAGCGCTGGGGGGTGGTGGTGGTAGGAGACATGGGTGGGGGCCTGGTGGAGGGTGCCCCTGGTGGCTGGGGGGTGGGGGTGGTGGGAGACATGGGTGGGGGCCTGGTGGTGGGTGCCCCTGGTGGCTGGTGGGTGGGGGTGGTGGGAGACATGGGTTGGACATGGGTGGGGGCCTGCTGGCAGGTGCCCCACAGCGCTGGGGGGTGGGGGTGGTAGGAGACATGGGTGGGGGCCTGGTGGTGGGTGCCCCTGGTGGCTGGGGGGTGGGGGTGGTGGGTGACATGGGTGGGGGCCTGGTGGAGGGTGCCCCACAGTGCTGGGGGTTGGGGGTGGTGGGAGACATGGGTTGGACATGGGTGGGGGCCTGCTGGCAGGTGCCCCACGGTGCTGGGGGGTGGGGGTGGTGGGTGACATGGGTGGGGGCCTGGTGGAGGGTGCCCCTGGTGGCTGGGGGGTGGGGGTGGTGGGAGACATGGGTGGAGGCCTGGTGGAGGATGCCCCTGCACTGCTGGTGGGTGGGGGTGGTGGGAGACATGGGTGGGGGCCTGGTGGAGGCTGCCCCTGGTGGCTGGGGGGTGGGGGTGGTGGGAGACATGGGTGGGGGCCTGGTGGAGGCTGCCCCTGCACTGCTGGGGGGTGGGGGTGGTGGGAGACATGGGTGGGGGCCTGGTGGAGGCTGCCCCTGGTGGCTGGGGGGTGGGGGTGGTGGGAGACATGAGTTGGGCATGAGTGGGGGCCTGGTGGAGGCTGCCCCTGGTGGCTGGGGGGTGGGGGTGGTGGGTGTCATGGGTGGGGGCCTGGTGGAGGGTGCCCCTGGTGGCTGGGGGGTGGGGGTGGTGGGAGACATGGGTGGGGGCCTGGTGGAGGCTGCCCCTGCACTGCTGGGGGGTGTGGGTGGTAGGAGACATGGGTGGGGGCCTGGTGGTGGGTGCCCCTGGTGTCTGGGGGGTGGGGGTGCAGGGGGACATGAGCAGGTGTGCAGGGTAGTCCCCTGTTTTGTGGGCTGCCTGCAGGGGCCGTGGAGGGTGTACAGGGAACACCTGTGAGGACCCACCCAGCCTAATCGCGTGTGATAATTCCCACGCACCCCTGTAATACACGTACCCAGCAAAATGGCGTGTGATAATTCCCACGCACCCCTGTAATTCACGTACCCTGCCAAATCGCGTGTGATAATTCCCGCGTACCCCTGTATTACACGTGCCCTGGCTAATCGCATGTAAGACTTCACGCGTACCCCTGTAATACACGTTCCCTGGACAATCGCGTGTTGAACTTCCCGCGTACCCCTGTAATACACGTACTCTGGCTAATCGCGTGTAAAACTTCCCGCGTACTCCTGATATGAAGGTTGCCCGCTTTGCGTTCCTTGTTTGGCAGCCCTGTAAACTGGTCCAGGGTTAGCGCAGCCCTTTGCGATGATTTAGCGATGTTGATGGCTTTTCCTTGCGCGAGGGCGTTCTTGGGGGCGTTACTGGCGCTGCTGCAGGCTCGCTGCGATACTCTGCGCCACGGCTGGTTTGGGAGCATGAAATCCATGAATACGCTGTGCGCGGAAATCGGTTTTAGCGCACGTGCCTGGCGCACACATTCGCACGCGGACACTCTGCGCCAGCCGCTTGCGACACTTTTCTGCGAAATTCTATGAATTACCCTGATAGTATTTTCTAGTTGGCGCAATTAGATAGTCATGTAGTTGTAACAGTTTGCACGTGCTCATCTGAAATGCCAGTTAAAAATGCTATGGGAGTGTTTGGCAAGTGTGTTTTATTTCTTTGTGAAAGCATGTAAAATGTTGGTGCTGGAAACGCACCTGTGTGCTGAAATGATTGCCAACAGTTGTACATTTTTAACAAAGAAAGGAAATGCACTTGGCAAAGAGACCTATAGCAATATCACGTGGCAATTCCTGTTAGAGGTGTACAATGTTGCAACTATCTGGCATCTCATAGCAGTGCCTGGACAATTATGTACCTTTATACATAGGCAAAACTGTTGTCTTCAGCTATGCTTTTTTTAACTGCAGTACACTAAAAGACACACAATGCATTGGTGGTTTACCAGCATCAGAATTTGTATATTTTTCACAAACAAGGAACATGCATCTGCCAAACATGTGTATAGTAGTTTTAACTGGCACTTTGTATAACCAGTTGAAAATATTGGCACTACATGACCTCTAATAGCAGGGCTGAGAAAATACTACACCCTTATACATGAGTAAAACTGTAGCATTCAGGTATGCCTCTTTTTCACAGCACTTTAGAAAAAGACACACAATGCATTGGTACATTAGCAGCACCAACATTTGTAAATGTGTTCAAACAAGAAAAATGCACTTACCCAACTTTCCTATAGTACCATTAACACCAATTGATGTGAGCAGGTGGAACATGTTGGCAGTACATGGCATCTGATCGCACTGCCTGGGAAATACTGTACTCTTATCTATAAGCAATCGTGTTGGCTTCAGATATGCTTCACTAAAAGACACACAATGCATAGGTGCATTAGCATCAGCTACATTTGTAAATGTTTTACAAATAAGGAAAATGCATTTGCCAAACACTTCTGTAGTACTATTAACTGTTATTTGATGTGCACAGGTGGAACATGTAAGTGCATGGCTATCTGAAAGCACTGGCTAGAAAACATCACATGCTTATAGTTAAAAGGGTAATACAAAAATATACTTTTGGAAATGACAGAATACCTGCACTATGTCTTCTTAGGTGTAGATTGTGGATTGTAGATGTTGAATCTGGCAATAATTTGTGATAGAGAATGCTCTGAATCACATCACAGGTGCACTCTCAGAGTTTTAATATGCATTAGAATTGTTGGACTGAGTGACAGGAAGACATGTAGAGATTTGAATGTGATTGCTGGATGAATGTGTGTGTGTGCGTTTGCAAGTAGCCAATGAGGGAGTTTTAGAGAGATAAAGGTAAAAAGAATAAACGGGCTGCCCTATGCATTGACATCTGCAGACTTCCACAAATGTACGTAAACGTAGTGCATGTGCCATCCAGGCCCTTTGATCATGCCTTGCCTGGAAAGAGGACTGAGGAGGCCACAGACTTCTCGTATGTCTGCGGACGTCGAGAGGAACCGCAAATACGGCTTTCTCTTTGTGGAGGAGGAATTTAAGCTACAGAGGATGACATGGTAGGAAGTACTTCAATTCTTTTTTTAATTGCTGTAAGCATAGATATGAACAAGAAGACTGTTTGGATGTTAGCGGATTTGAGGATTCATTGAGTGAAGATGTATGAGCAGTTTAGCATCTCTGATAATCTTGGAATAGAAGATGTGGAGGTGGTAAGGCATAGTTTGTGGAATGAAATTGAGTCAATTATTACACATGTGTGAAGATATGGTGCATCTGAAACATCCTGAAATGATTAGAGTAGACTGTGGAGCAATATTTTAGGATATATAACTGAATAAAGATACTTTCAGAAGGCTAATTAACTTTTTCCCAGCCACAAAGATTATTTTTCACAAATTACTCAAAGACAAAAGTGAAAGAGATCAGACTTGTTTTGTCCAAAAACCGAAAAAGCAAGGCGGCATGTCAATGAAACTGTATGCACATTTGTACAAAATGTCAGAATTGCATCTTTTCACAATGACAATATACGAAATGATCGAGTGTACATTTTTCGAAAAGATGGAGTACATCTAACACGTTGGAAATTTGATTTTTCTTTCTAACATTCAGAATGCTGCTGAAACAGTTTTTGTGAAAGAAATCAAAAAGAAACAAGAAGAGTATGTAGAAAAGATACAGTACATACACATAGTAAGAAATAGAGGCTCTTTTAAGAACCAACATTATAGTAAGAAAAAAAGCAGTAAAGTGAAGGTAAACCCCCCTTTTTTCATATTCTCCATCCACAGACTACACTGAGTATGGCTGAAATACCTACCGGACACATTACACTTTATGTTTGGCAGAGAAAAGGGGTAGGGACAGAACAGCATTTCTGTCAACTTTTCTTCTCTCTTTTATACAAATTCTCCATTATTTACATTAACATAGAATATAATGTTAATGAACATGTTGGGGAGTCTTATAGAGTTTAACTACTTTAAGCATAAAGGTAAAGCATTTGGAATTTACAAGACTTAAGTATTTTTTTTCATTCTCTTTTTAAACATTGAAAGGTGGTTCCCTATTTAACCATTATTTTTGGGGGGAGGCAGATTAATGCAAGGAGGGAGGGTGGGGAAGCTAAAGGGGCACCAACCACCGTACGAGAGCCCCAGATGGACAAGGGAAGATGTACGGCCTGCTTTAAAATGTTGGGTAGGGGTTTAATCTTTTAATGTGTCTTTACAGCCACCTCAAAGGTGCTCCTGAATTGCTTTCCTCTGCAGATGAGTGTGTCGCAGTACACATAGATGATTGTTGACTGCGAAATACATAGGTCAACAGCCTCCTGTATGGCCTGTGAGGCAGCAGGAGGAATCCTCTGCACTACTGTGGTTTATTGAGAGGTGGCAGGGGTGGTTGATGGAGATGTAGTAGCGGAGGTAACTCTACTATGTGAGTAGGGGATGGGATTGAAAATTACAAAGTGGAAGACTGGGTCAAATTAAAAAAATGTTAACATATTTGCCTGCAAATACATGTGGGGGCTGGGCAATCGTGGTAATAAATAAATGAGGTGGCCAGGGGGCTGTGGTGGTCTCCCCCCTAATATATTGGCAGCCAAATCAAATCAGAGAATACAAAAAGTGATGAAATTGCATTCAACAAATTATTTTCGATGTAATCATATAGAACCGTGGGAACTGACTTCCTCAGGGCAGTTTGGTTGACTCTTTGGGTGTGGTGGCACCACAGAGTGCCAAAAGAGTAGTGCCCATTTTGGCCATGACTCAGTGTGACTCCACACTTAGTGCAGCGTACATGGGTAGCTTGAGCTTTTAGCATCCCTGCCACGATGGTGAGAAACCTCCACACCATGACTCCGTCTGACCAACCAATGTAGTAGGTACTTTCTCTACAACATATTCCCCGTCCTCCTGCAGCTTATCTGCTGCAGGGTCCCTGTTCCCCTGTCCAGGTCCTCCGGGTAGTGGTGGTCGTGGTGGCCCCTGAGCAGGAGGGATGGCCTAACAGTGGCCATTTTGAGCAGCAGGTAAAACTCCCAAATGTTGCTCCTCTCCCAAGCTTTGCCAGGTTGATAATGAGTGAAAAAAATGGGTTGGTCCCTTGGAGGAACCGTCCACAGTCTTTCCTCCTGTCTGCTGACGCAGTGACTAAAGAAGTCTTTGAAATGCCTTTGAAAAGTTGTGTACAGTTCCAAGAACAAGTAAGAATGGTACTAGCACCAAGTTGTGCAAGAATAACATATGTCGAGGTATTTTTGCCCCCAAAGTGAAAATCAAAAGTTGCCACTCCTGAATATACACACAGATAAGGAAAAAAAGAGGTAGGAACTGGGAAGGGAAAACACTAGGATTCATACATATAATAAAAGGTTAAAACATGATGGACACTTAAAAATATTCCTAGCATTTGAAAAACAGTACCTAGATGTAGCCATCACTTTTTTACCTTTCTTCTTCCTATACCTTTGTCCTTTGTGTTGTGCTTGCAGTTTCTCATTTTTTGTTATTTTATTTGGTAATTTTTTTTTTAAATGTTTGACAGAGTCCTTTTTGGGTTGTGTATTTTTACTGTTTTAATTTTTCTTCACGGTGTTGCATTTTAAAATGACTACGACCAGCAGTGATAATGATATGCTGTAGATGGTTTCGGCTTTACCTCCACGGAAGAAGCAATGTGCACAAAAACATTTGCTGACAGTTGCCAACATTTCAGGGTAAAGGACCAACACAGCAAGAAGGAGATTGAGTTAGTCATGTGTAATTTCTGTGGTAAGGTTTTACGGAGGGGACCTTCATACAAGCCTTTGCAAAGTTTGGGAACATCAACATTAATTCAACATCTTGTCTGCATACATTGGGATGAAGTGGTTGAATCGTACAGGAAGACTCTCTGCACTACAGAGTTCCAATATGATCACTAATTATTTTCCACCAACTAACACCCAACCTCAGTCCATCCTGTCTTTACCCGATCTTTCAAACTTTGTGGTGATGTACAAAAGCTTGATGGAGGTGAGATCCCACCAAGAGACAAAAACTATTGATAGAAAACAGGAAAGAGGTGCTTGCGAGAGGGGAATAACCACAGATATGTGATATAGCCAATCAGAATGTGTTCACCACATGCGAGGATATGCACAAGTGCAATGACGTGTTCACACCTAAATTATTGAGCAATTGCCTGAGTCAATGAGAAGACGCACCTGCATGTGGCCTGGTTGCGTCGAGGAAAGGCCCAATCACTTTGAAAGCTGCGTTGACACGGCTACACGGCTTTGTGCCTGTTTTTAACAGCCATTCGCATCACAGGCTGCGGTCACTATTTGCAAACAATGCTTGATGTCTGTGGGATGAACGGAACATCCCTGGAAATTTCATAAGTAGTTGGAAGATTAATGTCTCAGTGATAGGCTAGTCGTTACAGAGATACGCAGATACTGCTAAAAGGTATTATCGCACACATGATGCAAGCAACAGGATTCATAATAATATGTGTCAAGAACAGAATGGCGGTTACTGTTGCGAGGACAGGAGGGCTGTAATTACAAGAACAGGTCCTTGAGAATCAGCGACATCATGGCAGAGATAACATTGGCTGTTTTATTTAATTAAGAACAAAGGTGATATGCTTGTCTTCTCCTCCCATCTACATAAAACATGTCATCATGCTGCCAGTTCACAGAGAGTGTGACTGCATGTTAACCCGATAATCACATGTCCTTTTTCACTGCAGAAGTAATTTAGAGCCTACCATTCAAGCATGATAATGTAGCACATTTGTATGCAATGGTTTATGGGTGGGATCTAAAGAATTGTCCAATCATTATTGGTGGACAAATATAATTATTTATGTAGTTCAGTAAAGAGAATCAATGACCAGGAGTGATAGTTTTTCCTAACTGTGAAATCAAAATGCCTCTAAAAACTGCTGTTTCCTATTGAGATGTGGAGAAAAATCTTGAGTAAAAGCTTTGCTGTTAATCTTGTTTTTCCCCCAGTTTTACATGGCAATTAAAGCTGGGTTACCTTGCATTTGGCATAGCACAATCCACTCTGAGTTGTCTCTTTATTAGGAAATAACAGTTAAAGGGCTATTTGATTTTTTACCTCTGTTTCATCAGTTATGGATAGGAAATGCCAGATTTCACTCTTCGTTGTTACCTTGTGGGAGAGAGTCTACAGGGACCAGGAGTAAGCAAGGCACGAGGAAAAACAGGGGCCACAGAGACTGTGAGATATCAATGCAGTATCAGACACTGGTCTCTCCAAATCTACTCCTAAACACAATTATATCTTATGGGAGAATCTTATGTTGTCATTGTAGGACAGTCTGAGGTAAGCAGAGAAGCGATGGTTCAGACAGCTTTCTGAGGAAAATAGTTGCACACAGCCAAAAACATCCAACAGATATTCATTACAATGTTCAGACTACTGAGACCAAATAAGCGAGGACCAAATGATGAGAGTTATAGCAACACATATCAAAGCAAGGAGCATAGTGGTAGTTGAGACACATCTTCTTCTTGGACCTGAAGCCATATGGACCACAGCCCCCTATCAGCACTTGACACCTGATGTCTGCACTTACCTTTGCACCTGCCACTAGATGGCCGCACCTCTTATTTATTGTTCTATTATTTACTGTCTATCCTATGTACCGCACTTCCCGTATCCCTCCCCCCTCGCACTTTTCCTCTCCCCCCTCCCCTGCACTTGCGCGATCTCAATATCACCTGGCCTAGTAGGATCATTGTCTCTGTCTCCCTCTGTCCCCCTCCTTTGCCTCGTCGCGCCTTGAAACACTTGTGTATAGGCGCGTTATAAATGCCATATCATATCATATGGTGAACAAAGACTAATATGAAGTGCATGTCTGTCAGGTAATTCATAGACTATTCATAAGCTACTTACTGATAACATAATTCACAGACTGTTAACTGCATAACAGCTCAAGTTAAATATATGTGCAGCAATCCTGCAGCTGCTCAGCATACCACTTGAATTCATTTGGCCCCAAGCACCAGGAAGCATGCCCATCCCAAGTGAAAAGGTGTAATGTACAGAATGTGCTGCCAACCTTCCGTACTTCCATATGCCACATCTCCAACCACAAGAACCTGGATGCAATCCTCCACTGCTGAATCCACACTTGGCCATGCTGATTGAAAAGCCTACAGACAGGAAGTTCAACAGTGATCACAAATATCAAAGACTAGTGAAGGCACTTGACATTTTAAATATGATGGTGTGGAAGGATAGATTTGCCAATAGTATCGATGTATTCAAATGTTTACTATTAATCACTCTTCATTGTTGCATTGTGGGGGAGGCTCAACAGAGAGTAACAACATGATAGATATTAAATGAGGGTGAAGAGATTGAAGAAAACTTACATCCTGTAAAAAGTGTTTGGATTAGATGTTGCACCCACTGCGGGGTATTGTGCCAATATGTTAAAGTTTGTATTCATTTCATTAAAGAAAACCTATTCTTTTGGTGACTAGCACTGCTTTGTCATCGGGTAAAAAGTGATGACCGGAATAAAGAACATAGTTAAAACTTGTACGAGCAGGAATACAGAAACAGGTTCCAGAGACCTAGTGCCTGAGTCAGAGCGTTTTCATGTGGGATTGCGCCATTGTAAAATACATCTGTGAATCAGGCCCCAAATCTTAACTATCAATAGTAACTCTCAAATGACAATACTTATTAAAGAAAGAGTACCCATTTCTTGGTGTAACACTCGAAGACTATGTCTGCATCAAAATATAGGTCTCTGGAAAATGTATGCTGGACTATGACTTAAACTGTGGACCTGCACTACAACATCAACAGCATGTGTGATATGCAGACATCCGGAGTGAAGTGCAAATGCGGAAGGACTAACACTTGGTAGTGATGTCAATACAGATGTCAATGTTTCCAGAAACCAGAGAAGCCGAGACAGCGTTCATCTCCCAAACACTGTCAGCAAGCCAGGTTTAAGGACAGGATGCTGAGACTGACAATGACATATCTCTCAATGGATTCTCATTTGTACTCTCATTTAATTCTCCATTTATTTAATAGGTATTAGTGTCTTACTTGATCATCCAAAGCAACTTTCACACGGCTAGGATTGGTGCATTGCAGGGGGTGGGGGGATTTGGAATCTGAGAGAGAGAGAGAGAGAGAGAGAGAGAGAGAGAGAGAGAGAGAGAGAGAGAGATGGAGCGTGAAATGCAAGGAGAGGCAGTTGAGTGTGATCATGGGGGATGTGGGAGGTTGTCATATGAGAGAACCAATTAAAGAAACTATCCTTGAAGAGATTATAACAGTGTTCTGCTCAATGTATGTGCCTGGTTACACTTACTCTACATGATATAGACTAATGCAGTTTAACACAAATGTACCTTTGCCTTCATGAGCATATATGGTCTGTGAAGATGTCTTGGATATCGCTGATGCACCTTGATTCTGGTGTTATGCTTGGATATGCTTTGGTATAATGACCTAATAGTCAGGCAAGAACAATTACACAAGCCATGCACCTGTGGAAATGCACACCTCTGCAGTATGTGGCCGTGTCTGGCGATATTTGGAACTTCTATATGTTCAAATTGCGAAGTGCAGGATTGTCGCCACATGCTGAGACATGGCGGTGGGTAACAGAAAACTTAATTCAATCGCAATATTTCCAGGCCACTTAAAGTAGCCTGTAAAAAAAAAAGTTCTTGCTTTCTACCACTTTCTCGAAATAGTGGTGAACGTCCTACAAATTATAAAACACATGCTTCACCCCCCCAACGTAAACGTGTTTAATATACAATATCCCAAAAAAGTTAGTGCATCACAACCCCCTAGAAATTAGGTTAATTCATTATATCCTCAAAAAACAATTATGCTGTCTACTCTAAATCTACAACCCCACTACAGTCATTAAAAAACTGCTTGTTTAAACTAATTATCTGGTCACATAACGGACGCTTTCGTTGTCTGTGGACTTGCATCTGTCAATGCTTAGCAGCAAAGGAAAGGGAGGGCCATCTTCTAATTCAAGAAAGGAGTCAACAGGCCCCCTGGTAAAAGTCTGGGGCCACACTGTGGAGGCCCGCTGTCGTGTTGCTTGGCAGCTAATGTATCGCGGTGCTGCCGGATCGAAAACCGGCGACATGAACCTGGGGCATTAACATTCTTTTCTGGGGCTGGCACAAGCATTTCTTCTGCCCCAAGCAAAGAGTAATTTTGGCGCAGCCATCTGCTACAGCGAGGCCACATTTGTCAACTAAAGATGACCTGGTGCACAAATACATGTAAATAATACATTTGCTCTAGGGCATTGCCTCGCATCATTTCCAATGTCCTCATTGGCTGCACATCCTAAATATGTCATTAGATTTGACACAAATGACAGTAATTGTAAATAATCCATG
This sequence comes from Ambystoma mexicanum, assembly GCF_040938575.1. Classification (NCBI taxonomy): domain Eukaryota; kingdom Metazoa; phylum Chordata; class Amphibia; order Caudata; family Ambystomatidae; genus Ambystoma; species Ambystoma mexicanum. The sequence continues at coordinate 1,143,783,593 of NC_090922.1, forward strand.
TTTGTCATTTTTAATAGATAATGTGTGAATATCCTTATGAGTATATGAGAATGTGCACAGGAGAGGGCCGTATGTTTATGACAAAGGCTTTTTTTCTGTTTTACTTCGCCACACAAGCTAGAGGTTTGGCAGTATAGTTTCAATCTGTTTGCTGCTGGTACAGTTGAAGGGTTTCCTGTCACGTTCGCTGCAGATCAAGCATTTCCTTCCCTGAAACAAACTCATTAAAAATAAACCCAGACGGTGCTGTAATCACTATTTATGTGGTCAGTACATTTTTCCTCTATTGGGAAACATCATCAGGTTGAATTGCACAGGGTTTCTTCTTTTTCATGTCGATTACCACAAATAAATAATGCAGACCGGTGTAATTAAAGGCAGCCTGAACTTTTTAACCACTTTAGTAACAGTGCGACGCATGTCTAGGCCTCTGAATCGGGACCCCTTTCTTTTCCCAGAATCAGCCATGCACTTTGAACAGCGCAATTCTGGGGAGGGCATCTATCGCTTGGATGGTACGTCCGAAACGCCTGACTGCATTCTAATACCCCTTAATAATCAATTAAGCCTGGAGTACATTCTCTTCTGGTGCATATTTCTTTCTCTCCTTGTCAAGATCTTTCGCGTGGACAAGAAGAACCACATGGCTCGGTTCAGTGAATGGGGGTGTGTGAAAACCCCTGGGAATTGTTACATTAAGATCATTTCAAAACTGAGGGAATATGGTAATGCACGACTGCTTTATAATTCATTTTACCCACTCCATAGATCAATTGATACCGTATCATATGAAGCCGAGGCGCATTAAATAATGTAGTTTGATTTTTTGTTGAAACCTTGACTAATAATATCCTCTGTATGTAAAAGGTGCCTGATTAGAAACTCCATTATAAATCTGCACTGGTGGACAGTCTGTACCGGCAGAATGAGGCTAGTGCTTTGGGCGAAACAGTTCGACTTAGCACTCTACTCCTTGATGAGGCTTTGCCTTCTCCAGCACTGGTAAAGGTGCTATTATCTGAAGCTCAGCCTAAAAGAGGTTATTTTGATTAAAACACCCCTGCCGTTAAAGCATGCGCACGGGAACATTCTGAGAGCTCTCTAGCAGAGATAAGTGTGTGTAGTGAAGCGATTCGAGTAGGGGAGACTTGCAGTGCTGTTTTTATATAGGGTGTGCAGAAATTGTACTTCTGAACTGTCTCCCCACATCTATAGGTCAGGATTATGGAATCATCTAAATTCCTCATGGCAACACAGCGCCAGAGTTGCACGTGGGGTTTCGGTGACCCCAGCATCAGTTTTCCTATGTCGTAAAGCCAAAAGTAAGCAAACGTGAATCTAATGTTGTTGCTGGTACTGTGGGGGAAAGCCTTTAAGTAGATGTCATCTCTGCCCAGTTTGTAGGTGTGCTTTGTGTGGCAGCTGGGCATTTGCAAGGAACAAGAAACAAGCAAAACTACATGTCCCAGCAGACTCTGGGCATAGGACTACAGCCCCAGCAGCCCGGACTCCTCCCCGGAACAAACCAGGCACACGGGGCCTGAAAACGGCTCTGGCGACGCCTAGGCCAATGTCCGACTTGACGCGCATGCGCGGATTGGATAACGCGCATGCGCAATCCGCGAGCGTTTGTTCGCGCTCGAGATTACGCCAGACAGGACGCATCTCACAGAGCTCTGGCAAAAAACCTTAAGCGGGGCCCGCCCTCGCTAGAAATCAACCCCTCTGGCCCCGCGCCTCATCAGATAAGTGCCGAGCTTGATTAATGTTGCGGAGCATGTTAACGGAGCATATAACTGATCTTTGCCTGATATATTAACCCATGGGAAGTGACAGTGACCACATTGGCCGACGTTACGAAAATACTAACTCCTAACTGCATGTCGCATTAAGCTCGCCAGTTGCGGGCATACTTAGTGTTGTTTCTATGAAAACTAGCATCACGCATCATGTGGTGAACACACACTAATCATTTCCTTTTTCATCAGGAAACAAAGCGCCTCGGCTCCCGCATCCTTCTGAATCTGTACTTACGGCAAAAGGAACAAGATGCTCGGGGAAGCCAGAGCTAAGTGCTTTCTAAAATTACATGTCTAATGCATGAGAATTGTTGAGCTTTCTTACAGCGGGGCATTTGCTGGTGTACACCTTTCAGCCCCAGTATTGTAGTGTGTCATGTAACCACCCTCAGTGAACTTATAATGTCACATGGAAACTGCTAATGTTTGTGTATGAGTTTGATCTGCGATCCCGAAATTCACCTTTGTGCAGATAACAACAGAGAGTGGAGTAGAAAACAGAAGGGGTAACGCATGCATGAAAGTTGAATGCATATTTCAGCAGAAGGGGTAATGCATGTATGAATATGAATGCATGTGGGTGTGGAAATCGCTACTGAGAGTCAAGAAGAACTCAGTGCAATTACCTACAGAACAAATTGGCCAAGAACAGAGCCAAGGAGCATGCCTTCCCTTCAAAACCCCCTCCCTATCCACAACCGCTCCCTAAACCCCAACCCGGTTTACCGAAAACCCTCTACCCATCCAATCCAAGGACCCTAACCCTCTTTACCCCTGGGGGTCGCAGTGACCTGCGTTTATCCAATTCAGGTGCCAAGACCGCCAAGGGGAGTTAGGAGTTTGTGCTGCTTCTGCGTGGAACGGACCTCGCCTCGACATCCTATTGCCATGGGCAATATATGGGCCATCAGAAACCAGGTGCAGTTCATTTATATGAGGGGTATAAAGGCAACTGTAATTGAAGATATGCCCTGTGCATATCCATTCAGCACAAAGATCATACTATTCTGTCCCTATGTATGCTTTAAAAGGTGGAGAAACCACAGAGGATACTGGATTTACAAATCCTTCTTCACATATGAGCAAACATACACTTGCCTGTCACTGGTGCGTCCAGAGAAAGTAGCAAAACAAAAGAGTTGATGGCTGGAAGGTTTAGAATAAATCTTGACCTCTGGCATTGCTCTGGGCAACCCTCCAGACATCGTTCTTCGCCTGACAAGCCATTACAAAAGGTGAAAAACCATATGCAAATCAGGCTTGGTCCCACCCCCAAAGGGGTAGTCCAGCACAAACTGCTAGGTCACATCCCTTTTGCACGAGACCACAAGTATCACCAGACATGTTTCAGCAATGTTGGGCATCATCAGTGAGGAGTAGCTTGGGTCTCTAGGCCCAGCAGGCCTGGGACCCACGTCTGGGCATACCCTTCCCACTCAAGGTGACAATAACAAAACAAAAGAGTTGATGGCTGGAAGGTTTAGAATGAATCTTGACCTCTCGCATTGCTTTAGGCAACCCTCCAGACCATCATTCTTCGCCTGACAAGCCATTACAAAAGGTGAAAAACCATATGCAAATCAGGCTTGGTCCCACCCCCAAAGGGTTAGTCCAGCACGAACTGCTAGGTCACATCCCTTTTGCATGAGACCACAAGCATCTCCAGACATGTTTCAGCCTTGTTGGGCGTCATCAGTGAGGAGTAGCTTGAGTCTCTAGGCCCAGCAGGCAAGGGACCCACGTCTGGGCATACCCTTCCCACTCAAGGTGACAATAACAAAACAAAAGAGTTGATGGCTGGAAGGTTTAGAATAAATCTTGACCTCTGGCATTGCTCTGGGCAACCCTCCAGACCATCTTTCTTCGCCTGCCAAGCCATTACAAAAGGGGAAAAACCATATGCAAATCAGGCTTGGTCCCACCCCCAAAGGGTTAGTCCAGCACGAACTGCTAGGTCACATCCCTTTTGCACGAGACCACAAGCATCCCCAGACATGTTTCAGCCTTGTTGGGCGTCATCAGTGAGGAGTAGCTTGGGTCTCTAGGCCCAGCAGACAAGGGACCCACGTCTGGGCATACCCTTCCCACTCGGGGTGACAAAAGCAAAACAAAAGAGTTGATGGCTGGAAGGTTTAGAATAAATCTTGACCTCTGGCATTGCTCTGGGCAACCCTCCAGACTCTGTGAGAGTGGGTATGCCCAGAGGTGGGTCCCTTTGTCATGCCTGCGCCATGGGCGCATCCATTTACGCTCAATTTGGACTATATGTTTATCATTTATTTACAACAGACTCTTGGATCTATCTATATTTACTTTGGAAACTTTATTTCCCATTTGCGAGACTTTGCTGCTTAATTATTATTTCCAACAAACTACGCATACCATAATGCACCTGGCTACAAGCATTGATTCCTGGCTGTTCCTATTGGTTATCAATGGAACTACACCCCCCAGAAGCCCTAGAGACTTGCCCTGCTTCCACCAGCCCAGGAACAGAAAGGGAGGTGGCCGATTGCCTGCAGGTGTGTTTAGCCAGGTGCAACCAATTAGCCTGCCTCTGTGCTGGGCTAGGCAGTATAAAGGCTGCTGCCTGCAGTGGCTCAGCCTCTTGCATCTGAGAGTCCTTCCTCCACCTTTTGCTTCTTCCTACGGATCTTGTTTGCTGCTTACCTTCACTCCTGCTTGGACCCTGCCTTGTTGCTTGATCCACCCTGCTGCCTCCAGCCATAGCCTGCCAGGCTCCCTGCCTCACAGCCCTGCTCCTCTGGGCTCTCCACACTGCAGCTGATCACGCTCTGCTGCCTTTCCAGCCTTCGCCCTTGCCCTGCCGGGCTCTCCACATCGCAGCGGATCACGCTCTGCTGCCTTCCAGCCTTGGCCCTTGCGCTGCGGGGCTCTCCACATTGCAGCCAATCACGCTCTGCTGCCTTCCAGTCTCCGCCCTTGCCCTGCCGGGCTCTCCGCATTGCAGCGGATCACGCTCTGCTGCCTTCCAGCCTTCGCCCTTGCCCTGCCGGGCTCTCCACATTGCAGCCGATCACGCTCTGCTGCCTTCCAGCCTCCGCCCTTGCCCTGCCGGGCTCTCCACATTGCAGCCGATCATGCTCTGCTGCCTTCCAGCCTCCGCCCTTGCCCTGCGGACCTTCTACATTGCAGCTGATCACGCTCTGCTGCTTTCCTGCCTCAGCCCTTGTCCTCTGGGCTCCCTGCCCTGCAGCCTGTCTCACTCCGGCTGCCTTAGCCCTTGTCCTCTGGGGCTCCCTGCTCTGCAGCCTACCTCTCTCTGGCTGCCTTAGCCCTTGTCCTCTGGGCCTACCTACTTTGCAGCTTATCACGCTCCGCTGCCTACTACCTACCTTTTCCGCTGGGTTCTCGGCCTAGCAGCCCTCTACAGTCCTCTGCTACCTTCTACGTTCAGCGGCCCTGTCCCTCAGGGTTCACTCCTTTCTGCCCGGCCCTTACGGGATCCTTGCCGTGCAGTCTGCTTTACTCTGCTGCCCTAAGCCCTTTTTCTCTGGGAGTTCTACCTTACAGTCCTACTCCTGTGGGCTTACTCATTGCTTTCCTGCTCCTCTGAGCTCTCAACCTTGTTCCTTACTGTCCTCTGCTATCCTATCCTGTTACACGACTTTCCTTTCATTTCCTTCTGCTAGTTTGCTATCACCTCCTTTACTGGATTTGTCTGTAGTATCTTCTCTTGTACTGTTTGTAGACCCTTTTGTACAGAGCTTGTCTGTTGGTTCCCATCAGTCAACCTCTGCCCCTTCCCTTGTCCTGTTTCTACATTACAGACACCCAGAGCTGCTGTTCCAAGTCATGAGCAAACAGCGTGGGCCTCTGTTATAGCAAACTGTGCAGAAGGCTAGAGTATTTCCAAGGTTCGTGGAATACTCTTTTCCTATATCTGCATACACCCCAAGAGGGTATTCATTCTGTATCTTTTCCCTTGCTACTCTTGCTTACTCTTCGTTCTCTTTCCTTTCCGCTGTGTGTGTTCTTATCTGTCCACTTTATTTGGCACAACCACCCAAACCCTTTCTGGGTGTCCTGTGCCACTCTTAATAGAGTGCCATTCCTGACACTCTTGTTCGCTGCGCCATAGAGAACCAAGCTGAAACTCACTGAGGAGGCCCAACAAGGCCGAAACATGTCTGGGGTTGCTTGTGTTTCCGTGCAGAGGAGACCTGGCCTAGCAGTTCGGGCTGGGCTGCTACCATTGGTGGCAGTACCAGACTGATTTGCATATGGCTGGACCCCTTTTGCAATGGCGCAGATGGGCTAAAAAACGGTGGTGTGGAAGGCTGCCCAGAGCAACGACAGTGGTATAGATTCATTGACAACCTTCCACCCATCACTTTTATGGTCACGCATCTAGAGACAGATCAGATTTTGCTGGAAAAATGTGCAGCCAATGGAATTGGTCATTCAATTTTCCACTTTGAAATATGCCATTGATGAACACTCTCCAATTTCCTACACAATTCAAATAGTTCAAAAATATCAAGGGCAGAGTTGAACCAATATTCTTTGAGGTAACCCTGGATCTCCAGTTTGGGAGCCATTCACATTTTAATTCGTACGCTGGCAAGATGTGTTATAGGTTGCAGGAAACATGACGAACGCAAGGAAGTCAAGTAATGCATAGTTTTGTATCTAAATAAAGTGTGATAAAATGTATGTTTATGTTGTAATTAAATGCCACACAAGATTCAAGGAAAGAGTAGGAGAAGAAGCAGAGGGAAACTTCATGTTAACCTAATAGTTCATCATGAACTCATAAAAGTATATAAGAGGATACAATATATGAGAACATGTATTTGTGTGTATTTGCACAGGGATAAAGAGTCTGTATGGCAGGCGGAGTCTGTGATCGGTTGGAGCTGGACCCACTAGAAAAGGTCAGCTGCGGACACTGGCAGAGATTGGACTGTCTCAGTGACTGTGTGTGTGTCATACTTAGGATCAGAAGCTTCTTCAGTAACCCATGGCAGGAATCAGGAATAACAGAGACTGATGGGGATTATTTACACATTAGTTCAGGGGCCTTGGGTTCCGCTTGTGATTTCTCTCACATGCAGTTCTCAGGAACAAACCATCATCAAGCTAGAGCAGGGCACAGTCACACATGAATAGGCTCACACTCTCCTATCAAGGAAATTGGCACTCAAAGTAGGAACATTCACTAACAGAGGCCCATGAAAAGTTCATCACTGCTGCATAAGCACTGCTGGTTTCCCCAGCCCCTATATTCATCAGGGGCACTTGCAATGAGGTTGCCGCAGGGGCATCCCATGCAACGTTGATTGCTCCTAGTGTTAAGATGGAGAGTCGGGCTACTGTTAATGGTACAGAGGCAAGTATTATGCAGCGCACATTTCAATCATTTGAACAGTAATGCAAAGAGCATCAGTGAATTCAACTTCAATTCCTGTATTCATACATTATAAGACCCATAGTACTACATGTGTCTAGAGGTTCTATACATCAATCCATGAGAACGCTGGTCCCAAAACGTTTCATGAATCCTAGAAGAAGGCATTTAAAAGCCATTACTGACAACCAATATTTCCACGTTGTTGAAATGGAAAATTGACTGCTAGAAGAACTGCTTCCCTGAGTTACCCTCTAATTATTTGAAAGAAACGATAGGATGGCTTGGAAGAGTTGGCATAATACTTGCATGTGTGCCATCAATAGAATCCTGACTCTCCTTCATAGCGCTAGGAGCAATTAACATGATATGGCATAGCAAATAGGCTCTTACTATGCAGGTTCAAAGCACTGCCAGAACTACATGAGCAGCATGTGACTCAGGTTTGCAATATAAAGTATAAAAACCTTGTTCTCTCATGATCATTTGTTCGCTCAGAAAATGTGCTCACGATTGGCACCTGCGCAAAAGCCATTGGATGCCATAGCCCCACTAACTGAATGTCCCTCAAAAGAAATGTCAATACCTGCATGGGACTTTTCCCATGGAGCCCATCTAGCCTCATGAACACTGATGAATCAAGCAAATCTGCCAGGCTACCATGTGCCTGCTTCCATTCCCCAAAAGCCTAGCTCATAATAAAGTATGCATAAACACATTAAGAAACAAGAGCAAAATGCTAATCTGAGATAGTGTCAATCCCAGCAGTAAGAAAAAAGGATGTTCCATAAGAGAGCAATGACGTGTGTGGGGTGGTGTTCTCATGGATTGGTGTAGTAGCTCAATACACAGCTAGGACTATGAGTCCTGCGCTGAATGGATGCAGCACTTGGAGTTGTATTAATTGTTTATATTAAAGAAAATAGTGCTGCATAAGAAGAGACTCTTTGCCATGCTATATACATTTCTTTTTCAAGATATATTGATGAGATGCTCTCAGTCATATGCATGCCTCTTCAGGATTGCAAGCAAGTTAACTGTAGAGATGGAGTAAGTGGGAAGTAGACAGGTGTGTGTGCTTGTTGGTCATGCAGATATGTATGTTCTGTGAGTCTCAACAAAGTGATCAGTGGCTTGTCTGTGCCCTTTTACGCTTTTCGTAAATGTCCATTAACATAGATCAAAGGTCTGCTTGCTTTAGGTTTCCAAATCTGACTTTAAATTCGCTGTATTTTGAGCAGTGGTTATGTGCAGTGGATGTTTACCGATTATGAACCAGCACCTGCATCTACTCTGCTTTTACGCCTTCTCGTTTGTTCCTGTGTGGTCTCCTGAATCCTGGGCTTCATCTGTTTTTCTCTGATGTTGGTCAGATCGTTAGTAGTTCTTGCAGGAATTTGAACTCCAATGTCAATGATCTCTGGCACAAATCCCTTTCTTTAGTGCATGGGGATTTTATGTTCTACACTCTGGTAAGGCTTCCATTTCTAGCTCCTTCATATACAGGGCCAATTGAAAAGAAACTGCAACAGTGTGTTGACAAGTTTGCTTTAGCAATGCCATTCAATATTGAGAAACTTCCTGCAACAAATATCTAACATACTAACCTTAGATTTTCTTCAAATCCATTTCACTTTTTGCAGTCCATTGTGTAAGGAAATGTATTATCTTTCCCTCTTAATAAAGAAATCAATGGCCAAGGAATAGTTGTAATCTTTATCAGTTCTCAGATTATGCACACACTGTTTTCTAAACAGCACTTGCCCAGCTCCTACTGTATTCAAAACAAAGCTATTAGATCTTATGCCACTGGGATTCAAACATATCATTTTCTGGTATCAGATATTGCCCTTTTTAAGAATTCGATCATGAGAGAGTGTGAAAAGTGATCCAGATATGGATCTGGAAAGTTGGGCGATGGTCTAGAATAATATTACCATTATCAATATACAGAGTAGATTGACTGGAAATCTGATTAACAGTGAACATGGAATGTATCTCTGACAAACAGAACTGTCAACGATTTACGTAAGGAGTGAATATGTGATCTAGTCCTGGTCACAAATAATATGAACACTGATAGACAGGTAAACATAGTTGAAATTGTACTTCTTCCCAAACGTTTTTTTTTTTTATTATCACAGACTAATGGGTACATTTTGTTTAGTTGTCAAAAACACCAAGCTTTGATTAGCCAACTTATTTGGGCCTCCAAAATAGAAACTTTGAGATGGAAGAGGATAAGGGATTGCAGGTGGAAGGGATGAGCCCGACTGGCACATAAATTGAATGACATCTCTATACGCGTCCATAAGCATAGGGCAGATAAGGAAATTCATTTTTAGATCGAACTTCAATTATCAATTCGTTTCAAAATATCACCTTTTCTGAGAGCAAGCCTATCTACAGGATGACCCTAAAGGCACGCTGGTGAAAGTTCTCATATTACCAAACAAATCTAATATTGCAGAACTGTGTAGTGAACACAACTGTACAAATCCAAGTATACAATGGAAGGTGTTGTGAACATCTGTGTCTGTTTAAATACTATCACCTCTAACATTTTCAAAGAAGTTGCCAACATTTAGTGAAGGATCATAAAAGAAAAGTTTAATTTATAACTGTCAAATGTCAAGACTATATAAATATTGAGCGCAATTAGAGCACCCCTGAGACATTAGAATGTGCATATTGGAAGTGTACTATAGAGCTGTTTGATCATCATTTTTTTGGCTGATTATTACAAAACTCAGAGAGGGTTTATAGTGATAGCATCGAATGCAAAAGCATCGAAAAAAATGCATTTTTCGTTTTTCTTTTGATGGGGGAGTCCCCCAACCCCTGTTTTTTACCCCTTAAAACCCATTATAATAAAATAAAACCTTTACCTTTAAAAAATGCATGTTTTCGATGCTTTTGCATTCAATGCTTTTGCATTCGATGCTTTGTATTCCATGGAATCATTGGATACCCTCCGAGAGACGGTGCCTAATTCAGCTCTGCTCAAAACTGTTCTATCTTAGATCATTAGATAAGAGTGAGAACACAGGATGTGAAAGGAAATGTAGCATTCCCGAATGAATATACAGAAATGCAGGAAATCATTTCACAACTGGAGAATTTCCTGACATTCGAAAAAACTCTGACATTAGACATACAGCCTCATTACGAGGTTGGAGGTAGCCATGCCGTGATTACCGGCATGGCTACCTCCAAACTCGTGTCCGGGTCCAGGTTGCGAAAAAAGGGAATTACCGGAAAATTCTGACTTTTGCTGGCCCGGTAATTCCCATTTTTGAGACCCGGAACCGGTGCGTCCCCATTTCAATTTGAGCCCCCATAGGGCTCAATGGGAATGGGGAGGATGCTAATAATGGACCCGTTAATGACGGGTCCGTTGTTAGCATCCTAGTATGCTCGCAGGTGCGGTATGCACTTCTGGCCAGACCAGACGTACATACCGCCACCCGCGAGCAAACTCGTAATATGGCGGCCCGGTATGACCAGTACCGTTCATACTGCAGCCGCCAGGGTCGTAATGAGGCCCATAGTATTATACTATAATGCTCTCCTGTCTTTGATCAATGATAGGTGTGTTAGCAGTCCCATGAGTGAGATCTTGTGTGCTTTGGCCGATTAAGTCACCACTTTGAAACTCATTATAGCTCGGAGACGTCCTTCAGAGCCATGGTTTTCGAATGAGCTCAAAGCAGAATGTCTCAAACTTAGGCAGGCCAAACATAAGTGGCGTTGCTCTTATAGGTTGGTAGGGAAGACTCCTTTCCGTCAGTTTACCAAACATTACCATGTAGCCATTCATGATGCTAAGCAGGTATTTTTTACCCGTAAAAGTTGAGACAGCCCTTAACCAGTACAAAGAAGTATTCACAGTGGTTACATCACTGTCCTCTACTACTCGCTCTGTGCTTGCAGTGGTACCTAAATCTGCTGCTGCCTCTGACTCTGTTCCCCTGGATGTACTTAAAGACATCATACCTGTCATGGTTTCTTGCGTTATCCAGGCAGTTAACTTGTCCTCTCTGTCAGGCTCTGTTCCAGTGGAGCTTAATCAGGCCATTGTCACCGCCCTTCTTAGAAATACTCACTGGACTCTTCTGTTCTGGCTAATTTCTGCCCCCTATTTCTCTTCTTCCTTTCTTTATGAAACTTTTGGAATCCTTGGTAACTCCTCTTCTTTCTTCCTTTCTTGAATCTTCTAGTTTCTTTGACCCCTTTCAGTCGGGGTTTCATCTGGGGCGTGGCTCAGCGAGTGTCCTGGTCTCCATAGTTGCCGATCTGGCAATGCTGGTTGACAGTGGTGGAGTGTGAGCCTTGATACAGTTAAATCTATCAGCTGCTTTTGACACTGTGGACCACTTCATCCTGTTGCCACGCCTGGCATCGGCAGGTCTCTCTGTGCCAATTCTGGTTTACATTGTTCCTGACTAATAGGGGCCAATCACTTTCCCTCCCTCCCTCCCTTTTCCTCCTCTTGTCATCTGCTTTCGAGTGGTATCCCTCAGGGCTCTGCCTTGTCCCATTTGCTGTATAATATCTATATTCAACCGTTGGTCTGTTTTATCTGCTCCCACAGCCTCTGCTGCTATTCGTAAACTGATGACACTCAGATTCTGGTTCGTTTAGATCCAAACCAGGCTGAAGGTTTTTTTTGTTTGTTTATTTATTTATTTATATATCACAGCCTGGCCCTGCCCTGAGGAATCTGGGTGTATTACTTGGTTACATAGGCGTAGTATTACAGTTACATGTAAAAATAGGTTGCAGGGACAATATAATTTACAGACATATACAGTGATATACAATGAGTAGTTACACAGTCAGAATCATTTACATATGAAGAAATGTTAAGTGGCGATAAGTTGGCAATACAAGAGGTTATTTGTATAGCTTGAAAGAATGGTTGATGGCTAGTTGAAGTATCCTAGAAGAGCAAGTTATAGTTGGGATTAAAAAAAGAGAGCGGATACAGTGCTAAGTTTGAAGGGGAATGATGGGCAGTGCGTCTGTGTTTCTTAATCCTCTTTCGAGAGTATCCAGGTTTTGGATTTTTTCTGAAGCGGTGGAAGGATTGTTCTGTTCTGTGGGTCAGCGTTAGAGTGTTCCAGAGTTTAGAGGCAAGCACAGGGAAGCTGGTGCCTCCTGCTTTTTCGAGTTTGAACCTGGGGAATTTCAGACAATGAGCTTATGCCGATCTAGTAGGGCGTAAGGTGGTGCTGCGGGCGAAGTTGTTGGCTAGGTATCTTGGTGCTTGACAGGCCAAGCACTTTTGGGTAAGAGTGTTTAATACTCTATCCTTTGGGACACGGATAGCCACTGGGTATTTCATCTCAGGTTGAGATCTTGGGACGTTCAAGGCAGCTCTCAAGGCATTATTTTGAATCACTTGCAACTTGTTGCATCTTGTGTCTGTGCTTGGTGGCTGTGATAGGGTAGATGAACAGCAACTTCTTGAGCTAAATGGGGGCAAAAGGGATGTGTTGGTAGTGGTTAACCCTCCGAATCCCAGATTTTGGACATCCTCCTTTTGGCCTTCTGCTTTGGGTGACTTACCTTTGCCAGTGACAGTGGTTAGAAACGTGGGGGTGTATCTCTCCACCTCACTCCCAATGGCATCTCAGGTCATTTCCATCTGAAGGTGCTGCACAAAGTGTTGCCACTTTAGTCTTAACTAGGATAGACTTTTGCAACGCTCTGTCTTTAGCTCAGCCCTTGGGCCTCATTCATCAGCTACAGTTATTGCACAATCTATCTGCTCAGGTAGCCACCAATTCTCCCTATGCAGGGCACATTACTCTGGTACTGCACTCCACCCACTGTCTTCCCTTGGCTAAGAGGATTGAGTTTAAATCTCTTTGCCTGGTACAGCAGGCCTAATATGGTCTGGGGGCCAACTACCTTCAAGACAAGTTTGTCGCTTAACTTCCCAGGCAGACTCTCCGCTCGGGTAGTGCTTGCTTAGTGTTGGTTCCTAAGTTTCATCTCTCTAGGGTGGGGCTGTGTGTTTCAATTGCTGCTGGCGAGTTGTGGAATGCCTTGCCCCCAGCTCCTAGGTGCACTAAAAATGGATCTATGTGATCATTGTGCCGTCCATAATGTCGAGTTTGAAAATGCCAACTTCCATTACGGCCCGGCACACTGATAACAGATCACTAGTACCCTGCATCCCCCTACCCACTTACCCCCCAACATGCATACCAGTTTGGGAGCACACGTATGTGTGTGTCACCAACTCCCCTCTATCCCTACAACGTCAGTTCCCACCCACTTTAATGGGTCAGAGCCGGCGCTGCAGGGTTCTTTCTTGACCCCCACTTTCCTTCTAATAGAAGTGGGGAATGCCCCCACAATCCCTGACTCCCATTAGACCGACTAAGGGGGACACCTCTGCAACCCTCACTCCCCCACTCCCCTGAGTCATACTAATGAGAGTCAAAATGTGTGTTTGGCGCAAATGCAAAGTAATTGTAAAGTCGCCATTTTTTTGTTGCAATTTTGGTATGCTACCCTCAAAATCACGTTGAATTTAGACGATCATTGAAGACATTCTTGTTTTAGATTATAGTTATGTTCTGGCTTACCTGTGCGTTTTTTAGTGCAGAGATTCTCTTGTGTGAACATGCACAGTATCACTTTAGCAGTATAACTTTAGCAGTATCACTTGAGCTAGGAGGAGAGGATAGCTCAGCTGCAACGCGCTTGCCCAGGAAGCAAGATGATGCAGAGCATTGCTGGTACGATCCCCGGGGCCACGCTTTGAAACCACTGGGTATTAGGCGTGTTATAAATAACCAATTATAAATATACCATAACATAACGTGACATATAGATGCTAAAGAAGCTGATTTTTCACAAGTGAGAAATGCAAAATGCTATTGAAGGAGCTAACTGCGATGAATCTGATGATGTCTTCACTCCTTTCTCTGAGGTAACCACCCCATATGTGGACAGGAGACAGCAGCCACTACCTGATCCTGACCCTAGGGGTGGATATATGAGTAAAAACTACCTGGGGTGGAGGTGACATTCAGGGAGATAAGATAACATCATTGAGGAAAGTCACATGCCCCATTCCCTTCCAGTGACGTTTCCTCTAGTCCCCTTATTGTTGGGGTGGTCAGGAAAGGTCTCTGTGCTTACAAGCGGTTCATGCTGTCTGCACCATATTGGTAATTGGGGGTGACAGCAAGCTGGGCACCATGTTGCAATTTCATAGGTATCAACGTGAAGTTCATTATGCATGGCATATGTTACTTTGTTGTTCCTGTTGGTCTAGAAATTGATACATTTTAGCTTGCATGCACACAGAAAGATAAAATGTTTAACCCACCAAATGTAAAAAGCATACATGTACAATAAAACAAATACATGGGAATTCATGAATCTCACAAATGAATCAGAAACGTGGTAGTCCAGGGCTGTTTTGCAAAGTGTACTTTGAAACTGGTTCTGTGAGGTTTTAAGAGCAGGGAAAAATGTAAATACGTAACTGCATAACCTTCAGGTTCAGGACAGCTGTAGAAAATAGCCATGAGTTTTTCTGGTCTGATAAGTATCCTATATACTAGATTTAATCTCCTGCTGCCTGAGAGGGTGACAAAAGGATGTTCCTAATTTATTTTGGTCAGTAGTAAAACGCAGGGTAAGCCAGAGCCTAAGGCTATTCTGGAGTCTCAATTGTGTGATGAAGTGGGAGATTTGTACATTGGAAAGATTCAATGGAACGGTGACCTGGGAAATGAGTTAGCATCACTAACTCAAAGAGAAATCATTCACCCGCCTTCCTCATATCGCAGGTAATATTCATGCGAGCAATGAGCAAATCGAGAGTTAGGGTTTAAACAGCTTATGCCAGTTATTGCTAGTAATGAAATATGTTTCAATACCAATGTTTCACATGTGCTGCCACCATGATCTACTACAGACGAAGAAGGGGTTTGTTATGAATATGATCTGAAAATGACTAGTAAAGTAAAACTGGAAAATGACAATTTAGGAATTGGGGAAAGATGGGATTTCTTTGAATGGGGGTTTACCATTTATTTTAGGGGTGTTAATTGCAATAAAGTATTTGTGAGTGTTTTAACTGTTGCAAAACTGTATAAAAGATGTGAACTGATGTGGTTTGTAAGACTTGGTTTAGTCTGCACAATACCTTAATAGTGTATTGCCAAACTTGTCCCCAACCTCTTGGTAAATGTACTTTGACAATTCTCCAAACTCCCATTAGGGATAATATTTTGACCACTGACATGAGAAAGAACAACAGGGTAATGAGATCACGAAGACCGGGTGACCAACACAGTTGTCTAGTTGTTGGAAAAGGTGTGATCAAGCTGGGAAGTTTAAATGCAACCTGGATAAAGCTGATGAGGTGAAGGAGAGGAGAGGCCTGCAGATGCCAGTCTGCTCGAGACCTGTGACAAAGCCAAACACCACGCTGGAGGTAGACATGCTGCGGCAGGCGATGTGAAGGCAAACCCGAATCCAGAAAGAAGAAGCTGAGATGCAGATGGTTCACCGCCCAAAGGGAGAGAGCAGCAGGAACTTTGCACTGAGAAGGCACAGTGAAGTGCAGCACTTAACATGCCACACACAGAGCCAATATCCTAGAGCAGAAGGAAACAAAGGAACCCTGGAGGCAAACAGTCAGCCTAGGGAACACAAGTGGGTTACTGGGTTGTCAACAAGCATATGACTCCCTGTAGGAATAGCACTGAGTGGAAGAAACTGAAGCAAGGGGGAGTCAAAAAACACTGGTAAACCCAAAAATAAAGTCAGTATGGAAGTGGAGACATTTAGGAACCAGTTACGAATGGGCTGTTAAACCCTGCTTTAAAGAGAACGTGTTGTGTACAATAATGTCCTGGCAGAAACGTTATACCTGCTGAAGATAAGTGTTTGTGTAGTAAGGTCCTGCCCAGGAAGTATACCAGGTAAAGTTAAGTGATTGTGTAATAAAGTCCTAGCAGGGAAGTATACCAGGTCAAGTGTAGTGTTTGTGCAATAAAGTCCAGGCAAGGAAGTATACCAGGTGAAGTTAAGTTAAATGGTTGAATTACAAAGCCCTGGCAGGAGAGTATACCAGGTGACAACAAATAAGGGTGCAAATTGTAGTGTGTCTCAAGACAGGATCATTCCATTGAGAGTATGAACTATTGAGTGAACTGTTAAAAGAAGCATCCCAAAAATAAATGAATACATCAAGGGGAGAAAGTAATTGTCTGGGAAATGTGGGAAACCTGATTATTCTTTGTGAACTTATTGGATTCAGACTTTTGTGTTGAACCTGATCATCTGAGCACTTTGAGAAATCAAGAGACAATACTTTTTTCACCTTTAAGTTATTTTAAAGTGTGAGGGCCAAAATAGGATTACAGACACATGGCATACTTTTGTTTGGACATTTTAACAACAAACAGACCCATTAGTTTTTGTTTGAGATAGGGAAATTCCTCCTAGATTAGGGATAGTGAGGCATTTTCCAACCGCCATTATTTTAAGAAAGATTTTTAGCCACAAAAATGTCTCCTCTGTGTCTGCATCTCATTCCTGGCTCCTCATATAACCCACATACATTTGTGCCACGGAAGGTGTGTCACAGATCGAGTCAGAAGCAAGCATAAACAACTACAAGATCACCTATGCTAGATTTTAAATATGTGATTTGAACTTAATGACACACAAGTTGGAAGGGACTAAATAGGCATGGATATGCAGATTTGTGTGCTGCCAAAGCGAAAAGAGATTCCACTAGTTTGAAAAATAACTTGCATAATTAACCTCTACAATCTACACAGTACAATGCACATGTCACTGAATTACAGGCTCTGGTTCTGAGATTGCGAAGGCATTGTGATAGAGATCCCTTTGAACAGGCTGAATGGAAGTGCTTACAAACAACTTGTATCCACTGAAAAGCATGCCTAAATCCACCAGATAATTGACCTCTCCAAGTTTTCCCACAACCTTTAAGGGTCATATCCATTTGTCCTGTAAGGCCCTCTGTCTTGTAGGTACCATAACTAGAACTTGCTGATCTTGAATAAACTCAACCATGTTGTCTTTCTGGTCATGCCAATGCTTAACCAGAGCCTGACCTGCTTTCAAGTTATCTGTTGCTCCTGTCATCATGTGTGTTATTCTCCTTCGGAGACCAAGCACATAGTCAGTGACACTCACTGGCTTGGGGATAGGAGCACTCTCCAACCCCTCCTTAATTAGGGCCAAGGGGCCTCTAACTGGCTGACCGTAGAGAAGCTCAAATGGACTAAATCCAACTCCCTCCTGGGGAACTTCTCTATGAGCAAATAGAAGGCATGACAGTAGAAGGTCCCACGTTCTTCTAAGAGGTTCCTCTAAAGCACCTATAATGCTCATCATAATTCTATTAAACCTCTCTAACAACTCATTCGTCTGGGGATGGTAGGCAGTTGAGAATGTGTAAGTGACTCCACAGTTTTTCCACATGGCCTGCATGTAGTGGGACATAGCATGTGATCCCCTGTCAGAGATGACTTCCTAGGAAAACCTACCCGGGTAAAAATACCAAGTAGGGCCTTAGCAACAGCCTGAGCTGCAACATTCCTCATAGCTATGGCTTCAGGAAACCTAGTAGCATGGTCTACTACAACCAATGTAAATCGATTACCTGAAGATGTTGGAGGGTCTAAGGGACCAAAAATGTCGATTCCTACCCTCTCAAAAGGGACTCCCACCACTGGGAGAGGCACCAAGGGTGCCACATTCTTGGCTCCACTCTTGCCAGATGTCTGACAAGTGTGACAGCTCCTACAGAATTTATCTACATCAGACCCCAATTTAGGCAAGTAGAAATATACAGAAAGCCTCTCATTGGTCTTCTTGAAAATCAAGCGTCCAGTCAAAGGAATCTCATGGGCTAACTGAAGGAAATGTTCTCTGATCTCTAGAGGCACTACAAGTCTTCTGTAGTCCCCTGGGATAGACTCAGTTGGTTCACTGTAGAAGAGGTCATCTTCCCAGTACAACCTGTGCTTCACTGGCTCTTGCCCGTCCAGCTGGGAAACTGCCTGTTGGTGAAGTCCTTCAAGAGTAGGACACTCTCTTTGACCTCTACTGAAGTCTGCCCTACAGTGGCCACCTTCTGCCAGTAAATACTGCAGCTCAGGATGGTATTTAGGATCCAGATCTCCAACAGGGGGAAGGTCTTCTTCCAGCTCTGAATCTTCAGCAGCTGATTGAACCTTTCCTGGTTGTTCCTCACACTCAGCCTCAGCTGGTGGAGTAGTCAGAGGTGTGACTTTGGACAGTGCTCTCGGGGATGTCCTTGTTGGAAGCACAGGAGTGCTCTCTTGCTTTTTCTTTGATATCTTGTGTTTCCCCTTTGCCTCTTTCTTCTTAGAAATAGCAGTTAGTAGTTCCTGTGGGCTGGGTGTTATAGTTTCTTCTGTAACATCCTCCGGAGAGTCAGTTAAGGTACTCTCTCTGGCCTTCGTTGTCTGTTCCTGTTTCCTTTTGCTGGGAGGCCTGGGGTTGCTTGATACAACTCCAAGAGTTTGTAAGTCATTCCCCAACAGGACTCTTAGGCACCTCACTCTGCACACTTACAGGTATCTTGACAGTCATGCTGTTGCACTGGACGAGAGCTTGTAATCTCTGAAGTATTTGAACAGGGCCTCCAGCAAGTTTAGTGAGGCCTTTGGGTGCCTTAGTAACATCCTCAGGTTTGAAAAAAGATTCACCCACCACTGTAATGCTGGCACCCCCAGTGTCGCTAATGGCAGGGGTCTCCTGACCATTTACAAGTATACTGTCCTTATAATATTCGTTTGTGTTATCTGGAATTGAATTATAGACATCTAAACTCTGCTGTTCCCACATACCCAGGGACACTAAAGAAACACTGGCAGAGACTCCAATGGGGCCTTCCACCTGCAGTTGAAAGTTTCCATTTAACGTTTGTACTTCTCCCTCTGTGGAAAAGGCTTAGGAGACAGTGTGGACCCCTGAAGGTTTACCCTTGCATCTGAGATCCACTTTCACATGGTCAGTAGGCCATCAAGCATAACATTTTCCAAATGTTTTGACAAATGGGGGTTTCTGCTGACCTCCCTCTGGTTTAGCACCAGAGGTTTCACTAGCTTGATTCGGTTTCCCTTGTGGCTTAGCCTTTTCCTGTTTGGGGCCCTCTTTTGGATTGGAGGTATCAGAATTCTTGTTGCCATTTTTCTTTTGCTTCTTCCCATCATCCTTCTTCTGAGTTCAGAATCCTTGTGAGTAGCCCTGTTGGCAACCCACAAGTCAGCAGCCTTTGCTAACATCTTTGCATCAATTTCCTTAGAGTCAGCCAAGTGCTGTCTCAGCTCAGGAGAGCAGGCATCAAAAATGGATTCTAACAAAAATAGATGTCTCATTCCTTCAAAAGTGTTAACTCTGTAACCCTTTACCTAACCATCTAAGTTCTTCAAACATTCACACACCCAGGTAGCCCAAGGGGTACCATCATGCTTTTTGAGGGTCCTAAACCTCTTAAGGTACTGGGAAGGAGTTTTCCCAAATCTAGCTATCAAAGCTAGCTTCACATTTTCATACTCCAATCTTTCAAGTTCCCCCACGTCCATTACAGCAGTAGTTGCAACCTGGGGGACCCTAGACAAAAGCCAAGGAATCAACTGATTCCCTGTGAAACCCTGAATACATAGTTATATTCAAAAGCAGCCACCAATCTACAATATCAAGCTTCACATCATACATACTCAGAGCTTCCTTAGGCATGCAAGGTATCCTAGGAGTGGAAGACCTAGAAGACTCTGGGAGAGAACCATTTTTAAGAGACAATTTCTTCATTTCAAGAGCATGATGCATTTCATGGAAAGCATGCATCATATCAGAATATATCACATTGTTAGCACCATTCTGGTGGCTTCCCCATTTAGCAAGTGTGGGAGTTACTTAGAGATTTTTCTGACCATCATAGTCTATTGCCAGCACTGTTCACCGTAAGATATCCTTGGGAGAGTTTTTCTCTCTGTTGAGAGGGAACATTTCGATACATCTATTTGGCAGTTAAATGCTTATGTTCACTCACAGATGAATCAACAATCTCAAAGTCAACAAAATCTGAAAAGAAATTGACATTGGTGTATACATAATCAATAATGGACGACAATGTACCTCGTTGCCATGTTGAACCAGGGGGGATATCGGACAGGAAGGCTCCATTCAATCTAATTAGGTTGTGGTGTTTCACAAACTGATTCCATTTATACAATCTACTTAAGTTGTTTTTAGGATTAGTGGAGATGCAATCCAAATTCAGATCACCCGCAATCAGAAATGTTCCTACTGAGGCGTCCATTAGAATTAAATTAAGGACTTCGCCCAGATCTTTTAGGAACCATTCATCCGTGATCCCCACCGGATTCCAATACACATTAATGATGGCATAGATAGTTGTATGTAATTTTAAACGTACCATTTGGATGAACATATTGGGAGAAGCCCACGGTGTAATGGAGATATTGGCATTGGCCCGTATGGCTATGAGTAAGCCAGCAGAGGGTGTGCCACAAAGTTTTTTTTGGAGGGAATAATGAGTATATCATGATCCTCCCAGACTGGGGTGGATGTGAGCCATGTCTCTTGAAGTATTACTAGAATAAATTTGGCTAAACCGCTGTTATTGTTATTTAACAGGTGAGTGTGTCCTCTTGAGTTCCAACTGATTAAGACAAATTCTTTTGGAGGCGTGGGTAAGACTAGTTACTGTTGAACAAACTGATTGTCTGAGACGGGGGCACCTTGCTTGTCAGTAGACAGACTTTTGTAAGTTATTTGGTGGGGTGCTTTGGTGGGCTTTTGATACGACAAGACATGGTCATTAAAATTAGGATCCACTGTTAGATCGAATCCCAGATCGAAATGCTGTTTTTTGGCGGTCCATATGGTGTTCTGGATAACTCTGGATTGCATCCAGATTCTTACTGCATGAAAGTTTGACTTATTGCAAAATTCCACCAAATCTACATCATCAGAGTTGATGTCTTCTAGTTGTGGGACATCAGAAAATATAGACAGTATTGACCTGCGATTCAGTACATTGGGGGTGGTCGACATGACAAAATTAGTGAATAGTTAGCCAGACGTTTTTGATTTAGACATGTGGGCAATTTAGTTTTCTCAATGACAGTGGCGCAGAATTTGTCAATGGAGCTTGTTTAGAGTCTTTATGTAGGGCAACCTGTAACAGCTCAAATAATTCAGGGGCAAGTTCTGCTAGCAATGCTTGTTTTTTCCCCCTTGGGAACTCTTGATTCAAATGATGTTGAGAGACTTCATTACTTTGTTTCTCCATTGTTGAAGTTGGATTTAGAACAATAGGCTGAGAAGTTTGTGGGACCAGTAAAACTTGATTTTGTTGAGCATGAGTAGGCGCAGCTTTTGTAGCAATAACCTCTAGAGAGAGGCTAGATTTCGGCTCAATTAGACGATGACCAGCCATGTAAGCATCAACAGCCTGTCTAATTTCTTGATGATGTAAATCAGTAATCAGGCGCTCAGTTAAGACATTTTCAGATTTATCATTGGCTCAAGCAGTATTTGAAGGATTAGAAGGGAGAAAGCAAGGAGTGCTATTTCCCACAGCTTCTTCATTCAGTGCATCGAGAAGTGCATAATGTAATATAGAGTTCACACCAGATTGAATGCTTGAATTAGCACGGAGATTGGCTATTTGATGGTATTTTTTGGTCACAGCAGATGAAGCAATTAAAGCACTCTTCTTAGGAGTTTGGAGATGTTTAAGAAAATGTTGTTTTGAATGAGTTAACTTTCCAGGGCGCTTGCACATTTTTCTGCTTTTTGCACAAATTCTCAGCCGGGCGTTGATTGCCGCCCCTATGAGAATTCCTATTGAATATAGTGAAATGAGTACTTCCGGTAAAGACCGGTTTTATTGGAGTTTTAGGAGTTGTTTTGTTTGGAGCTGTGACGTTCGATGTGACAGAGACAGGTTTAATAATACCTTCAATTAGCGGAACAGCTAATTGTAGATCAGGTTTTGTAGGAGATAGGTTCAGAGCTACCGGTTTCTCTAAAATAGTTTGCGTGCCAAGAGTCACTGCTGAGGCAGAAGTCTTTACAATGGGTACAATTGAAGGTAAACTAGCCATTTTCTGCTATAATAAAAAAACTTGCATCTGATTGCCAAGCTATAATTTTGTCTAGTTGTTTTGTTTGCACAAGAAATGTGCCATTTAGTGACTGAAATAGTTTGTATAGTGTTTGCAACGCTATATTCATAGAGGTTAGAGTGGTGTTTACCAGGTTTTTAATCCGAGACTACAGCCTCTCTATTACGAGGGATGAGAGGAAAAGAGGGTGGGCGTCGGGGAGTCGGTGCAAGATATGAAACTTCAATGGCAGAGCAATTTAAATCAATATCAGAAAACATAACCGGTGAGTAAGAAAATGTTTGTGACAGACCATCAGCAAGTAGATGTTGCGAAAACCCCAATTTACTTACATTTAAGTTGAGTATTGCAACATCTGAATGTGCAAACGACCCGGAGCTAATTTCCACATTTACAGGGGCTGAGGCCGGCACGTTGTGTAGCATTACACTATCCGACACTGAGACATGGGTGTTAGAGTCACAGTGGGACAGTTTGACAAGATGATTTGTTACTTCATTGTCCATTCATTTGTTAATAACATCATTCGCAGGCAACAGGTTTTCATTCGATGAAACTGGTGGAATAACAAAAGATTGATTTGAACACACAGGTAATGTACCTTTACACCCAGGCAGAACTTTAGGTGAGTTTGCCACACTGAGTTTAGGGATGTCTTTGTAGAAATGTCGAATGTCAGGCAGAGGCGGGTCTTTAAAACCGCCTCTCAAACCTTTGCACCCGCGGCCCATTACCGGCATAGAGCAGAGCGCCAACACTGTTTTTTTCCTAGACACAGTTGATACTGCATTTAAAGATGATTTATGGCTGACTGGGAGTAGGGTGACTGGCATTCTGCTTTCAGGGAGGGGATTCTAGATTGCATGTTTTATTCCTAAAGGAACTTACTTCAACTGTTATTGAGGGAAAAGGCTATGGGTAGACTGAGGGGCCACGCTGCTCGCTAGAGAGCTAGACAGCGAGACAGCACCACTCAGGTGACCACTCCTCTGAACGCGCGCACTGAACGCGCATGCGTAGTGATGATAAGGAGAAAGCTGGGAATGAAAGGTGGGGCTGGCTGTGAAAAAGAGGCGGGCTACAAAGAATAAAGAACAAAACAAACAAAGTCAGCAAATGGCGGAATGCCAAAAGTCCTCCAAGTAGTATAAGCGGCTCTAGGGAGCTTGCCTACCCAGCAAAGATCCACAGGAGTCACAGCCAATAGTGTCTTTTCACGAAGGCAGACGAAGAGCAGCAGAGCACCACAGCGAAACAGCACTACTCAGCTGACCACTCCTCTGAACGCGCGCGCTGAACGCACACGCGTAGTGATGATAAGGAGAAAGCTGGAAATGAAAGGAGGGGCTGGCTGCCGAAAAAGGGGGGGCCAGCAAAGATCCACAGGAGTCATAGCCAATAGTGTCTTTTCACCTTCAGGCTTATCTCAAGAGGGAATGTGAGCTTGTAAGGGTGTTATACAAAGGTCTACAATGACAAGTTTTCAGATAGGCACTTGTAGTCAAGGTCTCTTGGTAAAAACACTTATTAATTTGTTACACAATCATTTATAAAGCATTTACTAAATGAGGCAACCAATATCACACAAAAATGATGCTACAATACTGATTACTAAGCAGTTGAGCTCCCTTGAAGTAGGAGCCAAATAGCATTGAAGTAGGAGCAAAAAGGCATAAGTTAATAAAACAAATATTACAGTTACTCTAAAACAGTGCAAATAGTTTGAGTTCACCAGACGAGTTGACTCAATGCAATAGGTAGGCCAAAGTCGATGGGCTAGTGTCTTGTATGAGTAAAACCGGTTCTGGTATTTAAAACAGAAAAGTCTTTGCCAAGGTCCTTGGAAGTATTTCACGGAAGAAAGGTCGGGTCACAAGCTGACGAGGCTTGCAAGTTGCCAAAGTTCCACAAACTTTTGCAGTGAGAGGTAAGTTCTCTTGGTCGGGTTTTCACAGAACCTTATATTGAAGAAAAAGATGCAGCTGAAGACTTGGCAGTTCCTGCAGATCTCGCTGTTCCTGAGCCTCAGTCATGGGGACAAGAGGTAGGATGTCGGGGGACTCCTGCACTGCACCGGGATGGTTCACAAAGCTGGAAAATAGGTAAATCTTCCATTCCGGTTGCTGTTCTTCAAGCACACAAGCTGGTGTCCGTCCCCCTGGTTAATCCTAACCAGCTCCGAGAATGGTATCCAGGTGGCTAACGAGTTGATTGCTCCCACCAGCTCAATGGAAGAAGTCCTTGAAGGGGCTTCTCTGTCGAGATAAACTTGGTGATTCGGACCTGAAGCAGGGCTCCACCGCTCCGGGTAGTTACAGCAGCCGTCCTCTTCCAGCTCGTCTTCGGTTCTTTTGCTCCAGTGGCCGACCCTTCCATTCAGTCCAAGAGACTTGCCTTTTAAACAGTTTTCTCCCATTCATTCCAGCCTAGCTGCCACTAAACCAGCAGGGTGGCTGTCCTTGTCAGACAGTCAGCCAGCCAATCATGCCAGAAGACTAAGCACAGGGAGTTTTGGGCACCTCCCTCACTTCCTGCCCACCCCAGACACTCGTGCGCCAGAGGCGGTCTTCAGTCCTGAAGCCTGCCAAAGACATGGAAACAAAGGGACCAAACCTGGTTTGGTGCGCTGAGAGAAACTCTAGAAGGACCTTTTCGAAAAGAAATGGTAAAAAAGAAGACCGGGACCTGTTTAAACAAAGGGCGCTCAGACGCCATCTTGAAAAACATGGCACACGCAATTTTTAGCTACCGGTGTTCACGGTCGGGAAAAATCATGGTAGTTTGTTGTAAAACCACTGCCACCAGCCATTTCGATATGAAAGGGTAGCATTTGACTGCTACATGAGTTTCTAGACATAGTGGATATCAGGTAACCCCTCCAGCACTCAATTGTAAGATAGTGTGTGCTGGGTGAAGGAATTTAAAAAGACTAGTAAAGTCAATTTAACCTTACATTCTCTGGGATACAGTAATTTAACCCAGAGAAGGTATTTAAACCTTGGGACAGCCTAAAAAGCTTCCCTGTGTGTCTGCACTGAGGGTGCTGTGTGACACACATGAAAAGATGTCTATGGAGTTATCTAAAACCCCATAAGCAAAGAACACAAGAGTAAAAAACACATCAAAATACATGAGAGAGTGAGAAAAAAGGCTCACACTCTCTACAGGTAAAACAATCAAGTCCTCAAAATCCAGCAAAGTTACTGGGGGTCTCTAAGGTGAAGGGAATTAGCACATTTATGAGAATTCTCCCTAACAATGATCAGGCTCAGTTTATAAGCTGCAGAGTTGGCCCTCATGTCCCCGGCCGGGCTCCATGTACCTGGGAAAAAGCCATGGGATGGATTCCTGATTCACAATGTGCGACAGACTCACAACACAAACTTATAGTTGAATGGAAAGTCAATGGGCCTCATTATGAGTCAGTTGGTCCGGAAACAACGGTGCTGGTAAATACGCAGCCACTGTTGTTTCCAGACTGGCTGATTCCGATTCCTGCTGGCGGGAGGTGTCACTCCCGCCAGGTCTGACCTGGCGCAAGTAACACCACCCGCCTGTAGGTGGACATGGAAACACCGGCTCTGTCATAGACGGAACCAGTGTTTCCATGGTCCTCATCCCCATGGAGTCCTAAGGGACTCCATGGGAATGGGGATTTACAGAATTCCGCCTCCAGAATTACCGGGTCACTGGGGTAGTAATGCCCCAGTGATTCCGGCAATCACTGAGGTGGAATGGTAATACTTGTCCGGCAGCAGCCTGGCGATTTTTCCGGCACGGCTACCGCCAGACTCGTAATGAGACCCAATGTGTTTTATGTATTTATTTTATTTATTGAGCATTTGTTAGGTGGCTGCACAACAAAATGCTGTTTCCAGGAGCCACAAGGCAACATGGGGAGGGAACAAGGGGAATGAATAATAATGGCAAAAACAGTAAATATACAGTCATGGGCCTACTAGGCCTTGTGACATTCAGACGTGCAAGTGCAGTGAAGAGAAGGGCATGATATAGGGAATGGAGCAAGGTATGGGCAAGTGCTGGTGAGAGCCTGGGAGGGAAGTGCCAAGGGGTCCCAGGGGAGGAGGCCGCTGGCTAAATGTTAGGGAAGTGGAATCCCAATGCAGGGATGTATAGCCACCAAGTAGGGGTCCCACAAGGGCAGTGCTGGGGGGGTGCTAGTTTATACTTGGTAGGGGCCTGGTAACCTGTGTGATTCAAGAAGATCCAGGTTGCCAGTCTCAGTGTCAGTGGGGTGATTAGTAGGGAAGGGAAAGAGGGAAAGAAGGTAGAGAAGAGCAGAGTTTAGTGAAGTTTCCGGAAACCTAAGGATGACTGGCTCAAGTCTGAGAGCGACAGGGAGGCTGTTCCAAAGAGAGGCGTCAGATGAAGAGAGAAACCTGCTCCCCCCCCCCCATTTTGCTTGGAGAAGTCTTTGGCAAGCAGAGAGTTGGAGTGAGAGGAGCAGAGGGCTCTAGCAGGGAGGTATTTAGGATTTAGGGAGAGAATGTTGGAGATAGTGTGGTCCCAGACCCCAGAAAGCCATGTAGATGATGCAGATGGCCTTGAATTGTATCCTTGCGGCCACCGGGAGAGATATTAGGGCTAGGGGAGATACAGTGCCTGGGCTTGAGGCAAAGGATAAGTCTTACAGCCCATTTCTGGATTAACTGAATGTGGCTAAGGGATGGGACGGGGAGGGGGAGAAAGAGGCTATTGCTGTAGTTCAGCCTAGAGAGGACCAGTGCTCTGGAAACATAGAGCTTCTGAGGACAAGTGAGGAATGGCAGAACGGCAGAATGGCAGAAGGCCTCTAAGGAGTCGAAGCTGTAAGTGGGACTTCTTGGCAAGGTCCAATATGTGAAGGGTAAAGGAGAGAGAGAAGTTGAAGATAACCCTGAGGTTTTTGGCCTCACAGGATGCTTATGGTAGAAGGCCCAAGGAAGGTGGCCAAAGGGTAGGAGGGAAATAGGGTGCAGGTGTCCCAATAAGAAGGATCTCCCTCTTTCTGGCATTAAGACAAAGGTCGTTAGCCGCACACCATCCTGGGATAGCGGTTGGACAATCAGGGATGTGTCATCAGCATAACACTGGACATGAGCAGAGAAGGAGGAGTTCAGGTGAGCAAGAGGGGTGAGATAGATATTGAAGAGCCATGGTGGATGCCACAGGTAGAGAGTGAGGTGGCGGAAGAGAAGGGGCCCAGTTGCAGCTGGAAGGGGTGGTTAGTGAGGAAAGAGATGTGCCAATGTAGTGCCTGGTCCGTGATGTTGAGGGTATCACAGATCCGTTTTATGAGGAAAGAATGGTTGGCTGTGTCAAAGGCAGAGGAGAGGTCAAGGAGGATGAGAACAGCAGGAGAGTCAAGATTTGTGAGCATGTCATCACAGATATTCAGGAGAGAAGTTTCCATAACTCTGGATGCCCGGAAACCAGATTTATGCTCATGGAGGCACCTAACAATTTCAGTATGAAGGATTAGTTGGGGGAGGACCATTTTATCCATGAATGTACCCAGGAAGGGAGTGGTGGAGATAGGGTGATAGTTAGCTGGGCAGGAGGGGTCAGCAGGTGGCTTTTTTAGGACTCATAGAACCTTGATTTGATCATTCCTTTATTTTGGTTATTATACTTTGCTATTTCAGTTGCTACTGTTTAGCATTACACTCTTGAAAGTATAGCTTTCCCTCAGCCCACATTGCCACAAAAAGCAAAGGAGTTATATCTGTGTCTCTTTTTCCTTTATGACTGTGTTAGGCATTGGTTTATAGAAGCTTGAGGGCTGAGTAGGCCTTTTAGCTTCTACGCATGCTGGTAATCTTGCAGGACAGAAGCCAATTTGCTGCAGGTACTCAATTCAGAAATGACATAGGAGGGGCTACTACAGTCACATTTGTCCAGTTACTGCCATTTTATGCCAGTTGTAGCCTCAATTCTCAGATATAATTATTAAATGCAGCATACAACCCTACATACCAGGTGTGGTCATCAAATGTCAGCTATGGCATTCTCTCATGATAAACTCTGCCAAATACTCCCTCATCTCTTCCCCTGCCTATCTAGTTCCCACCTGACACTCTCTCCTACTCTTCTTCAGCTAGAAACCTCAGCATCAATGTTGTCTCTTCTCACACCTTCTCTACTTCATCTCCACTACTGCAATGGTAGCCACCTCAACCTCCTAAATCATAGGAAAATCAGGCACCTCCTTCATTTCAACACCGCCAAGAATCTCTTAACCACTCGTATCTTCTGTAAACTGGACTACTATGCCAGAATCCTTTGCGGTCTCCCCAACTATTCTTTCTGTCCCATTGACAAGATTATTAATGTCACTACCAGGACACCTTTTGAACTCCCTCACTTCACCTACTTCCTCGCACTGCCACCAGGCTGGATGGATGATGGTGCAAAACAGGGCCAGATTCAACTATCTTCTCCTGGTTCACACATCTGTCCACAGTAAGGCACCACCATATCTATCCTTCTCTACTCAACTCTACAAGCCTTCTTGTAATCTCCGCTCTGCCTCCTCGAATACCCTTGTGGTACCTCGCCCTCCCTGTGGTTCCTTTCACTTCCACTCTTTCTCTCTACTTGATCCACGGGCATGGAATTCTCTTCCCCTGGACATCCGTGAAACAGTCCACATGGATTTGCCAAAACCAAACTAAAAGCCTACCTCCTTGCGTCTATGTTACTCTCTTAACCTACCTCTTATCTGCCTTCTTGCTAACATTTTCCCTTGCCTGTAACTTGCATCTTCCCCCACTTTCTCTGCCTCCACTCTAGCTCTTCATCCATCATGGTTCATCCCTAAAACAGCTGGCTGTACCACCTACCTGCACTTAAAAGTGTCTAATATTGACTGTCCTTAATCTATGTAAGTCCACCCACATACTGTCCCTGGTGCTTTTCTATTTACTCCCCTCCACAACCTCATCAGAATGCCACTCGAACTCACCCCATTGTAAATTTGATTTCTTATCTAATGTACATTCTTTTGTGATCAAAATATCATTGTTCCTCCCTGTAAATAAATAAATATATAAACATAAATAAATAAATAAATAAATACATACATACATACATACATACATACATACATAAATAAAGTTTGCTTTATCCCTGGAACCATATTACTATTATCATCACATCCCTGATATAGTCATTTCATGTATGGTATAATCTGACATTTACAGGTGCTCCATTCCTCATAAATACTATGTGATGTAAATTAAAAGCGTGTAGCCCTTGTACAGTGACCATATGTAAGGTACTTCCCAGTGGCGGCTGGTGAATTCTTTAATTAGAGGGGCATACATATTTCCAACAAATATGCAGAGCGACCAAGCGTAGCGAAGGAGCCTGAACCAAACAAAAGGACCTCAGGGTGTTTTCTGACTGAGAAGATGTTTTGAATAATGTGTTAAAATGATACATCATACAGCACACAGTTTGTGAAAGCCTTGGTAAAAAGCAACATATTTTTTTATTGGTTTTGTAGGGGCCTTGGGGTGTTATCTGACTCCGAAAACTTTTTGAATAATGTGTTAAAATGATACATTGTAGATCCCACTTTCTGTGAAAAATTGGGTAAAAAGTGAGATTGTTTTCTCTTGGTTTTTTAGGTTAACTCCAATCCAAAAATGCAATAGATGCAAGTCACCAATGGTGCACAGGAGCATTTCCCAAAGCATTTTTTACGATTCCTTTGTCCACATTATATGGCAGTATAAAACCATGTTCTCACTGGCTCTGCCCTAGCATTTCCATTCTGGCTGCCCCAATATATGCCAGTATTCATATCGAAGAAAATACTCATGTTTGCTTTCTACATAAAGCCAGTAATGATACTATAAGAAAACATATGCATGGGTGCTCTGCCAAATTATGGCAGCTACCCCATGTAAGAACATACTCCTGTTGGTTCAGCAGTTAAAAGATGAGCCCCTCCAAATAAAAGAATGACAAAGTGGGAGGCAAATTTGAATGCAAATACCTAATGTTCTAGAAGTTTAATAACATTTTTTTTCAGGAAGCCATTCTCCTGGGAACAAACATGAGGATATGACCCAAGAGGATATTTCCTGCAATTAATGTAATGCTAGAACATTCTCCTCCCCACAAGTGCTACCTATAAATATTTGCATTGTTGCAAGGTGGGAATGTGCTGCGTTAACATAATGTTTTGACATTTATTCACCATGCTTAATATGGCATGTAGTCTGAGCCGCAGGCCAGGCCTTCTTGCTAAATGCACAGTACGAGTAAAGCACTTTTATATTTAGTGAAAATGTAACATCACAAGAGTGTTGGAAATTGAATGCGAAAAAATGGGCCTAGTAGGATATGTGGAGAAAATACAATTGAATCCTCTAGTCATATTATGTTTGTTTGCTTGTTTGTTTTATTATTCATAATGTGCACCAGACCCGGTGGTATGAGGGTGCAAGAAAAGATAGAGGTACAAGGATATTTTAAGATTGGGTTACAGAGCTGTACAGGCATATGCAACAAGACAAAATCAACATATTCTGTGCAGACAGGGTCAGTGGCATTAAAAACTATAGACAGGCATTATATACAGCCATGAATCAAGAGGAGAGACTGCCTCACAGGAGGATGCAAAAGCTAAAGTGTGGGAGGCGATACTAAAACTCAACGTTTTAGCTGTCATTTTCTTTAATCCAGTTGATAATGTTGCATCTGAAGTGGTGATATGTCTGGTCTACGCTCAGGGAGGGGGGCAAGCCATTCCACAGCTGAGTGGCTTTAATTGGGAAGCTAAACCCTCCGGCTTTGGTAAGTTTAAACCTAGGTACTATGAGGCAATTAGAGTTGGCAGTTCTTGTAGGTCGATTGGAAGATTGTCTGTTGAACCTTTCTATAAAATAGAGTCAGGCAGCCTTGTTTAGACATTTAAATGTAAGTGAGGTGGTTTTTGGCAGAATTTTATCATTGGTCGTGAGCCAGTTTTTCTGTGTCCTTATCTCAGATATGTGTTCTTTTGTATTTATACCCAGCGCTGCTGTAAGGGCGTTATTTTGGAGATTCTGGATTTTATTAATGATGTGCTTGTTGGCTCCCAGGTATAGGGAGTTGCATTAATCCAGTCTGGAGAGAATTCGCCTCTGGCCAAGGTGGTGCAGCTGTTAGGAGAGAGAAATGGCTTGGCAGCACTGAT
Organism: Ambystoma mexicanum; assembly: GCF_040938575.1. Classification (NCBI taxonomy): domain Eukaryota; kingdom Metazoa; phylum Chordata; class Amphibia; order Caudata; family Ambystomatidae; genus Ambystoma; species Ambystoma mexicanum. The sequence continues at coordinate 1,143,815,141 of NC_090922.1, forward strand.
GAGCTTGCAGGTGTAAGCAGTGGTGGAGGTGTAAGGATATTTAGCAAACAGCACAGAGTACAGCACTACTACACAGGTAGCAAACAGCACAGAGTACAGCACTACTGCACAGGTAGCAATTTTTTTTTTGCAGCACCACCACAAGGGTGCGGTGCATTGCTATATGTGTTACCAGATTAACAAGGAAAGACAGGCCATTCAGTCAAAAACGATTTTAACATATAAGATGCAAATCTATTTTTACAGTTAAAAGCACACGTGCACATTCAAAAATGCACACTATTTTTCACCTGAAATGCCTATGGTGCGAGAGACACATTTGAAAATAACAACTAACATAAATTATAACTAACCTGACTAATGAAACATAATGCACTAATAAAAATGTGTCTCCACTGCAGAATTAGGCCTATTCTGAAAGTGAACTTTTAAACGCACATCCATTTTTTTTTTCTGTTCTCTCTGCTGCCCTGTCCATATAAATACAGGAAGCAAATGGGCTCGAAAGAACAGGAAATCAGTTGGTTACAAAGTATTACTATAAAAATGAGCCATTGTGTAGAGAAGGAGGAGATGGCGTGATTAATTCTGATTGGAGCAGCGTCATAGCAAGTATCATGCTAGAGGGAGTGATCAGGTTTTTGCTGGGGGGAGTTTGAGGAAGAAGAAAGGCAGTCAAGATTTGGCAGAGCTGGGAGGAAGACCTTTTCCTGGTTGGAGCATTCCTATCTGCAAAAGCTGAGAATTCCAGGCAATGACCCCGGTTTGAGAAGGAAAGGCGATCCTTTTTACTGGGGTTAATCTTCAAGGGAGCCACACTCAGAAAGAGAACAGCTAAAGAAAACTTCACTGAACAGATAAGGTAATTACATAAGTGTGGGAGCTTAGTGTGTACGAGAATATGCAGTCAGTGTAGGATTCCTGTGCATGCCTTAATCAAATGCTAATGTTGCAATTTGAGTTCTGTTCTCCGCCACTCTCTCTGCAGTGTGTCATAGACAAAGCTGTTACTGTGCTGTTTTAGTTATTTCTGTAAAGAGTGAGATCGTGTTTAAATGCAACTTTTATAATACAGAAAAATATTTGAAAGCAGACGGGTGGTGTGTCTTCTATTTACCAATACAGTGCTGATGAGGGGAGATTTTTAAACAGTGCAATTGTCATTTTGCATGATCAGATTCAGTATGAACAGTTGTGAGTGATTTAGCATAGCTTGTTGGAGGTACATGAGCCAACGGGAAGAGAGACTCTCTGGACATAGTTCCCTACCGTATATAAGGTAGTGGAAATTACCACATATAGCTCTCTGTCGTAAATAAGTCAGTGAGATTGCCCATGGTGGCACACTAACACTAACACTGAAAATGTGGTATTCCTGAAATGTAGGCCTGAGGTCTCTCTAGTGATTACACGAAAAATCTAAGCAAAGATAAGGGATTCTGGACATTGGGGCCACCAATAAAACAAGGGAATAGCGCTCACCAAAATACCACCAAATATGCATACCAACCACGCACACCAAATATGCATGTCTGGGTGCTGAAATAATGCATGTCCACTGTATTATTGTTGTACAGGGCCCAATCTGAATACGAGGAGTGATTATTGCTAAGTTATTTTTCGGCGGTAATAAAATACCGTCAGGCCCCAAATCTCCACAAAATACCCTACATATTTATGGTGCGTTGGCCGGGAAAGTGATCATAGAGTACCTACTGGGCGTGGCAAGCGTGTCTCACACTGCCATTTGCACATTAAAGGGAACCCATTTTATAATAGCAGTGTGCCACTAAAAACGAATTTCAGAATGTCACAAAGGGAAACCACATTCTCAGATCTAGTGCAATATTTAGAGGCAAAGTTGTTTGCACATGGGAATTGGTCATCGAATAGCACGTTGGAATGGAGTAACCGCATTCAGGGTGAGGTGCAGAAAGAAAAATTAGACAATATTTTTGCAGAAGGCAGCATAATTCCGGTCTGCCTTACAAGATTATTGAATGCAGCCGATAAAAGTGCAGAGAAAGACTGTTTAATACGGCTATGCGGCAAAATATGGTTTATTTTAAACAAGTCCCTGCGAATGCAAGAGAATGATACTCAGCTAATTAACAGGTTAAAGACTGAATTAGAGGGGGCAAGTAAAAATCAGGAAATGTTGAGAGCAGAATTGGATGTATGCCAAAAAGACATGCAATTAAAATGCAGAGACTTTGATACTCAGTTATCCAAAAGCAAGAAACAATTTGAAGATAGTGAGCAAGAATTGGCACACTTAAAAGCCTTAGTGGATCACATTAGGCAGGATAAAGATGAGGTTGTTTCAGAAATGCAGATTTTACAAAAAGAACATTGTGAAAAAGAAGGTGATCTCCAGAGTGCAGAACAAGAAATGATTAAAATGATTCAAGAAAGAGACAAGAGAAATAAAGAGTTCAATGAATGCCAAATGCAAATGTGCGACATGCAGGAGGTGATTAATAAAATGAGTGATGAAAATAATTATTTGAAAAATGAAGCAACCAGACTCCTTAAAAAGTGTAAGGATTTAGAACAGCAAATGTGCATTCCCAGGTCCCAGGAGAGGCGGCAGGGTACCACATTCAATGGAGTGGAGGTGAATTCTAGCTCTGCCCAAAGAGCTAGTGCTCCAGTGACTGGGCCGGTGACTGAACTTGGTTGCAGCGCCCTTGGGGGATTTGATACTCCCATTGGGGGCAGCCACCAATCTCATACACCTGAAAACAGGATTGAATCACAAAATAGTGCAATTCCATGCATTGCAACAAGTAGCCCCATAAAAATAATGAAATCCATTAAAGCCCTGATCAAACCATTTAAAAAGGGAGGTGAATGCTGCATTGAGGATCACTTAGAAGCGGTGCATGACATTTTTAAAGCACTCCAGATACCTAAGGAACAGTACAGACAATATTTTCATTTAACTTTAGATGCCCCGACGGCCAGCATCATAAGGGGATTAAATGAACAGCAGAATATGACATGGCTGGAGTTTGAAAAAGAAATTAGGCGTCATTTTTCTCCTTTTCAGTCATTGCAGGAGGCAAAGAAAGTCGCGTACACAATTACTGCTGGACCTAATATATCCCCTCGCCAATTTTTACAAGACTTAAAAAGAGCATTTTCTCGCTTTGATGTATCTTTTGACTCAAATTCCAATGAGTTTAAAACTGCATACTTCTATGGGCTACAGAACGACATCATATCCCAATTGGTCCGTGAATTTGACCGTGACAAGTCCCTTGAATGGATTGTACATCAAAGCACAAAACTATATGAGGTACTCTATTGTCAGGGTAGAGAAAGTGATAAAATGAAAGATACTAGACCTAAATCTAAAGAACCCTCAGCCACAGTAATGGAAATCAGGTCAGCCAAAAGGTCCCTTAAGTCTGCTCAAAGCCAAGGTAAAAATAATGTGACACCTGAACAAAGGGGTAATCAACAAAGATCGCCATTTCCTGTACCAATGTTCCAATCACATGATCCTAGTAATAGAGAGAGCTACATCAGCCCTAGGTATTTAGGGGACAGACCCCGGGTAGGATATCGGCCTGATATGGCAGGTATGAACAATAACCAGAGACAAAATCAAGATCAAAGAAATGATGGTCCCTACCAGTCATTGGGGACACAGAGCAGATTTGATCCCAGCACCATGATATATGGTAATCAGGATAGGCCCGATATGTGGATCGATTTACTGATAATGGAAATCAACATAGGGGCCAGTACCCACAATCTGAGAGACAGGGCATGAGGCAAAACGTGAACTACAGTCCACGCCAGTACAATGATTCCCCACCAGGGGACTATAATCAAAGGATGGGTGCAACCCGCTCCCCTCCACAAATGAATCAAGAGTTCAGAAACCATCCCAACCGACATCAATCACCTGAGAGATATCAGAATAGATCCAATCAGGGGGAAAACAACCAATATCGACCTAGGCCACAGAAAGAGGATCCTAGAGAGATGGAAAGGTTCCAGTGCCTTGAGGCCCAAGTGAAAATGTTAGCTGAGCAAATAGGAAAGCTCTATACAGCGCAAAAACAACCTTCCAAAGAGGGGGCTAAAGGCCATAGCAATGACCGGGGGGCTTCCGAAAAGTGACTAAGTACTCATGATAACTGCAGTGCCAAAATGACAGATTGCTCTGATATAATTTTGCATAACGACTCTGAGATGCCTAATGGATTAAAAATGAAAGTACCAGTAAATGAAATTGTGACAGAAAGTGCAAATACTTCTAAAAAAGAGGTACGGTTTAACTTAGAGCTAAATAAAACAGTAAAGATTTGCACAAATGAAAAAGAAACATTAGGAATTCCAAAAGAAAAAAGGAACAGATTTAAGAAAAATGACTCATGCATGGGGAATACCAGTGAACAGGGAGTAAGTGGGGATGCTATAGCTCCTTCCCTGGGCAAGCAAAACAATGACCAAACACAGACAGAAAAAGGAAATACTCACAAGGAGGGTACAAGTCAATCACCTGAAGAATTCTTTGAGCCACATATTTTTGAAGAGGCTGAAAGGGCTGGTATCACACTAAATGATCGCAAATGCACAGAATTAAAAAATGACAAATTGCTGAATGATGTGGTTACGCATGTTCAGTTGGAGGATTGTAATGTGGTCTCTGATGTTACCCAGATGGATGGGCGAACAGTGGCCACACTCCAAAAAACCTCTGAACATGGAGAAATGAATAAAATCTCTCGCACAGAAATGGGTAAAAAGGAGGGAAAAATGTCTTTTCATTTACCAATGTGCTTAGCCAAAAGTGAAAAAGACCTGAGAAAGGTGAGCCCTGAAATCAGTAAGAATTCACATTTCTTATGTGTATTAGAGGAAGTTGAGGACAGATATTATGCACCCATCACTGTAGAAGAAAAATGCCACACCTTTGCTATGTTTGACACTGGCGCACAGGCTACAATTATGTCCAAGGAGCTGGTAAAGAGTATCAATGAAGGGAGACCTCCACAGAGTCAGATCACAGTGAAGGAAAATCAAGGCCCAGTGCATAACTTTAATGGGGAGGAGGTGCCCATCATAGGTGTAACTGAGGTTGACATAAAAATAGGAAAGCACAGAATGAAACAAGAGGTATTGATCACATCTATTTGTGAAATTCCATTTCTGATGGGGACAGATTGCCTGAAAAGATTGTCTCCTCTCATAGATGGGGTGAATGGAGTGCTGTGGTCCTTAACCAAAAAACCATTGAGGTCTAAGAAACTAAAATCACAAAACAGCAATATAAATGAATGTCACACCGTTGCCAAAACAAATGATGCTGTGGAGGTATATCTCCAGAATAGCTGCATACCTAGTGTCACTGTCATATTAATGTGTGAAGACAAAATGCAGAGCGACAATGAAAAACTACCTGTACAAATATACTTGGACCCAAGGAAAGATTGGCAGACTGCCATAGATGAGCACACATTATGTTTTTATCTAAAAGAGAAAACGTGCAAACAGAATATTGCTCCTAAAACAGATTCAGAAAAACACATTACCACTCTGGCAGAAATACACAAGGAAGATGAGCAACCATGGGTTCATGTTGGTATAAATGATTATCTTAAAACAATAAAAGCCACTTTAGCGCTTGAACATGAAAGGAGTTTCATTAATGAGAAATTGTTGCAAAAAATAATGGAAATGGAGGAAATCCCGAAATTTAGGATTAAAAACCAATATGTTTCTGGGTTGGACAGTCCAGACTTTGAAAACCGAATTGCAGGCAGATGCATGCTTAAAATTAGCATTGGGCAGAAAACAATTTACCATAATGTCTGGATAGTGAGTGGAGCACAAAATGAATTTTACATGGGAAATGACATCATGCACAGAATGTGTATGGTGTTAGATTTCCTTAATCAAAAAATATGGTCACGCCTAGGTGGTCCGGCACCTGAATTTGAAAACAAAAGAAGGGCTTATCATTGTGCACAACTGGTTCCTTATGCAATCGAATTACAAATGAGGAAAAATACTATTATTCCTGCATTTACAAAACAGTTTGCAATAACACTGAAATGCAAAAATGGACAGCAGATGAAAGGCTCTGATGCATTTGTATGCCTGAATGAGTCCATAAAACAGCAAGGCCTGGATTATGAATACATTCCATTGGTAGACATTGGTGAGGGATCTGTAAAAATCATGGTAAATAATAAAGGTTGTCAGGATATTCATTTAGAGGAAAACTCCCCATTAGGAATGGCCATACAAAAATCACATTATACGGCAGATTTAAATAACATGGTGATTGGGAATATTCCTGAAAAATATGTAGATGCCAAGGGCGAGTTGCCAGAACACCTGGACTCTCAGCCCAAAGGAATATTTAAAATTCATTCTGTGTATCCTTATGATTCAAATGAGACGGTGTGCTGCCATCAAGAGGATTGCATAATATTTAATTTAAATGAAAATGAAACAGAAAATCAGCCCATTGAAGTGGAAGCTGATATGCCAAAATATTTAAAAGTGGCAGCTTTACAAAAAGACACAGCCACACAGTTAGAAGAAAGCGCCGAGATTCCCTTACCAGAAGATTTTCCAGAATTTTCAAAAATGGTAGAAGAGCAGGTCTCCTTAGCGGATGCATGTGAAAGCGATAAGGATAGGGACAACCTGAGGGAAATATTTATGGAGTTTAAGGATGTATTTGCAAAAGATGCTTATGACTGTGGTTTAACTGATTTACATGTGGCCACACTACCAGAAGGGTGTAGCAGAAACCCAGTGTTTGTACGCCAGTATAGACTACCGCTGGCATGTTTAGAATCATTGGCAGAGATTATTAAAAATTTGGAATCACGGGGAATCATCAGGCCCATTCATAGCACATCCAATACACCTATTTTAGGTGTATTGAAGTCAAATGGTCAATGGCGGCTATGTGCAGACTTGAGAGAGTTAAATAAAAGAGTACCAATATCTAGATGGCCACTGCCATTCATTGATCAGGGCCTAGCTCAGATACATGGTTCAAATGTATTTACCACATTAGATCTCATCTCTGGATATTGGTGCGTGCCATTGGCAGAGGAGATACAGAATTTATTTTCCTTTACATTTGACAGGACTCAATATGCCTGGCTTAGAGCTCCATTCGGGTACATCAATAGTGGGAGTGAATTTGGCATATTTTTGAGAAAGGCCATGCCGGATGCAGCGGAAAGAGGAACAATAGTTTATGTGGACGATGTCCTGATAAAAAATGAAAGTTTGAAAAGCCATTTTGATGAAATAAGACATGTACTTGGCCAATTGCAGAAAGCAGGCGCCAAAGTATCGTTGCAAAAAGCACAATGGTGCAAGAAAAAAGTGAACTTTCTAGGACATGAAGTGACTGAACATGGGCTAAATCCACAAAAGAAGAAAATAGAGGCCATACAAAGATTAAAAGATCCTAAAAATGTGAAAGGAGTAAAAAGTGTATTAGGGATGACAGGCTATAACAGAAAGTTCATTGAAAATTATGCAGAAATCACTCAACCATTGACTAAACTGCTTAAACTGAATACTCCCTGGAAATGGGAAAAGGGGCAGTCTGATGCAGTGGCTAAATTAAAGGAATGTCTTGTAAAGGCACCATGTTTAGCATACCCCATAAAGGACAGGGATTTCTTTATAGAAATAGGTTTTTCTGAACATTGTATGTCAGCAGTGTTATCACAAAAACACGATTTGAATCACAAAACCATTGCATATGCAAGTAAGGCATTTTCCCAAGTTGAAATGAAATTTAATGAATGTGAAAAGGCCCTATTAACCACTGTGTGGGCGCTACAACATTTCCGCCCCATTGTTCAGGGAGAAAAGGTGATTATTGAAACAAATCATCAACCTTTGCAATTTTTAGAGAGTAAAACAATTAGATCAGGAAATCTAGCACAATCCAGAATCACTTCATGGACGCTGGCATTACAAGGTTTTCCCGTAGAAGTGAGATATGGACAAAATAAAAAGAGCCCAATTGCTCAAGGGTTAGCTGACTTACATGACTGTGCAGCTGAACAAATAACAAATGAGATGGAAGTGGAAACTAGTTTGCAAGAATTTGAACAATCACCACACAAAGCTTTTGATGAAAAAACATGCAAGGATTTGCCAACTGTATATGTGGATGGTTGTGCTTTTCACATTGAAAATGACAGTAATAAACAATTAGTGGCAGGAATAGGAAATGTCTGGTTGAAATGTAAAGGCGTTCCCAGTATAGGGATGAGGATTGGAGATAGGAGCAGTCAGGTGGCGGAATTGGCAGCCATTTATAAAGCAATTGCTACTGCAGTTGATAAAAAGTTCAGTGAAATTGTCCTGGTGACTGATTCTGACTATGCACGGAATAGCTTTGTGGAGTATTTGCCTGGTTGGAAAGCAAGAGGCATGGTTACATATAACAAAAAGCCACTTAAGCATGGAAAAATGATACAAGCCATAGACAAATTGGTGTCAGAGAATGAGTTAACAATATACTGGAGAAAAATTCGTGGGCATTTAAAAACACCAGGAGAGGATAAGGAGGGAAATGATAAGGCAGACCACCTGGCTAAGATTGGGGCTGTGATGGGAGAATTGCTACCTATTGATTATTTAATGGGTGAAATACAAATTGACGCAGTCACACATTCTAAAGCACCAAAGGAGGTAGATCAACCGGTGGTGCAGTGGAGTCATGACACGCCAGACCAAGATTTGATTGAGGCACAAAAGAATGATCAAATTTTGGGAATCTATTATAATCATTTGATAGATCCTGAACAAAATCCTTTAACAGAAAATGATTGTATGGGAAAAGAAGAGTTGAGGGTGTTATTAAAGAACAAAACACGAATTAGATTACAGGATGGACTCATGATTAGAGAGTCCATAACAGGACAAATACAGTGGGTAGTACCCCTTTCATTCAGAGGACTAATGCTACACCATGCACATGATGCCATAACCGCAGGCCATAGAGGTTCACAAAAAACATTAGAAATACTAAAAGATTATGCTTACTGGCCACATATGTCCCAAGATGTGGAATTATATACTAGAGGATGTCTAGTATGCGCCCAATTTAAACCTGCTTCACCAATGCATAGAGCACCATTGATGAAAAGAGGCCTAACTCTCCCATGGTCAGATTTGCAAATAGACTATGTAGGTCCTTTAAAAAGGTCGAGCAGGGGACACCGTTATATTTTGAGTGTGGTATGTTTGATGTCGAAGTGGATTGAATGCATTCCTGCACCAGATTGTAGTGCGCAAACAGCAGCCACATTGCTGGTGAACCATGTGTTCTCAAGGTTTGGGTTGCCACAAAGAATTGAGTAAGACAGAGGAAGTCATTTCACAAGTACTCTAATGAGTAAGGTATGGCAAATACTAGGTGTGAAAAGGAAACTACATATCGCATATCGGGCGGCGTCTTCAGGTACAGTTGAAAGAAGCAATAGGTCTGTTGTGGATATTTTAAAGAAATATGTGGCAGAAGCAGGTTCGAGCTGGGATTTACGTTTACCGTTGGTTTTGATGGCAATCAGGTCGACTCCTGCCAAAGCAACAGGTGTTAGCCCCCATGAGGTCTTAACAGGTAGGAAAATGGTGTTACCACAACACCTACTATACAGAACACATGAGCAAACCCTTGTGAGTGCATCCACAGTTCATGAATATATTGATGAACTGAGGAGGCATTTGCAACATGCATTTGCTTTTGTGCAGAGAAATCTGGAAAGAGCCGCTGACAGTGAAAAGTCTTATTATGACAAAAATACATCAGTAAAGGAATACAGTGTAGGGGATCAGGTGTACAAGTTTCATTTTGGAAAAAGTAAACAGAAAAATTCTAAATTTCTAGCAGCCTGGCAGGGGCCATTTCGAATTATAGATAAGGTCTCTCCTGTAGTGTATAAAATTTTGAAAAATGAAGGTGAAACAGCAATAGAGCAGTTTGTCCATGTAAATCAAATCAAACCATGCCATCCCAGACATGAGATCAGGCAGCTTGAGCATGTAGAAACAGATAAAGTCCCTTGAACACAAAAAGAGAAATTAATTGGGTGTAATCAGGAGGCAGTGACAAAGAAGTTAAAAAAAAAAAGTTGATTGTTATGATGGTACATAAACACTGTAATATATGTAAAAATATATAATATAAATAAATAAATAAATAAATAAATGCACATATAATGGAAGCTCATGGTTGGTGTGCAGAGAGAAAGTGTGTTAAATATTGAATATCTGCTTGTTTTCTTTTAACTTGTGTTTCATTTCAGGAAAGAAAAAAGAAAAAAAAAAAAAATTAAATATTTTTACCAAGCATGTTTTATTTTTGGCAAAAGGATGAAATTAGTATTATGCTATGTACTTAATTTGTTTATTTTCTATTTTGATTTAGACAATTAACATTATTTGGTCGGAGGTTCCGGGATCAGAGCCCACGGGAGAGACGATGGAGTCCTGGAGTCCCCTGGATGAAGACCAAAAGATGCCTGCCTCCAGGTGGAGGTGAAGACAAGATAACCAGAATGCTAAAAAGGATGACTCCTATGGATCTAAGATTGCCAAGATGGAAGTGTACTCGAATGAACCGAATAACATCGCTGGTCGGGACATATCAGAAGCGGACAAAAGTCCTGACATATGGAGTTCCATGTATTTATTATTTTAATTATTTATTTTAATTTGTTATATTAATTATTTGTTTTAGTTAGTTGTTTTATTTCTTTGTTTTTAATTGACTTGGAAAATCTAAACTTAAAGTAATGCCACTTCAACTGAGTAGGCAAATGTAGAACATTTTGTAAACTAATGAACTCAGATGAATACTGTGTTGATTGCAAATTTTTCATTAATGCACATGAATATTCATTTTGTTGGATTGCTATATTGTAAAAAAAAAAAAAATAAAAAAAAAAAGAGAACAAATTGTTTTTAGGAATTGGCTTGGATTATAGCCAAGTTCTAAAAACAAAAGGAGGGTATGTAAGGATATTTAGCAAACAGCACAGAGTACAGCACTACTACACAGGTAGCAAACAGCACAGAGTACAGCACTACTGCACAGGTAGCAATTTTTTTTTTGCAGCACCACCACAAGGGTGCGGTGCATTGCTATATGTGTTACCAGATTAACAAGGAAAGACAGGCCATTCAGTCAAAAACGATTTTAACATATAAGATGCAAATCTATTTTTACAGTTAAAAGCACACGTGCACATTCAAAAATGCACACTATTTTTCACCTGAAATGCCTATGGTGCGAGAGACACATTTGAAAATAACAACTAACATAAATTATAACTAACCTGACTAATGAAACATAATCCACTAATAAAAATGTGTCTCCACTGCAGAATTAGAGAAAGTGAACTTTTAAACGCACATCCATTTTTTTTTTCTGTTCTCTCTGTCCATATAAATACAGGAAGCAAATGGGCTCGAAAGAACAGGAAATCAGTTGGTTACAAAGTATTACTATAAAAATGAGCCATTGTGTAGAGAAGGAGGAGATGGCGTGATTAATTCTGATTGGAGCAGCGTCATAGCAAGTATCATGCTAGAGGGAGTGATCAGGTTTTTGCTGGGGGGAGTTTGAGGAAGAAGAAAGGCAGTCAAGATTTGGCAGAGCTGGGAGGAAGACCTTTTCCTGGTTGGAGCATTCCTATCTGCAAAAGCTGAGAATTCCAGGCAATGACCCCGGTTTGAGAAGGAACGGCGATCCTTTTTACTGGGGTTAATCTTCAAGGGAGCCACACTCAGAAAGAGAACAGCTAAAGAAAACTTCACTGAACAGATAAGGTAATTACATAAGTGTGGGAGCTTAGTGTGTACGAGAATATGCAGTCAGTGTAGGATTCCTGTGCATGCCTTAATCAAATGCTAATGTTGCAATTTGAGTTCTGTTCTCCACCACTCTCTCTGCAGTGTGTCATAGACAAAGCTGTTACTGTGCTGTTTTAGTTATTTCTGTAAAGAGTGAGATTGTGTTTAAATGCAACTTTTATAATACAGAAAAATATTTGAAAGCAGACGGGTGGTGTGTCTTCTATTCACCAATACAGTGCTGATGAGGGGAGATTTTTAAACAGTGCAATTGTCATTTTGCATGATCAGATTCAGTATGAACAGTTGTGAGTGATTGTAGCATAGCTTGTTGGAGGTACATGAGCCAACGGGAAGAGAGACTCTCTGGACATAGTTCCCTACCATATATAAGGTAGTGGAAATTACCACATATAGCTCTCTGTCGTAAATAAGTCAGTGAGATTGCCCATGGTGGCACACTAACACTAACACTGAAAATGTGGTATTCCTGAAATGTAGGCCTGAGGTCTCTCTAGTGATTACACGAAAAATCTAAGCAAAGATAAGGGATTCTGGACATTGGGGCCACCAATAAAACAAGGGAATAGCGCTCACCAAAATACCACCAAATACGCATACCAACCACGCACACCAAATATGCATGTCTGGGTGCTGAAATAATGCATGTCCACTGTATTATTGTTGTACAGGGCCCAATCTGAATACGAGGAGTGATTATTGCTAAGTTATTTTTCGGCGGTAATAAAATACCGTCAGGCCCCAAATCTCCACAAAATACCCTACAGAGGCCATAGAGTTGACCTGTTTAGTAAAGGATAGGGTGGCATCTAAATAAAAACCTAAGGTTTTTACTTCTTTGGCTACTTTGATAGAGATGCCGTCAATGTTAAAGGTAGAGTATTTGTGGCCCAGTTTGTTGAGGTTGGGTGTAGTACCGAGGATGATAAACTCTGTTTTGTCATCATTCAGGCATAGACAGTGGGTGGCCATCCATGCCTGGATGATGAGGTAAACTCTATTCACCAAGGCCAAATCCTTGTCATAATCTCCGGTCAGTGGTATGAGAATCTGGGTCTCATCAGCATAGTTAGTGTAGGTGATACCAAGACCGTCTAGATCATCAAAAAGGGGCTTTTTGAATATGTTATACAATGTGGGGGAGACATATGAGCCCTGAGGTACTCCACAGGTGATGGGGATGGAGTCTGCGGATGCAGATGGTGAGAAGATGGTGAGAAGACACGCATGGTCTTATTGTTAAGGAAGGATTGAATCCAACCTACAGCTTCTTGCAAGAAGTGTGTAGCCGAATCCAGGTGGTTACAGAGCACTGTGTGGTCCACCAAATCAAAAGCTGCTGATAGGTCAAGAAGGAGTAGCAGAGCAGTTTTGCCATTGTCCTTGAGTGCGTCAATTTGGGCTTTAAGGTCTATCAGGGCTGTTTCAGTCCCATGTTGGGGCCTGAAGCCTGACTGGCGTTCTCCAAGTAGATGGTTCTGTTCTAAATACTTCTGTATTTGAATGTATGCTACCCTATGTAACATTTTAAGCAGGAACGGTACTGTAGTAATAGGCCTGTAGTTGGTGGGTATGGTGGGATCTAATGATTGTTTATTTAGGAGTGGGAGTACCCAGGACTCCTTTAGGTTGCTAGGGATGGTGCCAGTGGAGAATGGTGCATTAAATCACTTTGAAATTAAAGGTAATAGGTCCCTAGCAGTATCTTTAATAGTTTGGGCTGGGAATTGATCACCTTGGCAGTTTGAGGGTTTAAGAGTAAGGATGACTTTTTCAACCTGGAGGATTGAAATTTTAGAGAAGCTGAATCGGGGTGTGGAGTTAAATGGGGACGTGAGAGGACTCGGTTGTGGGGTAGAGTTTGTGATGTTGGCTTTTTTGTTGGCAATCTTAACCTGAAGGGATGCTGCTTTATTAGTTAGGGCTTTTTGAATCTTGGTGCACCAATTTTTGTCCTTCACGCAGTTGTCTGGCATAAGGATTGGAGTTTCAAGTTCTTTTAAGATTATAAAGAGTTCTTATATACTAGAATTGGCCTGCAGGATTCTCTTACTGTAGGTGTTTTGTATGGTAAGGAGTATTTCTTTTTTGTACAGTGAGGAGATATTGCTGAGGTTGGACCTTTTGTCGTCAGATGGGAGAAGTCTCCAAGTAGCTTCGCACTTTCTTTTTTCCCTTCTCATAGCTTTGAGTTGTGGGGAGAACCAGGTATTCAAATGCATTTTTGGTTTGCTCTTTCAAAGTTTCAGTGGGGCAATCGAATCTAAAGTTTCAGTCATTACTTTGTTGTATTCATTGACTAGGTAGGTAGGGTCGGAGGTCTCAGGTAGAACGTTAAGTGTAGGTAGTATAAGAGGTAATAATTTGTCGACTATAATATTTGTTTTGTTCCTAGTTGGTATAGGAGGGGCCGTGGGATTGAGTTTGATGGTAGGCGGTTTCGCTTTTGGTGAGAATACTAGAAGGTGGTCTGTCCATAATTGAGGGTTGATGGACATAATGGATGCCCTGCAATTATAGTCTGCCACCCAATCCAGGGTTCTTCCTTTGTTGTGGGTAGGAAGAGCCACTCTCTGTGTGAAGCCTAGTTCAGTGATAGTGCCAGCGATTGTGGCAGCTTGCTGGTCTTTGGGGTCTTTGAGTCCCAAATTGAAATCACCCAGCAAGAGTGCCTGCAATGTATTTTTTAGGTTGTCAGACAGGATGGATGTTAGGTCCTTCTCGAATGACCCAATAGGGCCTGAGGGTCAATATATTAGGTTGATGGTTAAGGTTTGGGATCCGACGGTAGGCAATTTAGCAGTCATGGATTCCCAGGATTTGACATCAAGGTAAGGGGCTTGTCTCATTGGTAGGTTAGACTTAGCTATTAGCGGTATGCCTCCTCCACGAGCCTCAGTTCTATCTGCCCTTAGTATAGTGCAGTCCTCTGGGACTGCAAGCATGAGGGACGGGCCTGCTGCAGTATGTAGGCAGGATTAGGTTATGGCTAGGAAATTGAGTTTTTCTACCTGTATGAGGTCAGCTATCTCTGTAGCATGGGCTACTAGAGATCGGACATTGATTAAGGCTCCTTTTAGGAGCGGAGCGTTGTTGCCTGTCAGTTGTTTAGGTAAGTTTTGGTTGGTTGTTTGATTCCTGGATGTATTATGGGGTTTATATTGCTGGGAGTTAGCAATCTTAGCTAGTGGGGGAGTGAGGTGATTAGTGAGTGGGGTTGTGTTGGAGTGTTTAGTTAGTGGACATTTTCTTTTGGTATTAGTACTAATCATTGATCTAGCGGGAGGTTCAAATAGTTTAGGTAGTCTGGAGCGTATTCTAAGGTTTCTGGAGGGGGTGCTGCATGGTTGATTGATTTTGGGTGGATGCTGAGAGCGGACATTAGGAGTTGGTGGTTGTACTTGGCTCTCGTCGCTATGTAACAGTGGGTATTCCATGAATACTGGCGGGTTGGTACTTGTGGTTAAGTTGAGTGTGGAAGTGGTATATGGGCTGATAGAGCTGGTCTCTGAGATCAAGGTTAATATGGCCCTCAGTAGGACTGTGTAGATGCCTAAGTGTCTGAAACAGTGTATTATTACACATAGACTATAGAAGATGGATCTTCCAAATGGAGGAGATGCGAAGAGTGACTAGATGGGTTTGTTGAACAGGGGGACGTAAGTGGTCAAGTCAAGTCTGGCTAGTCTGGCTAGGCAGGCTGAAGGTGATCAGAGCTGTCTGAGCTGTCTGAGGTAGAAGGCTAATTCAGATTTGCTGCTAAAGAGTAATCAATGCTGTAAGGTAGAGAGGCTGAATTGAAATAATTACCAATGAATTGGCGTGGTTTACGGTGGTAGGCTAATTCGAGCTTGCTCGTTAAGGTAAAACAGCACGGTTTAAAGTAGCAGGCTATTCTAGGATTACCGCCTGTGGGGTGAGACCTCACAATTTAAAGTAGTAGGTTAGTTTAGTTTGTTCCTGTAAAATGAATTGGCATAATTTACAAAATGGGCTAGTCAAAATTGCAGCCTGTAGGGTGAGACAATGCAGTTTAAAATTGCACAGTTTAGGTTTGCACAATTTACAATAGTGGGCTCATGCAAAATTACGACCAATATGGTACGTCAACACCGTTTAAAGAGGTAGGCTAATTCGAAAATGCAAAGTTTACAATGGAGAGCTTAGAATGTAAGCCCGAATGCAGAGACACCAACGTTGAAAAGGAAGGTGAGCTGAATCGAAGTTGCACAGTTCACAGTCGTGGGTTCATGCAAAAATGACAGCCAATATGGTGAGACAGTACCGTTTGAAAAAAGGAGGGCTAAAACGAAGTTGCGCATTTGCAATAATGGGGTCGTGCAAGATTACAGTGAGACAACACCGTTTGAAAGGTAGGTCGGTGCTCCCAGTGGGGTGAAGCAGCGCTGCTAACAATAGTAAGCTAACGTGAAATTACTACCAGTGGGGGTGCGATGCATATGGATAACGATACATTTTGTGGCAAATGCTGAACATGGCATGAGTGAGTGGGCATGAGCTAGGTTAGACTTTACTAGTCTAGTCAAATGGTGCTATTATGCTGCATTGTGAAAGCCTGAACGCATTGCGATCTATATATATGAAATCTTATAACAACTCGTTCACTGACAAGCATGTGCATCTAATATGGGATATTTCAATGATGTTAACTGTATATACCATCTGATGAGATTTTATCAGAAGTGTATTGTGATTTTAGATTAATTGTTTTAGGGTATTAATTGCGTGACTGTATGACATTAGAAAGAAGTAAAAATAATGTCTAGTATTTTTAGCTAAACATGTATGTTTCATGTAAATAAAAAGTCAATTTGGCTGTATGTATATTAGTAAACGAATTACACATATTTAGTGAAATCCAAGCTGTGAGATTGCTTTTTCATGTTCCCGACTGCACTCCAATGGTCTTGAGCTGGGTTTGTCGCACTTTTCTTGTGTAAACATTGCCGCCATTGTTATATAGACTTTCAATGTACTTCGCAAAATACAAAACACAGATAAAGGCAAACACGGTCAACTACAGAAGACAGTCCTTTCTGTAGCTTTAAACAGGAGCCTGTAGTTTACTGGGACATTTTTGAAACAATTCCTAGGACCATGTCCTTTACCAGTCTTTGCGCAAGAAAGGTGCTTTCAGCTAAAACGCAGGGTTTGGCACAATTCCTGATAACTGTTGAAGTACAGGGTTAGTAGGTGTGGAATAGGGGATAGAGGTAGCCTATATAACAGAGTAAGATGAGCCCCTGCACACAGCTATTTGGAAGATGGAATTGGCAGGAAGATGAAGGCAGAAACAGATGGCTGAAACGAGGGGAAGAGCAGCAAAGGATTCCCAGAGGGGAGGAGGGGTTCACCCCCTCCTAATTCTTCTGCTGGATCTTTGAAGACCCACACTGGATTCTGGCTATGTTTATACATTTCTTAGCAGAACTTGAATGTTTTTTGAGCTGCTTGGGCAACACTCTTTGCTTTTCCCCCAAAGGCACTTTAGCTCACAGCCAAAGAGCCGATACCTTATTTTGGATTGGCTATATGCTGGGACCAGTACGTCCAATAGACTTTTACTTATTTTTGAAGCAGTTAATCCTATGTTGATGCATTTTTTATGAAAATGTTGTGGTGCAGTGACGGGTTCCTTTTGGAATTTTATCGAATCTTTCATTTTTTTCATCTTTCTATTTGTTTTTTTACTGTGGATATTTACAGGCATCCAGTCTTCTCCAGCCCCCTTCAACCCCCTACTTTCTACAGTTAATGAGTTTGAGGAGGCCTTTTTACCCTTCATTTGATATCTCATCAAGAAAGGTATTGAGATTGAGGCAGATGCCTCAATAAGATTGCTTATCATGATTTGTTGAGGCATGCACTAGATTGCCTAGCATGATCAGTGAGGTTGCCTATCACGGCCTGGTGAGGCACATAGTTGTTTTTTTAGGTACATTTTATTTCTTGGAGAAGATTGTTCAGTCTTGATTTGAAGTAGAGACAAATGACAATGGTTCAGCTTTTCCATTCATTACTTGCATTTTTAAGTGTGTTGTGTATAGTGATGATAATAATGGTGATGTTTCTTTATTACACATTTCTCATAATTAAAATATCTTTTTTTACATGAGAGTGTAAGACGCATTAATTGAGTGTTCATTACTTAGTGATAAGTATTTCAACATGACTATTAAGTGTGGGACATCTATTTCAAATGCTGTGTATTGATGTGTTATACAAGGTCTTTTAATACACACCAGGGGTTAATGGATGGTGTGAGAGCAGCCCCCTACTGCAGGGGTTGTTGCCTGCTCTCTTTACTGTTACACACTGACAGGTACATGTTTTTCCCTACCCCATCTCCTACCACAACCCCTGCTGGGGAGGTGCTGGACACCCCGCCCCCCACTCTGAGGGGAAGTGGGACAGCTATGGAGGTAGGGTGATACAAATCTATTGTATGCCTTGTCTCTTTTTCTATTATATTTTCCTTGTGTCCAAACAGATGAATTTGGATTCCTGGTATGCTACCCAACATTTTAATGTGTTCCTCTAACCCTCCTACCCTCGTCTCACTGTGCACTCGGAAGTGTCCAGTATACATGTGCTACACTACAAAACACAGAATAAACAAAAATACCTCACAGACCCAAATGCCCCATTTTAATATCAACTAATGCATTTAATGCATGAAATTGTTACTGTACATGCAATAACTCAATATAGTTTCAGGTGTAGACATCATATGCCAAGTGCTGCCATACATGTCCCATTAATACCATACAATGTTGGCTAATGCTTCAGATGTATGGTATAGTCAAGGTATGTCAGGAACAGCCTGACAAGTCCATGGGCTTATATTACATGCCACAGCGCAACTTCAAATGCCTGAGTAATACTATCCAATTTCAGCAATGTCTGTGTGTTTTGAGGTAAGTGCTGGGTCAGCATTTATTAATATGTTTTTTGGAATCAGATGCCAATTAGAGCTTTAAATGTCCCTTTAATACCATCCAATATCAATTAAGGCCACATATGCATGATATAGTCACAGTATGTGAGGAACAGCCTTGTACATGCAGGTACTGTCAGCAATGCTATTTGCAGCATCAATTGCCTTATTTGTATCATATAGTCAAAATAGGGATTCACCTCTAAACTCCTGAAATTTCATTGTTTGGCCTACTACCCGCTTCCTCCTACCAACTTATACTACACACACACACAAACCCCTACAAACGGCCACTGCATCCTAACCATTAGGATATCAACACTGACTGAACACCAACTAAGCTATCCTCTTAGCCATATCACCCTCTCCCACATCAGTGGCTAACCAGACCCAAAGAATTGTAGTCTATCAGCTCTTTCCTACGGATAGATAGTTCTCCGACAAAACCATAAAAAGTTCATTGGCACACAGGAACCAGCAACTTTCGACATATACAAATCAACACTACAGGTTTCACATCTGCCCCTCCTACTGTCCCACTAATTATCTCCCACCCCCTCTTTCTTAGATATGTACATGCCGGGAAACCACCAATAGTGGCAGAAGAGGTATGTAAAATAGCGCTTAATTTACATATATGAATATAATACAAATTGCATAAACGTCGAGTTTCCGAATTTGCTGAAGAATTTTTCATTATGTTAGATGGAATAGAAATGTGTAATTTATGTCTATTTGAATATATATTTTTTTTCATGGACCTACCATTCCATATTTGTTTTTTGAATCTGCAAATGGTGCTAGTGTGAATACAGGCATTGGCGGTATGACCGTCTGCATTCATGAACATTGAAAATAAATACAATGGAGGCATGCTATCTGCGAGCCAAGCATAACAGAGAGGCACTTTGCAAAGTGGGTGCATTGTTACTCTTTCCTGCATTATAGTCGAAGGGCAGCATTATTTGTGGGTGCTTGTTATACTTTTGACTTCCAGCTTTTCAGTACAATATGTGAAAGAACATTTAATTGAATGCAGGGCAAAGCAACTCGACATTTTAACGTGCTACTGTTGATGAACTTTGCTTTTTGAAACACTCTCCTCATTATGGAGAAGACCAACGAAGCAATGTAAATGAAGCTAAGAATTGCTACTTTTATGATTTATTTCAACAGCACATTACGGCCATGCTATGGTTTTTTGCAAGTTTTGGTACAATTCAGTTTGTCAGCGTGAGGTAAAGATGGCTCTGCTGAGTTACCTTCAAACGTGCACAGCAGAATGGCTCATGTACTGTAAAGGTGTAGCATGTCAAACGTTTAATAAGTATGTTCAAATAGGTCTGGCTTTCAGTCTACATGCAAAGCACAATGCTGCGGGTGCTGACAGATGTCAATGCAAATTACAACGGACCTAACTTACAAAATGTTTAGCATGTCGCAAAGTGACTTTGCGCCACAAACGTACACATTTGTCTGTGCTAAATGGTGTCTTCCGATTCAGAGATTGGACTTTGCATTGGCCTCTCCCACTTAGTGCTCTGCCGGAGTGCTTTGCGCCAGAGTGAAGGCAATGTGCAGCAAGGGCTAGCGCAGAGAATGAATATGGGGCGGAACACACACAATCCTCATTAAAGTAGGAAAATGAGGAAGAACATGGGTCTGGGGAGGGAGGCATTGTTAAACCAACAAACATGCCCCATCAAGAGCTGAGGAAACCCTATTAACAGAAACAATTGCGCTATCGCTTTGACTCCAAAGGAAAGCGATCGCATAATAACCCATTGCAAAGCGCAAAGTGCAATGAAAGCACTAGCATAACAAGCTCAATGCAACCCCACTGAACATACACTTGCCACAATGCTTGATTCTGCATTGCTAGCACTGCTTTTACTACATGGAGCAGGAGGAGAAAGAGGCGGACCAGAATCTTCCATCCACAAACAATAATATTTGGGATGCCAGATGAGTAGGTGCATGGACGATACTGCTTCCCTGTCATCCTAGACTGGGCCAGGCAGTGGGAAAATGACCTGGCATTGCCCACCATGTGCTCACAAGCTGTGAGACCGCTGGTCAAAGTGCAATCCACCTTACACTTCCAGGCCACTTGGGCATTCCAGCATACCACAGCCTATGTTGATGATATATCACTGCCCACACAATCAAGGTGCCTCCATCAGGCCTTGCGCTGCATTCTTGCACATGTGCATAGGCACATTCACATGCCATGCACACTGCAGGCAGAAAGTGTGCCAGATTGTGCCTTATTTAGTTGCACACTTTCCCAGGGTCCTGGGAGCCATCGAGCACACCCATGTAGTGCATGTAGTACTGCAACCCCCCCAGAGACACTGAGCACATCTATTGCACCAGGAAACATCAGCATTCCATCAATGTGCAGGTGATCTGTGATGCTAAGGGACACATCATGCATGTGAATATAAATTACCCAAGATGCACACATGATAGCTGCATCTTTCGGCATTTCCCCATATACTAGGTGCATTGGGAGCCTTTGGAAACAGCTGGCTCAGCGGTGAGTATCAACTATCACGCACACACAAGCAGTCACATAACACACAGAAACACAAGAAATTACAATAGATGCAATTAATAACCATTTTGTCCTTTGCAAGGGGACAGTGTCTACCCACTTTCACTATTGCTGTTGGCAACAATCAGGAATACAGCCATCCCAGGTGAGACGTGCTATAATGCAGCACACATAGCCAGTAAGGGCATAGTGTAGTGAACATTTATAGTGCTGAAGTCAGGCTTCCGTTCCCCTGGCCACTCAGGTGGCGTATTACTATATGCACCCTCTGTAGCATTCTAAATCATTGTGGCATTGTGTGTGCTGCATAATATTGTCACATGTCATGGCATAGCAGTAGAACTGCAGGAGGGCTTGCCCCATTCATCCACAGGCACCATCCATTCCATTCGCCAGTCAAAGGGCACAGGGACAGGACACACACAACCTGGTAGTACAAATGTACTTCACATGAACTGCAGCCCCTGTGGAGCACACACAGTAAAGTCACATTCCTGATGGCATTCAATGATACAATCGGGTTAATTCACCTTTTTGAAACACTCTCCTCATTATGGAGAAGACCAACGAAGCATTGTAAATGAAGCTAAGAATTGCTACTTTCATGATTTATTTCAACAGCACATTACGGCCATGTTATGGTTTTTTGAAAGTTTTGGTACAATTCAGTTTGTCAGCGTGAGGTGAAGATGGCTCTGCTGAGTTACCTTCAAACGTGCACAGCAGAATGGCTCATGTACTGTAAAGGTGTAGCATGTCAAAAATAAGTATGTTCAAATAGGTCTGGCTTTCAGTCTACATGCTAAGCACAATGCTGCGGGTGCTGACAGATGTCAATGAAAATTACAATGGACCTAATTTACAAAATGTTTAGCATGTCGCAAAGTGACTTTGCGCCACAAACGTACATATTTGTCTGTGCTAAATGGTGTCTTCCGATTCAGAGATCGGACTTTGCATTGTACCCTCCCACTTAGTGCTCTGCCGGAGTGCTTTGCGCCAGAGTGAAGGCAATGTGCAGCAAGGGCAGGGGCAGAGAATGAATATGGGGCGGAACACACACAATCCTCATTAAAGTAGGAAAATGAGGAAGAACATGGGTCTGGGGAGGGAGCCATTGTTCAACCAACAAACATTCCCCATCAAGAGCTGAGTAAACCCTATTCACAGAAACAATTGCGCTATCGCTTTGACTCCAAAGGAAAGCGATCACATAACAACCCATCGCAAAGCGCAAAGTGCAATGAAAGCACTAGCATAACAAGCTCAATGCAACCCCACTGAACATACACTTGCCACTATGCTTGATTCTGCATTGCTAGCACTGCTTTTACTACATGGAGCAGGAGGAGAAAGAGGCGGACCAGAATCTTCCATCCACAAACAATAATATTTGGGATGCCAGATGAGTAGGTGCATGGACGATACTGCTTCCCTGTCATCCTAGACTGGGCCAGGCAGTGGGAAAATGACCTGGTACTGCCCACCATGTGCTCACAAGCTGTGAGACCGGGGTCAAAGTGCAATCCACCTTACACTTCCAGGCCACTTGGGCATTCCAGCATACCACAGCCTATGTTGATGATATATCACTGCCCACACAATCAAGGTGCCTCCATCAGGCCTTGCGCTGCATCCTTGCACATGTGCATAGGCACATTCACATGCCATGCACACTGCAGGCAAGGCAGAAAGTGTGCCAGATTGTGCCTTATTTAGTTGCACACTTTCCCAGGGTCCTGGGAGCCATCGACCACACCCATGTAGCGCATGTAGTACGGCAACCCCCCAGAGACACAAGCACATCTATTGCACCCGGAAACATCGGCATTCCATCAATGTGCAGGTGATCTGTGATGCTAAGGGACACATCATGCATGTGAATACCAATTACCCAAGATGCACAAATGATAGCTGCATCTTTCGGCATTTCCCCATATACTAGGTGCATTGGGAGCCTTTGGAAACAGCTGGCTCAGGGGTGAGTATCAACTATCACGCACACACAAGCAGTCACATAACACACAGAAACACAAGAAATTACAATAGATGCAATTAATAACCATTTTGTCCTTTGCAAGGGGACAGTGTCTACCCATTTTCACTATTGCTGTTGGCAACAATCAGGAATCCAGCCATCCCAGGTGAGACGTGCTATAATGCAGCACACATAGCCAGTAGGGGCATAGTGTAGTGAACATTTATAGTGCTCAAGTCAGGCTTCCGTTCCCCTGGCCACTCAGGTTGCGTATTGCTATATGCACCCTCTGTAGCATTCTAAATCATTGTGGCATTGTGTGTGCTGCATAATATTGTCACATGTCATGGCATAGCAGTAGAACTGCAGGAGGGCTTCCCCCCTCATCCACAGGCACCATCCATTCCATTCGCCAGTCAAAGGGCACAGGGACAGGACACACACAACCTGGTAGTACAAATTTACTTCACATGAACTGCAGCCCCTGTGGAGCACACACAGTAAAGTCACATTCCTGATGGCATTCAATGATACAATCGGGCTAATCCAGCTTGCCCATAACAATGCTCTGAGAATGCGTGTCTTCGATTGGCAAACAGTGTGTGCTCCATAACATTACAAGTGCAATGCTACCCCATCAACATCATCACATCAAGTGCAAAAGCCATGGCCATAGTCATTTCAAGTGGAAATAAAAGTTTCCATGTCAACGGCCCAAAATTCCAAAGATTGCAAAGCCGGTCCTTGGCACAATGTATCCATGCCATGCAATAAAAATGTCTCACCTGGCTGCCATTTTGATGATGGGTCCCTCTGCACAATTGGCGCTGGTCCTGCTCACCTCCACTCATCATTGTCATGTACGTTCTCCTTCATTAGGGAAAATCAACAGCAACCCACCAACTCCCTCCTCATGCATGTTTCTGATACCCACCACATGCCCTCCAAATCTTCCAAAAAGCAATGTGGCCACTCACAGAATGCACAATCATAAAAAAATTATGTATGGTTACATACCCATAATTATCAACAGTTCTTGATCGCATCAATGGGAACAGAGCAGCAACATTACCCATGGCACATGAGAAAGACATGTAGGCCGCTGACACCCGCAGCTCACCAGCATCAGCCACATGCTTACTTATCATCCTCTTACATGGATTGGGAGAGTCAGGTGTGTTGCATGCCCATGCATCATGGAAGAGGTGTACTGGAAACCAAAACGGGCCCTCGAAATATTTCTCGAAGTGGCTGCATATCACACTTTTTCAACAACATGAGGGAATACCACATGAAAGAGGCACAGGATGCAAAAGGCTACTGATAAATGTCCAGCGTTCACTGTAGGCCCCTTCACCCCTGACCATGGAGTGGCTACTTGGCATGACAGATGTCAGGAGATGGCAGGTAAGTCTGACATAACAGGAGTGAAAATGTAATGCCATGCAAAACAGAAGCTACTGCATCAGCCCTCACGACAATATGCAGGAACATCCCGAGGAGACTCCATGCAGCAAGTCATGGAGAAATAACTAGGAAGACAAAGCACATGCACAGCTCATCAAGGAGACACGCACACACACACAATTATATAGGACAACTTACATCACCAGTGGCAGTGACCATCACCCAATCATCACCATATTTAAATATACATGTTCAATCCTACTTGTGCCACATCATGCCACTGTTGGGATCCATATGTCACCAGCCATGAAAATGAATGACTCTACCTGGTGGTACTGATGCTGTGCTGTGAATCCCTCACCACCTCCATCTAACACAGGGTCTCTGCAGTGTCCAGAAAAAGGAATGGGGACTTGAGTGGAAATATGGTGTACAGGTTGTCTTCTCAGAGAATGTGGGGAAAGGATGAGGCAAGATACCTGAAATTTCATTGGACAGTGGTTTGGACCAGCTAAAGGAGTCTGTCTGACAGACTGAACACATACTCATCAATGCTGAATTGAATGTTTACCTATATGTGGAAGGCTATAGCAGTCCACAAGACCACATCAGTTGACTGCACTGAGTATATCAAGTCCCCAGCACGAAAATATGCCCAGTAGCATGAGCAGTTGAGTCACTGCCCTCTAGAGCACAATGGTCCTGACATTAGTGCAAACAATATACAATCCACATTGGATGGGGGAAAAATAGTCCATGCTCCCTCCTCAGACTCATGGACACCAGGTTCCATGAAAAATGGTTGGTGGTGGCAAGAGGATAACGGTGTGTGGGGACATGGTCAATGGTATCACCTGTGTTGTTCAGATGGAACCTCCATCCTGTGGTGGATCCAGGGATTGTGCACTCTGGTCCTCATTGGCTACATTGGCTACATCCACTCGCGAGTGGCCGAAGAGCCAGTATGCATGCTGACCCTCGATCTCTCCAACTGCATGTTGTGAGTTTGCCCCAACATAGCCATCTCTTGGTGGTGAAGGAACTTTTTCGACATTTCCTCATTTAGAGATTGCCTCAAGGAATCCGGGTCTTGATGGCAGAATTCCTGTGAGGCCAACAACTCCTCATGCAGACATTTACTCACGGAATCCGTGTTTTGACGTTGGAGTTCCTTTGAGGCCAAAATCCCCTTTACAGTGTTTGCCTGAAGGATGCCATCTATTGCCGCAGGACATCCCGTGAGGCCAAAAACTTATCATGCACTGAAAGCCTCAAAGTGTAGTCCTCACTAGCCTCTGATGTTGAATGTCATCCCTCCTCTCCTGCCGCATTAAACGTAGTTCCTGTAGTATTTGAGAAGATGGCATTTTCTGCCAGGCGATGGATGTCCCTGGCCATCTCTTGTAGGACCCCATCCAGTTGGGCACTTGCACACAGCAACTCCTCGTCCCACTCCAAGTGTCCGGCAGGAACACATTCACCACATGCGTATGGCCTACCGAGCCAGGATGTGTCGCAGTCACTTGCACTGATGAAGCATTCCTGCAATATGATCTTGAATCTTAAAATGTATGTGGCTCTCCACCAGACACTGATGTGTCTCTCATTTAGTGTTTGAGGCATGAATGAATCATGAATGAATCATTTGAACCCTTTTGAAGGTCTAACTCTGATATGTTGTGCCTTTGCGATCCAAAAAACCTATTTTAATCCCATTGTGTTACACAGCAGAATATTTCATATGATGGTGGTAAAGTGCACCTGGCAACATATTGACCCGGCTTGCATTTATAATGTGTATTAAATGTGTGCTCAATGTGGTTTGATCAAGGTAGTTGGAAGTAACACAGGTTGCTATGACCCACTTGTAAAGTTCATTTTTGTTTTTAAGTGTAGTCGGCGTGTGAACGTGATCAACTATGTATTCATGCAAAATAAATGAACTTTACAAATGGAACATGTCAACCAGTGTTACCCACTCAAGTCTTCACCAAGTAATTTACTTTTAACCAGGACTCAGAGAGAAGTATATAATTTGTTCTGCAGTTATTCAAGCATGGCACCAACGATAGGGGACAGGAGTCCAGACCAGGGCGCTCTGACTTGGATTGTATGCCCCTCTTTTAAAGTAGAGCTGGAGGTTGTTTTTGTGTGTCCATTTGCCATACAATGGGACATAAATCTTTGTCTCCTTGTATACAACTGCATGTCCAATCCATATTTTATTTAAGGATAAACTAAAGGAATGAGATAGAGATTCAAAATTGTATCGGGGCAGGAGGGGCACCCTGTAGTTGTTTACATTGTTGTTCCCAACAAGGAAATACACATTGTTATAGTCTGATCCATAACTTGCTATCTGATATAAAAAAGGCAAACCATATTAGCACCACACAGGCCACCTAATCACTGCACACACACTTGACTATTTGATGTTGTGGCCCAATGTATCAAAAGCAGTGAAATGGTTCATCTTGTATTGTATTGTATTGTATTGTATAAATCATTTATGTAGGACCCTTTCCCCATTTGTATGGCCTCAATGTGTTTTTTGGTTGGACCGCCGTCTGTGACCGCCGTCCATTTGCAGGAGGTTCTAACAGTTTAAATTAAAAGATGCTTGTGTGCATTTTTGTCGGGTTAGGACTTAGGTAGGCTGGCTAGGCTCCAGTAAGCAGCCTGGAGGTCAGGCATATGGTTGGGTGCTGTTGGTGGTTTAGGATAGATTTCTAGGGCTGAAAAATGTATGTGTGCCCAGCTAGACTGAATTTGTTTTCATTGGTTGTCACTGTATACTAATGGCAGAGGGGTTGAGGTACGTCAGGGGTTTCAGTGTGGACGGCTATGTGTGCTGTTGGACCGGAATCACATATCCATAGCTGCATTATAGGGTGCATGGATGGGTGCCGTGCCTGTGGCCTGTGTCCACAGACATCTTGTAAAGTATATGTACCATAGGCTTGGCTGGAGTTCGATTGTGGTGTTCTTTTATTGGTGCAGTGCGATTGGCTGGTCTTGCTATTCGTGTTGGGGCCCGGAGGCCTGGTGGGGTGGGGTGAGGTGAGCATGATAGTTTGTTACGGTGTGCTTCTATGAATGCTGTGTTCTGCTACAGTTGTTCTGCTGCAATGACTGCTTATGGACAAACTAGAGCTATGGCTCAAATTGCCCAGCACCTCAGGATCGAGATGTATCTTTACAGGAGTGGGCAGGTGACAGCCCATTTCAAATTAGGCAGGAATCAACCTTGTGCTAAAGATGTTTACATTATCTTTGTTACATAGGTTGATAAATCTTCCTTTAACGTAACCAAGACTCAACTTAGAATTGAGTTTTCCAAGTAAGACTTTTGACTTGAGTTGCACCAAGGTAGACAGGGGTTTCATTTGGGTAATTGACAGTAAATAAGACCACTGAAGAAGTTCACCTGGCAACAGGGTACATTCTGCTTCTCTTATTAATTTAGTACTAGACACATTTCATCTATGGAGAATTTAGAATTACTAAATTCTCCCCCTTATTTTTGAGACATTATAGTCAGAGAAAAAAGGGTGGTTTTTATCAAGCTATATTGAAGAACACGGTTGACTTCTAACAATCATCTGATTTAGCACCAAGAGATCTCAGTGTGAACTTGTGATTTACAAACACGATATTGAGTTCCCTGCAACACCCGTAAATAACAAAATAACGATGATCCACAAGCTGCAAGGTAAGTTTCTTTATTTATATTTTCTAATGTGTTGTCGGGGGGAAATTCTGCCGGGGTCGGCCGGGCCGTCCGCAGACCTCCAGGCAGGGAGGCCCCAACTTCTCCCGTGTGTATCCCAGATAAGATGAGATAGAGTATGAGACGCACACAAGGAGCAAGGTGACTCTGCTGTTTATTAGACAAAACGGCAGGGATGGGTCAAGGAGCGTACGCGTTCGTCCTGACACACACACAATTGTGGGGCTCGCAGGCCCTTTTTACTGTATTATGACGCGCTACTTGCGTCACTTCAGAAAGTTAACAAAAAACCTATTGCCACTCTTAATTGGATGTTCGAGTGGTAGGATTAGTATAGCACACATATAGAGAAAGATATTAGTGGATAAGGTGTAGTCAGGTGGTATATCTGGGTTGTCCCTACAATAAGATACATGAAAATTGTTACATGAAGGCTCCTGAGGATTGGCTAAATGTGCTGGCGTCAGTGATAAGAGCCCCAAGTTCTGATTGGTGCACCCGTGAGCTCCCCAGCCTGGGACCACCGTCGTTCCCAGCTCTCGGTGTACCAGTAAGTTGCAACAATGTTTCACTATGGGTACATGCAGACAATGTGAGGACTTATTCATAGCTAGACGGGGTACCGTTCCCACCGTTGCAAATGTCCATTGAGCCTTTCAAGTGTATCTGCCAGTGTCTCGCAGCGAGGGATCCAGACGCCTCTGTTCTCCAGGGTTTGGCATCTCGTCAGGTTCGGCTTGATCACGTGGGAAGGGACCGTGAAAGAGGCATAATTCTGCACAATTAATATTGTTTTTCTACTGTGCGTCTGCTTTAATTTGTCGGTGTGACTTTAACGTTGGTGCGCGGAGTGCGAGATTGCAACATCGTGCCTTTGATGGTTGGCTCTTGGAACGTGGGTTTGCAACATTGCGACCTTGGCTGGTTGCTTTGCCAAGCTCATTCTGGAGGATCAGCAACTGACTTTTGTCTTGTTGATGTCCACGGAAGCTCTTGTTTGAGGCCTACTTTGGCCCGGTGCATAAATTGTTCGTTTGGTGCACAGGTGCTTTAGGTTATAGGAGCATGTAATTCCATAATCGGTATTGTCTTTATTATATTTCTCATCGTTGTACCTGGTTTAAAAGAGAAGCGTGAGCAAGCTAAATAAAAGTTCATGACGCGTCTTGCGTTTCTGCATTCTGAAAGCCTATATGAAAATAATAAAGATGCACGTCCGTGAATATGCCTGTCGCCTACGTCATAGCACTGAGTATATTCTTCGTGTAGGTTGGTGTGGGAATGTCCAGTGTGTATATTTGTACAGATGTGCTTCCCGTTGTCTAGGTCGTCATGGCATCTCTAACGACGTGTAGGTTTTAGTCTAGTTGATCCGTGCCGCAGGTGTCGGCATGGCCAGTGCGGGCTGCTGGGCAGGCAGATGGACACATCCGTATGTTCCTGTACCAGGGTACCTGGTCGTCTGGTAAATGGGCAAACTCTTCTCGTGGCGGGTGTTTGGGTCGTGACCCTCTAGGCCAAGCGCGAGAGGTGAAGGACGGGAGCCTGGTTTTCCATTCTCCCACTTCAGTCCCCCCTCTGGTCGACTTGTCGACCACAAACATATCCTTCTCGTTATCTCCTCTTACTCGCCATATCTTGGTTATTCCTCCGAGATGTCCATAGTGGTTTACATGATCTTCAAATGACCAATACATATATTCACAGGTACCCCCAGGAGTACAATATACCCATCTTCCTATGTAGCTCCTGGGGTTTCTTGGGTTCTCGGTCTTTACTGACGGTGGGTCTAGATGGTGGGTAATTATTTGGGTGCGCAGCTTCTCCCTTTCCTGTATAATTACACCTGTATGCTGGCCGTCATCTGCTGGCATCAAGGGGTGCATTCCCACCATTTCCAGCAATTCGTCAGTATTGCGTGCCTTTCGTGCCTTCCAAAATCTAATTATGATCAGGGTAGCTCCAGCCAATATGGTGCAGCCCACTATTATTTTCAGTCCATCTGACAGCCAAGATGGCATCCATGACCATAATAGTGAAAACCAGCTCTCATCCTTGTTCACACCATTGCTTTCATCCATCATTTTAGAGTGCATTTGGGCTAATTGTGAAACAGCTTCTGTAAGTGTACCATTGTCAGCATCATTGGCAGGTATGAACGTGCAGCATGATTGTCCTATTTTTGCACAAACTCCTCCTTCCATTGCTGTGAGAAGGTCCAATACATATCTGTTCTGTAGTGCTACCATCCTTACAGCTCGCAGCTCTTCTTTTATTGCGTTGAACCCATTTACTGTAGAATTGATGGTCATCATTAGTTCCCATCTAGTTATTTGGAGCCATTTTGCGTTTGCGTAAGCCTGTAATCCCGGGTGTATTATTGAGGAGAAGAACATTGCTGCTCTGCTGAATAGTCTGTGTTCTGGCGGTATTGATGTTAGTGCCGTTTCCGACCTTCCCCATAGGTAATTTCCTGTCAGCGGCTCTCCTTGTCTTTTTCTTCTATTTAGGACAGTGTCATTGCTGTTGGTCCTGTTCCTTTGCTCCTCCTGGAGTGGTGCAGATCTCTTTCTTCTCTTATCCCCCTCATTCATTCTGGGAAATTTCGCCACATCGACGTGCTTCTTAGGTACCACTAGTGATGGTACATTGACGTGTACCATTGTGCACACACCATTCCACAGGGGAGGCAGTGTATGGTATGCCTTTTCTCCACAGGCCCAATAATGATCCATTATTACTGCTGTTCCTGCTCCCCCCTCAGGTAACTCCGTCACACTTGCGCAATTGGTGTTATATCCTACGTCCACCTCTCCTTTATGTTGGTAACATACCTTGGGCGCAGTCAACGGTAGTATCGCTATTGGGTCTTCATCTTCTTCCACCCATGTGAGCATTGGTACATACTTGATCCACGTCGTCCAACATCGGTGATTGTGTGTCTCGATGGTTGAGATAGTTTCTTTTGTTACCATGTTGCTGCCAATCACTCCTATCTCCCAGCTGTTATCCAGATACACCTTTCCCGTTATCGTCAGTAGCGGCCTCTCCCAGCATCCTTGTTTACCCGGAATTTCAGTGGCGTACCAATCACATGGTAGATACTTCAGTGTTACTTTCTGTGTTTCTCCTTTTGCAGGGCCACTTGTTATATATTTGAATGCTTCAGCATGTAAACTGGTCTTGTGATAACTCAGGTAGGTCTTGAGGAAGTTGTTTTCATATGGGTACGAGTCTCGTGTTTTCCATGTCATGTGTACTACAGTTCCTTGAAATCTTCCTTTCGTCTGGAACAGTGCCAAGTATATTATGCACTGTGCTACCTTCTCATTTATTTCTGTAGCAACAAATGTTCGTGACGCACTCATGGCGTATGGTATTAATGAGCAGACATAGCAGCTATCCTCAGTTGTCTGCTTACCAATGCGGGTCATGTGTTGGTACCATATATTGTTTGTGACGTGTGCTGAATCTTGTACATAATTATCAATACCTTTATTGTCTGAGTATGTGCTGCGTTTAACTCTACTTTTCTTTGGTGTAATGTTACTACTACCACCTGACGTAACACCTGTAGCAGCAAGGAACGGGGGTATATTAGGGTTGGGTGCAGCAACAAAATTGATAGCACAGCTATACTGCCATACAGAAGCAGCCACAAATCCGGTGATTATCAAAATCCCTATTATTTTTATTACAATTGCTAATCTCACCGGCATTTTGCTCTTACCTTGCTGCGGTCCTGGCAGCTTATTCTTGCGACGTTAAAGTTGCCCGCCTGAAAATTCTCAGAAATGCTCGTTTTAAATGTTAGTTTTGTTTTGTTTAAGCTCTCCCTATCAAATAGTCATTCAGTGCCCAGGCGAAGAGCTGCTCCCACGCTACTCTAAGTGATTGGTCTCTTAAGACCGGCAAGTATGGGCGGAGGTGGGGCATGTAATATTCTATGGCCAGGAGGAAGGCTGTGTAGTAAACACGTACCCTTCTTCTTTTTAGGTATGTTGGCCTTTTTATTTCGTATACAAATTGGTGTGACAATTCTTCTGGGTAGTTATCGTCTGGGAGTACCATCTACGCCTGGACAGTGGACTTAGTTAGTTAGTTTTCTACTTAACAATACAATAATACGCAGTTCCTGTATGTGCGAGAGAGAAAGAGAACATTCACGTGTTTACATGTGTATTTGTGCGACCAAGTTCTTTTAGTTTATGTTACAACTGTCCTGGGGGGGGGGGTGGCGTAATTATTTTTATTCTTTGAACGTGTGACCATGGGGTGGGCAGTGCAGTGATCACCCCTTTCTTCGTCAGTTATCGTCTCTGGGGTATCTGGGTAGTGGGAAGGTAAGGGAACAATTGGGTCGTTGTCTGTGGTAGAACTTCCTTCCGCTGTCAGGGATGTTGTTGCTGTTGTTCCAATGGACCTGTCGTTGGCGCTGGGGCGGGTCTGCAGTTTGTATATCTTTACATCGTGTAGGTGGTTCCAAGCACGCTTATCCTTTAGTTTTACTGCTCTTGTTGATACGTCTTCTACCAGATGTGGACCAGTGAACCTTTTATCGTTCCATCTTCTATTGAAATTACGAAGTAGCACGTGGTCACCTTTGGCAATTTTGCACAAGTTCTCTTTTTCCAATTCTGTACTGGCACCTTCTTCTTTATCTCTGGTGGACCCGCCCCGTGTGCGCTCGAGCTGTTGAGACACAAACACAACACTAGTAATCAAAGATGACACATATTGATACATTTCATCACCTAGTATATTCGCTGAACTTTCGTGGTCAGTGAATGCCCTTGACGTTGGCGTTAGAGGAAGGCGCATTTGACGTCCAGTAACCACCTCATGTGGAGTGAGGTGGTGGTCGGACCCTGGCCTGTTCCTCAGCTCAAACAATGCTAGCGGAAGACAATACAACCAACTTTTCTTTGTTGTTTGTTGTATTTTTGCAATTGCCTCCTTCAATAAGCCATTTAGGCGTTCACATACGCCATTAGCCTGTGGGTGATATGCACATGCAAATTTGTGCTTTATGCTCAGCAGGGCTGTGATATGTTGGAACATTTCGTTTGCGAAATGTGGGCCATTATCTGATCTTAATACTTCGCACACTCCCCACCTGGGGAAGACCTCTCTTACTATGAATTTGGCTGCTCTAAATGCATCTGGGTGTGAACAGGGCCCTGCTTCAATCCACCTAGAAAATGGGCATACTACTACAATCATGTATCTATTACCTTGACATAAGTTGATCATATCAACATAGTCAATGTGGAGGTGCCGAAAGGGTCCTTCTGGCCGGGGTATGGTACCTCTTATTACTTTTAGGGTGTGACCGGCCGTAAACTGTTGGCATGTGAGACAATTGCTGATAAAATTTGAAACATGAGAATTTAACTCGGGACAGAACCAATCATCTCTAATTCGTGCTGCAATTATTTCCTTGCCTGTATGGGCTGGGTGATGTAATTGGCTCAGGGCGGTATTTAAAAGTGCCAATGGTATTACAACTTTCCCAGTACCACTCTGGCGCCATAGTGCGTCGGTTGGTGACATTGTACATCCTCTTTTTACCCATATTTCCTTTTCGGCCATTGGTGCTGCTGCTTGTAATTCCATAATCTGTGTGGCTGGGAGATGGGTATACCCTTCTCTTATTAACATCTCCCTAGCCATTCCCCTCCCTCTCCCTCTCTGAGAGTCTGTGGGGTCCCATATCTCACCAAAGTATGCAGCATATTTCGCATGTGCGTCTGCTGCTGCATTCCCTTTTGAGACATGGTCTTCACCATTGGTGTGTGCGGTGCATTTTACTAGGGCTAGCTCTTGGGGGTCGTTTATTACTTCAATTAATTCAGCCAGCAAGAGGGCGTGTTGCACTGGAGTGCCGTCAGCTCTTCTAAACCCTCTTCTCCTCCATTTTGTTAATCCTGAGTGGACAGTGGATGTAACATATGCACTGTCGGAATATATTGTTACACGTTTGTTAAAACTTTCTTTCAATGCCAATATTAGTGCAACTAATTCAGCGGCTTGAGCAGAGTAATGCTGTGGTAACTGTACACATTTCATAGCCACACACACCGGAGCCTCCATCATTTTTACCACTGCTGCCCCAGTTCTCCTTATCCCATCTCCTTGATCAATAGTTGATGATCCATCAATAAACAAAAGTTCACCTCCCTCTAGTGCATTCTCTTCAACTTTTCTAGTACATGAATACATTTCATTTAGTTGGGTGCAGTCGTGGGCGTAATCTCCCTCCTCAATTATTTCTGCTAGAAATCTTGCAGGGTTAACAGTGCTACATCTAACAATCGCTAGTTCAGCCCTAGACAAAATGATCTCATAACCTGAAGCCCTTTGTGTCGTTAGTGTGGACTTGGGTTTATTCAATATTGCAAATAATGCATGTTCCACAAACAGTGTAGTTGGACACCCCATGGTTATTGCTGATGCCTTTTCTACTGCAAAAGCAGCTGCAGCGAGGCCTTGTTCGCAAGGGAAGTGGCCTAACATCACGGGATCTAAGTGACCGCTATAAAACGCTACTGGTTTATAGCCCATGCTTGTTTTTTGGGCCAATACTGCTTTCATTACTGCTGAGTCGCAATGTGAAAATATAAAAAATCGTCGCTCATAGTCTGGGGTTGCCAGTACTGGAGCTGTTGATATCGCGTCCTTTAATTCGTCAAATGCCTCCCTCATTTCCATAGTCCACCCCAACCTTTTCTCCCCTTTATTTGCTTCCTTCAACCCCTCAAGCAGGGGTCCTATGTATGAGCTGTAATCAAACACCCATGCTCTACAGTAATTACATAGCCCCAAAAATTGCTGCAGTTCTCTCACCGTCTGTGGTATGGGAGTGCTTGATATGGCCTGTGCTCTTTGTGGTGCAATATTTCTTCCATGTTGGGATATCAGTTGGCCAATGTACAGTACCTGTTCCTGACAGTATTGTATTTTTTCCATGTCTACTTTATACCCTTTTTCAGCCAATATAGTCAACATTTTTAGAGAATCCTCTCTGCATTTATTTTCATTTGTACTGCAAATTATTATGTCATCCACATATTGTAACACTGTGCTTTCCACCTCAACGTTACCCAAATCCATCTGTATAACTCTATTGAAAATTGAGGGTGATTCACAATACCCTTGTGGTAACCTGGTATGTTTCCATTTAGTATTTCGGTAAGTGAAACTTGTTAGATCTTGTGAGTCGGGGTGTAATGGTATTGAGAAAAAAGCATTCTTAAGAACTATTACTGTAAATCGTGATGCCTCTGCTGGGATGCCACACAATATTGTGGCCGGGTTTGCTGTTACTGGATATTCTGCTTCCACTATGTTGTTCAAGGGCCTTAGGTCCTGTATGAAGCGCCAAGACCCCCCTTTAGCCTTGCGCACTGGGTACACAGCCGTGTTACATGGTGATTCTGAGGGGACCAATATGCCATTGTTTATAAGGGCCGTTATAGTTTCATATATGCCCTCATCTGCCTCTTTTGACAATGGGTACTGTTTTACTCTTGGTAGTATTGCACCTTTTTTCAATTTTATCCGTACACCCCCTATGCTTTTAATGCATCCTACGTCATAAGGGCTAATGGTCCATAATGATTTGGGCACTTTTGCCATATCCTCCTTAAAGAAGGGGACTGGGGTGCATGCAGGTGCCTCAAGTGCCATAGCAATTTTCTGCGCTATATGTTTGTGAGCCACTCGTAACCATATTTCTACACTCATCATGAACACCATTTCCCCCTCCTCTTTTTCTTCTGAAAACAGTTCCTCATCTGACACCTGGGTCAACCTACATCCTTCTGCTAGTGCAATCACTGCCCTCCATGCTCTTCCTTCTTTGTCTTGGGCGTGCACAGCAATATACTCAGCTGTTGTAATAATGCTTTCAATGTCTATTGCAAACACTTTTCCTTCCTGTTCATTAACAGGTGTTTCTGGTCGGAACAGGTAAGCTGCTGGCCTCCTCCATATTTTACCTTCTATCCCTGGCATCCATGCAATTGCCATGTCTGTCCCATACTGGAATATCGCGCCATCTATTGGTTCCGCCCTAATCGCTGTCTGCCCACAGTATGCTTGCATAATCTGTCGCGCAGCTAGCATGTTAATCCCAGGAGTAGAGCAAATTATACCATCCTCTGTAAAGGAGATTGTCATATTTAACCTATTCATTATGTCCCTCCCCAGTATATTTACTGGTGAGGCACTATAATACAATAGTGGAACTGACAGATCGTAATCTCCGATAGATAAGGGAACGTTATCAGTAAAAGGAACCAATCCTTTAGCCCCAGAAAATCCTTGGGTGTTCATGGCTTCGCCTGACATCTTAAATTTACCTTCCCTTATGCAAGACCGGGTTGCCCCGGTGTCAACAAGGAAAGATAATTTTTTGTCACCTATCGTTACCTCTATGCGTGGCTCCTCCGCACTATTAGGTGTTATTGACAGGATGGGACACACCAAGGCCGTCTGTGGGCTGTCCTATTGGGGGTACAATGATTGGCCATTTCCTGTGTAAGGGTTGTGTCCCAATACTGTCACCCTACCCAATTGTGTTTGTTCATTTTGGGGTTGTTGTGTTGTCACTAGTTGTTGTTGTGGCAATGTCTGTTGCTGTGTTAATTGCTGTTGCTGCAGTGGCTGTTGTTGTGTTAATTGCTGTTGCTGCAGTGGCTGTTGTTGTGTTAATTGTTGTTGCTGCATGCCCTGCTGTTCTTGCGATGGCCTAGGTTGTGCCTGCTCATTCCATGCTGGTGTCCCTGGCCTGACCCTACACGTGCGTGACATGTGTCCTAGTATTCCACAACTCCAACACACGGGTGGTTCTCTGTTTTGCCATGGAAAGCTCCCTGTGTTGTCCTGGTATACCTGTTGCCCTGTGGGGTATGAACTTCCAACTCCCCCCACCTGCTGTTGGGTATTATATCCGTATCCTCTCCCTCTCATAAATCCACCTCTCCCTCTGTTATACCCATAATACCCAGCTCCTTGCATCTGGTACCCTCCTCCCACGTTTTGTGCTTGTAATTGTAGTGGCGGCATTTGCTGTATTATACTTTGTCGAGGTGCTATTAGAGCTGGGTCTTGTGCAGCCACTATTTGCGTGGGGCTTTGGGCCACTGTTGTGGGTGCAGTTATTAGTGCCCCTTCCATTGTATATTTAGTTAATTTTTTCTGTACTAGTTTGGCCTCTTCTGTTTTCCTGTCCTCTTCCTTTTGTTTCATTTTTCCTTGCCATATCCTGCAGTGATGTACTATTGTCAGCTGTATTTCAGGCCATGGTTTTACTTCCATTCCCACTACTTTCTTTAGTTGTTTCTGTACTCCTTCTGGGAGCCCCTGTACTAGTATATGATAAAATATGGCTGGTGTTTTATCCCATTGTTCTCTCGTTTCCATGCGCCACTTTTCTTGAATATCCTGTATATAATCAACGGGATCTTCATTCTCACGCATCTTACGGGAAGTGATTGCTCCTATATCTGATGTGTCAGGGTACTGTACTCTCAGTGCCTGCCATAGCGCATGTCTGCAGTTTGCAAATGGCGCCCCATCATGCGATGTGTTTGTTATTGTTATCCCATGGAATCCCGCTCTCTTCCAAATGTCGTCTGCTCTATCTCCTAATATTGATATTAACAGGCCTTTCACATCTCCTACTGCTAGTTTCTGCCCTGCGGTGTGTTTTTCCATTTCATATATCCACTTACCCGCACCTCCACTTAGTGATGGGAGCCTACATTTTATATTTTCCTTATCCGTATGCTTCCATGGTACATACTGTGGTCTAACCCCTCCTCTCTCTAACAGTGGCATTAAGTTGTGTCCTATATCACCCTTTATGTTCCATAATATTGGATCTTCACACCCCTCCTCCTCCCCTATTTCCCTTACCACATCAAATTCTTCCTTGCTACCCCTCCTCCTTCCTACCTCTCCTTCCCTTCCCCTTTTTTCGTCATCCTCTGTGCTTAATATGGGTATGCTTATCTGTCTGTCTTGCCTGCGGCTAGGGAGGTCTCTAAGCCGGCACGCATAAGGAGTCACTTCGTCCATGAATGGCGCAAGCTTTATTTTGCGCAGCGTGCGTGTGGTCATTGAACATGTGGGGTGCGATGGGGGAGGGCGTGATGGAGATGGCGATGGTGTGGTTTCATGGGTTTGTTTTTCCACTAGTTTTTGCACCCTCTCCTCACCTTGTTCCAGCTCCTCCCTTCTCTTACGGATCCATGGCGAGTCTATATTGGTTCTAGTGAGGTACAGCTTATCTAAGCTTTCCCTTTCACTCTTTCTTCCTACCCTTTCTACTCCTTCTTCCTCCTCACTGCAAAAATCATTCATAGATGTTATCCCCCACTCTGTTCTTTTCCCCTTTACTGTTACTGTTTCTAAGTCTATTCGCTCCATTTCTCCTCTTCCTTTGTTATCAACTGTTCCCCCGGGTGTTGATGTTGTAGCTACTTCTCTACTTCTATATACATCCCCCCATTTTTCACTCTCCTTATTTCTCCCTCCTCTTTCCCCATCACTCCTCTCCTCCATTTCCCTGCTATTTTCCTCCCTTTTCCTTTTTAATTCCTCCATCATTTCGTTGCTCATCTGTTCCAATATTCTTTCATCTTCTTTCTTTCTTTCCCATTTCACCCTTTCTCTTTCTATTGCTTTCTCTTCTTCATATTTCTTAGCTGCTTCTGATACTACCCTCCTCCTCCATAATTCCAATTCTCTTTCCTTTTCCTCTTCTTCCTTCTTTTTTTCTCTCAATACTACTCTTGACACCCTTTCTGCTGCTGTTCTTACCCTTCCATCTTCTATCCTTTGCTCCTCATTTTGTTCCCTTAATTTGTCCAATTCGTTTTTACCCTCTTTCCTTTTCCTCACTCTCTCCTTTTCCCCCCTCTCAAGCTGTGTTAGTAATTCATTCTGCTCATCCCTTAGTTTTGCCAATTTTTCCTCCAAAATCTCTTCTCTTTGTGTTAGTAGCTCCTCCCCCTTCATCTCACTCTCCCTTCTACTATCCTCGCCTGTTCTCTTTACAACCTCCCTTTCTTCTCCCGTTAGTGAACCCCGTAATTTTAATAATATCTGTGCAGCTACCCACTCATCATGTCCTATCTCTACAATCTGTTCTTCTCCAATCCTCCCCTCCCCCACTATCTTCCTGTGGGCCACATATGGTGGAGGGCTGTAAGCCGGGTTCGAGTATCCTTCAGCCGCCCTTAACTGTCCTTCCATTTCTCCTAGTTCTCTTAAAGGGTACAACCCTCCTCTCTCAGTTTTCACTCCCGGTGTTATGGGTATCTCGTTGCTCGGTTCCTTTTTTATGTCTTTTAAGGTGTCAATCTTTTCTCTTCCCTCTCCTTCGTTTTCCTCGTTCTTTTTCCCTTCACACCCCTTTCCCCCATCCGTTCCCTCCTTTATAATCTCCTTTACTTCCGGTGTTTCTCCCACAGAGAACATTCCATTTGGTCCTGGTCGGGATCCCTGGAACATCCTCCATAAGTTAAACACCTCCATATGGCTCGCCAACTTCTTCCCCTTGTATGTATTATGCAGATGGTTTAGCAATGAATGTTGGGCATAAGGATCGAAACTACCATTAGGCGGCCATGGTGTTAACATTTTGTTATCCGTCCCCTGGGTCCACTCTATGCTGTACTTAATTAATTTCTCCCTATGGGGTGGCAGTGTTGTGCATATGTGTTGTAGTGGGGTAGTGAGGGTGTTCCCCCACCCTCCTGGCCCTTTCCCAGATGACATACTTGTGCCCTACTTGTTACTCCTCCCTTCGTTATCAGTTTACAATTTACGACCTTATATTGTTTACCTTGCCCCGTAAGTGTGGGGACTTACGACAATCCTTTAAAAAGTATGCAATAATAGTTAAAAAAAAAAAAAAAAAAAATAATAATAAAAAAAAACACAAGAAATAATAAAACACAAATATATATATATATGTATAATTTTGTATTGTATATTCCTTCCCCTACGGCCCCCTGCGGCCGAAGCGCACGCAGCCCCCTGTGGCTGCGTACCCCTTACGACGATCTTATACAGTCGTCCTTATTCCTCGTTCTCCTCCCCCTTTTACATTTGCCGTGGCTGGCGTTCTCCGTGCTCAGCCACGCCCCTCTCCCCTTCTCCTTTTCCAATCCACTCGTTTATTGTTTATCTTCTTATCCACTCCCTCATCATTTTTCTCTTCCCTACCGCCTTCAAACTCAATCTTCCTTGTGCTCGTGATATCCTATAAAATCCCTACTGGTGACGTCACCGATGTCTCTACGCTACTAGTACAATCTCATCATTAGTTTCAAAATACACTTGCAATTTATCCCCACTAACCCTACAGCTGTCTTCCTGTCTCTCCTGGAACAAGGTAATCTCATCAATAATATAATTGGACTGCACACGCTGCGTCGCCTCGCGTGTGATACGCCCCTCAACAGGAGGGCTTAACCAGCCAACTATCTTCCGTATTTGGCAACTATGCAACTAGCTACCCCCTACAGGGAAACGTCATCTACCTATCGAGTTTCTTGCTCGAACAATAGGAAACCTCATCTACCTATCGAGTTTCTTGCTCGACCAATAGGAAACCTCATCTACCTATCGAGTTTCTTGCTCGAACAATAGGGAACCTCATCTACTCATTGATCAATAAATGCCAAATCGTAGGAAACCACACACGCCCACCCCTACACGTTAGTCGCGATTTAGGCCAATCAGTGTCTACGAGCGACCACACGTGATGTTTTCGTGCTCCGCCCCCCTCTTTCACGTCACTGCTCTCGCACTCTTTTCACTCTCTTTCATTCCATTGCCAACACTATATTGTCAACCCTTCGCCGCGCACCTGTGCAACACCTCCGTCCTCCCTTATTTAATTCCTCCCCCCTCCCTCACAATTTCGCATTGCTCGTTGTGTGTGCCATGCTCACCAAGTTCTCTCGATGCAGGGCCGCTCGACTGCGTGCACCCCTCCAAGCGGCTCGCCACCTCCCCTCGTCTGGACCACGTCTGGACACTCGCCAACCGCGGGCGGGATACTTCTCAACCGGCTCCCGAGGGCCAATATCCGGATTGCGCTGTCCGGTCTTCTCGCAGCTCCGCGATGGTCCTGTAGTCCTCAGAAGGGGGCAACGGCAGAGGGGGCCGCGCCGCCGGGCCTCCTCGCAACGGGAGTGCCTGGAAAAAGTAAAAATAAAAGTCGATCTTAAACAGATCTCAGCAGTGCCTCCAACTTGTCGGGGGGAAATTCTGCCGGGGTCGGCCGGGCCGTCCGCAGACCTCCAGGCAGGGAGGCCCCAACTCCTCCCGTGTGTATCCCAGATAAGATGAGATAGAGTATGAGACGCACACAAGGAGCAAGGTGACTCTGCTGTTTATTAGACAAAACGGCAGGGATGGGTCAAGGAGCGTACGCGTTCGTCCTGACACACACACAATTGTGGGGCTCGCAGGCCCTTTTTACTGTATTATGACGCGCTACTTGCGTCACTTCAGAAAGTTAACAAAAAACCTATTGCCACTCTTAATTGGATGTTCGAGTGGTAGGATTAGTATAGCACACATATAGAGAAAGATATTAGTGGATAAGGTGTAGTCAGGTGGTATATCTGGGTTGTCCCTACAATAAGATACATGAAAATTGTTACATGAAGGCTCCTGAGGATTGGCTAAATGTGCTGGCGTCAGTGATAAGAGCCCCAAGTTCTGATTGGTGCACCCGTGAGCTCCCCAGCCTGGGACCACCGTCGTTCCCAGCTCTCGGTGTACCAGTAAGTTGCAACAATGTTTCACTATGGGTACATGCAGACAATGTGAGGACTTATTCATAGCTAGACGGGGTACCGTTCCCACCGTTGCAAATGTCCATTGAGCCTTTCAAGTGTATCTGCCAGTGTCTCGCAGCGAGGGATCCAGACGCCTCTGTTCTCCAGGGTTTGGCATCTCGTCAGGTTCGGCTTGATCACGTGGGAAGGGACCGTGAAAGAGGCATAATTCTGCACAATTAATATTGTTTTTCTACTGTGCGTCTGCTTTAATTTGTCGGTGTGACTTTAACGTTGGTGCGCGGAGTGCGAGATTGCAACATCGTGCCTTTGATGGTTTGCTCTTGGAACGTGGGTTTGCAACATTGCGACCTTGGCTGGTTGCTTTGCCAAGCTCATTCTGGAGGATCAGCAACTGACTTTTGTCTTGTTGATGTCCACGGAAGCTCTTGTTTGAGGCCTACTTTGGCCCGGTGCATAAGTTGTTCGTTTGGTGCACAGGTGCTTTAGGTTATAGGAGCATGTAATTCCATAATCGGTATTGTCTTTATTATATTTCTCATCGTTGTACCTGGTTTAAAAGAGAAGCGTGAGCAAGCTAAATAAAAGTTCATGACGCGTCTTGCGTTTCTGCATTCTGAAAGCCTATATGAAAATAATAAAGATGCACGTCCGTGAATATGCCTGTCGCCTACGTCATAGCACTGAGTATATTCTTCGTGTAGGTTGGTGTGGGAATGTCCAGTGTGTATATTTGTACAGATGTGCTTCCCGTTGTCTAGGTCGTCATGGCATCTCTAACGACGTGTAGGTTTTAGTCTAGTTGATCCGTGCCGCAGGTGTCGGCATGGCCAGTGCGGGCTGCTGGGCAGGCAGATGGACACATCCGTATGTTCCTGTACCAGGGTACCTGGTCGTCTGGTAAATGGGCAAACTCTTCTCGTGGCGGGTGTTTGGGTCGTGACCCTCTAGGCCAAGCGCGAGAGGTGAAGGACGGGAGCCTGGTTTTCCATTCTCCCACTTCAGTGTAATGGCCACAGCCCTTCTCCAACCTCAAACAGCTGCTCTCTTTCTCCCAACCTTCTAGGATCCCACTGGAGCACAAGCCTCCCATCCACACATAACATCAGCCTTCCACCTATGAATTCCACTTAGTGACACCCAGGTGGATGAACACAACATACATCTGATATGCTACTATTGAATGTTCTGGTGAGCAAAGTTGCTTGCCATTTTTAATAGTACTGCCAGTTCTTGTTTTACCATACGCAGATTTAGCTTTTCTTCTCTCCCTGTGCCTCTCTCTCTCCCTCTCTCTCTCTCTCTCTCACCATCTCTCTCTCTTTCTCTCTCCCTCTCTCTATCCCCCTCTCTCTCCCGCTTGCTATTTATCCTCTCTTCCAGTCTTTGTCTGTCTCTTTCTTTCTGAGTAAAGGCACATTCTCAAGTGCATGTTTGCTAGAGCCAACACACCTGTTGATACCAACTTCACCACCAGGGGAAGAAAAGTGATAGCTTTGGGTCTGTGTTTTTTGTTTTTTTTACAAAAGCAGCAATCAAAAATAGCAGAAATGAATTTATTTAACTGAACTAACATGTCTATGTTTAACATTTTGCAATGTTTAT
Organism: Ambystoma mexicanum; assembly: GCF_040938575.1. Taxonomy (NCBI): domain Eukaryota; kingdom Metazoa; phylum Chordata; class Amphibia; order Caudata; family Ambystomatidae; genus Ambystoma; species Ambystoma mexicanum. The sequence continues at coordinate 1,143,859,079 of NC_090922.1, forward strand.
TTCCTAATGACCTCTTTCAGTATATATTTTGGTCATAATAAAGGTGTTAAAATTGTCTTAGGAAATAAAGCACATTATCAAACCTAGAATAACCATGTACATTATTTTCCAATAGGGTATCATTCCAGAATTGACAGTCTAATACACTCCCATTGTTCAAATTACCACAATGAGAAAGGGGAAGGGGACACCAGTAAGGGCACTAGCTTTCTTTGCACAAAATCAAAGCACATTTAGTGATGTTACAGATGGCTTCCATAACTCGAAGATTTAATTATGTTAGGTTTCTCTACTTCAATGTATTGCTAGGTTTGTTAACTTGGATGATGCTAGACAGAAGGAAGGCCAGACTATGGGAAGTTCCTGGTCTACTCAGTCTCCCCGGGATCCCTCCACACTAGTCTGGGCTTCCCTACTCCACAGTCAGGACTAATACTAGATAATGCCTACTCCCTTTCTGTAGTATGGAATTCTGATGAAAGCCTACAGGTTGTAGCCTTCTCTATCTCACTAAATACAGTATTAAGTATGGACAACATACTCTAATGATGCCTGACACAATGGTAATTAAGATGTGCCTTTTCTCTCTCTCTCTCCCTCTCTCTCTCTTTCTCTCTCTCTCTCTCTCTCTCTCTCTCTCTCTTTCTCTCTCTCTCTCTTGCTCTCTCTGACTCTTTTTCTGCTCTCCCTACTCTTTCCCCATTTCTCTCTTATCGCTCTGCCTACATTCTCCTCTCCCTCTCCTGTTCCCCTATTTCCTATTCTCCTCCCCCCCCCTCTCTATTTTTCTATCTCCTACTAGGCCCTCCAGCCTTCTCTCATCTTCCCTCTCATTAACTCCCCCTTCTTCTTCTTCCCATCTTCCCTCGCTCTCTGTCTATTCTCAAATATGTGTCTCCATCTTATCTGCTCTCTCCTTCCTATTGAAGAGAGGCAGATTGCATCGGCCCTCCCCCTGTTTCAACATTAAAGATGTGAATGGTTCTCATTGCTCCTGGCGTCTGCACCCTCTCCACCATTGTATCATTGAAGTGAGAGACTTTATTCACTGAGGCAGCCCTAAAGACCCTACCCAGATGATGTCACCAAGGCAATAAACCTGCAGACAATGAAGCAACTAAATGAGGTGTAATCATGAAGAAGACAAATGAAGTCATGGCTAAGGCCAGTACTCATAGTTGCATTAGAACACAAAGCACATACACATCCAAACACACAGCTACATGAACACTAGGTCGAATTGCAATTTGACATGAAGTACATGCTTGCATCCACTAGGTTACACGACATATATTCTCTTTTCTATGCTGAAATTCAAGGCACATGCAATTACATATAAAAATGTCTTAGTGCAGAACACAACTAAAATGAGCGTCCATGTAAACCAAGATGGAGGGCACAGCCACACTTAGGTGAATGGGAGACATTGAGGAGCCTTGAGACTGCAAAGAAAATATGTCTTGCTGAGCCAGCAAAGGAACCAAGCTTGAACAGCTCAGATAGAGAGTGCACAGTTTGGCAATGTTATCAGAGTAAGGCAAGTTTGAAACAGCATTGGAAACGTACAGACGATGAAAAGGTGCCAGACATGTTCCGGAGTGCTATGAGAAGAAGCACAATAAACACATTTTCCTGGAAGATCAGAGTGCCTCCAACTCGGGCCTGACATTGAGGGGAAAGTAGCTTGAACAAGTTTCTAGAGGCCAGGGAGGTAATGATCCCCTTAGTAAAAAGGTCTAAAATCCTCGTACATTTCTGAGCAGAATAATTCAAAATGCTGTCCCTACACGTTACTTGCAGCTGACAGATAATGTCCATTCTTTAGAACCAGACAGGGGCAGATAGAGACTTTTGCTCCCATCCATTTTGTTGGGACCAAAAGATACAATACAGTATGAATTTGAAAGCTAGAATGTCCTGGCTTGCGGCCTATGGAATCTGAAAGTGCTAACCTTATTTGGACAGGCAGCATCCTGGGACTGTTCACATCACCTCCTATTGCATTCATGTGCTGGTAACCGTCCTGGATGCTGAGGCTGACCCCTGACCAATCCCTCTTCACCTTTAATGCTCATCTAAACAGTGTTGCAGTCACCATTGAAAGAGTACCCTGCATGGTACTTCCCCTGGCATGCCTTTGCTAATCCCATTGGTTCTTTTTTCCATATTACAAGATATGGTAGCAGAGGATTGTTAGCCAATGCTCCTGGTGCTTTTCTGCTTTTCTCCACCACAAGCATGAAAGACTGGGCTGTGACCTGTGGGGACTGATTGCTTAATCACGCGTGCCCCCTTGGTGAGATTACTGCCCACTTCCCATGGGACAATCCACACACCAGAAGGTAGAGTTGCTGAGAAGGAGCGATTTCCATGGGCTTCAGCTGATCCAAGAATGTGAGAATGGGAGCACAGATTTGACAAACAAAGGTGGAAGGAATGGGGTGTAAATATTGTGGGGAAGAAGAGATAAAGAGATATGAGAGGATGTTCCCCTGTGACCAGGGCTCTGACAGGGTTTACAGATGGTGGCACCTTATTGCGTATTACAGACAAAATAAAAACATTATAAAATAACAAAAGGGAAGTTTCCCTGTGCCAAGTGGGGCATAGAAGAATGCACATGCTCCAATGGCCTAACAGATTAGTTAAAAGAACAGATGTTTCCCTTGTCATGGGTTACGCAAGATGACGGTCATGGGGTTGAAATATTTTTGATTATTGTGTTGTTTTCATGGTGCACTCATACGTTATATATATAGAGAGGTTGTTGATTTTCATAGAGAGAGGTGAGGAAGATTGGCGGGGGACTTGCTGGGGCACGGAGATTGTGTGGGGTGACAAAAATAGTTCATGTTTTAGAGGTGTGAGGTAATAACTGGAGAGTGAGGAGTTTCCCCGAGATGTGGATACAAGGGAGGTGTGTTGATGGTGGTTAATGTTTTTGTTGTGTTTTTGCTGTGTTAGGGGTCTCCCCGAGTATGCAAAGATTGTGTAACACGGTTGTGTGTAGTTCGGCTAGATTATAGGACATGTATGTGAGTGTGTGGGTTGAGTATGGCTATCGTCTGTAGCTGTATTTAAACAATGTGCATGTTTTTAGTTGTATCATTTTTGTTTTGAGCTCACAAAAAGCACAGTGATGTCATCAATGACATTTGTGATGTCATCTTTGATGTCCTGGGTGTTAGTTTTAGCAGTGCACGGTGGCGGCGCGAGTTATGGTTGCTTATCTTACCATAACTGCCGAATTTCAGGGGTTTTTCGGTTTTACTTTGAACCATAACGTCCCTTTAACAAAGTTTTTTCACTGAATTTCATAGGTTTTTATTAGCGCAACTTAACCATAACGTCCCTTTAACAAAGTTTTTTTTACTGAATTTCATAGCTTTTTAGTAGCGCAACTTAACCATAATGTCCCTTTAACAAAGTTTTTTCATTGAATTTCATAGGTTTTTAGTAGCACAACTTAACCATAATATCCCTGACTTCATATACATATAACATAGAACATACTAACCCCCTCGTAGTGATTTTCATGTCCGCGGACTACCACCATGTCCGCGGACACATCGAAAATCTGAGCGTGGTGAATGTAAATTTAAATATTGTGCCCCATTTCCCCTTTGAAGTTGGCTCTGAAAAGAGCCATTGTTATTTTTTTTATAGATGTTTGACAGACACCTGTTATTTTGTATTTTTTTTCTTGTTTTTTTTTCTTACTTTACTCCTAAAATCTTTACATAACCTTCTCCAAAGCAACCCTTACATTCCAAACAGAAAGGCATTTCCTTAAAAGATAAAGAAATGCCATCTTCTTTAAAATTAACAGCAATACTGGCATCAATATTCTCATTGTTACAGAAGAACATACCAGCTCTAAGCATGAAGGCACACATGCCTCGGTTGATGACACACCTAGCAATGATTTGCTGAGGACAAAAAACTGAACTATTGTCCCATACTGCCCTAGGTAGTAATCCAGAAAAAATTACTTTCGCATTTGGAAGGATCTTCATTACGGCTTGAACCAAGCATTCCAAATCAGCCAACAAAGTAGGGGCACTGACGTTGCCCAAATGGAAAGCATCATAGTGCAAAACTACCACATGCGGACTGTTCATCGTGGCCATATCCTCACAAACTTGTACAATTCCCTGTACATTGCAATCAGGCACAGTGCTCCACACCACCTCCACTCCTTTCACATCAAAGTTCTTTGCAACATGCCTGCATTCAGCGTACTGCTGTAAACCATGCACAAACATATCTCCGAGCACCAACACCCTGACTTTCTCCACTTCTGCCATCTTCACCACACACAGTCTCTTTCAACACACATCCACAACCTCGACATCTGATTGGCTGATCTGTATAGTCTTCTTTCCATGTTGGATTTCCTGGAAAAACCCGGATGTAGCACGCCCTGTCCACGAACAGCCGCGGTGTCCGCGGACGGCGTCCACTTTACTCTCTGTGCCATTCCCTCATTGCATACAGCTAAGCAATCACACAATACGAATAACGTCCTCAGAACACCCCCATTTTGTGAATTTTTGAACATTTCAGGACAATTATCATTTCATTATTCAACATATTAACATTACAAATATTATACTTTCATCTTGTACTCTGCACACAATGCTATGTTTCTCCATTAGTAGCTCAGTATACTAGATAGAATCCCATAATACAATGCTATTTATATCAATGTATCGTTCAAAGCACTAATAACGGTATGATATTTATTGCAATATCCTTGACACTTTTTTCGCAACATTATAATAAAAATCCCTAGTACACAAATTCCGTTATAAGTACATACACATGTGATGTCATCAGTGATTTCATCAATGACATTTGCGATGTCATCTTTGATGTCCTGGGTGTCAGTCTTAGCAGTGCACGGTGGTGGCGTGAGTTATTTTTCATAGCTTACCATAACTTGCGATTTTCAGGGGTCTTTCAGCTGTACTTAAAACCATAACGTCCTTTAAATAAACTTTTTTTAATATCACACAAAAAATATACAAACATGGCGTGCAAAAACCAACTTCTCACAGATGGCTTTACACAGAATGTTGCAAAGTAAGAATGTATGCTCGTTCACAGTGAAGGTCAGCTGCTTCAATTTTTTTCTCGGGCCACGGAGAGGCTCACAAAGCGGACTATAAGGTTGTATTGTGTTTTGGCCTTGACAGACAGAGATTGTGATGAAAGACTTCTCTTGAAGGAGTGTTACTAAAACGTAAGAGAAGATAAGGATGAAATTTATGAAACAAAACCACTTTTATATATTATATCACTATGCGAAAGATCGTTGGCACACGCAGAGTCGTATTTTGGGACTGCACCACTCGTAGACAATGGAAATTGCAATTGTACTGTAAGTAACCCTTTAGATTATTGTATACCAAATATAATTGCAATAGCGCATCATTAAAGACCGCTCAAGTTGAACTTGTTCGTTGAAAGTGGCATAATGTTTTCTACCGCGCACTATCACCGCCGAATTGATCCCCTGTTGTTTAGAGGGCTCTGAAAAAGGCAGACGACGCAGGGTGGGTTAATACAAATAATTTAACCGGTCTATATAGGCGGTCAAGCGCTCTACTCGCTGTGCCACTTCACTGTAGCCTGTCAAATGGCACAGCGAGTACAACGCTCGCTTTGACATCCGTGCACAGCTTGCTAACGCAAGTTCGAATCCCGGCAAGACCAAACTCAGCCTGTCATCCTTCCGTGGTTGATAAATGAGCACCACACACCGTGGTTAATAATAAGCACCGCTTAGATACCTCACGGTTCTTAGCGCTATATGAATGGGAAAATATTGTTATTTTATTATTAACATACTCAGTTGCACTATCTTCGATAGCAAATAGTTTCATGCCCTAATAAATAAAATGATGATTTTTAATGAAGATCGGCTGGTGAGACTAATTTATGTTTTTTAAAACAGGTATGTGGCTCCATTTTGCCTATGTCACGATTTACAGACTCCAGCGGATGGAGTCTTCAACTGCCAAGTGCAGGTCCAAATATGCAATTTCATGACCCTCACCATTTTATGGGACAATCGCCAAGGACCAATATGCCCTTACGCAGTACTAGCGGCTACAAACAACATACCAACCAATAGGGTGGTCTAATGGCTCGTTTTTGCAGCAACCTTCCGATTATCAGAGCGACCATTTACTGCTTTTATCATAAACCAACAGCCTATCTACCGCAAAGGAACAACGCGTGGCTCCAAATAAACTTTTGCTGATCGACAGCAGAGACAATAGCAAATCGCGGAATATTCACTAAACATTTCATGTGAAATAAATGTACTTTACCAAATGTGCAATCCTGCTGTTAACTTTTAAACCACAGTTTCATATTCCGAATTGTGGCGCACTGAGTTGTAAGCTGATCTAACACCCTCTGTACCGCATAGGAACATCGCGTGCCTCAACATGAACTTTTGCGGATCGACAACAAAGACAAATGCAAATTGCTGAATATTCTCTAAACATTTGATGTCAAATAAATGTACTTTACAAAATGTACAATCTTGCTGTTTGCTTTTAAATCACTGTTTCATATTCCGAATTGTGGCGCGCTGTGTTGTGACATAATATGTGTTGTCTTCCGGGTTCTGTGTAAAGTCAATTAGGACTGGAGAAGACTGGGCGCGCTTGATGACGCACCCTGTAATGTCACGGAGAGAGGCGGGGAAAATGAATGCTTTGATAATATCAGGCTTAGGAGCGGGAGATATGATTTAGTGTCGCAAAAGCAAGTCAGCCAGGTCAATAGCGCCAGTCATAGGATAATGACATAATGTCGGCGCACACCAGCCGGATTTATCGTTTCTTTAGTGGACAAAAAGTCGTTGACGCCCATAGGAAATTGTACTATTAGCGGACAAAAGGAGTGGTCTTAAAACACTTTCACCCTGACAACGAACAATACAAACAACGTTCCCAGAACACACCCATTTTGTGTAATTGCAACCATTTCGGGACACAGCAAGTGTTCTTAGAACACATTCAACTAGACAGATTACAATATGGACAGCGTCCTGAGGACACCCCCAGTTTGTGTATTTACAAAATGTCAGAACAGCCGTGTTCTCCGCGGACAAATCGAATGCAACAAAAACGTCTAGCACATAAACAAAATACAAGTTTCAACCTATCTCATACTCTCCCACCCTCCCCAAAGACTCACACCATGTCCGCGGACATGCAACGTGTTCGCTGATTGGACGGTGTGGGACGTGAAGCGCGTCACATTTGGGGGATGTTCTGAGGACTCAATATGTGTCAGTTTTGTTCGGAAGCAAGCTGAAACTGTTCTAAGAACACTCGCGGTGTCCTGAAATGTTCGTAAATAAACAAAATGGGGGTGTTCTGAGGACGCTGTCCGTATTGTTCGTTGTCAAGTTGAAAGTGTTCTAAGAACTCTCGCGTTGTCCTGAAATGTTCGTAGGGGGTGTTCTGAAGACGCTGTCCGTATTGTTCGATGGCAAGTTGAATCTGTTCTAAGAACACTTGCGGTGTCCTGAAATGTTCAAAAATAAAGAAAATGGGGGTGTTCTGAGGACGCTGTCCGTATTGTTCATTGTCAAGTTGAAAGTGTTCTAAGAACTCTCGCGTTTTCCTGAAATGTTCGTAGGGGGTGTTCTGAAGACGCTGTCCGTATTGTTCGATGGCAAGTTGAATGTGTTCTAGGAACACTTGCGGTGTCCTGAAATGTTCGTAAATAAACAAAATGGGGGTGTTCTGAGGACGCTGTCCGTGTTGTTCGATGGCAAGTTGAATGTGTTCTAAGAACACTCGTGGTGTCCTGAAATGTTCATAGGGGGTGTCCTGAAGACGCTGTCCGTATTGTTCTCTGGCAAGTTGAATGTGTTCTAAGAACACTCGCAGTGTTCTGAAATATTCTCAAATAAACAAAATGGGGGTGTTCTGAGGACCCTGTCCGTCCTGAAGACGCTGTCCGTATTGTTCTCTGGCAAGTTGAATGTGTTCTAAGAACACTTGCGGTGTCCTGAAATGTTCGTAGGGGGTGTCCTGAAGACGCTGTCTGTATTGTTCTCTGGCAAGTTGAATGTGTTCTAAGAACACTCGTGGTGTCCTGAAATGTTCGCAAATAAACAAAACGGGGGTGTTCTGAGGACGCTGTCCGTATTGTTCGTTGTCAAGTTGAATGTGTTCTAAGAACACTTGCGGTGTCCTGAAATGTTCGTAGGGGGTGTTTTGAAGACACTGTCCGTATTGTTCAATGGCAAGTTGAATGTGTTCTAAGAACACTTGCGGTGTCCTGAAATGTTCGCAAATAAACAAAATGGGGGTGTTCTGAGGCCGCTGTCCGTATTGTTCGTTGTCAAGTTGAAAGTGTTCTAAGAACTCTCGGGGTGTCCTGAAATGTTCGTAAATAAACAAAATGGAGGTGTTCTGAGGAGGCTGTTTGTATTGTTCGTTGTCAATTTGAAAGTGTTCTAAGAACTCTCGCGTTGTCCTGAAATGTTCGTAGGGAGTGTCCTGAAGACGCTGTGCTTATTGTTCAATGGCAAGTTGAAAGTGTTCTAAGAACACTCGCGGTGTCCTGAAATGTTCGTAGGGGGTGTTCTGAAGACGCTGTCCGTATTGTTCGATGGCAAATTGAATGTGTTCTAAGAACACTCGCGGTGTCCTGAAATGTTCACAAGTAAACAAAATGGGGGTGTTCTGAGGACGCTGTCCGTATTGTTCGTTGTCAAGTTGAAAGTGTTCTAAGAACTCTCGCGGTGTCCTGAAATGTTCGTAAATAAACAAAATGGAGGTGTTCTGAGGACGCTGTTCGTATTGTTCATTGTCCAGTTGAAAGTGTTCTAAGAACTCTCGCGTTGTCCTGAAATGTTAGTAGGGGTTGTCCTGAAGACGCTGTCCATATTGTTCGCTGGCAAGTTGAATGTGTTCTAAGAACACTCATAATGTCTGCAGACATTAAAAGTTTCCATAGGCCATAGTTGAAATGTTTGACTCTATGGGTGTGATATGCTGCGGTGGTTGTGGCCAGGGCATAAAGTGTGGTGTGCATGTCCATTTGGCCATGCACCCAACACTCTATGCCCTGGCCACAACCACCGCAGCATATCACAGTTATAGTTGCTTATAACTTTGGGTCAAAAACAAATTTATAAGGAACAAAGTTATAAGATACTATGGGTGTGATATGCTGCGATGGTTGTGGCCAGGGCATAGAGTGTATAATATACTTACTGTTTGGTTTAGTAACTTGAGTACATGTATTTCTTTTTCATTTCTGTGATAAAGGAAAATAGCATGTTAGTATTAGTATTTTGTAATGACTTATTACATTGTATAATCAACATTTTTTTTTTTGGACCCTCAAATGTAGTAGATTACAAACCAGAGTACTGTGCAATTTGCTCAGTTTCTGTATTCACTGCTAAAATCATTGGGTCTGTGGGAGAAAAAAAAATCCATGTTGTATTTTGTTTTCAGTGTTCACTTGTTGTTTCTGGCTAATGCTTTATACATTGGGTTGTTGCAATTAGATAAAAGTAGGCGTATTCTGTCTATTTTTTTATATGTTTTAGTGGTATTGATTTATCTGTTTGGATATTGTTAAATGTTGGGACAGTTAGATACCAATTGGCGTATTCTAACTGTCTATTTTTTTATATATTTTAGTGGTATTTATTTATCTGTTTGGATATTGTTAAATTTTGGGACAGTTAAATACCAATTGGCGTATTCTAACTGTCTATTGTTTGCTCTAATGTATTGGTATTTATTTATCTGATTAGTTGTTGTAGAATCTTTGGGCAGTTAGATAGCTTTTGGAATATTCTAACAGTTTCTATTTTTTTACTACAGGTTTAGTTAAGGTTTAAGTACAGTTTAGTTATCAAATTTTTGTTTTAAGAACATTAAATAAGCGTTTGTAAGATTTGCTGGTAATCTCTGCTTTAGAGTCATGGTACTATCATTAATTTCAAACCATCCACATTTCTTTTTTATATAAGCAGTGTAGTGCCCTGAATTGGTTGTGGCTCCTGCGTGGTAGATCATACCTAATGTTGTGAAGGTTGTCTTGCCAAGTGATATTTGACCATGTGTGAATCCAGTCAGCTTGCAGTTGTTTTTGGTACCATCTGCATTGTAACTTAGAAGCATTAGTATTACGTATTTACTATGTGTTTTTATTAGTAACGTGGAGCAATTATCTGATTTGCAGGTAGAACTTAATCTACCATGGTTTGCATTTTGTACTAGTTGCTTAAATTGAATGGATTCACAATTAGGCATTGATATATATATGAAGGGTTCATTGGGGATTTCTTCTTGTGTCACATTGTTGCAGAGAGTGCATGTATGTTTCAACATGTATGAAATCTTGAAGATTTCATTTATAGGTATATTTTAGTTTTCCAGTACTTGTAATAAGTACATAAGAAATTCTTGTGGATCTTCCTGTGAGTTTATAGTGACTTTCACCATTCCAGCACAGTAGTCCAATTTTTGTCTTATTCCATAATACTATGTGCCCGAATCATGGAATTAATATGCGCTGAAAATTCCCGTGCAAGCCTGCGAAACCGTGCGAATCGCAGTGCAAGTGCGAAAATCGCAGCAAAACCTGCGCACATCGATTCATGGTAGTCCGTGCGCGAGTAAAATGTGGGATGTGCGCTGAAAATCTGCTTGGTGCACGCCGTCGCACAGGTCATCTAACGGCGTGCGCTACGGCCACAGCGAAAGCACACATAGCGCGGCGCACATAACAAAAGTAGGCGTAACACGGGGCGTGACACGCGAAATGGGGAACAATGCGTGAAAATATGGGCGTCACGGGGGAAGTAAAGGAGGCAAGTGCGCGGAATGCCCACACGCTCGCCTACAACACGTATTCATGGAATCGAATAGGGTAAACCAGCGCACTGGCGAAGACGCGCACAAGCCTAAACACGTACGCCACACGAAGACAGGCGGTAGCGCCCCTACACATGAAAAAAATGTGCACCAAAATGTGCGCTAACAAAAAGCACGTATAAACAGATCTGATGATTGTCCCATACTGTGGCCCATTAGGACAAATGACGTGCAAAGGGGTACGCAACAAACACGAACACCGGCTGTGTCAAAAATAGCGTGTGCGTGTATTTCGGGGGTGCGCGGGAAGTTTCACACGCGATTGGCCTTGGGCGAGTGGGGTACGTGTATTTCGGGGGTGCGCGGGAAGTTTCACACGCGACAGGCCCTGTGCGAGTGGGGTGCGTGTATATCTGGGGTGCAGGGGAGTCCTACACGTGAATTGGCAGTGTGGGTCCTCCCAGGTGTTCCCTCTACACCCTCCATGGCCCCTGCAGGCAGCCCACACCACAGGGGACTACCCTGCACCCCTGGTCATGTCCCGCAGGCAGCCCATCCACCATGGGCATGCCCCCCAGCCAAGCCACATGTCACCTTGAACTACTGATCACCGACGCATTACCCCCTCCACCCCCACCCCCAGCAGTGCAGTGCACCTGTCAACAGGCCCCCACTCATGTCCCACTCATGTTCCCTTGCACCCCCACCCCCATCACTGAGGGGCACCTGCCAGCAGGCCCCCACTCATGTTCCCTTACACCCCCACCCCCCAGCAGTGCAGGGCACCTGCCAACAGGCCCCCACTCATGTCCCACTCATGTCCCGTTGCACCCCCACCCCCAGCACTGAGGGGTACCTTCCAGCAGTCACCCACTCATGTCCCCTTGCACCCCCACCCCCCAGCACTGAGTGGCACCTGCCAGCAGGCCCCCACCCATGTCCCCTTGCACCCCCACCCCCAGAAGTGCAGGGCACCTGCCAACAGTCCCCCACTCATGTCCCCTTGCACCCCCACCCCCCAGCACTGAGGGGCACCTGCCAGCAGGCCCCCACTCATGTCCCCTTGCACCTCCACCCCCCAGCACTGAGGGGCACCTGCCAGCATGCCCCCACTCATGTCCCCTTGCACCCCCACCCCCCAGCACTGAGGGGCACCTGCCAGCAGGCCCCCACTCATGTGCCCTTGCACCCCCAGCAGTGCATGGCACCTGCCAACAGGCCCCCACTCATGTCCACTTACACCCCCACCAGTGCAGGGCACCTGCCAGCAGGCCCCCACTCATGTCCCCTTGCACCCCCACCCCCCAGCAGTGCAGGGCACCTGCCAGCAGGCCCCCACTCATATCCCACTCATGTCCCCGTGCTCCCCCACCCCCCCAGCAGTGCAGGGCACCTGCCAGCAGGCCCCCACTCATGTCCCCTTGCACCCCCACCCCCCAGCAGTGCAGGGCACCTGCCAGCAGGCCCCCACTCATGTCCCCTTGCACCCCCACCCCCCAGCACTGAGGGGCACCTGCCAGCAGGCCCCCACTCATGTCCCACTCATGTCCCATTGCACCCCCAGCCCCCAGCACTGAGGGGCACCTGCCAACAGGTCCCCACTCATGTCCCCTTGCACCCCCACTCCCCAGCAGTGCAGGGCACCTGCCAGCAGGCCCCCACTCATGTCCCACTCATGTCCCCTTGCACCCCCACCCTCCAGCAGTGCAGGGCACCTGCCAGCAGGCCCCCACTCATGTCCCCTTGCACCCCCACGCCCCAGCACTGAGGGACATCTGCCAGCAGGCCCCCACTCATGTCCCCTTGCACCCCCACCCCCCAGCAGTGCAGGGCACCTGCCAACAGGCCCCCACTCATGTCCCCTTGCACCCCCACTCCCCAGCAGTGCAGGGCACCTGCCAGCAGGCCCCCACTCATGTCCCACTCATGTCCCCTTGCACCCCCATCCCCCAGCAGTGCAGGGCTTCTGCCAGCAGGCCCCCACTCATGTCCCCTTGCAACCCCGGCCCCCAGCACTGAGGGGCACCTGCCAGCAGGCCCCCACTCATGTCCCACTCATGTCCCATTGCACCCCCAGCCCCCAGCACTGAGGGGCACCTGCCAACAGGCCCCCACTCATGTCCCCTTGCACCCCCACTCCCCAGCAGTGCAGGGCACCTGCCAGCAGGCCCCCACTCATGTCCCACTCATGTCCCCTTGCACCCCCACCCTCCAGCAGTGCAGGGCACCTGCCAGCAGGCCCCCACTCATGTCCCCTTGCACCCCCACGCCCCAGCACTGAGGGACATCTGCCAGCAGGCCCCCACTCATGTCCCCTTGCACCCCCACCCCCCAGTAGTGCAGGGCACCTGCCAGCAGGCCCCCACTCATGTCCCATTGCACCCCCAGCCCACAGCACTGAGGGGCAACTGCCAACAGGCTCCCGCTCATGTCTTCTTGCACCCCCACCCCCCAGCAGTGCAGGGCACCTGCCAGCAGGCCCCCACTCATGCCCCATTGCACCCCCAGCCCCCAGCACTGAGGGGCACCTGCCAGCAGGCCCCCACTCATGTCCCACTCATGTCCCATTGCACCCCCAGCTCTGAGGAGCACCTGCCAACAGGCCCCCACTCATATCCCCTTGCACCCCCACCCCCCAGCAGTGCAGGGCACCTGCCAGCAGGCCCCCACTCATGTCCCCTTGCACCCTCACCCCCCAGCAGTGCAGGGCTCCTGCCAGCAGGCCCCCACTCATGTCCCCTTGCACACCCACCCCCCAGCAGTGCGGGGCACCTGCCAGCAGGCCCCCACTCTTGTCCCACTCATGTCCCCTTGCACCCCCACCCCCCAGCAGTGCAGGGCACCTGCCAGCAGACCCCGACACATGTCCCCCAGCCAACATGTCACCACAATCTAGATCCCTGGCCCTTATGGCCAGCCTCCACATGCCAAAGACCCACCCAAGTATTGCATCCACCCACATAGAAATGCCAATTACATGATACAACCCCAATGGCAAGTATGTAAATGAACACATGTCCGTCACACACACACAATGGGTGCAAGTGAATGTCAAAACCCATATCATGACATGCATGAAACCAATGAGATAATACCACAAATGGAAGTATAAAATAATATATATTAAAGATAACATGAACGTGAATCAAATTAAACACACAACAATGGGAATAACAAAAGAAATGGTCCATGTCAGATAAATAATGAAAATCCAGAAAACATAAGCAAAAGAAATCCAAAAAGAAATGTTGTCCAAAGTCACAGTTCAAAAAATCAAATCCAAGTGAAAATAAAAACCATTGCTCCATGGTGAACACAAAAAAAATATTTAAAAAGATTAATCCAATGTAGAACTATGTACAATTGAAGAATCCAGGGTCCATGAGCCCAACTTAAGAAATGAAACCTACCAAAAACTACTACCTAATAAAAAAAACTAAATACAAAAATGTGGTGCATTGTCCAAGCGGTCCAAAATAAAGAAAAAACTAAAGGAAACCTAATACTAACTAACTAACTATTTACAAGGGCAGCGGGCAAGTCCAACGGCTCACTTGTTGATGTCCCGGGCCAGGGCATCATCGAACTCCTGCTCAATGTCCCGGAGGCAGTCCTCTTCCATGGCCCCGAGGGTTCGCAGGGACGATGACATCTGGATCTCCAGGTCCCTGCCAATGGCCTCGAGGCACTCGGCCCGCCTCAGGGCCCTACGCATGGAGTTCTCCGCCCTGACCATCATGAGCTGTGCCTCTTCTGCCCGCTGCCGCTGGGCATCTATCGCATGGCCCAACCGCTGCCACACAGAAGACACTTCCCGTCCAGGGTCCTCCTGCCCTGTGGCCGATGACTCCCCTCCGATGATGAAGGCCCGAGCCATCATGGCTCCCACCTTTTTGCTGCTGCTGCTGTGCCGCTGCCTGTGCCCTGGCTCCTGCTGCCTGCACATCCTCCTCCAGCTGGGCTGCAGTTGTTGAGGTGGCCACCCCTGCTGGACGTCCGGCTCCCGACTGTGGCAGGGATGTGTCCTCCACCAGCCTGGCCGCAGGGTCAGAGGCAGCTCCACAGGGCACCCAGGTGACACATAGGTGGGAAGATGGCACGGAGGATGACTGGCGCATAGGGGGTTCAGTTGAGGAGGGGGTCGGAACAAGGTCCAGAAAACGGAGGAATCCGGCCCTGTTGAGCTGTCCCAGTGTGTCAACGCGGTCAACGAGCCATGCGAGAAGACGTGCAGTCTCCTCATGCAAAGACTGCAGGTCAGCTCGCATGGCACGTTGACGCAACGCCACCCCACCCAGGACATGCTCAACCCGGTGCCGGATAGATACATCCGCAGGGAGAGGAAGGCCAGTTGGTATAAGACGATCCCCTCCCTGAGAACGGGTCTGGACGTAGGTATCCCTGCTGGTGCAAGATGATGCAGTCACAGGATCGGGGACAGGATTACACACAGGCACCTCCGCAGCGGCCTGTGCTGCCTCCTGTCCCTGCCCCTGCACTGCACCACTAGCACCAGTGGAATCCCCACATCCAGACCCTGTCTCTGTCCCTTGCACAGCCTTCTCCTCCACCAAACCCCCCACCAACCTGGATGACTCCGTGCCATATTCCTCCGTCGGGCCCTGTGGTGTCTCAGCTGCCCCTTCGGCTGCCGAGGAGTCCAACTCCAACCTCTGCCTCTTGGACCTCCCCTCAGCAGCTGCAACCTGGGACGCGGCACCGGACTCCTCACTCCCCGACAAGATGACAACCTGGGAGGGGAGCTGGGCCTTGCGTCTCCGGCTGGCGGTGCTATCCCTGTCGCTGTGCTCCACAGCACCCTCTCCGCCCTCTTCATGAGTCGACGCTGCACACAGGGAGAGATAGGACACAGGCATCAGGGCACTGTACAATGGACTCATAGACACATGACAGTTGCAGACCAGTGTCATTGTCAAACTTCAGACATGGCAACACAATCCCCAACACACATGTCATTTCAAATCACACACATGAGCTATTCCACAGCCATATCGCAACAGCCAGCACCATCCATACACATACAACAGCATGAGCAGGCAAAGGTGAGCCAGACATCACATGGGACACAGGGAGTGCACTAGACATGCACACACGCACCACACTTACATGCATGTGTACACCTCAACCAAGTGTCGCAGTGATGAGATCGGCATCCATGTCACATCTGGCAATTAGTCTTCTACATATCAGTCTCACATGCATCCATGTTGCATGACAGTTGCACACTTGTCAGATACACATACATGCACATGTACACAGTGCAGATACATGCAGCTGGAACCAACATCCATGTGTGACACCACAACCTTGACAACTGACCTACACAGTCATTCAAACATGTGTGCTCACACATCTGCATTTGGTCTGCATGCTTACCCACAAATACACCATCCATGTGTCTCACACATGAAAAGACTTGCATGTTTCAGCCTCACGGCCCTGTACATACACATCCATACATGGCCCTACAAAACCACATGTGCAACCTGCACACTACTGGCACACCACCACACGCACAGCTTCCAATCAGTATGCATGTACACTTACCGATCGACTCCAGACGGGTCTGCCTCTCAAGGACCTGGATGTGGAGCGCTGGGCATACACGTTCCAGGACCCTCATTTGGTCTTCCGACAGGTGGCCCCGGCGCCCCTTAGCATCCGCTGCCTTCAAGAGGCGCCGGGCCTTGTTGAGGGTCCTGGACCTGAAGTCCTCCCAGCGCTTCTTGACATGATGGAATTTGCTGACTGCCACCCCCTTCGCGTTGATGGCAGTCATGATGTCCGTCCAGATCCTCCTCCATCCTTCCTTGTCGGCGGCCGACCTTCCGAAGAGGGCATCATACTGCCCCAGGACTTGCTCCACCAGGACACCAACTACAGTGGCAGTGAAGCTCGTGGCCCTCTGCCTCTCTGGCTGGGGGTTGCCAGTGGTCTCAGATGGTGGTGTGCCCGACATGGCAACCCCAGAGGCAGGAGTGGGTGGGCAACTGGGTCCTGGGGCTGGGCTGTGGAGCGATGGAATCCCAGTCGGGAGTCTTCGGTTCCAGCAGGGGTGGTCACAGCAACAGCAGCCCTGGCTGACGTGCAGGCAGCAAATGGCAGGGCATGTGGGCAGCAGGCAATCAGGCAGCAGCAGATGGCAGGTGGGAGCGTGCTCGGGGCTCTGGGGGGCAGTAATTCAGCCTTCTGGGCAGGAGCGTGGACTTCCGTGTTTGAACGCGTGGCCAGCTTGAAACGGAGTGATTTGGCACGTGAAAATCTTGCATGTCAGCGTGTAATTCGAGGAAAGGCCCTTAGCGCGTAAGCGCGTCAGCGCACGTACGCGATTTCATTGGACCAAAGGCCCTTAGCGTGTAAGCGCGTCTGTGACGTGACGCGCGCGGGTGTTTCTCTCATAGCACGTGATGACAGAGCACACGTGCAAAAGCTGCATGTCCGAGTGTCAGCATGTGTAATTGGAGGAAAGGGCGCGTACACGCGTAAGTGACATGTACGTGTGGGCTGGTTTAAAAGGTACATGTAGGACGCCATTTCCTTGTACGTGCTTTTTGTGGAGAGTGAGTGGGTGGATTCTGTACTTCTTGTCGGTTCACAAGCGATTACTTCACAGCGTTTCAAGTTCGTACTCCCTGTTACCTCTGACAGCTTTCATTTTTCTACTTTTTTTGGGCCTGTTTCCTCAAACAGTGTTCACTTCTCCTTTTGTCCTGTCTCCTCAGACAGCGTACAATTCTTCTTTTGGCGGGGGTGTTGCCAACACGCACACGCACGTATTTTTCATGTTCTTTTTCCAGGCAGACGGTGAGTTCCGCACGTACTTAGCAACTGTGCTTGCCCCGTGTGTCGCGCTCCCCTTCAAAGGTCATTGTAGGATGCGTGTATTACACGTACGCTTATTTTTGTGTTTCTGGGTGCCACAGCGTAGTGCGGGTTAATTTTTCCACACACGTGGTCTACGAGGGGTTGCGTGCACATTTATTTTTGTTTTTGGGCTGCCTGTGCATTGCGTGACCCGTCATCTTCCCCCAGGGGTCACAGACAGCCTTGTTAGAGCACTAGGGTACCAATTCCATCTAGTACCCTACCCCCTTGACCCCCAATTGCCCAGGACAATAGTTTACTGCTCCTCCCATACGCACAACAACTTAATTTAATTTAATATTTATTGTGCTATAGTTTAAACTATAAACTTTACACAAATTTAAGATAAATAGCATAATAAAAAAAAAATACTGACATAATTCAAATACAGTTTTTAAATACACATGAATTTGCAATACAAAATACTATTTTAAAAACAAATGATTCACATTATTCACAGATATATATAAATTTCATACCTTCTGTATAAGAATTACTTTCATAAAACCTATTCCTCTACAAAGTTATACCCAATTTTATTTCAATTTGCAACCAAATAGTATACAGAGCTATTAAAAGACGTAGACTGTTGGAGTTGAGGCAATGATGCCAAAACAGAGCTTCCCCAATATATGTTGTTTCATGCACATAACTGCCAAGAAGGGGAAGAAAAGTGCCAACCATCTCCGAACACTCAGTCAACAAATGTTTTGCAGTCTCCAATTGCTTATGCACTTTACATAATCGGCAGATACGTTCCTCGACGGCCATCCTATCTTTTCTCCCCGTATTGCTTAGGGTAGGTAATTGTTCTAGGCGAAGCAGTAATATAAACCGCCTAAGCCTAATAGATGGACAGATATTCAAATATCTCTGGGGTTTCCTAAATTCAAATAGTCTATATTGCACAAACTGGTAGCTGCTCAAACTCTTAAGATGTCCAAAATTCTCCAGCCAATCCCAGAGATCAATACGTTTACTCAATGCTTTATTTACTTTATCTGAGTATTTACCATCTCTGGATTGCCAGCCTATTTCGGAGAACAGATTGTTCATCTGATCTACAATTGAAGAAGTCGATCCTTCCTTTTTTATTTCTTGGTGTACCGCTGTTAATATATCATTACTTGTATCTCGAGTCATTCTGAGATATAGCGCTGCTCTCTTCTTTAACACCAATGCCTTTAGGGAGGTTAGACCCAATTCTAATCTAATGATGGCCATCGGAATAGAGGGAGGTAGACCAAGCACACGTCGCCAAAATTTACCCTCTAATATCTGTAGCCATCTAAGGTCAGACTCTGATAGTGCTTCCAGGCCATATATTATCGCCGGGGCGAACACCTGTATATAGAGTTGCCTTATACCCCATAGAGTAAATCCGCTATGGCTGATCGTAAATCTATAGAATAAGGCAGTCAACTGTGCAGCTTTAATACAGCGTGTTTGTTTACATGCCAAATAATCCCCAGTATTTTCAAAGTCAATGCCTAAATAACAATATCGAGGGACGAATGAGATGTTCACTGCCCCTACAGTGAGTTGCACGCGGGAGACCTTTTTTTTTGTATATCTCATAATCTTTGTTTTTCCTAGATTAATGCTTAAGCCATTCTCTTCAGCGTATTCCCATAATGCGACTGCCGATCTTCACATCCCGCTGATGGTGTGATCAAATATCACCAAATCATCGGCGTATGCTAGTACTGGGCAGCTAGCTTTCCCAATTTTCGGCGGGCAATTTCTCACCTTATTTAATGCATCAGGGTGTCATAGGTATATAGATTGTAAATTAAAGGAGCCGTTACACATCCTTGCTTGACACCCCTATTTTGTATAACATTTTGAGTTGTATGGCCATCTTGATCTAATTTCAATTTAACTGAATTGTTTGAATGCAAGAGTTTTAAATAGTATATTAGGCCATCAGGACAACCCATTGTATACAGTTTATTCCATAACCGACTACGGGGTATAGTATCAAACGCCGCTGTAAAGTCTATATACAATGCGTAGAGCGGGACCTATCCAGTTCGTAAGGCTCTGGTTCGCAAAATATCCATAATCATGATGTTATGGGCAGTGGAGTAACCTTGTCTAAACCCACTTTGGAATCTAGACAATACATCTTTGCCCTCTACCCAGGATTGTAACTCATTAAGCAAAAGTGAGGCAAATATCTTTCCAGTGACATCAAGCATGGAAAGCAACCTATAGTTGCCTGGGTCGAGTCTATCGCCCTTTTTAAAAACTGGAATTAATATTGCCGTCTGCCATGAGCAGGGTATTTTACCTGTCTTTAATATTTTCTGAAACAGGATATTTAGCAGACTTGCCCAGAACTCTGGATATACTTTCATGACAATATTAGCCAAACCGTTGGGTCCCGGTGCTCTTGATGATTTTAACTCTTTGATTTTATTCAAAATGTGCTCGTACGTTACGGAAAATGGGGCCTCACAAGGCGGCCTACCCAGTATTGTTGTTTCCTCACCCACCATATTTCTGTTTTCTAGAAATGTGACCCACACTCTTGCTTCAATAGGATTGACCAATACCCCCCTCTGTGTACCCTGAGCCTCGCTTAAGAGAGACCAGATATTACGGGTCTTCTTTTCACATACGGTCTTCACTAATTTTTGCCAGATAAGGACCTTGTCCGCCCTTTTTTTCTCCTTAATGGACGATCTATATCTATTTTTAATCGCTCTAATTGTCCGATAATAGGCTTCCCCTGGGGGCATTGATTTCTTAGCTCTGCGAAGCTCAGCTCTAAGGTTACGCTTCATGTCTCTAATTGTTTTTTCAAATGGTAGTTTATTCCCCACACTACTTATCATACACCCCATAGGGGCCGCAGCATGTTTACCTGAAAAAGCACTAATCCAGTCTTCTATGGAATTGATGGACATATCATTGAATTTGTGTAGCTCTTTAAGCGCTACTATTCTCTGAGTTTCTGCCACCAGTGCTATATTCTTATCTGACCAGGAAATCCTGGTTCCCGTCTTATTGACTTTTACAATACCCATATTGCTAATTGAGGGCTGTTTTCGAGAAATACTCATTGTACATTTTAAAGCGGCATGATCACTCCACACGTTGGGCATAACTATCAGATCATCAATCTGCTCTTGAAGCCCTGGACATACATATATATAGTCCAACGTGCTATTAGCAGCACCGTTGGACCAAGTATATTGTCCAGGGTGATCACTAGCTGTTCTGCCATTAAGCATTATCATATCCCATAATTCAAACAGGGATTCCCAGGTACTGCCCTCAATATCTTTTTTGTTATGCACCATAATACTCTTTTCTTTCAATTTAGGATTCTGTATTTTGCACACCCGTCCTCTCATATGGCAATTGAAATCACCCACAACCATTACTCCCAAATTAGTAGCTATAGGTGACCAATTTGCCAACACATCCTGCAATGAGTCTTGCAAATGTTCGTTTAATATTGCTCCAGGTGGATTGTAAAGATTTACCAACAGAAAAGAAAACATAGAATCTATGTCATCAAGTATCACTTCGACTGCGAGTAAGTTGTTTTCACAATTAGAACCAATCTGCCTTGAGCCCAAGGTATTGGCCACTCCTGTCACCAATCCACCAAAAGGCCTGCCTTTATCACCTCTTTTTGCAGCAGCATGAAACAGCGTATACCCATCTAATACCAAAGGGTCCAATGTCCAAGTCTCTTGCAGGCAGAAACAGCTGGATTTATCAAACAGTTTCGTAGAGCCCTCTGGTGTGAGTAAATGCATAAAACCCCGACAGTTCCAAGATACAACAGATGGATCTCATGATTTCCTTAAGATCTCAGGAAGGGCGTCGGCCAGCCATTTCAAAACCTGTTGGACATCGGACGCTTCTATTTTCTTATCCATCTGTATTTTGGGGCAGGGTGCTGTATCCACAACAACGGCAACCTCTTCCTCCCGGCAGCTGGGGTCTATTTCATTTAAATCAACTTCCACTTCCACGTCTACTGATTTTAGTTCCTCTTTATACTTTCTTAATAGATCCGCCGTAGCTGCAAATTTACAGTGAATGGCTGAGACATTAGGATTCGGACCTTTCAGTGGTTCAACAAATTGGAAGTCATCTGAAATAAGTACCCGCAGTTGGGGGACAGAATATAATCTTGTCAAAAACTCTGATCGCGATAGCCATTTATTAACCTTACTCTGATATAGATTTTTAATCAGGCAAATTCGACTGCCTTTCTTCTCATTCTTGTTGACCGAAGTGACCGTTACTTCAAGGGGTAGATCTTCCTGAACCGTCGGTTGACTGATTACCATGGCTGTATCTACTGCACTGCCATGGCTCGCCTCCGTCTCTTCCACAATCACTGTACTTTCTTCATGGTCCACTGTCGGTCCCTGTTCGGGGAGAAGCCAGCTAGTCAAATATCCATCGCGAATTGCCTTTCTTTTCTTGGCTCTTGCGACTCTTTTCCTACTCTTCTTAGTAGTCATTCCCCTCTCATTCTTCTCTGTCGATGTTGGTTGTGTAGCGCTGACTCTTTTGTCCTTGTTTATTTTTCTTGCTAAACGCTTCTGTTTTTTGGAAAAGAATCGATCAGGTCTGTCTGACTCCTCGTTGATCTCCAAATTTTGTTGCTTGTCAATCTCACTTGTAGCATGAATTGCCTCAGATAGATTTACCTCCACGTCTTCAACCAAAATCGTTCTCTCCTTGTTTCCCCTGATGAGGATGTCCATATTGGCTAGAATCCGCCCTGACATTTTCAGCAAGATCTTAAGTGCAAACTGCAGCGAGGCTACCGATGCCTGAATCTCCGCTATTTCGGCTAGCCCTGTACTAGATTTATCTATACGGTCTATTATTTCATCAGGGTCATCTTCCATTGAGGCTAACGCCAAATTAGGAGATGCGGAGAGTCTCTCTGGTCGATCTCTGACCGTGGAAGTCCCTGAAAGTATGTCCATAGGTTTATCTATCGGTAGACAGCTGTTATTATTAAATCTTACTTCAGGTTGTGGTGTCATGTTTCTCTGCATATTTAAACATAGGTCTAATAGTGAGTTATTGTCAATGTCTTCAAAATTAGATATACTCAATAAAGGATTTTCTCGTTGGTCGAATGCAACTTCTTCAATTGTAGTTGAGTTTATTTCTCGAGGGGGGAAAAAAGAAGTAATCACACCTTGTTT
The DNA here is from genome assembly GCF_040938575.1 of Ambystoma mexicanum. Taxonomy (NCBI): domain Eukaryota; kingdom Metazoa; phylum Chordata; class Amphibia; order Caudata; family Ambystomatidae; genus Ambystoma; species Ambystoma mexicanum. The sequence continues at coordinate 1,143,882,021 of NC_090922.1, forward strand.
AATCGGAGAGCTTTTTTTTGCTTTTATTTTAGGCATCAGATTATCCATCTCAGCCTTCTTGTTAGCGGGACCTCAAGCAACTGTTCTTGACTTGGTCTTCCTTAAGTTGTACACAGGATAATTAAGGTTCTTGTCTGATTGCATTAGAGTCGTCTCAAGTGGACTCTGCTACGAGTACCAAAACCGCTCACTACAACAACTCACAGTTTGCAGGGTTTCGCCGACTTTATTTTCCCGCTAGTACACTGTTGTTCTATCTGTGGATCAAAGGCTTCAGCCCACAGTCTCCAGGTATTATCCGCTTGGATTGATAGCAGAGGGCTGGCTATTCCGGTAGATCCACCTAGCTTAGCACTGTTAGTGTGTTACACAAATTATTTACTATACTGGGCTAGTTAGCCTCAATGGGCTAAGTTCAGTGCTACTACCTACTCCCTATTCACCACTAAAATTGTGGACAGACAGGCCCTGTACAACAGGATTTCGCCAATGGGAAGTTACTCAAGGCCACCCGCAATCACTCGGCCAACCAGGCACTAGACCAGGACTAAGATTACGTTTTATAATTATATTCGTGCACTTATGGCTACGACAAATAATGTTAGTCCTAGCACTTGAGTACTCCCTCTCCCCTCTCTAGTATCCGTTCTTCATGGCACTAGTTAGCTCCTCCTATAACTCTTGTGTCGCAAAACACTACAGAGGTGCACGCCACTTCTAGGTAAAAGCAGGGAGATCAAAGAGGTGTGTCAGGCCGCACCTCCACCCAGCGTGTGCAATATAACGCTGCGCGAGGCCGCGTCCCGGACCACAAGGAGTATATTTATGTGCCAAACAGCTGGCATTGAGAAAGTCGTGGGGGGCAGTAAATTGTGACCTAGACCGGAGTGGCCTGCAACCAGACCAGCCACAATCCGGCCGCGGGGTTCCGCCCCCAAAGTCAACCCGGGCTCGTAGACACTCTATGCCCCAGTCTGATCTACTGCCTGGTAGAGCCGGCCCCAACACAGTTCCCCAGTATGTTCAGGGAACTCACCCACCGCTCGACTGTGCCCCCGCAGCTCTGCAGCTCCGCTCCACTGCTGCAGCTCCACACCACTGCAGAGCACACCGAGCGACCAGGACAGCGCCTCAGTGGATCCACACAAGACCCGTAGCCAAGCCGTATCGGCCTCCTGGCCGCAATTCGCTCCTCGCTCCTCGCTCACTCACTCTATCTGCCACCTCGCTCCGCTGAGATTAGAGGAAAGGACCTGTAGGGGCGTGTCAAACCGCACCTCGCGTTCGTACTCTCGTGTGTACGTAGAGAGAGAGAGGCCGCTTCCGACACGTCCCAAAAACAATGGAAACAAACTAATATCCCTCAGGACAATGTCACCTATTTGGTCGCTGCCAAAATGCGCGCAACAACATCAGTGCCATGGTTGGGAGGTGACCAAGCGGTAAGGGAGGCAAAGGTGGCTGACCTTCAAAAGGTGGATGTGGTGGGTGCGGTAGGGGACGTGGACAGGATTTGCAGGGTGCCCATAGACCCCCATGTGTGGAGGACCAATCAGGGACACCCATGCCCCCCCCATGGTTGAGGGAAACGTGGCTGAGACCATCCCAGCTCAGCCCCTGTTGGACCAGCCCATTGTGGCACCTGACCTGGCACAGGATGACTCCCTGGCTGACTTCCAGCTCAGCAAGTCTAGGCCACGTGTAGCGGTGCAAGTTGTCACCAAGGCACGTGGATCTGGGGCAGCTATGTCATCTGCTGCCCCAAGTATGCAGGGTGGTGAGGCTGCAGGGGCAGCTGCAGCTCCATCCGCCCCAGCTCTGACTCTCCCAGCCAGGACAGTGTCGGTCCTGGTCCATCATACTGATGTTCCCCCTGCCAACATCACACTTCAGCAAATGCCTGCACCAAGTCCTATGGTCAATGTGCATTTGCACACTCCAACAACCCAGTCCAACTGTGATTCTGCCCCTACTGACCAGAGCGGCGTTAGCCACTCTGGCTCCGCTCCACCTTCTAAAAAGAGGAAGAAGGGTGCTCTGGCATGACAGGCTGAGACCCCAGGCATGACTATACACTCCGGCACGTCAAGGAAGCCTTGCTTTAATGACGCAGAGCTTAATGCACTTGTGTCACAACATAGCCACGAAATGGTGGTGACTACAGGGTCCAAGACCACACCTGGTCAATGTAAGGCGCACTGGAAGACCATCGCCAATGACATAAGTGCCCTTGGATTTGTGAGGCGCACAGCTGATGATTGCTACAACCGATGGAACGACCTGAAACGCAGAGCAAAGGATAAGCTGGCCTCAAGTCATGCCGCTACTCTGGTGACTGGCGGTGGGTCTCCACAAGAGGACAACAAACTCACTGAACATGTGTCTGTGGCTAGGACCTTTGTCACAGAGGAACAGATCTGAGGTGTGGGAGGACTACCAGATTATGAAACATTGTCCGGTGAGTGCCCATGCATGTGTGTGTAATGCATGTGTATGTTGTTTGGGTGACGGGTTCTGATTGAGTGGCAGGTGAGGGTGTGTGTGACTGATTAGTATGGGTCACCCATGTGCTTCATCCAAAACATTCTGCGGCTTTGAATTGGGGTGTGACACTATCCCTTCTGCCCACAGAAGTAATTTAGCGCAACATTACGGCAGTTGCCCTTGAGGTGGCATCATGCAACAACATTGTTTGTATTTTTCAGTGTTCTTTCAGGCTGATTGTTTCAATTCTCCCACTTTTGCAACACATTCCTCAGCCCTATTGTGACATATGTGACATGCTTCTGTCAGTGAAGAACCCCACATAGGCCCACATGTGTCACCTTGGTAGTTGAAAGATTTGACCATTCAGGCTGAATGAGTAGTGTCCTGATCACATGATGTTTTTGGGCCTGTTTGAATGTGGAACATGCTAGTTGTTTCCTGTCATGTTGAAGTGCACAGCCATTGATGTGTACATGGCCCTGCAATCACTGTATTTTTGTACACTGGGTGTGTTGCAGTGTGTGGCACATGGCGTATCTTTTCACACTATGTGGCATTTTTTATCTCTTCATGTCCATCTCACATGGATGGGTGAAAGTACTCATTCACTGACATATGGATGTACTTGTGGAATGTACCATGGCTATGGTACATGCCATCTGTGTGATGATATGTGTCATTTATGTGTATAGGACATGCCACTCACAGGCCAATGTGTGATGGCAGTGCTACCCAGCATGCAGCAAATGTGTTGCTCTTCCATCTTGGTGTCATCAGTGTCTGCCATTTGCCTCCCCTTCCAACTCTTTGACAGTGCATGCATGGGAGGGTTATAGTCATGTGGGAAATGTGTGAATCATGTACTGGTTCTGTAGCTTGTCAGGTCTATTTGTGTGCTATGGTGCTAATGCCTGTTTCCATGTTTTGTCTTTCATGTTTTTGCAGGGGATGACGCACTTGATACTGGTGAGGTTTAGGAGATGGTGCAGACCCAGGAGGAACTTGAGGCACAACTGGCCACCAGTGGGGGACGTGGTGTGGTGGTTGGTGAGAACCCACTCTTGCTGCAGACGATACTGTCAAGGGGTGTCTCTGGGTTCACATCCCCAGACCTCCTCAGGTGTTGATTCGGATGATGAGACCTATGTTGCGTCGCAGGTAAGTGTTTCTGGAAGGGGTTCTGTTCTGTCCAACCCACCTGCACCAGGGATAGAACCCTCTATGGGGATGTCAGTGTTGGTTAGTCAGCCTTTGGCGGTTACGGGTGCAGGGTCACACTCCACAACATCTGATCCTGTTCCTGGGCCAGCAGATCAGAGGGGGAATGCAGTCCTGCAGCCTCAGGCAGTGCCGGCACAGCAAGGCGCAGATCGCCTTGCCCCAAACAGGTGTGGTGCCCGACGACGCGGTGGCCGTACGCCACCAGGCAATACTGCATGGGAACAATCCATTTTCGGTATGGCAACCCAACAGGCAGCATCAGTTGAGATGATGGCTCAAGCAATGGAGAGGGTGGCCACTTCCATTGTCCCCCCTGAAAGGCAGATGGAGCTACTACAGCAGGCAACAGACTCCATTTGCCAATCATACAGGGATTACATGTTGGCGTCCAACAGGGACAGACGGGCGACACTGAAAACTCTACACCAATCGATTTCAATAGAGTCCCAGGGCCACAGGGAAGCCCTGAGGGTAGAGCTCCATCACCTCATGGAGACTCTTGTTGACCTTGAGACTTCCACTAACTTGAGGACAGAACAGCAGCTGGAGCGGCTCACACGTTTGCTCTCAGCTGAGATGCAGGCAACTCGGGAGGAGATCCGGGCATCACGTCAGGTGCTGCATGGGGATCTCTGCACTATTATCCTCCAGAACGAGACCTTCCACACCCGCATGCTTGCTGCCATGGAGGACCATACCAGGGCTTTGCGTGGGCTGCCTCCCATAGCACCACCACCTCCTGTGGCAGCAGCAGAGGGTGTTCAGAGCGACAGGAGCAGTTCTCCCACAATGGCATAGCGGTGCAGGCCATGAGCCCATGGAGGTGTTTTTTTCCCAACATCCACACAGGTGGCTGTTGGTTCGCACCCTGTCCCCGGACCTCCTGGGTGGCCTCGCCCCCCCGTGGCCCCCACATGGCCATTTTTGATTTTTGCTTTTTTGATTTTTGATTATTTTTTGACAGTGTGATGCCTTGTGTGGCTCCCATGGGCATCCACTGTATTCCAGCTGGGCACGTGCAGGCTTGTCCTGAGTTTGGGTTTGATGCTTGGGTTTGTGAGACACACACCACTCCTGCTTCCCGTTTCCATGGGCTTGCAAAGGGTGTGACCAAGTGACAGTGATGTACACAGTGATGTTGTGCTCCGATGAGCTGTGTGGGCAGTCTGTAGTCAATACTGTGTAGACATTCCTTGTGTATATTGTAGTTGTATTGTACACTGCATGTTGGAATTATGTATGCTTCTGCTTCCATGTCTTCCTCTGAATTTGCAGGTTCATTCCTCATGTCTTCACAAGGCCGTCTACTTTGGAGATGGAGTTCATGTTGTATGCAGTACACAGACAAGTTTTGAAGCCTGCAAGACTACGGTTGGTAGGGGGCGATGTGGTGGCATATTCAGGTTGTAAGACTATGACTACTTTAACTTAGTACTGTCATGTTTTAGTTATGTTTGAGCTTGTGTAGCCTTTTTGAGAATCGAAAGACTAGAGGAAATATTTCTTTAGACCACGTGTGAACAGCCCTCTACACTATGGTACTATACAATATATTCACAGGGTCACCTGTTTCCCTTGTGCCATTCGTGTCTATTCACTTGTATATGTTCATTTTACATAGAATCATCACATACTCTTTGTTATATATCAAAAATATCTTTTTATTAGTTTTGCTCTAAAACATAGAATCTTAAAAAACAATGTATACACTCTTATTCTATCTAGACTGTGCATACATCAGTCTAAAACAGACAATACATTTCCACATCATAACACTATATTATAACAATATTCTGTGATCACTTCATATCTCAATATTTATGATTTTCATATTCAATGAATTCACACTATGGATCAATAATTTGAAACCCTCTCCAAGTGAGACGGTCCACCTAAGTCCATACCACTTTCACCTATCAGTGCTTACTCCACTCATTCCACTCATTCACACTGCATTCAACCATGCTCCCGATATGTTTCTTTCCTTTAGCATTGATAATAATTTCATCGGAAATTCATCAGGGGTAAAAGAACCACATTCAATTGTCATATACAGTAGTCTGTTTTCTTCTTGGGACAAATGGGGATCCACACTTAGTCCCTTCCTTTGTTCCTCTCATCAAGTGAATACACCGAATGGATGTCTGTGGGAAACAAGTAGAGGGCAATCGACTATTAATGTTCGATACATCCATGTTGTATATTTTATTACATACAACTAGCTTTGTCTAATATCACAGAAGGAGGAAGTTACTAGCTATAATACTCCTCCTCTATATCTATCAGTGACATATCCACCCTTGGTACATGGAACAGGTTTCACATGGTTCAGTCTCATTACAATTCCTTTCTCTTTTTAATAGTTATTCAACTTCGTTTTCTCTAATTAGGCCTCCTCCCAGTTGCTACGAGGTGAACACCTTGAGGCTATACAATTCCAGTGTTCGGCCTTATTACACTTTTTCAGCCTTCTTGGGGCTAGAGAGGACAAATATCAAAATACTTGGGCTCAGAATCTAGGAATAGTTAAATCCCTATACATTAAAAGCAGTTTCAAAGAAGAGTCATTCTTCCTCATCACCCCACAAGAATTCTTACCCAGATCACCAATATTCCATTCATTGGTTTCTGCTTTGCTACTTTTGAAAATCTTAGTTCTCACGAGTTCTCGTCTTCTTCTAGTTATTACACTTTTTCAGCCTTCTTGGGACTAAAGAGGACAAATATCAAAATACTTGGGCTCTGAGTCTAGGAATAGTTACATCCCCATACATTAAAAGCAGTCTTTCACTTTTACTCGCCTTCTAGCTATTACCAGCCACCCTATGGACAAATTTAGCCTTACCATCTTTGGAAACATTCCCAAGGCTGATAATGTTCTCTACATATCACTGGGTTGTGGGTTGTCGTTCCTCCTTTAAGTTGGTGGCTTCATATGTCCCAATTGTCGCTAACCCAACTACAATAACTGGGCACTGCAGTTTTGGAAAAAGCACAAACAAAAATGGATGTCAGATCGATCACTGTGTGCTTTTAACTATCTAGGCAATATAGATCGTAGTGTTACATACCGTAATACTCTTCACCACTGCTTTTTTTGTCTTATTAATGTACTTCCTAGACCGGGTATTATTCCCTACGTCTGTCTGGGCTGGGACGAGAGTCTCCTCCTCTCGGTCAGTGAGGACATGTCTCACACTTGTTATAGAGGACAAAGATATCCTCTATAATCTAAAATCCGTTTAGGGGAGTACTACTTCTTTTCTTAAAATACATTTGTCACCCTCACTAAGTTATGGCACATTTATTTACTACCCGCATCAATTTAGTTAAATTGTGCCTCAATGTGGTATCTTACCTGTTTTTTCTTGCAGCGTCCTCAAACTGTCAGCGTTCCTTCGGTGTGGCGACCTTCATTTCCTGTTTTTATCGGGAACTCTCTCCGTCATGTGACCATTACGTCACGTGGTTCCCTCGGTGGTGGGGAGGTGCTTTTTTCTATAACTCCAGTGTTTAGTATGTGTTTCTCCTATGACCTCCTTTAATTGGCTTCCATTTCCGCGGTCTGCCTTCCCATGCTGTCACACGGCGTTCCTCTAGACGCGGCTTCCCCTTAGCTATCGGAGGCATCAGCAGCTCCACTATCCAACGGCATTTCACCGATGGCTGGCTCCATCATCGCCACTGATCTACCGTTCGCGGGCACACCATCAGCTCCGCCATCGAAAAAAACAGACTCCTGCAGCATCAACACACCTGCGGGTATGTCCCATCAGCATCAGTAAGTTATACCTATGCTCTTCTAAATTTCATTATATGTTTTAAATATAATGCAGATACTGTTAATCGCAGTGTGTTGCACATTTCTTATAGATGTTCGTTTTGTCCCGATTAACTTACCGCTTTGTCAGAAGGGTTTGGCACCGTCTGTTACCCTTTTGGCAAAACAGATCACATAATGTTGCAATTTTATTCAGTTCTTTCGTTTAGTCCCAAATCCATACTACCAGTTAGGAAAATGAATTCTCTCTCTTTCAACAGTAGTTTTTTACGATCCAAATTCGTGTCGTTACTGGTTTTTACCTGATAGACTACGAACCACCTTAATCCTTCAACCTTATGTATGTTTTCTATAAAGTGTGCTACTAGTGGTGCTGCATGTACTCTATTTTTAATGCAACTTTTATGCTCTGTGATCCGAGTCTTGACCTTTCTTTCTGTTTTCCCTATATATAATTTTTTACAGGGGCACCAGATCACGTATACTACAAATTGCGAATTGCAGTTTCTTAGACCCTTTTGTTTCCATGGGGTGCTCAAACCGAGATCTATTTCTGTTGTCTTTTTTGTCTGTCCACAACATGTGCAAGATCCACATGGAAAATGGTCCTCTGGCCGTCGTAGTCCCGATGTTTCTGTTAAAGTGGGTTGCATTTTGATCTGTTTTGTGATATCGTTACGCATGATCTGATCTTTAATAGATCTTCTCCTCCGAAATGCAATTAGTGGTCTCTCTAAGGGGATCTTCCCTTTTGCCAGGATTCCCCAATTTCGATGTACAATCTTCCGAATTCGATTGGACAGGTTGCTGTATGTGTTCACGAACACTAGTTTGTTTTTGTTTTTAACTTTTGGTGTTTGTTCAAGAATGGCTTCTCGATGGTTATTATCCGCTCTCTTCATAGCCTTTTTGGTCAAATTTACCGGATAACCTCTTTCATGTAGGCTAGTTCTCAATTTCTTAGCCCCATCTCGGTAGCTTGTGTAGCTGCATTGTATTGTTGGTAAGTATTTGGTCATGTGTGTTGTTAGTTCAACATTACTGGGAGCATATTGTTTGTGACCAGTTTCCATTAGGGACACTGTACTTTGTGACACTTGTGTCAGGTTTTCGGGATTGCTTTGTTTGCTCTCACATAGCATGACATGCCATGGTGTGTTGGGTGGTAGTGCTGGGGAGGGGTTGGGTGACATGGCACTGTTCTCATGTTGTATTTTGCAAGTGGGTAATGCATTTAGCAGCATATGTGTCTTTTGATGACACAGCATTGGTGGTGTTTCTGTAGGTAGGTATGCACACATTGTGACACTTCCAGGTGACCACTCTCAGGCTGGTATGGTAGTGACAGTTGACTGTCCCTTGAGTCATCATCATTGATTGTCAGATGGTATGTGCCAGGGGTGTGTGCACTCCACAGGGGTGTGATTCTAAGTGAAGTAATTCGCCACCAGCTGCGTTCGGGCTGCCTCACCCCGTGCCCTTTCCCCTCCCATGCGCAGCGGGCGTGCATGTGGTTGGGGATATGGGGGCACCACCATGTCCACCGGCAGGCCCCGGCGTGTTGCAACGTTGTGCAGGACACATGCTGCCACTATGATACTGCACACTACTGGGGGAGCGTATAACAGCTGCCCGCCAGAACGGTCAAGGGAGCGAAAGCGTGACTTGAGCACTCCGAATGTGTGCTCCACTATGCCCCGGGTTGCAATATGGGCTGTGTTGTATCTTACCTCGGGTGGCGTGGTGAGGTTCCGAATTGGCGTCATCATGTGGGTGCTCAGAGGGTAGGCACTGTCCCGTAGGGAGGTGGTGATGGGTATCATTAGTAGGGTTGTGACATTACTCAGTATCTGGCATGCATGCATGTGCTGTGGCATTCATACTCACCGAGCAGCCATGTATCGCCATGCCGCCCAGCTTCTATGTCCTGGTTTAGGGTTGACATTCTGTAAATGAAACTGTCGTGGGTGGACCCTGGATAGTTGGCATATAATGAGGTGATGATTCCCTTGGCATCACATACTACCTGGATGTTGATGGAATGCCAGTGCTTGCGGTTTCTATAGATGTGCTCTGATACCCTGGGGGGACGTAGAGCCACATGGGTGCAATCAATGGCACCTAGGACTTTGGGGAATTGTGGCACCCTGTAGAAATCCTGGACGGCAGCCTGCCTTTCTGCAGGTGTTCAGGGCAGGTATATCTGCCTGCGGACTGATGGGCGTGCAGTCATGATGGCCAAGACCTGGTTTAGGCGGCATGACTGCGTGGCCTGTGACACCCCCCCCACTATGGCACTTGTCCGCTGAAATGATCCAGTGGCCAAAAAGTGCAGTACATTGAGGACCTTCTCCAGGGGGCTGAGTGCTTGGGAGCAGAGGGTGGGTGATGTGAGGTCATCCTCCCACTCACTGACCAGGTCGAGTATTATGTGAGGTGGAAACCTGTACCTCCCATACACCTGGTCAACAGGCATGCCAAAAAGGCTGGTTCTGGGTGTGAAAATTCTGGGCCTGACTATCCTCCTCCTCCTCCTGCGGTATCCCACGACCACTGCTGCTAGGAACGGTATGTTCATTGTGGCGTCTGCGCTTGCTTGTTGTTTGCGCGCACTTTTATGCTGTGCGGGTCCACGTACACCTGCTTCCTGCTGGCGTACGTGTTTCCAGATTAGCGCGTCTTTTTTGGCGCGTGCATGTGGGGGTTCCGCGCATTTGCCTCCTGTATGTCCCTGCCCACCCCAGTAATACACGCACCCCGCTCGCCCAGGCCCAATCGCGTGTAAAACTTCCCGCGAGCCCCTGAAGTACACGTACCCCGCTCACCCAGGCACAATCGCGTGTAAAACTTCCCGTGAGCCCCTGAAGTACATGTACCCCGCTCGCCCAGGCACAATCGTGTGTGAAACTTCCCGCGCACCTCCGCAATACACGCTATTTTTGACACAGCGGATGTCCGTGTTTGTCCCGTACCCCTTTGCACATCATTTGTCCTAGAGGGCCACATTATGGGACATTCATCAGAGCTGTATATACAGGCTTTTTGTTAGCACAGGGATGCTACCGCCTGCCTTCGTGTGGCAGACATGTGTTGATGTACATAGTTGACTTTTGGTTTGTGTCATGAGATCGCCATTTCACTGCTGTGGGGTGGGGGTGCAAGGGGACATGAGTGGGGGCCTGATGGCAGGTGCCCTGTACTGCTGGGGGGTGGGGGTGCAAGGGGACATGAGTGGGGGCCTACTGGCAGGTGCCCTGCACTGCTGGGGGGTGGGGGTGCAAGGGGACATGAGTGGGACATGAGTGGGGGCCTGCTGGCAGGTGCCCCTCAGTGCCGGGGGCTGGGGGTGCAATGAGACATGAGTGGGGGCCTGCTGGCAGATGCCCTGCACTGCTGGGGGGTGGGTGTGCAAGGGGACATGAGTGGGGGCTTGCTGGCAGGTGCCCCTCAGTGCTGGGGGCTGGGGGTGAAAGGGGACATGAGGGGGGCCTGCTGGCAGGTGCCCTGCACTGCTGGGGCGTGGGGGTGCAAGGGGACATGAGTGGGACATGAGTGGGGGCCTGCTGGCAGGTGTCCCTCAGTGCTGAGGGCTGGGGGTGCAATGGGACATGAATGGGGGCCTGCTGGCAGGTTCCCTGCACTGCTGGGGGGTGGGGGTGCAAGGGGACATGAGTGGGGGCCTGCTGGCAGGTGCCCCTCAGTGCTGGGGGGGTGGAGGTGCAAGGGGACATGAGTGGGGGCCTGCTGGCAGGTGCCCTGCACTGCTGGGGGGTGGGGGTGCAATGGGACATGAGTGGGACATGAGTGGGGGCCTGCTGGCAGGTGCCCTGCACTGCTTTGGGGTGGGGTGCCAGGGGACATGAGTGGGGGCCTGCTGGCAGGTGCCCCGCACTGCTGGGGGGTGGGGGTGCATGGGGACATGAGTGGGGGCCTGCTGGCAGGTGCCCTGCACTGCTGGGGGGGTGGGGGTGCAAGGGGACATGAGTGGGACATGAGTGAGGGGCTGCTGGCAGGTGCCCTGCACTGCTGAGGGGGTGGGGGTGCAAGGGGACATGAGTGGGACATGAGTGAGGGGCTGCTGGCAGGTGCCCTGCACTGCGGGGGGGTGGGAGTGCAAGGGGACATGAGTGGGGGCCTGCTGGCAGGTGCCCTGCACTGCTGGGGGGTGGGTGTGCAAGGGGACATGAGTGGGGGCCTGCTGGTAGGTGCCCTTCACTGCTGGGGGTGGGTGTGCAAGGGGACATGAGTGGGGGCCTTCTGGCAGGTGCCCTGCACTGCTGGGGGGTGGGGGTGCAAAGGGACATGAGTGAGGGCCTGCTGGCAGGTGCCCTGCACTGCTGGGGGGTGGTGGTGCAAGGGGACATGAGTGGGACATGAGTGGGGCCTGCTGGCAGGTGCCCCTCAGTGCTGGGGGCTGGGGTGCAATGGGACATGCGTGGGGGCCTGCTGGCAGGTGCCCTGCACTGCTCGGGGGTGGGGGTGCAAGGGGACATGAGTGGGGGCTTGCTGGCAGGTGCCCCTCAGTGCTGGGGGCTGGGGGTGCAATGGGACATGAGTGGGGGCCTGCTGGCAAGTGCCCTGCACTGCTGTGGGGTGGGGGTGCAAGGGGACATGATTGGGACATGAGTGGGGTCGTGCTGGCAGGTGCCCTGCACTGTTGGGGGGTGGGGGTGCAAGGGGACATGAGTGGGACATGAGTGGGGGCCTGCTGGCAGGTGCCCCTCAGTGCTGGGGGCCGGGGTGCAATGGGACATGAGTGGGGGCCTGCTGGCAGGTGTCCTGCACTGCTGGGGTGTGGGGGTGCAAGGGGACATGAGTGGGGGCCTGCTGGCAGGTGCCCCTCAGTGTTGGGGGCTGGGGGTGCAATGGGACATGAGTGGGGGCCTGCTGGCAGGTGCCCTGCACTGCTGGGGGGTGGGGGTGCAAGGGGACATGAGTGGGACATGAGTGGGGTCCTGCTGGCAGGTGCCCTGCACTGCTGGGGGGTGGGGGTGCAAAGGGACATGAGTGGGACATGAGTGGGGGCCTGCTGGCAGGTGCCCTGCACTGCTGGGGGGTGGGTGTGCAAGGGGACATGAGTGGGGGCCTGCTGGCAGGTGCCCTGCACTGCTGGGGGGTGGTGGTGAAGGGGACATGAGTGGGGGCCTGCAGGCAGGTGCCCTGCACTGCTGGGGGGTGGGGGTGCAAGGGGGTAATGCGTTGGTGATCACTAGTGCAAGGTGACATGTGGCTTGGCTGGGGGGGCATGCCCATGGTGGATGGGCTGCTTGCGGGACATGACCAGGGGTGCAGGGTAGTCCCCTGTGGTGTGGGCTGCCTGCAGGGGCCATGGAGGGTGTAGATGGAACACCTGGGAGGACCCACACTGGCAATTCACATGTAGGACTCCCCTGCACCCCCGAAATACACGTACCTCACTCGCACAGGGCCTATCGCGTGTGAAACTTCACGCGCACCCCAGTAATACACGTACCCTGCTGAAATCGCGTGTGGAACTTCCCGCGCACACCAGAAATACACGTACCCTGCTGAAATCACGTGTTAAACTTCCCCGCACCCCAGAAATACACGTACCCTGCTGAAATCGCGTGTGGAACTTCCCGCGCACCGCAGTAATACACGTACCCTGCTGAAATCGCGTGTTAAACTTCCCCGCACCCCAGAAATACACGTACCCTGCTGAAATCGCATGTGGAACTTCCCGTGCACCCCAGTAATACATGTACCCTGCTGAATCTCGTGTTAAACTTCCCCGCACCCCAGAAATACACGTACCCTGCTGAAATCGCAGACAATCGCACGTGCACACTGTGCGCCAGCCGCGTGCGCCACTTTTGTGCGAAATTCTATGAATTACCCTGTATATGTGCTATCAGGATTGTTTGCTGCATTTCTGTGAAGTACTAACATTTGCAAACACAATGGGTCTGTACTGTGTAAGTAAATGTTGTCAACAATTGGTGGTAATTGAAATAGAATATTCATTGCTTCATTTGCGTAGCAACTTACACCAACTATATTTGAGAGTTTAAATGGACCAGGTAGTTCTGTATCTGTCTGCTTTTTTTGGAGTTCGTCTTCCTTCTTTGAAGAAGTACCTGGTTTACTTTCCCTAATTGATTCTTTTTTGCGTGTGGTACTTGATGAAGTATTACTTTGTTTTACTCTCTTTGGAGGATTTGCAGTGACATCCTTTTGCATTTCTGTTTGATTTATTTTTCTTTTATAACATTTTACTTTTTGTGGAACAGAATATGTGTTTAGATGGGGGGTGTATAGTGAGCGAAGTCTATTGTATTATAAAATGCAAGGAATATCAGCGTTTATTTTACTTGGATCAAAGTTGATAAGAAATAGACCGTCAAGTGTACGTAAGCGTGATAGTGCTACGTAGCTCATGCCTTCTTTAAAGACTGTGTTACCAATATCTATCATTGCTTTGTCTAGGGTAAGACCTTGTGATTTATGAATTGTGACTGCGTATGCAAGAGTTAGAGAAAATTGTTCTCTGCGTACATACATGTCTTTGAAAAGAAGGAATCGAGCTGTTGAGCGTCCTATCCTTTTTACTTCTGAAAGTTTGTCAAAAAGTATATTAACAAACTGAATTTTGTTGTCACGTGGGTATGTTTGAAAGCCAACAACTGTACCAAGTTCTCCATTAACTAGTCCTTGGTCCACGTCAAGGTTACATTTAAGCATTACTCTGCAATTTAAGGATAATTTGAATATCTTTTCTAAGCCTGCTCTGTTTGAGATTGATTTTTCTAAACTATTTAGTCTTGTTGTGGCCTGGTCACACATTGGTAGTGTCATACCATGTACATCTAGTTTGTCTGTGGCGCTAATTTCCATTATTAGTTGCATTTCTTTACTTAACATTATTTCATTGAATTTGAAACAGCTTTCAAGAGCTGGCATTAAGGCCATACAATTGACATTTTTGTGGGCTAATTGTTGCATAACATCTGTAGCACATGCATTATCGCCATAAAGTGCATTAATTTGCCGGGTTTTCAATATTTCTTCTGCTTCTTTTGAAAGTTTACCAACTCTGAAACTTTTTAAGATGTTGGCATAAGTGAGATCTGCAGATTGGCGCAGGTTTTCTGTTAATTCTCTGTATTGGAAATGTTGCCAAAGGTTGACATTTCCAATGCTGCCAACAGTTTTACGGCAGAGTTTGTGTCCTAATGTTTTAAAAATAGGCTCACCTTTTACTGGTGTCAATTGAAGAAGATATCCGAAAAACAATAATGTGTTTTCCTGCAAAGAGCTCTTCATAGTTTGTTTTGAGTACTTCTTGTAATCTGAGGCGAATCAAAGCCAACATTAGGTTGGTGACTATGTTCACTTCATTTATTAGTAGCATTTTCATTTGTTTCAATACTCTGCGTAGTTCCATTGCAGCTTCTGCAGAAAGTTTGTAATAGTCTAATTTGTTCTGGTGTTCTACTGGCAATAGTAGTAATCGGTGTAAAGTGACACCACCTATGTTGTAGGCAGCTAAACCTGTGGGGGCAGTGACAACAGCTGACAGTTTGTTGTTTGTCAATTGCTGAAGGAACTTACTGATGATTTTGATTAGGAATGTTTTGCCAGAACCAGCTTCACCACTGACGTATAGTAGTATAGGTTTATAATTATAGCAGGAGCATTCTTTATTTTCATGTTGTATACCATGTGCAATTTGTTTTGTTACTTCTTCAAAAATGATACTTTGTTCATTGTTTAGTTTTGATTGTAAAATAGTTAAGTCTTCTTTATCTTCATACTGACACATGGTGTTTTCTACTTCTATCATAGCTAATTCTGCCTCATTTATTATTAGTGGTTCTCCCAGTGGTTCTTGGCTTCCTGTTACAGAAGGTTGACTACTGTCAGGAGTGTCCTTATTTAGTTGGGCCTGGAGTTCTTCTTCGTGTTGATGTTCAGTGTGCAACATTGTTTTGTATTGTGTAAAGTTTACATCAGTTATAGTGCTTTAATTTGCTTTGAAAGCATCTTCATATAAGTCATAGTTATCTAGTATTTCTTCTTCTTTTCTCCATGGTTTAAAGAGTTGTAGCAGGGACATGTAATATACTTCTTTATGTTGAGGAGTCTTTAATGACAATTTGATATGATTAATTAAATTTGGTTTAGTGAGTTCAACTAAGCTGCCTTCACAGTTTGTCACTCTGTATTTACCTTTTTTTTTCATCAGGTTTTATATTATTTTTGTATGTGTAATTTTTGGGCTACGTGGTATAGACACATGGTTTCCAATGTATTACTTCTGTTTGGGTAGTATGTGTCCAATAAATTGTTTTTGAAAATGTCTTGGCTGTTGGGATCACATTTGGCTATTCTTTCTATATCTTCGTATGATTTTAGAACTCTTTTTCTAGATTTAGCTGGACCAAGACTTAGCCATACTATATTTTCAGATTTACCATACAATGCAGTACCAGTTAAACGACCAGCTGCTTTATATGATCCACATTCTCTATGGGAGAGCATTTTTATGCCCAAGCTGTATAATTTCTGAGACACTGTTTTATCTGATGACAGGTTGTTAGGCGGAAACCTGTGCAGTTCCCTCTGGGACCACTGCAAAAGATTTAGGACTACAGGTGTTGCGATGAACCCGCTTGGTAGCAGTCTGTACCACACAGATCCAATTGGTAGCTGTGGCTGAGCAGTCAGACTTCTCTCAAGAAAAGTTGGTCAGTATAGGGAGTATACAAGATAGGGTAATTCTTCGCAGCAAAACGAGTAAACACGCAACCAGGCTTTAGTATAAAGATAGTAAGTTATTTATTAATAACAGAATGTCTACGAAAAATACTAAAGTGAACCACGGCAAACAAATCAAAATACAATTACTCTGCAGGGTGGAATAAAGCTCAACCCTCCGAAACACTATATCGACAACTCTAGGTTCTACGGCACCACTTATTTTCAGACAGAGGTGTATACCTAAACCCAGATGACACTCGAATATTTTTAGTGAGGAAGTGAGAGAAGAGAAAGGCAGGTAACGAAGTCAACACGGTTCGTACTGAAGCGGGTAAAAATGCAAGGCAAGAAAGCATTAATCACACTAGATCATACAGTTCGGCGGCCAGGCCCACTCGGTGAGAGGCAAGGCACGATGTCCTGGAAAGTCTCTACGGATGATGCACTCAAGTCTTGTTTAGCAAATTGTTTAGCGACAGGTTGAACCAGTTCAGAACAAAGAGTGAATAAAGCTTGGAGGCAACCCAACGGAACGGAGAGGAATCAGATACCTCACACGAACCGATCAAAAAGGGAAGCCAGGCGGTTTACGGTACCTTGTGGGGGAAGACAGCTCCGACGGGGGCAGTTGTTCCTGGTGGTGGATGCACGACGGGTCTTGGCCAAGAGAAGAGATGCTCTCGTCGTCGAAGAGAAGATGTCCGGTGCACCACCAGGGAAGAAACCAGCCGCGGAGTGCTT
This sequence comes from Ambystoma mexicanum, assembly GCF_040938575.1. Taxonomy (NCBI): domain Eukaryota; kingdom Metazoa; phylum Chordata; class Amphibia; order Caudata; family Ambystomatidae; genus Ambystoma; species Ambystoma mexicanum. The sequence goes on from NC_090922.1 coordinate 1,143,898,972, forward strand.
CGTCCCAAGGCACCACCTTTCGATCACGATGCAGGAGTAGTGGCTATCCGGTTGCCGGGTGCTCTGCACGGGCAATTCGACCACTGCGTCCGGGGCGACCAAAAAGCGCAAAGAAGAAGAAGACTGGTTGTTCCCACCAGCCAGGGAAAGAGCCTCTCCGGCAGGGAGATCTCTTCTGTCGTCGGGAGATTGTGAGACGATTCCGCAGGGCTCCACCGGAGGTTTTGTCGTGCAGGTCGGCTCAGCGTTACCCTCGTCGGATTCTTTAGGTCCAGTGGCGACTTCCTGAAGATCCAGTCCCAAAGGCCCTGCTTTTATGCAGACGTCCCCCATTCATTCAGCCTAGCTTGTCAATCAACACATGCTAAGTGGTGAGCGGGAAGGCTCACCACCTGGGCCAATCACTCCAGAGTGCGACCTGAGTTGGCAAGGCAACTCGGTCCAGGGTGTCTAAACCCCCTCCCACACCCCTGAGGTAACCCAGACAGAATGGCGCCACCTTCGCGGGTCTCTGTCCAGAGGCCCGCCAAAAGTGGAACAAAGGGCTCAACCTTTGGTTTCGGAGTCACAGAGAAAAACACAGACGCCATTTTTCAACCCGAGTTCTGGCAGAAAATACCACTCGATAAACTTATTTAAGATAAGTAGATCGGTGGTACGTTGGAGATTAACGAAAAACAGTATCAATCTTCAACAATGGGACGAATCCCATAGGGTTATGCTCGGGGCCGAACATAACAAGTAGTTTCCACTGCCACCAGCCAAAACTCGACGAGGGGGGACGGGACAGTGCCCCCTCGAGTAACAGATCCAGGAGTAATCGTATTACCCCTACTAGCACGTCCACAATAAGATGGTTGGTACTAGTTCTGTTAGTAAATTTAGGTCTAGTAAAGCCAATGGTGACTTTACATGCCCGGGGAGACAGTAGTCAGTCCCCGGGTATGGAGTCTATGGTGGGGGGACCTGCTAGGGCGCCCCCGTGTCACGACACGTAGGGTGCAGAGTGACACACATAGAAAAACTTATGAGATCCTATGGAGTAAAAGACCCCATAGCCCATCGAACACATTGACACCTCAAAGGAATTCCACACATACATGTCCAAGAGTGAGAGGAAAAGGGTCACACTCTTGGCAGGAGGGAAAAAACAAACCCCAGAAATCCAGCAAAGCTGCTGGGGGACTCACTAGGTTAGGAAATTCAGCCTAAATAGAGAATTCTCCCTAACACTCGCCCCCCCCAGACTAAGGGACAGGAGGATTTAATCCACTCCTGGATGAATCTCATACCTCTAGTCGATGATATACATCCTAGAGAGACCATCAGCATTTTGGTGGTGACACCCTGACCTGTGCTCAATGGTGAAATCGAACCCTTGCAGGCAGATCGACCATCTCAGTAGTTTTGGGTTTTCCCCTTTCATTTGCATTAACCATCTCAAGGGTTGGTGGTCAGTCTGAATAACAAAAGTAGAACCATACAAGTACGGCCTAAACTTCTTCAGAGCCCACACGATAGCAAAGCATTCTCTTTCGATTGTTGCCCACCTTGTTTCAGGATCCTTCAGCTTACGGCTGATGTAGCAAACGGGGTGCTCCCTACCTTTCCCATCCAGTTGACTGAGTACGGCACCTATCCCTACATTGGAAGCGTCTGTCTGCACAATGAAGTGTTGGCGGTAATCAGGAGCTCTGAGTACTGGGGCTTGGCAAAGAGCCTTTTTCAGGTTTTCAAACGCCTGATTGCACTCCTCGTTCCATTTAACCTTTTTAGGGAATTTGGGCGAGGAGATGACATTCAGTGGAGAAGCTATGGTCCCATAGTTCTCTATGAAATTCCTGTAATACCCGGTGAGGCCTAGGAAGGCTCTCACCTGAGTCTGAGTAGTCGGTGTTGTCCAATTTTGCACAGCTTCAATCTTACTGAGCAAAGGCCTTATTTCTCCACCGCCTACCTCATGCCCAAGGTAGACTACCTTACTCTGTACAATTTGGCATTTACTCGCCTTTATGGTCAGATTGGCTCGTCCAAGAGCCTGCAAAACATCTCTCAGGTGGGTTACATGTTCGTCCCAGGAATTGCTGAACACTGCTATGTCATCCAAGTATGCCATGCAGAAGTCCTCCATCCCGGTTAGAACCTGGTTTACCATCCGTTGAAACGTAGCAGGTGCATTTTTTAGTCCGAAAGGCATTACCGTAAACTGGTATAAACCAACGGGGGTAGAAAATGCAGTTTTCTCCTTGGCATGGTTGGTCAGGGCTATTTGCCAATAGCCTGACGTCAAGTCAAATGTGCTGAGGAACTTGGCGGCGCCAAGTTTATCCACCAACTCATCTGTTCTTGGCAAAGGATGGGCATCAGTCGTGGTGACTGCGTTAAGAGCTCTATAATCCACGCAGAATCTAAGTTCTTTAGATCCGGCCTTTGGTACTAACACAACTGGGCTAGACCATGGACTAGTAGAGGGCTCTATTACCCCGAGATCAAGCATCTTGCTGACCTCACCTTTGATGTGGGTTCTTACGTTTTCTGACATGCGATATCCTCTGCTTTTAACAGGCAGACAGTCACCAGTGAGTATCTCGTGTTGGCCCCAAGGGGTCAAGCCTGGTGAGAGCGAGAACAGGGAGGCAAACTGATTCAACATAGACTTGCACTCTTCTTGTTGCTCGGGTGTCAGATTGGAGGAGAGATTTACTCCTTCAATTTTTTCATCTAACGGTAGGCCTCTGAGGAGATCTGGAAGAGCTTCACTCTCTTCTTCTTCCTCGACCGATGCTAGAAGCAACGCTCCTACGTCAGGTCGTGAGACATACGCTTTAAGTCGGTTGGTGTGAAAGACTGTCGGAGCCTCCTTGGGGTTGCCCAAGACCACCAGATAGTTAACCTCACCGAGCTTACCCACTACTCGGTAGGGTCCCATCCATTTATCTTGCAAGGCCCTCTGCCTTGTGGGGATCATAACAAGAACAAGCTGGTTTTGAGCGAACTCAACCATGTTAGCCTTTTGATCGTGCCAGTGCTTGACCAATGCTTGTCCAGCTTTCAAGTTATCGCTTGCTTCTGTCATCAGGTGCGACATTCTCCTCCGGAGACCTATCACGTAGTCAGTCACTCTGACTGGCTTGGGGGAAGGAGCACTCTCCAACCCTTCCTTAATCAGGGCCAATGGACCTCTGACGGGATGACCATAGAGCAGTTCGAAGGGAGAGTAGCCTACTCCCTCCTGAGGGACTTCTCTATAAGCAAAAAGAAGGCATGGCAATAGAAGGTCCCACTTACGCTTAAGGGGTTCTTCTAGAGCACCTATCATGCTCTTCATGGTTCGGTTGAACCGTTCTACCAACCCATTGGTTTGTGGGTGGTAAGCCGTTGAGAACTTGTAAGTTACTCCGCAGGTTTTCCACATGGCTTTCATGTAGTGGGACATAAAATTTGACCCCCTGTCAGAGATAACTTCCTTAGGAAATCCGACCCTAGTAAAAATACCAAGGAGGGCCTTAGCCACAGCCGGAGCTGTAACAGTCCTCATAGGAATTGCCTCAGGATACCTAGTAGCATGGTCTACTACAACAAGTATAAACCTGTTGCCTGAGGAGGTTGGAGGATCAAGGGGACCAACGATATCAATCCCTACTCTCTCAAATGGGACTCCCACAACGGGAAGAGGCACTAACGGTGCCACATTCTTGGACCCAACCTTACCAGAGATCTGGCAGGTATGGCAGCTTCTGCAGTGTTTTTCTACTTCGGCCCCCATTTTTGGCCAATAGAAGTAGAGTGAGAGCCTTTCCTTAGTCTTCTTGAAACTCAAGTGACCAGCCAAAGGAATCTCGTGGGCTAACTGCAAGAACTGTGGTCTGTTCTCTTGGGGTACTACAAGGCGTTTGTAGTCTCCAGGTGCAGACTCGGTCGGTTCACTATAGAAGAGGCCATCTTCCCAGTGCAACCTATGTTTCCCAGGCTCTTGCCCTTCAGCCTGAGTTTCTGCCTGACGGCGAAGACCTTCCAGAGTTGGACATTCTCTCTGTCCCTTACTGAAGTCTGCCCTGCTGGGTCCACCTTCTGCCAGTAACGACTGCAGCTCAGGATGGTCAACAGGATCCAGATCTCCAATGAGTTCCGGGCCTTCCATTAGCTCTTCTTCAGAGTCTAATTCTACCATACAGGGTTGTACGTCCCCCTCAGCCTCAGCTGGAGGTGGAGTTACGGGTGTGACATTGGACAACCGCGGGGAAGTCCGTGTCGGCTGCATCGGAATGTGGGCTGTTGGTTTCGGTTTAGAAGTTTTAGGTTTCCCTTTGACTTCTGTGTTCCTAGAGACAGCGGCCGCCATTTCCAATGGAGCAGGAGTGATTTCTTTCTTCATCATCTCCCCGAGAGTACCGCGCAGGGTCCTCTCTCTTGCAGGTCTGGTTAGCTCCTGTAACCGTTTACTAGGAGGTCTGGGAGTATGCGATACAACTCCGAGAGTTTTTAAATCGTTACCCAACAGTACGCGTCCTGGTACCTCACTCTGTATGCTGACAGGTATCTTTACAGTCATGTCGTTACACTGGATGAGAACTGGTAATTGGGGAAGCATCTGCACAGGCCCTCCAGCTAACTTGGTGAGGCGTTTGGGTGACTTAGCAACATCCTCAGCCTGAAAAAACGATTTATCCACCACAGTTATGCTGGCCCCAGTGTCCCTAATGGCAGGCGTCTCCTGACCATTCACCTGGACACTGTCCTTATAATACTCTTTAGTATTATCGGGGATAGAATTATAGACGTCTAAATTCTGTTGTTCCCACAACCCCAGAGATACTAAAGAAACGCTGGCTGAGACTCCAATGGGTTCGTCAGCTAGCAGTAGAAAGTTTCCACTTGCCATTTGGACTTCCTCCTCTGGAGCGAAGGCTAAGGAGACAAGCTGGACCCCTGAAGGTTTACCCTTACATCTGGGATCTCCTTTCACGTGATCAGTCGAGCCACAAACAAAGCATTTCCCGAATGCTTTCTGGAATGGTGGCTTGTTCTGACCTCCTTCCGGTTTGACACCAGAAGACACACTATTCTGCTGTGGTTTTCCCGGTGGCTTACCCTTCTGGTTTTGTTTGGGGCCCTCTTTGGAATGTGAGTTATTCGAATTCTCCTTTGAGTCTTTTTTAGGCTGTTTTCCCTCGTCCTTTTTCTGAGTTACCCCAGAATCCTTGTGAGTAGCCCTGTTGGCAACCCACAAGTCAGCAGCCCTAGCTAGAGCCCTGGAATCTAATTCCTTCGAATCAGCCAAGTGCTGTCTGAGCTCAGGAGAACAGGCATCATAAATCGACTCCAACATAAAAAGATTTCGCATACCCTCGTAAGTGTCAACTCTGTAACCCTTAATCCATCCCTCTAAGTTTTTCAACCCTTCACTCACCCAGGTAGCCCAAGGGGTACCATCATGCTTTTTGAGGGTTCTAAACCTCTTAAGATACTGGGAAGGGGTCTTCCCGAATCTAGCTATCAAAGCTAGTTTCACACTTTCGTAATCCGTCTTATCCACCTCCCCCAATTCCATTACCACATCAGTCGCAACAGGAGGAAGCCTAGAGAACAACCAGGGAAGCAACGCATTCCCGGTGATGTCCTGGAGCCCATGATTGTATTCAAACAGTTTCAACCAATCCAACACATCCAATCTCGGTTCGTACATACCCACTAATTCCTTCGGCATCCGGGGTCTTTTGGGACTGGAGCTCCTAGAGGAACCAGAGGAGAGAGAAGCATTTTCCATAGACAACTTTTTCATTTGTAACTCATGATTAAGCTCTATTTCCCTGAGTCTTAACTCAGCTTGTTTCTGCTCAGCCTGGGCATTCATTCGTCTGAACTCGAGCTCTTGGTTTCGTTCAGATTGAGCCAAGAACCGTTTATATTCTAATTCGAGCTTCATTTTTTCAAGTTCAAAATAAGCAGGGTTACTTGTGGGACCTGGTATTGGCCCCGTAGGCACAGTTGGTAAGGCAGGTAGAGGAACAGGTGAGACAGTTTCATTAGCCTCGCCGTCCTCGTCAGCCTCTTCATCGCTATCATCAGAATTACGATTCAGATCAACACCATTACTGTTATCTACAGTTGCTGGAGAGTTTGGTTCCTCTGAACCAGTACCCAGACTTTGGTTCGCCAGCAATCTCTCTATCAGTTCTAACTTCTTGCCTTTTACAGGAAGATTCTCTTGTCTACAGAGAGCTCGCAGACTCTCAGTATTTTTACCCGACAAAGACTCTTGGCTGTACATTTCCATTGTAGACATGTTTTTTGAAAGTTGCTTTTGTAACGTTTTGTGGTTAGTCGTCCTACAGCGTCGAAAAACACTCTAAACTGTATACTCGATACTAATCCCACCGCTGTACACCAGTGTTAGGCGGAAACCTGTGCAGTTCCCTCTGGGACCACTGCAAAAGATTTAGGACTACAGGTGTTGCGATGAACCCGCTTGGTAGCAGTCTGTACCACACAGATCCAATTGGTAGCTGTGGCTGAGCAGTCAGACTTCTCTCAAGAAAAGTTGGTCAGTATAGGGAGTATACAAGATAGGGTAATTCTTCGCAGCAAAACGAGTAAACACGCAACCAGGCTTTAGTATAAAGATAGTAAGTTATTTATTAATAACAGAATGTCTACGAAAAATACTAAAGTGAACCACGGCAAACAAATCAAAATACAATTACTCTGCAGGGTGGAATAAAGCTCAACCCCCCGAAACACTATATCGACAACTCTAGGTTCTACGGCACCACTTATTTTCAGACAGAGGTGTATACCTAAACCCAGATGACACTCGAATATTTTTAGTGAGGAAGTGAGAGAAGAGAAAGGCAGGTAACGAAGTCAACACGGTTCGTACTGAAGCGGGTAAAAATGCAAGGCAAGAAAGCATTAATCACACTAGATCATACAGTTCGGCGGCCAGGCCCACTCGGTGAGAGGCAAGGCACGATGTCCTGGAAAGTCTCTATGGATGATGCACTCAAGTCTTGTTTAGCAAATTGTTTAGCGACAGGTTGAACCAGTTCAGAACAAAGAGTGAATAAAGCTTGGAGGCAACCCAACGGAACGGAGAGGAATCAGATACCTCACACGAACCGATCAAAAAGGGAAGCCAGGCGGTTTACGGTACCTTGTGGGGGAAGACAGCTCCGACGGGGGCAGTTGTTCCTGGTGGTGGATGCACGACGGGTCTTGGCCAAGAGAAGAGATGCTCTCGTCGTCGAAGAGAAGATGTCCGGTGCACCACCAGGGAAGAAACCAGCCGCGGAGTGCTTCGTCCCAAGGCACCACCTTTCGATCACGATGCAGGAGTAGTGGCTATCCGGTTGCCGGGTGCTCTGCACGGGCAATTCGACCACTGCGTCCGGGGCGACCAAAAAGCGCAAAGAAGAAGAAGACTGGTTGTTCCCACCAGCCAGGGAAAGAGCCTCTCCGGCAGGGAGATCTCTTCTGTCGTCGGGAGATTGTGAGACGATTCCGCAGGGCTCCACCGGAGGTTTTGTCGTGCAGGTCGGCTCAGCGTTACCCTCGTCGGATTCTTTAGGTCCAGTGGCGACTTCCTGAAGATCCAGTCCCAAAGGCCCTGCTTTTATGCAGACGTCCCCCATTCATTCAGCCTAGCTTGTCAATCAACACATGCTAAGTGGTGAGCGGGAAGGCTCACCACCTGGGCCAATCACTCCAGAGTGCGACCTGAGTTGGCAAGGCAACTCGGTCCAGGGTGTCTAAACCCCCTCCCACACCCCTGAGGTAACCCAGACAGAATGGCGCCACCTTCGCGGGTCTCTGTCCAGAGGCCCGCCAAAAGTGGAACAAAGGGCTCAACCTTTGGTTTCGGAGTCACAGAGAAAAACACAGACGCCATTTTTCAACCCGAGTTCTGGCAGAAAATACCACTCAATAAACTTATTTAAGATAAGTAGATCGGTGGTACGTTGGAGATTAACGAAAAACAGTATCAATCTTCAACAATGGGACGAATCCCATAGGGTTATGCTCGGGGCCGAACATAACAAGTAGTTTCCACTGCCACCAGCCAAAACTCGACGAGGGGGGACGGGACAGTGCCCCCCTCGAGTAACAGATCCAGGAGTAATCGTATTACCCCTACTAGCACGTCCACAATAAGATGGTTGGTACTAGTTCTGTTAGTAAATTTAGGTCTAGTAAAGCCAATGGTGACTTTACATGCCCGGGGAGACAGTAGTCAGTCCCCGGGTATGGAGTCTATGGTGGGGGGACCTGCTAGGGCGCCCCCGTGTCACGACACGTAGGGTGCAGAGTGACACACATAGAAAAACTTATGAGACCCTATGGAGTAAAAGACCCCATAGCCCATCGAACACATTGACACCTCAAAGGAATTCCACACATACATGTCCAAGAGTGAGAGGAAAAGGGTCACACTCTTGGCAGGAGGGAAAAAACAAACCCCAGAAATCCAGCAAAGCTGCTGGGGGACTCACTAGGTTAGGAAATTCAGCCTAAACAGAGAATTCTCCCTAACACAGGTCATTCCAGAGGTCTTGGAGCTCTGTCTTTTCTGCTTTGGTTAAGTATGCTGTGACATATCGTGCAACTGCAGTAGAATTGTCTGCAATGTACTGCACATCTATGTTTGCATTCCATAAGTGGCCAATGATTGCATTATAATCATTGATATATTTTTCTTCTTCTTTTCTTTTTATGTAATATGTATTTTTAGGTGACATACCTTTAACACTATGTCTAACTGAAGACATGAGGTTGTTCACTTGACCTGTATTTGTAACTGGTCTAGGGAAACCAAATCAGCATTTGGTGTAGTATTTCCCTTTGTTTTTGTATTTGCGACGAAAAATATTTTCCACATTTGTGTCTTTCAAATTGTAAAATTTGTGAATGAAGATCCCTATTTGTGGCTTCTGATGGAATTTCACAAGTGACATATTTTTCAATAAACTGTAAAACAGTGGCATAACTGTCTTGACCAAATTTAGGAGCATCTTTAATCCATAAAAGCATGTGGATATGTGGTGCTCCTCTGGCTTGGTATTCTTTTCTCCAAAAGAAGTGTTGCACTTCTCCAAGGGGAGGAACAGTTTTATTACAAATAAAATGTAGCATAGCAATGAAGCGATGGTGAACATATCTTGAAACATTAAAAGGATCCAAAGAACAAAGTTCTCCTGGTGTTAGTATATCTATGTTTGTTTTGTTTTTGTTTGATATGCGTAAGAAATTATGTAAATCTTCCCATGCATATTCTGCACAACTTAATGTAACAAACCAAGTGGATGGGCCAAGGTTTCTGATCATACAACGTACATCTCCATGACGTCGAAACCAGTACTCTTTAGTACCACGCATATTTGCTAATAGATTTGTAATATTTGATTGTAAAACCTCATCCTTTTGTTGCACTCTTTGTAATAATTGTGTAGCTGTCATATTTTGAAAGTGTGATCCTGATTTTAATATGTGTGTAACTCCATAACATAAAGTTGCTAGTTCACTTTCAAAGAGTAGGTGGAATATGTATTCCACATTTTGTCTAAATCCGGGATCTTCAGGATACATCCGTAATGAGCGGTTTTCTGAAGCTGATATTTGAATAGGTCTATCATCGTACCTTCCTCCTTTGCCAGTAGGAAAGAGTAGAGGAAAAGCACGTGCTTCTGTACTTTTTTCCCATATGCTGATTGGTGATCCTTTTGATTGATGCATTTGGTACGTTTCCAGTGCATCTTCTATGGTGTCATTAGAGTGCAAAGGATGAATTGTATAATGGTCTAAAGTATTTGATATTGTAGCAGGAACTAGGAGCTCAAATTTACCAGCTTCTTGTGTTTCTTGAATTATTTCAGTTGTATCCTTCAAGTGTTCTTCAATAATAATTTCTTTGTAATATTCATTATTCTCTTTAAGATATTGCAAGGCCTGTCTAACTTTATGTAAATCTAACAGCTGTTGTCATATTTTGTTTGTCTTTTGTAGCTACTCCATTTACTTAGATAATTAAAGATTGCTGCATTGGACGTTGCACTCCTAGAGTGTGCACATTTTCTTTTAGATCTAATGGTAAATAAACTACTTTTCCACGAATGCCTTTTACCAATTCAGAGGGAGGTACTTTTGCTGTTTTTGGTTGAAGGCGTATTATTGCTTGAAATGGGTGCACTGTTTGAATTATGATGCTCTCATATAAATTCAGTTGTTGTAGGGGTTTTGGTAGTGGGTATAATTCCAAATTATTTGTGATAGCACGTGAAGGATTTTGGTTGTTGTCAAGTTTTGTAGTGCAGTAACTGCAAAGTATTAAGGGGTCAGTTATTTTGTATTTGTGTTCTGCTACAAGGTAGAGAGCTAATGCAAACCATTTAGAATCTTCATTGCATTCTATTTTGTACGTGCGTGGGCATTTCAGCGCGCGTGAAAAACTGCACGTCCGCGTGTAATACGAGGAAAGGGACCATGCGCGTAAGCGCGCGTGAAAAACTGCACGTCCGCGTGTAATACGAGGAAAGGGCCATGCGCGTAAGCGCGCGTGTAAAACTGCACGTCCGCGTGTAATACGAGGAAAGGGTCATGCGCGTCTGTACGCGTCACGTCACAGGGCCACTTGCGCTTGAGGGGCCTTCTGTCCAATGAAAATGCGTATGCGTGCAGACACGCTTACGCGCTAAGGGCCTTTCCTCGAATTACACGCTGACGTGCAGATTTTTCACGTGCCAATTCACTCCGTATCAAGCTGGCCACGCGTACGCACACGGAAGACCATGCTCCTGCCCAGAAGGCCGTACTACTGCCCCCCAGAGCCCCGAGCATGCTCCCACCTGCCATCTGCTGCTGCCTGACTGCCTGCTGCCCACGTGCACTGCCATTTGCTGCCTGCACATCAGCCAGGGGTGATGTTGCTGTGACCACCCCTGCTGGAACCGAAGACTCCCGACTGGGATTGCATCGCTCCACAGCCCAGCCCCAGGACCCAGTTGCCCACCCACTCCTGCCTCTGGGGTTGTCATGTCGGGGCAAACACCATCTGTGACCACTGACAACCCCCGTCCAGAGAGGCAGAGGGGCACCAGCTTCAGTGCCACCGAAGTTGGTGTCCTGGTGGAGCAAGTCCTGGGGCAGTATGATGCCCTCTTCGGAAGTTCCCGTGCCGACAAGGTAGGACAGACTCGGATCTGGACTGACATCGTGACTGCCATCAACGCGGAGGGGGTGGCAGTCCGCGACTTACAACATGTCAGGAAGCGCTGGGAGGACTTCAGGTCCAGGACCCTGAACAAGGCCCGGCGCCTCTTGAAGGCAGCGGATGCCAAGGGGCGCCGGGGCCACTTGTCGGAAGAACAGATGAGGGTCCTGGAACGCATATCCCCAGCGCTCCACGTCCACGTCCTAGAGAAGCAGACCCGTCTGGAGTCGAGCGGTGAGTGTACATGCATCCTGATTGTGAGCAGTGCGTGTGGTGATTATTCGGTAGTGTGCAGGTTGCACATCTGTTTGTATGGGGTCGAGTATGGGTGGGGGTGTACAGGGCCGTGGGCCTGACACATGCGAGGGCTGTAATGTGTGAGACATGGATGGTGCTTGTGTGTGTAGGCTTGCATGCCAAATGCAGTTGTGTGGGCACACATGTTTGGATGAATGTGTATGTAAGTAGACATGTCCGTGATGTCACGCATGTATGTTGTTTTCGGCTGCATGTATCAGCACTGTGTACATGTGCATGTGTGTGTATTTGACAAGGGTGCAACAGTGATGCAACATGGATGCATGTGACAGCGGTATGTGGAAGCCTGATTGGCAGATGTGACATGGATGCCCGTCTGAACAGTGCGACACTTGGCAGAGGTGTACACATGCATGCAAGTGTGGTGGTGTGTGTACATGTGTGGTGCACTTCCTGTGTTGCATGTGATGTCTGGCTCACCTTTGGCTGCTCATGCTGTTGTATGTGTATGGATGGTGGTGGCAGTTGCGATATGGCTGTGGTATGGCTCATGTGTGCGAGTTGTAATGACATGTGTGTTGGGGATTGTGATGACATGTCTGAGGTTTGCCAATGCCACTCATGTGCAACTGTCATGTGTGTATGTGTCCATTGTACAGTGCCCTGATGCCTGTGTTTTGTTTCTCCCTGTCTGCAGCGTCAACTGATGAAGAGGGCGGAGAAGGTGCTGTGGAGCACAGCGGCGGGGATCCCACCGCCAGCCAGAGACGCAAGGCCCGGCTCCCCTCCCGTGTTGTCATCTCGTCAAGGAGTGAGGAGTCCGGTGCCGCGTCCCAGGCCGCAGCTGCCGGGGGGAGGTCCAAGAGGCGGAGGTTGGAGTTGGACTCCTCGGCAGCAGAAGGGGCAGCTGGGACCCCACAGGGCCCAACAGGGGAAGATGGCACGGAGTCATCCCGGTTGGTGGGGGGTTTGGTGGAGGAGGAGGCCGTGCAAGCACCAGAGACGGGGTCTGGAGGTGGGGATCCCACTGGTGCTAGTGGTGCAGTGCAGGACCAGGGACAGGAGGCAGCACAGGCCGCCGCAGAGGTGCCTGTGTGCAATCCTGTCCCCGATCCTGTCCCTGCATCATCTTGCACCAGCAGGGATGCCTACGTCCAGACCTGTTTTCAGGCAGGGGATGAGCTCACGTCAACTGGCCTTCCTCTGCCTGCGGACGTGGCTATTCAGGTCCGGGTTGAGCCTGTCCTGGCTGGTGTGGCGTTGCGTCAACGGGCCATGCGAGGTGACCTGCAGTCTTTTCATGGAGAGACTGCACGTCATCTCGAATGGCTCGTTGACCACGTCAGCCTGCTGGGACAGGTCACCCAGGCCGGATTCCTCCGTCTGATGGGGCTTGCTCCGACCCCCTCCTCAACTGGACCCCCTACGCGCCAGTCGTCCTCTGTGCCATCTTCCCACCCATCAGTCACCTGGGTGCCCTGTGGTGCTGCCTCTGACGGTGCGGCCAGGCTGGTGGAGGAGGCATCCCTGCCACAGTCGGGAGTCGGACGTCCAGCAGGGGTGGCCACATCTATGACTGCACCCCAGCCAGCGGAGGATGTGCAGGCAGCAGGAGGCAGTGCACGGGCAGAGGCAGAGCAGCAACATGGTGGGAGCCATGAAGGCTCGGGGCCTTCGACATCGGAGGGGCAGGCATCGGCCGGAGGGCAGGAGGACCCAGGACAGAGAGTGTCTTCCGTGTGGCAGCGGTTGGGCCACGCCATAGATGCGGAGCGGCAGCGGGCGGAAGAGGCACGGCTCACAATGGTCAGGGCGGAGAACTCCATGCGGAGGGCCCTGAGGCGGGCCGAGTACCTCGAGGCAATCCACAGGGGTTTGGAGGTGGACACAGCGACGGCCCTGCGGACCCTCGGGGCCATGGAGGAGGACCGCCTCCGGGACATTGAGGAGGAGTTCGATGATGCCCTGGCCCGTAACATCCACAAGTGAGCCGTGAAACTAGCCCGCTGCCCTTGTACATAGTTTCTAGGTAGTGTTAGGTTTCATTTTTGTTTTTATTTTATTTGGACCTTTCGGACATTGGCCACATTTTTGTATATAGTTTTTTTTATTAGTTAGTGTAGTTGGATAGGTTTCCTTTATTTTTTTGGGATAATGGACCCTGTATTGTTCCCATGTACATAGTTGACAGTTGGATTGTATTTTATTTTTCTATTTTTGACCATGGAGCAATGGCTTTCTTTTTCATTTCCCATTGGATTTTGTTTTGTGGACATCGACTTTGGACATTACTTTGGATTTTTATTTTTTGTTTTGCTTTTTTTGACGGACATGCTTCTTTTCATTTTTGTACATTCACGTTTCTGTTTCTTCTTTTTTTATTCTATTGATGTTTCCTTTAATACATATTTTTTTTGGTGAACTTCAATGTGTGGTATCTCATTGGTTTCATGCATTTCATGATATGTGTTTTGAGATTCACTGACACCCATTGGGTGTATGTGAGGGAAATGTGTTTGTTTCGGAACTTGCAATTGGTGTTCTGTGATGTAATTGCAAATTATGAGTGGGTGGATGCAATACTCGGGTGGGTGTTTTGCATTTGGAGGCTGACCATAGGGACCAGGGATCTAGATTGTGATGACATGTTGGCTGGGGAACATGAGTTGCACATGGGTGGGGGCCTGCTGGCAGGTGCCCCACAGTGCTGGGGGGTGGGGGTGGTGGGGAACATGAGTTGGACATGGGTGGGGGCCTGCTGGCAGGTGCCCCACAGTGCTGGTGGGTGGGGGTGGTGGGGAACATGAGTTGGACATGGGTGGGGGCCTGCTGGCAGGTGCCCCACAGTGCTGGGGGGGTGGGGGTGGTGGGGAACATGAGTTGGACATGGGTGGGGGCCTGCTGGCAGGTGCCCCACAGTGCTGGGGGGTGGGGGTGCTGGGAGACATGGGTGGGGGCCTGGTGGAGGCTGCCCCTGGTGGCTGGGGGGTGGGGGTGGTGGGAGACATGGGTGTGGGCCTGGTGGATGCTGCCCCTGGTGGGGGGGGTGGGGGGAGACATGGGTGGGGCCTGGTGGTGGGTGCCCCTGCACTGCTGGGGGGTGGGGGTGGTGGGAGACATGGGGGGGCTGGTGGAGGCTGCCCCTGCACTGCTGGGGGGTGGGGGTGGTGTGAGACATGGGGGGGGGGCTAGTGGAGGCTGCCCTTGGTGGCTGGTGGGTGGGGGTGGTGGGGAACATGAGTTGGACATGGGTGGGGGCCTGGTGGAGGCTGCCCCTGCACTGCTGGGGGGTGGGGGTGGTGGGGAACATGAGTTGGACATGGGTGGGGGCCTGCTGGCAGGTGCCCCACAGTGCTGGGGGGTGGGGGTGGTGGGGAACATGAGTTGGACAAGGGTGGGGGCCTGCTGGCAGGTGCCCCACAGTGCTGGGGGGTGGGGGTGGTGGGGAACATGACTCGGACATGGGTGGGGGCCTGCTGGCAGGTGCCCACAGTGCTGGGGGGTGGGGGTGGTGGGGAACATGAGTTGGACATGGGTGGGGGCCTGCTGGCAGGTGCCCCACAGTGCTGGTGGGTGGGGGTGGTTGGGAACATGAGTTGGACATGGGTGGGGGCCTGCTGGCAGGTGCCCCACAGTGCTGGGGGGTGGGGGTGGTGTGAGACATGGGTGTGGGCCTGGTGGATGCTGCCCCTGGTGGCTGGGGGGTGGGGGTGGTGGGAGACATGGGTGGGGGCCTGGTGGTGGGTGCCCCTGCACTGCTGGGGGGTGAGGGTGGTGGGAGACATGGGGGGGAGGCTGGTGGAGGCTGCCCCTGCACTGCTGGGGGCTGGGGGTGGTGTGAGACATGGGGGGGCCTGGTGGAGGCAACCCCTGGTGGCTGGTGGGTGGGAGTGGTGGGGAACATGAGTTGGACATGGGTGGGGGCCTGCTGGCAGGTGCCCCACAGTGCTGGGGGGTGGGGGTGGTGGGGAACATGAGTTGGACATGGGAGGGGGCCTGCTGGCAGGTGCCCCACAGTGCTGGGGGGTGGGGGTGGTGGGGAACATGAGTTGAACATGGGTGGGGGCCTGCTGGCAGGTGCCCCACAGTGCTGGGGGGTGGGGGTGGTGGGGAACATGAGTTGGACATGGGTGGGGGCCTGCTGGAAGGTGCCCCACAGTGCTGGTGGTGGGGGTGGTGGGGAACATGAGTTGGACATGGGTGGGGGCCTGCTGGCAGGTGCCCCACAGTGCTGGGGGGTGGGGGTGGTGGGGAACATGAGTTGGACATGGGTGGGGGCCTGCTGGCAGGTGCCCCACAGTGCTGGGGGGTGGGGGTGGTGTGAGACATGGGTGTGGGCCTGGTGGATGCTGCCCCTGGTGGCTGGGGGGTGGGGGTGGTGGGAGACATGGGTGGGGGCCTGGTGGTGGGTGCCCCTGCACTGCTGGGGGGTGGGGGTGGTGGGAGACATGGGTGGGGGCCTGGTGGAGGCTGCCCCTGGTGGCTGGGGGGTGGGGGTGGTGGGGAACATGAGTTGGACATGGGTGGGGGCCTGCTGGCAGGTGCCCCACAGTGCTGGTGGGTGGGAGTGGTGGGGAACATGAGTTGGACATGGGTGGGGGCCTGCTGGCAGGTGCCCCTGGTGACTGGGGGGTGGGGGTGGTGATAGACATGGGTGGGGGCCTGGTGGAGGCTGCCCCTGGTGGCTGGGGGTGCAGGGGGACATGCGTTGGGGGGGAGTAGTGCCCTGATGGAATTGCGTGTGTAACTTCCCGCGCACCCCCGAAATACACGTACCCCGCTCAATCGCGTGTGTACCTTCCCGCGCACCCCCGAAATACACGTACCCCTCTCAATCGCGTGTGTCACTTCCCGTGCGCCCCCGAAATACGCGTAGCCCGCTCCCCCAGGCCCGATCGCGTGTAAATGTTCACGCGAACCCCTGAAATACACGTAGCCCGCTCCCCCAGGCCCGATCGCGTGATGAAGTTCACGCGAACCCCTGAAATACACGTAGCCCGCTCCCCCAGGCCCGATCGCGTGAAGAAGTTCACGCAAACCCCTGAAATACACGTAGCCCGCTCCCCCAGGCCCGATCGCGTGAAGAAGTTCACGCGAACCCGTGAAATACACGTAGCCCGCTCCCCCAGGCCCGATCGCGTGAAAATGTTCACGCGAACCCCCGGAATACACGTACCCCGCTCAATCGCGTGTGTAACTTCCCGCGCAACCCCGAAATACACGTGCCCCGCTCGCACAATTGCTGGATGTTGCCACTTTTGTAATGCGCAGGGACGCTACCGCCTGCCTTCGTGTGGCGGACGTGTATCGGCTTGTGCGTGTCTTTCGCTGTCCGTGGCTTTGCCCTATTCGATTCCATGAATACGTGTGGTTCGGGTGCGTGTGGGCGTTCCGTCTGCTTCCCTGCAGTACATCCCCAGTTACCCCCTTGTTTTCGCGAGTTGTTCCCCATTCCGTGCAATTCGCCCCGTGTTCCGCCCACTTTCTAGTGTATGCGCCGAGGTTGTGCGCTTTCACTGTGCGCGTCGCGCACGTCTTTCGGGATGTTGCAGTGACGTGTGCGCCATGCATGGGTTTGGCGCACATCCCGAGGTAAACACGCGCAGGGACTTCCATGAATCGCACGTTTTTTTCCGCTTGCGCCCGCTTGCGCCTGCATGTGCCTGCTTGCGCGAAGATTTTCGGCGCACGTTTGTTCCAGGAATCGGCCCCCATGGATCCTTGAGACTGCAGAGAGACCCTGTCCTGCTAAGCCAGCAAAGGAACAAAGACTGAACAGCTCAGATAGTTAGTGCAGAGTTTGCCAAGGTTACCAGGGAAAGAGATTTGATTCAGCATTTGAAATGTACAGATTAAGAAAATGTCCCAAACGTGAGCCACAGTTCTCTCAGATGAAGCAAAAGAAACACATTTTGCTGGAAGGTTAGATTCTCACCAACTCAAGGCTGACATTGAGGATAAAGTAGCTTGAACATGTCTCTGGCGGTCAGGGAGGTAATGACACCCATAGTAAAAAGGGCTAAAATCCTCATAAATTACTGAGCAGCATAATTCAAAATGAGGTCACTACACATGTAACTTGCAGCTGGTAGAGAATGCCTACTCATTAGAACCACAGAGGGGCAGAAGGAGACTTTTGAGTCCCATCCATTTTGTTGGGACAAAAAGATGCAATAGAGTATGAAGTTCAAAACTAAAATGTCCTGGTTTGCGGCCTAGGGAATCAGAAAGTGTTACCCTTATTGGAACAGGCAGCACCTTGGGGCCGTTCTTGTCACCACCTATTGTGTTCATGTGCTTGTAACCATCAAGAATGCCATGGCTGAGAAAGCCACCTCTGACTAATCCCTATTCACCTTTAACACTAGTCTAAACAGTGTTGCAGTCCCCATTCACAGAGCAGACTGACAACATGTGTCCCCATGTATTTTTGTGTAGGCAGAGCTAACAGATATGACTGGACCAATTAGGCTACTAACCCCTTATTAAATATATATTTAGCCAAATTATTCACCACATCCCATCCCGCCATAGGCTTTTGAGCTGTTACATGTCACTCATGATGGCACAGCCCCTCAAAATGCCTTACTGAGTTCAGAACTGTGAGAGACATGGATATGTTTGCCTAATATATGGAATGTGTTAAATAAAACAGTATTTGGTCACGTTTTTAGTCTCCTCTGCATTTTGGGACTGGGTATTTCCCCTGGTCTGCCTCTGCTTTCCCCATGGGGTATTTCATCCATATTACAACACTATCAGTCTTTGTCTCTCTGTCCCTCTGATCTTTCTCATTCTCTCTCCACCTATTACTCTCTCGTATTCTCTAACCATCCCCTATACATTTGTCCCTTCTCTCTTGCACCCTCATTTCCACTATTTCTCTCTCTCTCACTAACTCACTCTCTCTGGACCAATACCACCTTCTAATCACTGTCTACTCTGACTCTCTCCTGTCTGCCACATCCCCACTCTCTCTCTCTCCCTCAATCTTACTATCACTTGTTTGAACACTCACTCTCACAACCACTCCACTGTCTCCCACATGCAATACCTCACCTGCACTCTTTTCCACATTTTCTAGCTAGTAATCAGCAATCCATTCCAGCCTCTGTCATCCACCTGGTCTCTCTCTGCACTAACTCTCCTCCTGACTTCACTCGATGACCACGTTCTCCCCCTTTCCATTGGTCTCTAATGGTATCTGGCTGCATGGGCCAATCTCTTCCTATATTTCTCCCAGGGGCCTTGGTTATGCTGGCCCATATTTTTAAGAAATCAACTTGGTCCTGCCCCTTTTCTGCTTGTGTGGGGTTCTAAGGCCCTGATCACATTGATGTCAGGCACAAGCATCATCTTCCTGCAGCCCAAGGAAGTCTGTGTTCTTGCCGATAGCATTGAATTGGTGAGCGAAATGAGACTCACATTCGATGTTGGTGCTTCTACTGCCAGTGTTCTCTGCTGTTGATGAATTGCATTCTGGAGCTGGGGGTTCAGCAAGAAATAAGAAAGCACTCTGGCCAGATGTTTTGTTGCTGTATTGTTTATGGTACATAACATACCTTTACAATTGCACACAAGTACAGAATAAAAAGAAAGAACATATCATTTAAAATGCAGTCTTTAAAAAAATACATTACAAGGGTTAACAATCCTGATCATATCCTCCACAAAAATCCAAATACATAAAATAATCAAAATACACTTAATTTAACAGAATTTAAAAAGTTCAAATCATCCAAGGGGCCCCACACAGCATAAACATTCTGCGCAATACCATAAACATTCTGAATTATAAATAAGATGTCTCAAATATAGCAGTCATTTAGAATGCAGCACTGGACATATTACCACATGATGTTTTGGTGTTTCCACACTATTAACTTCATTACAAAATCTACATTTTAAATCTTCTTTGGTAACATTTTCCTTCTAAGACCTCCCTTTTTAAGAGGATATTTAAATGAAACCTTAACAATACATCTTGTCCTAGGGAATAAACTTAGATAAGTTGGAAGAGCACCAACCTTTTTATGTTCATATCTAAGGTGTTCTATTGAGGAGTAGTTGTGTAAATTCTTTATTGTATCCCCCCAGTCTTCTTCATACAGATCGTTTTTTGATCAACATTAATTTTGATGGAACATCTTCCAAAGTGTAACACAATTCCTGTGCAATTTTAATGAAACAATTAATAAAATGTGTCAACGTTTGCTTAGACCCCTTTTTCAACAGAAATGCCATGTCGTCATATAGGCATTTGGCCACTGGATCAAGAAACATCCACATTAGTGAGAGATATTTTCAATCTAATCCAGCTCGAAGGGAGATTAGACCCAATTTGAATCGAGACAATGTATTGGCACACTCTTTGGTATTTTCAAGGTTTTTCTTGAAACTATGGCTTCCAGTTAATACGTTTCCTCGTGCACCCATTGTTGCATTAACTCCAAACCATATAATAACTTAGGAACCACTTTACACACATAAAATGCACCAAAGATTGAACAGAGTGTTTCCAAAATGCCCTGATTATCAGGCACATTTGTGAGCTAAAATGCTCTGCCTTCTTTTTTCAAATAATCCAATATCCTCCCCTCGAGGTTTTACTAAACACTGGGAAACCTACATTTATGCTTATTTAAAAACCAAGAATAATTTACTGATTTAATAAAACCGCTAAAATCAAAAATCTTTGTTTTCTCAGAATTGATGGGTAAAATGTTTTTCTTACAATAGATGCCAAATGCAATAATTAATTTCTGCAAACCCCATTGACTGCAATCGAACAACATAACATTGTCCGCATAGGCCATCCAATAAAACCTGAGTGGGGCAGTGTTGCGAATGCCACCGAGGAAATGTCCTCCCCTTGCCTCAAGCTTGTATCCATCTCAATTGTCCAGTACAGGAGTCTCTCATTGTTTAACCTCACCTGAGAATTTGTTTTAAAATGTAAAAGAACATTTAGTTTCAACAGTCCACTTGGGATCCCACAGCTCGCTAACTTCTGCCAAAGATGATTTCTATTGACAGAATCGAATGTAGCCAAGAGCTCCATTGAGGCTATAAAAATGTACCTGTAACTTTTTTCCCAGCCCATGGCTTTTTTAATCTGCCTACTGTCCCTGACCATGCCTCCAAATGCTGCAAAATTTTGGAGGCAGATATTTTTTGACCGTCCATAATCATTATAGGTCTGTAATTGAAAGGGATATTTCTCTGCCCTTTTTTGATAAATTGGTATCACATATGAAGTGTGCCAATAGTCAGGAATAACTGAAGAATTGTCCAACTATATGAAAATGATAGTCAAAATATTTGCCCATAAGTCAGGAGCAGCCTTAAACAAAAAGAAATGAGTCAGCCCATTTGGGCTTTCTGCTCTGGAGGAACTAACCCTTAGAATTGCATCATAAAGAATGTTGCAGGTTATAAGGTCCATACCGGTCAATGTTCGATCTTCCCCATAAACTGAGGATGCTAACGGGATTGTTTCCTTTTTATAAATATCTTCAAAATGTTCCACCCATTTTGTCTCCACAATAGGATTCAACAGAATAAGGGATTGAGAATTCTCCATATCATTCACAACCTGCCGAAAACCAGAGGAATTCCTCTGATTCAGCAGCTTGATCATGATCTCACCATCATTCTGGAGCATTATCGATCAATGACAAATCAACTAGCCTTTATAGTTGCTTTTCACCTCTTTAATTCCTGCAAATGTCTTCAATAAACTAACCCCACTGTTATGAATTTGCCAAATAGTGTAGCTTAAGGCCTTCTTTATTTGTGCCAATACTGTATCAAATCCATCTACATATGCCAATTTTCCTAAAGAATACCAATAAAAGTACTCATCCTTTGATTTGACAAATTGACCCTGTTTTTTCCCATGTGCACTCTCAGATGGCCTACAGACATGTTACCTCTAACAGTTGTAAAAATCATAAAATCTGTCACCAACATATTGTATTCACTCAGAACAGTTATCATCACATTAAAAACTTTACAACATTCCAACAAGCGATGCTCCACAAAACATAATCAATGATTGAGTTTGCCACACCATTTTTCCAAGTGGAATTAGGAGGGATATCACCATTTATTCATACATTAAGCGTGGTCAGTCCCAGACCCGGAACAATTTTCTTAGAGTTAGATGACTTAACTAGCATGCCATCCTAATCTTCATCCAACCTGGCTTGGAAGCAGGACACATTTCAATTTTCCATCCTAATTATATGATTATTCCTCTCTATGTCAACTGAATCCTGGACCCAAATATCTATTTTAAGAACTCCAACAGGGGGGCAAGCATCTGATGCCAAGGAATGTTGACTATTAAATAGCACAAAATGTTCCCATTTACTACAAGAAGTATCACCACCCACAGAGCCCCTACCTGAATAAACAATGATTTTGAACTTACATCCAAAAGGCTTGACTTTATGGAAGTTTGTAGACCCCCCGAGGGGCGACACACTCTGTTGATTCATTGCAGTCTGGAAAAAAACTCATACCCATCTGATGAAGGATACTCAAAAGCCAGGTTTCTTGGATAAGGATAATGTGAAAACCTTTTAAGTAATCACCCAAATCAGGTGATTGTGAACAAATGGCTATTCTCCCTAGAGTTTCAGGAAACCAATTCAATTTTTCTACTGACTTAGGGATGTCAAACAGTAGCCTCTCTCTGCCACGATTTAGGAAAGAAGCAATCCAGGACCAATCATTTCCCTCCCTCAACCCTGTGCCCAGTCTCACTCTTCTTATTTAGAGTAATCACAACTTCTCTACCCCCACCCACTCCTGATTACCCCTTTGTAGACCCAGTGGCCTTTTTAAGCATGATAAAACTCGAATTCCAAACTGGGTGAGAGTTTCTGCTTCCCTTAAGATTAAATCATTTATAATTCCTGAAATATTTCCCAACTGGACAAGGTCTATTCTCTTATTATCGATCAACTCAACCCTTTCCACATCCCTAGAGAAGTTCCTTCCATTTAAGGGGAAGGGAACCCCACGCTTCCCCAAAAATGCAATTAGCAATGCACTCGCCCCCCCTCCCAATGTGTAACTATCAATTTGTTTCCCCTTAATCAACATGGTGGGGAATCATTTTTTCCACCATTTTGACCATGGAGGTTGCTCACCACCTTCCCGTCCACAGCTACGGGGTAACATCTCATATCCTCCAACCGGGCTCCCACGATTGTACTGGATTACTACTGGGGACACAGCCCGAACTTTCAGTCCACTGTACCTCCCATGGGGGACAGAGAGTCTGAGTATGTAGAGTCATTACTTCACTCAAACTTTGCAGAAGACACGCCAAACTGGACACCCTCATAGGCTGACCTCTATTTCAGGTTGTGAAAAGGCAAACTGCCTCATTTGTTTGGTAATGTTCAGAGGTTTTTGATTAGCATGCTTATTATTGGAACAACCTTCCATGGGGCGGAGCCACCCACTCACTTTCTCTTCCACCTCCTTCACATCTACTGGGACGGTGACTTCACATCCAATCTGCCCACACCCACCCATATGTTACCTTCTTCATGCCATTCACCTTCCCCACTACCCTTAATGAATACTCAATTATTGATTTATGTTATTTACATTGACTCTGAAAAATTGGAGCCAGATCAGCCTGGAGCCACCCCTCCCCCCCTATTGAATGAATCATACTGCCCATCCCCTTCCCCGGGACCAAATCCAATTGCTCTTCAGTCATTTTTTCTCCAGCTCCCCGGGTAACTGTGTGCCTTGGTTCCTCAAATACTACTACTGAGCAATCAGGATTATTTATAAGAACAGTCAGGGTGGGACTTGCTGAGGCCTCAAGGAACAGAACCCCAGAAGGCCGCGGAATACCTTGGTCACTGGGGTCTCTCTGCACTCACTCCTGAGGTTAACCCCTTCCTCTGCTCTTTTTCAATAGACCAAACTTTAACACATTCTACTGAGTTATTTAAGATCACAGAGTGTGATACTTTCTCAAACATGTTTTCATATAGAATCACAAATTCTGTTAAGATGCTATTTAATGCCACATTAGCTGATGCATTCTGGTCCCCACCCGGAAAAGTCTGCTGCATGCAAGAAAAACCTCTACGTTGTAGCTGCGCGTGGGTAGACATAGAGAAACTGTCACTTTCGCTATTATGGTCATCCATAGTCCAGTCTTTAAATTTTTGGACAGAATCAATGTATCGGTCATTGATGTGTCCCGAGATCTGGCTTTCAATTAAGTCAAGTAGTTCAGTATCCATCATTGACTCATCCCGTACTGCTGCCTCCTCAGGACGTTCAATAATTAGCTCAAAGAATGTTGTGATTTTCTTAGACATATTATTTTTTAATGAAGCTGTCACACGTGGGTTCACCATATTGGTTGCTGGAATGATCTGATAACTAATCTGATCACTCGGGAAAGCCGGCAGGGGCGGTTCTCTGGCAATTTCCAATTGCTGTTCCAAGTCCGATGTCACCTTACTTGCCATGATTACTCTTTTCCTTTGTTTGCTCCACAAATAGTACGCATAAGGCAGACACACTCTCTGCCAATTTCAATATAGATATGTGGGAATATGATTTACAGATCTTCTGCCTGTGTTTGCGGCACAATATAAAGAGGGGATGTTAATATTACAGTTTGAATGGGGCTTTCCTTTGTCCCATAGAGGCTCCAACTCTGGTACCTATACCCATAAGGGCGAAAGCACTTAACGCTCAACAGCCAGTCAAGCCTCCACCGATACCCAGAGCCTGTCTGTCTGTCTGCACACTCAGAGCTCACTCAACAATGTAATGCAAAGTCCTGTGATATACTGTTCCAATTGCGAAAGATTCAAATCCTGCAGCGTCTCACAAAAGTCCTTCTCCGATGGGAAACAAGGCAGTGCAGCAGTTTTACCAACAGTGTACCCCCCACTGAGTGAGAGCGGTTACCACTCCACTCCAGGCAAGCAATGCTTTACCTGGTCTGGTAGTCGCAGGTTGCACCAAATCTTTCAAAATGCCAGAGTTGTGCCAGCTATTCTCCACTAAAAGCCAGGGGACAATGCCTGGGAGTCCTTCTCAGCGTGGTGCCAAGTGCAGAGCTTTCCTGGTCCATGTCCGTCTCGCCCAAAATCTCTGCTCCTGACCAACTATGCAAGAGCACCAGAGAAGCACCATCTCCAACCGAATATGCAGCTAGTGGCTAGAGTAAAGCACCTAGAGATGGATGAACATCAAGCCGCGCTGCCTGTAACCGCATACTCTCCCTCTCTCTCTCTCACGATATGAGGCGGGAAGGTCTTGTGTGACAGACAGTCAAACCAAGATTACAGATGTACCAGGAACATACAGAGCATTCAGGGTCTGGGTCCCCCAAACTTGCCCCACATGCCTCTGCGGTCTGATCGGCCCTGGCATACAGTCTGATATACTGCCTATGCCAGGTTGGGAGAGGTCATCTTTTCCCACTGATATGGGAAAGCCCCTGGCTCTATCACAGTAAACATACAAACAAACACAGATTATTTATACTTGACAAATAGGTCTGTGATCCAATGGTTATATGTTTGAATCACTGCACACTGGACTTGGGTGACATTACATTTTTCAAAATATTCAGCCTAACATTGCCATTTTTGCAATACTGAACCATGCATACTTATTCGGACAGCTTCAGATTTTGAAAGTGACGATTGGATGGATGCCATATTGGTTTTTCAATAGGGGTCCAATGGCCCTTCCTTAGCAGAATTTTAGCTGGATCTCTGGGTAGGAAATACAAAAAAGGTAGCAGGCGCCCCTCTCTCGAAAGAACAAGGCATGATAACCTGTTCAGTGGTTATTAACCACATTGAGAGTTCGCAGCCATTGCTTTTTGCTCACTGTACCTTCACAGATGGGACATACCCATTTGCATATCAGTCTTTGTCCCGCCCACAAGGGCAGTCCAGCACCAAAATGCTAAGGCAATTCCTCTCTGAACAAGAGTACCATCAGCAACCCCATACACGTGTTTCAGCCTTGTTGGGCATCATCAGTGAGGTGAAGCTGAGCCTCTCTAAGCACAGTGAGCAGGGAGTCCACGTCTGGTTGCCCCCAGGTAACCCAGGGTGACCAACCCCAAGTTCCTTTCAAAAATACAAAAAAGGTAGCAGGCGCCCCTCTCTCGAAAGAACAAGGCATGATAACCTGTTCAGTGGTTATTAACCACATTGAGAGTTCGCAGCCATTGCTTTTTGCTCACTGTACCTTCACAGATGGGAAATATCCATTTGCATATCAGTCTTTGTCCCGGCCACAAGGCAGTCCAGCACCGAAATGCTATGGCAATTCCTCTCTGAACAAGAGTACCATCAGCAACCCCATACACGTGTTTCAGCCTTGTTGGGCATCATCAGTGAGGTGAAGCCGAGCCTCTCTAAGCACAGTGAGCAGGGAGTCCACGTCTGGTTGCCCCCAGGTAACCCAGGGTGACCAACCCCAAGTTCCTTTCAAAAATACAAAAAAGGTAGCAAGCGCTCTCTCTCAAAAGAACAAGGCATGATAACCTGTTCAGTGGTTATTAACCACATTGAGAGTTTGCAGCCATTGCTTTTTGCTCACTGTACCTTCACAGATGGGAAATATCCATTTGCATATCAGTCTTTGTCCCACCCACAAGGGCAGTCCAGCACCGAAATGCTATGGCAATTCCTCTCTGAACAAGAGTACCATCAGCAACCCCATACACGTGTTTCAGCCTTGTTGGGCATCATCAGTGAGGTGAAGCTGAGCCTCTCTAAGCACAGTGAGCAGGGAGTCCACGTCTGGTTGCCCCCAGGTAACCCAGGGTGACCAACCCCAAGTTCCTTTCAAAAATACAAAAAAGGTAGCAAGCACTCTCTCTCAAAAGAACAAGGCATGATAACCTGTTCAGTGGTTATTAACCACATTGAGAGTTTGCAGCCATTGCTTTTTGCTCACTGTACCTTCACAGATGGGAAATATCCATTTGCATATCAGTGTTTGTCCCACCCACAAGGGCAGTCCAGCACCGAAATGCTATGGCAATTCCTCTCTGAACAAGAGTACCATCAGCAACCCCATACACGTGTTTCAGCCTTGTTGGGCATCATCAGTGAGGTGAAGCTGAGCCTCTCTAAGCACAGTGAGCAGGGAGTCCACGTCTGGTTGCCCCCAGGTAACCCAGGGTGACCAACCCCAAGTTTCTTTCAAAAATACAAAAAAAGGTAGCAGGCGCCCCTCTCTCGAAAGAACAAGGCATGATAACCTGTTCAGTGGTTATTAACCACATTGAGAGTTCGCAGCCATTGCTTTTTTGCTCACTGTACCTTCACAGATGGGAAATATCCATTTGCATATCAGTCTTTGTCCCGCCCACAAGGGCAGTCCAGCACCGAAATGCTAAAGCAATTCCTCTCTGAACAAGAGTACCATCAGCAACCCCATACACGTGTTTCAGCTTTGTTGAGCATCATCAGTGAGGTGAAGCTGAGCCTCTCTAAGCACAGTGAGCAGGGAATCCACGTCTGGTTGCCCCCAGGAAACCCAGGGTGACCAACCCCAAGTTCCTTTCAAATGTACAAAAATGTTAGCAGGCGCCCCTCTCTCAAAATAACAAGGCATGATAACCTGTTCAGTGGTTATTAACCACATTGAGAGTTTGCAGCCATTGCTTTCTGCTCACTGTACCTTCACAGATGGGAAATATACATTTGCATATCAGTCTTTGTCTTGCCCACAAGGGCAGTCCAGCACCGAAATGCTATGGCAATTCCTCTCTGAACAAGAGTACCATCAGCAACCCCATACACGTGTTTCAGCCTTGTTGGGCATCATCAGTGAGGTGAAGCTGAGCCTCTCTAAGCACAGTGAGCAGGGAGTCCACGTCTGGTTGCCCCCAGGTAACCCAGGGTGACCAACCCCAAGTTCCTTTCAAAAATACAAAAAAGGTAGCAGGCGCCCCTCTCTCGAAAGAACAAGGCATGATAACCTGTTTAGTGGTCATTAACCACATTGAGAGTTCGCAGCCATTGCTTTTTGCTCACTGTACCTTTACAGATGGGAAATATCCATTTGCATATCAGTTTTTGTCCCGCCCACAAGGGCAGTCCAGCACCGAAATGCTATGGCAATTCCTCTCTGAACAAGAGTACCATCAGCAACCCCATACATGTGTTTCAGCTTTGTTGGGCATCATCAGTGAGGTGAAGCTGAGCCTCTCTAAGCACAGTGAGCAGGGAGTCCATGTCTGGTTGCCCCCAGGTAACCCAGGGTGACCAACCCCAAGTTCCTTTCAAAAATAGAAAAACGGTAGCTCTGGGTAGGAAAGGTTGTGCACATGTTCCGTTCCTAATGCACAGACATCCTAGTTGAATTATATATACAGGATTTTACCTGAGCTTGAGGCTCATATATTTGTTTCCTGTCATTTAATTTGGCCTGGAAAAATGTACTTGGAATATTTTGCCAAGTGATTATTCTGTCACACCCTGCCTCCATCCTCCCGTGTTATCATCCACCTACTCTGCCCTCCCCCTATCAACACCCCACTCTAGTCCACATCAATGCATGCATGTATACCCTCTTAAGTCTTGGAACGCCCCTATGGCCAACACAAAAAGTACTCGTCCCATCCAAACACAGAAGAACCCATATGAGTACACAGGTAAAAGTTGCTTCCGACCTACACAACAGTAGCACCACAGTGTTTCCACTCCTGTTTAACCCATTATTCCACAAACACTAGCCTCCAACCCTTTTGTTCTTAGAGCCATGTACAGTGAGACCAATATTAGTGGTAGAAAGACACTATACTATATTACCTTACTTTGAGCCATCCAGCTGTATTTTCTTAACCTCTAAAGTAAACTATGAGTCAAACTGGGTCAGTAATTATATCTATTCTGATTAATGCAATCATATTCATTAAACCACTAATACTTATTTAATTGTTTTGTTTATAACACCCCTAATACCATAGCTGAGTTTGGTTTCTAAGCACGGATCCAGTATTCAAACCTCTGTTGCTCTGCATGTTCTTGCTTCCAAGACCAGTACGTTGCCCCTGTGCTATCCTCCGTTCACCTTGAAATACAATTTGTCAAACTTACTCTAGGCATTTGGTGCTCTCTTCATTTTATAACTTAGTAATACATGCAGGACTTTCGACTATGTAGACATGTCCCTTTTACAGGTTTAGTTGATCACAGGTATCTTTTTACAAATTATAACCCTTAGAAGGTTTGAAAGTAAAATAAAATATACCTCTAGAAGGAACACATTATGGTACGCTTCTTGGTATTGCATTTTGTGATGTCCAATGCAAACAGATACGTGCCAGTGTGAGTGAATAGGGGTAGAGAACATTTGGGGGTAAACCTAGGTGAGATAGGATGCATACGAATTCCTTAAAGAATTTGGCTTCAGTGCAGTCATGTAAAGGTTACCAATAGCTCACTGGCCATACAGTTGTCAATTCTAATTACACAAGGGATGCCCCAGATCAGAATTGACTATGTGATGGGCCCTTCTGTAATTGTCACTGTACAGCAAGGATTTGCTGCAATTTTTTCGATGCTGCCACTCCACTCCCTAGGGAATAACCCTCACCCATAACAAACCTTGGCATCATCTGAAACATCTGGATGGATGCGCTTATCCGGCATCCCTCAAGTACAATCGATTGAGTGCAGCTGACCGGGCACTGCCAGCAGTGTATCAACCATGGTTGCTTGAAATGTGTAAAGTGATAGCACTAGGGACCTGGGTAAAGTGCTGCTAGACACTCAGATTGACATCGTTAGACTGAGGTGTCAGAGTATGATACATAAATATACTTCACATGCTCCATCAATCACCAGAAATATTGCCTACTGATTGCGTGTGTTATGCAGGTCGCTGCACAAGGTGCATAATCAGGCTGGGCACTTTAGACCGCTTGTTTTGGTTCTGCCTCTGGAGTTTTGGAAGACTGTTTCAGAGAGGAGCATGTTATGCATAGAGATATACTGTTACTGTGAACTACTTTCGTACTTGGTGATTTACATTACCCTAGAGATCTTGCAAGAACATACCATGCTGGCTAAGGAGAAGATTTTGAGCATTTTGAAGTCAGCCACGGAACCTTACATGAAATATTGAATCAATTGCTTATGATCTAGTTCATCATGGACATGTCTAGCTGAGATGAATTTACAATCTCTGGGCTGTTATGGTTTGTCATTAACTCTTTCATCTTTCATCTATTCAACCTAGCCCTCCTGACCTAAAGTTCCCATCATCTTCAGATCCCTTTCAAACAGCAATCATCATATATGTTTTAGCCAAGATTGAACTGTTTGTGGTTACGAATTACTCAGGCATTATCCTGCATATTAGCCAAAGATGATGTGTTTTGGTTTGGCACTTCTTAATACCCGATATTTTGATTGCTGAGTAATATGCTCATAGTGAAAAATTTAAAAAGGCAACAAACATCACATTATATGGCAGAAACTTCATTACAATTACGTATGTACATTCATATTGTTTCAGAGCAATGTATTCAAGATGATTTATTTTGTTCAGAATAACATTAGATACACTCAAATAGCCTTCATATTTCAAACCAACTCATTTTTCTTTCTTAATGCATGTGGTACACCTTGACATTCCCTGACATTCTGTCAGCCTTTCATGTGGACTTTAATATCCTCACTCAACCTGGTATGAATAATAAACAGAAGCATCAACCAGGTCCAAAGTTATCAGGATTCCCGGTAGCATGCGTGAGCGAGTCCTATTTTACGTTGGGATTCTGGTGCATGTAGTATTATCTTTTCAAATGTATAACTACAAATCCCAGATTTCGAAGAATAGAAACTGGAATCAAATGCTTACTCACACATGCAACTGGCATCAATGTTTCTGGAGTGGTGTTAGGCAGGGGGGTGACCTGACATGAAGTCTGCAGGGTTATATTCCTTGCCAGGCTTGTGTATTATGGTAAAGCCAAATTCCTGTAAACGTAGGCCCCACCTTTCTATGAGAGGAGGCATTTTGCAGTGTGGATTTCCATAGATGTTGACCCACGCTTGATGGTCTGTGATGACGGTAAATGACTTTCCCAAAAGAAATTTTTGAAAGTGCTCTAGGCCCATACGACTGCTATCCCTTCTTTTTCTGGCTGAGAGTATTTCATTTCCACATTCAAAAGTTTTTTGCTGGCATACACAACCACTTACCTTGGTGTTTCTCATCCCGGTCAGTTTTGCGCCAGAATGGCTCCTAGTCTGACTGGACTAGTGTCCACTGTTAGTTCAGTGCATAGGTCTGGATTGAAATATGGTATGTGCTCTGCAGACACTATGGCCCTCATTCCGAGTTGGGCGCAAAGGGATACGGGGCACCGTTAAGGACATCGGTGCCAGTAATCCCTTTGCGCCCTATTCCGTGGTCCCTTAGCGGGTCCTTTCCTTAACACCTGGTTTTACCAGGCATTATGGACAGGGCCCGTTAAGGGACTTCAGTGCTAATAACGGTACCACAATTTGCAGTACCGTTATTAGCGCCTTCCCCCTTCCCAATGAGCCCTATGGGGGCTGGAATGGGGAATGGCTTTTTCAACGGGACTTACTGGTCCCGCAAAGGTCGCAATAGACTGGTAAGTCCCCCTTGAACCAGGGCGGACTCGGTACCGGAGGTAGTCATGGCGCAAATAGCGCCATGATTACCTCCAAACTCGGAATGAGGGCCTATATCTTGTTTGATCTGCGTAAACGCTCTCTGATACTCTGAGGTTCATTGAAAAACATGTCCTTGCTTGGTAAGGTCTCTGAGTGGGGCACTGAAGGTTGCAAAGTGACATAAGTATCAGATGCAATAGCTTGCCATTCCTAAGAACGATTGGACATCACTGACATCTTCCAGTGGCAAAATCCTGGTTATGGCAGTAACCTTGCTTGGATCCGGACTCATTCCTCTCTGTGAGAATGTATGCCCAAAGAATTTGATATGTTCCTTGCAAAATGCACACTTTTAATGATTCTGTGTTAATACTGCTTCCATCAATGCACTGCACACTTTATGTAGTGCCTCATGATGCTTTTCTGAAGTGGCTCCAAATACCAGGATATCATCACTGTAATTAAAACAGTTTTTGACTGACAAATGACCCTTTGTATGCTTTTATGGAATATTTTTGCTGCCGACGAAATTCCAAAGCTGTGCCTTCTGTAAATAAAAAGCCCAGGTGTTGATATACCTCGATTGTTCATCTATCTTTATGTGATGGTATCCCTTGTTGAGATCGAGTTTCAAGAATATCCGGGATCCATTCAGTAGGCTGATCATTTCGTCTAAGTGCATTCGAGGGTGTCTCTCACATCCAATCGATCTGTTAGCCTGTCTCATGTCGACACATATGCGTATTGCACCAGTTGTGCCTTTCTTTGAAACTGCCACTATGTAAGACACCTAAGGGGTAGGGCTACTAGCAGGTTCAATTATGTCTTGTTCAAGCAGACTGTGTATTTTATCTCCACTTGTGCTTGGTGGTGAAACGGTATCCTCCTGGAGTGCTGAGTGACAGGATTTATAGATGTGTTGATATGTAAAGTTATGGGGTCACTTTGAGGCACCCCAGGCCAGTAAAGAGTGCTGGAAAGGTCTGTACAATGGAGTCATCCTGTCGCATGTTTTATGTCACTGCTGCAATCTCCATTTTAAGGACAGTAGGGTGGCCTAGCAGGTTGCTCCCAGGAACTTGGCCCTGTAGTACATGTAGCTCCATGAAGTCATGGCTGCCTTTGCACCAAAGTGTTGTGGATAATTTCCTGTGATTGTGCATGAGGCCCTTTGCTCCCCACTGGAATATTTTCATTTCGGATGGAACCAGTAGTGGAGGGTTTGACATTTTCTGATACTCTGAGATGCATATGATGTTGAGGGAGGCCCCTGTGTCAATTACGAAACTCTCTGCGTGGTCTCCTATCCTCTTGTTAACGTCATTCTCAGCCAATATTGTCACTGCATTCATCATGCATGCATAGTTACAGGGTTCTCTCTCATTGTTCGTGCATGCATAGTCACAGGGTTCTCTCTCATTCATTAGTGAGGGTAAACAAGATCTTCCTATTATCTGGTGTACATGCCTCACAATATCTTTTTGGGTGTTTTTCTTCTCCTCTTGGTCCAATGCTGCATTGCAGTTTGTTCTTGCCTCATCGTAGTGTAATTAGGCCCATGAGATTGACTTGGCTAGGCATTGCACACAATGGCTAGATGATTCTCATGACCACATATAGTGCATTTCTGTCCAAATGCTGGGCATTTCATACCTGGATCATCTGGAAATGACAGCCCGCAGCGATAGCTCCTGCTCGGGGAAACATGACTTCTTCTCTGGTTGCTGCCAGTGTATCGACTGCATCCCCCTGAAGTCACCTTGTATATCTGTTCCTTTGTAGGACTGTTGTTACCCTCCATTTGGCTCACGTTCGTTTCAGTGTGTCTTCTGTCTTGGCCATCTGCAAAATGGTATTTAGCAGAAGTGGCTCTTATAGCAGATTCTTTCTGAATGATGACGACAGACAACCACCAATGATCCTGAGACATATTGCTTCTTCATTCAAAAATCTTTGAAAATCGCAGTGCGCCACCAGATTCCGAAGCCTGGTTGCAAATACATCTGTGCTCTCACCTGTGAGTTAATATGCCATTTTGAACGTGTGCTTTTCATGGTCGATGTTTCATTGTGGATCAAATTACGTGCATAGTGCGTCCTTCAGACCAACACATGTTTTCACTTCTTCCGGTGGGAAAGTGGGGATGTGGACTTCTATGTGATCTCCCACAAGATTTATGAGCAGTCTTCTTGCGAAACGATTAGGGGCCTGTTCATCATAGGCTGAAAAATAGTTTTTAAAGCACCTCAGGCATCTCTCCCGCCTTGGTCGAAGCGATTGCTGATCTTGCATGTCGAAAGGCGCCAGCCTACGGAATGCACTTGCGCCTGGCATGTCGTCCTCATGGAATTCTCGTTCTTGTCCTTCCTCCAACATTTTGCAGGTGTAGTGGAGCATGTGTTTAGTGGCCCTTGCAGGAATGAGAGAAAAAGAGAGGAAAAAACATTGTTTTTTTGTTGGATTTGGTATGGGAATGCAGTCACACGAGCCTATCCCACCTTCATCGCCATTGTCGCGTTGCCTTATTTATTTCCGAAAACATAAAAATAAAGACCCAGAGCTGCATACCGGGTAAACTAGCTTTTTATTTCTTTTGTGGCAACTACCTGAAACCGATCACGTGACCTTGAGCATGCGTTACCTTCCGGCCTTTGATAGGCAGCAGGCAATCGTGACTTCAGGAGCTTGGCCGGACATGACATTTGCCAAAAAGTGAAAGAGCCATTGTAGAGTGCAAACCAAAAGTCAATCCCTGTCCTTCCCTGTTCTGCGCTCCCCCACCTCTCCCTTCTCCCTCCCACCATCCCACTCCCTTCTTTTTGTTTATTTTTTCCAGAGTGTTGTTCAACTTGCATGAACATAAGAGATGCACTGGGAGATCAAGAGAGCAGTGAGTTTTACACAGCCCAAGTTTCACTTTTAATATCAGTGTACATTATCAGCCCCTAGCTGCTCCTTCATCTCCTCTGTGCCACATAGCAACCTTACTTATTAACTAAATTCACTCTACTGATGCTTGTCTTCTTAACCACTATAATGTTCCCATTCTGCATAATGCCCCACTCCATACCATGTACACGAGGTTGCTTCATTAAGATCAACAACGGAATAGCCAAATTAGGATGCCAGCGTCCTTATCCAGTGGTCTGCCCCACACCTTTCCTTCCATCCACTCCTCCATTCCCCTTCACTATTACACACAAAAATATCACTCAAACTAACGCCACCACTATAGAAGCACCAACCATCCCTAGCCTGAGGAATAACACAGCGAAATCCCCTGTTTGTCTCGTGACCAAGACTAAGACTACTCCCATTTTGGGTCTCACCAGATTAAACAGACTTAGAATTAGAACTAAAACCCTCCACCAAACCATCAAGCCTACCATTACCATAGACACATGCACCAAACCTGTTACCACTCCTAATAATCTCCAACTCACACACCACAATAAAAAACCTATCAAACCACCCACTCACCCAATCCAATGAATTCACCTCACCACGTCACCACCCCCACGTTCAAAGGTGCACTTATTAACACACGCTCTCTCGGAGAACACGCCATAGAAATCCATGACCTCATCTTGGATCAACAACTGGACATCCTGGTAGTCACCAATACCTGGCTACACCCTGCGGCAGGCTCACTCCTAGCCCTTGGCATCCCTTCAGGATACAGCATCCTTAGGACAAACAGGACAAACACCCAAGGAGGTGGAGTCGCCCTAATAGCCAGAACCTCTCTTCAAATCAGAGCATGTCCATTGGAGCAAATACAGGGTTATAAACTCTTCTTGGTAGTGTACAGGACACCTAATAAAAACACACACCCCAACTTAGACATCCCCCTACTACTAACTCCACTCATCAAGCCTAACACCAAGTGTATTATCCTCAGAGACCCAATAGACCTGGACGCATCAGCTTTCCACACACTGCTATGTTAGACATGAATTTCAAACAGTTGATTAATAAACCCACCCATTCCAAAGGAAGAACACTGGACTGGATCCTCACCCTTAACTCTCAAATCACCATTGACTCCATCCTCCACGTAGACTGGTCAGACCATTTCATCATCAGCTTCACACTGGAATATAACACCACCCATAAACCTCCTGACTCATTTGAAACCAGAAACATCAAAAAGCTCTCTGCTGATAATTTCTCCCCGATCCTGAACTCAGCCCCAGCCAACATAAGTCCTAATACTAACAACGCTGCCTACCTAGCGGAATGTTACCAACACAGCCTGACCCATACCATTGATTCACTCGCCCCTATCATCACCAAAACACGGAAAACAGACAAACGGTCTTGATTCTGGTTTAATGAGGAACTAGTCACCCTCAGACGTATAAAAAGATCATTAGAGCACCTCCACAGAAAAACCAACACCCCCGAATCAGCAAAGGTGTTTGAAATAGCTACCAAAAATTGCTTTCAACCATTGCATCACCAATGCCAATTCCGATAGCAAAGAATTGTTCTCCATCCTCAGAGAACTAGAGAACCCCTGCCAAGTCACATCACCTAACAATGCCAGCAAAGCCTGGTGCTCTACTATACAAGCCGCCCTACACTCAAAAAGTTTGATGTTACAAAACAAAATTGAGAGCAAAAAAAGCTCTCCTAGCAGAAAAAATACTTCCCACTATAGCTTCCATGCCGTCCAACACCATTCCGTGCACTCCTTTCGACTTCACCCCAGTCTCAAACAAAGAAGTGCTAGACACAACAGCCAAACTCAAAGCATCTAATTGTAAAGAAGACCAATTTCCATCTCACCTAGTCAAACTCTGCGCCCCAACCCTATCACCCATCATTACTGAATTTGTCAACTCCTCCTTCAATTCTAACACTGTCCCTACCAGCATCAAAAAAACATGGGTAACACCCCTCCTAAATGAAACAACCATTGATCCCTCAATCCCCACCAACTATCGACCAATTACCACAGTCCCCTTTCTCCTAAAAATAATCGACACAATAGCATACTCCCAAATACAAAATCACCTAGAGCACCGCCACCTATTGGGGGACAGACAGTCAGGATTCCGCCCCAACCACAGCACAGAGACTGCCCTTCTTGATTTAAAAATCCAAATGGATGCCACCAGAGAAGCATGTAAAACTGCCTACTAATGCTACTAGATCTTTCGGCGGCTTTTGACCTGGTTGACCATGACACACTCTGTGCCACACTAGCTAATAACTTTAACCTGTCCAATGATGCCACTAACTGGATCAAATCTTTCCTAGCAGACAGGACCTCAAGAGTGTCCAACGGCAAAAAATCAACAGACCCCCATATCAGTTCCTTTAGGCGTCCTGCAAGGTTCATGTCTATCTCCCACTCTATATAATGCCTACACAAAGCTACTCTTTGCATCCCTGGATGCCATGGGTGTCATCTACACAAGTTCTGCAGATGACACCCAGATCCTCATCCCACTAACAGGCAACCACGAGCAAGGCTCACTGCTCATCAACAAAATATACTCATTAATTCAAAACTGGATGGCCAATAATAGCTTATGCCTCAATGATGACAAAACAGAGCTCCTTATATTTGGCTCATCCTCCAAAATGGACTCACTACAACCTGCCTACACATCTTTCATCATAGATGGCACTACTATTCCAGTGCTCACACAAGTCAAGACACTTGGGGTCTACCTTGATGCCACTCTAACAATGTCTAACAAAACAACACCCTAGCCTCCTACACATATTATACATCTAAACTCATCTCTCTAAGCCGCAAATTCCTCACAGCTGATAACTGCATTACTTTAGCAAGAGCACTTATACTCTCCATACTCCATTACTGCAATATCCTATTCCTTGGCACCTCCAATACTAACGTAGCTAAACTCCAACTTATGTAAAACAAAGCCCTCCGAGCCGCACTAGGCATAAGAAAATCCGAACACATTTCCAACATCAGGGGAGACAACCACTGGCTCCCTATCAAAGCTAGGATACTCTTCAAACCCCTAAGTATCACTCATAAATACATCACCAATAAAGCTCCCAAATACCTCATCAATACAGTCATTAAGAAAAACCACACCAGACTCCTCAGATGCAACAATAACGCAAACCTCGAAATCCCAAAATACAAAAAAGAAAAGCAGGGGCAGTAGCTTTAAAGTCCTTGCACACAGACATTGGAACACCCTACCCATTAACATTAAGAATGAAATATCCTTCCCCCAAAGGAGCTTTAAAGTCCTTGCACACAGACATTGGAAGACCCTACCCATTAACATTAAGAAAGAAATATCCTTCCCCCAAAGTAGCTTTAAAGTCCTTGCACCCAGACATTGGAACACCCTACCCATTAACATTAAGAATTAAATATCCTTCCCCTAAAGTAGCTTTAAAGTCCTTGCACCCAGACATTGGAACACTCTACCCATTAACATTAAGAATGAAATATCCTTCCCCCAAAGTAGCTTTAAAGTCCTTGCACCCAGACATTGGAACACCCTACCCATTAACATTAAGAATGAAATATCCTTCTCCCAATTCAGAAAATCATTGAAAACTAGGCTTTTCAAACAATACTAATGCTAACTATGAACCCCACCTGACTAGTGCCCCCTACCAACTGTATATATAATGTATGTGATCTAATTTGTGCCTTATTGTTTTCTTTTAAAAAAATATTAAGATTGTTGCTTACACTGTGTGTGGGAGCGGGGGGCCAGCTGGCCCCTCTCTACCTTCACTTCTCAGTACAAAACTTGGACCAAGTGCCTCCAGTAGTGGGTTCGACCCTTGCCCTTATGCAATGTTAACTTTCGTTGACTTTCGTGTAGATGGGACCACTGAGCAGGACACAGGGCCTCCATTTTTGTACCCCCTTTCGACTCCATCTTGGTGACCAGGTCTCACTACGATAGTACGAAACGCTTCTCTCCCTCTCCTCACTGTGGTCAGGCACACAGAGCACATGGCCCCTACCTTCGTTCCCACTCTGACTGGAAAACTCTGCGGCTCCATTCTCACGCTGAAGCCGGAGGTATTTGCAACACTCATAAATGTATCACATCAGTCTTCCTCTGAGATCACTGTCCTGCATGTGAACCAGCATGAACTAAGCACATAGCTTGTTCATCTCCACAAACGTGTCCTTGCCCCCGCACCCTCGCCAATGGAAACTTACTGCCATTCTGACCCTGTGTACCTGCAAGATATTCCTTTCATGTGCCAGACCACTGACCATGCCATGGTGCCGACCCAGCAGACCCCCAAATAACATTAGACCCCTGCTGCAGTATATCATGCCTAATACTAACAAATCCCACATACCTGAGATTCTTGTGAGACTAAACCTACAGTTCAATCAGTGTACTCCCCGTCCGGGGAGTGTCCGTTTTATTCTCTTGCACGTTGAAGACGGGGAGGGCACAATCAACTGTCTGTAACTATGCTGGGATGCCCCCGGGTCTGGGTGTATAACAAATGTTATAAATAAATAAATAAAATAAACAAATGTGTGCAACGGTTGTGGGGCTAAACATATTCTCAGTCAAGGCAATGACGCTTATAGCTTTACACCTCATTCGGTGAACACTGTTACTTGGTGCCGCTGAATGAGGACAGGGACCCTGGACAATGTATTAAAACACACAGGTGACAATGAACGTTTTTTATATGCAAGTTATGACTCGCAGCCACCAACTGGAACATGCTACCCGTCTCTATCAAACGCGAGTCCCACCTGGTCTTCAGTAAAGCAATAAAAACCATGTTGTTCGTGTAAACCACACTTTGGACCTTGTACTGGCAGTATGTATTTCTCATATGTCTGTGCTCATCTTTCCAACTTCATAGATAATGTAAGGCAACCTTCCATTCCCAGGCTAATGTAAGTCACGCATTCTTTGTAACATGTACCGTCTATTGCACGAACCTCACCGCTGTAACTAAGACATTTCCTTGAAACAGCGCCACGATGCCCTCGGGCTGCTAGGCGCTTTACAAATGCAATAAATAAATAAATAAATAAATAAATAAATGACACTGGGCTGGATTAACACAAGTTGTAAGAAAGGCAACCGAGGCAGACATACATGTATTGATCATTTGTAGTGATATATTCATCGAGATCCTATAGATTGACTAATAAAAATATTTCGACAAAAAATCAACTATGAACACAGCAATCTATAATGTACGAATTATTATAAGCTATATACTCTACCAACGGAAACACGCGCCCCATCAATATTAATTCGATCAGATCACATGGGTATCAATGTGATTCAACCACTTGCCATATAATGCCATCAATTATCCACCACGCCGTTTCTACTTCATTTACTGCAGCATCAATCGTGAGAGAAGCGAGGTATCACTTAGTGGAACGCGCGCAGGTGTCCAATCGATACCGCCAGTTAACATCCTGATTAAACACGAGAGCATCATTAGTCAACGCACATTTTTTTTTTTCCTTTTTTTTTTTTTACTGGTAGTAGAGTTTACATTTGAAATATGATAACATTAATCAATTGCTAATTATTTTGTTTTCAATGATGCCATGTTCAGTAATTTGATTATGATTAACAGCCCCTTCCCGAACTGTATTTACATGCTGCGGATGCGCGGGTTGTCCTTCGCCCATTACCGGCCGATTTAGTGCCACTTTGCTCCGCTTCTTCACCAGCAGAAATTACTGAAGGACACCGTGGAGACGTCGAAATCTATCTTCTTTCCCTGTACACAGAAAAAAGCCTCGCAGGCAGAGGTTTCACTTCAGCACATGCGTGGCCTTTTAATTGCTTCTAAATTGCATTGTGACCCGTCCCGTCAATAGCAGAATCCCTCTAGCAGAGAGCAGCACACTTTGGGCATCTGTGTTGGTAAAAGCTTCACTCGCAATTTCGAGTTATCAAACTTCAGAGGACAGCGCACGATACAAAGGACGATACTATTTTGGGCTGTTTGTCAATAGCATATTAACCTTGTATTGAAATTGCTCAGTGCACTCCCGGGGTCGGATGAAGAAATAAGCCAGGCCGCCATAATTAGTTATTTAAGGTACAAGTAGAGGTGCAACACGAAATGTCAAGCATATTACGAGGTTGTGAAATAGAACTTCTAAGAACATGTTCAATGTCAGACTTCTGCATGTGAACTTCGCTGCACATACACTTGCATACAATGTCAAAGCAAAATAATGTAGTTAATACTTTAAGCCATGTGGAGAACTATCCCTTGGTGCAAAGATAAGCTTGAATACTTCTGAGTCTGACACACAGCAGGTTCAGTGCCATATAAAAATAGGTTATCAAGCCAACCACCCTGAAAGCTGGTCTTTTGAAGGCGCAGCTTCCCAGGGAACATGTATTCACTGCTAAAAGCGCAGCAATCCAGCTTCAAAACGTTTCTAGAAACTCCGAAGTATTTCATGTTTTTTTAACTTGTCTCGCCGTAATGAATTAATTAAATTTCGTATGTGTTATAACATGTTCCCACACTGAGAAGACATGCGTCTTTTTAAAACACAGAACACTAGACAAAGGCACGATTTAAAATGTGTCTTGAAGCATTTCTAGGGGAAAGCAGCTGACCATAGCCAAATGGGAAGGCATGCTGTGTCAGCACGACTTGTCAAAACCGTGCTGAAGAAAAGTGAAGGCCTTAAAAAAAAAAAAAGTCAAACAATGTCCACAAAATGTAGAGAAATAAAGTGCACATTACAAAAGAAAAGGAGGACATCGAGTCAGTGGTGGAACTGTGCCAAAAACAGTAGTGGGGCTTTAACTCTAGCAGGAGAGGGATTATATTGGAGGGGGCAAGGTGCAACATATGCTTCATGGGTGTTGTGGTCAGCCCATGTTGGCGGCCAAGAGGGTGGAACAGGCAAAGAAAGGGAGGCTCTCTGTATTGTTTATAATTTATTTTTCTCTGTTGTCAATCAGTTTGAACATTTATTTATTTATTTTTGAATTTGTTTGGATAATAAAATCATCCTTTCAAATTATTTAAACGATACATTACATCACATAGATCAACAAAACCAACAATGTTTTCATATCAAATTAATTAATAATCATCAAACATAAATCAACCAAATTTTTACAAAGCGAGCATATCAGGAAAGTGGCCAACAAAAAGTGAACGATCGGTGTGTGAACTGTTTGCTTGGGATTATTGAATAAATGATGCCAAATCATACTTGATTCCATGTTACTGTATAAAGCAACCCATTCTTTTTTTAAATGTATGCTCCTAAAATTAGATAGTTTGGGACAAACAGTTAGACAGTGCTCTAGCATTTCTTTTAAAGACTTGTTTTCACAAATGCGACAATAGAATAGTTATTTTGCTATAACTCACCTTCTCACCAAGATTTCACGTGTTGGCCACAGGTTCAATCTAAGCCTAAAATATAGATTGCGCATTTGGGGATTTGGACATTTGCAGAGGTAGTCTGCCATAAATACAATACAATACAATACAACTAGAAAGCGCTTATGTAGAAACGGATTCGACTTGAAGTCTATGTACCTAAAGCATACATTTCGATTTGTTATCCAGTCATGTTGGTATAATTTGACTTTTGCACACTCACGATTAGACAACAGTAGATCAAGAGTTATGGATGCATCAGCTAGTGCATGCAGGATATATTCACACCACAATTTAGTAAATAATTGGTCTCGCACTAGGAGATGCTCAGCCATGATTCCCAAAAGATTAACAGATTGCAAACCTAAAATGCTTTTTCTAAATAAGGCAGCCATTTTCCACTTAACCTGAACCTCAAGAGATAAC
This sequence comes from Ambystoma mexicanum, assembly GCF_040938575.1. Lineage (NCBI taxonomy): Eukaryota > Metazoa > Chordata > Amphibia > Caudata > Ambystomatidae > Ambystoma > Ambystoma mexicanum. The sequence continues at coordinate 1,143,940,900 of NC_090922.1, forward strand.
AAGCCTAGTTCATGCCTAATAAGCAGTAAGAGCACAGAGCTAGGTACAATTAGTAAGCCTTTCCAAAACCGAGATTCTAGTTTAGGTCAATTTGTGTTTAAAGGAGGGAGACAGTCAGTTCCATACAGTAGGGTAGGAATTACCTTCTGTTGATAAAAGGTCATGATATGAGTCGGGGTAAACTTCCCAAATTTGATCTATAGAATTTTTACTTGACATATTAATGTTTGAAGTTTGTTGCATCTGTCATGAACATTAATTTTGTTAGACGTGTGTTACGTTCAGTTCTTGGTGAAATAAGTGTACTGAGCCACACTGGGTATAGTAGTCTTTACTAGGTTGACCCAGGAGGTAAGTTTACATGAAGCAAATAGATTAGGTATATAAGAAGGGAGAGACATCCACGGGCCCCCTCATCCTTTAAATTACAGGCCCCAACTGACTTTGTGGAACATACAGGCACACTTCACTCAAAACATTCCACACCAACATTCTGTCAGGGACTCAGGCATACAGACCAATCAAACAGGAAGTAAAACACAAATCTAACAACGTGGAAACTGCAATATTTAATCCCAAGTATCTGTACTGAAGCACGTTAGTTAAGTTATATATGGCTTTGTGAAATCAATGGCCATTATTCTTAGCTCAGCTGATTTTGCCTGAAACTAGAAACGTGGTCTCTCATGAATAGAATTTGGTAATTTATTACAATGCTTAGATTCCAAGGCTTTCTGAGATGTGAATGATCTGTGGACCTGGAGTGTACCACAGAAGTGTATTGCAGTAGTTTAGATCACCAGTCACTAAGGCTCCTACTATAACTGCTCACTTGTCCAGCAGCATGAAGGAGAATATCCCATGCAACCACCTAATGTTAAAATAAAATCCTGTGGAAATGGCCTAGGCCTTTACCAACTCTAGCATCTTAGAATGTAACCTGAGATAACTATTTAACAAGTTTTCCAAAAGTAAGGGGCAAATGGGGTGTTGTGAGAGATAATTTCTTAGTGTGAGCAGAACTTCCGCCAGCTTCCGATAGTTAAGGTGCAGCCAGATAGAGCTCATCCAGGCTGAGATGGCATTCCGGCTTTGTGAATGTCGGGTGAAACAGATTTCAGTTTAGCTGTAACTGCTTTAAGGTGGTACAATGAAGAGGTACAATTCAACTTCAAAATGAACTGTTCCAGTGTGGTGAAAAAGGTAGTAAAATGTAGTGGAACAGTTTGCTGATAACTCCGCTCCCTATAGCTCCCTCTCTTTTTGACCACTATATCTAGAGATATGATTTAAAATATTTATGAAGACCAACTGGCAATACAAAATTAAAGAACAAAAGATTTGGAATTCAAAATATCATCAACCATACACCACTGAAATGTATTATTTATTTAATTATATACAAGAGGGACAATGCTTTTTTGATCCCAAAGAATGTACAATGAACACAGTACCCTCACCTCACACCGACCGCCAATGCTCCTGCACACAGTCCACTCACCCACCACCAACTCCCCTGCACACAGTCCCCTCTTTCCATGCCCAATCATGTGTCCATGTGATGGCCGCTCAGCTGACAGTGCACACTTCAATCACTGGCTGCGTGGCTGCTTCCCATGTGCACTGGATTCTGAAGAGCACTGAAGCATCCTGCACTGTGACCTACATTGTTGGGTTCCCTGTTGGGGCTCCTTTGTGCAGGTGGTGGAGGTAGATGGGATGGAGGCAGGGAATAGAATTTGCTCCACGGGAGGTTGTTGTTTTCCTGCATTTGTTCTGCTAATGCATAGAGCCCCTCACATAGCTCCCTTACTCTATGCCTGGACCCTGTGAGGGATGCTGTATATGCCTCCACCACCTTACTGGTGCAGGCATTGTCCCATGCCATGGTCTTTGTTGCACCCCATACGGTACGGCTGATGGCCTTCATATGCTGATTGTGTCCTCTGGCAAGGCCCTCAATCCTCAGCTGACGTGCCTCTATGACATCAAGGTGCGCTATCACTGCAGCCATGGGACAAGTAGGGGTTAAATATGTGTGTTATCTTAACACTTCTGAACTGACTAATGCAGAAGTTAAAAGCTGTGCAGCAAAGATTTGTTTATTCAGTAGTCATTGGGGTATCAGCCCTGGTGTGAAGATTTTGGGAGGCCACCCTATTATGGTAAACAGGGAAGACACTGAGAGGTTAACCAAACCCAATCAAGGTTGGTAGCAGACTGGCAAGGCTTAGTCTCAGGAAGGGTGTAAAAGTGGTCTAGGGCTACAATGAGTCAACACAGAGCAACCCCAGTAATTCAAGTTAGAAACCAGGTATATGTAATCTCATTTGTTATTTGTAAACCACCTTTTCCCATTAGTAAGGTCTTAAATTGCTGTAGGTGAACACCCTTGCGGGAGCAACGTCCAAGGTGTGGGAAAATTGGTCAGAGGAGTTTAGAAGGGGTGTGTGCATTTTAGCCAATGCAAAGGTGGGTAGCGGTGGCAAAATACCTACTAGCTACCCATATTGAGCTGGCATGTGGATGGGTGTGTTGTGACATCTGGAGAGTATGCAAGAGTAAGAGACTCGTTATGTGTCCAGCTGGACCTAACTTGTCATGGTGGATAGCTGCATTCTAAAGGCAGAGTTGTTGAGTGATATGTCTTGAAAATGGTCTATATTGCAGATGCGTGCGGATGGGTGTCTTTGCCTTCAGCTGTCTTCCATAAGGATGGAGTGTGATATGCACCTGTGTCTTGTGGCTGGCTTCTTGGTTTCATTGTTGGGGCATGTATTCTGTCTTGTGGTCTGCTGACGGTTACTCTTACCATCATTTGGTAATCACATGGAAGTTCATTGCTGTCTCCACCTGCCTGAAAAAGAGGTTAACTAACCCAAAAAGGGCAGGGTTCATCCGGATGCTGGGATGAATAACCAGGTCTTGCGGGCCCTGTGGAAAGCCAGGTGATCCTCTATACGTCGGATGCTGAAGCAAATGGATTTCCAGATAGAAGGGGCTTGGAGGGAGAAGGAGGATCCCCCTATTGTAGTTGATTTGAAGGGAGGGCTCACAAGGAGGTGGGCAGTGCCTGAATGGAGATTTCTGTTGGGTTGGTAATGGGTGTCTGTTGAAGGTATTCTGTGTCTGTCTTGTGAAGGTGAACAGTGGGTGATGCACATGGCTTTTAAAGTGGACCACTATCTCACAGGTAGATAGTGGATGGTATGGAGTGCGGGTATGATGTTCTCTCTGCGGCCAAGGGTAAGGAGGATCCTAGCTGCAGAGTTCTGGATCTGTTGGTGCATTCTAAGTTGATATGCAGCGGTGCCGAGGTAAAGGGAATTGGCGTAGTTTACAGTGGGAGGGGACGATGGCCAAGATTGAGATGACTCTGTGAGGGTAGTAGGGGTAGGGGAAGATGCATCTGAGAATGCAGAGGTGTAGGTAGTCAAATTTAGATACAGGACCTCATCACAAGTTGGGTGGTAACGCCAGCGCTATTAGCGACGGCGCTATTAGCCCTACCGCCAAACCCCCTGGCGATATTAGCGCCGGATCATGGGTTTGGCGGAACAGTTAGTGCCCATTCCACATTGGGCCCATTCGGGAATTCCTCATTCCCCATTGGGCCCAATGGGGAAAATTGGCGCTATTACCACCAGCAGATTTCCCGCCGGCGGTAATAGCGCAGAAAATCAGCAAATGTGCCACAGATTTCCCCCCAGCTCAGAGCTAGGGGGAAATCCGCCAAGGCCATGATCTGACAGACACTTATATGTGGCGGTAATAGCACTACTGCTGCCTTTAAGGGTTACCGCCAGACTCGTGATGAGGCCCACAGTGTTAATGTGGTGTGAGCATGTCAGGTGTCAGGTCTGCGTCCATTGTGCATCCCAGGTTCTTTACTGCAATGGATGCAGTAGGGGAGGTCTAAAGAAGATGGCTAAGGGGTGGGTTGAGGGAAGAGAGCTGTCTTCTTAAGGATCATGATTTCTCTTTTTACAGGATTGAGAAGGAGGTGGTTGTCCATCATCCAATGGTCGATATCAGAGGCTGGATGTCAGGTGAGGGTGGAGACAGACTTGAAGATCTGTAGGGGAAGCATGGTATCACAAGCAGAGACTGACAAAATGGGTACAATTTGTAAAACCTTTTTTTAAATGGTTGGGATTGGAAAAACTCCTATTTTGCCCTATAACTAAGCTGGACGTAGTCTTGACCATCAAACACTGAATAGGCTAGTCCTAGTGGAGTCTGGCAAATCAAAATGGCCTATTCTAACAAAAACCCAATGCCTGCCCTATCTCTTTTACAAAAAGCATGACAAGGAAAAATGTCTACAAAAGGGAAAATCAGTGCTCAAATGATAATGTGGTTGACCAGCTCTCCTCCCCACGTTAGGCCTCACCAAGTAAGACGGTCCTCGTAGGCAGGATGACACACTTTAGCTCGGCTTTCAACACAATATACACAGTCAAAAAGCTGAGGATCGAGGCCCACTTTACCTTGCACGCACAAGACTCTTTCTCCTTCTTCCAAAATAATGTCTTATCCAAAACATTCCCAAAGGACCCCCCTCTGCCAGGCTCCATTCACCACACAGTTCTTTTAGATCGCCCTCTGTCGGGCTCAGATCTCCAACGATAAAGTTCAGCACAAGTTGCAAGGGGAGCTCCCTTCCCCAAGCTTATTTCAATTGGGTCTCAATCTGTCGGGCTCGGGCCATTCACAGTCACTTTCAAAAACAAACTTTGGGTCTCCCTGTTGGGCTCACACCCCTTTTGTATGTCGAAAACTTTCAAATGTGACTTATCTGTCAGACCACTGCAGGACCACTTCAACTCAAAGTTCAATGTGTTACTTTCACTCTTCCCTTCTCTAGGAACGTGTCTTCTTACTTTAACTTTTACTGTTCATTTGCTTTCTGGCTTCAAAGAAAGTACCTCTGAGAATTTCGAGTGGGTTACTTCCTTTCACCAGAGCACTCTGTTGCTTAGTATCGCTGATTTCCCAGCTGTTCTTTACATCAAAGTTCATTCACAGGTCTTCCTTTCTTTGTGTCTCATCCACATCTGTGCAGCCTTCGCTTGTGATATGAGGTTGATACTTCATTCACTTTAACACACACTGGTCTCTCAGGTCGCTTCCCAACTCACTCGCTGCGTGCGCTTCTTTCTTGTTTGGCGTTTTGCTGTTTTCGATTCAAGGTTAGTACCACAGTCTTGACCTTCCCTCCCGAATTCTGCCGTTCAACCGGGAGGGTTGCTGGCATCCTTGAAACACAATGCAATCTTCACTTGTGGGATCTGGCCTTCTCTACGCTTCTTTCATTACCAGTTAGAGGGAAAAACCTCCAATAGGGAAGACTTGGGGATTTCAGCTGGCTGCCCTCTTCCCTTGGTCTGTTGCTCTGCTCCAGTATGTGTGCCTTCGTCCCAGAGGTTCTGCTAATTCTCATGTTCTGCCTTGCTCAGAGTGTGTCTTTGGATTCTGCCTTTTATTCGTGTGAGGAGAGCTAATTGGTATTAGGTGTATGCACTTAGGATTACGTGCCTGACTTTGCCTGACCTGATTAGCGGCACATGGACAGTACAATGTAGGCAAGTCAGTGTTGTTATTCTCAGTCATCCTCTTCCTCAGTCCAGTGTTTGTTTAAAAAGGGGCTTGGGATCTCTGGGGATCCTAAAGCATAGGATGGGTTTGATAAACAAGATAAGGGTGAATACCACGTCTCGCCATCGGCCTTCTCACCCCCATTCCCTGAATGCCCCTCACTGAGGTGATCCTCCTGCACTAGTACATCCCCAGGGTCTGGATCCAAAGGTGATGGCTGTGCCCTGGCCCTCTGAGGGAGATATCCCCAGGAACTAGCGGTTGAGACATCCTCTGGTTTCTCACAGATCTTAAATATGATTTGAGTGTAGTCTTCTTAGTTTTAGCAGGTTAGGTTGCGTGAATGAAAAAGGGCAGGTAGAGGGCTTATGTTGAGGTTGAAGAGTAGGGGAGATAGACAGGCACCTTCAGGGACTGGGGTGGAAGGCTGATGAGAAGGGAGGGAGGTGGGTGATTTCATACCTTTTGGTGATGAATAAAGATGTCTACCTTAATGCTGTTCCCCTTGTGAGAGAATAGAGTCTGTCAGTGAGGATGCTGCGATAGATGGCAGCAAAGGCCGCTAAGAGGTCAAGGAGTACAAGTGCAGCACAGCTTTCTATGTCTGCAGTGCTTATGAGGTCATCCCAGATGGAGACTAAGGATGACTCAGTTCCAGTGACGTGTCTGAAGCCGGACTGGGTGGGGATCAAGAAGATAATTGGATTCAGTTAAGAGGCAAAGTTGGGAGTAGGTTGTCCATTCACAAAGTTTGGCCAAGAAACATTTACATACAGAAGAAGAGGTTTATAATATTAACAGCTACAAGTTTCAGTTTCATGTTTAAAACCCTGTTTAATTTCTTCAATAACTTTGAGGTAAATGGTGAGTGATGTAGCTGTGACTTGAGCACTGGCAAGTCTTATTCGGACTGTTTAGATTGATACATGGTATTTTCTACCTCAGTTTATGGCTATTTATGCTTAATTTAGAATGAGTGGTTCTCCGAGTGGCTCTTGCCTACCTGTAAGGCAGTGGTGTTCAAACTGTGGAGTGCGCCCGCTTAGGGGGCTTGGGCCGCACTGCCGGGGGGGTGCAAGAGCCCAGCATGAAATGTAAAAAAATAAATGCAAAAAACATATCTTTTTTTTAAATAGAGGAAATGGCCAGGGGCGGCTCACATGGTCAGACTGGAGCATGAAACGGTCTCAGGCACCAATGACAAAGTGGCCTGCAGTTGCAAATGGATATTCATTCCTTTAGTCACAGACTTTTTGAATAGTACCTAAGGGGGTGTTTTCTGTTAAAACGTAAGCAAATTGTGATATTTAAAGAATATTTATTGAGCAACAATAATCAAAACTACTAGCTGCATAGTGAAGTAATTCAACAAACTGGCCCACATTGGCAAAAAAAGTGGGCTATTTTGACTGGTCCCCACTAGCATTTTGCTTTTTTGGTACAGGCATTGCCCTATTGCCCAATAGGCCAGTCCGAGCCTGGTGGATCATCCATAATCGGTGAGGGGGCTTCCACCCAGTGGCCCCCTCATGCATTATGGAGGAGCCGGCCCAGTGAAACACTGAGCACTCCCTGAGCAGCTTTTTCCAGCTGAGCGAGTGCTCCTGGGCTGGCTGAACTGTCAAAGGGAAACACAATTTCCATTTGACAGTTCAGTTCCCCAGCCACACATGCTCACTGAGCCATGCAAGGCTGGGGGCATTTTGCTTCGCCAGCCTTTCATAGCTCTTTGGAATTGCTGGCTGGGGCACTGTATGTCTGTATTTGTGAGAGGGAGCTCCTGCGCCTCCTCGCACATAGGGACAGAGTAGCCTGGAGCGGGGAGTATCAGCACCCACGCGCAGGCCCCTGCAGAAGGTACATTTATGTTCATTTATTTTTTATTTAAATATGTTTATGGATCCTTGTGTTATGAGTGAGTGTATGGTGACGGGTGCTCATGTGAATGATAGAGTGATTGCTGTGTGAATACGTGTGTGTGTGTGTTTGTTTTGGTCCATTGAGCTGTTTTTGGTGAGTGGGGGGTTTGGGGGGAAGCAGGGTTGTACAACAAAGGCATTTAAACATTTCCTTTGTTGCACAATCCCCCTATGCACCTGCCAAAATCAGCTCTCCTTTTGAGGTGCTGTGGAGCCCAGAGGACAGGGATGTTATTCTTCTACTGGATATCTATCATAGATGTCCCATCAAAAATACCATGCTTTCCCCCTTGGCACCCAGTACCTTGCATACAAACATAATCATGTTGATTGTGTTAGGCACTGTAGGGCCCAGGGCACAGGGATGGTATCTTTTTACTGGACATCTATCATAGATGTCCAGTAAAAAATCTGATGCCTACCCCCTGGGCCTCCCATTGGCAATTGCAAACTGTAAAAAAGTATGCACTTGGGGGTTGCCCTGCCTACCCACATTTTGATCAGGGGGGCCCACGCCTACATTTTAGAAGACCACTGCTGTAAGGGAAGGTTGATTGTCCTCAAGACTGTCTTTACCTAGTAGAGCTTCAATTTCTTCCTGTTTTTGACATTCATTGTCCAACATTTGTTTGTATTGTTTGAATTTGACATTTGTTATACTGCTTTCATTTGCTTTGAATGCAGCTTCAAATGAGTCATGGTCACCTAATAATACGTCTTCTTTTCTGCTGTGGAGATTTAAATTATAACTTTATATGATTAATTAGGCTGGGTTTCATATGTTTTATTAGGCTTCCTTCAAAAGGTGAAACTGAATATTTGCAGTTGTCTCATCTGTTGTGACAATGTTTTTGTAGGAGTAGTTTTGGGTTTTGTCGTACAGGCACATGTTTTCCAAAGCAATACTTCTGGTTGGCTGGTATTTGTCAATTAAATTGTTTTTCAAAATGTCCTGGCTGTTGGGATCATTTGTGCTATTATTTCGATCTATTGGTAGAATTTAGAAAAAAGTTGCACACAGTGTTGCTATAAATGCACATGTGCTTTTTCACTTTTTTTCTCACATTTTTAAACACATAGCCTTGTAAGGAATTGCTACTTGATTTATTTATTTTAATTTGTATAAAGCGCTCTATGCCAATGGTCCTCCTAGCGCACCTAAATCAAGACAAGGACAGGGAGTCAGGTGTCAGAGGGGCGAGGCACATCCTATGTTCAGCCGGGAATCAGGTTGAACAAGTTGGTTTTTATTTTATTTTTAAAATGCACCAGATTATCCAACAGGCGAAAAAATGCCCAGGGAGTAGGTTCCACTGCTCTGAGTTCAAAGACAACCTGATTGTCATCAGCATAATTTGTATACCAGACTCCCAGGGCATCCAACATGTCAAGGAGAGGCTGGATGTATATGTTAAATAATGTAGGCAATAAGCAGGAGCTCTGAGGAACACCGTTTGTTTGAAAGACGGGGTTGGAACTTTTCTCACCAATGGAAACCCGGACTGTCTGATGGCCAAGAAATGAAGGGATCCACTGGGATGGTAGATCAGAACAGTGTGCAACCACCCAGAGTCTTGTCTCCAGTAGGGAGTGGTCCATCATATCAAACACCCCGGAAAGGTCCAGAAGCATCAGTGGGGAGGCCTTTATCCACCATGCCGGCCAAAGTGGATTTAAGGTCCAGCATGTTGGTTTCTGCCCCATGCTGAGCTCTGAAACTCAATTGGCGTAAGCCAAGGATCTTGCGGTCTTCAATGTGCCTCTGTAGTTGAATATAAGCAAGTTTGTCCATGATATTTAGGACAAATGTGATGTGAGCATGTGATGAATGCTGCAATACATGGCATTTGGTAGAGTGGTTAATAAAGATTGCATGCTTATTAAGAAGCTTATTACAGGTTAAGTAGCAGCAACCCTGTATATATATTTAAGAAGGTTGTTCCAAAAAATTACTGTTCAAAATATAAGCATACCTGTTCTATGCCTTCTTAGGTGTTTCTATTGTTGAATCTGCAAATAGAAATATTGGAGAGTTTCACAGTAGTTTTTGATGCAGGTTACTGTGAGTAACAGGAGACATGCACTCTGACAGTTCAAGAGTACATCTGAAGTGTTGAACTGAGATGACAGGATAACATGTAGAGTTTTTAGATGTGATTGGTGGATGTATCTGTGACGGTTTGAAACTAGCCAATAAGGGGGTGTTTCAAATATAAATGTACAAAGGGTAGAAAGGCTGCCCTGTGCTACAGCGTCCATGGAGACTGCTGTTATTCGCGGACAGTGCACAAGCCAGTTGGGTCCTTTAAGCATGCCAGACATGGAAAGGGGTTTGTGGATACCGCGGACAGTTGTGGATGTCTGCTGGACATCAGGGGATCAGCCAATCAGGTTTCATGGTTGTGGTGTACAGAAAGACTGGGTAGCAACAATTATCTTTGTTATGTGCAGGGGGTGTGGCCAAGGAGCCATGAGATAAGTCATGTCTCTGAATGTCTCCTGCTGATCCTGTATCATCCTGAAGCACACAAGCGTTTGGCCCGAAGCATTTGAGACAGAAAAGGTTCCACAGATTTGTGAATATGGTCAGAGTCAAATGGTTGTGACTCTGGGAAGATCCGAGCTGGAGGCTCATAAAGACGACCGAAAAGATCTGCGGTGGAACTCCCGAGGCATAATAATCAAAATTGGGCCTGCTTCATAACAAAGGAAGACCGAAGCCAGACGACAAAGCGACTGTGGAAAGGGGATGTAAAAGCGGCCTGGTAGAGCTGATTACAACCGGAGGCCAGGGGCACATGAACTGGCGAGTATCCACTTCGCTGCTTTGCTGTAAATGTGTGCGGCGCATCTAATGGGATTCAGCCCAGCCGCGAGATGCAGAGGGCAGAACACTAAGCCCTTCACCCGACGCAGCGTACACAGAGCCGAATAACCACATGCAGATGGGAAGATTGGCTAAATGAGAAAGGCCAGGCAGTAATAAAGCGGGAAGTGAACAGAAATAAAGCTAGCCCCGCAGGCACAATACTAACTGATAAGATCCAAGCCCGCACGTGTGGAGGTTCCAGAGAGGCGCTGATCCGTTTGTGTGCCGCTGCGGGACTGTAGCGAGTGACTGCCCGGTGCAGATGGAGGCTGTAAGAGAGCCCTGTCCAGCAGGTCCGGTGGAAAGCCTAAAGAGAAGAATGAGGCTGCCTGGGCGAAAGGGAGAGCGAGATTGATCTGTGTTGCCGGAGGTCAGATGACATGAAATGGTTTGTGTTCATCATGAGGAAAATGAAGAATAGATATACATGGGCTGCCAGAAGCGAATAGCCACTAACGGGAGGAGCTGGGGTTTCAGCCTGCAGCACAGCAGGATCCGGGTGATGCAAAACAAATAGAACAATAAAGTGTGGACGCCCATGTAATAAGGAGTGCACGGCTGCCCCTCTGCAACTAGTAGGATCAGGATTGCATCGCAAGCACTGGCACTGTGGGACCCCAGTGTGAAGCACACGGGGGAAGGTACCCCATGTTTCACTCAGGTAACATACTAGCGGTCATCGCCAACCAGTTCCGCCACCGCAGCGCAGACGCATGGCCACACGGACCACACCCTAGCGCAAGGAAGACGGCAGTACATTAAGGACCCCGGGCCAACACATACTACATAATCCATCAAGCCTGCAGAGCACTGGCTGCATCTCCGGGCAGCAAGAGATGCTGGCACACAACGGTGCAGCGGAACCCGGCCTTGGACAACTCGTGGAAGGCAGATACTGGGGTCCATGGACCCAGACACAGGAACTTCTGGATCTGCACCCACATGTGAGGAAAGCAGGGGGAGGACAGTATACTTAACCTACACCCATTGCCATGCTATTCCCTGTGCACACCGACGCAGGCACATAACAACTTACCGCACCAGTGCTGTATGGGTGCATGGCATGATCCGAGTGGTGCTGTGAGGCGAGAACCGTGGATGGAATGCACACATCAAACGTGAGGAATAGCAACCATGTGACACAAAGAGAGGAAAAAACTCACAACCACTTAACAGGAGCCTACATAATTGGGTTGTCCCTGCCACGATCAGGAAGGATTGCATGAACTCTGGGGCCAAAGGTACAACTCCCTATGGACACGAATAAGATACCATGACCAGTATGGCATGGGGTACAAGGGTGCGCCATAGGTGGATGGACAGGTGTTAAGCGCGAGGACTACATGGGGGGGTACCAGTCAGGTGGACAACACCCCGAAACTGAGGCCCAGAGAAGCTAGAGAAGGCGAATCAACGACTCAGGCACTGGGAGCGGTGACTAAGGAAAAAACTACGGTGGGGTGAGTGCAAGAGCAGAAGACATCTTGAAGGGGATCTCACAGCCACAACAGGCACAGCCCACACTGAACAGACCAGGCGCAAAGGCGAGGTCAAGACAACCGAGCAAATATTGAACAGCATCACAGTGCTGGCCGATGTAGAGCTACAGTCAAGAAGGGGGGCTCCCCTAGAAGCGAAAATGGCATCTAAAGTGGGAAAAATCAAAGGAAAACAGCCAACAATGGAGGACTTTGCCAAATTGACTAAAGCTATGGAAGTTGTAAAACCTAAGATGCAGGACATGCAGGGAGGAGAGAATCCGACACGAAATGACCAACAGTTCCTGCACGCCATAGCAGAGTTGATGACATCATGGGAACGCACGATCGACACAGCAATTGCAGAATTAAGGACCTCACTGGAACAGAAAATCGATGCTGTCAGTGTGGATGTCAACCTACTATGACAAGATGTTCGATCACTGGCGGAGCGCACAGGGGCACTGGAAAAAGATGTGAAGGCTAACGCAGGCAACTACACTGCAAATACCAAGGAGGTCACCATACTACAACAACGAGTGTGCAACCTAGAAAACAGGCCGGAGGAGGGTAGGGTGGGGTGCCTAGGAATAATATTTGCATTGTAGGGCTCCCGGAAGGAGAATAAGGCTCGGACCCGACAGATTGGGCTTCATTACGAGGTTGAAGGTAGCCTTGTCGGTTTTACCGGCAAGGCTACCTCCAAACTCGCACCCGGTGGGGCACCCATGAATGGGCAATTACCGGGCTATTCCAGCCCAGCCGGACCCGGTAATTTCCCTTTCGCGGGGGCCGGGCCGGAAGATCCACATTCCCATTGAGCCCACTAGGGCTCAATGAGAAGGGTGGTAGCACCGTTGATAACAGTACCGGTGCTACCATCATGTTCTGCTCGCGAGTGCTGGTACGGCCGCCAGGTCAGAATCCCCAGTATGGCGGAACGGTAGCAACGGTGCTGGTAGCGATACCGGCTCCATTGTTGCTTTACCGCCATACTTGTAATGAGGCCCATTATGTCGATAACATGCTGCTACAGGAGATAAATGGAGGGGCACTCACTCAGGGATTCACTGTGGAAAGGGCACACAGAGCCCAGGCCAGGAGACCGCCTCCAGGAGCCCCTCCCTGGCCACTCATCGCCAATATACTGAATTATAAAGACAGGGAGAAGATACTGGAGCACTTCTGCAAAGGGGGGACAATAAACAGAGGATCCGCGACCATCATGGTGTACCCAGACTACACCTTTTTGGTGCAAAGATAGCGGCTGAGCTATGTGTCCATTAAAAGGAGACTACGCAAGGCCGGATATGAATACATTCTCCTGTACCCAGCAAAATTGAAAGTGATGCAGAATAACAGGGTTCATTTCTTCGAATCCCCCGGAATTGTCCTGCAGGCGCTGATGACCAGACGGAGAGCAGACCGGATAAGTGAACCTGGGTTTCTCGGAGACGTACTTGGCACTAGGCAAGGGTGGTGTTTTATATATATATATATATATATATATATAGCTAAGATACAGGCTTTTGGACTAGAATATAAACATAATATTGGAGGTTTAAGTGAAATGTATATGGAAAAGTTTAAGATGTACAAGTGCGTAGTAAACGAACTAATGCAGAAGACATAGACACGTTATTCCCCCCAGTAGGTAGTTTAGTCGGGATACTAGTAGAGCAGTATCTCCCTGCTGAGCTCTGAGTATCGGCAGAGGGCGAGAAAGGGACTAGATGCGGGGTAGCCTGAGATCCAAGGAAGGAACTGGGCAACCAGTGGAGATGGGTAGGGTGGAGGGAGGAGGGAAAGTTGGGGTGTTTAAAGGGGCAGAAGGGGTGGGAGTTTGGGGAGTTCAAAGGGAGCAAGCCTACAAACACAAGCCACAAAGTAAGAAGAGGAAGGCGGGGGTGGAGATGGGAGGTGTAGGAAACAGATAGGATGGGAGACTTGAAGATACCGACCTGGAATGTGAGGGGGCTAAATAGCTATATTTAATGGAACAAGGTCATGATGTACCTGAGGAGACAGAAAATAGACATATCACTGCTACAGGAAACTCATCTGACCAAGAAGAAGCAGGGGGTGGTAATAAAAAATGAAAAGGGACAACCCTGGGGGTGACATACTCAGCGTATGCCAGAGGAGTCATAACATGGATAGCACCAAATGTCCCGCATAAGCTATTGCAGTCTACCATAGATAAAGATGGCAGAATGGTGTTAATAAAAGGGATGGTGGAAAATAAAGAGGTGAGCATCATTGACGTTTATGCCATCAACCAAGACACTACAGGCTACTTTAGGAAATGATATACTAAGATTAGCTAATGACGGGCAGTCATATGGGGAGGGGACTTCAACTTCACCATGAACCCGAGGCTAGATAGGTCAGATGTGATGGTTGGAAGTCATGCCCCAGCAGCGAAGGCCCTAGGTGCCTTGCTACAGGATTTTCAATTGGTAGATGTGTGGAGAATGCACCACCCACAGGATAAGGAATATTCACACTATTCTGCCCCATAAAACTTGGATACCAGATTAGTATATATTTATCAGACAGGAGTTAACAAAAGAAGTGACATGAGCAGAATATAAGGGTATTGTCCTCTTGGACCACACACCACTGATAGTAACTTGGCAGAACCTACCCCCTAGGGAGAGAATCCCAACATGGAAACTCAGGGGTGAGGCATTGAAAGATACATCATTCAGAGAAGACCTGATGAAAGGATAAAGGAGTATTTCGAACACAATACCGGCAGTCTACAATCGGCTGGGACACTGTGGGAGGCATTTAAGATAGTGGTGAGGGGAGAGGCGATATTGAAATCGAAAGGGCTGCAAGGTGGTATAATACAGGACGTACACAATGCAGAGAGGAAGTTCGAAACAAAGATGCATGTTCGCACAGGGTCCCCTGAGGAGGTGAGGCCATATACCAACTACAGCAAGAATGCAGGAACCACTGGGAGAGGCCGATTACTAGCCTGGTTTTATAAAAGTGAGACCCCCCAATAAACAATTAGACAATGCAAGGGGTGGATGGGTAGACTCTGGATACCCAGGAAGGAGTGAACACATATTTGTTTTGAATACTATAAGAAACTATACTCAGATATTAGAGAGGGAGAAGAAATAGATGTGCAAGAATCATTAACAGATTACTCTCCCTAAGATTGAGGCAGCAGAGAGAGAGAACCTAGAGGTCCCAATAACATTGGAAGAGCTAGAACAAGTAATCAAGTTACTGCCTACTAACAAGGCCCCAGGTGCAGATGGACTCCTGAGTGAGTTTTACAAAGCTTATAGGACAGAATTACTTGCCCCGCTGCTGGCAATGTTAAATGAAGCGTTTAACACAAGCACATTGCCTGAATCCCTATGAGAAGCGATCATCATTCCACTCCTTAAACCCAACAAACCAGACATGGAATGTGGGTCCTATAGACCGCTCTCGATGCTCAACCAAGATAGTAAAATACTCACAGCAATGATGGCAAATAGGTTGAGACCAGTCATAAACAAACTTATACACTCTGAACAAACGGGGTATGTCCCAGGCAGAAGCATATCTGACAACTTGAGAAGACTCCATCACGTTATAGAACAGGCACAGGGGAGTTCCCAGGAGGCGGCAATAATCTCATTAGATGCAGTGAAAGCCTTTGACTCGGTCAAGTCGCCTTGGCTGTTGGCTATTCTAAAGGAATATGGTATTGGGCCTGCATATCTAAAGTGGGTCCAATTACTATACAACAAACCACTAGCACCAGTCAGAACGGGAGCAACCATATCAGAACAGTGGCAATTGAGCAGAGGTACCAGACAGGGATGTTGTGTTCCTTGATGATTTTCAGTGTGGCACTAGAACCCCTTGCGGTGTATTTGAGGCAGCAATATGGAGAAGTGGGTATCAGCACTAAGGGTGGGCAACATTTGATATCGATGTATGCTGATGACATGTTACTGTACCTGAGGTCCCCGAGGAGAACCTAAAGTATATTTTGGAGGTTAAGGAGTGATATGCTATGCTGTCCAGCATAACAGTGAACCCAAAGAAGTCAAGCATATTCCCCCTGGGTGGATATATAGGAACAACATAAGCTGCCGGTACTACAGATAAAATGGGAAAAGAAAACATTCAGATATTTGGGATTGAACACAAGCAGAATACTGAAAGAGCAGTGTCCAAAATTGAAAATAGCATGACATTTTGGGCCAAGATGCCCTTGACAATGATGGGTAGCGTGGCGCCAGGGAGTGGCGTTATGGGTCAGGGTGCAGGGATTCCACAAAAAAGTATTAAGGAATGTGAGGTTGCAGCAGGTACAGTTATATGTCACCCACAGAGCATACATGACCCATAAGAAGATAGCCAAGTTTAAAAATGCCGGAACACAGACATGTACAAAATGCGAGGAGGTGAATGCAGGAATGGTACATATGTTCTGGGCATGCCCCGAAATAGGGAAATTCTGGAAGGAGGTGGTCCACTTCATGGCAAGAAAGGAGATCAATGTAGATGTGAACTCCCCGTGGGCATGCATGTTGGGGGGGTTCCCCAGGATGAGTAAACTTAAGCATGTGAGCAAACTCAAAGACTTGGCATATATACTGGCTAAACGTAAGATTACAATGAGCTGGAAAGCAAGTAGAAGGGCGAGAGCAGAGCTTGGTGGTACGATCTTCAGAAATGGGCAAATGCCGAAAGCACAGTGTGGGATGAGGCAGCAAATAGAGGTGGGGAGGAAGAAGCGGACATTTTGATTGCCTGCAAACAAATAGTAGCAACACCATCTGGGTCCCGCAGAGCAAGACAGGAGGAAGACAGCCCTCCAGGAGGGGAAGCAGGAGGAATGCCCGTAGGAATGGATTGAGGAAGGTCAAAGTATTTGGCAGGCTCGGGGGGTGTGGTGGAGAATGGGGTAGAAAATACAACATGGAACTGTACATGAGAATTTAAATGCATATTCGTTGCTATACTGTATGGTGCACATGTTGGAAAACAATAAAAACTGTTTAGAAAAAAAATATTTGTTATGTGCAGTGAAGATGGCTATGGGTATGGCTGTGAGGAAGTAGAGTGTCTAGATCGTGGGCAATTCTTGGATCCACCATTGGATATGGTCACTGGAATTTCTTTACAGTTTTCCGTGAAGGACGTGTTTCCAAAGTCAATGGAACTGTTACCACATTCTAAGATAGTTTTTTCTTGGATAGCTCAAAGACAAATGTGGATGCATTCTAATTTATTTTGTCCACAAATCGAGAAAGCAGGGCGCAATGTAAATAAAGCTGTATGTGCGTTTTTGCAGGCTTTTTTAATGACATCTTTTCATAATGAAAATGTCAAGTTTGTGATGGAGTGCATTTGAGTGATGTTGGAAATCAGAATTTTCTATATCCAAAATGCACTTAAACAATTTTTGTGAATTTGTGAAATATGTTGTGAAGATTTATTTTTATAGTTGTAGTAAATAAAAAACCAAAAACAGAAACACATTTGAACCAGTTTTTGTGAAAGTTATAAAAATAATATCATTCAATTGAACATTTGTAAATGTTCTTTTAAGAGCCACCATTTTTGAAAGAAAAACAAGTTAATTTATTTTAATGCCCCCACTCCATGAGTGGAATTTTTCAGGAGTTTGCAGACTTTCATACTGTCTGCAGACTGTGCACACTAAAAAAAGAACCTGTTATTTTGTTTTTTTTATTTCAATTTTTTTAACTGTGAAAAGTGGATCCTGAAGGAGCCTTTTTTATGGAGTGGCAAGGTAAAGTGAGGGTGGGAAAGGAGGTTAGCGGCAGTTGAGGAAGATGCAGTAGAACTCGTCAACCTTTTCCCTGAGAAATGAACAGCCTTGGACCAGGTGTGGCAGTGCATGGAGGTGGTCCTGTCGGAGTACAGCCCAGGTTTTCTACCACTGAGTAGTGCATCTCACCTTGGCTACCTGAGCCTTTGGTACACCCCAACGGCCATGCCTCACTCTGGGCGCTGGATTTAGGACCTCATCTTGCTCTTCCTCTTCATCCTCTTCTGCATCGCCACACCTGTTCCCCTCACCAGGCCCTACAGGTGGTTGTTTTGGTGGTGGTGGTGACTGGGGAGCAGGGGTGGCCATAGCAAATGCCATTCTAAGTCTCCTGCAGCAAGTTGCATAGAAAAGATGCTCTCTGCTGGTCTGCCAGATTGAGAATGAGTAAAAGTAATGTGTGGGTCCTTCAGAGGAAGTGTCTGCAGATGGTGTGACTGTCCGCGGACTACAGAGTCAAAAATAGGTCTTGGAAAGTTGTGCAAAGTTGACAGATTAACTAATTATGGGTCTAGGAGCTCTGAAAGGGTAACCTTTCAACTTGAAACATCCTAGATTGGCCAAAAATGTGTTTTGAAACTCTCTGTGGTCACAGACACAGTCCGCGGACACACCGTCACACTGGATGGTTGTGGTCACATGATGACGTCAGGAGATGTCCCAGTGGTGGAGGGTGTCCGTGGATATGTATTTGGTGTGAGATGCAGGACACATGCGTATGGATGTCAGCAAATGGGCGCGTTGTCCGCAAACTAATTAAAAGTGCGTCATACCAGACCTGACACGGTGCAATGTCCGTAGACACCCTATTTCGTAAACAGACACCCCAAACAGTTGTATAGTCCGCAGACTAATAATTGGGGTTTTTCATAATTAAATTAGGGTTTTGTTTCTTAGTGTAATGTATGTACTGTAAGAAAAGAATACATTATTATTTCACTGAACTCTGTATACATTACATTATTTGTTTATATTGAAAGATGTATTGTTTACCATTAGAGATGTCATCATCACTAATTTCTTCTTTTAGAAAGTTTTCTTCCAACCGCTCAATTGTGTTTGCCATTTCTGTTAAAATAAAAAATAGTGATATGTGCTTATAAGAAATGTTTATATATTGAATGGTAATAATAGAGACATATTTGGTAAGAGGTTGTTTTGAAATGAGCACCTGGTGTATGTGAGTCTGTCTGATGAGTTGTACTGAAGTGATAATATGAGGTCGACTGTTATGGGTTGTGCTTGGTGCATTCCATTATATTGTGTGCTAAATGAAAAAATAATGTGTACATTTTCAAATGATGATTTGTACAAAAGGTACATTTGGGTGTAGTAAATATAAGTAATGTTGTTCTATGTATATATGTTAGTTGGTTCAAGGGTAAAACATTTTCCCCTGTGCTTCTGGGTTTTGTGAATGCTAACTGATGTCCGCGGTCAATCACACTATCCACAGACTATGGAGCAGCTACATTGTGGGTGAGTGTAATTTCTTAGGTGTAGTAACCATGTGCCAGTTATGGTAAGCTAAGCATGTCATCAGTGTTCCCATACAACATGTAATTAATGATGTCATCAGTGATGTTATCTGTGATGTTATCTTTGTGGTCATAGGCTGCACAGCAGTGGCAGTGAAGTTAAGGAGGTTTGTTGTGTTAAGTTCTCACCTTATTGTCCCTGCAAGTACAGTTTTTTCCTTGAATTCCAAGGGTTTTGTTATTCCATAGACTCAGGTAATGCCCCGGGGCCCATAGTTATAGGCCTGAGCGATGCAAGGGCCTTAACGAAGACAGCCTCTCAGCCGTGGGGAGGCTCCGAGTGGGGATGGGCCTGCTTCGAGCGCCTCCTCATTGACTGAGGGGGTGCCACGCCCCCCGTCGGGTACAATGGCTGTGGAATCCCGGCTCAGGGATTCCCGGCGGGTAATGCCTCAGCAAGGGCCAATCAGAATGGTTGTTGAATTCCTGCTTACTGCATGGATGCGAAACCCGGATCACCAGTGAATTTCCACCCCTGATGTCACTGCAGCAGTAAAAATATCAATTTTCCTAACATGCATAAAAGATTGCAGGCTATTTACGATATTTATTTACAATATGTAAAAATATACAAATGTAGTTCAATAGACATATTCCTTAGACGAAAGTGCTCAAGACAAAATAGCATTGGACTTTTGAAAAAAGGAATGAACACTGAGGCCCTGTTTGACGAATGGGGATTTGAGGGCAGAATGGCACGCAAATCCCAGTTTTACATGCAAATAATTTCATTAATCAGGGTCCAGGAAAATAACCTGAGAGTAAATGTTCCAATGAATCTGTCATGAAATATTCCCTGAAAAACTAAATTCCAAATACGAAACAAGTGTTTGTGGTCTTGTGAGTAAGCTTCTGCAATGGGAACATGATAACCTGAGTAAAATCCTGTAAGCCAAATACTTGAGCAAGCTTGCCAACCTCAAAAATACTCAAGGGGTTGCTT
Source organism: Ambystoma mexicanum (assembly GCF_040938575.1). Taxonomy (NCBI): domain Eukaryota; kingdom Metazoa; phylum Chordata; class Amphibia; order Caudata; family Ambystomatidae; genus Ambystoma; species Ambystoma mexicanum. The sequence goes on from NC_090922.1 coordinate 1,143,961,060, forward strand.
CGCCACTCCATGTGTACTTTACTTGTGCCCTGAAAAGCAGCCACATTTTTGGGAAGATAACTGCACCAGTGTCCAGGATTGCAAACTCTCTTGCCACATCGTGGGCAAATACTAATGACTTACTTGCCCTCTCATCATTTCTTGGCCTCACCCCAATGGCTGGCTTTCAACAATAGGCTGCTTTATAAAGCTAACTTGAAAATTACACATACTATAGTGTCACTCATATATGTAAATCTTTATAGAACTATGTTAGGCAGAACGTGTACAATTTTACCATTATTCCCCACATCTTGACTGGGAGACTACAAATACCTGAATGCAAATCAGAAAAATTCAAGAAATTGTCTCTTAGTGCAAAACTTTCAAGGATTGACAGTAGCAAAGTTAAAAACAAGAGAAAATAATTAGGAGGCCCATTTGGTCACCCATCCATGCAGTAATTGGGATTGCTCCTGCATAGCTTCAAAGCAAGGAACAGGCTGATCCATTTTTCTAAGCAGTCTTGTTATTTTGGCTCATTTATCAGGCAACTTGGCCTGAGGCGGCTGGCCCCTTCCTCACTTTCAGGCTAAGCTGTTTGTTCTGGTTACTGCATGGATAGGAGACTTCAGTGGTAAACTGGCCATGGACTTTGGCCATGCCCAGTGATTATTGAACTTCAACGTCACTAAAGCTGTAAAAATATATTTTTAAATAACTGTAACCGTGGTTCCTGAACTACACATACTCTTGGCTATCCTTTATAGCCGCAAATATTGGAAAAACGGCTGGAAAAAAAATGATGTCAGGAACTCACCAAGTGCCCCACTCATCTGTGCGAGTTCCCCCACTCCCAAGATGGCATTGTCAGCTCCCCTGCTCTCCCCCCTTCCCCCACAACACACGTTGTTGCTGTGACCCCTTTGCTTTGAGATTTCAGCTCTTTGAGGCTATAGCCGAGGCTACAGAAAGCTTTGTGTTGCAAACTCAATCCCTAGACCCGCTCCAACACCCAATTTTCACTTGGTGCCCTCTAGCCTCTCCCCACCTCTAGCCTGATGGCATTTATCATGTTTTTTACCTGCAAATAGCTTTTTTCTGCGTTTCATTTCCCCATATCCTCAGCTAGTGATGCGGGTATCTCGCGCATTGTGAGAAAAACAAGATGGTGGTTGTTTTATTTTTGAGAAGGGTGCACCTCCTTCTCCGTGAAATATTTAACTGCACGGAATAACCCCAAATCATGCATGGATCATGCTTCAACGCTTCGTGCTAGGGACGTCATTTCACCAAAATGCCAGGGGTAGCGGAAGTGACATCACACGACCCTTGACCTCTAATCACATGACAGGAAGTGATCTCATGTGACCCCAATCTGAAATGATATCGCAGGAGGAGATGGAACAAGACCGTTAACATCTTGAAAAAGCAGGAAGTGGCATCACATAGCATTTTTCCGAAGTACATTACGAGAAATATGGTTATAATATCACTATAATGTGATATAAATTTCATACAAGAATGGATCACCATATGAATCATTAAGATCCTTTTTGCGCCTTGAAACACTTGTGTGTAGGCGCGTTACAAATGCCATATCATATCATATCATATCATATCATATCATATCAAGATCAGTGTATATAGGCTGATATTACCAAATTACTATGAATGCAAGCAGACATCCATAGTCAAATGATAATGATGTTTTATTATATAGCACGTACGCTTAAGCACTTTATATAGAAGAAATATACTTACAATATCACCCACCCTTTGTTGCTACTCATTTATCGACCTCAAAGGGATGAAAGGCTGAGTTGGGGTGTTTAAGAACAGACTAAATCAGTGACTCACCCCCTGAATTGTGCCTGAAATAAACCTATAATTAGTCTAGCAATTATCGTATAGAATTGCAGAAAGACACATTATTTGGTATTCCTATTCTTTCTTATTTAGGATCACTGCTGAAAGTGTTAGACTTGTGGAACTGCTGCTCTTTTTTATTATTTTTCTTTTAAATTTTTTTTACTAAGCATCCTAACATGAAATCCAGCTACTCCAGTTGTGGGCTGTGCGTTTTGGCAAAAAATAACCTTGTTTGTCTATGGGAAAATGAATGGGAATCAGAACGCATTTTTGGAAATAAAAAATATTTTGTCTTCTTTAAATATATATTTTTTTCAACAAATCTTTACTAAACTTTGTACTCGGGTGTTGGGGGGTGCAGGACCTTAATGACTTTCAAAAATTCTATCAAATCCGTTACTCAGATCAAAAGTTATTAATGATAGAATTGTGAGGGGTTTATATGGCTATCGACACACAGCCGAAACTGCTGGATGGATTTGGACCAGGTCCGAAACAACTTGGGCAAAAAGTTTTTAAAAGAGACCTTTTTGTGGTTTGGGGGTATTCTGTGCAGAAGGTATTTAAATATTTGATGGAGAAGGGGGTGCCTATAGCTATATTTCGGGATTTACCCAAACATTTATTTTTTAAATTAAACAACCAACATATTGTTTTTCTCAATTCGAGAGATAACCGTGGCTATAGCCAAGGATAACAGGAAAGGAAAAGTAGTTAAAAAGCTATTTGCAGGTTTAAAAAAATGACTTTAGTCTAGAAGTACAGAGGTTGCTGGAGGACACCAAGTGAAATCTGAGAGTTATAGGAGGTCCTGAGTTTGGGACTGAGTTTGAAAAAAAAAGGTCTATGCAGCTGCATCTGTAGCCTCAAATAGCCTACATCTATAAGCAAACTGTGTCACAGAAACAGCACTGTGTTGTGGAGGGAAACAGAGATAGTGGGGAGCTGAGGAAGCCGTCTGGGGAGTGGGGGAATTGGGGAGGGCGTAGGTGGTCAGGAAAGCATTTTTCGATAATCAATTTCGAGCTATTTTTATAGGTATAGTGACATCGCGGGTGAAAAATCACTAGCCATGGTCAGTGACAGGGTATCTATTTTGGCTGTATGTTTTCAGACTTTCTTACATGTGAGACTGTGGAGAAAAAATAACATAATTAAAAAAAATCAATACAAAAAAGAACCACCCTACTCTAGTTATAGATTCCCCTTCAACTGTATTTTAGCCTGTGTATTCTCATGCATGCTATTATATCTTGTGGAATTGTACCATTAAAAGTATCATCACCTAGTTTACTGTCATGTATACTCTGCTCCCTTTATCATCATCTACCTTACATAACCCCTTGAACATTCATTTAATGTATTGGTCTTTTAACTTCCATTGTATTACTAATGTATATGTTATTTTTTTTATTATAGCTGTGGCTACTCAAAAAGAGGAGCAATTGGTGTATAGATGATCATGTCTAGCAATAGCAACATCAACAGCAATGACTAGAGTGTTTACTCATGGCGACCCAACATCCTCTCGATATGCGGCACTCCTACCAATGGGTACACATGGCATGCTGTGCAGCCGCGGGTATACAAGGGCAAATGGAACGTCATATGTTTGTGATCGTGTGGTAGCCGGGGCTACCGAACGGACATGATTTTATTGGCCTTTTTTGCTATAGATGCGTCTATTGAACCATACATTTTCTGTGCAATAATCATATTGTTGTTTGGATGATACAGCAGAGAATGTCATTTCTGTTTGCCATTTTATGTGCTTAGGTGTTAGGTGTGCTTAGGTGTTCCCTTGTTTCATTTAAAGTTTTGATGTCTGGCTTAGTCTGATTTTGAGCTTGCAATAAAAAAAAAATGTACGCATAGCCATGGCTACAAGGTAAGATTTATAGCCTCGGCTATTAGATATGCTGGGCAGCTATAAAATAGATTTATGTGAGTTTCAATGGTTATTGGTTGTTGGAATTGTTTTATTTGTGTAGCTGTCTGTGATAGGTTGTAGTGAACATGTTTCATCCATTTTAGTAGTTGTATTTTAATATAGTCCTCTTTTTGTGGTATTCATTTTGGAAATTACAAAAGCCACCTTCGTGTGCAGTATTCCTATTTTGATTGCAGAACTCTACAGTATGCAGAGTGTGTGGCTGTTGTGCAAATAAAAGTCCCAGTAAAGATTTTAAAATGTAAACGTTTATTTGGGGTGTTATGTTTCAGGTACAGTTCCACTGTAATCATATGGTATATATTTGCCTATTTTGGGCCTATTTAGATTAAGTGGTAGTGTATTTTTCATTTATTTTTGTACCTTTTACTTTAATGCTGCTTAATAAGAAGTGTGTCAGTGATATTTATTACTATTGTCGGATGGTATACTTTGGTACTATTTTTTTTCAATCCACCATGTTTTTTTCCCAAAAACCAATCCACTCGTTTTTTTTATCAATCCACCATGTTTTTTTCCCAATAACCAAATGGTTCTTTGTTGCCATGTTCTTGGCAGTCTTGTACATCGGGTGTAGACAAGATGGGATGAGGTTGGGAGGAAATTACAGTGGTGGCAGAAGTGGAATTTAATGGTGCACTGCCATTATGTTTTTTTAATCCACCTTGGATTTTTATTCCCAATGAGTCAATGATTACTATGTGTGAAGAGGACAATAGTGTTTGTGCACAAATATTGTATATTATATAATGGATTTGATGCACTGCATATGAGATACAAAGATCATACAAACTTGAGAATTAAATTGTGTCTGTGTAAATATGTTTTCTGTTTTAACAGATCGAAGGATATTATTGTATTTTGTCCTTTCTATATGTAGTGAATCTATTCACAGCTTCTGTAATTTAGAGTTTAACTATACTCCCACCTCTTTATTCTGATTGACTTTACACATATATGCATTTTTTTTCTTTAAATCATAGATCAATATCCGCAGCTACCGTATCATCCAACGTGAAGCTGGAATTTGGAGGTGCAGGTAATCGCAGCAACGACTGGAGGTCATAGCCACGAGTTAAATGGACCTTACCCACGGCTATTAGGACCCAAAATGCTGAAAAAGTACTCTTTGTACCTGAAAGAGGCCTTTTTAAGAACTATCTATTACATAAACATGTATATATGTATAAAACCCTTTGTGAGCCCCCCTTTAACTAACAAATTGTAACCACGGCTATGAAAAAAAGTCAATGAGCTCTAGCTGCGGTTACACTAAACAAATGTCGGGGTATTATTTTATTGTATTTGGGTATTTAAATGTGATAATTAATCCCTAAAATGACTGTTTTGGGGGTACACTGTACTGTAGTATTTCAGCACGTTTGGCGTACTGTTTTGATGTTTATGAAGGAACACTGCATTTCCTTCGGCGTTTAGGTATACTCCATCATGTCTATAGAAATTGGCATGTAGAACTGTATGTTGTTGTTTGAAATCCATAATAGGTTGTGGTCTCTCATGAATGCTGAAACTACTTCATTAACATTTCTCCATGATATTCTCGTACATTTCCCAAATCATTGACTCCACAATTAATTAGTATGATATCTGCCTGCCCTTTACTTCTCAGACTGAACAATTTTGGAAACATTTGTAACCAATACATTCCGCACAATCCGATTTTAAAATCTCTAAAACCTAGGTCCATGTTAATATTTAGTTCTCACAAAAACTAACTAAAACAGCCGACGGTCTCCGATCAGCCACACAGTTTTCAGACCAGCCATGATATCTGCAGTCGTTCCCTCTTTCCAGTGAAATGATTCCCAGTTTGAATTTCTAGTAATTTGTCTGAGTAGGGTATGTATGATGTGCTGTTTTGGTGTTCGTAATTGGTTGATGTTACTGTTCTAATTCTGTGTTTGTCTGTTATAGGTTAATCTCAAAATGTGTCAGCTTTTTTTAGTATTTTGGTTAGTAAATATGGTCCTCTTTTATGGTTTTGATTTTGGAAAGTATAAAAACTATAATTTTTTGCAGTTTTGACCTTCTGATTGTAGAACTATATGCAGTATACTCTCATTGTCTGTGTCCAAACCATCCTTTACCTATTTTTAAACCTTATCTACCCTACCCTACTTAACCCCATTCTTCTATATACTAACTACTCTGTATACTTTATCATAATCCACTTTAAATAACTCCAAAGCAGTTTTTTTAAATTGTATTGGCACCTTGTAAGCACAATTGTATCACTACTGTCTCTATTGTCATTTATATTCCATACTCAGATTTAAAAAACAAAAGATTCTTATAGCTGCGACTATACCAAAAATGGGAGTGAATGGTGTATTGAGGATTGTGCCTAGCAAGAGCAACATCTGGGGGGTGTTTACCCGGGGCTATCCCACTGCCACCAAGTGTGCTGCTTTACTAACCATGCTATAGTTGGTACCCGGTGGAACCATCGTTATATGCCGCCAATGGCACTTTGTGTGTTTGCGGATGTGTGGTAGCCGCTGCTATCTGGCATTTTGGGTGGAGTACCATCATAGATTCATTGAGTGTTTTGGGGATTTGGGAGAGACAAGGGAAATGGAGGTGGACCATGGAGAGTACGAGGGGGGCTGGTAGATGTACTAGAGACACTTGTTTGGAGTTTGGGGAAATGCATTTTTGTATGAATTGGTTTCTTTCATATAGCCACAGTTAACATCAAACAGCAATGAAGAGACATTTTCTATAACTGCGTCTATAAAAAAAGCAAGTGTGTAGGCACAATGACACTTTTTGGCATTTCATTAGTTGTACCTGTAGGTGCGACATTGGTTATAGCTGTGTCTTTTAAACAATACATTTTCTGCACAGTAATCATATTGTTATGTGGATGATACAGCACAGAATTTCATTTCATAGAGTATTTCTCTGATTCAAAATATAAATTTGTTGGCTATATATTGGTATAGGAACCCAGATGTTATTTTAAGAGCCATGCAGGGAACTTGTTAAATATATTGGAAAAGGAAAATACTTATGATGCCTTTTTAAAAATAAAATAGCAGCCATGGATTTGACTGCAGCAAATGAAACGTGCCCTGTCGAGGGGCGGGGGTGGTGTGTTATAGCCTTATTTGATAATACTGTAAGCCAATGGGACGTAGTGCAATTCTTTGGCCTTAGCCTGTGCCTTGATCATGATATGTCATGGATTTTACTGTACACCATTTCATTTGTGTTTCTGATTCTATGCCCTCATGTGTACCTTTGTGATGTTTGAATTGTTATACCTTGTTAATATGTCTTTTTGAATCTGTTAAAACACTACAGCTAGCCGTGGCTACCAGCGGTTGTGTACACCCATGGCTATCTGTGCTCCAATTGGACCTCAAGCATTTTGGCAGGCAGCTGTAGCTGCCGTGTTGAGCCTGTCTGCCCTACCCGCAGCTACAACTGTTTGTATTTTGTTGCAGTGATCCTATTATTTTATGGATGTTTTACCACAGAATTGTACATGTCTTTCTGTTTGGATGTTCTCACCTCAAGGCATGTGTACTTTAAATGTAAAACCTTAGCAATATGTGTTTTCCAATGTATGGAAAAATGTACGTTTTTCCGTGGCTATGGGAGGGTCCTCTCAGTGTAACTGGGGTCAAGCCGTGGCTATGGAACTTGTCTCATTTTCCTTTTTTTTTAAAATAACTTTCATTTAATTGTCTTTCTACATGTTCTATAAAGTAGTCTTTAGAAGGACTGCTTTGGGGTTCATTGACTGGCATTGTTTGTAGTAACAATTGTGTTGACCATTTTACTTGTTTGCTTTGTATACTCCTTTTTGTGTGCTATTGATTTCTGAAAACTATGAAAGTGACCATTTTGTGAACTTTTGGCATTCTGATTGCAGACCATAGGGTGTGCAGATATTCTGTGTTTGGCTATTGTGTAGATCTATTCATTCTTTGGAACTGTTGAAGGTCAGTGATTGTTTCTTTTTATATTTTGTATGTATAATATGAATTGTTGTTTGTATAACATGTATTAAGTAGTTTTAGGTTTGTAATTTAGTACAGTTTATAGGTATTATTTGGAAAGTATGATTTTACATATTTTATTTCAGTATTTTCAGAAGAGTGAGGAGCCAGTAGTACATCTTATGCTATTGTTATGTGTGAGAAAAATATAAATCCCATTAAAGATTATTTCTGACTGTTTTGTTGAAGAACTTTTTTAATCATTTATTGATAATGTGGCTTTGGGTATTTTTTGTTTATCCTCCCAATTTGTTAAAAATAATGTACTGTGTGTCTGTATGTAAGAAATATATCATCAGAACTCTTAGGAGTTATTTGGTAGGGACGGAAATGCATTTTAATATGAAGAAATAGGGTGTTTCCTCTGAGTTTTGTTGCATTATGTACCTTAGGTTTGCACAGGTTCCTCACTAAGAATATATATGTGAAAATGAGTGTGGCATTTCTATCACAGACTTCAACGTACATTGCATCACTGCATTGTATTAAGAACACCATGGGGACCATAATTTACAGCAACATTGCATGCATATGAGCACAATGGGTGTACTAGACAAAACACAATGTTGGTAGTAATTCAGACAGAATAAACAGCAACCAAATTTGGCACTTTTGAATATGTTTGGAAATTGTGTGCTTTGGAAGGGCAGAGACCCACCTGGGTTCTATGCCATGTGAACAGATATTTTGTTATTCAATGCACAGACATACCCCTACCATGAAACAAGCAGTATACCTTTATTTTTATTGTAATTATGTCAGCTGTATATGTACAGCGTAGCTGGATATGGAGCTCTTCCCTCTCTTCCCTCTCACCTCTCACCCTCTATTAGTGAATCCCCATTCTGTCAGTAATGATTTGACTTCTTTACTTCATGTAGGAAATGCACTGTGCTTTAAGAAATTCCCTGAAATTGATAAGACCATTGTGAGGTATAGTGGTGAAAGGAAACCTTCCCTTAAAATAGGCTTTTCCAGTGTACACTCTAGAAATAACAGCACTCTCACTGAAGATGTCAGTTTTACCCTTACTATTAAAATATTCTGTCAAGTGGAAAAGAGTCCTGTTGCCTGTATGTGTGGAATGTAACTGTCCATCTATGAATATTGTAGAAGCATGAGTGAAACATGTGGACACATTTATCATTTAGAATGGTTTCTCTAAGCACCTTAACTGTGCACAGTTGCCTCTCATGTCATGCATATCGCTATGGGCCTAGCAGTTCAATCTACTCGCGTAAACACCATTAGAATGCTCTCAGTAGTGAATCTCAGATTAGATAGGACTCTATGGGGGTGGGGACCACGGAAGCGTGCCGGTGCTTCTGTTACGGTCTGCCTACTGTGGCCGCTGTGCCCGGCAGGGTCAGACCTGCCAGGCAAAGCAACTCTGGCAAGCAGACTCGTAGTGTGCCGGTCCGGTAACAACGGTGCTGGTAGGCTTACCCAAACCCTTGTTACCGGACCGGCACACTTGCAATGAGGCCCACTGACATTTTTCCCAAAGAAAGATGTACAATATGGTTGTCAACAGTGCAATGTAGTCGACATTAATTAGAGTATGGGTCGAATTTGCCTGGTCAAGTTATGTAGAATATGTATCATGTTTTAAGATATTCTTTGTCATTTAAAAGTATTATGAGGTACAGTGCTAAAGGCATTTTCTGATAATATAGATGTTTTAGAAGATTAGGTTCTTTGATTGCATAGTTACTGTAGGTTTAATCACAGCAATATTTACACATCTATTCAGTTTAAAGAAGCATGGGTGTCAGAAGTTGAAGTATTAATCATTAATCCCTAGAATGGTTTCTGTGAGCATGTCAACTTTGCACACTTCTGGCAAATATAATGTATATAGTAATGGGTGTAGCAGTTAAATCTACACACATAACCAGTAGTGAAATCTCTGATTATGTAAACGAGTTCCAAAATCATTTTCTGTGTGAATTTGCCACTATGGGTGTCAGTATTGCATTGTAGTCCACATTTAACAGTTTCTTTTATTTTACAAGACTAGGTGTGTATATAGTAATTATAGTCTTATTTTACACCATTCGTTTATAATGCCTTTGAAGAAGAGTGATCAATATAAAAGTACAGTTTTACAGTATAATATTTTTAAAAAACACTCTTTCCAAATGTGTTCATATACAAAGTGCTGATAATACATCTATAGCTGTTATTGATAATACTTTTGAAAATGCGCAATTTCAGATAGGAGATGTGCCAACTGAACACATCAATGGAACCAATAATATTTTAAGTGAAAGTGATAAAAGAAGAAATGTATAAAAATCTGTGAGTAGTTAGAAAAAACAAAGATTTTTAGAAGAAAAGATAGCAAACCTGCTATCAATTTGAAACAGAGGAATAAGGATATATATAGAAACATTTGCCAATCTTGTGTTTTTAGAAATCTTTGGAGAAGTGTGAAACCAAAATCTAGATATGTTGTAAAGTGTGTTTTGCAAAATAAACAAGTAGAAGTAATAACTAAAAAAGATTTTCATATAAATGTTTGTTTTCATTATTGTGTTGAATAAGCATAAGAAATTACTTCAGGTCAGTACACCATTCCATAGAAATATAGAAACAGTTAATGAACTGACAGGTGACAACTTTTGTGGAGTGTTTGGTGGAGAGTGGAAACACACTTATCATTCTGAATAATTTTTTTAATATGGAGAGTTACATTCAAGGAAATAATGTGCCCCTTGCTATTGATGAGAGTGGGCATAGCTCTGATGTCCAAAATGGCGTGATTTCTAAAAAAGAAGAAATCCTGAAATCTGATAATACAGAAATTGAAAGTTTCAGTCAGTCTAGAATAAAATCTGAAAAGCAAAGAGGTATGGACGTGCAATATTTGTTGCAATATTGATGAATTTTCTTGTAAATTCTTAAGGACATTTTTGCAATTTTGTACAAAAATAATAATGTTCTAAGTCATATCAAGATGCTAAAAAGACTAAATGAGTGGGAAGTTTGTGAAAAACAGTACTTCTCGGTCACCATTCTAGCTTGTCTTGATAAAACCAGATGTGAGAGTCATTTTCATCATATACAGACGCTGGCTTCATATTATACTAAAATGAGTTATCTTATAGTTAAACTACATGAGTGCAAAACACCAATGTCTATTGTACTTGTAAATCAAAGACTTTTGACTGAAACTGTAGAAAGTTTAGTTTGTTCATGGCAAATGATAAATAGAATGCATTTAAAAGATGTATGTAGATGAAACTCTTACAGGAAGTGGAAATATTGATCCTATGCTTCCAAAGGATCTGATTTTTCAACAGTATAAAAAAGTATTGCAATGTTTGAGTTGCCTTCTAGAGAAGACCTGACATTGTTTGCATATCTTGTTGATACATTTTTTATAAGTCTCTAGTGCAACTAGTGTAAATTGAGGAGAAAATTAAACAGAGTGCAGAAGATGTTTTGAAAATAACGTTATCTCTATTTGTTTGTAGAAGAACGATTTGACACAAGTGAGGAACTTTATGTTTCTAGACACTGTGTTTATAATCAAAGAAGCATTCCTCCGAGAAGTGTCTTCAACGACAGGGAAGTGCCTGAAATCACTATTGTGCTTCAACAATGTAACATGTTTGAAGTAATTGCATTGAAAACTGTGTCCTTTTCAAGCTATTGTGAGATTGCTAACAAAGATGTGAAACTTGCCTAAAAAATCATTAGTGCAAGGTGTGACAGACAAAGTTGTTTATTTACCCCTCAATTTGGGAGCAAATGTCAACACTCTAGGAGTGAAGCATGACATTGCAGATTCCTTGTTTTTTTTAGTAAAAGGTGTTGCCACAAAAGATAAGAACATTTCCCGACAGCATATAGATATTGGAAAGGTGAAAACCACAATTACTTTTTTTTAGGAGCACAATGATTTATACACAGATGGTGTGACTATACCAGACTTGTCCATGCTTGATGTTGAGCCAACAAACAAAAACAGTGAAGGTCAGTTCCAACATCTATCAGTTTAGAAGTGAATAGTTTGTATGAACATTACATTATTCATCCTTTACACTCACATGAAGTAATGGGTGACAGTTTAGACAGTGACTAGATATTGGAAAGGTGAAAACCACAATTACTTTTTTTTAGGAGCACAATGATTTATACACAGATGGTGTGACTATACCAGACTTGTCCATGCTTGATGTTGACCCAACAAACAAAAACAGTGAAGGTCAGTTCCAACATCTATCAGTTTAGAAGCGAATAGTTTGTATGAACATTACATTATTCATCCTTTACACTCACATGAAGTAATGGGTGACAGTTTAGAACTGTATCAGATTAAAAAAAAACGAAAGGTGCACCAATCAGTGTCTGGTAAAAGACGCTAGAAGCTTGTTGTTTCCCTATGCTTTTTCCTACTGGTAAAGGAGGCATATTGGATGATCGGAAGAATTCAATTTCTTCTTCAGAATATCATTGCACAAAAATGTATAGTGAAGATTCCCGATTCTGCACCAATGTTTGATATATTTTTCACTTATTATATGAAAATGCATTTTCAACATTATGCTCCTTCACTTTGGACCGGAACTAGATTTCAAAATCTTTCTGCATGTAAGATGCTGCAACAGGTGAAAGAAGAAAATTAAGTCTTAGATTGTAAACTTACCAATATTCTTGCTACAATGTGAGGAGCCAAGGAATATTGGGATAGAAGAAACTTTGAGGGTAGATGCATGATCAGAAACTTGGGCTCTCCAACTTGGTTTGTGACTTTAAGTTGTGCTGAATATGGTTGGGATGATCCTGCAGAGTGGATTTGTAAAATTAATCTACAGAAAGAAGACATAGAACACATGACAACAGGAAAAGTGTGCTGCATCGACCCCGTAAGTGTATTGTGGTCCTTTTTTTACAGATGTGTAGCCATGTTACACATTATATGTCATAAATAAAATGGTTCACTAGGCACTTTGGAACATTTGTTTTGGAGGAAAGAGTACCAGGTATGTCAGGATCCACATATATGTATGTTGTTGTGAATTCAAGATGCTGCTCAGTTTGGTAAAGAAAGTGATAGCTGTGTGACGGAGTTCATAGAAAAATATGCTACTTATTCCATTCCTGCAAAGCATGTGAATGGTGATCTACGGAACAGTTTTCAAAGGCACTCAGTACTGCCAGAGAAAATACAAAAGTAAAGACAAGTGCTACACTCAGTGCAGATTTGGCTGTCCAAGTCCTGTGACACCAGTTGTTCGAGTTACTAGTTTGATGTCATCTGTTCGACACCAAGTTACTGGTAAGTCACTAAGAAATACCTATCATTTAAAAAGAGATAAGGAATGCCAATATATTAATGATTACAATTTTTTCATTGCTCAGCTTCTGAATACAAATATGCATGTACAGTATATTGCTTATGATACAACAGCTGTTGCTAGTTATGTTACAGCATACATGACAAAAGCTGAAAAGGACACTTCAGCTGAGGTATGGGCAGAATTACCAGCAGATAAAAATCTTAGTCAGAATCTTCTACGCTTTGGTCTGAAGATGCCCTCACATAGAGAGTATAGTAGCTAGAAAGCTTCAGATCAGCTAAATAGTTTGCCTCTGTATCGACATAGAATTAATTTACTTTGGTTAAGTCTTTGGCCAGCTAGTACTAAAAATCAGGTATTGAAGTCTTTGAGTGAAATTAAGCAGTTAACTGAAGCAGTACCTGACAGTACAGAAATTCTGAAAGCCTACTTGATTGATACATATTATCCAAATCAATCGGTAGAGTTTGAGGATCTCTGTGTATATGAAGTAGCAGAACAAAGAAAGAAATTTTGAAGCAAACCGTGACAGAGGACGGTTTAAAGTTCATTGATTTACTGGTTGTCCTGTGATACATGAGAAGGCAAGTCTCAAAACTGCCTTACAAAACTGCAGAGAAAAAGGAATTATGAAATGTTTGTCTCCTGCAGGTATTATTTCCATGGCATGCACTGAGTGATTTGCTTGGAAGTTTTTAAACTTTTGAAGAATACATCTTTGCTAATAAAAAGCCTTATTACATATCCAAAATTTGAGCAGTATTTGGAGTTACTGGAGAAGGAACTACATGAAGAAAAACTTGTGGCAGCTGAATTGGCAAAAGAGACTATTAAAGGCAGTCAAGATTCTGCAGCACGAAGTAAAAATGTGATTGGCAAGCCCATTATTCAAACTGATGTTGATCTTTCCATGGAACAAGTAGAAAGTGCAATGCAACAAACTAAAGTTGCAGCACATTATTATGAAAAAGTTAGTAAACTTAATATAGAGCAAAACGAAGTTTATTATAAAATCAAAGATAGGTTCATACATGGTTTACAGCATGACAAGCATGAATTTTCTTGTGTCCAATACAAAACTGTATTGTTGTATGTTAGTGGACAAGCAGGAACAGTCAAATCATTTTCAATTTGTGCAATAAGAGCTATGATCCAAAATTTAACTGATTGCTCTTTGTCATGTGTTGAAACTGCTCCAACAGGTTTAGCAGCATTTGATGTAGGAGGTGTTACTTTACATCGACTGTTGATGCTACCAGTGAAGCATGACAACAAACTAGAGTATCGAAAACTTGTATCAAGTGCAGCACAAGAAGTAGGAAAACGTCTTTGAAAATGAAATACCTTGATAGTAGATGAAGAAAGCATGGTGTGTAACTTGATGCTAGCTTTCATTCACTTTCAAATTCAAGAGGTTTTGAATACTGAGTGCAACGTTTTCTTTGGAGGTAAAATGTACTTGTTTTTGGAGACTTTTACAATTAAATCAGGTAAAAGTTCAAACAGTTTTCAAAATGCTGCAATCTAACAATAGTAAAACAACTTTAGGAATTATTTTAATTTTAATCTTTGGAATCGTCTTGAATTCCATGAATTTACCGTTAATTTGGGGCAATCTGCAGACTTAGAGTATTCAGAAATGCTTAATAAGATTTGTATAGATGTTCTTGAGGAAAATGTGAAGTCAGTTTTAAATGGAAGAATGATTTGTAACATGTTTCAGGAAGATTTCAGTCCATCTGATGTCATGTTGACTCTTCAGGAAAGAAACATTTCTTGTGTTGCTTTGATGTGCACACTTGCAGAGAGTAACAGGTTTCACTCTACAATGCTACTGCCAGAGAAGTCCATCTGATGTCATGTTGACTCTTCAGGAAAGAAACATTTCTTGTGTTGCTTTGATGTGCACACTTGCATAGAGTAACAGGTTTCACTCTACAATGCTACTGCCAGAGAAGCTAAATATTGTGGAGATAAAATTGTGTGATATTTTTAATGGTCATGTTATGCCATTAGAGTTGGTTGAGAGAGAAAAAGCTTGATTTGTTCAACTATAGAATTACATTTCTAAAACAGGAGGTCTAGAAGCAGTTTTAAAACTGTGCATCAATGGAAATGTAATGTTAAAGAGGAATCTGAATGTAGGAATTGGTCTAGTCAATGGAGCAATGGGAAGAGTGATTGCATTTCCCACTTTTCCTCACAGTACAAATATTCAACACGTTGAAGTAAAGTTTAATCTTGTAGAAGAAACCCATTTCATTTCTATGACCTCTGCACATTTCATGTTTTTTAAGGAAAACTTTGTGAAAAGAGCTCTGCATATACAATTACTATTCCTAAATCACAAGGGTTGACTTTAAACCAGCACTTGGTCATGCAGTATTTAAAGAAGGAATGTCATATGTGTCTCTGTCATGTATGAAAAATATTGAAGGTTTCTTTTTAATAAACGTTGATGAAAGAAAAGTGACAGCTGATATTTCTTGTATTGAAGAATATAATAAGTTAAAGGTATTGTTTGCTCCTCACGTGAACCCTATACCTGTACCGCTAAGAACTTAGCCAGGAAACCTAAAGAGTCAGTGAAACTACCTTCTAATAAAATTATTCCTCTTTAGAGTAAAAACAAGGGAATCTACCAGAGCTGGAGTGTTGTTCAACTATGACATACTCTGATTGCAGATTTAGTAATGAAACAGGAATTGAATGCTATTGTAATGCAGCTTTGTATATGCTGTTTCAAATGACGCCATTGATACCAGAAATAGCTTCTATAGCAGATAAACAGCTATGTGTGGAACTTTCATTTCTTAAATGATCTGTGAATGAGAAAACACACAGTATACATTTGGCAATGTCAATCCAAAATATAGAAGCCGTTGCAAGTGTATATCAACACTTTTCTCAAAATACACAGGAAGGCAGTCAAGAATTTGTAAAGATAGTCTTCAATTTAATAGTGCACGAAAATGTTAGTGTAGATAGGTATGTAGGAATGAGTTAAAAGTGGAATCATATGTGCCCACAATGTAACAAAGATAACACTAAACAGGATATTTCAAAAAGATGTCCATATGTTCTTATCCCTATTCAGAAAAGTGTACATGTTTCTAATATTCTAACTAAAGTATTCCATGACATGCAATGCAGTGACTGTTGTTGTAATTTGCAATCAACCCTGAAAAATCTCTTTTTTTTAAATTTTATTTTATTGAGTTTTAAGGAATCATAACAAATACAAGCATCCGATGTTCCGTCACATGGATCAACATTGCATTAAAGGAAAACATATCATCATATTTATCAAACAGATTGCTGATGCATATCTCTTTGTTCCCGCCTTTCCCTCTTGGCCCTCACCCTTCCCCCCTTTCCCGTTTCACCACCTGCTCATTTATACGACATTACATTAGTCAACGCCGTCACAGGGATTTCCACATTACACTGGTTGATTACACATCACTTCTTGCAAATATCTATTCATGAAACTATTACAGACATAGACAGGGCCCCTGTCTCTGGGATGAGTTTGTGGCCTTGTTTCAAGGAGTATATGTTGTACTAAAGTCAGTCCATGCCATCTCAATGGAGCTCTGATCACTGTGAATGGCTGTGGTGAGGCAATCCATCCGATATAAATGGTCTGCTACTTTGATCCATTCAGTTTTATTCAGGAGAGTTTTCCTTTTCCAAAATGTTGCAAGACATGCCCTTGCCATCTTTGGCAATTCCATAAATTCATCATAATGTCCTTCCAGTACAAATAATATCAGCATCAGTGTTTTCTTCCTTATTTCTCTGCCTAGCTCTTTAATCCAACTGAGGACTTCATCCAGTATGATTGAACCGCTGTGCACCCTCCACCACATGTGCCAGTAATCAGCCCTCCTCCCACACCCATGCCAGCAAAGGGGCCTCACCCCTTGGTACATTTCAGGGAGCTTGACTTGGTCAAATTGCCATTGGTAGAGAACTTTAATACCGTGAAATTTGTTCTGGCATGCAATGGACATATGTGATGTTCTCCAACATATTTGAAGCCAGTTGTGTGGAGATAGCTCTCTTTCAAGATTAGCTTTCCAATTTTCTTTGAGCCGTTTGAAGGGAGATGTCCTCATCCCTACTAGGGCTTTATATAGTGTACCTATCAGTCCACCTGAGCCTGTGCCAGTATCCAGTATTTTCTCGGAGGGGGTGAGTTCTCTGTGCAATTTGTCTTTCCATATTTTCCCGGTCATGACACCCTTCAATTGCAAGTATGGAAAAACCGGAAGTGGTCCAAGCCCAAGTGCTTCTTTGAGTTCCTAAATTGTAATGAAGATTACCCCTTTCATTAATTGACCTGCCTTTTCAAGGCCAGTTTCAAACCACATCTGAAACATCTCTGGGTCTGGATGGCGTCTCTTATTCCCGGTACCCAAAAGTGTCCCAAGGGAGATGGCCACGTTGTGACTTCATTCTCTGTCACCATATGCTCCATAAGGTTCCCAAAATCGGATGTTCCCATATTTTCTTGAGTAGTTCCAGCCTAGGTACCCATATCCATTCCCCTATGGTTGCGGGATGAAGAAGTTGATTATCTAGGTCTACCCATTCTAAATTCTTCTGCTGTCTAAAATGTGAGACCAGGATTCTCAATTGGGAGGCTTCATAGTATGGACGTATGTCTGGGAGTCCCACCCCACCATTATCTTTGTTAAGATGTAAGAGGGGACTATGGGTTTCTTGCCCTGCCAGAGAAAGCGCAATAGGGAGGCCTTTGTTTTTGCAATGTAGTCGTCGGGTAATTGTATGGGGGGCATTTGAAACAGATATAGGATCTTCGGTAATATCACCATTTTGATGGCGTTGAGTCACCCCATCCAGGAGATCATGAGTCAATTCCACCGTATTAGGTCTTTTGTTATGACTGATATCAAGAGGGGGAAATTTGCTTCATATAGCCCTTTGAGTTCTCTGGTGACATTAGTGCCTAGGTATCGTAGTGTTCCCAGACTAACTTTCATGCCCAGAGGTGTAAATCGCCCCACGTCTCCATCTCTTTGTTTGTCTATCGGGAGGAGGACTGATTACCCGGGGTTTAGTTTGAGCCCTGCTAATTGACTGCATGCTTCAATTATCTCAATCGCCGCCGGAATCGACGTTGGGGGATTAGTCACATGTCATCTGCTTATAATTCTGATTTGTACGTCTTGCCCTTCACCGTAATGCCCTCTACCCTTCGTTCTTGGCAGTGTCTCTGAGCAAGCAGTTCTAGTGAGAGGACAAAGAGTAGTGAGGACAGTGGGCATCCCAGTTTGGTCCCTCTTCCCAAGCTGAACCATCGTGAATAACCACCGTTTACCGCTACGCACGATTTTGGCGATGAGTATAATGCTTTGACGCCCAGGAGCAGTCTTGGGCCTTGCCCACTTTTTATAAGGACACCATTGAGGAAATCCAATGCCACCCTATCAAATGCTTTTTCTGCATCTATCGAGAGGAGCACAGGGTCCCCTCGCATTCCTTGGGCTTTGTGTATCAAGTGTAGCGTTTTCCTAATTTTATCCCCCCTGCTCCGAGTGTACCAGTTTTGGGAGGTGATTCTCCAATCTGTCCACTAGTGCCCTGGCATATATCTTAGCATCGATGTTAAGAAGTGATAGTGGGTATTACCGTGAGGAGGGCCTGGGCAAATGAGTCTGGTGCCTCTGCTGTTTCCATTATGTTATTGAAAAGTGTCATTAGGAAGGAGGTTATGAACGGTGCACATGTTTTATAAAAACCCAGAGTGAAGCCATCTTCACCAGGTGCTTTTCCCAGTTTAAGGAGTCCAATGGCATTCTTTATTTTGTCTCCCATAATCGGGGCTTCAATGACCTCAGCCTCGGCTTTTGATAATGAAGGAAGGTGTGTTTCTTCAAGGTATGCGGCTATGGCTCCTACGGGTGCAGTCTCTGCCCTACTGTATAAGGCTTTGTAGAAGGAGCCAAATACCTCTTGCACACCTTCTGCTGTGTCCTTAACGCTATTATCTGATTCCTCATTTTCATTGATCCATCTCTTGGCTCGTTGCTTACGCAGACGTGCCACCAGAAGGCAGTCAGCCTTGTCCCCTTTTTTGTAGAATTTTTGTGTTTTAGGAATTGTACGTCCTGGACTATTTTTCCTTCTTCCAGTAGTTTCAGTTCCTCTATGAGGTCTCTATGTTCTGCAATGTATTTCCCATTATCTCCTGGATATGACTGTGCAGGCCTCGCAGCTGGTCCTATTTCACTTCTTAATTGGTTTTCAATTAGTGTACGCTCTCTTTTCTTTTGGGCCCTTTCCCTTCTGAGGATACCTCGCCAAGTGGCCTTGGCCGCATCTCATACTGTTCACTTTATCATCTCCCCCGTGTCATTGACGATGAGGAATTGTTTGATTTCACTTTCCATTTCCTCCCTAAAGATCAGGTTTTTGCGTAGCGAGTCATTACACTCCCATTTTGAGTTCCCGGAGCATAGACCATACCAGAGTATTCCACCAAATACCATGTCGTGGTCTGATATTGGGTGAATATGTGAGTCCCCCAGTGCTGCTAGAAGATCTTTCAAGATGTATAGGTAATCAATTCTCGTGAGGGTGCCATTTGCGGTAGAGTAATATGTAAATCCCTTTACCTGCGGGTGAAGATACCTCCAACCATCCCTTAAACTGTGTAACTCCATAGTTGTATTGAATTCAGCTCCCCATTGGCTTTGAGGTGTCTGGTTCTCATCATCGTTGGTCTGTCTATCCAAGGTTATATCCATCCATTTATTGAAATCCCCGCTGAGTATAAGGTGTCCTTGTGCTTCCCCTATTATTTTCTCTGTGGTTCTTTAGAGGAATCTCTTTTGACCTTGGTTGGGTGCGTAGATTGTTGCAAGGGTGATCTTTGTGTTTCGATTTGACCTGATATCAGTATCAGTAGTGCTCTCCCCTCTGTGTCTTCCCATGTTTTGTTGACCTCCATGCATACCCCTTTTTGTATTATGATGCCTAACCCCGCCCTTTTTGTGATTACAGAGCTCCAGTATGTATTCCCAATAAGGCCACTAGGTATCCTACGCTCTTCCTCTTTTTGATATCTTGTCTCTTGCAGGAACATGACATCAGTTCCCGACCTTTTGAATTCCTGGCAACTAGGGATCTTTTTGTGGGGGAGTTTAAGCCTTTGGCATTCAGTGTGCCTATTCGGAGTCTGCCGCCTGTGTGCAATCCCTTTATTACCACCATTTGTGGTGCTGATGGTCCTCGCCCTTCTTCGTGTGCTGAGTTGGTCCCTCGGGTGTAGTGTCTTTAGGAGTTGTCAGTGTCATTTTATGAGCCTTTATCTCTATGGACTTTACCTTGGACTCCCCCCCACCCTTCATCCCCTCCACGATCCTCCTTCTAACCCTCTCCTAATTCCCTCCCTCTGAGGCGCCCTGTCTCTCCTAGTCGATATTGCTAGGCGAATCTGAGCCATCAGTAGGGTCCTAATCCAGAACCCCAATGCTTTACACTGCATTATCGGGTGCCCCCCATACTCCCTCTGAGATGTGTTTTGAACAATTATAACAACTCTAACATTTTGAAACAGTTTTAAACATTTAACTTTGCCAGGCCATCGCCGGTTTGGAAGGCCTCTTGCAAAGTCATCTGACTTGTTTCTGCTTTCTCGATTTCCAATATCATCCAGTTTTAGGATCATGTCCGCTGCCCGCCTTTCAATTTCACTCAATCGAACATCTATTTGTGTTTCCATGCTATTGAGTGATGAATGGTTGTGCTCGACTTCCTGCTGTCACTTGTCTGTGCTCATGCCTCTTATTTCATCTAGCAATGAGGCGATGTCCGCCTTGGTGGCCGTTGATTCTTGGTTATCCGGACGCCATCACTGAATGTGCGTTGGGGACACTGCTGCCTTCCTTGCCATTGTATGCACATTTTGCCAACTTGTTCTTGTGATCCATAAGTCAGTGTTCTTGTTTCGAAGCGTGGTGCTTTAGTTACCAAGGTATTTCTTCTGTGTCCTGTGCTTATGAATGCAACTCAAAAAGATTTTTTGGGGTGTTCAGATGCTGACACCACAAGAGATAATTGAGGTGAGGGCCAGTGCATATGTGGTCTTGGGAGATCTGTGACTCTTCCACGATCGTGGCGCAAGTGATTTTCGAGTGAGGAGTAGCAGAAGATGTGTTCATTCTTGGGTGGGTGTGAAAGGTAGACACACGCCCGTACTCGGGGGCCACACACCTATGTCACCATTAGTGTACTGTTATAGTTCACCCTATATCTTCATGGGATCGATAGATTCTATCCCTTTCACCGCAGGAATACCAGATTGCTGTGGCCATTGTGGGTTGGGGTGCTGGAAAAATTAGAGGCTTACGATCTGGCTGCTCTCCAGTCCCTTGACCTACCACTCTTTGTTTAATCAAAATGTGTCACCGGCTTCATTACAATGAATTCCTTGTGTGCTAGGAAAACTAGCACACCAGAAATTCATTGTGGAAGTAGTCAAGTTTCTATTAGTAAGAAAACATGTAAGATCTGTGCAATCATTTTTCATGAGGGGGCATCCATGCACTGTGGACATTTCACAACATGGGTGCGTACATAATTAGATTGGGTTGTTTGTAATGACTCTATAGTCACACATCAAACTAGAAATCCAAAGGGTCTAACAAATGCTTATTTAATGTTGTTAGAACCAACGTTTTAAAATATATGTTTTATATTTTTTGTGAATGTAAACATGTACTTAACACAACAAAACCCCTGAAATTCAGCTAAAGCCACATTAACTTCACACCCCAGTTGCGCAGCCTATGACCACAGGGTATCACCACAGTGATGACATCACAGATCACATCCCTGATGACATCACTACTTACATGTTGTATGAGAACACTGATGACATTACAAATCACATCACTGATGCCATCTCTGGTGACAAGACTAATTACATTGTATAATTTGATTACCTTAATAGCAATTTAGGCTGTGGACTTGGCCATGACAATGGCTTGGGTCACTGGCCAGCACCAAAGGCCATAGCTAGTAGTTGTTAAGTGTTAACAAATACCAATGCACATGGTTATCAGCCATGCCTAGAAGCCCATGACTCATAGGTTTTTATAAATGGAAATGTGTCATGATGTTGCATTATTAAGGGGCGTGGCCAGCGCGCATGCCGTGAGGACGCGAGCTCGAGAAGCTCCTGCCCGTGATCCTGCTACGGGTGAAATCGCGCTAGTTAAATAACTTCGCGTGAGCCCAGAACAACGATTCTGAACAGAGGGACCCCTTCCCAACACTCGGCAGCTGCTCCGAAAAAAAAACGGACCCAGCAACCCAAAAAACGAGACCAGAGAAGAGGCGCCCCTTGGCCCTACAAGATGGCGGTCCCCACTGTATCAATGGGGGAGGGGAACTGAAGCAACGCGGCTCTGGGACTTCGGTCGACTGACACGGAACTCCTCACGTCCGATCCTCCCTCGCGCTGTTTGCAGAGGGGTGCCGACATGCCCTAGATCAGCCGAGGACCCGGTGGTGCAACACACGGTCCTACACGAGGGTGCGAACGAGGAAGAAGAGGCGGCCTCCCGGACGAACGGAAGCCGTGGAAGCGGGCTCCCTCCTTCGCCAGTCAGCGTGAGACGGGAGACACAATACTGCGATCCCTGCCGCGCAGAACCAGATGAAGAGTTCGAGAGACGCATGGCACCGGGGGGAAAAAACATAGACTGGGGAACACGCAGAGCAAAGGGGTGAGTCCCGGACTTGATTCCCCCTCCCTGCCCTTGTACACAACTACAGACAGACCCAGGAGCGGGACAGACAACAGCTCCTGCCTCCCCTGCCCCGGCGCGGCCACCTTGTGGGCAGACGTGCTGATAATACCGCCGGATCGCTTGCTCGCCGTGGGCTGGGCGAGAGACTTATACCGCCTGTGACACAGCATCCCCACGCTGCAATTGAGAAGGTGGGCACAAATAACGAAGATCATACCCCACAAGCATCACCCTGGGTGCCATAAGAACCTATAAGTGGAACTGACCCACGACAACACCCCGGACCGGGTGAGAGACCAGCAACACCCACAGCACAGCTCTTCCTTGCAGCAATTCAGAGATAGGACGCCCGCCTAACTAGTGTCGTCCGCTGAATCAACTATTGCGAGAACAGTACACTGGACCTGAATACAAAGATGTCCCCAACCAAAGCAAAGTCAATACCGTCAACGACAATGGACTCCTACACGACGGTCAGACCCAAGCAGACACTACACCAGGACCCCAATCCCAATGTGGCGCCACCGCAGCCAGAAACGGAACCTAAAGATACACTAGTCCTACAAGCCATCGCAGCACCACGCACCTCTATCGAAACAAAAATTGAAGAGATAAGGTCAGATATGCAGCTCATGCGGCAAGATGCCCGTAACCTAACGGAAAGAGTGAACACAAATGAAGCTACCTTGCGAGACAGCGTCGCTGATACCACAGACCTGAAAACAAAGGTAACGGACCTAGAAATGAAAGTAGCGAGGCTAGAGGCGAGATCCGAAGATGCGGAGGGCCGCGCACGGCGCAATAATGTTAGGATCCTGGGGGTCCCGGAAGACATGGAGGGCTCGGCCCCTACGGACTTCATAGAAACCTTGCTCCTACAAGAAATAGGGGCGGGAAAACTCTCCCAGGGGTTCTCAGTGGAGCGTGCCCACAGATCTCTTCAAAAGCGCCCCCCGCCAGGGTCGCACCCACGCCCGATAATAGCGAAAATCCTCAACTTCCGAGATAGAGAAATAATACTACGACACTCCAGAGAAGGCGGTGAGATTAGAAGACAGGACTCCAGAATAGTCATATACCCCGACTATACCCCAACGGTCCAACGAGCCAGGAATTCTTTCATACCGGTGAAGGCTAGACTACGAATACTCAACATAAAATATATGCTGCTCTACCCATCTCGCCTTAAAGTTTTATACAAGGGGAAGACAACCTTCTTGGAGACTCCAGCGGCGGCGATCATGTGGATGGAACACAATAATTTAGCGGACAACGGAGAGGACCCTCAGAAGAACAAATAGAAACGAAGTGAATAATAACAAAACGAACACCTATGGAAGGTCCCACACTGAAGATGAGACGCTTAACTGGATATTGCAAGGGACCACACTGAGAATATGGCTATATCGGGCAAGACCACGAAGAACCACGAGCAGAAACACCGCTGACACACCCCCTCACGGAAAGTGCAGGCCAAATGCCTACACTCCACCCGCACCGAAAGGCCTGGAGAGGCCCAGAAAGCTCGGGAGCCCCTGAGCGCTGCAAGTTAGAAGCAACTGCTAGGGGCAGTTTGCAGTTGAACGTTTTTGGTTATTCATCCGTTCAGATGAAAGTTACAACAGTTGGTAAGTCTCCAGAATGCATTAATTCGAAAGAGGGGGAACGGGTCAGGGGAGGGGACACCTGGAGGACAAACTTCCTCCGGAGCACTGTAACCAGAGACCTCCAGCCAAAAACAGCATGGCAGGGAACGTGAAAATAATGACATGGAACGTGAGGGGCCTTGGCACCTACCTCCGAAGGAACAGAATTAAGTCATACCTAAACAGGAAAAAGGTTGAAATAGCGCTTTTACAAGAAACACACTGCACAGCGATACATATGGGTAAACTCCAGGAACATTGGGGAGGACAGGGATTTGGGACTGCTTACTCGAAATATGCCAGAGGGGTGTACACATGGATACACCCCCAGCTCCCTTTCCGCTTATCCAAATCTGTTAGTGATCCAGAGGGCAGGTATGTGATTGTATGGGGACATCTCGAGCAACAGGAGCTATGCATAGTGAACACATACCTACCCAATAACAACATCCCGGCCTACTTGGCCTCGATGTACAACATAACCACTCCACATCGGGACTGCCTCTTCATCTGGGGAGGAGATTTCAATTGTGTACGGGATCTCATACTAGACAGGTCGCTACCGCCGCCTACCACCACTATGGCTGCCACGACGGCACTAAACACGCTGATAGACAGACTAGAACTGGCTGATGTGTGGAGGGAACTCCACCCCCACACACGTCACTACTCCTACTTCTCGTCCCCACATGGCCTCCATACGAGACTAGATCACATCCTTGTCGGAAGGGAACACCTACCCCAGATGGAGGGAGCAGAATACCTGGGAAGAACGATCTCAGACCACTCCCCATTAACGGTGAACTGGAACCATGCTGGCCCTTCACCCCCCATCCCTATGTGGCGCATGCCAACGGAGGCCCTGATGGACCAGGCATTCAGAGACCAACTGCAGGACACGATAGACGACTATATAGAACTGAACAGGGGAAGCGTGAACTACATAAGCACGGTATGGGAGACCCTAAAAGTAGTGACCAGGGGGGAAGTCATGGCAAAAGCAGGCGGCATCAGAAGATCGCTGTGCAAGGAACTAGAGCAGGGAGAAGCAGAAATTCAGAGGCTTAGCACAGACCCCATAGACCCACAAAGGCACGAGGACAGACTTCGAACACTTCGCGAGAAATGCTCAGACGCTTGGAGCAGACTCGCTAAGTTCGATTTCACCACTAGAACAAACAGGACGCACACAGAAGCGGATAGACCCAGTAGGCTCCTGGCATGGCTTTGCAAGAAGGAACATCCCAGACACACTATCACCCTGATTCAGGACGAGCAAGGCATTACACACCAGACACAACAGGAAATAAATGACACTTTTAAGAATTATTACAAACATTTATACTCCCACGAAATGGAAATACCTGGGGACCAAATAGCGGATACCTTAGAAGAAATAGGGCTACCTAGGCTCACCCCGACACAAGCAGAGGAACTAGAAGCAGATATTACAACAGAAGACATTGCCGAAGCGATTAAAGCACAAGCTATGGCCAAGACTCCTGGGAGCGATGGGTTACCCTCGGAATTTTACAAAACATATAGTTCCTCCCTGATACCGCTCTTACACGAGGTCTTTCAAGAAATATATGAACGAGGTATCCTACCTGACAGCATGAGGGAAACACTAGTGATCCCAGTACTTAAGCCAAACAAGCTGGCCGAGCGCTGCGATTCATATCGCCCGCTGGCTATGCTTAATCAAGATGTTAAGCTATTAACCACAATCCTAGCCCAGAGACTGTCCAGACAGATAGGAGACATCGTACACTCTGATCAGTGTGGGTTTGTTCCAGGTCGAAACACGACCATGAATCTACGCAGACTTCAACACATTATTGCACAAACAGATGCGAGCACCGAATCTTACGCCCTGTTATCACTAGACGCCACCAAGGCGTTTGATTCCATATACTGGGAGTGGCTCTTGGCGGTCCTGAAGGAATTCGGGTTCGGCCCACGATTTATTAGGTGGATCCGAGTACTCTACACCGAACCAAGAGCACGGGTAAAGACTGGGAGACACGTGTCAGAAGTTTGGGAGATATGCAGAGGTACTCGACAAGGCTGCCCACTATCCCCCATGCTTTATATATTGGGATTAGAACCCATAGCCATCTATTTTCGGAAACAATTTTTTGACGCTGGGATAAGGCTAGGGACGATAGATCACATAATTTCACTTTATGCAGATGATGTGCTTTTATACGTCAGAGACCCGCAACTCAATGTCCCAACTATGATGGAAGTCCTTGACAATTTCTCCAAAGTCTCAGGCATCCAGTTCAACAAGGCAAAGTCCTGCCTATTTCCACTATCAGGCCTTAAGGGCAAATGCTTGGAGGAGCTTCCAACACTGGAGATACAGTGGCAGACCACCAAGTTCCGCTATCTGGGTATTCAGATCATGCACACTCCCCAATTGATGCATGAGCATAACACGAATGCAGCAATACCTGCGCAGATCAATGTCCTTCTGGGCAAAACTCCCACTGTCGGCAATGGGGAGAATTTCGATAGCCAAAATGATAGTCCTCCCCAGGCTCCTGTATAGGTTTCAAAATGTGCAATACTACATCAAGAATTTGTTCTTCCGCCTATTAAGGTCCTTAACTAGAGAATTCATCTGGGGGCAGAGAAGGCACAGAATAGCACACTCTACGCTAGTCTTACAATACGCCCAGGGCGGAATCCAACTCCCGCACTTCGAAAAATATTATTTGGCGGCCCAACTCAGCTTTGTGTCCAAATGGCTGGCTGACGAGAACACATCCGAGACCCCCCTGCTACAATCTCTGATCTCACCACTACAACTTAAAGAACTTCTCTGGGCTCCCCAACGCCTGCTGAATGACACACCTTTCATAGTTACCCTGGGGAAACAAATATGGCAAAGAACAAAGTCACTAAGAAATCAAACACACCTGTACTCCCCAGAAATACTGATGATTTGGGATCCATGCAGATCAGATTCAGACCTACTACACCTCAGGGCCTGGGAGAAGAAAGGGGTTTACATGTGGGGAGACCTATACGATGACGGCTCCTTTGAAGAGTTCGATACACTACAGACCATGGATGGAATACCCACTAGTCAATACCTGTGGTATCGTAAAATACGCGAAATAGCAAGACACAAATGGGACACCTGGCCTGGAGAACCTGAATCAGATCCTCTTACAACACTATTGTATAACCTAGGAGAAGGACAGAAACTGGTCTCCCAAATATACAGACACCTCACCGACAACCCCAATCCGAAGGGAGAGACCCTGAAAAGCAAATGGGAAACAGACACTGGTCGAGAACTCTCGAAGACGGAATGGTCCAGAGCGCTGGCATTCCCTAAAGCTGTATCAAGAAACCACAGATTCCGCTTTATACAACTGAATGTCCTACACCGGACATATCTCACTCCACACAGGATTGCGACATTCAACAAAAATGCAAGCTCCAACTGCCCATGGTGTAAAGCGGACAGAGCTGATCTCATACATATGTTTTGGGAGTGCACCACAGTGCAATCCCTGTGGGCAAGAGTCAAGCTGACATCTGAAAAGACGGGAACCTCCAACTACAGATGGACTCCTGAGGAATGCCTCCTAGGAACGTATCCCAGACCGGCCAAACTTAAACATCGAGTGAAGCTAATGGATCTATTATGCCTTTTGGCCAAAAGACATATCGCTATGTCCTGGAAAAAGCCAGCAGGACCTAGGTGTGACGCCTGGCACAGCGAACTTATTAGATGGATTGATGCAGAGACTAAGGCGTGGGAGGATAACGTTACCCGATCCACAGATGAGTCCAGCTCCACCCTAGAAGCATGGCGGGAGATAGTCAGAACTATAACATACCCCTCAGACGACAAACCCCCATGAACAATCACCATCTGGACCATACTAAACTGCAGACACCTAGTAACCCGCAAGGGTGATCCCCAAACACCTGAAGCAATTGATGCGTCCAGGAGTCCCCCCCCTTCCCCACAATGCCCCCCACTAAAGACTTGCTATATGCTTGATGAAAGCAAGATATGGAGACAGTTCATGTTAATGTTAACTGTTTATTGTTCGAAATGTTTTCTCTTTCTTAAGATCTTTATCTCCTCTCTATCCCCTCCCCCCTCTTTTTTTTTTTTTTTTTTTTTCTTCTTCTTCTTCTTCTTCTTCTTCTCCTCCCTTCCCTTCCTCCCCTCCCCTCTGTTCACTATTTTATTATTTCAAAGAGTTTTGCAATACATGGCTTGAGAGATCAGCCATTGAGACTGTTTATGACAAATGCCAATAAACAAACTTAAAAATAAATGATGTTGCATTACTGTATATAAGTTAATAATAATTCCTTTTTTTAACATATATCGAAGAATTGTAAACCTCAATTAAGAAACATCTTGTTTGCAACACATACTGATGTGTGTTGTTATCAGCAGCTCATGCTGGGGATGCAATTCATGGTTGAATTGCCTAGTGCATGAGGCTCGGCCATGACTCCAACCCCACCAAACCAACCCTGTTATCCACTGCACCTACTCTGCACCCTAGCTTAGTGTCTACTACACCCTCCTAATGTGAGCAATGACCAGTGGTCATGGCTGGCAGTCATGGCCAGTCTCCACAATCCAGGAGGCACGGGGTTCGGCCATGCCGCATTCCCCAATAGGCAAATCAGAGTCGACATGTGTCCTTGCCAAAAAACGAGGCCCACTGCACAGGCAGCAAAGTTATATCACTATTGTTTCACTTATTTTTTGACACTTTAAAAAAAAAGTTAAACACAGGACAGATTTGCAAAAGCATGCTTTCGGGTGACTGCTAATGCTCCTCACGCATTTTTGCTGCAATCCCGTCCAGCACTTCTGACTGCTTCCGCAAGCAGAATTTGTTTTCCCATTTAAACCTAGGGCTTCGGCCATACCCTATGTCCCAATAAGTAGTAGGCATTCATCCTTGATGAGGACCGGGCCAACTATCCATGCACCAAAGTTATATCGCAATGTTTAGTACTTACATTTTGACACTTTAGAAAAAATGAAACACAGGACAGAGTTGCAAAACCATGCTTTGAGGTCCTTGCTGATGCTCCTCGTGAGTTTATGCTGCAATCCATCCAGAACTTTGGGCTGTAGCCACAAGCAGAATTTTGACAAAATCCTTTCAGACTTAATTCGTCAACACCAAATGTATAAGCCTTTGAAATATTTTTGGACCCCCCGTCTCATTGTGCCCCCTTTTTGCAAAATAGCACTGCATTTTGCATAACCATTCAGGGTCAGGTCTAAAATAATTTTGCAAATTTTCATGCAGTTTCAAAGAGTGGCGCCAAAGCTGTAAGCAGTCCAAAAACTGCTTTTCACCGACCCTGTAATGCAGAAATATGCATGGATGTCCCCGAACATCTGAGAAGTTTGTAAACATCGCAGGAAAGCCCCCAGACATCTGAGATGTTCCCAGACATGGGAGAAGAAAACACTGGATTTCTGGCTCTTTATTACCATATCCAATCCTCATCACCTCTCAAGTTCCCAGAGATAGTTTAATTTGTTTGACAAGTGTAATGTTGTGTTGTTAATGTTTTTACTGTGATGTCCACGGACTATGGGCGCTGTGAGTAAATCCCACATGGTGTCCATTTCAAAAGTAGTGATGCACCTCACGTTTTAAGCCTACCAATCAGCAGGTGCGTACGATGTATGCGAATGCCACGCTGCTCTGATTGATCCAGAGGCATTCGCGGACCCCGAATCAGGAAGTGTGTCCATGGATCGGACCCAGATATCTCCTTTTTTTGGCCCTACTTTTTGGCAATTGTTCAAAAAACTATTGGACAGATTTACAATAAATTTATTAAAGCATGCTTTTTGGATCAGGCCGCCTGATCAATGGCATCAGTGATGTGATTTGTAATATGATCAGTGTTCTCGTACAACATGTAATTAGTGAGGTAATCAGTGATGTGACCTGTGATGTCATCATTGTGGTCATAGGCTGCACAACAGGGCGTGCAAAATTAAGGTGGCTTTATCTGAATTTCAGGGGTTTTGTTGCAATAAGTTCTCACCCTAACATCCCTGCAACTAAAGTGTTTTCCTTGAATTGCAAGGGTTTTGTTACAATGTATTGCTCACCTTAATGTCCCTGCAACTATAATGTTTCCTTGAATTTCAAAGGTTGTGTTACAATGTATTGCTCAACTTAACATCCCTGCAACTAAAGTGTTTTTTTCTTGAATTTGAAGGGTTTTGTTATTCCATACATAATTAACATTAATAATACTGACCTACTTCTCAGACAAAAGTACACAAGACAAAATAGCATTGGACTTAAGTAATGAACACCAGAAAAATTACCTGAGAGAGGAAATGTTCCTAAAAATATACTGCCACAGTATAAAAGGTGCTCACCTTTAAAACCCAGCAATCTGTCATGAAATATTCCCTGGACAACTAAATACCAATACATAACACGTCCTTGTGAGTAAGCATGTGCACTGGGAACATGATAAACTGAGTAAAATCCTGGTAGCGAAATACTTGAGCAAGCTTGTCAATCTAAAATAAAAAAACAGGAATTGCATCCACCCGCGGAAAAAAATGTTACACTCTTCACCCACTTGTGTCCTTGTGCCCTGAAAAGCAGCCGCAGTCAGGGGAAAATAACTACACCAGTGTCCAGGATTGCAAACTTTCTTGCCATATCCTGTGCAAACACTCATGACTTACTTGCCCTTTCATTATTTCCCCTCCACACCCCCATGTCTGGTTTTCAATAATACTCTGCTTCAGAAAGCTAACTTGAAAGTACACATACAATAGTGTCACTCAATATATAAATCCATATTAAACTATGTTAAGCAAAAGTGTACAATTGTGGCATTATTGCCCCCACTTTAACTGTGAGACTATAAATACCAGAATGCAATTCAGCAAATGGCAAAACTATTTTCTATGGGTGCAAAACTTTCAAGGATGGACAGCAGCAGGGTTTAAAAAATAATAATGCAGATGCAATGTGTTATGAGATATTTAAAACTTTGAAAACTCACAATGTTTTTAGGCAATGAGCAGTGAGATTACATTATTTGCCATGGAGCACACACTTTGGTTAAGTAGCTTTCTACAAGCAGTACAACCCTTCCCGGCTCCATAATTTTGGCACGCCCCAATTGGGCACAAGCATTCCACCGCAGAACCCATTTCGGCATGCCCTTTTTGGCGCAAAAGCCATTCCGTTCACAATGCATGTTTGGACATGGCAGACATTGCAGCCACCTCTAAATGCCCTAAATGCTAAATAAGATCACAGGACTGCACTGCAACAAACCTCGTCACCTCCCACTTGCGTTGCTTTTCTTTTAATTAAATAATTAATAAGAACACACAGCCTTGAACCCTGGTCTGCCAGATTTTGAAGCCCAGCATTTGGCTTTTTTTTCCATAGGGCATACATTTCATACTTAGCCTATAATTTGATTTGTTCAATGATAAGGCTAGGTATGAAATGTATGAACATCCAAACAATAATATTATTGTAGCATAATGGTTAAGTGTTGTGTCTTGAACTGCAGATTGCAAGGGTTCTCTGATAGCAGGGTTCATTTTTCCTGTTTTGTAAAAATGCAGAACTAATAAAACACATGGAATTCAGCACCACGGACTGTCTGCCATCCATGCAGTAACTGGGACCAAGCCTGCTTAGTTTTAAAGTGAGGAAGGATCCAGTCCCCTTAGGCCATGTTTCTCTAACTGTTCTTCTAAGAGAGAGCCCATATATTAAGCAACATGGCCATAGTGGGCTGACCCCTTCCTCACTTTGAAGCTAAGCAGGGTTTTTCCAAGTTACTGGAGGGGTGAGGTGTGAGAAACCCACCGTTGCTGTAAAAATACCTGTTTTTTTATTTTTTATTATTGACTCAGAGATTACAAATACCAGAATGCAATTAAGCAAAAGGCAAAATATTTTCTCTGAGTGCAAACACTTCAAGGACTGATGGTAGCTTGGTTTAAAAAAAGTAAATAATTCAGATTCTCATTATGTCACCAATCCATGCAGTAAACGGGACTGACCGTACGTACTTCAAAGCGGGGCTGATCCTGCTTAGCTTCAAAGCAAGAAAAGGGCCGGCCCATTTCTCTAAGTGGTCTTGTAAATATAACTCATTTATCAGGCAACATGAGCTGAGGAGGCTGGCCCTTTCCTCACTTTAAAGCTAAGCAGAGTCTTTTCTGGTTAATCCATGAATGGGATACCTGGATGACAACTAAGTCACTAACCAGTGATTTTAGTTCTAAAATCTCTTTTTTTTAAATTAAAAATGTAACCACGGGTAGCGACCTACACATACGTGTGGTCTGATATAGCAGCCACTATTGGCAAGACAGCAGTAAAAAAAATGCTTCCCTGCCCCCTCACCATCAACAAGTGCCCCTTCATCTATGCCAACTCCCCCCACGCCCCAGACAGCCTCCTTCCCTCCCCTGCCCTCTCCCTTTCACCCAAGAGCACACGCTGCTTCGATACTGTAGACTGTATTGGTATATAGTCCTCTTTTTTTGTTGTTTCTTTTGGGAAGTATAAAAGCCACCATTTTCTGCAGTCTTGTCTTTTTGATTGCTGAATTCTGAATGTGCACATGGCAGGAGTGTGGCTAATGTGAAAGTGAGTGTTACTCTATATCTACAGATTTTAAGGTTTATTTGCAGTGCTGTGTGTGTTAGTGTAGTGTCCATTGATATTTGATAGTGTTCATCATTATTTTGTTAATTTTCTGTGTTTGATTGGCAAGTAGTTTTTACTGTACATTGTAAGTTTGAAAAATGTGGACATGTAGCTTTTGTATTTTGTATTAAGGCTGAAGTTTCCTTTGATTGTATCTTTTGTACTTGTAATTTATTTTGAGCTATGCATTACTTGTAGGAGGTTTGAGTGTTTTGTGAGGTAATTCAATTGGTGGTGTTGTGCAATTTCATTTTTGGAATGTGCTTATTTTTGTATTTTTTTGTAGCTGCATTGTTATCATCATCCCATTGGATTTTCACTCCAGTGAAAATTCAACCTGTGTTCAAAAAATAGTGGTACAGTCTGAGATGGGAGCAGTACATCTGTAGACTCTTCATGGAAAGCCTCCTTTTTTGACCTTTCTAGCATTTTGGATGATTCTTTAAATGCAGTGGTTCAGGTATTTTAAGACTCTGTTGGTGTCAGCATCTTCAATGTGTGGCCGGTGATTGTGTACAACCACTGCTCACAGCTCCAGTGATGAGGGAAGATGGTAAAAGAGGAGTCTATGCATTTGATACCGCCATTGACGTTGTTGGATTAGTGGATGGAGGTGCACAGGTGATGTTGATCTCTGTCTGTGTAAGGCATGGGACAATGCATTTTCTTTTATAACGGATTAATGATTATCGATGTTCCTAGCCTCTGCGATAGAACATTGGAAGATCTTTGGTGTAGAGTTTTATTGTAAAAGGTGAAGAGTACCTCCTCTGCCTCTTTTTTTTTTACACAGTGTTTCTTGACTTTCATTGAGCGCCAAATGAAAATGACAACATGAAAAAGACAATGCTACCGAAAATGAAAAAGTTTAAAAAAAAGTAGTTTGATAGAGTATATTTGTTTGATGACTTGTTCTCCAAGTTTATTTTGTCTACCCTATTTTCTCTTGTTCTCCAAGTTTACTTACCCCACCCTATTTGCTCTTCTTCACATTTTCTTTACATTCTCATATTCCTTTGTTTACTTTCACACAGTTTATAAATCCCTGTAGATTTTTGTAGTGGTGTTTTCTTATAGTTTATTTATATTGCTGTATGTTTTTCTTTGTTAATCCAGGTTGGATTTCTTTTCCCAATGACCCAATGATTAGTATGTGCAAAGAGAGAATAACAGTGTACTATGCACTAATGTTGTGTCTGTTAAAAATTTAATTAAATTGTGTTTATTAAAGTGTGTGTGTTATTGAACTGATTCTGTTTTCTTTTTTTCACATAGAAGGATATCATATTTTAGTTTTTGAAACATAGATGTATAGCTGCAGCTAGGATCCAGCCCAATGAGCAATCTGCATTTGGAGACGCGGGTAACTGCAGCAACAACAGGGGGTGTCCAGGTGCAATTTTGATGGATCAGCACGATTGGATATTTTGGTAGCCGCGGCTAAAGATATATATATTTTTTTAATGTGGAATTTTTCAAAAATATGTATTGAGTGTAGCATTTGCAAACAGTTAGTGTAACATTTGAAATACTTTTTAATCAATAATAATGCATGTAGGTGTACATATTTGAAAGGGGTAAATAAATATTCAAACACAGTTTGTTGAAAAGAAGTTTATTTGGGAGGGGATGTGGTTATAGGTTTTCTTTCAGTTTTAGTTGTTATACATGATATACCTTGTTCATTAGCCACATGTTCTGCATGTTTACTCTCCATGATTACTTTTACATGTTCAATGCCATTTTTTCATTGTTTGCATGTCTTTTTGTATATTTAACGTTTTTTATTTTAATTCTATCAAGCAATCCATAATCAGATTGGTATGTCATTTCTGTGGTGCTTCCTTTGTGAATCTTCTAGACACTTGAGTCACTACTTCATCAGTTTGAAAA
Organism: Ambystoma mexicanum; assembly: GCF_040938575.1. Classification (NCBI taxonomy): domain Eukaryota; kingdom Metazoa; phylum Chordata; class Amphibia; order Caudata; family Ambystomatidae; genus Ambystoma; species Ambystoma mexicanum. The sequence goes on from NC_090922.1 coordinate 1,143,996,240, forward strand.
TATTTGAAATATTTTTAAACAATTGAAGATATAATGCACTTTCAAAATATGTGGGTTGGTTGTATATACAATTGATAGTTTGACAATAGGTAGATAAATTATATGGGTTTGGTGACTGATATTTGATCATTTAAATGTAATTGTTAGTGACATTTTACATGAATACATAGAATGTACTTACAAAATCCTGGTTGTGGTGTATCTTCTTCTGGAGCATTGTTTTGAGCATCTTCTTTTCTAATCTTTTCTTTTGTAGGGTAGTTCTCCTCCAGATATTCCATCTATTGTTCCATTGTTCTAGTGGTACAGAGAAATGTATCTTGTCAGTTCAGAGTTAGAATTTGGAATGGAGTGAGATCAATGAGGGGAAGAGGTGGCTGTCAATAGGATTTCACTTACCATTGTACAGACTTGATGGGGGTCTATATCTCACTCCTCACTTTAAAGCTAAGCAGAGTCTTTTCTGGTTAATCCATGAATGGGATACCTGGATGACAACTAAGTCACTAACCAGTGATTTTAGTTCTAAAATCTCTTTTTTTTAAATTAAAAATGTAACCGCGGGTAGCGACCTACACATACGTGTGGTCTGATATAGCAGCCACTATTGGCAAGACAGCAGAAAAAAAATGCTTCCCTGCCCCCCTCACCATCAACAAGTGCCCCTTCATCTATGCCAACTCCCCCCACGCCCCAGACAGCCTCCTTCCCTCCCCTGCCCTCTCCCTTTCACCCAAGAGCACACGCTGCTTCGATACTGTAGACTGTATTGGTATATAGTCCTCTTTTTTTGTTGTTTCTTTTGGGAAGTATAAAAGCCACCATTTTCTGCAGTCTTGTCTTTTTGATTGCTGAATTCTGAATGTGCACATGGCAGGAGTGTGGCTAATGTGAAAGTAAGTGTTACTCTATATCTACAGATTTTAAGGTTTATTTGCAGTGCTGTGTGTGTTAGTGTAGTGACCATTGATATTTGATAGTGTTCATCATTATTTTGTTAATTTTCTGTGTTTGATTGGCAAGTAGTTTTTACTGTACATTGTAAGTTTGAAAAATGTGGACATGTAGCTTTTGTATTTTGTATTAAGGCTGAAGTTTCCTTTGATTGTACCTTTTGTACTTGTAATTTATTTTGAGCTATGCATTACTTGTATGAGGTTTGAGTGTTTTGTGAGGTAATTCAATTGGTGGTGTTGTGCAATTTCATTTTTGGAATGTGCTTATTTTTGTATTTTTTTGTAGCTGCATTGTTATCATCATCCCATTGGATTTTCACTCCAGTGACAATTAAACCTGTGTTCAAAAAATAGTGGTACAGTCTGAGATGGGAGCAGTACATCTGTAGACTCTTCATGGAAAGCCTTCTTTTTTGACCTTTCTAGCATTTTGGATGATTCTTTAAATGCAGTGGTTCAGGTATTTTAAGACTCTGTTGGTGTCAGCATCTTCAATGTGTGGCCGGTGATTGTGTACAACCACTGCTCACAGCTCCAGTGATGAGGGAAGATGGTAAAAGAGGAGTCTATGCATTTGATACCGCCATTGACGTTGTTGGATTAGTGGATGGAGGTGCACAGGTGATGTTGATCTCTGTCTGTGTAAGGCATGGGACAATGCATTTTCTTTTATAACGGATTAATGATTATCGATGTTCCTAGCCTCTGCGATAGAACATTGGAAGATCTTTGGTGTAGAGTTTTATTGTAAAAGGTGAAGAGTACCTCCTCTGCCTCTTTTTTTTTACACAGTGTTTATTGACTTTCATTGAGCGCCAAATGAAAATGACAAAATGAAAAAGACAATGCTGCCGAAAATGAAAAAGTTTAAAAAAAGTAGTTTGATAGAGTATATTTGTTTGATGACTTGTTCTCCAAGTTTATTTTGTCTACCCTATTTTCTCTTGTTCTCCAAGTTTACTTACCCCACCCTATTTGCTCTTCTTCACATTTTCTTTACATTCTCATATTTCTTTGTTTACTTTCACACAGTTTATAAATCCCTGTAGATTTTTGTAGTGGTGTTTTCTTATAGTTTATTTATATTGCTGTATGTTTTTCTTTGTTAATCCAGGTTGGATTTCTTTTCCCAATGACCCAATGATTAGTATGTGCAAAGAGAGAATAACAGTGTACTATGCACTAATGTTGTGTCTGTTAAAAATTTAATTAAATTGTGTTTATTAAAGTGTGTGTGTTATTGAACTGATTCTGTTTTCTCTTTTTCACATAGAAGGATATCATATTTTAGTTTTTGAAACATAGATGTATAGCTGCAGCTAGGATCCAGCCCAATGAGCCATATGCATTTGGAGACGCGGGTAACTGCAGCAACAACAGGAGGTGTCCAGGTGCAATTTTGATGGATCAGCACGATTGGATATTTTGGTAACCGCGGCTAAAGATATATATATTTTTTTAATGTGGAATTTTTCAAAAATATGTATTGAGTGTAGCATTTGCAAACAGTTAGTGTAACATTTGAAATACTTTTTAATCAATAATAATGCATGTAGGTGTACATATTTGAAAGGGGTAAATAAATATTCAAACACAGTTTGTTGAAAAGAAGTTTATTTGGGAGGGGATGTGGTTATAGGTTTTCTTTCAGTTTTAGTTGTTATACATGATATACCTTGTTCATTAGCCACATGTTCTGCATGTTTACTCTCCATGATTACTTTTACATGTTCAATGCCATTTTTTCATTGTTTGCATGTCTTTTTGTATATTTAACATTTTTTATTTTAATTCTATCAAGCAATCCATAATCAGATTGGTATGTCGTTTCTGTGGTGCTTCCTTTGTGAATCTTCTAGACACTTGAGTCACTACTTCATCAGTTTGAAAATATTTGAAATATTTTTAAACAATTGAAGATATAATGCACTTTCAAAATATGTGGGTTGGTTGTATATACAATTGATAGTTTGACAATAGGTAGATCAATTATGTGGGTTTGGTGACTGATATTTGATCATTTAAATGTAATTGTTAGTGACATTTTACATGAATACATAGAATGTACTTACAAAATCCTGGTTGTGGTGTATCTTCTTCTGGAGCATTGTTTTGAGCATCTTCTTTTCTTTTGTAGGGTAGTTCTCCTCCATATATTCCATCTATTGTTCCATTGTTCTAGTGGTACAGAGAAATGTATCTTGTCAGTTCAGAGTTAGAATTTGGAATGGAGTGAGATCAATGAGGGGAAGAGGTGGCTGTCAATAGGATTTCACTTATCATTGTACAGACTTGATGGGGGTCTATATCTGCTCTCTATATGGTAGAGGAGAGGCACAGAGGACCCCAGCCAAGATTCTCTATTACAGTAGCAATGGACAAGCAATCAAGGCCTAGCTTCTCAGGAGGTGATGCAGGCTGATTCTTAAGTACAGTGTAGTCCCCAAGCCCCAACAAAGGAATGTTCACACACTGTATTAGTTAAAACACAGTCTTTATATAACTAATATTCAAGGTTATGAACATTATCACAATAACTCACTTTGTGCTCAGAAAATCAACAATGGTAAATATATACAGATCTAAAGTGGTACCACAATTATTATCAGGTCTCATTAAAGTGCCTCTACTATACTCCGGTCAAATGTCACACAGATCACTTAATACAGGCAACCAACAATAGACATAGGAGGAAGGCAGTTGGTTAGAACAATGGGCAGAAAACTGGCCCCTACCACTAGATACAGTTCTGTGTGGTGATCCCTCCACCTGGGCAACCTGTAAAATAAAGATATAACACAAGCCCAGTCCATATATTGTTCTATACGTCTTATTTCCTTCTATAATGTTTCTACCCCCAATGTACCTGGTAGAGCAGAGTTCTTCAAAGAGGTGTCGATGGATCCTTCTTGAGTGACTCCCTTTAAAGCAGGAGTCACAGATCATCGAGAGGCGTCGAAGAAGGTGAACTTGGCATCTACGGCATCGATGAATAGTTTGAGGGTGCCGAGACCACAGCATCGATCTTGTCAGTGCTTGTCGATGACGTCCTGCAAGGATGAGGTGTGCGGGGCACCTCAGCGATTGATAGTTCAGGACCGTAAAGAGTTTCTGAAGAACTGTTGCCCGACAAGGGCATCAAGTCATCAAAGTCTTTGTGGTCTTTGGGTGGCGGGAAACCCACCAGCGGATTCTCCTCTGCACGTCGGCGTCCTCGGCTTTCTCCGGTGGATAAAGCGGTCGATGGTGTGGACAAGGGGGTCCTTCGATTCAACAGTCTTAGGCAAAGGAGTGGGAGGCTCCGGTCTTAGGTGGCACGGCGTTAAGCGGTCCCTTCTTCTAGTCAACACAGCTTCGACAGGCATCCAGCGGTTACAGTGATACTCTGAACCTTGGTCGACGGCAATGGACTTTGACGACCTCGATGTCCGGGTGCTTCATTTCGTTCTCCTCAGCGGTCCCTGACTCTGGTCGACAGCCTTTCGAGTGTTTGACTTCCAGGGAGCTTTGGCAGAGGTTGGTGGTGCTCGATCGTCCCTCGGAGCACAGAAAGAGGATGCCTAACCAGTCCTCTCTCGGATCAGTCCTCGACAAACTCAACAGTTTTCGTATCGGGTCGAAGCAAATGCAGCAGCAGTTCTTCTTCTTCCAGCTGGGAATCGAGAATAAGCAGTTCCAGTTACTCTTCAAGTGTCAACTCAGCTTCTCAACAATTTACAGTGGTGAGAGGTCCCCAGATATACTATTCTGTCTCTCATCCACACTGCTGGGTCACACTCAGCAGCCAATCATACAGAAGGGCATTCATGCAGTCAGTCAGCCAATCAGGCATGCAGTGCATTCAGGCCATATTCCTCCCTCTCAGACACTCACAAGAAGGAATGTGGATTTGGCCAAGTACCCAGTCATTCAATACTACACACTGCATTTATGCCAGTTTTGGGCAGGGCTGTCTCAGTCTTTGTCTCCATATTGAAACCAGACATCCACAACAAGAAGTGCATATTGGTCACACACTCCATTCACTCCGGTCCGACCCACAGGGTGTACCCACAACATACAGTCACTGGGAAGGCTCCAGCCAGTCTGGCCTGAACTTCACAACAACACCATATATAGAACTTCCACCCAACAGCCAGTCAGGGGGAGGGGACAGAGTCAGGGCTTCCCAGGACTTTGGGAAAAAAAGGTAGCAGGCAATAGAAAGCAAGAGGCCATAGGGGCCATCTTGTTTCCTATCAGGAATCAACTGATTCCAATGGCAGGGCCTGGGTATCCCAAAATGGAGGATACTCAAAACACCTGTCAAATTCAGCATGGAGCTGCCACCAGCCCACACTCTGCTCTGTGGACCACACACAGGTACCCAAAACAGACACTAGGGGCACAGGGTTGCACCCCCACCCATGGGTGCCATACGGGTATCCCATGGAACTGTACACCAAACCAATAACAGGAAGAGCTGCACTGAAAGGAGTCCCACATGGACTCCTGGCAGAAAACAATACAGAAAACAAATAAAAAAGGACTACAGGACAAGGACAGGGAGGCCCTGTCCCTCCAATGCATTTCCAGCATCACAGTCGCCCCCCTCCAGACTGAGGTTAGGGCGCCTATTCTCCCACGGGATAGACACCCTCATCCAGACAGTCAGCATACCTTCTGGAAAGGGCATCTGCAATATCGCGACTCTTCCCTGGTCTATGCTCTATGGTGAGGTCTAGCCCTTGCAGGCTAATAGACCACCTGAGCAGTTTCGGGTTTTCACCCTTCATCTGCATAAGTAACTTCAGAGGCTTGTGATCTGTTTGGACCTTGAAGGTAGACCCTGTAAGGTAGGGCCTAAAACGCCTAAGGCTCAAACTATACTGAAACCGTCCTTTTCAACAGTAGTCCACCTAAATTCTCTACCCTTGAATTGTCTACTGATGAAGAAGATCGGATGTTACCTCCCTTTGTCATCTAACTGGGACAAGACAGCTCCAATTCCGGTGTCGCAGGCATCCGTCTGGACGATAAAGGGTTTGCTGCAGTCAGGCGCACACAACACAGGTGCCCTACACAGACTTTCTTTCAAGCCATCAAAGGCCCTCTGACAGTCTTCAGTCCAATTAACCTTCCTAGGCTGTTTGGGTGAAGTCAGAGCTGTCAGTGGTGCAGCTATGGTTCCATAGCCCTCCATGAAATTGCGATAATACCCAGCGAGGCTAAAAAGGGCTCTCATCTGGGTTTGAGTAGTGGGAGTCTCCCAGTCATGTACATCCTGTACTTTACTGGGGAGAGGTTGGATTTGACCCGCTCCTACCTCATGACCAAGATATGTGACATTCCCCTGAGCTATCTGGCACTTGGTGGCCCTGATAGTGAGGTTAGCCCTTTTCAAGGCCTGCAACACCTTATCCAGATGTGTCAAATGGTCTTCCCAGGTGGAACTGTAGACGGCAATGTTGTCTAAGTAGGCCGCACAGAAGGCCTCCAGCCCACTGAGTGCATGATTGACCAATCTCTGGAAGGTGGCAGGGGCATTCCTCAACCCAAAAGGCATGACCCTAAACTGGTAGAGTCCCTCAGGTGTTGAGAACACCATATTTTCCTTGGCATGGTCCGTCAGAGCTTTTTGCCAATAGCCTGAGGTAAGGACAAAGGTGCTCACCATTTTGGCAGCACCTATGGTGCCCACAAGCTCATCAGCCCTAGGCAATGGGTGCGCGTCAGTTTTGGTGACGGCATTGACTCGTGGTAGTCTACACAGAACCTCCAATCCTTGGTGCCTTCCTGGGAACTTGTCTTGGGGACAAGGACCACGGGACTGGACCAAGAACTAGTTGAGGGTTCAATAACACCCAGATCCAACATCTTGCCGACATGAGCCTGGAAGTGGTTCTTAACTGTATCTGTCATACAGTAGCGCCTGCTTTTGACAGGCACACTGTCACCAGTGTCAATTTCGTGCCTACACCAAGGTGTAAGCCTGGTGTCAGTGAGAACTGAGAGGCATACTGCCGGAGCAAAGCCCTGCAGGCCTTCTGCTGCTATTGTCATCAGATCGGGAGAGAGATGTACACCATCCACTGAGCCATCCTGAGGGCTGATATGCAGCAAATCAGGAAGGAGCTCACTCTCATCCTCTTCTTGCTTTGAAGCTAGCAAGAGACATGAGACTTCTGCTCGCCTGTGGAAAGGCTTGAGCCTGCTAACATGGAATACCTCAGGGGCTACCCCAGGGACACCCATGTCAACCAGATAATTGACTTTGCCCATCTTGGAGATGATCCTGAAAGGAGCAGTCCACTTCTCTGCCAAAGCTCTAGGCTTGGTAGGCTGCATCACAAGAATGTTCTGTCCTGGAGTCCAATCCACTTGCGAGGCTTTAAGGTCATGCCAGTATTTATTCAATTCCTCGATGACCTTGAGATTCGCTGTTGCTTGACCCATCATCAGTGTCATCCTCCGTCTGAGGTCTAACACATAGTCCCCCACTTGCTTTGCGGGACCTGGAGGGGTAGCTTCCAAACCTTCTTTGATCAAGGCGCCCCCTCATGGTATGTCCAATGAGTAAATCAAAGGGGCTGAAACCAACACCCTCTTGAGGTACCTCTGTAGGCAGAATCCTGTGCAGTGCCCTTAGGGACCACTACACACGATTAAGACCACAGGTGGTAATACAAATCTTACCTTTGGTGCAGGCCTGTACTACTAAGTTATAGTGGTAGCAGTAGAAGAGCAGCCAGGCTTATCTCAAGAGTATATGAGCAGTGGGAGAGATTACACAAAGGGACCATAATTACTGTGACTCAAGCAAACACTGACTCAAGGTTTCAGGTAGAAAATGTAAGTACATTTATTTTTAAACCATCAGTTATAAACACAACACTTCTATTAACCTTCAAAGAAAACAACACATTAAATATACTACAACTAACCAATTCACTTTGCACAGTATGTCTCAAGGTAAGTACCCTGTGTTTGAATGAACCGGTGTTATGAACAAAACATGATATCGCGGAAATGGTTGCGATCACTTTTTGACAGTTTGGTCTACTAAATAAAAGCATATCCGTGAAATGAAATGCTACCGGGGCAAAAACACACTTAGCACCTGAGATACCCAGAGGGAGTTGGAGGCAAAAATCACAGGCAATACTTAAGTTAGGCAGACAGCATCGAGAAACAGGAGTTCAAAAGTCAAAGGGTCAGACCCAGGGTTAAGTAACACCGGAGACCTGTTGCCGAAGATCACACCGTTAGACAGTTCAAGATTCAGCGTAGCCCAAAAGTACTTTGATATTGTCAATGTTCGGAAGCAAAAGTTATAAGAAGGAGGGAAGACAAGGATGAGCCTTGAGGATGAAGAAAAAGGGATTCACCCAGTTTCCTTGAGCAGAACACAGTACCTTATTCCAATGGTGCAGCTGGTGCCCTGGCAGTTGTTCCTGTTGGTTTCCCGCAGACCCACGATTCCTGGAGCTTCGTTGTGAAGGAGGACGTCTGAAGGGGGTCTGCACCACACAGGGATGAAGCCGGCAGCAGCGACAACAAATAAAAGGTGCACTCCTTAAAAACAGGAGAGGCTCGGCATGTGGCTATCCGGACCACTACAGAAGTGTGCAGCGATTTCAACCATGACGGAGACCTTGGTCTGAAGAAGATGAGCTGGTTAACCCCACCAGGCTCAAGGGAAGAAGACTCCAGACTGGATCTTCTCTTAGTCGTCGAAGGGTAAATAGCTCAGGACTGCAGCAGGGCTTAACCGGGACAGGGTAGTTGCAGCAGCCGTCATTCTTGCCGCTTATCTTCAGTTCCTTGCAGTTCCAGAGGTGACTCCGACTTCTAGCCCAAGAGCCTTTTATGCACAAAACCCCCCTTTACACAGCCTGGCTGTCAATCACCCAGCAGGGGGGTTGCCCAGCCGGGACAACCACCTCAGCCAATCATGGCAAAGTGCGACTTGGGTTTCCTAGGATACCCTGTGAAGGGGGTGACTACACCCCTTACCCACATTCAGTCTACCTAGACACCCAGGTGCCAAGAGGAGGACTTCTCTACAGAAGCCCGCCAAAAGACGGTGAACAAAGAACAAAGAAGGCAAACCTAGTTTGCTGCGCAAAGTAAAACACAAGAAGGAAAAGAAATGGTGAATAAACCCAACCGGAGCCAAAAGAAAGATGATTTGGTCAAGTGGTTTTATGCTTAAGGCTGTTAAAATAGCCAAAAGTATTACCACGTTTATCTAATATAATCGCGGTAGAAAAGTTAGGGTAGATACCACTGCCACCAGCCAAGTCTAAATGTTAAAAGAGCGGAACAATGCTCAGGGAGCTACAGACAGAAAAGGGGTACAGATTAGCCCTTTCCAGTACTCCATGTAAGTTGGGATTTACTAGGTCTGTGGTAAAAGTGACTATGTAAAGTAAATGGCAACTTTACCATTCTCTGGGGGACAGTAGTCAGCCCAGCGAAATGGAGTCAGAGGGCAGTCTAAAAGCCAACCCTGGGTTACTACACTGAGGATGCTGTGTAACCCATACCAGAACAAGGGCATCTGGAGTGGTGTGCTCCAGTGCCCAAGATCGCACAAATAATAAAAACATATAGGCCACAACACATGTAAGAGTGTACACACAAAAATGATGTACACTCTTACCAGGTGGAAAAAATAAACTCCAGAAATCCAGCAAAGCTGCTGGGGGACTCACTAGGCAAGGGAAATTAACCCTAGAAGGAGAATTCTCCCTAACACTCGTCTTCCCTGACTAAGGGACAGGAGGATTTAATGCACTCCTGGATGGATCTCATACCTCTATTTGATTACAAACATCCTAGAGATCCCATCAGCATTTTGGTGGTGACTTCCTGCTCTGTGCTCAATGGAAAAATCTAATCCTTGCAGGCAGATTGACCATCTGGGTCATTTTGGGTTTTCCCCTTTCATTTGCATCAGCCATCTCAAGCGTTGGTGGTCAGTCTGAATGATGAAGGTAGATCCATACAAGTATGGTCTAACCCTCTTCAGTGACCACACAATAGCAAAGCATTCTCTTTCTATTGTTGCCCAGATTGTTTCAGGATCCTTTAACGTCCTGCTCATGAAACAAATGGGGTGTTCCCTACCTTTCTCATCCAGTTGACTAAGGACTGCACCTATACCTACATTTGAAGCATCAGTTTGTACAATGAAGGGTTGGTGGTAGTCAGGAGCTCTTAGGATTGGAGCTTGACTAAGGGCTTTCGTTAGACCTTCAAAGGCTTGATTGCACTCCTCATTCCACCTGACCTTTTTAGGAAATTTGGAAGTCACCACCAAAATGCTGATGGGCATTCAAGGGAGAAGCTATGGTCCCATAGTTCTCTATGAAGTTCCTATAGTACCCAGTAAGACCTAGGAAAGCTCTTACTTGGGTTTGAGTAGTAGGGGTGGCCCAGTTTTGTACAGCTTGTACTTTGCTAGGCAATGACCATATTTCACCTCCTCCTACCTCATGTCCAAGGTAGACCACTGAACTCTGACCAATTTGACATTTGCTTGCCTTTATGTCAGATGGGCCTGTTCCAGAGCCTGCAATACATAACCTAGGTGTTCAATATGTTCTTTCCATGTAGGACTGAACACTGCAATGTCATCCAAGTATGCCATGCAGAAGTCCTCCATCCCATTCAGAACTTGATTGACCATCCTCTGAAATGTAGCAGGTGCATTCATTAGTCCAAAAGGCATCAACTTGAATTTGTAGAGGCCAGCTCGAGTGGAGAATGCAGTTTTCTCCTTGGCATGGTCTGCCAGGGCTATTTGCCAATAGACTGACGTTAGGTCAAATGTGCTGAGGTACTTTGCTGCACCAAGTTTGTCCACCAGCTCATCTGTCCTAGGCAAAGGGTGGGCATCAGTCGTGGTGGCTGCATTTAGAGCTCTATAGTCCACGCAGAATCTCAACTCCCTGGATCCTGCCTTTGGTACAAGCACAACTGGGCTAGACCATGGGCTAGTAGAGGGCTCTATAACCCTGAGTTGAAGCATCTTGTTGACCTCATTCCTTATGTGGGATCTGATATTGTCTGACATTCTGTACCCCCTGCTTTTGACAGGTAAACAGTCCCAAGTGTGCATGTCATGCTGCCCCCAAGGGGTCAAGGCTGGCAAAAGTAAGAACAGGGAGGCAAACTGATGCAACAGTAACTTGCACTCATCCTGCTGGTCAGATGTGAGACTGGAAGAGAGATTAACTCCTTCCACTTGCTCATCTAAAGGTAAGCATCTGAGGAGATCAGGCAGAGGTTCACTCTCCTCCTCCTCCTGAGTTGAAGCTAGAAGCAGAGCTCCTTTGTCAGGTCTAGAGACATAAGCCTTTAAACTTAGTGTGAAAGACTCTGGGAGCCTCCTTAGGGTTGCCTAAATCCACCAGATAGTTCACTTCTCCAAGTTTACCCACAACCTTGAAGGGTCCTATCCATTTGTCCTGCAAGGCCCTCTGCCTTGTGGGGACCATAACAAGAACAAGCTGGTCTTGAGTAAACTCAACCATGTTAGCCTTCTGGTCATGCCAATGCTTGACTAGAGCTTGACCAGCCCTCAAGTTATCACTTGCCTCTGCCATCAAGTGTGACATTCTCCTCCGGAGACCTATCACATAGTAAGTCACTCTGACTGGCTTGGGGGAAGGAGCACTCTCCAACCCCTCCTTAGTCAGGGCCAATGGACCTCTGACTGGATGGCCATAGAGAACATTTGAAAGGACTAAATCCTACTCCCTCCTGAGGGACCTCTCTATAAGCAAAGAGAAGGCATGGCAGTAGAAGGTCCCAATTTCCTCTAAGGGGTTCTTCTAAAGCACCTATCATGCTCTTCATAGTTCTGTTAAACCTCTCTACCAGTCCATTGGTTTGGAGTGGTAGGCAGTTGAGAACTTGTAGGTAACTCCACAGGTTTTCCACATGGTGTGCATGTAGTGGGACATAAAATTTGATCCCCTTTCAGGTATCACCTCCTTAGGAAAACCTACTCTGGTAAAAATACCAAGTAGGGCCTTAGCCACAGCCAGAGCCGTAACAGTCCTCATAGGTATGGCTTCAGGAAATCTAGTGGCATGGTCCACTACAACCAGGATAAACCTGTTGCCTGAAGATGTGGGAGGGTCAAGAGGACCAACAATGTCAATCCCCACCCTCTCAAAAGGAACTACCACCACTGGGAGAGGCACTAAGGGTGCCACATTCTTGGATCCACTCTTGCCAGAGGTTTGACAAGTGTGGCAGCTTCTGCAGAATGTGTTTACTTCTGCACCCATCTTAGGCCAGTAGAAGTGCAGAGATAGCCTTTCCTTGGTCTTCTTAAAACTTAAGTGACCAGCCAAAGGTACCTAATGGGCTAACTGCAGAAACTGGAGTCGGTTCACAAGAGGTACTACCAGTCTTTTGTAGTCTCCAGAGGTTGACTCAGTTGGTTGACTGTAGAAGAGGCCATCTTCCCAGTGCAACCTATACTTCCCAGGCTCAGTCCCATTGAGCTGAGAAGTGGCCTGTTGGCGAAGACCTTCCAAGGTAGGACCTCTCTTTGTCCCTTGCTGAAATCCTCCCTGTTGGGTCCACCTTCTGCCAGTAAAGACTGCAGTTCAGGATGGTCAACAGGGTCAAGATCTCCTACCAAGGTAAGATCCTCTTCTAGATCTGATTCCTCAGTATCTAGTTTGACCAGACAGGGTTGAACCTCACACTCAGCCTCAGCTGGTGTGGGAGTCACAGGTGTGACTTTGGACAGTCTCGGGGATGTCATTCTGGGCACAGGAGTGCTTGCTGGTTTCTTGCTGGCGTACTTAGGTTTCCCTTTTGTCTTCTCTTACCCTACAATGGCAGTAAGCAAGTCCTGTAGACTTGGGGTGATAACTTCCTCTATCATGTTCCCAGGAGAGCCTCTTAAGGTTCTCTCCCTTGCAGACCTTGTGAGCTCCTGCTTCCTTCTACTGGGGCCCTCGGGGTACTAGGCACAACTCCAAGAGTTTTAAGGTCATTACCCAAAGGACCCTCCCAGGTACGTTATTTTGCACACTTACAGGTATCCTGACAGTCATGCCATTACACTGGATGAGAGCTAGTAACTGGGGAACCATTTGCACAGGGCCTCCAGCTAACTTGGTTAGGTGTTTGGGTGCCTTAGCAACATCCTCCACCTTGGAAAAACATTCATAACCACAGTTATGCTGGCTCCAGTGTCTCTGATGGCAGGGGTCCCCTGACCATTCACAAGAACACTACGTTTGCAATTCTCTTTAGTATTATCTGGGATGGAGTTATAGACATCTAAGTTCTGTTGTTCCCAAAGACCCAAGGACACTAAAGAAACACTAGCTGGGACTCTCATGGTCTCATCAGCTAGTAGCTAAAAGTTTCCACTTGTCATAGGTACTTCATCCACCTGGGAGAAGGCTAAGGAGACAGTGTTGATCCCTGAAGGTTTACCCTTACACTTGGGATCTCCTTTCACATGGCCAGGCAACCCACAAACAAAGCATTTCCCAAATGCTCTCTGGAATGGGGGCTTGCTCTGACCTCCATCTGGTGTGGAACCAGGTGGTACACTAGCCTGATTCAGTTTAGGTTGTAGCTTACCCTGGTTATGTTTGTGGCCCTCTTTTGGATTGGAATTATTGGAATTCTCCTTGTTGTCTTTCTTGGACTGCTTTCCCTCTTCCTTCTTCTGAGTTGCCTCAGAATCCTTGTGAGTAGCCCCGTTGGCAACCCACAAGTCAGCAGCCTTAGCTAACTTCTTGGGATCTATTCCCTTTGAATCAGCCAAGTTCTGTCTAAGCTCAGGAGAGCAGGCATCAAAAATAGACTCCAACATTACAAGATTCCTCAAACCTTCATAAGTGTTCACTTTGTAACCCTTAACCCAACCATCTAAGTTTTTCAAACAGTCACACACCCAGGCAGCCCAAGGGCTACCATCATGCTTTTTGGTGGTTTTAAACCTCTTAAGATACTGGGAAGGGGGTTTCCCAAACCTAGCTATTAATGCTAGTATCACACACTCATAATCCTGCTTATCCTCCTCCCCCAACTCCATTACAGCATCACTTGCAACAGGGAGAAGCCTAGAGAAAAGCCAAGGAATCAACTGATTCCCTGAGATACCTTGAATCCCATGATGGTACTCAAACAGTACTAACCAATCCAAAACATCAAGTTTAGTCTCATACATACCAATCATTTCCTTTGGCATACAGGGTCTCTTAGGGCTGGAAGACCTAGAAGACTCTGGGAGAGAAGCATTTTATAGAGACAGTTTCTTCATTTCTAGTTCATGATTCAGCTCCATTTCTCTGAGCCTTAACTCTTGATGTTTCATGGCAGTTTGTGCATCAATACGTTTCACTTCCAATTCATGGCTCATTTTCTCAAGTGTAATACATTCAGGAGTAAGTGTAGGACCTGTGGGGGTCCCTGTGGACAAAGTTTGTGCATTCTGAGCAGGCAAGGGAGCTGTAGGGTTTCCTAACAAGGACTCATCTACTTCTTCTAAATTAACACTCTCAAAATCAGAAACATCAAAATCCACATTGGCTGGAGTGGCAGTCCCTTCTGGCCCACTCTCCAGACTTTTTCCCATTAACTTTGCAACCAGTTCAGATTTCTTTCCTTTACCAGAGAGATTCTTATTCTACACATGGTTCTAAGAACCTCAGCACTATAGAGTAAAAGACTCTCTTCAGTGTAGTTTTCCATATTTGACTTGATTTCTTAGTTAAATAGAATTAGTGATGTTAGCCTTGTGGTTAGTTGAACCCAAGCAATAGCAGCACACTATGTGTAATCACTCTACTTTCAAATCCTCACCGCTGACACCAGTGTTAGGCAGAATCCTGTGCAGTGCCCTTAGGGACCACTACACACGATTAAGACCACAGGTGGTTATACAAGTTTTAACCTTGGTACAAGCCTGTACTACTTAGTTATAGTGGTAGCAGTAGCAGAGCAGCCAGGCATATCTCAAGAGTATATGAGCAGTAGCAGAGATTACACAAAGGGACCACAATTACTGTGACTCAAGCAAACACTGACTCAAGGTTTCAGGTAAAAAATATAAGTACATTTATTTTTAAACCATCAGTTATAAACACAACACTTCTATTAACCTTTAAACAAAACCACACGTTAAATATACTACAACTAATCAATTCACTTTGTACAGTATGTCTCAAGGTAAGTACCCTGTGTTTGAATGAACCGGTGTTTTGAACAAAACACGATATCGCGGATACGGTTGCGATCACTTTTTGACAGTTCGGTCTACTAAATAAAAGCATATCCGTGACTTGAAATGATACCGGGGCAAAAACACACTTATAACCTGAGATACCCAGAGGGAGTTGGAGGCAAATATCACAGGCAATATTTAGGTTAGGCAGACAGCATTGAGAAACACTCAGAAACAGGAGTTCAAAAGTCAAAGGGCCGGAGCCAGGGTTAAGTGACACCGGAGACCTGTTGCCGAAGATCACACCGTTAGACAGTTCACGATTCAGCATAGCCCAAAAGTACTTTGTACTTTGATATTGTCAATGTTCGGAAGAAAAAGTTATAAGAAGGAGGGAAGACAAGGACGAGCCTTGAGGATGAAGAAAAAGGGATTCAACCAGTTTTCTCGAGCAGAACACAGTACCTTATTCCAATGGTGCAGTTGTTCCTGTTAGTTTCCCGCAGACCCACGATTCCTGGAGCTTCGTTGTGAAGGACGTCTGAAGGGGGGCGGCACCACACAGGGATGAAGCCGGCAGCACCGACAATGAATATAAGGTGTGCTACTTAAAAACAGGAGAGGCTTGGCAGGCTGCTATCGGGACCACCACAGCAGTGTGCAGCGATTTCGACCAAGACGGAGACCTCTGTCTGAAGAAGATGAGCTGGTTATCCCCACCAGGCTCAAGGGAAGAAGACTCCGGACTGGATCTTCTCTTAGTCGTTGAAGGGTAGATAGCTCAGGACTGCAGCAGGGCTTCACCGGGACGGGGTAGTTGCAGCAGCCGTCATTCTCTCCGCTTCTCTTAATTTCCTTGTAGTTTCAGAGGCGACTCTGACTTCTAGCCCAAGATACCTGCCTTTTATGCGCAAAACTCCCATTCACACAGCCTGGCTGTCAATCACGCAGCAGGGGGGTTGTCCAACCGGGACAACCACATCAGCCAATCATTGCAAAGTGTGACATTGGTTTCCTAGGATACCCTGTGCAGTGGGTGACTACACCCCTACACCACATTTAGTCTACCTAGACACCCAAGCGCCAAGAGGAGGGCTTCTCTGCAGAAGCCCGCCCAAAGACGGTGAAAAAAGAAGGCAAACCTAGTTTGCCGCGCGAAGTAAAACACAAGAAGGACTTTAACAAAAAGAAATGGCGAATAAACCCAACCGGAGCCAAAAGAAAGACGATTTTGGTCAAGCGGGTTTATGCTTAAGGCTGTCAAAATAGCCAAAAGTATTACCACGTTTATCTAATATTATCGCGGTAGAAAAGTTAGGGTAAATACCACTGCCACCAGCCACATCTAAATGTTAAAAGATCGGAACAATGCTCAGGGAGTGTGGTGTTCGAGCTAAAACATGGCGCTGGTGTGCAGTGCATTCTGGGGGCACTCAGAGCCATAATGTATATTTATCCATGCCTCAGTGGAAAGCTGCACTTGCTTTGCGAAACAACATGTTTTCAACGTTATTCGCTGATGGGTTTGGAATGCAGGCCTTCTCAGCTAAGGACACGGTGCTGGGAAAGCTAAGATCCGCAGGTGCCGGCTGTTACCTGATAACGAGGTTTGTTTTGGTTTGCTATGCTTGCGCCAAGGTTTTGAGATGAGTTATGGAATTGTTTTCCGGGGCGTTTAGGAGAGGGAAGCACTTTGCTCCTTGAGGTTACTGTCGGTTGACCCAGCTGGCAACCAACGGTCACCCATCAATGCGCAAGCGCATTCCCAGAAGGTTCGAGAAGTTGCCACCCCTTGTTGAGGAGGGCATATATGCAGAAACCCTCAATGGTCAGATGGGATAAGCACAAAGACCTCAGTCGGAGGGGGGACGCCCTGGTCCGATATACCTGTGGGCTGTTGTGCTCTCGGCCTGGCTGTTATCGGGGTCTTTCAGCCGCTTCTGGCGAGATGAGGTTTCATCAAGTTACGCCCATGGTGATGTATTCTTGCTAATTTACTGTCTTTCCTATGATTTATCTGATCTATGCTTGTATTGTATATATGCCTAACTATGAATAAATAGCCGTATAAGTGCTACTTACTCTCTAAGTGTGCGTGTGGTTGTAAGTCATTGCGTCGTCTACCTGCGTTCAAAGTATTGGCTCTGCAGCTGTACTGGTGATAAATTACTGTCCGTGCACTATTGGCGAGCAATACAGGGAGGCACAGACAGAAAAGGGGTACAGATTAGCCCTTTCCAGTACTCCATGTAAGATGCGGTGTACTGGGTCTGTAGTATAAGTGACTATGTAAAGTAAATGGCAACTTTACCTTTCTCTGGGGGACAGTAGTCAGCCCCAGCGAAATGGAGTCAGAGGGCAGTCTAAAATACAACCCTGGGTTACTATACTGAGGGTGCTGTGTAACCCATACAAGAACAGGGGCATCTGGAGTGGTGTGCTCCAGTGCCCAAGATCACACAATGAGTAAAAGCACATCGGCCAAAACACATGAAAGAGTGAAAAAGGATGTACACTCTTACCAGGTGTAAAAGATAAACTCCAGAAATCCAGCAAAGCTGCTGGGGGACTCACTAGATGAGGGAAATTAGCCCTAGAAGGAGAATTCTCCCTAACAACCTCTCTGTAAGCAAACAGCAGGCATGACAGGAGGAGATCCCATTTTCTCCTTAGGGGCTCTTCCAAAGAGCCTAGCATGCCCTTGAGAGTTTTATTAAACCTCTCAACCAATCCATTGGTCTGGGGATGGTAAGAGGTGGAGAACTTGTAGGTTACCCCACATTCTTTCCACATGGTTTTCATGTAACTAGACATGAAGTTGGATCCTCTGTCAGAACCAACCTCCTTAGGGAATCCAACACAGGTGAAATGCCCAGGAGAGCCCTGGCAACCACCTTGGCAGTAATAGTCCAAAGGGGTATAGCCTCGGGGTACCTGGTGGCATGATCAACCAAGGCCAGGATGAACCGATGTCCCCCTGAAGTGGGAGGGTCAAGGGGACCGACAATATCGATGCCCACCCTCTCAAATGGTGTGCCAACCACTGGCAATGGCTGCAGTGGGGCAATGAGACTTCCTCCAGTCTTGCCAGACAACTGACAAGTTGGGCAAGTCCTGCAGTGGGACACCACTTCTACTCCCATCCGTGGCCAGTAGAAATGGGCAGAGAGCCTCTGGTTAGTCTTCTTGGTCCCAAGATGACCAGCTAAGTGTACCTCATGCGCCAACTGCAGTAGGACAGGCCTGTAAACCTGGGGTACCACCAACCTCTTGAGGGCACCAGGTTCAGGCTTAGTGGGCTCACTAACAAGGAGCTCACCCTTCCAATAGATCTGGAATGTCCTTGGCACTTCTCCTTGTGCCTGGGACAGGGTCTGTTTCCTCAGACCCTCGAGAGAGAGTGGCACTCTCCCTGTCCCTTACAGAAGTCTGCCCGGGAGGGTCCCCCTTCAGCCAACAGACATTGAAGGTCGGGGTGATCCTCCGGGTTGAGAACCTCTCTCACAGATAGTCTTCTGTCTCTTCTCCGTCAGGAGTTGAGTTTGGGTTTTCCACTGGACCCAACCTGTCCTGAGCATGGATCCCAAAGGGGGCTGTAGGAACAGCAGGTTGGGAAGGAGCCCCCCTCGCAGAGGTGGCCTTCTTGGTCTCCTTTCTTCTTGCCTTAGGCCTCGCTTTTTGGCTCGGGTACCTTACTCACTGCCAGACCCTGTGTCACCTGTGACCTAGTGACTGAAGCAGCAGTCATGGGAAGACCATCCGAGATCAACGCCAACTCTACTAGATCATTACCTAACAGAATGTTAGCTAGGACATTGTCCTGAACCACGACAGGAAGCTTTGCTGTCTTGTCTCCAATCATGAGTGTGACTAAGGCTACAGGCAATAATTTGGGAGGCCCACCAGCTAACCTGGTGGTTCTTAGAGGAGCACCTACATAGTCCTCTGACTTGAGCAGGGTCCTGTCCACCACTGTCATGCTTGCCCCAGTGTCTCTCAAGCCAGTAGAAGGCTGGCCATTCAAGAGGAGACTACTCAAAAATCTATGGGTGTTCTGCGGATAGTCACCAGTACTTCTGCGTACTGGTCCCAGGCCCTATGGGAAACTAAGGAAATCTCTACAGGAGCACCAAATGTGACCCCTGTAGAGGAGGGGAGGACAGTTGCCTCCACCTCAGATGTGGGGTAAGTGTAGGTCAGGCTGACAGCCTGTACTCCAAGTGCCTTACCTTTACACTTTGAGTCAACCTTCTTGTGATCCAGAGTCCCATAGTCCCAACAGCTGCCAGGAATGTGGGGTAGGGTACTGGAATCACTGGGAGCCTGCTTTGCAGCAAGTGGAGCACTACTCTTATTCCCACCCACAGATGACTTACCCCCACTAGGTTTTTGGGTCTTAGGAGAGGAAGGTTTTGGTTTACCCGACTGTGACTGCTTTTGGGAATCCTCAGCTTTCTGAGAGGTCCCCTTTTCTTTGTCCTTGTCCTTCCCACTGGAGTCCTTAGGAGACACCCGGTGGGAGACCCACTTGTCAAAAAACCAAATGGCACCATTTACACTATCAAACAGTTTATTAACTGCAACAGCAAATTCGTCATATACATCATCAGCTGTCTCTGCAATAAATTATACATCGGAAGTACCATCAGAAAACTCAAAATCAGAATCAGTGAACATATCCGGGCAATCTCCAACCAATACACAAGATCACCAATAGCCAACCACTTCCTGGAATCACATCTATCAACCCAGATCAGCCAAATCAAATTTTACGGAATCGACAAACTTAAACCTGCCCCAAGAGGAGGCAATTTGGAACAAAAACTAAGACAACAAGAAGCACGCTGGATCTGTCTAATGGACACCTGCCACACTGGTCTGAACACAGAACAGGAAATATGTCACTTCCTATAAAGTTCACCATTGTTATAATTCATCCAAAAATTCTTTTACTCAATACCCATCATCCAATTACCATTACCACAAGCAATATCCATCTTTCTGACATCACTCGTGTCTTTTTTACCTAAACATTATCCATATTTCTTCTTTCTGCTGCTACACCACGCATATCATTCCAGCTTTTTTCATTAATAACATTTCAGACCACTATATACTCTATGTACTCTCAAAGCAAATACAGAGCATGCCTTGTGCCCATACATTTTGCTTCCTTATGCAACGCTATGGCTGGAGACCGACACCACCTTTAAATCTTACTTTAAACCAAAGTTGACACATTGTTTCTGTTTTTAATAAAAAAATAAAATAAAAAATATTTTCCACCCCTCACCTTATGTGGGAGTCAACACACTGTTCTGTTGCAGTCAACACCAGACTGTCAACCCTAGTCTCTTTAATACACTTGCCTTACATTTTTTTCTCTCAGCGATTCAAACACTGTTAATCTACACACATTTTAACCATTACCCCCCCTTTTTTTCTACCAATCTCTCATCTTTACCAATTAATCAGGTGCTTATACCCCTGTCCTATTATGTAGGTTTCCAAGCTGCACCATGACACCATCAAGGAAATGTGGGCGCGATGACGTCATCATGCAGCAATGTGCGTGCGTATGACGTCATCGCGCACACGTTACCGCGCAACGCCAAATGCCGGAAACATACCGCCCCACACCAGAACGGCAGATATCAACGGACGAGAAGGACCACTCCAATTCAAGCTGTAAGCGGAAACCATAGCAACACTATGTTTTCGTTATGCTTTATGCCCTTAAGGACTTCCAATCTTTCTCATGCATTTATTCTCTGCCAACTTTTTCAACACCATGTTTCCATGTAACCTGATTCTCAGTAAAACCTCTAACCATATCTATGCATTTATTGTTTGCCATTCAGCCACTTCTCCAACCTACTGGCTCTGTTACCATATTATAGCTCATACTGACAGCCAGTCATGATTAGTTTTGACCTTCGTCATCTATTTTATAAATATAACAATGAATCATATTTGAAGCATTGCAATTTTGATCACCTCTAAACGAGAGCACCCATAACTGAGTGCCTCTTATTCTTTCAGACTAGGCAATATGGAATTGACTCATGACATATAGACCGAAGCGATTCAACAATATTCACCTTATTGACTCGAATGAAATTTGTAAAACCATGCTTGATGAATTTACTCAATTATACCTAGTGTTACCCACATGCTCCATACCACAAGACTCATTGATCATGTTAATCTAAACCTTCCTCTTCCTCTCTCTCTCAGACACCTCTTTCTATCACATCCCATACTCCTCCTGAAGAACCGCTGCGACCGTGCAGGGGGGAAATACGTGTTGAGGAACTGATACTTTAAACACCTCAAGTTGAGGAACGTGTTTTCTACACCACCAGATCTCAAGGATATATTTCAATTGGAGGAACTGTTACTTTATACACCTCCAAGTTGAGGAACGTGTGTTCTACACCACCAGATCTCAAAGACATATTGCAATTAAAGAACCAATTGTATGTGTAACCAATAATTCGAACCATTAGCCATCAACAGAAACCTTTTTCTTCCTAAACTTAAAAGAATAGTGATTTGAACTAAAGACCCACAACTAACAAGGCCCTATTTCAGCTCACAACAAGACCTAGTGAATCCAACTAAGGACTTTCCAACCCACAAGGACTTCTCAAATCTAAAAGACCTAGTGAATCGAACTAAGGACTTAAAATTAATAAGGATTCCTTTCAACCTACAACAAGACCTAGTGAATCTAACTAAGGACTTCTCAACCTACAAGGATCAAATCTTAGTGAAAGCAACTAAGGACTCCACATTGACAAATGTGCCTTAACTTTGACGTTTTCCAAAAAATCTTTTTATTTTTTCTTGATTTGTATGTGTTAATCTACACTAATTTCAAATTTCAAATTAAAACCATCTGTACTTTGAAATTGATCATTTGAGTAATTATTTCAATCTTGAGAAGTGCAGTAGGAGGGCTTATTCTCTTCAAGTTTGTCCAAGCCCAGGTCAGCCTCTGTGGCATTCCTCAACTGCAGCATCTCTATCACTACCATCTCACACTTCCCTAACATTCTCCACTTAATGCTCAAAAAACAAAAGGTGAGACAATTCAACAAACGTTTTCACTTTGTAACCATCAATCCACCTCATCATGTTCATGTGTGCAGCACTCACCCAGTCAACCCAAGACACATTCTCTTTTTTATTAAATTCCCTGAACATTTTAAGGTATTGGGCAGGGGTCATGCCAAAGTTGGCAATCAAAGGAGACTTCATGCACTCATACTGACCTCTTTCTTCCACACTCAGTTTTAGAATACAGTCATATCCAGTCTGAGGCACTCTGCTTAACAAACACATAGCCCAATCTCTCTTATCAACATCATGAATTGCACAAGCCATTTCAAATGCTTCAATCCATTGGAGGATATCTGAACACTCCACAAACACACCAACCATAAACTTCGTGGCTGGGGACCTGACACTCTCACTGGGTTTAGCTGAAGTCTCCACTCTAGCTTTCCCTAGCTGGATTCTCTGACATTCTGTGTCCTTGTCTTTGAGTTCAAGATCCCTATTCTTGAGTTCCACTTGCTGTGCTAGCTCCTCTTTCTTAAACTCAGCTTCTATTTCCAACTTGTGGTATTCAAAGGCCAATTTCATCCTTAATAGCTCAAGCTCCAATGAATTGCTGGGGTTTGGAACAGAGGCAGCAGGAATAGTGGCATTCCCAGAGACAGATTCAGCAACAACCCCAGGGACAGAGTCCTCATTGGTTGCATCCCCCCATTCAAGAGTTTCACCATCAGTCTGGTAGTTCACCAGGGCAGCTATCAGCACAGCCCTAGACTTATCCACAAAGTATAACTCCCTGGATTCACAAGCACTCTGGAGAGCCTCTAAGCTCATCCTAGTCAATTTACCATTTGCAATAGACTCCATTGCTTGTAATGCAGTTATCTTGTACACAACTAAACCTTAATTTAACAAATTGTAAATATTTTGTAAGTGGCACGGTTACACACTGATTCTTAAAACAATGAGAATACCATCTCTGCCACCAGTGTAAAGACTGGAGGGGAGGTCTGTACTTCTGGTCTCTACATGGCAGAGGAGAGGCACAGAGGACCCCAGCCAAGATTCTCTTTACCGTAGCAATGGATGAGCAATCAAGGCCTAGCTTCTCAGGAGGTGATGCAGGCTGGTTCTGAAGTACAGTGTAGTGCCCAAGCCACCACAAAGGAATGTCCACACTGTATTAGTTAAAACACAGTCTTTATATAATTAATATTCAAGGTTATGTACACTATCACAATAACTCACTTTGTGCTCAGAAAATCAACAATGGTAAATATATACAGTTCTAAAGTGGTACCACAATTATTATCAGATCTCATTAAAGTGCATCAACTATAATCTGGTCAAATGTCACACAGATCACTTAATAAAGGCCACCAACAATAGACATAGGAGGAAAGCAGTTGGTTAGAACAATGGGTAGAATACTGGCCCCTACCACTAGACACAGTTCTGTGTGGAGATCCCCCCACCTGGAAAACTTGTAAAATAAAGATATAACACAAGCCCAGTCCATATATTGTTCTATAAGTCTTATTTCCTTCTATAATGTTTCTACCCGTCCAATGTAATTGGTAGAGCAGAGTTCTACGAAGAGGCGTCGATGGATTCTTCTTGAGTGACTCCCTCTAAAGCAGGAGCCACGTGTCATCGAGAGGCGTCGAAGAAGGTGAACTGCCATCAACGGCATCAATGAAAAGTTCGAGGGTGCCGAGACCACAGCGCCAAACCAGGCGGTGCTCGTCGGAGATGTCCTGCAGGATGAGGTGTGCGGGGCACCTCGGCAATTGATAGTTCAGGACTGCAAAGAGTTTCTGAAGAACTGTGGCCTGACAAGGGCGTTGAGTCGTCAAAGTCTTAGTGGTCTTTGGGTGGCGGGCAAATTCTCCTTGGTGCATCAGCGTCCTCAACTTTCTCCAGCGGGATGAAGCGGTCGACGGTGCGGACAAGGGAGTCCTTTGATTCAACAGTCTTAGGCAAAGGAGCGGGCGGCTCCGGTCATCGGAGACACAGCGTCAAGTGGTCCCCACTTCTGGGCAACACGGCTTCGACAGACCTCCAGCGGTTACAATGATACTCCGAACCCTGGTCGATGGCAATGGACTTCGACGGCGTCGATGTTCGGGTGCTTCACTTCGTTCTCCTCGGCGGTCCCCGTCTCCGGTCGGCAGCCTTTCGAGGGCCTGACTTCCAGGGAGCTTCGGCGAAGGTTGGTGGTGCTCGATGGTCCTTCAGAGCATGGGAAGAGGCCGCCTAACAAGGTTCTCTCTCGGATCAGTCCTCGACGAACTTGACGGCTTTTGTTTCGGGTCGAATCAAATGCAGCAGCTGTTCTTCTTCTTCTAGCTGGGCGTCGGGGATAAGCAGTTCCAGTTACTCTTCAAGTGTCAACTCAGCTTCTGAACAATTTCCAGTGTTGAGAGGTCCCCAGATATACTATTCTGTCTCTCATCCACACTGCTGGGTCACACTCAGCAGCCAATCATACAGAAGGTCATTTATGCAGTCAGTCAGCCAATCAGGCATACAGTGCATTCAGGCCATACTCCTCCCTCTCAGACACTCACAACAAGGAATGTGGATTGGGACAAGTACCCAGCCATTCAACACTACCAACTGCATTCATGCCAGTTTTGGGCATGGCTGTCTCAGTCTTTGTCTCTCATACCAGAAACCAGACATCCACAACAAGAAGTGCATATTGGTCACACACTCCATTCACCCAGGTCCCACCCACAGGGAGTACCAACAACATACAGTCACTGGGAAGGCTCTAGCCAGTCTGGCCTGGACTTCACAACAATACCATATGTGGAGATTCCACCCAACAGCCAGTCAGGGGGAGGGGACAGAGTCAGGGCTTCCCAGGACTTTGGGAAAACAAGGTAACAAGCAATAGAAAGCACGAGGCCACAGGGGCCATCTTGTTTCCTATCAGGAATCAACTGATTCCAATGGCAGGGCCTGGGTATCCCAAAATGGAGGATACTCAGAGCACCTGTCAAATTCAGCATGGAGCTGCCACAAACCCATACCCTGCTTTGTGGGCCACATACAGGTGCCCAAAAACATACACTAGGGGCACAGGGTTGCACCCCCACCCATGGGTGCCATAAGGGTATCCCATGGGTCTGTACACCAAACCAAAAACAGGAAGAGCTGCACTGCCAGGAGTCCCACATGGACTCCTGGCAGAAAACAATACAGAACACAAATGAAAAAGGACTACCAGACAAGCACAGGGAGGCCCTGTCCCTCCAATTCCTTTCCAGCATCGCAGTCGCCCTCCCAGACTGAGGTTAGGGTACCTAATCTCCCACGGGATAGACACCCTCATCCAGACAGTCAACATACCTTCTGGAAAGGGCATATGCATTATTGTGAATCTTTCCTGGTCTATGCTCTATGGTGAAGTCTAGCCCTTGCAGGCTAATGGACCACCTTAGCAGTTTCGGGTTTTCACGCTTAATCTGCATAAGCAACTTCAGGGTCTTATTATTTGTTTGGACCTTGAAGGTAGACCCCGTAAGATAGGGCCTAGAATGTCTAAGGCTCCAAACTATACTGAAACATTCCTTTTCAACAGTAGCCCACCTAAGTTCTCTACCCTTGTGTTGTCTACTGATGAGATGACTGGATGTTCCTTCCCTTTGTCATCTAACTAGGACAAGGCAGCTCCAATTCCGGTGTCGCAGGCATCTGTCTGGACTATAAAGGGTTTTCTGTAGTCAGGCGCACACAACACAGGTGCCCTACACAGACTTTCTTTCAAGCCATCAAAGGCCCTCTGACAGTCTTCAGTCCAATTAACCTTCCTAGGCTGTTTGGGTGAAGTCAGAACTGTCAGTGGTGCAGCTATGGTTCCACAGTCCGCCATGAAATTGCGATAATACCCAGCGAGGCCCAAAAAGGCTCTCACCTGGGTTTGAGTAGTGGGAGTCTCCCAGTCATGTACATACTGTACTTTACTGGGGAGAGGTTGGATTTGACCCCCTCCTACCTCATGACCAAGCTACGTGACGTGCCCCTGAGCTACCTGCCACTTGGTGGCCTTCATAGTGAGGTTCACCCATTTCAAGGCCTGCCACACCTTATCCAGATGTGTCAAATGCTCTTCCCAGGTGGAACTGTAGACAGCAATGTTGTCTAAGTAGGCCACACAGAAGGCCTCCAGCCCACTGAGCGCATGATTGACCAATCTCTGGAAGGTGGCAGGGGCATTCTTCAACACAAAAGGCATGGCCCTAAACTGGTAGAGTCCCTCAGGTGTTGAGAACGCCGTCTTTTCCTTGGCATGGTCCGTCAGAGCTATTTGCCAATAGCCTGAGGTAGAGTCAAAGGTGCTCACAAATTTTGCAGCACCTACGGTGCCCACAAGCTCATCAGCCCTAGGCAATGGGTGCACGCCAGTTTTGGTGACGGCATTGACTCCTTGGTAGTCTACACAGAACCTCCAATCCTTGGTGCCTGCCTGGGAACTTGTCTTGGAGACAAGGACCACAGGACTGGACCAGGGACTGGTTGAGGGTTCAATAACACCCAGATTCAACATCTTAGTGACCTCAGCCTGGATGTGGTTCTTAACTGTATCTGACGGTGTGCAGTCAAAATATCGAGAAAAAAAATGTCGAAAGACAATAAAGTCGAAAAAAAACCATCGAAAAAATAAACGTTGAATAATTTATTTTTTTATTTATATTTATTTTTTGGCTCTCGTATGTAAAAAAAAAGGTTAAAAAAAAGGGGGGGGTCCATTTCGAATAAAAGACGTTATAAAAAAATGTGACTTTTTTTTACCTTTTTTTCTCGATATTTTGACTTTCGACCTTTTGTTTTTCGATGTTTTGACTATGAACCTTATCTGACATATGGTAGCACCTGTTTTTGTCAGGCACACTGTCACCAGTGTCAATTTCGTGCCTACACCATGGTGTAAGGCCTGGTGTCAGTGAGAACAGAGAGGCATACTGCTGCAGCAAAGCCATGCAGGCCTTCTGCCACTCTGTCATAAGATCGGAAGTGAGATGTACTCCCTCCATTGTGCCATCCTGAGGGTTCCTATGCAGCAAATCAGGAAGGGGCTCACTCTCATCCTCTTCTTGCTCTAAAGCTAGCAAGAGACATGAGACTACTGCTCGCCTGTTAACATGGAATAACTGAGGGGCTACCCCAGGGACACACATGTCAACCAGATAATTGACTTTGCCCATCTTGGAAAATCATCATGAAGGTAAAGAGTATTTCTCTGATTGAAAGTTTTGGTGATGGATTGGTAGAAGAATCCAAAGGCTCTTTTAAGAGCCACTTAGAGAATGTTTTAAGTATATTGGAAAAGGAAAATGCATTTGTTGTCCTTTTTATAACTAGTTGTGGCTACGGTAACAGCCAATTAAACGTTATGCCCTATCAGGCAGATTGCAGCCACAGGTATCGACGACGGGACAGGCCACAGCCACGGGTACAAATAGGCAAATGGCATGTTGTGTATTTTTGGTGGGTGCAGCCGAGGCTATAACTTTCTCGTTTTAACTGTGGGTATGAGTGCACCAATCACATGTTGCGTTCTTTGATAGCCATGGGTACTAGCGGGCAAAGGGCACATTGTGTATTTTTGGTGGGTGCAGCCTCGACTATTGCTATAGCCGATTGTATTTTGGTGCAGTGATCATTTTTTTGATATGTGTTTTTCAGCGTGTTAGAAAAATGTTCATGTAGCCACGACTATGATTGGGTTTTTGTCGTTTAACCAAGGTTATAGCCGCGGGTATGTTATTGGGAAAAATGTGTGAGTAAATAAAAATAAATGTCTGTAATGTGTAAATATTGTATTAATGATTCTTTGAAGGATTGTGTTGGGTTTACTGTTTGAAATAGCTTGTATTAAACATGTTTGTCATGTTACCTGTTTGCTTTCTACAGTCCTCTTTTTGTTCTATCGAATTGTGAAAGCTATGAAAGTGACATTTGGGTGAACTTTTGACAGTATGATTTCAGAACTCAGAGTGTGCACATGTTCTGAGTTTGGCTCTGATGAAGATCTATTCATTTTTTGGAGCATCTGAAGGTGAGTGATAGTGTGTTTTTATATACTTTATACACAGTCAAGTCTATATGTATTGTTTGCAAAGTAGGGTTTTCTATATTTCACTTCAGTGCTTTTAGGAGATTGATGAAGCGGTATGACATGGTGTGCTATGCTCATGTTTGCCAGAAAATATATTTGTAAATAAAGGTTGCTTCCTAGTGGCATTGGAAGATGTGATATGAATGAGGGTGCATAAGAAATCCTGGTGTGAACTAAACATTATAACTTTACCCTTGAAAACTTGTGTGGCTGTGTGTGTGCTTTGTAGTTGGATATTAAGCTGTGTTTTTGTGACTCTATGTTGGTGATTAAGTTTATCATTGAAAAATGTATGATTTCAAGCACAGATATATTAGAAGTTGGCAAAGTTAATGGCCAGTTACACCTCTGGTTCATTTCAGAGTGCATGGCAGTCGTGCCCACCTCTTTAGTGGTGGAGGTTATTTTGGTGGTTTCATGTTTTATATTCGTCATTGCTGGTATATCAAATGGTTGATTTGTGACCATCTACCGTGTCAGTTTATCTACATCCTGTTTTTTCTAAATCTCAATTTCTCTGTTATGACAGGTATTGGGTTTTGATATATCACACATTTTTTGTGGATGTGGTGTGAATGTCAAATTGTTATGGTATGTAAGAAATGAGTAATGTGGTTTATAAGATGTCATATTAATGGGATTGCATAGTGGGTTGGGGGAAACAGTATTATTGATGAGGTTTGTTAAAAAAGTTTTCTGGGCTGGTTAGGGCATATGGCCATTGACATTTTAGTTCAGTGGGGATGGACAGGGAAGGGAAGACATATATGCTGATATCTTTTTGTTGATTAGCAATAGTAGTTATTAGTTTGAATGGGAAAGACAGGATAGTGCATTAAGCTACTTTGTTATTATGCTGAGATAGGTGGAATCAGGTGAGGTAGTTAACTGTGTATGCTTTTTTGTTGAGGATGGCTAAGGAGGAGTAATTAAATGGGTGCTTGGAGAAGCAAGAGTGTAGTAGGGCCTAATATGCTGTACAAACAAAACCTTCTTTATACTATATTGTTAATGTGGAACATGGGTGCGTACAATGGGCATAGAGGTTTTAACCATAATTAGTACCCGGCGAGGGGGGGTGGCGGCCTCCCAGCCAATGGGGAGGCTCAGAATGGGGGCATTACCACATGGTAATCCTGCTGCCCTCAGCCTCCTCATTGCTGGAAGCCTCCATCTCCCCTCCCCGGGGAATCAGGTAAGTCTTTGGCCCCACCCCTCCCTGAATTCCCTTACCTCCCTCCCACCCCCTTACCTTCTTTTTTTTCTATTTCAAGAGTGGACACGCTCGTAACACTTCAGTCCAGTCCAACCAGTCCAGGGTGGACTGGTTGGCGGGATCAGAGTGAATGCTGCTTGCACCCATCTTATTTTCACTACATTCAAGTTTGCATTACCATCCCATCCCTCATTAGTTTACACATATGATATTAGTGTTTGCTGGACTGATTTTCTGTAGACATATTATCACTATCATATTTGAGTAAAGCACTGAGTACATTGTTCCCTTACAGGTTTTAATGTTGAACACTTTAATGCTGGGATAATAGACTGCATGCATCCCTTTGGGAGAATCTAAATGTTCTTATGACCTATCAGTCTGTTCTTGTCTAACCCTAACCTTTCCTTCCTTAGAAACTCAATATTGCAAAGGTGATACTATATAAATGCTATAATGACCTCAAATGACATTGTTTCCGGGTGCTTGAACATGTGTAACATATGAATGAATTACTCAATTGCTTTATTATTCACTTTTTGAATGTTATCCTAACTGAGGATTAATATTACAGCTAATTACTGCTTTTTAAAGAATGCTTTAAATATATTTGAGTATAAATAAATAATTAATGTATTATAACTTTAAGTGTGTAAGTGTTTACTTTACTTGATTACTTGTATTTACTGGTTTCATTGTACAGCTCTACAGCTCACATTACCCCTCTTAAGATTTTCCTGGCTGCTCAGTCACACTACCAACTTGTGTAGTATCAGCCTATATTAAAAGGTGGGTTATCTAAGACCAAGAGGTAAGTCTTGTGTAGTCACACACCAGTTGAACTGCACTAATTCTTACCTAACATCGTTCATCAGTGAAACCCATCAAGGATGGGAGTTTCTAGTGTGTCCACAACACATGGTGTGATTTATGCAAAACAGGTTTTCCCCCACATGGTTGGAGATGGCCTGTCCCTGCACACTTTGGTACACGTATATGTAGTACTCATCACATGGCCGCCAACACTCCTGCATCTCCACATGTACACCACAGTGTGTTGCAATTGTGTGCAGGAAACGACACGCCTGTATGATATGTGCATTCCGTTGGTGGTGTGTACAACAATACACCACCTGAGTGGTCAAGGCAGAGGAACTTCCAAAAGTTGGCTCACCTCTGCCTTTAGGGACAATGCGTATTGCATTGAAGCAAGTTTCACTTGGATTTGCAGGATTCCTGGTGGGTGTCAAAAGGAATGGTGAGTGTGGTTAGGCACTGTCCCCTGCATAGGGGTAAATGATAAATATTGGGAAGTTGGGTTCCTTTGGTAGGCATGTACTTGTTTGTGAGGGATGAGCCATACTCACCAAGAAGCAACATGTTGCCAAAGGTTCCAGATACTACTGCCGCACAACCCATTTCGGCATGCACTTTTTGGCACAAAAGCCATTCCACGTGCAGAAAAATTGACATTAACAAGCATTATGTGGCTATTTGCATCACAGTTGATCCGCACATGTGGCAAGTTTCAGGGTGCCTACACCAGAGAGCTGCATTTATTGTGAATTAGGTTTGTTGTGCACTTTGATGGGTGTGTTTGAGAGTTTGCACATTGCCTTCCTGCCCACACCAATGTCACTCCTCTTTTTCACAATTTAATGAATATTCTGTCCTTTCTTTGCGCTGATGTGGTGCTGACACGGAGAGTGGGGGGGCGAGGTGCAAAGTCAATTTGCACAGTACTTAAGATGTTTTGAATCGGGCCCTCAGTTTTGATTCTTCCTCACGAAATTACATAGGACTTCGGAAGAGTGCTATATAAATCATAAATATATGTGATGACAAGCCCTCATATGATCACTCATTTATAAATCATATGCTATTGTTACAAATTCCACTGCCTGAAATGTGACCTAAAGCTTACACATTTAGATATGTATTCACCTAATACCTATGCTCCTTCCAAGAGTTCTCATCAGTCACACCCAATCCCCTGCCTCTAAATAAAGAGTCAAGGCACAAGTTTTATTGAGGTTTTTATTATTCAATGAACGTTTTCCTGAAGGTGATCCATAATAATAGGCGCTAGGTTGGCTGTTTGTACCGATTTACATGCATTAGTTCTAGGGGAAATACTTCACTTCCGGTCAATTGCTTCTGAGTCAGAGGTCATCTCCACTGCAATTTCTTCTGGGTCTGGATTCTAATTATTTCTGTGCTATGAACTGCCCTCACTTCTAGGAA
Organism: Ambystoma mexicanum; assembly: GCF_040938575.1. Lineage (NCBI taxonomy): Eukaryota > Metazoa > Chordata > Amphibia > Caudata > Ambystomatidae > Ambystoma > Ambystoma mexicanum. The sequence continues at coordinate 1,144,028,033 of NC_090922.1, forward strand.
TAAGGGCAGTGATTGTTTTCGGAGGTCATCATTTATCCCGCTGCTGTGGATCCTCATTTGGTAGGGATTACCCTGTAACTCTGCACCTGTGTCTTGTCTGAGATGAAAGAAAAATCCGAGCTGATTTATTGGTAGGAAGTCAATAAACCTGATTCGTTTGGTGTGATGGGGGGTCGAATGCTTGAAGTAATTTCACTAGCAATAACGTGAATGAATCCCATTTAAAGATAACGTACCCTATTATTTTCAGTAATCTATCCTAGTTTTAAAATATGTTTTCCATTAGTTATGTTTTCCACAAGGAGCCTACAGAAGACCTATTGATGAAGGCCAACACATGCCTAACGGGGAGTAAACTATGTCAGATTAGCTCTAGATAAATACATCAACTGTTTAAACAAGAACAAAACTGCTAAAAAGCAATATTGAACAGAAGAATAACAAATAAGAAAGTGTTGGTATATTTTATGGCATGAAGAAATGAGAAACTTTGTCAGAAAACTGTGATAGCATGAAAATAGGAAGGTAAAACAATTTGATGATGAAAATAAGTATGCCTTTATGTATTTTTTAAAAAAAATACGTTGTTTTTTCAAAAATGCAGATCAAACATTGATTTTACGTATATGAAACGTGCTTGGTAAAATTGTTTAAAAACAAGACAGGCCAGTAGACGGCTAATAGGTAGGTTAATCCTGCAAGATGCTCCTTGGAAACATAGCACATGTCATGCACTTTCTGAATAGCGCACACATATGAGGAAACTGTATTCCATACAATTCCATGCCCCTTTGTTGTTTTCCCACTCAAATGTTTTCCCACTACCTATCCTGAAGCACAACTACTGACGATTCAGTAAGCACTAGCAATGCACTTGAAAACGCGCATATGAGTATTTAAGAATGTATATTCACTGGTTTGTGGGTGGAGCGATTGTAACATAAGAGACTTGTATACTCTCCGGTCAGAAAAGTGTAATTACATTTTATTTAGAAACATTTGTATCCCCTGCACTTTGTTTCGCACATGTTGTGCAGCGTCTGCAGTTTTTTAGAACACTGGTTTAAACAGTTCCATTGCTGAATACATTTCTGATGGTGAATTTTAAGTTGTGTTTGTATGCCGCCTAAACTGGCAAAAAAGTCAAATTACATTGACTGTGTCTCATGTTTTGTTTCTGCTAATAGGTGATGCTTTAGCGGCACAAAAAAGCCAAGACGTAGAGTACAGATAGGGAGAAATACATTACAGTACAGAGAGTGAGACATGGCATATGAGGAGGGGCACAAGGTTTCTAGGTGTTGTTTGGTTAATTGCCTACCCATTTACTGCCCGTGGCCATGCTAATCCCTATGGCCATTCCCACCCAGTTCCTTCCCCTTCCCGACCAAAGCACCCACTAATAGAAAATCTTTGAGCTCGCTTTAATGCAGCCTTAATATCAAACTTTGCACTCAAAGTGCCCGGAAGTCTTCTGGGAGTTAGTGACTTGGCATATGAGTTAGTGACTGTATTTGAAGTTGTAAACGTGCTAGTGGTGTAATAAAAATGCCTTAACCAGGAGGTCTGCCTTCAGCCACTCGATTTATAGTCGCTATGCGTTTCCTTCACTGAAGTGGTGTTAAAAACAAGCATTGGCAAATCAAAAGGTTTTGGCTTGTGTATAAGTATTAGGCATTAGCCAGACACTGCTATTAGATGCCCATGTACTCACACCATTTTACACCTGCTACCACCAATAGCCAGTTAATACCACTACGGAAGTGCATGGCAAGAGCCTGTCCCATGCCTACACAAAAGCCCAAACTGTTGGCATTGCAAATACTTGTTTCATTTGACTCTCAATAAACGAACGGAAGATGGTCAATTTATCACGCTCGTTATCTGCTTATGTTTGTGCAAGCACAAACGAAGAAAGAAGAACCGAAAAAGCAACTAGAAACTCTCTGCACTTTTTGCCGCAAAAACGTATCAAGCAAGACGGCGCACAGGACACTTCCTGTCAGAACAAATGGCAATGACTGACAAGAAATCATTGCCTATAGATTGGGAGGAATTCCACATAAACAGAAAACGAATCCTGAGATATTATGTAAAGTACTACAAGAAATCAGGAGAAAAGGTAGAGTTCACCTTCAAACAACAATTGGCCATGGGCAGTAAATGGGTGGGCTTGCGCCCTTTTCTCTTTTTTTTGATCATTCATCTGACATTAAAGGGGTATACAAGATTGATTCATCATAAAAGAAATGTTTCCATCCTGAAGAAGGCCAACTAATCCATCTTGATAAAGGGCTCAGGACATATTGTCTACTAGACAACAAGGCCGAATCATGACGACTATCCACAAGACTATAATTAGGGCATGTCTCTTTTGATTAGAGACCAAGTCAGATCTGGTGAGTAAATTTGAGATTGATGTGACTGAGATATAATATTCACAACTTTGTAATACCTTAAGAAAGAAATTTGACAGTATTGATGTAAGATTTGATTGTCTGGAACAATTTCACTGTATTGACAACAAACTGCAGCATAATAACATAACAGTCACTCGCTAACCCCATTGTGTTTTAACTTTTATTTGTTATGTTTGTAAATAACATCGTGATTGATTTTTTATTTTATTTATTTATTTTATTTTATTTTTACATTTGTATAGCGCACAAACAGCCCATGGGCATCACAGCGCTGTAACTTGCAGGGAGCTTAGTTACAGGGAGGTACAATATAAAAAAGAGAGGTACAATATACATATTTTACATTTTACATAATTTACTTTGATAACACATTAATGCAGTCAGCTAGTTGCAGATACATTTGCAGGTTTATAGGGAGAGGTGGCGCAAAGTCATATAGGGACCGTGGTGTTGATCAGGGGAACAGAGTGGTTTTCATGGCTTTGCAGAAGGCAAGGAGTGAGGCTTCGGCACGAAGCGTCATGGGAAGGGCGTTCCAGTGTTGGGAGGCAAGGTAGGGGAAGCTAGCGCCTCCTGCCCTGACTCGTTTTACCCTGGGCACAGTGAGCATGTTTGCGTAGGGTGTTCTGGTTGGCCTTGCAGATGTGGCGGGGTGGATTGTTTGTTATAGGTAAGCTGGTGCAGAGAGGTGGATGCATTTATGGGTAAGAGTCAGGGCTTTGAAGGTAACTCTCTCCTTTATAGGAAGCCAGTGAGCTGATATTCTGGCGGCCAAGATGTGTTCTCTTTTAGAGATACCTTGGGCTTATATTACATGGCCACGGTAGTGGCCATGCAGTTATGGTTAAGTTGCTGTTTCCATAAGAAGAGCACTTGTTGGGCGGTTTATAACTCTGCTCCCCGTGGATGAATCCTCACCAAACTTTACAGAAATAGTATATGGCCCACTTTGAATTTTTTTGTACAGTTTGGTGTGAAATCGTCCAGGGGGAGGGGAGTTATAGGGGGGGTCCCAAAACATCTTTTTTTCCCATAGACTGAATGGGGGAAAAACTTTGTGCATGGCTACAGGTGAAACCGCTGGACGTATTTTGACCAAATCTGCGGCAGGTACAGGGGCTTGGTCCAGAAAGCGTGCGTTTGTAAATATTGTCACCATACATGCAGTACGTTCATTTATAATTATTAAAAAGTAGGTCAGAAATAATTAGTGATATCTATGTTCACTCCACGGTCACACTTCCCTGTTCGGTTGACGAACAAGAAACCGATTGGCTAAGGGGCTACCGTCATGACCGTATACACGCGACGTCTCTCTCAATTGGCTACTGTGAGACGTCTTCTGCTTCAGATGGTTTGGATGCGCCCGACATCTTGGATCCGCGGAAAGCGGAGTAATAAACAGTATATACATGCTTTTTCCATTACCCTATTTTGCTGTGGCACAGAGCATTGCGAAAGGTTCACACAGTAAATGTGGGGGATAATAACGATAGCACTTCAGTCCATATAGTGGGCAGGAAATTTGTAACACTTGACTGCATGTAGTGGTTAGGAAATTTGTAACTCTTGAAAGCACACGGGTATAGGTAGGCAACATTGAAATTGCCAACATGGCGTGTCCGTATTATTTTTCGTAATGCCTATTATTACAATTATTAGTAGGCGCCATGGGTGGCACATGCTACGGTGGTAGTGGCCAGGGGCTACAGTCTTCACATATGCGTGATTAATGCACTTGTTCTGGGAGTCGGCCGTCATGATCTAAAGTATATGGACATCTTGTACGCACAGTACACTTACATCTACTTAATGACGTATGTTCTATGGCCTCCTTGTACGCACAGAAAAGGAGGGGTGCAATAAGGGCAGTATTTGAGGCCGTGTATTGCAGAGGGGAGTTATTACCTTTGTACGGACACGTCTGATGGTAGGGAACATTGAAGTTGCCTACATGCTGGGAATACAGTACTGTTTCCAATGCCTTTTATTATATTCATTAGTACACTTCCATGGTTGGCACATGCTACAGTGGTTGTGGCCAGGGCCTAGAGTCTTGGATGCATGGCCATCGGCCGAAGGCCGAAGGCCCTACTTCCAAGACTCTAGGCTCTGGCCACAACCATACACCCCTTGTGTTACATTTTCATTGGCAAGTTGTGGAGAGTGCATGCAGTGTTGGGTGCATGGCCAGAGGCCATGCACCCAAAAACAAAGATGTGGTTGTGGGAACATCCTGCTCTCTTGGGTGCAAGGCAGCCAATAATACAGTTTTACATACTTTACGACGTATGTTCGGTGGCCTCCTTGTACGCACAGAAAATGAGGGGTCCAATAGGGCCAGTATTTAAGGGCATTATTTGAGGCCGTGTATTGCATGGGGGAGTTGTTACATTTGTACGGACACATCTGGTGTTAGGGAACATTGAAGTTGCCTACATGCTGTGAATACAGTACTGTTTCCAATGCCTATTATTATATTCATTAGTACGCTGCCATGGTTGGCACATGCTACGGTGGTTGTGGCCAGGGCCTAGAGTCTTGGATGCATGGCCATCGGCCGATTGCCGAAACCTTACTTCCAAGACTGTAGGCCCTGGCCACAACCACTGTAGCATGTGCCAACCATGCATACACCCCTCGTGTTGCCTTTTCATTGGCAAGTTGTGGAGAGTGCATGCAGTGTTGGGTGCATGGCTAAAACCCATGCATGCAATACAGAAGTCATAAGCAGTGGAGTTACAAGTTAATATGGGTGTGGTGGATTCTGGTCGTTCTTTTGATGCCCTAGTTTCTTCACTTCATGGCTGCAGACAATGGTCCGAAAAGGAACTTTATAAGCAGCTAATTTACAAGGACCATGTTTCACATATGCAGTGATGGTTGTGAATAGGACCTTTACTCCTTGCAACTTGTTTGTAAGGCGTAGGTGGTAGGTTACTCACCGCAGACAAAAGGCCAGCCTACAGGCACTGCAGCATATTACTACCACACATTAGGCAAGTACATTCCCATGTGTAGAAAAAGCCTGCCAAAATACTTACTCCTTACTTTGCTCACAATCCAGAAACTTTTTTTATGTTTGCTTCTTTGTACTTGGCGGAAGTATCATTTTTTCCACTTCTATGATAAAAGAAAAAGGTGTGTTAATGTTTGCAGATTTTCCACATTTACCACATTGCTTAATAGACAGTTATTTTTTTTTAGACCCTCATTTTTACTTTACAAACCAGTGTACTGTGCATTGCGCTCAGTTTCTGTGTTTGCTTATCTAATCCTTGGGTCTGGGGAAAAAAATCCTTGTCAGATTAAAAAACACCTTAATTTCTTATGCAACTAAGTACTTTTACTATGTTTTCCTTTCATTTATTTCCTCGTTTTTCTGATAAATGTTATGTTTGTTGCCTTCCTGCCCACTTTTATCAACAGTTAAATACCTGTCGGCATATTTACACTGTGCATTTGTTCCTACAGATGTTCGATACTCATTAATTTATGTCGTTGTTACATCCTGTTTCCTTCATCTTTCCAGTTAATGTTTTCTTTGTTGCCTTCCTGGCGATTTTTAACAACACTTAGATACCTTTAGGCATATTCTACCTGTGAATTTGTTTCCAACGGTCTGTGATAATCATTTATTTGTGTCATTCTTCCATCCTGTTGGGTAGTTAGATACCTGTAGGCGTATTCTAACTGTGCATGTGTTCCTACAGATTTGTGATACTCATTGATTTGTGTCGTTGACATATCCTGTTTCCTGTATCTTTTCCATTAATGTTTTCTTTGTTGCCTTCCTGCCCAGCTTCAACTACAATTGGATACGTATAGGTGTATTCTGCCTGTACATTGGTTTCCAACAATCGGTGATAATCATTTATTTGTGTCATTCTTCCATCCTGGTGGGTAGTTAGATACCTGTCGGCGTATTCTAACTATTTGTAGCCTTTCACTTACTTTGTTCACAATTTTGAAGTGCACATTAATTCATACATTTTGGCTTCAAGAACATTAAATACACATTTGTTAGGTTAGCTGGCAACCTCTGCTTTAGAGTAATGGTGCTATCATTACATTCAAACCATCCACACTTCTTTTTAATGTATGCAGTGTAGTGACCTGCATTGGTTGTAGTTCCTGCATGGTAGATTATTCCTACTGTTGTAAAGGTTTTCTTTCCAAGTGACACTTGACCGTGTGTAAATCCAGTTAGTTTGCAGTTGTTTTTGGTGCTATCTGCATTATAACGTAGAAGCATAAGTATTATGTATGCAATATGTGATTGTATCAGTAAGGTAGAGTGATTGTCTGAATTGCAAATACTACATAATCTGCCATGGTTTGCATTTTGTACAAGTTGCTAAAAGGAATGCTCTCACAATTTGGTATGTAAATATACACAAATCGCTCATTTGGGATTTCTTCCTGTATCACTTTGTTACAGAGAGTGCATGTATGTTTCCACATGTACGAAATTTGGAAGATTTCATTTACAGGTATACTTCTGTTTTCCAATACTAATAGAGTGTACATTAGAAATTCTTGTGGATCTTCTTGTGAGTTCATAGTGAATCTCACCATTCCAGCATAGTCGTCCAATTGTTGCCTTACTCCGTAAACACTGTATGTTTTGTCAGGATTGGTTGTTGCATTTCTATGCAGTACTAACATTTGCAAACACAATTGGTCTGTGCTGTGCAAGTAAATATTGTTAACAATTGGTGGCAATCGAAATAGAATATTCATTGCTACATTTGCATTGCAACTTACCCCACTTTCATTTGTAAACTTGAATGGGCCAGCAAGTTCTGATCCTGAGTGCATTTTTTCTGTTTTTCTGTTGTTTGTTTGCTGACGTGCCTGGTTTACATTCCCTAATAGGTTGTTCTATGTTTGTGGCAATTGATGACACTTTAGTTTCTTTTCTTTTTTTTCCAGAATTTCCTGTTGCATTCTGTTGCATTTAAGTTTCATTTACTTTTCTCTTACCATGTTTCACTTTATCTGGAACAGGGTATTGTTTCAGATGAGGGGTTTACAGTGAATGCAATCTATTTTATTCTAGAATGCAAGGAATATCAGCTTTGACTTTACTTGAATCAAAGTTTATTAACAAAAGACCGTCAAGTGTGCGTAAACGTGATAATGCTACGTAGCTCATGCCTTCCTAAAACACTGTCTTTCCTATATCTATCAATGCTTTATCTAGCGTCAGACCTTGGGATTTATGAATGGTAACTGCATATGCAAGAGTTAGACAAAATTGCTCTCTACGTACATACATGTCTTTCAAGAGAACGAATCGAGCCATTGAGCGCCCTATCCTTTTTACTTTTGAAACTTTATCGAAGCAAATATTTACAAACTGAATGCTGTAATCCATAGGTATGATTGAAAGCCAACAACTGTGCCCAGTGCTCCGTTAACTAGCCCTTGCTCTACGTCAAGGTTACGTTTAAGCATTACTCTACAATTTAATGATAATTTCAATACTTTTCCAACCCAGCTGTGTTGGAGATTCAATGTTCTAAACTATTTAGTCTTGTTGTGGCTTGCTCACACATGGGTACTGTCAAACCATGTATGTCTAGTTTGTCTGTGGCGCTAATTTCTACTATTGCTTGCCTTTCTTTCTTTAGCATTGTTTCATTGAATTTGAAACAGCTTGCAAGAGTTGGCATTAAGGCCATGCTATTGACATTTTTGTGTGCTAATTGTTCCATAATATCAGTTGCGCATGCATTATCGCCATAAAGTGCATGTATATGCCGCTGTTTCAATAGAACTTGTGCTTTTTGCGATAATACACCAACTCTAATGCTTTTTAAGATGTTGGCATAAGTGAGATCTGCAGATTGCCACATGTTCTCAGTTAACTCTCTGTATTGGAAATTTTGCCAAAGGTTAACATTACCTATGCTACCAACAGTTTTCCGGCAGAGTTTGTGGCCTAAGGTTTTAAAAATAGATTCACCTTTTACTGTGACCAATTGTAGAAGATCTCCTTATTACTTCCTTATTACTTTTAAGTACTTCTTGCAATCTGAGATGAATCAAAGCCAACATTAGATTGGAGACCATGCTGACTTCATCTATCAGTAGCATTTTATTTGCTTCAATACTCTCTGTAATTCCATTGCAGCTTCTGCAGAAAGTTTGTAGTAGTCTAAATTATTTTGATGCTCTACTGGAAGCAGTAGTAATTGGTGTAATGTCACACCACCTATGTTGTAGGCAGCTAAACCTGTGGGGTCTGTTACAACAGCTGACAGCTTGTTGTTTGTCATTTGCTGCAGGAACATACTAATCATTTTGATTAAGAATGTTTTCCCTTATCCAGCTTCACCAGTGACATACAGCAGTATAGGTTTGTAATTTTGGCAGGTACATTCTTTATTTTCGTGCTGTACACCATGCACAATTTGTTTTGTTACATCTTCAAAAATGGTTTGCTGATCCTTGTTAAGTTTTCCTTGTTGCACAGTTAAGTCCTCTGCATCTTCCTGATACTGATACATAGTGTTTTCTACTTCTGCCATAGCAACGTCAGCCTCACTTGCTATCAGTGGTTGTCCTAATGTCTCTTGACTTCCTGTTACAGAAGGTTGACTACTGTCGGAAGAGTCTATATCTAGTTGGGCCTGAATTTCTCTGAAAGCATCTTCATAGCACTCATAATTACCTAGTATGTCTTCCTTTTTTCTCCATGATTTAAAAAGTTGCAAAAGAGACATGTAATATAGCTCTTTCTGTTGAGGAGTTCTTCATGACAACTTCACATGATAAATTAAGCTTTGTTTGTTACATTTCACTAAGCTCCCTTTACAATCGGTCACTCTATATCTACATTTACTTTCATTGGGTTTTACATTATTTTTGTATGCAAGGTTTTGAGCTATGTGATACAGACACATGCTTTCCAGAGTGGCACTCCTGTTCGGATAGTATGTGTTCAGTACATTGTTTTTCAGAATGTCTTGGCTGTTGGGATCATTTCTGGCAATAGTTTCTATGTACTCATATGATTTTAGCACTCTTTTTCTAGATTTTGCAGGACCAAAACTGAGCCATACTATGTTGTCTGATTTTCCGTACAAAGCAGTGCCGGTAAAACGATCTGCTGCTTCATAGGTCCCACATTTCTCTATGAGAGAGCATTTTTATGCCTAGGCTGTACAATTTCTGTGATAATGTTTTGTCTGATGCTAGGTCATCCCCGAGGCCTTGAAGCTCTGTTTTTTCTGCTTTTGTTAAGTAGGCTGTAACATATCGTGCAACAGCAGTTGAATTGTCTGCAATGTACTGCACATCTACGTTTGCATTCCATAATAGGGAAATTATTGCATTATAATCATTGATATATTTGGATTCTTCCCTTCTTTTTATGTAATATCTGTTTTTAGATGTCTTACCTTTAACACTATGTCCACTGAAGGCAAGAAGTTGTTTACTTCACCTGTTTCTGTAACTGGTCTTGGGAAACCAAAGCGGCATTTGGTGTAGTATTTATCTTTGTTTTTGTATTTACTGCGACAATATTTGCCACATTTGTGTCTTTGAAATTGTAAAATCTGCCCATGCAGCTCAATATGACTCTTCACATGTGACATATTTTTGAATAAACTGCAAACCAGTGCTATCACTGTCGTGCCCAAATTTTGGAGCACCTTTGATCCATAACAGCATGTGAATATGTGCTCCTCTGACTTGATATTATTTTTCTCCAAAAGAAGTGTTGCACTTCTCCAAGGGGAGGAACACTTTTATTGCAAATGAAATGTAGCATTGCAATGAAACGATGATGGAAATATCTTGAGACATTAACTGGATCTAGAGAGCAAAGTTCTCCAGGTGTTAATAAATCTATGTTGTTTTGTTACTGTTTGCTATGCTTAGAAGCGCATGCAAATCTTCCCATGCGTATTCTGCACAACTTAGCGTAACAAACCAAGTTGGTGGTCCAAGGTTTCTGATCATGCAACGCACGTCTCAGTGCCGTCTAAACCAGTTTTCCTTTGTACCGCAAATGTTTGTAAACAAATTTGTTATACTTGATTGTAAAACCTCATCTTTTTCTTGTACTTTTTGTATTAACTGCGTAGCTGACTTATTTTGAAAGTGCGTTCCAGATTTAAGAATGTGTGCAACTCCATAACATAGTGTGGCTAATTCACTTTCGTAGAGTAGGTGGAATATGTATTCCACATTTTGTCTAAATCTGGGATCTTGGGAATACATTCTTAATGAGCGGTATTCTGATGCCCCAATCTGAGTGGGTCTATCATCGTACCTCCCACCTTTACCAGTAGAAAATAGCAGTGGAAAAGCACGTGCTTCTATACTTTTTTCCCAAATACTCATTGGTGAACCTTTGGTTTGTCGCATTTGGTAAGTTTCTAGTGCATCATCTATACTTTCATTGGAATGCAATGGATGAATTGTGTAATGGTCTAAGAGCGTGGATACCGTAGCTTGATCCAGAAGTTCGAATTGTCCAGTTTCTGATGGCTCTTGAATTATTTCTGTTGTTTGTCTTAAGCTTTTATCAGTATTTATTTCCTTGTAGTGCTCATTGTTGTCTTTCAGATATTGCAATGCTTGTGTAACTTTGTGTAAGTCTACTAATTGTTGCCAAATTTTGTTGTCCTTTGTTGGTACTCCATTTACCAAGACTATTAAAGAATGCTCTATTATATCTTTTCGGATGATCCTGGAGAAATTCGGATGCGGGACACAATTCAGCAGGATGATCCTGGCAAATTTTCAACGCCCATCTACATCATTTCAGATAAAAACCTGCGACTCAAAACATGTGGAGATACGGAGGGGTACGCGCCAGGGCTGCCCCCTATCCCCACTAATATTTGCAATGGCTATGGAGCCACTAGCAGCGCGTTACAGAGGAGAGCCCGATATAAAAGGAGTGCAAATCAAGGAGACCCTACAGAAAATAGCATTATACGCTGACGATGTGATGCGCTATATGGGAGACACTAAGAATACACTACCGAGAGCCGTTGAGACACTGGAAGAATTTGCCACCATGTCCTGATTCACAATCAACTACAATAAATCAAACGCACTAAACATAACGGAGGACGCAAATACAATACACTGCATGAAGCAGAGATTCCCGCTGAGATGGGAGGAAAACACTCTAGAATACCTGGGAGTTCACCTGGCAAGGAAATTTGAGGACTTATATAAATCAAATATCCCCCCTCTTTGGAAACAACTAAAAGCAGACCTGCTGTGGTGGGATAACCAGGAACTATCGTGGTTCACCAGAATAGCAGCAGTAAAGATGACCCTTCTCCCACGCCTAATATATGTGACCAGTTCAATACCCGCGGAGATCCTGCCACAGATAATCAAAGAACTTCAAAACACGGTACTTAGATTCATATGGGCGAAAAAGAGACCCAGAATACAGAGATGCATACTGATCCGTCCCCCGTTCCTGGGAGACCTGGGGGTTCCAGACTTGGGCAGATACATCATGGCAGCGCACCTGGCCCCCATACTACAGTGGGCCAACCCAGCCAACACCAAAGGATGGAGAGCCATAGAACAAGCATCCATGCAGATCCTGATAACAGCGCTCCTAGCACTTAACCCCAAGGGCCACGAAACAGAAGGAAAACTATTAGGAGCTACTAAAACAGTCCTGAGTAACTGGGACAGAGCCATGCAAATGAAAAAGATCAAACAACGGTTGGGCCCATTATCTCCAATAGCACATAACATCGGTTTCACCGCAGGCTTGAAGAGGAATTTCTGGGTAGGATGGAAAGGCGCAGACACTCTGACATTGCAGGACATGTACCAAAAAGGTGGCCCAATCCCTTTCTTAGAATGCAAAAAGAAATTGGATCTGGGGGAAAATGAAAGGTTCAGATACATGCAAGTACGACACTGGATCTCCCACCCTAACAGGCTTGGAACTAACAATGCATGAGGGGAAACCAGGGAGAGGGATATCTAGAATTTACAGACTGCTCGATGGAGCACAACCAATGGACAACCTAAGATACAAAGAGAATTGGGAAAAAGATGTAGGAGAGCCGATAACAGAAAGAGAGTGGGACCAGATATCGACAAGAGCTCATAGACCCTCCAAATGTTCAGCAATAAAATAAGGTGCATATAAATTATGCTACAGGTGGTACATGTCCCACCACAGATTACACAAAATAAACTCAGAATATCCCCCAAACTGCTGGAGACAATGTGGGGGGAGAGGAGACCTGTTCCACATGTGGTGGGCATGCCCCAAGGCGATTACCTATTGGAAGGAGATACTGGGACACATCAAAGACATTACTGGCAGAGAGTTACCACTTTCACCTAAAGTGATCCTGCTGGGAGTGGAGGCAAAGGGTATATACGCAACATCGGGGCATATATCCACTATAATAACACACTTACTATCAGCAGCACGAATGACATTGGCACAAAGGTGGAAAACGCTAGAGGGCCCAACGACGCCATGGTGGTGGGTGAAAATATGGGGAGTAATGGCAATGGAGAAGGTAACTGCCATAAGAACAGAGACTTACCAGAGATACCTGTCCATATGATCACCTTTTATAGACTTTATTGGAGACAGGGAAGCCCATTTCTATAAACCATGGACCCTCCGAAATATATCGATCACCTAACAACCCAGAACAGAGAAAGAGAGGGAGAGAATCAGCACAACGAGAAAAGGGAACAAGGCAAAAAGTAAAGGGGGGAGGGAGCTAACTGTCTAAGTGCTACACTCAAGAACCCATGTATGAAAGAAATGAACACTGCAGAGACTCTGATCTACTTGGTCCCCCTTACGAAACTTTGTCAAAGAAAGAGAAGCCTATTTCTTCAAACCTCAGATTCTTAAACACGGTTATACCTCCTGACAGTCAGGAACACAAAAGAAGTGGGAGTCTCATGTGGGGATGTTTTAGCGGAAAGGTCAAAAGACCCTGGAACCCAGAGAAAAAGGATCCCATAGAAAGTTAAGAGTGAATCGATAAAACTGGGAAATATCTGTTGTATAGCAGCAGACTATGAAGTTATGACGCGGACTCATATTGTCAAAAGTTATACTCTTGTACATTTGTTGAAAGTAAAATGTCTTCACCCCTGCAAGGAAATAAAACTGTTTTAAAAATGTAAAAAAGGTCAGTGGGAAGGGTGGAGGAATAATAACTTATAGTTTAAAAATTGGAGGCAATTTACACAACAACGGGTGACATTAACCCTGTGTGAAAATTTGGTTTTATGCATTGTGATAACAAAGTATAATGATTATATGCTGTAATTGATTATGCCTCTATAGAAAAATAAAAATGGGTAAAAAAAAGAATGCTCTATTGAACGTTCAACTCCTAGAGTGTTCCCATTTTTCATTAGATCTAATGGCAAGTACACAACTTTGCCACAAATGCCTTCACCAATTGAGAGGGAGGTAAATTTGCTGTTTTTGGATGAAGGCGAATAGTTGCTTGAAATGGGTGAACTGTTTGAAGTATTATGCTCTCATTCAAATTGAGCTGTTGCAGGATTTTTGGTAATGGAAACAATTCCAAATTATTTGGAATTGCACGTGAAGGAGTATGGTTGTTGTCTAATTTTGCAGTACAGTAAGTGCCACATATTACAGGTTCAGTTACTTCATATTTGCTTTCAGCTAAAAGGTACAAAGCTAATTCAAAGCATTTAGAGTCTTCATTGTTTTCTATTTTGTATGCTATGTCCAAATTTTTTGTGTTCCTTTTGTAAAACGTTCTGCGGCAACATACACACACATGGTTTGGTACTTCAGCCGAAGACCTTTTAAATCTTAGTATTTCTTTTCTGTATGTGTCTGTAATAGAAGGTTGCTATGTGCAGAATTGTCGCTACTATGCTCTAAAACTGTTGTATTTTCTACGTGGCTGTCACTTCCAAAATACTTTTTCTGAATACGGTCCATTTCTTCTTGTAAGTATTTGGGTGTACCATGCAGAAGAGTGGTATTTAAGTTGCCTAATTCTGAAGCTGGACTTTTGCACAATATATTTTATACACTAAATTTCTTACTTTAGAATGATGTACTGATATTCTTTTGATATCATGGAAGGAACTTTTGCAAATAGGCCCAGAAATGCAGGCTAGTGAATGTCCTTTTAGTCCTGTGTGTTTTCGCACTACAAAAACATAATATTTTAAAGCTTTATTTGGAATGGCACACATTGATGTGCACGGCCATTTGTATACTGGATGGTGTGGTTCTGCTGAATCGAGAGGTAATTATGAGTTTTCAGAAGACAGTTTTGTAAGTAGTGTTTCTTGTTCCATGATGGTAGTATTGATTTTCTCATACCCACGTCCACTGCTATGGATGGCAATTGTGTTTATTTGATTTTGTTTGTATGCTTCTTCATTGAAATATGGGTATGTGTGACTTCATTCACCACCACAAACATGTAAAACATTATTTTTGTTCACATTCCGTTTATTGCTAAGTTTCATTTGTAGTTTGGTACTTACTTTTGTTAGTGCTTTCATCCTTTTTAACACTAATATGAACAATTTCCTTTTGAGAAGGATTACACTGTCCACGAGTGCTTGCACAATTAACTTTCTACAGTATGTTTTAAGGGGTGAGGATGACTTTGGTCATCATCTTAGTAGATTCTGAAGGACTCTGTGGTGAAACATTTTTGCTAAAAAAATATTTTACTATGGGCTCTTCTTACACTATTAGGATTATTAGGAACATTGTTAGCTGTACTGGCAGCCGTTTCTTTGACATCATTTCTGTGTTTTGAGATACTTTTTGATGGAGGACGTACAGTTTCGGCAGTTGAGACTTCTTTTATTATGTTACCCAATTGCATTCGGTGGTTTGTACCAAGATTCTCCCCTAACTCTACAACAGGTGGATGCTTACATTGGGTACCTTTATTTTTATTTGCTCTAATTCTGCGATCCTTTTTATGGAGCTGCTTTTTGGTAGGTATTCTTTGGTGTCTGTTGAGAAAAAAAAAATATTCTTTGGTCTGTTGTCCAATGTATGTGTGCTGTGTGCATGTGTGCACAGGTGTGTTGGGGAAACTGTTTGGCATGGTTTGTAAACGCACAGTGACCTCTAACTATCATTTGGTAAGTCAACATTACTGTTTCAATGGTAGTACAATGTGCTTCAGATGAGAGTACACAGTGCCCTACTTGTGCCGAGAACCATTATTAATAACCAAAATGGCAAAAACTTGCTACTGCCACGTATTTTCACAATCTAACCTTCTACAGATTTCCTATCTCATTTCAGTACCAAACACACAGGCATTTGTCAACCATTCCACCTGTTAATCTTTGTCCTGTAAATGGATATTTGTAGGCAGAATGGTTTACAAATGCCTGCTTCCTTTGCTGCCCAAAATAAACAAATAACCCACGCAGCCTCTTTAAGGAGAAGTTACAATATGAAGGTTGTACTGTACTTATGTTTTTGTGCAAAATGACAAGGTTTCTTCGGATATGTCGTCTGCAGTGCATATGTTGTTGATTCTCAGGAGAGTAGTCTTCACTGTGAATTAAAAAAACATTATCAATTACTTTGTGTGTTTGCGGCCAACATGATACTGCAACCTTCACTTGAAATTATTTCGTCCCACGAATCAACTTTCGTGCTTCTACCCAATCCATGTGCACATTTCACTTCTCTCTGCGCACTCTTTCTATACAAATTTCAATATGGTACTTCAAAGTCCTTCAAAATAACTATCTTTTTTTAGGGGTTTGGAAATGCCTTGTTCTTTACAAAGTGTAGTATGCATAGGAGAGAGGTTGCTAAGCGATAAAACAACATAGTAGATGGGCAAACAT
Source organism: Ambystoma mexicanum (assembly GCF_040938575.1). NCBI lineage: Eukaryota > Metazoa > Chordata > Amphibia > Caudata > Ambystomatidae > Ambystoma > Ambystoma mexicanum. Next base: position 1,144,044,301 of record NC_090922.1, read on the forward strand.
TGTGTAATTCTTAATGAAAAGCATGATGTCCAAAAATCGGGAGACCCTCCAATGGACATGTCAGCACCACAATACGGAGCGATTACTATTCTCATACGATCACATTGCAAGTAGCATTACTGTTGGCAGTACAGAGGACAGAACTGCGGCATTTTCAGATACAAAATTAAGGTCTGCCCTAAATTATACTTCTCAACTCACATGCTTTTGGCGGGTGTCACCCCCCTTGTAAAGGGCAAACTCACCCGCCAAGCCTCCTGCACAACCACTCATTCAAATGGGCGTGTCACCCGCCAAAAACAAAATCATCTCATTTCACCGGCACTTCACACAAAAATGGTTGAGAGCTATGCATAAATAGGCATGCTTGCAACATATGTACAAGTTATGCAGAAGAAAGTAACCAGTCGTGCAATTTGTTAATGGCAAATCGTCAATCTTGCACTTTACAAGGGGGAGTGTTGTTATGTGCTTCCTATGGAAATTTACCTGCATTATTTTGTCTATTTTAAATTATAAGGCTTCCACATGTACTCTTATTAGAATGAACATACCTGTACTCTATACTGATGCATGTGGTCATGCATGGAGCTGTATGTAGAAATTCACGATCCTTGCACAGAAGTTTGTGAAGTAGGTGCTTTCCAATGGTATGCGCTTTCCATTAAGAATCATCAACAGTAATTTTGAAGTGTGCAATGTTGATGACGGAGTTAAAATTGGCGAGGTTCAATGTGATTAGTGGCTGAAAGGGCGCCCACTTAGTTGTGTCCAATGATGGACTCACTTTGGTAATGCTGTAGAAAGGGTGGAAGGACTGGGTAAGATTTACATGCCGTACGTAGGCAACGCTTGTCCGCTGGTAGAGCATGTCACATACGGGTTTCTACAGCTAATCCTGCATGGAAACATGACTGTAGCCATCAGCCAATCAGATGTTCACATTAGTCTTTTGTGTCGAATGACGGTGCGCACACTAAAAATGGCAGAGGTGCAGAGGGTCGGGGTTTTGCTGCTCGGAGACATTTTTGTGCAAGGCTTACAACACCATGCCGAGATTAGGCATGTGGCACACCATTTCAATGTGCGCGGAGTGGAGGTGGTCTGGAGCGCTTACACTGATGCCAATGCTGCAGCAATTCTGCAAGTTTGCAGAGATATGCGTACAATGACCACTCCTCATGTGGTAATTTTGCACCACGGTGCTTGCCACTTGGGATACCTGACTTTGCGTACTTTGTTGGCAGATTTGGCACAGTTGGTTGAAGCAATTATGGCCATCTTCCTAACATCCAAAATTATTTTTTCTGCTTTACTCCCCAGACTACAATGGACCAACACTTCTGTTTTCTGTCCAGATCAAAGCATCAGGAGGTGCATCATCAATCGTGGCATGCATGCATTCATGCTGCGAGTTGGTATGTTTTTTTGTAGCCACGATAACATTGCTCCCAGCAATGCGCATTACTTTGAAGGAGATGGCGTTGCACTATCCTCTTTGGGAAATCGATGTTCTTTTGGAACATAAGGCTTGCTTTAGAGAACGTTCTGTAATGTTTGCAAGAGAAAAGCAAGGACAAAAACTACAAAAAAATGCATAAAATACCACATGTTTGTACGATATGTGGCCAAAAATAAAAAAAACAGCTCTTCTCAGACCCTACCTTAAAGGGGAAAAAGGGGACTAGTACTTTAATGTACCGTCGGCACACTCTGCTCCTCTACATGTCTGCAAACATGGCGGTAGTTAACTGCCAGTACATATCACCACCGGGGATTGAAGGATGGAGCCGCATGTAAATGAGGATGAGCGGAGCTAGGGATTGGTCCACAAAGTTCAGCAGGTGTATTCAGCCCGACGTACTTTGGTAAGACCATCTTTTCCCTCACAGGACACCACACAGCCATGGCTTTCCATGCTCGAAAACGGATTGTCTGGATTGTGGGAGACTCATGGATCCACTGGTTGAAGGTGCATGCCGAAAGCTGCAGTTTATCTACAAATCTCGGATTTCCACATGCGGAAGTGCTCTGGCATGGCGTGCGCGGCATGAGATGGCTGGACTTGGTATCTATTTCTGTTACTTTACAGAGAGAGCATCCTCCAGACATACTCATCATTCATTGTGGCGGAAACAGTTTAGGCCATGTATCTGGAATTTATTTACAATTTGCCATGAAGGAAGGACTCGCGAAGCAGATGGACATGTTTCCAAATTGTCAAATACAGTTTTCCCGTATTGCCCAAAGACAAATATGGTTGCGTTCTTCTGCATTTGGTCCACAAATGGAGAAAGCAAGATGCAATGTGAATAAGGCTGTATGTGCCTTTGTACGAGATGTTGGTATGTCCTCTTTCCACAATGAAAACATTTTGTTTTGTAGCAATTTCATTTTCCGCAGAGATGGAGTCCACCTCACACATGCAGGCAATCAGATGTTTCTTCACAATATACAAAATGCATTGCACCCTCTTTTGCAATCACACTAACCTATCTGACAATCTGTTTCACCCAATCCACTGCTTTTCAACCCACACAACACCCCACCAAAAGGCTCTTTTCAGAGCCGCCACTTACTCCCAAGGTACACTTTATTGCGTTTGCTCTGCTTGCACCCTCCCTTTTTGCCCTCTACGACTTTCCGCGAACATTTGTTGAACTCTGCCGGGCTCTACGGCCTTCTCTTCATAGTTCTATTGGTACACTGAGAAAGGCGGCTCTGAAAAGATCCTTTTCTGTCATTTTTGCTGTTTCTACATTCATTTATTAAGAGCACTCAACACACTAGGAGAAGAGGCGAGAGGAGGGTAAGGAAGGGACACCAGCCACGGGGATAAGAAAGGGCAACTGAACAGAGAAATATTAAGGGTGATCTTTATTTAGGTATGGAGAAAATCTTCTGGTACTCGCTGACTGCAGCCTCAAGAGCACTTCGAAGACTCTTCCCCCCTGCAGAGTAATGTGTCACAATACGTGCACACTACTGTCACCTTCGAAAGGTAAGGGTCCACAGCATTGCAAATGGCTTGTGAAGCAGCTGGAGGGGGGCGCTCCCCCACAGGAGTGTCTCTTGTGGTGGGAGGATCAGATTCCGAGGATGCTGTGGAGGAACGCAAACGACTACGCTCTTCACATGGCACCACATAGCGAATGTCCGCAGTGTGGAACGAAGTGAGGCGGCACTTCATGGTTGTCGTACCAAAACTGTACGCTCCACATCTCCCGCGTCTCAACACTACATCGCACTGGTTACACTTCACCAGGTTCGCACGTGCTTTTGGTATGTTCCCATAAACGGAAAACAACCGCCACACCCACGACTCCCGCCGAGTGCTCCTAGTGCGCAATTCCTCCACTTCATTCTCTTCCTCCTCTTCTTCCTCAATCTCTACATCCTCACCCAAATATCTCTCTGCAGGCCCTTGGTGAGGTGGTGATGGTGGCGGGTTTCGGGGAGGTACAGAGGCTAATAACCCAACAGCAGCCATGGAAGCCATAGTAATTTGTTTCCTTTTCGTCACTACAACAGAAAAGGCAACGCACCTCTATCTGCTATAGCTAGAAGGACAATGAAGATACGCTCTGGGGGTGTGGCCTTTTGAAGGGGTGCAGGGGTGTGCCTCGTGACGGTCTTCATCCTTACAAAGTGGTTCACTCACTTTTACACCTCATCTCCTGAGGTGGCCTATTGTTTGGGATGTGTGAAATTACATTTTTCCACTCCACAATACTTTGCCTTGTGTCTACAAGTTCATTTTTAGTGTTGCGGAAGCACACAAACCGCGGAAATTAGTCCCCACGCTCAGTGTAGGTGCGGTCAAAAGATGACGTCCCCAACACATCCGCACCCTTCATGAAAGTCCCATGGACAGCAAATGCAAAGAATCACACATGCGCCCAAGTGTCGTACGGACAGTGTTCGGGTTCTCAAAGTACTTGAAAGTGCAACACAAATGAGACGGTCAGTTAGGAACTGGCGCAATGTTGGCAATCCTTTAGTTTGTACTGCGCATGTGCTTGCATGCTATGTTCACTGTACGGACAGTTCCAGTATCCTTAGGACAACTCCATTTTGTTTGCCTACAACATTGCCGCCCACCATGCTTGTTCTACGGAGGCACCATTTTGACTGCGCCCAATACGAACCGCTATACTGTCCTTCACACACTCTCTTTCTACTCATTTACACCCATTCCGGCCATCTTGTGCGTTCTACGACCATGTTTTATCTCGTTCCCAAACGGTACGCTGAGTTAGTATATCGTTTGGACACCCCTTTCTGTTTATTTACGCACCTTGTGAAAAGATGTTGCAGTCACACATCACATCCGCCTTACTTGGCATTAGACAGCACCCACACTCCATTGCTTGCGGATAGGTCGAACATGCGCTCTGTTCGTGAACATTTTACGTCTTTAAAAAAAAAATGTAAACACATACTCTATCTCTACAACTAGTGTACAAAACCAATTAATATACACACAAAAACACAAATCAATCTAAAGAAACAGCAGGGGAAGCGGACACTGAAACACATATCGGGGAATTTGGATTTAACACGGGCTGGTTCTGAGGGGAAGATTTGTGAGGGGAAGAAGGGATGGATACTTTGTCGAAATGTCTATTTTCCTGTTGCAGGTTTGGGAATGGGTCACTAGGGAATGGTGAAGCAGGGCAGGTGCAGGTGAGGCAATGGTACCGAACTTTCCCTCTCACGACGTCCTCCAAAAAATCCTGTAAACTTTGAAAATTGTCATTCAAAACATCCATTTTCTTCTACCTCTTCTGTTGCCCTTTCCTCTTCTTTTTCCTGGTCTGTTGAAAAAAAAACACCTCAAGTTAAATACCTACACAATACTGGTCACTATTCTCCATATGCAGACCAATATGTACCATTGTTGTCACTGTCTTCAAACATTTCCCCGTGCGGGAACTACTCCTCCAGCCACTCCAAAGTACTAGCCATTTCTGAGTCAAAACAAAAGAAATACATTATTATTTCTGCACCACTTACCAAAAAAAAGCACATCCACTTTAAAAAAATGACCAGCACTCACTCTTTTGCTATACTCTCCCTTTGTCCAAATGCGTCCGTCCACTATCCTTCCAGGCTGCCGAGTTTTTTTTGTGAAGTAATTACAGTGATGCCATCCTTTCTTTTTTTTTTGGTACCATCCTCTTCATTCTACATGTTTATTAAATGTGTCATTTCCATTTCCCGCCATTTCCCGCCTTCAGGTTACTTATTAGTACTTACAATATCTTTATGCCCTTCTTCACCGTTTCCCAGTTTTTGTGTAAAACAATAGTACATTTTCAGATACCCCCGCCTCTTTGGGTCATGTTGATCCTGTCAGCCCCCGTCCGCAAACAGGTGCTCAGTCCGCCCCTTTCTAAAGTCAATAGGGAGGGGGTTCTGAATGTTCTATGTTAAATCTATGGCAATTACACGGTTTATACTACATATCTCTCAAAATCACATGATGACAGTGCATATTTTGTTCACCAACTTCATTGCCACAATTTCATGCTTGAGTTCCACCTTCCAAAAACCTAATCAATTCCCTACAAAAAAGTCTTGTTACAGGGACATTACGGTTAAGTTGCCCTCCCAAAAACCAGTGAAATTCACTACAAAAAAAACTTTGTTGAGGGGACGTTATGGTTAAGTTGCCCTAACGAAAACCTGTACACTTCACTAAAAAAAGAACTTTCCTCCTTCCCTTTATGCTTCAAATTAAAACCTAAAACCCCCTGAAATTCGCCAGTTATGGTACCCTGAGCCCCCACCCTGCCACCGCTCCTGTGCGCTGCTAACACTAACACCCAGACCATGAAAGATGTCATCTCAAGTTTCAATGATGACATCAATGACAACATCAGTTGTTTAGCCCCTTTCTTTTCCTTCCCTGCCATACATATATATGTACAATCAGTAACAAAAATTCACTCAAGAAATGTTATACTTCATAGTACAACCAAACACCACTGCACATTCCCCCCATTATAGTAAGCTAAGCAACCATAACTCACGCCATCTACGTGCATTGCTAAGACTAACACCCAGGACATCAAAGATGACATCACAAATATCATTGATGACATCACTGCGTACAAAGGAGCCACATGAGTGCAAAATACATGAACACACCCCTACACCAACACAGAGGTCCACCAAAACAGCATGTCACCATTTGTCGTGCATAGTGAGATAATCATGACGCTGCCATCAACATTGACAGGATGGTAGCATACATATCACTGCACATCACCCAGATCATGGGAACAACCATCGTGGACTACCACAGTGCTTGAGTGCTCACAAAGAATTGGCCCGCCCTGCACCCACTAGATGATGGCACGCACACCTGTCTGTAAGAGGAATACACACATAGTAGTCACATCATGTGTCCCTATTCATGCATCGATCTGTGGGTGCATACAGGAAATGAATGCATGCTATGGTGTCATGGATACAGGTCCCATATGATGTGAGGATTTACACATAATCATTGTTGCCCACATGCAGGTGATGCAGGCTATCCCTTGAAGAGGTGGCTCCACACCCCAGTCCGGAACCTGCAGAACAGGCACGAGGAGGACTACAATCATGCACATACACGTACCCGTGTGGTGATTGAGCAGACATTTGGCCTCTTGAAGGCACGGTTTCGCTGCCTCAGCAGGTCTGGTGGGGCACTCCTGTACGGCCATGAGAAGGTGGGCAAGATCGTCATGGCATGTGTCATGCTACACAATATGTGCATCAGACGGAATGTGCCTCTGCCCCCTGACGCTGAACTGCAACCACCGGACGATGAGGATGAGGAGGGTGGAAATGGGGCTGCACTTCAGGGAGGCAGTGATGCACAGGAGGGAAGTGCCATGCGTCAGACTCTGATTGACCAATGTTTCTAGCACACATGGATGGGGAGTGTGACATGGAGGTGGAACTCAGGGCACTGGGTGTTGCAGGGACATGGACACTGTAGACTGTTCACCAATAAAGCACACGTACACAATAAGCAATGTCCGCACATGTGAATTCGGATTTCACAACAGGTGTATTCCGATTATGTGACAAATCAAGTGCACAAGCCCTCCACCCAACACACCCACACCCCCCTCCACTTCTCCCCTCAACTTCCCCACACACCCTCTCCCTCCTCAACTTCCCCACACACCCCCCTCAACTTTCCCACACACCCTCTCCCCTCTCCTCCCCCCTCAACGTCCCCACACACCCTCTCTCCCCTCCCCCTCCCCCTCACTTCCCCACACATGTTGTGCACTGGCATGCACCATACGTCCACATGTGACCAGAATGCCTGGCTGAACCTACAGCCCTTCTCCTCTTCCGGCAGCAGGTGGACCCCTGTCCGACCTGCGCAGGTTCTGCCCAGACCTATGCAGGGGGCTGGACTTAGTGGAGCTGGCATTGGAGGATGTCCCAGCTTGTTCTGCCACTTGTGCCGGACGCATGGCCTCCATTGCTGCCACCATTTGGAAGAGGACCTGCCGTATTACTGCCAATTCACTGCATATGTCCTTTGAGGAGGTCTCAATTGCAGATTTGAGGGATGGGGCACATTCCCTTATCTCATCCCTTCCCCGGCCACATTCTGTGATGTGCTGTGTCAACAGCCCTGTCAACTCCTCCTACCACTTCTGGATAGCCCTGATCCCCTCTTGGCTGTTTGGGACACTAGTGGATGTATGGGCTGCTGCCGACATGGTTGGTTCATCATGCACGGTTGGTGTGGGGCTGAAACTACCGGGCCATGACTCCCCAGGAGACAGCTCATGGCTGTTGCTGTTGTGTATGCTGGATGGGGAGAGGTGTGGTGAATGCGGGGGGCCTGTAGCTGTGGTTGTGTCATGTGGCATAACATATGCCTCGTCATCGGACACGGCTGCAGGGGCAGCTATCTCCCCCACAGTACTGCTGGCAGCCGATATAGGTCCTTCTGCCACTGGCTCCAGTATGTTAGTGGCTGGTGTGGGTGCTGTGGTGGGGGCTGTAGTGCACATTGGTGCTGTGGGTTCTCGGGTTGTCTTAGCCTGCCGCGTTAGTCCAGGTTGCCCTGTTCCCCTTGATGTAGAGGGGCGGTTTTCTCCCTCCATGCCCCTGGCCTTCTTGTGTGGTGTTGCAGCATCCTCCCTGGGGTCCTGGTCATCGCTGTCTGATGGCGTGCCTGTGGGGGACCAAGAGAGGGAGAGTATTAGTGATGGGTCTACATGCATCAGGCATGCATTGGGGTAGCTGCATTGATATGGAATGGCAGTTGATTGGCATTGGGGTAGTGACATACGGGTTGCTTGGCTTTTGGGAGGGTGATGCAGGGATGCGTCTGGGATGAGACATATATGGGGTGCATCATGCATGTGGACAAGATGGTGCTGTGCACTGCCTGTAGGCAGTCTTGCAAATATGTGTCTGATGGACCCTGCTTTCCATCATTGCACTGTTAGTTCAGGGGGACATCATCATGTTGGTCTTTGCAGTGTTGCATTTGGGACACCTACCTGCATCGGCAGATGACGGGGCTCATCGCTCAATGTCCCCCACTCCCTCAATAGCCTCCATCCCAATGGTGCTTGCGCAGATCTCCTCCCAGGGTTGCATCTTAATGGTGGAGTCCGCACCTCCACCTGTTGCCATCGCCTGCTTGCGTTTGGCCGAGAGGATGTTCTGCACGCGTAAGTGCAGGTCGTCCCAGCGCTTCCGACATCTTTAGGATTGCAGGGGGTGGTCTCCTTCTTGTGCTGCACTGCAGGTCGGGACATGTTGGTGGAGTATACGACATCTGCAAGTTCTTGCAGCATCTCGGCCAGCATATTCAGCTCCTCTGGTGAGAAGCGCTCCTTGCGCAAGTGCTCTGCACTTTTTTTTAGTGCTTTGGGCATGGTGAGATGCTGCAGGTAGTGGTAGAGGTGTGATAGAGGTGTGGTGGTGAGATGGCTCCTGGTTACAGAGGATGGCAATGGATTGTGTTTTTAAAGATGGCCGCTCTTTCCAGTTCCTGTGCGATGACGCTACTTCCGGTTCCGCTTATTAGCGGTGACCGCTAATTGCGGTCATGCCGATGGCTCGGATGGCGGTGGAGCTATCTGTGCTTCACACTACGCTGGTAAGGGTGATTTTTTGCCCTTTTACGGCATGGCGGAAAGGTCGTTACCGGCATGGCGGAAAGCTTGTGCCCGTGTACTCCTAATAGCCCTCTAATAGTGGCCTTGTGGCAACACGGACATGGTATTTGCTCCATGCCGGTAAGGGCCGTACCTTACCTCCAAACTCGTAATGTGGCCCTAAAACTTGGGTGATGAATGCATTTGTTCTGGCGGTTGGTCTTCATGATGTATTTTCTATGGCCACCTTGCACGCACAGAAAATAAGGGGTCTAATAACGGTAGTATTTCAGTCCATACAGTGCTCAGGGAACTTGTAACTGTTGTAAGGACACGCGTGGTGTTAGCGAACATTGAAATTGACAACATGCCATAATTGCATTACTTTTTCCTACGGATATTGCATTCATTAGTACGCCGCCATGGGTGTGACATGCTATGGTGGTTGTGGCCAGGGCCTAGAGTCTGGGATGCATGGCCGGCGGCCGAATACCGATGGCCTTACTTCCAAGACTGTAGGCCCTGGCCACAACCACCGCAGCATGTCACACCCACGGACACACCCGTGGTATTGTGTATCGATTACCTAGTTGTGGGGAGTGTGTACAGTCTTGGGTGCAGGGCCAAAGGCCATGCATCCAAGAACAAAGTTATAACGCACTGGACCTCCAAGCCACTGCACACCCATAACATGTACTATCTATGACATATATCTAAGAGTGCAGCATCTGGCCAGAAGCACTGAAGGATACCACACCTATAGAAAAACCCCAAGTACCACACCTCACTGAGGTGGTTGCGCGGAAACCCTGCACTCTTGGGTGCATGGCTGAAGGCCATGCACCCAACAACAAAGTTATAACCTCTTCATGATGTATTTTCTATGGCCACCTTGTACGCACAGAAAATGAGGGGTGCAATAAGGGTAGCATTTCAGTTTGTGCATTTCAGTTTGGGCAGTGCACAGGGAACTTGTAACTGTTGTAAGGACACACGTGGTGTTAGCGAACATTGAAATTGACAACATGCCGTAATTGCATTACTTTTCCTTATGGGTATTGTATTCATTAGTACGCTGCCATGGGTGTGACATGCTACAGTGGTTGTGGCCAGGGCCTAGAGTCTTGGATGCATGGCCGTCGGCCAAAGGCTTCCAAGACTGTAGGCCCTGGCCACAACCACTGCAGCATGTCACACCCATGGATACACCCGTAGTAATGCCTATCAATTGCCTAGTTGTGGGGAGTGTGTGCAGTCTTGGATGCATGGCCTAAGGCCATGCACCCAAGAACAAACTTGTCAGCACTGGACGTCACAGCCACTGCACACCCATACCATGTAATATCTATGAACATAGAGCTAGGACTGCAGCCTCTGGCCAGAAGCACTGAATGATACTACACTAATAGAAAAACCCCAACTTCCACACATGGTTGTGGGGAGACCCTGCACCTTTGGGTGCGTGGCCAAAGGCCACGCACCCAACAACAAAGTTATACCCTCTTCACTTACAAGCCAACATGGGTTTTATATAGTGCGGTGGTTGTTGCCAAGATATATAGTTTTGGGTGCATGGTTGCAGGCTGTATGCCATACACTCAAGCATGTAACACTGCCCACAAGCACTGTAGCTTATCACATTTACACTTGACAACCACACAATCGATTATATATCTGGCAGGTGTGGCCAGCTCCCAAAGTTTTGGGTACATATTCAGTACATGGTACATTTACAATGTTTCCTTCTATTGGTGTGCTACTGATTTTTAATCAACCATGGGTGTAATATGCTGCAGTGATTGTGGCCAGGGCCTACAGTGTCGGGTGCATGGCCGTAGGCCCTAGGTCGGACGCCATACTTCCAAGAGTGTAGGCCCTGTCCACAGCCACTGCAGCATGTCACAGCAATGGGTACACCAGCAGTATTCATTATTGATCAGATGGTTGTGAGGAATGTGTACATTCTAGGGTGCATGGCCAAAGGCCATGCACCAGAGAAGAAACTTCTAAACACTGGAGTTATAAGCTTCTTCACATCCATATATTCAAATGTATGGACGTACACATAAGATTTTAGGGCCTTCCCACAACCACTGCAGCATTTCACAGCTACATAGACACCCCCAGTATTGAACATTACTCAGGTGGCTGTGGGGAGGGTCTGCAGTCATGGGTGCATGGCTGCAGGCTATGCACCCAACAGCACAGTTATATGTAGTGTACTTACAAGTCACAATGGGTGTGATATGGTCTGGTAGTGCATCACTCAGGCAGCTGTGGGGAGGGGCTGCCGTTATGGGTGCATGGCCGAAGGCTATGCCCCCAAAAGCACATTTGTATGTAGTGTAGTTATATGCCCCAATGGATGTCATATGGTGTGGTAGTAGTGTCCAGAATGTAGAGTATTTGAACAAAATAATAAGCACTATAGTTGTAAGCAACTATGGATTTTATATACTGTATACTCATACATTGATAAACCTGTGGTCTCACACTCATATCTGTAGCCTATGGTTACAAACTACTGCAGCATATCACAACTATAGGTACACTAGTACTATGCAACATCATTAAGATGGTTGTGGGAAAGGCGTAGAGTTTTGGGAGCATTGCCGAAGGACATGCTCCCAAAACCAACTTTGTATGTAGTGAAATTACAAGGCACAATGGTTCTGATATGCTGTGGTGTTTCTGCCCAGGACCTACAGTCTTGCCTGCATGCCCAAAGGCCATGCACCCAAGACTGAAGTCATAAGCAGTGGGGTTATAAGTGAATGTGGGTCTGGTGTCATGCAGTAGTTGTGTGCACATCCTAGCATCTTGGCTGCATGGCTGCAGACGATGGTCCCAAAAGTTAATTATTAAGTAGGTAATTTACAAGGACCATGGTTTTGATATGTAGCAATGGTTGTAGGTAGGAACTATACTCTTTGTACCTTGGTCGTAAGGTGTAGGTAGCAGGTTACACAACCAAAATGCAAGGGCCAGCCTACAGCCGTTGCAACATATCAGTACCATAGATTAGACATGTAGGTTCGCATATGTACAAAATGACTGCCAAAATACTTACTCCTTACTTTGTTTAGAATCCATATATGTTTTAAATGCCTTCAGTACTTGGCGGAAGTATCCTTTTTTTTCTCTGATAAAAGAAAAAAGTATGTTAGTATTTGCATTTCATGAAAACTTATTACATTGCATAATAGACAGTTTACCTTTTTTTTGTTACCCTCATATTTAGTTTACAAACCAGTGTACTGTGCATTCTTCTCAGTTTCAGTGTTTGCTTTTCTAATCCTTGGGCCTGGGGAAAAAAAATCCATGTCGGATTAAAAAAAAATGTATTTGCTATAGTACTAACTACTTCCTTGTTTCCTTTGAGTGTTTCCTTCATCTTTTTGATTAATGTTATGTTTGTTGCCTTGCTGCCCATTTTTAACAACAGTTAGATACCTGTAGGCGTATTCTAACTATTCGTAGTCTTTTCCATAATTTTTTGGTAGTCTTGAAGTACACATTATTTATTAAATGTTGGCATTAAAATGATTAAGTACGCATTTGTAAGATTAGCTGGCAATCTCTGCTTTAGAATAATGGTGCTTGCTATCATTACATTTGAACCATCCACATTTCTTTTTAATGTATGCAGTGCAGTGACCTGCATTGGTTGTCGCTTCTGCATGGTAGATTATACCTATTGTTGTAAAGGTTTTCTTTCCATGTGACACTTGACTGTGTGTGAATCCAGTCAGTTTGCAGTTGTTTTTGGTACCATCTGCATTATAACGTAGAAGCATACGTATTATGTAGGCACTATGCAATGGTATCAGTAAGGTACAGTGATTGTCTGAATTGCAAATAGTACATAATCTGCCATGGTTTGCATTCTGTACAAGTTGCTGAAATGGAATGGATTCACAATTAGGTATGGAAACATACATAAATCGCTCATTTGGGATTTGTACCTGTATCACAATGTTACAGAGAGTGCATGTATGTACGATATCTGGAAGATTTCATTACAGGTATGCTTTTGTTTTCCAATACTAGTAGTAAGTACATTAGAAATTCTTGTGGATCTTCTTGTAAGTTCATAGTGAATCTCACCATTCCAGCACAGTAGTCCAATTCTTGGCTTATTCCCTGAACACTGTATGTGTTGTCAGGATTGTTTGTTGCATTTCTATGAAGCACTAACATTTGCAAAAACAATTGGTCTGTACTGTGTAAGTAAATATTGTCAACAATTGGTAGCAATTGAAATAGAATATTCATTGCTACATTTGCAAAGCAACTTACCAGTTTAATTTGTAAATTTGAATGGACCCGCTGGTTCTGTATTTGAGTGCATTTTTCTTCTCTGAAGACGTACCTGGTTCACATTCCCTAATAGGTTCTTCTTTGTTTGTGGTAATTGATGAAGCTTTAGCTTCTTTTGTTTTCTTTGAGGGATTTACTGTTGGATTCTGTTGCATTTCTGTTTGATTTAGTTTTCTTTTACCACATTTCACTTTATTTGGAACAGGATATTGTTTCTGATGGGGGTGTACAGTGACCACAGTCTATTGTATTCTAGAATGCAAGGAATATCAGCTTTGACTTTACTTTCATCAAAGTTCATTAGCAATAGACCGTCAAGTGCACGTAAGCGTGATAATGCTATGTAGATCATACCTTCTTTAAAGACTGTGTTTCCTATATCTATCAATGCTTTGTCTAGGTTAAGACCTTGGGATTTATGAATGGTAACTGCATATGCAAGAGTTAGACAAAATTGCTCTCTACGTACATACATGTATTTGAAGAGAAGGAATCGAGCAATTGAGCGTCCTATCCTTTTCACTACTGAAAGTAGCTCAAAGCTAATATTGACAAACTGAATGTTGCTGTCACGTGGGTATGATTGAAAGCCAACAACTGTACCCAGTGCTCCATTAACTAGTCCTTGCTCGACATCAAGGTTACGTTTAAGCATTATTCTACAATTTAAGGATAATTTAAATATTTTTTTCCAACCCAGCTGGGTTGGAGATTGAATTTTCTAAACTATTTAGTCTTGTTGTGGCTTGCTCACATATGGGTACTGGCATACCATGTACGTCTAGTTTGTCTGTGGCGCTAATTTCAATTATTGGTTGCATTTCTTTATTTAACATTGTTTCAGTGAATTTGAAACAGCTTGCAAGAGTTGGCATTAAGGCCATACATTTGACATTTTTGTGCGCAATTTGTTCCATAACATCAGTTGCACATGCATTATCACCATAAAGTACATGAATGTGCCGGTTGTTCAATACTGCTTGTGCTTCTTGTGATGAAACACCAACTCTAATACTTTTTAAGATGTTGGCATAAGTGAGATCTGCAGATTGCTGCATGTTCTCTGTTAATTCTCTGTATTGGAAATGTTGCCAAAGGTTGACGTTTCCTATGCTGCCAACAGTTTTAAGGCAGCGTTTGTGGCCTAAGGTTTTAAAAATAGGTTCACCTTTCACTGGTGTCAATTGTAGAAGATCTCCGAAAACCATAATGTGTTTCCCTGCAAAGTGTGCTTCGTTGCTACTTTTAAGTACTTCTTGCGATCTGAGGTGAATCAAAGCCAACATTATTTTGGAGAACATGCTCACTTCACCTATTAGTAGCATTTTCATTTGTTTTAATACTCTGCGTACTTCCATTGCAGCTTCTGCAGAAAGTTTTTAATAGTCTCATTTATTTTGATGCTCTACTGGAAGCAGTAGTAATCGGTGTAAAGTGACACTGCCTATGTTGTAGGCAGATAAACCTGTGGGGGCCATTACAACAGCTGACAGTTTGTTGTTTGTCAATTGTTGAAGGAACTTGCTGATGATTTTGATTAAGAATGTTTTTCCTGATCCAGCTTCACCACTCACGTACAGTAGTATAGGTTTGTAATTTTGGAACATTCTTTATTTTCGTGTTGTACATCATGTACAATTTGTTTTGTTGCGTCTTCGAAAATGCTGCGCTGATCTTTGTTAAGTTTTGCTTGTTGTACAGTTAAGTCTTCTGTATCTTCTTTATACTGACACGTGGTGTTTTCTACTTCTGCCATAGCTACTTCTGCCTCATTTGCTATTACTGGTTGCCCTAGTGGTTCTTGACTTCCTGTTACAGACGGTTGACTACTGTCGGAAGAGTCCTTATCTAGTTGGGCCTGACGTTCTTCTTCCTGTTGCTGCTCTTTTTGTAACATTGTTTTGTACTGCGTAAAGTTCACATCGGTGATAGTGCTTTCATTTGCTTTAAATGCATCTTCATAGCAGTCATAGTTATCTAGTATGTCTTCCTCTTTTCTCCATGGTTTAAAAAGTTGTAACAGAGACATGTAATATAGTTCTTTCTGTTGAGGACTTTTTAATGATAATTTTACAAGATTAATTAAGCTTTGTTTGGTAAGTTTCACTAAGATCCCTTCACAGTCACTCACTCTACATCTACCTTTGCTTTCATCGGGTTTTATATTATTTTTCTATGCAAAGTTTTGAGCTATGTGGTATAGACACATGCTTTCCAAAGTGCTAATCCTGCTCGGATAGTATGTGTCCAGCAAATTGTTTTTTAGAATTTCTTCGCTGTTTCAGCACTCTTTTTTCTAGATTTAGCAGGACCAAGACTTAGCCATACTATGTTATCTGATTTTCCATACAAAGCAGTACCGGTTAAACGATCTGCTGCTTCATAGGTGCCACATTCTTTAGGAGAGAGCATTTTTATCCCTAGGCTGTACAATTTCTGTGATAGTGTTTTGTCTGATGCTAGATCATCTCAGAGGTCTTGTAGCTCTGTTTTTTCTGCTTTTGTTAAGTAGGCTGTAACATATCGTGCAACAGCAGTAGAATTGTCTGCAATGTACTGCACATCTATGTTTGCATTCCATAAGAGGGCAATGATTGCATTGTAATCATTGAAATATTTTGATTCTTCTGTTCTTTTTATGTAATATGTGTTCTTAGGTTATTTATCTTTAACACTATGTCAAACTGAAGACATGAAGTTGTTTACTTCACCTGTTTCTGTAACTTGTCTAGGGAAACCAAAGCAGCATTTGGTGTAGTATTTACCTTTGTTTTTGTATTTGCGGCGACAATATTTGCCACATTTGTGTCTTTGAAATTGTAAAATCTGCCCATGCAGCTCACTATGTGTCTGTTGTGAAGGGATTTCACAAGTGACATATTTTAGGATAAACTGCAAAACAGTGCTATCACTGTTGTGACCAAATTTAGGTGCACCTTTTATCCATAACAGCATGTTAATATGCGGTGCTCCTCTCTCTTGATATTCTTTACTCCAAAAGAAATGTTGCACTTCTCCAAGGGGAGGAGGAACAGTTTTATTGCAAATAAAGTGTAGCATGGCAATGAAACGATGATGGAAATATCTTGACACATTAACTGGATCTAGAGCGCAAAGTTCTCCAGGTGTTAATATATCTATGTTGTTTTTGTTGCTGTTTGCTATGCATAGGAACTCATGTAAATCTTCCCATGCAAATTCTGCATAACTTAGTGTAACAAACCAAGTCGGTAATCCAAGGTTTCTGATCATACAACGCACATCTCTGTGCCGTCTGAACCAGTATTCCTTTGTACCACACATGTTTGCAAAAAAATTTGTTATACTTGATTGTAAAACCTCATCTTTTTCCTGTACTTTTTGTATTAACTGCATAGCTGACATATTTTGAAAGTGGGTTCCAGATTTCAAAATGTGTGCAATTCAGTAACATAGCGTTGCTAATTCACTTTCATAGAGTAGGTAGAATATGTATTCCACATTTTGTCTAAATCTGGGATCTTGCGAATATATTCGTAATGAGCGGTATTCTGATGCCCCAATCTGAGTGGGTCTATCATTGTATCTTCCACCTTTGCCAGTAGGAAATAGCAGTGGAAACGTACGTGCTTCTATACTTTTTTCCCATATACTCATTGGTGAACCTTTGGTTTGTCAAATTTGATAAGTTTCTAGTGCATCATCTAAGCTTTCATTGAAATGCAATGGATGAATTGTGTACTGGTCCAAAAGAGTGGATACTGTAGCAGGATCCAGAAGTTCGAATTGTCCAGTTTCTGATGACTCTTGAATTATTTCAGTTGTTTCCCTTAAGCTTTCTTCAATATTTATTTCCTTGCAGTACTCGTTATTGTCTTTTAGATATTGCAATGCTTGTCTAACTTTATGTAAGTCTACCAGTTGTTGCCAAATTATTTTGTCTTTTGTTGGTACACCATTTACCAAGACTATTAAAGAATGTTTTATTGAACGTTGCACTCCTAGAGTGTGCACATTTTCGGTTAGATCTAATGGCAAACAAACTATTTACCACAAATGCCTTTCACCAATTCAGAGAGAGGTAATTTTGCTGTTTTTGGATGAAGGCATATAATTGCTTGAAATGGGTGAACTGTTTGAATTATGATGCTCTCATACAAATTGAGTTGCTGCATGATTTTTGGTAGTGGGAACAATTCCAAATTATTTGTAATTGCACGTGAAGGAGTGTGGTTGTTGTCTAATTTTGTAGTACAGTAACTGCAACATATTAGGCATTCAGTTAGTTCATATTTGTTTTCTGCTAAAAGGTAGAGAACTAAATCAAACCATTTGGAATCTTCATTGTCTTCTATTTTGTATGCTATGTCCACATTTTTTGTGTTTGTTTTGTAAAACGTTCTGCGGCAACACACACACACATGGTTTGGTACTTCAGCCGATGCTCTTTTAAATTTTAGTATTTCTTTTCTGTATGTGTGTAATAGAAGGTTGCTATGTGCAGATTTGTTAGTACTATGCTCTAAAACTATTGCACTTTGTAAGTGGCTTTCACTTCCAAAATACTTTCTCTGAATATGGTCAATTTCTCCTTGTAAGTATTTGGGTGTACCATGCAGAAGAGTCTTATTTAAATTGCCTAATTCTGAAGCTCGACTTTTTGTATAGTATATTTTATACACTAGATTTCTTACATTGAATGATGTACTGAGATCCTTTTGATATCATGGAAGGTGCTTTTGCAAGTAGGCCAATGAATGTCCTTGTAGTCCTGTGTATTTGCGCACTGCACAAATATCCAAATTTTGCTGCACTTTTATTTTACTTTTGTCTTTCACTTTTACATACAGATTGAGGTACTGATGTAAAGATTTGAAAGCTTTGTTTGGAATGGCACACATTGATGTGCACGGCCATTTGTATACAGGACAGTGTGGATCTGTCGAATCGAGATGTAATTCTGAGTTTTCAGGGGATACTTTTGTAAGCAGTGTTTCTTGTTCCAAGATGGTACTATTTATTTTCTCATAACCTCGTACACGGCTATGGATGGCGATTGTGTTTGTTTGATTTTGTTTGTATGCTTCTTCATTAAAATATGGTTCTGTGGTTGTCGTGTGACTCCATTCACCTCCACAAACATTTAAGAAATTATTTTTGTTCACATTCCGTTTATTGCTCAGTTTCTTTTGTAGTTTGGTACTTAGTTTTGTTAGTGCTTTCATCCTACTTAACATTAGTATAAACACCTTGCTTTTGAGAAGGATTGCACTGTCCATGAGAGCTTGGAGGATTAACTTTCTACGGTAGGTTTTAAGGGGTGAGGATGATTTCGGTCCTCTTCTTAGTAGATTCTGAAGCACTCAGTGACAAAACATTTTTGCTAAAATACTTTTTTTACTATGGGTTCTTATTACTATATCAGGATTATTAGGAGCATTGTTGGGTGTACTGGTAGCCAATTTTCTCCCACGCTTTTTGTGTTTTGTGCAACTTTTTGATGGAGGATGTCAAGTTTCGGTAGTTGAAGCTTCCTTTGTTTTGCTAAACGACTGCATTAGCTGGTTTGTTTCAACATTCTTTACAAGCTCTACTACAGATGAATGCTTAGATTGAACACTTTTATTTTTATTTGCTCTACTTCTGCGTTCCTTTCTACGAAGTTGCTTTTTGGTAGGCATTCTTTGGTGTCTGTTGAAAAAAAGAAGGCATGCTTTGGCATGTTGTTCAATATATGTGTGCTGTGTGCATGCGTGCATGCGTGCATGAGTCTGATGGGAAAGCTCTTTCTCATGGTCTCTGAATGTGACTCTTACAATGATTTGGTAAGGCTATTTTACTGTTTGTATACTACTACAATGTGCTTCAGATGAGTGTACAAAGTCCCATAGTGGTGACGAGAAGCATTGTTAGAAAACGCAATGCCATACACTTGAAATAGCAACTACATTTCTACAACTAAGCTTCTAATGATTCTGTATGTTATTTGAGTTCCAAACACACAGGGATTTGTGAGCCATTCTGCCTGCAATTCTATATTTAATAAATGGGTATGTGCAGGTAGAATGGTTCATAAATCAATGTTTGCTTTGGTGTACAAATTAAACAAAAAACCCACGCAGCCTCTTTGAGGAACAGTTCCAGTATAAAGTTAGTACTGTGCTTACTTTTTTTTGCGAAATGACCAGGTTTCTTCGGATATGTCGTTTGCAGTGTAGATGCTGTTGATTCTCAGGAGAGTAGTCTTCACTGCGATTGAAAAAAAACATTAATTAGTTTTTGTGTTTGCAGCAGTCATGATACTGCACACATTAATCGTGCATCTTTCGTCAAAGCTTTCTCCTTTCATATTTCAACCCAGTGCACATGTGCATTTCACTTCACTCTGTGCTGCCTTTGTATGTTACTTGCAATATATTACTTGCAAGTCCTTCTGAATTGAGAACAATTTCAAGGTTCTGGTAATGCCATGTTTTTTAAAAGGTAAACTATCTATAGAAGAGAGGTTTGTAAGTGATAGGGCATAATAGTACATGGGAAACAATTTTCTACTTGCAAATTATAAGCACAATGCCGACACATCAGAAGACCCTCAGAGGGAGATGTCACCACAGCAATCGGGAGCGCTTATTTTTCCCATACGATCGCATTGCAAGTAGCATTACTGTAGGCCGTACACAGTACACACCTCCCACCTATTGTAATGCATGCTTGTAACGTATGTATAGGTTATGTGGAAGATAGTAAGAAGTCGTGCGGTTTGTCAATGATAAATCGGACATCTTGCACTTAAAAGGGGAGCGTTGGTATGTATTGCCTATACACATGTTGCAGCATTAATTTATTTAAATTACATCATAAGGGTTGTACATGTTCTCTGATTAAAATAGGCATACCTGTACTCTATACTCATGCATGTGCGCATGCATGGAGCTGTACATAGAAATCTGCAACACTTGCTCAGTAGTTTGTGAAGTAGGTGCTTTGCGATGAGATGCGACTTCCAGTCAGAGTCATCGACAGTACATTTGAAGTGCGCAATGTTGATGACGGAGTTACATTTAGCGATGTTCAATGTGATTGGTGGATGGTTGTGTGACCGCTTAGTTGTGTCCAATGAGGGACTTGATTTGCTACCGATGTGGAAAGGGTAGAAGGACTGGTTAAGAGCTACGTGCCGCACGTAGGCAACGCTTGTCTGCGGGTAGGGCGTGTCACATACGGGTTTCTACAGCAAATCCTGCATGGAAAGGGGACTGTAGGCATCAGACAATCAGATGTTCACATTACTCTTTTGTGTCGAAAGACGGTGCGTATACTGAAGATGGCAGAGGTGGAGAGGGTCAGGGTTTTGGTGCTTCGAGAAATGTTTGTCCATGGCTTACAACACTATGCCAAGAGTAGGCATGTGCCACACCATTTCGATGTGAGATGAGTGGAGGTGGTGTGGAGCGCTGACACTGATGCCAATGTTGCTGCAATTCTGCAAGTTTGCAAAGACATGCATACGATGACCACTCCTCGTGTGGTAATTTTGCACTACGGTGCTTGCCATTTGGGCTGCGTGAGTTCACGTACTTTGTTGGCTGATTTGGGACAGTTGGTTGAAACACTCATGAACATCTTCCCAACATTGAAAGTCATTTTTTCTGGTTTCCTCCCTAGAGTAAAATGGGACAACAATTCTGTTTTCTGTCCAGATCAAAGTATTGGGAGGTGTATTATCAATTGCGGCATGCGTGCTTTCATGTTACGAGCTGGTATGTTTTTCTGCAGCCACGATAACATTGTTCCAAGTAATGCAGATTATTTTGAAGAAGATGGTGTTGCGCTATCTTCTTTGGGAAATGCCATGTTCTTTTGGAATGTAAGGCTTACTTTAGAGAAGGTTGTGTAATGGTTGTAGGAGTATAGTAAGGACAAAAAAATACAAAAAATAAACAAAATAACAGATGTCTGTAAGGCATATGCCCAAAAACAAAACAAAGAAACCATTGTCACGCTCTGATCCTATACATGTCCGCGGACATGGCGTCAGTTTGCAGGTTACGCATATCATCAATAGGGATTCTGAGGTGGAGACACATGCAAATGAGAATGAGCGGAGCTAGGGATTGGTCAATAAAGTTCAGTAGGTGTGTTCTGGACGGCAAGATTCAGTAAGACCATCCTCTCCCTGACAGGAGACCACACAGCCATGGCTTTGCATGCTCGAAAACAGATTATCTGGATTTTGGGAGACCTATGGATACATTGGTTGAAGGTGCATGCAGAAAGCTGCTGTCTATCTGCAGATCTCGGATTTCCTCATGTGGAAGTGCACTGGCATGGCGTGCGTGGAATGAGGTGGTTCGACTTGGTACCTCTCTGTGTTACTTTACTGACAGAGCGTCCTCCAGACATACTTATCATACGTTGTGGAGGCAACAGTGTAGGCCATGTCTCTGGAACTTCTTTGAAATTTGCAATGAAGGAAGGACTTGCGAAGGTCATGGACATGTTTCCAAATTGTGAAATACTTTTTTCCCGTATTGCACAAAGACAAAAATGGCTGCGTTCTTCTGCATTTGGTCCACAAATGGGGAAAGCAAGACGCAATGTGAATACAGCTGTTTGTGCCTTTCTAAGAGATGTTGGCATGTCCTCATTCCACAATGAAAACATTTTGTTTTGCAGCTCTTTCATTTTCCGCAGAGATGGAGTCCATCTCACATATGCTGGCAATCAGATTTTTCTTCGCAATGTACAAAATGCATTGTAACCTCTTTAGCATTCACAATAACCTATTTGACAATCAGTTTTCTCCAATCCACAGTTTTTGACCCACACCACCGAAAGGCTCTTTTCAGAGCCACCCCTTACTGCCAGCATCCACTTCATTGGATTTGCTCCGCTTGCACCGTCCATTTTTTGTGTGTCCCACGACTGTCCGTAAACTTTTTCACGAATGGCGGAGGCCTACATCTGTCACTTGATAGTTCTATTGTTAAACTGAGATAGGCGGCTCTGAAAAGAGCCATTTTTTAAACTTTTTGTTGTTTTCCTCTTTCCTGCTTTTGGCAACACAGCACACCAGGAGAGGAGGACAAAGAAGGGTAAGGAAGGTACACCAACCACGGAGATAAGAAAGGGCACGTGGACAGAGAAAGATATAGGGACCGCTTCACTTAGGTAAGGAGCAGATCTTCTGGTGCTCTGTGACCGTAGCCTCAAAAGCACTTTGGAAACTCTCCCCCCTGCAGTACTGCGTCACAATACATACACACTATTGTCACCTTTGAAAGGTAAGGGTCCACGGCATTGCAAATGGCTTGTGAGGCAGGAGGGAGGCGCTCCCCCACAGGAGTCTCTCTTGTGGTGACAGGATAAGACACGAAGGATGCTGTGGAGGAACTCAATCAACTATGCTCTTCACATGGCACCACCTTGCGAATGTCCGCACTGTGGAACGAAGTGAGGTGTCACTTCATTGTTGTCGTACCAAAGCTGTACGCACCAGGTCTTCCACGACTCAGCACCACCTGGCACCGGTTACACCTCACCAGGTTCGCACGTGCTTTTGGTACATTCCCATAAACAGAAAACAACTGCCACTCCCATGACTCCCGGCGAGTGCTTGTAGTGCAGAGTTCCTCCACCTCATTCTCTTCTTCCTCTTCTTCCTCGATATCTACATCCTCACCCATATATCTCTCTGCAGGCCCTTGGGGAGGTGGTGGTGGTGGTGGCTTTGGGGGTGGTGCAGAGGCTAATGAAGCAACAGCAGCCATGGATGCCATACCAATTACTTTCCTTTTGGTCACTACAGCAGTAAAGGCAGTACACCTCAATCGGCTACAACTAGCAGGACAATGATCCACTCGGGTGTGTGGCCATTTATAGGGGTGGAGGGGTGAGCCTCTTGATCATCATTATCACTAAAAAGCATTCCGAAAATTTCACACAACATGTCCACAGATAAGCTATTGTCTGGAATATGTGAAATTATATTTTTAGACTGTACAATATTTTGTCTTGTGTGCATAGGTTCCTTTTGTACTGTTGTGGAAGCACACATACTGTGCAAATTAGTCCACACGCTCAGCGTGGGTGCGGTCACATGATGACGTCCTGAACACATCCACAACAGAAATGGGTGTCTGCTGAACAGCAAATGCAGACTAACAAACTTGCGAATGCGTGTAAGTGTCCTAAGGACAGTGTTCGGGTCCTCAAACTAATTCAAAGTGCGACACAAGTGAGACGGACAGTTAGGGTCAGGCGCGGTGTTCGCTGTACTTATGGTTGTACTGCGCATGTGCGTACATGATCTGCTCACTGTATGGACAGGGCCAGTGTCCTTAGGACAACTCCATTTTGTTTGACTACGCCCTTGCCGGCCACTGCGCCTGTTCTGTGGACGCCACCATCTTGGCTGCGGACAATACGGACAGGTGTACTGTCCTTAACACATTCCCATTTTGCTCATTTGCTGCCATCCCGGACACCTGATGTGTTCTACGAAAAAATGTTATCTCGTTTGTAAGATGTACGCCAAGGTGTAATGTCCTTAGGACGCCCATTTCTGTTTATGTACGCACAACTTGCACAGATGGTGCGGTCAAATATAAACTCCATCTTACTTGACATTACTAAGGGTAGGTGTACTGCCTTTACAACATCCACATTGCATTCCTTTCGGATAGGTCTAACAGGAGCGCTGTTCGCGAACATTTCAAGTCTTTTTTAAAAAAAATGTATTCCTCAAACTCTTTGACTACAACTACTATACAAAGACATTCCAAACACACACACAAACTTCATTCCAAAGAAAAACCGGGGGAACCAGATACTGACACAAATATAGGGGAATTAGGATTCAACACAGACTGTTTATGAGGGGAAGATTTGTGAGGGGAAGAAGAGATGGATGTTTCGTCGAAACATCTAAGTTCTTCTTGAAGGTTTGGGGATGGTTCACTAGGGAATGGAGAAGGGGGGCAGGTACAGGTGGGACAGTGGTAACATACTTTTCCTCTCACACAGTCTTCCACAAACTCCCTTAAACTTTTAAAATTCAAATTCAATGTGTCCATTTTCAATTCAATCCTTCTGATCCTGTCTTCTTCTGTGTCATTTGTTGGCCTTTCTTTCCTGGTCTGTAAAAAATTACTTTATATCTATTAAATGCCCATAAAATACTGGCCATCACTTTACATACGCAGAGTGCTGTGTACCATTGTTATCGCTCTCTTCTGACATTTCCCTGTGCGGAAAGTACTCTTCCAACCACTCCAAAGTACTCGTCATTTCTGTGTCAAAACAACAGAAAGGCATTATTATTTCTGTACCACATACTAAAAAAAATACACATACATAGAAAAAAATGACCTTCACTTACTATTTTGATGTTATTTCCTTTCGTCCTACTGCATCCGTCCACTGTCGGTCCAGCCTGCAGAGCAGCCTGCAGAGTTTCTGTGAAGTAATTACAATGGTGGCATCCGTTTTTTTTATGGTACAATCCATTCATTCTACATGGTTATTAAATGCATCGTTTTCATTTCACACGTTTAGGTTTCCATATTTATGTATTAATACTTATAATGTCGTCTCTGTCCTTTTTCTAAGTTTTTTGTGTATGAAAATAGTACATTTTCAGATTCCCCCTGCCTGTTTGGGTACTTTTGCCCTCGTCCGCGTCTGTCCGCAAACAGGCATTCAGTCCGTCCCTCTCTACTATCAATAGGGAGGGGGTTCTGCATGTTCTATGTTACATGTACATTAAGTACGTACATTATACTACATTTCTCTCAAAATCACATGACAACAGTGTATCTTCAGCACAACACCTTCATTAACACATTCTTACGATTAAGTTCCCCTTCCAAACACCTGTAAAATTCACTACAAAAAAAACGTTGTTAAGGGGATGTTATGGTTAAGTTGCCCTACCAAAAACCTGTACGCTTCACTAAAAAAAACGTTCCCACCTCCCCACTATGGTTCAAAGTAAAACCGAAAAACCTCTCAAATTCTCCAGTTATGGTAGACTACGCCACCATACCTGCCATCACCACTGTGCACTGCTAACACTAACACCTGGAACATGAAAGATGTAATCACAAATGTCATTGATGACATCACTGACGGCATCACTTATTTAGCCCCTTTGTTTTCGTTCACTGCCATATACATATATGTCCATTCAGTAAAACAACTTTGTTAAAGGGATGATACACTTCACAGTGAAATCAAAAAACACTGCGCTTTCCCTAATTTTGGTAAACCAGGAACCATAACTCGCACCACCTACTTTCATTGCTAAGACTAACACCCAGGACATCAAAGAGGACATCTGAAATGTCATTAATGACATCATGTTTTTTTTTTGTGACACGCACATGTTTTTGGTAGGGCAACTTAACCATAACGTCCCCTTAACAAAGATTTTTTTGTAGTATATATATATGAGTAAAAGTGTAAAATAAAATTAATTTTTTCAACTACATTTAAGTACACAACAGATCTTTTTGTCTTGTGGGGGAGATAATTGACAAATTAAGTTTGTAAAAAGGTTTTTACTTAAGTGTCACCAGTCAGAGTTGTATGGGCTAAGAGAGGGGTAATCAGTGTTCCATCTCCTTTTCTCGAATTCTTATTTTCACCAATTGAAAACTGATCCCCAAAATCAAAAAATATGGGAAAGTACCCAATTCAACAGAACCTCTTGACATTAGCCATAAATCATTCCACTGCCCCATTTTCCTGGGGCCACAGTGGCGTAACTTTCTGTGGTGGAATCCCATGTAGTTCGCAAAATTATGAAAATCTTTACTGGTGAATGTAGGTCGATTGCCAAACATGACCACCTTGGGGACCCTGTCTGTGGAGAGTGCTCTCCTGCGCTCCTCCCTCCCCCGGGGGATGAGCGCAGGTGAGACGCTCACATGAAATTGTATAGGAAACAGCGTAGCAATCGCAGGAGAACGCATCACAAATGTATTTGTAATACGAGCCCTCTCTGCAGAGCGCGGCTCGCCAGAGAATATAAGAACGTCTTAGAACTTTAACGAATCTCAGACACTGAAATACTTGCCTTAATATTCCCAATAAATCAATATGGCTGATGTCTGAATCTTTGGCTCCAATGTAACAGGGTGCGCAGAACTCTCCAGGCATCCCGCGACATTACCATTTTCAGGACACAGAGCAACCAAGCAAAGGGTAAGCCGTTTCTTCTGCATAATTATATCAGCGAGACAGTCTGTTTCCAGAGACGCAAATTTAGTTATGTTTCTATGTTTCCCCTCCCGTCACCCATGCAGGCGGGCAGATAACTGTATTTTGCAGACAGCGCTGCATCAAAACAATGTGATGCATGCATTTTGGCACACATTAGCCCTGAAGAAAGTGGTGTATTTACTATAAACCACTGAAACCAGTCGGCTTGCAAAACAAAACAACTCTATTGAGTGAAATGAAAAATACCACAACTAAGGGTTGTTTCGTCTTGCTCTTCCTTTATAGAAGATACGGATAGAGAGAAACAGTAAACAACTCTACTGGGAAACCCTAGTAATCAAAAGGAATCATACACAATGTAAAGAGCATATACAGCCGTGTGCCCTCACTAATGGTACTCTAATAAGTAGCACACAAACTAGAGGATAACCACACCCTCTTCTTTCCTTTCTTTTGCAAGACAACCCTGATTTTAAGTTTAGTCTTTTTGTTCTTAAAAAGTTTTTCTGCTAATCATAGAATCCTTAATAAAACCCAATTTTTTCACTTGACTAGCAGACGACACAGACCTACTATCATGGTGTAGCATGTGTTTTTAGCCAACAACAACTCATCCTGTCACATGCATCCTTGACTCCTCTAGGGTCACTCCTCATGTCCGGCGGTCCCACCACTTTTTGACGAGGACTGAACAGGCTGAGTAAGGAAAGATTAAAACTAAGAGCAACACATGGTAATGCATCCAAATTTTTTTATAAATAAGTTTTCCTGTGGGGTTTTGTTTGGTGTGAAAATGAATGTCGGTAATAGACAGATGGCAACCCTGAACAGTCCTTTCTGTGATTTTTAGTGCTTCTAGCAGCCATCAGCTGTTGACTGAAGCTGGGAGTTCTCTGGCAACTCTATACCAGTTTTTTATATATTCTTTGGGACGTCTTTTTCCAAATACATTGACTCAACCCTGAGACCACTCTAGAGTGCACCAACCGAACATAGAAATGAAGCAAGAATGTCAGGAGCGAGATGCCTAGCATATATAGAGGACTTGGTAGAGAACATCCTTTCCATCCCCTCCATCCTAGGCACAGAAGGAAACATCCCTAATGGAGGTACTAACACAGAATGGATTGAGCTAGAAGTCCTGAGGAAACAGCTCATTAGAACTGAACTTCATGGGGCCATTATGACTGAATATCTGCGTGCGCATGCAGCACCAATGGGTCTCATTGTAAGAATAGAAAAAGGATTTTCCTGAAACATCTTGAATTTAGAAAAGACTGGAGCTATATATCCAATAAATGTACAAGAGACTGGCTCATATCAATCATCAGCACGGCAAAAACAGTATCAGAGAAACTTCTGAGGGAAATAGTGGAGAAACAAGAAGCCTTGAAATCGTCTAATATCCTTGTGAAATACAAAAAGAGCCTAGAAGACCTACTCGCCTCCATGAAAGACTTTAGAGATTTTAATCTCAACAAAAAAATAGCCAAGCTGAAAAAAGACCTAGCAGTTTACTCTCGAGAAAGGATCTACCCGTACATTACGGATGCCCACTATGAGGACCAGAGTAAAAACACCCCCTCGCATCAGGTCAGCATCTAAACCAATACAACAGAAAAAGGATCCAGTACAATTGCCCGAGACCAAATAACTGGACTCTGTGCAACTACAATTCAACAGCACTCAAGGTAAGACCTTCGCCTTACTGGACGCGTGCTCTCCTGCGCTCCCCCTCCCCCGGGGGATGAGCGTGGGTGAGACGTGCACATGAAATTGTATAGTAAACAGCGTAGCGATCGCAGCAGATTGCAACACAAATGTATTTGGAATACGAGGCCACGCTGCAGAGCGTGGCTCGCCAGAGAATATAAGAATGTCTTAGAACTGGTTTTTAACGAATCTCAGACACTGAAATACTTGCCTTAATATTCCCAATAAATGAATATGGCTGATGTCTGAATCTTTGGCTCCTAGGTAACAGGAAGCGCAGAGACCTCCAGGCATCCCACGACCTTACCCTTTTCACGACCCAAAGCAACCAAGGAAAGGGTAAGCCGCTTCTTCTGCATATTTCCAGAGACGCAAATTTAGTTATGTTTCTATGTTTCCCCTCCCATTCTGTCACCCCTGCAGGTGGACAGATAACTGTATTTTGCAGGCAGCGCTGCATCAAAACAATGTGAGGTGTGCATTTTGGCACACACTTTAACCCTGAAGAAAGTGGTGTATTTACACTAAACCACTGAAACCGGTTGGCTTACAAAACAAAACAACCCTATTGAGTGAAATGAAAAATACCACAACTAAGGGTTGTTTCGTCTTGCTCTTCCTTTATAGAAGATACGGATAGAGAGAAACAGTAAAAAAAACTCTACTGGGAAACCCTAGTAATCGAAAGGAATCATACACACTGTAAAGAGTATATGCAGCAGTGTGCCCTCACTAATGGTACTCTAATAAATAGCACACAAACGAGAGGATAACAACACCATCTTCCTTCCTTTCTTTTGCAAGACCACCCTGATTTTAAGTTTAGTCTTTTTGTTCTTAAACTGTTTTTCTGCTAATCATAGAATCCTTAATAAAACCCACATTTTTCACTTAATTAGCAGACAACACAGAGCTACTATCATGGTGTAGCATGTGTTTTTTAGCCAACAACAACTCATCCTGTCACATGCATCCTTGACCCCTCTAGGGTCAATCCACATGTCCGGCGGTCCCGCCACTTTTGACAAGGTCAGAACAGTCTGAGTAAGGCAAGATTAAAACTAAGAGCAACACATGGTCATTTTTCCTGTGGGGTTTTGTTTGGTGTGAAAATGGGTGCTTGTGCACCATGAGCTTATTTATGGCTTCTTCTTTAATGGTGGGTGTTGAAGAGATGTGGGTTTTGTTTAGGGTGGATATTTATAGTTCTAGTGCTGAAGATGTCCTTACTAGAACAAGGATTTCTGCTAGCGTGTGTGATACTTGCAACTTTTTCTTTTTTAATGGTATCGACTCGCACCCTGCTATGACTTGTGACTTGATGGCCTCTTCTTTGGTATATAGATGCAATTTGCAATGTTTGACTTTGGGCTTGAGGTGTGTAAAGAACTTGTCCATGCTCTCACCAGGGAGTTACATCACGGTACGGAAAAAGGTGTCTCTCGTAGTCCACGGCACTATGTATTGCAAAGTGTTCATTTAGTATTTGTTTGAGGTCCTGGTATTTGTATTCAATGTCCTCTGGTAGCTCAAAGATGATGTACCGCACTTCTGGGCTCACCGTGAGGGTGAGTAGTCCTATGATGTGCTTGACTTTCTGTGGGCCGAGGCATCTAGATGAGCATCAAATTCCTTCATCCACCTATTCCATCTTGGTCCTAAGCTGGTGGTATCAGTGGTATCAAACTGAAGCAGGGATAGCAATGGGAATGCATCCCTCCCTCGAGGCATAGGCGTGGGTGCAGGTGCAGGGCCTTAGCCTTGTGCTGGATCAGACATGCGCAGGCAGCAGGCTGGGGCGCTTCACCCTCTTCTGGTCACTTAGGGTGGCGTGAGGGCATATCTTGTATCACTGGACTCTCTTCCCTGGTGCTACAGTGGGCTGGTGAAGGGCCAAAAGTATATCCTACTAAAGCCTAAACCCTTGCTTGGGCCAACTGGGTGATCCCAGTGACTGCCCCCCCAGCCCCCTGGGAATGTATGCATCTTCTGGTGCCTGGGCTTATTGAGGTACCTGTTTCTGCCATGCACACCTAATAGTCAGCTGGGCCAGATTCACCTTCATGGAAATGCTGATCCAGCACTCACACATACTGCATAGTGAATGGGCTCATCAGCTGACAGCCGGTTCAGACTAACGTTCGGAGTGCTGTTCTCATGGCCCTGTGGGAAGCAGGGAAGACAGGCCAATGTTCTATCTCTGGGGCACGAGCAAGGTATGCAGGTGGCGGACATGGCTAGTTGCTTGTCACCAGTGTCAGGTCCCTACTTGGGGCTAGAGCACGCACACATAAGGTTGAGCGAAATGAAGACATGGCCACACAGGATACCATTGAACATGAAATTGTTTTATAGGCATGCTTCACACGCTTACGTTAACATTGGTCATGTGACCAAAGAAGCTGTGCTTCTGCATGTCTCCATGGTCAGGTGACCACGCGCAAAACTCCAGGAAAGATAGTCGGTATTTGTTTTTCTCAAAATGGTTCTAAGAAAGACAATAGATATATTGGATCATATATATAGCTGCAATGCCAATCATGGTGGAGGACATCGGGGGGAGGTTATCCTAGCATACACATTCTGCACACAGCACCTAGTTTGCATGTATACAAATGTTTCAAAGAATGTACTAGAACATTCCCTGAGCAGACCTGACCTTGTCGCAAAAATGCTGGGCAAGATGAAGTGCTATGAAAATGTCATCCCCTGGGTGTCTCTGTGCTCCTGTTATTCTGTTTTGCTGTGAACTGTGCTCTGGAGTTTGGTCTTAGTGTGCTCTCCCTCCATATCGACAACTCTCTCACACTGCCTATTTTTGCAATCCCTACTTACACTTTCCTAGATTCACCAGATTTAAAAAAGAAAAAAACAGAGGCAGGCCACAGACATAAAAGCAGGACTTCAATTTGGCAATCGCTCCAGTGACTATACAGCAGTAGTTAGAAAGGGGTTGTTGGGGTGGGGCCGGTGAGGGTTCCAGTCATTCCCCTGGCTATAAACTGTGCAGATTTGATTGTGACTGATTGCTATTTCAGACCCAGTTATGACGACCTTTCCCAAACAGTCTCTGAGGAATCAGTTAATACATTGGGAGTTGGAGCCCCCCCCGGGTGGTGTACATGTTTTAATAAAACATTGAAAAATTATAACAACAATTATTTGGTTTAAAATTGTTGGTAAATGAGTGTGATTCAATGATTTATAGTCAACGCTGTGATTCCGGAAGTGGTCACCATTGCTTTCCCCATACTGCCTCAGATTGTTAAATAAAATGAAACCTCCAGACAGGGGGGCGGGAGCCTCAGCGGTTCAAATTCTGGGAGAATCCCATTTGAGTTACCAACTGCCTGTCATCCATGTGTTGCAACATATGATTTCTACCAGTATCATGTCTGCTTAAATGATGAAGGTGATGTTCACAGAGCTGTCAATGTGGATTAAAGTGTGGAGGCCAAAGCATGTCTCTCTGGGATCCTGTGAGGCCCCTCGGCTCCTCAGACCTGGGCTGTGAAATGCCAACTGCGCCAAAGCCCTGTTGTGGCTGCCCACCTCGATAGCCTGGATAACCTAAAAATTGGTGGATGCCGTTCTGCAGCAAGTTTGGCTTTTTCAGAAAAGCACAGGAAATCCAAGCCAGTGGAGATGGCTTATTACACTGACAGGAGATGAGCACATGGCAGAAGAATTCCTTGAGCATCATTGACATGTGGAATTTAAGGGAGGCCTAGACCTATAGAAAGTAGAAATCAGTGAGTGCTAATGCATGTTTGCAAAACAAATTCGTGTCCCTGCATTTCTGCAAATGTCTAGCCTACAATACCCACCATCCTGCACCTGTAGTGGATAAAACAACCACTATTCTGATTGCATACTCAGATTACATGTAGCATCTGTGACAGTGGAAGTTACTGTGGATACTCTCCATGGATGATTAGGACATTCTGTCAACAAATGACAGAGCAAAAAATGCCATAGAAACAAAACAGCACTCTTTATGTACCAGAGACACCTGAGTTCCATCCAGGTAAACTGTCCCCTCTCCACCTTGCTCTCTTGTCAAGCCATCAATTAAGAGAATGATCTGATTGCCTCATGGCAAGGTTACAAGCCATGTTTACTAACCAAGACCAGATGTCCTCAAATTGGAAGAACATTGAAGAGGTTGTGTGCCCCAATAGGCCATGTGTTGGATACGATGCTGCAAAGCAATGCATGCTAACTTCACATAAAAGGTCACATTGGAGGGAGGCCACCACGGGGCACAGGCAAGATGGTCGCCTGAGCCCAGAGTTCCCGCTCAAGCCCCGGGAACATCGCGCAGAAAGAGGAGTATGAGGGCCCCAGCTTATTTATGAGGCAAAGATAACGCTGTTGGAACCTGAGCCCAGCAGACCGGTCGAGGTCCGGTGCTCAGGGGTGCTCCCGGGTCTGAGTTACGCGGCAAAGGGCTTGAATGCCCCTCCCCCTCCGGCGCTCCACACAGTGCCAAGGAGAGAGACATCGGGATCATCAGCGGGTGAGCTGCCGGTGCCTGGCTGGGCTAACTGCTTTTGGAGTCGCGGCCCAGGCGACGCCCCCCCCTGCCGTGGACGTATATCACCACCACCGCAGGGAGCAGCGGGGTGCACCAGCCCCCATGCACCATCGGCGGGGGAATCAACAGGAGAGACCGCAAGAGGGAGCTGAGGGCTACGCTACTGGAGGCAGCATTACTGTCCTCCCTCTCGGTGGCCCCCCACACCCTAGCCCTCACTGCGGTCCACAAAGGGGCGGACCCTGAAGGAAATATAAGGAGCTGCCCTGGGGAGAGCCCCCACTGCCCCCAGCGACCCCAGCGATCTACACAGGGGGGCCACCGTGCCATACCAGAGTGACTTCAATCATAGAAGAAGGGCACATGCCCAGTGCAAAACAAGACTCCCGAGGTCAGACCCGAGGCGGCGAGCACCGTCCTAACCTCCCCAGCCTGGGCCGACGCGGGAGCCCAAGCGGATGTCGCTGACCCCCACAGCTCATATGTGGGGGGCCCAACTAACCACTGAACTGCGGCCACCACTAGAGGGACAGAGCCCGCAAGTCCACGCACCCGGACACTGATCTTCAGCCTCGGGGGCCCACAACACCGACCCCCAACCTCCGGGGAGCCACCCATAGATGCCTAGCGACACCCAAAAGGAGCGCACTTCCCCCAACAGGACCCCCTCCAGCTTGGGCCGTCGCATGAGCGCGCCCCTCTAACCCGCTGGTGGGAGAAACACAGGTGGGGCCCCAATGGCTGACCACCACACAAACTGCCACCGTTCGAGCGGGGCCACATACAGAAGCACCATCTGCCCCGCAGAAGGCCTTGGGCCCATGTTCTCATCTCGGTCAGGGCCCATACACCTGATTCCGGCTCTCCTTGGGACTTGGATGGTCCTCCGCCCTGCGCTGACTGCCGCAAAAGGCCCAGAAGCATCCAGAGATCCCGGGAAGGAGTCCCAGAAATGTGGTGGGTAGGCATTTGGCACCCCTCCCCCCCATGATCTAACAAACCCCATGGACCTAACGGCCACGGGTGGGATAGCCCAACCACTGGAGCCACTGAAATACCAGCTGGGGGAGAAACAGGAGTGGGTTGGTGGTATAGCTATCATCACACGAGTGACACAGGACCACCCCTACACCAAACCTACACACAATCTACATGAATTGGAAAGAAGCTCTCTCCAAATTTCAATTTTGAGCTGGCGAGATCGAGCTGGCATCCGGAGGCCTGCCCACCCTTGCCCAACATCCAGATGATCCTAGAGGAAATCTGGCAGATAAGAACAGACATGGGGGCCAAGCTGGCAGACCTTACCACAAAAGTGACAACCCTGGAGGACCGTATGGAAGGGGCGAAAACAACCAACTCTCCACTGCACTCCTAAAGACTCAAATGGAAGCGAGGTTCATGGAGGTCCAGCGGCGCGAAGAGGAACTACTATTCAATGTTGATGACATGGAGAACAGAGAAAGGAGAAATAATCTATGTATTTTTGGACTGGTGGAATCGGAGGGAGAGAACCCACTTGGCCTGGAGGGCAAGGTACACAACATCATACAGATTATTCTGGGCACAGAAGCTGCCGAAGATAGTAAAATGGACAGAGTCCACCGTGCCAGAGGTGTTAGCAAGATTACAATACTACAGAGACAAGGCCAGGATCTTGGAGAAGACCAGGACCCTTGGGAACATACAATACGGAGACTCTAAGGTGGCTGTTTTCCAGGACCTCTCGGCCCTCACCTTGCTGATGAGGAAGAAATGTGGCGACCTCACCAAATGACTCCAGGAGAGGGGGGTTAGATACCGCTGGGGCCATCCCTTCTACTTAGCGTTCGAATGGAAGGGTGAGAAACACCACCTTGTATCCAAGGAAGACATCCAGAGGGTCACGGAAGAATTATTGAGCGACCAGGCCATCCCCTCAGCCGATTGCGGGACCCGGGCTGCGTCTCGAGTGGCCCAGACACTTTTAGAGGCAAGGCAAAGGTGAAAGGGGCCTGCAAGTTTCAGAAAACTAGACACCCCTCCTCGCAGCCAAGGGACACCTAAAATGATTTAGGTACCATGATACAGTTCTTGGTCTAAGATGACCTCGGGCTTGGCGGACACACAGGAGTGCATTGGAAGAAGCTGAGGACCGAGGCCCTGAGACACGCCACGTTGGCGCTGGGTTCGCTCCCGAGTTGGGGGAGCCAGTTGATGTTCGCTACCTAAAATCGGGCACGTTTTGGCCTGCGGCCCTCCCAAAGAAATAATATTAAGTTGGGCGGAGGAAAAGAGGCAGAAATCAGGAGACTGGCAGTGGAGACCCACTGATGGACCCAGGTGGGCAATAGCACCGACAGGAGGTTGAAGCTGGAGAACCTAGACAAACTGTGATACCCGGGGCAGGGAAAGAAGCCCTGGTGCTTTGTTGACCATTCCGGACAACCGTAGTGGGATGAAGACGAACGCCTTGAATAGTGGGAAAGGGGAGGGAATAAGTGAGGGGGAGGGTGCAGGGGGGACAAGCTCACAAGGCTTACGGGGAAGGGGGTCAGCCAGATTGAGCCGAGGCTCTTTACTTCACAACGGGCTCTACACCGGAAAGAAATAAAGGAGCACAAAGAAAACAAGACCAAGAACGACAATGGTTGAAGGCAGGATAGGCACACTCAATGTCAAGGGCCTAAACTCTCAAAATAAAAGATCACTGACCAGCAAAAATTCATCCTATTGTGTGGCTCGAAGCTCAGGTCTTTATTTAAGCATTCAATTTCATTAGACAAATTGAACACGGGTACCGGATCTTAATTCAGTGTTGCATGTTGTTCTGTGATTTTTTTCACCTGTTATTGCAGTATCTCGTTTGCAGGCTCCTATGTCTTGAAGGACCTTGTGATCGATAATTCTGTCATCTACAACTGGACCCTCTGCTGGGAAAAAAAATATTTATGTTCTCTCTCCCTGGTATATTTGTGTCTTTGCTAGTAAATGTGCCACTCTATTAATTCTTCATCAGTAGAATCACTCGATGTGGAGGGATGTGAACATGTAACATTCCTGCTTCTTAATCTTCCATTTTCATTACGGGTTAACTCTGAATAGTAATCTGGATGTAGGTATGGGTATACATATCCTTTGGTTTAGGTCCTACAGTCACTCTTCAAATGTTGTATTCATGCATAAGGTTTTACACTTTTCAATTTCAATATTTCAATATTTATTTTCTCAAAGACATTTTTGCCATCCTGAAGTAGATTATTAATGAACAGTATTTGTTCCTGTGGGTCTATGTCCATCTTCAATACATCACTGATTCTTGTGCAGTCACGATAATCGCCATCATCCAATTATGTGAATATTTATTGCCCACGTGGGTCCAGGAATTTGTGAATTCTGGATCATCAATGAATACTCTCGGTACATTACGTACTTGTCATCCATCTGGAATTCTTTTAGACTCTAGATTTTCTAACATTAAATTCCCATGTACTATTGTTCGAATTTGATTTTTCTTTTTTGTGTCTTCCCAATTCCAGTTAATCTATAGATTTAGCTGTTGCATAATCTCGTTCAAAGCCTGTTGGTCAGTTGATTATATCTTGGAATTGCCCTGTTTTTGTAATAGTGTTGCTGCTCTTCAATGAATTTGGAACAATAATTAATATATTAAAATAAAAACAATGTTTTTGTATATACCAGCATTTTGTAATTTTAATAATAAGCAATGCCTGATTGTTACATCTTTTGGTGTGTGTTTTTCAGTTATGCCCAAAAGTGATTACCTCAAAAAATCAAACAGCCATTTATAGAATCACCATACAGTAATATCCAGAGGTGCTATTTAGGGTGCCATTAAACTTTTTGGAATTAACTCACCAGTGATAAAGACATTCAGCAGAGAATAGGTAATTCATTTTTTGCAGAACAAAATCAAGGACAAACTTTAATGAGATATGGACACTTACTTCCTTGATAAGCTACTGAGAGTTATAACAGACAATGGTGCATGGGTCACAGTGGTGCCAACATTACCATCCAAGGACACAGTATTACTCGGAAAGGAATTGACTTCTAAAGCGAACGTGCCTGCAGTTATCTTTCCGGCATTGCGAGCATTCTAGGGCTCTTGCTGGACTCATTCCGCTTCCTGGAGGAGGCGGAGCTTCCCAGGTCACGTGATTTATCACGGGACTTTTCCTCGCCGTGAAAAGGCAGAGGCAGCCGCCCGAGCCGAGTGTATTACTCGGAAAGGAATTGACTTCTAAAGCGAACGTGCCTGCAGTTATCTTTCCGGCATTGCGAGCATTCTAGGGCTCTTGCTGGACTCATTCCGCTTCCTGGAGGAGGCGGAGCTTCCCAGGTCACGTGATTTATCACGGGACTTTTCCTCGCCGTGAAAAGGCAGAGGCAGCCGCCCGAGCCGAGTGTATTACTCGGAAAGGAATTGACTTCTAAAGCGAACGTGCCTGCAGTTATCTTTCCGGCATTGCGAGCATTCTAGGGCTCTTGCTGGACTCATTCCGCTTCCTGGAGGAGGCGGAGCTTCCCAGGTCACGTGATTTATCACGGGACTTTTCCTCGCCGTGAAAAGGCAGAGGCAGCCACCCTTGCGGCGATAAGCCCGGCGGGGACAAGGCCGCTAACTCTGCTGTTGTGCGGCGGGGACAAGGCCGCTAACTCTGCTGTTGTGCGGCGGGGACAAGGCCGCTAACTCTGCTGTTGTGCGGCTGTTAAGCGGATGGTGGCGAGGATATTCTCTAGTAAGTCCTTTAAGACCCCCTTTGCTGCAGCATATTGGTCCATCCAGTAGTTTACCTACTCTTCATTTAGCCCCAACTTATTAAGTACTTCTTTACCGTTGACTATGAAACGCAACATGAAATCTCTAACAACCGGTATGCCCCCTGTTACTGAGCTACATAGGTTCAATGGCTCAAACAGTTCCCAGATTCCTCACTCTATACCCATAAAAAAACCACGACTTTGCTCTACGCCGAGATCTTGCACCATGGCCACTATTAAGAGCCGATCTGAGATGCTTTTAGGAATGGATATTCGTCCCTTTTGTAGAAATCCCAGTGGCACTGAAACTAACCCATGCCCTACTGAAAACGCTGTAAAAACCACTTCAGATCAGCCTAAAACGACCTCTCTCAGTCAATAAGATACTATGCATGAGTTGGAGCTAGAATCTGGTACGTCTGCAAAGTGTTTAAGTTGTCAAAAGGAGCCCCCAGCCACTGAGATAGATGCCAGACTTGGTGAGACTCTAAAAACTGGTACAATGACTGGCCAATCTGTTACCTTTGCGAAAGAAAATGTTTCTCTAACTGATAGTGTCATTTTGACAAATGTTCTCACTGGTGTCGCAGCTTTGCATTCTGATGATCCATCAACTGATAATCCACTACTGAACCCAGCTGTTCAGGACATACCCGTAATTAATTTGGACACTATTGTTTCTATTGAGTCATCTCAAGTCTCATTGGCTAATTTGTCAAAATCCCCTGTGCTATTTGGAAATGTTAGCGCCTCAAACTCAGTTGCAGATCTGTCCTTTATAGCCCCGACTCCCAGAAAAATGGCGGAAAAAAATCCTACTACTACTGGCGGCCTTGATCCCCAGACTGTCAGTACTAGCATAGCACTTACATCTATGAATAATGCTATTTTAGCTCTTGCTAAACTGTTTGAAGTGCTAGTTGTAAAAGCAGAAACACAATCAAACCAGCTTGATCTGTTGCTTGACAATCAATTTGTAATTTTTGATAGACTTGGGAGCCTGGGCCAGCCTGACGATGTCACAAATGGTAAGAGGTCTGTATTTTCACAGACCTCGTGCCTGGCTGAACCCAGGGATCAAGTCTATCAACCTATACCATTTATACCCGAACTTATAGTCGACACGATGGAAAAGGCAGTTGCGACTAAAACTGACTGGCAGAAGAGACCTTTGTATTCCCTTTTTGGCTCTAAACCCAATGTGCCCGATCTTCAGAAGCCCCAGAATCCACTGCCTAAAAAGCCTTGTGCGCTAAAACAGGAAAAAAAAACGAAAAATATTAAATTTGTAGCACCTCACACTTCTCAAATCAAAGCCTTTATTAGCAAATTATCATCCCCAGCATCTTCTTGCGTTTTGGCATCTAAAGCCATCACAAGAAAATATTCACAACAACTTGTAAGGAAAGCTAAGCTACAGCCAACTCCCATCGCTACTCCCTTGGCACATAGTCCTCTAAGCCAATTGATCAGTGTGGCTGAGCAGTTGTCACATACAGATCTCACTAAACCAAAGATGGGCAACTCTAGTGGTGAAGAGGATAGTGCATCTAACACAATCACAAGTAGTCTCATGGGTAAAACTCTTGTGGTACAGAAACCAGATCATGAGTATATGGGGAAAGAAATACGAAGAGCAGTTGACGAATACCTATCCTCCAAAATAACCCCTAAACACGTGACTTTTGCGCCGCTCATCTCGGCTAGTGAACCATTGCCAGTGGTAACACCAATTTTGAAAAAACCCAGCCCTCCTGTTTGTGTGGACACAGCCACGTCTGGTAATTTTGCCCCTATATGTCCTGGCGGAACTGGTAACACTAAAACAGAATCACTTGGTGATATAGAACGAATTCTACAATCCACCTTCGCCAAGTTTTTGGAAACCGCTTTCGCCCCTCAACTAGCTCAACAATCTAAAATAGAGACTAGTTCTTGTACAAACCTTAATGAGATATTGGTACCAACTAATCAAAAACTAATAAGCAAACATTTAAAGCGACCGGCAATTCATTGTCTGACTCTTAGTTGTCAGCCATTGCCAGCTAAGCAGTATAATTTAAATCGGGCTTCTGTTCTCTCGATATTTCGCGAGATCCCAGAGCTCGATGACATTAGTTCCATAGATATAGATCTTGTGGAATTCCCAGACTCCTCTAATCAGTCTGTCGTAAACCTATGGATTAACTCAAGGGTGGTTCTTAACACCATATGGACCGTGAAATCACAAATAGATGAGCTTGGTTTCACGGTGTTTCTCACCCCTGATGCTCCAGATAGAGCTCCTAGGTGTATAGATGCCCCCCTAAACAAACCTTTCAATAAGCATCAAGCTTGCTCCGGAAAATCTTGTAGATGTCAAAATCAGAGCAAGCAATCTTAGCATTCATTTTCCCTCATATCAGAACTAGTCTTTGCTAGTTGGAACTCTAGAGGGAATCAGCATTTACTGAATAATTACTCTTCCCATCTGCTGAAGTATGATGTTATACTGTTGCAAGAAACATGGTTGGTTACATCACCGTCTTGGAACAATTACGATGTATGTATATTACCTGCTGTAAAGCATCAAATGGGTCGCCCAACCTCTGGCTTGTTAACGGCTGTTAAACAGTCATCCGGACTAAAAATCTTTCCATGGTACTGCCCAAACAACTTCATACAAATGACCAGAATTGTATGTGAAAGCCACATTTGTGCCATTATTAATGTTTACTGGAACCCTCTTGGCATTTCGGATGATTCCTTTATGGAAGCCATATCTAAGGCCTTCGACATAATTATGATGGATGGAGCCATAGATATGATCTATCTAGCGGGTGATTTGAACCTACATTGTTTGGGCCCCTTCCTCAAATCAGAACAAAAACGCTTGGACAGGTGGCTCTTATTTACTAAATCACGGAATCTTTACATGTTGAACGGCGCATATTCACAAGACATACCACCTAGAGTCACGTGGCATCGAGCACGTAGTCATGGGATTATTGACTTTTCGTATGTTAACATGTATATGTCAAACATGGTCACATCCTTCCAAATAATAGAATCAGAGATGAGTGACCATAATATCCTGTGTACCACCCTCAGCTCGAACATGCCTATCTCCAAACCACACTCTGCCTTTCTTAAGGGAACGTACGAAATAAATCCTGCTAGAAACCGACTAAAGTGGACGGAGCAGTCTCTGAAGGCCTTCTCTGCACGATACCATGACAAACTAAATAATAATGACTTAAACCATCTGACGGCAGACACGGTTTTTGAAGACCTTATGCAGCTGTTTCAAACAAGCTCTACCACTTATAACCATAAACAAACTTCGCATTTGCATACCCCCAACCATGAAATAAGACTTAGAAAATCCAGGGTACGTGCGGAAAAAAGGCAAGCGCTAAAACTACCATCACATCTTCGTGGGGCTGCTCTGCTATGTATACAAACTGGCTATAGAAATTGGGTAAGGGGAATAAAAGCCAAACTTTACCAAACAGACGGGAGTAACATGTTAGCATCTTTGGCAGCCAAGAACTCTGCTCAGTCATGGTACACTATAAATCAATCTACATTAGGCCATCAGGTTGCCTGTCAAATAAATGATGTAACAGAGGATGCGTGGGTACGCTATTATTCGGACCTATTTGCAACCCCGCGACCTCATATCTTCGCTCCGGAACTAAAGTCTAATCACCCGTTTTATCTGCATTTTGATAAAGATGATATTTTGAATTATATCAATCTTGCAAGTAATTCCCGAGCACCTGGCCCTGATGGCCTATCAAATGCACATCTTAAACAATTTCCCAACATATGGTCAGATATACTATTTACCATGTTTGAATCTATTAACACGTCACAAAAAATCCCGATATCATGGAGACGATCTGTTGTTATCCCAATATATAAGAAGGGTGACCGTGCCAATCCGTCTAGCTATAGACCTATTTCATTACTCGATGTTTCGGGCAAGATCTATACTCGTCTCATATTGCGAGATCTTAACAAATGGACAAAGGGGAATTCCAAAAGGGATCCGTACCAATCTGGCTTTGTAAGTGGCCTGGGGACGATCCCGAATATTATCACCATTAATATGTTAAAGTCCCAATATGCATCCAGAAAACAAACTTTTTATTTTGCGTTTATTGATTTTAGTTCTGCTTTTGATTCCATAAACCGAAATCTCCTTTTTACCAAACTAAAAGACCTTGGCTGTCCATCCTCACTCTTGTCCTTAATTATTCATTTACATACAGATACTACCATGAGAGTACGACTCTCAATGCAGGGACTTCTGTCTGCCTCTTTCCCTACCAGTACTGGCTTAAAGCAAGGCTGCACACTAGCAGCCTCATTGTTCAATCTTTTCATTTTAGATTTGGGTTTATCATTTCGAGGAATCACAGTAGATGCTCCGGAGTTAGGGGGACAACGTATCCCTTGGCTGCTCTATGCAGACGATTTGGTACTGATTTCCCAGACCCCGATAGGTTTACAAAATCTGCTAGCTGCATTGGCAACTTATGTAGAGGCAAATGACCTAATAGTAAACCTAACCAAATCTCAGATTATGGTCTGCAGACCTACCACTAGATGCAAATCCTATAAGGGATTCTGGTCTTTCCAACAACAAACAATGGACATTGTTCTGGAGTACAAATATCTCGGTGTCTCTATACAAAACACGGTTACTGATGGGAAACTGCTACATATTTTAGACTCGAAACTGCTAAGTCTGACATCCCAGGCGAAAATCTTACTTTATAAGTTTGGGAAATTTACGTTAAAACACACCTTGATGTACTATGATCAAAAGGTTGTCCCCATTTTACTTTATGGTGTTGAATCCAGACTGTATGCCAGGGATAGTATGTGGAACAGATTGGAGGCCACCTTTTGGAAAAAGATCTTGCGGCTTCCAAATTGCTCACCACTTCCAATAATACGTTTTGAATTGGGATTGAATTCTCTCCATAGTAGAGCTAAATGGAGAATGTGTGCCTTCTTCCGCAAAAGCCTCCTCGGCTTGACCAATAATAATATTCTGAGTACGGTTGCTCGACATCTATCTGGGTCCACATCTGGTTTTTCGCTAAAATGGAGAAATACTGTTTTGGACACTCTAGTTGGAGCATATATTTCCCTAAAACTCCTTATTGATCATCCGGCACAAGCAAAAAGGAAGTTTCTTGACTGGGATTGGACTATAAATTATGATCTATGCGTAAAATATAGAGATTTCGATCCTAACCTCTTTGGTATTAAACGTCGTGGTCAAGCGGCAGGCTATCTTATGAAATGCCCATCTGCACACATACGCAACAAATTTTTGCGGACAAGACTAAATTTATGGCCAACGAGAGAAATCCTGGTCAGACGCAAATCTATCCCAGCAGACCTCCACT
The DNA here is from genome assembly GCF_040938575.1 of Ambystoma mexicanum. Classification (NCBI taxonomy): domain Eukaryota; kingdom Metazoa; phylum Chordata; class Amphibia; order Caudata; family Ambystomatidae; genus Ambystoma; species Ambystoma mexicanum. The sequence goes on from NC_090922.1 coordinate 1,144,087,374, forward strand.
TTTGCCGTTTCTGTGAGAAACACAATGTAAAGGAAACTCTGCAACACATAATTGTGTCATGCCCAAATTTAATAGCCATTCGTGTTAGACATTTTAGTAAGTTACTATCTATGTACATGGAGAAGAATGACAATGAGATATGGAGTATCTTATTTAAGGATGTTAGATTTTCAGTAATGAAGGCCATAATTCACTTTTTAGAGGCAGTCTTACCCGACGAGATATCGATCTAAAATAGCCCTCTTGTGGGTATTTACCTCCATATATGTGAACTAGTATTGCTACAACTACTGTTATTAATATGACATCTATTTTTTTATAGATCTAAGTATACTGTCATATTGTATTCAAATTTTAATTCATAGGTCTAATTTTAACCCTGCTTCCTCTGGTCATTCTTTTCCATTATGTTTCCATTATGTTGATGTTTGCTGATCTTGTGGCTTGTTGATATTGTATGTATGTTTATACTGTGTTAACAATCTATTATTGTAATGATTCTATTTATATGCCAATAATTTTTGAAAAGCTGATGCTCTCAGCTATATCAAAATAAAAAAAAAAAAAAAAAAAAAAAGAATCTATCATTTAAATGTGTGCATTTGTTCTGAGTGGTATGAACATGTGCCTGTAGTATATCTGTCATTCTCTGTACAGGCCCATATGTGGGGGCCACACAGACACATCTGATACATTGCTGAAATAAAGATGACTTAATCACTCTATCTAAACAAGAGCTGAGCAGGACGTTCCGCAGTTGGTTCCTTTGAGGCTGGATTCTGAAGGTTTTTCTTTTTTTTCAATTATTTGTGTTCATCTTGAAACTAAGTCCAAGGTATGGGAAGTTTGTTAGAGGAGTATACAATGTGTATGAGCATTTTAGCCAATACAAAAGTAGGAGGGGTGGCAATGTTCATCATAGCGAACTGGTAAGTGTATGGGTGCTGAAAGGTATTCTGGAGAGTATTTGAGTACAGGAGACTCATTATGTTTCCAGCTAGACCGAATTTCTGTCATGGGTGATAGCCGCATTACTATGGCAGAGGTGTTGTGCAGTGTCTCTTGTAACAGATGTGTGCGGGTGGGTGTCCTTGCCATCGGCTCTCTTCCATAAGCATGGAGTGTGATACATACTCATGTGTTCCGGCTGTTTTCTTGGTTTCATAGATGTGGTGTGGATTCTGTCCTGTGGTTTGCTGGAGTTTATTCTCTCTGACACTCTGTACATTTCAAGGTGGCTTCTTTCCTGCCCTAGACTATCTAAAATGGTAACTGATGAGTTTCTGTTGAAGGTATTCTGGGCCTATATTGTGGAGGGCATGGTGAGTGATGCACATGGCTTTGAAAGTGGCACATCATTTGACAGGGAGCCAGTGGAGGACAGAGAGCGCTGGTGTGATACTCTCTCTGGGACCATGTGCCAGGAGGAGCCTAGCTACAGTGTTTGGACCCGTTGGAGCTTTCTGAGTTGATATGAGAGGCACCCAGGTACAGTGAACTGACATAGTCCAGGCGGGAGAGGACAATGTTCAGGATTACAGTGACTCTTTGAGGGTAGGGTAGGAGAGGTAATGGAAGATGCATCTTAGAATGTGGAGGTGTGGATAGCATGATTTAGACACAAAATGAATGTGGTGTGAGCGTTACAGATCAGTGTCCTGGGTGCATCCTAGGTTCTTTACTCTTTTGGATGCAGCAAGGGGCAGGCCTAGGAAGGGTGGCCATGGGATGGGTTGGGGGAAGAGAGCTGTCTTCCTGCAAATCATGATTTTGGTTTTTCCGTAGTTGAGGAGGAGGTGGTTAGCCATCATCCAGTGGTCTACATCTGTGAGGCAAGATGCAAGGTTGGCCTGGGCTATGGAAGATGTCTTAGGGATCTTGAAAATGATCTGGGTGCTCATGTACAAGTTGTAGAGACCGGGATAAACGGAGGCACCCTGTGGGACCCCGTTAATGACAGGGTAGGGGGACAAGAGGTAGGGAGGAAGGAGGGTGATTTGTGATCTGTTTGGGAGTGATGAGGAAATCCACCTTAGTATTGCCTCCCTTATGCCGAGCTAGTAGAGGAGGCTGTGGTCGATGGTGTCAAATGCTGTCGAGAGTTTGAGGAGGATAAGTGCGACACAGCCTTCTGAGTCTGTGACGCTCTTAAGGTAATCCCAGATAGAGGCAAGGAATGATTCAGTTCCACAGAGGGGTGTGAAGCTGGACTAGGCAGGATCAATATGGAGATTGTACTTGGTGAAAAGGCAAACTTGGGAGTAGGCCATTTGGTCAATAAGTTTGTCTCAGAAGTGGCTGTTAGAAATAGGTCTGAAGATGGCTGGAAGGAGGGGGTGCAGGGAGGGTTTTTTGAGGAGGCGTTTGGTGTGCGATGTCTTGAAGGCTGTTGGGAATATGCCTGAGGTGAGGAACGAGTTAATGAAAGATCTTGCAATGCTGCCTGCACAGGTTGAAGAAAAAGATTCTTTGAGGAGGAAGGGAGGGCAAGGATCTCCAAGGGATCCACCCAGGTGGTTCATAGCAAGTAGCTTCAGGGATTCTGGTTGAGAGATGGGAGAGGAGGAGGAGAAGAAAGGGCAGGCGGTGGGAGTGTTGGAGGGGTTGAATGGGGTTGCAGGTGGTCAGGGCAGGAGTGCTGCCAGTTTCATGTTGATGGAGTGTTTCTTTTGACAGAGATGTTGTAGACGGAGTGCTTGGGAGTTGGGTGAGGGGGGAGTGCAGTGAGGAGCCTTGAATTTTGAGTTGCTGCTGTTACGGGTGTTGAAGATTCTGTTCCAGTAAAGGGATGTTTTGGCCTTCTGGATTTGTGCCTTGTAGAAATGGATTTAACTGACGTAAGCATCTCTATTTTGGGGCTAGTAAACAGCCCGCCATCTGTGTTCCATGGTGTGGTTGAGTGTTTGGAGGATTATTTGGGAAGGGATAAACTATGTAATGGAGCGGCCTTGTCTCTAGGAGGCCGATCTGGAGGGGGTGAGAGGTTTAAGGGCATGAAGAGCCATAGGTTGAAATAGCCAAAAGAGGGCAGACCTCCCTGGACTGGCAGATATGAGTGGGAGGAAAGCAGGGAGTAGGTAAAGTCCAGAGTTACTATGACCTTGTTTTACACCGGGAAGTGGGTGGACGGTCAGTGTTAGCCAAGCGGGGACGAGGGATAGGAGACAAAAGCAATAAGAATATCGCTGCATGGTCTGTCCATATGAGTGTTTGGGGGGAGTGTGAAAAAAAGTTTGGACAAACTAAATATTGCATCTAGGGTATGTCCTGAAGTATGTGGGGTGCCTGATACCAGTTGAGTCATGTTGAGGGCTTCTAGGCTTTCCAGTACTGGTCCTGTTTTGTCATAGGGTAGTGTGGGGTAGTGTGGGGCATTGAACAATTTGTTGAGATCACCTAGTATGGTGAGGGATGGGTGGGTGTCAAGGATGGCTGCTAGGGAGTCACTAGGTAGTCGCTCCGAGCATTAGCAATGTGTGTGTCATAGCCAGGGGGTCTGTATATGAATAAGAAGCTATGGGTGAGAGAGGGGTTGATAAAACAGTTTACCAGGAGGGATTTGCAGATTGCATTGCAGGCTTGTTCCTTTGAGTGTGAGATGGAGAGGTATGATTTGTAGAGCACGGTGATCCCGCCTGCTCTATTAGTTCTGCTGTGCTTGATGAGTGTGTATTCTGTGGGAACACCTCATCTGTGATGGGTCAGAAGTCATCAGAGAGCCAGGTTTGTGTGATGAAGAGGATGTCAGGGCTTTCTGAGGAAATAAGGTTGTATATGTTGTATCTGTTTTTGGCAACCAATCTGGCATTAATGAGGATGTCTGAGAGTTGGATGGGAGTGTGGCAGTTGTTTGTACTTGGATATATGAGCGGCGTAAGGCTGGTAAGGGTGGTGTGGGATGGGCCCTGCAGAGGTGTGCAGTTTGAATAAGGGGGAAGGTAGGCAGTGTAGAAATGGGATTAGGGGGATGTTTTTAGGGGAAGGTGAGGTGTCTCTTTTGTTGGGGTGATGAGGAGGCACTGAGCATTCTGAGTTTGTGAAAGGCACGCTCAAGATATGCGGTTCCTGGAGGAGGTCTGGAGGGTGCGGGGAGGTGGAAAGAGAGCATGGGGTAAATTACAAGTATGGAGTAAGGGGTGTAGGGGGCCATAGAAGGTGTAGGGGGGATATCTGGAGAAGTGGAGGGGTGGAGGGGGAGTGTGGCAGGAAGGAAGTCAGGGGAGGTCATGGGGTTCTGGAGAAAGTGCAGGGTGGTGACTGGGGTTGCCAACAGGGGATGGAGATGGAAAGAAGTGGAGGGTGTAGAATTGAAGAGGATTTTGGGTTTCTGATTTCCAGTGGAGTGTTGAGGGAGATGGAGGGGGGTATTGCAGGGGAGATGATAGCAGTGTTGAAGAAGGATTTCACAGGGTTGGGAGAGTTGGGGGAATGTCATAATGGTGTAATTGAGGGGTGAGGGCAGGGATCTGGGTGGGAAATAGTGTGAGGTGTGCAGAGATGAGAGGGTCTGGGGGTTACAGAATCTGAGTTTAAGGGGGTACTTGGGTACCTGTGGCGTGTTTGTGAGGGTCAGCAGAGCAGTTGAGGAAGGTGTGTTGAGGATAGAAACCTGTGCAGCTCTTAGGGATGCAAATACTGGGTGGTAAAGTGGCAGGGAGAGCAGACGCTACAAGGATGGGAGAGTGTGGGGTAGGGAGGTTAGGGGCAAGGTCTGTGAAGGGGCACAGGCTAAGGCATGAAGGGGTCAGGGTACAGGGGAGGCAGAAAGATGGGGAGGGCAAGGTGGTAATGTTAGGAGCAAGATTGTGAGTTCTCCCCCTGAAGGTTGTGCGTGTGGAGGGTGCAGGTTAAGGAGGGTGTAGGCAGAGGGCCTGGCCATTTTTCTGGAGCACAATCGTGCTCTTCTGATTTTGGATTTGGTTGGCATGATGGATAGTCTGTTTCATCTGCTCATGCACCAACGTGGGTTATTGGGGGGCCTGCCACACTGTCAGTGCACTCAAAGGAAGCTGGATTGAAGAAGGGCAAAGTGTTCAAGGCACAGCTTGGAACAAGCCTGTGGCAACAGTGAGAGTCAATGCAGAGCCTACATTCAGAATACAGCTAGATTTAAACTGGTGGCAAACTGCTAGAATTAGAGCAGAGGTAAAGTTCAAGCACAACTAGAATTAAACAGTGACTACACTCAGAAAGCAGCTGGGTGCAACACAGAGTCTGAATTAAAGCACTGACTACAGTCAAATACAGCTAGATATAATGCGGGGCTACACTCAGAGAGCATCTGGATTTGTAATAGCGGAAAATTCAAAGTGCGGCTAAATTCTACTGTAAGGAAAACATGGTTTCAAACAGTAAGACAGACACAAGTGATCACAGTTCAAGAGTGTTTATTTAACTTCAATTGGATTTGAAAAACACCTATCTAATCCTAAATCTAAAGATGGGAGCAAGCTGCAACCATCAAATAAAAATAACGCTGTCCTAGTTGAGTCTGTCAAAATTAAGGGCCTATACTAATAAACCTATTGCCAATCCTTAATTCTAAATACAAATATTGTGGGAAACAATGTTGTGCAAAAGAAGCATGTTCACAAAATGATATTACAGGATATTTCAACCATTGGCTTCCCTTCCCAACATGTTCAGAACAGGACAAGGCGGCACACTCAAGCTTAGCACACTCTCTGGCTTCTCTAGCACAAGGATGCAGTTCAAGACTTCCAGTAATTGCCAGTAACATGAGAAAAAAGCCAACATGTGTTTTGACAAATGGGTCTTTGTCAAGGTAATATGGTATCTTGCAAAGATGGTCCTTGGTTAAGGTGCTGGTTAGCATTGGTCGCGCCAGGGGGCCTCTGCAAGCACACTCAGCGGTAACAGGGATCTGTAGACCAATTACCATTGCCTTGACAAAGACCCTTTAGTCGAAACACTTGTTGGCTTTTTTGTTATGTTACTAGCAATTACGTTTCTCACTTGAACATAGCAACCTTGTGCCAATTAAAACCTGTACCATGCATACCTGACTGGCTCAAGACTAATCTGTTTGTCCATCTTGGAGGAACTAACATGAATCAGTGAAAACCACTATACCCAGTGCCTATTATTAATCAGGGTTCCAGCACCCTCCTCAGTTTCTCAACTCACAGAACTTTGGCAGTATTTCCCGCAGGAACCATGGAATGGCAGCAGGAGCGACTTGACCTCAACCAGAATAGCACAGGGATTCAGCTTTCCCTTACGCACCCTAACTCTACACTAACATACTACAGTGGTCTGCTAACAACATATGAACATGAATTTTGTTCCAAGATTCTGAATGCAAAGCTAGTGCTTTGCGACAGACCAGTTGGGATCTGGGAAGTGTCATGACCATAGTAACCCAAAAGATCATCATAAAGAGGAACAAGGGCACACATTACGATAGGAAGAAGCACAATGTGCCCTTCGATTCCAAAATAGATGATAAAAAGCAGGCACTACGAAGGAGCCAGGCTGCTATTAGAAATAAATACAACTGAACCCAATCAAAAAACAAGATCAAATTAATAGAGTGGTAATGCAGTAGAAAAACTGGCTAAAGCAGCATAAAAGGTCGACCAGTAACTCGAGTTGGTTGAGATTATTAGCCTGCCTCAGAACATTTGATTCACGCCGATTTTGGGATTTCCACAGAGCAACATCACCTGCAGAGTTAAATCCCATTTCCCAATAGAACTGGTATAACAATACCCTTTCTCTCAGTAACAATGATGATACAAGGTGCCAAAGTAGCCCTCCAACGGTGCTTGACACTGACAAGGATACCTTGGTGAATATTATAGTAAAACACAAGAATTCATGAGCAACTGGCCCAGACGGTATCCCCGATGTGGTGTTTAAGGGACACCCAAACTCTGGGCCAAGATTCTAAAAATGTTAAATGTCCACAAGCAACAGGATCTGTACCTACAAGTTGGTGTAAATCTGTTCTGGTGCTCATATTTGAAAAGGGTGATAGGCTGGTACTATCACCTTTTGGCTATGACTGAGACCAGCCACAAAATATTCTTAAGCATCATATTGGGGGAATTGCAAACCTGGGTAAAAAGATCTGTTTAGTATATTCCATACAGGATTGAGGAAAGGGAATAGTACAACACCAAAGATCTGTACTCTCCAGTTCTTAATTGGGGAGTATAGCTGGGCAAGTCATTGTACTGCTGTTTCGTTGACTTCTGTAAATCTTTTGATTAAATATCTCGGCCCATTTTATGGCACAAACTAAAGAAACTAGGAATTGACCCAATGGTATTGCACCATATTCAGCTGTAGTACACTAATACATCAGATACAATTTGAATGAATTCAATAGGTGACCATACTCGCTATTTCAAAACTAACAGAGGCTTAAAACAAGGATGTGCCCTATGCCCCATCCTATAGAATTCGTACACTGCTGATCTTGAGCAAGAATTGCAACAGGTGAAAAACTTCCTTCCTAAAATAAATTGTGAACACATTTTGTGTCTATCGTACGCTGACAATACCATTTTTTTTTATCAAACTCCAATTAGTCTTTAGAGAACAACAGACATGTTGGCTGCATATGCAGAAGAAAATGGCATGACTGTGAACACTACAAAAACTAAAACCATGTGTTTGAGCAATTGTAAGCTAGGGAAACGTCCTTTTGTGTGGAAATTACAGAATGTTGACTTGGGGAGTACCAACGCGTTTTTATACCTAGGCTTTGCAGTAATAATCAATCCAACTTCATTGTATTATGCAGAAATCATTCATGAAAACATCGGGAAATAATGGCTGGCCCTGAAAAAGTATGTTGCAAATTACGGGGGACACATCAAAGAGGGCTTGCTAGCGATTTACAGTATGAGCATTGTCACAACAATTTTGTAAACCCTGGAGGCTCTTCCATTTGCCCAGATACGCTGGCTGGACAAAATAAAGGGCAAATTACTCTGCTCCATGATGAATCTACCTAATGCTACACCTGATGAAGCATTGAGATTAGAATATGGCCTTTTGTCATTTACAACAACATTGCTCATACGTAGAACAATATTATATGCAAAATGCCTAAAAACAAATAATAACTCAAATGAATTATATAAAGCCTTGGGGAGACAAGACGAAGGTGGTAGAAATACAAATATATTCATGGCACAACTACAAGCTATTGCCCTATCACATCTATGTGCATTGGATTACGAGTCCAACCCTTTTTGACTCTGAACCCAATTACGAATCAAAAATAAAATACAAATCATGGCTTTGGGACCGGGCATAGAACGTTGATTGTTTCAACGATAAAAGCAATTATAAATAATTTTCACATGAGAGTTTCCCTTTCTTCACACTATGCAGTAGAGTTTCCCTTTCTTCACACTATGCAGCTATTTGACCAAACACTGCCCTATCAGGGACATCATTTGCGGGTCACCAGGGGACGCTGGTGCAACCCCTAAGGTCCCCCTTGTTACCCCTGTGATCTCCCTAGCTACCCCTAAAAAAATTAAAATAAAGACATATTTTTTTCCTTTTTTTTTAGGTGTAAGCTGCTGACTGTGGCTAGTGCCATGTGGCTCTTTGTTTCTGGAGTGGCTGGCTTTCTTGTTCAGACCACTTAAAAAAAAACAGGGGGTACCAAAAGTGTAACACTTTGAGCAGTGATCCTAAACAATAAAGAATAGGAATAACCAATAATTTGTCTTTATGGAATTCTATACACTATTTGCTAGACTCATTAACGGTTTAGTTTAGGCACACTTCAGGGCGTGAGTCACTGATTTACAGGGTAATTCATAGAAATTCGCACAAAAGTGGCGCACAGTGTTCACGTGCGAATGTCTGCGCCAGCCGCGTGCGCTAAAATCGATTTCCGCGCACAGCGTATTCATAGCTCCAAAAGCAGCCGTGGCGCAGAGTGACGCAGCGACCCTGCAGCAGCACCAGTTACGCCCCCAAGAACGCCCTCGCGCAAGGAAAAGCCATCAAAATCCCCAATCCAGTGCAAAGGGCTTCGCCAACCCTGGACCAGTTTACCGGACTGCCAAACAGCAAACGCCAAGCGGGGAACGTGTACTACGGGTTTCGCAGTAACTTCCACACGCGGAAAGCACGCGCATCATCACGAATGACACCTGTGCGCAACGCGACACCGATCAGGACCTTCTCCATACGGCCAGGGGTCCCCTCGTCCACAGGTAGAGGAGTGTCAGATGACATGGACATCCCCCCTACCTGCGGACGGGCCTTGGATGGGGCATCCCTGCTGGTGCATGGTGGTGCAGTCACAGTGTCAGGGACAGTGACATGCACAGGCCCCTCCACGGCGACCTGTGCTGCCTCCTGCCCCGGGACTGCACCACTTGCACCAGTGGTACCACCCCCACCAGGCCCCATGTGCAGCTCAGTAGCGGCCTCCTCCTCCTCTGTGGAAACCACCAACCTGGATGGCTCCACACCGTCTTCCGCCATTGCAAGCCCCTGTGGGGGCTCACCCACCCCTTCCGCTGCAGCCGTGGGGGCATCCCCACCGCTTTGCTCCACAGCGCCGTCTCCGCTCTCTTCTTCACTTGCCGCTGTGTACAGGGAGACATAGAACACAAGCATCAGGGTACTGTACAATGGTCCCCTAGACAGGAAGCAATGGCAGATGAGTGGCAATGTTAAACATCACTTCCATCATGTCCCTCCACAACACATGGGTCAGTGCAGGCAAAACACATTCAGTAACAGGCATGGCGCATGCTATGGACATTAGCATACATGTCCAAGGGACTCTTGAAACATACAATGTTGGTTTGAAACTCACATGCATCATGGGTCATGCCTATCACATGCACACACTTCACCGTAGTTTCATCCATCTGGCCTCGTACACCCCAGACACAGTGGATACAAGGATGACTAGGCTGCATCAGTGAATCTGAACATTGTCACAGACATGTGTCATGCATCCATGGCATTCACAAGTCACAGACACGCAGGTCAGACACACAGACATGGACACCATACATGTACATGGCATCAGCACCCATCCCTCACCCCCACCCATGTCCAGGAACAGAGACTGGCATGCTCTCATGTGTCCATTCCGCATAGAGCTCCCCATGTTGCATTTAAACACATGCACCAACCATGTGGTTCACACATTACTGGTCTCACATGCATGACCATGATGTCCCTGCACACACACATACGTACATGGCCTATGTCACACATACAGGCAAGTATCAGACAACCAGCACACTGCAACATGCCCTGTCTCACACAGCATTGTGTTCCAGCAGGGGTGGACACAGCAACTGGACCCCTGCAGATGGCAGATGTGCAGGCACAAAATGGCAGGGCACGATGGCAGCAGCAGGCAGACAGCAGCAGATGGCTCGTGGGAGGCTGGTCGGGGCTCTGGGGGCAGTAATTCGGACTTTTGGGCAGGAGCGTGGTCTTCCGTGTGTTTTCGCGTGGCCAGCTTGATACGGAGTGATTTGGCACGTGAAATTCTTGCACGTCAGCGTGTAATTCGAGGAAAGTCCCTTAGCGCGTAGGCGCATCAGCACGCATACGCGATTTCATTGGACCAAAGGCCCTCAGCGCGTAAGCGCGTCTGTGACGTATCGCGCACGGGCCTGTACGTGCTTTTCGTAGGGTGCGGTGCGTGTGTTTTCCAGGCGTTGGGGTTCACACGCTATTACTTCACAGCGGGTGAGTGTTGGTTGCGCGTTCTTCTACCTCGCTCGCCCAGGTCCAATCATGTGTGAAACTTCACGTGCACCCCTGAAATACACGTACCCAGGCCCAATCGTGTGTGAAACTTCACGCGAACCCCTGTAATACACGTACCCCACTCCCCCAGGGCAAATAGCGTGTAGAACTTCCCGTGCACCCCCGAAATACACGCACACGCTATTTTTCACACACCGGGTGTCCGTGTTTGTCGCCTACCCCTTTGCACGTCATTTGTCCTAGAGGCCCACAGTATGGTACATTCTACATAGCTGTATGTACCTGCTTTATGTGGGCGCACATTTTGGCGCACATTTTTTTCATGCGCAGGGACGCAACCGCCTGCCTTCGTGTGGCGGACGTGTTTGGGCCTGTGCACGTCTTTACTGTGCGCTGTTTTGCCCTATTCGATTCCATGAATACGTGTTGTAGGCGAGCTTGTGGGCGTTCCGCACACTTGCCTCCTGTACTTCCCCCGTGACGCCCACATTTTCACGAGTTGTTCCCCATTCCGCGTGTCACGCCCCGTGTTCCGCCTACTTTTGTTATGTGCGCCGCGCTATGTGCGCTTTCACTGTGGCCTTAGCGCATGCCGTTAGATGACCTGTGTGCCGGCGTGCGCCGCGCACTTTTTCAGCGCACATCCCAGATTTTACTTGCGCACGGACTTCCATGAATATATGTGCGCTCGTTTCCCTGCGATATTTGCACTTGCACTGCGATTTTCGCTCTTTCACTGCGAATCGCACGTTTTTGCACGCTTGCGCCGATATTTTCAGCGCACATTTATTCCACGAATCAGCCTGTGTGTCTGTTCTTAAACACCTAAACTCAGTGTTGTATCCTTCTGAGGTCGATAAATGAGTACCAACACAGTTTGGGTGATATTGTATGTATATTTGTTCTATTTGCCCTAACCACCAAACTGGCTCTCTTACTTCCACCAGGTAACCCTCCCCCCATTCCGGCCAACCCACCGCCTGCGACCTCTACGCAACCAACATTCGAATCCTTTAGTCCAATATCACCTGACCAATTTCTCAAACTTCTATCTGCCCGAAAACCATCCGGCTCTCCGCTAGACGCTTGCACAGCCAGAACCCTCAAAGAAATGTCCGCTTCCACCTGCGCAGGAGAACACGCAAGATCCATCATAAATAACTCCCTTCACTCTGGTATCTTTCCAGACGCATTCAAAATGGTTCATGTCAAACCTCTAATAAAAAAATCTTCCCTCGACCCTCTCGAGCCCAAAAACTACCGCCCCATCTTAAACACAAGGTTCCTTGCCACTGCCAAACTCATTGACCGAACCGCCTACTCCCAACTAAATGCCTTTATCGAAGCCAACAATCTCCTAGACCCCACACAATCAGGTTTCATAGCCCATCACAGAACTGAAACCACCCTAACCTCAATCTGGGATGACCTTAAAATGACGGCAGAGTCTGCGGGATGTGCCACATTATTTCTTCTTGACCTATCCGCCGCCTTCGACTCAATCAACCACTCAATCCTCCTTGACTGCCTCCACTCGCTAGCAATTCGTGGAACCGCTCTTAAATGGATAGCTTCATTCCTCAAAGATAGGTACCAAATAACAATACTCTCCACCTATTCCTCCCAAGCCCGACCAGTCGACACGGGAGTCCCACAAGGAGAATGCCTATCTGCCCTCCTGTTCAATCTCTACTTGATCACCCTCCCACCAATAATTCGTTCACACAACATCCTGTGTTACAACTACGCTGACGACACTCAACTAATTCTAAAACTCCTGAACTCAAAACCCAACTGTCGGCCTGGCCTCGCCTCCTGCCTCCTTGACATTGAGCTCTGGATGACCCAAAGCCACCTCTTGTTAAACCCCTCCAAAACTGAAATCATGGTATGTGGCAACTCCGAACTTCTTCCACACCCACTACCATGGCCATCCGCCATGCGCAACTCACCGACCCCCTCTAACTCATTGAAAAACCTTGGATGCATTCTTGACTCTGACCTAACGCTCTCGCGCCAAGTCAACAACGTCTCAAAATCCTGCCACTACCACCTTAAAACCCTTAAGCGCATCTTTCCATATCTCTCCTTTCTCAACAGACTCTCTGCGGTCAAATCAATTGTTATAAAAAGACTGGAATATGCAAACCCCCTCTACCTCGGAGTCCACACCTACCAACTGAATAAACTTCAAAGGGCACAAAACGCCACAGCCAAACTGCTACTTGTACTCGACCCAAGAGACCACATCTCCCCAGCCCTTAAGACTCTGCACTGGCTTCCAGTGGCCCAAAGGGTGACTTTCAAAACCTTATGCATCTCCCATCGAGTATTGCATAAAACCGGACCTCAATATCTTCAAGACAAGCTAAAAACCTATCACCCTCCACACACTGTAAGATCAAGCTCAGCCGGCCTCCTAGTTATACCTAAAACAAACTCAGTCAGGTTAGGCGGATCATCATTCTCAGCCTTGGCCCCCACGCTGTGGAACGCATTCCCACCTCACATCCGCCTAACAGAAGATCTAAAGTCTTTCTGCAAACTATGAAAACCTGGCTCTTCCCCAAAAACCAACCCGTACGCAAACTCACCCTAACAGAATAACAGCATCTCAATGAAACCAAACCAACAAACTACTAGATGCGAGAAATTAACATCTAATAACAGCTAATATTAAATAAAAGGACAAACAGAATAGAACAACTAAAGTAGATCAAAGCAGTGAAGTGCATAATAAAAATAAATCGTACAAAAACAGTAACGAGATTTAAATTAATGAAATGGATGAAATGCATGATGAATGAACGAAGTAAATGGAGTGTATGAAATCGTTAGAATGGATGAAACGTGTAGAACGGATGAATGTGCTGAGTGGATGAATGTGTTGAGCAGATGAGTGTGTAGATCGGATGAGTGTGTAGATTGGATGAGTGTGTAGATTGGATGAATGTGTTGAGCGGATGAATGTGTAGAGCGGACGAGTGTGTAGAGTGGATGAGTGGGTAAGTACAGAGAAGTATGTAGAACGCAGGAGTGCGTAGAGCAAATGAATGTGTAGAACGGATGAATATGTAGAATGGATGAATATGTAGAGCGGATGAGGGTGTAGAGCGGATGAGTGCGGAAATGCGGAAGAATGTGTAGAACGCTGGAGCAGATGAATGTGCAGACCGGATGAGTGTATAGAGCGGATGAGTGTATAGAGCGGAGGAGTTTATAAAGCGGATAAGTGTATAGAGTGGATGAGTGTATAGAGCGGATAACTACGTATGAACAAACAACTTTTTAGAACTGATGAGTGCATATAGCAGATGAATGCGTGGAAAGAATGAGTGCATTGAGCGGATGAGTGCATAGAGCAGATGAGTGCGGGGAGTGGATGAGTGTGGGGAGCAGATGAGTGCGGTGGGCAGATGAGTGCGGTGAGCGAATAGGTGAGGAGAGCGTGATGGGTGAGCAGAGCATGCTGGGTGAGCAGAGCGGAAGAGTGCGCCGAGCGGAAGAGTGTGCAGAGGGAAGGAGTGTGTAAGAATGGAGGAGTGTGTAGAGCGGATGATTGCGGAAGAGTGCGCAGAGCGGAGGAGTGTGTAAGAATGGAGGAGTGTGTAGAGCAGATGATTGTGTAGAACAGACGAGTGGGTAGAGCCGGCGAGTGTATGGAGCAGACGAGTACGGATGAGCGAATTAGTGCGCAAGAAAGAATGGGTGCGTAAGAGCGAGTGAGTGCGTAGAGCGAGTGAGTGCATAGAGCAAGTGAGTGCGTAGAGCAGATGAGTGATTAGAGCGGGTGAGAGGGTAGAGCAGGTGAATACGTACAGCGTGTGAGAGCATAAAGCGGACGAGTGCCTAGAGTGGAGTGGGCGAGTGCCTAGAGCGGGCGAGTGCCTAGAGCGCAGGAGATGCCTAGAGCGAACGAGTTGCATAGCGCGGACGAGTTGCGTAGAGCGGATGAGTGCGTAGAACGGATGAGTGCGGAATGCATGTAGAGCGGATGAGTGCCTAGAGTGAAAGAATGCATAGAGCGGACAATTGTGTAGAGCGGATGAGTACATAGAGCCGTGGACGGAACAGGTGAAGTATGTGGATGGAATGAGTGACGTATATGGATAGAACGAGTGATGTATGTGAATAGAACAGATGACGTATGTGGATCGAGCGGGTGACGTATGTGGATGAAATGGGTGACGTATGTAAATGGAACGGGCAACGTATATGGAAGAAACGGGTGATGTATGTGGATGGAACGTGTGAAAAATATGGATGGAATGGATGAAGTATGTAGATGGTACGGACGAAATATGTGGATGAAGTGCATAAAACAACTTAGAATACACGGAACAGATCGGAGTAAATAGAACAGGTTTGAATGCGTGGAACGGATTGGAGTGCGTGGAACAGACTGGAGTGCGTGGAACAGACTGGAGTGCGTGGAACGGATTGGTGTGCGTGGGGCGGACTGGTGTGCGTGGGGCGGACTGGAGTGTGTGGGGCGGACTGGAGTGCGTGAAACGGATTAGAGCGCATAGAATTGCGTGACATACATGGAATGGTTTGGAGTGCATGGAACGTTTGAAAGAACGTGTAACCCATCATATTGCATCACCACGCTTACTCTCTTCTTTACACCAGCATTCATCTAGAACACAGAGATAATATGACACCATTCGGTATAACTGTTCTCATACTAACATCTGCCGCATACCTCCCATCACTCTAAGTAAACACTGCTCTTACACCCACCCCAGCCAGGCGTTCTCCTCAGGCCTAACGCAGCCAATTTCGGTCTGGATAAATCCTGCCAGAACTAACACATTCTCCTGATCTCTCAACCACCACACCTACCTCTAAGAAGCAGCTATTACACGAATGCCACACCAGCTGCACACATATCTGGTGCTCCCACGCACCTTTGACTCCCTCTACTCCCTCTACTGGCTCGAACTCCGGTTCCCAAGGGCGTTCAACCTACCAGCGCCTTCAGACCATACCAATGGTACATAAGGCGCTATATAAATGAAAAGTAACATAACATAACATAAGTAACATAACATATATAAAGCGCTTAAGCGTAAGTGCTATATAATAAAACATCATTATCATGTGGCCTTCGACATCTGATTGCATTCACAGTAATTCAGTAATATGGGCCTATACACACTGATATTAATGATACATATGATGATCCGTTCCTGAATTAAATTTAGTTTAACAGTGGCTATACTCAAATTCATGTAGATCTTACACAGTGCCTATAATCAAAAATAATAAACAGTGACTATCCTCATAAAATGGCTGATCAGCACAATGGCTATACTCAGAGTGCAGCAGAATGTATCACAAGGCCAAAACTCAAATGTGCAGCAAGAAATAAAATCGTAGTAACACTACAGTTCAGATATATTCATGGCAGTGTTGCGAATACAGCACTGGCTATACAACCAAACAGTTGGTTCTCGTAACTGCATGTAACTGAATACTGTGTTCTTGGTCACTTGCTAACGACGATGTATGACTGGAGGCAAAAAGCTGAGATTAAAGTTAATAGAGACGTCTGGTAGTACAGATGATGTTAAAAGTCAAGCCAAGTCCAACGCACAATGGAAAGTGCATGCCAGTGAAGGTGTGGGGGTCACGAGAGTGATGAATAGGGGAAGGAGAACATGTTGGTAGTTATTTCATCGAAAGAGTAAACAATTTTAGGATGCTGTAAGGTAACTCCACAACAAACAGACATAAAAAAACAACCCGCTAGAAAAAAAGGCTAGGTGCACCCTTTTTATTTTGTATACAAAAAGGAAAATGGTTACAGGGTATTATAAATTCACTCATAGTGAATTTCATTATGCATTCAATATACAGTATTCATCCCCCACCCTCGTTGGCTGCCACCTATTTGCATGCACATTTTCACATATGTGCCCCTCTCCAATTGGTGGTGTTATCTTCTACTCCACCTTCTCCACACGTGGGTAATGGCCTCTTCACATCGTCGTGCTGCAAGGCAATTGTTTAAACTTTAAAAGGGACCACCCTGTCTTGAATCTATCTATCTAACTATCTAACTGTAGAAAACATATTTAGGCAATATCTGGTTGATAGCGGCAAATGAAGCAAATGGCTTTAGCGATGGTGCCAGGCTGTTACCATCTCATTAAGACCTGCCAATGATGCTCTAATTGGCATAAGCATTAGGAGCCCAGGATAACGTGTGATTTGCTCATTTTCCTTTTTTTTCTTTTACAGAAACAACAACTGTCATGGCAAATACAAGGTGTGTTTCCTGTATAAAGAAATGAAACTCAAGATGGCCAAAAGAGAAATTACAAAGGGGGATTACATAGGAGTCCATGTTCTATGTCCATGGCCAGTCCAGAGGAGTCATGTGTTGCTGCAGGCCTCAGTGGAAGAGTGGATCCCATGTGCTTCTGTTTTGCTTTCGATGATGAGGTGTGGGAGGTGAGCTGGTGGGTGGGAGGCAGGATGCTGTGGGCAGTATGGTAGGAATAGTGCAGCCAACAGGCAGCTCAGCCCAGATCAAAGTACATTATGTTCAGTTTTTGATCTGAGTATCCTGATCTGCTATGCCGCAAGCCCCAGATGGTAATCTAATCCAATGACATGATGCAATGGGACATCAAATAAAGACATTTGTTTAAACTGGAAAATTAACTGTCACACAATGAAAATGCATTCCGACAAGCTTTACCATGCCATACGATTGACACTATTTACTATATTAATTTACATAATCAAACCTGTTTGTGTGTGTGAATGTGTATACACATGCAGATAATGTGATATGTCTTTATACATAATAGGTACAGAGAGATACAGGGGCTGTAGAAGCTAGTATCAATAGATGCAGGGTGGTGGTGGGTGAGTGCTGGTATGTATGTGAGGTGTCCCGTGGGACCTAAGGTGGTGTTAGTTATTTATTTAGTAGCCAGGTGATGACCTGGGTTCTGACAGGTTGAAAGGTGGGTATGGATTTGATGTCCAGTGGGAGTGTGTTCCAGAGTTGGGCGGCTAGAACCGGGAAACTGGTTCCGCCGGCTCTTTTTAGGGTAAATGTGGGCACCACCAGGCATAGTGTGGTGGTTGATCTGGTGATTCTGGTAGCAGGTTTCAAGGTGAATTTATTGGTTAGATAAGGTGGTGCAAGGTGATTTAAGGCTTTGTAGGTGAGGCAAATCGTTTTTAGATCGATTTTTTGTTGGATGGAGAGCCATTTACATGATTTTCTAATAGCAGCGATGTGTTCTCTCCTAGGAATATTAAGAGCAGCTCAGAGTGTGTTGTTTTGGAGGACCTGCAATTTGTTGATTACAGATTTATTTGCACCTGCATATAAGCTGTTGCAGTAGTCCAATTTAGACTGTATGAGTGCTCTGGCTAATGTGAGGCAACTGTTAGAGGATAGCAGACGTCTACAGGCCCTGATCAGCTTACCTGTTTAAGCAGTGGCTGAGGCGGTCATGTTAATTTGTTTGGAGAGGTTAGTGTTGGTGTCTAGATAGAAACCAAGGGTTTTTACACTTTTCGCAATAGGAATAGTGTTTCCATCAATAATGAAGCTAGTATAGCTGGGGCTGAGCTTCAGGATGGTGTTGGGGGATCTGACAAGGAGCAGTTCAGTCTTCTCATCATTCAGGCAGAGGGCATGTGTGGCCATCCATGCCTGAATGGTAGAGAAGACTTTGTTGATCCGGCTGACGTCCGAGTTGTAGTTTCCGGATAGAGTTATGAGTATCTGGGTGTCATCTGCATAGTTGGTGTAGGTGACACCCAGATGGTCCAGCTTGTCTAATAGAGGCTTTGTAAATATGGTATACAAAGTAGGTGAAACACAAGAACCTTGTGGGACACCACAGGTGATGGGAATTGGGTCGGCTACTGCTAACGGTGAGAAGACACGCATGGTCCTGTTAGCAAGGAAGGATTGGATCTAAGTGGCCGCATATTGGGAGAAATGTGCTGCCGATGACAGGTGTTTGCATTGGATTTTATGGTCAACCAAGTCAAAGGCAGCGGAGAGGTCTAGGAGAAGAAGGATGGCAGCCCTGCCTTTATCTTTGAGTTCGTCGATCTGACTTTTGTGATCAACAAGGGCTGTTTCTGTGCCATGTTGAGGACGAAAGCCAGACTGACGGATTCCTAATAATTGGTTTGTCTCTAGGTAATCTTGAATCTGTACGTAGGCCACACTATCAAGGATTTTTAGTAAGAATGGGACGGTGATGATAGGTCTGTAGATGGTAGGTATAGACGGGTCAAGTGTTTGCTTTTTTAACAATGGTAGAACCCATGATTGTTTCAGATTACTTGGGACTGCGTTCCTAGTGGATGTCAGGTTTATTAGTTTGGTAATGAAAGGGGATAGATCCCTAGCTGCATCTTTTATAATCTGAGCGGGGCAGCTGTCCCCCTTACAGTTTGAGGGTTTCAAGGAGGCTATCATTTTTTGTACTTCAGGTATAGTTACTTGTATATGTGTAATATATATATATATATATATATATATATATATATATATATATATATATATATATATATATATATGCATATATATGTTTATTTCATGTGTGTGCATGCATATTTGTGTGTATGTGTCCGATGCAAGAGGAACAGGCAGCTTTAGGACATACAATGGGCCAGGTTCTCAAAAACGAGTACAAATAAAAAAAAACATAAAAAGCACTTTTTTTCATTTGCCCGCATTGATGAAATGTTCAAATCACCTTATTCTCAAACATGACTTGCGAATTTCAGGAGGGGATGGAAGTGTCACAAATATGTGCTGTACATCCCCCTTGCATACATTTGTTTTTAGAGTGTGCTCCTGACACTAATGTATGATAGGCTCCCAACAACCACGTGGTTGCTCGGAGCACATTTCACTGCGATGGGCCGTTAAAAGTTCCTTCTGGGTAAAATGCTTGAAAAGCATTTCCATAACTGTTTGCGGATAGAAATACGAGTGTGACAGCCAATACGGCTGTGAAACTTAAAAAGAAATCAGGGCAGGGACAGAAAATATCCTACTATGATTGACACCTCCCCTTATGCCTGTTTCAACAGATGTAGGGATACCCCCATTTCTGGGCATTTAAACGCTCATCATGTTTGTGAATTTGGCATGCACTTTAAAATGCCAGAAATACCCTATCATTTGCACCAATGTACAAAGCAGGGAAAAAAGGTAATCTGAAATAGTGCTAAAATGCTCTCATGCCATTTTTGGGTGCATGAGAGCATCTTAGCACTCCATGGCCCTCATTACGACCCTGGGGGAAAGTGACTGACCGGACCGCCACAGCGTAAATAGCGTTTCCGCCATTGCAAGAAGGAGCAAAGTGCGGCCCATTCCGACCCATCGGGCACGAGCACCACGGCATGGCGGAAGTGCAAAGTCCGCGATGGCGGAAATGACCCCAAAACGGCCCACACCGCCGCCGTACGGCGCCCTAGGTGCAATACCGCCACCCATCACAGCGGACACCGCAGTGTGCGCCTACCGTAAAGTACGGTGACCGGAAATATACGGAAACGGAAGTTAAAACACGGGCCCGGAACGGGAAACAACCCGCCGTACACCTATAAAACCACTAAAACCACACAACCACTAAAATCACCACCCTGAGACACAACCCAACCCGTCATCCACCCTAGCGAAACCAAGAAAAATGGGAAAAGTAGCGAAGAAAGCGTGCGACCGCAAGCGGCAGGTCCACTTCTCCCGTGAGGAACTCACCGTGCTAACAGAGACCCTCCAGGAGAATGCTGCCGTCGTCTTCTCGACGCAAATGACCAGGACGGCACTCGCAAACAAGAAGGCCATATGGGCTCTGGTGGCACAGCGGGTAAGTGCGGTGGGGACCGCACCCCGCACCCCACAGCAATGCCGCAAGCGATGGGACGACCTGCGGATACGCGTCCGCAGCATACTCTCTGCCAACCGCAACATTGCCACAGCCACCGGGGGAGGGTCGGAATCACCAATCAAGCTGACCCCCTGGGAAGAAATCTGTGCCTCCACCATCGGAATGGAGAGCATAGAGGGAGTCGGAGGGATGGAGAAAGGAGTGCAGACATCCGAAGATTCAGGTAGGTGGGCCTAATGAAACAATGCTAAAACCACAAAGTCCATCCATTCGAAGCACCATGTGTCCCCATAGTGCAACAGAAACACATGTCCAGGAGAACGTCCACACACATTGGCCTGATAGCGCACGTTAAAACCCACAATAAATACATAAATAATTAAAAACCCCTAAAACACGCACTACACGTGCAGCAGGCACACCCTAACTGCAGGCTGCCAAACAACTGCACCCTCAGACCACACACAAATGGAAGCACCTCCAAGGCCCCGACCCAAATCACCCTCAGGTACCACCCCAATGCATGTGATACATTGCCATTCCAATTCCCACAGACCCACCAATAACCCTCGCCCTCCTTTACTCCACCACAGGGTCCGATCCAAACGACGAGCTGCAGGACACCCCTACCAGCACACCTGCAAAGAGGGCCAAGACCGACGGCCAAAGACCCTCCACCTCAGCTGCACGCATCAAGACACGGCAGCAGCACAAATCAGGTGGCAGCACACAGGAGGGAACATCAACAGGCACCCCAGCAGCCAGCATGGCCACAACACCACCACCACAGGTCCCCCCAACGGATGCCACAGAAGGCACTGCCTCCGGTGGCAGCAGCACCATAGGTGACACCCCATTGATGGCAGCATGCTCCGACACAGAAGACGGGGATGTCGAAGTCAGATCCATCCATGACCTGTCCCAATCCCCCTGTCTGTTCTATCCCGTACTACATGAGGATACCACGCAGGGGCACCCACAAGACGACGACTGGCCATCCCCCACAAGCCCTGTGGCAGGGCAACATGAGGACAACAGCCCCTCTGTGACACCCCCGCAAATGGCCATGGCCCAGCAGAGGCAACAGTCCCTCGACCAGTTAATCGTGCAACAGCAGCAACTGGCCACGCTCCTCAAGGACCATGCCGATGAATGTGGGGGCACTAAGGCAGACATAGAAACATCAACTGAGACACTTAGGGCACAAATGGAGAGAGGCACAGAGACACTAAGGGCACAAATGGAGAGTAGCACCGAGAGCCTGAGAGTCCAAATGGAGAGAAGCACCGAGAGCCTGAGGGGGGAACTGCATGCGACGTCCAAAGACGTATGTGGTGAACTTGCCGCAGTGCGCCGTGTGCTCACTGAGCTCTCGCAAACCCTTAGGGACATGCATGGACGTGAGCAGGCAGAGACATCATCCGTTGCAAGTTCCGTCCAGGGCAGCCCCCAACGTAGATCTGGGAGGAACCTGCGCTCCACAGGCAGGGGTGCCCCTGATTCCCGCAGAGGGGGCTTGCAATAGCGACTGCCCACGGACGATGAGCATCTTTGGACACTGGTGTTCGGGGGGGAGGTGGGAGGGTGGAGGGGGTGTGTTGGGCTCACTTGGGTGGCGGGTCGATAGGGTGTACAACATGATATCACATATGCCATAAAAAGTGCACGATCAACCAATGAGATGTGTGGACATTGATCTTTGTGTACTAGGCCATTATAGGCGTACAGTCCATATTGTGCATGTACCAGACACACACAGTGCCACGCATCCCGTGTCCATGTATCAGCCACCAGGCGTGAGTGCTAGAAGCATGCATCAATGAGATGCTGACGAATGTCACGGGCCTCCGGTGCCTCGCAGACTCCTTGAGGTGCTGCCACATCCCCACCCTCATCATGACCATCATCAGGTGCTTGCAGTTCTGCGTCAGGGGGCATGGGCACATTTCTACGTACGCACATGTTGTGGAGCATGACACATGCCATCACCATCTTTGCAACCTTCTCATGGCGGTACAGGAGTGCCCCGCCAGACCTGCTGAGGCACCGGAAACGGGTCTTCAGTAGGCCGAATGCCTGTTCAATGACTACACGGGTACGTGAGTGGGCATGGTTGTAGTCCTCCTCATGCTGGTCCCGTGGGTTCCGGACTGGTGTGAGGAGCCATCTCTTCAGTGGATATCCAGCATCACCTGTATGTGGACGAGAAACGTATGATGTGGAATGCCATTGCTACGTACGCACACCCCCCCCCCTTCCTGCCAGGTCATTGCCGAATCACATACCCCACATTATCATGCATGTAATGAGACTCACCGAGTAGCCAGGATCTGTTCCCTGCGTGTCGCTCCATGTAGCGTGGTATTGTAGAGTTCCTCAAGACCATAGAATCATGGGTTGATCCAGGGAATCGGGCACAACAATGTGTAATGATCCTGTTGGAGTCACACACCATTTGTACATTCAGGGAATGAAATTGTTTTCGGTTGCGGTACTGGGCCTCCATGGCATGTGGGACGACCAATTCCACATGGGTGCAGTCGATGGCACCAATGCAACCCGGTATGCCGCCAAGTGCATGGAATCCCACTTTTGTGTTGGTAATTTCCTGCTCCGAGCGTGGTAGAGAGATGTAGTCGTCTGCGTGCTGCAGGAGGGCATCGAGCACTTGCAATAGTGTCCGTGAGAACAGTGGCTGAGAAATGCCATGCAACTGTCCGACTGTGTGCTGGTAGGTGCCTGTGGCCAGGAAGTGGAGTACAGACACCACCTTCAGTAGGGGTGGGATGGCGGTTGGGCTATCTATCATGCTGACAAGGTCAGCCTGTGTCATGTCCACAATGGCGGTTATGGTGTCCCGGTCCAGCCGGTAGAGGGTGTGGATCTGCTCATCAGTGAGGTTGAACGGATGTGCTCGGAGGCGTGGGATTGCGGGCTGCCTGCGTGGTGGTAGTGGCTGTGCTGGCGGCCCTTGCTGGCCCTGCCTTGGCCTCCTCCTCCTCCTGCGTCTCCTCCGTGCGGCCGGTTGTAGTTGGTGTTCGTCTTCTTCTTGGAGTTGGAGTACTTGCAGTGCTATCAGGTCCCCCAGGGCCAACATCGCGAGTCCTGCCGGTAGCATTTCGGAGTGGGTGTGGGAGGAGACTGGCTGTGCAATTTATGTGTTTCCAGGCTGAATGGCCTCCACCTGTGGTGATTCATTCCACCTGTGCAAACTGCTCTCCCCTTTGGCCGAGCACGTCCCGCGCACAACGCTGCAATTCGTGGAATGGCATCTTGCTATTGCAATCTTGTATTTGTACCCGATGGCCGTGTAACATTGGTTGATATGTTCATTCTGTTGTGGTCCCATTGTTTCACATACTATCTGTGCAGTCGCGAACAGAGTTGTGATGGGTCAGTGGAACGTAGTACTCGAGTAACGGTGGGCCCTCATTCATCACTGTACCGAGTTGCAACGACGGGCGGGGCGTCCCATTCGTGGGTGAAGGCAGTTGCCATTTTCACACACAGCCGCACTCGATGGATTAATTAGTGTTTTCAAACGGCCACAGATGCCTCTTCGACGTGATGTTGCAAATGAGGAATTCGAAGGGCGGCGCTTTCGGTTTTCAGCTAGCGGCGAGGAGATGCCCACAGGTCTGACTGCAAATATAACGTTCTATTGTTCAATGTCCTTGGGACAGGGGCCATGGCGAGAATGCTATGATTGATATGAATAGTATGGGATGCGCAATTGCGTAGTGGACGATAAGGAAGGACGTTCCCAAATACATGTTACTTCACTAGACTGGAATTACGTGCTGGGGCACTGTGGATTTTGCAGGCTGCATAAAGCACAGACTCAATGGATATTTCTAATGTTATGTGAGTAAATATTCAGGCGTTTTCATTACGGGATGAGGGAATGATGAATGGATGCATGGGCAGGTGATTTGATACAGTGTTTGCCATGTACAGGGCTTCTTGGGATCTGTCCGCCCCCCCTGCGCTATGTGATGCAGGGCTGCCATAGTGGGACCATCGTCTATCTGGCCTTGTTGAGCCCTCCCTGTCTCGACGCGCCTTCAGACACTTGTGTCCATGCACGTTACCAATCCCATCTGAAGGATTCTGTTTTCACAGGCGCATGCACAGGTACACTCGTTTGTGATGGTGTTTTCACCTCGATATAGGTAGTTATGATTCGCAAGTGGTTTTGGGGTGGTGATGATCCTTTGGAGTGGGCTTGCATGCATATGGCTGTGGATCTAGTGTGATCATTGAAGTGAGTTGTTCGAATGTAGTTCTGATGGCCATTCTATTCTGTTTCTTTTCTTTTGGTTGACAGGTATCTCCTCCCCTTTTGCCACTGCCATCTGTATGCCACTCCTGCAGATGGATTTTACTCCCGACACCTGCTGCTTCGTGTTAATCAGTGGAGCAGCATTACGATCTTATGGGACGATCGCCAATGGGCCACATGCCCTTACGCAGTACTGGTGGCTCGGAGCAACATTTCGGCCTTTCAGCTGGACTAGTGCCTCCCCATTGGGACGGCCCTGCGGTTCTGTGCGCTTCCATGTTGCCTTTTCGTACGTGTATGTGGCTCTGTGTACCATGAGGGAACAGGGCGTCACACGAGTAGTGGCTGGTCATTTCTTGCGGATGCAGCCCACAATGGTGAAATGTGTTTTGGAGTTCATGGCCTGATGGCTGTATTGGCTTGGTGATATTGATGTGCATTAAAATTCTATTCTGATATGGGCCGTGTAGCGTTCTTCTTTGCAAGTGATGTGGCATATTCCTATTTGGGGAGCGATGTATTGTGAGGGGATCTGCATTGGGTTCCAGCTTCGGAGTTTTGTTGCGTGGTCCTGTACTGGGCGCGTTTGCCTACGAAGCCCGTGAGGTCAGGGATGGGGGCTGCCAATATGACAGTTTGAATGTTGTCATGCTCAGGGGCGGGGGATTGGGTTTTGTGTGACAGATGCCGGTCAGCCAGGTGGACTGGTGGAATGTTGTGATTTTCTGAATATTGCTGGTCACAGGTGCCTGTGTTTGTGTGCGTTTCTTGGTGGGGGACTGTGGTCATGTCCATTGGGATGGCTTCTGTATTCGTGCCATCTGTGCCCTGCAGCTCCCATTGGCCCCTCTTGAGGTCCATTTGTTCGTTGGCATGCATGGGTGACTTGTGCATTTCACTGGTTGCATTGTGGCTTCGTTGCACCTACGGGGAGTTGTACTTTGTGGGCAGGGAGCGGTGTACGGGCAGTCAGTGGGGCCGTTTACGGTTGATTCGCGATGCCGTACTTCTCACCATGGCGGAATGGTGCATTCCGCCATGCTTGATGGCGTTAGGTACATGTCCGCTGGGGTCGGAATTGGCGTACCGTTGCGCCATGGTGGTGTTTACGGTTTGGCATGGCGCGCGCGCGTGCTTGGTGCAGTTAGCGTTGGCGTTCACTACGGTGTCGCTAATGTCATCGTACTTTGCGGTGACGGGTCATAGTCGCACCGAGCGCTATTCGATGGCGGTATTGCATTTCCGCCATCGTTTTCCGAATTCCGCCAGGGTCGTAATGAGGGCCCATATCTTCGAGAAGTCACACTACCAGCTGCACCTCCACCGAGGTATTCTTCCTTTCCTCTCCTTCCCCCAGAAGCTCACTGTCTCCAGAGCTCTTGTTCTCTCTAGGCTGGATTACTGCAACAGCCTCTTTCTAAATCTGCCTGCCTCTACACACCACCCTCATCAACTAATCCAAAACAGGACTGCAAGACTTGTCCTTGGCCCCAAGCCCAGGGATCATATCTCTCCAGGGCTGAAATCTTTGCATTGGCTCCCAGAGGCTGTGAGGATTAAGTTTAAAACACTCTGCATTGTCCACAAGGCCTTCTGGGGCCTGGGGCCTCAATACCTTCAACTTTCTCTTCCTAAATGAATTCCTTCTCGAGCTCTTCACTCATCCACCTCCAACTCTCTCGGGGTCAGTCGCTTCTCCAAGCAACGAGTTGGTGGTAGATCTCTTTCTTCGGCTGGGGCCTCCCTCTGGCACAGCCTCCCTGCCTCTCTGAAAATTGAGGAGAACCATCTCTGGTTCTGGTTCTGGAAGCACCTCAAGACCTTCCTCTTTGCTTCAGCTCTCTCACCTCCTCTCCCCTGCTGAACTCCTGCACTGGTCACCTGGCTACCCTATGTTCCTGGGCACAGGTCCCCTCCCCACCAGTTGCACACCCGCACTGCCCTTATGGCAATCCTTGCACCCAGGGGCTGTGTTTGTATCACTACAGCCCCATACCAACACTTGACACCTGATGTCTGCCCTTACACCTGCACCTGCCACCAGCGGGCCACACTTCTTATTTATTGTTCTTATTTAATGTTTTCATTTATTTACTGTTTATCCTATTTATTGCACTTCCCCTCCCCCTCTCCCCTCATACTTCTCTCCCCATCGCCTGCACTTTTGCAATCTCAATGTCACCTGGCCTAGTAAGATCGCTGTCTCTGTTTTCCCTCTGTTCCCCTCCGTTGCCTACTTGTGCCTTGATACACTTGTGTATAGGCGCGTTATAAATGCCATTTCATATCATATCGTATAATTTCACTATCGCAAATATCAGAATAATTTCAAGTTACTTCTTTCCGTCCCCACTTCTCTTCACACAGGGCACAGCGATTCCAGCATCAATGAACAATGAATTACCGGCTCAACATTTCAGTCTCTGTCGAGCAAAACGCTGTAGGATGAAGGCCTCTGCAAACGCTAAAACTGAAAGTAGGTGCTGTAATTATGCTACTACGCAATCTTATGCCATCACAGGGATTCTGCAATGGCACAAGGTTGACAATTATGCATCTACAAAGACAAATAATAGAGGCCGATGTAATCGGTGGACCTTAGATACTGTTCTTATACCGCACATGCGTCTCATTCCATCTGATCCAAATATGCCTTTCAAATTCAAAAGAAGAGAGGTAACTATACTTTTACCCTTGTTAAAGACCATTAATAAGTCACAGGGACTTGCGCCCCTTGCTGGAAGTGATTGGTGGTAATTCCAATATTTTAGAAGGGGGACAGAAGTGACCCTATGAACTACTGACCGATATTGACCTTTGAGATCTGCTAGAATGGCACATGTTACCACCGGAATGGCTAGTTTTAAAAGAAATGATTCACCACATCCAGGTAATCCCTTGAACATTTTGACCTTCAAAATCATTAGTGCAACTCCAGAAAATGTATTTTACATGGAGCTGGAGCAAATCCTTCATAGTGGAAGTTATTTTAATCCCCTATTATTCCAGGCCCTATAAAACCCAACCAAAGTCGGAGTCACATTTCAAGAGACCAATCACCTAGGGAAGGTCCAGAGAATTTCAACTACATAGGTTTGTTATATTTAAATGAATAAAATGAAGATTGATACAAACCTTTCCAGTTCATGCATCACAGCATGCAGTGTTGTCAGCATAACAGTAATGCAACAAACTGCATCATCTGCATACATATTTACCTTATGGGAACTGCCCATCCCATCTATCCATCAAATATCCTCTCACCCTCTAATCCTTTTAGCCATGGCTCCATTGATAACACAAATATCAGAGAAGACAGCTCCTTTGTAAATATTCAAAGCACCTACCAGGGACCCATTTCAATGAATTGCAGTGGCTGGGAACTGGAACAAATCTGATTGTTCTATTATGTTTGTCAACATAATTCAATTCTACTCTATTGAATGACTTATTCGTACGTAATTCAAATATTCCTATAGGTTTGGCAGCGCTCCTACCTCAATCAGGGTACAGACCCTTCTATTTTTGTCATATGCATTTCAATCTGTAATAAAGCTAATTTGTTTGGCCTTTATCAGAAAAGGCAACCCCTCATTAGTAATATCATCAATATTTTGGAATAAGTAGTTAAGAACCACAATCTGTTGCTTCATAAAATGGTTTGTTAAATAAAACCACAGTAGAATCTGCTATGGACAGATTATCCGAATTAGAACAAAAAAACATTAATTACGCAGAGATACCATTGGACCCAAGAAATTAGATTAAAATGTTTTAGTGCCTATGCTTTGCAATGTGAAAGGTTGCTATAAATCATAATCCATTGCTTCATTACCTTGATTGAGAAATAGAACCATAGCAGCATCAACGATAGATTAGGTAAGTGAATAAGAGATACATTATTTAAATTGAAATGCCATTGAACTCAAGCAATTAGTGTTACATGTTTTCTAATATGAAGGTTTCAAGCCATCAGGCCGTGGGGCTTTACTCTTATGTAGGGATTCAATTGCCTGGTCTAATTCTTCTAAAGAGATAGAAGAACCATGTAGAGGTGATCCACTCCCGATAGCTGCAAAAAAAATAGAAACTGACAAACGCCTGCTGAAAAAGTGGATCTAAGTTCGTCCTTTGGATTTGTGGATGTAAATTTGATAAGAGCATTTTAACCTTCTCATCTACCTCTTACTGTAAAATGTCCTCCCTTTTAGGCAGAATCCTGTGCAGTTCCCTTGGGGAGCACTACAGAAGATTAAAACTACAGGTATATGCAATAAAATCCCCTTTGGTATCAATCTGTACCACAAAGAATTAGTTAGTAGCTGTGGCTAAGCAGTCAGATTTATCTCAAGAGGGAGATGAGCAGTATTCAGGGTTTACACATTAGGACTACAATACTATGGAACAAGGAAACACTGTCCAAAGCTTTTTCTCAAAAAGAATATATATTTATTTTACACACTCTGATGTTCACACACAAATCACTATTATAAAAGCAAGTTAAATCAGTCAAGAAAAGTATTCACAACTACCTATTTAAATTGTAGACAAGTTTGAGCAAGAGTGAAAACTGAGCAAAACGGCACAGTGAAAACCCAGCAGAAATGGGACTCTATCAATTTCTCAAAAGGGAGGGAAAGGACAAGTTATACAGGGTTATACTCTTTAACACACCAGCGACACTTCCCAATAAGACTGTGAACAAGTTAGGCAAGGCAGTACTTTAGCATATGCAATACTGAGGTGAAAACCGAGCAAAATGGCACTTCACAAGTTTAAAAAGAGGGAAGAAAAAGCTGCTTATAAGAGTTAGGTGCACCAACACATTTCTAGGTGAGAAGAAATTTAGAGAAGGCAGTTGTAACAGATTTAGCCAGTCAATAGGCCTGTGCCAGAGTCAATGGTACAGGGCAATGTGCCCAGGAACAAAATGTTCTAGTAGCTGCAGTCAAGTCTTTGTTTAACGATTCAAAAAGGCGGTTGCAGAAGGTGAAAAGACAGTGTTAGATAGGGGCGGCCAACCCAGTAGGTAAGTAAAGGATTTAAAACACCTTTAGCAGTGCCCAATGAAACGGGAGGCCTGGTGGAACAATGTACCTTAAAAGGGGAAGAGGCTCCTGTGGTGGCAGTAGTTCCTGGCAGTTCCTGCAGTTCGGGGGATCCAGCAGAGGGAGAGAGGCTCTCATCATGGAGGAAGGTTCGAGTTACTGCACTGCCCAGGGATGAAACCAGCTGCGGTGCTGCCAAAATGAATAAAATGTACGCTCCTTTTAAATCGCAGTCGTGGTGAATGGGTGCCTGGCTATCCGGTCTCCGAGTGCAGGGCACTGGTGATGCGACCAAGGCAGGTCCTGGAAGGCGATTGGCGAACTGGTTGGCCCCATCACCTCAAGGGAAGAAGACTCTTGTAGAGGAAGATCTTCTCAAGTCGTTGGAGAAAATTGGTGAGGATCTGCAGCAGGGCTTCGCCGGTGGTTCAATCGTTGCAGATGGCTTCAGCTTCTCTCCACTTTTGTTTCTTAGTTCCAGTGGTGACATCTTGTCCTCCAGTCCTCAGGACCCTGCTTTTATGCAGCAAGACCCCCATTCATACAGCCTAGCTGTCACTCACACAGTGGGGTGGCTCTCCTGGCGGGAGAACCCCCCAGCCTATCAGGGCAGAGTGTGACTTGGGTTGCCTATTCCCCCTCCCACACATCCTGTCTACCCCAGACTCAGTGGTGCCGAAAGGAGGACTTCTGTGCAGAAGCCTGCCAATAGGACGAACAAAGGATCCCCGACCTGCGTTAGGATTTCAGAGAAAGACACAAGAAAGAAATATTATTAAAGTTCTCACAAAAAAAAAACACCGGATTAAAGTTACTATAAAAATAAACCGGCGGTATGTTAGAGGCTGTCAGTAAAAGTGGTAGCCTCGAACAATGGGAAGATCCCATAGGGAAATATTCACAGCTGAATATTCACGGTAGTAACCACTGCCACCAGCCAGAAACTTTTGAGATAGGGTCTGTAGGGTACCCCCTCAAAAATGAACTCTAGGGAAAAACTATTAACCCTTCCCAGTACTGGTTTTTTCATAAGAATTGACTAGTAAAGTCAATGGGGACTTTACATGCCCTGGGAGACAGTCCCAGGGTATGGAGTCTATGTTTGGGGGTCGCTACGACACCCCTGTGGTACGGCACGGAGGGTGCGGTGTACCACACATGTAAAAAGATGAGAAAACCCCATAGACCATAAGCACAGGTTGACCTTTCCACTAAATGGATCAGCAGATTTGCCATGGTTATTATTAAAATGTTGAATGCCTTTTGTAATTCCTTTCTCTTATTTTTGTGTTCATATATATTGAACTTCACATTTAATGGGCCTTCCTACTTTTACAATACACAGCAGCTTGACAAATAAATTCCATCCTTAGGGCTGCCATCATTCTCTCTGACATGTTCTGCAAATCCAACTGCTTAGGCATGTTCTCCCTGAAATAGCTAGCAATGACCAAAGTAATTTCTTTACCCATTATTAGGTCATAAAAACAAATTGATCATACAGTTTCTAAAGAGGAGGCATTGATATGATTATACAAATCCAAGCCGATACTGGATAATGATCTGACAAAACTAGAAGTTCAATTTCAACCCTGAACATATAAGGAATAAGAACTGAAGACATCAATAATAGATCAATGTATAAATAAACCCTGTATACATAAGAAAAACCCATATAATCTTTTTTAATTGGTTGCATGAATTACTTTGCTTCAATTAGTCTCCACTCATGCACATCCTAGACAAAATTAAAGCATTTAAAAAAATCAGTTGCATTAGGTGGAAGAGATGAATCCTTTGCAGGATCCGGGACCAAGTCTAAGTCCCCTCCATAAAACTGCAACCCGAGGGAGCCTGATAAAAATATGCCTTGTATTTCATTTGGCATAGATTGATATCATAGTTGCGCGCACCTGGGGAAATTTCCTTGAAGTGTTGCTTTGCTGCTCCCTCTGCTACTCCATGGATTCCTTGCTGTACTTCACTACAATCAACAGTAGTCCTCTGTACTAAAGACTCTAAACAATGCCATTCAGAACTATGGACATTTGATCTTGCTGTACTGACCTCAATTTACTTTATTTACTTTTTTTAGACTCTGTATTCTCATAATTTTTGTAAGATCTGCAAGCTCTGTCCCTTTTTTGGCATGATACCATAAAAATCAGCACACGCGCGCACCAGCACACGGGCACCTGGGAAAGTACCTTGAAGTACTGCTTTGCTGCTTCGCCGCGTTGCTCTGGTCGAAGGGCAAAAGCAGTTCTTATTCTCCATACTATAAGGTCAGTCCTTAACTGTGATATTACTCCTTTCTATGAAACGTGAATTACATACACTTAAATGTGATATGCCACTGTCTCCTCTCACCGACATAAAACCAATAAATGTAAATTCACTGAAACAACACCACAAAGCTGAGCTGCTGTCATAGTTCGCTCCTCCTCCATTCTATCTTCACCTCGGGTGCTTTCAGTTAAGACTACCAAACCAGCAAAGAACGCTGATATTCGCAACTTCTGCCGTGAAAAGACAACAAATGTAGACTTTCCTCATAACAACTCGCCGCTTGTCGAAGAAAAGCCTGGGAATCCTCAAACGTCCACAACTTCTGCTCGTTTAGTAACTCTTCGTCGCATTCCCCAAACATTAGATTGTGAGAAGAAGTCCATTCACACAGCTCCAATCACAATGTCTACACCAGGGGTTACATCAGAAGTGCCCCAACTCACGTAAATCGCATGTAACGCATTTGAAACAAATAAGGAAATCTGCGATGTAGCTGACAAAATATCTATCAACATCTCAACGTCTGATATTCTTGTATTATTGAACGCATTAACAGCACCAAACCCAACCCGGTTCATTGAGCCTGTCTCTGATGAACCTGTCCAAGGTGCTGTTCCCTGTTCGTGAAATTCAGGCTCACTGGTGGATTCTGTGATACGCGACTTGAATTCAAATGGCCCCTGCTTTTCAGCCCAAGAAGAATCAGCAAACTTATCTTGTTCACCTGATTTCCAGATTTAAGCCATGAGATTTTGATATTAGCAACCTCTTATATTGCCCCCACACACGTAAACCTAATGTTATCCTAGTCCTCTAGCGGTGGCCCCCTCTAATTCGCTAATTGAAGTGACACTTAGCGTGATCAATACAGCGCTATTTTCCTTGACCAAACTATTTGAAACCCTTGATATGAAATTAAATCTACAAAGAACCCAAACTAACAGAATACTCGATTTGCAAAGAAATAGTGATTTAATCAAAAGCCAAAAGGCAAGAGTCGTTTGTACAACCTGCAACATGAAAACTACTTGTGAAAAAATCGAGCCCTCCTCTCAAATACCTTACCAAGATCTGAAGAAATGTCCACTATTAGTACCATTTATACTGGGCACTATTACTTAGTGTAAGTCGTTGATAGGTCACCAGCAGTGCCCGATAATACTCAGAAATTGCCGGTCATAGAGAATAAAGAAATAACTCATGCAAATTCAAAAACAAGCATGCACCATCTTTACTGGCCCATTCCAAACAAACAATGTATCCAAAAAGAAACCTAAAACTGCAAATTCAGAAAAGAAATTAAAAAATGTCAAAACAACCACATCCTCTATGCATTCTGTGACAAAGCAATTCTTTAAATCACTACCTAACAATGAACAACGACCTAACTTTAGCTTCAGAAGCAAAAACAAAAAAATAATCGCAATTAGCACAGATAAAAAAATCCAAAACTCATGTTTCTGATACACCCCCCTGCCTTATGCACCACTTGATCAGAGACTACAGAAACGTCTGTGCTGCAGATACCACATAAATTAATAAACTGACTGCAACTGCCAATATACTGGATGATCAAACAATAGATGCACATAGGCACAACATTAGGAAAGCAGTAGACGTGTATATGATAGCTCAGAGATTTCAACCACCTTATTTCACATCAAATCTCCAGAGAGATACTTGAAAAAAACCTCCAGTAACTTTCTATGAAAATCTAGCAATAGACAAACCAAACCAAGAAAATCGAATAAACTCTCTTCAGCCACCCACCCCTACAATCATTTTTTAAAAAGGTGATGCCCGGAACATCAACTATTCTGATAATGTCTGACTGTGTTGATTTGACCTTATCTGTTGTCAGCGAATGCTGTCCTGAAATATCTAATGAAATTAGAGACATCATTGAGTAATATCTAGCAAAACAAACATCTCTTGCGAAGCTACCACAAACTGTAACACAAAATAAAATAATTGATCATATATCTCCTATAAACTTAGAACATTGCAAATATTATTCTTAAAATTCTCATTCATACTCTTCTGATACAGTTGGACCCCATAGGTTGGCTGTGTTACAAGACATCAGATCTATATCTCATGCCTCGCTCTCTAATGTATCAAAAAAATTGAACCATCATGTCCAACACTCACTTATCATTTAATGTCAGACACCTTCCTTTCCCCCATATAACTTGAATCGCAAAAGATTTATGACAATCTTTTCTGAGATACTATCATTAGAAGATCTATCTTCAACAGACATTGACTAGGTCAAATTTATAAACAAATCAGACTTGGGAATAGTTCAACTCTGGATGAGATTGCGCCTTGTTCAAAACACCATTTGGTTGGCAAAAAAAGATCTTTTTGCATTAGCGTTTGATGTTTTTGGTGAAAGACTTCCTATAATAGACCTCTTTCAAAAACACACTGCCCAAATTAACAAAAAAAAATCACACCCAACATTTTGATCAATATGCTGACCACTTCAACCATAACCCAATACATATACCTTGTGCGTGTGGAAACAAAAAAGTATAACTAGAATCTTCCACGCAGTTCAAACCATCTCCCTATCAAGCTGGAATACAAGAGGATTTAGGCATTTAATAAATAACAGAGAAGTTTACCTTGATGAATTTGGTTTAATCATGTTCCAAGAAACATGGCTAACCACAATTCCATCGTGGGATGGCCATGACATCCAACTGCTCCCAGCTAATCGAGGTACAAAAGCCAGACCAACATCAGGACTCATGTTATCCACCAAAACTAGTTCAAATATTTCAACAGAACCTTGGGCGTCTCCGAATAACTTTATGCAGCTGACAAAAGTATGAATTCAATCACTTACTTATGCTGTACTTAACATATATTGGAACCCCTCAGGGATTCCAGACCATCAGTTATTTGAGCACATCATCAAATTAACTTGATCCACTTAGCCCCTAACATCACACATATTATTTTAGCAGGGGATTTAAACTTACACTGTCTAGATAAACAATCAAACCATTCAAACAAGAGACTAGTACACTGGAATGACTTTGTTAAAGCGAATACCCTAATTACGCTAAACAGAGCATCCCTCCCTAAACAACATGGAGAAGAGACATATCTAGTGCGACTCTAGATTACATTTATTTTGATCATCTGTTATTTTCAAAGACAATACCGTTTCAAATAATCCCTTCTGAGCAAAGTGACCATAATATGTTAATTTTTACATGTAAAAATGATAGATCACATCATAATCACCCACGTTTACATTATCATGGCACTCAATAGATTTCATTGGTCTGAGAAATCGCTAGAAAATGTTCATGATTCTTTGAATACAGCACTCCTGAAATCTTCTCAAAAATCACAATCACCTTTTATTGAACATTATGATTTGTTACAACTATATCGATCTCAAAATACCAGAGGTCCATATCAACCACTGCATTTGACCCTTTTGTTAAACAAAGAAAAACCTTATATGGATGAGAAAAAAGACTAGTAACATTATTATCAATGGAGTTGAGACTACTTGCATAAAGAAAATCCAAAGGAGATATAAAAACTGGCGTTGTGCCCAGAAAACCAAATTATTTCAAAACGATGGCAATAAGATGTTAGGCATACTTACTGGCAAAAATACTGCACAAACTTAGACCTTGATCAATGAAACTACATCAAAATCTCAATTAGCAATCCAAATGAATGGGGTAAGTGAATCACAATGGAGAACCCATTTTATGAATTTATATGTTTTACCCTCTTCTTCACAAATCCAAAATAGATCTCAAATAACAGGCCACTTCAATTGGACTTCACTAGAGCAGATATGTTGTTATTCATAAACAAAGCGAGTCATTTGCGAGTGCCAGTGCCTGACAGCTTCTCCAAACAAATGTTAAAGCAACACCCACAACTATGGGCCTCAATTTTGTTCAATCTATTCTCTTACATACATTGTAAACAACAAATCCCATGTTCATGGAGGCATTCCATTATACTTCCAATATACAAGAAGGGCGATTGACAAAATCCAGCCAACTTCAGATATAAACGCTTGGTCTCTAACCGCAAAGGATTTGTTGCTGGTTTGGGTACTTCTATTAACATCATAACCATTAATCTACTGCAGGTCAACTGTTCCACTCGAAAACAACTCTTATACTTAGCCTTCGTGGACTTCAGGGTCACCTTTGACTCGATAGATTGTCAATTGCCTATACAAAAGCTAGAACAGTACCAATGTACAAGCTCCTTAATCACACTGGTTGACCTCCGGCATACTAACACCATGCCGGCATACTAACACCACGATGCAAGTCAGGCTATCCATTGAAGGATTACTCACCTCCTACTTTTTGACAAAACGTGGTTTTAACCTGTTTATACTCGATATGGGTGAATGTTTTCAAGAAACCACTGCAGCTCCTCTGAAATTAGGCACACAACACATCTTGTGGTTACTGTACGCAGATGACCTCATACTCCTCCCTCAAACACTCAAACACTCAAACACTCAAGGGTCTGCAAAGATTGTTGGACAAACTTGATACCTATGCGCATAAGAATAACATTCTCATTAATTTAGAAAAGATGCACATTTTGATATGTGGTAAATCATCAAAGCTAAAAGAAAGGTCCTAAAAGTGATTACTCTTACAGAATACACGTTCTGTAGTACAACAATACAAGTATTTAGGCACAATAGTCACTGGACAATCTAACAACAAACTTTATCTTCTTAATATGGATTCTAAACTACTATCACTTACATCACAAACAAAAATCCTTTTTTATAAATGTGGCAAATTCATCTGCAGTCACAAAATGTTGTGCCTATTGTAACCTATGGCTCTGAATCAAAGGCTCCAAAAGATCGACCATTCTGGGATAAATTACAGGCCCTCTTTTGGAGCGCACTTGTTAAACTGCGCAATTGCACACCCAAGCTGATAATACGCTTTGAGATTGGAGCTTTTGTCACTGTACACTCATTATGTATGGAAAATGTGCTGCTTACTTTGAAAATGTTGATTGAGTAAAAATGCAAATAACATTCTGTGCATATTAGCTACGCATCTATTGACATCTACCCAAGACTTTGTGTGAACATGGATGACATTCACACTAAATGCATTAGCAGATTCGGACATCTCCATAGAACTTCTCATTTCAAATCTAGTCAGAGCTAAAAATAATCTATATCAACATGACTGTATAAAGACTTTGACCCCCTCAACATTTGGACACAAAAAAGCTCACACGATGGCTAATTATTTACCTGAATGTCCATCTCAACACTTTAGAAATCAATTCTTAAGAATATCACCAAACTTGTAGTCTTTTAATGACTTATAACCAGACCTAACATCATCCCCAAAGACCTCAATTTTTGTTGTTTCTTCATTAATACAATTCAAAAAGAAACTATTCAACATTTAGTTGTAGAATGTCCTGCTTTAATCTCGAAACGTTCTATATATTTTAAAAATGTACTTGATTGTGAATTATCTATGTCAGATAATGACATTTTGCAAAAAAATATTTCTTCAAATGGAATAACAGTGACAATAGCTGTGATACAATATTTAGAAAGTTTACAATTAA
Organism: Ambystoma mexicanum; assembly: GCF_040938575.1. Classification (NCBI taxonomy): domain Eukaryota; kingdom Metazoa; phylum Chordata; class Amphibia; order Caudata; family Ambystomatidae; genus Ambystoma; species Ambystoma mexicanum. Next base: position 1,144,125,215 of record NC_090922.1, read on the forward strand.
TGGCGAAACATTATTATACATCTGTTAATTCGTTACATAAGGAACATTATGTAATACTAGAGTCCCTGAGCCTGATAGTCTAATCTGGATGCATGATTTTAATTTATGTTTAACAAATGTAATTTTAATATCAATGTCTTCTTCCATTTATATTATTGACATTTTATCAAACATGAAATGTTTCAAATTTGAACATGCCATCATATCTGAAATCAAAATGTTATACTATAAGCTCGATTGACTATGTTTTAACATAAGATAACTCTTTTATATAAGACTTATTATGTTGATTGCAGGTTGATTTTACATTTTGAATATGTATTTGTATTTGAAAAAAATTAAAATTTTGAAAGGTTGAAAATTGTTCAACCAAATCAATGAAAACATGTATTAAACATTTTAAAAGATATCATAGTGGCAAAGTTTCCAAATAATAGCCCTTTCAAAAAAATAAAGGTCTATTATTTGTACATTTTAGGATCTTGTCAAAAACCTGCATTTCGAAATGGAATCCCCTTAGCTGCCAGTGTGGGCATCCACATGTACTTCTCCACTACAGGTAAAGTATTGTAATGTAAACCTTTTATGTTTTAACCTAATTTGCTTTTGAGACAATAAGTGAGTTTCGTAACATATGACAACTGTCACACATCCCTGTAATGAAAATGGTTTGAACATGGCCTTAATTTACAGTGCAAAGTAAGCCACTCAACATTCAGAATGTTTACTCTTGTGTCACCCATTCAACTACCATAATATATTAATTGTTTATTTATAATGCGCTTAATAACCAGAGGTTTCAAGCTCGGACCAGGGGATCGAATCTGTGTTGCTCTGGGTCGTCTTGCTTCCAAGACGAGTTTGTTGCCCTGAGCAATCCTCCGAGATAAGCATTATTTGAATGCTGCAAAATCTGAGAAATCTTAAGGTTGAAAATTTAATTTTCCTTTGACCAAACTTAACCCACATTTATACCACAAACTTTTTTCACCTGCTTTAATCAAAGTAAACCCAACTTCCTGAGAATAGTCTGTTCCACCATATTAGCTCATAGGGCTATTCCAGATGAGTCTATGGATGTGGGTCCCCCCCATAGCAACCTATTCTAATCAAACCAAGGTGAAATGTGAACTGGTAATGCAACTCAATTCTCCCATTCACTCAAGAAATATGAAATGTGTATAAAGCAATGTTATATTATACAACCCATTCACCACCCCTTCCAACGAAGCGCATGAACAAAATCCCAGGGCTACATTACCTATCATATGCAATAATAAAATATATGCAATATACACTTCTGCACTATAACCCATCACATATCAAAAATGTACCCAAACCTATTATCTTAACATGGGAATGGACCATGAACAGGAAAACCATATATGCCCACCTATACAGGGATATTAGTTTCCCTTCATTAGTCCTTCTCCTCTCCTTGAGGTTCCCCACCGTGCACTATCCTTAATTTTGTGCTTTAGGGTCTACACTTTGACCTTCTTCTGTATGTGTATCAGTTGACGTCTCTCAGCCTGCCAGCCTCAAAAGAGGGTCTGCTCAATTCAAAGCGGTTATGGATAAACAATGCCCTTAATAAGTAAAGGTTAGAGTGCAAGGAAAGCCCTGTCCATATTTTATGTTATTATTACTCATGCAGACATACACCTCTTTAAGGAATGTTGAAAGAGTCACTGATGCAAGGTCCACGAAATATTATCTATGGGCATGTCTAAACAGGAATTCTGCAGATTTCTGGCCTGCCTCGATTATGTTTTCATGAATGCCTTAGAAATGGATGTGCAAGAAGACATCTGAGATCAAGTCCTTCTTTTGCTGTACCGGTAAGTACACCCAGTGGGATCTGTTCAACTATTTGCATCTTCTGGCAGTTTGAGCAACCTGCAAAATAAATCTTGAAGGAACCCTTTTAGGTCTGCTTCCACAATACGTTTGTGAATTCCTTTGATGAAAATAGTGTTGTGTCTCAAATCTATTTTCTATATGGTCCTGTTTTCGTTGGACGGCAACACTCTGAGATTTCAAGACCTCTGCTCTGTATGTTATCTCCGATAGTTAATTTACAGGTTGAGCTCTCAATTTCTTCTGTTGCTGTTCAGCCTCAGTAACCTATTCATCTAAAGCAGAGGTTGGTAGCTAGATCTGTAATACTTCCCTAAATCTCCTGATTGATCATCCAAAAAAGTTCTGTAAGTCATTTTGGATAGCATGAATCTGGGCATATGTTACATTTTCCAGGTTATTAATTTTTTTGTGGGCTTTCAGGAGTTAGAAATTTGCTCTCCCATTCCATTTGTGTTTTCACATGTTTCTTCTGCATTGAATGACCCACAGGTGGACAGCCCAGGAAATAGCTAAACCTCTCAATGAACAGGTATTAGCATGCAGAATTGGATGATTCTGCACCAATGTCATCTTCACTTGGATTGACTAATAAGTGTGTTGGGAATACAAGAATATAGGGGAGCGGTACGTTGGGGCTCCATCTAAAAATTGCTGATTCGGGTACTGCAGACTCAGCAAGTAATGGGGGAGACAAATCTCACTGCCACAGTATGCCTGTCTACCATGATTATGCTCAAATTAGGGGAAATTGGGGGTGGTGGCATGAGGACGAATAGACATTCCTAATTGAGTCACTGGCTAACAAAATCAAGTGTTCAGGACTTCCTTCAAGGGGTTTTCTTTTCCAGCCAGCCTCCCCCTTAAACAACATTGCTCTTCAAAACTCCTGAACAGGTATCTCTATACATGCACCTCATTCCTCTAAATCCAGTGATCCCAGGGGTTGTTCTTGAACTAATCTGCCATTGCAGTGGGGGAATGGGTGCAGTTACTGCAGAGTTCACGAGCACCCTGGGTCCTACATATCACAAGCTTCTAAGACCATCTCATGTCTTGTGCGTATATTGGGATCTCCACGCTCGCTCCTAATCACTTGCTTCACCAGCCAGGCCTCTTCAGCAATTGTTCTCATAGATGGTGCCCCGCCTAAGAGCTTTGGGTTACGGACGCCATCTTGGAGGATGAATAATTCAAACAAGCTGTTTTCAAATGCTTAAATATCCTTCTTTTACCAGTTCCCCAACATGCCCTGTGGCACCAAGAGATGCACCACTGCTTCATAGATCCGTAAAAGTGTTCATTCTGGGAAGTTGTGCAGCACACCAGGCATAAGGCCCACAGTAGCCTTTACATGACAGAGACATTTGGAGGCGTCTCTTACAAAACTCAGGGGCTGGCAGCTCTCTCAGCAGCTTCACCTGACACACCACCACATACCACTCAACAAAACTGCCTGCCAACTAGTACTGCAGGTAAGCCAGCAGATTCGTTGTGACAGTCCTGATCCACCATCAACCCACCCACTACAGCCCACCCACAAGAACATTCCCACCCAACAAGCACCCAAGCTAAGCCAGCAGCATTTGCTATGGCTACATTTGCATCATATTAACTGCTCCCCTGCCCACCAATCCACATGAGAGAAAACTAACAATGAGATAAGTGGCCCGGGTTTGCATATGCACATCATTAACTATTCACTTCCACTATTCTGATCCTGAGAAGCTCCCAACACTAGCATTTCCGCACCACAAACCTATTCCCCAAGCTAGGTACAACAATCCATTGATGACCATTACATTCACATACTTACTTGCCTAGGCACCCTTCCACCTACACAAAACTAGAGGCAGCCACCTCCATTTGGTGCGTCATATGTGGAGAACTCCTGAACTGCAAAACTTGGGCTGAATGCTCACCAAACATGACTCAATTTTCAGGTGCAGCCTCCACTTTGGTTTACTAAATGACACATCATACTTCAAGGTGACACCCAGGCCTCTCTGCCCTATAGAGAAACCTTGAATCTAGGTGTAGGCTCTATCTAGGTTTTGCCATACGCGTAAACCTTTGGCACAGTGAAACATAGGATTTTATCCCACTGTACAGGATCCTCTAATCTAGGTTTTGACTCTGTCTATGTTTATTATACGCTGATACCGGCTACAGTATGAAACCTATTCCCATAGCTACAGGACTAATAAGCAATCTCGCAGCCTACGGTACATGTAGCTCACACCACTAGCGTGGACAGAGTCTGCAGGCACGGCCAAACATCCATGCACGATAGAACACATCTACGGCTAAGCACATCCGGCCTAGTTTCACACATAGCCATCCAGACTGAAACACCTGGCGTACCCCAACACGTCTGCCACTAGCATACAGCGACCACCACCCAAAGGAACCTGGTATATCTGGCCTCACATAGACTCTCTTCGACAACAGCAATCTATCTCTAAACCTCAAGAGCACCCACCCACGTTTCTGACCTCCTATGGACTGCTTAGTCGAGCCTTGCCAGCCACCTAAGTCTTAAAACGGCAAACATGCACACACGCATCTAAGCGAATCCCCCCTAGAATCTCTAACCACATCGACTACGTTCACCAAGGGCATCGCAACCAAGGAAAAAGCGCATTGAGGCCACACAAGTGGGGAAAGAGCACTATATAAATAACAAAATACAATACAATACAATTCAATATATGCTGCCTAGCCAAACCATGCCACATGAAATGTATTTTACATTGTCTGTGCTGGCATATATTGTGGGCAGAGGCATCATGAAAATTTGATTTACAAAGGAGGTGCTGCAATATGTTGTGGGCACATGCAGCATGAAGTGATCTCTACAATGCAGATATATATTGTGGGCATAATCATCATAAAAAAGGGGCTGAAAAATGTTCATGTGTAGTGTTTGTGACCTGACATCCTTTAGATTGATACACTTGTTACCTTTGCACTGATAAGGGTAAGGGCATTGTGGGGGTGTCCCCTGCAGCCGCAAGTCAAGAATTGTGTCAGTATAACATAGATGTGTGATCTATGTGATCACTGCACACCGGCATTTTCACATTCTGACTTTCCATTTGCAGTATTTTTCGCTTTGCAATGATCACATAGATCCGTAAAATCTAAAATTTCTACCCATTATTTTTCAAATAATTTCAGGGAGGACCTCCCATCTCCTCTTGCTTTTCATCGGGCTCACACAATCCACTGCAGATATTTTTTAATTACAAAGTTATCATTACTTATGAACAGATACATCTTTATAGGAGGGCAACAGGGGCACTTGCCCGAGGCCCCCACTTTGGAGGAGAGCCCCACAAGGCTGTCTGATCTAATGAATTCAGTTTCCATTGTTCACCAAACATAAATAACACGTCAGGAAATGTTGATGCATGCTGCTGAGGCTAGACCCATTGCCTGTCTGTTGGTGTCCAGTATATTCTGCTCTGATTAATTATTTCTGTAATACTTTTGGTGTTCACTGTGGTATAAGTAGTTTGTGCACTCACCACGCCACAACTCCTGTAGCATTCTCACTATTTTGTGGGGATTATATTAATCATGTGCAAAAGCCAAAGTTTAAATGCATACTGGTAAATGTGAGTGCTGCAATGGTTCAGAAGATAGCTCAGTGTGTTAAGCAGTCATTGCAGAGATCTGTCTTAATTTGCAAGATTACAAAATCAAATTCCAAGGCTGACTCTATGTACTTAGTTGTTTAGCACATCAGGTGATATTATAAGCAATATACCTGCACGAAATAGAGGTTGCTATAAAAAAAAGAAATACCCTCAGTATGGTGAAGGTCTAGAAATCTTCAGGTGGTTATAAAACCTATGCAGCAACCTTTAATGATAAGCATAAAGTGTTAGTCAGGAGAGGTGATTAGGTAACCACATTCAAAACTGTGCAACCAAAGCATTCATCGTGGCTTTTCCAGCAGACATAAAATGATCCTGGACAAATCGTCTCATATCGCTGACAGCACTGTATTGTCTTGTGAAAAGGTTTCTCTTCTAACATGCTGGTGGCATTGGTTAGCCCTGTTCGTTCTTTTTAAGTAGGCCATATGAGTGGAAGGTTTCTAGACAAACGAAAACAGACCAGATATTGCAGGCCTCCAGCAAGCATATTTTATGATCTGCTCAATTTTCACAAAAAAAGGTTTGCTTTTTTGTACAATTGAAACACATTTATAAATATCAATTCCACAAGCACGTGTTATGGGCATATTTAAAGCTTTACATTTCAAAAAACAAACCCAGATAAAATATTTAAGGTCACATCAATTAGAATGCTGGTACTTATACACTTCTCTTGATAATGGAGACAATGAAGCTAGAATCATTTGTGTTTTTAATAATTGTCATGTTGGGTTATGTGATTTCCAAGTCAGTTTGATAACATTTGGATGTTTTCGTTCATTTTAAAAACTGGAAAAGAAAGTGGTAAAGTTCAGAAATTGCAGAGTGGACCCAAATCCCAGCATAGCCTCTTAACCAATGTGATCCTCATCTCATTTTATCCCGTATTGCTTAACCTGTGAAAATTGCCAGTGCCTGAACCTTTCAAAATTGACAACCAGTCAGAGTGACTTTGTTCGCAGGGTATGATCTGCATAAAAGCCTCTCTCATGCTTTCACCGGCTATGTTGTTGCTTTCTCTATATTAATAGAGAACATTGATATACAGCACACTATATTCTCTTGTTTCTTTGCTCACACTAATTGAAATCATGGCCCTCTTCTGATCTCAGTCTTTCTGGGTGCGAACACCTTTGTGGTCGTTTATAATCTTCATCCACTATGCATGATCGGATATGTGTAGCTTTCTCCATGCTTCCCATTGCTCTCCTATATCCATGGTTGAACATGTTTGCCTTCTGTGAGGGAGCTAATCGAAGCCATCTGTCTGTTCTGGATAATATGCACCTGTTTAATGAAATCTGTGTCCTGCTTTTTACACTATGGGCGATATAGATTTGAAGGAAAGTGCCCCATGCCTATGCTAGTACCCTTATCATGGACTGATAATGTTGCCCTTTAAATGATACTTATTTGTCATTCTAATTACAGCAAAGATGAAGAGGGTAATGGGACTGAAAGGGAGTATCCATGCTTTTTTTGATCGCTGCAAGGGCGCATTTTAGGCTACGGGTGGTGATTGCGATGAGGGGGGGCCTGAGTCCTTAATTCCTTTGGTGCGGTGAAGGGCGCCCCAAAGGTGTCCGTTTTCTGAGCCACGAAGGTGCTTCAGAGGGCCCTGCTTATGAGGCACGCATGTTACGCAAAATGACGTGTCATAATGAGGTGGTTTTCACAGTGTCAAGCTACCTAATTAGATCAAAAACAAGCTATATCTGAGTTGCTGAAAGCAACATGAAACTAGGCAAATTAATTTGTATAGGATTATACCAATTTTAACTGCTCTTTATCTACGATGAGTGTAATTATCTATGTGGATTTATTAGATCGGATTGTTTGTAATGTGATGACTTGAATGTCATTTTACTTTTTATGAACTTCTTTCGGGTAGTTCTCAAAATAAAGTATCTTTGACCTCGAGTACAATCCGTCACTTGCACCTAGTGTTAACTTGTGATACATTCAAGCCCTTCGAGTGAACTATATGACCAGCTGCAATTGGGTCACCATGAAGTTGACAGGTTTTGTGACATCACATGCATAACTGGCCCCAATGCATTCAAGCCTGGGGGATTGCATAGTATCCCCTCATTAACATGTGACTCTGCTTGTTAGTAAATATCCTATGTACATAAAAAATGAACCACTGACAAAGTTCTGGTATTGCAAAGGTAACCTGCTTTAGTATACCCTACTATAAAATGTTCGGCCTAGTGTGGCTAGTGATTACGCATTCCCCTTTAGTAAGATTGATCGTTGACCTTCTTTTGTCCAGCGCCATCTTTTTATCTGGGGGACATGGCTATTATATAGTTTGATGAAATACACACAAAATGACTCAGTGTTTAAGTTTAATGGCAGCTCCATAAAGGTGATTTATAAACGCCAACGTCCAACACTAGCAGGGATGGTCATGGTACTTATATCATTCCATCAAATTGCTGGAGTGCCCCATCATTCAATGGTCAGTATTAAATGAGCAAGACCTATTAATGCAAATATGTGGTATATGCTACAGCTGATCAAATTGCATATACGTTTTCATGGATTGGAGAAAGTTTTGTAATTTACGAGATGCACGTCATACAAGAAATATGTCTTTGATGTCAAACTCAATAGGAATCTGTTGACCTTAAACATCGATTTGCTTGATGACTCCACTTATCTGTACTTTAATGTAAAAATTTGGCTGTGGGAATTGCAAAGGTGATGGAGATTTACATACACAGAGAATGGAACATCACATGCTTGGCTGATCATACTGCACGAGCGTCATGCTGAAGTTAATAGGCAATGTGAGTTATGCCTGTTTCTGTTCCGTAAATGGCATCTCATGTTGGTTATCATGGGGAGCACCGAATTATTGTCTGACTCCAGCCCAAGGAAAGGTTGTCATGTTTGACACTCCTCTCTGTAACTTTCTAATTGTTTGCGTGATGGCATCAAACAGTTCCCACAAAAAGTGGAAAGCCTGCAGATCAAACCTCATTAGATTGGCGTGGTCGCCAAAAATAAGTAATGTAATGATTAATTGCAAAGAAACGTAAACACGTGTTCCCTTTGGTGGACGTCTCGCATATACAATGATGTCAACTGGTGACCTTTAAAGCATAATTTTTAGAATAAGGGCTTTGAGATTGTGTAGTGTATGAAGTCTAGGGCATTGTTAGTTTCCATTAAAGTAGCACATGGGCAAAGCTCTCGGTTTGTTTGAAAGTCATGCTTGCCACCAGTAAACTCTTGAACATGGTTGGTGCTCTTACTATAATTTGCAGGAGCATAGCCTACTACACTTAAAATGCGTTCATGTGTGTCTTGTTTTTTTACTTTTCTTCTAATCCAAGGAAAATAATTTTGTAAAAGAATAATTAGACGTCCGTCGTTGACCTTTGCGAAACAATCGAGTTGCACCACAGCCACTAGTCAGTAGTTGCACATTGACGCTGTTCCCTGCAGTAATATTTATTGTCAACATATGCAAAGATGAACAGCCCTAGACTAGTTTCATATTTTGCCTGTTGTGGGCCTACAGTGGCTGAGGCCACATAGTTTAGCCCCAAACCATTGTCTAGTCTATTCTCAACCAATGGCTAGGAGATGCGTCAGACTGTTTTGCGCACACCAAACACACACCTGCCTCTGGCAATACTCCCTCCCCCAATGAGATGCCACACAAAGTTTCTCTTGGATAGATGAGCGCTGTGGAATGCTTACGAGACATGGAGCATGAACATGATGGTTGGGTACTGAGGACCTGTCCTTGGTTCCAAAGCCTAACTTGTCTACCAGATCTCAAAAGGTCGCATTGTGTTTCTCGGAGTACAAGCTATCAATCTCACTCTCTGGGACCTGTTGAAATGGGACAGGGGTTGGCATTTTTTTCAATTGCATAATTTGGGTTTTAGTGCAACAGCTGCACGTTATAATTGTAGAGGTCCAAAACATATGGTTCAGATGTGCAGGGTCCTCTCATGGCAAGGTGTTTGGCCAGAAACCATAACCAATTTTCTGGGCAAGATGTTCGGGAGAGGCCATCATTTAGTGCCAGCATACCACCTTGGCATCATTTAGGTTCAGATGGGCATGCAGCAGAGATTTTTGAATGGTAGGATGTACCTCAGAAAATATGGTTCATTTCAGGATGAAAATAGCTAGCATGGATTCTGGAAGCCCTATGAAGTGGAACTCATATGTGCAAAAGAACAGATTCCCCTGTAACAGAACCAGCCTTCACTATTTGTGTAAATTAATTGTATTGGAGAGCAAGAGAAGAAGCATTGTTTGGATTGCTCTAGTGACCGAGTCTGCCCATCGCTTTGTGGGTAGAAGCTGAGCAATATCTGTCTTGCATTCTAAGAACACATCAAATTCAGAATTTGGCACTGCTGTGATTCTGTTACCTCCAACAAGTGGCTTCTAATTGAATTTCTGGCACCTGTATACTTCTCCTCCAAACTCGTAAGGGGGGCCTATGTCTGTTATTTAGGATTACTCTATCTTTGGGCACACATCTCGCAGGAATGCCTGTATTTGTGCATGGCTTTGTGTATTTGAGACCACCATATGTGTTGAGATAAAAGTGCCATCTATTTTGTGCTTTTTGAAATTTGTTGTCCCTACCTCTGTATTTCCCCTCTGTTGTGCTCCTCCTGCCCCCTCTCCCCTTCCGTGGTTCTCAGTTGCCTTTCCTTCCTACGTCCCGCCTCCCATGCCTCCCACTGCATCCTGATTGGCCACTCCAGTTCCTGGCCAAGTTAGGTAGCCCTGCAGTCACTGCGCTCGGCATTTACATTGTGTGCTGAGCGGGTGACTGCAGGCTGCTGTAAAGGTACTGAGACCCTCTGTGGGCCCTGCTTTTTGAAATTTGTTGTCCCTTCCTCTGTATCCCCCCTTTGTTGTGCTCCCCATGCCCCCTTTCCCCTTCTGTGGTTCTCCGTTGCCTTTCCTCCCTCCTTCCCGCCTCCCATCCCTCCCACTGCATCCTGATTGGTCGCTCCAGTTCCTGGCCAGGTTAGGTAGCCCTACAGTCACTGTGCTCGCCATTTACATTGTGTGCTGAGCGGGTGACTGCAGGCTGCTGTAAAGGTACTGAGACCCTCAGTGGGCCTTGCTTTTTGAAATGTGTTGTCCCTACCTCTGTATCCCCCCTTTGTTGTGCTACACCTGCCCCCTTCCCCTTCCGTGATTTTCTGTTTCCTTTCCTCACTCCTTCCCGCCTCCCATCCTTCCCATTGTATCCTGATTGGCACGACCTCCCCGTCCTCATTATAGGCGTTACCAGGGCAGCCCCTGCCCGGCAGCCCCACGGCTAAGGACTCCTAAGGCAAAGGACGGCTCCCTCTGTGTCGACTCCCTGTGCGGCGGCTCCCTCTGCAGCAGCTCCTCCTGTTGTGTCTGCAGGTGTCCGCAGGGGACGCCAGTTACCAGGCAGTCTTCTGGTCAGTCCCACTGAGCTTCTTTGCCACCATCACACCTTCTTGGTTGTGTTGTATTCCCCTTGTTGTTAATACCAGGCCTTTTCTCCCCTTTTAGGATTCTCAAACGTAGGTGTTTTTTCCCTGTGTTGTTATAATATGCACTGTATCAGTATTTACAAAAATTGCATTTTGATAAACCAGGCCTTTCTTCCCTTTTAGGATTCTCAAACTTAGGTGTGCCCTCCTACCTGTCTCAAACCAGCGCATTTTGAAAACTCCTATCTTGAGTGTTGTCGTCTGTCCTATTGCACAACCTGCTTTCCACCCGCGGTCTGGTCTTCCTACTCCACTGACATTCGCTAGTGTCTTCCCCTCTCCCTTCCACCCTCCCCCTCTCCCACCTACTCTATGATGCTATCTGTCTCTCCTATCTTTTCTAACTGCTTCTCTATTGACTATCCTGCTCTCCTCACTAAATCTGGTAGGAAGAAGTTTAGAAAGGACATCCTAGTCTCCAACCCAGGCCTCCCTATCGCCGACACCTACACCAATGCCTCCTTCAAGGAAACTCTCACCGACATCCTCTTCATCGTGCCTTCGCCAGACCTATGGACCCTTCATATGGTCTCTGTGCTCTCCCCTTTCTCCTCCTCTCCCATTAATGGTGGCACCCGCTGGGACGCCCTCCTTATATCCTTCCTTTCCTCTAAAGTCATCATTAATGTCTACTCCAATGGGACCGTCCAGGTCCAAGGCCCGCAGGCCAACCTTCATCTCTTTGATAGACACTTCCCGCGCCTCATTAACTTCCTTTCTTCTCCTGCTGTCCCCACTCCCCTTTCCTTGACTACCTCGTCTCGCCCTTCTGCCTCCTCCCTAGCTACCTTGCCGTCCCCTTCCCTCTCCTCCCCCTCTCAGGCTCCTTCTACACCTTCCGCAGGGCGTACCTCTGATCTGTACCCCTCCACGGGAGTCCTTCAAGGATGGCAACCTTCTCCATCTTGCAACTCTAAACTCTCGCTCTAATATCAAACACTCCTCTGATATCTTCCGCCTTCTGGAAGAACTTGACCTTGATGTCCTCGGTCTCACCGAGACATGGTTCACGGTCAGCTCTGTCACAAGCTCTGATTCGCTCTTACCTGATTGCTACAAGATCCTCTCGGCACCAAGGGCCAACCGCTCTGGTGGGGGTGCAGCCCTGATCTTCCTCAAGTGGATTCCTGCCTCTGTCACTCCTACGCAGGCCTACTCCTCTTTTGAATGCCTTGTCTGCAGGCTCTCTCTCTCCCCTAGCCATTCACTTACTGTGGCTACTATCTATCGGCCACCTGGTCACTCAACTCCTCCTTCTTGGAGACTTCAACATCCACCTGGGTACCTCCTGTCTTCTCTCTGGACTCTTTTGCGACCTCCGCAACTCTCTCTCACTCACTATTCTCCTCTCTGGCCCGACTCATTCTCCAGGGCACACTCTTGATGTTCTGATCTCCTCAGAACATCCCCTCTCTGTCCCTCTCACCACTTCTCTCTCCTGGAGTAATCACTTTCTCCTCTCCTCCCACCTCACCCTCCCTACCCCTCAGGCCAAGCCACTTCCATCACTGCCACCCACCTTCTCGGTCATCTGACACATGAAACGCGTGTCAGCTGAGGCTTTCGCCGCCACCTTCTCACCCCCTCCCCTCCTTTGGCTGACTCTCATCCTGACACAGCCCTCTCTACGCTCCACTCTGATATATCTGATACTCTTGATATCCTTGCCCCTGTCATGAGAATCCACCTGAAGCTCAAAGCCAAGTGCAACTCCTGGTACGAGTCAGACCTCGTCATCCTAAAACGCAAGTGTAGGGTGGCCGAGAGGAAATGGCGTGCTTCATATACATCCTCTGACAAACAGGTCTGCCGCCTGCTTCAAAGGCAATACCGTCTCTCTGTACTAACCAAGAAGAGAGCGCATATCTAAGCCTGTGTCTCTGAGGCATCTAACAACTCAGCTGAACTCTTTAAAATCTGCAAGGAACTGGCCAATCCTGCTGCAGTTCCTACCTCTGCTGTCCCCTCCCAGGCCCTCTGTACGGCACTGGCATCTCACTTCATCTCTAAAACTCAGGATATCCTGTCCTCTCTCTCCTCCTATCCCACCCCACTCCGTGCTCTTCCTCTGGCCATTCTGCAGCAACCTCTCCTCCCTCCTTCTCTGCCTTTCCCCTGTTCTCAGTCGACAAGGTTTCTAGATAAGTCCAATCTATGAAAGTCTCATCGAAACAGTTCACCCCTGTTCCTCCACATAGACTCCCTGGCTCCTGTCATGGCTGATTTCTGCAAACACTCCTTTGCCGCTGGAGTCATCCCATCCCCCCTGAAGCACTCCCTTGTGCACCCTCTTGTTAAGAAACCCACTGCCGACCCCTCCTGCCTGGCCAACTATCGCCCAATCTCTATCTCTCCCTTCCTGGACAAGCTGCTGGAGAAACTGGCCATCTCCCAGCTTAATCTCCACACTGAATCTCTTGGTTGTCTCCATGACCATCAGTCTGCCTTCAGAGCTGCCAGAAGCACGGTTACTGCTCTCCTGAACATCCGTGAAGACCTGCTCTCCAATCTTGACTCTAACACCCCTTGGGTCCTCATCCTGCTTGATCTCTCTTCTGCCTTTGACAATGTCAACCATGCCATCCTGTTCAACCATCTCCGTGATAGCCTGGGAATCACCGGTCAGGCTCTGGCATGGCTGACTTCTTTCATCTGCGACCGACCCTCTCAGGTCCAACTTGGGTCCTTCCTCTCTGCTATTTTTGTTCTCTACCTGTGATGTCCCACAGGGGTCTAACCTCTCTCCCTGGCTGTTCAACCAATACCTGGCACTCCTGGGCCACCGCATCGCTGCTCTCTGCCCCAACTTTCAGTGTTATGCGGATGATACCCAGCTCATCTTTAGGCTACCCTCAGCCTCCTCCTCTACTCCCCTCATCTCTGACTGTCTGTCTGCTATCCAGGAGTAGTGTGCCGCCAAAGACCTCTGCCTTAATGCCAGTAAGACTGAGATTTTCCTCATTGGCACACCCGCTCCCTCCTTTCCTGTTGCTCTCTGACCAGCCTCTCTTGGCCCTCTTCCTGCTCCGACCTTTGAGGCTAAAAACCTTGGGGTCATCTTCGACTCTACACTCTCCATCTCTCCTCACATCTCTGACGTCTCTAAGAAGTCACACTTCCAACTGCACCTCCTCAGAGGTATTCTTCCTTTCCTCTCCTTCCCCAGAAGCTCACTGTCTCCAGAGCTCTGGTTCTCTCTAGGCTCGACTATTGCAACAGCCTCTTTCTAAATCTGCCTGCTTCTACTCTCCGCCCTCTGCAACTTATCCAGAACACAACTGCAAGACTTGTCCTTGGCCTCAAACCCAGGGATCTCTCCAGGACTGAAATTTCTGCAATGGGATCCTGTGGCTGTGAGGATTAAGTTAAAAAAACGTCAGCATCGTCCACAAGGCCTTCTGGGGCCTGGGGCCTAAATACCTTCAACTCTCTCTTCCTAAATTCCTTCCTTCTCAAGCTCTTCGCTCATCTGCCTGAAACTCCCTCGGGGTCAGTCGCTTCTCCAAGCAACGAGTTGGTGGTAGATCTCTTTCTTCGGCTGGGGCCTCCCTCTGGAACAGCCTCTCTGCCTCCTTGAAACTTGAGGAGAATCATCTTCGGTTTCCGGAAGCACCTCAAAACCTTTCTCTTTGCTTCTACTATTTCTCCTCCTCTCCCTTGCTGACTTCCTGGCTGACACTGACTTTGCACTGGATCTTGGGCCCAGGTCCCCTCCCCCACCAGTCGAACTCCTGCACTGCCCTCCTGGCAACCCTGCACTTGGGGACTGTTTTCTGTATCCCTACAGTCCCACTACCAGCACTTGACACCTGATGTCTGCACTTACACTTGCTCTTGCCACCTGCTTGCCTTACTTTACCTATTGTTATTTATTTTCTTATCCCATGTACTGCATTGTCCTCTCCCCCTCCCCCCTGCACTTCTCTACCCTCCCCTTCCCATGTACTTGTGCGATCTGAATGACACCTGGCCTAGAAGGATTGCTGTCTGTCTTCCCTCTGTTCCCCTCCCTGGCCTCGTCGCGCCTTGAAACACCTGTGTATAGGCACGTTATAAATGCCATATCATATCATATCATATCATATGGACGGTGTCATGGCTCCACTGAGAAGCTTTGTCTCGTAAATCAACAGTGGGTGTGCACAAATTATTTCTATGATAAGGTCTTATAGGTGATAGTGGTTCTTTATTGTCTGCTACTAATGTTTTAATTGGTAATGATATAATTTTAAATAGCAACAAATATTGACCGTTGGAACTGTCTGGTGACTAGTGTTTCTGCAGCTTTAACATTCTGCATTTTACAGTGGTCCTTGATCAGGTTAGATTTTGATGTGCCCCAATAAAGTTGCACCCCTTAGCAAAGTCTTCTTTTACTGCCAGCACCTCCACATCTGGAACTGTGCCATTTCTTTTAAAATGTGTCATTTTATGAATAAAGAAAGTGACAGGCTGATCGTTTTGCCACCACCAAAAAGACTAGAGATACCTGCATGCTTTAGAACCTGTGGGTGGGTAAAAAATGCATTCAATTATTTGAAGCCAGTGCAACTAGAGCTTTTAGCTGATTATTCGGGGCATTTCTGGGACTTCTTTGGAAAAACGCTTCTATAAACCATCTACAGAAAAGTGCAAATCCTAAGAAGGGCGGGTATTTCTCCACTGAATGTGGTGATGGATATTCCAACGCAGTTGAAATTATTTTAGCCTAAAAATAAGAAAGTGACAATTACCTAGTTTTGTTTGCAGGTAGATGCTATCTGAGTCTCCACAAGAGAGCCCTAACATAATGTAAATGTTATTTTTTTCTGATTTCGAATCAGGATAGTACGGATTTACAAAAAAAACAAATGGTTTTGGACATTCTCCCTGGTTCTCGTTCACATTGTTGAAAGTCCACTTGTGTGTTGCAAAATTCAAATGGCACTACCTGATAATTATAAATCCCACGTTTCTTATAATAGATGGTTTTCCATGCGCCTCCCAAATCACACCAGGTGTTTGGCACCTCAATGATCACATTTTATGTAAATCACTGCACATCATACTTGGTGCAATAGCACTTGCATTAAGGGAGGGGTACCAGTTCTAATGGCTAAGTATTCCATGCACATTTTTAAATTGGGATACTTTTTTGGTACAAATAGAGAAGCCATATGTTAGCCAATTGAACCTGACACAAAGTCGATTTGACAATCATAAACATGTCTAAAACATGTTCTTGTCAAACAAACCAACAAAATCTTGATTCCACTCGGATAATCCTGATTCTATCACAGCATCTCCAGGTAGCGTTTCTATCACAATCAGGAAAAGAGTAACATTTAAATATGTATTTATAGAACATTTGTATGGCGCCTATACACAAGTCTTTGCAGGTGCCACAAGAAAAGATGGTGGACTGGGGGGACAATGGAATCACAACAACAAAAAACAGTTATATTGGCCTTGTGACAATCCTACCGGGCAAGTGCTTAACAAGGTGGAAAGTGCAAAGGGCAAGGGCTAGAGGAAGAAGTGCAGGAGTGGGTGCTGTCATGGTAGGGGGGTGGACAAGTGCTGGGTGGGCCAAGGTGGCAAGTGTCAGGGGGAAAGGGAGGATGAGTGCGGTGGACAGGGAGGACTAAATTAGGTTAGCTCGGGAAAGGGAGCCTGAGGGCAAGTTCTGGCAAAGGATGCTAGGGGTACTGGTGGAGGTGGTCTGTCCCCTGTATGACTATGAAGGTACCAGGGCCCAGTTGCAGTGGCAGAGGGAGAGTTAGCACAGTAGGAGGAAGGAAGAGGAGTAAAGGAAAGTCTTGAAAAGTTTCCAGAACTTAAGAAGATCTGACCCAAGTCTGAGGGGTGAGGGAGGCCGCTTCAGAGGGAGGAGCCAGCTGAGGAAAGGGCTCTACCTCCCACTAACATGATTTAAGTGTATGTTCTACATGGTGTTATTGACAACCATCAAGAAATTAGAGACTTCTCTTTCTCACACTGTACCATCTGCCCACTCTCAGGACAAATCAATCCACTGTTAATGAACCCATCCTTCAACAGAACATATACCCCAAACACTACGTTTCATCACAATCTTTCCATACCTCACCAGAATCATGAAAAGCTTTGTTACAAGCCAACTCCATCAACACATCACTAAAAAAAAGTGCTCAGACTTTTACTGGCATTGTTCCCAGACCAGCATACTCATAATGAGGGCCTATGTCTCTACACCAATACCACATGGGTGGCCACCTACTTTCTAAAAACTCAACCCATCCAAAATGGAATATATATACACCACCATCCACAAACCCAACCTCACCCCCTGGATCAAAGAACTCACCAATGGCCACCCACACATACCAATCTCAACAATAGTTAAGACCTTAGGCTTTACCGTAGACACTGTCAATCCTTCACAGATCACATAGGTGCCATCTGAGCATGCAACCAACACCGCCTATGCAGGATAGGACACATCCTTCGCCTAAATTAGTTCCGTACTACAGTCCAATCTCTAATTCTCTCCAAGATGGGCTACTAAAACGCTGTCCAAACCAGATGCTCCAACAACATCCTCATCCCCTGCATGCCATGCAGGATGCAGAAGCAAGATCAATTCTACCTTTACCCATGACCCCAGATCTCTCCCAACTCCTCAGACTTCCCATACTTTAGAGCAGTGTTCTTCAAACCTTTTAGGCCGCCCCTGAGCAAAATGTGGGCAGGCCGGGCCCCCACAAAAATGCCAAATGGACAATAAGTCCAAATGGCTATGAACTACCACGCACCGTCACTACACTCTACTCCCAGAATAGTCCCTATGCTCCCCAACCTGCTCCCATCAGTCTCAGGAATCCCTCATCCCACTCCTAGCCCAGTCCCTGTGCTCTCCCCATGCCACCCCACCACAGACCCTGGGCTCTCTGAAACCCTGCTCCCACCACTTTCTCATGGCTCCCGCCCATCCTGCTCCCACCACAGTCCCTGGGCTCCCCCACCCTGCTCCCAGAACAATCTCTAGGCCAGTGGTGGCTGGTGATTATTTTAAGAGGAGGTGTTTAACTATTTCCACCAGATATGCCACAGCGACCGGGCGTAGCCAGAGAGCCCGAACCAATCCTGGGGCATTCGGGGGGTTTTCCCCCATTCATTATTTTAAAATAATGGGTTAAAATGTTGCATTTTAGAGCATAGTTTAAAAAAATGGATAAAAACCTGAACAGTTTGCTATTGGCGCTGGGGGGGGGCAAGGGGCAGCCATGATATTTTTTATTGGATATCTATGATAGATGTCCAGCAAAAAGATACCATCCCTGTTACCCTGGCCCCACAGTGCATAACACAATCAACATGATTATGTGTGTATGCAAGGCCCTGGGGGAACAAAGGGGAAAAGCATGGTATTTTTGACTGGACATCTATGATAGCTATCCAGTAAGAAAATACCATCCCTGTCCTCTGGGCTCCATAATGCCTCAGAAGGAGAGCTGATTTTGGCAGGTGGGTAGGGGATTGTGCAAGAAAGGCTTTCTTAAAATGCCTTTGTTGTACAGCCCTCCTTCCCTCCTCTACCCCATTCGCCAGAATCAGCTCAACGGACCAAAATAAACACACAAATACACACACATTCACAAAGAAATCACTATATCATTCACACGAGCACCCATCACCATGCACTCACTCATAACACAAGCATACACGCATCCATTAACATATTTAAATAAAAAATAAATGAACATAAATGTACCTTCTGAAGGGGCCTGCGCGCGGGTGCTGAAATGCCCCGCTCCAGGCTGTTCTGTCTGCATGTGCGAAGAGCACAGGTGCTCCTCCTCGTACATACAGACATGCAGTGCCCCAGCCAGCATTTCCAATGAGCTATGCAAGGCTGGCAAAGCAAAACGCCCCCAGCCTTGCATGGCTCAGTGAGCATGTGCGGCTGGGGAACTGAACTGAACTGTCAAAGGGAAACAGTGCTTCCCTTTGACAGTTCAGCCTGCCCAGGAGTACTCCCTCAGCTTGAAAAAGCAGCTGAGGGAGTGCTCACTGTTTCACTCGGCAGGCTCCTCTGCTCCTCCATAATGGGCCAGGGGACCACTGGGTGGATGCCTCCTCCCCCATTATGGATGAGCCGCCAGGCTCGGACTGGCCTATAGGGCAATAGGGCAATGCCTATACCAACAATGCAAAATGCTAGTTTGGGCCAGTCAAAATGGGCCACTTTTTCGGGTCACCTTTTTGGCCAATGTGGCCTACTTTGTGGGTAGCACAGTGTTAACATAGTGTTACTTCACTATGCAGCTAGCATCTTTGACCATAGTTGTGAAATATTCTTTAAATATCACAATGTGCTTACATTTTAATGAAAAAACACCCCCTTGCGTACTATTCAAACAGTCTGTGACTAAAGGAATGAATATCCATTTCCAAATGTGAGCCACTTTTTCATTGGTGCCTGAGACCGTTTTATGCTCCAGTCCAACCATGTGAGCTGCGCTGCCCATTTCCTCCAATCTATAAAGAAAGAAAATGCTGCTCTGGTGGTGGGACGGGGGGGTACACCCCACAGTTTGAAGACCACTACCTTAGAGAATTGCTTTCAACCTCTTCAAAAAACTGAAATCCATCACCCACAGAAACACCTGACGACCCAAGCCAAATCTGCTTTGCATTCCAATCTGCACGCTAAATTTCACAGGACACCAAGAGCCTGGAACACCCTTTCACCCCACATCTGTACCACAACTTGCATCGTCACCTTACTCAAAATCATCAAAACATACCTCTTTTTCCTCACCTAATGTAGACAGACCTACTGCTTCTACATACTTTATCTAGCCTAATCAATCTATCCTGTTCTAAAAATATTGAACATTCCTTTCACCTCCTCTTGTTCAACTTTATGAAGCACTCTGGGGCCTTCTGGATAGGTCAGCACTGAGGAGTCTGGGCACTATTGAAAGGGGCCCCTAGGGGTCCCTCACGTTATGGAAACAAGGCAAGTCACCACACACGATAGATACGCCAGACACGAGGTTGTATTCCCAAAGCTAGGGTTTATTGCAAAGCTAATAGTCTCAGTTGGCCAACTCGGTCTCACGCCCCGCGACGTGTATCTCTAGACCTCAAGGGACGCAAGAGAGCAAATTACGTACATAAGTTACATATATACAAAATGTATATCATACAATCAGCTGTGACATGTTTAACACCCCCCTTTATTTGGTTTCTTTGAACTCGGTTTGATGATGGACACTTTCGACGAATATGACACCTTCAAATATCTATTCTAGTAACAATATGCAACCTTGCAAGTGCGGAGACATCTTTTCTTTGTTGAACAGAACACAGTGCTTCTGTTCTTGTAAGCAAGCTACATAGGGGGGAAGAGTCACATTCCAGACCTTGCTATCTATGAGGTGCTATTCGTGTCCTGGGAGCCGACACACTCTACAGGGCTCGGAAAAGGGGGGGCTGTAAGAAGAGCATAATTCAAGCCTTTATCTGCTTTATTCTAACATATTCTACCATATAACGAGACTGGCTGGCAGCTGTGAAATGATTAAATGCCCTGCGGCTCTGCTTCAAGGCTACATTCGGGAGGGAGCCGGGCATTCCTCCCTGGAGCTGCCTACGTTGTGTTTCAACAAACTCTTATTAGCCTTGCGGACCTGCGGCCTTGTCCTTTCACGTTCAGACAACAATGTTAACAGTCGAGCAGTGTAAGCAGAAAATATGCTGCAAAGCAATTTGAACAGAAAGCAATGAGCAATGGAAAGAAAACAAAATGGCGATCCTTGTTACATCAAAATGGCCTTCATTGGTAAAACTCGGAAACCTGTATTTCTATCATTTTGTACATGAGACGGTTGGCCTTCGGCCACCAAAATACGTTTGCCGCCAATCATGAGAGGTATCCATTTTTCTAGACTGACACTACAATCCAAGAAGACAAATACAACTTCCATTTAATCTGGATCTGTTTAAGCCGATATGAGTGTTGGATGAAGCATTCAAATGTACCTGTCAATTAATTTGCTGTGGGGGTGTTGGGCATTTCCCTGGATTAACCAATCAACTCTTTAGTACTGGTCTGAATGGTTTGACTACTGCCAAGTGGTTTTGTCAACTGAACCTGCTGAGTGATGTCACATAGAGCATTCCTGGAAAAAAAATGCCTGATTGTCCCTCATTACAAAGGTGGTTTATTTGTCTTTTTTTTTCTTCTCCATAGGACTAATCTGTCAATCTTGCTACTAAAACGAATGGGTTGTTATTAAAACTCCAACGTATTTAGCAGATCCACAAGTACACGGGTTCCTCCTACATCTGAAGAATACAATACATATTAATAGAGGAGGAACAGCCAATGAGCTAGCAATCAATAATGTTAGTGATATGAAAGGAAATGCATTTTTTGCTAAAATAAAAACAAATATTTCTTGCTAAAACTCATATAAATATCCCAACAAGTTATACATATTCAGCGTATACAAAAAACAAAATTCTAAAATACACTTATACTAAAAACCTCAATCATGGTCTGTATCCATCTTCCATTACCAAATTACCAATTTTTACAGAGCTAGCTAATAGCTAAATCTTACTGCTATACAATGAGCATTCATTTTTTTTTAAAAACTTTATTTATAGCGCTTGACATTACAACAGAAGAGCGTGGATGAAGCCGTATTCGTCAGTCACGGTATTAATACGAACATTCGGTGTACAGTAATAACAATCATGCAGGAAAGACTTTACAATAGGTTACTCTCAAAGCATAAATGTAATACAGCAATTAGTGCATAGTTCAGGTAGAAACATTGATGGGAGAAGAAGACACAGATGACCCACCAATATCATTGGTTGAAATAGAGGAAATGTAAGAGTGAAATGGGGACCAGACATTTCTGGGTTTGGACATTTGAGGTTGCTGGGCCATCCAAGCCTCCTCCGTATCTGAGGCCCAGGTCACGGCGGAAAGCCACTGTGAATGCGTGGGGACACTGGGCCTGAGCCAGCATAGCAGAATACAACGCGTTGCAAGAAGCATACAAAGTCCCGCCATCCTCTTGGAGTCCCGACTAAGTCCAGGAAAGTCATGTAAGAGACATCTTAGTGGGGATGGGGTGATATCCTGATCCAGGATATCAGACAATGTGGAGCAGATCTCCACCCAGAATTGGGCAAGGAAAGGGCAGGACCAAATCATATGGATGTAAGTTGCATCCTCAGAGCCGCTCCTGGGACACCTGGAGGAATGATCTGGTGATATGCGGTGTAACCTGATTGGAGTGTAGTGAAATCTGTGTAAAATTTTAATTGAATGAGTTTGAAGCGAGAATTAAATGACACATTGTGAGTACGAGCACACATACGTTTCCAGCATTGATCAGTAATGTCGATCTCTAGATCCTCTGCCCAAGTGCGTTTAAGTTTATCAAAAGGAGGAGTTGACTTGGACTTTAGTAGAGCATACAATCTGGAAACCTGTCCCCTAGAGGTATTAGTATTCATGAGTTCGGCTAGGATAGGATCATCAGGGGGTATAGCGGGAAAACTGGGGTAGCTCCTTTTAAGGAACCGGCAAAGGTCTGAGTATTGAAGCCAGCTGGATGACCTCTGTCGCAGGTTCTCTGGTAGGTCCGCCTACTCCAGCAAGTTGCCTTGATCGAAGGCATCCTGAATGGATTTGAATCCTAAATCAGCACAGAGGCGCACTACAGAGAGAGGCATACAGGTGGATCCCAAGAGAAAATTCCAGAGATGCAGACAGCTGTGAAAGGGACGAGAAACGTTAGACAGTGACCATATTTTAGACAGAGCAAAGAACGTGGTGCTCACCGGATCCAAAGGATTATTACTGAGATTTGGGGGAGAAAGATTCAAGGAGTGGATATCCCGTCCCCCAACCGCCCGGCGTTCAAGTCTAACATATGGAGGAGGATTCATAATGTTAAACCAGTACGACACAAACTGCGCCTGGGCGACCAACAGTATTTTTCAAAGTTGGGAGCTCCAAAGCCACCACTATCCAGCGGGGTAGCTAGTGTGTCTAGTTTGAGGCGAACTGCTGCAGAGTGCCATAGGAACGTGTTAATCGTGTGGTTCAGAGACTGAAAAAATTCTCTACTGGGCCATAGAGGAAGGTCAAGAAAACGGTAAAGGAGTTGAGAAAGAACGATCATTTTTAAGATACCGACCTTGCCAGCTAGGGAGATTGGAAATTTGGCCCAGCCCGAACATTTTGTAATGAGTGTAGCCAAGTAGTTCTGAAAGTTGGTTTCAAATACTAATTTGGATTGGTGGGCGGCCACTGCCCCGAGATAGGTGAGTTCAGATTGTGCCCAGGCGAACCCCATAAGATTGGTTGGAGGAAGGGTAGCGTTGGTACGGCGAAAATAGTCAATTTGGAACAGTTAACCTTGAGTCCTGATATCCGTCCAAAGTGGACAACATCCTCTAAGATCGGGGCGAGGTTGTGCTCTGGTGAGCGAATAAAGAGTAAGGAGTAATCTGCATATAAGGAGATAATGTCCGGCGTACCCAACAATCTCAGCTTCCGGTGTGAATGGACCTGTCGTATCCTGCCCGCTAGTGGCTCAATGGCTATGGGGAAAAAGGGCATCCCTGTCTCATGCCTCTGGCAATGTGAAAGGGGGTGAACATCTGTCTTTGGTACGGACCTTGGCCACCGGATCTGAGTATGATAATTGGACCCATGACAGAAAATGGGGCCCAAAATGATATTTCGTAAGCACACACCAGAGATAATTCCACGAGACAGAGTCAACATCCTTCTGCATGTCAAGGGCTGCCATCACAGCCTGAGCGTTAGGGTCAATTCAACTAATGACATTAAACAGACGACGTAGGTTGAGGGAAGTAGATCTCCTTCGGATAAATCCTGGTTGATCTGGATGAATAATGGAGGACTTATAAGAAAAAGAAAGAGAAAAAGAAAGAACAGACATATAAGGAGTCAGTAGCAGGGTCAAGATCTTAGCATAAATCTTAATGTTGCAGTTAATGAGGGAAAGAGGGCGATATTATCCGCATGGGGTGGGGGTTTGCCCGGTTTGAGTAGGACAGTTATGACTGCTTTGCGAAGGGTAGGGGGTAGTATACCCATCTCGCAGGATTCCCCCCATAGTGCCAGAAGCTGGGGTACCAGCCGTGATTTATATCGCTTATAAAATTCTATCGGGAGGCCGTCAGAGCCAGGGGTTTTACCTGAGCTAGGGAATCAATAGCGTTGGATATGTCTTCAGCCATAACTAGTACGTCAAGATCGTTGCGAGTTGCATTGGAGAGAATGGACAGGGGGAGGCTATCCAAGAAAGCATCCAGCTCAGAGGTAGGGGCGATGTCAACATTGGAATATAAGGATTCGTAGAAAGCCAGGAAATCCGTATTGATGTCCTATGGAAGAAGGGCCAGGGAACCATCGGATTTCTCTATATCTAAGATATTAGAGGAGCCCCTTTCTTGGTAGATTAGTCTGGCCAAAACACAGCCAGGGCATTCACCCTCTCTGTATATCCTAGCGAGACCAGGAACGTCAATGAATTTCCTCTCCCGGTCCACATGCATACGAAATGCATCTAATTCTATACCAATATTGGAAAGGATCTCAGGAGACTGTGACTGAGCATATTGGGCCTCAAGGGAGGGGAGTGTGGTTTTGTTCTTTGATATGTCTCTCCGGATCACTTTGAGGATCCTGATTATTTGCAAATGGCAATGCCCTTAATATAGGCCTTGAAAGATTCCCAGAGAGTAGCTTGTGTGCGGACCGAACCAGTATTAAGTGCGAAATAATCATCTATAGCAGATTCAAGGTCAGAGTTGAAGGCCATATCCAATAAGGATTACGGTTTCATCCTCCATGATCAGGTTTTTTCACGGTCTGAGTCCCAGTGGAAGGAAATGGTCACTGGGGTGTGGTCTGAGTGTATCCGGGGTAGGATTGCATATGTGTGAATTTCCTAATGAGTATGTCACATGTGAGCCACCTATCTATCCTACAATGTGAATCGTGCACTGAGGAATAGAATGAATACATTAGGGAATCGGGTGTATCAGTCTTCATGCGTCCGATAGAATTAACTAAGATAGAGCATACAAAATCACTTTGGCAGCTCTGGAAAGTTGACGGGGCCTAGACCCCGATCTGTCCCAGTCAACATCAAGGATCGTATTGAAATCCCCACCCCAGAGGATCGGTACAAGGGAGAATCCGGCAAGTAGGGAAGCCAGGTGTGTGTAAAACTCAGCGTCGTCAGTGTTGGGCCAATATACATTGAGAAGTACAACCTCTTTATTGTGTAGTCTGCCGAAGAGCAAGACGTAATGCCCCAAGGGGTCTATATGGGACATGATGTGTTGAAACTTAACACTCCTGTGAATCAGGATCATGACGCCCCTGTTTTGAGTCGAGTAATCCATGTAGTGCCTTTGAGGGCCCAATACCTTGGCGAATTTGATGCATCACTCAGATCTAGCGTGTGTCTCCTGTAAAAAAAGGATCTTAACCCAGTGGTGCTCCACGTATAACTGTAAATTCTGCATCTTCCTGTAGTTCCCCAGACCCCTCACATTCCAGCTCATGCAGACCAGGTCATGATCAGTCATCAGGATAACCATTAGTCACGGGAACTACTAGATATTGGGTCAGACATCTATTAATGAGATATGTACACCATAGTATGAGCATATACGCCTCTTCTACTTTGCATGTCAAGCATTTTTTGTTATAACTCCCCCATCGACCCCCACCCACAGCCCTCTCCCAAACAGAGGAGTGAAATCCCAACTCTCATCAAACAAAAACAAAAACAACAGCATCAACGCCTGGGGGTTTATGCACTGGTTGGGCAGCGATGCTTCTGATCCGGTGAACGAAATAAGGATCAAAGTGGCATTTTGTGCTAGTAGTGAACAACACAGGAAGTCAAAGAATAAAAAACGAGGATAATTCAGGGGTAAATAGAAGTGAGCATACAACATGAGGGTTAGTACGAGAAATTCTCAGCGTTAGGGTACACAGGGACCATAGAACATTTGGGTCCAGTATACTTTCCTTGGCAATTTACTTCACATGGACATGATGGTGTAAACAAGAATGGATAGTCGGAAAAATGTAACATTCAACGTTAGTGGTGGAACAGATAAGTGAGAGGTAAATCAGTGTAATTTAACTGTAGCAAGCTGGGAATAACCAATCCATACAGGGCTGATTCAGGCCCCCCCAGCGGCAGAGTCCGGGGGGCATCACGGGACCTGGCGCATTCAATGGTGATTTTCATAGTGTGGAACAGGGTCGTACGCACAGGTGCAATCAGCCAGGAAAGTGTTAATCTATAAATTTGGAGGCTTCCTCCGGGATGGTGTAGGGGAGGGCAGGTCGGTAGGCCCCCCTCTCCTACGTCTCCTACCCATGTGAAGACTCATGACTCGTCGGCAGCCCACACACCCCAGGGCCCAGGAGGTGAGGTGGCTGCGGATCGACACGTGAGGCTGCACAACCACATATATGGCATAGAATAGCCACCATTTTGGATTGGACAACTCCATTTTGTTAAAGGCGCTAAAACCTAACACAGGCAGAACAACTTGCATACACAGAAAGCTGCAGCCTGACCCCTGCTTGACCGTGCTCGCAGAGGCCTGAACCCCCCCCCCCGGCCTCCACCTCATGGTATATCCACTGAGAGCTCGTTCTCACGAGCAACCAGACACGAACAAACAACAAAATAAACACTGTATCGTTCAACCTTCCGCAGTACATCATTGCCCCAGCCGTGACCAAGCTCATTAGGAAGTAACTGAAACCAGCCCAACCCTGCATGCCCGGACCATGTACCAAGCCCCAGAGGTGGACTGTGTGACGCCCCTCACCCCCGCCCACCCACGAGGCACCTTGTATTGTGTGGTAATCATTTTGTGATATATGTCGCGTTGACTAACGTTTGCTGCTATTGTGAAGAAGAGTGGCTATATAGTATATGACAGCTTCTGACAGCTCCTGTACATAATATAATAATGAACCATTGAAACACATGTAGACCCACCAAGGCACTGGAGCCAGACTGTATCGTGGTGTAATATGTATTGCCCTCTTTGCACACCAACCAATCTAATGCTACCTCATGTTCGTATGTCAACTGCTGTTATGAAATATTGTACTAAATGATAGAAACCCAAGCTTATATTCTTATTAATGTAAATATATGTGCGCAATCCCAGAAGTCCCAAGTGTTGTCACCCACCCCTTGCCAAAGGTACGATGCACTGCCCTGTTCAGGCAAACAGGCCCAGAGCTGCAAAGTCGTCTCCCCCCTCCTCCCTCCCAGGCCCGCCGGGGATAGCTGGTGTTCGAACAGTACAGCCTCGCCTCCCCTCCCAATCTCGCTGGACCCGCTTCAAGCATCCACCTCCCCCATGTCAGAGGCCGCCACAGCCTGACTCTATGAATTACGAGCTACCTGGTCCTAAATCCCACCGCCTCCTGGGTCACATGCACCCCACGGCCCATTGGTATCCCTGCTAACCCCAAGTTAATGGCCCTCGAAGGGGGGCGCCCACCCCTGTACCAATAGATCATAATATCATCCCTCACGGCACCCATCAGGACAGGGCGATCGAGTAACCCCTCCTGTGCCCCAGACCCTGCACATGGGCTCATGGGATTAACATGGTTGAACCTAAGGTGTCACTGCAGCAGATGTATTGGGGTACTTCCTATTGCATATCAATGTCCCTGTCTCCTTCTTGATCTAGGGGCAATATATTACAAGAGTTACAAGACAACTGAAACTGCATAGTATAATGAATGGATGTGAATGTGTGGCCACAAGGGCAAAGTAACAACTTAGCCACCAATCATCACTACAAGTCGTGTCTGGCCCAGCCCTCCACCCTGATGAGCCCAGCTGATCGTTCACCCCACATTGGCACCACGTGGATCTCCACCAATCCTGGAGCAGCACAGCAACATTGTATATAGTCCTAGATGATGCCACCCAATCCCAACGACTATGT
Organism: Ambystoma mexicanum; assembly: GCF_040938575.1. Classification (NCBI taxonomy): domain Eukaryota; kingdom Metazoa; phylum Chordata; class Amphibia; order Caudata; family Ambystomatidae; genus Ambystoma; species Ambystoma mexicanum. The sequence continues at coordinate 1,144,153,281 of NC_090922.1, forward strand.
GCCCTCTATAGCTAGTTTAGGCGTGACGTATTTTTCTGTAATAAGTATGACTGTCTTTGCTATTGTCAGACAGAGCACTCTCGGAGTTTGTAGAGTCCTTTGCATGCCCTATAATGATTTAGATAAAAACCCTTTTGATCTCACCCGCATTCCCCTCCTGGGGTGTGTCCTTTATTGCCTCTCACTAAGGGGGGGTGCGTTTTTGGGGGACGCTTACATTCAATGGTAAAAAAGAAAACCTGGTTAGAGTGTTTGACCCTAAGCTTGTCTGGATACAGCGAGTCTTTGACACCGAGCTCCCGCAGCCTTTTCTTGGCCGCGAGAAAGGATTTTCATTCCTGTTGGACAGCCACCGAAAGGTTTGGGTACAGATGAATTCTGGAGGATCCTAAGAAGAGGTCCCTTTTGTTCTCGCAGTTTTGAGTAGGGCATCACGGTCTCAGTAATTCAAGACCCGCACTATAATAGGCCACAGTGGCGCACCAGTCTTCGGTTTACCCATAACATCGTGGTGGGCCCTCTCAATTGCGAATTGTGGTGAGAGCTTTGGAGAGTCTAGGAGCACTTGCGAGGTTCATTCGACAAAGTCTTCCATGGTCCCCTCAATCCTGTCTTCGGGGACCCCAATGATACGAAGAATGTTGCCTCTAGAGCCCGATTCAAGATCCTTGTTCTTTTTGGCAACCGCGAGTACCTGTCTGGAGAGCATGGAAACCTCCACCCGAAGGGTAGCCAAATCGTCTTCCGACCACGCCTACTCTTGTTTTGACCCCCGTGGATCGGTTGTCAGTCTTTTCCATGTGGGCTTTAATTGAGGAAATGGTACCATTCATATCGTCCAGTTTGGAATGTAGGGTGGTGAACCCCTCATTCATAAATTCTATAAGACTACGTCTCACGGTCGCAACAAAGGTGGCAAAATCCTCGGCTCTAGACCGAGTTATGGTCCAAGAGTAGGGTGATAGGTGGAGGGGGATATCAGCAAGACTCTACCAGCCACTATCAATCAACAGACGCTGTATGGCAGATATTCACAAGGATGTGGTCACCGGCACGGAGCTTACTCTCTAAGCAGCCATGCTCCTCCAAGCATAACAGCTCCCCCATGAGCATTAATTTGAGCATTTATGACATTGTGTTAATAGCATAAATCAACACCTTGACATGTTTCTGTCCACTGTTAACACTATTGTCATGATCTCTGCTTCCAAAAGGTCAGGGTTTTCCCAACTCCCTTGGAAGCAGATCCATAACCCAGGTTCCGAGTGCCAACCAGTCCCAATTGGGACCTTTTGGACCCAGTCCTGGCGCCAGTGGCACCAGGCTCATAAATATGCCCAGTCCCAGCGCTGGAAGCGCCGGGCTCATAATGCTTGGGTGGACTTACCTTCAGCAGACCATGCTGCTTACTTGCCTGCCAGTTGAGCCTCTGATCCTCTTCTGTTTGGAACTACTTTTCCTGTTGGGTGGGGCTGGAGCCACTCCCTAGATTCAGAACACTGGAACTCTTCTGGAAGGCAGAAACTCTTTTCTTACCAGGAACTCTTTTCTTACTTAGGCGTGGCTGTGGAAGGAGACACCTAAGCACTACAGGAGGCTATTTAAACCACACCCGGTGGATGAATCTTGCTTTGCGTTATTCTGCAACCTCTGCAGCAGAACGCTCATCGTGTCTTCTGCATCCGGTCCTGGGCCTAAGGAAAAAGGCTTACCATCCTGAATCCAGTCTTCAGCAACACCTATAAAGACAAGAAAGAACAGGTTAGCATTCTGGCATCTGAAAGGCAAAGGCTTACCATCCTGAATCCAGTCTTCAGCAACACCTATAAAGACAAGAAAGAACAGGTTAGCATTCCGGCATCTGAAAGACAAAAGTTTACCAACTCTTTGCACGCTCCGGAGGCCTTCGGCGCTGCATCCCGCATCTGAAAGACAAAACAAGGTGCGTTTAAAGACATTGGGGAACTTTAATACTCACGTGCCATTACTCCTTTCCACATCTAATCCAGTGGGTATTCCGGCACCCTGCAGCCGCTCCGAACTCGTACCTGCAAAATAAAAAGACAGTTAGAGCGCATAGTGAAGCAGGCAACAAGCGCTTACTTACGTGCTTCCAGGCGCTTCTATTCATCACACGGGCTCCATCTTCAACTCACTTCAGCCCGTCATCCGCCATCGCCGGAACCCTGCAAAACAAGAGACATCATTACTAAAGACTTTAAAGACATTTGAATGACTCAAAACTTACCGTTCGTGCAGTAAACGACGGACAGCAGTCCTCTGAAGTCAAGAGGCCTGCGCTACCTATCCAGTGAAGAAACTGGTTACAGCACCCTGCCCCGAGGCAGATGGAGAGCTCGGCATTCACTTACCTAAGGTGAGAGCGTTAACCTTTGGGGGTCTACAGGAGAGGAGAAGAGGAAAGAGATAGGGACACCCCAATAACCCCAGTTCATTAACCCCATATTTTCTATCTGCAGACATCTTACTCTACACGTCAGGCATACAGAGCACAGAGGACCAGCCCAAAGAGCCAACCGGGTGCTACACATCACCTTTGAAGATACGGTAGTCGCCCAGTCAAGACCGGCGCCTCTGCGAGAATCAGGTGAGCGTTACAGAACGCAAAGCCTACCGCAAAACTCTCGCCCAGGCGCTATGGAAACCTCGGATACTGACCCCCTAGCCCGGTTACTTGGGGAACTAAGGGCAGAAGTGCATGCAGCTCGTCAGGAAACGAATGCTCTAAGAAGGGAACTAATTATTTCCAAGGAGAGAACAGACAATCTTGCTAGACAAGTGCTACAGTCACAAGCCGGACAGACCCCGTTACCCGCATCAGGGGCAAATCTTCCTTCAACATCCTCTATGAATCCAGTGCAGATCAACCTACCTGGGAATGTACCTCTGG